>NC_080759.1:44163095-54163095 GCF_020826845.1 Diceros bicornis minor | reverse complement strand
ATTCTTCTTTGTAAGTTGCGAAAAGGCAACTTACTTAAGGCAAAATGATGAAGAAAGATTAAAAATAAAAGGATGGCCTAATGTTCATGGATAAATGAAAACGAGAAGACAGCTGAGTGATGATTTCTATTAGGGAAAAAGGAATGCCATTATGGTACTCAAAAGAGGGGAAGAGGATTAAGAAGAAATATCCATAAAAGACGGAAAATGTCTGGTTGGTACAAAGGAAAAATCATCCCACCAAATCGCGAGATCTGATGAAGGCTTGTTTCACCTATAGTTATAAACGTAAATGCAATGTAAACATAAATATAGTTGCACCATATGAAATTGCTGATTTGGTAGGTCGACAATAGTTTAATGTTGGCAGTTTGAAATGGTTTAGCCAAGTAAATTAATATATAAGATGTATATACTTCCTTTGAAACTGAGAATTGAGCTCCTTCAAGCCAATCCTTTTTTTTTAGTTCTAAACTCTCCAATTAAAAATGACCTTTAGGCTCCAGGGTTGGCTTACTTGGCACCAAGCCAGTAAAGCAGGAAAGTAGGACATCTTTAGGGAGTGATTCCTGCCTGGAAGAGCCACTGGCTGGTGATTCCCTTGCTCAATATTGGGATTACTTGGCGCCCTACCCCCTCTCCTAATCTCCATCCCACCCACTTTCTAAGCCCCATGGCCTGAAGCCCACAAATTCTGTAGCAGCATGAGATCCCCTCTCATGCAGAGAAGGGAAAGCAAGAAGAATACAGCCAGTTAATGTGCTCAGAGTGCAGACTCAGGAGCCAGACCACCTGGGTTCAAGTCCCAGCTAGTCATCTCCCAGCATTTCCTCAACATTCAGTGTCCCCTTCCTCCTTTGGAAAACAGAGTCACAGAATGCCTGTCACAGAGTTAAGTAAGCGCTGATCGAGTTAGCACATACAAAATGCCTAGACCAAACAGTGCCCAGCACATGAAGAAACTCAGTAAATGCTAACTACTATTGTGACTAATCTTCTGTGTGGACATGTGCAATTCCAGAAAAGAAAAGCTGAGCACACATAAAAATAGATATGAAAATAGGCCCAGAGTAGAGTTACTTATGCTACTGTGTTCACACCTATTGATAAACGTTTATAGAACAAGAAAAAAATTTTAAAGATCAAATACAGCAAAGCAACCACAGCAAATACTTGCATCTGTCTAGTTTCATCTCTAGACAGTCCCCAGGGAGTAGGTGATACCTCTCTCTCCTGCATTGTAAAGATAACTGTCAAAATTAATCTGCAGTATCAGGGGTCGTGTTGACAGCTTCATCTCTATAAATGTTATTACTCTATTTTTTTAAGCCCACAAACCTCTGCCCAGCCTTCTCCATCCAGGCACTTGGATGGTCCTTCTGGGGGAGAAGCACTTCTCCTCATCGATAGAAATTCAATTTGCTGCACAAGTTAAGATGCAGTAAACTTCTATCCCCTTTGCTTTACTGCTGCTTTCACAATCATAAAACGAGCCTAATGTTTAAATGTTAGAAAGCACTTAATGTTTAATCGTTGGAGATTAAGTCTCTTTCATGATGCCTGAGCTACCCGGCAACAGGTTAGAAATTGATTGTCCGCCTGCTCCCAGGGACACTGCCAAGGCTCAGAGAAACATCTGCCCAGCTTTCCAAGGCTCATAACTGCCAAAGGAAATGAAGTTTTCTTTTCCAAATCGGTTGCAAGTTTTGAGGAGCCAGCACACGTAAGCACTGGGCAGCATTGGGAACAGCGAAGGGGAGACAGAGGCGTGCACACAGGAATTTGTAATGTTCTGGGGCCCAAGAGTCTGACTGAGCTGGGATCCTCCCCGAGCCTCCTTGCATCCTTCCACTGTGGCCAGGAGGAGCCCTCAGTCACCACACTCATAAAATGAAACAAGCAGACATCGCCTCATGTGAGAAATGCCTCGAAACCGCCTGTTCAGCATTCATCCTGTGTCATGTTGCTTAGACCCAGTCACAGCAAGCCGCTGGCACTCCTTGCCTATAGAAATGTTTTTCTTTTGTGCCTCTGAATAAGACCAGAGAACACAGGCAGAAGAAGGAAAGGAATAATTGCTTGCTGTCACCCATTCAATCTCTAACAGAACCAATTTTGAAAGAAAAGAATTCAGCACCACTTCTCAGCAGGCTGTTGACACCGTGAATGACATCATACAGGCAGACCCCAAGCAACCAATGAGGCCTCGAGGCCTTGTGAAAGACGAGCACTGCCAAGTAAGGCCCCTATGGTGCCACCATGACAGCTGTTTCCTGTCGGGCCTCTGATGCAGAGATCCTGAGTTCAGATCTCTGCTCCCCATTCCCCTTTGGGCAACTCTGACATTGGGCAAGAACCTCTCTCAACTCAGTTTCCTCTTTATAAAAAGAGGTTCCTGATGCAGGATAATTATGCAGGAAGAATCATCCAGTAGAAACCCAGTGAATGTTAGTTGAAACTGAATCTGAAATAAATTCATCACCGGAGCCCAGAGAAAGCCAGTTTTTGTGTGTTGTTTGGAGCTTCAGCATTAAATAAACTCTATCATCATTAAGTCCCTTTATGTGTGGGTTTCCCACCCTTAGCACTATCGACATTTGGGGCTGGATAATTCTGTGTCGTTAGGCACTGTCCTGTGCATGCAGGGTGTTGAGCAGCATCCCTGGCCTCCAACCACTAGATGCCAGTAGCACACCACACCCCCCCGCAAGTTGTGACAAACAAAAATGTCTTCAGACATTGCCATATGTTCCCTGGGGGGCAAAATTGCTCCCAGTTGAGAGCCACTGTTTTATATTATCATGGAATGCTGGGAGGTCTAACGCCTAATGCTGTTCTTTGCCGCCTATAGGCTGCACATTAAACACACTGAGTTCTTGATAGTTAATGATAATTTTCCATAAAAATAAATAGGCAGGCCACTCTTTGTGCCCTGGGACCCACAGCTAGGTCAGACCTCAGCATGGTCCAGAGGCATAAGCAAAGCTTGGTCAGGAGGAAATGACTTATACTCCAAAAGAATTGCAAGATTTTGCCTATTTACATCAGCAGAAACCTGGGGAATGCACATGAGAAAAGATTCTAATGGGGTTAGACTAAGGAGCATGGACCATAACACTGGGTTGGTCCTAATTTACCAATCATGGTGCATTGATGAGTGGTTCTAGATTTAATATGTTAGTTTATGCAGATGGAAGTGGCTCTAACAATTTACTTGGTTGGTTAGTTGCTTCACTGTTTGGTTGGTTGCTTGGCTGGCTGAAATTTGAACTCAACCATGACCTACTTTTAAAAAGCTTGAGTTACCAGAACTTCCCTGGAATACTGTAGAGGACAAATCTGAAGGTTTAGGAAAATAGAAATTTTCACACAGAAACACACCACATCCACAGAGTTTCCAAAGACTCTTACTAAGACACTGAGAAATGAGAAGACCACCAATATCCTCAAAAAGTCTTGTGGTGACTGTTCTCTATACACCACATATGCTGACTGAGATAGGGGTGATGTGATCCCCGAAGAGCAGAGACCAAGTGGCAGATGGGCATATTTACCATGTGGGCAGCAAAGATAAAGTGGTAATCAGAATGTTTTGACTCAGAGGAGTCTTTGGCAGTGGCTAATTGACAAGCACATCCCTTAGAAGGAACTAGATGGGTGGCCTCTTAAAGTGTTCCTTGAGCTCCGTGATAGGAACGAATGGTGGCCAGGATGGAGAGGTGGCTCCCACGCAGTTTCCAAGCTCAGGACCCTCACCTTCCCACAAGCCTGGCTCCTCCCACCTCCTCACCGCAGACTCCTATGCTCCCTCTTCGTTTTGCTTTCCTCCATTATCTGCATCTCCAGCTGAAATACTCTCTTCGTTCATTCAGCAAATGCCTTCCATGTACTAGGTATCGTTCTGCTTTGGGGATTACTTAAGTGAACGAAACAAAGACCCCGGCCTTGTGGAGCAACCCTGTATTCCCCTGGTTTATTATATATCTCCCCACATGATTGGAATGTCCTTGAGAGCAGGGATTTTGTTTGTCTTGTTCACTGCTATGTCCCCAGCATCTAGAAAAGCACTCTGCACATAGTATGTGCACAACAAACAGGTGATGACTGAATGACTGGACCGCGTGCTTGCTGTTGAGTAAGATAGCTTTGGTCTCTCTTATGGTCCCCCCTTTCCTCTAACATGGTCAAGTTCCAGCCTTGATTGCTCAGTCTGATCACACCACAGCCCTAGCCTTGGTTATGGTGAGCATCTCCATCAAGTCCATGGGTGACCTGCAGGGACAACTGGCCCAGGGAAGTAGTTTCTAAAATAAGATAATGATCAGAATCACTTAGGAGAACGTTGAAAGAGCACAGACCCCAGGGACCAGCCCCTAGAAGTTCTGACTCTCTAGATCTAGAGTGGGGTCCAGGAATCTGTAAAAGTGCTCTTGGCAGCTCTTGGGTGCTTAGCTCTGGCCCACCCACACTCTGCATCCTCACTCCATCCTTGTACTTCTCCAGGAAAATCAGCAGACTCCCGGTTCTTGCCTCTGGGTTCCCCAGAAGCTGAGTCTGAGAAGGACCAAGAGTGTGTGGGAACACAAGAGATTGGAGAGCGGAATAGACTATTCCTCTTAAAATGGAGACACCTAATCTAAACATCCTGAGAAGAGGTCCACACATCGTGCCAGCTGAGACATCTCCCGAAACATATTTTTTTTGCCCCAAAGATGCTAAGATAAAGCTGCCAACGGCACGTGTGGTGTGAGAGCTATGCATAGATGATGTGAAGTGACACTTCGAGATGCAGAGATTTCTGTTCTATAGTAACTTGGGGTCATCACTGACATTTGCCTCTGATTTTAATATCCACAGTTCCCAAGATGGAATGAATCGGAGGCTCTGAGAGCTTTAAATGCTGCACAACACATTTGTTCTGAAAGTGCAGCTCTCCTCAGCATCACCTCATGGCAAGCCCAGGGAAAAGGATTCTTTGATATGAATATTTTAGGGAGAGCATAAGATGCGATGATCTCATTGTGAAGGAAGCTCAGTCCCTTAAGGTTATCTTCAGAGCTGGAAATGATTCACACTAAGAACACTGACCTTCAGGGTTTTCTCTGCTGTGGTTTAAGCATCAGCAGCGGGCTAAACCAGCGACCCAAAATGCCATGAGAGCTGGAGTTGGAAGGCTGGAGTTTCAGACCTGGACTAACTGGATCTGTAAGTTCAGGCTGGAGAGCTTATTATAGAAGACTGTGAGCAGCTATAATGTGTTAAAACCGAAATTCTTAACTAGGATCATTACATGGCCAGCAGCAGTCAGGCCTCTGTCATCACTGCCATAATGGAGCCTGAGCTGCGCAGGCACCAGGGGACGAGGGCCTGTGCTTGGCTGTGGGAAGCCAAAGGGACATGCCCCACAACCAGATTTTGCTACAGCAGCAGAGGGGGTGGGGATGAACGTGGGAGAGGATGATGGGAACTCGGCACATATACTCAAAAAAGGAAAAAATAATCTAGGCCGAAATCCCAGGATTCTGACACTCAAGCTGCAGTGCGAAAAGCAAGAGGTACAAATTCATACACAATCTCAGCAACAAAACAATGTCCTGTTTTAGAAAACAATGAAATCCACTGAAGACAAGCCTTAGTCCTTTATAGAGACAAGCAGATCTCATGAGTGAATGAAAATCTGGTCCCTTACTCTTGTTTTTTCCCTTAAGAAACAATAAAGGAGAGAAGCTTTCAGTGACATGAAGAAACTCCTTGAAATTCCTATCATAACACCCTTGACAATCGCAAAATGGGGAAGACGTTTTTCTACATTGAAACATGAGAAATCGTGCTTGAGGAACCCAATAAGTGCAAAACGACTCAACGCTCTATCACCGTTGTCGATAAAGAATGAACGAGAAAAATCCTTCACAGGCTTAACACCAGAGGTATTGAGCGTTTTGCAAGGCTGAAAAACAGACGGGTACTTTTTTATGTACAGGGCTGTCAGAAGTTGTAAAGATAAACACACCTATGTGAAAAAAAAGTAGTCCATTACAGGTATTTATTTATTTATTATTTTTTACTGAATAAATTTGACATATAACATTGTGTAAATTTAAAGTGTCCAATATGTTACTTTAATACATTTATATATAGTAACATGATTGCCATTGTAGCAATATTTATCACATTATATAATTATAGTACAGTGTTGTCTATTTTCATTTTACTTTGCATTAGATCTCTATGGCTTATTTACTACTCTTTGAGAGTTTGTACCCTTAAACACCATCACTCTTATCCCCTCTACCCATCCCCTGGTAACCACCACTTTACTCTCTGTTTTTTACAAGTTTGACTTTTTCAGATTCTATGCATAAGTGATATCATACAGTACTTGTCTTTCTCTGTCTGACTTATCTCACTTAGCATAATGTGCTCAAGGTCAATGCATGTTGTTGCAAATGGCAGGATTTCCTTCCTTTTCTTGGCTGAATAATATTCCATTGTGTATATATACCACATCTTTTTTATCCATTCATCTGTTGATGGGCATTTAAGTTGTTTGTATATCTTGGCCATTGTGAATAATGCTGCAAGAAACATGGGGGTGCATCTATCTCTTGGAAATCCTGTTTTCACTTCCTTTGGGTATATACCTAGAAGTGGAATTGCTCGATCATACGGTAGGTCCATTTTTAATTTTTTGAGCACCCTCCATTTTGTTTTCCATATTGATTGTACCAATTTACATTCCCACCAACAGTGTATAAGGGTTCTCTTCACCACATCCTTGCCAGCACCTATTGTCACTTGTCTTCTCAATGATAGCCATTCTAACAGGTGTGAGGTGATATCTCATTGTGGTATTGATTTGAATTTCCTTAATGATTAGTGATGTTGAGCATCTTTTCATGTGCCTGTTGGTCATTTTGACATCGTCTTTGAAGAAATGTGTATTTAATTCTTCTGCCCATTTTTTAATCTGATTGTTTGGTTTTTTGTTATTAAGTTGTATGAGTTTTTTATATATTTGGATATTAGCCCCTTACCCAATATATGGTTAGCAAAAATTTTCTCCCCTTCTGTAGGTTGTCTTTTCATTTTGTTAGCTGCTTCTCTCACTGTGCAGAAGCTTTTGAGTTTGATCCGGTCTCATTTGCTAATTATTGCTTTTGTTGTTTATGCTTTGGCATCATGTCCAAAAAAGTCATTGCCAAGACCAATATCTAGGAGCTGCTTCCCTACATATTCTTCTAGGAGTTTTATGTATCAGGTGTTATGTTTAAGTCTTTGATCCATTTTTGAGTTAATTTTTGTGAGTGGTGTGAGATGGGGTCTAATTTCATTGTTCTGCATGTGTTTCTCCAGTTTTCCCAGCTCCATTTGTTGAAGAGACGATCCTTTCCCCATTGAGTGTTCTTGGCTCCACTGTCAGATATTAGTTGACCATATATGTCGGGATTTAATTCTGGGCTCTCTCTTCTGTTCCATTGATCTATGTGTCTTTTTTTGTGCCAGTATCATATTGTTTTTATTACTGGCTTTGTAGCCATTATTATGGCTTTGTAGCATAGTTTGAAATCAGGAAGTGTGATACCTCCAGTTTTGTTCTTATTTCTTAGTGTCACTTTGGCTATTTGGGGTCTGTTGTGCTTCCACACAAATTTTAGGGTTGATTCTTCTATTTCTGTGAAAAATTCCTTTGATAAGGATTTTTATAAGGATTGTGTTGAATCTGTAGATGGCTTTGGGCAGTATGGACATTTTAACAATATTAATTCTTCTGACCCATGAACATGTGATGTCTTTCCATTGTGTCTTCTTCAATTTCTTTCAGCAAAGTCTCAGTAGTTTTCATTGTACAAATCTTTCACTTCCTAGGTTAAATTTATTCCTAGTATTTTATTATTTTTGCTGCTATTGTGAATAGGATAATTTTCTTTTTCAGATGTTCCTTTATTAGTATAAAGGAATGCAACTGATTTCTGTATGTTAATTTTGTATCCTGCAACTTTACTGAAATCGTTGATTATGTCTTTTATTTCTTTGTCTTGCCTGATTGCTCTAGCTAGGACTTCCAGTACTATATTGAATAGGAGTGGTGAGAACTTATCTTGTTCCTGATCTTAGGGAAAAGCTTCCAATTTTTCTCCATTAAGTATAATGTTAGCTGTGGGTTTGTTGTATGTGTCTTTTATTATGTTGAAGTGTGTTCCTTCTATACCCAATCTGTTAAGGGTTTTTGTCATGAAAATATGTTGTATTTTGTCAAATGCTGTTTCTGCAACTCTTAAGATGATTGTGTGATTTTTACTTTTCATTTTATTGATGTGATGTACCACATTTGTTGATTTGCATATGTTGAACCATGCTTGCATCCAGGGATAAATCCCACTTAGTCACAGTGTATAATCTTTTTTATGTGTTCTTGAATTTGGTTTGCTAATATTTTGTTGAGAATTTTTACATCTATATTCATCAAGGATATTGGTCTATAGTTATCTTTTCTTGTGGTATCCTTATCTAGTTTTGGCATCAAGGTAATGCTGGCTTCGAAGAATACATTTGGAAGTGTTCCCTCCTCCTCAATATCCTGGAAGAGTTTGAGGAGGATTGGTGTTACCTCTTCTTCAAATGTTCGGTATGATTCACCAATGAAGGCATCTGGTCCTGGAGTTTTCTGTGTCAGGAGTTTTTTGATTACTGATTCAATCTCTTTACTCATTATTGGTCTGCTCAGATTTTCTATTTCTTTCTTATTCAGTCTTGGTAGGTTGTTTGTTTCTAGAAATGTATCTATTTCTTCTAGGTTATGTAATTTGTTGGCATGTAATTATTCATAATAGTCTCTTATGATTCTGTGTATTTCTGCAGTATCAGTTGTAATGTCTCCTCTTTTGTGTCTAATTTTATTTATTTGAGTCTCCTCTCTTTTTTTGTTAGTTAGTCTAGCTAAAGGTGTCAATTTTGTTTATCTTTTCGAAGAAAAGTAATTATATATTTAAAATCATAATCATTATTCCTGCTTTCCAATATTTAACAATTAAGTATTTCCATCTTGGCTATTTTAGTATAGAATATTTAATGTGATATATTATTTGTTATGACATTTCTAGAGAAAAAGGAACTTTCAGCCACGTATCATTCCAGACAGTTCTGCTCACCATTTCAAGACTTTTGTTCTCCCAGAAGAATTCTGAATCCAACCAATTAGGACTATGACTTTGGATGGACCATGATTATTAGCAATTGAGATAGCTATGCAGTAAAAGCTTTGGACCCTTAAACCCCTTGCTGCCTTGTATATCAGGTTCCCTGCTGGGGATTTGCTACCTATTCCATTCCTCACTTCAATGTAAGCAGCAGAGAACATGAGATAAACTCAAGACAAGCAGAATATTCCTCATTCTTCTTCTATTTTACCTGGAAAGCAGATGCCTCAAAAAAGTTTGTCTCTAGCTCAGACATCTCTTCTGATATCCAGATTAATTCATCCAACCATCAAGTTTACATTTCCTCTTAAAATTCTTCCAGAGTTCACCATCAGAATGAATGGCACCTTATTCATCCTGTTTTTACTTTTTCCTATCTTTACTCTGTATTTTCAGTTACACATTATCTTACTGTCTTTTGGTGGTGACTCTAAAGATTAGAGCATGCATTCTTGACTTTTTAAAGTCTAACAAGAATTAAGATTTTTAAAGTCTAAAGTCTTTAAAGTCTAAAGATTTTTAAAGTCTAACAAGAATTAAGATTTTTGCCGCTATCCAAACAATGTTACAACACATCAGCTCCATTTAACCCCATGTTTTTGAAAAATTGTTGGCATGCAATTCTATATACTCTACATATATTTTAGATCCCAATACACTGTTATTATGTCAATATTTATATTTATTGCTTCTGTTGCTCTTCATTTCTTACTGTATTTTTGTGTTTCTGCTTGGATTTTCTTTTGCCTGAAGAACTCCCTTTAGGATTTCTTTAGTCAAGTTCGCCTATTGACAAAATCTCTCTGTTTTTATTTATCTAAAAATGTCTTTATTTCACATTGACTTTTAAAAGACATTTTCACGAGACATAGAAATCTAGGTTGATCTCTATTTTCTCCCAGCACTTTAAAGATGGCACTCGATCACCATCTGAATCCCATTCAATCCCATTGACATTTGTCAAGTCAGTTGATTGTCTTATTTTTGCTCCTTTAAGAGTAACGTGTCTTATTTTTCCCTCCGGATGCTTTCAAGGGTTTTCTCCTTGTCATTTGTTTTTTGCAATTTTACTTTGAATTTATTCAGATTAAGAATCCCAGAGCTTCTCAAATGTGGGGCTGAATGTGTTTAATCTGTCATTTTCTCTCAAAATACTGCTTGTGCCCCTTTCACTCTATCTTCTGGGACAACATTTATATATATATATATTATGCTTCAGCCTGGATATTTTCTACTGTCGGTTTCAGTTCACTAATTCTTCTGGTGGATCAAATTTGCTGTTAAACTCATTTAAGGAGTTTATAATTTTATTTATTGAATATTGAATAATCCATTTGATTCTATTTTAGAAATTTCAGTTTTGGATAACATTCTCCACTCTGTCATCTACCTTCTGGAACATAACATGTTAGAAGAGGCAATCTCTCATGGGCCATAAGCATCACTTTCTGTTCTCGCTGGGGATGCCAAGAATGAAAGGCCCTGACCATCCTTTACCTGGGCTGTTTCTCAAGATTGTGTTTTCAGCCAGCAGTTTTGAGGGATGACATAATGTCTCTCTCTAGGACAAAGAGAAGGCTTTCCTACTGCTTGCTATAAAAGCAGAGGATTCCCTAAGTTCAGTGTTCCTCCACTGTGATGCAAACCCACTGCCTGTGTAGCATTCATCTGATCCATATCACATTACCCCTGTGGAACCTGGGAGCAAAGGAGCAATGCAAATATGTTGATGCTCATGCTGCTTGCTAAGCTAAGAGTACTAAAGTCCTTTCTCTGACCCAGGAGTCTCAAGTCTTGTGCCACCATCCATGGAACAGTAACAGATTAATGTCTTGTCTTGTAAGTAAGGTAAGAGCAAACTCCAGACCAGACAATCAAACAAAGTTATTTTACTATACATGTATGAAAACTCTATCATCTGTGGGTCTGTTTCCATCATCTTTTTTTTCTATGTCGTGTTCCTTGGTATGTCTGGTAATTTTTTCTTGAAAGTCAGAAATTATCTATTAAAAATAGTAAAGACTCTAGAGCACATTTTCTTCCTCCAGGGAAGGTTCACGCTATGTTCAGATAGGCAGTCTGTGTTGAAGCAGATCACATTAATCCTACCAGATACCAAGATGATTTAAGGTAAGTTTGCAGTTTTTTGTATGTCTCTGTCTATCTCTGATTCATCTCTACCCTTAGGATATAGTGTCCATGGGTCCCAAGTAGAATCCTGGGATATTCATTGTTTACTGGGGCCCCTCTTCCTTGGTAAGTCCTGACCTCCAACTTTTGTCTTCTGAGCGCTTCAAGACTACCAAAACCTCTTCTCTGCTTTTCAATAGCTTTCTACTCAGCTTCTTACCATCTTGTTCTGTGCAGCTTAATAATCAGGCAAATATCTTGAGGGGAAAGGCTACTGAAGGTTGGGCTTACTTCTCTATGCCATGCTTATTTCCAAGATCTTGAAATCTCCTGTTCTGTCTATGTTGGCAACTTCAAATTACAAATTTTTGTTCTCCAGCCTCATGCTAAAAGTTCAGCTGGTTTCTCTGCCTTTTATCTAGAGATCTCTTCCTGGATTCTCAAATGCTCGCCCACTGTAAATGCTCTGAAGAAACAAGTAGCTCATAGAATATTGCCTTACGTATCTGTAATTCCCTCCCCTCTGGATTATTTTCCCTTCAGCTCTTGGTTGCTCCAGCAGTTCTTCAATGTCTTTAATCAGATTTTTAAAACTATATTTAATCTCCCTTTTCTCAAATTTGCAGGAAAGCCATTGGTCTGCCACAAGCCAGAAAGCAGGGAATCACGTCTGACATACTTTTCTCCCTTACCCCCTATATCTAGTATTTCCTAAATGTTTCTCAAATCATTCCACTTGTATCTCCTCCACTATTACCATTTTATTTCTTACCTACTTTACTGACATATCCTCATCCACTCTTTTCTCTAAAAACAACCACAAGGATGTTATCATAACACAAAGTATTATTTTTCTATTGCTGCATAACAAATTACCATAAATTGAGTGGCTTAAAACAACACAATTTATCATTTCACAGTTTCCATGAGTCAGAAGCCCAGACACAGTTCAGTCATGTCCTCTGCTCAGTGTCTCACCAGGCTGCAATAAAGTTGTCAGCTAGACTGTGTTTTCATCTGAAGGCTTTCTGGGGAAGAATCCTCTTCCTAGATCATTCACATGGTTGGTGGAATTCACTTCCTTACAGCTGTATGACTGAGGGCCCCAGTTTTTTTGCTGGCTGCCCACTGGAAGCTGCCCTCAGATCCTAGAGGTCTTGCTCAGTTTCTTGCCATGTGAACTTCCTCAACATGCCTGCTCACTTCATCAAGCCAGCAAGGAAAATTTCTTGCTCTGGTCTGTTAAGGTAGAATCCTGTATCATGTAATGTTACCAAAGGAGTGGCATCCCATCACTTTTCCATGTGCTGTCAACTAGAAGCATGTCACAGGTTCCACAGTCAAGGAGAGGGGATTACACAGGGTGCAACAACATGGGGCAGAGATCACCTTTGAAGTCTGCCTATCACAAATTATACTATGTCAGCCACCTCAGTCGCCTTTCAAGGGCTTCCCATTGCTGTCAGGAAAAAAATATTCCTTAGGATGACTTATAAAAACCCACATAATCTAACCCCCAGCTCCTATCTTCATCTCACACTATGCCATCCCTTATTACCTGTACTCTAGCCACATTTTTAGTTCTTTATGTTTGCCCTACATTCTTATCACAGGGCCTTTGCATAGGCAGTTCTTCAACCACACATTAATTTTTACCTAGGTAATGCCTATTCATTCTTAAAGCTTCAATTTAAGCACAACTTCCCCTAGAATGTTTCTCTGACATCCCTAATCAGGAAAAAATCCCTTGTTACATAACCCCAAATACATCTCCTTTGTAATTTCAGATACAGCATCTATTTATTTATGTAATGATTTTGTTTCAGTCTGTCTCCTCCACTAGACTAAACTTCATAAAGTCGGGAGCCATGTCTCTCTTTGGCCTGCATTGCATCCTCCGCACACTGCCTGGCATGCAGGAGACACTCAGGATGCATTTGCTGAGTAATTGTTCAACAGATAAACTCAGACTTTTACCAGCTCTGCATTCATTATGTGCAACTATTAATAAAGTGGTGTTTTGACTCTTAATTATCCATTTTTTCATATGTTACTTCCACCAGAACCTAATATGGAGAAGAGGTAATTGTCAGGGAAAGATTTGAGTATTTCTAAAATGAAAGCCTCACCTCTAAAAATATCCAGGTTCTGCTAAATTTATTTCTTTTCACTATTCATGTGCACACGAGACTATAATAATATATATTACAGAATACATACTAAACACTAAATATTGAGCTGACCATGTGAGATAGAGTGTCTCAATTAACCCTATCCTATGAAGTGAGGACTATTATCCCAAGAAATATGAGTCAGAGAAGTTAAATAACTTGCCTAAGCTTAAGCAGATAGCAAGTGACAGCATAAGGATTTGAACATGAGTAGAATGACCCCAGAGTTTCAATGGCTCCACCAGGTCAGTGCTTCTCAAACTCTCAGCAGTAAATCTCCAGTTTATAAATCTTAATTTCCAAGAAACTGTGGACCAATACCTGTGTAAAGTACAACAAAAATAAATTCTTGAAAAATAAATAAAATGATATAAAATGTGAGTCCAATTTTTTTAGATTCAGCAAACATAAAATTACTCTGTCAAATTAATATAAAAGGTTCTTGGGGTCAGCCCGGTGGTGTAGTGGTTAAGTTTGCACACTCCACTTCAGTGGCCCCGGGGTTTGCGGTTTCGGATCCTAGGCATAGACCTACACACCACTCATCAAGCCACACTGTGGCAGTGTCCCACATCCAAAATAGAGGAAGATTGGCACAGATGTTAGCTCAGGGACAATATTCCTCAAGCAAAAAGAGGAAGATTGGCAATAGATTTTAGCTCAGGGCCAATCTTCCTCACCAAAAAACAAAAAAAAAAGTAATTAGTATAAAAGTTTCTAGGGGCTGGCCAGGTGGCATAGCAGTTAGGTTTGCGTGCTCTGCTTTGCCGGCCCGGGGTTCACAGGTTCAGATCCCGGGCGTAGACCAATGCACCGCTTGTCAAGCCATGCTGTGGTGGCGTCCCATATAAAGTAGAGGAAGATGGGCACAAATGTTAGCCCAGGGCCAATCTTCCTCAGCAAAAAAGAGGAAGATTGGCAATGGATGTTAACTCAGGGCTAATCTTTCTCACACACAAAAAAAAAGTTTGTAAATGCTTACTTTCAATTTCTGTACTTATTTCATTGTAGATCAGTAGCAAACACTTTGCAGATCAGCACAGATCTGACTGGCACCGTGGGCTACATCCTGATTGGCTGTGAATTCTGTAGTATTCTGCGTGGAACCTTTCAGCATGTCCTTGAGGCCTTTTGAAGTGGATACGCTTTTCTATAAAAAGAACCTAGTCGAAGTCCTTTCTAAGCCAGCTCGTTCTTGAGGACAGAGCCAGGATGAAACAGAGGCTAAGAAGGAAACATCTCCTGCCAGGTCAGTTTTCCCAAAGCTGAGATCTGATCATGATATCCTCATGATCAATGTCTTCAGTACTGTCAATTAACTTCAATTTTTTTGTACATTCCTTATTGGACTTGAAAGTCCCTCTGTAATCGGGGCCCAACCAACTTTTCCAAACCTATTTCCTGTTACACCCTGTTATGGACTGAATGTTTGTGCCTCTTCCCCCAAAGTCATATACTGAAGCCACAATCCCTGATGTGATGGTATTTGGAGGTGAGCCTTTGGGAGGTAATTAAGTTTAGATGAAATCATCAGGGTGGAGCCCCCGTGATGGGACTAATCCCTCATAATGTCCTTATAAGAAGAGGAAGACAGAGAGATCTCTTTCACTCTCCAAATGCATGTACCGAGGAAAGGCCACGTGAGTACACAGCCAGGTGGCAGCTATCCACAAGCCAGGAAGAGGACCCTCATCAGGAACTGAATCTGCTGGCACCTTGGTCTTGGACTTCCCAGCTTCCAGAACTATGAGAAATAAATTTCTGCTATTGAAGCTACTCAATCTATGGTATTTTGCTATAGCAGCCCCAGATGACTAAGACATACCCTTCTAAATTCCAGCCTCTCCTGGGCTGTTCACTTTTTCTCATACACAAACTGGACTTTTCCATTTTGGTGACTTTACTCATTCTCATCTCCACCTACTTGCGTCCATGTCTTAAGATTTTTTCTCACTATTAAACACATACAGACCTTCATCACTCCTTAAAAACTGAAGTATGTGAGGAGGATGTTTGGAAATGTGTAAGTGAAGTAAGAGCAATGGAAAAAAAAACAGAGTACATAAATATTATCTTCGTCACGAATATCACCACATTAAAGTATATGATATAGAAATAAAAGTCAAAGTAGACTGTCATTTGATATTCATAGAGAGGATTTTAAATTTTACATGAAATCTTTTTTTCACACCATTAAACACATAATAAAAATATTTAGCATTAACAGTAATAAATCCTAATCATTTTTAGTGGCAAATTTAAAATGTTATCCAAGGGCCATTAAACTCCAGAGCCCACTCCTGTCACCACAGTCACACATTGCATCGATTTTTCTTCCTAGAGGCACAAAAGCCCCAAAATTAGGTCCACTGACCTTACTTCTTTCCCATATTTCACCCAGTCTACCTCTCAGGATATCAAGTGGTAAACCAAATCCAGTAGAAAGATGTGGTCTTTCTCCATGCCTCTGGTTCTACAAAAACCATAGACTTCTTCTTCCTTTTTTAACGCTTAACTGCTGGTCCCTACAGGGAACAAATGGTGAATTTAGAAAATTCAAAATATTGTATTAGTTATTTCTGGCCCATATTCAATGGTGCACTGGACTCAGCTCACATTAGCTGAGGAAGCACTTCTGTGCATTTCTTCCCAAATGCGTGTTCAGTAACATCAGGTTGATAGCTTGAAATCAGCCATACTGGGAATATGTACACTCTGGAAATGGACAAATAAGGACTCCTCCTCCCACCCCCAAGAGAGCCAACCCTTAAACATTTACCAGTATACCACTGTCTATATTGAAATATAAATGGGGCTGGGTCAGCTGACCTGAATGATCAGCAAGCTAAATTCCTTGGTTGTTTGCTAAGAAACAATCACCTTCAATGAATTCCATCAATTTCTTTTTCTCAGCACCCCATTGTCATTGAGATTGTACCTCTCACATAGCCTGGATCCCAAATTGCCTTGTACTGGGTATTATTGGTATATTTGTCTGGCAGGCTAATATGTGTTATTAAACCAAAAACTCAGTCCATTCTGCTTTATCTCCCCCATAGAACCTAGACTTGTACTTTGCATGCAGTACACATTTATTTTAACATTTGTTGAATAAATTAGTTGCAAATGAAATTAGTTTCTAGATAAGCTCCCAATTGGAGGCAGAAGCAACAGTGCTCTGCAGGGATAAGAAGACAGTCATTCAGTGTGTCTTAGTTGTCAATTTTGAAAAACATGCAAAGTGCCAAGTATGGTTCAAAGGAAATTGAGCCTCAAGTACTTCAGAAATGTGCAGACAAGAGCTAGCCATCCTTTCAGGAGAGCAAAAGAAGAAAGGAGGAAAAATAGAGGCTGAAGCCCAAATAACATGAGCCTATTTGCAAACACAGCCTAAATTAAGGACCAAAGTGATGAAATGAGAAAATGCTTGGAAAGTGTCCTCTAAATGCAATGGATTATTACTGTTATTCTTTCTAATTTGGTTTACTGACGGACTTAATGGGTATTGATAACGTAGTCAAGAACATCCAGGGAAATAAAGAGGCACATTCTGGGAAAACAATCCAAAACAAGAATAACAATAAAACCAAACCAAACAAAAACAAGAGAGGCAATGTCAAATGCTAAATAAAATCTAAAAAAAGAGATGAAAAAATATTATTCATATATTAGCATGAGCTTGAGGATAATGTTTCACTCTGGGACCAATTACCACAAGGAAGGAGCTAGAAAATGGAAGCAATAAACTATTTTTTAAAAGAGCAAAAAAAAAAAAAGGGAGGGGAGACATAAATATAATTATATGAGATTTATATGAACCAAGAAGATTTCCAATGAAGAGCTGGAGAACAAAGAAGGTCTTTGAATACAGAAAACGGGAACTTCAAGGAAAAAAATAACAGTACGCAAAAGTTAGCAAGGTCCTGAAACTTTGAGCACTTATTAACTAATTCCTGTGTATTGTTTCCATTAATAGGTCCCTGTCTTTCCAGGACAAGAAAACAAGTTCCCGGAGAGCAGAGATCATGTCTTGTCCATCTTGGCCTCCTCCTCAGGGTCTGGGACAATGCCCTACACACAATGTGTCAAATAAACCCCAAGTCATGTTGTCTGTGCCTCCCCGACACTCTGTGTCTATGGATTTGCATTTGCACACAGCTCTTTCCTGTCTTGGACTAAAGTAAAATGGCCAAGACAAAGACCATTTGAAATAACCTTCCCACATCTTTCCATCAGTGCATACCTATCTCGTCTTCAAAATGTCCAACCCTCACCTTCTCTGAATACATTTATTTACTATTCTGAGATAGTGCACTTAGATGAAAATGTTTGCTCATGTCTAAACCAATCACTACAAACACACACGAAAACAAACAAAGATGAACACCACTTATAGAACCTAAAATTTCTTGAGAGCTCAGAAGGTCATAATACCAATATTCTGATATGTGCCATCGAAGTTGACCAATTGAAAACAAAATTGGACCCCCATTTTCCTGCGTCGCTGATCCTTTTTCTGCTTCCACCTTATTTAGATTCTCTCTCTCTCTCTTCACTTTCTTTTGAAGTCTGCTTTTCCCTCAGGTGTAACCCTGGGCAGCCTCAAAGTTTCCAACCCAGGCCACCTGCTCTTTGATGCTCAATGTCTCAGTAACCTCATTAACCCCCATGATCTAACCACAAACTGTGAAAATAATTCCCAAAGCTACAGCCCAGCTCTGACAACTTGCCCTCTTTCAAGAGGCATTTGTGCAGGCACCTGCAGGAAACCATCACGGTTATCCCTAAAACACACAAAATCTCAGAAACTGAAATCCAAGTTGACCTTCCTCTCCCAAAACAACCTTTTCAAATTGTCCATTATTACAAAGAGCCTTATCATATTCACAGGTGTCAGGTTTCAACCACCTGGAAACATCTGTACATCTCCTTTGCCCCATGTCTAATCTTACATAAAACATTACACATAGTGAGTGAATCTATTTTAGATCTCTTTTTTTTTTTAATAAAAGTTCTTTGGATCATCCCATTTCTGTTTCCATAAAATTACATCCTCAACACCTAACGTCTAGATCCCTGAAGCAATATACAAGCAGATTTCCTTGCCCCTGGCTCTCCTCTAGGCAGCTCTAGACCATCTGTCTTAAGTCAGTTTCACTAGAAGCAGAATCTGACATGAGATTTCTTGCTTGTGTGAGTGATGGGGGACGGGGTCTCAGGAGAAAGAGAGTGGGGGCAGCTGGATACAGCAGGGGCAAAATGCTAACAAAAAACATCTCCCAGCCAGAAACTAGCTTGAGTCTGATGTTACAGGGAAGCTTTGGAGAATCAATAAGAAGACAAAGTTGATTCCATCTTGAGATGAGGGGGCCAGAAATTTGTAAGCCTTTGATGATCATTGTTCCTGGTGGATGGGGTGCTTTACCCCCTAGAGGGTTCAGTTAGCCAAGGGCAACCCTCCAGAGAAAAGACAGCTGCGGGGTGTGACCATACTCAGAGCAGCTGGGGGATGGGTGTCCTTGTGGTCGAGGGCATCTGGGCAGGGCACAGCAACATCCCTGACATCAGTGGTTCTCAAAGTAGGGTCCCTGGACCAGTAGCAGCATCACCCAAGAACTTGTTTGACATGCAAATTCCTGGACCCACCTAAGACATAATGAATCAGAAACTCTGGGTGGGACCAACAATCTGTGTTTTAACAAGCGCTCCAAGTGATTCTGATGTACACTGAAGTTTGCATCATCCAACACAGAGCTTATGACTATTTCTTAAGTCCCATATAAATATTTCTCCAGTAATCAAGAAACTGTAGCAACATTTTATTATTGCCTATATTGAAAAATAAACTCCCAAAGTTAACAATAAATGCTTTCCACCAAATTAGACACCTTCTATTCTTCCAAAGGCCCCTCTCAGCAAGCCCTCTTTCTCTGTGGCCGTTAGCCATCACAGAATCACAGAATATTGGAAGAGAAGTTTGAGGTTGATTAATCTAGCTCTCTCCTTTTTGCAAATGAAACAACAGAAGCCCCCAAATTGTAAGTGTCTTAACCAAGAGTACACAAGCAGAACTTGGGTCTCTTTATTTCAAGTTTAATGTTTTTTTGTTATATACTATGCCAACTTTACTCCAGATTAAGAAAATTCATTACAACACTTAATCACGACTTGGTCAGTTTCACCTCTTAAATCTGTTTGTGTTCTCATCTCCAGTTAACATACCTGCCCAACATTTTTTCAGTCTGTTTCCATTATTTCCTTCAGGAAAACTTCCACAACAGATGTGGTTATATTATGTTATTATTTGTCGAATATCCAATACCCCCTCCCCACTTCCATGGGAAGAATATCTTTCCTTGCCCTGCTGATGTTGATCTTGGCTGTGGATTGTGAGGACATTGGAAGTATGTCAAGTGGGGGCACATTGCTTGGGACCCTGGCACTTCTGCTTCCCTTATGATGAGAAATCTCAAATAGGAGATGCTCCTGGGATCTGGACTGTGGAGACACATGGATCAGACTTCAACCAGACCCTCAGCCTAGAGTCAAGCAAGTCAAACACAGCAGAGCCGCCCCTGGCCCACAGACCCACAAGAGAGAAATGAACACTTGGTAAAACACCATTCTGGTTGTTTGTTGCGGCACTGCCACAACAACAACAAGTAAAGTGTATGTGTACTGGTTAGATACTGGAGGCCAAGCATGTTTCTAGGCACTGGACATATATTAACTGATTTAATTTTCACAACAACCCTATGAAATGGGTGCTATTATTAGGCTCATTTTACATATAAGGCAAGAAAAGTGATGTATCGCCCAAAGCTACATTGCTGAGATATAAAGAGGACACCCAGCTCTGAAGGTCATGCTGTCCTCTGTTCTGTGGGTGACATTTCAGGCTATGGCTGCTTCTATGTCCCCCATTTTCTGGGTTCCTAGATTTCCACAGGAATCCCTGTAGCTTTTCCTTTATCACGTTGTATTGCATTACAAAAGTCTCTTAATGCATCTCCTCATCTGGATGGAGAAGCCAAATATTACACGGTCCACGTAAAGAGCCTGTAATAAGAGTTAGTTAAATGACAAATTATGAAGACCCTAACTTGGGTCTCGCCAAGGACCGGTGCTGTTGATGTGGTCTTTTAGCCAAGCTCCCATTTCACCCTATCCCTCTCCCTGCACCCAGCGCAGCAGAGCTCTGTCTCCATCATCCTGACGAGCTCTCCAAGGCCAAGCCCTCATGCTGGTATATTGGTCCCCTGTGGTCAGTCTTCAGAATATCTTTCTACCTCTTCTTTCACCTCTCCCTGGGCTCACTCCATGCTCCACTCCAGCACCACACTCTCTCACCCTGCCTGAACATGCAATTCCCTCCACCTTGAGTGGTCCCTCCCACTCTAACCACAGGTGCAAATCCTTCCAACCCTGAAGGCCCACTTCACATACCGTTCCCCTCCAGTCCCACAGTTGAGCATCCTCTTCCCTCCTCTAGGCTCTGATAGCCCATCTCTGTGGCTTTGGTGTGTGTGGCTCTATGCTCATGACATTCCTCTCAAGTCAACCAACCCTCTACATGTGTGCCATTTCTATCGCTACTGTCAGCCTCAGAAAGTTAGGATCCATATCAAATTCACCTATATCACCCAGAAGCACCTAGGACAATGACTTACAAATAGTAGGTATTCAATAAATATTTCCACAGTGAATAAGTGATATTAAAACTGGCTTGCTTTCATGAGGTATTCACCATTAACTTGCTCTAAATGGAGTTGGGTGACGGTGTGCAGCAGAATCAATCATAGAGGGCACATCACCCCCCAGCTCCCCATCAGCAGATGTTCCCCATTGTAGAGCAGCACGCTGCCCTGTTTGGGCACCGTTATCGAACAGAATGTTCTCTTGGCAGGAGTGTTGGCACGTGCTGTGTTCTACAGGCTGCACTCCTGAACCAGCTCCTCCATTGGCAAACGAGCCTTCTCAGAACTGGTTTGTGCCACCATCCACAGGCCTCCTGCCACACAAATAGATGGGCACAAATGTAAGTATGCTGAGGAGCAAGTGTGCACATCAGGTTGGAGCTCCCGTTAAAAGATTTGTCTCTCATACATGGTGTCATCCCTGTCTAAACAGCAAAAGCACACTGCTGTGTTATGTGAAGTGCTGCAAAGGAATTACTCTCATATTCTAATTTTGGAATCCACTAATTAAAGAGGTGGGAGTGATGAGGAGAAAGAGATGAAATAAAACACTCTGTCTCTCCTTAAAGCTTTGGCTGGTGGCATCCATGGAGCCAGAGACAGATGCTTCCTCTATCCAGGTGAAGTTCAGATTTAAGACATCTCTTTAGGCTGCAGCTAGATCCATGACTGAGACTTCTCTGGCTGCCAGTGAGGCAGCAGGATAAAAGAGAGTTCTCTCAGGGACTGGTATGCCTCCACACACAGGGGTGAATAAAAGTTTAAACTCTTCCCATCTGAGCCAAGATCTATAAACACATGTTCCAACAGCATAGGTTCAGAGAGAAGAATAATGCACTCAACATCCCACCTTATTGATGATCTAGTTGCAGAAATGTCTAAACCCAGGCTGAAAACCTTTATTGACTCAGGGGTTATCTTAATCATCTGATGGCCCAAGACGGCTAGACAACACAGTCAGGACTGGGAGCAGCCAATGTGGCCTTTGGCGTACATAACAATTTTAAAAGCCTGCAATTGACAAAGAAATAATACCACCTACAACTCTAAAGCACTTTAATTCTGGTCTTTTTTGTGACGCTAAAGACAGGTAGGAAGTGCATTGATCTACTTGGTCGGTAGATCTCCCAAGTAATTCCTTCAGGTGGGATTCGTGTTTCTGCTTTTACTTTTCAAACTCTGATGTACCCATGATTCATTTGGAACACAAGAAGTGCAGCTTGAACTTCCCAGTTGCTCATCTGCAGAACATGCCAAACAGCTACAGGACCACGGGAAAGCCACATAATGGAAAACAGATCATCTGGCAAAACAAATGTCCAATGGCCAGCAGGTGACCCAGTTGCTGGACCCATATGCTGCCCAGCACTGGAAGGTGCTCAATCTCAGAAATGGGTCATAAATGTTCATTCAGGGCTGTAACATTTGGAAGCCGAGAGTCTTAAAGACCTCAAGCTTTGCTGGTCACACCAGGGGTGTCAGATGCTTCTCTGTAGATAAAATCCATCCAGTCTGTTTATTGTCTGCCTTTTAAAAGTCACTCCTTGTTTCCTGACAGCTCCAGACAGAGGCTTGATGAGGGATTAAGTATCCATCGTGAATGTGGCTTGGTGTCACTGAGAAAGAATAGGAGAGAAGAAAAGAGAAGTTTAAATATCTGCCATAGAAGGGATACCTCACTGTGACAGCTCAGAATATTGTGTTTGTTAAACTATGGAGAGTAAAATATAGCTCTATAGTGCATCACCATTATGCTTGAGGTTTATTTTTAATAATGAGTCAAGCCCTAGCCTCTGGAATGTTTTACATAAAAAATTTTGAAGAAATTAATCTCTAATTGTATTTACTAATATACATGCTTTTCTAGAGCTTCAAAAGTATTCAGGACCCACTCGTTTTTCAATTAGAATTAGTCCAAAAGTTTGACTACAGCGTCTTTGGATGACTTAACTGTAGATCATAAGTGTGTCCAAATTCATCTTCACTGCCCAGAATTTTTTTTTCATTCTCTACTCTTTTTGGCAGAATGTCGCTACAACACTCATTTGTCTGGGAGCAGGATGAATGGCCAACTCCTGGCATGTACAAGTTGAGGAAGCTGTAATTTGCTCCCTGTTTCCCTTGAAGGTCGCTAAATTTAATACTGTGATTGAAACCCAGTGCCTTCTACAAATCTCCAGAGAACTATGGTTCCTAAGAAGGCAGATAATTTGGAGGTGGGATATGTTGACCTGTGCACACATGTTAAACAATTATAAATTGTTTCCTTTCATCTGTCTCAGGAGTAATCTATAGTGAAACTCTGAAATATAAATCCTTTCTAAAATGAGACAGCCAAGAAGTAGCCCATGGGCATTGGTGGGTTCATGCACTGTGCTGACACCCCTGTATGGCTTCAGATGGTGACAAATGGCACTGATTTTCAGCCTTGGCTTGACTTGAACTGATGGCTTCTATCTCTGGCTTCTTGCTTGCAGGGAAAAAAAAAACATCTCATTTATCCCCTTGGCATCATTCCCGGTCAATGAATGAGTATGACACTTCTCCCAGGTAACCATCTCAAAGTTTTCTAGCTGAGCTTGTTAGTGTAGAAAACGTTTTGGCATTGGAAAATACATGATAAAAATCATTCTTTTACTTTGTGCCTAGGAGGGAAGGTAGGACATTTGGGACTAAGTCGTTATCTTCGCCCCTCCCAGTCCATGTAATCTTTGATATCCCAGAATGGAAAATTTGTTTTATCCCTGGATACACAGGAAACCATTGGAGGTCCCTAGATCCTTCAATTGAGGGCAACTAGTGGTGCATCTGCAGGAATGTAACTTTGTTGAGGAGCCACTCAGTGGCTCCTGGTGGCACCGACTAGGTGTCTTGAGAAACTCAAAGGTGGGTTTGGAAGCAATTAACTGTTTTTCCAAGTTGTTTCTTTCCCTTTTGTACGTTAAGGAGATGTAACCACCAACCATCCTGAAACTGACCAAGCAAGAAACTCAAGGGGGATGTAACCACCAGCCATCCTGAAATTGACCAAGTCTCACCTCAAGAGCTATGCC
Source organism: Diceros bicornis minor (assembly GCF_020826845.1). Classification (NCBI taxonomy): domain Eukaryota; kingdom Metazoa; phylum Chordata; class Mammalia; order Perissodactyla; family Rhinocerotidae; genus Diceros; species Diceros bicornis. The sequence goes on along the minus strand of NC_080759.1, from coordinate 54,138,847 downwards.
CATGACCTTTGCCTTATTTTTAGTACAAAGATCTCTCCAGGAGGAGCTTAGGCCTCATGTGGAAGCATGTTCTCCAACTGAGCCTGTGCAAGTGAATACCCGCCTCTCCCTTTTGAATATTCATTCCCCAACCAAAATAAAAGTTTCTGCTTCCCTTGTTCAAGGATGCCACAACTTTGGAACTCATTCCTCATGGCCTCCTATTTGCTGCAAATATACTTTACTTTGTGAGAAAACTTCCACTGGTGTAGAGTGTTGTTTAACTCACCAGGAGGTGAGCCTACTTGGTTTGGTAACACTGGCAGGGTGGGAACTGGCATGTAAAAGCATTTGAGGCAGAAGAATTGAGGCAGAATGACCAATGATGGAGAGTCACAATAGGAAAAAGCAAATTTGAGTGCTTTTTGAGTGTCAAAGTTATTGACAAGTACTGCACCCTAAATCCATCTCTCTATAATTTCTATTGGTCTAAATTGAAAGGGTTCTCCCTATTTTTAACCACCCTTCATTTCAATCTAATTCACATAACCTCCTTGTATTAGTTTGCTAGACCAGCTGTCACAAAGTATCAAAGACTGGGGGGCTTAAACAACAGAAGTTTATTGTCTCACAGTTTTGGAGGCCAGAAGTCTGAGGTCAAGGTTTCATTAAGGTTGGTTCCTTCCGAGGCTGTGAGAGGAAATCTGGTCCACACCTCTCTCCTGGCTTCTGGAGGTCTGCTGGAATCTTTGGCATTCCTTGATCACCCTGATCTCTGTCTTCATGTTCACATGTCATTCTCCCTGTGTGTGTGTGTGTGTGTGTGTGTGTGTGTGTGTGTGTGTCTTTCTGTATGTTTCCCCGTTTAATAAGGAGACAAGTCATTGGATTAGGGGCCCACCCTGCTCCAGGATGATCTCATCTTAACTAATTAGATCTGCAACAACCCTATTATTTCCAAATAAGGTCACATCCTGAGGTACTGGGGGTTAGGACTTCATGAATTTGAGGAGGGCACTATTCAACTCATAACACTCCCTAACAGAATATTTCTTTTATAGTCTGTCTCCTCCTCCCTCAGTCTGAGGGATTAGGGCCTCACCTACCAGGGTTATAATTAGGGACAGAGTCTGTTTGAGGTAATATAAGATCACAGATTCAGGGACATATGCAAACTGCAGAAGCAAAAAGGAAATCAGAAACCAATTATTTAAGAAAGACAGCCTGATGGATTGCCAAGCTAAAAGGACCAAAAGGAAGTATCAAAACTAAGATAAGAATACAGGAAGTCGTAAAACTGGATTCAAGATAAATACACAAAAATCAGGGAAGGGTAAATACAGGAGATACAATTATCAAAACTAAAGTTTCAGTAAGTAGTTTCTCACTCCAAAGGGCAATTCCTGCTTTTGTGGAAGGATATCTAGCCCATCTCAACCGAGGTTGAGAATCCTTCATAAAAGGAGTTGAGAGGCTATTTTCTCAAATCATCAGACACCGACTCTTCAAAAAGAGTCTGGCTAGTGCCTGGCTGTCTCATGCTGGATGCATGGATGAGAAGTTCATTCATTCCATTCAATGGATGCTTTCAGATGTTAGGACCCAATTCTTTCCCAGAACCCTGGTTAAGCAGTGCTGAAAGGCATGCTGATTGATATCAAGGCAATTTTTCCATTTTTTTTAATAAAAGTGTTTTCTAGTTTTCTATGTGCTTGTTTTTACAGAAAGAATTGGATTTACATTTTATTTTTAACAAAGAAGGCAATAACTTCCATGTCCAATAATAGTTTATTAGAACTAAACCTCCAGATGAAAGCAACTAAAAATTCTGGATAAAATATTAAAAACATCTCCTTATAAGAATTTAAAAACTGACAAGACAGTGAAAAATAACAATAATAACCCAAACAAAATCTAAGGAAAGCTGAAATCTAGTGAGCCAAGCATAAGACACTTAATTTACCTTGACCCTAGGACACTCGCCTGTCCTAAGAAGCTCCCACTTGGGTTGTACAGCACAAGTAACAGAGGTCAATGCCCAGGCGCTTCCCCTAGTGGGGAACCTAAGGGACATCCCTCTCCCATTAAGTTGGGGCAAAAAAGGACTACAATCTCAGGGTAAGAGTGAGCTACGAGTAAACTCTTCCCATTCTTCTGTGCAGGAGACTGCAGAGGAAGTTGTCTTGACTTTGGATAAGGTAGAAAACGAAAAGAAAAAAATGTAGCTAGGAATTATAGCTATGGGCTATCCTGTACAGTATTGCCTGGGAGATCCAGGTATCCTCAAGTTACAAACTTGATTATGATGGTCCCAGAAAAGAAGTATTCCCAGAAACTTTAAGTAGCAAACACATCTCCTCTGTGGAGAAAATCACCTTTTTACTGCCCCTCAAAAGATCACCACAATAAAATTTTGAGAGCAACCAACAGCACACAAGTAAGCAAGCACACACAGAAAGAAATCACCATGAGCAACATTAAGAAGAACAGCAGACAACAAAATCATAGCCACCAGACTACAATATTAAAACAGTCAAAAATAGATGATAAAGTAATTATGATTACAATAAGTAGGGAATAGGAAATTTTTTTTTGAAAAAAGTGACCTAGAACATAAGAAAGAGAACAAAATAGAATTTCTAGAAATAAAAAATATGTATAAGAAAATTAAAAATGAATGGACAAGCTTAACAGCAGATTAGAAACAGCTGAAGGGAGGATTGATCACCTGAAGGACAGGCCAGAAGAAGTTATCTAGGATACAGCACAAAGAGACAAAAAAAGATAAAAAGTATGGTGGTGAGGGTGAGAAAAATCTAATGTATATTTAAACAGAATTCCAAAAGAATAATAGGGAAAGAATGGAACAGAAGAAATATTTGAAAGTATACTTGCTGAGAGTTTTCCAGAACTAGTAAAAAAATTTAGGAAACCCAACAAGTCCCAAGCAGGGAAATAAAAATAAATCTACATAGAGAACCATCACAGTAAAACCAAATAAAAACAAAAACAAAAAGAAAATCTTAAAAGCAAACAGAAAAAAAGATAGAATACCATCAAAAAAGTAACAGTTAAGCACAGCTGAGTTCTTAATAGCAGTAATAAAACCAAGATTACAGTGAAGTAATATCTTCAACTAAGCTGAAAGGGAATAACTGCCAACCACCAAAATATAATTCAGGAATGAGAGTAAAACACATTTTCAGTAAACATAAGCCAAGATAATTTACTACCAGCAGACTTTCACAAAGCAAATCCTGAAATATATGCTTCAGGCAGAAGGAAAGTAACCACAAAAGGAAAGTATGGGACAGAAAAAAACAACGAAAAACAAACAAAATTTTTTCTAAAGGGCAAATATAATTAAATATTGGCTGTATAAAACAATAAAAATACTGTCCGATAAAAGGAATTTAAAAGCCACTTCCTATTTGATAGTAAAATGATGAAAATTTCCACATTGTGATGAGGAATAGGACAATAATGCTTGTTATTACTACCTCTGCTTAAGGTTATATTCTAGGTCCTATCCAGCATAGTAATATTGTCAAAAGGAAAAACAAAGTATAAAAAATTTTAAAGGGAGTATCAAAGACCTGTTTATTTGCAGACAATATGATTGCGTTCATAGAAAAACCAAAATAATCTAAAGATGCTAATCAGAAATTATAAATGAGTTTAGTAAGTTTGCTCAATAATGAGGGCAACATACAAAAATCAATTGTACTAATACAATTGTATGCTGTACATACATATGTTTGTACTAGCATCAGACAATTGGAAAATGAAATATTTTAAAATTCCATTTACAGTAGCATCAGAAAACATAAAATACCTAGGAATAAATATAACAAAGATGTCATGACCTCTACAATAAAAACTGTAAACATTATTGAGAGAAATTAAAGAAGAATTAAATAAGTGGAGAGGTACATCATGTTCATAAATTGGAAGACTCAATCTAGTTAATAGAGTAAATATAGTTAAAATGTCAATTCTTCCCAGTTAATCTAAAGACTCAATGCATTCCCAATTAAAACTCTAGCAGGTTTTTTAGTAGAAATTTACAACCTTATTTTAAAATGCATGTGGAAATGCAAGTACCTAGAAATAACCAAAACAATTTTGTAAGCTAAGAACAAAGTAGAAGGATTTACCCAACCTGGTTTAAGAATTACTACAAAGAAATAGTAATCAGTTCAGTTTGGTCTTTACAAAAAGACAGACATAGATCCAGGCAACAGAATAACGAGTCCAGAAATAGACCCACATATGTATATGATCAGTAGATTTTTGACAAAGTTGTCAAGGCTATTCAGTGTGGAAGGGAAAGTCTTCAACAAATTATGTGGGATAACACGGGTATCCATATAGAAAAGAAAAAAAAAAAAGAACACCAACCCTTACTTCACACCACATGTAAAAGTTAATGCAAAATAGATCATAGGCCAAAGTATAAAACTTAAACTATAAAACTTCTGAAAGAAAACGTAGCAGAATATTTTTGTGACCCTGTAGTAGGCAAAAATTTCTCAGAACTCAAAAAGCATAAAACATAAAAGAAAAAAATGATAAATTGGAATTCATCTAAATTTAAAACTTTTGTTCTTGGACAGATGTAATTTAAAAAATAAAAAGGCAAGGGCCGGCCCTGTGGCTTAGCGGTTAAGTACGCACGCTCCGCTACTGGCGGCCCAGATTCGGCTCCCGGTTGCGCACGGATGCACCGCTTCTCAGGCCATGCTGAGGCTGCGTCGCACATACAGCAACTAGAAGGATGTGCAACTATGACATACAACTATCTACTGGGGCTTTGGGGAAAAAAAGGAGGAGGATTGGCAGCAGATGTTAGCTCAGAGCCGGTCTTCCTCAGCAAAAAGAGGAGGATTAGCACAGATGCTAGCTCCGGGCTGATCTTCCTCACAAAAAAATAAATAAATAAATAAAAGATTTAAAATAAATAAATTAATTAAAAAAATAAATAAAAAGGCAAAGTCTGGGTGGGAGACAATATCGGCAGCACATGTATCTGACAGAGGATTTGTATCAAGAGTATATCAAGAACTGCCAGGAGTCAATACCAAGAAGACAAAGAACCTAATTTTTTAAATGGGCAAAAGACTCAAACACTTTACAAGGAAGATATACAAGTGGCCAATAAACACGTAAGTGATTGCCTGGGGACAAGGGTAGAGGAAGAGATGGATTACAAAGGAGCACAGGGAAAATTCTGGAGATGATAGAAATGTTTACCGTGAGTGTGGTGATGGGTTCATGGGTACATATATATGTTAACTGATCAAGTTGTGGGATTTAAATGCATACAGCTTGTTATATTTCAAATATAACTCAATAAAGTTGTAAAATATCAATTTTACACATATATGTAAATATATATCACAATGAACAAAAAATAAAATTTGTCAAAATTGATACCATTGACAAAAATATCAAAAATTATAAAATGCCTAAGAATAAATATAGCAAAACACATGTAAGACCTCTTCAGAGAAAACCATTAAACTTTACTGAAAGATATTAAAAGACTTAGCGTTTACTATGTTCATGGAATAAAATATTCAATATTTTAAAGATTTTAAAGCTGTCAATTCCTCAAATTAATTATAGACTAATTGCAGTCCCATACAAAATACCAGCAGGTTAATATGTGTGTGTACATGAGCGGAAATTGACAAGCTGATTCTAAAATGTAAATGAAAATGCAAAAGTCCAAGAATAGCCAAGACACTGATGAAGAAGAACGAGGTGTTAAGACTTGCTCTGCCAGATATCAAGACTTGTGATAAATCAAAAGTGATGAAGACACATTGGCATTGGTGAAGACACAAACAAATTGACAAATGGAACAGAATATATAGCTTAAAAATGTACACATGCTTACGCAGATATTAGATAAACGGCAGGGTGGCATTGCAAATAAGTGGGAGATGGACTTTTCAACAAATTGTGCAGAGACAGTGAGATATCCATAGGGAAAAAATGAAATTGAACCCTTGCTTCACACCACAAACAGAGATAAATTCCAGTTTAATTTTAATGCTAAATGCCAAAACGAAAAATATAAAACTTTTAGGCAATAATATATGAGAATACCTTTGATACTGTGTTAGTCTGCTCAGACTGCCATAACAAAATACCACAGAGTGGGTGGCTTAAACAATAGAAATTTATTTCTCACAGTTCTGGAGTCTGGAAGTCCAAGACCAAGGTGTCAGCAGGGTTGGCTTCCTCGGAGGTCTCTCTTTTTGGCTTGCAGATGGCCATCCACTTGTTGCATCTTCATATGGTCTCTTGTCTGTGTGTGCATCCCTGGTATCTTTGTGTGTGTCCAAATTTCCTCTTATTAGGATGAGAGTCAGATTGGTTTAAGGCCCACCGATATGATCTCATTTAACCTTAATTACCACTTTAAATTCCGTATCTCCAAATGCAGTCACATTGTGAGATACTGGGGTTTAGGGCTTCAACATACAAATTTGGGGATGGGGGACGCACCATTCAGCCCATAACAGACACCTTGGGCAGCTAAAGATTGCTTGACCAAGACATAAAATGCACCAATCATAAAAAAGACTGATAAATGTACCTGATTTAACATTAAGAACCTCTGTTCGTGGAAAGTGACATAAAGCTGGTAAAAAGACAAAGCAGAAGAGAAGATTTTCGCTGCACTTATAATTGACAAAAGACTGCTGTACAAAATATATAAGGAACTACAAACCAACAAGAAAAAAAAACAACTCAAAGAGAAAAACTAGGCAATAGACTAGACAAGAACTTCAAAAAGGAAGAAAATCAAATGTCCAATATGCACATAAAAAGGTGTTCAACCCCCTTCACAATCAGGAAATGCAAACGAAATTGGCAAAACTTGAAGTCTTACAATGCTAAGTGTTGATGAGGATGCGTAGCAAAGAGGAATCTTATACAATGTTGATGGGAGTGTAAATGGTATAAATACTTTGTAAAACAATTTGCAGTTATCTAATAAAAATAAACATATCCTGAGACCCAGCAGCTTTTTTCTTGGGTATAAACCCAGAGGAACTTCTACTGTGTACACTAGGATATATGTATAGAGGTAGAACCGGAAATAATCTAAATGCCCAACAAAAGTCAATTGGACTTAAAAAAGACAGTGATCTATTCATTTGCTAGAATACTCTATAATAATGAAAATGCATGAGTGACAGTCACACATAACACCTTTACGAAGCTTACAAACGATATTGAGTAACAGAAGTCAGACAAGAGAATACATTCACCATGATCCCATTTATGTTTAGTTCAAGAACAGGATAATCTCAAATATATATATATATAATTTGGGGGGACATGAGGAAGATTGGCCCTGAGCTAACATCTCTGCCACTCTTCCTCTATTTTGTATGTGAGATGGCTTGATATGCCATGTGTAAGTCCTCGCCCGGGATCTGAACCCGCAAACCCCTGGCAGCCTAAGAGGAACACGCCAACTTAATCACTATGCCACCGGGTAGGCTCCTCAACTATACTTTTTAGTGATGCATTTATAAGAGACAAAAATATTTTTAAAAAGCAAGAATAAGATTATCAAAAATATCAGGATGGGGGTTAGCCCCTGTGGGAGCAATAGATTTGAGAAGGAAGTTTGGAGCCTGCTAAATCTCTGTCTCGTAGACTGTGTGGCTGTTACTGAGATGTTTGCTTTATAAGTGTTCTTTAAACAAGAGTTCATATAAATTGTATGCTCTTTATATAGTTATATTTCAAAATAACACATGCAAAAGTAATTTACAAAAGAGAATGTCTCTAGAAAGTCTTGAACCCGAAAATGAAAGCAGGAATTGGTAGGTAACAGGTAAGCTGCAAGCAGTCTTGCACAATTGGGTGTACAAAGTGGTGTCAGCTGCTGGCTTTCATGTCCCCGTCACCGAGAGGTAGATGGGTTTAATAGCTGTGTTTAAAGTGACCGACGCAAGAACAATAATAGTCTTTCCTTCAACAATTTTTTACTAATTCCCTCCCAGGTCAAGAGCTTTTTCATTATAATGGTCTTTTCCTGTCCATACGGGACAATTAAATCCCACCTAGCAGCAGCCTGGGTCTTATGTCAGCCACTCCCTTTGGTCCCCGAAATATCCCTCCACTCCTATCTAACCTGAACTGGAATCACCACCTGGTCAAGGTAGTCAAGAAAGAAAGCCATGACAGAAATCAAGCAAAGCAAAGGTACAGAATGGGGGGTGATGCTAGTTTGTAGAAAGAAAAAGCTTAAGAAATTGAAAACAACACAAGAACTTTCCGCCAGCCAGCAGATGCCCTTCCTTTTACAAACCACATTTTGCTTTTCATAGAGTAGGTTCATCCTCATTTAAGAGTTGAAAATTCAGCATTCTTCCGAAGGTACGTTTTTTTCAAGTTGATGTAAGTGTCCCAGATGGTTTTGCTTATAGTCCCTCATTGATTATTGTGCTCTGCTGCCTGCGAGCCGTAGCTCTGCTGGCATCTAACTGACTGGGGAGTGTCAGTTGTTTGGGTTTCAAAGCAATTCTGTCCTGAGTCACATACACTCAAGCAAAGTGATGCCGAGGGACCGGATAAAAGTTGCCCATTAGAAACCTCAGTTGCTGGTTATTTCTTCCACAGAATTGAATACATTACTCCAGCTATTGTCAACAAACATGCGTCAACAACGGTGTTCTCATCGTCTGGACGACAGCCCGCGGGTGCCAGAGTGAGTGGGTCGAAGTCTGAGTCACAATTATAACTGCAAGGACAATAATTCTTACCTCTCATAGGATTCAATGAAAAATTGAACGAATAAAAATGGATTGAAAACATCAATATAAAGGAGCTAAAAGTACCATGAGCATTGTTCTAAAATATTGAGTCAACAATCCCGTTGAGTATTGCCACAAAGTCTAATATCTTATCTGGCAGGATGTGAACTTCCAGGGACCTAAGCTGGAAGTGTGTGTGTGTATGAGTGTGTTTGCATGAATATGTGTGTTTGAGTGTGTGTTTTAAGTCTTAAGTGAAGGGAGCGGCTCTCAGGGGAGGAAGGAGAGAGAGGCAGGAAAGAAACCCGAAGAAGACACGCATGAAGGAGAGACCACGATCTGACTGCCTTCTGACCAAATAAGCAAACACCCAGTTGAACCTTTGAGGAACCAGGCACCAGAGCTGGTTATTGCGGTAAAGCTCTTTACCGTCCTCTCCCAGGAAAGACACCATCCCAATCACGGCAGCCGGCTGTCTGGACCTCCCCTCCCTAACCTCTCAGCGGGTGCTGCCTCTCTCAAAGGGAGGCTTGTCACTGCCACACTCCAGTCACCTTCCCACTCTCTTGAACGCCAGCCCATCTCCTTGCCCCGCAGCTCATCTCCCAGTTTCTGAGTGCCTTTCAGACTGTCCACTGCATCAAATAACAAGCCAGAAAAAAACCAATAGGAAATAAGCTAAGGAACAAGGAGTAGGGAGGAGATTCCCTTTCAATCAGAACTTCTGGTGCATTGTGTTGGTTCAGGTCCACTGAGGATTCAGGGTGCAAGGGATTTACTAGGAGAGAGAGCAGGAGAAGGTAGGAAGAGGCTTGAGACCGAGATGCATGTCTGACACTGTGGAAGGAGAGAGGGAGGGAAGAAGGATTGGGGAGCAAGACTCTCCAACTGCAGGGAGAATGGTTTGGTCAAGTTTATGGCAATCCTTGAGCCGAAGTCACCCACTGGAGGAGTCTCACGTCACGCTTAGTACTTGGCCATGCCCCGTCATTGGCTGTGTGCAGCCTGCAGAAAGGGCAGCTCCGTGTAAATGCGGGGGTAGGTGAGAAGGGGCAGCAGATGGAGCCATGGTCAACTACACTTCCTGCAGCAAGAGAGAGATCTGAGCAGCTGCCTCCCCAAAAACACGTTCCTTTATCTATTGGTCACATGAAGTTACAAAGCTCATTTTTATTGCTTAGCCCACAGCAGAGAAGTCACAAACTATCAGCAACGAGCAGAATCTGGCAAAGACAGTTTTTTGATTTTGTTGTTTGTTTTGGGATTTGGAGATTGAATCATGTTTTAAAAACTTTCGAGCTAGTTACCAACGTTTAAAAAACAGGAGATTTTACATGTTAAAAATCCAGATTTCCAGCTTCTCTTGTAATGAAATGCAAAGAGCTGACATCCCTCATGTTGGCAGAAGAGTAGTGTCCTCCTTGGGTGCACCTTCATCTCCAGTTGACCACAGTCCCCACCACTCCTTTACGCTTACACCGGCCCACACCACTCATTACTGACTGTCCCCTCTGGTCATTTGAGCTTTTGACTCACCTGCACTGGTGCCTGTGTTATTGTCAGAATATAGACTCTCTGAGGGCAATGATTTTGTCTGTTTAGATCACTGATGTGAATTAATGGCCTGGAACAGTGCCAGTGTATAGTAACTGCTAAATTAGTATTTGTCCGATGAAGTGGTGTGCTATTGTCAGAGTGTTGGAAGAAATTGTTAGGGTTGGTGGTGGTGAGGAAAAAGAAATGATTCTAAGTTTTATCTGGGGCTCATCTTGTTCAACCCACACACAACCAAGCTGGCACCTCAGGAAGAAGAAGAGACTCCAGACAGAGCAGTAGAATGCATTTGTTCTCAGAAACGTGTGGGACCGATGTAGCTACAGGATGGAGCAGAATGGGTGTGCACACAGCAGCAGAAACTCTACCACCGGATGCCCCACACTTTCACGCAGGGATTCTTTCTTCCCCTCTCAAACTTAGGAAGAGGGAGCGGGTTTGCACAGGGAAAGAGTGCTTATCTCAGCTCCTTCTCCCGCCCCAGTTCATCCTGAAGCATTGCTACAAAATATTCCCTGGGCCACATTCCAGGGCAGCCAGGCGTGAGGGGTCCTCGCCTCAGAGCTAACACACACTCAGGCATGATGGAAAGAATCGAGCCCAGTGATGATGTGTGTGCGATCATCAAATGGCATAAAAATGCACGTGGACAAATGGTGCAAATCAAAAGGAGAACAGCCTGCCAGAGGCAAATCCCCCATGGTGTCTCACTAGCTCCGAAAATGACTACCAGATGATAAAAGAGAGCAGGCCCCTGCAATCCGATTACCAGGAGGGACTGGCGAATCCATTAGGAGCAAATAGGCCTCCTTCAAGTCCATTTTACTTGCTAAAAACAAGCAATGTTAAGTTTAAAAAATGAGCCAATGTTTCATCTCATTTCTCACTGTCTTATATTTGTTGCATCCATTTCCAGCTAAAAGAGTAGGGAAGGTTTGTGTTTTGAGACCAAACTTTGCTGCTATTAAAAATCAGAGTTGGCTCTAGGCCTGACACAAGGCAGAGAGCTAGAACCTTCAGTTTGTGGGCAATTTGCTCTGTCAGCCTCATCTGTAGCAAAACAGTTGGGGAGGAAGAGAATTAACTCTGGTGGAGCACTTTTTATGGGTCAGACTGCAGAGTCCTTTGCATATGTTTTGTCACATAACTCCCTGTTGCAAAGGAGAAGTAGATTTATAAAGAATCCACTAGAATGCAAAATGGTGCAGCCACTATGGAAAACAGTATGGAGGTTCCTTGGCAAATTAAAAACAGAACTACCATATGATCCAGCAATCCCACTGCTGGGTATTTACTCAAATGAGTTGAAATCAAGATCTCAAAGAGATATCTACATTCCCACGTTCATTGCAGCATTATTCATTATAGTCAAGATGTAGAAACAACCTTAATGTCCGTTGAGAAATGAATGGATAAAGAAACTGTGGTATATACATACAATGGAATACTAGTCAGCCTTTAAAAAGAAGGAAATTCTGCGATATGCAACATGGATGAAACTTGAAGACATTACACTAAGTGAAATAAGCCAATTGCAGAACAACAAATACTGCATGATTCCACTTATATGACGTATCTAAAACGGTCAAGCTCATAGACCCAAAGAATGGAATGGGGGTTGCAAGCAGCTGGGGAGAGGGGAAACGGGGAGTTACTAATCAACAGGCATAAAGTTTCAGTCAAGCAAGATGAATAAGCTCTAGAGATCTGCTGCCCAACATTGTGCCTATAGTCAATAATAATATAGTAAACATTTAAAAAATTGACAGTAGATCTCATGTTGTGTTCTTTCCAAAATAAAACAAAATGAAATGAATAAAACAAAAGAAAAAGAATCTACAATGTCAGAAAAGGAATGGATCTCGGCAGTTGTCTAATCCATCTTTCTCTTACCCTTATTTTAAAACCACATTGCCTTTTGATAAGCACAAATAATGTGCCTGCCCTCAAAAGATCCTCACATGGCTCCCAGCTCTACCCCACCTCTGCCTTGAAAGAGGCATGCATGTCTCCAGGAGCCAATAGGTTTTAGAGCTTCATATTTTATAAAGTATATAATGAAAACAATGAACAATTTTTCTCCTAAGTATAAAAATATACTACAATATTAAATATGCTTTTCAAACCAAACAATATCGACCCCAACAAGATTCCCACACAGGCATCACTGACCTAGTCCAGCCACTCATCTCACACGGAAAGTTTCTGAGGCCCGAAAATCATCACTGACCTTTTCTCCTTAGTGCTGAGACCTGGCGGCGTATTTCCTGACTCACAGTGGATTGCTCTTTCAGTACTCAGTACTCTGTGTTCCAAACACATGGCCTCAAATGTGGAAGCACAAGAATAAAAGCAAACTATGAAGATGATAATATAAACAGTAATCTCTTGTACTGGTGTCATTTTGATGGTACACAAGGGCCAATATGAACACACTCCTCCCCTTCAAAAGTCCTGGCTAATAAAGAAAGTTCTCAAAGGATAGTTAGGCCAATAGAGTCTAGGGTCTAGACTCAATGGCTGAGCAAGTTCCCAGTATCTGGCAGAGGACCAGAGGTTCCAGTAAATGCTATGTTAGAGAATGTGGCCTGGTGCCAAGACCAAACAGGGGTTTTCTAATCTGAACACTACTCTTACTACCCTCCACAACTGAAGACACCTGAACCCACAAGACTGAACTGCCACAAAATGAGCTAAGAGCAACTCCTCCTGCAGTGGGAAGAAGGAACCCCTGTCCTATTGTGCTTTCCTCAGGGCAGAAGGCATAGATCATCAGTTGTACTTGGACACACAACTGAGGGAGCAGTCAGGGGGCCCGGCTATGCCTGAGAGTGAGTGGCTAATCATGTGTGTAAGATGGAGAGGCCAGAGATGGAGCATATATCAAGCCAACCTTCTCATCCCATGAAAAGAGGTAGCTTCAGCAGAAGTTTCCCATCCCTCCCTGGAAGGGGAAGTAGCCTACCTTACAGACTCCACATCATCACCCAGTTTTTATACATTTAAGAAATTAAACCCATTAATGTAATGATAAAGAATAAAGGTGTTCATTGTTGAACCAAAAACTGAAGAATTCCAGAAAGATAGAAAGTGACAGGGCACTGATAGAAGAAGGAGGCTTTAATTAAAGACCTTCAGGAGAGTCCTGCTGCAAAAAGGAGAGAGGGATACCAAACTGCCCTGTGAGCAAGGAGCCAGCTTAGGGCAGTGATCACAAGGGCACCAGCAAGGCAGTACGCTGTGGTGATCCAGCAAAGGGAGTAGGATGGTTGACCTCCACGTACCATCTCCCTTCCTCAGGTCAGTGAGCATTGCAGGAATGGCCACCTGTAGGTGGGTGAAGCAAGAGCAAGAGGTTGGACCAGCGAGAGGTGATTATGGACACAAAATTACTCAGACTGTCAGAGGACCATCCTGGTGCTGGGTGGAGGACAGACTGCATGAATTGCAGAGAGGAAACGGGGAGGCCAGTGGTGTGGCTGCAATCTTTCAGGAGACAGAGATAATGGCAGCCCGGACCAAGATGCAGATGGAAGAATGGAGAGAAGGACATACAGGATGTAAAATCAACACAACAAGGTCATGGATTGTGTATGATTGTGTTTCCCACTGTGCTTGTGAATTCACATGCAATGACTTTTGTACACTTCAGCTCCATTTACTCACTTCCCAAAGTTAGTGCTATTCTTCTCATGTTTGCAATTAATATGTATTGTTAAACATCTTGACACATTAGTTTTATTTTTTTTACAGTCAATACTCATTTCCATTTCCATTCTCTGTTGGTCTTCCTTTCAGCATTCTGTGTCTACATCTGGATCATTTTCCTCCTGATTGAAGAACCTCCTGCATTGTCTCCTTTCATGCAGATGTGCTCCTGGAAAGTACTCAATTTTTCACTTCTCTGAACATGTTTTTAGTTCACTTTCATTTTAGAAGAATATTTTGCTGAGTAAAGGATTCTAGGTTCTCAGGTTTTTTCTTTCATCACTTTGAGGAAATTGTTCAATTGTATTGTGGCTCACATTGTTTTCCATCAGAAGTCAGTTGTCAGTCTTGTTGTTCCAAAGTACTCTGCCTTTTCAATGCCTCTGACTACTTCTAAGATTTCCTTTTGTCTTTGGTATTCAGAAATTACAGTGGTGGGTCTAAGGCATGGTTTGCTTTGTATTTATCCTTTTGGGGCTCACTGGCTTGATTTTGAGGATTGATGTCTTTCCAAAGTTTTGAAAAACTCGTGACAAATTATTTCCTCAAATACTGCTTCTCTCCACTTTCTTTCTCCTCTCTTTCTGGAACTACAATTACATCTTTTCATTATGTCCCATGTGTCTCTTACTTTTCTTTACATTCAGTCTTTTGTCTTTCTGTGCTTTAGTCTGGATATATTCTACAGACTTATTTCTGGTCCACTAATTCTCTCTATAGTACCCTAATATGATGTTATGCCCATCAATTGAGATCTTGATTTTATTTATTTTTATTTTTCCATTATAAGATTTCAATTTGAATTTTTTATGGTTCCTAGTTCTCTACTGAAACTCTTCATCTTGCAATTTTATTTCTTGAACATATTAATTATAGATATTTGGTGTTCATGTCAATAGCTCCAATTTTTTGATTGCCTATAGGTCTGTTTTTATTACCTGTTTTTCTCTGGTTTTGGGTCAAGTCTAATCTTTTTGTATACCTAGATTTTTTTTTAATTGAGTGCCAAATATTGTGCATGAAAAACTGTAGAGACTATTCAAGACTTCGGATAATGTTATCACCCTCCAGAGAGGATTTAGTTTTTCCTCTGGAAGATCACCTTTTTCCTGTCTAGGATTAAGCTAGTTGGGAGTTGATCATTAGTCTTTGTGAGTTTTGAAATGTTTTCACTTCACTCTTACTCTAAGGGTGTAGGTCTTTAGCATAACAACCAAAAACCTGGAGTAATTACAGGACTTCTTCCTCTTAGAAGGTCCTTTGGTGCAATTTTTGACCCTCCAGCCATGTGACACTACCAAAAGCTTTGCTCAGGATCTTAACTTCTTGGATACCATGTTTGTTTTCTGATTTTGTACTTGCTTTGGAAGCGAAAGCAGCCCCAGATGCCAAACACCTCTTTTCATCTCATTTTCTCTGTATCTAAGCCCCTAAAATACTCACTGCCTTGGTAGCTCTTTGAAGCCTTCAAATATCTGTCTATGTGTGTGCATGTGTGTTCTAGCTTTTCTCGTTATTCTCCACGGATCCAAAACCACACAGTCAGCCAAAAGCAGAGAGTGGCAAAGGATGGTGCTGAGGTTTCTGTCTTGCTTAATAGAATTCATGATAGTGTCATTCACCCCAACAGGGAATTCTAGAAAAGGACACTGTGCAGAAAAGAGTTAACATAACAAGCCTGCCTACTATCCTCTGAAAGGCCTGTTTACAAGGTTGGCCCTTGGCTTGTGTCTGAGAACTTGCTTTCAGGAGGGTTCCCACCATTAACTGATAAGAGTGGCTCACTGTGCCTAAACTGTTTGTAATCACAATTAGTTTATGCTGAACATCTGCTTTCCTTCTGGGATCCTGGAATTTGAATACATGCCAGGCAGGGGTCCCTATGTGATCAGCCCCCAATAAAAATCCTGGACACTGAAGCTCTAATGAGCTTCCTCGGTCGGCAATATTTCACACGTGTTGTCATAACTCCTTGCTGGGGGAATTAAGTGCATTCACTGCATGAACCACTGGGAGAGGGATCTTGAAAGCTTGCACTTGGTTTCCCCCAGACTTCGCCCCATGTGCCTTTTCCCTTGCTGCTTGTGGTCAGTATCCTGTTTCTCTGTAATTAATCATTGCCTGAGTATGACTATATGCTGAGTCCTATGCATCCTTCTAGTGAATCACTGGACCTGGCGGTGGTCTTTGGGACCTCCCAACACAGAGCAATTGTGTTGGGGAAAATAATGATTTCAGATTTGGAAAGATTAAGTTTGAGGTACTCTTTATCTTACTTGACCTGCTATTTATTCATTGTTTTACCAAGTATTTCTTTGGGTCTCATTTGATCCTTCAACAGCACTAACATTGTTGACCCTCCATCTTTCTGGAAACATGACTGTCTTTGCCTTTAATAGCACAGCTATCACCAGCTTTATGTCCTACTCTTTTCCTCTGAAAAACTTGCAAGCATATGATTTTAGAGTCCTGGGCACTCTTCTCCTCTCACATTATCCTCCCTATCCAGGCACTCTTATGCATGTCTTCAGTTTCAAATACCCCCTATATACAGAGGACTCACACATTTACAGCTTTGGCCTTGATCTCTCTTTCAGACTTTATAACCAGATCTTCAACAGCCTACTTATCTCTCAGTTATCTCAGGGTTACCTCAAATGCTGGGTTATGCCAGCTTTCTTATAAAAGACCAAACCAAGTGCTTTGCTCACAGTACCTCCTCTTTACCTACACTTTTTCTCTTTTTTCCTGCCTCCCATGAGCAGGTTTGCACGCTTGGTCTCTTTAGTCTTGGCTCTCACATGGTGTGTCTCCTCTCTGGCCACAATACTTCCAATTTCTAGGTTCAGATGATAATACTTTAGTGAGCATCTACTAGATACATTCTGCTGGACACTAGAGATATGAAGATAGTTAACACATGGACCCAGTCTTCAAGGGCTTTATAGGCTAATAAATAGTGGCAGACATAGAAACAAGTAAATAAATACAATAAAGTATGATAAATGTGATTACAGAACAAAGTCAGAATTGCTATGAGCCCACAAAAGGGGAAATGATCAGATCTCCTGGAAGACGGAGGAGAGGATGCTTGAGCTGCATTTTGAAAGCTCAGTGGATGTTCTCCATAAAGATAGGATGGATAAGAAAATGAAATGCACTACAGGGAAAGAGGGACATGTCAAAGTCACCATGCCTATGGAAAGTCACAACAGGAAATATCACAAGAACTAAACTAATTTAAAATGCAGAAAATATCACAAGAACTAAACTAATTAATTTTCTTAAAACAGCACTCATTTGAAAACCTAAGGACCAGAAGAATCTAAGAAAATAAAAAAGTACTAGTGTTTCTAGAATTTTGCTGAATGGTGCAGGGTTTGAATGATTAAGGCTCTAGACAGATCTGTCTCTGTTAGATCTCATCACAGCAGCTGGTATACACCCTCCCTTCCATGAAAGCCAGAAACAAGAGACAAATTCAAGTTCCAGAGGACAATCAGGGGAAAGAGAGCAAAAAGGATTGTCAGAGGAAAGTTTAAAAAGGAGAGAATTAGGATAAGGAAGCCAATCAAAGATCCCAATTGAAGCGATGAGATCTCTTCTCCAGAAAATTCTTGATGATTACAGCTTGAATGAAGAGGCACTCGGGGAGTGCCTCTGTTTGACCATGTCCTTTCTAAGGTTGGCCAAACAACAGTTGTCATTTCAGAGGTTGGGTGCATTCATATCGGCATCATGATTTCCTGTAGCCGATGCCACAATTACTACTCGTAGGAAGGTATGGGTGAAGAATGATTTTCCACTACCACTAAAATCACACCACAGTGTCCACTCTGCTGATCCAATTGCATTCCTGGACACAGACATAAGGACCTCAGCCCTAGCTCGCCTAGGCAACCACAGAGAGTTCCTCCTTCTCTTCCCCCACTGCTCAGTGGGAGAGTGTGTTTACTGAGACCAATAGTATCCACAGGAGGAATTTTACCCTGTGACTTTCCTCTCTTCGTGTGTGAAAAGGTACCACCTGAAATTCTCCCTCTGCCAAAATGGTGCCTAGACAAAGGAGAATAGTCAATTGATAGAGATTGCTCAGTTCAACAACTGTCAAGCATTTTCTATGTGAAAGTGGCTGGACTAAAATGCATTGAGCATTTTAATATTTACAAGACTTGGTCCCTGCCCACAATAGAATATATCTTGAGAAATGAGCAATTCAGCTAAAGTGTCATAATTAGTCTACTGTTAGCAAACCCAATGATCAAAGAGTAAATCTCCAATATGGACATATGCTCAGGGAAGAAAAAGAAAATCATAGAAATAAAGTGATTGCAAATAATCTTGACTCATTGTTGACTTCAAAAGTGTAGATTTAGGGAGCTGGCCCCGTGGTACAGCGGTTAAGTCCACGTGCTCCGTTGCTTGTGCCCGGGTTCAGATCCCAGGCGTGTACTAATTCACCACTTGTCAAGCCATGCTGTAGCGGCATCCCATGTAAAGTGGAGCAAGATGGGCACAGATGTTAGCCCAAGGCCAGTCTTCGTCAGCAAAAAAGAGGAGGATTGGCATGGATGTTAGCTCAGGGCTGATCTTACTCACAAAAAAAAAAAAAAAAAAGTGTAGATTTTGTTATATAGGTGTAATAAACATACTAATATATAGTCTGTTTTTCCAGATCAACAAAAGTAACTTTATTTAATGTATATTTACTTTTGCTTCCAGGCTTATAAACACTTTTTATAGTATTGTGGCCTTAAAAAAAAAAGAAAAAAAATATTTCCTACAATTTTTCCCAAAAGGTTTCATGTAATACAGAGAGCTCAGCAATGGTACAGCAATAGGCACATAGACATGGCAACGTAATTCACACCCAGCTATTTAACTTTTTATTTTCTAGACTGTTACCGTTAGCTGGATTAGAGGACAAATTCTCCAGAGTAGTTCACACCAACAAAGAGAGAATCATATCTACGGCCACAGGTTCTAATTTTCATAATCATTTTCCCTTTTGAAAAAGCCCACTGTTCAAGCCAGTGCAAAAATAATAACAATAATAATTCAAAAATCAAAACTCTTATTAAAACCGCTATCCACCTGTCACTCTGGGTAGCAGAATGAGTAGGCTGGAATTAGACACTCAATTAGGTATTTTCAAGCAGCCCTCACACTTTTTATTTTCCACTGCCCTTACAACTTTGAGATTTTCCATCTAAAATTGAAATATGATACTTGAATGCAAATAAAGACAGATATGTCCAGAAATGAAATTTCACCTGTAAATTTATCCTACCCTTGAGCCACCAACCAGAGATCATTGAGGTAGATTAATTAAATAGTTTAGTTCTAGCACATCAAGAAATAATTTGTTAATTAAATTGGAGGACATAATATATGCAGGCAAAAGATAGCAATCACACTATCTGTCAGGCACAACCATATTGACTTGAAGAAACAGCACGACTAATCCTAAAATTCACTGGTGCCCCGTTATCATCAAGTTGTCCATTAATTCCACTGATCATTCATTTGTCAGATAATGCTCTGGCCTAATAATAATTGCAACTATCTTTTGAGGGTTTATGGCATGTTGGGATTGGTCCTAGGAACTTCAAAGACATTACTGCTCAGATAATCTTCACAGCAACCCAATGAAGTAGAACTATTTAGATTTTCATTTTATGTGTGAGAAAACAAAGAATTCAAAAGGCTACATAACTTGTCCTGAGTTTGAAATTAACAAGTGGAGGTCCGGGAATCCACTTGGGAGCCCACCTCTGAGACCCAAGCCCTCCCGCACCATGTTACCCACTGACAATCCTTCCCTGGGCCCCAGTGTCTCTCTCTGGTATATTCTCTTTGTGTGTGATGGACGCTCAAGACCCCAGACTGACAATTTTAAAAGGCTCCCCTTGGGGGCCAGCCCCATGGCCTAGTGCTTAAGTTCAGCATGCTGTGCTTTGGCAACCCGGGTTCACAAGTTCAGATCCCAGGCGTGGACACACACCACTTAGCCATGCTGTGGCAGCGACCCACATACAAAATAGAGGAAGATTGGCACATATGTTAGCTCAGGGCTAATATTACTCAAGCAAAAAAAAGAGGAAGATTGGCAACAGATGTTAGCTCAGGGCTAATCTTCTCAGCAAAAAATTAAATAAAATTTTTTTTTAAAAAAGGCTCTCCTTGGAGCCCATGCAATCTTAAGTGTCTGACCTGCTTTCTCCCTGCTCTGCACAGAGAAAGCCAGAGAAGCCACTGGAGGAAAGGGGTGTTGTTTATTTTTACCTCCTCTCAGATATTTAAAATATTATCTAAATTCTCATACCAACCCAATTCTCAGCAGTGACTGTGATAAACACAAAGCGCTACATGCAACAAGTTGGGTAATTAAGGGTCACTTTATTTTACAGCTTCAACTGTATCTTCCCAAATTGACAAAATTATTATAAAAGCAAAATATACAACATAAAATTGTATAATGCATTTTCTCTGCATTTGATATTTAAACTATGTCCTTTGTTTTTCTTACCTTGTTGGTATAAATTTGTGAACTATTTTTCTTTGGAGGAACTGTTCTTGCTTTGATTTTATGTCCATCTTACTTCTTCAGTTTTAAAAAGTCCTTTCTTTTATGAAATTATGGAGTTAGTAGGCGATCCTAGTTTTATTTTGTTTTGTTTCAGTGTCCTATACGGCAAAGTAAGATGTTGGCAATGTTACACTCAGCAGGGAAAACTATTGTTATGATTGTCTTTGAACAAATTTGCAAAATCTAGAATTCTAGAAACTATTGCATTTCTCTTCACTGACTGCCCATCATCCACCCCTCACTCTGGGGTCCTGTTTCATGCTCTGGGTCAGACCATTAGCACCAGAGTGGAATCTCCAAGTCCTCCTAAGAGCTTGCCTTTCCTCTCTCCTTCAGGCTACAGGACATTACTGCCATAGAGTTTTTTCTTTTCTTCTATTCTTTTTTTTAAATTATTTTTATTCCTGGTCCAAAGTTTAGTTAGGTTCATGTTGGGTCTAAGTCCCTACGCCAGAAGACTTCTTTATACAGATCTGAAATTCTCTGATTTGGAGTCAGAAGATCTGGGCAAAGAGGCCATCTCCACCCTGTCTGAGCAATTATTCAGTCTCCCTCGACTTCTCTTTTTGCATTTCTAAGTCAAGCTGAAAGATCTCTAAAGGTCATACATTGATCTTACCTTTTATTTGATTCCGTCAACTTTCGGTCTTCAAGACAAATCAGTTTCGAGTAGAAGAGCCTTATGCCTTGGTCATGGGTTTATTTGGCATTCATACAGTAATGGTCCTTCCAAAACATCTTGTGTGCTAAAGGAAATACCATTAAGGGGGATGTGGTTCTTCGCTGATTCTGTGAAGTCCAAACAGGGTCAAGAAAACCTACTGCGCATAACAATGCTTTCACAGACTTCATGGAAGGAGAGGCAGTTTGAAAATTAGGAGACAGTTAGGCATCATTTCCCTCCTCCATTTGGTCACAAACTCAAATGACTTTAGGAACCAGGCAGGTAAAGTCAGTGAGGGAGCAGGCAGCAGCCAGCGGGGAGCTGCGAGGACCATGGTGAACTGGAAAGGGGGCCTCTTATTCACAGGCATCCAAATTCAGATATTTTTACGACTCTGTGCTGGCCAAATTGGATAAGGCTGTCACCTGAATTCAGCCCACATGCTGCCAGCTTGCAAATTCAGAACTAGACCCTTCAGTCACTGAGAAAAGGTGTTTGTCCTTGGGAGACACACTTGTGTGTGATTGGTCCAATCCCTACGAGAGGAAAGTAACAGCATGCGGGCACTCCCAGGGGTGTGAGGGCCACAAAGGGTCTGTGCTTTCACTGGTCTGTAATGTACTGTGAAATCTCACAGTCTTCCCCTAGAACTGTTTCGGGTTTTGTGTGAAGAAGGGAGACTTAGTGCATCATCGGCCAGTGTTGATCATTCTGCTGAAACTCCATGGTATTGGTCATGACTCAGTGTCTCAGATGTGAGGACTGCTCCAAGGGGAAGGAGGATGCATGGGAAAGGGAGGGTGTGAGGATTCCCCAAAAGTAAGTAGCAATTATTAGGTAGGTAGTGGAAGGTTAGGAAAAAGAGATTTTTAATGATGGGCACACACTGGATAAGGTGGCAGGTAAGTCCTGGTAGGGAGGGTTGATAATGAATTTCTGTGGAAAGTGTTTAACCTCTCAGATGCTTTCTCATAGACCTCTGGCAACTGTCCTATTTAGTACCTAGGTTTAACCCTTCCACTCTTGCATTGTAATTCCCATCTTAAATTGCCCCAACTGTTTAGGGAAGACATTTGTATAACCAGGAGTGATGGCTACTGGGGAACTTGAGAGGCCAGGATGAAAAGAGGAAGGGACCCTGCCCCACCTCCAGCTGTCTGCTGAGCCCCATAGAGAGAGCAGCGTCCTCTCCAGGCATCTTGATCCCCCAGTGCTGAGCAGAAACTCAGCATCCAGGGAAGGGCAGACACAGATGAGGAAGGACTCTTTCCTGCCTAGAAAACTCCAAAAGAACAAGAACCTGGAACTCAAGGAAGCCAGCCACCTGCTTGAGGAAGCTGACCTCTGAGAGGCATAGGGGGAAAGGCATGACAAACTGAAAGACGTTTGAGGGTTTCAAATATGCTGCAGATGTTCTGAGAGGGTGAACCAGTGGAGCTGCTGCATTCAGAAGACACGGAGAGGCGTCGCCTAGAGGAAAACAATGAGATTATTCCTGCATTCACTTCTTTATATTATATCAATAAAATGAGAATTCCAGATCTGTCAGTCTCCTTTCCCTGTAGTTATGACTGTTGAAGTCCATAATTGTTCTCTTATAAATTTGGCTGGGAAATCCATCCTTCACAGAAGCCACATGGAACATTCCATTTGGTCCTAAAGCAAAATCTGTCACATCCCAGCAGCAGAGCCTTTCTTACGTTCCATTTTTCATAATGAATATTGCCTTTGCTAGTGGGCTTTTAAAAATATTATTATTAAATAAAACCTTGCCAAATTTACTTTGCAGAATTATCTTTTATGGAAAACAGATGGAAAGAGCTAACCTAAAAATGCAAATCATAACACCATAATGACTTCTTAATTTTAAAAGTTATGGATACAACTTCCTAGGAGGGACTAACAGAAACAGTGACAACTGCTTCAGAAGAAGCATCAGAAGCGGGAGGTGACTGAAGAACAAAGGAAGGTTGTATCGTTGCAGCGATCGTAAAGAACGTTCCTTGTCTTTAAATGTGGTGCACTGAGCACTCACACGTGTTCCATTCCAAAGCATTTATTCAGGAAGGAAAGGAACAAAGATACCACCACTACCCAGGACACAGATTATTCCCAAACGTGTCTACACGTGCCACAAGGAATATAGAGTTCTAGAAATACACATTTAATGTCCTTCCTCCACATTTTCTGCACAACTGCTCAGACAGGATATGAAACCACAGTTTGCAAATGCTCCCGATTCAAATATAATTACTCAGATGTTCAACTCCTCCTGAAATGGGTCTTTAACACAGAGGTTTTTTTATATTTGCACAATTGGCCTCTCTTGAAACCCACTGTTCAAGAGGATTGAACACTTAAACATGTTCTTATTTTTGTAGGAAGTAGTTGGGTTTCTCCCCAAACCGTGTTTCCTCCTGTGGATTAACCCCACTCCGTCCCACTTTCTAGTTATAGAAGAGATTTCAGAAATATTTCCAACTTACCAGGAAATTTTAATGTTGCCCCTGTGAATTAAATTCAATATATATACAAAACATACCTCTTTCTTCCTTTCAATTCTTTGTATATTTGAATAGCAAGTCACCACAGGTATTACAGTACACATATGCAGTTTCTTGATTAACACATTTAGAAGAACGTCCAAGAACTAATCCTGTCATCGGTGGCGTCAGCTCTCTCCATCATCTTGCTCAGGGCGATCTGGCCCATGTCAGAGATTTAACTGCTGTCCCCTGGGTGAACGGCTAACATGCATGTGCTTTGAGCAGCCCTCATCTCAATAGAGCCAACTGAAATTAAACAGCTGGAAGTATTTTCAAATTTCTGTCTGGGGACCACTTAATATATCGGAACTCAGCATGAATTTCCCACTGTGATAAAAGTGTAAAAGTTGCTCTTTCTTTTTCCTCTTTTTTTTTCAATTGTAAGGCATCTCCTTTCTCCCCCTAAAAGAACATCAATAGAATATCACATCTTTCAAGTTCTTATCATAGGTTAGAGAGAAGAAAAGGAGTCCTAAAGTCAGCTGTTGTTCACCTCTTAATGGAGAAACGGATCAAAATCTTACGGGGGGAAGAAACCAGAGGAGGAGGGCATGTTATAGCCTGTGGCTGCTATTTCCCCTCACCAGAGTTAGGCATAATCCACTAAAACTGGCTTCACTGAAAGCCAATAACGGGAATCATTTTGACTGCCATGTGTGGGGAACACGAGTCATTTGGGGGCTCTCAGTCAATTCGTGGATTCGGAAAACAAACAGTCACCTCAATATCACACTATTCAGCAGAGAGTAAAATGCAATATAAAATGGCTCATCTTGAATGGCATCGATGGCCTTAAGTTGCTTGAAACACCAAATTCCTTAATATTTCTCCACTTCAGGGGAGGATTTCCTTTTAGATATGCCACCCCATACCCAGCATCACCACCTATGGGACGTGTCATAGAGTGTGGTTCCAAGAGGCATGATCAGGATCATCAGAATGCTTTTTGCTTATTACAGCCTTGGGCTGCTTAGCCAGACTCCATATGCCAGAGCATCCAAACAGAACTGGACATCTAACGAATACAATCCGACAGCATTTGGACAGGAACACTTGCATCTAAGCAGCAGCTGTCCGATCACTTAGACAATATGAGCTTTCAAAGCTATCTATCTGTCTTTAGTTTGGGATCATTTTTACTTAGGTCATGTGGCTACATCATCTTTCTTGGTTCACAGCTATAAGAGTGTTAGTTACAATGGATTCTCAGCATAGGAACTGTGTGAGGATGGGGACACGGAGAGCAAATGGACTTCTTGCGAATGTGCTTTTACAGGAACTTTTGGAACGTAGAGGCACTCATCAACACCTTTCACACAGAAGAACAAAATTGTGCAGAATGTTGGGACACTGCAGTGCCTTTGAACTGTGTCAACTAAAGCAAGCTAAGACACATTTCCCAGCGTTCCCTTCCCTGTGTGGTCCTGGGTGAGTGCTGGCCACTCACCATGAGATTTGGAATGCAAACGTGGAGTAGCAGCTGTACCTTTTACACTCTGACGGTCTGTGCAGGGCTCCAGGCACGGGGGCAGCTCGTGCCCATTGTCACCGACCGCCGGCTCACCTTGATGTGTGGGGCAGCTTTCACACCGCAGCTCCTCCAGTTCACAGTTTCACAGTTTCATAGGGTGAGCCAAGCAGGCACTTGCCTTGGGGCACAAAATTTAAAAGGGCACAAAAACACTCAGTAATCAAGATACATAATATATTAATGTGACATTTTTTTTAAAAATAAAAATTAATACAGAAACATATATGGTGAACAAATTATCAAAGTATTAAATAGACAGGATGGGTAACAGCTGGAAGGAGCTATATTGGAGGCTGAGGCAAAAGGAAAAATCAGTGATACTGGTCTCATAGGCTGCGAGATTTCCTTCACTTGGTCCAAAGCCTGGAAGAGGCACACATGCAGCATCATGGCAGAGGGCTCCTGCTTCTCATGCAGATCACCCATGGCGTGGATGGGGACGGTGACGGACAACTGCAAGCTCCATTCTGCCCTCTCAGGGTCCAGTTCTTCATCCTTTGGGGTTCCAGTTTGTCCATGTCCCCATCTACTTCCAGCTGTCCCTTCCAGCTGTCATTCTGGTGGACCTACAGTGATTTCACGCTCAGCCCTCAATGCAGACAGCAGATGCAGCGGCAATGAGCACCATGGATGGCTCCAGCAACACCCACGTTTGTGAGACCTGATTCCTAATTCCAATCATAGCCCCCATCCTCCATACCACCTGTGGTTCTGCTTCTCTGATTGATGAGCATGTGTTTGCTGTATACAAACTAGAATATGTCAATGACGCATACAACACAAGTTTCAGGAGTGCTAAGGTAAAATTGTGTGTGAAGTGTATACAGCTTTCTCTCTGCCTGTGCGAGCCATCTTTATGACAGGGTCAAGGCGCTGCCTGCTGCATTCTTTTGCTAAATGACCAGAGGTTCCATATCGGTGGAGCCTACTGTTTATAACTGATAGAAAACAGATAACCGAGATGTCTCTATGTCTCTACCAGGACAGAGATGTTCCTCTTCAGAGTTTGGTTTGGTTATTCCTTTGTCAGCAATAAAGACAAAGCTGTAGTCCCCTGAAAAAGGCATAGAATGTACTTAATAAACTCAAATTCCTCAAACCTCAACCCCATTAGAGGAAGCTACTATTGTGTTTAAAAGCACCAGTTGCTAAGTTCAGTCATACTTAAAATGTAATTAAGGGGAAAAATGTTTGTCTGCTATAAGTATCCTTATAAAGTTCCCAGGCTACAGAATTATGGATTAGTCTCTGAGTAATCTTGGTATTATTATGATGAGTTCTGAAGCTGGCTAAGTTGGAGACTGAGGCAAGATCCCGAAAAGACTCTCACACAATCTCTGGGGAAGACACTCAGAGATTTTTGAGGAATTTTGGCTTAGTTTGGATGAGCCACAGTTTATCAAAAAGAGAGAACTTTTGCTCCCAAGACTTGCTATGAGAACAGCTAGGACGCAGAGAGACGGAAACCTAAGGACAGCTGTTGGAGATTAAAGGCTTCACTCTCGAGGGAATCATTCCCTGTGATAGATCTAAACCAGCATTTCTCGATCTCAACACTATTGATATTTTTGTGGGATAATTCTTTTTTGCACTGGTACTCTCTTCGATATTGTAGAATGTTGAACACCATCCATCGCTTCTATTCACTAGATGCCAATAGCACCATCTCCCATAGTTGTGACAACCAAAAATGTCTCCAGACATTGCCAAACGTCTGCTGGGTGGCAAACTTGCCCCTGGATAAGAACCACTGGTGTAGAGAACAACCCAGGCTCCTTCCAGCTACCAGTGCCAGTGCCAGGTAGCAAAGCCAGAAGCAGAGGCCAGCTCAAAGTCAGACATGGAGAGTTCGGGGGTGGATGAGGATGAAGCCTGGCATACAAAATACAGGTGGAATTGTAGACAAGGAGAAGCTGATACCAAGTCAAACCCCAGAGGCACCATATGTCAGATAAGAGTTAAGACAGAGACAGGGCCAAGTCAACCTAAGAAAGACCAGTCTAAGGAACCTGGAAGCATACTTTGCACTGATGTGATAGACACTGTGTATTTGGTAACAGAGATTGGAGAGTTTGAGGACCTTAAGAACATGTCACTAATATGTAAAGACAAAGCTTCTCAGCCCTTAGAGACAAGATAGATTGTATCAGTTAGTTTATGCTTTGTAACAAGCCGCACCAAAAACTCAAAGGCTTAAACAATAAGCATTTTTATTTCCTCTAAGTCTATAGGTCAGCGAGGAGTTCTGGTCCTGGTCCTAGGCAGTTCTGAGACTCTTCGCCAGGCTTTCTCATGTGCTTAGGATAAATACAATGGAATATGTGATTTGATACCTTTGATCTCAACTGTTTCATCATGAAACGTAAATTACTATTATTGATTACTGAAGTATCGTTCCACAGAAATCATAATGGTTAGATTCTGTCTGTCCTTCGCCACGATTGTTATTATGCTGTCAGAACGGCAATCAGCAGTAGTCACTCTCGCCAACACTAATTTCCTTCTCCCAGCTAATAACCCTTATTTAAATGTTAGCTTCAAAATAATTTTGACCTTTTTCTAAGAAGCAGCTGTATGTAAAAAAAACCATTTCTTTTTCTACGCTCCCTATCACTCAAATTGTCCTTTTTGTTGTCATATGGACCTTGGCTGCACAGAAACCGGCTTTCCAATCTAAATTGACAATCACCCTCAGTCCTAAATAGTCATTTACCAGCTGTAACACAAATGTAACAGTACCAACAAAACAATTAGTATTTATTGAGTGCCTCCTGTGTACCAGGCAGTACACAGGAGGTGTAGGTGCTGTACATGGATAACTCTTTTCATCTTCACAGTGACCATTTTTTACTGACAAAGAAAGTAAGGCACCGAAAGGATAAGTGACTTGCCCAAGGTCACTCAGTTAGTACATGGGCTGGGATTGGAACCCCAGAAATCTGGTCCCAAGCCTGTGTTTCTGTCAATACACTCTACTGACTCTTCAATGTTGAATACATCATAGATATTCAATGAAATTTTGATTTCCTGGCAATTATTATGAAGTTATAATTTCTTTTTTAAAAGAAAGTTAAATATAAGCGCAACCATTTGGTTAAAAATACAAGATTTGTGATCACTTTGAAATTCAGACTGCTGACTTGGCTAACTAGAGAGAATATTAATTCCTTTCATTTGCTTTATGTAGATATCACTGTAGGCAAAACACAAATTTTTAGTGTAATAGAATCCGATCTCTTGCTATAATATACCATAACTTTTTTTCCACAACGCTGCTCTACTTGACTCTGATCACACATTTTTCAGTTAGGTAGTGCTGTTAAGTTTGGATGTTTTAAGAAGTTGAACTAGGGGCCAGCCTGGTGGCACAAGTGGTTAAGTGCGCGTGCTCCACTTCGGCAGCCCCGGGGTTCGCAGATTCAGATCCCGGGCGCGCACCAATGTACCGCTTGTCAAGCCATGCTGTGGTGGTGTCCCATATAAAGTAGAGGAAGATGGGCATGGATGTTAGCTCAGGGCCAATCGTCCTCAGCGAAAAGAAAAAAGGAAAAAAAAAAAGAGGAAGATTGGGAGCAGTTGTTAGCTCAGGGCTGATCTTCCTCACAAAAAAAAAAAGAGAAATTGAACTAGAAATGGTATAAGTCAGGGAAAAAAAGAAGCTAAACTATGAGAAGGTACAGTTTCATCAATAGTTCTATAACAGCATTCAATTAAAATGTAAATTCATCCTTTAAGAAAAGAAGAATGATTTGATCAACTGAAAATTAATGTGGGAAAAGAACATGTGCCATTGGGTCAGAAAAGCTGGGGAAGGTATACGTTGCAGCAAATTCACCTTTGCAAGAAGGAAAGCATTTGTGTGATAAATGTGCATAAAATATAAAACATAGATTAGAATTAGCAAAGTGGCCATTTGAAAACTCATTTGCAAAAAAATAAGGAAAAGTATCTAGGGAGGAAACATCAATAAAATTATTAGCGACATCAAAGAACTAGTCTCTCATAGAGAAATGATATTAAGAAAACTGAGGATGGTATATATCTTTTTACCAACTTAACATATATAATATCATTTATATTTTTAAAATAACTTCTTTCATTGCAGCTTAAGACACATTTGTGGAGTCCACAAATATGGAGACATTACAAGGCCTATGCGTACATTTTAACGAATTATCAAAAAGTAAAACATCCACGTAACCATCACGTAGGTCAAGAAACAGAACATTTTTATACCCTGAAGCCCCTTCAAGCCTCCTCCCAATTACTACCCCCCAATTTTTCCCCAAATGTAACCACTCTCTCGGCCTTTAACCCCACAAAAATTTCCCTTGTTCTTAAGATTCATGCAAATGGTGAATCTCATAGTACAATATTGTTTTCTGTCTGGCTTCTTGCCTTTGACATTATGTTTGGGAGAATTATCTATGTTGTTTCATGTTGCAGTATTTCACTGACTTTAATGGCTGTATAGAAGTTCATTGCAAGAATTTACCAAAATTTATCCATTCTACTATGAAGCTGCTTCCAGTTTAGGGCCATTATGACTAAAGCCACGGGGAACATTCTCATACGTGTCTTTTGGAGCACACGTGTGCATTACTGTCGGGAGTGAAATTGCTGAGGCATAAAACGTAAGTGTGTTCACTTGCATAGATACTGCCAAGCTGTTTTTCAAGGTAATGGAACTAATTCTCACTCTAGCAGCAGGATTTGAGAGTCTGTTGTCCGTATCCACCATCGCTTTGATTTTACCTGAATGGTAAAATGATCACACCACATACTAATAATCACAAGCAGTTATTAATTATATTTATTCTTTGACAGCATCTATTAGCCAATTGGTATGAAACTAGTTCACATGGGAACAACCTATACAACCACATTAGTGCAAAGTGCTGAATATAAGCCTTGCCTTCCACTGCAAGCGTTTCAAGTGATTTTCAATTACGCCTCACTTTTTAAATCTCAACAAATCTCATCCTGTCTTTCCTAGTTTCATCAGCACCTTGGTCACAGAGAAATTCAAATCCTTTTTCTCGTGCTTTCCGACCACATTCATTCCATACACCTTTGATTATCTACATGTGGCATATCTCACCGCCCAACATTCATCATATGAGGCTTCTCCACCACCTATATATCAAGGCTGGTGTCCCAACCCCCTGAACCACACCTGATCACCTATCACTCATTTTATTCATTTGTTCCAACCATAGCCATTTATGCAACACTGACTGTGTGCTTTTCATTGAACTAGCACTAGGGAGAAAAGGTGAATAAGACATGGACTCTATCCTGAAGGAGCTTACAGTCCAGCACGGAGAAACAGGTACGTAAATAAACAAGTGCAGTAAGTTATAATAAGCCTAATTAGAAAAACAGAAAAATGGATGGAAGGAATGCAAGCATAAAAAGGAGGGGGTCGGTTTGCCTGAAAAGACAATGGATGGAACTGTGAGCAGAATCTTGAAAGCTAAGTTGGAACACTCCAGGAAAGGGGGTAGGGAGCAAGCAGCATGGCAAGGACCATGAGCAGAGGCTGAAGGGTGAAAACTGCCCATTGCCCTGGGCCAACCAGAAGTAGATGAGTATAGCTGGGACTTAGACAAGAGCTGGACAGTCCAGAGAGAATCACAGGCGGGACCCATAACCACTGAGTCTCCCACTCTCCACTCCTACCATGACCTCCCCCGACCCAGGCCCACCCTTCCTGCTCCAAAGCCCCTTCCTCCCTCCCACCTTCGCATTTGGAGCAACCTCTTGGCTAGGTTTCCACAAAGGCTGCGTGGTTCTGAGACACCCCCACAGTCTTCCTTGTCTCCTCTGACTCTAACTCTACTGATAAAGGGCCAGCAGTCACAAAGAGAGACTCCCCAAAAACTTTATTCAACCTTGCCTACATTTTCTCTGCTGAGTTGCTTCCCCAAAGCCCAAAAGAAAAGTGCTCAGTTAATTTTAACGCTTCTAAGAAATAGGAAAAGATTTCTATCCTGAACCTTCCACACTCTGCTGAATTATTTAAAAAGTTAATCAGTCCATAATGCATGTATTGAGAGCCTTATGCACAAAGCCTGTAGATTGCTGGGGGAGCATTTTGTGGGGTGGACCTGGCATTGTATGCAGTAGTGAGAGAATGACACATCGTCATCCCCAAAATGGTCGCAGATCTCATCAGCCTACAATCTGACTGGGCAAATGGACATGAATCAGAGTTCCAGAAATGAACACCAAATTACAGCCAATATAAACACTACAAAGGAAACGTCCATGGTGCACACAGTATATAATGGGAGAATGACCTAAAGCCTTTTCTGAGAAGCAATGCCTGACTCTCCTAAAGGAAGAGCTTCCATCGTTGAATATGTGGAGTGAGGCAGGTGAGGAATGGGCAGGAGCACTCAGGTCCTGGAGGAAAGAAACCATGGACAAAACCAAGATGGCGGAAGGAGGATGGCACCTTTGAGGAAGTGAAGATAGGCAAGTGTGGCCGGAATGAAGAGTGTTTTGGAGAGCATTTCTGGGATGAAGATGGAGGAACATGTAAAACAGGCTATGCAGAAGCTTGAAGTCCAGCTTGAGAATTTTAGATTTGAGTTTGCACTTCTGATAATGCCTCAGTAGCTCCTTTGGGACCAACCCTTCCTCAAACTATAAAAATCTCCCTTAAATTATTTAAAAAACTACCAGCTTGGGACCAGATATAATAAGCAACTGCCTGAAGGCACTGGAGAGTGACAAAACCAGGCAGATACTGGAGTGGGGGGTGATATTTTTAAAAGGGAAAAGAACTGAATGAGTTTCCTGGTTTTTTTTTTACTCTGAGGGCAGGTCCCAGTCTATACCATGCAGGAGCAGATGAAAATTCACAGTTTTATTGGAACGAAGATGGGAGGACAGAGATGGGGCAACCCTAGTAGCTAGAAAGCAAGGGAGGAGAGCCCCAAACTCTGTGCATGAACTCTGTTCACATCTCTGGCTGACCCAGGGCCATACATGCATGAGGGAGACTCCAGGCAGCCCAGCCATAGCTCAAAGAACCAAACCCAGTTTGAGTCCTGTGCTCCACTGGGAAAGCATTTTGAATTTTGCCACTGAGCTGAGAGCTTGAATTCAACCATTACAGTGGGGTTTTTTGGGGGTCACTGTTTTTTATTAGGAGGGAAGACTGCCTAAACAGATTTGTATTTTTGCATTTTCAAGTGGTGATTCTGACTTTATTGTGTGGAGCAAATTGTGTTGAGGCAACACTGGATGCAAAGAGGCATTAGGAAGCGGCTGCCGAAGTCCCATGAGAGATGATGGAGCCTCAGGTGGGCCTGGAGGAAGTGTGGAGTCTGAGAAGTGGACATGGGGTCATCAGAACAGGGGAAGGGATTAGACAGATCTGAGGAAACAAGAGGGCCAGGAAGACTCCAAGGTCTATGACCAGAAACCCGAGTGGCTGGTGGTGATGTTCACGGCAATATGCAAGACAGGAGGAGACCAGGCTTGGTGGAAGAACACGAGTCTGCTTTTAGACAAGTGGAGCATAAGGCATATTTGAGACATCCCAGTAGAAATGTCAAGTAGGCTGTTTAATACAGGAGTCAGAGTAAATTCAGGGCTAAAGATATAAATTTGCAAGACAACTGGGTTCAAGGGTAATGAAGCTGTGGGTGGGGATGAGATCCTCTAAGGATAGAATATAGGGTGGGAAGAAAAAGGGACCCAAGATCCAACCTTCAGAAATCCCACAATGTCATGGCCAAGCTGAGTTGGATATTCCTGCAGAGGAAATAGAGATGGTAAGGCAAAAAGAAATCAAGGGAAAGTTCTCTTATAAAAGGCAGCCACATGGTGGTTAAGGGCACAAACTTCCTAATCTGCTATAATTCCCAGTTCAAACACTTTTTCACTGTATTTACCTGTAACTCACCCTTGCCTGTCTAAGATTTAACCCTCAACTTCACCCTAAAACCTAATCTGCCCAGCTCTTGAGGAACCCACCCCCACCTAACATCTAAGAACCAGCAACTTCAGTAGACCCCCTACACGTTCTCACTTTGTCATCCATTCTTACCTAGTATCCATTCACAGTACATCCTCAACCAGCTCCCAAACCCCATCCCGTATACCATTACAGGGCTTGTGTCGCCATCCCAAAATAATAAAGAATATCACACGGTCTACCTAAAAGCATAATTTGAGAGTCTGATCCATTCTCTTAAAAGCGACATACAGAAGAAAAAACATGTTTGGCATCAACAAGACTGAGAGTCTATAAAAACTAACATTTTAAACATGTACGTGTCCATGTAAAAGAATCATTTTCAGTTGGCCTTGCTTCACTGTTTTTTTTTTTTTTCCTTTTGACAATTCAAAGTTTAAATTACTGACTTGCTGAAATTGCCAGGCCCTGGTTAAACGGCGGCTGTGACCTACTTATAACTGACGTAATATCAGCCTTAGAGGATTCTGAGAACAAGATACAAGAGCGCACAGAGCGAAGAAACGTGGAAGTGGACTCGTAAGCAAAAGCGGATTACGCAAGGTTCACTTGGAACCCGTTCTTCCCCGTGGATGTCCCCTTTCAGGGGCAGCAGCTCAGGGCTCCTTCTGCTGCCTCAATGATCCTCAGAGTACCGTCTGAGGACCTCTTGACGGCCCTTGGCCTTTCAAGGGTCCACAAAATCAAAGCTATTTCCCTAATAATATTGTCACTATTTGGCTTTTTAATTCTCATTCTCTCACTAGTCTACAGTGGAGTTTTGATGCAATGTCAAAGAAGAATATCCACAATTATCTGGAAAAAGAAAACCACTAAATACGTCTCCCTTTTACAGCCCCGTATCTGGAAAACGACAAATCGCAAGGATGGAAACAAGCAGATGTGAGAATATAGCTGTCTCCATTAAAGAGAGAAGCAAAAAGAGGTAAAACAACACCAATCTCTCACTAAATATTTTTGTTTTGGAGAATATTGTTATTTTTCATAGGAATATGTTATTTACATTTCCATGTAATAGATTTATCATGGTTACCGTTAATGAATCATTCAATAAATATTTTTAAAAATTAATTTCCAATATGGCAAATCTTTATAGATGTAACCATATAAACAAAGCTCTTTGGGGCCAGGGGCATGTGAGCACTCTGGGTCCCACCCACAAGGTACAGGTCCTGAATGTGGCTGGAGAGTGCTCGGCTTTGGCCCTGCCTCCCCTGGGCCACGTTAACCCACCAAGTGTACTTCCCTCCATGGGGCTGCTGTGCTTCCAGAACCCCAGAACCAAATTGGGCAAAAGCCCCCACTGCCCACAGTGTCCCCTTTGGCTCATCTAGCATACCAGCGTATGCCCCCTCCTCTGCAGATAGAAGCCCAGAGAACAAATAATAGACCATGGTTCATATTTCAGCCAGTATTCATGAGTGCAGCTGGACCAGTTGTTAAAATATTAAAGAATTTCTGCACCCCAAGGCTCCTAAGTGCTCCCATCACCACCCCATCTCCTCCCCCAGAGCCGCACAGGCATACTCCGCCTGTCTGCCAAGGAAAGGGGTAGATCCTGATGATCTGATGCCAAAGCATCCCACCCCAGAGCATCCCACCTCACCGCCTCTGGCTTCCCCAGGACCCCGAGGGCTGCCTACCCTTACGGTCCACCGCAGGTTCTGTACTGGTTGTTATATATTTGGAGTATCACCACCCCATCAGAATCCATGTGGTCCCAACACACATCCCGTTCTCCGCCCTCTCTCTCAATCCCTCTCCCCACAATCCTCTGACCTGAAAGGGGCAGATTTCAGGATTTTTCTTCCTCTACGTCATCTCATCTTCCTACTCTAGGGCAGCCAGCCTGTTGGCTTAGATTTCAAAGCAGAAGGGCCATCCTTATCAGCAGGCTATGGAAGACATTCTGGTCTGAGGGCACCAGCCTCCGTCTTTCAAATGGTAAATGAATTTCAAATGTGCCAAAGGGTCTGATTGACTCTTCTCCCCACATTACAGCCCAATAACGTTATTACGTATTTCTCAAGCTTTGAAGAACTCTTCCCTGAAACAGTTCCCAGGCGTTGCTGTGTTTTTCTTCCCATTCTTTCCTTTCCATTTACATCATTAATAGGCCAGCGGTTCTTAGACTTTGCTACATATTAGAATCACGTGGGGATTTTCAGAAAACGCTAGTGCCCAGGATAAGCCCCATACCGTACATGACAACCTTGGGGAGAGAGGTGCCCAGGATGAGCCCTGTACCACACATGACAACCTCGGAGAGAAAGGTGCCTAGGATGAGTCCCGTACTATACGTGACAACTTCAGGAAGAGACTCAGGTATCAGTAGTGTTTAAAGCTCCTGAGAGATGCCAATGTACACGCAAGACTGAGAACCAGTGGTCTAGGCTAGATATTTAGTACGTATCTGCCCCTTGATTCCCCAACCTTGGCACCCCGCTATCCCATGTCTATAATTGGCTGGGAAAACCCACCTTCTCTACCCATTCTTCCTATTGGAACCTCCCCCTGGCTGGCTGGGCTAGTGGAAGCAAGCTTTGGGGCAGGTATGTGAGTCTTCTACCCAAGAAGATAGCCCTTCTCCGGAAGACTAAGGCCCACTTCTATTCATTATCTCTTTGCCAATAAAGAATGACTAGTCAAAGAACCCATTCAAATAAAACTCTTCTAAAGAGAAGTTTTGGAGGGGAAAAAAAAAGAAAAAAAGGAGCCCTGCATTCATTTGTCACATCATACCTCCCCGGAGTGTGCAGGGCAGACCCGACCCTTGATTGTACACCAGCCAAGGCCATGTGCCCCACATCAGAATCACCTGGGCAGCTTTTAAAAACCGCTGCTGCCTGCATTTCTACCAGACCAAGTCCATAAGGCTCTCTGGAATGGGGCCCAGAAGCAGTATTTTTAATGTTCCCCAGATAATTCTATGTACAGCCAGAGTTAAGAGCCACCAAGCCTAGTGGCTCAGGGAGTCTTGGCAGGTCCCGCCTCCTGCCTTCTTCTACAAATATCTGGGTGATGCCTTGTTTGGCCTGGTTTTCCATTTCATGTTTCTCCCTGTTCATCATCTCATAGGTCACTTGAGCCACCTGTGCTTCTGTCTATGAGTCTGTCAGTCTGTTCTGCCTCACTCTGAAGCCCAGCTAAGACCCCATCCAAGTACCTTAGCTCAGATGGGTGTTAATCTTAAAATATAAGTTCTTAGAGCCCCAGGTTCATTCAACCGTGGTTTTCCAATTGGACTGGCCAAAAGATCCACTTGAAAAGATGTCTTTATTTTAAATTAATAAATACATTTTTATTAAAAAAGTAATACATACACATAATAAGAAATCCAAACAGCATAAAAGTGAGTAACAATGATACAAGTCTCTTCCCACTGTAGTTCCCAAGCCCTGTTCCCAGAGGGAAGGATTCTAATCAAATGCATGTTCATATTTGTACATCTATCCCCTGAGAGATTTTTCTATTTTGTAAACCAATATAGATTCCTAAGACCTGTCTACTGCATAGGACTCTGGGAGGGAGGGGGAGGAGGGCCCCAGGAATCCTCACCTTTAAAAGCTGCTCAGGGGTCAAAGATCAGATGGGTATGAGAACTGCCCTTGGCATACAGCACCTGACACCAGGGAACTTTGGAGTATGATAAACAGTGACAGATGGCTCCTAACAGTAGGAATGGAGTGGGGATGGTCATCAATATCTATACGAAAGTAAGTGTTATAGGCTGAATTCTGTTCCCCCAAAATTCATATTTTGAAGTCCCAACCCCCAGTACCTCCAAATGTGACTGTACTTGGATATAAGGTCTTTAAAGGGGTAATTAAGTTAAAATGAGGTTTTTAGGGGGCCTAATACAATATGATTGGTGTCCTTACAAGAAGAGGAAATAAGAATACACAAAGAGAAACAAAAGGGATGCACACACAGGGGAAAGGCCACATGAGGACACCATGAGAAGGCAGCCGTCTGCAAGCCAAGGAGAGAGGCCCCGGTAGAAACCAAACCTACTGACACTTTTATCTTGGACTTTCAGTCTTCAGAACTATGAGAAAATAAGTTTCTGCTGTTTAAGCCACCCAGTCTGTGATATTTTGTTATGGTAGCCCAGGCAAACTAGAACAAGTAAGTTAACTTAATTCCACTCTGGTCACCTAGAGATATTAAGGCAGGCTAGAAACAGTTACCAGACACTGGAGACTCCAAAAATGATGTCGTCAGCCTCCAGGCCAGGAGGCCCCCTTACAGGTGAAACCACTTCACAGCAGATTTCTTTGTGTGGTTCAGTGAGTAAATTTTTGGCCAAGATACAAAGCAAAGTTGCCTTATACCGACTTCCACCCAACAGCATGAGAATAAGGTCTTCAGGCTTGCTAAATGAGATTCAACATTTTTCTAAAATTTAAAACATGAATGCCCAAAAGTGGTCCACATAAACAGCTAACATAGATAGAGAAGGTCATATGATGGTAGGGATATTTCTTGGTGAGCAGAAGTATGGCTAAGACTGACGAAGAACATTCAGAGTAGCCCAGGGCAACAAGTTCAGTTTACTCTGCACCTTTAGACCAAAGCCCTTTGCTTTCTTGTGCCTAAGCATGATGGACTGCACGGGGGAGGGAAAGGGTGGATATAAATGCACAGTGGCTCATGCAGAAGAGCTGGGACTGCAAAACCAGTGCCTTCTGGTGGAAAACTAACTCACAAGGAAGGGGCACATGGTTTCCTCCCTGCTTTGAAAGTGGACCTGGCTTTGATCAATAAGCTATTATAAATATGATTCACAGTTGTGAGAGAAAACAACTTCTGTTTCAGAGGAAATGGCACAGGTGAAGGCGCCGCCGTCGCCTTTGAAATTCAATACCCCCTGCAGTGACGCAGAGGCTGCAGCCCCTGCATGCTTCGTTGTGGGTTAGCTAGGCAGTGGGCAGTCTGGCTGATTACTGGAATAGCCCTGCCTCAAAAAGCCTGCAGAAGGCAAGGTTTTCTTTGGAATCAGTGCAATGGTCGACTTAGATTTTTTTTTTTTTTTTTGCCAAAACTCTTGGAGGTGAACAATAACTATTACAGATCTGTTCTCTTGCAAATCCAATATATACAGTCTGCCCTTCCGGGCACTCTGCAACAGGTCTGCCCCAGCCCATCAACCTTTTGTTATGCCGTCTA
Organism: Diceros bicornis minor; assembly: GCF_020826845.1. Classification (NCBI taxonomy): domain Eukaryota; kingdom Metazoa; phylum Chordata; class Mammalia; order Perissodactyla; family Rhinocerotidae; genus Diceros; species Diceros bicornis. The sequence continues at coordinate 54,100,334 of NC_080759.1, read as the reverse complement.
GACGTAGAATGCTCCTAAAAATATTTTATCAGAGACAGTGTGATATTGTGTATGTGCCAGTTCATTTCAATTACAACTCTAGAGGGGTCAGTTGCCCTAATAAAAACTGGAGAGTCCAGCAGTGGTCTGATGAAGGTACAGTCAGGAAGCCAGCACTCTAGTAGGACTGCTTCGAGGGTATCTGTTAACTGGATCTCAGTCACCAACCTGGACTGCATATGTTAGCCTATTCAGTGTCGGGGATGGATCTTGACTGGTGAAAACTTCCATGGTAGATATCAGAAATAGGTTCTCTTTGGCAAAATTACAGATATTCAAGATATGTGCGCTGGCAAAAATATTCCAGAGATATCCTCGGCCCTTATACAAGGTATATGAATCCAGAGAGACTGTTGTCATCCCCCGTAGGAATGGGATGAGGGCAGGGTCCTTCAGTATCCTGGGTTTAGCCAGCAGGGTAAGAGACTTCTGGCTGTTAGGGGTGACTGCAGAGATGGAGCCTGCCTCTGAAAGATTGTTCTATCTTTCTCTAGTTACACTGGAACACCTAAGGCACAGAGAACTGGGACTTCATCGGTCTTACAGAACAGGCTGAATCTCTTGTGTCTTTTGCTAATGGGCCTTTGTTTAGTAAATATCCATACAAAATATAGGAGTATCTGGTCTGAGACTTGAGTTCATTAGAATCTGGCACTAAGTTATAAGAGAATAGCTAACTTTCAGCCACCGTTAACTTTTTGAATGCTACATTATCTACCAAAAAGAACCTAATTGGCTTAGGTCAGTTTACAAAACTTATCCATCACTATTCTCCAAACTGGTTGGACCCCTCCAAGCCCTGTTGATGTTACCGGCCTTCTCTTCTCTAATTACCATTCAAATCAGGATTTCCCTTCAGCCACCTCCTTCTACAGAAAGTCTTCCTCACCTAAGGTCTTACTTTGCACCTGGAAAACGAGGACTAAAGAAATCATGCTAGACTCTAGTCATCTTGCTGTGGCCTTTTTGGCAATGTTTTCTAGGTCTAAGTACTTCATGTCAATATCCTAAACACGTTGAAGGCAAGGACCTCATTTTCCACCTTGTCAATTATTTTGTATCTGCTTAAGCAATGATCCCAATCCCGTGAACTCACCAATGCTTGGAAGATACATCCATTGCTTCTGCACCTCCTGTGTGCGTGATAACCTCCAGGCTAAGAAGGGAGACCACAGCTTGGCTCTGATCCCCAAGAAATGATCCAGAAAAAGAGTGTGGACATCAATGTTCAAAAAGAAAGTTCTCGTAGTGAGCCTTTGCATTCGTGCATTTTACAGTGAAAACATTTATTTACATTATTGAATTTCTGGGACACCGGCAAAGGTGGCTACTTCCCCAAAGGCTATGGATGATCTCAATTTTTCCCTCAGCTATTCTTTAAAGGGAAGTAGTGTGGTATTTTCTAAAGAAAACCAGATTTACAATTGGTGGGTTCAAGTTAACATTCCACTACCGTGTACGTAATGTTAGGCAAATTATTTAATTTCTTTGAGCCTCCAGACACTCATATATAAAATGGAAATACTGTTTATCCGACAGGGTCATTGTGAGGATCGAATAAATAAAGTGCTCTGTATATTCTAAAATGCTATACAAGTGTAAGTCTTCATTATTTTCAAGTGTTCATTTCTTTTGATGCCAAGATAATCTTGAAAATACTCATTTCAGTCAGAAAAGTCCATTGAACTCACTCAAATAACCTATTAGAAACTTTAAATAAAAAGACTATAAAAAATTCCTTCTTGAGTTAAAAATGCTGCATTTCCAAAAGACTTTTGTTTATTAAAATATATGGTGAAGCTCTTTAATCTGATAAAGTCCCACTTGCTTATTTTTTCTTTAGTTTCCCTAGTCTCGGTAGGCATGTCATCTGAAAAGATACCTTTATGACCTATGTCAAATAGTGTGTTGCCTATATTTTCTTCTATGAGTTTTATAGTTTCAGGTCTCACCGTCAGGTCTTTGATCCATTTTGAGTTAATTTTTGTGAATGGCAATAGCAGGTGGTCCACTTTCATTCTTTTGCATGTGGCTGTCCAGTTTTCCCAACACCATTTATTGAAGAGACTTTCCTTTGTCCATTGTATGTTCTTAGCTCCTTTGTCGAAAATTAGCTGTCCGTATATGTGTGGTTTTATTTCTGGGCTTTCAATTCTGTTCCATTGGTCTGTGCGTCTGTTTCTGTACCAGCACCATGCTGTTTTGATTACTACTGCTTTGTAGTATGTTTTGAAGTCAGGGATTGTGATGCCTCCAGCTTTGTTCTTTTTTCTTAGGATTGCTTTAGCTATTCGGGGTCTTTTGTTGCCCCATATGAATTTTAGTATTCATTTTTCTATTTCCGTGAAGAATGCCATTGGGATTCTGATTGGGATTGCATTGAATCTGTAGATTGCTTTAGGTAATATAGACATTTTAACTATGTTTATTCTTCCAATCAATGTGCATGGGATGTCTTTCCATTTCTTCATGTCATCATCGATTTCTTTAAATAATGTCTTACAGTTTTCATTGTATAGGTCTTTCACCTCCTTGGTAAGATTTATTCCTAGATATTTTATTCTTTTTGATGCAATTGCAACAGACAACACACCAGCTGGGAGAAAATATTTGCAAAACATATATCTGACAAGGGGTTAATCTCCATAATATATAAAGAACTCACACAACTGAACAACAAAAAAACAAAAAACCCAATCAAAAAATGGGCAGAGGAAATGAACAGACACTTCTCCAAAGAAGTGGCCAATAGGCACATGAAAAGATGTTCAACATCACTAATCATCAGGAAAATGCAATTCAAAACAACACTAAGATATCACCTCACGCCCCTTAGAATGGCTATAATCACCAAGACAAAAAACAACAAATGTTGGAGATGATGTGGAGAAACAGGAACACTCATGCACAGCTGGTGGGAATGCAAACTGGTGCAGCCTCTATGGAAAACGGTATGGAGATTCCTCAAAGAATTAAAAATAGAGATGCCCTATGATCCAGCCATCCCACTACTGGGAATCTATCCAACGAACCTGAAATCAACAATCCAAAGAGGCTTATGAACCCCTATGTTCATTGCGGCATTATTCACTATAGCCAAGAAGTGGAAGCAACCTAAGTGTCCCTCAACTGATGATTGGATTAAGAAGATGTGGTATATATATACAATGGAGTACTACTCAGCCATAAAAAAAGACAAAATTGTCCCATTTGCAACAACATGGATGGGCCTGGAGGGTATTATGTTAAGTGAAATAAGCCAGAAGGAGAAAGACAAACACCATATGATCTCACTCATATGTGGAATATAAAACAACACATGGACAGAGAAAACTGTATTGTGCTAACCAAGGCAATGGGAGTGGGGGGTGGACACAAGGGGTGAAAGGAGACATATATATGGTGATAGACAAACAAAAATGTACAACCCAAAATTTCACAGTTATAAACTATTAAAACATCAATAAAAAAAGTAAAAAAAATAAATTAAAATAAAATAAAATAAAAAAATAGATGGTGAATACAGAATTTCTCAGACTTGCTATTTTACATCTGGCACTTTTTCATTTCTTTTCAAAGTAGAGATAGAGGTAATAAATTAGAAGGAACTGAACGGGAATAACTGCCCAGTTATTCCCATTGGCAGTACAGTAATTCTGGGCATGCTGTGGGAAGTTCTAAAGCAACAGTGTTGACCTCAGCCAGCTTCAAGAAGACCTACCTTGCCCATTCTGTCTGTGAGGGTGCAAACTGCACTTCTACACCCAGAGCTTGGAGAGATGTTTGCTGGTTTCAACTGCACTGACTTTCTCGGAATGACAAAGTAGGCATCTCTTGTATCTTTGCCTAAAGACAAGTTTTATGAGATCATACATTCCCGTTCTTAAGAGGGTTCATTTTTTACTGAATTAATATTAGGAAGTAGTCATTTGGCTTTATTAAGCATGTGTCTTCCACTTTAGTAGACTAAGCAGTTCAAAATGTGCCAGGAAGATGATGAAAGCAAAGAAACAATTCATCTGAAGAGAAAGAGAGATAAAATCGCTAGGAGTTGGCAGATTAAAGAACCCATTTTCTGTTTTAGATTGATATATAAACACAACATTTGGAGACAAAACATGGGCGAAAGACATATCTTCAATGTACTCTCTCAAATTTTAACTTTAATTAATTCTCTGAATTTCATAACAATGTGTTTTCTGATTACACAGGGACTTGCTTCAGAATTCTAAGCAGGACTGTTACCATTCACAAGTCATCCTTGGGTTTCTAACGACTAACTTTTAAGCTATTAGTACATATCTCATCTTAGGTTAATTAAATAGGCTAATTTTCCTTGCCTAACAATTGTTCATAATAATCTGATATTTTTTAACTCCAAAATAACCATCTATGAAAAATACACATCCTCAACTTAATAGTATCTGTATTAGCATTCTCTAGAGAAACAGAACTAATAGGGTATATATAGATATACATAAGAGGAGATTTATTATAGCCATTGGCTCATGCACTTATAGAGGCAGAATAGTTCCACACTCGGCCGTCTGCAAGCTGGAGAATCAGGAAAGCCAGGGATATCATTCAGCCAGAGTGTGAAGGCCTGAGAACTGGGGTCCGCTGGTGGTAAGTTCTGGAACCTGAAGGCCTGAGACCCAGGAACCCCAGTGTCCAAGGGCAGGAGAAGACAGAGGTCTCAGCTCAAGAAGAGAGAGAGAATTCACTCTTCCTCCACTTTTTCGTTCTGTTTGGGCTTTCAACAGATTGGATGATGACCACCAGCTTTAGCGAGGGCGATCTTCTTTACTCAGTTTACTGATTCAGATGCTAATCTCTTCTGGCAACAACTTCACAGACACACTCAGAAATTGTGTCTTACCAGCTATCTGGGCATCCCTTAGCCCAGTCAAGTTGACTCATAAAATTAACCATCACAGTATCTTATTATTACCAATAGGAAAAATATGAGAGTAAATTACTGAATAAGACATTTATAACTCTCAGACACAGAGGGCCCCAGATTTCAAAGTACCTTCCATTTTGTGTCACAATAATCTAATCATATCCTCAACTCTTGGCTTTAGGACAAGAGGCAATTCTTTAGAGAGGATCAAGGTAGAAACTGTATGCTTGGCTGGTTTTGACAACCCTCCTAAGCTAAGCTTCCTCTTGCCAGAAGATGTTGGCGGCCCCTGGAGATGAGAAAGAGCAAAGGCCCCTTCCACATGGCCTTGCCACCACCAGATGGCATGTCACCATGAAAGCAGGTTTCAGACACAGTTCTGCCACACACATCAATGCTTCTTGGCAAGCAGGCATTAAACATTCTGTTCCTGGAAACTCTGTAGGGTCCCAGCTCTCAGCCACTTAGGCACTCCTCAAGTACCTTGCATGATCCAGACACGGAATTCTCAATTAAGAGGCAGGAAGAGAAACGCAGTAGAGCCCTAGGCCAAAGGCAACACTCCAAAGGAGCACACATATCCTGCTGGGCCCCTCAAATTCCTGTACCTCTGTCCATGGGAGGGCAGAGGGGCCTGGGCAGGGTTTAACCTACCCACATATTCCAATTATTGTGAGCACCACTCATTTCCGTCAAGAAAAGTTATCTCCAATAACCCTTACACTAATTAACAAATCTCCCGTGCAGACATTTGCAGATGAAGATGGTTGAAGATTTGGGGCAAAAGATGCTGAGCTGTGAATTCTTATTTAGCATCTTTAAAGTGCTAACCGTGCCTGCCATTGGAGCATGCATTCCTCTTCAGGACACTGTAAATGCTAACTAACCACCCCTAAGAGAGGGAGTCAAATTAGCTCACACATAGAAATATTTTACATCGTCTATGCTAAAATATTTTAAAGGAAAATTACAGGGTGTTTGACCAATGGTACTCGGGACGTACAATCAATGGAAGAGGTCAGAGGGACTACTGGACAGTGTGACCACTCTCTTAATATCTCTATTCCATTCGCTTTCACATGGCCCAAGTTTTCTGAACTAGGGCATCAGGAGGGATTGTTTCCCCTTCCAGTTTGAGCAGAAGAGAGCAAAATGGCGGGAAGGTGAAAGTGTTAAATAAGCAGCCCCCTCACAAAAGATGAAAACTGGGGTCTAAGTAAATAGTTATGAAAACAATGTGCATTGTAAGTGCTTTTTTTCTGATAAATGTTCTAGAAAAGATTCACATCATTGCCTTATTATCTTATGGGGCTTCTATTTGAGCAACAATCAGAGTTGAGATGTACCCGGGAAGCCCAGGGGGTCAGGACATCATGGGACGGTGGTGCCCAGCCCAGAGTTCAGTTCCCAGATAGGTCAGTGGATTTCACTCTGTTTCAATATCAAATGCAGCACCACATCCCAGAAAGTGCGAACGCACAGCTGCTCCCAGGGCAAAATACAGTTGATTTACACAGACGAAGACCTATGTTTCATCCTGTATAAGTTATGACTCTATGTTTTCAGATACAGTCGCTCAAGGCATTTAACTTGCGTCGGAAAGAACAATGCTGGCTGCGTTCAGCGTCAACAGAACTATTTATCAGGGACAGACCCTGTTTGAGGAGCACGTCTCTGTTTGAAACTCAGTTTTCCTCCTTGGAGGGCGTGATATCTTGACTCAGATTCACTGCTGCTTGCTTTGTACCATTTATTCATTCATAGAATATTTACCTGGAGCCTCCCTGATGCAGCACTGGGGCAGACCCTGAAAAGACTACAAAGAAGGATGGGACATGGCCCCAGCTCTCAAGGAGCTTTAATTCTGAACTTGAATTAAAAATTGGAACAAATGGCTGTGAAAGGCGGTGAATGATTCAGTACAAACGAATGCCACAGTCCAGAAATGATGTAGGAGCTGAAAAAGGAGACTGTATAAGAAAAACACTCCTGTGTTTCTCCTTTGCTCTCACACTTTACTTTACTCACCACACTTCACTTCTGACACCAGATATGTGGGTTTTCACACATCCAGCAATTCTCCGACACCAGCTGGGTGACCTACCACCACTCAATTCAGCTCTGACACTAACCAGAGTTTGCGCGGACCACACAGATTAAGGTCTCAGTTCCACAAGACTGGCCCCCACTTCAGACGCCAGTGGTAAGGAGTGAGTCCCCAGGTTACCCACAACTTCAGTCCAACTTGGCTATGAATCAGAGGATCTCGAACCCTCTCCTTGAATTCAATAATTTGCTAAAACAGCTCACAGAACTCACAGGAAAACACTTAATTACGTTTACCAGTTTATTATATAATAGAGGATATGATAAAGGAGACAGATGAACAGCCAGATGGAGAGAGGCATAGGTCTGGGAGGGTCCTGAGTACGGGAGCTTCTGTCCCCGTGGAACTGGGGTGCATCACCTTCCAGGATGTGTCCACCAACCTGGAAGCTCCCCAAACCCTATGGTATTGGAATTTATGGGGACTTCATCACGTAGGCGTGCTCAATTATTAACTCCATTTCCAGTCCCTCTTCTCTCTTGGAGAATGGAGAGTGGGGCTGAAAGTTCCAGGCTTCTTATCACGGCTTGGCCTTCCTGGCGACCAGCCCCCATCCAGGACCCCACCAGGGGTCACCTCATTGGAACAAAAGATGTTCTATCACCCAGGAAATCTCAAGGAATTTAGGAGCTCAGTGTCAGACCCTCCTATCACTCAGGAAATTACAAGGACAGTAGGAGCTCTGTGCCAGGAACCAGGGTCAAAGACTAAATATTAGAACAAAAGATTCTCCTAGCACCTCTATTTGCAAGGATTTTAGGAACTCTGTGTCAAACACGGTGGGGGGCAGACACCAGTATACACATGTGTTTCTTATTATTTCACAGAGACACTGGGGATTGAAGTAGTCAAAAAATAAAAATAAAATAGGCTTCTTAGAAAAGATGGTACTGGAGGGATATGAAGCTGGCACAGTATTTGTTTAGGCAGAGAGGAAAGTATCCACCCACATAAAGAGAGGGCATGGACAAAGACAGACATAGACATAGACGTAGAAAAGGGCATTTGTTCTCCTGGAAAACGATATGGCCAGAGGTGAAGAAAGGTGCCAGGAAATAGTGAGAAAAAATTCTTCGAGAAGACTGCAATCTGAACACAGAAGATCTAGAATATTGGGTGAAGTTTACACTTTGTCCTGTATGTAACAGGGACCAGTGAAAGCGTTTAAAAAGGGAGTGTTTTGTAAAAAGGGAAATAAATGGTGTTTTAGGGAGTAAATCTTCCTGCAGTAAGAATGAATTGGAAAAGAGAAAGACAGAAAGCAGAGCAATCCACGGGAAAACAATTTCAATGATGCAAGCATGAAGTGATGTGGGTCTAGACCAGAGTAGGGCGGTAAGACTCGAAATCAAATTGTTCTATTCATTTTCCAGAGGGAAAAAAAGTACAACTACCCTAGAAAAATAGCCTTGGCAGGTGCCCCATATGATAGATGGTTTTTTCACCTGTGGTTTTTTTGCTTTAACTGACCACCGAATAATTGCTCTGGCACCAGCCTATTTGTCATCCCCCCAAGTCCAGCCCAGCAGACCTGAACTGAATGAAAGGATTTCAAAACTGGTGGGCTCGCTGGACTGCAAGATCTCATTCCTGTTAATCTTCCATTACTCTCTGGTGTTACCTCTGTCTCCCAGATACCACCAGCAATGCGTGCCAAGAGATTACGGCTGACACCTGGGGTAAGCCAGATTTTTACCCCCAACATCATTGTATAGCTCTTAAACTTGGTGTGTCATTGAATGCTATGCTCTACAACTTAGCCTTACCAAGGATTGTGAGGTTGTAAAATCTTTACTGTAAATTCCTTAATCGTAAGCTTATTATTTAACTGAATGCTACCCAGGCATATATGAACTGAGTATAGCAACTGCTATCCTGTGGATATGTACTAGACATGTTACTGTGCTTTTGAATTCTCCCAAAAATGCAAAAGCAAAGGTCCTCAGATTAGTACATAACACCCCAAAGTTACCCCAGCTATCACTGCCACCTGGCTGGCCAGGAACCAATACGATTCTTTCTTATAAAATTTCAACTGCTAGCTTCCAGTCCAGCATGTAGGGAGGTTGGAAGTGGCCACTCCATCCTAAAAACGAGTAAAAAGCTGAACAAGCTGAAAAATCAACCACATTCAAGGCCATTAAACACATCTCAACAAATTTAAAACAGTAGAAATTATGCAATGCCTGCTCTCAGACCATGACGGAATTAAACTAGAAATCAATAAGAGAAAAATAGCTGAAAAATCCCAAAACAGTTGGAAATTAAGCAACACACTTCTAAATGGCACACGGGTTAAAAAAGAAATCTCCAGAGAAAGTAAAAAATATTTTGAACTAAATGAAAATAAAAATACAGCTTATCAAAATCTGTGGGATACAGTGAAAGCAGTGCTTAGAGGGAAATTTGTAGCATTGAAAGTATATATTAGAAAAGAAGAGAGATCTAAAATCAATAATCTAAACTTCCACTTTAGGAAACCAGAAAAAGAAGAACAAAGTAAATCCAAAATAAGTAAAAGAAAGGAAATAAGAAAAATTATAACAGAAATCAATGAAATTGAAAACAGGAAATCAATAGAGAAAATCAATGAAACCAAAAGCTGGTACTTTGAAAAGACTGACAAAATTGATAAGCCTCTAGCCAGGCTAACTAAGAAAAAAATAGAAAAGACACAAATTACTAACATCAGAAATGAAAGAGAGGACATCAGTATAGATTGAATGGACATTAAAAGGATAATAAAGGAATACTATGAACAACTCTATGCCCACAAATTTGATAACTTACATAAAATGGACCAATTTCTTGAAAGATAATCTGCCAAAACTCACACAAGGAGAGACAATCTAAATAGGTCTATATCTACTTAGAAATTGAATCAATAATTAAATAACCTTCCAAATGAATGTACCAGGCCCAGATAGGTTCACTGTGAGTTCTATAAAACATTTAAGGAAGAAATTATACCAATTCTCTACAATCCCTTTCAGAAGATAGAAGCAGAGGAAATACTTCCTAACTCATTCTATGAGGCCAGCATTACCCTAATACCAAAACCAGACAAAGATATTATAAGAAAAGAAAACGAAAAACAATATCTCTCATGAACATATATGCAAAAATCCTCAACAAAATATTAGCAAATCGAATCCAACAATGTGTAAAAAGAATTACACGCTATGACAAGCGGGATTTATCCCAGCTATACAAGGCTGGTTTGACATTCGAAAATCAATTATTGTAATCCATCATATCAACAGACTAAAAAAAAAAATCACGATTGTATCAACACATGCAGAGAAAGCATTTGACAAAATCCAATACCCATTCATGAAAAAAATGAAAAGATGAAAAAAATCTCAGCAAACTGAGAATAGAGGGGAAATTCCTCAACCGGATAAACAACATCTACAGAAAACCTACAGCTAACATCATAGTAACGGTGAGAAACCAGCTATCCCACTAAGATCATGAACAAGGCAAGGACTCCCCTCTCACCACTCCTTTTCAACATCATACTGCAAGTTCTAGCTAATGCCATAAGGCAGAAAGGAGATAAAAGGTATACAGATGGGGAAAGAAGAAATAAAACTGTTTGTTTGCAGATGACATGATTGTCTCTGTAGAAAATCAAACGAATCACCAAAAAAAAAAATCCTGGAATTAACAAGTGATAATAGCAAGGTTGCAGGAAACAAGATTAATATAATAAAATTCATCACTTTCCTATATACCAGCAAAGAACAAATGGAATTTGAAATTAAAAACACCACCATTTACATTAGGACCCAATAAAATGACATATCTAGGTATAAATCTAACAAAATTTGTACAAGATCTATATGAGAAAAACTATAGAATTCTGATCAAAGAAATTAAAGAAGAACTAAATAAACAGGGAACTGTTCCATATTCATGGATAGGAAGACTCAATATTGTTAAGATGTCAGTTTTTCCCAACTCGATCTATAGATTCAACATAATCCCTATGAAAACTCCAGCAACTGAGTTTGTGGATATCAACAAACATATTCTAAAGTTTCCATGAAGAGTCGAGAAAGCCAGAATAGTCAACAAATTGATAGAGAACAAGGGCAGGGGAGTGACAACACCCAACTTGAAGATTTTCTGTAAAGCTATAATAATCAGGACAGTGTTATATTGGCTAAAGAATAGACTGATGAATGGAACAGAACAGAGAGACCAGAAACAGAAGCACATAAATATAGTCAACTTGTCTTTGATGAAGGAGCATAGGCAATATAAAAAGAAAATGTAGTCTTTTCAACAAAAGGAGCATAGGCAATATAATGGAGATAGATAGTCTTTTCAACAAACTGGACATCCACTTGCAAAAAAAAATGAATCTAGGCACAGATCTTACACCTTCACAAAAATGAACTCACAATGGATCATAGATCTAAATATAGAGTGCAAAACTAAAAAACTCCTAGAAGGAAACAAGACAAAATCTAGATGACCTTGGGCATGGTGATGACTTTTTAGATGCAACACCAAAGGCGTGATCCATGAAAGGAAAAAGTGATAAACTGGACTTAATTAAAATTAAAAATCTCTGTTCTATTAAAACCACAGTCAAGAGAATGAGAAGAAAAGCCACAGACTGGGAGAAAATATTTGCAAAAGACATATCTGATAAAGGACTATTATTCAAAATACACAAAGAACTTTTAAAAGTCAACAGTAAGAAAATGAACAACCAGATTTAAAAATGGGCAAAAAACCTGGACACCTCACCAAAGGTATACAGATTGCAAATAAGCATATGAAAAGATGCTCCACACCATATGTCTTTAAGGAATTTAAAACGGCAACTGCAACGAGATATGACTAGACATCTATTAGAATGGCCAAAATCCAGAACACTGAGAACACCAAATGGTGGTGAGCATGCGGAGCAACAGGAACTCTCATTCACTCCTGGCAGAAATGCAAAATGGCACAGCCACTTTGGAAGACAGTTTGACAGTTTCTCACTAAACTAAACGTAATTTTATCATGCAATCCAACAATCGTGGAACTTGCTGTTTACTCAAATGAGTTGAAAACTTATGCACACATGGATGTTTATAGCATCTTTATTCACAATTGTCAAAACTTTGAAGCAACAGCAACCAAGATGCCCTCAGTAGGTGAACTGATAAACTGTAGTATATCCAGACCATAGAGTATTATTCAGCACTAAAAAGAAAATGAACTATCAAGCCATGAAAAGACATGGAGGAAACTTCAATTCTATTTCTAAGGGAGAAAAGCGAATCTGAAAAAACTACATATTATATGATGCCAGCTCTGACATTCTGGAGAAGCTAAAACTATGGAGACACTAAAAAGATCAGTATTTTCTTGGAGTTAGGGAGGGAATAGCAGAAGCACAGAGGATTTTTAAGGGAGTGAAAATACTCTATATGATACTATAATGGTAAATATAGGTGATTATACACTTGTCAAAACCCATAGAATGTACAACACCAAGAGTGAACCATAATGTAAACTGTGGACTTTAGATAACAATGATGTGTCAATATAGGTTCACCAATTGTAACAAACGTATAACTCTGGTGTGGGATGTTAATGGTAGGGGAGGCTGTGCATTTGTGGGAAAAGGGGATATATGGAAACTCAGCACTTTCTGCTCAATTTTGCTGTGAACCTAAAACTGCTCTAAAAATTAAAGTCTACTTAAATGGAAAAAAATTGGAACTGAGACAGAATGAAGTTAGAGCCAGTAGTATGTGCCTGAGTTAACGAGTGAGAGTCATCAGTACTAAGCAGCCATATAGAGTCAAGTACAAAAAATAGAAGATGCTGAAAACAGAGATTTCAGCATAATAAATCACCACAAATTTAGTGGCTTAAAACAACCCACATTTATTATCTCACTGAAGGGGAGGGGACTACACAAGGATGTGAACATGAGGAGGCAGGGATTAGAGGGACCACAGTAGACTCTAGCCACCAGAGAAGCCATGACGGAGAGAATCAGAGAAGATAGAAAACATGCAGCCCTGAGAGATGGGGAGTGAATGGACCTTCATTTCTTTTTTGTGTGTGTGTGTGAGGAAGACCAGTCCCGAGCTAACATCCATGCCAATCCTCCTCTTTTTGCTGAGGAAGACCGGCCCTGAGCTAACATCTATTGCCAATCCTCCTCCTTTTTTCCCTTTTTCTCCCCAAAGCCCCAGTAGATAGCTGCATGTCCTTCTACTTGCTGTATGTGGGACACCGCCTCAGCATGGCCGGACAAGTGGTGCATGGGTGCGCGCCAGAGATCCAAACCCGGGCCACCAGTAGCAGAGCGCGCGCACTTAACCACTAAGCCACGGGGCCGGCGCCCGGACCTTCATTTCTGATTCTCCACTTCCCCTCTAGCTTAGCTAGCCCCCATTTCCTTCCTTGGGTTTCATGAGATTTTCCCTGAGACTTTCAGTAAAGCAAACAAAAACCCAACACCACTCTTCCAGATGAGCCAGGGTGGATTCCTGTGTCTTAGAACCCAAAGAGCCATAACTAGAACTGATGGAAACTTCCTCTTGTAGGTACAATTTTCCTAGTCTCTTTTGAGGTTAACTAGAAAATATTCATTTCTCATATAGAATGTATCACATGGAAAATGATTTAGAAGGTACGCAGACTTAGCCTTGGATCTTGATTCCACAACTTCCAGATGATGTGAACACTATATGAAGTAGAAGCCTCAGGGGTTTCTTCCATGTAAAATTGGAATTAAATACCTGCCTTGAAGTAGACACTTATTCATACGACATGTGCTATAAAAGCATAGTTACTTATTTTATTCCGTTCTTCTTTCATTCATTTTTTCCTTCCATTCTTCCTTTCTTTCCTTCTTCCTCCCCACACAACATTGTATTTGTTTTCTAGGGCTGTCATAACAAAGTATCACAGACTAGATGGCTAAACAACAGAAACGTATTGTCTCACAGATCTGGAGGCTGGAAAGTCCAAGATTAAGGTGTCTGCAGGGTTGGTTCCTTCTGAGGGATGTGAGGGAAAATCCATTCCAGGCCTCTCTCCTTGGCTTGTCTTCAGGCCATTCAGATGGCTGTCTTCATGTTCACATGGCGTTCTCCCTGTATGTGTCTCTGTGTTCAAATTTTCCTTTTTATAAGGAAACCAGTCATGTTGGATTACAGCCCACCCTAACGACCCCTTCTTAACTTAACCAATTACATCTACAATGACCTTATTTCCAAATAAGGTCGCATTCTAAGGTAGTGGACATTAGAATTTCGACATATGAATTTTTCAATTCGTTGCCAATCTTGACACAATTCAACCCGTAACAAATACATAAAACACATAGAATATGTTAGACCATTCTCCTAATTCATCTATTCAATTCTGCACATGTAGGTGTCTTACTTATCTTCTAAGCCTAAACACACAGCTGTATCAAATGGCTTCTCAGGGGTGACAGCAGCTTTCAGCTAACATTCGCTGAGGCTTACCATGTGTCCAGCACTGTTAAATGAATTCACTCATTTAAACCTCACAGCAACGCTAAAAGGTATTTACTCTTAGCATCTCCATTCTGCAGATGAGAAAACTAAGAATAGGCAGGGCGCAAAAGATCACCACATGGAGGGAAGTTGATCTGGAAGGCATGTGAAATGTACACAGGAACAACTGGAGGCCTCCTTACCCAGTCACTTTTCCAGAGAATAAGCAATGGATTCTAGCATCTCTGACAGCTTGTCTTAGGATTCCTACACTTGCACACAGGAAGATATATTGTATCAAATATTATTCCTCCAAGCTACTGAGCCCCAGAGAAGAAGACTTGGGGAAGCCGGCTGGGAAGACAAATGGAAAAAAAGCTACTATAGTCTCTATCACAAGGAACTGCTGTAGCATGATGAGAAGTAGTCCTACGACCCTAAATTGCCTCAGATTCTGTTTGGGTTCAGGAGCTTGGTTGGGTCTTCCCACAGTGCTGTACTTGTTGGTCTATCTCCTGCTCAACGACTAGGAACACAGCCCAGGATAACAGCCAAGACACAGGGCCTTAGAGAATGTGGGAAGGCCTGGATGAAGACTTCTAGTGGGGAAGAGTCAGGGTCTCCTGAGACCAACAGGAAACTTAGCCCCAAGACAGGAGAGGATCATCGCCTCTGTCCATGACTGCTTCTTTTTCCTTGGTTCTGTATTTTAGAAATTGATCATTTAGTTTTGATGACTTGTTCCGTGCTGAGATTGCATTATGATTTCCATTCTCCAACATACTTCTGTTTCCTTATCTCAATTGGAGAATCAAATAGCATATTAATATAATACATTACCCTAGATTTCACCTAGAGCTGCAATAAAAACTATTTTCCAACCTTTCCAGCTTGAGCTCAAAGTTAATCTAATTTAATATGTCATTAATAAAAGTTGGTGTGTGGACCAACAGTATTTGGGGATGGGGGTTGGGGGAAAAGTTTGAAGGATAATTTGAAGGTCGGTTTGATTTAAGATGAGTTCAAATTTAGCAATGCAATTTCACTGCATTTACTATACATCTCTGTGATGAATGCAGGGCAGGAAAACCAACCTTTATATTTTCTATCTATAATTAATGAGTGGCTTCTAACAGGGTTGGGGAGAGGAGAGAATTGTGATTACAGGAGACCAGCTCACTTGAGTGGTGTCAAATCTTCTAGAGGCCAATTTAAACCAGCCCAGGTGTCAGCATTCTCACTTTACATTATGGGGTTTTATAATCTCTTTTTTTTTTTTTGAATCATGATAGGATGAAACTTAACTAGAAAGGAGACAGAAGAGACTAATGTTAAGATGATGGTTTAAGTTATTAAAGCCAATTACAGGGCATGCATGCCACCAGTCACAGTAGTGTGGCGTTTCTGAGGAGGTATTGGGGGTTAGGGGACGTTCTCAGATTTCCCCAAAGCCTTTCTCTGGCTCCCCAGAGGCAAGATATCCCGCAGTGGCCTCTGCCCAAAGACCAAGTCCACCCCAATAGGGCAGCCAAAGCGGAAAATTCCAAGAAGAAGCTTATCCTCACTGGGCATCCAGAAGTCTGTCTTGTCTCCCATCAGATGAAGCCTAAGATCTGAGGGCTGCTCAGTCCTCTCTCTCCCTCCTTCCTGATCACATGAGAGTGGCCTCCAGGGGAACTGAAGAGATCTACAATTCCATCCATGCCTGGTGAAGAGAGTGCCACATTGTGCAGGAGGCGGGAGGTCAGCTGTACTACACATCTCCCATCCCGACCATGACGCCCCCCTTCCTGAATCCAGCTCACCTGGAGACCATGCCCAGCCTCCTGGCAAAAGGAGGCCTGCTCCCACACTTCCATCCACTGACAAGGGCCTTGTTTGGAAAGCAGAATGCCTGGAACTGCAGCCCTGCCTGACTTTGAACATCCCGTTGACTTTGCTAACTGCCTGGACTGCCTGCCAGAACAGACGCCATCACTCCCCATGACCCACATCCCGGGGCAAAGGTGTGTCCTCCCCCTTCCCAATCTCTCCTTCACACTGGACATCACACAATCTGCTTAACTTAATCCTTTACTTAAAGAATCCAAACAAAACACAGTTTATTTCATTAAGGATATGTTGTTTTCAGCACCTTGGTCAGTGTGCTCCCATTGACCATGCAATGGGGCACTCTCTTCACCAGGAGTGGCTGGAATCACGGATCCCTTCAGTTCTCCTGGAGGCCACTCTCAAGTGATCAGGAACCCTAACTATGCACCTGAAATTGATTTTTTTAATGCTGATACCTAGGTCTCACCTCCTGGAGATTATGATATAGTTGGTCTTGGTGGGGCCCAAGCTGTGGCATTTTTGCTGTGAGGTGCAGCCAGGGGTAAGAACAAGGGAGTAATGATTCAACAAGTTCAACTCTCCAAATCTTCTGGTCACCACATAGCTCCCATGTTAAAAGAGTCCTTTTCAGCACCCTTCCAGTCTGTGTCCACTGGGTCTCTTGCTCCTAAATGATGAGCTTATGTGCTAAGGGTGCATCTTGCATGTTCCCCACTCCTCCTCCCCAGAGTAAAGCAATGTGATTGTGGGGCGGAAAAACTACAAGGAATGAAGCGATGACAGTGCTCCTTATTGAAATGTCTGACCAGATTACTGGAGCAATCATAAAGACCAAACTAATGTTTCAGGTCATGCCTTATGCCAGGAAAACTACAGTAAGAAATTCATGAAGCTTGAAAGGGGTCTTGTGAGGCCCTTTGTCCATGGCCATTCTGCACAGATGAAGAGAAGCCTAACTTTGCTGACTTCCAAAGGACCATTCCATAAGAAATTCCATCTAACTGGCTCCAGAGTGTAGCATTGTCGCTATCTAGAAATTCCTTTATTTGAGTCCCTCTTCCAGGGGCTGTGGTGCTAGTCTCCTGCTGAGAGAGAAAGAGGGGAGCCCTAAAGTCCAGTCACTTCATAGCAAACAACGATACACCTTCAGTACACGAAACTGTGTTTTATTTGGTTTCTTTCTATTAATAAAATATTGCCATATTAAAAAGTTTGTCCCACCATAATACAGCATTACAAGGCCTTCTGTTAGAAAATGACATGAGCCAATACCATATATGATATTGTCAGTAACATCTAGAAACAACTGAAAAACAAAGAATAAACAGAAATGGTGTCTCAGCCGAAAGACTCCAGACCCCTAACATATTGATATTTTATTTTCCACCAGTGACATCCATTTCAAATCACAGATTTTCTTACAAGATGAGAGAATAAAATGATGAAAACACAGAAAGGTGCCACCTATAACCAGTATGTTATGAATTTTGTGAGAATTCATCATATGACTATCTAATGACCAATAAAATGCGTACCTCTTTCTTGTTTGAATAGTAATATATATATGTGTATATATATTAGAGGTATATATTAGAGGTATAGAGGTATATACACACATATATATATACCATGGTATAAATAGAAGTTATAAACTTAAAAAAACTTGATTCAACCTTGATTAAAATTAAAAGAAACTCCAGTGTCAGTTTCCTGGTTTTGATATTGTGCTAGAGTTATGTGAGATGTTACCATTAGGGGAAACGGAGTGCACGGCACCTCCATGTACATTTTATTTGCAAATTCTTGTGAACCTAAATTCCAAAATAATGTTTAAAAAAAAAAAGAGAAAGAAAAGACACTCTACCCACAAGGGAAATGAAGCAGAGCCTTGGAAGGAAAGAAGCCAGTGAACTAAAGAAGAACCTTGCAGATCAACATCAGTAGTAGTAATAGTAGTAGTAATAGTCATAGTAGTGGTAATAGTAGTCATAGTAGTAGTAGTAGTAGTAGTGGTTATAGCAGTAATTATAGTAGTAGCAGTCGTAATTGTAGTAGAAATAGTAGTAATTGTTGTTGTTGTAGTAATTATAGTAGTAGTAGTCATTTTAGTGGTAGTAATAGGTAGTTGTAATAGTAGTCAGCAGTAGTAGTAGTAGGCAGAAAACATTTACATTCCACCACCACTGGGTGGTAGTGATAGTAGTAGCAGTAGTAGTACTCATAGTAGTGGTACTAGTGGACATTTTAGCAATAGCAGTAGTAGTAGTAGTAATTGTAGTAGTAGTAGTAGTAACAGTAGTGGCTATAGCAGTAATTGTAGTAGTAGCAGTAGTAATTGTAGCAGTAATAGTTGTAATTGTTGTAGTAGTCGTAGTAATAATTATAGTAGTAGTAGTAATAGTAGTAGTAATTGTAGAGGTAGTAGTAGTAACTGTAGAACTACTAGTAGTAGTAGTCATTGTAGAGGTAGTAGTAGGCAGTTGTAGTAATAGGCATTATAGTGGTAGTAGTAGGCAGTAGTCGTAGTAGTAGTGGACTGGA
The DNA here is from genome assembly GCF_020826845.1 of Diceros bicornis minor. Lineage (NCBI taxonomy): Eukaryota > Metazoa > Chordata > Mammalia > Perissodactyla > Rhinocerotidae > Diceros > Diceros bicornis. The sequence goes on along the minus strand of NC_080759.1, from coordinate 54,081,427 downwards.
AGTATTTACATTCCACCACCATTGGGGCACAGTGAAGAAGCAGCCACGTCAAGGTGGAAGGGAAATATATCATTTAAATTTAAATCTATGTTGGATCTCTCCCTTGTTATATTTACTGAGAGGAAGCAAAAACTTTCCCCAAATAATTCCGTCCCAAGCTACATATTTCCTATTTAATTTCCTAGGAAGGCAATCTTCAATTTGAAAGTATGTGAAGAGCTCAAAGCATGGAAAATGGTACATTGTTCATTAAATCTATTGAATATGTTTATTATAGGATATGGAATTTGTTTATTTAATTTACAAACGGATTCTTCAGCCTTGTATTAATTGTCCCACACTGTATAATTCATGTGGATTCTTCTATTATTTGGCACACACCAGACCCTCTGGGACTTAGCTTTCTCCTCACAGGCCAGCTTGAAAATAAATAATTACTCTGGCAGATTCAAGACCAAACACAACTCAAAGTTTGTTTCTTTGTGAAGCGTTTCCCACTGTCAATCCAATGGAGAGATGGGGTGATGGGACTGGAGATGGAATGTTGCAAAGATTCTGGAGATGCTTAGGATGGAAAGCACCCACTATGTGCCAGATGCCACTCTAGACACAGAGGACTCAACAGTGAACAAGATAGTCACCATCTTTTCCATTCTCAAGAAAGAATCACAATAAGCACAAAACCCAGCAAACAAGACAATTTCAGATAGGGTTAACAAAATATGAAGAAAACTAACACCAGGGCGTGTGAGAGAGAACAGTGGTTTGCAGGGACCGAGGGTGATGTTTGAGCTGAGAACCAAAAAAAAACAAGCAGGAGGAAACCAAGATGAAGAATTTCCCAGAACGGGGAAAGCAAAGGCCCTAAAGCAAAAATCAATTTGGTGTTTGTGAAAAACAGAAGTGGTGAAAAGACAATGAAATCAGAGAGGAAGGTAAGGACCAGATTATTAAATCCGGGTGGATTAGGCATGGGGATGTGGAGAGGCAGCTGCAGTGAGAATTGTTTCTTGATTTCTGTTTTGTGGCAGTAGGTGGAGGGGATACCACTATATGGAGGGGATACTACCAACTGTGGAAGAAGGGTCCAGTGCAGGACTTGTCAATTACCAGGCACTGCTGAGACACCCTCCCACTCTTGGGTCTCTGACTCTTGGGCCAAGATAGCCAAGGGTCCCAATTGCCCAGACCCCACCCGGCAGCCGCTCCCCTCTAGGGCCTGGCCACCTCCCCAGGGGCTCTGCTGGGAGGCAGGTGCAGGGTCCTTACCCCTGAGGACCCACAGACCCCTTTCTAGCCTCTGCTCTCCTCTCCTGAGCTCCAGCAAGTCACTATTTCCCACATGTGTGTCTTCAATTCTTCTGTTGGTGTCTGTACTCATTCCTATGGCTGCTGTAACCAATTGCCAAAACTAGTGGCTTAAAACAACACAAACTTATTGTCTTGTAGTTTTGGTGGTCAAAAGTTCAAAATGGGCCACAGTGAGCTAAAATCAAGGTCACCACAGGGCTGGCTCCTTCTGGAGGCTCCAGGGGAGAATCAGTTTCCTTGCTTTTTCCATCTTCTAGAGGCTGCCTGCGTTCCTCTAGAAAGAGGAATGTTGTTGGCTCCCACTCAGTGAAAGACAGCACCTGGGCACTAAAGCAGCACCACTGTAACCTTGCCTCACTGGGGATCTGGGCAGAGTCCCCACACAGAAACCACTTCTGGGGAATGGATGAGAGTCATTAGTGAAGAATAAGAGTAGCGCAAGGGTCTACCTGGACTGCCCTGGCCTGGTAGATCCCAGGTGTGATGGTGGGCACACTCTTCTGGGAATTCTCAGATAGATGGTTACTGTTGCCTCTACCTGGAGAGCCATGTCTCTTCAATGTCAGCTGTGCCTCCTCTTCCACTTTTCGGGCTCCACACACCCACCATCTTCCACAGGTAAGCTCCGCTGGGGAAAAGGTGGATGGCATTAGGTTAAGTTCAGGATCACCACTCACATGTGCCTCCAGTACCGTATGGCAGGCTAACCGCCTCCACTGGTTCCCTCACCCTCCATGATCACCATTTCTGGTCTTCTATGTTCTTCTCAATCCTTCTGCCCACACCACCACCACTTTCCACCTCCCTCTAGCAAAAGTCTAAAGAAGGAACTCGCCTCCTACTCAGGTTATGATGAGTAGCATTTTCCATCCTAATGCATTTCAATCCTAAGGAAAAATAGCTTTAGAGAGTCCCCAGGGAGGGTGAGTAAGTGAGAGGAAAGCATATTCTTGCAACTTAGATTATCTATTTTTAAAAAGAAGGTTGTCAGTGAGAAAATGGGACTCCTTTTGAGCCACTAAGATGTTAACATCTGTGCACATGTGAAGGGAGACAGATTCTTAATCCTGCTTTCCTCACATCTATAAAATGCTTTTGAGTTTAAAGAGTGTATTCTAAGTCTAAGCCCCCCCCCATAGGGACGGCACCAAGGCTTAACCCTAAGAGGACCTATTTGCAGCAGCTGAGTTGGAGAACCCTGGGTGCCTGAATCCTGGTAGGATGGCAGTGCTCTGACACATCAAAACTGTCACCTATGTGTCATTGAGCCTTCTCTGCAAGGTGTGCAGGAATCACCTAGAAGGATAGAAAGCTGAAACTGTATCAGGCTTATACTGTACACTGTATGAACTGTTCTTAACTGCTCTCTGTAGATGGCAAATTTAGTTTGAGACTTGCTTTCACTATAAACAGTAGGGAAGTTTGCGGGCACAACTGACCTCCAACTGTCTGTAACTGGTGACCAGGTGCCATCATCTAGTGGAGAATATTTCAGAGCTGTGTGTGATACAGCAAGCTCAGGGCAATTCTCCACAGTGGAATTTAGTGAGCGCCCACTGTGTGTCGAGCCAGGGAGTACTGAGATGAATGGCAGGACCATCCTTCTCTTTCAAAGTGGGCCCCCTCTCCTGCGCTTCAGGGGCTACATGGCATCGTTGAGCTGGGCAGGACCAGCAGTATGACCTGGACAAGCTCCAATATCACCGTTTCCAAGAGGAGCCAATAGGAGAACTTATCTGGCTGCCATACACCACTAAGGGCCAGGAATGCACGGCCCCTGGATGACCCTGCAGTCAATCTCTGCTCTCCAGGCCCTAGGCTATCCAACTGGATACAAGCCCTGAGTAAAGATCATTGTTAAAGGCAGTGCACATCCTCCAGCTCCCTGCAGGCCTGGGGTCCCCAACATCACTGTTATAGACCTCCAAGGTTTGCAAGGTGAGAATATGCACAAGCCTGCAGGAGGAAAACGCCACACACTCACGAGGAAGGAGTACATGTGGGCTTAAATGGGGAGAGGACACACGAGCATACATGGAAATAATGAGTAGTGCACAGGAGATTACAAGAGGAGAATGTACAGAAACTTACATGGAGATAATGCACACAGGCTGGCAAGAAGAGAGTATATGCAGGGACATGAGGAAAATTGCACGTGTTTCACTTAGAGATACAGCACACAGACTCATGCGGAGAGATATACATAGACTATATATGTATACTCACATAGAGAGATGGACAGGGGTCATGTGGAAAGGTGCACACAAACCCACATGGAGATATTCACACAGACTCAAATGGAGAGATGCACACAGACTCACATGGAGAGATGCACACAACTCTTAGGGACCTAAAGCCTCTGTCACCCAACTAACTCCCCCGTTTACAGAGAAGAAGAATGACTCAGGAAGGTTCAAGACTTGTCCCAGCCCAGCCTGCCAGTTCAGGTCACATCTGGGACTAGAGACCAGGATCTATGTGACAAGATGTGATTTTTTTTTTTTTGCCTTGTTTAATTTTAAAAGAAACTAAGACAAAATTTCTCTCAAGACGTTTCCAACTTGGTGTACAAGCAGGATGAGGTGTGCTAAAGTCAAATTTAAAAATTTGGGGGCATATCTCTAAAGGCTGTCTGTGAGCTGATGAAGGAGTGGCAGTTCTATGTACTACAGATGGTGATTTTTGAAGAATAGTTAGCACAGCAGCCAAGCACGTGCCTACCTCAGGGCCAGGGCCCTCCTCCCTAAGCACTGCCATGTGTCTCCCGCTCACATCTCTCCTTATTAGGGAACCTGACCCCAGTCCCCAGGCACAGAAGGCTCCCCTCATTCTCAGCCCTACTCTTCCTTTAGTTTTCTTCTTAGTGTTTTGCTGATGGTTATTTTATTGTTCGTGTTTTGTCTCTTTACTGTCTCTCTCCTCTCTAGAATGTTAGCTGAGTGAGAGTAGAACCTGACTCTGGTCTGTTTGCAGCTCTGTTCTTAGCGCCCGGAACAGAGTCTCATGCATGGTAGGTGCTCAATCAACATAGCTAGAATAAAATAACAGTAGACAAACTATATGCCTAAATGCACATGTTGTTCTGTTTTGTTTCCAAAAGGCTGTATGATGGTACATTAAAAAATAAATTCTTGGGGCTGGCCTGGTGGTGTTACAGTTGGGTTCACATGCTCCGCTACAGTGGCCTAGGGTTCGCAGGGTTGGATCCCGGGCGGACCTACACCGCTCATCAGGCCGTGCTGTGGTGGCAACCATATACAAAAAATAGAAGAGGATTGGCACAGATGTTGGCTCAGGGACAGCCTTCCTCACCAAAACAAAAAAAAAATTCTCTGGTGGGTTCCCAGAAAACAATGATCTTGTGTCTCTATAGTTGTAACTCACTATTGTTCCTGAACCAGTAATCATAGAATGAATGAATGAATGAATGAATGAATGACAATTGAGTGGTTAAGGAAGAGGAGACATGCATTAATTTCTCTTTGTGATCCCGCCACAAGTGAGGCATTTCTCTGAGAGTTAGACTTTCCAAAGTCCATCGGCCCTATTATGAGGACTGGTGAGACACACTAAATAAATGCCCGTCCCTGGGGACGAGGGCTCGGGAAGACAATCACCTGGTAGAAGTGTGCAATTGCAATTTTTCATATGGTTCCCAAGACTCCTTCCTGGAGCATATTTGTAAATGATTCAAAGGTGATGGAAAATGACACTACATGGTAGTCTTTCATTTTCCTGACAACCTGTCATAAAAACAAATGCAATCCGTGACGATAGTCTTTGCGATCACTCCATGCTTGGCTAGTTGTGTCAACGCCAGAGCAATGTGGGCTATATCAATAATGTAGGTAACTCCAAGGAGCCTGTTTTTATTTTAAGCTACAGTAACATTCCGTTGCGAGTCTTCAGTAAAGGTTCACTGGTCTGCAGTGTCCCTCCCAGTGGAGCCCACGTAGGTGATAAACCCCTGAGCGAGAAGTCACCGCCAGCTCACCCCCAGAGGACACCCTTGACAGTTGTTTTGTTCAGGTCAGCCTGAGTGAAAGATATGAAATTGGTTATCCAGGCAGGTCTCATTACCCACAATGTAAAATATGTGTTTAACACAGGCCGTTTTGTCAAACTGGCCCCTACGGCCACCTGGAAACCGCTGCCCTTGAACAGCCAGTAAGCAGTATGATCATTTCTAGGAGTGTTAAACCATGCTGAAGGATAATAAGCAAATACCCAACTATCCAACATTTATAAAAGCAGAATCCCAATTATATCTCATTGGACCTAGACGCTGAGATAGGAAGTTCCAAATCTAAGCAAATTCATACAGTGATCAGCCTTTGCTTCTGAACCTGTTGTGTCCTTTGGCACCTCTTTCCCGCAACACACACACACACCATCCACTCTCTGAAAAGCCTCTGTGGACAACAGCCTCTTTAATAATGCAGTGTGAAGGAGAGGGCTAGAAATTTCTACCTTGTTATTCTGCCCCAGCCTAAGTGACAGGAGAAAATATTTCCCAGTCCTCACATCCTTGAGATGCTAAAACTTGATTTGCAATTAGTTTGGTGCTGAATACAAGTGCCCGATGCAAGACTGATGATGCCACAGTGCAAAACCATAAATAGCACACTTATTTAAGACGATTTGAATGCAGAACAAAAGGTACCTTGGAAATAACCCTCCCACTAACGAAACCACATTCCTGAGTGGCTAAGCCTGAATTTAATGAAATGATGTGAAACGTGTGCTTGAAGTAGCTAAAGGGTTTGGAATGTACTCCCTCGTTCTCTTTGGAATAGTTTGGGTTTGCATTGCGAATTAACACAAGTTCCCAGTGAAGTTGTGTGTGCGTGTGTTTGTGTGTGTGTGTATGACAAGAGCAAATACCTACACCAAAACACACGATGCCAGAAACTACATTTGTCCAGAAAGGAATACTATTAAGTTTTAGCACCTGGCATGCAGGATTTGGATGTAAGCACCTGAATTAGGAGGCTGCTTTAGAGATCAGGATAGTTAGGATTCTGTAATGATCACTTCCTCTCCACCACTGCCAGCCTCTGCATGCAGAGTTATCTAATGGGAGTCCACAGAGAATAATCCAGAAGCTAGGAGGACACAGGGACTTTCAGCACACAAGCATTGAGACACAAAAACAAACTCAGCAAATGCAAAAAGAAGAATTAAATTACTTTTAAAAGCGTTATGAAGCCAGCTAGGAATGCTAAGAGAAATCCATACAAGCCCATTTCTGGCTGTCTTTGCTCACAGAATCTTAATCCCAAATGGTGTTGATGGCCTTCTCTCCAAATCCTTCAAAACACACAGATTCCTGACACATACGCATGAGGGTTCAATGAAGAATCAATATACAGTTCTCATGTGAGCTGGAAGAAAACCTCAGGGAAGACAACGGTTAACAAGCTAAGAGAAATGACAGCTTAAACTTGAATTTGGAGAGCACCTTGTAAATTGTTTGCACAGATGTGACGTTATTTACATGACAATTTCATGCTTCTCAGCACACAGAGGAAAATAAAACTTGTTAGATGACATAATGGGACCATTAATTCTATTAATGGATCAAGGGATGTTTCTAGAACTATTTTTGCTGCTTCATCATCTTGATATAATTGAAAATATTGTTACATTTGCATTTCATCACCTACTGGGAAAGGCAAGTCAGAAAGAAAATGAGTTTGCTAGCTTGCCTAGAAAAATAATGTTTACTGGTGTCAAAAATATTTGAGGCACTTAGGTTCATTTATTCGGACTGACCCCTTAGCCAAAGTATTCAAAAATGTTTTAGGACTAAAGGGTTTTCCACTCATTGAAAGAACAGAATGAAGAGCTTTGTCTACAATACTTATTTCAGAAAGCAACAAAGAAAAAAATATGTATCAGCCACAAAACCACTAACCTTCTTTAACCTGATGTTGCTACTGTTTCCTCCAACCCAGCTGAATCAGCTCCATTTCAGTGGCAATGCTCCGGAAGCAAAAAATGATAGATTACAGTTGTGGCGAGCTCCATTTGAAAGCACAGGAGAAAGTCTCTTCCCTATGCACCCACATTTCATCACTCACTTGCAATTTCTACAGCGTACTCTCCAAACTGGGAAAGATGAGGAGGCCGTGGGATAGATGTAGATTCAAGAGACTCAAGACTGAAAAATATTCCATGTTGTCAATCTGTAAATAGAATTATAGCTCCACCAACAACAAGCCCTGGTGCAAAAGTGCCTGGGTGAACTAAAATTAAATGTCTATGAAAAATGGCTCCCTGAACATCAACATCTATCTCTTCTGGCCATCTTTGGCTTTCCCATTTGTCTTTATTTTCATTTAGAGCCATGGAGTATGCTGCCTTTCACTCCAGGCACACTCTCTCACAGTCGTGGGTAGGTGTGTGTTGTCCTTGTCACCCACGGAGCTACATGAGCTAAAGAAATTACTTATCGATTTTCCTTTCTGTGGACTGGTGTCTTTGGAATGGTTTCTTGAACCAGGTCAGTAACACATACAGCTCCAGCCTGGGAACTTAGACTGCGTGCCGTGCTGGGGCTGTCCTGCTCACCTGTCAGCTCTTCTTGGTAGCTGCCTCTCCCAGGATCACCAGCTCCTAGTTCTTTTGATAAGACAAAGAAGAAAGTATGCACTTCAGAAGTTGAAAGAATGAAGAAAAAATTGTTTTTTTCCATCTGAGTGGTGGTAACAGAATGGTGTGAGCTTTGTTTTACTCCTGTATTCTAACAGAGATTTGGGATGGCTCATCTTGAAAGGAGGATGCCGCTTGGACATGCAGAGAAAGCAGAAATGGACAGAGATAAAGACGGATCAGGATCAAGCACACGGAGTGGGTATGCCCTGTGTGCAATAGTAGGATATAAGACTGGGTAGGTGGGATGGAACTGAATGATGAAGAGTCCTTCATGGCAGGCTGAGGAGTGTGTGCTTTATCCAGGGGTTGGCAAACTGCTGCCTGTGTGCCACATCTGGCCCACCACATGTTTTTATAAATAAGCTTTAACTGAATCACAGCATTCCACCTGAAAGCAAAGTGGCCAAGTAGCGGCCCAGGTAGACTGGGGTCTGTAGGGAAGAAAGCTGTATATCCAGAGGAAACTGAGTCAGAAAACAGCTCACACTCAACCAGTCCCAGGGACCCCTCTGGGCGCTCTCCTTCTTTGCTCCCCTCAGCCTCCATCCAGTGCTCCTGCTGCGATCCCACTGGCCCTGGCAGCAGATCCTCATCCTTCTTGTCGTTCTGACAAACCCTCTTCACGCTGCCGAGACTTTCCTCAAGTCCCATCTTGCTGCCGTCAGCTCAGAGCACCTGGAAGTTCAAGAGGGTGGGTTGGTGATATTGACTTTTTTAAATGATTGTAATAAAAGCCAGTTTCAACCTCTTTCTCAAAACCACACTTTAATTTTGTTCAAAATGATCTGCCCTATGTAAGAGACACAATAATCTTTGAAGAAAACAGTTTTTAAAAGTAACCTTTCTGACTACCCTATGCTTCTGTGTTAAGTTCTCCTGCAGCTTACTGGAGAAGTAAACAAGCATTTGATGCCAATCAGGTTATGCTTAGCTCTAGTTAAAGAAGAGAAATAGCTAAGGAGACACTAGAAGCTGGAATGAGTCATGAGTTCTTCCAAAAACAAAATAAAATAAAGAGGTAAGCTCAAAAAACTTGTAGTTAGGAAATTCTCTAAGGACTTTACATGTGTACAGACAAGATGCATTACAAATCTCTTTTACTTTTTCTTCTGGGCTTTGTTACTTGGAAAACCCAAACCCGTTGATGGGGATGAGTAGATGTGTCCTCAGCAACCACTTGGACACCAGCCTCGGCCAGCCTGGGGCCATCAACAGTCTGAAATGTGGGTCTGCCACAAGCTCTCATTGGGCGTTTACTATGAGATATTCATGGTGAATTGCAAAAGAGCATTTTAATCACTACCTCTATACAACACATTGATAAGAAGGACAAGGTACTAAATTGCATCTTAAACTTCTATTTATTTTACAAAGATGCTATAAGGTCATTATACATTACGCTAGTTGATGTTAAATTTGAATTTAAACACTAAGATCAGCCTTGACAGTATACTGACCTGCGGATCTCTTGTCCCAGTCACCACACGATGATTCATACGGTGTGAGGGTCCGTGGATGAACCCCACGCCTCCTGGTGGTGATGTGTCTTAACTGCAGGACTAGCTTTTTGAATAATGGCTATATTTTCAAAGATAAAACACGACATGATGACAAAGACCGTGACATTCAGCAATACAAACCTGACATCGCTGGTGGGAGAGCTATGACCAAATCCCCATCACTGCCCTTCGAGAGAGCCTGCTGCTGTGAGCTCTGTGCTGAACCAAGGAACAAAATCATCACTTAGAAAATTTGGCTTTATTAATATGCAAATTAAGGTTACTCAAACCAAGTTACAAAATGCCACTGGAAAAAGAAGCATGTGGTCCAATCAGGTGCTGCTAATTCAACATACACGGCTTTTCCTCTTTCTAGAACGACAATAACAGGTTCTTCAGACAGCTTGGCATCCAGTGTGGCTTGGAAACCACACCCACCTGAGTTCTCTGAAAGTGGTTTAAGGAATTGATTTGTCCACCCTTCCCCAATCACTCCTGGACTTTTCCATCCTGATAATTTTGGTGGTGCAGAACCTCCAGAATGCTTCATGCCAAATGTCTGACCTGACTCTACTTTGTGTACTTTATGATCCAATTTAAATCCCACCTTCTTCATAATATCTTCCTTTTTCTCCCAAAACTAAAGGGATTTCTCCCTTTATCTATCAGGTTGGCAAAAATGAAAAAGATAGCCCTGTCTACAGTAGTCACCTCCACCCTCTTATGCTTATACAATATTACACCATTTACTTCCTTTACCCCACCTACCACAAGCTGTGGTTACCTTGTCAAGCTGTGTGTTTATTACCATGTGTCTGTCCCAGTAGAAGGGATGCCTCCCGAGGGCAGGGATCTTGCCTGCTCTGCTCACTGCTGTGTACCTAGCTCCTGGCACAGCGTCTGGCATGTGGTAGATGCTCAATAAGTATTTGCTGAATGAATGAACATTCAGTGTTGGTGAAGGTATTACAGTCAGACTCTCCTACACTTGCTGATGAGATCATACAAATTATTTAGAAGACAATTTAGGAATATGAATCAAATATAATAGTGAAATATGAGAAATAACCCAAGCGTTTTGTCAAGAGAATGGAAATAAATTATGTATATTATACAACAATATGCTATGCAGCCATCAAAAATGATGATGTTCATCTATATTTACTGACACAAAAAAATGCCTATGACATATTTAAACTAAAAAATTAGTATTCACAATAGCATGTGTGATGGTTAGTTTTATGTATCAACCATGGGGTGCCCAGATATTTGGTCAAACGTTATTCTGGGTATTTCTGTGAGGGTGGTTTTTCTATGAGATTAACATTTAAATCAATAGACTGAGTAAAGCAGATTGCCCTCCCTAATGTGAGTGGGCATCCTCCAATTAGTAGAAGACCTGAACAGCACAAAAAGACGGACCCTCCCGTAGTAAAAGAGAATTCTTCCTGCTTAACTGCCTTCAAATTGAGACATTGACTTTTTTCCTGCCTTCAGACTTGAAATGAAACATCGGCTCTTCCTGAGTCTTGAGCCTGACAGCCTTCAGACTAGAACTATGACATTGGCTCTCCTGATTCTCAGGCCTCAGACTCACACTGGAACTAAACCCTCAGCTCTCCTGGGTCTCCAACTTGCCAGCTCACCCTGCAGATCTTAGGACTTGCCAAACTCCATAATCGTATGAGCCAATTCCATATAATAAATCTGTATCTATAGATATACAGATTATATACATCCTATTGGTTCTGTTTCTCTATAGAACCCTGACTAAAACAGCATGTATAGAAGGATCTCATTGTGTTAAAATATTACAACTATGCAGATTTAGTTGTGCTGAATTGATCGCAGCGTGTCCCCAATTTGTTCGTGCCTCCCTGCATCCACACCCTTCTGTGGTCCCTTTCACACTGACTCTGGGATGAGCAATGTAACTTGATTTTTACCAGTAAGACAATAGCAAATGTGATATAAGCGAGGACTTGAAAAGTGTTTGCATAGCGGAGCTTGCCTTTCTGCTGCTCTTCAAACCTGAGAGCACCATGTGAACCAGCCCAGCGCAGGCTGCTGGAGTAAGGGGAAGCCACCGAAGGAAGGCCCCAGGTGTCCCACCTGCGCTCCTCAAAGACAACCCACCAGCTGACGGCAGGCAAACAGCAAGCTCCGAGGAGGTCTCCGGAGACTCACCTGTGCCAGAACTGCCCCGCTGAAGCCAGCCCAGAATGCCAACCAGAAGAATCATGAGCTACATAAAAAGAATAAATGGTTGGAATTTCAAGCTACTAAGTTTTGGGAAGGTTTCTTATGAAGTAAATGATAACTGATACATTATAATAGAACAAAAAAAGCCTGGAAGTCTATATTCTAAATTGTCAACAGCAGTAATCTCTACACGGAAATTGTAGATGACTTTCTGTTCGTTCTTCTTAGCATCTTTACACATTGTTTATAATAAGCATGTATTATGTCTATGAGCATAAAAATAATAAAAACACATTTTCATTTTGAATAATTTTTTAAAAGTAATCTCTCCCTACTCAGATTTCCTGCAGTCATTACTATTTGCACAACTAATTCTCCAATTAATCATGAAGTGTTTTGATATCTTGAACTGATATTTAAGGCTCTCACTGTTACTTGACTATGGGAGGAGACCATGCAGTGGCCCCTATTTGTGTGTGTGTGTGTGTATATCTCCTATAGTTATTAAACCTATAACTGGTTTATAGCATGGCGTCATAAATGATTTGCTCTACTTTGATTTGAAATCGCTATTTTATATTAACAAGTAAGGCAGAGTAAGGAGCAGACTATCCTCAAGAAAAAGAGAGTCCCTGGCTATGACAATGTCCAAAATTAGTGAGTTGCCTGAAAACTCAATACCAATGCATTTGGTACCGTTGCATCTGCCTATACCCTGTGTTAACAGCAGGAGTTCCTTTGTTCACACCACGATTCCCTGCTTCAACTTCCAATTTCAAGCTTAACTCGGATTGATTTAAACAATATATATACGTACATACCAGCAAATTCAACAAAGCATGGAAACGTAGAATACAAATTTAAAGTTCTGTTAGAGAGCTAATCTGGAAAGAGGATAGTTATTAAAGACTAGTAAAACAAATAGCATGGAAAAAACTGCATCCGTCAAAAGAGTTCAAACCTGAAAGAGATCATCCTCAACTTAACACTCTGGGGTTTAATTTTTAGACAATATGGCCAAGAAGCCAAAAACTATCCACTTGCAACCAAGTTAATAAAGAAATATAAAGAAATCAGGTGTCGTGTACCTTCCTTCAATTTTCCAAAAAGACTCCATGCAAAGTTTTAAGAGAGATGAAACAGAACAAAATAGTAGATGATAAAAACGAGGCAAATACTAGATTAGAAACTGAAGCGAGACTGTCGCTGCCTTCAGCTTCAAGAGGGCCGCAGGGCAGCTCTGAGGAGCGCTGCTCTGCACCGTAAAGCTAAGCGGCTCTGACAAGGACTTGAACATCCAGGCTCTAAAATCTGCCGACAGCACTAAAATGGGAGTCGGAAAGAAGAAAGAGGGGCTGTGTGACCAGGTTTAAACGAATTTGAATCATTTAGGTAATTGGGTCAGCAGACGGCAAAGGCAGCTCATTCTGGAAGACTGTGAAATAATTAGTGTAGGAGAGGGAAGCTAATCTAGTAATAACGATCTTCCGTTTATGTAGCATTATTTTTTACAAAGCACCTTTTGCCAAGAGGTTCCCATAATGCCTCTGTGAGGATCGCGTGTGGTGTGCTAAGACGCTAGCGGCAATGGAAGAAGCATTCTTGGGGAAGAAGTGTCCTCCACGGGACTGTGGCCCAGATGAAAAGAAGGCAAGGCCCAAAGGAAGAGCAGGTAAACCCTAAGGGGGCTCAGCTAACAGAAATATCCTTTGGACTCTCATTTGAGAGAACTAAACCAGCAGAATGTTTGCTGGATTCTGAATGATACTCATAAGGGATTAGAGTGTTATTTCCTTGGGGTAAGATTAAAAATGTATTATACCCCAGTCAAGATTTTTCTTTAAGTAAAGGTTTCAAGTTTAGCTTTATCTTCCTAAAATGATGAAAATACACACACAAAAAAAAACCTTTCAATTGGCCAAATGAAACATTTCAAAGTTTTGTAAATAATTCCCAAGACTGAACAGGAGGTTCGGTGAGTAGTGGTCCCAGAGAGAGTGGAGAGAACATTGTTCTTTAACTGGCTGCATCATTTCCCTCCTTCGGAAGCAAACTTCTCTCCTCTCTTTGTCCCCCTCCTCTCCCCTCATCCTAGCTCTTAGTCAAGGAGAAGGTGTTGGATGCAATTGTGATGGGACGTGATTAGACTCAGGCAATAAAGAACCAGCTATCCAGTTCTGCTCCTAACCCCTCCACCCAGCCGCCTCAAGTAAACAAACACAAGCCTCTGGGACATTTTGAGGGCTTGACTTTTCCATCCACCCAAAACACACTGATATCACCTACAGATCAAGTACGGCTTAGCATGAGTCAGGAGTGGATAGCCTGCTTGTGCGGGACAGTTGAGCAATCAGAAGGCCAGAGAACAGAGAAGATGGAACAGGCTTTGCACAGCTTTGGAAGCATTTGAATTCCAAGTTCCAAAAGTTTGGCTATTAAAAACGCAGCATCTTTTGGGGCCGGCCCGGTGGCGTAGTGGTTAAGTTCGTCTGCTCCACTTCGGTGGCCCAGGGTTCACAGGCCCGGAGCCAACGTGCGGACATACGCACCACTCATCAAGCCATGCTGTGGCAGCATCCCATATGCAAAATAGAGGAAGATGGGCACAGATGTTAGCTCAGGGCTAATCTTCCTCAGCAAAAAGAAAAGGATTGGCAATGGATGTTAGCTCAGGGCCGATCTTCCTCACCAAAAAACAAACAAACAAAAAAAAAACGCAGCATCTCTTGTTTATATAACCAGGACAATGATTTACACTAACCATCTCTCCCAAAGGGAGTAGGTAGGAGAGAATCCTATTGAGTCCACATATGAGTAGCAGGGGGGCTGGGAGAGACTGGGATTCTTGCTTCCATCAACCTGAGGGTCTCACTGTTGCTAGAGGGTCAGATCCCAGTCAGACCTGGCCCACCTCACAGTGAGGTTACTGTGAAAAGATCGTGAATTAGCATTAGACTGGTAGCAATCTCAGTCTGTGTCATGTAGATCACAGGGCCTTGTACTATTTACCCCATAAGTCTTCTCTCAATTACAGTCAGGCATTACAGCATTCAACTCCAGGCATCGTATTTCAAGGGAGACATTGACAAATAGATGTTTGATAAGTGGAGTGACATGCTTGGTGAGCCCTCTGGAACCGAATCATTTAAAGAGTAATTCACAGAATTGGGGATATTTGTTTTTTACATTGGGGAACTTAAAATGTTTTAAAGCATGATCATGCATAAGAGAGATTCAACTTAATCTGTTTATATAACTCTGGAGCAGTGCTGTCCAGTAGAAATATAATGTGAAGCAATGTATAATTTTAAGTTTTCTATTATCTACATTTTTAAAAGTAAAAAGAAACTGGTGAAATTAATTTGTATTGAGATATAATTGACACATAACATTATATTAGTTTCAGGTGTATGACATAATGATTCAATATTTGTATTTATTGTGAAATGATCACCACAATAAACTAGTTAATATCCATCACTACACATAGTTACACAATTTTTGTCTTGTGATGAGAACTTTTAAGATCTACTCTCTTACCAACTTGCAAATATGCAATACAGTATTATTAACTATAGTCACCATGCTATACATTACACCCCATGACTTATTTATTTTATAACTAGAAATTTGTGGTGACATTAATTTTAATAATATACTTTATTAACTCAGTATAACCAGAATACTATTACAACATGTAATCAATATTTTTAAAAATTATTGAGATATTTAATAGTTTTTTTTTCTTATTAAGTCTTTGAAATTCAATGTGTATTTGACACAATTTACACCAGCCACGTTTCAAGAGCTCACTGGCCACATGTAGCCAGTGGCTGCCATATTGATCAGAGCAGCTTTGAACCTAAATTGGGCCGTGATGTCCTAGAAAGAAATAACAGAGAGTCTGTCTTCAATGTCCTGTGTGACCTAAGGCCCTTCCTTCTTTAAATCATTATGTTTCCTCCTGATGACAGTTTCTCAATTGGAAAAATATTTCTTCACAGCTCTTATCTCTTTTCAACTAATGCTAACAGAGAACCACCTTTTCCCAGGTCATTTTCTTCCTGTCATAAACCACATCTTCCCTCCTACTTGTGGCAAACATCCTTCGTCTCCTCCTCTGCCTTGCCATCTTCCACATCTCTCTCACCTTCTGAATAGGCACACCACCTCTGGGGCACATCTCAAACCTAGTTCTCACTACCGAATGCCCAGAACTGAATCGTGGTGGCACATTAGTGCAAACCACAGGCAGCTTTACAACACCCCTCAACAGCTACGAGCAAGCCGGTCCAAGAAGGCGAGTTCTCATAGTGCCAGTGCTTCATTAATACATTAGTGCCCTTTGAGTTTCTCATCTGTCTTGCATTTGTTGTTGCTGTTGTTTTTAACAAACACAGCTATAGAAACTATTGTGAAAAGTATCTTTACTCATTCCAGGGGCCTAGAAAGTTTTCTTAGTGTAAATTTTGTTCCAGAAAAGCCTCAGAATGTAGTCCCCAAGGAGTACTCTACCGGGAGAAATCCAAGGCTGGTGGTATCTAGCAAAAATCAGCATCCCTGGCTGTTACAGGTATTCCGAGTATCTTGGGAATTACAGGCACGTGGCTTGTAGCCCCTTCATAGATCCTTTTGTAGATGGCAGTTTTATAATACTTTATGCTGTAACAAGAAGCTAATAAATGGGGGCTCCTATCCCTCTCCTTCTCATCTGACACCAAAAGATAGTAGCCTCTGGTTCTCTCCTGTAGCATCCTCTCACTGCTCTTAGCACCAGATGATGCCAGCAAGCAAAAGTTGCTAAATGTTGCGTTTAGAAAGAAAATAAGATGCACACGTTAGGTCTCAGCATGACTTAAGCCAAGTGCCAAGTTCACTGTTTTTTAAATATTCTCACCATAGGGACGGGAGAGACAAAAAATGTCAGAATAATCTGTGAATGCAAATGCTTTTTAATTGTGATGTTGACTGTAGTTTTCATCTGCTGGTTTTGCTAAAGCTCCACACACTAAGAAGGAATATGCACACTAACAGGTATGACTCCTAACAGTGGTCTCCACAGGCACTGGGAGTGGGGGACTGAGGAGTGCATGTTCTTTTAAGACATTATTTAAGGTTCTCCTCAACTGTCCACATCACACATTGATTTTCTGTCACAGCTCTGTGTCTGGATGGCTGGTACTCTCCATTGATCCACAGAGAGCATTTTTAGTGCATCAAAGAGGTACAAAAGGTGCGACTCAGAGGGAAAGATGGAACCACGCTTTTAGGGCTGGACACGGTTCAGCAGTGTAAAAGTCACATCAAATATTAAGCTGAACTTGAGATTTTTTTTAATGTTCTGAAATCTGTTGACATATGAGACTTAATGGAACAGAAAAAAGGGAAAGGATTATTACCTCTTCTAATGGAAAGATTCCCCCTGAAGAAATGGAAGCAAGCTGTAGGACCTGATAAACTGAATTCTGCATTTGTCTTTTCATGGAGAACTTTAGGCTGTAAATCACAATTGTCTAGGCTGCAGAGTTCAATCAGTCCAGATGAGATATTAATGGGTCAAAGTCATGAGTCAACCCAAGGATAAGCTGGTTAGCTTTGCTCCGTTGTCAAAAGCTGTCCTAGGGACCCTGACAATGGAATCCATGCTATTCTCAGGAGCAGGGAGTGGCTGACTTCATGGAATTTATTACAGCAAAGGGCACAAATGCTCCAGAGACAGAGCTCTCAGTGGCCTCTTCCAGGCCAGAATTCCACAGAAATCCTATGTGAGCCAGAAGGTTAGACTCAGACTCACTGTGTTAGTCAGCTTGGGCTGCCATAACAAAATACCACAGACTGAGTGGCTTAAACAACAGAAATTTACTTCTCACAGTTCTGGAGGCTAGAAGTCTGAGATTAGGATGCCAGCACGGTCAGGTTCTGGTGAGAGCTCTTTTCCTGGCTTGGAGATGGCCGCCTTCTCATGGTGTGTTCACTTGGCCCTTCCTTGATGCATGCACATGGAGAGAGAGAGAGATATCTCTGGTGTCTCTTCCTCTTCTTATAAAACCACCAATCCTATCAGATTAGGACCCCACCTTTGACCTCACTTAACTTTACCTCCTAAAAGCTCTATCTCCATACACAGTCACAATGGGGGTTAGGGCTTCAATACTTAAATTGGTGGGCAGAGTAGTACAATTCAATTCATAGCACTTACCTTCCTTGCACAGCCTTCTTTCACCTCCTTAAGGAGAGATAGTCTTCACTAAAAAAAAAAAAAAAAAAAAAAAGAATGAAAGAGGATATCTTTTCTCCTTTGAGTGAGATAGTTTAGACACCCTCGATCAAATGTTTTTCTGGATACTAATAGAATTGAACATGTAAATGAGTAATGAAAAGATAATCCACTCACACCCAAGTGGATAGCTAACTCAACTCATGAAGGCTATGGAGACAAAAAGCAAGGTCAAAGGAAGACAATTTGAATCTGAAAATTTGAGTTTCCAGTATAACTTGCATAGTTCTTGGTACTAAATAGACCCTTAATGTTGAATAAATGAATGAATGAATATTTTCCAATAAAGGAAGGAGATTAATATGAATTAAAATCAAAGCCAGAAATGGCCTCATTCATCAATGCTTATTCAAGGTTAAAGTTGACCTAAAATGACTTCCCTTTCAAAATCAAGATTTCAAACTATAAAACTGTAGCATTTCAAACACAGATAATTACATTTCTTATCAAATGCACTGGTTCTTGTAAAATAATTCAGTTTAATATATATCCAGCTTAATTAAAATTTATAAGTGGTTGTGGACCAAACCAAGTGTATCTTAATTAAATCTGAACATGGCTCACAGATGTTCAGGTCAACCCCAATATCAATAAAGGAGAAGCAAATACAATCATTAAAGACTTGGCTGAGTAATTTTGGTCAGGTGGAAAGCAAGATGAATGGGAGGCCAAGACTGTCCCTTCTACTCAAAACTGGAAAGTAAATGATCCACTAGCTGGAACATACAGAAAGACAGGGTGACCTGCCCAGCAAGCCACTGAAATGGAACTAGGGAACTAACGGATGAAGACTCAAGTCAATTATCAGTTTACAAACTTACATCCAATAAGGAAGGAGGAGGCACCTACTCTGACAGCTCACACATCTTGGAAGGTCCCAGTCAGTTCTGCCACTGATCAAACTAATCGTAAATGGAGGCAGAGTTGTCTTAGCAAGGCCGATGCTGGAGACTGAGGGCTCACCGAATAAGGTTACCAGATAAAATACAGAGCACCCTGTTCAATTAGAATTTCAGATAAACAATGAATAATTCTTTGCTATAAGTATGTCCAGTGCAATACACGTCCAGTATTTTTTTTTCCCCTAAATTTGGCTACCCTCTGCAGGAACTATCCAGGCCTTGTCAAGGAGCTTCCTGTAATTCCAATAAAAACCACAACATTTGTGGAACAATCATCATTAAAGGGCTGGCGGAAGTCTGAAATGGTAACTGCACACCCGAATTATGCTGTTGCCAGCCCTTAGAGTGGGGGAGGGAGACAACCTGCATTTTAAAATTCGGGTCATTCCTATCCATCTGGCTGGGAGCCCTTCTTTTTAATGTATCTCCCCCAGAGGAATGCATCAGTCAGAGGGAACTATGCTGGTCAGAAAATCAATCTAGAAACATTTATTTCAGGTCTCTTCTGTAAACAGAACAGTGCTGTTGATCACATAAGAAATGAAGCCCCACAGCACATCTGCACTCTAGGAGACACCTTGGACAGATCAAGAAACTGAGGCCCTGGGGGGAGAAGTGGCTTTTCTGAGATTTATCTGGGTCTTACTGGCGGAGCTAAGACTAGTGCTCTACTATTATAAATTATCCTTCCACGAGCTTTTCAGCATATCATAAAGTTTATAAGTGCTACTGACACTCAAAAAAAAATTAATCTCTTCCAATTTGGATATTCAGGAAAGATTTAGATAGATTAAAACATCATTCTTTCATTGATTTATTCAACAATATTTATTCATTATCAACTCCATGCCCAGTACTGTTGTAGACGCTGGGCCCACAGACCAATGCCTGCTGATAAGGAGACTGATAGATGCTCATCACAACTTTTCCTGCCTCTGCTGGGCATAGCCAGACTACATTTCCCAGCCTGTCTTGCAGCTATGTGGCCATGTGACTGACCACTAGCCAATGGAATGTGGGAGTGACGTTGGGTGTTCCCAGGCCAGGTCCATTGATAATCTTCTGTGTGAAAGCCTCCATCTCTCTCCCTCCTCTGTGTGCCAGCTGGAGGCAGAGGGTCCAGCAGAGAAGTCCCAGCAGAGGAAGGAGGAGCCAAAAAACAGGTCCCTGGAAGCTTGTGCACTAAAGACTCACAGGGAAACTGCCATTTGAAGAAAGAAGATAATCCTCTACTGTGTGAAGTCACTGACATGTAGAAGTTATTTGTTACAGCAGTTAGACTAGCCTGATGTACTGTCTTGGTGGAATTTATAAGGGAAGTCAGGTAATGGGCAAATACACAAACTAAGATGGATATGACTACAATTTAATTACAATTTGTGAGTGTTCTACAGAAACAGCCAGAGTGCAACAATCAAGAATAACTGAGATGGAAGGAGCTGCTTTGATATTCTTGGACTTGGCTAATAACAAGCCAATTATAATAGGGATGGCAAGGGGAATGGTAAATGTGTATAGAGCATTTCTTCTGTGGCAGCCCTGGGATAAGCACTTTATGTACCTAATCTCATTTACTCTCACAACAACCCTACGGGATGGGGATTATTATTATCTTCACTTTACAGACGAAGATAAAGATGCTTGTGGCCAGGACATATTCTGATTGGCCAAAGCCTGTGCTATACCAGTTGTTAAGTCTTTTTAATGCTGCCCCTGGGTTGGGGATGAGTGATGGGGAGTATTTCAGGTAAAGCAGTGGCTCTCAATCCGGGGTGATTTTGCCACCCAAGAGACATTTGACAATATCTGGAGACCTTTTTAGTTGTCACAACTTGGCATGGGTGGATGCTACTAATATCTACTTGATAGAAGCCAGGGACACTGACAAACATTCTGTAATGCATATGACAGACCCCCACAACAAAGAATTATCCAGCCCCAAATGTCAATAGTGCTGAGATTGAGAAATCCTGCAGGAGAGAAAAAAGTGTGTGCCATGCTCCTAAGGCGGGAGAGACCCAGCACAGCTGGTGTTGAGAGTACATTAGACAGAGTAGGGCAAGTTAGCAAGGCAGGCGGGGTGCACAAGACCACCCTTGTAAGCTACAATGAGAGCTGGGATTTCACTTCAAATGTACAGGGGAGTAAAATGGGCCACTGGTGACTGCTATAGAAAATAGAATGGAAAGGGGGTCAGGAGTTATAAAGTTCCTAGTGTGGATCAGGTGAGACATCAGGAATGTTGGAACAGGAGTGATGACAGAGGTAGAGAAAAGCAAATGGATTGTAACTATACCTCGGAGCTGGAAATAGGGTTTATTGATGGTTTGCATGGGTTAGGGGGATGAGGAGGTGGGAAGAGTCAAGGATGATGCTCAAGACTCTGGCCTTGGTAGGTATCATTTACTGATTGTGGAAAAAGGGGAGGAAAGTGGGAGGAGAACATGGCAATTTTGAGATGTCTATGAGCCAACAAACCGGATATATCGAGTAGATGTGCGAGTCTCGGGTTCACATAAAGTATTCAGGCTGGAGATTTACATGTGGACGTCACAAAAACAAATCAAATCTTTCAGGGGCAGAGAGAGAAGGGGATGAAAAAGTGAGCCCTTGGCCCTCAAATAGTTAGCAGTTAAGACGACGCATGGGACAAGCAATGGAAAAGAGAGAGCAGAGGCCAGACCAGAAGAAAACCTGGAGAGTGATGTTCTGGAGGAGAGAATGTCTTCCAGAAGAGTCATCATCTGTCCCAATTAGAATGAGAAGCTGAAAGAAATGGAATATGGAAGCCATTGGTGACCTCAAAGAGGAGCAGTTCAAAACAAAGGTGAGTAAAAGGCAGATTCGAAGGGGCTGAAAAAGTAAACAAATGGAGACAGTATGTGTGGACAATTCTTATGAGAATTGAGAATTTTTACTGTGAAATGGAGCAGAATAATAGGGCACTAACGGGAGCAGGGAGGGTTAAGGAGGATTTAAGAGGGTCAGAAAAACCACCGCCTGTTTGCATGTGATGAATAATGATCCAACAAAGAAAAACTGATGATGCGGGAGGAAGGAGAAAGAACGTGAAGGAGTGAAATCCTTGAGAGGACAGAAGGGGTGGTGGCCTCCAGAGAGCACAGGACTGGCCTGAGCAGGGAAACAGGAGGACTGCCAGTGCAGATAGCTTTCTAGATTTGATGGTGCTAAATTAGGTTGTTTCCATCTAATTTCTTCTATTTTCACAGCTAACTAACACCTAGCTGATGACCTGGTTGTGGAAGAGTTAGGAAGAAGGGGGCTTTGGAGATTTAAGGAGAAAAATTGAGGCATGAAATCGTTATCCCAGAGAATGGAGAGCAAATATCTCAAGGGAAAAAAAACGGATTTGGTGAGCAGTGTTGAGAACTCACCAGAAGTGTGAAACCATGAATTTGAAGTGAATTGAATCAGCCAAGTTGCCTGAAATTCTACAGCCACACCTGATAGCTCAGAAACAGACCTAAACAAAGCAAGGGCTACATGCTTCCAAGAGTGGAGTGTGATGGGTGTGATGGATGCTCTGGTGCACACCCAGATCCCCCTTCAGAAAGAGGCCCTCACTGCCCCAACTGACTAGAGCACTGCCTGCTGACAGCTCACAGCTGAGTACCCCCATGGGACCTGCCCATGACAGAAGGGAGCTGCTCCACCCACAGTCACCAATGTTCAGTGCAGGGGGCAAAGGCCTCTTTACCTTGACGAAGACACAGACGAGGGAATGATGTGGGTCAGGCTGTACTGTCAGTGGGAAGAGTCATGTTTTTTCAGAGGAGACCGGAAGAAGGCAAGTTAGCCATTTTTTTAATAGTCTTTATTTTTTAGAGCAGTGCTAGGCTTAAGCAAAATTGAACAGAAAGTGCAGAGAGTTCCCATTTACTTTCTGTGCCCCCCACCACAGCCTCCCCCATTATCAAATTCCCACTAGAGGGATAAATGCATTACAATCAATGAATCTATATTGCCGCATCATCACTCAAAGTCTATAGTTTACATTAGGGTTCACACGATGTTGCACATTCTATGGTTTTTGACAAATGTATAATGACATGTATCTAACATTATACTATCATGGAGAATAGTTTTACTTCCCTAAAAATCTTCTCTGGGGGCCAGCCCAGTGGCTTAGTGGTTGGGTTCGCGTGCTCTGCCTCTGCGGCCCAGGGTTCGCGGCCCGGATCCTGGGCGCGGACATACGCACCACTTATCAAGCCATGCTGTGGCAGTGTCCCATATAAAGTAGAGGAAGATGGACATGGATGTTAGCCCAGAGCCAATCTTCCTCAGCAAAAAAGAGGAGGATTTGGCAATGGATGTCAGCTCAGGGCTAATCTTCCTCAAAAAAAAAACAAAAATTCTCTCTGAAGTCACCGTTTTGAACGGGTTGCTAAATTCATTTTCCAGGCTGCCATAGCAAATTACCACAATCTTTAGGTGGCTTAAAACAATAGAAATTTATCCTCTCACGGTTGTGGAGACCAAAAGTCTAAAATCAAGGTGTTGGTAGAGCAGTTCTCTCTGAGAGAGAACTGGGGAATTCTAGGAATTCTCTGGGGAAGAATCTATTCCTACTTCTTCAAGTGTCCGGTAGCAGCTGGCATTCCTTGGTATTCCATGGCGTGTAGACAAAATCTGTGCCTGAATCTTCACATCACCGTCTCCTCTGTGTGTCTCTTATAAGAATACTTGTCATAGGATTTAGGACCCACTCAGATAACTAGATAAATCATCTCAAGACTCTTAACTCAGTTACATCTGCAAAGACCCTTTTTCCAAATCAGGTCACATTCACCAGATTCCCAGGATTAGGATATGAGCATAACTCTTTGGAGGCCACCTTTCAACCCACTACAGTTACTTAGAGGTTACTTCCTCTAAGAAGGGGCAGAGGTGGACAGAAATATCTCTGGCCTTCTCCACCAGAGAAGTGGAGAAGAGAGGAGGATACTGGACTCTGGGCGTGGGAGAGACCAGAGGCCGGCCTGGACTCCATTAACAGGATGGAGCTGGGAGAGGAGGGCAGAGGTGGCTCAAAGGTGTCTAATTCTGACACCTTCAACACTCGAGAATTAGATCAGCTCCCTCATAGTCATCCTTGAATGCCATTCTCAATGACTTGTGCTAAACCTAATCGTCCAGAAATAAATGAACAACAACCAAACCCAAGGTAGATACAGTTGTTTCAGTAATTATGTGCCCAGCAATGCACCTGCACCAAAGCTGAGACAATGAAAGGAAAAGAAGGAATTTCTGGCTTTCACTGTGGCTTGTAAACTGTCAATGGGAGGGACCCCTGCTCTGCAGAAAAATGTCAGAATATTTTCAGTGTATGTCGGTATCTACTCCCACACTGGGGACAGGCAAGCTCAGGTGTATTTTCCTTAACTTCATAAAGAGGTAGACGCATTTTCTCTTGAAAATTCTTCTTAAAAGATTATTACTTCTAAAAACATGGAATTACAATTGGTTCCCAACACCCACCCACCCAGTTTTCAATCAGATTCTTCTCCAAAGCACCACTGGGAATCGATTGTTTGGACCTGGCGTGCATTATGCCAGAGCAACATCACAAACAGGGCAGAAACTCTGGGTCAGCCTTCTTGGAGTCTAATTGGAAATGTTTTGAGATATGGCAACTTTGCAATGAAAAAAATAGTAAAGAATACAGTTCCAGTGGTGTTACTAATACATCAAAACAGTAACGTAGAAAAAGTCTATGTTGTTAGGTCTCCTGAATTGTGATTGAAGAAAGACTGCTTGGAGGAGTGTGGGAGGATTCTGTGGGGGTGTTTGGGCACTCCCAAGGCCCCAGCAGTGGGCGCTGCTTGTTCCTTTTATCTCCAGTTTCCCCTTGGGAATGTCTCAGGTCACCCCAGCACAGGGTGACAGCCAGCCCTGCTCGCCACCCCTTCTCTGGTCTTGGTTGTCTGGTCTTGTCCTTGTTGTTTTTTTCTTTTTGTTTTTGCTTTTGATTTTGCCTCACCAAGAGAGTTAAGAAGGAGAGAGAACAGGAAATATTCTTGACGCTACTAAGCAAAATTGTAGAAAAAAGAGTGAGAGGAGGGTAAGGTAGGTAGGCATGAGGATCTGAAGGATATTGTAAAAGCTGGAAACCGGTAAGTGAGCTGCGGGACAACAGGAAGTGGTTGGGAGGAGTGAGGGGAAGCCCAGAAGGTGCTCTGCAGATTACAGAGCCCTTCACTTGCATTCCAGGTCCCCACGCCCCAACCTCCCACCGCGCCTGCCTTGGACGGGTGTCCACCCTGACAGCCACTGGGGAGGAGGAGGCACTGGGTAAAGTGGCTCTGTTATATACAGAGAGTGGGTAACTCTGGAATTGCTGGAAAGGATCATGTAACGGGGAGGTGGCTGGCAGGAGGCTGGCTCCATGCATTGCTGCCTGAGGATAAGGGGAGGGGCCCCACCTTCCCTAGAGCCACCATCTTCTGGGCACCACCTTCCATTTGGGGGATGGAGGTGCTTATGAGCATCCTGGGCCATTGAAAAGGGAGGCTGAGCATGCAGGGCAATGCGGACGGGGCTAAGCAAATCTCAGGGCTCAGACTGACCTCGTCCTACACCCTCAGGTGACTTCAAAGGATGATCAACAGAAGGGCAAGGATCATGACCCCCAGCAGTGCCTATATGTAAGGCCCACTCAGATGCTGGCAGGAGAGTCTGTGGGCTGGCTCATCCAACACCTGGCTCCCAGGGATCTGGACAGAACTCGCTGGACTGGACTGACTCCTGTCTGTGCTGCCCATGTGCCCCTGACCCGGTCTCTTGTTCCCTGGACCACAGACCTCTCTTTCCACTCCCCTCCTCTCCAGTCCCCCAGCCTGCACCTCCACAAAGTACTGAATCTTGATCCGGCAGGGTGACAAGGTAATCTGGCTCTTTCTCCATTTCCCCCAAATCTGTTTTTTTATAGCATAAACATTATCAATCTATACATGGGGACTTACTTATCTTTTGATAGTCAAAGACAAGTCATTGAATCTCAAACACCTTTTTCTCTTTCAAAAGACCCAATTCTTGCAAATCAATAGCCTTGAATCTCAAGACTATTGTCTTTTTGTAAATTCTGAAAACCATCTAAGAAACTCAAGTAATAAGATGTGGTTTCTCCATTACCTGCACTGTTCACTGTGCATAAATTTCGTGAGAGAAGAATGAGGCAGTCCCCACTCCATGGAAGACTGAGAGCAAGGAAAATAGGTGTGAAAAGCACCAAAATGTGTGTGTTTAGAAGTTTATTACACTGGTTAATAAATCAAAATGTTTTCCCATAACAGCAGTTGGATAACGACAGCAAAAATTATCTTATATACTTCTAGAACAGTGGGTCCCAGTTACATGTATACATGTATGTGTGTATTTGCCTAGAATATAAGGGGGCACTGCTTTTGAATAGGAGACCACTGGGCAGCAGGATTCTGATTAATTTATGGATTTCTGAATTATTCAAATATTTCACCCTGAACACATATTGTGATTGTTGCTAGAAATAAATAATAAATACACTTTTTTAAAAGAAGGAACAATAAAAGTAAAATAAAATCTTATAAATAAATAAAATAATAAAATCTTATAAATAAATAAAACAAAGTCTTATAAATAAAATTAAAAAGTTAAAATAAAGCCTTTGCATGTGTTGGGTGTTTTTTAATTACACTTCTGTCACAGCTGAGGAAATTGATGCTAAGGGACTTACTTGCAAGTGTAGAGAGTCAGGGACAAGCCAAGCCTTCATCTCTCTTGTCCTGTTGTCCTCAGGGGTCAGGGCACATGGCAAAGAGCACCTAGCACTTCTGGATCTCTCTGGATCCTTCCAGTCAAGGAGCTGATTCTTGCGGATGTTCACCAGTCCAGGGCTTTTGCATCCTCCCCTTCTCCACACTCCAGTTCCAGAGGATGGGAAGTTTCCAGAATCAGGACACTTTGAGAATCTTACTCTGTCATCAGAGGCCCAGAATATCATCCTACATCCAGCTGCGAACAGAAGATTCCAGAAAACCCGCTCACCTCACTCACCCTCCGGAGGAGACGGGGCCACTTCCAGCCTTGGACAAGTCTCAGAGCTGGATTCATTCTGAACCCCACTCCAGTCTGAGAACTGCCTGGCATGGTAGCTGAAGGGTGGCCCCCCAAGATATCCACATACCTGTCCCCAGACCATGTGACTATGTTATCTTATATGTCAAAAGAACACTGCAGATGTGATTAAGGATCTTGAGATGTGAGATTATCCTGGATTATCCTAGTGGGCCCAAATTTGTAAGCAGATTGCAATAATACAGCCAAGGAATGAGCAGCCTTAGAAGCTGGAAGAGCCAAGGAACAGATTCCCCGCTGGAGCCTCGAAGAGGAACCAGCCTTGCTGACACCTTGATTTCAGCCTGATGAGACCCATTTCGGACTTCTTTAATCCCTAGAACTGTAACAGAACAAATGTGTGTTGTTTTAAACCACTAAGTTTGTGGTAATTTGCTACAGCAGCCAAAGGGAAAAAATACACCTGGTTTAAACCAGAGGAAGGCCCCTCCTTTCCGTGCCCCCTGTCCTAATGGGACACTGATAGAGTCTTCAAGGAGTCTTGCCTATTATGAGGCTGCAGGGCTGCCCAGGTGGTCACAGCCCTGGTCATTCAAACTGCACGATCAGCACATGGGCCTGCAGGGACAGGATCAACAGAAGAGACTGACAAGCAGCCCAAATGCCATCAGCCTTTGATTCACTTCCTTCTGGGGCAGGAACCTCAATGCTGAAATCCTATCATCATTATAAAGAAATCAAGTGCAAGTTCTGTTGGTGACAAGAATTAGCAATTCATGGCTACCATCTTCTCGATCAGAGGCAGCAGACTGAAATTCAAAAGGCAGCTGTGTAAAAAGGCGTCATGGGAGCCTGGCAACTTCTTGCTTGGATGTCACAGCTCCACTTCCAGCTCTGGCTGTCCTAATGACCCATCCGGTGTCCGCAGGGCATTCTTTAAATAGTTTGCATTTCCAGCTCTTCATCTATAAGATCAGGATTAATTCTGCCTTCTCTCCAGGGATGCTGTAAAATCCATTAAAATAAGTCTGTGTTAATTTTCACACTGTTATTAGCCAATGACTTGAGCACAGCCTGATAGATGAGGGTTTCAAACACCTTTGAGCCAGGGGAGAGAGCAGTACCATTGTTCCATATTTCCTGAAACATGCATATTTGACACATAGCCTGGCAATGGAGCAGAAGATGGGAAAGCAAGACTGTTCTGGAAAAGAGAGAACCTAAGTCACTGGCTAGTCACTGACCTCTCCAGAATACTCTGCTGCAATGTTCTCAAGATGTTCAGCTCAAGGAACATTTCTTCAAAGTGAAATATAGGTAGAAGCCCAACATGTAAAACTGATAACTGTGGCATTATTTGGATTGACATGGTTAACAAATTGCAACACCAGGCCAGGTCCCCTGTAGCTGCCCCAGACTCTCCGGAAAACCTTCATACAGCTCAGGGGAGCTTAGTTCCAAAATCACTGCTCCAGTGTGTCCTCATGGATGTCAGAGCCAGTGGTCCCATCAGCTCTAGAATGTTTTTGATGAAAGCTGGGACCTTTCACATGAAAAAACAGAGGCCCAGAGTTAATGTCTCATCTGGCAAATGTCAGACTAGCACCAGAGTGTGAATTATGGGGCAGATGGGAACTACAAGGATCTTATAAATCGGCCCCTTGTTTCACATCACCCCGGTCACCTGACTTGCAGCCCAGTGCTGTTTCTATTAAACCACACGGCCTCTCACCCTCTTTCACACTATATCACGGTTTCCTCTCTCCGCATCTCTGATATTTCCCTTTTAGAGGTTAACCCCTCCTGGCCTCTTCCCATTCTTCTTTCATAACCAGCTTCACATACTCCTAAAAAATCTCTTTTTCTCCTAGATATACCTTCCTTTCAGTTTTCCATAACTACAGGGTAGCAGAAAATAAATGCTGCTATATGTCATATGCAATCCCATTCATTAATTAAGGAAAGGACAGAGAAAGAGAAAAAGAAATCTGAAAAATAACACAACTTACAACACAATAAACTCCTGGGGTGCACACACAAGTAGCTTTTAATAAATGCAGATGTTAAGAGTGGGGTTTTGAGTGGTTTTTGTTGTGCGTCCTGACATCTCATCATAGGTTCTGTTGTTTCTATGACCTGGTGGCCCTGGTGACACCTCCCAGTCCTGCCCTTCGCTGCCACCCAGTTCTACCACCATGACACGGCTCCTGCTTGGCAGCAGATAGTAAGGTGTGGAAAGGGATGTTAAAGGCAGAATAGCCCCCAATTGAGAATGTTTGCCTGATACAGTCAGAAAAATAGCAAAGGCTTGTGGAAATAGATGAAGACCAACCAAATGAGAAACGCACAGGCTATTTGCTCAGGGTTTGCTATAGTAAGGGAGTCAGCCACCATCGCCTGTGTCTTGGTAGAGACTCAGAGGCAGGCAGAGAAGGAGGGAAGCTTCATCACAGACAAAGGGAAGGCTCAGGTGTGCCCTGGTGGAGGCTGTTGGCCTGGGGAGGCTGGAGGAGGGCTAACGAACAGTGGGGCACCCTATGTGATTGGTTAGGCTGCACATTTGGCTTTCTCTGGTTAGTCCCAAGTTGGAAGTGGGGCCAAAAATTAGGAAAGCTGTCAGTTACTAATTTGGTGTCAGTTGTTACAGGGGTTATTGCTTAGCTTCCTGGATTGTTACTGTGTTGACTTCCTGTAAGTCTGACTTGCAGCAGGCTGGCTTCCTGGGCCGGTTACAGAGATAATGGGTTGGTTTCCTGGACTGGTTGCTACAGGTTGTGGGTCAGAGTGGTATTTTTATATATGGTCTGGCCATTGTCCACTTGTATATTCAGTCTCTTGAGCAAGTAAACCAAGTAGCCGCTGTTCACTCTGTCCACATCAGCCTCCAGTGGACAGGGGAGTGCAGTGGGCTGAATGGTGGCCCCCAACAGCTAAGTCCATGTTCTAATCCCCATTACCTGTTATGTGACCTCATTTAGGAAAAGGATCTTTGCAGATGTGATTAAGTTAAGGATCTGGAGATAAGATCTTTCTGGATTACCCAGATGGGCCCTTAATCTAACAATAGTGTCCTTAAAGGAGACAGAAGAGGAATCTACCAGGAGAGGAGGAAAAGGGCATCTGAAGATGGAGGTAGAGATAGGAGTGATGGGGCCACAAGCCAAGGAATGCCTGGAGCCCCCAAAAGCTGGAAGAGGCAGGAAGGATCCTCCCCTACAGGGCATGGCCCTGCTGACTCCTTGATTTTGGACTTCTGGCCTCCAGAACTATGAGAGAATAAATTTATGTTGTTTTAGGCCACAAAGTTTATGGTAATTTGTCATGGCAGCCTAACACAGGGGTTCCTGCATGCATGGGCATTATAACCCTCTTCCTCCAGTCCTGCTTTGCCTAAGCAGAGAGACAGCAGAAAAAGGATAGATCCTATAGTTGGTTCAGATAACCAAAACAGTCAAAAGAAAATTGAAAATTTCAAAATTTGGGTATTTCAAAGTAAATTTGTATTTCACAACATGAAGATAAATATCCAGGTTTATTTTGATTTCCTTCCAGATGTTTGGCCTCTTGTAGATAAAGACTTTTTTGGTATGTGATCAACATTCCCTTGAGAGTGTATCTGTGGCTATTTACTTAAACATGTACAGCAGCTAATATCATTTATATGTACTTGATTAATATTAAATAGAGTAGAAGAGCTTGTTTATAGCACCAGGGTAATATGCATGACAGGGCCATATGAGGGCCCGTTACCTTAGGAACTGTAACTGATTTTAGCGTCTTTAGGATTTGGCATATTACTGTCATCACATTTTCCTTTTGCCTCCTCCTCGTCTCTTGCCCTCTTTTACCCAGGTGTTCTGGTCACTTCTGAGTTAACCTTAGTATCTTGGGTACAAAGAAATGTGTCTATAGCAAAATGAATATTGCTTTTCTTTCCAAACTAAAACCCCAAATTGTTCAAATTCTGGATTTATTACCGCTGTTCCTATATGCAACATCCTTGTCATATTAATCCTTTGTCCTTGATTAACTCTAGTAGTCTCTTCATTTCCAAATAACAGAGTCTAGAGATGTGATTAATATGCAGAACAAATGCTGTTGGGAATTCACAGCAGAGCCTTCCCAACCTCAGCACTCAGCGGTCCTCACAGCGTGCCCACAGAGGATCCCGCAGCCTCCAAATACGTATCCCCAGTCGCAGATGGGCAAATTCGCGTCCACACAGAGGCAAATATTTTGGAGAATAAATTGGTATATTTAAGTGTAGGTAAAGCAAGATGTTGGTTTCTGCCATCTTGTCTGGTTTCCCCAGACAAGAACCTGCCCGTTGGCTGTTGCTAAGTCAGGCCCCCTCCCTGCGCTACCTTAGCATCTCCCTTTCCTCCTCTTTGTAGATAGAGAACAGAAGGAAGAAGAAAGGTTGGATCCAAACATGAAGGGCTGTTGTCTTTCAGCAGACCTAGTTTCATAAATGGAAGTGAAGGACTGATGAAGCCACCTGGTCACCAACAAATTTACATGCAAAGTCTCCATATCTCAAAACCAAATGTCAACGTGTGTCACAAACCTTTAAAATGTGCATATCCCAGAACAGCACTTCTAGAAATCAATCCTAAGGAAATATAAGAAAAGTGCAGAAGGACATATGTCAATGCATTGGTGTTTACTATAGCAAAAAGAAAAAAAAATCTGAAAGTCAGCTAAATGTTCAGCCATAGGAGATCGGTAAATAAATTATGATATAACTTTATGTTGGAAAGCCATTGGAGTCATTAACAACGAGGCTAAAGGAATGTACTATGGACATGGAAAATGTCTATTACATATTTTAAGTAAAAGTTTGTTTTCATTTCCTATTCCTGCTATAACAAATTACTGCAAACTTACTGGTTTAAAACAACACAAATGTACCATCTTGCAGTTCTGGAGGTCAGAAGTTAAAACTGGTTTCACTGGGCTAAAAGCAAGATGTCAGCAGGGCTGTGTTCCTTCTGGAGGCTCTAGGGGAGAATCTTTTTTTTTTTTTTTTTTTGCCTTATCCGGCTTCCAGAGGCCACTTGCATTCATTGGCTCGTGGTCCCTTCTTCCATCTTCAAAGACAGGAGTTTGGCATCTTCAAATCTCTCTCTGCCTTTGACCCCTGCTTCTATTGTCACATCTTCTCTGAGTCTGACCCTTCCGCCTCCCTCTTATGAGGACCCTTGTGATTACGTCGGGCCCACCTGGAAAATCCAGGATAATTTCCCACCTCAGCATCCTTAACTAAATCTCATCTGCAAAGTTCCTTTCGTCATATAAGGTAACACATTCACAAATTCCAGGGACTAGGATGCGGACATCTTTGGTGGGCCATTATTCTGCCTGCCAAAAAAGATCAAATTGCAAACTAATAATACATAGGTAAGTATGATTCCATTTTTCTGTTTTTTGATGAAAATTATACAAATATTAGACAGTGAGGGATTTTAACAAAAGAATGATAGATTTAGGGTTTACATATGTACACACGTGCACACACACAAACACAGGAGCGCACCACTTGGTGATTAAAATGTGCATTCCATAGAGCCCACTCATCCCTCCAATTCCCTGAAGCCCCTTCTGATCTGACTTGCCACCCCCCTGGCTGTTTTCCTGCGACTTCTGTGCCCCTTCAGCAGCTCCAGGTTCAGACAGCTGCTGCTGCCTACACTAAACCCTGAGGAATTCCATTGGGTCCACGGGACCTCTCTGGGGTTTCTCTCTGGGTCTTGCTGTCTGGGGACACAGGGCTGCTCTGCTCTCGTATCCCACAAACCCACCTGAAGTTTCTGCCCTCAATGACACCTGCCTCAGGAAGGCAGGGCCCTGGAGCTCCCTTTTCAGGGGTCCACCAACATCTGTGCCCCACTGCCTCCCCATGGCAGTTGTTCTGGTCTTAGAGAAACGGAACTCCACTGAGATCAGTGCCCTGAGTCTTTTCCCTCACTGTCCTGACACCAATTCTCTGACAACAACTGGGTGCCTTGTGATCCATTTCAGTTCTGACACCAACTCCCCAGAGTTGAGGCAGACCCCACAGGTCAAGGGCAGAGTCCTCCACAAGACCACTCCCACTTCAGACACCAGCCATGAGTCTCAAGGGCTGCCTGCACTTCTGACCAATCGGCTATAAATTCGGGGGTTCCAGTGACCCCCTCAGGTTTGGTAATTCACCAGAACAAGTCAAGGAACTCACTGAGAGCACGGCACTTACTATCACAGTTTTATTATGAAGAACATAACTCAGGCACAGCCAGATGTCAGAGATGCAGAGGGCGAGGTCTGGGAGGGTTCCAGACACGGAGTTCCCATGGCCTCTCCCCGTGGAGTCAGGGAATGTCATCCTCCCTGCACATCAATGTGTTCACCAAACAGGGAGCTCTTCTGACTGTGGGTGTCCCAGTTTTGCTGGGGTCTTATGACATCATTGGCCATGAGACTCTTCTATCTCCAGCCCCTCTCCCCACCCAGACTCCTGGTCTTTCTGACATGGCCAGCCCCTCTCTTACATCTAAGGGCCCACCTGGAGTCACCGCATTAGCATAAACGCAGGTGTGGTTGAAAAGAGCTCATTAGGAATCACAGAAGACACTCCTATCACTCAGGAAACTCCAGAGTTTGGAAGTCCTGTGCCAGACCTGGGGACAAAGACCAGCTATATTCTTTATTATACCACACTCAGTTTTCACAACTCACAAGCCAGGAAGAGACCAGCCTGCTTTTCTCTACTCCCTGCTCTCAACACCCATGTCTTCCAGAATGATTGCAGAATGGGGTAGATGTACCAAGAGGGAGAATGGAGAATGGAAGAGAAGAAAGACATTTAGCTAATGTTTACTCACATTATGCTGCCACCCAAGCAAAAACTACAAACGTGTTCTTGGTTCCTGACCTTCCAAGCTCGTATGAGAGCTCTCTCTGGCACAGTGACCACACATCTCAGATTTTCCATTATTTCTCTATTTAACAAATATGTAATGAGTCTCTGCAATATGGTGTTCACCAACCCAGGCTCTAGTATAGAGAAGATGTAGCAGACACAGTGCCTGGAGCGGGGAGCTTATAGCTTAGGTGAGAGAGATGCCAAACCACTAGTTAAACAGTTCATTATTTCACCACAGTGGTGCAACGAGGGGAAAGCAGTGGGTGCTGTGTGAGCAGATGGTGGGGAGACCCAACCCAGACTGCAGGGTCGGGAAAGTCTGGCTTCAGCAGCTACAGTCAGCATAGGAGCTGGAGCCTGAGTAGGGTCACCAAGGTAAAACTTTAAGAGGTGGAAGAGGGAGGAGGCTGACCCAAGCAGTGGGAATGTGCAGGCAAGCTCTGAGGTGGGAAGCCTCAGTTCAAGACCCTGAAGGAGGGGTGGCATGGATCACAGAGCATGAGAGGGAAGGAGGATGCAGCTACAGGAGTAACCCGGGGCCAGTCATGCGAGCCCTGTGGGTCAGGATTTTGGATTTTATCTTAAGAGCAATGGGGAGCCATTGAGGGGTTTAAGCAGGAAACAACAGGATCAAATTTTGTTTCAAAAACAACTCTGCTGCAGTGTCGAGAATGGACTGAAGGGAGCTAAGAGGAATTTGGGGAGGTAAATTTGCTGTTTCTATAGTCCACGTAATACATGATTGTTGTTCACCCAAGATGGTGGTGTGGAGGTGGAAAGAAGTAGATGGCCATTAGGAAGTATAATCTATGGGACTTAGTGGTTGATTGGATTGAGGAACTCTACAAGAGGGAGCTGTCAAGGATGGTGCCTGATTTTCTGACTTGAGCTACCTGGTGGCGCTTTGAACTGGTAAATAATGGTGAAGGATCTAATCAGGGGACAAGGCAGTGGGAAGGATCTGGGTGGAGCATGAGTTTAGTTTCACTAATACAGTCCCAATTTCTAATACTCTATTCTCTTGTCTTCGTAAACTTTCAACACCTCTCAGAAAATCTGATATTTTGGTAACTCAACCACATTTCCAGATTTCTTTTGATACAAAAGGATCCCCAAGTTTTTTTTTTTTTTTTTTTTAATCAGGCCAAGAGTCTTTGCATGCAAAAACTATGGTTACCAAATCTGTAAGATATCCCCTTAGGCTTGAGAAGTGGTGTTAATTAACCACTTTCCTAAAGCCTGTATCCATTATAAACTTTAGCACAATGATGGTAATAAACACAAGTAAGCTGTTCTCTTTTAGGCAAAAAAAAAAAAAAAAAAGTGGAAATCTCAACCTGGAAACTTAATTCTATCCTGGCAAAAACTAGATCCCTCCGAGATGATTGTTACCACCACCTTACTCTATATTCTGTATTCAACCTTGATTAAATAATGGGAAACACTTGGCTATAATGAGTCACCCGCAACTGTCAACAGCCAAAGAACTTTACCACGAGGTCCCTCCCACAGCATGGCAGGTTGCCTACTACACAGGGATTAACTCAAGGATATGGAGCTAATCTACAACCAAGTTCCAACAGCAAGATTTTGGTACTGCTTGTCATAAGCAGAAAGGGATGGAGCATACTGAAATGGTTACTAACCAATTTTCATAATCAAAAAGCATTGTATTGTATTGGCCGAAACATTAGTCATGGGATTAGAATCCACCCTCCCTTGAATAGTCTAATCCTTTTAAAAATAGCTCAGAGAAATCAGTTAGCCTCCCACTGTAAATTTTAGTAAACCCCTCACTCGTATAAAGGAGTTTCAGAAAAGGAAAGATCAAACAGTTTCTAAAATCCTTGATGCTGATGAAACATTGGGAAAAATAAATGTCTTACGAAGCACTTATATAATTGATTTAAGTTAAAATATCCTAATAGAGGTAGCTTTGCCTTCACAAATGGTTTTGTACTCTGAAGACTTCCACTGTGGAAACAAATTCTGAGTGCTGGTTTTCTAAATAATGTGTCAGTAACAAGAAAGATCATAGGGAATTATCTCACCAAGCACCCTAACTTCTAGCAATTTTTAAATGGAAGTCCCTTTTAAAAATGTGATTTAAGTCTGTGATGACCCAACAGAGTGGCGGATTGTTCTGTGACTTTCTGGAGAACATCCTATCCTCTCCTAGCAGGCATTGCTGACTTGACTAGCAAACTCAGCTCAAGCTTTTCAATGCATGCAGTTTGCTTTGGCAAATTTATCAAATCCACTCTCACCTCAAGTCTCCTAAGTCTTTTACACATACCATATTACAAGCCACAACCCCACTTTCCTACAGTTTACAGAAGTGCTTGAGAAGCCAAGAATAGGATCACAAATGTGCTCCTATAAGTTTCCACTTATATTCAGTTCTTTATTTGACTCTCTCCACATCATTCTGGACACTTAGTTTATGATCTTATTATCCACTCTCCAATCCAGATTCATAGCATCAAAAATTGTAATAATCACACCTGCCTATCTTTATTCAAGTGACTGATAAAAATGTTGAAGTTTACAGAATCTAGAACAATGTCCTTTTCAAGTTCAAATTGACATAAGATGGCGTCATCACCCAATTGGTTATTCTTCCCAATAAGTGTCACTGTATCCAACCCAACGTTTTCTAAAGTCTCACCAGAAGCTGAACTTACACACAAACACAGCAATGTAAGGTTCATGAACTTACACTGAATACATGTGTTCAAACAGGTTCTAAGATGCAAACTCTTTCATTGACTAACTAGAAAGGAACAATTCCCCCCAATTCCATCCCAGCTAACATGGGCTCCTGTGACTGCCCCTTCTTCACCATTTATCCAGGAGAAGCCAACCATTCCGTCAAAAGTGAAAAATCTAATACCAACATAATTGCAATCAAAATACTTTTATACTTTTGGAGAATATTAGTGTGATCGTTAATGTTATGTGTCAACTCGGGTGGGCCATGGTGCCCAGTTATGTGATCAAATATTATTCTGGATGCTTCTGTGAAGATGTTTTTTGGGTGAGATTTAAATTGATGGACGTTGAATAAAGCAAATTGTTCTCCATAATGTGGGTGGGCCTCATCCAGTCAGTTGAACGCCTTAACAAAACAAAAGATTCACCTCCCCAGAACAAGAGGAAATTCTGCCAGCAGACAGCTTTCAGACTCGAACTGCAACATCAGCTCTTCCCTAGCAGCATGGCAGTCCTTGGACTTCAACTGCAATATTGGCTCTTTCCTGGCTCTCCAGCCTGATAGTCTTCAGACTTGAACTGCAGATTTTGAACCTGCCATTACACACACACACATCCTAGAGAAACCTGACTGATACAATCAGAAAATATTTTAATATTAAAAGTGCAAAACTTTGCTAATACATTGCACAAAAACAATCTTATACCCATAGTTCTTCAAATTAACCATTAATGATATCCTAATAGCCTCTTTATTCTCTTTAAGTGGCTCACATCCATTGTTCTTTGGGCTTCTCCTTTCAGGATGTATTCACCTTCTTGTTCATCCTTGAAATCTCGGGTGAGGGAAAGTCTATAATATTTCACCTTGCAATTCCAGCATTCCACTCTTCAGAAGATATCTACTGAATCAGAGGTCAAAGATACAGCCACTCTCTGGTGGAGAAGTCATAAGAACATTCATAACTCCTAGTGGATTTCTGAGACAGGCTTATTGAGCAAAAAAATCACATTCAGGGCACAAGAGCCCCTCAAGGCAAGTGAGAGCACGAAGCCTGATTGAAAGTGCTGAGAACTGGAGCTGCTCAGGGCAAGAGAGTCCTGCACTTCACCCTTCTGGGGAGGAGAAGAACGGCCACACTGGATGTGGGCGTTCCCAGCAACAGCCGCTCTTCACACACACGCTGTGGATATAATGATGATTTTTTTTTTTGATGACAAGTGATTTCTTGGGAGAGGTCTTGGTCTAAGGAGATGCCACCATAAAGTAACAAAACCACAAAAGACCATAGAAATACAGAAAGATAGACAACACCATGTAACACTGCCAAGTTATCTTTGCATTTCAATTACTTGTGGCAACAGGAGACAGAATTTGGGTAGTAAAAGCCAACAATAATCCAAAAATCTAGTTTTAGCAAATGGTTCAGTCTTCCCTCAAGATCCTTTACCAAAAGGATTGACAAGCATTGTGTTCGCAGTGAGAGCCATAGAAGCTGCCTGAGAAGACAAATTAGAACCCAGTCTCGCAGCAGAATAGCGCTGAGGAAGTGATATGGTCTTCAGCTCTGCCAGGTACCCGGAGGTCTCCTAGGGACTGGCTCCTGCTGTCTTCGAGAGGCTGATATATAAGTGACAAGGATGGTTTCTTAACTCACAATAGAAGAATTCTTTACTCACCATGAGACTTACCTCTTCTGGTCAGCACATTCTCTGCTCTGAAAACTCCAACCTGAATGGTCAAACTATAAACAAAAGGTTGTTTGCTGAATGTGTAGTGAGGATAAGAGAAGGTTGTGGAATGATATGATGGATAGTGACCTCAAGTCGTAGGGATACAGACAAACCTTTCAAAGAGATCAAAACATGTGTCTGCTACTCAAGGCATCCTGAGTAGTCACAGTGAAGTTTCCGCACCAGAAACGTCCTGCTCTCCAACTCTCATTCCCTGGGCTCCGTATTGATAATCTACCCTCTGTTAACAAATCTTTCTTCAGATGAGATGGTTTAGGATTGACAGGTACCACTTTGGATGTGCTTACGCAGCTGTAATTTCCTGAGAGTACACACTGACATCGCAATTAGATTCTAAGTGCTTCTAAAACTCCCCAAATACTCATTTACAGATTATAGCATAGGGTGGGTGTTATGGGCTGAATTATGTCCCCCCCAAATTCATATGTTGAAGTCCTAACCCCCAGTACCTCAAAATGTGACTGCATTTGGAGATGGGGCCTTTAAAGAAGTGAGGAAGTTAGAATGAGTTCATTTTAAATGAGGTCCTAATCCAATATGATCGGTGTCCTTATAAAAAAACGGACACTGGTGGACACAGACATAAACATAGAGGGAGACCATGTAAAGACAGGGAGAAGACAACCACCCACAAGGAACAGATTCTCTCTCACAGCCCTCAGAGGGATCCAACCCTGCTGATGCCTTAATTTCAGACTTCTGGCCTCCAGAACTGCAAGAAATTAAATATCTACTGTTCAAACCATCAAGTCTGGGTAGTTTGTTATGGCGGCCCTAGCAAACTAAGACAGTGGGTTACTTCAGATTTTACATGTAGATTTTTCACTCTCACAGAACAGAGTTTTTCACAATTTTAAGAGGCTTTTTCCACTCCCACATACTACCATCTACTCATCTTCCTAATTTAAAAAAAATAAAATAAAACACTTCTTCCCTTTAGCTTTCACTGATCTTTCAGCCAGGCAGAACTCCACCATATGCTGTGTTGCCATTGTATTTTATAAATCTCCTGTTACAGTATTTATACTGTATGATGGTCATTTGTTTATAAATCTGCCTTCCCCATCACTCCATGAGCCATTTCTGGGACCACGGCTCTCTCATCTCCGAAGTCTCTTGAGCCTGCTACCACCATTAAGATGGTGACTCACGAGTGCTCCTGAAGGGAATTAAACTCTTCTGGGGAGGAAGTATGTACGACCCACAGAAAATTGAGAGAAAGACATGGCCAGCTAAGAAGCACAAAACAGTATCCACAGGTAGAATCCATATATTACTCATCCTCTTCAGTATTTAGAAGAACATTCTGAACATTAAAATGTCCAGGAGGTATCATGGAGAACAGCACCATCCAAGGTTGGAAACTACACCCTGAAATTCCTGACTTGCAGCCCTTCCAACTACAATTTTAGATCATCTCTTCTTCAGTTTAGCTTTGTAAACTTTCACCCATCTGACAAGATTTTTGTTAAGATCCATAGTCTGTGAAATATAGCTCTTGATAGGTGGAAGAAGATGCCTTATTTGAAATTGGACATCTGGAGCTGCAGAACTGTCTCAAGAGGTGGAAGCTTGGGAATGTCTCATTTGTTTGGGGGGAAACTCTCTGAACGCATCCTTTTAGTTCCTCAGATGTAAAGGGAGGAATTGTTCTAAGGGAAAACTATGAGGTGACTCAATGCAAAACCAGAGTATATATGATCAAGTTTGAACTGCGTTTTTGTTGACTTTTCCTTGGAGGATGGGGAGAGGGAGGAGAGAAAAGAAATGATTCTTGGTTTAGTGTGAATTTTAGAAAGAGCTATTGCTTATTGAGGACATATGTCAATCTTTCGCAGTAACTCACTAGACCCCCAAGTTGAGACCTGGAACTTCAGGAAACACTTGAAGACATGGATATTCCCCTAATGCTGGAGTCTGGACTATAAAAAGAAATAAATTTGGCCTGACGAGATGAAAGCTGCACTGGACTGTTAACATGTACACTGGTATTATTTGCATGAACTATCCCGGATCTTGGAGAATATTCTGATGTTGCACTGTCCTCTTCTAGAATGATCATTTTGGGAACCCCTGTGGTGAGAGGTAAGCAGTTTCCCCTGGAATGAGTATATATTCCCAGAATCCATCCTCCTAGGAAGAGGTGGATATGGGAACATGGAAAGCAGAATTTGGAGATGGATCTTAGACTGGGGTAGAGGGGAGCACTGTCTTCTCTTTGACCTTGCGGTGGTTGGACTTTGAATGTGTGGATATAGTGGGTAGGGGAGTGACTCCCTCTGAAAACCACATCTCACAACAGTCATAAACTATTCTTGGTGTTGTGTTTCCCATCTGTTACCCACGGACCTGCCACAGAACCTTACCAGTGCAGCCTGATTTCAACTGTGCTATGTACTCTAAATAGAAGGACTTGATTTATGTTGAAGACAGAGAGGCAAAGGTGGTCAATAATGCCCCTTCAGATGGCCAGAGTAGTGGCCCTTTAGTCTTCACCAAAATATGGGAGGCTATGTCCACCAGAGGGGACTCCCCATGAGGGTCATTGGCAGCAGGGGCTGTGGGGTAGTGACAAGAATATGAGGCTGGAGATGAAGGTCATGAGGGAGCTGAGCACATAGAGCTCAAATCCACAGAAATCCCCAAAATTCCCAAGGGATCATTTAAGGGGGGTCAGGGACTTGCAGAGGGAAGTTTGAAGTCACGTCACTTTAAGAGTTAAAGAAAATGTGACTTTAATTTGCACCCATGAGCTGACAAGAGCTGGACACCCAGTCACCATTTTGAAGCAGTTCTTTTTTATGAAGATGCTTCCTTATACTTTTCCACTCATTAAGGCAAGCTCCAACCACCATGTTGTAGAAGAGCATACTCATCACTTCTTAGTTCCAAGTTCTCCTGGTTGTGAAATACATTCTTCTTCTCAGGAGGGGAATCGGGGATGTGGTACAGACTGAACAAGTGCCAGTTGTAGAGAATGTAACTCTTCTGTTTTTTCCCCTAATCTTGTCCATTTATGAATCAAAAGTAAGAACTGTGTGTGTGCGGGGGGCGGTTTACAGTTTATACGGAAAGGTATGGTAGGATGAAAATGCAGTATGTAAGAGAACTGTAACCTTTTTTGGCAGTTTCTTATAACCAATGAAAAGTTACTTCTTTAAAATTTTTAAAGCCTTAAATTTAGTTGACAAAAATTAACAAACTAGTGTAAGAGCAGCATAAACACTTGAAATTATTACCCAGAACATCTCATACTTATCAATTTGTGCAGAAAGACCAGCTCCCTAGGAACAACTCATTAAAGTTGAGAACTGGACTTTTGGCCCATAATTATTTCTGGAAGACAAATCCTAGATGTCACTGACTAATTGGGCTAATTGGAAGAGAAAAATTGCACAAAATGTTCCTTCAACATATACATTAATTTGCTTTTATTTTCAGCTAAGGCTTTTGTATCTAATTGTATTGATTTGTAGTTCCAAACAAATGAAAAATCCTAAGGGAAAAACATTTATAAAAGGCAATTCTTAAAGAAAATAAAGAAGAAGAAGGTCAAAAGTCCTATAAAATCTAAAGTATTATTCTTTTGACAACCTGTTTTAAGATACAACAATCACTTAAAACTCACTAAAAATATCATCTCGAACACTCTCAGGAACTGAGAACTGTGTGTCCCAAATAATTGTCAACATGACATAGAGCTTTTGCTTCGCTGTGAGGCAGTTCCCAGCTGAAAAATGGGTTGTGCTCAAAAAGTTCTTTGGAAGTTAATTGTTCAGAACTCAGGCCAGCTCATGAAAGAAAATTAACCCTAAATGCTCCTTGCTTTAGTTTCCTCAGGCTACCACGCAGAGTACCACTAACTGGGTGGCTTAAACACAGAAGTTGATTGTCTCACAGATCTGGAGGAGGAAACCCAAGATCAAGGTGTTGGCAGGACCAGCTCCTATCGCAGGCTGTGAGGGAGCATCTGTCCCATGCCTCTCTCCTCGGTCCTGGGAGTTTGCTGGCCATCTTTGCAGTTCGATGTCTGCCTTCATCTTCACATGGTGTTCTCCCTGGGTGTATGTCCGTCTCTGTATCCAAATTTCCCTTTTTATAAAACAACAGTCATACTGGATGAGGGGCCGGCCCAGCACCAGTAGGGTCTGCTCTTAACCAATTACCAACAAATTTATCGAGGTCACACTCTGAGACAATGGGCCGACATGAATTTGGAGGGGGCACAAGTCAGCCCATACCACCCCCAAGGTGCCCTTTGAGCAGCGTTGCTGAGAGCTTTGCTTGTCTCAGAGAAGCCATTCTGAGTGGGTGCTTCTCAGGGCTCATAGCTCTTCTGCTCTTGGAATGAAGGAGGGAGAGGGGAGGGCTGGGCCCTCCGGCGCCAGCAACTGTGAGCTCTCCAAGTCTGCCTAGCAAGGCAGGGGACTGGAACACAGTGCTGGAGAAAAGTGCCAGTGCCCTCTGAAGGCAC
Organism: Diceros bicornis minor; assembly: GCF_020826845.1. Taxonomy (NCBI): domain Eukaryota; kingdom Metazoa; phylum Chordata; class Mammalia; order Perissodactyla; family Rhinocerotidae; genus Diceros; species Diceros bicornis. Next base: position 54,038,658 of record NC_080759.1, on the reverse strand, counting down.
CTGGCTCCCACAGCAGAGGGTCTCCAACTCGAGATGCCCAAGGATCCCCTGTCCCGCCTGTTGAAACAGACTGCAGGGCCACAGCGCCAGGTTCTGATTCAGTAGGTCTGGTGTGGGGTCCAGGAAATTGCATTGCTAACAAGTTCCCAAGTGAGGCCAATGCTGCTGGTCCTGGACCATGCTTTGAGAATGACTGCCCTAAAGAATATGTTATTGAAAAGATTTGCTTTTTGAGTAAAAGAAAATACTTATAAAGGAGATAAAACTCGTCTCCTCGGGAAATACCTCCGTAGGAAGAGGGGCTGTAGTGGGTTGAATGTTAGTCTCCCCAAAAGACAAGTCTGCCAGGAACCTGGAAATGTGACCTTATTTGGAAAAAAGAATTTTGCAGATGTGGATCTGAGATGAGATCATCCTGAATCAGCCAGGTGGGCCCTAAATCCAATGATACGTGTTCTGATGCAAGACAGAAGGGGAGAAGGCACAGACACAGCGGAGAAGGCCATGTGGAGATGGAGGCAGAGATTGGAGTGACACTGCTACAGGCCAGGGAGTGACAGGAGCCACCAGAAGCAGGAGGAGGCGAGGAAGGACCCTCCCCTGGAGCCTCAGGAGGGAGCGTGGCCCTGCCAACACCTAGATTTCTGACTTATGGCCTCCTGAATTGTGAGACAATCAATTTCTGCTGTTTTAAGCCACCAAGTTTGTGGTAATTTGTTATAGCAACCAGAAGAAACTACCACTGGAGATTCCCTGGCTGAAGATTAAATAAGCCAAAAATGACCTAAAGACAAGGCCGTTCTCCTCATTTTTCCCAGGGATGGATAAATCACAAATTAATATCAGCCATGCTTGTATATTCTCTCACCCCCAAATTCATATGCTTCCAATGAAATAATATTACATTATGAAGAAAATTTGTGGAACATATTTTAAATTATTAATAAAAATGTGCTCCAGAGGGAAGTGATTTTACCTATTGAATAAATAATATTCTTAACATTTTATATACAGGCAAGACACTGTGAAACAAGACAAGGACATAGACGGGAGATGCTGTAGCTGGCAGAACCATGGCTGAGGCCCCACTGCCCCCAAAGCACAAGCAGAGCCTGCACGCAATCTTCCTCTCTCTGAGGGTGAGACAGGGGTCCAGTAAAGCTGAACATCCAGAGAAATTCCAGCCACCAGTGGAATTGAACACAAAGAGGAAGAGTGGTGTAGCAGCTGCAGTAAGCTGGAGGTGGGCTCAGGAAGTTGTCAGAGCACTCAGAGGTCGCCGTGCTGGTCCCCATTCCGTGGCGCTCTGCTCTGTGCAGCAGCTAACAGGCCAGAGAGCAGGAGCAGAGGGAACTAAACACTCCTGCACCACAGCGGCATCACCATTTCATAACCATCTGGAGACAGTCCTCGCCCAAACCCTTCAGCACTTCCCACGTTTATGAGTCAGAGTACGTGGATCTCAACCTCCACCAAAGAGGGAGGCATATAGGACAGGGCAGGTCCTGTGTTAATCACGGGACTCATTCTGGAAAAAGTGAACTTTCACTACAGGGGACATTGAGGGTAGCCCCAAATTCAACATGGTAGAACGATGCAGACCTGTGTTTAAATAGCCGTGTGCGAAGGGAAGAACCAGCATCTCTGAGTTCGGGTCTCAGTATCCTTTGGGCTAGTACCATCCCTTCTAGACACTTCGCAGGCACAGGGAAGGGAAGCAGAGTTTCTAGAAAAATCCATTACTAAAGACTATTCCTGAATACGAGTCATCTAAGCAGAGACTATAATATTCTGCAGTTAGTCATTAGGACCTTAAAAACAGAGGGACTGAATTGCAGCCCAGATGGCGTGGAGCACAGAGGAGGGTCACCAGAACCTGGGAGGAGCCTTCCAGACTGAGCTGGAAGAGGAGCTCCTCCTGAAACACAGGGCCATTAGTTCACTGCCTGAGAAGGGACAAAACTGGACAGCACATCCCGCTGCATCGTGTGTGTCTCAATAAATAAATACACGTGCAATCACAAGTGTCATATATAATGTAGTATAGAGGATATACATGTTCTGCTAATATTATATTGTATTATGTATTGCATGTATTAATATAATGCATAACATATATTATATATACATGTATTGCATATATATTATGTTACATATATAACATGTTACACAAATTATGTTTCATAAATTACTTATATATTTACTATCTCGTAAATTATTTATATATTAAATATATTATTTATTTATATCTTTTAATATTTAAATTTATATTGATATCTATATATATCTCACTCCAGCACGCAGACCTAGTTGTTTTCAACACATCCCTTCATCCACTGTCATAAGTTGTGTATTTGAGGTCCTGAGCATGCCTGGCAGACGCCACGTTGTGAGGCTTTCTTCAGCCTGGGGGCGTGATGTGACTCACTGCTCTGTACCTGCAAACAGGAGAGAGGCCCCACGGCTTCAGTGGCCATTTCTGAGTGGGAAGCACCTATGTCCCCTTCAGTGGGTGTCTAGAGAAGTCAGTTGGCGGTCAGGAGAGTCCTGCCCACTCTGCCCCCTTTCCAGGTGGGTTTCTCCAACACTTCATCACACCTGACTTTTCTCTCTTGCTCCAGTTCAGACAAACCTTGGGCAGTAAGATGAGAGAGCGATGCCCCTCACTGCCCTGGAAGGACTTCATCTTCCTGATCCATTCCCTCCAGGCAACGTGGGCACACCCAGGATAAAGGGATGGCACAGTGGAACCAGTCGGAGCGCATAAACTGCCGCCTGCCTTCACCCTGGGTACATCCGACTGCCTTCTGCTTCCTTCTGCTGGACCTCTAGCTGCATAACCAGACTGGGTAGGCCCCCACTGCAGCTGCTGGGACTAAATCGATCTCCAACGAAAGAGGAGAGAACAAGATCAAAAACCACTGTGCCAATCCAAACCACTTCATGTCTAGGTCAACACTCCAAGTGAAGAATTTAAAATATGGAAATTTCAGGAGTGATTTTTTTTCTCTCCATCTCTATAACTGAGTTCTAATAGTTGCCCTTTTTGCACATAATATTTCCAAGTAATTAAAAATGATAGCACAGTCTGTAAATGGCCTAAAATCTCAGTGATAGAGAGGATGTTTGTGTCTTTTGTTTAGCAAATGTTATCACAGTTTCCCGGCACTGAAGAAACTCAATTTACCAAAACCAGCAAGAAGCGCTTAAATGATAAAACTACTGTACCATTTTCCCTTGGAAACATTTGTAATCTACTATATCAGGGATGGAGAGTTTCTATTAAAAATATATCAACACCCTCATAAAGGCCATTTTCCCCTTGCAATTTATTCTGAGTAATAACATCCAAGCCACAAATTTGTTGACAATCAATTTTTGCTTCTCCATGCAATTCGGTTGAAGAGTATCCATTTCTTAATAACAGAACGGCTCAAACACAAAATACCATTCAATTACAAGGTGATGACACTGCAAACCCTGCAACGCTTCCTCTTTTGTGGTGACATATCTACCCATCAGCCATGTACCCTGTGGGCTTGCTGTTCTATTTGCATTGTTCCCGAATGGGTTTAATTGACTCCACACATCATGAGTAATATAAATATTGAACCTCAACTACATCATGATAAATGTCTCCTGGGTATAGAGGGGTAAAACAGTCACTTAGGTGTTGATGAGGGACACCCTCTTGATCACGTTTGTCATCAGAGAAATATTGAAAGGCATGAAACACGCAAGGCTTTCAGTTTGAGTAAACAAATTCAATGATTTGGATGCCTGAGGCTGTCTTCTGCTGCGTTCTGCAGGTTGGCTGGGGTGGATTGCTGTAATTATGGTTTCTATCCTCCCACTTTCCCTTCCCCCCAGTTTCTTCCAGTGACAGAACCCCTTATGGGGAACTCCTTCCGATAGATGGATTTGAAGCTGACCTCTTCCCCTGCCCTGGGGGAGGGAATATGACTCAGGTTTGGTCCATCTGAGAAACACAACCCCCTGGCCACAGTGATTAGTTCAGGACAGACACCCACTTGAGCTGGGGCAGGCAGCCCCCTTCCTCCACAGGGACTTTGCTGGAATCATCAGAAAGGAGACACTCTCCATGGATTTCTAGCTTCATCGCTGGGAAGACGTAAGAACAGGGGTGCCAGCAGCCCTCTCTGCCACCACGTGGAAAACCTGCCCGAGAAGGAGGCAACCCAGGCAGAAGCAGATTCAAAAGAGAGAGAGGCAGCATCTTGCTGTCACTGCACGTGACCTTCAGACCTAGGCGCCCCTGGACTTCCCTGACATAGGAAATGTATGTTCAATTAATTTGAGTTTCTGTCACTTGTAGTTAAAAATATCCTAATACAGACACAGAGGAGGGAAAAAGCATAAACCGCATCTAGGCTAAAAGAAGACTCCTTTTTCTTCTCCTCACAACACTTCTGACACGAAATGTGTGGGTTTGCCACTCCAAGCAATTCTGACGCTAACCGGAGTTTGCACAGAGCCCACAGGTTAAGGGCTTAGTGCCACAAGACCATCCCCACTTCAGATGCCAGTCACAAGTCTGGGCCTCTGGCACTTCTGACTGACCAGCTCTAAATGAAGGGTTCCCATGATCCTCTTCTCAGGTTCAATATTTGCTATAACAGCTCACAGAACTCGAGAAAGCACTTTACTTACCATTACAGTTTGTTATAAAGGATACAACTCAGGAACAGCCAAATGGAAGAGATGCGTAGGGCAAGCTAATGAGGGAGGAGGGTGGGAAAAAGGTTTCCAAGCCCTCTCCAGGCGCACCACCCTCTCAGTACCTTGATGTGTTCACCAACCCAGAAACTCTCTGAACCCTGCTGTTTAGAGTTTTTGTGGAGGTTCTATTACGTAGGCATGATTGATTAAATCATTAGCCACTGGTAATTAGCTCAATCTTCAGCCCCTCTCTACTCCCTGGAAGTCGGGGAGTGGGGCTGAAATTTCCAACCTTCTTATCACACAGTTGGTTCTTCTGGCAAGTAGCCCCCATCCTCTAAGAGTCAGCTTATTAGGGTAAACTCAAGTTTGGTTGAAAGGGCTTTATTATGAATAACAGAAAATGCTCTTGTCACCCCTATTAGGAAATCCGAATTTCCTAATAGCTCTGTGCGAGGAACCAGAGACAAAGGCCAAATATATGTTTCTTATTATGTCACTATATCACATAGGCAAATCTTGCTTTTATTTTTATAGGCCATGCCCTTTAGAGCCTAGGTTGTCAGCTAAACTTGAATGCATGTGGTATGTAGACCGAAGATTTTATTTTTTTCATTTTTGTTTTTGTTTTGTTTTATTGGTGTTCTAGGAATGTTGAGATACACTAGGACAAGGAATAATTGGACATAAATTGTCTTAAGAGGCAATTAACATTAACCAAATGTTAAGGAGGCAAGAGTTCCCATCGATGGCGTTGGTTAAGAGGACTATAAGCTTCGTATTTGGGCATTTCCATCTTTGCCCACACAATGGCCCTCTCTGCTGTTATCACCTGAGAGCCTGAAATCCGTGGAGAATCAAGAAGGTGCTGGCTCATCATCAGAATCTGACCTGCTCAGATTAGGAGAGTTGGCCCCCGTGGCAGAAGTTCCTGACACATGAACCATGGCGCATGGGTCATCTGGCAGCTGGTTCCTCACAACATTGCTATTAATAAGATAATTGCTACATTTTCATCTCTGACATGAACAATTTATTTGTGGCAACTCTCTCTGAAATCTCATAAGAAAGTAGAAGAACTCTTTCCTTTTGTTTTAAGAAAGTTTTTGTTTTTCATTTTTTAGGAGCAGCAAAAATGAAACAAAGAGGAATCAAATGTAGTGGGATATGTCAATTCGTGGATTCAGTGCCCCTTTCAAGAAAAATGTTATGCTGGGGGAAGGTGGAAGAGATTTAGAAAACTCAGCCACACCCCTGACCTCACTGAGTTTGCAGTCTAGTTGGAGGAAAGAGATTAGGCAGGGGCCATAAGACAAATACATACATCTAAAAAAGAAAGACAGCAAAAATATGCCATAAGAAAGACAAAAAGACAGCAAAAATGCTGAGAAGGTAATATTTAATAGGAGGAAGATATGGATTTTTTTTAAAGGCTGGTCTACATTAATAAAGTAGCTGCTTGAGATACATTTAAATAAGCATTTCCCAAAGTTTGTCCTATGGAACACCAGTCCTATAAGATGAACCTTGAAAAACGGATCCTGGGTCCAACACATTAAGAAATTATGATTTCCATTATGCCACTATTATCCCACCTTAGAAATTCATAATGTATCCTGGCTTATTAAAGGCTCTGAGTAATCCTGCTATAAAGAAACCTATTTAACTTTAACTCAATATTTCCCAAAGTTATCCGACTATAGATAACTAGGTGGAGTTTCCATGGAAGGCTCTTTGAAACATGCTAATGTATATCACCTAAGGAAAGAATTGTTGTTTCATTGTGCAAACCCAGACATTCTAGAAGATTGGATTTCTTCGAAATCTCACAGATTGTCACCTCAATTGTTTGCTTCAAATTACTTGTTAGAGTACACCTGCTTTGTTCCACCAGAAAAAAAAAGAGAAAGACAAAAACTGTCATGCACTTTCTGAAGAGAAAATACATATTCTATGAAAATTTCAGATGTATTTAAAATTTGACATGGGCTATAAATAAAGGAGGGTGGATATCTTCAAATTTCTGTTTAAAAAAAGGATTATATACACACATATAGTGTGTGTGTGCGCGTGTGTGTGTCTATACACATAGACACACATGTACGTATATGTCCTTTTTATATGCTCACACTGATCATTAATAAGCACTTTCAAATTTACTTGGTTTTAAAAAAATTATCAAGGAGAAATGCCTTAACACTTGTTCCCATTGTGAATGACCAAGGTCTCATTGAAAAAAAAGAGAACATTGTGTGGAAAGGAGAGGAGAGAGGTGGAAGGATCAAATGAAAGATCGGGATCCTTAGAAACCTGGCCTGGGTCAATTTTGACAACCAGAAGAAGGCCAAACGCAGACATGATCCAAAAGAATACGAGTGTTTATCATCATTTGACAATCACTGTGCATCTGTCTGATGATGCCGTTCTCACCTCTGGCCTTCTCTTGTTCTGTGACCCTGCTCGGAAACTCCCTCAGTGTCAGCACTCATTTAAGCTCTCCCTGCCATAATGTCTTCAAAAAAGACCTCTTGCTGGTCATATTACCTGGAGATGGGCTTATTTGGAATAACCAAGTGCAGAGGTGTGGGTCCTAAGAATCCCTCCTTCTCACCTGTGGGTTATTAGCAGAGAGGGAAATTGATGCAAGGTGCTGATGGCCAAAATGAGAATCAAGGAATCAGCCCCTCACTTGGGCCAGGGCTTCCCCAGAAAACAAGATGGAAGAACACACCTTGGGCTAGGCTGCAGTAGAGCCTTCCTCTCTCCAATTCTAGACCTTGAGACTTACTCAGAGAGCTTTGAGACCACAGGTCTACCCCAGACTCCTATCACTGCACACAGAGAGTACAAGAATGAGAGAGAAAGCGCCTCCTCCTAGGGAGGCCCTGAGCAGTAGGTTTACTGATTGGAAACCAGAAGCAGAGAGCTGGTACAGCCACTGCATCAGAGCCAGACAACTTTCCAGGTGCAAGCAGAGCCCTTGAAGTTTGGTCCCACCCAATGGCACAGGATGGACAGTGGCTATCCAGCTGTCATCCTGGGCATCCCCTCCCTTGTCTCTGTGCCCATCAGCAGGAGAAAGAATTCAGATTACTCCCTCAAACACCTACCCTTTGTGGGGTGGGAAACTGAGATCACTCTAGAAACTCAAACAAGAAAAAAAGGCTCTCCTTACGTACACCCACAGTACAAACACATATAACCTGTACCTTGCAGGATTTTATGTTAAAAAGGACTATTATAAGGGCTACGAGCAGACTCTACCATTGAAGATTGATCTTAATCTTAATTTACAGAACAGTAGGCCCTGCTCTTTCTGAGGTTTCCAGTGGTGTGACAGGAAGCATCTCTGATGGGTGTGAATATTCTCAAACCCTTCCCATCTGTGTCCCCAGGCCACCCCCAGTCTGAGAGGGAAAACAAAGAGGCACCATTTGACGTAGTTCTACAATTGGCAAGAAAACGATTCTTTCAATATCTTGCATCTGAAGATGATCATCTCCAGATGGAGGATTTGGGGTTTACTTCACAGGAATTATGTTTCCCTAGGCCTTGCACTTAATTTCAGTTAAATTAAGTATTAGGAAGATAGTTTTTTACTTATAGGGTAGGGTCTCTTCTCGGCTTCGTAGAACGCATAATAGTAGTTGCATACTACATTTAATGAAATGCTATTGTGAGTCAAGAAATTTTGATAGAGCCTCTATAATTAAGCAATCTGATATTTGACTTACCACATATTCCTTATATTTATCTCTTTTAAAGTTAGCAGGTGCTTCTTTTTTCTGTCCCCAAATAATCTCTCTTTCTGGGTAGCTTCAGATCACATGTTTAAGACCCATTCTTCTTCCTTTTAATAATTAAGCATCATTCCTGGGTTTCATGAAATTCATATAGAATATCTAAAATATATGACAGATAGGAGGTAACTTCCTCTGGGAAATTTTAAAGGAAGACAATGAATGACGATCAGCTGGAATTGGTACTTGATCAATCAATTGAGGCGATAGTAGGAATAAAACAAGAGCACAGTCCAGAAGCTCAGGCCAAGAAGAAACCTAAAACTACTGACAAAACAGATAGGAAATTTAAAACATTTTCAATCAATACCAATTTTGGCATGTGAATAGATGTTTGACTGATGCATCTTACCAGTTGTAATTCAGCTTTGAACTGCCATGAGATGGCATAGGAACATCTGAAAGGAAATTGGGAGAAAGAGGCCTAAATCAAAAAAATCATCATTTTTTATGGCATTTGTACTCCAATTATTTCTAGAACAATGCAGTTTCACGGCTATAATTCAAACTAGGTTTTAGTCTATTGGTTTAACTGCAGCATATCTAAAATTTAGAAGTTTTTATAGCACTCAATCCCACATAATGGTGGATAAAAACCTTACAGAAAATTCAATTATAGTAGAGGAGAGTTTTGTTCTTTTTTAAAATGGACTTCATTTGGAGACCTGCTAAATAAATAGCAGTTTCCAAAATTCCAACCCAATGTCTATAAAAATGGAGTGAATTACTAACCCAGAAACACTATAGGACACATAGATTTTTAAATATTGCATAAGAATATTAAAAAAAGAATTTAATTCTCTAAGAGAGCAATTCTTGCTCAGGTAAAATATACCCTGATCCTGGTATAGCTTTAAATACATCACAAGATGAAATAATTACACAAATTTCTTTAAATGTGTGTGGCGTCAGAAAGAATCCAGAAATGGCCCAGTAATGCTGAAGGCTAGAGGTCTTACCTTTTATCTTAAAGACACTAGAAAAGGGAAGAAGGGCTAGGCCTCTAGGATGCTGGCACATCAGCTACCAAGGACAGCTCCAAGCCTGGCAGCTGTTGCAAGCGGCACCTCCTGCCGCACAGACGGGCAATTGGCTGCTCTCTTGTCTTCCTCTGCACACGCACCTGCTACATTAGGGACCTTCTCCTAGGCTATAACTTTCTCTGGGAGAGGGCAGGGTAGGAAATGGGATAGGAGGTGAAGTAAGTAGTGAAGTTCCAAGGAAGGGGTTACAGAAATATTTAGCGTTCAAGTTTAGAGATTATTTAATCCAAATTGCTGAGTTTGGTCCAAGAAAGTGAGGTCCAAAGAAATTAAATTGCTTGCCCAACATCAGAGAGCCAATTCATAGCGGACCCACCTAGAACCAAGATTCTGAGTATCAAGCAGCTTCTCCTGCAGCAAAGACCAGCATGCTCTGTTATCCTGGAATGGGCATCCCTTTATTATGACCTTTTCTCCTCCAGGCTGTAGAGGTCTTTGGCTGGCTGCATTGACAGGAGTCATAAAAGGACCTGGCCATCATATCTGAAGGGGACAATGGGCTCTCGGGCTGGATTTGCACTCAGTTGTGGAATAGTTCTTTATTTGTAGGATTCCACTGAGAAGCAAGTTCAAGTGTGTCATGTTTATTAATGTCTGTCTTGGAGCCTCTACGCAAAATGCTTTATCAATATACAGGCATTATGCATCACACCTGCTTTGCGAGCTGATGTACAAAGAACAAAGGGCTGCAGCAGCCCAGCAGGTAGGTTCAGTCACTGTGAGCCCCCCAGGCGATGACCTGTAGCCTTCAACTATAGTCTTGTCATTCCTACAGTGAGACAGTGTTAAATGGATTATTTCAGAACCAAATATTTAAGAAAGGCTATAGCAAATACAAAATATACAATAGATTTGTTTAACCCATTAACAAAGGCCACTTTCCTTCTTGGAGTTAGGATTTGAGGGAAAGAAATTGCACATTTATGTGTATTAGCATAGTGCCAAGAACCCTGATTTATTTCAAAACCGGGAGGATTCCATTACTCTTGGCAAATTTTAGAGATTTTCTTTAAGAGAATCATTTGTTTGCCATTCTTTTGAACAATATGATACTTTATCTTGTCTGTGCATGTATGTGTGTGTGTGGGTGAGTGGGTGTTTTAATTTAGTCTTATAGCTTCTCATCCTTACTATTTATTTTTATTAGTTTAGTTTTATTTGTATTCAAAGAGATTTGCAAAGTAAGTCAAATCCATTTTTATCTTTAAGAATGCTTTATTTTTTTCAGAATTAAATAATGTACTTTTACATGAATTTTTAAAACAGACACTAGAAATTGTATTAACAGTTTAACGGGGAGAATAATCATAACAGAAATTTGTTTGCATTCCGTTAAAATCATGTATGTGAAATGAACTATACCCCGCCAACTATCCCTAGCAGAAAGCTATGGGATGGAGCAATAGGGAAGAGCTACCTGTGGTCCTGTGAGATTTCCGCTTGATTTCTCATAATCCCCAAATAGGGCTAGTTTCCTTTCAAATTGTGAGAACTGCCTGGTGGATCAGGCATGGTTTTTGGCTGCCACCAGAAGCAGATAGAGTTGATATTCCAGTTGTGCTCATTACAGGTACAAAATCTAGGCCACTCTTTTTAAATTCCAGACAGCATTCTTTCTCCTTGATCAGAAAATTTTGTCCATGATGGGTCGGTATCTCAGATGCATGGATCTGAGAAGGATAAATAAGCTTTTGAGTTCCTTGGTTCTGCATATCAGACCCTCCCCTTTTTGTACCCCTTGTTAGCGTTGATTCCTAGTCACTGGGATCAGGGAACTGAGGAGTTAACTTTATCAAATTGCTGGTGCTACAAAATGTATGGGAATCAGGCAATGGTGGGAACCCAATGACTAGCCCAATGGGTTAGTCAACCTAGGGCTAATCTCTCCTAGTCGTCCTTGGTCTAGTCCTCCTGGGCTAGTCATCCTAAGGGGATAGAATTTCATAAAGGCAACATTAGGCATCAGGCTTTGTCTTCTGTTTTTGACTCCTAATCAGAAAAAGATAAAACTTTGCCTGTTGAGCACAGTGCATGATGAACTGGGCTAATGACTCAAGTTACACATTTTTATTAAGCATTTTCTGAGTGCTATACCTTCTCCAGAAGCCTGACCTAAAATGATTAAGAATAGTACACACCATCATACAAATAGCACCAATATCTGCTAAATATTTGTTTAGGAGATTCCCAAAATAGGCTGGATAGAATCTGTGCCCTTTTTGATGAAGGCCTACGTCTGCCTTTAGAAGTCTTTTCTAGCAAAAACACTTTCTCATTCTTAAGTGTCTGCCACCTCCCCAGCTCTTTCTCTCCTCTTCCCTGTCAGTGGTTTTAGAAGGAGACCACTGCTACAGCCTTGATGAAAACAGTTCTAAGAATTCGTTGACTGAGACAGGTTGTCATTTCATACCATCGCCAAAGAGTTGCTAAGCAAATATTACTAAGCAAACAGAAAAGAGGAAACATTCATTTCACTTCCAACAAAGAAAAACAAAAAGTTATCTCCTTGGAAATGAGAAATAAAGGAAAGAGGGGAGTTATCCTCTCCACATTCGTTTTGTAAACAGGGCTTGAGTCTCATTTGCCTTTTTTTGGTTTGCTTTGGCTTTGGTCTTGTGTCAGGTGGGATAAAACAGGAGGTCTGGTTAAGAGGAAAGGCACAGAACACACCAAGTCCTTGTCTTCCTCTGATAGCTCTCCAGAGGAGAGATGAGGCTTAAGGCATCCTCTTAGAATCAGGAAGGAAGCCATGATGGCCTGATCCTCATGCAAAGCCAGAGCAAAGGGCACTCCCAAGTTTCATGGTGAGAAAAAGAAGCTAGGTTTCTCTCTGAACAATAAAAATGAACGAGCTCCCACATGTCACCAAGTTCCTACATGTACTGTGAAAGACACAAAGAAGGAAGAGATCTGGCCGCTAACCACAGGAATTTATTATCTACTCTGGTACATACATTAGTTATTCCCATAGGACGGTGAAGCAATGACAAAAGTAGAATATGCCAAATTTTTCAGGAGTGGTTCTTAATACGAATAGTATAGTATGATCGTCTCTCCCATGTCCTTGCCTACAATTTAGTTTTCCTAAATTTTTCTCCCCATCCTTGACCTCCCTGTTGAACTCTTGATTTGTGTATTTAGCTGCTTATGTGACATCTCCACTTATGTACCAATAGGAACATCAAACTTTTTTCTCTGCTTCTCCTTCAGTCCTCCCCATCTTAGCAATGGTTCTTCCCCTTCCTTAGTATCTCAAGTCAAAAGCCTGGGAATCATCTTTAACGTCTTCATTTCCCTCACAGCCCACATCCAATCCATCAAACACTACTGGTTCTACCTCCAAAGCTTAACCTGAGTCCATCCACTTCTCAGCATGGCCACCACCACCGTCGTCTCTGGCCTTCACTATTGCAGTGGTCTACTTTGGTCACTCCTGTCCCTCTATGATCTATTCTTCATAGTGTAGCCAGAGGTCATTTCCCTTCCCCTCTCATGGTCTTTGCAGGGGTATTTCCTGGCCAGGAATGCCCTTCTCTCAGACCTGCCGCTGCTGGTTTTACTCTTGTCCTTCAGCTGCCCTCTATTTACATTGGCCCATTCTGATCTCCTGATCTGAAGAAGCATTTGGTCATTCTCTGTCCCTTCACTCAATTTTATCACAGAACTTTATTATAATCTGCTATGTTATTTGTTTACACGTTAATTGCCTGGTTTCCACTCCAGAGAGCAGAGACTAGGTCTTTCTGGTTTGTTGTTGTGCATCCAAGAACCAGAATAATGCCTGCACACAGTAGGCACTTAATAAATGTCGATTGAAGAAGTAACCAGATAAATGAGTAAATGTTCCAATCCTCTACATTGAAACCAACCAACACACCAACATGAAAGAAATGGAAACACCCAAGGCCCTCCTTGCCTTCTCACAAGCTCACGTCTGTTCCCTGATCACCGGCTCCGTCTCTCACTTACAATCTTGCTCCTGCCCTCTGTCTTGGTGTTGTCCAAGGCCACACCAACTCCTGCCTCCCTGCTCATTCTAGAGCACCTGAGATCACTCCCATGGGACAGCCATGGGGTGTCCTGCAGCAGGTGAGCCTACTCTGGAACCCACAGCCCATCCCAAAAGTCCCCACACTTGAATTGACTCCTCTGATCTTCCTCAGGGGGCTTCAGAGAAGTTTGGAAGATAGCACCACAGACTCCAGAAGAAAGGAAAGCTTCCTAGAGAAGTCTGAATGCGAGCTGGATCTCAAAACTTGGTAAATAAAATGATCTCACAACTTTTATCAGTGTTTCTCAACTTTTTTTCATCATCACCCCTCCCCCACATGGAGCCTTTTTAGACTTTTCCTAAGCACCCTTTCCCATGAAATTTTAGTGGCACAGACATACAGTGTATCTGTTTATGTACCATGCCATGGCCCTTTAGAGGGCCACAAACCATTGTAACATCTAAGATACTTTCACCCTCAACCCCCGAACTGATTTTTGCCTCCTTGGGGGTAATAGCATTACGTAGAGAATGCCTGTCATATGTGCTTCTCTTGTATAAACAATGATATTCTTCCAGTGTCTTATCCTATGGTTGGTAGACAAATTTCCCCTTTAAGAAAGATCTTTTCCAGTGTGGGTTACTTAAGGTTACTTGGGTTGGCAGAAGAGGAGACACTTCATCTCTCCCATGGCTTTGCTCTTTGGTTCTAGACTTCGAGGAGTCCAGATGTCTTAGAAGGGTGAGAGGCAGCCCCCAAATCACGGGGAGGAGCTGGGCATTGGGAAGGCCAACTTTCTTAGAGCAGACGTGACCTAGAAACAATGTTTGGTGAGCTAGATTATTATTTCATGTTACTCTATGTTTACACACCTTTGCTATCTCTGTGAATTTGTGAGTCAGCAAGAGTGGGAAAGAGAAGTGAGAACGATGGGACAGTTGGCATGCAACGATACATTCAGTGGGATCAGTGAGGACCACCAACCCCTTTTCCTGAAGACATAAGGGCAGCTTCATAAAGGAGATGGAAACCAAATGTTGCCTATGTCTCGATTTTGCATAGAACTAACAAGTGCTTACAGCCTTGACTTAACTGAACCAAATTAGCCTTCTTCCTCTCTTCACTCATTCTTTCAACAAATATTTGAGTGTCAAGTATTTGTGAATAAAAATACAGAGGTTGAGATAGATTAACTCTTTCCCCCAAAGAGCCTGCAGCCTACTGGGAAAATACACAGATGAGTATGTTAGTAGAATTGGTGAGTAGAATAAGTCTAATGTTCCCCAGAGCACTTGCTCCAGCCCTCCATATTGCGACTCGCTGAGATACATTCCATGTTTGTTGTTCTTCAAGGATGAACTCACCCTTTCGGGAACTTAATCTCATTTGTACTTCCAAATTCATTGTTTTTGAGGAGCATAATTGAGAGTCACAATGTCAAGCTGCTACCTAAATTAAGGTCTCGTCTCTCTTTTCACTCTCCCCACAAAATCAGTGATTACAATCAAAGAAACAATTACCTTTGTCTAGCAAGATCTGCTTTTAATTAACTTATGTTTGTTCCTCACTGAAAATGCCTCTACTCAGAGTGCGCCTAATGAGTCCTTCTGCTCTGGTACCTGGAAGAATAGGTAAGCAATAAGCAAAGACCTGATGACCCCATGGTATCTTCATTCTCAAGACCTTAAATCTCAAGAAAATCAAGTCTGCATGTGGGATCCTGGGAACTGGGGCTGTCTTCAGATAGCTTTTGAGGCCACAGGGTTGTCCAGAGAACACGAGAGAGGAAGCTGGCCCCGAAAGATGGAAAAGGCTCTGTGAGAAGGACCGAGACTTTCTTCCCAGCTAGTTCTTAAAGGTTTTATGTCAGCTTCATAAGGTGTTGTAATGACATTCTCCTAACCTGTTGACCTTTTCACATCATTAGAACCAATTTGGGTCAATAGATCTCCTTGAGCACCAGCTAGCTCTCACAGCCAACCTCAGCCACATAGCTGCTGTGCAGAAGCCTGCAAAATCTGCTTGTTCTGTTTAGAGAGGCCAATACAGCAGCTAGTCAGTGAATGACTCCTCAAGAAGCCCAATGCTGAAAGTCCCTTTCTTATCCTATATGAGCTTACCTGCCGAGCACTTCTACACAGGCAGCAGGAAAGCTGAGCTTCAATAAGTTGTCCTAAAGCTCACACTTCATAGCCTCCTCTAAATGGTCATCACCAAGTCACAATCCTCTTTTGCAGGATTCTAAGAAAAATCCTTCTCTCATCAGTAGAATAGCAGAAGTGTGGAGGGCAGGAAGACTTGGCTGCAAGCCTGTTTCAATAGTATGGTTCTCAAGTTGAGACCCCTATGCTTCCATAGTGTAAGTGACTATGTGGGGGAAATAACCTTGAAAATTAACCACCAACTATCCTTTATACTTAGTTGATCTAACACTGTTTATCAAGCTGGCTCTAACGTTGGAGATGAAATTGATCTCCAAGAATGAAGAGAAAATTCCTCTTGCACATTCTGAATTCTTACCTTGAGCTTCCCAGGTCAGAAGAATTTGGGCACTTTGAGACTGCTCCATGTCTTTAAAGCCCTGCTGGCAACTGGCTTTCCATCTTCTGGACACTTGACGCTTTTCTCTGCTGTAATCACAAGTAGGCCACTCCCATCATAGAGAAAACATCTAATTAAAAGGATATCTTTCACTAGACCCTTAGGAAAGTTCTAGAATTCCATCAGACCTCCAAATTCCATCAGCTCAAGTAAGAAAAATATATATATATATTGCCATGTAGCTAAATCGCCTCACAAAAACATGATACAAATTGTCTATTTTTCTCTGATAAATTTCCCCGTCATCTTATACTTTCCAAAGACGAGCAAAAAACCCCCGGTAAATTTCTTCCCTTGTTTTATTTAATTTGAGCTCAAATTTAAATGCAGTGGTTCCCTTAGAAAACTATTGCAGCCTGAAACTTTTATAGTAGGTTTCCAGCTACAAACTCAAGCTTATCTATGAACGTAAGTTTCAAAATAATATTGAAATAGAGCTTAAAAAACTGAGATTCTAGTGCTTTTATAGCAAGGACTTGTTAGTAAAGAAATGGAAAAGATAAGGAAATAAAGTTTTGTATATGAAACTGAGTACGCTGTTTCATAAAAGCCATACCTCTGAAATGTGTTATGTAAGTAGATGAACGAGCTGATGTCTGTTGAAGTTTGCCAAGAATAAATTTGAAATCGTATTTGCATGGAAGTAATCGCCTATCCTCTAGAGCAATGGTTCCTAACTTTTTCAAAGATCCTTTTTGAATACTAAGAAATTTAGTGAGAATTCCCACATGATTGGAAAAACGCAGAATATATGCGGAGAGAGACTCACAGGTCTATGTATTAATCTCACAGTCCCTTAAGAGTCTGCATCCCAACGGCTGGCTTCCACTGATCCTGTGCTGCGATCACCATAAAATTATCCAGAATGACTGTCCCTATGCAGATATCCTAGATCACACGCTGCTCGCATTAAAACTTCAAAGTGTGATGTCTACATCAGACTTGCCTGTATCAGAAAACATTGTCCTCCATTTTTTCTTTTAGTCTTAGTATGTAGTCTACTACTGATGTTTTATACTTCCTAAATTTACCTTTCCAGTACTCTCTAATTAAATCTAAAAACTGTTCATCTTCTTCTCAAACATAGGGTTGAATTGTGAGAACCCAGAGAAATCATGAAGGACCTTTCTATATGCAAATAATAAATGTGATAAACTTATCATTCCCACCATTGAGATGATTATCCACATAAATCTTCACTGTGCCATTGAGAGCTGCATTAAATCATCCCGCCGGTCCACTGCATTGTGGGTGATATTCCACCAATTTTACATATTTAACCCCATCGCACTTTCATGGAAAATTCACACCTCTGTCTGTCTGCAAGAATCTCTGAAAGAAATCGGGGCCAGAAATGAACCACGCCAACCCTCACCGAGCTGTGGGCCTAGGAACACAATGTCATGCTGCTTCCCATCCTTTACATCACAAAAGTTGCCTCTACAATGAATGTTCTGCTTTTTGAGAAGGATTTGCTAATTTCCACACTCTCTAGGATAACTCGCCGCTGACAGATAAGAAATATTGTGGGCTCTTGTTTAGAAATTCTTCTTTCTCGGCCTCTGGCTTGCCTCACAATATCACTGTGCATCTGCCTTTGAGTCATAGAATCTTAGACACTATTTGGGTGGCATGAATTCAGAGGATCCATTAACTTGCATGGGGGAATAATTACGTTTTTATTTTCACTAACCTCTAACCAAAACTTAACATTTCCTTCCAATGTGAATGCAGGCAACAAACCACAGTAGTCTCAGAGACTTTATCGCCAGGAGAAATCACAGACATTTTCATATCACATTAAGGTTGTGCAGATATCTCTAAATATTTCCTCTCATCACTATTTCAAAATTAAGACAGCTGTCAGACCTGCCGTGGGAGCCTGAGCTTTGTTATTTAATAAGGTAATAAAGAAGATCGTATATCACTAAATCACCAATTTGATATATGTATTTGGTAATTATACTTTAACATAATTGGTCCCTTGTCATCCTATGTGTTTTATTTTATGGCTCAAAATTTTACACAATCAATGTTAAAGAATAAAAAAGCAAAACTGAAAGAGAATTCCTAAAAGAGGTTTGCTTCAAGGTAGTGGGGTGGCACTCATTGCAGACACAAATGAGAGGAAAGAATTTTGTGCTAATTCTGCTATGAAAAATGGAAACCATTAAAATGACGTAAGAGAGTGTAATAAAATGTAAAATCTAACCAAGGAAGTTAGCGTGATCCCAGTGAGGTGGAAGGCTTCACTCAACTCACACTTAACTCAATCACTGATGAGAGTTAACTTGAACCCTGAAGACATGGGCTGTAAGACCATCCCACTTGAAGGTATGGTCTAGGGGTCCCTATAGTCCCCTGTGGATGACCATAAAAAGGCTCCACTTGTCCATCTGAAGCACAGGGAGATCTGGGCATCCAGGGCATGGATCCCAAACAAAATTCTCTTAAAGAGAAGCAACATCTTTCTGCTTAGAATGAGAACGCCAATATACCTGCAATGGTGTATTAGTGAGCTCAGACTGACATAACAAAATACCAAATACCAGGTGGCTTAAACAACAGAAGTTCATTTCTCACAGTCTGGAGGATGGAAGTCCAAGATCAGGTGCCAACACAATCAGGTTCTGATGAGAGCCCTCTTCCTGGTTTGCAGATGGTGCCTTCTCGCTGTGTGTTGGGGCAGGGAGCTCTCTGATGTTTCTTTGTATAAATGCACTAATCCCGTCATGGAGGCTTCACCCCCATGACCTCATCTAAACCTAATTGCCTCCCCCAAAGCCCCACCTCCTAATACAATCACATTGAGGGTTAGGGCTTCAACATATGAATTTGGGAAGACACAATTCAGTCCACAGTAAATGGTAAAACTACTTATTCAGAGAGTATTGTTCAACCCTTGAAAGGTGTTAAGAGGTGTATAATCTATCTTAAAATACTTTGGCATAGACAGTGCAATGTTATGTGTTAGTTGAAGTTCCAGCTTATGCACAGGGAGTGGCCTTATGGAGACCCCCAGCCTGTGGTCAGCACTCTCACCAGCAAGCCCACACACAAAGATGGTTACAGCAAGAGCTTCAGCCGCCCAAATCTCCATCAACACCCAAGGGCTTTCTAATTAATAGAGCGAGGGTCAGGAAAGGGTTTTTGTTGGTGAAATTAGTGGTATTCAAGCTATGTGACTTAGTAAAATATGTTAGTAACAATCCAGGCACTTCATGAACGGAATAGAAGAAGAACCCAGTAAATGATGCCACCAACATTTGATGTCTTTAAGACTCCAGTGTCCAGCCATTGAGCCACTGAATTGGGAGAAGTCTGGCCTGTGGATAATGTCGTATCTTCCTCAGGTGAACCTTCTGTGCAATGTGGTCAGATCATTCACAAGACAGAGAACTGGGACTTCATTGAACTCACAGACTTGGTAATAGGAGTTTGTTTAGTAAATATCCATATGGAGGGCAGAGTTTGGTCTGAGATCTGCTTCCCCTATAACCTGGTGGAGCCATGACCACCCATCTAAATGAACCTAAGAGTTTCTGACAATCAGCTAAGCCAGTTCTTAAGCAGAAGGTTAGAAATCGATGCTCGTATGTTACACTGAGGAATAACTTGTGTATGTTTGTTATTTAAAGTGTTTGGGGATAATTTGATCTGTCAGAACCAACAGATTAGCTTGTTGATTCCGTTAAAACATGCAATTTATTTTAGACTTGAGATTTTAAGCTGAAAGGTTTAAGAGAATTTGGCTGGGTTTGTAAACAGCATTGGGATGCTTAAGAGAACTTGAGATTTACTATATCCATAAGTTTAATTTATTACATTACTACAGGGGAAAAATCAAATATATTTATAAATGTAATGAAAATGTTTAAAGGAATTTAATTAACCAAGTTGTAAATGGGGCTGATTATTTAAGGTAGTTTTGTCCATTCAACTGGAACACTTATAAAATCACCCTTAAATAGGATTGTTAAAATTCACCAGATTTATAAAAAGAACAATAAGATCTGTAAGTGGGACTTATAGGCTTAAGGAAAATAAGACTTTATAATTTTTTATTTGAATAAATTGAATATTAATCTAAAACCCCAAATAGATGTGTCATCCCTTTTAGCGGGGAAAAAAGGCACCATAAAGACCAAGAAACTCAGATCAACAAATCAGAATTTATGAATCCCTGTTAATTGAGATATTGGCACTATTTTCCCATAGAAGGAATCGGCTTTCTAGGATAGTCATTACCCAACTTTTTTGATTATGCACCACTAATAGTAAAACACTCTTCAGAATGTATCTTTAACATATGTATATTTATTGACCCACAGTGGTGGGCTCTGCAAGGCACCACCCAGAGCCTCCTTCGATGAAGGACTTGTAGCCCGGCTGCTCAGAGTAGTGTGGGCAGACAGCCCTCAACAGTCATTCCCTTCAGGGATGCCTCAGCTGCACAGAACTGCCTGGCTGAATGCACGCCCCTCCTCCGAACAGCCACATCCAGAGACTTTTCCGTGCAGGTGTATAAAGACTTGGCCAGCTGGGCCCAGCTCCGGACAGCTCTGAAGTGTCATCCTAGCACCTGAGCTGCACATGGGTCAGCCGAGGCCATCATTGGGCCTGCATCCCAGCTTGACCCATCCCTCTGCCCCGTCCTGCTTCCCTCGGCTCCCTCCCACGGATGTGGATGCCCAGGATGCTCCCAAATAAGCATGGTGCACACTCAACTCCTTCACAGAGTCTGCTTCCAGGAAACCCTACCTGTAACACAAACCATGTGCACACACCTCTCAGTCGCTTTGTTAAACATTAGCCAAGCTTAATATCCTTGTGATTTTAATGTCTTTAGACTGGGAAGCAGAAGCGAGGAGACCAGAATTCTGGTGAGCCAAGGTATGGATAATTGAGAGATTACCTGCTATACGGTCTATAACTTACAGGAACATACTTCATCAGAGCCTATTTACTAGACTGCGTTTCATCCTAAAACATCTCTTTTTTCATATATTACCATCCCTCACTTTGCTCCTGGTCAGGCAGCTGTCCTTATGTCATTTCCACGACCTGCACACGAGCAAACATCAAAACTACCAGCATCAAAACCTGCAGGGTGGACTTCTGCTTCCAAGCACTTTTCCTGATTCCTCCCACTAAGTACAGCTGAAAACCCTGGACGTTACATATAAAACAAATATAAGAAGACTGTGAATGGTGGAGAGAAAAAGGCAGATAAATTGGATGAATCGCCAGAGAATTATGCCGAGTGAAAAAACCCCACCTAAAAAGGTTATATACTGTCTGATCCATTTATATAACCTTCTCAAATGACAAAAGTTTAGAAATGGAGAAGAGATGAGCAGCGATTGCTAGGGATTGAGGAGAGGATGGGGATGGAAGGAAAGTGGGTGTGGCTATAAGGGGCAACATGAGGGATCCTGACAGTGATGGAAATTTTCTGTATCTCAATTCTATCAATGTCCACATACTGGTTGTGATAGTACACTGTGGTTTTGCCAGACGTTACCAATGTAGAAAACTGAGTAAAGGGTGCATGGGTCTTTCTATACTGTTTCCTACAAATGCACGTGAATCTATAGTCATCTCAAAATAAAAAGTTTAATTTGAAAAAAGCTGTTCCAGTTGGATGTTAGCAATATAGAAGAAAATGTTGTAGATGAAGCAGAATACTTTTTAACCCTAGGAAACAAATGGTGTAGGGAGGGGTTGGAGAATGGTGAATCCAATGGGTTTTGCAATTTTCCCAATGTTGGCATCAAAAGTAAGTTAGTTCTCAGAGATGGATTTACTATGACACTAATAAAATTTAAGATTTGGGACCCCTTACTTGCATGGAACTCTACAGAGGCCCTGAGATGCACTCCAACAGTGTATTTGCATGAGTAAAATCTGCAAAGGTAAGGTATTCAACCACTGTTGGTGAGGACCATGAACTCTCTCTACTCTGATTTGACTCCATCTCGCTTCTCCTTGTGTCAGGTAGTGGTGGAGTGGTTGCAGGCATCTCTAGGAGCTTTTTAAGGGGAAGTTGAACAGGAAAAACAAGTTGTTTGCTTGGTTTGATGAGGTTTACATGGCTCACTGCGACTTCCAAGTTTAACTGTCATCACTAGCCATCTTAGTATAGGAATGTTTACAGGATTTTCCCACCACCCACTGTGTCACCTGACCCAGCATGGCACAAAGGGGTAGGGCCAAAGGTCATACTCCAACCCAAACATTATCTGTGGCCCCTGTTATGGACTCAATTGTGTCCCCGCAAGATTCATAGGTTGAAGTCTGAGAGATTTTCACATATTGAGGTATATGGGGTAAATATTGAGGTTCAAAACTGATTTGGCTTGAACTAAAAGGCCTGACTTAAGGCCTCAAATGTACATTGTACATCTGTGTAAAGTAAAGAATGCACTCTCTTAAGATAAGAATGCACACTTCCCCTCCTATGCCCTATTGGTAATGCCCAGATTAGTCCCTTTCCCAACATCAGGGTGTGTTTAATGTTCTTTGTTCTAAAAATATAGAAGTGTACTGAAGACTTCAGAACTGTACTGAAAACCATACTTCTCTGGAAAGCTTTCTAAGACCTTCCCAGGTTATAATCCTCACTCTGGCTCAAGTAAAACTCACCTTATTTCTCTCATCTGTAAAATGGCTATTGGTTATTTTGTGTCGACAAGCCCTAGGCCCCAATGTGACTATATTTGGAGATGGGTCTTTTAAGGAGGTGAAGTTAAATGAGGTCGTAAGGGTGGGACCCTAATCCAATAGGATTGGGGTCCTTATAAGAAGAGAAAGAGACACCAGAGATGAATGCACACAAAAAAGACCATGTGAGGACATAGCAAGAAGGCAGCCACCTGCAAGCCAAGGAGAGAGGCCTCAGGAGAAACCAAACCTTCCTACACCTTGATCTTGGACTTCCAGCCTCCAAAACTGTGATAAAATAAATTTCTGTTGTTTCAGCTTCCCTTCCATGGTATTTTGTTATGGCAGCCAAAGCAGACTAATACAGCTCCAACACCTCAAACACGGGAGCAGTGGGGGAAAACAACGTTGGCAGTGTACTAAGCCAAAAGCTAGTTTGTGCAAATTTCTTCCCATCATCAAAGGTGTAAAATTGCAAGGAGAGGGCTCAGTGATCATCAATCTAAATCCAAATGGAAGTACTCTTCTGTGGAGAAACTCAAAAATGAAATATTTACAACTGTAAACAAACCATAACTTTTTACAAAAATCACACAATTTATTAGAATTCCTCTATTTTAAGAGAACAAACATGTAACAGTACCTCAGACTCCAACCACTACAAACATCTCAGTGGGTGAAGCTTACATTCCAATACACGAGATGGCTTTTTAGTGTAACCACAGTGTCTTGTCCTGATGGAAGCTGGCAGTCTCAGATGAAACAGCATGCAAAATCGAACCGAAGCAGCAAAATGGTCTGGAGAATCGAGTGTCCCAATGACAAAACTGCTTTTCATATTGAACAATAAGTCAGTTTGATAACTATTTCGTAGCTCAATAAAACATAGCCGTCACCGAGTAGGCAGGTGAAAAATGTAGGGAAAAGAGCATCATAGAGGCGGGTCAAGCAGTCAGTGAATGAAAGCATCTGTGTTATGTTGTCGTATTTTGTGATATTTGTGGTATTTGACAGCTTTTGATTGCAAAATTTGGCTTCACAAATTTGTCATGTTTTGTAATATTTGTTTTTCTTATTCTAAATAAATAATAATAACTACTGGACCTATTTTGTATTCGCAACTTTGGGCGTTTTTTTTTTTTTTGAAAGGCCCTGCCTCAAATTTTGTAAACCTCAGGCCCCACATCACCTACATCCCCCCTGCTGGATCTACTTGATGACAGAGCCAGGAAAAAGCCAGCGCCAATGACTTTTAGTTATTGTAAGAAAAAGTGCATCATTGATGTCCTTGATGGCACAAAGAACAGCACTGGGTTAAAATTTTTTAATAAAAAGATTTTTTTTTCCAGTCAAGAAAATGATTGAAAAAGTCAAATTTTGGATGTGAAGATCTCATTATGAAAACCGTAAGCAAGTCTTCACCTATATTTTTCCTTCTTAATCTATGAACATGCTCAACATATAGTAAAAATCTAAGGGTCATCTAAAAAGGCTCTTTCAATGAGTATAAAATAAAAATTTAAAGTGATAAGAAGCATTGTGTCAGTTTCATTGGCAGCATCCTTTTTTCTCTCCAGTGATACATAAAATAGTAGCGGGTCTTACAACTGATGGCATCTTAGATTCAGTAAAATGCACAACTGTGTGTGAGGCAGTTTTAACCTACAACCTGGAAGTGGTTCACCAACACTGTAAACACCCCAATCAGGAATCTACACTCCAGGGGCGGTTCCTTCATATTTGAAAGACCCTTTTCAGAAACCCACAACTGCCACACTCTGACTCTATCAGAGGGTTTGTTAATTAGCCCAAAGGATACGAGAAATAATTTTTTGTTGGTGAAATGAGTGGTGCCCAAGGTCCATGAATCGGCTAGAAATATTTTCCAGGCACCTCTGCCCAGGCATGAGCAGGGTACGAGAGTCTGACGCCACGCCTATGACACCATTAAGTCTTGGATTCTACAAAATTGCTAAGGATTCTGTTGTGTGGTCTGACCTTCAGAGAGGCTAAGGACAGACATCTGAGCCTTCCCTGAGCTTCCAAGGACAAGTTTTGTGCTCTCTGCTAAACAAAGTCCATGTGGTGGCTGAATTCATTTCGAGACTTGCTTTCACTGTCAACACTTAGTAAGGAGGCTACAGAGGACAAGAACTAGAGCCTTCAGCCACCTCTGTTCTTGGGAGGCAACCTATACCCACAAAAAGCACCAGACAACTGTGAACACCCAACTGACCAGCTGCAGCTGGGAACCCACCCAGTTCCTGACCTCTGGTCACCATCACCACCCTCCCAAACCAAAGCCACTTCTCCTAGCCACCTAGGATATGACTGATTCAAGAATCATAACCCAAGGTACAAATCTCCATAATCATGAAAATCTCTCTCCTTGGCACAAATAAATGAATAAAAAGATATTGATATAGGTTCAGCTTCTGGAAATTCATTTAATTTTGCCCCAGGTAATTGGTTTATTTGTTCTCTGAAAGTGACCCAAAACTTATCCATTTGGAGTCTCTGTTACTAACAGACATATAGTGGTTGCCAAGCAACATCATGCTTTGTTATTTCTTCATCTAATTTAAAATTCTCAATTCGCAGTAAAGGTCTTCAGAGAGAGGTTATTGTTCGGGGTGGGCCAAATAATATTTTTCACTGTAGCCCATTCAATTTAGAA
Source organism: Diceros bicornis minor (assembly GCF_020826845.1). Taxonomy (NCBI): domain Eukaryota; kingdom Metazoa; phylum Chordata; class Mammalia; order Perissodactyla; family Rhinocerotidae; genus Diceros; species Diceros bicornis. The sequence continues at coordinate 54,013,202 of NC_080759.1, read as the reverse complement.
AAGAAATTACAGTGTACTGTTTAATCAACATAAAATGATTTGTACAGAACATTTAACATCTTCTTGAAATGTAGCTGTCTTCTTTTACTAATCAGATCTACTTAATTTATTTTAAACTTTCCCAAGGAGATTTCCTTTCTCCTTCTCTCCTTGTTCCTTCTTCCATTCCTTTGACTTTCAAGCCAATTTATAGATACATTTTAGCATGGGAACTGTAAGATCTGGGAAGGAAGATTTGGAAATATAAGATACACTCTGATCATCCTGTAATTAGTCATGAGAAAGCAGCCCCAAGTAGTCCAGTCATCATTCTAATAAGTCACTTACCCAAAACTCCATCTTCGTTAGGAAGAAGATACATTTAACATAGAAATTTTCTGATATGAATGCTGCAAAATTAATCAATTGTCCTTTCTAATAATAGTCTGGCTCAGCTTCAAGTATTTGGGAAAAGTGTCACTGAGGTGCCCTCCCAAAGGACAGAATGTCACATTTTTTCATTCATCCAATAATATTTCTTGACATTAAGATTAACATCTTGGCAAAACTGGTTGGAAAGGAAGTACATTTTCACAAAACATGCAAAGGCATTTCTGCAGAGTGACCCTCAGTGTGTGATGAGTGGATTGAAATATCAAGTGAATCAAAATAGATTAAAATAAACTCTCCCTTATCGAGATTGCTTGGGATCTGGAACAATCTAGAATAAAAACTCACAAATTTAGGCTAACGGGAGAAAAGAACTATAAAAGTGAATACATGGGCAAAAATAAGTGGAATATTTTAAAGGAAATGTAATTTTGTTACCATAACAATATGGAGAAAATCTGATTTTCATAGCAGTAAACTCTCTCCTAGGACAGACAAGATTGATTTTGTTAGCTTAAAACCTTATTAAGCTTCTTGGTTTGTGTGTGTCTGTGGTGAGAGGAGACTCCCCAGAGAGTATGCTTAAATTGCAATAGAATAGGTGGTCAATAAGGTACTGGGGTGGGGGGTCAGTTTATTCTTGGCTTTTGGGATTTGTTTTCATAACGGAGGCGTAATTTTAGGGGCTAAGGGTAGGGGCAGCTAGCGACACCAGAAAAGAAACTTTGGAGGAAGAGTCCAGCCATCTGACAGAGGGGTTTTACCAAGGTTTGCTGTAGGTGTGGGGCCGGGACTCTCTTCCCTAGAGAGGCAGCGAGGTTGCACATTGGAAACAAGAATACCTGCTCTCCAGTCTTAGTTGTGCATGTTTAACCCTGTGACCTTGGACTGATCACACTTATCTTTCTGTACCTCAGCATTCTCATCTGTAAATTGGGGGTAGTAATACTTCCAAGTGTGGTTATGAGCATTAAAGAGTTAATATACTACAGGGCGGGCTTCATGGGCTTGCAACCTGTGTGGTCACATTAGACCCTATGCTTGGTTTAATGCTTTGCTGTCATCATCTTGAAATTCCTCATCATTTCTGAACAAGGGGCCCAGTATTTTCATTTTGATCTGGGCCCCACAAATTCTGTAGCAGGTCCCCAAATGCATTCAGTATGTAGAACAAGGCCTGGCCTATCGTCAATGCCAGCTGTTATCTTGATTCCCCTTCTCCCACCATAAAATTTTAGGAAAATTCCCAAGACTCACATATGGTAGCAAAACTGGAATTTGAGGGGGGGAGGGGAAACAGCCTGGCGCATACTTCCTGCAATATCCTGCCAGTGGGGCAGGGTGAGAACAGAGGCTGCACAAAGAGATCCAGGCTATTTTATTTGGGACTATTTTACGTTGAAGTTTGGAGAGAAACAATATAGGCTGATGAAACATGCATTGATAGAGAGGTCTTTAAGAATCAGTTTAGTGACTAGCTGATAACACATGCAATGAACACGTTAATTATTTACAAGCAAACAGGTACTTAAAAAGTGCAAGAGATCATTTGAAGATCCTTTATCCTAAAGTATTTTGAATATCAGGCCCACTCCTACCATTTGCAGGGCCCAACGCAAGAGTGCAGTAGAGGCCCATGTGCTTTACGTCTAAATATATATGTCATTCGTCAAGCCAATAAACTTTTAAATAAATTATTTCTATTAATTTCTAATTAAAGAAATTAAAATTTAAAATTAAAGAAATTAAAATAAAGTAAAATTTCTTTAATTTCTCAAAGTTGCTCATGTGTATGTGTGCGGACACCTCTGTCCTCACATCGGCTCCAACCACCCCTTATTCCTATAACTAATCAGATGTCAACCACCCTTGGGGCCTGGGGCATGGGTACCAGTGGGATGGGCCACTCCCCATAGGACAATCCTGAGGAAGACACCAGAACAGACTTGGAAAGTGGGATCAGGGCTTTTTGGACAGGGAACTCTAGAGCCTCAGTATCCAATAATACAAGGTCTAGAGTGGGGTAGGGGCTAAAGGCGGCCACCACCTTTCTGCCCACAGGCCCTTCACCTGGTGAGGAGGGGCATGTCTGGAATGGGGTCCAAACAGGGCCTCTCTAAGCACAGGTTGAAACCATCCCTGATATCTTGGTTGCCCTTTGAGTCTGTGCTCTCAAGTGTCAACTTAAATAAAATTGAACTCCATCTTCTTCCCACCATCTATTTGCAAATTCCAGATTATTATGGCTTTCTATATAGAGAAGTCCAAATTTTCTGGAGTTAAATTCATATCTCCAATTGTGCTCCCAGTTACCTCCCTATGGCTTCTGCCCAGCCCTTCTTCAATTCCTTCCAACTGTCCCAGCCAGCAAGCTCCAAAATCCTCCCAACCCTGCCTGCCAGCTCTGATTCCCTCAGGCTGCCCCCAAACATTTCAAACAAGCTGTGCATTTATCACCCCCATGATGATATCTCAGCACCTTCTACAGGAACAAATGGGTTAATTTATATTGTTGTGCTAGTAGGATAAAAATATTGGGAACACGTCTATTATAAATATGAAGGTCACTATAAAGAAGAGAGAGAGAGATGTCATCATGGCAAATGGAGCCCATGAGTATTCTAAATATAGCCTTCGTCAGGACTCATACTGATAGTCGAGGGACCTTTTAGAAAATCATTTTTCTCATGTTGCCCTTTGTATCTGACAAATATTGATTTGAGTTGTGTTTTGAATAACAATGAAAATAACGACTTAGGTAGGAGTTTATTCTTAAACTTAAACTGTTTAACACCTTAGAAAGTTGAAAGAACGCTGGTCTTGGAATTCTGAGGTTGGGGTCCTGCTGTTTAGTAGTGTGTAAGTCTGGGGCAAACTCATCAACCTCTGTCTCTCTCCTATATTATAAAGAATCATAGATGTTTGGAAATAAGAGGTTTGGAAACCTTTTAGATAATCAAGTCTAGTCTTCAAACTTCACATTTGAGAAAACCGAAAACTAGAGACTGTTATAACATGCCTAACGTCTCATAAATCACTGGAGAAAGGTTCAGTATAAACCACTGTAAAAGTGCTCACCTCTAGGGCTCTTCTAGGTTTAAAAGTCGGTGCTTTTTAGGAAGATCAAATTTTCTGTAAAGCAGCGTCTCAATTGGTACAACCATAGTTCTCACTAATAGATTCTTTCTGTTACCAAAAAAAAAAGGTTTTGTGAAAAAAATCAAGTCTTTTCCGTAAATTAGGAAATCAACAGGATAATAATAAGAAAAAACTGAGAGATGAACAAAGAGGGAGCATAGTGAATTGGATTCTGGGCCCTGTACCAGAACATTCCATAGTGGGCCTTGGCCTGGTATTTCCAACTGACCTCAGCAACTTTTCTGTTTAGAATTGCCAGTGCATTTGAATGGAAACAGCAGCAAGGAAAGTCTTTGACTGAGACTAAGACAAGGAAAATCTTCCCTTAGAAGGAATCCTAGCGTGTTGTCATAAGGAACAGAGCAGAAGTTAGGGGAGAATGTATATTTCAATGAAGAAAATCTGATCAACAACACGTAATGGACCACAAGCTTGTGACAATATCTTAGCACACATCTCCAGCACACACAGATGGAAGGAATATGCCCGTAACTGGTGGGTTGACATTTTAACATCAGACAACAGCTTCAATTGATATTCTTCGCTGAGTCCTTCTAAAACCTTGCCTTTCAGAAAGAACTCTTTAGCCAGTCACTGCTAACGGTTTTTAAAATTCCTAATTAGTATGGCCATCAGGTATCATCTGAAGAACCTAGTTAATTAAAAATGGTTCATAATGTTAAGGACAACTGAACAGTCCACAATGCCGGGCAACAGGGTGAATGATGATCCTTGTAATATTAGCATGAATTGTCGGTGACAGAGCAAGACATTTCTGCTGTTGGCACTGTTAGCCACAGAGCCCAAAATGGCCTTGTGTCCCCAACACTGCCCTTCTGCCTGGAACACTCACCCTCCTGTCCTTTAACCCGGCCCTAGATGGTGCACTCCTGCTCATCCTCGGCATCCCACTGAAAGCCTTGATACCAGCTCAATACAAGGTTGATGTAAGGGAAGACATATCGTAGAAAAGAAACCATATTTTAACTTAGAATGACTTCTGACTAACTCTGGATTTCGTGGCCCTTCCTAGCTGCTATTAGATGATAACTTTGTTCTTTTGAGTTCCTTAGGAATGTGATGACCCCCAGGCAGAGAGTCTATGCTGATAGCCATCATCAATGACAACTGAAAGACCAGGGTAGAGGGCGTTGCTCCAGTCTCTGATGCATAGCAAGTAAAACAAAGGACTGCCAGGAACTGAGACCAGATGGATGCCCCCACCCTGAGACCAGATGCCTCCACCCAGTAATCAGATGGATGCCCCCACCCTGAGACCAGATGCATGCCCCCACCCTGGGACCAGATGCCTCCCCACCTCGGAGACCAGCCCTCTATATAACTGGCCTGTAGTCTTTGTTCTGTAAGATGGTTCTTTGAGACATTAGTCAACCATCTTCACCCTTGCTAGCAAGCTGTAATAAACTGCCCTTTTTTTCCCACCATCTTGCCTCTTGATGATTAGCCTCTGTCTCGCAGCGAGCAGACCATGACTTTTGAGCGATAACAGCCTCACTGCCTCTGGGAAGCCTGCCAAGACTGCAGAAAACATTTGTTGAATGAGTATATGGTATAGTAACAATTCTGGTTACAAAAATGAAGAGGCACACACACTCCTTCCTTTGTTTCCAGGAAGGGAATAGACACTCACTCTAATTAACTCATTCAAGGGTGTTTACAAATAGAGGAAGGTTCAACGAGATTTTTCAGGAATCACAGCTTGGAACTGGAAAATGACTGAGGACTGTGAGAGCTTTTTCTCCCTCTCCTTGCCCTCTGTGCATGCTCCTTTTTCCTGCTCCTTACTGCAGAGGAGCATTCTTCTCTTCCTCTCAAGCCCAGCTCCACATGACCTTCAGTTCTGTTACCTGAAAGCTCTGATATAGAGCATGAAACATGCCTCAAGGCCACCAATCTTTTTTTTTTTGGTGAGGGAGATTGGCCATGAGCTACCATCTGTGCCTATCTTCCTCTATTTTATATATGGGACACTGCATGGTTTGATGAGCGGTGCGTAGGTCTGCGCCCAGGATCGGAAACTGCAAACCCAGCATGTGATCTTAACCACTATGCCATTGGGCCTGCCCCCCAAGGCCACCAATCTTAAAATCCAGTGCACTCAGCTGCAGAAGGTAGGTACAAGCCATGGTGAAACATTCCTCTGGGCCACCCAGCAACAGAGAATCAGTTAAAACATTCTGCATGGAGCTATGAACGGAATGTTTGTGTTCCCCCTCCCCAAAATTCATATGTTGAAGTCCTAACCTCCAATTGTGATGGTATTTGAAGGTAGGGCCCTTTGGAGGTGAATAGGTTTAGATGAGATTATAAGGGTGGAGCCCCCATGATGGGATTAGTGCCCTTATAAGGAGAGGAAGAGACGAGAGCTCCCTCTCTCCCCTACATGATGACACAGCAAGAAAGCAGCCACCTGCAAGCCAAGAAAAGAGCTCTCATCAGAACCCAACCATGCTGGCACCCTGATCTCAGACATCCCAGGCTCCAGAACTGTGAGAAATAAATTTCTGTTGTTTAAGCCACCCAGTCTATGGCATTTTGTTATAGCAACACGAGCTAACTAGGACATATGGCATCTGCCCCCTGTTACCTTCGGATCACAGACAGCAGACCCCAGTACTGGGTTCCCTCTCTCACCTCAGCCTTGACCCAGCCTACAAAGAGCCACAGCTGGCTCTGTGCCTCTGCTCAATACACACCCCTACCCAACCCCCAGGGAAGAGGGTGATGTAACCTCATGGTGTCATTTGGGTGTTGCTTGATACAGCAAGAGTAAGCAATCAAGCATAACCAACATTTTGGTCAGGCCACCAGGCTCCCCTGCCAGGACATGTGTCCTGGGAGTGGGACTGACAGGGGATTCAGTTTCATAGAAGCACTCAGGTTTTCTGTCATGTGGTGTTGAGAATCAAAATCTTGGATCAGCCTAGCAAGATCCCTGGACCCACAGCCCAGTGGCAGCCTCTGTGTCATCCAGGTACAATTATGAGAGAATCCGATTGGTCACTCATCATCCAATGGGGTTACCTCTCCTTAGCCCAATGGATGTCCAGGGGTATAGGGTCACTGGATGAAAAAAAGACTACCTAGGCACACCTTCTGTGGAGGGAAGTTTCCAGAAAAGGTGGCATGGGCTCATTTGGTACTCCAAACATGTCTGGCAAATATTTACTCACATATCCAAAACTAGATAGTTCCCTGGGCAGTACTCTCTGGCAAACCAATGATGTTGTAGAAGGCTAGTCGGTGTTCTAGTCAGGAGGGAGAGTTCACCAAGCACTAACTGGTGCTGAAATGTTCAGATCACTGATCCTCTCTATAGCAGACCCTGTGGACATTACTAGGCATCACCAATATCCCATTCTTCTCCCACTCCAGCCAATGGAAGACTATACATCTCAGGCCCTTGCATTGGGGTTGAGGGACCATGAGACTAGCTTCTGTCCAATGGGTTGATCTGAGGTAGCAAAGAGCCCAGTCTCTCGTCCCACCTAGAAATACATGTGTTCCAGATGGCACAGCCAAGAGATGGTGGAGCCTCCATCAACCTGAGCCCCTGATGACTGTGAGCATAGCCATCTACCCACCATGTTGGATATGTAGTATGAGTGAGAATAAACTCTTGTGTTAAACCCCTGAGATGTTGGGGTTGTTTCTTACTGCAGCAAAACCCAGCCTATCCCACATACGTTCAATCTGCTCAATAAAATTCCAGGTGAATCAAACTCAGACCTAAACCAAGAAAAAAGGCTTACAGAGGGCCTTTGATATTTAGAGCCACCTTTCAGAATTAACAGGATTTCTGGCTCTTCCATAAATGGGAAAGAGAAAGTACCATGAACTTTAAGATTATGGAAACATAATTCTAAGGGAGTTGAATGTACAAAAGCACTTGAGACTCTGCCAATTATTTTGGGACTGGAGGAACAAACCTTGACTAATCAAGCCAGAGCACACCAGACCACTGCCTGGAGCCTTCACGAGAAACATCATCACAGTCAAATCAGTGGTCTGAGCAGCCCAATAATTTGTCTCAGACAATGACACATAATTGTGGCCCCACTTTTCTGCCTTAAAGTAAACATTGTTTTAAACTAATTTCCTGCAATTTTGTTTCCTGTCACTTTTTACCCTCAAACAACCTTATAATTGTGATAATTAGGCACATTAGAACAGACAGAAGTTTGTAAGGGGAAATTAGATCTGTTCAGGGTATTGCCCTACCCAGTTAAGGTAATTATCTTGAAATTCAAATGCCACAACCAGAATTCAGAGCGTCCTACTTACAGCCAAGTCACGCCTGTTCACGTCCATTGTGTTGTCTGTTACTAATAATTGTCATTACAGAGACAAACATGCTGCCTCACCAGGCAAGGCAGGAGAAATGACATGACTCTTTTTCAAGTCCACATACACATGACAACCCAGACACCTTAGAATCCAGCAGTTGTCTTAGTCTCTCTGCTCTACTTGACCTTGGGGACTCTCCTTGAAACTCTCTATTCCCTTGTCCCAGTAACAGGACTGGCCCGTGGTTCTTCTTCTACTCCTGTGAACACTCCTTCTTGGTCTCCTTAGCAGACCTGGACTCTTCTACCTCCCCTTAATTGTTGGCATTCCTCATTGTTCCCTTCTCAGTCACTGCTTTTCTTGTACACACTCTCCTTGAAAGATCTTATCTACTCTCACCTACCAAACATAGACAATGATACCCAAACCCCTCTCCTGAGCTCCCAACACATAGACCTTCTGCACATCTCCACCTAGATATTCCGTGGACACTTCAGACTCTACTTGCCCAAAACCACTCATCACTCTGTCCCAAACTCCTACCTCACTGGGGTTCTCTGTTTTGTTCAGATGATACAATGGGTTGAGTGGTGTACCCCCAAAAGATATGTCCACCTGGAACCTCAAAATGTAATCTTATTTGGAAAAAGGTCTTTGCAGATGTAATTAAGTCAAGGATCTCAAGATGAGATGAGATGAGATCATCCTGAAGTCAGGGTGGGCCCTAAATTTAAAGACTGATGTCCTTCTAAGAGAAAGACAGAGGGAGATTTGAGGCACAGAGACACACAGAGGGGAAGACCGCATGAAAACAGAGGTGGAGATTGGAAGGATACATCTACTGACCAAGGAACACCAAGGATTGCCAGCACCACTAGAAGTGGAGAAGGAAAAGGCAGGGTAGTGCTTCTCCCTCAGAGCCTCCAGAAGGAACCAACCCTATTCACACCTTGATTGTAGACTTTTGGCCTCCAGAACTACGTGAGAATAAATTTATGTTGTTTTAAGCCACCCAGTCTGTAGTAATTTGTTACCACAGCCCCAGAACACTAATACAGGTGGCTTGCCTCCAGCCATCTGACACCTGGCAGTGACCTTGGACTCCTTGCCCCCTCTCACTTCCCACTCCCAAGCAATCACAAACCCTGCTGACTCTTCCTCCAAAATGTCCCCCAGATCTTCCCTCCCCCCTCCCCCTCCAGTCTCCACCATCACTGAAACCGTCACCATCCTTCCCTGGAGTCCCACCATAGCCTCCGCACAGGACTCCTCGCCTCTGTCTTGTCTCTCTTGTCCTGACTTCACACAGACACAGAAATACCTTCCTAAACACAAAGGAAAGACTTGCACTCAGTCGCAGAAACTCCAAGAACTCTAAGGTGGTGCTCACAGCTCTTCCTTGCCTGGCCTCGTGCACTCCTCCTGCCTCATCTCATTCCACTGCTGGCTTCCATTGTCCCCTCAGCAGCAACCCAAAACACTAGAGTTCTCTGAATTCACCAGCTTGTCTCTCACCTCCTTACTTTTGCCCACACTTTCCCTTGGATCTGGAACATCTGTCTTCACCCCACACCCTCTACATCATCTTCACCTGACCAGCTCCTACCTAGCTACTCACTGTTTAATAGTCCAGCAGGTGTCACCTTCCCCAGTAATTGTCCTCCCCTGGCTGGGCCCCCAAACATGTGCAGGAGTGACGCTTAAAATATTTAACATCTAGGCACCAATCAAGCTGCACTGATGCTGCCCATAGCACTGGGCCAGGGTCCATGAGAAAACTCTACCCCCTGCTCCTGTAACATGTCTAACCCCATGATTACTGAATCATGGGAACAGAGAACCACTGGAGCAGCGGAACCGATGTTACTATCTGTATCTCCGCCCTGTCCTTGTTAGTAACCTTATATCTATAATATCGTATTATAATTGTTTCTGTGTCTACCACCCTACTAGGTTATAAACTCCTCTAGAACAAGTGTCCATGTCTTAATTCATCTTTGTATCCATAATAGGCAGCACAATGCCTGTCATAAGAAGATGTTCTATGAGGTTTAGCTAAGTACATGAATAAATGAGCGATTTGATGAGTGAATGAATAAATGAATGCACTGAAAATAACAAGAAGAAGAAAATATTAGCTCCCATTGAATTAGAATTAAGGAGCATATGTTGTAACAAAAAGATTTTTTGTTGATTCAAAGGAATGTTCTGGCAATATAGGACATGCCCTACAAGTTAAGCAGGCTGAAAGCTCATAAACGAAGGGATCATTCCTGAGATCCTGGCTGGATTGCTGACCTTTACTCCCAAGGAGTATAAACGCAGGGCCCTCCCCCAGAAAGAAGCCATGGGTGGTCTCAGGGGAAGCAGAAGCAGAAAACTCTCAGTCTTGTTTCCTGAGTGTGGGCAATGATCCATGCACGTGTTGCGGTGGGGCCTGGGTAACACAATAGGGATTTTGCTAAACTTGTCCGCCTGGCACTGGAGGCTCATTTTTGACCTTCTGGGTCAGCACATCTACTATGGTCCAAGTTTGAGTGCTTACAGTTTAGCCTCCTGCCCAAACATGTCATATGGAGAAACCTCTGGAAAACTTTAAGGAGTGGGGGAAAGCCAGCATGTCTGAAATGTTCCTAATGAAACTGATTGTGGACTAGATGATCCCATGACACTCTGTGAGGCCTATGTTGTCCATCTATAGGTGACTGAAATTAAGCCACAGTTACAGGGTTTAGCAAATTTCATCTGCATGCGGTTGGATAATAGTATTTGCAATTACCTGCAGAAAGAGATGTACTGAACGACTCAGAAGGGAAGCTTGGAGTTCAAGAACCAATAGAACAAGGCAAATCTGAGCAGATGTCAACCTAGTGATCAGGTCATCTGTGAGAGCGAAGAGAAGGCACCGGGCTCGGGTCAGCTAACCACCCAGAGTGTCAAGGGGTCACATGGTCCTCATGAAAACTTACTTTAAAACATCTCAATATAAACTGTGACACGTGGTTGCATAAATTTATACTCTAATCTATACTCAAGCGGTGCTTAATTAGCACATAAAATGCCCTTATCAAAAGCAACACCAGAGAGTTTAGTAATCAGAATAAGAAGCTAAGAATTTTTTTTATTGTGGTAAAATATACATAACATACAATGTACCATTTTTATCATTTTTAGGTGTACAGTTTATTAAGTACATTCACATTGTCATGCAGCCATCACCCCCATCCATCTCCAAAACTTCTTTCATCTTGCAAAACCAAAACTCTGTATCCATTAAACACTAACTCCCCACCCCCTCTCCGCCCAGTCCCTGGCAACCACGGTTCTACTTTCTGTCTCTATGAATGTGACTACTCTATGTACCTTATATAAGTGGAATCACACAGTATTTTTCTTTTTGTGACTGGCTATTTCACTTAACATGATGTCCTGAAACTTCATACACATTGTGGCATATGACAGGATTTCCTTCCTTCCATAAGGCTAAATAATATTCCATTGTACATATAGACCACATTTTGTTTATCCATCCATCCTTCAATGGACATTTGGGTGATCTCCACTTTGGGCGATTGTGAATACTAATGCTGCTATGAACATTGATGTGCAAATATCTGTTCAATCCCTGCTTTCAATTCTTTTGGGGTTTTTTTTTTTTTTGGTGAAATTAATGGCATTTAAGATTGGTGGTTGGTGGGGCACATGCAGGAAGGGGGCATAGGAATCAGGCAGGGCCAGCAGCCTGTATCAGAGGAGCAGGTGGCTGGTCCAGAGTCCCATGGGCTCATGGCCCCGCACTGAGCTGCCACAAGAAGGCAGATCCTACCACTCATGGCCCCAGTGAGAGCATGACCTGCAAGGCAAGGCCTACAGCCTGAGGGCAGAAAAAGGGACAACATCTGCCAGCTCCCTGATTACCTACCGCAAGCCAACTGGGCCTACCCATATTTACCCAGATTGGCTCAGGCCAGCTCACAACCTAAGGGGATCCTGGCACCAGCACGAGGTGGGTTAAATGAGATTGTGAGTGAACACACCCACAGTCCCTGGAACATGCCAGGCACTTAGCTGGGTGCTCACCAAATGCGAGCTAGGGTGAGCTAGCATGGTGGGAAGTGGAAGGTGTGATCCAGGCAGGTGGTCGGAGAGGGGAGGTGCAGAAGATGCTGGGTAATGGAGCTGGTGGGAGGTGAGAACAAATGTTTGAGTTTCCTATTGCTGTTTAAACAAGTTACCATGAACTTAGTGGCTTAAAGCCACAAAGATTTAACAATTACAATTGTAATTGCAATTAATTGTAATTGTAATTCACAATTACAGATTAACTTACAATTCTGCATTCCATAAGTCTAGAGTGGGTCTTACTGGGCAAAAATCAAGATGCCAGCAGGGCTGTGTCCTTCTGGAGGCTCTAAGGGAAGAGCCTGTTCCTCATCTTTTCCAGCTTCTATAGGCTACCTGCATTCCTTGGCTTGTGGCTGCTTCCTCCATCTTCAAAGCCAGCCACCAATGGCAGGTAGTCCTTCTCACATCGCATCACTCTGACCTCCTCTTCTGCCTTCCCCTTCCACTTTTAAGGACCCTTGTGATGACACTGGACCCACCCAGATAATCCCAGATCATCTCCCCATCTGCTGATTAGCAACCTTAACTCCATCTGGAACCATAATGCTCCTTTCCCATGTAACCTGACATATTTACAGGTGTCAGGGATTAGGACTCAGATATCTTGGGGAGTGGAAGACTATTCTGCCCACCTCGGGTGATCTAGAGAAGGCAATATTGGGGGGTCTGGGGGAAATTCAGGGAGGAGGGGCAATCAGTAACAGGACTCCAAATACCAGGGAGAAGTTTAAGACTCTAGAATGGCCTTCCAAAAGCAAAGCAGGGTGTCAGGCTTGGGAGACCCAGATTAACGTGTGTTTATCGTAGAAAAACTGGAGGCCTAGGAACAAAACGGGGGTCCAACCCGTGAGACTGGGGAACAAGTGGGAACTTGGCCTCAAGAACAAGTAAAAGGACATTCACAGTCACTGGGCAGGATCAGAGGAGCACCACCAACAAGGCTGACAGACCATGGAGTCGTCTGAGAATTTAACTTATTCACAGGGTTCCTCACGCCCCCGACTCTGTAGCAAGGCAGATCACATCCTGAAGTTGGAAGGCAAGGGTTTGCAGGAAACAGCCAGGGTGTTCTGGTTATAAGCCCCATATTCAAAAAGGCAGAATGCTGTTGGAGTGTGGAACCCAACCAACAGGACAATGGGAAAAGGAGAACGATTTATGAAGCAGACTGAGCCAAATGAGGCGAACCCGGATACGAGGGGCGCACCAAGGGGAGGTGAACAGATGGCACCGCTCAGCTCCCCTACTCCGCTCTGCTAAGTGAGCCTGCAGGCCACCAGCTAAAGCCAAAATGGATCCAGAATAGAGAGGGGAACTTTCGAGGGCATGTTGGGAGTGGAAGGCAAAGAGAAATGTTGACAAGGATCAGAGGTGTCCATTGGGAATTTGATTCCATTTCTGCTGTGCAGCCAGCAATGTGAATGATCTTCACCGTCTCTCTGGAAAATCTGAAGTCAAGTGTTCCCTTTTGCATTAGTGCATGGTCAAATCAGATCTGTTTGGGAAATGCTTAGAAACACCAAGTCCTGCTTCAAGGTGGGCATGGGTGCAAACACAGTCTCCCCACAGGCTGTGTTCCCTAAGGAAGACAATTATAAGGAATACGTAGGTCCTTGCAGAGAATTCTCACTTGCAGAAGACAAATAAGCACAAGGCATAAATAGGAGCTCTCCCCACATTGGCTCTCCCTTTGCTCTTAGATTCTGTTTGATTTCCTAGGAGACCTCAGGGCATTGCTTTGTTTAAGATGCTGGAAGCCCAGCGGTCCTGTGTTGTAATTAGTTTCAGCCATCAACAGAAAGCACCTTTGTCTTATTTCTTGAAAGTCAAAGCCAATCGATACACCCTACACTTTATACCTCCCCTGGCTGATCAGAAGGTCAACTGGCAAGAAACTCTCCACCCTGGGGACGGCGGAAATCCTTAAGACTATGAAAAGAGCAGAATCCATGCTGCCTTCCCCTGCCTTCCTCTGAGAAGTTATCAAAGGGCAAGCCAAGGGCACTGGCCAAGCATGGCAATAGTGTTCCAGGTTAACCTTGAAACGCAGGAGCTAGGACCCAGACAGAACTCACACATGCATTTCTGAGTTTGTGCCTTTCTTAGCCTGGGGCCCCACTATTAAAAATGAATATATTAATTGCATCACAGCCAGCCCTATTAATCAAGAGTTTCCGATTTGCAATTTAATAAACTCCCACCACTGTGGCTAGTTAATGAAAACTAGAGCATTAAGACCCTGCTCAAACAACCCCTCGCCAGCCTTGTAGGGCTGGTTATCAATAGCATCCAATTTTACATGTCAAGACTTTCATTTTGGAAAGCCTCAAGATCAAGCAGGGTTTGCCATGCAAGAATTATTACTACAAAATGATTTTAAGTCTGCTTAAAAGTCCGGGTTAAGTCCAAAATTAAATGCTCTTTTCATATTACTGCTTCCAGAGACACGTTGCAACACCCAGGTATCCCCATCAAATAAAATAGTGGCCCAACACAGGGTGTTTGAAACCAAATCAGGCTGTTGGGCAGCTGTGGGGAGCTTGTGAAGATTCTTCTCCTTCTGCCATTTTTGTACAACCACCAGGAAAGAAAAAGAACTGTAGATAAGGGAAGCAGAAGTAGGTCACACCTTGGCATTAATTTCAGGAAAGCAAACACAGACTTTAGTCTCGATTCAGCTGCCACTCATCCCTCGGTTGGAGGAGAAAAGGTCAAGGTCCAGAATAAATGGGAGCCCACAGCACACTCAGGCAAGCCGTAAGGGCTCAGAGTTGTTAGATGGAAAACCCATCCCTATGGAATTACTACCCCATAGTGCGGGGGAAGTATCATATCCATCCCCAACTGTTACCCCAAAACAGGGATAAAGGAAGACAGACACACCTCCCTAGTGCACGTGCTTGGAACCCCAGTTAGTTTAGGCCTACAGATTCGGCCCGCAGGAATTCGTGCTAATACATCTCAGATGACTGACTACAGTAAGACTCATACAACTTAATCGTGCTGATGAATTACTGCCTTCCACCCTGTCCAAAAGTTGTCCACCGACTTTCAAGGTTCTGAATGATATGGCCCAGGCCTCCCTAGCTACCTTTATTTCTAATAAACACCGATCTTCCAGCTGTCCTCCCACAATTCCCTCTCTCTTTCCTGCTCCCTTTTCCTGGGTCTGAGCCCTCACCGTCCACACAGTCAAACGATCACACATTCTCCGAGGCCACAGTTCTCAGGACTACAGGGACTGAGGGCTGGGGAAGTGGTTCAAAACTCCAAATCATCTCCTCCTCCAAGCAGCTGCCTCATTATCCACACCAGCATGTCCCAAGCTGTGGGATGTGGCCCTCTAGCGCAGGGGTTGAAATCAATTTAGGGAGTTAAGAGTGAGCCAAGCATTCATAATAAATTAGAATAGAATTGGAAGTACCAGGAATCATTGCAGGATCCCTAGTAAATACCATTTCCTCAAACTTTTCTCCCAGCTGATACACACTTGTAGGATCACTCACAATGTGAGATATAGTCCTCATGGTGGATTGTTGTTACAAAAAATAGGAAAACTATGATCTAAACCAATAGTCTCCAACTGTTTTTGATCTCACACTCCATCCTTTAAAAATTTTTGAAAATTGAACTTTCGACATATGTATATTTATAAACATATCAATTACATTTATATATTTATTAATTATATGCATGTACTACCATACTGAATATGATGTACCTTATAAACATACCCAGAAATAGTAATAACAGATTTCATGGAAAAATAAATGGAATTGTTACTTCTAACACTTCCTGCCTGTGTCCATTCCCATAACCCTGGCTAAACAGAACTTGCCCCTTTGGAGAGACAGATCCTCACCACTCCCTCACCTGTTCTCCAGTAACGCAAAATCCAGTACTTAGAAGATAAGATTTCTGCCCATGGTCCCTCAAAATCTGGTGAGGAAACTGATCTACAAAATGTCAATATAACACAAGATGGAAAGTGCTGGAACACAAAGGTGAGCAAAATGTAATGGCGTTTCAGAGGAGAGAGCTAATCAGCGCTCCTGAGAGAGGCAAGGAAGACTTTTCACCAAGACAGTGACATGCAAGCTGGTGGGCGAAAACTGGGTGGGTGACGCCAGGCTGCAAGGAGGAGGAATGGCTCTCTAGACCAAAGGAGGCTACCTGTACAGTTCCCCCTGCCCTTCACAATCACCCGGCACTTGTTTACAATCCCTGGAATTCCTCCTTCCAGTGTCCGACTCAGTGGATCTGGGGCAGGGAGGGCCCACCTTTTGCACAGACTCCCATCCCCTTCCTTCTGCACCCCTGCAGCAAGAGGGCAACAGGCAGGGAGGGGCTTCCTGTGGAGCTGCGGTCTCAGCTAAAAGTGGATTAAAACGTCCAAGATGGGGGCTGGCCGGGTGGCGTAGTTGTTAAGTGCACGCTCTGCTCCAGCAGCCCTGGGTTTGCAGGCCAGGATCCCAAGCACGCACTGACGCACCGCTTGTCACACGATGCTGTGGCAGCGTCCCATACAAAGTAGAGGAAGATGGGCACGAATGTTAGCCCAGGGCCAGCCTTCCTCAGCAAAAAGAGGAGGATTGGCATGGGATGTTAGCTCAGGGCTGGTCTCCCTCACACACATGAAAAAAAAATCCAAGATGTTCAATGCATGGGGTAGCCTCAGTATAGGAGCCAGTAAGTCACTCATGCAAAGCTGCTTTCTTTTACATTGACATAATTCAGCCTTGCACCACTTACACTCAAGTAAAAAAAGGCTTCGTACCCCAAAATGCTGTTCAGCTGAATATCGTTTGTAGAAAACGTTTATTAATTGTTTTTCCATCTGCCAGCCCTGCCTCCTCTTTCCTCCTTTTGGGAAACCTCCTCTCACACCTCTGGGTTCCCACCTTGGCTCCAGGATGGAAGAGGTGACCCAGGTCTAAGGTAACCATCAGTTTATTGCACTCCTCAAGCTACAGCGATTGATTTTGGGGGTAGAAATCCACACAGAAAATAAGAACTCAGGGGGAACAAAGAGACTTTGACTGGGATTGCTCATGGAGAAACACATGATCTTTTCAGCCCCATCCCCACCTGAACCTCGGATAAAGCGAGACTCAGGCTGTGGCATCCATCCTGCTACCTTGGACTAGGGGATGGGCCTTCTGAGAAAGAATTCACGGAGGAAGTAGAGCTCATACTAGGGAGAGTAACCAAGACGTGTGACAATGTGGGAGCCCTGGAGCCTGGTCCACCTTTTTCACTATATACACAAAAAACTTTCCCTTTTCATTTAGGCCAGTTAGAGTAGCATTTT
This sequence comes from Diceros bicornis minor, assembly GCF_020826845.1. Taxonomy (NCBI): domain Eukaryota; kingdom Metazoa; phylum Chordata; class Mammalia; order Perissodactyla; family Rhinocerotidae; genus Diceros; species Diceros bicornis. The sequence goes on along the minus strand of NC_080759.1, from coordinate 53,995,951 downwards.
TTATTACTCGAAACTATAAGGGACCAATTGATACATCTCCCGTCTCCTAGACACACTGCAAGGTGAGTGGAGGCTGCTAACTCCTCCAACTTCTGTGCACAAGATAGGCACTTGGGCAATTTTTATTGACTAAATGAACGGACAGTTCTTTTCCAAAACAGAAAAATATAAGTTACAACAGAAGACTTTATTCTTCCAAAGAATTTTGGGCATGATTGTTGTACACCCTACATGATCATATGACAAAATAAAGCCCCTCTCTTAAACATCTAAAAGAGAAACTGTAAAACATAAATGGCCAAAACTTATTTGATCTGTACAACACGATATACATGACAAATTGAAGTTATAAGATGTCCCTCTGATCCTTAATAATCTGAATCTATAATTTTCTAAAACTCTTTTCCAAAACCCAAATGTAAAATTAAGGTTAAGAGATCGTTACGATTGACTTTAAGTTCAGTTAAACCTGCATCCATTCAGCAATAAGTCAATTAAAAAGGGCAGCATGCTACTAAGTCCCAAGCACATTATCAGACACTAGATTCGTGGATGAGACATTAGATTCCTTATAGGCTATGATGAAACTGGACTTCATAACAAAAGGAGAAGAATCAAGTATACCAAGTTGTTCCAAGCATTTTGTAAAAGGAATTCTGTCCTACATGCGAGATTAGCCTTCAAGTCCTCTAAGACCCTTTTCCACCTAAATCCTAATTACTACTAGAAATATTTCTACTTATTATTTTGTAAGTTTTATAAAGCTGGGAAAACTTATAACTGAAAAGATTAAAAGTTAGAAACTCCTGAGCTTGTCCCGGGACAAACATGTTGTCTTAGGATTCTCTGGTTGCAATTGACAGAAACCCAATTAGAAAGTTTGGGCAAAAGGAGGAGGCCCATTGGCTCATATTAAGCACATCATCATTGCCAAAGGTGAGGAGAGATGGAACCAGGGACTCAAATGGTGTTGGACTGTTTCCATCTCGTTCTCCATAAGTGGACTTTATCTCAGACAAGCTGAGTCCTGAGGTCAGAAGCAGAGCTGCCTCCTACTCTGGACTTACATCTTCACAGTTTTGTGGCCAGAAAGAGAAAGACTCCATTTCCAGTTCAAATCTCCCAGGGAAGAACTCCGATTGGCCAGCTTAGGTTAAATGTTGGATGACCAACTGCCCCAGTGTGCCTGGGACTGAGGAGGTTCCCAGGACATAGGACTTTCAATTTTGAAACTGGGGAAGTCCAAGCAAACCAGAACACGTGTAACTCTAGATAAATGCCACCCCCAGACCAATATGGTAGCCAGTGGGGAGAGTTACTAAGGCTCCAGTTTAGGTCGAGTGCCTACCTTTTAATTGATCACTGTTGCAAGAGAGTTGGGACCTATACAGGACCCACACAGACCTTATGGTGGGATGAGGAGAAAGAGTGACTTCCATGTAGAAGGGGTGGGTTAGACATGAGCACGAAAATATTCCTGAAGTTGGGCAGCTGCCCTGATCTGCTTCCACTGTACACCCTAATCATGTGATTAAGTGATTCCTGAAAGCATTCTCATCAAACAAACTTATCTTGGAATTTTAGTTCTTCAAACTCACAAGGAGTCTTATTCCATGACTATCTCAATGTAATAAATGCTACCCTAGTGAACCAAAATAGTTAATACACAGCTTAAACCACTTTCATATCTAAGAAATCTAATTTGTTTCTTAGAAACTATCCCCCTAAGTACTCCATTAATCACTTGTCATGTCTTCAAAACTACTGCACTCTGTCAAAACACATCCTACAGTTTGATGTTAAACAGTCTGAAGCATTTATACCAATATAATGTGTGCGTGCCGTCAAATTGCATATTTCACCTTCTAGCAATTCTCTTTTCTTGAGAACTTGGTTTCCTCTCCATGTGCTTTAGAATTGCTTGAATTCTTTATCTCGTTCTTTCAGGAAAAGGAATTAATATTTAAAGGCAGTAACAGTGTAATTTCAAGAATGTCTCAGTAATAACCAGAGTTCCCATAACATAAATTATCCTATTCTTTTATTAGTCTTATTTCCTTTACCAAGTCACACAACTGAGACAAGCTGGGGAAAAAAATGGGGGGGGGGTTGGTTTTGAATGAATTATATAAAATTTCCTAGGAAGACTTAGGTTTGTTGAATCAAGATGCAAAGTCAACAAATGCAAAGACACAGGGACATTTCTAGGCTGCCTTCAGTTGCCTATGCTTTGAAGACAATAGATTTAAAACTACGTGTGCAAAATGGTGTAGTGTAAAGAAACATCCTGGGTCATGAAGGCACAAAATCACAGATTCTCACAACTGTCCACCACTGTCCTACTCTCAGAATTTCAGCTTACTACCCTTGTTCCAGTTGCACAAACTATTTGAATTTTTCAGCTAGAAGGTGGTTGTTCTGGGACCATTTATGGTCTCTATGGACATCCTGACTGCTCTGGACATCCTGACTGCTCTAGCATGAAGAGAGTGCTCCACCGGAGTTTCACCAGACTTAGAAGGCTCCCAGTGGCTGAATGCAAGGACTTGGGTAGAGCTTGTACCCTCTGAGGTCAGAGGCAGCTTTTGGTCAAATGCACAAATAAAACTACATTTTTAATAGTGATAAAAAATTTGGCAGATTCAAATTCAATACTTCTCCAAAGAATATTTAATAGAAAAATAATTTAATAGAAAAATAAAGCAATAGAAAATACAAAAGGACAGATGTGGATAAGTTTACAGAGCAAAGGTGACTTGTTCTGAGGTTACTGAAATAAGACAGGTCTTATTTCCTCCTGGGAAAAAGCAGAGTCTTCTTGTCCTTAGCTCTAGATGTCTTGGAAAGAGAAAAAACTCCTTGCATCCTAGTAGGAGACTCAAGTTCCACAGGTTCCCTAACCCCATCTCATCTCGCTCCCAGATTCTTGGCAGAAATTGCCCAAGATTAGGTATAGTAGAAAATGGAAGAGAATGGGAAAAAGTACCTCCTAACCAGAAAGGTTAGAAAGAAGTGGAAAGTTCTAGAAGGACGTGGAACGTTCTAGTAGGAAGTGGAAAGTTCTAGAATTAAGTGGAAAGTTCTAGAAAGGAAGGAAAGGGGAGATAACAGACAGAGCTCGGCATAAAGGAGACCCGAAAAATGACATGTTGGTGAGCACATTGAGGGGGCACAAAGAAGGAACCCCCACTGCTGTGTGGAGGAGCGCCCCCCTCCCGAGTCCAGGAGGGGAAGGTTCTGTCTCCTATCACAAGCCCAGCTGCCTTAAATGTGACTTTGCCCCCCTAGTTAATGAACTGGCGGAGGACACCTTGAACCATGAACTATATCACCTAATTTTAAAATGACTAGTTTTTTTGAATCTCTGAAATTGAAAGCAAACTGAGACCAATGAACCTAAACACAGGGAAAAGATTTATCTCAAGTGAGTTTGCAACACAGCACTTTGAATGCACATCCTTAAAGGTTTAATTTTAGGGACAAAAATAATGACGTATTAAAGTTAAACTTCACTTAGTATTTTTATAGTTTGTAATAATATATGTACAGTTATCTTAAAGCTGTTCACTTTGTATTGTGTGATCAAGTAATTTTTTTCAGGTTTTATTTAGTTTTAATCCCTGGAACCTGTGACTGTTACCTTAAGTGGAAAAAAAATTACTTTGCAGAGGTGATCTAGTTAAAGATCTTGAGATGGAGAATTAGCCTATATTATCTGGGTAGGCCATAAATGCAATCACATATGGCCTTATAAGAGCGAGTCAGGAGATTAGATGCACACATGGAGAAGGCAATGTGACCACAGAGGCAAAGACTGGAGTGATAAGCAACCATAAGCCAAGGGATGCCACAGCCACCCGAAGCTGGAAGAGGCAAGGAGCACGTTTTCCCTTAGAACCTCCTGAGGGAGCGTAGTTCTGCCAACACCTCCATTTCAGTCCAATGATACTTATTTCTGACTTTTGGTCTCTAGAACTGTGAGAGAATAAGTTTCTGTTGTTTTAAGTTACCAAGTCCTGGTAATTTGTTAGGGCAGCCACAGGAAACTCATATAATGATGTAAGGAATCATTTCCTGGGTAATAGAAAAGATGTACAATTATAAAAATCAAAGAAATTAAATGTACACACTATTATCAAAATTAACTTGAAACTATCAATATGAACTCGTGGGCTTTTAAAATAAGATATTGCATTGAATCTAAAATTCACATTTTTTGTTACATTTTAACATCTCTGCAATCAGGATTTATCTTATAATCAACGGCAATTCATACGTAAATTGGTTGTGATCTATTTTTTCAACGGAACATAAAATAATGATGCTTCATACAATGAATGATGCCTTATCATTTTGATGAAATGTAGAACATACTTTCTAGTTTTGACCATTGACATGACCTAGAAGCTCTCACTGTCCAACTCTGTGACAATTTGAGCAACAAAAAAGAATATTGATTATAGTGGATTCAAACACATTGAATCAATGAAAATAGGTGAGTCCATAATGATACTAAAAAAGAAAGAGATCAAGAAAAGTTTATGTCACAATCTGCTGTAACTTACTTTGGAAATCGGCAATTAAAATGAAAAAATTAAGCCTTTATCAAGCCTTTCCAGTAAAAAAGGCATTTCAGAGAAATCAATTATCTGACTGATGAAAGAAAGCTCTGCTTTACAGAAGAATGCCAGATAACACTGAGAAGAAATAATGGAACTGGAAAATCAGCATTCTGCAAACCCATATGAAGCCATTGGCCCAGGCAAAGATATTCAATTGATGTTAACTCTATTGTGTATATGATTAATGGAAATGGGATATTCATATAACCCCCAAGTAGCACCACACAGATTATTTGCTAATGTCAAGGAGAAAAATCAATAGTTTTACCATGGAAGAATCAAGCTGTCATCATCATAATCTGGTGGCCAAACTCACTAACGGTGTCATAAGATGTTATGTGCCCCAATGCAATACCAGGTACACAAGATCGCCTACGTTGATTTCTAACCAAAAATGTGTGAATTGGATCTGCTAATCCTATAGAACTAACAACTAGTTTATAGGAAATAGAGGGGAGAAAGGATCAAGTTAAATGACACCATGAGAAACAAATCTGACAAATCCAGAAAGTAGACATCTTGCAGGAGAGCTGGCCAGCCGGCTCCACAAGCCAAGGTTGTGAAAACAAAGAGGGAACTGTGCCTGAGTGAAAAAGACTGAGGGATTCAACAACCACATTCGGTGAGTGGTCCTGGGTTGGGGCTTAGTTTGAACAAACCAACTAACCTGGACATTTGGGGATATCAGAGAAACCTGGATAGGGACTGTGTATAAGATAAAATAAAAATGTATGGGCAAGGAAAAGTGGTGATTACTAACTGAAAAATGCTCCTTCCTACTTAGCATGGGTAGTGTGATCTTATTTTGGCTTTAAAAAGCACACATAGATATATATCATATATCACACATACATATGCCCATGTGCATGCACACACACATACACACACACACAAACGGAACAATATACCCTAAGGTATTAAAAGTGATCCTCTCTGAAAGATAAGAATAAGGTGTTTCAATCTTCTTATTCTTATTTGTCTGTATTTTCTAAATTTCTAGGATGTTCATTTAGTGCATTTGCAATAATGAAATTATACTTTAAACAGAAAATAAAATCCATTCAGAATTTTCATTTTGGTTGGTATAGAAGACTAGATACCCTGGCTGACTCTCCTACTAAAACAACAAAAAATGCTGGATAAACGTAAAAATATCTTTTAAATGGATTAACGAAATAGCAAAAAGAGTAAAGACTTCTCCAAAGCAAAAAAGAAAAAAGGAAAATCAGGAGCCAGAGAATTAACTTCAGTGTTCATGTTAAAATTTCAAAAGTAGACACTAAAAGGATTGAAAAAGTGTGTAGAACTTCTAAACTAGTAGTGAGCAAAATGGAATGAGGGGAAGAAAAGCAGAAAAAAAGGAGAAACAAATAACAAGAACAAAAAGTACGTGATAGATATTAACCCAAATATATGTAATGACAAAATTGTAAATGGACTAAATGTTCCAGTTTAAAGACAAAGATGGTCAAACTGGATTAAAACATCCAATTGCAGAGTTAACGAAAGGCACATATATAATGAAAGAATACAGGAAGGTTCAAAGAAAAAGGCTAGGAGAAGATAGGTCAGGAAAAAGTAACAAAAGAGAGCTAGTATCACTCTCTTAGGTATTTTATAGATTAGGAAGATAGATAGATAGATAGATAGATAGATAGATAGATAGATAGATAGATAGATAGATAGATGGAATGATGCATAGATAGATACATAGGTATAGATACACACACACATGAATTTATATTATTAGATCTGTAAACCTTAAGGCAAAAAGCATTTCTAAACATGGAGTTAAAATAACAGTTTTAATTTACCACAAAGACGTAATAATTTGAAACTTATATGCAACTCATAAAATAGACTCAAAATAGACAAAGCCAAAATTACAGAACTATGGGAGAAAAATTGAAATCAACAATCATATGGGAAATTTTCATATACCTCTTTTAGCAATTGATAGATGAAATGGATATGTGTGTGATATATATACACATATATTAGCCTAATTAAGCTTATAAAATAATTAAGGCCATAAAAGACTTGAACTCTATCATCAATAAGATATATTTAAGGTACTTATAATGAATATTGCACCCAAAAAATGGGAAATACAAATTCTTCTCAAGAACACGCAAAACATTTATAAAAATCCACAATATATTGGGCTATAAAGCAAATTTGAACACATTTTAAAGAATTTAGGTTCTATAGACTACTATGCAACTATTAGGAATCAATAGCAGAGATAAGAAAAAAATATTCTACTAGTATAACCATCGAGTTACAATAAATTTGGTTATAGCAAATTTATAATACAATACAATAAATTTGGTTATAGCGAAATAATGTGTCCAGCAGGATGAGGTGGCCATACAGAATCCTCTTTAGGATTCTAACAGATGAATACAAGAGAATAACCACCCACTGTCCAGTGATGAAATTAATGTCTGCATCTGTGCATAAGGGGTTAATCGGGACTTAATGGGATCTTTTCTTCTTTGGAGTGTGGGAAATCATTTGTTCCTAAGCAAATCACAGAGTTTTCTTTAGCCCTTGTGCTTTTCCAAGCCAAAATGTTCCTTCCCAAGGTCTGGCAAGATAAAGTACTCAGGACAGCTGCATTTTAAAAGCACCCTTGTGAGTTGGGTCTTTATTAGGGTAAGCAGGGAAAAAAATCACTAAATTTAGATCTTCTCTCATATTTTATTATACTCAGGATTGGGCTCTAAGTACTAGCACCAGAAAACACAAATTGAGCACATGCACATTGCATGTTCAGGCCATGCTAAAAAGAAGGAATTTGTAGCCAAACTACAATGAAACTCATAGAAAAGGCTAAAGATGTGGTCATTTCATGTTTGATATGATATGTAGTCCTCTCTGGTTTTATTTGGAAGATATCTGGGGGCTTTGAAAAGATGAGTGTGAATCTAATTAACAGTAATGGGAAAATTCCAAACTGCTGTTTGAACACAGATGTGCTCCTGAGAGCCCGGTGGTCAGCAGACCCTTCAGATTGTAACTAGAACCATGAATCATCATTCTGAACATAGTGGGGAATTTAGGTCTGTTTCTATTGATTTACACAACACTATAGGAGAAATCATGGACTCAGAGATCTCGTCTACCTTGAACAGTTTCAGCTCCCGGTGAAAACAGAGATCAGAATCAGAGGCAATTGTTGAGACTTTATGGTAGAATATTGAAGGAAAGGAGGTGTGCATCCAACAGGAGGTGACAAGATAACAGAAAAAGAATGGAAAAGGATAGTGAATTTCAAAGTGATTTCAGGTATAGTTATGTTTACGTGGCTCATTGCTAGAACCAGACTACAAGTTACTCCATGAATAATTGAAAAATCTTTTCGTTTCTGGTCTTATCTGAGCTACTTAGTTCATGAGCAAAAACAATGGCAGAGTTAGTCTTGAGGCAGTGTTTTCCAACTTTTCTTGCATCGTGGTACACAGAGAATGATTATTCTTTTTCGGCACACTGGGAGAGCTGCTGACCATCCAGCCCAGGCCTTGCCCTACGTATCACAGACCTGAGGAGATCGATATTGAGGCCACCCACTGAGATGCTTGATCTTAGGGCGCCAAATGAACAGCTGTTTCGTGGGCATCTGAGACCCAACATCCAAAGCCCTATTTCTCATCTTCCTCCCAAGATCTGCTTCTCCCACAGATTTCCCATCTCAGTAAGTGACAACTCCATTCTTCCAATTGATCAAACAAGAAGACTTGGATTGAAACTTGACTCATCTCATTTCCTCACATCCTGGTATGGACTGAATTGCACACCCCCAAAAAAGATATGTTTAGGTACTAACCTCAGTCCCTCAGAATGTGATCTTACTTAGAAATAGGATCGTCGCAGATGTAATTACTTAAGTTTAGATAAGATTGTACCGTAGTCGATTGGGCTCCAAATCCAATATGACTGATGTCCTTATAAATGGAGGAAATGTGGACACAGACAGGCATGTAAGGAGAAGACCACGTGAAGATGAAGGCAGAGATCAGGGTGATGCTTTGGCCAAGGAACACCAAAGATCACCAACAAACCACGAGAAGCTAGGAGAGAGGCATGGAACAAATTGCCTCACACAGCTCTCAGAAGGAGCCAACCCTGCCAACACTTTAATTTTGACTTCTAGCCTCTGGAACTGTGAGACAATAAATTTCTGTTGTTTAAGCCACCCAATTTGTGGTACTTTGCTATGGCCACCTTAGCTAACTAATAAACACACTTCCTTCAATCCAAAAGCAAATCCTCTGAGCATTACCAGACAGTCTAACCTCTTCCCCCCTTACACATTGCTCCATCATGCTCCAAGCCTCCATCATCTCTTGCCTGCATTAGTGCAATAGCTTCCTACCCGGTCTTCCCTTATCCCTTTTCTTCCCCAACAATCTATTCTCAGCACAGTAGTCCAAGTCAGCCCTTTAAAAACCAAGCAAAATTATGTCACTCTTTTGCTCATCCTCCATTGATGTCCCATCTCATCCAGAGCAAAGGCCAAAGGCAATTCAGTGGCCAACAAGGCCTCCCACAGTCTGATTCCCAGGTACTGCTCTGACCTCACAGCCTTCTACTCTCATTGCTCACTCCTTAATCTTCCTCCACTATCCCCTGCATGCTTCCCACTCAGACTTTTGGCACCTGTTTTTCCCTCTATCTCCAAAATTCTTTCCCCAGATATCCACATGTCTGCCTCCCTTATCTCCCTCAGGTTCCATCTTCTCATGGAGGACTTCCCTGACCACTCCACACAAAGCCTCAACCCTCCTCCCCACCCTGGCGCCATCCCCCTAGCCTTCTGTGTAGCACGTATCTTCTTCTGACATCTATACATTTTGAGTCCTGTTTGCTGAGCAACTCCCCACACTAGATGGTAACAGTTATGAAGACGAGAAATTTTATCTGCTCTGTTCACTGCCATATCCACAGCATTAGAATGAGGCTTGGGACATGGCAGTCCCTCAATTAATATTTACTCAATGATTGAAGAAATGAATACTTCCCATTCTTTACCTCCTGCTTGGACCTGAAGGAACAACTCTCCATCTGTGCCATGAAGTCAATACACAATTTGACCCTGGTGAGTGGGGGCTGCCTGAGAGGTGAAATGCCCAGATCCTGGCAAGCAAGAGAACTGCTAAAAGACTGGGAAAGTGTGGTTTTAATGGGAAATACTGAAGAGCGAGGAAACAGGAGAGGAAAAGGAATAAGGGAAAAAGGAGAGGAAATGGGAGGAAGGGAAATCAGAGTAAATAAATAAGAGGAAAAAGGAGAAAGGGAATCAGCCATGAAACCAGCTGTGACAAAGAAAGAGAAAAACAGGATCAGAGAAGAAAACCTATATGCAAAGGATAGGTTTGAATAGTGCAGGGTTCATAGAGGCATCAGGTTCATACAACATATTTTGGACCCAGCATTTCAAAAAAGGCTATCACAGTATTGTTTCAACTTCCAAAAGAAGTGTGATATCTTTGTCATTTGTGTTAGTATTTCGTTGTATTGAGGAAGAGAAAGTGAGCGGGGAACTTACAAAACACATTAACAGGTGATTCAAAAAAGAAACAGTAAAAAAGCCAATAAACATATAAAAAAAATGTGTTTAACCTCACAAGTCATCAAAGGAACACACATTAGAACAATAACAAAACAGTTTTCCTATATGTCGGTAGAATTATTTAAATGATAATATCCAATGAATTTCAGAATAAGCATGGTGGGAGTGTAAAACTGGCATAATCTTTCTAAAGGAAAAGTTGGTATTATATATCAAAAGGTTTTAAAAACTCATATTCTATTATTCAGTGACAGCATTTATAATTTACTCCAACTCTTCCAAGATGATCTTTGTACATAAAAGATAATTGCTCCCGGTAAGTGCCAGAGCTGGGATTGGAACTTAGGTCTATCAGCTCAGAGGATCAGAGACCTACCAGGTTCTCAACTTCCCACAAGAAGGAATGTGGGTCACAGAACCAGAAATAGAGACTTTGGATGCAGAACTTTCAGTCTATCCGCAAATGGGATGGAAAATGCTTTCACTGTAAGTAGTGAAAACCACGCATTGACCTACAGAACTCCCGAACCCAGATCGTTCCCCGCCAGGTGAGACAACACGTGGAGCATTTAAAACCCGAGCACAGACAACAACCTCCTATGGGAATACATTACCAATTCACATCACAGTGATGTACTTAGAAATGTTATCTTAACAAGAAATTTCCTGACACTCACATGAATAAACGCATGTGTACATCTGAATAGATTTAAGATGCTGGCTCTAGACCTCTTTGCTAAAAAGAGCTTTAACTTGAGACACAAAACACCAATTACCTTGCAGGCTCAAGCTTAAGCAATTTGGCATTATTTTGAAAGCCCTTGTCATAAAAGCAAACAAAAGACAAGCAGGGCTTTGCAGCATCTCAACCTCCCCCTCCAGTCAGCCCACTGCCGTGGGTTTTACAAGGTTAGTTGCAAATGTGGACAAGACGACTCCAACGCAAGCTGTTCACTCAGAATTAATACACTTCGAAGTCGAGAGCCAGGCAAGTGGCAGTGCTAATCAAGCAAGTGATAGCATTTATCTCCTTTGGCTCAGCTCAAAATAGGATATGCCACAGGTGACCCGAGTCCTTCCCTCCCCTTCTCGAGCCATTAGCTGAACATCATATTTCTTTCTGCTGCCAACGCCGGCGCCACCAGTGGCACAATTCAAATAGGGGGAAAGAACATACATGATGAGAACAGCTTATTAACTCCATCTGGGAATTTCTGTGCTCACCTATGGCTGGTTTTAAGGTGTTCTCTTCGTTTGCCTAAAGTAATGAGAAGATAACCCGCATCCAATTATCCAACACACGTTACAGGAGGATGAACAGCTAAAAATGTTAGGATTTAAATTTAAATTGTGTGTTACAGTGACCGAAAAGAGGCTTATGCCAACAGAAATTTCAAGAAGTGATTTAAATATGAACGAATTGTCCGAAAAACATAGATGTCGTTATTGTCTTACAGTATCTCAACCGTGACAGGGTGCCACAAATGAACGAAGCCTGAAGAATGACAAGGGATCAGATCTCTTGAAACCTGGACAAGCTCTGCCCTGAGGGAATGGTTTAAAGAACAAGCCAGATATGAATTTATAAATCATTCTCCATAAGCAAGGTTTCTGCAGAGAACCCAGCAAGCACAAATCTAAGATCTGTAATCATCTATAAAAATCCAGAGAGGCCCTCAACTCTAATTTCTATCCCGTAAAGTTCCAAATTCTCCTTCATTTAAAGGTCAAAAGGCCGGCGATTTCCTTTTTAAAAGTTTTTTACTGTTTTATGTGTATGCCCGTGTGGCCTTCTATCCAGGTTTATAGGAATGCAGAATTTGTCCTCTGTGTCATTTCCTTGGATTATTTTACAGAGCATAGGAAGAGCGGTGCAGAAGGACATCAGCTCTGCTTCCTTTGCCAGCTTCCAGCTCTGGTCAAGCAGAGAGGCTGAATCTTCACTGCTTATTTGCCAGACCTGAATTGCATCCTTATTTCTCTTCTTCTTGGAGCACGTGTTCTTCAGAATGATATGGTGTCCTCCTCTTTTGAATTGTAGATTCTAGCAGAAGTCTCTGGATTTATTTCCTTTGGAGAAGGAAGTCAGGGAAGAAATTACCTTGAAAGTGCTTTCCCACACTCCGCCACTGTGGATAACTCAATCCGGCCAGTGAACCTGGCCCAAGGACAGACAATCAGCAGGCTGGCAAGGGACCTGAGACAGACTCTCAGTGGCTGGGACTTGGAAAGGATGCATAGTTCGAAAAAGAACAGTAAGATGCAATTTAGAGTTGGAAATATATGGCTGAAAAAAGTAACATCTGCTGTTTTCCTAATACATGCTATAGACTGCAATGTTTGACAAGATTTCTTGTGAGGAGGCACAGGAGATATTGATGTGAGATTTCCAAGGTTAAATATTGAATAACCCCCCAAAAGAGAGTGAGACCAGCCCAATGAGAGGAAGAGAGAGGGAAGGACCAGCCATGCTTACTGTCGGGGAGCAAGGGTGGCCTTTCCTAGGCTCCTGTGTAGGCATATCCTGCAAGGAAACCCTAAATCCTTAAAGTAACCTAAGTGAATCATTCTTCTTAAACCAAGAGCCTGGGGAAGACATTGATTAAATGACATGTAAATTAATACCTAAGGGTAAAAGGAGTGTTGAAATTAATTTACTACTGAATTATCATTACAAAATTATTTGTATATTAGTAACTTAAACTACTTTCCCTTAAAAAATTCAATTTCTAAGAAGGATAGTTATACTTTATATATATTGATATATCTGTTCCTTTAACATTATGCAATTCCAAGGACAGGACTAACATCTCTGTTAAGGAGTAACCAGCTGATACACTGGATATGAATTTCCCTGGATTGTATTTCACTCGAGATATATCTAAAATGGTCTGACAAAAAAAGGAAGGATAATAGGGTTCAACTGTATTTTAATAAAGTTAATTGACACACTAGTGCTAATGATTGCTTTTGAGAGACTGAATATATAAACAATAGCCAGACCGTATATAAAAATAGAACTCTGACTCAACACCTGCAGCAACTTCCCCAGGACACCAACCCGTTATCTACAGGAACCAGCCCAGGAAGCCAGCCTTGCTTGTAAGTCAGACTTGCCAGAAGCCAACTACTATCTCTAGTGACATCTTCTCCAGGAAGCCAAACGATAACTTCTGTAACAATCGGCACAAAATGGTCAGGACTTGATTAATAACTGACAGCTTCCCAAATTTTTTCCCCACTTCCAACTTAGGACCAACTAAAAAAGCCAAATGTGGACCCCTAACCAATCACATAGGATGCCCCACTTCTAGCTCACCCTCCTCCAGCTCGCCCAGGCCAACAGCCTCCATCAGGGCACATCCAAACCTCCCCTGTTTTCACCATGAAGCTTCCCCACTTCTCTGCCTGCCTTTGAGTCTCTGCCAAAATGTAGGTGAAAGTGGGAGACTCCCTTGCTATAGCCAGTTCAGAATAAATAGCCTGTGCTTGCTCTCATTTGGTTGCTCTTCATCTATATTGGTCTTTTCTATTTCTGTATCTTCATCTATTTTATGAACATCTCTAAAAAAGGATTCTTATCAAAACAAACAAGGCAGTAAAGCAAGGAAGGTGAAAGTGAGCTGACGTGTCACTAGAGCACCTGGACGTAGAGTCTTGTGTGCTGTCTTTTGTGCCACCTTGTCTGAAGAATGACTCAAGTCCAAATTCATCCTACATGTAGATACGTTTATGAGTCCTGTGAAGCATTGTTTCCATGGCACATTGATTTCATGATCGAAACAAGAGTACTTTTTCAATTTGCTTCCAAATGATACAATGGAAAGAAGATTTATACAAGAAAGTTGGGCTGATATAGAGTTCCCCAAGTTATCCCAAAAATTAGAAAGAGAAGACATTCTTCCTCTATTTATCTTATGAATTTCTTTTAAAGACTCTATTAAGAAAAATGAAAGGAATAATCTGGTGCAAGAGGTCAAAAGAAAAGCCAGAGACCAGATGTCAACGACTCTCCATTTCTCGCTGAACCTCAAGGCACCCGCCGTGGGGGTTTTGAAGTTCTCCGCCCAGTGGATGCCCAGACAGCACTCCCAGGAAAAGAGGAATGAGGAAGGATGATAGCAATGGAGAAAAAGTCCTAAAGTACTAAAAGCAAGACACTTTTCCTCCCAGCAATCATTACTCACGGAAGGAATGGTTCTATGTACTTGAGTACCTAGAAACTCGGACACCAGAAATTAGTGAAATAACAAAAAGCCCTGCAAAAGGGAAATCACAAAGAAGCGAAGCACTGCAGACTTTTGTTCCACGTAAGTTAGTTATCCAAGGGACACGAGTAGTTAAAAGCCAAGCTCTTCCCCCCAATATTCTGCAGGAGCTAGTTCTGCAGAGAAACATGCTTTTCGTGATCTGCCTCAAACCTGTCTGAAATAATTACCTGGGAAGCAAAAAGGTGGCATTTTAAATTTTAGTGACACGTTAATGAACAAGGTAATGCTCTTGAAAGATACAGAGAAAAAGTCACCACATGAAGGAGAGCAAGAGCTCCTCAGATCAAAACACAAGGCATGTAAGTGGCCGTGGCAGGCCCAGCGTGCGTCAGAGCTGCACTTCAGGTCGTCGAGGCCCCTTCAGACACCTCCCAGCACTGACGTATTTACCACTTTTATTGTCCCAGGCAGTGTTTGGCAGATGTCTCGTCTCAGAAGATTTGAGCCTCTGACTTGGAGTCAAATGTTAACAGGATGCCTTAATTACAGTATCAGTTATAAGGTCCTATCTTTTTGAAAGAAATGACTTCTTTCAAGCTTAGGAGTTGATCTTCCAGTTTGAAATGGTATAATCTCAAAATACAACAATTCAAAGTACAAAGCTAGAACATTCGCATATATAGTCATGAACATGTCCTCACACCCGTTCTGTGGCATCTTTGGCCCGTCACCAGAGCCAGTGAGAGGAGAGGTGGGTGCCCGAGCCCCTGGGAGGCTCTCCTGAGGCCCCTGCAGGCTCCTTGCTGTGGCCAGGTCTCCTGCAGACAGTTCGAGCAGTAACTAAGCTCAGGGTCACTCTTAGGGGTTGAATTGTGTCCCTCAAAAATTCATATGTTGAGGTCCTATCCCCTAGTGCCTCAGAATGTGACTTTATTTGGAAATAGGGTCATTGCAGATATAAATAGCTAAGATGAGGTCATTAGGGTGGGCCCTGACCCAGTATGATTGGTGTCCTTATAAAAAGGGGAAATTTGGGCACACAGACATGCACACAGGGACAATCCCACGTGAAGATGAAGGCAGAGATGGAGTGATGCTTCTACAAGCCAAGGGACACCAAAGATTGCCAGCAAACCACCAGAAGCTAGAGGAGACACATGGAACAGATTCTCCCTCACAGCCCTCAGAAGGAACCAACCCTGCCGACACCTTGACCTCAAACTTCTAGCCAACAGAACTGTGAGACAATAAATTTTTGTTGTTTAAATCACCCAGTTTGTAGTACTTTGTTACAGCAGCTCCAGGAAATGAATACAGTCACCATTTGTCATCCTTGCAAACATTATCTCAACTCCCAATAACCAGCCACATCACCATCGGTACTAACCCTTGACCTGGTGTGAAAACTGGGACTCTTCATAAATCTCCAGCACATTCTTCTTTGGTCTACTCTGTCAACCCACCAGCTCTTATATTCTGAAACCTCTCCTTTCATATTCTACAACATTAACCTATTTTTCAGCTAAGATACTATGGTCACTGGAAAGTCAAAAAATAAGTGATCCGGGACTACGACCTTTTCTTGACTTAAGGTCACAGGTTTGTAAAGCATTTTAATTAAGGAATCAAAAGGAAGAAATACAGAGAATAAGGAAGTGAGGGAAAATGTAAGGAAATTCTAAACTGTGGCTCTCTTCACCCATCTAATCTTCATTAAAATGGAAAATTGAGCTGCCGTCTGTTGAAGGTTGTTCTAAAAACCAAGATGGTGGTTCTCAAAGTGTGCTCCCCACCTAGCAACATCAACAGCAAATTATCAGGCCCCACCCCAGACCTACTAAATCAGAGGGGGTGGGGCCCATGTCCTGTGTTGGAACAAGTCTTGCAGGTGCTTCTGATGCCCACTAAAGTGTGAGACCCACTCTTACACTCAAAACCAGGAAGCAAATTGGTTCTACGTGATAGCAAATTCAGTTGGTAGTGACTGCCCAAGAGCCCTGTGTTAAAAAGGATTCTGAAGCAGACTCTGAGCCCTCACTTTAAAATGAGGAATCTTTTGGGCAAAAAAGAGAAGGAGATGGCAGCCGCAAGCCACCTGACAACCATCCCATGAGTCTCAGGCTCATAAACCGTCGCCACTGTATCTTTCTTCACATCCATGATTCCAAATAAAAAATCGCCCAAATTTCTGAAGTGACTCGGACCTTGCATATACTGACATAAAAATACAAAGAAGAGATAAAAATCTTGCTTTCGGTTCTGAGACAAAACTCAAGATAAAATAAGTACTTGACAACACTGTTCCTTCTTCTACTAAATATTTATTTCTCCCTGTTCTCCTCATACCTTGCTTCTCTTTCAGGATGGCATTATTTTGGTGATGGGATAAAAGAAATGGAGTTATACTTCACCTAATTCAGGAAAACAAGCCATATACAAAATCTAAACCTGTAAAATAATTGAATTTGAATGTTATTGTTTATACCGCATTTACATAATAAAGGATTCTCTTCCTTTTTAAAAAGATTTATAAGAGTTCTTTAGAAGATTGTGTTCCTCTGCAGTATTTCAAATCTGACTTGATTTATTTTAAAAATCACCTACTGCTTCCTTTTCCTTCAAGGCTGAACTCCTGGGGATCAAGAGCCGCAGCCTGAGCACAGCCCACCCCACAACCTTCTCTTCCCTCCCCACCCAAGACCAGCTCCTCCCCAGGGTCAGGCAGAGCCACTCATCCTTGTGTTGTCTCCCAAAGCACTTCCTTTGTCTTTCCCGCCTCCTCTGTGGCATGAATACCTTGCTGTCCTCCACACCCAGGTAACCTCTTACTTTCCTTTGGACCCCTGCTCTGGCCCCTCCCTGCCTTCGCCATCCAACCCAGGCTTCTTCTCTGAACTTCCAGTGCCTTCCAATATCTGCCTTTACTTGCCCTAAAGTCTCATACTTTGTTCTATGGTTCTTGCGTACTCCATCCTTCCACAACCACTCCCTGAGGGAAGCCATTTCTATCATATCTCCCACAGCAGCAATGCAATGATTCAATAGATTCATTGCATGAATGCATTCCTTGCTGGCAGATTGCAGCAAGTCATTTCCTCTCTTATTCCTTCTGGAAGCATTGCATACATATCACAGGCTCCAATTGAAATGACTGAATTTCTTACCTGGTAAGGGTCATTCTTCTCCTCAGGGAAGCACTCAGAATGACCTGGCTACTAGATTATCTACATGAGCAGTTGGAGAGGTTGTGTGACATGCATAAACTAGAAAACGAGGAAATCAGAATTCTGTCGCTCAGCGGCCCCTAATGAAGCGTGTGGCCTGGGGCATTGTGTCTCTGGCCTGTACTTTAGGATCTCTATTGTCCATTCTTAAGAGTAATTCACCTGAGGATCAGCTAAAATGGCTTAAAGCATCCGCCAGCTTTGACATTATCTGAACAGTATTATTAATCATTTGCCCTGTCCTCCAAAGATATTCCTCTGATCCTTATATTTTCCAGTACAAATGACAGGAGGCATCTTTATCTTATTTATAGCTCTAAGTAAATTGGTATGAACATCAACCAAACATATTTATTTTATTTCCCAAGAAATATACCCCCAGAAAACGTCAAGGAAATGATCTTTGAAAAATGCACATCCAAATGCAATATAAAATATTTAAGGGAACGACTGTGCTCTTGGTTTCCATTTTCGGCTAGATTATTCTACAGGCTCTTATAAAAGTGCTTTTAAAGGCGGAAAATGGCCATGAATTAAGAAAAGACTTCAAAGCCCCCTGGTTCTCCTTGATTCTACTTTTACTTTCAGCATTCGCCTTGAATGAACGACCTCAAATAACTTAGATATTCAAAAATGGATGGACAGTACTTAGCAAAGTAAAACTCAAATAAAGATGATGAGAACTAAGCCAATCATCAATGGCTTGAAAATTCACAGCCTCATTTGGTGCTTCTTGATGAGGTGTCTCTTTATGACACTTTCAGTGGGCTTCCCATCCATCCACCTTCCCAAAATCCTCCACCACTTAAGGAATATTTCCCATATTGGCCTGCGGTGTCAAACTAGCAAATCTTGTGGTCAACAGAAAGAATTCCAGAAATGAAGATTATTATTTAAATCTAACCATAAATCCATTCAGTTGAGTTGGCTGGGGAGCGAATACATAGATTAGCTCATTTAATCCTCCAGCTACCCTGTGAGGCAAGTACTATTATATCCCCATTCTAAGATAAAGAAACTGAAGCACAGAGAAGTCAAATAAATTGCTCAACATTTACATAGCCAGGAAGTGGCCAAGACAGAGTTTGACCTCCCCAACCCCAGACCCTGGGCACTCAGCCACCGTGCTACACTGCCGGAACAATACAACCACTCCACACCTGCTGACGTTAGCCTCATAAATGATGAGTTAGGTGAAAATTTTCAGTGAACTGAAATTCATCAAATTTATCAGTAAGTTGCATTGGTCAAACAGCTATTACACAGAGAAGAAAGGTGAAACCCATAAAAAATGAGGACTTCCTCAGGATCTATAAGAGTGACCCAGGGAGGATGAGTTCCGCCCAGGGGACATGCCAAGACTAAGACCTGTGGTCCAGGCAGCCCAGGGAGATCTGTGCAGACATCCCAGAAGGAAGTTCCCAGTACTCAGGGTAGTACCCTGCCCACAGCTCCCAGATGGCCAGCTGGAGGTGGTGCTCACCTGGGGGACAGCTGTGGAGGACAAGCCTAGACCACTATTTGAGGAAGATGCAAGATGACCTAAATCTAACTCTCGTCTTCCCACCCAGACAGACCCACTCCAGACAGCTGGGTAACTGAGGTTCCTATGTCAAGACATTCTGCACTGGCCTCTTGTCATTGGGCCTGGGAGTGTCTAATGAGGTCCAGCCGCCACCAGAGCAAGAACACCCTCAGCCAGCTCCTGAGGTCTGCCATGCTGGACACAGCTCTCACTGGCTAGGTGGACCAACCCAGTGGACCGCAGAAATGTTCTGAGCTCAGGTGCTGGGGTCAACAGCTCTTACTAGCTATAGACCTTGGGAAAGTTTAGAACTTCTTAGAGCCTCAGTTTCCTTATCTGAAAGATGGGGCTAATGAGACAATTCTGCCAGGTTTTCGTGAGGATTAAATGAGATAATGAATGTAAGGCACAGGGGACAATGAAATGCCCCAATACGTCAGCTGCTGCTCTTACTATTGGCCCCTTCAATGGCAAAGGGAGTGGAAGCACCGGCTCTGCTCACCCGATGTCATCAGTTGTCTGTCTCCATGTCTGGACATCACTTTAAATACTCCAGATATACCATGCCGTGTGAAGTGTGCTGTCAGTGTCCTTGTCAAGAGAGCAGAGCCAGGGTGGACAACTGGTGTTCTACTCAGGAAGCCCCAACAACAGGGCAGCTACTGCACGTGATGTTGGTTGCCATCGAACAAGGTCTATGGACTGTGAAAATGGGTTCCTTTAGAGCAATTGACCTGTTAATTATCATGACGGCTACTAGAAATGAGCTCTCAATGGTGACATTAAAGGTATTCAAGGTGTATGGATTGACTAAAATTTTTAAGTAAATGCCCACACCTTGCAGGAAGAGGGTACAGGAATCCAGTGATGCCGGGACCCTTTCGCTTAGGGAAGACGTGTGACACAGCCCTAAACCACCCATGGGGCCCTGAACTTGGAGGACTTTGTTTGCCTGGTACCAGCTCTCAGGGCTACAGCACTTGCTTCCACAGTCTTAGCATTTGCCTCAAGGCTCTTTCTGCCCAGTAGGAGTCGTAGCATCTAAGGGGCAGGGAGCTGGGACTTCATTAGCTCACAGAACAGGTTGATGAGCACTTTGGGGCCTGCTGGCAAATTAATGCTCCTTTAATAAACATCTTGTGTATGGCAGAAGCTGGTTCCAGAGTTTTCAAGGGACAAGTCAGCCCTCACCTGCCCCAAACTTCCTTAGCTGCTACTCAAATCAACGAAAAGGAACCGAAGAGATGTATGTGACCAAATCAGCGTAGGTCCGTTTTCACTGTGCCTGTAAGCTTCATGGCGGAAGACATCGGGCAAGTTTCCTCAGCTCTGGAGAAGCCACTCGAGCTCAGAACAGCTACAGTCATCCAGATGGAGTCATCAGGGGAAGCTCACCAACACCAGGAGATCCTGTTCAAGGTGGTGCCACGAGGAGACGGACCTGACAAGAGAACAATCTCAGCAAGGAACTGCTTCTCCCTGGTTGTTCCTACACATTAAGCAGCCAACCTCAAAAATAAGTTGTTTCTCCCCCAAGCTGAGTATAATCCAAAATCCCCCCATTAGAGGCAAATAGGAGTTTCTGAATTCTGGGTGCTTAAGTTGGAGAAGGAGAAGTATGGGCTGTCATCAAAACCCAGCTTCAAGATTTCCTGCACTTTAAAGGTGTGTGCTTAACCAAGTCCCCTGGGCGGCCCCTTTACATCGAAGAACCTGTCTTAGGCTTTATCCGGACCTGCTTTCATTATACTGGGAAATATATATATAAACACAGCACTTCATGAAAAAGGAAAATGATACATGTAACCAAATAAGGGTCCCAGAGAGTCAGCCAGTGTGCGTCAACTGAAGAGTGTCGGCCTGAGCAACACTGGCCACTGTCTGCCAGAACCCTAAGATCAAGAGCTCTCAAGAGACACAATCTGCTTTTCTGTTGAGTTTCTATAAGCCCCCAGCTCTGCCCAGGAATCTGAGCATTTGACAGACTCAGAAGTCCATGCCACGGGGGACACAGGCGAGGATGTGCCGATCTCCAAATCCCAAATCCTGAACAGCAGTACAAAGCTGAATGTGCATTTCAGTCAGTCACAGGGAACATGCACTCCCCTATTTAGATTGCTCTGAAAAAGACCTTGAAAGAGAAGAGCTTAGTTAGAGCAAAGTGATGCTCAACGCAATGCTCGGTGCCACACAAGAAAACACAGACTCTCTGGGGTGGCCAAACATCACAAAGGTTTTCTTGCTCGTGGAGTGCAGCGTGGGTCCAGTGCTCCTCCATCATACAGCTGTGTATGCCATCCAGACTACATGTCCAACAAGGTAGTCACAGCCACGGAAGAGAGGACGAAAGGGTCGCATGGGATGGTTTCCTCGCTTCTGCCCACACCTCTTGCCAGTCTCATGGCCCATCCTGCCTGCATCCTGGGTAAGTGGGGAGCAGCCTCTGCCCAAGGAGGTGAGCAGCTCTGGGTGTGATGTGTGTACAGGACCTGTCACAAAGCTCGTGCCCCCTCGCTGCTCCCCATCTCCACTCATATATCTGAATCCCCACAGAGGTTCGTTCTTTGTAAGATTACAGATATTTTGGAATTCATGATACTCCTTCTGGACTACACATACCACCTGGAGGGGCTAAAACATGGTTTTTATCATTAATACCATTTCAAGGCACTGACATGAGAAGTAACTATAAAAATCTAGAAATTGTTCCTGGCCAAGGTCAGTGTCCAGGAAGGACAGGCAGGAAAGGAAAGCCAAGAAGAGGTAGAATGAGAACAGAAAATGAATATGAGCCCGAGTCCAGGTCAAGACAGAGAATAAGCTGCTAAACTCGCAGCAGAGACAAAGGACAAGAGGCCATGTGAGTGCAGGGCCGGGGGAGTCGTGAAGAAGCATGAAGGGACTGGAGGCACAGGGAAGACGGGGTTGCCTGCTCCTCTGAGCAGAGGTCCTCGAGCATCACTCTTGAGGACCCGATGCTGGGAGAGGGGGTCATTGCTCGTGCCTCTAAGTGGAAATTCAGGGACCTCAATTATGTGAGTTCAGATCTAACTCCTCTGACCTCTGTACACTGAGTTCTGCCCGCCCCTCCCTGCCCAAACCCACCTCCGCGACTTGGTCCTGTGTTAGTCCAAAAGGAAAAAAATTATCTGCCAGAACACATCTGCTTAGCTGGTTCCTGGGTTCCTGGTTTTGTCCTGGTCCTCAGTTCCAGGGTCATCCACAACCTGACATAAGAGTGAGGTTTATCTTTTTTTCTAATCACCTAGCATATGGGTCTTGAACTTGACCTTTCAAAAGAGATCCTTTCCTCAGTCTGAGATCTTGAATTTTTCTTCAGCCACCTCAAGAAAGTGGTCTGCTTCCCGTTCTGCCTACGTTACTATAGATATCGAATAAAGCCTTCATTCCCAGCGTGAGAACATTTATCCCAACAGGTCACTTTTTGAAAAAGGTTAAAGCAATTGAAAGAAGCCTTTTCCTTGGTGTCAAAGCCATAGACTTAGATGATTTTTAGGCCCAAAAAAACCCACTGGAAAAAAAAAATGGGCATTTCCTAAAAAGAAAAAATGCCTGCTGCTTTTTCTTAGCCCAGGAAATTATTAGTTCAGAAGGTGAATCTCCCCATGAATAAACTCAATATGGATGGGGAAATAAATCAATTGCCTGTCTACATTTTTTATTTGTGACAGTCATCTTGTTGAAAAAGACCATTATTTTTTGTGCTAATGGAAGTGTCTTGCTAGGTAAGACTTATACATTATCTAAAATACATAGAAAGCTTCATCTTTTCAGTGCATTTTGTTCACTTTAATAATTCTCTGCAGAAGTGCTACAAATTAGGTTACAGATATAAATATCTGCATTTCAGAGGTGTGACTATTGAGAAACCCTACTTGAGGTCACTTTCAAAGGACCTTGACATTATCTGGGACTCTCACTCATTCATACACTGTAACGAATGAATCAATGAACCACCATCATTCCAGGGATGGGCCGTTCCTTAACAACAACATGTCCCATATTTTCCATCTTTTTGTCCAGACTCTATGTGTCCAAATAAGCTATCCTACCTTTTTATTTGGAAAATATATCCATCAGAGCTACAGCCAGGCCTGATATCTCAGAATGCTTTAGCTATACCAGCCTGCAGCCATTCTGATGGGTCAGCATCCATGCTATACTGGTTGTTAAGCAGCTTGAGTATGACCCTGGCTCCAGCGGATCTATCACTCATTTCTGTAGATGCTTTCTGCTCCCCTCTTCTCCTTGATCTACCCCAGCCTGGCTTCCATCTGCAATGCTCCATTTGGACTGGTCTTGCAAGATCACCAGGGACTTCCACGTTCCCAAAGGCATGGATGGTTGGAGTCATTATCTTGAGCAGCAGTCAGCAGTGGGACAGTGCGCGTTACTCCTTCTTTCTCCAAGTTACTTTTTCTTATTTTCTCTAACACCACACTTGTCTGGTTTTGCTTTCACCATTCTGATCCCTCATTTGGGAGCCTTTGCAAGTGAATGGTGATCCACTTGTCCTTAAGTGTTGCCATTTCTTGGAGCACTTTTCTTCTGTCCTCAGTCTACACAGTCTCATCAACCATAGGACTCTCAAATGATTATCTCCAGCCCAGATCTCTCTGGGCCAATCAGCATATCTAGTCGAACATCTCTCTGGAAGCTCAAACTCTACATATCCGAAACTGAACTCAATATTACTCTATGTTATAATTCACAATATTCTAACTACTCCCAAAGGAGAGTGCGCTCTGTCAGTGCACCCTGGAAATGCCTCCCTGAGATACCTGGTTGTCCCACTCCGAAATGTGGATATCTTCCTTGATTCCTCCCTCTCATTTTCCATCAAGTGCCCTTTATTCTATGTCCTCAGTAGCTTTCAAGTCTATCTCCATTTCCCATTGTCATCATCCTATGATCTGGCATTCTCTCTTGCTCTCACCCAGTCCATCAGCCTTGATGACATCCTTGCACCATCTTGCTCGCCTCCGCTCTCGTCTCCACACTGCCCCTAGAGTGAACTTTCCAAAACTTAAATCTGATCCCATCACTCCATTGCTTTAAGACTTTAAAAATCTTAAATATTTTCCATTGTCTTTAGGATGAAACCTGAACTCTTGCCACAACTCAAGGTGCCCCCAAGCACAGGTTCTGCTACATCTATAGCTTCATCTCTCTGCTCTTCTCTTGTCATCTCCAACATGCAGAACCACTTATACGCCACTCACTCACCTCCAAACATTTGCACAAGCCACTCTGCCTGCCTCAAACAGCACCCCTCACCCTACACTCCAATTTCTGATACACACCCATTCACATCTTCTTCGTTTACCCTTTGAGTTGTATTTTAAAGGATACTTCCCTTTGGGAAGACTTTCTTGATCTTTTGGCTAAAATGGATCTTCTCGTGAGGTGTTCCCTTGGCATCCTGTACTCCCCATCACAGGAACCATTATACTGTATTTTCATTTTTTTCTAAATTTTCTTTTTTCCTTTTAAACTGTAAGACCCATGCCCATGGAACTACTTTGGTTGTTCCCTACTGGATTCCCAGGACAAAACCAACACTGATAGTGAGGGCGTAATGATAGTAAGCATTAAATAAATATTGAACAAATATGAGAATGAATGAATGAAAAAGTAGATTAATCTCACCTCCTCCATAAAGCCTACACCAGGGTTTCTCCAAATTAGTGCTATTGATATTTTGAGTCAGACAATTCTTTGCTATGGAGGGCCATTCTGTGGCATTGTAGAATGTTTAAGAGCATCCTTAAATACCAAAAGCACACCTGCCCATTTGTTATAATCAAAAATGTCTCCAGACATTGAGACATGAGACATGAGAATCACTGACTCCCACACTGGCCTCTCTCCCTTCTCATAACATCTTCACTGCCACTCATTACCACTTCATTGTTCTTAGCCTGGGTCATGTGTATTAGTTTTGTCACCCCAAGAAGACTGAAAACTCCTTGAAAGCATGGCCCTGTTCTCTAGTGTCCTCCACAGCACGTTATCCAGGAATGAATGTAAAAATGGAATCAGCATACCTGTCCATCAGTGGAAAGGAGTAGAAAGCCAACATCGCCATTCTCCTTCGCAGGTAGAGTTCTGGCTCTCCATCCTAACGTTATCCTATCTGCCCAAACATTTCAACATTGGAAAATTCAGCATTATCAGAAAGCCTTTACGGAACTCTTAATTGTATACAGTGCTTGTGATGCTTAATTTTGTGTGTCAACCTTACTGGGCCATAGGATAACCAAACATTTGTCAAAGATTATTCTGGATGTGTCTGTGAGTGTGTTACTGAATGAGATTAACATTTGACTTGGTAGACTGACTAAAGCAGATTGTCTTCGCTGATGTTGGTGGCAAAAAGGCTGACCCTCCTACAAATAAGGGAAACTCTTCCTGCCTGACTGCCTTCAAGCTGAGACACAGTCTTTCCCTGCCTTCAGACTAAACTGAAACATCCACTATCTTTGGGTCTTGAGAGTTCAGGCCTTCAGACTGGAACCACACCATCAGCTCTCCTGGGTCTCCAGCCTGCCAACTGCAGATCGTGGAACTTGTCAACCTCCATAATTGTATGAGCCAATTCCTTATAATAAATCTCTTTCTATATATACACACATCCTATTTGTTCTGTTTCTCCAGAAAACTCTGACTAATACAGTGCTGTTCTACACACTCTGTAAAGAAGATTTAAAACATTGTAGAACTAATAATCTCCTCATCTGGAATTCATTAAATTCTCATTTTCTAAAAATTAAACAGTCAAATGAACCATGGGTGGCTTTCTATTGGTTCAGTGGTCACTCCCTTGGAATGCTACTTTCTCTGGATAAGTCCACTCTACGTACCTTCTGGCACATTCAGAACAGAATCAGAGGGAATGCAGCCAACTTGCCCTTGACTCTCTATAATGACACTTGATTTCTCTTAAATTATCCTAGATGTCTCTAATGCTCTTTAAATAAATAATGATGATAATTAATATCAGCCAAAAAAATCGATGGTTAAAAATTAACCATTTATATTAAATATTTAGCAAATGTTTATGTACTAAATGTGATTTTAGCATTGTAGCAGTCCTGCTTAAAAATAACCCCAACACACCGTTTCCTGTGATTAGAAAAACACTATTCTATTTAGAAAATCATCTCAATTAATATGTGTACACGTAGTAAAAACAGATAGCAAAAAAAAATTGCTTCTTTCCCTTATTGTGTGCTCATGCTCAAATAGACAACAAACAAGTAGGTCAAACTAAAGCCCTTTTTTCTGAGTCCAGCCATGTGGTGTGGGGACACTCCCCAAAGTTGTAACCCCATGTTCTGAGCCTGGTCCTGCCAATAGTCACCCCATGAGCTTGGGAGAATTTCGCTGTACATCTCTCTGGCCCTCGGTTTACTCGTCTTTAAAATGGGGAGAAAGATAGATTCCACATGATAGCCAAGGTCCCTTCTAGAGCCAAAATTTCACAGTTTTGAGTATATTCTATGACACTACTTTTTAATCCAAAAATGATTTTTCTACTCCTTTTTTAATTGACAAGTGACAAGAGTAAAATTGTTAAAACAGCATTTGCACAGCCCTGGAATGAGATGGCACCGGAGAGAAATGCATGATTTGGGCATCAGGACAATATTACTGTGTTCAGAAGTTAGGGACGAGGGGCTTTATGTAGAAATGTTCATGTGGCAGAGAGCTCCAGACTAACTGGCTTAAAAGAAATCTATAGCCATTCAGGGATAAAAAGGGCAATGGAGAGAATAGAAGATTTCAAGATAGGAGGAATCAACAACAATGAAAGTCAGAGAAAACACCCCAAGAAAAGACCCGGCAGGATCTTTTTTGGTCTCTCTGATATGGTCGTTTCAAATTCGGGTCACTTTGGTAAAATTTCTCTTCCTGGGTTTCCTCCAGTCCCTGACTCTCTCCAGTGAGCATGGCACACAACCATAGACAAACTTTAGCTGTGCATGGAAGCAAAAAGTAGAAAACTTGCTAACGAGCCAAGAAAAGGGTCAACGACAAATTTCTACAGTTGTTAAGACTGCCACTTCGGGCAGCACTCATTTACAGCTATTTTAAGCAGAACGCAATTTAACGTAGGGAACGAGGTACCTATAAAATTGCCAGAAGGGTTGGAAGATGGGCCTCCGGGGATAACTCCCAGAGCAAGATGCCAAACTGGTCCCCCAGGGGAGCCGCTACCCCTGCCACAGTTAGAGATGTGGGATTGACAGTCCACCCAGCACACCTCGTACAGAGTGTATTGGCTCCTCTTGTCCAAGAGAGGGACACACACTGCAATGCTGAGTTTCCCCCAACCTTCAAAATGAGCAAAGCTGGAATACTGAGCCAGCTCCCAACATTGCTGCGATGTTCACGCCACCCCTGTGAGGCCAGAGCGCACCTGAAATGCTCCTGCAGCAAAGCCTCATCATCGCCATGACCCCCCTTGACAGCAGCAACAGCCAAAGCAGAATAAGGAGCCCTCTGCACATGCACCTTCCAAATCTCAGGGAGCAGGCTCTGAGGGCAGGAACCCAGCTCAAGTTCACAGCCAGAGCTGCAAGGGAGTCTGAGCAGCATGGTCTTTAGCCTTCTGGACTCTGCAGCACAGGAAGGCGCCTTCCAGAGAGAAGCCAGAATAGGTGTTGAGGGCCAATCCGCCATATCCAACACAGGTGGGATGGAAGACACCAGTAAAATCCTCTTTAAGATCCTAAAGACAGTAATAAAGCAGACCATCCAAAAAATCACAGCTGAATCATACCACATGACTTCTCCAGTTCAATTTCTTATTACATGTTTATCTAGATGAAAACACAACATTTTGGAGATCAAGATTTTATAGATTTGTATAGACTGCCAAGTCTTAGATCTCATATACTGCCTGTAAATTTTTGTTATTATTTTCCATAAGAAGAAGAGGTAACAAAATAAAGTCTGTGGCTTCATTCATTCTCTTAAATATGTACAAGGCTCGTACGAGGTGTCAGGCACTGGACGAGCAGTGAAGATTCCAGGATGAGGGAAAGCAGTGGTCATAGAGTTAGGATCATTGGCTTTAGCATGAAGCAGCTCCAGTTAGAGTCCAATTGCTACCATATACTAGCTGTGTGACCTTGGACAAGTTCCTTACCTTTTCTGTCACTTACTCTATCCACTTATCAAGTGGAAATAAAAATACCCACCTCAAGAGGCTGTGAGAGGGTTAAATCAGATAATACATGTATTGCTCTTAGTACAGTGCTTGGTCCATGTGTTAGTTAGAGTTATCCAGAGAAACATAACCAATAGGATGTGCATAGAGAGAGAGAGAGATTTATTTCAAGGAATTGGCTCATGTGATTGTAGTGGCTGACAAATCCAAAATCTGCAGGGTAGTCTGGCAGGCCTTCTCTGGAAACCCAAAGAAGAGCTGATGCAGTTCCAGTCCAAAGGCAGTCTGGAGGCAAAATTCCTGCTTCCTCAGGGGAGGTCAGTCTTTTTTCTTTTAAGGCCTTCACCTGATTGGATGAGGCCCACCCACATTATGGAAAGTAATCTACTTTACTCATAGCATACTGATTTAAATGTTAATGTTATCTAAAAAGTTCCTTCACAGCAACATCCAGATGTGTTTGGTCTAATATCTGGGTACTGTGGCCCAGACAAGTTGACACATAAATTTAACCATCACAGTCCATTAAGAACATTCAGTAAGTGATAGCTGTTATTATTAAGCTACAATTGCTGACTTGAAGCAGTTTACACCTAGTGGTAAAGACCTACAATGCGGTGTGATCAAGTCCATGGAACAGATGCTCAGGATACCATGAGTGCAGCTAACAGGGTGTGTGTGCAAAGCGAAGATGTAAAGAGGGTTCTGAGACGTAACAAAGAGTGCGAGAGTTATAGACTCCTGGACGAGAATCCTTTTTGGACAGAGAAAGATCAGAGATGCCCAGTTGCCCCTCAACAGACCTGGGCATAGTAGAGTTTAGTGAGAACACCTCCCTTGGATCAGGAGAGTCCCCTTGCTGGTCAAGTGGGGGTGGGTATCCACGGCAGCCAATGGCAGCAGAGATAAGGATGGGTGGTCGGAGTCATCAGGAGGGAGCAAGGTCATGGTCAGCAGTAAGCCCTAGGGAAAGTACAGAAACAAGACAGAAAGCTCCCCTGCCAGGAGACAGGAGGGTCGGAAGCTAAAGAGAACAAGGAGTGTGGACAGGATAAGAAAAAGGCTCAGAACTCACATTGTAAATGGCAAGTTTGTGCTACAACACACTCCCACTCCCATTACACACATTTATATCCATGGTGAGTGTCACTACAGTAGCAGTGCCACTATAAGGCCCACATAGAAATGGACAAGTGGAATTAACGGGCCCCTAGAACCAAATGTTGATGGTTGGCCGTGGTGGGTACTAAAGAACTTTGACCACTGGAAGAATTCCTTTCTCCAGTGCAACATGGAGGCCCACAACATTGTCGGGAAGCCAACAACACTGCCATAGCTGCCCTGTGGCTGCCCTGCATAAAAGAGCCACCCCGTCCCAGGGGCCTCAACCCAAAACACCTGAGTGTCACAGATGTCCTTATTGCCAGTCTTTTCTCCCAGCCTGGTCCATCCCCAAAAAGGTTAAGATTCACTTTAAAGTCAGAGTTTCCAAATGTTTTTCTTGTATCCATTAGCTATAAGTGGAGGGTTTGCCCCACTTAAGATCCTGTGTGCCCAGGAGGTTTTGCTGCCAAAGACTTGGCCCAAATCCCCAAAGACATCCCTCTGCAGTGGAGATCCTAACAGGTTTTGAGTGAGTGAAAAACATCTGACAGCAAACTAAAATTTGATATCAATATCTCCATCACTGACAGCAACAGACACAGAGAGAGACAAGGGGGCTTCATTCTGAGCGGCATACGGCGAAGATAGTGCATCACCTCGAGTTTCTCCTGGAGCAAGTGTGCTAAAAATTGTAAAGAGGGGAAGAATGACAAGCAGCCAAAGCCCTTTGAGTTTGTTTTTTAAAATAAACAGATAAAAGGCCCAAAGGACATTGATGTTAGAAAAGACCGAAGATACTTAAACCTAAAAAAGAGTCTAATGCAGCCTATTGTACCTAAAATCTCCTATATTTTTTACCCTTCTGCAAATTTTAGGTGAGTACATGAATCGTTCAAAGCCAGTTCTTTTCTCTCTAAACTTCCAATTATACCACCCACAGCACCAAATGGAGAGGGAATTGTAATCAATTTCTTAAATAAATTCATGTAAAATAAATTTAGACCCAAAGAATCTGAACAACAAAGCCATCTCATTCAACCAGGAAATCAGATTTTGACAGCCAAGGCTTTTTAAAAAATTGAATTTATATTCCAGAGAATTTATTCAAGGGCTCACTGCCACTGGGCACCATAATAGAACTAAAACCAACCCACTGTTTTCATATGGGTCATATTTGTAATTTAAGAACATGCTAGATAGATGGGTGACTCAGGGTTTTATCCCAGCTTGACCACCAAGGAGCTGTAGACCCAGGAAGTCACTTCATCTCTAAGCCCTTGTTTCTGTACTTGTAAAGTGGGGTGCTGTAGTTGACGCACTAATGACCCAATTCTTCACCTCTCCTGTATCCTCACCTTTTGGCAAGTAACTTGATAATGCTCTCTTTCTCTGACTCTAGACTCAGCCATGTGACTTGGGTCAATAGAATACAACAGAAACAAGAGCGCACTGGTTCCAAACCTAGGCCAAGAGGCCTCGCATGTTTTGAAGCATGTCAGCCATCACCATGGGAAGGCCACGCCTGGGTTAGCCCCCTGAAGAGGATGAGAGACATGTGGAACTGAGCCAAGTGTCCCAGCCAGGTCTCTTCTGCCAAGTCAAGCCGACTCCCATTCCACATGACCAAATGCAGCTGAGATAAGCAGAGTACCTAGGTGAGCCATCCATAAGAATAGATAACTCAGAGTGGATTGTTACACAGCAAAAGCTAACTAGTAAAGCACAATACCACCTGCCCCAACTACCTTACTATCATCTTGGGCAGATCAATTGAAATCACGTATATAAAAGCACTTGCAAGACTGTAAAGCTGCGTCCCAACCACGGGTAGAACCTCGCTCTATAATCCATTATGTCTTATTCTGCATCTTGGGCAGTCTGTCCAGGTGGAGCCAGCATTCTGAACCTGGTTTTCCTACGTTGGTGACCCAATTTCTATGCCATGCCTCATGAATATCTCCTGCCTTTCTATCTCGTCCCTTTGGATTCTGGTAGAGCATGCTTAACTAGTTACTCTAACCCCCTTCACCCCCAACAAAAAAAAGAAAGTTTTCTTTAACATCTTCCTTGACTGCATGTTCTGCAGAACCCAGGACCAGGACCAGACCTTCTCCTCCCCTTTGACCCATCCCATTTCCCATACCCCCATCTGGTATTCCCTAGTCATGACTCAATCTGAGAGGGAGATCAAACATATCATTACTATGAAGTGTCATAGCAAAATTAGTTTTATCCCTGAAGAACTATTTATCCTACTACTTCTCACTTAGATGGTTTATTAAATGTTGGGTAGGGTGGTAGACAAACATTTTCCCAAGGCTACTTAAGCTTATGCTCCTTGTTTTATGCTGGAGTGAATATAATCATAGTTAGAAGAAGAGAGTAGCTAGGAACATTCTTGGAATGCTACCTCCTCCCCCAACATCCAACTTGGAGACAGGCAAGAGAAGGTCGCTGGCCATCCTAGGACAAACTCTGCACCTTTCATTGATAAATTGTGGGAGTCTATGCCATGCCAACTGAGGGTCACTTGAAGAAAATTTGGTATCCAAGGGCATCCAGGAAGGGGGCCAGCAAGGCTGTCGTGGGATGAGGCAGGGTTGAGGGGGCAGCAAATCCTATCGCAGTTAGCGACCACAGCCTGACGTGGCCTCAACTGAAACATGGAAGAAAGGCGATATCTAAGCAGAACCAGGCACAGTTAACCTCTCTGAATTCAGCCCAGCAACAAGACATCGGAGATGAAGCTGTGGTCAATAGACAGCCTGAAAAAGAGGTGCTCTCTGTCCTAGGACGTCAATGTAGGGCAAGTTCCTGCTGCAAGAGCCAATTGCTGACCATTCCAGGGGGTGGATAACTCAAGCCCACCTGAAAGGAGCCCAATGATACCTTGAATAGTCTGGGTGCCACTGGAAAATATGCAGACTGTGATATGGGACCTGAAGTAGCAAGAAGGAACTAAAAGGGAACAGTTGAGAAACTTATGACCACAGACCCAGGACCCACAAGAAAGGCAAAATTTCTGAGCAAAGGAACGTTCTTTAAGTCATTAGACTGGCCTTGCCTGCTATTGGTTCATAGGCATTTGTTGAGGGCCCGTTACAGGCCCATTACAAAGGCTATGAGGGATAAAAGGAAAACCAACAAGTATTATCTGCCCTCAGAGGATTATAATACTGGTTTAGAATTCATTACTAAAACACAGGAAACAGTAGTTAAGAATAACACAACAAAATATAATTAAGTGCTAACGTGTTATACACCAGTTGTTCTTAAATTCCAATGTACTTGAGAATCACCTAGGGGGCTTGTTAAAAAAGATGGAAGCCCAAGTTCACCTCAAATACGTCAAGATCTACAGGAGAGGGTCCTGTAGATGCACACCTGGTTGGAGACAGTGGGACACATGGGAGTGCTCTGAGAATTCAGAGGAGATGGGATCAGGAGCAGCCTGAACTACTAGAAACAGCAGCTGCCCTTGCTGTTAGCGCTGCTCCCACTGAGAGGAGCCTGCCCCCCAAATCAGGCACAGAAATGCTGGATCATGGGCCTGGCACAATCCCAAAAAAGTGGTACTTTTTAAGATAATGTTAAAAAGACTTAACTCCTGTTTTCTCAGACTGGCCTTGAGCTTTTCTGAATGTGATGTTTGCTCAATTCAACCATGACTCAAACCAACAAGAAGTGAGTGATCTGAAAACTCCCCATCAGCTCAGAAAGAACTACATGCCCTAAAATTATTCAACCATCTCAAACTACTGCTTCAGGCTGGCCGGTGGACTTGGTGTTATCACAGTTCCTGTCCACCTCAAGTAGAAAGCTTCCCAAAATATATTTCCATATTAGCAAATTATGATCAATAGGTGGGACCTAAGCAGCTTGACTTCTTTCTGCCCTTGTATGAGTCACTGTATGGAAGCGCAAATTAAACCAAATGATGCAGGTTTATATCAGATGATAAATCAGATCCTGTATTAGTCTGCTCAGGCTGCCATGACAAAATACCACAGACTGGGTGGGTTAAACAATAGACATTTATTTTCTCACAATTCTGGAGGCCATAAGTTCAAGAACAAGGTGCCATCAGGTTGGTTTCTGTTGAGGTCTCTCTTCCTGACTTGCAGACAGCTGCCTTCTCACTGTGTCCTCACATGGTCTCTTCTTAATGTATGCACAAAAAGAGAGAAAAAGAAATCTCTGGTGTCTCTTTCTTTTCTTATAAGGACACCAGCCCTGTCGGATTAGGGCCCCACGCTTACAACCTCATTTAACCTTAATTACCTCCCCAAAGGCCCCATCTCCAAATACAGTCACATTGGGGATCAGAGATTTAACATATAAATTGGGGGAGCAGGGAGGAGGGACATAATTCAGGCCAAAACAGATCCCAAAGGAGTACACAGACAATACAACTGTACACAGGCACAGCCACATCTTCCCACCCTAGAGGAGGCAAGTCACCTCCTCTAGGATGGGAAGTCAAAGGCAAATGCATTTTTTAAAACACATATTTATCTACCAAACACATACTAAGTGTCCAACTGTGCCAAGCACTGTACCAGGTGCAGGGACACAATGGTGAGCAAACCAGACTTGGTCCCATCCTCCCAGATCTTATGTCTAGTGGAATGGGACCTTGTTCACCACCCAAGTACTAAGCGAGGAGGCAGGGGGTACCACTGGAAAGGTGATGTGATGATAATCCCAGAAAGCTAGATCTTTCCAATCCAGAACGCATTCATCATTTCACTCTGTCTATGCCATTTCATGTTCCTCCCAAATAACTCCCCAAAATAGTTGTCCCGGTCCACACTCTCACCAGCAGGACAAAGAGTTCCCCACACTCAAGTCAATACTTGACATTTTCCAACTTTATAGCTTTTGACTGTTGGATGGCTATCGTGATTTAATTTCCATATCTGATTGCTAATGAGATTTACCATCTCTCCATATGCTTACAAGCATGTAGCTTTCCCCTCTCCAAATTGCCTATTCATGCCCTTTGCTGTATTTCTACTGGCTTCCTGCCTTTTTCTTGTTGATTTACAGATGCTCCTTAAATACTCGAGAAACTAAACATTCATTTGATGTGTGTTTTACAAACATCTTCTCCTGGTCCATTAATGCAGGCTATGGTGTCAGGGTCAATACTTGTTGCCCTTCCCTGAGGGGGGATTGCACCTGCTTGACCATTGATAACAAGCCTGGCCACGTGACTTCCTTTGGCCAATAAAATGTGAGCAGAAGTGACATGTGATCTTTTCAAGCAAAAGTTTTAAGATTCATTGCATGAAACCCCCATGAGAGGGGCTGCCTGGATCCTGGAATGAAGAAGACCTGTGGAGCAGACCCAAGCCAGCTCACAGTCACCTCAGCAGAAATAAACTTCTGTTACTGTAAGCCGCAAATGTGTTTGATTTTGGGTGTTGGTTGTCGCGGTAGAAGGGCTGAACATTCAAAGACTGATACCACAAGTGAGGTGCCACCATCATAAAACACAAAATGTGTACATGGCCTTAGGCAGGGTGGCAGGTAGCAAGAAAACTGACATTAAAGGCTTTTTATGCAGTGGTGAAGTGTTTGATAAAACTATCACCTGTGATAACCTAGAAGGCAGAGAGTGTAACTAATGAACTTGTGGTTTTAGCAAAGTGGGAAAGCAGAATGTTGGTAACATTGGATATTTGCTAATGGCTGTTTTTGACAAGGCACAACAAGAAAGAAATAAGCTCATAGACGAAATGGCCATTTTGGAAGCAGAGCCGAAAGAGAGTTTGGAGAGGCCATAAATTTCAGGATTTGCAGGTTAGAAAATGGAACTCTGTCACATCTCCAACTGGTAAAAGATAAAACTGAGAACACCTTGAGCAACAAAGCCCAGTTAAGACCCATGTTCAGAGCAAAGATGAAATCAAGAAGCCTGCTCATCCCATTGTTAAGACTCTAACGGAACAGAAATGTGGGGAGGCAATCAGGTCTGGTAAGTGAACTAACTCTTCACCCACCAGAGAAAGAAGTAATATGATGCCTGAAATTAATAATTCCATAAATAGCAACATAAGCACATTATTTAGAAATATGGAAGTATAATTGTTTTCTATGGCTGTGTAACAAATACCACAAACTTAGTTGCTTAAAACAACACACACCAACTACCTCACAGCTTCCATGGGTCAGGAGTCTTGGCATGGGTCAGCCGGGTCTTCTGCTCAGAGTCGTATCGGGATAAACCAAGGTGTCAGCCAGGACTGTGGTCTCCTCTAAGGCTTGGGGTCTTCTTCCAAACTCACTGGTTGTTGTCAGAATGCAGTTACTTATGGTTGCAGGATTGAGACCTTCAGCTCTCAGAGACTACCCACATGGATTTCAAATGCACTCATCCCCCCTAAAAATGGTAACTACGTGAGGAGATATGTTAATTAGCTCAACTGTAATAATCATTTTGCTATGTATACGTATATCAAGTCATCATGTTGCACACCTTAAATATACACAAAAATATTTAAAGAAAAAAAGAAAACAAAACATACAGTAAGTTTAAGCTAGAATACACGGGCAGATTTATCATTGGATGGAGAAAGTTAATTTGTATTGATGAAAGGTAAAATTCACGGTGGACATGATAGTCTTTGCTGCATAGCTGACCATGCAGAACCTGGTAGCTGAAGGCAGCAGCCATTCATTTAGCTCAGTGTTCTGTGGGCTGGAGATTTGGGTTGGGCTCACTTGGGCAGTTCTGATGGTCTCGGCTGGGCTCACTCTCCATGTGTGATCAGCTGCCATGGTCTGCAACTGGGGTTGGCTGTTAGTGCCAATAGTGGAAACTGAGCCACGTGTCTCTCCTCATCCAGCAGGCCAGTTTATGTGGCCGTGGTGGCCGAAGTCCCCAGAGCAGCAAAAGAGCAAGCCCCAGTGAGCAGGTGCTTTTCAGGTTGCGTTTCCACCATGTTTGTACCCATGAACGTTTATGAGTAACTGAGCATCAAAATAAGCCCAACCAGAGTCGTCAGAAACATAAGAAGAAACAAAAACCACAATCAGCTTTATCTCGAGTTTTCAGTCTTTATATAGACAATAAGCAAATCAAGAAGTAGCGTTCAAATAATATAATGAATAAGGTCAAGAAATACCAAATTTCATTTTCTATCGAGAGTATGCATCCTTCTTCAATGTCTCTGGAACATTTACAAAAATTAGTCATACTTTTAGGTCATAAAAGAAAAATTCAGTAAATCTTAACAAAAAGAAAAGAAAACAAAAAGAAGTTGTATAGCCAATATTCTCTGGCCAAATGCAATAAAACTAGAAATTTAAAAAGCTGTAAACAAGAAAACTCAAGCCACATGGAAATTAAAACACTTTCTTAGATAACTTTTGGGGTCTACAATTATAGACTAGTTAGAAAATAAAAATAATGGCAAAATTCTATGTCAAAAGCTGTGGAATGCTTTATATTAGGGGTCAGCAAACCTTTTCTGTAAAGGAACACAGTAAATATCTTAGGCTTTGTGGGCCACAGGTGTCTGTTGTAACTACTCAATTCTGTCACAGTAGTGCGAAGCAGCCACACACAACACATAAATGAATGGGTGTGGGTGTGTTACAATAAAACTTTACTTACAAAAACAAACATCAGGCTGGATTTGGCCCACAGCCTTGGTTTGCCAACCCCTACTTTATATTAATTAAATGTTAAGCACGTTTTTATTGCTAAACAAGAAGGAATAGAAACCAATGAAATAAGAAATGCACTCTAGAAGGCAGAAAAACATCAACAATGGCAAAACAGAGAAAGCAAGAATAAAAAAATAGTGATGCTAAAAAGTGAAGTTAATGAAATAACAGACAGATAATAGCATTGATAAATAAATCCAATATTTGAAACGACCAATAAAATAAACAAACCCCAACCAAAGCTAATCAAGAAAAATGAGGGAAAAAAACACAGTATTAAGAACTAGAAAGGAACCACAACCACAGATGTAGAAAATGCTTTTTAAAATCGTCAGCAAATACTATGAACAACTGTAGGTAATAAATGTCTAACTCTAATGAAATGAGCAATTGTCTAGAAATAGTCTATTCACTAAAATTGCGTCATGAAAAGAGAGCAAATCTGAATAGATCAAAAATAAGAAGACAGCTGACGTTTATCCGGCCTTTGCTGGTCCCAGGTATCTTTGGCTAAGAGCTTTACTTGTATTGTCTTAACAATCTTATGGTGTGGCCCCTGTTATTATGCCTGTTTGTTCAGACGAAGACAGGGAAGTTTAGAAAGATTAAGAAGCTTCGACTCTCTAGTAACCGGAACTGCTGCACTTTGACCCAGGCACTCCGACCGTGACACCGTCACCTTGGCACTGCAGAGAAAATTGAACGATATGTTGAAGAGTAGCCCCCAGGGAGACCGGGGCAACGCGATTTCCCCAGCGGGCTGCTTCACACTCTTGAGCAACTGGTAATTCTATGGAATTACACTGTTGCAGAAAATAAAACAGAAAGCAAGTGTTCCACTTATTTTAAGAAGCTT
This sequence comes from Diceros bicornis minor, assembly GCF_020826845.1. Classification (NCBI taxonomy): domain Eukaryota; kingdom Metazoa; phylum Chordata; class Mammalia; order Perissodactyla; family Rhinocerotidae; genus Diceros; species Diceros bicornis. The sequence continues at coordinate 53,957,964 of NC_080759.1, read as the reverse complement.
GAGCCAGCTAAAATCAAAACGTGACAAAGATAACTACAAACTAAATCTCACAAACATAAATGCAAAAATCCTATTATATCAAATCTAGAAATATGTTAAAACAATAACATGACTTGAACACGTATGGTTTATAATAGGAACGTATAAATAGCTCATAGAGAGAATTAAATTCTGGACATAATATATTGTAGCAATAGGTGAAGGAAGGAAAATTACTCTTCTCAGTAGATGCTAAATTCAATCTCCTTTCCGCTTTTTTTAAACATTCAGAAAAACAGGAATAGACAAATAATTCTTTAACACGTGAGATGTATTCTTTTTAATCAACAATCAGCACGATGTTTACTGTTAAAATACTAGAGCAGCATTTCTCAAACTATGCTTCATAGAATATCAGCTTCAAAAGATAGACGTTCCCGGGGCCGGCCGGGCGGCACAAGCGGTTGGGTGCACGCGCTCCCCTGCGGCAGCCCGGGGTTCACCGGTTTGGATCCGAGGCGCGCACCGACGCACCGCTTGTCAGGCCATGCTGTGCCAGGCGTCCCATGTAGAGTGGAGGAGGATGGGCATGGATGTTAGCCCAGGGCCAGTCTTCCTCAGCAGAAAAAGAGGAGGACTGGCAGATGTTAGCTCAGGGCAGATCTTCCTCACAAAAAAAAAAAAAAAGATAGACGTTCCTGTTCTACTATTGAAAGAATTCCATATTTCAATAAATACAGAAAATACTACATGTTGTATCCCCATATTGGAGATTCAAAATATACCTTACTGGATTAAATCTAGAAGAACAGCAAATAGATTCTGGAAAAGTAGACACAAAAAGCGGATTATAAATATTCGGTATTAAAATATTGTGGTAATAGTAACTGAAGGAACAGACATAATAACACATTCCAAAAAGAGTAGGTATAAGAAGATTGTAGCATATGATAAATATACCACATCAAAACAAGGAACAAAGATCAGATTATTCAACAAAAGATATCGGGACAACTAGAAAAATATATATCAGACCTCAAGCTCATATTTTACAAAAAAGCAAATGTCTGATGACTTAGTTATATGTCAGCAATGAAATCATAAAGATCAGTTTAAGAAACGGTAGATGGACTTCAAGTGTGAACCTGGCTAAGTCTACATCTTTCTCTTCTCCTCCTAGAAATCATAAAAGCAACAAGAAGCATGACCAAAACAATACAAAAACTTCATTCTCAGAAAAATTTGGAGAAAAGTGTAATTGACAGACTTTAAAATATATGTAAAGACTGGCAAATGCAGCTGAAACTGAACAGAAGCCACATGGAATGAAGTGAAAAGAAAAGGATAGATAGTGGAGAGAGGACGCAGTGTTGCCAGAACTCAGAAAACGTCACCAGGATGCACCTCCTGAAGAGGAAGGGCAGGTTCTTTATTGTAACGGCTTTGCCCCTGTCTACAGCAGAGCTGTGTGAGATGGGAGGCGGACAGAGCCAGCCACTAAAGCTCTCTTTGACCATGTTTGCTTGAAAGAAGCAGAGGAGAAGAGTCTACATTAAGAATCACACAAAAAGCCTATTTGCAAGAAGCAGTCTGTCTCTGAAAAGCCATCGTAGCCCCAGTACCCCATCCCCAAACAGGAACCACTTACCAACTGGTCAAGGAAAATATGATCATTCAGTGATGAGTAATGAAAAAAGAATTAGCACAGCATTCATACAAAGATGATTAGGAGGTAATGGAAAAGAGCAACAAAATGTATCAAAGATGAAGAATGCTCACCAGAAAAGTATCACCACAGAGAAGATCAAGATTGTAACTAAATATTTCACCATGAATTTTAAAATATTCACTGGGGCCTTTATCTCTATAAAGGAAGATCAGAAACACAGGAACCTAGGAAAGACATGATTATTCAACAGAAAGAAATAAAACATGAACTGGTATGCCCCAGGAAAGAATAAATGAATAAACATTGGAAGGAGCAGAAATGAGTCTAGATACTCTGGAAACTCACTAGGAAACAGAGAGAATAATAATGAAACATGAACATTATAAAACAAAATTAAAGAAAGGATTTTTTTAATAGAGAGAAAATGATAGATCTGGAAGACAGGTAAAGGAGATTCAACATATACATAATTGGAATCCCTGAAGAAACTCACAGCAATGTAACAAAGCAAACATTTAATGACATTATTCATGAAAATGTTCATGAAATAAAAAAAGAAGAATGTAATCTGCACAATTGAGAGGGTATATTGTGTACCAGGAAAAAAGGTGACCTACAAGGGTTAACACCAAGACTTAATCATTAGTAAAGTCCCTGGACCTTAAGAAAAAGAAAAATTTCTGGACGAAGAAATCAATCTGGCTTCAGATTTATCCGCCACTAACCACCAAAACACAATGGAGCAGTATCTGTAAGATACTCATGGGGAAAGTACGACCTGTCCTTCAAGGATAAAGGGGACATTTGTTTTTAATTGCAAGAAGTTAGGGAAGATTGTTATTGTGAGTTCCACCTGAGAAAGCTGGTGGAGGACAAACTTCAGGCACCAGAAGATGATTAGGAAAACCAAAGGCAGAGAAACCGAGTGGTGAGCATCAGACATATGTAATTGCAGACGTGTGAACTAGGGTCCCAGAGCAGAAGTGAATGCTGTATGCCATGACAATGTAGAAATGATTTAAAAACAAAACCTGGCAGAAGAAGGGGAAGAGAAGTGAAAGGCAGAGAAAGTTTGCCAATTGCCTAGTTTATAAGAACCAAAAGCCAACAAAAGTCATCACAGCTGACAAATCAAGTGGTGGAAGTATAACCCTATGTGCCTGACAAGGTAAATGCTAAGACAGATGGGTATTACTGACTACAGTTGGGTGCAGGGGAGGGAGAACGAAGCAAACACACTGACTTTATCGTTCCTTTATTGAGAGGAAGAAATAGATACCGTGTAAAAAGTACATACCTAAGGGTGTTAATTTTAAATGAAATTATAAAAGTAACCATTAGAATAAAAATACAAACCTTCCTAATCTTCAGGAAGATTTTCAAAGAAAACAGACTACCTGGTGTGTGACTTTATATCAAGGCATAAAAATTGAAAAAATAATGTAAATTAATATGAAAAACTAAGATCAAACCCATATACCACTCATAGAGGTAAATGAACTTAACTCATCTATGATGGAGGGACAGAAGGAAGGGAGGGAGGGAGAGAAGGAGGGAAGGAAGGAGGGAGGGGGAGTGGGAGAGAAGGAGGGAGGGAGGGAGGGAGCAAGGGGATCAGGTGCCAAAGCAAAACTCAACTCTAAGCTGTACACAAGAGCCATTCCATTCCAAAAACAAAATATTTCATAAAGACTTTTCAATCCTTATGAACAAAATGTTTTCAAAACTCAAGCACAAATTAAAAAAAGAGTAAGTGTTGTGATCTTGAAATCACTCAAGATAGACTACAGACTGTAAAACATTGTTTTAAAAAAGACAAAAATGGGCACTTTATTCAGCTAAATGGTATAATTCCACAATAAAGATATAACAGCTCTGAATCTCTGTGCACTTCCCTCTGTCCTTGATACATCAAAATAAGTTACAGTAGAACTAAATAGCATAATTAAAAAGGTAGCTCTGGTTTACACATACACAAATACACACATGCATACATTGACACACACACCCTGAAAACAAAGAAAGTATCTTCAGTTCGAGTGCCCATGAAAGTGTCATAGCACCCGGACACGTTTAGGCCAAAGAGAAAATCACCAGAAAGTAAAAGCAGGACAGAAAACTTTCCACGATCACAATGCAATAAAACTAAAAACTGAAAATCAAATCAAAACGCAAAAAGACCCTTCCACCTGGGAGGAAAACAAAATGCTCTTAAATTATCCTGAGTCAAAGAGAATGGACAAACAGAAGTACTTAATGTCTAGAAAATAATGATGAAATGATCACAGGCGAGAATCCACAGGAGAGAGCTCAGCAAAGCTGACAAGAAAGCTCTTCAGTTCTATTGATTAAAAAGAGAAGAAAAAGAAGGAACGGAAAGAAGTGAATTAAGCATCCAACTCAAAAAGTTGAGAGAATACAAAATAAACTAAAGGAAAGCTACATGAAGAATTACTAGAGAAAAAATTAATTAATTTTTTTAATTAATAAGTTAGAAGACAGAAAAACAGTAGAAAAAATAAATCTGAAAGCTGGTGTTGCTCATAGAAGAGTTGCTTTTGGGTGAGTAACTGTTGATGGTAGTGGCTGGATTTAAATACCTGCACAATGGTAAACAGTCATGTGGTGCAGTAGGAAGGGGAGGGAGAATTTCAAATACAGGGACTTGACTATTTAGGAAAGTAAAGGAGAAATTCCCGGGGAAGAACCAGTGTGGGCCAGAGAGACAGAGAGGATGGATTTGCTCTGGATAATAAAGTGAGGGGGCTTTGTGGGGACCCTGAGAGGAAGGGTAAGTGTTCTGAAGAGGAAAGAAAACAGGAAATCTGAGAAATGGAGAGACAGACAGACAGAAAGAGAAATGCAGAGAAAGACAGAGACAGAAAGAGATGAAGACAGAGACAGAGAGATAGAGAGAGAGGTACACAGAGAGAGAGAGAGGCAGGACAGAAAGAGATGGAGACAGAGGCAGAGAGATAGAGAGAGAGGTACACAGAGAGAGAGAGAGGCAGGACAGAAAGAGATGGAGACAGAGGCAGAGAGACAGAGCAATAGTAACCTAACAAGGACTGAGGAAGGGTCAGCCTCTGGGTGTCTCCACTGTCTCCTACATTTTGCACTCACTTTGTTGCACGCTTGCTCCTTGCCCTTGGAGCACGCCCTTTAGCAACTCCCTAACACAAGGAAGTACATTGTGTTCTTGCACATCTGAAAATGCCTCTAAGTGTCCCTCAACCTTGATGGATGTTTTCGGCTTAGAATTCTAGTGTGATTCTAGGGTGAAGTCACTTTCCCTCAGGATTTTCAAGGTACTGCCCTATTTGTCTTCATATCCTGCATGGAGCAGTTAAAAAGAAAGCAGTGGATCAATATGTACTAAAATGGACAGCTTTCCAAGGCACAGCGATGAATGAAAACTACTAGTCTCAGAGTAATTTATAAGATGTGATACTTTTATATCAAAAGAATCTGGAAGAGATTCACCAGCGGCTCCCCTGGGGGCTGGGGAGAGGCATGGGACTTGTGAGGGCTGGTCAAGGTGAATGAATGCTAGTCTGTATACTGCCTGTGTATTTTTAATTTATCTTATACATACAATATCCTCATTACTCCAAAAAAAAGTTTGAACACAAATAAGAAAATAATGTTCTAGAGCTCTTATAACCCACACTTATCCAAAAAAAGTTTGAACAAAAATTTCCTCCTACCCAAAGGTCAATAAGTACACAATTCTATTTTCTTCTAACTTTTCACTTTTTCATTTAACTTTTTTTTGAGGAGGAGGAGGAAGATTGGCCCTGAGCTAACATCTGTTGCCAATCTTCCCCCTTTTTTCCCTTTTTCTCCCCAAACCCCCAGTAGGTAGTTGTATGTCATAGTTCTACATCCTTCTAGTTGCTGTATGTGGGACGCCGCCTCAGCAAGGCTCGATGAGCGGTGCGTAGGTCCCCGCCCAGGATCCAAACCAGCGAACCCCAGGCCACCCAAGCAGAGCGTGCGAACTCAACCACTTAGCCGCTGGCCAGCCCCTAACTTTTTAATACAACTGGAATTTATTTAGGTGTATGGTATGACTTGAGGTCCTAAAATGATATTTTTTCCCCTTTCCTTACCACCATTCGTTAAATATTTCTTCTTTCCCTACTGATTTAAAGTGCCTCCTGGAGGCATGTATCAAGTTGAAAACTATGTAGCACAGAACCCCGGGTTTCCAACTTGGTGCTTATTCTACTGCATCAGTGACTAGTTTTTAAATTACTTTTGTTTTAGACGTTGTCTTTTTCTCAATTTTTAAAACATTTCACATTTCTGACTCAATTTTTTTCTTGGATTTGACTCTAATTAGATTCTTATCCTGTTTTGGGGGATGTTTTTCCAGGGTATGGAGAAGGGTGGAGAGGATGCTTGGGTACATTCACTTATTCATTCAGCAAACAGTTTTTTAGCCCCACCATGTTCGGAGTACTCTTCCCAATGCTGGGGACATTAGGAGATGAGGACAAGGAGTTGCCTCTTACTTTTTCATTTTGCCTTTTATTTTATTTCAAGCTATGTAGCCTTTCCTCAAATCTTTGCCATTTAATTATTCACCCCATTTACTCTATGGCCACGATTCCATCAACTAGTAGCTGATAATTCCTGCTCCTTGGTTTGGGCTGATGGGTAGTTTTGACACTTAGCGACTTTCCATTGGTCCCCCCTCTTCCCCAATAAGCTAGTTTTACCCAAGAACAAAGCCTGCCCTGCTCCCGTGATGGGGATGTATTTCACTTTGTGGAAGTGGGGTACAGGGTGCTGACACCTGATGGCTCATCCTTTTCTACCTCAACCTCCACTAAACACAAAAGGAGTTGCTCAAGAGATCTATTGTGCACTCTCCAGAGAAGAGGTGGTCTCTGTAGCATAGACAGCAGACCAGAGGGCATTTTGAAACGTTTTCCAGCTAGTTCTGATTTATTATACAAACTCCTGGCCTCCCGTGTCACGTGGTTTCATGGAACTCTCTGCGGTGTCCTGGATCTATAAACCAATGAATAGATATTACATCTAGCCACAGGAACAATCTCCTCATCTGCGGTAAGCGTAGCACAGGCAACGGTCTTCATTTCTAAGTCATTTAGATGCAACAAGTGGCTGCAATAAGGAGGCAATCCTTGCTGTAGGTTATCTCTTGCTTAGACGAACTAGACTCAATGACAATTAAAGAGATGGGGTATTTTGTGTTTGGATCCATGACGAGTCTAAAAATTAACGTGGAAAGTTGTATGTAGTCATTTCACTTCTTCGAGCAAATAGGTTATCATTTTCCTTACAACTTTGCATCTGTTACTAATAAATAATGTTTGATATGATGGTGCAGATTTTCCTAATAAAGATAATGATTTTGAACCTGAAACAGCTCTCCAGAAGAGAGCTTCCCAAGTAGGGAACCACGGCTCAGTGGCATTTGGCAAACAGGTTAAAGGCGGTGTGGGGTTTGACTCCTTCAGTCCTTAGAACATCCAGAGCCCAGATGTCTCACCTCTGGCCATGGGCAGCCGCCTCCATTTACCCCAGTGTCTGTATAAAAGCTGTCGTTCTTTGCACACGCCATGATGTGAAGAAAGGTTATGAAGCACATAACCTATACTACAGTATAACTGAAGCTGAGGAGATTACCGTGTCAATTTTATAGGAAACAGAAATACTATAAGCAAATTGTCAAAGTTTAGGACATTCCCAATATGCAATCAGTTTTCCTAGTTTACTCCTTGCAGTAGGTACACTAAGAAAATGCTCCTGCTTTAGATTGTCCAGAGCCTGGAGCTGCAAGTTAGAGACCCACCCCTCACCCACCCTCATCATTTGAAGGATACGTGTTGTTTTGTCTTCCCAACACCACTCTGCGCTTCCACTAAGAAAGCTCTTCCCTTATTCTGGAAAATGTTTCCCCCTTACTCCAACTTCACGTTTCCAGTGGGGGATGTCAATTGCCTACAGACCCCACCTCCTGTCTGATGACTGGTCCATAGTGGGCACCTAACCCACAACAGGCAAATTCAACGCCTCCCTGGCAAATTGGAGCCTGGTCCCAGAGGGGCATGAACAGGGAGGGCAGACACGTGATGAGGGAGGTGCGAGCTGTCCGAGGGGGCTCCTCACCATGTGACAGCATCAACATGACAGATGGAAGTCAGGGATTCTGAAAGAAGCAAAGAGAAAGTTGAAAAGACAGTCAGACCTGGAGGCCCAGCTGCATCTTGCTCTTCTCACAGTGACACGAGGTTGCTAGTGATTTTGTCTTGTTTTCTAGACCTTCCCTACTCCAAGGGTGGTCCTTAGAGAGGCAGTGGCAGCTTCTCCTAGGAGCTTGGTAGACATGCAGAATCTCAGCCTGACCCCAGACCCAGTGGACCAGATGCTGCATTTAACAAGATCTCCAGGTGGTTTGGCGCATGTTCAAGTTTGAGGGGCACCAGCCTAGCCCACTTGGGCGTGGGCCTCCCAGTCACTAGGAGACTTGGCTGATACACCTTGACACCCAGAGCCTCCAGGTCTTTGCATAAACCCTGCAGGTGTTTAAACACCTGCCTGGGAAACTAAAAAGACCTCTCCCAAGCCCTAAAGACCTTCTCCCTTCTTGGGACTTGCCTTGATCAGCTGACAGCGGCCCTTCAACGCAGAGAACAGGCCTGGTCAACAGCAGGGAGAGTGAGGCACTGGGACAGCACGTTTAAGGAGGCGCTTGCTCTGAGGGCCTTGCAAGTACAGAGTTGGCACTTGCATGACCCTGAGAGTAAACGCCTCCTTAAAAGTGAGCACCTTGTACATTGCTGGTGGGAATGTAAAATGGTGCAGCCACTGTGGAAACAGCTCAGTGGTTCCTCAAAAACTTAAATGTAAAATGATCATATGACCCAGCAATTCCACTTCTAGGTATATAACCCCCAAATTGAAAACAGTACTCAAATAAATGTGTATATGTACACGCATATTCATAGCAACACTATTCACAATAGCCAAACGGTGGAAAAAGCTCAAATGTCCATCAGTGGATGAATGGATAAACAAAATGTGGTGGTACAGCCATACAATGGAATGGTCCTCAGCTGTAAATAGGAATGAAGTACTGACACACACTACAACATGGGTGAACCTCAAAAACATCATGCTAAGTGGAAGAAGCCTGACATGAAAGGTTGTATGATTCCATTTATATGAAGTCCAGAACAGGTAAATCCACAGAGAAAGAAAGCAGATTGGCGGATGCTCAGGGATGGGCATGGGGGAGTCACAGCTTAATGTACAGGGTTTCCTTTTGGGGTATTGAAAATGTGTTGGAAGTAGATAGAGGTAATGGTTGCACAACATTGTGAATATGCTAAGTACCACTGAATTGTTCACTTTAAAATAGCTAATTTTGTTATGCGCATTTCACATCAATTTACAAAAAGGAAAAAATAAAAGAACTGTAAACAGTAACAAAAAAGTTAAGTGAGAAACCTGGCCTGGAGCATAATGTCAGTTAAGTGGTAATAACCATGGTGTGTCCCCAAGCAGGACCAACCTGACAGATTTCAAGTCTGTTCTCGCACCTGTGCGCCTCCCCTTGACTGCGGGAGCTTCACGGGGTCTAATTTCTGCAGAATATCGCGTCTTATGTGCGGACGCCGTTGCTACACTCCTTGTCACTTTCGAGGAGCTAATGGATGTAGGAAATGTATCCTGAAAAAGAGAGCTGGGAAGGAAATGCAGAGGGAAAAGTAAACCAGGATCCTTACTTCCACACAGAGGACATCATGCTCATGTTTAACAAAAAAAACACAGTGAAGCTTATTTGTTGTCAAATATTCAGAGAAAGTCCAGAGGAGGGCGAAGAGAATCAGAAGCTTTGGAGCATGAAGATAACGCCAGACCGACAGGATCATGGGAAACATTATTTATCATTTCCGTTCATTTACATTTCCAACCTGCTTTACAATCAATTACGTGCTATTTGAAACTGGACGTGAGTCTGGGTAACTCGTTATTTCGAGGTAGAAACAAAAGCACAGAAAGGTGAGCATGACTTGCTGAAGCAACAGATCAAGAATTAGAGCTCAGAACCCTGAGCAGCAAGGTTCTGGGCACCGTCTGCCTTTCACCTGCTAGGACTGTCTTGCTGGTGACATTTTCTGGAGCAGGCAAAGCTTTGTCACAACACGGACCTGGGAAAATCAGATGTCCAAATGGATTTCTCTTTTTCCCTGTCTGTGGGCTTCCCCCTCATCTGACTCATCCCGCAAACTGATACCAAGACAATTCTTAAATACCTCTTCTGGCAGGTCAGATACCTACAAGGACTTCCTGGTCTTCTGTCCTTTAACCCATCTCTCCCTCACATAGCCGATGTTATTTCCCCTCCTCCTAACATGGAGAACACCCCCTCACTCCCACACCCCATCTCTTTGCTCAGTGCCCTTCACATATCTCTGCCCATCCAAACCGACCATGTCCTGAAGGCAGGGAACCCCCACAGCACCAGCCACAGAGCTAAGAACTTCATTAAGTACTTGAGTAAGCTGCTTCTCTCATAGGATTGAGAAGCTGTTTGAGTCTCAGCGTCAGTGAGCCCTCAGAAGACAGAAAGACAAAATAACCCAGCGCCTCTGAAACAAGGCTGACAGTTCAGCAACTTCAAACCCAGAACCAGCCTGTGTTCAGCTACACAACTCACCTGTGAGTGCAAGTGAGGCCAAGCCAAGAGACCCCCGGGCCATCCAAGAAGAAAAAGAAGTTTCTGGTCTTTTAAACTGCCCCACATAGCTACACTTCTACCAAGAAGGTGTATTATTTTCCTAGGGCTGCCATAACAAATGACTACCAACCGGGTGGCTTAAAAGAACAGATATTTTTCTCTCACTGTTCTGGAGGCCAGGAGTCCAGGGTCAAGGTGTCAGCAGGGTCATGCACTCGCCAGAGGTTCTGGAGAGAATCCTTCTTTGCCTCTTCCCAGCATCTGATGGTTTGCTGGCAACCCTCTGCGTTCCTCGGCTTATAGCTGCATCACTTCCATCTCTGCCTCCGTTACCACATGGCCTTCTCCCTGCGTGTCTGTGTGTCTGTTGTCTCTTCTTATAAGGACACCAGCCATTGGGGTAGGACTCACCCTACTCCAGTATGACCTGGTGGTAACTAGTAACACCTGCAAAGACTGTTTCCAAATAAGGTCGCCTTCTGTGGCTCCAGGTGGACATGAATTTAGGGGAGACAATATTCAACCCAGTACAGAAGGGAAAGTAAGGAGTAGGGCAGAAAAACAGATTTGGAATTAGGATTGTCAGCAGGGTGATTCCAGTTTCCATAACCTCCTTTCCTCAGCTGATAAGAACCCCCAAGGAGGGCTCCCCTGAAATCGCGAGTGACGTCTCGGCCTTTGCAGTCCATGGATGAGTGGCTGCCTTGGGTTGCTGGCTTCCTCCTCCATTCTGAAGGAATTCCTCAGCCCCTGCCCTCCTCACCCAAGTGTTCACTTCACAGAAATGGATATTAAATCAGATTTTCACCTGATTCGTTACGTTCTGATGATTTTGAGCTACTGGGATTTTCCATTTGAAAGAAAATATTTTGATACAGCAATTCGCACAGGACAGCTCTAGGATGAGCTGGTTAAAGGACACAGAGCATTCTGGAAAGCTGTGGAATGTGAGTCTATCTACAGATACTCCACTTAAAACCTACTAGTTGACTTGCTAGTTGGCCCAGTGGGAGATGTAGTTATGTGGAAGAGTTTTAATCAGAATTCTGGTATAAAATGAAAGGCTTCAAAGGAAAGAAAACCTTTCAGTATCTGCGTGGCATCCCAGTGCAGCTCGTTTTAATGCAAAACTTACTAAGAGGGTAAAGGCCACATAGCGACGTCATATGCAAATCACAGAATTTACCAACCTGACTGAAGGCAAGAGATTTGGCTGAGCTGGCCCAGGCCATTTCAGAGGCTCCAGCTCGTTCTTTTCACTTATTTTTCTTAATAGGATAGGCCACTGCATCTTTCGATCTCTGGACCCTTCTGAAGTACACTCTCACCATTGCTGACACGATGTTGTATTTGCACGCACATCTGTTCGCTAGTCTGCAATTGTCTTTATGTCTGATGCTGTCCTGAGTGTCCTAAGTCTGGTTCCCTTTTTGTCCCCTACAGCCCTTAACAGAGTTCCTGCCATGGTGCCCTACTCCCAGCATGGGGGTTCAGTACATCCGGTGCAATGAACAGAATGATGTGCTGGTGGGATTGTATTCCTAAACAGAAAACAATATTCAGCATACATGTATTCACAATTGCTAACAAATGATGAATGTTGGGCAGCAGAGATGATGCTGAGAAAAGTGAGCATGTCATTGACATGCAGGCTTCCTCTCTCCTGACTTTGGCAGCCAGCTGAGCTGTGCAGCCGTCAGCTCTTTCTCAGCCTGCAGATCATCTTAACTGGTGGTCCAAGGGGTGACTACCAGAAGTGAATGCCTGGTAAGAACCAGGGGGAAAAGCCCCAAGCCAGGTTGCCAATGTGAGCAGAGCTAGATGAAAAGGAAGCTGACATATGAAGCCAAAAGAGATGGAACCCAGGCACAGGGTTCAAAGCAGACAGGAGGTAAGGCTGGAGGAACTTGGGAACCACTTCAGAGCAGACAGACCCCTGCTCTTATGGGTCGCATTGTGTCCTCTCCTCCAATTCACATGTTGGAGTCCTAATCCTCGCCACCTCAGAATGTGACCTTATTTGGAGACAGGGTCTTTACAGAGGTAATCAAGTTAAAGTGAGTTCATTAGGATGAGCCCTATTCCAATGCGACAGGTGCCCTTATATAAAGGGGAAATTTGGACACTGACCCATAGAGGGATGATGATGTGGAGAGACTCAAGGAGAAGATGGTCCTCTACAAGCCAAGGAGGGAGGCCTGGAACAGATTCTCCCTCACGGCCACAGGAGGAACCAACCCTGCTGACACCTTGATTCTGGACTTCCAGCCTCCAGAACTGTGAGAAAATAAATTTCTGTTGTTTAAGTGGCCCAGTCTGGTACCTGTTACTGCAGCCCGAGAAGACTACACCTGCGATGACTGCTGCCATTCCTGCCGTGCTCCTGCAGGCACATGGGGGCATTGAAGGGACATTGAACGTGGGATCCAAGCCCAAACCGGCCTCAAATAGGCCCCTTTGGTCACAGTGGTTGTATTGTCAGCCTCCATCAGTGATGCTAACTTCAGCAACACTCTATCTTAAGAGATATGGTGCAACAAAAACCGCCTAGCAATTTGGCAACATCAACCTAAATTTTTCAATGTGGCTATTTTTTGGTCCAGCAATTCCACATCCAAGAATATAGAAAATTTCTAAAAAAAAATACTGACACAAGTGCTCGAAGACATGTACAAGGATGTTTACTGCAGCATTTTTCTGCTCCTTGCTGATTTTTTCCTACTTTTTATTTGAAAATAATTCAAACTTACAGAAAAGTTGCAAGAAAGAAAATAGTACATAGAATGCTCACATACCATCTACACTGAATTTCTTATTGTTAACGTTTTGCTTCATTTGTTTTATCATCTTTCACTCTCTCTCTCTCAGCCTCTCTCAACCCTTTGGACAAGGTTTGGTTATAGCATAGCCCTTTAATCTGAAATCCTTCAGTGTGTATTTCCTAAGAATTAGGATATTATCTTGCGTAACCACAATACAGTTATCAACTTCAGTAAATTTATCGGGGAAACAACACAGTTTTTCTTTGTCTTCTATGACATTGACATTGTTATGGACTGAATATTTTTGTCCCCCCAAAATTCATTTGTTGAAATCCTAACCCCCAAGGTGGTGGTTTTAGGGAGTGTGGCTTTTGGGAGGTGATGAGGTCATGAGGGTGGAGCCCTGGTGAATGGGATTAGTGCCCTTATAAAAGGGACCCCAGAGAGCTCCCTTGCTCTTTCCACCACGTGAGAAGTCAGCAGTCTGCAGCCCAGAAGAGGGTCCTCAGTAGAACCTGACCACGCTGGCATCCTAGGCTCAGACTTCCAGCCTCCAGAACTGTGAAAAATAAGTCTGTTGTTTAAGCCACCCAGTTTATGGTGTTTTGTTATAGCAGCCCAAACAGACTACAACACACACTTAAAGAACACAATTTATTTTTAATAGACTCATTGTCACCTTGGATTTGTTCCACAGTTCCTTGAGGTTGGATTCAGGTTACATCTTTGTAGGACAGAAAACATCATGATTGATGGTCTGTCTGTCTCAGGGTTTCACATATGGAGGCCCACAATATCCGTCTACTCTTCATTGGTGATGTAATTTTTCTCACTTGGTCAAAGTAGTGTCCGATTTCTCCATTGTGTGGTGGCTATTTTTCAAGTATGTAACAAGCAGTCTGTAGGGAGACACTATAAGACCACGCAAATATCTTGCTCCTCTTCAAAGTTTCCCCTCGGTTTAGCACCCATTGATGACTTTTGCCTGAACCAATCTTTAATGGTTCTAAGAAGATAATTTTCCAACTCCAGCCCACTCTCCACATTCATCTTGGCACTCAGCATTCTACAGAAAGCCTTAATACTCATGCATGTGCCATAGGATAGAGATAAACTTGCACCAGTTCAGGATCCTGGCACATCAAGGAAGGTTCTAGGGCTTCAGTGGTCAAGATACCTCCTCTGCAATGAGAGACAAGTTGCTGCCCTTACACTGCCCACCGTGAAGAAAGAGGCACAATCTTTGTAGATCTCTTTGGATTTGGGAACCAAGATAAACCATATTTGAAAATGCTTCTCTAGCCATATAACCCATAAAGTAACCCTGTCAACACAGAAGGTGCCTGTTTCAAGCAGAGTCTCGAGCAAGGAAGGGCTCTGCAGAGGGCTGAGACTGCAATGAATGTTGCCCTGGACTTGGACTTTGTGACCACTTGACCCAATGATACTGGCAGTGTCTATAGCAGGGGGATGCCATGTGAAGCCTCTAAGTGGCTCCAACAGGAGATTCACCTCACAGCATCTCAGGATGCAAGAGTAAGGCACTGTCTCCCTCTGTGGACAGCCACCTCCACTGGGCAAGCAGCTCCTTTCTTACCCAGCCTTGGTAGAAGCAGAAAGCCTGACCATGAGACCCAGGAACAATGTGAACTGAGCTGCCCATCGAGATCTGGATGTCTTCTTATCTACCAAACCACCATGAATGTGCACAGCCGAATGTGCATGAAAGCATTCCATTAGAAATAGAAATGGTACATGGAGACTGGGTCCAAGCAGTTGTAGGAAACATAAGTGAACTGCGAGAGAAGGTGGTTTAGACCCCCAAAGTGCCTGCTCTGTCTGCTTCACCCTCTCCGTCATCCCACACAGTGGCCTCATGGGGATTCCCTATGGCCCATTAATGAAAGAGGAAAGAGTGAGATGGATGGAGTTGCATGGTGCGCCTGCACATCCTGGAGAGTGTCTCTGAAAGATAGCGGATGGGACATCTTCCCCTAGGTTGGCCTTCAGGAGGTACATCCGATTTTCAAGTGGAAGGATAAATGGTGGAAGATGTGAATGTACCCTGACTGATTAGCAGGTGCCAATGAGTTGGCCAGCTAGTCAGGGACTTTGAGAGAACAAAATTGAAAAACTGGTAGTAAGGAGGTCAGGGAATAGCTATGTGGACTGACTTCTGAGAACGTGAACACATTTGTGTGGCATGAAAATGCCTGTCAGAGGGCAACCACAGGGGAAGAGGCACTCTCCTTCAGGTGCACAAGAAGACCTGGGCATGGGACCAGGATGGTTGCCACACATGGACTCAATACCCCAACAGCATGGCTGTCCTCGCCAAGATAAACAGGACCACCATCGCTGCTGAGTGTCCAACCTTCCAACAGCAGAAGACAACACTCCAGCAGAGCCTCCACTATGGAACCATCCACAAGGGCCAGCTGGCCACTTGGTGGCAGGTGCATTACATTGGACCCCTCCCTTTACAGAAGGGACAATGCTTTGTCCTCATAGGGTAGCACATATTCCAAGTATGAATTTTCTTTCCCTGCCCCCAGCACTTCTGTCAGTCTCACCGTTAGTGAATTTACAGAATGCTGGAACTAGCACCCTGGTATCCCACATAACATCAACTAGGGGACATTTTACGATAAAGGAAGTGATTCAATGGGCTCATGCCTATAGAATTCCCTGGCTTTGCCACATGCCTATTGGCCAGAAGCAGTTGGCTTGACAGAATGATGGGACGGTCTGCTGAAAGCAAACATCCTATGCGGTTATAGGGTAGAATGTCTGCCGGTGATCAACACAGTGCCATCTCCTCCCACAGCCAGCAGCACAGGCCGGGGAACAAGGGGTGGAGGTAGAAGTAGCCCCTCCCACTATTCCAGGTAGTAGCACACTGGAAGAGGTTTGCTTCCCTTGCCCATAACATTGGGTTTAGTGGGTTTGGAGGTCCTTGGCCAAAACAGGAAACAGTTACGGTTCTGATCAACCGGAAGCTAAGACCCTCATGAGTCTATTTTGGCCTCCTCACGCCAATGAACAAATAACCAGAGTAGGGGTACAAGGGGAAATGAGGAGGAGGGAGTGAATCAGGGTATTGATTCTCTGGTTCTTCCACTGAGGTCACCTCGGGCTGGTAAGTCTTTCCACAGAATGTCACTGATCCTCTCAAGGTGGCTTGCCCCAACCACTCTCCCCCCTTCTGGGTTTCAATCACCTCTGGCTCTCCTCATCCTAGGGTGCAGCCGCCCCACCATTGCTAGCCCTGGTTCCTGCGCTATGCTGTGGTTTCCTGATACCTGCCACACCTTTGTAATCAGTTCTTTTATAAATAAATCCTCCTCAGTTTATCCCAACAGAACATGCCGCCCGTAATCCCTGGGGACTCTAACCAGTACACAGAGTTTAAATACCATGGATATTACCATACCATACATGGATAAATATCCTACCAAATACCAGGATCATGGATCTGGGAGGCACGGGGGCGGGTAGTGATTTGAGACCAGGCTCCATACAGCCCTGCAGGAAGTGCTCTTGGTTCCTGCTCCAGCCCCTCGGCCAGCCCAGAAGGCTCCTGCAACTTGGAGGACAGTCCCACACAGGCCACGGTTGCTGCCTCCACATCCACGTCCCTCTGCCCAGGCCCTTCTCTGGCTGCTGGGGAGCTCACCCTGAGCATGGGGCAGAGGAGACACTGCACAGGGGTCACCCCCTACAGGAATGGGAACAGGACACCCATGCCCTGCATCGCCCCTCAAGGGGGAACAACACAGTCTCCCAGAGAGCCCCAGTGGGCCACAGCTCCAGCAGTTCATGGGGGTGACCCGCTCACTAACCGCCCTTCACCAGCTCCCCTACTTCCAGCCTCCCTTCCTCCCCCCTCACTGTCTCCGGAATCACCTGCCAAAGAACCACATGCACCCAAACCCTTGTCTGAGCTTCTGAGGAAACCCCAGCTAACATAGGCACCACAGTCTGCATCAGCCTCTGAGCCTGCTGCCTCCCTGAACAGGAGGGCTCAGAGATGAGGGAGCAGCCTTCAAAGGGGGAGAGAAAATAATTCTCAGATTAGAACTACAGAGCCATCCAAAGCATCAATGAAGAGAAATGGCAAATTGCACATCTTTTCAGACATGCAGAATGTGGTCCACGGAATAACGGCCCCCAGAGATGTTCACACTCCAATTCTTGGAACCTGTGAACATGTATCTCACATGGCAAGAGGGACTTTGCTGATGTGGTTATAGTTACAGAACTTGAGGACGGAGATTGTCCTGGATTACCTGAGTGGGTCCCATCACATAGGCCCTTAAAAGCAGAGGACCTTCTTGGGCTGGAAGGCAGAGAGATGACGAGGCAGAAGGGAGTCAGAGAGATTCAAAGTGTGAGAGGAACTCCTCCCTCCTCCTGCCTTTGAAGATGGAAGAAGAGTCAGGAGCAGGGAATGTGGGCAGCTTCTAGAAGCTCAGGAAAACCCCCAGCCTAAAGCCAGCAAGGAAACAGGGGCCTCATCCCACATCGAATCAGGGTAGGTGACCTTGGATCAATCACTTACTCTGAACTTTCGTGTTTCCCACTTGGAAGTAGGAAATTCTATTCGCTCTCTCTGTAGGCTGCTTGTGAGCAGCAGAGCAGGTAATGCATGTAACGTATTTTCTAAACTCTAAACCACTGCATATGGCCCTTGTATGGGGAAGGTGGGGAGCTGGTGACTGAATATGACTCCGGGCTCTGGCTGAGACCTCCATCCAGGCTTGACAAGGGTCCCAGTGCTCCAGAGACCCCAGTCTGCCTTATGACAGGCTGCCTGACCCCATCTTCATCCAAAGAGCAGCCTCTTCTCCCCATTCCTCAGACACCTTACCTGGGCTCCGCCAGAGGTCAGACAATTTTACTTCCCTTGGGATACCCAGAAGGAGGAGGAGGGGGCTGTCCAGTCATTTGCCCAGTTTCCATCCTTGACTCACCTGTTCAAGCTGTCCCCAAGACAATGGCTTGTCCTTCGTGAGCCTGGCTGTCAGGTTCAGCACAACCCTTCCCACCGCACCCTCCCACCTGCCTAACCCAGACCTTTCTCATCCCTGAGTCTCTCCCATGCTGCTGCCCTGGCCCACTCGGACCTCCTGAAGCAGCACATGGCCCACTAGGTGGGAGGGCAGGAGTGCCGGGGGGCTCCCCAGGCAGGGCCTGAGCAGTCTCAGGCAGGAGGAGGTCCTGCTGGCTCCGGCCTCAGTGACCGCATGTCCAGGAGGGCTTCCCTCCTCATTCCTTTTCCTCCTTTTCTCCCTCCCTCCCTTCCTTCCTTCTCCCTCCCTTTCTTCCATCCCCCACTCCTTCTCTCCCTCTCTCTCTCTCTCTCTCTCTCTCTGCTTTGGTATATAAAAAAGAACTTCATGCACAGGATTAGGAAACCAAATAGTCCAGAGGGGCGTATAATGAAAAGTAACAGTCCTGTGCTTTGCCCCTCTTCATCTGACTTCAGTTCTTCAAACAAAACTGCTTTGAAGGGTTTCTGTGCTCAGTCTTCTGGCAGCGGTTACCTCCAGGTCTCTAAACACAGCACTTACTCAGCTCTCTTGATTTATCAACTCCAAACACCATCTATTGGCTTCCTGCTGAGAGAGATGAGGATTCAGCCTACACCCTCTCCCTCCCTCTCCCTCCCAATAGCTACATCACTTATTTCGTTCCACTTCTGTTTAGCTGTGAAACTCTAAATAATACATTAAAAATCTAATTCTCGTTACATCAGCTTGAGAAACCCACACATTTTCTCTCCCTCCCCTTCTCTCTCTCTCTCACCACAGATGCTTCATTATCTGGGTTCAAAAGGAAGATTAAAACAGTTTATGCACAAAGTCTTCTGCAAGGCCTCTGCTAAGTGTCACTCCTTCCACTGAGATTTATGATAGATGTCCCACCGGCCACCCAATGTCATAGGCAGGCAGCCTCTGCTTTCCTGGGGTTTTCCTCCCCGCTTGGTATTTGGGGGCCTGCTCCTTCTCAACGGCCCCTCTCCAGGCATTCCTGAGTGCTGAATGTGTCCTGTGTGTATGGCTGCCGGAGACTCATGGCTGATCGTTCCGTGCACTGAGGCTGGGTCAGCCTGCCTTGTTCACGGCTCTCCTGGAGGCTCTGAACCCCTGCTCCAGCTGCACTTTAGTGTCCAGGTGTGCCACCCAGCTGTCACCAGGGCCTTTCTCTCTCCACTGTCCTTGGTGGAAGACTATTTCCCAGCCCCTGCAACTTCCCCCTTTTTTTGGTTTACTCCCTCTTTTTGTTAGAGCACATCCTTGGGCAGTTTTCTAAGAAAAGCGTGCATGGGAGAGAAATTTTTGTCATTCTGTGGTTTCTTTTGCTGCTGTAACACATTACCACAAACTCAGCATATGAAGACAACATCCATGTGTTAGTTCACACTTTTGGAAGTTAGAAGTCCAAAATCAAGGTATCAGAAGGGTTGCTTCCTGACTGGAGGTTCTGGGGTGGATCCCCTTCTGGGCTCCTTCCAGTTGTTGGCAGAACTCAGTTCCATGAGGGTGCAGGGTTGAGGTCCCCGTTTCCTTGCTGGCTTTGTGCTGGGGGTCTTCCTGAGCTTCTAGAAGCTGCCTACATTCCCCGCTCCTGACTCTCTTCCTCCATCTTCAATGTCAGCGAGAGGGGTCGAGTTCCTCTCACACTTTGAATCTCTCTGACTCCCTCCTGCCTCATCATCTCTCTGCCTTCCAGCCCAACCTCTGCTTTTAAGGGTCCATGTGATCAGATCGGGACCACCCAGATAATCCGCGATAATCTACCTCAAGTTCTGTAACCTTAACCACATCGGCAAAGTCCCCTTTGCTATGTGAGGTACCTGTTCACAGGTTCCAAGAATTGGAGCGTGAATGTCTCTGGGGGCTGTTATTCTGCCAACCACATTCTGCATATCTGAAAAGACGTACAATTTGCCATTTCTCTTCATTGATAGTTTGGCTGGCTATGTAAATCTAACATGAAAATCATTTCCTCTCTGCCTTTGAAGACTGCCACACCCTCCACTTTCAGGTCCTGTGGTTAGAGAGAGGCTGACCCCACACCCCAGCTCCCTGGGTGATGACCCTTAGACATACTCAGCCGAAAGGATTTTGAGGCAAAGAACCAATTTTACCATGAATGTAATCCAAGTGTTTGTGGGCTGGGTGACCCATGAGCCCACCCTTTCTTTAATATGTAAATAGAATGGTTTAAGCCTCTGTACCCCAAAAGTGGGCAGCCTGGCAACATCCTCGTATCTCTGCAGACTCTCAGGGGCCCATAGGTCTTCCAGGACCCTTTTCCGCTTTCCTCCTTCACAAACGCCATCATCTCCCATGCGGATGCCCCTGGACCTGTATCTTTTCATGCTCCCTCTACTATAAGCCACACAAGAGATGCAGGTCTTTTTCCTTCATTTCTCCAAAGACAGCTTCCCCAAGGTGGCAGACTTTTACTAAAGACTCAGGGTGATGGTGAGGAGTTATATCACAGAAGAGAAATTAAATATTAGACATTTCTGGTTTTAAAAGAAGAGCCATTCTTATTTGAAGAAATAACTTAAAAGCCAAATTTCTTCCCATACCTCTCTGGCCTCCCATTGCATTTCTGTCTCTGTCTGGAATATTACTCAGCACTGAAAAGAAATGAGCTATCAAACCGTGATAAGCTAAGGAGGAACCTTAAATGCATATTACTAAGTGAAAAAAGCCAATCTGAAAAGACTATATACTGCATGATTCCAACTATATGACATCTGGAAAAGGTAAATCTATGGAGACAGTAAAAAGATCAGTGTTGCCAGTGGTTGGAGAGAAGAGGAGGAATGAATAAGTGAGCACAAAGGATTTTTAGGGCAGTGAAAGTGCTTTGCGTGATACCATAATGATAGACACATGTCATCGTACATTTGTCCAAACCCACAGAAACACCAACAGTGAACTACAATGTAAACTATGGACTTTGGGTGACACTGATGTATCAATATAGGTTCATCAATTGTAACAAATGTACCATCTGGTGGGGAACGTCGATCATAGAGGAAGCTATGCGTGTGTGGGGACGGGGGCGTATATGGGCAATCTCTGTACCTTTCTCTCAATTTTGCTGTGAACGAAACTAAAACTGTTCTATAAATTAAAAAATAAAGTCTTTAAAAGTAAAGAAAAAATATGTACTATGCTCACAGATTCTGGGGATCATAAATTCAGATGGGGCACAATAGGGGCAACTTCTTTCTGCTTTATGACATCAGGGACCTCCTCTAGGAGGACTCAAAGGCTAGGTGTGATTTAATAGCTAGGGGATGAAATATTCTTGAAACTTTTTCATTCATATATCTGGTGTTTGAGGCTGATCATTGGCTGAGATTTTAGGAAGACTGCCTGACATAATATCTACACACATGGTCACTCTATGTGGTCTCTCCACCTAGGTTCTTTTGGGATTCCTCACAACATTACTGCCAGGTTCCAAGAGCAAGTGTCTGGGAGAACATGGTAGAAGTACGTGGCCCTTCTATGACCTAGCCTTGGAAGTCATATAGTGACACTTCTGCTGCTCTACATTGATTGAAGTGGTCACAAAGGTCCATCCAGGGTCCAGGGGAAAAGGATATAGACTTCCTCTCTTGATAGAAGAGCCTGTGTAACAGGAGATGTTATTGGGGCCCATCTTTGGAAAATACAATCTGCCCTAAGACTTCCTCGAATTTCCCACATCCTCTCCTCCATCCTCAGGCTCTCAGAAACCTCAAAACCTCTCTTTCTTGATTACACAAAGCACTTCATTGCTCCCTTTGTCTCTCCAGGCTATGACCTGGGAAACTTCCCCTTTCACACCAGAATATTTTCCTAAATAGTCAGCACTATTTCACAGCTTGCAGGTATTATAGTGAAATACCTAGCCAAAAGAGTATCTTTCATAAGATCGATTGTGTGCTACTCAGGCAAAGAGAATTTGTTTCACCATAATTTATGGAAGCCACATCCACAAAGCTGTATTAATAGTTTACCCATAGTAGGGAGGCAAAAATACTTAGTGAATGAATGGATAAATAAATGAATGAGTCAAATATGGACTATCAGCCAAGACATGGAAATAATCTCATTACTTGGAATTGAATGTTTTAATGTTATTCATTAAAATAGATTCTGTCTGTATTTGTGATATACGTGTGCTTAAAATTCATGGAGAAAATGAGCATTTTAATTACAAAATGCCGAAATCATTAATAATTTAAAGATCATCATTCAGCATCCCTAAGTAACCAAGCCAGCTAAGCCCTTATAGACAAACCAGACAAGTGCAAGGGCACAGCAAGGGGCAGGTGCAAGGGGAAGGAGGAGGAGGCAGGGCCAATTCCCCTACTGTGGACACAAAAGAGTTTAACCCAACCTACCAAACGGAAGAGGCCCAGGGATGCTGTGGGAGGAGGGGAAAGAGCGGGGGTTGCATGGGGACTATGACCCCCCGGGGGATCTCAGCCTCTGCTGAGAGACCTTGACCCCATTCACCTCTCTCCAACCCTGTAACCCACCCGCAGTCTAGACAACCTCCCCCACTGCAACTCCCGTTCTAGACAGCCTCCCCCATTGCCCAGGGCAGCCTGCCTTCTCCACCTTGATTCCTTCTACTTTGCCTCCACCACCAGGAAGGCACTTCTCAATTCCCGTCCACTAAATCAAACCCACTCTTTAGGACCCAGTCAAATGCCACACCCCCAAGAAGCAAAAGGGCCCTCATCACTGCAGCCAGCCCAGTGTTGATTTCACCTCCTCTGTGCTCCTGTTCTCTGCAGTATCTCTGCTGCTGCACTCACCATATTCTCTTATCTCTAAAGAATCACAAGGACCCAACATTCGGGATGCACTCACTTGGTGGATTGTCTCATTGCCAGCTCCGTTTCATCCACTCAGCAGCCCCATGAGGCATTGTGACTGACTGTCATCATTTTACAGAACTGAGGCTAGTGAGTGACTTGCTCAAGGCCACACAAACAGTGTTTGAAATACAATTGAACCCTGGGTCACCTGGAGTGGGGGGGGGGTAGAGGTGACCACGCGAGGGAGATCATGGTGGCGCCCTCGTGTCAGGGTTCATGTTCAGGGTCTGGTGGTATATTGCAGTTACATGTGCTCAGTTCCAGAGATGTGCAGATTGTATTCCTTTAAATAACAGAATATGTAACGAAGTAACAGATCGCGAATACCTTTTGTTACCTCACAGAGATTTATCAGTGAAGGCAAGGAATTTGTAACAGTTGTCAAACATAAAGAGACTAGTTACACCTTAATTGCACTAAAAAGACAAGTTTTCCAAATTGGCTTGACTTTACTTTTTAAAGACAACTAGTAAGTATTCAGTTATCATACGAATATTTTTGAAAAAATAGACAAGACACACTCCATTTGTCCCTTCAAAGTAAAAGTGACATTTTAATATGAGTATGAAAGAGAGTCATGTTACTCAGAAAGCTTCTGAATACAGATATGCAGAAATGTTTTCATTATTACACGACTTTGCTGCCTGAAACAAGATAATATGCCACCTATTAAACTCTCATATCTGCAGACTTCAAACAGAATGCTCTAATCTGTTTAAAAGACTTCTAAATGCGTATTTTCAATGGATTTTTAATCCATATATTTAAAATTGCATAACTGGTAGATGGTGTTTTAAAAATGAGTTTCATCAAAGACATGAACTCAGTTTCTGGAATTTATTATAAAATGGTATTTTTATGAATCTTTGCCAAATTTATCCACAAATATCTTAAACATGACTTTTCCTTCATGTGATTAAATGACAAAAAGGTGTTCTTCAACTACAAGGGAAAATAGATTAAGAAAGCTGGCTATACAGTGTATTGCATATAAACATGTCAAGATCAAATTTTGAAAGTCACTGACAAATCTGCAGAAGTTAAGGCTTAAAAAGAAAAATATTAATATTAACATTTGCCACTGCAAAAAATCTGGTATGCGCATATAAGCTTTTTTCTCTTTTTCCTAGAAATATATTAATGGAATTTTTAAAGTATGAATCCATAACGTTTTCCTTTTTTTTGACTGTAATGTTTTTATTTTTCATTAAAAAAAATTTACTGGCATGATTATATAAACAAAGCTCAATGAATGACATATTTCACCGTCAAAAGAAAGGTGAGTTGCATGGTTTAGCCATTTGGATCTACATATATTTCTGGGGTATGACTCTCAGCTAAGACAGCATTAAAACTTCTATCAGAATAAACTGTCCTTAGAATCAAGCCTTCACATCACTATATCACAACATATTAAATAAGATTTTTTAATAAAGCACATTTGATCATATTACTATTATTAAAATTTGTTAACGTATATTAAGAGAGCGGAAAGCAATGGTACAGAAAATTTCATTTTATCTTTAGCTCATTTTTTATTTCTATTTGCCTGTATTTAGTGTATGGTGTTGTCAATGCCCTCTAGCCCAAGGCCATCGAGAAGACACTTGTAGTTGAACAGGTTGCATTTATTACTCATTGTAAGGAAGGAGAACACAAAGCAAGGGAATTACAGGGTGGGGGTGGGGTTCAGTAAGAGGGTGTTAAAAAGAACCTATTTAGGATTTGGTCTTTGGTGGGTGATTTGCACAAGGATCTAAAGGAGGGGTTCCCTCTAGATTGAGTGCTGTCAGAAAGAAGGAGAAATTCTGTGATTGGGTATTTCGATGTAGCTTATCTACAGGGAGGGCAGACAAGAGTGAAGATGAAGTTGTACTTGTAAAGGGTGGTCACCCATTTTGGCAGAGAGAGGGGGTGTTAGGTGTTCTGTGGGTAGCACGGTGATCCTGTTTTTGTTGGTGCTTAGACAAAATCTTGAAGGGGCCTTGCTTTGTCTCACTTTACCATTGTCTCAGAGCAACCTTGTCTGAGGTCAGTGTCCTCTGAGATCATTTATGTCCAACAGGAAGATAACATGGTCTGGCTGTGGGCGCCAGGCCACTTCTGGATGTCAGGGCTGCTCTTTCCACTTTCCTGGTGTATTATAAACTATACTGTATATTAGTATAGTACTTCACACTTGTGAGTATAAAAAATAAATATACATACATTGGAGGTGTAGCCTCAAAATTTTTTTTACTCATAAAGTACCTGATCAAAAAAGTAATCCAAACTCCAAAAAAGTTTGGAGACCAGCTTTTGTAATGTGTTCTAGAATATTCCTTCTTCGTCCTCTCCTCGACACCCCACTCACAGCACAAGGCTCTCAATGGGTGTTGAGTTAAAGTTGAATTGAATTGGCCCGGTATAAAGCTGGAGGCCATGAAGGCCATTCTTTGGTATTAAAAAATAAATAAAACAAGAATTTTTAATGTTGTGGGAACATACTGTTATTCACTAAATCTCTTTGAGAAATGACAATTTCTTGATGATATATAAATAAGATTTATTGAGCACTTACCATGTACCAAGCACTCGGTTCACACTTTACATGACTTTATAAAAAGAGCTTTATTGAAATATAATTTACGTAGCATAAAGTTTGTCATTCAAGGTGTACGAGTCCATTGCTTTTACTATACTTACAGAGTTGTGCTACCATCACCATAAACTAAATTTACAACAGTTTCATCACCCCAAAAAGAACCTGTACCCCCTTAGCCATCATTCCCTGTACCCCCTCCCCAGCCCATGGCAACTACTTAAAATTTGCCAGTTCTGGATATTTCCTATAAATGGTTGTGATAGTTAATTTTGTGTATCAACTTGGGTGGACCATGGTACCCAGATATGTGGTCAAACATTATTCTAGATGTTTCTATGATGTACTTTTTTAGATGAGATTAACATTTAAATCAGTACACTTTGAATAAAGAGGATTACTCTCCATAACGTGAGTGGGCCTCATCCAACCATTTGAAGGCCTTAAGAGAAAAAGGCTGACCTCCCCAAGCAAGGAGGAATTCTACCAGCAGACTGCCTTTGGACTCAGACTGCAACTCTTCCCCAGATCTCCAGCCTGCTGGCCTACCCTGCCAATTCGTGGAAGGTGAGTTTCCCTGCTCCCAGTCAGAGCATGGCCTTCAGAGAGCAGGGCTGTGGTCATTGTAAGCTGCAGATGGAGGTCTACAAGTTGTGTTATCGTGGCCACCACCCTATCTTTTCCCACTGACTTGAGAGGCCACCTCTGTCACCAGAATCCACATGTGCACAAGTTGGTTATTTCTCTCCCCTGTCCAGTGCCACACGGCTTCCACAGCTAGCGCTTTATAATATGCCCTCTTACTTCGTAAGACAAATACCCCCACTTTGTCCTTCTTCTGTAATATGATGGTCTTGGCTTTTCTTTCATGTTTACGCTTTCATAGGAATTTTAAAATTAATTTGTCAATTTCCTTGAAAAATCTTGTAGAGCTTTTGATTGGAGACTCATTGAGTGTGTAAGTTGAGAAAATGCAGACTCTTTACCATACGGAATCTTCCCATTTGCAAACACAGTACAGCTCTCTGTTTATTTAGGCTTTCTTTTATGTTCTACTATGAAATTTTACAGATTCCTCCATTTAGGTTTTAATATTTCTTTGTTAAGTTTTGTATCAGAGTTGTGATCACTTGTGAGTTACAGAAAATCTAAACACTAGTGATAATAGCAAGTAAAGATCTCCCTCTCTTCCCTCTCCCTTCCCCCACCGCCCCCCTTCGTCCTTGCCTCACCTCCTTCCCTCTCTGAGAAGCCCGAGATAAAGCAGTCCAGGGCGAGTGCTTTGCCTCAGGAAATAGAGCATCTTCTGTCTTTTCTTCCATCATCTCCAGTGGGAAGCTTTCACACTGTGATCACAGGAAGGCTGCTGTACCTCCTGGCATCTTGTCTGTATTCCAGGCAGGAAGAAGGTGGTGTTGTCTTCTTACCTAGTGAGGAATGCCCTCGCACAGGAATTCTGCCTAGTTTCTTTGAGCATGCGACCTTCATCACATGGCCAACCCTAGATGCAAAGGATGCTGGGAGATCAAATATTTTTGAGGTGAATATATTGCCAACTCAAACAAAATTTGAGTTTTTTTAGTAAAGAAAGGAGAGTGGTTATACCCCAGCATGGTGGCCACGGGTCTATTGTCAGGTACCTAACAGATTTGGTTGCTCTTTTGAACGGGATCATTTTTTTCTATTGCAATTTCTAACTAGTTATTTCTAACCGAAGAAAAATTATTGGTCTTCATATGTTCAACTTACATTCAGCACTCTGCGAAACTAATTTGTTGATTCCAATTGTTCATCAGGTGAGTCCTTTGGTTTTTCAAATTGAACAATTATAATATCTAAATATAACAACAGTTTTGTTTCTTCCTTTCCAATTTTTATTTCTTTTCTTGAATTTTGGCTGAGACATATAATACAAGAGCAGTGACCTAACTCTAATTTTGTTGCCTAATTAAGTACAATGGTTCCTACAGTTTTCTGGTATATATTCTTTATTAGTTCAGGCAGCTCCCTTCTATTTAGTTTTCTGGGAGTTTCCATGGTGAATGAACATTTGTGGGAGGAGCAGCATATATTGTCAAAATCATGGAGTGTTTTTCATTTAATTTATCAAGGCAGTTAACCACACTGATAAATATTCTTTGCTGAACCAACTCTACTGGCTCAAGATGTATCCTATTAATAAACCATAGGCTTCATCTTGCTAACATTTTCTTTATGGTTTTTGCATGTACATTCATAAGTGTACTGAGCCTTTGGTTTTTTTTCTTATTCTTTCCTTGCATGGTTTTGATAATAGGGTTTACGCAAACTTCATAAAATGGGTTGGCTAGCTTTCCAGCTACTTCTCTACTCTAGAATGGTTTCACCGGATATAGGTTATCTGCTCCTTGAATATTTCACAGAACTCATCTGTTAAATTATCAGGACTTGGTGCCTCTTGCTTATTGATCTGTGTCTATCATTCCCATTTATTTTATGACTGTTTCTCTATTCAAGTTTTCTACTTGTTCTTGGTCAATCTTGATTTTCTTAGGAAGTTTTCAACATCAGCTACTTTCTTAATGTATTAGTATAAAGATATCCAATTCTTTTATAAATATTAAAGATCAAATATATCCATGGTTATAGATCCTTTTTAGTTTCCTTATGATATTTATCTATGCTTTCTTCCTTTTTTATTGATTATACCTGCCAAAAGCTTGTCAATTTTATTAATCATTTTGAAGAACATGTTTTTGTTTCTGTTGATTAACTGCACTGGACTTTCTGGCTTTCTAGTTCACTAATTTCTGCTCTTATTTTCTTCCTTCTACTTTCTTTGGATTTGTTCTGTTGTTGTTTTTTATAGGTTCTTAAGTTGAAGGCTTAGCTAATTTCTTTTCAATCTCTCTTGTTTTCTAATAAATGCACTTCTGGCTCTAAATTCCCCTGTGAGCACCACTTTGGCTTTATCTCATAGCTTCATACATAGAACTCTTACTGTCATTTGGTTTTAAGTACTGTAATCTCCATTTTGATTTTCTCATTAAAACATGAATTATTTAGAAGGTATTTTTTAATCTCCTGATGTATGTGGAGAATATTCTGCCTATTTTTTGTTGGTAGTTACTATTTTTATTACATTGCCCCCAAAGAATAAGGACTCAATGACTTCAACCTTGGGGAATTGCAAATTTTTTGTTGTTGCTTACGACATGGTTCATTTTATAAATTTTCCTATGTATTTAAAAAGAATGAGTATCCTTAGTTGTATATAGAGTTAATTAAATTCTTCAAATCCTTTATATTCTTATTAATTATTCTTCTACTTGATTCGTCCATTTTTGAGAGTTGTATTTGTTTTGTGTGGTTGCCATAACAAACTACCACAAACTTAGTGGCTTAAAATGACAAAAATTTATCTCACAGTTCTGGAGGGTGGAAGTCCAAAATCAAGGTGTCAGCAGGGCCACACTCTCTCCTGAGACCCTGGGAGAATCCATTCTGTCTATGCCTCTTCTAGCTGCTGGTGGCTGCCCACATTCCTTGGCTTGATCCCGCATCACTCCAATGTCTTCCATCCATCATCACATCACATTCTCCTCTGTGTGAATCTAATCTCCCTCTGCTTCTCTCTCATAAGGACACTTGTGACGGCATTTAGGGCCCACCTGGATAATCCAGGATGATCTCATTTCGTGATTCCTAACTAAATTACATCTGCAGAGACTCTTTTTCCAAATAAGGTAATACTTAGAGGTTCCAGGGATTAGGACATGAACATATCTTCAGGGCCACTACTCAGCCCACTACAAGAGGAGCACGTTAAAATTGCTTCAGTTCTAGGTCTGTCAATTTCTCCTTATAATTCAAAGAAGTTTTGCTGTAAATATTTTAAATATGTGTTATTAGGTACATACAATGTCAAAACTACTATATCTCCTAGGTGCAATTTCACTTTCATTAATGTGAAATATTGATATGAAACAGAGACTGCTTCTCTGTCTTAATACTTTTCCTCAAGAATTCTAATGTATCTGTATGAATATTGCTACATTATTTTTTAGAATTAATTTTAAACTTTCAGAGTCACTTTGTTTCAGCCTGATTTTACTTCATTTTCACATCATCACAACTGATAAACCTGGGCTTATCTCTTCCATTACAACATATTTTTTCTCTGCCTCCTGCTTTCTCTAGTTCCTTTTGACCTTATCTTCCCTAAATCTGACTTCTATTTACTCCTCTGCACAGCTGAAACCACAGCCTCGGGTGTTTCAAGCTCAATTACAATTTCCCGGGCAGGTTTAGATTATATGAAGAACGCTGTAACTCTCTCCAAAGTGCACACATCACGCTTCTTTCAAGCACCAGCTCTGAGAGCTATGTGAGTGACCAGCTACACTTCCATTTTGCCAGGACCACCATTATTTTCACAGCCCCAGCAACGAAGCCTCCTGCTCGATAAGACATTTCAAGTGAATTCACTATTTTAAAATGTATCTACTCACACTGTTCTTTTGTTAAAAAATAGTAATAATAAGTTTCAAAGTATCCTGTGGACACAGCCAAAGAACACAGGTTGGGAGTAAGCGGTGAATAGTGCTCAGATTTAAGGGCAGCAAATGAAAGCCAAACAAACCCTGTCATTTGAAATTGTTTTGTCATCCAATGACTTTTTTTTTTTTAACCAATCTGTGGCAGAGTTAATTCTGAAAAGGACACGACATAAGGGGACCAGTGTGCTTGGAGAGAGCGGGACCACGGAGGCAAAGTGAGTGCATTTCTTCGCCACCCAGAGCAAGGATTCTTGGCTCAATTCAACTGCAGCTGCTGAGCTAGTAAAATCCGAGAAAAGAAGGAACACAGTGAATAAAGAAGACAGAAATGAAAGAAGAGTGCGCAGCCAAGAGAATCTGCAGATAAGGCAGAGGCATTAGAGAGAAAAGGAATTTATAACCCAGAGAATACACTTAGCTGGGCTTTCTCACATTTCTACTCTCTGTGTTAAAATCATCTGGGTTCAAATAAAAGAACTCTCTGTCCCAGTCATTATTCATGTTTCTGTTAAGGGCACAAATTCCAGCATAGGCAATTTCAGGGGGAACTGAACTATTTATTTACCAGAGTCTTGCTTATGACGGTTGTATCCAAGGCAAGCAGAGAAAGATCCAGCACACACAGAAAGCAGGGCTGGCTTCCTCTCTTCTATGACTCCAGAGGGGGTTCTGCCTGACCCAAAATGAGCACTGGTTATAAAATCTCGGCAAGGCTAAGGGCAGAGGCAGCGTTGCTGGGCGAGGGAAGCCATAAACCAGACAGGAAGACATCCTTGCCCTGCACTTTCCCAGAACATACCCTCAGGTCTGGGCTTTAAATCACTCTGTGAACCAGTTTCCACATCTGTACACAGGTGACTGAGCATCCACGAATTCAGGACTGCTGGGAGGAAAAACTTGAAGGTGATTAGACAAACCAGCTGCTGGAAGTGTGGGGTAGGAACACAGTGTCCCTCACCCAAGGACTGGACACACCTGCACCTCTGCTGAGCTGGGATGAGTAAGGGCTGCAGGGAAGAGGACGAGTCTGGGACAGCAGAGGGAGGGCAAGGGTCTGGCCCCTGCCTGTCACCCCAGCTCCCTGAATGGCCTGGGCAGGACATTTCCCAGGACCAGTATCCACAACTGTGAGACCAAGGGCAAGCCCACATGTGTCTACGCACCGGGGAGCAGAGCAGGTGCTTCTTGCAATGGACCATCTGTCTGACCCCAGCAACTCTTGGCAAGGAACAGAAGAGGAAGTGGGTAAGGGCTGCTAGCTGCCTCTGTCTTGAACAGGAGCACTGAGCTAAGCCACACTGGGCACTGCTCCCTCCAGCGTGCTCCATGTAGTTCCTTCCAGCACATTCTCCAAACTTCTGTGGGAGATAAGGCTGTCCTGGTGTCTTCTATTCTTTCTACATGTCCACACCCTCCCCCACCACCCAGGAAATCAAGACCTAGGTATTGTCTCCTGCTGTCCCAAGTCTCCTTGCTGGTGTCCCTCAGGCTCCGCCTTGCCAGGGAAGCCATCCTCCCACCCTAGACTTTACTATCCACCTCTTTCCAGGGGGACCTATTGTCCTGGACCCCTGCAATGGACATTTGTCATTTGGACCAGCTCAGCATCATTCCCCTTTCTAAAAGAACCCAGGTCTCCTTCTGAGGAATCACCTCCCCCACCCTCCACCTCATCATGTGCAGTCATGGTGGGACGTGAGTAAACACAGGTGCTGGTGGGCCCCTGGTGCCCCCTCTCAAGAGAGCACTCCTCCAGAGCTCTGGGGAAGCCAAGGATGGCAAGGGGCCTAGTTCCCACCAACCACATGGGAGGTAAGGAACCCATCTTCATCCCTCTTGCCCCCCTGCCCCCCATCAGGATGCAGAGGCAGCCATGGCCCTGGACTCCACGAAGGAAAGAGCCTGGGTCCCTGAATCACCACATGGACCTTGCCCACCAGCCTGGGGCACCCTCACTGGACTTTGTTGTGAGCAAGAAAGCAACTTCCATTGGGTCCAGCCACTGAAATGTGGAGTTTTATTTGATACATGAGATAAAGCTGCCCTAAGAATCTAAGGGAAAGAACAAGGACATGAAATAGATCACACACAGGACAAGAGATAACACATGCTGGAGAGGACGTGGAGATAAGGGAACCATTGTGCACTGTTGGTGGGACTGTAAACTGGTACAGCCACTATGGAGGATCCTCAAAAAACTAAAAGTAGAACTACCATATGATCCAGCAATCCCACTTCTGAGAATACATCCAAAAGAAACCAAAACATTAATTCAAAAAGATATCTGCATCCCCTTGTTCATTGCAGCATTATTTACAATAGCTAAGACACGGAAGTAACCTAAGTGTCCATCGATGGATGAACGGATAAAGAAGTTGTGGTATATATATAAATGGGATATAATTCAGCCATAAAAAAAAAAAAATCAAGGAAATCCTACTTGTAACAACATGGATGGATCTTGAAGGCTTTATGCTAAGTGAAATAAGTCAGACAGAGAAAGACAAATACTGTATGATCTCATTTATGTGTGGGATCTAAAAAAAACCAAACTCACAGAAAAAGAGAGCAGATTTGTGGTTACCAGAGGTGGAAAGTGAGGGGATGGGGAATTGGAGGAAGGTGTTCAAAGGCATAAACTTCCAGTTATAAGATAAAGAAGGCCTAGGGATATAATGTACACCATGATGACTACAGCTAAGTGCTGTATGATGTACAGGAAAGTTGTTAGGAGAGTCAATCCTAAGAGTTCTTATCACAAGGGAAAAGTATGATTTCCTTTTTTTCTTTCTTTCCTTTTTATTGTATCTATATGAGAAGATGGATGGTAGCGGAACCTTTCACAATACATGTAAATCAAACCATCATGCTGTATGCCTTAACCTTAAACAGTAATGTATGTCAATGATTTCTCAAAAAAACTGGAAGGAAAAGAAAAAAAGGTCATACACAGAAGGGTGGATGGTTCCAAAAGAGAGGACTTGTCCAACTTCATGTTCGGTTTTTGCTCCGCGTGTTCCACAGTGATCACCTTCCAGGTCTGGCGGGATCTCCGTCCAGTCCCCCCGCCCCTAACCTGACACCCCACCCTGGTTTTATCTGGAGTTACAAACCCATGACTGTGCCCTGCAGTCCTGGGCTGTGGCATCCGGATTCATCCCCAACCCTTGGGCTCCTGGTGAGGAGGGCACCTTCCTGCTGGCTCTCATCCGGCCTCGCCCCCTGGCTTCAGACTTCATGACGCCTGCACTGACAGCTTCTCAAATGGGCCTGACAGGGGTGGAAGACCCTGGAGTAGTGCTGGGAGGCACTCCTATGGGAAGGAGAGGGAGGAAGGTGAGGAGCCCTGGCAGCTGTGTAGACTGCTCCAACGCAGGGAATCAAGGGCAGAAGCAGTCATCCAACTGCCCCCAGAGCAAGCAGGACGATTGTCTCCTTCCCTCCAGGTTTCATGACTCAGGCCCCCTTCTCTGTGAACATTTGCTCTGCCTGAAGTGTGTGCATTCACCAGCAGATGATGAGAGTTGGTGTTACCCTTCAGCTAAGCTGAGTCTCTATCCTAGTCCCTTCAGAGGACCACACAGCATAGCTGCCCCAGACCACCCGGCCCATGTGAATACTACTCCTTTCCCTCCTGCACCCTGTTTTCAGCTGGCCCTGGGTCCCTGTCTTCTCTCTGAGAGGTGTCTCCAGTCCCAAACCTGTGCAGACCAAAGATGATGGATGTGTGGTGCTTCCAGAACCTGAAGACCTTCCCTGCTCACGTGGCAGATCTGCCCAGTCCTGCCACACCTCCCGAGGCCCAAAGTTCTCAGTGCACCCGCCCTCCACGCTCACAGGACCTGAGATCCTAAACACGAGCAGAGGACACGTCATTTGAAAGGAAAAGGTCTGTTTGTCCAGTCGTCATTCAGTAAACATTTATTGAGCACCTGCTGTGAGCCAGGCAGAGCAGGGGCCCCAGCCTCAAGGATGGTGAAGGCACACATGGACTCTGCCCTTGGGGGCCGCTGTTGCTGGCGGAGACCGTTACTGCACAAGGCAGCATGAGTGTCAAGGGAGCCTCGCACAGAGTGGAAGAGGGCTGGGACGAGGTGAGTGGAGCAGGAGGGAACCCAAGTCTCCCACACACACAGCCAGTCCCCACCTTGAGTTCAAGGGGCCCTGGGCTGGCTGGCTGATGGTCAACCCTCTGTCCTGCTCTGCCTGGTGGATTCAGACAAACAATATACCTCCTTGATGTGACATGACTGTTTATTTGGCCAGGGTCAGTGGAGGAGACCTCTATGTCCAGCGCAAACTCAGCCACCATGCATCCCCAGGGTGGAGGCACCGCTGAGAATGGCCTTTCCATCGCCTCGTTTTTCAAGCTCCCTGTGGGTAAGCTATGCCTTCGTACATAGGATAGTGTCTTGCACAGACCAAAGCTTCCCAAACCATCTGTGGTCAAATACCAGGTTTTTATTTCTAACCTGCCACATAGGGATACTTGCTTAGAAAAGTGAAAGGAAAAGAAAGATGCACAAAATGTGCACCCCAATTTTTTATTATTAGTCTCAGAACAGACATAAAATTAGTCTATCAAATTGCCATAAAAGTTTCTGAACGCTCTCCGTTCTGTACTTATCTCACTGCAGAAATTAACAAACAGTTCTGCCTGGCAAACAACCCTCAGAATAAGAGTCAGACCACGACCAAGGGCCAGCCAAATCCATCGTCCCATCGTGTACGTATTGTCTGTGGTGTTTTCATGCTCCCAAAGCAGAGCTGAGTCCTTGAGACAAGCATCTCCTATCTGGCCCTTTACAGAAAAGTGTTTGCTGACACTGCCCCAGACTATTTCAGGGGACACTGTCCGTCCATCTCAGCACCTCTGGTCTCCAAGCTACGGCTGCTCATCTCCTTCTCCAACAGCAGTGAGAAAGTTACATCAATAATAACAATGAGATAATATTTACTGAGTATCTTAGTCTCCAAGGGCTGCTGTAACTAATTACCACAAACTGGGTGACTTAAAACAACAGGAATTTATTCTCTCACAGTTCTGGGAGCAAGAAGTTGGAAATCAAGGTGTCCGCAGGGCCGCGCTCCCTCCAAAGGCTCCAGGAGAGGACCCTTCCCCGCTTCTTCCAGCTTCTGGGTGCTCCAGGTGTCCCTTGGCTCCTGGCTGCATCACTCCCATCTCCGCCTCCATCTTCTCCCGGCCTTCCTCTCTCTGTGTCTATCTTTTCCTCTTCTGTCTCTTACAAGGGTAATTGTCATTGGATTTAGGGCCCATCCAGGTAATCCAGGATGACCTCATCTAGAGATCTTCAACTTGACTACATCCACAATGACCTTTTTCCAAATAAGGTCACATTCACAGGTTTGGGGGTTACAACATGGACATATCTTTTGGGGGCCACCATTCAGCCCACTACCCCAAGTGTTTACTCTGTGCCGGGCGCTGTTCTCATTCTTTAATCCCATCCTCACAACACCTCTATGAGGGAGGAACTGTTGTTGTCCCAGAGTTAACCAGGGAAAAATGAAGGCGCCTCCACAGGCTGGTCAGTAGAGACAGCGGTCAGGTGTAGCCCAAGGCACTACCAGCCCATATGGACTTTTCTGAAAGTTATTAAAAGGTACTCCTTCTTCAAGACTTCCTTCTATCAGAAAATCATCATAATAGACGGATCTTTGTTAGAACAAGACCGTTTACTGCCATCTGCTGGAAAACTGTAGGAAAATGTACAAATCTGCAACATCTGTGATATGAGTGGCACCCCCTGGGAATGGGCACCCTTGTGTAATGCACAACCTGCACAACTGTACAAAGCAGCTCAGTGTGATGATGAAACTGGATGAGCAGCAGAGGCCAGGCCAATCAGGAAAGCGGAGTCCACGGGTGTGAGGGGACTGAATGGCGCTGGTATCAGCCCCGGTGTTTTAACTGCTGGTGGAGAAAAGACATGGAGAGTGAAGCAGAGACACAGTCTTCTTTACAGACCGTGTGGTCCAAAAGGCTCTGCTCAGGGAGACTGTGTGGGGTGTTATACCTTCCCCTGAACCGTCCTCTAGCTGCGGCTGGAGCAGGGTGCGCCTGCAGAGCGCATGCAGGAGCCCCGTCCAAGTCTCAGAAGCAAGTGCAAATGAGCCATAAAGACAGCAGAAACTTCAAGGTTATCTGTCTGCTGACAAGCCCAGAATGTGAGCTGCCTGAGGGCAGGGGACATTATACCCTTGTCCCCACTGTGTCCTGAATATAACTACCAGCACCACCCATAGACACAGACAAGTGAGGCCGTGTCCCAAGCCCCAGGCCTCAGGGGCCCACGCTTTGGAGCACCTTCCTCACTATATTCTGTTCCCCTCCGGTGGCTGAGCCTGGCCGAGACTGACAGTGCCATCCGGCACCAGAGCCTAGACCCACGTGTGCCCTGGTGAGCATTTCTCCTCTCGCTCCCCATTTTTCTGACCATCTGCCTTCACGTGGGGTCGACAAGATGCCCCAAGGAGCTCTCAGACTCATGCCTATGGAGTTATCTTGGGCCCTCACTGGGCTCTGGTTCTAGCCTGGCCAGCAGATCACACCGACCTGGTGGTACCATACTGATTTCAAGGGTTTGTGTGACACCAGGCTGCCAGAATGGTGCTAACATGCTGATTTTGGAGATTCTCACTCACGTCAGACATAGGACAAGTTCAGGCTCTGAGCTCCCGAAGGGTCCCTCTGACCCTTGGCCTTGAGCCGAGTGTGTGGGTCTGTGGGCTGACTCCTGCCCATCTGTGTTGCAACCACAGTGCTTCCTCTGGTCCATAGCACCCAGCGCAGCCGGGGTTGTGGCCAGTCACCTTTACCCTGGCATGCAGGCGGGTCACCCCACCTCCTCTGCAGGCCCCCTGCCACATGTCAGGCGGTCCTAAGAGGTGGCTGCTGTCATCTCCTAGGGCTTTCCAGACCACTGTCCTATAGCAGCATGGGGCTTTTTAGATGTCCTCTTCCACCCCCAATCAACGTGGTGACATCACACTCTTCCAGATCAGTCTTTTTTTTTTTTTTTTTCGTTTTTTTCCCCCCCATTAAATAGATTTTTTTTTGGAGCAGTTTTAGGTTCACAAGAAAACACCCTGCCCTCACACATGCACAGCCTCCCCCACAATCAAGATCTCCTTTTAAAATTTTTGTCTTTTATTATATTTTTTCACAAAGGAAAAATTAAATCAACATCAAGATAACACAGCACAAACAGGTGCAGAAAATTATGAGAGCAACCAAGCACTTAGAATAACTCACAGATATGCACATGCACAGTGGCTGGGACACACAGCATGCTATTTTCAGAAACCATTAGGTTCTTGGACAATTCGGGATTTGTTGAGGTTACCAGTTATCTGAGAATACCTAGTGGATTGCCTCCAGGATAACTCAAGGTAGCGGTCTGCTGTCTGACATTGTTTCAGAAGTAACAGTAAATACAGTGGGAATCCTCCATAGCTGTACTTTCCTAGGTCAGTAGGGTGAGGGATGGATCCTGCATCTGTGGACCACTCTTCTCACCCCACCTCTGGGTTGTGGAGTGTCAAGGTGTGAGCAACACTTCGAGAGATCACATCCTGAGGATACGGTGATGGGTGCCTAAGACATGGTTGGAAGACGTGATATTCTACCCTTATGCTATAAAATGAGTGCATTTAACATGACCAGAAGCAAATTATCATTCACGTTTTACTGCATTCTCTGGGTAAGACCTGCATTTGTGGTCGTCATCAACAAAACACAGTCACCACCTTTGAGAGAGTCCCTGGAAGCCAGTGTTCCCAGAGGGCACCATCAATGATACAGCGTCACGAGGATGGTGTAGCCAGCTTTCGGTAAATGGACTGGGGAGCTGCAGATGCAAGATGAGCTGTATTGTTTCAACACAAACAGGTTCCAAAGAGTCATGTGTTGTGAGTGACAACCAGGTGGGAGATGCGGAGTTACCAAGGAATGGTGACTTTGGCAATGAAGACAACGAAGAGATTGCTCCTAGGCCTGAACACGAAGAGATGGTGCCTGGAGAGAAGGCATAACTTTCACAAGCATTGATTGGAGAATAAATAGGTACATAAGTATCTCTTCTTTACCCATTATTCTAAATTTTTTTGGTGAATCAATACACCTCAATGGGCCCATACATTTTATAATACATTTTTCAATCCAATTGTTAATATGGACAGGGGCCCCACAAAGGAATATTTGCCCTATTTTTTGTTGGTAGTTACTATTTTTATTACATTGCCCCCAAAGAATAAGGACTCAATGACTTCAACCTTGGGGAATTGCAAATTTTTCTTTGTTGCCTACGACATGGTTCATTTTTATAAATTTTCCTATGTATTTAAAAAGAATGAGTATCCTTAGTTGTCTATAGAGTTAATTAAATTCTAATTAATTAAAAATGTAGGGGAGGCCCTGGTAAGTACCACAGTAAATACTGCTTGAGGGGTACAAGGAAAAGAAATGAATGGACTCCAACATGAGAGCTAGAAGAAGCCAAGAGTATACATTGGAAGGAAAAAGGAGAATGAGATAATAGAAATGAGAGTCAAAAAAATAAAGAATTGATGGTATGCTTTGCATTTAAGAATAGTTATGTTGTCCCTACGTCTTATATTTTAGAAAGGAGAGAAGTAAATCAGCTGTATACCTTATCAGGAAAAAAAATACACGGATATTTAGAAAGTATCCACATGGCTGGGACATTTTCCTTTCCAATAATATACCACTAACCTAGCCAACATAACCAATAGAGACATTAATATAGATTTAAACAAGTGTATCTCCTAGGCAGATCCTTAAATTCCTTTAATTTTACATTAGGATATAAAGTTGCTCATTATAATGGGTTAGTAAATGCATAGTCCTTCAGAAGCCCCATTGACAAAACACCATATAGGCAGAGGGAAATATACTGTTATTTCTGCTCTGGCTGTATTTCCATTTCCTAATAACAATAATGAACTTGAAGCATCGTATTTGCATACAGATAGGTCTAGATTTCTGCTTTGCTGTGGCTGTACGGTTAAGCATGTCACTGACGTGCACTTCCCTGCCTCAAAACACAATTTAAAGACCACTTTATGGAGAGTCAAATTACAGCAATGTGCTTACGCATTGGGGCTGTGGCTTTTCCAAAAACTGTGGGCAACAGGGCAAAGTTCTATGGTACATAAAAGTCGATCACAAAGTTCTGAGCTGTCACAGCTCATTGATTGTGATTGTTCTTTAAATGTCTTAATGTCCTATCTATGGTATACTGCTACCCATTCCATTTCCCAAGCCTTGACTCTGTTCCTTCCTTCTGTCCCCACTCCTTGATCACATGTTTATGGATGACTACAGGGCCATGCACAGCGCTGAGCATCAGTGCAAATACAGAGATGCACAGGCCCTACCGTCCAACAGCACTGAGCCCACTTAGGCAACTTGAAGACAAACCAGTGCCATACAAGGTCAATATTGGTGCATTCCAATCGCCATGAAAACAAAGAGAAAGGATCATGTGACACCCATTTCAAAGGAGGCTTTGTGAACATGAGTTAACAAGCAGACAACAGGATGGGGTGCGAGAAATAGCATCCCCTCAGGTAGAAAAGCACAGAGGTGCATTTAAAAACAAAACAAACACACAAATGCACAACTTTCTCAGGAAATAGGGCAGGGTGGCAGGCGGTGAGGCCTAACTGTACAACGGGGAAGGGACAGGCAAGTTAAGGCAGATGATAAGCATCCTTTAACACTGAGCCGGGAGTTCATCCCACAGGCAAGTGAAGTGTGATGGGTTTGTTGCCTGGTTGGTTGTTGCTGTTGTTGTTGATTCTTTGCACAAGAGGAAGAGATGACAAGAAGTGTATTTTACAGAGCAGCACGTGGAGGATGATTGTGATGGGGGTAGAAAAGAGAGCGAACAGAGGCAAGGAGACCAGCTGAAAGGCTATCGCTGCACTTGGGCACAAACCCCAAGTTCGGCGCGGAGGCAAAGGCAGGGAGGATAGAGATCAGTGGCCGGCTTCAAGTGATGTTTAAGAAGAGGATTCACCAAGGGGCTTGGTGTCCAAATGGATGTGAGGAAGAAAAAGAGAGTGACAAATGGTCACAAGGTTTCTACCTGAGTACATAGACAAAAGCTCATGCCATTTTTAAAAATTCAGGAATGTCAAAGAGCAAGCAGATTTGGGGGGGTTGGAATAATTCCGACTTTGGACAGGACTTTTGGACACCCATGTGGAGACTTCCAAAGGTCAAACTGAGGCAAACTAGGCTGCAGGTGTAGAATTTGCATGGGTCCCAGGGAACGGGTGGGGGAACACAATACTGGGGCAGTGGTCTTGACAAAAGAAGCCAAAGCTGAGACCCCCAAAAGGAGAGACTGGTTAAAGGCCTTAAGGAATGCCTAGAGGTAAAGCCCACGAAAGCCAAGTGCTGTGGGCCAAGGGCTGAACCCAGGAGAAAACCTCAGGGTTATGGGTCTTGACAGAATTGGGCTTTCCCCGTAGGGGATAAAAACAAGGTCACAAGTGAAGAGAGGAGGTGCTGGGGCCAGTCATGTGGGGATGAAGGACCTGAGGTTGGCTTTATTGAATGGGGTGATGGGATGAGCTCAACTGAAGATGCATCAGCAAGATGGTCATGTAAAGAGCAAGTGGAAACACAAGTCTGGAATTCAGGAAAGAAGTCAGAGAAGCAGGGATGACCACAGTGGTTTGCACAGTAATTGAAGAAAAGGCACGCTGGACACAATGGGGGATCACCAAGAGAAGGCCAGCTTGGCCATCAGGAAAGCCATAGTGGCATTTACCTTGGTGAATTCTCAGTGGTCTGGGGCTGGTCTCTGACTGGGCAGGCCAGAAGCCTAATCTGTGCAGTGTGAGAGGGTATGGAGCTGGGATGCTGACTCATGCTAACAAAGCAACGATGTATAAAACTAGACCCAGACTTACCAATTCACGATGAGAAATACAATTGTCCGGTGGCATAAACCCCCCATTTAGCGTGGCCATTGCTTTCTCCATGAGTAAACTGGGGAGAAAAGTTTATGAGGAGGTTACCTGGTGAGCAGGGAGTCAGCTCCCACGAGCCACGTGGTCTCCTGTGTAGTAGGAACAGCTGACAGTCCAGTACCCACAGCCTCCAGATCACCCCCATCCTGCCCTCCCCCCAGGCATGCTGACGAGGCAGGGGGAACATTTGTCTTGCTAACTCCTTTCCCTTTGTTCCCCTCCTGATGAGGTCTCTGTTCTCGCTTCATCAAATCTCTCCATAAACCTTACCCTATCACTCTCAGCCTCAAGAATTTTCCATACTCCCTAACGCCAACAAAATGGAGCCAAACGCTTTCTTGAGGCTATCTGGGATCTGGCCACATCTTGCCTTTGCAGACTGGCGCCCTTCTGCATTATCGCACACATTTGATTCACACAGAAGGCAGTTGTTGCATCTTTGTCTCCTGCTCACTCCGTAATCCCCGAGTCCTCGTTTCTTGGCACTAGTCATGATGGTTCACATCAGTTGAGCACCTTCTCTGTTCCAGGCACCGGGCTAAGGTCTGGATACCTATTTGTCCATCTAAGCCTCACCTAGTGTATCTGGTCCTCAACCCTAGGAAGTTGGTTCCATCATCAGACCCATTTTACAGATGGAGAAACGGAGGCTTGCGGAATAAAGAAACTTGCCCAAGGCCAAATAGCTATGCAGCAGGGGTGCAAGCCTTTGAACCCAGCCCTGAGCCTGGAGTCCACACTCCCAAAGCTTCCACCAGATGAAACTGTCTTCCCAAGGCACCTACATGGTCTGCACTGCATGTTGTTTAACCAAAAAGTGAAGAGTTTACATTTGTACTGTGAAAAAACGTGGATTAGAATCATGAAAGCGAGACCTTAAAATAAAATACTTTATTATTTTAAAGAACAGACATTTTCCTTTACAGTCGAATGAGATCTTCAAGGCTGCTGTCCTAACTTTAAAACCCTCATTTAATTAATTCACTCTATGCCCATCTCCTTGGATGTGTAAGATTGTATTTCTTTTCAAACATTTTGTCATTCAGACTGCTCCTCCCTCAAGTCCCCAGATTAGTCTGAAGTGATGAGGTTTTACTATGAAGCAGTCTTCAGCTGTCGTGTACCATTGTGTAGGAGGTTAAGTGTCTCGACTCCAGAGTTTGTCTTCTTGAGTGTAGAAGTTAGCTCTACCACAAAATTGCTGGGTGATCTTAGGCAAGTTAATTTACCTCTCTGCCCCACATTTCTGCATCTATCAAATGGGGGTGATAGTCATGGCCCATCCATCCTTCGTTGGTGAGGTACACGGATGATACGGGTCTGGGATGGCACAGAGTTAACACTCAATAAATACCAGCTATTATTATTCTACATCACGTCCTAAAGAAATTGTTAGAATATTTTATTTATATTTAAAAATGAGATGTAAAGCTGTCTTTGCTCAATTCTATTCAAGAAACTTTTGGGAAAATTGTAAAAAA
Organism: Diceros bicornis minor; assembly: GCF_020826845.1. Lineage (NCBI taxonomy): Eukaryota > Metazoa > Chordata > Mammalia > Perissodactyla > Rhinocerotidae > Diceros > Diceros bicornis. The sequence continues at coordinate 53,915,312 of NC_080759.1, read as the reverse complement.
ACAAAATAAAATAAAAACTCATGCTTGCTTTGGATAGATGGCCAATCTTTTTGTTTTCTCCTTTGTGGCTCTCTAGGAAGAATGGCTATTGTCCATCCGTGCCATAATCAGCAGCATTGACTCATTGCTAAAAGAGAAGAAAGGACAGAACGCTAAATTCTGAATCTTTCAGACAGTCCCACCATTTTCCAAACATTGCACCAACATCATGAAATACTTTAAAATCAATAAAAATGGATTTGGCAGCAGAAGGCAATTATTCATACATTATCTGAAAACAATAAAGTAAAATATACTTTCCATTCAACTTTCAGGATTATATGTATTACAGGTGAGCATTTATTTTGATCTAACTTTCCCCCTCTTTCTCTCCTTTTGCTCCAGTTCTTGGTTTCAGAGGGTCAGAGAGAGTTCAGTTGTATAGAGAAAGTACTAACTGCTGAATGGCTCTGTCAGGCTCCTGTATTTAAGGAGACAGAACTGCATATTACGACAAAATGATTGTTCAGCTACCTTTTCATTAACAATTTGTCTAAAAGGAGACAGACTTAACTGCTTCTGTTGAAGTTGAGAAGCAACAAATTGAATGTGTTCCATAAGGATTATGTCATACTTTAAACATATGGTGGGCTACAAACACCAAGATATCGCGTTTGGAAATAGTGGTGGGGCCCCTGTTGTTTGGTGGCTGTTTAATTGAACAGCCATAAATACGACTCTAAAAAAAAAGGAACTTATCATTATCTGTACAATCTCAAGTGAAATATTGGAATGATTTTCTTTTATATATATTTTTGGTTCCTGACACAGCAAACAAAAATTTCTTTTGGGGACCTATTCTGAGGGTTATTAAACATCAGCTACAAAATGCATCCCAGGTCAGGTCCTGTAGTGGGTTTCCATGTTAGAGCACAGAGAAGACTCCAGAGGTGAGGCAGGGAAAACTTCTGAATGAGCCTAGGTTCATGCAAAAGGGGCTTCACCAAGTGCACCCTGAGACTGAGGTCCTGGGGCCACAGGTGAACCGTGCTTGCTTCTACATCAGTCAACAGAAGAGAAAGTCCAGTCACCTCCCATCCTCACCCTATAATATTCTAAATGGATTCCTCTACCTTTTTAATACACCAAATGGTAACATTAACTTGCATTGTCATAACTTCAATGGCCAACAATCTACAACAGTAGAACTCCAGAACTCCAACCATGGCTTCCAAGAGTCCAGATTATTCTGTTGTGTCTCTGAGACATGTGTCCACCAGGAAATCCACTCTTGCTCAGTCACAGACATATTATTCATTAACGCTCAACGTATGCAAAGTTCGCATACTCAGTGCCAAAAGAGCTATTCTGTTCTCCTACTTAAAAGAAAGAGATTGCTAATTATTGTAGAGGGGAAAAAAATACTGAAAAATACCTAATTCTGCACAGAACAAAAGAAAGCCACGGAGGCCACACAGGGAAAGTGTCAGCTATGGGAGAAACAGAGCATTGCCAGAGAGAAAGAAGGGAAAGGTTGTTCTCTAATGAATGTTTAAAGATCGTATGCTGACACGACTGTTGTTAATATCATGAAGAAAGACACTGGAACAGTTGTTCTCAATCCCTTTTGATAATAAATATTTTATAACTACCCCTTCACTATCTTGAAATAGAATTCATATAAAATATATAACAACACAGAATGGCTACTATCAAAAAACAAAATAACAAGTGTTGGTGAGGATATGGAGAAATTGGAACCCTTGGCACTGTTTGTGGGAATGTAAAATGGTGCAGCCACTATGGAAAACAGTATGGAATTTCCTCAAAAAATTAAAAATATGATACAGCAATCTCACTTCTGGATATATATCCAAAGGAATTGAAAGCAAGGTCTCGAAGAGATATTTGTACACTCATGTTCACAGCAGCATTAATCACAATAGCCAACAAGTGGAATCAACCTAAGTGTCCATTGATGGATAAATGAATAAAGAAAATGCGGTATATACATGCAATGGAATATTATTTCACCTTAAGAAGGAAAGAAATTCTGTCACATGCTACAACATGGATGATCCTTGAGGACATTATGCTAAGTGAAATAAACCACTCAGAGAAAGACAAATTCTATATGATTCCATTTGTACGAGGTATCTAAAGTAGTCAAATTCGTAGAAACAGAAAGTAGAATGGTGGTTGCCAGGGACTGGGGAAGGGAAGAATGCGAAGGTGTTGTTTAATGGGGACAGAGTTTTAGATGTGCAAGATGAAAAAGTGCTGGAGATCTGTTTCACAATAATGTGAATATACTTAACACTACTGAACTGTACACTTAAAAATGGTTAAATAGTAAAAAAAGCATATATATACTATATATATATACATATGTATATATAAACTAACATAAGCATAATTTAAAAATAATCAACACAATGCCCTAACTGTAATAAAAGGGGGAAAATAAATTTGTAATAAAATGTACATATATTTCAACACAGAAATGCTCAGAGAACACAACACCAGAGGATGTAATGCAGTAGTCAGATACTTGCTGCTGTTCGTAGAATCTTTAAGAACATGAAAGCCATGGAGACAGATGGACAAAGGTGGGCTACACTGGTAAGTCAACCACCACAATTGACTTTCCAACTCCTGGTAAAGTTCCAAGCAAAATGATTTACGCAGTGGTTGCTTTCCTGGCAAATTTAGGGTACATCACACCTGTGCATATGGAAAACAGAGTCAGAGTATTTTCACCCATGTGAAAGTCCCATGGGACATCTGAAAGTCTGGCAGGACACAAGGCAATTCAATGGGCAGTACCGTCCTGCAGGATTGCAGGATGCATAGTGCTCCAGCCACGCTTACTAAATGCTAGCAGAGCTCCTCGATCATTGTCCCAACCAAAAATGCCTCCTCCAATTTCCATAATGTAGCACCCCTAGAGGAAGCAGTGAGCATTGCCCAACTAAACTATGAGACCCAGGGAGAAAAACGAAGGATAGGGCCTTTTATGTAGAGTTCTGACTCCTGCCAATCAAACATTTCAGGCCCCACGCCCCAGGCCCTTGCCCAGGGGAGATTTCCACATGTCTCAGAACACAAGCAAAGGTTCCTTTTGGCAAAGCCACCTTAGGACAAAATTTAGATTTTGTGTTTTAATTTCTTTGACACTCAATTTATGCCTTCCCCACACACATGGCCCTGTCATGGAGTTTTATTTTACTCAGGACTCCTGAAAATAAAAGACTTTAGCCTCATAGGATTGAAGCACTGTTGGTGAAACTGATGTGCTATTAGACGAGTAAGGGAACCATCTTTGGTCTTCCTGATGATCCCCAAATAATCCCATGCCCAGAGCTACCCATTCTGCCAACATTTGGCATTGATCCTGGATTGAATGCTAATGTCCAGGCATTTTCACTTTGTGATTGGCATCTCTCTTCCTGCTCTGCTGAATTGTGCAGCTGCCTGGAGGCTGAACAGAACTGCCATAGCTCCCATGGCACAACCAGCCTCTCCAGGTTCCTCTAGCCCACAGCATTTACTAGTGTTTAAAGGAAACAAAGGACCTAATGAGGAGTTACGTCAAGGAGAAAATAATACTCAACTCAAAACACCAGTCAGACACTAGTTAACATCTTAACCACATGCCCTACACATAAGGAGAGAGGCAAGGGGCTCCCTTCCAGGGCTAAGGCCACATAAGAAGGATCTTTAGAGGTTCTTACGTCAGCTAGTTCTCATGGCACTCATGCATTCAACATACATTTATTGAGCACCCACTGTGTGCTGCTACTAAGGCTAAACACTTACTACAAAGATGAAACCCAGTTCCTACGCCCAGGAAGTTCCAATTCAGGGTGCTGACTGCTGTAACAGAGTAAATGCAGCATCTTTGAGAAGACTGAGGGTAGGACAGGGATAGGAGTTGACAGCAGGCAGTGAAAACTTCCCCCAAAATAAAATGCCTGAGATCCTGAAATGATTGGGGCAAACAGGTTTCATATGCCTGAATGACCCAGAACATTAAAGACTGCAAGCAAGTTTTGTGTCTAGACAGAGCCGAGTCTAGGAAGCGTTATTTGATGTGCAATTTTCTACTTAGCAGAGCAGGTACACAGAATTCAACTTGGGGGTGATCTGTATTCTAGTCAGTTTCCACAATAGCATTCAAATGCAGGCAGGGACAGAGGAGTTTATCTTCCTGCAAATTCACTCCCTAGGGGTCCGCTGGCTCACAGCAGCTTTCAGTGCTAGCTAGGTGGGCGGCAGAACACACAACAGCAAGAAATTACAGCCACAAATCGCCCTGCGGGAGCCTCAGTGCTAGAGCCACTCGCTTCTGCCTGCTCCTGTGATTGCAGGCCCAAAACCACTGCTGGAAAAAGGATAATTAACCTAAAAAAAAATGCCTCTCCAGCTACCCAAGGAGCTGGTCTTGCTCTAGTCTAGAACAGAAAATCTTCTTTTCTAACATATTTCTTTGAGCTAAAACATTTCACCATTTCCTCACATTTTATCATTTCTGAAATTTGGATGGATTTTGCTGTCAAATTGCATATTTTAAATGACAGTTTTTCATTATCCTCCTCACACACACACAAAAATACGGTTATTAAATTGATAATGTGGTTTACAATCAGTAAGATCTCAGAATCTAGGAAATCCAGTAACTGTCATGATTTGAAATGTATTCTCTAGAACCAGAAACACGAAGCTAAGACAAGAGGCTAAGCATTGCTTCCTACACACATCCATGTCATCAAATGTCTTTTGTTCCCGTCCCAGAGACCCAGGGGATCAATGTTTGGAATCCCCAGGGAGATAGCCTTCCCATTACACCTACTTTACACCTAAGCCCCTCCAAGGTAGATCTCCTGGCCGAGCTCCCCGGATGGGAGCAGCCTCTCATTAGCCTTTGGGTACCCTCAGAAACCAAGCCGAGACAGAGGGGTGAGTCGAACCACCGGGCTCAGCTGGTTTCCAGTCTTCCATTGTAAGAAAAGTATGGCCCCGGCCACTGCTGACTTCTGCTTCTGATGGGGCCCGTGGGGGTAGTGAGGTAGATCTGCAAGGGCCAGTGGTTGTCCCAGAGTCCCTCCAGTGCTGAGAAGCTGAGCGGCAGCGTCTCATCCAGCATCCTCATTCAGCAGCCAAGCTTTGTGAATGCCCAGGGAAATTGGCATATTTCTTGGAAGCAGGTGACTGACAGTGTTAGTCTTGGAGGGGAGGTATCTGGAGAATGAGGATGAGGATGACCTGGTCCTGGGATGGAGCTAATTGGCGGGAATCGCTCGCTATGTGGGGGGGTTACCTTCCACCTTTCATCCTCGTGTTCACTCATCCTTCATGCCTTTAAATCTCAGGCCCCTCATCTTGGGCCCCAAATTGGCTTGCTAAGAAAGAATTGATAATGATGACCTATAGGCATTTGTTTTTAAAGTCTTCATCCTAGAACCAGGTAGAATTTTTTTTTCCTAACCAATCTAGGATTTTTGTAAGAAGCAGCTAAATGTGGAACGATGTTCAGAGAGCTTTATGAAGTGCTAGAAACATCATCACCTGTGGCCAATAAACTTGAAACGGCCAGTGGTGACTTGAGAGCCGAGCATCCATTTAAGGAACTGTTAATAGCCTGAGCAGGAACACGGGAGAGCCAAGAAATATCCACTCTCCACGGGAGTCTGTTTGAGGTAGACATCTGTTACAACACCTACAGAAGCAAATTCTCAAGGTGGGAAATGAGAAGGGGAGCAATGCAAAAAAACAGACATGGTCAGGAAGTACAGTTCTACTGAAAAAAAGCTAAAGGAAAATATAAGGCCAACATTTGAGAGTGTGAAAAATTCATTGCTTCTCTGTTATTTATTTGAAGTAAAAAATTGGGAGACAGAAAAATCTGATATTGTTTTACAATCTTTGTTTTTAAAATGCAGTTAGTGGCATAGTGTACCAAGACAATACAAAAATACAAAAATCGCTGCATGCGAGCGCATCTCTGGCACAGTACATTCATGGGAAAAGGTGGGATTCCGGAATAACAAAAAGGCGTGAGTTTGGGTAGAAGCCAACTGGATGCTAAGCACTCAAGTCCCGGACAACAGCAAAAGCACAAGACGAAGGATCCTGGGGACAAAAGCCACCCACCAACTAGGACCCCCCCAGTTGGTCTGTCCCATGAGTAAGAAACAAATGTCCATGTGTTGAGCCCTGAAATTTAGAGATTTGCTTGTTCAGCAACTAGTGTGACCCAGACAAACATGCAGCTCTACCCCTGTTGATGCAGGATCTTATTGAAGTTTCCCAAGTTTTCTGAGCCTCAGTGTCCACATCTGTAAAATGAAAATATTAGTAATAGCCCTTTACAGGTTTGTTGTGTTAAGTTGGGAAGGAGATGGGAATATGAACCTGGAACACTATAAGTCTTTGATAAATGTTTGGATTTGTTTCCTTTTTTCCAAGGAATAGAGACTAAGAATGACCAGGAACTGCAAAGAGGTAAATAAAATTTAACAGCATCACTAATAATAATAAATACCTTACTAGAAACAGATATAAGGGGGAAATAAAATTTTAGATATGGTTTTGTTCTATCTAACAGGAAGCATTGTGTTTCCATCTTAGAATTCCTTTTCTTTGAGCAGGTCTTAGTGTTGGGACAATTTGGAGCTGTAAAGTGCTAGATGAGAGGCAGAAAAACTAATCCTCCTCTGCCTTTGGTTCACATGCCAATCTTCCCCATCAAACTGGGGGTGAACTGAGAGGGCAGAAATGAACTTTCTGGAAGCAAGGAATGTGGGGAGAAGTGATGAGTGCCACTTCCAGACTGGGTTCATGAAACCTTGCATGCTTCCCCCCACATTCTTCTCCCCCTTCCTGCTGGCTGGAGTGCCAAGGATCAGAGTGACTTTAAAGCCACATGTTGAAAATTGCAGAACCACTGTCAGCCGAAGACCTTGAATGACCTCACGGAGCAGAGCCACTCACCAACCTAAGGCCAACCCTTAGAATGACTATAAATCGCTGATATATGAAGCTTCTCTATTTTGAGGTCTCTTTGTTACAGCAGCTAGTGTTACCCTAACTGTTAACCACAGACTTACCCATCCTTGTATCCCCAGTGCCTACAACAGAGAGTGGCTCTGTTATTAATTAAATAACCCAAATGCAACATCAACATCTGTGAGGCAGAGCTACCCGGAATCACTCCTAGTTCTAGGAAAAACAAGATAAAACTTATACTTCCCGTTATGAAGGAAAAGGTCATAAAGAAATAAAAACACTGAAGTCTGCAAACATCTTATCCAGCCGTCTGGAGAGTACATACGATCTAGAAAATATCAATGTATGAAATAGACATCCGCTATTTCTTCCCCCAGCATGATATCCCTTTATTCAAGGTCCAAAATCCCAAAAATCTTTAGAAACCTCCCCTCCACACTCGGCTCTGTGGTTGAGAGAAACTGACTCCACCCTCCCCACCCCACCCCCATTCAAGGTTTGTGCCTGACTAGCTGAAGTCAAATGGATTATTCCATCCCCTAGCCGTGGAGATTGATTTAGGCATGGTTTGGGGAGCTAGGCCAGACCCCAAAGTCTAGCCAGGGTATTAAGACTGACTAGAACTGAAAGCATGAATCAGTCCACTTCAGCATCCTACTGAGACAGCAAACAGGGCAAAAGATATTCCTGAGATAAGGTTACATGTACAAGAACAAAACACCCTGCGGCTTTCCGATGTGCTCGAAGAGTCAGGTCCAAAATTTCATAGTCAGTGCAGCCTTCATGGAGTGGGCAATCCACCAGGTCAGAGAAGCTAAGAGCCCGTAATTCATCATGAGGTTGAGGGGCTACAGCAACTGCCATATAAGGAGACTACAACTTCAGTTACACGCTCCATGTCCCGTGTCCTACAAGCCATTGAGCCTGCAGTAGGCCTGGCCGTGGCCCACCACATCCACCCCTCTGTGAGGATATAGATGCCCCACTATGTCTAGTCACTCCCAATGACATAACAAGTGTTTCTAAGACACAGCAGTAAAAAATGATAATAACCCCAAACTAAATTAGCACATTATATGAGCTATAGTGTAAACCTCTGCTTTGAGCAGGCAAGTTATACCCACCCACCAGTGAGTATTTCTACTCCTGAGCCCACTGGAGTGTGTGAACTTCACTTATAAGGTTACAGTCATGTGGCTTTCCCTGTAAGACACTTCTTCCAGTTTTCCTAGTCGGACTTTTCTCACCAGAACCCACTTTCAAAAGTGCATTCTTGGGACCATCAGTCACACATGGAGGCCACTGCACTTCTAAGAAGATGATGCCACAAGATCAGCAATCCATGCCAGGAGCAGTAGGCCTGAGTGCAGTTTGGCTAGGCCAGCCCCAACGTCATCTGTTTTCTCAGGAAATAGCTGGTGGACATCGCTAGAGTCATACCCATTACAGTAAGTATACCATGAGGACTCTACTTCATGATCCTTGCCCTCTCTCTGCCATCTAGGATGTAGTAGGTTGAATAGTGTCCCCCCAAAAATTTATGTCCACCTCAAAATTCAGAATGTGACCTTAATTGGAAACAGAGTCTTTGCAGATGTAGTTAGTTAAGGATCTCAAGATCAGATCACCCTGGATTTGGGGCAATCCCTAAATCCAATGACTGATGTCCTTACAAGAAGAGGACAGGACACAGAGAGACACACAGGAGAAGGCCACGTGAAGACGGAGGCAGACATTGGAGTGAAGCAGCCACAAGCCAAGGAACTCCTGGGGCCACCAGATGCTGGAAGAAGCAGGGATCCTCCCCTAGAGCCTTCAGAGGAAGTGAGGCCCTGTTTCAGACACCTTGATTTCAGACATCTAGCCTCCAGAACTTTGAGGGAATAAATTTCTGTTGCTTTAAGCCCCCCAGTTTGTAGTATGTTGTTATGGCAACTGTAGAAAACTAACACACAGTCCATATTCCCAGAGGACCTTCTCAGACTGTGTCTGCTCCCCAGCCAGCACTGCTTTGGCCAGTTCCATACATGGTCCCCCCAAACCCACTTCACTGGGTCAGGCCTCTGGGTTTCCTCCCTCTTTGTCTTTTGCCCAAAGAAAAGCAGCAGTACCAACCAGGTGACTTTATCCTGTGCCACCCAAAGAGCACATCCCACATTCTGTAACCACACCACCTAATCCCGATGGTCCGCATGGACCCCATCCCCCTCAAAGGTGCCAGGTAACTGGACAGCATGTGTCGAACCACCTGGAGGGAAAGCGAATGCAGTGAAGTCTGCCCGGAGTCCGCTCTTCTCCCAGGACCTGACAGCAAGGTCCCACCTGAAGCCTCATGGTGGTGGCTACTGGAACGCCAAAAAGTGGTGGTACAGCCCACGGTCGCTTCATGCCTACCTCTTCACTTTGGAGAACATCTTTGCCAACAGTTCTTACCAATCACTCAGCAGGCTTGACTTCCTCTGCCCAAATGGGCCATAACCAGGTTTATGTCAACCATCGCGGAGCCGAAGCTCTTGGATCTTGACTTGTGGCTTTCCCAGGAGGGAGCTGCATGTGGGGGAAAGGAAGGGATGGGCTGCAGCCCTTACCTCCCAAGGCAGGCTTGGGTGTGGTCCTTTTCACGCTGCCCACACTCCTGCCACATCTATCTGCTTCCCTCTTAGGCTGAGTCCTGAGATTTGCCGCCATCCAAGGAGGAACATGGCCACTGCCCACTGTCTCCTGGGTTAATACACATGCACCTTCAGCAGACAGGCCTATAGGCCCCAGTCAGCACCTGCAGACACCTATACTGGAGCCTGCAGTGTGAATCAGCCTGGCGCATGCCCAGCACCCCAGCAACCTCATATAGAGCAGGTAAGAGTGCAGAATAAGGACAGCATGCTGTGAGCACAGAGCTGTCCCCAATCCCCAATCCCCATCTCACAGCCCCGTGGGCTTTGTGCTCAGGCAGTGGCCACTGGTGCGGCCTTGTTTCTGACAGACCCAGCTGTAATCCTAGTGCAGGGGCTGAGCTTGTTGCTCCCCATGGGCACAGCAATTTCACCTTTCCCTACTCTGACTGCCTTAGATTTCTTTTCTAAGTCTACCATCCGCACCTGCTGCACCTGGAGAAGGCCCTTGCCAACTCCCAGGCTGTTGATGATTAGCCAGATGGACAAGCGGACTATGAACAGCACCCAAAGGCAACATCAATAAACCCTTGATGGAGGGAGGGGCCAGCACCTCAAGTCTAGGCTCCCCCATGGCACCCAAGAAGCAGTGGGGTTTCCCTGGTCCTCAGTCATCCACAGCAGCTGATGAAGGCTAAGCAGGGGGTTCCACGTAGAACAGCACCTTGTGGTCAGGCCTGGGAGAAGACCCACCTCTCAGGCTCTCAGCATTACAGGTGGGCTCACTCACAAGAAGTACCTGGATTGTGCCCATGACTGCAAAGTTAGGTGCCCACTGAGCTAGAGGTCAGGTAACCCTCAGGTTTCACCTCCAGAATGCCTTCTGAGATCAGCCACTCCTACCGCTAGTGATGGCCCAAGGGAAGACAGGCTGGGCGCCCAGGTGGCTCTTCCACCTTGGCAGACCACTGACCACCGCATGCGCTAATGCCTCAACAGAGGACCCCCACAGGGCCTGCAGCTCAGGGCCGCCAAATGCAATGGGCTCCAGTCAGGCCATCCTGGTTAACAGAGCTCTTAACTTTATTTCCCTCCTTCCTCTTTTGCCAATTAAACTTGAAGTCATTCTTTTCAACCTTGTTAACTATGCCAAAACCTAGTCCTGACCACACCATCTAGCCTGGGTTTGAACTCTGGCAAAAATAAGGACGGGGTCTCATGTAAGATGGCTTTCATTTTGGTTTATCACCAAGCCAGCCAGTGAGCAGTGTTAGGGCATGCATGAGATAAGGACCCAAAGGGAGTTGAGAGGCCCCCATGGCCTCCCAATTTATCACGGAGGTGTTGCCTAAATGCCACAGTCAACATCTCCTACCTGGAGTGAGCTTCTTCCAGGCCACAGAGCTCAGAGCCTTGGGCTCGCTTGTTTTAAACCATGAGGCCAGGAGAGGGGCCAAGTCAATACCCAAGGATTTACCTGCCACTGTAAAGGAGTGATTGTGACACCAACGTTTCCTCTTCCATGGTCTAGTTCTCCCACCACAGGCTTGAATGACCTCCCACCATACATAATAAAAGTAATAGCTAAGACTCATTAAATGCTAGGTGCACACATGTATTAATGTATTTAATCTTCACAACAATCATTATTGTCCCACTTTTCCATATGAGGAAACTGAGGCACAGAGAAGTTAAGTACCTTGCCTATTCCAGCTCTCCTTAGGCATGGGGAAGGGGGACAGGTGAGTCCTCCAGCCTCTTCCTCGTTGGTCTGGGGCACCATGCAAGTATCCTGTCTTAGAAATCTCCTGATCCAAGGACAGTGTTCCTTCCTAATTTTTCAGAAGTGTCCCTAAATTTCAAGAAGTTACGTCCAATGTTCTCTCCCTCCTTGGAGTACAAGCAGAGCTGTTTAGTTCCACAAACTGCTCTCTCCCCAAAAGGAAGACAAACTTTGCTTCTCCCTAGATTGCTTTGATGTCCCTTCCCAGAGGGACGTCAGAGAGGAGGACAATTTGGTCCTTCTGGTTTCCTCCACCATCATCATCTTCCCTGGCAAGGTCTCCACAGAGTACCCCCATCAGAGATGGGCAAGAGGTAGCTACACGGTCCAGCAAGCTGTCCAAATTCTCAAATGATTGCACGAGTAAGATGATGCACTGGGGTCCAGAGCGGGTGAAGCCTCCTCCCTGTACCTCTCACCAAATGGTGTCATAAACAAGGTTAGCTCTGTCTGGGCTTGTGCTGACTCACTCGAGCGATAAAATAGCGCCAGTAGTGATGGTGAAGGGGAAGGAGGGAGACAAGGATGCCTATGTTGAAACACGCCCAGGTGATTTTGACAGCAACCCACCCCTATGTAAGCTCCAGGGATAAAAAGTGAAATCTCACCTCGCTCATCTGTGCTTTATATTTTTAATTTCTTTCTGATGATAGGAAATAATACATGCTCATTATAAATTTTAAAAATTAAATAAAAAGTGAGTGAAGTAGAAAGTGAAAAGCCTCCAAAATCTGCCCCTCCCAAAAAACCCCTCAAGTAATAGGCAGATGTATATCCTATAGAGCTTTCTGTACTATATGAATATATGTGACCTTTCTAATCAACACTTAGCCAAGTTTTCATTGTGTCTTAATGTTCCAGCAGCAATATGGGCTTATAATACACTGAAAATGCAAATTAATTATTACTATACATTTAAGGGTGAGTCGATTTTTTATAATAATGTTCTGGCTTCTGATATTTTCCCCACAGTTTCATCTTTCTTACCTACCTCCATGTGAAGCAAAATTTTCCCTATTCCCTCAACTCCATGCATAAAGGTAATATGTTTGGATGAAGTAGTGAGATGATACACATTACGCTGGGCCAATCACGCCTGGAAGGACAGAAGTGTCTTCTGAACGCTGAGATGTTATTCACCTGGGTGCTTGCCTTAGCAAGATGACAGCCACAGTACCTTCTGGTTGACGACGGCTGATGATGCTCCTGGCTCCAGAGAAGAGGTCTAGCTGTCTGGGGGTGAGGGCAGGTCCTCAAATCCACAAGTTCTAGGCAGTCTCTTCTTCCCCTGTTAAAAGAGTGCCAAAGCCATGGGAGCATGCACTGCAATGCCCAGGGTCCAGCTTGGTCTTGAGAATCAAGAGCCTGCAGCGGATATTGGAAATCTGATCAGTTGGCTTAGGGAGACACCACAATGCCCCAGGCAAGTAGGGTGCTCACTCATTAAGCCTCACACCCTCCCCTTTGCTGAAACAGCTGCAATTCCCAGTTGGATGCCCAACTCTGGTCACCATTAACTGACCAAGTGAATATAAACTCTCTTCTAAAAAATACACCCTACACATTTTTTCATTTAAAATTTCATGCCACATTAAACTGAGCCTAGAGCCAGTCTCTGTTGGAGAGGTGAGAATATTGAATGCCTGGATTCCAGTACCAACTCCATCACTTATTAGGTGTAACTTTGGTCAAATTGCCTAACATCTGTTCTGAGGTTTCCTCACCCATAAAATGGGAATAAAAATATTTCTCTCAGAGTCTTTACTAGAATAAAAGCTGGCATAATAATTTTTTTAAAGCAGGCAGAAAAAAATAGAATAGAACCGCATGTCAAGTTGAGGAGGAACTCTGAAAATGGCAGCTGCTTCCAAGATGAAAGCATTTCCGGGGAAGACAAGCATAGGACTCAGGAGTAGGAATGTAGAGCGATGGGCCAAAGATTCTGCAGAAGAGGCAGCCACTCAAGAAGGGGATGCCTAGTGGTGTGCCTGAGGTGAGGGTGGCCTCCAGAGCAGGCCAGCCCCAGGTTCGAGTCCCAGCCCTACATTCAACCACTCACGAGCTATGCAGCCATCAGCAAGCAGCTGAGCCTCTCCAAGCCTTGGTAGCCTCATCTGTAAAAGGAAGATCAAAGTATGTACCCCTCAGGGTAGTTATGACAACTCCGTCAGGCCGTGCATTTCAATGGCTAATGACAGTTAGCAAAATATTGGTTATTGTTGAAGCTGGGTGATAAGTACACAGAGAATCATTCTACTGCTCTCCCTACTTCATGGACATTTGAAATTATCCATAATGATTTTTTAACCAAGTGCTTAAAACACTCATTGCACATAATAATACACATTATTATTAATAACGTGCTCAAGACACATTAGCACTTCTATAATAGTCAAAGAAAGAAGATGCTACATGACATTCTTGGCATTGGAAGATCATGGATCCCTTTGAGAATGGGATAAAAGATGTGGACCCACTTCCCATAAATACACACACTACCTATGCCCCACTGTACACAAAACCCAGACTCCCAGGGACCCCAGGGATGCCAGGTTAAGAACCGCTGCCCTTCAGTTACAGAGAAGGGGCAGAGCTGCAGTAATTCTCTGCCATCTCACACATAGTTTCCTAGCTTCACTTGGGTTACAGTGTACTGTGGGGCATCACTGAAGGGAGAGGGACTAAAATGATGGAACAGCTTGCACTAGAACTCCCAATCTAACACGTCTAACAAGCAAGACTCGTTTCATCTATATGGTTGGTATTTATTTTTCTACCTCAGGTCATTTATCTGAACATATTTTCCTTTTCATTTCCAGTCAGCATATGAAAGAAGTTTTAGTTTCATAATTTTAGATGTTTGAAAATTTGGTATAACTCTATTAGCCATCATATTCTTGTGCTGAATCTTCTCCACAGCAATAAATCTCAGAAAAAAATAAAAGTAAGATGATGCAGTATATCATTTCTGATTCCAATACTACTCCTGGCTTAACATATGACTTTTATGTCCTTCTTAACATCTTTATCTAGCTTTGTGCAAAGATGAAAAAATATTTAACGTGGTACAAAATATAACTGTGAAATAAAAACTCTAGGTAAAGCCATAAGTAGGAATAATCAGCTACAAAAATAACCCTCAAGTTGAATAAAATAGTTAAAGTTTTAGCTGAACTATCAATTTTGAATACAATTACAGCCCAGTAGTTAGCAGATCATTCAGAAACAGATATTTTAGTGTTCTACTTTTCAAATTACAATGTGGAACTTTCAGCAATAAAGGGCAGTTTAAAGAAGTGAACAGTCATAAAATGGGAAATGTAATACATCTAGCATGAGCAAGGAGGGAAGGGAAGTGTGTGGAGCATTAAATGGGACTGGTGTCACTGTGAGATTCCAGGACTAGCAATGCCTCTGATCTGAAAGTCCCGAGAGAGTGTGTAATAAGGGATGGCTGGATGCGTTAAGTTTAAAGAAAAAGAATAGAGTAAGCACTCTGAAAGGAATATTGAGGAGAAAAATATAGACAAGGTCTGCTAAAATTAAAATCAGTGTTGTTAAATGGGAATTGTCAATAGCAAATTGCTATTACAACTGCAACTTCAGTTACATTACCACATAAAAGTGATTAATACTCAAGAAAAGTTCATAAGGGATTATCTACTTAATTTTGGTAAACTTCCTGTCTAAATGGTACTCTCTCTGTTTCATGCCAAAAAAGACAAAGCTGGGCTCAAAACATCTCCCACCATGAACGGGAAAAAATATCTCAGTACATTGAGGAGCGCTAAGACCCTGTGGGAGATGCTATCCCTAACTTCCAAGCCTCTAAGCAAACCTACCACTTGCTCCAGAAGGAGAGACCATCTCTATATTCTACAAACATCCCTAAAAGATAGTCCAGAACAAAGGCTGTCAGTGCCTCGTTTGCAAGACATTCAGAAACACAAATGATACTTACAGTGACACAGACTTCTCTTCAATGGCAATAGGTGTCAGAAGACAATGGAATAATATCATTAAGTGATGAAAAAACTAGCCTAGAATTTTATCCCCCTAAGAGTAAGGGCAAAATAAAAATATAATCAGATACCTGTAACCAGTATGACAAATTACCTAAATTCTGGGACTTAATCATAAAGCAACTGAAACTTATTAACATCCACTTTCATCTCATTTTTCCTTTAAAACTGCTAGTGGATAAGTTCTTATTCTACTCCTAGATAAAAATTCAGCCCCGTAAATTTTCTGGTCACTGTTAGATTAAAATATTTAAAATGACCTAAATCACAAAAGATCAATTCTACATTTTAAGTATCCATTCCCGTGTAAGCATCAAATGCAAACCTTGATTCCAAGCTGAGCCTTCTCTACTTCCCCCAGGTTGGACTATTGCAGGTAAAAAAACTTGCAGTTGGGAGAGGAGCTGCCATAGCCTCTTCTCTCTTCCCCAGCTTGTGCTTCTGCTCCTCCTTGCTAAACACAGCTTCTGACCCCTCCAGGTCAAATAAGAAGGAAGAAGAGGCAAGGAGAACAGGGAACTCTTACTGACTAGTCTGGGATGTGAGCTAGCATCAGTGCTCTTGAGGTTCAGCAAGTGTTTACATCTGACTCTTTATCTCATGGTGTATTATGAATTCAATGCTTGCGTCACCCCAAAATTCATATGCTGAAATCCTAACCCCCAATGTGATAGTATTAGGAGGTGGGGCCTTTGGGAGCTGATTTGGTCATGAGGATAGAGCCCTTATGAATAGGATTGGTGCCATTATAAGAAGAGACACAGAGCTTTCTCTCCCTCTCCTTGTGAGGATACAATAAGAAGACATCTATCAGATTGCTGGAAGTAAGGCTCATAAACTCCAGGAAAAGGACAAGGGCATCCCAGGAAAAGTGGTGGCACAATAGCACGATCTGCAGACACTGACACTGGAGGGCTCCCAATGAGACGGCTACACCCCGCACATTCACCATACAGTCAACAAGCTCTATCAGTGCATACAGAGTCCTGATCACCTCTCTAGTGCTCCATCCTCAAAAATGAGCCACCAGCCAAGGATCTCTAGACGTATGAAGAAAGCCTTTTTTACTATTCAGCTATTGTTACAATCATCCTGCATGACAAATAACCACAAAATCTCAAGAATGACGGTTAGGCAAGAAAAAGAAACAAAAGGCAGCCAAACCAGAAAGGAAGAAGTAAAATCGCCTCTGTTTGCAGATGAGATGATCTTATATATAGATAATCCTAAAGACTCCACCAAAAAACTGTTAGAATTAATAAACAAATTCAGTAAGATTGCAGGATACAAAATCAACATAAAGAAATCAGTTGCATTTCTATACATTAACAACAGAATATCTGAAAAAGAATAAACAAAACAATCACATTTACAATAGCATCAAAAAAAAAAAAAAACTTAGGAATAAACTTAACCAAGGAGGTGAAGATCTGTTCACTGAAAACTATAAGACTTTGATGAAAGAAATTGAAGAAGACACAAATAAATGGAAAGATATCCCATGTTCATGGATTGGAAGAATTAATATTGCTAAAATATCCATACTATCCAAAGCGATCCACAGATTCAATGCAATCCCTATCAAAATTCCAATGACATTTTTCACAAAAATAGAAAAAAAAAACCTAAAATTTGTATGGAACCACAAAAGACTCTGAATAGCCAAAGCAATCTTGAGAAAGAACAAAGCCAGAAGTATCACATTTCCTGATTTCAAACTTTATTATAAAGCTATAATAATCAAAACAGTATGGTATTGACATAAAAATATACACAGAGACCAATGGAACAGAATCAAGATCCCAGAAATAAACCCAAAGGTACACAGTCAAGTAATATTTGACAAGGGAGCTAAGAACACTTGATGGGGAAAGGGTAGTCTCTTTAATAAATGGTGTTGGGAAAACTGGATAATCCGATGCAGAAGAATGAAATTGAAGCCCTACTCACACCACTCACAAAAATTAACTCAAAATGTATTAAAGATTTAAACATAAGAACTGAAACTATAAAACTCCTAGAAGAAAACATAGGGAAAAAAATTCTTTGACATTGGTCTTGGCAATGATTTTTGGATTTGACACCAATAGCACAAGCAACAAAAGCAAAATAAGTGGAACTACATCAAACTAAAAAACTCCTTCACAGCAAAAGAAAAAATCAGCAAAATGAAAAGATAACCTATGGAATGGGAGAAAATATTTACAAACTATCTATCTGATAAGAGGTTAATATCCAAAATATATAAGGAACTCAGATGAGTCATTATCAAAAAAATAACAAACAATCCAATTTAAAAATGGGCAGAGGATTTGAATAGATATTTTTCCAAAGAAGATATACAAATGGCCAACAGGTACATGAAAAGATGCTCAACATCACTAATCATCAGGAAGAGCAAATCAAAACCATGAGATATCACCTCACACCTGCTAGGATGCCTATCATCAAAAAGACAAGAGATAAATTTTGGCGAGGGTATGGAGGAAATGCAGCCCTTGTGCACTGCTAGTGGGAATGCAAATTGGTACAGCCATTATACAAAACAGTATGGAGGTTCCTCAAAAATTTTAAAATAGAACTAACAAATGATCCAGCAATCCCACTTCTGGGTATATATCCAAAGGACATGAAAATGAAATCAGTATCTTGAAGAGATATCTGCACCTCAATGTTCACTGCAGCATTATTCACAATAGCCAAGATATGGAAGTGTCCATCCACAGATGAATGGATAAAAAATATGTGAGAGATATATATATATGTGTGTGTGTATGTTTGTGTATATATATGCACAAACACATATGTATATATGTACATATATGGTTAGCATATATATGTATAAACATATATATATGTTTATAACATATTATATATATAATAGAGTATTATTCAGCCATTAGAAAAGGAAATCTTGCCATTTTCAACAACTTGGATGGATGGGTGGATGGGTGGGTAGATGGGTGGGTGGGTGGATGGATGGATGGATGGATGGACCTTGAGGGCATTATGCTAAGTGAAATAAGTCAGACAAAGAATGACAAATACTGTATGATCTCACTTATATGTGAAATCTAAAAAAGCTAAACTCATAGAAACAGAGAGCAGAATGGTAGTTGCCAGGGGCTGAGGATGGGGGAAACAGGGAGATGTTGGTCAAAGGATACAAACTTTCAGTTATAAGATGAGTAAGTTCTGGGGAGCTAATGTACAGAATGGTGACTATAGTCAATGATAGTTGATATTATATACTTGATAGTTGATAAGAGAACAAATCTTAAACATTCTCACAACAAAAGAAAATGGTAATTAAGTGAAGTTATGGAGGTATTAACTAACCCTACGGTGGTAATCATTTTGCAACATATAAGTGAATCAAATCATCACATTGTACACCTTAAACTTACACAATGTTATATGTCAATCATATCTCAATAAAACTGGGGGAGAAAACACAAAAGCTCAGTAGCTTACCAAAACAAACATCTGAGAGGTCTGACCTTGTGGAAAGTTGGAATAAAAGTTGGAAAAAACGAGCTGCTTGAGAGTGTGGAAAGATAATGCCAGAGAAATAAAGAAAGACAAAAAGGGGAGAAGAACAAAACAATTACCAATGGAAGGAACCAAAAAATGCACAGGAAAGGAAATAAAGTCACTAAAATATGATTTGGCTCATCTGTAAACAAGATTCAGAGAGCTAAACTAATGAAAACACTGAATATATAAACCTCTCTATCCCTGAATATGGGGAAGGGGGAATTACACACACACACACACACACACACTATATATGTTCAGTCAGCCTTTTAAGGGGGAGATGTGAGGAAGGGAAATATGTATGTATAAGGATTACATAATAGTGGAATACAGCTAAATCCTTTTTTCGTAATACAAATTCAACAGTAATAAAACTGTAATCTAAAACTGAAAGTCAAGAAATAGTAGTATAGGCATTATATTTAGAATTATGGAGGGAAATACATGAGAAAACAACAAAAACAGGTGGAAAGTGTTTGCTTATGAGAGTGAGGAAGGATGGGGAAGGGCTGCAATTTTCACTATAGATTGTGATGGTTGATTTTATATGTCAACTTGACTGGGCTAAGGATGCCCAGAGAGCAGGTAAAACATTACTTCTGATGTGTCTGTGAGGGTGTCTCCAGAAGAGAGTAGACTTGAATTGGTAGACTGAGTAAAGAAGATCGCCCTCACCAATGCAGGTGGGCATCATCCAATCAGTTGAGATCCTGAATAGAACAAAAAGGTGGAGGAAACCTGAATCACTCTGCTTGAGCTGGGACGTCCATCTTCTCCTGCCCTGGGACAATGGCACTCCTTGTTCTTGGGCTTTCAGTCTCAGGCTAGGACTTACACCGTCACATCCCCCGCCACAATCTCAGGCCTTCAGACTCAAACCTAACTACACCATTGGCTTTCCTGGTCTCCAGCTTGCAGAGGCAGACGGTGGACTTCTCAGCCTCCATAACCGTGTGAGCCAATTCCTATAATAAATAATTAATAAATAAATCCTCTTATATATCTCTCTATATATATCCTATTGGTTCTATTTCTCTGGAGAAGCCTGACTAATATAGCAAGCAAAACACATTCAAGTCTCTGCTGACCTCATGTTTTCTACATCCCATTGATCAAAACAAGTCATATGGCCAAGCCCAGCTTCAGAGTGGGAGGAGTTTAAAAAGCTACAGGGAGCAGGGCCACTCATTGGGCTGTTCATGTGATCAACCTGCCCCACTGCCCTGCTGTATGGGGTTGCTGCAAGAACTGAAGGAAGCAATACAATGACAAGATTGAAAAAGCAGATACTCAAGAAGAATTGAGGAATCTATAATGGATATCTAAGCTGAAATATTCAAAGGACACAGCTAGCCTGCTCTGGCCTTGTCTGTTTCCTTTGTTCAACTGAAAAGTGGCTTTGAACTACTGTAATATTCTGTAGTACTTTTTTTTTTTGAGGAAGATCAGCCCTGAGCTAACATCCATGCCAATCCTCCTCTTTTTGCTGAGGAAGACCGGCTCTGAGCTAACATCTATTGCCAATCCTCCTCTTTTCGCCCCCCCCAAAAGCCCCAGTAGATAGTTGTATGTCATAGCTGCACATCCTTCTAGTGGCTGTATGCGGGACGCAGCCTCAGCATGGCCGGTGAAGTGGTGCGTCGGTGTGCCCCCGGGATCCGAACCTGGGCCACCAGTAGTGGAGCGTGCGCACTTAACCTATGCACTTAACCGCTAAGCCTTGGGGCCGGCCCTGCAGTACTTTTTATCACAGAGAATTCTGCACACTCTTCTTGTAATTTTTGTAACTGTTCTGAGCTGGAATGCTTCAGATTTAAGTAAGCTTAGATTTTGACAAACACTGGGAGGACCATACAAGGATCTAAGCCAGGAGTTTTTACACTTTGCTCTATAGGACCCTAGAAGTAGAAGGGAAGGTGGGTAAGAAGGAGGGAATGCAGCAACTGAGACACCTCTGCTTCAACAAGCACAGGTTTATTTTACGTTTTATCTCCTGGACATTTACTCCCGTAAATGATCTGCTACGAGCCAAGTTCAAAACCCCCTCATCTAAGTAATACCTTTGGTGCCAGGCTGTCAGGAGATACAGGATCCACTTGGGGACTTACCAATGTTAATACACAGGAGCCGTGTGTTACAAGATACCAAGAGCCCCAAGGAGACAGGCTCACAGAATCTCGGAAGACAAGCAACTGCGAATTTGGAGCAAAGGTCCTAGTTGCAAGCTTGGTTCTCCCATTTCTCTCAATAACAGCTCTGCTGCTTTAATTATGGGTAGTGGGTGGTTAGAGCAAGGAAGAGAGCAGAGAGGTTAGAGAGGTGCCTGTAGAAAGATGGAGGGTGGCAACCTGTATAATACCTTATCCAAATTTGCTGCTTGCGTCTGGGATTCGAAGTTTCCTACCTACCCTTAAGATGCAGGCGTGCAACTGGAGGTCAATAAAGTATTCTATCCCGAGTTTCTACACATACGCCCTGCCACATTATTCTAGGCAGGAATAACTACATAATTTGCGGGACCCAGTGCAAAATGAAAATGCAAGTGTCCTTGTTCAAAAACTATGAAGAATTTTAAGACAGCCACAGCAGAGCATTAAACCAAGCACAGAGCCCTTCTAAGCGTGGGAGTCTGTTCAACTGCCCGGGTGGCATGCCCATGTGGTCAGCCCTGATTTCCAGACACAGGAGGACCACTGCTAGTGACGGGGGAGGAGGAGCCTGCTGAGAAAGCGCTTAGAGACTGTCAGCTCCCTCCCTTTCACATAAACATGGCCAATCCTGTAACTTTGGTTTTCTTATCAAATAATTGCACAAAACAGCAAGTGAATGTGAAAAATAAGCATTTCTAAAAGAAGTCACCTTTTCTCCTCCTGTATTCCACAAAAAATAATCAAATATCTGTTTCACATGCACTGTAGAGAACATGAAGGGCAAAGAGGAACAAACAGTGGCCCCAGCCTTTAGTGTTAACCCTTACTGTGGTGAAAGCCTTTGTCTCCCTCAAGGCCCGCCAGGCATCTGTGAGAAGCTGGGGGAGGTATTTTGGGAGGCAGGGAGTGTTTTCCCCAAAGAAGTTCCTAAAATTTTTCTATGTAGGCAGTTACCTGCTCAGACTAGAATGTATGCCAACAATTCAGAATTACTTTTTTGTAGATCCCAGTGTCCAGGCACATTTTTAACTACAATTGAACCATTTATATATGTACATAAATCTTTGCCCTTTGCTCACGACCAATAGCAAAGAAGAACTGTTACCGACTCTGAGTCCCAGGGGGGCAACTTCAGAGAGGTAACAGCTCCAGTTCTAAAGTCAGACTCCTCAAGCCCAGCTCCGCCATTTTCAATCCCCGTGACCTTACGTGAGTTAGCCAATGTCGGTAAGTCTCAGTTTCCTAATCTGTAAAAAGGGATGAGGATTAAACGAACTGATACATGTAAAACCCACCTACAGCCTGATGCATCGTAAACTCCTCCACAAATGTTGAGTCTCATCATTGAGCCACGGATGCCTCAGGAGCAGACTCAGAACACCAGCTCTCCAGGCCCCCAGGGATGCTCCGTTCTGACTCCAGGGATGCTACTGAGAGTCTTGGTTTGAAACTTGCCCCTAGTCTGTCAGCAGCTCCTATGCCTCAGCTGCCCACCCAGCCCTGATAGAGGGGCCCTGAGCTGGGCCCAGCCTGGGACTGTGACAGTGTCTTCTGCTCAGGCTCCCTACTCTGGCATCTGCCCTCTCCAGTCCACTACCAGACCAAACTTCCCAAAACACAGTGACCACAGTTCTCTGCTCAAAACCCTGTTCCTTCTCACCTTGGCCTGATAGTGAGGGGCTTCCATATAGTGTGACTCCCCCTACTGAATGGATCTTGTTCTTTCCTCCGCTCCACATCATCGGCCTCTCCTTGGCAGGCTAGTCTTACTCCCTGTTGTGAATATGCCAAGCCCACTTCTGCCTCCAGCACTGCCCCATCCTGAAAAGTCTTTCCCAGTCCTCTGCCTGCCCAACATCACCTGGGTTTGCCAGAACCTGTAGGTGGGATATCTGGAATTTGTAACTTCTAGAAAGCATTAGAAAGAATACAATTTAATCTAGAACCCTCTCCTTTCCTTTAATTCATGTGGAGAATATTAAGTTGGATACCTACCACACTCGTCATACCAAAATAAATTACAATTGGGTCAAAGATTTAAATTTTTAAAAATCCATAAATATTGTTGAGGAAAACATGGGTGAATTCCCTTATGTTCTCAAAGTAGAAAAGGCCTTTTTATGCATACCAAAAATTCAAAAGCTATAAATAAATGTTTTAAATCTGAGTAAAAAACATTAAAATTTCCTGCATGGCAAAAAAAAATACCAGTACCAGTATATGTTCACAGCACTATGACAAAAGGCTCCTGTAAATCAGTAAGAAAAAGTGCAGCAACATAATGGAAAATGGGCAAAGGATATGAACAAACAGCTCACAAGAAATAAAAAGGCTTTTAAAACTATAAAAAATGCTCAATCTCATCATTTAAAAATACAAATTAAAAACTAGAGTAAAAAATAAAAATAAAAAATAGAATATTATTTTCCATTATCAGCTGAGCAAAGATAAAATTTTTGTATACTCCATTGTGTTGGCAAGAGTGTAAGGGAAGAGGCATTCTTATAAATACTCTCTTACACTCAGCTGGAGATGAAAATTTGTACAACCTCCCTGAGCAGCAATTAGGCAGTAGCAATTAAAATTTAAGGTTCACATTACCCATCAACCCAGCACTTCTCTACCCATTGCTTGCACTGGTTTGTCTGTTGTCAACCCTTCATCACCACCACCTTCTTCTAAAGTCTCCACATCACCAAAGAAGTGATGGTGATGCACAGGTGAGATTGGGCAGGCAGAGGACTGGGAAAGACTTTCCAGGTTGGGGCAATGCTGGAGGCAGAAGTGGGCTTGGTATATTCACAGCAGAGAGTAGGACTAGCCTGCCAAGGAGAGGCTGATGATGGGGAGTAGAGGAAGAAATAAGATCAGTTCAGTAGGAGGAGTCATGCTATATGGAAGCCCCTCAACATTCCCGGGGTGGTTCTGAGTTAGTCCTCAAAGGAGAAGCCCCTGCAGATGGGAAACAGGAGAGGAGCCACCATGATTTTCCACACACAGGTGGAGGCAGACACATTAGAAGATGAGAGACTGCTTCTCCTGGCAAGCTCTTGAGAGCCACCCACATTGCACTGCACACTGACGTCCTTGGTGAGAGCTTTGAGAGCTTCCTGGGAACTACAGCAGTTTCCCAGTAAGCTTGTAAGAACCACCCACTCAGTGCTTCTGGCTGAGACTGCCACTTGCATTTTCCCTAACCTTCGCTGCACCAGATCTGCCAAGGATGTGTAAGCCCTCACTCCCTTTAGTAAAGCCTTTAACAGCAGAACTACATACACTGGCTTCTGTTTTCCTGACTGACCCCTGTCTGACTCATTTATCTTTGGAGAATTTATCCTACAGGTATACTCACACATGTATGAAATCATGTATTTACAAAAAAAATTCATTGTTTCTAAGAGCAAAAGATTATAAACACCTAAAAGTATATCAATGGTGGACGATTAAGAATATCATGATACATCTGTATGATAGAGTGCCATTTACCATTAAAAAAGCATAGTCCTTCATGTATCCATGTGGACTAATCTTCAAGGTGAAAAAAAATTCAAATTAGCTTATAGTGTATGCTACCATTTGTATAATAAATACAAAGAATATCGCCAGGCACACACAGAGGAAACCAGTGACCATGGGTACGTTTGAGGAAAAATTAGGGAATCAGGAGTGGGAGTTAGAGCTATGTTACCCCCTCTACCCTTTTTACTCTTGAATATTCTATCATATGCATATATTTCAAAAAAGAAACTACTAATTAGTTAATAAGATTTCATAATCATTATGAAACACCTGTGAGGCATTGACAAACAAGACACCATCTTTCTTCTCTTTTCCTTTCTTACTGTCTGTTTTATATTTCTTCCTGAAATTTAAAACAAATTGGAAATAGAGAACTTGACCTTCTGGTTAGAGTACTTTGGAATAATGTCTATTCACCTTTTTGAAGATTAATTTCCTACATCCATTTACACTATTTAATGCTCTCTCCTTAAACCCCGAAGATGAGGTAGAAACTGGACTGAGATTAAATGCCTCCTTGTCTTATTCAAATATAGGATTACTTACATTTCAAATCCATGCACTTGATCTCACTGAGCTGAAGTGCCTACTGTCTTGGTTGATAAATTCTAGAGGTTGATTTGACTGTTCTCATATCTTCTCTCTAGTTAAAAAAGAATAAACAAAAAGGGGGTAGCCCGACTGCTTGAGAATAAAATCCACATTCCTTAAGTTTTTCCATCATTCTCATGCATGTCTAGAAACTGGAAGTCTGAATGGATGCCCTCCATTGAACGGTGACTATTTGAATTCCAGTAACACTACTGAAACTGGGGTTCAACATCATAAGCCCCAGAAATTCCAGCTTCAAGTCACTATTCACAACTCTAGACCTGTGATAAATATCTAATGTGATTCCTCAGACAAATATAACTGATATTTTAGCTCCTCCATGAAACCTTTTCTAACTAACCCAGCAGAAAGTCCTTTCTTCCTTCTTTAGACCCCTGTAATATTTTATATAACTTACGTAATTATTTTAGTGTCATATCAGTTTAAAAATTGGCCATTCACCAATACAGTCAAATATATTTGGGCGCCTGGGGTTTTTTTAATAATATTACTGCTATCATTAATTTCTAGACCGTGATAATGAGAAATTTCCTGGCTCTGTCTGACATTTCCACACTAAGACCAAGGGTTATGTTTTATTCTGCTTCATACATAATATCTCCTGTCTTCTCAGTTCCATGCGTCAGTAATCCCACCTCACTCTTTCTACTTAAGCAGTTTTGAGCTAGATTTCTCTCTCTCCAAAGGCAAGGGTCCCAAAAGCTCTAATAGTATATATAGTATATACAGTGTATGCAGCCACACACACCTCTCCTTTGAGCCATTCTGCTAACTCAGATCCTAAGCAAATATTACCTCCCAACACTGATTAATCCTCTAGGACTCACTTCAGTGTTCCTTCCCTCACACTCACTCTGCCTGCAGGCCCTCAAGTTCTGCCTCAGGTGCCCTCCCTGCTTATCCAAGAGAAACTGCCAGAGACAGAATCACTTCCAAGACGCTTAAGGAAAAAGATATATTATAAGGTGTTATGGGTTGAATTACGTCCCCCTGAAAGATGTGTTCAAATCCTAACCCCAGCACCTGTAAATGTGACCTTCAGAAATAGGGTCTTTGCAGATATGATCAAGTTAAGATGATGTCATTCAGGTGAGCCCTAATCCAATATGACTGGTGCCCTTATAAAAAGAGGAGAAGACAGACTGGCCCAGTGGTATAGTGGTTAGGTTCACGCACTCCGCTTCAGTGGCCCAGGATCATGGGTTCAGATCCTGGGTGTGGACCTACGCACTACTCATCAGGCCATGCTGTGGCAGGTCCCACCTACAAAATAGAGGAAGATTGGCAACAGATGTCAGCTCAGGGCCAATCTTCCTCACCAAAAATAAAAAAAGAGGAGAAGAGACGTAGAGACAGATACACACACAGATAAGACAATGTGAGGAGACATGGGGAGAATGCCATGTAACACTGGAGGCAGAAACTGAAGTTATGCATCTCCAAATCAAGGAGTTCCAAGAATTGCCAACCATGACCAGAAGCAAGGAGAGAGGCATGGAACAGATTCCCTCCCTCAGAGCCCTCAGAGGGAACCAATCCTGCCAACACCTTGATCCTGGACTTCCAGCTTCCAGAACTTTGAGAGAATAAATTTCTGTTGTTTCAAGCCACCTAGTTTGTGGTGCTTTGTTATGGCAGCCCCAGGAAACTAATACACAAGGATGCTGGATGGTCTTGTGACACTCAAGGACAGGACCAAAGGAAGCAGGCCCTTGAATGCTGCCAGGCCGCTTTCTTTGTCTCTGTCCATCCCCCTCTACACCTGCTTTATTCTTCCCTCTCTCACCGCAGACTTTCCAGAGGGGCAAGACCACTCTGTCAACAACTCCGAGCTTTGTCTCTTACAAGTTCTGCCACTAGAGAGAGACTGGCTCAACTCTCTAGGCCCTCGGTCAAAAATCCTAGGGAAGGGCCCCGTTGGGGTCAAGAGCCCCTTGGGCAATCAGTTGTGGGCAGGAGAGGAAGGCCCACACTGCACAAAATGACTGTGTAAGCAAATGTGGCACAAGACAGCATCCAGAAGAGAGGGACAAAACTTTGATTTAGACTAAAATTCCACCTGCTCCCTCATATACAATCCTCCCAAGAATTCTCTCTTCAAGATTCCAATCTTTCTCTCTCTCTCTTTCTCTCACACACACACATACACATACCCTTGAGGTTCTCTGCTTTCTGAAGTATTATTAGAAGACAAACCTCCAACCATACAACAGACAGTGATGCATTCCAGTCTATAGGGTGTTTTAAGCTAGTCTTAACTCCCTATTATAACAATGTACCAGACTACATTCTTAGAGTTTTATCAATGACTTACTGGAATTGTATGTGGTAAAAGTTCCCTGTAAATCTCATTATTCAAAGAGGTATACAACAGGTATTCCTCAGGTCACTATATCTTGATTTTACAAACGTGTATAATCTGTAGGTTGCCATTCCTTGTTCCTCGTTTGTGGTTCAGGTTTAAGCTAAACATGATCAGAAGATTCACCAATGGCTCTGCCTTCTTGCTGTCAACTGTTCATGCCAATATGTTGCAGCACAAAGTGAATGGAATTGACATTGTGGGTTTGAGGCCCAGGCTGGTTCTGATCAATGAATACATATAACCCTTGCCTTACTAGAGGCAGCTGAGTGGAGAAGAGTTAATGGTTTTAAGAGAATCCATTACCACTACTGACAAATTAACTCAGAACATGTTCTTCCAACAGTGATTCAATAGCATCACCTTTGACAGGACAGCTCAGTGATTGATGGGCAACCTCCGACATCAGCTCTATTTCTTTAACTAATGAAGGACAGACTACAATATATTGAATTAATCATAATTACACAATCAAATTCTATGGGAATTTTGGAAATTTTTCCTACTCTCCTTATTGATTAGATCAGTCGAAATAGACTAGTTAATACCACAATAATCAACAGTCCCAAAAATCTCAATGGGATGTAAACATTATTTCTTACCCATCCTCGTGACTATTGCAGATTGGCTAGGACTCTGCTCCGTGTCATCTGCATCCAGGGACACAGGTTGACAGACACTCTACCATCTGGAACATCACAGACGCTGTGGCAGAGGGAAGAGGAGATGGCAAATTGTGCATTAGCTCTTAAGGGATTCTGCCTAGATGAAACACCTGTCACTTTGTCACTTCTTCTCACATTCCACTAGCCAAGTGAGCCACATGACCATGCCTATCTTCAAGGGGTCATAGAAGTACAATCCTAATAGCTGAGGAGTCCCAATGATAAGTGCAATCTACCTCTCTAGTCACCAAATAGCTCAGTTTTCTTCCCTTCAACAAAATTCACTTATTCCCTCCCCAAGCGAGACAACTCAAAAGTCCCATCCAGTCACGGACCAAGTATCTCTGGGTGATGCACCGTAGTCTCTTCATCAGGAGGTGAATTAGTCTGCTTGGGCTGCCATAACAAAATACCACACACTGGGTGGCTTGAAAAACAGAAGTTTATTTCACACAGTTCTGCAAGCTGGAAGTCCAAGATCAAGGTGTTGGCAGGATTGGTTTCTCCTGAGGCCTATTCTATTGGATTAAGGCCCCACACTTATGACCTCACTTAATCTTTTTTTTTTTTTAATAATTTTATTTATTTATTTTTCCCCCAAAGCCCCAGTAGATAGTTGTATGTCACAGTTGCACATCCTTCCAGTTGCTGTATGTGGGACGTGGCCCCAGCATGGCCGGAGAAGTGGTGCGTCAGTGCACGCCCGGGATCCGAACCCGGGCCACCAGCAGCGGAGCGCGCGCACTTAACTGCTAAGCCACGGGGCCGGCCCCGACCTCACTTAATCTTAGTCACGTCTTTAAAGTTCCTATCTCCAAGTATCATCTCATTGGGAGTTAAGGCTTCAACATTTGATTTGTGGGGACACAATTTAGTCCATAGCAGGAGGTAATACACAGTGACTAAAGTGGGCTTGGATGTGGCTTTTCTTGTTCTGGAGACTTATGAAATAAAACGACAAGTTATCTACCCCACAGAAAACCAATTTACAAAGATGAAACAGGGAACAGACAATTCCAACAAACATTCCTGTTTGGAAAGAGGGAATATAGGAGATATCCAGCAAACACTGGTTTTAGCAAATCTGAAATCCCCTTGACAAATACTATGAGGTCTACCCTGGGTATGGTGGATATTAGTCCCTAAACATACTCTTTATGAGACGCCTCATTATCCATAATCTCCCATGGCCCTGGCTTCCTTCTGCATTATGCTCGTTGACACTTCTCAAGCAGGCATCAGGGAATATGCTCTGCTTGAGGGCTGCACAGCTTTCTCAGCCCACTCTCTGACCTAAATGCTTGGGGCCCAAAGGTCATTTTAAGTCTTCAATGGTTTCAGACTCTTTTAGTTCAACCGGGTGATTCTTTTAGAAGTATACCTTTTGCAACAACTTAATCAGCCTTTTATCTATTTGATTCCAGAAAACTCCATCTGCCAACAGTCACACCCACAGTTACCTTCAAGACATATCTTATTTGGATCTTTGCTCTGATACACCTTAGTCCTTGCAAAGCTTTTAATAATGGTGTGATAGTCAAGGAAATATAATCAATTGAATGGTTTTTAACAGTAGGCAAAGAGGTCATGCCCTTTGTTGCAAGACTCAGATTTAACATTTTTTTATTACCAAAAGGCTCTCTCAATTTTATCTTCTGCTGTTTGGAACTAAAAGTCAGTCAGCCTTTCCAACATTGCAAAGCCTCAAATTTCCCGTTAAATCCTGATTAGAATCCAGCTCATTCTTCTCTGACCTTGTCTCTTATAATACCTTGTCAAATGCAGACAACAGAAACCAACACACATTACTAATATTCTGTTTTCCTGCCTCTGTCTTTAGAGCTACAAATTCATTAGGCATATAATCTGCCTTCCAAGTTACTGTGGGCAACAGTTCAACCAAATTTTTTGCCATGGCATAACGTGGATTGTCATCTTTTTAGACTTTATAACAGCTTCTTCACTTCCTACATCCTGTTGTTCAAGCCAATGACAAATTATAATTTTCTTACTGTTAGTACCCCACTCCTGGTAGCAATGTCTGTGTCAGTCAGAATAAGCTAAATTATGCTACTGTAAGAAACAACCCCACAATTTCCATGGGTAGAAAAAATAAATAATTATTTCTGTCTCATGTTATATGTCCATTATGCATCAGCTGGTGGGGGGCAAGGAACAGGCTCTGCTCCCTGTCATCTTCACTAAGGGATACAGTCTGACAAAGACTTCACCATCTGGAATTATTATGACAGGAAGAAATGAGGGAAGTAATTGGTGCACTAGATCTTCAAGACTTCTGCCCACATCTTATTGACCAAGTCAAGTCACATGGCCATGCCTAACTTCAAGAGATTGAGGAAGTCCAATCATACCTTGTGCCTGGAAAGCAGAGTACCAAAATCATAGTAAATTGTCCTTATGATTACCACACTCATTTTTCTCAGATAGAGATATCTAAGAATAAGCTCCACCAAACTTTCCAACAGACTACACCCCAAAAAGAAGACACCAGTCTTCATCTGTGTTTCTATATGTATGAGAACTCCTTAGGCCATTTCCCAGACTGACCTTCAAACTAGAAGCTCCACTGGATTTTACGAGATGCTGTATGGAAAAAAAAAAAATTGTGAGTTCCAATAAAGTTGAAAAAAGATGGATAAAAAGTTAAACAGGTTTCTTCGCTGCAGAACTTCTCACAAGCATCTCAAGGAACTAGTGTACCTTAAAATATATTTGGGGGGAAAATGGCTTTTGTTTCTAAAAATCTGATTTAGTTAGTGAATTTCTTCTGTATTGTGTCTAAATTTTTGTTTCTCAGGTGCATTAACTCTAGGCTTGGCTATTTTAGAGGATATGAATTAGGGAGTCCAAAGAATTCCCTGTAACTAGAGAAGGGTATCTCTGTGTTACGGATCCAACTCTAGTGTGCCAGTTTCATATTCTACACTTCTGCCACTCAGAGAGGCATCTGCCAGCTAGTAAGAAAAGACTTGATGTTTCCTATAGATAATTCTCCTATCACAGATTCTCCCCGCTGTCTACTTCTGACCATTAATCAAGCAACAGTATGGAGTTGGTCCTCTTCTCTTCTACACAATACTCAGGTTGCCCTTTTAGGAATTGCTTTCCCATTAAGACTATCTTGTCATTCATATTAATGCGATTTTACTCATTTAATGATAGAAGAAAGCTACACCTAGATTCCATAACCTCCATGGGCCTGACCCAAACTGACCTGTGCAACCTCATTGATTCCAACCTATTCCACATATATTCCCAGCTATTACTCGAGACTTCTTTGCTTTTGGCCACAGTGTAATTTCCATGCCCTGGTTTTCTCTTTGAAGTACAAGGAGGCTATGTACCTGTTTATATCTAGTTACTATTGTGTTTATGACTTTAGAAATGCAAGACTGATTTATCTCCCTATACTAAATTGCATTACCAACAATTTAATGTTTGACACGCTCTCAAAAATGAATTTCCTCGTTTTCTGTTCTCTTGCCTTATTTACTTCAAGAACATTGGGAGCCTATTCAAGAAGGCTAATGCTCCGTGGTTATGTCTTCTCTGGGAGTTGCAAACAAGACTCCATCAGCCTGCCAAGCATATGCACGGGTATTCCAATGTGAAAGAGAAGCTTCACTGATCAGTGAACAGAACAAACCACAGCTGCTAGTTTAGTCTTGGCTCAAAACAGAAGTTGTGACTTATGCCATCTCCAAAGGGCTGGTTAAAGTTCTGATTCATGCACGAACTACCCAGTCCATATGGGGTGGGCAACTCAGCTTGAGCTGGAACTTTCTATTAGAATTTTATAGAGCTCAGGAAAATTCTGATACCAATTCATTGCCATTTTCTGATGATTAGTTGAATAGCATCATTTAAAGCCACACACTTTTAATCTCTGAAGATACAATCTGACTTGCTCATAGGTAAAATTTGTGAAGAACTGCTAAAAGTTATCCTCCCAAGCAAACTGCCATCTCCATCTCTTTAAATGAAGGCATTAGTCTCTGAAAGTCCCCCTTCCTTGAATTAATATGCTCTCAGGAATAATTCATTAAGCGTATGCTTCTCAAACTTCTCCAGTAAGGTACCCCTTACAGAGGACAATTAACGTGTCCAGAAGACAATGCAGGAGGTATTGCTGAAGAGTTGTGAAATTCCTTTGAAGAAGCTCCTGTTTTGTCTTTTAAGTGGAGATAAATTTTTCATTCTACTCCATAGATATTTATGATTATTTTAATATAATAGTAAATACTGATTGAAGTACATGTATCATTCAGGGTCTGGTTAGGAAACAGAAACCATGTCCACTATATTAACCGAGAACTTAACCTAAAAAATTGATAACCAAGCATTGGTGACCTAAAGAATGCAAATAGGGGACAGGGAGGTTCACAGAGATCGTAATGCAGAAAGCAACTAACACCCTAGGACTGGGGAACAAAGGGAAGAGGGTGGGATCCTCAAACCCTAGAAGCAGAGAGGAGGAGCTCCATAGGGGACTGAGGTCTCTGAGGAGGGGACATGAGTGGCCGGTGCAGATGTTTCTAAGGAGACCAATGAGACCGGTTCTGGGCATGTGGGAAAAACTGCCAACTGAAAACCCACTGCTGCTGGAACGTCTGATCCAGTAAGGTAAGAAACTGTCACTGGGTGGTCAGTAACAGGAAACAAACAAGAAGCAGGTCCCTCCTTCCTCCTCCAGCCTTGCAGCCATCCTCAGGCTTGGCAGAGCCCAAAAGGAAACAGCTGGCAAAGCAGAAATATGTTTTCAGAGTCTCAGCCCAACACCACCACACTGAACATGGGAGGGGGGCTGAGAGACAATAGCTTAGTCAGTACAGCACTTCATTTTTTTCCAATAATAGTTCTAGCTGAATTGATGCTCCAAGAGGACATATCATATTGATTCATCCAATCGCTTTATACACCTCCACAAAATATTTTAGAGCCTTGACAACACACTGGCTATTACCGGTGTGAATTAACTTATCAGGCATTTAGCAAGGTCCAAAGACACCAGAGTTCCCATTCCAGTCCAGCCACTTTTTGTATGACCTGGGGCACATCACTTTCTCAGTTACCTCTCATCTAACATGGGGAGTTGGATTAAATTTTCTTAAAGTCCATTCCAATTTTATAACTACCAGAGATTATTATGGGAGAGCTCACCTTTTATAAGCATGATTTTTGTGAAGAGAGAAGTCCAAAACAATGAGATTTCTAAGACTTTGTTGGACTTCCAGAAGTAACTCAAGGGTACTGGGAGGAGTAGAGCCCTGAAGAAAGAGAATGAGGGAGAAGGAAACAAAACAGGAATGGAGGGGTGCTGAAGAGGAATCTGCAAGCGATGTTAAGACGAGAGCAGGCATGCGGAGTAGGCCAGAGCACCTGGCATTGCTGTGATTCTGATTACTTGAATTTTGTTCGATGGCTCGTCTTTTGCTTTCTGGTGGTTGTGAAATGTAAGCTTTGTGTGCTCTATAATCCTAGCGTGGAAACAAGATAGAATGGGCACAAGTCCATTCAGGGGAAATCCAGTCTTTCTTCTATAGTAAGGAATTAGAGTCCAAGGCTGAACACTTAATCCTCTCTTCCTTTCAGGACTGTAAAAACGGACGGTGGGAGACCTGTACATACTGCTATCTGCCACAAAGCATTTCTTGACATCAAACTCCCTTCATATAGATGAAATACTTTGTGCTTCTTGGCAGAATGGTGTTATTTCAATGCAACATACACGTAACTCACTGCCTTGCAGAGGAAATGATTGCTTCTCACTGGAACACAGAAAAGAGAGGTGAGTACAAAGGATAGACAATGTTTGTGGCTAGACTTTGTGTGTGTAGTGTTGATGTCAAGATGCTTACAATTCCCCCTATAAGTTTCCCATGAATCTGGTTACAAATCACTCGGTAATTAAATACCCTCTTCAAGAAATCATGGCTGATTTAATGAGGACCAAAACCCATCATAACAGATTGTTAATCTGAGCTGGTGAGGTTTTTTTCCTTGGTTTCATTTTCAAAGATTTTTATTATGGTAAGATATTTGGTAATATTCTTTATTAGGCTGATAAGTTTTGAATTGCTTTTCATTTTATTATCACATTAGTTCCTTCTTAATGGTTTTACTAGAACTCAGAAGTCTCCCAAGTTTTAATAACCTCTCTTTTTTCAGTACTTATAGTTATGGAATTAATTGTATAAAATTATGATCCTTCACTGAATGTGTCACCGGGCCAAAAGAAGAAAATTCAACAGGAAGAATTAGACCTTGAAGAGTGATTGACGATTCATCTCACTACAGATTTTTCACTTTGAGACTTTCATTTGCTTTGCAGTAGCACAATTTCCTTTCCTTTCACCTCTAAGAATATCCTCCAGACTGAGGAATACTTTGGAATTCTCTGACGTGGAAGTTATTAAAATTAAACCTTTTAGAGATTAGTTGACTTTTTTAAAGTATATGAAATGACATGTTTTTATTCACCTAAGAATACTATCTTTATAGCTGGTTTTGTTTAAAGGAGAGACAACAATAAGGTGAGTATAGGAAATTATCAAATGAGCAATTAGCAAGTTTTCTTTGGATCTTATTTTCATGTTCATCTTTCTTGATCCATGGTGGTAGCAATTTTCTGAAAAATAAATGTCTATTGAGCCAGCCCCGGGGGCCTAGTGGTTAAGTTCAGCACGCTCCACCTCGGTGGCTCGAGTTCGGTTCCCAGGCACAGACCTACACCACTCGTCTGTCAGTGGCCATGCTGTTGTGGTGGCTCACACACAAAAAGAGGAAGACTGGCAACAGATGTTAGCTCAGGGCAAATCTTCCTCAGCAAAAAAAAAAAAAACTCTATTAATCAAAGTCCTGAGTTCAAATCACTTTTGTTAAATCTAAATTAATTAATATAAATTAATATTAAAAGAACAAAATATGAGATATAACAGGCTCAGAAAGAACAGAAATTTTAAATAATCTTTACTTTAGATTTAGCAAACAATGAGACTATCAAGTGGAAATCAGTGGCCACGTTTTCAAAAAGTAATAAATATGGGGCCGGCCCGGTGGTGCAAGCAGTTAAGTGTGCGCACTCCGCTGTGGCGGCCCAGGGTTCGCCAGTTGGGATCCCGGGTGCACACTGATGCACCGCTTGTCAAGCCATCCTGTGGCGGCGTCCCACATAAAGTGGAGGAAGATGGGCATGGATGTTAGCCCAGGGCCAGTCTTCCTCAGCAAAAAGAGGAGAATTGGCAGATGTTAGCTCTGGGCTGGTCTTCCTCACAAAAAGAAAAAAAAGTAATAAATAATGAAATGCCCAATGACAAGATTAAGAGTGGGCAAATTAAAATCACAGTTAAAAAATTCATTATCAAATGAACAATTATTTTGAGTGATCAGAAACTTCCACTTTTACCAGTGTACAACTGATTATGTACATTACAACTGAAGTCTCTCCAGCAGCAGCAAATTAGAACATTATCCTCATGTCAAAATTTCTCTCCTAAATCCAATACATAATAGATGTGCAATAAATGTCTACTAAATAAATGGATTTGTTCAATTAATGGTTTTAATCAGTTAACAGAGAACTGAGTTCATCAAACATAACTCTCTGGTCTGACTAAGCTATAAATTTGCAACTAGTCAATTATTGATGGATCTGATTTTTTAACAATTTATTTGGAGAGATGGATATTTAAATAAGCAAACTATTAAGGTGATAACTAAACTATGACACAAACCGTTAATACATTGGTCCTTGATGTATGTAAAACTAAATACAGATTTGTTTCTTCAAAAGCATCAGGTCACCAGGTGGCTTCACTGGTGAATTCTACCAAATGTTAAAGAAGAATTAACATCAACCCTTCACAAACTCTACCAAAAAATAGAAGAGGCAGTAACGTTTTCCCAACTCATTCTATGAGTCCAGTATTGTCCTGATATCATAACCAGACAGAGATATCACAAGAAAAGAAAATTACAGACCAATATCCCTTACGACTATAGGCACTAAAATCTTCAACAAAATACTAGCAAATCGAATCCAGTAACATATGAAAAAAAGTATTCATCATAACCAAGTGGGATTTATCGCAGGAATGCAAGGTTGATTTAATATATTAAAATCAATCAATGTAATGCACCATACTAATAGAATTAAAAACAAAGACCACATGATCATCTCAATGGATATAGAAAAAGCATTGGACAAAATCTACCACATTTTCATCATAACAACACTCAATAAACTAGGAATAGAAGGAAACTTTCTCATTCTGATAAAGAAAGGATATCTATAAAAAATCCCACAGATAACGTTATACTTAATGCTAAAAGACTGAAAGCTTTCCCCCTAAAATCAGGAACAAGACAAGGACGTCCACTCTTACTTCTATTCAACGTTGTACTGGAGGTTTTAGCCAGGGCAATTAGACAAAAAAAAGAAATAAAACTATCCAGATTAGATGATATGATTTTGTGCAAAGGAAATCCTGAGATCCACAAATACACTATTAGAGCTAATAGACGAGCTCAGAAGGTTGCAAGATACAAGATCAGATATACAAGAAGCAATTGCATTTCTATACACTAGCAATGAACAATCTGAAACGAAATTAAGGAAACACTTCCATTTACAATAGCATAGAAAAGAATAAAATACTTAAAAATACATTTAACAAAAGAAGCACAAGTTTTTGTTTGTTTGTTTGTTTTGCAAGGAAGATCAGCCCTGAGCTAACATCCATGCCAATCCTCCTCTTGTTTTGCTGAGGAAGACTGGCCCTGGGCTAACACCCGTGCCCATCTTCCTCCACTTTATATAGGATGTTGCCACAGCATGGCCTGACGAGCAGCACATCGTTGCGCGCTCGGGATCCGAACCCGGGTCGCCAGCAGCGGAGTGAACGCACATAACCGCTATGCCAGAGGGCTGGTCCAAGAAGCACAAGATTTGAATGCAGAAAACCACAAAATATTGTTGAAAGAAATTAAAGATCTAAATCAATGGAATGACATCCCATTTGCATGGAGGAGAACTTAATATTGTTAAGATGGCAATATTCCACAAACTGGTCTTCAGATTCAAGGCAATATATGTCAAAATCCCAGCTGACTTTTTTTTACAAAAATTGACACACTGATCCTAAAATTCAAATAGAAATTCAAGGGACCCTGATTAGCCAAGACAGTCTTGAAAAAGAAGAAAGTTGAAGGATTCTCACTTCTTGATTTCAGAACTTCCTATAAAAAGCTACAGCAATAAATACTGTGTGGTACTGGCATAAGAACAGACTTACAGATCAATAAAATAGAATTGAGAGTCCTGAAATGAAACCATACATTTACGGTCAATTGAGTTTTGACAAGGATGCATGACAATTCAAAGGGGAAAGGATAGTCCACAGATGCTGCTGAGACAACTGGATATCCATATACGAAAGAATGAAGTTGCAACTCTACCTCACATCATATACAAAAATTAACTCCAAATGGATCAAAGACCCAAATGTCAGAGCTAAAACTATTAAACTCTTAGAAGAAAACATAGGAGTAAATATTCTTGACCATGAATTAGGCATGGTTTCTTAGATATGACACCAAAAGTACAAGCAAGGAAAGATAACTTGGACTTCATCAAAACTAAAAACTTTTGTGCTTCAAAGGACACTGTCAAGGGGCCAGCCTCGTGGTGTAGCGGTTAAGTGCACGCGCTCCACTGCTGGCGGCCCGGGTTCAGAACGCACCGCTTGTCAGGCCATGCTGTGGCAGCGTCCCATATAAAGTGGAGGAAGATGGGCACAGATGTTAGCCCAGGGCCCGTCTTCCTCAGCAAAAACAAGGAGGATTGGCATGGATGTTAGCTCAGGGCTGATCTTCCTCACAAAAAAAAAAAAAGGACACTCAAGAAAGTGAAAAGACAACTCTCAGAATGGGAGAAAATATTCACAAATCATATACCTGATAAAAGGCTATTATCCAGAATATTTAAAGAATTCTTACAACTCAACAATAAAAAGATAAATAACCCAATTTATTAAATGGGCAAAGGATTTGAATAGATATTTCTCCAAAGACTGTATATAAGTGGCCAATAAGCACATGAAAAGATATTCAACATCATTCAGTATTAGAGAAATGCAAATCAAAGTCACAATGTGATACCGCTTCGTACCCAGTAGGATGGCTGTAATCAAAAAGATGGAAAATAACAAGTGTTGGTGAGGATGTAGAGAAATTGGAACACTGATACATCAGTTGTAAGAATGTAAAATGGTACAGCCACTTTGGAATACAGTTTGACAGCTCTTCAAAAAGTTAAGCATAGAATTACCATGTGACCCAGTAAGAGAATTGAAAACATATGTTCTCACAAAAACTTGTACACGAATGTCCATAGCAGCATTATTAATAATAGTCAAAAAGAGGAAACAACCCAAATGTCCATCAACTGACTAATGGATAACAAAATTTGGCATATCCATACAGTGGAATATTATTCCGCCATAAAAAGGAATGAAATTCTGATATATGCTACAACATGGATGAAGCTTGAAGACATTATGCTGAGTGAAAGAAGCCAGGCAGAAAAGGCCACATATTGTCTGATTCCATTTAGATGAAATTTCCAGAGTAGACAAATCCATAGAGACACAGAATAGATTAGTGGTTTCCAATGGCTGGGGAAGCAGAGGGTGGAGGTTACTGCTAGTGGGTACAGGGTTTATTTCTGGGGTGTAGCAAATGTTCTGACATTAGATACTGGTAATTAAACAACTTTGTGAATACACTAAAAACTACTGAATTGTACACTTAAATTTTTTTAAAAAAAGAATCAACGCTCTAACAATAAAGTACAAGTTCCTTTAAAAAAGCATCAGATAAAATACTAAGATATATGAAAATCTGATTATGTCCAAAATTATATTAAAATTTATAGCAATTAAGATGAAAACACTAAAAATCATATTTTGCTCTGTCACATCTATCTTCCTTAAATAGAGAAATAACTTTTCTCGTTACTTTTCTATATCATATAGTGTTGTAAAAATATGTCACATCAGGGGCTGGTGCAGTGGCATAGCAGTTAAGTTCGCGCACTCCACTTTGGCGGCCCAGGGTTTGCAGGTTCAGATCCTGGGTGCAGACCAAAACACCGCTTGTCAAGCCATACTGTGGTGGCCTCCCATATAAAGTAGAGGAAGATGGGCACAGATGTTAGCCCAGGGCCAATCTTCCTCAGCAAAAAGAGGAGGATTGGCAACGGATGTTAGCTCAGGGCCAATCTTCCTCACAAAAAAAAAATATATATATATATATATGTCACATCAAAGTTACATTTCTATAGGGTAATAGCTAAGAAAATAAGCAAACTTTACTGCCTTCCTTTTTATTGGGATAATTATAATAAAATACTCTGCAATGATTATTTTTCAGTAGGAGGTAAATCACGTGCACTCATTGATTATGCTCCACTCTCTCCCTTTCCTCAACATCTTTTACCATTTTACAAAATATTTGATGAGTGAAGTTTAAATAATGTACCAGCCACAGATAAGACTTGTATTTCCAACTATTGAGGTCTATTCTTCGGTTTCTGCACCTTGCATCTACTATTCGTTGATTCATCAAAAATTTCACCATCATCCTTTTCCAAACACTGTGCGTATGTGTGTGGTTAATATTGGAAAAATAATGGCAATCAGGCCAAGGAAATCACTAATTTTCATTAAAACAAGGATCAACCTTAAAAGATAGTTATAAAAATACGACTTAATTATCTCATAACCTCAGATAACATAAATTGACCTACAAATCTAAAGATCGATCTGTGATTCTTTATAAAATGGCAATAAAAAAGACTAGAGAGGCTCCTGAAGGTTTAAAACACTGGAGGATAAAATTTCCATTATGTTTAACATCATTCTAGCATAGACACTGTGGATATATAACAGATTTTAGAGGGCACTGATCATATTGGATTTGAATTATAATTATCAAATCTATTAACTGCTATTGTAATAGATTTCTTAATTAAAATATATTACAACTATAATGGTTATAACACCTTTCTTATAAGAAGGCTGCTTTTCAGAATTCTTTCACTAATCTATTAAAAATGAGGGAGAAATCAGATACTAATACCTTTATTTCATATTTTTAATAAGAGAAAATGAGAAATGAAATGCCTTGCGCAATGTCACCTAACATTACAAACATTTTTAAGACACCAAATGAGAGGGAAAACAAGTATAGCAAACCAATTAGGCCATTTGGCCCCTATTATTTAGGAACTAAAAATTCCTACGTTAAATCAAAGATTTTCCAAACAGGTTGAATGTAAACATAACAGTATTGAAAGTGATACAAGTAGCTTTGAATTGGAATCACATTTATACATGACTAATTCATAGAGGATTAAAAAAAACAACTGGGTCGGCCAGCCTGGTGGCATAGTGGTTGGGTTCATGCACTCCACTTCGGCAGCCCCGGAATCGCAAGTTCAGATCCTGGGCACGGACAGACACACTGCTTGTCAAGCCACGCTGTGGCGGCGTCTCATATAAATTTAGAGGAAGATGGGCATGGATGTTAGCCCAGGGCCAATCTTCCTTACCAAAAAAAAAAAAAAACTGGGAAATGCTCTCTTTGAAACTGTACCAATTAAAAAAAACAGTAGTTCCTACAAAATTTAAGAAGAAAAGTTGTTCATAAAGATTTTAAATTGTCAACAGGAGAAGATTTATTGAAGATAATGGAAGTAAAGAAAAAATATTTAGAGCTAGCACATGCCTGTCTTCTCACCCTCCCATCATCTAGTGCAGAGTCAAAGAGAACTTTTTTCTACAAATGGAAAATTTTGCATGAATATAGGCTTAGAACTCAACGATGTTACGACTTCCGCACTTTTTAAATTTCTTTTGGTATTGATAAAGGATGATACTATATATTTGTTCTAGTGGTTATCTTTATATATATATATATACACCTTTCATAGTGCCTTTACTCTCCTTTTTTCTTACTTAACATTTTACTGTCTTTTTTTTTTTTTTTTTTTTGCAGGGAACGATTCACCCTTAGCTAACATTGGAAGTTGCCAATCTTCCTCTTTTTTTTTTCCTTCTCCCCAAAGCCCCAGTGCACGGTTGTATATTCTAGTTGTAAGTCCTTCTAGTTCTTCTATGTGAGCCGCAGCCACAGCATGGCAACTGACAAATGGTTGATGTGATTCCACAACTGGGAAATGAACCCAGGCTGCTGAACCAGTGAGAGTGCCGAACTTTAACCACTAGACCATCAGGGCTGGCTCAATATTTTACTATCTTGTTTTCCCTTTTTCAATGGTGTCCTTTGGCTCTTACTTATTAACTATACAACAATCAATGATCTACACCATTTTCTCCCTTTCTCTCTCTTCTTTCCTATTTGTTAGCAATATTGTTTTTCAACTTTGTCAGAACATATGACTTTTACATATTTTTTCTGCCCACATTCCCACTCTTGAAATATATCAAATTGCCACCATCATTCCTTTTGCCAAATTTCCCCAGTTTTTTGTTGGTCTGATAAAGCTTCTCTTTAGTAGGACTTCAGGAAAGTTTCCTGAGTAGAATATTCCCTCAGTTCTTGCACATTTAGAACTATTTTTGTACAGCCTTGATTCTTACAGAACAGCTCCACTGGATGCAAAATTCTTGGTTTGTACTTTCTTTCCTTGCGTTTCTTAAAAATGTTGCTTCACTGTTAACTTCGCTTCCTATGTCACTCTTGAGAAGTCCGATGCCAGCCTAATTTTCTTAATAAGCAATCTTGTCTTTTTGCCTGGTGACCTTGAGGAATTTTTTTCTTTGTCTTTAAAACCTAATAGTTTTACTAAAATATTATAGCCCAGAGTTGATTATTCCAGGCCATTGTCCCAGGCATACTCTGACCATTTCAGTATTTAGGTTTAGGTTTACTCTTATTTCCAGAAATTTTTCTTAGAATGTAGTTTTAAGTACAGTTCTTTTCCATTGTCTTGTTTTTCTTCGTCTTGGAATATATTTTCATTTATTCTTCTTTCTTGAAATATAGTTTTAATATTACTTCTGGTACGCTGGTATTAATGGGTCTTCTCCTCCTCCCCTTCTCCCTCCCCCTCCTTCCTCTTCTTCTTCGCTGTCATCTTCTTCTTTTCCTCATCCTCTGCTTCAAGGACGCATACGTTGGATCTGTTTATCCTCCCTTCCAATTGAACCACTTTCTATCTGAATTCTTTTACTTCCGTCTTTATCTCATTT
Organism: Diceros bicornis minor; assembly: GCF_020826845.1. Classification (NCBI taxonomy): domain Eukaryota; kingdom Metazoa; phylum Chordata; class Mammalia; order Perissodactyla; family Rhinocerotidae; genus Diceros; species Diceros bicornis. The sequence goes on along the minus strand of NC_080759.1, from coordinate 53,872,769 downwards.
TCACATTCTTTGCTGTTTTCCTGCCTTTATTCAATTCTCTTATTAAATTTTCCAGGTACAAACGGCTTTACCGAATTCTAGTGAAATTGGTGAATTCTAGTAACCATTTAAAGAAGGAATAATACCACTTGTGTGTTAAATTCTATACAAATTCTACAAGAAAAGACAAGATAAGTGAACACTTCCAAACTCATTTTATGAGGCCAGCATTACCCTGATAGCAAAACCAGACAAAGACATTACAAGAAAAGAAACCAAAGATCAATATGCCTTATGAATATAGGACACAAAGATCATCATCAAAATATTAGCAAATTGAATAAAACAATTTATAAGAAGGATAATACATCGTGACCAAGTGTCATTTATCTTGGGAATACAGGCTACTTCAATATTCAAAAATCAATTAATAGAATTCATTATATCAATAGACTAAAAAAGAAAACAACATATGATCATTTTAACAGATGTAGAAAAAGCATTTGACAAAACTCGACATCAATTCATTATTTTAAAAATCTCAGGGGCCGGCCCCGTGGCTTAGTGGTTAAGTGGCGCCCTCTGCTGCTGGCAGCCCAGGGTTCAGATCCTGGGCGCGCACCAACGCACCGCTTGTCCGGCCATGCTGAGGCCGCGTCCCACATACAGCAACTAGAAGGATGTGCAGCTATGACATACAACTATCTACTGGGGCTTTGGGGGGAAAAATAAAATAAAATAAATAAAATTTAAAAATCTCAGCAAACTATAAATATAAGAGAACTTCCTCAAGCTGATAAAGATCATGCTCAAAAAAGCTGTAGCTAACAATGCTTAATGGTGGAAGATTGAATGCTTTCTCCCTAATACATAAAAAAGGCAAGGATGCCTTCTTTCACCACTTCTATCTAACATCATAGTAGAGGTCTTAGCCTTTGCAGTAAGGCAAAAAAATGAATAAAAGGCATACAAATTAGAAAAGAAACAAAACTATCCTTATTTGCAAACAACAAGATTGTGTACATTAAAAATCCCAAAGAATCTACAAAGGAGCTACCAGAACTACATAGTAAGTGAGTGTAGCAAGGTCATGGTCAATATATAAAAATCAATTGTAGGGGCCGGCCCGATGGTGTAGTGGTTAAGTTCATGTGCTTCACTTCGGCGGTCCAGGGTTAACGGATTCGGATACAGGGCGTGGACAAGCCATGCTGTGGCGGCGTCCCATATATACAGTAGAGGAAGATTGGCACAGATGTTAGCTCAGCAACAACCTTCCACAAGAAAAAAGAGGAAGATTGGCAACAGATGTTAGCTCTGGGCCATCATTCTCACCAAAAAAAAAAAAAGAAAAGAAAAATCTCTGTGACCTTGGCAAAGATTTCTTAGATATGACACGAAAGTACAACTCATTAAAGAAAAGATTGATTAAATTAGACTTCATCAAAATTTAAAACTTCTGCTTTGCAAAAGACATTGTCAAGTGAATGAGAAAGAAAAGCCACAGACTGGGAGAAACTATTGGCAAAACACATGTAGGATAAAGTATTTATATCCCAAATACATAAAGAACTATCAAAACTTAATAGTAAGTAAACAAACAACCCAATTTTTAAAACGGGCAAACGATTTGAACAGAAATTTCACCAAAGGAGACATATGGGTAGTAAATGTGATTATTAAATGATGCTCCACATGATATACTTTATTAGGAAAATGAAAAATGATACACGAATAAGAAACCAGCACAAACCCATTAGAATAGAGGAGGGAACCAAGAGCTGATGAGGATGCAGAGCAACTGGAAGTCTCATCACTGCTGGGGGAATGCCAGTGGTGCAGACAGTCTGGTATTTCTTATAAATATTAGAAAATATTAAAAATTTTTTAGAAATAGATAATAGAATATTAATAATATATAATATATTATATATATAATATAAATAATATTAAATATTATTTAATATTTAATAATAGAAATATTAAAAATTTCTTAACATCCAAGCCAGCAATCCCACTCCTAGGTATTTACCCAACTTCAACAAAAATTTATGCTCACAAAAGCCTGTAGGCAAGTGTTTATAGTGACTTTATTCATAATCACGAAAAACTGAAAAAATCCAAATGTTTTTCTAGTGATGAATGATAAAGTCAGGTATACCCATACAGTAGAGCCCTGCTCAGTAATGAAAAATGATAACAGACAACAACACAGATGAATCTCAAATGCACTACGCTAAGTGAAAGAAGTCAGACTCAAAGGGTTACATTCTGCATGATTCCATCTATATGATATTGTGGAAAAGGCAAAACCATAGGGACATGAAACAAATCAGTGGTTGCCAGGGAATAGGAGTTGGGAGAGGGGCTGACCACAAGGAGGCACAGGGGAATTTTGTGGGTATTGGGATTATTCTAGATCTTGATTGTGTGGAAGTTAAGTGACTGTGTGCATTTGTCAAAACTCACAGCCCTGTAAACTAAAAAGGAAGAATTTTTCTGTATTTAAATGACACCTCAATGTTTTTAGGTATATAGCTTTCATACTTTACCATTAACACTTTAAAACATTAGGTTAAAACATTTTTACGTGGTACTTACATATGTTATCATTATCTGCCTACACGTGAAAGATAGTTCTGTTTGATTAGGTCAGAATATGGGTTTTTCTGAACCAAGTGTTGAAAACTGAAAGAAAAATATATCAAATCCACTTTAAAACTTTGGAACTTTCTCCTGCTGTGGGGAAAAAGATTGTAAATAGCAAATCACTGTCCTTACTCATTTTCCTCTACATACGAACTGAGCAATAAAATGCTCTTTCTTGTTTTAATTTCAGCAATAGTTTATTTGCTTCTGGGAAAGAATTCATCATAATCAATCTGAATTACTTTCATATTTCCTAGTAGTTTGCAGGATTTGACCAACAGTCATGTGGATCATTTGAAATATTTGTTCATATCAATCTAAACATAATCCATTGTGATCTGTAACAGAGTAATTCTTTATGCTTGAGAAAAAAATGAGAACCTTCTGTTGTAATGGAAACTCTCTTTTTATAGGATCAAAATTCATGTCTTAAAAGGCATCGAGCAAAAACTTGAACAAATAATCACCAAACAACTGAAGACACAAAATGCCGACAAGCGAACCAAGCTGCGAAGCAGAATAAAATGCAAATCCATCACATACTTATCTCATTTCAGAGAACTGCTGAGCACTCAAGCTTTTTTTTCTTCCCTTTGCCTAACTACTAAGTGGGTGGAAATGTTTTCCTTTCATTTACTGGAAACAGAAGTGATGCTGCATCAGCAGAGATGCTACGAAATAAAAGATAAACAAGATGACGCCTAGTTAAATGTGAACAAAACAAAAAGACAAGCGGCTTCATTAGGGCATGAATTTTGCAATCAAAAATTGTACTCGGAAAAATTAAAAGTTGGAAGGAAAAGGCCTAGAACCCAGGACCCACAGGGCCCAGGGCAGAGAAACGTGAACTCGAAGAGGGCACCACTGAGAGAGTATAAACTAACCAACAGTCTCCTAAGAGCACGGGCCAACAGAGCAAACCAGATACAGTTTATAGGATGGGGAGCTCTCAGGGCTCTGTCTCATTCAAAGTTTGTGGCTGTTTCTTTCAAACAACGTAGATGAGGACACTGATAGACAGCATGGTTATTAACGTTGTGTGTGGCATAAAGCGCATAGGGACAACCAAATGATTGGATGACTAAATTAGGATCCAAAAATCCCTTAAAAACCCATAGCAATGGGGCAAATCTAACATAATAAAATTTAAAAAGGAATATACTTAAGTTCTTCACTTGCTTCAAAAACATAAAACCCACTTGGGTCTTAAAAAAAACTATTAAACGGAAAATTATTTGTAAATGGTAAATAAAAGCAGAAACGTGGTAAATATGAAAATCATTCTATTCTGGGAACCCACCATCCCCAAAATACTTAGATTTTCATTCACATATTATAAACGAAACATTGTTAGTAGAGAGAAATTTTCTCTCAATTAGTGTTTATGCTAAGAGAAAAGTTTTTCATTAGAAATTCCAAATTTAGACTCATTTACTCAGGAAGAAACTAGCACTGCTAGAATTTCATAGTCATAAAAAGCAAAAGAAGTTTTAAAAAGTAGAACAGATAGAGAAATGTATTCCAACTCGGACTTTTTCAGTCTACAGAGGGACAACGGCGTCAGTTAACTACACTAAACGAATCCATGTTAGAATAAAATATTGTCCAGAAAACTGAGAAGTTGTGTAAATGAGACAGCTAAATTATTACTGGGGATGTTGGAGAAATCGTGTGGAACAGGAGAAGCGCCAGAGATCTATAGTGGTATGCAAATATTAGTGTAAGTCTTGAGAAGGGGAGGAAGGTCAATTCTGGAAAATCAGACTAACAAGAGTTTGACGTTAACCTCAGGCAAGACTCTGGTCTTGAAGGTTTGTGCACGCCTGCAAAAATGAAGCCAAGACTCCAACGTGGATGAACCCAGAGGGCTCTATGCTAAGTGAAACAAGCCAGCCACAGAAGGACAAACACTGCATGACAAATATTCACTTAAATGAGGAATCTAAAATAGTCAAACTCATAGAAGCAGAGACTAGAATGGGGGTTGCCAAGAGCTGGGGAGAGGGGGAAATGAGGAGTTTCCATTCAATGGGTATAAAGTTTCAGTTATTCAAGATGAATAAGTTCTAGAGATCTGCTGAACAAGAGAGTGCCAATGGTTAACAGTTCAGTACCGTACACTTCAAATTCTGTTAAGAGGGTAGGTCTTAAGGTGAGTGTTCTTACCACCAAAACAAGAACAACAAAAAGAGCAAGAGGAAACTTTTGATGGTGATGGATATCTTTACTACCTTGATTGTGGTGATGGTTTCACGGGTGTATGCATACGTTCAAACTCATCAAATTGTATACATTAAATATGTTCAGGGTCTTTTTATATCAATTATACCTCAATAAAACTGTTTTTGTTTTTTTTGTTTGTTTTTTTGTTTTCACACCTAGATATCCTGCTCCTGTTCTCCAGGATGTTTTTTTTTAATTTTTTGTTTATTGCAGTAACATTGGTTTATAACATTGTATAAATTTCAGGTGTACATCATTATACTTCTATTTCTGCATAGATTACATCATGTTCACCACCCAAATACTAATTACAACCCATCACCACACACATGTGCCGAATTATCCCTTTCGCCCTCCTCCCTCCCCCCTTCCCCTCTGGTAACCACCAATCCAATCTCTGTCTCTATGTGTCTGTTTATTGTTGTTGTTATCTACTACTTAATGAAGGAAATCATACGGTATTTGACCTTCTCCCTCTGACTTATTTCACTTTGCATAATACCCTCAATATCCATCCATGTTGTCACAAATGGCTGGATTTCATCGTTTCTTATGGCTGAGCAGTATTCCATTGTGTATATATACCGCATCTTCTTTATCCATTCGTCCCTTGATGGGCACTTAGGTTGCTTCCAAGTCTTGGCTATTGTGAATAACGCTGCAATGAACACAGGGGTGCATGTATCTTTATGCATTGGTGTTTTCAAGTTCTTTGGATAAATACCCAGCAGGGGAATAGCTGGATCATATGGTACTTCTATCCTTGATTTTTTGAGGAATCTCCATACTGTTTTCCATAGTGGCTGCACCAGTTTGCACTCCCACCAGCAGTGTATGAGAGTTCCCTTCTCTCCACATGCTCTCCAACACATGTTGTTTCCTGTCTTGTTAATTATAGCCATTCTGACGGGAGTGAGGTGATATCTCATTGTAGTTTTGATTTGCATTTCCCTGATAGTTAATGATTTTGAACATTTTTTCATGTGTCTGTTGGCCATCTGTATATCTTCTTTGGAGAAATGTCTGTTCAGGTCTTTTGCCCATTTTTTAATTGGGTTGGTAGTTTTTTTGTGGTTGAGATGCATCAGTTCTTTGTATATTTTGGAGATTAAGCCCTTATCAGATGTATGGTCTGCAAATATCTTCTCCCAATTGTTAGGTTGTCTTTTCGTTTTGTTGATGGTTTCCTTTGCTGTGCAGAAGCTTTTTAGTTTGATGTAGTCCCATTTGTTTATTTTTCTATTGTTTCTCTTGCCCGGTCAGACATGGTGCTTGAAAATATGTTGCTAAGACCGGTGTCGAAGAGTGTACTGCCTATGTTTTCTTCAAGAAGTTTCATAGTTTCAGGTCTTACATTCAACTCTTTAATCCATTTGGAGTTAATTTTTGTGTATGGTGTAAGGTAAGGGTCTACTTTCATTTTTTTTTGCATATGGTTGTCCAGTATTCCCAACACCATTTGTTGAAGAGACTTTCTTTTCCCCATTGTATGTTCTTGGCTCCTTTGTCAAAGATTAGCTGTCCATAGATGTGTGGGTTTATTTCTGGGCTTTCGATTCTATTCCATTGATCTGTGTGTCTGTTTTTGTGCCAGTACCATGCTGTTTTGGTTACTATAGCTTTGTAGTATATTTTGAAATCAGGGAGTGTGATACCTCCAGCTTTGTTCTTTTTCCTCAGGATTCCTTTACTTATTCGGGGTCTTTTGTTGTTCCAAATAAATTTTAGGATTCTTTGTTCTATTTCTGTGACAAATGTTGTTGGAACTTTGATAGGGATTGCATTGAATCTATAGATGGCTTTAGGAAGTATGGACATCTTAACTATATTAATTCTTCCAATCCAAGAGCACGGAATATCTTTCCATTTCTTTGTGTCTTCTTCAATTTCTTTCAGCAATGTTTTATAGTTTTCCGTGTACAGCTCTTTCACCTCTTTGGTTAAGTTTATTCCTAGGTATTTTATTCTTTTTGTTGTAATTGCAAATGGGATGGTATTCTTAATTTCTCTTTCTGCTACTTCGTTGTTAATGTATAGAAATGCAACTGATTTTTGTATGTTGATTTTGTATCCTGCAACTTTACCATATTCGTTTATTACTTCTAAAAGTTTTCTGGTGGATTCTTTAGGGTTTTCTATATATAAAATCATGTCATCTGCAAATAGTGACAGTTTCACTTCTTCCTTTCCAATTTGGATCCCTTTTATTTCTTTCTCTTGCCTGATTGCTCTGGCTAGGACTTCCAGTACTATGTTAAATAGGAGTGGTGACAGTGGGCATCCTTGTCTGGTTCCTGTTCTTAGAGGGATAGGTTTCAGTTTTTCACCATTGAGGATGATATTAGCGGTGGGTTTCTCATATATGGTCTTTATTATGTTGAGGTACTTTCCTCCTATCCCCATTTTATTCAGAGTTTTTATCATAAATGGATGCTGTACCTTGTCAAATGCTTTCTCTGCATCTATTGAGATGATCATGTGATTTTTATTCTTCATTTTATTAATGTGGTGTATTACGTTGATTGATTTGCGAATGTTAAACCATCCCTGCATACCTGGAATAAATCCCACTTGATCATGGTGTATAATCTTTTTAACGTATTGTTGTATGCGATTTGCTAGTATTTTGTTGAGGATTTTTGCAAAACTGTTTTTTTAAAAAAAGAAAAATGTGAGAAAGCAAGTAATAAAAAATAATGAGTCAAAAAAAAAAGAAATAGAGACTACAGGAGACAGTATGGATTCTAGGAATGAATCACGGCAGGGTGACTGGTTTTCTTTTTTAACTAGAGTGCCAACATGACAGGGCTCAGAATAAAGGGAAAATATGGTGTAGCTGGACTTCAGTGAGACATGTGACCAGCTCTCCCCTGACATCTTCCCTTTGCTCATTTATTCAGCAAATATTTATAGACTGCCTGAGACCTGCAGGCACCGTCCTCCAAGCTGGGAACACAGGGATGAAGCCCACAGGGAGGAGACATTCTGGCTACACGTTCATGTACATGTCCTTATAGTCAAGATAGAGAAACGTGAACTCTAAGAGAGCACCACTGAGAGAGCATAAACTAACGAACAACAGTCTCCTAAGAGCGCTGGCCAACAGAGCAAACTAGATATGGTTTATAGGGTGGGAGGTCTCAGGGCTCTGCCTCATTTGAAGTTTCTTTCAAACCATATAAATGAGAAACCTGATAGCCTTGTTATTAAAGTTGTGTGGCATAAGTACATAGGGAGAAACAAATGATTTGCTGATTAAATTAGGATCCAAAAATCCCTTAAAAACCCATAGCAATGGGGCAAATCTAACATGATAAAATTTAAAAAGGAATATATTTAAGTTCTTCACTTGCTTCAAAAACACAAAACCCACTTGGGTCAAAAAAAAAATTACTCCACTGATGTGATTTATATAAGAATATAATATGGGATAGATGACTTATCAAAAGCATAAGTAAAAATTCCGTGTGAGTTGAGAGTGTTGTGTCAGTTTTATTTGAACACAAGTTCAGGAGTGAGGAATGGGGTAGTCTGTTCTCTGTGCTGGTCGGGCCACACCTTGGGGCTGTGTCTGGCTCCAGGAGCCACACACACACTTCAGAAAGACAATTTAAAACCCAGCATGGGTTAAGAGGAGAGTTACCAGCCTAGGGGGGGTTGGTTTATATGAACCGTGAGAATGGAAGATTCAATGGGGACAAAAGAGAGTCTTTCAAATCTTTGAAGTTCTAGCCAATGGAGGAAGCATTAGATTTGTTCAGGATGGTCCCCAGGGGGTAAAATTAGGCCAGTGGGTGGGAAGTGCCAGGGAGCCAGGTTTCAGCCATGATATACAGAAAGCATTTCTAACAGGGGTGGCCCAAGGTAAACCAGGCTGCCCTAAGACCTGGGAGTGAATTGCCACTCCCCGGAAGGAAGTATTCACACAGGGGCTCCATAACCACAAAGGAAATGTTTCAGACGAGAGTTGATGGTGATTTAGAATCAATAACCTAAAGGTTCCATTCTGGGCTGTTCATGTATGTCCTTTGCTAGTCTACCCAATACATCCTTTTTCAGACAACACAAAAAGCAAAAGAGAAAGTGTCTTGGTTTTTAACTTGATGTCAAAATTTGGTGTTGGGCATAACCAGTCCTAAAAATCTGAGGCAAACCCTTAAAGAAGGCAAGACAACAATGAGGGAGACAGGGGCGAGGGGGTTGGCCATGACCCTCAGCGGCCAGGGAAGGAGAAGGGCGGAGGCGATGGAATGACCCAGAGCTGTTCTCTCACCATTCCCTCCATGAATCTATGTCCTTCAGTGCCCTTCTAACTTTGGGGTTCTTTAAGCTTCTGACCTGAATCTCACAAGGCATGTGTTTCTCTCTTTCATTTTATGATAAAGACATACACCAGGGAAAAAAGGGAGAAAGACTTGAAGGTTAAAATAAATCACAAACTAACAATATTTAACCCTTACAAGTCATTGAAATTCAGTTCTTCATCTTCATAAAAGCTCTGAATGCTGACGGATTTGCCCTGAACGCCCCAGCTCTCTGGTTTTCCAGAGTCTTCTTTACCAACGTACATGGTCACAACAGCTCAGCACGTTTCAGTCCCGCAGCATCATTATCGCTGAGTAGTTCTCTCTCCTGTATGTGCTTTAAAAAGCAGCATCTCCTATGTGAATTGAAGCTAATCTTCTATCTGTGTATGTGAACTTCAAAAAATTAACTTTTCTTTGCAAAGTCATATATATGGTAAAAAATGCAAAAACTATTTTTAAATATATAATGAAAGATGTCTTCCTCTCACCTCAGGTCCCAAACCCCACCCACCCTCCACAGAGGCACAAGCTATTACCAGTTTCTCGTACATTCATAGATTATTTCTGGCAGGATATGTGTGTGTATGTGTGCGTGCGCGAGAGAGAGAGAGAGCGCACACATGTGTGAGCAGGTGAATGCCCCTTTTTTACATAAATAGAAGCAGATATCACACTATTCTGCCCCTTACTTTTCACACCTGACTAGTTTGCGCTGCTGTAACAGCAATCAGCTCCCACACTATTGCTTAAAGGAATGATGTCAGAATAACCTGGACGTTTTATTGGTTCATATGTGATTTTTCCTGCAAGGGGAACTAGCTTTGAAGTATGAGAGTAGAATTGGAACCTTCACCTGAAAGGGAAGTGGCTCTCAACGTGGAGCCCTGTCAGTGTAAGAAAATGTAAAAACAGTGCCTGTACCTCCCCAGACAGAGGCACCCCAGCCTTGCACAGTCCTAGGCTTGCAGCAGAGCGTAAGCCCTTCAGTGCACATCTGCACTGTGTCGTTCCCCCAAACCAGCAGCCCACACTATTTTTCAAAATTATTATCCCCTCAGGCAGTCTCCAGCGTCAATGAGCTGCCTGCCTGGACTGTCCAAGTTATCTCCCCAGGTATCAATGATTGTTTCTGTTAATGCTCTGGTTTCAAGGTTGCATCTGTTCTGAGTGGTCTCCCATTAACCCTACTTTTCCCATAAATCCATTTATGTTTAATGTGCCTGTTGCAGAACGCGTGTTAGAGCAGAAGAGCCTCTACCTGGAAATCACACGTGCATTGGTCCGTGTCACTCTGCCACCATCTTCCTCACAGCTACTCTATACAGATGTACCAAAGTGTACTTGACTAGTCTCAAGTGATGCACATTTAGGCTGGGTCTGGTTATTTACTTATAAATATTATGCTGTAATTAATTTCGTTAAGATGTTCTTATGGACTCAATTGTTTCCTCCCAAAATTCCTGTGTTGAAGCCCTAACCCCCATAACCTCAGAATGTGACTGTATCTGGAGATGGGGCCTTGAAAGAGGTGATTAAGTTAAAATGAGGCTGTTAGGGTAGGGCCCTAATCCGAAAGAACTGGTGTCCTTATAAGAAGAGGAAGAGACACAGGGATGCTCGCACACAGAAGGAAGATCATGTGAAGACACAGTGTGAAGGCGGCCACCCTCAAGCCAAGGAGGCCTCAGGAGAAACCAGACCTGCTGGCACCTTGATCTTGGACTTCCAGCTTCCAGAACTGTGAGGGAATAAATGTCTGTTGTTTAAGCTGCCCAGTCTGTGGTATTCTGTTACGGCAGCCAGAGCTGACTAATACAGACGTATACTTTCACAAGTTGTTTATTTTACAACAGAGGTGATATGTTTTCACTAACCTGCCTATAGGTGGGGTGGACCTATAAGGCAGGTGGTAATAAGGCAGTTCTACTGAGAAGATATTATTTCATCTACCATTTCTAAGTGGGTAGAACAATTCTGGAAAGTCTGCTGCTTTACCCTTCTCTCAGGCTTATTCTTCTAACTCAAGGACCACACTGTACCTACAGAACAAGTTATTCTGATCAAGAGGCATGAGACTCAACCTTCCAAGTTATTCAAATGTTGCTAATATCTAAGCTACTGGGTAGACGGGATTGAGTTGGAGCAGTAGAGCCTCCCCCACGCCCCGGCCAGGTAGCGAAATAGGGGAAATCGCACAGGTTTTAGTATCAGGCAGGCCTGTATTTGAATACCACCTCCACTACTTGCTAATTAGTGTACGGGCCTTAGCAAACGAATTACTCTCCAAATGCCTCCGTTTATCCCACTGAGAAATATCATATCTACACTGCAGAGTTAATAGGAGAATTAAAAATAATGTATGTAAGTGACCTATGACTTGGTAGACGGTCAATACATGAGAGTTATCCTTATTATCATAGTTTCTGGACTATGAAATGCCATTCGTAATTAACATTTTCAGGTCAAGAGAAACTTACGGTGACCACAGTTTGCTTTCTGAGCTGTCACAGATATGCCAGTTGGGTAGTTTGGATGGAGGTCAGGACCAGGTGGAAGCAAGGAATCCAACATTTCTCTATCACCAACTCATCCCTTTCAGTCTCACTAGAATTCAAACCCATATTAAAGCGCTCCTTAACAAAATGCAAACACACTTGAAAATGGCAGTACGGAATGCGACAGGTAAATCAAAGATTAGTGGACATGTGGGAAAAGGCCATGTGATCAAATGATGAAGGGTAAGTGCCTGGGAAAGGTAGGCTTAGGGGGAGCAAAAAGGGAAGATCATGGAAAGGGTAGAAGGCTCATCTGCCTTATACTGGTGCTGCCTGCCAGCTGTGCATAACCGGCATTCAGCCCATTGCCTGATGACACACTCTTCTCTAGCTGTCGTGTTCCCCACAAACAACCCTGCAAAGCTACACTTACAGCAAACCCCCTAAGACCTCACCACTCGAATGTCTCCACCAAGTTTGGGACATACGTGGAATTTTGTGAGATTATTCTCACATTTGGATTCATTCTCATAAAAAATAACTTGCTGCCCAATTTTTCATCCTACAATATTACAGAGGGGAAAACTCACTGGAGTCCTCCCTCCCATCCTTGAATTAAACCTAGTGATCAAAGAGCTATTGTTCTATCATCCTTCTCGGATAATGTTCACACCATAATATTAAATTAGAAAAAATACATCTAATTTCCCTCACCAATAAAAGTTATATGATTTTTTGGTTCATGTTCAATTTGCATCAGTCCATTAGGTCACAAGTGTGCCAAATCCCATATAACCATAATGTGTTGTGATTACAGAACACTTTCATCAAAAGGAAGAAGGTGTTTTGCCTAAGAGAATCCTGTCCAAAGTTTTCTATCCAAGAGCAGAAACTTGGTTGTGTTATTTCGATGGAGATTTCCTTAACTTTGTATAAATACCCATTTTTGTTTTTAAATATATGGCCTACACCATCTTTAGGGATAGTAAGTTCCTTGTGTTTCAAATCTGTCATGACAAGTACTATTTTCCTTCATCATAAAATAACCTATTCCATAAATGGAGTTCTTCAAGGAAAAGGACACTCAACCGAATCAGAGGAGGAGGCGGGCTGAGATGTTCTAGGTACAGCGATAGCTCTGCTAGTCCCACTGTGGCTCTGCTACTGCGGCCCTGGTTCTTTGGTTCTGCTGGCCTGTGGGATGGGGCGGGCCCATGACAGGGTCTTACCCCTCAGGACTGTGGACTGAGCCCTTGACCCAGAGAGAAACCTGACTGCTATTCTCTTGTCTCTCACGGCCCTCTAAGTTCCTCTGGCCTCAACTTCATGACCTTAACTTTCCAATCTTTCTGTTCCCCAATTAAAATGCTCAACATGGAGTCTGCGCAGCTCATCTCATCTCTATGTGCCAGCCACTTCACTGGCCAGCTTACGGCCTGCTTTTGGCTCAGATGCCCAACTCCGGTCTGATCAATCGGAGAAAGATCAGCGAGTTTTGGGTCTTCATAAGGCTGGTCCCTTGACAAGGTTATGGGTGGGGTGGTGTCACTTAGAAGAGGATGAGGCCCCATTAGTGAATATTTCTCCCAGGGGCTTCAAGAACAGTCTCCTGGTTCTAATCAGTACTTGGGGGACACAACTGTGCCCTCTCTAGCTAAGCCCTCTGATGTGTTATAGATTCTAACTTTCTTCTGGCAGCGTCCACACTTACCCGCTGGAGCTCTGAGACAGCTTATCTTCATTCATCAGTTTCCCCAATACTCTGACTACTTTGTTTTGCAAATACCAGAGTAGAAATTGGCTGCAGCCTCCTCATGTTTGGGGGTGCTGAGTTTTGCTGGGGTTGTGTGAAACGCCTTTACCGCTGAAGACTGCTTTGATGCCTCACAGACCCACAGAGGTCTGCTTGCAACAATGCCGGCGGCCCTGCAGATTGGAAAACTCATCGTCATTTTAGGTCATTTGAGGACTCTGCGCCTGCTGTAGATGGATCCCTTCTACAACATCTCCACCAAGTGGCTGTCCAGCCTCTGCTCCAGTATCTCCGGTGACAAGGAACTTACTCCGTCCAGAGGTGAGGCATTCTAACTTTAAATGACTTCAGTAAGACTGTACTTCAGACTGAGCTTAAGCTTCACATCCCGTTAGCACCCACACAATGACCTGAGTTTACCCCCAGAGCCAGTCAGAACAGGTCTCATTGCAGGGAAGCCACTGAGTGTAGTAAGACCCCGTGCTCCCGCCTTGGGTTGTGACTGGGCAAGTTAACGGCAACTCCCCTTGGTTAAAAAAGAAAAAAATAAATGAAGACAGAGCCTCCTCCCTGAAGATGAGAGCGGGGTATTTCCAGGGCACCGAAACCCCTGGCACACGGACGTGTTCGTTATCACCTTCCTCTCTTCTTCTGCTTAGCAACTCCTCAAATATTGGGAAATATCTGTCCTGTTTCCTCTAAATCTTCTCTCATCCAGAGGAAACACCCACAACCTCTTCAACTGCAGCTCTTAGGATATGTTTTCAAGACTCTTTACCATCTAGAATTCTTTTCTGCTTGTCAACCCAGCTCCTTCTGTTCCTTTTTCTAGTTCTAGTTTTTTACATCATCCATGTTAGTTTAGGGACAAACTGTGCCAAAAGCATCCTGCGTGTGAGCCAGGAGGGGGAGGCTCAGAGGAGACCTCTCCCAGGGAGGCCTCCCCATGGGAGGATGGTGGCAACCATGCCCCCAACCGTTATCCGGAGGGCAGCCCAGTGGAACTTCCAGAGGCTGCTCAGCCAACCAGTCCTGACCATCATGCCAGGATGGTTTCCTGCCCTTCCTGGCTGAGGGGAGAATGCTCTTGAAGCTGGGCTCCCTTCAACTTCTATTCCTTGTGAGGGCTAAGGAAATGAAGACCAGAGCTCGGACAAGTCTGGACAGCACAGGGTGTGGCCCTTCTAAGTCACCAGCTTGTCTCAGTCAGCTCGGGCTGCTATAATAGAACACCACAGACTGGTGGGCTTACACAACAAGCATTTACTTCTCACCATTCTGGAGGCTGAGAAGTCTGAGATGAAGGCGCTGGCAGATTCAGTGTCTGGTAAGAACCCACTTCTTGGTTCACAGATGGCCATCTTCTCGCTGTGTCCTCACATGGCAGAAGGGGTGAGGGAGCTCTCTGGGGTCTCTTTTATCAGGGCACTAATCCCATTCATGGAGTCTTCACCCTCATGATCTAATCACCTCCCAAGACCCCATCTCCTAATGCCATCACACTGAGGGTTAGGATTTCAGCACACAAATTTTGTAGGACACAAACACGTCCATAACACATCTCCTCTCCTCAGGAACCCTACCTCCCAAGAAGGGCAGTTTGAAGTGATTTCCTCCCTTCCTCTTCCTAATTCCTGTCTACTCCTGAGGAATCATCTCTCCCCGTCCCTGTAAATCTCCCTGGGTGCAGGAACAGGGCTGAGGCTCTGCTGTCACTCACCCTTGCCCACACCCCCAGAACAGGATGCTCTCGTGGGATGACTCATGTCAGCTGTCAAGGGTGGGTCCAAGTTCACAGCCCTGCTGACTCGGTACAATGCCCCAAACATCACTCTGGGAGTGGGGCACCCTGCCCCTGGAGCTCTCCATCCCTCTCGCACACTCCAGACACACCTTCCAACCTTGCCAGCAGGTGCTATCTCCACCGTGAGAGGGGGTTCACGGTGCCTGCCATTCCACACTGCCGGGCTCCTCTCACCCCAACTCAGCCTTACACCCTCCTGTCTGTCAGGCCGCTGCAGGGTGCAAATAACACAACACCCATGCAAAAACAGCTTAAAAACAACATGGGGGGGCCGGCCGGGTGGCGCAAGCGGTTAAGTGCACGCGCTCCGCTGCGGCGGCCTGGGCTTTACCAGTTTGGATCCCAGGCGCGCACCGATGCACGGCTTGTCAAGCCATGCTGTGGCGGCATGGATGGGCATGGATGTTAGCCCAGCGCCAATCTTCCTCAGGAAAACAGAGGAGGATTGGCATCAGATGTTATCTCAGGGCTGATCTTCCTCACAAAAAAAAAAAAAAACATGGGTTTATCACTTCACTTAACAAGGTGTCTTGAAGTTGGCTCTGGGTCAGTTTGGCAACTCAGTGGTGTCATCAAAGACCCAGAGTCTTTCCGTCTTCCTGCTCCACCAGCCTCAGCATCTTGGCTTTCACCTTCACTCCTCCCCTGGTGGTTACAAAATGGCTGCTAAAACTTCTGGTATGACTGCTTTCTACAGCCTGTCCAAAGACAGGAAGGATGCTCACTCTGCAAGGATCTCCTTCTATTAGCAACAAAACCTTTCCCAAAACCCCCAGCAGACGCCCCCTCAAACCTCATTAGTGGGAACTGGATCACATGCCCAGGGCCCACTGTCCACCCTAACACCCAGGGGATGGGATCAGACAACCGGCAGGGCCCACTGTCCCTGAACACATTGATGCCTGACACTCAAAGAACTGGGGTTCTGTTACCTAGGGGAGACGGCTATTGGATAGGAGCGAGCCATGTCTGCACACCTCCCTTGGCTGGCAGACTGGCATACCCCACTCCGGGACAGGTGGCCTGGGTCAGAGGCCTGCCGCCTTTGCTGCCCTGGCCAGGTGAGGAATGCTCCACTGTGGTCCAGATGACTCCAACACCTTAAAGGGCTGGTCACACTATGACCCCAATAGGCGACAAGACACACCACACAACCAAGGGATGTGCTTCTTGTTTGTCTGTCTGTGGACACTTAAGGAGGCTCCTGTAGTGGGCTCTGCAATGACTTAGGGGTCTTTCCCCGAATGCACTCAGCCAGGGCTAATCTAGGAAATCATGTTACAGCACAAGCTTAGAAGACTCCTGGAGTTGAGAACATCTCCGTCTTCACAGCAGGTCTTTTATACCTCTGGCCACCAGGGAAAGTACTCTGGCAGAGGGGCAGTATCCAGCTGTGTGGTTTAAATGTCAGGAATCTTGCATTTTTTCTGTTCTGTTTGGCTATAACTCGTCATGGTGTACACTGTCCCCCAGCAAGGTGAACAGAGTATCTGGAACAGAGTCTCATTTCTTAAATCTTTTCAACTTGGTTTCAAGTGCACTTGGTGGAGCTAAGAATTTCAAGGAGTCTGAATGCCAGAATTGGCCGAGGGTCTGATGAGGCCCACCTGGCACACCTGGGGAAGGCAAGGGTTGCAATCCAGGGGCCATGCTCGTGGAGAAAGATGCATTCAGATGGGAATGTGCTCAAGTCAGTGACCCGAGTGTCGATGGAACCTCCCGATCTGTTCACAAAGGATCCCGTTAGGCTTCATCACTCCTAAGCTGAATTTCTATTCTTGTTTTTTTTTTAACTTTAAATTTTATCAAGTTAGTACTTATACCTTATTTCAATCTGTACAGACATGTTTCAATCATACTTTTGACATTAAACATAGTAGCTCTCATCCCTTGCCTCGTGCCATGTACAAATTCGATCAATGTTCTTAACCTAGTAACTCAGAAAAATTCAAACCAGCCAGAGAGGCCATAATAACCTCTATAGGAAAATTCTTATTATACAGTTTACTTAAAAGCTCAATTTTAAAAATCAATTAAAGATCTTGCAGACTCCATGAATCACAACCCTTCTATGAAATGGCTCATTTCACTCTGAGGGTGCAGGACCAAACATCATCTAATTCTCGGGAAGCTAAAGGGGAAACCCCAAAAATACTAAGTTATATATGATTCTGCAGATAGCCTGATACCTCTACAAATCCACCAGGAAAATGTCTAGAAGATTACTGAATTACCTCCAAGTTCCCACAAAACCCTGCCTCTTGCCTCTGCCCACCACTCCTTTCTGTAAGGAGCTAGATGGGTCCCTCTCCAAGGGTGCACACCCACAATACAGGGCTGGCTAGAGTGGAAGGTGACAGCAAGGGGAAGGCACCAGAACTACACACCATGCGAGAGTCCGTTCTTCAGAAGGAAATCAGGGGCTATTGGGAAAGGGAAAGATGGTGGCAGCCAAAAACCTGACAAACATCCACAACACCTCATTCCTCACCCCAAACATACACAGGTTCTCTCTATACTATCACACTGCTTACTTCTTTCAGAGAACTTCACACACACTAACATTCACCCACTTATTTGTTTCTCTCTCTCCTAGAACAAAAATTCCACAAGATTAGGGGCCTTGCATGTCTATCCACCACCGAATCGGAAACACTCAATGTGTAGACAGTAGACACTCAATAAGAATTTGCTGAATGAATGAGTCCCCAGTTGCTTCTCACTTAAATGAAAATTATCAAATTGATCATATTTTTATCAGTTTAGTTAAAGATGCAAACCATCTCCCTTTACCAAATCTCCATGAAGACAGTTTGGTATTTAAGTCAGAGGTGTATGACTGGGAGTTCAATTCTTTCCTGTGATACACAGGGATTAATCAAGCCACCATTCAATATTAATTTTTCAGATATATGAAGCTTGTCTACTCACATTCAAAGGTCTTCCTTGTCTTTATCTAAATCAGTCAAGTCTCTTCTCATAAATGAGAAATATTAAATAAACAGCTGCTTTCATAAAGTAAAGAAGTGACTAGCAGAAATAATCTTCAACTTCTGTGAATAGTTTTTCTTTAGTGTCTAAAATCAGAAATACCACTTACAGACCAAAGACTATGGCCGTGAGTTTTACAAATCAGTCCCCAGTCCCCTGTCCAGTGTATCATTATCCCAATGACAGGGATTCAGGAAACCAAGGCTCCGAGACGGGAAGCCACTTGTCCAAGGCCTCCTGCTGAGGATCCGGCAGAGACCTGAACCCAGGTCTGGCTGACTCCAAAGCTTGTGCTTGTTTATTCTATTAAATCATTACCAACTACTCCACTACTTCATGTATCTTCTCTGAATATCATATTTCATCAAATCTGAGATCCTACGGCTAGAATTAACAAGACAAGAAACAACAAGCGTTGGAGAGAAGGGAACGCTCATACACTGCTGGTAGGAGTGCAACTGGTCTAGCCACTATGGAAAACAGTATGCAGATTCCTCAAAAAACTCAGAACTACCATATGATCCAGCTATTCCACTGCTGGGTATTTATACAAAGAACATGAAAACACAAATGCGTAAAGATACATGCACCCCTATGTTCACTGTAGCATTATTCACAATAGACAAGATTTGGAAGCAACCTAAGTGCCCATAAAGGGACGAATGGATAAAGAAGATGTGGTATATATACACAATGGAATACTACTCAGCCATAAGAAACGATGAAATCCGGCCATTTGTGACAACACGGATGGACACTGAGGGTATTATGCTAAGCGACATAAGTCAGAGGGAGAAAGTCAAACACCGTATGATCTCACTCATAAGTAGAAGATAAAAACAACAACGAACAAACACATAGAGATAGAGATTGGTACCAGAGGAGAAGTGGGGAGGGAGAGGAGCGAAAGCCATGATTAGGCACATGGGTGTGGTGATGGATGGTAATTAGTCTTTGGGTGGTGAGCACGATGTAATCTACACAGAAATTGAAATATAATGACGTACATCTGAAATTTATATAATGTTACAAACCAATGTTACTGCAATAAAAAATAAATAAATAAATTGAATTAAACAATAAAAAAAAGAAAAGAAAAAAAATCTGAGATTCTATCAACGGCGGTTGCTGTACAGCTACATCATGACGGACAATGCTCCTGACTCCAGTTATAAAACACCATCCACTGGAAGGTGTACCACAATTTCAGAAATGCTGAAATGTGTATGTACACACACACACTTACACACATACCGTATACATCTTAGATTCAATAAGATACAGCAATCCAGGGGCCTTGGAACAAATTACTCCTAATATACGTTGTAAAATATGAATGCCTCTCTAAATCCTTTAAAAAATTAATTTTGCCATGAAGTACAGAAGAGAAAGAGATAAATCTTAAGTATGAATAAAGTTATAGGAAACTGCAGACATTTACTAATACATACCCTCTTTAAAAAGTGTTTCTTCTCATCTGTGGCATTCAATCATACTCTTTATAATGTGAAGAGCAGTTGACATCTTTCCCACCCACCAATATGACCGTGACTTATTCATATTTTCATACATCCAAGTACATGGAAAGGTAGGAAGCACATTTTTCACAATATACCATGGAAGGGGACTTTAAATCTACCTACTATTCTTAACTTTTGTTGTTTTCTCCAAAAGTTACCGAAAGTAATAACAATTTCTCATTCCATATCAAAGAAAAATATACTCTCTGGTGAAGACACGGCTATAAGTCTCTATAAAATCAAAGACCACCAATGCTTCAGCAAACACTCTCAATAAAGTTCATATATAAAAAAAAATAATAATAACAACGAAGTTTATATTTGAATGACCGACTGGAAATGCATCGATCTTCAGGGCCTCTTTTCCCTCCCTCTGAGAGTGCTCATGTCGTAGGCCCACACGGTGTCTATCCCCTCTCCGGTGACCTGGTCCGGAGTCCAGTGTGGGAAAGGGAACCGGCAAGCAATGACTCTAGCGTCATCCTCCAGTTCAAGCTCAAGTTTCTTCTCCAGCTGTGGCATCTGTGGAAGACGACAGTCATTATTTCAGTGAGCAGTGAGTCAGAGGAAAGGATTTCCTAATGTCCTTTTGTATTTCAGTTCCTGAAAATACCTCTGCAAAAATTAGTAAATGTAAAAAAGATGACTTCGGGGCATAAATACCTTATCAAACAATCTATTAAAATACAGAAGTCACGGGCCGGCCCCGTGGCTTGGTGGTTAAGTGCACGCGCTCCGATGCTGGTGGCCCAGGTTCGGATCCCGGGCGCGCACCGAGGCACCGCTTCTCCGTCCATCCTGAGGCCGAGTCCCACATACAGCAACTAGAAGGATGTGCAGCTATGACATACAACTATCTACTGGGGCTTTGGGGGGAAAAATAAATAAATAAAATCTTTAAAAAAAAAAAAATACAGAAGTCACATTATCAACAGTTTTAAGAACACCTTTTAGTCTCAATTATAAAATATGCCATTTTTAGCAGATGTGTATCACAGATTTCTGATTTTCTGACTAAAATCATGATGCGGCAGTAATTAAAATGAGAAGAGAAGCAGCTTTAAATTATTTACCTACCTAAACATATCAGTCTACCCTGTCTCAACTATTTAACACATATTTTTCCACATTTTTAACATCTCTGGAATCAGGATACCTCTTACAAGTGACACTGTCCTAGAATAACTGGCAATATTTTTTTCCTTCTCAATAGCAATGGTGCATCTTAAAATCAACAGCATCTAGATTCAATGAAATACAGTATAATTAGACCACAAAAAAATATACTTATTCTACCAACTTGAAACACAATGAAATGTTTCCTAATTCTTAAAAAGTTTATCTATAATATACTGATAATTTCTTGATATTCAACATAACTTATAAAAAGTAAAATCCTTTTATTTATCACTTTTGGATCCTTTTATTACTAATCTACCTGTGAAGAAAGAGTTTTATTGTTTGCTACAAGTATTGACATTGTAATTACATCAGCAAATTAACAACAGCTTAAAAATTTACCTTCGGGTCCTCAAAATATATTACCACCTTCACGTCCTAAAAATATTTTTTCTACTTTTAATTTGCTACTTGGAAATAATTTCAAATTTACAGAAAGGTTGCAAGAGGAGAACAAAGAAACCCTGTATTCCTTTACCCCACTTCACCAATTTTTAACAGTTGTCATTATTTGTTTTATCGGATTTGCCCTCTTCCCTTCTCTATGAACATTTTTTCTAAACCATTTGAGCACAGGTTGCATACAACACGCCCCTTTATTCCTTGATAATTCCATGTTTTCTAAGAAATAGTCCCAGCTCAGTTATCAAAGTTCATAAAATTTAACATTGTATTCCAATAATAATAATTCCAATAGCGTTCCAATTTTGTCAAATGTCCCAATAATGACCTTTTTATAACACTTTCC
This sequence comes from Diceros bicornis minor, assembly GCF_020826845.1. Classification (NCBI taxonomy): domain Eukaryota; kingdom Metazoa; phylum Chordata; class Mammalia; order Perissodactyla; family Rhinocerotidae; genus Diceros; species Diceros bicornis. Next base: position 53,851,121 of record NC_080759.1, on the reverse strand, counting down.
CCCAGTCCAGGATCCCATATTGCATTTAGCTGTAATGTTTCCTTGGTCTCCTTTAACCTGGAACAGCTCCTCGATCTTCCTTTGCTTCTCAAGACAGTGACATTCTTTAAGAACACAGGCCAGTTACTTCACCAGCGGCCCTCACCTCGGGGTCCTCGGATGTTCGCTCGCAATGACTCAGCTGTGTGCATCTTTCGCAGTGCCCCACAAGTGGGGCTATGAACTTCTCGGGGCTCCACAGTTAGACGCCCGTGGGGTCCTCCCGCTTTAAAGTCACGTTCACCACTGGGTTAAGGTGGTATCTGTTCTCTCCACAGTGTGGTTACTATTTTTCCTTTGCAGTGAACAAGTAATTTGTGGGGAGATACCTTGAGATGATGTAAATATCCTATCACTCATCAAACTGTCCCCCTACTAGATGGAGCATTCTTGATGACTCTGGCCTGAGTGAATTTTTACTATAATGGTTGCAAAGTGGTAATTTGCTAATTCCACCATTCCTCTTAGATTGAGAGCCAGCTTTCCACTGCCAGAAGAGCTCCCCTTCTCTCTCTCTCTCTCTCTCTCCATCACATAACTGTGAACTCCTAGATTCTTATTCCAGTCAGTGGGTGACAATCCACTACGTCCTCCTTTATTCTAATGAGTTCACCCACTGGGAGCCTCCTCAGACTGGCTGCTCTCTCCTTTGGATGTGCCCCCATCAAATGTTTCAAGTTTTTCCCTATACTCGGGCTCAACAAAATGCTCCAGGCTTTTGTATCTTCCCTTCCTCAGCCCTGGGATCAGCTATTTCTCAAACATTCCTGGTTTCTCTGAGTGGAAAACGATACTTAGAAACCAGGATCTGAGCAAAAACTACTTCCTTTAAAGGTAACCAATTAAATCAAGACGAACAAATCAATAGTGTTTCTAGGAAGATTCTTTCCTGACCCGTATCTTGAAAAAGCGTCTTGGAAAAACTCCTCTACATGACCGACGGCTTGAGTGAGCCAAAATTCTGATTCTTCATTAGAATCAATACCAAGACAACAAAGAATAAATTCCATTAAGGATGAAATATTTCTTTTCTTTTAACAGCCAGTAAAAGATTATTTAAAAAAAAAAAAAAAAAAGTTTTGTTCCTTGAGGGAAAAAGTAAATAAGCAAAGAATGAGACAATGGGTGTTTTTCCAAAATATCAGAGGTTTCTTATGGTAATTTTGTTCATAAAAAGGATAATTGTAAACTTATTCATATTATCGTTATTCTTTTCACCTTTACGGTTTCTTTTATTTCCAAATGACTGTCATATGCTAAGTCAAGATAAACTTACAAAAGAAAGGAGCTATTTCAATCATAAGAAATTAACTGACTAAATTACACATAAATATTCAATGAACCTGGGTCTTGATATCATACACAAAGAGAAGCAGTGATGTGTCACGTCCATCTAATGGAATTCAAAATTATTCATACAATTATGGGTTTCAAACTGACACAAACTCATCATATTCTAATTATATCTTCAAAACTTTAAACATAAGTTGAAACCAGCTCAAAAACCTATGACAAATGAGCCACGCCCATCAGCGGCTTTGAGGCCTGGATCACTCCCTCCTCCCTGAAACACTGGCTTCACTTGGCTCCTAGGGTAAGCCACCCCCCAACGCCTCCTCTCCAGTCCTTTGCTGGGTGCCCCTCATCAGTTAGGGGCCAGGGCTCAGGCCTTGCACAGCTCTACCCACTTCCTGGGTGATCTCTGCCACTCGTCAGCTTCAACTCCTGCTGCACCAGCGCCCAACAAACTTCATCTCCAGCCTGCCCTCCCTCCTGAGCCCCAGACTCCCTCCATCCATGACTGCCAACTTGACAGCTCCACACACATCTCAGACTTCACATGCCACATGGAATTCCTGAGCTCCCCCAGCTCAGTAACGGCAACTCTCAACTTCCCGTTGCTGAGGCCAAAAACCTTGGGGGCCCTTGGCCCTCCTCTTTCTCTCATGCCCATGTTGGATCTGCGGCTAATCCTATTGGTTCTATCTTCACGATGCATCCAAAATTGGACCACTTCCCACCAGCTTCTCCACCCCGTTGCAAACTTGTCACACCTGTGGGCTAGATGCCTGCAAGTGCTCATAATCTGCCTCCGGGCTTCTACTCCTGTCTACCCTTGTCAACCCAGCTGGTTCCTCGACTCCTCTGTTCAAACCCGCAATGGCTCCGGCCTTACAAAGGCAGAGTGTCCTTCCCATCCCAGTCCCTATTTATCCTCTGACCTCACCTCTACCCTGCTCCCCTCACTCCCCCCACACCTGCCACCCCCACCTCCTTGCTGCTCCTGGAACCCAACAGGCACACACTCCTCAACACCTTTGCAATGGCTGTTCCTCAGCCCGGAATGTTCTTGTTCTTCCCAACAGTGCCGCACAGCTCCCTCCCTCGCTGCCACACGTGTTCTTCTCAGGGACACTGTCTCTGCCCCATCCCTCTCTTGCTTTAATTTGCCCCATGGCACTTATCCCCTGGTATTGTATGATATATTTAATATAAGTATCTCATGTAACATCTGCTCTCCCCACTGGTGTGTAAGTACCTTAGGACTGGGACATTTTTCTTTTTTATCCACTGAAGTACCCCAAGTGATCAGAACAGGGTCTGGCACTTAGTGGGCCCTCAATAAATACTAGTCAAATGAATGAATGAAGGATAAATGATTCAGTCATGAATCATTTTTTTGTGTGTCTGTGTGAGGAAGATCAGCCCTGAGCTAACATCCATGCCAATCCTCCTCTTTTTGCTGAGGAAGACTGGCCCTCAGCTAACATCCGTGCCCATCTTCCTCCACTTTATATGGGACGCCGCCACAGCATGGCCTGACAAGCAGTGCATCAGTGCGCGCCCGGGATCCAAACCCTGGGTCGCCAGCAGCAGAGCATGCACACTTAACCGCTACACCACGAGGCGGCCCCATAAATCATTTTTCTTTAGCAGAACATAATGACAATAATTTTGTTCATTAATTCATAATAGAATTCGTAACTAAAATTAAATTAGTCATTCTTTGAAGTTAAGAAATTCAATAGCCGCTGGGAAAAGTGTACTTAATGGGTATGTTTATACCATATCCGAATATTCATTGAACAAATATTCCCTGAGTGACTGCTCTGCGCTGGGTGCTGCCGTGCTGGTCTGGCAGCAAAGACGACAGGCCAGCCTTCATTCTTGAGTTTACAGGGCAGTGCACACGGCCAGCACTGCCAAAGCCATCACCCAGAAAAACGTGCGATAGCTCATCTAGGGAGAGGGGAGCGGAAAAGAGAGGGGCTGGAGCTTGTCTCACTGGGCGGTCAGGGACGGCTTCTCGGAGGAAAGGACACCTGACCCGAGCGGTCAGCAGGTGCTCACTTACCAGGCCCAGAGCTGGCGGGACTGACGTCGGACAGAAGGACGCAGCCCACACACAGTGACGTCCAGAGAAGGACAGAGGGCTGGCACAGAGAGCTGGGGGAAGCAGGGCCACTCCACTCCAGGCCTCTGGCCATGCGGAGCGTTTGGGCCTTATCCTCGCTGCTTTTAAGCAGGAAGAAGCCACAGAAGGGTTTTAAACAAGGACACAATTGATCTGTTCCACATTTGGAAAAGATGTTCCTAGTGCACAAGCTGGTGTTAAATGTGGTATTTGCAATCCTCGTACTGGATTCACCAGGTCCACACGGGATTCCTCATTCCCCTCATGTTAGAGCCGAACAGCGCTGAAACGCTAGGACACCTCTAATTTCCAGCTACAACTGCAAAGGGCTGTTAGGAACAACCAGTCGGGTATCAGAAGCAGGGTGAGAGTTCTAACACCTCTGAAGTTCCCTGAGGGTCCCCCGGGCTCTCTCCTGACCACGTGTGCTTCAGCTGCCACAGGAAACGTTTCCTGCCACAACGGCTCTGCTGAGCCACCTCAGGGAAGGGAAATGCATTTTAAGAGAAGACCGCATGACCTGGCCAACAGGTAAAAGGATGTCCAGGGCTCACAGGACTCCCCATGGGCAGACTTGACCTTCTGGCTTGAAGGCCACACTCTCCCTCCCATCACTGCCTCCACACAGGCGAAGACTGACGTGGGTGGAAAGTGGGGCGTCCACAAGTGAAACTGGCCCTTCCATACCAACAGAAGCCACCTGGGCCCTCTGCACCCTCATCAATCCACCTGCATGGAGAACTGCAAGTTGGCTGAATCCCTCTTATTTCAGGGAATGTGGATGCTGAGTGTATTCCAGCTGCTCCCCTTTTTCTCGGGAACAGAGAAATGCTACGAGTTTCTTATTTGAGATTTCTCTTTTAAAAGAAGATTTCTCTGTATACAGAAGAATGGACAATAATTGCAAAAACATTCATCAAAATAATAGGACTCTTATTTCTCAAATGAACAGCTCCAAAAACTGACGGTACTTCAAACATGATGAAGAAGCACAGGAGTTGGATCCCACCGGTTACCTGGCGACAGTGATGACCACAGGCCACTGCTGCCCCCTAATGGGACAGAGCTGCAGCAGCTGCATAAGCCCATGTCTCAGGCCATCACCATGGGGCCTCCCAAGACAGCCTGGAAGTCCCAAAAAATATCAACTTTCTATTTTTATTAAGCATGGATTTCAAATTAAAGCTATTTGCCCCAAAATGCTATTACAAGGAATACCCAAACATCATAATAAGTAGTAAATACCATCAAATTCCACAGCAATTCTATGATCCCAAATAGTTTTTTCAAATGACCAGGGATCATGCCTTTCTCCCTCTTTTCATTTCTATAACAAAAGCATAGACACCCAGGTTTCATCTTAATTTTAGGTTTACTGAGAACTATGAACATATAGAATCTTGTCACTTTCAAGAATATCTAATAAAAGTATTTCTAGGGGCTGGCCCAGTGGCATTAGTGGTTAAGTTCACATACTCCACTTCGGTGGCCTGGGGTTCATGGGTTCAGATCCCCGGCGCAGACGTACATATCGCTCACCAAGCCGTGCTGTGGTGGCGACCCACATACAAAATAAATGAAGATTGGCACAGATGTTAGCTCAGCAACAATCTTCCTCAAGCAAAAAGAGGAGGATTGGCACAGATGTTAGCTCGGGGCCAGTCTTCTTCAATAACAACAAAAAAAGCATTTCTAAATCAACTTAAAAAAAAAAAATGAAAGAAAATGGTATTGCACTGAAGGTCCTAATAGTAAGAATAAATTTCTCAAGCAGTGAAACATCTCATACAAAAATAAAGGTATGAATAAGAAAACAAAACAACAAAAAGTAAGTTTGCTGTTTTTTTTTTAATTAAAACCCATCTCAGTTATATATAGTGGCATTTCAGCAAACATCCAATTTTGCCAAGATTATTATGGCTACAATTACAGACTTTAAAAAGTGAAAAGGGATTTCTTTTTATGGTCTGTAAACCAACAATTACAATAAAAGCATCCCATTCTGGTCATCTTTCCAAAGGCTAAATGCAGGACCATTATCAGTACGACGCTGCAGTATTTCACTTTTGAAAGTACAGAACCAAAGTTCCATACAAATCAGTCAACCGAGGTCAATTGAAACTAGTCAATGCTCATCCACCTGAAAATTATCTTATTGCAAAATCGGAAAAATGATCAATTCAAAGGGAACATCCCATTAACTTTCCCAAGTGATTTCAGCTGGATGTGCGTGGGCAACCATGAAAATCCCCAATCACATTAGACACTGGGAACTCATAAGGCAGTTTTCAGACTACAATTTTTAGGGCTTGGGTAGATAATTGAGGTTTTTATCTGAAGCAAAAGTTTAAAAATATGACTGAGTCTTTTATGATTAAACTCTTTAAGGCCCTGAAGTATTTTGTTAAACCAATGAACTGAAATCCAATGTTCCCTCAGAATCTCTGGGAGGCTGTCATTTTGCACATGGGTGAGCAGGCCAACAGCGAGCGGCCTGCTAGAGCTGAAGGGCCTCCCACTTAACCCCAGACCAAACAGGGGAGGTATACTCACCATTTGAGGCACGCCGAAAATAACAACGTTGGAGTACTGCGAAAAAGTCACCTAGAGGAGGGGGAAACAATTCACAGATGGATCGTAAAGAGTCAATCATCAAGCTTAACTTTTGTTTCAAAATGAGTAGCAATTTTCCATTTCGCCAAATAGTCGGTTTTCACAAAGAGGGGCCCTCTTTAAGATTTCACAAGGAATGGAATACCGCGTTCATGCTTTCGTTCGTGTTAGTTCAATCCATTCATTTTCCACATGCTTCCCCATGTCACGTCATCCCATCCTCATGGTGACTCCACGCAGGGCCTGCCCCAGGGGTCATCTGTCAGAAGGGCCAGTAACTCATCCAATGACCAGCTGGTGGTAAGGCCATCCGTGCCACCGGTCCACACACTTTCTACTTGACTCCATATACACCAAACTACCTTAGCAAGAACTCGAGGGATTTCAGAACCACCTGTTTGTTTTCTTTTATGTTGAACCATCCTTAAAATTCTAGTCCTACTCCTCTTCTCTAAAATACTAAGTAAAAAGTGCAATGGTCTTTAGTTGAAAAACTGGGGGGAAAAGTGCTTTGCCAGTCAAAATTCTTATTGCCCAATAAAAGTCTTAATTTACTCTACAGAGAGAGCGTTTATGTATATGTGGAATCAAAAACAATGCAAGCAAAACTCAAGTGAATTTTCATAAGCTACTGATGACAGCATTACAATGGGGAATTCTTATTTAAGTAAAAGCATATTATGGAGCATTCCTAAAGCAAAATTACAAGGCATTTTTTAGAGTACAAATAAACTTGGAAGGGGCTGGCCCCGTGGCTTAGCGGTTAAGTGCGCGCGCTCCGCTACTGGCGGCCCAGGTTCGGATCCCGGGCACACACCGACGCACCGCTTCTCCGGCCATGCTGAGGCCGTGTCCCACATACAGCAACTAGAAGGATGTGTAACCATGACATACAAGTATCTACTGGGGCTTTGGGAAAAAAAAGGAGGAGGATTGACAATAGACGTTAGCTCAGAGCCAGTCTTCCTTGGCAAAAAGAGGAGGATTAGCATGGATGTTAGCTCAGGGCTGATCTTCCTCACAAAAATAAATAAATAAATAAATAAACTTGGAAGGATTTTGTACCTTATGAAGACCAAAGGGAACCCTGACAGCATGGTTGGTGCAGTCTGTTCTCTTGCACACATCTCTGCCTCTCTCTAAACACACGCATGTGTGCACGCATGCACACGTGCACAGGGAAAAGTCTACTGTTCACCAAGAATGACATTAACGGGTTAATGCCTATATTACAATTTATAAGATTCCAAATGAGATGACTTCATAATAAATAAAATAACCATTTCAAAATAAATATCATATCATAATAAAATTATTTTCTATTTCATCACTTCATAAAAAATAAAAATGAGAACTTTTTTAATTTAGTAAATAAATTCTTGGAATTCACATGACCTATCATGTCGTAAACCTTAAGTTTCTACTCTCACGTAGGGAGACAATCTGTTAAATTCATCAGTATAAAAGGTGTTCACATTTCATTATGTTGAAATATACGCTTCTATTTTAAGTACTTTTCTTTTATTACACTTTTAAGTTTTCAGTCATACTACTTATGAATCATAAAGTTTTCGGTTGGAGTTTTCTAGGACCACTCGCTGCCTTACATACCTTCCACAAATCTGAAATATAAAACTTGGCAGAGTCCTGCACCCCTTCTCGCCAAGCGCAGTATCTGGAGTACCAGACTAGCCACGGGTTTAACTCATAACCCACAGCCGGGAATCCTTCCTTTGCAGCTGCTATCACCTGTGGAAAGAGGCTGTATTTACTCAAAGTAAGAAGAAAAACATCAACTTAGATTGTCAAATGATATGAATACTTCCTATTTATGGGCCATAATCCTAAAATATCCAATCAAAAAACACCTCCTTTGTTCAAGACACCATTTAAAGATGGATCTCTAAAGTTGTATAGCTTTATGGACAAGATAACGCCAGCCCATTTAAACTCAGTATTCTCATTTTTATCAAAGATTTCACCCCAAGTATCAGAACAGTCAGGTTTGCTTTGGACATCCACGTAATTAATCCTGGATTGGCCAAGCCCTGGGTAGGGCTGACAAAAACTTGATGAAAATGTGCCATCTCACTCCATCAGTGATAGCACAGCAGTGGGGGAAATGAACGTGCCTGGGAGGATGTTCTGTGAACTAGTTGTAATGTACAACAAAAATAACCTGTCAGTGAAGACCCCGCAATTAATTACATATTTCCTTAATATTTAAAGAGTGTTCACTCAAAATTGAAAACAAGTAAAAGCAAAATGGAACGAGTCCGTATAAGTCAACTGTAGAACGCCACTGGCCTCTGTCAGGTGAGAGGGACACGGGCTGGTCCTGGGGTCTCTCTGCTCCTTCCATCTTGCCACCACTCTCCAAGGGAGCGTCTCTGAAGGAGCTGTCCCACCCACAGAAATTTCCCAAGTAACTACAGTGTCGCCCCTTTAGGAAGGAAACCATTTTCTGAGAAACCATAAAGCATTCAAATCTGGATTTAGAAACTTCCTGCTGATTAATATATAAATCTCCTGATTTCTCAAAAACAAAGCAAGTCACTGTTTAACCTCCTCCTGACGATTCTGGTCACCATTGTGAAACTGCAGGGGCTGCAAGGGCTGGTAAAGGTGTCGTGGCCCTGCCGGCCTCCACACTAAAAGTTTCCAGAACACTGGCCTTTACTACTGCTATCCTCACTTTTCGCCTCATCATGGGGATGGAGGCCTAAGCATGGTGCCACCTTGCCCAGGGAGAAACATGCTCTGGGACACTCGTTCGCCAGTCAGGGGCCCTGAGTCCTTACTCACAGGCTCCTAGCTGGGGTCAAAGCGAGCTGAGGTCACTAAAAGTCTGACCTTCGGATAAGTGGAGCTTAATGCACTGGCTCTTCCCTATTTTAACTCTACATTACCCCACAGGAATTATTATACATGTATAAATATGGACAGATGTAGAAGCAAATATTTATGGTGCAAAAATATAAAATAGTTAAACTCCACGATTTAACAGGTTTCTTCTGGGTATGCCACCCCTTTTGGCCCAAGTTTTTTTAATGGACAATTTCATAACTATCAATTAATTGTTCCTTTTTATCTGGCATATCTACAGAGCACTTTCTCCTTTAGGAAAAAATTAAATCTGAAAAAAATAAATTACAAATTCATGCTGGAGGGTTTGACAGTTCAGCCAGACAAACACAAAATTAAACAACTACTTTATTAAACTGTCAGATTTAGCAAGTCTTTGCATAAGCCTCATTAGAAATGTGAAACTGAAACTTTAACAATTCTAGTTCCAAACCTTAAAAACATCTTAACATAACTCACGATACGTCCGTCGCCACTGCCAATGTCCACCAGGGATCCTCTTCTGCATCGCAACATTTTCACAACATTTTCAATCTGCTTTGTAGTTGCAGGAACAAAAGGTAAACAAATTCTTCGGAGGGCTGGTGTTATAAATGGTGTGGCCACAGCATATACAGCCACCAGGGTCCCACCAACAATCCCGGTAAACAAGAATCCCCAATTGCTTTTCTTCAAACTGTTGGCTTCAAGACTTCGAGGCAGAACACATTCCAACTGACTTGCTTCTGTAAGTGTTTCTGGGGGTGAACCTGGATCGAGAGCAAGCAGAGAAGACGTGTGTGGCACCAAATCTGAAACCCAAGGTAGTATTTTTTTCTACAATCCCTATTGACAAACAAACTCACGCTTTTTAAAGAAGTATAATTCAGCTGAATACCATCTAAATTACAAATATAGGATTCCATAATGAGCTCCAAATTCCATCAACTAAATGAAAGTGTTTTGGAGAAAATCATTCAATACTAACAGAAGACTAAAATCTTTTCTTTCCAACATACTGATTTTTTTTGTCTCTAAGAGTCATCCTCAGAAAACAATGCATTCAAACCTATTTGGTATCTTATGAATTCAATACCCATTAATACAAATGCTAGCCAAGAACTCCATATTTTTATGGCTCAGAACAAAGCCTCATAAACAAATAAGCAAGAAAACTTATTCTAATTATTACCCTATTTCAAATAGGATGAAAGTATCCCACACCAAAATTGGTCAGGCATCTATAATCCAGTTGCACAAACACAATTTTGAAGTAATAGAGGAAACCAAATTCAGATTTTACTAAAAATCTTAAATGATCATAGTACTAAGTAAAGTTTTAAAGCAGATCCAAAAACAAAGATAAAATAAAATAATCATTCCAGTGCTATCAAGAGTATGGAATAAGGCACACTCCGTTGATTACAGAGAAATGAACGGTACATTAAATATCTTCCCCTTAAGTTTTATCCTTTACAAGGTAGTCTTAGTAGGGTCTCAGGTTTTTTAGGTTGAAAGTGATTTGAAATTAATTTTGAAATGGATTAATGACTAGTACAGCACAGCAGGCAAGAACAGGACCCCTCAGGAGCCTGCCGACATCAGGACCCCCACTCTTCGCCTTGCGAACGGTGTGCCCCTTCACCTCTCTGAACCTCGGTCTCCTTGTCTATAAAGTGGGGATCACGGGTTGCTGTGAGAATGAAACCAGTGGATACAGGTAAAGCACTGAGAACAATGACCGGTAATTGAACCCCACAGGGAACAGAACCGTCCTGCCCTGAAGCAGCTCACGGTCTGTCTAGCTGAGAAGCTAAGACCAAAAACACAGGAATCTGAGGAAAAAGGAGAGAGTACGAGGAGGGAGGACAACAGACTCTTGTTGCTCGAAAACATTATGTTCATAATTGCAGTATTAGTGAGTGGTTCAAAAGGCCCATTGAGAGAGTTTCCTATTGCTGCTGTAAGAAATTACCACAAACTTGGTCGGTTAAAACAACCCACACTTATCGTAGAGAGGTCAGATGTCTGAAATGGCAGTGCTGCGTTCCTTCTGGAAGCTCTAGGGTAGGATGGGTTTGCTCGCCTTTTCCCGCTTCTAGAGGCTGCCTGCATTCCTTGGCTGGCAGCCCCACGTCACTCCAATCTCTGCTTCCATCATGACACCTCTGGTGACACCCCCACCTCCCTCTTTCCTTTATAGGAAAGGATTCTTTCCTTGTGATTACATTGGGCCCACCCAGATAATCCATGATAACCTCCCCATCTCAAAATCCTTAACTTAATCCCATCTGTGAAGTCTCTCATGTAACACAGTCACAGGTTCTGGGGATGATTAGGATGTGGACATATTTGGGGAGGGGGAGTCATTATGCCACCACACCCATGAAATGTGGTAATCTGTTACACCCTCGTCGAGGTACAAATGTGAACACAGGCCACACCAAAAGCTGGCCCACCACAGTGAGTCACTGCTCCAGGGCAGCCGACCCCCCATCAGAACCTCCCGCTTAGTATGGCTTTGTTCTTCTCAACGCCTGAGGCCCCTGAAGTGAGGTTTAAAACTGGTTTCATAGTGGAAAACCAACTCAGAAACAACAAAAGTCTCCTGCTGGTGTTGGGGATGGAGGTAACATAAAAGAAAAGTTTAGGAAGGTGCTAGTGTTTGAGAGAAAGCAAGAGTTTTAAAGACTTTTTTTTTTTTGTGAGGAAGATCAGCCTTGAGCTAACATCCATGCTAATCCTCCTCTTTTTGCTGAGGAAGACCGGCTCTGAGCTAACATCTATTGCCAATCCTCCTCTTTTTTTCCCCAAAGCCCCAGTAGATAGTTGTACTTCATAGTTGCACAGCCTTCTAGTTGCTGTATGTGAGACGCGGCCTCAGCATGGCCGGAGAAGCGGTGCGTTGGTGCGCGCCCGGGATCCGCACCTGGGCCGCCAATAGCGGAGCGCACGCACCTAACCGCTAAGCCACGGGGCCGGCCCCTAAGACATTTTCAATTACACTTTCCAGCATTGTATGGAGGAACTTACATGCTACAGTAGTAATCATACATTTGATTACTTTTTTTTTAAAAGTCAAGGCACACATGTCATGCCTGTGTAAAATCATCCTGTAAGCATTTCAACTGTAGAGTCGAGTCGCCAGGGGACTTGAATCACACAATCCTGGAGTCTCAGAACCTTATTAGTTGTGTAAAAATACATAAGTGTTGCTAAGACTCGGTTTTCTCACCTGTAAGATTTAGAAATAATACTATCCTCATGGGGTTATTGGGACAGCTAAATAAACAACGCAGATACAGCCCTTAGCACAGGCCTGAGGGAGTAAGAGATGATTATTAGCCTTTATTATTCTCAACACTATCATGAGGGAGTGGCTCAATAATTTTTAATACCTTTATTGAGATGTAATTTATACACCGTACAATTTTCCTATTTAATGTGTACAATTCAAAGGTTTTTAGTATATTCACAGATATGTGCAACCATCACCACAGTCAAATTGAGGACTTTTTCATTACCTCAAGAAGGAAGCCCTTATCCTTTAGCCATCACCCCCACCACCCTCCCCCTCACCCCCTAGGCCCAAGCAACCACTAATCTACTCTCTGTCTCTATAGAGTTCCCTAGTCTGGATTTTGATGAATGGTATCATATAGTATGTGGTTTTTTGTGACTGGCTTCCTTTTCTTAGAATAAAGTTTTCAAGATTCATCCATATTGTACCAGGTATCAGTAATTACTCCTTTTTATGGCCGAATAATACTCCATTGTATGAACAGACCACATTTTGTTTATCCATTTGTCTGCTGATGGACAGTCTCTCTAGTCAGCATAAGCCAGTAGACAGTTGACTAGACAAACATGAGTCAGACAATCCAAATTCTGTTTCACTTGTATAGACACGTACTCTTCAATTTACCCTGCAAAAGATATAATAAAGAGCTCCTAGTGATCCAGGCCCCCATCTAGCCTGTGTGAGTGATGGGGTCCATTTGAGACAGTTACAAGGCAGGTTGTGAGAAATGCTCTAACATGAACAAAACGCTGTAGGAATACAAGGGGAGGTAGAGGAAAGACTGATCCCAACAACGGAACCAGGAAGGTTGGCAGAGACAGAATTTGAGCTGGGCATGAGGGTGTTGGAAAAAGCGCATTCTCAAAAGAAGGACGCCTTGGAACCAAGGCATGGAGGGTGGGGAAAGCATTTGCGGAGCACAGAGTGAGAGATACAACAGGAAGGCAGGGGACATGCGGATGCCAGGCAAATTGTGTACTTTATTCTTGTGCATTGGGATGAAACTTTTTGAGCAGTCACTACAATACTTGTGTTTTCTAAGAAAGGCAACACCAGCAGCAGTGTGTCCCTTGATGAAATCACTGAATTTTCTCTCAAGTTTTTATACCTGCAAGTCTTTCAACTTCACAAAAACTTGTATAAGCTTTTGAAGACGTTACTACGTAAATCCAATTTTTTACTATATTGTTACCTCCATTCAATAAAAAATGTACTGATTTTTATCATTGAAAACCAGTCTCTAAAGATTCAAAACTAAAATCAAGACTATTTCTACAAGTTTCGAACCCTTTTGACGGAACACAGATTCATAAGACTATTTACTATGGTACAAATAAATGACATAAGACCTCTGTCAGATCTGCTCTGACAGTGGCCACTGGCTTTTTTTCTTGAGTGCTCGGAGGGACTCATGCCTTGAAAATAAAAAAAGACCCAAAGAGGTGAACTTCTGTTGTGTCGGTAGTGAGTTTTGATAATGGTTGAAAATCTCAATTTTCAGCGACAGATTTGGGTCAGCTAAAGCTAGAAGCAATTACAGATGTACAAAAAGGTACAAAGGGTTCTCATCCAAGTTCATGCCAAAGGAAAAAGATCAGGAGGAAAGAATAGGCCTCTTTGGAATTGTGACCTGCCACACGTGCTTAAAGTGGGGTTTATATTTGAATGTCACAATGTTAAAGGCTGTTCATTGTTCATTTGCATATGCATGCCAGTTCAGTAACTACAGCGTCTATTTTATGTCCCTTTAACATATTTTTTTTGTCCCTTAAGAAGCATTTCCCGTACTGGTCTAATGTCATTGGTGTCTTTTCGATATACAGCACCTATTAATATTAGGAAAAACTTTTTTTGCGTGTTTGGACAGGAAAAAAATAAACTGAGCAAAGAACATCATTAGACATTTCCCTTACTTCACAACAATCTAATGAGCCAAATGGATTGCAGAATTCACCATTTTGAAGGAGGAAACACTCAAATTCACCATAGAGTGAAGTGAGACCTGACTCCAAGATCTAAAATGTCCTTAGAGCATCACTCCAGGTTTAGAGGGTAAAAGGGCCAAGCATTAGGAAAGGTTAACGGATCACCAACCATCCAGTGACAAAGCCAGTTCTCGCCTTAAGGCCAGGGTCAAATGTTATTACCCATGCACTGATTTCATAGGTATGACACAACAGGGCAAGTTCCTATTCTATGGCAGTTGGGGTGCAGGAAGGCTGGAAACCTATAAACACAAGCTTGTAAAATATTAGGTCGTGATCAGTGCTCTAAAGAAAGGATTTAGAGGACGGGGTACTACTTAGCTAGGGTTGCCAGGAAAGATCTTTCCGAGGGAGCACAACGCAGGGCTTCCGAGTGGAGCCCTTAGGCAAGGCTGTGCAATTTTGCTTCTTACCGGCTAGGTGTGAGTGGAGCCCTTAGACAAGGCTGTGCAATTTTGCTTCTTACCGGCTAGCTGTATAATCTTGGGCAAGTTACTGGACCACTTGTGCTAAACGGGGATTTCTCTAACAAACATTTAGAGCTTGCTAAGGGCCGGGCACTGTTCTCCCTGAATCCGTACAGCAGCTGTGTAAGGTGGACACCATTGTTATCATTACCATTTTTGCAGACAAGGAACCTGCGGCAGAAAGAGATTATGTCACCTCCCCAAAGACCCAGCTAGTTAAGTGGCAGCAGGGATTCCAACCCAGACAGTGACTGCAGTACCCCTGTGTCTTAAGATCGCGCTAAGGATTGAGTTATTCACCCCAAAGCGCTCAGAACAGTCCCGGCAGCTGGATCCCGAAGCGCCAGCGAAGCGCCGCGGAGGGGGCACCGGGCAGCCCCGAAGGGCGGAGGGCGCGGCGGCAGGAGCACGGCGCCCCGAACACCAGACTCCGGGCCAGGGCAGCGGCCAGCGGCTCGCACGCCCGCCCGCACCCGACACGGACGGCCGGACGACGAAGCCCCCACCGAGCGCGACCCCCACGCCGCGCCCGCCCCCAAGCCCACGTTCCGCGCTATGCCCGCCGGCCTCACCTCCGCCTCCCTCCATCGCGAGAGTTCCGGCAGTTGGGGGAACCCGGAAGTGGATTCTACCATCTTTTCGGAGCCGGGGAGAGAAGGAGCGAGTAAATAATGCTCTCAGTAAATGAGTTCCTCCTTGGGACCCGCTATCCAGAAACTCTCCATTGTATAGCTTTAAGAAATGACTAAATTCGAGCTACTCTCGGCTTGTGGATTCTAAAGTTCCCGTCCGTGTCTTCGCACTCCCCCCCCACAGCTTCCTGGATGATACAAGTTTCCGAAGGCCGCTGATTCCAGAAGGTACTGTCTGGCGTTAAACTAGTCTCACGCGAAAAATAAGTCTCACGCGGCCTGTACTGCGCGTGCGCGAACTGTGCCGCGCTCCCGCGAGAGGAGGGTGCGTTCTCCGTTCGGAGTGGTCCTAGCCGGTTGCGGAAAGGTAGCCGCTGCTGCTGCGCCATGGCGTCCGTGGGGACCCTCGCCTTCGATGAATATGGGCGCCCCTTCCTCATCATCAAGGATCAGGACCGCAAGTCTCGTCTTATGGGACTTGAGGCCCTCAAGGTAACGGGACCGGGACACACTGGCGCTGGGAGAGGGGAGGCGGCCGAACCCGGGCTCTGCGCCTGCGCGGGCCTGGGAGCGGGTCTGCCATGTGCTCCCGGGAAGGCCGGGGGAGCCCCGCTCCTTGAGCTCGGGGAGGCCGGCGGATAAGCCTTTAGCCCCGAGTTGGCGGTAGGGTGGAGCCGCAGGCACCGTTCAGAGCCGGTGGGGCGGCTTCAGTTCCTCGGTTCCCCGGCCCAGCAGTGTTGTCGTCAGCAGGGTGCAGAGAAGGTAGTCTCAGGTCGCCTGGCCGGTGCAGGCTCTGCCTCCTGACCTTCCCTGAGTGTCCCTGCAACAGCCCTAAGAGAAACGGAGCCTCATCATCTTTGTCACCTCCCAAAGGCGTAGTCATTTACCAAGTACGTCTGGTTTGAGCACCTTTATGTGTGGCGTATTCCTGGATGCCTGTCGTAAAAATAAAAAATAGACATCCTTAAGGAAGAAAGGACTAGCGCAAGAAGGAAAAATGGACACCAGTAAGCGTCATACCGGGCAGCGTGTGATTAGAATCGCGGTTATGGGAGAGGATGCAGATAAAGTTGGAGGGTGTCCTCCAGACTGGGTAGAGGCCGGCTTCTGATCAAGGGTGGAGTGATGTGTTGAATGGGAGAGAGCCAGGGTTCTGGGGGAGGAAACAGTAAAAGCGAAGACCCGGGCAGGAAAACGGGGCGGCGCGTTGTAGGGCGAAAGAGCGGTCTGGTTTAGGTGGAGCGTAGTCTACTTTAAGTTACAGTAGTTCCCCAGAGTGGAAGCTCTTGAATGCCCCACAGTCAAGATGTTGTTCCATGGGAAGGAGGGGAGCCGTTGAGAGAGTTTTGAGCATAATCGTAATTTGAGTGAAGCTGTACGTTAGGAAGTAGCATGTGGGGTGGGCTGGAGGAAAAAAGGAAGACCAGAGGCGTTAAATGCAGCATAGCAGGAGTCCAGGTGAGGAAGGGTCATCTGAACAGACGCTGACGGGAAACACGGAGGAAGGGACGCTTTGAGAGGGCACTGACTTCTTTAGGGTTTGTTATAAAGTGGAAGAATCCGTGATGTTGGTGTGGATAGGCCTTGTCACTGGGTCTGAGGTGTCTCTGTTCGTTTAGGGTCTTAGTGCTTTACTTAAATTAAGAAACAGTACAGTTCTCCCACAGGCTGGTTGTTTGAGAACAAGTTACACAACCTCTCTGAACCTCCTTTCTCAGTGAGAGTGTGCACCTCTGTCAAGCTGAGGATGAGAATTAAATGAGGCTAGTTTAAGGAGTGACCACACAGTGCTTGAATGATGGTGGGCGCTCAGGCCGCTGGTATTATTACATGTTCAGGTCTATTTTTCACTTAAAGCGAACAGCACAGAAAGTAACATCCAATATAATAGTACCCTGGAAGCTGCAGGTTATTTTGCATTAGCCACTGTGTTAACCGCTTTCCGTACGTTATTTCATGGTATCCCCACACTGTGAGTTAGGTATTGTTGCGCTGTATTGGAAACGGCCTCAGAGCAGTTAAGCAATTGCTTCAAGTCGCAGGGCCATGATTGAAGCCCCCCTCTGTCTGACTCCAAAGCCAGTGGTCTAGAGCAGGGCCTCAACCTTGGCACTACTAACATTTGGGGCCAGATCCTTCTTTGTTGTGGGGCTCTGTCCTGTGTAGGATGTTTAGCAGCATCCCTGGCCTCTGCCCACTCTGTGCCAGTAGTACCTCCCTCGCCAGTCATGACAACCAAAAATGTCTCCCAGGGGCCAAAATTGCCCCTGGTTAAGAACCACTTCCCTCTGATTATTACCTCTTAAAAATTCCATTATACAGACATATCAATCCAAGTATATTTTGAGGATTACCAGTATTTTCACAGAGCCAATGAACTCTGTCTTTTGTCACCTGCCAGGTGAGTAACCAGGGACAGCTTCACAGAACATGTGCATTTGAACTGCTTTGAAAGTTGGTCAGGATTTTGGTGGGGACAGGGCCTTCTGTGCATCACTACCTCAGGGATCAGAGGACATGTTCCGGAAACAAGAATAGACCATCCTCGCTGGAAGGGAGCTAGGTCTCAGATTGCAGAGGGCATTGAAGACAGAGCTGAAGCTTTTGGACTTGAGTGTTGAGGCGCTGGGGAGTTGTTTAAGGTTTGGGACTAGTAAGCAACACCCTTGAGAAAAATGGGTGGCTTAGCTGGATGTAGGATGAATTTGAAGGATGGGAGGTGAGATAAGAGACCCTTGAATTCTGTAGGATGCTGTGGATCTGGGTTTAGGTTGGTGATGGCAAGAATAGAAAGAAAGGAAACGACATTTGGAGGAAAAACGGGTATAATTATGTGTGGGAACAGAAAAGGATGCTTTCAAGCTTCCAATACTTTCCGTGTTGATAACCTTGGCAGCTGACAGGCAAGGGTGACTCTAAGGTATATGGGTTCTGCGTTGGCTTGACCGTTTGAGAGAAGAGTGCGTCTCTGCAGTAAACCGTAGTGTGACAGTTCCAGGTGCTGCGTGTGTACAGCTGGACTCCTCACGTGATGTTAGCCTTGCAAAGTCCTACAAGGCCTGTCAGGTCAGACTGCCCCTGCTCTTGGCTGTAAGGTGGGCGGTAGGAGAACCTGCCTCATAGATGTATTGATTCTAGAGAACAGGAACTATGTCATGAGTGTTTTTTATAATCATCAGCTGTATGCATTTAACTATTAAAATTATATGTACTTGAATATTTGTTTTTTCTGTCTGCTTGATTTAGTCTCATATAATGGCAGCAAAGGCTGTAGCCAATACAATGAGAACATCACTTGGACCAAATGGTAAGAGTCTCTCATTCTGTGTTGTTTTAACAAAAGTTTTAAATCATAAAATAGTCAGTATGTAACAGTGCAGGGGACATGCTAATCCCCTAATAAACCAAACTTTTTCCGTGTATTCCAGACTTTAAACATGGTTATAATCATAATGTTTGTCCAGTTTTAGGTCAGATGTTTTTTCCACTTAACATCATTTTATAAGCATGTTCCAAATCATAACTGTTGTCTTTTGTGATTAATATTACATTTGTCATTTCTCTGGTTTTAGGCGTTTTAGATTGTTCCCAGTGTTTTGCTTTATATTAGCCAATCTAAAAATGTCTTCATGCAAATATTCCTTTATGTATGTTGAATTTTTATGATAAATTCCTAGATAGGAACTGCATCAATAAATCTAACTTTATAATTTTATAGTTTTTGGTATAGGTTGCCTTTTTTTTTTTTTTTTTTTTGCTTAAAGTCATTCTAAACATTACTGTCTTTTTAGGGCTTGATAAAATGATGGTGGATAAGGATGGTGATGTGACTGTAACGAATGATGGTGCCACCATTTTAAGCATGATGGATGTCGATCATCAGATTGCCAAGCTGATGGTTGAACTGTCCAAATCACAGGATGACGAAATTGGAGATGGAACCACAGGAGTGGTTGGTAAGAAAAGGCAAAATATCTTTTCTCATTTAAGAGATGTTATTTAGAATCACAGGGCTAACGTGTCTGCCGAGAATGTTTTCTCTGAATCAGATGAAGAGGAGACAGTCGGAGAAATCCAGGTTGAAGGACACGCTAAAAAACAAGCGGCCCAGTGCGCGCGCTCCGCTGCGGCGGCCCGGGGTTCGCTGGTTCAGATCCCGGGCGCGCACCGACGCACTGCTTGGCAAGCCATGCTGTGGCGGCGTCCCATATAAAGTGGAGGAAGATGAGCACAGATGTTAGCCCAGGGCCGTCTTCCTCAGCAAAAAAAGAGGAGGATTGGCGGATGTTAGCATAGGGCTGATCTCCTCACAAAAAAAAAAAAAAAAAAAAAAACAAGCGGCCCAGACTCTTCAAAACTATCAGTGTCATGAAAGAACAGAAGGGCAGTGGGGTAGAGTTAGGCAACTATTCTAGATTAAAGGAGCTAAAGAGAGATGACAAGGAGCTGTAATGTGTAAAACTTGATTGGGTGTTTTAAGCTGTAAAGGATGGTTGGGACAGTGGGGGAATTTGATTTGTGGATCATGTATTACAGAATAGTATACTGTCAATGTTAAAGTTCCTTAACGTTGTGTGACGGTCATAGTGCAGTGATGTAGGAGAATGCCTTTGTACTTGGGAGCTGCACGCTAAGATATTTAGGGGTGACATGATTTCTGCAACTGATTCTCAGTTGAATGGAAAAGGTGCATACATACGTGGAGAAAACAAATGTGGCAAAATGTTCTTAATAAGTAAACAAGTGTTCATTTTACTGTTCTTGCATTTTTTCTGAATGTTTAAAATGTTTAAAAAGTTGAGGAAGATTGAAGAGATGTTACCTTTAGTGTTACTTTCTGCAGATGAAATTTGAATTCATGTATTCAACAAATATTTATTGGGTGCCAGGTACTGTTGTAGATGTGCTTGGACTGCAGCAGTATGAAAACAAATAGGACTCATCATCTTTGTGGCACTAAAATGAGTGTGGAGGGGGAGGTTGTTGGAGGGGTATAAATAATAATTTTTTTTAATATAATTTTATTCATTTATTTTTCCCCCAAAGCCCCAGCAGATAGTTGTATGTCATAGCTGCGCATCCTTCTAGTTGCTGTATGGGGCACGTGGCCTCAGCATGGCCGGAGAAGTGGTGCGTTGGTGCGCGCCCGGGATCCAGGCCGCCAGCAACGGAGTGCACACACTTAACCACTAAGCCACGGGGCCAGCCCTAAATAATAAATTTTTAGATTCTCTTATCACCAGCATGCGTTGCACTGCATAGGCGTCTTTGGTTCAGGAAACAGAACAGATTTTTCCCTCTTGTAAAAATGTTCTTTTTACCATATATTCTTTAGTTATAGTCTTCATATCACTGAGAGTTGATCCTCCATCTATAGGAAGAGACCTGTTTGACCTTTGCTAGAGCCAAAACAAGAAGCTCCCTTTTTTGTTGTTGTTGTTGAGGAAGATCAGCCCTGTGCGAACATCTGCCAATCCTCCCCTTTTTTTTTTTTTTTTTTGCTGAGGAAGACTGGCCCTGGGCTAACATCCATGCCCCTTTTCCTCCACTTTATATGGGACGCCGCCACAGCATGGCTTGACAAGGGACAAGCATTGAGTGCCAGGAATCCAAACCGGTGAAACCTGGACCGCCGCAGTGGAGCACGTGCACTTAACCGCTTGCGCCACCAGGCCGGCCCAAGAAGCTCCCTTTTTGAAAATAGGTTCGATGGGCTCATCCTCTCAGATACTTCCAGCTTAATTCTGGAACCTTCATAGTTCCAGGGTAGCATCTAATTTGTACTGATTATACAAGTTTAAGCATTTGCATGAACCGGTTGTGGACTGTCTTTTCCGCAGTCCTGGCTGGTGCCCTGTTGGAAGAAGCCGAGCAGTTGCTGGACCGTGGCATTCACCCGATCAGGATCGCCGACGGCTATGAGCAGGCCGCCCGCATTGCCATCGAGCACCTGGACAAGATCAGCGACAGAGTCCTTGTTGACGTGAAGGACACCGAGCCCCTGATCCAGACTGCCAAAACCACGCTCGGCTCCAAAGTGTAGGTTTACAGGACAGTTACAATTCGTACTTGTGGAGGAGGCAAAGCTTGTTTGCTTGTTCCTAAAGGCAACACGAAATGATCACGGGTGGCCTCATATTGACTTGATGGGTTTCTGTCTGGTTTTATTTTGGTTTTGCTTTGTTTGTAAAGTAGTTTTAGACACTTGCCATCTCTTGTTTCAATTGGAAGGTGAATTTCCAGGCTTGGGTATTAAACCCTCTCAACAATATTTGTAAAATATATAGTCCTTTAATTTAGCAGGATGGGCTGCATTAGAAATCAACCAGACAAGGCCCTGCTTGGGGAATATGTTGATTTTCATAACACTTTATAACCATTTCTTTGCTAGGAAACGATTTGGGGGGAGCTTCCACTTTTCATTCATTCAACAAGCAAATTTCTGGTCCTGAATATTAATTTAGTAAAGAGGGACAGTCGTAAAATTGACTTACATTGGGTGTTTTCAGCGTTTACGTAATACTTCATATTTGCCAGGCCTGCTGCCACATCTTTGGGGCACAAGAGGCTATTCTTGCCTCCCAGAAACTCAAAGCAACCTCAGCCAAGTGGCCTTCTTATCTTGAACAATAATAGAAACTTATGGATGCTTTTTAAAAAGACTTATGGCCATAATGTAGCATAAAAATTCAGTGTAAGGTGCTTTATTACACTTTTTTTAAATCAGTATTAGTGCGAGAAATGTTTTAATTTGTGTGACAGTTTTAACGAAAGGAAGGTGTGGTCTCGACTCACAGAGGTCAGGAGAGTGCAACAAAAATGTCTGTCTCTGGTGCCTTCTCTCCTGAGGGGAAAGACGTCCACCCAGCACTGTGCTAGAGCAGGGACACCATCAGCAATGCCAGCTATCCTCATGTCTTAGCTGAGCCTGGCTCCTGGACAAGGCTGCCTACCCTGGAGTGGTCTCTATGACAAGTAGAGCACTACTTTCCTCATAGAAGGAAGGCATTACCCTTCCTTGAAATGCACAAATCTTATTTTATTATTGCTTTATAAGTTGATTCTGCTCTATTTGCAAGTCTTTATAAAACTCAAGTTATGTACAGGTCTTTATTATAGAAAATACTCAAATCGGTTGACAATAGCCAAATATGTTCAACATAAAGCAGAACATTGTAAATCGCCTATTTAGGACACAAACAACATTTTTAGTTCCATGGTTATCTTTTCTAGATGACTTAAGATGTCAGACATTATATTTCAAGTATGAGATTTCCTCAGTGGCTTTTCCAGAATCAGAAGTAAATTTTCTGAGCAGTCTATTCAAATGTTTCAAAACTTTCCGAAAAAGATAACATCCCCCATCTGTAATTGACGTAGTGGAAATTCCTGTGAGGGTAGGGTGCCCTGTCGAGTCCTTTCTCTTCTCAGTGAGTGCTGTGCCTCATTTAGATAAGATTGGCTTCTCCTGGATGGTTTCATATCTTTCCCATTCTGTTTAGGACTTGTAAAATATTAAAAGTATTCTTAGTAGCAGAATCTTAAAAATCTTGGTTCTTGCCATACATCGTTGGTCTCTTGTGTATATTAATAATGGAAGAAAGTAGTACATTTCAGTTAGAGTTAGTGGAAAGAAAGGTGTAATTTTTTTCCCATTGCAGTTTATGGTTCCCTTTGGGCCCATTGTTCCCAGGTTAAGAATCCCTGCCCCAGACCAGTGAAAGTACAGGTTGTGATGGTGTTCCCTCCTAGGGACTCAAGACGTCATTAGTTTTATAAATACCTTGTGGTTACAGAATGTTATCTTGTGTTGGAGTTCCCACAGCACATTGTGTGTTCTGCTTTGGTTGCAGTAATTGTTAAATGGATGTGAAAGGTTCATTTCATGTGTTTTCCTCAGGGTTAACAGCTGTCACCGGCAGATGGCGGAGATAGCTGTGAATGCTGTCCTCACCGTGGCAGACATGCAGCGCAGAGACGTCGATTTTGAGCTCATCAAAGTGGAGGGCAAAGTGGGCGGCAGGTTGGAGGACACTAAACTGATTAAGGGCGTGATTGTGGACAAGGATTTCAGTCATCCACAGATGCCAAAAGTAAGTCACTGCCTTTCACAGCCTCAGACTGATCTAACCCCTCAATCCACCAATTGAAATGTTCCTCTTTCTCCCCATAGCAAGTAGAAGATGCTAAGATTGCAATTCTCACATGTCCATTTGAACCACCGAAACCAAAGACGAAGCATAAGCTGGATGTGACTTCTGTAGAGGATTTTAAAGCCCTTCAGAAATACGAAAAGGAGAAGTTTGAAGAGATGATTCAGCAAGTAAGTCATACCGCAGCTTGTAGTGGAATTTAAACTCTGAAAGGACACAGTTAGCTGAAAATAATAAACACGTGTGGCACTCACCTGCCTATCTGGATACCTTGTTATGTGGCTGTAAATAACATATTAACAGTGTAGGTCTTTTTTCTTTACTTTTAGATTTTATTTATTTATTTTTTTCCCCCCCCAAAGCCCCAGTAGATAGTTGTATGTCATAGCTTCACATCCTTCTAATTGATGTATGTGGGACGCGGCCTCAGCACGGCCGGAGAAGCGGTGTGTCGGTGCGTGCCCGGGATCCAAACCCGGGACGCCAGCAGCAGAGCGCACGCACTTAACGGCTAAGCCACGGGGCCGGTGCTCTTCACTTTTAAATTAAAAAATAATACACGTTCACGGTGAGAAAGAATCAAATGACAGAGGCATATGAAGGAAAGAAGTCTGGATTTTGTCTTAAAATGGGAATGTGTCTGAGTGCCTGAAAGAACTGACTCAGTTGCCTTGAGCTGTGCTTTCAGTTTTACATATGTGCTCTCCTGGACACATCTAAGCTGGTGGGTCTGGACGATTTTAATATGGCTTACCGCATATTTGAGACCTCTAAATATAACTTTTAGGCAAAAGAGTTACTGAGTAACTGGAAGTGAACCAGAATGCAGTCACGATAATCCCAGTTCTTTGCTTAAACAAGTCAGAGTGTTATTTTATAAACACCTTAGCTCTTCTCCTCTGGCTATTAACGTTTTATGTGTGTATGCTCTCTGTGCAGTTCTTTGGGACTCTGTCCTTGGGATTTTAAAGCACGAGTACCTGAGGATACAAGAACACGGATGTTTCGATGTCTGTATTTAGGGGAGTAGTTGAATTCATTGATTGCTTCGTGATGCAGTTCCTTGTGCCTACTGTCTATCAGGCTCTGTTGGAGTCCCTGGGGATACAGCAGTGAGCGAAGCAGAGCTCTTGCTGGTGAGGTGCAGACTAGGGAAAGTAGGCAGGGGCTCTGTTACAGACACTGGTCAGAGAAGGCCTCTCTGAGGAGACAACGTGTGGCCAGAGACCTAAGTGAGGTGAGAAGGCAGCATTTCTGGGTGAGGAGCATTCCAGGCCGAGGCGAGGTAGGAGTGGGCAACATGTACAAAGGCCCTGAGCAGGAACGTGGTTGGTGTGTGCAGGGAACAGCAAGGCTGAGGGGTTGGAGCACACTGGCAGGAGTTTGTAAATAAAAGCCTCTTATCTGGGCTGCAGGGGGGCCATGGAAATGCTGGCTGAGGTGCACTGGAGGAGAGATGACAGCAACTAAGAGGCCAGGGGTGTTGGATGGATCGTGTTGGTAGATGTGCGGGTTGCAGGAATGGTAACAGGAATGGTCATGGGGCTAGATGCCCACACTTCGAAGAACGAGAAGGAGTGACCCAGGAAGGAATGTTGTGGGTGGCTTTGAGGAGCTAGAAGGACCCCTTTCCTATTTTGAGCACGTGGGAGAAAAAATAGCCATCTGAGGAGGAGTGCTGGGACAGGTTGGTTTTCAGGAGACAGCCAGAGTTTGTTCACAGCCAGAATGTAATGGAAACATGGCAAGAAAGAGTCTGCTGTTAATGGACTGAGTTCCAGAGGGTCGGGGCAGGAAGAGAGGTAGAGAGCCAGGGTGGGGGATGATCTGGGAGGCTTGCATGGAGACAGAAGTAAGTAGCGGTTGAGGGGCATGGCACAGTTATCACAGGTGATTGCCGAGGGAGGGATGGACCGTCAGTTCTGATCATCGCCGCCTTTGGGGACAAGTCGTAGCCATTTGCAATGGTTGGGACGGTGCTTCTCACTAGGAGCAGGATCACTTCTTTTGGCCTCTGAATTACTCTGTATTTTGATCCACAGAGGATAGTCCACTCAAGTAAGAAAAGTTGCAGGGAAATGTGTATCTTAAGATTCAATTTTTGTTACGCACACACACATCCCCACACACACACAGATGAAAGTGCTTCTTGAGTATTTGTGACTGGACAGAGCTGTTAACCTGTTTCCCGGGAGCGGGGTGCCTAGCCATGGTGAGACGTGTTTTGTTTCGTTTCTCTGTAACAGTGGGGTTTGGTGTGAATTAGTAATTTTTAAAGCATGGTTTAAAAAACGAGGTGATTCCCATTGATACATGTTCATTGTTTAGAACTTGGGACTGACAGGGTAGACACTTGTACGTTTTCTTCCTTCTCCTCACTGTGCTTCGTTTATTTTCATGCCAACTATGCATCTCACCTTTTTCGATCTTTTTTCAAACATTGGAGCACAAAGAATACTTACTTGTTATTAACACGATTGTGGCATTTCTTTTCCCAGATTAAAGAAACTGGCGCTAACCTAGCTATTTGCCAGTGGGGCTTTGATGATGAAGCAAATCACTTACTTCTTCAGAATAACTTGCCTGCAGTCCGGTGGGTAGGAGGACCTGAAATCGAGGTAGGAAGCTCTGTGTGAAGAGACTGCTGAACATGGGGATTGAGCTTACAAGGCATTTCTCTTTGGGGGCTGCTTTGGTAGTACTTCCCTTAAATAACCACATCGTGCCACGGCTCCCTGGATTAGAGGAGGATGAGCCGGGAGAGAGGAAAGTGCTAGAATCTCTTTTTGTTGTTTTTGATAATAGTGCTGTGTATTTCTGGTGTTGCACAGCACGTGGTTTCCGTATGTCATCTCATTTAGCACTCTCATTGGCTCTCTGAGGCAGGAACTTCTATGTCAGCTGAATACCAATAGCCCTCCCAGACGTGGTCTGTACCCCAGGCACACATGGCCTCGTTGGTCCTCACTGCAGCCCTGTGTACAGAGAGAGGGAGGGCTGTGCAGAGCTCCGATTCAGGGCCACAGTCGAGGTCAAGAGCTCTAGGGACGTGCGCAGGGTGATGGAGCCAGGCGGCACTGGAGCCAGACCAAGACACCCAGCTCTTCAGAACATTGTTCATTTAACAAGGCTTTCTAGGTTGAACTTGAAATTTTTTGGCCAGGATGGGGCAGCAGTTCTCATGAACAAGGTGGTCATAGATCAAGTTTAGCTCATTTGTGGTCTAGTTTTGAAAGTTCACTGTACACCACCATTGTCTTCCTTCTTCCCTGACCCACCCCACTTAGTTGATTGCCATTGCGACGGGAGGGCGGATCGTCCCGCGGTTCTCGGAGCTCACAGCTGAGAAACTGGGCTTTGCTGGTCTTGTAAAAGAGATCTCGTTTGGGACAACCAAGGACAAAATGCTGGTCATCGAGCAGTGTAAGAACTCCAGAGCTGTAACCATCTTCATCAGAGGAGGAAATAAGATGGTGAGAGCTCGGTTACTTGTGCTACGTCTTTTCTCATTCTGGCACGTGGTTTGGCTTTGTCCATGATATACTTAACTGAGACAGTTACCGTGTGAAAAACAGTGTCATTTTTCTTAAACAGTGATGTAATTGTTGTAAAATTAGTGGAGACCATGTTCCATTGTCAGTTCTACAAGGTATACTCGCCTCTCCTTGATCCCTTGGGTAGAAGTGGGGAACCCGAGTAAACAGCCACTGACAATCTCTCCGTGCTCCAAGGGTGGGTTTTTAGTGCGTCGTCATACACGAGGCGCACTGTGAGGTTTGCTCTCTCAGTTTTGTTTTGTTTGACCCTTTGCTTGGTCGTGTGTCTTGGGATGAGTCCTTGACTGCCTCTGCCTGTTTCATTTTTTGTAAACTACGATCTAGGGAGAAAAGGTAGGATAAAGATAGAAACCATCTGATGACAAATGTTCTGGCATGCCCTCTCCATGTATTTTTGGCCAAGGTGGCTTGAATGGGGGTCAGGGTATTTCCAGTGCCCAGCAAGCACTTAGAGTAAACCAGAGGTGCCAGATATTTGGCTGTAAAATGGACAGATCATGATCACATCAATTTAGGCAAAACTGTTTTCCCTAGATCATCGAGGAAGCAAAACGATCCCTCCACGATGCCCTGTGTGTCATCCGGAACCTCATCCGTGACAATCGAGTGGTATACGGAGGTGGTGCTGCTGAAATAGCTTGTGCTCTGGCGGTCAGCCAAGAGGCAGACAAGGTAAAATACACGGGGGCCATGTTAGAGGCTGAGACGTTCTGAACTGTGTGCGTGTGAGGCAGCGGTGCTCTGAGCAGAACTGGATGGTGCCCGAAGTGAAGAGCATCGAGAGCTGTATGTGACAGGCGTTTGATCTCAGTTAACTCTCATGCCCACGTATTCGATTGTGGGTTACCATAAACCAGCATTTCTCAGCCTTTTTCAACCATCTAGCCTTGATGATGATAACTCGCTGCAGTCTTTTAACATTATTTGAAATTCAAAACCAAGTAAATATCATAACTAAGGCAATAAGGGCTGATTTGTTCTCAGACTTCTCACATGTATACCTTTTCCATCCTTATTCTGTAATGGCATGTCAATATTCTGATAGATAATCAAGGCAGCCTGTTAGAATTCTTCATGAGTTAGCTTTTCCATGTGTGTGATTTAATTGTGTTTCCAAATTGCTTCTGGGTTTTTCTTTTGCCAAGCACGCTTAACCATAACCCTGTACCCTCCAGTGCCCAACCTTGGAGCAATACGCCATGAGGGCCTTTGCCGATGCGTTGGAAGTCATCCCCATGGCCCTTTCTGAAAACAGTGGCATGAATCCCATCCAGACTATGACCGAAGTTCGAGCCAGACAAGTGAAGGAGATGAACCCTGCTCTTGGAATTGACTGTTTGCACAAGGGTACAAATGGTGAGGAGCTCTGTGACTGTGTGTGGAGTTGTGGTTTGATTTAAATTGAGTCATTTTATACTGTATGGCTGTACAGTATATCATGTTTACTATGAGGTTATCATATTTTTTTAAATATTTTAACTCACTTTAGGTATTCAAGTCCTAAATTTTAGAATGTTCAATTTGATTACCTTAGGAGTTGGTTAGACTGCTAGTCCTAACAACAAAGAAGTAGTATTAATAGCACTAAACCACAGTGTGGTATTTTTACCAAAGATGACTTCCATTTTAAATCTCTAGTTTTAGATAATAATTCCTGTCTCACTTTTTTTTTTACACAAATGTCTGTCAGAGTGGGTTCTGGATGTCATAAAACAGCTCTGAAACTGACTTTTAGTTCACAGCTTATTCTGTGATTATACCCCATAAATTATGGGGTGCTTTATAAGTGTGATGTACTGTGACTTCTGTAGCCACTTGTGTAGTTCATCTGCTGAGAAGGTGTTACGTATATCTTAGCTTGTTGAAACGGTGGTCCCAGTGACGTTTGCCTCAGTTGGGCCGTGTCTGGGGTTCTCCCATCAGTCCGGATCCCGGAACCTTGGACAGTTCGTGTTTTTATTTGGAGGTGTAGGTGCATTCTGCTTTTCGTGTTCACAGCCCAAGGATTTTTAACTGGAATGCGTGGTTGTGAAAAATTTACTATTTTTAGATCTTTCTTGGAATTATTTTACGTTTCAGGTACAGTCAGATTTCACTTATTTCAGGTTTACTGAGTTACGGTTTTGGGTACTTTGTGGAATGAGATGTCACTGAAAGGTTTCGCCGTGCACCTGGTCGCTTAGCAGCTTAGCTTGTATTTGAAGAGAGGTCTCCTTGTCACCCCACAGCCCTCTGGTAACCAGGTTCAAATTCCAGAATGTCCTTGGAAGTAATGAAATTATATTTTTCTGAAAATGTAACTGGGACTGTTAGCTTCAAAACTTGTATTTCTTTTTTTTTTTTTTTTTTTTTTTTTTTTTTTTTTTTTGTGAGGAGGACCAGCCCTGAGCTAACATCCAATGCCAATCCTCCTCTTTTTTTTTTTTTTTTTTTTTTTTTTTTTTTTTTTTTTTTTTTGCTGAGGAAGACTGGCCCTGGGCTAACATCCATGCCCATCTTCCTCTATTTTATATGGGACGCCGCCACAGCATGGCTTAACAAGCGGTGCGTCTGTACGCACCCGGGATCCGAACCGGCGAACCCCAGGCCGCCGCAGCGGAACGTGCGCACTTAACCGCTTGCGCCACCGAGCCAGCCCCCAAAACTTGTATTTCTTAAGTTCTGTGATTCCATACATTGAAGCAAGTTATTAATGTTGAATGTGTAAGCCATTTTAGGATAATCAATTTATTTGTATTTTTCAGATATGAAGCAGCAACATGTCATAGAAACCTTGATTGGCAAAAAGCAACAGATATCTCTCGCAACACAAATGGTTAGAATGATTTTGAAGATTGATGACATCCGAAAGCCTGGAGAATCTGAAGAATAAAGAAAAAATTTAGAATAAAATATAGTAGTAAGATCCACTACTGGGATTAAATAAATGGTGTCTTGTGATGCATCTACAGTTATTTATTCTTATGTCCTTTTTCAGACACTGTAGATGCTGTGATAAAAATAGCTGCTTGGTAACCATAGTGTCACTTGTTCAGAGACGTGGAATTGTAGGGATACTGTCTCATAAGCTTTTGTATTCGTTATATTAAAGGGACCTCTTGAAACAACCTTTATCTTCTGCTCTTCAAGTTTAAGAAACGTTCATTGTAGTAGTAATCAAATGCTGCAGTTTGTTTTTCCTTTTTTAATAAGCTGTAGGGACTATTCTAACAGCTTGAATGTTGAGTTCTCAAGATTTATTTTAACAGTGTGAGGAATATGGGCTTGATCCTATTACATGTATTTAAGTGATGCACCTATCTAATGGTGGATCCTTTAATTGTGGAGACCCCATCATAGGATTATTTCTGCTGCAAAATTATGGGATGTCTTAAGTGTTGGTAGGTTATACCAACATAGCCTGGAATATTATTACAGTGCTTATGAGACTAGCCTTTGTCTTCACGTAGTCTCCTCTGCTTTATTCTGGTCCCGGCCCCACCCTGAACATAAGCCAGCTTGTGTGCAGAGAAGGCCAGAGTGGGCAGACTGCCACACCACCTGCAGACACAGGCATTTCAGAACCCAGTTGGGGTTTTCTTACCAGAGGGACAAAACAAGCAGAGGTTAGAGTGGATTGTAGAAAGTTCAAGAGAGAATAGATCGAGTGAGAGGAAATGCCTTGGGATACCATTTTTGGGTAGACTGGTATTGAATTAATTTGACCTGCTGAAATAATACCAGCTGTCAGTGTAGCCCTTACCCTGGGCCAGGCCTTGTTCTGAGAACTACCTGGGTTGTCTCAGTTCCCACCACCCTGTGAAGGAGATAGATTTCTTACCATTCACTTCTTACAGGCGAGTTTTGATTATTTGCCAGCATTTCCTGGCCAGTAAGTAGTGAAGCCGGGTCAAACCCTGACAGTCGACTCCACAGTCCCTCTCATCCCCATGCTTTTTGCCCCCATTTGCTTGTGTGTGGTTCTCTAGATGTCCTAAAGGAATGTCTCTTAGGCCATCATGATGATCTAGTTACTTATGTGCCACCAGGCGGAGGATTTCTGACAGGACCAATCAGAGGCTGTAGAATCAGGAAGTGGTGGTTCTTCTGTCTGAATTGACTTAAGAGATAAGTTTCAGGGTTGCCTTTTCCTGTGAACATGGACAATGACCAGTCTTAACTGTTGGGTCGTTGTGGTTCCTCTCTACATTAATGTGTTGTTTCCCTCAACAAATATCCTGTGGATTTGGGAACAAGTGCTAATATCATTCTTCCTAATTTTATATGTTTGTGGAACTACACAGTTGAGTGTTGAAAGCTTAAAACCTACTGAACATACAGGCTAGTGCACATCTCATCATCAAATGGCTTGTGATATAGCACCATCATAACCTACACTACTGCATTCTGGGTATAGCATGAGAAGGCATCTGTGCCAAGTGTAGAGTCCAGTCAGACATAGACCCACTTAGGTAAATATTTTGACACAGTACCATGGGTGGGCTCGTTTACAAAGGCCACTTCCAGCCTGCAAAGAGCATGCAGCAGCCTGCTTTGCACCAGAGTCTCCCCTAAAGGGGTTCTTGGTTGTATGAGAAGACCCTGGAACCACTCCTCCTCTCTGAAAGTGAACCTCACCAATGTCCCTGGCGTTTTCTGTGGTTGAGAGAAACTATTTATCTTGAAGTTCCAAATCACTTGTCAAGTTTTACACGCCTTGTACTTGAGGGACCCGCCCCCTCATCCTGTGTGTAGCAAGAGCAACTTGAGGCGCTTGACCCTAAGGCCAGGTTCCCACACGGGACCCCACGTTGTCCTGTTGGCTCCTGATTCCTCCATTTGCTGGATTTAGTTGGTGTTTGTTAAATGGCCTGGTCTTTAATTCTAAGCAACCACTTAAAAGTACAAATACCTCTGGAAGGGCAGAGAGGCTGGTCTGATGTGACTGAACTGCCTAATCCTTGTGCCTTTCTCCTCTGCTCTTGGTGAAACAGCTCCACTAGAGGATCGAGAGTGTGGGGTCAGGGAGGGGGGGGGGGTGGCTCTTAAACAATAAATTATTTGTAAGCATGTGGAAGTGTTTCTCCATTTTAGGTGCTTCTTGCAGGGAGCTTACAAGCTGGGGGTCATCTGAGGCATCAGAAGAGAGGGAACCAAAGACAAAGGGCTACTTAGAAAACGTTGAAGGTCAGGGAAAGGGGAGACCACGACAGCAGTGGTGAAGGTGTCATATACATTTGTGTCGTAAGTGCTGTTGTTAATGGTTTAGATAGATAGTAGCAGTGGTTTCCAAAGTGGGGTCTGCAGACTCTCTGGGGTCCTTTCAGGGGGCCGTGAGGTCAGTGGTAGTTTCACACTAAGCTTCTTTGCCTTTTTCACTGTGTTGACAGTTGCCCTGATGGTGCAAAAGGAGCGATGGGTAAAACTGTCATTTTAACATGAATCAGGACAGGGGCACCAAACTGTACCATAATCGTGTTCTTCACCACCACACACTAAAAAAAATGACCATTTTCACTGAAGGATGGCCTTGATGGAGTAATACAAATTACTAGATCATCAGATCTCGGCTCTGGAGTACACAGCTTTGTAATATTCTGTGACAAAATAAGTGTGTAATAAGTATGGCGGTTGTCTCAGCTGAACTAGGCCCTCTTATGGAGCACCATTTTTATTCTAAAGAAAGGACAGGCTGGTTACTCAGACTTGGAGATGACAGATATTTCCTCAAAAATGAGTAGTGAGCCTGTCACTTAAGTAGAACAACTGTCTCAGGTCAGGCTTCTGTAACAAAAATACCATAGACTGGCTCAGGCAACTGACATTTCTCACAGTTCTGGAAGCTGGAGGCCCAAGAAAGCCTGAGATTCCAGACTGGACCAAACCACCAAACTCTCTTTCCCACAGCTCTGCTTCTCTTCCGGTATTTCCTATCCTGGATAATCTCTAAGCTGACCTCAGATCATGCACTGTGTCCTCACAGTTCTCTTCTAAATGCTCTGGAATCTCCTTTCCTCTTCATGCGCCGGCCTGGAGTCAGTCCCACGTCACTGCCTCCTGCCCCCTAGCAAGACAGGCCATCTGTCACTCCTGCTGCTCTCACAGAAAGAACTAGAAACATCAGCCACGTGGGACTCTGCAGGCCCAGCAATGGAAGAAAAGACGGGCTGGGTGTGGCCCCTGAGGCTGCGGGGATTCCTCTGGCTCCCATCTTCCAGAACAGAAGTGCCATGAGTTTCCCTCCCAGAGCCCCAGGTCTACAAGAAATGGCCCCACGTTGGCCGTGGCACACGGGGATGAAGACAGCCCCACCCTCCACCCAGCGCCCAAGCAGACCCCACCCCCCGGCCCCACCTGATGGAGGGAGCTGTCTGCTGGGGCCCGGCCTGAGTGGGAGGGAAACAACCGGCCTTCCCGGTGTCCGCAGACACTGAGAGGGGCCAGCAGGAGGGACAGCTGTCTGGTCCAGTCGTGAGGAGTCCACCAAGTAAAGAAACGCGCTGGGCTGGAACTGAGAGTGAGCCACTGTGGGGCTGTCACATGGGGGGACAACAGGATCAACAGAAAGTCAACGGGACGCAGCGAGAGGATGGAGGCGCCATCACTAGGGCAGAGGAGCACTGCCCCACACGGTTCCTACCGGCCACACGAGGCTACCGAGTGCTAGACACCTGGCTAGGGCTACTGAGAGCTGAGTTTATTTGATTGAATTTTAATGAATTTAATGCAAAAACTGAAACTCTGGGCCGGGCCTGTGGCTTAGCGGTTAAGTGCGCACCCTCCACTGCTGGCGGCCCGGGGTTCGATCCGGGGCGCGCACTGACGTCACCGCTTCTCCAGCCACGCTGAGGCCGCATCCCACATACAGCAACTAGAAGGATGTGCAGCTATGACATACAACTATCTACTGCGGCTTTGGGGAAAAAATAAATAAATAAATAAAATTAAAAAATAGAAAACCTGAAACTCTACCCTTCACACCACCACCCTTCTGACTCAACACAGATTTCTGACTCAGCCCCAGACCCTGGGACCCGAAAATGCCAGTGTTTGGGAGACAGCTGGATGGTGACTCGGATTCATCGTTTTTTATCAGCTGTTAGGAAAAGCCACAAATATTCAAAAATTCAAAAAGTAAGTTTATTAGCTTGATATAATTAGGTCAATGCAACCCTATTCTAATCTCAATATTTTTCATAGCGAATTACATGAACGTGACAAATTCATCTGTATGAAGACGGGAAGATCCACGTCTGATTGACGAGGGACGTTAATCCCCCTGAGGTTACAGGTCATGTTTTCACGGCTCTGCCACATTAGTCATTCTAAGGGACATGCTCAACTCAAGGAGGGGAAGGCCACCCTGAGCTGTCAGCTGCTCCTTGAAGAGCTGTGAGTTTTTACTAATCGTTAGGCTATTACTCTATCATTCAATTCTTCAGGAACTGACCTGTTGTTAAATTTTTTATTTGACATGTTAAAAATTAAATTATTTCATAATTAAAATTTCCTACTGAATTTGTGGTTCAGATGAAATAAAGAATTTACAGATTGCTTGATTTATTTTATACAGAGTGAAAATTAAATCAAATGATCTAAGTATTTGAAAGCAAATTTCCGGATGAAAGCTATTTCGAGAAGGTTTGCATGTGGTCACCACTAGACATACTTGTTCAGCCACTCAAGTAAATTCCTCCTCGCCTCGTCAATATAGGGCTTGTCTTCAGGAGAACAATCTTCCCTCTTCCGATGCACGAACCCGTGAGTTTGCCCAGAAAACGTTTTGATTTGGTATTCCACCTTGCAGTGTTCTTTCAACTTCTGGGTCAGCAGAGAGACCTGGTAGGCAAAAGGTTTCATGACAACATGATTTTAACCCTCTAGTAATATTTCCTATTCTCCAAATCTCCTGTGAAAACGCATAAAAGAGATTTAACATCAATGCTTTAAATCAAGTTCCACAGCTATAGTGAATTTTTTACTTTTAATTTTTTTTTTTTTTTTTTTTGTGAGGGAGATCGGCCCTGAGCTAACATCCATGCCAATCCTCCTCTTTTTTTGCTGAGGAAGACTGGCCCTGGGCTAACATCCGTGCCCATCCTCCTCTACTTTATATGGGACGCCGCCACAGCGTGGCTTGACAAGCGGTGCATCAGTGCGTGCCGGGGATCCGAACCAGGGCCACCAGCAGCAGAGCGAGTGCGCTCAACTCTTACGCCATGGGGCTGGCCCCTTACTTTTAATTTTTATAACTGACACAGATCTTACCTTCGGCAAAGGAGAGAATTCAGAGCAATACAAAAATGATACATCAATTATTTGAAATTGTATTCATATATTTTAGATATTATTCAATATATAATACTCAATATATCAACATATAATTCAATATATTCAAATATAAGTTATTTGAAGTTTATATTAATATAATATATTGGTTATGAATAACGACAATAGGGCCGGCCCTGTGGCTTAGCGGTTAAGTGCGCGCGCTCCGCTGCTGGCGGCCCGGGTTTGGATCCCGGGCGCGTACCGACGCACTGCTTCTCCCGCCATGCTGAGGCCGCGTCCCACATACAGCAACTAGAAGGATGTGCAGCTATGAAATACAACTATCTACTGGGGCTTTGGGGGAAAAAAATAAATAAATGAATAACGACAGTAATTTGTCGTATAATAAATGACTGCTTTGGAACCACAGTTTTCCTCTGCTTTTTTCTTATCAACGTGCTGGATTTAACACACCCATGTCTTAAGGACACAGACTTTGTGATAACTCGTGGGTTACGAGTTGCAGGGACGGGGGTCTGGCCTACTTCTAGGCCCAGTGACCACGCAAAGAGCACTCTGAGGGGTTACGATCCCACTCTAAATTCCCAATAAAACCCTCCTTTAAAACTTTAATGTTGTCGGGGCCAGGCCGGTGGCTCAAGAGGTTAAGTGCGCGCTCCGCTGTGGTGGCCCGGGGTTCGCCGGTTCGGATCCCGGGTACGCACTGACGCACCGCTTGGCAAGCCATGCGATGGCGGCATCCCATATAAAGTAGAGGAAGATGGGCACAGATGTTAGCCCAGGGCCAGTCTTCCTCGGAGAAAAAAAAAAAAAAGGGGGAGGATTGGCAGATGTTAGCACAGGGCTGATCTTCCTCACAAAAAAAAAAAAAACTTTAATGTTGAAAAATATTTGGAGCAACAAATGAACTCTTTAGGACGTTTTCCCCAAAATGTCAAATCATGTAATTAAATATAGAGATGAGAAGAAGAAAGATGCCGACTTACTTGCTCAAGAGGAATCACAGTATCGTTTTCAGCAAAAAGGAACAACGTGGGATTCTTTAAGTTGTACACGTCTTCGGAGTCCTTGATGATGCCTGGAGAACGGGGACAGAACACGAGGGTATGATTTCCACACACGAGACACGGAAAACGACATGAGTTAGGTTTGAATTTTCAAAGTAAAATATGTGCTTTGGGGGTTTTGTTTATTTTCTCTTTAGCAAGTCCACAGAAGTGGCCTGGCCTATAAAATCAGTCTCAAAGAGAAACTTATCCAGTCAGGGCTTCCCTCTCCCCACTTCATTCACTAGGAATCAGGCCATTAAATTATGGAATTAGACCCTGATGGTTGCTGGGCATGTAAATACACAGGAGCAGCCTGAAAAATGCTCCCTCTTGGTGCTGTGCCTCCATTTACCAAGAGGTGGTAACTTTCAAATCTGGACCATCAGACCACTATTGTTCTAGAAGTTTCTCACGGTCTACACAAGCCCCACGGGTTCTGACTTCAGTGTGCTCAGTGGCCTCATTCATTAGGTGGAGTGGCCATTTGACAGGGTATTTGTGCTCAGATGAGACCAGGCGTGAGACTCCCTAGGCATGGCACCTGGTCCCAGCAGGCCATCTGTAAAAATCAGCTTTCACCCTTCGTTTCAGAATTTTAGAGACCGTTTAGTCAAAAGCATGTTCCATTGGGGATTCAGACAACTGGGGGTGTTGACCGCTCCTGAGGAAAATAAGCAAGTTTTGCAATATGATGCCATTTTTAAAGTAGTGTTAAAGACAAGATGATTCTGACACTTGGTAGGGAAGGTTTTATCCAAGAGGGACCACTGCAGGGGGTTTTGCAGTAGGGCAGAGATCCGGCTCAACCCGAATACAAGGACAAGCGGGGATTTATGGCCAAGGAGCAGCGTGGGGTCAGTGGATGGAAAATTACTAAGAGGAAGCATCGGGGTAAGGAGGGTTCTGGCCAGACGCCTTGACAGGGTTCTTGCTGAAGGCAGGCCAGGTGACAAGGCATCCAGGGTGGGGGATGAGGCATTTCATCTGATATCACAGGTGAGGGATTCCCCCTACACTGACCCAGTGAGCAGGACAGAGCCCAAGGTTGGGGCTACTCAGAAAGGGGACTCACAGAGGGGCCTGACTCAGTTTGGCCAAGGAGAGAGACCAGTCAGTAAGTAGGAGAAAATAATGGGTAGCTTCTTTTTTCCATTTACTGTTGGCAGCACAGCAAAGCCAGGGAACCCAGAGAGCCTCCCCTCGCCTGTAACTCCTCCCAGGGAAGCAGGGAGACACGGGAAAGATGGCCACACTCCCTGATCTGCTCTGTTAAGACCAAGTCATGTGGCAGGACAGCTGTCTGATGCCCCAGGGCCTCTGAGTCCAGCCAAGCTTTGCAGCCCATGCACTGCACAACAGCGGCCAGAAGGGGGCGCCGGCGAGGCATCCACGCAGGAGCGCCTGTGGCTATTATTTCACACACAGCCCTGCACGGGCCAGGGAAGTCAAGTTACTGAGTTTATTTCCTTTTGTGGAAGCAAATATTTAATGGGCTTTTTTAAATGCTAAAAGTAAGTGAAAATACCACAGTGAGGAACCATTAAATATAGTAGTATGAAAGGCCAAATTTCCTGTCTTATTCTTTTTTTAACATTTTTATGGTCTGAATGCTTCTATATTGTGAACTTAGTATGCCGTTTCTATACACAGACAATGTTCTTATTTCATTGCTCGGATACCTTTGGTTTGTTTTGGCTGAAATGTTTAGGTTGCTATTTACACGCTAGAGTGGGTTTTCCTTTTCTTTCTTTCCTTCTTTATAGTGTGTGTGTGCGCGCATGCAGTTGAGAGTAATTCGTATCTTGGAAAAATATTTTCATAGATGTTCCTCGTAAAAACATTGTTTGGTATTAACCATTAACACAAAAACAAATAGGGGGCCGGCCCGTGGCGTAGCGGTTAAGTGAGCGTGCTCCACTGCTGGTGGCCCGGGTTCGGATCCCAGGCGCGCACCGACGCACCGCTTGTCAGGCCACACTGTGGCGGCGTCCTACATAAAGTGGAGGAAGATGGGCACCGATGTTAGCTCAGGGCCAGTCTTCCTCAGCAAAAAGAGGAGGATTGGCATGGATGCTAGCTCAAGGCTGATCTTCCTGACAAAAAAAAAAAACAGAAACAAATGTTATCCCCTTCATCCTAGGTGAAGAAGTCGAGCCCTGGGGTTAGGTGACTTTCCCAAAGGCACGCTGTTGGGACCCAGGACTCCTTGCTCCCAGGGACATCCTCTGGTTCCTGCATTACAAACTTCTACCTCTACCTGCAAATTTTTAAAGCCAATTCCCATAAGATGGGCCCTCTCTGCACAGTGGGGCTCATGGTTATCACCACTCCACCAGGCCTTCTGTTTTCATCGTGTAAAAATGCACAAGGCCTATTTACCATAGACAGACACTCCTGCCCTGATTTCTGTGTATTTCAGCATCACATGATGGACACCAACTCCACCCCAGCAGAATCCCACGATGCCAATTTTCCGGGCATGATACTGTTGTTTCAGAAACTTCAAGACAGCATCAACCTCTCTAGAACAGAAAGAAAAGATATTCAAGACTCAAGAGGTATTTTGTGAGCCCCTGGGAAGGGCGCTGGGCAGCAAGTGCCATGCTGCTGGGAACCGGGCTTTCTCAGCAGCAGTTTCCTGAGGCTCTAAGATTCCTACTCTCAGAGCTTCATCCTGATCCTCCTGCCCCAGTGGAGTGAGGAGTGGAGTGACGCATCTCCCACAGGGCTCCTCACCAAGCCCAGCCTCCTCCAACCACCTGACAGGGCCGCAGGCAGGCTCCTTGCAAACCCCAATCAGACGGGCTCACTTCCCAGCTGAAAGCTGAGTGACAGCCTTCCACAACATCGGGATACAGGCCAAAGGCCGCGCACGGCTCCTAAGACCTGACCCCAAGATCTGCCCCCACCCAGCACAAACCAGTCTCCTCTCTCCTCTCGGCAGGCACTAGCTGCAACTGGGCAGCTCCCCAAACTCTGTCTGACTTGGCACATTCATTCCCTCTGCCTAACAACTCAACTCTGAATCGCTCGTCTCCTCGCGCCCAAAGAGCAGAGCAATATTTGGAAAGCCACCGGGACTATTTAAGCCACGAAGGGACCAAGAACACTGACCCTCGTCTTGCAAATGGTTCGTTTACAAATTGGTTGTTTGGAACTCAGAAGCATTTTCGACTGGAAGCAATATACCAAAATGGAGGCAGGGCTGTAGGGCCAGCTCAGACAGTTCTGTTTGATCTGATAAGGAAGAAATGCTGTCTGTTTGCAATTTAAAAGTAACAAAAAAGGAGAAAGCAATTCTATTGCACTTCCTTTTTTTCTTTTGATCATAACTTATCTTTGAACACATTTAAACACAGGTACCATATATTCTGTGTGCAAGTAGTTATTTCTCTAATGTTAGAGGAGCAATAATTAAGTGATTCTGCAAAATAAAATGGAATAAGCAATAGTTTTTGTCATTTTGGTTTTTAAATTTTTCTTGAATGCTTTGATCTTAAGAATAATTGAATGGGAGGGAACAAGGAAGAGGGCATTTCTATAAAAATTCTGTAACTGACCCCAGGGAACATATCTGTGCCTTTGTTGCCTAATCTGTGCCCCCACTTTCTGGGAGCACCAGGATTGACATTTAAATGAACCTCCCCTCCCCACGCTGGGTCCATATACTCTGGGGGTTCTGCCCTGAGTTCCAGGAATGGTGTATGTGGCTCAGGCCTGGCCAATCTGAGCACAGCAATTTCCTAGCCATATTGATCGGTGTAAGGATGGACTTGTGACCCAGTCATAACCGTTAGGGCAAAAAGAATTTTGCTGGGTTACTGGGAAAGGGGCCAAGAGGGAGGCTGGAGCTGCTGCAGCCATCTTGCTACCCAGAGGCAAAAGCTATCTGAAATTGGAACCAGCATACAGGAAACGGAGCTGAGAGATGTTGGGAGGACAAGTCCTGGGGATATCTTCTGAGCTATGGACCAACCCCTGCCTGAAGCCAGAAACTACCTCTTTTCAGTTCCATAAACCAATAAATCCCATGACTGCTTAAGCAGTAAGCATTCAAGATGGGTTTTCTATCACCTGCAAACAAGACACTTGACCAGATACGAGGACTTCACCCTACTTTCAAAGTTAGTGTTTCCATTTTATGTCTCATTTTGATTGAAAACGTGCGGCTCTCCTTTGCCCCCGTGGAGGAGCACCCCGGGCTGCTCTGCTGCCTGCCAGAAACCATCAGTCTGATTTGTGTGCACAGATGGAAGGCAGACCCTCAGAGCTTTCCTTAGAAAGTAGTGAAACGTCCTTCCTCCCCCACCCCCCAGCTGAATTTCGTATTCTTAGCATCACGGTCTCTCTGGTTCTCTTCTGTTTCTACTTCTAATTTACTCTAAATGTCTTGCTCCATTTTGTTTTCTTAGGGTTGTAGGTTGAGTCCCGGGGAGGAAGCCTTGGAAATGGTAAGTGTGCGGAAGGTTTACTCCCCAGTAATCCGGAGTCAGCACTGTGGCAGGGAACAGAGCGGGGCAGGACTGGCAGAGGGAGAAGCTGGGCTGCGGTGTCGTCCCCACGAAGGTTCAGCCAGCTCTACAGGGGCACTCTGGAGCTGGGGCGGCCCTTCAGGGTCCCCCGACTTGGGGTGAGGGTGCCAGGCCTTCATACTCCTGCAGCGAGACTCCCAGGACAGGGCAGACTTAGGACAGGTGGCTGACATCCTAGAGGCAATCCCAGAGAGAGCCATGGCCCTGGTCTCCCCCTGCAAGACGCTGAGGATAACACTCGCAAGTACAGTCCCGGGTACCCGGCCAAGCTGGGAGCTCCCAGGGCAGCGTGCAGCCTCCCCTGGTCTGCACGGAGACCCTGGGGAGACCCTGGCCCCTGCAGGCCTGGACACCTGGCCTGAGCCACAGAGCACTGCTGCTCCGCACAGGCCCCCCGGAAAGAGGGTATGGCCCCAATGAGCGTTGGGAGCGAGGCAGGGCTGAGGAGCCAGGAAGCGGACTCAGCAGGCCCCTTCCAGCTGTGAGCGGAGGTCTGCCCAGGGTCCACCAGCCCAGAAGACAGAGGGGCCAGCAGCCCTGAGTCAGCTCCAAGGGCAGGGAAGCCCGGGGCACTCTGGCAGGAGAAGAAAGAAGTGGGGAGTTCCAGGGACCAAGTGGCCACAGGCAGGGGCCACATCATGATCAGCTGCCGTGACCCGGGCTTGGGGGAGACTCACGTGCAGGGAGGGAGAAGTCAGGTCATGGGAGAGGAGAGCGCTGAGAAGGACAAATGGCCAAGGTGAGTCGGGCCGGTGTTGGGGACCCCCTTTGCCCTAGGCTCAGGTCTGCAGCAGGGGCCTGACGTTAGAGAGCACTCCTGCCTCTTTCCCCCTCCACACTTAGTCCTCAGACAGAAGAAGAGGGGATCCAAGTGGCAGCTGAGAGCTCTAGTCCTTGCTTCTGGACTGGGCAGAGCTAATTTAATCAAAGGCTGCAGGCTTGAGGATTCCCCCACTTTTCTCAAAGTCTCCCTGGGCTGGGTGGGTGGAGGAGGGTCAAGGTCTAGGCTTGGGGGAGGGGGTGGCCCTTGGGGCCTCAGATCTAAAGCCACAGTTTCCAATCAGCTGAGCAGTAATGGGGGTGGCATTTGCTCGAGTTTCTTTTCTCTGCCCTTTGTCTCAACTGGTTCTGCAGCCAGGAGGGGAAAGAAGGAGTGTTGACCCTATGGACCCCGAAAGCCCCATTGTCAAGGGAAATCGTACCACCCAGTGCTTTGGCGAAGTTCTCTCGGCACCGGAGCCAAGAGGAGTTGCTCAGAGAGGGAAGCAACTGCGCTGGCCAGGGCAACAAGCAGCATGCTTGTTGGTTTCTAAGCTCCCAGTCCATAAACTTGCTAAATGAAAACGTATCCCTTGTGCTTTAGGAAGGACTCCCTTAGCCGTGGCCTCTAAGTCCTACACGGAGGGAGGGTGGTGGTGTGTGAACAGTGAGGCTGAACCCACCCCACCCACCCCCGACCTCGCCACTTACTTATCGATCTTTCTGGCATTTCTTGTTTTCACCCACTCCGGGAAGATGGACCAGTCCCCAGAGGGGTCCCACGCCTCTTGCCCTACAAAGAAGTCTGGAACGATGGTTCTGTAAAACAGGGATATTAATTGATCTTCGTTTCGGAGCTGCTGGGACTCAGTATCTGCTTACCTTCTTTAAGAAACCTGCTATGTCAGCGGTTCTGGCTCACAGGGAAAGAAAAGGAGTAGTCAAGAGGGCCAACTTTGATGGCAACAGAGGCCAGCTGGCGCCAGGCCAGACCATCTGGGATTTCACAACCGTAGGTGAACCAGCTTTGGCAGTCTTACAGCTCGGCTCATCTGAAATAATGAGCCAATCCGGCCGGCCCGCGCCCCGCGAGATATCACAGCACAGGGCGAGGGGACCTGTAGCAAGGGCCTGGGGTGGGTGCTGCAAGGGCCCCTCCTGTGCCCAAGGAGTGGCACCTCGCAGCCAGCCTCTCCCGTTAGCCTCAGGCCAGAAGGGCACACCTGGTTAGCATGTCCAGTCACTATGACCAAGCAGTTTTCCCAGCCACCGCCCATGATGCCAACAGGGCACAATTTCCTGCCCAGAGGGTATAGTCTACAGCAGCTTCTAAAAGGGGCCGCAGAGGGAAAACAAGCAGGCCAGAATGCAGGGCCATCTCGCATGTAAGTCAACCCCTCTGGCCAGGGACCTATTTCCTTAAAAAAAGGGTCATCGCCATGGAGGGAGGAACAGCTCCTCCCCCGGGGGTGGAAGGAACACTGAAATTGGGTTAGAAGAATCTACGTTCAAGTGTTCTGCCCTGTAACCTCAACAGTCATTTAACCACTTTTAGCCTCATTTTTTTTTTAAAGATTTTATTTATTTATTTTTCCCCCCAAAGCCCCAGTAGATAGTTGTATGTCA
The DNA here is from genome assembly GCF_020826845.1 of Diceros bicornis minor. Classification (NCBI taxonomy): domain Eukaryota; kingdom Metazoa; phylum Chordata; class Mammalia; order Perissodactyla; family Rhinocerotidae; genus Diceros; species Diceros bicornis. Next base: position 53,807,878 of record NC_080759.1, on the reverse strand, counting down.
TAGCTGCACATCCCTCTAGTTGCTGTATGTGGGACGCGGCCTCAGCATGGCCGGAGAAGCGGTGCGTCGGTGCACGCCCGGGATCTGAACCCGGGCCGCCAGCAGCAAAGCACGCACACTTAACCGCTAAGCCACGGGGCCGGCCCCACTTTTAGCCTCATTTTCTTGACCTGACAACTAGAGACTGAACCCTGCACCGCCCACCCTCAGAGGATTATATTGAGGGCAAAATGAGTGGGAAAGGGCTTTGTAAAGCCAGGCGTCTTTACTCATTCTTCATGCTCCGCCTCCATCTCAAGGAGCCACCATAAGACATCAGAAGTCGTGACCCCATTCAGTCTGCTGGTTGCAGCTGGGTGATCTGCGGCAACTGCTACCTCTCTTTATGCCCAGGTTTCCTAATCCGAAAAATGGGAACAACGACGGCCCCACCCTGGGGAGTTGTTGGGAGGACAAGGGCAATTATCCCTGTAACCCCCTGAGCCCCTGAGCACGGGGTCTGGTCAAGGTATTAGGCAATTGGTGTGGGCTACTGTTTTTATTCCTGGGCTTTCCCCTAGAAAGTGGAGTTGCCTCATTTTCCAGAGGAAATGTAGGGGCATGAAAAAGTGAAAGATCAAGTGGAAGTCCTCTTCTCCATCAACACTACATCTGCATCTCGAGCGAGTGGGCGAGCTTCCTTTAAATCAATTTCTCTAAGTAGGAAAGCGAGGTAGGTACGCCCTCTGATGTCCAGCCTCCCTTTTGGAGAAAACAAAGGAAATCCGGAGGGCGCCACACTCAGGGTTTGCTGGGTTTCACGCTTTCTGAAGCTGGAGACGAAGGAACGGTTCCTCCTCTCCTCCAGGCTTCACTGAAGCTGTTTCCAACACCAGGGGCAGCGAGAAGCAAACAGGTAGGTGACAGTATTCACCGAAGGGGCCGTGGCCACGTGATCTGACTAAGGCGTAACCTTTGGGAGATGAGTGAGGCCTCACATGCTAGTTCCAGAACAATCTAGTTCAGACAAGGCCATGACAGTTTGTGTTTAGACCGGGATAATCATGGGCGCCCTGCCTGTGAAACCTGACCCAAGGCTGAGATGCTTCAAGGGCCAAGTAATGGGTGCATTTCAGAGCTGGCGAGGTCTGCCTCAGGGGTCCTGCACCTGTGTCCCGCAGGGACCCACATCAAGAATGTCCAACAAGCGTCCCACTAGTCTACAGGGCCAGGCACTCCCGGGAGGAGCTGAAGCCCGGGCAGGGGTTGCAAGCAGCTGGCTTCCACTGGACACCAGGTGGGTGGTTAAGGGGCAGATGACATTCCCCACTGACCTACCCCCCAGTGAGAGAAGGAAGTAGCTAATGTAACTTAGAATAGTCAGGGTTTTTTGGTTTTGTTTTCCCTGAAAGGAACAAAACAGATCACAGAAATTTACAGAATTTAAGCAAAGGAACTGAATTTTATACATACGTGTATCCATTTCCTGCAATCATGTCAGCTATATATCTGGTATTGGGCAATTGCCAGCCGAATATATCCTGAATGATAATCACAGCTTTGTCCGTGTCAACGGGGGATCTGGTGACATAAGCCTTGATGTGCTCCACTTGAACTTCATGCCCCATCCCTCCATACTCGAGCTTATGGCCAATGTCACAGGGACAAGGATGAGCTTCGTTAGCCATTAGAGATATTTAAGTCGGGCTACAGAGAGAGAAACGTGCATTATATTCTGAATGGTGCAAATCCAAAAATCATAAACAGTAAGTAAACTAAGATGAGGAGTACAGAAAACAATTTAATTTTAACTATACTCATAGTGTATTCACGCAAGAAATCAATGATCGTTTCTCGTTCTGGCAACCGCAGACTAGGGCTAATAGGAACCCATTCCCATTACACACACCAGAAATACTAGAGTGAATGTAACCAACAAATAAAGATAAAAATGGTGGAGCTCATAGGAAAAAAGGGAACAAGCCCCAGCCGGGACTGGAGACGAAACTGGAGAGCCAGGGTCAGGATGGCAGGAGCAGATGCTGCGGGAGCCCAGGGATGCTGGGGACAGGCCAGACCCAGGAACAAGTCCTAATGCAATTCTGTGTCCAGTGAGGCCTGGGGACCCCAAGAGACAGGATTTGAAACTGAGACCTCCCCACGCAATGTCAGAGCCATCAAAGGTTCATATTTAGTGGGGAAAATAAACACAAAAAACAACAACAAAAGAAAAACTCTGACAACCAGGACTAGGAAGATGCTAAGGAAGCCCAGGAAGGGAGAAAAGCAACCAACCCCCCAAATTTACACTGCCCTTTCCAAGTAGGAATACCCAGGCTGAGAAATTAACATAATGCTGACCCTGGGCAGTGAAGTCCCCGGGCCCCTGGCAGAAGCAAACGCAATTCACTTTACAGTAAGACTTTCACATCCAGGCCAAAAAACACTGCCCATCAGAGAGAGGCTCACTCAAAGAGCTACACACAAGGAAGTGCTCCAAATCCACAATAATCAGGAGAAAGTTATGGAAAGAGTCGAGAGTCAGGTAGAAATGAGGAAGGGACCCGAGCAAGTCTGACCAAATAAATAGAAAGCACGAAATGAGAAGAAAAAGAAAATTAAAAACCTATCACCTACAAAGCAAGAAATAATGTGTCTGAAATAAATCCAAATACATATAAATAGATTAAACTCACTATTTGAGACAGATTCTCCAATTGAATTTTTAAAAAGACGACGTTCTAGGGGCCGGCCCAGTGGCGCAAGCGGTTAAGTGCGTGCGCTCTGCTGCGGCGGCCCGGGGTTCGCCGGTTCGGATCCCGGGCGCACACTGATGCACCGCTTGTCAGGCCATGCTGTGGTGGCGTCCCATATAAAGTGGAGGAAGATGGGCACGGATGTTAGCCCAGGGCCAGTCTTCCTCAGCAAAAAAAAAAAAAAAAAAAGGAGGATTGGTAGATGTTAGCTCAGGGCTGATCTTCCTCTCACACACACACAAAAAAAGACAACATTCCATCAGAGAAGAGAACCTGGGAATGCTGAACACGAAGATACAGATCTCTTCATTAGCAATCAGAGAATATACAGTCTTTTCAAGCAGATGTGAACAGTTACCAAAACTGCCCACGTATTAACCCAGAACTCAAGTCAACAAAGATTTTATATAAAACATGAGATATTAGTACAATGAAGAAACTATCATAAAAACTCAAATGGTTTAGAACTGAATCACAGCGATAACACTATGTAGCAAAAGTTGAAACAATACACTGGTACTCAGAGAAATATTTATAGCCTAGATTGTGTCAGAGAAGAAAAAACTTTTCCTCTACCTTCTTAGGTTCAGTGCTGGGGGCCTGTGAATTTAACTGACAAAAGACAGATTAACAGGAGAAAAGGCATATGATTTTTATTAATATTTTTAATTTTAAGTACACAAGGCCTTCACAGAAAAGAAGTCAGAACCCAAGAAATGGTTAGACTCAGGGCTTATATACCATTTTAACAAAGGGTGATAAATTGTGGAGAAGTGGTTAGGAAATATATGGGGAGAAGTGATGGAAGATGAGGGTTATTTTAGTAAGGTTTGTTTATGCAGACTCATCTCGGTGACAGCTCTCCAACTCTGGTGATAAGAATCGTCCCTTCCTCCTGGGTGTGAAGGGGAGGATTGATGCCCTGCTTTTGGACAGAAAGGGGGAGGGCAAAGTGCTCTTCTGGTGTCTTGTTTCCCAATTGCCTTCAGCTCAAAATGATGAACATGACAAAGTGCCATATTTTGGGGCAACACATTCTGATCCTCTTCAACAGCATATATTAGACAAGAGGAAAGAAGGAAAATAAGCTAAGCATCTAATTAGAGAAGCGAGGGGAAAAACATAGAATAAACCCTAAAGGAGAAAATAATGAGATTAAAAATGATAGAAAAAGATTAAAATTTGATTTTTTTGAAGAGTTGTAAGCAAGGCATATCTCCAGCAATATGGATCACTAAGAAGGAAAGAATGATAAACATACACACAACAACAACAAAACACTACGTGGAATGAAAGAGGTGACATAAGTAAAGATTTTGTCTTAAAAATCATAAAAATTAGTATGAAAAACTTTATGCTAATAAATTTGGAAACAGAAAAAAACTGACAAATATGCAGAATGCCTAACTTTAAAAATCTATGTAAAAGAAGAAAAACGGTGGTGAGACAGCGCCAGACTAAAAGAAATTAAAGAGAAATCATATGGGGGACAAGCGAGAAAATGAATATGGATGACAGCTGATATAATAAATTATTATTAATTTTCTAAGGTGTGATAATAGTGGTTATGTAGGAGAAAGCTCTCATTTTTAGATATGTGCTCCGGCGCTGGGAATGAAGCATCAGTATCCGCAATTTACTCTCAAATGGTTCATAAAACACAAACGCACTTGGGGCCGGCCCGGTGGCGCAGCGGTTAAGTTCGAGCAGTCTGCTTTGGTGGCCCAGGGTTCACTGGTTCAGATCCTGGGCACGGACTCACTCACTGCTCATCAAGCCATGCTGAGGTGGCGTCCCACACGGAAGAACTAGAAGGACCTACAACTAGGATATACAACTATGTACTGGGGCTTTGGGGAGAAAAAAAAAAGAAAAAAAGAGGAAGATTGACAACAGATGTTAGCTCAGGGCCAATCTTCCTCAAAAAAATAAAAACACACGCACAGACACACACATACAGACACATAACGCAATTACGGCAAATTTCGAACAACACTGAATCTAGATGATCAGTATCCAAGTTTCACTTTCTCTCAATTTTTAAGGAACAGCCAGGAGACCTGGATGGTTGGAACAGACCCTGGAGACCAGGAACAGAAAGATCAAGGGAGAGGGAGAGTGGGGGATGGTATAAGAGAGGTTTTGGTTCTTTGTTTTTTCCTCACTATGAGATGGAAGCCGTTGGAGGGGTCTGGGAAGAGGGGTGGCCTTATTTGACCTGACTTAAAAGTATCATCAAAGGTGCTGTTTTAAGAAGAGATCGTCAGGTGACAAAGGAAGAGAAGAAAGTCCAGTGAGGTGGCTACTGCAATGATCCAGGCAAGAGATGACGGAGCTTCCACAGGATGGTAATGGTGAAGAGTGAGGATGGTCAGGGTCTGGAGAGATGTTGCGGGTACCGCACACTGGTTTTGCTGGTAGATGGCACGTGTGGGGCATCAGACAAAAAGAGGAGTCAGTGATGACTAGGGTTTTTGCCTCAGCAACTGGAAAAGGACAGAGTGTCTTTAAGCGAGAAGAAGGGACTGCGGGGAGAGCAGGCGTTAGACCAGGACTTCAGTTCGGGGCATATACATTTGAGCTGTCCATTAGACACGCTGAGTGGACAGCTGGGAACAAGACAGAAGCTCAGGGCAGGCGTCCACGCTGAAGCCATGAATCGGAGAGTGATGAGCATACACATTCGAAGCTCATGATCTGCAGATTCCATATTGAGGAATTTGCCTACTCGCTAAGTTGACTCGTAACTCCACCACCAACACTCGCGGTGCCTTTGCCATCATCCACAGACCTGCGCGGAGCAGCGAAAACACCTGAGTCACTGACACGCACGGTCCAGCCAAGGCCGACCACGGTGACGCCCTGCCTTCCTGCTTCGGCTCTCCCATGGTCAACAAGTGTCCTTCTCGCAGTCGATTTAGTGCCACAACTTTCGCATTTTTGTGCTTTTCGTTAGTGATTTCATCGTTTAAGAATGGCCCCCACGCACAGTGCTGAAGCGCTGTCTGGCGCTCCTGGGTGCGAGGAGGCTGTGATGTGACTTAGGGAGAGAATCCGAGCATTGGACAAAGCTCAGTTCAGGCATGAGATTCAGTGCTGGCGGCCGTGAGTTCAACGTCAATGAATCACCAATATACATAAAATCAAGTGTCTTTAAGGAGAAACACACATCAAACACGGTTACGTACTGATCAGTTGGCAGCAATGTGACCAGAGGCTCGCAAGAACCTGCCTGTGCTTCCCCTCAGAGCAATGGTTCAGTATTTGCTGGTTCAGTGTTCACGTGACTTTACAGAACATAACTGTGAATAACGAGAATCAACTGTGCAGAGTATTGAAAATCTTGAGAATGAATGACATCATTCAGGGAATGGCAATAGATACAGAAGAGAAGACTCTAGAAGATTGAGCCGTGGGGTCCTTCAACATTAAAGACTTTGGAGAGATAAGAAGGAACCAGCGAACAAGTCTGAGAAGGAACAGCCAGTGAGAAGGGAGGAAAACCCCAGGCGTGGTGTCCTGGAGCCCAGCGAAGAAAGAGTTTCGAGAAGAGGACAGCATTCTGCAAGAGGCCTGAGGGATGCAAACTGAGGGGGACCACAGGGCTCAGCAAAGGAGAAGTCATGGTGAGCTCGGCGAGAACGGGCATGGAGGAGCAGGGTGGGGGACTGCAGTGGGCTTAAGGGAATGGGAGGAGAGGATGGGAGACAGAGAACACAGAAACTCTTCCAAGACTTCTGCCAGCAAGAGGTGCAAAAAGAGTGAGCAAAAGATGGAGGGAAGATGTGGAAACAAGTCTTTTTTTTTTTTTTTTTGAGGAAGATCAGCCCTGTGCTAACATCTGTCAATCCTCCTTTTTTTTGCTGAGGAAGACTGGCCCTGAGCTAACATCCGTGCCCATCTTCCTCCACTTTATATGGGATGCCACCACAGCATGGCTTGCCAAGCGGTGTGTCGGTGTGCGCCTGGGATCCGAACGGGCGAACCCCGGGCCGCCGCAGCGGAGTGCGCGCACTTAACCGCTTGCGCCCCTGGGCCGGCCCCAAGTCTTTTTTTTTTTTTTAATGATAGCAATTTCAGCATATCTGTATATGGATGAGAATGATACCATAGAGAGGAAAGCCACACCAAATCAAACCGATGGTGCTGGGGGGGACAGGGGAAGTGTCTCTGGCTAGGTGAGGGGATGGGATCAGCACCGTGAGGAGAGTGCCTTCTGTGGAAGCAGGGACAGGTCCTCCACGGCCCCAGGAGGGAAGGCAGAGGGTGTGGACACAGACACAGGGTGGGGTGATGTCAGGGCAGGAGGTGGTGGATGCTCCCTATCTGCATCTGTTTGCTCGGAGAACTAAGCAGCAGAGTCAACAGCTCAGAGTGAGAGCAGGGAGGAGGTCTGAGGAGAGAGGAGAAGCAGAAAAATGAAGGACCAGGGAAAGGTGAGTGGTCATCGAGCCCCCGCTGCAGGGTGCAGGTTTGGAGCAGGAGGAGAGATGCAGTCAGAACAGCCTGTGCTCTGGGAAGCCATTCCAGGGGCAGGAGGGCACAGGGGCTCCGTGATGGGAGGGCAGACTGGCCAGAAAAGGGATAAAAGATGTGGCGCAGAGAGACCCAGGTGAGAAAACAAATCACGGTGGATCCCTACCGACCACACACAGCAACTCCAACAGATGGTCAGAAACCTAAACAGGAAAGGCAAAAGCAAACTGTTAGAAGAAATAGGGGAGAATGCCTTTCTCTTGACCTTGGAGTAAGGCAAAATTTCCCATGCGAGACCCAAAAAAATAAACCATAAAGGAAGGGACGAATAAATTTCATTTCATTAAATATGAAATGGCAGCCTGCTCAGGCTGCCATAACAAACTACCATAAACTGGGTGGGTAAAAAACAGAAATGTAGGGGCCAGCCTGGGGGCCTAGTGGTTAAGTTCCTGCACTCTGCTTCAGAAGCCAGGCGTTTGCAGGTTCAATTCAGATCCTGGGCAGAGACCTACATACCACTCATCAAGCCATGCTGCAGCAGCGGCCCGTATACAAAATAGAGGAAGACTGGCACGGATGTTCGCTTAGGACCAATCTTCCTCACTAAAAATTAGAAAAAAAAACAAAACCAGAAATGTATTTCTCACAGTTCTGGAGGCTGGAAATCCAAGATCAGGGAGCCAGCATGGGCAGGTTCTGATGAGGACCCTCTTCCTCAACAGACATTAGACAGTGGTTCCTGCAGACAGCTGCCTTCTCACTGGGTCCTCACATGGCAGAGAGAGGGAGAGAGAGAGAGAAAAAGAGAGAGAGAGAGAAGAGAACAAGCTCTCTGGCCTCTCATAAGAGCACTAATCCCATTATGGAGGCACCACCCTCATGGCCTAATCTAAACCCAATTACTCCCCAAAGTCCCCACCTCCTAATACCATCACATTGGGGATTAGAGTTTCAACATATGAATTTGTGGGGGACACAATTCAGTCCATAGCAGTAGCCAATTGTGAAAAACACTTATAAGACAACCAGGGAAAATTTAACTGACTGGATATTCACTGTTGTTGAGAATTACTGTTAATGGGCGGGTGGAAATAATGGTATTGCAGTTATGTTTGATTTTTCTTAATGAGTCCTTATCTTTTAGAGCTACATGCTGATGTATATATAGATAAAATGACCAAATGTCTGGGATCTTCTTCAAAATAGCCCCATGGGGGGTGGGGGTGGGGGCAAGCGTCCATGTGTTACAGTATCAAACCGGGTGCTGAGCCCAGGAGCCTCCTTTGTATTAGTCTCTCTACTTTTATATATGCTTGAGATTTTCCACAACAAAAAGCTTTTAAATTTTTATTAAAATTTTAAACACTATAAGATAAAAGGCTCCATAAACACAGTGAGAAAACAAGATACAGACTAGAAGAAGATACTATTCTCAAAGCAGAGGACTTCGTATCTAAATAAAATATACAAAGAATTCTTATAAATCAACAAGAAAAAGACAATCCCAACAGAAAGATGCTCCAAAGATATGAACGGGCAATTTACAAGAGGGTACACCTGGGCCGGCTCCGTGGCTTAGCGGTTAAGTGCGTGCGCTCTGATGCTGGCGGCCCGGGTTCGGATCCCGGGCGCGCCCCAAGGCACCACTTCTCCGTCCAACCCGAGGCCGAGTCCCACATACAGCAACTAGAAGGATGTGAACCTATGACATACAGCTGTCTGCTGGGGCTTTGGGGGGAAAAAAATGAATAAATAAAATCTTTAAAAAAAAAAAAAAAAGGGTACACCTGAAGGGCCCATAAGCATATGAAAAGATACTCAACCTCACTGGTATTTAAGGAAATTATACTAAGAACAACAAGGCATCATTTTACATCTTGCAGATTGGCAACAAGTCTACGAACATCAAGAGATCGTGCCCATGTATGGAAATGGGAGGGAGGGTAAACTAATACAAACTCTGGAAAGCAGTCTAGAAAGTCAATGACAAAGACACCTTGCAATCCAGAAATCCCAAGACTGGGTGTATTCCCTAGAGAAGTTCACACTCTGTGAGTGTGTGTGTGTGCGCGCGCGCGTGCGTGCACACATACGGTGGGTATGGAAGATGGCTCTTGGTGGTACAGATGTAGTGGCAACAAGTGGAAGCAATCTAACTGACCACCAGAAGGAGAATGGGATACATTGTGACTTATTCATTGTTGTAGTTTGAATTGTGTCCCCCAAAAAGATAAGTTTAAATCCTAACCCCCAGAACCTGTGAATGTGCCCTTATTTGGAATAGGGTCTTCTTATAGGTAATTAAGTTAAGATGAGTCATCCTGGATGAGGGGGGGGGATGCACACTTAACCCCTTAGCCACCAGGCTGGCCCCGAGACTGCTGACTTTAATTGTATTTGTTACATTTTATTTCCTTAAAAAGTTTTGATTTAAAACAACACTAAGATATCACCTCACGCCCGTTAGAATGGCTATAATCACCAAGACAAAAAACAACAAATGTTAGAGATGATGTGGAGAAACAGGAACCCTCATACACAGCTGGTGGGAATGCAAACTGGTGCAGCCTCTATGGAAAACAGTATGGAGATTCCTCAAAGAATTAAAAATAGAGATGCCCTATAACCCAGCCATCCCACTACTGGGAATCTATCCAACGCACCTGAAATCAACAATCCAAAGAGGCTTATGCACCCCTATGTTCATTGCAGCATTATTCACCATAGTCAAGAAGTGGAAGCAACCTAAGTGTCCCTCAACTGACGATTGGATTAAAAAAATGTGTATATATACAATGGAATACTACTCAGCCATAAAAAAAGACAAAATCGTCCCATTTGCAACAACATGGATGGGCCTGGAGGGTATTATGTTAAGTGAAGTAAGCCAGAAGGAGAAAGACAAACACTATATGATCTCACTCATATGTGGAATATAAACCAACACATGGACAGAGAAAACTGTATTGTGGTTACCAGGGGCAGTGGGGGTGGGGGGTGGACACAAGGAGTGAAGGGAGTCATATATACGGTGATGGACAAACAAAAATGTAGAACCCAAAATTTCACAATGTTAAAAACTATTAAAACATCAATAAAAAAAAATTTTAAAAAGTTTTGATTTGAAGTACAGGGGACGAAATGTTAATATCTTTTAAATCAGGGTCATTAGAATATGGGTGACTGTTATAATATTTCCTGTACTTTCCAGAATGTTCTAAATATTTGTCACTAGAAATAAAATAACTGAATTTTAAGGAAAGAGAAAGTAAGAGCGAGTCATTTCATCAAAGAAAATTCGACTCTATTTTTCATCAGCTACATTATAGAACTATTACTAGTAAGAGAAGTCAGAACAATCCAGTATCAACGGATTGTAAATTTGATGTCCCACTGCACACTATTTGTTGAGAACTGATTCCTTAGGCTGATTTCTTACCTGGGCTGTCCTACGAGGATGCAGAGACCAGGGGAAACCCTGGCCATTTCAAAGCAGCCTCGAATATGAATCTTTTACTTTATCTTCAGTTGATAACCACCTACAGCCAGGAGAGCCGCTCTCTGGACTGATCTCGCAAGTTTATTCTCCCACAGAAAGGGGTACTGGCCAGGAGCGGCCGGGGTGTGCCGCATGTAGAAGGCTGGACTCCTGCCAGACCCTTCACGTGGCACAGCAGCTAAGCCCAGCCTGAACAGCCTGGGTCAAGGCCACAGTGGGCAAGGCAGACAGTTTCTACAGACTGCACCCACCATGGGCCCTGGCAAGAGCCCAGGGAACATACATGCCCTTGACGCTCTTCTGACTGTACTCTATGCCAATTTTCTGTATGTACCTTTCAGGATTTTGGCTCTTTCCCCCCCAAATGACACATTTGTCAAAACATAATTTTCAGGAAAAATGTCAAACCATGACTCTCATACAGATATAACAATGAACTCATGAGCCAGCCCTGGTGGCCTAGTGGTTAAGTTCAGCACGCTCCGCTTCGGTGGCCCAGGTTCGGTTCCCAGGCGTGGACCTACACCACTCGTCACAGGCCATGCTGTGGCGGCCACCCACGTACAGAATAGAAGAAGACTGGCAATAGATGTTAGCTCAAGGTGAATCTCCCTCAGCAAAAAAAAAGGAAAATTAGCAACAGATGTTAGCTCAGGGCAAATCTTCCTCAGCAAAAAAATAAACAAATAAATAAAAAAGAACTCATGTTAAGAATTTTATTTTACTCATATGATAGGAGAGAATGAGGCAAATGTTACAGCTGGTTCAAAGGGAAAAAAAAGAAGAGCACAAATTTATACGGAGTAAAGGAATGCTGAGATTGCAAATGGAGACAAAACTGATTTTTCCACAGGCAGGGAGGAAGCCAATTAATTTTCCACCAGACAGGACAGAATTTACAAACCTATCAGTTACCCACGACTTACAAAGAGTTGCAAAATGGCTCAAATACAATGAATAGGGCTAGAATTAGGCAGCCCAGAGGGGAGTGCTAATAGAGGATGGATACATTTCCACTGAAACAGTTTTTTCTATGTGACGTTATAGGGTCATTCATTGTAAGTGATAATGTTTCAGTTTCTTCCTATAAGGGGACGGGACCGTGGGTCTGACAGGTATGATAGGGTCCTCATAAAATGTGTGTCAGGAAGGGCTTTTCTGTATTATGGCAAGTAGACTTGGCAACACATCCTGGCCACCTGAGATCAGATCTGTGGTCTCCACTGGGGAAGCTTCTGGAAGTCAGGGTCCTCTTCATGGCACCAGGGATGGCCAAGACATGCTCCTGCGAGGAGACCCTGGCAGGCACATTCTTTGGCAATGCCACACTAAATGCAGCACCAAAGCAAAGGATTCCCCCATAACATTCATGCAAGATGCCACATGTGTGAACGATCGCGAGGCCCACTCCCCTACAGACTGACTTTTATGGTCCCTTGACAAAGATTCTCTCCTTCACCAAACTCTAGTCAGGCTCCTCTGAACTCTCTTCTCAACTAGGCCCTGACTTTTGGGCTTCCAAGTTCGTCTCTGCATCGTTCAGTTTTAGTGAGAATCCTGCTATGTCAGTTTAGCAGAACTCCCCACCCTCCATCTCTGATTCAGTTCCTCATCCTCCACCATCCCTCAGGGGATGTCTCATCACCCTGGCTTGTCTTCCGCAAGAATCCTGTCGGTTTAGCCCGAATCCCCTTATCCCTGACGTTTCGTTAGTAATTTTCCACCCAGTGATCCCTGCTTTGCTCCTTGGGTATAAATTCCCACTTTTCCTTGCTGTATTCAGAGCTGAGCCCAATCTCTCTCCCCTGCTGTAACACCCCCCTGCAGTGGTCCCCACACCTATCCCGAGGGTCCTGAATAAGGTCTGCCTTCCCTTTAACGAGCGTCACGAATGAATAATTTTTTCTTTCACACCCTCAGCCCTGCTTCACACAGCAAGCGCCTCCACAGAGTTACAGGTCAAGACCCATGGGGATCACTGACGCGTGTTCAATCCGCAAATTCCAAGGAGCTGCCCATCCTCCCTCTGCTCCTAAGGTGTAACTTCCTGCGGCATTTCTTTCCTCCTTATACATTTGTGCTTCTTGACTTCTTTTCTGAACCAGTTATAATACCTGCTTGGCTGCCTCTTAAATGAATAAAACAGAATCTTTAACGTGCTCATTTTTATATCTGTATAAGAGTCATGATTTTTCCTTTTGCAGAAAATTATCTTTTAATAGTGTAATAGAACAACATTCCCTTTTCTCCACTGGCAGTCAGAAAGGCGAGAAATGGGTGGTAAAGTACGGTCGGGTGAGCGTGGTTTTCCTGCCTGCACACCCCCAAGGATTTAAATAACTCAGAAGTCAGACTTCGCAATGCAATAAAGTCCTCCCCCAGAAATAGAGGAAACAGATTTCGACGCACAGAGGAGATTGGCGTAGATGAGATTGTAACAAGCAAACAAATCAAGGAATAAATTGCCGGAAGCTTCAGAGATCTAGAAATGGAAGCCATCTGCAAGTGCAACAAAGGCAACCCTGAGATTATACAGGAAGGCCGTGGCTGCCGGGGAAGATCCAGAGTTTTCCTTTATTGGGTAACCACTGAACTTGCATGGCAATAGATTTTCAATCTTGCAGCTGGAAGGGCAGGGCCCCCACTTATCCATACTAGATTCTGTGCATCTCAGCAACTCCAAATATTGAGGTTTTAGCAATCATGCTGTCTTTTCCATAGGGTCCATGGTCCAGGCAGCATTAATTAGGAAGTAGATGTGATGAGCGCACACTGGCCTGGGGACATGCCTCGCTGCTGCTTTCGGCCTTTCCTCGGGCTGTTCCAAGGCCTGGATGGCACTTCCCCAGAAACCCACAGGCAGAGCTCACTTCTGACCACCTTATTTTAAATAGGCTTTGAAAACAACAGGTGGCATTTTCCATCAGCAAGGAAACCTCAATCTAGTACCCAGTGCTAGCAGGGCCTGGGATGCGGGACACCTTTGCCTCCCGACCCACATGGCTGTGGGTGTGAACTGTGCAGTCTTGCTTGAGTACACGTACCGGGCCTCCAGGAGGTCACACTCGTAGCCCCAGAATGTCCTCTCTTAATATCCATCCTTAAAAAATACTGCCAAATGTGGAGAATGATCTTCATGCCAACATGTTCATTTTTTCCCCATAGTTTTATATTAGCAGTAAAAACGATACAATCAAAATGTTCAACTGTAGGAAAATAGTTACAAAGAGTTCATATACAGTATGACTTCAACTATGTTTTAAAAACGCATAGCTAAACAATACCAGAAAACATACCAAAGTGCGGTGGCGGGGGTTGCTTTTCTGCAACAACAGTGTACTGCTTTGATGAAAGTCAGGATTTGAAAATGGACTTTGATAGGCTCATTACCTGTGCACATGGCAAAGACCTCCTTTGCCTCGTGCAAACACACGTGCGAGCTAGAGCCGAGCAGAGCTACCTGCGCCTTTCCGTGCCCCGTGAAGCGCACGTACCTCGTCCCGCCGCCCGGAGCCTGCTGTCTGCCCGCGCGCGCGGAGGAGGGTGACCGGAGAGCGCGGCGCCGCAGCCCGGCCGGGCCCAGGGGAGACGGTCACGGGCAAGCCGAGTGGGAGGCGCCGCCTTCCCGGACAGACGGAAGTGGACGCGGTGACGGAGGGCGGCGGGAGCCCCGCGGGCCAGTGGCTGTGCCGGATTCCCAGCCTCCCGGGAAGGCAGAAGCCCGAGGGAGGGGCGCAGGAGAGTGGAGAGGGGGCAGGAGAGGGCGGGGCAGGGGAACTTGGAGGGAGGCGGGAGGGAGGTGAGTAGGGAGAGAGGGAGAGAGGGAGGGAGGGAAAGAGAGAGGCCTGGAGAAGGGAGACTGCCGGCCTGAGAAATTTACCTAGGTGCCTGGCTCCTAAGACCTGTAACTTCGTTGTAAATCAAAATTAGGCTGTTTTTAAAAATAAATTATTACCTATTTATACTGCCCTCCTCCTACGCCCACTCTATATTTTATCTGGTCATCTGACTAAGGTGGTGATAACCAATTCAACTGGCTACAGAAGAAGGTTAAGAAAGACCCCAGGAAGAAACATAATTAGGAAAGTAAGTGACAGCTGGGAAAGGAATAGCAGCTTCCTGACGCAACAAGAATTTAACCAAAAAACTTAGCACTGGAGAGATAGAACCTTATTAATTTAGATGCTTCTAATTGGAAAATGTGTGAATTCAGAGTGAGGATGACCTTTTCCTTAAGAGACCTTTTCTGCAGAGAGGTGGCAAATCAATGATATAAAAAGATGATGAGGGTAAGATTTGTGAGACTTGAACAATCCAACTGTTAAACTGTAATTTTCAGAAAACAGTAAAATCATGATGCTCACACACATATGAAAATAACGTGTTAAAGATTTTATTCTACTCATTAATTAATGAGGAAACCAGGCAGATGTTAAAACTGGTTCAAAAGAAAAGTCAAAAAAAGCATGCATTTTCACTCATATGTGGAAGATTAACACATGGACAAAGAGAACAGATTAGTGGTTACCAGAGGGGAAGGGGGTTGGGGGGGCGGGTGAAAGGGGTAAAGGGGCACATATATATGGTGACTGACAAATAATAATGTACAACTGAAATTTCACAATATTATAAACTTATGACCTCAATAAAATAATATAAAAAGCATGCATTTATATGGAGTAAAGTGCAGATGGAGGTAAAACTGGCTTTTTTCCCACAAGATGGGCAAGGTGGTCAATTAAACCTCATAAGGACAGAATTTGCCTAACATTTGTCTACAACTTACCAAATCGTAAAATAGCTCCAAGAAATTGAAAGACAAGAATAGGATAGCATAGAGGGTGTCCTCTAGATAAGCACAGTTTTCCAACAAAACACAAAATTGTTTCTATAAGACTGTTTTTAAGCATCTTCCAGCATCTTGGAAGTACTGTTTACATGGAAAGACTAGATATGACTAATTACACATCATTTTTCTCTATTTGCTGGTTAGCTCCTCAAGTATCATTACTAACTTTTTATTTAATAACGTTTATTAATATGAGGGATTTCACATTCACAAGACTCTATGACTTGCTGCAACTTGCTAGCCCAGTGTTAAATTTATGCATATACTTAGTAATAATAAAAAAAAGTAGTTGCCCCCTGATCAGTCTCAACTGGCAAGGTTGTGCTCTAGATTCCAAGTCTATGAGACAGCCCTATGTTATGAAATACACCTCTGCCACAGCATTCAAAAACAATTTATGTCTACCATTTTTCCACCTATTTTCCTAAAACTATCACGCAGATCTACGGTCTACTCATTGTCTTAACTTGCACCTTCCACATGAGCCAGGCTGGAATCTTCCTTGCTGCCCTTTCTTTCCTTTGGTTTTCCCACTTTGGGGACAGCTGCCCTCTCTCTTTCCATTTATGCAAAACCTCTCCAGCTTTTAGAATTCTTCTCCATGAAGCTTGCTTGAGTGCTACAACTCTTTTGATATTCCCTCATCTGAATTCCTAAAAAAATGATTCCTTTGGCATTTTGTACTACAAACTGGGTCATGTGTCATCTTCTAGATGATGAAAGCCTTGTTTTCACAAATGTAGTAACCTGAGGTTTCTCCAGACAGAGGCTGTGAGTATTCTTCCCTTGAAACACCGGAGCTCAGTGAGTGGATGCCTCCTATTCCCGTCTCTTTGTGTTAAACCAAAGACATGTCCCTTCTCTTTGAACTCAGTTCCCTTAACTATAAAACAAGGGATTAGATTAAATTTGGTTCTCAAACTTTAGCGTGCATCAGAATCCCCTGGAGGGTTTGTTAAGCCACAGAGTGCTGGGACCCAACCACAGAGCCTCTGATTCAGGAGGTCAGCTGGACCTTAAGAATTTGCATGTCTGACGAGATTCTGGGTGGTGACACTGATGCTCTTGGTCCAAGGACCACACTTTGAGAACCACTAGACCAGAATCACAGTGACTAGCAAACCCGCTCGGCTGATCATCAAAACCGCCTAGGGAACTTGTAAAATTCAGATGTCCTGGACTCAGACCTACTGAACCAGAATCTTCAGGGATGGCACTGGGGAATCTTATTTCAAAAAAGCTCCCTAGATGATTCCAGTGATGGACCAAGTTTAGGACCCAATTGAGCCAGAAAATCTGTGAGGCCATGTCAGTGTTAACCTTCCATGATTTTATGTCACAGGTTCAGCAAGAAAGGCCCGGCTGCAGGAGGGCAGGTGTAACTATCCTGATAGTTATCAGGATAAACTATCCCTTATAGCTCAAACTGGAAACATACAAGAGAAGGGAATTCTGGGAAATATGACTCAGCCTAGCCAAGTGGCACATTACAAAGCCATCATACCATAGCGGATCCTCTTCCAGTCCTCCCCACTGCAAGGGTGTTATCCTGCTAGAGATACACTGAGTTACCATCAACAGAACCGTTCACATCCCAGTCTGAAACATCTGCAATCAGGCTGTTTTACTCCCTTGGGATTTCTCCAAAATAAAAGATAGGTATTTTTTTAAATATCTGAATAATTCAAAGAAGTCACCAAAGTGTTATCACCTAGAACAAATTGAGGGCCAGCCGGAAACACAACTTCTTGTTTCTATCTTAAAATGCACAAACTGCTGGCAACACCCCACATGGCAGTTTTTCAACTTCACCCATTTTAGTTCCAAACTCCTCTGGAAAATTCATCACACAAGTTAATATTTAACCCAAGCTCTAAAAAAATAATAATAAAAGTTACACTTGTATAGAAACTCTTAGCGTAAGTGAACACTGGGATTTCATGGAGTTCCTTAATAAATTAAAGAGCTATGACTCAGCGTTCATGGGTGGTTATCCATCCAAAGCTGTTTAATTTTTATGACGAGATAAGGAACTACATTTCAGGGACTGAGGAGCCCCAGCTGAATTAACAAATGGGCAAAGGGCAAAGCTAAACAAGACTGCTGAGTCTGCAGAAACCCTGTGGTTAACACTGACCTTGAAGGCAAGGTCAGGGTGAGGATTCCGTGGAACTGTTCCTCTAAAGGGATTTTGGAACAAAATCAGAAAAAGTGCTGGTGTGTTTCAGAACATCTGAAAATAATACCTGAGGGGGACCATATTCCAGCTCATCTGTTACCATTTTACAGTGCCCTGTTGCTGACTCAGCCCCCACCCCTTGAATGCAGCTCTGGGTAGCCAGCTGGGAAAGCAGAGTCTTGTGTGCAGGGCAGGCATTGCTGGTGAAGACAGGTCAGAAAGCTGGATAGAAAAGAAAGTGACTGGTTTCTAGAAGATTCTTGAGCCAGTAAGCCGTCTTGTCACCCCCAGACAGAAGGTCTAAATTAGTTGTTTTTTTACCTTTTGTTATAAAAATTTACAAATATATAGAAAAGTAGAAAAAAGAGTACAATAAACTCCCATATACCCCAAACCCCTAGATATATTGTTAATATTCTGCTATATTTGCTTCATCAACTTCTTTTTTTGCTGAAGTATGTAAATTATAGACAACATGACATTGGCCCCTAAAAAATTTGTGGTAGTCAGAGCCAGCCCCAGTGGCCTAGCGGTTGAGTTCAAGCACGCAGCCTGGGTTCAGTTCCCAGGCACAGACCTATAGCACTTGTCTGTCAGTGGCCATGCTGTGGTGGTAGCTCACATACAAAAAAAAGAGAAGAGGAAGATTGGCAGCAGATGTTAGCTCAGGGCAAATCTTCATCAGCAAAAAAACAAAACAAAACAAAACAAAAAACTTGTGATAGCCTCCAAGATGACCTATAACGCTCCCTGCCTCTTGTATAGTCTCCTCCCACATTGTACCAGGGTTGGTCTGTGTGACCAATAGAAAACAAAATAGTGATGGTATGTCTCTGCTGTATTAGGTTATAAAAGACACTGTGGTTTCCATCTTGCATTCTTTCTCTCTCTCTGTCTCTCTCTCTGATCACTTTCTCTGGCGGAAGTCAGCTGCCATGTCATGAGTGGCACCATGGAGAGGCCCATATGGCAAGGAAAGCCTCTGACCTACAGCCCTCTGCCGGAGCCATCGTGGATGCAGATCCTCCAGCCCCAGTCGAGTTTCACATGACTGCACCCCCAGTCAACACCTTGATGGTAACGTCCTGAGAGACCCTCCTCCAGAACCACCTGGCTAAGCCACCCCCAGATTTCTGACCCTTAGACACTGTGCAAGATAATAATCTCTATTGTTTTAAGCTGCGAAGTTTTGCACTGCTAAGTAGTGGGCTGCTAAGTATTGTTACCCAGCAATAGATAGTTCACACACATTTTGATGCTTGCACATGGGGTGCTGCTGTAACAAAACCTTAAATGTGGGAGTGGCTGTGGAACTGGGCAGTGGGTTTTGTTGAGTGTTAGTGAAAGCCTGAAGTGTCTTGAAGAAGCTGTTAGTAAAAGAGTCAAGGTCTTTAAAGGTTCAGAGAAGAGCTTGCAGGAAAGTGAGGTAAATGTTGTTAGAAACTGAAGGAAGGGGATCCTTGTAATGCTGTTGCCTGCAGTCATGTGACCAGAAGAAAATGTACCTGATGAACTGGTGATCTAGTTGAGGAGATTTTGAGCCAAAGTGTTGACAGTGCTGCCTGGTTTCTTCTAGTTGCTTACAGGAAGACGCCAGAGGAGAGATAAATGAAAGGAAGGGCTGTTAAGCAGAAAAGAGCTGGGATTGGATGGTTTTGAAAATTCTCAGCCTTTCCAGATGGCAAATTATGCTAGAATTAAGGAATGCTTCCAAGCAAAGATCAAATGCAAGGCCCTGCCAGAAAAACTGTGGTGCAGAGATAAATCCTAGAGCATGCCTGTAAAATCATTTTTAAAGGATTTCAGAAAGATATAAGGCAGTACCCCAGGGGACTATTCAGTCAGACAAAAGGCCCTCTAAAGAGATTAAGGGTGTGCCTCACTGCCATGTCTGAATATTTGTGTTCCCCCCAAATTCATATGCTGAAACCCTCATCCCCAATGTGATCGTGTTAGCAGGTGGGGACTTCAGGAGGTGATTAAGTCGCGAGGACGGAGCCTCTCTGAATAGGATTAGAGTTCTTATAAAAGAGACCCTGCAGGGGCTGGCCCGGTGGCGCAAGCGGTTAAGTATGCGCATTCCGCTGCGGCAGCCCAGCAGCCGGGGGTTCGCAGCATCGGACCCCGGGCGCGCACTGACACACCGCTTGTCGAGCCATGCTGTGGCGGCGTCCCGTATAAAGTAGAGGAAGAAGGGCATGGATCTTCCTCAGCAAAAGAAGATCTTTCTCAGCAAAAGAAGAGGAGGATTGGCAGATGATAGCTCAGGGCCGATCTCCCTCACAAAAAAAAAAAAAAAAGAGAGACCCTGCAGAGCCCCCTGGCCCCTTCCCCCACGTGAGAATACAAAAAGGAGTCTTCAACCTGGAAGAGGGTCCTCACCCTACCATGCTGGCACCCTGATCTCAGACTTCTAGCCTCCAGAACTGTGGGAAATAAATTTCTGTTGTTCATAAACTACCCAGTCTGAGGTATTATGTTATAGCAGTCCAAACGGACTAAGCCACTCACGGACCCTCTCCATCAAAGGATGGTGCTCCTAGAAAGCTTAGCTGTATTGCCCCTCAGCTGTCTGCAGAAGCCTAAGGTGGAGAGGGGCTTATCTCATAAGGTTGTGTGAGTGTTGCTTTTGTCTGATAGAGTGGATCCCAACAAGATTTACAGAAAATTCGTAAAGTTTTTAAGAGAATTATATAAACAGAATTATCACCAGCTTGGACTAAAAGGGACAGAGACAAGATAAAAGAAAAAGAGGGCTTGGAACCCTCAAATTCTACTGGCAAGAAGCAGGCTGAGAATATCACTCAGCTGCAAACACATGATACCCTTCACGAAAAAGGAAGGATGACTCACAGGGAAGGATCAAGAGCCTAGAGGGCTGAGTCCAGAGCCTTGGAGTATAGTTCCCAAGCCTTGAGACATATCAAAATATTTACAACATCTGCCTGGATAGATTCTGGAATCTACAAGACCAGCAACTTCTTCGTGGCTCTGATTTTCTCCCTTTTCAAGCAGGAGTGTCTGGAGTGGTTATTCTATGTCTGTCTCATTATATGTTCAGTTTGGGAGGGTGCTATGGGCTGAATGTTTGTGTCTCCTCAAAATTCACATGTTGAAGCCCTAACCCCCCATGTGATGCAGCCCAAGCTGACTAATACAGAGGGAGGGGGGCAGATAACCTGTCAAGAAGAACTGTACTGGAGGAACTGTATTTAAGGAAATATAATCACACTTGGACCTGATTTAGATTGTGAGATTCTGGACACTGAGCAGATGCTATAATAGGATGAAACTTCTGGGGATTCTGGAAGGGGTTGACTATATTTTGCACGTGGGAAGGATATGAATCCTTGGTGGCCTGGGGTAGCCTGCAGGTTGGCCCACATTGATCCCCACCTCCTGGTATTCATACTCTGTGGCGTCCTCTCCCCACAATTGCACTGCAGTTAGCAACCAATAGCACAGAGCAGGAGTGATGGTGTGTCACTTCTGATGGTAACTTATTTTTATAAGTGTGGCTTACCTCCCTCTCTCTGTCAGATCACTTGCTCTGGGAGAAGCCAGCAGCCCTATGAAGACGCCCACATGGTGAAGAACCAAGGCTGCTGGCCAAAGTCAGCAATGAACCAAGGCTTCTTTCCAACAGCCATTTGCCTGGGCCATCTTAGACACAGAACCTCTAGTCCCAGTGCAGTTTCAGATGACTGCAGTTCTGGCCAGCATCTTGATGGCAACCTCCTGAGAGACTCTGAGCCAGAACCACCTGGCTAAGCCACTCGCAGATTCCTGACCCTTGGAAACTGTATGAAATACTAATTTTTTTTAAGTCACTGTGTGTATTAACCATACATTTCTGATGCTTTGACATTTGGGGTTTTGCTGACCCTGGAGAGACTTCCCTTCCAGGACTAGCCAATTCCCAGAGAGAGTGCAAACCATTTGTATGCAAACCAAGTAATCCAGAGTCTATACCCAACCACCTCCCTTACTGGGCTCTCACAGGGCTCTCACACTCTATCTGCCCTGTCCACCTGCACTAATCACCTCAGGGCCAGGTGCCAGACAGTTAGAGATGGCCCCTATGCCCCACAGCCACCGAAGTGATTCAGACTAGCCAATCCTAAGCCTGCTTTCCCTGCCTTGCCTGTTCCTTCCCATGGAAACCACAGTAAATGTTCTTGCCCACATTTCGCCTTCCTCCTGGCTGACCCTGGTGCTTCCCCATGTGGCCCATCTGAGGCATGGTGTGTGCCCTTCTCTTGGAATTGACAAGAAATTTTCACATATTGAGGTATATGGGGTAACTATTCAGGTTCAAACTGATTTGGCTTGAACTAAAAAGCCTGACTGATGGCCTATCAAACATACATTGTACGTCTACTTGACCATTAAAGAATACACTCTATTAAGATAAGAATGCAGACTTCCCCTCCTACGCCCTATTGGTAATGCCCTATTGGTAACACCCAGATTAGTCCCTTTCCTGACATCATGGTCACATTGACCTGCTAATTTGCAACTGGATACCTCTTTGAAATTTTGATGAAAATGTATCCTGGGTGTTTAATGCATGTTCTTTGTTCTAAAAAGATATAAGACTGTGCTGAAAACCATGCTTCTCTGGAATGCTTTCTAAGGCCTTCCTGGGTTATAATCTTCAATCCGGCTCAAGTAAACTCACCTTATTTCTCTTATCTATAGAATGGTTATTGGTTATTTTGTGTCAACAGAATGTATAACAAGTAGTTACCTCCTAATCTGTTGACCTTGCCATACCTAAATAATAATAAAACCTACATTTAAAATAGGTATGATTTGGGTAATTTGTTGCAAAGCACTAGATAACTAATACACTTAAACATTCATATATTAAACATTCATATACTTTTCCTTCATACCACAATGCCATCTTCACATCTAATGAAATTTAAATTATTCCTTAATATCATCTAAGACCTAGGTCATCTTATAACTGTCCTTCATCTCCCTAAAAATGCCTTTACATCAGGTTTTTGACGAACAGGATCCATATAAGGTCCACTGCATTCAATGTGAAGTTTTTCAAGTCTCTTTTCAAGGTAGAATTTTCAAAAGGCAAAAACATGAGTTTCCTATAAACATAAAGTAAGCAGGTATCAAATATTTAACTAACCATTAATGAGGGTAGCAGCAGGATGGTTAAGCTGGTTAAAAGACACTTGGAGAAACTGAAGCATTGGAAAATGATTGCTAAATTAGATTTTTTAAGAAACTGGTTAACAACCTCCAAGGCAATAAAACCGATAATCAAAACATTTTTTATTATCTTTGCAACCAGACAGAAATCATTTGTACCGGACAAAATTAATCTCAATTGCTATCAGATAAGAATCATTTGCATAACTATCAGTTTTGTATGTTATCTTCTTCCCTGGCAGAATTGTAAAATATCTTAATTAATCTTAAATAGTCTGAAACAGAGGTGGACACCCCCAGAGTGTTAGACAGTGCCCCAGCATGACATTGAAAGGACGGGACAGTAAGTCATCCATTTTCTATTTCCAAGTTGTGAGATTTTCTTTTTTCTTAACACTCTTAATCTAGAATAGTCTCCCCGTTAGGTTGTTTTCCTGTAGAAGTTCCCACATTCTGATTTTATCTGCTTCCTTCTAGTATACTTCAATCAAATGTGATTTTTAAATCAATATCTAGTTGCTAAAAATACCACATGTTATTAAATGGATGAAATGGTTTTTTGTGTGTCAATAAGACTTATTAAATCATGATGGGATGTTGAAATAATGTTTTATTAATCTATTCATTTTATCATTAACCTCAAATTACAATACTTAGGATTCCCTTTCCATCCTCTAAGGTAGGGGATGCGGGCTTGTTTTGAAGGCATAATCCTGAGATCTTCATTTGGCTGTTGACCTCAACCACAATTCTCCCCTCCTTTTCCTCCAGGAGTCCGTCCGTGCCTAACAGACGGAGGCTTCCTGGGGGTTTTATTTGAAATCCTGGGCTGGAAGTTTGAGGGGCTCTCCTTCCCCACCCTATACCTGCACCCGTTTTCTTTCTCAGACCTTCACTGAAGGTCCTGGAACTTCTGCTTTTTGTCAAGTACATTGGCTTTTGTCCTTGACACCAATTTATGATTTGTTCTGCCTCTCCTATAAGTCTTTAATGTCTTCAACATGGCTTCGCTGCCTGGTTTAGCAGAAGGAGCCCCACAAATACACCAGGAATTTCTTCCTGTGCCTCCTTCAGGAAGAGAGCTCCTTGAAGCTAATGTGGCACCCACTTGCCAGGAATATTAGATAAAAGAAGAGCATTTACTTAAAAGTAAATGGAACCAAGTTCTAATTTCCCTTATGGGCAAACCAAGGATGACAACCTAATTCCTCAGCCTTGAATTTGAGAAACTCACCCTCAATGTGACCCCAAAATATCCTAATATATTTATATACTTTTTATTTTGAAAAATTTTGAAAATATGAGAAAGTCAAGAATTAGTACAATGAAGACATATATACTCTTCACTGAGATTCAAGTGTTAATATCTTGCTCCATTTGCTTTCTCTCTCTCTTTTTTTCCTGACCTGTTTGAAAATAAGTTGCAGACCTCACGACATTTCACCACTAAATACTTCTTTGTGCACCCTCTAAGAATAAGGACCTTCTTCCACATCACCACAACCCTACTATCACATGAACATTATCAAGAATTCCCCAATTCATCTAATATCTATTTTATTTCATTTCCCCAGTTGTCGCCCAAATGACTTCTATGGCTTTTTTAAAAATCCAGGATCCAATCAAGATTCACACATTGCTTTTGGTTCCTTTATGTCTTTTAATCTAAAATAACCCCAGTGGTGACTTTAAAGCATGTCCACAAATTCTTTGATTCTCCTAATTCAAAAGATGGAACTTCCCCTTGAGTGTGGGCTGTACTTAGTGACTTACTGTTTTTTTTTCTTTTCAGTGAAGAAGATTAGCCCTGAGCTAACAGCTGTTCCCAATGCTCCTCTTTTTGCTTGAGGAAGCTTGGTCCTGAGCTAACATTTGTGCCGATTTTCCTCTATTTTGTATGTGGGTTGCCACCACAGCATGGTTTGATGAGTGGCGTAGGCCGTGCCCGGGATCCAAACCCAAGAACCCAGGCCGCAGAAGCAGAGTGCCCTGAACTTAACCACTGCGCCACTGCACCAGACCCAGTGACTCACTCCTAATAAACAGAATGTAGCAGAAGTGACAGCTTGTGCCTTCTAAGACTAGGTCATACAAGGCATTATGGCTTTTTTGGACCACAGCATGAGATACTATTCGTTGTTGTTTAAGTAGCTAAGTTTTGGGGCAATTTATAACTGTAGTTATCTACAGCAATAGATAACTAATACAATGTCCATTTAAAGTATTCCTCTACTCCCGCACCCCATATTTCCTGTGAACCGGAAGTTACATTCAGAGGCTTGATGACGTTCAGTTTAAACACTTTGGCAAGAGTCTTCATAGGTTGTTTTAAGACCTTCATGTTCTAGTCCATCAGGAGATACATGTTAGATGTCCCACTATGAGTGGTATTAAGTTTGATCACTTGGTTCCACTACTAAAAATCTTGTACCACGTGGTAAAGCTTATTGTGCAAGAATCGTCTCCCACCCACCCAACCTCCATAAGAGGAGGCCACTTCCCCATTCCACCCATGCTGGGCTCGGCCACGTTACTTACTTTGGCCAATAGGATGCCAGCAAGCATGATGCAAGCAGAAGCTTGAAGTGTACCTGTTGTTTGGGGCTGCCTTCCTGTGCTTCTACCATTACCATGAGAAGAGCTTCTCCTGGGTAGCTGCTGTCCCCTGAACCTGAGCCCCAGACAGATTCATCCCTTGAAACAGGACCACCCAACCAAGTCCAGCCTCCATCAGCTGGCCTGTAAATCTGTGAAAAGAAATAATTCTTGTTTTCAGGTACCTCATTTTGGGGACTTTTAGGCAGCATTTTTGGCGGGAAAACTAGCTAACTGATACACAGCACAGCCAAACAAGAGTGCTGCTACAAGGAGACATGGTCCTGAAGCTGGGTACCTGAGGGTTAGTGTAAATATTCCATAAGATTACCTTCCGACCTTGTTAGGAAAAGAAGTTAATCTTGTCAACTTGCTGTTTTCCTGTTTAACCTGAGGGGTAACTCAAGGGTCACGAGGATTTATTAGCTTGTTTTACAGAATAAAGAGAATGCCTTCAAGGAGCACCAGATAACCAGCCCCCAGACGCCCAGAAGTCTGATTGCCCACAGGCTTATCTGGAGTGAAAGAAACACAGATTACCCCTTTGTTTCTCTGAAACTCCTCTTGCCACACCCCTTAGTTGTGTAAAACCCCATGCCTTCTTCTCTTGTTGAGGAGGATTTGAGATAACCCATGCTCCTGCCTTCTCATCTTGGCCAATTTGAATAAACCTTTCTCCATCTCTAAGCAGTGATGTCTCAGTGTTTGGCTTACTGCACATCAGGCACACGAACTTGAGATTAGGAGGTTCAGTATCACTTCAACACCTGCTTTTCTCAGAGAATCAGCCTCCTGATCCACAGACATAGGCACCCGGCAGCCATGTTTAGATTTCAAGATCCTACCTGCAGGGTCAAGTGGGCCAAACCAGGGTGGACGCCTGACCCAATCAAGCCTTTGGTTTTTGAGTGAGTGAAAACTAGGTAGTTTCTCTGTGTGGCTGGAATAACAACAAACATGCAGGAGCTGTGGAGTGGCCATATTCAACACGGAAGCAGGTCTAAAGTGAGAAAAAACAATGAAGCGGACACAAAGATAAATAGAGAGGTCCCTCCAGCATTCTGGGTCCTGGTTCCCTTCCCTTTCTGAGCCCAGATCCTTTCTTTCTTTCTTGACCTTCAGTTCTAGCAAACCATATCCTTACAAGAAGTGCCCCCTTTACACATAAGATAAGGTCACTGTGGTTCCCTACTTGCAACTCAAGAGTCTTAATACACATGCCTAAACCTACCTCACCCGGGTGTGCCCCTGAACATACTTGTGTTAGTTTCCTGGGGCTGCCACAGCAAATACCACAAATTTGGTAGCCTGAAACCACAGAAATGTATTCTCTCACAGTTCTGGAGACCGGAAGGGCCACGCTCCCTCTGAGGGCTCTAGGGAAGAATCCTTCCTTATCTCTTCTACCTTCTGGAGGCTCCAGGCATTCCTTGGCTTCTGACTGCATAGCTCCAATCTCTGCCTCCATCTTCATATGGCCTTCTCTGGGTCTGGGTCTTCTCTTCTTCTCTCTCTTGTAATGATACTCATTGGATTTAGGGCCCACTCAGATTGTCCAGGATGATCTCATCTCAATATCCTTAACTTAATTACATCTACAAAGACTCTTTTTCCAAGTAAGATCACATTCACAGACATGGACCTCATACCTCATGCAGGCTTCTCACCAGGCCTCAGCCAGTGGAACAAACTCAGAAATCGGTGCATGTATGATATACAGAATTCAACTGGATAGCATTTTAAATACCCATAAGAGTTGTGTGCGGTCTGAAAAAATAAGAGAAGGCAAGACCCCAACAAGTTTAAAATTCTTTCATGTCAAAAGGAACAGGCATTTACATATTTTAGGATCCCTGTTAAGTCAAAAGTGTTCGAATTAAGGAACGTGTGTAACTGGAGCAGAGGAATGTGAGCCACACCCACACGCCTTCTTGAGGTTATTGAGTCACTGATAAAGCAGTTGTAGAAAGGGCTCTACGTGACTGTCAGGCTGTGAGAAGATTCCTTCTAGATCTCTGCAGCATCAGGACTCATGTTTGCCTGAAGCCCTGGCCTGAGTAGCCTCAGTTAACTGCACTAGTCACTATCCTCTCCTGTGGGTAAATATCTTTTAGTAGGGGAAGATTTAGAATTAAGTATCAAAAACTTTATGAGAATCAAACCATGGTATTATCATGAAATTTGTTAAGTAGGATATGTATATGTTTGGTATTTTATGTTCTTGGAATGCTTAAGAGAATGTGACCTATTGGAAGGTCAGCCATGTGTCTCCAATTTAAAATGTGTATAGTTAATTTAGACTTGTGATTCAAGGATGAAGTCTTACTAGGTTTATTTACCATGTTGAAATGATTAAGAGAACTTAAGTTTTGCTTCCTTTGTAAATTTAACTTATTAGATTTCCTATAATTATTTAGAATTCAGGAATGTTTTTTGTTGTTAATTCAGACAACAGAAATACTTTAGAAGGAAATCAGTTATGTTACATTTATGAATGCAATTAAAAAGGTTTGAAGATGGTTAATTAACTAAGTTAGTGAATGAGACCAAGTACGATCCAAATACCTCTTAAAACTGATGCCTCAGATTTGCTGGATGCATAATATGAAAAATGACAATAGTGATTTAACTTTAATAACTAATGAGAGAATAAGGATTTTGGGTTTGTAACTTTCATATATTGAAAATTAAAATGTAAAGCCAAAGTAAACATCTGCGCAGCTCTTTTTTTTTTACAATTTTATTTATTTATTTATTTTTCCCCCAAAGCCCCAGTAGATAGTTGTATGTCATAGCTGCACATCCTTCTAGTTGCTATATGTGGGACACGGCCTCAGCGTGGCCTGAGAAGCAGTGTGTCGGTGCACGCCTGGGATCCGAACCCAGGCCACCAGCAGCGGAGCTCACGCACTTAACCGCTAAGCCATGGGGCCGGCCCCATCTGCACAGTTCTTTCTGTACCCCAAAACTACTCTCAAGAATACCAAAAAACTTTACAAATCCATGGCATCTCTTACCCCAATATATTGAATACTTTCTAAGGTCCAAACAAAGTGCATCACATTGTTAAAAATTTTTATTTCTATCTCCCCATCTTCAGATCATGTGTACGACTGCCCTGTTCCAAACCACCATTTTAGTTTATTTGTGTCCATTATATGGACTTGATCTTTGCCTTGAGCTGTCTTAATTTGTGGGGATATAGTAAATCAGGGTAGTTATTTATTTATTTTTTTATTATTATTTTTTTAAAGAATCTTTTTTTTTTCCCCCCAAGCCACAGTAGATAGTTGTATGTCATAGCTGCACGTCCTTCTAGTTGCTGTATGTGGGACACAGCCTCAGCACGGCCGGAGAAGCAGTGTGTTGGTGCGCGCCTGGGATCTGAGCCCGGGATCCGAACCCAGGCCGCCAGCAGTGGAGCGCGCGCACCTAACTGCTAAGCCACGGGGCCGGCCCAAGGGTAGTTATTTAATAAAAGATATTTATTGGGGTCCAACTTGGTGGCATAGAGGTTAAGTTCGCACGTTGCACTTCGGTGGCCTGGGGTTCACTGGTTCCGATCCTGGGCTAGGACCTAGTCACTGCTCATCAAGCCGTGCTGAGGCAGTGTCCCATATAGAAGAGCTACAACTCTACAACTATGACACACAACTATGTACTGGGGTTTTGGTGAGAAAAAAGAAAAAGAGGAAGATTGGCAACAGATGTTAGCGCAGGACCAATCTTCCTCAAAAAAAAAAAAGATATTTATTTAAGAAAAGTGATAATGCAAAGGAAATGCTCCTTTAACCCACCAAAACTACTAGAATAAACACTTTAAATAAAAGTCAAAGTATCATCAACTATGGTTTAATACTTCTGCTGCCAAAGTAATTTTGAAATAAACAGCATTACAGTTTTATGAATTTAAATGAAGAGACATTTATAGCAGCTCTATTCATAATTGCCCCAAACTGGAAACAACCCAAACAGCTTTCAATGAGTGAAGAGATAAATAAACAGTGGTACATTTATACAATGGAATACTACTCAGAGCTAAAAAGGGACAAATTATTTATACACCCCAAAACATGGATGGGTGAGTGAAAGAAGCTAGTCTCAAAAAGCTACATACATGATTCTATTTATATGACATTCTGGAAAGGCAAAATTCTAGGAGTGGAGCACACTGCAGTGGTTGCCAGGAGCTGGGGACCGGGGGAGGGTTTGACAATAAAAGGCACTTCAGAGAGTTTTCTGGGGTGATGGAAATGTTCTTCATCCTGACTGTGGTGGTGGATACACGTACCTACACATATGGTAAAACTGTGCACCGGAATCAAACATCTATTTTACAGTATGTAAATTTAAAATAGATAAAGAGACAAATATAAAAAAATCTAAACAGTAATTCCTTAACTTGCTCTTTTTCTCTAGGTATTTGTTGCTCAGTGTTCTGGCAAACAGAGGAATAAATTCTGTTATCAAATTCCTTAATTTCGAGAGAACCCCATCAATGGAGTATTGTCCAGTCATGTGTTTTTGTTTCAATAAAACAGCAAAGAGGTCCTTCCTGAAATCCTGATATTGGGAGACAAGTGTTAATTTAAATTCCTGCAGGAGAGAAAGGTCATGTGTCCGGGTGAGAACACGGTGTCTACACCTTGCGGTGAGAGCTGCTGTGAAGGAAGCATCAGCATTGAAAGAGCAGAAAGGGAGAGCATAATTTTGCTAATCAAAGCCAGGTGCAAAGACAACAGGCTCAAATTCCTTCTGCTTGGAAGTGAGCAAAGCATTGGTAAGGACAAAACAAGAAGCACTCAATGAACCCATTGATCAATTTCTTTTTCTTTCTCCCTAACTAGCCCTTAGTCTGAAGAATAAAACTCTTCAGTTTTTTTTTTTAATGGGTCAACATTATTTTACTTTTGCGTTCAAACCTAAATTCACAGATTTTCTTGAACAACTCTGCTTTCTTTATTTCAAAGGTGAAAACTCTACCTTACTGATCTGGAAAGTGGGGAAACGTGTGTTTTTAGAGACAAGGCCTATCTATATAGGAAAAGGCCTCCACCTGTCACCATTTAGGGTGATATTTGTATTTGTTATCTATTGCTGCATAACAAACTTTCCTAAAATTTAGTGACTCAGAGCAACGATGTATTGTTTCTCAAGTTTCTGCTGGTCTTGCCTGGGTTCAGACAGCTGGTGGAAATGCTGAAGATGGAAGGTCTACGATGGCCTCATTCACACCTCTGGGGCCTTGGTCTGGCTGTCAGCTGAGCGTCTGTCTCCATGTGGTCTCTGTGTGATCCCAAGAGATTGAAAATTTACAGTATCTCTTAAAGCCTACTCTCAGGTTGCACAATGTCACTTCTGCTGCATTCTGCTGGTTAAAGCAAGCCCAGAGTCAAGGGACAGAGAAATAGGTCACACCTCTTGATTTAGGGAAGAGCAGCCAAGTTACACTGCAGAGGAGTGGAGACACAGGGACACCATTTGTTGGGGGTCCATAACAATACTGCACCACAGTATAACAATACTGTGACGTTTAAAAGTTCATCTAAACATTAATTAAATTAGCTCTTGGCTCTGAAACTGTAAACTGGATGAAATTAGGCTAAAGATATATTTTGGTTTTTTTTGTTTTGTTTTTTAGACTTTTTTTTTCTCCCCCAAAGCCCCAGTAGATAGTTGTATGTCATAGCTGACATCCTTCTAGTTGCTGTATGTGGGACGCAGCCTCAGCATGACCTGAGAAGCGGTGCGTCGATGCGTGCCCGGGATCCGAACCTGGGCCGCCAGCAGCGGAGCACGAGCACTTAACCGCTAAGCCATGGGGCCAGCCCTAAAGCTATATTTTGGATCAGAAGCTCGCATTCACTTCAGCTTTGCTGTAGTTAATCTTTATTTTAAAACTATCAGAAACCACTTATAGATGAGTCAGAGAAATCGGACCCTGTGATTTTCATGGGGATTTTAACCATCATTTAAGAGAAAAGTAACATGGAATCCATTAGCTATTTTTAAGTGCACTATTATTATCTGATTGTATGTCAACTCCCTGAGGTTTCTTGATGTCTGAACATTTCACGATGTTGTAACATTATGAAAGGACCCAGTTCCCAAGAGGATGTGGGCACACCTGAACATGAATGTGAACTGGAGCTGGAATGCTGGTCGGTCCCGGGAGCAGAGGCACAGAGAAAGGCCGGGATAATCGTTGTGCACACAGCTTAAGCTCGGCCCTCTGCCACCAAAGGCTGCCAAACCCATCACACTCTGGCAATAGAAAGGGATGCTCCGATGGGGGCCAGGGCCATGCAGACATCTGACCACCTCTGCAGTCTGGGCTAATTCCAAGAATTCCCTGGGAAGAAAGTGCCTATAGGTTCAAGTCCAAACTCCCTAGCACACATGGAAGTGTCAGGCCTGAGTTTACCCTCCTGGGCCTGTCTCCCACACTCCCATCCTCCTTTCTCGGCTGCCAAGATCATCAAGCATCACACAGCTGGGCTTTAATCCATGCTTCTCCCCCCTCCCTGCTGCAAAGTCTCTTGGAGATGGAGGTAAATATTATTTCAGCTGTAAAGCTGTGCTCCTCCCCATGCCTCACCAGAACCCCCACCCCAACCAGCCACCACTGGGCGGTCCTGTGGACTTCTGCACTCTCTGTGTTATAAAGCCTCTGTAATAGGTTATAGCTGGGAGCTGGGAGGTCTGTCTCCCTTCTCACTGGGAGCAGGATGTCCTCCCTGGGTCCAGTCCTCCCTGAGTTCTGTCCTACTCTTCTCAACATAGTGAGCAATTCCTCTCGTAGGTCTCCATATAGTAGGCTTTCTGTACAGAAGCTTCTCTATCAACAACTGGGAGGTAATTTATCCAGTGCTGTTGCAATCTATTCAATTGCTTTTTGAAATGGCTCCACCTCCCTCTTCATAAAATATATAAAAGTAGGTCTTTGATGGCTCCTTGAAATGTTAGACTTGGAGCTACCATTCAACCCAGCAATTCTACTCCTAGGTATATAGCCAAGAGAAATGAAAACATATGTTCACACAAAAATTTATACATGGACCTTCATAGCAGCATTATTCACGATAGCCAAAAAGTGGAAACAACCCAAATGTCCATCAACTAATGAATGGAGAAATAAAATGTGCTATATCCATGCAATGGAATATTATTTGGCGATAAAAAGGAATGAAGTACTGATACACGCTACAACATAGATGAACCTTGAAAATATTATGCTGAGTGAAAGAAGGCAGCCACAAATGATCGCATATTATATGATTCCACTTACACGAAATGTCCAGAATAGAGACAGAAAGGAGATCCGAGGTTGCCAGGGGCTGGTGGGAGAGCAGGAATGGGGAGTGACTGCTAATGGGTGTAGGTTTCCTTTTACAGACAGGAACACGTTCTAAAATTGATTGTGAGTGCACATCCCTGTGAATAACTAAACCATTGCACTGTACACTTTGAGTGGATGAAAGCTATGGTACGTGAGTTATACCTCAATAAAGAGGTTAAAAATAATTGTCCTTTGAGGACGGTCAGGGGGTATTCTAGTCCTCAGAGGGCTGTGTATTGTGTATCATTTCTGTTCCAGGCGCAAGAAAATCGCCTTGGAAACAGCTTCCGGCACTTGGCCCTTCACCTTTTCTTCAAGCCTCCATCTTCCCCTCTCGGATGGGGTGGGAAGGGGTTACAGCCGGCAGAGGGCACCTCTGGGGGAAGGCTGCCCGCGAGGCCGGCCTGGGCCCTGCCCAGTCCCCAGGGGCTGCAGTTCTAGGAAAAGGGTGGCACCCGACACCAAAGGAGCTGTCTGGTGCCCGGCGCACCCCAGCCTCCTCGGGAGACCCCGAAACCAACCGTAACCGGACCCCCAGCCGAAACAGGGCTTCTCCGAGGCGCGGGTGGCGGCGGGGGCGCCTGGATCCGCCCCCTCCGGCGTCGCTGCCGACCTCGGGCTGCGGGGGGAGAAACGAGAACGGAGGGCGCCGCCAGGGGCCAAGAGGGGCGGTGTCCTTGGGTGGGCGCGATGCCCCCCAAGGGCCGCCCGAGACGGAGGGTGGGGGAGGGCGTGGAGGGAAAGGGGGCGCACCAATACGGGGTGCCGAGTCAGCGGAATCCGTCCTGACTCTCCGAGCGAGGCCTGGCTCAGAATCAAAGGGACCGCAGGGGGCGGGAGGTTTGAAAAACGGCAGTATTTGTATTGGCGAGTAAAGCAAATCGGAGTGTCGGAGCAATAGGGAAGCGGGAGGTCCGGAGAAAGCAGGAACAAGGCGGCTGAGAGCTAGCGTGGGAGGCGGGGGGCACCGGGACCACGCGGGACCCCTGCCCGGCAGGGTGGGCGCGCGCGAAGAAGCGGAGGGGTTGTAAAGGGCGACAGCGTTGTAGACGCTGCGTGCATAAGATGCACGCAGATGGATTAAACACCACCACCGTGTGCCTGCAATCCTCTACTCGAATGGAAACCGCGTCCCAGCGCCCCACGGCGTCCCAGTTTTGCCTCTAAAGTGCGTGCCAGCTGGAGGAATCTGAGAGACTGGAAAAGGGAGGACGCCTCCTCAGGGCAGCTGGGGGTTGGAAGCAGAGCCCCTGGCAGCCCGTTGCCATTCACCGGGACGGAAACCCTGGAGCTTGGCCTTTGGCGCCAGCTTGGGCCACCTAGTCGCAAGTTGCTCCCTCTGCTGCCCTCTGGCCAAAGTGGCAGGGATGCTTCAGGAGCTGGTGGCAGATGCCAGCAAGAGTTGCAGGGGTGGGTGAGAGGGCCCCTGTCCCTCTGTGCCTTCTTTCTTATAACTGTTTTTTATCACCAAAATAATTTATGTTCATTATTTAACAATACATAAAATACATTGTGATAGAATAATGGCCCTCCAAAGACATCCACCTCCTAATCCCCAGAACCTGTTAATATGTTACAAGGCAAAAAAAAAAGGGGGGGGGGGTAGGAGACTTTGTAGATATGATTAAGTTAAGGATCTTCAGATGGATGAGTACCCTGGATTGTCCAGGTGGGCCCAAAGTAATCACAGGAGTCCTTAGAAGAGAGAGGTTGGAGGGTCAGAGTCAGAGAAGAAATGTGAGGACAGAAGCAGAGGTCGGAGTGATACATCTGCTGGCTTTGAAGATGGAGGAAGGGGACTCCAGTCAAGGAATGCAAACAGCTTCTAGAAGACGGAAGAGGCAAGGAAACAGATTCTCCCCTAGAGCCTCCAGAAGGAACCCAGTCTTGCAAACACCTTGAATGCAGGCCAGTAGACCCATTTCAGCCTTCTGAGCTCCACAACTGTAAGAAAATAAATTTTTGTTGTTTTAAGCCACTAAGTTTGTGGTGAATTTTTATAGCAAAAATAGGAAATGAATACATGAATACATACATTAAAAAAATAAAGAAAATAAGGCACTTATAATCCACCTCCTGGAATGAACTCATGGTTTTCAATATCTATAACTTAGCCGTCAACTGATGACCAGAACAGGTGTATGAAGGCACGTGTACAGGGTGAAGTTCAGTATAGTTGATGCTGGTGTGTCCAGATGAAGACAACTCCAGTAATTCTACCACCTAAGAGGGCCTCGAAGATCACCCAGCACCCAGATCTGGGTTTGTGAATACCATTCTCCACTGAAAGGAACCAGGGCTCCCGGGAGAAGTGGCTAATTCCAGAATTCAGGTAGGAAATATACGAGATAAACTGGAACATATTCTGTCAGACTATGAGGAAGTGCTCAAAGAATAATAGGAACTTATCAAAAGGACAAAAGGAAGTTAGCTTGAAGGGGCTCCCATTGGATAAATCTGGGATAATCTGACCAACAATAATGATAGTATTGAATTATAACTATTCTTACTGTATTATAATCCTAGTCTAAAGTAAGAATCTGTAAGTACATACTAATATAACTATATAAATGAAAAAATAAATAAATGGGGAGGATGGGAAACTCTTCCTTAAATGGAAAAGTAAAATATGTAGAACGAATAATAGAATTAGATAATGCCATTTGGAACCACCATAGTAATAATTGTGTCAGGGAGAATCATCAATGGATGCTGAAACGGTGGGTGAAAGTTTAACGAGAAACAAGATTTGTAAATGGTCTCAAACTATCTCCCCACAGGATACTAACTACCAAAGGGGAAATAGTAACTTTACAGTGGAGAAAACTAGCAGCCATCTTACCAAGTGATCAAAGTTAACATCACCAGTCATGGGACAAATTGACAACATGTGCCTGTGACATGATGCAACAGAAGGGCACAACATCACTTCAGTGCTGCTTGAGCCAAAAATACACAACCCTAACTTCACTATGAGGAAATATCAAACAAATGAAATTGAGAGACATTTTACAAAATAATTGGCCTGTACCCTACAAAAATGTCAATGTTATGAACAACAAAGACAGACTAAGGAATTGTTCCTTATGAAAGGGGACTAAAGAGATCTGACCGCTAAATGCAATATGGATTCTGGATTGGATCCTGGACCAGGAAAAAAGCTTTTCCCCTCTTTTTGTTATAAAGGACATTAGTCATGCTACAGCATGGATGAACCTTGAGGACACTGTGCTAAGTGAAATAATCTGGTCAAAAAAGGACAAATATTGTGTGATTCCACTTTTATGACGTACCTAGAATAGTCAAATTCTTAGAGACAGAATACATGGTAGTTACCAGGATCTGAGGGGGAGTTGGGGAGTTATTGTTTAATGAGTACAGAGTTTCCATTTGAGATGATGAGAAAGTCCTGGAGATGGATAGTAGGTGGTATAGACTGAATGTTTGTGTCTCCCAAAATTCATATACAGCATTGAAACCTAATCCCCAATGTGATGGTATTTGGAGGTGGGGCCTTTGAGAGGTGATTATGTCATGAGGGTGGAGCCCTCATGAATGACGTTACTGTCCTTATAAAAGACACCCCAGTGAGCTCCTTTGCCCCTTCTGTCATGTGAGGACACAGCGAGAAGACTACTGTCTAGGACCAGGAAGTGGACTGTCACCAGACGCCTAATCTGCCAGCGCCTTTATGTTGGACTTGCAGCCTCTAGAACTGTGAGAAATAAATTTCTGTTGTTTATAGGCCATCCAGTCTGTGGTATTTTGTTATAGCAGCCCAAACAGCCTAAGACAGTGGTGATGGTTACACAACATTGTGAATGTACTTAATGCCACAAATTACATACTTCAAAATGGTTAAAATGGTAAACTTCATTATATATAATTTACGACAATAAAAAATAATTTTTAGAAACAGCAACTTTTGGGGGCTGGCCCCGTGGCGTAGTGGTTAGGTGCGCGCGCTCCACTGCTGGCGGCCCGGTTCGGATCCCAGGCACGCACCGACACACCGCTTGTCAGGCCATGCTGTGGCGGCGTCCCATATAAAGTGGAGGAAGACTGGCACGGATGTTAGCTCAGGGCCAGTCTTCCTTCAGCAAAAAGAGGAAGATTGGCATGGATGTTAGCTCACGGCTGATCTTCCTCGCGCACATACACACACACACACTAAATAAATATATATTAAAAAAAAAAAACTGCAACTTTCGGAAAAAAAGACATTAGTAGATGATTGGCAAAATTTTCATAACGTCTGTAGATTATATAATGTTGGTGTGCCAATGTTAATTTCCTCATTTTGATAAATGTATTGTGGTTATGTAAGAAAATGTCCTTTTTTTAAAAGAAATATATAGGAAGTATTTAGGGGCAAAGAGGCATCATGTCTACAATCTACTCTCAAACAGCTTAGAAAAATTAATATATACAAGATATTCATGTATGGATAGAGAGAAAAAATGGCAAAGCAAAAGTGGCAAAATATTAACACTTGTGAATGTGGGTGAAATGTATACAAGAATCTGTACTTGTCGCAACTTTTCTGTAAGTCTAAAATCATTTCAAAACAACTGGTTTAGGGCCCAGCCCCGTGGCTTAGCAGTTAAGCGCGCGCACTCTGCTACTGGCGGCCCAGGGTTCGGATCCCGGGCGCACACCGACGCACCGCTTGTCCAGTCATGCTGAGGTGGCGTCCCACATATAGCAACTAGGAGGATGTGCAACTATGACATACAACTATCTACTGGGGCTTTGGGGGAAAAAAAGGAGGAGGATTGGCAATAGATGTTAGCTCAGAGCCGGTCTTCCTCAGCAAAAAGAGGAGGATTGGCATAGATGTTACCTCAGGGCTGATCTTCCTCACAAAACAAACAAACAAACAAACACAAGTGGTTTAAAAAATTAGAAAAGGATCAACTAACTGGAAAGGAAGGAGAAGTTGTCTGGAAGAAAGAGAATTCTATGCCCGAGGTCCTGATGCAGTGAACTGTCTGGGCGGCCACGGCTCTGGGACGCCCTCACTCAGGCGGTTCTGGGAACAAGGAATGCAGGGACTCAGCCACACCAACTGGTTGGGAAGAAACAGGTTAGGAGTCCTTGGAACAGAGGCTAGGGCAGCCCCATCCACTTGCAGAGATGGACCAGTATCCAAGGAGGCATGGTGAGATCAGGTTTGGTTCAGATGGCCGTCCATCCAGGGAGTTTCAATGGCGTGGGTGAAGCAGAGAAGCCAGGAGGCTGAAGCTCGGAGCCCTGACAGTCCTGTTGCTGGAGACGGAGGGAACAGTGTTCAAGCAGCATCCCTTCCTCCTCCAGCTACACACACAACATGGGAGAATCTCATGGACCTAGTGGTGAGTGAAATATTAGAGGCACAAGGTCCATACTGTCAGATTCCAGTCATATGAAGTTCAAAAACAGGCAGAACAAATTGATGGTGACAGAAGTCACATTCATGTCTTTGGGGAGTGAGTATTGACTGAGAAGGGGCAGGAGGGAATTCTGTGAGGTCTGGGAAATGTTCTATATCTTGATCTGGGTGTCGGTTACAGTGATCAAGATGTGCACCTCAGCTTTGTGCACTTTTTACTGTATGTGTTAATTCTCCTTTTAAAAAGGTTTAGACCACCCCCACCCCCACCTTGGCACTGCCCACTGAGATGGCATCCATGTAAACAAGGCATTCTTGCAGATTCAATGGAGATTTGATTTACGTTGTTTGTTATTTCGTTGCTAAGCAACACAGTCTAAGCTACACAACCAAGTGACTCCAACTATTAACAGCCAACGTGGGGCATGTGCGAAGCCAAGGATCCAAGAGTGATGACATGGACAATCCCCATCCCCAGCATCTTTTTGCTCTGGAGGGGTGGGCGCTGGGAGGAGGTGAGGCTGGGGGTCGAGCAGCTCAGAAGGAGCAGTAGGCCCGGCCCCTCCCTGGCGTGGGCTGGCTGCAAAGAGCCCGCCGGCGGCATCCATCACCATGGCAACTGTTTCCCTGTACTGGGGCTAAAATGAGGCTCTGTGGGTGTCACGGCAGTGATTGGAGGTCTCACCTGCCATTGAATCAAGTGGCCTGATGAGGAAATTGATGAGTCACTGCAAAAAAGGCTGATGCTTGTTGGGCAGCATCATTCCTGTTGAAATGGGACAGATTTGAGGCTGGGGGACTGGCCTGAGAGAGAGTGGTGAAGGTTATCTGGAGGGCAGGGATGGGCAGGGCACCAACAAAAAGACCCAAGGACCAGTTACGACTAAAACGATGTGGAGATAAACAAAGACCACTCACACAAGAAAAGCAAAGACTATTTATTCAGAGCTTGCTTACAAAAGGAGTCAGCTATGGACAAGTGTTTGGCAGAGACTCAAAGGCAGACTGAGTGGGAAAGCTTTACGGTGGAAAAAGGGAAGGCTTCAGATATGCTCTGATCGGAGGCTGTTTGCCTGGGCAAGCTGGAGCAGGGCTAACTAGAAGCAGGCATCCCATGTGATTGGTTAGGGTGCACATTTGGCTTTCTCTGGTTGGTCCTAAATTGGAAGTGGGGCCAAAAATGAGGGAAGCGGTCAGGTATTAAGTGCTGACCGTTCTGGGCCAAATGCTGCAGTGGTTGTGGTTGGCTTCCTGGACTGGTTGCTGCAGATTGTGGGTCACGTTCTACTGTCATATATGGTCTGGCCATTGTCTGCTTGTAAATTCAGTCTCTCAATGAATATCCAGAAGTTAGACAGTCAAGAGAGTGGTCCCTGCGGTCTTATTAACAAGGAGGCGAGGCACTGTGCAGTGTAGGGACACAGCTGTGAGGGCCACCCCAGAAGTGGGACATGGAGCATCACAGGGAGGAAAGTCAGGGAAAGGGGTGAGGTTAAACACCCATCCGAACTCAGAGATACGGGGAGAAGGGCCACCTCTGATGGGGACTCACAGAGTACCCTGTGAGCCCAGATGTGTTCCTGGCACAGCCCTGGAGCCAGATGCTGAGTGTGGCCACTTTGAGATGCGGGACCTGGGTAACTCACAGAACCTGAGTGTCTTCCTCTTCAACTCCTGCCTCATCAGAGTGTTGAGAATTGAATGAGTTAATAAGCATCAAGTTCACTGGACAGTGCCTGGCATCAGCAAGGGCTCCATTATTGTTGGATGTTATTATTTTAGAGCTTCTGAATAACTAGTCAAAAGTTAAATTAAAATATTGTTAGATGGGCCAGCCGGTGGCATAGTGGTTAAGTTCAGCGTGCTCTGCTTTGGCAGCCTGGGGCTCATGGGTTCAGATCCCAGGCACGGACATATACCACTCATCAAGCCATGCTGTGGAGACATCCCACATACAAAATAGAGGAAGATGGGCACAGATGTTAGCTCAGGGCCACTCTTCCTCAAGCAAAAAGAGGAAGATTGGCAACAGGTGTTAGCTCGGGGCCAATCACCAAAAATAAAAATAAAAATAAAAATTGTTAGAATCAATATCAAAGCTGTGTTGATGTAACTGAACTAAAGTGTCAGAACCCTGGACTCAGAGTGAGGTTGAAGGATGGTGGGTGGATTGAAGGGGACAGCAGTGGAAACAAATCATCCGTGGGCACCAAGAGAGTAAACATTTGGTCCAGCCTAGATGGCATGCTCTCCCCAGGGCCAGAAGAGGAAAGGGGAATGGGCCAGTGGGGAGACTAGCAGCTCCTCTGGAACTCTGTGTTTGGAGTGAGGGAGGAACAGTTCTCTAAAAGAAAGGCAGATATTGCTGCCAGGAGAAGGGGGCATGGAGAACTTCACAATCAAAAATAACATGTATGTGTATTCATATGCTTTAACGTTTGTGGTCAAAAAGAAGACTTAAACCTAAGTAATCTAGAAATTCTGGTTAGACACCAAAGTCACATCTAATTAGTCAGAATGGTAATCATTACCTGGGTTCCCCAAGTGAGGTTGTGAAAAGATTCTGTCCCAGTAAAACTAGGCAGTAGCCCCTAATTCAGTGGTAACCTTCTTTGGGGACGGGAATCAGGTCTTCAACCTGCCTGACCTCCTTATCTTCAGGGTCTAACACAGCGTATTCTACAGAATAAGCACTCAGTAATTTTTTCATGCTAATGAAGACATACAAGAAGATAACAAAAGAAATACAGCCTCAGTGCTTAATGGTTTCGATAAATACAGGAGTGAGAGGTGCCAGATAATCGCTCAAGGTTCCTTAGGGTTCCAAATATCTAAGCTAAAATCTCTAAGGAACAGCTGCACTTTAGGGCAACTACACAATTTCAGGTTAGGAGACAAAATATCAAATGGAAATGTATATTGCAAGAGACTCATCAGTTAGAGAGATATTCCCCTGGGGCCCAGGGAGCTGCCCCCAAATGCATGTAGCCATATGTGGCAGAGGGGGTTGAAACTGGAGACATGGCGCAGCCTCTGCAACAGCAAGTCAACGTTGAAGTCTAGACTGGTGGTGAGCATGAATATTCCCCAACCACTGTATTAGTTTCCTGTGGCTGCAGTAACGAATTACCACAACCTGGTAGCTTAACACAACAGAAATTTATTCCCTCACAGTTCTGGAGGCGAGGAGCCTGATATCAAGGTGTTGGCAGGATCACATTTCCTACAGAGGTTCTGAGAATCCATTCTTTGCCTCTTCCAGCTTCTGGTGGCTCCAGACGTTCCGTGGCTGTGGCTGCACCACTCCAGTCTCTGCCTCTGTCTTCACATGGCCTTCTCTGTGTGTCTCAGATCTCCCTCTGCCTCACTCTCATAAGGATGCCTGTCACCAAATTTATGGTCCACCTGGATAAAGCAAGATGATCTCATCTCAAGATCCTTAACTTAGTTGTATCTGCAAAGACTGTTTTTCCAAATAACGTAACAATCACAGGTTCCAGGGATTAGGGCGTGGACATATCTTTCGGGGGCCGCCATTTAGCCCACTATACCACATCCCAAAGGCAAGAACATTAAGAAGTTCCTAGTTCCCTCCTGAAAATGCGTGTTGACTGCCACGGAGCTCCCATGACATTCAGGAGCTGAGCCCACGGGCTTACACGGGGAAGCCCAGCAGTCACCCTCGGAATCAGGATTTATTGCCAGCCTGGGGCGATCTGACTTAGCCTGGGAAATCCAACACAGCTTCAAGGAATTCCTGGGCTACAGGAATCTCTGGATGTGGAAGGTTCCATGGCCGATTTAGATGCTTTTTTGCTCTCAAGGGTGGATCCCCTAGTTCATTTATCTTTGGGGTCTGTGGACTTGTGTGGTGCAGCATTTTGCAGACTGTATGCTTGGCGACTCCAGCGGTGGGAGACAGCCTCTTAGGGAAGGGTTTAGTGGCCAAGGACATGCAGACGCCACTGGTGACCATATTCCCCTCTTGTAGATTCTCTACACATTTTAGTAGACTAAAGGCACCCAGAAATCCTATAGTAGAGAAGTCTAGTATTTCCCAACTTGCCTGCAACCCTTTATAAGTCATAGATCATAATTTGCTTTGGAAGGGAGACCTACTGTAAAGGAAATGAAGGGGCATGTGTTTGCGCTCCATTTCCTGTGGGTTGGCAGAATGAGGGAATGTCAGATTATGCCTCGTTTCTGACCCTATTTGCAATCCCACGGCTCGAGCCAGCTGCTGACTCTAATGGGCTCTGGTCCCTGCTGGGCACCTGCTCACCTGGTGACATTTGGCTCCATCTCAGGATTCAACCGTGTTTGCCCAGGACTTACTGACCTTGCTTGACGTGGCAGCAGAGAGCTCAGAGTCCTCGGCTGTGTTAAGTCCCTTGTGGCCCTCCCCACATTCTGCCCTTTCCCAGTAGTCACACAAACAAAGAACATGCCTTGTTTGTGGGTGAGCTTTTGTGTACACGGGCACTGAATAAAGTGTCTTCTTTATCTGGCTTCATTGAGCAATGAGGTCAGAAATGTGGCAACTCGATCTGAATTTCTGTGTGGTGCAAGAAGGGGTTCCCAACTTCTCTTTTTCCACCCTTGGTCTCTTAAGAAGGAACTTTCAAGGCCTGGTCTGCGTCACATGGATAAACACTCAGGGTGCTGTCACTTAGGAAGACCTGGAGAAGTCGACCGTGATTTGTGTTTCTTTTATTTTTTTCTGCAAGAATTAGGAGATTGACACAAACAGAACAAGGTTTTATTTCCCATGCCCAGACTCAGGCATGCGTTCTTGGCAAGCTTTGCTTTTCTCATTATGTCAATCTGTCCCATCACTGGTGATGTTAACTTTGATCATCTAGTCATGTTGATGTCTTCACTGTAAAGTTCCTATTATTCTTTTGGAACTGTTGGAAAATATTCCAACAATATAGTAAAATCCTGTTCCTCACCGAAACTTCACCCAGTCCTGGCCTCCATTGACCACCCCAGCCTGAACCACTGTTTGGTTGACAAATGATTTTCTATTTATATCATTCCTTTTACATTTATTGTTGATATTATACTGCAAAGGAAGAGATTTTCTTTCTCTCTGCTTATTTATTTATATCACTATGAGCTCATGGATTCCTATTTTATTCAATAGGTTATAATCTGTTACTGTAAATATTTCTCTTGATGCTCAAATTGTCCCCAGTTTGGCCAATGGGAGCCCCTCTGAGATGATTTCTGTGTCCTTTAAACATGCCCCTATCAGTCTTTGAGCACTTCCTTTATTTCTGCCACACGATGTTCTAGGCTCATCTTATAGTTTTCCTGCCCCAGCCCTAAAATCTGACATTTCTTCAAAGTCTTGGTTCCTTTTTTTTCAATATGAATACTTAAAAAAAAATTCAGACTTTATTTTTTTAAAGCAGTTTAAGGTTCATAGCAAAATTGAGAGAAAGGTACAGAGATTCCCATGTACCCCCTACCTCATATGTGCATAGCCTCCCCCATTATAACATCCCCCAACAGAGGGGTACACTTGTTACAATTGATGAACCTACATTGACACATCATAATCACCTGAAGCCCACAGTTTACATTAGAGTTCACTCTTGCTGTTGTACATTCTATGGGTTTGGACAAATGTATAATGACATTTATCCATCATTATGTTATCACACAGTCTTGGTTCCTTTTAGTGGACCGTGGTAATAGAAACCAAAATCTGTATATTCAATGTGCTTATAGCTACTGGGGTATCACTGCATGTAGATCCTCTCAGAGGACAGAACTAGAAAGTATATTTATTATATATTAAAATATAAATATTATATCTCTTATATATATTCCTAGTATATATACTAGGAATATCAAATACAATATATTCTCCTAGTATATCTAAAATGTAATATACAGTCACACACATGCATATATATTTCTATATATATTTACATTTTTTAAAGCGAGTTCATTACAATACCTACATTTCCAGTCCAACATCTCCAGGTTCTTTCTAGCCTTCCTTCTTTCCATGTTAGTATTTTCTCCAACAGTGAGAAATCTGGCCATCATTATTCTCAACATCCTTACCTATTTGTTCAATGTAAGCAATTGTCCAACCACACCAGTCTTCTCTTTTCTCTGTCACCTG
Organism: Diceros bicornis minor; assembly: GCF_020826845.1. Classification (NCBI taxonomy): domain Eukaryota; kingdom Metazoa; phylum Chordata; class Mammalia; order Perissodactyla; family Rhinocerotidae; genus Diceros; species Diceros bicornis. Next base: position 53,763,518 of record NC_080759.1, on the reverse strand, counting down.
CACGCCTCTCCCTTCAGCCCCCATGTTCTTTCCCATATCACTGTTGTGTCTCACTGCAGGAAGGGAAGAGAAATAGAAAAGAAAGATGGAAGGGAAAGGAAGATGAGCTGAAAGGGAAGGGAAGATTTTAGTGTTAAGATAATGCCATAAATCGCCTTCAAAAATTTGTTAACATTAGTATTTTAAGCTTATAGTAAGGCACTTTGCCTAATTATATATCTTTGCTTCTTCTTTAGCAATTCTGTGCAACTGTTGCAAAGTCAAGGGTTTCTACATAGATGTGGGCTCACAGTAAAAAGCTGAGCGTTTAATGGTAGTGCCAAGAGAGTGGCTGCTGATGGCAAACCAGTGAGATTTAAATTTTGGAGGCCTGGAATCAGACAGACCTGTGACTTAATTCTAGTTCCTCATCTACGTTTAAGGCCAAGAGCTAGTTACTTATCATCTGCTGTGAGTCTCAGATTCCTCATCTGTGAAATGGGTATAACATTAACTTCACAGGATTGCTGTTGATATTCATTGGACATAATAGGGAGTTTGGTTAATTATTGTTATTGTTAGCTTATTGTTATAGTCAGTGCTCATAAAATTATACTCTTCCTACATATCCCCTCTTGCTCATTTTATTGCTATATGGAAACTCAGCATTACTATAGTATCCTCAGGGCACAGTAAACACACACACACACAAATGAGGCTGGAACATGTGTATGCTATACCTTCAAGTGTCTCTTTTGATCAAAATAACGTTTTTTTCCAGACAGGAATTCTGTACCATTTCTAACACTGGTTTCCTTGGATAAAAGTACGGCAAATGAAAATATTTCTATATAATATTGGTGTTCTCATTTGAAAACAATGAGAATTCTAATATAATGGACGTCTATTGTTTTGTCCTCCCCATTCTTGTGGGAAATGTTCTTTCTCCACTCCAATAATGTAGTTCAATGATAGTGTCCATGTTCTTACAGATCTTACTTCTTTGGCACAACCATTTGGTTCAGGGATGGGCACCTAGCTAGACCAATTAACTGTCTTTCTCTGGGAATTTTTTACATAAAACCAGCGATCATCCCTCAGAGGCTGTCTGATGGTAAGGCTGAAGATGAGACTTTGAGAGCCATCAGTGCCTTTATCTCCAGCCACGTGGAGGAAGCTGGTCTGACAGCATGAAGCTAAGGTGCAGAGAGAAGCAGAGCTTAGGGATGGGGGCAGAGAAAGGGACTCTGGTTCTAGCAGTCCCTGAGGCCCAGTGCACGACTACCCTTGTCACAATTCATTCATGTCAACAGTATATTCCTTCCTTTTGCCTACCAGTTTAGTTGGGTTCCTGTCAACGGCAACCAAGAGAGGTCTGACTGACTTCTGTATCCCAAAGGGTTGTTCGTGAGGACCAGTGCCTGGCACATGGTAGGGACCTAATGAAATGAATGTTGGCTTATTACTCTAATATTTCACCTCCAAAGGCCAAATGAAGAAAGGCTGGGGCAATTCTCAATTCTAGAAGCAACTTTCCTTTAAGCATCACTAAGGAAGACACCTAAAGACAAAAGGAGACAGCCTGCCACCCCCACCATCTCCACACACATTCCTCCAATCCTAACTGGCTCTGCTGCCAAGAGGTTTGCATACCTGCCCTACTAGTACTTCCTTCAGCAAATCTCAGAGTCTACTTCTCTCTCTCAGAATCCTTCCCCCTCATGCTATACAGCATCTGAGACTGGGTCTGGTGGTCCTGAACCATGCCCCTGGGCTGAGCTGAGTGAGGAATGCTCTGCCACTGGCCTTATGGGGTGTGAGCTCATGTTGGGGGTGGGTGGGAGGGATGGGGGTTGGGGAATGAGCCTCTTTCAAATTCAATTTCTTGGGAGATATAAACATATTTAAGGAAAGGATTAAATACGCTCAATTCTCAAGGTCAGCCCTGGAAATCAGTGGGTCTTCATTACTGTGTCGAGAATTTGCTTGCTTGCCTTGGGTAACAAGTGACATTAGTTAAATCAGTGACGTTAGTCTTCAAAAGCTGTTCTCTTTCTGGAGGACTCCATTTTACTATTTTTATTCTAAGGTTTCTGATTGATGAGGCTTAGAGGAGGGGTCTTCCCAATTCCTTCCCTCACACAGGTAGAAAAGAGATTGCTAGAATTCTTCAATCTATTTCTGAAAGTCATCTGCATATTGTTTAAAATAGTTTTTATTGGGGTTAGAGACATCTTTACTTCTACGCAGGCAATTCTAAGGTGGTGGCCCGTCTCATCTGAATTTTCTAAATAGTTCATTTAGAGAAAAAGCCAAGGATTATGGTGAGGGAAGGTGGTGTGCTGGTGCAGGCACAGCTCGGCCTTGCCGAAGCAATTCAGCTCTGGCCAGGTTAGCGCCCACAACTCAGAACATCAAGCCCTGTCCGCCTCTGAACCGATTCCGCTTGGAGGCGGATGTCTCAACTCAGCCACAGCGGTTTACTGAAGTCGTCTTTCCATCCAAATGCAGAAGTCCCCCGGGAGGAATTTTGGTAAAGTTAAAGTGTTTGTCTTCCTACACCGCAGTGATGTTTTAGTACTTCCTCAAAACGTGCATGAGAACTACCCGGTGTCGAGCAAAAATGCATATTCCCGGGCCCCCCACAGACTAGCGGCACCCGACTCTCGGGGCGGGGGGGCGGCCGCAGAACCTGTGTTTTCCCCAGCGCGCAGGCCATTCCTAAGCCCCCCACAGCCCTGGTCGTGCACGCTGGCCGGGCCGGCGCCCGTTCCTGCTGCTCTCGCCCCCTCGGCTCTGCGCCCTCTTTGTCGCCTCCCTCGGTGCCACCCGAGTTCGGCTCCTCCCCCCGTCCACCTCGCGGCCCGTGCAACCGTTGGGGAGAGGCAGAGGGAAGCCGTTCCCTGCCCGGGTGAGGCAGCCCCGCCCCGCCCCCCCCCCCGGCCGCCGGAAGTTACGGCAGCCGTCGTTGGGCGCCCCGCCCCTTCCGGCCCGCGCCCCGCCCCGGCCCTCCCCCGCTCTCCCCGCCCCTCCCCCTCCCTGTGGCGCGCGCGCTCCGTCAGCCTCTCCCTTTACCCTTTCCCCCTCTCCTTCCTCTCGCGGCCTCTCTCCACCTGAGCACACGCACCTGCCCGGCCCGGCTCCGCTTCCTCCTCCCTCCTCCCCCCCTCCCTCCCCGGCCGGAAGGCTCGGGCCTCGGCCGCGGGAGCTCGCGGCTGCGTCACCGCTGCCCCCCCAGACAAGATGGACACCGCCGAGGAAGGTAAGTCGGCGGCGCCCGCGCCCCGGCCGCGGCGCGCAGGGTCCCCGGGCGTGCGGCGGGGCCTCCCCTCGGGCGGGGGCGCGCGGGGACCGCGGCGGGGCCGGCGCCCGGGCCGTTTGCCCGCCGAGCCGCCGGCGCGAGCGGAAGGTGACCCTCGCGCCCCCGCCGCTTCCCGCGCGCGCGGATGGCCGGGGCCCTGCGGGGCCGGGGGCTTGGGCTGCGGGGCCCGGGCCGGGGGGGCCGCCGCGGATCCCGCCAGGCCCGGGGGCCGCCGCCGCCGCTGGAAGCCCGGGGGCGTCTTCTCACCCTTCCCCCACTCGGTTTTGTCTGTCTTTCGGTCGTGGTGCCTCTTGCCCTGCGGGCCCTACCCACTCTCGGCAGGACTTCTTTGTTGACTCTGAAACTTCGCGAAAAATACCCCGCCAGGTGACGGCCGAGTGGAGCGGACTGACCCCTGTCGGAAAACCTTGCCCTCGGCTTGCGGGCCGCGGCAGAATGTATTTACTGAGCGGGGAGGAGGAAGGTCCAGCGAGCTGGTGGGAAGGAGGGAGGCTCTTTAGGATCCTTTTGTTTTGGTGTCGTCATTTTGTGTTTAATCCCTGACCCCAGTACGCAGGGTCTTGTGTGTTTTGTTTTGTTTCGTGAGTGCGTGTGTTTTGGAACAAGCTGACCCTTGAAAATTGAATACGTAGGGTATAAACATCTATGAGTATTGCAGTGCATTTGCTTATCCACTGAGGGTGGGTGATTTTTAAACGGTTTTATCTTTTTAGAGTCTGTCAAGTAATTTAGTGAATCTGTAGAGGAAATTACTAGATTGTCCTGTTTCTTGATGTTTTGGTTATCAGTGAAAATACGTTTATGCTTTGAATCTATTTATGTGGGGATATGATAAGCGTCTTTCAACTTTGTGGATTGCGATTTTGGTGGTTTGGGATGAAAAACATGGAGCACTACTGTCATGGTGTGCAATAATGAGTGATAAAAAGTTTGGTATTGTGTGTATATGTTATGAGTTGATAGAACTCGATTTAAAAAGTCTTTCTTTAGATGATAAGAACCTCAGCTGTGAGGACAGTTGCCTGTGACACTTGACAGTTTACAAAGCATACTCGCATGCATTCGCATTTCATCTTCATAACAGCCCCGTGGAGTCGGTAAGCTTTACTAACTTGTATAGATGCGGAAATTCAGGATTACTTATTTTAATAGCTTGTCCAGGTTTCACACACTAGTAAGAGAGATTTCAACCTAGACATTCTGGTTACAAATAGTTTTCCTTTTATTATGCCCCAGTTGTGTTTCTTATACATAGTGAGTGATGCTAATCGCCACAGGAGACTCCTTTGGAAAAAATAGTAAAGTGAAACTGCTGACAGGATGAGGAATACTTTTTGACAGGTGGTCCTTGTGTGTGTAAATTTCCATCCACATAGATTTCACATCCTTTTGGATTCGCATTTTAGTGACTCAGTCTTGTAAGGCATGTATTTATTTATCACTTGATGTGTACTGGCGTATTATAATAAATTCCATTTCAGTCTGGGTACCTAAGTGCTTCCATACATTGATGGTGTGATAGTGGTAATTCAGGAACTGCAGAATCTTGACGTTTATATGGAATCATGAAAGAAATATGTTCAATGTACTTCTAGTATTTAAACATATTTTTTTCCTTGTAAAATTATAATCAGGGTAAGGTATAAATGATATTTATTTACTGACTTGAACACTGTTCCCTATTGAAATAATTAACATTTACTGAGGACTTGATGTATGGCACTTTATACACATCTCACTTAGTTCTCTCAACATTTCTAGGTGGGCACTATCCCCTTTTCACAGTTGAGGAAACTGCTGGTTAGTATGATTAAGTAACTTGCCCAAGGTCATACAGCTAGGAGATGTCAGTGGCAAGATTGAAACTCAGGTCTGTAGACTCCATGGTTAAATTAGGTATTTATAAGTGTATACCCAGTGTCCAATGTTGTAATAACTTATTTTTGTCACTCCCTTTAGTGGATGAATTGTTTACATAATTTGACAGAACCTTATTTTGCATTGTTTTATGAAACTATTAGTCATGAAATGAAAGTGAGTTTTAAATTTTTCATGGCTATTTTTGCAAGATTCCAAATTGGAAGTCTTCTGAAATTTTCAAAATTAATTTAAATTTTGTTTGAAAAAACACTGGAAGGAAAGGTAGGATTACAGAGGATCTTATGATAAAAATGACAGTGAAAAAAAAGCTTGGAAACAACTGTTCTATTTGCTAAATTAGTCACTGTAGATTATTGCTTAAATTAAATGCAACTGGGGTTTTATCTGATTGTAAAAGAAACAGTTTTTAGGTAGAAGACTTGGAAAATATGGCTAAACATAAAGAGAATTAAATTTTTAAAAATCTTTTAATTTTATCACCCCTTGTTAAAAACACTGATAATGTTGTTTACTTTTCTGTTTTTTAGTATATTAACTGAGCGCACAGACTAAGAATGTTACTAAAATACCAACCATGTGAATATAGTATAACCCTTCCCTCTCTTAAAAATAGCTGTTGCTCCTCTAGTGGTAGCATATATGATGTTACAATGTTCAGAATATTTTGTATTTGTAGTAAACAATACTGAATTCTGTTAGAAAATTGGTTATTTGCGAGATAGATTTTGGCCCTTCATAATGTTTGCTAGATTTTAAAGATCTCTAAAGTGTTCAGTGTATTAAATTTTATTTTTGTAAAATCAACAGGTTTATAATCCATTCTCATAATACAGAGGATGGGTGAATCATTCTTATTGTTTGTATGTAGTTTGTATGAGTGCAGATGTGTTATGTAAACTGCTCTCCATCTTCAGATCTTTACACTTCAGAGCTAGAGGAGACCTTAGGTATGCAGCTTCCTCATTTTATGGACTGGAAGTCTGATCCTGCAATGCATTGAGATATTTCAGTTTCAGGAAAAAAAAAATTTGTCCTTTGCTCAAGGATATACATTTTTTGAAAGGACAAGCACTCACTGTTGGAATAGATGTTGCAAGCAAGTATTGATGTATGAGACTCCCATCAACATATTAAACATTTTGCCATAGTAGAGTGCTCTCATTTCAGCCCAGTGATACCTAGAGCTGATTTTTCTTTTCCTTTTGCTGAATTACTCCTTACATTAGCAGAACATAATACAAAGTCTTATCAGCAGTTTTTTAATGGAAGGCCACAGCAGCTGTTCTTTATGAAACGTTTGTTGGGAAGGTGTGAAGCTGAAGAGTATTGAGTTGAGCATGTTCTCTGTTCACCATGGCAAAAACTTGAGGCGACTAAGGTTTGGAAAAAGTGAATTAAAAGGATGGGAAGTTGTCAGAATCAGACCGCTAGTTACTGTTCTTTCTAGAACCGCATGATCTTTTATCTCTGCTTCCAGACATGTCTGCTTCATTCTTCTTGCCACAGATCAGCTTTCACTGCTTTGGCATGCTCGTGACCGAGCAGGCAGGCACTTCTTTGACAAATGTTTAGTGAGCACCTGCTAGGAGCCAGGAGCTATTTTATGCACTTGGGCTAGGCAGGGAACAAAACAGACAAAATCTCTTCTTTCCTAGAGCTTCACATTCTTGTTTTTGGCTTGATATAGGAGGAAGGGAAGACAGAAAATAAACGTAATAAATTATATGGCGTAACTAGAAGGTTATAAGTGCTGAGGAGAACAGTAAATCAGGAGGGAATAAGGAGTGTCGGGATATGAGGAAGGGGTTGCAGTTTTCAATATGGCAGTAAAGGAAGGCCTCACTGAGAAGGAGCAAAGGAGGGGAAGGAGTTAGGCATGCAAATTGCTCTGTGGGCAGAGCATTCTAGGCAGAGGGAACAGCCACTATGGAGTCTCTAAGATGGGAGTATGCCAGGAATGTTCAAGGATAACCAGGAGACCAGTGTAGCTGCAGTGGAGTAAATGAGTTGAGGGAAGAGGAAGTAAAATATGAGGTCAGAGAGAGCATGGAGTACAAAGGGGGAGTGAGTATGCAGGGCTTATGTTGGTTTTTACTTTCGTAAGATAGGGAGGCATAGGAGGGTTTTGAGCAGAGAGGTGAGACATGAATTGTCTTGCCACTCTGTCACTGGCTACTTCCTGTAATGCATCTTCTTCCTGATCAACTCTTAAATTTCTGGGAGCTAGAATTGGGTTGGCCCGTCTTGGGTCAGGTGCCATGATCCAGATAGCTGAGTGGTGATGGGGAAGATAACGTAATAATGAAAATCATGTCAAAAGGTACAAACTTCCAGTTATAAAGTAAGTCCTGGGGATGTAAAGTACAGCATGGTGACTGTAGGTAATAATACTGTATTGTATATTTGAATGTTGCTAAAAGAGTATATCTTAAAAGTTCTCATCACAAGAAAAAGAAATTTGTAACTGAGCGGTGATGGATTTAACTAGACTTACTATGGTGATCATTTCACAATATATACATATTTTGAATCTTTATGTTGTATACTTGAAACTAATGTTATATGTCAGTTATATCTCAATTTTAAAAAAAAAGGATAAAAATCATGGCTGGCTTTGTCCATTCTTGATCTGGGCAGACATCCCAAAGGTGTCTGCTACATGGTTGAACTAGAATACCTTCTAGGCTGGAATGCTATGAGTGATTTAATACTGGGCTACCGGGGTATCCTCTTCCAGACCAGGCTTGTTTTAGTGGGTTTTACTTTTCTCTTGTAAGGACATGAAGATCACTTAGTTTTAGTATAATATAGATAGAATAGAAACAGTTCTTAAAAAGGAAATAGGAAGTAAGACTCTAAGGGAAAACTGTTATTAATTGTCTGTATTTTAGAATGCTATGGTAGTGGGCTAGGCAAGATATTATAGGAGTTTAAATTATGGCAATGGGAGTAGAAGGAATGAGAAAGAAGAAACATTAGGGTAGAATTAATAGAATATAGTGATTGATGAAGTGATGTAGGGAGGAAGATTTAAAAATGTTTGATTTCTAGTGTAGTCTCATCAACTGAGAATGGGAAGAGATAAGTTTAGTTTTGGACATTGTATTAGTTTGCAAGGGTCGCCATAAGGTAGTACCACAGAAGACTGGATGGCTTAAACAACAGACAGTTATTTTCTCACAGTTCTGGATGCTAGAAGTTTGAGATCAAGTTCGTAGGGTTGGTTTCTAATGAGGCCTCTCTTTTTGGCTTGCAGATTTTCGTCTTCCCCCTGTGTCTTCACATGGTTTTCCCTCTGTGCGTATCTTTGTCCTAATCTCCTCTTTTTATAAGGGCACCAGCCATATTGGATTAGGGCCCACCCTAACACCTCTTCTTTTAAACTTAATTACCTCTTTAAAGAACCTGTCTCCAAATATAGTTATTCTGAGGTACTAGGGGTTAGGACTTCAACTGTGAATTTTGTTGGAGATGAGGGAATTGAGACACTTCAGTCTATAACAGACATGATGAGTTCTTAAAGGCTTGGAAGACGTTGAAGCATTTTCTATACACTTACTTCTTGTAACTTAACTTCGTTATGATATCCTTTTAACTTTGCTGTCTTTCTTCTTCCCTACTCCCACCTAACTGTGTATTTTTTACTGACAGGTTAATAAGGTATAATTACACACAATAAAATTACCTTTTTTAGTGTGCAGTTCACTTATAGCACTTTTGAGATATAAGATTTGGAGATTCCTTGTCTTTTTTTTTCCTCCACTTATCAAATATTGAATACTTACTGTGTGCTTAGGCCCTGTGCCAACAGTGTTTCCTGCATAAATTTCATTTCCCCCATTCTCAAACATTGTAAAGTTCCTTAGAGGCACTTTTATTGAATGGAATAGTTTGAAGATCATTGATCTTAGGATTCCTTTACGCTCTTAAGAATTGAGGACCCAAAGGACTTTTGTTTGTGTGTGGGATACACACACCACACACACACACACACACACACACACACATTGTATTAGAAATGAAAACTAAACTTTAAATTCGATACATGTTAACAAAAATAACTTTATGATGAATGTATTTTCCAAGATGAAAAACTTTTAGTGACAAGAATAGCATTGTTTTAATTTTTTACAAATTTCTTTTATGTCTGGATTATTAGAAGACTATTGGATTCTCATCTCTGCCTCTGCAATTACTCTGTTGCCATATGTTTTGGTTAAAGTATATGAAGAAGATTTGGTTTCAACATGGATAGTTTGAGAAGGGAGGCGTATTTTCAGGTAATTTTGGATATTCTTTGTTATTATGGCAAAACTTGACAAGTGGTAGTTTCTTTTTTTTTTTTTCTTTTGACAAGTGGTAGTTTCTTAAGCAGTGTTATATCTGAAAACATATCGATCGACTTTTTAAGATTAAATCAACTTAAATTAAAATCCATTGGTCTGATGGTTCAAGACAGAGAGTCCAGAAATAGACCCATACATATATGGATAAGTGATTTTTGACTAAGGCACAAAAGCAATTCAATGGAGAAAGTAGTTTTTCAACAAACGGTGCTGGAATAATTGAATATCCATAGGCAGAAAATGAACTCGAGCCATACCTTGCACCATATAGGAAAATTAACTTAAAGGGGGGTTAGACCTAAATGAAAAACCTAAAACTATGAAACTTAAAGAACAAAATAGAGGAGAAAATCTTTGTGATCTTGGCTTAGGCCAAGATTTCTTAAGTACAGTACTAAAAGCATGATCCATAACAGAACTTGATAAATTGGATGGCATCAAAATTCAGAACTTCTGCTCTTTGAAAGACACTGTTAAGAGAATGAAGACAGGCCACAGAAAATGTTTGCAAAACATATATCTGATAAAGGATTCTCAAAACTCAATAATAAGAAAATGAATAACCTAATTTAAGAAATGGCCCAAAGATCTGGACAGACAATTCACCGAAGAATATATGCACATGGCAATAAGCACATGAAAAGATGCTAAGCATCATTAGTCATTAGGTACGTACAAATCAAAACCACAGTGAGATAATTCACACCCACTAGGATGGCTGTAATCAAAAGGGACAGATAATCAATTTTGGTGAGGATGTGGAGAAATTGGAACCTTCATTCATTGCTGATGACAATGTAAAATAGTGCTGCTGATTAACCTCAAAAAGTTAAGCTGTTACCATATGACCCAGCAATTCCATTTCTAGGTATATACCAAAGAGAATTCAAAATATATGTTCACAAGCGGTAGAAACAACTCATTGTCCATCAACTGATGAATGGATAAACAAAATGTGTATATCGTTAAAGGAAATACTTTTGGGAATAAATAGGAATGAAATACTGATACATGCTGTAACTTGGATGAACCTCATAAATATTATGCTAATGAAAGAAACCAATCAAGAGAGATCACCACATTTTATATGATCCAGTTTGTCCATGAAATGTCCAATGAAATGTCCAAAATAGGCAAATATATATAAAGAGAAAGTAGATTAGTGGTTAGGGCTAACAGAATGGAGAGTGACTGTTAACAATTACAAGGTTTCTTTTTGGGATGATGTTAAAAAATTAGATTATGGTGATGGTTGCATAACTCTAAATATATTCGAAACCATTGAATTGTACACTTTAAGTTGTTGAACTTGATAGTATGTAAATTATATTTCAGTAAAACTGTTAAATTAAAACTACAATGAGATATCACTACATACCTATTAGAATGGCTGAAATTATAAAGACTGACCATCCCAAATGTTGGTGAGAATGTGGAGCAACAGGAACTTTTCATATACTGCTGGTGGGAATGTAAAGTGGTACAGCCGCTTTGGAAATCAGTGTAGCAGTTTCTTAAAAAGTTAGATATGCACTTACTTACTGTATAATCTGGCCATGGTATACCTAGGTATTTACTAAGAGAAATGAATGTATGCCAAAGACTTGTATACGAATGTACATAGGAGTTTTATTTGTAAAATACCCAAACTTGAACCAAAGCAAATGTCCATCAATGGATGAATGAATAAACAAATTGTGATACGTCCATACAATGGAATACTAGTCTGCGATGAAAAGAAATGAACTTATTGATGTAACAACATAGATGAATCTCAAAATAATTATGCTGAGTGAAATAAGCCAGACAAAAGCGAGTATGTTCCACTTACATAAAACTCTAGAAAATGCAAGTTAATCCATAATAATAGAATGCAGATCAATGGTTGTCTAGGAATAGGGGTGAGAGAAGGGTGGGATGGAAGGATTACAAAGGGACGAGAGTTAATTTTGGCGGTGATAGATACGTTTATTATCTTGATTGTGGTAACAATTTTACCATTGCCAAGCTTATCAAGCGATACCCTTTAAGTACATTTTATTGTATGTCACTTATTCTTCAGTAAAGCTATTTAAAGATTTTATTTATTTATTTTTTCCCCCCAAAGCCCCAGTAGATAGTTGCACGTCATAGCTGCACATCCTTCTAGTTGCTGTATGTGAGACGCGGCCTCAGCATGGCCGGAGAAGCGGTGCGTCGGTGCAGGTGCGTCGGTGCAGGCCCGGGATCCGAACCCGGGCCGCCAGTAGCGGAGCGCACGCACCTAACCGCTAAGCCACGGGGCCGGCCCAGTAAAGCTATTTAAAAAAAATCCATTGGTTTGTCTTTTACTCATGCTGGATTTTATAACATCAAGGATTGATAATTGGTAGATATTGGATCATTGAGTTATGCAGATCTTCCAAATGTTGACACATTTCATGTATAATATAAAGAGTTCACATTCATTTACGTCACCACCTATCTCATCTTGAAAAGTCTTGAGGTATTGGGAAGCTATAATGCTCATTGTGGTGGATACAAGTTTTCTAAAAATCCTGATTTTTGCTTGAAAGTTTGGTTTTTATGATTGGCAGCAAATACTGTCAGTTATTTTCCTTGGCTCCTAGGCTCACTTCATTCTTGTGTGACAAAATGTCTGCCAGATACCCACATCTATCAGAATAACTGTCAACTTCTTTTCCATAGTAAAAATAGTGTTTCATGGGGGAAGAAAAAAGCAGCTAGTTAGCTGGCAACTCCAAAGAATTGTACAAGTGCTTTTTCTTGAGGCGCTGTTGCTGTTGAGCTTAAGTCCCGGAGTGAGCCCACACTCCTTGTATTTTCCAGTTCTGAAATTTCCACTTGGTTCTTTTTTAAATCTTCTATTTTCTTTGCAGTCTGGGTCTAGTCAGGAGACAGAAAACACAATAATTTAACCGAAGTTGGAAGAATTATTAAGCTATGATAAGAGGGTAACTATAAAGATGTAAAGAATACTGTGAAGAGTACCCTGGGCGAGAGGGAGAGCGATCAAGTAGGGACAGACTTGAAAGGGATGGTTCCCTCTTCACTGGAGGAGTATGGAGTTGTCCAAGCCAGAGCTAGTCCACGGTTTCTGGGTAAGCAGGAAACAACCCTCCAGGGTGCAGGAGAGCGAAGGTTGATGGGTGGGCGTGCAGAGGGAGTTGGAGTACCACTGTGGGTGCAAGACCTGGAGTGTGTCGGGTTCTTATCAGTAGGGCTGTTGGAAGGTGGTCAGTGTAATAAACCTGCTGACAGTGCAGCAGCAGCAAGGAAATGCTCCCTTCCTCCTGGGTTGTCCCTCCAGCACCCTCTACTGACAAATATGTTATAAAAAATGCTTAAAAGAGTTTAGTCTCTTATCGCTGCACAGGTACTGAATTTGGAGCTGAAGCAAATACACTGATGCTTGGCACACTCCTTTTGAAACTGTTGGAGCCACTGCCTGGACTGCTGAACTTGCAGTTGCCTACTGCTCCTGAAGCAGTGGATTGGTAATTTGGCCTTGCAAACATAGATTTAAGGTTATTCTCCATGTATCCCAAAGTTTAGTTATTTTCTTATCTCTCTAGATTACTGATCATTACAAAATTAACATTCACCTGTGCTGTTGCTCCTGAAAGCCTGAAAACTTCATTTTTTGGCCTCCTTGCTGATTAGGCTTGAGTTGCATTCCGAGAAGCACTTGTGGGATCAGAATTTGGAGGGAAAGGGTGAAGCCGTTTTCTACTTTTGGCTCTAAAAACAGCAGTGGCAGCTAATTGCAGGTACTGGGGACTCCTGTAGTGATTATAGAGGTCATGGTAGTGATCTGCCCTTTTGTGGTCAACTCCACCCCCAGACCCTGGCGACCACTGATCTGTTTCCATCTCTGTAGTTTTGCCTTTTCAAGAATGTCATAAATGCAGTCATACAGTATGTAGATTTTTGAGTCGGCCTTCTTTCACTTAACATAATGCATTTGAGATTTATTTACATTGTTGCATATATCAGTAGTTTATTCCTTTTTGTTGCTTAGTTATATTCTATTGTAGAGATGTACCACAGTTTATCCATTCCCCAGTTGTGGAATGCTTGGGTCAGTTTCCAGTTTTGGGGAATTATGAATTAAACCATTATACATATTCACATAGGTTTTTGTGTGAACCCAAGTTTTCATTTTACTAAGTTAAATACCTAGGAATAGGATTGTTGGATTGTATGGTAAGAGTATATATATATATTTTTTCGTTTTGTCATTTTAGTAGGTCTGTAGTGGTATGTTACTGTGATTTAAAAATTTTTTATATTGTGGTAAAATATACATAACAAAATTTACCATGCTAACCATTTTTAAATGTGCAATTCAGTGGTGTTAAATATAGTCACATTGTGCAACCATCACTGTCTTAATGTGATTTTAATTTGCATTTCCCTAATGACTTCATTTTTTCACTTGTATACCTTCTTTGGTGAAGTATCTCTTCAAATCTTGTGCTGATTTTTTTTTTCTGGACTGTTTTCTTGTTGTTAAGGCCCCAATTAGTAAGCTGGCCAAAGGACTTAAACAGATAATTGACAAAGAGAATTTGGTAAAATGAGGAAATGTCCAGCTACACTAGTAATAAAACTACTTTTTAATTAGCTGCTGTACTACTTAGTTATTTTTAGCCTTATATTTCGATAATGTAATGTGTTTTACTAGAGGGAGCAGTTTACTGTACAAATGAGAGAATATAATAAAGTTGGAATAGTAGATAGTAAAGATATATAGAATATTGGCATTAAATTGTGAAAAAAATAAAACATTCAAGAAAACTGTATCATACAACCAAGGTGGTTCGGGAGGAAGTATGGTAAAGTCAAAAGGAGTGCTCTTGGAATTGGAGAATAGGTTTTAATCCTCATTTTCTCATTAACTTGCTTGATAATTTAGTTGGGCCTCAGTAACTGAAATAGAGTTAGGTAATGTCTCTCTTCGCCGCTTGGCCTTGGCTGGCAGAGGTGGTGTTAAGGCTGCGTGTTTTTCCTGTAGTGTTTGGCTGGGGTACAGTGACAGTTATTGTTTAAAAGTTGTCTGTCTTGCTAGGCTCCCCTTTCCTGGTCCTTTGGCTAGAAATGCCAGCTTTTGGGGAGGAATTTTTTTGTATGTTCTCACTGGTGTTTCTAGGTTGCCAGCTTCTCCACCTCCGCCACCAGTCCAGGATAGATGAAGCAAACAGCAAACTTGGAGAACTCACTGCCATGTGGTTCCTTGGGTCCCCAGCTCCCTCGCTGGTCTATTTTCTCTTTACCTTCTAGAGTCTTATGTTTGTTTTATATATAATGTCCTAGGTTTTTAGCTGTGCTTGGCAGGAGGAATAGGGAGAAATGCGTCTATTTCATCTTGGTCTGGAACCTTAAGTCCTCTTCAGTCCTCTTGTAGTCTTTACTGCCTCTTTCCCGTAGAGGTAACTACTATCCTGACTTCTAATGATAGATGTTAGTTTTTTCTGTTTTTGAACTTTTTACATGTGGAATTGTATAGTAGGTACACTCTCTCTGGTTTCTTAACTCAACATCGTTTTGTGCGATAAATCCAAACTGTGATTTGCATTTTTAGTTGGTTTATTCTTATTGCTATATATTATTCAATTGTGTGACTATACCGAAATTTATTTATCCATTCTACTGTCGATAGGCAATTTGAGTAGTTTCCATTTTGGAGATATTATGGATAGTGCTGCTATGAATATTCTGTACATGTCTTTGGACATAAGTATATAGGAAACTATTGATTTTAAAAGTAAAATACTAGGGGCCGGCCCGGTGGCGCACGCGGTTAAGCGCGTGCGTTCCGCTTTGGCGGCTGGGGTTTGCAGGTTCGGATCCTGGGCGCGCACTGACACACCGCTTATCAGGCCATGCTGTGGTGGCATCCCATATAAAGTAGAGGAAGATGGGCATGGATGTTAGCTCAGGGCTGATCTTACACACACACACACACACACACACACACACACACACACAATAAATAAATAAATAAAAATTCAGTTGCTTAAAAAAAATTATAAAAAAAATAAAAGTAAAATACTAGCAAAATACTACACAAATACATACTGTAGACATCTTACACATATAAAATAAGGAGAGGACTTCTTTCCCTGACCCTAATCCCCCAAAGGTAGCAACTGCTAATAGTTTCTTATGTATCCTTCCAGAATAAATGTTAGTTCTGTATACCTATGCCTTGTTTCAGATTTTTCTACTGGAACATGGATTGGCAGGGAAGAAGCTTCCATTCCTTCTACTCCATACACAGACCAGCTAAGGAAATTGGGTTGAGGATATAGAGCAAGAGCAGGTGCAGCCTCTCTCTTCAGCAGCTTTTCCTGGCCTCCAGTTCCCTAATAAGGTGTGGATATGCCCATGACACAGTCTAAGCAGGGCTTGGGGCCTGCTAAACAGCTGAATGTTTGTCTTACAAGTGTTTTATAGCTAGGGCTTATCACTGGTCTAGCTGATTTATACCAACAGTCTTTGCCTTTCCGTTGAGGGGAATAAAGGTGTTCTTGAGCAAAACTCAGTCACATCATCATGTGGGAAAAAAGAGTCAGTACTGCAAAAGAGATTGGTGATACTGTTTTTTGGACCAAATTCCATATTAGGGTCGTTTAGATTAAATGGTTTTAAATTAGAATTGGGTTGTTGGTTGCATAGAAATAGAGTTTTAGGAGTGTTGAGACAGATAGTATTTAAATCTTATTCTACTTTCTTCCCCTGATGAAGATATAGCCAGTGAAAGTTTTATCACGTTTTTAAAAGACCAGTGAAATAAGAAAATTGCTAACGTGAGTTTTCAAATTTGTATGTGTGTATTAAATAAATCACATGCTAAGCCCTCTTGCTAAAGAACTTCATTGATAAAATTGAACTTGGTAGTGTCAGTAAAATAAAAGTTCAGCTGTGCTATTTGCAAATTGCATGTTTAACCTTTGTTTTTTTTAAAGTTTTATTTTGGAAAATTTCAAACACTCAGAAAATAGATAATATAATAAACCTCCATATAGCCAGCATCTAGATTCAACAGATACAAGTAAATGGCCGGTGATTCTTTCATCTCAACCCTTTCCCTCTCTCCCCTCCACACTTCTGCTGGATTATTTGAAAGCAAATCCCAGATACATTTTTCATCCATAAATACGTATTCTAAGAGATAATTTCTTAAAAAAAACACATAACCACGGTAGCACTATCATTCTACTTATGGCTTTATCCTCCAAGTTTTAAAATGACTATCAGTATTATTGCTGTTAACACGGTGATTACTGAATTCTATTTAGGATTTCTTTGTAGTTCCTTCTGGGGTAGGGTTTAACCTGCTAGGGACGTATGTTCATATTACTGTTTTAAAGTCTCTGAAATAATTCTTTTCTGTGGTAAGGTTGATATACATGGGGTTATTTGATTCATTTTTGATTTGGGGGTTACTTGCCTTCCATTTTAATATAATTTTGTTTTACAATTATGTAAAAGATTTCCGTGGTTCTAAAACAAGGTGATTCAGAAGTTTAATGTTTCCTTCTCTTTCCTTTTATAGAATCATTGGAGGCTTGTGAAGCTCCTGATAAAATAATGAAAGTTTTTTGTATGTGTATATTTGGAGAGAACCATAGTTATTCTCTGAATTTTTTCAGAGGTTTCATGAGCAAGAAAAAAGATTGGAACCACTACTGGAGAGCAGTGGTTCTTGAATTCTTTTGGTTTCAGGACCCCTTTATACTCTTAAAAACGTAAAGACTCAGAAGAGCTTTTTTTTGCCATATAAAAAAAAATAAAACGGGGCCAGCCTGGTGGCGCAGCAGTTAAGTTTGGCCGTTCAGCTCGTGCGTTCCGCTTTGGCGGCCTGGGGTTCGCTGGTTTGGATCCTGGGCGACCTACTCACCGTTCATCAAGCCATGCAGAGGTGACGTCCCACATAGAAGAGCTACAACCCTACAACTATGACACATAACTATGTACTGGGGCTTTTGGGAGAAAAAAGAAAAAGAGGAAGATTGGCAACAGATGTTAGCGCAGGGCCAGTCTTCCTCAAAAAAAAAAAATAAAATTTGAAAATATTCATTAATTTACTTAACACACATGTTCCATGTTAATATAATTTTTTTCATGAAAATAACTATATACTCCAAGTCCAAAATATTGGTGAGAAGAGTGGATTTGTTTTATATTTGCAAATCTCTTAAATGTCTAGTTTAATGGAGGCAGCTGGATTTTTTCATCTGTGGCTACATTCAATCAGATTTCTCATGTGGCATCTGGAAAACTCCACTCTGTTGGCAAGACAATGAGAGTAAAGACAACGTCTGTCTTTTTTTTTTTTTTTTTTAAATTTTTTGTTTATTGCAGTAAGACAGCGTCTGTCTTAGTGTTACAGTAAACATAGTTTTGACCTTGTAGAGGCTGGGCAAGTCCCAGTTCTCTATTCTAGACTCTCTGTTAAACAGAGCCCTGGGGCCTGGTTTAGATTTGTTGTTTGCTTTGCTTAGTTTTATGTTTTGGTTTGTCGTTGGGAAGGATGGGGTCTTCTGAAAATCACTGTCCCGTCTTATTCATGCGTGTTTCTCCATCCCTCTAAGTGGAGGTCCCCTGTCTTCAGTCCCTGCTTGTCCCCCCCCTACCCCCCATGCCAGGAATGTTGGGAGCTGCAGTGCCTCCTGGGGTGAATGCACCCCCCCAGCTGGCTGCTGTGTGGCCCTCACTGCAGCTCCCTCATGCCACATGGGAGCTGGGTTACCCTTGTGGGGCTGGTCCAAATCGCAGGACAAGCCTACCCAGCAACTGTTTGCACCCTCGTAGGTGTCCCCGCTGCCTCCCTCTGCACTGTGTCCTTGACACACTGTTGCTGCTGCACCCTATTTCCTACTTCCACAGCCTCCTGAAAATGGCTTTGAGTGCCTTTTCTCTCCTACTTGGCTAACTAGTAATTCTAGAACTAATCCTTCCCCGTGGGGGCCAGTGGCTGTGGTGATTGTAGAACCTTGATCTATGGCGCTTCCCGTGGCCCTGTCAGCTATGTTAAGTGGAAGTCCTAGTGTCTATGTTAGTGACCACAGTGACTGGGAATCCAGGTGATGGGGAATCTGGGTTCGTTTCCATAGAGGGAGCCTCATAATCAACTACCCCAACCAAGGAAGGCAGCAGTCACGCAAATTACCTACTCCCGACCCAGGAGGGCAGTGATGAAAAACAACACTGGACTCTTTCGAGGTCCAATAATTGGAATAAGTGCACTTTAAATTCTTTAAGGAGGATCCATTGCAGGGCAAGTCTGGTGCTGGCAGCTGTAGTAATCCCGGCTTCAATGCAGGGTATTGAATTCAATGCAGTTAAAATGCTTGTGCGAATCTTCGGTGCCACAGCTGGTCTACTGCAGGGGAGCCTTCGTCCCCGTCCTGCCCCCTGCGTCTTGCCGTCCTCCTGCCTCTTAGGTGAGTTTCTCTGGGCTGAACTGTGCACTTGGAGAAAATTACAGTGCTGAAAGCAGGCATGAGCTGTCTGGATACTGCCCCTGGGAATCGTGGAATGAGAGCACGATTCTATTTTGTTTGTGTCAGAACTTTGATAGCGGAGGCTGATGAGGCGGGATGGCTGCGACATTGGTGTTGCGCCGCTAGAGCTCAGGGTCTTAGACCGGTCAAGACGGACCAGAGTGAAAGCTTTCGCCAAGGATGTTTTCATTAATCAAGGATGAAGGTGAAAGTGGGAGGTTTGAAGAGGTTCAGATCCCGGGTAGTTCTGACTATAAATGATGCTGACCTCCAGCATTATTCCAGTGACCCGGTGGCAGCTTCTGGGAAACCAGAGTCCTTTGGGTGGTGGTAGCTGAAGGGTCTGGTTCCAGAGCTGAAACTGAAAGGCACAGCAGTGGAGTGTGCCTTTAATTTGCCTCTACCCGGACAACCACCTGGCTCCGGCGCAGACGGGATTGGCACATCTACAGCTCTTCCTTGGATGGTGCTGCATGGCCTTTCGGTGTTGGTGGAGTGATTTGTCTGGCTTATTGATAACCAGGGGGCTACTTTGCTAATCAGGCCACTCGTGTCCCTCAATTTTGACAAGTGGTGTTTGGCTGCCCGAGATTGAGCAGTCACAAGTCTGTGATGCTCTTAAATGTCTGGGACTGCATGCTGCACTGCTCGGTGTGTGCGCACCCTAGTCCAGTGGATGCGGGGGACCCATTAAATCCGTTAGTGGTGGGCTTGACTTTCGGTTATTCCTCATTAATGAGGAATTTCCTGTAAGAGAGTAGATCAAAAGCCTGCATTAAGTCCCTGCCCCTTCTGTACACGGCCTCTCGCCCTTCAGATTGTTCATTTGGGGTCGGCACTTGGCCCTGAGGTGTCACAGAGAAGACAGTCTAAATAAAAGTCACAACCAGGTTTTGGTAGGTGGTCCTGTGGGAGGAGCATTATGGAGTGAGAGAGCAGGAGGGATCGGTTGCGGTTCCTTCTCCGTAGTCACAGGCCACCTCAGGCGAGAAAACAGACAAATGTGCCCCGAGAACCACTTGGGGCGGGGTTTGGGGAGCGGTAAGCTGCTGCCATCTGGCCATGTGCCCAGCAGCCCTGGGTTCCAGTAGCTTCTGCTTAAGGCAGCCACTGGCTCACCTCTCTCTGGCCTGGCGCCTTCATGGTCTTGAGGTGCCCCTCGACCCTAATTGTGTGTTCATGTGTATCTCTCTGTCTTTCTCTCCCTCTCATGGAGTGAGGTGAAGCTAAAGGGATGTCTTTCGTGCCTGCCCGCTGCTGTTACTGTGTTTAAGTCCTTAGATGTGTTTTTGTGGAGTTTAATCTGTTAGGACTGGATTTAGTTAGGACTTGAAGTTAGGACTGGAGTTTAAAACTGTCAGGACGCTAATGGGTGACCTGATTATGCATATTTCTATTAGCATTTGTTAGTTATGGTGGAGTGTAGTTTTAAATAAAAATTTTATTTTTAAATATTTATTTTTTATTTTTATTATGTCTGTGTGTGTTTATTGAGGTAACACTGGTTTATAATATCATATAAATTTCAGGTGTACATTATTATATTTCAGCTTCTGTATAGACTACATTGTGTTCACCACCAGAAGTCTAGTTTCCGTTGTTATTTTCAACTTTGATTTTACAGAGCTCTCATACAAAGGAATAGTTGCCCTTTTTATATATTAGGAAACTTTTTACTTTCAGATATATACTTGATAATCATCCTAATCACACTTTTTAGTTCTCCGTGCTGTTGATTAATGTTTTACCAAGTGATAGATTCTTGCTTTAACGTGCAATATTTTAGTTTTTGGTGGTATTTTTTCTTTTTAAGTTATAACCAAAAATAATTTAATTTTTCTTTTTCATTAACAGACATATGTAGAGTGTGTCGGTCAGAAGGAACCCCTGAGAAACCTCTTTATCACCCTTGTGTATGTACTGGCAGTATTAAGTTTATCCATCAAGAATGGTGAGTCATCCTTTTAGAAAATTTTATGTCTGAGCTTCAGATTTGTCATCTGTGTAACAAGGGGGATTGTTTCAATGAACTTCCGCTATAATTAGTTATTCTTTAAAAATTTTGTTAATGAAAATTTGGAAATTACCCCTGTTCCTTATTACCATGCTGTATCATTTTGGTATATAGTCTTCCAGGTGCACGTGAGTACCTGAGTACCCGTTTGTTTATTTATACATTGAAGCACTTATTTTGTTCATTGGAAGTGTTACTGTTTTCTAGTTTTGGTTGGCATGCTGATAGCTTACATTTATGAAGTGCTTTGTGCCAGGTAGTGCTCAGTGCTTTTACACATCTTAACTCGTTTAATCCTTACAACAAAACCATGACCTGAAGTATTATTATTATTATTATTATTATCATCATCATCATCATCATCATTTTGCGGATGAGGAAACTGAAGCAAAGAAAGGTTAAGTAATTTGTCCTGGGTAACATAGCCAGCCAGTTAGTGACAGAACCAGGATTCAGACCTAGCCACCAGGGTAGCAGTATTATCAGACCAGTATTAGAGCTGATGTTAATGCTTGGAGAGTCTTGCATATTCAGTTAGTTTTGAGGAGATTACAGTTTAGATTAATTGAACGTTTTTAATAGTAGAAAAACATATCGTTTTTGTCTTTATCTGTTATAGTTTTGTACTCTTAGAAGCCGTCAGTTATAAAAAGTTAAGAAGAGTATTCTAAATTTGAAATTGTCAAAATTGTAAAAACTCTATGATATGTAAAGTTTTAATAAAACAGAACATTAGTTTTCAGTGAAACCTTAAAGTTTCTTTGTTATAAACACTGTACTTATGAATGTATTTGTAATTGCAGCTTAGTTCAGTGGCTGAAACACAGTCGAAAAGAATACTGTGAATTATGCAAGCACAGATTTGCGTTCACACCAAGTAAGTTCTTTAGAAGTTGTCACTGCATTTTAGGATTATAGCTGGCTGCATAAAGAAATTTCAGCAGCTTTAAAGCAACTATTTTCAACTTAATTTGTCTTTGAAAGTAGTAGAAAGTACTGCTATAACATTTGGAAAATATTTTTAAAAACTACATGTCAGCTTTTAACACATACACGTGTGAGATGGAGAGTGATTTAATTTGTGGGGTAGTTCTTTTTTCTTTGTTTTTAAATTTTTTATTATGGACAAGTTCAAATGTATACAAAGGTATAATGAGCCCACGTGTACACATCACTCAGTTTGACCCGTTTTCAACTCATAGTCTTTATATAGCATCACCTGTGCTCTTGTTCCAACCTCTCCATCCTTTTTAAAACAAATCCTATCATTTATAATTTCATCTGTACGTGTTTTAGTATGTATCTCTAAAAAGTAGGGGTTCTTTTTAAAAAACATAACTATAATACCATTATTTACCCAGAAAAATTAATAATGGTGCCTTGATTTTATCAGATAGCCCATCATTGTTCAAATTTGGGGTATCTTTTGAGTTAAAATTATATAGGTTGGAATAAAAGTAATAAAGACAAAGTTTTAATTTACCTTTTTTTGAGACTTTTTTTTTTTTTTTTTCTGAGGAAGATTCGCCCTGAGCTAACATCTGTTGCCAGTCTTCCTCTTTTTGCTTGAGGAGGATTCGCCCTGAGCTGACATGTGTGCCAGTCTTCCTCTATTTTGTATGTGGGTCACCACCACAGCGTGGCCTCTGAGGAGTGGTGTAGGTCTGCGCCTGGGAACCGAACTTGGGGCACTGAAGCAGAGCATGCCAAACTTAACCACTAGGACACGGGGCTGGCCCAGAGACTTTTTAAGCTCAATATTTTGTAAGCCTATGGTAAATATTTTGCAGGTCTTTAAAATTTCAATTATATAATTCTTGTACCAATTGATATTTAATGTTGTTGATCTTAAATAAGTAGAGGACTATACTGGCAATTTAACAAGAATTTGAAGCATAATTTTCATTCTGGAATGCTAGTAAATTACCCTCTTCCCCCAAAGTTTGTTTTTTTTTTAAAGTACCTTGAGCTGCTGAGTGTAAATGCTGTAAGTTAGTACTAGTTTTACTTTGTTTTTATGCGATAAGTATAAATGATTAAAGTCATTACAATTTCACTTTTGGAGCTTTATATTCATCACCATCAAAAAATGTCAATTCTGTTATTCTGTTGTCTTTAATTTTCTGTAGGGCATAAAAACTACAGCTTACAGTTTATAGCAAACTATATAAGACTAAATAATTGAATATCTTCATGCAGTTTGATTGATAGGAAATACTTGTGACCTTTTTTACTTTGAGACCAATAAAAACTCATGGTTGTACATGTTATTTTTCATATGACAGTCAAATGCTGTTTTCTTTATCTTTCTCAAAAACTCTTTATTGGGAGCAGCCTGGTGGCATAGTGGTTAAGTTTGTGCGCTCTGCTTCGGCAGCCCAGGGTTCGCAGGTTCGGATCGCGGGTGTGGACAAGTGCACCGCTTATTAAGCCATGCTGTGTCAGGCATCCCACATATAAAGCAGAGGAAGATGGGCACGAATGTTAGCCCCAGGGTCAATCTTTCTCAGCAAAAAAAAAAAGAGTAGGATTGGCACCAGATGTTAGCTCAGGGCTAATCTTCCTTACAAAAAAAACCCAGAACACTATTTATTGGTTTAATGACTTGTTCTTGTGTATTGAATATCCTTTTAAAGTAAGCGATCTTTGTGAGTGTGTTCTAAAAAGTTGCTATTTGTTGTTTATTCCTTAATGTTTGTTGTTGTGAATAGCTGCATTTATAATTATAGCATTTGTAATAGTGCTCATAAATTTTAGATTATTGATTTTAAAACTTTATACATCATAATTCCTTGTTTTGGTCTCACTGGGGAAAGAGGCATCTGTTCTTCCTGTGTGTTCTTTCTGAGATAGCTGTGTGGTAGAGCAGTGGTTTTCATTGGAACCGTTTAGAAAGGAAACCTTTCTAAAACATCTTGCAGAGACATGGGAAGACCTGAATTTACCATTTGGAATGTTGATTATTGTGGTGGAGGGTTGGTTAACAAATGCCAGTGGACTGTTTGCTCCCACATAAGATGGCGGTGCTGGAGATTGTTGTGCTTTTTGACTGCTGTGTCTAAGGCATGTATTTGGGAGGAGGGTTCTTTCTTGATGACATGCCATCAGTTTCACCTTTGCTCCTGTTTGCTTTATCTAATCTTTTATAATTTGGGAAACCAGATAGTTATATTGTTTTAATGCTAAAATATGTATAAATTAGCTTTGCATGAAGTTTGTGGCTATAAGTGAGGGATGTGAACTTCCCTTGAATCTTTTTTCCTGCTCAGAGGCCTGTTTTTTTTTTTTTATTGTTGTCTTAATAGTTTATAACATTGTGAAATTTTGCTTGTACGTTTTTGTTTGTCAATCACCGTATACATGTCTCCCTTCACCCCTTGTGCCCACCCCTCACCCCCATTGCCCCTGGTAACCACAATACAGTTTTCTCTGTCCATATTCCACATATGAGTGAGATTATACAGTGTTTGTCTTTGTTTTTCTGGCTTATTTCACTTAACATAATACCCTCCAGGTCCACCCATGTTGTTGCAAATGGGACAATTTTGTTTTTTTTTATGGCTCAGTAGTATTCCATTGTACATATATACCACATCTTCTTGATCCAGTCATCAGTCGAGGGACACTTGGGTTGCTTCCACTTCTTGACTATAGTGAATAATGCTGCAATGAACATAGGGGTGCATAAGCCTCTTTGGATTGTTGATTTCAGGTTCATTGGATAGATTCCCAGTATTGGGATAGCTGGATCATAGGGCATCTCTATTTTTAATTCTTTGAGGAATCTCCATACCGTTTTCCATAGAGGCTGCACCAGTTTGCATTCCCACCAGCTGTGTATGAGGGTTCCCCTTTCTCCACATCCTCTCCAACGTTTGTTGTTTTTTGTCTTGGTGATTATAACCATTCTTATGGGCGTGAGATGATATCTTAGTGTTGTTTTGATTCGCATTTCCCTGATGATTAGTGATGTTGAACATGTTTTCATGTGCCTATTGGCCATCTGTATATCTTCTTTGGAGAAGTGTCAGTTCATTTCCTCTGCCCGTTTTTTGATTGGGTTGTTTGTCTTTTCTGTTGTTCAGTTGTGTGTGTTCTTTATATATTATGGAGATTAACTCCTTGTCAGATATATGTTTTGCAAATATTTTCTCCCAGCTGGTGGGTTGTCTATTCATTTTGATCCTGGTTTCATTTGTCTTGTAGAAGCTCTTTAATCTGATGAAGTCCCACTTGCTTATTTTTTCTTTAGTTTCCCTAGTCTGAGTAGACATGTCATCTGAAAAGATTCCCTTATGACCAGTGTCAAATAGTGTGTTGCCTGTATTTTCTTCTATGATTTTTGTAGTTTCAGATCTCACCTTCAGGTCTTTGATCCATTTTGAGTTAATTTTTGTGAATGGCAATAGCAGATGGTCCTCTTTCATTCTTTTGCATGTGGCTGTCCAGTTTTCCCAACACCATTTATTGAAAAGACTTTCCTTTCTCCATTCAGAGGCCTTTTTTTGTTTGCTTCTACATTTCACATGTGATTTGTTCTCGTAAATAACTTCTGGGTAAATGTATTATTGTAACTATTTGACTGACTTTTTTTTTATAAGAAAAAATATTAAGTGCAATACAAATATTGAAAGTTAAGATAGCTCTACATGCATATTTTATATTTATACATTAAGCTATTTTTAAATATTCATGAAATTGTATGTACTTTTTTTTCCTTTTATAGTTTACTCCCCAGATATGCCTTCACGGCTTCCAATCCAGGACATATTTGCTGGACTGGTTACAAGTATTGGCACTGCAATACGATATTGGTTTCATTATACACTTGTGGCCTTTGCATGGTTGGGAGTTGTTCCCCTTACAGCATGTGAGTATTCATTCCTCTGTGGTTGGAGTTATACAACATTGCATAACTATTTAATACTATAAAGTAATATTGCATCATATTTTTGTTTGAATGATATTTAATTATTTGATATTATAATGTCAGATATTAAGAAAGCCTGACTTAAAAAACATTATCCACCTGAGTCAACAACTATTTTTTAACAGGTCAGTTTCTTGAATGAGTGTGGGAAAGAAAAACACAGTGTATAGAGGCTAATAATGTCAGTCATGAAAGAATTGAAAAAGCAAAATCAAACCATAATTGGAAGGAACTTGAGTTTTATTCCTTGAAACATATTAGAGCTTTTAAGGACTGCAAAAGATGGATTCTTCTGAGAGTTTTTCACCCTTTTAAAAGACACTTACGTATCTAATGTTCCTGAATAATTGGGAGGCTTATCTTTCAAATGTGGAAAGCTTTCTGGGAGGTTGGTATACTAACCCTTAGTTGATCTCTTTTGGGTTCTTTGTTGTTCTTAAAGACATGAAGAGGGGTAGATAGTATATGGTCCCAGAGTATATAGATATATGATTCTTTGGAGTTCCATGCGAATAGGATTTTTGAATGAGTATACTTAATATCCTCATGTCTCCTTAAAATAAAATGAACTTGAAAATTTATGAAACTGAAAATCTTGGGAGATACACCAAATGGCAGAATAGGTGCTTTTGAAGAGTGAATTCGTGAGCTAGAAGATTGAGCAAGGAGTTCTCCAGGATGTAACTCAGAGAGACAAGAAGTTTGCAAGTATGAGAGGTGGAGGCGACATCCAGTTGTTTCAGTATCTGTAGTTCCAGAAGGTAAAAGAGATAATGGAGATGAAGAGATAGACATCTTTTAGATTGAAAAAGAGAGAGCTGACCATGATAAAGTTAAGAGATTCACAAACCTAGACACCTTCTAAAGCTTTCCATTGCTTAGTAGGGTGGTGTATAGATGTTACACTTTCAGAAGTGTAATGAAAATCAGACTGTCATCAGACTTAAAATCAGCAATGTCGAATGCTGGAAGACAGCAAAAACTTTAAAATTTGACAAAATTTTTAGATCTGAAATCTTCTACCCATAAATTCTCAGATGGAAGGACAAAATACGGACATTTCAGTAGATGCAACAGCTTGGGAAGTTTACTACCTGAAACTATTTATGAAAAAAGTGTTTGAGAATGTACTTTACTGAAATGAACAAGTAATCAGAGAGAAAGGTGTGAGCTACAAACAAGTGCTTCTTATAGTTAAATCGCAATTATTGTTAATCCCAATAATTAATAATTCTTAGGTAACAGCTTGGAGCTAAAATTCTAGATAATCCCAAGATGGGAGAAATTGTGAAGGGAAGATAGAAATGAGAGCTTTTTAACTTGTCTTATTGTGGGGAGATTATAGATGCTCTAAATACAGATAGGAAAGTATAGTGTAACTATGCATTAAAGATATAAAGGTAACCAAATAGAGTCCAGAACTAGACGCACACCAGCCTCATCACCTGATTAACAACAGAGGTGCCGCTGCTGTTTAGTGGAGGAAAGATAGTCTTTTCAATAAATGGTATAGCATCAACTGGATGGCCACAAGGAGAAAATGAACCATATCATTACCTCACGCCTGACACAAAAAGTAATTTGAGATGGATCATAAGCCTGAAGGTGAACATTTAAACCAAAAAACTTATAAAATAGCAGGGAATAACCATAAAAGAAAATACTGATAATTGGACTTAATTTAAATTAAGAACTTTTATTCATGCTCAGATACCTGTGAGAGAGAGAGGCAAGCCACAGAGTGAGAGAAGATATTTGCATTACACATATCCAACAAAGGACTTGTATCTAGAGTGTATAAAGAACTCTTATAAATCAGTAAGAGAAAGACAGACAACCCAATTAGAAGGTGGACAGAAGATTTGGACAGGTGTTTCTGGAAAGAAGATTATCTAAATAGCCAGTAAACACATGAAAAGATGCTCAGCATCATGAGTCATCAGGGAAATGCACAGGAAGATACTGCTGTACTCAGCAGAGTGGCTAAAATTAAAAGGCATGAGAATGCCAAATGTTTCTTACGATGTGGAGCATCTGGGACGTGCATACCTTGATGGCGGGGGTATATATGGTATAACCACTTTGGAAAACTGTTTGGCAGTATCTACCAATGCTAAATATTACACATAGTTTATGATCCAGCAGTTTCATTTCTGAGAATATAGCTAACAGAAACATGGGCTTTGTGTCCAGTAAAAGACGTGTATAAGAAGAATCACAGCAGCTTTCCTATTAATAGTTAAAAAGTGGAACCAACTAGATGCCTATCAATAACAGTAGAATGGATACATTGTCGTTTATCCATACAGTAGAATACTACATAGCAGTGACAAAAGAGCTGACTATTATGACATGGATGAATTTCACTTCTTTGAGAAGAAACCAGGCACAAAAGAGTATGGATTATATGATTGCATTTATATGAAATTTAAAAATAGGCCAAATTGACCTATGGTGATAGAGATCAGAATAGTGGTTACCTTTTGCTGGAGATACTGACTGGGAAGGGGCTTGAGGGAGCCTCTGGGGAGCTGAAAATGTGGAATATCTTGATCTGGGTGGCAGCTTCTGGGTATATACATATACGGTCATACACCGCACAATGACGTTTAGGTCAAGGATGGACTGCATATACATCGGTGGTGCCATAAGAGTAGTACCATATAGCCTAGGTGTGTAGTAGGCTACAGCAGCTAGGTTTGTGTAAGTACACTCTTTGATGTTTGAACAACGATGCAATCGCCTAACGATGAGTTTCTCAGAATGTATCCCCGTTGTTAAATGATGCATAACGGTGTAAAAATTCACCCAAACACTTAAGATTTATGTAAATTTTACCTTAATAAAAAAGCAACAAAAGAAAACTTAACGGTAACTGCTAGAAGAAGAGAAATAGGATGATCGATTTTCATCTTGAGGAGTGGGAGTTGGAAACAGAAAATGAAATTTGGAAAGTCCAGCAAAAGACTGGAAGGATAGGAAGGGAGGACAGAGAGAGGGAGGTAAAAGAGAGGAAAGGATGTGGTTGCAACATCTGTGGTCTTAAGGGTTTAGATTTTTCTGTTGCAGGGTAGAGCCTCACATTTGTGTAGGTATAAAAGCATTCCACTATGAGAGAGAGGTACAAAGCAGCCCAGGTTAATGCTAGAGGAATTTGTTAGCAAATGCTGACAAAATTTGCAGGAGCGATATTAATCAGCCAAATAACATTCGAGATGAAAAGCTTTAGATGCAGAAAAGCATATTTCATTTTAATGAAAGGCATAGTCCATTAATAAAATAAAACTTCAGAACTTTTATGCACCAGAAAACAGGACTTTGAAATATATTTGTAAAGCATTCAGTCATAGTGGAAGACTAACACACTTCTTTGAAATCAGTAGATCAAACAGTCAGAAATTAAGTAATGACTTAGGGGATTTAAGTAACACAGTTAACAGGCTTGATTTCTGTTCTCTCTTGTTTACGTGTACACACACGCAATTAAAATCTAAATTATATCACACACTACATATTCTGTAACTTTTTTCTTTAAGTTAGCAATGTACCCTGGCTGTCTTCCCACGCAAGTACTTGGTGAACTACCTTATTTTTTAATGGATGCATTGCACTGTGTAGTAGGGAGGCCTATAATTTATGAATCCATTTTCCTTTCTACAGACATTGGGTTTGTTGTCACTTGTACTTTGTTACAGGCTCTTGCTTTGAATATTTTATATACATATGTTAAGTAATTTCTGTTACAGAAAATCTTTTCCTACCTTTCCATTTTGACTTGGCTTTTTTTTTTGTGAGGAAGATCAGCCCTGAGCTAACATCCATGCTAATCCTCCTCTTTTTTTTTTGATTTTTTAATTATTTTTTTATTTTTTAAACCATTTATTTATTTTTCCCCCAAAGCCCCAGTAGATAGTTGTATGTCATAGTTGCACATGCTTCTAGTTGCTGTATGTGGGACGCGGCCTCAGCATCACTGGAGAAGCGGTGCGTCAGTGCACGCCCAGGATCCGAACCCCGGGCCGCCAGCAGTGGAGCGCTCGCACTTAACCGCTAAGCCACGGGGCCAGCCCCATGCTAATCCTCCTCTTTTTGCTGAGGAAGACTGGCTCTGAGCTAACATCTATTGCCAATCCTCCTCCTTTTTTCCCCCCCAAAGCCCCAGTAGATAGTAGTATGTCATAGTTGCACATGCTTCTAGTTGCTGTATGTGGGACGCGGCCTCAGCATGGCCGGAGAAGCGGTGTGTCGGTGCACTTAACCGCTAAGCCACGGGGCCTGACTTGGCTTTTGAAAACAGCCGTTGAAGTCACCGAAAATTTCTGATACAAGGCTGTAGGGAATGCTTCAACTAAAAGACGAGTACTGGTTTGAGAGAAAACAGAAGTGGTTGAGAGAAAACTGTTTCCTCTTGGGCCCCATTTCCAAACCTCTTCCTGCCTTTTCTGACCAAGAGGATAAGGGGATGGCTGTGCATTCACCCATACTTCATCTTTTCCCTCCATGGCCAGTTTTAAGATTTCCCCCTTGAATCTGTGTTTTTAAAAAACTAGTCGTTAGTTTGCTGTTCATGGCATTGGAGCACATACTGTACTGAAAGGCATCTCAATTTCAAAAATCTCTACCCCCAAAACTGAAACTCTTTATTTTCATGAGCACACTCAGTGAATGTTAGAATTCTAGGTTAAAAAAAAAGATCCATACTATGATTTTGGAGATCTTTAGATTGTTTTTTTCCTTTTCAAACATCTAAGCTCGTTCAGTAAAAACAAGTAAATCTAGAGGGCATCTAAACTTTAAACATTATTTTGTAACATTTACTCTTTGTCGCTATTTTTATGCTTGACCATGTTTTTTTTTTAATTTAGTATTTTGAGACTCAGACTTGCAAAGACTAAATGCTTATTTCAGTGACATTTGTGGTGTTCCACTTTACTTCTGTTTAATTGAGCGACTGTATGTTCATGACGAGAGTTGTGACTGTGTGCCATCATGCTCTTTTTTTGTAGGCCGCATCTACAAGTGCTTGTTTACCGGCTCCGTGAGCTCACTACTGACACTGCCACTAGACATGCTGTCCACGTGAGTATCGGACCTGGTGACAGTGGAAGGCTGCACAGTGTAGATGGTGCTCGTTTTTTCCTCCATGTATTTATTTTTGTTATAATTTGAAAAGTCCTTCTGTTCCAAGGACAAATAATAATTTATGTCTCTTATTCTAACAGTTATAGCTACAGTAGAAGTAGCTGACATATATAAGTGATGTTTGTTTTAGAACATACTTGTCATAAAGGAGTTTTGTAATGGTGGGACAGCTTGTTAAATAGGCTGTTGTGCAGTGCAAGATTATGTTCATAGTTGAGAGTTCATTTAAACATGTGTTTTTAATAACAGACATTTGAATTCAAATTTATTTTTTAAATGTTCTTCATGAGTATTAGGATATGGACTCTAAAACCTTGTTCGCTGTAGTTGTTTTATTGTATCTTAATTTGACATTAAGCAGTGTAATTGCATTTTTTGGGAAAGACATATTACATGTGTTTTATTTATTACTGATGTCAGAATTAGAAATGCTGTAAAAGATGAACTATATCAAGATCATTAGAATATTAAGCCTGCAAAAGATTGCACCCATATTTGCTAAATCTTCTTTTCTACTGAACTGGCCTTAGGTTTCTGATTCTTATGCTAGTAAAGGCAAAGAACAATATAAGACTCTCTTATGGAACAGAAGCATTTGGCGTATATTACCATAAAAATAAGCCAAGAGACAATAGAAGAGACGCAGAGAACATGTTACATTTCTGATAGAAAAGAAATCAAGAGGGAAGTCTTTTAAGTCTCTTATGTCTGCATCATTATTTTTATTTTTTTTAATTTTTATTTATTTATTTTTCCCCCAAAGCCCCAGTAGATAGTTGTATATCATGGTTGCACATCCTTCTAGTTGCTGTATGTGGGACACGGCCTCAACATGGCCAGAGAAGCGGTGCCTCGGTGCGCGCCCGGGATCCGAACCTGGGCCGCCAGCAGCGGAGCGCGCGCACTTAACCACTAAGCCACGGGGCTGGCCTGCATCATTATTTTTAATAATGGTTGAAAATACTTAGAAACATTAGCTGTGTCTGTAACTTGGTTTCCTACTTGCTGGTTATACCTTTTTTGGATAGAACAGGCAAGTTATTTAGTTTATGTCTGTGTCTTTGGCAGTATAAGAAATAGATGAAAGGTTTTGAACTTGAACCTTATTTACATTAGAATTGTTTTTTGTTTTCATTATTGAAGAACAGCTTTGATAAAGTAATGTTTAGAAGTAGACAAGGACCTTAAAAATAGAGCACTAATGGCTGTGGCCTTGACCAGGAGAAGCAGTAATTGGGCACACTTGAAAGTTTGGAAAGGGTGTGAGAAGGTAACCCTTTGTATAATAATGCAGACCTTCTGTGAAGTGATGCAGTAGAAACAAAGAGGACGACCTTTCTGTTTCTAAACATCAGATTTTTATCTCAGCCATCTAGAACAGAGGCTTAGTGTAGAAGCAAGAAAAATCAGTCTTAAATGGCTCACCTGTCATTCAGTACGTCTGTATGTGACATAGTTCACCTCTGGCTTTCATTTAGGAATTGTATATGAAACAAAGATGCATATTAGAAGTAGTGAGAGAGGTCAGAAAAAAGCAAGGAGTGAGTGCTCAGAGGGATGGAAGTTATATTTTAACATCTATAAACTAATAGAAAACTATTTCAAACAGGGCAGCCTTGTTCTGTTTAGTTCAAGGCTAAAATTCTATATATCATTGTAATTTTTGAGAGTACAGTGTAGCAGCCAGTCAGTATCTCAGTTGTCTAGAAAAGGTGACTTGAGTTCTCATTTGTGCTGTTTGGTTTTTTTTTTTTTTGGTGAAGGAGGTCAGCCCTGAGCTAACATCCATGCCAGTCCTCCCCTTTTTTTGCTGAGGAAGACTGGCCCTGAGCTAACATCCGTGCCCATCTTCTTCTGCTTTATGTGGGACGCCGCCACAGCATGGCCTGACAAGCTGTGCATCAGTGCGCGCCCAGGATCTGAACCCCGGGCCGCCAGCAGTGGAGCGCGCGTTTAACTGCTACGCCATGGGGCCGGCCCACCCCATCTGTGCTGTTTAATGAAGCAGAGATATATTACTTCCTTAATGGTTTCTGTTTTAAATGGCTGAATGTGTTAATATTTACCAAAACTTAAATTGGTAGGCTTTGGCTATGTGCAAAACAGTTGTTTATGGAAGCACATCAGTGAAAATGCCGTATAATTGAGGTAGTGTTCTATTGCTACCACCTTGCTTCTTGTTAGTGGAATTATGGAACATCTGGGAGTGCACATGTGGTCACTTAGGTGATGCATTGAGGTAGGTGGTTGTAACAGAAGGAATTAAAAAATGGCATTGGAATAAAAAACTTCCTGCATCTGGCAGTTTTTTGGTGTCCTTGGGCAAATCATCGGACCTTTCTGAGCCCCAGTTTCCTCGTCAGCAAAATGAGGAAGATCACACCTCAGGGATTTGGGTGGGCTCTTGAGAGATTGAATTCACAAACATACATAACAACTAGGTGCAAATTTTGAGCACTATGCTAATGTATAGCAGAATCATCACCCAGGCTCAGGCTTGCCTTACATTGGCAGGCTCCCCTTTTCTCTCTGACCTGGTTGGTTAGTGGACCACCTGAATTGCCTTCATCAGACTGTTCATTGACACGAGAGGAACGCTGGAGGCATAGTTGGGGTAGTTGAAAGAAATTGTAACCATGGTGTGGTTTTATAATTCCAGTGCTGCCTTTTACAGTTTGAGGAATTGAGCCAGTTTTTCTGAAAGTACTTGTTAACTAAACTACTTTTTTTTTTTCCTGAGTAATGTTTCATTTTCTCTATAAATTTTATTTCTGAAATTTTAAATTTCTTAATATATTAGTACCTGCTACATATTCTATAGCTCAGTTCTTCAGGCCGTCTCTAGGCACAGCATATCAATTAACTGTTGCAGAACATACTGTCTCCAAAATTTAGTGGCTTAAAACAACAGCCATTTTATTTGCTCCTAATTCTAGGGGTAGCTCTTTGTGCTGGGCTCAGGTGATCGGTTCATCTGTTGGGCTTGCCTCTGTTACTCATGTATTTCACTGGGGTTGGATGGTCTAAGATGGCCCTGGCTGGAGTGCCTTGGTTCTTTTCCATATGGCCTCTCATCTTACAGAAGGCTGGCAGGGCTTTTTTACGTGGTAGTCTCAGGGCAGCATTCTAAAACGGTGAGAGTGGAAGCTCAAAGGCTCTCTTCTAGGCTCTGGAACTCTGGCAACATTGCCTCTCGTCCAGGCAATTCTCAGAACCAGCCCAGATTCAAGGTGTGAGGGAAAAGGACCTGACAAAGAGCGTATCACCATTTAAAATTGTCAACAAGCAGTTGTTATTCTTATCGCTGATGACAAAGAAGGAGTCTTTTAGTCCCAACCTATCAAAGTTTTAATGGTCTGGAGGGTTCCTTAGTAAGGTGGTGGTTAGGAGTCCTCTTTTGATTAGGGCTGGGTAATAACTGAGGGCCACATGAGTTCAGTTAAGTTTGGAGCTACTAGGCCTAGGTCTCCCAAATTGACCTTTATTCCAGGTTTCTGTGGAGAAGAAAAAAGTTGTTGCATTATGATAGTGGATTTTCCAAAGGCTACCAAGATTCTTGAGTTACCCTTGGATTATTCAGAGGTCAGACATAGACTAGGATAAGCCCCTTCAGAGAGGAAAAGAACCAAGGGGTTCTTCAGTACTGTAGTACTCCGTGTATTTTCATATATGGTTATAAAGGAACCATACTTGGTCCGTCTGAATTTGTTGAGGAACTAATATACTTTTGGTATATTTGCATTTATCCTCAAAATTTCATCTGCTTTTTAAGTGATACATTTCTAAAACGTACTACAGACTTCTTTGTCTTACACATCGCATGCTGAAAAACTCAGCCTTCCTTTCTTTATGTTGTTATTGGGCCTCTCTGGAGGTACTTCTCGTCACGTTTCCGATTTGCTGATTTTGTTGATTTGTGTGGGCTCAGCTAACCAAGTTTGTTAAACTTGTGAGTAAAATAAGGTAAGGAAATTCTTAGTAAGGGTTGGACAGCGTCGTTCACCTTTAGTGAATTACACACATTGGATACTTCGCCTTTATTAAGTGTTTGGCTGTTTTTGGTGTTTGCTTGCTGCCCTTCTGTTTCTCAGCCATGTCCAAAGAGAGGCTGTGGACAGCTAATTTCTGTGTAGTTCTGATGTTATTCTTTGCCTACTATAATATAAACACATATAGTACAAATATATAAGTAAATATATTTGGTCAGCTTATAAGATAGATAGATTTTCACTATCCTCTGAAATAATTCTTTTTGAAAAACTGATTTTCACCCAGAAAATTATGACTTACTTTTCTAGCTGTTCTTTCTGAGATTTTAGTGTAAAATGAAATGTTATTTTCCATTTCTTAATTTGAAGTGTTCTTTGCAGTAATTCTGTATAATTTTTTTTTAATAGGGACAACTTGTTGGCAGATTGTTTGCAGGGTTGCTTTGTGGTGACATGCACACTGTGTGCGTTCATCAGCCTGGTGTGGTTGCGAGAGCAGATCGTCCACGGAGGAGCGCCGATTTGGTTGGAGCATGCTGCTCCACCCTTCAATGCTCCTGGGCACCACCAGAATGAGGTAACTCCCTCCAACCCCGAATTGATTTTATTTGGGTAGGATGTGAGAATTATTGTCACCCTCTAAGACCCAAACCCTTGACTGCCATGGAAGGAAGGGAGTCTCATTGCAAAGCAGGTCATGAAAAAGGGTTCGGGAGAAGATTAAAGGAGATACGAAAAATCAAAGAATGCTGCTGTGACTTTGCCTCTTAATTTTCTGGCGAGATTGGGAGCAGTATCAGGGGTATCCTAAAGTGCTCTTCGTTCCCTTTGCCTGGGTTAACTGCTTAATGCGGGCATGGAAGTTAAGATACAAACTGTAGCATTGCATATGCTTCTGACATGCTGCACAACATTAAGGAGGCTCTCTAGCCTCTCTATTCATTGGTTTCTTTGTGTGTAAAATGTCTTGCCTTTGCTGCTCTCAGTAGGAACATGACAAAAAGTACAAAAATGGGAACACTGTTGATAACAATCTTGTGCAGTTTTACTTTTTCTTTATGAGAGATGACATGCTTAGATGCAAGAGCATTTGCTAGAGGTATTACGAAGAGAAGGAGGATATAATAAATGATTTTTAGTATCTTGCTTGCTGAGAAATTATGGTGCTGGAAATGTCCAAAAACTTAGCTACTTATATATGAAAACAATTTACACTTCATAAAGTTTTCATTATGAAAAAATTGACCATGAAATACTCAAAACGATAATTTCTGCTTTTGTCAGTACGTAGCTTGATTTCATCAAATTCTGTCATAGCTTTTTCTCTGGAGAATTAAGAATGCAGCTACTCCTTTGAAAACCACACATATAAAAAATGGCATTATAAAGAAAGGACACGGGGGGCTGGCCTGGTGGTGTAGGGGTTAAGTTCATACACTCTGCTTCGGTGGCCTGGGGTTCACATGTTTGGATTCCGGGCACGCACCGACACACTGTTTGCCAAGCCATGCTGTGGCAGGCGTCCCACATATAAAGTAGAGGAAGTTGGGCACAGATGTTAGCTCAGGGCCAATCTTCCTCAGCGAAAAGAGGAATAATGGTAATGGATGTTAGCTCAGGGCTAATCTTCCTCACCAGAAAAAAAAAAGAAAGGACGCTGTTCTTATCTAGTATTACTTTTATCATTGTACCTCATATTTTTAAGCACTTAGTATAGTTCTCTTTTTATAATCTTCTTTAACTCCATGGTAGTTCAGTGTTTTAATTAACTGCAACTATATCTTTGCGTTTGGTAGGTAGCAGGATTCAGAAAGGGCCAAAGGAGATGCATGTGGGAACTGATGAAGTTCATATGGACAAGCTTTCCTTTTAAGCAGAAATTAGAAACTTTTTCCTCAAGTGTTTAACTGAGTACTGAGAATGTGTCTATATGTGTGTAAACAAACGGATACATAAATAAACATATTTTCATGCCTGAGGAGGTCAGTAAAGATAGGAAATGCCTTATAAAGAAGGATCACCGGGGCCAGCCCGGTGGCTTAGAGGTTAAGTGCACGCGCTCCGCTGCTGGTGGCCTGGGTTCGGATCCCGGGCACGCACCGACGCAGCGCTTCTCTGGCCATACTGAGGCCGCGTCCCACATACAGCAACTGGAAGGATGTGCAACTATGACATATAGCTATCTACTGGGGCTTTGGGGAGGGAAAAAAGGAGGAGGATTGGCAATAGATGTTAGCTCAGAGCCGGTCTTCCTCAGCAAAAAGAGGAGGATTAGCACGGATATTAGCTCAGGGCTGATCTCCCTCACAAAAAAAAAAAGATCACTGGGGCTGGCCCGGTGGTGCAGCGGTTAAGTGCATGCGCTCCGCTTCGGTGGCCCGGGGTTCGCATGTTTGGATCCCAGGTGCACACCGACACACAGCTCGTCAAGCCATGCTGTGGGGGCATCCCACATAAAGTAGAGGAGGATGGGCATGGATGTTAGCCCAGGGCCAATCTTCCTCAGCAAAAAAGAGGAGAATTGGCATTGGATGTTAGCTCAGGGCTGGTCTTCCTCACAGACAAAAAAAGAAGAGTTACAGAGTGATGTATTCTAGATAGCTAGATTTGTTAACCCATTTTCTATGATGCTTTGTGAAATGTTAATCTCTGAATTATATTGAATGGATAGATATACTGTGAAGTGAGTTTATGTGCTTATATACCAGGTTGATCCAAAATCAGATACATTTAGAAAAGATGACTTTGAGAGATGTTTTTTAGAATTTTTATAGAGTTTGTATTTGTTTGCTAGTTTAGTTTTTTTTACAACGGGGAGTGCAATTTGGACATAGAGCAAAACTGAGACAAGTTAGCTAAATTTCTGGGCCCTTCCATCATTTTAGGCTCCAGCAGGAGGAAATGGTGCTGAAAATGTTGCCCCTGACCAGCCTGCTAACCCACCAGCTGAGAATGCAGTGGTGGGGGAAAACCCTGATGCCCAGGACGACCAGGCGGAAGAGGAGGAGGAGGAGAACGAGGAGGAAGATGACGCGGGAGGGGAGGACGCAGCCGATGCCAACAATGGGGCCCAGGGTAATGGCTGCTGCCTGTCTTCCCCTTTCCCTCGTGACCATGAGTCCATGCCCCACCTGCCTTGGGGAGAAGGACTGGAGTTTTCAAAATTTAATGGATTTCAAGTGCTATTTCTGACCTGTTTTTACTTTATTTTGGCAAACTCGCGTTTATCAATATACAAATATATAAACTTTTTTTTTTTTTCTATGAAGTAGGGCACATTCTGTGTTTTAAAATCCTACTTTACAGAGGACTTCTATAGGATGGATAGGAAGAAATTATTTGTGAGTTGGAATGGATCCTAGTTTTTTTTTTTTTTTAAGGAATTTGATACAGATTTACCTTATTCTTTTGCCATTTCTATTGAGTCAGTGCAATTTTTAATATCAAAGAATTTTTGAAGTGTTAGCTGCAAGCCAGATGCCACCGAAAGAAACTAATTTCTTGTTTGCTAGCGGTATAACTCCAGAATGTAAAAGAAGATCAAGACCAGGCCTGCCAGTCAGCTGTCAGTAGCTCACCGCCTCCTTTTCTCTCCTCCTACCCCAGAGTTGTCCTGTCAAACACTGAACTGGCTCTGAATCCACTTGGCATTGCTGACGTCTGAGTGTCTCCCGTGTGCCAGGCGCTCAGATACCAAGTCCCTGCCTTAATGGAGTTCCTGGTCTAGTGAAGAAGTAGGAGTACCCAAGTGAACAAATTTATCATTACACATTGTGATAAATGAGGTGCAGGTTTCTCTGAGGATGCTTTTGGGGAGAGACCTGTTTTAAATAAGATTCCTTGGGTAGCTCAGAGTAAGTGATATTTGAGGTGAGACGTGAAGGGTGAGGAGAAGTGAGTTGTATAATGGGAGCAGGGGCCTTTTGCAGGGAGAGGTGAGCATATGTTCAAAGGCTCTGAGAATGTGGCCTGCTGCTACCCTAGTGTGGGCCGTAATTTCTCTCTCGGTCTAATGCAAGAGCTCCTAACTGGTCTGCCTTCTTCCCCTCTTGTTCCACATGGTATTCATATAGCACTCCTGCCTTTAAAATCTCTCAGTGGCTTTTCCGTTGTACTACAGAACAAAAGAAAATTCAGGCCTCACATTCTTCTTGTATGATCTGATCCATGTCTGCCTTTCATACTATGTCTTCTACCACCCTCCTCCTCACCCAGAGCATTCTAGTCCCCTGGCTTCCTTTTCTCAAATCACCAGATTCATTCTTGATTCAGAGCTGTTGCATTCCTCTCTTTTGCATAACCCTATTTTTTTCCTTTCTAGCACTTATCACAATTTGGAATCACCTTATTTTATATTTTGTATTTATTTATATATATTCTTATTTATTGTCTGACAAGCAGATACTCAGTATGGAAAAATTTTAGATGTGGTTTAGCTTCTCAACAACAGCTTACAAAACACCAAATTGAAAGAGTGCATTTTGTTATTTACAGTTCAAGTTCTATCAGTAATCTTTAAACTACTGTTATATTTCCAGATGACATGAACTGGAATGCTTTAGAATGGGACCGAGCTGCAGAAGAGCTTACGTGGGAAAGAGTAAGTAAGACTTCTTTCTATCAAGCAGTCTAGTGCTTTAATCCTAAAGTATATTTTAGAGTTGGGCATATTTAGATGTATACACAAATTTTGTAGTTAGAGTTGATGAAAACTTTAATAGAACTTTAATTTCTAGAGAAAATTAAGTGATGTTTGTGGTGAAAATATTATGATGAAGATCTATTGATGACTGTTTTTCTATCTTCTGACCTTTAATACAAACCTTGCTTCAGTTAGAGAATGTTTAACCTGAAATTGTGGACTTTGGAAAAATGAAGTAACAATTTAAATTGAAGTATTATTCTGATGCTTTGATTGACAAAATAATACCGTTGTGTCATGAAATCTTGCCTGGCTCTGTATCTAATATAAGAACTAAACTCAAGGTGGATTTTTTTGAGTTTATGATATGATTTGGAATAAAAGGAGACCCAAAATATACAACTGCCATAAACAGTTTTTTACTCTGAAAAATGATAGGCCGCGTTGGAAAGTAGCAGGTAAGGATTATGTTTAAAGAGATTGAAAGGAAAATGAGCTTTTGTCATAAATAGAATAAAAAATTCTGTTGTGTCTTGAGTTAATGCATATTATTATTTATTTTAGATGCTAGGACTTGATGGATCACTAGTTTTTCTAGTAAGTAAAGTTAATATTTTTTAATAATAAAATTGTGACTTAATTGTCTTAGTGATTCAGGGGTTTCAAATTTACAATATCTGCCGGCTTTTTATACTAAAGGTCAAAATACCCTTTGATTTTTGATTATTTGATACGTTGAAGAAAATCTGTTTTGTGTATTGAAAATATGGGCAGAGCATAAAGGTAATACTATTTAAAAAGGAAATTATTAAATATTTTATTTTTAGAAAAGAAAATGAAACACGAAGTTAGTGGTAGTGAAGAAACACTTGGTCTTCCTTTAAAGTTCCAGCTTGCGGTGTTTAATGTCTGAACTGGTGAGAACAGAGTAGCTTTGCAAAGTTCACGGTGAGAGCCCCAGGCTCGTCATAGGCCTCCACTCTTGCCTGAACCCCGCTTATCATTAGCTTGTGAGTAAAGAGTGCAGCTCAAAGATAAGGAACAATTCTTCAAAGAACCTGTTCTTTAAAGGAGAAACGATGCTCTTTTCAGGGTCTGTGATATAAAATCACTTGCCATTTGGGATTCTTTACATAGCTTGGGTATCAAGATGACTTTGGCTGCAGGTGGTAGAACCCCTACTGACTGAAACAGTAGTGTCAGAGGAACTCCAGAGCAAGGATGGGCTTGAGGAGGGCTTGATCCAGAGGCCCAGCAATGTCATCAGAGACCCAAATAATTTCTG
Source organism: Diceros bicornis minor (assembly GCF_020826845.1). Lineage (NCBI taxonomy): Eukaryota > Metazoa > Chordata > Mammalia > Perissodactyla > Rhinocerotidae > Diceros > Diceros bicornis. Next base: position 53,722,476 of record NC_080759.1, on the reverse strand, counting down.
TCTGTCTCCTCTGCTGTCTACAGCATTGGCTTCCTTCTTGGGCTGGCTCCAGATGGGAGCCAGAATAGGAAGTTGAAGGTAGTAGGGTGAGGCTATTGAGGAATGTGTCTGGTGGTAATTCACAGGTTAGTGAGAATGTGATATTAGTGAGTTCCTATTCATGGTCAGTATAGAAGGTATTATTTGGCTCCATACTCATTTATATCCCTTACCTCACCAGTCCCTCATAGATGAGTGACAGAAGTTGTTGAGGCAGTGGTGTTTACTCAGGCTCATTCTAGTTATTGGAAACAGCTGTTTATAGGATGACTTCATTGAAAATTATTTTTAGTATCTACCGTGTGCCAGCTCTTGTGATAGTTACTGGGAGATTCAGAGATAATGAAGTAGGGCCCCTTTTCTCAAAGGTGGTTTATAGTTTGGTAGAGAGAAATGAACATGTAAAGGAGGAGACTCATGTTAAAGATTCAGTGACAAAAGGTATGCATAGGACACAAGAGGCACAGAAGAGGGCTTGGCCAGGTCTTAGTGGAGGAGAGCTTGTCAGCAGGGAATTTTTAGAGAAGAGAACTTAGAGATTGCAGCACAAAAGGTGTTGGGGATAAGGACAGTTTGGGAGCCTTTAAGGCAAGAGAAGCTGAAAAAATTCAAGTGATATGAACTGGCATGGAGGGTAGGAATGTAGCAGTCATCTCCTAGACAAACTAATCACCCTTCTTGCTGTTTGGATTTTTGGCAGATTGAGGACCTGATCAGAATAATCTTTCTAAAAAGAAAATCTTACAATGTTGGCCCAGCTTGGAAGGATCATTTAACTTGATGGTGAAGGGGAGGTGGTGGGCCTGAACAAATGGGCTTGGGCATTCTAGTGAGTGTCAGCATGGAGCATGACTAAAGTATATGTGACATGGCTGGAGGAATAGATGAGTAGCAGTCGTCTTGGGGGTAATAATACGTAACTGTGGAAGTGGATCAATGGCCAAGTGAGAATGAGTAGTCTGAGAGATGAACAAAGAAAGCTAGGACACCATAGGGAGAAAAGGGACCAGAGAAGATCAGGCGACCTTGCAGAAGTCATGAGAACAAAATGGACAGTGAAAGAAGCATTGTGCAGTTTACATTGTATGTTTAGAAGTAATATGGTTTTCAAATTTTTCTCCATTTGGAATTTTTTGGTGTCATTTGATTTAAATGAAATCTAGCAGTTATTTATGAGAATCCGTGTAGTTTGTGGTGGATTATTAATTTCTGAAGAGGACATGTTTATGAATTGATTTCTTTGATTTTTCTTCTGCATGTAACATGAACTTTGAGTTTTATTAGGTTTAGTTTTGTAACTAATGAAAAGTAGCGCATAATTTCTTTGAAGAAATCTCAGCATTACAGAGTGAAAATTTCAGTTTTCTAACTAAATAAGTGGAGTAGTCCAATTAACCATATATTAAATAGGACTTGATGTTTTATTAATACTCTCTTCCTTTAGGAACACGTCTTCTGGGTGGTGTCTTTAAACACACTGTTCATTCTTGTTTTTGGTAAGTGGTATTTATGCTTTTATTGATGGTGTTATGGTAGGAGTTCAGTTTTCTAGGAGCCTTGTTATGGGGTTTTGTTTTTAAACATAGGAATATATGAAACAGAGTTAGATAATAATCCTGTGTGGGAAGGCCCCAGGTATACAGATTCTTTGCCTAAGCAACAATGAGTATGGTTATGTACTGTCTCTGCTTCTATTGGGCATTTCTGTCTCTTTTTGTAGAAGCTGATTTTAGACTAACTTGAGAATGTGCAGTATCATACCTCTGGAATTAATGTTGTGCTGATTATGAGTGCTCTTCCTTGTGGCTAAAAATTTGTTTCCTACGTCCAGGACGTCCCAGCGTCCTGACCAAGGCCTTACCGGTGACCCTGGCTTGGGAGCTGTTACCAGAGATGGCTGTAGGCTTGAGGGAAGACAGTGAACCTTCCCCAAGTGTGAATTCCCCTTAGAACCAGATTCTGGTACACGTCAAGTCACTTCCAAACACTTTCATAACTGCAGCTATGAGGTTTCTGTGACAACACGCATGAGTCCCTCCCATTGGGAATAATTAGAGAAAGGAAGGCAGGATTGAGGAGACACAGTTGACGGGTTTTTCTGCTTTGGGAAAGATAAGGGAAACTGAGTCACGTAAACCAAGACGTTAGAATTCAATTCCTGTGTCTCTTGGGAGTGAAGGTGGAGTCTGATAGAATCAGGTTATTGTTAGACTCTGATTTGTGTCTCATAGAGAGGCCTCAGGCTACAGATCTCTCTGTGGGGATGATCTTTGAGAAATTCCTTCCTTAGTGAATGTGAGTCACCCCTCAGTTTGCTGAGGAGGGAGGAGTAAAGATTTCCCAAGGCGGGGCCGGCCCAGTGGTGCAAGCGGTTAAGTGTGCGTGCTCCCCTGCAGCGGCCCAGGGTTCACCGGTTTGGATCCCGGGTGCACACCAACGCACTGCTTGGTGAGCCATGTGTGGCGGCATCCCATGTAAAATAGAGGAAGATGGGCACGGATGTTAGCTCAGGGCCAGTCTTCCTCAGGAAAGAAAAAGAAAAAAAAAAAAGATTTCCCAAGGCTCTTCCACTGAATTCCAATTGATTTGCTCTGTGGTGGGGACCACATTGTGGCCCAGAAAGCAGTTGTCTTCAACAGGAATCCATGTGGTCAAAAAGACACTGGATATGTAGTTTGAGGATGAGACAAAAAATTAATTCTGAATATTATCTATAAACAAAAGAAATTTAAGGTATCTTGCTGAAATAAAACATCTTTAAAAAGTTCCATTGATTCTTCATTTTTAGTGTAAATATTTAAGGTGGTACAAGTTAATAGGAAGCTCAGTTTTTGTTAACCCTTGCATATAGGGGAGAAAACTTGTCTGCAGAGCGTTCTGCATTTATTTTTTATTATGTAAAATAATTGATACGGAGTGTGAAACTGTTTTGATCTTGACTAGGTTTTCTTTGAGAGAAAAAAATCATCTGTAGAATTTAATCTTTGCTCTTGCTAGAAAAGATTAATGCTAAATTAATGTTTGGAGGAATAAGTCACCTTTAAAACATGAATTACAGAAATAAGAACTCTCATTTATATAAAGCAAATCTCATCTCAATAAATTTTTTTCTTTCTTTTTTTTTTTTTTTTGTGAGGAAGATCAGCCCTGAGCTAACATCCATGGCAATCCTCCTCTTTTTGGTGAGGAAGACTGGCCCTGGGCTAATATCTGTGCCCATCTTCCTCCACTTTATATGGGATGCTGCCACAGCATGGCCTGACAAGCAGTGCGTCGGTGCACGCCCAGGATCTGAACCCCCGGGCCGCCAGCAGTGGAGCGCGCGCACTTAACTGCTACACCATGGGGCCGGCCTCTGTAAATTTTTTTCTAATCCAATCTCCTAAACTTATACTATGAAGAAAATTTTGTCTTAGTAAACTTATATACATTATAGTTAGGATCTTCTGAGATGAAACAAGAACTTTTTCTCCTTTTAGGAATATACTTTTCCTTTTAGGTGAACATAGTCATTGGGATTAAGTACATTCATGTTTCTTTCCTACTTGGGTTGCTCTACTGCGTTTTCCACTGGCGTTTTTTGGGACTCTTATCGTCATGTACTTTGCAGAAATATAACCTTCCAGTGCTGCTGTCTCCCAGTAGAAGGGAATGATCCTGAGAAACCAACCCTAATTTCAGAGTACCTATTTAGTAGTTGCTGCGTGATGGGATAGAAATTGGTTGTTACAGTTGGTGCTTCAGGTTACTATTTACATGTGTAAATAGAGTTGGAACTTGAAAGTTTGCCTCTCCCAGGAGCCTACTAGAGTTATCCTCAAAGTTGAGTGTGAGAACAAAATTAGAAAAATTCTGTATATTTTCTTACCCTTTAAAATTTCTTGTGCTTTATAATGCATGTAATATACTAGTGTAAAATAATACATGAGTATAATTTATAAATAAATTTAAATATATTGGGAATACCTGTTCAAAAAAATTCATACCCATGGAATACTTGATCAGAAAGGTTTGGTGGCCAGATCCCTATGGATTCACTGTGACTTTTGTCTTAATGATTGAGTCCCCTTCCCCTGTTCCCGAATAAGCCACGCTGTTCAATTATTTTTGTCATAAAGGAAAGATAATTAAATTTTATAGTTAAGAACGAATTAAAATTTTATTAACATGGCAAGAAAGACTTGAGGAAAAGAGACTATAAAAATTCTTACTATGAAAATTTTAAGGATATTTTCTTATTTAACCATGATATCATTATCACACTTTACAGTATTACCAGAATTTAATATTTCCTAATAATCCATCATATTAAAAATTCCTAGATTGTCTCCTTAAATGTTATTTTACAATTGGTTTGTTTGAATGAGGATCCAAATAAGATCTACAAATTACTTTTGATTGTTAAGTTTTAAGTTCCTTTTATCTAGAATATTCTTCTCTTTGCTCCCCTCATCTACCCCCACCCTATTTTGCTTTGTTTTGTTGAAGAGACTAGTTCAGCTATCTTGCAAGTACCTCAAGTTCTACATTTGTCCACTTGCTTGCTGATGTCTACTACCTTGCTCCTTTGTCTCCATATTTCTTTTAAACTGGAAATTAGACCTGAGGGCCTGATTAGATTCAGATTCAATACGTTTGGGACAAAACCTTCACTGGTCATGCTTTGCCTATTAATATGACGCATCAGGAGGTCGATGATGTCTGGTTATCCACCTTTATCCATGGTTCAGGTGATGGTATCTTGAAGCCTCTATTGTTAGCTTTCATTTCTCCCTTAACCATCAGAAAGTAATCTGTGGGGGGTGGTGTTCTAGTATCATGCAAATGTCTAGTGTTCCAGCAACATTCCACCTAATGATTTTATTATCCCTTGATGATACTTGCCCGAAATAATTTATTAGGCGTTGCAAAATGGTGATTTTCAAATTCTGGCGTTTGTTACATTTATCAGCTGGCTTTTCTATGAAGAAGAACTTGTTCTTATCAGCTAGAACTGTTTAGTTAACCAGAACTTGTTTATTCAGAAGAAGCAGGACAGATGTGCAGTTCTTTCCCTTTAATTATCAGTTTTCAGGGTAAGGAATTGATGTGCTGTTTCCACTGGTGATGAAAGTGTTTTCTGTTATGTTGCTTTTTTTCTTTTTGTGGTTTTCGTTTTTGAGTATTATGAACTCATGGATTTGTGTGTATTCAGTGTTTCCATCAGCTTTGGTCATTATTCTTTTTGATGCTCATATCATCCTCTCTTTGGTCCTGTGAAACCCTCTTCACAGTGGTTCCTGTGTTCTTTTGCCATGAGCCTATTAGACCTTGATAACTTTTCTCTGGTTATAGAGAATGTTCCAGGCAGTACATTTTTGGCCCCAGTTCTGGAATATTTTGTTTCTGTAAGAAGCCCTGGTTCCTTTTAGTGGGGGTTGGTACGAGGAGGGTTCATTGTTTTGGTTTTAAAGTTTTCATTGAGTTTTTTCCCCCCCCTTTTAGCATTTTGCCCTTACCACATTGGTCATTTCTCCCTTGTTGGTTTGGGATTTGAAGAACACGTGAGTATAATCCTTTTACAAACTTACTTTCATTAATTATCCCCAAAGTTAATATTTCTTGAGTAAGGAATAATGTTGGTAAAGAGTTACTTCATTTCTCAGTCTGCCTTATACAAAGGAATAGTTATCCAGCATCGTCTCCGTCTTTTCTTTTAAACTAGCAGTGGCTCAAGACACATTATGTCATGTTGCCAGCTAAGGAAATTGTGCTCTGAATCCCACATGCATTCTCTTCCTTCCTGTTGGGGAGACCAGAGGCAAAGTTGGGAAAGTTTTCTTATAGGCTGATTTTCAACCTGTTCCATTATAACTCCCCTGCTCCCTTCTCTCCCTTTTCCCCGGGTGCCCCATAGTGAATTTAGAAAAGTAACAATACATGAAGCAGCTAAAAAAAAAAAAGGGTTGGTCTGACTTGGAATGATGGGCAGTAGTGTTTCTAAAGAATTTGCTTTAATTTTGGCATTTTATCATTTTTCAGAGGTAGATAAATATTTGAGTGGACAACTACTGCTATTTTGGGGAGACCCCAGAAAGATTTAGTCTTTTAAAGAAGAGCTGACAATCTGGAATATTCTGTTCAGTCTGTGTATATGAATCCTGAAAGATCACATTCTGAAGTGTTCTGAAAGGACAAAGAGACATGTTGCAGTATTTAATGCGGCTCTCTGAATTCTCACTAGTGGAATGTGAGAACTTGAAAGGTTCAGATAAATACTTTGATAAATTTTTACTTTCGAAACTGTTGCCACTTGCTATCTGAAATTCAGGAGCCTAAAAGATGGGCAGTGTTTGTCACTATCCAAACTCTTACTCTCTGTAAATTGAGAATGGGACAGTTCTGGAGAGCAGGGGAGACTTAAACAGTCTCTTCAGTGGTAGGAAGTGAGGTGGCCAGGATGTACCTGGCAGGCGGGCTGCTTGGGCAGCTGCTGCTGCTTTCGGTGCTCAGCCTGTAGCAGATCTCCTTCAGTATAGAATGGCGTATAGACCGTTGTAGTATTACAGCTTTTCCCTTATTTTTGTATAATTTAATTCACTCTACTCTTATGTTGTCTGCTTGAGTAGAGTTACTCTTTAATTTTTCCTCATTCTTTTGTAATATATAGCAGTCAGTCAGAGAGTCTGGTTTGCAGAGATGTCATCCAAAGGGGATTTTATGGTTGTTTTCTAGTTATAAATTGCTTCGATGGTTCACTTTTAGTCTACCTGGATTGTTTAATACATTGTTAAACTGGGGTGTGTAGAACATGTGGTAAAATTAAATTTTACTTATTTTTTTCTTATTTCCAGGTCCAAGCATCTCATTTTGAAGGCCTAATCACAACCATAGTAGGATATATACTTTTAGCAATAACACTGATAATTTGTCATGTATCCTTTAATGAGCCAACTTGGGTGTTCAGTAATATTAGAGTTGTTTCTGCTAACGACGAAACTATTTCTCTCCCCTTGTCCTCTTAGTAAAAGTTGTAGGTATTTGTAGTGAGGATGAGGGCAGACAAGATTTGAAATAAATTAATTCTGTCTGTCAAATAATATTAAGTGTCGCCTAAATAGTTACCTGTTTCATTGTACCTTTAAATGATCAGTTTTTCCTTGACTAGATGCTGTAGGGCTTGGCAACTCTTGTTAAATTTCATAGGTCTCGTCGCTTGCTGGGAGTCTGCTATATTGTTGTTAAGGTAATTCCTATTAAGTTAAAGCTGGAAATGATTTCTCCCTATTTGGGTTCTACTGATGACCTTTATTTTTACTTAAGGTCTCTTTGTTAGTGGTGGTGGAAATTGGAGTGTTCCCTCTCATTTGTGGCTGGTGGCTGGATATCTGTTCCCTGGTGAGTTTATTATTCATTACTATACAATCTAATTTAAAGGCTGCAAGAAAGGAGGTCTTTAGTATGGGTTCGTTTTAAAGGAAGGTCAATATTTGATAATTTGCTTATTTTTTTCTGAGGATGTATCATTGTGGAGTCTTAATATTAATTTTTCTTGAGTACCTGATTTTTTTTTTTTTTTTCCAGTTTTATTGATATTTTAATGGTTTCTAACATTGTGAAATTTTGGGTTGTACATTTTTATTTGTCCATCACCCCATATATGACTCCCTTCACCCCTTGTGCCCACCCCCCACCCCCACTTCCCGGGTAACCACAGTCCAGTTTTCTCTGTCCATGTGTTGGTTTATATTCCACATATGAGTGAGATCATACAGTGTTTGTCTTTCTCTTTCTGGCTTATTTCACTTAACATAATACGCTCCAGGCCCATCCATGTTGTTGCAAATGGGACGATTTTGTCTTTTTTTATGGCTGAGTAGTATTCCATTGTATATATATACCACATTTTCTTAATCCAATCGTCAGTCGAGGGACACTTAGGTTGCTTCCACTTCTTGGCTATGGTGAATAATGCTGCAATGAACATAGGGGTGCATAAGCCTCTTTGGACTGTTGATTTCAGGTGCGTTGGATAGATTCCCAGTAGTGGGATGGCTGGATCATAGGGCATCTCTATTTTTAATTCTTTGAGGAATCTCCATACCGTTTTCCATAGAGGCTGCACCAATTTGCATTCCCACCAGCTGTGTATGAGGGTTCCTGTTTCTCCACATCCTCTCCAACATTTGTTGTTTTTTGTCTTGGTGATTATAGCCATTCTAACGGGCGTGAGGTGGTATCTTAGTGTTGTTTTGATTTGCATTTCCCTGATGATTAGTGATGTTGAGCATCTTTTCATGTGCCTATTGGCCATCTGTATATCTTCCTTGGAGAAGTGTCTGTTCATTTCCTCTGCCCATTTTTTGATCGGGTTGTTTGTTTTTTTGTTGTTCAATTGTGTGAGTTCTTTATATATTATGGAGATCAACCCCTTGTCAGATGTATGTTTTGCAAATATTCTCTCCCAGCTGGTTGGTTGTTTGTTCATCTTGATTCTGATTTCATTTGTCTTATAAAAGCTCTTTAGTCTGATAAAGTCCCACTTGTTTATTTTTTCTTTAGTTTCCCTAGTCTGGGTAGGCATGTCATCCGAAAAGATTCCTTTAAACCCAATGTCAAATAGTGTGTTGCCTATATTTTCTTCTATGAGTTTTATAGTTTCAGGTCTCACCTTCAGGTCTTTGATCCATTTTGAGTTAATTTTTGTGAATGGCGATAGCACATGGTCCACTTTCATTCTTTTGCATGTGGATGTCCAGTTTTCCCAACACCATTTATTGAAGAGACTTTCCTTTCTCCATTGCATGTCCTTAGCACCTTTGTCGAAAATTAGCTGTCCGTATATGTGTGGTTTTATTTCTGGGCTTTCAATTCTGTTCCATTGATCTGTGTGTCTGTTTTTGTACCAGTACCATGCTGTTTTGATTACTATTGCTTTGTAGTATGTTTTGAAGTCAGGGATTGTGATGCCTCCTGCTTTGTTCTTTTTCTTTAGGATTTCTTTAGCTATTCGGGGTCTTTTGTTGCCCCATATAAATTTTAGTATTCTTTTTTCTATTTCTGTGAAGAATGTCATTGGGATTCTGATTGGGATTGCATTGAATCTGTAGATTGCTTTAGGTAATATAGACATTTTAACTATGTTTATTCTTCCAATCCACGTGCATGGGATATCTTTCCATTTCTTTATGTCATCGTAGATTTCCCTCAATAATGTCTTGTAGTTCTCATTGTATAGGTCCTTCACCTCCTTGGTAAGATTTATTCCTAGGTATTTTATTCTTTTTGATGCAATTGTAAATGGTATTATCTTTTTGAGCTCTCTTTCTGTTAGTTTGTTATTAGCATATAGAAATGCAACTGATTTTTGTAGATTGATTTTGTACCCTGCAACTTTGCTGTAGTTGTTGATTGTTTCTAACAGTTTTCCAACAGATTCTTTAGGGTTTTCTATATATACAATCATGTCATCTGCAAATAGTGAGAGTTTCACTTCTTCGTTACCTATTTGGATTCCTTTTATTCCTTTTTCTTGCCTAATTGCTCTGGCCAAAACCTCCAGTACTATGTTGAACAGGAGTGGTGAGAGTGGGCAGCCCTGCCTTTTTCCTGTTCTCAGAGGAATGGCTTTCAGTCTTTCCCCGTTGAGTATGATGTTAGCTGTGGGTTTGTCATATATGGCCTTTATTATGTTGAGGTACTTTCCTTCTATTCCCATTTTATTGAGAGTTTTTATCATAAATGGATGTTGTATCTTGTCAAATGCCTTCTCTGCGTCTATTGAGATGATCATGTGGTTTTTATTCTTTGTTTTGTTGATGTGATGTATCACGTTGATTGATTTGCGGATGTTGAACCATCCCTGCGTCTCTGGTATAAATCCCACTTGATCATGGTGTATGATCTTTTTAATATATTGTTGTATTCGGTTTGCCAATATTTTGTTGAGGATTTTTGCATCAATGTTCATCAGCGATATTGGCCTGTAATTTTCTTTCTTTGTATTGTCTTTGTCTGGTTTCGGTATCAGGGTGATGTTGGCCTCATAGAATGATTCAGGAAGTGTTCCATCTTCCTCTATTTTTTGGAATAGTTTGAGGAGGATGGGTATTAAATCTTCTTTGAATGTTTGGTAAAATTCACTGGAGAAGCCATCTGGTCCTGGACTTTTATTTTTTGGGAGGTTTTTGATTACTATTTCAATCTCTTTACTTGTGATTGGTCTCTTCAGATTCTCCATTTCTTCTTGGTTCAATTTTGGGAGGTTGTATAAGTCTAAGAATTTATCCATTTCTTCTAGATTGTCCAATTTGTTGGCATATAATTTCTCATAGTATTCTCTTATAATCCTCTGTATTTCCATGGTATCCGTTGTAATTTCTCCTCTTTCATTTCTAATTTTATTTACTTGAGCCTTTTCTCTTTTTTTCTTAGTTAGCCTGGCTAAGGGTTTGTCTATTTTGTTTATCTTCTCGAAGAACCAACTCTTTGTTTCATTAATCCTTTCTACTGTTTTTTTGGTCTCAATATCATTTATTTCTGCTCTGATTTTTATTATTTCTCTCCTTCTGCTGGCTTTGGGCTTTGTTTGTTCTTCTTTTTCTAGTTCTGTTAGGTGTAATTTAAGGTTGCCTATTAGGGCTTTTTCTTGTTTGTTAAGGTGGGCTTGTATCGCTATGAGTTTCCCTCTCAGGACCGCTTTTGCTGCGTCCCATATGGTTTGATATGGCATGCTATCATTTTCGTTTGTTTCCAGATAGTTTTTGATTTCTCCTTTAATTTCATCAATGATCCATTGGTTGTTCAGTAGCATGTTGTTTAATCTCCACATTTTTGTCACTTTCCCAGTTTTTTTTTCCTGGTTCATTTCCAGTTTCATAGCCTTATGGTCTGAAAAGATGCTTGTTATGATTTCAATCTTCTTAAATTTATTGAGGCTTGCTTTGTTTCCCAACATATGGTCTATCTTAGAGAATGTTCCATGCGCGCTTGAGAAGAATGTGTAGTCAGCTGTTTTTGGGTGGAGTGCTCTGTATATGTCTACTAGGTCCATCTCGTCCAGTTTTTCATTTAAGTCTAATATTTCTTTATTAACTTTTTGTCTGAATGATCTATCCATTGCTGTAAGTGGGGTGTTAAGATCCCCTACTATTATTGTGTTGTTGTTGATTTCTCCTTTTAGGTTTGTTAATAGTTGTTTTATGTACATTGGTGCTCCTATGTTGGGTGCATATATATTTATAAGTGATATGTCTTCTTGATGGAGTGTCCCTTTTATCATTATATATTTCCCTTCTTTGTCTTTCTTAACCTGTTTTATCTTGAAGTCTACTTTGTCTGATATGAGTATGGCAACACCTGCTTTCTTTTGTTTGCCATTAGCTTGGAGTATTGTCTTCCATCCTTTCACTCTGAGCCTGTGCTTGTCTTTAGTGCTAAGATGTGTTTCCTGAAGGCAGCATATTGTTGGGTCTTGCTTTTTAATCCATCCTGCCACTCTGTATCTTTTTTTTTTTTTTTTTTTTTTTTGTGAGGAGATCAGCCCTGTGCTAACATCCGCCAATCCTCCTCTTTTTTTTTTTTGCTGAGGAAGACGGCCCTGGGCTAACATCTGTGCCTATCTTCCTCCACTTTATATGGGACGCCGCCACAGCATGGCTTGCCAAGCAGTGCGTCGGTGCGCGCCCGGGATCCAAACCAGCGAACCCCGGGCCGCCGCAGCGGAGCGCGCGCACTTAACCGCTTGCGCCACCGGGCCGGCCCCCACTCTGTATCTTTTGATTGGAGAGTTCAATCCATTTACATTTAGGGTAATTATTGAAATATGAGGGTTGAATGTTGCTGTTTTGTCACTTATTTTCTGGTTCTTTTGCATTTCCTTTGTTTCTTGTCCCATATGTTTTGGACTGCCAATTCAGTTTGGTTGTTCTGTCTTATGATTCTTCTAGTTTTCTCTTTGTTTATCATATGTGGTTTTAATTTGATTATTTGTTTAGTGGTTACCTTGAGGTTTGGGCGAAAAATCTTCTGTATGAGATAGTCCATTATCTGATAGCCTCCTATTTCCTTATACTAAGTCAATTCAGTCACTTTCCTCTTCCCCTTCTAAGTTGCTCTTGTTATACCTTATTCTATCTTGTGTTGTGGCTGTGTGTTTACAGTGATGAGGTTAAATTTATTTTTGGTGAATTTCTTCCTTTGATCTTTGAGTTTAGTATTTAAGTGGTTGTTAACCTATTCCGGTAAAGATCTACTATTTCTCTGATTTTGTCTACCTACTTTTCTCCTTACTCCAAGCTTTGTGTTCCCTTTCTCTTCTTGTTTTCAGGCCTGAGGGCCTTCTTGAGTATTTCTTGTAGTGGCGGTCTCGTGGCCATGAACTCCCTTAGCTTTTGTTTATCTGGGAGAGTTACTATTTCTCCATCATATTTGAAGGATATTTTTGCTGGATAGAGTATTCTTGGCTGAAAGTTTTTGTCTTTTAGTATTTTGAATATATCATTCCAGTCTCTTCTAGCCTGAAAAGTTTCTGTTGAGAAATCCGCTGAGAGCCTGATGGGAGTTCCTTTGTACGTTATTTTTTGTTTTTGTCTAGCTGCCCTTAATATTGTTTCTTTGTCGTTGACCCTGGCTAGCCTTACCACTAGGTGTCGTGGTGAAGGCCTTTGTCTGTTAATATATATAGGAGTCCTGTTGGCTTCGCTTACTGGTATTTCCTGCTCCTTCCCCAGATTTGGGAAATTTTCAGCTATTATTTCCTTGAATAGGCTCTCTGTTCCTCTTTCCCTCTCCTCTCCCTCAGGAATACCTATAATTCTTATGTTACATTTTCTAATAGAGTCCGATATTTCTCGGAGTCTTTCTTCATTTCTTTTTAGTCTTAGTTCTCTCTCTTCTTCCATCTGGAGTATATCTGTATTCCTATCCTCTAAAGTACTAATTCTTTCCTCCATATTGTCAGCTCTGTTCTTTAAAGATTCCAGATTCTCCTTTATCTCCTCCATTGTGTTCTTCATCTCCATCAGCCCTGATAGGTTTTTCTTTATGATTTCAATCTCTTTTGTGAAGAAACTCCTAATCTCATTTAATTGTTTGTCTGTGTTGTCTCGTATTTCATTGAGTGTTTTTATGATAGCTATTTTGAAATCTCTGTCATTTAGTTTATGGATTTCTGTGTCTTCGGGGTTGATTTCTGGGTGCTTGTCATTTTGTTTCTGGTCTGGTGATTTCATATATTTTTGCATTGTGGTTCCTGTGTTGGTTTTGATTTTCCTCATCCTGGAAGTCTCTGGTTGCAATTTCCACCTGCCGCCACTGTGTGGTGGTAAAGGGCTGTGTAGTCTAAGCCCCCTGCGCTCTGCCCCAGTTTTTCTGCTGCGATCCGCAGTTTTGTTTTGTTTTGTTTTGTTTCTTTTCCCCACTGCTATCCACGGGTCCAGTCCAGTTTATTCAGGTCTGCCTCGGACCGCTAGATCTGGTCGAGCTGCAGACTCCGGGTTGCGGGGAGGGGGGAGCTCTCTCTTTTGCCCTCTGGGTCCCTGACGTGGGAGGCTTGTCGTTTACCCCTCTTTATCTGCTCTCTGGGTTGCTCAGATGTTGATGGTAGCCCTGTGGCTCCTCTGAGCCCTCTGTGCGGGAGTTTCCCACTGGCTGAGAGAGCCCGAAGAGCTACAGTTTCCCGCCGAGGGCCGCCCCTCCCCCCTCTCTGGGAGCCGCGCGGACCGGATCGCTGATCTGATGGGGAGGGAGCGGAGTTCTCCTTACCTCTCCCCACTTCCTCCGGGGGCCCAGCACGTTCCGCTCTCAGATGTGCGGCAGTGTGGATCCCTCCGCTCCAGCTTTTGACTGTCTGGGATTCCGTTGTTGGTCTGTGGCTGTTACTTTTGTTGTATTTTGTGGGGGAAGAATTCACGGGAAAGCTCACTCCGCCATGATGCTGACGTCACTCTCCGAGTACCTGATTTTTTTGAGGTTTTGTGCAAATTGTTGATGTCAGAGTATTTTGACTGGAACCTTTCTAATAACCAGTGGAGAATTTTCTGAGTCATTTTAGTCTTGCAAATTTTATATAAATTTTAATATAATTCTGACATTATATACAGTCACGCATCGCTTAACAAAGGAGATAGATTCTCAGAAACGCGTTGTTAGGCAATTTCATCGTTGTGCAAACATCATAGAGTGTACTTACACAAACCTAGATGGTATAGCCTACTACACACCTAGGCTATATGGTATTAATCTTATGGGACCACCATCGTATATACGTTCCATTGTTGACCGAAACGTCGTCATGCAGTGCGTGACTGTACATAGAAAGAACAATCTGATAAGAAGACTGTCATTGTGGTAATAAATTCAACTCTAACCATTTGTTTTAACCATGATCCTTGGTCTTGATTATAATCTTTAATGGCTGTCAGTGATGATCAGTTTCTTAACTTTTCAAAAATATTTAATATGTAGAAAAGCTGCCTGTGGTTCTGAGATAACATTCTGTTCCATATCTTAGTATTAAAACTTTACATAAATGCAGACCTATAACCAAGAAAATAAGGTATTATGTAAACCAAAAATGATTCTTTCACAGTAGCAGTATTAGTGAAGTTCTTACTCAACAATTGGTTTATCAATCTTGCTTCTTATATTTAAAAATTTTAAAGTGTCATATATGTCTTTGAAGTCATATCCAACCTTATATCACTTACATTTCTGTGACACTATGAAATGACATTAAAAGAACTGTCGTCCTAGAACATCATAACCTACATGCATAGTGATTTCTTCACTTCTTAGAAGGTGGAGATTTTAATTTGGCAAATGTAAGTGGTACAGATCTCTCACCTGTCCTGTTTTGATTTAGGAAATGTTTGATGCTACTCTGAAAGATCGAGAACTGAGCTTTCAGTCAGCTCCAGGTACTACCATGTTTCTGCATTGGCTAGTGGGAATGGTGTATGTGTTCTACTTTGCCTCCTTCATTCTGTTACTGAGAGAGGTAAGTTCTGGAGGGCAGTGCTGAGACTATACATTTATGAAAAGGACTTTTGCTTTAACCACGGTCCTGTCTCAAAGACTGTGTTGATTTCCTAACTGAATCATTTTCTTTGTTATTTTATTCTAAGGAGGAATAACTGATAAACGAGTTTGGCTTAATTGCTTTAAACTGTTTTCAGTCATTTGTCTCAAAAATTGACAGGTTTTAATATTTCTGTCTATAATTAGTTATGGCTTTGAAAGATGGATAGACTGAGGAAAAAAATTAAATAAAAGCACTTATTTTATTTGGTATATATTGTAGCCATCCTCTAATACAAATTTTTGGAATTTTATGTGATGTGAGCCTGTCTTAGACTTTATTCAAGGAAATGTAATGCTGGAAATGTCCAAAGGATATGGTTTTGCAGGATCTAATATGTAAAATAGTCTTGAAGCAGGCATCTTAAGTATAGAATTATAGTGAGGGTCCTTTATGATTCCAGTTCACTTGCCAGATGGGTACCTTTATTAATCCTGTTTTTGGAATACAGTCCCTACTGATTTGAAGACAATGAAAATGGGTCAATATTTGGTTAGTATACATCTCATGCTCATTCTGTTCTAATAGGAAGTATAAAACTGAGTAATTCTGATAAATGTACTTGCCACTGTGAGTTGTTTCCCCAGATATTACTGCCTGCTCACTCTGTGCCAGAGAGTGTGCTATATGCTGGGGTAACAGTGAGAAACAAAGACGTGGTCCTCATTCTCCTTGATTTTACACTGTGGGAAGGAATACAACCATTGATCAGGTCAGCTTACTCCATTGAGAATAGTGATGGAAATGTGCAGGGCCGGAAAGGCTGACTAATCCAGTGTGAATAGAACACAGAAGCACAAAGGCTTAATACTCTTGGTATACTTTACTCTTTGAGAGATTTGAGGAGTTGGGGAGGGCGCTAGGGGCCAAAATGTTCTCCTGAATCATATGGTGTAAGTTTAGTAAATTCTATTTGTAAATAAAGCTTCTATTGTTTCTTTGAAACAAGTGATTGGGACTAACTTAATAATGTGTTTTTTTAAATTGTAATTATATATGACCTCTAAATTACATTGTTAAGCAATAAAATGTTTTATACTGAATTTTTTCATTTCATTGGCGTGGTGGTTTTTTGTTGATACAAAATTCTAGTGTTTGGGAGTTAGATGGAACCTTACAGGTCGTATCTCATAACCCCCTCGTTTGGAAGATGGAGAAGTAGAATTTGCACAGATGAGACCCTTTACACAGGGTAACGCAACGAGTTTGGACCACAACAATTTTTAAAAATATATTTATTTTTCATCTGGTAGATCTAGGTTTCTTGACAAATTGTACTTAATAAATTTTTTTTTTTTCATTGAATGGTTAAAAGCATCAAAGGACATCAAACACAGGATAGTTTTCATAAAGATTCTGATTTAGGAATTTCTTTTCCCAGGAAAGCCATATGGATTTTCTGGGGCCCATTTTGTAAGATGCCAAAGTAATTTTAAGAACTTATTTTTCTGTTAATGTTTTAACTCATATACAGAGCCTAAAGACATTGGTGAGTATTTATAGCATTTAAAATGTATTTGCAGGTACTTCGACCTGGTGTCTTGTGGTTTCTAAGGAATTTGAATGATCCAGATTTTAATCCAGTCCAAGAAATGATCCACTTGCCCATTTATAGGCATCTCCGAAGATTTATTTTATCAGTGGTAAGCATACTTTTTAATTGTCTTTGTAGTAAACTGTGCTCTCCTTTAGAGATACATATATTTTTTTGGTCAGGGGGACTGGTAGAGTACATTGAGTAATTTATGTTTAGCTAGGCCTGTGGGACTTGGTTGTCAAATGGCTATTTTATCAGTTACCTTGATAAAATAAATAAAATATTTACTAAGGCAAAAATACCTTCTAGTTCTTTAGTAGTATAGTTGATTGCCAAATTATGAATTTCTGAATTACGTTTAATTTGCATTGAAGCAGTGGAGACTTAATAGCATCTAAATTAAATTCTTAACAGAAGCATCTAAAAATTTCTTTTCCTCCTGGAAGAAGAAATTAGCTAGTTAAATCTAAGTTTTTCCAAAATAATATTCTAAAAGCAATATTGTACTCTTTGGAAGCTTTTATAGCCATTAATGTGGGTCATGTCTTATAATGGTTACAGGTGATGTGTTAAGTTGCAGACAATTCTGATCCTTCATTGTGAGTTTCTAGCTCTCTCCTCATGTACCATGCAGTGATTATCCTTTTTGGCTCCTGTTTGAGCCCTTGTGTCCTAGAGAGAGAGAGAGAGGAGCAGCTGTCCCAAGAACGCATTTTTTACACAGAGTGACCCAAGTACAGTGTGTCCAGTGAGAACACTCGGGGCCCTGGTGGGTGTGGACTTGGATTGTGTATTGTTTGAGTATTGTGTTCTGAAGTCTGTCTGTCTCTCATGGGAGTAATTTACATTGGAGTCGTGCTGTTTTTCTTCTTGCAGATTGTCTTCGGCTCCATTGTCCTCCTGATGCTTTGGCTTCCTATACGTATAATTAAGAGTCTGCTGCCTAATTTTCTTCCATACAATGTCATGCTCTATAGGTAAGGTTTTGAAATTCAAAAGCTTTATTAATTTAACTCCATTAGGGATTTGATATTCAGAGTGCATACATTTAAAACAATTATTTCTTACAGATATTTGAAATCACCTGATAGTTAAATTTTACCATGTTCTAAATCACATAAACATTAGTTTAGCAGTTACAGTTTCCAAAGGAACACTTACTTATTCTTCTGCAAATGAAGCGTGCCTTTGTTCAGCGTTGAAATGTTTACCGTACCTAAGGAGAGTGTGTTAGTAGCATCATCTTTATATGAAAAGCACATCATAAAGAATGCAGCCATAGTTGTACATTTAATTGTGGATTAAAAATAGGATATAAGGCTTATAGATGGAAAATCTTTTTTGATTTAAAAACTTAAGTCACCTGGAAACCTAGTCTCCCCCACTCCTCCTATATTCCCTTTTCAGTGTTTTGCATTATCCCTTCAGTCACCTAAAGCAGAAATCTGCCAGGCAAATTGGATTTCTTCCTCAAATTTACTTCTATTTAGTCTTTAAAACTTGTTAATTCTAATTCTTTAAGATCTTTTGTCTAATCCAATTTGATTTGCCACTTACTACCTTAGTTTAGGCCTTCCTCTGGTTTTCCATTTATAATCCATCCTTAACATCCCTGCCTCTTCCTCCATAATCTACATAATATCCGGTCATTTAGAATGACATATAGGACTTGGCATAATCTCAGCTACCCTTCCAGCATCTTGTCCCAGCACCGTCTGACTTGAATTCCACTCTCCAGCCAGGCTCAGCCTCTATTGAGTCTCCCCCTAAATGCCTAGCTGTTCCTTGTTTTTCCCTCTCGGTTTGAAATGACCTTCTTTCCCATGTTTGCCTGGCAAGCTTTTGCTATCTTTCCTAAAAATTTAAAGGAAGGTCTTATTCTCTGAGTTTTTCCCCTAACTGGAGTAAGTCATCACTCTCTCCTTACGCATTTGGGTCTGGTCATAGTGAGAACCAGGAAGCACAGATTCTGGCTTTATGTTGTTGGGATGGACCCATTTTGGTAGTCAGTTATACTTAGAAGTTTAGCAAAGTTTTTGTGCTGTATAGCAGTGTTTAGTCTGTCCTTCCATTCAACAAAATTGAGGGCCCATTATATGCCAGGTACTTTCTGTGCAGTAGGGATATTAACAGTGAACAAACAGAATCAAGAAAAATCTCTGCCCTTGTGGAGCTTACGTTTCAGTGGGGGAGACAGCCAGTAAAATAGATAAAACATATAGTATGTCAAAGGGTCATAAGTGCTAAGGGGAAAAATGAAGCAGAGAAAAGGCATGGGGAGAATGGCCAGGATGGAGTTGTAGTTTAGAAGAAGTGACTGGTGAGGACCTGAGGAGGTGGTAGTGAGGAAAGCCCTGAAGGAGGTGATGAGCCACATGGATCCCTGAAGGCAGAGTGTTCTTGCAGGGGGCCAGGCAAGTGCAGTGGCATCAAGGTCTGTTTGAGGAGCAGCAGGGAGGCCAATTTGGCTGCGGTAGAAGAAAGAAAGCAAAATGGTTGGCCATGAGGTCAGAGAGGTCATGGAAAGCCAGATCCTGGAGAGCCTTGTAAGCCATTGTAAGCACTTTGGCTTTAACTTGAGTGATTTGGGGAGTTCTTGGAAAGGTTTGAGCAGAGGATTGATGAGACGTGACATAGATTTAACAAGGCTCACTCTGGCTACTGTGATGAGGAGAGACTGGGTCAGGGTGGCCGGGGCAGAAGCAGGAAGCCAGCTGGGAGGATAATGCAATGATCCTGGTGAGATGTGAGGGTGGCTGAGATGAAGGAAGTAGCAGTGGAGGTAACGAGAAGTGGTTAGATTTAGGATATTGTTAGGGTACAGTCAACAGGATTCTCTGGCTGTTTGAATATGGGGTGAAAAAAAGGCAGTCAGGAATCTGAGTTTCTGTCCTGAGCACCTGGAAGGATGTAGTTGCCATTTACTGAGCTGAGGAAGACTGTGGAGGATCAAGATTAAAAAAGGAAGAGTGAGAATTTGGTATTGAACACGATCAATTCAAGATGTCTAACGTCTACATGAAACATTGAGTTGGCACTTTGAATATGTAGGTTAGGAGTTAGGGAACATGTCTGAGCAGCACATGGAAATTTATAGAAAGGTGATATTTTAAGCCACACGAGGTTTCGTGCATCCAGAGAGCATGTGTAGATAAGGGGAGAGAGGACAGCACATGGGGCCCTTCATTGTTTCCAGGTCAGGGAGATCAAGGGGAACCAATGGGTCTTGGAAAAGCATTCAAGGAGAAAGTGTTTTGAGAAGCAAGGAGTGACTAATTGTGTAACGCGTTACTAGTATAGCAAGTGAGGTGAGGAGGAAGACCTGACCATCGAGTTGAACAACATAAAGGTCATTCGCGACGCTTGTTGGGAATAGTTTTGGTGGAGTTTGAGGGGTAAGCCTTGCTGTCTTCAATGGAAGAGAGGTGATAAAGACAGTGAGTTCCATTTTACTCTTCAAGGAGTTTTGCTGTCATCACATTAAATGTTTAATATGATATAGTCATAATGGAAGTAGAATTCACATTGTAAATTACGGCTCTTTGTAATTGTCTTAGTGATGCTCCAGTGAGTGAACTGTCTCTTGAGCTGCTTCTGCTTCAGGTTGTCTTGCCAGCATTACTTGAGCAGGGACACACGCGACAGTGGCTGAAGGGGCTTGTGCGAGCATGGACTGTTACTGCTGGATACTTGCTGTAAGTACAAGCAGGTGACTCGTAGGCATGTCCTTTGTGTTGGTCTAATAACCTTTCTGAAAAAGGATGTTCCATGCTCCATGCAGAAAAAATTAGTTTTAATAAGAGACAATTTAGTGATATCTGCAGTTGTATATAATAATAATTTCTAAAATTTTTAATTTTTCTTATTTTTCTAATCATTGTTCATCCTTTTATGGAGAATGTATGCATATTTTTACCCTCTTATAGAGGTTTGCTGCTGCCCCAGGATCTTTCATTTCATTACACAGAATAAAAATAAAATTCTTTTAGTGCATTATAAACAAACCAACTTACCCTTATTTTAGAAGTCCTAACCTGGTAAATGAGCTTTTTTCAGATTTGGTTTCTCAGTCGTTTAGTTAGCGTGTTGCATTTATTTTTTTCAAACTTTGTATATTATATACCTATTTAAAAGTTGAATCTTTGTGATTTAAGTGTTTATTCAGAAAATATGTGGCATCCTATAGATACCTTAATGTGTAATGTGCATTTGGTTGTATTTGATTGAAAGCTTTATCCTTCTCTGATTGCCCCATGCCCCAGTCTGAGCCGCTTCCTCGCCCTGTCTCATTTTTGCCTAAACTGATTTGGAGGTTTTAGTTGAGCTGCATGTTGCAGCAGATACAGTAGCCATCTGTAGAGAAGACAAGAAGCTGTATTTTTTCCTTAAGCTCTTCCCATAGAGAATCTTGTACATTGTAATGTTTTTTTCAGTTAGTGATTTCTTCTCAGATACTGGCTGAAGAAAACATAAAACAGATTGAATTTATGGGGTATTCTGTACGTTAATTAACATTAAATTTGGAAAGTTTTAATTTAAAGCAGGCACCAGGCTTTAGACCAGATTGAGGTAATAGTGCTATGTATAGATTCTACTTATACGTTTTCTACCCTAAGTAGTAATTATTAAGAAAGTCAGTCTCATGTCTGCCATTTTATTCTTTTTTTTTTTTTTTTTAATTTTATTTATTTTTTCCCCCAAAGCCCCAGTAGATAGTTGTATGTCATAGCTGCACACCCTTCTAGTTGCTGTGTGTGGGACGCGGCCTCAGCATGGCCGGAGAAGCGGTGCGTCAGTGCGCGCCCGGGATCCGAACCCGGGTCGCCAGCAGCAGAGCGCGCGCACGTAACCGCTAAGCCACGGGGCCGGCCCTGCCATTTTATTCTGAAGTGAGAATTTTCACTGATGTAATTTTTACACAGGGATCTTCATTCCTATTTATTGGGAGACCAGGAAGAAAACGAGAACAGTGCAAACCAACAAGTTAACAATAACCAGCACGCTCGAAATAACAACGCTATCCCTGTGGTGGGGGAAGGCCTGCATGCAGCTCACCAAGCCATACTCCAGCAGGGAGGGCCTGTTGGCTTCCAGCCTTACCGCCGGCCTTTAAATTTTCCACTCAGGGTAGGTATTATACCAACTTAACCAGAAGTCAAGTGTTTTCAAATTTCTATTGAGAAATTTTGGTGTTATTGGTGCTATTAGGATGTAGTCCTCTGGGTAGACATGTCTTACAGTCCCCTGACAAGAACCTGAGTTTTTTAGTCCTCTCATTATACAGAATAATATACAGAATAAATTTGATAAGTTTATCAAATTTTAGAAATGGGTCATAGTGTTGGGATTCCATGTGCTGTTATTGCTCCCTGCTGTTTGAAAGGAACAGTATAAAAGACCCTAGAGCAAATAAGAAATTAACATTATTGATACATTTCAACTGTGTGTCAGGAAGTGGAATGAGTATTTTAATGTTTTTCTCGCATTTAATCCTCATCCCAGTACTGCAAGGTATGAGTAGTAATCTCATGTTTGCATCTGATGAAACTGAAGACCACATTGGTTAAGGAAGTGCCCATCCCAGTGAGAGACTTTTCCCCCCAAACTGCACCATAACTGTTCCTGACAAGGGTTGCCAGTGACCTTCGTGGTGTTAAATCCGCTGGTCAGGTCTTGCTCCTCATTTTCCTTGCTGTATTAGTAGCTTGCTACATGGTTGGTTACTTCTTGCTTTGCAAAACACTTTATTGGAAGGCATTCAGGAATATTCATGGGAGAGGTGATGCCTTTAAGTCTTTAAAGTTAGGAGCCAGACAGAGAAAAAAATGGCAAGTGGGAAGGGCATTCTAGTCATTTGCCAGGACAGGAGGCAGGTTAGACATGGTAGGTTTGTGGCCACAGGGAATTAAGTGTATCTGGAGGGTGAAGTGTATGCAGGAGAGCTGCGAGGGATCGGGGGAGCTGTGAGAGGTGAGACTCTTGGATCAGGAAAAGGTACTTTCTGGCCCAGATTAGATAGAGAATCACTAAGGGGGTGTCTCAAGCAGTGAGAGCTGACAAAGCCTCGGAGGGTTACCGTCTGTCCTTTTCAGTCTTCCCGCCAGAGTTCTGCTGTCTGGGCGTGGGAAGACCTGTGCCTGGTAAGATTAGAAGGCCAGCAGCAGTTGCACCTTTCTGCCCAGGGTAGCCGCTTCCCTTCTCTCAGTGTGTTCCCTTTTTTTTTTAATTGATGTTTCAATAGTTTTTAACATTGTGAAATTTGGGGTTGTACATTTTTGTTTGTCCACCACCATGTATATGTCTCCCTTCTCTGTCCATATTCCACATATGAGTGAGATCATACAGTGTTTGTCTTTCTCTTTCTGGCTTATTTCACTTACCATAATACCCTCCAGGCCCATCCATGTTTCTGCCAGTGGGACAGTTTTGTCTTTTTTCATGGCTGAGTAGTATTCCATTGTATATATATACCACATTTTCTTGATCCAAGCGTCAGTCGAGGGACGCTTAGGTTGCTTCCACTTCTTGGCTATAGTGAATAACGCTGCAATGAACATAGGGGTGCATAAGCCTCTGGTGGTGTGTTCCCTTTTTATCTGCACTTCTCACTACAGGAGCCACCAGCTACATGTGGCTGTTTATGTTTAAATTTAATTAAAAGTAAGCACAATTTGTAAATATGTTGGGTGATGGATGTGTTAATTACCTTGATGGTGGGAGCCCCTTCACAATGTGTACGTATATCAAATCACATTGTACATTTTAAATATATTAACAATTTTATTAGTTATACCTCAATAAAAAAAGTATTTCTGAAAAAAGAACAAAAAGTACATTTCCTGTAGGCAACACACAAAGTAAATACAATTTTTTTTTTCTGCCGGGAAAGAGTCGCCCTGAGCTGACATCTGTTGCCAATCTTCCCCTCTCTCTCTTTTTTTCCCTCCCTAAAGCCCTAGTACATAGTTGTATATTCTAGTTGTAAGCCCTTCTAGTTCTTCTATGTGAGCCACCACCACAGCGTGGCTACTGACAGACAAGTGGTGTGGTTCCGTGCCCAGGAACTGAACTTGGGCCTCCGAGGCGGAGAACCCCAAACTTTAACCAATAGGCCATCAGGGTTGGCTCAGTAAACACAATTTAAAATTCCATTAGTCATTCACACTGACCCCATGTCAAGTGCTCAGTGGTCACATGTGCCAGTGGCTCCTGTATTGGGCAGTGCAGCATACCTATTTCCATCACCACAGAAAGTTCTAACTGGACAGCGCTGTTAGAGAGTGTGCTTTCCTTTCATGAAAAGATGTTTTTGAGAATTTGATAAAGAAGTGAATAATTTAGTTTTAATTAATAGTGAGGGAAAATTTAAGCTGATTATGTTTGATTTTTGTGCTCTCTGATTAAAAAATGTGTTTACTTGTTTCTTGCTGACGTGTTTGATTATACGAAAATGAACACTTATTTTCCTTTTGGCCGAAATTATAAGTAATTTTACCTAAAATAGAAATTTCCTTTTTATGTGAAATGGAAGGAAACCTGGAAATACCAATACAAGCAATTTTTTTTTACTGGGAGAATTGTGTTGATTCCTTGAAGGGTGTCATAAACTACATTGAGCACATGTGAACCGTTTATGCACTCTTATTTTTGCCTTACAGATATTTTTGTTGATTGTCTTCATGTGTATAACCTTACTGATTGCCAGCCTCATCTGCCTTACTCTACCAGGTAGGAGCTTACCCTTGCTATCTGCTAATGACATCATGAAAAGTCACTTTGTTTTAAAAGGGTATATCTTGCTGTGATCTGATCTTTCATCAAATATAAACTTGAAGTAGTTTTCCCCTCATTTTTGATTGAATATGGGATATTGATCTGGTTAGAGCTCTCCGCCTCATTGGACTCGTTTATATTGCAGCATAGGGGAACAAAGTCAAGATATAATTTATGGTTCATTTTTGCAAGTAAAGTACTTGTGGTCACTCAGTTTTCATGGACGTTGTACTGTTAGATTATGGCTCTTCAAAAAGTCATCTGTGTGGGGCCGGCCCCGTGGCTTAGCGGTTAAGTGCGCGCGCTCCGCTGCTGGCGGCCCGGGTTCGGATCCCGGGAGAGCACCGACACACCGCTTCTCTGGCCATGCTGAGGCCGCGTCCCACATACAGCAACTAGAAGGATGTGCAACTACGACATACAACTATCTACTGGGGCTTTGGGGGAAAAATAAATAAAATAAAATCTTAAAAAAAAAAAAAATGCCTTTAAAAAAAAAAAAAGTCATCTGTGTGGCTTATATCCTATTTTCATGCCAGTCTTTTGTTGTTAATTATGTTTGCCCTCATTGTGTACCTAATTATCTTTCCAGTCTGCTGATTGCTATTGCTAGAGATCTTTATGAAGCCAGACCGTTTCCTTTTATTGTCTGGTATTCACAAATACTGGTCTTTAAATTTCAGCTAAGCAACGTTTCTTTGTCTAATAAGTAAGAAGCTGTGGATGAATATAGTAGTTCATCTTCTGCAGAGGTCAGGGGTAAATGGGGTGGAGTCTGAAGCCAGAGACAAAGTGGCAGGAACAGCTTGCTGCCCCCCCCCCCCCCCCCCCCCCGTTAGTGTTTATAGTGAGCCAGAAAATTCTAAGTCATAACTGGCATGTGTTAGCCACTTAAATAATCAAGTGGAAGATAATTTTCAGCTCTTAGCAGGCATATACATGTATATTGAGTTAGTGTCTTGATTACACTAACTCAATATAGTTTTATAAATCAAATTTGTATTAAATACTTGAGTTTTCCCCATGAGAGCTAAGGCCAGGAAGGAGCAACTAGGAAATTTAATTTCAAATGAAGTTTCTTAAAAATATATATGTATTTGCTAGTCCATAGGAATTGTGATTTACCTTAAACTGGTAAAAAGAAAGATTTTGGTTTTTTACCACATAGTGATTTTTGACCTTTAAAACTTGGCTCTTAAGCTAGCTGCTCCTCATAACATACCTATTAAAATGTCAAAGTCTAATTAACCATTGGGTACAATGTAGTAAACATATTGCTGAGAATTTTGAACTTTGGACAGTTTTACATTTGTGATTTTTGTGTTCCACATTCATGTTTTTATCACAGATATTAAGAAAAAGTTAACAAAAGAAGGAAACTTAGTTTTAATACTTGACTTTGGCAGTAAAGGTACTTTAATTTTTTTGAAGATTAACTAAATATTTCCCTATTAATCCAGTCCCACCATCTAGTGGAAAGAATGTAGTTATGTTTAGTCATAGAAACGGTTGGGGTCATGGTACATATTTAAGGTGAGAGGATGCAGTTTCCCTCCTTAGTTTACTTTTCTGTAGCTATAATTTAACTGATGTTAAGTTACTGCAGACTAAAAACTGACCCTGTCCTCTCAAAAACACTTTTGATTATAAGTATGTGAAGTTTGAAATAAAAAGTGGCCATTAAATTTTTTTTGTGTGTGTGTGTGAGGAAGACCAGCCCTGAGCTAATATCCGATGCCAATCCTCCCCTTTTTGCCGAGGAATATTGGCTCTGGGCTAACATCGGTGCCCATCTTCCTCTATTTTATATGGGACGCTGCCACAGCATGGCTTGACGAGCAGTGTGTCGGTGTGCGCCCGGGATCTGAACCTGCGAACCCTGGGCCACCGAAGCTGAGTGCGCACACTTAACCGCTACACCACTGGTCCGGCCCCACAGTGATGATTTTTATATCTTTAAATTAACATGCACATGCGTTTATTTCATGTAATGTTTACATGTTTTTGTCTTTAAAAATGAGTTATTTTCACACCCACACTATTTTGCGAAGTTACAAGGAAGTCTGTGGTTATCAACATTATGGCTTGTAAGGCTTGACTGTTGAGCTGGTTTAGTTTGATTGGAGGCAGTGTGATTCAGTGGTCAAGAGCGTGAGCTTTGTCATGTATGTAGACATGAGCTCAAATTCTGCCTCCACCTTTGTTACCTTGGTTGGGCAAGGTTCTGTTGTTGAGCTCTGTTTCTTAATCTTCAGAATGGCGGTAATAGCTTGTTGGGAGGATTAATGAGCTAATGTATGGAAAATGCTCAGCACAGCCACTAGCTCCTTTTAGATATTCAAAAATAACAGATAGTACTGTATTCAGGAGAAATCAATCCATAGAAAAATACACTGGAAATTTGGGTCTTGCTGTTCTAGGTAGCCTTATTAAGAAGTAACCATAGGAAGAAAGTTGCTATACAAATGATCTTGCCTCAGCGTTAGATTTTTGTGAGTATAAGGAGTATTGTAATTGTCTCAGTGTGAGGCAATCCCTTAGCGCTCAAATCTGTTTCCTAAGCTTCAGTATATTTAGATCTTATTTTTTTCCTAAGAAAATTAGTTAATATTCTTTGGTTATTGTGTTTTAAAATGTTATTGTGCCTGTTTCTTACTAAAGTAAGGTTAGTTTCCTGTCTTGATGAACAAGCCAATTGAAGAAAGTTACTCTAAATTATTTGTAACGTTCCTAAATATTGGAAGTATTGACAGCACAAATAATAGAAAATAAGTTCTCCGCTTTTGTCCTATTTTGTGCATAATGATTTCATTTGGTGGTAAAAACAATGAAAACACAACCCCCTCAAGCTTTTTCAGTCCTGAAAGAACAAGTAATTGGCATGGCAAATCAGAGTGCGTGTCACCGGAGAGGTCGTCCCCAGTGACTCACTGTGTTTTGGTTGTGTCTTAATCAAATAATTGCATTCTTTAGAGTTTGTGGGGTTTTTGTTTTTGGTTTTTTCTTTTGGTTTGGTTTTTTGTTTGTAATGAAAACACTGATAATAAAAACGTGACATCTTTTTACTAATCACTTACAATGATTGAAAATACTGATAGAACAAAATGAGTGTCAGGAGTACAGTTCTCTTTACATAGTCACATGTCTCATTTATCAGACTTTCTCTTTTCAGTATTTGCTGGCCGTTGGTTAATGTCATTTTGGACGGGGACTGCCAAAATCCATGAGCTCTACACAGCTGCCTGTGGTCTGTATGTTTGCTGGCTAACCATAAGGGCGGTGACGGTGCTGGTGGCGTGGATGCCGCAGGGACGCAGAGTGATCTTCCAGAAGGTTAAAGAGTGGTCCCTCATGGTAGGTTTTTCTACCCATAAAGACTGATCTTCACAGAATATTTTTCCGGTCGTTTCTTTAAATCTTTTCACTTTTGTTTCTTCATTATGCTGATAGTGTCAAGCGAGTTGATGTTTTGAATTACAAGGAATATTCCTTTAAGACAGTAGCTTTCTGGTTCATTCTGAGAACCACAGTTGTGGGTGTATTTAGGGTTAAAAGAAAATCATGCTATTAAGTGATCCAGTAAGACCCTTGAGTAAGAAATGTAATTAGAAAACTTATTTTGGAGCTTGATTACGTTTTTAAGGAATAAGATATTCTGTAGAATTTAAAATCAATTTGTTTAAGTTGAAATTTCTTTTAATGATATTCTTTCTAAAATTTGATTTTTTCATCTATTTGAATGTGTAAAATCTTGACTTCAGGATCAAGTCAGTGTTTTTCATCTAAGTGGGATTCTTTTAATTACACAGTCTATTGCTACTTCAAGAATGTCTTTGCTAATATGAAAGTGTAGTAAGTAATGGAAATTATTACTCTAAATAAAGAACTTAGTTGCCACAAAGGTGGAGGAAAAAATGTCACAGTAAGATGATTGGCTAGGTTTGGCGGTTTGTTGATTGTAGTGTTGGCTTTGACTGGTAAATATCTTTAGGTCGCTGCTTATGCCTTTTCATTTGTATAATCAGGTCTAGTTTTGTATCTGAATTTATATTTCAGTTTCACTGAAAGTTTAATATCCAGTGTTGAAAGAAAAACATGAGATTCATTGTATATTATGAATGGAGGAGTTTAATTGCCAATTAATGCATAAGATAATGAGACACTTAACTATATTTAAAATACAGAAACCAGCTAATACCAGTTTTCATTTGATATTCTCCCATATCATGAAATTGCCATGTAAAGAAGCAAGTACTGCATCTTCAGGTGTACCATATTAGTCTCTTGTTGAAACAGATGTACTCACTGAGGCTGCCTTAAGGAAAGGGAGGGTTATCAGACATCAAGGCCGCTTTGAAGACTGATTTCTTTGTCAGGATTTTGTAGTGGCTCTTTCATAGTATCTCTTCTTTTTTTTGTGTCTACTTTATTTTCATTTTGTCACTTGGTTGAAATTCTAGAGCTGTGCTAATACAGCAGTCATGTGGCTAATGGCTACCATATTACAACAAAGATATGGGACATTTCTATCATCCTAGTAAGTTGTGTTGGACTTCACTGTTCTAGAGAGAGCCAATTTGATCAGCTTGATTAATTACCTTAACTAGGGTTATGCAGAGCCCTTCTTCTATACCAGTGCACCTCAGGGGTGGGTGGGCCACCATTGGATCAGGGGCTTGGGACAACCAGTAGCTTTTCTTGGACAAACAAAAGCCTACTCCTGAGAATGAGATTGAAAAAAACAGCAAAACCACCTGGTTAATATATGTAATAAAATTAATTTTCTATAATTTTGTAACAACAATGGATACTGATTTCATGTTTTCATTATAGCATGAGCTTTTATAGTTATGCATTCAAATCTCATTTAAACATGTAACATAAAATGTGTGTAAGTTGTTTAAGGTAATATATTCATTCTGTTAGGTGTCAGGTTAAAGAAGAAGAATAAACTTCCAAATGGAATAAGTAGTTTGGTTAAAGTCAGAAAGACTCTCTTGTGTGACATGCCTCTCATGTCTTAATAGATAATGAAGACTTTGATAGTTGCGGTGCTGCTGGCTGGTGTCGTCCCTCTCCTGCTGGGGCTCCTGTTTGAGCTGGTTATTGTTGCTCCCTTGAGGGTTCCCTTGGATCAGACTCCTCTTTTTTACCCATGGCAGGTAAATGCGTGTCTTTGACTCATGTTATTTCTTTATTGATTTGCAATCAGAAAAATCCTTTTTGTTTTTATGAGAAAGATTGGCCCTGAGCTGCCATGTGTTGCCAGTCTTCCTCTTTTTACTTGAGGAACATTGTCGCTGAGCTAACATCTGTGCCAGTCTTCCTCTATTTTGTATGTGGGATGCTGCCACAGCATGGCTCAAGGAGTGGTGTGTAGGTCTGTGCCTGGGATCTAAACCCGTGAACCCTGGGCTGCTGAAGCGGAGCACGCGAACTTAACCACTATGCCACCAGGCTGGGCCCAGAAAAAGCCTTAATTTTTTAAAATGATTTTGAACAGTTTGTTTAGAAGAACTTAATTTTTTATTTTCTAGGAACCCTTGTAAAATTGATTAAATAATGCATTTTAATCTGTTGTTTCAAAATATGCAGGTCATATAACTCCTTTACAAGACCTTAGTTTATACGTTAAAATGTCACTGTTCATTAGGCTTCACCAGTATTTAAAGATACAAACTAATATGTGTTTTCACCTTTTAGTTAGGTTTAGATATCCTGCTCTTTTTGGCTTTGAGGCTATAAGCAGTAATTTATACTTTTGAATAATTACAGCATGTTTTCCACCAAGTCATAGGCTTATTAAAAAGAGTGTTCTGAAGAAACCTGTGTAGGTCACAACAAAGATCTTAAAGCTCACAGAAAAAGAAATTTAACTTTTCTATAGTACGCAGAGCCTGAAGTTAACATCATAGACCTCGAGCTCTTAAGAGATATTAGGGGAAAGAGCTAGGTATCGACTTCAGTCATTCAAAGGTTTTCCAGCCTTGTTTTTACCTTCTCTAAGTATATTACAATGAATTTTCTGGAAATGAAAAGTATTTGGGATGTATTTCACTTCCTCTACTTTCCAGATGAAGAACCTCCACAAACTTCATTTAACAGCAAATATTTACTTCAGTGCTTTTATGTGTGCCAAAACGGTGTACTGTATAACTCAGAGGGAAGTGAGGCTAATGCAGGAACTTCTTGAGGACCTTACAGGCTGGTGGGTAGGACAGACAGGCACACAGGTATGCGCTGTGATTGGAGCGAGCACAGGGAGCTGTGGCACTGTGTAGGAGAGGTGTCTAATCTAGCTTTGGGAGTTGCAGATGTGGTTTTCTGTAGGAGAGAATGTCAGGGATAACCTACCTGGTAGAGTACAGGGGAGTGAGGAGGGAAGAAGTGTATTCCAGGAAATGAGACAGAGCATGCACATGCAGGGAACTGCCTCTAATCCAGTGTGCTCATAGATTAGAATCGGAGAGAAAAATGAGTAATAAAGGGAAATAGTTAAACACATATGGTGCCTTTCTGTAAGAACTGTATTACAGCTACACAAATAGCATCAGTGATTGAAGGAAAGCCGTTTTTTTACAGGATAATGTCAGCTAATAAAAGTAGAGGAAATTACAGACTTAGAAAATCACAATATTGCAGTAGTTAACAAAATAGTTGATTCCAGCAAGGATAGTCAGTGGATGCTGAGCCCCTCAGGTGAACATTTATGGGTCTTCAGTTACTATTGCTGTGCAGCGTTACCTCACAACTTAGTGGCTTAGAACAACCATTTATTTTGTACACAGTCTGTGGGTCAGAAATTAAGACTGGGTATATTAGTTTATCTCTGCTCCCTGTTATCTGAGGCCTCAACTGGGAAGACTCAATGGCTGAGTGTGATTTGACAGCTGTGGCTGGAGTCATTTGGAGACGTCACCACTCACGTGTGAGGGTTGATGCTGGTTTTGGTTGCACCCCATCTGGGCAGTTGGCTGGAGTGCCTGGATGTACCTGGGGTTCCTTACCTGAGGTTGGTAGCCTCAAGGCAGTTGGGCTTCTTACACAGCACTTCAAGGAAATGTGTGTTCCAACAAATAAGGCAGAAGTGGCATCACCTTTTATGACCTGGTCTCAGAAGTCCTACAGCATCGCTTTTCACTACATTCTACTGGGTACAAGGAAGTTGCAAAGGTTGGCCCAGATTCAAGGGAAGGGGGACGTGGACCCTTACCACTCCATGGGGGAGGAATTAGCGGGCATGTTTTGACACCACTACAATGCGGAAGTGGTTATTTGCATGGTGGCAAAGTGTCACCTTAAAGATTACTTGATATCTCAAAAGGGAACACACAGCTTGACAGTGGAGAGGTCAGGCAGACACTGCCTTAACCCACTGATCACTGCAAATGCAGCAGACAGATAGTATGTGAGTCTGCAGCACTGAAAAAGAGCAGAGGAGCCCAGACACCCAGGAGCTGGCCTGGTACTATCAGCTAGGCCTTGGTGTTCTCCTGTTGGGCAGAAACAATTTCACAGAACATCAGCATCACACAGGGCCACTCTGTGACCTTGATGGATCAAGACGAAAACAAGACCCCTCTGTAGTCATGTCTGAACACAGGCAAAACAAGAGCATTGTCCAAACCACAAACGTAGCCCCTTATCCTGGGTGACATGATTGGCTGCTGCTTTGTTACCAGCTACAGTTTTAGCCTCAGTCTGTCCCTTCTTCTGGGTAAGGTTTGTTAAGATACCCAATTATAGGTTACCTCTGCTTTCTAATAGCATCTGACACAGAGCAGGGCCCTGCTTCCTTAAATCCTCCCCAGATCACCTCACACAAGTCGAAATGGTGTAAGAAGCCTTTCCTAACACTTTCTTACTAAGTGCTCCAAGTTCCCCATACAGTGTGTTCTCCCTCACTGCAGTAATAGTAAATGCAACTTGTTCAGTTACATGAGTGTTCTTGGTGGTCTTGACAGTACCTAATGTTGTCACCTCAGAGGATTACTTGCAACTATCCAATTTTAAGAATGCTTATATATTTTGACCCAGTAGTTTCGCTTTTCAGAATCTGTTGCAAAGAAACATTGATGTGTGTGCAGAAGGAGGCACAAGCAAGGCTGCTCCTGCTATTATATCATTTTTTATAATGTCAAAAAAAATTAGAAGCAACCCAGATGTCCGTCAGTAGAGAATGATTAAATAAAATGTAGTATATCTTTGCTTTGGAATTCAGTGCAGCAGTTAAAAAGAGCGAAGTAGAGCTGTATGTTTTACTGTAGATAGCGCTAAGATGCTTTTTGAGTAGAGGAAAACGCAAGCTGTAGACACACATGTACAGCATGATATCCTTAATATTCTGGATAAAACCCCGAAGTTTGAAAGGACAGCTTGCTTTTCACCATTCCTGACTCTAAGCCACTTGCCTTTCCTGCGTCGAGCAGCTGCAGATCTGTGGGAGACTGGGCTCTTTTGGAATTCTAGCAGAGGAACTAGTGTGGTGTGTCCTGTCCTGTGGAAAAGGACTGGAACACAGTGGATCTTGAAAGAGCTTGAACCGTGGCAATCTGTGGACCTCCTCAGGTGAACATTAACCACTCTTGGGTGACTTCTGGACTCGAGGAAGCTGAATTGGTAGGTTGACTCTTGCCTGCCGTCCCCTGGGAGGGTGCAGAAAAAGCAGGGAGGCTTTCTGCACGTCTCATTAGGGGTCTCTTGGCTTGCTGTCCCAAAGGTCTAAAGGGCTAAAAGATCCTCTTGCAGCCCTTTAGAATATTCTTAGTCTGACCTGAGGCTCATTGAGCCTGCAGAGAGAAATAATGAATGCTTTATCTAAGTGGGGCCCAGCAGCCACAGAAAGAAAGGTCAGGCAGAGCAATCAGAACACCTACTCAGTGACAGGGAACTGCTTATGGAGCCATGAGCATCCAAATAAAAGAATAAAAACACAGGAGGTAGAGGGCAGTATGTGTGTATGCACACACAACAGCAATAAAACAAAGTGAAATTGTTGTGGCGCTATATAGTATGGATTTCAAACAAATTGAGTAGATGAATTAAAGATGTGGATAGTCACCACTGAGCCTCAGGTTGGAGGCCTGGAACACCTATGCGAGGCAGAGAGCAAAACTGAAGAAAAGGGGAGCCGACCCGGTGGCGCAGCGGTCAAGTGCGAGTGCTCCGCCTTGGTGGTTCAGGGTTCACAGGTTCGGATCCTGGGCATGCACCGATGCACCACTTGTCAAGCCGTGCTGTGGCGGCATCCCATATAAACTAGAGGAAGATGGGCATGGATGTTAGCCCAGGGCCAATCTTCCTCAGCAAAAAAGAGGAGGATTGGCATAGGATGTTAGCTCAGGGCTGATCTTCCTCACACACACAAAAAAAAACACTGAAGAAAAGGAAATGGTGGGGAAAAGATAAAGGTATTGGAAGATACATCCAGGAGTCTTAACATACCCACGATATGGGTTCCAGAATGCGAAAATGAAGGAGCATTGAAACAAAAATAGAAGAAAAATTTAACTGAGTTGAAGAAAAACCTAATTCTCTAGGTTGAAGAAAAATTTAACTGAGTTGAAGAAAAACCTAATTCTCTAGGTTGAAAGGGCTCATCAAATCTGGTGAAATGGAGGTTGATGAGATGAAGTTGATGAGAAGAACACATATTTCAGTGTATCTTCATAAAATTGCTGAATTCTAAGGGTAGAGAGAAATCATAAGCTTCAAAAAAAAAAATCATACCGGCAATGAACTTTTATCTGTAGCACTGTAGAAATAAAAGGGACAAAAACCAAGCTTTCTGTACCCAGGCAAAATGTCATTCAGCCATCCGTCAGGACGAAGAACAATATTTGAGGATATGCATGAATTCAGTGCATGCATCAACCTCTCACCCCGTTTGAAGAAGATGCTTAGAAAACTAACCAACCAAACCACTAAATCGGAACATTAGCTCCAAGATGATGGACAGTGAAGAGGAGGAAGAACAGTATGAGCAAAATCCATATGAAAATGATCCTATATATTTTCTATGGGGCACATATGTATAGATATAGATAAATGCATAGGGAAAAAATGTGGAGAGTACATACCAAATGTTAGCCATGGTTATTGCTGGGCAGGGATCAGGATTTGGGCTGGTGGTCATGGAGAGCTCCAGCCTTCTCTGGAGCTTTCAGTTTTATATAAGAATAGATCTAAATGTTATGTGTTACTTTTTATTTATTTTTTTTATTTTTTTTTCCCCCAAAGCCCCAGTAGAGAGTTGTATGTCATAGTTGCACATCCTTGCAGCTGCTGTATGTGGGGCGTGGCCTCAGCATGGCTGGAGAAGCGGTGCGTCGGTGCGCACCCGGGATCCAAACCTGGGCCGCCAGTAGTGGGGTGTGCGCACTTAACCACTAAGCCATGGGGCCGGCCCCTCCGTGTTACTTTTTTTAATACATCTATTTTTTTAAAAAGATATGCAGAGACTAGGTTATGAAGGCCTTTTGTGTGCCATGCTAAGGACTTGAGGGTTGTAAGCAGGGAAGTCTTACATGATCTGATTTGACTTGAAGAGATCACTTGGTGGGCGTTGGGAGTAGTGATGACTCCACTCTCCGTGGTGGAGAGTGGGGGTGGGCAGGCCGGAGGCACAGTGAGGAGCCTGCTGTGGTGCAGTAGAGGTTCTAATAACTGTTCAGCAAAACTGTGAATGCTCCAATCAAGAAGCTCTCTGTGAACCTTTGGGATGGTTTCTTCAGGCCAAACATGGCTCCAAAGTCTTAATTTGACATAATTAGCTCAGCCAAAACCAGTAAAACATCCTGAGGATAGTTTGATGGAATAAAATCATGACACTGTTTTTTTTGTTGGCTTGTTGAGATCTTCATTAATGTCCACACTTTCATAATTCTTTTGGGAAAATAATGTAGATTTCTGAAAGATAGTGAGCTTTGATAGAAACATTAAACTTGAGCTGTTGGGGGAAAAAATTCCTTGGATTTTCCAGCATATGTTAGTCTTCTGTAAAACTGTTACTAATCCTGCAGAACTTCTGTTTTGAAACGAAATAATGCAAGAATATTGTATAGCCTCTATGCTGAGTTTATTGCTAAAAACAAACAAAAATCTGTTAAATGGTTTTTATTACCCTAGGACTGGGCACTTGGAGTCCTGCATGCCAAAATCATTGCAGCAATAACACTGATGGGTCCTCAGTGGTGGTTGAAAACTGTAATTGAGCAGGTAAGCAAAATTGGTTTTCAGAAAAAGACTGGGAGTGATAGTGATTATGTTTGGCTGATGGGATTCTTATGTTTCATTTTTCCACTTTTCTGAGTTTTCTACATTTTCTCTAATGAGCATATATAACTATCTTTTTTAAAAAGGAGAAGGCAGTTTGCTGTTTTGTCACCATGAATTTTCATCAGCTACTCTTAAGACTTTCCTTATCTGAAGGTTAACCAGTAGCTTAAAGTACCTAGAATCCTGTCCAAAGTGAAGGCAAAAATTAGCCGGTGTTTTTTTTTTTTCAGGCAGGAGTTCTGATGAAGGCTTGGTATTTAGGTTTCTAAACCTGTAGTAGAGAAAAGAGGTTATTGTTTGAGGCAATAAATAAAGGAAAAGGCAGAAAAAATAATAGATTTAAAAAGCAGAGGTTTTGGGGAATATTCTAGCTATGTAGTACCTAAGACTTCCTGCATTATGGAACCATCAGATAATTTGGTCATTGTGGTGATAACCTTGAAAAAGATAGATTGTGCTTCTATACTTTGATAATAAGGCTGGGAAGTATGGTAATTCATTTTAGAAAGATTTCTAATCCAAAATAACCAGCATAACAGATTTTGGTACTTACTTCTTTAAGTTTTAGTTAATCTAGAAAATGTACTTGTGGACAACCCTCTTATCCTTAGGTCAGTGCCAAATAAATGAGGTGTTACAGTTCTGTAGCAGTAAAGGAATACTTTCTTTTGATGTATAGGAAATAACGACGGTAGTTTTCCACCCACTATACACAAGAAAATCACCAATTCCTGTACCTGGAGATTTGTAGGGGTGGGGAGAGCCAGGGAATTGCCATATATTTGGACACCTCTCTCAAGTGTGGGCTGATCTGAAGTGTGCCGGATATGGGGTGCATGGCAGCACATCCGTTCATGACAGGAGTGCTTGCCAGTCCACTCTGGAGTCTCCAGGGGAGACTCTGGCCCTTGCAAAGGAACGTGGAGAATAAAGGTTTAGTCACAGCTGGAGGCTGTTGATCTTTATATTTTGTTCTCTGATGCATTCTTTTCGCAAACGGTGTGTAAGTTTAAAACGATTGAGAAACACTGGGATGCCTTGCTGTATTAATTTAAATGCTGTTGGTTTAATAGGTTTCTTTGGGATAGGAAGTGTGCCTTTGGAGGGTTCTGCCTCTTTGTCATTCACATATGAATGCTCCAGCCTACTTCTGAGGGATCCCACTTCTGAGGGAGGGGTGGAGTTGCCCCATGCCATGTGATTGTGGGCCACGGGAGGTTGAAGTGCAGAGGAAAAAACAAGAGCAATGCTCTTCTGTTTGTCCCTCTTTTCATGCCGTCTTTATTTCCCGTTATTCCCAAGGTTTTCCCACTTCCATTCTTTCCTCTGCAGTACTATCCAATAGAACTTCCTGAAAATATTCTAGAAATTCTTGAACTTAAAAAAAAAATTCACTGTAGAGTTCTTTCACTCTAAATGTTTTACATAAAATACCTTTTGATTCGTTAAAATTTGGTTTATACAAGCTTTTCAGAAACATGTTTCCTGTTTATAATGTTTTCTTATATTCAGATAAAATGAATGCAATCTTGGGTAATAACACAGATCCCTCTTACACAAGATATGTATGAAGTTCCTTCAAGTTATGTGATCTTCAGCTAATATTATTGGATGCCATCTGGCATTGTACAGTGCAAGCCTAGTGTAATTATGATTCTAGACTAGTGTCTTATTATTTCATTCTTTAGCACAGTTAAATGCAACATGTAAGGAAGTAAATGCATTTCTTTAAAACTTATGGGCACCATACTTATGTTTGTGTTCCAGAATTTGCCTTGAGTTGGGAAAAAAATAACTAATTTGAATCCTTTTGGGCTGGTAGATTCAGCTCCTTGTGGCTTAGATTCAGTAGAGATGGCTCTGTTAACCTGGAGGAATTTGTCTTATATCCTTGTTCTCATCTTTTTCCCCGTGTTTCTCAGGTTTATGCAAATGGCATTCGGAACATTGACCTTCACTATATCATTCGTAAACTGGCAGCACCAGTGATCTCCGTGCTCTTACTTTCCCTGTGTGTACCGTACGTCATAGCGTCCGGTGTCGTTCCTTTACTAGGTGGGTAATGCTGGCTGGGGAGCTTGAGAGAGCACCTTTATTAACATCGTTACATTCTTGTCACTGCTAGTGTCATAGTCTGGCTGGCTCCTAATGCTTTATTTGTAAATATAAATCCAGCTAAAAGAATGATATCAAAAGACTGTTTTTCTTAGATTTGACAACTCAGGGCAAGATTAGGAGGATCATAAAGCTCTGGTACAGTTTTTTTCTCTAGGCAGTGAGAAAGTATTGACATTTACACTCTCCTCAAAATAGGCAGGAACAGATTTTCCTTCATGTTGTCTTCTCCTGACTGGAAGTGCTGTGACTCATACTTATAAAATTAAGGAAAAGTGTGGTTTTATTTACTTAAAAACATGTTCTTTCACATAAAACCAAAGAGGAGAAGCTAATTTGTGACACTTCAACAACTAGACGTTGTCTTATCAATTATGTATTGAAGAATCCTCACAGGACCTTAAACCCAGCATATGTTCAAAATTATAGTCACAGATTTTCCCCCTCCAGATCTTTTTCTTCTCCTGAATTTCCTCTTAGTGACTAGCATTATCATCAGCAAGTTACATAAGTCAGAAACCTTGAAGGTCATCCATGTTACCTGAGCCTCTCTGCTCTCTCCTACTCAAAATGGTCTCCAGGTCCCACTAATCTGATCTCCAGAACCCAGTCTCTCGTCTCTGGCGCCTTTGCCCATGGCTCTCGTTGAGGCATACATCAGCTCTCACCTTAATGTCAGCAGCCTCCTATCTGGTTTCCCTGCTTTGAAGGCGCCATTCATTCTCTACACTGCGGCCACGATGACCTTTCAAAAGAATGATTCTCATTGTTCCTCTTTGGTGAACATCCTGTCCTTGGTTCTTCTGTGGCCTTTAAAACACAGTCCATCTCCTTGGCATAGTTGACAAGGCTTCTCCTCTGGCTGTGACTGGCTCCAGTTTGACTTCACTCCTTGCCTCACTCCATTTTGTACACAGTGAGTTTCAGTTAAGCAACCACCAGTCCCCTCTTCTTAGGGAAAGAACATATTTTCATTCACTGTCATTCTGATACACTTAGAATTTTCTTTTTTTTTTTTGCGGTTTTACAGGTGTAACTGCAGAAATGCAAAACTTGGTCCACCGGCGGATTTATCCATTTTTACTGATGGTCGTGGTATTGATGGGAATCTTGTCCTTCCAGGTCCGCCAGTTTAAGCGCCTTTATGAACATATTAAAAATGACAAGTAAGTCTAGACTTCCATTGATCTAGCCACTCTTGTTAAGGTGTTTCATTTCTTAATTTTTGTGTCTAATGTGATAAATCATAAGAGGAAAAAGTTCTCAGATTCTGTATATATTTTGAGGTAGAATTAACAAGATTTGTTAACAGATTGGATGTAGGATGTGAAAGGGAGCGTTATCCAGGACTCAGTTGGGCTGAGCAACTGGAAATATGGAGTTGTCATTTATGGAGACAAAAAAGACTGAGAGAAACTGGTTTGGGCAAGAAGATTTTTTAATTTCAAATACAAATAGTTTTCAGTTTTTAGATAAAAATAAGAAGCCTACATTAGGAATTAGCAATACCTGCCTAAGCCCTTGTTGCAACGAAAGGCCATTGGGTTACTCTGACCATTGCTGAGAAAGGCTGTAAAGTTACTGCAGAAGTGTTGGGGACCCTCTGTTTTGAGGAAACTCTACGACCTGACCTCAGTGAGAGATTGAGGACAGCCAAGGAAAACACTTTCCGGGGATAACAGCCGTTTGACCTTCTGTGTCCTAACGGAATGCTGAATCTTTTGCTTTAATGGTGTCTAGCAGAGAAAGTGAGTTTATAACTATCTGTCCTTGTTTGCCCCCTTACACATGCTGGCTTGTGATTATTTTGACATCACCCCCTTTTACTCGTGAGTGCCTTGATTTGGACAACAAATTATGTGGTCATTTTATTTACCCTGATGACTCTTAAGAGTACAGGCATACCCCATTTTATTGCGCTTCGCTTTATTGCACCTCACAGATACCGCATTTTTTAAACAAATTGAATGTTTGTGGCAACCCTGTGTTGAACAAGTCGATCAGCACCATTTTTCCAACAGCATTTGCTCACTTTGTGTCTGTGTCACATTTTGGTAACTCTCATAATATTTCAAACTTTTTCATTATTATTACATTTGTTATGGTGCTTGTGCTCAGTGATCTTTGATGTTACTAATGTAATTGCTTTCGGGCACCATGAACCACCCCCATATAAGACAGCAACCTTAATTGATAAATGTTGCATGTGTTTTGACTGCTCCACCGACTGGCCGTTCTCCTGTCTCTCTCCCTCTCCTCGGTATTAAAATTAGGCCAGTTAATAACCCTACAGTGGCCTCTAAACGTTCAAGTGAAAGGAAGAGTCGCATGTCTCTCCCTTTAATTCAAAAGCTGTAAATGATTAAGCTTGGTGAGGAAGGCATGTTGAAAGCTGAGATAGACCGAAAGCTAGGCCTCTTGTGTCAGTTAGCTAAGTGGTGAATGCAAAGGACAAGTTCTTGAAGGAAATTAAAACTGCTCCTCCAGTGAACACACGAATGATAAGAAAGCAAAACAGCCTTATTGCTGGTACGGAGAGTTTTAGTGGTCTGGATAGAAGATCAAACCAGCCACAACATTCCCTTGAGCTGAAGCCTAATGCAGAGCAAGGCCCTAACTCTTCAATTCTATGAATGCTGAGAGAAGTGGTGAGGAAGCTTCAGAAGAAAAGTTTGAAGCTAGCAGAGGTTGGTTCATCAGGTTTAAGGAAAGAAGCAATCTCCATAACATAAAAGTGCAAGGTGAAGCAGCAAGTGCTGATGTAGAAGCTGCGGCAAGTTATCCAGAAGATCTAGTTAAGATCATTAATGAAGGTGGCTACACTAAACAACAGATTTTCAATGTCGATGAAGCAGCCTTATTTTGGAAGAAGATGCCATCTAGGACTTTTATAGCTAGAGAGAAGTCAATGCCTGGCTTCAAAGCTTCAGAGGATGGGCCAGCTTGCTTGTTAGGGGCTAATACAGCTAATGACTGGAAGTCGAAGCCAGTGCTCCTTTACGATTCCAAAAATCCTAGGGCCCTTAAGAATTATGCTAAATCTGCTCTGCCTGTGCTCTATAAATGGAACAGCAAAGCCTGGATGACAACACATCTGTTTACAACATGGTTTACTGAATATTTTAAGTACATTGCTCAGGAAAAAAGATTCCTTTCAAAATATTATTGCTCATTGACAGTGTACCTGGTCACCCAAGAGCTCTGATGGAGATGAACAATGAGATTAATGTTGTTTTCATGCCTGCTAACACAACATCTATTCTGCAGCCTATGGATCAAGGAGTAATTTTGACTTTCAGGTCTTGTTATTTAAGAAATAATATTTCATAATGCTATAGCTGCCATAGATAGTGATTCCTCTGATGAATCTGGACAAAGTAAATTGAAACCTTCTGGAAAGGATTCACCGTTCTAGATGCCATTAAGAACATTTGTGATTCGTGGGGAGAGGTCGAATATCAACATCAAGAGTTTGTAAGAAGTTGACTCCAGGCCTCATGGATGACTTTGAGGGGTTTACGACTTTAGTGGAGAAAGTAACTGCAGATGTGGTGGAAATGGCAAGAGAACTAGAATTAGAAGTGGAGCCTGGGGGCCGGCCCTGTGGCTTGGCGGTTGAGTGCGTGAGCTCCACTACTGGTGGCCCGGGTTCGGATCCCGGGCTCACACTGACACATCGCTTCTCCGGCCATGCTGAGGCCGCGTCCCACATACAGCAACTAAGAAGGATGTGCATCTATGACATACAACTATCTACTGGGGCTTTGGGGAAAAAAAGAGGAGGATTGGCAATAGATGTTAGCTCAGAGCCGGTCTTCCTCAGCAAAAAGAGGAGGATTAGCATGGATGTTAGCTCAGGGCTGATCTTCCACACAAAACAAAACAAAAAAGAAGTGGAGCCTGAAGATGTGACTGAATTGCTGCCATCTCATGATAAAACTTTAATGGATGAGGAGTTGCTTCTTATGGATGAGCAAACAAAGTGGTTTCTTGAGGTGGAAACTACTCCTGGTGAAGATGCTGTGAAGATTGTTGAAATGATGACAGAAGATTTAGAATATTACTTAAAGTTAGCTGATAAAGCAGCGACAGGGTTTGAGAGGATTGACCCCAATTTTGAAAGAAGTTCTGCTGTGAGTAAAATGCTGTCAAACATCCCACGCTGCAAAGAGAAACCGTTCTGAAAGAAGGGTCAGTCAGTGCAGCAGACTTCATTATTGTCTGATTAAGAAATTGCCACAGGGCTGGCCCCGTGGCTTAGCAGTTGAGTGTGCGCGCTCCGCTGCTGGCGGCCTGGGTTCGGATCCCGGGCGCGCACCAACACGCTGCTTCTCCGGCCATGCTGAGGCCGCATCCCACATAGAGCAACTAGAAGGATGTGCAGCTATGACATACAACTATCTACTGGGGCTTTGAGGGGAAAATAAATAAATAAAATCTTCACAAACAAAAAAGAAATTGCTACAGCCACCACCCTGATCAGTCAGTCGCCATCAACATTGAGGCGAGGCACCCTCCACCAGCAAAAAGATGACGATTTGCCGAAGGCTCAGATGATGGTTAGCGTTTTTTTTTCTTAGCAATAAAGTATTTTTAAATTAAGGTATGTACTTTTTTTTTAGACATAATGCTATTGCACGCTTAATAGACTACAGTGTAGTGTAAACATAACTTTTGTATGCCTTGGGAAACCAAAAAAGTCGTGTGAATCACTTTATTGCCATATTCGCTTTGTTGTGGTGATCTGGAACCGAACCGGCAGTATCTCTGAGGTATGCCTGTAATGTTTTTTTTTGTGTGTGTGTGTGTGTGTGTGTGTGTGAGGAAGATTAGCCCTGAGCTAACATCTGTTGCCAATCCTCTTCTTTTTGCTGAGGAAGATTGGCCCTGGGCTAACATCCGTGCCCATCTTCCTCCCCTTTATATGGGACGCCGCCACAGCATGGCTTGATAATCGGTGCCTCAGCCCATGCATGGGATCTGAACCTGCGAACCCCGGGCCGCCCACCGACGCGGAGTTCGTGAACTTAACCGCTATGCCGGCCCCCTGTAATATTTTTAAGAATGAAATTTAGAGTGTTCAGGGCTTCTTCAAAGAGTTTACTGACGGTAAAAAGCACGAGTACACTTAGGCAGAGTACAAAGTTCTGTCAACCATGGAAGGATGACGAGGGGGTTTCAGTGATGAGAGTCAGTGTTTCTTACTTGTTTTGGCAGAGGAGTGAACACTGCAGACAGAATGCAAACAAGATGTGCCCTGGGGAGCTTTCTGCTGTTTCTTCTTCACGCCTGTCACCTGCCCTTCCCCAGTGGTCCTTTCCCACCCACATCTCATCATTTTTTACTTGTTATTTTCTGCTCTTTTCTTGCAGCTCAGTGTACTCTATTAATCTCTCCCTTCTATTTCTTCATGCAGAAAACTGTTGAACTGCAGACTCCATGGAGGGCATGTCTTGCCTGCCGTAGTATATCCACTCTCTAGTAGTGTTGGATCTGTAGGGGGTGCTGAGTGTGTGTGTGCATGCACGTGGTGGACTGGGGGCATGAGAGGGCGGTAGCGTAATAGACAGAGTTGCGTATGGGTTCAGTCTCCTTATTCTGCCACTGAGTTACTTTTTGATCCTGGGCAAGTTAACATTGCTTGTCTCTGTGTTTTTTATTGCTTTTTGATTGTCATAATGCTAACCCCTTTCTTGGCATATCTTGATAGGGTTTGTAGATTATGTGTGTGTCAGTGCTATGTGTATTATGTCAGCTATTACTCAGTTGCTATTGTTTAAAACGTTTACAGAATACAGTTTTAAAAAAACGCTAGTTGGTTGGGGAACAGTGGGGTAAGGAGTGGTTAACTTCAGGAAAAGAATCAGTAAGACAAAAAAAAGGATTGAACAGTGATATTATGGATGAAGAAGCAGTAAGATTAGTGAAATGTTTTAAAAAGTGAAATATTAAGCTACTTGGCATAAACTGCCAAAATATCTCATTAGGCTTATGTGTGTTGCCAGAAAAGTGACAGATGAAAGTCAGGGTGGAGAAAGTTACCACACTGAGCCCTCCGCACATGCCAGGCCTTTGTTACCGAGGCTTTTGCATGTTTTCTCTTTCTGACAACAATCATAAGACATAGGCCTGTTGTTCTCATTTTATTGATGAGTAAACTGAGTCTCAAAGACCCCAGCTCCCTGGCAGCCCTGTCACGTGCTGGCTTTACTCTCCCACTCTTAGTCAGATGCGTAAGGTCTTACTGGGGGCTCCTTGATCTGCATTGCTCCCTCCAGATGGGTACCTAGCACATTTGTACCCACCTGCTCATTGCCATCAGCTTTGTCACGCACTGTCCCCCAGGGGTCAGCCTCCAGGCCAGTTCCGCACGTTTAGTGAGGCACATCGCTGCTTCTCCTTTACAGCTTCTGCCCTTGTCACAGGGATGCAGTGTCCTGGTGGAGGACCTCCAGCCTTGTCATTCCGACCGTAGTAACTTCTGTGTCTATTTCTACAGTCCTGCACCCTCTGCCATAACCTCCCTGTCATCACATCACATAAGTTGGGAACACTTAATACCCTGTTCTTGGACTGTAACCTCCTACCTTCTGTTGTTCACATACGCTCACTTCTCTGCCATCTCCCCTTTGACCTCGTTGAAGTCTTTTGTCCTTTGATTTCTCCTTTTCTCTAGAGCTAGAACTTTTCAGGTCCTACTTTCCTCCCTGCCCAGATTTCTGATTATCATGTTTCCAGTCTGTTTCTTTGGATCTGTCACTAAGCTGTTTTATAAAATATGATCCATAGCAGATAAATCTCCTGAATAAGTTTACTCTCCCTTCCCCACCTCTGGCCTCCAAGTGTCTGAGTTTATGAGATCCCCTAACCCATGGACTGGAGCGTGTGCTCCATTGCACAGCTTCTGAGGCCTTCTGACCTTTGCTGCTCTCCTGTCTCCCTACAAACCCATACCTCACAAGGTGAGGTGCCTGCTTCTGTGCCTTTTGCAGGTGTTCATTATAGACTCCCCTTCTACCTACCTAACCATTGAAGGGTTTAAAGTGGGAGTGAAGTGATCTGATTTGTATTTTAAAAACTATCACTGGCTGTTCTTAGGAAGAATGTTTTACTATGTGA
Organism: Diceros bicornis minor; assembly: GCF_020826845.1. Taxonomy (NCBI): domain Eukaryota; kingdom Metazoa; phylum Chordata; class Mammalia; order Perissodactyla; family Rhinocerotidae; genus Diceros; species Diceros bicornis. The sequence continues at coordinate 53,677,558 of NC_080759.1, read as the reverse complement.
GATCATATAAGAGAGTAACCACCCTGCTTTTACAACCTAGATACCTTGTGGGCCAACGCCTCGTGAACTATGAACGGAAGTCTGGCAAACAAGGCACATCTCCACCACCTCCACAGTCGTCCCAAGAATAAAGAGGTTGTCTCAACTACCTTGACCTTCCCCTTGCCTTTACGTGTCCCTTTTTGTGGACTTCTCTTTTTGGAGATTTTCCCCAGTGATCTCTCAGCATTGTTTTTAAGTTAAATGTATTTGACTTGTGTTCTCAGCATTCAGAGAGCAGCACTGCAAGGCTCTGCTGCCCGTCCTCCATCTTCTGACATCATTGCTGTCCGAGATCTGTAATATGTGTAAATAGAAGTTCCTGGATACCCTCAACCTTGGATTAAACAGAATGTGCATTGTACATCTTTAAACAAAATGTATATTAATTTATTAAATCTAGTTGTCACTTTATTTTGGACCTGCTGTGATCTTGACAGGAAACGTACCACAGAGCCATAGTGCAGAGGCAAGACTTTTTAATGACATCTTTTGGAGCGCAACATCTTGGTGTTCCTAGCAGTTCTTATTAAGTAAACCATACATTCTGTCTGTCTTGGCTACTCAGACCTTACCAAGAATGTAAAAGGAAACAAGTAGAAATCAGCAGCGTGGAGTGTCTGTGGTAAGAAAACATGAACTTTGTGCTTCACTGTCAATCGTTTTTGGAAGTTATTTTGTATAACACCAAAGCTGTTGTACATTTTCTACTGCCTGATTTTTTTTCATGTGTCTATGTTTATAATATTGTATAGTATCTTGTGTTAGGTGACGAGATTATTTTTAATTTTGATAATTTAATATTCCTAGTGATCAGCATTGGGAGTGGGTTTTTGTGCTTGTTAGGGGCATGTCTATACTTAGAGAAAAAAAAAAGTCCAAAAGAAGATTTTCATTAGTTCCCCCTCCATCCCCTTTTCCCACACACAGCTATCTTTTTTTCTTTTTGGCAGCAGTGGCCATGCCAGATCATCGATCTTACAGAATAATTTTGCCAATGATACTGCATCTTAGTGGAATTAGGACGTACTGAGATGTTTGTTAAATGTAGATGTGGTTTGTGGTCTTAGATTGACAGCATTAGAGAAGACTGGTTAGAACACCTAGTCCTGCTAGTTAGTGCATCAGTGGTTGAGGATTAGGGAGTACATTTCTCCTCGTTTTCCATGAGTAAATTCCAAAGTCTCCAGAGCTTTTTGTTTACAGAATAAAACTACAAATAAAACCAACCTGATTTTATTTGTGCAGAAGGAAGCTGGCTGAGCTGGCCTTTTAACATAGGAGTACAGAATGTATTTCATTGGAAACGTGCTGTAAAATCTCAGAACACTGAACACTTACAAACTTCATTTTCCCTTGTAACCAAAGCTTCAAGGTAGAAGTTTAGAGAAATAGTGAGAATGGTTGGGCACGTGATCCAAGTATTTAATGATAATGGTTTATTGTAAGGGTGGTGTTTGTTGTTGAATGGTAACTTAGAAGATCTCAGAGAAAATGGACAGCATAGGTCTTCAGAAACCATAAAAGAATTTCCATATGGTATTAAAATCCATAGACTCAAATCTGAGGATTTTTTAAAATATGAACGTCAGCCAAACATAAGCTACCAAAATCAAAGCAATATGTTCTGGTTGTTTTATATTTCAACAAATTTTCCCAAGGTGGTGAGTGATTACTTTACTTTAAAATATATTTTAAAACATCAGTATCAAAAAAGAGCTTGACACAGGATTCAGTGTTACACTTTTTGGCACTTTTTAGCAGCCCTTTCTCTTGTATTTGAAATAAGGTCTTTGCTAGCCCTACCTTTACTTAGAAATTTAGTCCTACTGTAAAAAATTAGGTGCATTTTAAAACATAATGCCACCCATCGTGGTGTATGTCTATATAAATTGTTCTCTTTGGGAGAAAATATTATCAAATTGGGCTTATAATTTGATTATGTTAATTTAGGTTTCTTTTTTAATTGTCCAGAGCATTTGTAGATCTTGATATAAAGTCATTGAAACACATTTATCTGTTTTACCAGAAAGAGATCTAGGCACATAACATAAAAGATTAAAAATTGTTATTCTACAAAATTTTAAATGAATCTTATAAGATATTTTGTAAAAAAGAAAAAAACATATGAATGGTCAAAAAGTTGCCCTCCATTCACTGGCAGATAACTTTATCTTGTCTTCCTGAAGGATTTCCCCTGGTTTCTCAGTTGTGCTTTGTCCTGTTGTTTTCAATAAGCTGGATACTTTCATAAGGAAAGCATTTGCTGGCATAATATTTACTTGGGTAGCATCAAGATTTTATTATTAACCAATAGTCTTATAAATATTTAAAACCTCTAGGTCAGAGAGTGCTAGTATTGCTGCCCTTCTTCATGTGGAATTTTTTTAAATAATAGTTTTGCTTCGTTTTGCATTGGGCTAAAAGTCTTCAAGGAAGTTAATTAGGAAAGAAGACCTTTTTTGCTTCATTTTTACTATTTATAAATTGAAGACAAATCAACATTTGGGGTTAGTTTTACATGACCTGTTATCAAATGGTCATAGTATGGAGTGTGCATTTGTTTATTAGCAAATTATGTTTGATTTTTAAACTATTATTGCTAACAGGTGAGATGAAAACTAAAGGAAAATGTCAATGTGAAGTTTATGTATAGCTAGCCTTAAAAAAGCTCCATGTTTTTAGGTGATTTTTCCTGTTAGTTCTCTGGAGAAACAGTGGAGATTGGACATCTCAATTCCAGATGTAAACACAAAGTAATTTTTATTTTGACATTTAATATAACTGTTATTACCGTGGATTCTTGTCTTGTGTTTTTTCTTTCCCTATTCAAGTAAGAGAGAATAACTTTTCCTCAAATGATTTGATCCTAGATATGTCATTTCTGTCTTGGCAAAATGCTATTATTAAAGTGTAATTCTTGAATTTAGGTTGAATTGATGACTTTTTAAAACAGAGAAGGACTGGACATTTCTACATTGTATTGCATTTGCAAACGCACACACACACCCTCACTCACTCACTCACTCACTGGAGAATGTAGTGCCAGTATAAGAACACTGGCACTTTTTTAAACTTCACAAGTTAGCTACTTATTCTCATTTTCAGGATTGAGTATTTTCGGCTCTCTACCTACTGTGATTAGTTTTTTACATTGTAAAATTAAATGATTATGTTTAAAATACTCCTTTAGAATGTTACCTATTCAATCACCATCAAGAAAAGACAACAGTAAAATGTCTTACCACTAAAGTATTATTAAAAGCCTCATTTGTGGAGGTTCTCTGACTTCCTTGGCTGAGCTGTCTTGTATCTCCTTATTTAATTTGCCCTCAATCAGATGGTTTCCTTGCAGCTTGTTTACTGCCCTGTGTCATTTTTAAAACAGCCATCATGAGTAAGAGCTCCTTTCAAATAATCCCTGGCAATATCTTGGCATTAATACAACACAAGGATAAGACAGTATATATCTGTTCTCATTCTCTTCTGTTTTATATGAGTGCCTCATTTTGTAGTCGTGAAAATAATATAGTACCTTAAATGAAAATGTAATGACTCTAAGGCCTGGAAGTGACTGTTGTAGAAGCTAAATAGAATACTTAGTCATTTGGGACATCAATTTTTCTATTAAAGCAAACACCTTAGATACCCAGACTAATTTTATGTATATATTCTAAAATGCTCCCTTTTTTATATGGTTGGTTGTTGCCTCCTGAGTCGAGAGAACAAAATTGAATAAAGTGAATGTTAGTTGTAGCCTAGTTTTTTTGGTTTGTTTGTTTTTGCTTTATTGCAAGATTGCTTCAGAATTACAGACATGTGCATTATTGGTTAGCATAGGTAAGATAATCCAGATATTTTTTGATATAATAAGTATGTAAGAAAAAGAACTGAAGTTACATGTTATTATAGCCCCTCTGTTCGGTTTTCAGTATAAATTTAAAAATATAGTTGCAGAGGACACATCCCTCCTTTTCCCTCCCCACACTGTAATTATAGACCATCTTCACGGGAACGAGTAAAGCCCCTCATCTTGGGCCACCCACCTCCGAGCCTCTGCTACAAGATCCAAATGTCAGAGCTTCACCGGGTTTTCTCTTTTAGATGGATACTTGGATAGAGTAAAACCAATCAAATCCATTTTATGTAAGTGTCTTTATGTGTCAGAGAAAAAGGAAAGGATTGCATGAGGTTTTTTTCCTCTTTAGTGCCCTGTATAAAGAGAATGTTTTGTTTCTGATTTTTCTTTGTTTCTAAGTTCTCATTTTTTCTATGATTTTTTTTTAATGAAGTGTGTTTTTATTTATTTTAAATGCAGTAGTGGTAGGCGAAATGCTATTTAAACCATAGAGCATCTTTAATCTGTGAAATTGAAATTTTACAGCAAAGGAAATTGCGTGAATCTCAGAAAGTGGCCGTTAATTTCCCCCTCCCACCCTGCACTGTGCAGCCACTCTTGTTGCAGACGTAGAACCCATATCACAAGTGGATTAAGGGTCTGAGGAAGTAACATTCTCCCTCCTTACCTTCCCTCATGTTTTGTTGGTGTCTGTTTTGTTTGCAGCACTGTACTTAGTACTGTAGTTGAATGAAGTATGGGGTCTGCCTTCAAGGAGCCCAGTTAGAGTGGAAAAGAACAGAAAAATGAGCAAAAGTTTCTGTTCTAGAGATGAATAAAATGCCACGAGGAACACAGAGAAAGGATCCACCTGGGGGAGTCTGTGATGACCTAGCGGCACCCTTAATTACTGTTTTGTATATTTAGGCACCCCTCCCCCCCCAGTTCCTCTTTCAGCCTCCTGCAGTCTACTTCCACTCAGTCCCACACTTCACTAAAACTATCAGTATCTCAACAGCCAATAACCTGGGTGGAGGTCCCTTTTTGTACCACTTTACATTGTTCAATCATCTTCTGAAATGTCTACCTTTACATATGTAACAGTGCCTGGGTCTTTCTGCTTCTCCATGTTTGTTCAGTAACTCTAGGACAGGAAGCTTCATGCCAGGAACCTCATTTCTTCACCCCTTTGTTCTTGGCTGAACTGCATCAGTCTCTTCTGCTAGCTGCACAAGTCCATTGGTCTGATGGAGCAGCATAGAGAGTCCAGAAATAGACCCACGTATATAGGGATAGCTGATTTTTGACAAAGGTACAAAACGAATGGTGCTGGAATAATTAGACATCCAGATGCAAAATTAAAAATTGATCCATATCTCGATGCAAAAATGATCTCAAAATGGATTATAGTCTTAAACATAAAACCCCAAACTTTAGTATAACTTCTAGAAGAAAACAAAGGGGGAGGGGCCGGCCTGGTGGCGCAAGTGGTTAAGTGCATGCGCTCCGCTGCTGTGGCCTGGGGTTCGCCGGTTCGGATCCTGGGCGCACACCGACGCACTGCTTGGCAAGCCAGGCTGTGATGGCATCCCATATAAAGTAGAGGAAGATGGGCATGGATGTTAGCCCACGGCCAGTCTTCCTCAGCAAAAAGAGGAGGATTGGCAGATGTTAGCTCAGGGCGCATCTTCGTCACAAAAAAAAAAAGGGGGAAAATGATCAGCCTTGGGTTAGGCAAAGATTTAGATTAGATACAACCCTAAAAGCACAATCCAGAGAAGAAAAATGTGATGAATTGGACTTCATCAAAATTGAAAACATCTGCTCTTTGAAGTATACTGTTTAGAGAACAAAAAGACAAGCCATAGAATGACAGAAAATATTTGCAAAACATTGCTGATAAAGGACATACATTCAGAATATATAAAATAGTCTCAAAACACAATAGTAAGAAAATGCATTTGCCCATTTAAAAAATGAGAAGCTGTTCAACATCATTAGTCATTAGGAAAATGAAAATTAAAACCATAATGAGATACCACCACATATGTATTAGAGTGGCTAAAATGAAAAATACCACACCACGTGCTGGTGAGCATGTGGAGGAACTGAAACTCTCATATTCTGCCAGAGGGAATGTAAAATGGTACAACCTCTTTGGAAAATAGTTGGGCAGCTCTTAAAAAGTTAAAATGTGTACTTAACACTCCTAGTTATTTACGAAGAGAAAAGAATGCTTAAGTCCATGTGAAGACTTGTACATGAGTGTTCATGGTAGCTTTATCTGTGATAGCCCAAAGCTGGAAATAATCCTCATGCCCATCAACAGGTGAATGGATAAATGATTACCTATACAGTGAAATATTGCTCAGCAATAAAAAGGAATTAACTATTGATATACACAACATGGACAAATCTCAATTATGCTGAGTGAAAGTAGACCAAAAGTGTACTGCATGCTTTCATTTATGTAAATTCTATAAGATGCAAAGTAACCTACAGAAATCTATAGACAGCAGATCAGTGGGGGTGGGGTTGGTGAGGAGGGACTTGGAGGGATTTCAGAGGGGCATGAAAAAACGGGAGAGACAGATGTGCTCACTGTCTTGATGTGGTTCTGGTTTGACGTGTATATGTATGTCAAAAGTTACCGAATTGTACATTTTCAATTTGTGCCATTTGTTGCATGTTAATTACACCTCAATTTTAAAAAGTAAAACATGCTATGTTCATACATGGTCTCTAACGGACCACTTCATATCCTCTCTTTCCTCAAAGCTCCACCTTCTCATTTCTCACTTGGCTGATGATTTTTATTCTGATTTTACTGAGAGGATGGAAGCAATCAGAATGGAACTTTTCACAGGTTCACACCCTCTCTGACCCATCACCCCCTGTGTTCAGTGTGCTCCAGGCAGCCTCCTTTTTCCCACAACAGGTCAAACCTTAGGAGCTTTGCACGTGCTATTTGCCATGTTTTAATGTTCTTAATCCAGGCTCTCTCCATCCTCCTCATTCCTTTACTGAAGTGTCATTCTTAGTGAGGCTTACCAAAAATTGCGGCTACTGGCGCATTCTTGTTTCCTCTTCTGCCTTATTTTTCTCTTTCATATTTATTAACATACTATACAGTTTACCTATTTTATTTATATTTGCATGTTTTCCCTCATTTGAATGTAAGCTCAGAGATTTTAAACTATTTGGGGATTACTAGTATATGCCAGAACAGTCTTTGGGACATATTTGCCATTCAGTAAATATTGTTGAGTAAGTAAATAAACGAATCAGCGGGAATCAAAATAATGTGTATAGGGTTAAAATAAAACCTGAAAGCCCTGTGCCGTTCCCCAGAGGTAACCGCTGTCAGTAGTTTAGTGCATGCTTCCAGACTGTGCTCTGCATAAATGTACGTTCGAAGGTCCTTCTGTTACAGGACAGGTGGCTGCTCCCCACCCTGCTCTATGGGGTGCTTGCTTTCATTTTATATTTCATGAACATCTTTTTATGTCAGTACATAAGTAGCTACTCCATTTTAATATTTTTGCTGTATGTATTCCATTGTGTGGATAAGGCTATGGTTTTTTTTTGTGTGTGTCGGAGGAAGATCAGCCCTGAGCTAACATCCGATGCCAATTCTCTTTTTGCTGAGGAAGATTGGCCCTGGGCTAACATCTGTGCCCATCTTCCTCTGCTTTACATGGGACGCTGCCACAGTGTGGCTTGACAAGCGGTGCGTCGGTGTGTGCCCGGGATCGGAACCTGGGGACCCTGGGCGGCGGAAGCGGAGCGCGTGCACTTAACCGCTATGCCACTGGCCAGCACCAAGGCTATGTTTTTTTTAAGTTTTCTGACAGTTGACCCATTTTATTATATGCTATAGTAAACATTTCTGTCCTTATTACTTTACACACTCAGGCTAGTATTTCTGTAGGATAAATTCCTAGAAGATTGCAAAGTCATCAAAAATATTTAGTGCCAAATTGCACCCAAAATGTACTAATTAAGACTTCTCTGTCATCAGTGTATGAGATTCCTTCTTTTCCCATATCATTACCGACGTTAAATAGTGACTGTCTTCGGTTTCTGCTAATGCTGTTAATTTGATAACGTGTGTCTTTATTTGGTAGGTAAGTTATCGGGGCAGAGGAGTCATGGTTGGGGCTTGATGCCTGTAGGGAGGGACGGAGGGCTTGTTATCACTGGCCTCCTTGGAAATAGCTCGTTCGAGTTCTCCATCTTCCTGTCTAGAGGGGAGCGAGAGGAGGTGGGTGTGGCGGCCTCTTTCCTTCAGTGTGGCTCTTAAGGGCGGCCGCAGCAGCCAGCCAGGACACTCTACACCAGGGTTCACACCTTGCATGCTGCCGGTCGGCATCCACTGGAATGGGACAGTCTCTCCCACCCTTCTACCCAAAGCTCTTGTTTCGGAAGAGGTGACTTATTTCCTTCAAGACCGAATCCGACTGGCTCAACCACCCTATCTTAGGAAAACAAGTTAAATAGACTCTTTTAGCTGGAAATCGCCCGCTGTCTAAACTCGACGTGGCTTTTAAACTGAGATCTGCAGAGTGCGTTCACTAAGGGGAACCGAGTGGGCAATGGGAGCTGCATGTGCGAAGGCGCCCAGGCTGGGATGTCGTGGACAAGCTGCCGGGGGCCCGTGCAGGATGAGCGAGGCGCTCCGGGAAGGCAGGGGCCAGATCCCTTCAGGGAGGCGCGTGCTGCCTGCACCGAACCAGCCCGCCAGACTTGAACGGCTTCCTACCTGGGAGGACCCGAGTCGTCTCGTCCCTAAGCTTCATGTAGCCCGAGCAGGGGGAAGGGAGGTCCTTTTGCATTCGCCGCTCACATTCGGAGGTGGGAAATCGATCAGAAGGCCTCTTTCCCGGGGGAAACGTTCATCTCGTGCAGCTCTAAACTGTCAGTGGAAGTGGGGGGGAGGGGTCCGGAGCCAGACTGCGCAAGCGCATTGCCTCCCGGACCCGCGCGGGCGTCCATTGGGCCTCGGCCCGAGGCGTGTGCGCGTGCGCGGAGTCAGGGGCGGGGCCCGTGCGCGTCCCGGTTGCCTGGATACCACTGCGCTACAATAGCGGCGTGCGCTTCTGAGCTGGGTCTGGGCTGTCGCCAGAAGTGGCAGTTGGCCCTCATTTCCCGAGGAGCCCGAGGAGGCAGAGGTAGGAGCCCCCGCCAGCCGCCCGGGGCTCGCGAAGCCGGCCTCTTGGCCCGCCCCGAAACCCAGGACCCCGGCCCGGCCCCAGACCCCGGCCCCCAGTCCGGTCCCAAACCCCGACCCACGGCCTGACCCTAAATCCCAGCCCCCGGTCTGGCCCCAAACCCGAGGAAGGGCGTGCGGCCCCTGAGCCCCGCGGCCGTCGCGGCTCCCCCCGCCCGCCTCGGGCTCTAGAGGCTGGCCCACCGCCCTCCCCTCCAGCACACCTTGCTTCTTCCCAGCCTGGTCCCGGTCTGCGGGGAGCGATGCCGCTTCCCGATTCCACGTTCTGCGCGCAGCAGATCCACATTCCCCCAGAACTGCCGGACATCCTGAAGCAGTTCACCAAGGCCGCGATCCGCACCCAGCCCGCCGACGTGCTGCAGTGGTCCGCGGGGTAAGCGCCTCGGGGAGCCGGCCCGTCCACGTGCCCGGCCGTGCCTGGTGAATCTCCTTCCTGGAGCAGTGGGCCAACGCTCAGGACATTTAGTGTCCGCCAAAACTTTCACGTTAGCATTGGTGGTATCTACATCTAAGTGTCTATCCAGTAAGCATCATGGTTTATTGACCATGAGACCACAAATTAACAGCAAAATGCTCACTTATCTACAAAGTAATGACAACTCCATTGTTGGAGAGAGGTATTTATGCAGGTAGACTAAAACTTATAAAGCAATTGCATTAGGTAAAAGTTTCTGCGTTGTGTTATAAAATCAAATTATTACAGTCCCTTTATTTTATTTGTAAGATGATTTTTACACAGAGGAGTCTTATAGCTATGTTTCTTGGCCTCAGAGAATCCTCCCAGGGTTTTGTCCTGGTTGAGTTTATTGGAACCAGAACGACTGAGGTCGTACTGGGGTAATCATCTCAAGGCTGCTATAAGATTAAACTCTGCCCAGCCTAGTTCACAGCAAATGTGAGCCTTCACAGTTTCTTGCAGCAAACATTCTAACTGTTTCCAGGAACAGACATTCATAATTTTAAAGTTACAAGTCAACAGACCTTAGAACCATTAAAATAAACCTTTTTAATTTTACAGGAAAGCTTTTTGCCCTTTTTCAGTAAACAGACATAGACACTCAATTTTTATGATCACAAAAATCAGTATAAGTATAAATTTAACTTACCTTTTTTACTAACCAGCATGTCAGATTTCTCTGACCTTCTCTAAACTGTGTAACCAAAGTGAATTAGTTTCCTATGACTGCTATAACAAATAACCATCAAACTTGATGGCTTTAAACAACAGACATTTATTGTCTTATAGTTCTGGAGGCCAAAAGCCCAAAACCAATTTCACCAGGCTGGTCAAGATGTTGGCAGGGCTTTGTTCTCTCCGGAGGCTTTAGGGAGAATCCAGTCCGTTTCCTTGCCTTTTCTACCTTCTGGGGCTGCACTGTTTGTACTCTTAGGCTCATAGCCCCTTCCTCCATCTTTAAAGCCAGTAGTGTGAGATTTCCCTCTGCTTCCCTCTTCTAGGGACACTAGTGATTGCATTTAGGACGCATCCAGATAATCCAGAATAATTTTCCCATCTCAAAATCCTCACATCTGCAGAGTCCGTTACCCCGTAAAGTAAGATATACAGGTGCCAGGATTAGGACCTGGATATCTTTAGGGCACTTATTGAACCTACCACACAAGGCTGCTTGTTAGTCCAGCCGTTGGCCTTCCGACAAACACTTCTGTCAGTTGCTTCTGGAAGATTCTCCCAAAGTGCCTGCCAAAAACTGATGGCCTCTGGTTTTAACCATTATTCAAGCCTAAATAAAAGACAGTAAGACTCATAAGAGTTTATTTGCACTCTACAGAATACTCCAAGATTTAGTCATTTTTTTCTTGGAACATTAAATTATATGTGGTAACACTTTAGAGACAACTATTTTAAGCTGCACTTTAATTTAAAAGGCTTAATTGAGAACTTTCTGAATGTTCCATGCAACTAATTTTTCTCAAGAACGTTTTTGGAATTCAGGAGAAAAACCAAGCATTATCCGTTAAGTGGTGTGTGTGTAATGGGCTCGGATGTGTCCCAGCTCTCACAGAACAGGATCTGTTAGGGAGGGATGTTGTTCAGAAGAGAGTGAATTGGCCTCTGGAAGATTTCGTAGGCAGAGCTTGGGGTTAAGACAAGGCGAGGGTATTCCAGGAAGAAGACACAACACAACAAAGGGGCAGTGACAGGAAGAAGAAAAACTAAGAACAAAGCAGAAAACCAGGGTGCATATGGAGGTGACTGCTCTGGAAGACTCAAGGAGGCGCTCAGGGTAGGGTTCTTTTCAAATGAGGTTTTCAGGCGGCAAAGGTGAGTCAGCCTGTCTACTCTGCTGTGATGCGACAGCTTGTCGGCTGTGCCTTATGTCCTCGAGCACTTGTGCATCACGCAGCATGACGGAGGCAAGAATTGGTTGAGTGCTAGGCTGCTTTCACTCCCCTGTACCTGCAGGGAGCTAGCAGAGTATAACACAAGGTGGTCTTGCCACTAACGCAGGCTTTCTCAGCCTTGACCCTATTGACACTTTGGAAAGAACAATTCTTTTTTTTTTTTTGTGAGGAGGACCAGCGCTGAGCTAACATCTGCCAATTCCCCCCTCCGTTTGTTTTTTTTGCTGAGGAAGACTGGCCCTGGGCTAACATCCATGCCCATCTTCCTCTACTTTATATGGGACATCGCCACAGCATGGCTCAACAAGCGGTGTGTCCGTGCGCGCCCGGGGTCCGAACTGGCGAACCCCGGGCCACTGCAGCGGAGCGCGCACACTTAACCGCTTGCACCACCTGGCCAGCCCCTGGAAGGAACAATTCTTTGGGGGATGTGTCAGAGCAGAGGGTGGGGAGAAGGTAGGGGTGTCCTGGGCACTGTAGGATCCTTAGTAGCATCCTGGCCTGTGCCCACTGGATGCCAGTGGCACCATCCACCCCCTGTTGTGACAACCAAAAATGTCTCCAGAAATTGCCAGTGCCTTCTTGGCGAGGGGGCAGGACCAAAACTGCCCCCTGTTGAGAACCACTGACCTAGAGGCTGTATCGACCTTGGTGATGGGCTTGATCCGTTGTGACGAATAAATAAAGTCCATGAAATAGATGAAAACCCAATTAGAACCAATATGGCAAAACAGAGCACCATCCTTCAGCCTGGCTCTTTGGATCTTCAGGTCCACCTCTGTCCAACTCATGCTGCCTTCGGTCTGACTTTCCCTCACACCAGTGAGTTAACAAAATATGACTGCAGTTGTCCTAAAAGCCTGAAAACAAAGTTGAATTTGAGGAGTGGAGAGAGAAAAAGGGGATAAGATATAAAATTTCTTTTAGCCTATCAAATAGCTATTTATCTACGTTTTGTTACATATTCAGAGATGATTCTAATTACTCATATCTTTTGAATTCTCACCCATGCCCTGGTGGGTGATTTTGTGTACATTTTCCTGGATATGTCATTTCTTTTCCTGGTGTTAGTCATTAGAGCAGCAAATGATGTGACTTCAGCAGCCGGTCACCTCTGACACGAGGTGCCCGAGGGGAGTGAGTTTTGCAGAAGACCCTGCATCGCTCCCCACCCTCTCCTGACTTGTTGCGCCAAACTGTTCCCATGCCCCGCCTTGTCCCCAAGGTAAGCAGCAATATCCGTGTCCCAGAAAGGAACAATCAAGGGAAAAAATACTAAAAAAATACTAGGCAAGAACAGTGAGAGGTCGGGGAGGGGTGGCATCTGACTTAGCCCGGCGAGTAGAGCCCTCCGTTCCCAGTGGAGCAAAGGGGTGACTTCCCTGGCCCGGGTGCCGTAGAGTTGGATAGGCAGAGATGGTTAAGTCGAGCCCCTGCAGGAGCAGCAAGGCCAAGAAACGGTGAAACCAAGCCCCAAGTGTCAAAGTGGAATGGCTGGACCATGACGTTGCACTTGGACCACTGCAGGGCCCGGAATTTTCCACCTCCTCTGGCAGCATTTCAGGGCCACTCATGGCGTCAGCTTGATAAGAATAGCAGGAGTTTCGGGAGCCCTTGCTGAGCGCCGTACTAAACCCTCTACGGGTATCTCGCTCAGTGCTCCCGGGAGCCCTAAGACCGGGACTGTCATTATCCCCGCTTTGCAGACAGAGAAACAGACGCACAGAAAGGGTTAATCAGGGAGCTAAGTGGAGGAGCCAGGGTTCTGAAGCCCGCCCTCCGATGCGATGCCCGGAGCTCTCTTCCCTAATCACTGTCGTGTTGGGTCGTTTGAGCAACCTCATTAATTAAGGTGCTTTTTGTGTAGGACGAGCCTTCAGAGATGTCTGTTGTTGTTAGGTATTTTTCAGCCTTGTCAAGAGGAGATCCACTTCCTGTAAAAGACAGACTCGAAACGCCCTTGGCCACTCAGAAAACAGACACGGGCCTGACTCAAGGACTCCTGAAGGTTCTGCACAAGCAGGTATAGGAGAGTCTGTGTTATCAGTCAGCTTAACTTGAGACCAAGCATGGCCTGACGCATGACAGAACCACTGCCACCATCCTTGCAAGTCCGCTTTCCCTGAGATAAACCTTCCAGCTTCACTCAAAGAAGGAATCATTGTATTCCGGGGCCTTTCTCCGGTTTAAAGAACCCAAAATAGCTATTCATGATTAGATTGTAGAAAATGCAGTATAATTTCTTTTAAATACGGTACCAAACTAAGATGCTAGATGCTGCTGGACTAAAAAAGTCTGAAAATAGGAAATGCTAGAAATGGGAGTTGCAAGTCTCTTCTTGAAATACATGTTTATAAAAATTGTGTTTATAAAAACATACTAAAGTGATGATCTGCTACTTTCTTAATCTGAAGGACGGCTGCCCCCGGGTGTCTGGTTCCAACCCTGCAGAGAGCCTGAGCTTTGGTGTTCATAATGATTGGGTCGTATTGCTAAAAATGACATCAATGGTGTAACCTTGATTTTTAAAGTGACTTGTTCCCGTTATACATTTTGAAGTACTGTGCTTCTGTGCAGGATACATTGACTTCTGAGAAGAAGATTTTTCCATGGCTCTCTATCTTAAGGGAAAATGAATAACCGTTGAAAGGGGTAGTTTGGGAAAAGACACACTAAAATTGCTCAAAGCTTTTTCACGCAGAATACTATTAGCAGATAGCAGAAGTTATCAGTTTTCGTTTGTTTACAATAGTAGAAGGAATACATTTATTTTCAGTTTTAAGATTTCTCCCATTTAACTGTTAACATGTTAGGGGGTTGGATTTGAAATATTTTAATTTTATTTATTGAAGTTTATTTTTTATTGTGAAGTATTTCAGACAGACAGTAGAGAACCATATCTGCAATATCTGTAGGCCCGTTTTATTAAGTCGTAACATAGTGCTGTAATTGCTTCACAGTCTTTTTTTTTAAGAAATAAATTATCAATATCTAGCTCACTGCCCCCTCCCTGCCCTGTCCACTCACCCACTGTGCACATTCCCACCCTCCCTCCGCAGGGCCAACCGCGTCATGAAGTCAAAGTTCACCTTTCCCTGAGTGGGGTTGAGTACTTGGAGTATGTTTAAGTATTCACAAGCATTATACTATCTCTCAGATTTTTTAAACTTATATAAATTGTGTCATACTGTGTTTTCTAAACAGTGTAGCCACAAGGAATATGTGGAATTGGCAGATCTCGAGCAGAAATGGAAAAACTTGTGCCTGCCAGTAGAAAAATTCAGAGCTCTCTTGCAATTGGATCCTTGTGAAAACAAAATCGAGTGGATCAAATTTTTAGCGCTGGGATGTAGCATGCTTGGTGGGGTAGGTACCTATAAATAGCATCTTCATAATTCTGTGTAACTGCAGGCCTGGCTTAAGAATGCCTTAAGTGTTTCAGTACCTGAAGGAAACACTTTCATTACTTTAGTAACTTTGTCTTAGAAAAGTGATTTTTTTCAGATGCCTATTGTGTTTTCAGGCTTATAGTTATTTTAATTTACAGAAGTTACAGACTTATGAATACCTCAGTTTAAAAGATGTTAACAATAGATAAAATATATAGATACTGTTAAAATGTATTTAGGTTTTAGAAGAGAATGCATCCATGACTTTTTATTCAACTACACATAATTCGTTACGCTGATAATATCTGTTTTTCTCATCCGTGGAAAGAGGCATAAAATTATCTTATACTTTAGTTAAAATCTATTATTAGTAACTAACAGATACAGTGCAACTTTGCTTAAAGTACAATGCAAACGACTTAGGGATGGAGACACAGACACCCCTCGAATTCACGAGGTGCGCGTGTTTGTGAACCGGAGGTCGGGTAGCGGTGCTGGGGCTGGGGGACATGGGCAGAAATTCCTTTGGAAGTTCAGGATCTCTCTCTCCAGCTCTGTTGCTCTGTGAGACACGGGGCTGAGTAGAGGGAGCGTTGCACTTGAAGCTTGTGAAGAGAGCGGGTGAGAAGAGAGAACAGGCTCCCTTGACTGCAGAGATGAGCATTTGTTTATCTTCTCCCCTCATTCTTTGGACACCAAAGTACATAACTGGATAATTCATGACCCTTGCCCCATGGTGCACACTCATCTTCAGCCAATGCGTGAGCCTCTTTAATTTTTAAAAATTACTTCGTGTAATAAACCCCCATGAACTATGACCCCGTGTGATCACTGACAGTAACCTGCAACTACCTGTCTTCTCTTCCGCCGTCCGCCTGCCTCCCCCGCCGGAAGCGTCAGCTGTCCTGAATCCCGTGCTTCCCTTTTATCACGTGTATTCTCCAAGAAATACATTATTTAATTTTAGTTGGTTTTAACTTTATGAAAAGATAATTATGTTGTTAGTAATCATCTGGAAGTTTTCTCATTCCCAATTAGATTTCTGTATTTATTCATTTGTGTCACCACATACCGCTCTAGTTCATTCGTTTTCTCTGCTGTGTAATATCCACTGTGCAATGTACTGGGTCTGTTAGTAGCCCCAGTGAGAAACTCTGGAACCCCAGTAAAGTTAGGTGTTAGACTGGTCATTGCATAATGAGCACGTTTGTTGTGTAACTGCCCCAAGGCAGTGTTTCTGGTCAGCCATAGAGAGGGCGGTCAGCCTTGGGCTGATCGTGCCGAGGGCTGGACCCTGGCAGACCAAGGAGCCTCCGTAGCAGACACATGCTCAGATGTCACCAGGGGAGTGTCTCAGTGGGGTGTGGAATCGGGAAGGACAAAGACAAATTTAATTATTGGAGAAAATTTTATGTTGCTTTATTCATCCAGAACTCTGTGAAAGCAAGATTTTAATTGTATAAAATTGATGCCTAATATTTGAATTAATGTTTATGGTTTGTGCCTCTAAACTTCATTGTGAAATTTGTTGTGAAACTTAGATTTTAATGATAATGAGAAAGTAGAATTTTTCATATTTTTGGGATCCATCTTTGTAATTTGTGCTCCTTCATCATGAAAATTAGGCTCTAGGTTTGGAACTGGGCAGAGTCTGCATTGGCAGATGGACTCTCCTGCGTGTGTGGCCTGGGACTCTAGATGGAGACATTTTGTTAAAGATAGCGCTTCACCCTCGTAAACTGAGTACTGGGGACGGGACGTGAAATACAGCACACGTGTTTCTCTTTTCGTCCTATAATATGGTACTTCTCCCCGTCGGCCAATGTGGGACCTGCCCTGTCCCCTAACTAAGCCACCTTTGCAGTTGTGTTGCCGTTGGCCCTGACTCTCTCCCGGCGCCAGTGGCCCCCTTCCTGTGGTGGGAAGCCACGGCCGTCCTCCGCTCTGGTCCTGCTGGACTTGGGGATGAGCTTTTCCTCCCCCGCCCAGTCCGGTTCACAGCCTGGGGTGCCTGCCCGGCCCTGGCCTCCCCCACCCCACAAATGCAGAACCGGAGTTCAAACAGTGCCCCCCGTCTGCCCTCGGTCTGCGGGTCAGGGAGGCCCTGGGGGAGCCCTGCCTTGTTGACGCCACTGTGTGCCCGTGATGGCCACAGGTGCACAGGTTAGCTTGACAGTGCACGAAGAACGCGACGCAGTGACCTCCAGGAGAAGATTCTTGGTGTAGTTTGTAGTAGATAATCTTAGCATTTCTCTTCATGCTGAAAAAAAAAACCCCAAACCAAAAACCTTTGAAAAGGAGGAAACAGGAGAAGTGAGATGATGCGGAGTACTTGGTAGTGGGTTACTGCCTGTTCCCTTTCGTCCACGTGGGTTTCTGTAGAATTGGCATCTGGTTGCTCTGCGTCGGCACCAGAGACCATTCCTGCCACTGCGTCCACGGCGCTTGCATGGCTTGTGGTGGATGCCTTCTCCGCGCTCTTCAGTTTCTCTTCAGCATCACTACAGTCAAGTGGATAGAGTTTAAGGTCTCTACAAAGACTATAACCTCTGCGTAAATTTCTGAGTCACATGTATCATTCATTCACTCATTCATTCCGCACATGTGTGTCAGCACTGCTTTGTGCTGGGCCCTGTTCTGAGTGCTGAGGGTTCTGGAGTGAACAGGAGAGGCAGACGCCCCTCCGCCCTCAGAGCTGACCTTGTATTGTATCCCTGAAGCACTGAGTGCTGCTCCAGCTGTCACGTTGGAAGCCGCAGATGGGGTTAAGGGGTGCAGTGGGCTGCCCCAGGCGGGCGGGTGTGAGCACGTTAGTGATTCTCTCCTGTTCCCCGAGGCCTCCGTGTGCTTGCCTGGCGAAATGATCACATTTCATGTTGTGACTTTTATCTGTACATTTCTGCAGCGCCATCAATAGTCCCAAGCATTAAAGCAGTGGATCACAATTTTCATTTTGCTTTTTTTTTTTTTTTGTAAGGAAGATTAGCCCTGAGCTAACATCTGTTGCCAGTCCTCATCTTTTTCCTGAGGAAGATTGACCCTGGGCTAACATTCGTGCTCATCTTCCTCTACTTTATATGCGGGACGCCTGCCACAGCATGGCTTGATAAGGGGTGTGTAGGTCCATGTCCAGGATCTGAACCCATGAACCCCGGGCTGCCAAAGCAGAGGATGTGAACTTAACCACTATGCCACCGGGCCAGCCCCTCGTTTTGCTTTTTAAGTATGGGGATCTTTTTTTTTAACATAGAAATTGTGAACCATGTCCCCCATCCCCCCACACACTGACTGAGAAAGTCCATCACAAGCAACCCGACTCTAATTGGGCTTTGAAAAGTGTTTGAACTTTGTTAATCACAAGAGCATCTCTCTGTGTTTACAACTGCAAATATACATGTGTGTGATGTAATTTTCCATCCGAACATATTGCTTAGGACAATGGGCACCGTTTCTAGGGTTCTTGCCGTGGGCAGTAATGTTTGGAGCCCTTGCTATGCTCTTTAACCCTCCAACAACCCTCTGAGGAAGATCCTTTCTCCAGTCCTGGGATGGTGAACTTCGAGATGGAAGTGACTCAGGTTGCACGTGGTCCAGAGGGATTCGAACTTAGTCCACGGGCTCCAGAGCTGCTGCTACCAATGCTTGGACCCAGGATGTAGGGACCCCTCCTGGTGACGCTGTAGCCCAAGGAGTGTGCTGCCCACAGGTTGAGACCACTGTGTGAGAGCCTGAAATCTCCTGTCTCAGAGAATAACAACTCCTAAGGATTATCATTAATATCATTTTATATCCTAAAGTGACTTACACCCTAAAGGACTTTCAGTGTCGGCCTCCTCACAACAGTTACTTTGGAGTTCTTAGCGCATCATCCATGCACAATTGTGCTTCCGCGTGTTGGATTTGGTGTCTCTGACCCATTGGGGCACCTGTTGGCCCAAAGTGGCGGCCCCCGGCCAGGAGTGGAGGCGGCATCCTTCCACTTTCCATTCACGTTTCCCCAGCTAGGCCTCGAAAGCCCTTTCTGAAATGCCCAGGAAGATTCTTTTTAACCCCCGTGACCAGTGAAAAGATACAGCCACCTACCGTGAGTGTGAGCCTCAGGCTGCAGACGTGTTCAGGAACTGCCTCCCACAAGGAAGGGGCTGCTCTCGGGCCCCTGGGCTCACCTCCCCCAGCACCAGGTACCCCACTGCTGGAGGAGAGGGGAGGTGGGATGTGCTCACCCCCCACGCCTTCCCCCTGGTTGTCACAGCTCACATCTGATCCGCACGAGTCAGTGGATGCTGGACGTGGTGGCCCCTCCATTCCTTTCCCAGACAATGACAGGGCAGCGTGGGGCTGAAGGGATGGGCTTCACTCTAGGACTGGGTCCCACCTGCCTGGAGAGTGTGGTCTCCCACCCCTCTGCCACAAGGCCCAGAACCATGTGAGGATAAGAAAATAAAAAGACAAGGATCACAGGCTTCTAGTAAATGAGATTTTGGGGTTAGTACCACTGCTTGACCTCGGGTCTCCCTCCTGAGCAAGGTCAGGCCACACCTCAGGGAGCGAGACCCACTCTGTTCTTATTCTATTTAAAGGGGTCAGTCAAGATCGTGTTCTTTTTATTTCCCTGCTAGCAAAAAGAGACACTTTGGGAGCTGTGAGGTGGCTCTGTGTTGTCACGAGAGCAGCTAAAATTCTCAAAGTGAAAAACTCCACAGAAGCGGCACGACGCAGATGCTCAGGAAGCAGTAGGCGCCTCCGTGCGTGTTTTCCACGTGTCTCCATGTTAACTTCAGATGACAGCTCGGGTGTAAATGCGGCTAAAACAAAGTGTAGCTTGTTGTCCCCGCTCCCAGGACATCTTATGTACCTGACAATAAATTGGCAACAGGCACATTAGGAGGGGGGCCGCCTGCCATGGAGGGGGTTCTTCTGGCTGGTGAGCAAGCAGCCTTACTACCTACAACCCTTTGCAATTGAGAAATCTGTTTATAAGAAACAGAACTCTCAGTACAAAACCAGGCAAGTTGCTTTATGAATCCTTTTGGATATAAAAATTTCTGCAAATCTTATTGTCATGAATGTTAACACCGATAATGTCATCATGCCTTTGCAGAAGGCAGTGATACTAGAATGTTTTGATGTATTTTTTCCTTAAATACCTCTTCCTCGGAAGCTTTTGAACATGACATTACTGGATCTCGTCTGCCTGCTCCTCGCCAGCTGCCCCCTCCTCTACCTCATCTTACGGAGGCGCCGCGCTTCCGCACTCAGTGATGACTTCCTTCCACGTGTGTCGGATCCAAAAGCAAAATTTGGCACAACAACATGTCTTTGAAAAGTTTCAAGCAAGGAGCATGTATTGTAAAACACACAACTTTATTTTCCCCAAGCCCTCTCTCAAGGACAGTCTGACTTGTGCTGTGTCCTTAGAGAAATGCTGCTGCTCTGCAGAATGAATACAGTCGATTTTCCTCATTAGAGCATCATTCTGCCCCGAGAGGTAGACTAACATCAGAAGTGTGCTATACGCCCCCGGCATTCCACACGCTAGGGCTGTCAGTCCCAGGTTGCATGGGAAGTGGCTTTCCAGACGCCCCCAAGACCCATCTGACGGTGATGGGGGGATCTGTTCTGTTCAGCCCTTCACCTCCTCCAGCCAAATGCCTGGAATCCCAGAACGTGGCGACATGTCTGCCCCTGTCATTCACTCCCTGAGCCAGCCCAGTGGCTGTTAGCAGTGGTGGAATGTGGTGGTCTGGGGACATGTTCAGGAGGCCGACTGCCTGCATTCCAGGCCCAGCTGGCTTACCTTGGGCAAGTTACTTAGCCTCTCTGGGCCCCACTGTCCTCGGGTCACACGGTTGCTGTGAGGAGTAAAGGAGATGCCGAGTCAAGCTCTCAGACGGTGCCTGACCCATGGCAAGTGCTGGTGATCAGTGGTGTTCTGTGCAAGAACCCCATTTCAGTCCTGCTGCATTTCCCCTCCCCCTGCCGGAAGCACAAGGTGATTTTTCTCTGGTATTTACTGTGAGAACCTGGTCGAGCTCCTGGGGCTTTGAAGAAGCAAGCCATGACGTTGTAAGGGGCCTGCAGAGAGGGCCACATGTCCAGGAACTGCAGGCCACCTTTAGGAGCCTAGGGTGGCCTCCAGCCAATGGCCAGCAAGAAGCTCGGCCCCTCGGTCCTACAGCCAACAACGTAAGTGAGGTCGGAAGTGGATCCATCACCAGTCAAGCTTCCAGATGAGAACTGAACCCTGGCCAGCACCTGGACTGGAGCCTCGAGGAGGACTGGCTAAGCTGTGCCCAGACTCCTGACCCACAGACGCCGGGAGATGATATTGTGGGGTTTTTTTTTTTTAAAAAGACCTGGCTCCAGCCCTTCGCACGTCGTTAAGGACGTCAGATTTGTTTCCCCACAGTTGCTGTCCAGTCAAGCAGGTCCCTGCCCCTGCAGCTTTCCTCTGGGAACGATCCTCGGTACCCATCCCACCGGTGTTTTCTTGCTCTTTCCTCCTTCTAAGTGCAGCCCAGATTTACCCCGCAGGAACTTCCCAGGAGGATTCTCGTCTGTTTTCGGAGGCTTGCTGCAAATATCAATTCCATGTTGTCGGCACTTTGTGCTCCCTGGAGGGGGCAGCCTGCTAAATGGTGACAGCCTGCTCTCTGCAGGGAGTAGGGGGCCCCCTTATTTGCAGTGCTTGCCCATGAATGTGGTGTAAACACTCCCACCACAGCTGAGTTCAAGCTACCAGTGTGAGATCAACCATCTCACAGAAGTCCTGGAAATTTCACAGTCGGCTCGCAGGAGCCTCTCGCACTACACTGCTGCACGCGCTCCTGTGTGTGCAAGCTTTGGCCCCTTCTACTCCTCCAAGATGCTGCTGTGAAGTCACCAGGGAGCAGACAAAATCCAGTATTAGAACCAGCCCTCGTCTTTGTGGGCCTTCCCGGTGTGATTGACGTAGGCGATGGCTCCTCTCACCCTGAATGCGTTTCCTCACGCCCTCGTGTCCTGAAAGGGAGGTTGGGTGTGCTCTGGAAGCCTATGCCATGTGGGGGTGGGAAGGCTTCCCTGAGGATGGGCGTTCAGGCTGAAAGTCAAGGATGTCGGCCAGGGTGGGGTGGGGGTGACTGACCCAGGCAGAGGGGGCGAGCATGAGGGAGATGCAGTGTGCAGGGCAGAAGGGCATGGTGTGCTCCGGAGCTGAGACAGGGCCCAGAGCCCGACGGGCAGGCGGGCGTCAGCAGGGCCCATGGGGCCACCACCCTGCCAGCCCCCACCCTCTACAAGTGGTCCTTCTGGAGGACAGTTTGTGCCACCCCTGGGTATGTCGTGGGGCTGAAGGGACTGGAGGTTCTGCATTTGCTTGGAAAGTCCATCTTTAATGGGAGTGATGCTTCCTCTGTCCTTGCAAGTCATTCCCATTTTAATATAAAACCTCGGAATTAAAACTTTTTCAGGCCAATTGCATCCTGATCAAACTTTTCCTTTTTTTTTTCTTTCTGTATGGCAATTATAAATTCACCTAGTTCTTAATTTAGATGAAGAACATACTTTTTGAAGAATTTCTGAAAGATACACTTGAGTGTTTATTCTGCTGGTATCTTTGCTTTCGATTTTAGCAAATCCAAGTAGTAATTGTTTCCCGCCCTGGTCTGTGGTGTTTCTAGTCCTTAAACACTGCGATGAAGCACCTGTGTGAGATCCTGACCGCGGACCCCGAGGGCGGGCCTGCTCGCATCCCGTATGAGACGTTCTCCTACGTCTATCGGTACCTGTCCAGACTGGACTCGGATATCCCCGAGGCGGACACGGAGTCCTATCTTGCCACTCTAAAGGAAAACGTGTAAGTCTCGGCACTCCCAAATTCAGGTGCAGTGACCATTAGAGAACTTCTTTCTCTCCCTTTTCTCTTTTCTCAGAAGCTTTGTTGCAGCGAATCCCGCCTCTGATGGAGGGGAAGCTGCACCCATTGTGCTGGGCTGTGCTAAGTGGTGCTGAGGAGAGCTGACCCGCGGGAGGCGGCTTTCCCTCACTGTGGCTCAGGGCAGTGCGGGATTTGAGTCTACTCCTCTTCAGACTCAGAGGGAGGAGGTTTATCCTGTCTTTAAAAAAAGTTTATCCAGAATTTATCTTGATTCTTAAGTATAGTATGTCAAATGGTTTAAAATCGTAGCATGCTAAAAAAAGGTAGAATTTATTTCTCAACAGTGAAACACAGACATGGGTTCCTGCAGGAGGAAGGCGGGACTTCACGCCTTGGTTCCTAAACATTTGTTGGGTGCTGGCTGTGGGCCCCCATATCTGCTTCCTGGGGGGACACGAAGGAGAGCAGCCCTGGGGGGCCGGTGGGGCGGCGGTGGCAACCCTGGGCTGTGGCTCCACAGAGGAGGGACCTGCAGCCCAGACCCCTGGACGAGGCTCGAGCCTCCTCTGAGGGTGGTGCCTGTGCTGCCCCCGGGGTCAAGCTGAGGAAGCCCGGTGATGAGAGGGAAGGGGGGTCTAGGTGAGGCGGGAACGAGCCCGGCTCCCCAGCCTCCAGCCCCACGAGAGACTGGGCTCCTGAGGCCTTCCAGCACCTCCCAGGCCACAGCCCCTAAAGTGCCCACGTGAACAGTTGTCCCCGGGCTTCCAGCACCTCCCAGGCCACAGCCCCTAAAGTGCCCACGTGAACAGTTGTCCCCGGGCTTCCAGCACCTCCCAGGCCACAGCCCCTAAAGTGCCCACGTGAACAGTTGTCCCCGGGCCCCACATCTTTCATCTTGAGCTGTTTGCCCACAACACACGTTTACGGAGCGCCCGCTGTGTGTCGGGCAGGGTCCAGGGCCGGGATGCGGTCTGTGGGTCGGATCGCACCCTGGCCCCGTGGAGCTGTGAGCACAGAGAGCTCACTGCAGACATGCAGATACTGAGACAGCAGGCGGGGTGAGGGCCATGAGGACAAGGAGCCAGGGACACGGGAGAGTCAGGGAGTCTGAGAGGGAGGCTGGTCCAGGAGGACACACCCCTGCTCGCCTGGCCCTTGAGAAGGCCCGTAGACTGTTGTCAATGCCGAAGTTTCATTGACAAGACAGTTCTTTGAGTTTTACTGGACCAGCTTTTTAAATAGAAGGATACTTTTGTTACACTAGTGACTAAAATTTGAGTTGTCAATAAAGAAAAATCTATAAATACAGTACCGATTTTTTCACCTAGAAATAAGTGCCCATTTTTGTACAAGAAAATAGAATGCTTTATTTATTTTTTATTTTTTTGTGAGGAAGATCGGCCGTGAGCTAACATCTGCCAATCCTCCTCTTTTTGCTGAGGAAGACGGCCCTGGGCTAACATCCATGCTCATCTTCCTCCGCTTTATATGGGACGCTGCCACAGCATGGCTTGACAAGTGGTGCGTTGGTGCCCGCCTGGGATCCGAACCGGCAAACCCTGGGCCGCTGCAGCAGAGCGCGAGCACTTAACTGCTTGTGCCACCGGGCCGGCCTCAGAATGCTTAATTTTTTGAGGTAAGATTTAGTGATTAGAGATCATACATAATCAATTTTTTTTGGTAAAACTTTTAAATTATATTGTTTCATAAAAATGTTATTGTGTGCTGTGAGAAATTACTAATAAGTGTCTTTGTTTTTCCAATTTAGAGACTCTAGAAAGAGTGGCATGATAGCACTTTCAGATTTCTTTGTTCTGAAGAGGAAAATCTAGAAAACCTCGAAAAGAAAACTCAGAAGACATAGGCCATTAATTCAGAGAAGAACCTATTTTAATGCCAAAACAGTGATTTTTAAAACCTTGGCACCAAATACAACTTGTTATTAACCACATCCATATGTAGTGTGCGTTTTTCTCATAGTGGAAATTTAGGGGGACCAGTGCGTCACGGGAGCCTATTGAATGACTGCTCTGTACCCTGTTCTTGTAAAAACCTTAAATGTAAACCGTTCATAGCAGTAAAATGATCTATTTGAGTAAAACAATCTATTTAGATGCTACAGAGTAGGGAGGGGGGTGGGCAGTTTAAAACAGGCTGTTCTTTTTCTTCATTCGAAGCTCTGGACCAGCAGGAATGAGGATGCTCTTTGCTCCCACACCTAAGACTCCCGAGGAAGAAAGTGTTCCGCTGAACCTGGATCTTTTCTGTGGGAGGTGGGCCTGGGCACTTTTGCTAGCTGGGAGAGCGTCTATGGCCGGGAGGCAAGCCAGGCAAGCAGTATGGTCCCCTGAACGAAGGAAGCACCCAAGATCCTCTATTTTCTTTCTTTATATAAAGTCTTCAAAACGACAGTGCTAATTTATACATCTTACCTTATCTTTCTGAGCACTTGGGAATGGTTTGGCTTGTTGGTTCTCTGCAGATTGGCCACCGTGCTAATAAAACGTTTTCGGTGCTCAAAGACTTGTGAAAACCCAGAGTTATGAGAAATACTTGGCTATTATCTAAAAAAGTGTTCCATTGTGTGCACTGAGATGTGTAAAGTGTATTTTTCATCTAGACACCAAACTACCTTATCTGAGATGGTCATTTGCCTGGACTTTTGGTCACCCTCCCCGTGAATAGACAATGAAGAGATTATTCATAAAATTACAAGTAACTTGTCAGAGTTGGGGTTGTAAAAGCTTTTACAATTTTTAAGTTGCTTTTAACTCTATCAAGACTTGACTTCCCCAAAGAATTTAAATATTTTTCCCCTTAACTATAATGCCTCAATACCTGAGAAAGAAGGAAAGAAACCTTAGATTTTGCATAAGTGCAATTGGAAGTCATGTCGCGTGAGTAGCTGGGCTGGGGTGGGGGTGGGGGATGTGCTGCAGAGAAAAGGGGCGCACAGAAGACCCCACACAGGCTACCCTCCACTCGCCACAGCCCCGAGGAAAGGCAGGTAAAGAGTTTGTGTTCTTTTAAGCCAGAACATCAGCCACCTCAGGAGAGCACACACGCAGTAGAGCGCATGGTTTGTTTGCAATTTGAGAAGAGACACTGGCCTGCTGTCAGTCAGGAGAGAGAAAAGGGAAAATTGAATATAAGGAGTTAACAGCTGCTCCCTCAGAGGGGACAGTGAAGGACCAAGGACTCCCCCACCCCGAAGCTGGAGCTAGACACCACAGGACATGGCGCAGTCTGCAGAAGTGACCTGCTGTTGCTGAGGGTTTGTGTGGGCTGAGCTGCCTGGAGTGCCTCTGGGTGCAGAGATGCCCTGGAGCCATCAGAGGTCTGCTGGGTTCCTGCAGGAGTGAAAAATGAGGACGAACAGCAGGGAGGGAAGTGTGCTCTGCCACTCTGGCCTTGCATGTCCCTCCAGTGCTAGACTGTTGTCAAAGTCGAACGTGAAACTAGCCGGCAAGGAAATTTGAGGTCTAAAGGCCACAAAGAAGCTTGTTTAAACACGCATGCGTTGAACACGCATGTTCCAACGAACCCTTCCAGGGGAACCTGATAGAGAAAGAGTTTCAGAGATTGGAGCGGTCAGCATAAGGACCAGTAGGGAGCACTGAATATGTATTGATCTGTAGAACTAAGGCTAAATGATGGTTAGAAGGGATATGCTGTAGTGTATAATGTCTGTATGCTCTGACAATGTAGGTATATAACAACTATCAAAAGTTTGGAGACTGGAAAGTCTGTATGAAAAGAGTCTATTTGCTGATTGCTGTATAATTGTTAACTGGAACTAAAACGACATTCATATCAGATACAGGGGAATGGAGAGGGAAGAAGAGCTTATTGGCCAGTTTCGGTATTGATCACAGAGAACCAACACACAGTAGCTGAAAAAGAAAAGACTACGGGTATTACGTACAGATATATATGGTAATCATTACAGCAAAGTTACAAACCTTCTTAAATACCAGTATTAATAGATAGGTAGGTAGGTAGGTAGAGAGAACAGCAGAAGGCTAAACCATAAAATAAAACATGTTTATGGATAGGAGGAGAGAGGGAATGGGATGGAGGAGGCAGAACTTGAAGCTGGACTTCTCTGATACCTTTTCATTGATTTGATTTTGGAATCCTGTAAATCTTTTACATAATTAAAAAACAAAATTATATTTAAAAAAAGAAATCCCTGAAAATTGAAAGTAAAACGAAACCAATGACCTTAACTGTGTATGCAGTTGGTGGCACAACCATAGGAACTATTCTGAGTGACTTTAAAACACACTAATTGGGCCGGCCCCATGGCTTAACGGTTAAGTCCGCGCGCTCCGCTACTGGCGGCCCGGGTTCGGATCCCGGGTACGCACCTACGCACCACTTCTCCGGCCGTGCTGAGGCTGCGTCCCACATACAGCAACTGGAAGGATGTGCAACTGTGACACACAACTATCTACTGGGGCTTTGGGGGAAAAAAAAAGGAGGAGGATTGGCAATAGATGTTAGCTCAGAGCCGGTCTTCCTCAGCAAAAAGAGGAGGATTAGCATGGATGTTAGCTCAGGGCTGATCTTCCTCACACACACACAAAAATAATAAAAATAAATGTTTAAAAAAACACACACACTAATTTAAATATTCCTAGTGGAATATACAGAAACAAAGCAAAGTTACAAAAAATTTAAAAATCCCAAACTGTTTTCAGTAATCAGAGTTGGTGGTAATGGGATAAATGAGTAACGATTTTGGTGTCAGTAAGAACCTGGATTTTTGGCATGGAAGAATGAAGATATGCAGTAAATTAGGTAAAATTAGGTCGACATCCTGTAGTGCTGATTTATAACTAGAAGCATCTGTATGAAATCATAATCTCTGTCCACTGAAAAGGCCTAGAAACAATGACCCGTCCAGTTGTTAGAGAGTCCACCTGGTAGCCACACTGTGGCTCCTAAATACCTCTGCCCGTGGGAAGGAACGGGGACTCCTTGAAGCAGGGCTGAGTCCGGGTCCTCGGCAGGGAATGTATGAGATGAGGCCCGGAACACAGTGTCATGCTAGAAAGGAGCTATAAAAGACTTCCAGGTTCATGTCAAAAAGACTCAGGAGTCGGGGCCAGCCCCGTGGCATAGCGGTTAAGTGCGCGCGCTCCACTGCTGGCGGCCCGGGTTTGGATCCCAGGCGCGCTCCAATGCACTGCTTGTCAGGCCACACTGTGGCGGCGTCCCATATAAAGTGGAGGAAGATGGGCACAGATGTTAGCTCAGGGCCAGTCTTCCTCAGCAAAAAGAGGAGGATTGGCGTGGATGTTAGCTCAGGGCTGATCTTCCCCACAAAAAAAAAAAAAAAAGACTCAGGAGTCAAGTTGAATGAACTTCCACTGGCCCTGCTCCTTGGGGATCCATCCCTCTGACAGTCCTCCACAGAGTTGGCAGATTCCTTGGTATTTGGGCTGGCTCCCCTGGGTTACTCCATTTTCCCCTAAAAATGTGCTGTCTAAAGTGGACCATGAGTCTCTAGTGGACTCCCCTTCAGGAAGGAGAGGGCCTCTCCCGTGTAATCGCTCCCCAGGAGCCGGGAGCCCCTTCTTGTCCTGGTTCGTGCCTGGGCCTGCCACTTCATGGAAGACCCCACTGTCTGGCCCGGCTGGAAGGCTGGTGCTCAGCCATCAGTGTCACCGAGTTGGCCTCAGAGAGAGCTTCTCCTGCAAGGTGCCCATCCAGGAGCCCGAGGACGGAGAGGGGGCCCTTCCTGAGCTTAAAGGACAAAGTACGTGACTGCTTTGGGGCCTGCCTGCTATCAAGTGTCTGTCCGTTTGACAGAATTTGGAATGAGACCTGATTTCATTGTAGTGATCTTGTGGGGAGAAGAGGGACATAGAGCCCCTGCCTCCTCTCGTCCCTGGAGACCACCCACATTCACCAAAAGAACCTCATCAAATTGCTGACCAGCCAAACTGGCTTAGGTCAAGAAGATAAATTTGGATGGAGTTTTATAAGACTGAGAATAAATGAATATTGTGGTAAATAAACTTGCTAATGTGGACATCTGAACTCAAAAAACATAAATCGGGGGATATTTTTCCACTCTATCAAAAAATCATATAGTGTTTCAGTAATGAAAGAGAATGAAGTAGGTGAATGGATAAATAAACTGTGGTCCATCCAGACAGTGGAATATTATTCAGCTCTAAAAGGAAATGAGCTATCAAGCCATGAGTAGTTGGGGAGGAACCTTAAATGCATATTGCTAAGTGAAAAAAGCCAATCTGAAAAGGCTACATACTGTATGATTCCAACTATATCACATTCTGGAAAAGGCAAAACTATGGAGACAGTAAAAAGATCAGTGTGGTGGCCAGAGGGGAGGAGGGGGGATGAACAGGCAGAGCACAGAGGATTTTTAGAGCAGTGAAAATACTCTGTATGATACCATAGTGAGGGATACGTGTCATTATACATTTGTCCAAACCCATAGAATGTACCACACCGAGAGTGAACTCTAAGGTAAGCTATGGACTCTGGGGGATGATGACATGTCAAATATAGGTTCATCAGTTGTAACAAATGTACCACGTGGTAGGGGATGCTGTGCATGTATCTGTGCAGAGGGGATGTGGAATGAAGCACTAATACGTGCTACAACATGGGTGTTTGTCCCTTGTCTCAAAAGGTGGGTCTTTCTTCAGCATGACTTTGTCCTGGAACTGGAAATGGATCTGGACTCTGGATCAGCAGAGTTGGAGGTGGATGTCCACCCAATCCTGTCCCCTTACTGCTGGCCCGCTGGCTGTCCCAGCAAGGGATATGGAAGCAGCCCCTTACATCCGACCCTACACTGAGATCTTGGTGCCCTGTCCTTGTCCCTCCCACAACAAATGTAGAGTCTTCCTCTGGGTGGCTCTTAGCTCAACACTAGCCCCAGAGGCTGTGCCTCTCTGTTGACGGCCACCACTGGGGTGCCAAGTGGCCAGAGAGGCCGAGTTCCATCATGGGTGGAAAATGATCTAATTTGGTAATTAACAAAGCCTAAGGGAGGAAGCACTTCCCTGTCTCATTTTTGTCGAGGAGCCTGCAATATCTTGTTCTAGCATCTAATTAAGGTACTATGCTGCTGGGTGCCAAAACTGGATGGTTTGCTCTTCATCAACTAGCTTCCCCATATTCTGACAGAGGGCCTCATCTCATTAAAGAGGACACTTCCTATTCTCGTGCTGATTGGACTCTTCCTGTGACAGAGTTGAATCCTCTTTATTCTCCTTCATACCCTGCAGCTGTTTCTTTTTAAAATAGCCCTTAGGAAGTTTGGCTTTCAAGCAGACTGTTAACTGTCTTTGGAGGGCTCACTCAAATGGTTTAATTAATAACTACAAGCTTTGTTGCAAGTTTCATTAACGAATCAACATGTTGGATAAAATCAACCGCTCAAGTGACTGGAATGTTTGAACACAGGCGCTCTAGAGAGGACCAGCAAAAACACTCCTTTGCTGCAGGGAGACAGGTGGGGACCACAAGGCCCTGAATGGGATCATTAGGGGCTTGAGTCTGAGGACGTGTGCTCTGCACACACGGTGGGAGTAGGCAG
Source organism: Diceros bicornis minor (assembly GCF_020826845.1). Taxonomy (NCBI): domain Eukaryota; kingdom Metazoa; phylum Chordata; class Mammalia; order Perissodactyla; family Rhinocerotidae; genus Diceros; species Diceros bicornis. The sequence continues at coordinate 53,647,261 of NC_080759.1, read as the reverse complement.
ATGGCCCCATGTGGATTTAACCCTCGAGAGATGTAAGATTTTTCCAATTTAAGGCACTTAAAAAGTAGACTTTGACAACGATGGAGACTGAACATTAAAAAATCTCTGGCGTTTACGAGATGTGGGTTTGGGAAATACCTGCTTTCCCTTGATTGCAGGGGAGTGGGTTGGGGAAAAGCAGGATTGAAAGAGCCGCAAGATGCAAATCAGCCGATGGTGCCTTTGGCCTTATTACTTCAGAGTTGTCTGTCCCATTGAAATGCACGTCTGAAGTCTTTGTCCCTGCAGGCACCCAGCGAATTATTTGGTTTTCAACCTCACTCTATTTGTCAGCTTCTATATCTTTCACCTTTAAAGAAAGTGTTTGTTTTTTTTGGTTGGTGTTCATGATGTGTAAGAAAGAGAAAAGGCGGAAGTAGAGACTACTCTGGAAATATGCGATCACCTGGCGTGATGGAATTCTAAGGTACTTGGGCAGGGCCAATGATTTTGGTCTTAAAATGATTTAGCTACAAACCGCTTATTTAATTTACGATTAGCTGTTATTTCCTGGCAATCACTGACATACTTGTGAATTCTTGTAACGTGAGAAAATCTAGCTTTATAAAAGTAGTGAGATCTTCAAATGTAGTGAGATTTTTCTATATACTCAATTTAACAATGAAGAACGAATATATCCATTAATCATTTATTGAGTTTGATTGTGCTATTTCCATAATTTGCAGCCTATAATTTTTTTTCAAGCCTTAAACACTTCCAAAGGTCCTTGAAACACTTGTAGGCCGGAGGCTCTGTGCCTTAGCTTTGAAAGAATGAAAGGCATTTAGACACTCCCTAAGGAAAATCCCACCTCCATTACCTCGTTTTGCAGAATTAGTTCTGCTTGGTTATCAAAGTGCATTCTCACCAGAACCCCATGAGGTGGGCTGCAGAGGCAGAATTAACCCCCTTTTCTAGGGGACTGAACCAGAACGAAGAGGCCAGGGTCATCCCAGGTCCCCCTCCTGCCCCAGAACATCAGAACCACCCACCTACCCTTGTAACCGCAGGCCCTCCAGGACTGGTTCAACTGACCCCATCTTATCAACAGAGTAATTTAGAGTGGTTTTTCAGGAACTGAGACCCCTTGTGCAGTTCAGGCCAGTTGAGACCACCAACCCATCAACTGGGCCTATAAGTGACCTTTTTGATGTCAAGGAGCTAAAAACTCCACCCTCAGATCACGGTAACACTGCCATTTTGCGAACGTGTCCTATGAAGAGGCATGAAGCTTGGCTACACTTGTGCAGATCATCAGTTACCTCACTTCTCCTCACCTGCAATCATCTGTCTCCACACTTCAGACCACCCTGCTCTTAGTCCCATAAATTGTGCCCCAAGCCCTGGATTGGGGAGACAGATCTGAGAGCTTATGCCTCCTGTCTCCTTGCAGATTGATCTTGCAAAATAAAGCTGATTTCTTTTCCCAAAAGCTGATGCCGTAATAATTAGCTTTTTTTATGCACATTGGGCAACAGAACCCCAGTTTTGTGCGGTAACACCCTCACACTCTGTCCCTCTCAACTCCCTCCACATCCACCACCATTTCTTGTATCTGTCCCACATCCCTGGTGCTGGCTTTCCATGAGGTCAGAAGACCCAGCAGGTGAAATAAACTGAATGTGTGTTGGTGTGTTAATGTGCAGTCTTCCCAGAAGCCTTGTGGACAGCTGGCATGTACCCACTAAGCTGGAGCAGGGGTCCCACACTCCCCATACTGAGTTGGAGCCAGTTGACCTGGGATAGAGAATGGCTCCCTCTGGGCACATGTTCAGTTAGTCACCACCCCAAACCCCAACTCCACGCTCAAATCTGATGTAAAATGGAGTTAAGAGGGACATGACCAGGATGGCCGGACAGTGGACACAAGTGCCCTGGAAAATGCTGTCCAGTGAGGCCTCAGGAACATTTGGGATGGAATAACATTCTGGCTTAGATGACAGTGCATTTATCCAGCACCGATTAAGTCTGGGCCCTGTGCTAAGGGCTTTAGGGCTCACTGAGTTCTCCCACCGGCCACAGGAGGTGGGTACTATCACTATCCTCGTTTACGGATGAGGACACAGTACCTTGCCCAAGGTCACTCAGGCAGAGAGGGGCGGGGCTGTGACTAAACCCTGGCAGTCTGCCTTCAGGACCTGGGGAGCACCCAGTCTAAAAAGATGCAGAGGCTCTTGGAGAGGAGATGGTAATAAGGGGGAGAATTCCTTTCTTGTTTTTCAGTTGGAAAATTGTGTAGAGTGGGCCACCTATTAGGGGCACTTGAGCAGGGTTTGAGAGGACGGCTTCATAGAAGACTGTTTACCAAAGTGTGGGGAGGGTTAAGGGGAACCCACGAGGGAGAGTGCAGGGCCCTGGGCCAGCCATGGTGGGGGCTTTATGACCCTAGGCCTGGAAGGGTATTGGGGAGCTGGCACTGGGGTTCAGAGAGATGACCGGAGCTGGGGAGAGGGCCCCTGGCAGGAACTGCAGGTTTTGTAGAGGGGTAACCAACCCCCCGGGCCCCACAGGGAGGCACTGGGGGAATAAATACCCCCCCTCATTTGCCTCCCATTGGCCAAGCACAACCAGAAGCCAGAGGGAAAGAAGCCTCACGACACAGAGGTCAGCTGCACCTTGGGCTCGGAGCAGGACAGAGCAAAGAGGAGAATGCTCGGGACAAAGATGTGGAAAATGTCCAGCACACAATCATTTGTGTGAAAACGGGTGGGGGCATTCATATGTATATCTACATATTCATATGCCCGCTTATAGATGCACAAATTATTTCTGGAATGAAACCCACATGAAAGAAACTGGTAGAAACTTCTGAGAAGAAGTGGCCTACATTCCATTGTGTAACTTGGAATCTATTCTTTGATTTTTCCCCTGTGTGTTTATTATATAGTCAATCCATCTATCCACCATTCGTCAACAAGAAACTGGTGTTTTCGAGCTCTTTGGGCTTGGGATACAGCCAATAGGGGCATGCATGTGATCTAGGCTAGACCAATCCCAGCACTCCCCTCCTGGCCACAGTGATTTGTAGAAGGGCTTGGCACATGACCCACACTCAGCCAATCAGAGCTTTCCCTGAGCTTTGCATCCTGGAGCTGGGAGGGCGGAGTCCTTTTCCTTTCCTGTGGTTGAGGAGCCATCAGTGTGTGGGTCTAGAGCTGTATGTGGCACAGCTAACCATAGTAGCCAACAGTTGTATGATACTTACATTCCATTGAAACGTATAAGCTACTGATAGACTCCAGTTTTCCTCCCCAAATGGCAATTTCACCTAGTTCAACCTAAATACGCCAGGCCCTCAAGGAGAGGGTATTATGCAGGGTATGTTGACCAGCAGAGTGGGAATTTTGGGGCATCTTAGAATGCTCCCTGCTTTACATACATTAACTCATTTAATCTTCATAACAACACTCCATAAAGTGGGTGTTATTGTTATTAATCTCATACTATGGATGTGACAACTGAGGAAGAGAGAGGTTAAGTAACTTGTCCAACAGCACACAGTAGAGCTCCAGCATCCACGGTGCTCACCTGACTCCCCCCTCTGCCGTGTGCCCCAGTTGTGGAGTAGCCTCTCTACACTCAGGGGGGTGGCGTGCAGAGGAGAGGCAGAGCAGCAGCGTCCTGAGGGGTTAGGATCCTGGTCCTATGACTCTCTAAGGGCAGCACCACCTGGGCTCGGCTCTCAATTTAGTTATACTCACTGGTCAAAGCCCCTGTCATGCTTAAACAAGATTAAGGGGAATATCTGGCCTTTGCAATTGATGTAACTGGACTTCTAAAGCAAGTTTCCCCGTGTAATTGCTTGAATAGTGACCCTCCAAAAGATAGTCTAAGTCTTAACCCTGGTGCCTATGAATGTGGCCTTATTTGGAAAAAGGGCCTTTGTACATGTAATTAAGTTAAGAGTTCTGAGATGAGATCATCCTGGATTTAGGGTGGGCCCTAAATCCAATGACTGGTGACTTAGAAAGATGGGGAGGTTTGAGACACAGAGACACAGAGCAGAAGGCCATGTAAAGATGGAGGTAGAGACTGGAGTGATGCTGCCACGAGCCAAGGAACACCTGGAGCCACTAGGAGCTGGAAGAAGCAAGGAAGCCTCCTCCACTAGAGCCTTTAGAGGGAGCATTGCCCCACTGACGCATAGATTTTGGACTTCTGGCCTCCAGAACTGAGAGAGACTAAATTGTTGTTTTTCTAAGCCACCCAGTTTGTGGTAATTTTTTACAGCAGCCCTAGGAGACAAACACACCCCATTACCTCTTTTCTTGCAAACTGTGTACAAAGAGGCATCAGAAATGAAGTAGAGCTCTGCGTGATCCGAAGCAAGATTGGGATTTGGTTTTCTGTTGATCCCAAAGAAGAAGGCCCCTTATGGATCCCACAGGTGGGGAGGGGTTGAGGATGGTGGAAGTCGAAAGGCAGGGAGGGAATCTTGGCTCATTTAGAAGATCGGAGAGATTTCTAGAATGGGGAGAAGACAGACTTGCTCTAGATAAATTTTCACAGACTCTATTAGTCTCTGTGGCAGGTGGAATTCTGAGATGCCTTCTAGGATTCTGCCCCCTGGTGTCCATGCCCTGTATAATCTCCTGTCACTGAGTGTGGGTAGACCTGTGAATGTAATGGGACAGTGACTTCTTTGATTATGTTACATTATATAACATTCAGAGGTAGCGGACTCTACCGAGATTCTCCTGCTGGCTTTGAGGAAGTCAGCTGTCCTTGTGAGAGGGCCAGGTGTCGAGGACCTGAGGGTGGCCTCTGGGAGTTGAGAGCCACCTCCAGCCAACAGCCAGCAAAGAAACAGGGCCTTCAGCTCTCTGACTGCAAGGAGCTGAGTTCTGCCCACAACCTGAATGATCTGGAAGCGACCCCTGAGTGTCAGCCGAGCTTGCAGCCTCAGCCCACACCTAGATGAGGGGTCTCTGCCAGGTGAGCAGAGGACACAGCTACCCATGCTTGCGCTCCTGGCCCCCGGAGACTGTGAGAGCACGAATGTGGACTGTTTCAAGCCGCTAAGTTTGTGATAACATGTTATACGGCAATAGAAAAAGAATGCAGTTTCTGACAAAGGTTTCTCCCAAATTGTGATTGAATACACGCCGCTGAGTTTGAGCCTTGATGTTGTTTTTTATGACCCAATATAAAAAGTGGATGTATATTTTTAAGTTGTATTTTTAGATGAGTCACACATTAGTTTAAAGAAGTCTGAAAGTCTCTAAAGAAAATAGAGAAAGGCTGAGCAAAAGTTGATCACTGCATGGGCAGGTGTGTTCTAAATGTCCGAGGCAGTTGCACGCTCATCACTCTGTGTGGCCAGCAGCTCTCCCCACATGCCCCTGAGGGGGTTTCGTAGCAGAGTGCCTCCAGTGAGGTGTCGCCCCTTGAGCAGCTTGCGTGACACCACAGCCACTCCTCTGCCATTCCATTCAGCACAGCCACGCCCTCCCCAACAAGATTTGGATCTCAGCCCTGGGGGGGCCTCTTCCCTTGAGGGCACCATCCCAGTCCTTGGGGGTCATGGCTGCTCCTTATATCTGCTATTCATATATTCTTTAGAGTTCTCTTTACTTCTTACCAGCCAATTCCTCGTACCCAATCCTGTTACAGTTACTGACTCTTATATTAACTTTCCTTGTTTGAATTACTGTGTGGTGTTTGTCTCCTGAGGGAACCCAGACTGCGGCACTGTCTCCAGCAGCACGTGGGCACCATGTGCTAAGCACTGGTGGATTATTTCAGAGACCTGAGGTGACGTGGACTTGTCTCCAAAGAGCAAACATAATGTCCACTGAATGGACAGAGCACAGGGATACAAATTAAGAGACTGGTTCTAGACCTGGTTCTGCAGCTGAGTATGGGATACGGGGCATCAACCAACCTATCAGTTTCCTCATCTGTGAGCTGAGAGTAGTGGACTGCAGGGCCTCCATGTTAGTTAGGGTAAAAGCTAAGCAGCTATAACGAAGTGACTTAAAGACCACAGACATTTACCCTCGCTCAAATAAGAGTCTTTCCCTGAGGGGTCCAAGGTGACGGGCTGCTCTGCTCCACATGGTTATACAGGGATCCAGGTTCTGTCGTCTTGTTGCTTCACCATCACTTAGGGTATCGCCCTCATCTGCGTGGCTGCAGTTCACGGGAAGGTGGGGAGAATGGAGGAGCACACGCTCAATGCCCTAAGGCCAGACTCAGAAGTGGTGCCTGTCCCCGCCATTTGCATTCCAGCGGGGTTGCGCTTAGTCACATGACCACATGGCCCAACTTCATAGGAGACTGGGTAATGGAGTCTCCAGCAAGGGGCCAGGTGCCCAGCCAGAAGTTGACGACATGGAAGAAGTGAGAGGACGGTGGGGGTCACGATCACCATCCCTGCTCTGCTCTACCAGACTCCTGCACACGATACCCCAGCCACCGACAGCTCAAGAAGGAAAACATCCTCGTCCACGTGGGAAATCCAGGCCTCCTTCTGCTTTTGCTTTTAGAGTCAAGCTTTGTAGAGCTTGCAGAAATGTCTTTTAATGCTGAAAAGTAAGAAGGTGGCAGATGTGACTAACAAAACAGTCCTTGTGCATCTGCTAACGAAAACAGATTTTTTTCCTCCGATGTAACAAATTAGAACCCATCTGGGATTTGAGAAGTCTGAGCTAAGTTTTCCCGGATCTGTTTGCATATGGAGCAATGATGAAAAGTGAAGGAAATGAAGAAAAGTGGAGAAAATGATACATTTAAAGAACCCTAGTGTGTCAAACAGAATGAAGGCTGGGAATTTTTATACATTTCACTCTGGTGTAAGACAGTGATGTTCAAGGATTTAGGGAGACTGAGGATTAAAATAGAGACCGGAAAATAATTCAACCCATCTATAATATTTCTATGTGCCAGACACTGTTCTAAGACCTAAAATGATAATTCATCTAATCCTCACAAAAATATTTTGAAATATGGACTATGATGCCCATTTCAGAGATGTGGAAATAAAGGCCGAGAGAGGAGAAATAACTTGCCCCAAATCACACAGCTGGTAAGTAGTGGATCCAGGATTCGAAGTTAGATAATTTGGCTCCCGTCTACGTCAGGGGCAGCAAACTTTTTCCGAAAACCAGCAGCTAAGAAATATTTTAGCCTCTGCGGGTCTTGTGGTCTCTGTCACAGCTACTCAGCTCTGCTGTGGAAGGGTGAAAGCAGCCACAGACAACGCGGAAACGAGTGTGTGGCCGTGCTCCAATAAGACTTGATCTGTGGACACTGATTGTGAATTTCATATAATTTTTCACATATCACAACATCTTCTTTTATTTTTTTCAACTATTTAAAAATGTAAAACCCCTTCTTAGCTCGCGGGCTGTCTGCTGACCCCTGGTCTATGCAATTAACCTGGAGCATCTGCGGATTCGCAAAGACGTGAGGCATTTCCTGGGCGCTGGCTGTACCAGAAACTGTGTGAGGGGCTTTCCGTGCCCTGGTCCCTGTTCCACCGACCTCCTGCCTTCATCTAGGAGGAAGGTCCTCCTACTGTCATTTGCACTTGGTAGATGAAGAAAGCGAAGTGTCCCTACAATAAGGCGGGACAAGGACATGCAGCCGCTGAGGACGGGCCTGAGACCTGTTGATGGACCGGCAGGAAGGATTTGGGTTGGCAATCAAGGCATTCACAGGATCTGAGGAAAATGGTAGAACATTCCCTTGGTTACTCTTGTAGGAATGAGAGGAAAGGGAGGGCAGGAGGAGGAGGACAGGAGGAAAGGACATTGTGTCTAATCGTCTCCGTGGCTTCCCGTGGAAAGAACTCACAGCTGAAGACAGCGTTGGTCTGAAGTGAGCACGTGGAGAACATGCCCGGCTGCGTTTCCTCATTCGGGCCTTTCATCTGTTTGGTCAGATGATGCTTCTCCTTCCAGAGGGACAAGCAGAGATGTGGTGTCGGGGGGCTGGCTTGTTGGGACTGAGCCAGCAGAGAGGACTGGAGTCACGCTGGCTTCCAGACTGCGCCTTGCTGGTCCCCACAGCCTTTGTCTCCTGGGATGAGTCAGATGCGACCAGAGGGGCCTGAGCCTTCTCCAGATGCCTGAGTGGCAGCCTGAGTATTCTCGCAGACTCTGTGAGCTCCCTTCTGGGCCCTTTGGTTCCCAGATTCTGGCTCCTCTTCTGTATCAGTTTCCTAGGGCTGCCATAACAAAGTACCACAGACTGGGGGGCTTAAAACAAGAGAAATGTATTCTCTCACAGTTCTGGAGGCAGGAAGTTCTAATCCAGGCGTCTACAGGGCTGCGCTCCCTGCCAAGGCTCTAGGGAAGAAACTTTCCTTGTCTCTTCCAGTGTCTGGGGGCTGCCAGCAATCCTTGGCGTTTCTTGGCTTGTGGCTGCATCACTCCCGTCTCTGCCTGTATCTTCCTGTGGTCTTCTCCTCTGCGGGTATATCTGGGTGTCCTCTCCTCTTCTTAAGGGACACTGGTCATTGGATGTAGCATGGGGGCCCATGCTATTCCAGGATGACCTCACCTTAACTTAATGACGTCTGCAAAGACCCTATTTCCAAATTAGGTCAAATTCAGAGGTTCTGGTTGGACATGAATTTTGAGGGGACACTATTCAATTCACTCCACCTCCCTACCCAAATATTGCTAGGTTCTCATGCCTTAAACAGGTATTAATTGGAGAGAAAAAGAATAGTTTTTCTACCTACTTCAGGAGTAAGAAGAGGTGGCAAAATGCCACTGTCAACTTTGGAAAAAATATGCAATGTACTGTAAAGATACGTCATGATGATGATGATGTTTTCACTAATATTAGCCACCTCCTGTCCTCCCAGAGGCGTTAAGAAGATTAATGCCTTGGGAATCTTCTATAATCTAGTACAGCAGCATTATTCTTGTTATTATGACTGTCCTGGTGTTGCCGTTTTTGAGGTGGCTGCTATAATTATGGTAACTTGTATGGATATGTTAGAAGGATATCATGAATGATTAAGCTATAAATTCATCGCTTGGAGTGTGCAATAGCTCTTCAACTTTCAGAAGTATAATGGAGGGATTTACAATTACTATTCCCACGTCATTCATGGAGCAATCGAGAAACAGAGAATTCAGACTTGCCCAAGCTCTTCAAGTGAGTCGGTGCTAGAAAAGTCTTGAGCCCAGCACTCCAGCTGCAATGACCATCTTCTTTCAAATATTTGTGTAGAATTAGAATGGGGGTTCATGCTCAGCTCACAAGCCCCGCATTTTTTAGTGAGTGGCTTATAAACTACCGTGTGGTCAAGTTTGCTTGGCAGAGCTGCAAACGCAGGGAGGAGAGCCAGAGGGAACACCACACTTTCCTCTCTGGAAGTGGAAAGAGAACAGGGTGGGCGCAGGGGGGGCCCTTCATACCTGGCTCCCTGGTAACCCACAGAGAGCAGAGAGTCAATGAAGGCCAGAAGAGCTGGGACATTTGCTGGAAGGCTGCTTTGGGGGCAGCCCTTTCCGGGCCATCTTGTCTGCCTTTCCCACCTTGTGAATATTTCCTGGGGGCTGTGGGAGAGGAGGCCTCTTTCCTGAGCTGCTGCCCCTACTATCTCCTCCTGTTGAATGCACGACATGATTTTGCAGTTTATAGGCTGGGAAATGTCAAGATTTTAAGAGAGCTTGAAGGAAAAAAAAAAATCCACACTTGAGCATGAGAGGTGCTAAAAATAGGAACTTCTTAGCCTCTAGAAGAGCAGATAAATGAATAAATTGGCCATAAAAAAATGTGGTTATTTTTGCTGGGAGTTTTCTTTTCTTTCGATTGTCCCCTGGAGCTACAAAGTACACAAAGAGAGACTAATAGATTTTTTCATTAATATAAAAAAATTTTTTTGGACCCCATCTGTATGCAAGATGATTGATGCAGCAGACAGATTTCTGAGATGCTGGGGGCTGCTTGAGGCAACTCCTCCTAGGGATGTTAGGAGGGGAGTAGAGGTCAGGGCCATTATGTTCCAGAAAATTCCTAAGATCCCCTGGGGATCATAGGAATCATAGGATCATAGGCTAGAGGTCATAGCCTCTAGTGTGCCATTTTGCTGAATTCATCCACACTTTGGAATTGACCCACGTGGGGTGGGAAGGGAGGCAGAGGAATTCAATATGGGACAGGGTAGTGCAGGTGGCAGGCCTAAGGCTGTCCTCGCGTCCCCATCCTCCAGGCACACTCATAAATGTGAGCCTTGTGTTGAGTGTGCCCCCAGACCTCTGCTCCAAGTGTGGTCTGAGGATGCATCTGCATCCCCTGGGAGCTTGTTAGAAATGCAGAATCTTGGGCCTTAGCCCAGACCTCTTGAATCTGATTTGCCTTTTCACAAGCTCCCATGGTGGTTTGCGTGCTCATTAAAGTCTGAGAGGACGTGATCCAGAGCTCCACAGTTGTGACTGACAAATCCCCTCTGACCTCCAACTTCCCTCCGTCTTTTGGAAAAGCCGGAGAATCTGGCTCCCGCCAACTCTTTCAAGAGGATCTGCTTTCTCTTGCACGCAATTTAACTGGGAGGTAGAGGTAGGCATCTTCTTTGCTTCCAGATCTTCTATTTCTTCCTTCCAACAGCACAGCTCCTATGAAACCCACTGCAGCACCAGGCCTGGGTCTTGTGAAAACTGCGAAGGGCCTGAGATCTTGCCTACCTCCAGGCTCACGAGGTAGCCGTCAGGTTCATGATGCGGCCAAATGACACCAGACTCCCGAGTCGGGGACGTAGACCTTTATTACAGCATAGCAGGTGGCACGAACTTTGCTTTATAATACAGTGAACTAATAGATAATTTGAGGTAGAGTAAGGCCAACAGACTGGGATACCGCTGCCATTGAGAAGACAGTTTGTGACTCACAGTTGCCAAAGTGGGGGGATGCGCCAGGCCACGCAGGGCCGAAGGGGGAAGCACCAGAGTCGCTCAGGGGCAGAGGGACTGATGGGAAATGTGGGCAAGAGCCTTTGCTGTGGTTTCCAAGGGATGGAATAGGAGATGCAGAGTGAGCAGGCTTAGGATGGGCTAGTTTGAACAATTTCCGTGGGCTCCAGGGTACAGCTCTCTGGTACCTGTCCCTGCGGTAATTAGGGCAGGCGATATGCCCTGGCGTGGGACAGGTGGGTGGTTGGAGTGTGGGCTCTGGATCGGTTGGTTTGTACTTGGAAAGCACGCTCATAGGAGAGTCATTTACTATGTCCAGGAACCGGCTAGCCCTGAGGGGCAGTCCCTCCCGGGTCAGCAAGGCCCCAGATGTCAAAACATGAGAATCTTGAAATACAAGACATGGTTAATACAAGCCTAGTCTTTGCATCACTTCGCCTTGTCCCCAAGTACCCCGGGGGCGACAAGAAGGGCTCGGGAGGATGCTGTTGTGCAGTGGGCTTGCACCACAACTGGGAAGCCCTGAGCTCAGGAAACATGCATGTTTTTAGTGGGCAGTAAGCACATACACCCAACTCTGCCCCTGAGGGCAATATTATCTTTATTTTCCTGGACAATAACCAAACCCACCCTCTCCTCCGCATGGAGACACCACCTCTATCCTCTTTCAAGGCTGTCTGCTCTACAAACACCCTTGAAAGATTGTCTGGAACAAGAGGGCAGTTAGAACTTCTGCTCGCAAGATGTGCAGAAATGCGAGACCATGGAGAACCATCTCCTGACAGGCCTCCCTGCTGCGGCCCTGCTCTTCGCTGTCCTCTGCCAGCTCCTGTCTTACTCCTCATTCGGTTCATTTCCTCTCAAGAAACACCCAATGAGCACCTACTGTGTGCTGTGCGCTTTGTCGGTGTTGGAAACACTGTCATAAACAAGACAGACAGTCTCTGCTCTCAGGGGCTCTACGTCCCAGTGAAGAAAGACATGAAGGGAAACAGGGGAACACAAGACACGAGAGCAGTTTAGAGAGTGGTGCGTCTGTGAAGGATGTGTGACAGGTGGTGTGACAGAGGGGAGGGGTGCAGTTTAGATCGGGCGATTGGAGAAGGCCTCGCTGGTGACGTTGGAGCTTTCCTGAAATCCAGTGATTCTCAGACTGCATCCCCTGGACCAGCAGCATCAGCATCACCTGGGAACACATTCAAGATGCAAGCTCCTGGGCCCACCCCAGACCTACTGAATCAGGGACTCTGAGGAGGGGCCAGCGGTCTGCAGTTAATAGGCCCCTGATTCAGGTGCACACTCAAGTCGACAACCACTGGTATAAGCCATGGTCTGCACAGTGGCCTGGTGATGATTTAAAGTCCTCGTTAGGCCCTTGGCCAGGCCCAGCCCTCTTTGGCTCCTGCCCACCCCTCCGGCCTCCCTTCTTGCTGGCTGGCCCTTGCTGCTCCCCGTGCCCCAGCAAGCACGCCTCGGCCTCCTGCATCACTCTCCTGTCTGGGACGCTCCCTCGAAGCTCTCTGCAGTCAGACCAATCGCACCCTTTGGGTTTCAGCTCAAATGTCTCTCCTGGAGAGGCCTTCCCCGACCGCCGTCTAAAGTGGCCTCCCTGAGCCACTGTCTGCATCCTCCTCCTGCCTGTTTCCTGCATGTCACCTGCTTCATACCTACCATCTTGACTTCTCACGTCCTGCCTTATTGGCTATCTCCCACTGGGTGCGCCTGGTTCATGGCTGTCTCCCGTGTCCAGCATGGTAGTCAGCCCCCAAGATTTGCCAAAGGAACAAACGAATGATGTTTCATTCTTCCCATAATACCTGCAGCCGTCTTTTCACTGTGAGCAGCTCAGAATGAGTCTGAGTCTCCAGATGAGCAACAAGCATGTTGGCAAGTTGAGGGCCAAGTGCCAACCCCTGCTCTCTATGGCCCTTGGACCAAATCCCGCCCACCAACCTGCTTTTGTAAATAAAGTTTTATTGACACACAGTCATGCCCACTCATCCACATTGTCAACAGCGGCTTTCAAGCAGTAGCTGTGACAGAAATGGTTCTGGAAGCTGAAAATATTTACTGTCTTTACAGAAAGTTGGCTGCCCCTGCCCTGGGGCCTCAGGGTCCTCCAGGGAAAGCGGAGGCAGGAAAGGGAGAGAGGAATACTCACTTCTTCCCTGCCTTATCATGGACGAGACAGGCTCTAGAAGTCCCCGCCCTTGGGGGTCAGCATGGTCTTGTGGTCAAGAGCATAGGTTTTAGACAGTGAGAGCTGGATGTGAATCCAGGCTCTTGCACGAATTCACAGTGTAATTCTCTGCATGCTGGTTGCTACCGCCACAAAATGGGAGGATAAGAATGCCTGCCCATGGGGTCGTGCAAGGACCGACAGATAGGGTGGACAGGAGAACCTGCCGCAGAGTGGCAGCCAGCTAATAGCAGCTGTGCTTTCGCCCTGCCCTCCACGCCCAACATCACGTCCACCTCCCGGGCACTGGTCTCCTGGGTCCACGCCCATCTCTTCTGCCTCAACTAGGCAGCCCTGACCTTCCTGGAGGCTGCCCTGTTACTTACCACCCCTGCTGGAGGGAATGTTCTCTCACGTCTCTGCGTGTCCAAACGCTCTGTTCTCTGCAGGTTCTGCCGAAATGCCACGTCCACCAGAAGCCTGCCCTGGGCCCAGGTCAGAGGTCACGGCTGACCCCTCAGAGCCCCACAAGACTGGGGCCGTTCTTGCAGACTGTTCCACGTGGACGTGGAGCTTGGCGTGCGGGGACTCATCACGCCGGCATTCCTGGAGGGCCAGACACTCAGAAGAAGCGGGTGTCCCTCACACCCATTAGGATGGCCACTGTGAAAAAAGCAGAAAATTGCGTGTTGGAGAAGATGTGGAGAAACTGGAACCCTTGGGCACTGTTGGTGGGAATGTAAAATGGTGCAGCCGCTGTGAAAAACAGTTTGGTCATTCCTCAAAAAATCAAACCTAGAATTATGATATGATCCAGCAATCCCACTTCTGGGTATATACCCAGAAGCCTTGAAAGCAAGGTCTCAGAGACATTTCTACACCCGCATTCTTTGCAGTATTATTCACAATAGCCAACAGGTGGAAGCAACTCAAGTGTCCATCAACAGATGAACGGATAAACAAAATGTGGTCTAGCCATCCAATGGACTGTTATTCAGCCTTAAAAAGGAAGGAAACTCTGACACGTGTTACAACATGGATGAACCTTGAGGACTTTATGCTCAATGAAATAAACCAGTCACAAAGGACAAATACTATATGATTCCACTTACATAAGTTACCTGGTGGAATCAAATTCATAAGAACAGAAAGTAGACTGGTGGTTGCCAGGGATTGGGCGGGTGAGGGGTGGGGAATCATCGTTTAATAGGTATAGAATTTCAGTTTGGGATGATGAAAAAGTTCTGGAGATGGATGGTGGTGATGGTTGCACAACAGTGTGAATGGACTTAATGCCACTGAATGAACTGTACACCTAAAAATGGATAAAATGGTAGATTTTATGTTATGTGTATTTTACCACAATTAAAAATAGAAACAAAACAAAACAAAAACCCCTTGAAAGACAGACCTTTTCTAACGCTTCTGTTATTTACCGTAAACAGTTCCTCCTCTCAAGGTCTTTCTGGTATTTTGTTGTTGTTGTTGAGGAAGATTCGCCCCAAGCTACCATCTATTGCCAATCCTCCTCTTTTTTTTTGCTTAAGGAAGATTAGCCCTGAGCTAACATCTATTCAATCTTCCTCTATTTTGTATGTGGGATACCACCACAGCATGACTGGTGAGTGGAGTAGGTCCGCACCCAGGATCCGAACCCATGAACCCGGGCTGCCGCAGCAGAGCATGTGGAAATTTAACCACTCAGCCACAGGGCTGGGCCCTCTTTCTGGTATTTTAAAGGCCTGCTCCAAGGGGGAAAAAAAAAGAAGTGGGTGTCACTTCATGGACCTTTTTTTTTTTTTTGGCTGAGGAAGATTCACCCTGTGCTAACGTCTGTGCCAATCTTCCTTTATTTTACATGTGGGTCATTGCCACAGCATGGCTTGATGAGTGGTGTGTAGGTCTGTGCCCGGGATCTGAATCTGCGAACCCGGGCCTCCAAACTTAACCACTACACCATGGGGCCAGCCCCACATCATGGACCTTTTGATAACACCAATATTACATATATTTTTTTTCCCATAAATTCTGGAAATTTTTAAGTGGTACATGGGAGTCCCTGGAATTGGAAATCTTCAGATTTGGGAGGATGAGGACTCTGAACCAAAGCAGCTTGAGGACTAGGGCCCTTGCAGGGTGTGAAGGCAAAGTTGGGGGATTGTGGGACCAGGATCCTGGGCGTATAGGAAGGAATGAGGCACTGCAGTGGGTTGAAGAGTTTCCCCTCAAAACTCAAGTCCACCTGGGACCTGTGAATGTGAACTTATTGGGAAATAGTGTCTTTGCAGATGTAATTAGTGAAGGATCTTGATTTAAAATCATGTCCTTATAAGCGGAGAGGACACAGAGAGACACACACAGGGGAGAAGGCACGTGAAGAAGGAGGCAGAGACAAAAGTGATGTGGCCACAAGCCAAGGAACACCTGGAGCCACCAGGGGGTGGAAGAGGCAGGAAGGACACTCCCCTAGAGCCTTAAGAGGGAATGTGGCCCTTTTGACGCTTTGATTTTGGACCTCTGGCCTCCAGAACTGTGAGAGAATAAATTCCTGCTGTTTTAAGCCCCTTAGTCTATGGTAATTTCCTAGGGCAGCCCTAGGAAACTACTCCAGCCATGCAGGCAAAGGTGGGGATTGCGGGCTAGGATCCAGGGGGAACAGGAAGGAATGGCCAGGGGGAGGGAAGCAGTCAGGGTCTATTTATTGCAGGGTCAGCAATCCTAGCCTAAGCAGGTGGCAAAAAAAGAGAATTTTTTGGTTCCTGTACCTGAAATGGCCAGCGAGTATCAGCTTAACAAGCAGCTGGATCTGGTCATTCAAAAAAGTCATCTAGAACCTTCCTTTCTCCATCTCTTGACTTGGCTTGAGATTTTGGTAAGTTCAGGAGCCTCTCCGTGTCCTGGCTTTGGGGACCTGCCCATCCCGGTTGATCAGAGCAGGCAGGAATGCAGGGCTTTCCGAGGGGCCAGGCTGGTCCCACTCATACCCTCGCACTGACGGGGATCGGGGGCCTCCCCAAGGAAAATGAGGTGCTGTTACCGGGAGAAGCAGACAGCGATACAGACAGGCAAAAATAACAGAAGCATGCGACAGGGAGGTATTCTACATCTCTGCCGCTGTGTCCCTTCTGATGGCAGCTCTCTCACCCACAAGGGACAACACTAAGTGTCATTGTGAACGCTCAACATGATGGGACTCAGCAGAATGGCCCAGCTGTGAAGAAGCAATGTTCCAGACGTGATGTCTGCTCCTGAGCTGGGAGTCCACCAGGAGGGCCCCCTCCCCGCCCAGGGCCCTGACTCAGGGGTCCAGCACTGCCCACCCGGATGACAATCTGACAATCGAATGATCCACCCAGCCTCTCAGAGAGGAAATCCAGGTGGCTAGCGCTGACTATTCATATGTTAAAACTTACTAAGTGACTCTGACTGGGAGGAATACAGTAATCAGAGCGAAAAGTTACCATGCAGAAGAAAATGCAGCTTTCACCTTCCAAGGGGCGATCTTACTCAGGGGCAGGAGAGCATCCTGGAGCCTGTGCTGAATCCCTTGGACAACGCAGCTGCTGAGCCTCTGCGCCGCGGTCTTAGGCCTGCTGATCCCACCAAGATAAACCGAGGATTACGTCTAGAGGATCAGGGCATCGGCGCTCTAGGTCACCTGGCTGGAAATAGACTCTAAATTGGGGGCGGTGGGGTTGGGATGGAATGAAGCAAATGGAATGGACAAACAGGGTTGCAGGGACTTGGCTATTTAGGGGGCATCCCAGCAGATCTCAGCTGCCAAATAGCCCTGAGCATTTCCCCATGGCAGGGGTAGGTGCCGTGGTATCCAGTCACCTCCTCTGCTGAGACCGGGAAGGGATGTGAAAATATGACAGGGGAAGACGAGAAGGAGAAGGTGAGAGAAAGGAGGAAGTGGGAGGAAGAGAGAAAATGTAAACAATACAAGCAAATCTTTTGAGATGCTCCCTGGAGGCCAGACACTGCCCTAAACACTTCATGGGCACCGAGACTCCTCCTGACCAGCCCTTGAAGAAGGAGCTATCATGTACCCCTTTTTACAGATGTGAAGACTGAGGCACAGAGGTGGTTTATGGCCTTTCTAATGGTATTCACGGACATTCACTGAAACACAACATGTTCACAGACACAGAGTTCAAAAGCCACACGCAGAGTTTGGGTATTCCATCCACAATGTTTGCAAGCATGTACTAGGATTCCGAAATCCACTGGACCCAGGGCTGCAAGGCCAAGCGCCCCTCCAGGATGCTCAAAGCCCGGCTAGGGGAAACGTGGAAGCAAATTACCGCAATGTGGTGGGATGATGCTGTTGTCCAGGTGCAGACACTGAAATATTTGGAGGAAACAAAGGGCCTGGAATTTTCCAGCAGGTGCCTGCACCTGTGAAGGGTTCTGGGTGCAGGAGCTTAATTTCCATGGGACAAAGAGACAAACACGGAGTTAGATGGGGAGGGTCACTGAGTGCCAACATGAGGGGTGTGACCCTGTCCCTCCGCATGGCAGCCATTGAAATGTTTCAAGATGGGAAGGCGTTAGGACTTTTTCAGTTGCGTAGGACAGAAACCAAATTCAAATTAGTTTAGGCAGAAGAAGAAATGTGGTAGAAGGGCTCTGGGGAAGTGACTCTGATGACCTCAGGACGAGCAGGGGGCTTTGGAGGGGAGCCAGGAGTCCCTCTTCTGAAGGGAACCTGACTCTGATCTAGGCTTCTCTGCACCGGCCGCAATTCCTCCCACTGCAGACGGGCATTCTCCATGTGGCAGGGTACCACGAGGCAGGCACGTCCGCGTGGCTGGGCGCCATGGGACAAGCACTTCCTCGTGGCAGGCTGCCCTGAGGAAGTACCTCAGTGTGGCAATACCGACTGACATCTTCCCAGTTTAGAGATCTCTGAAGAACAGAGAGAGACTCCATCTCCCAGCTTCAGTATAAAAAGCCCTAGGAAAGGACTCTGATTGGTCTCGTTTCAGTCACGTGACCAACACTGGCCCAATCACTGTGGCCAGGGACACAGAGTATTTTACATACAGGCCTGGGTCATGTGATGGCCTGGGTCATGTGATGGGTGGAGGGAGGAAGGTGAGCATACTGTGACTTTTTCTGGAGGAAAGAGAAGAGATGCTGTTGGACACACCATGGATATTTGCAGCAGGGAGGGCCCGAATGGAATTGGTTTTAGAGATGACTGGGCAGGCGACCAGGGGAGGAAAGGCACCTACCCCACGTCTTGATAAGAAGAACAATCCAATCTAAGTTTTAGAATGTTATTTGAAATTCAAACTAGATTAAGTATCAGGAAGATAAATAAACCAAAGGAGCTGGCTTTGCTTCCAAACCACACGCCCCTGCCCTAGGGAGCCACACAGCCCACACCCTTCTGCTGGGAGAGGAAAGACTGAAACTTGGAGTGAGCAGCTGTATTGGTGAGAAGGGAGCGATCCTACAGTTGTGTAGCCCAGTGCTCCTCTCTCTCTAATGTGTCCAGGAATCTCCTGGGGACTGCATTAAAATGCAGATCTGATTCAGGAGATCTGGGGCAAGGCCTGAGATCCTGCTGTCCCAACATGCTCACAGCTGATGGCGATGCTGTGGTCTGCACACCCCACTTGGAGCCCTGAGGATTTAGAGCATAGAATCATTGGCACTGGATGTAAGTGGGATGAAGCTGTGAGCTAGCTGTCATGGAAGCCACCAAGATGGCCAGTTTGTGGTTCATCTCAGACAGGTGGAGTTGGTAGAGCTGGGGCCAGGCAGATGGACGGACCTTCTCTGCACCAGTCTGAGCTCTCTGGGCTGCTCAGACCCACTCCTGGACGTATGGAGAACTTGCGGAGAGCCAGTGGGGAAGAGAGGAGATCTGCTCTCACTCTTTGACTAGATCCTCAGTGGGGTCCCCCTTGGAGCGCGTGTAGGGGGTGAGAGAGAGAGGGGCCTATCAGCCTGAGCTGTTACCTGTTAGCTCTTCCCGGCAACTAGGATGGGTGCCCCAGTCCCCATACTTGCTGTTGTAGGGTGAATACTGACCTCCAGAGATTCAGGTTTTAATTCCTGGAAGCTGTAAATGGGACTATAAACAGCAAAGTCTTTGCAGATGCAATTAAATTAAGGATCTTGAGACGGGGAGATTACCCTGAATTATCTGGTAGGGCCCTAAAAGCAATCACATCTATTCTTATAAGATGGAAGCAGACGGAGATTTGACACAGAGGAGGAGAAGGTGATGTGATCACAAGTCAAGGAACCCAGGCAGCCACCGGAAGCTGGAGGAGGCAAGGAACAGGCTCTCCCCCAGAGCCTCTGGAGGGAGTGTGGCCCTCTGACACTTCCTTTCAGATTTCTAGCCTCCAGAACGGTGACAGAATATATTTCTGTTGCTTTAAGCCACTCAGTTGGTGGTACTTTATTGCAGCAGCCACAGGAAACGCATACACTCTCCCAGGAGCTGGTAAAGACCTCCCCTCCTCTCCAGCACCGTCTCTTCCGAGCCAAGGCTCGCCTTCATGCTGTTGGGAAGGGGCTTTTGGGTTCCTGACCTGTCGACAATGGGGGTGTCCACATGGGACAGCAAAGCCTCAAGGCACGGAGAATGTTCAGGGGATGAACTGCAGGTGGCCTGGGCAGCTGAAGATGAACCCGTGCAGCTGACCCATGTCCCCCAAGGAATCACGTCTGTGCAGGGACGGTCTGCGCCCCCTGGCAAGGCTTCCCTGGCTCCCACCCAGCCTCTGGCCAGGCCGCGCCAGGCTGTCCACACTCTCTCCTTCTCTCTCTAACCCTCTCCCCCACCTACTAGCCTGGGCCCCCACGTCCTCCCCCCACCACACTCAGGTGATTTCCTCATAGTCTGCGATGGGCAGGGCATGGGTCTCCTTCCCCCTCCAGGGTCTTTATTAGGACTCACACCTGCTCCACAGCCCTTAGGCCTTCCCTTCTGATTCTCAAGAGGCTGGCATGAGAATTAAAAGCCCTATTTATTAACTGTTGCCTTTTGCATTCCTACAGTACAGAGCTGCTCAGTGGGTAGCTGTGAGGAATGAGGGGAAGGAAAAAACACAAAAATTCTATCTCAAGATCTGCGGTGCAACAGATTGGATCTCCAAGAAGGAGCTAGTTTGAATGGAGGGCTCTGTAGGTAAAAATAGTACATGAAGAGCACAGTTTAAGCGAACGAGCCTAATTGACACCATCTCAGAAACAACTGTGACAAAGTTGGCATTACGGGTTGAATTGTGTCTCCTCAAACAAGAGATGTTAACCCCCAGCACCTCAGAATGTGAACTTATTTGGGAATTGGGTCGTTGCAGATGTAGTTAGTGAAGATGAGGTCCTATTGGAGTCAGGAGGGCCCTAATCCAATATGCCTGGTGTCCCTTGAGGAGATGGCCACATGACGACAGAGACACACAGGGAGAACACCACGTGACGACAGAGGCAGAGACTGGAGCCAGACAGCTGTAAGCCAAGGATCGCCAATGATTGCTGGCAAACCACCAGAAGCTGGGAGAGGCCAGGAAGGGTTCTAACCAGATCTCAGAGGGAACACGGCCCTGCCGACGCCTTGATCTTGGACTTCTAGCCTCCAGAACTTCGACAATAAATTTCTGTCGTTTAAGCCCCCCAGTCTGTGGTACCTGTTATGGCAGCCACAGGAAACGAACAGAGACAGTGTCCGCCCTGTCGTTTGCCTGGCCCTCTGCCCCCTTCCATAGCCAGCGCCCCGGTGGTGACCCTCTTTTCCTCTTTGGTACCCACAACAAGCCCCCTGTCCAGTCTCTGGAAATGAGTGATCACCATCAGCGAACCAAGGTGAGGGTGGGAGTTAGATAAAGGGACCGTGATAATTAGGGCCCCGCTTTTTGACAGAACCACTTCTGCCCTTCAGGAGAGGCACTTTTAGAAGCTCCAAGCTTCTCCCAGTGCTGCTGTCCTTGCTCAAACCTGCGTTGGGACTTTCGTAAGGAACTGCCTTTAGAACCAGGTGACAACCCACACGAGGAAACCAGGAATGTCATGTGACGGCCACATTTTGGATTTGTCTCCTAAAATGGAACTGAGTTTGGTCGCCCACTTCAATTGTCTGACTTGACTCTAAATAACTTTTGGCGGTTTCCAAAAACCAGCTCCAGACTGGAAAAGTGAAGGGCTGCCCTTTAAGAGATATTTGGAAAGTTGTTACATTCCCCTGGTGGCTCACACCAGGGTCACCACTTCTCACTAATCAGCTTCGTTCTGTGCCTCTTTGAGGTCTCAGAACTAGGGGAAACAGCATTTCCTTCGGTTAACGCCTTTCTCTTATTTTTTTTTCTCACAACAAGGCTGAAACTAGCCCATCCTGAGAGAGGCAGAGGAAGCTCCCATTTCTCTCCCTGGGCTGGACTAAATCCCTGGTTATTCCTCCAAGAGGAATGAGCCAACCCTTCCACGGAGCTCCCCCTCCCCCGTGTCTCTCTCATACTTGCAGGTTCCAGTTACTGGAGCTTTTAAATCAAAGAAAGGTGAAAAATGCCCTTGCTTCTGTCCTATTTTTGTATCTTCCTTGTTCTTGTTTCTGCTCTTTCCTTCCTACATTTTTGGGTTTTGGTTGGTTTTGTCCCTGAATTAAATAGAGTAGGTGAGGGAAATTTTATACATTGCCCAAAATCATACATGTCAGAGAAATACATGCTTCTTACTGAGATCATCAAATGGTGGAGAGAAGACATTTGGATGGCAGGCGAGCGTGAGGTCCCAGAACTTGTGGGGTCCTGGGCCCTGCCCTTGTCCTCTCTTTGTCGCCGGCAAATAAAGGCTTTGGGTTGGAGCAGAGTGTCTCAAACCTGAACGTGCACTCAACTCAGTTGGACCCGGATAAAATGCAGATTCTGATTCATAGGTCCTGGGCGGGGCCTGAGATTCTGCAGGTCTAACCACCCCCCCAAGTGACAACCATCCATGGATGGCACTTTGCTCTTAGCTGTGGAGCTGGCCCAGCGTGCAGAGTCTCGGACCCACCCCAACCTCCTGACTCAGAACTTGAACTTCCACCAGACCCCGGGCCATTTGAATGTACATTAGAATGTGAGCGTCATGCTAGCTCACAGCGGGAGGAGCCAGCTGCTCGTTGGCATCGCTGGGGAGCATTAAAACCGCTGATGCCTGGGTCCCAGCCCTGGGTCCTGATTTAGTTGGTGGGGAGTGGGCGGGGCATCAGGAATTGTCCCAGTTCCTGGGTGATTTAATGGACAGCAAGGCTTGAGAACCACTGGATTGGGAAGACCCTAGGCCAAGCCCAATCAGGCCAAGAAAGGCAACTGAGAGTACGGAGTGTTTATGGGATGCTGCTTCTGAATTGTCCCACCTCCCTCAAAATGGGACCTGGTTTATAACAAGAAAAGGCCAGCCCGTGGCAACATCATGAAATACACACGCACTGGCCCGCATTCCCTCTGTCAACCCTCAAGGGTCCAGTGGCTCCTGCTCTGTGCTCTAGCCTGACCTCAGGAAACGCACCAGCCAAGAGGGTCTTATGTCATCCAATTACACGATGGTGAACATTTAAGTCACTGGGTTGCCCTCTACCAGGGGCATCCATATTTTCTTGTCTCTAATTGTAGTATTAGAGGGCAGAGAGGGAAGCCAGTGGGCTCTGGAATCCCACCGGGCTGGATTCACACCTTGGATGATGAGTTAGGTGGCCCTGAGGATGTCACATCAACCCTACGAGAGAGTCAGTGTCCTTATGAATAATGCCAACCTCACGGCCTTGGGGAGGATCAACCCTACGGATGGTAGGCCCTCAGTGATATCTGCTTCCTTCATTCCCCAACGCTGCTTCAGACTCGTGCTGGCTGCAAAGCCCCTGAAGCCGGTGTCCCTGCAGGAAACAAGGATGGCTGAAACCACTGTTCTGAGAGAGAAACAAGGGCTTGATTGATTCCCAGTGGCAAACACGTTAATTAGGGGAATGGACATCGAGCATGGGAGTGTGTTCATTTGGGAGACTGCTTCAGCCTATGGTGCACTTTTTCTCTGAAGAGTTTTATTTCTGGTGTTATAACCTCTGTTTCCAAGCAAAACCTTCGCTGGTCCACAGTGAATCATTGCTTACCCTGTTATCGATCTATGGAGGGAGGTGAGTTTGGAAGCTTTGAGAGCAGTGGTTCTCAATGCAGTGAATTTGGCGATGTCTGGAGACATTTTTGGTCGTCACAACTGGAGCAGGGAGCTGTTACTGGCATCTAGTGGGTAGAGGCCAGGGATGCTGCTAAATATCCTACAGTGCACGGGACAAATCCCACCACAAAGAATTATCCAGCCCAAAGGTGCTGAGCACCCCTCTTTAGGCCCAGGGCAAGGGAGATTAGATTTGTGTTTATATCTGCTCTCATAGCCATTCAATCAAGACACTGGCAGCTTGAATGACTGATTACTCAGTCAGGATGGATCTCGAGACTCACAGGTCTGTGGAGGACTAACAGGGAGGCACAGGGCTGTCAGCTGCCCATGTGGGAAGGCCCCCAAATTCCCCTGCTGACCAACTGCTCAGGCTCCAAGGCAGTGGTCTTCATAGGGGGTGTGCATGCCCTCGAGGCTGGGCAACACTCAGTTAGGGTGCAGGAGGAAAATATTAGAACTTCCTCTAGTCGGGGATCACACAAGCTCTCGGCTCTCCCACCACCCCTGCCCAACACTTCCCCTTGCAGTGTTCAGAAGAAGCAGGCTGCTCTGTAGGGATCAACTCAGAGGAACTCCGAGGCACGTCAGAAGCAAAGGGCAGAACAGTGCACGTGGGGGCTGCCGTTGAGTAAGAAGCGGGGCAGGGATGTCCTTTCGAGGATGCCGGTGAAACTGGGGATGGCAGGTGACTCTGGAGGCGGGAGAGGGGCTTGGACAAAGGCATGGAGTGGTCAAGAAGCTGAGGTGAGTGTCTGTACTCAGAGCATGTGTGTGACAGGGGGCCAGGGGGAGAGAGAGAGAGACAGAGAGAGACAGACAGAGAGAGAGAGAGGAAGCCATCTCCATGTTGGGGGCCTCTGCTTCCTGCTCCAGCCCTTTAGGTCTGGAGATGGTCCCACATACTTCCCCACCCCTTCTTTGTCTAAGCAGGGTTGAGATAGGCAGGAAGCTAGATATGAGCTGGGAGCAAGGTCACTCCACCAGGTGCAGCATCCTCATTACCGGGCAGCGGTTCTTCCGACGTGCAGCACTCCCCCAGACCCTGACCGAGAGTAGCCCCAAGCCTCATTATACCCTCATTTGCATTGCGATTTTGACCCCCCTTGTGGGGGATCACCGCCATGACAGTTCTGGAGATGCCTGTGTAAGGAAAAAATCTCCCCCTCCCAAGGTGGGAGTGGAGACAAAGCCCCAATTGGCCCACCTTCCAAGACCCTCACCCGCTTCCAGGACCCGACCTTCCAAAGCCACCGACCACCACAACTTTGGTGCAGTTGCTCCCTTGGAGCCTGCCTGCCCCTCCCCTTGGGGGTGTATTTTTGCTTTACTAATAAATCCTCCTCTGTTAAAACTTCTGCTGTGTGTCCACTCTCAAATTCTTTTGTGTCTGTGGACCAAGAACCTGGGACCCCCACTGCACTGAGCTGACCGGTGCTGGTTACAGGGTAGTATAGGATTATTCTTCACTGACCTCCCAATCTTGGAGACACACCCACTGGAGGCTTGCCAGATAAAATGCAGGACGTTCAGTTAAATTTGTATTCCAGATAATCAATGAATTATGTTCCTGATGAACCATCAATTTTTGGTGTAAGTACACCCCAAATATTGTATGGGCCATACCGACACAAAAAATTATTCATTGTCATCTGAAATTCACATTTAAGGGGGTGTCCTGTATTTCTAGCTGCTAAATCTGACACCACTACCCAAGGGCATCCCCCCTTACCCACGAGGCCTCCATGCTGGGCTGCCAGGCCCAGGTCGCGCACACGTGGGAAGAGGGAAGAATCCACCCGTGGAGGAGCAGCTGGATCTGGGCACGTCTCAGGGCCTCGGCGTCATGGCTGTGCCAGGACTGCCCGCGCAAGTCGCTGGGGCGGGGGTGGCCTGAGGTCTGGTGGGAACCGCAGCATCTGTCTAGTTGAAGCCTGGGAGGTACTTCTCGTTTTACTTCCAGTTTTAAAGTCTCTGTAGAGTGGGAAACACTGCAAAATACCAAACAGGACATGCGTGGAGTATGCGCAAATGATCTGATTTCTAACTGCAGAGGACATTACGTCATTCACATCGTGATGATGACAGTATGGGTGTCCAATCCCTTATCCACAATACTGAAATCCAGAACACTCTAAAAAGACATTTTTTTGGTAAGTTTGGAGGCAAATCCCATAGTTGGAGGTAAAACTGATCTGAATCAGTGTGAGGCTATTTATAGACTTTCTGCATCCCCGGTGCTGTGAATAGCACGTGTTTATCGTAGGGCGCTGTCCGACCCTGCTGGGGAGCGGGGTGTGTGTGTGTGCGTGTGTGTGTGTGTGTGTGTGTGTAAATGACGTTCAGGATATGCCCATTTGCCTAAGGCCCTCAAACTTGAATGCCCAAACACCAAAGCATGTTGGGTAAGGAATTGTGCAACTAGAACAGCAGATGGTTACCGAGCTCTCAAATTGTGAGAAGCACTGTGCTAAATGCTTTATATATCTTATCTCATTTCATCCTCACAATCTATGAAGTGGATACTTTCATTTCCATCTCTGGTAAAAAATATGTTTATTGAAGTATGACATACCCACAGGAAAGCACACAAATGGAGTGCACAGCTGGAAGATTATTACAAAGTGAGCACACGCCTATAACCACTTCTCAGCTCCACCCATCACCTGTACCCCAGAGCCCCTCATGCCCCGCCCATCATTACCCCCCAAAAGGGGACCACTATCTTTCCATCACCAAAGATCCATTTTGCCAAGTTCAAAAAAAAATGCTAGTATTAATTGAGCAGTTTATGTGCCATGAGCTATAGTTATACTATTTCTCACGTAGACTCTATCAGAGGGTCTGTAAGACTCTATCTTACAAGTGAAAAGAAACCATAGCTTAGAGATGTTGTGTAACTGGCCCCAAATCATTGCGATAGTAACTAATAGAGATGGGGTACATTTTTCTTAGTTAAACTTTCGGTTGAGTGTAATATACATGCAAAAAGGCGTATGTATAGTAAATTCAGCTCAATGAATGCTCACAAACTGACCACACCCTGCAACCAGCACCAGATAGAGAAACAGGATGTCATCAGCAACAGAGACACTGCTCCCCCAATCTCCCGTATCCCCATCCCCCCCACCGAGGGCAACCACTCTCCTGACTCCTGACACCTTTGGCTGGATTTGAGCTGTAGGTAAGTGGAATGAAACAGTATGTTCTCTTTGGTGTCTGACTTCTGCTCAACATTGTATTTTCATTAGAGCCATCTGTACTGTTGCTTGAGGCTGGAGTTTACTCCTCTTTATTGCTGAGCAGAATTGCACATTTGAGCACCCACAGTTTACTTGCCCATTCTCCTAGGGGTGGGCATTGGGGGCGTTCTCAGATTTTGGCAGTCACAAACAGTGTCTGAATGCTGGCACCCGTCTTTCGGTGAGCACACACACATTTCTGTTCAGTGTGTGTCTTGGTGTGGATTTGGGATCACAAAGTGAGTCTATGCTTAGCTTTTTAAAAATTTGCACACAGTTTTCAGACGTGGTTGTACCAAGTGGATACACTGTGAGACAATAAATTTCTGTTGTTTAAGCCACTCAGTCTGTGGTAGATTATTCCGGCAGCCCTAGGAAACTAGCACATGGAATGATTATTCACATTTTGAAAGATGTTGGTTTGGTAAGGAATGCTGGTCACAGCCTTCCTGGAGGTAGCCTGATGAGCTATTGTGCTTACAAAATGTTTTGCCTTTAATTTGATTCAGGAAGTCATCTAATGCATAACTGGTTATATTTCTGAACGCTTGAAGGGGAGGTAAAAGCTGACTAGGATGATCATGCAAAGCTAGCGGATTCTGGCCAGCAAGCCTTGATATATTTGTGGTCCCGACTCATAAAAGGGCATCCACCCACTGGGTCAGATTTGAGGAGCAGCCACAGGGAGGAACACCAGTTGGATGTGTCTGGCTTTTTGCGGTGTTCATCTACCAGGCCACCTTCTCCCCCTCACTCCGTGGCACCGACCAGTGCAGAGGGCAGGCCGAACCATCTCCAAGGGCAATGAGGGCACGGCTGAAGAACGCATATTCTTCCTTGCCTGCCCAGGAAGTCTCCCAGCAACCCAACCCCAAGGGATTTCTCTGGAAACTGGAGAGGAAGAGGAGTAGCTTCCCTGGGGTCTGAGTCCACATCCTCCAGCCGGAAGCACAAACTTAGCTCTCTTCCTCAGAACACGTGGCCCAGCACTGTGCTAAAAATAGTGCAATTTCTTAAAATTACATTAAGCTTTGATTACAGAGTATATTAGTTTCCTGTGGCTGCTGTAAAAAAGTGCCACAAGCTGGGGGCTTAAAACAACAGAAATTTATTCTGGCACAGTTCTGGAGGCGAGAAGACCCAAATCAAGGTGTCTGCAGAGCCCTGCTCTCCCTGAAAGTTCTAGGGAAGGATTCTCCCTTCCCTCTTCTAATCCTGGTGGCCGCCAGCAATCCTTGGTGTTGTTGATATAAGCCACATCACTCTGATCTTTGCCTCTGTTTTCACATGGCCTTCTCCTCTGTGTCTGTGTCTCTGTGTCCAAATCATAAGGACACCAGTCACGTTAGATGTAGGGCCCACCATCACCCAGGATGACCTCTTAACTTGATTATATCTGCAAAGATCCTATTCCCAAATAAAGTCCCACTCTTTTTTGTGTGTGAGGAAGATTGGCCCTGAGCTAACATCTGTGCCCATCTTCCTCTATTTTGTATGTGGGACGCTGGCACAGCATGGCTTGATAAGCGGTGCCTGGGTCCACGCCTGGGATTTGAACCTGCGAACCCTGGGCCTCCAAAGCAGAGTGTGCGAACTTAACCACTACACCACCGGGCTGGCCTCTAAAGTCCCATTCTGAGGTTCCAGGTGGGCATGAACTTTGGGGAGACACTATTCAACCCAGTACACAGAATACCCCCTGTTTCGAAGTAAATTTGCGACATTTAAGAATCTCTTTCTCCACTGCCTTGAACTTGGATAGTTTAGAAATTCAGAGCACGTTTGTGTCTTAGTGAGGGAAATCTCTGTATCTTAGCGGCTTTACATAACGTAAGTTTACTTCTCACTCACGTGAAGTTCAGAGTGAGTGATCCTGACGAGCAGGTGGTGTCTGCCTGAGCAGTGGTTTGGGCACCCAGGGTCCTTGCGTCTTGCACGTGGGGCTCCGAGGTCCCCATGCCCATTCGCATCAAGCTGCAGAGGGGAAGAGCATGAATGACTGTGCATGGGCAGTTTTATTGGGCCAGACCTGGAAGCGCTGCCCATCACGTCCACGAACATTCTGTGGACAGAACTCTGGCACGGGCCACACCAACTAGCAAGAGAAACTGGGAAGGGTAGCGTGGTGGTGCACCAGGAGGAAGAGGAGAGGGCTGGGCGAAGAACCACGGCTGGGACTGGCACTTCAAGATGGCGCCTGAGGGCAGGCTCATCCCGGAAGGAATTTTCCTTTACCTTCTTCCTCCCCTCATTCTTCTCTCCATCTTGCTGAGCACCAGCTGGTCCACTCTGAATGGATAAAATCCTAAAGGAACATGTTCTTGGGTGCGGCCCAGAGCTGCAGGCATGGTGAGGTGCCCTGGAGATGGGCTTCATGAGCTTCATGCTAAACCTGCCTGGGTGCCCACTGGGAGCCCCGGGACCCTGCATCTAGGAACTGGGACCCTGGTGGGAGAAGTTGGTGCTGAGGTACTGGCGCCCCGTGACACAGAGGGAGCTCTCAGGACCACACCTGGGCAGGGCCGCTCAGATTAAACTCACCCTCTCACCCGGCCCGTGGTTTTCAAACTGCCACCAAGGCCAGGTTGAAGCCGGCTCCTAAAAATGAAATGAAATAGAACTGAAGAGAAGAATACCAAGGTGCCTAGAACGTAGCAAGAGAAGGTATGTTTCAGGAAGCTTATATTTCACTTTTATGCGTATCTGTTCTGGGTTTCGATGTAAACCATTTCTTATTAACGGTTGCAATTAAAGCCATTTGAAAGCCCCAGTCTGTGTAGGAGAATTTGAAAGCAGATGATGAAAACACACCACAGAGGTAATCACGATTTTCTAGGTTTCAGGAATGCTTCATGGTCCCGGCAGAGAGATCGGTGTGATGTCGAGGAGGAGCCTGGGCTGGGTTTGAATCATGGCTGAACCACCTCCCCCAGGACATACTTGTGAGGATCACTTCACTTCCCTGAGCCTCGATTTTCTCATCTGTAAAATGGGCTAAATAATGACTTTGGTGGTGATGATGAAGAGGATGAAATAGCTACTCACACATTTATTCAGGGTTCTCTGTCCCAGGCCTCATTCTGAGCATCTTACGTGTATTACCTTGGTCTTCTTTACAATATCCCTCTGATCAAGTACCAGCACCATTAGGTTTATTTGTACAGACGAGGAAACCGAGGCACAGAGAGGCCAAATAACTTATCCAAATGAACTGCTGTGTATGAAAATGCCTGACATGGTGCTTGGCACATAGTGAATATTGTACTAATTTTAACTTCCTTACCATTAATTCTGGTTCAAATGCTTTAAAGTATCCTTAAACATAGGCACATCGGGGGTCGGTCAGGTGGCGCAAGTGGTTAAGTGCGAGCGTGGTGGCTCAGGGTTCGTAGGTTCAGATCCCAGGTGTGCACCGACACACTGCTTGTCAAGCCACGCTATGGCGGCATCCCATATAAAGTAGAGGAAGATGGGCATAGATGTTAGCTCAGGGCCAATCTTCCTCAGCAAAAAAAAAAAAAAAAAAGAGGAGGATTGGCATTGGATGTTAGCTCAGGGCTGATCTTCCTCACACACACACACAAATATAGGCAGATGGACAAGCTGGTAGAAGATATAACACGGTGTGAGATGCTGGCTAGCAGACTCCTGGAAGCTGCTTTAAGAGGGCCTGGAGGTGTGAGGGTCAGTAAGTCCTCCCTGAGAGGCCTTCGGAACCACAGCTGCTTGCAGCAGGAGGGCAGAGTCCCTGCTGCCCTGTTGGAGAAGCCTGAATTTTCAGCATGGGAGGAATGTGTGGAGAATTGGGAGGAGGGGCCCCTCCCCTCTGGCCCTCAGGGGAAGACTCAGGAGTGGCTACTAGAAGGAAACATAATGATGGGCATGGCTGTCTGTTAATAAACTCTTTTATTACTGTTTTTTTTCCCCAAAGCCCCCAGTAGATAGTTGTATGTCATAGTTGCACATCCTTCTAGTTGCTGTATGTGGGACGCGGCCTCAGCATGGCCGAGAAGCAGTGCGTCGGTGCGCGCCTGGATCCGGACCCGGGCAGCCAGCAGCGGAGCACGTGCACTTAACCGCTAAGCCACGGGGCGGGCCCTTATTACTGGTTTTTAAAGATTAGAGCCCCGGGAATCCCCAGCCCTGCTCCATACCCCAAGCCACCCAACATCAACACTGCCTCTACGAAAAAGCTTCTAATACGGTGCAGCTGCAGAGGGTCCCCGCCTGCCAGCCCAGCATGGCCACCCTCATCCTCTCCAAGAGAGAGACTGCAGCCCCTCCGGGGGACAATAGAGTTGAGCTCCCTGCACGGGCATCAGACAAATAATTAGACCAAACTGCAAGAGGTAATTACGTCTTTGTTTCTCAGAAATTATAAACAGAGAGCTGAGAGAGGGTTGCATCACCCCGTCCCAGGGGCACCGGCACAATTGCTCTGAAAGCGAAAGCTGGGTCGTGTGTAAGTCAGAGTGAGACTGCGGAAAGGTCTCGTGGACAATTACTGATAGCGTTCAGGAAGAAACCTCTCCCAGTGAGAGGCTCTTGCTCAAAGAGGTCCCTCCTTGCCCTGTTCCAACATTGGCTTCTTCCAAGTAGTCTTTCTGTATCATCTCAATTATATAAGATATTTTATGCCGTATTTTAATACAGTTGTTTCTTTACAGAACCCATGACTTGGTTTGGCTTCATCAACGAAACTCAATAATTTATCTTGCACAGCGCCCGGCACACCTGGGGCATGAAATCAACGTGGAATAAAAAGATGATGATAACTCTAATAATGTACATAATTATATAACACTAAAAGTAAAAAGATCAAAGCTAACTTGCTGGAGCACGTTCTTCTGCCTCCTGTCTGGCCCGTGGAGACATCTCGGGGTCGCCCGTCCTGAGAGGGCTGCCACCCCAGTTAACTGGGAAATAGCGTCATTGCAAAGATGACACTCAGGAAATCAGCACAGGTGGAGGTGGAGCTGGGTCCAGGGACGAGAAATCAAGGAGCCTCCTGCGTGCGCCCTGAGCCTGTGTCCCGGGGAAAGGAGGTGCAGAGGTGCTGGACCCCAGGCCCCACGTCCCTCTCCCCACCCCAACTGGACCAGAGATTTGTTCCCGAGCCCCCAATGCTCGGGCGGACTCCAGCTGCAGCGGGACTGCAGGCTCCAGAGCTTGTGGGCGGGTATTGCGGCCAAGGGTCCCCAAAATGTGGGATGGCAGTGGACACACTGGTCTGAGGGGAGTGGGCAGGCTCCTCGGGGAAGGTCAGAGAGGCCAGGCCCGGCTGAGGTCACAGGGAAACAAGCTGTCCCTGCCTGCCTGCTGGGGGTGACATCCCCATCCCTCAGCCTCAGCCTCATCTACCCTCAGATGGGAGAGGGAGCCAGAGTGGGAAGAGCTCTCCCCATAACCCTGCCCCAAGAGAAGCCCCTCCCTGTGCGACACAAAGCCCTGTGCCAGGACGTTGATTGTGTCTTACTATTGCCGGCATTGCTGCAAAGCCGGATCTTAGATCCTAGAGAGCACAATAAGAACCAAGCGTGAGGCTATGGGGCCACGTGAATACCTGAGAACAGTGTTTTGATCCGTTTCAGAAGTCTGCTAGGCCTGCCGTAACAGAATGCCACAGACTGGGCAGCTTCAACAACAGAAGTGTATTTTCTGGAGGCTGGAAGTCCAAGATCAAGGTGTCAGCAGGGTGAGTTTCTCTGAGGCCTCTTTCCTTGGCTTGTGGATGGCCACCTTCTCACTGTGTCCTCACGTGGCCCTTCCTCTGTGTGTTGCATCCCTGGTGTCTCTTCCTCTTATAAGGACACTAGTCCTGTTGGATCAGGGCCCCACCCTTATGACGTAGTTTAACCTTAATTACCTCCTTAAGGGCCTCGTCTCCAAATGCAGTCACATTGGGGGTTAGAGCTTCAACATAGGAATTTTGGGGGGACACAGCTCAGTCCATGACAAGAGGAAAATGATGCCCAAGTGGCTCCCAAAATCTTCCGGGCTGTGTTTTTCTTAGGTAAGACGCTCAAACTCTGTCATGCGCTACCTGACACATGCATGAAGTGTTGTCACACTCCATTGAAGTTAGGATGCATGGAGGAGCATGTCTTTCACCAGCTCAAGCCTCTAGTAACCAAGAACACTTCACTCCTGCTGCTGCTGCTTCACCAAACCAGCCTCTGCCCCACCCTGGACTGGGGCCAGAGCTCACAGCTGGGGAGGTCGGGCCTGATGCCCAGGGGCTCACTGCCGTGCACCAGGCGTGGTCCATCCATCCCCGTCTTCCACCCAGGGGGAGACTAGACATGAGTGCACTGGAGGGCTCTGGCCCCTGGGTACTGCTGACAGCCCCCTCAGCCCTTGCCCCTCCATTCTTTCCTGTGGATAATTCGAGTTCTCTTGGTGCTAGGTCAAGTGCTGTGCAAACTCAGCTTCCAGCTTCTTCCAAAGACACCTCTGTGCTGTGGGTCCCCAGTACCACCCTCAGGTTCGGTGATTCACTAGGACTCACAGGACAACGAAAAGCTCTTATATTTATGCTTGTGTTTTTTTACGGTGAAAATACAGATTAAAATCAGCAAAGGGAGAAGGCATGTGGGGCAGAATGCAGGAGAGAGCGGGGCCAGCTTCCAGTGGTCATCTCCCTTGTAGTTGCAGACACAGGGCTTAATTCTGCCGGCAGTGACGTATGACAGTGCTCACCAAATGTTGCCAACCAGGGAAGCTCATGTGAGCCTCGGTGTCCAGGGTTTTTATTACGGTCAGTCACGTAGGCATGCTGCACCCACATGACTGACACAGCTACTCAAACCCCAGCCCACTACAGGTCAAATCGATCCAGCGTGCCCCACAGCCTCAGGCGTACAAAAACAGGTGCTCACCGGGAACCACGTTGTTACCATGAATTATTTGGCGTGCTCCACAGCCTCAGCCATACAAAGTCACTGTCATCAGGAAGGATAGTCCAAGGGCTTGGAGGTCATCTTCCAGGAGCCCAATCAAGGGGCACGTGTGGGGTTTGGGCATCCAGGTCGCCTGAGTTAACCCTTCACTGCATAAGCAGCATCCCTAAATCCCTCCAGCTAAGGAATTCGGGAGATGCTACTGTCAGTGCCAGGTGTTATCAATCTGATTCCTCTTTGCCAGTATGATTTGGGAGAATATATATGTTTTTATTCTAATTTTCATTTATTTGATTATCAGTGAAACAAAACAACTCTCTGCACATTTCATTGCCATTTGGATTTCTTGTGTAATTTGCCTAGTCATTTAATTTGTTTATGTATATTTTGGGTCATTTATATTTTTTCTAATACAGGAGCCATTACGCATTGTGCATATTAGTTCTTTATGTGTTGAAAAGAAATATTTTTCTTTTAACTTTATTTTTTTTGTGATCTATACAGAAATATATAATTATTATGTAGTCAGTTGGTCAAGCTTTTCTTTCATAATTTCAGATCTTAGAAGTAGGATGAGAAAGGCTTTCCTCTCAAAACTGTATACTCTCCATTATTTCTTCTCATGCTTTATTTTTAAATATTTATTTTAAATATTTGACCTTTTGGAATATTTTATTGTGTATTGTATTAATTTCCTAGAGCTGCTGTAACAAATTACCACAAACTGGGTGGCTAAAACAACAAAAAGTTTATTCTTTCACAGTTCTGGATGCTAGGAGTGTGGCTCAAGGTGTCGGCAGGGCTGTGGTTTTTCTGAAGGCTCTAGGGGAGAATCTGTTCCTTGCCTCTCTCTCAGCTTCTGATGTTGCTGGCAACCCTCGGCCTCTTGGCTTGTAGCAGTATCACTCCAATTTCTGCCTCCAGCTTTATGTGGCTTTCTTCCGGTGTGTTTCTGTCGGTCTTTTCTCTTCTTATAAGGACATCAGTCCGATTGGAGAAGAGCTAACCCTAATCATCTCGTCTTTACTTGATTACATCCACTAAGACTCTATTTCCAAATAAGGTCACATTCATGGGTACCAGGGTTAGGACTTCAACATATCTTTTAGAGGGACGCAATTCAAACCATAGTATATATGGTGTAATACAGGGATATAACTTCATTTCTTTTCCCAAATGCTTACCTAATGATTCCAATGCCATTTGTTGAACAATACATCTTTCCTCCATGGATCTATTTCAAGACTTTTTATTCTGCTCTAGCAACGGATCAGTCAATTTCTACTGAGGCTCATACTGTCTAACAAGGCATTGGTGTATAACTATCCGAGATAAATGATTATAAAAGTAAACTGGTAAAAAAAAATCAGTTAGCCTCCCACTGTTAGTGTCATCATTACGGTCATTCCGTTACGGTCTGTAGTGGGAGATCTGTCTGAAGATACTTTCACTTCCAGTTTTCGCACCCTTGTTTGGGCTTGGACAACTATAGCTCCTGCTATAGAGCTGATTATGTTTGACCAAAAAAATAAGTAAATGACTTTTGTTTTCTTTCTTAGCCACTATACTACTAATAGGGCTTGAGTATAAAAAATACATTAATTTTTTAAAATCCCCACAGAACATTCCTTCAATGCAAGAGCTTATAAATCTGGCACAACACTTGAGAGCTACAGGAAGACATATCAATACAAGGGCTTAATGGTCAAGAGAACTCACTCATTCACTCTACATGTATTTATTAGGTGTCAGGCACTGCTCTAGGCAAAGGGGCTATAGCAACAAACAGGACAGACTCCTTGTTTCCATAAGCTTGTATTTCAGTGAGGGGAAGACAGCAACAAGACAAACAGACCTAAAGAGGTACAGAATGCCCCCTCTGAGAACAAAGGAAAGGTGTGCCAACTTGAATTCCAGGGAAGAATCCGACCCTCTGCTCAGCTTTATATTTCTTGTTGAAATATAGATTATCGGTGACATCCCCAGTTCTCACATGAGAAAACAGAGTCACAGAAGTGAAACACAGGGGCAGAATGACACAGACAGGTAAGAGCAGGCATGACATTTGAGTCAACAGACCTTCTTAATAGCAATCTCCCATTGGTAGCATTCTTCATTAGTTTACAAAATATTTTCATTCCCATTTGTAAGAAGGGGAAACTGAGGCTCAGAAAGACTACCTGATTATTTGATTGTCTGCAAGAATAATGCTTATTTTACAATTCCTCAAGAAAGCCATAAGAGTCCTTAATACACAATAAATGTTTAATAAATGCTGACTTACACTGCAAACACCTGAGCTGGTATCCATCATTGGCTGGGTCCCTCTACGTGAGCAGTGAGGTGACGGAGCCAGATGCACACAGGCAATATATTTTCTGATTTCTTTCATTTTTTGTGCAAGGAGTTCCATGTCCCTATGAATATTTTTAACATTTTATTTTGAAATGATTTTAGACATAATGAAATTTTCAAAAATAGTCTAAACAGTTTATATATATCTTTCACTGCTTCCTGTAATTTACATACTGTGGTACAATGCTCAAACCCAGGAAATCAACCTTGGTACAAGACTACTAACTAAACTATAGACTTATCTGAATTTCACCCATTTTTTCCCTGTGCCGTAGAAGGTTAACTCAGCAGGCTTGGAGGTGTTCAAATCCTGTAGATTCTAGAGAAAGGACTGGCTCTTGACCAGGATAAAGGGTCTTTAGCCCCCCATCCCATCCGTCTCACACACACCTATAAGCTGGAATCTCCTACTTCCCTAGACCCCTCTTAAAACGCCAGCTCCACGTCTCTATCTTCACTACTCAGTCGGCTGTCAAATCCTGAATGAAACCTTGGTCACCATATGGTAAAGAGCAGCGCTCATGCTTCCCCTTAACGGAGGGCCTTGTGCATGTGGCCATCACAGCACCCCTCACGTTGCTTATCTGACTCTCTCCCCAGGTAGGCTGGGATATTGCTGGAGCCAGGTTGTGGTGGGCATTGAGTCTTTGTCTGCAGATGATAGTATCCACCTTCTTCTGGGAAATGTGCCTTCTTTCCACCATAGCTGAGAGGTGCCAATGGGAGCTGTCATGATCTTACAGACTCCACCCACATGACCAACAATGATTGGTCAGAGCTGGGCACCTGACCCCAGCTGACCAATCAGAGCCCTTCCCTGGGATTTCTGAGCTTGGGA
Source organism: Diceros bicornis minor (assembly GCF_020826845.1). Lineage (NCBI taxonomy): Eukaryota > Metazoa > Chordata > Mammalia > Perissodactyla > Rhinocerotidae > Diceros > Diceros bicornis. Next base: position 53,610,668 of record NC_080759.1, on the reverse strand, counting down.
GGCAGCCGCAGATTTCGGTGTCTCTCTGGTGGTGAGCACCCAGGTTTCTTGCTGGTAGAAGAGCCCAGCCTGGGGTAGCAGAGAGCGAAGGCAGACAGAGGTGGAGTTGAGCCCGGGAAAGAGAGTCTCGGCTTAGCCCCAGACGCCTCAGAGGCCCAGCTATGTCATGCGCCCTTCCTGGCTGATATGAGCCTTCCCTCAGGTTTCTTATATGTTCAGCCAAAAGCCCTCATTAATATAAAGACCGTATTTCATCTTCTCTGCATCTCCAAGCAGTGGCAAAAGCCCAGGCACACACTATTGATTATACCTCACATGATTATAATGTGAATGAAAGAGAAAAGTTCCAAGGGATATGTCGACAGCATCACAGTTTTTCTCAAGGCCCTTTCTGCCATTATGTTCCCATATAAGGAACTTGGTAGACCAGAACCACGTCGCAATGTCTTTCTTGTGTATCATTTCAAACATGTGGCACAGCATTCATTTTAACAGGCACCATGAAGAGACTGTCTAAGTGATTTGCAAAAACAGTCTGCCCACCTAATGAAATCAGAACAGCTTTTCCATCCTAAACTTGGGGATTAAAGAGGAAAAGCTGGTGTAAGTGGGGGCCGGGGTCAGCGCAGCCCTGGAGATGAGCAGCCAGCAGATTGCACAGCTCAGCACAGCCTGAGTCCAGGAGTCAGCTAGGACACAACTCCAAACGACAAAAAGGAAGAAAAAGAAGTCCAGATTTTATTTCCCAGACTCATCTTAATTTTGTTTCCCAGCTCATCCTAAAAATGACAAATCATTCAAGACAGAATGAATTGTTTGGACAACAACGTTATTTCTACTCTATGGCTACGGCCACACTAGGGTGTAGAAATAGGAAACTGGCATATATTTTGGCAAAATGAGAATCTCTTGTTTGCTCATTTAAAATAAAACTTTTTTCTTCTGATTATAAAACATACAAGTCCATTTATGGAAAATTTGCAAAATATACTAGTACCCTCTTATCTGTGGTTTCGCTTTCCATGATTTCAGTGGTCATCTATGGTCCAAAAATATTAAATAAAAAATTCCAGAAATAAACAATTTATAACTTTGACTTGTGCACCAGTTTGAGGAGTGTGATGAAATCTCACGCCTTCCCACTCCATCTCACCTGGGATGTGAATCATCCCTTTGTCCAGCGGATCCACATGGTATACGCCACCTGCATGTTGATCACTTAGTAGCCGGCTTGGTTATCAGATGGACTGTTGCAGTATCGCAGTGCTCGTGTTTAGGTAGCCCTTATTTTACTTAATAATTGACCCAAAGCGCAAGAGTAGTGATGCTGGCAATTTGGATATGCCAAAGAGAAGCCATAAAGCACTTCCTTTAAGCAAAAAAGCTGAAAGTTCTCGACCCTATAAGGAAATTAAAAAAATCATATGCTAAGTTTGCTTAGATCTACAGTAGCTTTTTTTTACAGTATATTGTAACAAAATTGTTCTATTTTACTACTAGTTATTGTTGTTAATCTCTTACTGTGCCTAATTTATAATGAGATTTTATCATAGGTATGTATATATAGGAAAATACATGGTATGTATAGAGTTTGGTACCATTTGCAGTTTCAGGCATCCACTGGGCGTCTGGGAAAGTCTCCTCCGTGGGTAAGGGGGGACCACTGTACAGAAAAATATAAAGTGCCCAGTGCTGGGGCATGTGAGGAAGGTGAGAGCAGGAAGTGGGTGGGTGGTCAGGCAGGGCTTGCACCCACCCCTGTGAGGGCTGTGTCCAGAGGGTCCGGCAGGGTGGTTGGGGGGCTCCCAGGGAAGGAACACAGGGAAGGGAAGAGAGCCTCACACAAACACCTGGTCTTTAACTTCTCTGCGTCGGGGCATGGAGGAACCCTCCCTGAGTCTGTAGAGCAGAGGGCAGCAAGACCTCCATCATGGGGGAAACTTCCACTTCCCAGGGCGGTGAGGGTGGTGCGGTTGGGTGGGAGTCAGGGTGGGAGTCAGGGCAGCACCACGGTGGCAGTGGCCTCAGTGGATAGATTTGGGGGGTTGGTCTAGGTTATTGCCCAGCTTTGGCACGTTAAGGCTCTGCCCTCGGCTCCATCAGCAACAGGCCTCGGGGTCCCAGGCTTTGGTGGCCGAGAAAGCAGTGTGGGTCCCAGGGGTGGTTCTAAGGGGACAGAGGCAGTGCCTTTGGTGGGGCTGTGTTGTAGAGTATACAGGCCTCTGTGAGAAGCTCTCACACACCTGTCCTTCTCCCTCACAGTGCTGACAACAATTCCAATGAGTAATTAACAGTGAAGGTCCTTGTTTAGGGTCTGTCTCAGCAGTAGGGTGCCCAATGGTCTGCTAAATGAGGTGACAAAATTGTCTAGTTTGTCTAGGGTTTCCCCAATTTTAGCACTGACAATACTGCATCCCAGGAACCCCTCAGTCCCAGCCAAAACAGGACAGTTGGTCACCCTCCTTAGCAGACAGATGGGATTCTCTATGAGCAGGCCCCAGTGTCTGTGATCTGCTATATTTCCTGTACCCCTGCTCAGACATGGTGCCTTGCACAGAGTGTGCATCCGATAAATATTTGCTGAACAAGAATTATTATTATTACTGGAAATGTTCACTGAGTATTTGCTGAATGAATGCCCCCCCACCAGTAAAAGAAGAATCATTTTCAATGTTATAATATACTACCAATAAATGGGATAAACTGGATTTACAGACTTGTCCAAAAAGGAATAGATGCTGTTGTGCAGATACAAAGCACTGAGTAGGGCAAGTTTAGCAGAGCTAAATCCTCTAAAAAAGCTCAGAAAATGGCCTCGAGGGGTTTGGTGCTGATTTCTTGAATCAGTCTTAAGTGGAGATTATGGATTTCCAGATCCTCTCAGATATGAGGGGCCAAAGCAGGAAAGACAGATGTTGGGCAAATGTGACAATTAGTAAGAGTAAGAACTTACATTGCATGTTAACTAGCATAGCAATCTCAGAAACATTCCTTCAGATGGGAGGCATAAGACATAGGATTGGAGAGGTGACCTATTTTTTTTAAGGGCACCCACAAAGTGGGGATTTGAAACCGGGCCATCCTTGTGCTTTTCTTGTGTTATTCTCCAATTTCATATTGACCAGGGCCACAGCAATGAAGCCCAATGGCCAGTGAACGGTTTCCTGAGGCTGTCCAAGCTCCAAGCCGTTTAGACGCATCTGTAGCTATAGGCTGATGACCACTTAGACAATGTTAAAATGTGTAGAAAGAGCCAGCACAGCAGGTCTGGTTGCTTGCTCCTTGCATATCTCCAAGGAAACCTGGAGCCATGACCGACCCTTGGCCAATGCTTGGCAATGTGGCTCTGGGAAGGTTTACTCTGTCAGTGACTGATGATTTTGTTGTGTACACCAGGAGCAATGGACCATGCCCTACCAGCTTGCGAGGATGGCTTGGCACAGATGTCAAGACTGATGATGCGTGCCTGGTTTCATTGTTGGAGTTCTGAGTTTTGGGAGCTGTGGCTCATTGATAGCAGGATATGTCTACGTGACCAGCTCCCCGTAAAGGCCTTGGACTCTGGTACTTGCATGGGTTTACCTGGGCAGAGACCCTCCATATGTGACCCTGTAGTCTCTGCCTGAGAAAAAGCATGTTATAGGTGGGCTCCGAGGAGCAGGCATGACTCCTGGATCCTGCCAATATCTCATACATACCATTTCCTGCTGCTTTTGCTCTGCATCCTTTGCTGTAATACATCTTAGCCCTGAATACAACTCACCGTGGACTCTTGTCAGTCTTTCTAGCAAATCACTAGATTTAGTCTTTCTAGCAAATCCAACACATAAAAGGAAACAGCAAAGCCCAGTTCCTCTTTAGTCTGCTGGATGCTGCCCCAGCCGAGATCCAGGCCATCCACATTCTTGCCCCACCTGACTCCTTCCAGGTTTGAATGAGGGCTGTGAGAAAAAGGGTTAAAATAGTTACAGGCAAGCCAGGAGCTCGAGTTATAATTCCCAGAAAGGGAGGTTCTTCTTCAGCTCACAGCTCCAGGGTCCACCCACCTGCAAAATGTGTCAGGAAGCATGATGCCTGGGCAGAGGGGGTACAGAGGGTGAAGGTCCCTGGAGGGCAAATTTCAGGTTGATTGCCTTTTGGAATCTCTGGGATTTGTGGACCCAGGTTAATATACATAACCAGAGTTAAAGCCACAGGGCATCCTTGGACCTCGGTTACTTATTACTGGGTCAGCCAGGGAGGCACTTTGGGTCAAAGTATCCTCCAGCCCTGTAAACCCCTATCCATGTGTGCATATCTCTGTTCCACAGTCCAGAAGCACATTGCAAATCCATTCTCTCCCTCCTTTTATCTATCTATCATCTATCTATCTATCTATCTATCTATCTATCTATCTATCTATCTATCTACTTACCTACCTACCTACCTACCTATCTGTCTATCATCTATCATCTGTCTATCTATCATCTACCTAATCTATCCTCTGTCTTTAATATTTTTATATGTATACACTGAAGAAGTACATTGCAAATCCATTCTTTCAATTTTTCTCTATCATCTATCTGTCAATGAATCTATCTGTAAGATTTTATATGTATAAAGTGATGAGCACAATCAAAGACACAAACACCAATTAAATAATTAAAAAGTAAGATAATCAAACAATTACACATACACTTGCTATTCAAAGAAAGTCCCAGCATTTATTGTGCATTGAAAATGAATGGCTAATCCAGAACAGCCAAAACAATCTTGATAAAGAAGATCAAAGTATGAGGACTCACACTTCCCTGTGTCAAAACATACTACAAAGCAATGGTAATCAAGCCAGTGATACTTGCAGAGAATAAACATATAGAACCATAGAATAGGATTGAGAGTCCAGACATAATTCCATGTGTATATGATCAACTGATTTTCAAAAGAGTGCCAAGAACATTCAATGGGAGGAAGAATGTCTTCTCAACAAATGGTGTTGGGACAACTGAACGGCCACATGCAAAAGAATGAATTTTGACCCTTCCCTCACACCCATGCAAAAATTAACTTAAAATGGATCAAAGATCTACATGTAAAAACTGAAACCATAAAACTCTTAGAAGAAAACATATGGTAAAACCTTCATGATATTGGATTTGGCAATGGACTTTTAGATATGACACTGAAAGCACAAGCAACAAAAGAAAAAAATAAATTTCACTTCATCACAATGAAAAAGGACATCATCAAGAAGGTGAAAAGACAACCCACAGAAGGGGAGAAATATTTGCAAACCATATATCTAAGAAGAGTCTAATATCTAGAATATATAAAGAACTCTGACAACTCAACAACAAGACAAACAACCCAATTTAAAAATGGACAAAGGACTTGTCTAGACAATTTTCCCAAAGATGATATCCAAATGGCCAAACAAGCACACGAAAAGATGTGACTTAAACTCAAGTCAACCTTGTCAATAAATGGACAAAATTGACATCTTGTGCCTCTGGATGGGAAGCAGTGAGAAAGTAACTTCATGTGTATTCTTACCAAAAATCATAGGCCGAATCTAGTGATGCAGAAACCTCAGATAAACCCAAATTTCAGGGAATCTGGGTGAAGGGTATATGAGAGTTTTTTTATACTATTCTCTTACAACGCTTCAGTAGCAACTTATGAGGCCCCTTTCTCGCTGCAAATAACAACCAATCTACAGATAAGACAGATAAGGTGAGTTTTACTTGAGCCAAGCTGAGGACTAGCTTGGGAATGCGGTCTCCACAAAGGAAGAAAGCATTCTGGAGAAGCATGGTTTTCAGTACAGCTTTATACCTTTTTAAAACAAAAAACATACATTAAACATGCCCAGGATACATATTCATCAAAGTTTCAAGGAGACATTTAGTTACAGACTAGCAGGTCAACATGACCCTGACATCCAGGAAAGGAAACTTATCTTCAGGAGTACTGATACTGTCTTCATGAAGGGAAGTATGCATTCTTATCTTCACAGAGTGCATTCTTTTACTTTGAGATGAGATTTAATGCATCCTTATCTTTAATGGTTAAAGCAGATGTACAATATATATCTGACAGGCCATAAGTTAGGCTTCTTTAGTTCAGGCCAAATCAGGTTTAAACCAGAAGAGCTACCCCATATACTTCAATATGTGAAAATTTCTTATTACCTTCAAAAAAAAAAAGGCTAACAAAAGATGTCAGATTAAAGAAGACCAAAGAGAATAGGCAACTAAATCACAACTAAATCTGTGATCCTGGTTTGGATACTGGACTGGGAGACATCATAGAAACACCACTGGGACACTTACTTGGTAATTAGTAATAGTTTTCTATCCATGATGAATTTCCTGGCTCAGATAACTGCACTGTGTTTATATGAGAGAATGTCCTTGTTCTTAGGATATAAACATGGGAATATTTAGGGGTGAAGGGGCATGAAATCTGCAACTGACTCTTAAATGGACCAGGGAAAAAGTAATATGTGTACTTATCTAGAGAAAGAGGGATGATGTGGCAAAATAGGGCAAAATGTTCACAATGGGTGTATCCGAGTGAACGGTATATGGGAATTTTTTATATTATTCTCGCAACTCTTCTGTAAGTTTTCCAGTATTTAAAAATAAGAAGTTGAAATAAGTTAGTATATAACAAAATTAAGCAAAAATCTTATAATAAAAATATTTATAATACAAAGTTAGAAAAACAAAACAATCTCTGCCATAAAAACTTTAGGGACGAGATCACTCACCGTCCCCAGGAGGCGGTGCAGCCCCCAGCTGCCACGCAGCCCTGCGAGGGGGGCTGTGAATGGAGCAAACATCTGCTTGGCACCAACACCAACTGAGAGCCCCTGAGGCTGGAGTCTGCGCAGGGGTGGGGGGAGAGAGGAGCATTATTTCCTGGTAGAAGATGAAGAGGAGGAGAAAATCACTTCTGGGACTAAGTGAGCTTCTAGAAGAATCCAAGTGCCCAGAGGCTCTGCATGTGTCCTCAGTGGTAGAGGCCAGCTGGGACCTTTCCAAGCCTGCTCCTTCCTGCCCCAGGTGATCAGAGCCACATTGTCTCAGGTCAAGGTTAGGGATCGAGTGCCTACTGTGTGTAGGATGTGTAGGAGTGAGGAGGCCACCAGGGGAGGCATGTACATGTGTGTGTGCGTGTGTGTGTATGCATGTGTGCATGTGTGTGTGTGTGTGAGGTGGGGTAGGGGAAGCCAGCAGAGCTTTGCAGCAATGCCATGAGTTATTACTACTAAATCAGGGGTGGGGTACAAGCTCACTCCCCTGAAGAGCCCGTGTAATGGTAATTTCCATTTCAAAACACTGAGATGATGGTTAAAACTTCATAGGCGCTTCCTCTGTGTCAAGGAACAGTTGAACTATTTCACCCACATTCACTCCTAACCCTCTTAACAAACCCGGGGTAAGTATCACTATTGTCTCCTATTTTACAACAGAGAGGTTAAGTAACTGGTCCAAGGCCACACAGCCAGTGACAGCTGCAGCCGACACCTGAGGCTCTTGGTCAAAACTGAGGTTGCCTCCTAGCCGGTGAACACACATCTGGCTCTTTTTGATCCTGTCCTCTTGGGACATAAGTTGAGTCGCCTGCAGGAAGAAGCCCTAAGGAAATGCTAGGGGTGTTCTCATCATTCTGGGAGATAAGCCCACGGTTTTGCAACTCTAAGGCATGTTCCTACACAGAAGGAGTCATGGCCTCATCCCCACCTGGGCAGTGGGCTTCTCTTGTCATGGTTTATTGCTCAGTTATGAATAAATTGCTTAAACTTGGCATTTGTGATTCACACCAAATTGGATAAATTGGTCCAGCCAGTTAGCATTTTAGGAGTATCTCAAATGTTTAATTGTACTAGCTCAAGCTTTTGTGAACTCCCATAAAAAAAAAAAGTTGCCGCTAAACATGTTTTGAGCATCGTTTGGGAGGACATGTTACCCTGCCCACACCGCCCAAGGCCAGGGAGAGGAAAGATAGAGGAGGGAGCCACCTTCTGTCTCCCTCTGGAGGTCATTTAAAGGCAGTAGTCCTTTGGGGAAACGCTCTTGACCCCTTTCCTTGAGTTATTATGAAGAATTACAGCCACGCAATGAGCCTGCGTCCTGGTTCTTCATCTACCGGCCACCACAAGGGATCACAGTAGCCAAACAAGTTGAATCTGCACCATATTTTTTTTAGCATAAATAGCTACCTGTCCTTGGTCAATGGGCAAGTGACAATCTGGATGCCGAAATTCTTTAGAAAGAGTATGTTGTGTCTAGGAGCCAGTGAAAGAATCGCTCACCTACTGGCTTCTGGAGACGGAAGGTGGTCCATCCCAATGGTCACAAAGGTGCTCATCCAACTCAGGTGTTCTCAGACCCGGGGGCACAACAGCATTACCTGGGAACCCTGTAAAAAATACCAATGGTGCCCGACCCAACCAATTCAACCAGGCTCTGTGGGTGGGCCCTGGAACCTCTGTTCTCAACAAGCTCCAAGCAATGGAAATTGGAGAATGGATTTGAGTCAGAAATGCACAGAGGTGATGAAAGCCAGTGGTATTCTTGTCTTCTCTCATCCATCTATCAGGAAAGACTCCGGGACAACACAAGAAAGAGAGCACTGTCAGAAGCAGTTGGCCTTCTCTGATTGGTCCCCGTTTGCCCCCAGTATTACTACTAGGTCACCTAGTCCATAACACACTCATATGTCACCCATCTGTGGTGGTTTCTCATCCCCAGGGACAACGAGACAATCACAGATGGCCACAATGCTCCCTCCCATCCCTCATGCTCTTCTGCAGTGTGACCTCGTCGTCCCCTGTCAAGAAGCAGAGTCTCTTTCTCCACCCCCTGGACCCTGGGCTGCCTGTGGCTCACGTGTAATTAACAGGATGTGGCAGAAATGATGCTGCGTGATTTCTGAGGCTAGGTCAGAACAGCTCGGAAGCTTCTGCCCCGTTCTCTTGGGATGTTCCCTCTCGGGATGCTTCTGCTTGTCCCACCTGCCAGTTTGCGAGAAGCCTGAGCCACATGCAGGTGCTCCACACCCCGTCTCAGCTGACACCGCTTTCAGGTGCCGAGAGTAAGGAAGCCTCCAGACAATCCCAGCCCCAAGCCACTCACATCGTCCCAGCTGAGGCGTCAAACCGTCCTCTCTGCCCTGTCCAAATTCTTGACCCACAGAATCCCTGGGCATGATGAAATGGTTCTTGTTTTATGCCATTAAATACGGGATGCCTGTTACACAGCAAGGATAACTGGAACAGCAGGGCCTATCTGTGTCATGGGGATTGTTGGGGGATGGAGGCCTGGGGATGGGGACCCTTGGTGAGGCACGGCCCACCACCTCTCTTTGGTTAAGAGAGCAGGCTCTAGAGCTGTCTGGTTTCAAATCCAGTCTCTGCCACTTACCAGCTCTGTGACCTTGGGAAAGTTACTTAACCTCTCTGTGCCTCTCAGTTCTTCATCTGTGTAATGGAGATAATAATAGTACCCACAGGAGTGGGTTGTTGTGAGGATTAACTACGTTAACATATGAACAGCACCTGGATCACTGGAAGTTCCCTGTAAGTGTTTGTAATCATTTCCAGTTTGCACAAGCCTTGGGCCCCATTTGATCCCTAGAGGATTTAATTCTGGCCTAGGGGGCGCTTACACTGGGAAAACAATCCTATTTCTTTGTCTCAGAGCCTGATGGAGGAAGAAAGCCAGGCTGTCTGTCTCTCCTTGTCTGTGTGTTGGGAAGGTGGGGCATCAAGAAAGATGCTGTATGCCGACAGGAAGGAGTCGGAGGGCTCCTGGGAAGAGCGTGCTGGTGGGATTGAGAATGGAGTCAGGCAGAAGGAAGGCTGGTGAAGCTAGAGAGGAAAAGAGCCTGGCCTGGCCAGTGGGCTGGTGTTTTAGTCGGGGGAGTGTGTGGAGAGAGGGGAGGGGCCGACCCCAGGAAAAGACAGGAGGGGCCACTGGGGAAGCGAGCCAGGTTTAGACAAGGAAGGGCCTTGCAGGGCGGGCTAGATGCTGGGCTTGCACCCTGAGTTTATGAGGAGGGGATTTTAAGAGAAGCTGGGGCTGAGATCACGAGCAAAAGTCCATCTTAGGAGGGGTCTCTGGCAGCAGGGCGGAGGCCTGGGAGGGGCAGGGAACCAAGCAGAAACTGGACAACCGAGGCGATTCCCAAGAGCTTGGGGCCTTCCAGGTCTTCTGCCCACGCCCGGAGAAGTCTCTTCCACATCTCCCAAGACGGAGGGATCAAATACCCCTCTCTGTGCATAAATATACATGGATCCGGACTTGGTTGGTTCCCGGGTTATTTTTTCTCCCGGCCTCTCTTCCCGGGTCAGTGAGCCAGCTTCACTTTTCCCAGTTACCAAATAATAAGAGTGCCTTGTAGCCAGCTTCCATTTAAGGTCTGCTGCTGGCCGGCTGCAGTGGAGACCAGGCAAACCTTCTTCAGCCGTGTGAATGGTTGTCCCCAGGGGGGCTCTTATAACAGTTTTAAAGACCTTGAAATTACTTTGATGAAAGTGCTGCTTATGATAAACTCTATCGCGCTGGCAGATCTGTGCGTACCATCTGCCTTTGTTAAAGACAATGATTTGATGCTTTTCCTGTAAAGGATCCAGCTGCCCGGCTTGGCTTGGCCAAAAAAGAGATTTATGTTGTAATCACATTGGTTCCCAAATGGTTAAGCATCATTGTGCCAGTAGCTGGCACATAGTGGGTCCTTAATAAATTTGTGGGATGAAGGTGAATGAGTGACTGGATCAAAGGCACTGGCAGTTATGAGGACCTGATTCAAATCTTTCTAATTTCCATCTCCCAGCCTGGAGCAGCTGTGATTTCCAACGCCACCCACGCAGGGCGCAGGCTTGCTTAGTGCCAGGATTTTACAAATGGGAGGAAAAAGATCAGGACAGGGACAGGGTAATGCTGCCCACCCCCTTCAGCACGCAGACCTGCCTGTCCTGGCCAGTGTCTGCCCAGGTCCTCATCGCCATCGTTACAGGCAGCCCCCTGCCCCCTGGTCCCCGGTGTGGGCCAGGGGCTCTGGTGGTCTCAGAATGTGATTGCCGAATAACAGAGGAGACTCGTGCCGCTGGGAGCAGCACGTGAGCGGCAGATGTGGCCTCTCGGGAACAGTACCATGGGGGTTGACCTCACCCCATCCTTGGCCCCTTTCGCTGGCAGCTCCTGATACCAGATGGGCTGGGTGCTTGGCCCGATGGCTTGGACAGTTAAGCAGTTCAGCTCATCATTTTCCACCTCGGCATGTTCCAGGATCCGGCCTGCCGCTCACTTCTTGCAGTTTTCATTTGGGAATTCTACTGAGCCTCAAGGCCCCAATTCATCCTCTGAATGCTGCTCCCGTGGGAGAGTGGGCTGGCCGTGCTGGGCAGGCCACACGGAGCGTCCTCGGCAGCCCGGGGAGGACGCATCATCACGGTTATGCAAGCGATTCTTCACCACCTGCAGAAGCAGGGGACCCCAACAGGGGTCTCCCTGAGAAGTGAGATGCATATTTCAGTGTCCCTAACACTTAAACTGCTTTCAAACCCTGTGGCAAATTGTTTTGCATACATTCCTGTTAAAAAAACCACCTCAAACTCTGAGGGTTGATTTGAATTCTAGAAAAAGCTGAGTCATTCAGAGCTGAGTCTGGGGAATAAGGTGAGTGATCAAATTTGGATAAATAAGGCATTTTTAGGTGAAAGATGAGGACTACCTTTAGAGCAATCAAACTGATTTTCATATGTGACTCAGCCTGAGTTTTGTAAGCACCACATAGATGTCTCGGGCAAAGGCAGCTGTATTATTTAAAAGTATTTTTTCCCTGGGCCAGCCCAGTGGCATAGTGGTTGAGTTCGCACGCTCCGCTGTGGCGGCCCTGGGTTCGCAGGTTCGGATCCCGGGCGCACACCAGTGCACCGCTTGTCAAGCCATGCTGTGGTGGCATCCCATATAAAGTAGAGGAAGATGGGCATGGATGTTAGCCCAGGGCCAATCTTCCTCGGCAAAAAGAGGAGGATTGGCAACGGTTGTTCGCTCAGGGCTGATCTTCCTCACAAAAAAAAAAAGTGTTTTTTCCTGAGATAGCCCATGACGACCTTCAGAGATAGGCAAATTTAGGCCTGCTCATTTTTTTAAAAAGTCAGTCATATTCATTTATTGTCATAACAAGTACTGTTGAAAAAACAACTATGACTATACCAGAATCATCAAGGGAACGTCCCCCAAAAGCCATCCAAACATTCTGTAAAGATGTCCTTGCTTTAGAAAGTAATAGATTTTTTGTCTGTTTGCTGACCATTTCCCACTTGCTTTTCTTTCTGTCTTCACAACACTAACAGAGGCCCCTGAGTGATGGCGCTTCCAGCACACGATTAGCCCTAGTTTCTGTCATCTTTCAAAGGCATGGAGTTAGACTGTTTACCAGCCTTTCTCCTAGATGGCTGCACTGAGGTCATTCTGAGTTTCTACGGCAGATCCATTAGCAATCCACCCAACATCCCTCCCTCCCCTCTGCCTGGTTAGCAGAGAACCACCATTCGATCCAGCTAAATACATCCTCCTTGTAGCCAAAGGCCCACTGAATGAAAGCAGAAGTCACTGGGCTTCTGCAAAATCTTTGGCTTTCCTGACAAAAGGTACAGACACGGCTACGGCCTCATCTTCTCCCACTTCTTGCTGTTGTGAAGATAGACATGATGTCTGGAGCTGCAGTAGCCCTTTTGAAACCAAGAGGAAACAAGACTGAGGATAAAGAGCCAACCTGGCAAGGATGAGGATGCCCCTGGGTCCCTGATGGCATCGCCCAGCTGTGGAAGCAAGACCAGCAATCTCAGACTTCTGGGCTTCTCAGCATGCAGGGACCAGACCGTCTCTTACGACAGTCAGGCTCTCTGCTCCTAGCAGCAGACGCAGCCCGACCTAGCTCACAGGCCATTCCTTTACCCAGTAAACACATGGCAGGCACAGCTGTGCGGCAGGCAGGCATGGGTATCAGAAGCGTTTCCAAATCCCAGCTGAGTCTATTCATTTAGAGGAAGAGTAGGAGGAACCACAGATCTTCGAGGTTGATGATTCTTGTCTTGACAGAATTCTGGAATCAACAGTTCTAACATAATTTTTAGTTTCTTATTTAAAATGCACTAAAGCAGTTGTGTATTAATATGTTAAATTTGCAAATGACTCATGTGCATGGGAGGCCATAGTCTTCTCGTGGGCAGCAGGGGAGGGGCTCGAAGGCTTAAGCTTCCCTGCTCAGGGGAGGGGTGAGAGGACTCCACGATTAGCATGTGCCTGCATTGTGCCTGTGCCGTGCAAGAGACTCCACCTCCAACGCTTCACTCAATTCCCACACGTGCCTTGAAAAGGAGGTCTATTCTCTCTCTTATACATTTTGAACATGAGTCTCAGAGAGGTTGAATAATTTGCTCAAAGTCACACAGCTGGTGGAACAGATCTCTCCCACAGCCCCAAACCTGTGCCTCGTGCGTGACTAGATTTGAGTCACAACTTCCTGATGGAAAATCTGTCAGAGAGAGCCCGGTCCCAACCTCAGAAGCACATGATTTCTTTTTGAGGAGCAGGGGGAAAAATTCAGAACTTTAGAGGCTCCTGAATTCCTCCTCTGATGTATTAGCTTAAAGAAACCTCTGTGAGCTCTCCCTACATAGTAAAGGAATATGTAGGCAGCATGTGAATTAGGAGCTGTTGAAAGAGACATTAATAGATGGGAAATTTTTATCGTGATTAAACCGATGCTGTGTTCATGGGAGACAGCCTGAGGGCCCATCTGTTTACCTCTCCTCTCTCCTTGAGAGGATCTAACAGGATTATGATTAAGTAACCCCGAGGACAGTAACACCATAGTCCTTCTCATGTCAAATTCGTGGAAAGATAGCTCAAGGTCGGAGTCTTGAGCTGTGACCCAAAAGTCGTTTTAATTAGCTTCATTTCTACCAAAAAATCCTGGATGCTGGACTGTGGCCAAGTAGAAGAATTTAGGGTGTCTGCAGGACAGTGGCGAACAGATGAGAGCTGAGCAAGTCTAAACCGGCGTCTTCTTGTCGCTGTCTCAAATGGCACACTCCAGAGGAAGCGGCAGGAGAGAGACGAGATGGCTCCATTTGTGGGTTGAATTGTGTCCCCAAATTCCTACATGGAAGTCCTCACCCCTGGTTCCTCGGAATGTGGCCTTATCTGGAAATAGGGTTGTTGCAGATGTGACTAGTTAAGATGACCTCTTACTGGATTCGGGTGGGCCCCTCATCCAACAAGACTGGTGTCCTTAGGGAAGGGGAGATCTGGACACAGACATGCACACAGGGAGAGCATCATGTGAAGATGGAGATGAGACTGGGGTGAGGTGTCCGCAAGCCAAGGAACGTCAAAGGTGGCCAGCAAACCCCCAGAAGCCAGGAGAGAGGCCTGGAACAGATTCTTTCTCAGCCCCAGGAGGAACCAACCCCGGCGACACCTCCATCTTGGATTTCTGCCTCCGGAACTGTGAGACGAGAAATGTCTGTTGCTTAAGCCGCCCAGTCTGTGGTGCGTTGTTACGGCCCAAGCAGGCTAAGACACCCACAAGGAAGCAAATCTTGATAATTATAAAAGTCACGAAGCGTTTTCTAAGTTGGAGATACGTTTGCTTATTTCATTATGGGCTCTGCCTTCATGTGTGGAACAGTTACTGCGCTCTTGGTACAAGTCAGGCCCTGTGCCGAGCCCCTTAGGAAACTGATCACACCTTCCCTGCCCCTGAGATCCTTATTCTAGTGTGTCATTAAGGCCGTCTCCATACTGAGTGTAGGTGATTGTAGACGCGTCTATATATATCTGTGTGAGTGTGTGTGTGTGTATGCATATATGTGAGTATATGTATGTATATGTATGTATATATGCGTGTGAGTGTATATGTGGAGGAGTGTGTAGGTGGGAGCATATGAGTATATGTAGATGTATAAATATGTGTGTAAGTTTGTGTGTGTGTGTGCATGTATGTGAACTTGTAGGTGAGTGTGTGAGATGAGAATGGTGTGTGTGTGCCTATGTTTATATTTGTGTGTGAATATGTGTGTTATCATGTATATGTTTGTGTCTATGTGTGTGCACATGCATGTGAGTATGTGTGTGAGTAGGTGTGTTGTGTAAGTACATGTGTATATGTGTGTGAGAGCGTGCGTGGGAGTGAGCGACGCGGGTGGTCTCACAGTGAGTCTGTCAGGGGTTCTGTCCCCTGTCACTCTAGAAGTAGAGGCTGAATTCATCACGAGAGAAAAAGAACCCGCTGAAGGGTCTCTGGGCTACACTCGCACCGGGCAGGGGGGCTTCCTATTCCTGGAGAAGGTTGGGTCTGCAGAAGGACCGAGTGTTTTTTGAGCCCTCCGCAGCCGGATCCCTGGGGCCTCTGATGAGGGTGATCCTTGGGAGCGGACCCCCAGGACACGCACGTGAGGAGGGGAAGAGGCCAGTCAAGGCCTTTTTACAAGAAAGAAACCTTGGAAACAAGCTCATTGTTCCCAACTGGGGATAATTTAATGAATGCCGTATGTCCATATAATGGAATATTATGCAGCCATTGAAAGTTAAATTTTGAGAGATTTTTAATGCCTGGGGAAGCTGCTTGTGATGGGTGGAAAATACCAGGGTTCAAATGATGGCTGTGGGGTCATGAGACTCGGGAGCTGGGCAGCTTCCTGGGTTCAAACTCAGGCTCATCATCTGCTGGCTGTGTGACCTTGAGCAGGTACCTTCCCTCCCTCCCTTGGTTTCTTCCTCTGTAGAATGGGAACGACAAAGTGTGGAGCCCATGGGCAGTGGTGTGATGCTGAAGGGGCTCGCGATACCCAGAGCCCGGCGTTTCGGCATTTGCTGATTTCCACGAAGGTGAATACTCCCATAAAGGCCAATCTCAAGCTCCTGATGGCTTAACAACTGACTCACAAAACTCCTGAGAACCTGAGAGTCACCCTCACAGGCCAGTCAGGGTGAAGGGGGGCTGGCTCTGGCACACCACTGCTGGCATCAGTGGGGGTGTTAAATGAATATACGTACTAGACACTGAGCAATGCCTAGCACAGAAGACCAGTATTAGCTGTCATGGCCGTGCTATTCTATTTTGAAACACATGACAAAATAAATAAGTAAAGTAGAAGGAGCAATGCACTTGCAGATGACAGTGTGTGAGGCACCGAGGGTGAAGATTAACTCAGTTCCGAACATTCGAGGTCCAGAAAGTAATTTTAATATATGTATACGGCTACAATGAAGTGCACCAAAATGCTGAGTGGTGGGATTGTGGGCAATATGTATAAGTTAGATAATTTCTCCAAGGTTTGCACAATAAGCACATATAATGATGTAATAATTTAATTCGGAAGGTGGGGACACTATTTCCTGGGAGGGGGCAGAGGGAGTGGAGCCCCCAAGTGGGTGGGGGTAAGGCCCAGCCAGAGGAGCGGGCCCACAGTGGCCTGCCCAGGCTGGGGGGACCTCGGGTGCTGGAGGGCCTGGCCCCTGTCCCCTCCCATTAGGTGGCCCAATTTTCATGACACCTTCATTCCCTCGGATCTCAAGGGGAGACATTCTCTGGGCACATCTCGCCTCTCAGACAGCGAGAGGAAACCAGCCACCTTCCGCCTGGGGCTGTGGGCATTACTGTCAGGTGTATCAGGTTGAATAGTGTCCGCTCCAAATTCAGGCCCACCTGGAACCACAGAATGTGACCTTATTTGGAAATAGTCTTTGCAGATGTAGTTCAGTTAAAACAAGATCACGAGATCCTGCTGCAGTTGGGGGGCCCCTGACCCAATATGACCAGCGTCTGTATAAGAAGATGGCCGTAGGAAGACAGCCTCACAGAGAGAAGACCACGTGATGGCGGAGGCAGAGATTGGGGCCATGCAGCCGCAAGCCAAGGAACCCCAAGGATTTTAGGGCAGCCCCCAGAGGCCGGGAGAGAGGCCTGGAACGGATTCTCCCTCAGAGCCTCTGAAAGAATCAAGCCTGCTGACACCTTGATTTTGGACTTTGGCCTCCAGAACCGTGAGTGAGTATATTTCTGCTCTTTTAAGCCCCCTAGTTTGCGGTACTTCGTCACAGCCGCCAGGGAAATGAACGCACTGGGCCGGGGCCGAGAGAGCGTCCACGATGGGTGCTTGGCCCTGCCCAGCCTGCAGGGCGGCGCTCGGGAGCAGCGCCCGGCTCCAGGCTGCCCTATAAGGGACCAAGCGGCGCCACGGGGGCGCCTGAGGGGAGGGCCGAGCACAAGTTTCTGAGAACGTTTTGCGTTTCTTCCCAAACCTTCCAATTTGCACGAGAAATGAATCCTTCCTGACAGGTGTGGCAGGGCGCCACGATCCGGGGTGATCCCCTCAAATCCCTGCACAACAGAGACAGAAGTCTGCGCGTGAGAACAAGATGCTAACTCCGCAGGTCCTTCCCTGGGCCGGTGGGAGGCAGGGGCGCGGGCGCGGGGATCAGGCTGCAGTGCCCGCGGCCCCACGGCCGTGCTTCCCGGCTCTTCCCGCGCCCACCTGCCTCTCCGAGGCTCAGCCGGCCGCCCTAAGCTCTCGCCGACACCCCCACCCTCTTCCCTGCCACCGCCGCCTGTCAGGGATGATCCGAGCACTGACATGAGGTCCTAACCCAGCAGCTTAATAGTCCCTGCAGAACTAGACCGGCGGAAGATTAAGGGTTGCTAATTTGGAACCAGGGCTGATGTTCTATAAAAAGCAGAGGCTTTGGGATCTGTTTAGTTTTTTAAAAGTAAGCCATTTTAGAAACTCTTCCTACACAAAAATGATGAAGTCGGAGGAATTCGTCTGCTCTCCCCACCCGCTGCTTGTTTCGTGCATGGTTTTTTCCAGCTTCCTGCCCAAACTCTTCACACACCCCCAGATGCCCCTGCCCCAAGCTCCGGATGCAGAGGGGACAGCCTGGACGCATCCAGGCCTCTCCAAACCGGTCAGCGCCTTTAGAGAGATGTGCCCCGTCCTTCTAGGAGTCTACAGGTGGAGAGAAGGAGACGGGAGGAGGGGGACCCACTGACCATCCTGGGGGTGCCCAGGTGTCCTGCAGTGAGGGGCAGCCAGTGAGGAAAGGGGCGAGTGGGTGTTGGTCACTGGCCTAAGGGTCCGTGTGACTCATGACGTCCCTGCCAGGAGCGTCTGCGTTTCAGAATAGCACTGTAGGGAGGAGAACCCTCGGGAATGCATTGCTCGGGTCAGAATCATTGAGCCCAGGTGAAAACCCTGCTGGTCATGGTGGCCTTCCTGGGACCCCTCAGATTACGCTGTAGAGGCCCTGTGGAAATCACCCTCAATGCTTGCTCAGGATGGACATACATGCAACCTGTGCCTTCCTTGATGCCAGGGAGAGCGAGGCCTGGGGGCATCACAGCCTTCTCTTTGCATGCAACCGAAATCTGGAGGAGGCAGCTCCATGTTGCAAAAAGTCAGACTGTTGAAGCTGGCTAGGAAAAGAAACGTTCCTTCCTGTCTTATCTTTATCCATGAGAGAGCAAGTTAGCAAGCAAAGTAACATTGAAAAGCAGCTGTGTGAACACACACACGCACACACACCCTGAAGAGAAAACGTCTGGTTTTCTCAGCTCCAGAGTGAGCAAGTGTGTAGAATCCAGGAGCCTTGAGGGAACCAATTTTAGCTCCTCTCTGGTCGGAAAATAGTAAAGTCATTTTTTTATTTTTTTGCTTTTTGTTTTTGAGATCCTCCCCGAACTCGTTTTTCTGCTTCATCACGCCATTTAATGCATAAGCCAAACGTTGCTCCCTAGAAAGCTCACTCACTGTGAAGAGGCCTCCATTTTCTCAATGATAAATTCCAGGACGTTCTTTGGGGGTGTAACATCTGCTGTGTGGCTATCGAGAGAAATTATAAAGGCCCTGAGGACAGGAAGAAGGAAAGACTGAGTGAGGAGGGAGGCAGAGGCACAGAATTGCCCACAGATCTTGCGATTACTTTCGTCTGTCCCCGTTGTAATCAGGAGCAGGGGTTCCTGGGCTGGGGGAGCCTCTTTGCTCACAGACCTCCGTGTGGTGGGAGCCCAGGGACAGCCCTGGCCCTGGCCAGCCCGAGACTTGAGGCCGCTCTGTCCTCTCAGACACAGGCCTGGAAGTGTCCTCATCACAGGGTGGCGATGGGAGGTGACAGAACTGATGCCAGCCCTGATATGTTCCTGGACATTAAACCCAGCATATATGGGGTTAAAAACCAAAAGCACTCATTCCCTTTCCTTTTCCCTGCTTCTCTAAGTTACATTCACACGTAGATATTGGTTGTTTTATCCTTTGTGTCCCTGAATTCCACAAGGCAAATGGAGGTAATAATTGTTAGAAGCCCAGGTGGCTTCACACTGAGTTCTGGCTAATTACTGCTTGTTGAGGTATGTTACAGGGAGACTGATATCCTGAAATTACCAAGAAACTGAAGCTCCCCAACTCCTGGTTCCTGCCACCGAATCCACCATCCACCAGGGAGATGGTTGAAGGACACCCACCTGCGGTTCCCTTATCTCGCCATCCTCCTCCCTGCCAGCAGCCTCTCAAGGGCAAACGCAGGCTGGTGGGAAAGCACTCACCAGCAAGGCCACAGGCTCCCCCACCCTACAAACAGCTACATTCCTCACAACCTTTAAAACCCCAACTCCTAAGGCCCCGGGAGACTGTGGATTTTGGGGCACGAGCCCACTGCAGCCTCATTTTGCTGGCAAAATTAATCCATTTTTCTTTTCCTCGATCCCTAGTCATTGTGTTCATTGATTCAGCTATGGTGACAGGGTGCTGCGTTTTTCTGGCTACAGAACCAGGATGCCCCAGCCCAGGCGTCCTTCTCTTCTGACATCCTTCCCTGGTGGCCCCCTGGGCACAGTGTTTGGCCCCCAGAGAAGGCACCACCCTGTGACAATCCACCCTCCACCTCTGATGTCTTGTTTTTCTAGTCAGTTCATTGAAGTATAATTTACATTTATTCTTTATACAGTATAACAGAATTTGTAGAATTATATAATGCTATAATATAGTATTGTATATAGTATAATTTGTAAATATATAATGCATATATATGTAGTATTATGTACAGTATGATAATTATAGAGGATAATATAATTTATAGTCTTGTATTTTCTATCATATGCTGGTCTGCGGTTTTGACCAACGTGTACAGTTATGTAGTCACCATCATGATCAAGACAAAAAGGATTCCCATCATTTCCCAAACTCCCTGCACAATGATGCCCTTTTCTGGGGGGCCTGCCCCCCCCCAGCCTCCCACACCCTGATCTGTCTTCTGCCCCATCCTGAAGGCCTCCGTGCCTGGCTTCTCCACAGAGATGCTGTTGCAGGTTCCGCGTCGCTGCAGCTCAGTGATCCTGGCCCTCCCCTAGGGCTTTCTTTTCAGCTTAAATATAATATTTATACCCAAGCCAGACTTTATTTTAACTTTGCTTTCCAGGCTTTAATGGAAACAAACTCAGCCATAATCTCTGAAAATGTACTTAGCGTATCTCATTATCAGTTGGGAGAGTTGCCATGTTTGACAATTGGCCATGACCTGCCAACAATCTTAAGTAATTTTTCATTCATTTCGGCCTACTGAAATGTGTTTTGCAGGACATCCCTGTGACTGGTATTATTAAACAAAGAAAAACGAAAACAATCCACGTCCAAATTTGGATCATGTTGCACTAAGTATAATTCCTGAATCATCTCATGTCTTCTCATCCTGGACCCTACAACTACCACGTGATCGCGTCCTGTAACCATCCCTCTCACTGAACAGGCCTCCTTCCTGGGAGAAGGGGCCCTCAGCCACGTGGCAGGTCCTGGGCGTCTGGGAGGGATGAGGTCGCTCATTACTGCTAATTAAAGACTTCACATGTCATACCAAACGGTAACAGAAAAGCGGAAAAACGCAGCACATCCACCCCTGCTTATGCTCTTCTCCTTGTTTTATTTAGGCAAATGCTTGTATAACACAGCACTCACTCTGCGCCCGCCCTGCTCACTCATGAGCCCCCATCCAAGCCCTGGAGCAGGGTGGTGGCTCTCCTCCTCCGCACCCCAGGCCTCCATTCCTGCTGCCCTCAGGTCTAGGGGGAGGAGCCGGTTGTAGCCACAGCTATCCCCGGGATCCTGAAACCAGCGGGGCAGAGAGTGGGTGGCAGGGGTCCTGGGAGCCTCAGTCCCTGGCTCTCTGCTGCTGCTCTGGGTGAGGACACTCACATCCCGGGGATTCTCCTCCCTAGCCCCTCCCACAGCCCCCCCAACCTCACCTCCCTCTGCCTGCTGGACATCCTTCCTAGAGGTCCTCCTGTCATTTGCAACAAAATACGTGCAAAGCTGAGCTCAGCCTCTTCTGTCCCCTCCATGCCTGTCCTGGGCCAGGTGTGGTGGGGCTGAGAGGAGGGTGAGGTTTTGGGTGGCAAAGCCTAGAACAAGAAAATTCCAGGTGGAGGGAATGAGAAGCAGAGAGGCTGGAGGAGGAAAGACATGATGTGTTCAGATGCTGGTGGCTCAGGATATTGGTTGGAGCAGCATCCTCAGGGGAGGGGAGGTGGGGACAGGGAGGGGAAGGAAGGGGAAGGGGCAGTGCTGTGAGCTGGGCCGGGTTGGAGGGAGCTCTGGGGCCCAGCCGAAGAGTCAGGGTGTGGACCACATCCGTCCCCTACTCCTGACCCTTCTTTTTATTCTTCAGTGTCTAATGAACTAAATGATGATTTCAGGAGGCGGAAGGGTTGTGCGGGAAGAGCCCAGACCCTAGAAGTCCAGTACAGAAGGGCTCAGACCAGGTGGTGGCCACGAGAAAGTTCCAGAAGGAGCAGTAAGGGAGAAGACAGTGTTGACCAGACCTGGTGACTGCCAGTGGTCCTGCATAGGATGTGTGTGTATGTGTGTGTGCATGTATGTCTGTATGTGTGTGTGCGTGCATGTGTGTGTACAGAGTGGACCGACTGTGAGTTGTCCGGGGGTCTTGACCCCTGGCCAGGGTCAGGAGCTCCCCTGTCCCTGCCTCCACTTGAGAGAGCTGGCTCCTCTCCCGACACTTTCCAGGCCTCTCTCCGGCAGGGAGGGAGCAGGTGGTGGGCACACTGACTCCATCGCCACGCCCGCAGCAAAGCGCTGGTTCTAAGACGGGAATAAATGACTTGCTAGAAGAACATGCTGTGCAAGGTGGAAAGGAACAAATGGAAACTCCCCACGCCTCCCACACTGCGGGGCTTCTGCAGGGAGAGAGATGACTGAGCACTGAGGCAGAGGCACGGACGCGGGGAAAAGCCAAACCCACAACTGCATCACATGTTATTTAATTAATGTTATTGCTTATTACTTCTTATGTTGTGCTACTTCCAAGCAGTCACTGTAAACATCGGCTTTAGGATGACTTTGTGTCCCCCCTCCCTTAACACACACAAACATGTAAAACAGCTCATTTAAAAATAGACTGATCACGGGGCCGGCCCGGTGGCGCAAGCGGTTAAGTGCGCGCACTCCGCTGCGGCGGCCCGGGGTGCGCTGGTTCGGATCCTGGGCGCGCACAGACGCACTGCTTGGTAAGCCATGCTGTGGCGGCGTCCCATATAAAGTGGAGGAAGATAGGCACAGATGTTAGCCCAGGGCCGTCTTCCTCAGCAAAAAGAGGAGGATTGGCGGATGTTAGCTCAGGGCTGATCTCCTCACAAAAAAAAAAAAAAAAAAAAAAAAGACTGATCACATCCTGTCTGGAGAAGGACGTGGATGACAATTAGCTTAGGCTGATTTTATAAAAGCGTATTCTGGTGGAACCGAGTTCAACTTTTGCAGGAGGAAAATTGAGTGGGGATGTGACAGGATTGAGGGTTTTGCAGGCAGGAGCTCGTCACGTTCCACCACGCTGTTTGGAGTCCACAATTCCCACTTCTCTAGACAATTCTGAAAAGCTTCCTGGCCATGTTTCAGCTGCAAAATAGGCCAGCCTGTTTCCATGTCTTCGGGCTGACATGCACATCCTGCTGCTGGGCGTGCCACAGCCCCATCGCGGGGCTCTTGCTCTGCTCCCAGGCCCTGCTGGCTGCCGTCTCGGCCTCAGCTGAGCTGGCCAAGGGTGGGTGGACTGCCAACCCAAGAGCAATCCAAAGAGGACTGGCACGGAGAGTCTTGACAATAAGGAGAGGACGGGGCCAATCAGCTTCCTGGTGTCTCAAATTCATCAGGTAGGAGCAAAAGGTAAAGCTGAAGTCGCCGTCAGCAGGCAGGGCAGGGACTGTGGGTCATCACAGGCCCATCAGAGGTCTTCGAGTGGAAGAGGCAATGAGTCAGAGAAAGGACCTGGGGTAGAAGGTGAGGAAGCCAGCTCAGTGGACAGCTGCAGAGAGACAGGACAGAGATGGCCTGACCTGCAGTCAGGCCCCCCTGAGTCCAGGTCACAATGCCCAGTTTCAGCATTGCCAAGGCTGGCCCAACCACATGTTGTGGTCTTGGACTTTCAGGAGATCCTATGACTCCTGTGACAATAAACTTCACCCCCTTGAGGGTGAACTTGAGGGGCCTGGGAGAGTCTCTGCCCCTTGGAAAAAAGAAATGGAAAAACCCGTACAACTGAATCAGCCTCTGCCAATTTGGAATGGGACAGAGTCAAGATCAGAGCCCCCAGGCCTGGCCACTCCTGTGGGTGGGTGTTCACCAGCCAAGCCACTCTCTGCCCCTGCAGCCCTTACCCTCCTGTGCCTACCAGCATCCCATGAATGGTTTTATTAACTATCAGGTGAAACCCAACTCTACTCAAAGTCTCTAAAGATTTAGCAAGTGCCTACCGTGTGCAGGACACCGTGTGGGGGCCTGTGGAGGATGCACGGATGATGGAGATACGATGCCCACCTTCCCTCAGGAGAAGAACAGGAAGGAGGCAGCAGGGGACGAAGGCGGCTGGGAGGTCCCTGAAGGCTGTGTTAGTGATCGCGGCACATTGTCTCCTACAGTTCTCTGGTCTGTTACTCTGGAAACAGACTAAATAAGAACCCCGCAGTGCACTGCAGGAAAACCTGACACATGCTACCTTGGCCAAAAGATCAAGGTCACATCAACTGTGATAAGTCATGTTGATAATGTGGACCCTTGGTAGGATGTGATGAAAATGAAATTTACCTCTATGCTCTTGTCTTCCTCCCCAAAACCCATCGTCCTCATCTAATCATGAGAAAAACATCAGGCAAATTCTGATAGAAGAGCATCCTACAGTATGCTTGACCAGTACTTCTCAAAACTGTCAAAGTCATCAAAACCAAGGAAAGTCTGAGAAACTGTCACAGCCAGGAGCCTAAGGTGACATGACAACTAAACGCAATGTGGAATCCTGGATGGGATCCTGCAACAGAAAATGGATATTAGGTAAAAACTAAAGGCATCTGAATAATCTATGGACTTAATAATGGTAAGTTAATAATAATGTATCAATATTGATTCTTTATTGTAACACATGTACCATACTAATGTTAGAGATTAATAATAGAGGAAACTGGGTGCAGGCAGATAGGGACTCTGTCCTGTTTGCTAGATATGATATAAATCTAAAACTCTTCTAAAAATAGTACCTATTTAAAAAAAAACAAAACACGCGCAGCAATGAGGTTTGGCATGGCCAGCCTGTGAACCAGCGTCTCTGGCTCTCCAGGCATTATGGTGAGCTCTTCAACATCTTTTAATCAATCTCTTTTCTGCTTGAACTAGCTGCAGTGGGAGTTCTGTTGTTTGCAACCAAGAACCTAGAATAATGCATGTACATATTTACACACGGCATTTTTGAAGACCCTCAGGAGATGTGGTGTCATTTCCCATTTTGAGTTCCAATCATTTACAAAGGCAGGATAATGTGTGTCAAGTGTCTGGGGGTAGAATCAGGACTAGTGAGATAATCTCTGCAAAATGCTCTGAGCTCCCTGGAGCTCCTGAGAGGCCAGGTACATGGATTCGCATCATTAGAGAAAACAGGCTTTGAAAACTTTGGCAGGAGGGTGGAGATAAAGGGAAATCAGTTCAATTACTCTTGCCTTTCAAAACAGATAAGTTAAAGTGATTTTTTTTTGTAAATCAAATTCCTCCTTTCTTCCTCTGTCAAACATTACTGTTCTGTGATCTTTCGATTATTTTTGGTTGAGTTCCTTTGACAATATAGCCAAGCAGCTTTAGTGTCTCTGCTTCCAGATTCTCTGACAGAATGTGCTCAAACTTCAAAATCAATCCACGATTTGAGAAGAAAAATTGTAAGTTCTTTTAATGTTATTGGAGATTTCAAAACAAATAGCATGATCAATGAGAAACCAATAGTAGTGGTAATAATGGAAGAAAATATTTTTAGCTTTAAAGTTACCTTTTTAAAAATTGTCAGCTCGGGGCTGGCCCACTGGTGTAATGGTAAAGTTCATGTGCTCTGTTTCAGTGGCTCAGGGTTCGCAGGTTCAGATCCTGGGTGAGGACCTACGTGCCACTCATCAAGCCATGCTGTGGCAGCGTCCCACATGCAAAAAAATAGAAGAAGATGGGCACAGATGTTAGCTCAGGGCCAATCTTCCTCAGCAAAAAAAAAAAAAAATTTCAGCTCATATAAACATTGAGTAAGCTTGTCCCTCCTAAAGAGAGGGAGCCTAGAGCTCATCATGGCCCTTTCAACATTTGGCCTGTTGTGCTGTTGTGTTTACAAAGTCCACAGTAAGGAAAAATCAAATACATGTGGGTAAAAATAGGATAGTGGTAAGAATGCTTCCTTTCTTGTTTTGAGGAGAGATATTTTACCCAGAAATTCTCCAGAGTGACTGTATCAATGTTGTGATTAACAGGAACTATTGGCTCTGACTCCACTTGGGCCACCTTCAATCCAAGCTTTTTTTTTTTTCTTTTAACCTTACAAAAGATCACAAGAATTAGCCAACACATTCCAGAACATTTCCTACCAAATCCCCTAACGCTCTCTTGGTAGATACATGGCCTATTTCCTAAGATGTAATTGAAGACAGTTTAACCAACCATTTTGCAAACATGTAGTGAGAACTGCCAGTTTCAAAACTGGGCTAAGGTGTCCTCACTGTTCTCCAGGGAGTTCAGCATTTTAGAGTTTGGGATTTGCCACATCCACTTCCTGACACCAAATGCAGATGCAGCAAAGATTTCTTATGTGAAAGTAATGAGAAATCCAACTTAAATGACAGAGAGGATTCGGTGGCTCCCACAACGGAATCTGGAAGTGGGCAGATTTCCCAGAAGGTTGAGGCGATGACTCAGTTATGTGATGTAGGAACCCCGGCTGTCTTCCTTTTGTGTAGACAGTTTTATCCTGAGGCCTGTTCCCCTTGTGGAATTACAGAAGTCAAAGCCATCTACTTCCTCCTTTACATCCAGTAGGAGAGAGAGTGGGTCTGTCTGCAAATTCCCCAGAAGTCTGAGGGGCACTTGACTGGATAGCTTCCCTGGACCAGTTATGTGACCAGGGCGCTGTGCTGTGCTGATGGGCAAAAGTCCACCACAGCCCAGCCCCTGGAACTGAAGGTGGTATCCAGGAACAGGAGATGGCTTCCCCAGGGCAGAGGGTGTGCACCCAGATGAAAATCTGCTTACCCTTGGCAAGGGGGAAATGTCAACGGATGCTCTCAGCAGGCCCCCTACAAGGACTTCTGCAGTGATTTTCCGGAAGTTATCTTTGGCAAGAGCCCAAACTTCAAAATTTCTTCATGGAGATGTTTTCTGGCACAGATGGAATATTAGGGGAAAGAGAGTTTCCTGATAAGCTCTGAAATGAGATTTTTCAGCCATTACATCTAGAAAATAGTTTCTAAATTCAGCCTCTACACACACTAGATACAAATTTATTTTTTCCATGAAATTCTTTTCAAGAACCTTGTCTTTGAAAGTTTTAAGTTGAAAAAAATGTATAAAAAGACTATTTTAGCCATGATTCCCAGCATCCACGGCTTGATTTGGGCTCTAAGTGTTTTAATAAGGGGACGTTTATATTCCAATTTTCAACTACACTTGACGAATATGAGATTTTCTGAAAGATATCATTTTAAGAAGTTTACAGCTGTATGTTTTTTCTCTAGTATTCCAAAGATAGGTCACCTGCCTCTTCCAGCAGGTAAAAATGTTTATTTCCCTTTGTCAATCAACAAACCTCAGTGGAGCAGCCTTCTGATTGGCAGTCAGGTCTTCACACAGACTGAAGCGAATCATCCGAGGGCTGACGCATAGCTTTTCAGACAATTGATTACCATGAGTGGAGGTTTTCTTATCAATTCCTGGGCGGAGTTTTGAAAGGATGCATGATGCAGCGTGTTCCAGAAATGAGTGTTTTCCTTTGATTTTCACTCACTATCTGCAAAACCCAGCATTTCTGGAGCTCCTTCAGAGTGAAACCCCGTTAATACTTTTTTCCTATTTGGCCAATTTACTTTGAAGAATTTTCACAGAGCTTCAAAAATAGCATCAGCTTATGCGATGATCTCTGAGACCCGAGACAACCACATATCTTTTCCAACAGTACCTCGAGCTGTCGTGGCTACTCGAGTTATTAAGCTCCATTTCCTTGATTGGTTTATTTAGCACAAGTAATAGGGCAAAGAGGGGCGTTAAATCAATTTTTTGCAAAACTTGAAGTTTGATGTCTTATGCTAATTCAGCTAACCATTATTTGATTGGAAAATTGAACTGGCTTAAACAACAATTCTGAATTTTTTTTTCTTGGATTCTTCTCCAAAGAAAACTTTGGCAGCTGTCAGAATGCAAATTTTCACATGAGTTTCTCCACCATGAAAATTTGGCTTCTGTGGTTATTGTTGCTTTAATCTTGGCGATGGAAAAAGGTGAGTCATACAAAACCTTGAGCGCTTTGTAGATTCCTGATATTATGTTCTAGTTCTGTCCAATCTTATGTGCGGCAGAAAATTCTCCTTTACAGGAAAAACAAATGTATAAACATACAAAAAGTCTTCTTAAATATTTTGACTAAAATATCATTTAAATTGAGAATTTCTGGCATAATTACACAACATTTTTGGAACTCCAACATACTGGAAAAGAAAATACTCCATCCCTTTGCATGAATCCATATATGACGTTGTCAAAAATGTTTGATGCCATCTTCAACTACCCAAAAGAAAAAAAAGTAAGTAAAAATGAAAGGTTTTGATGTAAACAACTGGTACCACAATTGTAGAGTGATGAAGGGTATGGCGGCTGGTCCAGATGCCCAGGCAGGTCTGAAACTTGAAATGCCAAGACCACCTTTGGTTTCCAAGCACTCTGTCATTGGCCTAAGCCCACCGCATTTAATGGCACTATGGCAAGACTTAACTCACCTTTCTTGACAATAGTCTAATGTCACCCTTGTAGGGTCAGGATAAACCCTAACCTATACAGACAGAAGGCCGTCCTAGCTTCTATTTTTATACTTTACTACTGTATCTATAAAATATATACTTAATTACAGTATGTATACATGTAATCCAATGTTATTTTTTAAATACAGTCAAGTATTGCTTAATGACGTTTCGTTCAATGATGGACCACATATACAACAGTGGTCCCATAAGATTAGTACCACGTAGCCTAGGTGTGTAGTAGGCTATACCATCTAGGTTTGTGTAAGTACACTCTACATTGTTCACATAAAGACGAAATCGCCTGACGCATTTCTCAGAATGTGTCCCTGTCATTAAGTGATTTGTGACTGTTTATGTATATTTGTATTTAAACAGAAAGTTCACATACTGTGTAGTAAGGAATAGCAGAATAAATGAGATTTTATAGTCCAGGTAAACACAGCACATTATGTTCACACATCAGTTTCCTCTAAAGTCTTTCTTGCTTTATTTTCTGCCTGTCTCCACCATTAAGGAGACTTGCTATTTATTCTCTGTAGTTTGTATTATAAAATAAATATATGTTTTAAATCTTCCAAATATAACATTAGATTAGGATACTTAATATGTTTCATACCTGCCATCCATATTCTGACATCCTTTCCTACCAAATACTTCTATGAGAAGAAGTGCTTAACGTGAAATGACTGAGCAATCATGTCACGTGAAATGACTGAGAATCCCAGAGAAGCAAGAATTATTTTGCGAATCTCAACTACACTGATTTTCTTAAGTGGATGTAATATCAAAATATTAAAATAGGCAATCCTCAGGTTATGAATGAAGATGTGTATTAAAATGTTACTTGTCAATCATTTCTTTGGAATATAGAATCATGTCTTCATTAAACAAAATGTTATAAATGGTGGCTCACCACCATCCTATACATTATATACAACTAAACTGAAGTAAAGTAATCAAGTGACTTATGACATACATGGACTCATGCAGATAAAAACCAGCCCATCTGTAAGTCTGGATTCAACCCAGTACAGTAACTGATAACAATGCAAACCAATTCTTGTGTATATACACGCAAATTCTATCCTGTTCCGAAGAGGGTCAATTGACTTCTCTCCGGCCACCTGGAAAAACCAATGTTTCCTTCATTTGCACATTTATTTCAATATTTTTGATCTATAAATGGGTCTGTTCTTCAGATTCTCTTTTAAACGGATTGCAGCATCTGCCTAGTTCCTTCATTTATTGAGTAAGATCTTTAACAAGCGCTCATCTTTATATCCGTATGAAAGTCTTGATTTTACTTTTTTTAAAAAAATGATCTCTTGATAATGAAAAGGAGAGGAAAAAGAATGCACGTGGGAATTCCCTTCCTCTTGCGTGGGCCCCGGGCCAGCCCTGAGCACAGCACTGAAGTAGGTCAAGGCTGCCTTGAGCAACCTCTGCCTTCCGCTCAACATCTACTTCAACCTCCCAGGAGACGTCTTCTCAGGTTCTCTGTCCTGCAACCCAAGTGGTTCGAGCCCTCACCTGGAGCCTGAGCACCTAATACAAATGCTTTCTCCTGAATGCACCCCACTTTTCCCCACCCAAAGGCCCACGGTCCTCAGTGGCACCGTGTGAGCTACGATTGGGAGTAACTGACCCATCACCAAACGCCCCCACCATCTCCTGCTTTTTAAAAAGACAGTTCTTGCTGACCCAATGTAACCACTATGCAGTATGATTTCAGGTAACGTAATTGCGGTTCTGTTCCTACTTTTTCCAGTTTCTTCCTCTTTTGCCTCTGAATTCACATAAGGTCTAAACCTTCTTCTTCTTCTTCTTTTTTTAAAATAATTGCTTCCTATGGCATACCAACATGTAGGTAGCTAGAAAGTCAGCTCTCATAAGTTGGGAAAGTTCCCAGATAAAATGTATATTTTTATTCTTAAATTGCTTATTTTTTGGAAATGGGCAAATTGTTTAAAATTTTTCTTATTTATAAATTTTTCTATTTCCCTCTTTGGTGGGTGATTTGGTCTAAATTTTCAAAAGCCTTGAAAGGTATATAAATAATTCCACTTATAACAATAAGGATATAAAGAGACATTTGGACCAAGATATACATACAAGGGTGTGCACTGAGCTGTTGTTTAAAGTAGTGACCATTGGAAATGATTAAGGCCTCATCCACATTGGATTGCTGAAATAAATTATGGTGTGACTACACAATTCAGTGCTATACAACCATTAAGAAGGATGTAGATTGGGATTTGTTAGCATGTGTGTAGTTTGCTGGGGCTGCTGTAAACCAAGTAGCTTAAAACAACAGAAATTTATTGTCTTACAGTTCTGGAGGCTGGAAGTCTGAAATTAAGGTGTCGATAGGGCCATGCTCTCTTTGAAACCTGTAGGGGAGGATCCTTTCTTGCCGTTTCCAGCTTCTGGTGGTTGCCAGCAATCCTTGGTGTTCCCTGGCTAGCAGCTGCACCACTTTGATGCAAAATAACCAATAACCATTCTATAGATAAGAGAGATAAGGTGAGTTTTACTTGAGCCAGGGTGAGGATTATAACCCTGGAAGGCAGTCTCCACAAAGGAAGAAAGTGTGCCAGAGAAGCATGGTTTTCAGTACAGTCTTATACCATTTTAGAACAAAGAACATACATTAAACATGCCCAGGATACATATTCATCAAAGTTTCAAAGAGGTATTCAGTTGCAAATTAGCAGGTCAACATGACCCTGCTATCTGGAAAGGGACTAATCTGGGCGTTACCAATAGGGTGTAGGAGGAGAAGTCTGCATTCTTATCTTAAGAGTACATTCTTGGGGCCGGCCCCGTGGCTTAGCGGTTAGGTGTGCACGCTCTGCTACTGGCGGCCCAGGTTTGGAACCCCGGGCGCGCACCGATGCACCGTTTCTCCGGCCATGCTGAGGCCATATCCCACATACAGCAACTAGAAGGATGTGCAACTATGACATACAACTATCTACTGGGGCTTTGGGGAAAAAAAAGGAGGAGGATTGGCAATAGATGTTAGCTCAGAGCTGGTCTTCCTCAGCAAAAAGAGGAGGATTAGCACGGATGTTAGCTCAGGGCCAATCTTCCTCAAAAAAAAAAAAAGAGTAGATTCTTTACTTTATTGGTTAAAGCAGATGTACAACATATGTTTGATAGGCCATAAGTCAGGCTTCTTTAGCTCAAGCCGAATCAGTTTTGAACCAGAAGTTACCCTATATACCTCAATATGTGAAAATCTCTTGTCAACTTCAATCTCTGCCTCTGTCTTCACATGGCCTTCTCCCTGTGTGTCTCTCTTCTCTTCTTAGAAGGACACCAGTCGTATTGGATTAAGGTCCAACCTACTCTAGCATGCCCTCATTTTAACTATTTACATCAGCAACATCCCTATTTCCAAATAAGGCCACTGGGGGTTAGGACTGCAGCATAGCTTTTGTGGGGACAGAGTTCAACTCACAAGAGCATGTAAAGATATCTACAACATATTCTTGGTAGAGAGAGCTAGTGAGAAGACTGCATACACTGTACTATCTCATTTAACTATGGGAGAAGTTCTGGTGGAATCCCATAGATTGGCAGGGAATTACGTGTCCACTTCCAAGGATGACCAGAAGCCAAGCTGTACTTACTAACAACTGGTTCTGATTGAGGATCCTTTTTGTTTTTTATTTATTTATTTTTTTGTGAGGAAGATCAGCCCTGAGCTAACAACCGTGCTAATCCTCCTCTTCTTGCTGAGGAAGACCGGCTCTGAGCTAACATCTCTTGCCAATCCTCCTCCTTTTAATCCCCCCAAAGCCCCAGTAGATAGTTGTATGTCATAGTTGCACATCCTTCTAGTTGCTGAATGTGGGATGCGGCTGCAGCATGGCCGGAGAAGCGGTGCGTCTGTGCGCGCCCGGGATCCGAACCTGGGCCGCCAGTAGCGGAGCGCGCACACTTAACCGCTAAGCCACGGGGCCGGCCCCTGAGGAGCCTTTTTAAGTTAGATTTTCAATATTTCATGGCCTTCATTCAAAAGGGTTGAAGTCAGGTAAATGAACTTTGGGTCTGGAAGGTTTCAAAGATATAAATACTCACTTGAGACCAGTGAATATCCATGGTTGTGCCTTGGGTGGCTTTTCCTTCTTCAGGGTTGGGAAGCAGCACCTCTGGCAGTAATGATTAGGCCTGCCCCAGGAAGGGATTGGCAGGGGCCGGAGGAAGGTTCTAGGAGTCCAACGTGTCCGACTAAAAGATGAGGGTAGGAATTCAATGGGGCTTCCATGTATCGTGGTGGAAGGGAGCTGGCAGCTCCAGATCAGGCTTGTGGTTGCAGAAGCCTGTAAGGTTTTGGAAGCTTTTCCATGTTTGTTATTCCTGTGCTCCTGGCTCAGGCCACGAGGAAGGAAGGCAGGCAGACTGGAGATGACCACGTCCCACTGCACAGTTGGAGAAGGGCCCCAGGCGTGGAAGGGCTACCAATGGTTGTGTTGAGGAGGAACCTGCTCGTGGCTGGCCCCGTGGCATAGCGGTTAAGTGCGCGCAGCCCGCTGCTGGCGGCCTGGGTTCAGATGCCGGGCACGCACCGACACGCGGCTTGTCAGGCCGTGCTGTGGTGGTGTCCCACATAAAAGTGGAGGAAGATCGGCGCAGATGACTTCCTCAGCAAAAAGAGGAGGATTGGCATGGATGTTAGCTCAGGGCTGATCTTCCTCACAAAGAAAAGAGGAGCCTTCTCAAGGAAGGGGTCATTGCCACCCCAGCTGCTGGGAGGCCGGGCAGTGGCCCTGGGCATCCTGGAGATGGCCCGAAATGGGTCCACTGGTACCTCAGCTTTGTGTCACCTAGTGGCACTGAAGTCTTGGAGAGAATGATGATAATATCCTGCCTAACCTCTTTACCACCTTTCATTGCTCCAGTTTTTAATCTTCCAGAATTATGCCTGGGTCTCAGGTAGCTGGTACTCTCGGCGAGCTCCACTCCACTTCTCCAATTCTTTCTTCCGGAATCCGGTATAACTGGAGGCTATTTAGAGCAGAGGAGGACCTCAGCCCATCCTTCAGGACAGTTAAACTGGAGAAACAATGTGCTGGTGTTCTAAACAACAGTAATGGCAATGCTAACACTTTAGTAATGCTTATTATGTGCCAGGCGCTGTTTTAAGTATTTTACATAAATTAGCTCATTTAATTATTCAAAATGAAGAGGGCACTATTACTATGCCCATCTTTGCAGACAGAGAAACTAAAGCACAAAGAGGTTAAACAGCAGCTGGAAGACTATTTGACCTGTCAGGGGAAGTTCATGTGTTTTCTTAGCCTGGGGGTTAATAATATCCCCCAAAGAGGGCTGATCCTGAAGAACACTGTTCATTTTTAGTGGGCTTGTTGGGGACTGGGAGCTACTGGGCACGTTCTTCATCATCAGTATCATTCTTTGGGTTAAAATGTGCAGCAATAGGTCCAAGACACACACAGGGTGGGCATTCCCCAATCATCGATCTGCCCATGGGGAATTTGGAGTAAACAATGATATGAGTAATGGTTAAGCTCCGGAGCCAACAAGAAATGCCTAAACCATGAGTAGTACTAGAAACAGTCTTGAATTCCAGATCCAGAGGGGATGTGGAGGAGGGAGAGGCCCCACCTCCCACCACTGGATGGGGTGGATGCAGAAAAATCCGTTCACAGTGGGAGGCTGGAGAGGGGGGTGGCTTTGGTACAGAGGGGGTCCCAGGATGCCTTTTGTAGGGGCGGGGACTCCAGCTAGAGGGATTAAAGGAACTTCTGGAGTAAGGAGAGAGAGCCGGGGCTCTGGGTTTATCCTTCCTTCCACAAACGTTCACTGACTGCTAACTATTAATAATAGCTAATATTATTCAGGCGCTTATTCAATTACTGTTTCCATGTTAAACCTTTTCCATGTGTTGTTTTTCTCTATCTTCTCCTACAACCTTGTAGCGCAGGTGTTGCTATCCCTAGAGAGGGACATTTAGCCCTAGAGATGTTAAATAACTTAAGCTAAAAAGAGTTGAGCTTTTAAAAAATTTATTAAAGTGTAGCAGACATTCAGAAAAATCGTAAGGGTATAGATTGATGAGTTATCTCAAAGTGAACCCATCTGTGTAACCATCTCAGCATAACAAATAGGACATGTCATTTCAATTGCCCAGAACACCTCCCTTGTCCTCTTCCCAATCATTGCCCCTCCTCCTCCCCACAGCTAAACACTATCTGCATTTCCAACAATGGAGATTAGTTCTGCCTGAATTTAAACTTTCTACAAATGGAATCATATGGCATGTGTTCTTTTGTGTTTGGCTTCTTTTGGTCAACATTATGTTGGTGACATTCACCCATGTTGTTGAGGGTAGCATAAGCCAACCATTTTCACTGCAGTATAGTGTTCCACCGTATGAACATACCACAACTAAGTTATCCATTCTCTTGTTGGTGAACATTTGTTTTCTCTTCTTGTTCTTATTTTCTTGTTTTGTTCTCCTCCTCCTTCTTCATCCTCCTCTTTCCCATGGTGAATGAAGCTCCTGTGAATAGCTCAGTCTATGTCTCTTGTTGGACATACAAACACATTTGTGCTGGCTATGTGCTCAGGAGTGGGATTACTGAGTCATAGTGTTCATGTTAAGTGGGATTTTGAATTCAGATGTGCTGACTCTAAACTTAACAACTGTGCCATATGCCACCATGTACCACGGACAGCGCCAGGCTGGGGATATGGAGGCAAAACCACAGAGAGGCCCCTTGTGGAGACACCTGATGTGGCAGAAGGAACAGAGAGGGAAGGATGGGAGCACGAGCTATGCTAGGGGAGTTCTGGGGGGGATACTAAAGAGGATGGAGTCTCTGGCTTGGGTGCCTGGGCAGGTGGTAGGTCATTAAACATGATAAGGAGGGCAGAAAGAGGAGCCAATTTGTGGGAGAAGAGTATGAGTTCAGTCCAGCCCAGGAAGAGTCCCAAGATGCTTGAAGTACCTCCAGGTGGCGCTATCCAGGGCACTGTCTGGCTGTGCTCTTATAGGAGCCCTGGGTGTGGGGGAAGCCAGGGATAGGATGAGATTCCAGGGAAGATGGATGCATAGAAAAGAGCCTTGTGGACCATTGACATTTGAGGGTCAGGTTGCCTGCAAAGACCCAGTGGGGTGGAGGAGGAGAAAGTAGAAGAAGGAAAGGAGAATTCTAGAATGGGAAGAACCAAGAAGAAGTCCCAGAATTGCTGAGTGGGTCTAAGAACCAGTGTGGAGACCACATGCAGGTTTTTAGGACAGTTCTTTTTTAGCAGGCAGACTTGGGGGCCGTACTCAACAGCCTGGGTGATGGTGTGAGAAGGGGGTGGTAGGCATGACCCCAGGGGAGGGGTTAGCTGGCTGTAGGTGGTGGGAGGTCAAGGGTAAGGCCTGGAGGCAGAGAGTCTGATAAGAGAGGAGTTTGGGTGAGACGTGGTAGAATTAGCCTGAGACAGAGAAAGAAAGACAAAAGAGCAGGGATGAGGGTGTGGTGCTGGGAGATCAAAGAAGGGGCCGGAGGAATTCAGGGTTTGGCAAGAACTAGGGGTCGGGTCTAATGAGGCACAGAACCACTAAGAGTCAGGATAGAGGCCAGGTGGGAAAGGTGTGTTCCATGAAGCGTTTTGCAGCTAGAACAAAACAAAGGTAATCTTTCCCAAATTCACAGAGAAGTACCAGATGTATAGAATTCTAGCATCTCAATTTCAAGTGTCTTCTACACCAAAATTTTTATTTTACCCTTTAGTAAGTAAAGTAAAATTTTCACTTTGCCCTTTAGGGTCTGCTACTGTTGAGTGACAAATGTTCACAGATGACCATATGGGTGAACGAGTGGAAGAAAATATCACTGGAAGTCCTTACAAGGAGACAATCATGCTTCATTCAAGAGCTCATGGGGACATGTGATTTTATGTTGTACAGATATAGCCTTATTTTCTGCTGGTAAGAATGATCCCAGTGCATATGGTGGGATGAAATGGATACTTAATCAATGCTGGCCGAATGAGGGTGCCCTGAAGTCTGGGAAGTCTGAGAAATTAAGACGGGAGGTAGGTAAGGGGGTGCTGAGTGTTGCCCAAAGCAAATAGCCTGAAGAGGGCTGGTTGGAGGGAAACAAAACCTAAGTTCAGTCTGAAATATTCTTTGGTTTTAGAGAAAACGTTTTTTAAAAATAGACTAATAGTTCAGAAATCTTCTTCAAAGGGTAGATTATCTGAGCCAGATGGAGAAGCAATTTCTTTCATTCCTCTGACAATCTAGTGAAGGGCAATTTGGGCCAAGAATCTGGGGCTCAAAGAGAGAGTGGAGACGGACATGGTGAGCAGTGAAAAACTGTCCATAAAAGAGCAAGAGAATTGTTATGTTAAGTCAAAACCCCATGATCCACTGTCCTCTACGGTGTGTTGAGGGGTTCTTTTTCCTGTCAGTTCGCACTAAAGCTCTTCTGGTTGAGGCTGGTGGGTTTCAGGCAGGGAGAGTGGCATCCACCAGAGCCCACTGACCATACGTGACAAGACAACAACAATGACACAGGTGAGCTTTACTGCACCCCATCTTCCCAACCCACACATATTGTTAGGCTCCAATGAGGGTTGAGACGAGTTGAAGTATCACTTGTACATTCTTCCCGTTCTACTGCCAACACATCCAATCGGCCAGCAAGAGCAGCCACTCTCCATCTGCTCTGCCTCCCGTCTTGGGTTATAGACTTTGGTCCAGTTGCTCCCCTCAACGGATGTATCTTTTCAGCTCCACTATCTAAATCTGAGGGGTTTTGAGGCCCTGCTCTGTTTGGTGACATCATTCCACCCTTCCAACTGGAGTGGACTACAGCCTCACTTTGGTAGCTCTCAGGGGACACTCGCTGCATATCCCGTGAGCACATTGGCAGGCACAGGCATCTTACCATCAAGAGTCATTGCAAACTTTTCAGAGCAGGGCCATGCTGGAATGCTTTTCAATCGCTCCCAGTAAATCAACAATTAATATACCCTATGGAGGAGAATGTCTGTGAGGGGCGAGAGGGGACGAGGTCTGTGCTAATAAACCAGAAGCCACGTCTCAAAGGTAGGCTGATCCCTGAAGCGTCCTTGCGGTCTGGTGAGAGGAATTCAGAAGTCGACTGCTGCTGCAGTGAATGTGGACGTGAGTCAATGTGGGGTGGGTCCGTGGAGGAAATCAGTGATCAAGCATGCGTGTTGAGACGTTGATTGTGCATCTCTTCGCTCAGTGCACCAGCTGACTGAATAACTCCAGGTTAGGAGAGGGAAGAATAGAACTTTGGGCTTTTATCGTCATAAACTGGGGATATTTTTGGTCCAAGGGTAAAATACCAAAATGTTCTGGTGGATTGTTGAGAGAATCCATCCCCTTACAGCCATGGAACCAGAGGCAGTCGTATTCAAGTGTAGAACACGTGCCAATAAAGGGTAGTAACTGTCGGCTCTGCCACAGTGTTGTGAAGGGGTGGACGTGGTTCCCACAAACTGTGCCAGGGTTGGGTTGGTCTTCAGAACTGATGAGCTAATTGCTTCCAGGATGGGTAGAATGGTTCAGTTGCTTTAGATTTAGGACCATGAGAAACCTGGGATTGCTTAGCCATCTCCTTCATTTATTCATTCAGGAATGTCTCCTGGGCATAGCCTGGGCCACTTGCCGCTTTAGGAAATGACCAGAACGGTCTCTGTTCTTGAAATCCACAATCTAGGTCACAATCCTTCAGCCTTGCCCCTCTGCACTCCTGTGTGGGCAGAACTCCCACCTCCTTCCCCTTCCTGGAGCCTCAGGGCCCCAAGGGAATTGAATATGGGGGGGTACCCCCCACTTCCTACTCTGCACTGGAGAGCTGGGGTGACTACCATATGGGCAGCCTGAGTGAGTCCGAGAGACAGTGTCTGTGTCTCCTGTAGATGGTCCTGTTCAGGCAGAGCGTGCGGGTCAGGGTGGAAATGTCCATTGAATTTAAGAGAAAAGAAACCCCTGCAGGACCTTTGGGGAAGGAGTGGGAGGAGGGGAAGAAGCAGATGAAAACGATTCCAAGAGTAACAGGGGACACGCAGAGGAGTAGAGGGGACACATTCCTTCCTACATCATGGCCTCAGAGTGTTTGGGGGTTTTTCTGAGAAGCATGTACTACTTTTGTAATTTTCAAAATATTACATATTTTTTAAAATAAGTAAATAAAAGATGAAAGATGGAAGTCATGGAAGGAGATCTTTCTTGCAGGAGGTTCGCGGTGAAGGCAAGACGGGGTGGGTGGAGGGAGAGGAGGGTGTGGGCAGGCAGCAGAGCCTGTTTCAACATGCAGATCTGAGTGGGGCTGTCTCTGCGGGAGGAGAGGTGCCACGCAATGACGTAAGGACCCCAAAGGGGTTACTGAGAGTCCCAGGGAGGAGGGCTCTGGGTTTGGCCGTCGGGGAGGGTGCCTCTTCCCCTGGAGACTGAGACGTGGTGAACATCAGGGATGCAGAAGATTCTCAGCTGGGGGACGGGGAGGCCAGGGCGCTCACTCGGAAGAGATTGGTCCCATTTTCTCTGTAGAGCAGGAGGTGTGAAGGTGGTATTGAGGGGAGTGAAGGAGATTTGGGACGGCTGCTGTGGGGACTAGAAGAAGGACAGGGTGGCAGGTCCAGCACCCCGGAAGCCTGGATTGCTGAAGCCGGGGTCGGGCCAGAGAGAGGACAGGGATTATGGGATACTCCGGACGCGGACGGACGTGAGGACAGGAGGTGCTTATGGACAAGGACACCGCCACCGACATAGCTTGTTCCTCCATTTCCTTTGGGTCTTAATTCAAAAGCCCTTTCCCCAGCGGGACCTTCCCTACTCTCTCATCTAAAATTGTAACCTCTGGATCCTTCCCATTTTCTTTCTCTGTTTATTTTGTGTTCGGCATTTAATACCAATTAACATACTATGTATTTTGTGTATTTATGGAGTTTATTATATGTCTCCCCGATAGAATGGAAGCCCTTCAAGTGTAGGGGTTATGGGTTGAATTGTGTCCCCCTAAAATTC
The DNA here is from genome assembly GCF_020826845.1 of Diceros bicornis minor. NCBI lineage: Eukaryota > Metazoa > Chordata > Mammalia > Perissodactyla > Rhinocerotidae > Diceros > Diceros bicornis. The sequence continues at coordinate 53,571,277 of NC_080759.1, read as the reverse complement.
CTAGGTTGAAGTCCTAACCCCCAGCATCTCAGAATGTGACTTTATTTGGAAATAGGGTTGTTGCAGAGGTAATTAGTGAAGATGAGGTCATTAGGGTGGGCCCTAGTCCTGTATGACTGGTGTCCTTAAAGAAAGGGGAGATTTGGGCATAGACACACACACAGAATGCCATGTGAAGATGGAGGCAGAGAGAGGGTGATGCTTCTACAAGCCAAGGAACACCAAAGATTGATTGCCATCAAGTGACAGAAGCCAGGGGAGAGCATGGACCAGGGATAGTTTAACAGGGATTTACTGAGCATCAACCAAGATGGCGAGACATCTTCTTAGATGCTGGGGATTAAAAAAAATTAATGAGACCTGGTCCCTGAATTGGGTGAACGCTCAAGTTATAAGAAGGAAGATAGTTCTACAAGACATTATTGGACAACAGGGTAATGAGAGCTCTTATAGGTCTTGAACAAAGGAGCAGTGACGGGGAACAGAGGTGGAATTTGCCCTGTACTTTTGGGGAGAGCAGGTTGGGTCATGGAGAAGCCTTCTGGTGAGCAGGTCTTTTAATAGCTTTTCACATCACATATGACTCCCTAAACTGGCCTTAAAAATCCAACTGCCTTTATTCAGATGAGGATCCGAGGCATTTTGTCCTTGGAGAAAACACACTTCTCTATTTATACCCTACGATTGCTAATTCTTGTCAAAAGCAGGAACAAGACAGAAGAATTGGCAGTTAGGTGCACACGTGCATATACTTCTGCCAGGTATTTAACCACAAAGGTGGAAATCCTCCCTAAAAGAAAATGAAGCTCTTAAATGGTTGCACCAGTTCTGATTACCGTGGGAGCAATCTAGTAGCTATCAATTGAACGGAGTTAGGGCCACACAGCAGCTAATCTCTTTAATAAGGAGATCCAGAAACACACACAGAGACTTTTCTTTGTATTTCTAAGCAGATAGAAGGGTGATCTGGTCCAGCAATTCTGTCACTTGACTTCAGGACACTCTAGGTGGCTTCCACTTATTGCAAATAGGGAGATTTGGGAAATTTGCAAAAACTCCAAGCCGAATAATTTTGGTTAACTTAAACTGTTTTTAAAAAACAAGTGACTAAGAGACGTCCCATCCCCCATTCACTTCTGTTTCTCACAGAGGCCGTGGCGGAGCTGGAGGAGCCTCCTGCAAATGTCAGAAGGTCATGAACTTCTCCAAACTCCACCCTTGAAGACGATTTCTGAGGGGAAAGTGGGAGCAAGAAAATGGAGCCTCTCAGCCCTCACACAATGGAGCCTAGGGTCTCCTCCCCAGCCGCAGACCTTTCCCAAGCCCCCATCTTCTTTGACGCCAACTCCAGGCACTGGCTCATTTTCCTTTTCTTTTAACTGCTGCCATCACTCAGTCCAGACCCCGAGAAAGCCTGCCTGGGGTGCTCTCCCCTGCAGCCACCACAGGCAAGCAAACGGACTTTTTCATTTTAACGAACTTTATTGCCACTCACCAGGGGACAGCAAAATTGATAAATAAGTTCAGTTTTTTTTCCTCCATTTGCAAGCAAACTCTGTATTCTGGCCATGAACCACTTGTAACAGGCAGCACAATTAATATTTTTCCTACAAGTAATGTTTTTTCTCCATGTGGCTTTGTTTGTTTTTAAATATGCTTTTTTTTTTTCCTGAATTAAGGTTCTTTTAGTTGCTAGTATGGAAACAAACTCTGGAAAGCTTCAAGAACAACAATGAAGGAACTCATTAAATGTGTATTATCTCATGAGATCTGCTTTAGTTTTGTCACGTTCCTTTAGTTTGTCATGTTCCGTCCCCCCCCCCATTTCCACTGGAATTAGGTCACATCATTTCTACAGTAGTAGGACAAAAGCAGGATCTTTACAGCCGAGTCTTCCCATCTAAGATCATGGTGTGCCTCTCCATTGATTCACATCTCTTTCCCTAGAACAGTTTTTATACGTTTCTTGAGTTTCTTTCCCAATAGTCCAGACTTCAGGTTACCATTCTGAATACGGCAACGAAGACAATATTAGAGTTTAAGAAGCTCAGGCCACTTGACATGCGAGGTTCTTCTAAGGAAATACCTGGACAAGGATGCATTTGTGTACACTAAGAAAATGCTGGAACTACCCTAAATATCAAGAGTAGGAGATTCTTCAAACAAACACTAGTATACCCACAGTAATAGACTTTCAAAATCTAGATTTTCTTATGGTTGCAACACATTAGTGGTAGAGCCATAATCTGGAAGCCAGTTTTGTCTGATATCGCAGTCTGTTCTTTACCCCAAGGGTCTGCATTTCACATTGACCTCACATGGGCTAGTTCTCTAGGCAAATAGGGCAACAAACTTGGAGAAGCAGCTACTGCAGAGCAGCTTATATCGTCAAGGCGAATGGATAATTTTCTTCTTCTTCTTTTTTTTTTTTTGGTGAGGAAGATCGGCCCTGAGCTAACATCTGCCAATCCTCCTCTTTTTGCTGAGGAAGACTGGCCCTGGGATAACATCCATGCCCATCTTTCTCCACTTTATATGGGACGCTGCCACAACACGGCTTGACAAGTGGTGCGTCTGTGCATGCCAGGGATCCGAACCGGTGAACCCCGGGCTGCCCCAGCGGAGCGCGCGCACTTAACCACTTGGGCCACCAGGCAGGCCCCTACTTTAATTTTAATAATAGTGAAAGTTGATACTTGTTTGCTAAATTCCAGACAATGTGCAAAGGTTTAAGATCATTGTCCCATTCAATCCTCCATGGACCCCCTGGAGGTGGGACTTGGGTTATTTTATGAACAGTGGGATGGGCTTGAGTTTGCTCTACCATTAGGTCCCTCAGCCCCACTTTGCCTTCCAAACAAAGTTTGGGGGGGGGTGTTGCTACAGGTGCATTCAGTTTTTTTTTTTTATAATTTTATTTATTTATTTTTTCCCCCAAAGCCCCAGTAGATAGTTGTATGTCATAGCTGCACATCCTTCTAGTTGCTGTACGTGGGACACGGCCTCAGCGTGCCCGGAGAAGTGCTGCGTCCCTGCGCGCCCGGGATCCGAACCCTGGGCCGCCAGCAGCAGAGCACGCGCACTTAACCGCTCAGCCAGGGGCCAGCCCAGGTGCAGTCAGCTTTTAGTCTTTAAATACACTGCTTGTAATTTCGAAAGATCTTCCTGTTGTAGGTGTTACACTTACAGTTAGGTAGCCTGTTCCAGAAATATAAACTGAAGTAGAGAATTTTTTATAATGGTCCAAAGACAAATTATTCAACTAAATCAACAAATTGTGTAATTGCTATATATATATAAAAAACAATTTTTATATATAAATATATATAATAATACATATATTTAAAACAAAAAAATCACAAATTAAAATAGTTAATTGAAACTGAACAGTCTTGGATAAAACACAATTTCTCAAAATGTTATTGATTTAAAAGTTTTTCTGGGCCGGCCCAGTGGCTTACCGGGTAAGTGCGGTGCTCTGCTACTGGCGGCCCTTGTTGGGATCCTGGTCGTGCACCATCGGACCGCTTCTCCGGCCATGCTGAGGCCCCGGGTCCCACATACAGCAACTAGAAGGATGTGCAGCTATGACATACAACTATCTACTGGGGCTTTGGGGGGGGAAAAAAAAAAGAGGAGGCTTGGCATGGATGTTAGCTCAGGGCTGATCTTCCTCAAAAAAAATAAAAATAAAAATAAAAAAATAAAAGTTATCCTGAATGTGTTGGCAGTTTTGATGAACTGCTTTCTCCTCCCTATGTAGATTTTGTGCACATAATATATAATCATTGACTTTACTAAAAATACATATGCCTCATTTCTTTCAGCAACGTTGAGAATCTATTGTCTTTGCGGTACCAAGAGGTGCGTTTCTAAAAGAGGAAAATGGTCGTTTTGGGTTTGGGGTCTGATCACCCACAAACGGCTGGTTCTTATTTGGAGCAGACGGTTCCAGAAGTTTATCTGTAAAGGGAAAACCATTCAAGTGCTATTTGGACCCAAATTTCTAAGGAAGGAAAGGAGGAAGTGGTGGCCTCTGAAGATAGAGCCTGCGTTCCGTCGTGACTGGGGATGAGGACCGAGGGGCTGCCCGACTCCAGAAAAGGGCGAGCAGGGCTGCGCTCCACCGCTGTCCCGGCCCGCGGGGCTCTTACTCTAACACCACACAGTGCCGCACCTGGCTGGGAGGAGAGGGCAGCAAACCAAACCCTGCCCTCCGGGGCACTTCAACTCGTAAATCCCCTGACTTCCTTTACAGACCTCTGGACACGCTAAAACAACCGTCAGCCTTGAAAGAGGGAAAATCCTGGTGGGAATTTATGTAAATGTGGCCAGACACAGAAGAAAGTAAAAAGCAAACCATGATTTGGGTTATTTTTGGCTTCGGAAAGAAAGCCCCGAGTACAGAAGGAAACCGGCGCGCTAAGTTCCTTTCTAGCTCAGGGCGCGCTCAGGCATGGCCGTGTCTTCACCAGAAATCACCGTTTTCTCGGCCCCCCACCCTCCCGGTCCTTGCGGCTGCCGCGTTCTGAGCCCACCTGGAGTTCGTCGGGGCCGACCGTGATCACCACGGCCGGTCCGAATCAGCGCGGCGTAATGCCAGGGGCTCAAGTGGTCTCCTAGACCAAACCTCGCTCCAGTCCCCACCGCTCGCCCGGGATGTTTTTGACCGTGTTCCCCCACTGTGCCCCTCAATTAGCCCGCCCAGGTCTGGGGTCTCAAGCTTGTCCCCAGTGGCTGCGTCCGCCCAGTTTGGTTCACCTTTGGGCACCGAGGGCCTCCCATGGGCTGGCACCTGGTGGTCACGCTGTCAAGAGCGGTGGAAAGAAAGGAAAAAGGAGGGAGAGCGGACAGAGGCGGGCGGGGGGGGGGGGTGGTCTCTGTGGACTCTGATTCCGCCCCTGGACCCACAACCTTCCTGCCAAAGATGCAAAACGCCGGACGCAGGCTCCGGGCGCGCCCTCACCACGGCGCCTCCACGCACAGCCTATTCCACGAGGATTTGGCCCACTGTGCATCCTCCTTCCCGAGGTCAGGGCTCCTCACGGCAAATCCTCGTTCGAGGAGAGGCCAAGCTCGGGCCAGGGGGGCGCTGTGACTCGGCCGCGGCGGTGGCCTGCGGCCCTGCTCTCTACATTTGGCAGCCAGCCTCGGAGTCAGCGCCCGGTGGCGGCCTAGGTTAATCCGTCTCGACACCCCAGATCCAGGCACAGTGACATTGGCTAGGAGTCGGGGAGGAGGGAAACACTCACCGCTCTGGCCTGGAGCTGCCCCTTCCCACCCAAACGTTCCCCCCTGGGGCTCCTGGACTCCTCCCCACTGTCGCTCTTTTAGGAGTACCCTGCAAGCCACAGTTGGCCCGGGTTCTGCGTGACCTGGGGACTCTGGATCCTCCCTTCTGGGCTGGGACTTCCCCGTGGCAGCCGGGAGCTCCCAGTTCAGAGGGGCACGGTCAGCAGCGCAGCGGGTCCCGGGTCCCTTCAGTGGACTCCACTTCCCCTGCATCCTCTTGTCCTCAGTGGCCGGTGCGCCCCGGGGATTCCCCGGTCTTGAAGCTGGGAGTGGGACTGGCCCCGGAGCCCAGACGCCCGGAGCGGAGAAAAAATAGTCTCGGTGCCTCCGCGGCGGAGAAACTCCCCCCGCCCCGGCCGCGAGGCCTGACGCCCTGGGCGGCGGCCAGCCTCGGGGGGTTGGATGTTCCCGACGCGGGAAACAGGCTCAGCCGCGGCGTCCCTCTACCCCCACCTTCGCCCTTTTCCCGGGAGCCGGCGGAGGGGAGGGGCGGGGCGGCTGGCAGCAGGCGACACTGGTGTTCCGGTTCTTTAGTTATTGCTTCTGGTCCTGCCGCGAGTGCACTTCTCAGGTCCGGGGCAAAGCAGCCAGATGCACTGCCCCCACGGTGCCGAGAAGCCCTTGCTTTGCTCTTAACTTTTGCCAGGAACGGGCGAGGGGCGGGGGACCCTGGAGCACGCGCCTCTCCACATGCGGCGGCCCCGCCCGCCTCCGGTCCTGGCCCCCGCCCGCACCCGCCCTCCGCGCTCGGAAAGCCCCCGTGGCTCCTCCCACCCCCGAGGGGCTTTCTCCAGCCTCCAGTGACTTCAGTCTTCTAGCGCACGCTCCTTTCCTCCCGGCTGGAGCGCGCCGAGCGCAGCTTTTCTGGGGCCGCAGGGGACAAGGGACGGTGACCTCCGAGCGCGCCCGGCAATCTCGTCTCTCGGCCTGCGCCCTGGCCCCCGGCCCGCGCCCCGGCCGCCAGCATGGTGTTGCTGGCCGGGCCCGGGCCGGAGGGCGGCGGGGCGCGCTGTGTGTCTCCGCAGCCGCCCTCCCCGCCCCGGGACACGGAGGTCGGGGAGGACCCCGCTGACTACGAGGAGTACGAGGACTTCTCGCGTCTTCCGGACACCCGCAGCATCGCTTCGGATGACTCGTTCTACCCTCCTGGAGGCGAGGAGGAGTACGGCGCCGTGAGCGCGGAAAGCGTCCCGGAGGGCGTCCCGGAGGCGGCGACCCTCCTGCGCGCCGCCTGCGCCAACGACGTGGGGCTGCTGAAGGCGCTGGTGCGGCGGGGGCCGAGCGCTGAGGAGGTGCAGGAGACCGACCGCAACGGCCGGGTAAGCCGGTGTCCCCGCAGGGTCTGGGTCCCCTCCGCCCTCCCTCTCATTCCCCGCGCCACCTGGATCCCGACTCTGTTCGGGTCCCGCGGTGACTTTGCCGCTGTAAAGAGCGCCTTTTCCCGGCTCTCTGGGCGCGCCGCTGGTGTGGAGCCCTGAGTGGCCTGCCCATGCCCGGGTAAGTTTACCCTGCCCGAGGGCACCGCGCCGCGGGAGACGCCGCTGATCCCGCGTCCTCACCGCATCCCCTTCTTTTCCGCCCTCGGAGTCCTCTTGTCCCTGAAACCCCCCAGGGGCTCGCGCCCGGATCCAGGTTTGAAGCCACTCGCCGGGTCCTTCAACCCGGCCGCCCGCTGACCATTAACCTTCTCGCCTGCAGGGGAAACCCCTCCTGCCCCCCTCGGCCCCTCGCGCCGCCACGGCCCTTTCCACGCCCGAACGTGAATGGGCACCCCTGGGCCACCCTGGTTCGGAGTTTCCTCCGGGACCGCCTGCTTACGCGCCCCGCCCCCCACGCCCCGCTGCGCCTCTTGACCCGCGTGGCGACCCGCCAGGTGATCCCCGACTGGGCTGTCTGCATGGTCACCGCCGCGAGCCAATGCCGCCCGCCCCCCACCCGCGAGGCAGGGCCTGGGGAGGGCAGCGGAGGGGCCGGCACCCGCCTGGTGGAGCAGGCTGGCATGGGGATGGGGAGACGCACGGGGTATCCATTAGTCATGTCAAGACTCAAACAGCAAGAAACCTTTAGAAAAGGAAAGAAAAGTTGGCTTGAGAAGGACTGGCTCGCTGAACACAACCCCCGAAGCACTGGGGGGAAACACAGCAGAGTGACCAGGCGGCCAAGCGACGCTTCTTCTGTGCCGGTGGACCAGCGGCAGCGGTCTCACCTGACTGTCGCGTTCCCTGGGTCCCGCGGGCTCTGCCGCCTCAGTCTAGCACAAATTAGGAATGCGCGTGGTTCTGCTCCGGAGCGCACAGCTGATAGGAAATATGTGCATTTACTTGGGGGCAGGCCGGTTTGTCCCTAACTGTGGTCTGCGCTGGGCTTAGGCGTGTGGGAGCCGGGAGCGTCCCTTTCTGCTCCCACACTTGTGCGTCTGACTTGACGCGGCGTTTGGACTTGGGGAAGGGTCTGCGCTTGGCGTCATGTGTCAGGCAACGCTGGCCCGCAGGCCCCTAAGGCTGGGAGAGCTGAGGTGGGCCCTGGGGGCAGCGTCGCTCTACCCCTGTCCTCTCCGTGGGTGGGGCCCGCGACCCGGGCGCTTTCGGCGGCTCTGCTTTCGCTTTTACTAAGGTGAATTTTCACACACGCCTGTTTATAGGACACCTCGCTTTCCTGAAGCAGGCAACGGCTTTAGAGGAAGCCCCTGAAGGATCGGGAAGAACACGGGTGGGGGGTCTCTCCTGTGCCCTGGGCGGCCCAGCGGTCTCCAGAGGGCTGAGTTGGGCACGGGCAGGGCCTGGCTCGCCCAGCCCCCACTGGGCTCAGCTTTATGATGTTTTCTTTGGCGGCAAAAAATACAAGTTTGAAAACAGCTGCGTTGGAGCTGACTGAGAACAACGAAAACCATCCCCAGGGGTCTTGGGCCTGGCTGAGTTTCTGGGCCAGTTTTGAAAGTCCCTCCCTCAGCGCAGAGTTAGGGGAGGGCTATGGAACAGGGAGGCAGGCTCCAGCCCCTCAGCGCCTCTCTGTCTCAGTTTCCTCGGTGTCAAATAGGGCTAATGACAGCTTTGCCTCCTGGGGTTGTGAGCGTGAAAGGCCCTAACGCACACAGCCCTCTGACGCGGGCCTCGTTTACCATCCTGGTCTCTTTCTCGCCTGCTGTCTCTCTGCTCCGAAGAGTGCGTCCTCCCGCTTTTGCTTTTTTTTTTCTCTTCTGCCAGGCAAAGCTGTTTTTCTCTCTGCTTTCCCTCTTAATGACGGAGTCTCTCTTTGTTTCTCTTCTGCCCAGCGGCTTCTGGATGCTGTTGATCAAACAGCCTCCGTCTTCCCGAAAAACTTCACTTCCTGTGGCAAGTGGAATAGTGAGTCATTGCACGAGTGTATATTGCAGACCTACTGTGTGCGAGGCACTGGTTAGGTGCGTGGGAGACTCGAAGATGAAACAGTCCCTGCCTTTGAGAGTCTTAACCTTTTAGTCCAGAAGAACTCAGAGAGTAAGAGTACTCGGTGCTTAGAGAGTAACAGTACCCAGTGCTTCGAGGGTAAGGGTACCGGTGCTTCCAGCCAGATGCAGGAGATGAGAAGGCACTAAAGAGATGGGGAGCAAGTGTCTTGAATGCGGAAGCTGGGGCAATCTGGAAGCTGAATGAGGGGAGACTTTTGGAAGCAGTGGCTGGAGGATGTTCTAGTCAGGCAGATGGAGCCAAGGGGGTGGCAGCAGGGACAGGGTGGTTGGTGGTGGTGACGCGTGGAGAGGGGACAGTGTGGGAGCTGAAGCCGGAGAGGCCAACCTGGGCCGGGTGATGAGAGGCCGCCCGGAGTAGCTGCCTAAGAAATAGGAAGTTGGGAAACAAACTGGTTTCAGCATGCCAGTGTCCAAACTTGGGGCTGTGGTGTGCGTTCCCTGATGGTCACATGACCCACTCACTGACTGCCTTCCGGTTCCTGTCGTAGTACATTTTCTCAGGGAGGCCTTTCTTCCTACCTCTAAGCCCACAGCACCCGGAGCTGGGTCAGGGCAATCCAGGTGGCCAGGGCTTGAGAGCCAAAACTGTAAATAGGGTGGTCCTTTGAGAGAGCAAGTGACATTTGAGTAAAGATGGAGAGAAGATATTTGGGGAAGAGCACTCCAGAAAGAGGGAACAGCAAGTGCAAAGGCCCTGAGGCAGGAGCCCTTTGGGCCTGGTCTATAAGCCGATCTTGATTAGTGGCAGTAAAACCTTACAGAGAGCCCGAGAGCTTTCATGGAGTAGAGGGATAACTGCATTAACTACAGAATGAAGTCCTCGAGGGTACCGCCCGCAGCCAGCTTCCTAGAGGAAAAATGGCTCTAACGGCTTTTTCTGGGGTGTGTTTCATGAGCCGATGATCTCTGGTCAGTTAAGACGGGAGATCTGCTGAGCTGACAGATGTTTCCTTCGGTTTGAGTAACTAAGGATCGGTTGTGTTTTGTTTAAGAAAACGTGTTCTTTCCTGGCTCCTGAGATTGGGAGAATCTTGGCTGTGGCTCAGCACACAATTTTCTAAAATATTCTAAAATATTTATTACTCTAAAAAGATTGCATAATTTAATATGTAACATGTAAATATTTGTCAAATAATTCTCCAGTAACATTCAAAGTGTGCTCTCCCTGTCTTTTAGATTTATGGTGCTTTTGTTCCCTCTGACTTGGGGACAGTGAAAGCTGCCATCATTCTTTTTCTGAATTCTTCTCCACTTATTATATGCCGAGGTTCACCTTTAGGGCCGTGATGGCTCTGGAGACAGCACTGAGACCAAAGGAAGTGTTTGTGCTGTTGTCATTGTTGCAGAACGGCGGTTTGAAATGTCAGACAGCTCTTGAACCAAATTAGGCCCAATTATGCTAAATTTAAAATATTGCACTCCTTTCTCTATGTAATGTTTCCCATGCGTGTTCAAATTCTAGGGCTTCTCGGCGAAATTTTCCAAAGGCCCCTCCACCCATTTGCTCTGTTGGCTCAGCAAAGCCCACCCCACACACCCAGCATGGGGGGGGGGTGTCTCCCTTGTGGGGCTTAAAGGTTTATAGATTTGTAGTGGGAACTGGGACCTTTATCTTGACATATACATGATAAATTTTTTTTTTCCTTTTTGTTGGATTTTTGAATGCCACAGAAAGATGTATAAACTTTGGAATCACTTTTCCCTAAAATGAGAGTCGAGTTGTTTGGAATTCACAGCCAGCCCTTCCTCCTTTACCAGGCCTCAGGGTTCAGGACCTGCACTGGGGCTGGTTAGTATAGAGAGTGAATGCTGGCCCCATCGGCACAGGGGGAGCCTGGCTTGCTGTTTGGGGGTGTCTGTTAGTGTGTTAGTTGCAGAGTCTAAAGCATGGGGAAGGGGATGAGAAGGGAGAATGAGCAGGTTAGACTGGGAGCTGAGGGGCTAGACCAGAGAAGTGGGTGAGCTGAAGCGGGCCTGGAAGACCTGGGCTTCCTCTTCCACTGACCAAGGCAGGGCCTGGGGTGCTCTGGGCCCAGCAACAGTAGAGACGCCCATGTGTTTTGTTTTTCTGTTTAAGGACTTAACTTTTTTTTTAGAACAGTTTTAGGTTCACAGCAAAATTGAGAGGAAGGTACAGGGATTTCTCAGGTACCTCCTGCCCCACACCTGCCCAGCCTCCCCCATTGTCAACATCCCCCACCAGGGTGGTACATTTGTTATAACTGATGAACCTACAATGACACGTCATAACCACCCAAAGTCCATAGTTTACATTAGGGTTCATCCTTGGTGGTGTACTTTCTGTGGGTTTGGACAGAGGTATAATGACATGTATCCATCATTATCATATATAGAGTATCCCATGTGTTCTTGATATAAGTGTATCAGTTATTTATGGCCACAACAATGCTGCATAACAAATAACTGTGAAACCTCACAGGTGTATACAACAGTAAACATTCTGCTAAAGGTGGCTCAGCTCAGCTGATCTCGGCTGGAATTGCATTCAGCTGGGATCAGCTGCAGATGGCAGGGCCAAGAAAGTCTTGGTTGAGGGGACTGGCCTTTGCCCCTCTGTGTGGTCTCTCATCTTCCAGCAGGCAGGGCTAGGCTTGTTCTCCATGGCGGGCAGGTTTCCAAGAGAGCAGGCAGAGCAAATAAGGTTCAGTGTCACTTCTGCAGAAGTAAGTTACAAGGCCAAGCCCAGATTTACCCTCTTAAGTGTGAATTTGCTTTTGTTTGTAAAGGATGTTATTCATTTACCCTAAGCATTTATTTGTTTATTTTAAATATGTTTTGATTAATGAAAATTTCAGATAGATACCCAAGTAGACGGTACCAAGAACCTCCACAGCCTTATCATTCAGGGTCAACAAGCATCAGCTCCCAGAGGCCTGTTTTAGTTTTGCTGGAAAGGGTTATATTTAATGTCGCTTTTTGTCTGTGTGGATGAAGGTTTCAGAAATTTAGAAGGACCATCGCCTGGGGATTTGGGAGTTGGAAGGGATTTTAGAGGTTATTGGGCCCCCTCATTGTGTAGTTGAAGAAAGTGGGGCTCAGAGGAGAGGGCATCTAGATGCATCAGGAGAGCTGGGTTCTAGAATGACCCCAAGGCTGCTCCCGATCCTCCTTTAACCACCCTGGGTCTCTCCAAGGGGCTTCTGAGCCTTCCACCTTTGCCTCCTGGCTGCACGGGAGAAATGAGCCAGCTAGAGATTTGGGGAGGTGTTTGGGGTGATTTTGAACATCCAATTTCTTTTCCATCCTATACTTGTAAAGGAAGACTAAGGGAGATGTGTTATAAAAATCTAAAACAATAATAGTGTATATGAACTCTTAGAATATCATTTATTTGTCTAACATTCATATCAATATAATATGCAAGCTCTTATTCAAAACTATTTTGAAGGACAACTTCTGGTAGCTATGGCTACAATATAGGAAAAGCTAGGGGTATTATTTAACTAATTGCAAGTTACTAAAATTCAAGCCCTCCTGTCAGACCTTTAGGTCAGTAACTCTTTAATGGTTATAGGATTATTCAGATTTTCTCTTTCTTCCTAAGTCCATTATGGTAACCTATTTTTCTAGGAAACTATCCTATTTTTTCTAAGTTTTAAAGGTTAATAGTATGAAGTTTTTATAGAATTCTCTCTCTCTCTTTTTTTTTTTTTGTGAGGAAGATCAGCCCTGAGCTAACATCCATGCTAATCCTCCTCTTTTTGCTGAGGAAGACGGGCTCTGAGCTAACATCTATTGCCAATCCTCCTCCTTTTTTTTCCCCCAAAGCCCCAGTAGATAGTTGTATGTCATAGTTGCACATCCTTCTACTTGCTGTATGTGGGACGCGGCCTCAGCGTGGCCGGATAAGTGGTGCGTCAGGGCGCGCCCGGGATCCGAACCCGGGCCGCCAGTAGCAGAGCTCGCGCACCCAACCGCTAAGCCACGGGGCCGGCCCTAGAATTCTCTGTTTAATCTCTGCTGTAACTGTATTATATCCTGTTTTTCTATATTTTTGAATTTGTGCTGTTTCTCTTTTGTGACAAATATTGTCAAAAATATTTATTTTATTCTTTTCAGAGAATCAACTTTTGCTGTGGATCTGTTTTTTTCTTCACTATTTCCTCAATTTCTGCTTTTTATTTTAATATTTCCTTCCTTCAGGTTTATTATACCTATAATTTTCTCTCCAAGTATCACGTTTGCTTTTCCTACAAGTTTTGATGTGTAGTATTTTATTATTGTTCTGTTCTAATTTACATCATGATTTCCTCTCTTTGACCTTGAAGTTATTTAGAATTGTGTTTAAAAATTTTAAAAGATATTTTTAAGCTTTATTAAAATACTTTTTTTAACCTAATTAAAAGAATATGGTTTGTATGATACCTCTTTGAAATTTCTTGAGACTGGCTTACAGTCTATTGGGTCAGTAAAATTCTAGACTATCTATAACCATGTGACATTCCATGATTTCTTCAAATTAAGTCAAAACATATTTTCATACGTAAAACAATATATAATTCTGTTTAATTAAAAGAAATAAGAAGGAAGTAGAGAAGTTATTAAAAAGATGTGAACAATGAAAACATGTTGCATTCGAGACTATTGGGAAGTAATTCTTCAACAGGCTGGTGGAATGTTGGTGTACGTGTGGCTTGTGTGTGTTCTTATGAGGTCAGGTTTTAAGATGAAGTAGGATGTTAAGAATCCTTGATGTCATTTGGTGTGTGTGTACGTAAAAGAATTTGGAAGAGACTATTTTTAAATAGTGTTCCTGAATTTGAAGGACAGTTGAAGGTCGATTTTATTTATTTCTAGTAAGTCAGAGACACGGAAATTAAGGTAGACGTGAAATCCCGGGTGACAGTTGGCTTGGTGGCAAATTGGCTTGGAAAGGTGGGATTTGAGAGCAATTCCAAAGTAGTGGAAAAACAAATGTGTGCTTCCGAAGGCATATTTATGTCAGCTCTGAATAATTCAGATCCCAAGTAGGCATGTGTTTGGATGGAGAATCAAGCATTTCTCTCTGGCTTCTCTTTCCGAGATTTAAGTGACTCTTGAAGTAGAGACCACACCTGGTAAGAGACATTCCAGCTGAGAGAGGCATAGGCAGGAGGTATGGGGTGAGGCCTGATGAAGAGGCAGGAGCCCTGCTCATGGGAGGTCCCAGGGAAGGGTGTTAATTAAATTTATAGTAGCACATTTTCAGAGACAAGGCAAGGCACATGAAGTTGGTTTAAAAATAAAGGAAGACTGGGGAACTAGGCTAAGTGAAAGAAGTCTATCACAAGATTATATGATGTATGATTCCATTGATGTAACATTCTTGAAATAATGCAGTTGTAGTGATGGAGAACAAATTAGAAGTTTCTGGGGTTAGGGCTTTGGGGAGAGGAGACGTCGGTGCTCTTCTACCTGGTAGCAAGAGGGCGCCTTGTGGTCATGGCACAGCCCTGCATCTAGACATGGTGGTGGTTTCAGGGAGCTACACATGGGTTAAAATTGCATAGAACTGCACGCATGCGCCAACCCTCCCCCCCCCAGACACACACACACACACACACACACACACACACACACACACACACACACACACGGGTGCTTGTATAACTGGTGACATCTGAATAAGCTCTGTGAATTGAGGCAATGTCAATTTCTTGGTGTTGCTCTTGTACCGTAATTATGCAAGAAAGATGTTGACACTGGGAGGAAGGCAGAAAGGAACAACTTCCTGTGGGTCTATCACATTTCAAAGGCAAAAGTTTAATTAAAATGAAGGAAGGCAACCCTTAAAAGTGGTTAAGATGGTAAATTTTATGTTATGCATATTTTACTGCAATAAAAATAATTGGGGAAAAAAACAAAGGAAGGCATGCATTATCTTTTATCTGTAGCCTTACCACTATGAATAGTTCAAATTTTGGAAATTAAAGCAGGATCAGACAAGCTAATATGCGGGAATGGGACAAATTGGGAATTGTGTGTTTGAACCATTGCTACTAGAGTGTGTCCGTGGACAGGCAGCACCTGGGAGCTTTTCCAGTTGCAGGATCCCAGGCCCCTCCTTAGACCTTCTCGACCAGATTCTGCACTTTAGGTAGGTCTTGAGGTGATTGGCATGTACACTTGTTTGAAGAGCTCTAGATCTTTTCTTAGAGTAGAAAACAAATTTGATGGCCAAAGATGGCAGGCTTAGGTTGGTTACATGATCCTGGACAAGTCACATGATCTTTTGATCCTCAGTTTCCTCTAGATCCTCATCTAGAAAATGAGGACGCTTATGATGAAGCATAGATGTTCTAAGCAGAATAAATTTGTAACATATATACAGCGAATGCCACATCACAGATACTCAGTAAAAGGAACTATTGTTTCTATTGGTGAATTAATCTCAAGATGGTTTTCCAGTACCGCTGTTCGAATTTTAGCCAAGAGTAAAGGTGGAAGCAAATGTTTAACCGAAGAGGAATAGTCAAGAAAATGGCACGTCTGCTTGGGGAGGATCCTTCTGTAACCATAAACATTTGTTAAGAGGATAGATCTCATATTAAGCATTCATACTACAATGAAAGTGGCACTTGGTGCCATGGGTGCAAATGAAGCCAGGTGGGGGGAGATGAGGAGGGAGCAGAGAGGGTGCTGGGGCCCCCTCTTGGGGGCACCTTTGATTATCAGTGGTTGGAGGCCCACATGCTGCCTCAGGAAATGGAATGGAAGCATCTGAGGCTTGGAGGGGAATGAGAAAGGTCCAGATATGTGAACGACAAGGAAGGAGAGCATTTCAAGGAGGGGAAGGATGGCCATTATGCCAGGATTCATCACAAGCCTTTTTCCTTTTCTTCAACATTTTCCGTGACTACAAGTTAGTGCAAAGAGCCCTGGAGTCGCAGCCCTGGTCCATCCTGGGGCCTTCGGGTCCTGACTCTGAGGCGATGTTCTGCTGTAAACAAGCAGCTGTGGTGGGTTCCCCAAATTTCCTTCCTTTTCTACTTCTTGGCATTGTCAAGCTAGGCATCCAAGGGGCCTGGCCCTCCGCACTCAGATCAGAAGGGCCAGTTTCCTATTGCTTCCTTCTAGACCTTCCAGCTTTTGTATTTGAAAACATGAGGGGCAACAGTCGTGTGCTAAAAATAGCTGCGGTGACACAGCTCCCGGGTTGGTTTTGCGGGCACTGTGAGTTTTTCTTTGGTGTTGGATGATGGGGGTTTCTAGGAAATGAATTCCGTTTACAGCGATGCCCGGCTATGGTTGGACTCAGGAGACTGTGCAGCCAGGTTGCTGCACCGTAGAGTCCTTTTGTTACTGGGAGACGTCTCTCTTTGCTGATTGTTACCCTTCAAAAGAGCCACACCTTCGGGGGACCTGTTTCACCTGCAGTAAAAGGGACATAAGAGGCACCGTGGAGCAGGGGAAGGAGCGATTCTGGTGCATCTTGTCACTTGCACATCCTCCTCTGTTGAAGGGCGGGCTGGAGCAGGCCACCTCTGAGGTCCCCAGGCTCATCCTCCATGCGCTGTGATGGGTGGGGAGGCCGCTTTCAGCAGGTGAGTATCGGCCCCTCAGCCTGATTAACTCACTCTCGTTTGCTCAGGACTTTCCTGTTTTGGCCCCAAAGGCCCACAAACTGGGAAACCCCTCTGACCCCGCAAACTGGAAGAAGGCCACTCCTGGGTTGGGGCCACACAGAAAGTGTCACCTTAGAGGAACTGCTGACCACAGAATTTCTCCTTTAGCAGTATCTGGATACCCTCCTTTGGAGGAAAGCTGTTGTGTTAAATTATATAATCTGGGGGATTATCTACTGAGGGAAGCCTTTGCCTAAACTTTTGCTTAGACTCGGTTCTTTTTATCACACGGGAGAGCTGTCACCCAGGTGGGACACAGGACAGATGTGTCTTCTTGAGGGGCTTTTGGGAGACAGGAGAGCCCTTGATCAGGGAGGGCCCATGGGGGGAAGGCCTGGAGTGGAGGGTTAAGTCTTCACTGCCATACATGAAAAGTAGAGTAAATACATTTCTCTAAAAATTTCAGTTACTTAAAATGCACCAGGGAATCTGTGGTGAATTTGTTTTTAATAGAAATAATCATTTAAAAATTTTCTTTGGTGTAAACAAATCCAAATCCATTGGGTATGTTTAGAATGAGACACAAGTGTATTGAGTTAATTTAAAAAAAAATCAAAATCTTATCTCGGGCCGGCCCCGTGGCTTAGCGGTTAAGTGCGTGTGCTCCGCTACTGGCGGCCCAGGTTCGGATCCCGGGCGCGCACCAACGCACCGCTTCTCCGGCCATGCTGAGGCCGCCTCCCACATACAGCAACTAGAAGGATGTGCAACTATGACATACAACTATCTACTGGGGCTTTGGGGCGGGGGGGGAAAGGAGGAGGATTGGCAATAGATGTTAGCTCAGAGCCGCTCTTCCTCAGCAAAAAGAGGAGGATTAGCATGGATGTTAGCTCAGGGCTGATCTTCCTCACAAATAAATAAATAAAACTGTTTTTAAAAAATATCTCATTTGTTTAAGGCAGTGACTTACAATGATTCTACTAATAATTTTATTGGGTTCAGAGATACTTAAGATACTATTAACTTATTTAAAAAAAAATTTGTGATGTAAATTCAGTGGAGAGACCTTTGAAAATAATTGCATTTGTTTGTTTGTTTGCATCTGGCAGGTTCCATCTACCAGTTTGCAAATGGCTTGCTTTCTTCTTTTTTTTTTTTTTTGTGAGGAAGGTCAGCCCTGAGCTAACATCCATGCTAATCCTCCTCTTTTTCCTGAGGAAGGCTGGCTCTGAGCTAACATCTATTGCCAATCCTCCTCCTTTTTTTTCCCCCAAAGCCCCAGGAGATAGTTGTATGTCATAGTTGCACATCCTTCTAGTTGCTGTATGTGGGACGCAGCCTCAGCATGGCCGGAGAAGCGGTGCGTCGGTGCGCACCCGGGATCCGAACTTGGGCCGCCAGCAGCGGAGCGCGTGCACTTAATCGCTAAGCCACGGGCCAGCCCTTGATTTCAACATAAGAATTTGAGGATATACACGGAGGCTGTGTTTCCTTATGAATAACATGGGTACTTTAGAAAAAAGTCTCTCTACAAAGGAAAAAGGATTTTTTTTTTTAAAGGAATGGATATCCCTGAATGTTTGCTATTAAAACATGTCCTAGTCCGTTCGGGCTGCTTTCACAGAATACCACAGACTGGTGGCTTATAAACAACAGACATTTGTTTCTCATAGATCTGGAGGCTGAGAAGTCCAAGATCAAGGCGCTGACAGATTTGGTGTCTGGTGAGGACACATCCTGGATCATAGACAGCAGTCTTTTTGCTGTGTCCTCACGTGATGGAAGGAGTGAGGGAGCCCTCTGGCGCCCCTTTTATCAGGGCACTAAGCCTGTTCCTGCAGGCTCCACCCTCATGACCTAGTCACCTCCCAAAGCCCCACCTCCTGATACCATCACACTGGGAGTCACGATGTCAGCATATGAATTTTTGGGGAACACATTCATTCTATAGCAAAACACAGTGTCAAATACTGAAGGAATAATAATAAAAAAATATCTTTCCATGTAGGAGAGGTATGTAGTTTTCCAATATTTGAGTAGAAGTACATGTGCATGACTTTCAACTCAAAAAATCCGAGGGTCTCTACCTGGAAAATTGGATGAGTTTACCCATAGATGATCTCCATCTCTAAAAATATAGAATTCTATTATTCTCTGATTTAAAAAAAATGTTTAAATGAGTAAAATTAAATAGTCATAGGATGCCCAGGAATAGAAGAAAAATTTTAAAAAGAAAGCTAATTTAAGCCTTTAAAGTTCTAAGTGAGGGGAAATCCCCAATATGTAAAATAAAAGAAAGTAATTTGAAAGGGAAAGTGAAGAAAAATGAATGTTTGAAATACGGCTATATTGATGTATAATTCGTATACCATACAATTCACCCATTTAAAGTGAATTAAAAATCACACAACGGTTTTTAGTATATTCACAGATATGTGCAACCATCAGCACAATCAATTTCAGAACATTTTCATCACCTCAGAAAGAAACCTTGTAACTTTCAGCATCACCCCTCTATCCCCCAATACCCTCCAGCCCTCAGCAACCACTAATCTACTTTCTGTAACTATTTACGTTGTGTATAAAAGGATTTTGATGAAAGGAGAACTAGATCCTTGTAACTTTGTGTCGACATACCTTGACAATTTACGCAATAAAAGAACACAACATTCCCTTCACCACAGGAAGTGCCCGCCACGTGTGAGACAATGTGACAAATGTCGGCTCTACCTGTGAGTCTCTTACCATAAATTTCCTGTAAATGACAAAGAATTAAGTATTTACAAAGTATGCCAAGCCCCTAGCTTGACCCATTTCACACTGAGCACTGGGCTGAGCTGTCCTCTTTTTCATCTCTGCTTGGTCTTGCTGACCTGGCGGCCCCTGTCCCGCAGTATCAGTGTCCGCTGGGAACTCATCCCGGACCTCTTGAATTGGAAACTCTGGTGGGGGGTCAACACGCTGTTCAACAAACCCTCCAGGGGATTCTGAGGCTCATTTTTCTTTTTAAATTGGGCCCTCGTATTTCTTCTTGTTCCCACCTTACCTGTCTCTGGGGGTGCTACCTTAGAGAAACAGGTGTGGGGTAGACCGCAAGACTCAGGTCCGCTTCCATTAGGGCGAGGGCAGCTGCCAGGTGTGGCAGAGGCGCCCATGGCCTTGGAGTCAGACTGTGAGATGCACCCATCAATGCTCCCCTCATCCCTACATCTTTGCTGACGGCTTCTCCATGCCAGGCCCCCTGCGGGAGACAAGCGGCCCGGAGAAGTACAAGCCCTGGGCTCTGTCCTCAAGGAACCGACAGATGGCAACACAGTCCGTTGGGCTTTGAGACGTCTTCCTATAACAAATGCTGTACTTCCTCTCTGGTCTCCCCCCTGTATCTCGCAACTTTCCAGTCGGTTCTGCTACCGTTTCTGGGTTTATTTTCTTATGTGTGGCTTTTATTACAACAGCACTATCTCCGGAAGCTCTTCCTGCAAGGCCCCCTCCAGCAGTGCTCCAAATGCCTGATTTTCCACAGCATCCTTTGTGTCACAGAAGCTGGGTGACTTGCTGTCCCCCTAGCCATGCACTGTGCCACCCCCATGCCATGGCAGATCCTTACTCTCCCTGGAACACACAGCCTTCTCTCTCTACTCCAAGGCAGTCTCAGCGTTGCCTTCCCCATGAACTTCGCCCAGGCCCCCTCACTGCATGGCTTCTCTCTGACTTTGGACTCTCATCACAATTTGCAACTCGTTTATGAAACCCCTTTCTCACTGCTTTGTTTTATGATGCTTGGTCAGTATTTTCTCTCTAAGTTTGCTAAGCTCCATGAGGGAATGTCCTCAGCATCATTCAGTTTATGTCCTCCAGTCTAGCAGACTTGCACATAGTAGGTGGTTTGTACCTGCTTGTTCAATAAAATTGGGGTGCTGTGTCTGGCTGCCAGTTACATATCCTTGGTTTTGAAAATACTTAAAAATACAATTTCAGGTCTTACGTTTAAGTCTTTAATCCAGTTTGACGTTGATTTTTGTGGGTGGTATAAGATAAGGATCGAATTTCATTCTTTTGCATGAGGATATCTGGTTTTCCCAATACCATTAATTGAAGAGACTATCCTTTCTCCACTGTGTATTCTTGGTGCCCTTGTCGAAAATCAGTTGACATTACATGCTTGGACTTCTTTCTGGGCTCTATTCTGTTCCATTGATCTTTTTTTGTGCCAGTACTATGCTGCTTTGATTACTGTAGCTTGTAATATAATTTGAAATCAGGAAGTGTGATGCCTCTGGCTTTGTTCTTTCTCAAGATTGCTTTGGCTATTCAGGGTCTTTTGGGTTCTATACAAATTGTAGAATTGTTTTTTTCTATTTTTGTGAAAAATGCCATTGGAATTTTGATGGAGATTGCACTGAATCTGTAGATTGCTTTGGGTAGCATGGACATTTTAACAATATTCTTCCAATCCACGAACACAGTATATCTTTCCATTTATTTGTATTTTCTCCAATTTCTTTCATCAATGTTTTATACGTTTCAGTGTACAGATCTTTCATCTCCTTGGTTAAATTTGTTTCTAAGTATTTTATTACTTCTGATGCTATCATAAATGGGATTGTTTTCTTGATTTCCTTTTCAGATACATCTTGATTGGTGCGAAGAAATATAACTGAGTTTTGCATGTTGATTTTGTATCTTGCATGTTTACTGAAAACGTTTATTAGTTCTAACAGTTTTTGATGGTCTTGAGGGTTGTTTTCTCTATATAAGATCATCTCATCTGCAAACAGAGGTAATTTTGCTTCTTCCTTTCTGATTTGGATCCCTTTGTGTGTGTGTGTGTGTGTGTGTGTGTGTGTGTGTGTGTGTGTGAGGAAGACTGGCCCTGAACTAACATCTGTGCCCATCTTCCTCTTTTCTGTATATGGGACGCCACCACAGCATAGCTTGATGAGTGGTGTGTAGGTCTGCGCCTGGGATCTGAACCTGCGAATCCCCAGCTGTTGAAGCAGAGCGTGTGAACTTAACCACAACGCCACTGGGCTGGCCCTATGGATACCTTTTATTTCTTTTTCTTGTCTGATTGCTCTGGCTAGGACTTGCAGTCCTATGTTGAATAGAAGCGGTAAGAGTGGGCATCCTTGTCTTGTACCAGATCTTAAAAGAAAAGCTTTCAGTTTTTCCCCATTGATGGTGATGTTGGCTGTGGGCTTTTTTCATAAATGGCCTTTATTGTGTTGAGGCTTCTCAACCTTGGCATTACTGATGTTTGGGGCCAGACAATTCTTTGTTGTGGGGATCTGTCCTGTGCATTGTAGGATGTTGAGCAGCATCCCTGGCCTTTACCCACCAGACGCCAGTAGCCCCTCTCCCCCCAAGTTGTGACAACACAAATGTCTCCAGCCATTGACAATGTCCCCTCGGGGGGGCAGAATCACTCCCTGGTTGGCAATCACTGAAATAGAGAATAAAGGGAGCAACATTGTTTGAGTTGTGAACTTTTCACATGGAGAAATTCCTGAGGTCGTGGGAGGATCTGTAGTATTTGGCATGCCTGGTTGCTCCTTTCTGCGTCTTCCTCACCAAAAGTTTTGTCAGGTGTTTTTTACGTTAAAGAATTTACATAACTTTGGGGCCAGCCTGGTGGCGCAAGTGGTTAAGTGCGCGCGCTCTGCTGCGGCAGCCCGGGGTTCGCTGGTTCGGATCCCGGGTGTGCATCGACGCACCGCTAGTCAGGCCATGCTGTGTTGGCGTCCCATATAAAGTGGAGGAAGATGGGCATGGATGTTAGCCCAGGGCCAGTCTTCCTCAGCAAAAAGAGGAGGACTGGCAGATGTTAGCTCAGGGCCAATCTTCCTCACGAAAAAAAAAAAAGAATTTACATGACTTAGTAGAAAGATTGTATTTATCAGCTCCTCCGAGATTCTCCTAGTCCATGAAATCAGAAATCCCTACAATTAGAGTCCCAGAACTGCAAACACTTCCCAGTTTCTCAGCTGGAGTGTTTGTTGTTGCTAGAATCTTAACATTTGACTCACAATAGGACAAGTTGTGCTTTTAAAAATGTAATACGAGGAGATTCGTCCCAAGAGGCATGACGCATCCACTCCGCGTTTCACAGAGATGCCTTCATCCAGTGCCGGGAGGCGCATGGAGGCACTGCCACGTGCTCCCTGGAAATTTACCTGATCGTGAAGCTAATGCAGAGCCAGTGATGACCTGTATCATGCTCAGCAAGACGTCGTGATGCGCGTTCTTCCAAGAAAGCTGTGCATTCGGTTTTGATTGCATAAGGGATTTCTGTCAACTAATAACACTTCCAGCAAACGCTGCTGCAAGTCTTCCTTTAAAAAGAAATACCACAAAAAAGAATGTGCATAAGTATGCTTCTGGATTTTTGAAGTTGCCTTCTTTTCGGTTTAATGCATTCATTTATTCAGCAAATATTTATTGCATGAATGAACCCTGCTCCAGGCACTCTTCTAAGAAACAAAGATGGAAATTCCTACTCCCACGGAGCTCCTGTGCTTTGGGGGGAGAGAAACAATAAACAAGGTGATTAAGTGAAAGGTATAAAATCCTTGGCATATGAAGGAGTGCTGGGTGCTGAGGAGACAAGCAGGGCCTGGGTTGTGCAGGGCTGGGCTGATGCTGAAATTGTCCCTCCTCGTTGAGGCGAGAGCCTTTGAGTAGGGACTCAAAGGAAGTGAAAGTCTTGCTGTGGGGTTGTCTAGGGGAAGAGCAGTCCAGGATGGAGCAGCCCCGATGGAACAGCAAGAACAAAGGACTGGGAGGTGGGAGTGCCTGGAATGTTCTGGAACAGCCAGGAGGCCAGAGGGGCTGGAGCAGAGTGAAGTGGGGGAGCTGGCAGGAGAAGAGGTCAGAAGGGACTAGTGATATCATTTAGAAAGAGAAGGAAAGACTTGGGCAACCGGAGTTAGAGGAAGAAAAAAGACTCAGTTCTACTCAGAAGTGACAGTTTTAGTAATGTCTGGCTGAAATTTGGGGCTCTTTCAAGTGCACAGGGTGTTCAAGGCCAGAGTCTCTTAAGGACCGGTTGTGGTGAGCTCGTCTCTGATGTTGTACTTAATTGAATGAATGCCTTTTCAATATTCATGTAACCGAATCACAGGTATTCCTTGGGTGCATATAGCCTTGGAAACTGAGGTCCCCAAATATGTCCTTGCCTTACAAATCTGTATTTGGGTTGCTCCTCCGGTGTCCTTAAACTTTGGCTTTTTAGGTCTGACTTCCAGTCTGGGTGGTCATTTCCGTTTGACACAGGAAGTTTTAGAACGTGATGATGTGAGTCTGTGGTGCATCAGGCTTCACTCTTGTGGAAGGAAACCCCAAGAGAAACCCCTAGAACTAGAAAGCTCTTCCTAGGGTACTTGTGGCTTCCTCTGTCAGCCGCAGCCTGGCTGCCCAGAGGCCTGCCTGCCTAATAGGTGTGCTGGGCTATGGTGTTTGATGGGTTTCCACGTGGTGTTGAGGGTACCAAATGGCACACGCATGAAGCAGAGCTGTGGTTCTAGGTCAGAGATGGAGGACTGTACCTCTGAGCTTCTCTGATGGCCCCTCCTCTCC
Organism: Diceros bicornis minor; assembly: GCF_020826845.1. NCBI lineage: Eukaryota > Metazoa > Chordata > Mammalia > Perissodactyla > Rhinocerotidae > Diceros > Diceros bicornis. Next base: position 53,547,394 of record NC_080759.1, on the reverse strand, counting down.
TTCCTCACCTGGAACAGATGCTCCCATCCATCCTCCCCCATCCCCAGATCTTCACTGACAGCTTCTCCATGCCAGGCCCTCTGTGGGAGATTGGAGGCCTGGAGAAGTGCAAGCCCGGGGCTCTGTCCTCAAGGAACCGACAGATGGCAACAGTCTGTGGAGACTCTGAATTCTGTGTTAACGTGGGTCTTGAGAGTTTTTTCCTCAGCTACGCTCAGTGCCAGGTTGAGTAGCATTTCTTTCTTCCATCATGTGGTAGTAAGAAATAATGCAGCCCTATATTAAGGAGAAAGAAAAGGCTGGCGTTGGTGCCATGGCCAGCAGCTCTTTACAGGGTTGGAAATCACTGTTTGCATCTGATGCACTGTGAAAATACAGTGTGTGTGGGGTCCCTGTAACTCAGCGTGTGTGTGTGTATGTGTGTGTGTGTGTGTGTGCGTGTGTGTACTACTTTCTTCTATTTTCCCTACAGTTCCTAACAACATTTAGGCCAACAGAATGGTTCTCATCTTCAGTCTTTTTATTCTTTTTTTTTGTGCATTACCTTAATGCATAATTTAGGAAATTGCTATTGGTCTCCTGTAGTCAGAGCAGACTCAAATGGAGAAGGATCTTTCCAGGGCAAATGTGGGCCTTTTCCAATACATTTACATGTCTCGGGACATTACTCATTTGTTTCCCAGCTTTTAATTGAACAGCAGTGCAAATGTGGGCCTTTTGCAACACATTTACATGTACCCGGACATTATTCATGTGTTTCCTGACTCTCTATAGCAGTCTGTGCTTGGCTGAGAGGTTGGGAGAAGTTTTTGCTTGCTGAATTTCAAGGGGCAATGAAGTTGGGGTCCAAGAAGTTTTCATTGAGGCAATATGTTTCTGATTTTAGTGATTTGTGAAGATCCTTCTGGATAGAGGTTGATTTTCCCCGTGAAGGGACACATCACCTTACTCCTTACTCTTTTACTCTGACATATAACAATAATATTTATTAGATATTTTTCTGCTTCCAATAGAAATATTTAGCTGTAGAAAATGAAAAAAAAGAAAAAGAAAAAGAAAAAAGAGCAAAGTACAAAGAAGAAAATAAAAACAAGTGACCTACCAGTGCCTGGAGATAATGAAGTTAACATTTGATCTGACCTGTCAGTCTGTTTATCTCTTAGGTTTATCCTGTAAATACCATTTTGGACTCTGCTTTTTTCACTTATTAAACTTACTCTGAGCTCATTTCTACGTTAAAAGTACTTTAGAATCTTGATATTCAAAACCCATTTCTGCATACATCATCGTTTATTTAATTATTTGTTGGACATTTTGGTTGTTTCTGAAATTTTGCTATATAAACAATGCTCTGGTGAATGATGTCTTAGTATATCTTTTATTGGTACTCAGAACATTCCCTTTTAGATCAAGTCTTAGAAGGTATATTATTGGGTTTAAGAGCACAAGCCTTTTGGGGCCGGCCGAGTGGCGCAAGCCCTTAAGTGTGCGCGCTCCGCTTTGTCGGCCCTGCGGTTCACAGGTTCGGACCCCGGGCGCGCACCGACGGACTGCTTGTCAAGCCACGCTGTGGCGGCGTCCCATATAAAGTGGAGGAAGATGGGCATGGATGTTAGCCCAGGGCCAGTCTTCCTCAGCAAAAAAGAGGAGGATTGGCAGATGTTAGCTCAGGGCGGATCTTCCTCACACACACACAAAAAAGAGCACGAACCTTTTAAAGGTCATCTTGCTTTCCAGGAAGATTTTACTAATTTCTCCTTCCACCTGCAGCTATGAAGTTGCCTGTTGTGCTGTATCCTCATCGTACTGCTCACTAATTGTTACAAATATTGAAATGACTTTGTTGGTCTTTGAAACATTAAAAGTCATGCAAGCTTATTGTGAAATATTCAGGTAACGTAGAAAGGTAAAATGCCAAAGATGAAAATCACAAATCTAGAGATAATTAAATTTTTAGGTATAAATTCAGAGTCATTTAATATAGTGTGATATATGTAGTCTGCTTTTTTCCTTAGCAACTTATTGAGAACATCTTTCCGTGTCAGCAAATACACATCATTATTTTTAATTACTGTAATATATTCTATTTTCTGGATATTTTCATTTATTTGACTTAGATGTCCTGGTGGACACTGAGGTTATTTCTAGTTTGTCATTTATGAGCAGTACAGTAATTTGCATATATCTTTGCACATTGATCGAATTGTTTTCCTAGGAAATTGTTGGGTCTTGAGTTTGGATCCGCGTGGTGGGTCCTGTTTTCACAAATAATCCTGCCTCTGCCTAGAGCAGGAGTAGGCTTCTGTCTCCATACCATCACACTTGGCCATGCCACTTGCTCTGGCAAAGTCAGTGTGAGAAGTGATTTGTGTAATTTTGTAAGTTTTAAGATCCAGCACCCCTCTGTGATGAGACTCACAATATTCCAGGTAGAGGCTTCTCCATCAACCTGACTCCTAGAGTTAAAACAACTTAGAGAAGAGCTGCAGCCCACCTGCAGTGGACATGATTGTGTGAGCAAGTAGATATTTGTCATAAGCCATTGAAATCTGGGGATTGCTTGTTACTGCTGCAAAACCTAACTTATCCTGACTGACATGGTACATAATAACAAACTGCCCTCTGGAAAGAGTGAACATGCTTATGCTCACCAGCAAGATATGAGAGTGCCTTTCCTTCCATACTTTGCCAGTGCTAGTTATTTTCACTCTTTTTAATCTTTTCTAACTCACAGTAAGAAATGAGACCTCACTTTAATATGCATGTCTTAGATGATTAGTGAGGTTGAAACATGTTTCGTATAAGAAGTTTACTAGCCATTTAGATTTCTTCCTTCTTTGATTTACTTCCTCATATCCTTTGCCCATTTTTTGGATTAGTCTGTCTTTTCTTCTTGAGTTCTAAGAATTTTTTAAATATGCTAAAGATATTATTCTTTGTCTAGCATATGTTCCACATTGTTTTTCCAGGTGGCATTTATTTTTTACATCTTGTTTGGGATTTGTAGAATGTCTTGAATTTATGGCTTGATATCTTTTCTCAGTTTGGGAAAATTCTCTGCTGCTATCTTGTCAAATATTGTTTTGTCCCATTCTCTTTTTCTTCCCATTCTGTGACACCAAATTCACATATATTAGACCTTTCCACCATGTTCCATGTGTCTCTTATGTTTTTTTTTTCTATCTTTTCCATTCTTTTTTTCCTGTCTGAGCATTTTTGGTTAACCCATCTTCCAGTTCACTAATTCTCTCTTTAGGTCCACTCTGCTTCTTAACTCCTTTTTAAATTCTTAATTTCAGTTATTATATATTTTATTTCTAAAATTTGTATTTGATTTTTCTTTATAGATTCCTGTTCTCTGCTAAAATTCCCCATTTGTCATTATTTTCTGTTAATATTAATTACAGCTATTGTAAAGTCTAATAACTCCAATCTCCATATCTCCTAGAGATGTTTTCTATTGTCTTTTTTCCTTTTGGTTCTGACTCCTGATATGTCAGGTGATTTTTTTTGAATGCTAGACATTGTGTATGAAAAACCAAACTAGCTCTATTTGGTGTTAGCTTCCTCCAGAAAGGATTTAATTTGCTTCTGGCAGACAGAGTGGGGCAGATGCTTGTAGTCTAGCTTGTATAGTCTAGCGTTACAAAGCCCTCTGGTCTTCCTACAGAAAACGTAGCATGTTTAGCAGGCTTGTCCTCCATGGCAGGCCATGAGCTCCAATGTTGTCTTCTTAACCCCTGAGATGGTGACAGACTCTGCCTAGCGCCTCTGATCTTGAGCTACTCCTCTCGGCTTGGTTTCTCAGCCTCTCAGCCTTATGAATCAGCAAATACCATGAGGGGAAAAGTGATGATAGTGGAAGCACATCTCAGGCTTTTACCTTCTTTCTGGGATATTGGGCCTGCAAGTTCTGGTTGTCTTGCATAAAAAAACATTATTCAGTCTTACGTGTTGTTCTCATTGGAAGAGTGGATCTGATTGAAGCTAGTTTTTGGTAGCTGAAAGTAAGAGTTCCTTTAGTTTGTCTTTTTACTTTGTGTATACTACTATTTTGATGAAAAGATGTAGCTTTTTGTATGGTCAGATTTATTTATCTTTTCCGTTATGGTTTCTGGCTTTGCTATCATGCTTCAAAATGCTTTTTTAAAGCCAAGTTTATACAGATAGTCATCTAAATTTTCTTCCAGTGCTTTATGGTTGTATATTTAATGATTCATTTTGGCATAAGACATGAGATAAAGAGCCAACCTTATTCTTTCCCATATGGCTAGGGGATTTGTCCAACCCCGTTAATTGAGTAATCCATCTTCTGTGAATATCTGAAATATAATCCTTTTTGTTAAGTACAGGGTGTCTCATTAATATTTTAATTTGCACAACTTTGCTTACTAGTGAGATTATATATATTTCACATATATTTATTGACTCTTTACTTTTCTTGTTTGATTTTCCTGTTCTTTATTCATTAAAAAACTTCTAGAGGCCAGCTGGGTGGCGTAGTGGTTAAGTGCGCATGCTCCGCTGCGGTGGCCCGGGGTTCAGATCCCGGGCGCTTACCGACGCCAGGCTTGTCAAGCCATGCTGTGGCGGCGTTCCAAACATATGTGTCTGTTCCATAGGCACAGATGTTAGCCCAGGGCCAATCTTCCCAGCAAAATGAGGAGGATTGGCGACAGATGTTAGCTCAGGGCTTATCTTCCTCACAAAAAAAAAAAAAAGAAAGAAAGAAAAGAAAAAAAAAATAAATAAAAAATTGCACTGTACTTTTGGGGTATTTATGCTGATATTTAATATATTTCTGTTGATATTCGAATACTCCTGTGTACGTCATTGATTTTGGTTGCATCGGTCCTTTCCCAGGGATCTGAACCTGTGAACCCCAGGCTGCCGAAGCGGAGTGCGTGAACTTAACTGCTATGCCACCGGGCCGGCCCCTGGGTTGCTGTTTTTCAGTTTCCTTTTTTTTTCAGTGAGGAAGATTGGCCCCGAGCTAACATCTGTTGCCAATCCTCCTCTTTTGCTTGAGGAAGATTGTCGCTGAGGTAACATCTGTACCAATCTTCCTCTATTTTGTATGTGGGACGCTGCCATAGCATGGGTGTAGGTCCCTGCCCGGGATCCAAACCCGTGAACTCTGGGCCCCCAAAGCAGAGCGCGCGAACTTAACTGCTATGCCACCAGGCCAGCCCCTTTCAGTTTCCTTTAATTTTGCTTATGATTTTTGATGTAGATGAATATTATGCTTTCATGGAGTTAAGTACATGTATATTTTTATTTGTTATTTTATTCATTGTTTTTATGCTTTTGAAGCCCTTCCTTGTCTCATCATCAAGTAACTGGTCCTAGTTTAGGATGTAATTATGTATGTACCCTTAATTTTTTAGTCCTTTTGAGTTGTATTTTGATATGTGGGGTGTGTGTATGTGTGTGTGTGTGTGTGTGTATGTGCGTGTGTGTGTATTTTTCCTGTTTAATAATTGACTTTTCCAACAATGTTGGTTACATAATCCATCCGGTTTCCAGATTGTTCCTTTAACACACATTGGCCTTTAAAGACAAGGGTCTTATTCTGGGCCATCTGCTTTATTTTTTCCCATTGATGTACTTTTTTATTCTTGTGAGTATTCTATGCCTCCTCCCCCCATTTTTGTGAAATTAGCACATTATTGTGATAGGACAGAGAACCTTGCAGCTGGACTTGTAGTGGACAGCAGCAGGTACTGACCCCAGACCTTCTCCTCTCCTGTCTGCTAACCAGAAGTGACCCCTTTAACCATTCCCACGTTCATTTCTTCTGAGGGTCACCTCCCTGATGATGTACAACTTGCTCCTAATGGGTGTCTTGATTATCCACTTGGGACAGTATCAATGACCCCCTGCAAAGACAGATGGAGTTTTTTTTTGCTGACATACACTACTTTTCCCCTCTTTCCTATCAGACACACCCCCCCATAGTTTTTCATATTTATTGTTCTAACACCTTATTGTTTTGTGTCATTCTCAACCTATCAGTAGTGATGCTATTGGCTAGAAATGCCAGTGGGCACTCACCTGGGCCCATATGCCTGGTGGCAGCCCCCACAGACATTCCCCAACCAGAGCTGATGTTGTGGCTGGACAGGCCCTTGTGGTTCTTATTATGATTGCAGGATGCACCTCAGCAACAACCGTCAGGGAAGATGGTTGAAGAAACAAGGTTTATTAATTATAGGTCCTGGAGGGTACATGGCATGCCCGGGGCCACAAAGCAAGGTCATGGGGAGAGAGAGAGAGAGCGCGTGCCAACCTGGGGTTCTGTCTTTATTGGGGTGAAAGGTGCGGTGCCTAGGGTTTCACAGGTTCACTCTTTCTTGGAGAATTTAAAACATAAGATGAGGCATTAAAATGCAGAAGGGAAAAGCAGGAAGTCAGTCAATCGTCAGTTATCTGGGTCACCCAGGGCTTCCTAGGAGGGGAATTTCACGGGCGGGCGGCCTGGCTGTTTATCTAGTTGAATAGCTGGCAATCACTGTGTTTATTCCAGATAGATGCCTTTTAAGTGGATGTCTCAGCAATCAAAAGCTTACTGTCAGGCACTTACATTACAATCAAAAAAGCTAATTGTCAGGCACACATATATTTTATGTCTATCTGGATTTCTTTGCCATCAGTTCTTGTCACTATTTCTGGACTTCTCCATTAGAGAAGGACATTTCTAACCTTTCTGACTTTGCCTCCCCTCATCCACCTCTCATTTTGTCTTCATTACCTTCCCACTGACAAGATTAATAACCTTGTCTCTAATCTGTAACTGTGCTTATGTACATCTCGACTTTATCTGCCCTTTGATCCTAACATTTGAAAACAATAAACATTTATATGTTGCAACATTGTAACTATTGTCAGTTGAAGAATCAACCAGTGGGCTAGGACTGCCTTTCCTTTTCTAGGCAATAACACATTTTTAATTATTATGGCATATATTTACTCTATATTTTCTTTCCTTTTCTTTTTTTTGTAGAGCTTTAGCTATTAACTCATTATACTCTTAAAAAAAGGACCGGTCTTAACCTTTCTGGCTCCACCGTAGAAATTTGGACAGGTATAGGCTTTGCTTTGCTCTGGAATCATTTCAAATATTAAAACTTGGCAGACCAGGAAATCTCTGTTACCTTCCACTCAATTTTGCTGTGAACCTAAAACTGCTCTAAAAATACAGTGTATTTAAAAAAACAGCAACAATATTTTGCAGGGTGATGTTTGGAGTATTCATTCGATCAACATACACGCTGCTGATTTTGGAAAGACCAAGAGACATGCATAACTCTAAACAATAGACTTGAAGCCAGAATGAAGTAGAGGCAGTAGGAGAGCAGTGGTAGCTGTTCATCAGTCAGTGACTTAGAGGTGTAGTGTCTACCGTGGTACCGTCCGTCTGTGGCTAAATAACTCTTGGGAATGTAAAATTCTCCTTAATGGGGAATTAGAATGTTGGAGTACACGAGTGGACTGAAAGCTGACGGGCCCTGCTCAGAACCATATTTCAGAGAACTACAGGCTTAGGAGAGTGATGGTCCTCTCTGTTACTGGTGTGGGATGCTCTTTGATGGGCGTGGGATGCTCTTTGATGGTATAAGGTGCCAGATGGTTTGTTTCCCTTGCATTTGCATTTAGCCACTTTGAAGGAACAGCATTTATTCTGTTCATTTCCCTAATCAGCCATATTTTTCTGTTTATTAAAAGTTGAGGTTACCGGTGGCAGGAGGAATAAAATAAAAGCTAGGCAAATTACTAGGCATTTTGAGTATTTTAGTTCACAGCACAGTTGAATCTTATTTTTGCAAATGCACGAAACAATGCCTGCTACAACCACAACAGATGTCATTGACATGATGCCCACTGAGGCTGGGGACGGGGCAGGGGCCAGCCCCAGGCCTTTCCTCTGAGGGTAACTAGGAAGTTTCGGGAATGGACATTTTTAAGCCTGGAGACACATGCGTGTGGAGGATGGAGGGGAGTCAGGCGAGGAGGCAGGTGATCTGATGGGGGCTTTTGCTGCCATTGCAGGTGAGTGAGGGCCAGACCCGAGGGTGGCATCCTGAGAAGGAGAGGAGGGAGGAGGTCAGGTGGAGGAGATGCTCGGAGGACACAGGGCGAGTGTGGTGCTGGAGTGTTGATGTGTGTTTCCTGGGGCTGTTGTTACAAATTGCCGCAAATTAGGCAGCTTAAACAACAGGAATCTATCCTCTCACAGTTCTGAAGGCTAGAAATCCGAAATCAAGGTGACAGCAGGGTGGTGCTCCCTCTGAAGCCTCTAGAGGAGGATCCTTCCTCGCCTCTTCCAGCCTCTGGTGGCCCCAGGTGTTCTCGGTTTGTGGCTGCATCACTACAATCTCTGCCTCTGTCTTCACATGGCCTCCCCCTTCTTTGTGTCCGTGTCTCAAATCTCCAGGATGACCTCATCTCAAGATCCTTAATCTCGTTACATCTGCAAAGACTCTATTTCCAAATCAGGTCACATTCACAGGCACAGGGGTTAGGACTTGAGCATATCTTTTTGGGGGGACACAATTCAACCCACCACAGGCGGTTAGTGGGTAGGCAAGCGAGGAGGGTCATGACCCAGATGCTGGAGTGGAGGAGAGCCACCTTCTCAGAAGAGGGCTCTGAGGGGGAGGGTGTGCCAAGGGGAAGCCCTGAGCATCCTTCCAGGGATGAAACGAATCTTCAGAGTTTCATCATTGCCTGTGATGCCATCTTTCTGGGCTCATTGCTGCAACCCAACTGGACATTTTCTCCCATCTTTTCTAGTCTTCACCATCGGGATCACTCTGGAAATTTCTGTCCATTGTCCATTGTCCATTTTTTGCCTTCTTAATGAACGGGCAGGTGTGAACTGAAGGGGGAGGCTGTGAAACATGCCAGGGCAGGAGAGGCCCTTCCCCGAATTCTGTTACTTGGGATAAAAGAGAAACTGTATTCACGACTCATGGAAAAATTTGAAGAGATCTTGTCTTGCCTGTGCCTGGGGGATATGTTGTTTTTGGAATAAGCCAGGCAGACTGTTCCTGCCAGAAAAAAACAAACCAAAACAAAACAACAAAACCACTTAAATATGCACCAGTACCCTTTAAAATTAATTATGTATAAGTAATTAAAATGACTTTCTACTGTGAGCTTCTGATTCTAGTTGAACATATCTTGTGTGTATGTGTGATTCTGCTCTTAACTGGTTTTAGATTTCTGGACCTCCATGTGTTTACCAGGAGTACTGGATTTTCTTGCTGTGTTTCTCTCTTGGCGGATGACTGATACTTTCTTAGGGGCCCAAGTCAGAAGCCAATCACCTTTTCTTACCTCTCCCCCTACATCCACGTGTCTGTTTTCCTGCCTAATCTCTTCTGGGTTCACTTCCCTCAAAGTATCCCTGATTCCACCACCTTATTCAGGGGCATTGTTTCTACCCCGGTGACTGACAGAAGCCTTGTGATTGGTTCCACCTCTGCCCTGCTCTTCCCCCAGCACTATCAATGCCTTGTTGCTTTTTAACCATATTTTATGGTAATAGTAGTTTATTGAGGTGTAATTTACGTATTGTAAACTGCACAAATTCTAAATGAACAGCTGGTGATTTCTGACAAATTCATGCTCTTTTACAATCATCCCCCAGCTTAAGATAGAGAGCATTTCCACCACCATAGTCAGTTTCCTCTGAACTCCTTTCTGCTCAATCACCACCCATCAGAGGCAGCCACTGCTGATTCCCAACTCCGTGGATTAGTTTAGCCAGCAGTGGGACTTGGGTGGAATCACATAGCGTGTGCTCCGGTGTCTGACTTCTTTCATGAGACATAATGGTTTTGAGGTCTATTCATGTTGTGTGTATCACTAAGTTGCTTGCCCCCCCCCCATTTTTAACAGCTTTATTGAGGTGTAATTCATATGCCATATAATTTTTTTAAGTATTTTTTATAATTTTATTTATTTATTTTTTCCGCCAAAGCCCCAGTAGATAGTTGTATGTCATAGCTGCACATCCTTCTAGTTGCTGTATGTGGGACGCGGCCTCAGCCTGGCCGGAGAAGCGGTGCGTCGGTGCGCGCCCGGGATCCGAACCCGGGCCGCCAGCAGTGGAGCGCGTGCACTTAACCGCTAAGCCACGGGGCCATATGCCATATAATTTGTCATATTTCGTTATGGCATATTTCATTATGAATTTTTTTAATGTGGCGAAATATATATAACATAGTATTTCCCATTTTAACCATTGTAACCAGCATGCAATTCAGTGGCATGAATTACATTCACAAGGTTCTGCAACCGTCACTGTTACCTATTTCCAAAACTTTTTCATCACTCAAACAGAAATTCTTTAACCATTAAGCAAACACTCTCTATCCCCTCCTGCCCGTAGTTGCGGTAACCTCTAGTGTACTTTCCGTCTCTGAATTTGCCTATTTTAGAAATTTCACATAATGGAATCATACAGTATTTGTCCTTTTGTGTCTGACTTCTTCACTCAGCATAATGTCTTCAGGGTTCATCCATGTTGTAGCATGTATCAGAATTTCACTCCTTAATTTAAAGGAATAATATTCCATTGTATGGATAGACCACATTTTGTTTATCCATTCATCTGTTGATGGACACTGTTTCTGATCAACTCACTGTTGATGGGTTGTATCTACCTTTCGGCTATTGTGAATAATGCTGCTATGAACATGGGTGTACAAATATCTGTTCAAGTCCCTGCTTTAAATTCCTTTGGGTACATACCTACTAGTGGAATTGCTAGATCATATGGTAATTCTATGTTTAGCTGTTTGGGGAACCATCAAACTGTTTTCCACAGTGGCTGCACCATTTTACATTCCCATCAACAGTGTCCAAGGGTTCCAGTTTCTCCACATCCTTGCCAACATGTAATTTTCTAGTTTTTTTCTTCTTTTTCTTATAATAATCATCTTAGTAGGTGTGAAGTGGTTTCTCATTGTGGATTAGATTTGCATTTCCTGCATGACTGATAATGTTGAGCATATTTTCATATGCTTATTGGCCATTTGCATGCCTTTGGCTAAGTTGTTTTTTATGCTATCATTACTTCGTTGAGATACAACTTACACATGATGAAATGCATAACTCTTAAGAGTCCTTCTCAGTGAATTTAGACAAATGAACATACACACATATATGTCACCCAGATCAAGATATATGATGTTTCCATTACCCTAGAAAGTTTTCTCATACCCCTTTCCAGTAATCCCTTTCACTATTTTTTGTCACCATAGATTAATTTTGCCTGTCCTTGGATTTCATTAAATGGAATCAAACAGCATATACTTTTTTGTGTCTGGCTTATTTCATTAGATGTAATATGTTTGCGATCTATTGGTATTGTTGCATGTATCAAGATTTTGTTCTTTTTGTTGCTGAGTAGTATTCCTAAGTTTGAATATAGCAGAGTTTGCTTATTCAATCTCTTGATAATGAATATTTGGGTTGCTTGCAACTTTTGGCTGTTATGAACAAAGCTGCCCTAAACATTCTTATACACATCCTTATGTGGATATAGACTTTTATATATCTCGGGAATATTCCTGTGAGTGGAATTGCTGTGTTATAGGTAGGCATGTGCTGAGCTTCATTAGAAACTGCCAGTTTCCCAATATGGTTGTTCCATTTTACACTCCCACCTGCTGGGAACACGAGAGTTCCACACCCTCACCAGCATTTGCTATTGTCAGTCTTTTTAATTTTAGCCTTTCTGGTGGGTGTATGGTGGTATCTCAGTATGGGTTTAATTTGCATTTCCCTGATGACTAATGATATCAAGAGCCTTCACATTTGGAAAAGGTTATAATTTAAATTTTTGCATTAAAAAAATCAAATTAGAAGACATTACTGAACACCTGGAGAACAGACATCCCGAAGCCCAGAATGTTACGTTGGAGCCATCTGCCCTGACAGCTATGAGTCAGACAGATGTCAGTTTCAATTACAGCTTCAATCACAAAGGAGTTGCCAAATCAGTTAAAAAAAAAGGCAGGGGTGGGGGCACACATTTAACGAATATTTTGAAAATAGAAAGAAGAAAATGGCAAGGCTCTCCCCTTCCACCTCATCTCCCACCTGAGAGGCAGGTTTTCAGAAGGAAAATCCAATCACGACGCATCCTGCTTAAGACCTTCAGTGATTCTCCACTAGCTTCAGTCACAATTCAGACTCCTTAGCCCTCCACAACAACCCTTCATGATCTCATGACCCGTCCCTTCATCTGTGGGCAGCTGGGTGAATACTTGTAACTTCCCAGATTCCCCGTGGGAGAGTTCTCAGCTCCCAGCTTTTGCATATGCTTCTCTGACACTTGGAAGGCCGTCCCCATCCTCCCTGGGCCTCCTGCCTTTGTTTGGCTAACAAGGCTCAGTCTTGTTGGTGCCAGCCCCTCCCCCAGCCTGGACCAGTTTCCAGTCCTCTGTCCTCCTGTAGTCCCCTGGGGCAGGGCTCATCATCGTTTACTCCCCCGTCTCCTTCCCCAGACTGAATTTCCTAAGGGAAAGGACTGTCTGATTTCAAAGTTCATCTTTGTCTCAACACTCAGCCCAGGGACCTGTAGACCTGCAGTACCAGCTTGTCGGACAGTGGACGATGCTTATGGGTTGATGAAGAGAGTGTTCTGAAAGTGATGTGACCTCCTCCCCCAGGAGCCTGCTTTCCGTTGGATTTGTTTTGTTACACACATTGTAGGGCTAATATTCCTAAATCTGTAAGACAAATACAAACCACAAAATCCTGCATTCACGTTCTTCCTGTGACCACTCCATCCCTGCCTACTACAAGAATCTGCCCTTTGCCCCCGTGGGACCAGGGATTACTTAGTGAAGGATCAGGGAGCCTGGTGGCAGGTGAGACCAATTAGGTGGCATTTGAGGGGGTGTTGTAGGCACCTGGGCTGGGACTAGGTAAGAATTTGATACATGTCTGACAGAGACTGGGCATGCCAAGAAAGTGGACGTGCATCCCCATTAAAAGAAAAACCAGTCAAAATAAAAATTAACAGGAAATGCAAGCTGGGTTGTGTTTCTGGCATCTCTGAAGGGGTGACTGAGAAGTCTGGACCCTGGGCTTGCAGGAGCAGTGGCGGCCATCATCACCATCCATCCGAGAGCCCCACCCTGCACACCGGTGCACCTGACACTTTATATCCTATAGACCGGTTGGGGGCTTGTGAAAATGATTCACTGGGTCTGGGCTGGGGCCCAGGGTTCTGCATTCTTAACAGGCTCCCAGGAGATGCTGCTGCTGCTGGTCCAGGGACCCCACTTTGAGTGGCCAGGGTCGAACCTGAGCCAATCAGAACATAGCAAATAGGTTGTTTGGGGGAATGATTAGCCAGGTTATTTATTCTCCATTGATTGGATTGGATTGTACCAAATTATGCCCCACTCTGTGTGACACAAACCAGTCTTTGTGCATTGCAGACTCAATATTTGTGAAGAAATTGCCTTGAAAATAGTTGTAGAGTTTTATTCATCATGAGTAAAACACACTATCGTCTGAGTGCCCACAGCAGACCCGCTGGGTGGGAGCTTTGGAGTGAGAAACAATTGGCTGACTAAGCTAAACATCCAACAGGGTTTCAATTCTTTGAGTTCGATGTAATGGACAAGTAGGATTCCTTTCTTGAAACTTTATTTGTTTGCAAGAAATTAAGCTGATCATAACCTGTAGATCCTGAAAGGTCTAATTTATTTTTCATTCATTGTTTGCTTGCTTGATTACAAATTTATTTCCCCTCTCCCCAACTCTTTCAAAAAAGGATAAGCAAAAGCTCCCTCTTTTTCTACTGTTTCCTCCCAACTTACGAACTTGTGGTCTACTGCTTATGCAGTCGAACATACAGGAGACTGGGAAGCTTTATCAGAATTTTATCATACTCAAAAATTTTTAATTTTCTGGTTATTAAATAGAAGTGTTTATTGTAGGAGAAAATGGGACTTTTTACTACAGAAAAGAAAAAGAAGTCCCCCAGAGTGTCATCATCCAGAATCAATCACTACTGAAATCTTGGTGCATTTCTTTCTAGTTTTTTTTTTTCAAGCATTGTTGATAATTTTACAGACCTGTTTATAAAAGTATATATTTTTTCATAATTTAAACCTTTCCTCATGACTAATATCCTTCACATACCTCATTTTTACTAATTTTGATAACATAAGATTATACGATAGAAAATTAACTTTTTTTCTAATTTCAAAAGGAGAACATTTTTGAAAAAAGGAAAAAAATAGCATTATTCTCACGTCTTCTGAGAATATAGTGAATCCTGATTTAAGCCCAGAGGGGAAATTTTCTTAGCTGGTTTGTGGCATTAATTATATATCTCTCTCTACCTTGCATAATATCTAGTAGATTTCAGTGGTTGGTTATTAATGAAATCTGAGTACATCTTATTTAATTCTGTATTTCTTTGTATAAACATTTATTCAGTCTTAATCCAAGGATCCAGTTCTCAAGACAGAAACATCAATTGTCTGTTAACAGGTGTGGACTTCAGAAGACTGTGAATGGATGTTGTCAGTAGTCTCTCCTATGACTCGTTTGTGTTTGTATTGCTCACCTAATGCTGCATAGATCACCCCAAAATACAGTGGCTTAAAAGAACAATCAGCGTGTATTTTCTCTCACAGTTTCTGTGGCTCCGGAATTCAGGAGCAGCTGGGCGGGCAGTTCTGACTTGGTCTCTCCTGAGGCTGCCGACACACGGCGGCTGGGCTGTGTGGTCTGAAGGCTTGAGGGGGCTGGAGGGGCCGCTTCTATGGTGGGAGGATGAGGCCCATGCTCCCTGCTGCTGTGGTTCACCCCGCCGAGCTCTTTCTCACCTGGCAGAGTGGCTTCTGCTCCATTCGGGCTTCTGTATTTTGTTCCTCCAGTTCTTCTCTCTCTTTAAAGTTCTCTCTTGAGCTTTGTATATCCATCCTAAAAATTCCGAGCTTAGCTTCAAAAAGATAAGTGGTGGGGCCGCTTGGTGGTGTAGTGGTTAAGTTTGCACGCTCCTCCTCGGCAGCCTGGGGTTCTTGGGTTCAGATCCCTGGTGCAGACCTTCACATCGCTTATCAAGCCATGCTGTGGCAGGCGTACCACATATAAAGTAGAGGAAGATGGGCATGGATGTTAGCTCAGGGCCAGTCTTCCTCAGCAAAAAGAGGAGGATTGGCAACAGATGTTAGCTCAGGGCTAAGCTTCCTCAACAACAACAACAAAAAACAATAAGTGAATAAACAGTGAGACGAATGAACACATTATTATTGACTGTCACTGCCTCAGGTCACCCGTTAGTTGACAGGTGTGGCTTCCTGTCACTGGATCCTTGCCAGATGACTATGTGACTACCATTGCCAGCACTGGGAAAATTAGACCAGCCTCTGAGATATATATAGACACTGGATTAGAAGAGAGACCATAGTTGAAGAAAGTAGTTTCCTAAAATGACTAATAATCTAAAATTATAAATCCAAACCAGAGGTTTTCAGTGTTAATAAAATTCACATTTTATGCAAAATTTAGTCTAAAGGGGAATCGTTTTGAATTAGGACAAGTTTGAATTTATCTACTCCTAATCCAAAGGCTACTAGGTGAGCCCTGCCTCTGAAAGAGTTTTCCTGATATACTTTATACATTTTATCTTTAGTAATGTTTGTTTTATTTCTTTATTTAAAACAATTTATTAGGCATATCTTTATTTGATGCAGAAAAGCATGAATAAAAATATAAACATCACCTATCACCCCATTGCCAAAATAACTTTATTTATATAATTAAAAAATGCGTGCACCTTGAGAGGACATTGAAACAGATCGAAAATATATAATAAAACTTTAAAGGTTACTCTTTTACAGTACGTGTCTTGAAGGTGGCCAGTTAAATTTCTTGTGCCTCCTTCCAGAAAAATAAAAGACTTTTTATGGACATAGCCATTGCAGGAGCCGTGCACACATTTAAAAGTTCACACACAAAGAGGTCATATCATATACACTGTTCTGACCTGTGGTTATTATTATTTTTTATGTAATGCTATCCCACCAAGATCTTTCCACGTCAGCACCGGCATTCCAACCTCATTCCTGTTGTGACATAGCGTTCCATAGCGAGTGTTTAATTAGCCAGTCACCTCTTGATGTACATTTGGGTTGTTTTCAGGCTTTTGCAGTTACAGATCTCTTGACATACTTTTGATGTCCCTAAAGTAAATTCCTTGGGGTGGAATTCTTTTTCGCACTGAGGAAGGTTGGCTCTGAACTAACATCTGTTGCCAGTCTTCCTCTTTTTGCTGAGGAAGATTGGCCCTGAGCTAACACCTGTGCTAGTCTTCCTCGATTTTGTATGTGGGTTGCTGCCACAGGATGGCCACCGAGGACAGTGTAGGTCCGAGCCTGGGAACCGAAGCCGGGCCACTGAAGTGGAGCACGCTGGAGTCAACCACTAGGCCACAGGGCCGGCCCCAAGGTGGAATTCTTGAGCCTGCTTTCGTTGTCTTTGCACTTGGCTGTTGCTTTCACATCTGTATTATTCACCCCAGATCTGGCCGCACCAGCCTAGAGTGATAATTACGACACTGTCTTCTTTGAGGTTTCCCTGGGACCTCAGGTAATTTCCTTACTTGATTTGGAAGTAAGATAAAAAGCTCGAGGCTCACGTTACTGTGTGTCTGTGCCTCAGTTTAGAGTCAGTTGAGTGCTGTGCGAGGTGGGAGATACTGACACATTCCAGGGGCGTTTCATTCATGCAACAAGTTCTTCTCGAGTGTCTTGTAGATGACAGGCACTGGGGAAACAAAGTGAAAAGGACGTGGTCCTTCTCCACTTGGAGCTCACCGTCTAGGGAGGTGCGGTGTGTGCAGGGCAGCCTACTGAGAACATGAGAAAATGGGTGTAAAGGGACTTGAACCAAGACTAGCAGGGGGATCAGACATGAGCCAGGCAGACTAGGCAATGGGGGCTGTGGGGTGGGAGGAAAGGCCCTCCAGGTGGATGCCACTACACATGCAAAGGCCTGGAGGCAGGGCAAACCGAGGCAGGGTAGTGGTGGGCTTCGGCGTGGGGGAGGACCCAGACGTGGAGACTGTGTGTGGCCACGTTAGAGGCGAGGAGCCACGGTCCGCAGTGTGCTCAGGCACTAAATGGTACCGCCTAGGACAGTGGTCCCAGGGTGGTGGACTGGCCTTGCGTGAACGCGTTTGGAATAGCTGGCATGACATAGTTACCAGATTTTTATTTTGTAAGCTAAGAAAGAAATTAAAAAGATAATCATAAACTCTGTCCCCGTCATTTTATAAATGAAAGTACATTTTGTGCTCAATCAAGTAGCAAAGACATAATCTTAAAATAAATGACAATGCTTCCCAAGGAAAAAGTAAATAGAAGGCAACTATTGATACATTTATAAATGTACACTACTGTACATGTCATATATAAATGTATATATAGAGAGGTTATACATATATATACACATATGTGTAGGTTATGTTTGGACAGGCTGTGTTTGCTGTGGTAGCAAACAACCCCAAATCTCAGGGGTGTAAAATAACAGAGGTTTGCTTCTTGCTTGTTCGTGCGCCTGTGGGTCGGCTGGAGGTGCAGTGGGCTCTGCTCTCCATGCCCTCACACGGAGACCCAGGCTGAGGGACAGTCCATCTCTGAGCTTTGAGGATAGTCAAAGGCAGAAAAAAAGAGAATGTGGCAGATCATGTGCTGTCTCTTAAAACTTCCGTTTGGAAGTGACACATGCCATTTCGCTTACATTTCATCACCCGAAGCAAATCAGATAGTCAAATCTGACTTCAAAAAGAGTGGGTGAATGCGATTCTGCCACGTGGTGGGCAGACGATGTGGAGCAGCCCCCGTGGCGACCACGACTGGATTGTCCTTGATTTTAAGTTTTGCTGTGTACCTTCCCCACCTCCTTCATGGACCATCACTCTTAACTTGCACGAGTATCTGTCCTATACGTGCCAGTGATGGGGTCAGAGAAAGAGAATGGAGAAAGTCTTTTCATCAAGAAGGATGTTTTTGAGGACCACTAAGGGTTACTTGGGACAACAAGACACACTAGATAATGAGCTTCCAACTACTTGTTTTTCTGCTCGACTCTCTGTGAGTTCATCTTATCATTTAGAGCTCGACATTTTGAGTAAACAACTCTCAACAGCAATTTCCTTTGCCCCTCTCTAGGAGATGCAGCAATTGGCCTATTCCTAGCAGTTTAAGCACAATTTAGGGCATCCTCTCGTGACCTGTTGTCTCGTTAATATTAAATTTTTAAATGTTGATTACACATTAAAATTGTAATATTTTGTACGTGTTGGGTTAAATAAAATATATTATTAAAATAAATTTTACCCATTTCTTTTTGCTTTTTTTAATGTGACCAGCAGAAAATTTAAAATTAAATCTGTGGCTTACATTTGTGGCTCCCATTAAATTTTATTGGATAGTGCTGACCTCGAATATATAAAGAATTTAGACGATCGATAAGGAAAAGAAACCGATAGGAAATGGGCCGAGGATGTAAATAAATCATTCACTGAAGAGGAAATATGGATGGCCAATCAACACATTGAAAGATCTTCAATCTGACGGGCGATTGAGGGAAAGCAAGTTAAAAACACAATAACAGTGTGTGCCCATTGATTGGAAAGTTAAAAGTCAGTGTTTAGTCACAGTATTGGATATGGGTGAGAATGGAGAGAACTGTAACTTTCATACACCGATGGCAGCGTTTTAAGTGGTTGCAACAACTTTGGAGAACATTTTGTCACAATTCTGCCCCCAGCTAGTCCACTTATAGGGGTAGTTCTCGCCGGGGGCGGGGGGGCCATTTTGCCCCCCAGGGGACATTTGGCAATGTCTGCAGACATTTTTGGTTGTCATAAATGGAGGATGAGAGATGCTACTGTCATTTAGTGAGTAGAGCTGGGGATCCAGCTGCACATCCCACACCAGGTGGGGCTGCCCCTCACAGTAAAGAGCTCTCGCCCCGAATGTGAATGGTGCTGAGATCGGGGACCCTGACTCAGGGACTCGGAGTCTAAGCTCAGGGCCCGGGCGTATCAGGAGATGCAGATCAGGGTTTTATTTCAGTGCTCCATTTACAGTTGTGGGATTTGGAAATGACTTAAATGGCTATCAGCTGCGGGGGGGGGGGGTCCGTGACTAGTGAGGGGCCCGTATGCTAAGATGCTACAGTAGTCACAATGTGCTTGCCTCATATTTGAGTAGATCTCCCGTCCAGCATTGAGTATAAATCAAGTTGCGGGCTCATATGTACATGCAAATACTATTTTTTGTAACTATTTCAAACACAAAATACTACTCTATCTTTAATGTCTTGTTATCATGCGCAGGTGATACAAACTCAAAAGCAAGATGAGGAAGGACACACACCCGTACCTATGGGTGGTCCCCTCTGGGGAGGAAGGGAATAAAAGGGGACGTCAACTCCTGGAATGTTGATTTCTTACAGAAGTTTGAAGCAATTATGACAAAACATTAGCTTTTGTTCATGTAGCTGGCGAGACATGGGTGTTTGTTATGTTACTTAACTTTTATTTTGATTTTCTCAATATTTGGCATTTTTTCGCAATAAACACTCATACACACATACTGAAGGGGGCTGCAGGAACGGCCTGAGCAGGAAAAGATTACCAGCGGCTGTGCAGGCTTCTGTTTGGTTTGCTGCGTCCCCCAGCGTGGAGCTGGGCCCAGCCCAAGCAGACCCTCGGTAAGCGTTTGTGGGAGGAGCCATACATGGATGCTCTGTGGGGCGTGTTACGGTGAGCGGCTTCTGAGAGGTGCCAGGGCCACACCCTCCAGTGGGATGACCTCTGGGGACCTGCCTGCTGGCCAGGTGGTCACCCCCACACCTCACCCCTTTGCACCAGACCTGGACATGCCCATGACCCTCCAGACTTCCAGCAACACATCACAGAAAGTAATCCAGCTCAAGATGCTGAAAACCACACCTAGGGAGCCTCATAAGTGTATGTATTTAAAGGAAAATGGATCTTATATAAATTGCATGCAAATGTGAATTCCTGGGGAGACCCTTCAGAGAGGAAGTCTGCTGCCTGGGCTTTGCGACTGCGTTCATTCAACAATGTTAAGACTTACTTGGGAAGGGTTTGCCTTGAATGACACCCATTTCCTAGTTTAATGAGGAATTTAAGACTAGCAGTGGCGGTTCATGTACGCACTTGGGCTTCTCTACAAGGTGCAAGTGTTGAGGAATCCCTACCCTACAGGTGTGCCCCCTCCTACGCTCACTCCATGTTGGACCCAGGGAAAGGACTCCTGCCTGTTGTGCGGGGCTGCGAGCTTCATTACCCACCATTTTTCTATCATATGTTGAAATAATGAACTGGTGTTATGGGAAATTAGAATTATTAAGATTTTTATAGAATACCCCTCCCTTTGGAATCTCGTTGGGAGAGAAGCTTAATTAGATGGTGAGGAGGTGATTTCAAAAGACTCACAGCATGGAAAGTCCAAGTCAGTCGTGGCTCATAGGGTCTGTGTGCCCACATCACCGAGTGAGGCTGACCCAGGAAGCCGGTCAGTCACAGGGACCTCATCCCTCTATGTGCTATTGTATTCACTGTCACCAAATGGTATAACATTGTTATCCCAGATTCCCACCTCCACCGCCCAGTGGAATATTCTTTTCTTAGGCCCCTGATTTTAATTTGTATCATCTTAAAAGTCAATGAAGGAAAACTGTTGACATTTTGATTCTAGAAGGCCAGCCTACTATCTCTTTTATCATGCTGGTCTGACGGACTTCCAGGCTCACAAACAATCCTTCTCCTCCGATTATGGACTTGGCAGATCTTCTCCCATCGGTCCCCTGGCCTAATGAGCCATCCCAGTTGTAAACGTGCCTCAAGGGACTGGGAAACATTTCTCAGACGGAGTAAAACACCCGTCACACAAATCTGCAAAGGTTTTATGAGATATATCACACAAAAGCAACATTCACAAAGTGATAGTTTGGGTGAGAATTATTTAAATTCTGCAAGTTCAGGCAATGTTCCTGTAATTGTAGTTGCTGGATATTTTGGCCTTCCCAATGTGCAGGGTTGATGTCCGTAGGCGTATGTGCCAAGCTGGGGGTGGCAGCGGGCTGAGGGTGGACATTACCTGCTGTCCATGTACCATCTGGGAAGAAACCGATTCCTGAAAATCCTATTCCTCATTCATTTATTGAACAAATACACATCAGCTCTGCATTGTTCTCAGGGCTGGGGATCAGCAGTAACCAACGTAGATCAAATTCCCGTCCTGGAAATTACTTTCTCGTCATGTTGCTGAATCATAAAAGAGATTATTCAAACTATGCCTAACACACTTTACCCGACAAATTATGCCCATGTTAGCAGTAACGCATGGCCACCTTTCAGAAACGTATCTTTAGAGGACCAGTGTTCCTAAATTCTTTCGTAAAGCTGCATAAACTTTTCCCCCTTCCTCTCGGTGCTATTATTATGGAGAAAGGCGTTTTTTGAAATGGATTTTCAAGTAACTGAATTTACTCTCTTGGTTCTGAACTTTAAAAAATTATGCTATGAATGATGGAATTTTTTCTCACTCTTGAACGTGGGTAATATCCCTTTTCTCCTGGATGATCAGGATAATTACTATATCTATTCTTATACAGATGGCTGCGGGGTTTGGATGTGCTTCTTGTGTCTCAGGCTCTTCCCTTGGCTGTGTGCCAGCTCTCGTTCCTTCCGCTGACTGCCCCTCCTTCCCTCCTCACAGATGGTTCTTTTATTTAGCTGTTTACAATGGTTGTTATAAAACTGTATTTTCTAATGAGAATGTTATTAATGTAAATATCATGTTTGCTTACTTATTTTGCATTTTTCATCGTGTGTGTATATGTCTATCTAACTGTTTATATTTATAGATATCTATAGAGACATACAGACAGATTTATTTTAAGGAATTGGTTAATGCAATTGTAGAGGCTGGCAAGTCCAAAACTTGCAGGGTGGGCTGGCAGGCTAGAGACCCAGGGAAGAGTTATAGTTCAAGCCCAAAGGCAGTCTGCTGGCAGAATCCTGGCTTGAGGGAGGTCAGTCTTTTTCTATTCAGGCCTTCAACTGATTGGATGAGGCCCACCCACAGCATGGAGGGTTATCTGCTTTACTCAATATCTACTGATTTAATGTTAATCTCACCAAAGTACCCTCACAGAAACATCGGGAATAATGTTTGACCAACTATCTGGGTACACATAAAATTATCACACATAAAATTAACCACCACACACCCCCCTTCCCCTTTTTTTCTACAAAGGATACTACTCTTAATATTTTGGTGTAATCCTTCTATATGTTTTCCATGCCTTTTTTGGTTGTTTTTCTGTGTGTGTGTTGAGAGCTTTAATCCATTTAGATGATGATCAACTTGCTTCCCTCCTGCCCCATCCCTTTAATCTGTTAACATAATAAATGATGTTATTAGAATCCTGGTGTTAGATCATCCTTTCTTCCTGAAAGGAATGGGGTTTTGGTTTATTCATATTTTTTGATGTGAAAACCTTCACAATTTTTAAACAGAAACATCTCAACTTATTTTCTTCATTGCTCCAACTTTTCTGCTGTGTGTAGACTTTGAAAATTAGTGTCGTGTTTTGAGGGTCTAGAATTTCTAGCTGAGCTGCAAATGGAGGTTTCTACTTGTAGGTAGCTGACTTATTTTTTTCTTAGTCATAGTACTTTATTCTCATGAATGCTTTGCTTGTAATTTAAGAAAGAAGCTACCTGTGGCTTCAGGGAAGCGTTGGCAAGTGTTCTGTCGACTCAGCAAGTGGACTGTATTTGCTTTTGTGACAAATCTTTTGTTCTGGTTTGTCTTGGGAGACAACGGTCAGAGATTGCCAAGGATTGTACCTCTCCTCCCACCTTCCTGTGGGGGGCTGCTCCAGCTACAACAGAGAGCGTATACTATAGTTAAACACTACTTTTACACATGGAAATGTCAGACTTTCAGAACAGACCCATGGAAGGTAGGGGATAACAGTAATTATTTTCAACAGAAATGTAAGTCTCTGTGTGGGAAGGCTAGAGTTACTACTTCTGTGTCTGATACCAGTTAACCGTGAGCCCTCGAATTTAGTAATCTATTTTTTTTTCTGATAAGCTTCATTTCTGACCTAAGGTTATGCTAAGATTTCCCCGGCTGCTATCAGCAGAGGCCTGCTGCACAGCGAGAAAGTCTTACCTTAAGTGGTCAGAGGAGCGTGAGAGGAAGGGGAAGGGGCTGTGGTTCCAGAACAGACCCTTCAGTGGCTGGGAAGGAAGGAGTGGAGGTGAGGGAGATCCCTAAAGAGAGAGCTGAATCAAGAGCCTGGTACTTCGGGAGATCTGGAGAGCATCCCTCTGTTATCCACCGATGGAAATTCCTCCTTTTAACCCCGGTCCTTAAATGTAGGTTGGGTGGCAGGACTGGCAAAGTGGATGCTTTTGTGATGTTTCTACAGGGCAGGTTTGCAATACGTTGTCAAAAGATTTCAAAATAACTCTTTCCTTTAATCCCGAAATACTCCTTCTAAGAATGTCTCCTGAGGAAATAAGGAATGATATGCACAAAGCCTTAGCTTTAGGGGTTTTCATTGCAGGTTCGACTCATAATAGAGAAAAGTGAACAATCTCAGTGTCCAAGAGTAGGGATTCCTTAAATAACTAGGATTCTGCCATATGTAGAATATGATACCCAACATCTGCTGGAAATGTTGACGCAGAAGTATTTTTATGGATGTGAAAAGATGTTGCTGATATATTTCTCAGTGAAATATATAGCAAATAATCCTATTTTGGTTTAAAGAAAAATGCCTTTGTGTGTGTGTGTGCGCGCGTGTGTGTTGGGGGGGTCATGCCTGGACGTTTTGCTTGTGCAATGTCAAATGACAGGATGGGGTCCCTGCTCCCCTCTTCTACCACCAACTTGATTGAACTGATGAAAGTAAGCTGAGGTTCTGTTATTCCTCAGACCCAGCTGTATTTCAGACCCTTGGGGGTGTGCTGCAGATTTCCAAAGGGACAGAGCCTGTATCTCGGGAGCAGCAGATGGAAAAGCCTGCTAGGGCCCAGCACAGACCCAAGCATGCATCTGACACCCAAGGGGATTTTCAGTGATGTCCAGTTACTATGGCTTGTGAATAAGTTAGGAGCCTCTGCATTGCAAGTGGCACAAAACCCAATTCAAATTAGCTTAAGCCACATCCCCCCTCAAAACAACCAAAAAACAATGGGTGTGGCGAGGGGTTATTGGCTCACATCATTGAAAAATCCAGAACCATTCAGGTCAGGTGGAGCTTGCTCCAGCTGCTCACACGGTGTCCCCAGGACTGCTTTCTCCGTCTCTCCACTCTGTCTTCCTCAGTGTGAGCTCCATCCTCAGGCTTTAGGTGGCCTCCTGGGCAGCATCACTCCCTTCCACCCCGAGGGCACAATGCCCATAGAAGCAAAGCTCCCGCCCTCCTCCCTTCTACCCACCCTGAGCGTGGGCGGCCCCCACAGGGCGCCTGCGCAAGCTCCTTGTCTCTCATTGGCCCCGTTGGGTCACATGCCTCTCCCCGACCAATCGCTGTGCCCAAGGCATGGGAGAGGTGATTGGCTTGGAACCTTGGCACCGGGATGAGGTCCCTCCCGCTGGGACTGCCTGGCTGCTGTGTGAAGCCACCGACTTGGTGTTACTTTGCTGTGGCAGCCGCAGGAAACGAATACAATTTCTGAGGCCCCCAAAAAAGTGTTAAACTGAACTGGGAAACACAATGTGTTCAACCCACACATGCGCTTGTTCCGCTTTAAATTCCTGTCTCCTTCCCCGTGGTCCCAACTCCAGTGCCCGCCGTGAGGCTGAGCCACACGCCCCTGGCCTCACCACCTCCGGTGCCCTCGTCCGCTGTCTGACACGCTCCGTCCCTTCCTTCTGTGTTGGGTCTATAGCTCGTGCGTTTCCCTGGTTGGAAGGCAAGGCCCGTGAGGGCGGGGATCCTGGTGTTTCCCAAGCCCAGCGCCTCCCTCGCAGTCCAAGCTCAATGAACATCTGAGAAGGCGCAGACGGCCGGCCCGCTGGAGACCGCCGCTAAGAATCGGGACTCGAGGTCCTCCGCGTCCTCACCGCTGCTGGGGCAGCCCCCCGGGAGGGCACTGGGTGCCCGGGGATCTGCAGTGGTGATGCTCGGGCTCTGCTCCTCTGACCCGCTTCCCTCTTCATTTTTAGACCGGCCTTATTGTCGCCTGCTACCATGGCTTTGTGGATACCGTGGTGGTCTTAGCAGAGTGCCCCCACGTTGACGTCAACTGGCAGGACAGCGAGGGGAACACGGCCCTCATCACGGCTGCGCAGGCAGGTAAGACCCGGCTTCTCCTTCCCTCCCGGAGCCGAGGCCCCACAGCAGCTTCCAGGAGGCGGGGGTGGACGGGTGGGCTGTGCACGAACTCAGCTTGTGAGATGAATGTAGATTAATTGATCAGAATCTTGTTCTGCTACTAAGAGACACAAGAAAAGAGCTGATCAGAGCATGCACGTTCTCCTTGTGCATTTGGGACAGCGCAGAGTTTACCCGTTTGTGCAGGACTCAGTATGGGGCAGATCTAGCTCTGAAACTGCCCAAAGTCTTTGAATATGAAGCTGCAACGGGAACCCAACCTCGTCATCACTTCCCCTAGAGCATCAAGCCCCATCCAGCACTCGGAGACTGGGCAACAGAAAGATGCTGGCGAGCTCACTGGTGGAAGAGACATGATCCTGTGTTAGTGGTAGCTGAAGTATAAAAGTAGACGTATTTGCAAGGTCACCTTGCACTTTAGATGGAAAGCAAAGCCAGGGGCTACTTGCTGAGAGCAATAAGTGGGACCATTGGTGAGAGAGCCGTATAGATGTGTATCGGAGTAAGTGTCCTTCAGCCCAGGATGGTCGTCTCAGGCAGCTGTACTTATGCCAACCTTGCCAAGTGAATTGTGGCGCTCCTCTTCTAGAACTGTATTCACACATTTTTTGAGACAAACAGGAAAGCTGTGCTTGTCACTTCAGAACCACACTTCACTTGTAACCATGGTGTTAACTGGGTTCGTAGCTGACCACTTTCAAAATTCTTGACTTCCAGGATTTTGTATGTTGCATCATTCAGTTCTCAGTTGCAAGCAAAGAAGCTGCTTCCGGCTGAGTTAGGAAGAAAATGCGTTTGTTTATTAAAGGAATGTAGGGCACATGACATTGTTGTTGAGTTGTTGAGAATCGGACTCAGGGCCAGGAAGCTGGAGAAAACGCCCCAAACCACACTGCATGTTCATTCTGAAAAGGGAACGCCTGCCGCTGCCACCAAAAATAGACCTCCCTGTCCCATCTTGCATCATAAGCCAGCGTGGGTGACTCTGGTCCGGGCAGCCGAAGGAGCCTAGAAAAGCCAGCATCTGGCATTTCATCCCCCGTGACGGGAAGTAGTCTGTGCACACCACTTTTCCATCGACGCATAAGGTAGAGAACTCCCCAACTTAGAAAGGGCTCAGCGGCTGTGCTAACACATGTTCACCTCGTCACGTTTCAGGGAGTGAAGCTTTGCCTCTGCGGAGACACTCCAGGCTTTGAAAGCCCAGGCGCCCCACTTTCCGATCAGCACAAGTGTAAAAGGGTACTGTGAGGTGTTTGGTCATCGTGGGCTCATCACTCATTACCTCCCGCTGGCCAGGAACCGGGTCAGGGACCAGGGACGCTGAAGTGAAGGGCAGTTCTGCCCTTGAGTCATTCTCCAGCTGAATAGCTGTCTGGTGGAGCTCTGATGGAGGGTGCGTGGAGCAAGAACACCCCCTCTAGCCTGGTGGGTTAGGACAGGGGTGGTGGAAGAAGGGGGCTTGAGCGGAGTGACAAAGAAGTCAGAGGCAGGCGGTTGCAGCTGATGTGTCACAAAGCCAGGGGGCCACGAGGGAGCTCGGCGTGTCTTAGGAGCAGCGTAGGTTCGTGTGGCTGCAGGATTGCGGCTATCTTGGAGAGGGGAGAGGTGGCCCCAGGAGGAGGCAGGTACCAGATCATTAAGGGTCCAGACGCAATGCAAGGGAATGCATTTGAGTAGCGTGAGGCTGGGTGTGTGGTGACAGGGCCAGATGATCCCGGTGGGTCCAGAGGCGGCTTCGGAGAGCAGAGAAGGAGCAAGAGCTGCGAGACAGAGAGCTCAGGTCTCCGTGGTTGTGATGTGGGCGATGGAGGAGAGGTGGGGCCCGGGACGGCGTTCAGCCTTCTGTGTGGGGGATGACGGTAACTGCAAAGGGGCATATGTAAAAGGATAGGTGGAGAAACTTCAGCTCTATTTGGAGCTCAGGCCTTTGAAATGCTGAGACATCTAACTAAGTTAGAGGTCTCCAGGGCTGGTGGAGACTGTGGAGCCCTAAGCTCCAGTCCCTGCTGAGTGCAGATGGGGGCTCTCAGGAGTTCCTGGGGAGCAGGGCCATGGACACGGGCCAGAGCACGGACAGTAGGAGGATGTAGGGTAACAGGAGATGTCTTTTCTGATTGATTTGCCAGAGCTCTTCGTGTGTTAGGAATATTAGCTGTAGTTTAATACCCATAAGGGTATTCTTGCCTATTTGAAAATGTTTTTATTTTCTATTCACACAGGAATAACAACTTGTCTTTTGCCTTTTTTTTTTTCATTTAATGTTGCAGAGGAATAGTCTGAGTCCAGCCTGCCTCTTGTGTCTTTGTTGATACCCTGATATTTCTTAGACTTGGAAATATCTCCCACCCCATCATTGACATTGAAAACAAACAAACAAAAACCCCCAAAGCCCTCACCGTGGTATATCTCACTTCCTTCTCTCTGTGCTTGTTTGTCTTGGATTAGGTATATTTTTGCTTTAGGAGACATTTTTCTGTGATCTCTTTGCACACTGTGTCTGCCTTGTCTTGTTCTTCCCGGGATTCCTTCTGAGGTGTAGTTGAGGTCACCTGGTCTCACTTCATAACTTTCTCTCATTTTTTTCCTTTCCTCTCCTTTTACTCCGTGATCTGGGGTAATGCATCATATTCCCTCATTGACGTGTTTTTTTGCTGCTCGTTGGATTACGTTTGCTTTTTTCTTCATGAGCATGCCTAGTGTCTTAGTCCATCCAGGCTGCTGTAACAAAATACCATAGACTGGGGGGGCTTAGACAACAGATATTTATTCCTCACAGTTCTGGAGGCTGGAAGTCCAAGATCAAGGTGCCAGGCAATTTGGTCCCTGGTGAGAGCTCTCTTCCTGGCTTGTACCGGATCAGGGCCCCACCCTTACGACGTTGTTTAACCCTAACTCCCTCCATAAGGCCCTGTCTCCAAGTACAGTCACAGTGGGGGTTGGGGCTTCAACATGAATTTGGAGGGATAGAAAATTTATTCAGTACACTCATCTTCCTGCAGGGGCTGTGCTTGCCCTGAACTGGTGTGTTTTAAGTCAAAGATGACATAGATCCTCGCAGGGTTAGAGAGAGGCCCAGCACAGGGAGAAGGAAAGGGTGCATGTGCTCTCCGGCCTCGGTGTGTAGCCTGGAGTGCAGAGGAGAAATTCAGGGCCAAGTGCAGTCACGGCAGCTGCCTCATCACTCTGCTGCATAGTTTCATCTCCAATTGCGTGTGGCGGGGCAGCAGCCTGTGTTAGCCAAGGGTGAGCGCCTCACCCTTGCCTGGTGTCGGCTGCCAAGCACGAGCTGGGAGTGAGGGCACCATGGGCTTCCTGCTTGGCCTCCTGGGGCCTTGGAAATGGCATGGGTGGGTCTCGGTGCATCCCTGCAGCCTGCCTTCTTCCCTGGCCCCGCCCTTCTCATTTTGGGGCATTCCCATGGAGTTTCCCATGATCTATTTAAACAGATGTAATGCCCGATTCTCCCCTGCCACTTGCACCTGTCTCCACTCTCTCCAACAGAAATTCTTTACATTTCTGGCAAGTAGATGGTGTCCTTCTGTGGTTTCTAGCACCACTACTGGCTTCTCCCTATTCCTTCCGTTATGGGTGGGAAGCTGGGACAGGGGACAAGACTCCTGTGTTCACGGCTCCCCGCTCTGACCTCAGGAGAGCTGGGGGTCCCCGGTGGAGCCTCTCCTCCAGCTAGACTTAGATTGTGGGGCAGTTGGCAGGCCTGGAATGGCTGGGATGTATTTAATTCTGTGGTTACCAGAGGCAAGGGTGTTGTGGGGAGTTGTCGGGCTGAGACCCAGACTGGGTGGTGCAGGGGGAGGTGGCAGACGTGGCGGCTGGCCTGGGTGCTTTCTCTACTTGGCCCTGTTGATGCTCTTGTAAGTTGACTGTAAAACATAATACACAGTCTTTGGAAGAAGAACACATAAGGAGTTAAACACATAGAGCAATTAAAATTAAGGGCAAAAATCCCTTAGCTCCTCAACCTCAGGCCTCTCTCATTTTACTTTCTACAGGTAACCATTGTTAACAGTTTGATGCGTAGATGGGTTCTCTTCCATCTTCTTTTTTTAAAAAAATTGTAATGTTTTTTCTCATCTTGTTTTTAAGTTTTCTCTTTTTCCTGGCTTCCGTGATCCTTAGCCTGTTACTGATCTGCTCAAGCTCTGTGTGCAGCGTCTCGGTCTCTGGGCCCACCCCCTTCCCTGCATGGCGCCTGCTCCTTTCTCTTGGTCTCTGACCCCGGGACACCCACCCCAGGCCTTCGGAGGGCTGCCTGGCTCTGCCCAGCGAGGCTTTAGGATTGCATTGTTTAGGAGAGGGAGAGGAGAGGAGGCTTATGGTTCTTGCGCTACTTTTTAAAAATCTGATTAAAAAGCATTTCCTAGTTTGCCTTAATTGCCTCCAAGTGAGGAAGCGATTTTTCCCTAATATGTTTCCGAAGGTGGAGGTGACTGGGACTCCTGGGGCTGCCCCTCTTCTGTGAGCACTGTGACCTTAGAGCATGGCCTTGTTCTCAACCTTGAGCTGAGTCAGATCTGGTTAAACACAAATTGCCAGGCTTGGCTCACAGTTTGGGATTGAGTGGGTTTGGGATGGGGCCCGAGAATGTGCATTTCAGTGAGTTCCCAGGTGATGCTGATGCTGCTGGTGTGGGGACCCCACTTTGAGAACCGGGGCCTTAGATCTTCTCATTCCCAGTGGTGGCTGGGGGCACCTCTCAGTGGGCATTAAAGGTGGGGGAGTCACGGACCCGGGTGAGATGCTATCAGAGGGACGCAGAGCCGTCATTAAATTAAAGTGAAAATAAAGGAAAAGAATTGAGCATCTGTTCTTGTCTTTCACGTGCTGTTTTACCAAAGAGCGGCTGTTGGCTTTTAGCTCATAGAATCTGGTGTTGTCCCATTTTAATCCAATTCCATAACCAGTTTTTTAATTCGATGATATCTTAATTCCAAAAGATGTCTAGTAATATGTACTTACAGTAAAAAGTCACTACAGAAGTATTATTTTTTTAAAAAAAGGCCCTTTCTCAGTCTCCCTAACACTCCCTCTCAGAAATTGACCAAATTCTAGTTACCCCCTCAGGCCTCACTCTCTCCTTTTCAAACAACCACGCGTGTGCACACACTTTTTATTTACATGAATAGGTTAATTCTACAGAGTGTGATTTTAATTTTTTGCTTCACAGATCTAGGAGATCTTTCTGTGTTGACCGACACACGGGAGATTGACCTCATCCTTACAGCCACACGTTCCTGATTGTGACTGTGTGTAGGTGGCCACGTGCCCAGGTCCTATCACTGTGAGGCAGTTCAATAAACTACGGGTCATCCATTCTGTACAAGATCTTCCTTTAAAGCAAATATTTATTCAGCGGTTACTTCAAGTCCAAGGGCTGCTGAGTGCTGGTCTCCCACGGTGAGCAATAGTGCACATAATCACAGTTCCCCAACTTCAAGGCTAGTGCAGGCGGGGCTGTGAATCAGCCCATTACAAACAACGCTGTTGTGAAGTCGTTTGTGTCGGGAGTGCATTTCTGGGGAGGGTGTCTAGACCTGGCTGGAAACAGCGGGTGTTTTCAGAGGGCTAGCTGGGGAGTAGATGAGAGGACTGTCAGGGGAGGCCAGAGCAGAGTTACAGGGTCGGGCAGGACCCTGGAGAGAGTCAGCCAGGCACAGGCTGCCCCTCAGGAGCTGTAACCTGAGACGCTGAGCCCTCAACCCCTGAGGTGGGAGGTGGGAGGGCAGGGTAAGTACCCCCCTCTCTCTCCTTCCACCCCGGCCCCCTGCTGAGCCACCGCAGAGACTTCAGGAGCAGAAACCTGGCAGGGCCGGTTTGTGGAGGTCAGCCTCCGGGCAGAGAAGGAAAGAAAAGCAATGCCTGGGTAGATTCTTAGAACTCGATTGCTTCAGCAAAGGGCATGCGAGTTTTAAATGTGCACATTTATGTAGCTGCTGCCACGTGGCCTTCAGGAAAAGCCCTACCAATTTATGATACTTTCCACCCAGTTCCCAAGGGTCTTCTTGCCAACCCTGGATAAGGTCACTGTTCAGTGTTTGTCAACCCAAAACAGACGTTTCTTACCGTTGGCAATTGTGTTTCCTTGGTTCTCTTTGGAGCCTAGTATCTGTTAGGATGTTTTTGGGTGCAGTTCACTGAGTACCCAGCAAAACCGGCTTTCACCACGAGGAAACTGCCTTCTCTTACAACACGACACTTCTGCAGGCGACGGTTGGAGGGGTGCTTCATCCAGCGCTCTGTGATGTCAGGACCTGGGGCCAGGTTCTCAGAAATGCTCTTGGCCTTTCCCTCATGGTCCCGAGATGGCCCTGGCCGCTCCAAGCACCATGACTTCATGTTGCAACACACGGAGCCTTCAGGAAGGAGGAGCAAATCACTTTCTGTGCCCGTTCTCTAAGACAGAAAAGCATTTCCAGAAGTCTCTGGCAGAGTCTCTCGTTTGCATCTCACTGCGGGGGTTGTGTCACACGCCCATGCCAAAACAAGTCGCTGGCAAGGGCAGTGGAATGATCCCAGTTGACTTGGTCCAGCCAACATCGGCCCCAGGAGAATCCGTGCAGTTAAGGAAAACTTTAAAGCAACCATATGCTTCTATTATTTGCTAGCGCAGCTGTGTTGGATGTCTGAGAGTTGGGAGTCCCGGCTTTCTCCAGGACACAGCATTTGTGGGTATAAATTAGGATGCAAATGCCTTCATCTGCCTATCGGGTCCAACCTCCTTGGGTACTTAATGCATAATAAGAGTACAACCAAATCTGTATTAGGCCTTTACAATGGAGAGAATGTGTGAAAATAAATCCTCAAATAATCGATAAATCTCATTTAGCCAGCAATTTCAATTTCTACCATCCCTTCCCTAACAAAAATAAAATATAAAATAAGTTAACCAAAGAAATGAATAACAAGTCCCAAGGATGGAGTTTTGTGCTTACTTTTTCCATGTCTTTGTTTCTCTTTAGCAGAATGGCAGGAGTATGGTGAAATGAGAAGATAGCGGGGTTCTTTTTGAACTGGTGATGATGTAAAGTTGGTTAGGTATAAGTAACCTCTGGTGCATCCTTGAAACTTGTTATTCCTTGAACTTATTTTGAAAATTCTGAAAGAAATGCACGGAGAGCCAGCCTGGCATTGTTTATGTCATTGGCTGTGGTGACAGAGTGGCAGTGAGGCTCCCAGGGGTGGCTGGGGGCCAGGCTGCCCATGTGAGGCCTGGTGCATGAACTGGATATGGAGAGGGTCCCACTTCAGATGAGAATGTATGACTTGGCCAGAAGCCGGCAATAAACACCTCTTCATTTTATTTGTCTTATTATCACTACATACTATCATGATTTTAGTCTGACTTTGTTGTGATGTTTATGGTTTTTTGAAGTGTTTTCCTTTTTCTCGGTTTCTAGCTATTCCAAATAAGAAATTAGAACTTGGCAAGTCTCTGAGGTTTCCTCACTTTTCCTATAAACTCCAGTTTCCAGAACCTCCTGACTGGCCACAGCAATGCCACCCCCTGCTCAAAAGCCCAGTGGCTCACCCAGCTCCTCAGTCAGAGCCTGCCTGCCCTGCAGACAGAGAGGAAGGGCTGTCTGCACTGCCCTCCCTCTGCTCCCTGATCCGCAGGGGGAGTCTATTCTCTCTGGCAGCGCTGATGGGAAGTGACAATGCTAAAGTCAACAGTTCCCTCTACTGGCCTGGTTTGGAAAACTGCATTTTGAGTACCTGGCATCAAACCAGTCAAGTCTTTAGACAACCCAAATTCTGTAACATTTTTCCATTTTTAGAGCAGCATGGGTTTGTTGTCTGGTTCCTTTCTTTGAATAAAGGAGTAAACAAGATTCTGAGCATAATTGGTACTCAATAAAATGTTGAATGAATCCGTAATTAGTAATTGTGATGTCCGTGTAATCTTAGGTAACATGGTCATTAGCAACACTTTTGATAAGTGAACTTTTTCCAAGGGAGAAGTGGGAATCCTTCAGCCTTTTCATTTACTAAATCTTCATTGGGCTTGCAGTCAGTTGGAAGTTTTGGGCTTATGAGCAGGGTCATGAGGGCTCTGCAAGGCTGTGGGAATCCACAGCTACATGGGAATGTGGACCATGGGACATCATGGTTCAGGTGCCTAATCCAGCACTGGGGGACCAGAGAAGAGCTTCTACTGGAAGGGATGGCTCATCAGGTAGCTGGGTAAAAAGGGAAGGAAGAATATTCCAGGCAGAGGGACTAGCATGTGCAGAGGCCACCAGGTTAGAGAAAGCATGGAACGTGGCTGAATTAAAAAGAGAGCTGTGTGGGCCGGCCCTGTGGCTTGGTGGTTAAGTGCGCGCGCTCCAATGCTGGTGGCCCGGGTTCGGATCCCGGGCGCGCACCGAGGCACCACTTCTCCGTCCATCCTGAGGCCGAGTCCCACATACAGCAACTAGAAGGATGTGCAGCTATGACATACAACTATCTACTGGGGCTTTGGGGGGAAAAATAAAATAAATAAAATCTTTAAAAAGAGAGCTGTGTGATCGCAAAGTAGAGTGGAAGGACATTGGTGCAAGAGCTGAGGGTGAAGAGGGGATGTAAGGGAGGAAAAATAATTTTCCCTCTACCCCTCTGAGTTCTTGGATGAGACCCCTGTAATAAAAGAAAGATTAATAAGAGAAGAACAGGTGTGTATAAACATATATACATTGTGTATACATGGGAGATACCCAGGGAAAAATGAGTAACTCCAAGCAATGGCTTAGAACTCTGGCTTATGTGGCATCTTCAGCAAAGAACAATGAATATGTGGGGAGATGATAGGATAAAGGGAAGCAGCTTTAGGCTTCTAAGGATGGCAGACCGTGGGAAGGTAGGCTGTTGGTAGATAAAGTCTAGTTACTACCGTTTGTTATGCAAATTCCTCTGGTGCCAACAGGGTTTAAAGTTGTTTCTGGTGATAACCTTTTGTCCTTCCTGGAACAGAGGGGAGGAGGGATGCCTTTGAAAATTTAGGTCCTGCTTTTAGACAAATAGGGGAGGGCAAAGAGCTTTTCTTGTATGTGCTCTTCTCAGTTGCCTTCAGCTCAAAATAATCTAATGCCAAAGTGGCATATTGTGGGTGACTTATTCTGCTTCCCTTCATGGAGCTGGACCAGATAAAAAGGAGCTAGCTCATTAAAGAGTTGAGACTTCATCTAAAGAGCAGAAACCGTGAAAAGTTTTAAGTAGTAGTTGTCTTGGTTAGAAGAGTTTCTTCTTGGAGTTATCATGCTGGGGGTGTGGAGAATGGATGGAGGGGCAGAAATGGGATCAGGGAGGACAATTAGGAGAGGAACTGTAGCCCAGGAGTGATGTGGTGGCCTGGACCAGTGAGCAGAAGTGGGGATGGAGAAACAAGGACAAGTTTGGAAGATGTTTAAGAGACGAGGTTGGCAGAATTCCATGATAACCTATGGGGAAAAGATGAGGGAGGGCTGAAGACAAAGCCTAGATTTCTGGCTTGGGCACCAGGTGGTGTTCATCACTGAATAGGAACGTGGGAGAGAGGAGCAGGTTTGGAAGAAACATGTTTTGAGTTTAATGCGTTGAATTTAATTTGTCTGTTTAACACCCAAGATGAAATATCCAGTAGGCAGATATTTAGGTAAGAAACACAGGAAGAGAGAAAGAGCTAGAGATACGCGATCTGGGAGTTTTAGGGAGTTAACTGGATCCATGAAAGTACATAGGATCACCAAGGAAGAGTGTGCGATGAGAAGAGGGCTTAGTCATGATCTGAGGAACAGCACCATTTCAGGAAGGAGAGAAGAGGAGCTCGTAAAGAGAATTGAGGAGCGACCAGAGAGACAGGAGGAAAATTAGAAGCCTGATCTATCAGGATATCTGCAGAAAGAGAGTGTTTCAAATGGAAGAGACAAGTAGTAAATGCTGTGGAGATGTCAAGGAAGATGGGAACTACTAGAAACCATTGGATTTTGCTACAAGACGGTCATTGGGGCCAGTGGGAAGGCAGTTTCAGGAGAATCAAGGGACTGTAAGTAGCTAGAGTGAGAGTAGTTGATTCTGGATGTTTGACTGAAAAGGAGTCAAATGACTGAGGGTGGGAGGCTGGAATGCAAAGACAGGTCCACAGGGATTATTGTTAGTCATTGCAGTGGACTCCTCCAAGTTCATGTGTTGAATCCTAACCCCCAAGGTGATGGTATTAGGAGGTGGGGCCTTTGGGAAGTGATTAGGTCATGAGGGTGGAGCCTTCAAGAATGGGATTAATGCCCTGATAAAAGAGACCCCAGAGAGCTCCCTCCCCCTTCTGCCATGTGAGGACACAGCGAGAAGATGGCCATCAAGCTAGCCTGGGAAAAAGTAGATGGGAACATCAGGCTAGCCAGGGCTTGTTCTTCTTAGAGAGATAGCTGAGGCACAAGTGTGAGAGGGAGTCTAGCTGAGTAAGTGCATTTCAAGCTCCTGCTTGTGTCACACCTGCAAAGGTCCCGTTGGCCAACATTCCTCTTGACAGAAGATCTGTGAAGTCACGTGGCAAAGGGCAAGATGAAGAATTTGAGCCATTAATGCAATCTGATGGGAAAAGATTTGAAAGGAGGGAGAAGCTGAAGAGAAAGAGGAGGTAATTGATAGCACAAATATTCCATGGAAGTGGGCAGAGAAGGGCTTTAAAGCACTGGAGGGGGAGGAGAGATTGGCATCTTTAAATAGAAGAATCCCACTTCCTTTTCAATAGGGGGGAAGGAGGAGAGACTGCTTGTGGATGTGGGGAAGTTTGTAGGGTGATGGAGGAAAGTTGGGGGTTCCCTTCTCGTGGTTTCTGTTCCCTCTGAAGGAGGAGGTTCATCATCTCCTGGGAGAGGGCTTTGCTGTGAAGTGGGTGACTTAAGACTGGGAAAGTTTAAAATTTCCCACATGGGCCTTGGAGGATAGTCAACCAGGGAACACAGAAGTGTTGTAGGGCCAGGTTGAGAATCCTGTCAAGCTTGGGTACCATTGGGGGATTTCCACCCCCATACACTCTCAGTGAAGATGTCATTAGCCATCCAAAGTAGATCCAGAAACCTGAGGCTGGGGTGGTACCAGGAGTCATCTTTGGCTTTTCTCTTTCTGCTACGTGGCTCAGCCAATCAATCAGCGGGGCCTGTCCATTCACTTCTTCAAGAGCACTCTGAGTCCACCACTTCTCTCCATGCTCCCGCCCTCCTGAGGGTCTGGCCACCATCTTCTGTCTGTTGCATGCCCACCACAGCCTCTGTGAGCTCCCCCGCACTGGGTAAGGCTTGGGCACAGTGTGGAGAGGATCCACACCCAGCAGCCTGCCGAATCATCATCCCTACCTTGCACCCTTGTGGAGTGGCCCTATGCTAGATCCCTCTTTTATAAAATAAACTTTTGATTTTAGAATAGTTTAGACTAACAAGAAAACTGCAAGGATTGTACAGAGAATTCCCATGTACCCCACACCCAGTGACCCCTGTTGTTAGGATCTTACATTAGTATGATACATTTGATACAACGAATGAACCAATATTGATGCTTGATTATTATTAACTCAAGTCAATTCTTTACTCAGATTGCCTCGGATTTTCCCTAATGTTCTTTTTCTGTTCCAGGAGCCTATCTGGGTTCCCACATTATGTTTAGTTGACATATCCCTTTAGCTTTTCTTGGCTGTGACAGTTTCTCAGACTTTCCTTGACAGTGTAGGGAGTACTGGTCAAGTAGTTGGTAGAATGTCCCTCAGTTTGGGTGTGTCTGATGTTTTCTCACGATGAGACTGGACTAATGGGTTTTGGGAGGGGATCACAGAGGAAAATGCCATTCCCATCACATCTTCTCAAGGGCACTGTTAAAGAAAAAAATACTCGGTGATACTTGTTACAGGTGGTAAGGCAGACTTTATTAGGACCATCTTGATAGCTATAGGGACCACTGCAGTGGGATTTTACAGTGGGGGAGAGAGGTGGGCTCAACTCCCAATACAGCATGGGTACGTGGGAATTTATAGCCAAGGAGCAGGGTGGGGGTCAGTGGACAGAAATTACTAAGAGGAAACATTTACTAAGAGTAAAGGAGATTCTGGTTAAGATCACCTAACAAGATTCAGGCTGAAGGCAGGTCAGGGTGATCAGACATTTCCTGGGGGATGGTGGAGGATGTGGAACCAGATCAGATATCGAGGTTGGGGGGTTCTGGGTAAATTGACTCAGCAGGGTTCTTGTTAAAACTAGATTTTACAAGGAAGTACAAAGATAGGCCTAGGAGAAGGTTCAGGAGCCTGACTAAAGCTTGGTCAAGCAGAGAATCTTTGTCAGTGCATGCTCTCCATGTGACTTATCACTGTTGATGTTGACCTTGATCATCTGGCTGAGGTCATGTTTGCTGGGTTTCTCTGCTGTAAAACCACTCTCCCCCTCCCTCCTCTCTATAGTCTACCCTGTGGAGGGAAGTCTCTATGCACAGCCTAAAAGTTCAGAAGTGGGTTGTTATGTTCCACCTCCTTGAGAGTGGACTGCCTGCGTCAATTATTCGGGATTTTTCTGCCGGGAGATTTGTCTATTCTGCTAGGCATTTTTTATACACGTTATCCCCGTAATTTTCAGAATTGTGAGGTTGATATTATCTCTCATTTTCCAGATGCAGAAACAGAGACTCAGCAAAGTTGACTCACCTTCCCAGGACCACCCAGATTTTAAGTGGCAGGCTGGGGACTTGAATTTGGATGTTCTCAGAGCCAGCTCTCTTAAGTACTAAGCTCCCCGTCTACGCTGTCGCTTAATCACTCCACTGAAACTATTTCGTCCAGAATTCACTTTTTCCCTGGGTCGCTTGTGCCCTTCTCTTAGGCAGGGTAGGGCTCACTGGGGGTGGTGGGGTGGGGTTGGGGTCTCTATGGTGAGCCCACCCTTTAAAAGGGCTTCTTCTGGGGACTTCAGGAACCAAATCCTATTCCATAAGGTCTAAGTTGGATTGGGCTGAAACTAGATTTCAGTATGGTGCATGCTTGGGTTCTGTTATGCAAAGAAGGCTGTCTTCTATCTACCATCCATATCTATCTACCTATCTAACTTACTAAAGAAAAAGAAAGCTCCCTTTGGTTAGTTTTGTCATGGTTTTTAAGAAGAAAGGTTAGTAGCATACATTCTTAGAGGCATCGGGTCCATCCTTGATTTCCATAAACACGGTCATCTGCATGATAAGAGAGATTATTCTGCCATCCTGGGAAAGTTGGTGGGGAGCCGGGAGTGATTTCATTGAGTCATCGAAAGCACACGCTTGCAGTCGGAACGAGCTGGCTGTGTGTTGGTTTTTCTGGGCTCAGCATAATATGCAGAACCCATCTGTATAATGGGCCGTTTACTTTGTGGATTTCCAATTTTTCCTCTCCCCGCCTGTTCAGAGTGTTTAGGATATGTATCAGTGCAAAGGCCATCCTGCTGAAAATTGCCACCGACACACTCTTGCACGTTTTTTAAAGAAATGGCTCTAAACGAATTGCAATTCCTTTTACCTTGACCCTAGCTAAATCTAACTGACAGATGCCGTGCAGCGTTGAGCTGGCAGACAGACCTAACGGAGATCAAAGGACCCTCTCTCCCCCACAGTTTAGGGCAATTAAGCTGCTTTGGGCCCCTGACAGCCAGCAGCATCCCCTCCCCCGGTCGCTGTAAATGACAATAGAGGGCAAAGGGTGAAAATGAGTCAAAAAGCCTTAGCTGCTGGTTGGAACTGGTGAGTCACAGAGCTGCAGGGTGGCAGACACATGTTTCCAGCCTGTTAACTCCACACATGGTCATATTAGTCAGCGTTTCTCTCTCAGAAAGCTGTGTGGTTCACCTGTTAATTTTTGCCGTGAGTTCAGGAGATGGGCTGAGGTCCGTGGTAAGCCGACAGCAATGCTTCTAGAAGAGTCTGCACTCTGATTTTTGAAGTTGGTGAGAAGGATTGACTGTCACTTGGGCAGCAGCCTGCAGTGTCCAGGTACCCCTCAAGGAAGGAAACTGGGTCCTGGCCCGGACGTCCGGACGTCCGTCTCAGTCGGGTGTGATGGGAGCACAGAGCCCCTGAGCGCCGCCGCGGGAGGAGTTCACGTTCAGCTTGTGGGGATTCTCCAGGCTGCTGTGCCGTGGGCCTCAGTTCACTCAGCCTCCTCCGTCTGCAGGGCGAGGCGGGCGGGGACGAGCCTCGAGCCTCGGGAAGCACCTTGTGTCTCAAGGCTGCCCGCCCTCGGGCGCGTCTCCTCTGCCAAGTCCCAAATCTCAGCCAGTGCCCTTAGCGAAATCAGCCAGGGAAGGAGTCTCATGGGTCCTGGCTTCTCAGTGGGGCAGAGGCCTCCCCAGGGGGTGGGGGTGGTGCCCTGTTAATGACAGAGAGTGCACTGAAATGTCCTCATGGCCCCATACCTGCAGCCCTAACAGTGGGGCTTCCAAAGGCACATGCGTGGGGTGGGGATGAATGGGGGGGATTTCAGAGAGCTGGATCCTCAGCGTATAAGGATGGAGACTGGGCACCCAGCACCTCCAACCAGGCCCAAGAGGGGCTCCTGCAGACCACTCACATTCTAGAGGCTATGTTAGCCATCATCAGCAGAGGCCAGGATGGAGATGGCAGCTAAGAGGTGGGTGAAGGTGAGGAGGAGAGGAAGCTGTCTTCCACCTTGGTGTCTTCCACCACTGGTCCTGAAACAGTGAAGTCTGAGCCTCTGGGATAGTGGTTCTCAACGGGGCAATTTTGCCTCCACAGGGGACATCTGGCAATGTCTGGACACATTTTTGGGTGTCATAATCTGGGTGGGAAGAGGGGTGTGGTTGCTCCTGGCATCTGGTGGGTAGATCCAGGGATGCTGCTAACCATCCTACAATGCACAGGACAGTCCTACAACAAAAGATAATCCGGCCCCAAAGAGTCAATAGTGCCAGAGTTGAGTCCCTCCTCTAGGGGACTGAAGTGAGGGCTGGTGGGGTGGCGTGTCATTTCGCACAAGGATTTAAGAAGTATGGCCAGTGGGCATCAGGCAGCGTGGATATTTGACCCAAGAGCCTCTCTTTGTGGCCCAGGCAGTTCTGTTTGAGGACTCTCCCGCTCCATAGTGGTTTTCTGTGGGTGAGTCTGGAGAATCCTGGGAATCTTGCTTTTTACTTGATGTTCTCCTTATTGACCCCTATCTAAGAGCATGTGGGCTTTTTGAGAGTCCCTCTGGGAATGAGCAGAAAATCAGGTCGTTTTTGGAAGTGCATGGTGGTAAAGGAGAGAAATCTATATTCTCTAATGAATATCCTTACCTGCTTGGCTTATAGCTGAGGTCTTGGTAGCAACACTTTCTGTGTTCCCCACCTGTGTGTGTGTGTGTGTGTGAGAGAAAGAAAGAGACAGACAGACAGACAGACACTTCTGAGGGGTAACAGAGGGTGGCAGCGTGAAGTGGCATATCCTGTTGCTCGGATGATGACTTTCTCCTCCCTGAAGCTCCGGAGCCCTAGGAACTGCCCTGAGATGCATTTTCCGTTTTGCATCTGTTTGCATTGGTGTCTCCTGCTGGGAGCTGACAACATCCAGGACCTTACCCCTGACCAGCCAGTGTCTGCATGAGGCTAGCTCAGCGTTCCCACATGCCACCCCCAGCATCATTGCTCCCCAAGCTTCCTCCTTAACAGTTTGACAGGATAGCAGCTCCCAAGTGGGTTGGCCAAAGGGAACAAGTGAACCAGAGATAGCAATGCTGTGGCCAGGGAGCTGTCCAGTGTCTTCCTGTTTCCTGGACTCTGTGAGAATTATTTCCTGAGGTCTGAGAGGCAAACTCCCACGCCCTGCAGGCAGGCTGTCCCCAGAGGTCGACCATGTGATGTTTCTCTCTCTGGGAAGGCCTCACTGGAATGTGCACTCTTTGTGGAGAGGGGTCAATACATGTGTGCAATTCTTTTTGCAGGGCACGCCATCATCACCAACTACTTGTTGAACTATTTCCCTGGTCTTGACCTTGAAAGGAGGAACGCGTGGGGGCTCACGGCCCTGATGAAAGCCGCCATGCAGGGCCGCACGGAGTGCATCCGAGCCCTGATGCTCGCAGGTACGTCTCTGCCGTCCTGTGCGGTCCCAGGGGTCCCGGGAGATGCTGATATGTGTTGAAGAGATGAATCAATCCCATAGAGACAAAGCCTAGTGGATGCAATGAAGAATAGTTTCTTTGGGGTTATGGCTGTCATCATCCAAGGTGAAACATAGAAAAACAAAAGCAACACGCCTTCAGGGTGGAGTGGGAGGTCACGCAATGGTCACCCTGTAGGACACCTGTCCTTGTTCCCTGATGAGCCCTTCCCTCACCCCTTACCCTCCTCCTGCTCGTATGTATTCTTCTTCAGAAACGTGTGTTCTGGTCTTGGCTCTGGGCGGCAAGCCTGCCCTATTGAAGGTGGGCACAGGGATGGCAGGGGCGGCCCAGGAGCCATCCTAGATCCCTGCTTGCTGGTGGTTGGATTTGCATGGTGACGTGGTGTTCAGCAGTGTCCTTTTCCTGTGAAGCATCACAGCCTGGAAAGTTCTCAGGCTTTGGCTTTGGATCAGCAGGGCCTCGCCTTTGCCCTTTATGATCTTGTCATCTTGGAGGAAGCACTTCCATCTCCGTGCCCACCTGTGAAATGGGAGTAGTGATTCTTTCCCACCTCTCTAAGGATGAACTATGACACCAACTTTGTCAACTCTCAAGGGCTGTACAAATTCAGTGACCTACTAAGCTAAATTCCACGTGATTATCTCGTTCTTTTCCTCACTAAAATAGAATCCATGATCATCATTAGCACAACCTTACTGGGTAATTTTGAGAATTAAATGAGAAAATGTATGTAAAACACATATCCAGCACAGAGGTGGCATCTAACGTCTCAATCAGTGTGAGATGCTGTTGTCACCATTATTTTATTGTGTTTTTGTTCTTGGCGCTGGGTTCAGCCACTCCCGCTTGGGGCTACGAGTTCATGGAGAGGTGGCATTTCTCTCCCGTCTTAGTCTCCCTGGGACAGCATCAAAGCTCTTCCAGGCAGCAGCCCAGGCTGGTAGTTCTGTTTAGATAACTTGCTGCTCCATTTTTTTTTTTAATAAACTTTTATTTTGGAATAATTTTGGATGTATGGAAAAGTGACAAAGACGGTACAGAGTGCCCACACAGCCCCTCAGCGTCTCCCCATGTTACCATCTTACTGTGAGGCCGACATTGTACGTCACTATTCACTAAACTCCAGACTTGATTCTGATTTCACCAGATCTTCCATTAATGTCCCCTTTCTGTTCCAGGGCCCCAGCCAGCTCCCACATTCAGTGTCACATGTCCCCAGCCTCCTCTGGTCCATGACAGTTTCTCAGTCTTCACTCCTTGTTCCTGACTTCGCGGTCTCGATACTGGCCACTGTGCAGTGCCCCACAGTCTGAGCCTGTCTGTCGTCTTCCTTGTGATTAGAATAGGGTTATAGGATTCATAACTCTCTTTGGGTTTTTTTTTTTTTTTTCCTCCTGCTTTAACCGGAGTGTTTTAGGGGATGCTGTAAGAGAAAGAAGTTCAGTAAGTGAAGGCAGTGGCTTTGAAGATGAAAACTTTCCTGGAAATAAAAAAGATCCTAATTAAAATTAATCCCATTGATTGTGCTTTTGACTCAGGGATAGTTTCATTTTTTGAAAGTGAGATATCAGTTTCAACAGAGTTTAGGCCCTGCCTGTCGTATGTCCATGAGAGATGGTTCCTCCTAATTAAAAAGTGGTTATGATGCTTTTGTTTTTGGGAAAAGCTTCATCTGCTTTTACTACTTCTGGATCTAGTTATAACTGAGGGTAGATCTTTAGTAATTTACTTCATCAACCAAAAATTTATGGTGTCAATCACATCAGTGCATTTTTCCCAATGAATTAATTTGAATTACAAACCCTTTTGTTTTTAGGTCAGTTTGCTTTCCGATCACTGGAAAATGCATGGGTTTTGCTGTCATTCTTTCTTCCTGGGTCTGGTGGAGGTTTCAGGTTCAATGCTAACGTTGTCTTTCTTCTCCTTCAGTTATTTGGATAACAAATCTGGTATTAGGTTTTATATACTTTCCCTTTCCTGTTCCCTCCTCGCAAGCGGTGCCCCATCAACGTCTCGAGTAATCCACATCAGTGCAAACCTCTCGTGTGTCCCTCCCTGATCTGTATGTGGTTGGAGCAGAATAATGGCCAACAGAACCAGTTCGGAAGCCAGATGCCTTGGTTTCAAATCCCGGCTCCTCCACTTACCCTCTCTATACCTGGGGCCAGTCACCTGACGCCCCGGGCCTCAGTTTCCTCTTCTACAAATGAGGCAAATGACAGTAGTTACTGCAGGAAGTCACGCTGGGGACTGAATGAGTTCACACGTGGGAAGTCCTCGGACGCATGCCTGGCATGGAGGAAACCTTCAGTCAATGTTGGTTGTTATTCTTGTTATTGGTGAATTTATGTGTCTAATAATTGCTGAATGAATGAAAAACTATGGTATATTTTTCCCTTTGAAAAATATC
Source organism: Diceros bicornis minor (assembly GCF_020826845.1). Taxonomy (NCBI): domain Eukaryota; kingdom Metazoa; phylum Chordata; class Mammalia; order Perissodactyla; family Rhinocerotidae; genus Diceros; species Diceros bicornis. The sequence continues at coordinate 53,503,448 of NC_080759.1, read as the reverse complement.
CTTGTGATGAGATACTTAAACTTTCTTATTGAGGGTAATAAGCATGTAACTCGGGGCTTCTTAATCTTGGCACTATTGACATTTGGGGCCAGATAATTCCTTGTGGTGGGGCTGTCCTGGGAATTGTAGGATGTTTAGCAGCATCCCTGACCTCTGCTCACTAGGTAACTGTAGCATCCCCCAAGTTTTGACAACCAAAAATCTCACCACACATGGCCAAATGTCCCCTTGGGGGGAAGTCACCTCTGTTGAGAACCACTGATATAACTAACGTGACTGAGAAATGATGGAAAAAGTGGAAAGAGAATCTTTTCCCTCTTACATGCATTCCTCCTTCCAGCTTGTTCTATATTCCTTCTTTTTTTTTGGTGAGGAAGATTAACCCTGAGCTAACATCTGTTGCCAATCCTCCTCTTTTTGCTGAGGAAGATTGGCCCTGAGCTAGCATCTGTGCCCATCTTCCTCTATTTTATATATGGGATGCCTGCCACAGCATGGCTTGATAAGCGGTGTGTATACCCACGCCAGGGATCGGAACCTGTGAACCCCAGGCTGCCGAAGCGGAGCACATGAACTTAACCACTATGCCGCCGGGCCGGCCCCCACATTCCTTCTTAAAATAAAAATCTGACACTTTTTTCAGGGAGCTTTGGAGCTGCCCTCTAAGGCTTTGGTTGTTTAACTTCTTGAATATTTTCATTTTCTACCATCACTGCTAAGTTAGCCTACACTTGTTTTTCCCAGGAAGGTGAGTTTCATTTTCTTTCACAGTAGATGTAAAAAACATGTGATTGAATGTCTTCCCTGGGTTTGGTGGACACAATAAGGAAACTTGAGATATTTTAAAAATTTGCACAAATAATTTTTTCTTCTTATTTCCATTTAAATATAGCAGTGTTAAGAAAAATTAAAGCCTTTAAAGATATTAATGCCTGAGTATTTCTCTGAATTGACACTTCAACATACAGTGTGTTTATGTATAGCTGAGGAAGGTACCTTGACAGCTAATCTCAGAATGGTCGTCCTGTGATCATTTTAAAAGCAAAAGGCAGAAGCATTACTACATATTAATGGCTAGGGTGAAAGTGTATATCTCCTTCTCATTTTTTCAAGTGTAGTGTTCTTCTGCACCTGAGTGTATTTCTGCACCTGAGTTGAATTTCCGAGTTGTGATCTCATTATATTCAATAGGAACCCTTTCCTTTTAGAAATGAGGAACCATTGAATTGGACTCCCCCCTACATTTGGGGGGGGGGACTATTGTCAACTGTTTACATTTTCCAATAGTTCACAACATACAGACACATGTCAGCTTTTATCTTACCTTGTCAGGCAGAACAAAATACTGTTAGAATTATCAGAACTTTGAATTTTAATAAATATATAACCAGGTTCTGAAAAGCTGATCTATTGACTCTTTGGGTTTTGGATTCCCAGGGAATAATGTGAGCTCTGCTGATGGGAATCACAGTGGAGGCTGCAGAATCTTGTTCAGTCAATGGAATATTAATGCCCCAAAGTGACAGGTCTGTTTAAATAAGCGGCTTGGAGAAGCCGTATGGAGGACGTGATTTTCTCCCAGGAGAGACAGAGCTCGGGGGAGTCCGGCAGGCCCCAGACTTGCTGGGAGAGCACACACCACACCCAAAGTGTGGTGGAGTGGCTGCGGCATTTGGGAAGCAAAACAAGCAAACAGAAACCACGACGCCTCCTGGGATTCCAGGCAACAGAGCAGACGTAAAGGAGCAGGAGGCTTGTTCAGTGGGGATCCGAGAGAAGAGGCGCTCCTGTTGGTGGTCAGATCGTCATTCTTGTCCTGGGCAAGCCCTGACTCAGTGCTTCTGGAAAGCCAAATGATATGATGTCACGACAGAAGCTTCTTTCTGTTTATAAGGAAAACACAGGAATTTCCTGTGACCTGAGAATTTGCCACGTTGGAATAGTTTCAAGGTATTAGGCAGGGAAAGGGCTAAAAATCATATCACCCAGAGCAGTGCTTAGCCTGGGTGCCCACAAAAGCAACCCCTGAGCCAAGGACTTCGGGACAAGTAGTTTTTCTGGAAGGCGACCCTGGGAAGTCGTGTGGGGGACAGAGAAGTGACACGGGGAAGACAGGAAAGCTAATAAATGTGTAATGATAAGCTGATTACCCTTGTGGGCAACTGGGAGCCAGCCTGGCTGAGATCCTCTGCAAGACGGAGGACAAGATGTCTCAGAAATGCCTTGAGCGGGGCAGGGGCCAGCTCGAGGTAGGTGCTCTGACCTCCCCACTGCCCTCTCATCAGGAGCTCTTTCCTGTGATGCTGCATCCTGATTTATCATGTTGATTATACCCCAAGTGCCCAAGATACAGGCCAGAGGTGGCACAGGAGGAGGCCTGCAAGGCCTGTTTCAGACAGGAGCAGCGTCACCAACCTCATCGGTCCCTTTTGTCAGGATGCAGCAGCCTTCTCTTTGGCGCTCACTGACCACCTGTAACGGAGGCTGGGAAAATGGAGAATAGGATTGCAAGTCATATAGGTTAGACCAATAATTCTCTATGGGGTGGGGGAGGTGTGGCCCCCCAGGGACATTTTTGGTTGTCACAACTGGTGGAGTGCTACTGGTATCTAGTGGGCAGAGACTGGGGAAGCTGTTAAAAAGTCCTACAATGCACAGGACAGCCCCCACAACAAATAGTGATCTGGCCCAAAATGTCAATAGATCCGAGGTTGCGAAACCCTGGGTTAGACCAGTCATGATGCATTCCCTAGAACTGAGTACGTTGCTGCCTTGAATAAAATAGAGGATCTTGTATAGACAACTCATAGCACTCAACATGGCAGCAGATGGACCCACTGGCAGGAGCCTAACTCCTGTCTGCATGTCTGGAGCCCTGGACGAAACAACGCTGGGTAGGAGGTGAGGATGCCAATAGTCTCATGAGCAGGAGGTGGATACATTGCCCTTTTGGAAGTTCCCCATAGTCTCTGAAAGGTATAAAGTGTTCGTCATCATTACTTATCTTTCACGATAGAATTACTATGCCCAGGCCTTTAATATTACCCTTAATAGTAATTTCTTAAGGAAGTGAATCCCTGATTTATAACGTTACTCGGATTCTTGGGCTCTGTTACAGTCAGAATAGCCTTTGTTTTTTAGAGCGTTAGTATTTTCAAGATTGTTTTGAAAAGGTACCAGAGCAACAGGAAGACGTGTGCTAGACTGTGGACAGCTGTTCCTTTAGTTTGCCATTAGCATTTGAAAAATATCTCATTCAAGCAGTGTTCATTAAGATTTTAATTTTGCAGTTTGTTCCTTTTTAAGTGACATGCAATTAATTAAGGTTTAATGTGTCATCTATTTTTTGAAGTGACATTTTTACTGCCCCCTTTTCATTTTAGTCAGTTTATAAATTGTACTCTAGCTAATGAGTTCCATTCTAATTTCCAGTTCCAAATAATTACCACTCTTCTAATGTGGCTATTCGTTAACGTGTCACAGAATTAAGAGCATTACCAGGTGAACTCAGGTGAACTGGGTCTGCCTGGGCCTGAGGCCACTGGGGGAGCCAGGGCAGGAAGCCATTGAGCCCCCTACTCTTCTCAGCTGAGCGTATATTGAGCAGCCACTGCATGTCAGACACCTGGGTCTGCGTGGGATATAAATACAGGCGCCTCTGCCGGGCCTGGTCCCTGGGGGAGCTCACACACTAGGTAATTGCCCTACTTCTTCTCATTGCTTTGCCAGTGGAAATATGACTAATGGGACTTGAAATCCAGAATGATTTTTAACTGTTTGTGGGGCTGAGCAGGGACCAAGATTAACTGAACAGCAATTCCTTATTAATTTCTATATTAGCAAGCTAAAATTTATGAACATTTCATCGAATTGAAGTTTAACTTTGCAATATTAGGAGGGGGCAGTGGGTGAGATGAGAGATTTATTAAGGAAGTGACTAGTGTGGGGAGACTGTGAGGATGTAGGAGTCGGGGTTCTCTAGAGAAACAGAACTAATAGGAGATATATATTGAGATTTATTTAAAGGAATTGGCTCACGTGATTTTGGGGGTTGGCAAGCCCAAAATCTGTAGGGCACGCCAGCTGGCTGGAAACTTGGGCAGCAGCTGATGCTGCAGTCTTGAGGCTGAATTCCTTCTCCAGGAATCCTCAGCTTTTGCTCTTAAGGCCTTCAACTGATTGGACGAGGCCCACCCACATTATCAAGGGTCATCTCCTTTAACATCAAGTCAACTGATTGTGGATGCAAAGCACATCTACAAAATACCTTCACAGCACACCTAGTTTAGTGTTTGATTAAATCCCTGGGTACTACAGACTGGCCATGTTGACACAGAGCACTGTCACAGAGGAAGAGGCCTGCCTTGCAGGGGGGTGGCAAGTGCATGGGGCTCAGGACCCGGAGACTCAGGTCTGAGACCTTCTGTCTGTTCCCAGCTTCGAGGCCTCAGGCAGGTTCCTTGGCCACTGTGACCACCATCCACTCTGTAACAAACCTTTGTTAAATGTATGCCTCCTACTAGCCAGGATGGCTTGTGTTGAGGGAACAAAAACGAGTAAGATGTGGCCTCTGTCCTGGAGAAGCCCACAGTCTGGCAAAGATGACAGAGGCATGAGCAACTGACTACTCAGATGAGAAGTGAAGGACCACACATTCCCTGCAAAATAGGAACCATAGCAGCCCTCACAAGAGATCTGTGAGGAAAAGTGAGATGATAGATAAATGGGACACCACATGCTTTGCAAGTGACACTTACTGTTAGTATTTTTAGAACATTCTAGTAGCATCAGTCAAGGGTTTGCAAAGCACATTTGTAGTCTAGTCATCTCTCCGTTGCTGGAAAGCCATGAAATCTTATTTCTTTAAAAACTTCCACGATTTAGGTGCTGCGTTCAGGTGGTTTTATTTAGGAAGGACAAGCCATTAAATGGAGCCCTAAAAGGTGGGGTGTGTTGTAATAGTAATGCAGTAGGAGATGGTCAGATGTGGGTTCATCCAGGTGGCACAGCTCAGGGGCAGGTTTTGGAAGTTTTTCCTTTGATCCGTTTCATTGTCTTTCGTTTTCTGCCGCTGGCAGGGAGAAGCTCTTGTTGCATCCTCCTGATCCTGTTTGTGTTTTGCGTTTTACAGGGGCAGATATCCATGCCAGGGACTCGCGCCGCGGGATGTCGCCCCAGGAGTGGGCCGCTTACACGGGACGGTTTGAGGCGGTTCGCCTCATCCAGAGGCTGCTGGACCGACCCTGCCCGGAGCAGTTCGCCGAAAAGTACAAGCCAGAGCTGCCGCTGGCCTCCGAGGCAGTTCTGAAGCCCGCGGGCTCCAAAAATTGCCTGCAGAGGCTCACCGACTTTGTGCGGTCCACGCTGACCTCCCGCTCGCGCCAGGGCCCGGAGGATGGAGGGGTCCTGGACCACATGGTCAGGATGACCACGAGCCTCTACAGCCCCGCCGTGGCCATCGCCTGCCAGACCGTGTGCCCCGAGAACCCCCCTTGTGTGGGGAAAAGGCGGCTGGCGGTGCAGGAAATCCTGGAGGCTCACGGGGACCCGGACACGCATACCCAGGAGAGGAACGAGCTGGAGGGCACCGAGCAGCAATTTCGGACCTCCCTCGCAGTGGGGGTCTCCAGAGAGGGGGCCCCGAGAGCCAGCCTCCCGTCTCTCCAGCTGCCGCGTGCCCCGCAGAAGGCCAGCCTCCTGCCCCTGCCGCTGCTGAGGCGGAGCAGCGTGCGGCCGGGCGTGGTCATCCCCAAGGTGCGCATCAGCAAGGCGCCCGCGCCCACCTTCCACCCGGAGCGGGCGGCTCCGAAGGGCAGCACCAAGGACAGCGCCCACCTGCAGCTCCCCAAGTGGCGGTACAAGGAGATCAAAGAGGAAAGGAGGAAGGCGGAAGAGGCGGAGAAGCAGCGGGTGGCAGAGGCGCAGAAGCACAGACGGGCGCGGCCCTGGAGGAAAAGGACGTGAGAGGGTCCGGCGCCCGGAAGGCGTGTCCCAAGAGGGGAAGCAGGATGCAGAGCCTGGGCGGGATGCGCGCTGCCCGGGGCCGGGAGGCTGCGCCTCCCTCCTGCCCTCGTCCCCTTCCGCGCCGCACGTCCCCGCGCTGACGGGCTGCTTCGGGGGCCCAGAAAGCGGTCCATATTTGTTCAGGCTGCACCCAAGAGCGAATTGGGCATAGCACAAATAGATTTGCCTAAAACCAGTTCTAGCAAGCAATACACTGAGTAGGCAGTTTGCTGAAAACACTACCTTTAGAACCTCAATTAAATTCTCAAGACCAATTTATCGAAGGGCATTTTCTGTATAATTTTGTATTTTTAATCATGATCAAATTTGCAGCATTTTATGGGGGATGGGGCTCTTTGTATTTAAGACGGTTGTAATACATTTATCTGAAGACACTTTGTTTAAAATACTGTTTCTAGCAATAATTATTTGTGATATCTCTATGATTTCATACAGAATTTGTAGACTTCTCCCCCTTTTTGCTGTTTATTTTGGTTTTTGCCTTTCCTTCTCATTTGTGGGTGCGCATGAACACTGTATGTTCTTAATAATTCCGTGAAGTGATGCTGAATGTTTCTATTCGATGGAGGCATTTACTTTTACTGCAATATGATCAAGTGAGACAGAGAGGTCAGATTTTCTTGGATCTTATTTCTTAAGCTCTCTTATCCATATAGTAATAATAATGGAGAAAAACCTCTTGTTAAAGTGTGAAATGGTGCATAGAGAAGCATGTACTTATTGCTAGAACTAAACTCATTTTAAGCAAAGGATTTTAGATAAACTGGATACAAAGTCTTTAACATAGTCAAAAATAGATATGAGAAAAAACCTATTTAATAAAATAGGCGTAAATCTAATTATTACTAGAAATACAAAATTAAGTTGTATGTGCTCTTAGATAAATTGAATTCATATATCCTTAAAATGTAAAAAAGATGCAAAAAGAATAGGGAGCCCAAATGATGCAAACTACTGAAATGGGGGGGGGAGTAATTTTCAGAGGAACAGGGATTAAAATTGAATATTAAACTTGTTTTAGGCAAATTCTCCTGGAGTAGGCTGGGCAGCTCCCTCCTCCAGACTCAATTCCAAAGATTTCCTGCTGTGGAATTACTTTTATTTTTCCTTGGATGACTGCCCCTGATGTTCAGTTCATCCTCATGCCGACTTTGTGGAACTTCTAAGATGCAGGGACGTCGGCAGAGCGCGTATGGAATTTGCCTTGGGCCCTGAGCTCTCCACAGGAGTTTTCTGTCCATACTTTTTATCTCCAAAGCACTGAGAAATTCTACTGAATCCCTGGCCGTCCAGGTTGTAGAGTATCTGTCACATATGCACTACTGAGAGCACTTTATTGAAATATTATCCTACTTGGAAGTCATAGATTTAGAGTATGACAGACCGATTTGGAAGCTCTTTATTATAACCCTGGATTCTCAGATCAGATCGTGCTCCCTGGCTATATGGTGATGGGCGCTTCGCTGTCTTATGATGTGGGCAGGGGTGGCACTGCCCTCTCGCTATTTCTCCCAACTCAGCACCATCGGGCATTGAGCAATCAGGGGTCTCACACCCACCTTTCCGGAAACCTCTTTAAACAGGCCATCGGGCTGCACCTAGACTGATGGGAGATAGCTGTGATGATAATACAGCTTTTAAAGTCAGACTTTAGTGAGTTCCTCCCTCATCCCGGAAAGACACCAGAATGGCATAGAGGTGTAGACCCACTTGGAGCATCACTGATATTCGTTGGCTGTGGGTCATCCTTGTGCCTAAGAGTTGGGATTGGCCAAGTCCCCTTGGATGAGATGAAGGCTGGTCCCCGAGGTAGAGAGAGACACCCCTCATCTCCCTGACAGTCTGATCGGGCATCCTTTGCGATTGTTTTTCATGTTTATGTATTTTATTGCTTTGGATGGCTGTCTGCATTTTCTCGATGAGGGGTCACCCCCTGCTCCTCTCCTCCAGTGTCAGTTGGGGGTAGGGGCACTGAGGGACAGTGATCCCCTTCTGCTCTCCACATGTCCCCTCAGCTTTGTCACCACACTCATTCCTGGCCGTCCCCTTCGCCTCCTCTCTTCTTCCTCGCTTGCCTTTTCTTCCTTTGTCTGTTTTCTTCTCCAGATTTGGCTAAATGCCTTGATCCTCCCTGCCACCACTCCTCTGAGGTCTAAAAAGAGCAGGAAAGCAAGGACATCATGAGAGGCAATGTGGCATCTCTGCTGAATTATCATGTCACGACCTCCAAACACCAAAGGGTGAACGAACGGCAGATTTCGCCAGCTTCTCTGCGTGTGGTTTAGAATTTTGGCACAGCCCCCTCCACCACCACCTTTTTGTTTAGGGAGGGAGACCTAGTTTGCTCTCCTGACAGGTGACAGCACTGCCCTGCTGTTCAGAGCCAGGAGATCCGGTGTCTGCTTGCACCCTGATGTTTATTAACTGTAAATAGTGAATTTCAAGTTGACAGGTACCTTCTCAGGGATTTATATATAAATATAGTTAGGGGAAAAGTTGAAGTATATTTTAATACTTTTTAGCATTTGAGTGAATTATGATTAAACTAGACAGAAGAAATATTTCTAAGACAATGTCAGTGCTGCTGCTTTCCAGGGAGATGCCCAGGAATCATCCTGGTTATTGGGAACCTGGACTCTGGCGGCTGAAATGGCTTTGGGGTGGACGTGAAGTCACTTCAGAACCTCTCAGTTGCCTCTTGTGGATGTGAACTATTGTATTTAAAAAAAATTTCAACTTCTAAGTAAGTTGTGGTGGCTGTGATAACACAGATGGGCCATTCATGGCTTTTACCTCTAGAACTGGTTACTCCTGATGTGATACTGTGAGACTGATGCAGTTTTTTTCTACTTGCTTATGTGAGTCTGTCCACAGCCAGCCTGGCGCTAAGCTCACTGCTGGGAAGGGGGAGGGAAAAGCTGGGAGAAGTCGCCTGGAATGACCTCAGTGTTCAGAGGCCATACGCTTCCCATGTCTTTGGCTACAGTAGAGAAAGGCAGCACATGACATTATGGACCTTTACTTTTTCTGAAGCTCCTCCCAACAGGCTCCTGCCAGCACTAGATACCTCAGGAATATGAAGATGGGAGATTGCAATACCTTCGTCATCTCAACTTCGGGCACTCCTAAGACTTGAGGCTCATTCTTCGGAGAAGGATAGAGAGATTTCATGATGTCAGTTGGACAATGGGACTTGTGGGTGCAGAGGAGCCATTCCAGGCTGCCTCTGCCACTTCCTTCTGTGTCAGTGGGTGACCAGGTCTCTGGAAGTCCAGCTTCTGGGTGGAGACGAGGCTGTTATCTGTGAAACTGAATCCTATGAGGTGGGGCCAGACCCCAGTACTGAAATAGAGGCAAAGCCTGCTGTTCCCAGGGAAGAATCATGGGTACCAAGTTATGAAGAAAAGCATCCCTGAGAGGTAAATAAATAAGCCACAACTGAGAAGTGGGTATAATTTATCTCTTGCAGCCTCTGGCAAGAGCACTGTATTTTTTCCCCTTGTCCACACTACAGTAAGAGAGGAGACCATCTTTTCATAATTTACCTAAGTTTGCTCTGTGAAGTGAGTTACAGCCCTGATGCAAGTCAAGTGTTATTCTTTCCCCCCCGGGTTCACCTGGAGATTCATGCTTGCTCATTTTGCATTCTAATACAATACAGTTATTCCCCATAGAGTTAAGATTTATCATGAACTATTGTTAGCTCCTAGTCACAATCAGTCTTTTATATGATCAAGTACTAGCACTTTTTCTTTTTTACAGTATTTGGGGAAATTCTAACATGCTCCCCAAGTATTCGCTCATGACCCTTTCTGTCCCATTGTGGGTGACTTTGGATCCTGCACCAAAGGCTGTGTTCAGGACCCTGTTCCTGTGTGCCTGGTGCTCAGTTTCCCTGGCTGCAGGCTTGTGCCAGCGCTCTCAGCTGGGCTACTGCCTGGAGGACCAGGGTCTTCTAGGCAAGGAAAGGCAGAAGCTGGATCATAACCGACCCTTATGAAACAACAAGGTCACATTCATGACAACTAGAATTGGGTCAATAATCATTGCAGAGGGAGTGTTGATAGCCACAAAGAACTTACAACAAAGATGGTTCTTCCTAAAACGCTGATTGCTGACTTAGTAATTTCACACCTTTTGATGCATTTAGAACTTGTTTCATATGTCTGTGTAACTCTTGAGTCAGCTTCTCATTTCTGTGCCCTTGAATTCACATGTTTCTTCATTAACATTTAAAATAAGTAGCTAAAAAAAAATTCCTCTGGAGGTTGTTTTTTTGAAAGAAAAAAAAAAAAACCCACCACTACTTGGATGGATTTAACTAATTTTCAAGTGACTCAGTTGAATGCCGGGCTCTGCAGGCACAATTTCCGCACTCTGACCCAGCCTGGAATGAGGCTGATGTGAAAGGCGTGGCCCCGGCTCTGGCAGCCCTCAGCAGCAGCTGGGCCCGAGTGGAGAGTGTGTGATGAGGTGTGAGTCTGTGCACACACACGCACACACACACACAAATGAACTGAAAGGAAAGCGGGCTTTGTGCTCACAATGGTGACTGCGGCTGTGGCATTGGTGTGGCTCCGAGGGAATGTCAGGTGTGACCTGTTTCAATGGTGTGTCTTCAGGAGGACTGGACAGCCCAAGAGCCACTGGGAGCACTCTGTCCAGTGTGACACGTCACTCAGCTAGCATGTCATAACCCAGGTCATCTTATTGAAAGGTGGTGTTGGCCCAGGTGGCTGTATAGGAGCTGCTTGGCCAGGTCCTACAACTGAGGCTGCGTCGTCTCTCTGCCTTTGACGTGCATCCTGGGCATGGAGAGGCCTGAACCGGGAGAGGACCATCTGCTTGGGGACTCCACGTGGCTGCAGGGTGGGGGCTGAATCCCCTGAAATTTGGCACCAGGTTCACTACAGAATCAACATCTTATCCTGAAGAAGTGTTGGGATTTTCCCGAGTCTGCCTAAGTAGTGGAAACTCTAATCAAAGCTAACACAGTTTGGTTTTGGGAGAAATCATTTCATCAAAATGTGACAACTTTATGCTGTTTTTAAAGAAAATGTGGGAGGGAAACAAAAGTGCAGCCGGCCATCCTCGCTAAAGCAGTGGCCTGTGTTGACCTGATGCTTTAAGAAGTTTTGGGAGTTTGTAGTGAAGCACTTTAACACCAGTTTTTGAGCAGAAGTTCTAGAAGCTGGTTTGGAACTGCACAGCCCTGTAGAACTTGATAAAAACCGTAAAAAGGTGTTATAAACTTGGAAATGTTACCAGCAACCCAAGAGCCTTTGGGACATCCTAAGGAATTTGAATAATATACCCCATTCAAATGAATGGAAAAACCTAATTTCACTCAAAGTCTCTTCATTCAAATCGTTTCTCCTGGCGTACATCAGGTGTCCAAGGGTGTGTGTTAACAATGGCAACCTTATGACCTTATTGAACAGATTTCTGCACAGGTTTGCGCCAGGTTTCGAATTATGTCATCTTGATATAAGCTCTATTTTCTGAATGTAAAGCTATTTTCATTGTCATTTCTAAAAATCCAGTAGGTTTCTGGATATTGTAAAAATGTTGAATACAGATATAATTGTGTACATTTCATAGTGTTTTATTTTGAGGTGAGAGTTTTGTTACAGTTTATAAAAGATATTTTCCTATTTAGACCTCAGGGCTATTTTGGGACCTCCAAATAAATGTGACCCCCAGCAGCGTCAATTCTTGATATGCAAAAAGTTAATCATCTTTAAGTTAAATATGATAAATTATTCAACAGAAAGAATGTCTTTCCCTTTTAACTTCTAACAAATTCTGTATCTAATGTTTAAAAAGTATAGGAAAAAAGGTGTCGTAATGTAAAAATGTGAGGAAATTGTGGCTAAAGAATTAAAAATCACCGTGAAATAAACATATTCTTGTGGTACAATAGTGTGATATTTGAATAAACCTCAGTGTGTATAAATTATAAAATGATACAATGAAATATGCCAGTATTTTTTTTAAAGTACTTTTTTTTTTTTGTGAGGAAGATCAGCCCTGAGCTAACATCTGTGCCCATCTTCCTCTACTTTATATGTGGGACGCCTGCCACAGCATGGCTTGAGTAGATCCACGCCCAGGATCCGAACCTGTGAACCCTGGGCCGCTGAAGCAGTGTGCGTGAACTTAACCACTATGACACCGGGCCGGCCCTTATACCAGTATTTTTTTTTTTTTTTTAATTTTTTGTTTATTGCAGTGACATTGGTTTATAACATTGTATAAATTTCAGGTGTACATCATTATACTTCTATTTCTGCATAGATTACATCATGTTCACCACCAAAATACTAATTACAACCCATCACCACACACATGTGCCGAATTATCCCTTTCGCCCTCCTCCCTCCCCCCTTCCCCTCTGGTAACCACCAATCCAATCTCTGTCTCTATGTGTTTGTTTATTGTTGTTATTATCTACTACTTAATGAAGGAAATCATACGGTATTTGACCTTCTCCCTCTGACTTATTTCACTTTGCATTATACCCTCAATGTCCATCCATGTTGTCACAAATGGCTGGATTTCATCGTTTCTTATGGCTGAGTAGTATTCCATTGTGTATATATACCACATCTTTTTAATGTCACTTATTTTGACTGAAAGAGATGTGCACTGGGGCCGGCCCCGTGGCTTAGCAGTTAAGTGAGTGCGCTCCGCTACTGGCAGCCCAGGTTTGGATCCCCGGCGCGCACCGACGCACCACTTCTCCGGCCATGCTGAGGCTGCGTCCCACATACAGCAACTAGAAGGATGTGCAGCTATGACATACAACTATCTACTGGGGCTTTGGGAGAAAAAAAAAAAAAAGAGAGAAGGATTGGCAATAGATGTTAGCTCAGAGCCGGTCTTCCTCAGCAAAAAGAGGAGGATTAGCATGGATGTTAGCTCAGGGCTAATCTTCCTCACAAAAAAAAAAAAAGGAAGAGATGTGCACTCTCTTCTTCTGAGGCAGTTTTACTTTATTTTTCAAGGTAAGATTTTTAAGTTCATGACTAATCGTGAGTACTTTTGCATACATTAAAATAATCTCTGCAGTTCCCCTCTTCTCAGAAGGACCCACTGGTAGGCAGAGACCCTTCAGCCGTGCTTCCATGAACTTATGTACATATCTTGAGACAACAATATAGTTTTGTTTTTATGTGCATTCTTTTACCTAAATGGTAGAATGTAAATGTTGTTCTTTAGTTTCTTTTCTTTACTTAAAACATGTCCTAAGACAGCTTTTTAAAGAATTTAAAAATTAATTTTATTTTCTTTTAACAACTAAAAAAGTAATGCACCAGCACAGGAGAAATCATGCACTATAAAAGGGTCTCAGATGACAAGTGACTTACCCTCCCCTGGGGCAGTCCCTCAGGCCAGTTACTTGTGCCTCCTTAGAAATATGTTTTTAATGTTTGCTTCCCTTCATGTATTATACAAATGAGATCTCATTGTGCAATTTCTTTCACTCGCTATTTTGAGGAGAGTGTGTGTCAGTCCCTTCGCTCTTATTGATTGCTGTGTAGTATTCCTCAGTTGAGGTGCACCATGCTTCACTTAACCATTTCCTCCTGATGGGCTAGTGCAGTGTCTTCAGTTCTGACCACTCACAAGAATGAAGAGCCTGGGACCCAGCTATCTCTTTACACAAATGAAGCTTTCTCTAAGACAGGAGTGTGGAAGTGGGATTTGCCAGGCTGAAGGGAAGACACCTTTTAATTTCAACGGTCACTGCCATGTTGCCTTTTCCAAAGGCTGCTGAGTGCTCGCCCACGGGCAGTAGACAAAAAGGGTCATTTTCCACCTGCAGTAACACACTTGCTGTGCAGCAGACTTTCTAATTTGTGCCAACCTGATGGTTAAACATTGTGTCTTGTTTTAATTTTGATTTCCTCAATTATTGCTGAGGTTAGGCAGCTTTCGTGTGTCTTCTGACCTCTTTTATTTTCTGTTTTATAAATTTCTTATTTATATCTGTTTCTTTCTTTTTTTTTTTTTTTGTTTTACCTTGTGGCGTCATTTTTACTGATTTGTAGGAGTTTGCTGTAAATTTCGGATCATAGTTCTTTGACACGTATTATTTATTTTCTCCCGTTTTATCTCTTATCTTTAAGGTATCTTGTAGGAAAGTTTTAAATTATGATTTAGTTAAACTTGTCAAACTTTACTTTTTTCAGTATTTGCATTTTGAGATTCTTTACCAAGGCCTTTCCTATCCCAAATCACATTTTTTTTCTGCTAATGATTTATAGGTACTTTGTTTTTTCTCTTTAGCTCAAAACAACCCCATTTTTACACAATTCATCATTTAGATTATTTTCGATGAGACTGAAAACAAACAGCTCCTATTTATTTGGAAAGTTCTACTCTGCAGTTAGGAAATCTGAAGTCTGATGCATTAAAAGTCACAATTCTACTCATTAAAAAAAAATCATAACTATTGGGGCTGGCCCAGTGGCATAGTGGTTGGGTTTGTGTGCTCCACTTTGGTGGCCCGGGGTTCACGGGTTCGGATCCTGGGCTCGGACCTACACACCGCTTGTCAAGCCATGCTGTGGCAGGCGTCCCACATATAAAGTGGAGGAAGATGGGCACAGATGTTAGCCCAGGGCCAATCTTCCTCAGCAAAAAGAAGATGGCTGGCACCAGATGTTAGCTCAGGGCTAATCTTCCTCACCAAAAAAAAAAAAAATGCATAAAAGTACCTAAAAAGGAAGTTAAATTTTAAATAAAACTTTGTTCTAGGTCAAGATTGTTATTGGAGATTATTTGTACTTGCTGTTTGTGAAAGTGCAAATGATGTGTGTATGTGGTGGGTGGAAATATTAGTAGATAGGAAGTTAGCATATAAGAGATAGCCCCTATTTAGAAAATCTGAGGACTGGGCCATGGAAAGTGAAGTAGAGGAAGGAGGTCTAGTCTCCTTTATTCTCCCGACTGAAACTGCTTTGAGCAGCGGGAGCTCCAAGTTCCCTCCCATTGGAGCTAGAGGGCATGTGGTGGGAGAGGCCTGAGGTGCACCGGGAGCCCGTTCCCTGGGTTCTCCCCCATCTGCTGGCCTCTGGAGCAGCACCTGTCCTCACCGGGCAGTCGTGTGGTCAAGGACATCACCCTTCCCAGGACAGCGTGCAGCCCCGGCCCCTCACTAAGGCCCTCCACATGGTCCCTGGCTCCCAGCAGGTTGCTCCTGAGTCTCCCTTCATGATGCTGGGCTGGTTTCCAGACAAGGACGTGAAAGGTGGCCGGAAAAATCCGGTCTGCTGACAAAACAGACTTTGATGTGCAAATTGCTTAGGCAAATTGTCAGCTCACCTGCAGCTCCCAATCCCAGGGGGTCTCTGCCCCTGCAACAGGGTAGTCAGATCATAGGTGGGGCAGGGGTCCTGGGCGGGGCCACCACCACTGCCCACCCTGAATCACCCATCCGGAGACTGGGTATCCTGCCTCCTCTCATTACTGCTCTCTCTTATGTTTTCCTGGCTAAAAAAATGTAAAATATGTAAATCAAACTCAAATCCACTTTGATAGTCAAAAGCGTTATTTAAAAAACAAAATCAAGAAGTCAGCTGCAAGGATGTGACTTCAACACTTTATTAGCTTTTATTGGAAAAAGAAGCTTTATTAGTGCCAGCAGCTTAGTTGAGAAGCTGGACCTGGGGGGGCCCCCTCTCTGGACCGCTAGAGACAGGAAAGTTCAGGGACATGGATTGTGGGGAGGAGTTGTCACCCTAGAGTGAAAAAGGCTGCAAAATGTGCTCACACCCTGGGCTAAGGAGCCACCCTATAACCTGGACTAAATATGGCCTGTCTGTGTCCTGCAAGGGGTCCTTTCCTGGATTCCCTAGAGACAGCCCTGAGCCATCCCCCTGCCCCATCACCCCTCCCCCCGTCCCTGAGCTGCCCCCTGGGAAGGCAGCAGATTTATCTAACGTCCTGAGTGATCACTGAAAGGTGCAGAAGTCCTGTCCTTCCTGACCAGACTCCTTGGAATGGGCCTCTTGAGAGCACATCTCTGTCCTGAGCCCCAGCCTGTGTTTCCCTGACTACACTCTCGTTCTAATCCCGGACTCAGGCCAAGTGGTCCTTGAGATACTGCGGCAACTCTCGAGTTTTCTCTCCCTGAGCCGGCAGATTAACCTCTGCAGACAGGAACCTGGGGTTCTCAAAGGACCAGGGATTCCTGGACCAGTCGCATCCATACCACCTGGAAAGTTGTCAGAAATACATGTTCTAAGGGCCCACTCGTGTTAGCTTCCTGTGATTGCTGTAACAAATTACCCCAAACTTGGGTGGCTTCAAACAGCAGACACGTATTCCCCCACAGTTCTGGAGGCCAGAAGTTCGATATCACGGAGTCAGCAGGGCCCACTCCCTCTGAAGTCTCTAGCGGAGGATCCTTCCTTGCCCCTTGCAGCTTCTGGTGGTTGCCAGCAATCTTTGGCGTTCCTCGGCTTGTGGCAGCCTCTGTGTGCCTCCATCATCACACGGCCGTCTTCCCTCTGTGGGTCTGTGTCCACATTTTCCTCTTTTTATAAGGCCACCAGGCGCTGGATTAGTGCCCACCTTAATCCAGTGTGGCCTTCTCTCAACTTAATTACATAGCCAAAGATCCTATTTCCAAATGAGGTCACATCACAGGTCCCTGGGATTAGGACTTCAACACATCTTTTTGGGAGACACAATTCAACCTGCAACACCACCCCAGACTACTGAGTCGGAGACACCAGGATCCTGGGAACACATGCCTCCCTAAACTCTGCACCCTGCCGGGCCCCCTTCCAGACCCTCACTCTCCAGCTCTCCCACCTCGCTGGCCACTCTGTCGTTACCAGCCCCTCCTCCCCTGCCCGACCCCTGAAGGCTAGGAGCCAGTTCTGTGCTGCCTCTTCTCTGCACCCTGGCCTGGGCCATCTCAACAGCTCCATGGCTTTAAATGACAACTAGAGGCTACTGACTACCAATTTAGGTCTTCAGTTGTGACCTTGCTCTCAACCAGGGCCTACAGTCCCCAGTTGAAATCCAGCCACTGCCTGTTTCTATAAAGCCAGTTGTATTGGAGCACAGCTGTGCTCACTCATTGATGTACTGTCTGTGGTGGTTTTTACTTTCCAAGGGCACAGTTGAGTAGTTACGACAGAGGCTGCATGCCCATGAAGCCTAAAATATTCATCATCTGACCCTTTACAGAAAAAGCTTGCTTACCCCTGCCTAAGCCCCCATCACACAGGGCGTGGATATTTCCATTTGGGTGTGGGGTGGGCATCGCAGACCCAGCATGTGCCAAGGCAGCTCCTAATTTCCTCCTCGGCCTGTTTCCTCTTCAGCTTCCCCATTGCAGTGCATGGTCCCGCCATCCAGGTGCTCAAACCAGCCGTGGCTTCATAACCCTGCCTTCTTCCGTCTCTCATTCCCACTGGCCCACCTCCTACAAATCTGATCGCCTTCATTGTTTTTATGGCCTCTTATTTATGTCACTGGGAGGGAGGAATTCTTGCCTTTGGGTTGGGGAGGGCTGAAGACACAATACCCAACACTGGACAATTGACAGACGGTGGTTTATTAGTCATGTGTCCGCACAGCCCAGCATAGGAGGACGCTGCACGTAGGGCCACAGGGGGAGCTGAGTGAACAAGCAGGGCTGTGGGGGGCAGGCTTTGTAGTATCAAGAGGGTGGGGTGACCCCTGGTTCCCACAGGAGGAGGTGAGGGGCTTCCTTGAATAATTGCACGGGCTGGCAGGGAACTGAAGCCATGACTCAGGGATGAGCAGGAACAGTGCCTGGTCCTGTAACAAGGAGACTCGTTTGGCTAGGGGACCTTATTCACAGGAGCAGAGCAGGGAGGGGAATGTGCTGTTTAGGCCATTCAAGGCCCTCTTGGTTTTACCAGATGTCAAGGGAGCACGTAACATCACATTTTAATTGCAGGACTGACACCATATTTATTTGCAAAATATACCTCCAATCCTTCACCTGTTCTCTGCTACCAGCCTCGTCTGAGCCACCATCCTGCCTTGCCTGACAACTGCAGTATTCCCTCATTCTGATTCTGTCCACCTGTAATCCATTCTTCCCCAAACAGGCAGAATCATTTTTTAAAAGTGTGAATCAGATCCCAATACTCTTCTGCTCAAAACTCTCCAGTAGTTTCCTTTTGTACCTAGAAAAAAATCTACACTCCTCTTCCTGGCCTTTGAGGCCCATGTGGTCTAGTCCCCACCTGCCTTTCCATGTGTCCATGATACGCCGGATGAGAGAGCTCACGCTCACCTCAGGGCCTCGGGATCTGTTCTTCCTTCTGTTGCACCACGCGGATCTCCCCAGGTCTTCTCCCTGCTCAGCTCTCAGCAATGCCACCTCCCCAGGTCCTTGCCTGGCCACCCAGCGAAAGTCCCACTCCCAGTCTTTCTGCACTGCATCACTCAGTCTTACTTCCTTCGTGGATTTTCATTTTGTCCTGCCTGGCGTCACCTCCCAGGTACCGAAATCTCCACAAGTGCAGAGGCCGTGTCTGTGGTTCACTCCCAGCATCTAGAACAGGGCTCGGCCTGTAGCCATTGCTCCACTAGTATTTGTGGACCGAGCACTAGGGGAGCTGGACGCTGGCTTTCTGACCGGGGACTGAGGCCATGAGCAGAGTCCAGCTCCATCCTCTAAGAGGCAGCCTGGTGGAGTGAGGAGAGCATGGACCCTCGGTCAACTCTGCCCCTCCGGCTGCAGGGCCCTGGGCAAGTTCCCTAAGCTTCTGTGTCCTCATTTTTAAAGTGGGGATTTTCCTGGTTTGTAGGATTTGCAAAAAGATTTAATTAAATGACATAGAAATTGTACCTAGATCTTTAACAAGGTTGACACAGAGTTGGCGGTCACTCAGAAGCTGTTTCCTTCCTTCCTCTGCCATGCTCCACACTAAATAATGGACCACCACAAAACCTAGGGACAATCACGGGGACGTCTGCTTTGGAGTTTAGGTCAGGCACCCAGGTAAGCAAGCAGAGCTCTACACACTGCCCCTTCCCTGTCCCATCTCCATGCCCACCCACTCGCTTCCCTGAGAGCTTCTGGGCCACATCCACGGCCTGCTGGGCCTTCTTATCCTGAGACTGAAAGAATGATCACAGCTGGTAACTGCCCCGAATGCTCTCGGTGTCCCCCAGACGAAGCCCCCACACTCCACAGAGGCAGGAGTAAGGAGAGAAGGCCTCACTTTGCTCTCCGTTCCAGGGGCCAGGGCAGCCTTGAGGGCTGACCTGAGCCTCCAGCCACAGGTCATCCGGGGACTGTGGCAAACCTCCCCATTTGGGCTGTGCTGCCTTCTGAGCTGCCCTCTGCATATCTCTGGAGGTCATTCCTAGGGGCCGAGCTCTGTTCCTGGAGATGAGCAAGAGCTAGAGGTGGCCCGAAGCACGCCCGGGGCCCAGGGCCGCCATCAACCTCCTCACTTCAGCCCTTCTCATTGGCTATGGGGTGGTGGTGGCTGTCCTGCCCTGAAATGCCTCTGGGGACCTTGCTGATTAGGCCATGTTGATGAGGGCACTGGTGTTTGACTAGGAGGATATTAAATGGCAATGGAAAGCAGTTAAACCAGCTTGGTGGCAACAGCAATGTGGAAAATACCCGGCTTTATTAGACTCTGCCTGGCTCTTCTCCCAGAAAAGCATACGGGGAAGAAGTCACTTGGCTTGCTTAAGTAAACCAAACGACAATATGCATATTCTAATCTGTGTGGGGAAAGGTCTTTGGAGACAGACGGGTGTCTAGTCCTGGATTCGCTACATGTTTTCTTTGTGATCCTGGCAGTGTTAGTCATTTCCTTGAAGGATGAATCCCTGAATGATTGCTGCACACCCTGCCCAGAGCAAGTCCTGGACAGAGAGATGCTGGGCCCCACTCTGAGCATAAACTCCGTGCTCATTGCCTTGATTGACAGTCCTCAGGGGTTCTCTGTCTCTTCTCTGCCTCCATGCCCTCCAAGTGAGTGGGAATGTCTCTCAAGAACCCCAGTGATTTTCAATGGAAGGCAGATTAGCATAACACAGCCTGCAGTGGGGATGAGGAGAGACATGTTTTCAAGGCCTTCTGAGTTTTAATATCTTCCATTAGGAAGTCTTCCCACAGGAGAATCAGGCCAGAGCCCTTCAGCCACTGGCCCTGTGTGAGTCCCAGTTCTGGGGAGTTGTCTTGAACCATGCAAGGTCTTCGAGCAGGTGGAGAGGTGTCCCCAGTTCCTTGCCCCTAGGGCTGCACTGCAATCGTGTTCTGGTAGACTCTATGATCTGTGCTTGGCTTAGCTGCTGTGGTGTCCTCAGTGCCAGGAGCAGCATCCGACTGTCTGGGTCAAGATCTTTCCAACCAGGCTGAGAAGGAAGAAGGTAGCTCCTAGAAGTCCATCATTTCTCCCCAGCGTCTAGAGTGGAGCCTGGCTTCTGAGAGGAGGGGACCACTCTGAGGTGGACGGTAGACACTAACCTGCCCTCTGACCATCCAGCCACTTAGAACTGGGAGAAAAGCAGGCAAAGGGGAAAAGTGGGCCTCCCAGGAAGCAGGAGCCTTTACTCTCAGCCTTGTCACACTGAAAGTGTCATCCCCCAATGGTGCTGACCTCTGGCCCATCACAGCATCCTCAGGGTTAGACCTCAGGAAGGTGAAGCCTGGCGCTCCCCCTAGAAATTGGAGAATGCAACCAACAGACAAAGTGTTTAATTACTTTGAGCTTCTCTTTGCTCTACTCTAAGCAGATAAGAATTATACTGATTTCTTAAAGAAGTTATGGACACAGGATGCTTCAGGAAATCAGGGTGAGAAAAGCACACTGAGTGCCTCTCAGACACAGCCCATGACCCAGAGTTCCCCTGCATCCTTGACCAACTCAATAGTGCACAGGGGGTCTAATTTGGAAATCTGGCTAGACCAAGCACAGAGAGCGATGTCCTCCTGACACTCAGGGGGCATCTGTTCCCCTGTGAGAAGGGCCTTGGCCACAAGCAGCTTCATAAAGAAATGGGGCTGAGGGGGCTCATGTGGCCATTAGGTGCCTGGATCCTTATCTCTGCCTCCCAAGAGGATTATGGGTGCACCTGGTACCCAGAGTTAGCCGAACTGTCAGGTAGGAGGGCTAGTTCCTAGCAGGGCACAGTTCCCAAGACTGCCCTCACTTCTGACACTGCAAGTTTGTGAGGTTCCCAAAACTACTTTCAGGTTCAATCCTTCTCTAAAAGGACTCACGGAACTTACTGAAAGCTACTTTACTCACATATTCTAGGGAAAGGACACAGATCAAAATCAGCCAAAGGAAGAGATGTATGGGGCAGAGGGTTCCAAACGTGACACTTCCATTGTCCTGAGGATGCATTACCTCCTGCCATTGATGTGTGACAGTGCTCATGGAGTGTTGCCAACCAGGGAAGCTCACTTGAGCTTCAGTGTCCAGAGTTTTTATTGGGGCTTCATTACATAGACATGATTGATTGATTGATTGATCACCCACAGGGTTGAACTCAGCCTCCAAGACAACTGACACTGTGTAACCCAAAGCTACTGTGGCTGTTCTTTCTGGTATGGCCAGCTCTCATCCCAAGGCTACGGGGTATGCCTGGCCCCACCCTAAGATCCAGGGCCAGCCCTCACCACCAACAAAGACACTCCTATCAGGTATGACATAGATTATCCATCAGAGTGAGGGCAATGGCAGACCTCTCTTTGGGCGAGGCCAAATTCTTTACAACACGCCTGGCTTCTGGGCTGAACTAGTAACGGATTCCACCGTACCCACTGATTTCCACATAGGAATCCTTGACACTAGGCTGATCATATTCCAAGGCCATGCTGTGAGAACAGATGCAGAAAAAATAGCAGAACTAGAAAGAGAATCAGGAGCCTGGCTGTCAAACCCAGTGATGCAGATCTTACTGAAGGTTTTTTTTTGTTTGACTTTTTGGTGAGGAAGATCAGCCCTGAGCTAACATTCATGCCAATCCTCCTCTTTTTGCTGAGGAAGACCGGCCCTGGGCTAACATCCGTGCCAATCTTCCTCCATTTTATGTGAGACGCTGCCACAGCATGGCCTGACAAGCGGTGCATGGGTGCGCGCCTGGGATCTGAATCTGGGCCGCCAGCAGCAGAGTGCGCACACTTAACCGCTATGCCATGGGGCCGGCCCCTTCCTGAAGGTTTTGGAGAAGGTGGAGGGTGGGTCAATCACATCAGGCATCATCGGGACAACTTCACCAACTCTCCCCAATTGGGCATCTGTGCTCCCCTCGGGGGCCTCATCCTTGCCCTGTAAGTCTATGGACGGTCTCTCCTCCCTCCTTCCCCTCACATGGCCTTGAAGATTCCCTCAATTGTCCAGAACTCGTATGCCGACTTAGCAAAATCGAACCTGGTAGTCGGCAGAACAGGCCATTTACTGTTGCTGTGGTGTGCTCCTCTTGGAAAGTCGCCTCTAATTTTCTGACCTCATGGTTCCACAGAGCATGAAAGAGATTGAGGAGCAATGTCTCCTCCTTCGTTCAAGAGAAACACTCCTGCTTGGCCATTGTGAGCACATGTATTGAGTAGATCTAAGTTCAGCTGCATCTAAGAGAAAACTGAACAATGATCATTGTCGTTGTCATTGCTATCATCATCGTCATCATCATCACCATCGTCGTCATCATCATCATCATCATCATAGCTTACACTTACAAAAGCTTACTATGCATACTATGTGCCAGGCACACAGCAACCCTGTACCATAGAGACTATTATTATCCTCATTTTACAGACAGGGAAACTGAGATACAGATAGGTCAGGTGACCTATTGAAGGTCTCAATGCTAGTAAGTGGAGGTGCTGAGTTATACCACAGGGTGTCCAGCTCCAAAGCTTGTGCTCTGAACTTTTCTGTTATGACCAAAAAATAACGGCTTAAATACTTAAGCCATTATTGTGTTTCTCCAAGCAAAGTCCAGAGAGGCAGGCTGGGGCTGACACGGTGGCACCATTATCAGCAGGGATCCAGGCTCTATCTATCTTTCTGCTCTGTCATCCTTGGCAGGGGCTTCCATTTCCTCAGTTAACTCATGATCTAAGCTGCCTGCTGGAGTACAAGCCCTCACACCCGCTTTCCAGGCAGGAGGAAGAGGTGAGGGGCAAAAATGGGCAAATCTTCTGGGTGAGCCAGCTCCCTTTAAGACACCATACACTTGTATCCTATTCACCAGAACTTAGTCATGTGGCCACACTTAGCTGTCAGGCTGAAAAATGGAGTTGTAGAACTGGGCTTATTGCCTGCACATTAATAATGGGGCTCCATTCCAAAGACGAAGGGAGGAAGGGACACTGGGGATAAACTGGCATCCCTCCAGCAAAGCAAAAGAAAACTAGTCTCTTATTTGTACCTTTTGCCCTCAGTCATCTCCTGGGGACAAGAGGGAGGAGGCCCAATCTTCTCCATCTGATTTTTTGGAGACCCTTGCCATTCTAGATCTGCTTTCCCCATAAGACTTTCCTTACAGTTACCTGCTCCAGTCCCACTGGAGATCAGCACCTGGATTATGTGCATAGGAGGGTCCTATTTGACACTGAAGGAGACAGGGTCTAGAGCTTAGAGTCAGATTTCTATGCAGTGAAAGTTAAAGCTAGTCTTTTAAGATTTTTTCTCTTTCGTGATCTGGCCCAATGAAGACCTTCAAGAGGAATGGGTTTCAAACTTCTCCTAAGGTTACCCATCTTGGGAACAGGACCTAGATATCTCTGAGGCTCCTGTCTAGATGTTTGACAACCAGAGGATCTCTCTGTTCTTCCAACTCTCGGGGCCCTACTGCTACCTGTAATGACTTCTTCTGGTTGACAGGAGCCACATAGGCAGTGGAACATCTGAGCTCTTCTGTGGGAGGACAGAGGACACCAGAGATATCCTGGGTGGTCAGAGGATAAAAATGGGAATTAGGTGGGTGAGGGATAAATCAGGTGTGGAAATGACAGTGGAATGGTGGAAAGCATAGAACTTGGTGTAAGATCCATCTTAGCTTTGTGAATAAAGTAAGTTATTTTACCACACAAGTCTCAGTTTCTTCATCTGTATAATAGTGATAATAACAAAGTCTACCAAGTAGAGTTGCTGTGAGTGCCTGGCACATAGTAAGCGCTCAATAAATGTGAGGAGGAGGTGATGGTGGTAATGATGAAGATGATGATGATGATGGTAGTGGTGGTGATGATGGTAATGTTGATGATGATGGTGATAGTAATGGTGGTGGTGGTGGTGGTGGTAATGATGGTGGTGGTGATGATGGTGATGATGGAGGTGGTGGTGGTGGTGGTGGTGGTGGTAATAATGGTGGTGATGGTAATGATGATGACAGTGGTGACGATGACGATGGTAGTGATGATGATGAAGATAATGATGATTGTGATTTAGGCCCAGAATCTTCTCTTGTGAGAAATCTGTCTATTTGATTGCCTTTGTGATTCATGAAAAATGGTGTATATCTGGTTCAAAGTTTACATAGTTTAAATAAAGTATTAATTAACAAATGGCCATTTATTATTGTCTGGTTATGTCCAGCTTGTCTAAGTGTCCTTGTAGAAAATACTTGTTTATCAAACTAATGCAGGTTCTCTTTCTTAGACATTGCAGCAGTTTTGTCCCTGCAAAGTAACAATCTTCTGGTTTTATTTCCTAGGATAAGTTTTTTTAGGGATTCTTTTGATACGTTAAGAGCTTCTATGAGGATAGTAACCTAGTAAGGTTACTAAGTAACCTTAGTATTAAGGCAGAAGAAGCTGTGAAACCCAAACAATAAATATATGAGGGACCTCATGAGTTATTTTAACTGGCAGGATGGGTTTAGCATCATCTTAGGGCTGTTAAATATCTATGGTGTGACATACGTAATTTGAGGGGGTTTCCTTATTATGCTTTATGGAAATCTGATTTACGATTACCCCAAATACTATTTCTTAGGTTTTATTTTTGTGGTTTTTTTTGGTTATTGTTGTTTTTGCCCAGAGATCTTTTCTACTTCTAAAATCTGCCTTCTTAGGCCCAGTTTCCTCTTGTCTGAGAGGTCGCACTTGTAGGATGTGCGTTTCTCCCACTGGTACCGTTAGGTGAGGATGGAGGGTGATCCACAGGGCTCTAGTTTCCAGTTTGCAGATACATTGAGAAGACCCAGGAACCACAAACACTTTAAGAGCCTCATATGATACAACACCTGACGTTTGTGAATTTGGGTAACTGGAATTAGCAAGTGTCTTAACCTAACTGAGCGTGTGGCTCATTTACACCAGTGACTTCTGCAGTCACACAGGGCTTCCTAGTTTAGTGACGGCACCCTGACAGGCAGTGCTTTCAGAAGTGACTAAACCTGAAAGTTTCTAGCCAACTGACGTACAGAGGCAGCGGCACTGTTGGCACCGAAAGTAGAGAATTTTGTGATAAAGCCTGTGACTTTTGCAAACTTTTGTTCCATCTTGTGCTCTGAAACTTTTTTTTTTAATTTCCTCCTTTTTTTTTTTTTCCTGCAGGGAAAGAGTCGCCCTGAGCTAACATCTGTTGCCAATCTTCCTCTTTTTTTTCCCCTCCCCGAAGCCCCAGTACATGGTTGTATATCCTAGTTGTAAGTCCTTCTCGTTCTTCTATGTGAACCACTGCCACAGCATGGCACTGACAGATGAGTGGTGTGGTTCCCCGACCGGGAAGTGAACCTGGGCTGCTGTAGTGTTGAGGGCTGTACTTTAACCACTAGGCCATCAGGGCTGGCTCTGAAATTTGTTTCTTATATACCTTGTGATGTAACCTAGTTGTACCTGTTCCAGCTAAAAGTAGAACCAACTCACTGAGCATCTTCCATATCTGAGGGGTACAGAGGACGTGAGCGAGTTAATCTAGATCATGCGAGTTATGGGTGAGCTCCAGGGGTAAGAAATGGCCACGTTCCCCAAGAGTTCACAGCTACCCTTAGTCCTCCTTCTGTGATAGAAACAAGGATTTGTGGAGGGGCTGTGGGGGTGTAGGCGGGGGGACTGTGCTAGGAGACAGGGATACAAGACGAGGCAGAGGCTGTGGCCTGAAGGAGATCTTTACCGACGCAAGTGTCTTTCCCTGCACATCATGCTTAGCTGCTTGCTCTGTAGAGAGAGGCTCATTTTCCTCTTCCATGGCACTCCTCTGCCGCGTGTGCTGTTAACTCTGAGGTTAATCAGCCTGACACACACAGTCTATTTTGGAAAACAGGCTGCAATCATTTAGGAAGAGGTTTCTAGACCTTCTTTTTGAGAATATCTGAGTAGCTAAGCCAAAATCCTGCGTGTTTGTCCTGTCTGTCCCGGGTGAGTGCGCTGGGGAAGGCGCGGAGGGACACTTATCTCGGCTCTTCTTTGTATTGGTGACTGAGGAAACAACCACGATGCTGTAGAACCGCTGCGCACTCTCCCTGAAGGCAAAGGCTCGCTTTATCTAAGATTTTCCATCACCTCCAGGACAAATCTGCATCACAGCAATTTGCTGTTTTCTGCTCCAGGGACTGAAAAGCACACACAAGCTTGAGCTTCTTTAGCTGCTGCCACCAAATGTGCCCTTGTCATTGAAACACATATGCTATGTTTTTCAAGATTCCAGGATGAGGGGAATTTGCCTGTAATTGCTTAGTTGCATTATTATGAGTCATGGACTTCTAGAACAGGACCATAGGGTTTCCCAACCTCGGCACTGCTGACATTTTGGTCTGGATAATGCTCTATTGTGGCGGCTGTCCTGTGCCTTGCAGGATTTTAGCAGCATCCCTGGTCTCTACCCACCAGATACTACCTACCAGCATCCCTCCATCCCCAGTCGTGACAACCAAAGATGTCTCCAGACATCGCCAAATATTCTCCCGGGATAACATCACTCCCAGGTGGAAACCACGGCCCAGAGATAATGAAGATCGTTATTAGCACTCTAAGCACACTCCATGTTCTCAGTACATCTCTAGTTAAAGAAGGACGCAAGCCGGTTTCTGGTAATTTGCACAGAAACTGAGCCTGTGTGCTACAAAGCGGTGGACCTTCTCTTTTAAGTGACCCTCGGCAGCACAGAATGACAATGCTGAAATGTAATCAAAAAGCTCGTTCAGGGCTTCTGGGTAGAGTCCCAAATCCTCCAGATTGTATCAGTTCATTATATCCGATCATGTTGGGTCTTTTCCAGTTGACAAATTGGATTTTTTTTTGAAAGCATGGCAGTTGGATTTATAATAATGTTTAGGATTAAAGGGGAGGATGAGGGAAAAATTTTGTCTTGTCATGAATGCCCTTAAATTGAATGTTAGCAAGTCTGTTTGGAAGAGCAAGTTAAATGTTAGACAGAATGTTGTGAAGATGTGCAGATGCCTCAATGTGTCGAAGTAAAAACAGACCCCAGATGCTTTGAGGACCTCAAGAAAAATGAGCTGCAATGAACTCGTGTGATGGTTCATTTTATGTTAACTTGGCTGGGCCATGGTGCCCAGATATTTGGTAAAACATTATTCTGGGTGTTTCTGTGAGGGTGTTTTTGGTTGATATTTTCGTTTAAATCAGTGGACTTTGAGTGAAGCACAGTGCCCTCCAGAATGTGGGTGGGCCTCATCAAATCAGTTGATGGTATTAATAGAAAAAAGACTGACTTCCTCTGAGCAAAAAGGGAATTCTGCCAGCAGGCTGCCTTTGGACTTGAACTGCAACATTGGCTCTTCTCTGGGTCTCTAGCCTGCTGGCCCACTCTGCAGATTTTGGACTTCCCAGCCTCCATAATAACAGGAGCCAACACCTTAAAACAAATCTATGTCTGTCTGTCTGTCTGTCTATCTATCTATCTATCTATCTATCTATCTATCTATCTATCTATCTATCTATAGATAGATACCACCCATTCATCCATCCATCCATCCATCCATCCACCCACCTACCTACCTATCCATCCATATCCTATTGGTTCTGTTTCTCTAGAGAACTCCAGCTACTACAACTCAGGAAATTTCTAGTACTCAAAGTTTCCTGGTTAACCGCCACCACCCACTCACCCTCGTCTCTGTTCTTCAGGAGCATATGGCTGTAGACGCCTCCTGGGAGGGTCACACAATGCCTGGTTTTTGTTTTGTTTGTGTTTTTACACTGCAGAGGCCAGGAGGATGCAAAGTCTTGGGGGAAAAAAAACTTTACTTCAGGTTTGTAAAAAGCAGCATTTAACCAGCGCGGCAGCCGTGACGTTAGAAAAAGCTGCAGAGCAGCAGAACACTGCAGGCCGCCGAGGCAGGAGGCAGATGTTTTAAAAATAATTAATTAATTAAAAACCTGCTGGGTCTGGCAATATTTCCCCTCTCCCCTCCAGGCCCTGCCCTCAGCCCTGCCCTTTGTCCGGGTGCCTGAGTGTGGTGCCCATCCGATCAGGCTGTGCCCTCCACCTTGCTGGTGGTCATTCCACTGTCTACACAGCCAGTTCTCATTCAAGCCGTGGGCTTGTGACACCCTGCAGCCTCACTGCCCACTGCACACACGGGCTCAGGCGTCCACACCCAGCTTGTGAAAGGACCAGGGCTAAGTAGTGGGAACAGTACTGTTCCGGTTTGGGTGTGGGCTTGTGCACCGGTGAGTCGGCGTTTGAGACTATAATGCACACGCGTGCTCGAAAGGCCCACCTCGGCCCGTTTTCCTCTGCGCCTGTTTCTCAGCCTCCTGCTGGCATTCGCTTTCACCGGACGAATCTCATGGTGTCTCTGGTCCAGCGTCATCAACTCACACCCACAATAACGATGATACCTTCACATCGACTGAGTGCTTGCCGCTGTAACACTGCCCCATCGGGGAGGTTCCGGAAGGCTCCCTACTTGGTGGTGACACAGCACAGGGCTCTGAGTTCCATGGGCGGTGGGTGGATGAGGCGGTGGCACGGGAAGACAATGTGCTCCTCTCCACGACCTCTCAAGTCTTGAGCCAATCCAATAGCACCTGTGAAAGTCATGAGGGGATGTCTCGGTGAAACCATTCCAGGGGCTGAGTTTTGCGCTGGGGTGACATGAGCCCCAACAGAGACCTCGGGGCACAGCATGCAGGAAAAAGCTAGGCTTGTTGTCTTCTGAGACACACGGCCCCAAGGGTCCTCAGGATCCTGAGTTCTGCCCATCCCTGCTCCACCGATCACTAACCTGGCCTCCTGCCTCCTCTCTACTTCCCTGCTGTTGTTCCCGAACAGTCTTGATTGGCATTGATCCAACATTCCTTTCCGGAATCTTCTCTCCTTGCCAACTGTAAATCTCTGCACCCTACCAGCGCCACTTGCCCATGTTGGAAGCTTGTTCTATTGATACTTGTTCTATTATTAGCCAGGAAGTTAATATACGTGATTTCTTTTCATCCTTACAAAACTCTTGCCTACACAACGGCCTGATTTGATGGGTGGAGAACTGAGGTCCAGAGATGCTAGTTGAGGAACTTCTCACCCCAGGAGGGGTGAGGCTGGAACCTGCAGGTGTGAGCCAGGCCCAGTGCAATATCCCCCACCCCATGCCCTTCCTCCATCCCCCTCACCACCTGACCTACCGGGCAGGTCTGGGTGTTTGCTCAAGACCCCGCCCTCCTTACAGCTTACTGCACAGGACAGCCTGGTCCCCACCCACCCTCCCTTTTCACAGGATGGCAGCTACACAGAGCTTCTTGACCCTGCGGGGGTCTGAGATCAGCATTTGCCTCAGCACAGTCCTTTGTCTGTGGTTCGTGCCTTCTGCTTAAACGCACCCTTCCCCTATTTAAACCGTGGTCACATAATAACTCACGGAATTCCCTGCTTCCCCTCGGATTTCAGCATTGAGTCATAATCCTTGGGGTTTCAGCATCCAAACTGACCCCTCCAGGCCTTCTCCTTCCCCGGACCTTCCTCACTTGGATCTTTGCCATCCCGCTGACTGGCTCCCCTGAATTCCTCTGACTCCAGTCCCTCTGGCCACCCAAGGAGCCTCAAGGTGCCCCCTCCATCTGCCCTTCTGGGCTAGCAGGCAAGTGTGGTTTGGTAATTGGGTTTGTTTGGTAATTGAACTTACAGCTCCGTAGTAAAACTGCCTGCATTCAAGTCCCAACTCTTCAAGCCTCAGTTGCCTTGTCCTGTAAATGGGTGTGATGACGCAGTGATCCACCTCCTGGGGTTGTGGGGAGGATTCTGGTAGATAGTGCACGGAGAGCACGTGGCACAGTAACAAATGTCTGGCACACGCCATACTCGGGGTGAGTTGGCCGTTACTGTTCCCTGGGTGGACCCCCTGCTCGTCTGGCTCAGTGTGTTGCAGGGAGCGCCCTGGATCCTGTTCCAC
The DNA here is from genome assembly GCF_020826845.1 of Diceros bicornis minor. Lineage (NCBI taxonomy): Eukaryota > Metazoa > Chordata > Mammalia > Perissodactyla > Rhinocerotidae > Diceros > Diceros bicornis. The sequence continues at coordinate 53,473,103 of NC_080759.1, read as the reverse complement.
GTCCTTGCACTGGGCCACGTTGCCAAGCTCCGTGCTCAGCGCAGGCCAGCCTCTACTCTCTGCACTTCCTCCTGATTATGGCTGGAGGAACGCCTATGACGGGGTGGATCAATTCCACTACAGACCCATCTACTCTCTCTCCCCCTCATCTCAACTCATTCTTTCTGTGGCTCAGCAACCATTTTAATCACCTTTAATTGGCCCCGTGTATCAAACACCCCCATCTTGTCACTGCCCTATTCTGTGGACGACCCTTTCTCAGGCTTTACTGAAAGCTGAGTCCGTGCGTCTGCAGTGAGAGCTGCAGCTGTCCTCCTGACCACAACATGATCATCCTGGGTCTACATCTACTTCTGCTCCATCCCTCCCGTCTCCTTCCCAAGGGTGAGCTTCCTGCTCTGGCCCTTGATCTCACCATTCCTGCACTCCAGCACCTTTGCCATCAGTTAACATGTCTTCCCTTTCTTAGGCCCTCAGTCACTTTGGGTTTTTCTCTACAGCTTGTTCAAGTCTCCGTTTAGCTCGGCTAAAAAAAAAAAACCTTTCTTCTTCAAACTTACTTTCCCCTTCAAGCTAGGGTTTTCCCAAGCTTGTCCATTCCGATTCCTGTGAAATCTGGCTTCTGTCTCTCCACTTATCAGAAACCCCTGGTCTTAGGTCACCAAGAGAGACGGAATCCAGTCGTGTCCTGATGTAGCTCCCTGATTGTCGGCCTCTGTGTCCCGTCTGCAGAACTCTCCAGAATCCATGACCACGTGCCCTCTGGCTTGCCTCTCTTCCTCTGCCCGGCACCTCTGTGCTCTTGTCTTCAGTGTATCCCCCAAGGGCCTGGTCTCCACACTGTCTCCCTTGCCAAGCCCCAGCTGTCATTGTCACCCCAGCAGGTGGATCCAGGTGGGCCAGCAGCCCTGGCACCTCTCCACACTTGGTTTCACCTTCTCAAAGCCCTGCTCAGCGGCTCTGCTTGGAGGCCATGTGGGACATCAGCCTCGGCCCTGCCTGGTCTCACGCCTCCCACACTAATTCTCCCTCCCTCCACGCTCATTTTCCTTGACAGCTTCTTCATCACGCTGGCCGCCCAGGCTTGACATCGCAGCAGCATCTCCACCCTCTTGCCTTTTGCATCCAAACCACGTTCTTGATCTTATCTTGGTGGCAGCTCATCTCGCGTGGGTTTCTGTTCTTGAGTCCTATGACCAGAGTGGAGCGAGACCCGATGCTGTGGAGAAGATGGCTCTGGAGTTAGAATGATCTGGATGCAAGCCTCAGCTCTGTCACTCGCTAACACTGATTTCAAAAAAACAACTTTATCGACATATAATTCCCACACCACACAATTCACCCATTTAAAGTGTAAATTTTTTCCATGTTTTCAGCATATTCACAGATATGTGCAAGCATCTCCTAGTTGATTTTAGAATATTTTCATCATCTCAGAAAGAAACCCTGTTCCCTGTAGCTATCAACCCCTTATCCCCTCTGTCCCCACCAGCCCTGAGCAGCCACTGTCTATATATCTCCCTATTCTGGACATCTCATATGCATGGAATCACAGAATGCGTAGTCTTTTGTGGCTACCTTCTTTCACTGATCATAATGGTTTCAAGGTTCACCCATGTTGTACCTTGTGTCAGTGCTTCATTCCTTTTCATGGCTGAACAGTGTTCCATGGTACAGATATACTACATTTCGTTTATCCATTCTTCAGTTGATGGACATTTGGGTTGTTTCCACCTTTTGGCTATTACAAATAATGCTGCTATGGACATTTGTGTACATGTTTTTGTATAGACACGTTTTCATTTCTCTTGCATACATACCTAGGAATAGAATTCCTGGGTCATATGATAATCTGTGTTTAATTGTTTGAGGAGCTGCCTGTCTTCCCAAGGGGCTGCACTATTGTATATTCCCAGTAGTGCCATATGAGCGTTCTGAGTTCTCCACATCCTCCCCAACACTTGCTATTATTTGACTTTTTGATTCTAGCCATCTTACTGGGTGTGACGTGGTATCACATTGTGGTTTTGATTTGCATTTGTCTGGCGACTAATGATGTCGAGCATCTTTTCCTGTGCTTACTGCCCATTTGCTTATCTTCCTCGGACAAATGTTTGCTGACAGAGACTTGTGACACTGGGACTGAGCCTCCGTCTTCCCATCTGTAAAATGGGACAATCCCTGCTGATGGAATATTCCCATCCCAAGAAAGGGGATCTAGAAACACTGTGACTCTGAACTGAGGACACATGCAGCTGAGAGGTGAGTCTCAGAAGCTACTGGAACCAGGGGCAGACAGTCCCCCTTGGCCCGGAGCCGCCTGCCACTTTGCACCTCTCTCCACTTGCACATGCACCCGCTCACCTCCCAGCCTCCTGTGGACGGCCTCTCGCTGCTCTGCAGCCAGCCATGCTGCTATGAAATCTCCAGCGGGTGCAGCGTTCTCACAGCCAAGTTTATTCAGAAAAGCAATTTACCAGATGAACAGTTAGTTATTCAAATGTGTGAGCTAGGAGTGAGGCTTCTGGCTTTTCAGCATACGGTTTATGTCCTGGGCTGAAGAGTGTCCCCTGAAAGATATGCTCAAGTCCTAATCCCCAGCATGTGTGAATGTGACCTTATATGGAAATAGGGTCTTTGCAGATGTAACCCATTCAGATGACATCACACTGGATTAGGATGAGCACTAATCCACTGACCAGTGTCCTTAGAGGAAGAGAGAAGTGTGGACAGACACAAACACAGGCAGGATATCCCTGTGACACAGGGGCAGAGACTGGACTCACGCTGCAACAAGCCAAAGAACCCCAAGCATGGCCAGCAGCATCAGGCACTGACAGAGCAGGGACGATCACCCCTGGGGGCTCCTGCGGGAGTGAGGCCCACCCAGTCCTTGACTGCAAACTTCCAGTCTCCAGAACTGTGAAGTAAGATATTTCCACGGGCAGCAAAAGGAAACGAATACAGGTGACAATGATGTTGATAATAATGCAGAAAGCCCTTGGGGGCAATTCTGTCTGTTCTCTGTCGTGTTTGGCATTTCTGTCCTCTAACATTTATTTACTGAGAATGACTCTCCGCCCTGTGATACTAAATGAGTAAGACCCTCACTCCATCCTCAAGTCAGTAAGGGAGACAGACACGTGAATACAAACAGCAGCATCGAGAGGAGACACTAAGGGCTAAGGACCGGCCAGGGCTGGAGGTGCAGACTGGTCGTAACTACCACATCCGGGCTCAGGGCCACAGGCTGCACCCCAGTCCTCACCAGACCAGTGAGGCGCTGGTGGGAAAACCTCGGGGTCCCTCCCAGCTCCAATCTGTGATCTCATTCTGGAACTCGAGGTTTAATAGTTGTGATTATTTTCTCTTAAGGTTTAGAGGAGAACTTTGGATGAAGGTGAACATGTCTGGTTCGTCAAAAGCTGCTCACAGCCCTCCTGGGCCTTCTGTTACTAATTCCTTCTTAAGTCTGTCCCCAAAGGGCCTGCCTAGCACAGGGCCAGCTGCTGGGCCCAAGCAGGATGTTTTAATCAACTGTATTAAGACTTTCCATTTTACGACATTTTAAAGTAGATGATTAGACTTGAGGTGCCAGGTGTCTGACAGTTCGACTTTGTGTCTGGAAACAATTTGTGAAAATACCCATCACGTATGCACGCTCCTATTTCTGTTGAAACCATCTGGCAGCGCTAGTCAAACGTAAAAGAAACATCTCTGAAATAAAAGAAAAAACAAACCATGAGAAGAAATGCAGGAGCTTTATTATAATCATTATTACTTTTGAAGTTAACAATTGATCAACTCATTCAGAAAAACATTTTGCTTCCAATGAGCTAAAGCCCACAGATACAGGCCAGACGTAGCTAAAAGTACATGAAAAATGCACCTTGGGAAACAGTACGGCGCCCCTGGCTGCAGAACTAGAAAGTATCAAGGATGCATCTCAATTTCTGTAGTGGAGGGGGCAATGGTCTGCACCGGCCTGCCATAGAGCTGCCTGCTCTGAGCGTCCCTTCCTAGATGCCAGCTCCAGGAGGCGGGCCGGGAGGAAGCTGCTTGCTCAGTGGACCCACGGCAGCACTGCCCACCCAGCCTGCATCGCCAAAAGCCAGTCTCAGTTTATACCAACATCTCAGAGATTAAGAACATGTGACAACATGGTGCCTTGCGGGTTAGACCCTGGCTTCTGCAAGTCAGTGAGATGGAAACCAAATGTTGCCTTTAGAATGCGAAGCAGCGTGGTGTTTCTCCCTTAGGGAAGGGCCAGGGGTGGGTCTGCCTAGGTCTGCATCACTCTTACCAGTGGGCAGACGGGCATCTGATAACGGCATCAGAAAGGCTGGTGGTGGACATGCTGCTCCCAGCACCACCACTGACCTGCAGCTAATGTCACTACAGCAAGCAGGACGGTCGGGGCACGTCCTCTCCAAAAGCATCTGCTCTGGAAGATTTTAACATCTGAGTCCACGAGCCCTCTGGCTCTTCAGAAAAGCAGGTACTTTACAGCGTGAGCCAGCGAGCAGCCTAGGGCGCCTCTGGGCAGGAAGCGTGTGCAGAAAGTGGAGGACAATCTGACGTGCCCGAGTGGACATGGGCCTGACGGGCCCAGGCAAATATGCTCTGGGGCAGAGGAATGCTGGACAGTTTGACTGATTGACAAACAGGTTTTCTTAGCTCAAATGGAATGTGGTGTTTCTACCTTTCCCCAGGGAGACAAAGGGCAGATTTTCATCTGGTCTCTCCACGCATTCAATGCTCTTGCTCTGGTGTTCCTGAATTAGCTATAAGTCTATCCCTCCACCTGGTCAGTGATCACTTCTAGAACTCAAAGGCAGCTCTAGCGGTGATTACTGAAAAAATGCAGGCTGGCCTCAGTTTTCCTGGTGGAGCCTGTCTGGATGGTGAGGCAGGGTGGGGCTTGGGACCCACACTGAGAGAGCTCATTCAGGAAGTACTCCCTTCGGGCAAACTACCTACATTTTACTTTTTCAGCAAGATGACTCCTGGAGCAGAAGAGCCGTTTCAGAGATGCAGCTTTCCTTCGGCTCTCCTGGGAGTGCTGGTGTCGCCCTGGACGGCGGTCCCTCGTCACACCAGGAGGGAAATTGAGTGTTGCTGTCTGTTTCAAGTCTCCCCTGCGCTGCCTTTTGAACCTGCCACTGTAATTAGCACCCTCACTTCTTACTCCCCCCAGGTGTTAAGATTTTATTGTCCTGTTACTAAAAAGCATGAAATGATTGAGCCTTTCCCCCACCCTAATCTCATCTTCCCATATTTGTGCCCTCTGGGTTTTAAGACCACAGGTAGAGACTTGGGTGATGGCTGAAATGGTACTAAAGCTAAACTTTGAACAACTTCATTTTACTCAGGGCGTGGCCAGTTCTGCTAATGGCACTTTTGGGGCACAATGATCCTCAAACGACACCAGCCAGGACTCCCAGGAAATAAGGTTTGGGGTCTGATCAGTTTCTAGTTTTAGATATGGAAATTTAAGGCAAAGGAAGGGGTGCTTTGCTTTGTCTTAGACTTCCCAGTGGAGCAGGATTCTGAAGACAAAGCCAGTTCTCTTTACTGGGGAAATACCAAAGGTTGGGGAACCGAGGCACGGCTGGTGAGGGTGCTGGGTCCTCGCGGGTCACTTGCGAGGCTGCTGGATGTGCTGGGTTCTTGGGGACGAATGCTTGTCTATGGAGGCGTGGGGCTTCTGGTGAGCCACCTGGGCGGCCGCTGGGGGGAAGTCCTTGTCGCCCTGTCAGGAGACACAGAAGGCACTGGCCCATCAACATGGAACAGCTGGGTATGTGCATGAGCAAGGCCCCAACCCAGAGTCCACCAGGGTGCAGGATGGCATGGGGAGCCTGCCAACAGGTAGAAGCCTGTCTCCTGGGGCTGTAGGGGTCCTGAAGCTCTGGGGAGCAGAAGCGAGCACTGAGGCCACGTACTATCCAGAAGGTGAGGATGCTCGCTGTCTCTGGCCCCATGAGATCAGTCACCATACGACTCACTGAGAACTAAGTGTGTTGGTGGCTTTCTTCTGGTAGAACTGTTCTTGTGATCTTTTGAATTGGGGGCAAGACAGAACCTAATCCAGGGTCTTCAGTTCAGATTTGCCACCACGGCTGTGAGGGGGGTCAGGGGCACCAGTCGGGAAGGAAACGCACAGGGCAGGGCTGAAAGCTGTGGGATAGAGTTGGATTCACCCCACTGAGTCTTGGAGAAGGTACCCGGCTGTTTTTCAGGGAGGAACTGCCTTCTTGTGCCAACAGGGCATGTGTGGGGGGGCTGGGATCCGGCCCCCCTGGGCAGCCTAGAGCCATAGCATGCTCTGGCGCAGCCAACTGGCATGGGGTGACCTTGGACCTGTGTCGGTATTTCATTTTCTCACATCTAGTAGATGTTCCACCCATCTATCCCAGGGTCTCTGGATGGCTGTGGGAGCTGTCCCCAATATGTCATTTTCTTATACATCACGTGCTAAGGGCTCGAACGTACAGTGAGCCACAGAACTATGGACGACTGTGCCATCCCCAAAGCGGGAGCTTGCTGGGGGAGGTCTGTAGTTAAAACAAAATGTGGGGTCTCACCAGAAGAGGGGGGTCCCGAAACACAAAGGGTGTGAGATGAGTTTAGTCCAGGGGTCGGCAGATGCTTTCTGTAATAGGCCAGACAGTAAATATTTTAGGCTTTGTGGGTCCTACTCTCGGCCTCAACTGTTTAGCTCTGACACTGTCTCATGAAAGCAGCCACAGATGATACACCCGTAAATGGGCGTGGCTTCATGTCACAAAAACTTTATCTGTGGACTGAAATTTGAATTTCACATCATCTTCACATGTCATGACATACAATTCTTATTTTGATTTTTTCAGCCATTTAAAAGTGTAAAAACATTCTCCGCTCACAGGTCACCCAGAAACACATGGCTGGTGGGTGGCTGGGCGACCCCTGGCCGAGTCTAAGAGAAGGGGGGCAGGTGAGGCGGGAGGAGAGAAGGCAGCTCCAGCTCCCGCGTGCGTCCCACATTGACATGATTTCATACATGCCTAAGGACAGAAGCACGCTCCATGGACACGGGACAACTCAGAGCCACCAGACCCCAGACTGGATGAACGGGGTTTAACAAAGACAGGAGGAATCGAGAGACCGCGTGCTGAGGCCCCGAGGTGATGGAACGGCTCTTACCCGGGCGATAACACCAGAGATGAACACGGTCGGTTTGGGCGGACTGGAAGACAAGAAGGGAAAAGACTGGTTAACAGAAAAACTCACACGAGGGGGATGCGGCGGGCACCGCGAATGTGGACGAGGCTGGTTTCCGGGCGTGTAACAAACTGACCCTGAGGAGGAGGGGGGAAGCGGGAGCACACCTCTTCCTCTGTGTTACTGGGCGCGGGACACTGTGGAGCCCCCTTCTCCTGAGGCGACTTCCGCAAGAGCAAGAGAGGACAACAGACTGTAGCAAACAGCAGGCGAGTTACCGAAATGCACTTTCTTTTTGTTTTCATTTTTGGTTCATCCCCTCACTGCAACTGTGGGCAAGCCCAGTAGTTTTGGTTTCAAGAGGATACGGACATGGGCGCTTCTCTGAAGGAGGAAAGAAGCAGGGTCACACTGGATGAACGCGGAGACTGCAACCAAGGAGCTTCCCCGTCTGCCGGGCTGAGGGCTCCTCCTTCCAGAGTCCCCCCCCGGAGACCATGGCTTCCAGCAGCTTCTACCGGGGGAGATCCCAGAGCCAATGCAAAGCTCCTGGCCCCTATGGGACCCCGAGTCTTAAAAATGAAAGGCCCTTGTGAAGCTATTGCCCTTGTTTAACATCTTAAATCATACTGAGCTCGCCCACACTGTCACCAACACGGACAGGATGGAATACAGACCAAAGAATTCCATGTTCATTGTTGAAAAGCAGACAAGCCAAAGCACGTTAAAATCACCTGTAATTCTACCACCTGGAGATAAGCACTGTTAACATGTTGGATATCCTTCCAGTCTTTCTTTCTATGGATAGATAGACACATTTGTTGTTAAATTTTTTTTTCTTACAAAAAGAGTCACATTGTTTTGTAATCTTCTTTCTGCACTTAGGATAAGGTGAGCATACTTCCATGTTATTATATGCTTTACTATGCATTTTTTTATTGGCTGCATGCGTCAGTTTAAAACCATCAGAACACAGTTCCAGGTAGTACACAGGGGTGCACACCTCTGAAACGCCTTGACCAGAGGTAAGGAGACCCGGGAGCAACAGGTGAATGCAAGGCCAGCCCGGAGAGGAGAGCTGTCCCGTGTCCATGGAGCAGCAGGGGCAGCTCGAGGAGGTGGACAGTTCTGCTTAAGGCCGGTCTCGCCCACAGACAGAGCGGAATCCATCCCTCGAGCCGCCCAGCCCGCCTCGCACCGGCTCTGCTGCTCTGCTCCACTGCTGGGGGACCTTTGAAGGAAACCACGTGTCTTGTCTTGTTTTGCTGCAGGCAAAAGTCCCAGTATTCGCAGTTCACTGTTGACATCCCAAAGAGTTAGCAAGAACACCTGAAATTCCCCTAGGTAATTTCTGTTACTCCATGAGATTAAGATACTTCCAGTCTTGGGGGTCGGCCCGGTGGCGCAAGAGGTTAAGTGCGCGCGCTCCACTGCAGCGGCCAGGGGTTCCCCAGTTCGGATCCCGGGCACACACTGACGCACTGCTTGGCAGGCCATGCTGTGGCGGCATCCCATATAAAGTGGAGGAAGATGGGCATGGATGTTAGCCCAGGGCCAGTCTTCCTCAGCAAAAAGAGGAGGATTGGCAGATGTTAGCTCAGGGCCAATCTTCCTCACAAAAAAAAAAAAAGATACTTCCAGTCTTACTAAAGCAGCACAGAAACGACCCCTCCATGACTTTGGTTTTACTTAGCTTTTGTTGTGTGGTTAACTAGGTTGGATTTTTTTTCTTTTTTTTTTTTTTTTTTTTGTGAGGAGATCAGCCCTGAGCTAACATCCGCCAATCCTCCTCTTTTTTTTTGCTGAGGAAGACGGCCCTGGGCTAACATCTGTGCCTATCTTCCTCCACTTTATATGGGACGCCGCCACAGCATGGCTTACCAAGCAGTGCGTCGGTGCGCGCCCGGGATCCGAACCAGCGAACCCCGGGCCGCCGCAGCGGAGCGCGCGCACTCAACCGCTTGCGCCACCGGGCCGGCCCCGGATTTTTTTTCTTTTATTACAAATGTGATTTGGCTACAGGTTCTACAGCCAGCCAGAGATGAGTAAGTTCAGCTCAAGTGTCAGTCCCCTACATAGTATGACTGGATTCGTTTGGAATCCTGTTCCGAGACTGCTCCACACTCATAGGCTCGGCCTCCAGGGTATTCACCACCAAGCGTTTTCCATCCAAAGCATAGGAACCACGTTCTGGATTCTAACATATTATAAATGTTTTGGAAAAGAATATGGAAACGGCAGCACAAAAGTTTCTTAAGTTTTGAATGTTCCCTTAAAATGCAGGAAGCACCTGAAGTTGAGATGGTTCCATTCTGATAACTAATTATGCAGTATCACCTTCCAATAAGGCATGGCCATCTTCTTGTATCAAGAGTGCGCCATTACTTCAATCCTCTCCACTTTGTATTGGTTGTGTAACCTAAGCCAAGGCTCTGAAAGGCAGAAATAGAGACAGCTCTCTGCGAGCAAGAACTTGATGAGAAAGTCACCCACAGTGAGTGAATCTATCAGAATAAATATACGATACGGGAGATTAGCTCCCCCACCCCAAAGTGCACCCCAAAAGATGGCCAAGGAAGCTTGGGCCATTTCATACATGTATATAAATATATATTCTCTCTCTCTCTATATATGTATATTTGTATGATGTATACATTCATTGTTGAAAAGCAGACAAGCAAAAAAAAGTTAAAATCACTTGTAATTCTATATTACCATGTGTATAAAACACACAAACATACACATTTACACACGGAACTGCACTATCAGAAAATTGCAACTGAATCAGTAGATCACTCTTCTCCCTAACCCCCAGTCTTACAGAGGCATTTACACCCTGACACGTCATTACTTAAGCTGTTGAGTTGTAACGCTGGTTGGATTCCGCTCATAAAGGGAGAGTGTATCAATGACCAGCAGGTTGGCCTCAGAGTAAAGAAATATGCTTCTGATAACAGTTGAGGTGATGGGTGGAGGTGAGCAGGGTGCTGGCTTGCTTTGTGAGCCAGATGTTTAGGGTACGTATGTTCTGTACAAAGTGGCTCTTTAGGTTTGAGGGGGGGGGATTTTTGAAACATTATACCTGGAATTCATAAACCACTTCTGGGTTAGGGGTGAGAAGAGGGAACAGCCGACAAAGTTCCTAAAGCAGTGGCTTCCCAAGGGGATGCATATACCCCAGGTGGACACTTTGCAAACAAATATGGAAATGGTAAATACTAAAAATTATAGAAGTCAGTATTAAAATTTTACATTAACATAAATATTTAAAAAATTAAGTTAATACTAAACAATTAAGAATTAAGAGTTCAAGCATCCCCTTTTCAAATCTTTGTTTTTGGTATATGTCTTAAAACGTATTCTGCTTCTTATCAGTGCATACTCATATGACACATTTATTGATGGGCAGCAGCCAAGACACAGCACGTGCAGCTCTAACACCGAGGGGCCCACTGGGGTCTTCAGGGAGCTGCGCAGGGGCTGGGGACGGTGTGGCAAGAAGCCACTGTGGCCAGGCCAACCTGTGTCCTGGCCACTGAAGCCTCCATTCCTTCTGCTGGGTGTGGTGTTTGCCCCGTCAAAGGGACTCGGGATAGAAAGGGTGTGAACTTGCCCTTGTGTGCACCCCCAGAGGGCTGAATCTGGCCAGAGGAGCAGGGGCAGTGAGCTGGCTTCAGTCACATAAGACTTTTGGGACAACCAAAGCCATGCACATTCCGTCCAATTAACCTGGGGCAAGGAGGGGGGGGCCAGATCTCAAAACTTCATCCCGCATCTATGGGTACTAATAAGAAAGAAAGAAAAAGCCCTGCAGATCCAGCACGTTTGAGGGGAGGGTCTTGCTTTTAGATTGCACTTTTTTAAAATAAAACAACATTTAAGAATTGTGCTGCACATGCAGTCTTATCTAGCCTGGAGAGGAGACTCGGGCTGCGTTAGCTCTCGGCAGCTCCAGTTACACAATCCTTCTGAAGACAGAGTGTAAACTCTCCCTTTCCTTCCAGGTTTGCTTTAAAACCCCAGCTAGCTCAGCAAACAATTTTTTTTTTTTTTTAAGATTTTATTTATTTATTTTTTTCCCCCAAAGCCCCAGTAGATAGTTGTATGTCATAGCTGCACATCCTTCTAGTTGCTGTATGTGGGACTCGGCCTCAGGATGGACGGAGAAGTGGTGCCTCGGTGCGCGCCCGGGATCCGAACCCGGGCCACCAGCATCGGAGCGCGTGCACTTAACCACCAAGCCACGGGGCCGGCCCGCAAACAACTAATTTTTTAAAAAATGTGTATTTATTGGGGCTGGCCCGGTGGCATAGTGGTTAAGTTCGTGCGCTCCGCTGCGGCGGCCCGGGGTTCGCCGGCCTGGATCCCGGGCGTGGACATAGGCACCGCTCATCAAGCCATGCTGTGGCGGTGTCCCATATAAAGTAGAGGAAGATGGGCATGGATGTTAGCCCAGGGCCAATCTTCCTCAGCAAAAAGAGGAGGATTGGCAACGGATGTTACCTCAGGGCTAATCTTCCTCACACACACACAGAAAATTTTGTTTTATTTACCATTTTAGCAATTGTTAATTGTACAGTTCAGTGGCATTAAGTATATTCATAACATTATGCTACCATCACCACTATCCATTTCCAGAACTTTTTCATCATCCTCAACACAAACTCTGTACCTATTAAACAATAACTCCCCATTCCCTCCTCTCCAGCTCCTGGTAACTGCCGTACATTCTGTCCTATGAATTGAACTACTCTAGGTCCTTCATATAAGTGGAGTCACACAATATTTGTCCTTTTGTGTCTGGCTTATTTCACTCAGCATAATGTTCATCTATGTTGCAGCAGGTATCAGCATTTTCTTCCTTTTTAAGGCTGAATAATATTCCTTGTATGGCTAGACCACATTTTGTTTATTCATTCATCTGCTGATGGACCTTTTGGCTATTGTGATTAATGATACTATGAACATGGGTGTACAAGTATCTGTTTGAGTCCCTGCTTTCAATTCTTTCACGTACACACTCAGAAGGAGAACTGCTGGGTCCTATGGTAATTCTGTGTTTAACGTTTTGAGGAACTGCCAAACCATTTTCCCTGGCAGTGTCACCATGGTGCATTCCCACCAACAGTGCACAAGGGTTCCAGTTTTTCCACGTCCTCTCCAACACTTGTTATTTTCTGTTTTTTTTGGTAGTAACCATCCTAATGGGTATGAAGTGGTATCTCATTGTGGTTTCGATTTAGCAACCAATTTTAAGAATCAGCTTCCTTGCAGCAAGGAATAATAAATATCAATCTGAAGTGATCCTTCATTCAAGGTCTTTATAACATAAAATTCCCTCCAAAATGGTCATCTTCTCTTCTCTACAACTGAAAAGGCCGTAATCGACCGTCAGGACATAGGGCAGCACCTGTGAAAAGGCGGCAGAAGCTGGCCTCTGGCCTCCTCTCTAACAGCAGCCTCTGCTTCACGGGGCTCCGACCGTGGCAGAGCGTGTGTGCGAGGCAGGCTGTCCTCAGGCTTGGCCAAAGGGCCCTGAGCTCATTGCCTTTTTCCATCTACAATTCGTAGCATCTTAAATTGGCAAATGACTCTTTACTCCATTTATACAGTAAAAAATTTTCTAAACTCCTTGAGATATGGTAGTTTAAACAGAAATTTACAAACAAGAAACCCCGATAAAGAGTCTGCTTGCAAAGCTGTGTTTGCTAAAACACACACATTTTAAATTCAATTCGGGTTCCATGCAAAGCATAACCTACATTTCCAAGATTCTATAAGCTGTGATATCGGCTTTGAGGACTTATTTAATCTGATGAAAATCATTCTGACAGATGTTGTTTTGAGGAAGCAACATTACTTTCTCTCAGGAAACAGAGACAGTGAAAAATATCATTCCTGTCCTCCCCACATCCTCAGGCCTTTCCAGGTTTTTAAAATCACACATTTAATTTAAAGGAACTGCAAGCAAGGCAGAATTATCAGGGATTAGAGCTGTAATACCTCCTATACATCAGCAGAAAGTTTGCAGCCTTGTCACACCCGCCCTACGCAGCCGCGGAATGTTCACAGAGAACACATTTCCAGTCTTCTCCTGGTAAGGACCAAATCAAAGGCTTAACAAGGGTCATTTGTGCCAAATGAAAGTTTCCTATTATTTATTTTATAAATTTCCTTGATGAATAAGGTGTATACCTTATTGGCATTCCAAACAGGCAAGATAAAATACCATAAATGCTTAGTGAATGTGGGATCCCATGGAATGCAAACTCAGGACTCAGTTTGATAGTCTCATTTTTAAATCAAAGTCCCCAGCCCTGAGGAAACACTTCATATTTTTAAAACTCCCCTGAACTCTAAAACAGTAATTACTGAAATAAATTTCAATATATTTTAATTAACTCATATCCAAAGCACTACTAGTCTAACGTGTAATCAACAGAAAAATGACTCAGATTACATTGTTTGTTTGGGCCCTAAGACTTGATGACCTGGAGAGAGGGCACAGGTCCTGGGTGATGGGACATTTTCTGCCCAGCTCTGAGAGATGAAAACCGACCACCTCGTGCATTGTGGCTGGATGCGAGCCTAACAGTGGAGGCCTGGGCCAGCTTCCCTCCTGTGTGGAATGCCAACACAGCCCATGCACAGCTCATGCCTTCGTGCCTCTGCAGACAAGGGGCTCGTGGGCCCTCAGGTGGCCTCTGTGATGTCTCCCAGGTGATGCGGTCTCTGGTTCCCTGCACTTTGCCCAGTGGCCCCTTCCCAAGTCTGGGCCTCTTCCGTGGGACAGACCTTTGACGTTTGAGGAAGGCCACCACTGGCCTCTGGGACACCCTTTCCCAGGCTAAAGGGCACGAACGCAAACTCCTCCACTATCTCGGTTGGTTTCCAGTGTGCTTTCTACAGTTTTGCCCAGGACTGCAGCAGACACTCAAGATGTGCCCGCGCAGCCCAGACCTCTGCAGGACACATACGTTCCCAGTCCAGCCTGGGGAGGTGCTTCTGGGCTCCCTGGCAAGGACTGACCTGCCAGCAGTCCTCCCAGGACTGCGACGTAAGGCAATGTCGTGGCAGTGATCTGCACCTGCAGCCCTGCACCTGCCCTGTTCTCCCAGCTGGTTGTTTGGGCTCCTTTCCCTTCTTCCCTGAACCCCCAGGGAGTGCCAGCTGCCCCCTCACCCAAGAGTAGGCTTCTAGGAAGTGAGGGATTCAACGGTGCCCGCCGGGTCAGCCTGCGCCTTCCCAAGCCTCCGGACAGGGCTTAGGGCCACTTAGTTATCGGGGAGGAGCGTCTGAGGATGAGGAGATACACACAGCAATCAGGAAGACCGGGAATCCAGTCACATCACCTATCCCATTCAGAGCAGTCAAAATGGCAGCAAAGGCAGTACCGGAAAGTTCTAGTGAACAGAATCATTTTCATGTCGGCAGTTTTGATCCGGGTTCAAGGAAGGCCACTAAATCGTCCTCTGCAAATGCTTTCTCCTCTTCATGAAAACGCACTCTGAAAACATCAGCAGGCAGCTCTCATACAGAAGATGGAGACGCACAACCTCCACTGTGCTGTTTGTTCTTTATTTCCCCGTAAGGATGGGAATGATCCTAGATGATAACAGCTACTATTCACTGATCACTTCCGGTGGGCCAGGCCCTGAGGCAAGTACTTTACACAGAACTGTGTATCTAACCCTCTCAACCCTATGGAGTGGGAACTACTATCTCCTTTTACAGATGAGGGAACAGTGAATCAGAGAGGTTCAGGAATGTCTCTGAAGGTCACACAGTAGGTAAATGCTCAAAGTCAGACTAGGAACAAAAGCCGGCCAGGGCACTAGCCTGACGCCCTCATTTTACGGGTGAGAAGAGGGTCATGTAGTGGCCTCCATTTTTGGGTTCTGGCTCCCGTATGATTTAGAGATGCAGATTTTTTTCTTTTTTTGTGAAGAAGATCAGCCCTGAGCTAACATCCATGCCAATCGTCCTCTTTTTGCTGAGGAAGACTGGCCCTGAGCTAACGTCCGTGCTGATCTTCCTCCACTTTATATGGGATGCTGCCACAGCATGGCCTGACAAGCGGTGCGTCAGTGCGCGCCCAGGACCTGAACCTGGGCCGCCAGCAGCGGAGTGCGCGCACTTACCCGCTACGCCACGAGGCCGGTCCCGAGATGCAGATTTTTAAAGTAAGTAATCTAAATGTAATCAGAGTCCCTTATCCAACCGGACAGTACAATATATTCAAGTCTGCCTAAACATTTACTTTCTGACTTGATAATGGATTTTATAGAGTCTATTTTATGGATGGAAGAATGGCAGTTGGGAGAGGCTGAAACTTGTTCATGGTCCCAGAGGCAGAGCCTGGAGGGTGCGGGTCTCAGAGCTCTCAGCTCCGTGCCTTCTATTGGGTTGTTGGTCCCACCATCACACACATCTCGGCTCCCGGGCTTCAGGAACAAAGCCCAGTCAAGGTTTCAAATTATCCATCAAGTCAAAACACAGTCTGTATGGTCCAAGGAGGTGGCCAGGAGGAAAGGCGGCAGATAGATGCCAGCCGCACACCGGCTCTCACGTCAGTCCGTGTTCGAGTCTTGGCTCTGCCAATGACCGGGGGGTGGGCTGGTGTCTGACCTGTCGAGGTGTAGCTTCCTCATCTGTAAAATGGGATAGCAGCGGGCCCTCCCTCACTAGTTGACTGTACAGACACACGCTGCTTAGCACACAGCAAGCCCTCCATGAATGTCAGGTGTTGGGATGACGACACATCCCCGCTCCCTTCCAGGCACCAGCCCCACGCTCCCACACCTAGTCCAGTTCTGTGATCTTCAGACCCCCCAGCCTTGTAGAATGACCCCACTTATCAGGGACACAGGGCTTCAGAGGTAAGCAAAAAAAGGTTTGTGAACAACAAAACAGATGCCACCAAATCGAGGGACCTGATGTGAAGGAAAACTCCCTGGGCCCTCAATCTGATTTCTATCTTGACGTGATCTGAATGGCCTGCTTGCTCACTTTCCCAGCCCACTGAAGACAAGAAGAAACGCACAGCAGTGAGGAGGCCGGCTGAGCTTGCAGGAGGCCGCGTGCTCTGAGGGGACAGGCTCGGCACTGAGACCACCAGCTTCTCCTCCACGCACAGCCCCTGTCACTGCACAGGAGGCAAGGATGGAAGGAATCCTAGCTGGGGCACTGGCAGTGCTCAGCAGTAGCACTGTGCCATCCAGAAAAGGCTACATCGAAACTCGGGAGGCAGTCACCATGTGACACTCCCCCTCTTCCTGGTAAGAAAGCATGTGAGTGCTGAGACAGGGACTTCCCCCTCAAAATCACCCTGAAAGTCAAAGTGGCCTGGTGACTCAGGGAGTGTTGCTCTCAAAACACTCAGGTCCAGAAAGCTGTGTCAGAGGCTCCACTGCATTTTCCAAGAAGTAGCTAACTGTTCCGTGAGAAGGCGCCTCTCCTGAGGCCAAATGACAGAAGCGCCCCGTTTAACCTGTGACATCCTCACAAGGGGTGCATCAGCTCCCAGACCCCACAGCCTTTCAAGGTATCTGTGCACAGCCAAAAGGGGAGGGGGAGGCACGATGGTCCCCCAATCCAGCCCCACTAATGTAAACAGTGATACCGCACCCCATCACTGAGGGGCTGATGGTGATTCCGAGCCGCCCGGGAGTGACATCACCCCCACACCTCAGCTGTGCTGCCCGAGCCCTCCGACAGACAGCCGGGGAGAGGGGGCAGCTCCCCTCGGGGACTCTAGTCAGCATGGGAGTCAGGGTGCTGAGGTGTGGAATTACAAATGGCAACCAGCACCAGGAAGAAACGAACAAGGTGCTCTGCCGGAACACACTTGGGGGGGGTTACTTCACAGAGGGGAGTCAATGCAGACCCCAGAAAGCTAAAGTTTAAGCTGAGGTCCATGTGTGTGTGTGATGGGAAGGACATGATGCTAGAGCACAGTGAGCAGAAGGAAGAGGCATGATTTAATTTTTATCAGAACGAATGGAACGAGGTCTGGGGGGCCCTGTGCCCTTACACTGATGGTGGTGGGTGATTTGGGGTGCAGCCCAGCTTGCACGATGATACCTGGGAAAAGCAGTCTTCTTGTCGACCCTCCCTGTGAAAGGATAGAGCCCAAAGGCAATCTATAAGCAGATTCTGCTGCTATATTCTGACTCTGATCTAGACCTGTGGCTTTGTGTTTTCACGGAGCTTACAGAAAAATATATTCCCACCTGGGGTGATTTTAAATACATTTGCTAGTAGATAGATGGAAAACAAATCCTTTCTAGCCATTTTAGTTCTTGAAATATCTTTCTGGCTTGGTGTTAATTTATTTGGGTTATTAATTTTCTAGACACCAAAATAATAATTAGCATGGCTGGTGACCAGAGGGAAACATCGCACTTGACTGCACACTGACATTTCTGTGTAAAGTCATTCTTCAAAGTCGACAGTCAAGGTTGTGCCCTCCTCCACCTTGATTTCAGGAGCCGGGAGCACTCCCACAAGATGGCACTGCTGGTCCTTTTAGCTGCTGGCTCTCGAGGCCGGCCAAGCTCTGGCCCACTCCGCCAGGCTCAGGATACCTGGCAGCTGAAGTCCACTGTGGGCAGGGAGGGGCTGCTGGCACCTTGGGACGAGTGCGTCCCTTTCTCCCTAGGAACAGGTGTTGTCCAGTGAGTCTGACTAAAGGTAAATAAGACAATTCAAGTGCTTTAAATAAAATTCTAAATCTAAGAGAAGATAATCTGGAACCCAATTCTTTTTAGATTTGGTATATGGAGTTTGTAATATCTTTTTTAAAAGGCATGAGCGAATGTACTCTCTTATGGGAGAATGTTTGAGCTCATGTTCAAACTGGTCTCGTAACACTTCACCTTCAAGGAGAGGACTCAGGGTTGGTGTCAGCAAGGGTGTTCTCTCGTTCTCTTATTCAGACCTCCTGACCCAAGGGTGCTGTGACTTTAGGACAAAACCTTAGCCCGGCCTGTTCTCAGCCTGTCCTAGACACAAGCGGGGGTCAAAGTCTCCATGTGGGAGGAAGTTCTTCTTTGGGGCTTCCAAAAGACTTCTCTCTAGATAACATTCCACCCACAGATATTTGGCTAATTGTTGATCCAGATGTCAACACTTCACCCACCTGCTCCTTTAGAGAAGGCCGACACCCAGGTACTGAGTGTGTAGGGCAAGTACGGCTTATACGTAAACAATGTGTCACACAGAAACTCAGAACATACACTGACAGCTACCTTAACAGGGCCTGGGAATCTTCATTTTCCCTCTAGACACACATTCCTAGAAAGCTACTCTAAGCTTAGCACTCTTTACACACAGGACGATCTCATCATATGACTGATGGCTTTCCCTTCTTCTTTCCTCTGCTCTCTCCTTACTCTCCCTCCTTCCCTGGATGCAAAGAAGATGAGATAAATACAGTAAGTATTCTAGTTATTAGCTTGCATCTTATGGATCTCCTGGGCCAGAGAATCTCTGCATTCACCACAACACAGAGCGGTCACCACAGCTGCTGAGAGACACAAGGGCCATGCTTCCTGACAGGGTGTGGGTGAGCCAGGGTGCTGGGCATCTGCATGTCTAGAAAACCCACCTCATTCTGCCTCTGCCTCTACAGAGCTCAGAGAAGATTCGGAAGCACACAGGAAAGCGTGCAATGCAGAGTTTGAGGACCTGGGCTTTGGAGACAAATGGCTCTGGGTTCAAATCTCAGTTCAGATGAGCAGCCTGTCTGAGGCTCAGTGTCCATCCGTAAAATGGGAATAATCCCTATTTCATAGAACAGTTGGGAGTTTAAATGAAATACTGCATACCCTGTGTTTAGAACACTGCCTCCACTGACAAAATCATTTAGTGGTAATAAATATTGAATTAATTTCTTACATAAAGACAGTCTAGA
Source organism: Diceros bicornis minor (assembly GCF_020826845.1). NCBI lineage: Eukaryota > Metazoa > Chordata > Mammalia > Perissodactyla > Rhinocerotidae > Diceros > Diceros bicornis. The sequence goes on along the minus strand of NC_080759.1, from coordinate 53,453,986 downwards.
AGTTGCTATTTTGTCTTCTAAACTGTAATTTAAGAATTTTTTTCTTTTTTTTTTTAAAGACTAGAGAATTCTAGGGTTCCTTAGAGCTTCTTTGAAGAATGCCAGCATGTCCACCCGAAGTTTTCTCGTTCCTTGTTCTAAGCACCTTACTTACCCTGGGACAGGATTCAAGGGCATTACAGAGAGAAAATGATCTCCCAGTGCCAAAGAATTTGAAGCCCTGCCCATCTGCTCCCAGCATCCTGTGTTATTTAAACAGTGTAGGGCAAGAAAATTGACTGCTTCCTGTATGTCGCTAAATGTTCCAGGGAAGATATCTTTGAGGAAGAATGTAGATTATCATTAAAGGCAAGTGCTAAGTTTAAAATTAAAAAAAAAAATTCTGTGTGTTTTACCATGTGGCAATGTAGCAGATGCTGGGGGCAGGGGAAGCCTGCCTGTTGGTAAGCACCAAAGCCACAGTGTTGGAAGATGGGGACTGTAGGTGGGCCGCTTCTAAATGTGCTAAATCAGGCAATATTTGGCAATATTCGGGAAGCCTCCTAGGTACTGCACACTGTATAATTATCAGACAACCTGTGTCACTATCATATATGTATTAAAAGTTCTAAATGTTACCGCATTTCAGTAAGTAACATTTACACTTAAACTACAGTCGTCCCTACTTTTCCTTGGTTTCAGTTACCCTTGGGAAGCAAAACCCAGAGAAGGAGGAAAGCAAAACCTCGGAACGTCTCCCCTGAGAATAAGGGGGACCACTGTATGCCATCTTTGATTCTGGACACATTTGTTTTAGCGTCATTCTTTGAATTTCAAGTACAGAGAAGTGCCAGTGAATAGTTAATGCTGATTAGACAGGTGCTAAAAATCAGAGTATTTATTGTCTCTATCTTGAAATCAGATCTAGTCTGCTGTCTTCAGGGTCAAGGGTCATGTTTTACAAGGGTATGATTTTTTGGAGGAGGGTGTCCACAGTTCAAAGTATGAAGTATGTATTTTCTACAGCACAGCTATCATGGCTTTAAAAAGAAAAGTGAGCGTGTGAGTGGAAAAAATCTGACAAGACAACTGCTAATAGAAATCCTAGTAGAAAGAAGTACAAGTTGATATTAAATCAAATACAGACACCAAAACACTCCTCTGGTCTGGGTCTACTTCCATCTCCAGAAGTACAGAGGGCCAACCTTAAACGGGACCAGCTGTCCCTCGGATGTTTTTACAGAGAACCTGGCAACACAGAGCAGAGATGCCAGCCTTTACCTCCTCTCAAGATGCTTCCAGCCAGGTCTCTCTTGGCAACAGGGGCTCTGCATCTAGCAGAAGTTGAAACACGGCCTGGGAGGACTGAACGTAGCTTCAAGTCCATGGGATGATGGACAAGAGATTTTGGGTTTCTCTGTTGCTGGATTCACCAGTAATTATATCCTAATCCACCCTCCAAACTCCTGGCAGGGAGGGATTGGTGAGCTGATAGCAGCAGTTGCTCCCCAGGCGGCCAGGCGGCATGATAAGCCGTCCTCAGTGGTCTCGGATTTGCAAATGCAGCCGCTGCCTGATTGAAAACGCTGGCTCTGTGGACCCTCCTTAGATCACACCATGCCCTCGTGCCTTTTCCGTAATTAACAGAAAAAGAGGAGAAAAGTCAAGTACATAAAAAACTAAACCCACTGCCAATTCTGCTTACTTTTTCAAACCAGCTAGTGAGTTAGGATGACTTCCAATTAATCCAAGAGCCCCGCCCTCAACCACATGTTTAGAGCAAGCACTTCAGAATATCCTAATAGCAGGGGAGCACAACAGGAGCGACTGTGGTATACACAAACATCAAAGTCACACACCCTGAGCACTGATTAAAGTCCTCATTCACTCCCTGATGTTGAATAGTCATGATGCTCTGATCTTCTCTGGTGACCGGGTCACCTACTGGGTAAATTAATATTCAGGGCCCTAAGGTTTACTTGTGGTTTATTTGTTTATTAGTCGGTTTCATTCATTTGTTCACTCAACAGGTATATACATATAGTGTCTACCAAGTACAAGCAAGCCTCAAAATCAGGAAGCATTTGCTTTACATTTGGAGCGTCTCCTGTCTCCTGCCTGTTCAGTGGCTGGAGGGACACTGGCCCCGCTCCTCATCACCTTCCTCCTCTCCACCAGCCAGCGTTTGAAGCTCACCCACTGTGCAGGGCTCTGGGACAGGTGCTGGGGTGAAGATGAAAGAAACCAGAAAGCTGGTCCCAGAGGGCCCCTCGAATGTCAGCAAGAGGCCAACGGGGCAGGCCTGTGAGGTTTACCAGAAACTAAAGTGGAGAACAGGCCATCGTGATTTTCCAGAAATAGGCTCTCCCTTTTTCAATGGGACCAGTCTCTGTGGCAACCACAAGAAAACCGAGCATGTCCTGATCAACAGGAGGAACTCCCACTCGGCTGATCTTCCATCAGGGATGCGATTTCCCCCAGGGCTGCTCCTGAGGACGTGTGGGGAACCAGAGAATCTCTACGACCTTGGCAAGGAAGGATTCCAAGTGAAGAAGAGAAGAGCAGGCACACAGAGAGAGCGAGCATCCACCAAGTGCTGCACTGCGGCCCACGCCCAGAGCGCTCATCTCCACTCCTCCTTCCTTCTGGGTGTCTGCTTTCTCAGGGCCCTCTCCTTTGCTTTCCATGGGGACAGCCATATAATCTGCTTTCGCCTCCAATGAAGCACTCAATGTGTCTTGTTACCAAAAAGCGAGGAGACAGACAACTGAATGGTAAGGCAGTTTTACGGGGCTGGAAGAGAACAGGCATTCTAATTGACAGCCAGGTGGCCATGGCACTTGAGGCGGACTCTTTGAACCTGAGTTTCCTCATCTGAAATAAGGAGCTAATTACCCCCTCCGGAGCTCACGGGAAATCGGGCGAGATCAAGTGAGCTCTGTGACTTAAGCCCGCAGCACACACAAGGAGTGACTCGGGGAGAGAACTGTTAGGAGGTTAGCGTGTGAACTGAAGCAGGTCCATCTAGGCCACGTTACAGTGCGGAGGGAGGACTGCAGGACGGTTCTCATGTGAAAATTAGAGCAGAGAAGCGCATCCTTGAGTCTGGAAGATGGCTCCAATCTGTAACCTGAGGCGATGCTCGAGGATCTTGCCAGGGCTTTGGGGAAAGAACAGAACAAGCAGCGACCTGGAGTTTCCCTACCAAACCGAGCTGCACCTGGAGAGACAGTCCCATGGCCACAGTCACAAAGAGGATGAGCAGGATGAGACATCCTGTGCTGAGCTCTCAGCAGCCTGGACGTGACACACTTCAAGGGATATTAGGGCTAAATGTAAATTTAATGTTTAAGAAATCAAAGGAGAACCTACACTTTACAATCCTCACTTTGAGATGGCATGCATGAACAGACCACACCAGAACCTTCCTTCTTTCACCGTAGTTGGGCAAGCAAATCTGCATCTAAGGCCCATCTGTTCCAAGGGAGCGACAGAAAGTGTAGGAATAGCGTGGCCACATTTCAGAGGAGGATAAGAACTTCCGCAGTTAATGACAGCAGTGAATCACCACACAAAGGTAAACACTTTAGAATGCAAGCTAAGGTGGGGGAAAGGAGGAGTTGGGGCCTTTTTTTCTTTTTCCTTTAACACCTGCTGGCCCTGCAGGAAGGGGAGTTTTGTCAGGGTTAGGAGAGGAGGACATTTCAGTTAAGAGCAGGTCTGGCTGGGAGCTCGACTTGGCCCAGCTGAGATCCAGGGCAGCACGGATGACTGGGGCACGGTAAGTCCACACATGTGGATCCTTGCACACCACCACCGTGCCCGTGCACTGAATAAATATTTACTGAGCAACCACTGTGCCAGCCACAGGGCTGGGTACTGGAGACCCGGCGCGACCGACACAGATGGGGCTGGCCCTCCCAGAGCCTAACTGCGCGAGGGTGGTGGGCTGCAGGGTGCGTTGGGACTCAAGACAGACTTGCCCTACTTGCAAATGGACTTAGGACCTTTGTTCTTCTGGGTCCCATGTGATAGGTAAATAACCCTATTGTTTTGCATTTTGTTATCCAAAACTAGAACGCACTGCCTGACAAACAGAAGTTCTTGTGCGGATAATGGGAGAGAATATTGGAAAGTGGAACTATTCCAGAAAACCTGGGCCATGTGGCCCCTGGAGCAGCATGGTATAAATTGCCTGTGTTTGCACTGTTCCAGAGCCTCGGCTAATACATCCAAGGATCAAGCTGTCACCCTGGAAACCAGAGGGAAGGACCCTAAAGTACAGTGACACCCAGGAGGAAACCTGGAAAGCTGCGGGGCACAGAGTCTGGTTGGGCAAGCGAGTGCACAGTTGAGACCTGAAGCATCCATCGGCCACGAGGCTTTCCCAAGGAAACAAGGAGGGCAGTATTTCAAAGGAGATCCACCAAGGAAGATGGAATGGGAGTATTACCTCGAGGTAAGTGCTATCATGGACAAAGAGCCCCAGACAAAGACGAGTTCTTCTTAAACTCAAGAGGCAGTTTGTTGCTTTTCTTTGGCATTTGCCTCAAAAAGGTCCTGATCTGAATATAATCCCCCCTCCCCCCAGCATCTTTATGGTTCAGTAATAGAGCTGTGAGAGAGTCCATTATCGGTGCCTTAGGTATATTTTCTGCACTGCCATCTTCAAAAAGGATTGCAATGGCAGATGGCATTATATTTGTATTCCTATCCTTTTCCGGAAAAAAAAAAAAAAGCAGCCAATCTCCTGCTGCCTCCTCCCTGACCAGTTACCTTAGCATGGTCGTGGGCCCCTGACTCCCCGGGACAGTCCGTGTTAGGCCTGGGTCCCGGTGTAATTACTAACAGCGCCTCCTTTCACTCTCAAAAGCAAGTCAGTCTGAACACGTTGCTCGGTCCCTCCAAGCTGAGACACAGAATTCTAGAATGATCCTCAGCTTTACTGGGGCTCTTAGTTTCGTCAAGCGGGGAAGAAATGCTGGTATTCCCTCTGCCCATATGACTTTGATACTCGAGCCAGCTGGTAAACACCAGCTCAAAGGCGGCGCCTGTGTTGTCTTTCCCCCGCCCTCTGGCCAGAACTGGTTCTCTCCCAGCTGTGTTCCCACAAGAACTTCTCACCCATCACGAGGCAGTGTAGGCTCTTGCACACCCAGCTCCCCTCCAAGGTCAAGGACAACGGCTGAATTTGTTGTGTCCCCAGCACCTGCATAGTGCCTGGTGCACATTGAGGCTCAACAAACACCATCAGCACGTGAGTGTCGCTGCTGCAGCCTGTAGCAGTGGCAGGGAGTGAATGAACCTGGGTGATTAACCGGGGTTGTTTATGACTCATGTCTTAGGAATGCACGTAACTCCTTGTGCACAGAGAGCCGCAGAGGCTTGCAAAGGAGCGATTAGAGATATGTGGATTTATGTGTGTTACCTACCAATCTGGCTGGACCAGATCTGCTGGTGATGGGGAGATAACCTGGAATTCCCAAGCAAATGGGCTCTTCTTCCAGTGTATGCCAGACTACTCTTGAAGACTAGTCAACAGTTTTTCTCCCTATTAAGAGGGCTCAGGCTAACAGGTACTTCTTGAGATCATCTCAAGTCAAACTTGAGAATGGTGACGGAACCATGAGTTGAATCCTAAATGAGGAGGATAGATGCTGGAGGCAGAAGAAGAAGGAAGGGGTGTGTGCCTTATTAAGACCACTTTCAAGAGTCTGAATTAACATTTAACAGGAAAAAACCCCATCAACCTTCTCTATGGCAATTCCTGGCAGCCGCCAACAAGGGCTGGATTTTTTTGCCGGACTCTTGTATTCCCTAAAAATTTTAGTATCTCCCTAAAAGTCTGGAATGGTTCAGAAAGAACAAGTGACCAGACTGAGGCCCGGACTCAAAGTCACACTTTTTTATAAATTGTGACTTCGCTCACGACGAAAAACCCAACTCAAAGCAAAAGGGACCATTAAGTCCAAAGTATTTTCTCAGGGGCTTGAAGAAGATAAAGATGTGTGGCTACCATTCTTACCCTCAAAAGGAGCAGTCTATCATGCTTTGCCTCCTCAACTGGATTCTCAAATACCTGAAGGATCCAGGTCTTCAATTTGAAACTTTCTTCTTACCTATGGCCATCTCCTGATTAGGGGGATTGGTCATCGGTAAATAAGTATTAAAAACATGCCCTGCTTCCGCTGACTTCCATTTGTCACCCAGCACCTATGAGAGTGAAGTGAAAGACTCTGCAAGGAATGATTCACTTTGGGGCAGCAGGCCACACCTTACAAAGGAGAGTGCTCCAAAAGCTGGGTGGTCTCTTGTTTGGATGTAGAAGGATTTTTTCCCCTTAGAAACAATATTAATGATGCTCAGATCCTTATATACTGTCTCATAATCCATGTAACCCAAGTGCAGGACATTAAATGCCAGTGTCCCCAGTCTCAGGGCTGAGAGATGACAGTGGCTGGCTGGCATCTGAGATGCGGCAGCTCTGGGGCCCAGGCAGGGGCAGGGAAGTGCTGGCCTCCAGATGGGCTGGTCAATTTGCTGTGTATCAGGTACTTCACACTTAGGAACAGTTATGTAGGATTCTATTTTATAATTCCAGAAGCATTACCGAGGGAGTAGCCCAGTGAAGTTTGCTCTAAAAAGACTCTTTTCCCTAACAATTAAAAGAAATATACCAAAGAATCCATAAGGGATGAGTAAGTTATTAAACTATTAAGTAGTTGCTGTAAATATGTGGTGTTAATTCAGTAATTCATAATGGACTGGTACAACAAGATTTCTAAGGGTCACACAATACTGCTGGCTTTTGGCGGTAGCTAGCATCCTGGAGCACATGCCAACTGCCTCTTTACCTGGCAGGCTGGGTGCGGGGTACCATGGACCCTTCTCCCTGGCTGACTCCCCAAGGAGCCGTGGTGGAGGAGAGAGCAGGGACCTGGGTGTGATGTGCTTCCACCTCCCCACCGCCTGGAAGGGCCAGGCACTGGCTTGTCTCTGGCTTCAAGAGGGAAGCAACAGGAGGGAGAGAGGGAGGGGTCCCAGAGCACGATGAGGCTTCTCATCAGGTGCCATGACAGTGATGAGCATTCACAGGGGTGCTGCAACATCTCATCTGAACCCAGGAACAGGGCAGCTTGCTCCTCAAACCCTTGGGCCAGCGTGGGTGACATTCATCTTCACGGGTGCCTTGTGCCTCAGAGTTTCCATTACAGCCCCTGCTCTCATATCCAGAACCCTTGGGGCCAGATAGGTTTCAGAATTCAGATTTTTTTCAAATTTTATAAAGGTGACACATTACATATATCATGTATAATGAACACCCCCGGAGGGGTCTGGGGCAGCACCCCATATTCAAACCCATTAATATCTTTTACAGCAAAACGTATGGATATTTCACTACGTGGGATAAATAAGGACTATAAATAGCCTCACAGTTCAATTTTTGCCACCGTAAGAGTTTTAGTGTGAAAATATGAAAACCTTTGCAGTTTTCCGAGCCCTCTGGACTGTGCGTTTTTTGCTTGCCCTGGGGACACTTGGGCACTTTCCACTTACTGCCTCCTACATAGCTCTGGCTACCGCTCCACCGCTCCCTCCACCACCAAGAGAGAGAAGTGGATTTGGAATAAACAAGCCAGTATAGCTGTCAAGGGGTAGAAGGAATCTCAGGCATTACTCTGGGATTACATGGAGAAGCTGCGGTCAGCTCTACACATTTATCTACACAGAGTAAAATTTGATTTATACATTTAAGTAAGAGCTTTGGCAAGGCAGAATAAAATAACTGCACCTGGGGAATTTGTCCCAAATTGTCAGCCCCCCAGCCTTTTCTGGGTTGAGAGAACTGTGGACTAATAACCCTGTCTTATGTATGCGGGCCTTCGCTCGTCTCAGCCCGTGTTCCAGCGACCTTCACTGCGAGGTGCGGGGCGGGCAGCACACAGGTCGCACTGGCCTCCTTTTATACAGGTGAGGAAGCCGCTCAGTGACGGAGGAGACCGTGTTGTCTGTGGTCACGGGGCTGGGAGGAAGTGCAGCCAGGACAAGAACGAGGGTCCTCCAATTCTCTGGCAAGCTCTGTTCTCCTTACCCCTGTCGCGTGCACAACTCTCAGGACTGTGGCCCAAAACATGTTCCACCCAACTCTACTCCTGCAACGTGATTTCAGTAACCTTGGTCAGCTAAGTTTTGGAAACACTGCTTCTTGCACCTTCCTCTCGGGGATTTAAATGCCCCTTAGTGTATGAGGGCCCTGAGACGTCTTAAGGAAACCAGATTAACTTCATTTAACTCATGTTTCCTAAGTGCATTTGAATCGACATTCTCTGGGACACTGATTAAAGGCAGTTTCAATTGTGTTCCAGATTTTATGCCGAGTTGTAAGCGGCTTATCCACTTGGAAAGCGTTTTACCTCGGAGGCTGAAGGAGAAACCACAAAGATTTATTGGGAGACCCACGTCTAGGGAATCCATTTTTCCAGCCACCACCTCCAGTTACCTCCAGGCCACGTGCTGTTGGGGTCACTGGATGGACACTGAGCTCCCTCCACTGCTGTCCATGAGTGAGGTTGTGTATCTGACTCAGACTCAGCCAGTGAGCCAGAGTCTGGCTCGCCTAGGGCACCCCCACCTAGGGCCAAATACCCTCATCGGCATGCACCATCTGTGCAAAACCTGGTGGATGGGGCATTTTCAGTGGAGAAAGGAGAACTCAACTCTGGCGCAAGACTCTTTCTGCCCTCCTCCAATTTTCCTTTCCAACTCGGTATGACCGTTCACGAGCAAGGTGATGGTGGGAGAGCAGCAGATTTAAAGGTAAGCTGAAGTCATACCTTTGAGCTCTGATTTTCCTCTGGAATTATTTGACATATCTACGTGTTGGGAAATTCTAGAAATTATGAAATCCTTAGTCAGATGGGAGATCTGGACAGAGTGTCCTTGGTGGAACATGAGTTCCATGAGCCATAACAAAGTGACATTCATTTGGGCAATTACTGCCCGAAATCGTGTGAGATCCCTGGAAACAAAGCATTTCTCAGACACGCGTTACTAGGTGGGATGAGAAAGTGGCCACAGTAATCTCCCAATTCTGCACTGGGGAGTCTGAGCTTGGCTCAGCATCATCACTTACATCAAACTGTGCAACACTGAAAAGATGCCCTAGGACTCAAGAGGCAGGTTGCAGCGCCTGGGGGCAGACTGACCACCAGCCTCCTGTCAGTCCTTCTCTGTTGGGTGCACCCTACAGCGAGAGCAGGTACAGGTGTCCTAAACACACCGTGCCTCAAATAGTCTATAACAACCAGAGCTATCCACCTACAGTGTTAGGGTTACTTACAGTTCTCAGTTTTTGACTGTAAAATGATGGAGATAAAGAGTAACAATGGACATACTACTACTAACAGCTAACAGTTTTCTTATTCTGTGCCAGGAACTATTCTAGGTGCTGCAGACACATTAACTTGCACAATCTTCACCATAGCCTGATCAGGTAAGTACTATTATCAAATACAATTTACAGATGAGGTCACTGAGGCACAGAGAGGTTTAGTAAGCTGCCCAAGGCTACACAGCTACTAAGAAGGGGAGTCAGGATCCAAACCCACAAGCCTGGGCTCCTAATGGCAGCCGGTGCTTTTCAAAGTCCAAACCTCAAAATACTTTAAGGCCTTTTGTGGCGCAATTTTGTGGATTTACCCAAATGTTGCTTGGTTTATAACAAAATCAGTCAGAGACAGACAGACAGATAGACTTGTTAAGACTAACTCTCTTTACTATCCAATGACCAGACAGTTGAGAAACGTTTCCCTAGGAGGAATTTCTTGTAACAGTGTATGAGACAAAAATGATGATGGGATTTTATTAAGGACACACTTTTACTAACTTAACAACAGTACCTAGGGTCATGAAATGCTTATCCAAATTTAATACATAAATCGTACCTAACTAAGAGGTCGACAGACGTGTGCACGGAAAGCCCACAGTGCAGGTCAGGGGAAAGCAGGGAAGGCTCTGACCTCTGGGACGTCAGTGCACCAGGAAACCCCGATGCGCACAGAGTATTTTGGTCCTTCTACAGAAACAATGCAAATCACCACGTCTTCCCCTAATCATGTAACCCCAGCCAAGTGACTTCTCCTTTCTTGATCTGGGTTCGCACAACGGTAAGACGAAAGGGGGGCATGCTAAGTTCAAAACCCACACGGAAAAGTCAGAGGGGATCGGCCTTAAAGAGAAGCCAGCGATCTGCATCCGAGGCAGTTGGCCAGTCTGCATGTGTCTCAGGCAGCCATGGCCCCAAGGTGAATCAAGTAAGGAGAAGTTAATTGAAGGCCTCCATTTAGGCACAGGGCTGTTACAGGGAAGGACAAGGTACTACAGGAGTGCAGGGGGATTTGGTTTGGAGGACCAGTGAGGTTCCGGCTGAGCAAGGATGACATCTGTCCAGTGGAGGTTCTGAAACAGATGAGCAGTAGCACCAGTGGGGTGGGGGCCAGAGAGAATGAACCAGGGTGGTTTCTGTCTTTTCTCAACAGCAGCACACTGGGTTATATCTGAATAATGGAAAGTTTCATATCCAAAATGCTTAACAATATGGCACTGGCACTGATCAAAGGGGGGCAAGCTAGTGGCATAATGCACTGGCGGCACCAGCTCAGCTCACAGGGCAGTTTTCGCTTAGAATAAATTCTCCACCAACTGCACCAGTTTGCTGCCTCACCCCTGTGCCCTCACTACCCCCGAGGGGCTCCAACTTTTATTCAGTCCTAAGAGCTGGGCACTACCCTGAGGAGCTGAACCGTCCTCTAACAGTGCAAAGGAATTCCTTTGCATGATAGACACTTGAGCATTGCTGAAACTCCACGTAGCAGGCAGGTTGTAAAGAGTGCAGCTGCCAGAGCACAGAAGTGACCTGGGGGCACATAAGGCCAAATCCTAACTTCAAGGAGGAAAAGTTTAACCTTAAGTTATTAATTCTTCTCTACTCTGGAACTGCTTAAAGTGTTTTCTATCAAATGGCCTTCCCACATTTTGACCATGACCCACTATAAAGACTTGGGTCATCTGACACCGGGACCCAGCGCAGGCACACAGATGCACACAGACACCGAAAACAGACAGTTCCGACTCTTAGAGCCTGGGATACACTCGAGTGTATTTTCTGCTTGATCCTATTCCATTTAAAAAAATGCTGGTCTCCACCTACTGAACCAATTTCATGACCCACCATTGGGCCACAACCTAGTCGAAAAGACACAGTTTCCTCTGAGGAACTGTAATAAACGACAAACTTTCCTGAGCTGCCGTTTTTCTTTGTAATCATAAACGATGCGTGAACAGTCACTGGAGGGTTATGCAGGTCAAGTCCCACTACAGGCCAGTTACAGGAACGGGGTTTGGAGACAGACAGCTACAGTTCTGAGCACGATAAAATGTCCTCAGACCAGATCCACAGGGCACCAGAGGGCGGCTTGTGACTGTTACCAGGTGAATGAGTTTTCTAATAGAGTAAAACCTTATTTAGTCAGATTTCACTAATTTGAAGTTTATGTTCATTAGAGAAAGGTTGGACAAATAGGTAACATAAACAAGATGGTAGGAAGAATATGAAACCCCAATAAGGTTTTGGGAAGAAACTCAAAACATCCTACAATGAAAATTTATAAACAAATGTTGATGTTTATTACAAATCTTACTTATGCATTAAATCATGTCTCCTGTGAGGAACTTTCCTGGCAACACTCTAATTAGGCAAGTCTGAGTTACAGTATGATCATAAAAGTAACAATACCACATTTCTTTGTAAATATTTTATACTTTGGATTTTTAAAAAGTATATCACACATTCACTAGAATTAATACAAACTGGTGACGGTCTACTGCATGAGTTTACACTTTATAAATGTTTTTATGTTTGCTATTCAGAATATGTACACACATTCCTATAAAAAGCCAGGCACTTGGGATAGCAGATAACGAATACAAGCTCAATTCCACACGACCCTACACAGTTAAGACAGTGTAACTGCTGCTCAGGGAACAAGACCCAACAGCAACAGCATATACTCGCAGGGAGGAACAAGGTAAATATGTGATGTGCTGAAGAAGTCCCACCACCCGAGAGGGCTGTAAAAGGTTTCACACTCCACCCCATTGCCCAGATGTGATCATAAACTTCCCAGTGCTCTGAGCACAGGGTTGCTTCACGGTCAAACGGGTGTGACAAATGTCGGGTTACACGGGGTTGTGTGGCCTTCTCTGGGGCAGGGCCTCCCTGGCCCATCGTAGGCTAAGGTGCACTGGGAATTGCCAAGACGGGACCACAGGAGGATGCTTGCTGACTTCTCTGACCACGGGATTCTTGTTATCAGAGAGGACTTTATAGGACTGGCCTGCTAGGAAGCAGGCTTTGAAAAACGCTACACAAGGAACTTCCGCTCCCACATGTCACAACAGCGTTGAAAATGTGACTAACGTAAAATAAGCTGACATTTAGCTACTTGTAACATGTCCCAGGTGAGGCCCTCAAAGGGGAAGAGTGGTTGTGTTCAACAAAATTTATCAATGTTTTCTTCAGGGCTGTGGTTCAAAGGGTGGTCCCTGCACAGTAGCACCAATTCTCCTGGGAGCTGGTCGGAAACGCACACTCTCAGGCCCCACCCCAATCAGAAACTCGGGGGGGCTGGGCGAGCAATCTGTGTTTTACCCACTCCAGGGGATGCTGACGTGGATCAGCGCTGAGAACCAGGCTGTGCTTCAAGGTCGCAGTGCTCACGGGAGAGGGGCAGCCCCAGGAGGTCCAGTCACCTCCACTTTCAGCAACAAATTAGGGAAAATTCCCTACCGTGTGCCGAGGCAATTAAGACAGACAAGGAAACAGTTTTTAATCTGCATTAACACGCACATGCACGCACATGCACACACACATGATGTAACAACCATCCCCTTCCCCTCCCATGACCCTTCTAGAACAATTCAGTCCTAAGGCCTTAGGTGGAGCAGAGCAAGCTGGTATTTCCTGAGTGCCGGCTGTTGGCCAGGCACCATGCAGAAGGCTCAACCAGGCTTTCTCACATTAAGTCCTCTGAACAAGGTATTATGAGATATTACGAAACAAGATATTATGAAACTGAGGCTCAGGGCGTCGCAGGTATGTGGCCTAAGCTACACAGCGGCTCTGGCAGAACAGGATTCAACCCCCACCCTCTCATCCTGCGCTCACCTCATGGTACCGCGATGCCTCCAGGAAACATGTCACCACAGCCACAACACTGACAGAATGTTGAGCATCACGGAGGTCTGCGGGTCTGCTGGGGGTTCAGAGGCAACGGGGGTTCTCAGAGAGATCAGGTTGACTTTTACATCAGGTTTCGAAGTCTAGTGGGGGTGGGGATGCTCGGGAGGGCGCGGAGGAGGAAGGGAAGCATGGACCACAACCTAGCAATGGGTGCAGTGGGACAGCGTAGAGCGTGAGGAACGTGGCCAGAGAAGGCGCGTCTGGTGACGCTGAGGAATTTGCACTGTCTTCTGCAGGTGATGGGGAGCAATCATGTTGGGAATGTTCTTCAGCCCCCTGCAGAGTTCTGAGCCTGGCCCGGTCAGAGACATGGGCAGACCGCGTTCTCCTACCAGGCCTGGGGCGTGGCTCCGGGGAAAATGCCCAGGCTCCCGGCTTAGAACCCGGGCTCAGCTACCTCTGTGCACTGACTCAACCTGTCCCAGCCGGGTCCCTCCCAGGGGAAGGCGCACAGCCACTGATGGGGCTGCCTGCCCGCAGCGTGTGTCTAGGGCTCTCAGGGCTGGCCCTGTGCTCAGCGCTTCACTCCGCGTCTAGTTGAGAGCCCGGCACACAGTGAGTATTCTAAGGAGGAGAGAGAGAAATTTTAAAAACACAACTTCAACACAGTGTGGCTTTAAGGAGTTCCATAGAGAGTTCCAGAGAAGCCCAGGAAACAGGTGCCCCACCCCAGGCGGGGAAGCCCAGGCCCAAGCGAGGGTGCAAGGATGAGTAGGAATCAGCCAGGTGAAGAGGGGGGCTTCTGGCCTCTGTAGTCGGTCTGCAGAGCACTCCTCTGTCTGGCACCTGGGATGGAAGCATGCGCACGTGTGGCCAAGGCCTGGGTGTCCTCAGGGAGCTCACACCCTGCTGGGGGCTTAGTGAGTGTGGAGCAGAGAGGGGAACTGAAGATGAGCAGTCATCTCAGGAAGTGGCAAGTGAACTGCAGAGCCCTGCCGTGAAATGTGGAGAGAGTCGAGTTGGCCAGGTTGTGTGACTTTTCTCTGGAAACATCCAGACTCTTGCTTTTGGGCACAAAGAGTCCTGTTGGCACAGGACTGGAGGTGCATGCAGCGTGGTGTGTGTGTGTTCATGCTGGTGGGGCTACAAGACTTCCCCCATCTCGGGCTTTAAGGTGCAGGGTGGGGCAAATGGAATTTAGTTAGTCTTGGACATCCAAATAGAGATGCCCAGCAGGTGGTTGGCAATACCAACTTGAACCAGGGGAAGTAGTGAGGGCTGGAGATATGGATATGGGGTTATCTGCAGATGCACGGTATGAAAAACTGAGTGGACATGAGATTACCCTGGGAATATGCTGAGCGAGGAAAGAAGAGACAGAGGAAAAATGCAAGGTAACTAATAAAATAACAATTGAGGGCTTTAATTTAAACCTGAGTGAACGCAGAACTTAACCCCGTGATATATTTGAAACTGTCAAACATGACATAAATCCTGCCATGGGGCACACGCTTCCAGGTTTTGGAATGAGGAGAGAGTGAAGGATTATACCCTTCTGCACACTGTAAGGGAAAGTTAAGGGCAAGCAGAAATAGGGATTAGCATGGCCAAAAATAACGTGCAGCTCCCAGCTGGCTGCACGGATGGCCTCCCACCCAGTTTGGACCTGAAACTTTTCCCTTCCTTAGAAACAACTGGAATTTCACCTCCCAAGCCAAAGCCCCGTGTCTGTAACTGCCCCCTACTGAAGGCCAGCCGTGGACTGGGCAACCAGGGAAAGGGCTGGTCTGATTGGATGCATAATTACCTTGGTTTGAGAAAGGAACAGTGTTTACCAGACTCTCCTAATAAAATCCTCCCAAATTGTGCTCTGGGGGACATACCTGGCCCTCCTGAGTGTTCGCATTCTGCGAGAGCTGTGTCTGACATTTAAAATCCTCTGAACCCCTACAGTGCTTTCTCTTCCATTTCACTCATTCGGTGCTTCTCGCTGTCCTGCCCTGTAAGTGCGTATGCCCTGTCTTCCTCATTAGACCATAACCAGCTCATTCAGGGCAAGGTCCCTGTTTACATCCTTCTCGAACAGTCCTCTGAGTAAGTCCTCAAGGACTGGCTAGACATTGGTTTGATTAAACCGAGTTTGGGACTCAACACTAAGTTAAACTTTATTTTCCTTCTAAAAATGATTTGAATGTCTACCATTTGCAAGCACTGCAGGGGTGTAAAGTGATGTAGCACACGCTGCTTCCTCAAAAAGGAGATGGTCTCGGCAGAAACACAGCATATAGGCAGCCCAAGAAGGACTCAGGTAACAATGGTGTGCTAAGTGTGGGGCTGTTATGGGCTGAATGTGTCCCCCAAATTCATATGTTAAAGTTCTAACCCCCAGTACCTCAGAATGAGACCTTATTCGGAGACAGGATCTTTAAAGAGGTCATTAAGTTAAAATGAGATCACTGGGGGGCCCCTAATCCAGTATGACCGGTGTCTGTATAAGAAGAGAGAATTTGGACACAGACACACACAGAGGGAAGGCCATGTGAAGACACAGGAAGAAGACAGCCATCTACACGCCAAGGAGAGAGGTCTCAGAAGAAACCAACCCTGTTGACACCTTGATCTTGAACTTTCAGCCTCTGGAACTGTGAGGAAATATATTTCCGTTGTTTAAACTGCCCAGCATGTGGCCCTTTGCTACGGCAGCCTTAGTAAACCGATTCAGAGGCACAGACAGCTGCATGTGTAGAAAGAATTCAGATGGGAGAAGTCCCCATGGGCTGCAGGAGTGAGGGAAGCCTTTGTGAAAAAGGAGCTTATGCAGGGCCTTGAGGACCAGTACAACTCACGTAAGTTGAGAGAACCTTCTAGATGTGAGGAGCGGCAGTGCAAAGGTGTGCGGAAGGAAGGGGCATTGTGTGTTCTGATAAATGAGTAGACATGGCCTGCTCAGGCCCTGGATTCATGGAAAAAGGTGGGTCGTGAGGTCTGCAAGAAGTTGGAAGGAGTGAGACTGGGTAGGGCCTTAAATTACAAGTTACAAAGAGTAGGAGCCCATGAGACCAACACGGCACTTGAGAGAGTTGTGCACCAGGCCTAGGCAAGTGGGTGGATCTATAATGAGCCTTGAAGGCTTGGTTGGGAAAGCCCTTAGCTCTCCCAGTGATCAATAGCCGCCATTCATAAAGCGCCTTCTCTTGTACAAAGTTGGTATCTTTTCACCCTGTGAGGGGTTATTATTTTTACTCTCATTTTACATCAAGAAGCCCAGGCTCTAAAGAATTTAAGTTTTTTCTGCAATCACACAGGCAGCAGGTCACAAAGCTGGGAGTGAAACCCAAGTTTTCTGTCCCAAACTCTGTGCTCCCTGCACCCCATCCCACTGCAGAGGTGAGGGGAAGCCAGACACCCTAAGGTGTTGTCCCTCTAGACAGCAGGCAGGTTTGGTGTGTTCTGGAGAGGAGCAGAGTGGGGCGAGCGATTCAGAAGGTAGCCCCCGTTGAGGTGATGACCAAGGTAGGAAGACATGCAGTTTCTCTAATGACAGTGAATGGACAGAGTAGAGGGGTCTGAGGGCTGAGCATCACAGGACATGGGAAATCACATCAGTCTGCCCCTGCGTGTTCTTGTTACATTTGAAAATGAAAAGGGTAATAGGACCGGCAGCAATGCAGACCTGCAGTCCAATCACTTAAACAAAGCCGTGGGTTCCTTCCCCATTGAAGGTACATATGGGGTTTAGAACCATGAGAATCATGTCGAAATCCAGACCTTT
Source organism: Diceros bicornis minor (assembly GCF_020826845.1). Classification (NCBI taxonomy): domain Eukaryota; kingdom Metazoa; phylum Chordata; class Mammalia; order Perissodactyla; family Rhinocerotidae; genus Diceros; species Diceros bicornis. Next base: position 53,436,995 of record NC_080759.1, on the reverse strand, counting down.
GGAAAGGTGTCTGATGTGATGGAAAATTGGACTAAACCTGACACACAAGTTTAGACATAGATCTTCCTCAACTTATGATGAGGTTACATCCTGATAAACCCATTGTAAGTTGAAAATATCGTTAAGTTGAAAGTGCATTTAATATACCAAACCTACCGAACATCCCAGCTTAGCCTCACCTCCCTTAAACGTGCTTGGAACACTTACATTAGCCTACAGTTGGGCAAACTCATCTCACACAAAGCCTAATAAAGGGTAGAATATCTCATGTAATTGATTGAATACTGTACTGAAAGTGACAGACAGAATGGTTGGGTGGGCACAGGATGGCTGTCAGTGTACTGGCTGTTCACCCTCATGATCGCGGGGCTGACTTGGAGCCACGGCTCACTACGGCTGCTCAGCATCACCAGAGAGGATCGGACCACATATTGCTAGCCCGGGAAAAGATCAAAAGTCAAAATTCAAAGCACGATTTCTACTGAACATATATTGCTTTTACCCCATGGTCAAGTTGAAAAATCGTTAAGTTGGACCATCATAAATCGGGACTGTCTGTATGTTTTGATGTAATACGGCTCTAAGAGGAACAGGTTGAGGATCTTAACCAAAGGGGCCCAAAAACAGAAATCAGGGCATCCATGAACTAGGCTAGCAGAAAACAAACTAACCAAGCTTTTATCTTTCTTTTCATTAACATCTAACTGAGATTTACAAACCACAGCTGTCTTAGCAGTACCATAACTTTCGCACCACTTGACCAATATTGCAGATATCCCGAAATACCCTTTACATTCATCACTACTTCAAAGTGAGAGCAGTGATTAGACCTGTCATGAAATCTTGTTACTAAATCCTTACAGAAATAAATATATCATAATTTAAAATATTATTTTGATAAGTGCATTTCATACTTCTCATGGCAAGAAAACCTGTAATATGAGTAAACAAAATCAGGAAAAATAGAAAAAATGCAAAAGGATTTGAAAAACCGAGGAAACACAGATTTGCAGATATGCAGACGTAGGCTCTCCTATTGGGAGGTCAGGGATTTCCCATGTAGGTACTCCCTAGGGTTGAGCCTCAAATGCGGCTGTAAGCTTCCCTGCACCCACAGTGAAGGGAGTTACGTGGACAGCTGCTGAGCTGCTATTTTTGGAGGAGAGAGAAGGAAGGCCCCAAACAGCAAATGCTGCAGAGGTTAAAGACACTGTAGCCTGATGTCCGGGTTTGCTCCTTAGGAGGATGTTGCTGCATCTAAACCATAGAGTATTCGTGAACTATTGGGCATGGCTCTAAATAACAGCAGGAGTAACTTCCCAGGCCATGCACTGCTAACGCTCCACTCCCCTCCAGGCGACACTCAGGTAGCTGAGTCTAACAGCTGTGCCCTGCTCCATTCTCCCCACGGGACATCGAATAGAAGCCTACCCGTCTGTGGGTTCCCACAGCAACATCTTCTGACCTGGAGAAACTCACGCAACTGGCAGTTGTTTGCCTGCCTTGTGGGCCATTTAACAGGCAGTTCCTGAGGACCCGGCCAAGGTGCTTATAAAATAGTGCTGGGTCACTTCTAGGTGTATAGCACCCCTTGAAAGCAACTGTCAAGCGTTCATCTGGGGGAGGAGGAGAAGCAAAAGAAAAAGGCTAAGAATCAACACAACTGTTGGGAAATGAGTGGGTTAATGAAGGTTTCTAGGCAAGCAGGGCCGGTTTTCCGATGTCATGGAAAGAAACAGGGCAGGCTGCTGAAGGAAGGGAAGCTCTCCTGTCTTGTCCATCATTCTCGCCCCCAGCCGTGGAAACTCACCATGGAAGACTCCTTAAGAGGGAGACTGCACCGCAGTATTTATCACTTTCCTTACATGTCAGCTTGTCACATGTAACAATTAATTTGATGATCCCAAATTGGACCTGACATGAATCCTCTTGATGATACAGCATGCCTGGATTCAGCATGGATGAACATCGGCTTTACTTTCTCCAGCAGAGGATGTGACGATCAACCCGGGGTCGCTTTCATTAATTTCCATAGCACTCAACCCCGGGCTCACCTCACAGAGACATTGCCCCTTCCACTGACAGCTGTGGCCAATCTGAGGAAGCATAGTGTCCCAGGGTTGCTTACTGATCATTTATAATTTTCAGATGCAAACGGGATGTGAGGGGGAGAAACAGAAATTGAGTGCCATTCAATGGAGAATCAGTGCGAAAACGAGGCTGGATAAGCTCTGAAACTATGTCAGTAGGGAAATAAAATTTTACTAAGACAAATTGTGATTTATAATGAACTTTTCAGAAACACGTCAATTGTGCCAAGTAAACTCCCTTTGAAGCCTGGCCATCTGAGGGTAGTAAGAAGAAATCTTTTCTCCTCTATCCCTCCGCCCCTCCCACAAGCAGCTGCTGACTCTAAACCTGGTTCCTGCTGCATGTGGGTCAGCTTGCTGGCCGCCATACCCCACCAGCCCAAACGCCATGAGGATGGACTGGTCACCCTGAGGAAAGCATCTGGGGGAAATGTCGACCTCTAAATGATGATGCTTAGCCACAGACAGTGACACCCTGCCCACCCCCACTCCCCAGTGACTGCCACTCAGGCTGATTCTTGAAATTACTATTCACCACCACCTTTTAAGGACGCAGTTAGGAAGGAGCCCACAGAACCGAGTATCAATCACAGAAGCTGCACAGCAAGACATTCAGTGTTCGATGTACCGAAAAATCCTCTTTACACGTCTTTATGCTTCTGGCCACTGCAGCCGCAAAGTCCTGGCCATTAGAAGGGACAGCCATCCTTCAGAGCCATGTCCCTTGATGAAATGTCGATGCCCAAGAAATATAGATAGATATGCCTTACATAGACCTGTCACCTTGCCTCCCTCTTGCTGTCATAGTCTCCTCTATAAAGAGTAGCAGTTAAAAAAAAAGCTAAACATTTAGTCCATTTAAAACAGTATTTTTCATAAACTCTTAAGCTGATAGAAGAGGAAAAATATGCATTAAGAGCCCATCAGATCAAAAAAAATTAGTGGAAATTAATTCAATCCCCCTTCCATACATATATGTATCTCCTATCCTATAACATAATTTGAGTTGCACAAGATCACTGAGCTAGCTAGAGGTACAGCTGGCCCAACTCAAGTCTCTTAACTGGGTCCTTCTATTTCACCCCGATGCCTCATAAGAACAACTCAATGGCTACAGAACCTTGGAAATAACATTAGCTCCTCTGGGTCATCCTAAAGACTATTGTTAAGCCCGTTTGTTTGGGACAGTTGGGAAGAAATAAGAGATGAAGAATGGAGGCACATATAGGAATGATCATTGTAAGAATACCCAGGCAAGAGATAAAACAAAGCAGTTCTTGAGCATTTTTAGTAAAGAAAAAGACAGCATGCTACAGTCACTAATTAGCACATAGCACTTTACAAGGAGAGATTATATTGCAGGCTCCAGGCCAGATATTAAAGCAAAAGAATAAATGTGTGAAACCAAGCTCCTGCCTCATTAAAAATCTTGGTCTGAGTTGGCTATACATTTTATTATATGTCATTATCTTCATCCTAATCATAATGCTGAGTCGTGACGCCTTCGGTGTTGACAGAACTCCTAAGGGTATATGAAAAGGAGACTTGTCCATCTTGCTCTGCGTCTTACGGGGACTGTGCATTGTCTGAGTGTGTTTGCCGGGCGTCCATTTGGAAGATTATTGAAGCAAATACCAAAATACAAATGGTGCATTGTTTGGGTGCAGAAAAACATGTATAGCACAAAAGTAAACCCAAGAGATTTGTTCAACGAGCCAAAGAGCACAGATAGTTCATTTCTTTGTGCTATTCTAAAAATGTCATACAATAATTTTTAGTAAAACCTTGTCAAAAGATTTAAAAGCACAGCATCTTCAACCCTGTTTAAGCCTGAAATGACTCATAATCACCTACCCAGGAAGTACTCTACATCCAAAGGAATGTGACGAACTCAGTGAGGACTGAGCATCTCCCCTAGTTTCTTGAGAACCGACTTACGTTTTCTTATCTCTTCCAGAACCTAGCAAAGTTCCAGCCACTTAACAGGAACTCCATACATAGGTGACTGCTATTAATTCATGATGTGCTTTTACTTCTCTTCAAAGCTCACAGATAATCATTTTCCCTCATTCTGTTTTCACCATAAAAGTCCCGTAGGAGAAATAGACTCATCTACAAATCCCATGCTACAGATGAGGAGACAGGCCCCGAAGGTTAGTGCCATACCTGGGCCCACCCAGGAGCCCGGGCCAGGACTTGGGGAGCCCTGTTCCATCCCCCAGCTCAGGACTTTCCCGGTGCAAGCCGCTATATGCACATTTCAGGCCGACATGGAAGGCTGACTCTTGGGGACTATGCATACCTAAATTCCTTGATTTTGTAGTCATAAATGTGGTCTAGGATGAAAAAGAAAGCTAAGAAGACCAGCAGACAAACTAACAGACAAAAGGTTCAGCCTCAGTTGGGTCAAATTCAAGCTTTCAGGGGAAACACTTCTCCTTTCCAGTTCCCCCTGCTCCTCTAAGGGACGCGGACTCACTGATTCAGAGAGAGGAGCCCACGTGCTCACCCCCAGGCCTGGGTTTTCAATCCCTCTCATCCAGACATGAGAGCCAGGTGGGCACAAAGTCACAGCCCAGAAGATGCCCAGGGGTAGAATTCCCTCCTCCTCCCAGAAGGCGAGGTGGGGCTTCAATAGACCCTTGCTGACCTGAGCCTCCTTCTCTCCCATTTAGGCTCCCCTCTGACCCAACAAAGGCATTTCTTGCAGAAATCCACCCTGTAGGCTCAGCCTTGCCAAAGCTGGGAAGGGTTTGCATTTGTTTCTATCTGTAATCACATTTGGAACCTCTGGCAAAATGACAACAAACTCTTCCGTTCTTTAACAGTGCTTGTTTTGCGCCCATGTGGCACCACCCTTCCCATTTCAGACCTTATTTCTTTTTTCCACTTAAAGTCATAACGAATTTAGTATTCTGTGAGTCATCGGTTTTACCCTGACGCCAGCTTCCTCTTATTAGTACTTTTCTGGTCTGATTTCCTTTTTTTGCAGCTGACTTTGGAAATCTCGAATCTATGGCTTCTGAAATCAAGGTGGACCCAGTCTTTGTGTCCTGTGTCTCCCACACACCGGGCTGGGCGGTTCCCAAGTGGATGGTCATTTTCCTGCTCTGTGGCTCCTGCCATAGAGATCTCAAGACTTGTTGGGGCAGCGGCTGCCATTACTCAGGCGGATGGAGTGAGGATGCCCTCGTGGAGCCCGCGCCAACTCAGAGCTACTCCAACACTGTGCCTTGCAAAACTGGAAAGCTGAGTGGACAACTGGGGTAGAAGGGACATCACAGAAACTCTTCCATCTTAAATGAGCTTTTGGATGGAAACCAGCATGTAGTGATACAATCTTAGTGCTGAAAACATGTCTCTGAATTTTAAAGTTCAAAGTAGAATTTTAGGCTCTCTTTTCCATAATTTCTCCCCAACTTTTGGGGAAAAGAGGGCCGGCTGGCAGAATTCAAGCAGTGGGCAGCAGAGTGGCAAGAGTCTTTGGGATCAGAGACATCTGGATTCAGTCCCTACTTCTGACAGCTCCCATCGGAATGACCTTGGGCACATCACTAGCCTTTCTCAGCAGATTTCCTCATCCGCAAAATGAGGGGCCACCACCTCCCGTGTAGGTGGTGAAGACAAAGTGGGGTAAGCATATAAAGCACCTGCTCCAACAGTGGCTTGTATTTGTCATTATTTGGCTATCAGACTTTCTGAATGATGCCGAATTGCTTGTTTGATAGCAGGGACGATCTTCTAAACTTCTCATTCCCCAAGGCCCAATTAAGATGAGACAATCATAAAGTAAACACGCTGAGAGACAATACTTTCAACACAGATTAAAGTCTCATGGAAAAACTGTTCAATCCTGCCCAACGGACTGTTCTCACTTACACTGTCTCCCTCCTCCCCAGGGGGCACTTATAAATATGGTGATCAGTCAGGAAGTTATAATTACTTACTGACGGCTAAAGGGCAAATTATTCATATTTAATGAATATTTAATTTCCTACCTTTTACATAGTGTCTATACATTTCTAAAAAATATATAGACTATTAGCATTACAGAGACTGGGATGGAGCCTCACTACTCAAAGTGTGGTGGGAACAAGCAGCACCACACCCCCTGGGAGCCTTGAGAAATGCGGAACCTCAGGCCCCACCCCAGACCTGCTGGTGCAGAACCTGCATTTTGACAAGATTCCCAGGTGATCTGCAAGCACATGCAAATTTGAGAGGCTCTGCCCACTCCTAGGTCACCGATGGTAAAGATGCTGGCCTGGGACTCAGGAGACCAGGACTCTCCTGATTGCTGCCCAGCCTCTGCTACCTCAGCTTAGCCGAGCACCACTGGGCAAGTCACACCACCGTCCACGCTTCCTCCCTCCATCCACCCTGTTAAATCAGAAACTGTGAAGGGTCTGAGGTTTTACCCTACTTGCCAGCTAACCAGTTAGCCTGCCACAGCGTATGTGTGCGTATGTGCGTGTGCGCACGCAGACAAGACCTCTGTGACAAACCCACAGCTAAGGTCATACTCAGCAGTGAAAGGTTGAAAGGTTTTCCACTAAATCAGGAACCAGACAAGGCTGCCCACTCTCAAAACTCCTATTCCACACAGTACTGGAGGGCCTAGCCAGAGCAATTTGGCAAGAAAAAAAATAACAGGCATCTAAATTGGGAAGGAAGAAGTAAAACTGTCTCTGTTTATAGGTGAAATGATCTTAGGAAATCCTAAAGGTTCCACCAAAAAGCTATTAGAACTAATAAATAAATTCAGTGAAGATGCAGGATACAAAATTCACATATAGAAATCAGTTACACTTCTATATATTAACAAACTATCTGAAAAAGAAATGAAAAAACCATTCCCATTTACAATAGCATCCAAAATAATAAAATACTTAGGAATAAATTTAATTAAGGAAGTGAAAGATCTGTACACTGAAAACTATAAAACATTGATGAAAGAAATTGAAGATGCAAATAAACAGAAAGATATCCTGTGTTCATAGATAAAAGAATTAACATTGTTAAAATGTCCATACTACCCAAAGTGATCCACAGATTCAGTGCAATCCCTACCAAAATTCCAATGACATTTTTTCACAGAAATAGAAAAAACAATCCTAAAATTGCCTGAAGATACGAGTTTTTGGTCATAATCCACAGCATTGGGCAAGGGCACTGTGTGGTACCTAGGAGCAGCTTTGGAGAGTTATACCTCCACATGGAGCCCTTCCACCAAAGTGTGAGTGAAGAGAAGAGGAGACATGTGGAGAGGAAGAGACAGGGCAGAGGTCCAGCCCAGCCTCCCTCTAGCAACAGCAACATCACTTTCTCTGCCTTTTTTGAAATGCCCATTTACGCCATTCTCTGACCAGTATAGTATCCCCATTATTTGTGCCTATCAAAATTCTGTATGTGCTTCTAGGTTCAAAGAGTATCAACTTTTCTATGTTAATTGAACAGCACTTTAATTAACAACATTCATGGTGTTAATTGTCCTAGTTTTTCTCTCAACCCACAGAACTTAAGCAGGATATCAACAACCCTTTCTCCACAAAGAGTATAGGTTTCAAAACTGTGAGAACCATTCCATCATGTCTGCTTTCTACTGAATCCTTGTGGAGCAAAAGTTAACCTTAGCAAGAGAGGTCAGGCTATTGTGTAGGTAGAAATGCTAAATAAATGGAATGAATTAGTACTCCTATAATCAAACTTAAACTTAGACCCAACGCCATCTTCAAAAATAGGCACCTACATCTGAACTTGCATATTCCTACTCTATCATCTTAGCTTCCCTCCCTCCATTTTCTCACCACCCATGACACCCCCAAAAGAGAAAACAGCAATTACTTCTCTAAAGGTAGTTAGACTGGCCGAAGATGCTCTCAATTTCATTATCATCACACTGAAAGAACCTGCTACAGAGGAACACTTAATAGATGTCACTTATAATCTCCACTCAGCCAGTTTTAATCTTTAGTCCTGATTTATATAAATTCAAAGTTATCCAGAATAAAAACTCGTAGTGGCAGTCCAACTTTTCTGACAAATTCTTGGAATACCACAGACACACTTTTGTCTGGTGCTGGGCAGTCGTCCCCTGTAAGGCTCTGCTCTGTAGGACAGTAGGGAGGCTGCAGCCAACCACCTTTCAACCAGCACACCAAACAACCCCATAATGACCGTGCCTTATTTGCAAAATCCTTAGCCTCAGGCTTGACCACAGTTCTTGAAGCCACTTCCATAAAGATCCTATTCTCGCTTCCCCTTAGTAGAAAACCCATCTTTCTGGGGACCCCATGTCAACGGTGGAGCAGAAGCGCTTGGTTATCCTGGCCATCAGCAGCAGCATGACTAAGCGAGCTTAAGCACACTCGTGGGCTCAGGACACGGTCTGCGCAGCTGTGTCCTGTGACAGCAGCATCAGCATTCATCTTCATTTCCTCTTTCCCTCCTGTGAATGCCTCGGGCCAACTCATTCTGAGAGGGCCTCTGCTGCGTTACTGGTGGTTAAGAACCTTCAGTTGGGCTGTCCTCCCTATGCGGTTTTCCTCGGAGGTGAAATCTCCCTGTGGTGTTTTTCTTCGCAGCATTGCTGACGCTACTTGCCACAGCATACATTCGATTGTCTGTGTGCGTATCATCTGGCGCCCCCACTGGAATGGAAGCTCTGTGAGAAGAGGGATTTTGTTTTGTTCTCTAACGGGTCCTCACTGTGGAGCAGGGTGCCTGGCACATGGTAGGCGCTTACAGATCCCGGGTGAATGAATGAATGGCCACCAGCAAGGAGGTGGAATACTTGGATGTGTGTGCCTGGGAAATCAGTTAAGGGCTGCCGTTTAAAAAAATTATTGGGGCACAAAAACTCTTTGTCCCATAAAAATATACTAGAAGAATGGGGGACAGTGCAAGTCTAGTAACTTAACCTCTTTGGTTAGTTCTGACGGTGCCTGTAGGGACTAACCTTTAAGAAGATTTGGGCTTACTCACAAATCCCTCAGTTTTTCATTCTTAATATGTATGGCCACTCTTTATGTCCACTTCTAGGTTCAAACATGCAAGCTCTGGGGATGAGTCTGGCTTTAAGATGGGGCTCTAGAGAGCCCTTGGGAGGGGAATCTTTCTGTGCTGTTGGCTGGGGGCCAACTCAGACCCAGGGCCCAGGTTCTGACCTCTTGCTGCCAGCCTCGTTGGCCTGGGATCCTGAGCCCTGTGCTGTGGTTCCTGAACCTTGTTCTCCAGGCTCTTGACCAAGGTTCTCACCTCTGGCTCTGCTGCCCTCCCTGGACTTCACTCCTCTTCTGTGTAGACCTGGGGCACCTGTTTGTCCCCATGGCTCTGGGAGACCTCCCTGGACTGGCCTGCACCTGGCTCACATGGCCTTGGGTACTGGTGCCTGACTTCCCAACATCCACACTGCTGCAAACCCTACATCTGAGATGATCTCAGTAATGTTTGCGTTAGTGACAGTCATGTCACCCAATTCTGGCCAATGAGTTTGCTAGAGGGCTTCTGGCAAAGCTTTTCTTGCTCCTAAAAAGATTTAAGAAGAGATGTCCATTTCTTCCCCTGGATACCACACATCTGGATAGGAAGGCTGGACCTGCTGTGGCCAACCCACTGCCCACCTGTGGAGGAAGCTACTCCAGGAGGAAGGCAGAGCTACAAGCCGTGCAGGGAGGTGGATCGAGAAGAGTGTGAAGGACCCACTTGGCCTGCAGCCAACCCTGCCCCGGGGCCTTCTTCTCAGGAGATGGTACGTGTCCTCACTGCCTGTGCCAGTCTGAGCTGGGATGTGCTGCTGTTTACGGTGGAAAGCTTCCAACGAATGCCTCTTTCTCTACCTCCTCTGAGGTGTCCTGCTGTCCCCCGAGTACTGCAGCCATGGTCTCCAGAGCCATTTCACCAGACTGTACTTCCACATTCCCAGCAAAGAAAATGTGGGGGTTTGATTACAGCCCTGATTCTCAACCTTTCATGCATGAGGGCTTCTTTTTTAAATTGAGGTAACATTCACATATCATAAAATTCAGCATTTTAACCATTTTAAAGTACAATCCAGTGGCACTTTTAATACACTATGTTATGCCACTATCACCCCCATCAATTTCAGAACATTTTCATTATCCCAAAAACAAAGCCCATATGCAGTAAGCAGTCGCTTCCTATCCTCCCCTCCTTTCCCCAGCCGCTGGCAACCAGGAATCTGCTTTCCATCTCTTTGGATTTCCTAATTCTGGAAATTTCATATAAATGGAATCATACACCATGAGGCCCTTTGTGTCTGGCTTCTTTCACTCAGCATGATGTTTTCAAGATTCATCTAACGTTGTAACATGTGTCAGCACTTTATTCTTTTTATGGCTGAATAATATTCTACTGTATGGATATAGCATGTTGTGTTTATCCATTCATCAATTGGTGGACATTTGGGTTGTTTCCACTTTTTGACTATTGTGAATAATGATGTGACGAACATTCTCGTACAAGTTTTTGTTTGAACACCTGTTTTCAACTCTCTTGGGTATAGACCTAGGAGCAGAACTGCTGGGTCATGTGGTAATGCCACGTTTAACTTTTTGAGTAGCCACCAAACTGGTTTCCACGGCAGTGAGGTCTTCCTTTTTTGTTTGTTTCTTTTAAAAAACTTTTTTTTATTGTGGTAAAAAACATATATCATAAAATTGACCATCTGAACCATGTTTAAGTGTACAGCTCAGTAGTGTTAAGTATATTTTAAATTGCTGTAAAACAGATCTCCAGAACCTTTTCATCTTGCAGAACTGAAATTCTATGCCCATTAAACAATCCCCTTTTGCCCCCTCCCCTCCGCCCCTGGCAACTAGCATTGTACTTTCTATCTCTATGAATTTGACTACTTTGGATACCTCATATAAACAGAACCATACAGTTTTGTCTTTTCATGTCTAGCTTATTTCACTTAGTGTAATGTCCTTAAAGTTCAACTACATTGTAGCATGTGACAGGATTTCCTTCCTTTTTAAGGCTGCATAGTATTCCACTGTATAGATATATTGCATTTTGTTTATCCATTCATTTGTTGATGGATACTTGGGCTGCTGCCACCTCTTAGATACTGTTAATAATGCTGCTATGAACATGGGTGTGCAAATATCTCTTCGAAACCTTGCTTTCAATTCTTCTGGACATACACCCAGAAGTGGGCAAGGGCTTCTTTTTAACATAAAAATCTTAGTGGATCTCTACCCAATAGATGTTTTGCTTTTGGCATCTAGACCCTTCTAAATCTTTAGTAAAATCTGACACTTTACCTCTCAAGTGCTCCACCTGGGAGCACCTCGATTAGCTGACCTCTCAGGTCGTGTCTACCTCTAAATCTGATGCTTCTGTGAGAAGTTCTTGATTATAACACCATCCTCATGACTCTAGTCTGCATTAATTTTCCATTATTGACTATAGCCCTGCCTTAGAGGATGTACACCATCTGAAACCAAAGTAAATATCCTGCCTAGGGAGAACTGAGGGCCCAACAGAACATGCCCACAGGGATAAAGAATTTTCTTCCTCAACACTGACCTCACCTTATTCTCCCGCTGGAAAATAAGAAGCAATCCAGTTAATAAGTTAATTAACTGTTTTACCTTTAAAGAATCAAAGTCTAAGCTAATTATTACTGATTCACCAAGTATTTTCTGAGCGCTATGCGTTCTGAGACAGTTGATGTCAACGGAGTTTACTTAAACAGAGGGTTTAAAAATTTCAGGCACAGTAATTGTAATGGAATAAACTCAATAAAGGGCTCTTGCTCCTATGCAGTTATTCTTATTCGTAGCATTATTCTATGAAGTTATTATTACAGATTCCATTCTATAAAATCCAACCACTGGACAGTTGATTTAAATTCAGTTCATATGTTTATGTAATAAGAAAACACTCCTGATAAATAGTACAACCCTCTGAGTAACACCATAAAAACAAGAGGCATCCATTCCGAGAGGCTGACTCCAGTGCATATGCACAGAGCAGTGTCTGGACGGGAAAACTGATAGCTCCATTTCCTTTCTTTCCTCCCTCCATCTGATAAAAGGAGCTCTCCCTGTGTGGAGGGGAGCGTGGCCATCTCGTAAGGAGCCTGGAGGCCAGTGGAGGGCGAGGGAGCAGGAACGGGGTGCTCAGAAGCTAATCAATCACACCTGGTTTCTGCATCCATTATGGAACCAGATGTTGTGCAAACATTGCCTCCCATTCAATTATCAGCAGCACCAGGCACTGGAGGAAAGCCGGGCCTTCAGCACTTTCCTTCTCATCCCCAAACTGAAGGAGTCCAGCCAGGCTCCCGTGACATATGGATGCCCATATGCTCCGTCCCTCTACAGAGAGCGAGCCTTTGATTCACTACCTGCCCAACTCGAGCCTTCCTCTGGTGCCTATCTATGTGGAAGGAGAACTCTAAGACTGAGGTCCTGACCATGCTAATGCCCACGGCTTCCAGGACACAAAGTGTCCAGGTCACATATCATGCTCTGTTTCCTGGGTAATTCCGGGCAAAACTTACGAAAATGCACAGAGTTGCATTCCTATTGATCATCCTAACATACACATAGCCATGGGTTTTGGAAGAAATGTTTAATTTATACTACATACAACAGGAAAACTGGTATTGGAGCCACCACTAATCAATCAATGACGAAGGCAGTTCTTTGTGCTTAAGAGGGCCTCAATGTAGTCGGGAAAAGGAGATAAACATTTACATTTATTTTTTATCTTAAACAAACAAATTAAGCCTTACCACTAATTACTATGCGGACTGTTTTGCTTGTCTGCAGGCAGACCGTCTGTCACTGCCCTCATGGTCCTTAGGGCTCTGGAGGAAGGAGCGGGGTCCCCACCCACAGGTCCCTCTGTGCCTTCCGTTGCTTCTGGCATCTTGCAACATGTATAGGGCACTGTCTGGTTAATGGGGTAATGAAGTAAATTCTCTAGTTTTACCCTTGATATATCCCAAGCACCTACAACTGTGTTCAAATGTATTATGAATGAATTTAAACAAACTTTTACAAAATGGACAAATAGCTTAAAAAGATTCATGCAAAAAAACTCCAGAGGCTGAAGTTCAGACCAGTACAAGTGCAAGTGAAGAGGAATGAAAGAGAAGTGTCTCCTCCTAGCAAGTACTTCCTAAGCCACATCACAAACACCAGCCATCTACTCAGATCCTACAAGAAGCTGCCCTCCTTCCACAAACCTAGAATCACCAAGAAGGCCATTAGAAATTTAGATTTGCATCCTGAATCATTAGTTAGAAACCTCATCTCATGGGTATTTGGACCTTGAGTATTAGCTAATGATAATATAAAGTCATAATGATTAGCAAGACATTTAAAATATTGTTTATTTCACCTTTATCTAAAACATTAATATACATTTTGTATACATTTTATAATTTATATAACAGTTACATAGTACACATGTATAATTTAAAAAGGAATATATACATGTTGGAGGTACAGGCACAAAAGTTTTTAAATTGATGGGTTGCGTGATCAAAGTTTGGGGCCACATCCTTGGTACAGAGCATCTACTTGGCCAGGAAGGCAGACAGCTGTAGTGCTCAACCTGGGCAACGGTAAGTGCTGGCGCAGAGGTAAGGGTCATTTGCTACGTAAGCCTCATGGTTAATAAATTATTACGCTGCATTGCTGTTGGCATATCAGTATAGCTGGGCACTGCCAACAGATGCCTAGTGGCACGAGGTGCTGCCTGCTTCTTATGGGTTGAATCGTGTCTCCCTCAAATTTCTATGTTGAAGCCCTAACCCCCCACTTATCTCAGAATGTGACCTTATTTGGAAACACAGTTGCTGCAGATGTGATTCGTTAAGATGAGGTCCTACTGGAGTCAGGTGGGCCCATAATCCAATGTGACTGGTCTCCTTGTAAAAAGGGGAAATTTGGACACTGACTCGTAGACAGGGAGAATGCCACATGAAGATTACAGTTATGCTGCCGCCAGCCAAGGAACTACCAGAAGCTAGGAGAGAGGCCTGGAACAGATCCTTCCTAGGGCTTCAGAGGGGGCACAGCCCTGCTGACACCTCGATCTCGAACTTCTCACCTCCAGGACTGTGAGAGAATAAATTTCTGTTGTTTAAGCCACCCAGTTTGCAGTACTTTGTTATGGTAGCCCCAGGAAACGAATACACGGCTTCTTTGAGAGGAGATAGCCACCTGGGAGGAAGTTCTGCCCTTTACAACCTGGGGGGAAATGAGAGTGGGTTCGGCTGAGCCTTTGCAGAGTGATGGAGAGAGGATGCTACCCGCAGGATAGACTGCAGACTTAAATGCAGACACTCACCCTCCCTTAGCAGCCTCTCACAGATGCCATCTTATACGCTACCAGCTGCCTCGGGCTGCCACCTAGGGATATGGGGGCCTGTGCTGGCTCTGTCAACTTTCTGCTGCCCAAGTTGCCATAGGCAAACGATTTCTTTCACCACTCCCTGCTGGTAAACAAACTGTAACACTTTGTTAATGCCTCTTGTCGCCCACAGACTGAGAACATTGATCCATGAGTCTCACAGAGGCAGCCCTGACAGTGAGAGCTGCCCAACAGTGACTCGAGTCTTCCCCAATTTCCTCACCAAGCAGTCAAGGCTGTTCATCACTATGTCATGCTGCCATGAAATCATGCCTCAAAGGCTTTTAATTCTGAGGAGCTCCTGTGCCTTCAGGACAGCTGATCTCTGGAGGAGGCATCTCAGTCCATAAGCAGGTGACAACCAGTAACCCCTTCACAAGGACATTCCATGTCATTTGACGCCCCTACCACATCGAGACTCTGCCTTCAGCCCGGGCTGGGGTCTGTGGCCCACTGCACTCCAGCACCCTGTTCAGCTGTTGCCGCCATGTCATGGGCCCTGCCTGCTGACAGGACACCCAAAACAGCACAGGAGTTGGTAGCTGGCCAGCGCCCAGCATCCCTACTCCACTGGTATCTCCACACGTCCCGGGGAAAAAGACACATCTCTTTTAAAAGGCAGCTGACAACTAGCCTGCATACAAAAGATGATGTTGGAAAGTAAGGATGATGTTAAAATTGGTTCACCACATGGTTTAATTAAAGTTCAAATCTACAGATAACAGCTTAAAGACAAAAATTCCAAGGCATAGAGGCTGTGCCATCTCTTAACTTCAGAGTTGTAAATTTTCTATTTCTTAAGAATTAATTTTAACTGAGAGAACCACTAAAAATGGCCATAGATTACCATTTGGCATCTGTTAGGGATTGAATTTTTTTCCCCAAAAGGATATGTGAAATCCTAACCCCCAGTACCTCAGAATTTGACCTTTTGGGAAATAGGGTCTTTACAGATGTAATCAACTTATTACGGCAGGTGCTAATCCAATGACTGATGTCCTTACAAAAAGGGGAAGTCTGGACACAGATACCGACACACATGGAGGGAAGATGATGTGAAGAGACCCAGGGAGAAAGAATACCAGGTGAAGACAGAGACTGAGGTGATGCTTCCACAAGCCCAGGAATGCCAAAAATTGCCAGTAAACAAACCATAACTGCAACAGGTTCTCACTCACAGCCTCAGAAGGAAACAACCTTGGCGACACCTTGACCTTGGACTTCCAGCCTCCAGAACTGTGTGACCACACATTTCATTTCATTTTAAGCCATCCAGTTTGTGGTATCTGTCATGGCAGCCCTACGGTAATACAGCGTCCATATAGTAACAACTGTTTCAGGCGGGAGTTATCAGTGAATGCTAAAAGTAGCAGGTGACAGTTTGATGAGAAACAAGTCCTCACAGCACTTTCACGGTCATTCACAGACATGTGCAGAGCAGCAAAAAGCTAGTCACTGACGCGGAGGTTCCCATCTGAGGGCGAATAAGATGACGCTCTGCCTTCTTACTTCAGCTGTCATACTGTACACAAGTGTCCTTTTCATGGTCTCCACTGTAAAGATATTCTTGTTTTATAATTAATAAATATATTGGGGGATACTTTGAGACTATGCAAACATCATGTTTCTCCTTAAACTGTCGCCCACTGATGGTAGCATCCATTGGTGGATCTTGTCTACCATGATTACTGTGCTATTTGCCTGCTGGTGATAGTCTATGTCCCTCCTTCCTTATACCTGTATTAATTGGAATTTTTCTATAAAGGAGAGCTGTCCCTTCTCCTCATTTATGTATTCAATTATTTTATTGGGATGGACTCATGGATGTTTACTTTACTCTATGGGTTATAACCCAATACTATCATTATTTATTTTTTTGCAAATTGTTCCAGCCTTGGCCATCAGGTTGGCTCCTGTGTTGTTCCGAGAAGCCTCCATCCTTTAGAGTGCACTCCTTATGTTCTGGCACTATGAGTTCTTCCAGGCTCATCCAGTATTTTTCTTGCTCTGGCCCTAAAATTAACCACTTCTCCAAGGAACCCAGGTTCCCTTGATTAGGGAATGGTGTTTAGAAACCAAGACCCAAGTCCTAGGGATGCTCATGGCTACATGCGTGTCAGTTCCTTTAGGCACTCTCAGTGAACACAGCTAGGAAATACAGGTATGCGCACTAACCATCCCCCATCTATATTTATTTCTGTATGTATGTACGTCTGTGTGTATCTACTATCCACCCATCCATCCACTCAAAACTGAGTTCCCACTCATACCTCCAATTCCAGTTCAATACCACAAAGCTCATTTTACTTTCACCTGTTTCCTATTTGTAACCTCTTTCTCTGACAGTGAGAAACTTGGCTCTCATTATCCACTACATATTTACTTATTTGTTCAAACCTATATACTCACAAAGCAATTTCAGAACTGCTAACTCATACCCCTGTAAGAAACACATTTACTAACTGGATATAGCATCTATGCACAGGTTTTTGTTTTTTTTTTTTGTCTCTAGCCTTATAATATCCAGTCAAAATACCGTTTCTCAAAGTTATTTAGGTTAGGTCTTTTCTTCCCCACTCCTTTCAATCGGTTATATTAATCATTTGTATTACAGTTAGGTTCATCTGTTGCTGTCTATATTCCATTTTGGGTGTCTCCCACACACTGGATGATTTGAACTGTTTATGTTTCAGGTATGTGAAGCATGAAAAAGAATCATGGTGCTAAGTCAGAGCTGTACAAAGAGCAGAATTTGGAAGATGGCTGCTCCCTCTGTGTCCTCGTCACCCCACTCACATTTCCCCTTCCTCCCACCCCTTTCCCACCCACTCCCAGTCCACACCCAAACCCTTCCACTCCTAGTTGACTCTTCCTGTCACTGATCCTTTTTAGTATCTTGCACCAAACTCGATTCGCGGTGGGACCTCAGTATATGTTTGACATTAAACTACTTTCTTCAGTGAATCCTACTGACTCCTGAAGTCCATTCCATGTCTGCAATTTCTCCTTCACATAATGAAACTGGGCACTTCATCTCAACAGGCTCAACAAAAGGTTTGGAAGAAAGTCACAGCTTCCCATAATTGGGTCAGTCCTGAGAAAGAATGCAGCAGCCACAAAGGAAAGTATTAGCTAACAATAATGACGCTGATTACTCTTCTTGGATAGGAAGAACCACAGTAACTAGAACTCAGACTGATGGAAATTCTTGGGCCACATTTTCAAATTTCTGCTACATTCTTCTTTTTAAGGTAGCATCTCAAAACAACTTGGCAGCATAAGAAATTATTATTTTTAAATCTCCAAAAAATTACAAGGTTAAAGGAGTAAGAGTAGCATAAAGATTTGAAAAAAAATGATTATGAGTAAAAATGTTTTTTGTTGTTTAATATAATAATAACCTCTTTAACGCTCCAGTTGTTTCTTTTCTCTGAATCAGTATTTGATTTTCTGATTAGTGGGGAAGGAAGCCACCAGAGATGAGTCAATAAATGTAAAGTCAGTTTTAAATACCTGGGAATGAAAGCAAAGAGTTTTGCAAAAGTAGATCTAAGGAGGAAATTGGCATCTGAGACTAGATACTTATTTTCATATCTGGAGAACACTTGGATCAAAACATGAAAAAGCATGAAACTTTAGGATTAGGGTAATATGGGTATTGAAGTCACATGTCATGACATTTCCAAGGGAAGTTAATGTACAACATTAAACGTTTGACAGATTCTGCAAATAAATAGGCCTTTCCATATGTAAAGTAAAGCCAGTCTGGTCTTGGAAACCTTGCTGTAAGCTGTAATTAGGCCATCTACTGATGGCGAGGCTGCACGGGTGGGATTACGGGCTTGAGGGCTATGGGAAAGGTTATGGGCAACGCCAGAATCAGTAATTTTATTTCATAGAGGGATCTGGATTTACAGTCTATGTTGATCCTGAAAATATTCTGTCAATTCAGGCGGTTTCTGCAGCATATTAGGGGCATGGGCTTCCAAGTCCAGACAGACTCAGGGCTGAATCCTGGCCTGGTCGCTGACTGGCTATGTATCATTGGGCCAGATAACCTCCGTAAGGCTTGGTTTCTTCATCTCTATAATGGGCATAGTAATACCAACTCATAGGTGGGGGTAGCTTTAAACCCGATGTGAAGCACTCAGTAGGTGCCCAGCACAAGACAGGTGCTCAATTGGTAAGCACAGCCTCATGGCTAAGAGTGAGGACCATGGACCCAGCCACCACTGCTGGAATGCTGGCTCTCCACTCATTCACTGTGTGATCTTGGAAAAGTCACTTAACCTTTCTGAGCTGCTGAAGTAGGAGTAGCAATCTGGAATGGAAATAATAATCAGTAACCAACTTTGAAATAGGGATGACAATAAAATAGAGTAGTTGTGAGGATCAAATGAATTAATATGGACAGAACACTTAGAACAGGGCCAGGCTTGCTGCACTAGAATATTAGCAATGACGATTAACTATGATTATTCAATCATCCCATTAGAACAATGAGGAGTGCATGGTGGTGGAAGTAGACCATTACACAGAGCACCAGGCCTGGAAAGGGCTCTGGAAGGAGCTGTTTTGGCAGTATATGTCAACAGCTTAAGAGTCTGCAAAGGCGCACCCCATCTGTCAATGGAGTGTCAAGTGGTGTAACCCCCAGCAGTCAAGAGTGAGGCTGAAGTCAAGAGGACAAGAGCTAACACACCCGTCAGGAACATGCTATGGCAATCTGGCTGCAGGGAACAAAAAACCCCTGCTCATGTGCTATGCAAACCCTACACTTGCAGTCAGCCTGCTTCAAAACACCTGGTTCATCGAGAACAAACCCTTAAGGTGAGTAAGATGCTAAAATCTAGAGGGCTGGGGTGCCTGCTCCTTTTTCTTGCAATTGTTCAACCTCTGGCATATTTACTTAAATTGTGTATCTTCGATAAATGCTGTATTTCACCTCATGAAAAAAAATCAATAGAAAGAAAACGAATGGGCTGTTCTGTCCTTATTTCTAAACACACTAATAAAATGTCACCTCTCACTGTACTGACACTGCATTACACAGGGAAATAGCTATTTGTACCTTATTCCAGTTAAACCCACGCCAAAAAGCATGTTTCATTAACTTACTAGGATTTCTCTTCCAGGCAAGGTTTTCTATCTCATCCTTTCTTCCTTCTTAAGGAAACAACTGGATATGAAGAAAGCACAGCCCAGGATTCCTACTGGAGGAAATTTCTATAGGCCCACATGCTCTCACCTCCAATTCTGAATTCAAGAATTTTCTGAAAACTGAAAGTTTCCTTATAACTTGTATGGAGGCAAAAGTTAACCTGAACTGACCCAAGTCTGCAAATTTAAAACATCTGCCTCCCTTGGTGTGAACATCTTACACATCATACACATCATTACAACATGCTGCCTGAGACCCCACTACGGGTACTATATGGAATATGCACTGTTTTATTCTTCTAATATCTGTATCACTCTCCTAGAACCCCCAAATTTCTCAATTCTGAATTAAATCGGGCCCCAGTGTGGAACTCTCATAGAGTTACTGACGCTGTTATGTTCCAAACACAGCTTTGAGAAAACAGCCAGTGAGAAAGTTAATTCTGGAGTTTTCTTCAAACCAACTTCTTTTAAAACCAGAACTTGGGCTGAACTTGCATGTTGCTGATCTCATGATTTAAAATGGGCAATAATCACTCAGAAATTTTGCCCCAAATTCTGTCTACCCCTCAAGTGACTGCACTGTAACATACCACACGAGGTTCTATAGAGAACACCCCACGGGGCAGCACACACATGAGCAGACACGTGGTGTTACCAAGACCATGCACGTCCTTCTTAGGGGGCGCACGCTCTTGGGAGATACTCTCTTAGAAGCCTGGCCTGCTCTGGACCCCATTAGACCTGGGTTTAAATTCCCGCTCCATTAGAGTGTATACGCTTTGTGGACTTGGGTTTCCCATGTGTGAATTGGGGAATTTCAGCTTCCCATGCTTAAATCAGGGAGAATACCACCTACTATTTAGGACTATCGGACTGAAAGGAAATAATGCGCCTGGTCCACAGAAATACAGGTTAGCTGCTTTCCACACTTGCTTTCCTCCTCTGGCTAAGACACCCTCTGAGGACAGGTTGTAGGGCAGAAAGCTTAGTGTTCACTTTCTTCCACGTGGACGAGCTCAGAGAGAGGTGTATGCATTTGTCGTGCATCACAAGGAGGAAGGAAATGGATTTGTACTGAAGTCCTTGAACCAAATTTGATATCCGAACTTCCAAGGAAAACAGGTAATAAACACAGATGGGTGGACTGCAGAGAGACGAGCTGTTGGGCACCCAGGGGGCTGGGGGCAGAGATGTCATTTAAGGATACGTGGGCCCTCATGAGGATGGGGCCTCGCTGATTCTAGATTTGGCTGAAGAACTAGAAGAGCCCAGAGGCTTGTGGACATTTTTACATCAGTAGTTCTCCACCCCAGCTGCACAGAATGCCAGGTCCACCCAGAGATCCAACTCGTCTGGCATTTTCAAAGCTCTCAAGGTGATTTCAGTATTGTAGCGGAAGTTGAGGGCTACTGCCCACACATGGATAGCCTGTGCTTAGATGTAGTCAGGAGAGAGGACGTGCTCGAGATGCCCTATCTCCCCCCTTGTCTGGGAACAGAATCCCCACCTCACTGATTAGGAAAGCAAAAACACAGCACAGGGCCCCACATAGCCCAGGAGTTATCAGAAGCACAGAGCAGAGAACAAACATTAATGTTTAACTAGATAATGGTTACTTGTAAAACACACCCGAGATTCACCAGAATTCTCTCACCTGGGGCTTTCCCATTCTTGGTCATCTTTGTCTTTCTCTTCTTTGGTGTCTCCAGAATGTGGGTGTTTCTGCACAATTCGCATTCCACCAGCTTTCACTAAAATGCAAACAGAGGAGGGTATGATCGATGTGGCAATGGAACCACCAGAGGACCGGGGGCACCAGCTGGAAAGTTTCTTGTTGCCACATGGCCACAAGTTAGTCCAGATAACCTGGCAGTGACAATCATGAACGACAGAAGGTTAGTGTTGTTGGGGGAGATTCAATATGATAGAGCACTCAACACTGTCTTTTACTCCAGATTCACTTAGCAACTTTCCAAGGCTCTCCTCAGTTAGTTAGTGTTTTTGGTCTCCTTTCCAGTATTTCGTAAGAGCGGTAGTATAACCATGTGGAGAAAGTGGCTGCTTACTTTAGGTTCTGCACATATTTTTGATGCAACAAGGGCCTACTTAATCCCTGCCCTGTGATATTTTCTCAAATAGCCACGATGCTTTTGATGGGGTGATAGAGCCACAGGTGACACGGGACAGCTGCTGTGCCATAGGCACAGAGCCTACTCAGGTGGCAGCCAAGACTTCTGTGGCAGCCTTTCCCAAACTCTGTTGTGAAATCCTGGTGTTAGCAGATGGTAATTCAGTTTTTTACAACAGCCTTATTGACATATAATTCACTTACAATACAATTCACCCATTGAGAGTGCACAATTCAATGGTTTTGAGTGTATTCAGAGTTGTACAAACATCGCCACAAACAACTTGAGAACATTTTCATTACCCTAAACAGAAACCCTATACCAATTAATGGCCACTCCCCAATCCCTCCTCTCCCCCAGCTCCTAGCAACCAGTCATCCGGATTTGCCTATTCTGGACATTTGACATAAACAGAATAATAAAATATGTGGCCTTTGGTGGCTGGCTTCTTTCACTTAGCATAATGTCTTCAAGGTTTTCCATGTTGTAGCATATGTCAGTACTTTATTCCTTTTCATGGCTGAATAATATTCCACTGCGTGGATATACCACATTTTACTTATCCTTTCATCTGTTGATGGACATTTGGGTTGTCTCCACTTTTTGGCTATTATGAATAATGCAGCCATGAGCAACTTGTGTACAAGTTTTTGTGTGGACACATGGATATATATCTTCATTTCCTTGGGTATATACTAGGAGTGGAATAGCTGGGTCACATAGTAACTGTGTATGTACCCCTTTGAGGAACTGCCAAACGGTTTTCCACAGCTGGGACACCATTTTACATTCCCACCAGTCCGAGTGTCTGATTTTCCCACATGTTCACTAACGCTCGTTACTGTCTATCTTTTTGATTATAGCCATCCTAGTGGGTATGAAGCAGTATCCTCTTGTAGTTTGATTTACATTTCCTTAATGGCTAATGTTACTACTGTTTTGCAAGAAAAAACCCAAAAAACAAAAAACGAGGATTCTAGGGTCTATTAAGTGTGGCAAATGCGAGGTTGAAGGAATTAACCGTTTTCCTCAAGATAGATTTTCTTGGCCTTTAGCGAGCACTGTAAGCTTTATGAGGGGCACAGCACATGCTGTCTCTCTCAAATGTATTTGACTACAGAACTTTTTCTTGGCAGTAATGCGTGTTATCATCCTTTAGGGCTGTAGTGTTCCACAGCATAGTGTTTGGAAATGCTGGCCAAAAAGCCAGCCTCACGTGGTGGTCACCAGCACATTATTTCAGATCAGCAAGCTCCTCCATGTCCTCAGCTATATGTTCCCAGACTAGTCGGACCCTCAAATCCTTGCTACTCCATCTGCAGAAAGGGGCTAAGAGCTGCATCCAAGGACAAGTCTAAATGAGAAGTTTAAACGAGGAGAGGCTGTTGGAACCTGACCCCCAGTGTGATGACAGGAGGAGGTGGGGCCTTGGGAGGTGATTAGGTCATGAGGGTGGAGCCCTCATGATGGGATTAGTGCCCTGATCAAAAGATCCCTTCCACCATGTGAGGACTGTCTGTCCATGTACCAGGAAGCAGGTCCTCACCAGACACCGAATCTGCTGGTACCTTGATCTCCAACTTCCAGCCTCCAGAACTGTCAGAAATAACTTTCTGTTGTTTGTAAGCCACCAGTCTGTGGCGTTCTGTTATAGCAGCCTGAACGGGCTACGACAGAGGCATCTGGTAGCTTCCTGGCACAGGTGAGTACTTGATAGAAAGTAGAGCTGCATTAGCTGCACTTGTGGGCCCCCAGGTTCGTGGTTCGGGGGCTCCCGAGCCTCAGCAGGACAGCTCTTCCCACTGTTCTGCCACGGCACAGCTCTGGTCACACACACAGTCAACTTGTCAGGCCGTGTCCTCTGGCGTTTCAAATTCCGCTGGACCCTGCTGAATTACCAAAGTCCAGGACAAATTTCTTTACGATGCTGAAGAACAGGAAGGAGAATGTGAAAACACCCTCAGGCTTACACATTTGGAGTTGATTAGTTTTCATTTTCCCTGGGAGAGTCTGCCAGCGTCCCCGACTTCAGGAAGTTGATGATGTTGGCTTCATGCCTGCTTCATGGAAACCCTCGCCCAGCAGCGGTGCATTAGAAGGCAGGGCAGGGCCAGCCCTGTGGCTTAGCGGTTAAGTGCGCGCGCTCCGCTGCTGGCGGCCGGAGTTCGGATCCTGGGTGCGCACCTACGCACCACCTCTCTGGCCATGCTGAGGCTGCCTCCCACATACAGCAACTAGAAGGATGTGCAGCTATGACATACAACTATCTACTGGGGCTTTGGGGGAAAAAAAAAAAGGCAGCAGGGCAGAGGGCAGGTAAAATAAAGGACCATGTTTAGCCACGTGCCTGCTGGTCTGAAACTGGAATCTGCCTGCTGACACCACCATCTCTTTATGGGGAGGGAACCTTCTCCTTTGAAAGAAGGAAATATAATCCTGTTCAGTAATTCTCTCAAAAATCTGCTTTTTATTCCATCTACTGATACTTATTTCAGTCATTTTATTTTTCATTTCTTGAGCTTTTCTTCCCCCTCGAATTCATTTGGTCTTTATTTGATATGGTCTTATTTATTTCTTGTGTCTTTAATTCTTTTATATCTATTTAATCATTTTAGTCATGCTTGTCTTATAGTTGTATATCCACTTATAATCTGAGGTCTTTGGGAGTTGAATCCCACTGTTGGTTTTGTCTGCTGATTCTGCCTCTTATTCGGAGTGATCATGCATTATGAGCTTGTCTTCAGTGGGCCCTCATCTGTGGGGACTCTTTGGGGCCTGGGGTGCAGGCAGCACCCCTTTGGAGAGAAGCTATATGCTTCTCTCAGACCAGGAGTACAGTCGCCTGGAAATCCTTTTTACATCAGATTTCTCAGAACAGGAATTGCCAAAGAGTGTAAATTTGAACTCACAGCCCATGTAAAGGGAGGCCTGTGTTTACAAATTCTCAAGGAGACTTTCTTCTCCATCTGGAGCCCAGGCTGAAACAAACCAGCTTCCTCCCCACCCCACTGTGTTGCTGGGCACATTTCCCTCCTCCACCCTTTCTCCACTGGTTTGGCCTCTGAGCACCCAGCTTTATGCTGGGGTCTTGGGTTCAATGAGGCCCTTGGGGGGACCCTAATCCAGTATGACTGGTGTCCTCACAAGAAGGGGAAGAGACACCAGGTCACTCCTTGCCTCATGTGGGCCCAAGGCTCATGCTAACTGTTCTGAATTTCAGTTTCTTCTTTGGTTGTGGTTCCTAGGAGCTTGGTTTGGGCTCAGATTTTAAAAAAAGGAAAAATAAAAAAAAAATTGCTGGCAGCTTATCAAGATTTCCCAGGTTATGTAGTCTGCCAAACCTTAAGAAATGGAGACTGAATAAAATTCTGTAGTATGTTAAGATAATTTTCCACTCCCTCTAGAAACGTATGATTGGAGAGTTATGAAAGTTTTCAGCCAAAGGAGGAAGGAAGAATTGTCCCACTAAATGTTTTTTTGAATTCATTTCCCTCCCCCATCTACCTCACTCCTAACCCATGCCCATTAGAAACTGATTAAAGTTGCTATTATGGGCTGAATTGTTGTCCCTCCAAATTCCCGTGTTGAAGCCCTAGACCCATAACCTCAGAATGTGACTGTATTTGGAGATGAGTCTTGAAAGAGGTGATTAAGTTAAAATGAGGCTGTTAGGGTGGGGCCCTAATCCAATAGGACTGGTCCTTATAAGAAGAGGAAGAGATACCAAGGATGCACACACACAGAGGAAGGGCCATATGAAGACAGAGAGAAGGTGGCCATCTGCAAGCCCAGGAGAGAGGCCTCAGGAGAAACCAGAGCAGCTGGCACCTTGATCTTCAACGTCCAGCCTCCAGAACTGCAAGGAAATAAATTTCTGTTGTTTAAGACCCCCAGTCTGTGGTATTTTGTTATAGCAGCCTCAGCAAACTAATACAGATACCCATTTAACACTGGTCTTTGAATCATTTCAACTTGGCAGACATAAAACTTTTAAACTCTAACTCACAGATGTGATCTATAAACTGACTAAAAGTAAAAACGGCCATGTGGCTAACTACAAAGAAACCTGGTGATGTATGCCAAAGTGCCATTGGAAACAATCCAGTCTTCTGAAGCTTGCCCGGAGCAGCCTGTCCACTCCTGCTGTAGTAAGTACACGTGTCACGGCTCGGTTGCCCCGCATTAGCACCATTAGCACTTCACTTAATTTAGTTTATAAAAACAATTAACTTCATAAATCCCTCACAGTATGTGTGGTGATTAACGCAGCCATAAAAAGTGGCAATAATAATAATAAGTCAAGGCTTAGACAGTTTCATTGTAACTTGCAATACTGACAAAAAATATGACAGCACATATTGATTGTGATTGCTTTATCACTGTCACGAGAACTCTATACTTGTAAAAATACAAAGGCAGAGTGATTTTTGCAGAAATCTTTGTGGAATTACTTGCAAATATAAGTATTTTCACAACAGACATTAGAAAAAAAGAACTTGGATTTTTGTGGTGTTGGTTGTTATTCAAACGAGAGCTTCAAATTTAAAGAATAACAAGCTTCCTCCTCAAAGAGGACTCAGATCCCATTTCTGCCCCAGTGTGTGTGTGTGTCTGTGTGTCTGTGTGTCTGGGCAAGTTGCTGACGCCCCATGCCTCAGGGTCCTCCCTCTGTGAAGCAGGACAATCCTCTCTTCGCTGAGGACTAAATGAGCTAGAGTTAGTGCACGAGAAACATCTCCATCAGGCCCGGCTCCGGCAAGCGCTGTCAGCTATTCTTATTAAACGGGTTTTAACAATTAGCAACTAGCACTTAGAGAGACTCGTCTTGGGTGCCTTAACACGCCTCACCGCAGTTTCCTCATGGGTAAAACGGGGGTGACAGCAGCAACTTGTGGGGTTGTCGAGGAGCACGTGAGACAGGCTGTAAAGTGCTCACCCACCGTGGTGCTCCACAGATGTCGTGGGCTACCCACCACCAGGACTGCCATCAGTACATCACCATCCAAGTAAGGAAGCTTGGGGAGAATAGCAGATCCCGGATAATTCTTCATCTTTGCTGCTCTTCTTCATCGTCGCTATGCGCCAGGCACTGCTCTAACCACTGGCCATGCGTCACCCCACTTTACAGTAACCCTATGGGGTAGACCTCGAGGCACGAAGGGGGGAAGCCAGTGGCCCCGAGTCACACAGCTAGCAAGCGCAGAGCTGGCTTTGACCAGGGCGGCTGCTCCCTTATTCACACCCTGCAGGCCTTTCCTTGCTCGGACCTTCCAGGAATCCCAGCTTCACTGCTCCTCCAGAAACACAAAGTGATGGCCTATGGGCAGGTTTGGTTACTGCGCCATTTAGCCAAGGGAAGAAAATGCATTTGACATGAAAAGCTTTCTGCAGAGCAGCTTCCTGCCCAAAGGGTAAAGGTGGCGGAGGAAGCATCCTCCACCGACTTTGCCAGTTAAGCAAATATTGAGGAAGCAACCGATGGCACATCCTCCTGGGGCTCAGGCATCCCCTCAGTGTCAGGATGCCTGGCTGTAAGGGACACTGACAGCTTGCTTTCTGCTCATGTTCAACAGCAGCTAGAAAGATGCACAGCTGGGACTCAGGCAGGGGGAGGAGACGGGTCTCCCCAGGATGGCTCAGGACTGTAAGCCCCGTGAAGCAGGGTGCGGTTTCATACAAATATCCCTGAAGCACTGCTTGCAGGTGTTGGAGCGTGACTTGCAAGTCTACGCCATCTTTGCTCTTCCTGAGAAGAGCTGCTGAAACATTATTCAAGGAAAGCTAATCCACCTAAGAGAAGAGGGGAAAGGGTCCAAGAATTGCTCAGGTGAGAACAAAAGGAAACGAAACAGAAAACAACCAGACTGTAGGTCAGGAGTGAGCCTAATAATCTCAGCAAGAGCAATGCAGTGGCTGGTGACAAAGTGGAAAGGGAACCGGACCACCCCTGCAATCGGTTAGACGAGGTGGGAACGGGGCAGAGGAATGTGGTCCATCTTAGCGAAGAGAAATGGCTCTAGGAGAGAGGACAGAGGATCCCTCGGCAAGCAAAGAAGTCATTCTTGTCTGTGGAGGCACGTGGATCTGAGGGGGGAGCCCCGGACAGAGATCGTGGAGGCAGAGAACCAGCACAGAGACTGGGCTCTAACAGCCTGACCTGATGATGAGTCACGGGGAACCCCGAGGAGAACCCAGCCCCCAAGACCACGTGGATCCTGACAGGGCTTTCAGGCCTGCAGGCAGTGGCTGGAAATAGTGGCTTGTGCTAAAAAACGAGCCCCTGACAAATTCCTGAACTTACACCCCTGACGGCTTCATCTCTAAGAAAGCTGAGAAAGAAGGAAGGGAAACTGCTATTCTGCACTCAGAATCATCGACTGTTAAGGTGGGAAGGCCCTTAAATTACACGGGGGCAACCTCATTCACTTTCCGGAGATGGAAATGAAGTTCAGAGACATGGTGTGTGGGCAAGACCAATGAGCTATAAGTCAGAACTAGACAGGCTGGTCCGTCTTCCACAGCAGCGTGTGTTCCACTCCACGACGGGGCTGTGACCCAAAGGACAGATTGCCTGGGGCAGCGGAAGGGGTATCCTTGAGTTCAGGGAGGCTGATTTCAAAAAGTCAGGGGGAAAAGTTGGATCCACGCCTGGACATGCTCCAGAGAAACCTGGCGCTGGGGATGGGTGGATGAGGCGGAGACTGGCTAAGCGTGAACCAATCCCAATCCCAGCCTCCTCTGCAGTTGGGTTGGGGCCATTTACCTGGGTCATGGCCAAGTATGGGGAAAAGAGACTGGTAGGCAGCATGATGCTCCCCCAAAGATGTCCACCCATGCCCTAGTCCATGGAACCTGTGAATGTGTTGGTTTGCATGGCAAAGGAAACGAAGGCTGCAGATGGAATTAAGGTTGTTAATCAGCTGACCTTAAAATAAGATGATTCTGGAGTATCCAGGTGGGCCCACTGTAATCACAAGGTTCCTGCCTGAAACGTGAAAGAGGGAGGCAGAAGAAGAATCGGGTCAGATTATTTGATGTGAGAAAGACTCGATCAGCCATTGCTGGCTCTGAAGATGGAGGAAGAGGCCACGCACCAAGGAATGTGGGCAGCCTCTGGAAGCTGGAAAAAGCAAACAAATGGATTCTCCCTGAATCTGCCCAGAAGGAAGCAGCCTTGCAGACACCTTGATTTTACCCTGGTGAGACCCATTCTGGACTTTGCACCTGTAGAACTGTAAGATAATACAGTTGTGTTGTTTTTAGCCTTCAAGTTTATCGTGCTTTGCTACAGCAGCCATAGGAAACTAATGCAGTGACACATGCCACTCAAAGGCCACACCATAAGGCCCCCACACCATGGCCTACACTTGCTGTCCCCTCTGCAGAGGCCACATGTTGAGATGGCAGAGTCGCATGGCAGGAAGGACCTGGGTCTCTGCACTATTCCTTGCAGGAGGGCCACTCAGGAGAGAAATAAACCTTGACTTGTTCACCGAGATTTTGGGTTGTCTGTTACAACCGCAAGTACAATATAATATAACTGTAACTAATATAGTACGTTATACAAAAGTGAACATTCCCTACATAAACAAAAAGATTTCTGAAGTTGGGATAGGGAAAGCATTCACCAAGTAAAAATGCACAGGCCATTGCTTGAAAAGAAAAGGACACACACAGAAGGTGGGAGAAGGGGTACATAACCCAAAGTACTAGAGAACAGAGGCGACATCTAAAACAGTCTTAGAGATGCTGAGGTCTACCCTGACTGCGAGCTTTTGAAAAAATGCAATGAGTAAAAGGGTCTTTTTTCTTGGCGTGTCGGGAGCAAAAGCAGCCCTCTCTTCTGTCCTCTCAAGCATGGATCAGTGATTGGGTTGAGGACGCTGGGGGCAAACCTATGACTGTCTGGTTAAGACAAGAAAAATCGAACTAGTCCTCCGTCTC
Organism: Diceros bicornis minor; assembly: GCF_020826845.1. Taxonomy (NCBI): domain Eukaryota; kingdom Metazoa; phylum Chordata; class Mammalia; order Perissodactyla; family Rhinocerotidae; genus Diceros; species Diceros bicornis. The sequence goes on along the minus strand of NC_080759.1, from coordinate 53,407,276 downwards.
TGGTAATAGAGTGGCGTAGTGAAAACGTCCCTGCGGGAGCTAATTCAGGGAGAACTACCACCCACAACCCTTCCATGCATCCTGAACTCAAGTGTGACTGATTGATTACTACAACAGAGACCTGACTATTTTGAAGTTACTAAAAAAATCAAAATGGTCTATTTCCCATTTTACTTTAAATAAATACAATCCTGTTTATATTTGACTCAGTTCTAGAAAGGATGTAAAGTCTATTTTTCAAAGAAAACCATCCGTAAACTTGGTAACACTCACAGCTATCACATAGTGGATTTACGAGAACTTGACTGACATACGGTTTTGGCTCCCCTGGGAAATGGAGGGGCACAGGGCCAGAAAAATGTATTTAACACAGAGATGCCATCCATATCACTGCCACAAATGCAGGAAGACAGACAGAATGAGTAAGAGCGCTGCTTATAATTCGTTCTCCTTTCTGCTGTGGGACTGGCACTGCCTTAGATGAAACAGAACAACGCCAGTTCTAACTTGGCTAGTCTGTGTTTGCAATATCGCTCATAAAACAAGCAGTCTCACCCCATTTCTCCGCAGATATTTTGTAGAAGAGAGCAGCAGGGAGGTCTCAAATCATGACGACTTGATTTCTTTTAAAGAGGACCCGAACGACAGCACACTGCCAGGAGGTGCTATCACATCACACACAGCGCCATCCACACTCATCAGTAAGGGCACTCTGTATTTGCACAGCCCTTCTTCCACACTTTGAGCAGCCTAAGCCTCATTAATCTCACACCCTGGGAGGAGGCACCTGGCGGGTGATGGAGCCCCCTGTCAAGAAGGGCTGATGAGGTTCCAAGAGGCAGAGGCCCCACTGTTACTGGCTTAGGAGAGTCGGCAAGGACACTCCAAATGGTTTGGCCAGTTTTTAAAAGGGTGTTGTCCTCTTTATCCCCACTGTAAGGTGACTGCTTGTTAAATGAACTAATAAGTGCCAAGAGCTTAGAACTGTGCCGCCGAAGGGGAGCAGAACAATGCCACTCCAACATATGCCTCTTCGCCATAAGGATTATTTTGAGCCAATTAAACAGTAGACAAGAAAAAGCTCTGGAAACCTAGAAGTTACCCTTGTGTAAGGGACATTTACATTGATAAGGGAAATCTCCAATTGTAAGTGTCTCCCTCTGGGTACCAGAAGGATGACTCCAAACCACAGGTTTGTATAACATTCCTGTATAACATCCCTACCCTGGTTTACTGCGCCTTCCCTGGTCACCTCCCGTAACTGGCTCCCCTGCTCCTCAACATCTTTCTTTTGTCTTTAGCTGAAGTTGGTCATTAAGGAGGTGGCTTGGGCCATTACGGGGAGTTACTCAGTTTTCCTGAGTATTTCCCATGTATACAGGAGGTATACATGTTATTAAACTTCTGTTTTTCTCTTTTATTGTATTTCTCTTTATTTCATATCTTTTATTATTTTATTTCTCCTTTATTTGTTTTGGTCTTTTATTACAGGGGGCCTCAGCTAAGAACCTAGAAGGGTAGAGAGAAAATTATTCTTCCTCCCCCACACCAGACACACTGTAACACTCAGCAAATGTCAGTTACTATTTCCATCGTCACGATGCTACCGAGACCGGCTGAGGCGCACCTGCATCACTAGTACACACTGGAGACAGCTCAGAAGCAGAGGGAAGCTGCAAGCCCCACATGCGATGGGGGAAGTAGGAGGTGATAAGAGGCTCTGGAGAAACTCACTCAGCAGCTATTTGCTGAATATTTTGTGCCCGGCACTGGGCTGGCCCCTGGGGATAAAGATATCAGTAAGACCCTGCTCCAGAAGCAAGAAGAGGCAGACAGGTGGGGTAAGAGCAAGAATAAGGAAACGGGATGTTGTGGGAACGCACAGGAGGGCACCTGGTTCAGAGAGCAATAATGAGAAAACACGAAAGAACATGAAGGTAGTCACGGCAGAGAATTTTATTGTTTCCGATGGAGGATTTAAGCACAAGTCTTTGTTATCCAATTTAAGCACTTAATGAAAGCATTCCCAAAGTTTTTAAGGCTGTCATTTGGATTTATGAACTGTGCTCTGGGCTATCCTTGATGATTATCCTTTATTATAGTGGGTTGTCTTTTTCTTTTTTTTTTTTTTTTAATAACGTCTACTCTGCAGAACTGCATACTCTCTGGCCACCCCAGAGTAAACAGGAACGCCCTGTGCTTTCCGCCAAAAAAGGCTTTCACACTGGGGCCTCCGCACCACAGGGGGAAGTGCATCTGAGGGGCACTGCTGGGAGACAAAATACCACAACCGACAAAAGGCCCCTTTCTAACCTGCGCCTCTGGGCCAGGATGCCAGGCCCTTCCTCTAACTCTGGCCAACTGGTCTTGGTGACTGGTCTTGGCAAATGTGGAATGATGGTGACAGCTCCCTAAGCAGCTCCTGATTGGAGTCCCAAAGGTTAAGGGACCTGCCCCGAAGTCACTTGAGGAGTTTACCTGTGGGATTAACCGCCCTGGGGCTCCGATCCTGATGGATGGTGAGAGTTACAGCAGCAGAGGCAGCCCTGCCCTGTGACTTTCGCAGGGGAAGATTAGCTGGCCCAAACCTCACATTTCATAGATTAGGACACTGAGCCATACAGAAGTGATGGGCCTCAAAACTTAGAACCCAAGTGCACTGCTACACCAGCACAAATAAGTTGGCTCCTCGCTCCTCAGGCATAAATAAGCTATTTAATTTGTAATTCACAAAGCCTAGCTGTTTACTTCACAATTCAAAGAAAATCAGTCCTTCATGAAATGTCTCCCAGGGAGTTAATAAGTACAGTTTATACCTCTGATCTTAAAAGTCTCCATATGGATGTCTCTATCTGCAATTTAATTTCTGCTATTTTGATTTGGTATCATTCCAACAGATAATCTTTAATGCCCCTCATTACCCAGGGACTGGGGAGCCTTGGGCAGACTGTTGCAGCACGGTCCACGGCCATGACCGTAAACCAAGGTATTCCTTCCTGCGGTGCTGCCCAGGTCATCAGGCAGCTGGACGTGGACCCGGGACAGCAGGAATTAAAGGTCAGAGTTATCTTTAAAGGAAATCCCTTTGAGGTACGTTTTTTAAGCTAAGGCAACACAAGGGCCCCCAAAGCCTGTTTTCTGGTACAGTGGAACTATTTTCTAGAATCCTATGCCCCTGAAGTCCCCACGCATCGGGCAGCCATTTTTCTTCCCTAGTGCCAGTTAGTTTTCTTGTTGAGAGCTTCTTTCACCAGTGAAAAATATTACCTACTCTGGAATGTAGCATATTTAAAATACTGCTCTATTCTCCGTGTTGAGGCAGAGAATTAGTGCCCGATAGCGGGGGACGGCAGACGGAGATTGCCGGGAATCTTGACTATAACGAGAAGATGGCACAAATGTGCCACAAAAAGCAGCCATGTTTCCCTAAGGCTTCTGTTCTTAGAAGACTGAGTTGATAACACTAATGTGGGCAGCTAAGACCATAAAAGAACCTCACACATTGAGGTGACTTGGCTTCTGGGACCCAGTCGCCTTTGCTTCTCTCCCAGTGTCCCTCCATATGGATCCACTGTCATTGCAAAGGAGAGGAGAACTGGAAATCGACCAGTTTGGACAGAGTCGAAAGAGCGAACAGGAACTGTGCTCTGAAGGGGGAGGAGGCGGTATGAACATAAAGGCTGCTTAGATTCCTGTTTCCTAAGAAAGATGATTGTTTCCTAGATTTAACTTCCTTGGCTCAGAAGTTTAGGATTCGCAAAAAAATAAAAAACGCAAACCAAAAAACCCCCACTTTTGAGAAAAAGCTGGATGCGAAAGAAACAGGGGGAAGAAAGTCATATTGAGTGATTAATGATAAAAATTATTTCCACTCCTTTGGTTCTTTTGTATGAAATGCTGTCAGCCTACAATTAATCATCACCATGATATTAAAAACATTGACTTGTAACTGTTCCTGTTGCTTGTTTTTCTAAAACATCTGTACATCTAAGTATTCACCGCCCAAACTTTTTTTTGGAAGTTGTGCAACTGGGCTTATTCCGGTCATTCTAATTTGCATGCAACTCCCACAGGCTTGCGGGGTTTCGCAGACTGTAAAGAACGGGGCTCACCAACGCGGGGCTGAGTTTAACTTAAACCCCCCCGAGGGGACACGCCCGGGCTGGCGGCAGGTCCCCGCGCCCCGCGCCCGGGCAGTGAGCTCGGCCTCCCCGCCCCGCGCCCGCGGGTTCGAGCCCGCCCAGGGGACCCGCAGACAAAGTGGAAACGAGTCAGTACCGGCGGGCGGGTGTCCAGCTTTGGTCTCTAGCTTCCCTTCGGGAGGCGAAGACATGGTGGACTGCGTTTCCCAGGGGCCGGGACGGCAGCGGCGGCGGGCTCGCGGGCCGGGAGGAAGGAGCGCGCGAGCCTGAGCGCCCGGGAGCGAGGGAGGCGCGCGCGTGGGGCGCCGGGGCCGCGCGAGGGAGGGCCGCGCTGGGAGGGGGCGCGGCCGTGGCGCGTCGACGCGGCGCGGCCCCGCCCCCCGCGGCTGCGCGTTGACGTCAGTACGCCCGGCCCGGCCCCCCGGCCCCAGCGCGCCCCGTGTACTGAGCGTGCGCAGTGGACAGCGCCACGTTGGAAGCTGTGGCCGCGGGCGGAGGAGGAGGAGAATGGCGGGCGAGGGCGGAGCGTCTGTGGTTAGAAGAGCCGGGGGCTGGTGCTGGCGGCGGCGTTCTTCGGAGGCGGGAAAAGGCCCAGCAAGAGGTTGGCGTCTCCACGGGCCGCGCTCAGCCAACCCGCCAGATAGACGGTGACGGCGGTGGGGTAGCTGAGCCGCCATAGTGGGGCGCCCCGGGGCCTGATGTGTGTCGCCAGGGAACCGGCCCGTCAGCCTCGTGTCCTCACCCAGCTCACTAATTAATTGCGGAAATGAGACCCCAGGTGGGACCGAGCAGGGGCCCGAGGATAGCAGGGATTTGTTACAAGGCGCTGCAAAGACGGGAGCCTTCTCCCTGGTGAGAAAGGCAGCGCGGGGAAGCCCGGAGACCTGGACGGAGCTTTCGGACGGCTGCGGCTTGCCCCGCTCGCTGCGCTCTTCCTGATGCGTGGATCTGGATTCTGTCCAAAGCTGATCCTTTGCTGTGGATCGCGTCCTTCTCTACGGTTATCCTCTCCTGCACCAGCAGGCCCGCCTTGCGGGCTTAGCGTTCACACATGCCTGATGCCTTAGAAAAGGAAGCACCACCACCTCTCTGGGCTGTGCATCTACCTTTGACGACACAACTGCTCAAAGAGATTGAGTACGTCACCTCTCTCACTCCCTCCTCAACCCAGTCCGGTCCATCTGGTTTTCATTCGGCTCCTCCAAGACTGCCCTTAACCACGGAAAGTTCTTTTGTCAAGGCCAGTCATGACCTCCATGCTGCCCAATCCAGTGGTCATTCTTTCACTCTCATCCTGCTTGACCTCTTAGCAGCACTTGACCCAGCTGACCATCTCCCTTCTTAGCTTCGGGAATGCCACATCACTACCTTGACATCCAGTGGTCGGGCTGGATGCTTTTGCTAACTCTCAGTCGAGTTGGTTGGCTCCTCTTCTAGATTTCTAAACATTTGAGCACCCCAAGGCTCAACACCAGCCCTCTTCTCTATCCAGACTTGGCTTCAGTGGTCACATACAGGCTGATGGGTTTGATTTTCATCCATATGCTTATGGATGCCAAATCTGCAAACCCGTTTCGCTCTCCCTGCCCCTCCACCAATCTCCAGACTCACATCCCACCAGCCCCTTGACCACTCTACCTGAATGTCTAACACAATGTTGCTCAACACTTTGCATCATGGAGCACATAGAAATGCACATACTGTACATTGATCTTGGACTTTACCTCCACATTTCAACATCACTAATAGCAGGATAGCCGTGGGCAGGTGGCAGTCATGATATAGTCATCATTGTCTTGTATTCACGTGATATAGTAGTCATGGCCTTGCATTCACATCAAAACTTGCAGGTAGGTGTCAACAGCTTAGAAGAAAATTTGAAAACAGTGGAGCACTCTAAGAGATGCTGCATCACTAGCACTCTTGATGGAATGGGATGAGAAAATCTACAGACACCACCGATTAGGATCTTGAATGGAAAGAAGCTTTAAGGATACCTAACCAATTAGTTTTAGGAATATTTTCCTTCTTATATATGTGCAAGAGTGCTATATGGTTAAAAACTTGTGTCTTAATAAGTCTAAAACATTTCTAAGAAGTATGAAATGAAAATTCTAGGTTAACAAACGTGCTGTAGTTTAATTGGCAACTTTTTTTCCCTTAGTGGCACATCAAGTTGCATGTTAAGGGTGATGACATCTTGTATTCAATAACACGACATTGCTAGGGAACCCTGGGGTAGAAGAAGGGGCCTTCTGAGGAAGGAGTCAAGCTACCCAAGGGCCCTGGTGGCCCCAGTCACCACTGGGCTGCCCTGAGGCCTGAGAGGTTGGGTATCTTTCCCTGAGACCTGATCTGGGACTATACTGTTCTGGGACACCGTGGTGTAAGAGCCATGTCTAGTTTTACATGTTCAAAGCAGAACTGGTTCATCCACCTACCCACAAATACCTTCCCATTTAGAATAGAATCCAAACTACTCATTGTAGTGTGGGGTACCTGCCTAATCAATAGCATTTCTACTGAAGAAAATACCATTGTTTGAGAAACTTAGTTTGAAAAAGAACACCATGTTTCCTAGCCTCCCTTGCAGCTAAGGGTGGCCAAGTGACGTAGTTCTGACCAATGGAATGTAAGTGGAAGTTTGTTGGGGGATTTCTGAGGAAATTTTGCATTCTTGATATGAGGACTGCCCTTCCTCTTGTTGACATCGTCATTCACTGCCTTGAATTCAGACACAGGGTGGAAGGCAGAGCAATCATATTGCAGCCATGAGGCAAGCAAAGGCATGGACGCCATATGCTGAAGGTGGCAGAGCAGAGAGATCAGAGGCACGTGGGACTCTGAGGTTGTGGAGGCTCTGCAGAGCAGTGACTCCCACCTCCAGACTGTTTTATGTGGTAAACAAACCCCTCTTAGATCAAGTCCCTCTGGTTGTGTGTTTACATGCAGCCAAATGCAACCCCCAACACTCGTGGCCTACCGGGTCCTGTGTGGTGAGGGCCCTGCCTGCCTCTAGGAGCTCGTCTCTCCTGGCTCCTCTGGCCACGCTGGCCTTTCTGATGCTCCTGCAGTGTGACAAGCTGATTCTTCCCTTTGGGCCTTAGCATTGGCTGTTCCCTCCACCTGGAACCATCCTCCCCAGATTCTTACATGGCCAGCTCCTCATTCTGGAATCAGCTTTTCAAAGGGCCTACCCTGATCACCAAATCTAAAGAAGCCAGCTCAGGCACTCGACTGGTCATTTTGTCTTCACAGCACTTCATCCTCATCTGAAATTCCTCACCTATTTGTCTGGGTGTTACTCTTTCTCCTCTGACCAGCACTGGTTGAGTGTCAGCCCCACGAGGGGAGAGACCTTGTCCATCTTGGCCACTGCATTCCCAGAACCCAAAACCAGGGTGGGCACAGAAGCAGCGTTCAATAGATATTCTCCCCCCATAATTCTGGAGCATAAATACATTTAATTTCTCATAGCTGTTACCTACATGAAGAGCAGCAAGTGAGGACTACGCAGAGAATGAGAAGTACACATAGTATGTAGATAACATGAATATGGCTGCCCACTAATCCTGTGTCACATTTACTTTCACTATTGAGCACGTTTGTGTGTGTGTGTGTGTGTGTGTGTGTGTGTGTGTATATGCATGGGTATATCCAGACCCACCAGTCCTAGATGGTGAGGATCAATGTCAGGCACCACCCATCGGACACTTTCTATGTGAACATGCACACTCAGCTGTCATTAGAGTTGCTGAGTGAATAATCTTATTTGAAGCTCACTATAACTCTGGGAGTAAGGCAAGTTAACCCATTTTACCAAGAAAATCAAAAGCAAACAAATAAAAGGGAGAAGAAAGGATTGTTGGATGCACGTGGGACACAACTCTGTGGAGTGTGTGCTGGGACCAGAAGCCAGATTTTCTAAGCCCTGATCCCATTTTCCCCCACTATTGGCTGCCTTCTAAGTAGAGTTTTGGGAGCTGTTTCCCCTTCTCAAAGTAGGTTGTTTTCTAATCCCAAATGGTGCTGGAAAAAATGGTACTGAATTTAAGATACTACTTAATGTGAATGCTGTAAGCACTGGGAAAAGTATTTGAAGAAGAAATAGAAAATGCAGATTCTCTCCTCCATATGTGTATTTTGTAACCTTGGCTACATCACTGAACCTTTCTGAGCCTTGGTTTCCATACCTGCAAGTTGAGGATGTCAACACTAACCTCCCTCTGGGCTGGAGTGAGAATTTAGGACTGACTTGTACAGCTCTGGGTCATCCCATTTACTCTCCACAAAGTCCTGAGACACAAGGACTTCTCTGCCATCGTTGATGGAGGAACCGAGCCTGCGAAAGGCCAAACGCAGGGCTTGGTAGCTGGTGGGGGAGACCTGAGAGTACCCCGCTCTTGCCACCATCCTGGTTGCATGCTTGGAAGTGCTTTGTAAACCATAATACACTATAGAATGTACTATTATCACTGCAAAGGGAGTTTTCATTAACATTCATGAATACAAGAATTGTCCCTCGGCATATTAAAATAACCTGCCTATCAATCAGTTTGATGAACATTACTTTCTTTTCCAGGCTGGCCTATATCTTCTGTCTTCTTGTGCTGTTGTCTGATGGATGAGAGTTTTTATATTCTTATTCACTACACAGGGTTTCTTTTCCATTGTTGATATTGCTCAGAAAGAGAGGGCAGCAGTCATTCTCAACTTTGCTTTGTAACATCCAGGATATTTCTTATTATATTATGTTATGGGGGTTTTAAATAATATTAATTTAAATATAATTTATTTGACACCCACACATATACACACAATACTTGAAGAAGATATGCGCATCCCAATGTCAAATAAAAATGATGGAATATCACACATCTTACGTGTGCACACAAGTGAGGAATGTCTTTGGGCTTCAACTTGTCGCTCAGTCGCAGGGTAATTGAGAAGCACTTTGAGGCATTTTTCAAAAGGAATTCAACAGCTAATAAAGGACACGGAGGTCAATTTTAGTCACATAGGTTACACTTCATCAAGGATATTTTGTCACGTGAGGTTATCCTTAAGCTAAGGATATCTGAAGAGAAAAATAACCAGCCTGAATCTTGGCAAAACATTCAAGTTTTGGCAAAATATCCTCTTATCTTTATTTAGAAGTTAGAAAATAGAAAATGCAAGAAAGATGAGAGTTCTATAACCATGAATACTGATTTTCCACAGAATTGCAAATGCTGTGTAAGTTATTTATGAAAATGTATTTTAGCAGAGAAATGAGGGTGGGGGTAGATAATTTTATTTCTGGCTCTTTCACTGAGTCGTCATTTGACCTTGTGCAAGCTGCTTCCACATTCTGTGATTGTAGCTCCATAGTGGAGGCAATAACACCAATCTTACTAGGGGATTCAAATAGTTATTCAATATTATGTCTTAGCATTTATCTTCCTGTATGAAATTTCATACAAGGGTATATGAATTGCTGTAAGTATAAAAAATAAACATGACAAAGACATCAGGAATAAAGAGGCTTTCAGCAAGATAAAATCATCTCAAGGGAGTCTGAAATCTGAAATTGAAGAACAACATTTTTGTTAGCTTTTTTTTTTTTAAAGAATCTACCCAAGATTTAGTGGTACTAGGGCATTCTTTTACTCTTTTCCCCTAAAAAATTCTTCAGAAGTCAGTTCAGGTGTGAGTGTGTCATATTTAGAGAGCTTAAGTGAAAGACGAATAGCGGAAGGATGTTGTGGGGTTACTCCTGCCTTTTCAGCCCCGTGAGCCTCTACTCTTCTAGGGGATCAGTCTGAGAAGGAGAACCTATAAATGACTGAGCACTGGTCTTGGGGTCTCCAGACTGAGGTTTGAGACCCAGCCTGATCACACATCAAGTATGTGACATCGGGGAAACTGCATCCTTTCCGAGTCCCAGTGCCCTCACCTAAAAACGAGGACAATAATGCGACCCTCTTGAATGTTTACAAGAAGTGTATATGATAGCATATTGAAAATTCTGGGCAGTCTAAAGGACTAAACACAAGTCTACTCGAAGCACATTACTTGTCGTTAGAGAATTTAGAGAAACAGCAAATTAAACATATAATAGAAGGCAGAACATGATGAATGTTCTAGAGCAGTAAGAGATTTCCATGGTTGGTGGGTGGGTGGGAATGGTGATAATGAACAGGTTTCAAGGGCTGGGGAGCATGGAATTGAGCTTTGCAGGTTGAACAGGATACCTTTCCTGTTGCCAGGAGGCAGGAGGAGGGCGTTCCATACAGAGGAATAACAGAAGAGAAGCACTGAGGTGGGAGACAGTGGTCCATGCACCCAAGACAGTGGTTCACGCAGTCTGACTTGAGGGTGGGATGAGCATGGAAAGGTAACCGAGGACCAGGAGGTCCTGGTTTAAGGTCTGGCTGAAGAGAAGACAGCTGGATTCTCATCTCTGCTCCTGCATTCAGTCTCTTGCAATATCATGTCATGTAGCCTCTGGAAAACTTCCTGGTACACTTGAGAAAGAATAAGAGTGGGAAAAAGCAAATAACATTTCAGTATCACAACCTGTGAACACAGGTTAAATTCTTTGTATCATAACTTTCAAGTTGCCGAATAATTGATAAGAATCTATATTAATAAGCATAAATCTGGCCATGATTCTGGAAGATACCTTTGAGCTCTTCCCATCTCAGTTGTATTCTCTCTCCCTATTCTGGGGCTGGAGATGGCAAATCATTTCCCCAACTAATTTAAAGCTTATTTTCCCTGCTGAAATTAGCTGGGTTTCTTTTTAAGCCATCTTTCTTCCCAGCCAAATGATTTCACATAATTGATTAATTATTCCATTCAGGCTGAAGTATCTGTGTGACTTTGCATGCTAGAGAGCGTTGTAAATAATGACTTCGGTCGGCATCCTGGTTCTCACCGAGTTTGCAGAAAAGACAGTTCTGTTCTTGCTCAGTTTTTAGAAAAAGGTCCGAGCTTGGGAAATACGGTTGCTGTTAATTCAGATAAGAACAAATTCCAAGCCCATCCTTCAGGTTTGGAGGAACCCTCTGGGGTGCCATTCAGAGCTTTTCACTGACATAAATTAATAAACTGCCTTTGGCCATGGAAAAGATAAAAGAAAATATAGAATCTTCCGTAGCTCACTGGAGACTTACAACGTGACTATTCATCTCCTTAACAAAGAACCATGGGGTGTTTGGGTAAAGAGAAGCTACACTTAGGCTATTCCTTGCAGGGTCCACGGAAAAGGTAAAACTTGACATAGTATTACTCCCACAAATATAGGAGAGTACCGTGCTGGGCCAGGCTTGGGTGGGATTTGGCTTATTAACTGCTCCTCTGTCACATAAGGATGTTGTTCCTTTCTCCTCTCATTTTTCTTCTCAGAAACAGAAACCAACTCTGAGTATTTACTGGAATATTTGCAGAATATTAGAAGACTTCATGGAGTTAAGGAGAGGGATCCTGCAGCCTCAGGAAGGAAGGAAACGTGAGTCTCTGGGAATACCAATAACTGACCCCCCTCTCTCTCTAAGATGCTGCCAGAGGATGACTCCGTGCAATGCTTCTTTGTATGTGTCAACCTAGCTAGGCCACAGTACCCAGATATTTGGTCAAATATCATTCTAGATGTTTTTGTGAAGTTATTTTTTAGATGACATTAACATTGAAATCAGTAGACTTTGAGTGAAGCAGATTGCCCTCCCAGATGTGGATGGGCCTCATCCAAAACCAGTTGAAGGCCTTAATAAAAAAAAGAATGACCTCCCCAGAGGAAGAGGGAATTCTGCTTCCAGACTGCCTTGAAACTCGAGCTGCAACTCTGGGTCTCCAGCCTGCTAGCTTACCGTGTGGATTTTGGACTTGCCAGCCTCCATAATTGCATGAGCCAATTCCTTAAAATAAATCTCTCTGCCTCTGTCTCTTTCTCTCTCTCTCTGTTTCCCTCTCTTTCTGTCTCTCTCTCTCTCTATATCCTATTGGTTCTGTTTCTCTGGAGCACCCTGACTAATACACTCAGCTACGGCTGTTTTCATTTGCCTGGATCTCCGTTCAAGATCTAATTCAGAGAGCATAAAACATCGTTGAGCCTCAAACCACTCTAATTTAGGTGCTGTGCTCTAAATGACCTTTCTGGGTGCTGATAAATAAGCTGAAGTGGATAGAACATTTACAACCCAGTGAGCTAAATACACGAGGAGCCCTGTTAACTGACTAATCAGCCTGCGAAGATCTCAAGAAACATTAAATTTGACTTTGCTCTGTTATCTATCATAAAATGTTATTGATCGCTCTGTCAGGTTTTTCCTGAATTTGATGTCAAGAGATAAGGACACTCCTATTAGCCATTGTTTACTCTTTGGGAATGTAGCCCTTTAACCTTATACCTGTGTAACACCAAGTTGTAAAATATGTTTAAGAGGATTGCATCAGGTCCTAAGCCTACCCTTCTTAGGGAATAGTGTTAGTTCATAAATCATGCCTGCTGTTAATGACTTAAGCTGCAAAATGATCTCACTGGCCTTGTATCAGTTTAACTCACCACCATAGATTATATACTTTACGTAAATTCTCTTGCTTGTCAGAAGATTCTCAGGCCTCAGGGTCTAGTTTTTTTCCTTGCACCCTTGCAAACTGCAAGTAAATAAAAAGCAGTGCCTCAAATGCATTCATGAGGCAGTAGGAAGTTTTGCTCTCTGCCTCCTCTCCGAAGTCCTCCTCTGACACTACCTTGCTGGCCTTTGTGATACTAAAGTCTGCCCTTCCCGTCAGACCCAATGTTCACTGCAGGCTCTCTCCACGAACTGCCCAAGGCTCTGCTTTTCTCCCAGGCTCCCTGGTGTTCACTCCCAGCTTCTCCAACTTTCACTGAGGTGTGTGAAGAACTGAGTGGTCCTTGAGATTCCAGGCAGCGACCTGGTGCTGCTACAGTAGCTGAGGGACAGAAAAAAACCCCGTCCTTATCATCTACTCACCTGAGGGGGGCCTGGTAGACATACGCTGGCCCTTAGCCTCGCTCCTGGAGTCCCTGTCCTGTTCCTACCATCCCAGGGTTGCGATGGCGGGGGAGGCATGGTTGGCTACCAGGCTCTGAGGGTAACTCTAGAAATCTCATGACTAGGAAGGGGTTTATTAATGTCATAGACTTTATTTCATTCAACAAATATTTTTGAGGACCTACCCCATGCTGAGTGCTTTTCTAGAAATTGAAGATAAGATCTCAGCTTTCTCAGAGTTTACATTCTGGATTATTGGAGGCCGGAGGTGCATGGTGACAAGTGACAGAGGTAGGCTTCTGATATTCTCCTCTAAAACACACTGAAAATCTGGATAACTCCCTAGTTTGTGAAGCATTGTGACATTAATATGTTGAGATGTTTCGGTATGAATACTATATAGAGTTCCTTGGGACACATTTTAAAAGATAAAATTCAGGTGTCACAGCATTTCTGGTTCTCTGTTCGTGTGCAGGCAGGATCCTTAAGGAAGAAACTTGGGCTGGGGAGGAATGGTCTTGCACACACCTTATCCCTTTTGGGTGTTGCTCATGCCTGGGAACTAGGGCAAGTCTGGTGGTGAGAGTCCTCCATCCTCCGGAGCAAGGGTGGACAAACTGCGGCCCACAAACCAAGTCCAGCCTCCCTCTGTTTTTGTAAATGAAGTTTTACTGGAACACAGCCACATGCATTCATCTATGTGTCTTCTATGGCGGGTCATGCTACAGTGGCAGAGTTGAGTAGCTGCAACAGATGTGGTATGGGCTGCAAAGCCTAAATATTAATGATTTGGCCTTTTACAGAAAGTTTGCAGACTCCTTCTCTAGAGCAATGGTTCTCAGATTGTGGTCCCTGGGCCAGTAGCATTTGCATCATCTGAAACCTTATAAAGAAATGCAAGTTTTCATTCTATCTCAGATCTACTAAATCAGAAACTCTGGGGTGGGGCCCAGTGATCCGTGTTATAGTAAGCCTTCCAGGTGATTCTGATTCACGCTAAAGTTTGAGAACCACCGAATGCTTAATTTTTCCCTATAATTTTTAGGGAACTATAGCCTACCAAGAAGTCCAAACCCTGCAGCGGTTTTGAATTCCTGAAATCTCCTCATGTTTTCATGTGATTGCTTAGAAACTGCAGGTTGCGTGTTGAGGTGCATTGGCTGAAGCATTTTAAGAGAAGCCGTATGTAATGGCATTAATGATTAAGAATTGTGTTCCCTGCAGAAAGGATCATTAACTGATTTTATAACACTTATGAGGGCTAGTATTTAGCTCATTGATTTATGGACATCGCGTCAATGTTCCTTTTTAAAGTTAAATCTCTTTAAATGAATGTTTGATCACAGTTGAGGAGAAGACGTTGACTGATTACACGTATTAGTGCTCTGTGATTGCAGACAACTGCCCGTATTGTCCCAGGAAGCCGTGAATGAGTCTGATTTACAGATTCCCATACAAGGCATGAGAAAGGCGTGGGGATGGCTGTGCCCTCCTTGCCTGGGGTAAGTTGCGATGCTGCCTCTGAGACTGCTGACTCTTGCCCACTATTGCCCTCCTCTGAAGAGGAAAAAATCTGCATGTGGGACATATTGAGTTTAAATGCTTGGGATTTCCGAAATGCCGTGCAAAGGATGAAATGGAAGGGTAAGCCCTGGGAGCCTTCAGCCTGTTGTTTGGAATAATATATTTCCCTAGTATGTGGATGAATTATGAGTGAAAAGATTCCATCAAACTTCTTTGAACTTGTGACTTGCCTGACTCTTGTTTCCAGGCACTCAGACTTGGAAAAATCTTCATGACCAAGATTCCCCCTCTTCCTTCACTCAGGTTTAGGAATTATTACTATGAGCTTTTTCTTTCACTTACATTACTTATATCCCCCAAACAGGTGAGATTTTCATGGTTAGCCCAATGTTCTTTTGTTGTATCATAAACTAAAAGAAATGAGTGGTTTTAGTCGATTAGGTTAGACAGAAATTTATCACCAGGATGGCAAAGGAAAAATTTCAGGTAATTTCTGGTCTTACCACCCTCACCCCATTAATTCAATAGTTGCACAACTTTTGATATGATTATAGGTAACAGGAGAATTCAGAAGTCATATGTTCTCTACTTGGATGTTTTTTGTCAATATGGACACAATATAATTTGCACGTGTTTGTGATAAAGCATTTTATACACGTGTCACCTGAATGCCTTTGTCAGAAATAGTAACATGCCAGTTCCCCTGTATCTTTTTTACTAATTTTTGTTTTATTCTCAAATAGAATTCTCAATAGAATACAAATATTCTTTACTGCAGCATTGGCAAAATAATGGCCAGTGAGCCAAATCTTGCTGGATGGATGTCTGTTTGTGTAAATAAAGTTTTATTGGAACACTGCCATGCCTAATAATTTACATATTACTTAATGCTGCTTGGTGCTACAACGGCAAGGTTGAGTAGCTGTGACAGGTTGTAAGGCCTTCAAAGCCAAAATTATTTACTGTCTGATCCTTTGCACAAGTGTGCTGACTTCTGTTGACCATGTCACTCAATGGCACCAACAGGGACAGCATCTCAGGGTTAGGCATAGACTTCTTTATGACACTAAATCAGGGAAAGGATGCTTTCTTTCACATTTCAGCTCTGTTGCAGCAATTAGGAAAGAAGTGAAAGCAAAGTGCTTTGTACTCGTAGATATTTTAGATAATGGACCACTTTAGGATTTTCCATGATTTATTTTTAACCCTTTATTTCTTAGTGCATACAAACATGAGGTTGGTAGATCCTTCCAGAGAGTGCCATCTTTCCTATCTGTGACATGAGCTGTGAAGAACAGTTTATGGTGGAATGTCCTAGGGAGACACGGCTATGTTGAAATTTGGCTTTGATTGAGAATGTGGGAGGCAGCCTCGCAGATAGCTTCCCCAAATCTCCTCCTCTTCATATTCATGTCCTTGTATAATCCGCTTCCCTTGAGTGTGGGCTGGATCCAGTGACTGCCTTCTAATGGACAGACTATGGCAAAAGTGATGGATATCAATTCTGAGATTAGGTTTTAAAAAGACTGTGACTTCTGTCTTGGGCACTCTCTTGCTCTCTTTGGCTCTCCTGGTTTGCTCATGCCGGAGGAAGCTAGCTTGTGAAGAGGCCCTGTGAAGAGACACTCAAGGCAAGGTACCGAGCCCTGCCAGCAACCTCATGAATGAACTTGGAAGCTGATCGATGCTCCCAACCACCCAAGTCGAGCCTTCAGATGAGATCCCGGCCCTGGCCAACAGCTCGACTGCAACCTCCTGAGAGACTTTGAGGCAGAGGCACCCAGCACAGCCACCGCTGGATTTCCAACCCACAGAAACTGTGAGATAAGTGTTTGTTGTTTTAAACCACTAAATTTTGGGGTAATTTGTTATGCTGCTATAGATAACTATTACACAGGGGAAGAAAAAAAGAGCTGAATTACAGAATGACATAGCTTTTAGGCTGAGATAACTTGTTCAGTCTCTTTTATTTAAATTAAATGAGATTGGAAAATACTATATGGATAAATTAGCGTTCTTTTGAAGTACACTGTTATTTCACATGAGTTCAGATGTCCCCAGCTATTTTCAAACACGCGCAGGGCCTGTCTTCTTGTAGGTTAGCACACTGCTCTGGGACAGGACAGGATGTCTCAGGTGGGTCTTCAGTTACCTTTATGCACAGACATCACATCATAGCTCATGTGGGAAAATGGTCTCATGTATATGAATTGGCTAATATTTACATAAAATGAAACCCAAGAAAATGCCCACTTTGTATTGAGCTGCTATTTCTTTCCTTGAAAACGAAACTACGGCATACCACAAGCATAAGCCTGGACTTTGTAAAAATTCAGGCTTTGATCTATGTTCACTCTGTGGAGGAACCTCTGTGCTCTGGGAGCTCCCAGCACCTGCAGCCCCTGGCAGAGGAGCTGTGAGCAGCGGGTGCTGAAATGATTCAGCCGCCCCAGCATCACCCCAGCTGGATCCCGCTTACCCTGCTGCCCCTCAGGCCCCTGGCAGTTGCTTGGGCAGCCAGCTGTGTCAGGGGAAGCTCTGTGGCCATCAGCTGGATCTGTGAGGGCAGCCAGAGGCAGGACTCTGCTGCCAGAGCTGCCTAGGTCTAGGTGGAAGCCAATTTTGGTAAAGACAAGTCAATTCAACTTGTATTCTTTACCTTTCCTCTCTCATTTACATTTGTGGAGTCTTGAAATGAACATACTTTCTGAATATGGGCATATGCTTATAATGACACAGACAGGAACACGTGGACACAGGCACGTGTGTGTGTACACAGCTTTTCTTCTCATGTTTTCCTTCATGTGGATAGAAAATATTGCTGAAAAATGCTTTGAAGCTTGTCCATCCAGTGGCTCTAAACCAACCATCCACTTGCTGTAGCTTTGGGCTACTTTTAAATGCAGCTTTGGGGTCCTATCCAGACCTAATTGAATCAGAGTCTGTAGTGGTGGGGCCCAGGAGTCTGTATTTATGACAGATGATAGTTTGGTCATGACCATCTCCACCCCTCACAAGAGGCCACCACATGTCTGATGAGTGAGAGGCTGTGTTAGTTTGCTCAGGCTGCCTTAACAAAGTACCACAGACTGGGTATTTTCAACAACAGAAATGTATTGTCTCTCAGTTCTGGAGGCTGGAAGTCCAAGATCAAGGTGTGAGCAGGGCTGTTCCTTCTGCGGGCTGTGAGGAAGGGTCTGTACCAGGCCTCTCCCTTGGCTTGTAGATGATCATTTTCTCTCTGTGTCTCTTCACATTGTCTTCCCTCTATGTGCATCTCTGTGTTCCAATTTCCCCTTTTTATAAAGACGCCTGTCACACTGAATTAGGGCTCATTCTAATGACCTCATTTTAACTTGATTACCTCTGTAGAGACCCTATCTCCAAATAAGGTCACATTCTGAGGTACTGGGGCTTAGGACTCAAACATATCTTTTTTGGGGGGACATAATTCAACCCATAAGAGAACCCCATCACCTAATAGGTGACAATGTCATGAGTATTCCATAATAATAAAGTGACGATAGCTAATGTTTATTGGGTACTTACTCTCTGTGCTAAGTGCTTTAGATGCATTATTTAATTTTAACCTTCACAGCAACCTTTAAAGAAGTTATTGTTATGCTTCCCAATTCAGAGAGGATAAAACTGAGGCTTAAAGAAATGAGGTAACTTGCCCAGGCCTCATAACTAGTAGATGGCAGGGTAGGGCTCCAGTCTGGGTCGGAAGAATTCCAGAAGCCACACTTTTCCCTATTGTACGTTCAATGTCAGAGAGTTCTAATTGTTACAAAAGTCCCCTTTGCATTTAGTCAGTATTTGCTTCCCTATCTCAATGGTCTAACTTTTTTGTCCTTCTTTTGTAGCCAGAGTGACTGTATTCCTTCCTCACTGTCTGATGCTTGCAGAAGGCCCTTTCAAGCCTTCCTTCGTCCAGGATACACACCCTTGTTCTTTCCTTGGGTGACCTCCAGTTTGCTGATGAGCATTTCCAAGTGTTGTCCCCAGTGTAGACTGGAACTGGGTTTGGACACAATCCTGCTCCAAATATGCTGGTTTATTAGGCTCACAGTAAACAAAAATCTCCCGGTTCCCTGTGTATGGTGTCCTGTCAAGCCGGATCACACACAGTTTCTGTTCCTTCTATGTAAGTGCTAGAATATAGGTTGAGCAAACGTTGTATGCCAGATCTCTATGTGTGTTTGATTTGAACCTAAAGGACGTATTTCCACTATCTAGACCAGGGCAGAGTTATAAACGGAGGCATGTAAGCCCTAGTCTTCCGGGGAGTGAGGGTCCCACTGTTGGCCCCCTTCCCAGGGTGTCCAGGTCACTGGGCTGTGCCAACCCTAAACTCTCCTCTTATTTAGGCCTGTCACAGCGAGCGAGCCAGCAGCCAGGGGCTGTCACTGTGTGGGTGTTTTTCCTCCTCCCTCATGACTGCAAGGCTCCAGGGTATCTGAAACCAGGGAAGACTTTTCTTTTCTCCATTTTGCTGTCTTTAGATTATGTAGTTGGCCTTTAAGTCACTTTAGAACTCAAGAGATGATTATTCTCCCCAATCCATGGTTTTATACTTGGCCTGCTGAACTACTGAAGAGACTGATGTCACCCAGTTGTGTGGGGCTGTAACAGCCTGTTTGGTTTCAGCATCTCTTCTGAGACAACTGGTCCAGCTGCTAAGCCCTCCCTTTCTTCCTCACAAGCAGTGGTGATGGGCTCTGGTTCCAGGCATTGTTCTGGATCCTGGGGACCCTGAAGTTGAACAAGACAGACAAGGTTCCTGCTCTCAGGGACATTCTAATTGTGGGTCGACAGGTGACAAACAGGTAAATCAATGAAGTATGTTCAGGATGTGATAACTGCAATGATAGAAATAAAACAGGATAACAAGGTGTGTGTGTGTGTACACGCGCATATGTGTGTGCCTCCTCCCCCAGACTCCTCTAGCGCTAAACTTTCCAGCTTCTAATTTACTCTTCCTTAGCAGAGCTACAGTCTCTTGACATTCTACCTTAATGTCAGTACCAGGCCACCTGTATCATCCCCCTTCATTTGCCAGGTGAGGTTCTGCAAAGCAATTTTGAGTTTACCCTAATTGTGGAATTAAAATTATTAAATATGCAATCAACCAACTTAAAATTACAAGTGGTTCTTGGGGCTGGCATGGTAGTGTTTTGGTTGAGCTCATGCACTCTGCTTCGGAGGCCCGGTGTTCGCAGGTTCAGATCTCGGGTGTGGACCTATGCACCACTTATCAAGCCATGCTGTGGCAGGCATCCCACATATCAAGTAGAGGAAGATGGGCACGGATGTTAGCCCAGGGCCAATCTTCTTGAGCAAAAAGAGGAGGATTGACAGCAGATATTAGCTTAGAGCTAGTCTTCCTCACCAAAAAAAAAAAAAAAAAATTACAAGTGGTTCTTGCCAATGTTTTCACTGGGTCGCCCATGAATCTGGACGTCTGATATGAAACAACCTCTTTGAAACCACCTCTATTTTGTGAAAGCCAATGGAAGCAAATCAGAGCCCTGGAGAAATTGCAGAGTCAAGCAAGATGGTCTTGTTTCTTGTTCCTTTCTCCTTTCATCTCCTCAGCAATGCCCCCTTCCCCTTTTTCAGCCCTCATCATCTTGGATTCTCCATTTATCAAAATCAGAGTCAGGGGTGCTAGGCCTGGGACCCTCTATCCAGGAATAAAGATGGTGCATTTTTCTGGAGCCTCAATAGTTCTCATCCCTGAGGACCTTGAGCTTGGCCAAGCAAGACGTAAGTCAGGGACCCCAAGAGGCCATTGCACAGGAAAGAGGAGCTGTGAGGCTAGCCCTGACCCTGCCTACATCAGTGAGGTGCAGAAGCAACCAGGGATGGGGTTTATATCAGAATAAACATTGTCTTTCCAAGAGGGGCAGAAGGCCCTCAAACCACGGGAAGGAGAGAAGGCTCTTACCAGATCCCTTGTTTTCCCGAGGCTCAGCAGGACAGAGCTAATGGTCGCATTGGACGTCCCAGACCCTCATACGGAGCTATAACGAAGGTGAAAATTCTTGCAAGCTATTTTTGTTTTTTTGATTTTTTTTTTGACATTTTAGGCAGTCAGTTTCATATTGTGGAATAGAAGAAAGCTCTGGCCTATTTAGATGGTATTTCAGACATCAGTAAACTGAACTGCCCATCTCCTGTGCAGTGGATGGGGGTCTGGGTGCTGCTCTGAGCCTGGCCTCCAGGTCACTCTGAAAACCTACTCTGCATTAGAGTAGTCCTCAAGGGAACCTCCCAGCCTGCTCCCAAGTAGCCACTGGGTGGGGAATCAGGCTAACTTGCTGCCATTGCTGTTCCTTCCAGGCTACTGACTCCACAGCCTGGACATGGGCTAGGGCTGCCGGCTCCCATGCTGCAGCTCCAGGACCAGAGTCCACCGCTTCCTGGGAGTTCTTCTCCATGAGTGACTCCTCCTCCTGGTTTCCCCATCAGCTCTCTCCCTTTGTTGCCTTCACATGATCTGGGGCTTCCCCTCATCCTCATTCCCCTTCCTTTAGCCTCTATTCTTCCCTCCCTCTGCGCAAAGATTTCCAACTCTGCGGAGCTTGTCTCCGGTATACCTTCTGTCCATTGTCTGGACCAGGCCTCTGCCTGGATTCCCCCATCTACTCTGAGGCAGAGGCACCAGGAACTCATCCTTCTTGCTACTCTGGACGTTTGGCCAAAACCGGAAGCAGGAAGTGGGAAGCAGGAAGCAGTTGTTTGTGCTACTTCAGGTGTCCTTCCTCTGGGGAGGAGGAAACTTCAGCCTGGCCATGGCCAGTGAGATGAGGGATGCAGAGAATCCTGCCCTGGGGGCTAAACTCTAAAGAGTATGCAAGGAAATTGTTGAGCAGGATGCTGATTTCAGTTGCTGGAGAAATAGCAATATGAGATAAAAAAATATTGGGTCGCTATTGTAAATAATTCCAGTAATGGTTATTTGAGTGAACTACTTATCCATGTCTAGTTGTCATGGGGTATACAAACACTTATGCACATTAGAAAAATGTCTACTTAACTTTGGGGCAAGTTTTCTTCAATTGCCAAGTCAAATCTGGCTTATACGTGTCCCACCTTCCTGGTGTGTTGCTCAGGTAGCCTGATCTAAAAAGTAGCTAGACAGACACTGGCCGGGAATGAACATGGAATGGGCACCCCGCTGTGGACAGTTTGTCAAATAGGCTACCTGTGTTTCCTCCTTTTCATAGTTGACATGTAGTGGAAAAATTGAGTGCCAATAAAAATTTCCCGGCATGTACTATTTCAAATCTTTAAGACTTGAAGATCTGTCTCTGAAGCATACATTTTCAAAGGGGGTGATATTGCACTCAAGGGAATGAAAAAATCATACTCTTTTATACATCATTTTTACAGCTTTTTGTGTATAAAGCACAGATATACACACAATGCATAAATAGATATACATACAATGCATAAATAGATATACAGTATTTCTTTAATACTAAAATTTCATTGGGGAATGATTAGGACAAAAATGTCTAAAAGGCTCTTTGGATTTGCAGGGGTGATGATGAAAAAAAGAACATTGAGAAACACCGCTCTACATGGATACTTCTGTGAAGGTCTTCTATTTGAAAGTATTACCTCCTAATTAATTTTTTAAATAGAAATCTAGATATTCATATCTTGAGCTTGCTTAAAGGAAGACAGATCTATAGGAAGTCCCTTACTGCTAGAAGGCAACATTCATCTATCTTAGCCTTTGCACTGAGGCCCCCAGGAGAGTCTTCTAGTCAGGAAATCTGTGCCGTGCTCTTATAAAATAATAAGGCTTCTTATTGTCCACAGCTTGTGGAAGCAGTCTCATTATTATTTTATAGTCAGATCGCTTAGGTAATAATAGTATTGATAGTTACAACACTGTATTTCATCAAACCAAGACTCCATTGATTGTAAGATGTATCATTAAAATTTGACACAATGCTAGGTTGCCATAGACTGTCAGATGCACTGAAGAAATGTTAAAATGTGGGAAAAGGTGCATCTTAGGATCAAAGAAATGCAGAAATAATAGTCAACAGCCATTAAGCCTTCACCACATGCCTCGTTTATCTCATTGAGTACTTTCAACGGTGATGCCTATTACCTATGATGATACTATTATTACTCCCATTTTTCAAATGAGGACAGCTGAGATTCAGAAAGGTTAAGTAACTCACCAAAGATTGCACAGCTTCAAAATGGTGCAGGGAGGAATCAACTAGAGGACCCTAGGACCTTCACACCTCTGCCTTCTGGTGAACACGAGGCTGCATCTTTCTCTACTCCTGTTCAATCCTCCTGTTTCCTGGAAAAGCAGACTCACCTCAGTTCATTCAGCATATAAATTTCTAAAACATGCACAAAATGGAATGCTTGTATCTTCTAAATTCACAAGGCGGAAGTTGTTTTGTAAAGGAAGGATATGGAAAGAATGCTCTGATCATGTGTCATCCCCACGCCCTCCTGACCTGGTGGAAAGAGAATTTATCTTGGAGCTGGAGGACTCAGGTTTGGTCCCGACTCCTCCACATTCCTGAGGTGGGAACGTGGCTGGAAGTTCACCTGTGTGAGTTCTGGTGTCTCGGTGTGAGTCCTGAAGTCTGTGCCTCGTAAATCCAGGCTCTGATCGTTCTCAGCTTCATTAGTAAACTCCTGAAGGACGAGATGTTAAACTCACCCTTCTCGTAGATTGACAGCCTTCCGCTTGGGGGTTACTGTCAGGCGGAGGTGTTCTATTTTCATCTTTTCTTTGCCTTCGTTCCAATTGCTGTTCTGTAAAGGATCTTGGCTATCCGCAGTCTATTTAGTTTATTCGGCTGGTACGCTTTCTTAATGGTATCGAGATAACCAACTGTATAGTTTATATTGGAATTGAGGATTTTGCCTCCCTCAAGAATATTATAATCTTAACTTATTGTTTGAGGCTCCATTGCATCTGGATAAATACAAAAATGTGTTTTCTCTTCCCTATTCCAGTGGGCAGTTTTTCAAATGGACTGTAACGGAAGCTTCCTCTGTTTGCATTGGGAGTCGTCTCAGGTTTACACTCAGAAAACCTAATAAAATGTGAGCTGCAAACAATTGGGTGAAAGCAGAGGAATGAAAAGAGGCTGTTTGATGAGGATTTTGCGGAACAATGGTACACAGCTGTGTGCTTCCAGCAGGACTTCTCTGTTTCTTAGGCAGGGGGGGTTTGCTTCAGCCCGCCCCAGGCAGTCATTCCTGAGGCTTCAGGTGACCCTTAATCCCTCGTGCGAAACTATCATATATACAGGTGGAAAATCCTTGCACACTGGCCTTGCTTAGATTGGAGTGCATGCCTAGTAAGTTCCTCTTCTTATCTGACTTAATGTGATATAAAGCTGTTCAAAGTTATGTTAAACCAAACCAAACCAAACCAGACAAAAATTTCATAAGAGATGATGTCTTCTTGAGCTTACCCAGTAATATTTATTCTGCCAATTTCTGGACACAAAAAAAAATCCTACATTTGTTAACTACACATTTAGGCAAAAGTCAAAAGGAAGTTTTTTCTTCCTAAGATTTCTCCATGGCTGTAGTTTACTTGAGTAAACATTGTTAATTGAACAAATAAACTTTGGCCGGTAGCTGGAATGGTGTGTCGGTTCTGCTTCTTGTGGAGGTTTGGTGTCATGGTCTTCTGGCTGGGAAAGCCAGTCCTGTGATATACATGGCCTGTGATTCCTCAGTAGCTGAGGCGGCTGCTGCTGCTCCCTAGAGCGGATTGTGAGTGTCTCTTCCCAACTACGTTTTCAGTGATGTCACGTCAGTGGCTTGAAATTGGCCTTGAGGGAGTATTTACACCAGAGGAATTGGCAGACCCTACAAATCATGGGCTCCCCCACTCCCTGAGAGCCCGTTGGTAAACATTTACAGCTTTCCAGTGACTGAGGCTGTCAAATCTCAGGGACTCAAGCCCTAGAAGACATGATTTTCAGACAGAAAGTCACCCTCCAAGAACCTGGTCTGGGGCTTTACCCACAGATGAGTAAGCTGGACATTCCTCTTGCTGCCGCCTCTGCCATCACTCGGCTGGAAGTGTAGCTGTACCTGAGTGTGTGTGAGCCTGTGCGTGTGCACTTGTGTGTGCATTCACGTGTGTGTGTGTGTGTGTGTGTGTGCACTTGCACCCTGAAGCTCCTGCAAGCAAGGGCCCAAAGCAGCCCTTGTGCTTCTCCCTCCTCACACAACTTTTCCTCCTACCTGAGCCCATGAGACCAGGCTGGATATTCATTAGCCCTGCAAACAGCTGCTCAGAGCTGTACATGGCCTTGTGAGGGTGAGGAACGGCTGTCTCTTGAAGAATAGGAGGATGGGGATGACTCCTAACACATCCTTGCCCTTCTCTTGTCCACTGCTCCTTCCTGTCCATTAAACTTAACATTTGGGGACTTTTAAAGGGGAAAAGATGTCCGACTGGGAGGCTGGTGGGGAATGAAGAAGGAGGGAGAGCTAACGCCACCTGTTTGCCTGGCAGTGGGGGGGATCTTTGTGGACTGGCTATGTCAGAGCCTTGGGGCTTCTCTAGGATCTTCCAGCTGTGTCTCCTCTTCTTCCTCACTCATGAGACTGACCTCAGGGACCTGATCCTTTGTCCAGCTCTTGGCTGTTGTCTGAGCTCTGTGGCTACTGCTTAGGCTACTGGGATGGAGGCCTGAGTCACCACCTAGAGTGAGAGATGTGGGCAGGAGACTCGGCCTCCTCTTTGTGCCCCGACGTTGGGCTGCTCCGGCCCTTACATATGCTTACGGTTTGCCTGCATTGATCTACAGTCTTTATATATCACAGCTGCCTTACGCCTCACAAGGATCCACTGGGGGTCCCTCATATTCCCATTTCACTGTTGCGGAGACTGAGGTCCCAAGACATGAGGTAACTTGTCCAAAATCTCACAGCCAGCAAGTGGCAGAAGCAGAATTGGAAGCCTAAATTCCAGGCTCTTAGCCACTTCTCTATTCTGTCTCTCAAGGGCCAGAAGCAACCTTGCAGATTATTTGCCAGTTTCTGTGATCTAGAACGTGACTTTCTCTTCAGTCAATTTTTGTATCTCAAATGTAACCATAGAAATGCTACCTTCCCAGGCTGGGGGCCTGCTCCGCTATGGGCCTTTAACTCCCGCTGCACTCCATGCCTCTGACTTTGCTGGACCCAAGAGGCGGCCCCCTGTTCAGACTCAACAGGCAAAGCTGGAGGACGGTGTCCATCCCTCGACCCATCTGCTTGTTCTACTCTGGGGGAACCAAAGCCGAGAGAGTATAGAGATTCGCCAAGGTGGAGTGTGGACTTCATGCCCAAGCAGGCCATCTCAGGCCTGTCCTGTGTCCTTCCCTGCACCCCGGAGTGCAGACTGGGCTCAGGTTGGGGTGGAGGGTGGTTGCATGGGAACCCCTTGAAAGGTGGCAGGAGATCATTGTCTTCGGCCACTGGGAGGAGCTGCAGAAGAAACACAGGGTGCATCCGAGAAGGGATGCAGAGATGTCCCGGGTGTCTGGTGGGGCTGCAGAAGCCCCTGGGCATCAGTGAAGTGACCCGAAAACCTGTGCCTGCTGGGTCCGGGGCCTCCTGTCCTCCTCACAGACCCTAGACCTTACAGGACTATCATAGGGTTAGAGGGAGATTTTTACCTCTGAGGTGATGCCCTGGGCAGAGCAGGTGCTCACAATGTGTGATAACAGAGGAATAAAGCAAAGAGGAGGGAACAACAGGGCTGTTGACGGCTCATCTCTTTGGCTGTCTTCATTGGCTTCCTTTCCTGAGCGTACTTCTTCTAATGAGTCTAACCTTAGCGATGATCAAAGAAGGCCTTGGTTATATCCCTTTTCTTAACTGGAATCCCTTGTTTGTCTGAGCATGGCTGCATTTTGCTGCCTGCTAGTGAAAGGGAATATGGCTGAATTTTACAAGTTTATGAATTTCATAAATTTTTGATTTTTAGCAGAGGCTCCAGGCTGATTCCACATCTCCCTCCTGGTAACAGTTGTTCTAAAGGTAGCTGTTTTTATTTAATCACAAAAAAATTCTTTATAATAGAACAAGGGCACCAACATAATTTGTTGAGAGATGTCTGCTTTTGTCCCACACTTGTTTACTGTTAATAGGTGTTAGATCAAGTCTGATCTTTAGCATTCTATACAAAATTTGACTATTGCTATTTAGGTAATTGCAAAAATATATTCAGAATAATATATTTCAGATATTACATTTTTCTAATGGTTTATCTTAGTTTTGAATAGAAGACTGTCAAGCCTTAAAATGTTCTATAGCTCTGAGGGACGTGGCTGGAAATAATGATGCTCTTTTTGTGTAACACAAAGTATAGAAGAGGGATTCTTTTTTTCTTTGCTTCGGTAGAAGAGGTGTTCTTATACAACACATGTCGGATGAACCTGACATCTGTTCTCTCCAGCAGAGTTCTCAAAAGTGTGCTGAATAAAACTCAGTAACAGATCTCGGCATATTCCTTACTTTTAGGTATCGCAGTGATTACACACGACAATGTGTACAAAGGCTTCTTCACATGGTGAGCATGAAGCACATCTAGTTATGGTGGTGTTCCAACCTTCCCAAATGGCATTTCCCCAGGAGGCGATAGTAGCCCTGACCTTGGCCAAAGCCATTGTGCTTTCATTTTTTAGGTGCATGGACTGCTACCCTCTCCCGTGCAAAAATATCCCCTTGACCTCTCAATCATCAAAGAAGCCTCAAAGGATGCTTTCCTAGTGGTCCTACTCAGTGTGCCTTAACAAGTCATACTATGGACCTGTAATTATTTTCCATATGGGAAGAAGGACTAAGACAATCTTACAAATAGTTTTCTCTCAGTCCTCAAAATTCAACACATGTAATGGGCCCCCATTCTCCACCCCTCTCTCTTGCCAAGCTCTTTGTCACGTGACTTTGGAGCTCTGCTTATCAAGAGATGACATCTATCTCCCCACCCCTAAGTGTGGGCCAGCTTTGTTTCCTGCACTGGCCCAAAGATGCAGTGGATGTGACAGTGTGGCAGGGACCTTGTACATTTCTGCTCCTTCTCATGCTTCTCTGCTCTGCCATAGAACATGCCTAGGCTAGCCTGTTTGAGGATGAAAGACCGTGTGCAGTAAAGCCAAGTTGTCCCAGTCAAGGCCATCCTAGACTAGCCCATCCCCAGCCACCCTGCCTGCTGATGGTGGACACATGAGCACACCAAACCGAGCCCAGCCCAGATCATCAGAATCACCTGGCTAACTCAGAAATGGTGAAAGGTTGTCATTTTAAGGCACTAGATTTTGGGGCATTTTGTTACTTGCCAATAACTAATTGATCCATCTGGAGCACAATAACTGTTTGGTAAACGTAGCTAATATTTTTAGTTTTTTATTCAGCTCGTCAAACAAGCCCCGGTTCCACCATGGGAGCCTCACTTTCTGTTTGACTCTCCTTTCCAGGCCCCATTTGCCTCTGCTCTCTGCTAAGCACACGCATCAGTTGGCTTCATAGACACCGAATATCCTCCACTCCCTGCTTTTCATTTCCCAATATAGAGTTCAATAAAAAAAACAAACCAAAGGGGTTCTTCCTAGTGGAAGAAAGAGCAGAGTATATCAAATTCCTGGAACCACATTAAATTTGCACAATAGTTACAAAGTGAGAGGTGACTGGATTCCAGGCACTGCTGTTGGCATCAATGTGACCTCCTCCTATTTCGTTTAAGCAGAGACATGAACATCAGTCCTCATCCACACAGTGGTCCCAGGTGAGCCCCAAAGTGCCGAGCACAAAGGGGAGGCTGAGAAAATACGTGTGGAACAGAATTGAATTAGATAGAGAGAAACTCTGTCTAATTTTGGATTTGAATTCTCCTTGTGCCGGTTATCTGCTGTTTGACCTTGGCCCAACCAGTCAGCCTCTCTAAACGTGTTTCCTCTTCTGTAGAATAGGAATGATTTTGTCTGCTCTACTTATCTCAGACCTCACTGCAAGGATTGAATTAGATGGCCTGTATGGAAATGCTTTGTAAACTATCGAGAACCGTGTAGTGCGATGTCAGGCATTGTTATGATTGCTACCATCTCAAGTCCAGTGGGGCAGATTGGATCTGGGAAGAATGGCAGACAGCCCAGGCTTGCAGGGTGGGGAGGCCGACTTGTTTCTTTATCAGCAGATAAAGTAGGAAAAGCATTGTGACTCATATCAGAAAAGAAGCCTGGCAAACACAAAGAAAATAGTCTGGAGAAAGGTGACAAGTGCACAGTTGGAATTCTGTATTGGAGTTTAGAAACACGAGCACCAGGATACTGAAAACATTGGAAGGAGTCCAGGGCAAAGCGATGAGAGTCACTCCAGAACAGAAGGCCCAACTTGGGAGGGAGTCGGTGTGAAATGTGTGGGCATTGGCTACCAGGAAATTACATTTGTTTTCCCAGCTTCTTCCGGGAGGAAGATGCTTCAGGGATATGTAATGTGCTCTGGTGTGGAGGGTGCTGATGTACAGGGCCCTGCACAGGGACCTCCAAACTCTTCCCCTTGTCTGGGTGAAGAAAACAGTGAGAGATGCACCAGATGAAGAAGAGCCAATCTTTTCACATGAGAGTTATACCAGGTAGTGTGCTTTTGGCTGCAAGTAACAGACAAGCTTACAAAGTTAAGGTCATTCATTACCCCCTTACCAAGAAGTCCTGAGATGGGCCAGTACCAGGATTGGTTAAGTCAGAAAATCAACAAATTCGTCTAGGACTCCATTCATCTCACCTTCCCTCTCTGCTATCCTCGGTGGCTTGGGTTTGTCCTTTTAGGCTGGCTTCCCTCACGGTCCAAAGATGGCTGCTACAATTCCAGGCATACCACGCAGATGACAACATCTCTGTCCCTTTTTAAGAGCAGGGAATAATTTCCCAGATATTTCCCAGCAGATTCCCCCTCCCATTGCTCTTGACCATGACTGCATCCCCTTTCCAAACCTAAATCAGTCACCCACAGGGGAGTAAAATGGCAGGGACTGGCTTAGATCAATCAAGATTCACCCTGGGGCTAGAGAGGGAGCCCAGCCCCCAGAAGCACATGGCCTTCCAATCCGTGGACATAGTTGGAATTCTGTGAGTGAGTTAGGAGGGGAAGAGCTGGTGGGACATCAACCGGGAATAGTTGCATCCCCTGGTCCATGTGACTCATAGACCGAGGCTCCTCAAAATGTGATACATAACAGATAGGATGCTGTCAGTGCCATGAGAACAGCTAACACGTATTGGGCAGTTGCTCTGCACTAGGTGGGGTGCTAAGCAGTTTATAGGTGTCATCTCATCCAGTCCTCTCAACAACCTGAAGCCCCCTTGTAATGAGTATTTGGGGGAAAGTGAGAGGGATCTTTAGTAATTGAATCTCCTTGGAAGAGTCCAAGGTTAATCCTTCTTATATCAAATTGCTCTCTCTCAATAACCGTTTTGCTGTGGTTCTGGGAAATTTCAACTTCTTCCCTTTCTGGCCGTCGCCATCACCCTTGACCACTGTGATTTCTTCCCTGGGTTATTTTCCCTGATGGTGTCCTCAACATACATGCCCAGGGGTCAGGGAGAGAGTCCAATGATACGAGAAGCCAACCCAGAAGGGGAAGTCCTTTGAAGTCCTGCAATTATTTACTTGTTATTTTTGTTTTTGATTTTTTGAATTGGTACACATAATTTTCTAAAAATCCAAGGAATTCAAAAGTACTGTTATAAGCAAGTTTCCCTCCCACCCTTGTCCCTGCCCAAATCATCTCTCCCACTCTTCCATTCCTTCCTTTCTATTTATTGATGAGCTATTATATGCAAATTTCCATGGCAGGTTCAAGCTGGCTCATGGGGTTTCATGGAGCTACCTTTGGTTCCATCTACCCCCTCATCCCCAACATCCATCGGATGTCAAGTCCTAAGTATCCATCTTCACAAAACCTCCTCAAGTCCTCACTTCCTTGTCCATTCATTGTTTCTCACTGGACCCATTGTGCCAGCCTCCAGTGGCCTCCCAGACTCCACTGCCTTCTTGCTCTGTTCTGTCTCCATCCTCTTTAGAGCATTTTTTATACAGACCATGTGATGGGCTGAATTATGTCCCTCCCCCCAATTCATATGTTGAAGTCTTAACCCTTAGTACCTCAGAATGTGACTGTATTTGGAGATAAGGTCTTTACAGAGGTGATTAAGTTAAAAAGAGGCTGTTAGGGTGAGCCTAATCCAAGAGGACTGATGTCCTTATAAGAAGAGGAGATTAGGACACAGAGAGGTACATACAGGGAGAAGATGGCCATCGGGGGCCAGAGAGAGGCCAAAGAGAGAGGCTTCAGAATAAACCAACCCTGCCGACACCTTGATCGTGTACTTCTGGCCTCCAGAAGTAAATTTCTGTTGTTTAAGCCCCCCAGTCTGTGGTACTTTGCTATGGAAGCCCTAGCAAACTCATACAGACCACCTATAATCAAGTCACTCATTTGTTCAAAAACTTTTTAACAACTTCTAGTTTCTTAACATTAAGACAGAATTCCTCCCCCCAGCCTTTAGGAGACCTTCAGATCTGGTGGTAACCTACCTTTACTGTCCTCACTGCTTATCTATCCTCCATGCTTCAGCTTACACTGGACCAATTTCCATGCAGTGAGCCTGGTCTGTGTTTCCCTGCCTCAGCGTCTTTGCACGAGTTGTGCCCTCCATGGAAAATATTTTTGCATTCCTGTACCATGCCCCTCCCATTTCTAAATGTTGAAATCATGGCCATTCCTAAAACCTGGCCTACATGCCACCAATGGGATCACTCTTTCCCACCCCTGTGTCACTTTGTAAAATTCTCCTGACAGGCGTCGTACTCTGCCCACATTCTACTTAGACACATGCTTGATTATCTTCCTATTTGACTGTAAAATTCTTAAGCACAGAGTCTACTTCTTGCTCCTCTTTCAATCTTCAATCTTGGATGGTTGGACAAGTAGTGTATTTTCACAAATATGAGTGGAATTAAAATGACAGGCCAAATTGAAAAATATGATCACAAAACAAGGTAAGAAAAAGAAAACAATGTCCATGAGAAATAAGAAACAGGAAAGATGGGTTAAAATTGTGTCAATTCTGGGATGACTCAGAGGAAGATGTGAAACCCTGGGTGGGAGAAACCCTGAACAGAAGAATTCACTACTTTCTCTGATATTGCAACTATATTTTAAAATAGAGGCCACTTAAGATAGAACTTCGGCTGAATATTCTGGAATGTCTCCTGAAAGGAAATCATTTGATCCCTGGAGATAACTCCACAGAAGCTTTGCCTTGGAAAGCTGGCTAGACGGAGGGGCTTCTGAAGTCTCTTTACTTGGAATTGACTTGCCTTTGAGATGCTGTGGTGGAGTGTATTCAGTGGGAGCTGCAGCTTTCCGCAGGGAGCAGGCTTCCGAGGGCAAACATATTCCCTTAAACCATCTGCTATGCAAACATGTGGAAACCACTAATAAATTGTAAATGTGGGTTTGCCCAGACCTGCTGAAACATCATCAAAGGGAAATTGATTTGTATAATCTCTCCCTTTCCTTTTGCTTTTTGGGCTGTTATTAGAGTGAGGAACCCAATCAGAGGTAAAAAAATAAAATAAAAGAAAAACAAAACACGAAAATACCACTCTCCCCAAAATGCCTGCAAAATGAGGGGGAAATACTTTCTTCTTATTACTGCAGGACAAAACAGAGAGATGAAACTGTTAGCCTCATGAAATCTAGTGGGAAAATGGGTGGATGTTTCCCCCCCGTGATTTTTAGAGCGGTAAGACTTTTCCCACTTTCTCTTCTTTTTCTTTCTTTTCCTCTCGTCTGCCACATTAGTGAGGTTTGCTGACAAGAACTTGAACAGGTTCTGTAGTGATCCCCAGGCATCCCCAACGTAGCGGCACATTAAAATGCCTCGAGAAGCTGCGTAAATGGGGAAGGAGCCATCGCCGCCATAGACAGATTCACTGGGGAACAAAGCGTGCTGCTGTCCCCCGGGCTCTGCGTTGTGCCTCAGTGGAGAGGAGGGGGGACTTCCTGTCCCCGGAGCCTGTCTGATGGTGTTGGATTTCTGGTGCC
This sequence comes from Diceros bicornis minor, assembly GCF_020826845.1. Taxonomy (NCBI): domain Eukaryota; kingdom Metazoa; phylum Chordata; class Mammalia; order Perissodactyla; family Rhinocerotidae; genus Diceros; species Diceros bicornis. Next base: position 53,374,505 of record NC_080759.1, on the reverse strand, counting down.
CCAGCGTCCCGGTGGTCAAAGCCCTGAAGTTTCAGGGAGGAAGGAAGTGAAGCTGGAGACATGGAGGTGAGGCAGTGGAGTCGAGACCTGCCTCTGTGCTGTGAAGGGACAGTGGGTACCAGAAAGATCTCTACCCACCCAGATACGCTCTTACTCTGATGCTGAGTGTCTTAAGTTGGGCTCCCCGGAAGCAAAGCCTGAGACAAGGAAGCTTGTGCAAGGGGTTTATTGAGGAAGTGCTCTCAGGACAAGGGAGGGAGGGATCAACGGGAGGTGGTGTGGGGGGAGGGTAGCTAAGTCAGGACTTCGGCTCTGCTGGAGACCAGCTTCAACCTGACCCCAAGGGGAGCTCTGGAGCAAGTCTACCACACAGTTGGTGTCTGTTGCGGCAAGAAGGCCGGCCTTTTGTATTTCCCTGTTTGGTCATTGATCACTGGCCATGGGGGTGGGGTGGGTAACTTCCTCTAGGACAACAAGAATGCTATGGAAAAGGAGGCAGTGGTGAGTTATCAGCTGTATTAGTTTGCTAAGGTTGTCTATCAAAGTACTCCAGACTGGGGGGCTTCAACATCAGAAGTTTATTATTGTCTCACAGTTCTGGAGGCTGGAAGTCCAAGATCAAGGTGTTGGCAGGGTTGGTTCCTTCTGAGGCTGTGAGGGGGAATCTGTTCCAGGGATCTCTCCTTGGCTTGTAGAGGACCATCTTCTCCCTGTGTCTCTTCCCCAATGTGTGTCTGTGTCCAAATTTCCCCTTTTAATAAGGACACCAGTTATATTGGATTAGGGCCCCCCCCAGTGAATTCATTTTAACTTGGTTACCTCTGGAAGGACCCTATTTCAAATAAAGCCACAATATGAGGTGCTGGGGTTAGGACTTCAACATCGGGTTTTTGGGGGAGGGGAGAGGAAAACACAATTCAACCCATAACACCAGGTGACATTTTTCAGCAGCTGGGGGATGGGTGAACCCACCAGGTGGTGAAGAGGATCTGCGCAGGGCTCCACCAGCCTCCACTCCACATAGAACCTGAAGAGTAAGCACTAGAGTTGGGTCATTTTAGTCATAACCATTGGTTTCTTCCAGCACCTTCTTTTCAAATGCAGCAGCCTCTCAGTGGACAATTCTAAAAAAGCACTAATGGCTGTTAAACGCAAATATCTCAGAACAGATGAGTTTTGGAAAAGCACTCTTCTCCACAAAGACACTGTGCTACTGAGAAGGATGGAGAAGCTGGAAGAATGGAGAAGGGGAAAGTGAGAGGCAAGGAGAGAGATTTCTGACCCAAGGTTGCCTCAGGCCACCAGGGAGAGGAGGAACCGTGGTGCAGGGAAGCAGTCCAGGGTGACAAGGAAGAAACGACAGAGGTATGCTCCTATTCTGATGGAAAGGGAAAAGAAAGATCTCAGTTTAGGAAGAAATAATGTTGTTGTGGAAACGAAAAGGTGGAAAATTTAGAATCAGTGGTAGAAGGGAAAAAGGAAAAGGGTGTGCCTGCACTGGAGCCTGAACAACAAAGTCCGAGGTTTCTCCCTGAGGGGATGTGGACAGAGCAGACGGAATTGGAGCAGCCTCCTGAATTCCCCCTGCTGCCGTGCGCCCTCCTCCCCTCTCTCACACCGCAGTCCTGCCTCCAGAGCTCTCAGACTCCCCGGCGCGTTCTGAAGAAGAGGTTCGCAGCAGTTCATTTAGATCCACACTTACAGACCGTCACGCTCTCTGGAAGGCTTGACACAGGAGGAAGTTTGTAAAAGGGGGACCCTGGGAAGTGCAGCCATTTCTGAGGTTCTGAGGGAAGTCCTCGGGACAAGCCGGTTTTCACAAACCCCTTATTTGATGCTGAGGAGGGAGCAACTGCTTCCCTCTTCATTTAGAATAAAAAGCAGCAGCGTTTATTTCTGACTGAAGCCTCTTTAGTCGTGAGGGGTGGGGTTCTTGCAGAGTAAGGACATGCGTTGGGGGCACCTTTCTCTTCTCCTATTTCATGGAGAGGAGGCTGCAGTGGATGGGAGACATGGGCTGGCGTGCTGGACGGGCGAGATAGAGATTAATGGAAACGGAATGAGGGCCGGCCCCTGGCTTAGCGGTTAAGTCCGCCCGCTCCGCTACTGGCGGCCCCGGTTGGGACCCGGCGCGCACCGACACACCGCTTCTCTGGCCACATGGCCGCGTCCCACACACAGCAACTAGAAGGATGTGCAACTATGACATACAACTATCTATTGGGGCTTTGGGGGGAAAAAAGGAGGAAGATTGGCAATAGATGTTAGCTCAGAGTGGGTCTTCCTCAGCAAAAAGAGGAGGATTAGCATGGATGTTAGCTCAGGGCTGATCTCCCCCTCCCCCAAAAAAAGAAAGAAACAGACCGATGTAGCATATGGGTGTTTATTGCTTTAAAAGCTGGCTTTAGAACAACTTTAGTTACTTGCTAGGTTTTTAAAATAGGTAAAATGTATATGTTATATAGAACGTTATCATTATACCGAAACAAAAGTAACAGAAATGTCTTAATATCGTTAAACACCCAGGCAGCGCTCCCTTTTCCCTGATTGTTTTGCACATGTCACATTTTTGTGTTTTTTTCTCCGTTTCTTTGTTTGAATCAGGATGCAAACAAGATCCCTGGCAGGGTACTGGATGACGTCTCTCTTCCATCAGTCTTGATCCACGGGTTTTCCCTACACTTGGTTGCTGGTGAGACTGGGGGTTTATCCAGTAGATTCTCCAGCAGTCTGGCTTTGGCTGGTTTTTCCTCCTTGGGACATTTAACCTGTCCCTCTGTCTGCTGTGCTTTCTGTGAAGTGGTAGGTAGCTGGATGATCAGATTCGGATTTGGTTTCTTTGGAGAGGCCGCTCCTTGTGTGCTGGGGTGAGCTTCCTTCCACTGGAAGAATGCGAATATTACCTGGCTCTCTCTGTGGTGTCTGACTGTGGATGAGCATATTCTTTGTTTTGCAATTCTCTAAAAAGTATAAAAACCATTGTTTGCTCGAGGTCTGTAGGAAAACAATCCCTGATTGACTACATCCATTAATTGATTAGAGATTATGAAGCGCTGATGGTCTACTCTTCACTCTTCGTGTATGGGCTGGATTATTTCTATAAAGAAAAAATTTCCCCTTATTACTCACTTAACTGTGCTGAGGGACAGCTCATTTAGGAAAGGCACGATAAATGCCTGAATTTTTCTCTTTACTTACTGATTTTAGTAATAATGCATTGGTTCCCAGACATTCTCCAAAGATAATCAAGATTTTTTTTCTTTTTAGTATCATTATGAATTTATGGATTTAATCGTATTTCACATGTTCAGTCCAATGTATTTATCATCCTTATTGAGGGTCAAGTTTGCCGTCTTTGACCAGGTTGGTCCTGGAATTTTTTTTAACTGTTTTATTGAGATATATAATTCACATACCGTACAATTCACCCATTTAAAGGATATAATTCAATGATTTTTAGTATATTCAAAGTTGCATAACCATCTTCACAATCAAATTTAGAACATTTTTGAATATTTAGAGCAAATTCAGAACATTTTTGTCACCCCAAAAAGAAACCCTGTACCTGTTAGCAGTCATCCCAATTCCCCTCACCTCACTCCTCCTTTCCCGCACCCCCCAGACCTAGCCCTAATCGACTTTCCTGTCTCCATAGGTAAGCCTATTATGGACAATCCGTATAAATGGAGTCATACAACATGTGGTCTTTTGTGGCTGGCTTCTTTCTCTTTGCAAAATGTTTTCAAAGCTCATCCATGTTGTCGCATGTATCAGTGCTTCATTTTTTTTTGTTGCCAAATAATATTCTATTCTATGGATAGACCACATTTTATTTACCCATTCATTGGTGGCTGGACATTTGGGTTGTTTCCACTTGGACCCCAAGTTATTTTGATAGAACCCCAGCAGTCTTTGATGCTTCCTTGCTTTCTGGTATAACAAGATGTGCAGATTCATCTCATACGTTTCTGCCCCAGATCTGGAAAATCCTATTTTCCAAGGAGCACTTATTCCCTTTAGTGGAAGAAAGGATGCCAAGACCAAAATCTGGATGCTAGAGATTCTCATTGCTATTGGGCTCATCATTGATTCTAGGACTTGCAATAGACAGAGCTAGGGGATATTCTTATTTGTTTATTTGTTCATTTATTGCTGTTTAAGATAAGCTCTACCCAGAGTTCATCCTGAAACTTCCAATTCAAAGTTAAGGCCACAGTGTTTTTACTTAGCCTCATCAATCTTACATTTATATCTTTTCTTCCATGCTAAGATTCCAGGTTCTCAGTGACACCAGTGCAATTAGTCATTTGCGTTATCCTGTTACACACACACATACAAGTTTCAGATCACATTATCAACATTTGCAGGAGGAATATATTTATTGAAAACAATTTACAATTTGTTTGAAGTTATTTTTGCCTTAGAGAGCTATCATTGGAGATGTACAATTGGAGATGTGTTTTGACAGCATTTGAAATAGTTCCTTTGTATGGTTACGCTTTCAACTGGATTTAAGTTCATTTGGTTTACCTTATTTTTGATTTTTAGGGATTACTTTTTTAAAAGTTAATTTTGTTTTACAACTATATTTTAAAATTAAATCTACAGAATAATATTTATTCAAACAAGTCTAGCTTCTGTCTCTATCCCTTCTGTTCTATTCCCTCTTCTTTCTACAGGCAACCATTTAAAAATTTTTTTTTAATTTTTCAAAATTTTAAGCAAATTACTATATATATTCATATCCCCCTTTTTTCTTATCCTATTGTATTTATTATTCTCCACCTTGCTTTTTCCATTTGACCATAAATCCTAGAGGTCACTTCATAATGAAAATCTTCCTCATTCTTTTTTTTAACAGCTGCACAGTACCCTAGTACTTTGTAGACGTACCGCAGTTAATTCACCTTGTCCCTAGTTGATGGACATTTGGGTCGCCCCAAGTTTTGTGCGCTCTCACAAATAATGCTGCAATGAATAGCCTTTTGAATACAGGTGTTCAAAGTTTCGCCAGTGTATCATTGAGTCAGATCCTAGAGGTGGGATAGGTAGGCAAAAGAAGAAGCACGTATTGTCAAATTTTGGATGTTTGCCAATCCATTAACTCATTAGGGGTGATATTTAAATTCCATAATTCTTCGTTTATTAGCTGGAACAGTTCTGTAAAGAGAAAGTTCCCCTTATCACTTCTGATTATACTGAAGGACAGTCCATTCAGGGAAGGCAAGATAAATGCTTGATTCTTTGTCTGTACTAACTAATTTTCACAATAATAAATCGGTTCTCAGGCATCCTCCAGGGGTGAACAACGAAGAATTTTTTCCTGTATGTGTCATTATGAACACATGGATTTAACAAGATCGGATGTGTTTCAATCCAGTGGTATCTCAGTACAATTTAATTTGCATTTTCCATATCATGAACAAGGTTGAGCATCTTTGCATTTGCTTGCCAATCACATTTATTTTTCCATAAGCCACCTATTTGTATTTCTAGATTACTTTCTGTAGAGTTGCTGGCCTTCTTCTTTATTTTTAGAACCTCTTATAAATTAGGTTTATTGACTGTCTAGTGCACATATTTTTTCTTTGTGTGTTGTTTGTCTTTTTACTTTGCTTATGTTTTTTTTGCCATAAAAAAGGTTTTTGTTATCAAATTAATCAATCTTTTCACTTATTGCTTCTAGATTTCAAGTCATAAGTAGGAAAGTTTTATTCCCTGTGAAGTTAAGGAGGAATTCACTCACATTTTCTTCTTGCATCTTATGGTTTGGTTTTTTTAACATTTAAATATATACCATTTGCAATTTGTCCTGGTGTACAGCATGAGTAAAGATTCAGTTTTACTTTTTCCATATGGCTATGCAGTTATCCCAACACCATCTATGAAAAAGTCCTTTTCCTCACTGACTTAAGATGTTGTCTTTATTGTCTACTGAATTTTCATATTCGTGTGAGTCTGTCTGGATTTTGTATTCTGTGTCACCCTTGCGTATTCAAGCACCAATATAAAAACTCCTAAATTACAGAAGCTTCAGAGAGTGTTTTACTCTCTGATAAGTCCAGCCACCTCCTGTGCCTTTCTTTCTCCCCCAGTCCTGTGCTTTATTCTTTATTGCTTTTTGTTATTCCACGTGAACTCCATAATTAAGCTCTCTGGCCCAGAGAAAAAAACCTGATAAATTTTCAAATTTAGACTAAATTTATACATTAGCTTGGAGAGAACTCATGCTGAATCTTCTTGTCCAAGAATGTGGAGCATCTTTCCATTTGTACAAGTCTATTTTTGTGTCTTTCAGGAGTGTTTTATGGTTATCTTCATATGGATTTCAGACACTCCTTTGTAAGATTTATGCTTAAGTGTTTTTTTCTCTTTTTCACTATCATAAATGTGGTCTCCTCTTATATCTTCTTACTAGCTTTTGTTTATAATAGGTAATGAATATTTATTTTTCTAAGTTTAAAGATCATTACCTTACAAAAGTCTCCTATTGACATCATAGCTTTTCCTTTGATGCGTTGGGGTTTTCCAGGTACGTAATCATTAAGTGAAAATTTTTTATATTAGCAACTTTGAAGAAATGTTTGAAATCTGAATCTCTGAGAAAGTATGCCTCTTATGAATCATGCGAATGGAATCAATGCAATTGACACAACTTGCTGGCAACATGCTAGGAAAAACATATGCAAAGAAATAAAAAATGTGGAAAGAAAATAGAGTTTTTTAAGTGCTCAAACTGACCTCTCAAAATTATAAAGTGAAGACAGCATTGCGAAAATGAGTAATGAATTTTCTCTGTCCTTCCTTTCTCTGCCGCTCTTTCTTCTCTGTCTCCTTTGCTCTCTTTTCTTGTATATAACACAACACCCAGGAATGCACTTCCCATGCAGATCCTTACATCTTTCCACCTCTTTAGGCCTCTTCTTGTGGCTGCTGTTTGCTCTGTGTCCTCTGTTTCCTAATAGTTTTATTTCTCTCTTTTTTTTGGTATTATGCTTTCATTTTCTGTATTTGCCCCCCTATAATTTCATTGGTAAGAACATTGGAGTATAATTAGGACTCAGTTAAAAAAGTTAATCTAGGAAGTGAGGTCTTAAAAATGTTATGTAAAAGCATTTCACTATATATGTTTATATTTTTGTTCCTAGAAAGACTGATTTTTGTGTATAATGTAAAGACATAGTACATTATTTGGCTTCTCCCAACCCTAGGTAATAAGAATAATGGAGAAAATCTCCACTAATGGGCAGCTCCTATGTGCCAAATGCTGTGCTAGAAACTCATCCGTTCATTCCACAAATATTTACAGAGTTCCAGATACCAGTCAAAGTGCTATGGATAAAACAGATGAAATCTCAGCCCTCACTGAGCTTGCATTCTAGAAGGAAGACAGAACATAAATGAAATGAATCAACAAAATATATAAGATCTATCTTAGCCCTACTCTTCTAGAAAGGAGAGGTTGGGGCCAGAGTGGGGAGAATGTTCTTGTAAGGACATTGGCTTTGACGTGGCACGAGGTTCCCCAGCCATTGGAAGGAGGTCTTGGAGCAGAGCAGTGACATGATCTGACTATGTTTTCATGGGATCGTGACAACCCTGCAAAGTCAGTAATTCAGGCTCAAGAAATGGAATAACTTTCCATTGCTCACAGAAGGTGGTGGAGCCGGGACTTGAACCCGGGTCCACTTACTCTGAAGTCCTTGCTCTTTCTATGAGGGTATTTCCTTCCAAATATGTTAGTTGCAAAGTTTTTATTCTATGTGTCTCTTCTAAGCCTCCTTTCAGGCCTGTCCATTTCTGCTTGCTGGAGAGTTAGGCTGAGTTATGTCTGTGTTCTTTCACTCATTCCAAAAATATTTATTCACTCCCTGCTGTGCGCACGGCACCATAAATTGTACTGTGGGGGATGCAAGAGATGGAAGACAAGGTCTCTGCTCTCAGGAAGTTTATAGGCAAGCTGTAAAGAGAAGGCAGGATTTGTATTTATGTTATTTAAATCCAGTGATTTTCCCTTTTGGGACATTCTTACTTGTTTCGTTTAATCACCTAAAAGAAAAATACTGTTTCTTTTTAAAGAACAGCCCCATCTGAGAACTGGTAGCAGATAAAATATGAGATTCCCTTTTTGATTTTATAGATTTTGATTTCCAGCCTGACTATTCAGTTAGCACGTTAAAAGATGACTCCCTCCCTCCCCAGCCCTAAGCCTTGCAAACCCAGCCTGTGATCAGAAAATCCAGCTGTGAACTTGCTATTTCTCACCTCATTGCCAGGAATAAAGATTCAGCAATCTCTGCTCAACTGACAATGTTGCCAGTGACACCTGAGGCAAAGTAAAAGCCAGCTCAGCGGTTGTCCGCAGCTGAGCCACGGTTAGTGAGAGCAAGACGATTCCTGGGCTGCCTCCTCCTCCCACCCTTCAGGGGTGGTGGGGGCTTCCGGGACAGTGGGAAAAAATGTTCAGTCTCAGAATCTACCATCTCACTTTGATTAAGAGATGTGACAAGGCTGAATGGCAAGTGTTGAGGCACATGACTGTTCTGCACAACTTCGACCACTGTTATTTTCAGGACTCGAGTCCGTCAGTCATACCCTTGGTCTTTCTGCTGGAGACTCAGGAAAGCATCACGTTTTAGGAGAACCAGCTCTGGATATAGACTAAGAACACAAGAATTTGAGGTCTACCTCTGCTGCAGTCTGTCTACGGACTGTGCAATCTCCAAAATATTCATGAAGTGCTCTAATTTTCTAAGGAACCCACATGAGCTTTGTTTGGGTCTTGCAGAGGCCACAACAGGAAGCCAACAGAGCAGTCACCTGGGCTCCCAAATCAGAAAGCCCAACTGTATTCTGCTCGAGTTTGCCTCCCTGCTCTGTGTGAACATGCACAATCTCTCTGGCTCTACAGATTAGAATAAATCCATGGTCCCTACAGGAAATAAACATGACCTCTAAGCGAGTTAACTTGTTCTCTGATAATGCATCCTGTTAAGCCAGTGGGTCTCCTCCTGTTAAGCCAGTGGGTCTCCACATTGGTTTCTTATAGCTATTCTATAGTCCTAGAACTGTTATCCATTGCTTATCATAGCTTCTTCTTATAGGGTGATGCAAGTTATTCATTCATTTATCCATTCATTCATTCTTTCATTCAATGAATAAATGTTTATTATAAGCCTATTACATGCCAGGTGCTATGAAACCCAGCCTCTGGGAGACTGATGCTGGGAGGGTCCCAAACCCTCCCTTTGGGAGATCGATGGATCAGGGCGTTCATACTTGTACCTTTTGCTTTCGTATCTGAGTATCTTTGCTGTGATAAATTTACAGAAGAGAAAGCCTTCCAGAGAATCGTTGTTTTACTGATCGAGTTTCTATACCCTAAAAATTCTCCAAGATTCAGTACTAGATGTCATTACGATCAGGAAGCTTGATTTATTTGTATAGAAAAATCTACTAGTAATAGTAAACTTTTTCCCCGCCACGAAACCAAAAAAGATAAAAATTATTTTAAGAAAAATTACTTTTAATTTATTTTTTTATAAGTTGTTTGGACGAGTTCCTCTGGGCTACAAAAAAATAAGCAATATTGGTGTCGGTTTCTGAAATAAGACTGAGGATATGACTATTATATTAACTAGTTGGAAATTTCTACCTAGAATAAAATACACTTGAAGCATGCAGAATTGAGCCTGCAAATAGTTTTACACCAATTATGAAAAAATTAGATTTTTTTTGTATGTAGCAATTGAATTTAAATATGGATCTACCAAAATGTACACAAGCATGAAAATCTAGTTTTTTCCAATTCTCATATCACTTCACTTTGCCATTAAAAATATATTTTTACTGTCAATTCCCATTTAAATTAAATTTTGTGTGAGAGCAAAGTGCGTATTCAAATGAAAGTGGTATAGTAGATTGTGGTAATAGAAGGATATTAAGGTTTGGGATGAAGAGTCCACACTGCAACATCTCTTCCAGTGAGAAGAGCCCCAGTTCTATCCTAAACTTGTCTATCTATCCTATCATGCACTTTCAGATTTCCTATCTTGTTCTGATGTGGGAGTCAGGGACAGTGTCGTAGTGATAGAAGTGAGATCAGAGCAGAACTAAATCCAGGGAGTGTTAAAAACACGGTATTTCACATTCTACCATCTCTGAAATCAGGATGTGTCCTACAATTGATGTGTCTTAGGTTTGATGAAGTATTGTTATCAGTGGGCTGGAATGCAGGAGTCAATGCTGGCCAGTTGGTCAACTGTGGCCATGTCTGTTTCAGCTTGAAATCTCGACTGTCCCTAGTACAGTGCCTCACACATGTGTAGCAGACTCTCAAGTATTTGTTATTGAAAACAAATATTGAAGAAATATAGCTGAAGAATACTGGATGACCAGAAGCTTTAGAGACTAGCATTAGCTAATTTAATCAGTTAAGATGGAGGGCCCTTTTCTAGATTAGATTAATAGCCTCATCCAAATATAGTACTTTTATCCATGTGTGGTCATTCATGTACTATCCACTTGTGGCCTCTGCATTGGACAGTGAATCAAGTGTATCCATAAAAGTGTTTCCAAGTTCCCTTAACTCTGGAAGTCTTGGAATTCTTGCCTTTGACCTCTCAGAGGATTCCCAGCTGTGATGAATCCTGAGCAGCTAGCTGGTTTCCAGGACCACCCAACAGTGAGAAGACACTTTGGATCCTACCAAATCCAAGGACGGAGATGACTCCTAGGGGTCTTTAGGTTGTCTCCCCAAACAAACATGTTTTGAGTGTCTCCCTCGTGTATTGGGGATACAGTGGTGAGCAAGACAGCTGAGGTCTCTGGTCTGATGGCACTGAAGTTCTAGACTGCTGATATAATATATGTAAAAGCATTAGTGCAATGCCCAGCATTCAGTGGGTGTGCCAGGAGTGTTAGTTTTCTGTCTTGCCAGGTACAGCTCACCAGCTGGAAACGGCAATGAGGCCCAGCATCTCCCCATCCACACTCTCAACTGGCTCTTCAATCTCCTCGAGTTGTTTTTTTGCAGCAAAACTTTTGCCTTGGCACACTAGAAAAAGACATGTGGTTGCTACTGATGGGAGCCTGGCTGGAAGAAGCTGCAGCAGACATGCACACATATTAGAGTCTAAGAAAGAGTTCCCAAGCCTTTAAGAAAACCATTACTTGGCTCACTGCAAGCTAATTGCATTTGTTCAGTCATTGTGAAAATGGATGCAGATGGGATGAGGAAGCTAAGAAATATCCTACTGTTAAATCAGAAATAAACCCACTTGCTCAGGAGACACTGTTGCCCAGGATGAGGTTTTCACCAAGAAGTGGGAAATTGTTCAGTGAATTTCTCTTTTCTGCTTAAGTAACTCTTTTAATTAATTTTTACAGACCTACTCCTCCTTTAACGAGAAAGGTGTGAACATGTAAAGAATTGAGCTTGTTGGCAGTACCTTCCAAAGTCAAAAAGTGAAGATGAGGGAGACAAATTTGTTCTGTCTTTCAATCTGGGACACAGCTTTGTTGTGTTAGTATCTACAACTTTGATAATGAGCTGCAATGGATAACAATGTTATCTTGTTATCTTATTCTTTCTATGTTAGCGTAATAAGAGCTTATTTTTAAATAAAATGCCACTAGGGGATTTATAACCAAAAAAAAAAAAAGAATCAAATTTTAATGGAAAGAAGTATACAACATTATGATAAAAATATGTGCGATCTCTCTATTTAAAGGAGACAGGTTAAAACTCTAGCATAGTTACTTCTCTCACATGAAGCCACTCTATCTACTGGTTTGATTAGATGATACCATATTGTTCTCTCTTCATTAGTAATTAAACATAAAGGTATAGTGTCATTTAGTAACTTGCTTCTATGTGGTGGAAATTCTATTAGGTTTCAGAGTTTGGGGAGGGGAGTAAATGTTTTGGAAAACTATCGTTCACTAACCTTGTCATCCCTATGGAAACTTGTCAGTAGCTTGAAGAAAAATGTCCTGTGGAAGGCCTATATTATTGCCTCATGTTGCCCAATGTCTGAGACACACAAGCTTATGAAGCTTATTGGTGAGGGGCAGGGTTGACGGCATGCAGATGCGAAGGGATGATACAGAGAGTTGGACATCTGGGAAGAGTCCTTCAGCCCAACCTGCCAATTGGCTGGTCAACCACAGAGGTGAAGCGACTTCAAGTTTGCACAGCTAGTCCGAGCAGCACCAGGACAAGAATCTAGGTCTCTCGAACTGGCCAGGGCTGCTGCCACCTTTCTGAGGGAATGTTGTATAGTCTCTTTTCTTAAATATCCTGCAGGGCCTGTAATGAGAGAAGATTCAGAAGTCTTGTTATTTCCTAAGTTTGTTTGTGGGGCAAGTTTTTTTTTTTGTTTGTGAGGAAGATCAGCCCTGTGCTAACATCTGCCAATCCTCCTCTTTTTTGTTTTTTGGTTTTTATTGCTGAGGAAGACTGGCCCTGGGCTGACATCCGTGCTCATCTTCCTCCACTTTATATGGGACGCCACCACAGCATGGCTTGACAAGTGGTGTGTCGGTGCGTGCCCGGGGTCTGAACTGGCGAATCCTGGGCCTTGGCAGCAGAGCGCGCACTTAACCGCTTGCACCACCGGGCTGACCCCTGTTTGTGGGACAAGTTTTACAAACTACATATTCTGTCTCCAACAGTTTGGTTTCCAGTCCCAAAAGGAAAGTAAGGCAGATGCCACCTCTACCTTCTTATGTTAAAAGATCAGGGGATAAATGGGTTCTCATGGCTTCCTTAAGGTGTCAGGGCCCTCTATCAAGAAAAAAGACTCTATTGCGAATAATGCTGCGAAAAATATGGGAGGGCAGATATCTCTTCAATATCCTGATTTCGTTTTCTTTGGATATGTACTCAGCAGTAGGATTGCTGGATCATGTGGTAGTTCCATTTCTAATCTTTTGAGGGCATTGTGGACGGTCCTGGAGGACATTATGCTGAATGAAATAAGTCAGACAGAGAAAGACAAATACTGTATGATAGGAATCTAAAAAAACTGAACTCACAGAAACAGAGAGTAGAATGGTGGTTACCAGGGGCAGGGGGGTGGGGGAAATGGGGAGATGGTCAAAAAGTACAAACTTCCAGTTAGAAGATGAATATGTTCTGGGAATCTAATGCACAACATTGTGATTATAGATAGCAATACTGTACTATATACTTGAAGGTTGCTAAAAGTCTAGATCTTACATGTTCTCACTACAAAAAAGAAATGGTAATTATGTGACATGATAGAGGTGTTAGCTAACACTATGGGGGTAAGTAGATCACAATACATAAATGTAGCAAATCAACACATTGCACACCTTAAACTTACACAATGTTACATGCCAACTGTATCTCAGTAAAGTTGGAAAGAGAAAAGGAAAAAAGATTCTACCACAATTTGTTGTAGCGTCTGAAAGCGTGGAGGCTAAGTCTCCTGTGGCTAGGGTAACTAACCATCCTGATTTGCCTAAGATGGAGGAATTTCCCAGGAAGCTGGAAATGTCCAGTGCTAAAACTGGGGAAGTTCTGGACATACTGGAACACGTTGCTCACCCTATCTGTGGCAGGAAGGAAATCTATACATTGCAGAGGTGAAATACACACACGCACACACACACACACACACATATATGATTCATAGGTCTCACTTTGAAATGTTAGCCACTTTGTTAGCATCCTGAATACTCGATCACAAAGAGATAAAAAGATTGTAAAAATATTTTGGCTAAAATCCTATTCAAAGTTTGCAAATATACAAATGTCTGTTCGTAATTAGAAAATGATGATGGTTTTATACTGTTGACCCACATGAGACATACAGCACTGAAGTTTCTGAAGTGAAATGGAGATTTTATCATTATTTGTGCCTTTCAGAGTTTTAATGATTCAGTATAGGGCGATGACGGACTCTTCCAAATCGCAGTGCGTCTAAAAATTCTTTCTTCCCGGGTAGCAAAGCCCATCTGTTTTTAAACTGTGAGGGGGCTACTGACACTTTATTAAGCTGTTGTTTTACTTAAATTGCGGTTATCTAAGGTGACACTTTCCCTCCACTCATGCTTTCCAAAGTGCAGTAATCATAACTGCTTCTTATTTGGGAAATTGCATGTGGCTGCTCCTGCACTTAATTAATACATGGAGTCAATATTTTTGCTGTGTTTTAAAGCCTCACAGTGTGTGGTGTGGCTGTGTTTCTTGGATATGCACTTTTTCTTCCACTCTTTTCTTCCTTCTCTCCTGTTATAAGAGTGGATACAGCGAACATTCTATTTCTAGCAGGAGGAAGAAACACATGTCTCGAGGAAGTCTTGTTTGTTGATTACTTAAAAATGTCTGTTGATGACAACCTGCAGCATCCATAGACATATTTGTCTTTGCAGGTCTCGAAATGATACAGAACAAGAGAATCTAGACTCATTACTTGGTGAAATTTCAGCTCCGTTCTCTTTTTTCTGACTTTCTGGTTTTCCTGCAGATCAATCTGCCTTGATCTGGGCTGTGAACTTGTATCCCTCTTCTCCCCTACCTATGTGGATGAACATTTCATACACAAGGTGCTTTAAATGTCATGGTGTGGCTAAGCCACTGGATCTAAAAGGAGTATCTGTATGGAACAGTTTTCAAAGGAATCGTCAGATTCTAGAGTTGGAGTCTCGGTTCCATGCTCTTGGTACTTATTCATGTTTTTATTTTATATATTTTCTCGGTTCACTTTCAGCCATTGTATTCAGAAGGAAAACGAGAGATGTAAAATAAAGTGGAGTGGCCTTGGAAGGATCAGGGAAGATCAACACTGTATCTCTAAATGTTTGGGGTCTTCCCTTCTCTCCTCCTCTTGAGCTCCGTTACTTCCTTTTCATTCTACCTACTAGTCAAAGCCCACCCTCGCTGTGCTGGTGGTGGAGCCCCCAACTGAGGTGGCGAGTAGGGACGCTCCAGCTGAGAGGATGAACAGGGAGGATGTGAAGGCAGAGTTCTGGGGACCTGGGCATGTGAAGGGTGAGACTTGGGGCCCAGGACAGAACCTGGGGCATCTCATGGAGAAGAGGAAGTGGATTTCCAAGAGAAAGAAATTCCTGTTGCACAAAGTTAAATCCCTTGAGTGTATTTGGGGGTATAGGAGTGTCTGTGAATGAAATACTAGAATTCAATCGTACAAAAGAGAAGGAAGACTGTCAACTGGAGAAACCAGAGGGCCAGCAAAGTGAAAAACCCAAAAACTAACACAACTAAACCAATGGATTTCTTATTGTTTATTCCTAATTACTGTGAAGCTTAAATTACTGTGAGGTATAGGATGTCAAATTTACCTTGCAGCAGGTTTTCCTTGTCTGCGATAGGACGTTCTACACAAGCCTAGCTCCTGCGTGTGTACAGAGGCATTCAGAGTCTGCCAAAAGTGTAGACCCCAGGGATGATGTATTTTGCAGGCTTGGGCTCCAATGTCATGAAGATTCTTCACATGTCCAGGTCCCCAGAACTCTGCCCACATGTCCTGTCCTCCCAGACCTCTCTTTGGGAAGGAATGGGATTAAGAGAAGAGAAGGGCGGGTAAGCGGGAGAGGAGGCAATCTTCCACATTTCCTCTTTTGACCCAACCTCACAGACTTTCTGAAATGACCCCAGCCAGGTTACCCACAGGACAAGGCTTAGCAAGAGCTGAAAGAACGTTCTTGTTGCACGTTGACTATCTACTCTTGGCTTTGGCTGAAACTCCATTCATCTAGATTACTGTAGACTCAAAGTCTTGCTATATAAATCTAATGAGAGACAATACGTTGGTATAAGGGGCTTTCTGACAAAGTACAAACGATGGAATCAGATTCTATCCTGTTGTAATGCGGGGAAAATAAAGGCACTGCCTGGACAGAAAGGCGGAGAAAAGAAAAGCTAGAGAGTCTAAGGATCTCAGTTAAACTTCAGGGATTTAACTATTTTCTCTTCATCTGGACTGGTTTATTAACATTCAAGGCAAAAGTGACCTTAAAGTTCAGCTAGGTCAATACAGTCATTTCACAAGGGAGGATCATGTGCCCCCAGGATTAATGCCTTGCCAAGGGTCATCGAGCTGGTCAAGAGCAGAAGTGGGGGCCGGCCCTGTGGCTTAGCGGTTAAGTGCGCCCTCTCCGCTACTGGCGGCCCGATTTCGGATCCCAGGCACGACCGAGGCACTGCTTCTCCAGCCATGCTGAGGCCGTGTCCCACATACAGCAACTAGAAGGACGTGCAACTATGACGTACAACTATCTACTGGGGCTTTGGGGGAAAAAAAAAGGAGGAGGATTGGCAATAGATGTTAGCTCAGAGCCGGTCTTCCTCAGCAAAAAGAGGAGGATTAGCATGGATGTTAGTTCAGGGCTGATCTTCCTCACAAAAAAAAAAAAAAAAAGAGCAGGTGTGGGTCTAGGACCAAGTCTCCTAATTTGCAATCCTGTATTCTTTTTGTTGCAACACATTGTTTCCAATGTCCACCAGGGCAAAATGAAAACCATGGGCCATATTCCCTTTCAAGGCTCTACACAGATGGTTTTTTAGCAAGGATGAGAGAGTGGAGGGTAATGAGTTGGGAAGCCTGAAAAAGGATTAGAGAGCAGCCTCATCAACTGTCCCCATTCTACCTCTTCCTGTTAATCCTCCCCAGGATCCTGCATCCGCAACTCCTCTGGGGGCTTAATGTGACCCTATTTGCAAACTTTCAAGTTTTCATTGCTTTAATTCTGGCCTAAATTTGATTAATTTGGGGATATTTATTCTAGTTGGATTTGTTTTTTAATTCTAATTTTGTCTGAACAATTGTGTTCTGCCTTGTCTCCCCCATCCTTCTTTTTTCCAAGCTTTTTCTGTAGGTTCTATTTTTCATATTGAGATGGTATCCATTGCTTTTGAACTTTTCCCAAGCTTTTAATTTTTCTCCTGTCTCTCTGGAGTAGCAGAGTCCCACAACTTGACATAAAATGAGTGGAGACCTGACCGCCATGGAGTATATGGAGAAGATGCCCTCTCAGGTCAACTCATGCTCTTTGCTGCATGATAGAGACCCCTGTAATGAAAATCCCGAGGTGAGTGTTCTTCTCATCACTATTCTGTCATGTAATCTGAGGCAATTAGCTTATGCTCTTTGTGCCAAAGTGTCCTCATCTAAGAACGGTAATAGCTCAAATAGCCGTCTAACTCACAGTGTTGTGAAAACAAAATATAGATACCAAAACACGGTCCTAGGTTTAAAAGTGTTGTACAAGTATTAGATACTGCATAACTGGACCCTACGTTTTCATTCTTTGAGAATCTCAAAGGTCTGGTGAAAATGGTTAAATTTAACACAGATTTTATTTTAGAAAACAAGTTAATTTTTTTAAAGAACTCATATTCTTAAAAAATGAGACATCTAATTATTTCAAGCAAAGGAGACTGGTTCTGTTTTAGAATTCTCTAGTAATCTCTGTCCTCTCGGAGCATAATGGAGTGTTCTAATACTGTTTATTGCTCTGGAGTCCTCTGGCTGCCACAGTATACTGAGTAAATTGATAGAGTGTGTGGAGTAGGTAGATTGCCAATTAGCTGGACTACAAATAAGAGGATAGACAAGCTGCTCTCAGTCTTCACTGACTGCTCCTTCCAGGGGCTTCCGTTATGGGGCATCTTAATGAGTCCATCAAACCAGGGGGCATGGTGGAGTAGGCAGCTGCAATTCATGCCTTAGAAACCTACCACTTTTGGATCTCTACACTCAAAAACATTTCCATATTGTATGGGAACCATGTGATTTCAGAGGTGGTAGAATCCTCAGATCACATCTAATCCACTTTCTAAAATTTTGAGGCTGAGAAGACTGAGCTACAGAGAGACTTGAAGTCCTGTGTAGACTGCAGAGCCTGTGGTCCTGACCCCTAAGGCCTGGCCTCTGTTCCACTGATTCAAGGAGGGGGCTGTAGCCTTTCCTTTGGGGACACAGGAAGACACTCCAGAGCAGTGGCTCTCAACCAGAGGGAATTTTGTGCCCACTTCCTCCCCCAGTGGACATTTGTCAACATCTGGAGATGTTTTTTAAGAAGATGAGTCCTTAAAAAAAATTAACTTGTTTTCTAAAATAAAATCTGTTTTAAATTTAACTGTTTCTCAACAGAACTTTGAGATTCTCAGAGAATGAAAACGTAGGGTCTGGTTACACAGTATCTAATATTTATACAACAGCTGGAGACATTTTTATTTGTCATCTCTGGGTGTGCTACTGGCATCTAGTGGTTTGAGGCCAGGGATGCTGTTAAACATCCTACAGTGTACAGGACAGCCCCCACCACAAAGCATTATCCAGCTCAAAACGCCAGTAGTGCAAGATTGAGAACCCTGGCCAAGAGGAGTTGTTAACTTTGGAGTTGCAAAGACTTAGAGTCAAACCCTGGATCTGCTATTCCCTGGCTTTGGGGGTAGGTTAATTACCTCTCTGTGTCTCAGTTTCCTCATCTATAAAATGGGCATCATAATAGTCCCCATTGCATATGATTGTCATGCGGGTCAAGTTAGATGCTGCACATAAAATACAGGGATTCATACATAGTGGGTGCTAAATAAATGTAACCCAATGTTGTTATCACACTTGCAAAACTGAGTTGTCAGACTCAGATAAGTAGATGCATTTCAGTAAAATAAAATAGGGCCTGTGTCCTGCCCTTAAATGCATTTTCACAGTTTGGTAGGGCAGGCAGACTCCTAAATTGTGCTTCCTGTACCCTGAGGGGGGCCGCCCAATCAGCTTGGAGCCCCTCTGAAGATAAGGATTATCTCTGTCACCTCCCTGTCACCAGGATCTAGCACAGGTCCTCACTAAATGGCAAGCAAATAAGCGAATGAATGGACGAATCAGAGAAACTTCTAGAAAAGGTGCTCCTTGCTTAAATAGGGTAACAATAACATGACGTAAACAATAAACCATAGGATCATTGTCTATGTGTGAAATTATCTGAGTGAGGGGAAACAGTGGTTCAGGCAGGGGCACAGCTCCTGTGCGGGTCTGAGGGTGAGAAAGAGCTAGATGTTCTCAGGGGGCCTCAGAAGGTGCTCCAAGTGTGCACTTCCAACTCTTGAATTTTCATAGATGTGGACAAAGTTGCATCCAGAAGAAAGTGCCTCTGCTCTGCTGGCCTCCAACAGGTAGCACTAGGGGCTCCTTGAGCAGTGCTGCCTTGGACGTGGAGACAAATGAAGTATATAATTTTTGGAACCTAACCTGTTTTTAAGGAGAAGGGTTTTGGTTAGGTGGTTCACTGTGCTGAAGATGTACTTGTGTGTGAATTTGGGGAATTAGGGCCAGATGGTGCTATAAGAGGGAGATTAAACTTGAGCAGAGGATCGATGTTGTCCTAATTGAATTTTAAGAAGCAGCGATAGCTAACATGTGCTGAGAACTCATTTTGTGATAGGTTCCCTTTATAAGTAGTGGCTCATTTAACCTTCCAACAACTTCATCAAACAGGCACTATTGTTTTCCCTACTTCACAGATGGATCAACTGAGGCACGGGGATTCAGCAGCAGTTGGTAAGAGGTAGACCCAGGATTTGAACTGGCACATTCTGTTCTAGAGTCCATGCCCTTAGCCACCATGCTGCCTATGAACTTGGTAACAGCGTTGAGTGCATGTTAATGGGCCCCTGTCGGAGATGGGGAGAGCCGGGAGCAAGCTTTTGCAGAGCCAGGAATGAAGTTGAGGAGAACCGGCAGGGAGAAAAGGCCAGTGGGAACGATGCGGAGGAGAGGGAGTCAAGAGCTGTTATGGAACCGTGATGGTATCTGTGACCTGAGAAAGAGGGTAAAGTCAAGGCCACCCCATCAGCTTTCAGTAAAGGTACTAGTTTGCTATTTTGATTGTCTGTATTTCACTTAAAGCTGAGAAGGTTTAAACATTTATCCAAAAGCCAGTTGAACTCTTAAATGATGAAAAGATGGAAGTTTCTCCAAGAGAAAGAGGCTCATATTTATTAAGGCCATCCCTCTTCTGGCCTCGCTCTCCCCAGGGCAGCCTGTGCATTTGGAATGGAGACCTGTGATGCTATGGCTGTGTGGGGTCAGAAGCCAATAGACAGCGACAGATGTAAGTATGGCAGATGAGCTGCACAGCGTATAACCCCGCCATGGCGACATTGCTCCTGGGAAGGTCTTGAAGATAGAGCCCAGATAGTTTAACCCTTGGCTGTTACATTTTAAAATCGTGTTTACTGTTTATGTGTCAATCATATTACTGAGTTTTTGACGTGCTGGGTTTACATTTTTATGATGTCAAATCTGTTGGTACTGTTGAAAGTTCTTCAATTGCTTTTATGTCCATCAGAAAATCATTCTTCACACAGACTAGTCTTTCTCACATATTTTCTTTTGTTTCTTCATGTCACTTTCTATATTTAATTCTTGAAAACATCAGAAATCTATTTTCGGGTGTGGTTTGATGGTTTCTGTAGCTAATCTTTTTCTAATTCCATTTATTGAATAATCGATAGCTTTTTATATATTTCGGGATCTGTTGCAGGTCCATCTCTACTTTTCCATTAATCTATTTAATTCTTGCACTAATACCATGCTTTTAAATTATTATAGCCGTAAAATGTATTTTAATATTTACTGATGAAAGTCGCCCTCCCTACTTTTAAAAAATTTAATTAATAATTCTCATTCTGTTGGGTTTCCATATTTTTATTTTTATTATTATTTATTTATATTATATATTATTTTTGAGAGATATAATTATATATTAGGTAGATCCCAAGGATCTAATAACTGATTGAATGTGGTGGGTGCATGACGGATAAGTCTGGAGTGACTTTCAAGATCCCTCACTTTGATGTCCCTAGGAGGATGGTGGTACATTTCATGTGACAGAGAACAGAAGAGAGAGCAATTTGGGGGCTGGGTAGATGTGGGGACTGGGGAGGAGAGTGTGGAAAGGAGATTGGGGGGATAGAAATGATGTAGTCAGTTTTATACATGCTGAAACATACAAGGGGAGAGTTTTATTGAAGAGCCCCAGAGAGACACATTGACTTGGGAGACGTCAGCATGGTGGAAGCCATGAGTCAGTATGGGAATCCTCCTCTGAGTGCAGAAGGCTCACAGGAGGAGTTCTGAGAAACACATTTAAGAGGCCAGTGGAGGAAAAGCATCCAAGGAAGCAGATTGAGGAGAAGTAGGGTGAAAAGTGGGAAGATAGTAGTGCCACCAGAGTCCACGGAGGACAGAGGAAGGTGGACAGCCAAACACCACCAAGAGGACAGACAAGATGAAGAAGGAAGAATGGCTGTTTTATTTAACGACGTTGAGGATATTGGTGTGGAGTTTTCAGGGAAGTGTCGCATGCAGAAGCAGATTTCAGTGTTGCAGATGAAGGGGAGAAAGTAGAGAGACCTGGCTGGGAATAAGGAGCTGGCTGGTCAGATGACCTGGCAGCTATGTGTCTCCAGGCCACAGCAAACACTTGCCAGATTACAAATTGGGAACACTGCCCATCTCCTGGGGGCTCTTGGGCGTTCAGTGACAGTTCAGACAGAACCATCTACCTTAAGGCTACTTTTCTGATATTAATATTGCCATGCCAACTTCCTTTTTATTATTTTTAGCTTGGTGTGTCTTTTCATCCCTCTACTTTCAAACTTTCTGTGTATCATATCATATCATGTCACATCATATCACATCACTTCACATCATATCACATCAAACTATCTGTATGTCCAGGCTTTTGCCTGACAAGTTCAAGAATAATCTAAATCTGAACAAACCAGTGACCCATTCTCTAGACTCCTCTTACTTGAACTTTCACACAAATTTCAACAATATTTTGAATAGTTGCTCACCCCTTCATCCTTGAAACACAGCCCAGGAGTCTTAGTGGGGAAGAAAAAAAATTAAAAGTCTCCTGAGAGAAAGCAGATCTTTTCTATAAGTGGTATGGCATGGAGTCCCAACATACACTATCCATGTGGTTTAGGAATCCCAAGCCAAGATATTAGCTTAAAACAGATCCCAGGGCAGTGAACCTTCAGGATGCTCAGCAGAAGCAACTGCAAAACCACTCTGTAGGGACACTCCCAGACCGTGGGAAGATGAGCTCACAATCAAACAAAATGCAAAACACAGGAAAATGATCTACTATAATATGTGCACTTAACCTTATCTTGCTTGAGACTTGGAAAGCTTCTTTAATCTGAACAGCATGTATTTCTTTAAAAATGCAAAGTTCTTAGCCAATACCTTTAAAAATATTGTATTTCCCTGTTTTCTCTATTTTTCCTTCTGAAACTATTTTTTAGACATATATCAGACCTTTTCATTTTATTCTGCGTGATTCCTAATGATGCTTTCATACATGTGTGTATATATACATGCACACACACATATATGTAATTTTGAATTTATTTTTATTGAAATAATACAGATGCAATATTTAAAAGCCAAATGATTCTACAAGACTTATGACAAGATAAGGAGTTGTCCCTGCCTCACACTCGATTCCAACTCCCAAACACAACCATTTTCAACCCTTTTATTTGTTTCTTCTGATTTTACCTCTATATTACTAAAATATGCTGATGCTATTATTGGTTTTTCAGATGTGCATACCATCTACTGATTTCCTACTACAGAAAATGAGGAATTAGCTCTCTTTTATACCTTTTTTGACAGCCCTACCCCCTTCTCCTCATTATCTTTCAAACTTTTCAGGGAAGTGTCTCTTTCTAACACCATATTTTTATTTTCCAAGAGATTATATTTGTTCTCCAGTTGTTTCTTTTTTAATGTCCTCCTGTTCTTATTTAATGAATGTACTGTCTTCTCGTATAACTCTGAAGTTATTAGTTAACTAATATAGTTTTTTTTGGCTTCTTTTTCTATTTCTTTCGCTTCTATGCATTTCCTCTGTTTCCTCAAAGTTTCTTTTCTTTTCTTCATTTCTTTTTGACACACAGAGCTTCCAATCAACTTTTTCATCCTCACTCTTAAATATGAGTCTAGTCAAAAATTACCAGACACTTGAGAAAAGTATTTTACATAACAAAGAGTAAGCATTTTCTCTCGAGTTGCTCAGTTTCCCAAGGGGGGCATCCTGCACTTTCCTGTCTGAGGGGTAGACCTTGGCTGCTGATGTTCTCAGAGTCAAATGCAGGAAGGGGACAGGGGCTCATCTTGCAGTATGTAGAATTTCACTTATGCCCTCGGTTTTTAGCATGGTCCTTGCCCAAAGTTGAGCTGGGTTTTGCTGAATCCGGAGTATGTCTGGCCCAACTTCCCCAGAGAGTTTTCTGCTACAGAATGAGAGGGGAACTGGATCCAACCTTTCCTTGTTCAGTCTTTCAGCCAGTTCTCTATTTTTTTTTTTTTTTTGTGAGGAGATCAGCCCTGAGCTAACATCCGCCAATCCTCCTCTTTTTTTTTTTGCTGAGGAAGACGGCCCTGGGCTAACATCGGTGCCTATCTTCCTCCACTTTATATGGGACGCCGCCACAGCATGGCTTACCAAGCAGTGCGTCGGTGCGCGCCCGGGATCCGAACCAGCGAACCCCGGGCCGCCGCAGCGGAGCGCGCGCACTTAACCGCTTGCGCCACCGGGCCGGCCCCCAGCCAGTTCTCTTTTGAGTTCTCAGATGCACCAGCGTGAATCAGCCTGCTTTAAGGTTTTGCCAGTGTTGGCTCAGGTTTGAGCTTTCTCTGCTCATAACGTTTATTACTAACGTTTTATTACTGCATCTCCTCTCCCATTCTGTTTCTCCTCATGGGTTTATGCCTTCTTTTTACCACTGTCACATTAGTAAAATTTTCAGGAAAGAGGGGTGATAAATGTTTACGTTAAAGCTGTCATGTCTAACTGGAAACCTTCTTTTTTTTTTTTTTTTGGTGAGGAAGATCAGCCCTGAGCTAACATCTGTTGCCAATCCTCCTCTTTTTGCGGAGGAAGACCGGCCCTGGGCTAACGTTCATGGTCGTCTTCCTGCACTCCACATGGGACCCCGCCACAGCATGGCTTGACAGGCGGTGCCTCGGTGTGCGCCCGGGATCTCAACCTGTGAACTCCAGGCCGCCGCAGTGGAGTGCGTGCACCCAAACCCTATGCCACCAGGCCGGCCCCCTCACTTTTTTTTTTTCCCAGGGAAAGATTCACCCTAAGCTAACACCTATTTCCAATCTTCCTCCTTTTTCTTCCCCCCTTTTGTGTATAGTTGCATATAGGTGTTGAGTTCTTCCGGTTCTTCTATGTGAGCTGCCGCCACAGGATGGCTACTGACAGACGAGTGGTGTGGTTCAGCATCTGGGAAGCGAACCTGGGCCGCCGAAGGGCAGCGTGTTGAACTTGAACCCCTAGGCCATCAGGGCTGGCTCTCCTTTTTTTTAAAACACCTCTTTATCCCTCTTTGCTGCATTCTGGATAACTTGTTCAGATCTGGAGCTTTCAGTTGGCTAATTTTCTCCTCAGTTTTGTCTAATCTGCTACTTAACCTGACCACTGAGTTTTTACTTTTAACGGATATATTTTTCTCTTCTAGAGGTTCTATTTCGCCTGTTAGAAAAATCAGCCTCTTTTCCCCTATATTTTCTTGTTCTTTCATTATGATTGTTTTCTTTTATCTTTCTGTTATCCTTGTAAACAGATGTACTTTATAGTCTCTTCCAGATTTTTCTCATCTCTCAAGCCCTTGACGGTGCTCCTTTGTTTTCTTTCTTTCTTTTCTTCATTTTTGGGATGGATGAATCACCATTATGGTGAACCACTTCCTCTTCCGTTTTTTAATTTTTGATAATGAACTCATCTTTGGTGGAGATTTCTTTCTATGGAAGGCCCATGTGTCCTGAGTCCTAGAAGGTCCCTACAGAGGGTTCTGCATTTGCTCCTCTGGTAACCACAGGAGTTCACTTGTCTGGGATTTTTGGTTGTTGTTATTTGTTGAGATTCCTGTATTATTTGGATAGTGTAAATTTAGATTCTATCCCTATGCTATGTACAAAATGACTGTTTGATTTCTCATTGGCGACTTTAATATTATTTTTCACCCAGATCCCCAGGCAGAGATAAGCCTCCTTGCCACTTTCTTGGGCCAGTAGGAAGATGTTTCTTAGCCATTTGTGCTGGTTGTTAAGCTATGGCTCTCAGCTTTGATCCCCTCCTTCTATGCTCTGTTTTTTGATGCCAGGACTGGGATTCTGCAAACCACCTTTCCCCTTTGCCATCTGGCTCTCTTTCAGCATTTGCCAATAAGGAGCTTACAGTAAGCACTGAAGGCAGAAGGAGAGGAGACTTACCACTTCCTGTTTGCTCACTGTTCCTGAAGCATCGCCTTGACAATGGCTGGTCATCCCAGCAATGGCAGTGCTTCTGGTTTCTAGCTTCCTTTTATACCACCAGGGCCAGCCGCCCCCTCAGAAACACCAGTACCAGCTGGGCAGCACTCCTTCCTTAGAGCTTTGGGTCTTAGGTCTGCAAGGACCCTCCTCCAAGGTTGTCGGTTCTAATAACCCCACTCCTGGGCAAGAACGTATGGGTCCAGACCCATAACTGTGTGTTATGTAGTTTCTAAGATGGCTCCCAATCATGTCTGTCTCCTGATATTAATGCCCTGTTGTAATTCCCACCCCTTGAGCATGAGATGGACCTAACAAACAAGTAGAACATGGCAAAAATGATGGGATGCCACTTGTGAGATTGGTCACAGAAAGATTCTGGCTTCCATCTTGCTTGCCTTCTCTCACTCGCTTGCTTGCTTGCTCTGATGAAATCTGGCTGCCATGTTGCGAGCTGCTCTATGGGGAGACCCAATAGTGGGGAGCTGAGAGAGGCCTCTGGCCAGCACCAACAATGAACAGAAGCCCTCAGGCCAACAGCTCATGAGGAACTGGATCCTGCCAACCACCACACACGTGAACTTGGGAGAAGATCCTCCCTCAGTTGACAATCTGATTGCAGCCTTGTGAGAGACCTTGAGTCAGAGGGCCCAGCTAAGCCACACTCAGAGGCCTGACCCACAGAAACTGTGAAATAATAAATGTTTGTTGTTTTAAACTAAGACGTTTTGGGGCAATTTGCTACACAGCCACAGATAACTAATACTACCCCAGTTCTGATAGAATAACTTTTTAATGGAGGCAGAAGATCTTCAAAGGTGCTGGCTTTATGTAAGGCTAGCAGATCCAGCTGTCTCTAGCTCCCAAAGGTCCAAGACTTTACCACTCTCCCACCATGGGCATTAAAATCCTGGCCCTCAGCTGTTAGGACCCATGACCAAGATGTACATCTCACAGAATCACGTTCCTGCAAGCTCTTTCCTAGTTTCTGGCAGCACTGGAAAATTTCCCTTACTTTTGAATGTAACTACGTACTTTCAAACATTTTGTCATATTTACCCAGGATTTCTCTGTTTGAGGAAGAAATGCACCTTCCCCATCAGCCCAGTTCTCCTCATTGCCAAATCCAAAGTCATTCAGAAGACTCTGGACATTCATACCTAGGATAATTTAAAATCAGGAAGTCTGTGTTTTAATTCTCAATATTTAAACAGATTGATCTTTACCAGTTGTTAAAATGCAGACTCTAGTTCATAATATGAATGGCCTCCCAGGATGGATGCCATTAGGGCAATCTGGTGGCTTAATTGCTTCCTCCCTGATGACTTATGACTTGGAACAGCTAGGAAAGTAGGATATCAAAACAGATACTTGAAGCCCAAGGATAAAAAATGTTATTAATTAGTAACAGCTAGAAGCAAAGTTAATTCTCAGTAGGCCCATAATGCCAGCTATTTAATGTAAATTAACAAATGGCATTTTAATGTAAAGGACTTGAAAACTAATATTCTGATTTTCCAAGTAAGATCACTAATTCAACAAACAATAATGTGTTGGAGAAAGGAATTTAGAACTAGAGCGATAACTTTATTGCAGAGATAAGTGAAATGCTATGTGAAGTTTATATTTGTGGATCCAAAATTAGATCAAATTAGAGTTGGGTGCCACATATTTGGAAGGAAGATCTCATGAAAATGAAAAGTATAAGCAATAGCTGATCACAAAGTGATGAAATTGGTCTTATAACACTAGATAATGAGGCAATCTCTTATTTCTTTGAAGGATTATGAAGGATAAATCTGAATTAAAATGGTGTTGTTCTGAATTCTTGGATCTTGTTAAATAAAGAGTTTAATAAATGAATAATGAAATAGCACTCCGATTCCTGGCACTGGGTTGCTCTGGATGATTAATTTTGACTTGAAGTGTAAACACGCACCCGTATATTCAGACTGTAGCCTCACTGTGGCCAGCAGTGACATTACTTTTGTGGCTGGTTTGGACAAGATGGTGAAAAAATCCATTCACAGAGGATAATTTCCATTTGTGCAGTGACTTACAGGTGATAAACACATTCCCAGACTTTCTTTCATTTGATCCTTAAAATAAGCCTGTGTGGGAGGTATTCTTAGCCTCATTTGATAGATGAGGGAATTGAGAAATTGTGATTTGCCCGGAGTCATACAAATGCAGACGTCCTCCTGGACTTCAGTACTGCATTACAGAGTGATTCCTATTGCCCCCTACACCCAGCTATGTCTGTGCATTTTGATCTCTGTAATGGCAGCAAAGCCTAATGAGTGGTCTGTGTTGTCATTCTTCAGCGTTTTAAAGCGTGTTGGATCCTCCAGCTGTCCTAGCATTTGTTTACAGTCTTTTGCTTTGAATTTGTTCTTTGTCAGACAGAATTCTAATGCAACTTCAACAACAGTGGACTGCTAACACCTTCTTCTGTGGCAAGTTCTGTGCTCCTCTTATCTGGGTATTATTTTCTCACTCCAATTAAAAAAAGGAAATACTTTTCTTGAAGTATACCCTGCCTATGGAAAAATTACACACAGTAAATTTTCAACAATGGAGCACACCCATGCATTAGGGGCTCTGAGCAAGAAGCAGAAAGTTTGCAGCACTCCAGAAACCCCTCATGTCCCCTCTCAGTCACCACTCCCTCAAAAGTGAATTGCTGGCCTGACTTCTAACAGCACACATTGAGTTTGCTATTTTCACACTTTATATTAATGAAATCTCTTGTGTCTGGGTTCTCCTGCTCAACAGTTTGTTTGGAAGGCTCATCCAAGTTGTAGAATGTAGTCATAGAACATTCATTTTCAGTGCTGCATAATATTCCACTGTGTAGACTTTATTATTTTATTACAATATTATTATGATATATAAAATAATATATTGTAGTAGAGCCGATGGCTAATAGAATAGACAAGTATTCTAGAATAACAGTATTTATCCATTCTATGGTTGATGGGCATTGGACTGGTTTCCAGTTTTCGGCTATTTTTTTTTTTTTTCACAATTAGAGTAGCAGATTTTAATACTGCACTTTCAGTAATTGATAGAACAACTGGACAAAAATTATAAGAATACAGAAGATTTGAACAGCACTATCAACCAACTTAACCTAATTAATGTTTATGGAACACTATATCCTACAACTGCAGAATACTCATTCTTTTCTTTTTTTTTTTTTTTAATTTTTTGTTTATTGCAGTAACATTGGTTTATAACATTGTAAAAATTTCAGGTGTACATCATTGTACTTCTATTTCTGCATAGATTACATCATGTTCACCACCAAAATACTAATTACAACCCATCACCACACACATGTACCAAATTATCCCTTTCACCCTCCTCCCTCCCCCCTTCCCCTTTGGTAACCACCAATCCAATCTCTGTCCCTATGTGTTTGTTTATTGTTGTTATTATCTACTACTTAATGAAGGAAATCATATGGTATTTGACCTTCTCCCTCTGACTTATTTCACTTTGCATTATACCCTCAATGTCCATCCATGTTAATAGTCCCTGTCTGAACATTCTAGTACATAGATTTTTTGATGAACATAGGAACCCAGATTTGTTGGGTGAAAATGACCCAATTTTTGGATCCTGACATTATTCTAATGGCAGAAATAAAAATATATAAAGACTATGATTTTCCATTTATATGTTTTATGTTAGTAATCTAAATCATAATTTCTGGAAAGTCAAGATCTCTGATAGCAAACATACCTCATTTGTTTAGACTTTATCAGTTTAAAGTTTATTATCATTCAGACTGGAACTCAGTTGATATCTCTTTTATTTAGCAAACGTTTTCTTCAAAGGCAATGTCAATTAATATTTCAACATGAGGGATACATTTCAACTTCAAGATCTAGTCATCAAACACTTTAGAAACTACATTTGCATATATAACGCATAGGTAATTCCAAATGGGTCTCACTTAGAAATAAAAACAAGGTATCTAGGAAATGTCCTTTACAATAATAGACTTTGTTAGCAGGTCTGAGTGGGTGATACTTTAATATAATGGACAATTTCTTTTATAAGAAACACTGTAGGGGAGGAAGAGAATTCTTCTACCCTCTCTAGGTCCTTCTGGCTGGGCTATGAATTAAATTGACATGACGGAGAATAACAGGAGAAAATCAAACAAAGCTTTATAACATGTATACATGGGAGAGACCCAGGAAAACTGAGTAACTTGCCAAAATGGCGGAGCTGCCAGCTTAAATATCATCTTCAGCTAAAAACAAAGGTGGATGTTGGGGGTAGTGGTTTGGGACTTCAGAGGGGAGGAAGGCACTTCACATGGAGATGGAAATGTCAATGGGCTAACTACAAGACAACGTGACCCGAGAGACATGTTTTACATTACATTACAGTTATTTTATGGTATTAGCTCCTTCCTGGAACAGGCTTTTCTATTATAAATTCTTTTAGGCAGTTGAGAGAGAAGTCAAAGTTTCTTTCAGATTCTTTTGTTCTTAAAAATAATCAAGCCAAAGAGACACATTTTGGGGTGGCCAATTCTGATCCCCCACAACTGTATCCTGTCACTTCAAATTATCTGATTTAGATGTGGCTCTGGCCTAGATTAATAAATCTAGCTTGCATATAAGCTCAGAACACTTATCAGTATGTAGAACTTTTCCCCCAATTAATCAAGAAGGACACAGGTAATAGGGCAGTCATAATCATGTTTAAATATTCATTGAGCAATTTGTGCATGGCAGCCATGGTGTAAACTGTAAAGTGCTCTGCCAGGGATACTCATTAGTGATCATGACATTCAGGTTCTCTCTTCTCCCTCCATCTTGTTCTTTTCTAAATGCTTCTTCTGCAGAGTTATGAACATGGAGTTGGGTCATTTTCAACTATTTATCACTAAACATCCCCCTTCCTTTTTTTTTGCCCTTCTGTATTATCCAGCCCCTTGTTTTAGCAGAGATTTTTTTTTGACTAAGCAGGCTCTCTTCAAAGGAATTCTCCTATTACCTCCTAAGAATAAAGCTTTTCTCCGTCTGCTGAAAAGTGTATTGCGAGAAGTGCTTATTGTGGAAAGTGTTTGGCGCCCTGGGAGCACAGGAGAGGGGCATTCAAGCTGCTCTGGGAGACAGACAGACAGACAGACAGACACACACACACACACACACATCAGGGAAGGTACTTCCAGACAGAGTGATCTTTAGACCAAGAACCTGAAGGGTGGGTATGTGTGTGGGGATGGTGGGGTATGAGTTAGCCAGTGTGTTCGGGGCAGAGAGAGCTGTGTTTAGGACACTTTAGATGGACCGGGCAGTGGTTCTCTGGCTGCTCATTGGAATGCCCTGGGACAGCAGGGCATTCTTATAAACCCACATGCTCAATCAGGGAATAGAAACCTTGAGGAGACACAGCAGGGGAGAGGGCTGGCTCCAGACTCCCACACACCTGAGTGAAAAGCCTGGCTCCCCACGTGCATGTTGCATGGTCCTGGGCAGGGTATTTATACCATACATTTTCATCTGTAAAATGGGAATAATAATAACACCCACCTCATAGAATTGTTCTAGAGGTTAAATTGAGATAATACACGAAAAAGTTGGGCACAGTGCCTGGTTCACAGTCAGCACTCAGCGAGTGGTGGCCTGTATTATACGCTGAGTTGGAGACTGAAATTGTTAGTTACTCTTTACTAGGTTTTTCTCTGCAAGTTCTTTAGAGAATTGGTCATTTAGAACAATACCAGTAGCGTTCATATAGTGCATTAAAATTCATAAAGTGCTTTCATTTACCTTCTTTGATCAACATAATAATCTGGGTGGTAAATAAGGATGAGAAAATTGAGGTTGAGAAATGTCACAAGTTTGACACAAGGTTATTCCGCTAATAGAGTCACAGATGGAATCCATCTCCTGGCTGGATTATAATCATGCTCCAGATGTTCAAATTGGAAGTTTAGAGAGTGAGAAATGCCCCAGAAATGTGCACACTGACTTTCTCTTCAAAAGCCCCACAGAAGAGTATGAAGCATAGGATCAGACAACCTGGGATCCCACGCCAACTGCCCCCAGAGAGTGTCGGAGACTCAAGGAGGGACTATCTGGAGAATCACTTTCTGCATTGTCATGTACCACATATATGAGTTATAAAATGTGGTCCTATTTTGTTTAGTACAGTCGTAGCCTGCCGATGTGGTATGGCTCACATAGCAACTTTTAACTCCTTAAGGTTTTGCGAAGAAATTTTGCAGTTTCATATGTAAAGGAAGGTAGATGTTATTAATGACATAAGTTGACAAACATTTGGAATGAGTAGTTTTTCTGGCTCAGTGTCCTTGCTTAACCACGACAAGTGTTTACCACAGTGACTGCACTTCATGCCACTTTAGGTTGGGGTCAGGGCCAATTAAATACTCACATTTTAATAGATTTCCTTTCTTTCTTGAATTACTGAGAGAGTTTCTGTGCGTGCATGTGTGTGTGTGTGCGCATGTGAACGTGTGTGTCCCTTCCACATCTCTGAACTCTAATCTCCCTGCAAGTGGGAGCTCCAGTCCTGCCCGCTCTGTCTCACCTCCCCCATCCACCAGCACCGGTGGGGATCTTTTCTTCCCACCAATGCCTATAATTTACTGGTAGAAAGACACTCATGGTGCTTAACTGCCAGCACCAGGCAATCAGTATTCACTGTATTTTCAGATAATAACAGTCACAGCAGCCAACTTGCATTGAGCATTTACTTAGTGCCGAGTACTGTCCTAAGCACCTTACTCAAAATAGTTTATTTAACCCTCAAAACACTCCCTTAAGTAGGCAATAATTTGAAAATGGAAATGGAAATGTTTTCACTCCCCGACAATATTTTATTTTATTTTATTTATTTATTTTTTTTTGTGAGGAAGATCAGCCCTGAGCTAACATCCATGCCAATCCTCCTCTTTTTGCTGAGGAAGACTGGCCCTGGGCTAACATCCGTGCCTATCTTCCTCTACTTTATATGGGACACCACCACAGCATGACCTGACAAGCGGTGCATCAGTGTGCGCCCGGGATCCGAACCTGGGCCGCCAGCAGCAGAGCGCACGTACTTAACCACTATACCACGGGGCTGGCCCCCCCAACAATATTTTAAAGGGCTTTGAGTCCTGCTATGTTCTATGTACTGTGTTAAGTGACAAATTTACCAGCAGAAGAAAATTTTCTTGTCTCCGCCATCCCTTTTCTTCCGTAACATTTTATTGTAAAAATTTTCAAATATACGGATAAGTGGGAAGAATAGTACAAAGAGATCTAAATTCTAAGATTAATACTTGCTAATTTTATGTGTATATATATATATATATATATATATATATATGGTTTTTGCTGAATCATTTGAAAGTAAGTTGCTATATCTTGCCATTTTATCCCTAAGTCCTGCAGGATATATCTCCTTAAAATAAGTGCAATCTCTTACATCACCACAGTGCTGTTATCACACCTAAGAAAATTAACAATAATATTGAATATGGCTTGTCTTTTGTCTCCATCCCTATTTGACCAATAAAAACGCAAAAGAGAAAAACATTTTGAATTTGCGTTCTAATAATTTAGTATTCTATATCCCTTGGTTATCTGTAAATATTGTAGTTAGTCTTTCTTCTTATTTGGAAAGCATTTGCTACTTTGATGGGGACTATTTTTTAATACTTCAAAAATTGAAATTCCCTCTCTTAGTAAGGTAAATATGGACATGCCCATGGTATGGCTGGGAAAATTAAGACTGCAAGTTATAGATATATAGTTTCAGCCTCTGTGGATTAGAAATCTGGACGTTTCCCAAAAATGTCCAGTTAAATTTAGGGCTAATCAATAATTCACAGATGCAACCTCTGACCAGGGGATTTAACAGTCTAATGAACAAGAAACCATACACACCCTCCAAAATTTATCAGTTAATAGATGGGACTTCAACCTCCGTTTTCAAGACTGTGCACTAGCTAAGGATCCAATTACATCAGAGAGCTAGTGACAGATTACGGCTTTCTTTTCCCATTTATGAAAGAAATCACTATTTTTGCTGACCACAGGAAAATGTAACTTGAAGAATCTTGGAAAAACAACACACAAACTTTTCTTCATATTTATTTCCTGCAAGCCAACTAGTCCTTCAAGACTTTTCACGTTGATGTAGCATTCCAACACTCTTGATTTTCCCCCAAGTATTTGATTATACTTGATTAAGCTGCCTCACAATTTTACTGTGAATAATGGAACATTTTTTTTTATCATTTTGACAATAATGATTAATATTAGCTTGTCTCTAACAGAGGTAATGTTTGCTTCTTCAGTTTCAGGTTTGGAACTGTGTTTTATCATTCCCAGTTCTTGTGGATAGAGGAAAATGTTGTGTAGTATCTTATACCAGAATATCCTAATAACCAAGAAATATTCAATAATCATATTGTGTTAACATTGGAGCAAGAATTAGTTTTTGCTTTCATGGAGAGACTGAGCTATTAACCATAGCAGAAGTGTTCCAAAAGAAGATGGTGGTCTTTGCTAAGACGTTACCATACAAGATGTGAATTTTACAGAATAGCGACTGGATTTTAAGTGTACTTAAAATATGTGATATGAAACTAGGCTGTTATGGGTTGAATTGTGTCCCCCCAAAATTATATGATGAAAACCTAAGCCTCAGTACCTGAGAATGTGATCTTTTTTGGAAATAGCGTCTTTGCAGAGGCAATCAAGTTAAAATGAGGTCATTAGGGTGGACTCCAATAAAATATAACTGGAATCCTTATAAAAAGGGGAAATTTGGACACAGAGACACACACACATACACAGGGAGAACAGCAAATGAAGATGAAATCAGAGATGGGGTGATGCTTCTACAAGACAAGGAATGCCAAAGATTGCCAGCAAACCACCAGAAACTCGGAGAGAGGCGTGGAACAGATTCTCTCTCACTGCCTCAGAAGGAACCACCCCTGCCAACATCTTGATCTCAGACTTCTGGTCTCCAGAACTGTGAGACAATGAGTACTTGTTGTTTAAGCTGCCCAGTGGTGCTGTGTTACTGCAGCCCTAGGAGAGTAATACCCAGCCCAAGTTCTTGAGCTGATGCATGAGGGTATGAGGTATGGCTGATGTTAGCATAAAATTTCCTTCGGGGAACTAAATAGTGTTCTATCTATTTACTTAAGGAACCTTTTTCCTTGAGTTCTTTTGGAGTTAAATGGATTAGCTATTTTATTTTAAAGTGAATGATGTGGATATCCCTATGAACATTTAATTAGAGAACACAAGTGATCAACTACTGACCACTGAAATATCAACAATAATTACATCCTTCTCCTTTGGGTGGTGAAGTGGAATATTTTTGATCTGCTCCACATCTCTGCACCTCAGAAACATTCCTGAATCACAGTATAATCCCTGCTCTGTCCGTGTGGTGTGGGTGAAGCTGACCATGAAGCTAGCCCCAGGGGACACCAAGAAGAGTTTTCTATTTCTCTGGTCGTTGTGATTGGTTCATGGATGAGCATAGAACTCAAGCTAGACCAATCAGAGTGCTTCCTGGAAACTTGACAGCATGATCAGGAAAAATGCTCTTTTTATCAGGCAGACTTCTGTTTTGGGATGTGAGCCTCATTGAAAATGGTGGAGCCAAGCTCGGGCAGGAGAAACAGGGTCAGTCAGAATTCTTACTCCCTGATCAAACTCTACCTGAAATCAGAAATACACTTTGGACTTTCCTTTATGTGAGCCAGTAACTTCTCTTTTGTGCTTTAAGCCAGTTTGAGTTGGGTATTTGACACTTGCAATAAAAAGTGTCTTAATGTATCTGCAAAATATAATCTTTACTCAGTTTTTGCCCCCTCATGGCCTCTGGAAGCCTTGGATTGTTCCTGTGCTAGAACTTTCTGGAGTATAATGAGCCCTCAATAAGAGTTGATTGCATTTTTCATCCTACTTGTCAGAATAAAATTGGTGTCCAAATTAAACAGAATGACCCCACCCTGATGGTTTTCCATATAATGTGGGATGATCGCGGTCACTATTCACCAAGGTCACATGTGGCAGGTTGTGTTTTCAGTGACAGCTGCATGTGTACACACATGTCATCCCACGGCCTCTTATTACAATGCAATCGTCTATCTTCCCACTGAGAGGTGGACTCTGTGTTTCCTCCCTGTGGGCCTGGGTGAGGCTCGGGACTGCTCCAACCAAGACAAAATGGTGGAAGTGATAACTATGTGACTCCCAGGCTAGGTCATAAAAAGGACGTGGCTTCCACCTGGGCTCTCTCAGATGTTTGCCCTTGGAATTCAGTCACCATTCTGTGAGGAAGGCCACACAGAGATGCTCGTGTGGAGAGGATCTGGGCCCCCAGCCTCCAGCCAGCATCTCCCTCCAGAAACGTGAGTGAACAAGGCTCCAGACTGTTCCAGCCCCTAGCCTCCAAGACCCCAGACATGGTGGAGCAGAGAAGAGCTGTGGCCACTGTGCCTCGCCCACTTCCTGACCCTCTGAATACATGAGCATCACAAATAGTTGTTTTTCATCACTAAGTTTTAGGGTAATTTATTACACAGCCATGGTGAGGTCATTTGCAATGTGTCAGAACTCCCTTCCCTGTTTCTGGTCAGGGTGGGCCACAAGAGAGATAAGTGGCAGCCATTTGTAGCTCACGTGTGTTGTCGACAGTCTGTTGGCTCACTGGCAGGAGGCAGTCACCAGGCCTGCATCTGCTCTTCTGGGCTAGTGTGTGTTTAGCTCCATGACAAAGGGCCAGACTTCTTCAGGGCACCTGTACCACTACAGTTAGAGGCAACAAGAACCGACACATGATGGGATCCATTTGTGCTGTGGATACCAGCTTGTTCATGCCCCCTTCCAGTTTATAACCATCTTCTCTTCCTAACCACTCGCCCTGTAGACTTCAAGCTCCAGCATCAGACTCTGGGACAACAGCTTTGCAGAAGCTGCTTAACCAGCTCCCACAATTGTGTAAGTTCAAATCCTTGTCCATAATATAAAATATATTATATATAATGCATAATATAATATTTAATTATATAATAATATATAATGTATAATACATGATATAGGACATGGTAAATGATATATAACACAATATGCATATTATATATACACATATGTACATATATGTGTATAATATATATGTACGTATGTGTAATATACACATATACCTACGCATATGTATCTAAATACATCTCCTAGCTTCCCCTTCTTTGATCGAATGCTGATTGATACACATAGTACTAAATAGTGGGGCTTTCTTCTGTTTCATTTTATCCCCTGCCCATTTGTCACTCAACGTCGTGTAGCCACTTGCCTCTGGTTATCGTTCACAGCATCTGCACCTGTTCCTTGTTTACATCAGCACTGCCGCAGTCCTCACTGATTTGCAAATCTGAATACATCTTGATGATGTAAATAATCTTTGAATGCAAGCTGTGTCTGAGAAAAACTCCCCCAAGTACATAAGAATAGATTTATAACCCCATTGGTCCTGGCAAATCTTCATATTAAGAAAAAGTCTTGCTTCTTTCTCCTCATTCCCTGGATAACTCTTCATCCAACTTTTTAGGCCAAGATGTCTTAGTCTGCTATAACAAAATGCCATAGACTGGATGGTTTAAACAATAGACATGTATGGCTCACAGTTCTGGAGGCTAGGAATCCAAGATCGGGATGCCAGCCTTTTTGTTTCCTGGTGAGAAACCTCTTCCTGGCTTGCAGATTGCCGCCTTTGTGCTGTGTCCTCACATGGCGGAGAGAGAAGGCTCTGATCTCTCCCTCTTCTTATAAGGACACGAATCCCATCATGGGGACTCCAACCTCATGATCTCATCTAAATTTACATTTTGAAGGCCCCACTTCCAAATACCGTCACATTGGGTGTTAGGGCTTTACCATATGAATTTTGGGGGACACAAACATTTGGTCCATAACATGAAAAACAAATCCAATTAATCTATGAAGACTTCTGATGAAGGATTTACTCAGGGTTGAGTGTGTTTGGAATTTGACCATTGAAAAGTACACTCTGCACTCTGGACATGTGCTGAAAGGGGCAGACTCGAGGGAGACTGTCTACAGTTCCTCCACAGTCCCTAAGGCTGATGTAAGTCACCCCTCCATCAGTAGTACTTAGTTTGCACATAATAGGGACCCCATCATATGCTAACTGAGACCTTCCTCGCCAAGGAGGAGGCCAAGGAAGCCAGGAACTCCAGTGGACAACATGCTGATGATTCAGAGCAAAACATGGCAACTCTTCAAAGAATGACAACCATATTCTCTGCCAGTGGAGGTGCCCTCAAAAAGAGATGTCCTGACACAACCCAATATATTATATTCTTAGTCCCAAATGCGGCAAGTCCCAAGATGTAGTTCTCAGATGTAGTTCTGAGAATATAAACCAAGTAGGTACAATTACTCTTTACCCCAGGCGCAGGAAAGGCCAGGGAGGGCATCTAAGCATTGACACATTGGGATATACTGCACCTGGTGTATGTCTGCCTGGCTTCCAATGGCACCCTTTTCTGCTAGAACTGATCACACCCATGATGGCATTACCAAACTCTCTGGCAACAGTTGGATGGACCAGGTGTGGACACAAGACCCAAGCTGGGCCAATAGGATTCTTTTTTCTTGAAGTTTGGATTTTCACCAAGAGATGCTTTATCTATATGTGTTATCAGAATAATGTTATGGACTGAATTGTGTCCCCCTAAATACATATGTTGAAGCCCTAACCCCCAATGTGACAGTATTTGGAGACAAGGCCTTTAAAGAGGTAATGAAAGTTAAATGAGGTCATAAGGGTGGGGTCCTAATCCCGTAGTACTGGTGTCCTTGTAAGAAAGACAAGAGACACCAGAGATTTCTCTCTCCCTGCATGCATACACACAGAGAAAAGGCCACGTGATGTCACAGTGAGAAAGTGCCATCTGCAAGCCAAGGAGAGAGGGAGGTCTCACCGGAAACCAACCCTGCTGGCACCTTTACCTTAGACTTCCAGCCCCTAGAACTGTGAGAAAATGGATGTCTCCTGCTTAAGTCATTCCATCTGTGATATTTCTTTATGGCAGCTTGAGCAGACTGATACAAGTGGTAACATATGAATATGGTGTATCAGAATTATTTCAGGTGCAAGTGGCTGAAACCTATAGAAACTGACTTAAGCATAAGGGGATTTATTGACTCCATAACTGAAATGTCTAAAGGTAAGACTCGATAAAGATTTAGCTTGATCTGGAAGCTTGAACATTGTAACAGGACCCAGATTCTGCTCCATATCTTAATTCTGTTTCCTCTGGGTTGATGCAATCCCAGACTATGGCGTCAAGAAAGCTGCAGCAGCTCTAGCTTACAACTCTCAAGACCAAGTCCATGGGGAAGAGGGCATCCTTCCCTCCCTGAAGACTCAGTGAGTCTCAATGCATCTCATTGGCTCTGCTTGTATGACATGCTTGCAGCTGAGCCAATCCCTGAGGCTGGGGAAAATGTGATGCTCTGACTGTGGCTCACCTGGAGCCAGGTGTGGAGTCAAGAATTTAGAAAAAGAAGGAAGGCAAAAGCAGGAGACAGTCCCAAGCTACCACCTTTCTTCACCCCTGGAACTGTGGCCACGTTCCACCATGCAGACAGAGAAGCAGAGGAAGCTCTGATGGAATGAGAGGAAAGACTGACAGACACGCAGAAAGAAAGAGAGAGAGAAAAGAGAGGCGCACCTCCTGGGTTCCTATGGTTTCCCAGGGCCTCCTTCTGTCTCTTCCTGAGGCTAGATGCAAACCTGTTCTTTCTTAGGGTCTGTGAGACCCCTCTGTAGCTTGATAGTATCTTCCTTTTTTTTCTTATATTTTTTCCTCTCAAGGGAGCTTGCATTGTGCTAAAGACTGAATCTTTGTCCCTCCAAAATTCATATGTTGATATCCTGATCCCAAAGGTGATGGTATTAGGAGATGTGGCCTTTGGGAGGTGATTAGGTCACAAGGGTGGAGCCCTCAGGAGTGAGATTTGTACCCTCATAAAAGAGACTGCACAGAGATCCCCTGCCCTTCCACTATGTGAGGACACAGCAAGAAGACGCCGTCTATGAAGAAGTGGGTCCTCACCAGACACCGGATCTGCTGGCACTTGATCTTGGACTTCTGGCCTCCAGAACTGTGAGGAATAAATGTTTGTGGTTTATTAGCCAGGCAGTCTATCATATTTTGTTATAGCAGCCCAAATGGACAAACAGACGTTGTCTTATATTACTTGTGTTCAATGACATTAACTAATCCAAAGAGCTCATCAGAGCTCATACTGTGTGATGGGAAAACAAATGGAATGTTTCCCAGCCTCAGGAATAGTCTGTCTGCCTTGGAGGGAAAAGCCACCAAACTGTGTGCCATAACCTGAGACAGAATACTGGACATTGGTTGTTTTGGCCCTCAGTTTCCTCTCCTTGCCTTGTGGAACCATTGCCCCATCATTCTCCAGTGATGCATTTTGGGTCAAGTTTACACAATGACTCCATGTGTAAGCCAATCAGCACATTCCTGTTGGCACAACTGTGAAAGGATGATGGGGCTGGAATCATGGCAGATATCTTGTGAGCATTTGGGTCCTGAGCAAGGACTGAACATGAAAGAAGCAGAACTGAGAAATCCAGAGACGGAACTTTCATCCCACTGAAATCATTTAAGCCTGGATCAAACCATACCTGAAGCCAGAGCTCCCTCTGGATTCTTCAGTTTTGTGAGCAAATAAATTCCTTTTCCTTTTCTTAAGCTGGTTTGAGTTAGGATTCTTGTCACTTGCAGCAGAAAGAATCACAACTAATATAGTTATGACAAGTTGGGTTTGAGGAAAGGTGTCAGGCAGTCTATAAGATAGAGAGGCTGAGTTACAAACAGAGACAGGTTCTAAAACTCCAGTAGGCACGCTTTCTCCTCTCTTTGAAATCGTAAAACACTTTGCTTCCACAGTTGATGTGGCATATATCACATATTTCCTTGAATTACGATTACAGTTCTTGTATGGTGGGTACAAATTTCACAACCATAAAACTCCGGTGTTCAGAAATGTAACTTTCTTTATTGTTTTATAATTGAGCTTTATTTAGCTCATGAGCCCTCATTTCTGCTAATGGTGGAGAACTTAATCTCGCCAATTCCAGGCAATTCTGTCAGTCCCGGTTTAAAACTCGGTGTCTTTTGGGGGAAATACTTAGTTCATTCGGGATTCCTAATCCCTTCACCCTTAATCTTTTCCCCTGGGAGCAGTCTATGTTCTAGCAAGCATGGCCGTGGGTCAAAACGTCTGGTCTGGGAGCCGACCTCTGACGATGGTGGGGATCTCTGTGATTGATCCAGCTGAGCTGGGCAGCCATTGCTGCTGGCTCTGTCCACACCCAGCTCCTAGCCCAGCTTCTGGAGACTCAGCCATGTCCTTCATCTGCTCCCCAGCGTGGGCTTCCCACAGGGTCCCTGATCTCACAGCACAGTCACATCCCCACTGTGCATGCCAGCTCTCAACTCCGCTCCTCTCGACATCCTGCTGCAACATTTGGGGATCCTTGAACCCTCTACATCCTGCAGGAGTGAGGGACACCAAGGGATCTCAGCATCTGGTGTCCCTAGACCAGCTCTGCCCTCATTTCTGCACTGTGAGAACCACCCATGTGGCTCAGGACACTCGGGGAGTCAGCCTACCCCCAGACTCTCAGACAAGTCTGCTCTGCTCTCAGCAGAATGCTGAGGAATGGGGAGTTTGATCTCGAGAGCGAGTTCAGGGACCCACCTTCCCCTCGCCTCACTTGCTGTCCTCTCGGCGAGCTCCGCAGCCCCCGCTCAGGGAGGGTTCTGTCCTCACCATGCGCTGTGGGTCGAGCTCTTTGCTCCAGGTCCACCCACGCTGGCTCTTCACAGGACCTGGAATAATAATGAAAACCCTTTCCTCTCCCACATGTCTGGATCTTACAATGGAAAATCACGGTTTCCACAACCAGGCCTCTGCTCTTGGTTCCCGAAGGTCATCCCAGAGCCCCCCAGTGGAGAGTCACTGACTGTTCCGGCTGGCTTTTTGGGGTCAGCGCTTCCCTCCAGCCCCACGGTCTCATGTTGGTGGAGGAAGGGCTGCAGGGCAAAAAGGAAAACTACAAAGCAGGTTGTTGGGAAGGAACAGCACCTGGGGAACAGCACCTTTCCCAGCATGATCTGGCTCAGTGAGCATCAAGGCTGCTCTTTCAGCCACGGACAGCGCCTGGTCTGGCTCCCCGTGCGGGCATGGGACAGTCATTGGCGATCGACTTTGCTGGCACTTTGACACCCTTGCAAGGGCCAAATTCCACCCACGGTCCTGAGAAGCACAACCAGCAGAAGGAGCTTTCTGGGCTGTGCCAGTGTTCTTTCTCTTTAGGCCAGCTGGCCCCTGGGGGATCACTGTTCTTCTAGCCTTGAATGTTGGCTAGTATTTTCTATGAGCAGCTCCCTGCTCTAGGAACTGACACTGAGTTCCCTGGGGAGTTGGCTTGGGGTGTGGCAGCCTCTGCGTCACTCTACGTCATCCTCAGTGTTGTGGGTTGAATTGTGTCCCCCAAAAGCCATGCTGAAATCCTACCCCCTGGTACCTGTGAAAGCAACCTTGTTTGGAAACAGAGTCCTTGCAGATGTAAACAGTTAAGGATTGAGATGAGATGATACCGGATTAGGGTGGCCCTAAATTCAACAACTTGTGTCCTTATAGGAAAAGGAGAAGACATTCAGAGACAGACACACAGGGAGACACCAAGTGACAATGGTGGCAGAGATTGGAGTGATGCGTCTACAAGCCAGGGGACACCAAGGATTGCTG
Source organism: Diceros bicornis minor (assembly GCF_020826845.1). Taxonomy (NCBI): domain Eukaryota; kingdom Metazoa; phylum Chordata; class Mammalia; order Perissodactyla; family Rhinocerotidae; genus Diceros; species Diceros bicornis. The sequence goes on along the minus strand of NC_080759.1, from coordinate 53,332,309 downwards.
GAGCCACCAGAACGTAGGAAGAAGCAGGAAGGATCCTCCCCTAGAGGCTTTGGAGGGAGCATGGCCTTGCTGACACCCTGATCTTGGATTTCTAGCCTCCAACTGAGAGAAAATAAGTTTCTGTCATTTAAACCACCCAGTTTGTGCCACATTGTTACAGCAGCTCTGAGAAAGGAACACACCCAGGAACCTCACTCTTGCCCCATTTCCCTCCTCAGTCCTAGGGTCAGATGTCCTGAAGGCTTGTGACATTGCAGGGATCCAGAGGGGGCTAAAGAGAACATGATGCCCACCCAGGTCCTCTTTCTGCACTGGTTCCCGGCTGCTCTGAGTCTGGGCTGCTGACGGCTCAGAGCCTCTCTCCTCTCTGAGAATCGCCCTCTGCGGAGTGAAGCTGCCGCACCGCACCCGGGAGGTTAGGCATCACCCCTGGTGGGGAGGGCAGCCCACAGCTGCCTGAATGACATGGGGTCAAAAGCTGCTCCCCTTGCCCTGAATGGGACCAGTCTGCGGTGCTCTTCGTGCTCCAGAGCTCTGTGGATCAGGCTGAGGGCTCTACAGTGGAGACCACGTTGACCCTGTCTGCTTCTGCTGCCCTGTCGTGTTTCCCTCCTCCCTTCGCCTCCAGCCTTCCGCTGCCCCCGGGTCCCTGTCTCAGACTTGGCTTCCAGGGAAGCTGACCTGAGACACCAGATCATGACTCTTGGAGGATGGAGACTCCTTTCCGTGGATCTATCCAGGGCTGGAAAAGGCAAGGCCTAAGGCAGTGATTCTCAGGTTTTGGTGCCTGGGGACTGCCTGGAGAGTTGTTTACACACAGCTTCCTGGGCCTCACTCCAGAGATTCTGATCCAGTAAGTCTGGGGTGGAGCCTGAGAATCAGCATTTTAGCAAACTCCCAAGTGCTGCTGCTGCTGATCCAAAGACCTCAATTCAAGACTCGCTGGCCTAAGTTATGTGGATTGGCGGGATGTCATTGCATCTGGGCGGGACTGCTGCCCTGAGACGGCAAGTATGCCAGGAGAGGTTTGCAGAAATTAATTTGCATGTGGGATTTTTGAGGTTGGCAAAGAATGGAAAGAGTCTGTGGATGGGTTGAGTGTTGGTAGGAGGTGAAGAACCCAGTCTGGTGTGTTTTTGAGGGTTGGTTCCTGGGCCCAGCCTCTTGGCCTGTGTCTAAGCCGGGTGGAGTGAACATCTGTGGGCCGAAGCTGTTTACCTGGAGGTGATCTATGAGATGGAGGGGCCCCAAAGCCATTCTATTGGGCAGAAGAGACAAAGCTTGACTCAGAAAAGAGGAATAGGCATTCTTGTGTGTGTGTGCACCTACATGTGTTCATGCATGTGTGTGCGTGTGTGCACACACAGTCACAGGCTTGTTGAGTGCTGTCTGCTTTACTTGCGAAAGATAGAGCCACCACCAGCAGCAGCAGTTCCCAATACAAAGACAGAGATAGCCCTACCCTATCTATTTCTTGTGATAGAAACACACACACACACACACACACACACACACACACACACGATAATTGTTTCCGTTTGAATTCTTCCTTCTTCTGTACAGCAATCTAGTTTCGTATGAGAGCCCCTGCCTCCTCATCCGAGGTTCCTGGCCATTTTCGGTTGGCTCTTTCCAACCTTGCTCTCCTGTCCAGCACAGTCCAGCATTTCATCTCGCTCTGCCTTTTCCGTGTCAGTTACACAGAGGGAAGTTTTGAATCTCCTCTGCCTTTGTTGCTCTGTTCACCTCTCTGATCGTCAGTTTCGTGGCTATCAATATTCTACTTTGCAGAGAGGGGATCTGAATTCTCCTGCTTCTTTGTTCACAGGCAATCCTGGGCCCAGCGCCACCACCTCTCTGCAGCCTACACGTTTGTGCTGCGCTGTTTGCCAGCAGGTGGCAGGGTGTCCCTCCTTCTCGTTTTCACAAGATTCTAGGACTGTGCTGCAAGCGCCAATCCATCCCGGTGTGTGCCTTCCTCTTATAGAAATCTCAAAGAAGATCTGTAGGTTCAGGGGTTGAGTTAACCGTATTCCTGTTTCCGGCACATTCTCGTTGTCACTCTCTCTGAGATGCTGCTCCCTTTTCCCCAATGATCTCGCCATCGCCTTGTCCTCCATAGGTACCTAGTCTAACCTGTTCCATAAGTGTTTGTATCTGCAGTAGACGCTGATGGTGCCCCACCCAGACCCCTTTCCAGGGGGAGTACCTGGCCCCCTGCCACTGAGAGTGCTGGGTGCTGGCAGCCCCAGCTGCCCCATCTCCAGATGGCGAGAGTTGCTTTTGCTGCAGGGAGCTTCCTGGCTGAGAGTTTACACACACCCGGGGTGGGGGGAGCCCCAGCCAACGAATGTCTGATAAAGGGTACAAAAGGCCAGCCCCTTGCCTCAAGGTGGGGTCTACACTCGAGTGTGCCTTATGCCCAAGAGCCCTGGCGGATCTTTCTAGACTTTCCCCAAGCCCACATCCTTGCTGAGCTCCTTCCTCTGCCCTATCCTGCTTCCTCATCCCCATTCTCCTGAAAGCCCTCCCTCAAAACATCACACACATCTGAATCTTGTCTCAGACTCTGCTTCTAGGGACCCAAATCAAGACGGTGTCCACATAGAATGTGTAGTGTTGTTTTGTGTGTGTATTTTAGCCGACTTGAAGAGTTTTGCTCTACAAACTCACACACTTTCCCTCTGTTTCTACGCACCACTGTCCACCCAAGATCTATCCCTGTGCTCTGTGTTCACCCAGTCTGCTGCTGCATGCCTATTCTGTAGTGTGTGCCACCACATTTTACCTAGCCACTTCTCTAGCGAGACACACTTAGAGTGCCTCCTCCTCTGCATGGCCACAGGCAAGACCTCAATAGACATCCCTGGGTGGCCCCTGGGACTCAAGTGACTATTGCTCTGGATGGGCAGCTGGGAGTGGATCCTGAGCCCCAGGCATGTGCAGACTTAGCTTCACAGAGTCATTCACACTGCTCCTCCGGGGCTGCATGAGTTCCCCAGGAGCTGCACGTGCCAGCAGCAACACACACGTGTTCTTGTCTTCCCACATCCTCTCCAACATCGGGGAGGGTCTTCTCTCCCATTTTTTCCATTCTGATGTTGGTTTTCCATCATTGTTTTGTTTTCCTTTCCATTGCTAGCAACTTCTAGCATCTCCGCATATACTTGTTGGCTATTGGTGCCTCCCCTTTTGCCAACCATCTGCTATTTTTTTTTAATTTAAAGAACTTCTTTGTTTGTTCTAGACATTAATCCTTTGTTATTTTATACAGTGAAACTATCTCCTTTGAGTGGGCCTTCTGTCTCTTTCCTTGTTTATGGCATCCTTCGTTGAGAGGAAATCCTTAAGAGCTACCGCCTTATGCTCTCATTGTCGTATGGAGATTTTGGTGAAATAGCTCATTTATATTTCACTTGTCCTTTTTCACAGTCCTCCAACGAGGACTCAGGCATGAGTCCATAGGGACCTGGGTTAAAGGACACTTAGAGTTACAGAGACCATTTTTACATAAAATCATGCTCACTTTCATACTGACCCAGAAATCCAGCTTTTGCACCCTGGTCCTCTCTTCCATGAGCTCGAGTTGTTTTTTGAAGGTTTTCAGTCTCTCAAGCACAGGGACGCCTGGTGGGCCACCCCCCTGAACCTTAGAGGTACCTTGACTCACTTGAGCTGCACAGAAACCACCCGTTAGCATGCCAGGCTGGTCCAAGCACTACAACGTAAACAATATGAGTTTAATTCCTCAGCAGGCCCTCTTGAGAGGAACTTTTCATCTCTGTGCATCTCAATAGGTCCCCAGTCATACACTGCTGCTCTTATGGTAAGCAGCAATATCGTAGCAACCTCCCAGGTGAAAACGCAATGCTGAACGTCATGATCTACATTCGGAGGGCTGAGAAGGAAGGTTTTTTATTTTGTGTGGTCCTCTGGGGACTCCTGGTAGGATCTCAGCAGATGACTGGGTACACTGGTATGTTGATGCTCTGAGGAAGGAGAATTGAGAGGATGACCATGGTTCCCACATGAATGGTTGCGAGAGGCCCACCCAGTAGGCTCTCAGGGCAGTGGGCACAGATACTGGGACCTCTTTTTCCTTTGAGCAGATATTTCTGCCAAGGCTGAAACCGTAGAAGATGTCCCAAATGTCCCTGAACTCTGTACTCCTGACTTACCAGTAGTAAGGAAAGTCTCTGTAAGTAGGGTATCTGGGGTCATGGAGAGGACCCTCCTGAAGTTAATCTTGGCCAATGAAATGTGACGACTCCAATGTGTTGACATAAGACTTCCTTCTGCTCTTCAGTAGCAGTTCTCTGTCGCTTATATTGGTGTCTCTGGTGCCACATTTCCGATCTCACACTAACAGTTGTCCCAACACCTCCTCTTCCCAGTTTGCTGCCCGGTGCCTTGTTGTGTACTGATGATTGCGGTGAATCCAAGTAGAGTTCAGTTCTCGTTCTCTTTATATACTCACGGTGTGTTTGTTTGAACGAAGGCAGGGTTTTGATTGCCCACGTTAGGATAAGACCTGAGTGATGCTTACCAAGGAAAGTCTACAGATCCTGGGATGTCCCTTTTCTGCTCAGATTCATCGGACCATTGAATCTGATTCAACTCTCCTTGATTCAATGTGGAAAAGTCATAATTTTGTACCAGCATGATGCTCCAAATATTTGGGCACCAACCTATTAGTTGTGTGGGCATGTTTTATGGGTTTCTTAATGAGAATGAGAATTTTTACCCAACTAAACCACACACTTTGCTAATCTCAGGCAGTTTTAGTCTACTTTTACTTTAAGTGCATTCAGATTGGTAAGGGATAAGAGCCTGGTAGAGCTCTTTTTTTCAAAGCCATGCTGTTTTTTTCTTCCACCTTTCTAGGTTGATGTAGACTGACTTGATAGCAATTCTCCTCCCAGCGTCATTCTTAGCAAAGTAAGTAAATTTACACATGCAACAACAACCCAGGCTACTGAGTATGCCTGGCAATAATGGCCATGGGGGAAGGGAAGAACTCAGGGCTTCATTTTTTTTTAAATTAAGGTAACATTGGTTTATAACATTATATAAATTTCAGGTGCACATCATCATATTTTGATTTCTGTGTATACTACATCATGTTCACCACCCAAAGACTAATTACCATCCATAACCATACACATGTGCCCTATCACCCCTTTCTCCCTCCTTCCTCCCTTCTTCCTCTCTGGTAGCCACCAATCTAATCTCTATATCTATGGGGTTGTTGTTTTTGTTTTTATCTTCCACTTATGAGTGAACTCGTACAGTATTTGACTTTCTCCATCTGACTCATTTAGCTTAGCATTATACCTTCAAGGTCCATCCATGTTGTTGCAAGCGGCAAGATTTCATCTTTTTTTTATGGCTGAGTAGTATTCCATTGTGTATATATACCACAGTCTCTTTATCCATTCATCCTTTGATAGGCACTTAGGTTGTTTCTAAGTCTTGGCTATTGTGAATAATGCTGCAATGAACATAGGGATGCAAATATCTTTTTGCATTTGGGTTTTTGTGTTCTTTGGATAAACACTGAGAAGTGGAATAGCTGGTTCATATGGTAGTTCTATTCTTAACTTTTTGAGGAATCTCCATACTGTTTCCATAGTGTCTGCACAGTTTACATTCTTAAGGTGGGGTCTTCTGCAAAACCCAGAGGTGCTGCTAAAATGCGGACTCCTGGGACTTGAGTCTTCTGAGTTAGGGGCAATGTGGAGATCTACATTTTAACCCAAGCATCTCAGGTATGATTTGAGTACAATTAGATTAAAATGCATTAATTACCTACTGTGTTCCTGGTGCGCTTACGTATTATGTCATTTAATTCTATAACTATCCCATGTGGGAAATATTCCTAACCTTATTTTACAGGTTGGGCAATTAAAGTTTATGATCATGAGATGTCTTAAACCCTAGGTGCTTGTAAGAGGTGAAACAAGTTTGTCGAATCTATATCTGTCCATCTACAAAGCCCTCAGCATTAAGAATAAACTCTACAGGAGAGTAGGGAGGAGAGTCTGCTTTTTCAAGGCAAGAAGGAGTTTCAAGCATAAGACTAGATGTTAGGGACAGCTTTATTTCTCTCACCTGAAAAACTGAGGATTCCCATAATGAGAACCTTGTTTATAATCTGTATCAGTCAGGAGAGGCTAGATTAGCTGCTGTAACAAACACCCTCCAGAATCTTGAAATCACAAAAGTTTATTCCTCACTCATGCTACATGTCCATTGTGGGTTTCTAGGGAGATTCTGCTTAACATAGTCATTCAAAGACCCAGTTAACAGAATTGCTGGTCTGGAAAGTTGCCAGTTGCTGTGAGTGAGAGAAAAGAGCACTCAGGAGGGTCTTGGATTGTCAATCACATGCTTCTGCCCAGCAAAGACACTCATCACTTCTGTTCAGAACCTATTGATCAGAATGTCACGTGGCATTACCATGTCCATGAGAGAGCCAGGAAGCACCATCCTACCATGTTCCCAGAAGCACTAATGACCATTTATCACCAAGTGAAGCAAGTTAGGCTGACTCATGAAAACGTTAATAGTTTATTCATCATGAGTTCTTTTTATACATCCATTTCTAAAACTAGAAAGATTGCATTAAGATGTTATTTATCGTGATTACTGAGTTTTTTGACACCTCTATAAATTTTATAGTAACTTCAATCTTTGCTACAAATGGAGGATAAAAAAATCAGAATTTTGGCTGAAATTTTGTTTTCATGTTAGAACCCTAGAGAAAGGCAATATTTAGAAAGAGGTAAGGACATAGCTGACATCTATACAAATATTGATAAAAAAAGGAAAAACACAGTCTAAGAGGAAAGAGAAGACATGGAGAAGGTCAGTTTGCGATTCAGATTCCAGAGGTCCATGCTCGGACTTATTTTGCCTTATTTTGGCAGCATTGTATAGGAAACCTTTTGTGTTCCATTTCCCCAGTGACCTTCCAAGTACATTATAAAGACAATTAAAACTTGTATCCCAGAACTCAAAGTTTTCAGTGAATGGACTAATGTTAATCAGTGTAAATTGAATGAAACAGCTTGTTCAAGTAAAATCGATTGAAATCTTGATGAGCAAAAATGGAAATTTTGCCCACCAGTCTTTACTTCCTTTCCTGAGAAACACTGTTGTGTCAGATTTTTGAAAGTACTACTAGAATCCCATGGAAGCTTCTATAAGTCACCAAAGAAGTTGATTTGGGTAAAGACCTAGGATACTTTCTGTTTATCGAACTGTAAATATATAGCAATTTAACCTATTTTGATACTTGGTATGATTTTTCTTTCAACCAGTGTCACCCAAATTTTGTACCTATGTGGATTTTGCGTTGGTGTGAATCTATAAAATTGACCCAGATTCTCTCTCAGCGGTAGAATTGATCTCCTTATCTCCTACGTGCCTTGTAAGACACGTCTGTGAACTTGCCTCTTGAAACTGAAAGAACTTTTTCAAAGACCTGAGCTATCTGTGAAACGTGTTTCTACTTTGAACATCAGTGGAATGTACACCTAAATGTGGGGTGAAAGTGAGGGAATCTTCTTGGCCATGACATTGCTTTAATCCTTGGTATTTCATATTCTTTCGAAAACCCCAACATCCCTGGAGCATCCCCACAATGTATACGGTCACTACATAATTGTCTATGAAAATAAGAAAAGCCCAGGTTTTTGAGAAACTTCTTGATAAGATTCTTGATGCACGATGTGTTATTCTCTGAAGACTGCTCTTTGGTATTTGAAATCAAATTTTCCTAGGAACTTGTTCATATATTTCCGTCTGCATCTTCAGAAGAATGACTTGGCAAACAAAGCTGACTATAGCTGGGAGTCACTTAGCGCTACATTAGTCAATCACAGCTAGTGGGCTAGCTTTCCCCGTTGCCTCCCTGGGGATAATTAGGGTCTTGGAGAGATGCATTAATATCTCTTCCCTGAGATCAAACTTACTAATAGGGAGCCCTGTCGGTTCTTGGAGAAGGAGTCATTAAAATTGTAATGACAAGTGCTACTCTAGAAGGATATTCCAGGTGAAGAAGGGGCATAAAAGAAGAGGTCCCCCACTTGAGTTACCAGTTATTGGAGAATGTGTCACTAACATCTGGACAGGGTTTTGAAGGATAAGCAGGAGTTCTCCAGGAGGAAGGACCCTTTTTCCAGCTCTGTCAGCCCACAGTCACCATCCTCTCTCTTCACAGCTAAGCCTTATCTGGGACTTTCAGATGACTGCTCTGGACACCTGTCCTCCCTTGTCCATAAACAAAGATGGAAGTGCCTGGATGTTTAAGTCGCCCCCACCTCCCACGAAGATGGGCCATAGTACAAAAACCTATCCCCTCTGCTGCACGGTGGGACAAACCCTGAGGTACCAGGTGCACCCCAGAGCCCCTCTGGGAGTCAGGCTGAGTCTGGGACTCCACTTGAAACTGCGCCTTCGTTTGGCCTCTGCTCTTCCCTGATTGGCGCCACCCACCCCATTACAGGTTCTGCAGCAGCTCATCTCCGCGGGCCACTTGTGCCTGAATCCTTGTCTCAGTGGCTCCCGGGAGAACCCTGCCTCAGACAGTATATACCAGAACAGGAACTCTGGGAAGGGCCCCAGCAGCTGCGTGTTTCAGAATCATAAATATTAGCTCAAATGAATTTATACTGCACGTGAAAATCCTTTGTAAACTGTAAAGCGTTTTACTATGTTAGCAATTACACTATGTTCTCAATTTGTAATTGTTTTTCAAAACAGGCCTTGAGAAAACTTTCTGAGCATTGCTTTATCCTCCTCCTGCGGCTCATCAGCACCCTGTATAACATTCGAGTGGGGAAGTGGGGGGAGCAAATGGAAATAGATGGCTTAAATCTACGTGACAAACTCTCCCTTTACTCTGATTCATAGCTTTCATTTAGCCCGTTGGAGCTTTTCTGGAGCTTCTATCTTAAGACTTTGCTTACTACCACAGAGTTATTTGTTTTATAAATCCACCTCCTTAAACCCAGTGCAAAACAATTTTTCAAAGCAACTTTTTCCATTTAGTAAATATGGGGAAAAAAAAGAAAAAAAAAAAGACGGTAAATCAGAAACTTCTCATCTCAAATAGTTATTTTATCTCTTCAGCACTGGCGCTTAGAGACCAGAGGCCAGAATCAGATAGAGCCTCTTTGCTCTTTCTGGATTCTTTCACCACTTACGTACATGCTGGCTGCTATGGAATGTGGTTGCAGGCGGCCACTGGCTTGATTTAATGCTGTCCTTCGCTGTAGTCCATTTGCCTCAGGCTCAAGACGCCATAAAAAATAGATCCTCTGCCAATCTGACAGCCTCTGCTTCAGAGGTGTAAAGTCAATGGGAAAACCGACAGGATGATTCTCCTTTTGTTCAGTTTATTTGGAGGAATTATCACCAGAATTAGTGATCCATTTTAGGGGAAGGTGGGCAGAAACTCAGGCCATTTATACAATTTCCTTGAGTTTAAAATAACAATTACTCTGAACTTTTTCCTCCCTCCCTCCCTCTCTCTCTCCCTCCCTCCCTCCCTCCTTTCCTCTCTCTCTCCCTTCCTCCTTCCTTCCTTCCTTCCATCTTGAATTTGACTACAGATTTATAATTTGTGGGAAGTTTAGTGTGAATTCAGAAAGGAACTTATAAAATTTTAAAAATCAATTGGAAGCACAACTCTATAAACTCTTTCCTGAAAGCCATTCTGTGCCACTGTGTATCTGCTGGAGGCAAGTGTTAAAGGCTCGCACTTTCAGGAAAGAACAAGTGCTGGCCCTTCAACCACAAACTTTCTGACTTTGCGCAAGTTTAATCCTATGAATCTCAGTTTTATCTGATGGAAAGAGGAGATAATTACGCCTCTGGTACTGGGTGGCGGGAAGGAAAAAGAGAATGTTCTGGCATTGAAACTAGCACATGATAAGAGTTTAATAAATGATAGGCATTATCATGAGATAAACTTGCATAAACAGAGACATTAGGGCTGGAAGCAGGAAAGGAAAAGGAAATCTTTGGGGAAAAATGGGATTTAAAAAAAGATGTAGTTTTGGAAGGGGCTTTAAAATAGTTTCTTTGAGTCTGTTTTAGGGAGAGAACTGCATGTGCGGATGTGGGTGGGTGGGAGAGGTGGGGTTGACTGACAAGAGCCGGATCAGAGGGTGGTAATTATTCAGATAGCCTTGGCTGTGAAGGTATGAAGGGTCAATAAAATCTCCCCCCTGTACATGAGGTTCCCCCTTAGCAATGCCCAGCTGAATTGGACCAGAAAGTGGGAGTCAACATTAGCAACAACTATTTTCATCTCAAACACAGCTTTCTCCCCAATTCAGTTCCTCCTCCTCCTCCTCCCGGTGCTTCTTTGTATAACCTTCTAGTTTAGGAAAGCATTTTTAAAATAGTTCTCCCTGTCAAAAATAGAGTCCACAAGTGCTCATTGGGGCAGGTTAGGCAGACAGTCTTCCCAATGCCAGGATACTGGTTTTGTTTTTGTTGTTTCTTTTTTTATGATCTCATTCCACCCTGTCTGTAGTCAGAGATTCGTATCTGAAAATGCTGTGTGAGATTGGTATCTGAAATGTTATGTGGCCTGTGGTGTGAAAATTTAGGGAAAGTCTTAACGTCTTGAGCTGCAGAAAAGAACAATAAAGACCTGGGAAGACGAAAGGATACGGGAGAAGGGGCTTGGTTCCATGTGCAGCAGCTGCATTGAAATGAAAACTCTCGCACAAACATGGTTGACACACACGTGTTCGGATCCTTGTGGTGGATGTCATAGTGAATTATTGGAGTGAATTTCTTGGCTAATTTCTTCCTTTAACCACACTTTACACACACCACCCTGCTTCCCTTTTATGAAAATCAGGGCCTTTCCAGAAAGGGATGCCTTGGAAACTCACATGTCCTCCTTCTTTAGGGAGAGATTTTCAAATCCTGAAATACCCATGAGAGAGAGAATGAGAGATGACTTGAAAATCAATCATGGAGAAAATGGTAAAAATTCACCACTAGGAAGTCTGGCTTTTTAAGTCTCTCCCTTTCCTAGATTCAGCCTTTTAAAAGAGAGGTTAAAATATGGTGCTTTAAAGGGAGGATGAACAACTAAATTGGAGGGAATCCTAGAGCATTTATGCATCCTCTCATTGCTCTTGAGAAAATATTTTGAATAAATGGATGTAGGCATTGCATCTCTGGATAACTTCACGTTAAGGTAAAAGACCAATTAGGGTTAGTATTGCAAACTGGACAATTATCAGTACTCACCAAATTGATCTGTTCCATCAAATTAAGAGTAATTTTAGGAATGTACCGTTGCTTAATTCACATGTATTTGAAAATTTTGCCACTTCTGTCTCATTGACTTATAGTGCAAAAAGTAATAAACCAAGGAGGTCTCAGTCTGAACACAGGTGATTTTAGTCGATATTTAAAAACAGCCTCATGAAGACCCACATTTATAAACCATGTATCTCGTCACAGACATTGGCCGAAGTTTTATCTTGAGTCATAGGGTGTATATATTGATTTATGACCCTGTGTTGGATTGTTTCCCGAGCAAAGAAATTGTGTTCAGCAGCAGAATTCATTCTTTGAATGCCAAAACTTTCTATCCAGAGTCCAGTAAATGTCAATGGTGAAGGTAAAGAGCCACACAAATAAAGTCCCCATCATGGAAAGATGGGCAGTGTGGTTTAGGTTACATCAGATGCTTGGATTCTCCATGTGGTAAGGCTTTGCCAACCTGTTCATGTCTAGGAAGAGTGGATTTTTTCCAGAATTTGAAAATCTTATGTATTAATCTCCTGTGAATGCTGTAACAAAACCACAAACTTGATGGCTTAAAATGAAGCAAATTTATTCTCTTACAGTTCTAGAGGCCAGAAATCTGAAATGGGTTTCAGCAGGCTGCAGTCAAGGTGTTGGCGGGACCACAAGCCCTCTGGAGGCTCTAGGGAAGAATCCATGTCTTTGCCTTTTCCAGCTTCTAGTAACCACCTATATTCCATCTGCTTGTGGCTTTGTGGCTCCCTCCTCCATCTTCAAAGTCCATCACTCCAGTCCCTGCTCTGTCATTACCTTGCTTTCTTCTCAACTGTCCAATCTCCTTCTGCCTTCCTCTTACAAGGATACCTGTGATAACCTGTAGGGTCCATCCAGATAATCCAGATAATATGCTCATCTCAAGATCCTTAACTTAATGCCACCTGCAAACTCACTTTTGCCATATAAGGTAGCATTCACAGGGTCCAGGGACTAGCTCTTGGGTATCTTTGGGAGCCATTATTCAGCCTACCACATATTAGAATGCAAATTATTAAACGTGACCAGGATCACCACAGTGTCTTTTTAAAAAAGAATTAATTATAGAACATTTTACGTTTCATTTAATTAAATCTTTTAAACTAAGAAAATAACACGCTCATGATAAAAAAAATTCAAGCCATAGAAAAGGCTTGCATGGGAAAGTGAGTGGGCCTTTCACTCCAGACTAGGTCGGCCTTGGTGGCCAGTTGGTCCCCTTATCCTGCTGCAGTCACTTACCCAGAGCTAACCATAGTTACCTGTTTCTTGAGTGTCCTTCCAGAAAGTTTCCACACATATATATATATATATTTTTTTTTTTTTTTTGTGAGGAGATCAGCCCTGAGCTAACATCCGCCAATCCTCCTCTTTTTTTGCTGAGGAAGACGGCCCTGGGCTAACATCGGTGCCTATCTTCCTCCACTTTATATGGGACGCCGCCACAGCATGGCTTACCAAGCAGTGCGTCGGTGCGCGCCCGGGATCCGAACCAGCGAACCCCGGGCCGCCGCAGCGGAGCGCGCGCACTTAACCGCTTGCGCCACCGGGCCGGCCCCACCACACATATATTTTTTAACACAAATAGAAAATGCTATGCCTGTTGTTCTGTACTTAAACTTTCCAGTTACTTTATCTTGGCACTTTTCCTTATCAACACAACCAATTTTACCTTATTTCTTTTAAGTGTTGTGTGGTATTTCGTTGAATGGATGTACCATAATTAGTTTAAACATTCCTTTTTAAAAAACATAAACAGTTAGATTACTTCCAGGATTCTCTTTGCTATTACAATGCAATCTATATTATTGTATGTATATTTCTTTTCCTATATATATCAGTATTTTGCTTATTACTGAGTAGCATTCCATTGTATAAATATACTACAATTAGCTTACTTTTTCTCCTGTTAATAGACATTTAATTGTTTCAAGTTTTAGGCTATTATGAATAAATCTGCTATAAAAATTTGAATACAAATCTTTGTGTGAACATATTTTCATTTCTTTTTGGTAAATACTAGGAGTAACTGGCATTGTTGGGTCATGGGTTTAGTGTATGGTGAATTTTAGCAAACCCTGTCAAATAGTTTTCAACAGTGGTTATATAAATTTGCTCACCTACCAGCACTGTGTGAGAGTTCCAGTTGTTCCACATTCTTGCCAATACATGGTATTGCATCTTTTCCGTATTAGCTATTCTGATAAATGTGTGATAGTATTTCATTGTCTTTTCAGTTTGCGTTTCCCTGGTCACTAATGAGTTTGAGTGACTCTTCATGTGTTCATTGGCCACTTGGTTATCCTCTTAATGAATGAATTGCCTATTCACATCTTTTTCTTATTGTATTTTGGTTTACCTGTCTTGTTCTTATTGATTTTAAGGAGCTTTTTACATATTCTGGATAAAACTTCTTTGTCAGATTGAAAATATTATCTTCCTCTCTGTGAGTTCCTGTTTACTCTCTTAATGGTGACTTTTAATAAACAAAAGTTCTTAATTTCAATCTATTCCAGTTTATCAAACTTTTCCTTGGTGGTCAGTGTACTTTTGTGTTAAAATTTTATGAAATCTTTGCCTGTTCCAAGCTCAGACAGATATTCTCTTATATGATTTTCTAGGTATATAACTACCTGGAATTGATTTTTGTGTATGATGTGAGGACCTGAGATTCACTTTTAAAAAAGAACATGAGTATTTAATTGGCCTAACACCATTTATGAAAAGGATCATCTTTTTCTCATGACTCTGTAGTGTCACCTCTGTCATAAATCAAGTGAACACATATCTGTGGGTCTGTTTCTGTACCCTCTATTCTGTTTCGCTATATGTAATTCGATTGAAGAAAAATAAAGAATCGTGATCTTTCTTGCAACTGGGTGCATTGGAGCAAATTTGTACCATTAGGAGAACTCTGTTTTGGTCAGAACATGCCTAAAGAGTATTTTGAGTACTTTACCTTGTTCCTTTCAGTAAGATGAAGTGTTTACGTTAATTAGATACCCTATGCTTTTTCCAGGTCCTAGAAGGAAATAAGCCAGTAACAGCTTTGGGGTGGAATGTCCTGTGAAAGCTTCTGCTGGAGAGAAATGAGGGGTGGGCCTGTTCAGGAAGGGGGCTCCTCAGGTGGGTGTTGACCTGTTTCCATAGCATTCCTCTTCCTATTATGTCCCAGCATATTTCTCCCTGGCTCAGGATAACCTCTTTGTTTCTCTAAGCCATCTTCAAAACCCCATCTGCTCATTTTTACCTTGGCTCATTGTGGTTGCCTCTCCTCTGCTTTTGGTCTAGAACAAAGTTTATGCTCCAGTCTGATATATTCTAGAAAGCCTCTCCAATCCTGTCAGACCTTATTGATCTTCCTCTCCTCTGAACCCTATAGCTGCTATTATTCCTGAATCCCTTGTTATGGTCTTTGTATCATCACTAAATATTTCAAAGGTGCTTGTCTTGTGTCGCAAGCTAGAGGCCCAGCTCTGCAGGAGGTCAAAGCTCCTCTCTCACTCAACGTAGTTGCTCAATAAATATTTCATCCTAGATGAAGGGGAGAGTGAGCATGGATGCAGGGTAGTGGATGGCAACTGGAGTGGTGTGCTCTGGAGGCCAAGAAGCAGAGGAGGGGCCTGCTGCCTTTAGGGCGTTCAGAACCGCCCCCCCATGTTGGACGCCTGGAGGTCCTATGCCCCTAATGTTGGTGTCAGCTTGCTGAGAACTGCCCTAAACCCTTGCTTCATGTTTCAAGGTGTCTGAATCAGAAAAGACACCAGCTCTCACATGGGGCAGAGTGGGGCATGATCGGGGTGAGGAGAGGATGATTCGATTCTGAGTCAGAACTTCTAGTTTTTTAGCTGAAAATGGAAGCAATGCTGACATTCTCCTTCCCTCTGAGAGCAAGTCTGCGACCAGGGAAACTTCAGAATGTGAGGGATGGGCCCAGACACCACCATTTCCAGGGTGCTCAAAGCCGTGACATCTGCATGGACAAACCTGCACACCTGCTGGATGGGTCATCCTTTAAACAGACCTTAAACAAGCTCTGTGCGATGTGCCTTCACTGTCACATCACGATGCACTGCGCATGCTGCCTGACGTCCTCGCGAAGGCTGTTGAGTGGCAGGTAAAGTGAGACAAATATGGAAAGACATTCCGGTCGTTTGGGGATTTTTGTCACTTGCTCCTGACAGATGTTTTTGGGTTTTTGTCCCTGGATCTTGACAGATGTTCTCTACTTAGCTTCCTCAAGGTGTCTGGCAGAATGGAAGGAGTGATCTGTAGTCTTTTTCCCTTTTTAAATCCCAAGGTATCCCAAGGAAACTCTTCTCTCCTGGATATCCCTTAGGTCCCAAACAGAAATGAATGGAAATAAAGTTATATGGCATAATGCATTTCTGATAACAAAGACCTGAGGACTCAACAGTTTGAACCTTAAATTCTCCCCATTATTCTCTGGATGGAGAGGTATTCACCCCGCAGAGATCCCAGGCTGTGCACGGCTTCTCAATCTGCCCAGACAGAGTGCTTCATGCAGGGCAATTGCTGAGGGTGGGTCTGCCAAGAGGTGGTATGAGTAAGTGAATAGGAAAGGTGGGCCCCCAGAGGATCCGCCTGGCCTCTAAAAGCTGAAAAAGGTGAGGTATTATGTCCTGGTTCTTCACACAGGCCCAAGCCTGGGGCCTCCTCTCTGGTCCTGACTCAAAGCCCGAGTCCTAGTCCAGGCAGCAGGTACCATGTACCCCCAACACTAACTCCCCGAATAATGTGGAAGATGTACCAGCAGAATGTGCTAGGGTTGATTTTGAGACAGATTTGGTTATTTATGATCTTTAGTTATAAACTAAGCATCTGATAGCCATCCATTACTGGGAAGGAAAGGCCAGATTATGGTGTGGGGTCCCTCAGCAACTTCTCTTGGGGTCAGAGAAGCCCAGGTTAATCATAGCAGCCATTCCTATATGGGTGGAAGAACCAACTCGTTGAAAGCACCACCAACTTAACCTGGTAAAGAGGCAAAGCCCAGTGTGTTGATCACTGCATTGACAGTTTTAGTACTATCTGGAAAAGAGGGGAGGTTGAAGGCAGGTTATTTGTAAAGTTTTTGCAGTTCATTTAAGGTGAGTTTTTCAAGGCAGGGAAGGGAGAGGCTGATTGGAATTGGGCAAAATTTGTGATGTCAGAGTTTAGCGATGGTGGACACAGCAAGGCAAGAGTTTTGAAGCAGGCTGGGTGAGTAAATAGATGTCGGATAGGCACAAGAGAGTGATCTGTTTTTCTGAGAAATGAGTTTCCTATCCTGATGAGGGCTAGCTGAGTAGTTGATTGTCCGGATGTATGGATTTTCAGGAAGTTCCTGAAATAAACACTGAAGTAACTTACAAACTAATTTTCCTGGAAAAGTAAAGTCCTGTTAATGCAGAGTATTGAATAGTAACGTTGTGTCAATATAAGTGGGAGGCTCTGGGCAAACGATGGTTCCAGCTTCCACACTCTTTTCTTACAATTCCAGGATCTAGGTGGACGGAGGGGATATTTATCTGGTTCTTAGTTAAGAAATATGGAGAAAGGGAGGAAAGACATTTCTCAATGGGATAAATAAGGAAGACTGTGGGCCTGTGCTGATCACAACTATGGTTTCTCTCAAGGAGGGATCTGAGAAAGAAGGGCAGGAAAAGAATCTTTCTTGGGTATCTACCACATGACAGGCACTCTGCCCATACTTTGCAATCATTTTTCTCTCTCTTTTTTTTTTTTTTTTGAGGAAGGTTGGTCCTGCACTAACATCTGTTGACAATCTTCCTCTTTTTTCTTTTTCTCCCCAAAGCCCCAGTACATAGTTGTGTATCATAGTTGTAGAGTTGTAGCTCTTCTGTGGAGGACACCGCCTCAGCATGGCTTGATGAGTGTTGAGTAGGTCTGCACCCAGCATCCAAACCGGTGAACCCTGGGCCATCAAAGGGGAATGCGCAAACTTAACTGCTATTCCACTGGGCCGGCCCCTCATTTTCTCATTTTAATCTTCATAGTAATCTCATAAAATAGATATTATTCCCATTAATTGGCTGGGAAGACTGATACTTGAAGATGATAAGTAACTTGCACAGCCAGGAAATGAGGGGGCCAGGACAGGAAGACAAGTCTGTAGGTGTCAAATCCTGTGCTAGGCACCACGGTGACCCGATGGTGGCATAAGAGAGGACACCCTCATGGGACGCGCTCCTGCTCTGCGTCCCCAGCATTGTCTGCTGTGTGGACCTCCCCTTGGCCACTTCTGGAGGATGTTGAGTGTCAGACCTGGATAAGTGCCTTGTTCTCCGGAGCCGTTCATCTTGCTGTTGCTTGCGCTAGTCTTCCTTGAGGCTGGAGTTCTCTTTTGAAAGTTCGGATCTCAAGTCACACTGCTTCAAAACACTTCAGGTGCTCCCCTCACCACTGGACGAAGTCCAGAGTCCTTAGTATGATTTCAGAATGGTAGAAGAGCTGGACAAAGGACATGGAAGTGAAGGGACCAACAGCCCATCAGAGTGGCATAAAGATTACTTTTAACTGAAAACATTTGGGTTATAGGAGATGCAGAAAGAAATCATATCTGAACTTCCCTTATCTGACTAAACCAGAGCTTCCTGAGAATTCAACTACCATAAACCCCCCTCTGAGGGAGTCTCCAGTCAGGAAGGCAACTGACCTTCAACACCGTGATATTCCAGGAAAACTGTGTAAGCGAGCCTTTTCAGAAACTTCCATACTTTCCCAGTGAAGCCATAAACTCCTTTTCCCTCCCACGCCCTGTTAAACTGGCATATAAACCCTCACCCCTGGCTGTTCAGGGAGCCTCTCTTTATAGAGTGTTCCCGCATGTATGCGAAATAACTTTTCTCCTGTTAATCTGTCTGTTGTCAGTTAATTCACAGGCCCCCAACCATTCCAACATAAGTCGATATAGGAAAAGTTTTCCTCCCAACAGAAGGAAATGCAAAATCCAATGGGATAGCATTACAGTAACAATATGGCTGTGCTAAGGGGTAAAAAACCACAGAATTCATTCAAGTAGTGATGGAAGTAGCTTGTGAATCATCCTTTCCCATACAAAGCCTCATATCCTGTTATCCTTATCCTTTGCCAATGTGGACCACTCATCACTCTTTAACTACATCTTGAACTCTGCTTTTTCTCATACTGGTCCCTCTTCTTCAAAAGCTCCAAACTTTTCTCTCTGTTAAGAGATCTCCTTCTGATAACATTTAAAGGCCTTATCTTGAAGTCTTCTGCATCTGTATTGCCTTCTGCCAGACAGAATTAGGCACTCTTGTCTGTGTTCCCTTAACAATGTAGCCATATAATTGCCCCATCTTTGTGTCTTTTCCTATCACCATCCATCCATTTAGCCATCTCTCCATCCTTTCATGTATTTATTGGCCCATCCATTTACTTATTCTTTTCCCATTCATCCATGTATCTGTTCATCCAACACTCTTTCCATCTATCCATGGAAGAAATATTTATTTAAAGCCCTATATGTTCTTAATCCTGGATTTGATCTTCACATGGATCAGATTGATTTCATTCTCTTCCAAGGCCAAATAGTAGAGAGTCAATTCCAGAAAACACCTCAAGAGTGTGGCTCTTAACCCCATGTTGGGTTTTATGTTGGATTGGTGTTACTTCTCCTCGGCACAGCTCTGGTTACTTGCCTACTTGACCAAGGGGGAGCTAAGAGAGAAATGTTCAATTTGAATTTTGGATTAAGACTCCAGGAATTCTCGGTCCTGCTTCTTCTAACCTAGAGAACACCCAGAATAAGTGCAGTGGAGCCAGGGACAGAGCAATCAAACTGATGGCAATTACATCCACTGATTTTAGCTTTAGTATGGTTATAAATGTGGAGATAGTTAAATAGGATAGTTATAAATGTGGAGAATCGTGTATATTTCACCACCAAACTGATATTCAATTACCTGTTTTTACAGTCTCAAGAACAGATAGACTCTGGTAAGATGGAATGAGAACAAAAAAACTTTAGAAAATGACACCAAACAATCGGACACAGAAAAAAAACAACCCAATGTTCGGACATTTCCAACTCATAGTTGTTTAGATGCATTCTATCATGGAGATAAAAAGAGCATGACATGGTTTTCTACTCTGCTTTAAAATTTTCTTTATAGGGAGGGGCTCCCACTCTAACTCAAAAGGTGACGTGTTAACAACCGTGCTCCTCGTAAAACATTCGCCGGCTCCTGTTAACACTTGTCACGCCAAAAAGGTGTAGCCTCAAAATAGAACTAGAGTTTCTTTCCTGCTAATTTCCAAGCTCCTTGTGGGAACTGGATGTCTGTGGTTATTATGAATTAAAGGCACCATCTTCATAGCAACAATTTCAGGCTGTGTTAACAGATATCAACACGTCCTCGAAAAGGCAGGTATTTTTATTTGTTGAGGAATCAGGGTCCTTTTCTCTGACTCTGGCACCCATTCCTTACAGCCTGCAACTCGAGTGATGTACAGCTCATTTTCCCTCCTCCATGGAGGTGGACCCTCTGACTATTCCATTCATTAGATGTGGAATGAGAGAAATGCACACTTCATTTGCTTTGTGGCCACTGCCTTGTTTTCCCTCTTTTGGTCTGAAGAGAACCAATAAACCTTCTATCTTCAAATTTTCAGAGGAGTGCTTTCTGTCTAGCTGATTCTCAAATGCTTTTAAATGGAAACAAGAACTGAAAACGGCTGCTCTTTGGTGATTTGCAAGCTCTCTGAAATTACTGTTTTCTGCTTCACAGACTCAGTGATTGACAGTGTCTTCCCCCAGATAGTCAACCAGTTGGTGTTGGCTGGGATGGCACCATGCAAAATTACTTGAGTCTTTTTTTTTCTAATGTCAGTTACCACTGAATGAAAACTAGAATTAATTTTTCATGGGCTAATGGTCTTGCACAGCTACAGTGTACCTGCTGAGTTTATGAACTTCACAAATAACATTTACTCTCCTTTTTTTTTTTTTATTTTTGCCATTCCTGGTCTCTCTGGCATTTTAGTTTTTCATGCTTTTAGTCCTTCCTCATATCTGGCTCGCTTTGATAAGAGCAGGTCAACTAGCCAAACTAGACTATGAGAAAACTCTTTGCAGATGGGGTCCAGTGGTCATAATAAGTGACTTATGCATTGGACTGGAGCCTAAGGTTTGAGCACAATCCCCTCTGCCCCCTAGCTGTGTTCAGGGTGAGAAGCCCATTGCCTAAGGCCACTGCAACCCATCGTCCCTCTGTGTAGACCAAGGTTTGTCAACCTGGGCGCTATTGACATTTGGGTCTGGATAATTTTGCATGTGTGTGGATGTCTTGTTCATTGTAGGATGTTTTCCAGCATCCCTGGCTTTTATCCACTGCTTCCTCAGGGGAACAACCGGAAATGCCTCCAGACGTTGTCAAATGTCCCCTGAGGGGGAAGGGGATTGTCCCCAGTTGAGAACCATTACTGTAGATACTCTACCCCTGTGCTCCTTGTGTGGGAGTTCTCAGAGAGAGTTGGGATGGATGGGGGAAGAGGAAGAGGAGAGGGGGAGGAAATCAGGAAAAAGATGGACTCTGGGGTGCAGCAGCCTCTGCTGAGAACCTGGACTAATGATTTCACTGGTTGCCGACATTGGCTGTGTATTAAAATCACCTGGAGAGATTTAAAAAATACACACTGTCTGAGCACAGCCTCAGGTCCTGAATTAATTGATTTGAGGATGTGCCCCAGCATCAGTATTTTCTTCTCCTTAAGTTCCTTAGATGACTAACGCTTAGCCAGCGTTGAGAACCACAGGTGAAGAGCATAGAGAGATGCCCACCGTGAGGCAGGGCTCAGCCCTGCAGCCGGCTGTCTTGGCTTTACATTTCACAGCACACAGAGCGTGGCAGCTCCATAAGCTGTGCTGTTGAGGTGCCCACTTTGCGTTCCTTGATAAATGTGCTACCATCACCAAGGGGAGAGACTGAGCATCACATGAGGCTCCCACGTCCACCCTACTCTTCACTCCTCCTTCCCCTGTACAGGAATCTTCCTTTTGCTTCAACAAATGCACACATACTTACCTGCCTGCAAAGATGGTGAAGGAGACCCTTTGAGGAATGCAGAAGAAGTCCCTTTATGACTGCACTGGGGCCTGCTTTTTTTCACTTTTAGCCCTTTTTATGATTATTTGAAGGAGGTCCCTATGTGGCCCACATAAAATTGGTAATGCCCAGGGTCACAGCTTTGAAAACCAAAGCAAACTTGTTGAGAAAAATTCAGAGAAAAAAAGAAAGTCACATGTTAAAGAATGGACTAAATGGAAAAGAGATACAGAGAAGGAGGATCCAAGATGGTGGCTTGAAAGTGACTCCATGGGACATTTCAAGGAAACTTAGACTACAAGGGAAGGCAGAGAGACACTAACCAGGGCTTCTGAGAAGGGATGAGTAGATACCTGGTTTCTACGAGGGAGAAAGCCATGCAGCTGTTTCAGTTTGGGTCAGAAGCCAAGGGGGGGGGATATTGAGTCAGAAAGAGGAAAGGACATCTTTTCCAGATGTCCCAAAGGGAGGCAAAGGCAATAGCTTGGCTGGACCTAGAGGATGGAATAAGGTTGGTTAGTGAACAAATGCTTGACTCCACGAGGGGTGATGTTATCACTAAAGGTAGGGGACAACCGGAATCTCCTGGAAGGAAATTTTAGAGCCTTAAACTTGCTAAAGAGGAGGGACTGAATGAAAGCACCTGGTGTTATGGTATCCACATGGAACACAGCAGGTGCTCGGATATTTCTCGGGCTGACAAACTGAGTATGTGAGATGACTTAGAGGACTAACTATATAGAGTGTAAATTTCCAAAGTCTGGGCATCCAATGTACTTATGGATAGAGATAGAGAATTGTAAGAATCAGGAAACCAGAGACAACGTGGGCGACAGGGAACCAGGAATGTCATCTATGATCATAAAAATGCAGAGTGCTAATAAGGGTTCAATTAACTCCAACAAAAATAGAAAAGATGGAACAGAGGAACCAAAAACAGATGGGACAAGCAGAAAGCAAATAGTAAAATGGCAGAACTGTATCCCACCATATCAAAAATTGTATTAAGTGTAAATGGACTAAACACTCCAATTAAGAAGCAAATATTGTCAGAATGGAGAAAAAGGTAAAACCTAATCCCCCAAAGCAAGATGTGCTTTAATTTTACAGACGTAGGTTGAAAGTAAATGGATGTTAAAAGATGTGCCATGTAAAACAGCATAAGAATACTGGGGTAGCTAGATTAATATCAGACAACAGATATCACAACAAAAAATATTGCCAGGGATAAAGAGGGATATTTCATAATGATAAAGGGTCAATTAATCAGGAATGTATATGCCCCAAAATAACCATAAATGCATATGCCCCAAATCACAGATCTTCAAAATAAAAATACACATGACTAATTGAAAGCAAAAACTATACTGTGGTATTATGAGATTTATAATGTATGTATACAAAATACATATGACAACTGTAGTATATAATATGAGAGACAGGGATCAATCAACCTGCAAGTTTGCAAGATTCTTTATGTTTTATGTGAAGTTGTATATCATCAACAGTGAGTAGGCTGTGAAAAGATAAAGATGTATGTTCTAATCCCCATAACAACCACTTAAAATGCAAAGTGAAATAGTTAAAAAATCAATAGATATATTAAAACGAAATTTTAAAAAATATTCATTTAGAATGTGTGCAGAAATGCACACACACTCCCATCCCTCATATACATTTTGTTTTCGGATTATGGAATCTCCCAACCTGTCAGAGAGGCCATCTTTCATGAAGGTAAGTGCTTCCTTAGTTTTTCTAGTGTAGAGTGGTTTCAAAATTAGCTATAATTTTGGTAAATTATTACCCATCATAAACTCCTGCTCAGATACAAGTGTACTCCTGTCTATAGCTGATTTAGGAAATCTTCACAGTGTGGGTTGATCTGGTTTGTGGATTTTGTGGATCTGGTTTTGTCGAGAAGTGTTCAGCTTTCAGATCCCAGTGAAATTCTCACCTTCCTGAAGATCCCCATAAAAGTTCCTAGAATTCTGAGACTTCATAGGTGACGATGTGTGCTGTCACAGAGATATCTAATCATCATTAATGAAACTGGCAAAAAGTTGGCCATTGATGATTAAGTAGCTAGGGACTAAAGACTAAAGTTTTTTTCCTTTTTGCAATTACTGGCTATAGCTTTTAGCTGTTTACCTGCCCATTGTTGACTGTGCTGTTTAGGCAATATGCTATCTGACTCCCACTAGATTCCTATAGATAACATCTCCATGAAGCTTGGGTCACCATGGCAATGGGTGTTTGAGCTGTTCTTCAGGAATTAGAACCCCTTGTCCACTTCAGGCTGGTTGAGACCACCCACTCATCACCTGGGCCCATGCAGATGTCTGGTAAATGACCTTTTGACATCAAGAGGCTGAAAACTCCACCCTCAGGTCATGCCAACACCGCCATTTTGTGAACACGCGTCATATGAAGAGGCATGAAGTCTGACTACGCCTGCACAGATCATCAATCACCTCACCTCTCCTCACCTCCAATTATCTATCTCCACATTTCAGACCACCTTGCCCCCTTCCAGATAAATACCCCTGAGTCCTTGTTTTCGGGGAAGTGGATTTGAGACTCAGTCTCCCGTTTCCTCACATGGCTGCCTTGTGATTAAACCCTCTCTCTCTGCAATCTCGTCTTCTCAGTAATTGGCTTTCTGGGCAGTGGGCAAAACGAACCTGGTTTGGTAACAATTATGTTCCTAATATTAGTAAGAGAAGAATGAGTCAAGTTTATTGGGGAACAAACTTTCTCTCTCTCTCTCTCTCACACACACACACACACACACACAGATGATGATCTGATGCCATTGTGTGATCATGTCTTTGGATCTGGTCACCATTTCCACGAGCATTGCTCCAGGTGATATGAGCCATCCTTGCCCCTGCAGCAAGATGGAGCATGTGCTCTGCTAGAGCCCTTAGACCTCCTACTGTGGACCCCTATTACCTGCAGGCTCCCTGCATCCTGCATTTGTGCAATTGACTTCTTTAGCCTCAGTCCAGTCTCTACATTTGTCTTATTAATGTCATCTTGAAATTTTGCCAAGAGCAGTAAAATAAAAAATTAGCTCTTGCCATCTAATAAGTGTCCAGAAAATGATTGCTGAATGAATATTTGAATTGGATTTAAAAAAATCGAAATCGTTTAAAAAAATCCTTTGGTTTGGCTTCTGGAGGCAGGCAAGTATAACTGAATACAAGAAATATTTGAATGTGTACACTGCAAAGTACCAGGCTAGGCATGGGCTTCCAGGCCCTAAAAAATGTTATAATCCAGTAGGCGTGTGGACATGGGGATAAAGATTAACACAAAACCATTACAGTTATGTACCAACAATTAAGAGTTAATTGGATTAAAATGAATGAGAAAACACAACAGATAGAGAGGAGTAGGTGTGGTCACCCTAAAGTAGATAACTTGAGAACAGGTAGAATTTTAATAAAGAGAGATGGATGAGGTGGAGAAAATAGAGATGAGAAACTCACGGGAAAGTAGTCCAGGCTCAGTAAGCAATGGAGCTTGGTCCGTACATGGAGGTAACTTTGGAGATTTGTGGGAGGTAAGGCCAGAGAGGTAGATGTGGGCCAGGTTCTGGAGGGCTCTGAATACTGAGTTTGACCTTTTTTTACACAATTTTCTCCACAACAGGAAAGCAATGACTGTTTTTAAATTGGAAAGTGCCTTGTTTGGGGCTGGGCTTTAGGAAGATGACTGGCACCAGTTTGTGTTGGAGGAATTAGAGACTGGAGGGATTGAAAACAGAATTGAGGTTTTAACATCTGAGCTGGCTCCTCTTTTGTCTACATGAAATGATTTCTAGTTGGAGTGGGGCAATCACTTTTCTTCCTCACCTGTTTTCTTGAGGAGAGGACTTCCACCCTGAATGACAAAAAACAACTTGAAGACTCAAAATGTCAGACTCAAAGAGCCCTTACCATGTTGAGAGCTTTTGAGAGCTGGTGATAAACACTCAGAAAAGACAGCCCAAACCATGTGTTTCAGTGAAAAGATCCTTGACTTGTTAATTCCTCAAATAACACGGTACCTGTCAATACAGTTGCTTCCGTGCTGTTCGTCAGTGGGATAAGACTTCAAATCATTTTCTCAAGTCTTCTTTCTTTCTTCTTTCCTTCACAAAGACTTATTGAGATTAACCATGTGCCAGGCACTGTATCAGGATTTGGAGTATTCTATTTAGTTGGTTTTAAACATCCATTACCTAAGATTATTATTATTATACACCTTGTAATGTGTCCTATAATTATTATTATTGTTACTTCATTTTACTTGTGAGAAAACTGAGGCTCAGAGATATTGAGTAACTTTCTCAATGTCACACAGCCAGAACAAAGCTCAGATCTGGTTTCCAATATCCTGTCTGGGCAAATTAAATATTACACAAAATACTATTTAACATCTTCCAATTATCGAGAGGTATCGTGTCCCAGCACTTAAGAAAAATACATTAATTCTCACAGTAACCCCATTATTAGGTATTATTATCGCAAACTGAGGGGCAGAGAGGTGAAATGACTTGCTTAACGTCTCTCAACTAGTAATTGAGTGAACTGGGTTGAACCCTTAGTAAGTGGGGGGAGAAGGGGAATAGACACTGGAATTTGGGTCCATCTGATCCAAAGCCCATGTGTTGTGTGTTTGAAGGGGATTCTAATGATCCTCACCTGCTCAGCCATTCATCTAAGATCTTTTGAGCACCTACTGTATCCTAGACACTTCACAGGCTATCACATTTAATCCTGAGCCCTGTCAGGTAGACATTCTTTCTTCCTCTTTCATGGAGTGGGAATCCAAGTCTTAGAGCAGAGAGGTTATTCACCAGGATCATTGACTAGTAAGTCTCTGATGAGAGATTAAAACCCAAGTACATCAGATGCTCAATACTGCTTCATACAAAAATCCATTTCTCGCTGGGAAGACCAAGCTTCTCAGAGTTACCCTCAGTTCTCCATTTTGTTCCCTCGAGCAGGGGAGGAGAGGAGGAGCTATCCAGCTGCCCACTTTTCTCCTCCGACCCTCCCAGGCCAGCATCCAGAATAGCCTTCTCCTTCTTTTGCTGAGAACTAAAGGCCATATAGTTTCCGTGTTTAATGTACCACATCGTGGGTAAAATATGAAACCACTTAAACTAAAATTATAGCAACTAACTTGTGGGAAAATGTTTATTACATAATGTTAAGTGGGAAAAGCAGGATTCAAAAATGTCTGCATAAAAATAGAAATGCACATGCACAGAATTTGGAGTGAGGTACACAAAAATGAAGAGGTGTGAGGATGGTAGTGTTAAGGGTGTTTTTTTTTTTTGCCATTTTCTAAATTGTGTTTAGTGTCACTGTGTGTTTTTGGGCAGGGCAGGGGTTCATTATTGAAGTGTCACATACTAAAACTATATAAACCATAAGTTTACAGTGAATTTCCACAAACTGGACACCCTTGTGCAACGAGCACCCAAATGGAGAAATGGGTAGTTGTCGGGACCCCAGAAGTCCCATTCATGACTCCCTCCCATCTCACTCTATGTTTTAATGTAAAATTAGGAAAACCCATTCTCTGAGCACATAATGGAGTGTAGTAAGTATGCACCAAGGAGAACTTGGAAAGCCCCAGAAATCCAAGGGAGAGGTGGGCTGGTTCCCTGGGCCAGTAAGCATTGAGCATCCTTGGGACTCTCCATTCATTGGTCATCTTTACTCCAGAAATAGCTGTGGTAAGGATGGGTCATTTAGATCAGGAACAGG
The DNA here is from genome assembly GCF_020826845.1 of Diceros bicornis minor. Classification (NCBI taxonomy): domain Eukaryota; kingdom Metazoa; phylum Chordata; class Mammalia; order Perissodactyla; family Rhinocerotidae; genus Diceros; species Diceros bicornis. The sequence continues at coordinate 53,305,143 of NC_080759.1, read as the reverse complement.
AACTTAGTTACCTAACTGGAAACAGGAAGAGTCAGGGACTGGCATCTGTCCAGGAGTTGTGAAGTGATGCTGAAGATCATCCCCTAGAAATACCACCCATTGAAGATCATCCCCTAGAAAGATGCCCCATTGAAGTCACAGGGCCCACTGGAGTTCAAATCTCAGAGCTGGCAGAGAACACATGTTGATGGATCTTCAATACAACAAGGGGCTCTAGAATATGGTTCAGAAAAGTTGAGTGGACCAGAGAGAAACCATTCAAGGACACGGGCAGAGCTGTCAAGGGCCCAGAGCATGGGGGAGTTACATTTCTCCAGGTGGCATGATCATCTAATACCCAAAAGGGCAGAGAAGAAGGAGTTGACCCCCAGGAGATGAGGTCTTGAGTTACACAGGAAAGTGCCACCAGAGATATGATGGAACATATTTTTTTCATGAACTGTACTCTAATTGATAATGAGCTATTATTAACTGAATTTTGTCTCCCTCAAAATTCATACATTGAAGCCTTAACCCCCAGTGTGACTGTATTTGGAATAGGGCCTTTAAGGAGGTAATTGAGGTTAACTGAGGTCATAAGGGTGGGCCCCTAATTCAATAGGACTTGTGTCCTTATATGAAGAGGGAGAGACACCAGGGATGCGCGCACAGAGGAAAGACCACATGAGGGCACAGCGAGAAGATGGCCATCTGCAAGCCAGGGAGAGAGGCCTCAGAAGAAACCAAACCTGCCAACACTTTGAGCTTGAACTTCCAGCCTCTAGAATTTCGAGAAATAAATTTCTGTTGTTGAAGCCACCAGTCTGTGGGATTTTGTCATGGCAGCCCTAGCTGACCAATACAGGAGCTCTCTATATTTTTGCTGTTGTTTCTAAGAGAATATGTTATTTGATCTTTGCTCCCCGTGCTTTCATCAGGTCTAGATGAGAAATCCAATGCAGGGTTGCTGTGTCAATTTTGATGCTATCATTTTCACATCCCACTTGTTTGGAAATTTTTAAAAAGAGTAAGATTTACTCTTGATAGAGAAAATTCCCAGTATCACAATATGGTGGCTTACTCTGGCTCGATCAGGCAGATACTGGTTTAGACTTGAACTTTGGATGTAGGTGTTTTTTTTTTTTAACTGAATAATTGAGTCATTGATCTTGAGCAAAAACCATAAATAACTCAGAGTTTGTATTTTCTAAAATATCAAAATAATTTTTTACAACAAAAAATGCACTCAAATCTCAGTAATTAAAAATACCATGGCTTATTGGTATAGTGGAACACCAAAAACCCATCCACTGGCTGTGTGATTTGGGACAAGGCACTCTGATTTTCTGTGAAATACACTTTTCTGAGCTATCAAATAACATATATTTTGTAGGGTTGTGATCAATGAACAATATGTATATAAAATGTTGGGCAAAGACGCTGGCTCATGGAAGATGTTGGGTAAATGGTTACTGCTGTTGTCTTGAGACAACACAAGATGGAGGGTTTTTCTGGGATGCTGGAATGCATAGGAGCCACCCAGGATGAAAAGTCACAGGCCTGGGTAACTTTTGCTGGGGGCTTTTTCTTGGAGCTGGAAAAGCAGAACTGAGGTTGGCTGGAGCCGCCCCTGGTAACTCTGGGCCTGTCTTGCCAGAGCTGCTGTGGTCAGGGCCATTACTTGTGCTATAATTTGGTTTGTCAGGGAACTGGAGTCCAAGAACCCAGCTACTCATACAATTAAAAGTGAAAAGCAAGGTTGACACAGAGGAGGGCTGTCAGACTATTGTGCACTAAAGCAATGCTTGAGCCAACACATTTTGTCATTGCAGATGGTTTTGGTTTTGCTCTGACTTTATCTTCTCGAGAAATGAAGGTGGGGTGGTTGGGACAGGGCCTTTCTGAAGTGGGTTTGCGGGGGATGAGTCAGAATGCTTTGCCTGTGGACTAGCATTGGTTTCTGATGGCCTACAGCCAGGACAGTGTTGCACAGAGGAAAATGTGCCTGTCCATGTTGGCCAACATGGCAAGCTGTCCATAGTGGCCAGACTGCTCAGAGGCAAGACTGGAAAGTAGATGTCTGATTTTGAACCTCCTTTATTCTTTATTTTGGTGCCCAGAAGCCCAAATGTCCTTCCTGGTGTCCCCAGACCCCTTTGATGATTGTTATGTCACGTATGGGAGCCTCCATTGGTTCCTTCTACCAAATCCTGCTGGTGTCTTACTCTTTCATTAAAACTACCTGAGGAGTGTCTTATTCCCCTAACACAATGCTTCCCCTCTTGTCAATGGCCCCCAACCCCAAAGACACAAAGAATCACCTGGAGAGCTCATTCAAAACACCAATGCCTGAGTTCCACCCCAAGAGAACCTATTTCTGTCGGTCTGGCAGATGGGGCTTAGAAGGCCGTAGTTGGACCAGCTACTGGTTGTTCTGATTTGTAGTCAGGTTCGGGACCACAACTCCAGCAGACTGGGGGATAATGAGCTCTCATTAGGTAAACCAATTACAGAGGATGTGTTAGCTAACTCATCAGCAACCTTCCTAGAAAACAAAATATCCTTGTGCCAATTAAAAAGCTCTGAGGACCTTCAGGAGTGGGGTAAGTGGGAGAGCTTAGCCACTGTATTCAGGACAGTGCGGGGGGGGGGGGGGGATACATGGACAGGCCAGAAAAGCTTTGTTCTTTCTCAAGCCATGCCAATTAAAGGTTATTTCTGTAGGGTATAGATGGTCACATCATGGGACATCTGTGACCATTTCTGGAAGTAATTCTGTGTATATGTTTGTATCCACCCCACTCCTCATCTCCCTGTGGCCTAGGGCAGCAGGAAGTGGAATTCAGGAAATGTTGGTATCTGCTGAGTATTGGGTAGGATGAAGGACTGGTACCATTTTAGCTATCCATTCATTTTGAATTGAAATGAGGGTTGAGAGAAATTCCTTTAAGAATAACTTGGGAAATTCTCATTCATAATAGCAACTACAATAACTAATAATCATAATAATAAACTTAGTGTTTTCCACTTTAATTTCTGTCCTGAGCAGTATAATGCAACAATGAGGTAGTAAAGTATGATTTTGTTGATCCAGCAGCCTCCTCAACTCCAAAATATCTCGCTGTGTAACCTAATACCATACCAGAAATGCCATTACTAAATAGTGTCATTGTCACTGTCTATTTATTCCTCAAACACTGTTGCTGATTCAGGGCAATGGGATCCCTAAGCTGGTGACATGCCCTAAATTATTGATCCCTACAGTCTAGTTTCCTCATCTCCATAAACCACAGAAATGCCTTGGGGATCCTAGTAGGGAGAATTCCATCTGCATCTCTCAGATGATTCCCAGCACCGGGAAATAGCCCACAGCCCCATGTCTTGATTCGATTTTGGAAACCATGATCACCACAAAATGATACAGAACAGAATACAGATTTCTAGACCTCACCTCCTATCACCAAACGAGAGTTGAAGAAAGTTTCTAAAGCTTTTGTCTGTCTGACAGGGCAGAGGTGGAATTCATGCTCTGTGACAGTCTTATTTGCTGTTGCAGGAGGCCAGAGTGTTTTTATTCCATATAACATACACGACACTCTCCCTTCCTTAACTTGATTCTCCACACTTCCCACACACTGTCTTTTTATTTATTTTTTTAACCCCAAAGAATGCTGTGTTCCCTGCTCTCCTCATATTCACATTGGAGGAAAAACAGCAGGCTGTCGGACAGAGGTGGCTATTAATAAATTCTCGATAACAAGCACATAGCTCAACGAAAGGCTCCCTCAGGGAAATAGAAGGGATGGAAGAAATAATGTCATGCTGGGGAGGTTGGGGGAGGGACATCTCAGCTAACTCATCACACAAACATTAAAAATAAGACTAGAATAGATATCCTATGATTCCTCAGCTAGACAGAAGCAAAATAAATCGAAAATATTATCCCTAAGCTCTAATGGCTTGTCATCAAAGAACGGCCTCTTTCCTTCCATCTAATTGCAGCGATCTTCCCCAAAGTCTCTCTCATATGTGTCCAGAACCAAGATCTGCAGGGCCTCAGGTCCTCTCCCTCAGGCCAAGATGGAGAGTTACACCAACCTGGGAGTTTGGCCTCAAACTGTCGGGGGTCAGTGATGAGGGTTGGTTCCCAGGGCTCATCCTGGGAATTGGTGCTGGGGATTCTGGAATAAGTAGGATTGATGGAACTTCTAGCTGAGATATCTAGCACCAGTTGGTGTTTAAGTTTCTATAATGTGGTAGGCAGAGCCCAGGTCTGGGAGGCAACCTGCCTAGTTTCAAAGTCCAGTCCTGTCACCTACAAGCACTTATAAGTTGTGTGACCTCTTGGTATCTCAGTTTGCTCATCTGTAGAATGCGGGGAAGGTAGAATCTACTGTATAGATTGGTTGGGAGGCTTAAGACAGTTAATGCACATAAAGTCTTAGAACAAGGCTGAACACAGAGACACTATGACTGTTTGTTGCTATTATTATCTTTACCATTTTAGAGACTCTGCAGCCCATTTTATTAAGAAGCAACATGATTCAATGGATAGAACTTTGCGGTAGGACACCGGGGATCTGTAGCCCAGCGTCCACCCTGCCCAGATGTTCTGCGTGGGTTTGGGCGTGTTCCCCGACCTTCTGGATCCCACATTGTTAATCTGTAAACTGGGAGCTATGATGCCTGGCGTAGGTGTGGATTTCTCTGGATTGCTGTGAAGATTACATTAGATACAAAATGCCCATGGTTTAAGCAGATCTAACAAGGTATGCTTTTTCTGCTCTCAATCTCTGATTCATCTTTCTTTCCTTTCTGCAAAGTGGATCAAATCCAATTCAGGCATCAAATTGGATTGCAGAAGGTCAGACACTGAGATATTAACTCCCAGGACTGCACCATCACCCGGCTCACTGGGCCCAGCATTTTCTGGATTATTAGAAATCTCATGAGTTTGTTACAGAATCCCATTTTAAATTTATATGGTTCAGCTTGGTGTCTCTGATGTGACATATACCAAATATCAAATATATCACTTGTCGCCATCTGACACAATGTATAGTCACTTGCTATTTGTTGGTGTATAACAATACACATTTCCTCCTGGTTCTGGAATGGAAACCTCATTTATTCTGAGGATTTGTGGGGCTGGGGCGTAGGAGAGAGTCAGGGCTGGAGATTAGAATGGACCCTTTCCTGGAGATGGGGATGGGGTACCATGTTTGCAGCAGGCCCACTGGCTGAGCCGAGCAAAGTAAATAAAGAGAAAAAGATAAAATGCTATTCAGACCCCAGTTTACATTACGCCCACGCAGGGAAGGAAAGCATCTAAACCCGCTGAATCAGCCCAAAGCACCTGTCCCCAGCCATGGAGAGTCATCTTTATTCTGAGGCAGGCTGGTTTGAGTTCATCTGGTGAGGATCCCATCCCGGCTAGAGTGGGCATTGCCTTCTCTCTCTCATTCATCAGCTAATTCCCTACAGGTGCTGTGTCCTGGACTTGTTTTGTTCAAAATACATCTTTTTCTCCCCTCAGCAAAATAGAAGTTGACAAGAAGTTCTGATAATTACTCCTTGAACAATAAATCACTCGGTAGCTGAACTGTGTTCCCTTGACAAGGGGCGTGAATGTGTTTCAAGGGAAAGCCTCTCAAGACAAATGGCTCCAAGTGCTGCGATTACAGCATAAACAGACTAGCAGACAGGGCTGTTTCCAGCCTGGTGCTGACTGCCAGGCTGGCAGGAGCTTTAGGAACAGCCCCCGTGAGGCTGCTGGAGACAGAGGGGATCGGCTCCCCGCTCTGCTGCTGTTCGGCCTTGGGAGAAGTGGAGGTAATAAGCACAGAAAGGAGGGTTTTCAGTTTTCATGCATTCACTCATTCATTCACTGATTTATCAGACCTGGGCTAACATTTGGCCAGCACGTGCCCATGCAGCCGACCAGTGCTTACACCCAGCATCTGTCTGTGGATCTGTCCTGACTGTTCTTGCCTTTGCTATACTGTACATTGTGAACACTGCCCTGTTAATCAAATTTTGTTAAGCACTCACCATTCTGTAAGCACAATGGAAAGTACTGAAAATATAAAAATGAATGGCCTGGTGCTTGTCCTCAAGGAATATACGAACTAGTGAGGAAAACACCTTCTTAAAGAAAAAAAAAAAAAAACACCTAAATTTGATGGAAGTAGAAGTAGCACCAGAGTCAGTGTTTGAAGAACTGAGGGAGGCTTTCTAGAGCAGGACACGGTGAGTGGGACCTTGAGGGAGGAGAAGGAGACACAGAGTCACGAGAGCATGGTCCATTCGGGAACGGTGGTCGTTTAGTGTGGGCATGTGTAGGGAGAACTGGGGTGGCATGAGCTGTGCCTGAGAAATGGCAGGTAACATAAAAGAGCTTGAACTGATTGTTGCAATTCCTTTGCTAAAATTTTTAAGCAGCTGAGTGACGAGATCATATTTACAAATTAGAAAGACCTCTCTAGCTTGAGAATGGAATAACAGAAGGGGCAAGAGAGGGAGACCAGTTAGAAAACACCATTCATTTATTCATTCATTCCTTCAACAAACATTTTTTGAATGCCTCCTATGTGCCAGTTAACAGGCTAGGTGTTGGGGGTATAGGAGAGACCAAAACAGCTTATGGTTTCATGGGAGAGTTGGGTTTAAATAAATAGACACCAAAATAAATATATATTTACGAACTGTGGTCAGTGCTATGAATGGAATTCCAGATTGTTATAGTCAAGTATGGAGGGAGAGGGGCTTCATTTCAATGGGTCATCAAGGGAAGGCCTCCTTAAGGAAGTGGCATTTATTCTGAGACCAAAAGAATGAGTAGGGTTCATCCTGGCTACTCTGCAAAGCAAGACTGGGAACTGGGAAGCCTGTTGGGAAGCTTGGTCAGTTGTCCCTGGCAGGGAAGAGGCAGCGGCATTGGAAATGTGGGAAAGACAGCTGATTGGAGATGTATTTTGGAGATAAAGTTGGAAGGACTGCTGCAATCTGGTGGAGACGAGGTGAGGCTATGAATCAATTCAGTGGGAGGCAGCATGGATTGGAAAGATGTTTAGAAAAGGAAATCCATTGGGCTTCATGATGAATGGTATGGGGTGTGGGTGAGGAAGGGTAGAACCTAGAATGATTTCTGGTTTCCTGACTCAGTAACTTGGACAGACAGAGGCACGGGGAACCATAAATGGGAGTGAGACTGATGACTGCTTCAGTCCCAAGATGTGTTGGAGATACCCGTGGTACATCAGAGAGAGACGTCTACCCAGCGGGAAGGCGAGACTTGGGCTGGGAATTGTAGCATATAGGAACCAAAGTATGGGGGTGGATGAGTTCACCCAGAATGTGTGTAAGATTTGGCCAAAACCACTGTTGAGATGGCACCTCAAATGTGAAGCAATCCTGTGGTGCCAAGTGCCACCTTTTCATCAGACATGAAGGTGAGAGCAAGACAAGAATGATGGCCAATTAATAACTGAATATTAATATCTTTCTCTACTCCCCAAGTGACCCAAAGTTGGGGGACAGTCTCAATTTAACGCAATTTCATTCTTTTCATTGAAAGCCCATTACCTAATTAGCCATGGTTGTCTCTGGGGAATGAGATTGGGATGAGGTGGTTAAGGGAAAAATTTTACTTCTTATGTTACAAAATTCTTTGTTTTTTGAAAATTTTGTTCTCAGAGATCAAATACTTCTTATTTCTTATATAAACAAGAGATAAGTGCTTTTAACTACTTGATTGCAATAAGATTGGGCTTCCCCTCATATGTTAAATAAAACTTATCTGCCACAAAAACTTAAAAGTGTGTACTGCCATAAGAGTTTCCATAAACATAAATTTTTAAAGAAGAAAAGAAATTACTTCCCCCACTGCATCAGAGTTTCAGTTCCTGAATTGGCCACTATAAATGAGTTTTGGTGAATTGGAGGTGACAGGGGAAGAAGAGACCAGGACACACACACGTTGAATAACAGCACTCCAGGGTCCTTGCCCACAGTCTAGGGCTTGTTCGGGGTTATCTGTTCATTCCAGAAATGGACAGAAACATGTTATCAACACGTGGAGGGTTTTCTCTGAAGCCACAGATTGTAGAATTCTTTGGGTGACAATGGATTGAGTGGAAGTAGAGGTGGGAATAGGAGGCCTTGCAACTAGTGACCATTGCTGAGATTCCACCTTGTCTTGGGCCCCCGGATGTCTGCTGCACATTGATGGTGCCTCTGCAAATAACACTTCCCTGCTGCCTCTGTGTGTGTGTTTAAGTGGCCCACTGGAAAACAAGAAAAGGGCCCATGACTGTGTATGCAATGATTTCTTTTCTAATGAAATCTGAACAGTCAGATCTTCTCTCCTCTAATGGAGAATCATTGATTTTCTTATGATTTAGAGAAACTTACCCACTAGACTCGTTTCTCCAACTCTGCTCAGGTTGTTTTCTTCCTGGGGTCAAGGATTGTTTTGATTATCTCACTCCTTCTACAAACTGAGGGAGAATATTAAAAGATTGTGGCTGATTACAGAGTTCCTTGCTATGGTTAACACTCAGTAACATTGCTAGAGAAAGACAAAATGTGCTAATGAGATTCTTTTAAAATGCAAGATGAAAGGCATTTTTGCAGAAAGGAGCTTAAGAGTTGGGTTTCCCATTGAATAAAAGAGGTAAGAGCAGCAGGTGGGATCAACCGGGGATTCAACTGGAGTTTAGGATTCTCAGATGTGACTGTTAATGGTGCTCTGCTTTAGTTCAATTACATGTTTTATTCTTAAACAAAGAAACATGAAAAAAGCCACGTTAAAAAAAGATCAAGGTAAGAAAAAGGCATTAATTCCAACAAAAGCTGACTTTTCTCTTTGAGACATCTGCTTGTTCTGTGTCTTCTTGCTGTATAGGGCCACAACTACTGGCCTTGCGGGTTGGTAGTGGGAGGAGCAATTGAATCAAATGAGGCAAGAGAAAAACCAGGCAATGGGTTAACTGATTTTTTTATGCATCTGTGCCTTAGCCATTTGATTTTTCATATCTTAGATGCACGTTAATAAGTTAGCAAATTTCTACCATCTGCATGATATTGCACTGGAAAACCAAGGGAGAGAGGAAAAATAAATCAAAGAAAATGTCCTTTCCTTCATCTAATAGAGAGATAAATTCACTCAAAATGACTTTTAGACATTTCTGAAACAATTTTAAATGAAGTGAGCTGCTTAGGAATTGAGGAGATAAATTTAGAAGACTAGAAAGGGTGTGAACTTAGACGCTCTTTATTTTTTGATTGCAAGTAGGAGCCAAGGGTTGTGCCCTCACTCCTAAGAGATAGGAAGGTTGTACTGCATAAGGTCAACCAAATGGGTAAAGCATAAATTCCCTGTTTCTGATGATCCTGAATTAGTGCCACCTTGCATGATCCTGAATCCACAATGTCTTGCTCCAGCACACAACCAGTTCAGGAAGCCTCAAAGTCTAGGTCTTGTGTAATGGCCAGTTCCGGGGTCACCAGCCTGGGAAAGTGCAGGTCCATTCGGTGCTGCAAACACTTACTGGATGCCTCCTGTCTGGCGAACAATCTGTTGGATTCTGCAGATTTGGATTTTCCTGCATGTACAGGTTTCACTAGACTACATGAATTTTCCAAATTATAGTCACTTGAACCCTTACCCTGCTCAGTTACAGGAAAATCCATTCCTCTCCCCAAGAATATCTGGGAAGCCTCAGGAGTTTCTTTGATGTTTCCTGATCTCTCTTGGTTGCCAGGTCAGCCACTACCTAGCTCAGGACCATCATGCAATCTACTCTCTCCACATTCTACAGTGGCTTTTCCGCAAGTCTTCTCCTGCAGTCCCTGAGAGCTTCCCTCTGCTGCTGCTTTCCCCTTTTCCTCAGTCTCCTGTACTTTGTGACTTTTAACCAGGCTTTGCTGAAATTGCAGGTACCTGGCCACCACACACACATACCCTAATATAAGGTGCACCACTGAATTTTCATTTCCCGTCCCCAAGATCTCTGTCTTCCCAGGTTGGTTGACAGTGGCAACTTCTGCTCGCTTCAGAGGAATCCCCCAACCCCCAACCCCTCTTAGAGAGGTTTTACCCTATGGTGCCCAAAAAGAAATTTCATTGAAATATCATAATCCATCATTAGCATTCCCTCAAGTCTGAGTTACTTAACCTAAAATGACACCACAAGTAGGACATCAGCCTGGATTGTTCTCAGCCAAGTCCAGTGTGGTTCCTTTTCGTTGACTCTCTTCCAATTCCAGGTGAAGTTTAGGCTTGTTCATTCATTCCAGTGTCTTCAGGATTGTAGCTTCTTGTCGTCAGGGGGATCCTGTTTGAGCTAGAACACTGGGATACACTCTCATGCACACCTCTGCAGGATCAGTGATGGTCAGCTCAAAGAAGTCTGAATCCTCATAGAGGAAGGAACTCTTCTAAAAGAGTAGTAACATCTGCTGAGATCAAATTCAACTAAAATCACAAAAATATTCATCCCCAAAGACAGCACTTGGATTTCTCCTCGTAAAGCATCTGTGATCAAGAATTTCACAGTGACAGGGGGACATGCTGTGTCTTTGCATAACCAAAAGATGCTTCGAGGTGGTCACCCTGGAACCAAGGACTGTATTGCCTCAAAAGTAGATTCAAGTTTGGGTCTCTTTCGAAACAGAGAACTTCTTATTCTTTTCATTTCAGTCTCTCAAGAGTCCCAGCTCTGAGGACTTGGTCAGAGGTTGCAAATGGCCAGCCCAACCATGGAATCCAGTGGGTTCATGTGTTTGACCACTCCCAGCCCACTTTACCTACTCACATATCTGGTATAGACCTTAATATGGGTGATTAGGTCATAGGTGACTTATGCATGGTCAAGGGGGTGGGAGTTCACAGGCGAGTGGGCCACACAGTGCTGCCTGCTAGAGCATTAGCCTCCAATCCTCCAGAAAATGTTGCCAAATCCTTAAATTCTTCTGCTTGAGCCCCTTTCTGTTCTGCCTTGGGGAGTCATCAAGCTAACAGCTCTTGTTGTCATGGCCAAGTCTTAGTTGCTTACCCATTGCCATCATCCTTGGCCAAGCACTGACCTGCCTGGGCACTTGGTCTTTGCTGCTGCTGGCACTGGTCCCTTTCACTCTTGCCATTGCAGCCACTTGTGCCGGACTGGGCAGGGCTGCCACTGGCCCAGTCTAAGATGTCCCTGCTCTTCTGGGCTCTCCCTTCCCTCCACCAGAGAAATGTACAAAAGATCATCTTCCTCACCATTTTAGTGTTTGCCCATTTGACATCCCAGGAACTGAGGTGGGGGTGGTGGTGGAATGGTGGTGTCTGTGCTCTGAGCCTGGGTGGGACAGATCTCACCTTTCCTTTTGGATTCTTGCTAGAGTCCTGTCTCATGTCCAAACAGCCTCATGAATCACCTTGTGGCTTTGGTCCACAAAGCAGCATAGGCTAATTGCTGCATTCTATAAGTATAGGGTATGATATCTGGGTGTTTAGTCTGTATTTATGGTCCCAGAGTCATTAATTTATGCACTTATTCATTCATTGAAGGAGCACTTATTGTAAAGCTACTATGGACTAAGCCAAGTGGTAAGGATGGTGCAAATAGATTTGAGGCATGATTCCTATCTTCTAGTAGCTTCTCTTCCAGATGGCCAAGTTCACATGAAATATTTGACACCAAACCTGCTTCCCTCCTTACTGGCTATGTGACCTTGGGCAAATCTTTTAAAGCCTCTGAGCCTCAGTTTCCCTAGTGAAATGGAGATTTAAAATACCTGTTGTGTGTCTCCCTGAATTGTTGCATAGAGCAGCTTCAAATCAGTTGACATTAGAAAGCAGAATTGGACTAAATGGGACGAAACAGCAGATTCTCCAGGACAGTCTCAGGAGGGACTTCTAAACCATCCAAGGTGACCATCACAAATGTGCTACCTTGTCCTACAGTGAGCTCGGATCCTTGTGGGCATTCAAGCCCAAACCAGGTGGGTCTTGGTGGAGATGCTGCAATGAGGCTTCAGAACTCACCCTAATCCACCAAGATGCTGTAAAAAACCATGAACTGATGAATTAACAATGTCTTGGTCTTTGGTTGGGTTTCTTTTTAACTAACAGACATTTACTGGGCACCTGCTATGTGCAGAAACCTGTGTGTTCTTCTCAGAGGGAGTGAACAGTTGGGGAGAGCATTGTCCCTGTCCTCACTGAGGCAAATACTTTGTTGAGAAGATGGACACATACATGATGCAAGGGAGTGAATCAAAAGGCAAAAAGAGGTGCTGAGAGGTGAGTGAGGACACCTGGAATCCCAAACTCTTGGCTTCACCCTGGAGCATGGCTGATGTGCTTCCATGTTATTCCAGGGCCAAGGTTTATGAGAAGAAAAAGAATTCTATGGGGCCTTGGATCGGGAGGACATTGCAAGTGCCAAGGTTAGTGAGCCAGACAAGAAATGTTATAAAACTGTGTTCTCAAATTTGAGGACCCTATAAAAATATTTTGACCCTTCAGGGTTGACTTAAACTATTTTTATTATAAAGCTATTTAAATATGAACATAAAACTAAGTATAAATTTTTTAAGATTATACCATAGCATATTTATAAATTATATATGAACTAAACTGTGAAACCGGTAAGATTCACATCTAATTTAATTTTCTTTGATGGATGATGTTTTCCTGAAACTAAATTGCTTATGATGGACTTAAAAATGGGTTTATGACTCCTTCTTGTCAACTTGTCTTACGACTTTCCCTAGGATGGACCATCATTTGAGTGACTGTCATTGTGAAAGGTCTGCTGCATGGTGGTTAAAATCATGGACTTTAAAGCCTGAAGTTGCCACTCAGGACATACGTGGCCTTGGGCAAGTTACTTAACTTCTCTGTGCCTCGCTGTCCTCATCTGTAAAATGAGGATGAAGCATTAGTACTTACCTCTTAACGGTTTTAGTAAGAATTAAAGAACATGAAGTATGTATGTAAATAAATAATGTACATAAAGCACTTAGAAGAGTGTCTGGTACATAGTATTAAGCAAGTGCACTATTAGTGTCAATTATGACTTTTAAGTGTTCCTTTTAATTATGATCTCATTTTAAATCAATGATGCATTATCTTGACAAGCCAATTAATGTAAAAGTGGACGCTTAATATAACGATGAAAGTAAAAATACCATTTAATGAGAAAAGTCAAGATTGCATATTTGCCGCTATGCTCATTGCCAGTGAATTGTCCCAAGATGGCGGACCTGACTCAGTTCTCACCCCATGCTACTGCGAAATCTCCGTGCGTTCTGCTGCCTGGGGATTTGGTCTGCACAAGAACAGATGCACAGCCCAAGAACATCATCGTCGTCATCCAGATAATGATAATATTACTTTTTAAAGGATGATACACATATCAAGAACAACAAATTCTTGAAGAACTTGGACCTTCTTCGAAATACATTGTCATAGGAATTCAGGAAAAGAGCAGATAATGTTGTTTGGAGTAATTAGTCAAGGTCTTTGAAATACTGTCTAAGAACCATTCAAAATGCCACGCACCATGCTAAGCCCTTTATAAGTGGTACTTTTTTTTAATCCTCAGAACCTTTCTATGGTGGGGACATCTTTATGATGGGTAAACAGAGGTTAAGAGGTTAATTTGCCAAGCATCATTGAAGTAAATGAAAGAACTCAGATTTTCCAGGTTATTGGCCTGCACAGCCACTGCTCACCCATCATTTCAATGCCTCCCTTAGGAAGGACAGTGGAAGAAGTAACACCTAAAGTGGAAACTGAGGACCATCCTGGTTTCAAAGACTACAGCAATCCTGTTGTGTCTGCCATTCTTGGCCTTTGCCTACTAGCACGGAAGTCACTGTGTTACCCCACAGCACTGGTCAGAGGAAAGCTAAACTCTCAAATTAGCGCTAAAACAAAGGGAGAAGGAGAGGCTGATTATCTTAATGCAATTACAAGAACATCCAATACTAATTCAGGCTTAAAGGGGCTCACAGTCAGTATTCCAGAAATACATATTGAAAAATGATAATGAACCTCCAATTACATGGTGCCCGGGTCTTGTTATCATTTCTTGGAATTACAAAAACAACATGATAAAGATTTTTAGTGACTATTGACTGGAAACATTACAAAATAATAATAGCCATTGTAATTACTGTTAATAAAGGCTATGTTGTAAAACAATATGAAGCTTCTTTAAAAAGTTCAGAATTATTTACAATGTTTTTCTGCCATGGCCCAGAAAGCCATTGTTCAGAATTTTCCATAGGTTGACTTTGACCCTGTTGCTATGACTGAGATATTGGATTTTTAACTCTTCTGCCTAAAATTTTTCCAACCAATAATCTCAGTTGACCTCTGCTGTCTACTTCATGTCAGGAACTCGTCGACATTAAGAAAGAAATACGAAGTTTATTATGGTCACCCTTTTAAAATCTTGCTGGAAGAAGACTTTTAACTTTATCTTTTTTTCTCTGGAATCTTTGTTAGTTTTCTTTTCTTAGGAGGAAGGTGGCTAGTCTCTCTAAGGCTCTGTGACTGGCTGAAAATGTACTGTTAACCATATTGAGGTTGTCACAACTCAGAGAGGACTGGCAATTTCTCCCCCCTCTGCCATCTTTGACTTGGATAATCATAACAGGAAGATTGAAGGAGGTGATTTTATTTTATTTGGAAAGAGAAGTCTGAAAAAAAACCAGTTTCCACAAATAAAACACACGTTGTTTAGGTGGTGGTTGAATGTGTGTTCGGTTTACAAAAGAGTAATTTTATCTGCAGCAGGAGGAATGTCTGTGGGATGTTGTAACTGTGGTGGTTGTAACACAATGCTGCCTTGAGAGTTCATTCCTAAAGATGAAACGAAAATCATAGAAAGGGGAAAAGTTAGAAAACTGTCAAAGAAGGACCTTGCGCCCCCACCTTAAAACGCACGTTTTCCTTGGAGAGTTCTTTCATATCTTCAAGGAACTGGTGATTCGTAGGCTCTATAAATTGTTCTAGAGCAGAAAGAATGAAGCTTCTCTCTTCTTTCCTCATGTTCATTCAACCTTGTTACCAATGGGGAGGGCACAAACGAGAAAATTGTACAACCCAACTCACTTCGAAAGGTAGAAGCAAAAGTCTTCAATGCATGTTGGCAGACAAAACACAGCAGTGTATTTAAAAAATAATGCCCAAGGGCTGGCCCTGTGGTGTAGTGGTTAAGTCCGACGTGCTCCTCTTCGGTGGTCTGGGTTCGCGGGTTCAGATCTTGGGCACAGACATATACCACTCATCAAGCCATGCTGTGGCAGCGTCCCACATATAAAATAGAGGAAGATTGGCACAGATGTTAGCTCAGGGCCAATCTTCCTCAAGCAAAAAAAAGAGGAAGATTGGCAACACATATTAGCTCAGAGTGAATCTTTCTCACCAAAAAAATGAAAAATAAATAAATAATTCCCAAAGATCAGGCTCCAGGAACGTGAGTGTGGTTTAATATGAGAAAATCCATTAATATAGTGTACTCTTTTAATAGAGTAAATGAGAAAAATTATATGATTGTCATTGTAGGTCAAAAATGATATTTAACATATATACCAGGGCCAAATTCTTATTAAAATAGATAGCAAGATACCTTGTTGTAAGATGTGAGGTATAAAACACAATATACACATTTTATACACACAAGCCAATCACAAGTATGTGTACATCATATTATACATACCTCAGTCACATGCATGTGTATGTCATCTCACACAATCAACCACACATATGTGCACATTGTATTACACACTTGCCATTCACATGTGTGTGGACACCAGTTATATATACATCAATCACATGTATGTCCACATCATACATGCATGCATGCATTGTAGTATACACACACATCACTCACATGTATGTGTGCATCATACTCCACACCTGTAAGTCACATAAGCCTTATCACAGCATCTGAACAAGCCAGGATCATGTTTGATGGTGAAACAGTAGAAGAGACACTTTTATCACCATCATTCAACATTGTTCTGGAAGTGCTGCTTAATGAAATTAGGGAGAAATTTAAATCGGAGTTCTATACCCTGGTAAGACAAAGACAGTTATTATTTTCAGATGATATGATTATCTACCTGGAAAAACCAACAAAATCCAGTGTAAAAATTCTTACAAACAACAGGATAACTGAGTAAGCTGTCGGGTTACAAAATGAGCATACAGAAAGCAATAGCGTTTTTACTTATAAGTTAGCATAAAATATTGCAAACACACAGAACAATATAAGAAAACTACATAAGCACCTGTGTACCCACCATCTGGTTTAAGAAATAAGAAGTTGCTAATGAAGTTGAAGTCCTCTGTATTCCCCTCCTGATCACATATTTGCCTTGGAGGTACTCCTCATTGTGAATTTAATGCGTGTCATTTTCGTGCAGTTTTTAATACTTTTTATTTTATTTAATTATTTATTTCAAGTTCACTATCTTTATTTTTATTTTTTTTAATTTTTAATTAATTTTTTTATTGCGACAACATTGGTTTATAGCATTGTATAAATTTCAGGCATACATCATTATATTTCTATTTCTGCATAGATTACATCATGTTCACCACCCAAATACTAATTACAATCCATCACCACACACATGTGCCTAATAATTCCTTTCGCCCTCCTCCCTCCCCTCTTCCCCTCTGGTAACCACCAATCCAATCTCTGTCTCTATGTGTTTGTTTGTTGTTTTTATCTTCTACTTATGAGTGAGATCATATGGTATTTGACCTTCTCTCTCTGATTTATTTTGCTTAGCATAATACTCTCAATGTCCACCCATGTTGTCACAAATGGCTGGATTTCATCGTTTCTTATGGCTGAGTAGTATTCCATTGTGTATATATACCACATCTTCTTCATCCATTCGTCCCTTCATGGGCACTTAGGTTGCTTCCAAGTCTTGACTATTGTAAATAATGCTGCAATGAACACAAGGGTGCATGTATCTTTATGCATTTGTGTTTTCACCTTATTTGGATAGACATCCAGCAGTGGAAAAGCTGGATCATATGGTAGTTTTATCCTTAAATTGTGAGGAATCTTCATACTGTTTTCCATAGTGGCTGCACCTGTTTGCACTCCCACCAGCAGTGTATGAGTGTTTCCTTCTCTCCACATCCTCTCCAACATTTGTTGTTTCTTGTCTTGTTAATTATAGCCATTCTGACAGGCGTGAGGTGATATCTCATTGGCGCTTTGATTTGCATTTCCCTGATGGTTAATGATGTTGAACATCTTTTCATGTGCCTGTTGGCCATCTGTATATCTTCTTTGGAGAAATGTCTGTTCAGGTATTTTGCCCATTTTTGAAGTGGTCTGTTGCTTTTTTTGTTGTTGAGACATATGTGTTCTTTATATATTTTGGAGATTAAGCCCTTATCAGATGTATGGTTTGCAAATATCTTCTCCTGATTGTTAGGTTGTATTTTAGTTTTGTTGATGGTTTCCTTCACTGTGCAGAAGCTTTTCAGTTTGATGTAGTCCCATTTGTTTATTTTTTCTATTGTTTCTCTTGCCCAGTCAGACATGGTGCTTGAAAATATGTTGCTAAGACCGATGTTGAAGAGCATACTTCCTATGTTTTCTTCTGGAAGTTTCATGGTTTCAGGTCTTACATTCAAGTCTTTAATCCATTTTGAGTTAATTTTTGTGTATGGTGTAAGATAATGGTCCACTTTCGTTTTTTTGCACGTGGCTGTCCAGTTTTCCCAACACCATTTGTTGAAGAGACTTTCCTTTCTCCATTGTATGTTCTTGGCTCCTTTGTCGAAAATTAGCTGTCCACACGTGTGGGTTTATTTCTGGGATCTCGATTCTGTTCCATTGATCTGTGTGTCTGTTTTTGCGCCAGTACCACACTGTTTTGGTTACTATAGCTTTGTAGTATGTTTTGAAATCAGAGAGTGTGATACCTCCAGCTTTGTTCTTTTTTCTCAGGATTCCTTTAGCTATTCAGGGTCTTTTATTTTTCCATGTAAATTTGAGGGTTCTTTGTTCTATTTCTGTGAAGAATGTTGTTGGAACTTTGATAGGGATTCCATTGAATCTATGGATTGCTTTAGGAAGCATGGATATCTTAACTATGTTAATTCTTCCAATCCAAGAGCATGGAATATCTTTCCATTTCTTTGTGTCTTCTTCAATTTCTTTCAACAATGTTTTATAGTTTTCAGTGTACAGATCTTTCACCTCTTTCATAAATTTATTCCTAGGTATTTTATTCTTTTTGTTGCAATTGTAAATGGGATTGTATTATTATTATGCTTTTTGTGAGGAACATCAGCCCTGAGCTAACATCCATGTCAATTCTCCTCTTTTTGCTGAAAAAGACTGGCCCTGAGCTAACATCCATGCTGATCTTCCTCCACTTTATGTGGGACGCCGCCACAGCATGGCCTGACAAGTGGTGCCTCGGTGTGCGCCCGGGATCTGAACCCGGGCCTCCAGCAGCGGATCGCATGCACTTAACCGCTACTCCATGGGGCCAGCCCCTGGGATTGTATTCTTAATTTCTTTTTCTGCTGCTTCGTTGTTAATGGATAGAAATGCAACTGATTTTTGTATGTTGATTTTGTATCCTGCAACTTTACTGTATTTGTTTATTATTTCTAAAAGTTTTTTGGTGGATTCTTTAGGGTTTTCTATATATAAAATCATGTCACTTGCAAATAGTGACAATTTCACTTCTTCCTTTCCAATTTGGATCTCTTTTATTTCTTTTTCTTGCCTGATTGCTCTGGCTAGGACTTCCAATACTATGTTAAATAGGAATGGTGAGAGTGGGCATCCTTGTCTGGTTCCTCTTCTTAGAGGGATAGCTTTCAGTTTTTTACCATTGAGGATGATATTAGCTGTGGGTTTGTCATATATGGCCTTTATTATGTTGAGGTACTTTCCTTCTATACCCATTTTATTGAGAGTTTTTATCATAAATGGATGCTGTATCTTGTCAAATGCTTTCTCTGAATCTATTGAGATGATCATGTGATTTTTTTTTTTTTTGTGAGGAAGATCAGCCCTGAGCTAACATCCATGCTAATCCTCCTCTTTTTGCTGAGGAAGACCGGCTCTGAGCTAACATCTATTGCCAATCCTCCTCCTTTTTTATTCCCCAAAGCCCCAGTAGATAGTTGTATGTCATAGTTGCACACCCTTCTCGTTGCTGTATGTGGGACGTGGCCTCAGCATGCGGTGCGTCGGTGCACGCCCAGGATCTGAACCCAGGCGGCAAGTAGTGGAGCATGCACACTTAACCACTAAGCCATGGGGCCGGCCCAATCATGTGATTTTTATTTTTCATTTTATTAATGTGATGTATTACATTGATTGATTTGCGGATATTGAACCACCCCTGCATCCCTGGGATAAATCCCACCTGATCGTGGTGTGTAATCTTTTTAATGTATTGTTGTATGCGATTTGCTAGTATTTTGTTGAGGATTTTTGCATTGATGCTCATCACTAATATTGGCATGTAATTTTCTTTTTTTGTGTTGTCCTTGTCTGGTTTTGGTATCAGGGTAATGTTGGCTTCGTAGAATGAGTTAGGGAGCTTCTCCTCCTCTTCAATTTTTTGGAAGAGTTTGAGAAGGATAGGTATTAAGTCTTCTTTGAATGTTTGGTAGAATTCACCAGGGAAGCCGTCTGGTCTTGGACTTTTATTTTTGGGGAGGTTTTTGATTACTGTTTCGATCTCCTTACTGGTGATTGGTCTATTCAAATTCTCTATTTCTTCTTGATTCAGTTTCGGAAGGTTGTATGATTCTAAGAATTTGTCCACTTCTTCTAGATTATCCAATTTGTTGGCATATAGCTTTTCATAGTATTCTCTTATAATCTTTTGTATTTCTGAGGTGTCCATTGTAATTTCTCCTCTTTCATTTCTAATTTTACTTATTTGAACCTTCTCTCTTTTTTTCTTCTTCAGTCTAGCTAAAGGTTTGTCAATTTTGTTTATCTTTTCAAAGAACCAGCTCTTGGTTTTATTAATTTTTTCTATTTTTTTAGTCTCTATTTCATTTATTTCTGCTCTGATTTTTATTATTTCCCTTCTTCTAATGATTTTCAGCTTTTTTCAGTGCCTTTAGGTGTGCTGTTAGATTGTTTATTTGAGATTTTTCTTGTTGGTTAAGATAGGCCTGTATTGCTATAAACTTCCCTCTTAGAACCGCTTTTGCCGTATCCCATAAATTCTGGCATGTCGTATTTTCATTTTCACTTGTCTCCAAGTAGTTTCGTTGGTTATTTTTGTGAGGAAGATGAGCCCTGAGCTAACATCCGATGCCAATCCTCTTTTTTTGCTGAGAAAGATCGGCCCTGGGCTAACATCCATTCCCATCTTCCTCTACTTTATATGGGACCCCGCCACAGCATGGCTTGACAAGCGGTGCATTGGTATGCACCAGGGATCCCAACCTGCAAACCCTGGGCTGCTGAAGTGGAGCGTGCGCACTTAACCATTGTGCCACCGCGCTGGCCCCTGTCTCCAGGTATTTTTTGATTTCTCCTTTGATTTCTTCAATGACCCAATCGTTGTTCAGTAGCATTTTGTTTAATCTCCACATATTTGTGGCTTTTCTGTTTTTCTTCCTATAGCTGATTTCTAGTTTCATACCATTATGGTCAGAAAAGGTGCTTGGTATTATTTCAATGTTCTTAAATTTATGGAGACTTGTTTTGTGGCCTAATATGTGATCAATCCTGGAGAATGTTCCACGTGCATTTGAAAAGAACGTGTATTCTTCAGTTTTTGGATGGAATGTTCTGTATATATCTACTAGGTCCATCTGTTCTAGTGTGTCATTTAAGGCTGATGTTTCCTTATTGTCCTTCTGTTTGGATGATCTATCAATTGGTGTAAGTGGAATCTTAAAGTTCCCTACTATTATTGTGTCACTATTTCTCCTTTTATGTCTGTTAATAATTGCTTTATATATTTAGGTGCTCCTACATTGGGTGCATAGATATTTATAAGTGTTATATCCTCTTGTTGGATTGTTTCTTTGATCATTATGTAGTGCCCTTCTTTGTCTCTTGTTACAGTTTTTGTTTTAAATAGTATTTTGTTTGATGAGTACTGCTACCCCAGCTTTCTTTTCTTTGCTGTTTGCGTGGAGTACCTTTTTCCATCCCTTCACTTTCAGTTTGTGAGTGTCTTTAGGTCTGAAGTGTGTCTTTTGTATGCAGCATATATATGGGTCTTGTTTTTTTATCCAGTCAGCCACCCCTTGCCTTTTAATTGGAGCATTTAGTCCATTGACATTTAAAGTAGCTATTGATAAGTAGGTACTTACTTCCATTTTTTAACTTTTTTTTTTTCTCAGTGTTTTAGTAGTTCTTCTCTGTTCCTTTCTTCTTTGCTTGCTCTCTTTCCTTGTGGTTTGATGGCTTTCTTTAGTATTATGTTTGGGTTCCTTTCTCTTAGTTTTTTGTATATTTATTATAGATTTCTGGTTTGTGATTACCACGGTGTTCATATACAGTAACCTATGTGTCTAGCAATCTATATTAAGTTGATGGTCTCTTTAGTTTAACCTCTATCTGAAAGCTCTACTCTTTAACTCCCCTCCTCCCACATTTTATGTTTTTGATATCATATCTAATCTTTTCTGTGTGTTTGTATCCATTACCCTCTTATCATGGAAATAGATAATTTTTCCTATTTTTGGTCTTCTCTTTCCCCTTAGATAAGTCCCTTTAGCATTGCTTGTAGAACTGGTTTCTTGGTGAGAAACTCCTTTAATTTTTGCTTGTCTGGGAAACTTTTTATCTCTCCTTCCATTTTGAATGATAACCTTGGCAGGTAGAGTATTCTTGGCTGTAGGTTTTTTCCTTTTAGCACTTTAAATATATCATGCCACTCTCTTCTAGCCTGTAAGGTTTCTGCTGAGAAGTCAGCTGATAGCCTTATGGGGTTTCCTTTGTATATAACTTGTTGTCTTTCTCTTGTGGCTATTAGGATTCTCTCTTTATCTTTAATTCTGGACATTTTGAATTATGATGTGTCTTGGTGTGGGCCTCTTTGGGTTTATCTTGTTTGGTGCTCTCTGTGCTTCCTGTACTTGGATGTCTGTTTCCTTCCTTAGGTCAGGGAAGTTTTCAGCTATTATTTCTTCAAATAGATTCTTTGTCCCTTTGTCTTGCTCTTCTCCTTCTGGTACACCTATAACACGGATGTTAGTATACTTGATGTTGTCCCAGAGGTCCCTTAGACTGCCCTCACTCTTTTTAATTCTTTTTTCTTTTATCTGTTCAGCTTGGGTGATTTCCTCTAGTCTTTCATCCAGCTAGCTGATCCATTCTTCTGTATCCTCTACTCTGCTTTTGAGTCCCTCTAGTGAATTTTTCGTTTCCAGTATTGTATTCTTCATTTCTGATTTGTTCTTTTTCATATCTTCCATTTCTTTGTTGACATTCTCACTGAGTTCATCCATTCTTCTCCCAAGATCAGTGAGCATCCTTGACACTCTTTGTTTGAACTCTCTGTTGGATAGGTTGCTCATTTCTGTTTCATTTAGTTCCTTTTCTGATGTTTTATCCTGTTCCCTTACTTGAAACGTATTCTTTTGCCTCCTCATTTTGCCTCTTTCCCTGTGCTTGTGTCTAAGTATTAGGTAGGTCAGCTACATCTCCTGATCTTGGAAAGGTGACCTTATATAGGTGATACGTGGTAGTGTGCTTCCCTCTTGTCACCAGTTCCAAATGTTCCAGGAGTGAGCCATGTGTGGGCTACATGTGTCCTTAATACTTTTTAAAAAAAAGTATGTATTTCTAAATTCAACTACTGTTTGTTTGATGCTCATTGAAATGGCATCCTACTGAAAGGGTTCTTTTTGGCTTGCCTGTTTGGGTCAGCATCATGATTGTGGGGTTTGCCTGAGTGGGTGCATGGGACTCTGGCACATACATCTCATTGTTGTGGATTATTCCAGTGCATGAACATAGCTCTATTGTCCCATCACTTGCTGTCATGAACATTCCTGTACACATTCCTTTTCACAAATGTGGGTGTTCCTCCAGACCCCAGGGATCCAGACTATGCACCAGGAACTGGGGAGAATCCCATATCATCACCTCTATTAGATAGAACCCAATTGTGCTCAATTCCTGTTTGAACCAGCAGTATATACAAATCCTCATGGTTTCACATCCTCCTCCAAACACTTGTTTTTATCAATCAAATTTTTTACTATATCCACAATAAATGTGTAGAAAATATAAGATAAATAAAAGATCTTATTCACAATAGCAGTGATAAAATTGTTAGGAATAAAATTAACAAGTCATGTGGGGCAGGAATTGCGTGCAGAAAACTGAAACACTTTTTTAAAGAACATAAACAAAGATTTGAGTAAATAAAGAGTGATACATTTTCCTTAGCTGCAAAGACTCTAAATTGGAAAGATAAAATTTCTGTCTAAATTATTCTATAAATTCAAAACCTAAAGTCATTTCCCCCTAGATGTTTAAAAAGAATATATATGGGAAAGTAGCCATGATTTTTTTTTTAAGAAAGAAATGTGAAAGAAAGTGAAACTAGTCCTACTAGATATTAAATTATTTTATTACACATCTAAAACAGTACAGTGTTGACGCAAGAGAAGAAGATTTGTCATTGAAATGGTGACT
This sequence comes from Diceros bicornis minor, assembly GCF_020826845.1. Taxonomy (NCBI): domain Eukaryota; kingdom Metazoa; phylum Chordata; class Mammalia; order Perissodactyla; family Rhinocerotidae; genus Diceros; species Diceros bicornis. The sequence goes on along the minus strand of NC_080759.1, from coordinate 53,281,492 downwards.
CCAGAAAAAGACTCAAGTATATATGAAAAAAATGACATCTCAAACCATTGGAAAAAAAGATCTATTTTATAAATGTTAATTGGAATTTTTGGCTAACAATTTAGAAATGAACAAATTTGGATCCCTACCTCACAATTTACACACATACACATACACAATTCAGAAGAATTAAATATTTTAATGTAAAAAATAATACTAACAAGATTTTTTACACAAACCTCAAGGTAACCACTAAACAAATAATCAAAACAAAATCACATATGATAAACAAAGAGAAAAATTGAAGAGTCAAAGATAGAACAACCAAACTGAATTGGCAGTCCAAAACAAATGGGACAAGAAACAAAGGAAATGCAAAAGTACTGGAAAATAAGTGACAAAACAGTGATATTAAGCCCTCATATATCAACAATTACCCTAAATGTAAATGGATTGAACTCTCCAATCAAAAGATACCGAGTGGCAGGATAGATTAAAAAGCAAGACACAACAATATGCTGCCTCCAGGAAACACATCTCAGCTCTAAAGACAAGCACAGGCTCAGAGTGAAAGGATGGAAGACAATACTCCAAGCGAACGGCAAACAGAAGAAAGCAGGTGTTGCCATACTCATATCAGACAAAGTAGACTTCAAGATAAAAGAGGTTAAGAGAGACAAAGAAGGGAAATATATAATGATAAAAGGGACACTCCGCCAAGAAGACATATAAATTACAAATATATATGCACCCAACATAGTAGCAGCAAAGTACATAAAGCAACTATTAACAAACCTAAAAGGAGACATTAACAACAACACAATAATAGTAGGGGATCGTAATACCCCACTTACATCAATGGATAGATCATCCAGACAAAAAGTCAATAAAGAAACTGTGGACTTGAAAAACTGGACGAGATGGACCTAGTAGACATATACAGAGAACTCCATGCAAAAACAGCTGACTACACATTTTTCTCAAGCGTGCATGGAACATTCTCAAGGATAGACCATATGTTGGGAAACAAAGCAAGCCTCAATAAATTTAAGAAGATTGAAATCATAACAAGCAGATTTTCAGATCATAATGCTATGAAACTGGAAATCAACCATGAAAAAAAAAACTGGGAAAGTGACAAAAATGTGGAGATTAAACAACTTGCTATTGAACAACTAATGAATCATTGATGAAATTAAAGGAGAAATCAAAAACTATCTGGAAACAAACGAAAATGAAAATATGCCAGACCAAATCATATGGGATGCAGCAAAAGCAGTCCTGAGAGGGAAACTCATAGTGATACAAGCCCACCTTAACAAACAAGAAAAAGCCGAAATAAACAACCTTAAATTACACCTAACAGAACTAGAAAAAGAAGAACAAACAAAGCCCAAAGTCAGCAGAAGGAGAGAAATAATAAAAGTCAGAGCAGAAATAAATGAAATTGAGACCAAAAAAACAGTAGAAAGGATTAATGAAACAAAGAGTTGGTTCTTTGAGAAGATAAACAAAATCGACAAACCCTTAGCCAGACTTACTAAGAAAAAAAGAGAAAAACCTCAAGTAAATAAAATTAGAAATGAAAGAGGAGAAATTACAACAGACACCACGTAAATACAGAGGATTGTGAGAGAATACTATGAGAAATTATATGCCAACAAATTGGACAATCTAGAAGATATGGGTAAATTCTTAGACTCATACAACCTCCCAAAACTGAACCAAGAAGAAGTGGAGAATCTGAATAGACCGATCACAAGTAAAGAGATTGAAATAGTAATCAAAAACCTCCCAAAAAATAAGATTCCAGGACCAGATGGCTTCTCCTGTGAATTTTACCAAACATTCAAAGAAGACTTAATACCCATCCTTCTCAAACTATTCCAAAAAATAGAGGAAGATGGAACACTTCCTAAATCATTCTACGAGGCCAACATCACCCTGATACCAAAGCCAGAAAAAGACAATATCACTGAGGAACACAGATGCAAAAATCCTCAACAATATATTGGCAAACCAAATACAGCAATACATTAAAAAGATCATACACCATGATCAAGTGGGATTTATACCAGGGATGCAGGGATGGTTCAACATCTGCAAATCAATCAACGTGATACATCACATCAACAAAACAAAGAATAAAAACCACATGGTCATCTCAATAGATGCAGAGATGGCATTTGACAAGATACAACATCCATTTATGATAAACACTCTCAATAAAATGGATATAGAAGGAAAGTACCTCAACATAATAAAGGCTATTTATGACAAACCCACAGCCAACATCATTCTCAATGGGGAAAGACTGAAAGCCATTCCTCTGATAACAGGAATGAGGCAGGGCTGCCCACTCTCACCACTCTTATTCAACATAGTACTGGAGGTTTTGGCCAGAGCAATTAGGCAATAAAAAGGAATAAAAGCAATCCAAATAGGCAATGAAGAAGTGAAACTCTCACTATTCTCAGATGACATGATTTTATATATAGAAAACCCTAAAGAATCCATTGGAAAACTATTAGAAATAATCAACAACTACAGCAAAGTCGCAGGGTACAAAATCAATCTACAAAAATCAGTTGCATTTCTGTATGCTAATAATGAACTAACAGAAAGAGAGCTCAAAAAGATAATAGCATTTACAATTGCATCAAAAAGAATGAAATATCTAGGAATAAATCTTACCAAGGAGGTGAATGACCTATACAATGAAAACTACAAGACGTTATTGAAAGAAATCGATGATGACATAAAGAAATGGAAAGACGTCCCATGCACGTGGATGGCAAGACTAAACATAGTTAAAATGTCTATATTACCTAAAGCAATCTATAGATTCAATGCAATCCCAATCAGAATCCCAATGACGTTCTTCACGGAAATAGAAAAAAGAATACTAAAATTCATATGGGGCAACAAAAGACCCCAAATAGCTAAAGCAATCCTAAGAAAAAAGAACAAAGCAGGAGGCATCACAATCCCTGACTTCAAAACATACTACGAAGCAATAATAATCAAAACAACATGGTATGTGTACAAAAACAGACACACAGATCAATGGAACAGAATTGAAAGCCCAGAAATAAAACCACACATATACGCACAGCTAATTTTCGACAAAGGAGCTAAGAACATACAATGGAGAAAGGAAAGCCTCTTCAATAAATGGTGTTGGGAAAACTGGACAGCCACATGCAAAAGAATGAAAGTGGACCATCTGCTATCGCCATTCACAAAAATTAACTCAAAATGGATCAAAGACCTGAAGGTGAGACCTGAAACTATAAAACTCATAGAAGAAAATATAGGCAACACACTATTTGACATTAGTTTTAAAGGAATCTTTTCGGATGACATGCCTACCCAGACTAGGGAAACTAAAGAAAAAATAAACAAGTGGTACTTTATCAGATTAAAGTGCTTCTACAAGACAAACGAAACCAGAATCAAGATGAACAGGTAACCCACCAGCTTGGAGAAAATATTTGCAAAACATACCTCTGACAAGGGGTTAATTTCCACAATATATAAAGAACTCACACAACTGAACAACAAAAAAACAAACAGGCCGATCAAAAAATGGGCAGAGGAAATGAACAGACACTTCTCCAAAGAAGATATACAGATGGCCAATAGGCACATGAAAAGATGTTCAACATCACTAATCATCAGGGAAATGCAAATCAAAACAACACTAAGATATCACCTCACGCCCCTTAGAATGGCTATAGTCACCAAGACAAAAAACAACAAATGTTGGAGAGGATGTGGAGAAAGGGGAACCCTCATACACAGCTGGTGGGAATGCAAACTGGTGCAGCCTCTACGGACAAAGGAGCTAGGAACATACGGTGGAGAACGGAAAGTCTATCTCTATGGAAACGGTATGGAGATTCCTTAAAGAATTAAAAATAGAAATACCCTATGATCCAGCTATCCCAGTACTGGGAATCCATCCAACGAACCTGAAATCAACAATCCAAAGAGGCTTATGCACCCCTATGTTCATTGCAGAATTATTCACTATAGCCAAGAAGTGGAAGCAACCTAAGTGTCCCTCGACTGATGATTGGATCAAGAAGATGTGGTATATATATACAATGGAATACTACTGAGCCATAAAAAAAACACAAAATCGTCCCATTTGCAACAACATGGATGGGCCTGGAGTGTATTATGTTAAGTGAAATAAGCCAGAAAGAGATAGACAAACACTATTTGATCTCACTCATATGTGGAATATGAACAAACACACGGACAGAGAAAACTGTATTGTGGTTACCAGGGGCGATGGGGTTAGGGGGTGGGCACAAGGGGTAAAGGGAGACATATATATGGTGATGGACAAACAAAAATGTACAACCCAAAATTTCACAATGTTATAAACTATTAAAACATCAATAAAAAATAATACTAAAATGATCGGATAAGAACTTCTGTGATTATGTCTATGATCTTCGGCTTAAAACCAAAAATCCCCAAGGAGAAGATTTGACTATATCAAAATGAAAATCTTTAGTTCAATGATAAAAGCTATACATACAAAGAAAAACAAACTAAGAAAAATACTAACAAGTGATTAATGGTCCAAACATAAAGACTTTCTATGGTTATAAGAAAAAGATGTACCTCAACAAGGAAACAAGCCAAGTTCACAAACAAGCAATTTATAAAAGAAGAAATATAGTAATATCAATAATAAATATGCATATTAAAGCAATAATGAGAGACCCAAGGATGGCTAAGTTGTGGGAAACAAGCAATATAAACTCACAACACATTTTTGGAGGGAAATTTTATATATGTTTCAAAAGTCAAATGTGCACATTCTTTGACACATAAATTTCATTCTAGAAATTCATCACCAGGGAAATCGAGACAGGAGTAAATGTGTGGGTAGCAGAGCATGGTATGTGAGAGGGCACACCAGTTACAACAGACAGGCCTGGATTTCAGTCCCAGGCAGATGACTTTCTAAACCTTGGCCTTTTCATGAGTACAACAGATAACAATTAATCACACCTTAGGGTTGTTGTGGGAATTAAATGAAGCAACGCATGTTGAGCCTTTAACAAAACACCTGACATATCATAAGTGCTCTATAAATTTTCACTACTGTCATTGTCATGACTATTAAGGTCTATCCATATGTGCAGCCCTTCAGGCATTAAAATGATGCTGCAAAATTGTGTTTATTAACAAGGAAGATGTCTAAGATATAGTATTAAGCGAAAATACAATTTATAAACAGGGTTTGTCATATGAACACATTTCTGAAATATATAAACTCTTGCTACACCAGGATAAGGGGTACTAGAGAGTAGTCATTTAATGTGAATCTACCTAAACAAGCACAAAAATTTGGGAGCAGAAAAATTAGAATAAAGAAAGGTATTTTATGACTTTGTCTTAAAGATCAAGCCTAAAACTTTTGACCAATTTCATTCTTAACAAAATTTAAAATATAATGATAACTAAGTACCAATTTTTAAAATAATGAATACTGAACTGTGTTGGCATAATTTTTTTTACGAAGTGTGTATGGACAACTATTAGGCGCTTACTATGTGCAGGCACTTTGTAGGCACAGAGGATGCAGCAAACAGTGAACGAAACAAAGGCTTACCTGGAGCTCACTTCCTGGAGGGGGAGACAGATGAGAGCATGTCAACAAACAAGCAGATACGTGCTAGAGGGAGAATAGATCCAGATGAGGGATCTAGAGAGTCACTGGGGAGGGGAAAGGGAAGGACTGTCTGATAAGGCAAATTGAGAGAAGACCTTGCACCAAGTGGAGAGGTTGCCTGAAGGAAGGGAGCTCTGGGCAGAGGGAACAGCTGGTGCAAAGACCAGGGGCCAGGACTGAGCCTGACATGTTTGAGGAGCAGCAATGGCACCCATGTGGCTGGACCAGGGCTAGGGAGATGTGGAGGAATGCACATGTGAACTGAGAAGAAGGGGTCTGTGAGGGGAGGAAAACCAAGTTAGAATGGTTAGCTGGATGCCAAGCGGAGGAAGCATCTCAGGAAGGAGGGAGAAATAACTTAGTGCTGAAAGATCAAACAAGGTAAGGATTGAGGAAGGTGCTTGGATTGGCAGCCTGGAAGTCATTGGACAAGGGCAGCTTCCCTGAAGAGGTGGCGAAGAAAGACTTATTGCAATGAGAAAGGAAGTGGAGATAAGAGTAGGAAATTCTATTAATGAGTTTTCCTATAAAGACGAGCAGAGAAATGAGACAGAATCTAGAGATAAGAGCGAATCAAGGAAAGGATATTTTGGGGAGGAGATGAGAGAAATAGCAGTGTGTTTGAGTCATACTGATGGGGATGATCCAGTAGAGAGAGAAGTGCTGACGCAGGGAGAGAACACATCTGGAGCTACATCCTGGAGCAGCGAGAGAGATTGGATCTGGGACCCAGGGTGGGCTGGCCTTAGCTGAGAGCATGCACAAGGCACCTACTGCATTATTCTCAAGCCTGGCTGCACATTAGAATCACCTGGGGGATTTGAAAAACCATCAGTGCCCAGCCACACCTCAGGTCATTTAACACAGTACATTGACAATGAAATTCAACATCTTTTGCCATATTTCCAGTTCCACTTTAGCATCAATTTGTATTTTATTTGAATATCCCATGATCAGTGAGAGTGACTGCCCATCAAAGATTCCCAATTGATGGGTAGTATTTTTGGGGAGGAAGGCTCAGTGAGCATCAGTTTCATAAGTGGTCATTTCATTAGTTGATTTTTGTAGTTATTGTTAGTTATGGTATTTACTTTCTTTGAAAATATTTTGATTACAAGGAATCACATAATAAATTATGAAAAAAATATGTATAAAATCTGGAAGGCAACGTACTGCATTAATATTAGTTTTTGTTGTGTAGAGGAATTACTGGTCATAGTCATTTTCCTCTTTTGACAGCTTTTGCCATGAGCATGTATAACTTTCATTGCCAGAATAAAACCCAAACAAATCTATTTTTTATTGATGTTTTAATAGTTTTCAACATTGTGAAATTTTGAGTTGTACATTTTTGTTTGTCCATCACGATATATATGTCTCCCTTCACCCCTTGTGCTCACCCCCCACCCCCACCTCCATAGCCCCTGGTAACCACAATACAGTTTTCTCTGTCCATGTGTTGGTTTATATTCCACATATGAGTGAGATCATACAGTGTTTGTCTTTCTCTTTCTGGCTTACTTCACTTAACATAATACCCTCCAGGCCCATCCATGTTGTTGCAAATGGGACGATTTTGTGTTTTTTTTTATGGCTCAGTAGTATTCCATTGTATATATATACCACATCTTCTTGATCCAATCATCAGTCGAGGGACACTTAGGTTGCTTCCACTTCTTGGCTATAGTGAATAATGCTGCAATGAACATAGGGGTGCATAAGCCTCTTTGGATTGTTGATTTCAGGTTCGTTGGATAGATTCCCAGTAGTGGGATGGCTGGATCATAGGGCATCTCTATTTTTAATTCTTTGAGGAATCTCCATACCATTTTCCATAGAGGCTGCACCAGTTTGCATTCCCACCAGCTGTGTATGAGGGTTCCCCTTTCTCCACATCCTCTCCAACATTTGTTGTTTTTTGTCTTGGTGACTATAGCCATTCTAAGGGGCGTGAGGTGATATCTTAGTGTTGTTTTGATTTGCATTTCCCTGATGATTAGTGATGTTGAACATCTTTTCATGTGCCTATTGGCCATCTGTATATCTTCTTTGGAGAAGTGTCTGTTCATTTCCTCTGCCCATTTTTTGATCGGCCTGTTTGTTTTTTTGTTGTTCAGTTGTGTGAGTTCTTTATATATTGTGGAAATTAACCCCTTGTCAGAGGTATGTTTTGCAAATATTTTCTCCCAGCTGGTGGGTTGTCTGTTCATCTTGATTCTGGTTTCGTTTGTCTTGTAGAAGCTCTTTAATCTGATAAAGTACCACTTGTTTACTTTTTCTTTAGTTTCCCTAGTCTGGGTAGGCATGTCATCCGAAAAGATTCCTTTATGATCAATGTCAAATAGTGTGTTGCCTATATTTTCTTCTATGAGTTTTATAGTTTCAGGCCTCACCTTCAGGTCTTTGATCCATTTTGAGTTAATTTTTGTGAATGGCGATAGCAGATGGTCCACTTTCATTCTTTTGCATGTGGCTGTCCAGTTTTCCCAACACCATTTATTGAAGAGGCTTTCCTTTCTCCATTGTATGTTCTTAGCTCCTTTGTCGAAAATTAGCTGTGCGTATATGTGTGGTTTTATTTCTGGGCTTTCAATTCTGTTCCATTGATCTGTGTGTCTGTTTTTGTACGCATACCATGTTGTTTTGATTATTATTGCTTTGTAGTATTTTTTGAAGTCAGGGATTGTGATGCCTCCAGCTTTGTTCTTTTTTCTTAGGATTGCTTTAGCTATTTGGGGTCTTTTGTTGCCCCATATGAATTTTAGTATTCTTTTTTCTATTTCCGTGAACAATGTCATTGGGATTCTGATTGGGATTGCATTGAATCTGTAGATTGCTTTAGGTAATATAGACATTTTAACTATGTTTAGTCTTCCAATCCACGTGCATGGGATATCTTTCTATTTCTTTATGTCATCATCGATTTCTTTCAATAACGTCTTGTAGTTTTCATTGTATAGGTCATTCACCTCCTTGGTAAGATTTATTCCTAGATATTTCATTCTTTTTGATGCAATTGTAAATGCTATTATCTTTTTGAGCTCTCTTTCTGTTAGTTCATTATTAGCATACAGAAATGCAACTGATTTTTGTAGATTGATTTTGTACCCTGCGACTTTGCTGTAGTTGTTGATTATTTCTAATAGTTTTCCAATGGATTCTTTAGGGTTTTCTATATATAAAATCATGTCATCTGAGAATAGTGAGAGTTTCACTTCTTCATTGCCTATTTGGATTGCTTTTATTCCTTTTTATTGCCTAATTGCTCTGGCCAAAACCTCCAGTACTATGTTGAATAAGAGTGGTGAGAGTGGGCAGCCCTGCCTCATTCCTGTTATCAGAGGAATGGCTTTCAGTCTTTCCCCATTGAGAATGATGTTGGCTGTGGGTTTGTCATAAATAGCCTTTATTATGTTGAGGTACTTTCCTTCTATATCCATTTTATTGAGAGTGTTTATCATAAATGGATGTTGTATCTTGTCAAATGCCATCTCTGCATCTATTGAGATGACCATGTGGTTTTTATTCTTTGTTTTGTTGATGTGGTGTATCACGTTGATTGATTTGCAGATGTTGAACCATCCCTGCATCCCTGGTATAAATCCCACTTGATCATGGTGTATGATCTTTTTAATGTATTGCTGTATTTGGTTTGCCAATATATTGTTGAGGATTTTTGCATCTGTGTTCCTCAGTGATATTGTCTTTTTCTGGCTTTGGTATCAGGGTGATGTTGGCCTCGTAGAATGATTTAGGAAGTGTTCCATCTTCCTCTATTTTTTGGAATAGTTTGAGAAGGATGGGTATTAAGTCTTCTTTGAATGTTTGGTAAAATTCACAGGAGAAGCCATCTGGTCCTGGAATCTTATTTTTTGGGAGGTTTTTGATTACTATTTCAATCTCTTTACTTGTGATCGGTCTATTCAGATTCTCCACTTCTTCTTGGTTCAGTTTTGGGAGGTTGTATGAGTCTAAGAATTTACCCATATCTTCTAGATTGTCCAATTTGTTGGCATATAATTTCTCATAGTATTCTCTCACAATCCTCTGTATTTCCGTGGTATCTGTTGTAATTTCTCCTCTTTCATTTCTAATTTTATTTACTTGAGGTTTTTCTCTTTTTTTCTTAGTAAGTCTGGCTAAGGGTTTGTCGATTTTGTTTATCTTCTCAAAGAACCAACTCTTTGTTTCATTAATCCTTTCTACTGTTTTTTTGGTCTCAATTTCATTTATTTCTGCTCTGACTTTTATTATTTCTCTCCTTCTGCTGACTTTGGGCTTTGTTTGTTCTTCTTTTTCTAGTTCTGTTAGGTGTAATTTAAGGTTGTTTATTTCGGCTTTTTCTTGTTTGTTAAGGTGGGCTTGTAACGCTATAAGTTTCCCTCAGGACCGCTTTTGCTGCATCCCATATGATTTGGTCTGGCATATTTTCATTTTCGTTTGTTTCCAGATAATTTTTGATTTCTCCTTTAATTTCATCAATGATCCATTAGTTGTTCAGTAGCATGTTGTTTAATCTCCACATTTTTGTCACTTTCCCAGTGTTTTTTTCATGGTTGATTTCCAGTTTCATAGCATTATGTTCTGAAAAGCTGTTGTCATAACAAACAATCTTCTTAAATTTATTGAAGCTTGCTTTGTTTCCCAACATATGGTCTATCCTTGAGAATGTTCCATGCACGCTTGAGAAAAATGTGTAGTCAGCTGTTTTTGCATGGAGTTCTCTGTATATGTCTACTAGGTCCATCTCCTTGAGTTTTTCATTTAAGTCTACTATTTCTTTATTGTCTTTTTGTCTGGATGATCTATCCATTGATGTAAGTGGGGTATTAAGATCCCCTACTATTATTGTGTTGTTGTTAATGTCTCCTTTTAGGTTTGTTAATAGTTGCTTTATGTACATTGGTGTTCCTATGTTGGGTGCATGTATATTTATAATTGATATGTCTTCTTGGCAGAGTGTCCCTTTTATCGTTGTATATTTCCCTTCTTTGTCTCTCTTAACCTGTTTTATCCTGAAGTCTACTTTGTCTGATATGAGTACGGCAACACCTGCTTTCTTCTGTTTGCCGTTAGTTGGAGTATTGTCTTCCATCCTTTCACTCTGAGCCTGTGCTTGTCTTTAGAGCTGAGATGTGTTTCCTGGAGGCAGCATATTGTTGTGTCTTGCTTTTTAATCCATCCTGCCACTCTGTATCTTTTGATTGGAGAGTTCAATCCATTTACATTTAGGGTAATTATTGATATATGAGGGCTTAATGTTGCTGTTTTGTCACTTATTTTCTGGTTCTTTTGCATTTCCTTTCAAACAAACCTATTTTTATTAAAAAGAAAGAAGAAGGTATACAAAACAGTATGGCAGTTCCTCAAAAAATTAAGAATAGAATTACTATATGATCCAGCAATTCCACTTCCAGGTATATATCCAAAAGAATTGAAAGCAGGGTCTCTAAGAGATATTTGTACGCCTGTGTTTATGGTAGCATTATTCACTATGGCCCAAGAGGGAAGCAAGCCAAGTGTCCATCAAGAAATGAATCGATATATAAAACGTGATGTATACATACAATGGAATATTATTCAACTTTAAAAAGGAAGGCAGTTTTGACACCTGCTATAACATTGTTGAAACTTGAAAACATATGCTCAGTGAAATAAGCCAGGACAAAATACTATATGAGTCCACTTATATAAAATATCTAGAGCAGTCAAACTCATAGAAACAGAAAGCAGACTAATGGTTGCCAGGGGCTGGGGGGGAAGGAGAAATGGGGAGCTGTTGTTTAATGGGTGCAGATTTTCAGTTTAGCAAGATGAAAAGTTCTGGAGATTGGTTGCATAATAATGTGAATATACTTAACACTACCAGACTGCCCACTTAGAAATGGTTAAGATGGTAAATTTTATGTTATGTGTATTCTACCACAACTAAAAATCTAAAAAAGAAACAAAGAAGAAGGAGAACGTTAGCTAGCTGTGTTTCTGGGATGTAACCGTGCCTGAAGGTCAAGTTGACACTGGGATGATGGGATTCTATAGATGTCCTCTGAAGATCTCTTAGTTCTGTGGATTGTAAAATGTTAGACTTCTTTCTTCACACTCGAAAATAATTCAATTAATTAAAAGGATTTCTATAATATGATTTGTAATCAGTATTTTCTGTTTAGACCATGAGAACTTCAAGAGCCCCATATGAATACAAGTTTTAAAATTTTGGCATATTCAGGCAGAGGGGAAAAAAATGGATTATTTGGCTTCATTTTCAACGTAATCTATTTTTCTGGTCTCTAGTGTACAGCCCCCTTTGAAAGGGGCTCTATTTCAGGCAATGTGGCTTTAAGTAGGACTTACATAAATTGATGCCACTGCATCTAATTCATCATTCAGGAACTCAAACTTTGTAATTATGCGGCCAACCATTTCCAATCATGAGTCAGTTGTGAATCTAAATAGAATGGTTCACCCACTGCAATTACATAAGTTCCTCTTATTGGAAGGTTGTAATTACTTTGGCAGTCCTCATCACCGGCTCTGTTTCAACTTTTAGAGAATACTTCTCTTTGAGATGTGACACCGTACCTCCAGGCTCTGCAGTCTGCTTGCTAACTGCATCACAGACAGGGTGGGCACCTCAGGACTGGCAGCATGATGGGCTTTCTCATTAAGGCCGGTGGGATGAGGCTCCCACTGGCGCCCCCATCATGGTACTTGGAATATAGACATTATTCAGCCACTGTTCTTTAAGAAGTGCATTCTCAATGGGTCAAACTTGAGTGTGGTATATTTTGGAACTGCATACTATTTGGGCATGAGCAGTATAGTTGTTGTGGATTACAGGTTCATGTTTGTTTGTTTTTAAATCAGTTATCAGAATTTCAAAAGTAATATATGCTCCTAGAAAAAATTCAAACACTGCAGAAGACTCTAAAGTCAAGTTAAAAATGTTTCCATCTCTCCTCTAACACTACCCATGATGTAATCCTCATTAACAATTTGGGATGTTTTCTTCCATACTCTTTTCTTTGCTTATACAAACATATGCATGCATGCGAGTGTATTCTTTTTATGTTTACTGCATCATAATAAACATGGTAATCATTAATTTGCTTTTTTCACTTGACCACATCATAAGCATCTCCTATGGACTGAATGTTTGTGTTCCCCAACCCCTGAAATCATATGTTGAAGCCCTAATCCCCAATGTGATGGTATTAGGAGATGGGACCCATGGGAGGTAATTAAGTTTAGATGAGGTCATGAGGGTGGAGCCCCTAATGGGATTAGTGCCCTTATAAGGAGAGGAAGGGACAAGAGCTCCCTCTCTCTCCACCAGGTGACAACACAGCAAGCAAGCAGCCATCTGGAAGCCAGGAAGAGAGCTCTCATCAGAACCTGACCCTGCTGGCACCTGACCTCAGATCTCCAACCTCCAAAACTGTGAGAAATGTTGTCTCAACCACCCAGGCTTTGGTATTCTGTTATAGTAGCCTGAACTGATGTAAGACAATAATATCCTTTGAATATGATATATTTTGTCAATCTTATTCTTAACAGTTACATAGTAGCTCACGGCATGGAGGTTCCTCGGTGCACTGAGTCATCCAGGTTTTGAAGGATATGCTGGCAGTTTGCCATTCCAAACAAAGTTGCAACCATCACCTCTTTGCTTATATTTCTGCACATGGACTCTTATTTTTAACAGATAATGTCCAGGAGTGGTAATGCTGGCTCAAAGATTTCTTACCTTAACATTTACTTTACCTTAACAGGGCATATCTTACCTTAACAAACATTTCCATGTTCATTTTGAACCTTTTTTCTCTTTTGGCAAGTATCAGGGACTTGATATGGGAAAATATAATTGAAGACACTTGTGGGAATAAAATCTTTCTTGGCCCAAGCTAATTGATAAATATTTCCAAACAGCATACTAATGTTTTAGAAAATACAAAGCTATGTAAGACATGATTGCACCTCACACACCTCAAGATTTCCTTATCTAATAGTAATTTAACTGCTAAACTACAAGAACTCTTACTGGGAGTTTTAGAGAAATAAAGAAAAGTGATGGATTGGTGTGTACTGATAATGATGGTGAAGGTGGTGATAATATTAACAGCCAGGACTGACCATCTGGCATGCATGGCTACGGTCACTTGGTTGTTTATGGCTGGTGTTCACTCTGACTGATCAGTGCCTGTGCTAATCTGGTTGTTAAATATTTTTAAGATCACCCTTGAAAATAGTACCTTCCATTTATTTTAATGGAGCACAATGATCTCATTTAAGGCTCACAACCTCAGATGGAAGGTACGGTTATCATCTTCATTTTATAGTTAAGGAGACTGAGGCTCAGAGATTGAGTAACTTGCCTAACTAAGTAATGGGGCAGCCCAGGGTAGGTGACCACATGCCATTGCTTGGTGCAGTGGAGGACGTGTTGGAGTAGTTAGAAAAGACTACAGTACAAAGTGAGCAAGGGAGAGGGAGGGCATCCTGGGCATGGTCTGGGAAAAGCCTCTGAGCTGGAAATGAGAAAGTTCTGTCCAGCTAGTCTTTTTCCATTGGAAGATGTAGGGGAACCACCCCAAATTTGCCACCCCAAAATGTGTCTCTTTGTCTTTATTATTTTTAAGAACAAAGGACTCAGGAAAAACTTTGACTTTCCCTCTAGCTGCCTAAAAGAATTTAATATAGAAGGCCTGTTTCAAGAAGGAGCTATCACCATAGATAACCATAGTACACTATGAACTAGGTGTGGTAGACCGGGAGGAACCCAGCAAGACCCATTTGATCAAAGTCCTCTCCATGTCCCATTGTCTCTGCAAGGCATGGCAAACATTGTTTACCAAACATTTGTTTTTCCATCTCCATGTGAATTACCTTCCTCGCCTTTGACACCCAAAACCACCACCACCAACATTCTCTTTTGTCTTTAGCTGAAGATGGTATTTAAAGTGGTGGCTTTGGCCATTTTGGTGAGTTACTCAGTTTTCCTGGGTTTCTCCCATGTATATATGTTATTAAACTTTGTTTGATTTTTCTCCTGTTATTCTGTCTCATGTCAATTTAATTCTTAGACCAGCCAAAAGAACCTAGAAGGGTAGAGGAAAATTTCTTCCTCTCCTAGAAGGACAAGTGTGGGGGTCTTTGGGATTTGGTCCAAACCTGCTTCCCTAAACTTGTTTCTCACCACTGTGCTTCGTGTTCTACATTCAGTCCAGCTGGACTGTAGAATTCACTACTCTACTACTCTACAAATACACTTTTATACTTGAATGTTGTTGGTCACACTGGTCCTCTTTCCAGATCTTTGTCTGCCCACATCTTAGTCACCCTTCAAAGCATATTCAAAATACAATATCCTTCGCAGAACTTGCTACCTTCCACAGAGCCAGAAATATGGTCTTCCTCTCCTAAAGCACTGATTATTTTTATCCTAAATTAGGGTTATCTGTGTGCACGTTTTAAGGCATGTATGCTGTTGTAAGTTCCTGTCTTATTCATTTTTGTTTCACTCATAGCACGGAGCCCCTAGCACATTCTGCATAATCATAGTAACAACCAATCTGAATATTTCAGAGTAAACAAAAATGAGTTTTGAGAGGAAATCTTGGACATAAAATGAAGGGATCAGGCCAAAAATCTTTGGATTTATGCAACAGTTACTGGAAGTCGTTGTTGATTTTTAAACAGGTTGATAACAAGGATTAATTTTATCATTCTGATAGTAGTACCAGGGTAAATTCAAAAAGAAAATTCTATTGCCTAGATGGAGTGGAGAAGAATCACTGTATTGGAAAGTATTTAAAATACATATAATTTAGAGACAGTAATGAGAAGGATTGGGCAGAGGGACAGCCTTCAAGGCAGGAGGCTGAGAGTCAGAGTTCTGTGCAAATTAATTTAGCCCAGGATCTTGGGAACCTCCCATCTATGGCCAGTTGGTCAGAAGCTCAGGTGACAGCCTGGACTTGTGATTGACGTCTGAAATGGGATTGGAGGGGGCAGTCTTGTAGGACTGGGCCCTTAACCTGTGAGATACGACGCTATCTCCAGGTAGATAATGTTAGAATTAAGTTAATTGCTTGGTGGTGTTGAAAAAAACACACACTGGAGTGGGTCAAAAGAGACTTCCCCTAATAAAATCCTTGCATGTTGTGCCTGTCTGGGCATCGGCTTCTTAGAGGCCCAAGCGCACCACTCCTTTATTGGGTTTCTCCTGTATGAGCAGACTCAACTCCTTTTACACTTCCTCATATTTACTCCTCATGCTTCAGTCATTCAACAAATATTTATTTAATCCTCATCATGCCAGGCAAAGTCTGAACAGGTTGGTTAGCTTGGTTCTTTCTCTGAATGCCTCCTGTCTTGCCTATATTGCTTCTAAAAGGTAGAGCTAAAAGTAAACCCAGTCCTGAAGTGCAGTTTGGACAAATCATACCAGAAAGTAGGCTCGTTTTCCTTGTTCAGGACATACGCCTTCCATTCAGGCAGGCTAATGCTGTGTTGGCTCACTGGGAGTGGCCTCTTACTGTGATTTCACTGTTGACTTGAAATCCCCAATTTTTTTCCCACTTACTACTGTGGATTCATGTCTTCTTATCCTGTATTTGAGCAATTGCTCTTTTGGAGAGTTAGAGCTTATATTTATCCATAGAACAGCTCATCCTGTTTGCCCAGCCTGTGGTTTTATCCTGATGGGGTCCCTCTGGGTCCTGCCTTGGATATAAACATATTTGCTCACACCCATGGGTTGATGAGCAGGTTCTGTACTTCTGCATCCCCGAGCATCCCTTAACAGTGAAGGCAGCTGGTAAGCTGAACAGGAAGCACAGCAGAGTTTATTTTTTTCTCCTAAATTTTAATTTTCTGTGAGAAACTGTGCTTTTTGGTGAAGGTACAGCACATGTAGCATAAGCAGATTCTGTGCATTCTACCAGTGACAATGGAAATGGTTAAAAGTCCTGATGGCAAAAAGTGTGGAGTGAGCTCTCTGTGAATTTTCATAAGGACAATGACTTTTTTTAGAGGGCTGTAGATGAAACACTGATGAAATGTGTTATTTCACAAGGTGACTGACTCCAACCATGTTTGTGTGTGTGGTTTTTTTTTTAATTCAAATAAGTTTAAATTAAATTTTTATCTGAATTAAAAATTCTTATCCATTACCAAAAAGGGAAAAATTCTCTTAAGTTCAGGGAAAACAAAATAAAGATCTCTGATGTACTAATTTATAGGTTCACTCTGTCTCTGCTCCTGGGCCTTCAGCACGGTATTAATAAACAGCAATCGACAAATCATCAGACAATTCCGTCTTATTATGTTGGGAGACTGGCTAGCAGAAAGGGCCCCGGGAACAGGTAATGTCAGGCAGCCACATGATCCTGGACAAACCTCCCTGGGCCTCAGTTTCTCCAGTGGTTCCCTTGTCTATATCATAGGGTTATGGTGAGAATCAAATAACATACTGGGCATGAAAGTACTTTACAAACTGCAACTTGCTGTTTGGATGTCAAGGATTATTATTTAGGAGCTCAAGGAACACCAGACTTATTCAGAGACCCTCCACACCCTCATATGTGATTGACACTTGAGTTTACAAAAGAGCATTTTAATGGGATGACATGTTCAGCTCAGGTAATACAGAAGCAGAAAATTCAAATTGAAAACAAAGACGAGATTGGTAATTAGAAAGACAAAATTATAAGAATGAGCAATCGAAGCTCTACGATAATCAGTTTATGACGTCAGGAATCTGAACGTTGGAAAGTCTCTTTGGTGACATTCATGGAGACAAACAGGAAGAGTTTAGTGGTAGGAACAATGGCCAGGCTTGATGTTTCTCTTCCTGATGCTCAAATAGACTCTGCTGTTTTCCCTTCTCCTTGAACTTGTTGGTTTATCCTCCCAAAGCTCACTAATTTAGCTTGCTAACTCACTACTCATCCCTGAAATACCTACACAAACTTTTAACAACCAAAGTGCTTGCAAAGAAAAGGATCCAGATGAGAAGGGGTAAGGCATAGAGTCAACATAAACAAAAAGCTGAAGCAACACGTAGAAATGATCACAGCGACATGAGTGGTTTGTCTGTAGGCCTTTGGCACCCATTTTTCAGAGTCTCTGTCCATACGGCATGAGGTGATTGACTCTCTGTCCCCATACCTTATTCTTTTCAACAGAGATACCCTGAGAGTCCACGAGGAGAGCACAAGAAAGGCATATATCCAATTCAAACTGCAAAAGCTGTAATTTGTGTGTTTCTCCCCTTTCTTTAACTTCAGGGAGGATGGAAGAAAAGTGGGACAGATTGAACAATAAATATACCCACAAAGCAAATGCCTTCATCACAACACATATCATATTTTGACAAGTTTTGTAGGCCCCAAGCTACGCGATGGTGTAAGAGTCCTGTTTTTCATTCTGTTGACTTTAATTAGGCTCACAAGTTTGAAAGTTTATTGCTATTATCAGTATTTTTTTGTGTGTGTGTGTGAGGAAGATCAGCCCTGAGCTAACATCCATGCCAATCCTCCTCTTTTTGCTGAGGCAGACCGGCCCTGAGCTAACATCCATTGCCAATCCTCCTCCTTTTTTCTCCCCACAGCCCCAGTAGTTGTCATAGTTGCACATCCTTCTAGCTGCTGTATGTGGGACGTGGCCTCAGCATGGCCGGACAAGCGGTGCGTCGGTGCGCGCCCGGGATCTGAACCTGGGCTGCCAGTAGCGGAGCGCGTGCACATAACTGCTAAGCCAAGGGGTCGGCCCCTATCAGTATTGTTTTTTAAAGCCAGTATTCTTAACAGTTAAGCCTCCCAAACTCACCCAGCTCAACCTCACAAATTTTAAGAGAAGATACAAGCATATATTTTTGTGACATTTTCTAGTACCAAGTCAACAGAGTGGCCATAATAAGATATAGTAGAGCAATAGCATATAAAAGGGTCTTTATAAAATGGTTCTTTCAGAAATTCATAAAACATTCGAAAATGAGCCAAAAGGTTTCAGGCAATGGAGAAAGTGTAAGATTGCCCAAAAGGATGAATTTTAGCATAAATTGGTGTAGTAAATGAGTGGATCAGAAATTCTTGATCCTATTTATCCGCTAGTTATTTTAATAAATGTTCTCAGCATTTATTTGGATTTCTGGTTTCTTCCCCAATCGATGTGCTAAAGATCATATTTTTAAAGCAAAGGCCAATGTACAGAAGGTGCAGCCGTCAAATGTAGGGACAAGACACCCCAGTCGTCACCCTCTTATCTCTTTCCCCAGAACTCTAAGTTTTAGAGGTCGCAGGTGTCTCGCCAGTGACACCCCAGAATCCTACGGAATTTGTGGACACATTTGAAGGGGCTTTTCTTGGCTGAGGTGCCTGTCTTCTAGGCTGCTACTTGGGATCCCAGAAATACACGCCTAGAGTAGGCATCAAAGAGCATGGTTAGGTCTGGGAAGATATCGTTAAGATATTTGAAATATTCCTGCCAAAATGTCCCACCCACCTATCCGATTTGGCCCAAAGAATTTATATTTTCATTGTTATAATTTAGTTCCAATTTAGTACTTGGCTGGCTTCTTGCTTGGGGAGAATGCTAGGGGAGGCAATCAATCATTGGCTGGCTTTTCTTCCATTTTTGAAATCCTCTGGCTTCTTTTCTTTGAAATTTCCGTCTTTTTTTCTGGGAGCTCTTTCTGTTCTTGATGTTTACACATGAAGGCTTTCTGGATACATGGACTTAATACATCTTAATACTTAAGACATGAACATGTATTAAAACACCCATCATGTTTTCCCAACTGGGGCCATTAAGCACGTTCACCTGCCATAAAACATTCCAAGACTATAGCATGCCATGTTACCAACACTCTCAATTCATGCTGTTCCAGGATGGTGTGTAGTTCCAATTTAAAAAGGGCATCAGTATGGGACACAAATATCATTAGGAGGGAAATCTGGAGCATAAAATTTCTTCAGATCATGTGAAAAAGAATTCAGCTTTACCATGTCTTACTTTCATATATTTGTGACAGTAGGGCTGGCATAGACAGCGCAAAGAAAATTTCATAGGCCTCTCCTATGCAAGAAATAATCTGGTTATTGGCAAAGATGACAGGTCGTTAAAAGGAGGGCGAGTCTACTTACACCTGTTTGTAGACATTTGCTGGAATCAGAGATGCTGGAAGAGTTCAACTTCCTTTTCCTCTACCGTATTTCTTGTCGTGTTATTAATACGCTGCTTTCCAGGGGTACCAGTTGAGACCTACTGGCCTTTCTTACTGTGAACAGGTGTCTGTCTTTATGTTCATTTCTGGAATAAGGGGGATAAATAAAAACATTTGTACTTTTCTTCTTTGGGGACCTCAGAAGAGAGAGAGGTCTGTGCTCCTCTGAGGACAAGAGAAGGAATGGGCAGAGTTTTGAAAGAGACAGAACTCTTAGGAGGTGCCATATTGTGGCACCAACCATATTTCTGCCAGCTCAAAGATCTTGGTTGGGGCAGCTGGTCAGAGAAAGAGAATTCCTGCCCAGCTGTTTGATTTTTCCTCATTAGATGAGACCTGTAGGAAATTCTTTCTATCAATAAACAACCAGGATATGAACAGCTCTTTATTTGGCTGAAGTAGCCAGGTGCCAACATGGTAAGATCAGAGGCATCCTCCTGATTCCGTCTCCTGTCTGACTCAGCACATGCCCTGCAATTATCCTAGTTCTCCATCTCTTGGGATAAGTAGTGATTTCTAACCCTTGGCTTGACATTCAAGTCATGTGGAGAGGATTTTAAAAAATACTGATATTGGGGTCCCACCCTGGACCTATTAAATCAGAATATCTACAGATGGTGTTTAGGCATTTGATAGATTTTAAAAGTGCTTCAGGTGATTCTAATGTGCAGGCGGGGCTGAGAGCTATTAGGTTACTCCATTAATCTCTTCTGCTAAACAGAAATGTTTTCTGGCAGAAGAAACACATGATGTCACTATAAGTCATCAAAATCATTTACACCTTTGCTGGAAGCATCCAGCAGGAGATAAGCCTAGGGCTAGGACAAGCAGGTTGAGGTTGACGGAAAGTGAACAGAGGAAAATGCCAATGACTCCGGGATGTAAGAGGACCTAGAAAACCAAGATGCAAGTCAGGGCTAAGAATAGGGAAGATTTGATAAGAGACGGAGAGAAGGCCCATAGAGACATGATTCATTTATTTCACAGTTTTGTCAGGGCCAGCTAATTACTGGAAGAGGAGGTGAGGTTGGGGATGCGGAGAGGGAAATTAACTTAGTACTTCCTGGTTTGGAGGTCAGATGACGTAGTTCATTACGGAGGCTGAAAAGGACATGGGCAAACAGTCATCCTCAAAATTTGTTTGGCTGTGGGCAGACCACCCAGGATATTCATTATTTTCGAGAGAACGAGCAGTCATCATTAGTCTACTATAGGCCAGTAGCAAGAAAGAAATTTCTTTTTAACCTAAAATAAAAGCCTGATAAAATTCTCTTTTGGAGTATGGTCCTCGATTTCACAGTTCTGTGTAGCTAAATCAACCCTTCTAGGAGTAATTCAATGCAGGTTGGCCGTGTATTTCACAAAATATAGCAGTGCTCCATTGTAATGCCACGTTGAAATGAGGGGCTCTGTGGACTCTGCTAATAACTGAAAAATCATGAAGAGCAATCATAAGCGATGTGAAGCAAAAAGCCAAAATCTAGAGTCTTGCTCTCCTGATGAGAGATTTCGAAAATTAGGGCTGTGTATTTCAATAATATGGTTGTTTGAAGATAAATTTTTTTTCAGTTAATATCAACTCAATTAGTTGTTGGTTTTATCTATTTATTTTCCCAAAATATAAATTAGGTCATCTAGAGCAGTGATTTAAAGATGCATTTTTTTTTTTAATTACCATCTTTGAAATCAGGATGTAGCTTAAAATAGACAGAGTCTCATATTAGGAGAAATAGGGTTGCTCTCCCAGGCCTTAGCAATCTCCTCTTTCCTCCATGTTCAAGACCCGTTATTTCCAAAATCTGTGACATAACCTTTCATTGACTTCTCTCCCGTGGCAGCATTTCTTGGATACATGAATGCTGGGCTCTGACTCCTCAGAAAACAGCAGCTTCTCTGGAGTCCCGAGCTCTCACCCTTTATCTTGCTACATCTCCCATCAGTTGGTCATTCACATCAAGTGCCATTAAGGAGCAGTCCTGGACTGAAGATGTCCCCAAGTCACGGGAGGGAGAGAGCTGGATGACTCTCACGGAACTTCTCCACGAAGTGCGCAGTTGACCTCCCTTTTATACCTCAGAACCAACTTTCTATGCTTCAGTTTAAAAGCTTAGAATTCTATTACTGTTGAGCACACATGTTTTCCTGGGAAGTCTCACCCTGTAGCCATCAGCTTCTGCTTCCTCGCTGTGATGGAAAGCTCCCTTTCACTGAAGCAGTCTGTCCATTATCTGATAGTTAGAAGGTTCTCACCAAGAAAACACACAATAGTCAGCTTAAGAGGAGCCCAAGTGTCTCCAAGTTCTTCAGCCTCCCAAGGGCCATCGCTCCTTGTAGTCACCAAATACCAAGAATCCAGGACTTCATCCTGCCTGACTGCAGGAGTCCCGTCCCTTCCTGAAATACTGCTGAGGAACTCGGGGAGTGCTCTTATTCTTTTGGTTTCACCTCTCCCTTCCTACTCAACATACTGCTTCTGACATCTTCCACCATCTTCCATGTGCCATCTTGGTGCTCCTCTTTTGGATCTGGTGCAGCTTCTTGGATTCACTTCATCTCTCATTTGGACACTGACCCTTCTTTAATCACTAAGGCATAGTACCATCAAGGCAGTGGTGTTTAAAAGACCTTACTGAAGATTTGAGAATAATATTAGGGAATTGGCATGCAGGAAGGACAACTTATACTTGGTTGCCACTGCTCGCTGCTCCTATGGTCCATCAGGCCCCTACTAGCTGTCTCCTTCCTTAGTCTGCATGTGCTGCCATTTTGCTGGGCCCAGCTCTCCTATTTTAAGTCCACTTCTTCATCTCCTCTTCTCCCTGAGTCCCAGAGGCCGCGGTTACTCCTCTCTCTCCCTCCCCCCACTTCCATTATAAGAATCTCTCAAAGATGTCTACAATGAAGATAGCCATTCACATTAACGAGCAGAAAAGTTACCATCTCTGTTTGAAGCATTGCATTTGGAATACGTCCCAAAGTTCAAGATTAGCACAAGGATGACAAATAGGTACTTGCCTTAAAATTACTCATAGAAGTTGAATAGGAAACCCTGCCCGAGGAAAAATTCCTTCTTTGCCTTTAGAAACATGGGAAACATATTTCTGGCATTTTAACCAAACACCAATTTGTTCCCAATTGAGGTTCAGAAGTCAAAGGTTCAGAAACGTTGGGTCCGGTCACAGGGCTTGCCAACTGCAGGCTCTGTGTATTTTAATATTACATTAACATTACATTAATATTATCAATATCAGTATACTATACTAATATTAACCATATCATAATATAGTTATTATATAATTATATTAATACATCATGTTAATACATTAATATTACATTAAATTAATGTAATTACATTTGATGTTACATTAAAGTTAACTCTTAGTTTGATTTGAAATCTTCTTCCCACTATTTGCCACCTTTGAGTCTAGTTTTGCCTTATGAAGCTAGGATTAGAACAAGTCTAATCCCTTTTCTACATTCAAATATGAAGAATATACTCTGGTCTCTCCAAGTCTTCTCTTCAAGAAATTTAACCTCATGTTGTCACATAGTTTTATCATGGAACTTAGGGCTATTTAATATCTTGATCATTAATCAAGAAAATGGAAGTAGGCCCAATTAGGATTTGGCGATAATCAGAATCTTAGAGATGAGTTCATCTACTCAAGCTACCAGATTATTGATATTCCTTTCACAGTGTCCTTGAAAAGGTAGAAATTTATTGTTAAAAAAATTAAAGATATATTTCCAGAAGAATTCCACTGCAATCCTATAAAGTTTGAACCATATCTTTATCCTGTAACTTTGAGGAGAGAAAAAAGAGATACCTAAACTATGTGTTAGTAAAAGTTATTGCAGTGCTCTCACATGATTTTTAAATATTTGTAATTTGTAAGATGTAAATAAAAGCATTTCTGATTTTTTCTTAGTTTAGATAAAGCATGGTATGTGCCTAGAATCACATCCTCCCTAGATTGTCTATAGCAACTTGAAAGTTTCTGATAGGAAATGTGCTGGATGATATTTCATTTCTTCCAGAGCTTAACTTCTCACAACAGCTGGAGGAACTTCTCCAGCCTCATCTACTGCAAACCAAGGCAGCTCCTCACAGGGCTGGATGTGGTTCCACTACCTGCTGCACGGAGCAGTGATTTCATCTAAGAAGCAAGTGCACTGACATGCCTCAGGCCTGGCTGAATAGCAAAACCCAATGTCCCACCCTGTCTCTCATGAACGCCTACTGCTATGGGTTGGATTATGTCTCTCCAAAATTCATATGTTGAAGTCCTACCTGCCAGCACCTCAGAATGTAACGTCATTTGGAGATAGGTCTTTACAGGGGTAATCAAGTTAAAATGAGTCATTAGGTGGGCCTCAATCCAATATGACTGGTGTCCTTATAAAAAGGGGGAAATTTGGAGTCACATATGCATATAGGGAGAATAAACACTATGTAAACACAAAGGCAGAGATCAGAGTGATGCTTCTACCAGTAGAGGACCATGAAAGATTGCCAGCAAACCACAAGAAGCTGGGGAAGGGGCAGGGAACAGCTTCATCCTCAGGGCCCTCATAAGAAACCAACCCTGAGGACACCTTGATCTTGGACTTCTGGCCTCCAGAACTGTGAGAGAGTAAATTCACATTGTTTAAACCGCTCAGTATTAGTACTTTGTTATGGCAGTCCTACAAAAGCAATCACATCTATCTTTCTCTTTTTCTAATTCTTAGAGTAACCATTTTTTTCTCATCAGAATTACATGGCAAAATAATAAATGTTCAGAAATGTATAGACAGAGATATACCTTTATCCCCCCTGAATATCTTTTAGTCATTCAGTTTTATTTTCTGATATGGCAACATGTTATCATTGTTGACATGATGCCAGGGACTTGCCAGGTGCTATGCTACCAGCTGTTACCCGAACACGTGGCTCTCACATCTCCCAGCAATGGAGGATGTGGGACAAGATCTACCCAGGCTCAAGGTGCATTTGTAATTCTGGAAGTTAACAAATTGTCCTGGGTTTGAAACGAGGAATTTTGCACAGATTATGCCATAGATTAAATCTCCAAAAACGCTGCAAGGATGTTTGTTAATGCCAATGATAGGTTTGCCAGTAGAGAGGCCAGTAATTAAAACAATCCAAATCCTGCTATATTATTTATTGAAAATTGAATTCAGGCAAGGCTTGCAGTGGGTTATAGTTGCTTCCAGAATAAACAGCAAAGTGAATGCACTGCCTATTGTCTCTGAAAGTCAAAAACTATAGTTTGAAGAAGCTGACATGGAGATTCAAAAGAAGAAGTAGGCATGGACATGGAGATCTGTTTGTGACACGTTAAGACAGTGCTAGAATTAGAGGAGTATACCTCTGTATATGGTGTGTTCTTCATATATGATAAAAGGCTGCAAGGACCATTCAAGGAGTCATTTATCTGCATCTGCTCCTCAGGACTTGATGTGTCTGCATCCACTTCAGTGATTTTTAATCTCATTTCTAACATCTGTTTGGACCATGGGCAGCAATAACCAATGAAAAGTCTCCTGAAACTGAAGATCAGGAAACCTGGGAAGCAGATGAAACTTTTCCTGTGCTGATATCACATCCATAACCTCGCAATATTTCATTTCCTCCATTTTTTCTGGAACATATAATTACCTCTGTACTTTATTTAGCAAGAGGAGATAAACAATATTCTTCCCCTACTTTTGAATATAATGTAAAATAAATATAACAAATAAAATAATATATTAATAAAGTAAATATATAATAAAATAAAATATTCATAAGTAAAACAAAATAGCTAAATGACAAATTAGGCCTTTCTTTACTAGTCATTTGGGTTTAAAGGCAGATTTTCTATGGAATTCTTTTCCCTTGGACTCAGAAGAGCTAAGTGCTGGTTGCCCTCAAGAAAGACTGCTTCAAGGGAGTATCAGTAAACCATCGCCATCCCCAAGCAAGCTTTCCCATCCACGTTTGCTGCTCCCTGTGCCCAGGCCTACAGCAGAAGTGGTCCAGAGGGGAGCTGAGGCCGTGTGGGCAAGGGCAGCAGGAGCTTCTTCTCCACACACCAGGAGTTTTGAGCAGATGCCCTAAGATCTTTCCCCTGGAGAGCCCAAGGACCTGACAAATTTGTAGAGCAAAGTTATTGGGTTATTCCTTTTGACAGAGGAATATGTAATTTTCCTTTTCTCAACAATCCTTTGAAATTTCAAGCTTCTGATTACATTAACACAAAAATACATTATTTCATGTGTTAAGATCTTTGTTCAAGTCCAAGCAACAATTAACCGTTTGCTTATGTATATATATTTTTTTCTGGGGTAATCAGTCAAAGTTTGAATCAATAAAACCACTAATCCTACTGTTCAGTATATAGAGGAAACCATCTAATGTCAGTTTCCCTCAATCTTGCTTGAAATTTGTCTCTATGCAACTACTACGAGGATTCAGGAGTTAGGGTGTGGGACCGTGCTTATGGGGGCACCAAGCTCCTACTTTCCAAAGCCTATGAGCAATCACCAAAAACCACGTTAAAACTACTGGGGCCTTACAGATTTGATGAGAAACAAGCCTGTTTATGAGAGCTAAGGAGGGCTGGAAGTGTTCATACAAGTGCTACCTCAAGAGACAGGTGGCCTCTGGTAAGTGTAGAATCGGAGACCTCCCTTCCCTGCTTCTCCCGAGAGCCTTCAGTGTGAAGGAGGTGCGCTTCTTTCTGTGGTGGGTGCGTTAGACTCAACCACAGAGACAACCCCAACAACATAAAACTGTCCCATTCCATTTCCATTTAGATCATGATTCATTAGAAGCATTTTAATATAATTTCAGTCATTACATGTTCTCATAATGTTGTGTCTAGTTACATGGGCAATGGCTAACAGTTGTTTTTTTCCATTGAGTTATAAGTGACATAACACTATATTAGTTTCAGGTGTACAACATAATGATTCAATATTTGTATATATTGTGAAAGGACCACCACACTTAAGATTAGTTAACACTCATCACCACACATAGTTACAAATTTTTTTCTTGTGATGAGAACTTTTAAGATCTGCTCTCTTATCAACTTTCAAATATGCAATACAGTGTTATTAACTATAGTCACCACGCTGTACATAACATCCCAAGGACTTATTTATTTTATAACTGAAAGTTTGTACCTTTTGACCCCTTTCACCCGTTTCACCCACCCCCCACTCCCTGCCTATGGCAACCACCAATCTGTTCTCTATTACCTATGAGCTTGTTTTTTTCCTTTTCTTTTTGTTTTTTTTAGATTCTACATATAAGTGAGATCATATGGTATTTGTCTTTCTCTGTCTGACTTATTTCACTTAGCATAATTACCTCAAGGTCCATCCATGTTATTGCATATGGCAAGATTTCCTTCTTTTTTGCGGCTGGATAATATCCTGTTATATATATATGCCACATCTTTTTTATCCTCTCATCCATCAATAGATACTTTGGTTATTTCCGTATCTTGTAAATAATGCTGCAATGAACACGGGGGTTCAGAGATCTTTTCGAGTTAAGTGTTTTCATTTTCTTCAGATAAATTCCCAGAAGTGGAATTGCTGGAACCATCATATCAAGGGTAGTTCTATTTTTAATTTTTTGAGGAACATCCCTACTGTTTTCCATAGAGGCTGCACCAATTTACATTCCCACCAACAATGCACAAGGTTTTTCTTTTCTCCACATCCTCACCAGCACTTGTTTCTTTTCTTTTTGATAATGGCCACCTAACAGGTGTGAAGTAGTATCTCATTTTGCTTTTGATTTGCATTTGTCTAACATCTCTTACTCAGTCCTTAGTCATACCTTTTAGCCAAGGATAAGCTTTGACTCTCATCTTGCTTTAGGCTAATGTCCTTTTTACTTATTCTATTTCCTCTGGTGCTGTTAGTTAGGCTAAGCTAGGCTATGCTGCTAAAATCTTAGCACCCGGACAACAGAAGCTTGTTTCTTGCTCAGGTCAAGGCCACTGGGAGTCATGTGATTCTCAAGAGCAAGCTTTTTCTCTGGATCCTCAGTGATCCAGCTGCTCCCATCGTGCAGCTCTGTCATCTCAACACGTGGTTTGCTGCTGCATGGAAGAAGCTAGCTGGAGGATCCCCATTCGGCTCTTACATGTGTCCGCTCAGAAGTGGGATTTCAGCTCCTAGTCCATTGACCAGATCCAGACCCCTGGGGGGGTACATGACTGTCCGGTGAGTCATGAGGGTCTCTGTCATAGTCCCCATTCACATTTTGTCATGATTTACTGTAATCCTAGTTTTATATTTTCCCCAACAAACTAAGCTACTTTTTTCCTTCTCCTCCTCCTTTCCTCTCCCCTTTTTCTTTCTTTCTTTCATCTCCGCCTGTCAGACTTTGCTGGATGCAGTTACAGCTTCCTGTTCACTAAGGGAGCCTCTATTTCTCAGAGGATAGGCTGTGGGGTCAGTTAAGTCTACGCTGTTTGACCAACCTCAGCAGATGTGTCCAGACAAGCAACATCATCTTTTTAAAACCTGTTTAACTTCAACCAGTGATTCTTATATTTGAATGTGCATCAGAATCAACCAGACGGCTTCTTAAAGCACAGAATTCAGATTCAACAGGCTTGGGATTGGACTTTATTTTTATTTATTTTTTAAACAAGTTCCCAGATGACGCTGAGAATTTATTTTTTAAACAAGTTCCCAGATGACGTTGATTCTGCTGGTCTGAGGACCACGTTTTGAGAACCACTGACTTAAAGTTAAACCTGCATTTGAGAAGCAGGTTGTTTCCATTAACCTAGACTTATTATTTTTAGAAACCCACATTTTCTGCATGCTAACACAGCTGGGGCTGTGTTTGGGGGTGAGAAAAAATAAAATTATATTTTGATAGGAAGCGTGAGACCAGAGCTATTTATTGTTTGGTCTGAGGGTGGAGGGGTAAAGTTTTGTAGTCAATTCTAAGAGGTGCCTGGTGCGACTGGAGGAAGTATTCAACCTGTTCTTTTGGGGCTACCAATGACGGGGGCTGCTCTCTTATCAGGGCTTCCTGTATCAATGGGACTGTTTCCCCAGTACAGAGAAGAAAATACTTCACTTCAGGGCACCTCCTATGTGATATGAAGATGTAGGTTTGGGGATTTGTTTTGTGGTTTGATGGCTAGATTTATTAGCAACATTTTGTCCGACTCTAATTCAAAGAAAACAATGTGAGAGAATGAAAATGTCACGTGTGGCCCCTCAACATTGTTTTCTTCACTGCTTCAGATGGACTAGTTAATGCTTGTGGTCTCTAAAAGTGGCTGGCAGAGCTAAAGTGTGACCCGTGATCATTTCACAGTCATCCCACTCGTAGCCCATCTTTATTTCCACCGTGCCTGCCATTCATCTAGGGAATCATAACTTGTAACAACCGCTGTCTCTTTCAGGCAAACTTAAAAAATAATTGAGATCCCTCTTCCTACTGTTTCACATCAGATTCTTCTTTAAGACCCTTTTTGGATGGCAAGATACAAATCCTGACAAAGTTATATTATTCTAGAATAAATTTTTTTTTGAGAGACAAAATGAAATCTGAGTCTGAAAATATCTTCGCTGTTACTATCCATTAGATTGGTGGGTTTACTGATCTTCAGGGAAGTTAAAATAGAGGATTTGTGGTTAGAACTTCCAAGACTCCATCTGAAAGCACTTCATGAGAACATATGTAAACATCTTGTCCCTGTGTTAATTTCTGTGCCTGCATGTTGAGTGTCCATCATGGTAAGTTTGACAAAACTCTTACATGTGGAAAATGTTCTCCATTTAAGTAACAGTTTAAACTGTTATGTCAAAACTATATGGGATCCATAACTAAATTTAAAAATCTCTTTTTGAGTGTGGTCAAATATTTTTGTCCTTTTTAACTCAAAAGCTGATGTAGTAACTATTAGATAAACAAAACAAAACAATAATTTGATGGTCTTTTCCTGGTCACTATTTTAAAAGTTCTAAAAGCACTTCCAAGCCTTTGTCCAAACACATATTTTTTTAATGCAACTATAGTCTCTAATCATGGTCAATTTATTCCTTTTTAATTTTTCTTTTTTCACTTAATATGATTATAAACATTTTCTATATTTCAAGACTTAAAAATTCAAGATTTAAAAATTACATTTTTAAATCAAAGAAGACCATTTCACTGTGCAGATGCACCATCAGTTACTAGGATGAAGTTTACTCTACGTTTTTTGCTCCACCCGTCTCGCT
Organism: Diceros bicornis minor; assembly: GCF_020826845.1. NCBI lineage: Eukaryota > Metazoa > Chordata > Mammalia > Perissodactyla > Rhinocerotidae > Diceros > Diceros bicornis. The sequence continues at coordinate 53,251,346 of NC_080759.1, read as the reverse complement.
CTTCTTCCCAGTATCAACAAAGCGTCACAGAGCACCTTCCTGCATACATCGCCACCTCCTGTTGAAATATGTTCTTGGATTGTGTTCTCTGGAGTGATGCAAGGGGCATGGGTATTACTGATGCTCTTTCCCTGTGCTGTCATCTCCCTTTCACAAAATGCTGTGCCATTTATATCACTATCGTGGTGGCAAGGGTTAGCATGTTGTCTGTCTTTTGTGCAATAGCTCTGTGATGGGATATGTCCTTGCCATTCCTTTTTTCTCTCTATACCTCTTTTTCTCTATCCCCAATTTGGAAAACCCCTCGTTTGATAAGCATCTTCAGTGTGACTGCCTTCTACCTCTCTGATGACAGTGTTGAATCAAGAGAAGGAAGATGCCAGACGGGAGCATCAAGGGTGGAGTCTGGCGTTTGGTGGGGTGGGGTAGGGAGCAGAGCTCTCACTTGCATGTGTGATGTAATATTTTTAGGCTTCCTATGAACTCTTCAGTAAAATCTCCTTGTTCACTAATACTTCATGCAGTCAACTTCCTTTTTGAGGATTGTGTGCACTGAACATAACTCTAGGTCGGCACCAGATGACCCCAAGAGATAACAGCCACATCTGGTTCTGTAGGTACACATCCAGCCTCAGGAGCCTGCTTCAGCCCACAGTATTGACACTGTCGGGTCAGCAATGCCAGCACCATGGGAGATTCTGTATTTTGGATTTATTATCATTCTCATGAAATATTTCCCTTTGTTTCTCCCCTATTTGTCCATGTTTAAGTTCATTCAACAGACATTTATTGAGTCCTTGCTATGCATTAGGTGCTGAAAGGATTATAAAGATAAAGGTAGCTAATGCTTGTATTCTTCTTTAGAGTTTAAAAACGCTGTCGCGTATATTAATCTCTTGGATACAATATGGGCTCTGCTCTCCAATAAATTATGAGGACATAATAAAAAAGCCTTGTGTAACTGGAGTCAGGAGTTTGAGCAAAATGAAGCAGTATTGAGAGGTGCAGGTGTTAACCTCACCATGAGAGCAGGCTTTTAAATGAGCAGAAGACAGTTCTTCAAAATGGCAAAATGGATTAGAGTTAATGCCTCACATAAATGAAGGGATTCCGAATGAGTGGCCATGTATTTTTTAATAGACCAAGAAAAATATTCTATTCAGAAAAAATGAAGAATTAAAATGACTGACAGCTTTACTTGCCTATTTTTGTCCTTTCCTAATTTTACTTCTTTATGGAGAGAAGAGCGGTGATGACAACCCACAGAAGTGACGGGTGCTTGGGGTCACGGGTTTGCTTGGGGGCTGCCAGGAAAGCTTTTGTTTGGATTTGCTCCGTGGCCTGCAGCAAAGCAAGCCTGTAATTTTAGCTCCAGAAATAGTGTTCAGTTCAAGGTAAGTAAAGAAAAATTGAAGCGTCTGTCTCTTCTGAATACATTCTGTTTTTGACAAACTCTTCCTCTCTGTTTTGTTGTTCAGATGTGCTTAAGGTTGCATGGAGCTACATAAAAGTCCTTGATATTAACTCTTAAATTAAACCTCTCAGGAAAAATAAGTTCATGATGAAATGAGGGCAGTGTAGTAAGGATGTCTATTCAGTGGTAGTTAGGACACAAAAAATATTTTTTGGCGATACAAATGAGACAGAACATACCACGCCAATATATTATGATGCTATTTCTGTGTAAGTATGATGATGCTGAATTTCGATTTTCTTTTTCTTTTTGTTTTTTTGTGAGGAAGGTCAGCCCTGAGCTAACATCCATGCTAATCCTCCTCTTTTTGCTGAGGAAGACCGGCTCTGCGCGAACATCTATTGCCAATCCTCCTCCTTTTTTTCCCCCCCAAAGTCCCAGTAGATAGTTGTATGTCATAGTTGCACATCCTTCTAGTTGCTGTATGTGGGACGCGGCCTCAGCATGGCCGGAGAAGCAGTGCGTTGGTGCGCGCCCGGACCCGCACCCGGGCCGCCAGTAGCAGAGCGCGCGCACTTAACCGCTAAGTCACGGGCCGGCCCTGAATTTCGATTTTGAAATCTGCATGGGATGCTGGTTGCAGGCTCTCAGACACAACCCAGTGGAAGTGGACGTCCCAGGGAGGGTTTGGAATTGCTTGGCTGCCTGGCAGTCCAAGAAAAATCTTCCTCACAACCAGCTCCGGCAATTGACAGAAGACTCTTCAAATTCAGAGAAGTTGAGTCTGTTGAACATAAAAGAGGAAGAATGAAATCGACTCTTTCGTGGAGAGGATAACGCTCTTATTTACAATGTAGACAAAATGCCACTTATGCATTCTATGTTGACCTTTAGAATTCTTCCAGCTCCAGTACACCAGCAAGGGAAATAATTGGTTTGTAGTCAATAATAAAGGCAGTCAGCTACAAGTGTTGCTTTGCTAAGTTGTCCCTCTTGTCACATATACGTGTGTTGCAAAGGGACGGTACCAGATTCTCCATTAGCATTTGTTTATGCTGGCAAAGCAGTCAACACACTTACTGAGAGCCAACAATGCACTAGGCACCATGCTGGGTCACTGTGCTGCCCACAAAGGCCACAGCCCCTGCCTTCATGGGACCTACTGAATAATACCACTAGTCTTACCTATAGTGGATAATTCAGCAACTTTATTTTGTGTGACAAGTTCAACGATAGGGGAGGAGCAGACGTGAATGCCAGGAGCATCTAGTGGAGTGGGGTTTCTTGGCAGGTGTGCCAACACTGGGCTGGAGAGGTACCAAGACACTGACCTCCTCTGCCTTCAGAGTGGCTGGGTGGGGTATGGAGTGACCAGTGGGCATGGTATGATCTCTTTGGCCAGAGAAACCTCTGGTGGCCTCTCCTTTCATCTCAATCCATTCAGTACTTGGAGTCATTCAAGTATTATCATTTCTCTTTGTGTCATTGCACGGATGTTGGGAGGCATTATGGTGGAGAGTGGATCCTTAGAGAAGATGATGGCTTCAAGTTCAAGAAAGAGAATTCCAGGCAGAGGCTGCAGCATACGAAAAGGATCAAAGACCAGCAGTACCATGACATCTAGGTCAACAGTTAGTGTTTGGTACAGCTGGAGGGAAGGGACAGAGGGGTGGATGAGAGAGATCAGAGCAAGGGGATGAAGAGCCTTGTAAGGGGCTTCAACTTCCTCCTAAAGTCTGGGCAGAGCCATTGAAGGACCGTAAATGGGGTGGCCACTCAGTGTGGTCTGTTACAGGGAGGAGATGGAGGATAGGAACAGCCAGCATGTGAGCTGAGTGTAAGCAGCTTGGGAGGGTTTGGGAGGATCCAGGGGAGATGTGATAAGGCCTCAACCAAGGCAAAACAATTGTTAGTTAAAAAATCTTTTGCAAATTATACAGTGAACCGTAAAAGCCGACTTTAAAATACGCTGGAGGAGATTGCCTGTATGAATTGAAGATAAGATCTGTAATGACCAATTAGGGCAATTGAATGTATTACTGATTCTTTAATTTCAAGCCACAAAAACATGAAGTTATGAAAGTTTAGGCCAAATTTAAAGAAATCTTTGAAGAAAATTTTTTTTTAACAGAGTAGAATTGTTTCCCCCAAAGAGAATACTTCTCTAGAGCTACTTAGAAATGTCTACGCAGACATCATCACAGGTGGTTAGGACAGTAAAACTAGGAGAAAGGAAGAGGTGACCTCCCTACTGTTTCTATCTTCAGAGATCTTATTCTTAAAGTGTGATGGTTAATCTTGTATCTGGGGATTGTGCATCAGCTGCCAGCCTCCATGCTATTTCCCTTCACTCTATGGTAACCAATGATTCTAATGTGGCTGAAGTTTATGCATCCCCACTGAGATCCTGGATGCGAATGATGTGCAGGTGTGTGTAACAGTGTTACATAAGGACTATTCTGGAACTTTTAACTTTTGGAAGCTAGAGCTTGACAACAGTATACCTGATTCAAAACCATGTTGTAGTGGAATTTTACTGAGTTTTGGTGAATGCCTCAAATACACGAGAGTGAATTTCCCTAGTTTGGCAGCATTTGGAGTTTTTTGACCAACAACGGCACTCAAACCAATGAGGGCTGTACAAGAAGAGATGGCTTGACTTTTATATGAGAAGTACTGTCCTAATTATGAGAGTGCTTGGAGGGAGTGGCGGCACGTTCTCCTCTGAAGGTCTTTATGAATCACAAGGAGTCAGTTCGTCCATGCACAGAGGCTAACACGTGTCTTACTTGAAGAAAAGAGGATGGACCTCATGACCTCTTAGATATTTTCCAGCCCTATTATTCTATTTTTTATGAACCTTTTATTCAGCCTAACACAGTATCCAATAGAATAAGGTTTTTGAGACTGAACTTTTGAAATTAATATGTTGGGATATTGCTAGAAGCTCTTTGAATAATGAAATTTTTTATTTCAAGGGCCAGGAGTGAAATGCTCACCAACATATTACTTCCAGGTGAAGTCACAGCTCTACAACAGTTGTTACTCTTGCAGTAACTTGAAGGCAGCTGTAATTATTAACTAATTAGGGGGTGGAAATGGAAACTTGTCATTTTCATTATTCTGCTGGTACATGTTGTTCATCATTTTTTGGCATTTGGCATAGTGATAAAGAGTACTTCAGTCATGGTTTAAAAAGGGAGTGCATCTTGGAGGTAGATTAAATCAAGGTTTAGTTTTTTTGCCTCAACAGTGATATGTGTCATCTTCAAGCAAGGCTCATGACCAGGGACGGGGTTTATGATCATCTCTGGATCAAGAGGTAAGTGCTAAACACAGGGATGACCCAATGCTGAAGGCTCTGGGAGATGTGATTGGTAATTCTGCCCTGGAGATTAACATTTCATAATGGAGGCAACTTTGGACACGGGCTTTGGAGAAATACAGATGGGGTGAGGGGTGGGGGAAGGGAGGGAGAAGATATATACCAGAGGGGACATAGAGAAAAGGACATGCAGTGTGAGGTTGTTTGATAGTTATCCCTTCACCAAATATTTATTTTGGTCGACTATATGCCAGATACCATTCTAAGCTCCGGGCACAGCAGCAGCAAATCAAATGGATGAGTTCCTACTTTCTTGAAGGTCCTATTCAAGTGAAAATGCTCCAGGAATGTTAACCAATACGATGTGCTTGACATTGGACAGGTGGGAGGTGTCAGAAGTCCAGGGATGAAAGGCCATTCTGTGCTGGGCTCTAGTCTGCTGAGTTGGCACTCACAGGTAGCCCCAACCAGGTGGCTCCACGACCCTGGCATTTGTAGTTGCAGAACCTCAGTCACTCCTCCAAATACACTCAGTTATTTCTGGGAGCAAATTCCTTGAAGTGCCTCTCATGTGTCTGCACAGATTTTCAGCAGCCAGCGCCATGCCATCTTTACACTGTTCTTACTTTCTTATTATGGCCCATTGCTCCCAGCTGCCCCTGCCATGGCCCAGCAAATCCTAGGAAAAGCTGCACTCTCGCCCCACCATTCAGTCCTTGACAAGATGGGGTAGGGGGCTGGGGTGGTGTTGGTAGAGGGGATATGATCTCTCCTGAAGTTTTGGTACTGAACCTCTTAACCTCAAATTTGTGTGCCCAATGTGCAATAAGCCAATCACTGAGACATCGGTGCTGGAGATGGAGAAAGGTTTATTCAAATTGGCCAAAACAAGAAGGCAGGAGGATAGGTTCTCTCAAATCCACCTTCTCATTTTCTGCCTTCTCGTTTCCCTGCAGAGGTGGTCCAGATGCAGAAACTGCTAGCTTCCTGCCCAAATAATCTCTATACTTCCCATTCCAGAACATGCCAATGGGGCCCCATGTGAACATGTGTGCCTTAGCCTGAAGGCTTTCTCTTGGCTCACCTGTGCAGGTCAGAGATTCTGGGAGTAGATGGCCCAGGGGCAGCTCTCAGTTGATGGTGGATGGGAGGGGAGGATAAATACCTCAGCTTCTTTGCTGCTTAGGTATTTTGCCCTGTAAATTCGAACTGCTCTGGATTCTTTGGACCCCAGCCTTGGTCTTCTCAACTCAGGGAGACTGCTGGGCTTATTTGGGTCCCCTCTCCTATACTGCAGGCTGGAAACTTTCTAGGCAGTAAGCTGGCACAATTGTAGAGATACCTCATTTGTTTCCCTTCTCCCATGATCCCTGTCCTGAACTGCGTATTGTCTGTTGTCTCATTTATGTTGTCCAGTTTCCTAATTATTTAAGAGTAAAGCCATTCTCTATTACTCCATCATGGTTAGAAGTGGAAGTCCTTAGTGTCAACATAAGTCAGCGGAAAAAGCAGAGTCTTTTCAACAAAAGGTGCGGGAACAACTGAATATTCATATGGGAAAAGCTGAGCTTTGACTACTACCTTCCATCATCAAACAACCAACCAACCCCAAACAAGAAAACAACTTAAAATGGATCAAAAACCTAAATATAGTAGTTAAAACTATAAGACATTGAGAAGAAACAGAGAAAATCTATACAGCTTTGGGGTAGGTAAAGATTTCTTGGGATACAAAAAACACTAATCATAAAGTGAAAAAATTGATAAATTTCACCAAATTAAAAAAATTTTGCTCTTCAAAAGACACTGTTAAAAAATGAAAAGACAAACCACAAACTTGGAAAAAAGATATTTGTAATATATTTATTTATTATATATAATATTATATATTAATAACTAATATATATTATTGCATATACATATTTATATATAAAAATATAATATATATATAGCAAAGTACACTCTTCCAGAATTTGTAAAGCACTCTTATGACTGACTCAATAACAAGAAAATAACCCAATAAGTGTCAAATATTTCATTAGTCACTTAAGAGGAAAAAAAGATATTATAAGAGCCAGTAAGTACATGAAAAGTTGCTCAACATCATTATTCACCAAAAAAGCAAATTAAAACCACATGAGGTAGTACTATTCACCCACTAAAAAGGCTAAAATTTGAAAACTGATAATATCAAATGTTGATGAGGATACGGAACAGTTGGAACTCTCAGGTATTTCAGGTGGGTGAGTACACCGGCAACCTCTTTAGAAAACAGTTTGGGAGTTTTCCTATAAAGTTACACATGTACTTCCTATATAACCTTGAAATTCCACCCCTAGGTATTTACCCAAAAGAAGAGAAAATATGTGTTCACCTGCCCTCTACCCACCCCCCCCAAAAAACCCCCTAGCATACAACGTTCAAAAATGTTTTATTCATAATGGCCCCAAACTGGAATCAACCCAAATGTCCATCAATAGGTGGGTGGATAAACAAATTGTGATATATCCATACAATGGAATACTAGTCAGCAACAAAAAGGAATGAAATACTTATACTTGTGTTAAAGAAAAACCAAAATGGAGGCCAAGTTTGAGTATACCACTAAGCCAATCACCCATAGCCACATCACCAAAACTTAAACTGTCCTGATTTCCCCAAAATGCTGAGTCTGACTTTCAAAAAACTTAAACTTTGGTCATTTCAGCGTGACCTTGCAGCTTCCTGGCCAATTAGCTACAAACACGTAAGTTTATGCATTGCTACTACTCTGACAGGGATGTACATTTCTAGAAACCAATGATAACAGAAAACAATGCCCTTCCTCATTCGTGCTTTGTAAACTGGGCTGTAGCCCTGACAGCCAAGCTTTTACTACTTTCAGCTTTGAAGTTTCACTGCTAGCCAATAGGTTTTTTTTTTGCTCAACAAAATATTCATATCAAGTAAAGCTCTCTGAATTTTCTTTTGACACATGTAACAACATGGGTGGATCTCAAAAACAGTAGGCTGAGCAAAAGACAGGAGGCAAAGAGTACATACTGTACAGTGTTATTTCTATGAAATTCTAGAACAGGCAAAACTAATCTTTAGTGTCAGATCAGTGGTTGCCTGGGGTTAGGGGTTAATGGCGGATGGATCATAAAGGAGCAGGATGGGTCCTTGGCTGGGGGGATATTTTGTATCTTAATTGGAGTAGCGATTACATGAGTGACTATATTTCTGGAAAGGTACTCAACTATACACTTAAAACAAGTACAATTTTATTGTATAAGAATTATATCTCAATAAAGTTAATTTTAAAATAACTCAAATAGTTTTATTTGTTAAAGATACTTAACTATTTATCTACTGTTTACCAAGAGTTGGATGCTAGAGGTCTTACATTAATTATTGTATCTAGGATGTAAATAGAGAAACTGAGCCTTCAAGAGGCAAAGTAATGACAGAAACTAACCTGATGTCATTATCACAAGGGTGGGAGACAGGATTTGAGCATGGCCTTTCTAATTCCAAAGTCCTTGTTCTTGTCTGCTCTGTGAAGCAGCCTCTTTTGTCACAAAGGTTGCAATTTTGCTTCCTTGATAAAATGAAAAAGAACTCACCTGTTTAGCTTCCCTGTTCTGGGGTGCTGGCATGAGGGTCATGTCATGGTGCAGCCTACTGGAGTGCATGACCCTTACTCAGAGTCCCGCAGGAGTGGACAGCCCACCTGTAGCCCAGGTGTCCCAATTGCTGGCCCTTCCTCTGGAGCAGGGGTGCTGGAGTTGGCTGGCCAGACAACTTGGACACAAACAGGACACACAGTTCTGACACTGCCTGAGCCAGCTGGAGGAGCCACAGATCACTGCACCTGAAGGACCTCTTGGGCGTCGAGGCTCAGGTGTTCTTTTACACCTGAGTCGTCTCCTTCACCTTAGTGGCATCATTTCCTCACCTGTGGCCAAAGCTGCCCTGGACCATCCCTCAAGGTGGAGGTGGGATTGGACTGCCACGCTGGTGGGAAGTTCAGTCTAGCGTTTGCAGGCTTTGCTTACTTCACTGATCTCCCTGTAAGGTCATGAGCTGGCAGGCAGTTGTCACCCCTGGGTGGAGAGATGGGACAAGATCTGGAGCGCTCTTCTCCTTGCCCACCCCAACTCCTACTTCCCATTCCGCCCATCCCCAAGGTGGGCCAGAGAGCAGCCACATTCTGCAGCCTGAAGACTGAGGCCTCCCCCGTTACCACCCATGAGGACCTGAGGGGTGATTTGAATTGAAATTAGGTTGGATATAGAAACACTGTCACCATTCTTGAACACCCAAGCCTATGGACAAAGTCATCCATCTCTAAATACTTAGTGGTCTGGTGTGCTGGCTTTGTATTTGGGTGGACAAGGGAGGGTCAGGCCTACTATGGTGCACTCTCCTTCTAGGTTCTGGAAGAGAAAATGGGGCAGGAGGATGTTGGCCCCTTGGATCCGTTACAATGTGGACTCTTGTGTGGCTATTTGCAATAGCTCTGAGCCCCACGCAGGGGAGACAGGGGAGGTCTAGAGGAAGCTCAGGGCTAGGGAGAGAAGATCAAAACTTCTTTAGTGACCCCCAGGGTGCACAGGTATTGTGTGTGCTCCCAAACCTGGAAGCTCGCCCTGCACCTAATTCAATGAGAGACACAACAAGGTATTCTGTAAATGGGGATCTAAGAGGATCTGACACAATTTTCCAATGTCTTTTGAACTGTTTTTCTGCATCCAACCTAATTTCAATTGAAAGCGCAATGTACTTCAAGTACACTAAGACAGAATTGCTTCTAAGAGAATGTTGGCTCTGACTGTTACTATTCCTCTCAAGGCAACGTTAATATGGGAAAATCCACGATAATTTACCTCTGCACCCCACCTCCCAACCTTCCACTTTGTATCACAAACAGTGATGGAAGAAGGAAGGGAATGAAGAATGAATTAAATGGTAGTTGAGTACAAAACAAAAGTGAAGGTTAGAAAGAGGAGAGAATGAAAGAGAAGAGAGATTTTTCTGGGATTGAGGGAGACTGATGAAGAAGGCTGTGGTTTAAGAGGAACGAAATTGTGGTCTCTTCTGGTCTGCCTTGAAAGGGGTCATACGTTTCCCTCTTAGGTCCTTTTCCTGGCAACCCCTTCCATGCAAAACTCATTTGCATGGGCTCATGTTTTTTCCTTTTTTTTTTAAGAGAACCACATAACTCTTCCATAATGGTAGAGGAAGAAGACAGGATTGCTATAGAGCTCTAATTGTTTAATTATCAGACCACTTCAGGTATTTCAGGGTTTCTGGTATCAGCAATTCTGAGTACATGTTGCTTTTCTCACCAGAAGCTCTTTTTTAATTAAGTTAAAGTTGTCCGCCGTCTCACAGTTGATTTTCATTTTTTCAGTCGTGCAAGACCTTCCTGTAAAGCAACTTCAGAATACCCTCTTTTCACATCTAAGGCGGCAGTCATTAGGCCCAGATTTGCTGAGCCTGTGGGAATCTTACGACCAAAGTGATCTTAATGGTGTTTTAATGTGTGAACTCTTCTGCTCTTATGTGTGAGGTTACCAATTGGATAAAAGAAATGGCTTTGACATCCTGGTGGTTATTGGAGTTTGGAAAATGCCCCTGAAGGATGGAAGGTTTGTGATTTTTCTTTACTAGGTGAGAAACAGTTAAACCACTGAACCTGTATGGGTACCCACAGTACATTAGGGTTTTTTTTGGTCTCTTCATACTTTAGGTACATTGAGATATTCTTGGGTAATGCTTATGTCAGAGGAAATAAAGATCTTATGGATGACACTACCTTGTAAATCAGGAAACAGTAAAAAAGAAAAACAAGGAAACTTTCAATGGTCTCTAATAGGAGAGATGTTATGTCTTCAAAGGAGAGGTTTGTATCCTTCAAATACAGGCATAGTAGTATTTTGGGCTTATTTGAGAAAACTTCACGTATATTTATTACTTTATAGAGTCTTGTAAAACACTCAGCTCATAGAATAGAGGTCTTTTTTTTTTTTTTTTGGTGAGGAAGATTGGCCCTGAACTAACATCTGGGCCAATCTTCCTCTATTTTGTATGTGGGACACCGCTACAGCATGGCTTGATGAGCAGTGTGTAGGCCCGTGCCCAGGATCCGAACCTATGAACCCCAGGCCACTGAAGCAGAGTACGTGAACTTATTCACTATGCCACCAAGCCAGCCCCAGAGGTAATTTTTATTGGTGTTACCTCCACATGTGACTTCTGATCAACATCTCAGTAAAATGGAGAATGCATCAAAAGGTATTAACCAAAGTATTAAATCATCATTTTTACAGACTGTTACCTTGCTTAAAATCTCTCCTATTTTATGGGCCCAAGAACTGTCCTCTGGACAATTTCCCTGTCAAATACTGCTCCCATTCCCCGCATCCTACAGACTTCACTTTCAAGTCAATAATAATAAAATTCCCTGCAAGTTAGTTCCTTTGATATGTCCCAGCCTTTTCCAAGTGTGAGATGATTTCTGAACAGAGATCCACCTCACCATTTTTGTGTAACCAGTCCATTATCTCAATAACACCTTCCGTGAGAATTACACAGCACATTTTTGTGTCACCACATTTATTGAGCACCTATTACATGCCAGACATTGTGCCAGGAGCTCAAGACCTCAAGACGCCCAGAATGGACCTCAAGCTTCCTTCTGTTTTGGAAACAGCAAAACAAACCAACGATTACGACACAGGGTGGGGAGGACATAACAGAGGCATGCAGTAGGTACTGTGGGAGGTGAGGAGAGGAGTCCAAATCGGACCACGGCATCAGAGAATCCTTCCTAAAGGCAATGGTACTTAATCTGAGCCTTGAGGGATGCGTGGGAGTTGATTGATGGCAATGTGCTTTTCAGATATAAAGGAAAGCAGGTATGAAGACTTTGTGTGATGGCCAATTGATTGGGATAGGAGGAAGGACAGGTAAGGTAGGAAGTTGCAGGAGCTACTGTGGAGGCAGTTTCTGATTGTGTAGAGTCTTGAAATTCAAACTTTACGCTGCAAGTTCTCAGAATGGAATTGAAGTAGGGCAGCAGTATGAGTGGATTTATGTCGCAAAAGGATAGATCTGGCTGAAGTACAGAATATAGGTTGGAGAGAGAACATTCTAGAGAAAAGGCAGCCGATGAGGATGCTGTTGCAGTAATCCAAGTGAGAAGCAATAAGGACTTAATAAAAGCAGAGACAGTGGGAAGAAAAGGAAAGTGTAGGACTGAGAAGTATCCAGGCAAGTGAATTGGTTACTGATATGGCAGAGGAGAGAGGAGGAAGGGTTTAGAATGACTCCCACTGCTGCATGGGCAGTGGGGCCATCCTCCAAGCTGGAAGATGGAGGAGGGGAGGTTTACAGGGGGTTTCAGGAAAATGAATCAAGGTGTACGTGTAAGAGATTCATGGGAGAAGTTATGAAGGCAGCCACACGTTGGAGTCTGGACCTTGGGGCACAGGTCTTGACTGGAGATATGGACCTGTGGGTACTCAGCCAACAGCTGATGGTTGAAATCATTGAGTTACATGAAGGGAGAGCACAGAGCAAGAAGAGAAGAGGTTTGAGGATGATCAACACTTAGGGAGTGAACGAAGGAAGAAGAATCCAAGGCGATACTAGGGAAGGAGTTGTCAGGGCGATGGAGTGAGGATTGTTCCAAAATCTTCACACTACACTCCAGATGGATCCTTGTGGAGTTAAAGTGCCTCACCCCACTGCTGCCAGCTCCGTTTCCTTTCCTCTTGTGAGTTTCCCAAGAACAAGAGAAATATTTCCTTTCACTGTACAAGCCCCTACTTTTGGTTAACATTCTCTGTACTGACAGACCCTGTCTCTCAGTGACCTAACAAATATGAAGCCCCATACACCCTTCCATCTTTTGGTTCTATGCCCTGAAGAAAGGCTACTACTGCTTCTTAGACTTGGGTATAATTAAATTATATAACTAAAATTACTTTCTACAGGAACAAACTAGGCATACAAACTTCTGACACCAATAAATATTTTTAAAGAATGGAGCACAGTTTAGAGAAAATTTGAACAAATAAAAACACTTGGGTACAGGTAGATATCTTTCCTTAACGTATAACTTTTCTCAGTCACTGCTCAGCATGATACTTATTTTCACACAAGTTTATGGAGAATTAATTCACTCTGATATGATTTTATTCCTCAGCACTTGTCTTTTATTGAACAACCCTAAGCCGTTTTTTTTCCAGGTGTCAATGCTCTTGGAACCTTTCTTTTGCTTTCATTTTGCCCCAATTTTTACTACATCAGGGAGCTCTGATTACTTTACATTGCAAGCTCCTTGAGAACAGGTATCATTCTTTTACTTCTTTGTACTTACCTAACCCTTTCTATGCAAATTATTGATGAATATATATTGACAAATTGATTGCTTACAACTCACCAGGGAAATGACCAGTTGGCCCTCCGAGATTCCAACTCTTTCTCTGCTAGTTTGTTCACTTTCAGACCCAGCAGAAATGGAAAAGAAATCATATGCCAATAAAATCATATGCTAAGATGTGCTAGTTTATATGACCATCTTGAGAGGGTCTCTTTCCAATAAGAAAGGAACCTCACACAAACTTCACTAATTGTTATAAGGTTTTTGTCTCTATATTAAAAAACTGTGCAATGTTGGCCTTCATCTTTGAAATCTATTTTTATGGGCTACATAGAGGACTAATTGACTTGGAGGCTGTCTTGTTTTAAAGATAGTTCCACTGTTTTCAGAAAACTTACTCTTCAAACATATTTAACCTGAACAGACCGAGTTAAATAAAAATATTCCCCATTACTACTCAGTGTCTTTTAACATCCACTAGGTAAATTATTAATTAAAATCAGCACGTGTGACAGAAGGAGATCTAGCGGGCCCAGATGGGATGGAGTCTATATTAGTTTCCTGTTGTTGCAGTAACAAATGACCACAAACTCAGGGGTTGAAAATAATACAAACTGATGAACTTACAGTTCTGGAGGTCAGAAGCCCGCAGTGAGTCTTACAGGGATGAAATGCATCAGTAGGACTGCGTTTCTTCTGGAGGGTTTAGGTGGTAATCCATTCCTTTTTCTAGCTTCTAGACACCAAGTACATTCTCCATCTCTGTCCTCTTCTGCGTTCTCCTTTTGCACATGCCCTAGTCTGACTCCAGTCACTGTAAAAGGACTGAAGCAGGAGTAATGATTATATACCTTTAATATATCAAGGGAATATACGGCCTGTACACGATAGCACGAGCTCTCAATTCTGGATGAGCTATGAGACAAGATAAGGGAGGATACACGGAATTGTGGCAGCCTGAAAAATGCCCCATTGTGCACTTGGCAGCAGGCGTAAGTAGCACAACGCTCCATCTCCATTGCAGTCCCAGAGCAAATGCATTTTATTGATTTTTATGTTTAAAACTCTCATCTGTTCAAGTAGCATATTTAATGTTACAAGTACACTGAAATAAGTTAAAACTCCAACAGGCAAAAAGGAGTCCTACAATATATTGAAAAAATTGTAGCAAACTGTGTAACTCTCTAAAAGTTTATTTACAGATTAGGTGACTTAGTCATTATTCTTGTTTCTCCCATCTTTTAGTAAACAATATAAGTGCTCTGGTTCGATCTAAGGACAACCACTTTTAAAATCATACAAAAGCTAGAGGCCAGGGAAACTTTCTTCCCACAGTGAATATTTCAAAGTGCCAATTCATTTATGACAGTTTCTATTGGAATGGGAAAGAACTCTGTTAATAAAAGTTTTTTTTAAGTCATTTAAATCCAAATTGAGAGATGCTCATCCCATTACCAACAAGTATTTAAATCTCCATTCATCTACTATACCCAAAGATTGTTCTAATTGTAAAGTGTTTCGCCACCTCCCCGTTTCCTGCTCTTTCTGACTCTTGCTCATCCTAATTCCCACTTCATCGGATGCCTACTGTTATTATGCAGTTCCCAGACTCTCCAAAGCCCCCTGATGCAGAGCCTCACCTGAGCTTTCCCTCCTTACTGCTCTACTCCCTTCCGGAATCTTCCATGAAGCTTTGAAGATCTTTTCCTGAGAACAGTGTCATCAGGTTTCTCCCAGTTATCATATGTCTGATAACCCAGTTCCTGCAAAGTTACCTTATTCTGTTATTCTCTCTCGGATGACCTGAAATACAATGCTTTAATTAGAATTCTTTAGAACACAAGTTTTCTAGCACATAATAGTTGCCAAGTGAAAAATATGTTCAATTGCCAAATAAACCTAGGAAATTCATAATGCATATTGGCATGTGTGAAAACAAAATACCCCAAATAACTTGTCTGATGTCCTTCAGTATTTCCCATCATATTGTCCACAGAACCAGGGATGACCTGAGACCCCACCCCTGCTAAAAGAAAGGATCTTTAAAAATGAGCTGTCTTCCTCAGTGATGGGCAGGCAGTAGAGCATTTGGGGAAAGAGCAGCACAAAGTGAATCAGAGAAGTTACTCGGCTGGTGTATCAGTTAGGAGGATTTTAATAGCAAGTACTGGAAGGCACAACTTAAACTTTGGCAGAAGAAGGGAGATTATGGGTTCATTCCTTAAAAAACTTAACAGTAGATCTGCTTCAGGTGGGGCTTGGCCCTTCAAGTGATAGGAAAGTCAACTCAAACTTAAGCAGAAAGAGAGAAATTATTGGTTCATTTACTAAAAAACTCAAGGTGAGGTTTAGACAAGGCCTTCTACCATGGTCATTGGAGCTTGGTGTCTCTCCATCTCCTGGCTCTGACTTCAGCCTCTTTGACTGCATTCTCAGAATTCCATGCGATGGTCCTTGCCAGCAAACAACTCTTATCTTCCTTATTGCTAAGGAGTAGTCAGAAAAAGTCTTCTTGCATTTCATTGGTTCTGATTGGATGACATCGTCATCTCTGAACCAATCACAGTGACCAGGGAGATACCATACTCTGATTGGTCAGAAATGAGTCCTGGGGCCAGGGGAAGGGCCAACTTCACCCAATGCATGGGTCAGAGGGTGGGCGAGGTAGTGGTCCAACTAGGGGAAAGTTGTGTCATTGTTACTGAAAGCAAAGTGAGTGGGTGCTTGGTGGCCAACAGATATCCACTTCAAGGAAAAGGAAAACATTAGCTGGCATGTGTCTTGGTCTCCATGTATTTAAAAACAATTCAATTTTATAGATGATTACAAAGTTGTTACTGAAAATCTCAAGAGTGGATTAGTAGGTGAGTGACGCAGATAGTCAAGATGTCTGCAGTTATCAGAAAATGCTAGAGAAAGAAGATATTCCCAAGGTATGCAGGAAAAGTTGCCCTCTGAAAATATGACCATCCAATTTTCTCATAGGATGTGAGTCAGAGCTCTGTTCCTTACTAGGCTGCTGTCCTTAAGGGTGAAGGATGTTATTTTAATCTCTCCACCACTTAGCATAATGCTTGATGCAGAAGGGCTGATTAGAAGACCATTTTAGACTGGATTAATTAATACATTTGCAGAAGTAACTCAAAAGGTAATCTTTTTTTCCAGTATGTGCTGCGATGCTTGGGAAATGCCCATGTCCTGTCAAAAGGTTGTACTGTGTCTGGACCACTGTGCTAACTGAGGAATCTGTAGCCTAATAGCTGTTCTCTAACATGTCTGAAGATTGTGTGAGAATAAGGGTATTGGTCTAGGAGGAGTCTAGGAAGGGAGGAGAAGGGCAAGGACTTTTCAGTATCAATGGGAGAGGGGGACCTGTCCAACTTAACTCTGTGCAGCTTCCGTCTCTCCTGTATCTGTCCCATAAATTCCAGCCTCTTTGGCCTTCCCAAACTTTGAGCTTTCCTCAACTCAGCCAAGTTCTGTTCCCCTCTCTGCCCCCAGCAGTGTGCTGGTGCAATCGCTGGGCTCACCTTGTTGTTTCCTTCCTCTCATGGACCATAATCCTGTACAGGCTTTTGCTCAAATTTGTTGCATATATTTTGTCCAGTTTTCCAGGTGTTTAAGGTGGTAGTGGGGGTGGTAAATCCAGCCCTGTTAGTCCATCTTGGCCTTTGGCATTTGAATCCATTGCGTCTGGCTGGAGGTGAGGGTGGACCTAAGGAGGACATGTGGAATGGACAGAAGAAGCAAGAGGATCTGGCTACAGAGTTCTGACTGTTGGATGTCTTCCTTACAGATTCTCCTGGTTCTCTGATGAGTGATGACGGGTAAATGTAATTTTAATCCTTGAGGATGACCTAGTGGGCATTTGTCATATTTTCTGGACATCATGTTTTCTTAGGACATCCTCGCTTGAACTTAGTATAAGTCCAGCCTTCCCAAGGCAGAGACCAGAACGTCTGGATCCTGAGCTGTCTTTGAGGCATCAATGCAGACACGTGACCTGGGTTTAACCTGCCAGCCTCCACCACAGGATATTTCAGTTGGGAAGTGAGTGACTCAGGAGGAAGTTTCTGGGCAGAATCTATTCTCCCAGAGCAGGTGGTTGCACAGCTGTCTGGCAAGATCTTTCCTTGGTGCAGAAGTAGCACAGGTGGGTGACATTGGGGCTGTTTCCTTGTGCCCACAGGCAGCAGCAGAAGCATGGGTTCCTCATCAGGCAGCTCTGTGGCCAGATTTTAGACATTGGGTCTGGATCCTCAGCCTCAATTCTGTTTCACTGGTCCTGTAAGTACCTCCTTCTTCTTTATCAGCCAGAGTTGGCTACTCTCATTTGGAAAACTCACTGTCTTTGTTGTATTATTATTTGATTGCATAGCAGATTATCACCAAGGATGTACATAAAAAATTGGACATCATTTTACCAAATAAAGAAAGGCTAAATTTAAATAGCTTCTTCCAAGTAGATCAGAGTCTTTACTTATATGCCATCTGTGTATGTCATGGACCGATGCTGAAGACTAGAAGAAGTGAAGGCATTAATTTTTCTGGGTCTTATCTCTTGCTATTGTCAATTGTATTAATTTTTCTGTTTGAAATAAAATCTCCTCTTAGTCAGTGATTGTTATTCGATATTTTAATGACCTGTGTCAGCAGTATACAAATCATAAATTTTCTGAACAAGTTTCCAGGCTTCATCAACATTTCCACAGATGGACATTTGTAATCAAAGTATAGGAGGTATTCAGTTGACAAATGGTATTCTCTAATAGGAGATTTGGAAACAGCATCTGGTTTCATTAATTTTGTAACTTCACATTCCTTTACATTCATAAGCTAAACATGTACCCACTACACTTGTAATTCATTCTTTGGAAAGATAAGTATACATGGCATGGTGCAGAGGTGAGGGCCATTTTTATGGATAAATGCTCATCCTTTTAAAGCAGGATGCATAGTGGTGGCTTAAGTGGAACTCCTGATAGATTCTTAAATGTGTCAGCTGAGCCAGGATGCTAGCAGAGAAAGCAGCTCCCAGGAGTCAACAAGACAAGATGTGGTCATGGAAGATAGGAAATACTGCTTTAATAAAGTATCATTGACTCTTTGTCTTTTTAACAGAAAATAACCTCTTCCTGGCCTGTAATCAAAAGCATATCACTTGGAGTTTCTGGTGGGAATTTCTTAGAGCAGAGGTATATATTCAAATGTCTGGATGGTATACTTCACTCGTCACCAAGAATTACTCAGTGAGATGTTTATGGACAGGCGAGAAGCTCCTTTGTTGTGCAGACCTTTGAAAGGGGATGAGAAGAATGAAAAAATTGATAAGCAAATCAATGGATGGGCTATGAACGTAATAGGTGAGACATTGAACTAACTGTTGTTTATCCTTGCAGGAAATTGAGGGTGTTTTAAAAATAGTGTCTAAATTCAAAACCAAGCCATTATAACAAGAAGCAAAAGCTCTGTTGAACTTTTTGTTGTGTGAGAAGCAAAACTGTAGATATCAGAGAATAAATATGCTGGAAGGGACCTTAGATAGTTCATCTAGTACGATACTCTTATTTTGCTAATGGGGGAAACTGAGGCCCTGACAAGAAAGTGGCCTGCCCTTGGTCACTTATTAGGTAATAAGAGAGTGCAAGTTTAGAAGGCTGCCTCATTAAAGACAGAGCACTGTGACAGCATGAAGACTAATACCTCTACGATGTGTCCATCGTGGTGAGCAAAAATCTGGGAGACATTTACAAGCTAGGGAGCACTTGGCTCCCCCATGCTGCAAACAACAAGTTGAATAATATCCTCCGCTGATAAAACTGCTTGACTCTGAAAAGTGCCTCGGTTTCCTTATACCGGAACAGGCTCTCTCCTACTGAACATGGGACCTGAATGAAGCCCTCCCAAGTCAGGCTCATTGGCATTGACAGGAGTCTCAGCGCTGAATCACGATGTACAAAGGGAGGGTTGAAACAAACAAGACGGGGTCCAAACGCAGTTGAAAATATCAAGTACGTAGATGCGAGAAGAGAGGGCCCTGATAAAGGGAATTCATATCTGCAAAAACGCAAACAAAGCCCCCCAAATAAAAAAGACCTAGAGTCTTCGTTGATTCAAGCTTAGGATGCACCAAGAGTGTGATGCGACTGTTGAATAAACGAAAAGAAAACAGGTTGAATTAATCGGCTTCAGTGTCCAAGAGACCAAAAGAAAGTACGTACAAGGGGAAGAGATGCAAGTTCAATATAAGACGGAACTTTCTTGCTACTTATTGTATTAGATTGGGCTGACTTCATTCGGTGTGTGTCCCTGCAAGGGTGTGAACATCTGGGTGAACGTCTGTCAGGGAGGCTGAAAACCTGATTTTGCTTTGGACTAGATGGCCCCCTATCCCCGCTATAAACTCAAGTGTACGAATCCAAAGGCCAGCATAACTCTCCAATTCCCACCACTTACTGTGTGACCTTAGACAAGTTATTTAACCTCTCTGAGTCTCTCTTTCCTTGGCTTAAAGATAAAATATTTTAAAATATCAGGATTTAAAAAAAAATCAATTTAAGAAATGTGCAGCAAAGCCCCTTGTGTGGTGTTTGGTACGTGATAATTTTTTAAAAGTTCATGTCTTCAGAGCTTTCCATTTTTCGACCTATCATAACTCACTCAGGGATGAGCATGTGACCCCATAATAATTAATGAGATGCCCTGAGACTTGCTGAGGCTTCTTGGTGTTAGTATCGCTTAATAGTTTTAAAGCTGAGAGGACAAACATCCTGGAGATTTTATGACATCTGAACCTGGATATTACAGCCAGTCCAACTGGAGACAGAGTTGAGAGATGGAGAGAAACAGGCCCAAGGTAACTTTATCTGGCCCCTGAATCCAGCCATGCCTGAAGCCTGCTGACTTCTGGACTTTTCATTTATATGAGTAAATTAATTCCATTTTGCAAACTGCAGCCTGGGTCAGATTTTCAGTCACATGCAACAAAATAATCGTGACCGATGCAGTCCTCAAGAGACACACTCTCATGTCTTTACAAATTTATTAGTATTCCTTTATGTGAAGATTCAACCTGGCAGCTCGTCCTTTCTTCCATGTGTGGACCTATGGAGCCGTTGAGAGCACTGCTTTCCATCTCTGCTTAGAGCCCAGGGCAGCCGACTTTGACATGTCAAGGACATATTGACCTGAAAAGTTTACTTGTTGCTTTTGGCAACTCTCAGCTTAGAGAAGGTACGTTTAAAACCACAGCTGCTGCTTCTTTAGTTCTCCCTCTACGTGCCAAAAGCCCAATCAATAGTGAATACCTGGAATGTCTTCACACTTAATTCAGCATCTGGCCTGAGGAGGTGAATGCCAACTCTGGTCTCATGGCAAGCAAAAGTTGGAACCAAAACAGAAATGTTGAGAAATGTCTAGTCACACAGATTCACGAGTTTTTCTTTCTTTTTTTATGTTACGTTGCTGCCATCATCTGCTTGCTAATTATGTTAACCTTGTCAAAACCTGCTGAAAATTGGGTTAAGGCTGAAATGAGATGACACGGAATCTGTGGTGCCATGATTGGACAAGGTTGTCGGAGTCACTGTTCCAGTTCTTTCTGATGTCAGCTTGTCTTCATGACCTCTGGACTTCTTCTCATGAAGGTTGGGGAAAGAGGTGGGTCTGCCGATTGACTTGAATGTGAAGGTTGGTGGCCCAGGAGCTGGAGGAAGAGCCCTAGGGTCCTATTGTTTTCTGTAAACGTCAGTCATTCAACACTGGTCTCTTTCCCAGAGGAGCCTCTTCCCTCTGTGGGTGTTGTCTAGTCCCCCAGCAAAAGCAGCAACGCCCCCAACTAAAATTTAGTTTGGATATTGAGGTTGATGACTCCTCGGGCATGAAAGAATTTGAAAGAAGCTTTATTAGTCACTCAAAGGACTTCCGGGGAGAGCTTGGCGGGCACAAGCAGGTCCAGGCTGAGTTGGGCAGAGCAGAGGGAGTGGGTTTATAATAAGTGGCTAAGGGGTGGGACTGTGGAAAAGTTCCCAAGCAGGGGAGGTTTCAATTTCCCCTGGCTCTAAAGGAGGATGCCAGCTCAGGGTCTTCTTATCAACCTGTCTAGATGTAGGGCCGAAGGGGAAGGGAGGGCGAGACTAAAAGAAGTGGGCAGTGAAAGATCAAGAATGAGGTCAGACTCTTTATTGCAATCAGAAGTCATCTTACCTAAACAAAGTGTTTCCCAGAGCTGCAGTAACATAGTACCACAAATGGAGTGCCTTAAAACAGTAGAAAGGTATTCTCTCTCAGTTCTGGAGGCTAGAAGTCAGAAATCAAGGTGTCAGCAGGGTTGGTTTCTTCTGAACGCTCTGAGGGAGAATTTATTCCATGCATCTTAGCTTCTGGTGGCTGCTGGCAATCCTTGGCATTCCTTGGCATGTGGATGCATCTCTCCAATCTCTGCCTACGTCTTCACAGGGTCTTCTTCTCTGTGTTGTCTGTCTTTTAAAAGGTCGTGCTCATTGGATTTAGGGCCCACCCTAATTCTGTATGACCTCATTTCTATCTTTACTTTGAATTATATCTGCAAAGACCTTATTTCCAAATAAGGTCACATTCTGAGCTTCCAAGTAGACATGAATTTTGGGGACACTATTTAACTTGGTACACAAAGTTATCACATTTTAAAAATTACATTCTTTAATCACATTTATTAGATTGCTGAATTTGTGCTTACCCAAATGGGTCTGAAGAAAACCTTTACAGGCTCATGGGGTCTCCAGGAAAGGCATGAGTCTTCAAGAGTACTGAAACCTAATGGAAGAGTTTGCTCAGAGGTGAGCAGAAAAAGAGAAGGGAAGGGATGGGGATGCTATCTGCTCAGCATTTGCCTGGGGCAGTGGGTGGAGAACATCATTGACCTGGCAGACCTGTTTCCTCAGCAGGAACAGGCTGAGTCAGGAAATGCAGTGACTTTTGGGGAAGGATAATGAAGCCCAGTTGGGGAAGAAGGGATATCTTTCTGTCGCTTGCTGAATGGCCTCAGGAAGAGTCATCACCAGTGCTTTTAAATACAGTTCTCACAGTGAGCGCCCCATCAAGACTAAGAGTTGTTTGCTGGCATGTTCGATTTAAACATTTTCCATAGGTTGATTGGCTTCCTATTCTTTGACCCCTGTAATACTCAGCTAGGGCTGCCCCAACGAAATCCTGCAGACTGTGGCTTAAACAACGGAAATTTATTTTCTCACAGTTCTAGAGGCTGGAAATTTGAGATCAGTGTCAGGATGGTTGGTTTCTTCTGAGGCCTCTCTCCTTGGCTTGTAGGTGTTGTCTTCTCCTGTATCTTCACATCACGTGTCTTCCGTCTGTGTGTGTCTGTGTCCTGATCTCCTTTGTTTTAAGGACACCAGTCATACTGGATTAAGGTCCACCCTAATGACCTCATTTAAACTTAATTATCTTTTTAATTATCCTGTCTCCAAATAAGTTTACCTTCTAAGGTACTGGAATTTAGGACATCAATATATGAATTTGCAGGGGGATACATATTTTAGCCCCAAACAATCCATTTCACACTTTGGTGAAGAAAAGCATGTGCCTTTCTTTGTTTACAGATTTCTCCCTCTGAAAGTTATGATTGTCTTTTTTTTTTTTTTAATTGATGTTTTAATGGTTTCTAACATTGTGAAATTTTGGGTTGTACATTTTTGTTTGTCCATCACCATATATATGACTCCCTTCACCCCTTGTGCCCACCCCCCACCCCCACTGCCCCTGGTAACCACAGTCCAGTTTTCTCTGTCCATGTGTTGGTTTATATTCCACATATGAGTGAGATCATACAGTGTTTGTCTTTCTCTTTCTGGCTTATTTCACTTAACATAATACGCTCCAGGCCCATCCATGTTCTTGCAAATGGGATGATTTTGTCTTTTTTTATGGCTGAGTAGTATTCCATTGTATATATATACCACATTTTCTTAATCCAATCGTCAGTCGAGGGACACTTAGGTTGCTTCCACTTCTTGGCTATGGTGAATAATGCTGCAATGAACATAGGGGTGCATAAGCCTCTTTGGATTGTTGATTTCATGTGCGTTGGATAGATTCCCAGTAGTGGGATGGCTGGATCATAGGGCATCTCTACTTTTAATTCTTTGAGGAATCTCCATACCGTTTTCCATAGAGGCTGCACCAATTTGCATTCCCACCAGCTGTGTATGAGGGTTCCTGTTTCTCCACATCCTCTCCAACATTTGTTGTTTTTTGTCTTGGTGATTATAGCCATTCTAACGGGCGTGAGGTGGTATCTTAGTGTTGTTTTGATTTGCCTTTCCCTGATGATTAGTGATGTTGAGCATCTTTTCATGTGCCTATTGGCCATCTGTATATCTTCCTTGGAGAAGTGTCTGTTCATTTCCTCTGCCTGTTTTTTGATAGGGTTGTTTGTTTTTTTGTTGCTCAGTTGTGTGAGTTCTTTATATATTATGGAGATCAACCCCTTGTCAGAGGTATGTTTTGCAAATACTCTCTCCCAGCTGGTTGGCTGTCTGTTCATCTTGATTCTGGTTTCATTTGTCTTATAAAAGCTCTTTAATCTGATAAAGTCCTACTTGTTTATTTTTTCTTTAGTTTCCCTAGTCTGAGTAGGCATGTCATCCGAAAAGATTCCTTTAAAACTAATGTCAAATAGTGTGTTGCCTATATTTTCTTCTATGAGTTTTATAGTTTCAGGTCTCACCTTCAGGTCTTTAATCCATTTTGAGTTAATTTTTGTGAATGGCGATAGCAGATGGTCCACTTTCATTCTTTTGCATGTGGCTGTCCAGTTTTCCCAACACCATTTGTTGAAGAAACTTTCCTTTCTCCATTGCATGTTCTTAGCACCTTTGTCGAAAATTAGCTGTCCATATATGTGTGGTTTTATTTCTGGGCTTTCAATTCTGTTCCATTGATCTGTGTGTCTGTTTTTGTACCAGTACCATGCTGTTTTGATTACTATTGCTTTGTAGTATGTTTTGAAGTCAGGGATTGTGATGCCTCCTGCTTTGTTCTTTTTTTTTAGGATTTCTTTAGCTATTCGGGGTCTTTTGTTGCCCCATATAAATTTTAGTATTCTTTTTTCTATTTCTGTGAAGAATGTCATTGGGATTCTGATTGGGATTGCATTGAATCTGTAGATTGCTTTAGGTAATATAGACATTTTAACTATGTTTATTCTCCCAATCCACGTGCATGGGATATCTCTCCATTTCTTTATGTCATCAAGGATTTCTTTCAATAATGTCTTGTAGTTCTCATTGTATAGGTCCTTCACCTCCTTGGTAAGATTTATTCCTGGGTATTTTATTCTTTTTGATGCAATTGTAAATGGTATTAGCTTTTTGAGCTCTCTTTCTGTTAGTTCATTATTAGCATATAGAAATGCAACTGATTTTTGTAGATTGATTTTGTACCCTGAAACTTTGCTGTAGTTGTTGATTGTTTCTAATAGTTTTCCAACAGATTCTTTAGGGTTTTCTATATATACAATCATGTCATCTGCAAATAGTGAGAGTTTCACTTCTTCGTTACCTATTTGGATTCCTTTTATTCCTTTTTCTTGCCTAATTGCTCTGGCCAAAACCTCCAGTACTATGTTGAACAGGAGTGGTGAGAGTGGGCAGCCCTGCCTCGTTCCTGTTCTCAGAGGAATGGCTTTCAGTCTTTCCCCATTGAGTATGATGTTGGCTGTGGGTTTGTCATATATGGCCTTTATTGTGTTGAGGTACTTTCCTTCTATTCCCATTTTATTGAGAGTTTTTATCATAAACGGATGTTGTATCTTGTCAAACGCCTTCTCTGCATCTATTGAGATGATCATGTGGTTTTTATTCTTTGTTTTGTTGATGTGATGTATCACGTTGATTGATTTGCGGATGTTGAACCATCCCTGCGTCCCTGGTATAAATCCCACTTGATCATGGTGTATGATCTTTTTAATGTATTCGGTTTGCCAATATTTTGTTGAGGATTTTTGCATCAATGTTCATCAGCGATATTGGCCTGTAATTTTCTTTCTTTGTATTGTCTTTGTCTGGTTTTTGTATCAGGGTGATGTTGGCCTCGTAGAATGATTTAGGAAGTGTTCCATCTTCCTCTATTTTTTGGAATAGTTTGAGAAAGATGGGTATTAAATCTTCTTTGAATGTTTGGTAAAATTCACTGGAGAAGCCATCTGGTCCTGGATTTTTATTTTTTGGGAGGTTTTTGATTGCTATTTCAATCTCTTTACTTGTTATTGGTCTATTCAGATTCTCCATTTCTTCTTGGTTCAATTTTGGGAGGTTGTATAAGTCTAAGAATTTATCCATTTCTTCTAGATTGTCCAATTTGTTGGCATATAATTTCTCATAGTATTCTCTTATAATCTTCTGTATTTCCATGGTATCCGTTGTAATTTCTCCTCTTTCATTTCTAATTTTATTTACTTGAGCCTTTTCTCTTTTTTTCTTGGTAAGCCTGGCTAAGGGTTTGTCGATTTTGTTTATCTTCTCAAAGAACCAACTCTTTGTTTCATTAATCCTTTCTACTGTTTTTTTGGTCTCAATTTCATTTATTTCTGCTCTGATTTTTATTATTTCTCTCCTTCTGCTGACTTTGGGCTTTGTTTGTTCTTCTTTTTCTAGTTCTGTTAGGTGTAATTTAAAGTTGCCTATTAGGGCTTTTTCTTGTTTGTTAAGGTGGGCTTGTATCGCTATGAGTTTCCCTCTCAGGACCGCTTTTGCTGCATCCCATATGGTTTGATATGGCATATTATCATTTTCGTTTGTTTCCAGATAGTTTTTGATTTCTCCTTTAATTTCATCAATGATCCATTGGTTGTTCACTAGCATGTTGTTTAATCTCCACATTTTTGTCACTTTCCCAGTTTTTTTTTCATGGTTCATTTCCAGTTTCATAGTCTTATTATCTGAAAAGACGCTTGTTATGATTTCAATTTTCTTAAATTTATTGAGGCTTGCTTTGTTTCCCAACTTATGGTCTATCCTTGAGAATGTTCCATGCACGCTTGAGATGAATGTGTAGTCAGCTGTTTTTGGATGGAGTGCTCTGTATATGTCTACTAGGTCCATCTTGTCCAGTTTTTCATTTAAGTCTACTATTTCTTTATTGATTTTTTGTCTGGATGATCTATCCATTGCTGTAAGTGGGGTGTTAAGATCCCCTACTATTATTGTGTTGTTGTTGATTTCTCCTTTTAGGTTTGTTAATAGTTGCTTTATGTGCATTGGTTCTCCTATGTTGGGTGCATATATATTTATAAGTGATATGTCTTCTTGATGCAGTGTCCCTTTTATCATTATATATTTCCCTTCTTTGTCTTTCTTAACCTGTTTTATCTTGAAGTCTACTTTGTCTGATATGAGTATGGCAACACCTGCTTTCTTTTGCTTGCCATTAGCTTGGAGTATTGTCTTCCATCCTTTCACTCTGAGCCTGTGCTTGTCTTTAGTGCTAAGATGTGTTTCGTGAAGGCAGCATATTGTTGGGTCTTGCTTTTTAATCCATCCTGCCACTCTGTATCTTTTGATTGGAGAGTTCAATCCATTTACATTTAGGGTAATTATTGATATATGAGGGCTTAATGTTGCTGTTTTGTCACTTATTTTCTGGTTCTTTTGCATTTCCTTTGTTTCTTGTCCCATTTGTTTTGGACTGCCAATTCAGTTTGGTTGTTCTGTCTTATGACTCTTCTAGTTTTCTCTTTGTTTATCATATGTGGTTTTGTTTTGATTATTTGTTTAGTGGTTACCTTGAGGTTTGGGCAAAAAATCTTGTGTATGAGATAGTCCATTATCTGATGGCCTCCTATTTCCTTATACTAAGTCAATTCAGTCACTTTCCTCTTCCCCTTCTAAGTTGTTCTTGTTATACCTTATTCTATCTTGTGTTGTGGCTGTGTGTTTACAGTGATTAGGTTAAATTTATTTTTGGTGAATTTCTTCCTTTGATCGTTGAATTTAGTATTTAAGTGGTTGCTAACCTATTCCGGTAGAGATCTACTATTTTTTCTGAGTTTGTCTACCTACTTTTCTTCTTGCTCCAAGCTTTGTGTTCCCTTTCTCTTCTTTTTTTCAGGCCTGAGGGCCTTCTTGAGTATTTCTTGTAGTGGGGGTCTCATGGCCATGAACTCCCTTAGCTTTTGTTTATCTGGGAGAGTTACTATTTCTCCATCATATTTGAAGGATATTTTTGCTGGATAGAGTATTCTTGGCTGAAAGTTTTTGTCTTTCAGTATTTTGAATATATCATTCCAGTCTCTTCTAGCCTGTAAAGTTTCTGTTGAGAAATCCGCTGAGAGCCTGATGGGAGTTCCTTTGTACGTTATTTTTTGTTTTTGTCTAGCTGCCCTTAATATTGTTTCTTTGTCGTTGACCCTGGCTAGCCTTACCACTAGGTGTCATGGTGAAGGCCTTTGTCTGTTAATATATATAGGCATCCTGTTGGCTTCGCTTACTGTTATTTCCTGCTCCTTCCCCAGATTTGGGAAATTCTCAGCTATTATTTCCTTGAATAGGCTCTCTGTTCCTCTTTCCCTCTCCTCTCCCTCAGGAATACCAATAATTCTTATGTTACATTTTCTAATAGAGTCAGATATTTCTCGGAGTCTTTCTTCATTTCTTTTTAGTCTTAGTTCTCTCTCCTCTTCCATCTGGAGTATATCTGTATTCCTATCCTCTAAAGTACTAATTCTTTCCTCCATATTGTCAGCTCTGTTCTTTAAAGACTCCAGATTCTCCTTTATCTCCTCCATTGTGTTCTTCATCTCCATCAGCACTGATTGGTTTTTCTTTATGATTTCAATCTCTTTTGTGAAGAAACTCCTAATCTCATTTAATTGTTTGTCTGTGTTGTCTCGTATTTCGTTGAGTGTTTTTATGATAGCTATTTTGAAATCTCTGTCATTTAGTTTATGGATTTCTGTGTCTTCGGGGTTGATTTCTGGGTGCTTGTCATTTTGTTTCTGGTCTGGTGATTTCATATATTTTTGCATTGTGGTTCCTCTGTTGGTTTTGTTTTTCCTCATCCTGGAAATCTCTGGTTGCAATTTCCACCTGCCGCTACTGTCTGGTGGTAAAGGGCTGTGTAGTCTAAGCCCCCTGCGCTCTGCCCCGGTTTTTCTGCTGCAATCCGCAGTTTTGTTTTTTTTTCCCGCTGCGATCCATGGGTCCAGTCGTTTGATCAGGTCTGCCGCGGATCGCTTGGTCTGGTCTGGTCTGTCGCGGATCACTTGGTCTGGTCTGCTGCGGATTGCTAGGTCTGGTCTGGTCGGTTGAGCTGCAGAGTCCGGTTTGCGGGGAGGGGGGAGCTCTCTCTTTTGCCCTCTGGGTCCCTGACGTGGGAGGCTTCTCCTTTGCCCCTCTTTATCCACTCTCTGGGGTGCTCAGATGTTGATGGTAGCCCTGTGGCTCCTCTGAGTCCTCTGTGCCGGAGTTTCCCACTGGTTGAGAGAGTCCGAAGAGCCACGGTTTCCCGGCCAAGGGCCGCCCCTCCCCCCTCTCTGGGAGCCACATGGACCGGGCTCACTGATCTGATGGGGAGGGAGAGGAGTTCTCCTTACCTCTCCCCACTTCCTCCCGGGGCCCAGCATGTTCCGCTCTCAGATGTGCGGCAGTGTGGATCCCTCCGCTCTAGCTTTTCACTGTCTGGGATTCCGTTGTTGGTCTGTGACTGTTCCTTTTGTTGTATCTTGTCGGGGGAAGAGTTCACGGGAAAGCTCACTCCGCCATGATGCTGACGTCACTCCTCAAGTTATGATTGTCTTTTAAGGAAGTGTTTAGACAGGAGATGGCGGGGCCATGAGGCAAAGCCAGGATGAGCCCTAGCACCGTGACTCAGGTCAGATGTCATGGGCCTTCGTGAATGGTGAGGAGGGATTAGCAGGTGGTGCTGTAAGAGCAGCTCCTTGCCATCCTCCGTGAGAGAATCCTAGTCTCTAGGGATCCCCTTCTGGATGTTAATACCTTGACTTCCACCCACGCTGGGAACTTTTAGCCACCTCTGCAATCGACAGACCACATTGCAAATAAGCCTATTTCTTTGGGACTTAAAAATATAAGGACCTTATTATAATTGTAATTCCAGTTACAGGGCAGAATTTAATATAAGCTGGATTATTTTAGGGCCTTATTCTAGGAATTTAGATCTTGATACAGCAAGAAGCTATTTTAAGACTGTTTTTTGCATGGACTCTAGGATGATGATATAGCAAAAGCCAGGTGTGGTAGACAGAACAACAGCCCCCTTCCCCTAGGATGTTCGCGTCCTAATCCCCAGAACTGGTGAATATGTTACCTTATGTGGCAAAAGGGATTTTGCAGATGTGATTAAATTAAAGAGTTTGAGTTGGGGAGATTATCAATGTAATCACAAGGGTCCTTTTAAGGGTTGGGGATGCTGTTAAGTATCCTACAATGCACAGGACAGCATCTCACCCCTGCCTCCAAACAAAAAATTATCCAGACCCAAAAAGTCAATAGTGCATCGGTCGAGAAACCCTACACTAGAGCAGTATGTGTATCTTCTATCTTCTCTAACAATTGTTGTTACGGGGTCCTATCTTTGTTATGAATGCTTGTTCTAGAACAGAGTACCAGGCATTTTCATAAAAGCTTTTGTCTTCATTTTATTGAGGAACCAAGCAATCAAATACTGTAAAATTATTTCAATGTGTGATGTTAATGTGGTCCTGAAGTTTATGTCAAGAATTCTGTTGTCTTAACTGAGGCCCAAACCCTTGACTTAAAACCCCACTTTCACCATTTCCTACTGTGCCTGGGGAGTTGGGAGTGGAGTTTTTTTCCACTATACCCTTGTGGCTGATGAAACATTAGATGCAGCCCAGTTTCTTATTACTGAACTGATGAGGAGACTGGGGGTCAAGTGCCTGCCTTGCCAGTTCTGAAGTGGGTATTTGTGTTAGAACATGGGTTTGGAAAACAACACAGGGTCATTGCTTGGCAGTGTTCTAGTCTGTAAGCAGCTGGACGTCTTGGTTTCCTGACTTCGTAAGGCCCAGGGCTGTCCAGCACAGCCCAGCTTCTTCTTGCTATTTAATTCTACAGGTTACAAAACGATGTGCTGCATTGAGAGGAGGTCATGAGCTTACCCCAAAGATCTTCTTGCCCAAAGAGCCCTCTTCGAGGGACAGAGACTGGCTGCACACTTTAATGAAGACCCTGACCTGAGACAGGCCACTTTCCCCCTAAAAGGACAAAATCACAGAGCAGGAAGGAAATCGATTCTAAAAGCTGATTCTAACAAGGCCTTAGGAACTCACGAGTCAGTTCTCGTATCAAGCACTCACATACCAATTCCCTTGTATGAAACTCGAGGCAAAATGAACTCCGCAATTTTCAGATTTTACAAGGTAATTCAGGCGTGTACCGTAAATTACGTAGAGCCCCCCACCCCAGCCGCGTCTGGGCAGCACCTGGTAACCGCATGCAGTATGTATGAGAAATGTCTGAGTAGTCACTCTAGGTGTGATCAATAAAGGTGACTAAGAGCTTTGTATCAGTCAGGTCAGGCTTTGCCATCATGTGAGTTCTGAAAGATCTTTTGGTTTTAGAGATTTTGTGATTTAGAGAGACCTAGGGTTACTAAGCTGGTGAGAAGATGGAGATCATTTTGGTCTTGATTAGATGGTCCTTCAATATGAGTTTGGTCATAATGTGTCCTGACCACATTATGTGTCCTGACCACAGTCTGAAAACCGAATGTCAGGTGCTGAGGAGGCAGCAGGCTGAGCAGGGAACCTCTGAATGGAAGCCCTGCTGGGAGTCAGCAGGCTCTGCTGTAGGACATGCAGATCTCCAGAACGCACTGTGCCTTCCCCCTTTGCTTGAGTTATGTTTTGCTCTTTGTCATACAGAAGTTTCAGAGTGGACCTGTGGTATTGAGAGAAAGGCTGGGCTGGTGAGGTCAGGTTTCCATTAACCGACTGGCCACGGTCTCTCTTCTCCTTGTGCCCTCTAAGATGGGGATGAGCCGAGTCATCTCCAGTTCTCATGTTTGGTTGGTGAGAGACATCGGCAGCCTGGAAGGAATCTTTCGTAAACAGCAGTTTCTCAGACCAGAGTCACTTTCCTCCATTCCTGAGTGAAAACACTCAGTGTCTTCAGATAGCCACGCGTGACTTCTCAGGGGTACAGTTCTCAAGGAGAGGGGACAGTATCAGACTCTAAATGGAGCTGAAGTAAGCGAAACAAACAGACCAAATAAATTGAGATATATATTTTTTTGCTGCTGAATTTAAACACTGCTTTTTTTAATAGCAGCTTTCCATAATGCATGAGTCTCATTAATATGAAATGGGTCATCATTGGTTAACTTTCACCTAGTTACCACCAAGTATGATATGACACCATGTGTCACTCTAATTCTTATAAGCTTGTCTGATATTTTATTGTCTAACTCATGATTGATAATGAGGATTGAAGCATTAATGTGTGGCATTAAAATTGAATCAATATTAAAAGATCTTATTTTTCAGTGTTAATATTGTTCAAGGTGGTATAGTTTAAGTGTTTTTTAACCCGTCCCTGGTCATCAAAACTCTCAAGTGAAAAAAAAATGGATCTGTTTTTCATACATAATGTTTGGATTTTACATCTTAAATGCATTGGGTGTATGTATGGTCCACCATAAGGACTGAGGGTAAAAAGAAATTTTCTAGTTTCTTTTCTTGCATCCTTGCATCTAAAAAACACCATTCCCATCTCAGTAGACAATCCAAGATCTGGAGGCTCTTGGAGACCCAAGAGGCAGCCACTTGGTGGGGGGGTCACACTTGGTCACTTCAGCACAATGAAAGCAGAAACAAACAAGGGTTTCCTGCAGCTTGGGGCTTTTATCCAATACATCCCATGTTATGAATGATAAATCACCTGCTGATCAACCTTTATTGGCAAGGGAGGCGGGGGGGCTTTAGGCCATTTCACAGTTCAAGTAAAACTGTATCTATATCTATCTATCTGTCTATCATCTATCTATCTATCTGTCTATCATCTATCTATCTATCTATCTATCTATCTATCTATCTATCTATCTATGTATCTATCTATCATCTATCTATCATCTATCTATCTATCTATCTATCTATCTATCTATCTATCTATCTATCTCTCCTTCCTTACCTGTTTGTGTATATGAAAAGGATAAAAGGATTGGCTTGAATAACCAGGAACACTATTAATTTTCTTTCTCTTACCTCTACCCCTGATGCCAGAGGCTCCTGGCTGAATTAGTTCGCGGCACAACATGCTCTTAAAGAATCACAGGCAGCAGAGACATCCTTGGTTTTCACAGGTTGCGAATGTAGGGCATACATAGACACAAAAATGTAGAGGAAATATAAAGTTCCTGCTAGGAGGACTTTCTGACACATGCATTAATTTCCTCCTGCACAACGCAAGCCAGGGAGTGAGTCCTATTGTTTACCTTTGGAAAAGTTATGCCAGCTATTAGGTTATGGACAAGTCATGTCTATACCACAATCTCTGCCTCAATGAACTTTACTGTTTCATTCTATGACACAGATGAAGTGGAAACACTGTCCTCGGTGCTACGTATTTCTCTCTCTCTATAGGGGCTGGAGCATTCCTGGGACGGAACCCAGAAATGCGGAGTTCTTTAGTAAACAGCACAACAAGATCCAACTTGTATGTAATTTATAGGACAATTCATATGGACATTTCCATCTATTGCTCTATTCTGGAAATTAGCTTTTCATTTGCAAAAATATGCATGAACAAAGAATCTTTTGATTGTTGTTAAATTTGGAGAAGGAACCATTGATTTTAGACTTTCAGCTGAATTAAACTATGTAGAGTGAAGGGGAGCAAGTTTTAAAGGAAGATGGCAGCCAATTTCTTTTGTTATTTAATTTTTTATTTTTTCCAAGAACAATTAACATTTACTAGGCACCTATTGGCCTCAGTCACTTGCGTCTAAAGAGCAAAGCTAATTTACCCACAGCCCGTGTTCTTTTAAATGGTTAGCCTTATTTCTTAGCTCTGTTAACCACTATTCTAACATTCGATTCAAGTTCAATTTTAATAATCTAATCCATAATTGTCTACTGCTCCTTGCCACATGAACAAAAACGTTTGAGGGGGAGTAAGGCGAGCAGTTTACATTTTCTGTGGATAATTCAAGTAAATGGCCCCAAAGTGAAATTATTGAGTTGGCTATGGTTTATCATGTTCAGAGGGCGTAAAACACGGAGGGGAATGGACCTGTTGAAAGAGTTGGTATCTAAGAATGTGTGAATGTGTGAAAATCCTATAACTTCACTTCAACTGGCCTAATATCCTGAGTCACTAGATGGTCAGAATAGAATACGAAAGGAACAAACTGATGTACATTGATACTAAAAACCAAAACAAAGTTTGTACAGGATGAACAGCAAATGAAATAGCTTTTATCAAAATAAAATCTCACACAGGTCATTTTTATACATACATGGACACACACACACCCACACACGCACAGACACACGAGCAAGAATGTGTATTTTGTAAGACAGGTCCTTGGAAATAGACATTCTTAGCAAATATGGATGACAGATCAATTGTAATTTATTTTCTTTTAACACTGTATCATCATAAAGAAAACTGGTATAAATGAAAAAATCTATTTCAAATATCTACATCTAAAATTTTAGGCAGTGAAAAAGCACTTTGTTGACAAGGAGTGTGGAACGATGTATGTTAATTGTCAGAAACTGCTGAATGCCTTGCTTAGTTGCCACAAACAAATTCACATATCAGAACGAACAATACTGCTAAATATTCCTTTTTTTCCCATTTTTTTGTTAAAACATACTGGGAGAAAGAAAAGAAAAGAAAAACTGGAAATCCATACATCTTTCAAAAGTTTGAAATGGAAGCAATATTTAGAACCATAGATGAGGAAACACGGCAGCATTGGTGTAATATACACAATGCGCTTTTCTTCTTTAATCTGTAATGTACATCAAATACTTTACAACAATGCATTAACAAAAGGCAAGAAACATCTTGCTGTACAGAGGAACCCCAATGCAACTTGAAGCCTAGGATCACAACGGATGAAGAGAGTAAAGAAAGCGTGAGAAGCCGTCCCCCTAAAATGTGTGACCTATGCTGCTCTGTGCTTATAACCTCCACGCCCCACCACCCCGACCGTCTCCTCTGCTGCCTCCAGCCACATTCAATATAAAGCACTTTTTAATACTCTACAGCTCAAACTAGAAAGGTGCTGCACAATGTCAGATTTAGGATCACTTTAGCTCTCTATTGACTTTCAAGTTAACTTTCGATTCATTTAGCTTTCTAAAATAGCTCTTAATATTTCCTTACTGGTTATCACAGCCTTCCTATGGAACAGGCTTTAACAAACTAAATTTGTAGGGGGAAAAAAAAAGCAATGTCTTGTGTATGCATGCACATGCACTGTTCCCGGAGCGCCTCGTGTTGCCCGCTCCTCACACCCAGGAGTCGGGGGAGGCGGGATAGTGGCTCGTTTCATAGTTCAGTTCACTGTAGGGACGGGCAGCTGAGTAGAAGTCAACATAGTTGCCGGTGGACTTGAGTCCCAGGTGCATGGTGTACTCGCTGGCGGGAGGGCGATGGTGGACCTGGTCCTCGAAAAAGGACTCGTCATAATTTCTTGTGGAATTCTGAAACGGCTGGTAGGTCTCGTAATCTTTTCTGCTGGGTTCCTGCGGGACTGGCTGTGCTGAAATCTGCAAAGGAAAGAAGATTCAGCTGGCTTAGTTCGTCTCCCCTTGCTCATCCTCCCCCGCTGCCAAGGCACTCATCCCTCCCTCAAAGCAAAGGCTATGAACATCACCCAGTTATTGACCAGAGTGGCACTTCTCTGAATATTGCCAACTGCTGATTGACTTCCCTTTTTTAAATTGGTTCGTGGGTCCACATGCCATCATTCTGGATAATGTTTTTAAAAAATTACTATTGTAAAATATACACAACATAAAATTTACCATTTTAACCACTTTTATGTGTATAATTCAGGGGCATTAAGTACATTCATAGTGCTGTGCAACCATCACCACTATCCATTTCCAGAACCTTTTCATCATCCCAAAACAAAAACTCTGTACCCATTAAGTATAATATCCTATTCCCCCTTCCCCTAGCTTGTGGCGACCATGATTCTACTTTCTGTCTCTATGAATTTGACTAATCTAGATACCTCATACAAGTGGAATCATGCAATATTTCTCCTTTTGAATATGGCTTCTTTCATTTAGCATAATATCCTCAAAGTTCATCCATGTTGTAGTATGTGACAGGATTTCCTTCTTTTTTAAGGCTGAATAATATACCATTGTATGGATATGCTACATTTGTTTATCCATCCGTTGATGGGCACTTGGGTTGTTTCCCCCTTTTGACTATTGTGAATAATGCTGCAATGAACATGGGTGTACCGGTATCTGTTTGAGTCCTTGCTTTCAATTTTTGGGGTACTTAGAGATGGAATTGCTGGATCTTATGGTAATTCTACGTTCAACTTTTCAAGGAATCATGAAACTGCTACAGCCACTGCACCATTTTACTAGATAACCTTTTTAAATTGAAGAGGTCTACTCTAGAAGCTATAGAACACTAGTAGTTGATTTTCATCTTTCTTGCATTTTCTCTATTACCCCTAGGTGTTGCAGTCTCAGAAGAAGAGACAGTGAAGATGTACAAGGTCTAATGGTCACTCAGGCATCTTCCTGCCAGCGTGGAGGGCTGTGATCAATACCTCTCTGGAGGATTAAGGCTTCCTGGTGGTAGGGTCATTCCATCACACCTGCGTAAGTGACCAGGTACCACAGCCTTAGAAGGATACACAGAGAAGCACCTAATAAAAAGAGGGAATCCACTCCAAATATAACATACCCCAAAGGACCAAAATGTTTCCCAACTTGGTTCAATTCAGAATTGATGGAACTCAAGGATGCTGTGGGATTATGAAGTCTTTAATTAGGGGAGGGGTCTTCAGTATCATCTGGTGTCCCACAGCGCAGCTCATTGCTCCCTGTTCCTGCTCTTGTCCCCTGCAGGTTACTGTCTGATGTAGGGCCTTAAAGGGTTAAAAGGATCACAGAGCCTTTGAGATATGGGAAGTCAAGAATTAATTCCTTCTGCTTGGCTTTAAGGACAGTAAGACAAAGAGTGTTCAGGGCTGATAATTAGCATTTGTATGTGGGGGTGTAGTTATTCCCTTCCCTCTGACTGCCTCTGGGGTCCCTTGCCAAGCACAATGCCCCTGAAGTGAGCAGAACCTCCCAAGGCATGAGGTGAGGGCCATCCCCACAGCCACTGCACACAGGCATGCACAAAGCTTGCTCAGGTGCAGTAATCGGGGAGGAGGTCTGGTGTGAATGATAGAACACTCTTAAAGAAACACAGTTTGATCACTTTCAAGCAGATTCAGTAATTCCCAATTAATTTAACTAAGGTTCAGCATGGAAACATCCTGTAGAAATTTGTCTTTGTTAATAGATAATGATTTGTAATTAGCACATTGTGTGTAAATGAATGCTTCTAATGGCCTGCACATAATTCTTCTCTCAAGTAAGTGAAACTCCCTCTTTTATATGTAATTGATTTACACTCAATAGACCTGTTCTTCAAAGAAGTGGTGAACTTTATCATAGCTGCCATCCAGTATGTCCCGTACTTCTAGTTAGTGGTGGCTGAATGAATGAGGTTTCTGTCTACCTGTGAAAGTCCCTAGAGTGTAAACGTTTGTCAGCCATGGGAGGGGCATTTGGACCTAATCTGCAATATGTGCAATTAAAAGTTGCTAAGACCAGATCTACCAAATTGCGTTGATAGGCTAAGGAGCCCTATGCTGTTCTTTGAAGAGTTGTGTGCTATGTTGAACTTCTCCACTCCAACTCTGTGCTGTTGGTCCCCAAGCGCAGAGCATACAAAGGCTTAGAGTTGGGAGGTTTGGGAAAATTACACAGGGAGGGGACTAGAATTTGCTGTTTCTATTTCAGTGGACACCATATTTAACATTTAATGAATTCTTCTTTGTTTAATCTTCAAACATATATGTATGTATGTCTATATCTATATACCTACCTACCTCTCCCTTCCTTGCTTCCTTGCTTTCTTCCTTCCTCCTTCCCTCCCTTCCCACCCACCTATCCACTCATCCCTCCATCCATTCATCCACCCATCTGATTCTCATTTTTTAGATGAAGAAACTAAAGCTCAGAGAAGATAAAAAAGTTCTCCAGGATGTCATGGCTAGTGGTGTTGTGAAGCTGGAATTTGAGCACATGTCTGGCTGACTCCAAAGTTGACGTTCTCTCCACCATACTAGCACAGTGTCAGTTGAGCCAAGGTGGCCAAACCACAGAGGGTCAGCCTCACTGAGCAGACTCCAGGCTCTATGATAAGGGAGGCCAGTGGACAAAGGGGACCAAGAAGATGTCTGACTTCTCTGCACTGGTCTCAGTGGCCAGAGGAAGCAGAGCTGGAGACAGGGAGGTCTTCAGGGGAAGTCACTCACAAGGCTTGTGGTTCTCCTCCATGGTGGCTGCTTCTTTCATTTTTTTGCACAACCTGTTTCAAATTTCTTACCGTTGTCATGTTCTCCCTGGTTGGTGGACATTTTGAGGTTGGGCACAAGCCTACTTTAGTCTCTTACCTTGGGGAATTACCTTCTTCAATTCATCTGCATTGTTCAGAAAGTCCCATATCTAAAGTTTAGTTTTGCAGTTCTGAGAGTGTGTGTAAACGAACTACCCAGGACGTGTGGCAGGTGGCACTGCTGGATTTGGAGGAACTGAATTTGCTCCCGGGCCTGGTGGTGTGGATATCAGTCAGCTGTGGATGAACATTCACAACGGAGGAATGTTGGCTCTATTTTATAATTTACTCTATGGGAATATCTGACAGTGTTCAAAATTAGGCAGATGAAATGCTCCTAAAGATAAGCCCTCCACACAGAGGAGCTAAAAATAAGTGCATTTTTTTATGTTACACAGTTTGCACAAACAAGACTTCTATGAAGGAAATAGAATGATGTTCACATGTAGCAGTGGTGTATTCTGAATTCGAGCATCTGTTGTTGTCCAGAGAAGCCCTGGCACATCCAAGAGCCTGAGGCTGTTGCCTGCTTTGCCTTAAGGCAGTGTCCTCTGGGAAGGGGAGGTGCGACCAGCAAGCTCATGTGGGGATCACTGGGACCCACACTCTTGGTGCCCTGTCCTGTGGCTCCTGCTCCCATACAATCATCTTTGCTGAGCTTTTTCCTCAATAGTAGAATGTTTGGTTTAAATTAGAAAGGACAGTGCCACTTCTCCACTTTCCAATTTGTTAGCATAATGATGGAAGACTTTGTGTTTATTCCTCACCGAGTTTGCCCACAAACTGGATTTATTTCTAACACAAGGGAAATAGCTGCCCATAACAGATCTTCAAACTTTACTACATGGTGAAAGCTGAAGACTCAGGGTGTTAAATTACAATGAAGGAGGCCATGTGGTAAGGGTCAGTGGTTCTCAAAGTGTGGTCCCAAGACCAGCTACATCCGCATCACCTGGGAACGTGTTAGAGCTGTAAACTTTTTGGCCTCACCCTAGACTTACTGATTCAGAAATCTGGGAGTAGGGCTCAGTAATCTGTGTTTATCAGCCCTCCAGGGGATTCTGACTCATGCCAAATTTGAGAATCATTGGTATGAAGGAGGCAAATGAATCAAGAAGACAGGAGAACCAGGTTTGAGTCTTTGCCTCTTCCTAGCTAGGTGACTGAAGGCAAACCCTTGTTCTCCTTGAACCTCAATGTCCACATCTCTGGGGCAGTTTTATCTGTCTTTCCTACCTTGTAGTGGGACT
Source organism: Diceros bicornis minor (assembly GCF_020826845.1). NCBI lineage: Eukaryota > Metazoa > Chordata > Mammalia > Perissodactyla > Rhinocerotidae > Diceros > Diceros bicornis. Next base: position 53,212,360 of record NC_080759.1, on the reverse strand, counting down.
CAGGACACCAACTAGGAACTCACGATGCTGTTTATGTTGTCATCAGTAATGATTTGAATACTGGTCATTGAAGCACCAAACTCCTTTGTTTATAGTTTATGAACAAAAATTCTGTTGCCAGATGGATATACAGTTAGGTATGATACTTTTCTTTATAAGTATGGGATGGACTGGTAGAAGCTGAATAGGATTTTTGGAGAGTTTAAGTAGTTAATTCTCAAAATGATGTCTGTGACCTTTTGACCCCAGACATAAAAACCAAGGATCACAAACCTTATTTCACACTAATGGTTGTTTCTTCTAGGAGGCCTTAAGCTCAGAATTTACTGAAAATGAGACTGGAGTCCCAGGTAGTCACATGAGGAGCGCCATAGCTGAGCAGGCACTTGGCGTCTTTTCCCCTGAGTCAGGGGAAGCCTGGCTCACGGCTATTGCCCCGGCTCCCAACCTCCCTTGGCTGTGCATCCAGGGCTGTTGCCTCACTCTCAGTTCTCTTGTCTTCTGCCTCCTCTCGGAGATCTACCTCAAACCAGTTTCCCTCAGTGAATCGCTTCTTCTCTGAGATGAGTTGCTGTCCAGCCTCCTCTGCGAAGCTCGTGAGGCCTAGCTGGTGACTGAGACACCCAGGAGATGGGACCGCTCAGCAGAGGACAAGCTTTGACACTAAAACTGAACAGACCCCGGCGCATCCCTCCTGTTTAAATTGTTCAAGCTGGGCTTTTATTAGCTGTGAGGATGAGAGGTCACTTTTGGTCCAGGAAAGTCCAAAAATGAAAACATTCCATCTGGAATAACTGGCCATGCCCACATGGCCAGAGAATCTGAATCATGGATGCTGTTTACAAGGTCATCTCTAGAACCAACCAACTGGAAGAAAATCAAATTGTCTCCTCTTTCAAATGGTTAGGATGGTCATACCTTATTGAATTCCCAAGAGGGAAAGCTGAAAGTGGAGCCAAATTTTATTCCAATAACATAGTCCAAAGTAAGTAAAACGCTTCATTCTTTTCTCCCCAAGTTCACCAGAGTGTCATAGTGAGTTCCTCAGAAATTTCTTGGGGGAAAAACAACTCTCTTTGGTGGACATTTAAAAATGTTGCTTGGTATCAGAATGGAGTTAACAATCCAGTCACCCACCTCCCTTTGCTGGACCCGCTCAGGGAATAATGAAGGCACTGAGCTATCGCTTTGCCTGTCGCCTGTCCGCAATGTCTCCCCTGTGCTGACAAGTGGCGCAGACTTTGCTCTCCATGCCAGCTGGGTTTCAGCAGCACTCTCGAGACACAGTGGCCTTGACATCCACACTGAGGCTGTGTTGAGTGCCTTCTGACGCACGCTGGCGGAGAGGCTACAGCTGGCTGTGCTCACTCTCGCAGGAGGAATGCCATCTTAGCGCATTAATTCTAATTTGCCTAAATGCTCAGAAGAGGCTTATGTGAAAAGAATGTGCCCCTAGAACCACTCTGTACTGTCCTCTAATCTAGATTACAAGCAGATCTAGTCTGCAGCCACACTGAGATGCCAAGGACCCCTGGGCTAACAATAGCAGAATTCCCTGGAGAGAAAGGCCAGTGTAGAAGAAGCCAATTCTGGTGATGAGCTTCTCTCGACCTACAGAAACTAAAGACTAATCTTATGCTCTTGGATGCAAAATCAGGGTCCTATTACTTCATGACAAGTACCTTTGAGAGCTAGAGATATTTTGCTCATTGTACCTGGTACTTGCTAAAGGAAAAAGGGTTGATTTCCATAAACAGAGTTGGCATTTCCAATACATTTTGTTTCCATGTTCCTTTATGTTTGGGCAGGCATGTTGACATGTGAATAGTGGGGGGTCACCCCTGGTGATCTCTTCTCTAGAGCTCATGCCCCTCTTTATTTATTCATTGGCTTTTTTGCTTTGAGCAAAGACCAGAACTGAAGGAGGCCAAGTAGATGTTAGCAACGTGTCAGGCAGGCTGTGGGGCCTGGGCGTTCACCAAGGGCCTCAAACAACACAAGACATCTTCAGGAGTGGCTGCACATGGACTGGAAAATTGAGGGCAAAGAATAACTCCTCTACCCACTATCATTTCTCCTGTTGAAGGCCGATTAGAGAAAAAAGTAATTGAAGGTCGAGGAGATACCTTTCACATCTCCTCCTTGTTCTCTTGGAAATGGTCCTGCACAGGACATTCTACTTGCTAGAAGGGGGTCCTTCTCCTTTTCAAAGATGCTGCCCTGCTGGGTGTTGAGTGATGTTCAAAAACAACACATTTCTTTTCCAGGTTTACTTTTATCTGGTTATTGTGATCAAGCAAACAGCTTTCAGGTTTATCTTTTCAGCCCAACTTTTCTGACGTATGGCAAGAATCTAGAGCATCAGCAGAAGCCAGTTCCGGCAATGGTTATTAGCAGCCAACGGTTATGAGGAATGTCAGTCTTTCCATGATGACCAGACTGGGGGCCCTTTGCTTTTATAGTTCTCTCAAAACCACAGAGCAAAGGAGCCTTCAATGAATGTTTGCCGAATAAAGTAAACACACACACAAACTTAGATCAGTTGTTTAAGTGTCTACTGTCCAGCACTCCTCAAACTTGAACATGCACATGAATCACCTAGACATCTTGATAAGATGCAACTGTGATGCAGAAGACCTTATGGGTCTTCTGGGCGGGTTAGTGTTAGGGGCCAGAGAAGAATCTCTTCTGCATTTCTAACAAGCTCCCTGTGATGTTGATGCTGCATTCCCCAACTAGACTGGATAGCAAGGCATTCTACAATGCACTCTATTTAGCTGCTTATATTGAATGTGATGTGTCTATTTTATTGATAACTATCACGTATAATGAACGCTTTGTTCTGAATGAGAGTTGGCTGAGTTACAAGAGCTACTTAATCCCTGTCTAGCAATTAGACAATTTGTCTAGGAACTGGCATCTTACACTTGTAGAATTGGGCTTTCTTTTAGTTTTGCATCATAGCACAGAACTTGCTTTCTACCACCAGATGAGGCATGTGGTTGTAGTGAAATCAAAAACTATTTTCAAATTTGAGGCCGTTCTGACGACTGCCACCACAACATGTATGTTACGCATGAGTGGAGAGCAGCAGGGAACATTATTTTCTTTTTCAGTTATTTCTGCATGTAAGATAGAAGTTAACTTATTTTTTACAATTCCAGGAAATTTCACGAGTCAAAGGGGAAAACAACACAAACGTGCTGCATCTCCCTTACCTGGTTATGTTTGATGTCTTCAGCGGGCGCACCATATGAATTCCTATACAAAGTTGAAATTCCAGTACTTGGAGCTGAAAGCAAAAGGGGAAGAAAAGAATTAGCAAAGAAGGCAAGATTTCAAACGAGGAATAATGGTTACTGAGGTGAGTTCTTGCCCTAACAAAGCTTGGTTTCTCACGGACCATTCCAAGAGGAAGAAATTCTTTGGCCCTGAACACTTGATTTTACATACAGATATTAAGAAAGAAGAAGAGTTATTCTATAACCCCCCCAGCATGTTGGCCTCTTGCAACAATGTTCAGACTGTAGACAGGGTCAGGGCAGGTGCAGCAAACAGACGGTCATCTTGCCAGCTTTACTGTTTTCTTTTCTGGTGAAAACCGGAGGATAATAAAAGCTTGTCACCTGCACTGAAGCATGCAGGAATCTGTATCAGCAGCTTAGTCTTTAGCTGAAGAATGACAAGAATGAAATTTCTAATTTGAGGTCACAGAAGTGCTTGATCATCTTTCAGACAGTGCATTTCTCAAAGGCCAGAGGATGGGCAGGAAGCACCAGGCATCTGCCCTGCACGACCGGGCGGCTAAGGCTTTGGAATCCTGCTGAACACAGGGACAGGTGCCCCCCATCTGTCTTGTGACCCGCCTGTGGTATAGATGAAAGGAAGAAAGGTCTCCTCCAGTTGCCAGCAGCTTCCAAAGTCCTGGGAAGGGTGCCCATGTACCTGCTTCCTCACCTGGAACCCTCGAGGCTCATGCCACAGGCCCAGAGGAAGGGCCCAGGGCACCTCTCCCCTCATAGCTGCTAAAAGGTCATAGTTTAAGAAAGCTCTGGAAAATGTTATTGAGTGTCAGTGGGGGTATAAAACACTCTAGAAATAAAGAAGGGCTTATCATTTGCTTCCGGTGTCTACAGGATAATGAAATAGGATGATACACCATACATACTCTCTCATAGATACAGGCCGCTCTAGACACAAAGTCAGAATAATCTGTTACTCCACTCATGATTATTACTAAAAGCACATAATAGCTGGGCAATAAACTCCTCTTGGGATATTTTGCTTAGAAAGTGAGAGCTGAGAGCCCATTTTCAATTTTAAAGATCACTCTGATATAGTCTCTGGTCGAATGCACATCACTCCTGTCTCTGTATTACTGTGAAAACCACCATCTCTTGCCTGGACCACTGCTACAGAATCCTCCTCAACAGCCCAGCTTCCACTCTGCCCGACCCTGCTCCTCCATCCATCCTGTTCCCAACAGCTGAGCGACTGTCTTGTTAGACAAGCTGGATCATGTCCCTTCCTCTGGTTATAATACACCAATGCCCTGCCCACTGTGATTATGGTGAAACCCGAGCTCTCCATTATGGTCTACGAGGCTCCGCATGATCTGGCCTCTGCCTAACTTTGCGCAGCATCTCCCACCCTCTTCCCTTGTTCAGGGAGCCCTAGCTATGCTGGCTCTCTTTCTTTGCTTGAGCATGCCAAGTTTGTTTTGCTTCAGGGATATTGTATTACTGATCCTTCTCCCTGTAACTTGCTTCCCCCAGACTCTGGACTGCCTCTCCTTGTTGGTGTTTAGGTTTTGGCTCAAATGTCTCTTCTTGACCATGTTGGTTAAAGTAACCCCTGCCCACCTGGCACCTTCTGTCTCATTAACCCGTTCAATTTCTTCATCATACTTAGCACCATGTGGTAGTTACCTTGTTGGTGAGCTGCTTCTGTTGTTTACCTTGTGTATTATCTGCCTTTGCCTACCAGAGCAGAAACACAGAAGGCAGAGATCTGCCCTGGCGGGCAGAGATCAGCCTGTCCTGCCACCGTTGTAGATATCCCCAGCATCTGGGATGGTGCCTGGCCTTGGTGCACGCTCATAGAATGAGTGCTTTATTTGCTGAGCAAATGAATGAATGAGTGAACCTTAGAAAATCTGCCTTCAGAGCTATAATTTCCTGTTGGAAAATGTCACTGCAAGGACAAGGTGAAATTTTGTTTTTTTCTGTTACTCAGAATAAAATGTATTTTTTTTTTTTTAGAACATAAACTATTATAGTCTTGGCCTCCCTGTCATGTTTGTGGCTTCTGAGCTAAAGAGGTTTCTACTGGAAGTTCCTTCCTCCTGCTCTTTGGCCCACTTCACCTGTTTAAAGGAGACTGTGTGGTTGAGATTGAACTTGTGGCTTTTGCAGACACATGAAGCAGATATCTTCATGGATGCTCTGTCTGAGCTCAGAGCAGACTCGTAGGGAAATGCCTTTCTTTTTTTGTATAGGCCCCAATTTCCAACTGAATCAACATACTGATGATTAGAACAGCTATAAAAGGCATAAGAGAGACACTGACAAAAACGGAATAGAGCATTTGATGTAAAGGCATTTGGGAAGCTCAGATGGGAGGGCAGAATCCCTTGCATGAATTTTAAAGTTAGGCCATGTAGCTGCTGGGATAACACAGCCCTCCTGCGATGCGTGCTTCTAAACACGTAACACTCCTAGAGAATCATGACCATAAGAAATGGCTCCAACAGATCTGCATGCCTGGATGAACAGCTGCCTTTGGCTTTCTGAGGGCTCCTCAGTGGCAGAGAAACACTAAGGAGAGAGGACATTTTAAAAGATTCCATCTAAATTAGAAAATGAATCCAGAAAATGTGGGTGGGGGAAGCCTGGAATAAAAACCTAACTGGATCTGCATTTCTAAGAGCCCAGTAGAGGAGATTATAACCCACCAAGGAACTGCTTTCACTTTCCCATGGTGCATTTTAAGGGTGAAGCTTCCCATGGTTTTCCCACAGCAGAGGGAATGTTTCTTTTGGGGGAAATGGTAGGATGTCCTCTGATGCCTAAGAAACAAGGAAGATGGCAGTTTTTTAGATATTTTTCAATGCACCGTACTTCAAGTGTCCCCTGGATTTATTTGTGAATGAGAAAAAGTATTGCTCTTGATGTGGAGATCACAAGAAATCTGATCTGCAAGTAAACACTGGAATGATGGGCACTTGCTAAAGTGCTGTAGAGCAGGGGTTGGCAATCCATCCTTTGCATCCCTGTATGAAATGTTGGCTCCTACCTGGCTTCGCTGGGGACTTATTCATACCACTGTAGAACACTATAGAACGTGGCTAACACAACCACCAGGCTTACCACCACCACCAAACACTATTATTTCCACCACTCTCACTACCAATACCCCCACCATCACCACCTCCCCTGTCACCACCTGCACCATCACCTCCACCACCACCACCACCATGACCCACCATCACCACCTCCACCACCACCTCACCGCCTCCTCCGTGACCACCACCATCACCATCACCATCACTGTGATATTAACAACTTTTACACAGTACTTGTTGGCTTAAAGGGAACCTTCTTGTATAAACATATTAATCAATAAAGATCTCACTGCTCTTCTAGGCTTGCTACATGATGGATAGTGTAGTTTTGAATTTCATTTTTAAGTTAGAGCAAAGCTGTTTCAGCCTTTAAATAAATTTGAAAAATTACACAAATCTCAATACTGGTGTTGTCAAAATCCCTGCATTTTCTAGGAAGATTAAACATCGGAAACACTGTAGATTTTATTATGTGTGCAGGGCATGATCATGTACCATTGGAACTATTTCAACATAAACACACCCACATTTAAAAGCCTTTTGAATGAGTTGACTGGGCAAGAGAGTTAAAGAGAAAAGTTAAATAACAATGCAGTCAATTTCACAATTATTCTTGTAATTATAATCCCAATTTGTCATCCTGGACTGCCATTGCTGTGGCTACCTAGGGCAATAGCAATAGCAAAACGAATGGGTCAGGTGAATTTGGTGTCATTTCTGCTCTGGAGTAAATCAGTACAAATTAGATTCTCCGAGGAATGTCTTGACTCTAGGGATTCAGCATTTAGATTCCTAACTTCCTTTGTTCTTGCTCATCTACAAGGGTGGCAACATGTATGGGGACAAAAGAACCAGTGAATGAGAATAATAAGGGGTGTCCTATGTCCTGTGTAAGGAGTTCAGTTCTCCGATTCAGGAGACATTCAGGTGTGAGTGTGAGACATTCTCTTGTAGGGTCTGTACATAGAGGCAGAGTACTGACTTGGGGTGAGGATCTTCAACATCTGTTTACTATGCTTTTCTTATGCAGCTGTGCAGCTACCATGGAAAACACTGCCTCTGGGGTAAATGCATTTACCATCAGAAAAATTTATCTTAGACTTCCTGGGTCTGGAAGGCATCTCAATAAATCATCCAATTTGTCTATTCTGCTTCCCTGCAGGTCTACACCTAAATCATATGAGAGAAAGGCGCCTCAGGCTTTTAAGATTCTTTTGATAAGAGGGTCTCAGTGTCTGCTTAGGATTTTGCCCTTCACATCCCAGTTTTATGAATGACCTAATCTGGCCCTGTTCTGTTAAAGATCTATTCCTCATGGCCTGTTTTCAGGAGGGACTCATCTCTGCATCCATGTGCAAAGAAGGGAGTGGAATCCCCTGTGAGAGATTCTGAAGGCTCTGGCAGCTCTGCTTACAAGGCATAATCCCCTCTACATCAATACCCCCAAGTCCTGCTTCTTGGAGGAGGGGTGAACTGGGGCAGCAGAGAGTGTGTGGAGAGCCTGGAAGGGATGACGGATGGGTGCAGCAAGCCCTGCCCCAAGAAGAGTAGTACAGACTTAAAGGAGAGTTAAGGTCAAGGCTGTTTATTAGACAGGCTGGGAGGGCATGCTGGAGGGGTGGTGATGGGCACCCATTTTGGCATGCACTGAGTCCCAGCTGATGAGAAAGGAGACACAATGGATGACTGGGGTAGTGAAAGATGAAGGCCATATAAGATCAATGCTTCCGCAGGGAAACTGTGGTCATTCATTCTAATGAATCTTGGGAGTTTGTCATGATAAGAGGTTGGTTTCATGGCAAGAGGAGATATCTCAATGGGAATTCTGTGGGTTTCCCTGAAATCCCCTCCTTTGCTTGCCTCCCCTTTACTCCCTCTCCTCCCCTTTCCTTCTTTTCTTATCCTCTTTCCCTTCCCTCCATTCCTAATGAGCAAAGCTTGGTTATACTGCATCCACCATCTTGGATCCCTCCACCCTGGATTACGCCAACTAAGAAGAAATCTACAGTGACTTCTTTCTCCAATTTGAGGGAATGTTATGAGCTGAGCAAGAAAGAAGGAAAGGGGGAGGTAAAGAAGGACTGAGGATGAAATGTGTGTAGAGGACATTTTCTCTTAGCTATTTTCAGGAATAAGATGCTCAGTTTTTATACCTTTGGCTTAATCTCCTCATCTCCTGGGAATCTTTGCTGTCAAGCTCTCAAGTGACCCACTAGCTGCTAAGTCCTGCTGAGCTGCCAAGCTTGGCTTGAAATCTGATGCCCCAGCCCTCTGCCCTGTCCCAAATCCAGTCACCAGCTCTGAGGAGGAAATGCACAAAGCTGAGCTCACCTGTCATGGTGTCTTTCCTGGAAGTGTGTTCTCCTTTAGTGCCGTGGTAAGTGGCATTGCTGCCAGTGGACTCATAGTCTGTTTTCCTTTCTTTGAGGCTGATCATTTCCCGAGGAGAAGCTGGGGCACTTGCTACATAAAGAAATCAAAAGGATGACTTTCTGTGTGTCATTCCACAGCATGGATGGCTTTTCACACCAACAGCTAAGGTCATAAGGACACCTTAAAGCTCAACATATGTCAATCTGTGTGCGTGGACCTGGGGATTTTTTTGTTCTTTTTGCTCTTGTCTTTATCCTCTTCCCTTAACCTGTGTCATTTGGTGCTTTATAGTTCAGGGGACATGTGACTTGGAGGCAGGTAATTAAGGACTATATCCTGGGGCCATCTTCCTTAGAGAGACATCCTGGTGGGGACATGACCGCCCAAGGTGTATGGGACATATTTAAGAATGAGGTTGGTCTTGATTTCTTTCTTCCTCTTTCTCTTCTCTTTTCCCTCCCTTTCTTCCTTCTTTCCTTCCTTTTTAAATTAGATGTATTTCAGAAAGGATATTACTGATATTGAAGAATCCCTTATTAAAATAAATGCAGTTTTACTTAAATATTGAGTCACCCAGAAACTGCCCTAAAGGCAGAGAAAGCAACTCTCCACCTAGGATGATTTGTGGGGCCGAAATAGCCCAAACCACAAGATCTTCTCCAACACTCTGCTGGGGTGGGCTGGGTGCAGGGCATGCAGAGAGCCCCTTTTTCCTGATGGGGCATCCTTGCTCCAGCTCTTTCAATGAACACTCCCAACAATCTCTCACCTACACATTACACCTCAGCCACACGCTGCCTATTGGACCCAGGGAGTGAATCCTGTTATCACTTTGTGTCTCCATTTCTACAATGATGGGTATAATTAGAGCGTTCCCCTGGGAATCCACAGTTCTTTAATAAACTGGTCCCCGAACAGAGGAAAGGCTGAATTTGGATATAAGGAAGCAAACAAAAAGAGGTTTAGTTTTCTTAAAAGATCAGATGGATTGAGAGCAACAGAACAGCGCTGTCAATACAGAGATGTGTTGGAAGAAGTGGAGTAATAAGTATGTGCGCTGATAATAAGGCAGCTAGCTGTGCTCCCCACCCTGTGGGCTGTCCTCACATTGATCTCCATGCTCCTCAAAGACGCCACTCATATTCAGAGCTTAGGCAATTGCATCTGACTCAATATGAGCTCAGCAAAGTACTCTTCTGCCCCAAAGCCTTCTCCAGCTTCCTATGCCAGACGGCAGTGCTTTGTATACTTATTTAACCTTAAGACTCACCTGAGAATTTAGAGATTCCAGGACCCCAACCCAAACCTTGTGAATCTGAATTTTCAGTGGATGGGCCTAGAAATCCACATTTAATAAGCATGCTTGGTGATTACTAAGCCTTGAGGAAGTCTGGAGAACTCATATTTTTAGGATAAAGTCCTCTTTCCTTGGCTAGCGTCCAAATCTCTCCCCAATAAAGCCTCAGTTTACCTTTCAGCTTATTGTTCATACCCTCTGCAGGATCCCTCAGCTCCAGCCCACTAGGTCTGCTTGCTCCCTGAACGTACCTCTCCTTTCGTGGTCTGAGCCACTTGATTCAGTTCATCAAACTTAGTATCGTCTATGTGCAAATCCTTATGCTAGACACTGGGAGAAAGAAACATGAGTCATGTCTAGACTGTCTGAACTAGAGGAGCTCTCAATCAAGCCGGGAAATGGACGTGGAAATAAACCAGAAATAAGAGGCAGAGTGCTGGGTAGAAGTCATAGCCAGATGCTGGGAAGGTAAACAGAGGGATCCTGTGCTCATCCCCTCCTTGTCTCCTGAAAGGCCCCCCACCCACTTCTCAAGCCTATCAAAATAAAATTGAGGCTCACTGCCTAGCTCTTGCAACTCTCAGAGGATGCCAATGCTGGCTGCCCATTAGAATTAAATAGCTGGAATACTTCAAAAAATACTGATGCTTGAGCCCCACCCAATACCAGCTGGATCAGAATCTGTGGGTATAAATTCAATGGGAAGGCAGGGAAGCAAACCACGTTTGCTCTATGTAAATCAACTGGGCTCTGTGTCCAGTTACTGCGTGTTTTCAGAATGTCGACTGCTGCGTCTCACTCACCTCCTCTACCCTCTGCCCCTCTCTTCTCTCTTCTGCTCTCCATCTTTCTCTCCCAGGAGAGTCCCTGTTGTGCTCTTGCTCCTTTGCTTCTAGGTATTCTTGCATAAAGGCTAGCCTTTTATTAGTCACTGCCAGGCAATCACGAAGGGACAATGTTTTGGAGCCTCTCGACCAAAGCTTTCAAAATTAGAATCTAATATTGCACAGATGGTGGGGTTGATTAAACAACGTCAGGTGTGTAATTATCTCCTGAGACCTCACGCACAGTGGTCCGAGTCCCCGGTAAACCAGGATGACACTCCGGGAAAAATCAAATCATGCAAACAAGTGTTGATTAGGTGTCTTCAATGTGCCTCTCCCAGGAGATAATCAGGCAGCACTCTGGCCAAATGGCTGGGATGTGAACATCCTGAGGGAGTTCTGCTTCTCCCTCTGGGCACCTTTCAATCTATTACATCATTAGAGCTTTCACAAAGACACCATCCTTGTGCTTCCCAGACTCAATGCTCTTTATCTTCTTAAGGACTATGGAAATAAGACGTGTAAAAGGCCATCTCCATGCTTCTGAGACAGGGAGAAGTTTCTCCTGATGAGGGGGTTCCTGATTCTCTCGTCTAGTGTGGGACCAAACGCTACAGCAATAACACCACACTAAAAATATAAGCCTTCGTGGGTCTGGGAGAGAGTAATTTATTTCAGTCAAATATTCCCCATTCATTTCTGACTTTCCTCATCATTCTGACAGTAAAATGTGGTGTAAAGTTTTACGACAAACGTCCTCAAGGGCAGAGGGGCCATTCTGCTGGGAGTGCTCTCTACCATACCCTCTGAGATCGGTTCCAGAAAATATTACTTCAACAGGAGGAGGGCAGCAAAGAGCAAGGAGAAACTTTCTTTAAATACAATTCTATATATAGGGGGGTGTGTGTGTGTGTGTGTGTCTGCACTCATATCTAATTATTTATCCACCCTTCCTTCTCACAACAAAAACCAAATGCAGAATGTTTTACTTTGATTAAAACAACACTAAAATCTATGCCACTTATATACTAAATGATGTGCCCATATTTTGCCTTTAATTTTTTCTCTAATCTTTTATTTATTTTTAAATTTTATATAAATTTATATAATGTAGGTGTAAAAATAAGGGTGTAAAAGTAAAGGGTGTAAAATTAAAGTATCTTTACAAGTAAATAAGGGAAGCTAGTTCAAAATTTAAGCAATAAGGTGACAAAATTAGAAAAAAAGTAAATTGAATGACTTAAAAGTTACAGTTGGTTGTACTAAGAATTTATCAGTGATGTATCTGCTGGTCTAATGGTAATAATAAAAAGCCAATCAGATAAGGAATAGTAATGAAGCCCTGAATGAGGTATTTCAAATGTAGGTCATTCTAAAGGAAGAAACAGTACACCGTCTCTCCCCTCCTCTGTTATCCCAATTATCATCAATAAAATGCAACTCAAATACAGCAACTAGAAGGATGTGCAACTATGTCATGTAACTATCTACTGGGGCTTTGGGGAAAAAAAAGGGGGAGGATTGGCAATAGATGTTAGCTCAGAGCCGGTCTTCCTCAGCAAAAAGAGGAGGATTAGCACGGATGTTAGCTCAGGGCTGATCTTCCTCACCAAAAAAAAAAAAAAAAAAAAGCAACTCAAACTATTTTGAGTTGGGAAAACGTGCACGGAAAAACCCTGATTTACAAACACTTGACAATTTTCTCTATACTTGTTCCTCACTGGATGTGGGTCCATGACGTGCATTGCATGCACATGACACTTATTAGAGATTTTTAGAAATCTGTTAGAAAGAGAGATTTGTTCTGAGTCTGTATATATATAACACAAAGTCACCACAGCAATAAAACAGAAAACAAATTCATATGATATTTCTAGCAAACTTTGGAATCGGGATGGCTCTCTCACTGTAGGGGTCAGCTATGGGGCTGGGAAGGAGGGCTTTGTCTCCAAGGGAACAGGCCTGGCTGGCCCTGGGCATTTCTTACCTGAGCGGTTGTTGGGTGACACGCGCACAGGGGAGATGGAGGGCGTGCGGGAGGAGGAGTAGGGTCTTTGCCGATCCCTCTCGATGGTTGAAGATGAGGCTACAAAGTGATATTGTGACCATCCATCCTGCAATAGACAGCATGCTCCTATTAAGTGGGGGAAGGCAGAGCGATTCTTCATCTCCTGACACTTTGAAATTCCAAGCATTTGAATTAGCAAAACATTTCTACAGTCTGTCAAAAGACATCATGAAGCTCTGTGCCATCATCAAGGTAAAAAGAGACGAGTGTGAATGGAGACTTATCTCCTGCTCCCTCCAGACAGCCCCATGGGGGAGGGCCTGCTTTTAGTGCTTGCTTTCCTTCCAATATGTGGCATACATAAATGGTCTCTTTGCAAACCTGCTTTGGCCAGAAGCTTTCATTTAAATAAAAATATGATGCTCAAAATGTTGGGTGAACCTGAAACTGTCTATTCTTTGCATACCTGGTTCCAGCTCTGTCTGGCCCTCTTTTCGACCACCTCAAAGGTTTACAAAGTGTTCCCTCTTTTGTTCCCAGAACCAATCTGTTAGTGATCAGAATGCCGAGCAGCAGCCTCCCTTCCCATCTATCTCCCTTACGTTGTTTCAAACCTCCTTCTCCGCCACAAACACCCCCTCCTGCTCAAGGCCTTCAGCATGACTGCTGCTGAGTGTTCACATCTAGACTGGTATTTTCTCTGGTTTACCCCAGAAATTATATTTTTCAACTTAGAGCATATTGAAAATGCATCCTACCAATTAGTCCTTCATTAGCCTTCCAATATCTAGTTAACATAAGAAAAGCGCAAATACTATTTTTCATTATAAAAACCACATAAATACATTATGGATCATTTTGTGAATTTAGACAGCATAAAGAAGAAAATAAAAACAGCCAATAATTCCACCCTCTTCCTCCCCAGAGAATTCCTATTAAGATGTCATGGTATTTTCTTCCAGTCTTTTTTCTTTTTTAAATCAAGTTTATTTCCATCGAAGTAATACGTCAAATAGTACTGACATCATAACAAAGAAAACAGACACCAGCCTCAGCCCTACCCCCACTTCCTGCTTCACAGAGGCAACAATTTTCGACTCTAGCTTTTTCTTCTGAAATATTTAGACTTTTAAGGGACTCGATGCTCTACAAAGAATCGTTGCAAACATAAATAGATGAAAGTTAAGAACAGAAGTCATACTCATTTCAGTATTTGTGTTTTTGTTTATCTAATTCTCATTATTCCCGTTCTATTGACTGGTAAGATAACGCCAAGATTAGAAATATGCTATTTTAACAGCTATTACCTAGCACTTATTGAGTGCTTACTACAAGGCAAGATTTTCTCAACAATCCCATGGGCTGGATACTATTTTTATCCCCATTTGACAGAGGAGGAACCTGAGCCTGAGAGAGTTAATAGGCCACCCAAAGTCAAACAGGAGGCAAGTAAAGAAACATATTAATACAAAAATGTGGTATAATGGTAAGTACTTGAAAGGAAACATAAAGCAGGGTTAGGGGATGGAGGAACGCAGGTATGGAGTGCTGGTGTTGCTAGTTTATGGAGTGTGGTTGGGCAAGCACTCTGGGAACAGTTAACATTGTGGCAGGGATCTGGTGGACGACAAGGAGCCAGACATTGAAGACATAGATGGGTTTTCCAAGCCATGGGAAGAGCAGATGTGAAAGCCCTGGGGTGGGAATGGGTTTGGCTCGTGTAACAGCAACAGAAAGTCCCTGTGACTAAAGAGGAGTGAGCAAGTGGGCACCAGGGAGACAAGAAGCCTTCTGAGTATCTAGGACAGTTTGGGGAGAGAATAGTAGAATCAGGGAGACCAGTTAAGAAGCTATTCCACTGGAGAGAGGGAGAGAGGACCCCACCTTGGATGGGGGCTGGTGGCAAGCAACGGGCGGATTTGGCATTTATGTTGGAGGATCTGCTGATGACTCAGCTATTGGGTGTGTGAACCACCAGGCCTGGAGGTGCCATTTACATAGACAGGGAACACTGGGAAAGAAGTGGCTTTAGGAGGTGAAACCAATACTATCATTTGGGACATGCTGGGTTAGAGATGCCTATTGGACATGAAAGAGAAGATAGAGAATAAAGCAGAATCTGCAAATCGTGATTTCAGGAGTGATGTCAGTGCTAGAGATAAAATTTTGGAGTTCAGCATACAGATATTATTTAAAGCAAAGACAATGGATGGAAACCTTGCACGTGAATGCAAATAGAAGAAGCAGGGGACACAGGGTTGAGCCCTGGGACACTCCAATATTTAGAGGGTGTGAAAGTAGAAGATTCAAAGGAGACTGGGAAGGAACAGAGTGAGCTGGGAGGAGAACCAGAAGGGTGTGAGGTCAGGCAAGACTAGGAAAGAAGATGCATAAAGGAGGAGAAAGGGACCAACTGAATGATAAGGAGGACCAAGAACAGACTACTGGCCTTGGGAAGACGGAAGTCATTGTGACTGGGACAAAAGTACTTTCTTCGGGCAGGTTGGTAAATGTCTAACTCAGGTGGGCTCAAAAGATAACAAGAATGGATGAAGGAGAAATGGTGAGTACAGACAGGCTTTGGCAAAATTTTATTATTAAGGGGAGCAGAGAAATGGGGCTTGAAGAGATTGAGTGACCAAGAGATGTTCTAATATATCACCTGGAAGATACTGTAGCATTCCGTCTGCTGATGGGAATGACTCAACACAGAGGAGGAAAAAACTGGTGATGCAGGAGAGAGGGGGAAAAATTGCAAGAGGAAAGTTCTCAAGAAAGGAGGGGTTGATAGGATTCAGGGAACAATGGGCTCATCGGCCACGGAAAGAGGAGGGAGGACAGACAGGCTGTATAGCTGCAGATGTGGCGAGGAGATGGGTAGATTTGGTGACGGGAAGATGAGGATGTTCTCTTGTTTTCTTACATTTTCTTGGGGTGGGGGATGAGAGTGAGGTCATCTGCTGAGAGTGAGAGGGAGCTGGAGTTTAGAGAATAGAACAGCAGAGAGGAAGGGAAGGGAGGAGAGAGGAAAGAGGAGAAGAAGAAGAAAAGAAGGTGTGAAACGGTACTTAAGGTAAGTAGGGAGCAGGTTGACTATGGCCAGGTGGTCGGGTGGCCAGGGTGCTGAGAGGTGACTTGAGGCGTGTGGCAATGAATTTAATATAAGACGACTAGTCAGCGTGGTTGCTTGTTTTTCTTCAGCCACGTTTAGCTGGCCTGGGCAGGTATGGAGCAGATGGAATTGAATAGGAGTGGTCAGGAAAGTAACTTGGAGGGGGACAGGAACAAGGGAGTGCAAAGGGCATGTCATGGAAGCTCATGGAATCTAAGCCAGGTAGAGAGGAAAGTGAAGATGTGGTGGAGGAGATGGAGAGTGAAAACCATTCAGTGGATTGAAGATCCGAAAAGGGTCATGGACTGTCAAAGAGAGGGTAATTATTCACAGATGCCCGGGCTTTTCTTGAGGGAGGAGAGGGGAGAACTTTCTGGAAAGAGCAATGAGGAGCAAAGAGGATTCCTACTCCACCCTCAACTCTAGAGATGTGTGGGGATAGGGATGGGAAATGAAAGCGCCATCACTTGAGAGAGCTGCGGCGGGGGAGGGGGAGGGAGTGGGGGTATCTCCTTAGGGACAGCCCAGTGTCGGAGCAAGAGGATTAAAGAAAAGAAGGGGCAGGTAATGCATACAGGAGATTTTGCTGATAGCAGACAGTGGGTCAAAGTGGGAAAGGATGGGAAGTGGGTAGGAGAAAGGTGGAATATTAGGGCAGACTACTGGCTGTTCAGATCCTTTGAGTGACAAGAGTTCAGAAACAATGGATGACCCAGGAGGAGTCTTGGGCAATTGGTGGTGACTGAGGTAATGAGAGATGAGGGGCACACAGCATAAATCCTCCTCAAGGGAAGGTGGGAGTGTCATGGTCAGGGGCAGGTGTTAGGGCAGGAGGAGAAAATGTCTCCATGGGATTTCTGTGCATTTCCCTTCAATTCTCCGAGGGTGGTGGCAAGGACAGGGAAGGAGCCGTCTTACAAAAGCATGTGCAGGATGGAAAGTATTTCAAAAGTGCATGCACCATTACTCATGTGTGGGAACAACTACAAAATCGTTTAAAAAAGATATTCCTTTCTTTTGAAGGCAATGCTTTGTGGACAGCAAAATTTTTAAATACGACCAAATAGAGGCAGATCATTTTATGCTTGTCTCACTTGCAATTTAGAAGATATACTTTGGGGTTCTAGGTAGTGGCTCAGGAAATTGCTTTCATCAAAACCTTGGCTTCTTTGGTGATGAATAAGTAATAATATTCTGTATGTCTTTAAAGGAGAGCAAGGTACTTCACAGTAAGACTGTTGGCTACTATTTGATACGTTCTAAGACCGAAGGAGACACCAGACATAAATGTGGCACAGACTCTAGATTTGGTTTTACTTGGTGAGATATCGATGGATTGCTCAGCATCTCTGTCTTCTGCAGGTGACTAGAGATATATTTTGCTCAGCAGTTCAGATTTCATGATGCTTAGATTACTTTGGGACTATGTAAGTATTTACATCTCCGGAAGTGTCAGGAAAGTGGATGTAATAATAAAACTGCTTACGAAGGAAGGAACTCGTATAACATACCAAAAAAGCTTTCAAATCCTTCATAAGACCCAATTCTGAGGATGCTAATGCGAGACAGAAATGTGATCTCACAGGTAACTTGGCCATGGGTGATGGGATTAGCTGATACCTGAGATGATGAAGAGCGTGTTAGAGGCTCCCAGAATGCCACCTCTGAGTCAGACACTGCATATGGCCAGCAACTGTCTGCATGTGGGCACAGGAGCTTTGAATGGAGATCGGAGAGGAGGACTTTAGGGAACAGGGCAGAGTGGAAACCCAGTTAATGCTCTTGAGTGGAGCAGTTTTCCGAGCCACAGCCTGGGAACCCCTGAAGGAAAAAGGAGAGGTGACCTGGCTACTGCTCCATCTCCATCGTCCCTCTCATTCACTGAAGCAGAATGAAAGGTGCGATGACCAAAGAAGAACCCCGACATCGCTGTGTTCAAAAATGCCTAGAAGGGACCTTACAGTTTTACTTCTTATGGTACATACTTCCAAATGTCATGGAACACAGAGTAACATTGGATGCTAGATCAATCCACACTCATTTTAGTTATGCTGAAAAATTAATTACCTCGATAAATCTCATGACCCTCTGCATCTTTTATTGCATGAAATTTTTCATCATTCCATTGAAAAAAATGTTTTTTTTTCCTCAAGATGAAGGGAAATGAAGATATATTTTCTCTGGGAAAGTAATTGCCAAGCGAACACTCCTTTTATCCAAATAGTCATGTATATACTTGTTATCTGGCCAGCTTGCAATCAATTTATTATTCATTTGCTTTCCACTGTCACTCAGAAAGGCTTGAAAGTGGTTTACATAAACACATACAACTTAGGCATGTAGCTTTTAAATCATTAGTTGCCTCTTTGATTACTCCTTTTTCTTCTTAAAATTTTAACTCACTGTAGACCAAAGGCTTTTTCCTGAATTCTATCCTGCTGGGTGCTTAACCATGGTCTCCCTTCAGGTCATCCCTTTGGCTTCTAGGCGTTAGATAAGAAAGCTCAGGGAAGAAAAACAGAAGGAAGAATAGCCAGAATAAAGAGGGAAGGCCGTTAATCCTTAACATCGATGATAAGGAGCTCATTTAATGTCTGTTGTTCACCTCCAGCAGAATGACTGAGAAGTTGTGCCCTTCAGCTCAAGACCCAGCCAAGCTGTCAAAAATGTGATACGACATCTACACTTCAAATTGGTTTTTATTTTTAACACATTAAACTTAAAATTGGAGGTTGTTAAATTGTTCCAAATGTATAGAGATAGAAATCCAAAAGAGAATAGGAGTTCAAAGTCATTGAACTTTAAATTGCCACCAGGAACAATCTGATTTTCTTTATCTTACCCTTTTACCGTCCTTCTACCAGTTTTAGCCTCTGTGTTCAAGTTCCTGACCTGTATGTTTATGAAACTGTATTATTCCCCAAAGCTACTATCATCTGCATCGGTACTTTCAATGGCCCAGAATGCACGAGAATCAAGGTAACGTTCTTCTTCACAGCCTGGAGACCATTTGGTCTTCAGGGTATGTCTACGTGGTGGTCACTATGTTTAGTTCCTACAGATCTTCTCCTTAAGTATTTTGAGGTCCCTGAACGTATAACAATCTCCATTTTGTACTTTTGACCTTCCTGTAAACAGCTCCAAGACTGTGTTACTGGAGAGACTTTCACTAACAGTGTTCAGAGGAAAGGACTAAGTGGCTTTCAGACTGGTCTACATAAGGTTAGCATAATACACTCGCCCCATAGCTTCTTATTTTGGAAATTGTGCAGGACATTCAATTCAGATCAGCACATGAATTTGTTAGGTTTGTGTGCAAAGGATGAGCGAGGGTTGTTTGTCAAGGCTCAGAATTGTGCTCACCTTGGGTCTATCCATAGAGATGTGGAGTTAGAAAGCTGTCGGGTGTCAGCCGTTCCCTCCCAGAATACATTAGCATTATAATTATTGGTGAGCTCTGTCTCAGCTTTTTTCCCATAAATAAAGGGCAAAATGACTCATTCAGTTTCGGGAGTTTTAAAAATAGTAACACCTGGGCCTCAGTCCCTGAGATTCTGTTTAAATTGTTCTGAGTAGGGCCTGGGCATTGGTCTTTTCAAAAGCCCCCAGGTGATGTTAATGAACAGCATGGTTGCGGACCACTGGCTTGGCGTTTCTATGCAGCAGTGGTGGCAATGACTAATAGGGCTACAGAATACATTTTAAAGTGCTAAATCTTAGGAGGCCCTTAAGTCTGCCACTCCATTTGGGAATGTCACGTCAGGCATTCTCAAGGTTGACTTCTACAGGAACAAAAATAGGTCCCAACCTCAGAGCAGAGGTGCCCCCCACACACTGAGCCCCAATCACACCTGATTACCAGCATTCACTGGCTATGTGATTCAATTTCACACGCCTACACCTTTGATCAGGTAGCTCCATGACCTGGCATAGCACCTTCCCCTTTTTCTACTTGTTAAATCTTACTTTTGCTACTCAGTTCTGTGCTAGGTCAACAGGAGGCAGACAATACCTGTTCATTAAATCACTATTGCTAAATGAAGTATGCCTCTGAGGTTGGGGGGAGCTCCTAGCAATGTTGATATGGTTTTCTTTGCCTGCTACAAACCAAATGTGATGATGTCATGCGCCAGACTATTGCAGTCCTGCCCATCGCCCCCACTGGGATGCAGGGCTGGGGCCTTGTTTATTTCTGAAGCCCTGGCTCCTAGCATCGTATCTGCAGCAAGGGACACCTAATAAATGCTAGCTGGATTCAATGCTTTAAAGATGTCTGCATTCATTATTGCAAAATGAAATGATAATCAATGTTATGGGCTTTACAGCAGGCTCTACAGTCCTATACTTTATATTTTCTATAACAAATGAAGTTTATCAGAGACTTCTGTTTTTTTATTTTAGCTCAGAGCAACCTCATCAGTATTATCTTCTTCTGTTGGCGTATCTGCCTTTTATGACATACTTGCAGCTAGGCTGAAGGCAGTGTTAGTTTAGGTAAAATGGTACCTAAAAAAAAAAAAAAAATTAGTGGCCTACGGCTTGCCTGCTCCATTCTAAATGATAATTGCTCTCAGCTGCCCATGTTTCAATGTGAGGTATATAAAACTGCATCGTCTTTAACCAGTCTTGTAGATAATTTGAAAGTATTATTATACCTGCCACATCTGGCCCTGGATGGGTGCTGATTCTATACATAACTCTCAGAGCACGTACTTCGCCCAGCACCACTGCCCCATCTTTACTGCTTCTTGCATCCTGCAGCTCAGAAAACACAAGCACCTGTCCATACACTGTGGACACAGCAAAATTAGCTGTATACACAGCAAACACACTCAGTTCTCCCCAAACACAAACCCTTAGGAGATCCAGGAAAAAAGGAGTAGTAGGGAGACAGCATCGATTTCTCATTAGATATGCTCCAATTTCTTTTAGGGTTGGGTACAGGAGCCCACACCTACTGCTGGAATGTGCCCACCAGACTGAAGAGGCTGGTTTCCCAACGGGTCACCTTGTGGGAACACTACTGGGCAGGGAACAATGATGACCAGAGTTCTGTGCATGCCCAAGTGAAGAGTGTAGAGCACTTAGGTGTGATGGAATGACACTGAGCCACGCGGGAGTGTTCACAGACTTCCTCTTCTCCTGACTGCCAGAGAGCATCCTGTCGCTGCCAGCTGAGCCATGGAGTGCACTCTCCCCCCTCAATGCTGAATCAGAGAAGGAATGGAGGACACTGCTGATGGAGGAGGAGGGGAAGGAATTAGGGAGAGATGATGCTCAATGTGTATAATAAAGACCCTAGAGAGACGGTGGAAAGAAAAACTAAATATCTCAAGGGTTGTTCGGAGAATCTGGTGATGAGGGAGAGAGAAAAAGCAGTTAAATACCAAATCCTTATTAGCTGCTTCAGGAGATGAGACTAGCAGGGAATGGAATTGTACTTACATTGTGATCTCTGATTCTGGAAGAGGGCGCCCTTTCCAGACTAGATAACAGTGGGGTGGAAGGTGACAAAGTTAGTGAATATCCACAGCTGTGGCGATAAGTTAAATGGTGACATTCCCATTTACAGCTCTGTTTCCAGGTGAGTTTTAGAAATTTTATCTTTTATACTTAGAATTTAGATTTACCAAATCTTTGCTAATGACAAGTGACATTTCTTTTTTTCTTTTTTTTTTTTGTGAGGAAGATTAGCCCTGAGCTAACATCTATCACCAATCCTCCTGTTTTTGCTGAGGAAGATTGGCCCTGGGCTAACATCTGTGCCTATCTTCCTCTACTTTATATGTGGGACGCCTGCCACAGCATGGCTTGATAAGCGGTGTGTAGGTCCATGTCTGGGATCTGAACCTGCAAACCCCGGTCCCTCAAAGCGGAGTGTGCGAACTTAACCACTACGCCACCGGGCCAGCCCCACAAGTGACATTTCTGAATCGGACAAAAGCTTCAACAAATAATTAACTTTGAAAATGGAAAATAGTTGTTTATTTCCACTGGGCATACAGTTGGAACCCAAAATATATACTAGGACACTGTGAGCCAGTGTATAGTCACTGGCGTTTTTTCCTCCCCTTTTTAAAACAGCTCAGGAACTTTCTTAATCTGATAAGATTTAGTTGGCCACTAGACAAGTATTTCTCAGTAGGCATACAGAGACTATTCGGTTGTAAGTAACAAATATGGGTTTTTTTGCCTTAGTGTCGTTGAAGGCTCTCAGCCTGTAAAGCTTGTCAATTCTAATTTGTTTTGAGTGACTTGAGATACAAAGAAAATGTGGTGAAAATCCTTTGGGCTTTTAGCAACCCACTCATTCAACCTAGAACACTTACAGCTTGTTACTTGCATTCACTAACTGGACTTCTTCATCAGGAACCTATATTTCTTGTTTTTTTCTTTTTTTTTTTGGTGAGGAAGATCAGCCCTGAGCTAACATCTGCCAATCCTCCTCTTTTTGCTGAGGAAGACTGGCTCTGGGCTAATATCTGTGCCCATCTTCCTCCACTTTATATGGGATGCTGCCACAGCATGGCTTGCCAAGTGGTGCATCGGTGAGTGCCTGGGATCCGAAACGGCGAACCCCGGGCCGCTGCAGCGGAGTGCGCGCACCTAACCACTTGTGCCACCGGGCCGGCCCCAGGAACCTATGTTTCAAATGAAATTCAAAACAAGAATTATTGTCATCATCTGAAAAAAGTAACCAGCTATGATGTTACTGCTCACTTATGAAAAACTTGATTGCTCAAAATTTTGCCAGTTCTCCAGTCATTTTTAAGTGGCAACAACCTATTAATGTAATCACATGAAGCAGAGAAAGAAGATTCCAAATTAGTGGTGGTTAGATGTAAAATCTCCTTATTTCAATAAAAGGTATTAGGTAGAAAACATCGAAGTAGCAGAGTCATACTTGTGATTGAAGATCAAGCCAGATTTTGCATGTCAATGAAACCTCAGCTCCTCTTTGCTGAATAAAACAAGCTTTCATTTATTTTTAAGGTAAACTGTTTGTTAAAGATTCATTAAAACTAATTCCATCAACAATTCCAAAAGCTATTAGAGTTAAATATTTAAACTAAATCTTAAGGGCCAAAAGGGAGTATTTACAGTTTACTGCAGAAATAAATACCACCTGACATACCAGTTGCTTTCATTAGTTTGTTTCAGCTCTGGTGCTTCTAATGAAATTTAATTAAATTGATTTGGATACTTAAAGGTACAGTATATATGAGAAGAAGGATCTTCTGCAGTACCATCTTTTAAAAGCAAATACCAAGTAAATCCATTTCAGGAATTCAGTTTACTGCCACCGGCCTAATTCTAAAAAACCAATATCACCAAGAAGATTTGACAAGTTGGAAAGAAACTTATATAATTTAGTCGAAGAAAGTATACCATTATTAACTACTAGTAGTTAATTGGTACCAATGGAATGCAGAAAACAACTTGAAAAGTTGAAATAAGACCACTTCAGTCCTCTTGTTTTCCTGGTGTCACTTTTGAGGCCTTAAAACAAAGATCTGACTATCTTTAACAATGGCCTTTGTGTTCCAATTAGTGCTGCAAAGTTAAATTCGGAGAGAAACTGAACAAAGTCTAGTCTTCAGGTTTACAAAACCAAATGTCTAGCTTCCAGTATGGAAGTCATTCTGACATCTGAAAAGCCAGGTATTTTATGTAAATACTCTGCCAGTGGTCAATAACTTCAAAATTCACCCCGGATGCCAACCTTGAGGTCTCCACATTCCATCCATATTCAAAACGCTTCAGATTATGGAAGTGGAAGCAGTCATTCAATGCACCTTCTGTTAAGCTTACATTCTGGGGTGGTTACATTGTTGCATTTATTTAATAAACATTAATAAGTACTTCACACTGTGCTGGGCACAGAGGCGAGAACAGACAGGTAGGCATGGCTCCTGAGGGCGAGATGGAGGGGAGATACACATTTAAAAATGATCACATCAGGGCCGGCCTGGCGCAGAGGTTAAGTTCAAGTGCTCTGCTTCAGCGGCCTGCGGTTCGCTGGTTTGGATCCTGGGCGCGGACCGATGCACTGCTTATCAAGCCATGCTGAGGTGGCATCCGACATAGAGCAACTAGAAGGATGCACAACTATGACATGCAGCTATCTACTGGGGCTTTGGGGAGAAAAAAGGAAAAAAGGAGGAAGATTGGCAGCAGATGTTAGCTCAGGACCAATCTTCCTCAAAAAAAAAATCTACTCTAAAATGATCACATCACATCACATTTCTGTAAGAGCCATGAAGGAAAAGTACAGGTTATTATGAGGGATGGAGAGCTGAAGCGAGTCAGGGAAGTTTCCTTGAGGAAGTGACAGTTAAACTGAGATGGAAATAGCCATGCTTGGTGGGAGAGGAGGGAAGGCATTCTTGGCTGAGGAATAACCTTTGCCCATGCAGTGCAAAGGCACTGTGGCTGGCACAGTCTTGTGCCTGCAAGGAAGAGCAAGGAGGAACTAGGGGGCTAGTGTGGCTGAAACAAAGTGATTGAGGGGAGGGTAGAGGGAGGTGAGGTTAGAGAGAAGGATAGGATGTTATCCTGAGAGAAACTGGAAGCTACTGAAAAGTTTTAATCAGGAGACTGGCAAGGTTAGATTTGGATTTATAAAAGTGTATCCTGAATGCTTAAGGGAAAACAGATTGAAGATAGCAGATTGCACACAACCAATCAGGTAACAACTGCACCAGGACTAGGGACAGATGATGGTGGAAGTAAAGATGGGAGAAGGAGTTGGATTTGAGAGGTATTTAGAAAATAGAATCAACAGGGCTTGGTGGTAAATACAGTGGAGATAAGGAAGAAGGGGGTATTAATTGAATAAGTCCTGGATAGTCTGGAAAGAACAACCAGGTGGGTTAGGTGCTCTTTACTGAGATGGGCAACAATGGAGGAAGAATAGATTTGGGGAAGAGAGCTGCCTGTTGGATATGTGGACTGGTAGAGCTTGTGAGCTACTTAAGTGGACATGTCACACAGGTAGTTGTCTATATAGGCCAAGAGTTCAGGGGTGACGATCATATAGAGAAATCAATGTGGATGCTAGTGGCTTTAAACCGTATTTAAAAACCATGGGAGCAGATGAGAGCCTCTGTACTAGAAGGTCCAGGGTGAAAAGCAGAGATGCCTCAGGGAAGACCAGGAGTCTTCGAAAAGGACTGAGAGGGAGTGGTTTGCAAGGTCAGAGAAAAACCAGGAGAGAGTGATGGCGGAGAAGCCCGGGAGAGATCATGTAAGGGAAGATGTGGCACGGACTGCGAATTGGTCTCCCAAATCCATTTCCTTTTCTTCTGAACATGCACCTAGACCACAAGTCCCAGCCTCCCTTGTGGTTTTGTATGGCCATGTGATGGAGATCCAGCCAACAGGGTGTGAGGTGATGGGGATGTACCATTGCCAGGGATGATGGTAAGCCTTACAGCATGGTGGAGCCACAGGCGGAAGGAGTCAGCTCCTGAATGTGCCCCTGGAGAAGAGCTGCCCTGCCCACCTGAACACCTGTCCAGGGTGGTTGCATGGACAGGAAAATAAACTTCTATTGAGTGGGATCGTTAGATATTTAGATCTGCTTGCTACAGCTGGGAGCCCTCCCTGACTCATACAGACAATGGGACTGCTTGAACGCTGCATTTAGGAGCAATTTCAACAGAGGTATGAGGACAGGTGCCGTGTCTGACTGCAGGCGGTTGAAGCATAAACTGGAAAGTGAGAAAACAGGCACGGCGCATGAACTCCAAACTTTCTAGAAACTTAACTGTGAAGGGTGGGAAATGTGAGGGCAGAAAGAAGATGGAGGAGGGTGGTTGGGAGAGGACATTTCTTTTTTTAAGTAGAAGCACAAAGAGAACATGTATCTATAGAGGAAGAATGACCAGTAGGAGAGGTGAAGAAACAAGAGGAAAACTGACATCATAAGGTTCTTGCTCAAAGAGAAAAACTTTACAAGAAACTTGGATGATAAATAGGAAAAAACATATATTTATATTTTAGAATAGAACCCAATAAAGATAAGTATGAAATACAACAACCAAGAAATAACTGTTAAAATGGCCATTATGTATTTGGGAAAGGTAATCCAATATGTAGATAGTCACTTCTGTATTTGCAGTACCTAAAATAAAGCCAAGGATATAGTAGGTACTCAAGAAACATGTGTTGATTTAAATGAATGAATGAAGTAACTAGGAACGGCTATTTGCTAACAGGATTAAGAGGACGGTTCCAAGAAAAATCACATGCTATTAAGCAAGGAGAGTGAGAAAATGGGAGTATTATAGTATAGACTGGCATAGAAGAAAAGTCCAATTGATGTGCATTTTATATTTTCAATGCTATGTATTCTACCAGTGGTAAATCTGTCATCTGGTTAAACGGGTCACTTCTGGTGAGCACAGCGTGACTGGCTCTCAGTGGAGTCATGGGTACTGTGAAGCTTCATCCCCGGGAACTACGGAGAGCCTGCCCTGGGCACAGAGCTATGCCAGGACAAGGAGCTACAACAAGATTCTCCAAGTGTCTCCACATTCTATAACCTCCTCACTTCTTCCCTTGGGGGCTGCAAATGTTCTTTATATTGCTCAAGCTACAAAAAATAGTCTGAAAACTTAACAGTCCTTCCTCTTTCCCCACTGAACTGGCCTCTCTCCGTAGGACTAAGGAGTCACGGACTTCGGACAGTTTTCAAAATTGAAGCTAAGTGGTAATTCCTGTAGAAGCATTTTCAATCACATGCAAGCACTGTGGGATCTCTCAAGAATGTGGCTTTTATAAAAACTGGGCATAGATACCAAAAGGAGTACTGGTGGTGGTGTGTACCTAACATGAACGTTGTGGGCATAAACATCTTGGTAACTTCTTTCTTTTCTC
This sequence comes from Diceros bicornis minor, assembly GCF_020826845.1. Taxonomy (NCBI): domain Eukaryota; kingdom Metazoa; phylum Chordata; class Mammalia; order Perissodactyla; family Rhinocerotidae; genus Diceros; species Diceros bicornis. Next base: position 53,185,522 of record NC_080759.1, on the reverse strand, counting down.
CAGAAACTCTGTTTTCCAGTTAGGCCCATTTCTCAGCTCCCCTGTGGAAGATCTGGCCACGTGACTGAGACCTGGAAGTATGTACAAAGGCTTGCCCCTGAAATAAAAAGGCTTGCCCTCCCCTGCCCTGTTCCTGTCCAGTTGCCTAGAATGTGGACAGATTCAGGGCCAATGTGGAGAATGCAGACGAGGGCAACTCTCCAAAGGTGGTGAGAATCGAGTCAGAAGGAGCCAAGTCCCTGGTCTGGGAGGCATGATATCAGACCTGGACGATTACACTCTGAGTCTCATGTGAGAGGGAGTGTTTGGCTGAATAATGGCCCCCCGAAGATGTCCATGTCTCAATCCCCAGAACCTGTGAATATGTTACTTTACATGGCAAAAAGGACTTTGCAGATGTGATTAAGTTAAAGATCTTGACAGGGGGAGATTATTCCAAACTCTCTGGGTGGGCCCAATGTAATCACAAGGGTCCTTATAAGAGAGATGCAGGAGGGTTGCAGTTAGAGAAGGTGATGTGACCCTGGAAGCAGAGAAAGAGATTCAAAGATGCTACGCTGCTGGCCTAGAAGATGGAGGAAGGGGCTACTGGCTAAGGAGAGTGGCAGCTTCTTGAAGCTGGAAAAGGCAAGGAAATGGATTCTCTAGACAGCTTCTGGAGGGAGCACACCCATGTCAAGACTTTGATTTCAGCCCCGTGAGACCCATTTTGGACTTCTGACTTGTAGAACTGTAAGATCATGACTTTGTGTTTTTTAAGCCACTAAGTTTATTGAGATTTGTTACCACAGCAATATAAAACTAATACAGAGGGTAAAAAATTTCTAATTTTTTTAAAGCCATATTTACTTTGGGTTTACTAGACAAAATTGATTAGAATTTTGGGCAACTTGTAGATGATTACATACCTATGATAAGGTACTATGACAGGATATTAATGTGATTTTTCCCTATTGTCTCCATTTTGGCTGAGGTCCCAAGGCAGGGAATAATAGATGCCCCACTGCTCCACATTCTGGAATTAAAGTATCAGGTCATTCATTCACAGCTGCGAAGGCAGAGGACAAAATGTTCTGCAGTATTAGCACACGACCCATCTCTAGGTTACATAAGATTAGGCTGAGAATTCACTAGAGGGTAAAAGAGGCTGGTGGTGAGAGCTTCCCTGGAGGTAGTCAATGGGCTGGGCATTCCCCATCCACCCCTCCTGAAGCCCAGGGAGGGAACTACTTATTCAGCTTAACCATAGGCTCTCTGGAGTTTAGGGGTTGCAGGGACTGCTGTCTTCAGTGACATTAGCAGGACGATACATAGACTCAGTGTCAGAGGTGGACTGACCACGGACCTCCAGAAGCTTAAGTTTCAGGCCTGTCCATTGCGTGAGCCCCTTGCAAAGCCTGTACAGAATTTTATATTCATAAAGTGGACTCTTCTTCTTAAACAGGACTCCCAAAACTGCCTAAGCTACAAGGGCACAGAATCTGTATCCACCCTGGTCTATGTGCAGTGGAGTAGCAGAAGCCTGAGGCTGATGGAGAGTTCAGAGCAGTTAGCTGGAGGAGGTCAGGTCCAAGTCAGGGGTCCTCAGGTTGGGGGTGATACCTCTGAGCAAACCACACCACTGCCTCCACGAGAGAAGGAGCTAGAATGTGGGCATCTCCCACAGGCAGAATGGACCAAGGCCAGGCTACAACTGCATTCTGCATTGGCCAGGCTCTGCTCGGCTTTTGTCTCATCCCCTTTCCCTGCCAGAGTCTGGTGGGTGGGGGGTGTTGAGACAAGGGAAGGAACAGCTTATGAGAGGGGGAAGGGATGGAAATGGGAAGAGAGAAGAAACTGAACACTCTTTTTGCCCAAGCAAATTAAGGCTCTCTCACAGATGTAATATCATCCCATCTACTGGGATCCACTGAAAAAGGAAGGGTAAGTTTGATTTAATTACCTAAAGTAAGTAACAAGAATGGTGACTTACATTAAACTTACTGAGTTTTCTAGTTCCTAATACAAACCCTTTTCCCTGATTTCGTCTCTGGGGTATTTTTGTAGGTTTTGATTGAAAATGTTATGGGTAAAGCCTTGTGAAAGAGTGAAGCTACAGAGGAAGCATTTAGTCTGGCCACTGACTGCGCTGTAGGATTTCCCCTGACTTGGGGATCCGTCCCAGCAATAGCCATAACTTAGTCACTTCTTGTTTAGCAGCTGCCATGTGCATCGATTTCCACTTTTGCACAATTGATTTTTGCTTCTGTTCCCATTTGTGCCTTTGTTTTTGGACAGATATCATATGATGAGTGCCTGAGAATTGTTTCAGAGAGGTTAGGGGACCTCATGAAGGAAGACCTTATTTGTCAATACAAACATCAATGAGTGAATGCCCAGATTTACGGAGGAGACAGTATCATAGCTGAATTTAACCTCAGCTTTTTTTTTGTTTTCTACTTCAACTTGACATCAAGTGATTTAGAAAAGAAAGAACTTGAGGAACTACAATTGCAAGTCCTGAGGACACTAGACTTGGAGTTGTTTTAGAATCTGGCAAAAAGTCCTTACGTCCTTCCAGTCATCTCTTGGTGAAGAATTTTCCAGCATAGTAGAAAGATAAATAAATTCCTGGTAAGCAATTTTCTTGATAAAATGACAGCTCTACATTCAGTAGTTTAAATTTATTTCTATAGAGGATTTACTGCTTTTCCATCACCATCTTAGATACTCACAAAGTAAAAATCTATCAATTCTCAAAACAGCAACATGCTAAGGCAAGTATTAAGTATTTCTTGCCTTTCTTACTACAATGCTTAAAGATCAAAATTTTGAATTTTGACCATGTTGTTTTTCTTGATAATATTTAAAAATATCTTTTAAGTTCTCATTGGAATCCAGTATTGATTTTTAAATGTCCAGCAGATGAGGGTGATGAAGGGATGTTAAGCATGAACACATGACTTCAGTTTGCAGGACTTCTGGCTCATCTATGTACAGTGTCCAGTCTCTCGAAAGCAGTGAAAGACAGCATGAGGGCTGTGTCCACTTTCTCATTCACTATGGTCTGGCCATTTGAGGAAATCTGCAGGCATCCCTTACCTATCCATAATTACTTATTGATTTCTTGTTTTGTGAGTGCGATGGTGGAAAGAGCCGATGAAATGGATACAACAGCAGTAAGAAAAGAGAGCCCCGTGTGAGACAGGCCGTGAAGGGCATGACACCACTTCTATCAAAGCTCATTATTCACTGGCTGAAGGGTATGCGCAATCTGAGAGTCTATCTTCCTGACAATAAAAGGAAGGACATTTAAAGATGAGTTTTATGTTTTGCTTCTCTCATCAAAATGGCAATAGTGAATAAATATCTCTATCCAGAGAAACAGGGCAGTATTCAGTTTCAAGCATAGGCAGTTTGGCATTTTTTGAGACACCAGCTCGTTGTGCAAGATACTGACGTTTCACACGGCGGGTGGGAGGGTGAGGGACACTATAGGAACACAACTGTGAAAACACAAGGCCATGAATATTGGTAGGGGAGAATCAGTCTCGTTTCTAACCCGGATGATTGTCAACAAGAGTTTGATTCTGACATTTGATCTGTTTTTGATTTGATCCCTGCATTTATGAATGAAGGATTTTAATTCACTCATAGAGATGTTACAGCATTTACTTCATGGGTGAGAAAACCAAGGGACAGGGAGGGGACTGACAGAGAGATGCCCACAGTCTCCACAAAAGGATGTGAGGGTTCTTTGATACAAGGGCTCAGGAAAGTTCCAGACTCTGACACACAAAGCAGAAGGAAGGCAGGATGGAGGCCCAGGCCTCCCAAACCTCTAGGGCTGTGAAGGCATGTCCAACCGCCTAGAGAGAACATTCTGCCAGGTAAGAGAATGGCTATGGACCATTTTAAGAGGTTACTTACTTTTCTGGAGACTCTGTGTTAGGAATGTCTACTCACCAGGTTCAGATAACTGGATACAATACAACCCCAGCCCATCTCTGAGTGTTGACTGTGAGACCTGGTGAATGGAAGCTCTAATTACTGCCCCTCAGCAGGAGCGGGCCACAGATCCACTGTAAGGTCAGTTCTTACACCGATGGGCAGGTGTCTCAAGTCACTTGCCCAAGGTCAGGCTGCTAGTAAGGGCAGGCTGTGCCTTTAATCTCTCGCCATTTGATGTTACGTCCTATGCTCTTTGTACTTCACCAAATAGTATGATGAAACTCTCAGGCACTATTCTGCTCTCAAGTTTTATTAGAAGTTGCATGCCCTGCACCAGGGAAGCATAATCTCACTCTCTTTCTTCTGCTTCAAATAACCTTGGAGGACTCTCTTCATTTTGGGGTGCTACATTACAGAAGGGATGCTGAGAAATTTGCACGCATGTGGAAAAAAGTGACAGCAATGGTGAAGGGTATGGAAACACTGATATATTTAGAACTGAGCACGTCTGGCCTGAGAAGGGATGACCTCGTGGAGACATGACGGCTAGCTTCAAGAATGAGAAGACTATCACAGAGAAGAGAAATTGGACTTTTCCAGAATGGTGCTGGAGGGCAGAAGTTGCAGATAAAGAGATTTTTGCTTACTGCAGGTAAGAAGTTCTGAACGATCACAGCCACCCTAAAATGGAACAATATGCCTCATTAGGTAGTGATTGCAACTGATATTAAGGTATTTGAAGAAAAGGAAATGACTATTGGAGCTGATCTGCCTTTCGTTTTTTGGTAAAATAACTACCTTCCTCCTGCCACAAAGTTTTAGCAGAGATCATGGCTGCCCGATTTTCCTGTTCTCCCTTGCAGCTGGGTGTGGCCATACAACTGAATTCTTGGTCCTGTGATGTGAGCAGGCAACTTTTGCATCACTTCCTGGAATGAGAGGGGAAAAGCCAGGGAGCTTTGCCCACACAGGCAAGGACAATACTTTAGTGCAAGGCAAAACAAGATGGGTCCTGGGATCACCTGCTGGCCCTGGGCCACCTGCCTGACCAGGTACAGTTCCATGAGAGGCAAAGAGACACCTGTTTAACTTGAGCTTCTGTATTTTTGAGTCTCTCTGTTAGAGTGGCTTAGCCTGTGTCCCAACCAATATAACTATTTCTTGGAGATGTGCAGATTATTAAGGTATTATATAAAGATTTGTGAGCAATGATTTCTATCTTATAATTCTACATCCCACCCCCCCTAAAATTTATCTCCTTTCTTCCAAAACCAGCTGTCCCAACAGTCCCCACCATAGTCAAACATAAGCACTCTATTATGTTGGTGACCTTGTTTTTTAAAGTACCAAGGTTGAAAAAGTCAAGAACTTTTGATCCGCTTCTCTTTTATCCCTTTATCGAGTCTGATCCTAAGGCTCTCACCTGCTTTTCCTTCAGAAAAACATCCTGTGCAATGATACGGATGGTAAAGAAATTTTAAAGTTCTACTTGTGGTTATCAAAACTTAAGGATTGGTTAAAAATAAAGGCGATCCGTTATTTAGCCTGCATGTGATAACATTCTCCTGCAACTGTTTATTTTCCCTTAGGGGAGAAAACCAGAAGTCCAGGCCTCACTAAAGTTGAAGGTTCAGATAATACAAATATGTTTTGGCTCAAAATGTATCAGGAATCAAATATAATTTTGTATTGGTCAACACACCCAGCCAGAAGAATATTTTGATTTATTAAACGTATCTCTCTCTAAATAAAATAAAGTGGTTGAGCTAATGAAATGAGATTCTGCCTTCTGTGCCTGGGTTCTAGGAGGAAATAAGCCAATGACAGATGGACCTTTATTTCTGTCCCATAGATATGCCACTTTCATTTCAATTTCTATCTCTCTAGTCATGTTTGTCCTCTGATCCATAATGCCCTTACCTCTTACCTCCTAATTTATGCAAACTGTATATATGCTTCAAGATTTTGCTCTGTAATTTTCTTCTCTTAATTCATCCAGTAAATCTTTAGTATATAATTCCAAACCAAATGAGGTTTCCGATAACTGTTCCATATTGCATTTTTACCCACCGGAGCTGCTCCCTATGTCTTATGTTTTCTCTGGAACTCTTTCTTTTCTAAGCCTAAAATGATGTTTAGTAAATAGATTTGAAGCATGGATAATTAAAAGATATGTATCAGACATTTTTTCTTCGATATGTAAATTGTTAGTGAAGACCAAAACAGAAATCTATTTCCCCGCTGATTAAAAACAATTCATAAGGATGAATGAGTTTGGTTTTCTCACAAAAGGACTTTTCAAAAAGAAAAGCTTTTGTCAATTTTGAGCTTTGCTATTAGCAGCACTTATGATATTGAGCATAAAGGCCCTCATTTCATTTCACAATGGCATAATTTGGAAATTATTAAGAACAGCTCTTTCTCAATATTTTTTAATCATGAGTCAACTAAAAACATCACTGTTGGTTTCTCCAGTGGATCCTTCCTGAATCTCCTCACATGAAACACATTTTAAACCACCTTTAGCTCTTGAGTTTTAGCTCCATTAAATTCCTGTCAGCACATTCTTTTTTTTTTTATGGAAATAGACGATTACACGTTTTGAACTCTACTACCAACATAGAAAAAAACTAAGATGGAAAACTCATACCACTATTCAACAAATAACTTGTAGAGTCTCTAAACGCAGTTTCCCTTCAATGCACAGAAGTATGAGAAGGTGTATTTCAGCAAAGAAATGTTCAGGATCTGAGGGGAAGTGGAGCTTATTGGAGGCAGTAATATTTCATTGAGTTTCTGGAGCCACTGATTCAGAACGACCAGCTCCTTTCTAATTTATAGCGTGTTCTTTACGTCCAGCTGCCTGTTTAGCTGAAAGATCCTGCCCTGGGAGAGAATTCATTTGGCTCTTGGAGGAGTCCAAGGAGGACTGGGGTGCTGGGATATGAATTTCAAGCAAAACAAAATGGAACCCAAAAACTTTTCAGATGAAGGGCTTGTACTAACGTGCAAAATACTTAGAAAAGGATATAATTAATCTAGAACGCTCCTCTAACAGTTAATTTTCCAATCTCTGTTTCAATTTAAAAATACTTCCTCTTAGGGAACAGGAAAATCTTGAAAGAAAAATATATAGGTTATACTTTATAAACTTAAAGTGCAAAGTAATGAATGCTTACGGGAAATAGGAAGGCCATGGGGAAATCTAGAAATAGGCTATAACTTAGTAGAGCCAGTTATTAAATATTTACTTTTTCCTATTGGCTTAGAAAAAGACAAATTTTCCCTCTGCCAAGGTGGGTCTCACTCCCTCTGATATGAGCCTCTGGCTGCAGCCCCATACCCACACCCCAAGACTGAGAGGCTGGGCTTGAAGGCAGCAATGACTTTGGCTCCCTCTCCCCTTCCATGCAGGTAGCCAGCACGCTGCAACAGGTGCTTGGAGCAGTTGTTGATGGAAGCCCATGCTCCCTCCCCCAGCCCCGTTTATGCTTTCTGAGTCCCTACTGACATCAATGCCTAAGCTATCCTCCTTGTGTATCAATGATGTTCTCTACCCCTATTTATTAACTTAAATCTATCGTGGGATCACCAATCGTTTAAACTACCCACGTTTGCTGGTCTGGTAACAACAAAACAACTTCTGGGAGATACTGTTAAAGAATTTTCCCCTCCTAACCAAAAAAGAAAAGTTATGCATCCTTTATTTAGTAGCACTTGGAAATAAGGTATAGAATCTAAATTTCTAGATGTGACATTTTTCTCTAAGGTTTTATTTTTAAACTATTTTGGGAATGAAGATTCCTTTGAGGTGTTTGACGTAAATTCCTGCCTGCTTCAGGAGAGTCTGCTGAACGTATGCCCAGCCTCTTCCTCATGATCTATGATCAACATGAGGAACATCAGCCCTTTCACCCTCTGCAGTAACTCAGCGAGAGTCTTGGGCTAGTGAACCCGAGTCAGGCTGTTGGGTCTTCTACTCAATGTTCCTGGGCTGCAATACTTTTCAATTTCCTGAATTACTTTTTATATTTTTTTCTGTCTCTCTCCTCTCCACAATAACTTCAATTACCTGTTGACATTTGTTGATGCTTTTTTTTTTTTTGGCAAAAGCCCTCAGTTCATTAATTTTTAGTCCATTGTACAATATGGAAGCTCAGGAAAACAAGCTTCTTTTCTTTTCTATAAGATGTTCTGGGGTAAGGCCTGATGAGTGTGGCTCTATCCAGTCCAGCAGTTTATGGCTCTTAAGTGTATATTCAGAGGACACTTAGTGACCCCTTTCTTCTGCTTCTTCATTGATTCTCTTATTGCAGTTGTGTTTCAATTACTCAGACTGTTGGACAAGTGCCCTCCATATCCATGACGCATCTTGTTATGACCAAATACTGTGTCTTTGGGCTCAGGGCCTGTGTGTAGCTCATGAGCCAAGAAGGCAAAGCAATCCTTACCTTTTTGTAGAGACTCCTCAGATCTCGGTACTGCCACATGCTGTTTAGGACCTGAGATGCGGCCTTGACCACTTTTGGAGAGTGTCTGATAAAGAAAAGACAGGACATTCAAGAGGGTGAGCGGGGCAGCTGGGCTTCAAATTGACACTGACGTGGCAGGAAAACAGCAAGAGTAAACATCCTCATGGGGTTTCCAGCTCTCTTCCTCTCAGCCCGGGGAGTGCAAGGGATGGTTCTACAAGTCTCTAACCTCATTCTCATCAACACACCCATGAGGGTGACAGACAGGAACGCGTCCCATTTTGGCAAAGAATTTTCAAAATGCAAACCAAAGAGCAGTGCATTGAGTCAGAATGCATATTTAACGTTTGACTACAAAATAGGACAGAAAGAAGACAAAAATAGCAATTAAGAATGGCCAGATTCAGGGTTTTTAGTGGTAGTGTTGTGCAACACCTGTGTAGTGAGAAGAAAAAATATATTCATTTTCTCAACTGAAGCATGAGAGCATATACCGTGCTGGCTCCGCGTGCCTGCATGCTTACAGGGAGCTGCTCTCCGCATGCTGCCGGTGCCAAGCTCAAGAGACTGGCAGTGAAGGCAGACGTGTGCACACACTGGCACACACACTCTCTTACATTTATATAGAGGAATGAATAAGCATCTATAAATAAAGTCCTTCATACAATTCAAGTTCCATCCTCTGGGCCATAGTGAGAAACTAAGGTCACATAAACCTTTGGACTAGTGGTTTTTAACATTTTTTTGAGTCATGGCTTTGAAATCCCTATGAAACAATAGCTACATATTTTGCCTTGTGGTTCAGCGCCAAGCTGCATGTCAAAACAGACACCAGGTCAATAAATCCGTGTTGTTTAATTCAATCAAATTCTTGGAAGTCACTTTGACTAGTGGTGAGGGAAAATATTAACTACCTGCAGATCCTTTGTTTCAACGGGCTGGTTCCACAGCCAGCTGCACAACTCCAGTGGCTGCCACCGATACTGTGCCTAACTCAGCGGCTGGCACACTTTTTCTATAAAGGGGCAGGTAATAAATATTCTTGGCTTTGGGCCATATGGTCTCCATCGTAGCCACTCAACTCTGTCAATTGTAGGATGAGAGGGGTCATACATAATACATAAACGAATGGCTGTGGCTGTGTTCCAATCAAATGTTATTTACAAAAGCAGGGAGCGGGTGGGATTTGGCCGGTGGCTGTAGTTTGCTGAGCCCTGGTCTATGGGAATGGTGACTCCTGGAGTTGTGCAGGACATAAGGATTCACGAAGATGCCAATGTGAAGTCCACGCCTGAAGCTGACCGGTGGTGCAGTGGCCCATAGATCCCCTAAGAGAACATCTGAATTGAGACCAAAAATGCTTTTGAAGTAAAATGGCCTTTGAAATAGAAAGTGACAGATGGTTAGATGAGATCAGGTTGAGGCTGAATTTGAGAGACAGAGTAAATGAATGTTTCAAGAGCACACATTTTGTAATGAAATTATGGGATGCTAATACATGGTCAATTAGATGTCAGCTATTTTCCTGGGTCTTCATGTTTGCAATTTAGACCAACTAAGTTTAAGGTTTCTTCATCCGTTTATTTACTGGTAACAGTAATAGTCACTTCCTATTATTATTACTGAGATGGAATTCAATTTGTGTTTGAAATCTATTAGTTATATCATGTACTTCTAAAAGAAGTGTGAAAGATGAGCTATATTTAAGCAACATACATATTTTCTTTTTCTAAAATAGGCAGTTGCTAAATAATTTCACAATTTATGCTAGCATCATGCCTAAATGTAATATTACATTTCTTTGACTTAAAGACAGAATTTTAGATCTTTACATGGATATAGATCAGGTACATTTTATTCTTATATAATCAATGCTGAACAAAGATTAAGTGCTATGTGTTGCTGTATTTTATCATTGTTAGCTAGATATATGTTCATGGCAATAGTCAAGCAACTCTAGAGTACATATATTAATATTCAGGTAGTGACAATGTAGTTGAAACATATTTAGTAAGCAAAAGTTCCTCTGACACACTGTAATTTTTTGTTTCTACTTCTGGCTTAGTTACAAAATAGAAAGAGACTGTGAATGTGTAATGAGTAGCAGGTTTGAACGTCTCAATTAAAATGCCAATACATCACAGTGTTATAATAACATGTGAAGGTCAAAGAAACATTGCTTTCTTTTTAGACTTTAATTTTGATCCATACACTAGACTGGTACCATAGCAACTTCTATTTGAAAAACTATAACTATTGATTGAAGGACTTGAACAATTGAGGTTTCTAATGTGACAAGTCATTATAACCTAAGCCACAATACACTGTTCCTTACTGACAAGTAACAGTTGAGACTGTTAATGGCTTTTCTGTCTTCTGACAAAATACAGTGATACATTCAACACTATTTTCTATATAACTGTTAAAATTAGGAAAAAACCCAAACAAACTTTTGAAACAGATGGACGTGACAGAATGACCATAATGGATGTTTAAAATGATGTGATGTGAAAAGACTTATATAAGTTATCAAGACTTCAAAATGGTAAGTATAAGACTCCTATAAGAGTCATTAATGATTACACAATGTCTGATCTTCACTGGAGTTGTCAAATTAGGGGTCGCTGAAGATTTCAGTTGGTGCAATTCATTTTGGGTGTTCAGCACAGCCATTCCATTCAGCAGAACCACAGAACACCAGTCCCAGTGGTTGTGTTAGCAAGACACGGTGAATTATACAATTCAAACAGACTGTGAATGGTAACTTGACAGTCTGACCAATTAATAATATGGCATATTTAAGCTTATGCATATTTAGATGTATACATACATAAAATGTATAAATACATAAAATGGAGAATCATAGGTAGGCACATTTTTCCATCTGTGTTTTCCCATGCTACCTCATATTTAAAAATCAGATTTGAACTAAACTTATTTCTGTAAATACTTTTTTAAGGACAATTTAGGGAGGGCAGATTTGCAAGCATTACATAAATTAACCAGAGTGAATTGATATTCCTCCATTTTCCAATTATTAAATCATCCCTAATTCCAAAAATTCTATTTTTAATAAAGAATTTCTATTTATTAAAACATGTCTAGAAGGCCATGGGAATCCCAGTGCCTACTGTTATAATAGAATTGAGTGATAAATGGCGAGTTTATTGCTAAGATTCAAAGCAATTCTCCTAGATTCATTTTGTTTTAAAAGCAGTGAGAAGCATAACCAAATTGAAGTGTAGGTGGCAGATGAGTATATCTATAGTTATAAAAACCTCGTTTTGATCCTCGAATTAGTCACTATATAAAAAATAAATAAACTACATGAAAGAATGGATGAGACAGACTAAGCAGGAGAACTATAACTGGGAGGATGCTTGACTCAATCCAATTCAACACATTGTATTAAACAGGTAAATCCAGACCGTTACATTAGAAAAAAAGATAAAGGAACTATGAGATGAAAACAAGTGATTATTCCTCAAAGAAATTTTCAATCAAATTAGAGGACATTTATGAGATCATTTGCAGTGAATGAAACTTCCCATTAACAATAATCAAGATCGGATCAGACCTAACAGGACCATTTTCTGGATTGGCAAAGTAAATGTATACTATTTCAAAGATGGCTTCCTTAAACGATTTTTTAACTGGTTTGGCCAAATAATTTTCTTTGACCATAGGACTGATAAGAGCATCTTTTCTCTTGAAGGCCCACTTACTGATGCTTATTGCTATAAGGATGCTCACACAGTTGGAAGGAATGAATATAGGCCAAACTACCCCCAAAGTTCTCTAGTCTTACAATTTAGAAAAAATACTTTAATCTTTGAATGTTATAGACATTCAAAGATGGTTATAGACAAATATGCCAGAGTGTTTTTGTGAGCTATGGTTTTATTCTGTGTGTATGTGTATTTGCTTAAAAAAGCATTAACATATTAAGCTCATAATGCTTAAAACAGGTAAGCATTTCAATGAGAGATTCCAAGGGTCTACTGAAGCTGTATGAAGAAGAAAACCATGTGGCTTTCTGCCTATGTAGAATAGCACTTTATTGTAAGTACAGTAAAATAAGGTATAATTCAAGCCAACCATCCACATTGCAGAATAATTACCTGAGTCCAACAGGGCTTCTCTACTTGATGTAGGAAAGTATTCAAATCCTAATACTGAATTCTTGATTGAACCTATTTGGAGGTCTCAGGGTACTTAAACAGAAAACCTGAAACTTCTTTTATAATACAATGGTAATATCCTGAATTAAAGGAAATAATGAGAGAATTTCCAAAATGTCTCCAAGTGCATCCCTCACAGCCTTTAATAACAAAAGAAAACTTATTCAGCATTTAGATGTAAAGGAACGGGGGAGGGCAGAGAATGGAAAGTCAAGAAGCAGACCTGTGATTAAAAGGTTTACCCTTTTAATCTTATTTGATTACATTGAGGGACTTCCAGGAGGAGAAATTTAATTAAGGTTAGTGAGCGTTTCTGTAAAACTCACAGCTCGCTGATACACTAACACTCTGGCTTGTGAAGATATTTTTCGGTTGCACACAGTAAGATACCATTGATTCTTAAATCAAACTGGGGACATTCCTATCTGTGGTGGTGCAGGTGCTTTCACACGGAGCCTCCTCTCTTTTCATTTCATTCATATAAAAGCTTTCCTTCCTCGCCACCATCCTGTCTGCTGGGAAATTTCTATTCGTCCTTTAAGATTTGGTTATCATTTCTTTCAGGGAGTCCATTATGACAGCCCCTGTCTTAGTTTCAGATTGGAAAGTACAGGCATAGTGGCTTGTTAAATTAAATAATTTGCCCCAAATCCACAGCTAGTAAGGGAGGGTGCTGGATTAGCACTGAGTTCACTCTGGCTCTATCACACTCTATTTTCTCCCCCATCCTCCCTGCACAATGACTTGCTAGGCAGCGTGGAAGAGGCACAGAGAAAAGGATGTGACTACATCATCAACACTCGGACGTGCAGCCACAGAGGAATGACCACAAAATACCTGACTGTATCCAGGTGAAGCTGACTGTCTCTTCCATGCTGGAGGAACACACTAGTGTACGCACGCTGGATTGTCAAGTTTATCTTACCAATATCACGGTAGTCACCAAGTCACGAGTTAGTCATCAAATTGAAATTCCCAGTAACATCAGCTTTCATTATGGGGTAGGAAGACTGGAAACCATTTGCTGTTTCCTTGCTCTTTCCTTCTCTTGATTATCAGAGACAGATGCAGTGACATTCAACAGTGCTACCCATCGCCAGGGGTGAAGGGCACACTTAGAACAGATTCTACCAACACCAGTTCTACGCTGATACCAAGTCATCATCTGACTTACTTATCTCCTTTGCTTTTGGAGATGCCAACCAACTTCTCGATGCCGCCAGCATCTCGTAAGGCCTTGGCGTTCTCCATGTTCTTGGTGATCACTTCATGCAGGGTGCAGCAGACGGCTGTCACCGTGTCATCCGACATGGCCTTGCTGGCTGTGTTGTTGCTGTTGTTCCCGCCTGGAAGCCTGTGGACGAGGTCTCGCATGGCATATTTGCCTTTGGAAAAGAAAATGAAGGAAAGAGTCAAAATGAGGCCAAAATGGAGGAATAAAGCAGAGGAGATGTAGGGCAGGGGAGAAAAAGCAAACAAAAGAGGCCACATTAATGCAATGTTGTCTGTTTCCCATCACTGAATAGCCTCTATTGGGTAATTCTGAACATATATACAGAGGAAACAGTATGTCATCATGGCGAATGCACAGACTTGGACGCTAGATGGATGTGGAAGTAAATCTCTGGGCAAGTTATTTCATGCCTCTAAGCCTTAGCCTTTTTAACCCGTAAAGCAAGAACAATAATGGTACCTATCTTACAAGTTGCTGTAAAGATTAAATGAGTAACTGTGTGAAAAGCATTTAACATACGAGGATTCCCGAGGATGTAGGATTCAATAGATGTTAGCTATCAGTGGATTCCTGCTTAGTATTCACAGAAGTCAAGAAAACATGGTAATGGTAATTCTAACATAACCTCAAAAATGCCTTGCCAGGAGCTATGTTGGGACCCGTATTATTTAACAAGTTAGAGTCAAACCACAAATATGTGGAGAACATGATCATATAGATGACTTCTGAGTTCTGGCCCCTATAAAGCAAAGAGAAACATTTAAAGCAGGAGAGAGAAGCTTTACGAACAATATATAACTAGGTGTCCTTTGAACTAGGGTAAATGGATGATCTGCTTGTCTCTGATGGGATTTTATTGTATGGTTCTACCATATAACACTTACTAATTTGACATATTTGTCTTTGTGTAAAAAAAGTAAAATCCAACTTTGCTCCCTAATTCCCTTTATCATTATTAATCTTGCTACTCCCAATGATAAAGCTACTTATAATGACATCTTTATGGAGTCCTTTTAGTTTACAAAGCACTTCAGGCATTACCAATAACCCTGCAGGACAATTAATTCATCCCACCTGCAGCTTTCGAGTCTGTTCCATTAATTTACTCTGGAACTAAGAAAATGAGAGCCTGTAGCAAACTTGGCTGTTCTTAAATTCTTCGGATGGAACTGGCATGTGTCCAAAGTTACATCCCTTCCTTGTGTCCCATCCGCCAATTAGATATATTTAGCTAGCTCCCAAAAGCCATATGAAATATTTTTCCTCCACACAAGTCTCTAAAGGATAGCCTCTTTGGCTGTCTAATTATCTAGTGCTTGGTGCCTGGGGGTAGAAAAAGGAACCCCCTGGGAAGAGGTGATGATATCTTAATTCCAGACAGTAATAAATAAAACATAGACCCTGGTAATTTTGGTATCTGCTCTTATCCTATGTTTATGTGGCTTATTTTAGCTTGGACAAAAAAATGCTGATGTCTAAATTACTGAAATAGGAAAGTGTCTTCATCACTTGATGGCAGCTGAAAATGTCTGATAAAAATGGTTTGCCTGAGAACCCCCAAATGTAGCATATTTATTTTCTAATGACAGCACTTAAAATAGAAGAAGATCCTTTGTACATGGGTAGTCCTCTGAGCAACTTGCTTTATCTATTTATCATTAAATTGTTCTCAACTCTAGCTAAGAGTTTACTTTTGTTGAGATCAGGACGCTGGTGATTTTATCAGTTCATTAACCCCCCAAAACCATTGTAAGACAAACTTGAGTTCCATAGAAGAGAGAAGATGGGCTTTTCTTATATGGTAAGTGATGGAGGAAGGAAACAAAACTATTTCAATCATTGTGCATACAGGGACATTCACACTCCTGATCCGGTAAGAAAGATTGATTTTGTGACCTTGGACAGCGTCAAGGTTGAAAGCAAAAACGAGGAGAGGGGGAAGATTTGGCGGCAGCATTTTTTAGTTTTTGTAATCATCATTTTAAAAATTATGACAGACAAATTTGAAGATTTGGTCTCTTTCTGCATGGCTTCCCAACCCATGAGCCCTGAGTGAGATACAAGATGTCCCCACAGGTTGCAGGAACAACCACCTCCCCCGGGAGCAGCCTCTTCGACTTGCCCCATTGTGCTACAAAAGTATCATTTTCCATGTGCTCCATGGGGTGGAAAAGAGCAGGAGTCACTGCCATATATAACCTACAACAACCTGTCGAGGAAAGTCATTGGAATAATTTTATTTCTAATAGTTCCAATACAGTTCACTGACATTTTAGTAAGCAAGTGGGGATTTTTCATGTAGTCTATTTATCAGCCTATTTGGAGGGATACATTTTAGTCAATATTTTTGACCATCCAAGTGGAAAAACAAATCAAGTAAAAGTATTCCATAGAGCAGAAGACCTGTGGGCAAAGTGTGTTAATTCTATTAAGGGTATACAATTGTTTTAGCCTTTGATTATGTTGCTGAGAAAAGCTGCCTTCTCACATTGGAACTTGAATCCTATCTTCACGTGATGTTTGAGTTGCAAGAATAGATTTTTAGGTCTTTCTTGTGTTTAGAAACTTTGAGGCTAATTGGGGGTAAAAACAAAACATGGAACATAGAAAAATTACAGCCACAAGCAACCTCATGTTGGATGCTAATAACAGAAGTTCAGGGGCCGGCCCCGTGGCTTAGCGGTTAAGTGCGCGCGCTCAGCTACTGGCGGCCCGGGGTTCGGATCCCAGGCGCGCACCGACGCACCGCTTCTCCGGCCATGCTGAGGCCGCATCCCACATACAGCAACTAGAAGGATGTGTAACTATGACATACAACTATCTACTGGGGCTTTGGGGAAAAAACAAAAACAAAAAAAACCCAGAAGTTCAGGGAAGAGAGAAATCTGATTAGACTGGGGTTGTAATGGAAGGCTTGATATGGGAAGTGGACATTTGAGATTTGTTCTATAGGTAAGGGGAACCTAAAATCAAGCTGATATTTTACAAAGAGAATTCTGGGGCATCAAGAAGAAGGAAGGTTTCAGAATAGTAAGATTGAAGGTGGGAGAAACACATCGTCTTTTTCTTGACAATAAAGTGCTCTCTCTCTGAACTTCTAATTATAAGCATTACAACTCAAGGTAGCTTGTGCCTATAATTGTTCTATGTTCCATATTTTCTTTTTTCCCTAAGTTTCTAAACAATAAAAAGAACAAAAAAGCTATTCTTGCTGCCCAATAAGAGGACTCTTGGCACCCCCTCCCCCACCCCTCAGGTTTTTGAGTCCTTGAGGTCTGAGATTTCTTCGGAGACGAAAAGAGTTAACCTCCTTTTGGAGGAAATTCTCTTTTTGTGTCACAGTGGTGATGACAAAAAGTTGCAAGGTGGGTGGGTCAAACTTTAATTTTCACAGCCTAACATCATCAAGGCTATCAAATTGTTTTTTTTTCTTTTCTTTTGTTTTCAGAGAAAGAAATAGATGGAGGTAGGGTTCTTCTTGGGCTAAGGAGTGGAGTGGCTGGACCACCAGGTGGACGCTGTCTCTTTAGGAACGTGGAGGAGGAACAAGTTGGAGGTTCTGCCCGGGCCCAGGGACAGCAAGGGCACCTGGAGCTCAGCAGTGACCCTGTGGTGCATTGGGACACTATGTGGATGCAGGAGAGATCGTAAGAACACTCACTCTGCAGCTGAGCCTGGCATGAGGTAGAGGAGCTTCCTGTCTTAGAATAAACAGCTGAGGCTCGCAAAAGGGACTGTGGCACCAGCAACCACTGCAGACTGCAGACCGCTCCTCCTTCTGATGCTGGCCCTGATACCAGTTCCCCTACATTAAGCCCAGCATATATGGGTTAAAACCAAAAGCACTCATCCTCTATCCCTGTTTCTCTAAGTTACATTCATACGAAAATATAAGTTTTTTAAACCTTTGTACCCCTGAACTTCACAAGGCAGAAGTTCCAAATTGTTAAAAGCCCAGGTGGTCTCAAGCTGGGCTCACACTGAAGTTTTGGCTAATGATCAGTTCTTGAGGTTTGTTACAGGAAAATTGATATTAAGAAGCTAAAGCTTCTCAGACCTCAACTCCTTGGCTTCCTGGCACCTGAATCCACCATCTACCAGGGAGACAGAGACAGTTGAAGGACACCCAACTGCGATTCCCTTATCTCGCCATCATCCTCCCTGCCAGCAGCCTCACAAGGCCAAACGTAGGCTGATGAGAAAGTGCTAACCAGCAAGGCCACAGGCTCCCCCTCCCTATAAGCAGCCACATTTCTCACAACCTTTTTTGTTTTGTTTTGTTTTCTAACGAGCTTTTATTTTATTTTTTATTATTTTTTTATTTTTTGTTTATTGCGGTAACATTGGTTTATAACATTGTATAAATTTCAGAACCTTTAAAACTCCTTGCCTCCCATCTTTCAGGGAGACGGGACAAAATTTTGACATCATCTCCCAGCTGATGGCACCCAAAATAAAAACTCTTTCCTTGCCATAAGCCAGGTGTTCTAGTTTTATTTGGTCCCTCTTGTGTGGTGGGTAAAGAACCTGGGTATGTGTCCATGTCTCCGGTAAAACTTCCTCTGGATTTCATTTGGTTTAAAAGTAAGTAAATGCTATGACACTGAAATGTCAGACAGCAATTGACAGAGCAATTCATGCTGATGATACCACTTAGAAGGCAACAGTAATACTTCAGGACAAAAACAACCAGGTCTTGTGACCATAAAGAGGCAGCTTTGGGGGGCTGGGTGTTAGGGACAGGAGAGCAGCCATGATGGAGATTCCTAGGGTGAAACTGACAAAGTTGGAGTCCAGTGAAATGTTGGGAGTAATGGAGGGAAAGAGGATTCAGAAATTTCTAGCTGAGACAATGTGGTGGATGGTGAAAACCAAGTGAATTTAAAAATTTAATAATAGTGACAAGTTGGATTTCTATTTTATTTTTTCACACAAAGACAAACATGCAAAATTAGAAAACGTTATATGAGAGAGCCATAAAACACAATCCCATCAGAAAGACAAGGTCATGAGGTTCAAAACACACCTAGATTTGTGAAAGCAAAATGGATACCTTGCCCCACCTCCATCTAAAATAGATGTGCTTCCCATTATCCACTATCATGGAATCACATGTTAAACAAGAAAAGCATATGGCTCCCTCAGATTGAAACAAAATGAAACACAACTCTGCCACCACCACCACCACCAACAAACAGGTCACTTTGTTTTGCTCAAGTTCCCAATAGAAACGAATCCTTGGGCCATTTCTTCAAAGTTACTTAGTCTCTAATGAAAATAACTTTGTCTCTGACTTTTGCAATACTGATATGAGATGACTATCGGAGGTATTATAATTGTGTACAAAAACTATCATGTTTCCATTAACGATTAAGTGTAATCTTGTAACTTTGCTACCCTTTCCTCTGTGTATGCGTGTATATCCCTTAAATACTTTTATGTAGTATTTGTTGAACCAGTTTTCTAAATTCAGAATCTCTGAAAAATTGCAAGTAAAAATTATTTTCGCTTTATAATGCTTCCATGTGGGAGTCTTCTGTTTAGAGTGGTTGGGCACATGAAGGTGCCTAGATGGACTCAGGAGACTTACCAAATTCTATTGCCCAAGAAGGGCACTCCTTGCAGAGTTCTTGTACAGACAAGACCCAGTGGGAATTTCACAGTGGGGTAACAGAGCTTTGCTCTTGCTGACTGCTTCTGTTTCTGTGTTGTTTGTTTGTTTGTTTGTTTACGACTCTGTTTCTATTTCTACTTCAGGACTAAGCCTATTTTTGGTATTGATTTGTGCACTACCACTTAGTTTCCCCATTGGTGGCAGCAGTATTGAGTCGTGGTTTTACGGCTTAACCACCTGTGCTCTGTAAGGTGGCAGACAACAGAGAGGTCACTTGAGTCCCTTCCTATACCAATTATGTATCTCTTTTGATCATTGATAGAGTCCTCTGTATAGCTCGTCTTTGTGATGCACCATTATAAACTCAAATCTATCAAACCAAGTTTAAAGAAAATATATTTAAAAAAAAACGTCAGCTGGAATGGAGAGCAGCCCTGGATCAGGAACATATGACTCCTTTGTCTCTGAAGTCTTCGAACCTCTTTGGTTTCCCTGTTTCTGGAGCTGCTAAAACTGACCCATGATTTTTCACTAAGATGCTCTAAATTTACTTCTTTTTTCCTCCATTTTTTTATTGTAGTAAAATATACATAACATAAAAATTACCATCTTATCCATTTTTAAGTGTAAAGTTCAGGGATATTAAGTAAATTCATATTGTTGTGCAACTGTCGCCATCATCCATCTCCAGAACTCTTTTCATCTTGCAAAACTGAAATTCTATTCCATTAAACAATAACTTCCCATCCGCCAACCCTAACAACAAACATTCTACTTTCTATCTCTTTGATTTTGACTACTCTAAGTACCTCATATAAGTGGAATCATACAGTATATGTCTTTATGTGACTGATTTATTTTGCTTAGCATAATGTCCTCAAGCTTCATCCATGTTGTAGCATGTATCAGAATTTCCTTTCTAAGTTTGAAATATTCCATTGTATGGATAGACCACATTTTTCTTAACCATTCATCTGCTGGTGGACACCTGGGTTGCTTCCACATTTTAGTTATTGTGAATAATGCTACTATGAACATAAGTGTACAAAAATCCTTTCACTTTCAACCTATTCGTGTCTTTGGATCTATAATGAGTCTCTTGTAGAAAGCATATAGTGGGATCACGTTCTTTTCTTTACCCTACTCTGCCAATATCTGTCTTTTGATTGAAGAATTTAATCCATTTATATTAAAAATAATTACTGATAAGGGAGTTCCTTGTGTTATTTGCTATTTGTTTTCTATATACATGGTAGCTTTTTCCACCCTCATTTCCTACATTACTGTCTCTTTTGTGTTTATTTGAGTTCTTGTAGTGAAACATTTGAATTCCCTTCTTATTTCCTTTTGTGTATATTCTATAACTATTCTCTTTGTTGTTACCACAGGGATTACACTGAATATTCTAGAGTTACAACAGTCTAATTTAAATTTATACCAGCTTAACTTCAATTACATACAAAAACTCTGCTTATTTATAGCTCCATCCCTACCCATTTCAGTTATGGATATCACAAAATTACATCTTTGTATATTGTGTTTCCAAAAATATAAAATTATAATTGTTTTTTTAATGCATCAGTCTCTTAAATCATGTAGAAAACAAAAAGTGGAGTTACAAAGTGTTGTTACAATACTAGCTTTTATAATGACTCATGTATTTACCTTTACTGAGATCAAACTGCAGGATTATCTTTACTTGGAGGGCAGGTCTAGTAATAACAAAGTCCCTCAGCTTTTGTTTACCTGGGAATGTCTTAATTTCTTCTTCACTTTTAAAGGACAGTTTGGCCAAATACAGGATTCTTGGTTGACAGTTTTTTTCTTTTGGCACTTTGAAAATACAGCCCATTGCCTTATGGTCTCCGAAGTTTTTGATGAGAAATCTGCTCATAATCTTATTGAGGATCCCTTTTATGTGATGAGTCACTTTTCTTTTTCTGCTTTCAAGATTCTCTTTGTCTTTGGACAGTTTGGTTATGTGTGTCTCAGTGTGGGTCTCTCTGCTTTATCCTACTTGAGTTTGTTGAGCTTCTTGGATGTTTATATTCACACTTTTATCAAATTTGGGAAGTCTTCAGGCATTATTTCCTCAAATAATCTCTGCCCCCTTCTCTCTCTCTTCTCCTTCTGGGGCTTCCACTATGTGTATGTTGGTCCACCTACCAATGACCAACAGATCCCTTAGGCTCTGTGCATTTTTCTTCAGTCTTTTCCTTTTCTGTTCCATGGACTTGATAATTTCAATTGCTCTGTTTTCAAGTTCACTGATTCTTCTGCTTGCTCAAATCTGCCTTTGAATCTCTCTAGTGAATTTTTCATTTTAATTATTGTAATTTTCTTTTTTGTTTCCATTTACGTTATCTATCTCTTTAATGATATTTCCATTTTATTCATACATCATTGCTTTTCTCCACATCTTCTTTTAGTTCTTTAGCATCTTTAAGACAATTGATTAAAGTCTTTGTCTAGTAGGTTTGCCATCTGATCTTTCTCAGGGACAGTTTTTGTTGGTTTATTTATTTCCTTTGAATGGGCCATACTTCCCTGTTTCTTTGTATTCCTTGTGATTTTTGTTGCTGTTGAAAATTGGATGTTGGAATCTTACAATGTAGTAACCCTGGAAATCAGATTCTTCCCCTTCCCCGGGTTTGCTATTTTTCATTTTTTATTGTGGCAGGACATCTCTGTGCTGAAGATCATCCTGAGGCGTAAACTTAAGGTCTTCTTAGGTCTTTTCTGAACTTGTGCCTTTCCCTGGGCATGCATAGTGACCTTCTAATTTCCTCCATATATGCATTTGCTTTTGCATGTCCTAGTCTTTAATGTCTGGCTTCCAAAGGGGGAAAAAGAGAAAAATGAAGGGGGAGTGAAGGGCACCAACCCTTTAAGTCCCCTGGAAGTCACTTCAGCTGAAGTGGGAGTGGCTTGCAACAATAAGAGGTATGCAAAAATGGCTGCCTCTGTGTCTGCAACTCCATGATCAGTAGCAGCAATAAGAACACAGATCTCCAATATTTGGAGGACAGAGTCCTTATTGCCCCTCCTGGCTCCCACCAACTGCATGCAAGCTGCTCCATGAACACACGCATAGCTGCCTGTCAAGAGGCTGGGGGTAAGGGATGGGTAGGTGCTACTGTGCTAAGAGCTAAAATAACCAAAATTAACCATAATTTGCCATTAAAGCTCTCCCCTGAAAGTTGCAAGCCTTCATTAGACTCCAGAGTTCCAAAATAGTTACATCAGACAGATTCTGCCAATGCTATTGCTGTCTCTGTGAGGGGACAGATTCCTGGTGTTTCCTACCCATCATCTTCCCAAAATCCTCTCCCCATTCTGAATTTACTTTGATCAGTGGTTGAAGACATAAAAGTGAGGTGCTGATTTCCTTGTGATCGTGTGCCTATAGGTGAATGTGAAAACAGCCTTTCCTTCCTTTGCCAAAAGAAGGTCATTAGTCTTTACAAACGGTCAGCAGTACAATGCTCTGTTGGTCATCATAGCTCTTTCTGTAATGTGCCTAGAACCTTTTCTCTTTCCTTTGTCTTTTGGGAAATGTTAGGAGCTGAATGTATCATAAAAATCTGCAATTGTTTACACTTTAAAGACATCTAATATAAACCGACAGTTTATCATGCAAGGAATGAAAGCATATGCAAAAAAGTCTATATTTTGAAACTAGTTTATGTGGCTTACAGACCAAAGAGGTGAAGCCTTCGAGATGGTATTGTTTGGTTATTGAAGAAGTCTGGATGCTTGTTTACATGGGAAAGTTCTGAACCAAGCTGCAGTTATTTCTTGTGTTTAGGCACTGAGAACTTATACTCATATCTTGTGTCCCCTGATAACTCTTTTTGAAATTGCCTTCTCTAAATCTATACCCCATCGTCAAACTAATAAAACGTAAAAAAATGTCTTTTACATCAAAACCATCTTTGGGGTTTCCAGATTGCTGCTGGGTAACATCAAAGAGTTTTCTTCCTCACCTTATGAAATAAGGGATGCTAGAAATAATTAGGTATGCTCGGCATTCTGCAGGCTTTTATTTGGTTTAACACTATCGTGAAAGCTGTCCTGTTTACCCAATATAAAAAGACCTGGCAAAGGAAAAAAAGAGAACCTCTACTTAATCAAGACAAGTAATATGATTAGGCTTCAGCAGTTACGAACCTTTCAATTTGGTTAGAAGCATGCTTCCTGTGGAAATGAATTAAAAAAACCTTAACTAAATTGGAGTCAGAACAGCCTGTAGGGGGAGCTCTCACACCCTATCATACATCATCAATTACTCCAAACAGGAAGAGACTTATGCTTGCAACTTGGACAGGAAGTAAAACTACTTTACCACTGAGGGAAGATTTCTCTCCCCACCCAGCAACAGGCCAGCCAATGAGAAATGCTGCAGTTCAGCCAATGAGAAGCCTTTGCCACCCTGAACTGTTACTTTCCCCCAATGGACTTTCCTTTAGAAGAGCCCCTCCATATTCCTCTATAAAAGTAAGCTCCCCTCCTTTGTTTTCTGGATTTGCCTGTGGTTTGCCATAGCATGCACATGCTGAATTGCAATTCTTTTGGCTATTCCTGAATAAACTCATTTTGAGGGTAAAATAATAGGTGAATTTGCTTTTTAAGTTGACTTCTCTTTCATGTAAAGGAATGGCACAATAATGGTCAACAAGTTTTTAAAAGAAAAATTCTGTTTCTAGGTTTAAGAGCCCTTTCAATTGGTGGTAATCCTAACACACTCTATGTGGTAAATGAAAAGATCCTGGAGATTTTTAGTGCCCTCACTGTCCATACCATGTACTTACTTTCATGGCAGTCACTGACTAACTCCTTATAAAATTAAATTTATCTCAATTTTGATATTACTGGTTGTGGTGAGTAAATAAGCAGAGCTATTCAGCCTTATCATCAACAGGTGGTTTCTGATTTTCTCTCATACTCGCTTAAAGACCCCTGCCAGAGACACTGATCAGTAATCGGGTCTGTTGAAAGAAACATCAAAATAGCCTGATTAAAGAACCCTAACAGGTACTCTTAACAGTTGTCACAAGGAAAATAGGCTCTTGGTTATAGGCACCCTGTAAAGGTGATATCATCACAAATGAACATCTCTCAGACTACCAAGGGACTGAGTCAGGATTTCCAGACCTCATTCACTTTGAGAAACTGGACTGCTAAGTAATCCAAGATCAACAGAACAAGGATTAAATACCTAGACTAAATGAAACAAATTTAATTGTGGTTAACATTCTATTTTGAATTGGGTGTGTTATAAAAGCGTTTTCTTTCTACTTCCTCTGTCTTTAATGCCTGATTCAACAGGTTATGTTTATAAACACTAGAATGAAACTTTCTATAAGTAGAATCTTGTTCTAGCTAATCCTTCAGAATTCAGAAAAAAGAACTTGAAAATTCTTAAAATAGATAAGATTAACTATCAGGAAAATAATAATAATAATAATCCCGTAATTATAACGGTATATTTTGATTGGTCTTATTTATACAACTTAAACAATAGTTAAATAATATTAAAAAATGCCTTGACTAATCTGCTTACTTTCTTTGACCATAGGTTTTCATAGATTGAACTAGAATCCGTCCTTCTTTCTAGTAGAACATAATTGAAAAAGTCAAATCTTTATCTATGACCATGCCAGAGATGTCACGTTTAAAGGCAAATATAATTTAATTAGACATGACATACACATTAAAAAACAAGTGCATTTCATATGTAGAATTGATGTCTACAGCATCCTCCCAGGACACTGGCTTGGCTTGTGCTGTATGGCTTCAGGAATCCCAGGCCTACAGGTAGCATGGCCAGGAGCACTGAAAAGTTGGAGATCAGAGAGATGGAATAATCCTTGAGTTAGAGGTAATGGATGTGAAGCCTGGCAGAAATGACTCTGACAGTCCTGGGTTACTGATCCCAGTAGATTAGATGAAAACAAATAAAATATTTCTGCTACATGAAGGGACCAAAATTACAATCCTAGGAGCTATACAAACAACAAAAGTTTACTCTCAAGGTTTATTATCATATAGGTCTAATTTTGATACCTGTGAAAAGAGGTCTTTGTATATGAATCCACACAGCTTGCCATATCTATGCCTGTACAACTGGTCAAATAAGGTAAACCATTAAATTAGTGGTCACAAATAAGAAAACTGCTAAACAAACATCTGGGATTAAATCTGCATCTTAGGGGCAGGACTTCAGCATTAGGAAGGGTCATGAAGGAAAACTGGTATTTTCTTCTGCCTTCATCATGATCGTGTGCACATCATGTGCTTGTCACAGCGAAGAGTCAGAGAAACAGAACGAAACAAAAAGTCAGCCCAGGGAAACAAATCGAAAAAAGAAAAAAAAAGAAAAAGAAACACAGGATTGCCCTTCTAGCTCTAGTCCTAAATAATGAATCTTTGAATCATTCCCTGGCAGTTGCTGACTCCCCAAGCAACTTTATCACTGATATTTACAATACTGACATGGGAGAGAAAACGTGATTGTCTTGTGAGAAAAAGGCTGTTTGTCCGTCATGAATGGATGAAACGTAATCTTACAAACCATGGTAAAATTATGCTTTTTTATTTTAAACGTGGAAGGCTGGTTCTTTGTAAGTCTGGATCCCTTGCAACAATTTGTAAGTAAAAATCCCTTTCTCTTGATGCTTTTGTCTGTCTTCCTTTCTCAGATTGGAAAATGGTTGGGGCCACAGCACTCTCTGGTCAATCATGCCAGCCCCTTTTTCCCAGAATGGGACCCACTCATCTCCACATCTGCCCCTTTGCTCCTGCTGGATTAGAATAAATATTTAATGAGATGCACTGACTTTTTAAAAAATGACCCTTCTCCTACATATCTGCCAGTTGCTTTAATTGATTAAAGATTTATCCAAATAGAGAGAGACAAGAAAAAAGGAATAGTAAGAAGGAATTAGCTGGAGGCAAGGAATCAGTGGTTGCTGTGGGCAGAGGTTGAGACAAATTCTAGAAGGAACACCAAACTTCCTTATGCTTTTTTCTAATAGCTATGATTTTCAAAAACAAGGACAGACTTATAACACATACAGGAACCTATTTCACATGCTGGAATCGGTAAGCAGTTGGTCTAAGAAAATGATTCAAATGGTAACTCAACTCTCTGAAGAGAAATAATACTGAACAAAGCAGAATCTTATGGCTTCATGGTATATGGTTTGCAGTTCTTTAAGAGTTATTACTTCTCAATAAATAACCTATTCCATCTGTTTGGAAGACAAAAAGAATTGTATTTTTCAGCACCTTGAGATCTTATCCAGAGGATTTCACTGAATTAGATTTTGAGAAATTCTCACATTGTTGAAGTGTCAAGAAGTAAGGTAATGAGTAAAAATACAGACAAGAAGGTGGCTAAGACATGCATATTTAATTTGTATAAGAATCACTCTAAAAATAAAAATGGCAGTTAATTAGCAGGAGGTTTGCTGAAGTACCTTTTTGAACTAGAAATAAATTGACTTTTGGAAATATTGAAAATGAGGCAAGTAACCAATATGATACATTTTAACAGGGTTTAAATAATCTGATTAAATATTAAGCATGATAGACAAAAAAAAATTATCATCTCAATTCATTGCCTACTTTTAGCAGAGAGGAAATAAAGGTGAAAATTTAAACTTACTGATTCTAGCTTCAGGGGAGAACCCGAGGGAAGCTTTTTCCTTTTTAGGTCACCATTGCTATCTAACAAAGACCCAAGAACTCTTATATGATGAAAATTTCAGAAGACAATAGTGTGTCTGAGACAAGATGAGATCAGTATTTCTATAAGAAAAGTTTGTTTTCAGGAATAGAAGCTGAGGTTAGTCCTCTGAGCCGATATTTGCACACTGGGATAACAGTAATATACTGATTAATGCAAGTAGTCTAATGATGAATTATAACATTGCATTCCCTTGTTCTTGCTTTCTCAAATTGATCTACCCCTCTGCCAAAACAGAAATCAGTCTCAATAAAGGGCACAAAGAGAGAGAATCAGCTGTAGGTTTTCTTCATATGCTATTACTCATGGATTACATTATAGAGTGGTTTAACTTTTCAAGAAAAGTTACTTCTACTGTTTCAGTTTCTGCTTTGCACCTCCCTAGGGGTATAAAAAATGGCAGGTACAGGGCCAGCCTGGTGGCTTAGCGGTTGAGTGCGTGCGCTCCCCTACTGGCGGGCGGGGTTCGGATCCCGGGCGCGCACCGACGCACCGCTTCTCCGGCCATGCTGAGGCCACGCCCCACATACAGCAACTAGAAGGATGTGCAACTATGACATACAACTATCTACTGGGGCTTTGGGAAAGAAAAACAGGAGGAGGATTGGTAATAGATGTTAGCTCAGAGCTGGTCTTCCTCAGCAAAAAGAGGAGGATTAACACGGATGTTAGCTCAGGGCTGATCCTCCTCACACACACACACACAAAAAGCAGGTACAATTTCCAACTTGCACAGAAGACAAATGCAGTCCAAAGAGATTAAATGACGTGTGTAAGGCTGCAGAGGCAACTGTCTCCAGGCTTTGGTACTTTTCTGTGAGTCTCTTGGTCAGAAACTCCTCTCTCCAACCAGCCCTCCTCACCCCCTCCTCTGAGCTCTTTTCACAGTTTAATCCTTACCCCCATAAGGCACCTACACTGTAACTCATTTATTGTCAGTCGTTCTAGACATTCACTGAAGTTGCATCTAGTTAGCTTACATATGTAATTGATCTTTCCAACAACATAAACTGAGGACAAGATGACATCCAATAACCTTATATTTACTGATAAGTCCGTAAACAATTTACATGGGCTGTTTGACCACACATTGTAAGAAGATGCAACAACAGCACTTGGATAAGAATTGCTTTGACATTTATCCTGCTGCTATTGTTACCTTCCTCTAGGACAGATTCCTGGAATATTAGTTCTACAGGATGCTGTGTTCTAACAAGGGTTTCACTGTAGCATAAGTGTAGGAACTGCTGTACTTGATACTCAATTTAGAGATTTGCAATGTATATTAGCAGAGTAAAGGCTCTGTGTGGTCCTGCAGTTAGACAAAATGAAACCACTTGGTGAACTTAGTTTAACCTAGAGTTTCCCAAATTTATCTGAATAGGAAACTTTTTTGTGCATGACACCCATTCCCTTCCCAGAGAACTGGCATTCTAGGGACTCACTTCGGGTGGCCCTGCTGAATAAGGGCAGCTACGTTACTGTCCCTGTTATTATGCTTATAGGTCACGGGTACCCATAGATCTTTACCGTCAAAGAAATCTTAATTTCATAACAACTTGATTTAACGTTGATAAAGATCACTCTGACTGTGCAAAAGGGATGGCCAGAGAGAATGTACAATAGTATATTTTAAGCACTGGCTGATGGGAGTAGCTCGCCCTAAGTACACCTTGTTCCTAAATGCATGTCTTGTTCTGATTTCACACACACCCCACCCCCACACTTTGTTCACAGAGGACTTCATAAAACAGAGAGATAAATGTCACAGAAGAAGGATATACAGTTATTTGCCTACTATTCCACCTTCCTCTCTAACCAATGAGCTGCTTGTGGAGGAATTCCCAGCGCAGGTTCTCAAATAGAGAAAATTCATTGATTGAAACTCACTTAATTTTGTTTCCCAAGTTGATTTCCTTTCTAGTACCTACCAGCCAAGCCAAACACTGGTTTCCACTAGGCAATTCTAATTCTAATTTAAATTACTGAACTGAGCTTTGGAGGCCAATGTGTCTTACCTGGCTTTGGGTGACTGGTTCCCCAGTGCTGATTTTGCTTAGACAAAACCTGGACATGGAGGATCTACCCTCACAGCTGAAATAAACCTCAGATGTTACGTAACTCTAGGTAGCTTGCGGCTGTCTGGACCATCAATCCCTATCCTTGTAACACACATCGTGGGGCTCCAAATTATATGCCAGGGGCCTGAACTTGTTCGAGATCTTATAACATCCCTGTATCCCTTATGCGTAGGAGATAAGCTCCTTCCCTAGATACAAGAGGATTTACAGCACTCCTTACTAACAAAAATAATAATACCTTTTCTTTAAAAAACAAAAAAACTTATTATTTGTCCTCACTTTGAGATTGATTTTTAATAGTATTAGTTTATAAAACTTGATGTCTAGGTCAGAGCTTATTTTTTAGTTTCTGTCCATGGATTTTTACATTTTTTCAGAATAAAGAAATGTGGCATATTTTGTATTTTTTTTTTGTGTGTGTGAGGAAGACCAGCCCTGAGCTAACATCTGATGCCAATCCTCCTCTTTTCTTCTGAGGAAGATTGGCCCTGAGCTAACATCCATGCCCATCTGCCTCTACTTTATATGGGACACCGCCACAGCAGGGCTCGACAAGCAGCGCGTCGGTGCGCGCCGGGGATCCGAACCGGCGAACCCCGGGCCGCCGCAGTGGAGCGCGCACACTTAACGGCTTGCGCCACCGGGCCGGCCCCAATGTGGCATCTTTTGTGTTTTTATAGTACACAGAACTCCAATTCAAAGACAAAGAACTTCAGAACCCAAAGATATGACAAATTATTTTAACAAAAATTGGGTTGTGTTTTAGATATTTCTTTAAATTCCCTAGCTAGTGAAAACATTCCTCTTATAAACTGTAAAAATATCTCAGGCTATATAATATTGCCTGTTATTAATTAACCACAGTGGATATTTCATATGGAATTGTTGGCATTTTTAATGTATCCAGAATTCCAGTGTTTATATTGTAGGCTTGCTGAGTGTGTAAGACTAAAACTTCCAATAGGATTTATATTTTGATGAGTTTAAAACATTGGTGAGTAAGTTTGTGCTATACTAAAAAAATCAAAAACTGTTAAAATTATATGGATTAATCACAAGATGATAGATAGAAAAAAGATAAGGCATGAAGGTAAAGCATAAAAAGCGACCAAGCAGATACAAAGGCAGAAGCAAAAAATGAGCCTACAAGGCCAAAAATAGACCAAAGTTTATTTCCGCGAATCCCACTCAATCAAAACGACTAAATATTAGATCTGAGCCCAGCTGATGATACATTTATTACAAGCAACACTTAATACTGCAAAATTCTAGGAAAAGAAAAAAAGCTAGACAGTCCTTTGGCAATTTCTTTATTGTAATGGGATTTCACTTGTAACAAAAGAGAAAGATACAATGAATGGAAGAGATTGCTTGGAAGATTAGAAAAAGAAGAAAAATATTAGACACAGAGTTTCTGTAGATCAGTTGCCCTAAAGCCCCGCAAAGTGGCTGGTGTTTAAGTTTTATCTAAACAGTGCAGTTTTTGAAAACTTTTAAGTATGTATTCGTCTTGCACACTATGGAGCCTAGACAGCGAAGAAAGGCTGTTGTGCACGTTTGTCTGAGAGTGACCAGTGTGTAGGCACCGGCCCTGCATTGTCTTGCTGGTTGTACAGTGAGATCTCTTATGCAATCTGATTTTCCTGGCTGTCTGCTGCCACCGCAGTGAGGTTTGGTGACGAGAAGGTCCATTCCCTTGGTAAGGATGACTTCTTAGGAGTGTCATCTTCTAAAACGAGATACCGAGCGTGCGCTGCAGGCTCTGTCCTGGCACTCCATTGAGCCTGATTCAGCACAATCTAAAAGGATCACCCCAGAGCCTACACACTGGTCCACTAACAGTTTAATTATTATTATGCAATGATCGTGGTCAGCACCATCAAACCAAACCAAACCAATCCAAACCACACAAATCCAAACCGAGCATCAAGCAAAAACAATTAGGAGTCTTCGTATTCTAGAAATGCTTTCCATGTACCTCTTGTAATCCAGTATAAGCAGTCCCTGCTGCCTTATTTTCAAAGTTGACAGAAACTTCGAATGTACTTCCAAGAATTAAGGGGCTGCTAGTTTGTCTGAAAGTGTGAAGACTCAGTGGTGTCCGTTTGGCCTGACATAGTTCCACTACCTACGTGGAGGTCTCACAGCAAGTGCTCTCCTGCCAGGGACAAATTGCAAAGGTCAAGTACAAGAGCTGAGAGGTGGCAGGGACTGAAATAACTAGTGATGCTCAAGGAAGGGAAACCACGGCTTGGGAAAGGGCACAGAATCATCTGGTGGTTCTGCCCTTCCTCAAGGAGGTGGGGCCTGACCAAAGCTGCAGAGGAATTCAAGACTTCAGGGTGGTGCCCCCTCAGTCCCCGTTGGTGACACTCAGGGTCCCTGCAAATGGTGATTTTTTTCTTTCCTTCTGCATTAGTTTCCTGTAACTGTTGTTCAAAATGACCACAAACTGGCTGGCTTTAAAAACAAGGAATTTATTTTCTCACAGTTCTTGAGGCCAGCAGTCTGAAATCAAGGTGTCAGCAGGGCTGCGCTCCCTCTGAGGGCTCTAAGAGAGAAGCCTCTTCCAGCTTCTGCTGGCTTCTGGCATTTACTGACTTGTGGCTGCATCACTCCTATCTCTGCCTCCAACTTCGCATGACCTTCTCTGTGTGTCTGTGTCATCTCCGATTCTGTGTCTTACGAGGACACTTGTCATTGGATTTAGGGCCCACCTGGGTAATCTGGGATGATCTCATCTCAAGATCCTTAACTTAATTAACACCTGCAAAGACTCTTTTTCCAAATAAGGTCACATTCACACGTTTCAGGGATTTGAATGTAGACATATCTCTTTGGGGGCCACCATTCAACTCACTATACCGTCCTTCCCTTCTCCCTGCCCTTCATTTTTCTTAGAGTGTTCCCTTTCCCCTTTCAGTCTTCTCTCTTTTCCTTCATCTCTTTAGTTGGAGACTCAGGATGTCATCCTTGCTGGTTTTAGCCAGAAAAATTAAGTGGCAGACCCGCATCCTGTGGTGAAGGGCAGAGTGGCTGCTTGCTTAGCAGTTGACAGGGCTACTTGGGGTGGAATGGGGTGAAAATGGAAATGCTGCTGTTTACAGGTAGAACTGTGCCCCTAATTCATATGCTGAAGTCCTAGACCCCATTACCTCAGAATGTGGCCTTATTTGGAAATGGGGTCATTGCAGATGTCATTGGTTAAGGCGAGGTCATACTGGAGCAATGTAGGTCCCTAATCCAACATGACTGGCGTCCTTCTAAGAAGGAGAAATTTGGAGACAGGGATACATACAAGGAGAACACCATGTGAAGATGAAGGCAGAGATTAAGGTGATGTTTCTGCAAGCCAAGGAACACCAAAGATTACCAGCAAACCACCAGAAACTAGGGGAGAGCATGGAACATTCTCCCTCACAGCCTCTGAACGAACCAACTCTACCAACACCTTCTAGCCTCCAGAACTGTGAGACACTAAATATCTATTGTTTAATCCACCCAGTTAGTGGTGCTTTGTTACGGCAGCCGTAACAAAGCGACACACTGCTCAATCCTTGGGTTTAGGTCTAAGTTTAGACCAGCTACTTTGAAGAGGAGACAACAAATAACAGTTAACTATCTTTTGTTTTATTTGATAAATATTCATGTATTATCAGTCACATAGAATTCCATGTAATTTGTCACTCCACTTGTAAGCACACTTGGAAATCTCCTTGAAAGACATCCCCACCTTCTAGGTCTCTAAGAGCAGTGTTTAAGACAAAATAAGCAAAAGCAAATATTACTTAAATAAAAATGATGATGTTTCAGCCCATAACATTGGCTGTGATCATTGGTGTCATTACCACTGGATTCTCCTTTGTCCTAGTCACTTAAAAAGAAAATTCACTCTGAATTCCCTGGAGTCAACTACGCACAGACACAGCACTGATCAATTTCTCTAGAAAGTCCTAAACAGTAACATAAAGCCCAGGTGTTTTCATCAGGATAATCTCTAACATTATTGGAAACAGAAAATGAAGTTTAAAATTCTGTCCGAAGTTACTCCTCTCAACTGAGTCTCCTCATGAAATTCAGGAGGGTTAATTAGATGGGTTTCATTACCGCTAATACCCCTGTCAGGAAGGCTGTGATTCTCTCAGGGAAGTGAGTGAATGCACAGGATCTCTACTTTGGAAATGAAAGATTACTCGCATGCAATGCTCTATATGCTCCAGAGAAGCCGAGGAAACTGACAGGACACATCTCTACCTGTCCAGGAAGATGATGTCACAGGAAGAGGGCTGAGACTTTGATTCTGAAGGAACAGAGGAAATACATCACGTCACATATAGTCTCCCACCAACAGCAATGATAAAAAAAAATGCTTTCTGTGTGTTTCCATGTAAAAGGCATTGTTCTGGGCTCCGGGTTTACAACTAGGCAACCAATTATCCACCAAGGTGCTTCTTGTCTACTGGAAGGAGGAACAGAATATATGTATATTTAGGCAGATGGAGAGTACGGAAGCATACATAAATACTGTGACTTTCATTGGGAGGTCAGTAAAAACAGAAAAATCAATCTATTTCATTGCTTGATATTGTGGTATAGCTCTGGAGGTGCCTTAATAAATGCAAATCAATTATATTTTCACCCTAGCAGAACTAAACTGGGATCACGCAGGTCACTCTCCTGCTGACCACATATGTGGCCCCTCTGGCTTACCAGATAGAACACATGCTCTTTGGGACTGGCCAACAGGACCCCTGCAGGTCCCAGGAGTCTCTCTCCTCCTACCAGGCAGCCCTGCTTGTATTTTGTGAATATTGCACCGGAGTTGGGGTGCTGGGGTTTAACTCCTGTTGTTCTTGCTTCCTCCATTGTTCGATCCTTTGTCTGGTTAACTCTGATTTCTCCAGGCTCAGCTCAGGGGTCACATCATTTAGTAAGGTGCTCCTATATCCTCTTCTCCTGAAGCTGCTTTAGCTGCCCCCCGCTCCCCAATCCAGGCCTATCTCTGGCAAAGCGCGAGGGTCTGTTCACTTCAATAACCTCTTTGAGGTCAAGGGTGCTTATCACCTGAGCTCCTAATACCTGGGACTGGCCTGGATCAAGGCAGGTATTCCACAAACACTGCACTAAACGATGCATCATCCAGTCTCTACTTCTCAAAAGTAGCCCTGAACAAACAAACCAGAACCCCACCCAACCTGAACCACTGAAAACATCAGTCAGGCACCCCAAGATGGTATTTAAAACTGAAGCATAAGCTATTCCCCAAGTCAAGGTAGCTGCTTTCAGAGATATGAGTGATCTCAAATGTTAGCCCTAAATTCTTGTTTTATTTTCACCATAAAATCTTGCATGCATATATTTTTTGGTAATGCATTTAGTTGCCTGGGAAACCAAAAGAGTCTATGCAGAGTGAGAGAAATGGTTTGGAGACCAGCCACAGAAGTGTTTCTGGACTATTCTCTCACAGTGCAATCATCCGCCCCACAGATGCACATTGTACACAGTAGAGTTGCTGGAACTCCTCCACACTGCCTGGCTCCTGTAGGGGGCTGACAGGGAGAGGAAGGTGTGGTGATTCAAGCACGGATGAGAGGACACAGCACCCTCATTTGTAGGGGGTCACACCTGTGCTATTTCCAGCTCATGTCATCTGGCCCACCAAGTAGTGCTTTGATGGGTTTCCTAGATGTGTTGGTTTTTAGAATCATTAGAAAAAGATAGGAAATCATAATACTCTTGGAGAGAGATGAGATTTTTCAGGTTTCCAGGGCTTCTTGGGAGATGTCTGTACAGAATCTGGAGAAGGGGTCCTTTGGCACTGTTGGTATTTTGGGTTGGACCATGCTTTGTTGTGGGAGGCTGTCTGTGGGACAGTTAGCAGCATTCCTGGCTTCTACACACCATATGCCAGTAGCAAGCCCACTATACCAAGAAAAACCGTCTCCAGACATTGCCAAATACCTACTGGGGGGCTAAATTGCCCCTGGTTGAGAGCCAGTGCTCTAGAGATTCACAGTGAGGGAAGACCAAGTGTCCTAGTCATCTCGGGCTGCTATAACAAAATACCACAGACTAGGTGGCTTAAATAATAGACATTTGCTTCTCCTAGTACTGGAGGATGGAAAGTCCAAGATCAAGGTGCTGGTGGACTGGGTTCCTGGTGTTCCAGGCTTGTGACAGCATTTTCACTGTGTGTGGCCTTTCCTTGGTGCACATGTGTTCTCTTCTTATAAGGGCACTAATCCCATCATGAGGGTCTCATCCTCAAGACCTAATCTAAACATAATCACCTCCCAAAGGCCCCACCTCCAAACACCATCACATTGTGGGTTAGGGATTCAATATATGACTTTTGGGGGGACACAAACATTTACCTCATAACACCAAGGGACTAATAAAAATGGGTGAAGGTAACTCACTTTCTGAAAGTCATGGGACAGTTGTATCAAAAAGCCGAAGGGAAGTTTCTTTTTGCTAGTCTCGCATGTCTATTCTGTACTTCTCTCTTCACCTCAGTAACCTCCTAAGCTCCTGGAACTTCACACCTCATAGGCTTTGTGAGGCTTTTGTGTGATTAGAGGGACAGACGAGGGATGTGATTTGGTGTAACTGACATAGTACAAATTGCCTGTCAAATTTCCTCTCTCACTTCTCTGCAGAGTGCAATGGGGGAAACACGCACGCAGAGAAAAATAAATGTCTAAACATGCATTGGCATGGGTGGTGTACTAACTTTCAACCTGACAAATGAAAATGTAAGACTTGTCAAATGTGTTATGATAACTCCCTTGCTCACCGGCGGCAAGGAAATAGCACCCTCCTCAAGCAGACCCTGGGGACCCCTTGAGTATATACCACTCATGAGGCGTATTTACCATCGGCCAATGCATTGCAGATGGATGTGTCTATCCCTTATCTACAAGGCTTCCCAAAATTTCTTCAAGTCTGGAAATACTTTCCATCCCAACCAACCCAGTCCCTTGTGCATGGTATGCTTTAAATAAATAATTGGTTTCAATACCACTTATGCAAAAGTAACATAAAGAGTGCTTTTTCCTTAAGGAGGAAATATTTCACCAGTTATATCTCCCGGTAGTTAGTCATTTCATTTAAATACTGAATTTGTAAGCCACAAGAAATTCACTGTCTTAGTGAAGGTATATACTGTTTTCCCCCATGTGTTTACAGACTATTGTTAACAAATAATAATGGAGATATTTGCAGTTCCAAGCTCATAGTAGGGCCTAACAAATGTTCATGAGAGAGTCTAGCCAGTTGAATAAAGCGCCACTTCAATAATCTATTCTTAGCAATTTGTTTTTTAAATGGTTTAGATGATAGAATTCTGTATGTGTTATTCAGCGCATGGAATTTTAACTAGATGCTCTTTCTTCTTCCCTCCTCACCAATCTCTGATATACTTTCCTTCTTCTTTCAAGTCATGTTCTTTTTCCACCCAGGTCTGTTGGTCCCTGTACCTTTAGAGCAAGAGTTCATGAACATTTCCTTGCAAGAAACACACTTAAGGGTGCCCACCAACTGAGATCCAAATGGAAAATAGATCCAAGGAGACACTGAGTTCTGTTAAATATCTCCCATTGGCTAATTCCCTGGTTCTTATATTTCCACGATGCTTTCCTTTACAATGAGTGCCCACTGCTACAGACTGGCCTATATACTTAATACCAAAGAGAGAAAAACCTAGATAGATAATTTTTAATTTCTCCAAATTACCTGGCTATGTTGAGTTTTATTACAACTGTAACTAAAAACTAATTTAAGATAAAGTACTTTTTAGAATTAGAGCTCTGTTATATTTTAACTTTCACATATATCCCCATGGAGAGACTGAATACACAAATGGACAATGGCCAGACCATGTATAAAAATGGAACGTTGACTCACAACCTCTGTGACCTGCCTGGGAAACCAGGCCCTTATCTACAACAAACCCAAGAAGCCAGTCTGCTTTAAGTCAGACTTGCAGGAAGCCAGATTGCTACCTCTAGTGACAATCCAGGAAGCTAAACAATAACTTCTCTAACAATTGGCCCCAAATGGCCAGGACTTGCTTAATAACTGGCAGCTTCCCTAATTTAGGGGCCAATTTAGGACCAACCAGAAAAAGCCAAATATGTACTCCTAACCAATCACAGTAGGGTGTCTCGCTTCTAGTTAGCCCTTCTCCAGCTTCCCCAGGCCAACAGCCTCCAATCAGGGCACACCTGAGCCTTTCTCTTCTCCACTATGAAGCATTTACTCTCTCCTGTCTGCCTTGGAGTCTCCGCCAAATGCAAGTGATGGTGGCTGACTCCCTTGCTATAGGAAGCTCAGAATCGACAGCCTTTGCTTTTTTCATTTAGTTGGTCTTTGTTTATTCACCCACCATCCATCCCATTAGCATGAGAGTGTGTGCATTCTTAAGTAAATTGCCCAGATTGGCTGGTGGCTTTCCTTCTCCCGGGTCTCAAGGAGGCTCTTTAGTAAAAAATGCTGCCATCTCTAGGATAGAGCACAGCATCTGCCCAATGGGTAAGAGCACCAGTGGGCACCCATGAAAAGCAGAACACTCAGAGAGATACAAGAGCTAATGGAAATTTAAGAGAATTCTGGATGGGGGACAAGTGATCAGCCATACTGGGATTTGGCCTGGGCAAAACTTCTCTTGGTCATGTCTGCCTCTAGTAGAAAAAAAGCAAGAAATAGAGAAATATAGACATTTGACACTAATAAATAAGTTTGTGGGATATATGAAAATGTTCTTCTAATAACTGGGAAATCAGAATTGCAAACGATTCATTTTATGAGAATTGAGACATTTCCCCCCACTTTTTTTAGAATTAGATTTTTTTTTTAGCTATAGACCCTGTAATGTCTGTTCTTTATGAACTTAAAGCATGAATACAACTGTTTGCTCATTGAACGAATATTTATTGATAGTCTGAGATTTTGGTGGCCTTGGACTTATTTGAAAGGCAAATAGGAGTGAGATGGTAAGATCTGTGTCCCAAAGCAACTGAGAATAAACTGCAAAGTAAATTTTGACTTTAAAAATATTCAATTTTTGCTTATTGTGTCTATACTGATTAAAGCTATGCATTTAATAAGCAATGTCACCCTATTACATTTTTCTTCTGTGAGCTCCCACAGCACTTAAAGTGTGCACTGTAATCTGAACGTCTGTGGATCCCTAAGTGTGGTTTCAAATGGGCCAGTGCTTGGTCTCCAGCTGAATGACCCACTCCGAGAGCAGAGGTCCCCTGTCACACTTTTCATGTCAAATTGGGAGGGAGTAATTGAGCGTGGGCGGAGAGGTGGGGACACTGGAAATGAATTTTGGATAACCGATAGCTTTGCATTACCTGTGCATCTATTTCCTCTCAATGTCCCCTGGCTATCTGTCCATGACGAAACAGAACAGTTTTCCAGATGCATGTCTCCTTTCAGGCCAAGGAGAACTGAAACCCTCTATCCCCAAATCTCCACCCCGTCCCCCACATTTGGACAAGAAGGATACAAGCACAGTTTACTCTTGTTATTAACATCACTTTATTGGCCTCATGTCCAGGAGATTCTTGCCCAGGCCAATAACTTGACTGTGCAATACAGAAACTTGTGGAAAGACCCATTAAGTCTTCAGCAGAAAGCATTAACAGACAGTTTGTGCCCTACGACTCTGAATCCCTGTTTCTACCAATCCTGAACTGTGGCAAGTCCCAGCATTGAAAGACTCGCCTTAAACCAGACTTCAAGTTCTCAACAAAATTTGATGTCACCTCGCCCCTATAAGTCACTGACAGAGCTCTGCTGGGTGGTAGTGTCCCTCACCACGGTGGGCAATAAACTCAGCTGTGTTTTAGCAACAGGTTGTGCTGATAGTATCTCGGAAGTCAGCATTGGACACCATTGAGGAGCATTTTTTCTCACTAGGAATTCAAGTAGATAAGTGCATTTGAGGCAACTAGACTTCTGTGCTTGCCCATCATTAGATATGCTATAAAATTATTGTATAGCACTTAAAGTTTATATATTTTAATTACTATATTAGTTTTGGTCCATGCCTATAATGCCATTTTTTCCATGGGCTAATTTATTTCTTCTTATTTACAATGAACAAGACTCAAATAGGGCAATGGCCAGTTTAGTTGTAGATTTAATCAGCCCCTCTTAAAGATATGACTGCACATAGGCAGTTAACTGAAAGTTTCAAAGAGAAATTAGAATAAAAAAAGGATGATCGACATGACTTGCTGTAAGCTCACTGCCAGGCCAACTTAATCTTGGATGACTAATCAATTTAGTCTCATCTGAAGCTTAAACTAAAGGTGCTTTTCTTTTTTCTCTTCTAGTAATTTCTTTCCAGGCTTTGATGTTTTCATAAGTGGAGGCAAGCTTATCAGAGAAGTTTCAGAGGGGGGAAAAAAAGCTTAATAGTGCCATGAGTG
This sequence comes from Diceros bicornis minor, assembly GCF_020826845.1. Lineage (NCBI taxonomy): Eukaryota > Metazoa > Chordata > Mammalia > Perissodactyla > Rhinocerotidae > Diceros > Diceros bicornis. Next base: position 53,145,815 of record NC_080759.1, on the reverse strand, counting down.
AAATAGATGAATTTCAATGTCTGTTGGAAGACGCTGAATTCTTCGTTATAAAGCAAAGCATATTCAACACCAAGGAAGGAATTCAACTACACTGGGTAATGGACTTAAATCCTTCTTGAGAATCCTCATCTCAAAGGATTTGCCTAAAAATGTACATTTTACCTGAGATTTTTCATGGTTCACTGGAGACATCGTGAGATGGCTCCTTTTGGTGCACCGTTTAGACAGTGCAGTGTTAGTGGCATATCAAAGAGAGACACGGTTACCTCAAAAGATAGAACCCCATGGAAGGAGTACATGTACTGGGTCACAAAACGTATTTGATCTTCTACTTTGTGTTCGTGTGTCTGAATTTGTTTCAGGCAAGCTTTTTCTGGTAATTAAAGCCTAGAGTTCTTGGCAGTTTCTTCCTTTTGAAATTAAGGAATAATAAAACAGGCTCTCTCTTTTTATCAAACTCTGCACATGTGGAGGGGATAATTATACGTACTTGATTGCAGCTACTTGTGTCATTCGCAGATAGCTCTTTATTGCCAACACGTCCCTCATTGTTCCATTATTTACCAATGGGCTTCTCGGAAGAATAGAGATATGATGCCCGAATATAAAGTCTTGGTGAAAGAAGTACATTTCTTATTGGGGAAATTTTTAAGCATCTGCATAAAAAGGATTTGTGCCCGCAATAAAATGAAAAATGGGCTTTGGGGAAAAGGCCTCATCACAATAGGCTTGAGATACTTTAAATATATTGGAAGTTTTTAATCTCTTTCTCACAGAACAGAGGCACTGAATGACCTTTGCCTGGGAGCCTCCACTGAACCAAGAGAAATCCATGCAGGAGAAGAAGAAAGTAAGAAATTACTACCAGAACTAGTTCTGCTACTATTGCCGTGAAGCGTAAAAGTTAAGGACAGCAGTGAGCATGAACTCAGGGCCTGCCATGTTCCAAGTATTGTTCTAAGGACTCTGTGTGTCTTCATTTATTTCGCACGACAGTTCTATGAGGTCAACATTATTATTATCTCCATTTCAAACAAGAGGAAACAAAGGCACAGAGAAGGTAAGTAACTTGCCCAAGGGATTCAAACTAGAAAATACAACACCACCCATCACTGAGCCAGAAGTAAAAGATAAGCAAGGGGAAAAGAAACTAAAAGGAATATCAGAGAGCCCAAGGATGGGGCTAAGAAATACATTTCCCATTACCTTCATCAGTGGTTCCCTGCAAACCCCACCTCATAGTTCTGCCCACTTATATCTACTCTCAGCCCCAACCCTACAGCTCATCCCCATCCTTGACTCCCACCCCATGAACCACATCTCCAGCTTCTCCGTGAGGAGAGCACTTGCCCTTTGCCTAGCACTGCTGTAAGTGAAGTTTTAGAGCATTTTCTCTATAAAAGTTGGCGTCTTGCTATAGAGTAGATATAATTTAATATTTTCTTGATGACTCAGGGACTTTGTTGGGAGGGGCGTCGATTATTTTTCTGTATTATAATCATATTCCCATGAAGAGCTGTTTGCCCCACACTAAGTGGTCCCAGACAGTTCTATGCTTATAGGTATATGAAGAGTGGTTACATTTCCATCTTCTAATATGGCCTATTTCTGGTTTACTACTTTTTTTATTTTTGAGAGGAAGATCAGCTCTGAGCTAACATCAGTTGCCAATCCTTCTCTTTTTGCTGAGGAAGATTGGCCCTGGGCTAACATCTGTGCCCATCTTCCTCTACTTCATATGGGAGGCCGCCATGGCATGGCTTGACAAGCGGTGTGTCGGTGCGCGCCCGGGACCGGAACCTGCGAACCCCGGGCAGCCGAAGCAGAGCGCGTGCACTTAACTGCTACGCCACTGGGCCGGCCCCTGGTTTATTACTTTTAATATACTCTTTAATGTTTAGCAGTAGACTGAGAGCCTTAACGTGCTTTCTGAGAACAACATATGGGCTTCACGACAGCTATTTGTCTGTCTGGCTGCAGCTTAGCAAGGCGGAGGGTCCTATTGTCCACCTGTCAGATGAATGCTTGCTTGAGGTCTGGCAACACCTAAATCTTTTCTTTTATACCATAGGCTTGATTAAGAAATGAGGGAAGTAAAAAGTCTGAGAAAAGAGGGTTAAGGTCATAGGAACTGTAGTCATAAGCAAGACTAAACCAGTACTCCTCGATCTTGAAGGGACTCAACAAAATGACATAAAGATTACTTTAAACTCAAGACATTTGAGATACAGCAGATGCAGAAAGTCTTTTCTGAGCTTCCCTTATCTGATTAAAGGCAGAGCTTTCTGAGAGTGAAGCTGCCATAAATCCTCTCTCTGGGGAGCTTCCAGCCAAGGAGACTGCCCATTAGCACGGGGATGAGAAATTGCATAAATAAACTTTATAGAAGCTGCCATTCCCTCCATTTGTTTCCCCTAGAAGCCCTGTCTATCCCTCCACCCCCACCTTCCTCTATTAAGCTTATGTATAAACCATTACTCCTAGCTGTTCAGCGTATTACTCATATTATTGAGTATCCCGCATGTGTGTGAATAAACTTTGTCTTTTCCCCTGTTAATCTGTCTATTGTCAATTAATTTGAAAACCCCCCAACCCCCCGTCACGGGGACCCAAGTTGGTATCTCAACAATCTGAAGCCAGGAGCTGAGAGTGGCAGGGCATGCACTGGTCAAGCTAGCCAGTGCTGGGTTGTTTTAGAGATAACCTGTGCTTGGTGGTACTGTGCTATGTGGTCTTTGGCTTTACAGAGAGAAAACACATGTAGGGAAAAGCAAAGGACAGATTGAACCTCTACTGGCCTACACTTGAGATTTTTGTGGTTGGTGATGTGTGACAGGAACCACAGTGGGGAGTGCCACAAGCCACATGGCCAGACAGGGTTGGCTCATGGTGGGATATCTGCATGTGGTGAAGACAGGGGCGGTCCACCTGCAATAGCAAGTTGGGTTTGAGCTGGTTTCCTGGCTGCAGAAAGAAGTTGGCTCCCATGATCACAGCCCACTTGGTAGTCTTAGATACCCACTCATGAGGACTGAGTTCCATGGTGGGACCCTGAACCATGCAGGTGGAGCAGGAGTGTCTCCCATGATTAAGCCTTTGCTAGATACACACTTGAATCAGAATTACGTGTTTGAACAACGGCTTTCATTTCTGAGAATAAGTCCTCCACATCTCAATACTATTAGTGAGTCTTCTTTTAAGAATCTAAACAAACACCCATCATTGAATCACAGCACCTAACATGATGCCTTGAATACGGTAATCACTCCACTATGTTCACTGACTGAATTATCTAGGATTATTACTAAAGAAATATTGACAAACGAGATGTAGAATAAATGAACTTAAATGAATCCGGAAAAAATTTAGTTTTATCTCTCTTTTTAGTGTATAATAGAACCTGATATAGTTCGTATGGCTTACTTCAAAATAATGACATCGTTTCCTCTCCAAGTAGCTTATATATTTTAAATTCACGGATTCATTGCACAATCTTAGTGGCACTTGACTTAGGTCTTTTGAAGGTGCTAGAACTCTGTGTAAATAATAATTTAGAGCTCAGTAAGAAGTAGCCCAGTAAGAGTGAAAAGGGCAGTATGCGTGCATAAGAGGAAATGGCTAATCTGGTAAGAACCAACACGATACAATATATATGATGCTCAGTGTCGACTGTGTCTCAGAATCAGCTGTGAAGCTTTGGAGAGAGAGAGATGCTCAGGCCTCATGCCAAAGACTCAGACTCAGGAGGTTTGAGGTCAGGCAGGATATGTGTTGTTTTGAATATTTCCGAAGGTGATTCCCTGCTGAACATTTTTCACTTAATCACTGTGTGTGGAATCCCTGCCTTGTGCTATATTGCTGTGACATATGTTTATCTATTTAATTATTACTGTCCTTTCATCTGCATTCTAGAAAGTCACATACCTTCGCCAACATTCCTCCTCCAGCTCTTGCTTCTAAGTATAGAACAGCTGTCCCAGTACTGGCATCCTGGGCTATCAAAACCAAAAAACAGTCTCTTTGATGGAGCAGCTAGGAAACCAGAGGAAACAGGAAGCTCACAGGGGGGATATTGATTGTTTAATGGGGTGGGTTGTGTAGATCATCAATACTACAGAGCCGGGTCTCAGTTATGAGCCAACAAATGTAAGACGTCTGCTGGGAATTTGAAGGCAGAACCACCACAATTTTTCATTTTGCATGAGTCACATAAATCTTTAAAAATGGCTTGGGACAAAAATCACATTGCTTACAAAAACTCTGCTGGCATACAAGGATCCAGTTATATATAATATTAAGAAAATCATTCACTCATAGCCAACTAAAATTCAAATGAATGAAAAACAGTATTCAACTTATAGGAAACAGTATCACAGAAATTGTCCTTATATCTATATCTATATATCTATATCTATAGTTACTGAAATGGAAAAAGAAATAGAATTGTAATTTTATTGAGCCCTACCTAGGATTGAAAAAGGAGGAAGCAAAATATTTTTTTCCTGCAAAATAAGGCAAGTTTAACTACAAGATGTCTCTAATGGTCCTCTATCAATTAGATTATACCTCCTGGAAGCATTTGTCTCACCTCAGGCTATTCTCACTTTAAAATGTTTGAGAAAGTCTCCTGCCAAGACCTGCACACAGCTGAAAAATGGAAGATAGGTTCACTAGCAGAGCATTTGTATGAGTGGTGTGGAGGGGAGGTAGCTACTCCTGCTGCGTGTATTTATAAATGTACTAGCAAAGACGCTCCTCCATTCATTTTCATTATAGTATATTCCATGGATAAATAACTTGGCACTTCACATATAGACCCCTAACACAATTTCTGCCACATGGAAAATTGAACAAGACAGAATGACCAGACATGCTGTCCTGTTCAGAGGGATTCATCAATTCCCAGAAACACTATAATAAGAGATGAGTACACACACACACAAATTACTTGACAGGTGAAAATTTCACTAGTAAAATGGGACCATGTAGAATAATGAGCCTAAGGAAATAAAAGTAAAACCAATAACGCCCAACAAGAGAGTCTAGACCAGTGGATGGAAATCCAGACTGCTCATCAGTCACAACTGATTGATTCTCCCCCCACCCCATCCCCATATTTTCTCCTGGGGCAGATCAACAGGCATGATGCCTCAACTGTAGTGTATGAATAGGCTGCTGTTAAGCGCTGTACTTAAACAAGTAAGACAAACTTAAAAGTGCTTCACAATATGACCTATAGATAATTGTAAAATTGTCTGAACATATGTGGTCTTGCATTTTCAGTAGCACTCACACAAAGAAACTACATTATCTCTTGTCTGCTTTTTTCAAAGGAAAAAAAAAGAAGAAAATTATATAAGAAACATATCTTTGGTTAATGAGCCAAGAAATGCTTCTCTACCTGTGGCTAGGCATTTTATTTTAAGATTAAGCTTCCTGCAGCTGTTTCTGTATTTAGAGAATTAAAACAATTGGACCATGCAATAACTTTAAATATCTTTTTTGTTCATGGATGATGCACCAACTAATATCTCAGTCCTGAGCCTCAAACCATTATTTCCAACTTCCTACTGGGCATCTCCCCTTTAATATCTAATAAACATTTTAAACTTCCAGTCTCAAACCAAACTCCTGATTCTACCAGCCCTTCTCTTCTGTCCTTTTCCGATTTGTAGAGTTTTGTACTCCACCCACCAGCAAGTCCTGCTGGCTACACCTTCAAAATACTTTTCCCACCACCTCTGCTACAGCTCTGGTCCAGCACAGCGTGATTTCCTTCCCAGATCCCTGAAATCAAGCCTTCAGTGGCCTTCCTGCTCCCCTACAGTTTAGTCTCAAGCCAGCAGCTAGAGAGGACTTTAAATAACATAAATACCGTCATGCTCTCCCTAGCCAAAACCTTCAGATTCCTTATCCAAGCTTAAAGGCTTCTCTCTCCACCACTGTCTCCTACCTTTCCTGCCTTGTTGGCCAGCTGCAACAACAGTGACCTTATCAACATTTCTGCCACATGCCAAGCTCCCTCCTGCACCAGCGTTATTGCTCTGGCTGCTCCTTTTGCCCAGAAAGCTCTTTTTCCAAATGGCTTAATGTCTGGCTCTTGTCCATCACTCAGGATTCGCTTGGATGTCACCACCTCCTAAAGGCCTTTCCTGACCACTACATTCAACATTTCTCTCCTCTGGTCACTCTCTAATCCCTTAAACTATTTTATTTACATCCAAAGCAGAAAGGACATATTGTTTGCTTCCTTTTGAAACTGTTTCCACCACGAGACCATAAGCTCCATGAAGCAGAAACTTTGATGCTCTACTAGGATTGGCACATAGTAGGCACTCTATAAATATTGGTCAAATGAACGAATGAATGAATGAGGAGATAATTAATTCCACATCTTCAAAGTCAACAGACAAGGGGAGAATTGTGCTAACCCCTTGAAATCTCCAGCTATTTCTTACTACTATGTCTTGGCAACTGTATTAAGCAATCACATTAGACTTTTATGGTATGAGAACTGAATTGTGGAGCTTTCTGTCTGAAAGCTGGACTTCTTTATATTTAATTAGTCCCCAGGAAGTTTTAAATACTCTACTCATTGTCTCAATAATGACACTTTATATGTAGATAAGAAATTATGATCTAGCATAAAATTCATACTGTAGTCTTAATTAGCTTCAAATGTAATCCTTAAATCTTGCCTGGTGTTTCTCACCATGCAGTTGGCTGCATTTCTCTATGTAGTAAGCTCCCTCTGGGGAACTGCAGCTCAAAAATGGTACATGTGGAAATGGCTTGTGGAAACACAGCTAATCCATCAGAGAAGCACGTGCATTCTTCTAACATAAACCCCTGGCCATGGGGGAACAATGTGAAGGTCGTAGCTAGAGTTCCATCAAGGTCAGATCACCCAGGGGCAGCGGTCTCCAAACTGGGCACTGTGTGCCCTGGGGCTACATGACTACTTTCCAGTGGGAATGTAGGCTTGGCGTTTTAAGGGAATCTATTCTCAGATCCTCAATTTCCCTATGCACTCATAAGACAAAACATGCCTGTGTGCACTTTCACAGCCTCCCTTCTCTCATCGTACTAAACTAAGTCAATTCCCTCCCTGTTCCAGAATGGCAAACGTTCTCTGAGACCCAACCAATGGTTTTACAAATTGTTAGTGTCTGGGTTAAGAAGGAAACAACTCTAACAACGGGCAGTTCATTTTTTTTTTTTCCAACAAGGTAGTTTCCAATTCTTAACCTTCTCCAACACTGAAGGAGAAGCTAATCAAGTCGTCAACTGATAGATAATTAAAAATAACTTCTGATGATGGATCCCAATGAGATTTTGAAACAAAATGCATAAGAAGTTCACAGAATCAAGTGATATTGCTACAAGGAAAGATCTTCTACTCCCTTCACTGTATATATGTGAGTGATGTTTCTCAGTATTTAAATCTATAAAAACAAAAAAAATGAGAATAGAATGATGCTGAGTCCTATTCATTTAAGCAATAAAAGTAATTTTAATTTTTGAATGTATGAATTGACTGGGGGGAAAAAAGGACTCACCCATCTGAGGAATACATTTCCAACACAATTTTGCTTTTTATACAAAAAATTTTAATCAAGATGTAGGATACAGATGTTGTTTTGATCAATTTGCATTCTACTAATAACTACAGTAATAACTTAATACATAAGACAATTTTAACTTAAAGCCTAATACCATATGAAATATTTAAGAACTAAATTTTAATTTTTATGTATCTTATTTGCAGAAAGAATGATCAATAAGAGACTTTTTTTGTGTGTGAGGAAGATCAGCCCTGAGCTAACATCCATGCTAATCCTCTTCTTTTTGCTGAGGAAGACCGGCTCTGAGCTAACATCTATTGCCAATCCTCCTCCTTTTTTTTCCCCCAAAGCCCCAGTAGATAGTTGTATGTCATAGTTGCACATCCTTCTAGTTGCTGTATGTGAGATGCGGCCTCAGCATGGCCGGAGAAGCGGTGCGTCGGTGCATGCCCGGGATCCGAACTTGGGCCACCAGTAGCAGAGCGCGCGCACTTAATCGCTAAGCCATGGGGCCGGCCCCAATAAGAGACTTTTAAGCATAAAATACATCAATTAGGGTAAAACTCTTGAAGAATGTGGAATGACCACATGTTCAAGGAGCAAAGGAATGATGTACAATTTTTAACCTTAATGAAGAACCTACTCACGTATTATTAGAAAGGATGATGGTGGATATTAAACCACTATGGTATTCATTTCTTAGATATATTTAAAAGAAGGATTTGTCAGTTTTGTTTTTAAAATGCCACACAGGAAACTACATCCTTGGCAACAATTTAAAAGTGTGAGAGGGGGTAAATAGTTGTCCAAAAGTTTTTTAGAAAGTTCACAAGCAAAAATAAATAGCAGACCCCTGCTCTCAATAATTCTAGTAATGATTTACAATTATTGATTTTATCAATAAACTGACAGAGACCTCCTCCAGGCCCTGTAGGATCAATTCTTCTATCAAGGAGACCACCAGGCAGGCGGGTAGACCAGACTCAGGAAACACCATGCCAGTAGGAAACAGGTAGCAGCAAAGAACAGTATCTTGGGAAGTCATAAGTAGCTTTAGTTCAAGACAAGTAGCTCTCAGAAAGGTAATGCTAAGACCTTAGTATTTCTGAAGGATGGTTGTGAGGCAATGTTATATCTCAAAGCATTAAATTGTGTATTTTCTGTTTATTTTTCTTCTCCTTTGCTTGCTCACTGGTACTCTGAGGGCATTTTTTTTCCTTCCCTAACCCACATCTAGGCAGAGACACAACCTCAAAGAAGCCACGGGCCTATGTAGGAGAGGGAACATCTGGATGCTGCTTGAAGGAGCAGAATTTCAGGATACGAAGACTCATGAAGACTGGAGCCAAGGGGAGGTGGTACTACAGAGGAGAGACACTTGCTTCCCAAGTGGTGGGGAACTCAGACCCCCTGATTGGGGAAGGATGGTGTCGGGGAAACCCTGTCCCCATCAGAAGAACTGAGACACTCCCTGTAGCCTTCTCAGCACTGAACTCTACTGTCAGTCTTACACTCGCATTTGATGTTTTCAACAAGCTTTTTACATTCATCCTCTTGATTAAATTCGTCTTTAAACATAAGGGGCTTTATTAGATGGAAAGGTAAAGTTAGACTCCTTTGCCAAACTGAAGAGGCTCACGATATGTTTATCTAAGTGTGCGTTATGAAGGATTATATTAAAATAAGGGACTAGTATCCACTTGATATTCCTACTATATATATATGTTTGCAACGATTTATGCTTTGTTTTTACTCTAGATATCAATACCGATAGTGGCAATGTTAACTGAAATTGGCTACTTCAAAACCATTATCCGTTACATACAATAACGTAAGGAGGAACTTCGGATCAGAATAATTTCTGGAGAAAATTTTTGCGACTGTTCCAATCAAAGAAATAGAATGTTTTAGAGAAAAATACTTAGGTTTAGACTGTCATTATAAAATATTTCAAAATTGGAAGAAGACAGTTTTCCAGGAGACTAGCAGGCTGGTTTTATTTATGGTGGGTCTTAGAGAACCCTAAAGCAGTCGTTCTCAATCTTGACTATATATTACAATCCCCCAGGGAGCCTCAAAATAAGTGCTAATCCCTGAGCGTCTCTGGGGACGGGCTCTGGTGATTCCAATGTACAAACGAGATAATAAATCATGTTGTAAAACAGTGCTTTTCATCTGCTTTAGTTTGCAATATAAAAATAAGGCATGCTGCTCTATTTTGAGGGGCACAGTGGTGGTGTGTTTGAGGTGAGGAAGGTGAGTGAAGATAGGCAGGTCTTGATTGTCAAAGATGCTGTGGTGTAGTTTATAACTGCAAACCAATTTTGAATAATTAGGAAAATCTACATATGACAATGGGAATTTGGTGTAAGAAACCACAATACTATGATTTCAATCTATTACGCATTCAAATAAAACTTAATAAGTATCTACCAGATGCTGGACGGCACTGTTCTGGGGGTTCTAGCAGCAAACAAGGAATACTATTCCTGCTCCCATGGAGCTCATGTTCTGGTAGAACGATGCAACACCTCCCTGTGGCTGTCATCACATTCACACAATGCTAGGCATTGTCAGGACTTTCAAAAGAAGCATAAAAAGAGAAAACAGAGAAGATGTTTTTCTTGTTCCTAGAGAACTATCAGCTTGGCCTAGGAGATGACACTACTACCTCTGAAGTGTTACGCACTAATACGAGCCTTGTACACAGCATTCCTTATATGATAAATTTGCGGGGTGAAGAGATAAACACGAAAGAATTCAAATAAGGCAAAGACTTAAACACAGAGTTCTCAGGGAAGCTTTGGGGAAGGGGTGGAACCTGAACGTGTCTTGGAAGATGGGGAGGAGTGGATAGGAAAGAAGGTGAAACAGCACCTAGAGTGGGAAAGAGAAGAGCTGAAGCGATGGGGTTGGAACAAGAACAGTAAGAGCAGGGACAGTAGGGAGAGTGCCCAACGGGAAGCAAGGCTGTGAACTTAGGCACAATAAGTACTGAGGTTGGATAGAGACAGTGAGAGTAAAACTATCTGAGAAATGTAGGCAGTGCAATGATCCAAATGGTTGGCAGCTGAGCTTCACAGGAGAGAGAGAGGGAAGGAGAGAGGGAGAGGGAGGGAGGGAGAGAGAAAGAGAGAGCCCTTCTGATTCCGAAAACTGATGACTGGGCTGTAATGCATAGAGAAATCTCTGGACTCTGTAGGTGATCAGCTTCCAAGCTCAACCGTAGATTAAATACTGATCATGCTGTCGAAACATTTGAACTCAGTGGTAGAAACTGAATTTAACTAAAGCTGCAACTAAGCTGAATTTAACTAAAGCCCAGATAGAGTTAAAATACATACTAGATTAACTCAGCCTTCTACTTTAGCAACCTGATAGAAGAAATGGGGTGTTCCTTTTTTGGAAGCATGCATTATCTACTTCAGTCTATTCTAATATTTTAACACACTATGTCTGGCATAAGTAACAAATCACAAGAGATGCACAGAAGCAGACAATGTTGCCAAAAATTAAGAGATAAGATGGTCAAATAGGCAAATCCCCTAATAAACCCAGATGTTAGAATAAGCAGACAAGGACTTTATCTGTGATACATACGTTAAACTAGTGGGAAAATGGACAACACGCATGAAAAACAAAAGGACAAATTCAGCAGAGAAATGGAGACTATAAGAAAGAGCCAAATGGAACTTCTAGAACTGAAACATAAAATATCAGAAATAAAGAATTTGTATGATGGGCTTTACAGAAGATTGAAAGAGGCTTGAGGTAGAGTGGAGGAGAAAAAGCCAAAAGAAAAAAAAAAAAAGAAGCACGAAAACTAGGAAAATTTTATCTCAGATACCAAGATATATGAAAATGTCAAATGCTGCTGGAAGGTTCCAGCAAGATTAGAAGAGGTTCATGCCCATACTAGGAAGCATGGACACTCTTGCGGGCCTTAATAAAAACTTTTATTGAAAAAAAAATCAGGCAGCAGAGTTCATTTTGTGTCATTTACATCACAGAAACACTGACTATCCTTAACTGGAGTACTTTACAAAGGCCAGGGTGGCAACAGTGATGTGGTGGCGGGATTTTAGAAGGGTGAGGGGGCAAAGTGACCCAGGTAGGAAGCCACAGGTGTGCACTGGACTTGCCATACTATAGGCTGAAATTGAAAGGTGAGATGCACACGAAAAGCAAAAAGAATTCAAGAGACTTCCTGAAGAAGTATCAACAAGACATCATGATGGATGTACTATATAAGGATAAAAAAAAAGGAAGGAAAAAAAAAAACAACCAAAATTTCTAACCATTTCTATCACTGGAAAAGTGGAGGCAAGTAAAAAGCTAAGATTTGGGTTAGCATTTGAGGAGTAAATGAGATGATGACTCGAATGTTCAACATTTTGAGTTCCAGATAGAGTGACTGAGTGAAGATGTCTCCTACTGGGGCATGCAGGTGGGAGGCCTGTCTTGGGCAGGCCTAAATTGCTTCCTTGGCATGGCACACATCAAAAATGGTAAGACCTGTAATGTGTCTGGAGTTAAGAGCTGCGCCCTGTTGGGGGCTATAGATCCAGGGGCTTGGGCAGACTCAGGTGCTCCCCAGACCTTCCTGAGGGCTGAGGGTGTCAAAATTTCAGCACACTTGTGACCCATACATGGCGCACTGTGTGAGGAATTCCAGTCTAAAGGCACGAGTTGAGGCCGTGTTCACTCATTATCCCCGGTGGTTCCAGCACACAGTGGCCCTCCATAACTATCTGAAGATGGGAGAAGCCTGCTGGTCATCTCTCACACACATCCTGGATTCCAACATTTTAAGAGTAACAAGGTCACTCTTACAAGGGACCTGAATAGCGCTAGGCAGACGCTAGACAGTATTAGTCTGTGCAGTTAATATTCAATTAAAAATTTTAACATCACCACTTTCATTCCATGGCTATCACACTCCTTTCTGATGAGTAATTAAACTGTTCAAATCTCAAGGTGAAGACCGTGGGAATGTTTTATCTTTTGATCTGTCTTTCACATTGAATGCCCTCTCATGTTGATGTTGGAATATTAGTAACTCCTAATTAAAAGCAACACATTGCACATTATATATGCTTGCATCAGCCTGGTTTGTACTGTCTCAAGTTCTGTTGCCTATATTAAATTATAAGGACGATAAAATTTGGGATCCAAAGGATATTATGTGCCTTAGGAAACAAGCCACTTGTTTTTTATCATTCCACTCCAAAGACATTCATTATACCTGACATTGTTCAAAGACATTAAAATACACAAAACTGAATAGGGAAATTCCATTTTAAATTTTAAAAAACAGGCTTTTCTGATAGTAAATTTTCATGAAACTTCTTGGTTATGAGAGAAGAAATCTTTGAATTTCAACTAAGTTTCTTGAAGGAACTTTCAGGGCATTTCGATGAAGAGTTGTTGGGCATTGCCTGATACTTCATCTGTCCTCTCCTCTTAACCAAATATCCCTTTGAGCCCAGTCTGGCATCTCAAGAAGCAGCTTGCTTCTTCTCAAGGAGCAAAATTGGCTCTTGCTGCTTATGCCATTTCACAGACCAGCACCCCAGATCCCGGCCTCAGGCTGCCCAGATGCCAGTGGGGCTGCAGCTCCAGTCTTCTACCTGCCTCCCCGGTCCCTGGCCTCTTGCCTGGGACTTGTGTGTCCTTCTTCCTGGGAGGGCTGCCTCACCTTGCTACAGTGTCCACCTTCTTCTCTTACTGCCTTAGGCACCCTCAAGAGCAGAACCACTGGCCCATCTGATTTATGGCGCCAGCCTACATTCTTTTTTTTTAGCAGAACCCCCAATTACGGTTGTCCTTGCCTGCTCTGCAATTCCTCAAGATCCAGCATAACAATACAATCAAACAGAAGCCCGGATGGCTACAAGGGGATTCATCTTTAAACTTTTAAACTATTATCTAATCCATTATTTTTAGTATTAGAGAGTAAAAATAAATTAAAAAAAATTCTTTCAACATGATTAAAACCTTTTTGGGGGCAAGGGGAAAATATGGCAGTCAACATGTAGAAGGAACACAATTTAAAACCATTATCCTGCTAAAATCCTCTTTTCTATTTTTAGCTTCTCAAGATTTGAGGTATTTGAGAAGAGCTATTTCATTTCGCATGCATTTTCTTCTCTAAAGCTTTTCTCCTGAAATTCTTTGGCCAGGCATAAAATGAATACCTAGCCAATCAAAATAAAGTTAGGTGGGTTTTTTTTTTTTTTTCCTTTTTTTTGAAGTGTTTAAGCAGAGGTCCTGAATTTGAATCAACTGGAAATTTCTCAGTTTTGCCTTTTCCCCACATGGAGTATTTCCAAGGCGAGAATCATTACATCTTGTTTAATAAAATAATTATTGGTTCTTCCATTTATTTACAACTCCTCTTCCAAAGAATTCTTATCTGCCAGATCCAGCTGCCAAAATTCCCCAACAGGTGTCCAAAGTTAATTAACAAAGAACCTATGGCTCTGCTGGAAAGGGAGGCAGCGTTCATGAGATTAGGCTCTGGAATTTGGGAGATGAGCGCTCTAGCACAGGGCACCTCATCTGAAGATACAGAGTTGTGGCCAAAGCACAGAGCTTTCCTGCTACCTGGAATTTGGCTTGTGAAATCAAATCGTTAAAGTGAGCCAGCAAAGAGTGCTCCTCCAATAAACCACCTTGTCTGGGAAATCAGGCTTCTTTTTAAAATACTAATTGAAATTGCATGCGTTTTAATTAAAACAACATCTGCCATGGTCTGGACAAACATATTTTGAAAAGCAGAGAAAGTGTGTCTCTAAAACATCCTTAAACTCGCTTAATAAAGTGAAGCTCACACATTCCAAAGAACAAAAAGAACACATTGCTTCCCTAGGTTGCACTGAGGTTTCCAGAGCCTCAGTCTGTCCACGGGTGCAGGTGGGATTGATTCCCCAGGGTCAAGAAAATAGGTCAAGAAGATGTCCACAGTGCTCTGTGATGAATGACCTGTGAGGGGTCTGCTCTCCATAATGGGGTGCCCATATCCCAGAGGGTCCTGCCACATGCAAGCCATTGGCATGAGATGAGAAAATAATGACACACACACACGTGTATATTTTAACTGATGGGTGTGCCATACAGTTTTGGAGCCCTCTGTTCTCCAGTTTACTAGGAGACAATTGAGCTCCACTATGTGGGTGCAGAGCTCTATCCTAAGGACAGAGAGGATGGTGACCAGGATGTGTTTCAATCCTAGGCCAAAGAATTTAGAGAAACTTGGAGGAATGATCTTCTGAGTAGCGTTTGGAATGCCTCTTCATGGAGATGGAGACACACCTTCACGTATCTCTTTATTCCCCAGAGAACATGCTCTCATGATTAGAGAATTGGGCAAAAACGGACCAAAAGTTTGGATGAAGATCATTATTGCCATGTCTAGAATTCCATGGATACACATCTCAAAAATTCAGCTCCAAGATCACTACATAAAAAGCAAATGTTTACAAAGACTCCTTCAGGACAGTATGGATATAACGAAGATTTTTTCCTTCCATTCTCCAAAGAAAAATACATTTTTCCTGTCGTGGGGGCCGCGGTGGGGGGGTGGTGTGTAGTGACTGTCATTCTATCAGCAACAGTACTTTATTCAGTCTTTATTGTCACTTCAAGATAGAACATTTTTATGTTGTCCTTTAAATATAACCAGCAAACCATTGTCTAGAAACAGTCATTATAAACAGACAAAATCTTTTATCTGAATATTTAAAACAGATTGTAGCAAGAAAAGAAAGCTAAGAAGGGAATATCCTCCTCCCACCCCCAGAATGAATCAAAGGATGGCCTGAAAACCCCGTGCAGGGAGGGAAATAGCACTGGATTTACTGCTTAAATCATAATGAACTCCCAGGTAAGAAACTACCCTTATTTTGTTCATGATTTCACTATAGTGTGGAAAGTATGAGATGTGCAGTGCTAGGTACACCTGGAGGTCTGGGGCTCCTTTCTCTTCCATCTCTCCTGGGGGATAGCTGTGTTTGGGAGCCAGCAGACTCCCCTAGAAAATGGCTCCTTCCTGACCCCGAGAGAGTCGGAGGCAGTCTGCTGCTCCCTTTGAGGGTGGAACAGATTGAAAGAGTGTTCCCTGGATAGAAGCAGCACAGCTAGTTGACAAGGTGAAAGGAAGGTCAGCAGAGTGCAAAGAATGGATCATATAATATGAACATGCGGGGGCATCAGCCAAAGATACTTATAGATCATTCCAAGTGTGGTGACCCAACCACCCAGATGAGAATAGTGTGCAGGGAAAGGGTCATGCAAAGCAGAGAGGATGAGGCAAAAGGACCGAGGTGAACTGGATGGGCCAGGTTCACAAAGCAGTGGAAGGTCCTTCTCTTCAGTCCAGGGAGCAGCACAGGGGAGCCAGGAAGATGCTTCCAGCATCCTAGACCTGGCTCGCCTGCAAAAAAGTGTGGCAAGCAGCCATCACCCAGGGAAGCGAAGGGAGGGTGCTCTGTTAGCTCTGCCAATACTACCCGCACGGGTGCAGCGGCTATGCCAACTTTGGCAATGATCGAAGCACACACAGAAAGCGTTACTATCTCCTACCCAACCTCAAACCTCTTCCAAAGTGGCAGCAGAATGAGTTGACTAGAGTCCTGGATTTGAGGGAGCATCTAAGCTGTCTGTCTTTCCTCTATTCCCTGGATGCTGTGGGAAGAGGCTGAAAGAGACATCACCTCGATGTCTTCCTCTCTCTATTTGGGATTCCCCAAACCTCCTCTAGATCTGTTCTTCAGCATAAATATCCATCAGTTAATTAGTTCAGCAAATATGTACTGAGTGTCTGTTATGGGCATAGCAAAGAGCTACTCATTATAGGACATAAAAATAAATATTTTACCTGATCTGGGCTAATCATCTCATTGGGGGAAGATGCAACGCGTACACACAAAAAAGTAAAAGACAATACAGGAATAAAATTGCAGAATGGAAATCTAAGATAAATTAAAAGACTTCTTATCAAGTAGGTGCTACCCACCTCCACTCTCAGTTCAAGGAGTAGCCTTCAAAACAGCTTGGGTGAAGGTTTGTAAGTGGGAATGATGGTACGTAAACTGGTATGGCTGAAGAATTCATGAAAAAGAGCAGCGAGAGATAAGAGGCAGTATGAGATGAACAAGAGCAGGGCTTCCAATGAGACCCCAAGGCATTCCCAGAACAGAGAATCCTGCACGTTGGGAAACTTACTCGCAGTGCCCATGTCATACTTAGTGACTGTTTTGATATAGTCTTTTCATTTTCTATGCTGTCTGCAAATGCAGCAAAAAAAAAAAAAAAAAAAAAAAAAAAAAAATAGCACGTGTGATGAAATTACTCTCTTTAGGATTATTTTCCATGGATGGGTAGCAATGAGTTAACAACTAATGTTTGCCAAGTGGTAGATCTCTCTCTTGTTTAGTGTTTATGTGTGCTTTAAGTTTTTTATTTTGTTGGAATTTTGTTTGTTTATTTGCTGACAAAGAGAGTAGAGATTTGGCTAAAATAAATATCTGCCACCTTCATCAGGAACTGTCGACTTGCTGAAATGGATGGCATTTTGCTAATTTGTGAAAGCAATACAATACAATATTGTTTGCTCAATAACATACTGTTGGCTCTGAAGCTATTTATTAACATTCTCTTTTTTTAAAACAAAAAAAAAACCTTTCTAAATGATGAAATAACACTTTACTCTGAAGGCTAAGTAACATTTTTGTAAGGTTGAGAAGAAATGTATAGATGTTCATCAACCCGGACGACTGTACCACGTCATTCAGAAGAACACAAAGATCTATAGCAGACTTGTTGCCCAATGGCAGAGACATATACAGAGCCATGGAAATTGAAATGAAAGACACAGGAGAGGCAGAGTATGTGACACTCCTTTTAGTGCCACTACACGATCCTCATTACAGCTGATGGGGCAAGATGATTGTTGTTCAACAGCTTATTGGGAGTTTTCTCGATAATGGAGCCCAAGGAAGATGAACCATTCCTTAATCAGAGTGTGGTAGCTGCTCCTCCCCTACCCCTAACTAAAAGAATGATCTAAGAAGAGATGTAATTTAAACTGAAATCCCAGAACCAACGATGGAAAAAAAACTGGATTCCTTCTGAAATTCTGAGTATCTGCATACCTGCAATAAATTTTAGGAGGAAAAGAGCTGGCTTTCTGATGATAATATTTTATTTAATTTGCTTACATAATGTTTAGCTAATTTGGAGTTCATTTTAAGATGACAGCGAGACAAGATAAAAATTTAGTTCAGTCATTCATTCGGCAAATATTTCTGAAGTCTCTACTATGGACCAGGTGCTGTTCTAGGTACAGGGGCACTGTCAGTGAACAAAGAGAGAAACTCCTGCCCTTCATGGGCTTACAGTCCAGTGGTGGAGATGGACAAGAAATAAGATAAATAAGTACTATGTTGTATATGAGAAGGTGACCTGTGCTGTGGAGAAAATAAAGCAGCGAAGGAGGTAGAATTTTAAGATTGGTGGCCAGAAAGGGTTCTATTGGGAAATTAACACTGAGTAAAGACCTGAGAGGGGTGAGGTTTGAGGAGCATGGACACCTGGAGGAAGAGGATTTCAGGCAGAGGGAGCAGCAGGTTCAAAGGCCCTGAGGTAGGATTGTGGCTCATGTGATAAAAGAACCACAGTTAACCAGTGGCTACAGCAAAGTTAGTGACGGTGAGAGAGGAGAAGGTGAGGCTGGAGAGGGAACAGATAGCTAGATCGTATGGAGCCATGTCAGCCTTGCACAGACTTCATTTTACACTGAGAGAGATAAGGAGCTGTCAGAGGGTTTCGAGTGGAGAAATGACATCCTTTGACTAAGGTTTCAACAGGACCTCTCTGGCTTCTGCATTGAAAGTAGACTGTAGGGATGAGGGTAGAAGCAGGGAGACCAGGTGGGTAGCCCTGGTAATAAGCCAGGTGAGAGATGACGGGAATTTGGGAGAAAAAGCAATGAAGATGAGAACTGTGAGATTCAGGGAAAATTCAGAAGGAAGACCAGATTTGTTGATGAACTGGAATGAGGGGTGAGGAGTCAAGAATGCAAGGTGCCTGCTCTGGACCACTGCAAGGACAAATTGCCATTTGCTGTTGTGGGGAAGGACTGGATTTGGGGGAGAAGATAAGGGACTCAGGTCTGGACATGGTATATTTGACATGCCTGTTAGACATCCAGCAGAGATGCTGGACAGACAGTTGGACACAGAGATCTGAGCTCCATACCAGACATATATATTTGGGAGTTGTCAACATATATATGATCTTTAACACCATGAAACCATATGAGGTCACCGAAGCTTTGAGTGAGAGTTGATAGAAAGGAGAAGTCCAAGTTTAGTTTTTTTTCATTCTTGGTTCAAAGTCATTGCAGCTTTCTTTTCAATATATAAAGTTCTATATAGCCTTTTCCTGTAAAAATCACTACTTTGATACAATATTTAAAGTAAAAGGGTTAGCAAAGGCCATGTTTCTTTTCTCCTAGATAGAACAGAATGGTATGAGTTTTTTGTTAAATTCTGCTTTTCTCATTCAAGAAAAAAGTTATTAACTCCATAAAGCCCATGACTTAGATATTTTCACTTCTACTTTTAAACAATTGGCTCCCTTTCCTGTCTGGTGACATTTGCTAGTAAAGGCTTAATTTAACATGGGCAGGACGGAGCTCCAAATGTCTCTGCCTCAAAGTACTAGATAACGGGCTTCTGAGAAAGAAGAGATGCCTAGAAGCTAGAAAACCAATCAATAGTTCCCTATTTTGTTATATTTTAATCCACCAAAAGAAGTAAAACACACAAACACACTGTACCTAGTAATTAGTATCCAGGCAGCAGACTGATTATCTATTGATTTTTCCTGCATTTTCTAGAAGAGCAACAGGATTTTATTGGAAGCTCTATCTTGTCTGAAACAACTGCATAAGGAAAAGGAAATCAGATATGGAGAAGGTGTCTTGACCTTTTAGCTAATGGTCTAGTTTAAATACATGAAATCCATAAACAACATTTAAATTAAATTCAAACTAAGTATAAATATCAAATTGTGAGTTATTTCATGCCTTATAACGTATTGTGAGTATAACAAATAACTGCATTTATTAGATACAGCTTTGCTGGTCTGCTGTGAATAAATACACGGCTGGAGACCAAAACCTTTGGTTTTTATTGGAGGATATGATGGGTTTTGTGAACGGCAGGAGGAAGAGTGGCGGGTTCCCAGATCACAAACAGCTTAGTACGTCACGCTCAGGAATGTCGATAGCAGGAACAGACCCATGTATCTATGAAAATTTGTGTATGAAATTTGGACTCACACCTGGTATTCCAGCTGCCCCAGGAATGGAATCTTGCCCCGTTGCCCACTCTTGCCTGCTTTCTCCCCGTTCCCCAGGGGCTACATAACATGAACCTTTGCCAGAGTGGGCGGTCCGGCTTCCTGCCGCTTGACCTCCGCTGACGCCTGTTACCTACAGTTAGGCTTGACACGCTTCATGCTGCAATGACTGACCAACAACCCTCCTGGAGCCAGTCATCTCTTTCGTCTCAGATGCCGACCCAGTAGGACCACGGTCTGTGGGTGGCTTGTGCTTCTCCCCGGGCAGGTCCCTGTGGTTCCTCCGTTCTCCAGGCATCCATCAGCCTTGGCCTGGGCATCGTCCCACCCAGAGAGGGAGAAACCAGGAGGGCTCCTCCACCTGGGCTCCCAGCACTCACTCTGTGCCAGGCACAGGAGGCCCTTTGAAGGCCTCGAACCCACTGGTTCGCTTCCAGCTCCCCGTCCAGGGGGCCGTCTGAGGGGCTGCTCCTTCAGCTTAGACGCTCTTCCCCCCAAATATCTATGTGGCCCACTCTCACCTCCTTCAAGTCTTTGCTCAAATGTTCCCAATAACTCCTATCTTGACCTTGACCTCCTACATTTAAAATTACAACTCCCTATGCCAAGTGAAAGAAGCCAGACACAAAGACACAAAAGCTCACATATGATATCATTCCATTTATATGAAATTTCCTAAATAGAAAAATCCATAGAAACAAAACACATATTGATGCCTGCAAGAGGCTGGGAGGAGGGGGAAACAGGGAGTGACTACTTAATGGGTGCAGGGTTTTCCTTAGGGTGATGAAAATGTTTTGGAACTTGATTATAGGTGGTGGTTGTATTACAACATCATAAAAATGCTAAATGCCCACTGAAATGGTATGCTTTAAAATGGTTAATTTTATATTATGTGAATTTTGCCTCAATTAAAAAAAACTGTCACCTCACTAATTACTCTCTCCTTTACTCAGCTCCACTTTCCCTGCAGAACGTTTCTGACACATCATGAGATTCATGTGTGTCCTTTGTTGATTGTCCATCTCCCCTCTCTCGAATGTAAACTCCACAAGGGCAAGGCTTCCAGTCTGTTTTGCTCATTGGTATAATCTCTAGATTATATCTAGAACAGGCCTGGGACAAGATAGGTCATAAATAAATATTTGTTGAATAAATAAACAAATGTATGACCTCTTTAATGCTTCATTAACAGAACACCCTCCTAATTTCTTGAATATCAAATTAAAGGGAAATTATTCTTTAAAAGACAGGATTAAAGAGCCAGAATAGTCTAATCCAAAACGAATTTTAAATTTTAAAACAGAGAGGCGTGAATCCCATGAGAATTCCAATTCATCAAGTGGAAAGCAAACAGCCTGACAGGGATTTAGCGGATCAGGACGATGGTACCCAGTGATGAGCATTGTGGTCATTTTTAATTTGCAAGGATTAGAAATGTCAACAAACATCGCATTTTCCTCTAAATTCTAAAAGATAAATCAGCGCATTGGATTTACACTAGAAGGAGGGCTGGAGAAACGAGGCCTCTAATACATGCACGGGCATTTGCTCTGCATATGGATTCAACCACACACGCCATGCCAGGAAATATTGTCGTTTAAAAACTGAGGGGCTGTGAATCAGAGAGAACGTACCAATGAGCTCCTTATTTCTGACGTCCAAGGCCATGTTCCGGAGCGCCGTGGCCACCGCGCACACCACACGGTCGTTGTCTATTCGGAGCAGCTCCACGAGGATGGGCAGGCCTTTTTCTTTTCGGACAGCAGCTCGGATATATACTGACCACTGCAGAAAGAGGGACGGCAAAGACGTTAGAAGCAGAGGCAGAAAACCCTACAAGCAAACAGCACGTGTGGGTTTTCAGACTGCTGTTTACAGGAGCCAGAAAGGTTGAATTATCAAGACCTAGCTGTAGCATGGGTTGAATATGTTAGACAAGTATTTAATGTTTTAACTTTATTTTTTGCCTTCAGCATATGATAAAGGTTTCAATTAACTGGATTTCGTTTCTCTGGTGCCAGCGTTTCTAGTGGTTCAGTTGGAAAGCCATTTGCATGATGTGTAAACCAGATGCTGTAAGATATAGAGGCGTGGGACAGGAAGGCTATTGACATCACAAGGAATAATAAAAGAACCCTGGAAAAAATTAGAAAATGATAAAAGGTTGAGTGTGGGTGATTTTTTTAAAGGAGATTTGAATTTGGAGGTGGGGCATAGCAATGAGTTACCTAATAAACTGTTAGTAAATTGTCTGCTGAATAATAGAGATTAAGTGAGTTAGAAAAAGGTAGCGGTGAGGAGAGGTAAATATGACATTGAAAATCCACAGTAAAATTGTAAAAACAATTTTTTTAAAAAACATTAAGGTCAAAATGTATTACACCTAGGGCCATAATTTTTTTTTAAAGCTTCAGTGCCTAGTTGTGTATCCTAGTTGTTAGTTTTAATTCTCTGTGTGAGCCGCCACCACAGTATGACAACTGACAGACGGGTGGTGTGGTTCCACAACCCGGAAACAAATCCAGGCCACAGCAGTGAGAGCGCCCGATCTTAGCCACTAAACCACCAGGGCTGGCTCTAGGGCTATAATTTATAAGGTAACTAATACAATTTGTTTTGGGTTGACGGTTGTTGGCCTTAATGAAACACACCTAATGCTTACTATCAAAATGTACTTGCAATATCAGAATGATAAAGCATTCAGATTCAACAGAATGCAGGTAGGCCCAGATTTTTCAGACATTTGCATATACACTTTATATTCTTGTACGGTGTTCCAGAGAAGAGTATGCATTATAAAAATCAACCAATGTAAGGGTTTAATCTGTTACAATTTCGTTTACTATGTAACAAAATGACATTCATGACACAAAGTTTTGGATTCTGTGGTAGAGTCCTCCTGGGGACCACCAAAGGTGGAGCAAAATCCCCACCCCTTCCCCGCCGGGCCCCTCCACCCCCCTTCCCCATTGGGGCAGGCACCCCAGAGCTGGCTCTCACCTGTGGCAGGCAGGGAGCCCCCTCTGGCAGTGAACGTAGGGCATATGCCATGCCTGCCACATCCTCAGCCCAGCCCTGCATGAAATACGAGATTAAGAAAACACACAACTTCATCCTGTCCTATGTTAGAAGTCACATTCACATAGTTTCTTATCACCATCAACTCAGACTGTTGGCTTTCCTCCTGCCTTCACTCTGTGCCTCCAGCTCCAGGGAGCCTGAGGGGGTGGGGAAGCAGATAGAACTCACTAGAGCATCCCTTGATTGTGATGAACTATTTCACAGCCCTGCCCTCAGGGAGCAAAGAAATGGATGGTCAGGGAGTCTTAGACATGGAGATACATTGAGGTTTGGAAGCTGCTCATTGGAATCTGGATGTGTGGATGTCATACCCCTTCCCAGGAAGGGAGGTGCTTCTTGAAAACGATACAAAACCTCCTTTATGTCCATTGGAAATTTTATTTGCAATTTGTCGTGCTGAGACATGATTTTCATCTACCTCCTCTACTACTTGTGAATCTTCTGGTCTCCAGTGCCCAGAAAAAGATTGGAAACCTGAGCTTATGCAGTCCATTCATTGTTGGGTTCTTCCCTAAAACTAAGGAGGGAAGCTAGAAAATGGAAAAGAATGGAAACCAGAGTGTGGGGTCAAGGTTTACAAATTGTAAGATGGATATCAACAAGAAATTTTAACACTGGGGAGGTATTCTGGACCTTTTGAGAGACTGTAGGAAATGTTCTTGGAAACTTGGGCAGGCTGAAGCATGGGCCCTAAAGATGATCTCTTTTCCCAGTACCACCTCATTCTAGGTTTGTACATTAGTGATCTCTTCTAATTCCCCAAGGTCCTGAGGTCAGAATTAGTATTCTTATTTTATAGATGAGGAAACCTAGACACAAAGATGTTGAATAACCTGCCCACAGAGGTCACCTGTGCCCCTGACTTACAGTCCTGTTACTTCAAATATTCTCTTTGTGATGCTGACAGTATCATCATTTCATTCTCTTTCCCCTAATCCTCTGTGCTCAGTTTCCCAGACACTGCCTTGCCCACCCCTCCATCCTCCCAAACATTGACAGAGGAGAATATGGCCCTACCTGAAATGAGCCAAGAAGGGAAGGATATGACTTTGTTTTTCTTTCTTAGGATTCCAGCTATTATATCCCTCCCATGTTAGATGAAAATATGATTTGGTGTTTGAAAAATAATGAGAGACCTTCAGCTTTGCTGGGAACTGATTTGAGAGTAAAAAAAAAAAAAGGCTATGTATGGCCAAAAATGTGTATGAGTTATAGATACACATTTTTGGTAGGAGAATATGGCAAACAGAGATATGCTCTCCCTAAGATAACCAGACAACAGATTTGATCTTATATTATTGATGCGTAGAAAATAACTTTTATTTTGAAACTTTTAGGTGTGTGTGTGTATGGAAAATTCCCAGTATTAGCTTAGCATATGACAACTTAGAATAAATAATTTACATTTCACTCAAGAGATGTTGCAAGTTTCACAAGTTTTATGGACGTGCAAAGATATGTGATAGTGATGCTTTTTAAGTAGCAGCCGACCAATTGACCAGTCTTTGAGTAGTTACACGTAACCCACATGTGAAAGCTATGTGTAACCCAACAAGAAGGAGTAAAAGACAGAAGTTGAAAGGAGAAAGGCATGATACAAAGTTATTTGGAAAATCGGGAATGTTTCCCAGGTGCATTCAACACAGGAACATGAGGCTCATACAGAGTTTTTCCAAAAGAGAAGTGAGTTGCGTTGGAGAGCAGAGCAGCTTCTGTGGTGGTTAGCAAGGTGTATGGGTTGCCAAGAGTTTTGTAATCAAAACAAACGTAGCTGTATCACTGGCATAAAAACAGAGGAACAAGAGAGAAAAGTGTACCATAACTCATCGTGGTTGAGGAAATCTTTGGATGGAACGTGACTTCTGCAAACAGAATGAGAGCACCATGCACCATAGAGGGAAGGGACAAAAGGTATGGATCAGGATGCCTTTAAGACGAATGGGCCATGAGCTGAAGAGAGGATGCTTGATGATTCAAAATGAGGACAAGGAAAAGAAAGAAGAGGACAGGAAAGTAAGCGGGAGGATGACGAGGAGGAGGAGGAGGAGCTGGAGGAGGATCGGGTCCAGGAGAAAACAGCACAGAGACGTGACCCAAACTGTTCCTGGTGACGTGCTTTTCCAATGGGGACCTCAGGAGAGTTATGAGCCCTCAAAACAATCTCAGTTAAAACAAATCTAACGCTTAACCCAAATGCCAGGCACTGTTCTAATTTTTTTTTACAAGTATTAACTCACTTAGTCCTCATCTCAACCCTATGTGGTAGATATTATTGTTACTCGCATTTTACAGATGAGAAAAGACAGGCACAGCAAGGTCACACAGCCTGCAGATGCTTGACCAGGTCTTGAACCCAGGCAGCATGCCCCAGAGTTGGTGTGCCCGACCACCATTCTCTTCCATCTCTTCGAAAGACAGTAGAAGTTATACACATCTGCGCTCATAGTGGATACAATCCCTAGCAAATTCATCAATTAACCTTGGCCTCATACTTCATGTTGTTATTTTAGGCTTCCATAACCCATCTGGCACTCCTCTGAACTCCTGAGTTAAAGACCCTTGAGCACTGTCAAAGGAGCTACTGGACATTCCAATCTAGTCCTGAGAACAACTTTTCCAGGTTTGGCAGACCTGATTAGCAAGAAGTTAGCAAGAAGTCATGTCTAACTGAAATCTCAAAGACAATAGCCTTGTTTGTGTCAGGAAAGGATGGCTTCTATTTGGGACAATTCGAAATAGTGAATGCTGTTCCTTCTCCTCCTTCTGACCCATGCCTCTTCCTGGGGAGAGGCTCCACCATTATTTGGCTGCGGAAGAGTACAAAGCAGCAAACCTTTAGTGTTTAAGGCTAGAGGGTACAGATGCAAGTGAAAGATGGGATATGCTTGACAGGGGATGAGAATGGGCAGAGAAAAATTTGCCTTCTCAGAGTCAACACAGAGCCTTGGAGCTGGAGACAGAAAGGATCCGGGCTGGAGAGGAAGCAGGAGGTGTGAAAGCATCATAGGGGGCTGCCACCTGAAGTGCCCCTGGACAAGTCCACCTCTGTGTGAGATGCTGATGATAAAATCCCCCTTGAAGATGGCAGAATGGAGAGTAGACAGAAGCTCTGCTGCCCTTCATGGACCTTAGCAGAGCCTGTGTAAGACTCAGGGAAGTCTCCTGCGCCATCATGGAGTGGGGGCCACACGGTAGGAATGGCAACATGGCTTGCTGGTTGGGAGAAGGTTCTAGCGTGGCATGGGGTAGCCCCTGAGCATTTCTGTGGTCTTGAGTGAGTGGGCTGTGTTAAGTTAGCTGAGGAGGAAAGGCTAAGGACCCAGGGCTGTAGAGGGGTTACTTGACCAGAAGGCGGGGGAACATCAAAATGGCAGGTGTGGATGATGCCTGTCTGGGTTAAGGAGGGGATGTGGCTGCATCTCAGGGCAGATCAACAGTGAGGAGAGGCAGGTGTGGGCCAGGAGAGCACCTTAGACCAGAGACAGTCCAATTACCAATCACCAGGTCCCAGCTGAGAAGCCAGCAGGACGAGGAGGCTCATCCTGGGCAAGAGGCAGCATAGGACAAAAATGACTCCAGACTGAGGAAATGGACACCCTGTCCCCACCCCTGCAAGGACATGCCTGTAAGACCCCCAGGTTTAGCATCAACTGCAGGGGGCAGGAGAGGATGAAGCCTGACAAACATAAATGTGGTCAAATTTTAAGCCTGAAGGGACTGGGAAATACTTGAATTTGATTGAGGTTACCTAGAGATGTTTAGGTGAAATTTTTTTTCTTTTTTTCCTCTTTTGCGTCAGGCAAAATGAGGGCTCAGAATGAAACTAAATTGAATTACACAAAACAAAGTTACTTGCACACGAGTTTGTGTCCAATAATGTTCTTCACTGTCTGTATTGAGGGTTTGGTAATATAGTGAAGGCAATAACTTTTTAACTCTTTCGACCCAGGCTACCTCATTACAGCTGTACCTCATCTTCCAGTGTGGATTCCCAGGGACTTAACTTTTAAAGACCCCAGTCCAGCATAAATAGGATTGATGGCTATAATTTTTCCAAAATTTCTCCCCTTCTTAAACTAAGGTGATTCCATTAAGGATGATTTATGTTCCTAAAAGGAGATTAATACTGTAATTTAACTAGCTTTTCTCTCTTGAAATGCCAATAATTTGTTAAATAATCAGCGATAGCAGTCTCTTTTAAGTACTAAATATTCTATTATGAGGCTGAACCCATTGTAGTGCTAAAATTCTGAATTTGTTGATTAATATCTCTAGACTTTAAAAGTTCTGTTGCTTTAGAAGGATAGTCTGTGATTAAATGGTTTTGTTACTTGATTGTTTTCCCACTGACTTCTTTTATCAAATTAGCCATTGCCCTACTCTTTGTTTGATATGGTAAAGAAAAGTTACATTTTCAAACCAAACTCTTCCAAATATAATTTCATCTTTCAGGAGCATTTTAGCATCTTTTAGTGTCACGGCACCACAATGTACGCAAATCCTACAGCTGTAAAATGAGTGATACATTGCAATGAATTTAGTACAGATTGCACAAGATGCTGAAACTGGTTTTGGAATTCATTTACAATGCCATGTTATTTACGATGGTATCTCATTCTCATGATAAGAGGGCAGAAATTACCAAAAAAAAAAAAAAAGCCTACTTATTCAGTCTTATTTTAACTGGTGGTTTACTTTTTTTTTTTTTTTTTGTGAGGAGATCAGCCCTGAGCTAACATCCGCCAATCCTCCTCTTTTTTTTGCTGAGGAAGACGGCCCTGGGCTAACATCGGTGCCCATCTTCCTCCACTTTATATGGGACGCCGCCACAGCATGACTTACCAAGCAGTGCGTCGGTGCGCGCCCGGGATCCGAACCAGCGAACCCCGGGCCGCCGCAGCGGAGCGCGCGCACTTAACTGCTTGCGCCACCGGGCCGGCCCCTACTTTTAAAAAAATGTTTAAAATATTCAGGAACTGTGTGGCTTTCGCTGCACGCCTCCATTATTTTGTCTAGCATGGATTATTATCTGAATTACCAAGTTCATCCAGTTAGAGAAAACTGGTTGATGACTGCCCGACGATTTATAAAGAACCGGACAGCGTCAGCACAAGGCCCTTCAAATGCTGGGGTTCCTTTGCAACGGACATAGGATTTAGGTGTCAGCTCTTTAAATTCAGAGCTATGTTATAGGATTATATATTTTTGTTTTCAAAATCTATTTTGAAAAGTGGTATCTCTAATCAAGAGGACTAGTGAAGAATTCCCTTATGTTAGTAAAGCAATACATCAATTTAGTAAATAAAAATTTAGTTAAGGTAAGCGCAGCTATTGCATGTTTAAAGTGTTTTTCTGTTTGTATTTTTGAAATGTGAGTCAGGTAGTGCAAAGATGGAATTTTACTGCATCTGTTCATGCAATGCCGAAAATTTTAATGTCCAAGCCAGAGAATTTCCTGGGGGAAAAAGCATCTACACTTTTGTGGTAAGAACAAATAAAAAAGGTCAAAGCTCAAGTAAAAGTGACATAGAGGAAGCATGCATTAAATAAGTGGTAACAAGTACACCTGTCCCCCAGCTCTCAGGCTAGCTCAAGGATCAGTAATTTTCAATGAGCAAACATGCCTTTAAAAATGAACCTCTCTGAACACAGATTTTTTTTTTTAATTTTTTTTTTATTGATGTTTTAATGGTTTCTAACATTGTGAAATTTTGGGTTGTACATTTTTGTTTGTCCATCACCACATATATGACTCCCTTCACCCCTTGTGCCCACCCCCCACCCCCACTGCCCTGGTAACCACAGTCCAGTTTTCTCTGTCCATGTGTTGGTTTATATTCCACATATGAGTGAGATCATACAGTGTTTGTCTTTCTCTTTCTGGCTTATTTCACTTAACATAATACGCTCCAGGCCCATCCATGTTGTTGCAAATGGGACGATTTTGTCTTTTTTTATGGCTGAGTAGTATTCCATTGTATATATATACCACATTTTCTTAATCCAATCGTCAGTCGAGGGACACTTAGGTTGCTTCCACTTCTTGGCTATGGTGAATAATGCTGCAATGAACATAGGGGTGCATAAGCCTCTTTGGATTGTTGATTTCATGTGCGTTGGATAGATTCCCAGTAGTGGGATGGCTGGATCATAGGGCATCTCTACTTTTAATTCTTTGAGGAATCTCCATACCGTTTTCCATAGAGGCTGCACCAATTTGCATTCCCACCAGCTGTGTATGAGGGTTCCTGTTTCTCCACATCCTCTCCAACATTTGTTGTTTTTTGTCTTGGTGATTATAGCCATTCTAACGGGCGTGAGGTGGTATCTTAGTGTTGTTTTGATTTGCATTTCCCTGATGATTAGTGATGTTGAGCATCTTTTCATGTGCCTATTGGCCATCTGTATATCTTCCTTGGTGAACACAGATTTTTTTTATTGTGAATGTTATCCAATATTAGAGATGTCATCACTGTAAGCGATTAGCATTTAGAATTGCTTTCTGGGGAACCACATATGACCCTGTTAGATCACAGGCATGCATGGTCTGAGATGAGGGCTGTGATAGGTCGTCTTCTGAGGCTCCTGCGTGTTCCCCAGTGACGGGGCTGGTAAACGTCCCACTGAGAAGGGAGACTGACAAGAATGAAGGTTCAAAATGAAACTGTTGACCCCTCTGCCCTCTAGACAATGAGGATGGTGATCAAGAAGAGCAGGCATAGCACATTCAGTGATCCTTTATTCAATATAAGGAATGAAAGTAATTCAGTTGTTTTTGTTCTCACTTATTAGACACCAAGTCAGAAAACTTCTCCTTTAATATATACCCCCTTTTTAAATTTTTTAAACATGATGCTTCATGGGGAGAGGGGACCAGACCTCCTATTTTTCTTTTGGAGCCAGAAAATATGCCATTTTGGGCACATTAAGCAATTTCTTCTTTTTGGTGTTGGGGGGTGGGAATCTGAAATTAGTCTTTAGGGAAGAGTCTGGAGGGTCCATGTTGATATGAGCCCTTCCAGTCTTGCAAGTATAAGACAGGTTTTGTTGAAGCGTTGGGTAGTAAGCAAACTCAAGTGCCATTACTTTTTACTAAGATATTAAGCATTTTATTTGTAACATAAACTGAATATATTAGCAAATCTTTGTCCCCTTAGAATAGAAAATTTTATTTTCTTGAAACTAGATTTAGATTACCTCATGCTCACAAATTATTATCCATTGTTGGTGTTGTATGAGTTTATGGAAGCATTTATCTACTGAGGCTGGGAGCTGACCCCAGATTGTGTAAAAGGGACACATATGTGTGATCTTGACTTTCATAAGAGAATATTTCTGGTTGAGGATTTGTGTTCCTTTTCTGCTTCCTGTTGGTGGATGGTGACCACAAGAGTAGCCTGGGAAGTCACATGTTGAGGATGGCAGAACAGCTGACAGCCTGGGTGAATTAACTCATGGAGGAGGGCTTCCCTCCTCACACACCTGCCCTTACCTGTTACATCAGGAGAAAATAACCTCTATCTTGTTGAGCCCATGCACATTTGGGGGTCTCTGCTATAGCAGCTAGCGTTCCTCTAAATAATGAGATATGTTAGTGTATTAAAATGAACTCTCATCATTGACTCCTAGCCCTAAGGTTTTAACTAGTAATGCCGGAAATGTGCTTCCTCATCCCTGGCCTCTTCCTTGTAAAAACGATCCCTTGAATGTCCTTGTGCCTTGTGTATACATACACCCTTGTGTATATACTCCTATCATAGCATCTATATTGGTTTTTGAACTTGTTTTGTTTACATGTTTATTATACTGGAAGGTACCTGAGGGAAGGTACCAAGTTATGTTCATCTCTTTATGTCATTGTCTTCCAATTTATGGCTCACAATTGGAGATTAAAAAATGTTTAATTGATGAAAGAAAATGTCAGATTGATTTCTAGCATCAAGTGCTTATTATTTAAGAACAGTCTTTGCCATTGAATGGAACTCTGCAAAAACGATCAAAGCCACTGCAATTTTTGATAGGGCCAGCAAGTTCTAACCACTTCCACAAAAGTGCTGTTAGGGTTTAAAGTGATCACACCTCCTTTGCTGTTTTTCCTAAAGCCAAACTCATCCTTTAATTCTGTGGTCCCTGTGTGGGATGCTAGAACTTTTGATGCAGGGCTTAAGAATACTTGCTTGTCCTCAGGACTAGAAGAACAGAATACTCAGGGTCATGTCCTGGGCCACCGTACTTCTGATCATGCTGGCACAGTTAAACTGAAGTTTTTATGTTAGAATTCCTCTTTGACCTCACTGCTCAGGTAATTAACCATGCCAGTTCTCAGGTTAGCCCGTGTCTTAAACTGGGCTCCGAAAAGTTTCTTCTACATTAGTTTTACAACTGCTTTAAGTATAATTGGTGTCCTGGGAGTTTCCTTCACGGACAGGTCGGGCCTGCTAGATACCAAGCAAAACCAACTTTGTACACAACTGGGCCCAGCAGATTCAGTTATTTCTCTCAATGTTTCAAGATCTTGCCTCACTGTCTTCTCACTGGCTGTGCCGCTGGTGAGAAATGAGCTGTCATCCTTATTTTTGTTCCTCTGGTTGCTTTTAAGATTTTCTCTTTATTACTGATTTTGAGCAATTTGATTATGATGCACCTTGGTATAGTTTCTTCATTTTTCTGGTACTTGGGGTTTCTTGAGCTGCTAGGATCTGTGAGTTTATGGTTTTCATCAAATTTAAAGAATTTTAAACCATTATTTCTTCAAATATTGTTTATATTCTCTTTCTTTTTGTTTTCTCTCCTCTCCTGCAGGGACTCTAAGTACACATAAATCAGGCCACTTGAGGCTCACTGGTAATCTGTACTTTCTTTTCTTTTTTCTCTGTGTTTCATTCTGTATAGTTTCCATTACTGCCTTAAAGTTCATTAATCTCTTCTGTAATGTTTAATCTGCCTTTAATCCCATCCCATACATTTTTCATTTCAGACATTGTATTTTCAAGACCAGAAATTTTATTTGGGTCTTGTATGTATTTCCCATGTTTCTATTTAACTTTTTGAACACATGGAAGACAGAATAACTGTGCGTCTGCTGATTTTAACATCTGTTGGTTTTTAATGATTGATTTTTTCTCCACATTATGAATTGTATTTTCCCATGTATTTGCTTTTAGGTTTATTTTCAGTCGGATATCAGACATTCTTAATTTTAATTTGTTGGGTGCTGGATATTTTTGTGTTCGTATAGATATTTTTAAGCTTTGTTCAAGGATGTAGTGAATTTACTTGGTAACTATTGATCCTTTTGGGTCTTACTTTTAAGATCTGATAGGAAAGACTAGATCATATTTAGTCCAGGGCTAATTATGCCTCAGTACTGAGGCAAGACCCTCCTAAGTACTCTTCCCAAGGGCCCATGCAGTTTTCCTGTCTGGCACTTGGGAATGCACACTATATCCACACTTCTGTGAGTGCCAAGTTTCGTTTTCTCTAGTAATTTCAGGAGATTCTTTCCTCAGCCTTGGGTATTTCTCTCATATGCGTGCACCGATAGTTCTCTGCTGAATATTCCCAGGGGGACTCTCTGCAGATCTCTAGGGTTCTCTGTATGTGTGGCTTTCCCCTTTTTGGTACTCTGGCCTATGAACTCTAGTTGCCTTGGCCTCCCCAGATTCCCAGCTCCATCTTCTTAGCTCAGAGAGTCTGCCAAGCTCCTCCTGGGTTCCCAATCCTTGTGCCACAGTGAGCTGGGGCAATCATGGGGCTTACCTTTTTGTTTCCTATCTCTCAGAGATCAGTGTCCTTCACTGACTAGTGCTTAGTGTCTTAAAAACCACTGTTTCAGATATTTCTCTCTTTATTATTGTTGTTCCTTAAAGGAAGGTAAATCCTTTGGGACCTTGTCACTCCATCTTGGCTCGAAGTGGAAGTCCCTCAGGTTTAGCTGTTTCTAGAGCTTCATAATGGAGTTTTGTAACTTAGGGCTTTGGAAACCAGATCACTCAATGACAATGATGAAAGTAATGCCGAACTATCAAAAAACGGGTTTACTCCACAGTCGATTTGGACACTTATGGCATTTACAACACAGGTGTAGCCCTTGCTATCAGTACTACTCACTGGGGTCTTAGAAGAAGTCACTAAGTCATGTGTGATTAGGGTCCATGACTTGGTTAGGACCCTGCTCCTCTCCATCTCCTTCTCCTTAGGTTGAGCCTATCCTTGTCCTGCCTCAAGCTGGTCATCATGTCCAACTGAATGTATGTCTCTAGGAGCCTGCTGATTGGGCAGAGTCCTCAGATAACCTCTGTGTTTATGCTGGGCCAATTTCTAACCCATTAGGCATCATGTTTCATGCCCCATTTTCATCATAATCTTTCAAAACTCTGTTTCTTTGCATTTAAACCTTATGCTTTACATCACACCATTAACTAGGGCAAAGACAATTCCTTTTGTCTTAGATGTCAAATAACGATTTTACTTTTATTTGTTGCACTCCATTAATCTGCCCTGGTGCACTTTTACACGATACACTAACTGTTAAGCTACACTAAATTCAGTGCCCTTCTCAGAGCTGTTGTCCCTGTCTCTAGCGACAAGTCTCAAATTTCTCAGTTCTCTTATTTTTTATTCATTTGGGCCACATGGCCAGAGATTCCGTTTCTTTCTTCACTACATCTATGTTGCTATCATGTTACCTTATTAAATATTAACAGATTAATGTCCAACTATCTCTTTATTCTATCTTATCTTAAAAATAAATGGCCAAATAACAGACTCTTTAAGAATTGTCACATTTAAGGAGGAAAATTGACTATACAAAGATATCTAAAATGTTTAGCTTAATAGCAAGTACAGATAATATTTCTATAGTTCAAACTCTGGGGTCTCACAAAGTTCAATTACAATAGAAATAACCCATAAATGGGAGTTGAAAGAGCATTCCCTCACATTTTGGAAATCGTCAACCTACTATATACAATTGTTTTAATATTTTGTGACAAACAAAATCACTGTACTTAAATGAGAAAAAGGTAATTGAAGCCCATGTTGGCTATGAAAAATATTTATCACTTTGCTTCTGCCATAATACCATTATGTTTTTTGATGCTCATAAACCAAGTAATGAGTGTTTTAAAGTTTAATAAGTGTTTGGGACCATTATGAAGATCTATTGCTAGTCAATTTGTCACAGAAAAAGAGTGTGCACGATCTTCTCATAAAGAGAAGTTATGATTTCAGATGATGAGGTCTATAAAAAGCTGTCTCCATGCAAAATTCTAGTGTTTTACTTCCACATTTTTGCTTTTGTTTGGGTCATAAAAAGTTAAGGACACTAAAAAAAAAATGCTACTAAATTTCAACAGTTGCTATAAAAACACATTCTTAGAACTCTAGATTTCAGATGGTAACACATCCAGACGAAACTTGATGCTGTTGTGTATCCTAAATCAATCTTTTAATTATTCAAGAGTTTTTCTCAAATCAGTTTCTGTGTGTGTGTGTGCGAGGAAGATTGGCACCTGAGCTCTGTTGCCAATCTTCCTCTTTTTGCTGAGGAAGACTAGCCCTGAGCTAACATTCATGCTCATCTTCCTCTATTTTGTATGTGGGATGCCACCACAGCATGGCTTGACGAGCAGTGCGTAGGTCCACTCCTGGGATCTGAACCTGCAAACGCTGGGCCGCTGAAGAGTGCATGTGAACTTAACCACTATGCCACCGGGCCGGCCCCAAATCAGTTTTTTTTTTTTAAGTAAGGATTTCTCTGTTTGTTTTTTGTACAAGTTATTCTCAATCTCTCAAAAATTATAACAATTTATCAGTGTTTGGCTTAAAAATGATCTTCTCAAATCATCCTTATGGATTGGCTATGTTCCTTTCCCACATAGTCCCTTACCATTTAATATGGTAAATTAATAAATTATACAGTAGATGATAATAATGTGATTGACTTTTATGCTTGCTTGTGTATTTGTATTTTGATAAGAAAACTCTTATATAAGTATTTCTATTTATAGCTACACACAAATATTCCTTAGTGGCCCCCTGCCCTGACTGAGGATTATTTCATTTGTCTTGGGTTATTAGGAAGGCTAGTGCTTCTTATAAGTAAGGTTGATATCCTGACAGTCAAAATTCTACTTTAGCCATTAGGATAGAAATCTTTCTAAAATGCTTTCTGTCTTCTAAAATTATTAGTAATAGTTTAACCTTTTCTTGATGACAGAGGGTCAGTATTATGATCACCAGTTATTAAAATATAGGAAACAGCTAAAATGTTAAATGGCCTCTGATAGTTTTTCTTTCTTGCATCCCAGTATTTACTTTTCCTAACTCTTCTATCTTTTCTCTTTGCCATCAGGGTATCTACCCTCCCTTCTTACAGCAGATCTATGTGCCTGCTTATAAGAGGCACTTCTTGCATTTTTTAATTTGTTGCTTGAAATCTGATGTGGACTGGGAAATCCGATGGTCATAGTCATTAAACTTTGTCTAAAATACAGAACAGCTTTCGTGACATCGACTTCAGCTGTTCCAGACCCTCTGCCTCCTTCTTGGTAGTCTCTACTCTATTAGTAATGTAAAAATTTACCAAATTAATGCCTTCTAGATATGTAGACATAAATTTTACACTGGAGATAACTGTGCTGAACTAATGTACAGGTTTATGCGTTGAAAACAGTCAGCAAGACGTTATTGTCAGAAATTATTGAGAACTTTTATCATACTTCTTCCATAATTCTCATATAACCCAAAAATAGGAGAGAATTTTTGATTACCAACATAGTATAAATTAGTATAAAATAAATTAGTATGAAGTAGTATAAATTATAGCCTATAATTTTATTACTCCAAACGCCTAAAGAGCCAGACATATCCCAGCAGCTCTCCCAGCTGACCTGGTTACCTCTGAGACACAGAGCCTCATAATTTAAACAGAAAGTTCAACACTAGGAATTGTGGAAGTGGGCAAAGCTATCAAAACCTGCAGCCTGCAAAGCATTAATGAGTCTGGAAACAGAAAAGAAAACAGTTCTCCCATAATTCCTTTCTATCAATTTTATATTATATTAACCACATATTCCCACCTGAATTAAAGAACCAAATGAAGAATCATAAAATGTGACCATCTGAACATGGCCTGGTCATAAGATGTGCTTTTCATCTCTTAGTGACTGATAGATGTATATAAATACGAAAGATTGTTATCTACAGGAAAGACTTGTGGCTATAGATGCTATGTCAGTTAAATGCTTGTGTTTGAGTGTTTTCACTCAGCCAAGCACAGGGCTGAGCAGTGGGGTACAAAGAAATAAATGGGACTGGGCTTCTGTCCTCAAAGGGCTTACAGACCAGATTCTCTTCTAGAGGACATTCTTAGTAGCTCAGAAAGGACTCATACAAATAAATGAATAACTGGTGACACTGATCCTTAAATTTGGTGTTTAGATGTGGTGCAGTTCTTGCTATGGAACGTCTTTTTTCCTCTGGCTGCTTTTAAGATTTTCTCTTTACTACTGATGTCGAGCAATCTGATTATGATGTACCTTGGTATAGTTTCTTCATATTTCCTGTGCCTAGGGTTCCTTGAGCTCCTTGGATCTGTGAGTTTATGCTTTTTCACTAAATCTGAAAAGTTTTCAACCATTATATCTTCAAATATTTTTTTCTGTTCTCTTCCTCTTTTCTCTCTTCTCTCATTTGGGGACTCCACACATACATCAGGCCACTCGAAGCTCCCTGATGCACTGTAAATTTTTTTCTTTTTTCTCTGTGTATCATTTTGTATAGTTTTCACTGCTGTCGTCCAGTTCACTAATCTTAATTCCACAATGTCTAATATGCTGTTAATCTCATTCCCATGTATTTTTTGTTTTAAACATTGGACTTTAAACTCTAGAAGTTTTATTTGGGTCTTTAATATGTTTTCCATGTTTCTGATTAACTTTTTGAACATATAGAATATAGAGTTTAACGTTTAAAGTAAAAGTTGTGGTCTTACATTTAAAATATTCTAGGGCTCAAAGACATTTCTCCAGTTTTAAATTGTTATGATAAGAATCTAAGTATTTCTCATGGAAAATAATAATTCACTAAAAAATCACATTTTAAGATGGCAAAGTTGATTTGCCACCATCTAGATGGCGCTGTGCCTCAGGTCAGACTAATGCAGTGGGCCTGCAGCCCAGAGCCCACTTTCCCAGGCCCATCTAATCAGTCCTCCAAGTCAGAGGAGCTGGGTAGGGACTTGCAGCAACACAGTACTCTTGGCCATATATAGCAACAACCTCTTGGCCTATGACATCCCACTTCCATCTTTGCATCCAGTGTCGTGATTGATCTGCATGATGTGATATGAAGCAGCCACAATATTCTCTGTTTTAAGATGACACATCTGAGACATATGAGGTGCTATAATTTGCCCAGGGTCAAGAAGCTCAGGAATGGTAGAGCCTGGGTTTGAATCATGATTTGAGTCAAACCTCCTAAATTTAGAGGGAGATAAGATCTAAGGATTAGTTCACGGAAGTGATATCCATTATTATCTCTTTCCTAGTCATGCACGGCTATTGTCTGGAATTCTGCCTGGTGTGAGTCTACTTTTGAAGCTTTTCTCTGGTTGAAAGCAACAGACAACTTCACTTCAAGCCTAGTCCAACCCGAATTCTTTCAGTAC
The DNA here is from genome assembly GCF_020826845.1 of Diceros bicornis minor. Lineage (NCBI taxonomy): Eukaryota > Metazoa > Chordata > Mammalia > Perissodactyla > Rhinocerotidae > Diceros > Diceros bicornis. The sequence continues at coordinate 53,108,129 of NC_080759.1, read as the reverse complement.
ATTAGGGGCAGGGGAGGAAAGGGACAATTATGGGCAGGGGAGGAAAGGGACAATTATGCTCATTCCTAAGACTCTCAAAAGAAGGGGTGGGCTGGCCCATGCATCAGTAGCCAACTCCTGAGAAGTAGTGTCAGGGGCTGGGCCCCAAGAGCTGGGATGTCACACTCGAGAAAGAAGGCAGTGCTGCAGCTGGGACTGTAGCAGTGGAAACAAATGATAACAGAGAGAGAGGTAACAAGAAGGCAGATATTGAAAGGTATAATAAGAAGGGAGGGTATAGTTACAAGATAATACTGAAGCCAGTACATATGGTACCTATGGTACTGAGATTCCGAGAATTATCTGTAGCAATGCGTCTATATTAACACTGGTTTGAAGAAAATGAATGTTAAAGAAAAGAGTGATTTATGCATATCTCAAACCCCAGGCTCTGATAAAATGAATGGAAAGCGGATGGTATAGGTCCAAACTTCCTCTCCTGATATTTTCTCTGTACGCTCCCATTCTTCTAAGAGGTTACACTTTTTTATGCAATGAGGCAAGTTAGTTCCTGTAACTATTAGCGACCAAACTCAAGAATTCTTTGCTATGGTCAATCCCTTTCTACCCAAAATGAGGGTCATGGAAATTTTCTGTGAAAACCCATAAGTGGAACAGTGTGTGTTTATAAAGACTCAGAGAAAAAGGCCCTCCTAACCTCCTTCCCAATCATACATTTGCTTTACCGTAACATTTTTGCCAAAGATGACTAGCAATACTATTCTTCTCTGTAAGCCCATAATTTAAAAACGCAAGAGGTTCTTTTCCTTTGGAGACAGGATGAGCTACAACATTATAGGGGTTCACACGGGTTTTTATATAAAGTGTTTAGGTATTAGCTCCCTTAACAGTCAATGATAGCCCTTTGAAAAGCATCAACATGTCACAATTTCCCCTGAAAACTAAGTACCTCAGCTATACAAACAGAATGGAAAGCATATCACAGCATTTTCAATGACTATACTTACATCTCTTCACCTGTGTTTTGTAATGATCTTCAAGGACCCCTGAGCCCTTAAGCAGAATTTAAAAAAAAAAATACCTTTCTAAGTCCAACAGTTCAATGTAACTGGTCTTTCTCTGATGTCCTCAAAAACTTGATTAGAATTGCATTTCTCAAAATTGGACTTGTATTACTTTCTAAGAATGTGCTCATAATTCTAGATTTCTTTTTTATTGTAACAAACTAGTCATACCTTCCAGCTCCCTGCAGCCAAGTTCTGCAGGGCGCCTGCCGCCCCTTCCAGCGTGTCTGCATTTGAGCACTCAGAGAGCAGTGTGAGGTAGGGTTTGACTATTGATGGGTGCCACAGCATCTGGATCCCTTTTGGTGGTTCTGCACAGTCTGGAAGAGGTCCTACTCCATCCCACTGGTGGAAGAAAAATGAGAGAGTAAACATCTTGAACATCATTACACTCCCCGGTACTGCCTTCTGCAACAGTACAGACGAAAACAAAAGCAGCGAGTCCTAACATTTGGTGAACATCTACTGCATGTAGGTAATGCATTAGTTGTCCAGGGGCCACTAAAAATAGGAGAGCCATTCCCGCCCACTGAGAGCTTATGATGGAGGGTGGAGTATATACGTAAGTGAATGTAACTGACAGTAGAATGGATAAGCTCTCTGAGCATGATTCTAGCACATTGCTATAGGAAGGAAGGAGAAAAGATGGATTAATTTTGATTGGGCAGGGTGGAAGAAGGCTAAACAAGGTAGCGTATTTTACAGTTGGCATACTATTGGCATAACACAGTAGTTAGTAACAAATGCCCTCGCTTCTTACGCATAAGTGTTAAATGTGATAAATTCGTATATAACTTATAAAATACATATTTGTTTGATTTTGAGTACTATTGTTGCATCTATGGGCATCAAATAAATGACAGAATGGGCAAAAGAGAGAAAATTGCTATAGTTTATTAGATTCATTGACACAAGCTATAGGCAAATCTAGACTTCCAGCAATTCTCTTAAGTTTGCTTTGAAGTAAATCTAACGAATAACAGGAAAATGTGTAATTAAAAATTAATTAGATAATTTAAAAATTATGGATTATATGCACAAAAGAATATCAGTAGACTATTAAAAATGATAATTGTGAAGATTGTGTAGTGACTTGGACAAATTATGATGATAAAAGTTAAATCAACAAAGCAGGATGCAAAGTGGTATATGGGGTTTGTGCTTTATACCAAGTAAAATGCATCACAAAAAACCTGCAATGATAATAAAAACTTATTAACAGAATGTTTATATCTTTCATTTTGTTCTATATTTCAAATTTGCTGTTGTTACTCATAATTTAAAAAATATTAAAAATTGTAATAATGATTCTGATCTTTGATCACACACAGCCTTTATCTTTTATGAAAAATAAAAACAATGAGTATAAGGAGGGTAGAAACGAAGTAAACTGTATGTTTAGAAAAAATATTCCCATATTCACTTTTGAGGAAAATCACAGTAAAACAAAACAATTCCTTTATAATTTTAGGGTAGGAGTACTAAGTTATTTAACTGCTTATTTGTGTTTAATAACGATTGTTTAAAATAAATCTAAATGACATACACTAAGCTTTCTCACAGATATTCTATGTATATACATATGTATGTGTATATATACATATAAATAGAAAACAAAACTACATTTCAGAATCTGTGTAAGTTCCTTTGTTCTGAAAATTTTACTGGAAGAAAACACAGGCTTACTTTGTATCCTTGTAATGTAAAAATGGAAGTGTTGTTAGACATAATATAAAGTTATTTAACTGTAACAAATAATTTCAAGAATTTCATCATTCATTTTCCAAAAGAAAAATTAACAACTCATGCCTTCTTTTTCTCAATTATGATATAGCTTAGTTTAAGTCAAGGCTAAAGCTCAGAGATGAATGACACCTCATGGATGGACATGGGACATCGCATTAAAGGTCATTTTCAATGAGAGTGTCACTCAATTTCAGCTTTATAACAAAGACACTCAGTGTGGGAATCTTCTTGTGCTTTTAACCAAAGCCACTTCTAAACCGTTCAAAGATGACTTTGCACCTGTGTACAGCCTGTCAATGAAAGCAGTACATCTCTTCTCAACACATGAAAAAACAAAATTAAAAGTGAAGCAGGCTTGTCACATTGCTCTGGTTCATTATTTGAGACTGGCTCACTGCACTGGATAGAAAGACGGCACTAGAAAAAGAGAACAGTCATTTTGTAGGTTTGCTGACTTCAAACATGAAGCAGGGGAAATACTGGCTTCTCAAGGAAACCAGCTTGGGGTACTGAATCTTACTGCTAGTGCAACAGGAAATGGAAAATTAATTCATTTGGTTTTTTTTTTTCATTTTTTATTTTACCATCTCCTTAAAACTTTTATGCTATCATTTTCATAAAAAGATTTAACAATATTCAGAAAAATCAGACTATGAAATTTAGAACCCAACATGGATGAAATTTCCCTCTCATATGTGAGCTAACAGAACAGCGGGAGGTATACAGAAGCCGTATTTGCATGCTCATTACAAAATGTGACAGCCAAACTATAAAAAGAGCAAAAACAGCTGTGTTATCATTTGCTGGGTTTCATCTTGCTCTCCTTTTCTAACTTCTGCACAATAAAACAGGATAAATGGCTAAATCAGTAGACAATTTTCTTCTGCTCTGACATGTGATCTATGTAGTTCTTAAATACCTTTTATTACAATCCTTTTTTAATGGCTACAGAGAAAATCTGAAGGAAATAAAAGGAAAACTGATGTGAATACGGATAATCTTTGATGGCAAGTAAAAATGGGGTTCAAAAGAGATTCTCTGCTATTTCAGGACGTTGACAGCACCTGGTATGTCAATACCGAAGAAAAAGAACTATTTCAAAGCCAGCTAATGTATTTGGCCTTGATCTGGCTACTTCATTCAAACTTTTATTGAGTTAATAGGGAAAGAAATATCAATTGTCCATTAAAAAATATATTTTCATCCCCTATAAAAAGACCAGAAGTCTTCTTTAAGAGTTGTGCTAACATACTAGACGTATGTTGCCTAGGAAATCAACATCAGCAGGAGTACATGACAACGGTGACATCAGGACCAGACTGAAGCTGTGAAACAGTCCTGTACATGCAAATTTCAATGCAAACCTTCTTCTACAGTGAGGATCCACGAGAGACCATGGGATACGCAACTCTTTTACCAAAGTGGGAATACGTCATTTATAAATTTAACAATAACATGCATCTACCCTGAAATTTCTACAGAACTGCAATGGACTGGAGGCACGCAGTGGCTCAATCTTTAACACAGAACACCGATCATCCAGCTCTTCAGTCCTAAGAACACAGGGCTAAATTTACAAGCCTTACGAAAATCGTGTTTGTTTTGGACTGTTCCCAGATTGTGACATACACATACACCAACATGTAAGTGCGCATTTATATATCTTCATTCATCAAGTTGAAGTTTAAAAATCAAGCAGAGATTAGATAAAGGGAAAGGAGAAGAAAAAGGAGAAACACATTTGTAGTTTAAAAAAGTTTTATTCCAGCTTGGGGGAAATTGTCAGTGAAAATATCCCTTCCTCCTCATGCTTACAAAAGTTCTAGCAGGTTTTGATTCCTAAAGGTATTACTTAAGTGTTCAAATTATACTTTGTGCAAGTCATTCACATGTTGTTAAATAGAAAAAAATGCCAGAGGACATATTTCTAGTGTTAAAGCTCATCTTATTCATTGTCTTGTTTATAGGAATTTAGAATTTTACATATATATTTAGAGTTCATGAAGCTAAGGATTGAGTGGATTATACTAGAGTTCTTAAGGTTTTTTTATGGATAATGCTATGGATTAAATGTTTGTGTCTCCCCAAAATTCATATGTTGAAGCTCTAATCCCCAATGTGATGGTATTTGGGGGGGGACTTTTGGGAGGTAATTAGGTTTAGATGAGGTCATAAAGGTAGAGACCCCATTATGGGTTTAGTGCCTTATAAAGAGATAAAGGGATCAGAGCTTTCTCTTTCCCCCAAGTAAAGACAGAGCAAGAAGGCGGACATCTGTGAACCAGGAAGAGGCCCTCAACAGACACCGATCTTTGCCAGCCCCTTGATCTTGGACTTCCAGCCTCCAGAACTATGAGAAATAAATGCTTAACACCCAGTCTATGGTATTTTGTTATAGTACCCAGACTACAGCAGACTAAGACGGTAATCACAGGGAGGACTAAGACAACTCAGTGTTAGCGGGGCCTTCTAGCTACATGACTTTTCTGCCATGGCACTCTCTTGGGGACAGGCTGGCAGCAAAGCAAGGAGAGTGTGGCAGGATTATGTTGACAGTAGGTCACAGAGAAAACCAACAGATTGATTTGTCAGCCCAGATAGCGCCACACTCAATAACATATCAGACATTCATAACAGAACATAACATTTCTTTACTAACTTTAAATGAATGACTGTATGAGTAATGTCAATAAGCAAATCAGTGAATAATTTATACCATTCATTTTTTAAAATTGTGTAAAATTTAAAATATATATTCTCTCTCCAAGAACGTAATGCTCAAACCTTCTTGAAAAGGAAGTGAATAACACGTTCCCATGTTAGAAGCCAACGGGCTGCTGAAATTTGGACAGGATGCTTTTTGATACCGTCACGGTCAGGGAAGAAGAGATCCATGGGCCACTGTAAGAAATGTCTGCTTAGAAAGAAAATCACATAGATGTGGGAATGTGTTCAATGTGTAGGATAAAAAAAAAGAAAAGAAAGCCTTTCTTTGGACTTGTTTTTAATACTTTTGCTTCCCCATAGCGCTTAAATTCTATTTAAAAGATTTCTATCTTAGTTGACTTGAGGATGGAACAGTGGAAGCCATTTGCTCCTTAAATGAAGAGAAAGATGTGCCTTAGGGCTAAAAATCAGAAAGTTCAAAAACCAGAACGTGAAGATGTCCATATGTTTTACAAAGAGACTTTGTAAACGTGGGGTTCTTTAAGGGATGGCGGCTCACAAGACTACTCTGATTATTACATTCATAAAAGCCCCTACTGAATGAGAAGTTAACAAGAGACTTCAGCTCTGCCCCTCTGTAGGGGCATACAACTGCCCCAGTCTCCATCTCCAAGGCAATGGGCTGGGTACCATGGAGATGCGAACAAGAAGTGCTCGCCTAAGGGGAGAAATATTTACATTTCAGGATAAGTGCTAAAATATGCCACTGTTCCTCTCATATATGTCACAGCCATCCATGTTTATGTAAAGAAAAGAGCTTTTACTTCTGGGCTGTATCTTCAGAACACAAATAGAAAAGGCCTCTTCACCAGCGGAATGCATCTCTTTTGCCTAGATATCTCCCCCAAGGAGGGGGCATCACAGTCATTACACATGTGCAAGCTTTTCTTTTTAAGGGAGTTCAGTGAAATAAACAACAGTCCAGAGATACTGCAAGATAAAGGGAGTGGACCTGCGGTGACAGGGAAACATCTTGATTTTAAAATCCCCCTCCTCCCGCTCAGCTGAAGTCACATGTCACAAAATGCAGGAAGAGAAGACAGCTCTAAGATGTTTCCAAGAAGGTAAACTGTCAGGGATGTTCTCTCATGCAGCGTTTGGTTTAATTAGGCTGCAGCCACTACTTTAAAAAGCAACAACCTGGGGGCTGGCCTTTGGCATACTGGTTAGCTTTGGCGTGCTCAGCTTCAGCGGTGTGGATTAGAGGGTTGGGATCCCGGGCGCAGACCTACACCACTCATCAGCCATGCTGTGGGAGCAACCAACATACAAAATAGAGGAAGACTGGCACAGGTGTTAGCTCAAGGTGAATCTTCTTCAAGCAAAAAAGAGAAAGATAGGCAACAGATGTGAGCTCAGGGCGAATCTTCCTCAGCAAAAAAAAAAAAAAAAAAAGGCAGCAACCTAACCACAAGTCCATCCACTGTCGGCCATTTTTGCTTGACTTGGTTTGAACAGCAGAGTCACTAATTGATTTTCCCTTTACAGCGTTTCATTATCACTTCCAGCCTTTGGGGAAATGGGTAAGGGAAGTGGAGAATAGAAGTGGTGTTTATTTAAAAACTCCAAACAACTGTAAAAACCAAGAGAAATGATTACTGTGTTGACATTTGGGGAATTCAAAGCAAAGGGTAGCTCAGCTTTCTGAATTCCCCTGGAAGCTGTTCAGAGACACTGACTACAGGGGGCATGAGCTGTGCAAAGAGCAGCAAAGGATGAAGGCAAGAGGTGATGGCCAATTAGCTGTATTTGTGTGCCACACATTGTCTCCAGGTTCTCCTTGCAGAAGATATGAGGGGTTTTGCATTTGAGAGATTAGAAACCTGTATTAAAGCAGGGGCAGGGTATGGTGTTTTCCGAACAAAGCATCAGAGCAGAAGGCATTCAGGGACAGGCTTGCTGATTCACCTCCATGGGTGTGGGACCAAGGGGCTGTGCGGGCACACATCCTTTAGGAAGAGGTCAGAGGGAGGCTGGTGGTGCTGCCTACTCCAGAGATTGGCAAAATGAGGCCGCTGTGCTGTACCCCACAGAGGAGCGTTATCAAGGCTGGTCCACATCACCAGGCTGGCCTGCCCCTTCCCCAAGTCATCGTGATGGAACCTAACTTTCATCTAGAAGTCTCTCTGCTCCTAACTTCCCATCCACCTGGGCCATGACTTCCCCATTACCCGCCTTTTAAAGGGAGGTCTGTCCCTGACATGCCAACCTCCTTCAGGTAATCCTGTAGTTTTGTTTGTTTGTTTATATCTTTGGTAATACATCCCTCAGAGATAGTCTAGTATAGTCAGTCTCAGCTGGGGCAACTTTCCCACCCAAGGGGACAATTAGCAAGGCTGGAGACATTTTTGTTTGTCACAAGTGGGGGAGGGGACCCTATTGGGATCTACCGGGTAGAGGCTAGGGATGCTGATAAACATCCTATAATGCACAGGCCTGCCCCCACAACAGAGAACTATCCAGCTCAAAATGTCAACAGTGCTAAGGTTGAGAAACCCTGGCCTAGTAGTACAAAACACAGAGTATTTATTAACGGTGTGGTGTACTGAATACTAAAGTGTAAATAAGGAAACTAAGTGAGACACCTAAAATAGAGTTTTAAGTCTGTAAACTTGCCAAAAGCAGAAGAGCAGCATTTTAGGTGATGGGATATATTTTACACGAGAGGTGTATAAGAAATAGGAGAAGAATCTCATTCATTTACGGGTAGTGGCAAAGGAGAGTCATTACATAAAAATGTGCAGCCGTGATCATTGCAGGCTCACGTGATTTATTGCTTTGAGGACAGTAAATAGCATGTCTTGAGTCACCAAGCTCCTGGCATACGGTGAGGTGAAGGCAGAGGGAGACTATACCGGAATCAGCTGTGAGGAACGAACGGCAGCTGAAATAAGCAGATGGTTAGAAAGGAAACGGTACTAACCAGCAAAAGAAAAAGTATGGTTACTATTAAGAAAATGAAAACTGTCTGGAAGAAAGAAAAACAACCTGTGATATTAGGAAATGAGAACTCAAAAGCATCAAGAATAATAAAGGGCAGATCCATCAAGTGATAATAAATCAAATCAAAATGTGCTTAAACTGTCATCGGCATTTAGGGTGATTAAGATACATTTTGGCTTATGTATCCAAAGCTTGAAAAACATTCTTCTGGTCTAGATATTTCACTTCTATGAATTCATCCTTGAAACGTGATTAAGGACGTAGGGGAGATTTAACTGCACAGATGTTTACTACAGTTTACATTAGTTAAAATTTGGAAGCAACCTAATTTTCTGATAATTGATATTGTTCACACATCACAGTATACCCTTACAATGGAATTCTTGGTAGCCCTTCCACATTCCAGTGTAAACGACTATTTACTGCCAAGAAAAGAGGTCATGCTGAGTCAAGAGATAAACTGTGTACAACAGCGTGCAGAGTGAGGCAGAGTGGGCAATGTGCCCACACCTGTTCTTCCCTACAGTGCTGTGCCAAGGCGGGCAGTGGGTGCAGTCACCTGGGTGCAGGTAAGCAGGTGCTGCACTGTTTGCAGAGAATTTCCAAACAGTGAGATGAATAAAAGTCAGTCTTCTTTTAACTACTATGTGCAGACGATTCTAAACAATTTCAGTGATAAACTATCCCCCCTCCAGGGACCGAGAGCTCCTACTGCACCCCCTTAGAATGCCAGTGCACCGTTTTTTCCTTTAGCTAAGAAAATGTCCAAAGTTCACCTAGGGTCTTGATTGCCCCACAAAAACACTGCATTTCCCAGCCTCCCTTGCAGCACAAATGCTAACGTGACCCATTCAGAGCAAAGGGGTGTGAGCAACAGATGTGTGTGACTTTTTGGGTGAGCCCTAAAGGAAAGAGCACCGCCCACCCCCTGGTCTTCTTTGCCCCATTTCTGTTCCTGAACTGTAGATGTGAAGAGCCTCACGTTTCTCCTGGTAAACTCTTTGGCTCCTCTGTCCTGGGAAGTATCTGTTGTGGATTAGATCTTTTCATTTTACACTGCCCGTTATGCCTTTCTCAGAGGCATCTTACATTTAAGAGAAGAAAACATACATTTTTATAAGCAAACATTGACTTAGTGCCTTTTTGAATATTATTTTCTAAATGGCATTTGAAAAGATTACAAATGCATGTCCCTTGTAGAAAATCTGTAAATACATAAATACAAAAAATCAATCATCTTCTGTCTTTGATGTTACCTCCCTTTTTCTAGAAACACATACATTTTTATATATGCATATATTTTATATTTGCATATGACACATATTTTACAAAACTGGCCAGGTTTTATCTACATTCTATCTGTATCTATATACACACCTGTTTTTATATTTCTTTCTTCACTTTACTTTGTATTATATATTGTCTCTAATCACTACAATTTCTTTAAAAACCTGACTTTATGAGCAATTCCAGAGGAAGGATGACATCTGACCATTTTTAAAGCTATAAACCTAGAACTCTCTGGAAGCTTCTAGATGAGTTAAGTCAGTTTGCAGGCTCGGAAGGTAACCTGTTGTTCTGGTGTTAGCAGAGATGGGGATGCTTTGTCCTAGAGAGGTCCAGGAACATTTCTCACCTTGCTGCAACCTGTTTACAGTAGGGTCTTGGCTCTTCCTCTCACTTGAGGACTTGAAATCCTTTAGACTCCTTGGACTGGCAGCCTGTTTTCCTCAGAAGCAAAGTACTTAAGGAAATCCTCAGGGTGAAGCACTTTTTCCCTGCTGAGACCCCAGGGATGGGCTGGCTCAGATGCCCATCTTTCCCAGCAGGTGGTGCCATCTTAACTCAGTTCTCTCCCTGGGACTGACCGCCAAGCCAGGAGGCCCACTGGATTGGTGGCGCCTTCCTGTTCCTCCTCTTCTTCATTTCATCTTATATTCCAACTTTGCTCTCCCTTCTGCCTCCAGGCCTTTCAGCTTTGCCTCCCTTCTATCAGTCTTCAAATGCAAGATATTTTGAATATCTTGACTTTTTTGACTTTTAAATATTTTGACTTAAATATTTTGAACTTGACAAAACATACTAAATAGCTTTTCGAACGAGCGTTAATTGTTATCTGTTTACGTCCTTAATAAGCTTGATAGTGAATTTTTTGGCACTTCAGAATATTTTTGTACTATATGAGAGCCCAGTTAAAACACTTTTTAAAAAACTGTCATTTGGTTGAAATCATAACTTTGAAGTTTCTTTATAAGCAACAACATTCAATTGTGTTTTAACTCATGGTAGCTTCAGCAAAACTTTCTTAAAGAAATTCTTTTTATTTTCCCCTTAAAGAATACTGTAAAAGAAATGGGACAAACGAACCATATAAATTTTCACTAAGACTTTGGCAAAAATCATAAAATGCTATTAATCACTTCATCTTACTCAACTTAAGAAAGAGCTCATCGAAGTCATAAAATATGGTTCAAAGTACAGTGTTCTAAGCCTGGAAAACCTCTCACCAGAAAGTTTCAAGGAGGCAGCTAACACCTTGAAAGAAGGCCTATATCTTGGGGTGAAGTTCATGAATCTTCTCTTCTGACCCCTGACTTCTCTGGACCCAATCACCCCTCATCTCACCTGGAACTTGGAAGACTTCAAGCCACATGAGTGCACCTTGGCAGAGTTGGAGAAAGGGTTTAGAGCAGAATCTTACAAAATGAGACGTCAGTGAGAGGCACAGGGGCCATCAGAAGGATGTGTTTCAGAATCTGAGCAACAGATTGGAGAGAAAACCTTGAAATCAGAGTGAATTCAATCTCAGCTTAAAGTGTTGTAGCCAAGGCTAATGTTGTATAGATGCAATTTCCAAATCTGTCTTCCAAAGTGGCCTGGGGCCCATCCAGGAGGTTCTGAGTCCTTAGGTGGGGGGTGAGACCAGGGGATTATGATTGGGCAGATTGGAAAGCACTGCATTCCTGCCCAAATGTTGTTCTTCTTCTCAACCTTCATTATGCTGGCTCATTTCCCAGGATAAATCAGTGTAGGGACAGGGCCCCATGGTATATAATGCTGCAAAACGAAACCATGAGAAGAACCCATTATACCTTTGTTAGGCCATGTTTAATTTATTTGATATTGAAAATGTGCAGAACCCACAATGGTTTGGCCCCCTTAAGTACTGGGTAGGAAACCTGAGTTATCTGACATCAGTTAGTATAATGCCTGGCACGTAGCAGGTTCAATAAATACCTGCCGGCTGATCACTACATTCCCCTGGTCCTATCTCCAGCTGCTGGTTTTAAGTGGCTAAATTAAGAACCACAGCTCAATCCTCTTAAAAGGCTACTCAGATTCAGGGAGAGGACAGGAGACGCAGAGCGGAGACTCACAACAGGAGAGAATGCAGGGCTGGGAATCTGGTTCTCAGAGCGGGAGGTAGCCATCAAAGAGGCAATGAGCATGGATCTCCTAAATTACAGGCATGTTTAAGCAGGAACAGACAGATCTAAATGTTGTAGAAGTATCTGGGGCAGCCCTCAGGGGCCACGAACAGCTAGAAAGCCAGAACCTACAAAAAGTGCTAACACTGACGCAGTCAAGTTAAATTTAGGAATTGTATTTAAGAATGCATTCCCATTAATCCTTACTCTAAATAAAATAGTTCCTTTAACCCTTACTTGAAGTAAAACTATTTCTAACACAGTTTAGAAAATAGTGTCCTATGATCTAAACAGATACTTTTGCATTTTTATTTTGAATTAAAACCTGGCAAGAGAGAGTGTTGTGGGCTCTGTCCCTCTTTCTCAGTCATCCACTCCTGAGGACAGTCAGACCTGGGGTCTGTACGACCCTCAGCAGCTGGAGATAGGTCCAGTGTCCAGGGGAATGCTGGACGGGTGACAAGTGTCCAGGGGAGACGGGAAAACCTCAGTGGCAGGGTTTCTGGCCGGCGGCAGGATGAACACTTCTTTACCTTACTCCCTTCCCTGGGGGTCCGGTGGGTGAGGGGTTCTGCATCCCAGAGGCTCCCGGGGAGAGGGGTGGAGGTTGTTCTGATTCTGCCAAGGCTGAGAGTCGCTGCCTGTTGGCCTTTACTTCCCTGCAGGGTAACCTATGTACAGTTGCTCAAAGTAAAGTCCTTTCCATCCTGAAGAGGCCTCCCCAGCTGGACAGCTTTCTGAATTCATCAAGATTGTCCCCCAAGGCCAAGCTTCTAATGGCATTCTGTTGGAAGGGCTGTGACTCTCAGACTGCTACTCCTATTTCCAACAATAAGTGCAAGACTGCATATTCAAACATTTCAAAACGTGCCATAAAATACATGTTGGATTTTTGTGCATCTCTCCTCGGCTTTCCTTCTTAGACAACACCTATTCTGTGCACCTGAATGACCTGCAAGGCACCCCACCTGAACCCCACAAGGACCTCGATAAACGTGTGAGTCAACCCACAGAAGAAGCAGCAACCGGCTCCGACTCAACTCTACCAGCTGGCACCTTACAGCTTGCCCGGGACTCAAGTGGCTCTTTCTCTTTTGGAAATTTCCTATCTTGGCTCAGCTGCGGGACATGGGGGGAGTCACTTAATGTTCCACCGTCTCAGCTGTGTAATTCCCACAGGAAAGCTGTGCAGATGCGTGAGTGATTTTACCACGCGTTGAAAACGCAGAGCCCTGTACCTATATATACAGACGAGATATTAATGCTGTCATTAGGGAAGGGGATAATTGCATGCAGCTGCGAGTCGCCCGCATCACCTGATCTTGGGACTTCTTTTTCTTCTTCTTCTTGCCCCAGCACCCGGAGCTCTCTGTGTCTTTGCCATTGGCCTCACCACAGAGCAGTCCGTCAAGCTCATCCGTGCCCATGTGCTGTCCCTGAGACGTTTCTGCTGCCAGCCGGTACGAGAGGTTCCTTAAGATGCACACACAGTTTTCAACGGTCTGGAGAACCCAAAAAAAAAAAAAAAAAGGAAACAGAGGAGGAATGAATAAAAACTAACAAGCGCTCCTCCACCCAGAAAGGCAATCAATCTCCACGTACACATTTCTCTTTGGATGCATTCAGCTGCTGGCTCCTCAAGGGTCCCTTCGCAGCCACAGTGGAGAGAATTTAAAGAAGCTTGGAAAGGTCATCAGACCGTTTCTCCCCCCAAAGAAACAACTTATCAACAATAGTTACTTCTATAAACAGCTGTCATTGTTGACTGAAATTCACTTATGAGTAGAGAAGAACCTATAACCACAAGAGGTTCCAGATGTCGTCCACCTACTTACAGACAACTGCCACTTGGGGACTGGGGCTCAGAATCACCAAGAGCACGGATAACTGGATTTCCGTCAGCCTTGGGAAGGTGACATTAATATTCACCAACCACCAGAGCACTTTCTGGGAGTAAAATGGGGCAAGAGGTACAAACCAGGGTTGTCCCAGGCAAGCCAGGAGCTAGGGTCACCTGGGACCATGAATATCTCCATGTTACTGATTTTCTTTGAGATGGCTGGCACTCTTGTTTTCTTAGCATGGGGGTTAAACCGTGGTTAAGGACACACAGTGGAGAGCTGCACCCCTGTAGAACCCTAGATCTCTGACTATTGGCTGTGTGACTTGGACAACGCACCCAACATCTCATGACTCAATATCCTCCCCCGCAGCGTGGTCCTAATAGTATCCACATCTTAGCTTCCTGTGTAGATTAGGTGACCTAGAGTATGTATGTGTGGTAGGCAGAATAATGCCCTCCCAAGATGTCCAGATCTTAATCTCTGGAACCTATGAATATGTTAGATTATGTGGTGGGAGGAACTGAGGTTTCAGATAGAATTAAGGTTGCTCATCAGCTGACCTTCAGATGGGGAGATTATCCTAGATTATCTAGGTGGGCCCATGTAATCATGAGCATCCTATAAGTGAAAGAGGGAGGCAGAAGAGTGAAGCAGTGTGGAAAGGACATGACCCACCGTCAGTGGCTTTAGAGATGGAGGAAGGGGCCAAGAGTCAAGGAACATGGGAAGGCTCTAGAAGCTGGAAAAGGCAAGGAAATGGATTCTCTCTTAGAGCCTTCAGAAAGGGATGAAGCCTTGTTGACACTTGGATTTTAGCCTAACGAGACCTTTTTTGGACTCCTGATCTCTAAAATGGTAAGATAATAAATTTGTGTTGTTTTAAGCCGCCATGTTTGTGGCAACTTGTTACAGCAGCAATGGGAAACTAACACGGTATGTAAATACTGAGAAGAGTGCCCGGCACATGGGAAATGCTATAAGAGAGTTCATATCATAAACAATGGCAGAGACAGCACTGCCTGGAGGTCCGGAACATGTGACCTAGAGCCGGTCAGTCTGGCTTCAAATCCTGACTCTGCCATTTAATGAGCTGTGTGACCTTGCTGGGTGCAAAGTGCTTAATCTCTCTGCGCTTCTATTTCCTCCCCAAGACCCCACCTTCAAACATCATCACATTGGAGATCAGGTTTCACATAGGAATTTTAGGGGGACGTAAACATTCAACCTTTTGACCTTTGTTCTGGATTTGTGGAACTCTGAGAAGAGGAAAAAAAATACCCAATTTTAAAAAGGGACAAAATAATGATGGAAAAAAATGGAACTGAGTTAAGTTTTATTTCTAAAAGCATGCCACCTTGGCTATCATTTTGCAGACACCTAGAGTGTGACTGCCACTGCTCAAGGCAGGGAACATCATTCCATTTTACCGATGAAGGAAATGAGATCCGAAGCTGTAGGTAACTCATACCAGATTGTGTCACTTTCCTCTACGCCTAGGTTGGGACTGGAAGGGGCAGGGGCTGCCAGGGTTCCAATCCTGCACTGCTCCCCACCTATGACTGGAATCTGGTAAAAGGCAGCATATCTTTTACTTGACTAGTGGGGGCATGAAAATCAACTAGGAAAACCAGTTTTCAGGATAGATCTCTGGAGCCTTTGCTATTCCAGACCTTTCTTGTCAGCTTTTCAAGGTTTCAGGGACTGCTAATCCCACAGGCTTTGAGTCAACTTGATTTTCTATTTCAAGCATCCTCTCAGCATCAAAAAAGGAACCACGTGAAAGCAGGTAAACACAAGACGAGGCATGAGAGGGAGAAAAGTCTCTCCCTGAAAGGAAAATGTTATGGCATAAGTCAGAACGATTTTTAAATCATCTCAAACTGATTTTTCTTACATCAAAGGCTGGGGAGAATAAACTCTTTCTCATCCTGCTGTTCATCTTCCCTGGGGGCAACTCCAAAACTCTACTGAAC
Source organism: Diceros bicornis minor (assembly GCF_020826845.1). Classification (NCBI taxonomy): domain Eukaryota; kingdom Metazoa; phylum Chordata; class Mammalia; order Perissodactyla; family Rhinocerotidae; genus Diceros; species Diceros bicornis. Next base: position 53,092,404 of record NC_080759.1, on the reverse strand, counting down.
AAACGACTACTGGGCAGTAAATCCGCAGTTTGGAGAAACGCTTTATAATCTACCTGTGGCTGGGGAGAAGCTGGACGGGAGCGAGAAAGTGGGGATGAGGAGAGTGGGGAGCGGAGAGGGAGGAGGTGTAGAGGGAAGCATGGGGCAAGGGAGGTCCCAGGGATTGAACTGGGTTATGCTTGGTTTGGGAGGGTGACCAATTTAAGCACTTTTCTCTTGAGGGGTTGGAAAAAGAAAAGGAAAAAAAAAGGCAGCCACTGCCCTTCTTTGGGACACCAGCAGAAGGCGTGTGGCAGCTGGTGGCTTTGCGTTTCACATCCCTTGCTGTCAACAGCGCTTTCAGCACTTCCTCTTGGCCACCAGGGTCATTTTGACTCCTTATTTTCTATTAGAAAGGGCTAATTTGGAAGTCTCCCCTAGACTGCTCTACCGTATGTTACCCCTTCAACAAACTGTCCCAATTATAGCAGCTGAGCTGAGAGCTTGCATGGAATCCAGGCTCTCTTGTTCACTAACTGCACTGACTTTAAAGAGAATGTGTACTCATTTTTTTTCCCTTCTAACTTGTCACTGTGAAAACTTGGAAGTGGCCAAGCAGAGGGCTGCATGGAAAATTATTATGGGACAAAAATCATATGTTAAAACTCAATAGCACATTCTGGCCAGCAAATCACTGCTGAGTAATTTATTGCATCTGAACTTTTCATCAGCGATGATGGGCCTCTGTGCCACAAAGCTGACATCACTGGGCATGGTCCACTAGTCAGTGGGAGGTGGAGGTGGCACGTCCACCAGCGTGCCCTGATGCCAAGGTCAGTGCTCTTCTATTCCATCAGGAATATCTGAGTCTTCTGACTCTAGCCATAAACAGGCCCAAATATTCCAATTTCCTCTTTTGAGGGAAATGTGGAAATTAAGAGAGATGATACCTAAGGTCTCCCAAAAGTTTGAGGAGTCTAGCCATTGGATACATCAGCAGAAGACGTGGGTGCCTCGCAGCACTTGTGGTGGGATCCCACTCCTGAGGCTGCCTTACCCATTACAATGTGCCATGGGCACCTGGCCAAGGCAAGAGGCTATTGACTTATTTTATTTTCAACTGCAAGGCCCAGACAGTATTAAAGCTCTTCTGGTATCCATTAGAGTAAGAGACTTAGTGTCCCAATGCCTTAGTCTTTACTGCTCTGAATATTGAGATCCTGGGCAGTGTGGCTTCAGAGAATTACCTTCGGCAGCTCTTCGAAAAAATCATGTGTCTATTATGTTAACAGGCATCTGTAAATACTCAAGACATCTTGACTGGTCACTTCTTTAGGGATGTAATTTTCCTGTCAATGATATTAAAAGGTCTAAAATGGCTGTCAAGGGCATTTACAAGAGGGGATGATTAAATCTTGATTACACCATAGTCCATCTTTGAAATTGATAACACCACATAGTAAATGAATGGATGCAAACACAACTGAGTGGCAGTGATAAGGTGACAAATAGTGTTTATAACTGGAGTCAGGTAGTACTCAAAGGGCTGAAGTCCCAGAAGATATCATGGATGCATGACTTTAGTGAATAGGGCTCAGGCATCAGTAATTTTCTCAATTTCTCAGTCACTCTCATGTGTGGTCAAGGCTGAGAAGCTCTATGCTAAATCACCCCCCATGCCAATTAGTAACTAAATGGATAAAATCACTCATATTTGTTCTTTATCTGACTTGATGACTAAATTACACTATACCATATTCCTGATTAGAGTCCATTTCAAAGCCGTATGTACTAAGGTGGGCTCACCTGATGAATTTTTAAAGCTACAAAAAACAAAGACCAAAGTTAGACATTCAGCTTCAGAGGGTGATGTTGGGGTCTAGTCATATGTGTTTATTAAATGCTCCAAAGGCAATTCTGAAGGAGAGTCAGTGTTGAAAACCATGGGATTAAGGTTGTGGTTCACAACCAGGGCCAATTTTGCTCCCTGTGGGAACAAGTTTGGCAATGTCTGGAGACATTTCTGTTTGTAATGACTAGTGTGTGGGTGGGATGCTACCGGCATCTGATGAGTAAAGGCCAGGGATGCCGCTTAACATCCTACAATGCACAGGACAGCCCCACAACAAAAAATTAATTGGCTCAAAATGTCAATAGTGTGGCTCTTGAGAAACCCTTATGAAGGTATCACATTTATCACACGTATTACTTTAAAAGCATCAGTAAAGTCTGCATTTATATCAAGAAATTATGAAATTACCTTGTGAATTTATATTTAGAGTGAATCAAAACTAGTCAAAAGACAAATTAAGATGAAACAAAATAGGTCAAACACTGGAAAAGCCCACCCAATTCTATTTTTGTCTGTGAACTAAAACACGGACTAGACACTGATGATTAATGTGTTGACAGCCTCATTTATTTAGCATTTTGACAGCATTTAATTAGACTTCATCGGGCATTTTTTAAAATGGCATTTGATACAATTAACAGTTGTTGAAAAGCTAACTTGTAAGAATATAGGATTATTCAAATCTTAGGTAGTTTTAACACTTTTTTTTCTTTTGGAAGTGGATTTTATAAAATAAAACCAGAAGCTTGTGGGTAATGTGATATGCCAAAATTTACACACTTATCTGGAACACCTGTGGTTTGAGTAACTTAAAAATCTAAATTTTTACTCATTACTAATCAAGACTTAGGTGTCTAGTTCTACGCTAGGATTAGAAGCCCTCTCTAGAAAACGCTGGATTCATACAAGGAAACCAACATAGACTTCAGAGTGAAAGTATTAAACTTCGTATTAGCTCCCCATCATCGTTAGCCACTGTTCAGTCCCTTGCATGTCTTTATTCTCTAACATGCTTAATCTACACAAATACAACAAACCTTGCTATCGATCTCACTACTCCCCAGCGCAGACTGGATCACGTAGAGCAGCGCATCGGTGAGCCCATCGCATTCCCGCATCCTCCTGCGGGCCTCCTCTCCCGCCGAACTAACATTCCTGCAAAGCAAAAGGACCCATCAGCAACCTTCACCGTGGTCACCCAAAGAACGTTCTTCCACGCCAACCTCCTCTCACAGTTTTAAAGAAAACATCTGCTTGCCTTTTCAGATTGTTTACCAAGAATATAGTTCTATTGAGTAGGGATGGCTCCAACAAATGCATCCTAGCATTGGGTAAGTCACAGATATCTGTAACCCAACTCCAGAAGTGGAGAATGCAGAATTCCGAGCAGGTGATCTGTGATGATCCCATGACGGCTGAGAATGAGTGACTTTCCAAAAGTCTTCAAAGTTTACTTCATTGACAATCGACGAGGGAATTGGAATCTCTTTGATTCAAAGGATTCTTCTTCTTTGAGAAGTTTGAAACATTTTTCAAAGACAGAGCTTCCAACTTACTGAAATATTTTAGAGATCTAATTTCACCTGCTTCAGAAATATAACTACTTTGGCTCAGTCATAAGTAAACTTCTAGAAATTTATTCTAAGAACATAGTTAGGAATTTCTTTGAAGATTTAGCCATTGGGATGCCCATGGTACCTTTTATGGGCAGGAATTGCCCAAGATCCTTCCTGTACTGGCATGTGCTGACCTAACACCAGCAGAAGGGGCCTCTTGTAATGGAATGCACAGCTGGGAAATAGAGAGATCTTCCAGATCTACCAAAGACAAGAGATAATCCTAGTTGAAGGTTAATCTTTGGGATCTTTTTAGTTACTCTATCACCTGAGAGTGTGTCCTTCCTAACCATGGCTAGGATTTGGTTCCAGGAGAGAATTTCTGCAGTGACTGACTCATGGGCAACACAGGCTTTTGGAGGGATGCTGGAGGAGGTGAGTTCATGGAAGGTACAAAGGGACTGAAAGAATTTAGAAACAGTGGGGAAGAGGGATGGAAAGAGAGAATAATCTAGGTAGCCCAATGGCTCTCACACCTTGGCTAGCATCAGAATTACCTGGCAGGCATGTTCATGTAGGTAGCATGGCCCCACCCTGGGGTCTCTGGTGGAGTCAGATAATTTGCATATTTGATGGTGCTGATGTTGAGAATTGTGCTCTGGATCTAGCTCTAGAGGAAGGGTTTGGGTAGGGAGGGTAGCAGTCTTTGCTGACTGCTGGGGGCAGCCACGTGGCAGATCCCAAGAATCTGTGGCCCCGGACAGAGCCTACAGGAGAAGTCGAATAGAATGAATCTCCATGCCCTCACTGTAATTGACAGAGGTATTCTCATTTCATTTTCACAACATCCTTCACTGTTACACTTCATTCTATTTTACAGATGAGAAAACAGGCTCAGAGAGGTTGTCCACAGCCACATGGGCAGTAAGCAGAGAAGCTGGAACAAAATCCAAGTCTGTGAAGGAGAGGAAAACAAGGGCTTGATGTATAATATGGATAGACTATTTTTTTTTTTTTAGGAATTAGAATAAAATTGGCCTAATGCTAAATTGCTACTGAACATAAAATTTTTTTTTGATATTTAAAAAGTTCTGTGGAATGTGTTTAAATAGGATCTCTCAGCATTTTAATGTGACACTGAGAAAGGTTATTCAATTCAAATTAGTATTTTTGGCATTTGCTGATCTTAAAATATAAACAAAATTCTTCAGTTCCTTAGATAATATAACTGGGCAAATATTGACAGCATTTTAATGTAAAGTGCTATAGATTCTGCCTTAGAGTGGCCAACCCTCGTTTCTGACAGGATCCCTGGGAGGGAAGAAGAACTAACTTTCTGCTAGGGAAAGAGTGGTGAGAGGCATACTGGTATGACTCTACACTAGAAGCATGGCCTTCGTAAGAGAGCATTTTTAGACCACTTCTTGAAATGATTTTCACCAGGTCGAGCTTTGAGCTTTAGAGTAATAGGTTTGTCAAAAATTCCAATCAGATCTCTTTGGCCAGGAGAATGCTGAGTGCAATGTGTGATTGTGTAGATCTTGCCTCTTTGTACTTTGATGAGGTTGTGTTTCCAAAGAAAGAATGAAAGAATTCAGACTTGAAAGAGCCTTAAGGATAGTTCATGTACACCTTAGTATGAGATATCCTCTACACTCTTCACTTAGTGATGAACGCTCAGTCTTTCCTTTGAGTAGCTTTATGATGGGGGCGGGCTGCCTCCTGATTCACAAAGAAACTTCATAATGATCTGCCCTATTTTCATTGGTGATCAATGAATGGGCAGGACCAACCAATGGAAAGATCAGGAATTAACAGCTCTGTCAACATTATAAGATGTCAATACTAATCTGAGCACTTCTCTTTATTCTAGTTTCTGTTCAATTCTAGTCTAGTCTCTTCCAAAATTAAAAAAAAAGTTATTAACTGGCTACTATATTAAAATGTGTAAGATACTGAGAAATGAGAAAGACTAATAAGTTAAGGTCCCAGGATGGAAGAGGCAGTGACTGGGACACACACACACACACACACACACACACACACACACACACCCTACAATCCAGAGGGGAGAAGTGATTTACTACAGTGTCTGCAGGTATGATGAGGTATATTTTTAAACAGATTGAGGTGTGTGCATGTCTCTTTTTCAATGGCTAACCATGTCCTATAAGCCCTTGGGGTTGGGTTTCCACTTTTAATTGACTATTCCTAAATGAAACACATCACAAAGAGTACCTTTGGTTTTCCCCTCTGGAGGAGAGGAGGGTTTCCCTTTCCTCCGTTTTCCCCCCAAACACAAGATCTCCTATACTGTGCATGCTTCACTGTTTAAAAATAAAACACACATGGGCCGGCCCCGTGGCTTAGTGGTTAAGTGCGCGCGCTCTGCTGCTGGCGGCCCGGGTTCGGATCCGGGCCGTGCACGGACGCACCGCTTGTCCGGCCATTTGTCCCACATACAGCAACTAGAGGGATGTGCAGGTATGACATACAACTATCTACTGGGGCTTTGGGGGAAAAAATAAACAAATAAACATTTAAAAAAAAATAAAAAAAATTAAAAAAATAAAACACAGTAACCTTGTGTGTTGGTCACTGCACAGTTAGTTGTAATTATGTAAGTGTTTGACAATGAGCCAACGTCCAACCTACAAAGTTCCTCTCTCCTACTGTACTTAAACCATCTTCTGCCCATCTTGAGGGAGGTGATCTCCATGTCTGGCTAGAAACTGGTGCAGCAAAATTCCATGCATAACAATAACACTAAAACAAATACTTGTACATTATTTACAAAAAGCACAAAGGTGATATAATATCTATTCCTTAGAAATAATCTTTATAATCTTGATTGAATTGTCAGTTGATATGTCATTTGGAAATTTCTGCTTAAAATAGATTCTATAACCTTTTTATCTAATACGTAAAAAAGAAACACTATTTTTACATCTTACAATTAAAAGATATAAAATCTCTTACAATCTCTTTTATTCAAATGCAACTAGTTAAACTCCTATATTTCCTCTACCTTCAGAGCTGTTTGACATCTCATTTCTCTGAGCCTCCATCACTCACTGCGCTTATTTAAAACAAATTCAACGTACAGTGCTCTCATAGGATCCCAAGTGGCACTTACACTGTATGGTGAAATGAATGACTATAGCATATCACACGAAAGACTTCATTTTACATGTCTCCATTTCAGATGGTCAGGATATGGGAGACCAAATCACAGAGAAAACCAGAGACTTTTAGCAATCAATCTATTTGAAATTAGCCTTGCCCTTCACCACACTCCCTTAGCTCTTTGAAACTCTGTTATTGGTCACCATTGATTTTGTATTGGAATTATTTAGGCTGTGACTCTATTGCTGCACGGGGACCTTCTGGAGGGTAGAAGGCATGTCATCGTTATTTGTACACCCAGCACTCAGCTGAGCACCAGATACATCATACGTGCTCAATCAATTTGGCTGCTACATGTGCATTCAGCTCTTCAGTGGATTGGGAATCACACGTAGTCCACGACTGATTTGCCTCTGTGCTCTCTACTCATTGGATAAGTACCAGATGTCTGTTACGCCATTCAAATGCACGCTTCTTATGCTATGGTTTGTATTCTGCCACTACAACCCCCAACATGGATTTTCCAAGGAAGTCTCAATTTTCAAAGAAAGAAAAAGCAATTGAATATAGGGTATAATACGGGGACTAAACTGTTTAGTTGAGATACGAACTTCCTTATGATTGATGATAATATTGATTATACATGTTGTGTGCTGGAGAGAGCTGCATAATTTTGTTGCCTGGAGCCAATTAACGTATTCCCCAGTGTCACACCCATCTTCACCTCAGGCTTGTAGGAAGAGTTTTCTGGTTTGGGACTAGTTTGTCTTCCTGTGCTCTCTGTTACCTCCTCTCCTCTCCCACCGACCTGCTCCTTGGTCTTTATGCTGTGGCCTCCATTGGGGTCATCTCAGACCAGGCTCACTCCATCCTCTTGAGCCCTGGGTTCCAGCCCTGCTCCAGTTCCTTACAGTCCTTCCTGCTGGCCCAGCCCTGCACATCTCTGGGCTGGTGCTTACTGGGCTCCTTTGTCTCATCTCTCAATTTATTATCAGCAAAGCCCAGAAGCTGGGTCTCTGCAGGACCTGGGCTGGGTTCCTGAGACTATATACCAGTGTGAGGAGTGGGGTGGGGCTGCCAGCGGGCCTCAAAGAGCAGAGCTGAGATTATTTCAAGAAATACAGGTAGTCCTGAGGCAAAGGTGAAATAGGAGGCCAAGTGCTCAGTAAGGCCTTGATGCCAACCCAGCAGGGAAGGCAGAGGGAGAGGCAAAATCCACCACAGATGTCAGCACAAGGCAGACCAGGGGTGCCAGACCCAGGCCCAGGGAGACCCAGGACCCCTAGGGGTCACAAGCCTCCATCCCCTCAACCACAGAGAAGGAGACGCTGTCCAGGGTGCTGAAGTTGCACTGACCCCTCTGCCTGGAATGTCTTCCTTCTACCTCTACGCCCATTGACTCTGAGAGTCACAGCTACCAAGGCTCAGTCAGAGCTCTGTGTCACCCACCTTCTAAGCCTGGCCTCAGAGCCTCCACTCTCTCCTTTGTAGCTCCAGGCACAAGCTCTCTTAAGGCACCTGTAACACTTGAGGCTCAAGGCTGGTCCCTCCAAGACATGGGGGTGGGGTGGGAGCATCATGCTATTTTGTTGTCTGCTCCTTACCCCTCACTGTACAGCACTTAGGAGAAACTCAGTGAATAATTCCTGAATGAGACACTGCACAATTGTTTTCAGGTCTGTCTCCTTCTCTACCAGTGGTGTTTAACTGGGGTGATTTTGTCCCCAGGGAACATTTGCCAATGTCTGGGTGTCCTGGGTCATTTTGGTTGTCACAACTGCAGAGGGAGGGGATGTTGCTGGCATCCAGTGGGTGGAGGCAGCCAGGGCTACTACTAAATATCCTACAATGCTCAGGACAGGCCCCGCAACAAAGAACACCAACAGTGTGGAGGCTAAGGAACCCACTCTAGACAGCTGGGCTCCTTAAGGGCCTAATTTGCAGGTGTATGCTTCCCCTACACCAAACACATGCTTAGCCCAAGTGTTCTCAAACCTCTGCTGCATCCGAATCATGTTTGGAACTTAATAAAAATGCAAAGGCCCAGGCCCTTCCCCTACTTGGATGAGCCTGGGCCTCGGTGTGTTCTATTAGCCCTCTGGTGGTGCCAATACACACCAGAGTTGAGAACCACTCCCTTAGCCCACAGCAGGAAATTGAAGTATTTATTGAATGACCATGCAATTGTCTACTGTGAGCTAATGATATACAGCCTGTTAACAATTCGTGGTCATCTCTTTCTAACAGGGCAGGGGCATCGTGGTCCCCACACCCAGCAGCGATGCATTTAGACCAATCACCAGAGGCTTCTAACAGGCAACCTGTGAAAATCTAGAAACAACACCAAACTAGTGAGGGGAAATCTAAGTAGCATACAAATGTAGATCGTCTTTATTTCCTGACTATGTAATTACCCACTCAGAAACCAGTGAAATTAGTAGCTTATCATACATTATCTGATCTGAGTAAGCGTGGGAATGGGAAATTACACGAATCATGCTCAGGCCTTTCTCCCATAAAGTGGCTTGTTTTGCTTTAGTTAAAAACACTAAATTTTAAAGAGGTCTTTCTATCTGTGAACATCTAAATCAGGGGTCAGGAACTTTTTCTGTAAAGGACCAGAGAGTAAATATTTTAGGGTTTTGGGGCCACATAGAGTCTCTGTCACTTATTCTCTTCCTCCTCCTCCTTCTTCTTTTAACAACATTTTAAAACATAAAACCCATTCTCATCTGCAGCCATACAAAATAGGTCACTGGTGGGATTCGGCCCATGGGCCATAGTTTGCCGACCTCTGACTTATATTCTCCTTTGAAGTCTGATTATAGGCTTCAGGAGGGCTCTCTGAACCCCTGATATTTTGCTCAGAGTTTTATGTATATATATACACATTTCTTTTTTTTTCTTTTTGAGGAAGCTTGCCCCTGAGTTAACATCTGTGCCAATCTTCCTCTATGTTGTATATGGGATGCCGCCACAGCCTGGTGTGATGAGTGGTGTATACGTCCATGCCTGGGATTTGAACCTGCAAACCCTGGGCCACCGAAGCGGAGCATGTGAACTTAACCACTACACCACCAGGCCGGTCCCTGAAGTTTTATATATTTTTATGTGTATGTTACGGGTATTTTTTCTTATGATAAAGGTACAGAACTTTCATCATATTCTGAGGCCGGGACCCAAAAACTTCTAAGAACCTCCAATCAAAATCAGCAGTGCTCATGGTCTAAGCAGAACATGGTTCTCCTAAATAGTGCTTTACGAATCAGATGTACTGCCTCTTTAGTAAACAACAGCTATGCCTTGTGCTCTCCCATGAAAGACCTTGGGAGAGCTTGTCTGTCAGTTCCAAAAAACCCGAATTGGCCAAAAAATCATTGGCCAAAAAACTTGAATCTTTCCCTCCACGTGGGAAGGTCCTCCTCTTCAGGTGAATGTGCAGCGTCGGGGAGGAAGGGGTCTTCTACCCAGCCAGTGGGGCCAATGCAGTGACAGCTGTCCAGCCAGATCTCCTCACTCCAGGTGCAGTGGTTGTAGGGTCTGGGGGCAGCGCGAGCCCTGCCAAGTCCATTGTCGTCCCCTTTTCCTTCACTCAGAGAAGCTACCACCGCAAAAACCACGAGGGCTCATCCTTTTGGTTTGTAGCTTCTCTGCGGAAAGGGAGCAGCTCGTTTCCTTCTTATCATTGGATAACTTCAACAAAGATGGATTCTGCTGTGTACCTGGCATGGTGCTCACAACTAGGGCTACCAACGTGTGAAGGCACGTCTTGCCTCAGTCTCCTCATTGGTGACGTGCCAATGGGGATGGTGTGACATCACTGGATCGTGCAGTAAATGTTCACGATTGTGCACCCAGCCAGGTGCTCAGGGCCTGGCATGGAGTCTTTGCAGTAAATGTTAACTGCTCCAGCTGCTTCTCACCCAGAGAGAGACTCCTGTCCAAGAGGGAAAGAGACACCAGGCAGGGAACTGCCACGCCATGTGGAAGGTGTGTGACCCAAGTGTGCGGAGAGGGAAAGGGGTGCACATGGGAAAGAATGGAAAGTTTCACAGCATCACTGACAATCTCGCTTTTAACTTTTATCACTGATTTTTTACAAATACAGAACTAATGTAAAAATACTAAAACAATGGGGGAAATGAACACACAAGTAAAAGTGAACATCTCCTCAGTCCAAGAAAATCACTGTGACCATCTGGTGTTTATCATTCAAGATGATTTTCTTCTCACACAAATAAACTGAGTAGGCATGTTTCTGCCTTTTACCACAGTGGATCCTCAGGCAACTTGCTTTTATCTCTCAAAAGTGTATTGTTGCCTCTTTTCACGACAGTACCTACCGATCTACCTGATTCACAGAATGACTTTGGATATTCCATGTATAAATATATCACAGTTCATAATTTTAAAAATTATTACCCTCTTCATGGACATCCAGGTTATTTCTAATTTTTACTGTAAGAAGGAATGTTGAGTGGAAATTTGGAGGAGTTACTGGTTTTGCCAGAGGGACCCTGCAGAACCATTCTAGAAAGAAAAGGTTACAGATAAATCAGTTCAAACCAACAGACCAGCCGATCTGGACCGGGCTCCTACTCTGTTCCACACCCAATGCCAAGTCTTGGGATAAAAAGAAGAGAATCCCTGGCTCTTGACTTTAGGAGCTCACAGTCCAGCAAGGTAAATGTTAACTGATATTATCTAAATCTGATATCATCAGCACCAACTAGCAGTATGAAGAATTTGGGAACCAATCTCCCTTGGAAGCAACGCCTGGATGTGCCTAGAAAATAAGCACAGGCTGAAACAGACGGAACTTTTACTATTCACCTGTTTCAGTAAAATCTTTGCTTAAGTTGTAATTCTTTAAATTTGCATATCAATTGTTTTCCTTAATCTTTGTAGCAACAAGTCATGAGTTGTGACTTAAGAACTGAGAACACAGAGGACAATAAACATGTTCTTAGCAAGAAAGCATTTCATGCAAATTCAGTGGACAGTACCTTCAAATTTGAAGAGCAAGGCATAAAACACAAATATGGGTTTGGAGACAGTTCCACGTGAACAGCCTATGTAAACACCAACCATGCAGAGTTGGGGTCTCCAGGTCACCCTTGGCATTAACAGAGGATAGGACCTGGCAAGGAGAGGTGGCATTCTGTGGTAAATGCCAATTCTGGCACATATTTCTCCATTTTCACTAAGCCTGGCATCCTAAGCCAGCCCCTTGTGTCTACTAAAACCATGGAGGGTTCATGGTTCACCAGGGTACATCTTGTTGGTTCTTTTTTACCAAACCGCATTACCAGGGCTGAGTCCTTGCTGACATGTAGCTAAAGGGCAGCCCAGGCGGGTTGCATGAATGTCAGGTAGGACATCACCAGAGGGTCTCCTCCTGCCTACTGTGGCTCTGCAGGAACGTGCAGGTGAACATTTATGATATTTGAGCAACAACCAAGAAGGAACTGAGGCGAGGCTCCCCCCACCCACCTGGGGAATTCAAGTCATTCAAGAGGCACCTCCAATGTTGCCTCTTCCTGCTGACTTATACAGAGGGCAGAGCCAAGGATAAAAGCGGATAAGTCCCTGGCCTTCAGATCTAATGGGGTTTGCTGGGCTGGATTTCCAAGCTGCTTGGACCAGTACTCCATTTTATTTTCTATTTCTCCCCTTCTTGAACTGGAATGTCTATAACTGTAATCCTGTGCCTGTCTCACCACTGTATATTGGGAGCAGATAATCCATTTCTTTAGTTTTATAGGTCCCCAAGTGGAGAGGAAAAGAGCTGTCCTTCATGGAGTACTCATCCACACATGATTTAGAATATTCTGATTTTGAACTTTTGAGCTAAAGAGATTTAGGACTTTTCAGTTGATACTGTAATGGGATGAAAACTTTGGGGGCCTTGGGATGGGATGAAAGTATGTGGGATGGATGTGAATTTTGGGGACCAGAGAGAAGATTGTGGTAGGCCAAATAATAGCCCCCCAAAACGTCTATGTCCTAATCCCTGGAACCTGTGAATAGGTTACCTTGCATGAAAAAAAGACTTTGCAGATGGAATTTAGATTATAGGCTTTAAAATAGGGAGATTGTCCTGGATGATCCCTGTGGGCCCAATTTAATCACATGAGCCTTAAAAGCAGAGAACATTCTCTGGCTGGAGTCAGAGAGATGCAGCAGAAGGGAAAGTCAGAGACATCTCAAGCATGAGGACTCAACTCCGCATTGCTGGTTCTGACATATAGGGACCATGTGCAAAGACGAGAGAGAGGCTGCTAGCTCTCAGCTGACCACCAGCAAGGAAACAGAGATCTCAGTTCCACAGCCACAAGGAATCAGATTCTGGTTACAACCTGAAGGAGCTTGGAAGCAGATTCTTCCAATAGCCATTAGTAAGAAACACAACCCTGCCAACACCTTGATTTTAAACGGGTGAGACCAGTGTCAGACTTCTAACCCACAGAAACCGTAGGATAATAAATTTGTGTTGTTCTAAGTCACTGTTTGTGGTAATTTGTTGCAGCAGCAATGGGAAACTCATTCACAGCCTTTAGCTTGTGTTAGTTAAGGGTAAATGGAATTCTTATAAACATCATCCCTAAATGTTTCACACCCAACCCCTTCCCTGGCAAGCTGCTTATCTGCATAGCGGGCTCATGCAGGTTTCAAGAAGATATTTCTAGATGATCAAATAACTGTGTTGATTTGATCAAGACCAAAATGCCACATATTTAAGAAAACCAAAACTCTTCCTAGGGGCGTGTGTGTAAGAGAGGGGGAGGGGAGGGGAGGGTGGCAAATAAAGCACGTGCCCTCAACTATGCAAGGTCAGGCCGCTGCTCAATGTGACTCAGAGCACCCTCCACATAACGAACATGGATGTGACGTGACGATGCACTTTTCGAGGCAAAAGTATATTGCTTTCATTTATTTTGGCCCGTCCCTGATCTGCTGAGCCACAAGAGTGCCACTGCATTTGTGGGGGTCAGCTTGGTCCAGATTGCTCTCCTGCTTGGGTGACATCTTTCACTTCTGCCAGTCCTCTTTCTAGCAGAAGGGGCCCCTGAAAACCTGTCTTCACAGCTTCCAGTGAACACAAATGCAGCGGCTGGTATTCGGTATCTGGGTGGGAAATGAGGAAGCTGGATTATAAGGGAGAGAAAGGAGGCAGCTTCCTAGCTCTGCTTCAGCGAAATCTGTAGTGCGGCCTCATTAATTCAAGTGAATTTCCGGAACATTATCTGAAACGCCAACCGTAAGTACCCAATGGTATGAACAGTCACTAGGATTAGCCACACCTCCATAAACTTTTACTGGATACAAATGATGGAAGGCTGAATTTACTTGAAAAGCTCTTGACTTCTCTCTTTACATATCTGCTTTTAAAGCTGGTGCTTCATCACAGCCCAGTCAGAACAATTTCTAGAGAAGTAAATTTCCCTTTTTTTTTAACATTAGCACAATCTTGCTGTTTGGATTCCTGCTATGTACCTTACTGTCTTCTCCCAAGGAAGGCGATTTCTTTATAAATCAGGACAGTGATGGCTTGATAATTACTTTGCTGAGCTGCAGGGATGGAATGCTTCAGTGGCCTAAAGAGCAACTACCCACCAGGCCGGCAGTGAACACTGCTGCCGTGCTGTCCTCAGAGCATAGCCCCTACGCTGACATCCCCACCTCACTCACAAATGTAAACCAGCAGAGAGAGACGGATAAGCTCCGCTGTTGTTGACTCTTGGACGCTGCCCCTTGTAAGACTGTCTAGATCCGTGCCTTCTGGAGTTAGCCATGCATTAGGACACATTGTTCCAGAAAGCCCAGAGCAGAACCAGAAATACCTGAGTTAAAAGACAACCTATGGCTGTCAAGTACTACCTAGGGATTTAGCGACACGATTCCAATTAAAATTGATGGACACCACAGAGTTAACTACTCTGTGAAACGTCTGCTGAAAGTTTCCCGTTGGGCTGAATTACAAGCAAATCACAGGAAAAAAAAGTGAATACTGCGTGGCTAAAACATTAACTGTGAACCTAATTGTGCCTGTGGTCCTTTGTGCTCCACACACATCCACCATTGTTTTTTCCTGACTTGTGGTACTCGGGAGTGAGCTGTACTCACCGCGCCTTGAGTTTTTAGTTACCAGACCACATCTCGAGCTTGGAGCAGTGCCATGTGGCTGAATCCCCTCCTACCCTGCATTCTACTAACGCCCGAAACATTTCACTCTGGCACATATGTGGTGGGCTCTTCTTTCTTCTGTGCTGACTCGGCATCACAGTGCATCTCATGTTGGAAGCTGCCGTATCCAATCTCGGTCCCAGCACCTCAGCTTCCTGCCCAGGTGGCTTCCCAAAAAACCTACCCACTACCACCACCACTGCAGCAAGCATTGCCACAGAACAAAACCATCTGCCAGCCAGGGCCCAATTACAAATGCAACAACGGCAAAAAGCAAGTGTTACAGGTCAAAATGAAAATTAAGTTCAAAAATGAATAAAAAACCGTGTTTTCTTCCTTCTTGACTAAACTAATTTATTTCCTGTCAACCAGACACATTTTAATGTACATCACAAAACTTGAGCTTTAAAATACATATAATACATTGATATGCTAGGAAAGATTGAAACATAGAAATGCAACATTCACTTCACTAAACAGGTGCTTCCAGGAAAACAAGCATCGTGGTTAGACAAATACTAAGCAACGTCGAGGCCATCCAATTCCTTGTATTTTGAGTCCTCCGTCTTGAAGTAGGACAACAAAGCTGACTAATAAGGGATTATAGGTAATTGGCCACTTGCCTTTTAAATTTCAGGTTGTGGACTTGAAGACTTTCAAGATTTGGCATTATGTTGTGGATTATTAACAGCTATTATTAAAAAAGCCCTTCTACTTCCATTTCAATTCATCACCTAATTCCCCATATGCAGTCATGTAACCTTTCAATTTATTTACTTGCAGGAAATTTTAACAAATCGTACTTCAAAGACTTATTAAAGCTCGGAATCAATGTGACTTTTAAAAGCTCACCTATCCAGATGATAAGCTTTCCTCGAGGTGCATTTCTTGTTATCCTGATGGCTTTGATTGTTCACTGATACCTCACTGAGTACCAATAATGACCGCTAAAAACTGAAAGTATCTTCGGAGAAGCAACTACATGTACTCTATGTCTTGTCCCTTCTCTCTGCTCTACCCCATCATGCTCTGGGAAATTCCCCAGCGCCTCCCAAATGTGGTTTTATTCTGGGTATTCATGTTGGACTGCTGCCACCAGTATTTCCCTAAGCTGACCACTCAATGACCTTGCCCACCATGGTGTGGTTAAGTGACTAGAATAGGTAGCCACCAGGTGGTGAAGGAGGAAGAAGAAATCCCTATTCTTCCACTGCTCCAGGCCAGCTGCCTGCTGATAACCATCCTTCTCTGATTTTTTTTGGTCCTCTTACATTTCGTCCTTGGGAAAACTCTCCTTAAATTTGTGGCAAAAATGACAATAAAAATAGTCCCTGGGTCAAAACAGGTTAAGCCCCACGTCCAAATAGGAAGGAAGTGATTAAAAATAAAGACTGTCTTTCCTTTAATCTCTCAACAATGGACCCATCTCTCCTAATTGGTATCTCATGAACTTAGAAGTTTTGACAACTCACTTATTCATTTTTCACTTGGGCCAAAGAATATGATAAAGGATAAAAAAATCCAGATTCCAATTAATTTAGCCAGCGACTATTGTGTAGTTCTAGCTAAGTAAAACAAACAAACAAAGCCAATCTTTGTTTGGCCAAAGATTAATTCAAACTGCAGAGGGCGTCTCTGGACCACTCTCTTCTCTTCCTGTTTTAGAATGGAGATATCCGTCCCATTTGCAACAACATGGATGGACCTTGAGGGTATGATGTTAAGCAAAATAAACCAGACAGAGAAAGACAAACACTGCATGATTTCACTCATACGTGGAAGATAAACAAACACATGGGTAAAGAGAACAGACTAGTGGTTAACACAGAGAAGGGGGTTGGGTGGTGGGAGAAAGGGATAAATGGGCACATACGTACGGTGACAGATAAAAATTAGACTATTGGTGGTGAGCATGATGTAGTCTATATAGAAACTGACAAATAATAATGTACACTTGAAATTACACAATGCTATAAAGCATTATGACCTCAATAAAATATTTGAAAAAAAAAAAGAATGGACATATCTAGTGTAGGGGTGACAGGTGACAGGAAAAAGGAAGAGAAACTATAGAAATATATATATACTTTGTATAAGAAAAAAATATACAGAAAATAGTAAAACTAAGATCACTTGGCCTTTTTTTCCTGAAAGGAAGAAGAGTATACATTTAATCTTAATTATTGAAATATATTTTTACATTTCTGGAAGAAATTTCTGAAAGAATTATTAAAAGAAAGCAGAAGCTAGCCTTTGTAAAGAGAAGTGTCAACGTGGTCTTTTAGGTTTAGGCATTGGTCTTAATCGCAATTGAGGAATAATGTTGGAAAAGTCGGTATCAAGCAGTTCAAAGAGTCTTTGCATTTTAAAATCAAGGCTGCTTTAGCACCTATATGGTTTAATTGTCTGCCTCCATTATTGTCATGACTGGACTTTTTCTTATTTGTTCTGGGAGGGAGAAGTCAAAAGATGTCTCTTCAAGATTCCTGTCCCCTGGTTGTTCGAACACTCATCTAGGGACCGCTGTGAAGGGGCTGTGCAGATGGAATTAAGGTTACTAATTAGCTGACCTTAAAACAGGGAAATGATCCTGGATTATCCTTCTGGGTCCAATGTAGTCACATGAGCCTTTAAAAGCATCAGAGGAAGCGGGGTGGCCCCGTGGCTTAGCGGTTAAGTGCGCGTGTTCCGCTGTCTGCGGCCCGGAGTTCGGATCCCCGGTGCGCACTGATTGCACCCCTCCTCAAACCACGATGTGGCGGCGTCCCAAGTAAAGTAGAGGAAGATGGGCACAGATGTTAGCCCAGGGCCAGACTTCCTCAGCAGAAAGAGGAGGATTGGCATGGATGTTAGCTCAGGGCTGATCTTCCTCACAAAAAAAGAAAAAATAAAAAAATTTAAAAACAAATAAATAAAAAAGCAGAAGAGGAAGGCAGAAGAGTCAGTCTGAGAGATGTGGCTGAAGAGGGAGCAAGAGAGATGAGGAAAGATGAAGGAAGAGGGCCTGGCATTGTGGGCTTTGTAGGCTGAAGGATGGGGGCCACAAACCAGCACATGTGGTGGCCTGTAGAAGCTGGGAACAACTCTCAAACTACAGCCAGCAAGGAAATGAGGCCCTCACTCTACAACTGCAAGGACATGAATTTGGTCAATAACCTGAATGAGCCAGGAAGCAGATTCTTCCCAGAGCTTCCTAATAAAAGCCTGCTGGCGGACACCTTGATTTTAGACTTGTGAGACCCCAAGCAGAGAAACCAGCCAAGCCCCCTGGACTTCTGATGTGCACCACTCTGAGATAGTAAATTTGTGCTGTTCTAACCCATTAAGTTAGTGGTAATTTGTTACGGCAGCAATGGAAAAACTATTACATTCCCACATCCACGTAAGACAAAAAAAAAATCTCCAAAAAACTCAGCATAATATTTTTCATAAATGTTCATTTTAATATTTCTGCTAAAGTAATTCAAAACTTTTAGACAAAGTTTTTGCATCTTCAGTTGGAGGCATTTTAAATGCTCTGAATAACAACATGAGATGTAGTCATTAGGATTTTTAGATGCCTCTTGTTGCAGGCATGGTAAGCTAAATGAGATTCTCACCAACTCTAGGTAACCTAAGAGTGACTGTTCTTGGTTTACTGCCACCAGATGGTGGGCACTCAATATGAGTATAGGATAATGGCACCACTGGGTGTACAATTTCCTTTGACTGCTTTTAGCTGAGGGGAGCAATGCTTCAAAAATCCAAGAATTATAACGCTGCATAGAAAGGTCACAGAGCAAGGACACTTGGAGGAGCCACAGAGCATCATTAACAACAAGTCACAAATTGATTATGAAGAGTTGAGTTTCATTGTCTACCCTCATCACACTAATCAAAGAAATTCTCATCTGTTATGGTTCTCGTGTCACTCTCTCAATGTTGAGTGAGTGGTAAGGTTTTATTTAAAAACTATACACTTAACCAGGCCACCCTGAGAATAAGCAGAAAACAAGACAGAAGATGCCTTCCACCATCGGCTCAGGGCACACCTGTCTTTCTGGTTTCACTGCTCTCTGTAAATGATACGGTTCTGGGAACTCTGGCACAAACTACATAAAGTTACTTCTAGGGAAAAATGTTCAGGAACCAATGCACCATAAAAATAATCTAGAAAATATAATCCAGAAACTCAAGTTTTTTCTGAAGCTCATAGTAATACAATTACTCTTATTTTCAATCCTTTGTATGTGCTAATATGGAAAGGTTTTGAGATCTATTCAACAGTAAAGAAAAAAGTTACAGAAAATACAGAATGATTTAATTTTTGTACAAAAGGAAAGCAGGGAGAGGATCCTTATATATTATAGAAATACAACCACTATTAGACCTGTAGATCCAGTGATCAAATCCAATAGTTCCAGTAATCCAATATTTCCCTAAAATTCCCCAATAAACACAAGGTACTATTTTAGTCACAAATACTCACTATGGAATATGTGTTAGAGGATGTGCTAAAAATCAAATATATAGTCTTAGTTTATTCCAATGCCAAAGAAATTTAGAATTGCTGCAGTCTTAGAATACAGTTCCCTCTTTTTTTCCCACGTGGACACACCTCAAGGATAGCATGCCCATGACTGACACTCTCCCATCAGCACGCCACTCGCACTGCGGTGAGATGTGGTGGGCTGTGGGTTACAAGCAGTTACCAGCCAGCCAGCCACAGCCCTGCCCTGCTGTCCATCTGGTCTGCATCACAGTGTGTGGGTGGAGACACCTCTAAATTAGTGTTGGTTAGTTTTTTTTGTTGGGTTCAATTCTGAATTTCCCTTACCATGGAGACCCTGAATTGCATCGAGGATGAACAGAATAGGAAGAATGAGGGTGACAATGGACATTTACAAAGTATATTTGTGGTCAGGGTGATCAAGAGAAGTGAATAAGAAGGAAATCTAAAAAGAAAAGACAAAAAAAAAGTGAAATGGTGAAAAAAAAAAAAAAAAAGAAATGCTAACTGGAACCTGCTTCAGGGGTTTCCCTAAAGGCTATTTTGTTGTGCATCAAAACACTTTAACTCGATGGATAAATATGGTGTTGCTCATCCTTGACTCCTGTCTTTTCCACACACCTACATCCAATCAGTCAGCATATGGAGTCAGCTCCAACTTCAAAGCATCTCCAGAATCCTCTTCCATGGCCACTGCCAGGTCCACACCCCACTCACCATCTCTTGTCGCTTAATTGGTCTCTCTGCTTCTGCCCTCATTCCACCACCTCCCTAGAAAGCTCCTGTGATTCTTCTAAAATGTACATCAGAGTGCGAGTCCTCTTCTCCAACACTCTCCATTACACTTGGTCAAACTCAAAGTCCCGGCCACGGCACACACCTGGGACATTCTTCCTTCTTGTCCACTTGGCCAACTCCTACTCATCTTTCAAGTCTTTTTCACAGGAAGGCTCTCCCTACTTCCTTGAGCAGGTTAAATCCCTTTGTTCCATGCTTTTTCAAGGTTCTCTTTCATATTCTCACCCACTTCCATGACTGGCTTACTGCTCACCTGCATCCTGCACTCAGGTCACCGAGCATCACTCTGTTTCGAGGAGGAGCTACAGAATGGACAGCTGGCCTGCAAGAAGGCAAGCTGTGGGAAGGATGGGCAGCCATGTGAACTGATAAAGTGAGGACAAACTCTAATTAGGGTTAGGAGACACCAGACAGGTGCCCTGGGCCAGCTGTGTTGGCACTCAGAAGCCCAGGCTGGCAGCAGGCAGCCCTCAGAGGTTCCACATCTCCATCCATGGCCAATTCTGGTCTGTGACTAAATATGCATGATGCTTGTCGTTGATTTCTTTGCTTGTCAAATAGATGATAACTTGCTAGAATGGAAAGGAGACAGAAGGACTAAGTGACACCAATACTAATGTCCTCTAGCCACAGAAAGGAAATAAAATCGAAAGCCAGCAAGAGAACAGCCTCCTATTGCCTGCTCCTTTTCTAGCCCTATTCCATACAGAGTTTAGAGACAGACCAGATGACATTCTTATCTCAAGTATGTTAAAGGAATTTCAAGCAAGAGACTGCAGTTGAAGGCAATGGCCATTCTTGAAGAGCCTGGGAGAAGGATATGAACAGTGAAAGGAACAAACCAAGAATACCTCCACACCCCTACCTTAGCAGATCCTGATTTGTGTAATATACTATTTGTGAATATTGGCATTCATTTGTAAAGAAGGGAAGTATTTTATTCTCCAAAAGACAGTCTAGGGGAGTAGAAAAGCTCTGATATTATCTGCCTGGTCTTGGGCAACACATTTAACTTCTCTGACCCTCAGTTTCTCCATCTGTAAAGTGGGCAAATGTTTTGAGAGGATTAGATGAGTCAGTCTGTGAGATACCTAGGAGCCAGAAGGGGCCCAATGCTTAGCCCCTCACTCTCCCTTGATCATTCCCAGTGGCTCCCAAGACTTCCATTACAATTGTGTGATGGCCATAGCAGAAAGACTGTGGTCCAGAGTCAGCAGCCATCAGTTAAAGTGAGTTTCCTGTGGGCCAGGCCCTGTGCCAAGCAATGTATGTGCATGACCACAGGGCAGCATGAGGGTAAGATGAGCAAGGCCTTCACTCAGGTCAAAATTTAAAGGGGGGGCCAAAAAACCCATTAATCATCAAAAATAATAGATATGTTTCAATTGTTGTAAAAAATGTACGTAACAAAATTTACCATCTTAACCATTTCTCAGTGTACAGTTCAGTAGTGTTAAGTACCTTCACACTGTTGTGCTAAATAATATTTTAAAGTAATGTTTTCATCAAAATTAATGCAAAAAATCCGTGACGAACAAAATATCAAAATTTTATATAAAGGCAGATCTGACCCTGCACAGCTCAGTCTCACTAGCCTCACCCCCGTCTCAACCCTGCATCACCGCCACCATCGCTATTTACAGATGGAGAAACTGAGGCTCGGAGAGGCTACCTCAGTTACCTGAGATCATACAACTAGTGGGTTTCCAGTCAGATCTGGATTTGAAGGCCAGCTCCTCTTGGTTTGGATTTTACACTTACAATGACATCCCATAATAACATCACACTCACCTCAAAGACAGTGTGTCTGGAGCTTCTAGTGCAATGTCTGGACACAGTCCAGACTCAGTAAATGGAGCCAGTGCTATCATGGGTTCCACCTGCCCCGCTGCCGGCTCTGCTACCTCCTCCCCTCTGTCTCTCCTCCATCCCTCTAATCCAGCCTCTGACCAGAGGGTGCGGCTGTATCTCTCTGCCTGTTTACCAAGCTTCTGTGGTTCCACGCAGCCTACAAAAATAAAGAAACCTCCAAGAAATGACCTTCCTTCCCCAACACTCTTAACAGTCAGCTTCCAATAGATCTTTCCTCTCACGGGGACCTCTCAGGTCCCTCCCCACCAACCACGTCCTGGCTAGCCACACTGAGTCACTTGTCCATCCCCAAAAGTGCCTCGTGGTGCTCCTGCATATGAATCCTTTGGCTTGGACAACATGTCTCCTCTGCCCTTCACCTGTAAACTCTCACTCATTCCAGGGCAGGCCTCTGGGCGGTCTTCTTTCAGTCTTTCAAGTGGAATCCATGATTCCTTCACTCGGAGGCCTTCTAGCAATTCTGCGTGGACTTTTTTTATGACCCTAAGCATTAGGCACCATGGCTCAGATACCCCTCTCTCCTTTTAAGCCATAAGTATCATGTCTTACTCATGTTTGTTTCTCTGGTACCTAGCAGAGTCCTGAGCACATACTAGAAGTTCAATATATGTTTGTGTGAAACAAGAGACGTCATCCATTTTATCTAAGCTGTCGATTTAGCACTTGGCCAAGGAGGAGACGACGAGATGGTTGTGGCTGTTCTAATTATTTAGAAGTAGGGCAGACTGGCTGCAGTGTTTAGCGCTAACAGGCCGACTCCAAGGCAGTAACAGCATGGGAAAGCATTCTATCTGATTCTGAAAGCCCAGGTTTGAATCTTGGTTCACAGCTTTCTACCATGAGCTCTAAGACAAATTGCTAAACCTCTCCAAATTTCAGTTTCTGCTTATTTAAAATTGGAAAAGAAAAGAACCTATCATTTATAAAGTTGACATGAGAATTAAGTGATGATTAGAGGTATTAAAGAGCTTTTTTGTCCATATTTATTATTTAACTGTGCTGATAAACCAATAGTCCAATAGCTTCCTTCAAATGAGGTGGATGAGGAATTCAGTATCATAAGAACTCAAGGCAATATGAGCAAACTGCCAGGATGAACTGTACTCAACAGGCCAGCGAAGACAGTCCAGGAGAAAAGATGTTCTGCTGTTTGGTAAAACTAGTTGATGTGGTGGTTTTATTTAGCAGAAATCTCACAAACACCCACACCGGAGAACAAGTAGGTATGTGACTCTAACCGAGAAATTAATCTCATGTGGAAACTGGTGATTATGCCAGTAACATTATCTCTGCAACTGGGAAGATTTTACGAGTAGCCAGGAGAGTTAAAAGGTTCCTTGCTTTAGTAAAATTAGTACAGATTTTGGGCAGCCTGCAAAGCAGCAAGAGAAGAGCCATTTATTGATTCCTTTATTCACTCACTCATTCAGTTAAGAGCTATTTATCAGCAGTCTTCCAGGGGCTAGATGTTGTCCCAGGGCTGGGTAATCTATGAACATAAAGGACATGATCCTTACGTAGATAAGAATGTAGCTCGAGGAGCAAATGGCCTTAAACACATAAGCACACATGTGAGGACATCACTCAAAATTGTCAGAAACGCCGATTAATACGGGAGGTGGGTGTCGAGGAAGGTGTCTCTGAATAGGAGATATTTAAGCTGAGGTACAAAGGTAAAGAGGAGAGAATAAAGTCATCCAGGTGCTGGGAGTCATGTGTGAAGGTCCTGGGGTAGAAAAAAATCTCAGTGAAGAGCTGTGGAAAGGTGGCCAGTATTGCAAACACAGTGAGGGCAGAGGGGCCTGGCATGGGGCTGGAGACTCGGAGGGTCTGGCCAGCTCGACCACATAGCTGCCACGAACTGACAACAGTCCTCAGAGTTTTAAAGTAAAAACTGTAATATTCCTGTAGTACCTTTCTTCTAAGGACTCACGCAGAGTGATAGAAAGACAAATGGCTTTAATAACCCAGCACTTGGAGACAAAAGTTCTCTGGAATGAAAAGGCAAATAATGTGAGAAAAAGAGAATATTCTGGGCCAGAAAGTGTAATGGAGATGGACACCCATAAAGTGGGGAGGGAAGGACTGTGGAAAACAGTTAGAGGCACCATATGATCCAGTAATTCTCCTCCTAAGTGTATATCCCAAAAGAGCTGAAAACAGGTACTCAGACAAATCCATATACCTGCATGTTAATAGGAGCATTAGTCACAACAGCCAAAGGGTGGACACAGCCCAAATGTCCACTGATGGATGAATGGATAAACATAATGGAGTCTATCCACTCCATGGGATATTATTCTGCTATAAAAAGGAATGAAGTACTGATGCATGCTATAACATGGATGAACCTTGAAAACATTATGCTAAGTGAAAGAAGCCAGTCACAAAAGGCCATATATTGCATGATTCCATTTAAATGAAATATCCAGAATAGGTAAATCCATAAAGATAGGACACAGATTGGTGACTGCAGGGCCTGCATGAGGGAGGATGGGGAGGAACTGCTTGACGGGTACAGAGTTTCCTTTTGGGGTGATGAAAATATTTTGGAACTAGATAGAGGTGGGTACACGACATCGTGAATGTACTAAATGCCACTGAATTGTTCACTTTTGAATGGTTAATTTTACGTTATGTGAATTTCATCTGAGTTTTTTTTAAATGAAAGAAAATAAAGGGTAGGGGACGAAAGGATGGGGAGGTGGGGGTCATGTAGAGTCACAATAGAGTCCCCTTGGTTAGAGGGAGGCATTTTTGCTGATAGTCAGATTGACCCCTGGGCCAAATTAATCTGATCTTTGCAGTTCATTGTGTTTCTCCGCCTAAGGCTTCACTTAAATGAAAGCCCTCAAAATATAAACTGTTTCTAAAGAAAGAGGAGGAAGTTTACAGGCCCTGAGAGGTGAGAGGTAAGAACCCCCCATTCTCCAACGGCGTTCCTGTCTCAGTGGCCACGTGGGTGCTTTGGACCCACAGCTCTGCCTTTCTGAGCTGTTGTCTCCTGCGGGCCTCTGTGGGAGGATGCTCAGACAGTTGTCTTCCGAAGGTCTCTGTCTAAGCTTGCGGAAGATCCTGGCTGGGTGCTTGAGAGGAAACAGGAGGATAATCTGTCTCAATTATCTCCCCTCAAATAGGAATGAGCCCTGAAAAATCATAATAAACCCCAGCTTCAGTTCCTTTGTGAGCCTATTACTGCAGGTCCCGGCTGAGGACACTGTGCTCCATCTGATTCTGAAAGCACCAGCCTCTTAATCTATTTCAGCTGCTTAGAAGTGACAGGGGTCAAGGACAAATGACATTTAATCATGTTTGCTAGTCAGGGTGACAGTGCTGCCTGCGGAGGAGAAATAAAGTTCCTTTATGCTCTAGGAAGAACTTATCAGCACTGCTTTCATACATGCTAAGGAGAAATACTGCCCTTTAAGTCCTGTCAAGATTCTTAGCAAAGGACTGAAACCAGTTTCCTCCAAAACATGCGAGCACTCGCTCCATGCAACAGACCACAAGCCAGGCTTCCTGGCAGGGCTTAAAAAGACATGATGTTTTTTCTTACTTGAAATAATTATTTTTTGCAGTAAGCTTCATTGGCTTCAACCACTTGACCCAAACTTGTGCAAAATAGAGAGCTCCTAGAGCAGTAAGTACCAATCATGGTGACAATGCTTTCATTTAGCAGGACCCTCGTTTGTTTATATAAATTAGCCCGCAATTACCAATTACATTGTTGGTCCAAAATAAGGTCAGGCCAAACGTAACCCTGGGAAGAACAATGGTGTGGACTTGAAAGTCCAGACAGGACTATTATGGAGAATTATAGGGGATGATTAATCAGCTGGCTGCTTCCTGGGTAATGCCACTCACATAAAACCTTTGTGCTAACACAGCTACTTTCCAGTAATAAGTTACCTTAAGAGAAATGTCATTCATTGTTGGGACTCATTAGCTCCAGTCAGTGCATCTACGGCACAGCATCCTCCTTGATAGACGAATGCTTGTTAATGGGGAATAATGATGTATCTGTCCCTCTACGGGACAATAATGAAGGACGTCGGGTTAATCTGAAGTCCCGGCATGTCTGTCCTTTTACTTAGCAGACTGAGAAACTGAAAATGAATTTATGACACAGGCAGAAAAGCACGGTGTCCTGAAAACCCAGTCTTGAAGGCTGCCAATCCATTAGCACTTGTTATTACTAAATATTGCTTCTTTTGCTTAAACCTTTCAGAGGCAAGAAAATGTAGACTATGCATGAAATCTAGACAGAGCTGCACTCCCTTTGGCTCTTCCTTGCTTAGGGAAAACATTTTAGTTGGTACTTCCAGAAGGTTCTGCCAGCTCAGACTCTCTAATAAGAACTAAGGAATAATGATTTTTACTTTCAGTAGCTTCTCCAATTCTCTGTTTCCAGAACGAGCAACTTTCTATGAGATGATGAAGATCCCTTCACAGGGAGGCAACCAGGA
This sequence comes from Diceros bicornis minor, assembly GCF_020826845.1. NCBI lineage: Eukaryota > Metazoa > Chordata > Mammalia > Perissodactyla > Rhinocerotidae > Diceros > Diceros bicornis. Next base: position 53,066,079 of record NC_080759.1, on the reverse strand, counting down.
GCTCCGTGATGCAGTGCAGGGATTCAAGTAGTGATTCTCTCTATTCACCCCACCTGCTCCTCTGCTTCCTATGATCTCCACGACACAGTAGCTCTCAGAGTTCAGAGGCTCCATTTCTCAGTCCTCCCTATAACAGCTCCAAGAGGCAATGGAGAGGAACCTAGCGGAACTGGACACTCCAATCAGCCTTCACCTGCAGCTGTCCGTCAAACGCCCTAAAGAAAATAGTCTTGGATGTCTCTACATACCTGCACAGCAACATAAGTCAGGAAAGGGGGTCGGTGAGACTAGAATGGCGATCAAACTGTTTCTACTCTTTTATTTCAAATATTCTTGATCAACTAAGGAACAAATGATTCTTGGTGAATTAAGCAACAACTAGACAAGAAAAAGAAGAATGAAGGGAGTAACAGAATTAAGAGACAGACTGCACAGAGCAGAGCTGTGCATCTGGCTCTTCCCTGGGAATTCACAAGATGGTGGGAAGGAGGCGTGATCTCTGAATTGGTGCCTTTGAGAATGTTATCTGGAGCTCTCATTGGTTATGTTTCTCTTTCCTCCAAGGGCAATCATAACTGCATGCTGGAGATCTTCATTGAAGGTTACCGAACGTGGGTTAGCCTCCAGGTGTGTTATGCTTGTCCTTCTTGAGGTGTAATCATCTCACTGGTTGGTTTGTCCCAACTCTGGTAAATGCTGGCTTTGTTTATTTTAAAATAAGTGCTGCTTTGAAAAGGGAAAGCAGAAATGTTCTGAAAATAGATGTGTTAAAATATTGGAGAGGCTTAGTATGTAAGCAATAAGTGAAACTGTGTGGCGAGCTCTTTCTTCTTCAATTTATGGTTAATAGACTTGCTTCTTTGCTTCTCCTCCAGGGAAGCTCCTTCTGATGCAGTGTAATATAATTTGGGAGGCAGCAAGAGGAAAAATTATATTTTTAATATCAAGAAGTTATGAAAGATTTTAAAAATGAACCAGCTCTTACAACTTGCTTTTTATTTATTGGGGAACTAATACTCTATAACCCAATGTTTTATAGAGATAAATCATAAACACCATTGTCTACCAATTGGGAATTAACTAAACTTTTTCATTTAATCTTTTGTTAAAGGAAGTAATTTGTCTGTACTAATGGAAAGATTTGAATATTCATATTCTAATAGGAAGAATAACTACTCATACTGAAAAGATAAAATTTAATATTTGTTTGTCCTTTTAAAGAAGCCCATATTTGCAACCAAATTATAGAGTAAATAATTTAAAGCAAGTTTTAGTCAGATCCTGTAAATTTTCATAATTAAGTAGATCAAATTTTGCAGAAATAAGTGATGGAAATTTTAATAAGGAATAGCATGATGGGGTATTTTATATTAATCATTTATATTTAAGGTGAAATCATTATACTCTCACTTTTTCTAGCTTAGGGAAACAAAATAATGTTTGGGAGAAATGATACCTATTACTACTTCATGGTACATAAATGCCAGAAGGAACTTTGCGAAATTACAGTTAATCCTCCTCGGGGATAGAAAGGCCTTCTGAAAGAATTGAACAATACAATTTTTTCAGACTTTTCCTAATAGAAAAGATAAGAGGAATGCAAAATTCTGAAGAGATAGAAAGCTTCAGGGCTACAAGATGTAAAAGTAAACCAATTTAAGGTAAAAAGCTTTTTGTATGTAAAGAAAGAATGTTATCGGTAAGAGGGAGGTTGGTCAGCCCTGAAAATATTGAAAAAAGGAATATGGCCTTCTGAGGCATCATTTATGAAAAGCACACTCCGACTTGTCTAGTCTTGAGGCAACCTAATGGGACTTAGATGCATCAGGCTGTCTTAATGACATTATGCATTGCTTTCGACTGCAAATTCCATAGACTGTGTCTATTTGCTCTTCATTAAAGTCCTCACACCTACCACAGGGCCTAGTACATAGTAAGGACTCAAAAAACAGATGGTGAGAGAATGAAACTTTCAGTCAATATAACTATCCCCCTTTTTGGATTCCATACCACCAAGTGATTTTTGTTACAATGTGGCTTTTTAGTGCCTAACCTATAGAGAATGAAAGTGCTGGGAAAAGATTAGGCTGTGTCATTGACTGACGGTCCAGCTGCTGTGCACTGAAATCCATCACTGTGTTCGCCTTCTTGCCGAAGTCTCGTTTCCCATGGAGGCTCCTAGCCAGCGACTGAGCTCGGCAGCAGTGATAAGGTTAGCCCGTTCCTGGGAGATGCAGGATTCCTTGGAAGGATGACTCAGGCTCAAGAATTCTCCAGCAGTTTTGCTGAATTCCCTTAGGGTCTAAGACATTTTCAACCAACCAACCAACCTTCCTTCCCTCCTTCCTTCCTTCACTTGGGGTCAGATCTGTGTCATGGTTTGATGGCTCCCCCAGTTCCTCTGGTCTCTTCCCAGGTGTTGCCCCTAATTAAATATTTTGCATAGATTCTAATTCCATCTTGATATCTGCTTCTCATAGGATCCCAATAAGTCAGCATTCTTTCCTCATTGTAAATAAACATAAGACTTCTTGGGCTGCTTCTCATCTCTGTCTTATGGAACATGGTGGAGTGGGAGGAACACAGCTGTGGCATACACAACCTGAGATTTAAATCACCTTCCTTCTCTCACTAGCTATGATGTGGGGCAGGTCATTCTTGCCCTTATGAGTATCAGTTTCCTGATCTGTAAAATGGGACAGGAACTCCTACCTCACTAGATTATTTGGACAATTGTACTAAACAGCATGCATATTAAAGAAGCATAGCATTATAACAGACTTTTAGTAGGTGGTAAACCAAGAGCTGATTTCCTCCTGATGATCTTGCAGCTTTAGGTCAAGTTTCTTACCAGGTAAGGCGAGGCCCTAGAGCCTGTGGTATTCAAGGGTGATAGCCCACTTGGGGATGCCTCATTTGGGGATCCCAACTTGAGGTCAGCTAGCAAACACCCTAACCATGCTTCACATTTTCTTTTACATCTCATCAAGGACATCTAGGCCAAATCTCTTCTTTACAGCTGTGGAACTTGAGGCCAACATAATGTAGCCTAGTTTCCCTCAGGACAATGGATAAGATGGAACAATGTTGGGGCTCAAATACAGATCTCTTGATTCCAAATCAAAGGTCATTTCACATACATTCAATAATTAGGATTTAAGACAAATTTGTGTAAAGATTTTCTAAGATCCCTCTTTGATAGTTAAGTCAAGTTATTGATTTCATCGAAGTACAAGAATTTAATACAGTTAACTATGTAAACCCCAATCCAAGAACAAATTCATTAATTGGCTTTTATAAATTCTTATGTTGCTATATAGAGAATTTCTTGAAGTTCCATTGGTGACTATTTCTCCTTGGAGGTAAGAAAAGGAAAGTGTCAGCCTGTAGAATATTTTTATGATTACTTCCACTTGACCCTGCTGGAAGAATGTTTTAATTTATTAACAATTATTTTCCAAGGTGAGAACAAACAGTGCAAGCCAACTATTATAGTATTATTATGGGCTAAATTGTGTCCCCCGCAAATTCAAATGTTAGGTCCTAACCCCGAGTACCTCAGAATGTGATTGTATTTGGAAATAGTGTTTTTAAAGAGGTCATTAAAGTAAAATGAGGTGTTTATCGTGGGCTCTAATCCAACATGACTGGTGTCCTTATAAGAAGAGGAGGTAGGACACAGACAGAAAGAAGGAAGACCACATGAGGACATGGCGAGAAGGTGGCCACCTGCAAGTTAAGGAGAGAGGCCTCTTAGGACCAGCCCTGCCAACATCTTGATCACAGAGTTCTAACTTCCAGAATTGTGAGACAATAAATTTCTGTTATTTAAGTTACCATGTCTGTGGTATTTTGTTACGACAGCCCTAGCAAACTAATACAGTATAAACCATCACCTCCTTCTGACTAAGCAGGAGGAAGTGAGCTAGAAGCATTGGGGTGCACTAAGGAAATTGGAGCCCTTGCCACCAATGGAACTGCTGAGATGGGCAGCCCAATCATCCTCTCTGATGGGGTCCTATGACCCCCCTACTCCTTCTGTCATCCCCCCTTCAACCTCTCTGTCCCCTTCCTTCAAAGAAGACTTTCATTCCTAGTCATGATCCAAGAAAACTATTCACTTTGCATCTGTATTAGACACAGTGACAAGGAGTGGAGAACGGCTCAGGTGAGAAGCATCCTCTGCTTTAGGGCGGGTGAGGGAAAAGGGGGGTGTGAGTGGGATGAGTGGTGTCTCATCTGCTCACAGCATCCACATAGACTAGGTCCTTCCCTTTTTAAGTACCTGAAAGAAGAGTGCTCAATTCAGCTGCAACACAAGGCTGGGATAAATCCAGAGCTCATTATACAAGACTTAAAAAATACTTCTAAAAAAAGATTCTTCTTAATAGATGAATGATATTGCAACCAACTGAACTTACAATAAAAATAATAATAATTCCTCTTCTTACCTGTGGCTAAGGCACAAGTAAAGCAGATAAAATAAATGTCCTTGGAGCTTTCCAGCCAGAGTGTGATGATCACTAGTATTACTTTGTGACGGGGTTTTCTCAAGGTCACTCTAGAATTAGTGGCACCATGGGACTAAGTGCTCATCCATTACATGGGTTAAAATGACTAATTGAGGGTCTGAGTTTAATTACACTCATAAGCAAAGGCGCAGTGCAGCTCCTTTGATGGGCTTAATAACATTCTCATGTACACAAAGATGGATGGAAAAAATTAGGGTTGTATATTGTTGTCCTTCAGGACAGATGCTGAAGTGGGAATAGAATAATAAAAATAAATAAATGACTCAGCGGCACCAGGAAATGAGCTGTGGAAGCTAGCAAGGCCAGCCCTACGCAAATACTTCAGCTGGAGATCAAGTCTTAAGTATGCATGACTAGATGTAACACAGCTACACAGTAATGTAGATCAGAGTCGTCTTAATGAGCTGGCAGATTAAAGGTAAAAAAAGGATACTCAGCAAGATTTCACCTACAGTTCACTCCGAAATGATGATAATGGCTATGACAAGGATCTTTAGGGTATTGATGTGTGATATTTTAAGTGGGAAACACAGTCATGTTTTACACTAAATCCAGAAAGCATTCATTCTGTATGCAGCTGCTGGGGCCAACTTCCTTAAATGGTACTTATGTCACGTGCCCTGCTTGAGAACCTAGAATGACTTCTGGCTGTCCATAGTATCAAGCAAATCCACGCAACTTTCAGAAGCGAGTTCAAAGTCAGGAGGGAAAGGACAGCATCATAAACGGGAGCAGAAAACACAGAAACCAGATCTGCACATGGAAGATGCTTATTTAACAGACACCCAGTCCAGAGGTTGGATTTGAACCTTCTTTGGCTGAGGCAGCCACATCTGCCTCAATCCTGCTACAGGGGATGTTCTGCCCTGCACCTGAGCTATGGAGGTGAACAGCCTTGTGCATAGAGAAAAACAGCTCCCTGTCTGGATGGTTTGTTCCAGTGTGTGGGCACTGGTTGGGGTCAGGCAAACAGTGTTATTTACCCCTTTTTCTCCCTGTGCTGTGTCTTCTGGTGGCTCCCTGGCATTGTAGGTCCCCACTCAGTTTCTTTTTTTTGGTGAGGAAGATTGGCCTTGAGCTAACATCTGTTGCCAATCCTCCTCTTTTTGCTTGAGGAAGATGGTTGCTGAGCTAACATCTGTGCCCATCTTCCTCCACTTTATATGTGGGAAGCCACCATAGCATGGCTTGATGAGCAGTGCACAGGTCCTTGCCTGGGATCCAAACCCGCGGACCCTGGGCCGCCAAAGTGGAGTGCGAGAACTTAACCACCATGCCACTGGGCCGGGCCTTCCCACTTGGTTTCTTAGTAGGGTCACTGTACGAGGTTCCTATGGCTGCCAGAACAACATACCACAAACTAGGTGGCTTAAAACAACAGTGATTTATTCTCTCATAGTTCTGGAGGTTAGAATTCCAAAATCAAGGTGTCAGCAGTGCCATGTTCTCTCTGAAGGTTCTAGGGAAGAAGCCTTCTTTGCCTTTTTCTAGCTTCTAGTGGCTTCCAACAATCCTTCGCATTCCTTGGTTTATAGCTGCGTCACTCCAATCTCTCCCTCTGTTTTCACATGGCCTTCTCCTTGTGTATTTGTGTGCGTGTAAGTCCTCCTCTTCTAAGGACCCACTCTAATCCAGTATGACCTCTTCTTAACTAATTATACCTGCAATGACTCTATTTCCAAATAGGGTCACATTCTGAGGTTCCAGGTGAACATGAATTTTTGAGGGACACTTCTTCAACTCACTAGAGCGACCTCAGCCAAAATGAGCTTGTCCGCAGGTGGAGCCAGTCCGACCTTCCCTAGTGAGCATTCAGGCTGTGGCTGGTCAATACGGTAGGTAAAAGTAAACTGATGGTGAAGGTGATGGTGAAGGTGATGATTCAGTCGAAGGTGACGGTTATTCCGGGCAAGGGTTAAGAAAGGTATTTGATTACATGTTGTGCAATGACACAATGAGCACAAAACTGAATCTCTTTCAAGGTCTGAGTTGCCTAACATAGGCCATAGGAGAGTGGTCTCCCTGGAGGACTCCTTAATCACAAAATGAAGAAGAAAATACTAACACATCAACTGCACGCATACTTGCATCCTGAGCCTTGCTAACATTTTGCCACATTTATTTTAGGCCATGCTTTAAAATGGTTTTCATTAAAAATTAAAGCTTTAATTGGGCATAATTGGAGCAAAGAACAAACTAGAAAAGGAGAAGAAATGAGGAAGAAGGTGAATATTAGCGAGTGTCTGGGGTGGGGGAGGGAGGGCGTGGGCAGGAGGAGGAAGAATACAGAGATGAAGGTCCCCTGCTAATCACCCCCAGCTCTGACTTCCACCTTCCCCACCTGCCACTGCTGCCTGGAATCCTACAGTCTAGCTGCCATCCTTCTTATCAACTCACTCCTCCAACAAAATGTAAGAGAGTTTTATTTTCATTTCTGTCCTCTCTCTTCAGTGACAGATAGATACTTCAGGAACAAATAGATATATGTGCTTTTGAAAAATTCCATTTCCTACTCCAAAATGAATTTTAAATGGAAAAGGACTAAGGGCATTAACTTTCATTTTATATTTCATAGGTGCTTAAATTTTTGCTATGTCAACATGATATGACATCTTCTCATGAAGATTTACCATGCCTTTTTAGAGAAGGCAAAGGCAACAGGCTCTTCTCTTTAGAATGCTCCTGTGAGTGTGCCCTGTGCTCGAGGCTGGCACGGGGGCCTCACCATTGATATTGGTCCAACTGCCAAAGGAAGGCTTGAGAAACTGGACAGAGTCTATTAAGACCGTGTGAATGAACTGTCTGAAGATTGGACAGTGTTAGCATTCCGGGTTTTAGCTTACTAAGGCTTAGGCCTTTTTTCTAACTTAAATTTCACTATAATAAGCTTTTGAAACTCTTATAAGAGTGGTACAATTTGCATTTATAACATTTTTTTTCTTTCTGAAAAATAAAAGGTGATCTCCTTTCAGATAGTAATTGCTTAAATTCTTAACCTCGGCTTCCCACCCCGAAATGCCATAAACAAATTTGAATCCTGCTAGGAACAAAAATTAAGAATAATGATCTCCAATAATAATCTGATCAATTTATTTTTACCTACCATAAGCTCCTATTGGAGTTTTGAGCAACACTGGGCTAGGAAATATCGTCCTAGGAAAAAAGTGGAGCCATCAGTAAAAGAAAACTAAGTCATCAGTAAAAAAAGTGGAGGAATCTGAGTACTAGAAAAATGTCAACTTTATTAGCTGGGATATGCCTTAAAATATAGTCTTATCTTAAAAAAAAAAAAGCACCCATTGTTCTGACTGATTGTCTAAATTAAGATTTAAGATGGAGGTGGACAGAAGAGACTTACGTGGGGCTACAGGACTAACTGTCCCACTCCATACCTGAGGCCTTAGAAGAGAAGAATGGCAAGTAAGGAAGGAGGCGGAGGGAGAGGACACCTGGCAGTTAAAGGCAAAAGGGATGTTGGCCAAGTGGATGCCATTCAGCAAATGTTGAGAAGCAAATTAAAGGAACCAACACAAAGGAGAATGCTGTCCGTTTTTTGGTTGGCTGGTTGGGTGGTCGTGTTATTCTAAGCACAGAGCTGTTCGTCTCATCTCACACGACACTGTATTGCCTCTCTGTGTGACAGAGTGGGAATGAATGGTTTGGATCAGGAGTTAGGATGTGGGTGCAAGTACTGGCTTCCTGACTTACTAAACATGAGCTATTGAACTTATAATAAATCAAGAACAAACAATGTATTTGAAGCTGAACTTTCTGGTCCTTAGAAGACAGAGATTTTATGAATAAAAATACTCATTTTAATTTTGTTTAAAAATCTTGTCTCGATTGACAATGTACAAAATGATTTAATGAACATCTATTATGTTGCCAGGTCATACCTTGGAATGAATGAACGAATGAACAAATGAACGAACACACACACACCCACACACCCACACCCACACCCACACCCAGCTCCATTCTTCAATTTCTCTACAATTCTTGAGAAAGGAGTTTCCATTCCAACTCAATATTAGGGAAAACATCACCTGAGGACAGACACTGAATCCAGTGTAACTGACATCTCACATATTAAAATATATTTAAATAGTGACCTCATGCTACTTTGCTGCTTGTAATTTTTTTCATCCAAAGTTAATGAATCGTAATGCATAAATCAAATTTTATAATGTATAATTTATAATGTATAAATCAAATTTATAAAATGTATAATTATGGCAAGGACTGAATTTTATTTAACTCCTAGCACTTAAAGGCTATGGACAATTTCTGTAAGTTGAAGTATAGAAATGGAAATAATTGAAAAGAATTTTAATACAACAGAATGGTCCTCAACAATAGTCTTAGTTTTTAAAATGCTTTCCTAATAAAGAATAAGATCTAAAAAGGAACAAAAGTTTGCTGGTAAGAAATGTTTTGTACATATTTTATTTCATTTTTTTTGAAGTTACTATTTTTCTTTGCCTCGACACAGTGGAATATCCATAAATCACACCAAGGGAAATGAATTGTTTGCTATTTGTGACACTTAGTTTATTCTGAACTAGTCAATTATCTCCAGAGTTTTCTGTAGAATTCCTTAAACACACACACACACAGGCACACACACAAGCACACACACAGACACAGTTGAAGGCCAAATGGGATTTATTGTCTCTGTTACCAACTAAACAAGGTCCTGAATCAAATGCTTATGTTTTAGCCTGATTTCATGGACTATGATAGTCGTGGTTATGATACATTCGAAAAAAATTATAACATGTATATTTGGCATTTTTACACAATTTAGGTAACTTTCAAGAGTAAAGCCATAAATTAACGGAGCAGATCAAAGCATGCAGATGTTACGCAAACTCACTATATCATCTTGTACAAATTCACTACATCATTTTTTATATATCATACGCATTTAGTACATAAAAATGAGTAGAAGAACAATTGCCGTGATTTTTTTCTGTTGTAAGAAGAACCGAAACACCAAATTCTTTCTAAATATTTTGACAGGAAAAAATATTCCTTGCAAAGGTATAAGCCCAGATCTGATTTACAAATTGAGATGATCTGGTTGTTAATTTACATTTTAAGGACTACATTCAAATCAACTTCTGCAATTCCAGGAGAACTTTTCTGAGTCTATTGCAATATCCATAATCGAGCACAGTGATGTGTGCTTGATACCCTCGTGCTTTGGAGGATTTGATTTATTGAACCTCAATTGCATAAAAATAATGATTTGTGCCATGAAACTAGTCTAAATAATTGAATAAGATATTGAAACTATCATTTCAATAAGAATATTATGATTGAAAAGAAAAGAAAATTCCAAAATGAAAAGCAGAACTAAAATGTAAACAGCTATGGAAATAGTTTACATAGCTTCGAATTAGTGACAGTTAAATTTAATCGAATGGAACAAAATATTGATATTTACTGCTGTCCACAGGAGTTATCTTAAAAATGAGGGCATCCCTGGTAAATTCACAGCTCCACTCTTAATGTCGCTTCTCCTCTCCCCGCCTGCCTCCACTCTATCTCCTACAATTGCTCCCAGATACAGCTGACCATTGTGTTCTCTTGGTCAAAGATTCACCATAGCTCTCTACTCCTTACAGACTCGAATCTATTCTCCTTAGCTCAGTTTTGAAGACTCTTCATCATCTGGAATGGAACAACTCTGCAAGCTGCATTTCCTGAAGTCTCCTAGTGTTGTAGACTATGTACAGATCCTGGAGTTCTCTCATGTCTGTGTCAGAGCACGGCTGCCACTCTTTCTGGCCATAATGCACACTCTCCCACTGCATTGATTGGTGAAGTCCTTTCATTGCTTAGCCCCAATCTCTTCTGATCCCTGAAGTTTTTTGTGACCTTACTGGCTGAGTTAGCCACTCGCTCCCCAGTTTTTCCTTCTGTACCATCCTGATCATTACATTAAAAAGCCACTGAAATATAATACTAGGGCTAAGTATTATGGGTACCATTTTCTTCCACTAGATTATGAGTTTCTGAAGGACAGAGGCTGCCATGTTTATGTCTGCCTCCCTGTTCCCTCCCTGGCACATAGCAGGCACTCAGCAAATGCTCAGGGATAAAACTGTTGAAAGGCAGGAGCAACATATGCAGTAATTTCTTTAATGTAAATAAAGATTTAAGCTTTAATGGAAAAAATCAAGCATATAAATAACCTCACATTCTAAAATCTAGAATCTTCTATCATGATATAAACATTTGTGACTCTTTTGTTGTGTTGTCAACATTGGTTCTAAGTAAGTGGCAAATGACAGTAGAAATTTCTTGAAACCTTTCATCCACTGAGCCTTTATTTGATAAATTCCTTTTAGCTCCTTCCCAGGGCTGTTTTCTTCCTCTCTTAGTCCAATCTGCTCATCAACGTGGAATGATTCATAAACACATTAGAATAAGACAACAGAAATTATATTTCTTTCCGTAGAAGGGCAGGAGTTTAATGAATTAGGGAGGAATTAAATATTCACATATATATTGATGGGTTTTGCTTTGTCACTCACATGATAAACGCAGAAAAGCGGGAAAACCCTAAACCTGGTTGTGTCTTGCCTAAGGAAACCTAATTTGGCTACATAAAACTCTTTCTAAGTCAGATGTCCCCCTTTTCTATTTCCTATGGTGTGGTCACTCCTGGACAGCCCCAGAAGCATGGATCAAGCCTGTGTGTGTGAAAAGAGAGGGATGGGTAGTCATCCTGGTCTGACCCAACTTGGCTCTGTGTCACGCCCCAGACTTTAAACTCAGCCAGATCACCTACAAAGGGGACCTGTGAACCTGGTCTGGCTTCTTCATCTGACTTTTCATCAAATGATGTTGAATGTACACTCATAACGATGGTGGCCTATATCCTTAAGTCAAACATCATGAATATATAATTATGCTACTATATTATTCAGAGAGAACTTTTTTTTTTTTTTTTTGTGAGGAGGATTGGCCCTGAGCTAACATCTGCCAATCCTCCTCTTTTTGCTGGGGAAGACTGGCCCTGGGCTAACATCCATGCCCATCTTCCTCCACTTTATATGGGCCGGCACCACAGCATGGCTCGACAAGCAATGCGTCGGTGCGCACCCGGGATCCGAACCGGCGAACCCCGGGCTGCCGCAGCGGAGCGCATGCACCCAACCGCTCGCGCCACCGGGCTGGCCCCCAGAGAGAACTTTTAATGGACAGAGCTAATCAGGTCATTACTGACTATACTTCTACAATTGATTCTGGCACTTCCTTCCACAATCTTCGTTAGGAATGCTGACACTCTATACAAAGTCAAGGATGCTAAAAGGGGAAAAACTATTTGTAAATAACTGAAATAGAGAAATCAGGTAAAAAGGGTCAGAAGTGCCTACAGTTTTAGCTTTGGAAGAGTTATATTTCTTCTGGTGGGGCAGGAGGTTTCAGAGGGATAATAGAATTTAAGAGGCTATAAAATGGATGTCTCAATAGGGGATTTTGGAGAACTGTAAATTTGGCTTATGGTAGAGTCTATCCAGAGAAATCATGTCAAAAGATCATTATTTCATGACCTTGAGGAAAATCAAAATCGTCAAAGGATTTCCTATTCCTTCCTGTGTGTGCACATCGATATTTATGGAGGCTGACTCTTTATCTCCTTCTGCGCACACATATTCACAGAAACACACACACCCCTCTCAATACTGGAGGCTAAGAGCATTGTTATAAATATTCATGAGATAATTATTATTAATGTCACTGAGGTGATTTTGTTCCTTCTCAATAGAGACTGGTTTTTGTACCTAGAAACTTATCAACTGTAGGAGAAATAGCAGCTTTGAGGCAGCCCAGCTAAAGCAATCCTGTACATTTTATTTTGGAAATATAGATTATTTGACTAGGTATTTTAAGTCACCCTTTTGCCCCCATCCCATGATTAAAGTTTATCCAGTAGAGATTTCCAACTTAGGTACACAATACAACATCCTTGAGAACACAGTTTCTAGAGTTTGAAAGAACTATTCCTTGATTATTATGTTCTTTTCTAAGAGTAAAAATTAAACAAAACCTAAAGATGATTCTCAGACATCTCAAGAGATTTCTGGGGGATGATTTTTGTATACATGCACTGGGAGATAACTACAACACATTTGCTACTTTTATTATTCAAAAAGCATTTCATACCACAAGCCTTATTAATAAAAGAGCTATTTCTAAGAATTGTAGGCTCTTGCAGTCACATAGAAAACTTGTAAAAACCAAAAAAAATAAAAATAGCTTCTGGTGATAGTGAATTAGATCCCTATGTATCTGTCATAGACTCTCCCCTACCAACTGGCCTGCCTGGTTATTCTATGTGCATGATACAACATAATATGGGAAATTACTGTGAACTATTGTTTTCAATCAAAGAAAGCTAATTATTTTTGTTTGGAATGAAAATGTTTATTTTTTGCCTAAGACCTAAGAAAACAGGTTAAATAAGTCAAATACCGCTGTAGGTACAGGATAGTGGAAGATGCCTGTATCTCTTCAGTATCTCATTAGAAATGGTTTTGGTTAGCTTCTTGCACTCCATTGCCATATCAACACTCATCTTTCAGAACACTTTAGTAAAACAGCAATTAAAGACACAGAAAGAGAGAGTTCATAATGACAGGAGGAGGCAGCAGTGACATAGGACTCACCTTAGGCATCCAGTGGCATTTCGCAGCACCTGTGAGGAATGCAGCTGTATTTTCCGATCGTCCTGAAGCGGTGAATTTTCCCAGCCCGAGTGGGGGATAATCACCGCGTTAGTCAACACTGCCAGGGTGTCCTGGATGATGGGCATTTTGAGTGCATCGCAAGACGAGAGGTTCCAAAGGACTCCTGTAAGATACACACACACACAGAGCTTTTGGGTGGCCACTGTTTTTTCTCATCTCAAAACTGTTTTCCCTAATTGAGTTAACAATATGGGCAGGAAGGACTAAGATAGTGTGAGCGTGTGTCCTAGAGCATGCCCTTAATTTTCGAACATCTATGTGAACCCATTAAAAGAGTGCTGTGAAAATCTGACAAGTGGGTAGAGAAATTGTGACATGATTATCTTTGTTCCATCATGGAGAGTAACCAAGGGTGAGAGATCTGATTGAATCAAGGATAGCAAGGGCTTGTGTTCACCATTAATAAAATGGACCCAAGTTCCCAAATTCTAGCAAAGAACTGGGAAAGTTATCTGAAATGGACCAGAAAGATATCTTTGTTTTATCCAAGATCTCAATATGCACATGTGGTCTATTTGATTCACTTAGCCTCCACATAGGACCAGCCACCATTGCTCAGGACCTCATGAGAATCCAGCATCAGGTCTGATGACAACAGGCTCAACAAGAAATTTAAATTCACTGTCACTTGTGACAGTTTTGTCAGCTTTTCTGTGAAAGCAATGCTCATGGAGGACCTACAGATTCTTCCTCCTTATACAATGACAAAGAGAGCAGTACAAAGTGGAAGGCATGTCTGCAATGGACAAAGCATAACTAACTGATTTGGCAAAGCAAAAGCAAAATTTTTTAGGACAGATGGAATGTTTCAGGCTTTTAAATATTTTTAACAAGACTGTAAAATGGAATTAATTTTAGAAAAGGTCGTAAGTATTGCATATATGTTATAATACCATTTGAAAATGCTTTTAAAATAATTATTCTTTTTGTTGTTCAGAACAGTATACATAAAGGCAAAAGAAACAGAGAACAATATTTTATTTTCTTATGAAAGAAAGACAGTATTTCCCCTCAAGACTAACCTAAATAGACATCATCCCTGCAGATATTGGGCATAAAGTATCTTAGTTGTCTTCAGAAACACAACTTCCAGCTTACTTGGTTAACAAACTTTCAATATATTTTAAGATGAGATTGTGTTTCAGCTATTGTGCTATGAATAGAATAAACAGAACACACTTATTTCTGAAATTTGTTTTATTAGTTTCTCGCATTGCTCATGTTGAACAATCCAAGGGCATTAATATTACTAATCTGAAAGTCGACAATGTTTGATTAATAACTAAAGTGACTAACAGTTTTAAATCAGTTCTATAAAAATGTGACTATAGAGACAAACTCTTCCCACTGTCTTTCAAAACAACATTTACTGGGAATTTCATTTAAGTAAATGCAAAGGAAACAAAATGCTTTTGGTGCCCAGTATGTATAAATCGATCCTTTAGTGCAAGGGGTTGGCTTGAGGGCAAATTCTGCCTGCCTGTTTTTGTAAATAAAGTTTATTGGAACATAGCCCTGCCTGTTCATTTACATATTGTCTATGGCTGCTTTTGTCCTACAAGGGAAGAGTTGAATGTGACGGAGACTATATGGTCCACAAAGCCAAAACAATTTACCATCTGGCCCTTTACAGAAAAATTTTGCCCACCTCTGATTTAGCACATCAACCATTCTCTATTCACCTCTGTGTGCATGTCTGAATTGCTATTAGCATCCAAAATTGAGAACACGAAATATGCTCAATGGTACACAGAAGGGTGCTCAAAAATATATTCCGATTTGGATGAATTTGAAATGTTAGGAATATTATCATATGCATTTATCTTGTTTTAAATAATATACAAACCTGTTTATCTATCTCATTAAGAAATGTTTTACTAAACTTTGGATAATCTAAATAATCAAAACTGCTACCTCCAGTCATTTGCAGTCTTGCAAAAATATCCTTTTTTCTAGTAAAATAATTATTTTTTCAGTTTTGAAAAGCACATTAAAGTGAAATTAATATCTACCCTAGTATTTGAGAATAACTTTTAAGAGTATCACATTAAGGCATCTGTTCTTTTAAGTATACAATGCAAGTATACGGAAACAAAACATAAACTTTTTCATTCTCAGACCTTGATTTGAAAATATCAATACATGAAAATTGAGGTTTGTAAATGTTTTAAAATATGAGTGATAGGTTTTGCTGTAAAATATATTTCCTATAAAAGCTAAATAGCAAAAGAGAGACTTTTGTATTTTTACATGCAATAAATCTAAAAGACTCCAAAGGCATTCTACGATAATAAAGGAATTTTTACTGTTTTTAAACAAACAGAAAAGAGGTCAGGAAAGGGGAAAACCACAGCAAAGGTAAAGGCCTCATATAATATCTGAAGGATGGAAGGTTGGGAAAGGAGACGCCATCTCTTTACTGGACTGTTCTCTCCTTTCCTTTCTCATTAATTCATTAATTAGAGTAAGCTAATTCAGAATTGTGCTCAGACAGAAGTTTCCTAGTTCACATTCATTCCACCTCTCCAGGCTGGCCCCACCTGTTCTTCACATTTCAATGAACATATCACCGTGCTTGATCCATATCTCTGAACTTTCTGTCTTAATTTATACCTGCAACCCACAGTGCTTCCTGAACTGATGACACCTACAGTGGATCTCTGATCAGGGACGGCTCCACCACCTCTGCTTGGATGAGGACTTGGCAAAGTGGATGTAATGTGGCAGAATTTCTTTTGGGGGAATTCAGCAGCCACTTGCAGGGGGCTCTCAAAACTGTGAGTTTTGGTTAGAGTATCTGGACACAGAGACGAACTCGAGTGTACTGAGTGTAGAATCAGCAGTCTCTGGGGACATTTGAGATAAAGATTGATATATCTGGCAGCAGTCAAAAGTGGGGAACAGCTGGGGACTCTACATCTGTCTTGCTACAGAAACACACACACATACACTCATACACACACACACACACTCACATACACACACATATCCATTAGATCTTGGCTGAAGGGAGAGAGATTAGTGGAGAAAAATGGACGTATCTAGACATTCTCTGTGAACAAATGAGCAATGGGTGTTCTGCTCAAATTTCGCTTCATTTCTTCCTCTCTTTATTCTGTGGTGGTTTAAGGTATGTCCACACATGTTTTGACAATTCCCTTCAAACGATGGAGCCCAAACCTTCTCTCCACGAGTGACTTGCTTCTGACCAACAGAATATGGTGGCAGTGACTGTGAGTAACTTTTGATACCAAGTCATAAAAAAGGTACTGTGGCTTCCTCCAAGCTCTCTGTCTTAGATTGCTTGTTTGAGGGGAAGCCTGTGTTATCCTGTGAGGACCCTCAAGCAGTACTATAAAGAGCCCATGTGGTGAAGAACTGAGGCCTCCAGCCAACAGCCATGTGAGTGAGCCATCTTGAAAGTGGATCCAGTCAAAGCTTCAAATGACTGCAGCATCATGAGGGACCCTGAGCCAGAACTACCCAAATTTGCCATTCCTGGATTCCTGACACTCACACACCATGTGAGATAAATGTTTGTTGTTTTAAGCTGCTAAATTTTGGGGTAATTTGTTATGCAGCAACAGGTAATTCATGTCCCTTCCCTCTCAACCTCCCACTTTCTTTTTTCCTTTCTCCTCCCCTTCTCTTCCCTCTCCTTTCTGTTTGTCTACTGGACTCATTTCTTCCCCTGACAACACTGTTTTCTTAGCTACTCCTCTCATTCTAACTTAGATCCACTTGTCCTCCTATTCCCTACAACTCTCTTATCCTCTTACTTTAGTAAGTCTATTGTGAGAGTACAGAAGATTCAGGAAGAAGGATCCAGCTAAACTTTGTAACTAAATTTAAAATGCACTTTAATTTACATTACAAATGGCATTTAATTTTAAAAAATGTATCATTCTTCATGTTTGCAACTTATTAAATGGCCAAACACTTTCTTTAATTTAGAATAATCTTGTATTAGTTTTCTACTGCTGCTGTAACAAGTTACCATAGAAGTAGTGCTTAAAACACCACACATTTATATAGAGATCTGGAGGTCTGAAGTCTAAAACGGATAAGCAGGGCTAGACTCCTTTTGGAGGCTCTAGGGGAGAATTTCCTTGACTTTTAAGCTTCTAGAGGCTGCCTGCATTCCTTGGTTTGAGCTCACATCACTCTGACCTCAGCATCTCTTGTCACATCTTCTCTGATTCTGATCCTCCTGCCTCTCTGTTATAAGGACACCTGTGGTTACACTGAGTCCACCCGGATAATCCAGGATAATCTCCCCATCTCAAAATCCTTAACTTAATCCCATTTGCAAAGTTCCCTTTACCATGTAAAATAATATTCACAGGCTCCAAGAATTAGGAAGTGGATATCTTTTGGGGGCCATTATTCAGTCTACCACACATCCCCTTAAAATATTCTATGTTTAAGATAAAATTAAACATCTCATTGTAGCTTCATGATCAAGCCTTTCCCTAAACCTCTAAATTCACCCTGAATCAGATCCTTTCATTCATTCATTTATTTACTCCATACATATTGAGGACCAGTTACTATGTGCCAGGTTCTATTTGATACAGTGAATACATTAGTCAATATAACAAGAAGTCCCCGCCCTCACGGCTTTCCCATTATTGTAGCTCTGTAATTATGCTCCAGCCATCATGGCCTCATTTCTTTTCCTTGAACACACAAGCTTATTTGTAACTCAGATCTCTTGGATTTATTGCTCTCTTAGTCTAGAACATTCTTCCCCAGACCTTTCCAAGACTGATCCTTCTTTCCACTTACATGGCACCTTAAATGTGCTAAACTCAGACAAGCTTTTCCGGATCAGTCTAAACTACCTTCCCAGACACTTGCTATCAGATCTCCTATTTTGACTCCCAGCAGAGACCTTATCACCTAACTCATATTTCCCATGCTTTTTCATTACTTGTTGATTTTCTCTCATTTGCTCACTATTTCTGCCCACAACAAGTTTCCAGCTGTGAAATGAAGGCAGTGACCCTGTCTGGGTGCTCACAGCACACAGAACACATACAGCACACAGAAGATGCTCTGACACACATGAGGTGCACACCAAACAGGTGCTAAATAAATACAAGAATTAATAACTGGATGATATGACCCTTATAGGATGATGTGTGCTCTAAGCACCAAACATTTTTTAAGTATCATAGTGCTAGCAAAATGAAGTAATGATTTGAAAGGATCAAATAGACACAAGATATAATGTTACAAATAACAAATCCAACTGAGAACACAAAAATGTTATTTAAATAGGATTATAACCCTTGACTCTACAGAAATTCTACTTTTAGTTAATATAGAAATTTTATATTGCTAAAAAACATTAATCGGTTTAGCATTAGAAGGCTTATCTCCAGTGCTTCATTTGGGTAATTTTCTTATATTAACTCCCTGGTAATCCTAAATTAGCCAAGGTAATACTGAAATTTCAATTTGTGGAAAAAATGTGGAATAAACTGAATTCACAATGGTATTCAACATCTGTAACAAACTACCCCATTTATTCCTATCTGAAAGTAATGTAAAAATGTTTTAGTATTTTGGTTGATGGTCACCAGCAAATTTTAATTTACTTCATGAAAATATGCTAATTTCTTCCAGATTATAATCTGTAATAAAATTGTTTTATAGCATCTCTCCTTTAATCGTGTATATTCAATTGCTTTCCTTTATCAGTATAAAATTGCTGCTGTTCCAAATATTATTGTGACAGCAGGTTTAGTTGAGAAAACATTTAAATAAATAATTATGTATACTAAATATATTTAAAATATAGTTTATTTTTATTTCAGGCTCTTTTCCGTGAGATTATCCATTTTCATGAGCGGTAATTGGTTTATTAAAATTTCTTTAATAAAATCTTAATTACTTTCATTGGACCTTGACTTTGTTTTAATAGAGAGTAATTGTGGGTTTTTTTTCCCTAAAAGAGATGAAGACTATCTAGAAAAAAAGAAACTCAGATTGACAAAAAAAAAAGCATTTTAATAATCACAAGTCTTAAATCATGATAAAATCAACCACTGCTTGTGTTTATGCAAGACTTTCCTATGATCCACTCATTTGCTTTTAATCTTAGACCTAAAACACAATCCCTGAGAAAGAGAGACATTGGCCATTAACTTTCTAAAAGTAATTAATAGAATTAGATATTTACTTTAGAATTAAAATACAAATCAAGCCAAAAAAAAAAAACCACAATCCCCGAACATAAGTGAGGCTCAAACCAAAGAAATGTTGGGCTGAATTCATTTTAAATGAATGCTTTTAAAATTTATTTTAAATTAATCAATTAATTAAAAATTAACTTAATGCATATATGAATATTTATTTTAAACAAATCTATCATTATCTTATTCTGTGAGTGAAAATTTGTGCATCTGGGGAAGAGAGAGAAGAACAGAGAAGAATGGGGGCAAACAAGTTTATCTTACAAAAAAGTCAAGAGCAGGCCTAGTTGGGGGGTGGGGATGGGATGGGGACTGGTAGATGCCCATCACTACCTTCTCCACACCACCCATTCACACCTTGAGTTGTGAGTGGGTGGAAGGTGGCTGATCAAAATCTGGAGGTCTGTGACATTCTTGACTTGTGCTGTGTGCATGTTTGTGTAAGCATTTGTGTGTGCATATGCACGACTGTGTGCACATATGCATGAGTGTATGCATCTGTGTGCGCACACGTATGCCTGTGTGCATACATGAATATGTGTGTCTGCATGTGTGCATGCACACTGTGCATGTAAGTATTTGGGTGCATCATATAAACACTTTCAATTTGTCCCTGAGAAGTCATGACCCTCAAGGTGCAATTGTGAATTAGGATTGTTTTAAGAGTCCTTTGGATGGTACGTGTGATAGCCTCAAAAAGATTTGCACACCACACTCATTTAATGCTTTTAAAAATAAAAGCATTGATCTTGAGTTGATGCTAAAATTTACCAAAATGTTGCTATAATAATGGGTAGTTCAAAGCAAAAATCAACAAGTGGAAATACATCAAGCTAAAAAGCTTCTGCACAGCAAAAGAAACAATCAACAAAATGAAAAGGCAACCTACAAAACGGGAGAAAATATTTGGAAAGCCATAGATTGGATAAGCGGTTAACATTCAAAATATATAAGGAACTCATACAACTCAATATCAAAAAAATAAACAATCCACTTAAAAAATGGGCAGAGGAACTGAATAGGCATTTTTCCAAAGGAGACACCCAATGGCCAAGAGGAACATGAAAAGATGATCGACAACACTAATCATCAGGGAAATGCAAGTGAAAAACCACAATGAGATACCATGTCACATCTGTTAGAATGGCTATCATTAAGAAAACAAGAGATAACAAGTGTTGGTGAGGATGTGGAGAAAAGGAAACCCTTGTGCAATGCTGGAAGGAATGTAAATAGGTTCAGCTACTACAGAAAAGAGCATGGAGATTCATCAAAAGTTTAAAAATAGAGCTACCATAAGATCCAGCAATCCCACTTCTGGGTATATATCCAAAGGAAATGAAAACAGGATATCGAAAAGATATTTGCACTTGCAGGTTCATTGTGGCATTATTCACAATAGCCAAAATATGGAAACAACCTAAGTGTCTGTCAATAGAGGAATGGATAATGAAGATGTGGTATACATCTTGGTATACATCTACAATGAAATGGTATTCAGTCATGAGAAAGAAGGAAATCCTGCCATTTGCAACAACATGGATATGCCTTGACAGCATTGCGCTAAGTGAGCTAAGTCAGACAGAGGAAGACAAATACTGTATGATATCACTTATATGTGGAATCTAAAAAAGCCAAACTCATAAAAACAGAGAGTAGAATGGTAGTTACCAGGGCCTGGGGAGTGGGATAATCGGGGAGATGTTGTTTAAGGGTACAAACTTGCAACTAGCAGATAAACTGGAGATCTAATGCACAACACAGTGATTACAGTCAACAATACTGTATTATAAACTTCAAAGTAGCTAAGAGAGTAGATCTTAATTGTTCTCACCACAAAAAAGAAATAATTATGTGACGTGATAGAGGTGTTAGCTAATGCTATGGTGGTAATCCATTTGCAATATATAAATATTGTACATCTTACAGTTATGCAATGTTATATGTCAATAAGAAATAAAAATTATTAAGAAAAGAATGCTACAGGCATGCTACTTTGAGAAAAGTGTTATTTCAGAGAATGGATGTGATAGCCATTCTGTAATGCATGCAGAGAAGTGTTTAAAAACACATGTAATACAGACAGTTATAAGAGGGCTAAAAAAATTTATTTTAATACTTAGTGTCTTGCATCATAGGAAATTTTTTAAATAATTGTTTATATTATTGTTTCAGAAAATTAAGATCAGATGATGGATACTGTAACAGAGTCTTAATGGATTTTACCAATAGAATATCAGTATTTCCAGCATATATGTGGGGAAAAAATTCTGTGTTAAGATTTGAAGCTCTGCCTTACTTTTGTAAATCTTCCCTCAAGACTAATTCATTCTTTGACAATAAGTGATCCCATCACTCAATTTACAATGAATCTAAATTGAGACCATTACAAAATAATACTAATAAAAAATTTTAAAAAGGTGTTGGGAAAACTGGATAGCCATATGCAAAAAAATGAAAGTACACCCTTACCTTACACCATACACAAAAATTAACTCAAATGGATTAAAGACTTGAATGTAAGACCTGAAACTATGGAACTTCTAGAAGAAAACATAGGCAGTACGCTCTTCGACATCGGTCTTAGCAACATATTTTCAAGCACCATGTCTGACCGGGCAAGAGAAACAATAGAAAAAATAAACAAATGGGACTACATCAAACTAAAAAGCTTCTGCACAGCAAAGGAAACCATCAACAAAACAAAAAGATAACCTAACAATTGGGAGAAGATATTTGCAAACCATACATCTGATAAGGGGTTAATTTCCAAAATATATAAAGAACTCATGCATCTCAACAACAAAAAAACTAACCATCCGATTAAAAAATGGGCAAAAGACCTGAACAGACATTTCTCCAAAGAAGATATACAGATGGCCAACAGACACATGAAAAGATGTTCAAAATCATTAACTATCAGGGAAATGCAAATCAAAACTACAATGAGATATCACCTCACGCCCGTCAGAATGGCTATAATTAACAAGACAGGAAACAACATGTGTTGGAGAGGATGTGGAGAGAAGGGAACTCTCATACACTGCTGGTGGGAGTGCAAACTGGTGCAGCCACTATGGAAAACAGTATGGAGATTCCTCAAAAAATCAAGGATAGAACTACCATATGATCCAACTATTCCACTGCTGGGCATTTATCCAAAGAACTTGAAAACACCAATGTGTAAAGATACATGCACCCCTGTGTTCATCGCAGCATTATTCACAATAGCCAAGACTTGGAAGCAACCTAAGTGCCCATCAAGGGACGAATGGATAAAGAAGATGTGGTATATATACACAATGGAATACTACTCAGCCATAAGAAATGATGAAATCCAGCCATTTGTGACAACATGGATGGACATAGAGGGTATTATGCCAAGTGAAATAAGTCAGAGGGAGAAGGTCAAATACCGCATGATTTCCCTCATTAAGTAGTAGATAATAACAACAACAAACAAAGACATAGAGACAGAGATTGGATTGGTGGTTACCAGAGGGGAAGGGGGGAGGGAGGAGGGCGAAAGGGATAATTCAGCACATGTGTGTGGTGATGGGTTGTAATTAGTGTTTGGGTGGTGAACATGATGTAATCTATGCAGAAATAGAAGTATAATGATGTACACCTGAAATTTATATAATGTTATAAACCAATGTTACTGCAATAAACAAAAAATTAAAAAAAAAAAAAAAGGGAGTAGCTCCTTAGGCCAAAAACTCCTCCAGTTTTCTTTTAGGACTTCCCAGGGTTGGCTGACCAGAAGAAAAGACTTCTGAGTTTTCCTCCTTAATATTCCAGAAGAGGAAACTACAATGACCGTGACGCACAGGTGAAGGGTAATCCTTTTAGAATTTGACTCACTGAATCCTTCTAAGTTGAGAGTCCCACAGAGCTGGCGACGAGATGAAAAGGCTGCAGGGGCTGATAAATGTGTGGGGTGAGCAGAGAGAAGAACCGATTGTCATAGTCAACGACTGTAAACTGTCACCCTACGATGTCACTTACGGCTTCTGGTTCAAATACAGAATTCTTTTTAAAATCACCACATATACATAAATGCTGAGAATCAAGAGGAATTATTCTTGCTCATTTTTCACATATGTACAGAATTTGGTTAACCCCAGAATGGATGAACAGTGAGCTGTTCTTTACATTAGAAAGTAAATCAGATCTTTGTTATTACACACCTGGCAAATTCTGGTTTAAGCTGATGAAATCTACCTGGGCCCCCATGAGACATTTTAATTCCTTAACTTTTTTTTTTTTTTGTGAGGAAGATCAGCCTTGAGCTAACATCCATGCTAATCCTCCTCTTTTTGCTGAGGAAGACGGGCTCTGAGCTAACATCTATTGCCAATCCTCCTCCTTTTTTTCCCCAAAGCCCCAGTAGATAGTTGTATGTCATAGTTGCACATCCTTCTAGTTGCTGTATGTGGGACGCGGCCTCAGCATGCCCAGAGAAGTGGTGCGTCGGTGCACGCCCGGGATCAGAACCTGGGCCGCCAGTAGCGGAGGGTGCCCACTTAACTGCTAAGCCACGGGCCGGCCCCAAATTCCTTAACTTCTAAAACAACTTTGTTACAAGATACAGCCATCAATGTTAAGATTCTGTCTAGTCCCAAAGCCAAACTGATCTCAGCAACACTCTGATATTCGAATTTTAGCACTGGCAGCATACGTTAAAAGTTTAGACCAAGCTGGCATAGGTTAGTATAAGCAAGAGGTCCATATTCACTTAAATTTTTGATTAATAGTTTAAAAAATGATCTTTGCTGTTGTTTTCAGGACCTGAATTAATTTAACTTAAAACTAAGTAATTTTATAGACAAATGCAATGAGTAACATTTTTCTGAAAGAATCAAATCTCAGGTGTGTCTACGGTCTCTCCACTCTGAGTTTGAGTCTGCAGACCCTAGTTTCTTTAGAATTCTTCCATGAAATGTTTACAATAAAGGAATAACAGGTCAGATTCTAGTCATGAGAAATGAGGCTTGTCTCCAACTGGAATGGGCAACGTAGCTTCCATCTAGGAAAGGGAAAGCACGTCCCATGGTAATTTTTTTAAGTAAATGGTAGTTGAAAATAAACTGGATGTGAAGGGTATCAGAACACGCCACCCCAATATACGCCTCTATGGCGTATGGATAATTTTGAGCTAAAGGCCACTGAGCACCAGCAGAGGGAGGAAAAACTCTTAAATCAGCACAAGTTTTCCTTTTGGAAAGGAAATTTCCATTTATAAAGGAAATTTCCATTTGTCAAGGTGTCTCCCTCTCCTGTACCGGGAATAGGAAGCCTCTTAACAATTCTTATCAATGGAGAAGGCACCCACTTAAATCTGCATAACCAATCTTACTAAACAACCCTTGTTTAGCATCCTTTTCCTAGTCACCTTTCCATAGCTTGTCTCCCCACCCCTCAGAAGCCCAGAGCCCTTTTCTTTGTTTAGCCAGGATGGTAGAGAGACCCAAGTTCTAACCACCTCTTTGAGTTACTCATCACTGGGTGCTCTCATGTGTATGCACCATGCACATGTGAATAAACTTCTGTTTTTCTCTTGTTCATCTGCCTTTTGCCCGTCTAAATTACAGGACCCCAGCTGGAGAACCTAAGATGGGTAGAGGAAAAATATATTTTTTTCCTCCCCTACAGATGTCAATGTCTGATAGTAACCATCTGTGAAAGTCATGGGTTCATGTTTGATCACAGCATTTTGTAAATGAACCATAGAATTCTATATTTCTCAATTCCCAAGAGATCAAGAGTTAGGAGTATAAAATTAAGCTTGCTTGAAACTATAGCCATCCTCAATGACCTTGGATACGTCAGAACCTTGAAAAAATGTCACCAAATCAACGAGGCTGATTTTTATAATCTCTGGAAACTGGTCCTGGACCTTTTTTCCTAAAAGTGACAGCAGTTAAAGATTAAAGATTAAATGTTCTAAATCTTTAAATTTAAAGATTATGCCCTTTTATCTGACAATTGTCATATTCTTATATGCGCTAGTAAAAATGATGTTTTATATTTTGGTCGTGTTTCTCGGCAGTTTTGTTCTCTCTAAATTACAAGTATTCGATAGAGTAACTTAAGTTTGCCCCTTTCATAAATGATTGAGGGAGAGAGAGAAAGAGAGAGAGATTCAAAGACAAACACCCCCAATATATAATGATTAAAAAAAACAAGGGGGCAGGAGGTAAAACCACTATAATTTCTGACCCTGGGTTACACGATACTGGGACACACTTATCTAACTGCTTCCTCCAGGAAGCACTTGCCTCTGGAAGTTCAGACTGTGAACTGATCAGTTTGCAGACCAAAAGTAATAGTTCGCTCTGCAAAACTCATTTTAAGACCCTCACTTCACTGTGCCACCAGTCCAAAGTTATTATATTGTAAACTCTGCCCAATCCCAATTATTTCCCACTTTGCAATATCCACCTTAAAATCACCCAGCCAAGGACCTAAGGCCATGTAAATTTGTTGTTGTTATGTGTCATCAAGTCGGCTCCAACTCCTGGCAACCCTATGAATGAGTGATGTCCACAATGTCCTGTCCTCAGCAGCCTTACACAGCTTCTGTAGACTCATGCCTATGGCTTCCTTTATGGAGTCAATCCATCTCATATTTGGTCTTTCATTTTCCTGCTGCCTTCTACTTTTTCCAGCATTGTTATCTTTTCCAAAGAATCCTGCCTTCTCATCATGTGCCCAAAGGAAGACACCCTCAATTTTATCATTTTTGCCTCCAGTGATAGTTCAGTCTTAATTTGCTCCAGGACCCACTTGTTCATCTTTCTGGCAGTCCAGGGTATCCGCAGAGCTCTCCTCCAACTCCATATTTCAAATGAATCAATTTTTTTCCTGTCAGCCTTCTTTACTATCCAGCTTTCTCACTCGTACAACGTATTTGGGAATACGAGGGTGTGGATAATCTTGGCCTTTGTCTCTAATGACACTTCCTTACACTTGATGATCTTTCCTAATTCTTTCATTGCTGCCCTTCTAGTCTCAGTCTTCCCTTGGCTGTAGTCTCCCTTTAAATTGATGACTGAACCAAGGTAAACAAAATCTTTAACAATTTCAATGTCTTCATTGTCTACCTTAAAGCTGTGTAATTCTTCTGTTGTCATGATTTTTATCTTCCTGATGTTCAAATGCCATCCTGCTTTGGCACTTTCTTCTTTCATTTACATCTGAGGTCCTTTCAAGTCATTGCTGCTTTCTGCCAGTAAGAGGGTGTCATCTGCATATCTTAGATTGTTATTTCTTCCACCAATTTTCACTCCTCCTTCGTCTGAGTCTAGTTCAGTTTTTTGTACGATATGTTCTGCATACAGATTAAACAGATAGGGAGATAAAATGCACCCTTGTCTGACACCTTTGCCTATAGGAAACCATTCTGTCTCTTCATTTTCTGTCCTGACAGTGGCTTCTTGTCCACAATACAGGTTACACATCAGGATAATCAAGTACTGAGGCACGTCCATTTCTTTCAGAGCAGCCCATAGCTTTTCATGAGCAATGCAGTCAAAGGCTTTACTGTTATCGGTAAAACATAGACTAACCTTCTTCTGAAATTTATTGGAGCGCTTTGGTAGCCCAAGAATAACTGCAATTAGATTTTGTGTGCCTCTCCCTTTTAGAAATCCAGCTTGGACATCAGGTATCTCTTGCTCCATATAAGGTAAAGACCTTTGCTGCAACGCCTTGAGCATCACTTTACTTGCATGGAACATTAGAGCAATGGTCCTATAGTCACAGCACTCCTTGGCATCTCCTTTCTTGGGGAGTGGGATGTATATTGAGCATTTCCAGTCTGTAGGCCATTGTTTCGTTTTCCATATTTGTTGGCATATTCTTGTTAGGATTTTGACAGATTCATTCTCTGTGGTTTGACATAATTCTATTGATATCCCATCTACTCTTGGTGACTTACTTCTTCCCAGTACTTTCAGGGCAGTTTTCACTTCCCTTTCTAAAATTATGGGTTCTTCCTCATAGGAATCTTCTTCAAAGGAATCTGCCATCCTTTCGTGTCTTCTGTATAGATCTTTAGTACACTGTTTCCACCTTCCCCCTATTTTCTCCTGGTCAGACAGTGTGCTTCCCTGTTGGTGATTCAGCATCCCTGATCTAGGCTTAAATTTCCCTTTGATTTCTTGAATCTTCTGGAAGAGACCTTTTGTTCTTCCTTTTTTGTTGTTTTCTTCTCTCTCTATATTGGCCATTATAGTGGTTCTCTTTATCTCTACATGATAAGGCCATATAAATATCCTGCCTCATTTCCCCTTTTGACTCTTGCAAGGTAGTGTCCTCCCTTACTGTAGTAACTCTAACAAACTTAGTTTTGCTTGATCAACAGGTTTTTCTGGTGGTTTTTGGGGGAGCTGACAGTTGACAAACCAGGTGAATTTCTGAAAATGAGTAGATAGCTAGTTTCATCTTTGGTAAGCAGAGACCCTGGCAAATTCCTGAAATTGCAGGGCATCCACTGACTATTAAGTCATGACTTTATCTGTGTGGATGACAATGGGTGTTAAGCTGTTTGCAGCTCTATTAAGTTCTATAACCTAGAAATTAAATAGTCCCCACACTTCTTGGCAGGGTCCCAGGCTGCCATTTCAAACTCTCTGGGCCTAGGGTGAGGAGGCAAATATGAAATTACATAACCTCGTACAAAGATGGGGTGGTTAGCCAATTGGGGATTTCTTTTTTACACTACAGGTGGCAAATCCCCCTCATTACTCCTGCAAGAATCAACATAAGGAGTTAAATTGAGTTTGTGGGAGCATCCTTAGCTAAGAATCCCTGGAAGGAGGACAGCTGGGGAGACTTGTCTACACTGGGGCCATTTTAAAGCACACCCTTGGTTCCTATGGCTCTCAAAAAAAAAGCAGCCTTGATGAAGACATATGATAGAGTGAAAACAGTGACAGTTGGAAATCAGAGACTGAGGTTTTAATTCAGCTCTCACACAATCAGGATTAAAAAGAGTTTAGCTGTCAGTAGGCTCTCAGTAGGTGCCTACTGAATGGGTGAATAATTGAGTGAATGACGTTGATGAGTCATGATGATGCTAAAGTACAAGGATCTCAAATTTTCACAGAGCATGGCTGAGCTAGGCATCCACAATAAGATCACATTGAAAAAACACAAAGAAAAAGAGACAAAGATACCTACATTTTTGAGTTCTTGTTATACACTATGGTCTTTGCTAATCACCTTGCATGTATTAACTCATGTAAACCTTCCACCAATTCCATTTTACAGATGAGGAAACTGAGACAGAGAAGCTGAGTCACTCAACTAATGGCATTACACTTGTAAGTGAAAATGAAGGTCCAATAAGTCTGATTGTGATGTATACGAAAAATCAGACAAATGTCAGGCACGTAAATTAGCTACTTGAAATTGCAGAGAAGTGATGTGGCTTGCAGTCCTTTGAAGCAGAATACATGAACACAAGAGAATGTTCTGCTTTTCATCTTTTGCCAGTTTCTTTTTAGCCTCAGGTCATGTTGCTTGAGAAACTTCAACAAGTCATTTGAGTTCATAGAACGGAGAACATTCGGTTTTGAAACAACTTTTACAAACAATTTTTCTTGCAAATAGTTAATTCTGCTGACCTCTACTAAAAAAATATACAGCTACAATATTCCATGGAAAATACTGGACAAAAACCAGATTGAGATGAAGAGTAATTTTAAAACACAATTCTTCCTCTGTACACCACACTAATTTTAAAACTAGGTCTTATTTTCAGTTAAATCAAAACTGTCTGATACTGTCGCTCCATTATCACAATACTAATGGTAATCATAAGCACTTATTTATTGAGCCACTCACGTCACATGCACTGTTTTATTAAATCCTTAGCCCAACTCTGGGAGAGAAGCACTGCTACTGATTTCATTTTACAGATTCATAACTAAAGATTTAAGAGGTTACAAAATCCCTCAAGGACAGGTAACAAACAAGAGAGACAGAGCTGGGATATAAATGCAGGCTCTCATACGCCAAATTATCTTGACTCTTAGACACTCCATTCAGAGGTTATTTTTCATAGAAAATATGAAGAAAGTACATAAGAACATTAAGACTCAACTATAACCTCTGCTGATCATTCTTTTTTTTTTTTTGTGAGGAATATTGGCCCTGAGCTAACATCTGCCAATCCTCCTCTGTTTTTGCTTAGGAAGACTGGCCGTGGGCTAACATCCATGCCCATCATCCTCCACTTTATATGGGATGCCGCCACAGCATGGCTTGACAAGCAGTACATCGGTGTGCGCCTGGGATCCGAACCGGCAAACCCCGGGCCGCTGCAGCGGAGTGCACGCACTTAACCGCTTGCGCCACCGGGCCAGCCTGTTGATCATTCTTGAATTTATATTTCTGAGTTTCATTTCCATAACTTCAAATTTGAACATTTATTATTGCAGATTTTCCTCCAAACATATTTTCTTCCCCCTCATATTCCCCAAGCTAATCTACTACCTAAATTAGAGATTGGGGGAAACCTGCACATCCTTGTGCCATGTCTATGGTTTTAATTTTTCAGCAGATATTTTTGTGAGTGCCTCTGAAAACAAAGTACTGCTAGATACTCTTGGAAATATATAGTAAATTAAGCAGAGTCTACTTGGAGAGATAAAACGTGCACTTGCCCAATGAAAAATGAAATTTATGCTATGAGGCTGTATGTGATAAAATCCATTAACTGTTGGGATTGGCTTGCCCTGAGATTTCGGGTAATAACAGATCACCGAGGGAGGGGATCACAGAAGGCTATATGGGAGAAGGGGTCTTGACCGGCTCTTGATGGATAAGAATTAGCCAGGGAATGAGAGTGAGGCATCCAGGTGTCCAGAGAGAGCAAAGCCTTGCAGATATGAATGGGTAACGGATAATAGTCTTAATGTCCACAGGCCTAATTGTATAGTAGATGCCCACTAAAATGTCAATTGAATAAAACAATACATTTCTCAACAATCAAACACTCATCATTTATACAATCATAGTCTTACACTAGAATAGTAGTTCTCATCCTATCCACCATAGAGAAATGAAGAAAAATATCAATGCACAGGCTCCATCTCTGGAAATTCTAATGTAAATGGTCTTGGGTGGGCCCTGCCACTAGTATTTTTTTCAAGAGTAGCCAGAGTCAAGAACCACTGGGAGTTATGATATCTTAGCCCTGGTGAATTTAACTGAGTTAAGGTCAGTTTCTTCCATTACGACTTCTCTCTGATGAACACAGAAAAACTACCAGTTATGGCTAAAGGAAAGTGATTAGTGAGCTTCACGATTCGAGATCTTTGTACTTTAATGTTATCATGACCCAACAGCTTCATTCAATCCTTTATTTGTTCATTTGATTATTTGTCCATTCAATAAAGAATATTCTTTGTCCAGCAGAACTGTTTCAAGCCTTAGAGCAAGCAAGCTACCTAAGATTTCGATTCCACCAACGTTCAGGAATTTGGGTGCAGTTCCTCTGCAGAGCTGGGAAGACAGTGATGAAAAAGGGACAGCAGTGGACTCAAGCGTCAAGGAGCTTTGGTGGAGCTACTGAGACCAGGATGTCAAAAGGTCTTGTAAAAGTCAAATCGGGCAGAGAGAACGTCCTATTTAGGAAACATAAAAAAAGTCTGTAAGCTAGACAGTGTTTGAAGTAGTATAACGGGCACTCTGCTTGCTCTCTCCACACTTGGCTGAATTTTCAGCAAGGAGTACATAGTTGAAGTTAAGACTTCAAGAAGAGAGCAAGGTATAGGTATTCAGTGTTTTGGACCCAAAGGAAACACTTCTGCTTTTGTTTCTAGATGTCTAGATAGGAAAACTGATGTTCAATTATAAATTCAAGGCATTTGATATTCAGTTTCCTACCAACCCCACGTCTACAGCATTGTGATGTCACTAACACCATCTCTAGTCAGGACTCACACTGCCCTTTAAAGAAAAACAACTGTGCCCTTGGGCTGAATTTCCCAGGCACCCAAGCCTTCAGGCTTGCAGTTGAGATCAGCCAATGGAGGAATCTGTGGGAGATCAGATCATGAGGAGAGAGCTGGGATGTATCTGCTCCCCTGGTTCCCACTCCTCAGTTATGCCCATAGGACTGAGACCCTTTGTGGCCAGAGCACCCCTCTCCATGGCTCCTGACCTCCTGGGCTCTGGAAACACTGTCTCCTCCCACTGCTTCCACTGAAGACAGTCACTAGCTGCCTGACCACCTCTGGCTCAGTCCTTTAGCCATGCCAACACCTTGGAAAAGAGTCCCTTCATTAAATTCAGCTAGAATTCTAGCTATGTGTGTTCCAGCAGCCTTTTGTGTCCTGCTAGATCCCTGATGGGAGTGGGTTAGCAGGGGGCACACCCTAAAAAGGGCCTCAGAGGCCACAGTAAGAAGTTTCTGTTTTATCCACAACGCAGTGGGGCATCATGAATCAGGTAACTGTCATAACATGTTTTATAATGTTTCATTCCTTCCTGGTGCACTGACAGCACTGAAAAACACAGTACCAGATAAATTCCCCACTGGTCACCCAGCTACAAGGGTAATTTTTTTGATCTTTTTTTAAATTAAGATGAAATTTACATAACATACAATTTACCATTTTAAAATGTATAAATCAGTGCCATTTAGTACACTTACAATGATGTGCAACCATCCTTCTATCTAGCTCTGAAACATTTCCATTACCTCAAAAGGATAGTTGGTTTTTAAAGACACCCTTCTGGAGGCTTTCAGCAGAGAACGAGCTGAAATGAAGTAAGAAGTGAGGAGACCAGTTAGAAGGCCACTTCAGAATTCAGGGGGAGACTGCTTCTCAGCCTTTTGGCTAAGATCTAGTGCAGAATTCAGGGGAGAATGACGAGGTCAGCAGAGATGGAGGTGGTCAAGCGTGACATGCAATGTCTGGTTTGGCAGATAGAAGGGATGCAGGGGTAGAGGGAAATGAAGAAGTTCCAGCCTTGAACAGCAGAGGTGAGGAGGACAGAAGGAGAAAGAGGTCTGCAGGGAAATCGTGGATTGTAGTTTTGGATGTGCTAACTCCGAGATGCCAATTAGACAGCCAATGGAGATGTCAAGAGGCAGCTGGATGCGTGAGTCTGGAGCAGAGCACTAGAGATATAAATTTAGAGTCCTCTGCATTTAGGTGGTATTTAAAGCTGTGGGATAGGATAAAGTCACAGAAATAGAGTTCAAATAAAGAACCAAAAGGCCTGGACTGGTCCTAAGCACGCCTACATCTAAAGTCTGGTGGTGAAGGCAGTTTGGCATAAAGAAGAAAAGCACTGTAAAAAATTTAGTAGAATAAACTGCTAACCTTGGGAAACGTTGTTCCTCTGAGCTGATGCCTGTCAGTTGCTGAGGTTTTTTTGTATATATATATCCCAGGTCATCTGAAAATTCAAGGTCTCCTTTTACTATGCACATTCATGAAAAACTGAGCTGCAGTTCTCATTTAAAAGCATCTGTTTTTGGCCCATCAGTGGGTTGAGTGAGGACAAATGAAAATGAGTTATCCAGTTGATCATTATGGCACGTATTCAGTGACCACAAGCAGTACAAATGACATGAAAGGATAAAATCACTTATTTTAGGTATTTCCCGAATCAAAGTAGCAACATAACCAGAGCTTGGCGGAACACGCATAACGGCAAAGCCTCTATTATGATTGGAATGTAAAGTGTAATAGGATTTTCAGAAAACAATTTAGGAAAAGTGACAATCTTGCTTATTTAAATGCTATGTGACATTTGGCATTACTCCTTCAGGTAAAATTACAAAATTGATAAAAATGACTTTTAGAGATATTGTTGAATATGCTGAACACAGGTAACACATTTATCTGTTGACTAACCCTTAGGTTAGTATAAAAACTATGTTGTTTCCTGATTGAAGGCGACTTTTACTGAATCATTATGTCAAAACTTTGAAATTTCTATGCTGTGTCTATTTCAAACCAAATTTTAGAATGCATCTATTTTTTGATATCAGTAATTTCTCTGTACGGATATACAGAGTATAAAACAAATTCCCTTTTACATTATAGTTAATTTTTATTAAATTTTAAGTTTCCCCAAAGTGCATGTTTTTGGCGTATATTTTAAAGTTTTCTAAAATAATAATAGTGTTTTTTTCCCCAATTGTACAATTAACCAATGGTAACCTTAAAAATATCAGTCTATTAAAAGAGACAAAATAGAGGAAGATTGGCACAGATGTTAGCTCAGGGCTAATCTTCCTCAAGCAAAAAAAGAGAAAGATTGGCAACAGATGTTAGCTCAGGGCAAATCTTCCTCAGGAAAAAAAAAAAAAAGAGAGAGAGAGAGAGAGACAAAGCATAAAGTAACCAAAAAAAAAAGAAAAAGAAATCCACCCAGAGATAATCAGATTTGGGGGAACATGCTTTTGTACATCTCTCTTTGCTTATCATGCACTCACCTGTGTCATTTTACAGAAATAGAACCACAGCACACACTGTTTAACTTGCTTTTTGCATTCAACATATATATGTCAAGGATATATTTTGATATGAACAATAGCTAGCCACACCTTAAATTTTTAATGCCTGGAGTTTTCTATTTGATGGACTGTTTTCATCCAATAGTGTACTGATGGACATTTAGGTTATTTCTAATTTTTTTTTTTTTTGCTGGGAAGGATTCGCCCTCAGCTAACATCTGTTGCCAATCTTCCTCTTTTTTTTTTTTTCTCTCCAAAGCTCCAGTGCATAGTTGTATATCCTAGTTGTAAGCCCTTCTAGTTCTTCTATGTGAGCCACCACCACAGCATGGCTACTGGCAGATGAGTGGTGTGGTCCCACGACCAGGAAACAAATTCGGGCTGCTGAAGTAGTGAGTGCCAAACTTTAACCACTAGGTCAGCAGGGCTGGTGCATATTTCTAACTTTTTTTGCTGACATTGGCTCTTACTGTGTGCCAGAGAATGCTTTAAATGCTTTCCATATATTAACTCATTTGATTTAAAGGTTTTTCTTAATTGCTCCTCAATATAAATTTATAAAACTTGAATTGCTGGGTAAAGAGTCTGCACATTTTAATTATCGAGGCATATTGCCAAAAGGCTCTCCAGAAAGACTGTACTCATGACACTTTCACCAAGGGTGCCCGCCTTGCTGCCTTTAGCCAATGCTGCACGCCAGTAATCAGTTTCATCTTTGGAGATCTAATACCAGACACGGTGTCTCCTTCCCATTGGCATTCCTTTTAATTAAACTTCTTCTTAGGAGCATATTAGGTGCCTGCATGTTGTTTTATGAAATGTCAATTCATATTCTTTGTTACTTATTTCCCAATTGGGTCACGCATGGGACCCACATAAAATAAAAAAAAAAAAAAACACATAAAATAAAGCTACTAAAAGTCTTAAAGTTGTGAAGACCCTGAAGAATTTAGAAGCCATCAGAACTAGGATTGATGCCCATAGTCATTATTTACTTATCCTACTTCTAATCTTCATTTTGTGTGACCCTTAGTCTACTGATACCTACATTTCTCTTTTAATGGAATCTTGCAGTTCATTTGTTTTCTATGACTAAATCCTTCTTTTTAAAATCAGGTGACATTTGTCTTTGCTGTTTCCCACTGACATAATTCTTCTACCTTGTGTCCTGGTAGAAGTAAGCTTAAATAATTATAAACAGAATGTGTAAAAAGGCTTTGGGAACCTGCAGTCAACAGACATATACATTATTGTCAGTGGATATTAACATTTACACACTGTTTCAATGGCAAACTCTTTTCTCTGTTGCCAGACTCTAAGGGCATAAAGCTCCAGCCATTCACTATGGTAAGTACATCCGTCATACTGTGTTTGTAGGCTGAAGGTGGTAGCATTGACGTGGTTGAAGAGCAGGACGAAGAGCTCACTCACGGCATGAGCTCCTACTCATCTCTCTAGTAATTTCTACCCCTTTCTCCATACTACATTACTTGTGATACACAGTCTCCTTACCCCAACTTGCAATAATGGGAACTCAGGATCCAGTATCTTCCTAACTGGACTCTATTTTCATGATTCTGATTCATTGTTTCTAGCTTAAAACACCACATCATTTCTAGCTTGAAATAGCACAATAATATAACTGTTCTCACTACCTCTGTTTATCCCAAACCAGGCTATCTATTCCAATCCATCATGTCATTGCTGTCAGATTAATGTTCCTACCCTGCAGTAGGGATTCAAGTCACTGCCCTACTCAACAACCATCTGTTTGTCTGCATCACCAATAGATTTAATAACAAATGACAAAATAGAGAGCAAATGACATAATAAAAGACCAAGGTGGTAGGAATTGCTGAAATGTTTTTCATACAAGCTTCTTAGATAATCTCTTAATAAGAGTAAAGATAATAACATTAAAATATAATCTTTCTTCTGGGGTCTGAGCTAATGAGGTTCAAGTACACAATCTTGTGATAGAATGTTATAAACAGATGGCATTTATAAACATCTGTGAAGATGGATGAGTATTAAACCCCTTAGCTAACCTCAACAAATCCCCAAATACTTAGATTTTCAGCGGACTAAGTCCAAGTTAGGGTTCTAAGAAGAGAGTGAGTGGCAGATATTCTGTGCCTCAGACTGAAGGTTTGGTTGTGCTTTGGTTTTTAGGTGTCTAGAGAGCAAAACTGATGTTCAATTACAAAATTCAAGGCAGTTGATTTTCAGTTTTCTACCAACTCTATGTCTGCAATATGGTGCTAAGTAACACATTATCCATAGTTAGGACTCATATTTTTATTAAAAAAAAAAAAGGAAAACAGCAAAAAATTCTTGGTCTACTCAAGGATCTAAGGCACTACTTATTTGAGACTCCAGAGTTTTTTAACAGAAAAATTAACCAAAATATATGTACAAATATATGTACAAAATACATGCACTGCAAATGATTAAGAACAGCCTTTACCTATCATCTCCTGGAGACCAAAAAAAAAAACAAAAAAAACTAGTGGCAATGAGATTTTGAGGGGCATAATTTCTTTTCGTTTTGCTCAGAGCTATTAGATCTACAACATGCCCTCATTAAACTACATGAAATTAACTATTAAATGCAGATGTTTGTCTCATCCATTTAAACTCTGAAAAATATCTTGCAAAAACAGTGTTTGTGTTCTTTGCTATTAAGTTGTTCTTTACGGCAATAATTAGACAGCATTGTCAATTATTTCTTCAGGTGAACTATGGGTTTTGATGATAAAATCATATCATTAGATGGAAAGCATCCTCAATTCTCTAACAGGAAAACATGCACCAATTAATTTAAAAACTATGTCAAGTTGTTTATATCAGATAAACGTACATAAGGTAAGACATCGATTCCTGGTAGTTACTGGTACACTGATGGTGGAGGTGGTAGAGGCGGTGATGGTGGTGGTGGTGGTAGAGATAGCGATGGTGGTAGTGGTGGAGGTGGTGGAGGTGGTGATGGTGGTGGTGGAGGTGGTGTTGGCGGAGGTGGTGGTGGTGGAGGTGGAGGTGGTGATGGTGGTGGTGGTGATGGCGGTGGTGGTGGTGGTGGTAGAGATGGTGGTGGTGGTGGTAGAGATAATGATGGTGGTACTGGTAGAGGTGGTGGAGGTGGTGATGGTGGAGGTGATGGTGGTGGTGGTGATGGTAGTGGTGGTGGTGGTGGTAATGGTGGTGGAGGTGGAGGTGGTGATGGTGGTGGTGGTGATGGCAGTGGTGGTGGTGGCGGTGGTGGAGGTGGTGGTGGTGGAGGTGGTGGTAATGGTGGTGGAGGTGGAGGTGGTGATGGTGGTGGTGGTGATGGCAGTGGTGGTGGTGGTGGTGGTGGAGGTGGTGGTAATGGTGGTGGAGGTGGAGGTGGTGATGGTGGTGGTGGTGATGGCGGTGGTGGTGGTAGTGGTGGTGGTGGTGGTGGTGGTAATGGTGGTGGAGGTGGAGGTGGTGATGGTGGTGGTAGTGATGGCAGTGGTGGTGGTGGTGGTAATGGTGGTGGTGGTAGAGATAGTGATGGTGGTAGTGGTAGAGGTGGTGGAGGTGGTGATGGTGGAGGTGGAGGTGATGGTGGTGGTGGTGATGGTAGTGGTGGTGGTGGTGGTAATGGTGGTGGTGGAGGTGGTGATAGCGGAGGTGGAGGTGATGGTGGAGGTGGTGACGGCAGTGGTGGTGGTGGTGATGGTGGTGGAGGTGGTGGTGGTGGAGGTGAAGGTAATGAAGTAGAAAAGGAACAGTTGAAAAAGACAAAAAGTTGGCCTATAATTCAAGCTAGGTTTGAGAGGGTAATGAGATCTCTCATTGCCCATTCCAATCCTTGCAATTGTGTTCTGGTATTCTCTACAGAAGCACTAACATACTGTCACCTAGGACAACTCACAGAGGAAGCTCTCACTATGAAATCAGAGACAGAGGAGCAGGCAGTGAACAGGAGCAAGTCTGCCACTGTTCTAATCCTCTCTCTCAGGAAGCTAAAAGGAGGACAGAACAGTGGTTATTAGCTGAGGAGTATGTCTGAGACCTAGCTGTGCAGCTCAAGAAGGGGAAAACCGGAATAGAGTTTCCAACAAATTAATCCAGGAGGGATTTATAGAGCTCCAACTATGTGCTGGGTTGAGCACTGGGGATACAAAGCTGGCTATGACATTGTCCCCGCCCTCAAAGAGCTTATGGGTTAATGTTCATGATAGAGGGAGATGATATTCAATACACGCTATAAAACGTGAATGGGAAATCTGTCCTGTCAGCACTGGTGGAGGAAGTATGATTAATAACGCCTCAGGATGGGAGACGGTACAACAAAATGAAGGGCAAATGAGGAAGCCTGGAATATTTGAGATGAGATAAGTCAGTAGAGCTTAGCAGAATTTTACTATTTTTAAAAGTGTATGTAAAATTAGAAATTTATAGCATATACACTTTTTTCATTAAAATTAATTAGACCCATAGGAATCACAACATTTAATCATTTCAACCTGGGAAAGAATATAATGATTGTTAGCAATTTAGTGTACAAGGAAGAGAGGTGCAATATATTGTAGATCTTATATTTAATTTAGCTGTTAGAAAGACATATGTCTTAAAAAAAAAAAAAAAAAAAGAAAGACCTATGTCTTACCGGTCTTTTTGAGACTACATAATTACAATAGTTCATAATACAAAAATTCTTATTTAAAATTATCCCACCAAGATGGGATATATATAACTCATATATTTTATAATTACTTATTAATTATGGAGTTGGTATATTCAGTAATAAGCAATTTTTCATAGCTTGATTAAATTTTTTCAATTTCGGATGGCCACATTTTCCTGGATGGAAACATTTCAAGATAAATCACATGGACTTTTTTTTTTGTTTTTTGTGAAGAATATCAGCCCTGAGCTAACGTCTGTGCCAATCCTCCTCTTTTTGCTGAGGAAGACCGGCTCTGAGCTAATATCTATTGCAAATCCTCCTCCTTTTTTCCCCCAAAGCCCCAGCAGATAGTTGTATGTCATAGTTGCACATCCTTCTAGTTGCTGTATGTGGGATGCGGCCTCGGCATGGCTGGAGAAGCGGTGCATGGGTGCACACCCGGGATCTGAACCTGGGCTGCCAGTAGCAGAGCACGAGCACTTAACTGCTAAGCCATGGGGCTGGCCCTCACATGGACATTTTTAAAGATAAAATCAGAGCACTGTACTATATTTCCTAAAACAAAGCTATCATTTAAATATGGACTATGCCTTTAAATACATGTATTTACATATACATCACACTGACAATCTATAATACCTCCAATTCTTTTCACAAAGGCATGTTTTGTTATAGGAGATGTGGTTTTAAAAAATCATATTCTGATCTCTACTCCTAAAAGTTAGAAAGTTTGAGGTCTGTAGACATTTCATTTAATTTACACCCTCCCATTAAAGGCTGAAATTATTCCCAGAATAAGTACGCCTGGATAATATCTAACATATATATACATATATATATATATGTATGTATGTAATTGACTTGGAGAAAGCATGTATTTGAATTCTAAACTGATTCTGCTTCAAAAAGGAAGAACTTTTGGTTTGGGACACATGATGTTAGCCTTTTGATGTTTCCTTCTCATTCCAAAGTGGGGACGATGACAACCACACACTTTTCACTTGCTGGGAATAACGAACTAAGGACACTGCTCTTTGAGGAAGTAACTTACAACATTGACCTTCACGGAAAGAAGGCTGAGCCTAGGGCACTAACTCTCTTACTAGCAAAGAAAGAAGGAAAATCTGGGCTTAAAATGTAACACCTTTATTTTGAAGCTAGAATTCTAGGTTAATATTTAAAGCATTAAAAGAGAAAAAGATAGGGGCCGGCCCCGTGGCGTAGTGGTTAAGTGCATGCGCTCCGCTGCTGGCAGCCTGGGTGCGGATCCCGGGCGTGCACCGAGCCACCGCTTGTCAGGCCATGCTGTGGCGGCGTCCCATATAAAGTGGAGGAAGATGGGCACGGTTAGTCCAGGGCCAGTCTTCCTCAGCAAAAAGAGGATTGGCATGGATGTTAGCTCAGGGCTGATCTTCCTCACACACAAAAAAATAATAATAAAAGAGGAAAAGATACCTGTGATTGGTTGAAAACTCACTTTTAAATTTTACCCACTGAAGCATAATTGATGCTCGTGTGCCTCACGTATTGTAGAATCTCCGCATCATGGTGCTTGCAAGGAGGCAGGCTGACCTGTCGATGCCCTGACCTTCAAGGCAGGTACCACCAGTCCTTTCTCCACCTTTGCCCAGGGCTCAGATGGGCAAGACCTTCTTGGTCCTGCTACTCCATAGCAAACATGGAAATGTGAGCTGTTCCTCAAAGAATCACACTGAAATATGCACACGTGTAATGATATAAACTGGCAATTGCCACAAAGGATTCATGTGTGGCACGGATGCCGGCTCAAATCTGAGCTGATATTGCTGTCCACTGCTGAGTTCAGACAGCACTGAGCATTCCTGGCAGCCTGGAGACATGGGGCTGGTAGAGTCTTTAGTATGGGGGCCCAGGAGCTTCTGGGGGAGAACTCAAGCCCTGTGTACTGTGGGGACCTGGACATATCTGGGGAGGTCAGGCAAGCTAGGCAGTGACTGACAAGTGCTCCTAGGAAAGCCTTCTGGGAGAGAACTGATTTGAGTGAAAACCAGCCACCAGGTACCATGAGCAGGATGCAGTGATGGGGAGTGTGGACTCAAGGACCAGACTAGAAGCCATTATTTGAATCTGTCCCCAGCCCAGCAGTCAGAAACGCTTGGAGATAAAGATGGAAAAAAGCTACTTTTGCAATGCCTCGGGCATAAGAAACACTGTTGAGGGATTCCAGAACAAACTGTAATGCAAAGGGCAGTGGCCCATTCTTCCTCTCTGGGTCACATACTACCTCCTAGCTCCAGCCTCCTGGGGGCTCAGGGCAGACACCTGTGGGGGCACTTTGCCCAGAGAGCAGCAGGTAACACCGTGACAACCAGCAGAGCAATGCACGCCTTGCCCAGGGGAGCAGCAGTGACCAGCAGGGGAGAACTGCAAAGCCCTGCTGGAGCACTATGGAGGGTCCAGCCAAGCACAATGTATAAAACAGATATACACAAAGGAAGCTGGGGACAGCAGTCCCTCTAACGCAGAACAGCACCTTGCAGAGCGGCGGATAGGTCTGTGCGAGGCGCATAAATGTGCAACAACTACAGGGGCTCCTCGCATGATGTGTGTGTGTGAGCATGCAAGTGTGTGTGTGTGCGTGCCAACGTGTGCGTGTCTGTATGGGCATGCCTGCATTGCACAGGCATGCTTGCATGTGTGTGTGCATGCCTGCGTGTGCAGTCCGGTGCCTTTTATTTTTTGGAGGAGAGAGATGAACGAGAGACAGCTGGCATTTTAAGTAGATTTGCCTTGACTTCAGCCTCTCTTCCTGCATCCATGTCTAAGTAACTTGATTCTTCCACAACCCACAGATGCCTGCAAAACTCTTACCGCAGGTGATTGCTCTCAGCTTACTGCCTGCAACTCTTACTGCTGGTGACCTCTCCCAAGGATTCAACAGTATTTGTATAAAACAGATACAGCAAAAGAAATTGGGGACAGTTAAAGAGGAGACACAATGCCAAGAGTAGCTGTGGGCTGGAGTCTTTGCAAATTTCATGTCAGACAGACTTTCTGTGGCCTAACGATTTTTTAAAAAGTAATTTGCATAGATACAGCTGTTTCCATAGCAACTCAGATAATGTTACATTACATCAAGGCCCTAATGGAAGCTTTAGCAAAGCTATCTAGAGATGGCGAGGGGACTCCCTAGAGGTAAAAGGACTTTTAATAGGACCGTGGTGTTTGGAGGTTGATCAGCAAACTGTAGAGAGGTATTTCTTTCCTTTTACTGCTGGTGTGACTTATTTAATCAGACGTAGTGCTCACTTTTGGGAGAGCTCCCATCCTGGGAACACAGGATCATTTCTTTCTTTTCAATCCCATTTTCATTAGGTTCAAGTTATAAATATCAAGTCGTGCTCAATGTGAAGTTTATACATGACAATAAGATTTTACGTGTGTGTTTACATACTCCAGTAACTAAGTTAATAAGAGGGCAGTTTTGCAGAAAATTATTAAATTGATAAACTGCTTGAAAATCCTAAATGATCCACGTTCATCTCATAACCACAATGTGTGTAAAATACACACATTAACTTTCTGTTAATTTAACAAAGCATTAGGAAATCTCCTGAAAATGGCATGGAAGGTAAAGCAAATTAACATCATCCTGCCCGTAAATGTCCTCAAGGAAGGATGCACGTGATCAGGTGGGTATAAGTGACCACACATATCAGAAAACGCCTCCAGGGTCAAAATTGAAGAGAAAAGCATGGAGGCTCACCCTCTCTCCAGGAAATACACCCCGAAGGTGAAGTTTCACTGCCAGAGAAAAGCACACGGACTGAGTTTTCTTCTAATTCTGTCTTTTCTTTCATTGCCTAGAGCATGCTTGGAACCAATACAAAATTACACGTCTGCTCCATCCAGACTCGAAAATCACTTAAAAAGCAAAGAAAGAACTGAAGCCAAACAGAAACTGCTACAGTTAATATCCAAGACCTCTTTTTATTAATAAAAGTGTTTTCTGACTGCTCTGGAATCTATATTCCTCAGCCTTAGATTTCCAAGCTTATTGTTGCCTCTCACTGACTTTGGAGGAAAGAGTTTTGAATGAAGAATAAAAGATGGAGGATAACGTTTTTTAATCCAAAAAAACTCAAAAAAGAAGGAATGGAAGTAGCCTTTTTACTTCTGGTACCTGTGAACGCACAATATGGGTAACTGTGAACTCTGCCTGGAAACCAGATTAGGGCACATGCTCCTGTTTGCTTTTAATTAAGTAACAGCACAGATAAGCTTCGAAACTATATTTGTGAACAGTGCCACTTGAAAATGGAATTGAGTTTATGAATCGAAATCCATTTTCTCAAAAAAAAGTCTAATATGCACGAAAGCCAAATGGAATGTAGGGCAAGTGGCTCTCTTAGCTAATGTGTATCATTATTTTAAGTAATAAATGTGTTTGTTATGGAACTGCTGTAGGCGAAGCACTGAATGCTTTAGTGCTCAAGTTTCCATGTTTTGAAAATTATTATTTGAAAAAATTTCCAAACTTTGAAGTCGGACAACTGCCATTTGCACAGTAAATTAATCCTGTTCACTCTTGTGAATTAATAGTAAGTGCAAGTTTTTTCTCATGGAAGAGGACAACGCTGAGCCTTGGAGTACTCGCAGCAATATTTGTGTGAAGTGAATCAAGTTATGTACAGAATTATAAATTCTCTACTGAATTATAAAATCTCTACAGAGAATTATAAATTCTCTACATAAATTCTGTGAAGGAATCATTATCCTCATGATTCCTTTCCCCCAAAAGGTGCTTGGCTTCTAGAAGAGGATTAGATTAAAATGCAGATATGGGGGCCGGCCCAGTGGAGCAAGCGGTTAAGTGCGTGCGCTCCGCTGCGGTGGCCCAGGATTCGCTGGTTCGCATCCCGGGCGCACACCGACGCATCGCTTAAGCCATACTGTGGCGGCATACCCTATAAAGTGGAGGAAGATGGGCAGAGATGATAGCCCAGGGCCAGTCTTCCTCAGCAAAAAAAAGAGGAGGATTGGCATTGGATGTTAGCTCAGGGCTGGTCTTCCTCACCAAAAAAAAAAAAAAGAAAGTCAGATATGGACGGAGAGAGAAGACCCAAACTATTTGAAGCAGGCAGTGTTGGGCCTTGATGAAAGGAAGCTGTCAGCAGCAGCTATGCAGAAGGGACCTACTTTGCATGGGAGTCTGTGTGCATGTGTTTGAGGGTGTGTGCACAAGTGCACACGCTCCCCCATGCATGCATAGGGGCAACACAATTAAATTCATTTTTATTAAAGAAGTGATTCTCTGAGTGTGTAGCGGGGACTTTACCATTACTACTTTCTTGATTCATGTTTTGTTCTCTTGCTACCATTATCTGAAAGCCAAACTCATGTCCATCTTTAAAACCCATTACAAACAATACTTTCTTCATGAAGTCTTACTTGATCTCAATTGAGGATTCCCTTTCCTCCTCTAAGCTCTTCTGGACCCTGTCTCAGTGCTTACTTTGTAGAACAGTTATCCATGGGTACCCTCCCTCATACTTGATTGACAACTCCTTGGGGACAGAGCTCATGTCTACATCATTTTTATATTTTATATGGTCCACTGCATTTTGCACATAGTGTTGCTCAGACATATACTGGAGAACACAGGAAAGAATGAAGGCTGACAGGAAGGCGAGCTGCTAAGGACAATTTCTCTGGAATTATAGGTCTCTGTGATACAGGTCCCTTTGTTAAGAAATCATTTCCTAGAAACTCTTCTTCTGGGCATCCCCTTGGGAGGGCACCTGGTTGTTGGCACACAGCTGCTGTGATGGCAAATCTGCCATCAGTCACAATGGCAGCCTGTTGGAAGAGTGAGTAGCTAAATGAAAATAGCTTAGCACACGCAAGACAAAACTGAAGCTTCTCCCCAACCAGGCTGAGTTTCATCCTCTAAGGGACAACCAGGAAGGAAGTTTACTTTGAACATTTCATTCGGAATAACAAATAAAAACATCTGTTGGGAAGGAAAACAGGTGTTGGGCAGGGGATGCAGACAGTCTTTATTTCTCCCCTCTCCTCCAGGATCCGGTGGGGATTTTGATGCTGTGTTCGCTAACACTAGTTAATGTAATTTTTGTGATAATTGTCGAGCAAATAGAGCAAACTCTCAAATATAATTAGAGAAAAGTGCTTCTAATTAACTTGTAACTCATGAGTGGCAAAGTAGAGCCACAAATCAGTTATGCATTGTCAGACCTAACAAGTAAAATGCACTGTACATTTCCATCTG
Organism: Diceros bicornis minor; assembly: GCF_020826845.1. Classification (NCBI taxonomy): domain Eukaryota; kingdom Metazoa; phylum Chordata; class Mammalia; order Perissodactyla; family Rhinocerotidae; genus Diceros; species Diceros bicornis. Next base: position 53,021,175 of record NC_080759.1, on the reverse strand, counting down.
GACTAATAAACAAAACAAAACAAAACACCCCTGGCAATACTTTCCTTTGAACTTCTACAACATTTTGGCATGCTTTGAAACTTAATTGTAGATAAGCACAGGTACGTTTCACATCACCAGCACGGATGATCATGGAGAAGAAAAACGAAGACAACTTCAGACAGTCCAGGAACATTCGACATGTCACCTCCACGATGTGTAAAATGGATGACACTCATGCAGTACGCGCGAATGGGGATACAGAGGTTCTGATGAAATCCCAAGAGGTTTTGTAGGGAAATCAAAGACTGTGATAGTTGCAAGCCCCACCCCGGCTAACAGAACCATCAATAACAGCTGCTTACTGCTGACTGTAAGGGGGCTGTTACAGGCAATTTCTGCTACATTTGCTAGAACTCACTCCACTTTGCAAGCACATTGGAATAAGAGGTAACCTCAAATTCATTCTAATTTGCAAAAATGATAAATGAGCCACATATTTTCTTTGGATAATTTGCTACTCTTAGCAATAAATTATTTTGGCATCTTTCAAAACACATTCATGCCTCCTGACCCCCCACCAGTCTGCTGCCCACCGTAGTAATTGCTGGCTAGAGAGAGTAGAAAGTGATGTTCCTCAAGCATGCATGATCATGAGAATTGCCAGAGAGTCTTGTTAAAAATGTGGATTCCCAGGTTATTACCATAGAGATTTTGGGCCCGGAAATCTGTATTTGACTGGGGGAATTGGGAAATCATTGGTGTAAAGCAGACAGGGTTTGGGACCAGAGGACTAGGAATGTACCCCACCCAGCTATGACTCTGAGCAAAGTCTCTTAAATCTGACCTCAGGGGACCACTGGGCATATTCAGGGCACCCAGCACAATGACTGGTAAGTGGTGGGTATTCAGGAATATTAGTTTATCCCTTCTTGGGATACAAAAGTGGAGAGAATATCTTGATTCTCAAGTTAGACACATTGAGAAGCAGCAAGAATGTACAACATAGGAAATAATGTGACATATCAGTTCTAGAAATAGCCACCAGTGTCCTACTCTGTGGCACAGTTAATAAGGCAGCGATACAAGATTGATTAACACAGTCAACAAGTCTATTTCTTATCACAGCATACACAACAACTCCTTTAAAAACACTTTATATCAAAATGTCTTGCTCACTGGAACACAGGTGCCACCATCTCGTCATTAATAAGAGAATCACACTCTAGGGAAGGATGATCTATGACTAGAAGGAGCCTGGGTTTCTGAAGTTGCCATGGGATAGACCTGTGTTGTCATCCTGGAACACTTAAACTTCCAGACTTCATTTATGGGAGAGAGAAAGAAACTCACATCTCAGTTAACACACCATTATTTGGGGCTTTCATTTCTTTAAGCTGAGCTTCATTCTAAGTAATAAACCTCCATCACTCTCTAATCTCTTTAACGTGCTTTATTTCCCATCATAACACTTGCCACCCCCTGAAATGATAGGTTTATTGTCTGTCTTGTCCACCACAACACAAGCTCTATGAGGGCAAGTCTTTGAGCTTTAAGCTTGAAACATTCCGCAATGGTTCTGTTAATGGATATTGAAATCACACGTAAAGTCTTGATATAGTTCACTACATATAAATCAATTGAAATCCAAGAGCCCTTCCAACTGTGCCCTTTCTTTCTCCCTTCCTCCACCTGGCTCCCTGGAACACAAGCACCACCATCTTGGCCATTAGGAAGAGTGCCACACCCTAGAGATGGTCTATGGCTAGAAGGTACTTGGGTATTCACTGCTGTATCCCAAGAGCCTAAACCTCACTGCCACATAGTAGACACTCAACAAACATTTGTTTAATGAATGAATTAGATCCGCAGCCTACTCAGCTGCTTCGATCTCTAAGACTAACGGTGGGAGTGGGCCGGAAGTTAATGATGCGAATTTTCTAATTTGATTAGACTTGCCCTGGTTGGGAAGGAAATTAGAAATCAGAACTAGGGACAAGGGTTATAAGTTTTTGCTCTTTGCCTTTGGATATAACTGGGCTATCTGCTATAGAGAGATAATCCTAAAATGGTGAAAATGACAGGAGATCAGAGCAGATATCTCTATGAAGAAGGTGTGAGATACAAAGCTAGTTAGAAGAGGAGTTGAGGTCAAGAGGCAGACCAAGCACAAACACATCTCTTCTCCCCTTCGGGGACGCATTAGAATTAGCAGCAATGGATTGGTGGGGAACGATTCTTCCCCAGGCCTGCTGTTTCCTTCCTGTTAATGGAGCACAATTAATGTCTCCCTCTCCTTCACTCGTTCTTCCCCTGGGAGGTGGCGGGCCTTATCCAAGTAATCAGCGGGAGTGCCTGGCTTGGCCCAGCTCTGTCCTTCCTCCTCTTGGGAATGAGAGATCACAGGGAACTCTGGTTCCCCTGGTCTCCACGAGATGTGTCCCAGGGAGCTGGCAGAGGAGGAAGAAGGCTTCCCTGAGCTGCTGCCTGTGCATTGGTGGATGTGTCTGCCCAACTCCAGGCTTCTGTACTGGCAAACCCACTTGGCAAATGGGCCTAGAGCCTGACCTCTAACAGTAATGAGTTGATAATGTGGTTTCCGTCTTTATTTTGCTCAGAACTTGGCTATGGAAAAGAGTGTGAAATAGAGAGTTCTATAAACTATGGCCTGAGGGCCAGCCACCTGCTTTTATACATAAAGTTTTACTGAAACACACCCACGTCCATTTGTTTACGTGCTTTCATCTACGACTGCTTTCATCCAGTATGGGTAGAACCGAGAAGTTGTAACAGAGACCCTATGGCGTACAAGGCCCTTTACAGAAAAAGTCTGCCAATCATGTTCTGGAATCCGGAGGAATGTGAGAAAAGCATGTTGCAGCTAGAGCAACGGTTCAAGAGCAAAGGAAAAGCAAAGGGAAGGCAGGACTCAATTCCAGCAAACACCGGTATCCCTACAGACACTAAAAAGCAGAGTGTCCAACTGAAGAAGCAGGTTCAACAGGTGGAAACTCAACGAAGCCTTCCCCAAAGTTACAGGGGACTGGTAGAGGGAATGAATCACAGAAGCGCATGCCACCACAGCAGTAAAAAGAGGAGACAGGAAGACATGGACCTCAGGGCCTGGAACACGAGCAAGCTGAGACAGTGACTTGAGGAGCACAGAGCAGAGATGCTCCTGGATATGTGCGTTTCAGCAACATCAAGAGCAGCTTCAGTTTGGGAATCTGTTGATGGTGATTCTGCAGCCTTTGTGGAGACAGGAGATCTCATGATTCCAGAGTACAGAGCAGAGAAATAGCTGTTGTGGCCCAGGATTGAGGGATGTCTGTTAACAAGTGATAGCAGAAGGCGTGTCATCAGATAGCATGCACACCCTCCATGTGGCACTGCAGAGGCAAGAAACCCGACTCCCAAAGAGGAAAATAAAAATCAAAGGTTTCAGATACACAGGAAGGGAAAGAAGTCACCTCCGATATGACCCCATGTGGTGGGTTTGCACTGCGTGACCCTAGCTGAGCTGGAACTTTGCCTCCCAGAATTCCCTTCCCTGCGAGGTTCTAGGTTAAGGATGTCCACAGGAGAGATGTGCAGGCAACCTGTTAGGCATGAGGGAAGCAGCAGGCGTGAGCTCTGAAGGCTGCAGGCCCAGGGCATCAGGTTCTGCTGCAGCTCGGGTGCATTTTTGCTGGGCGCCTGCTTCACCTTCAGAGTGTGGGGCAGCAGCTGAGCTGCAGCTCCGCCAGCTCCCACCACTTCTCCTCTTTCAGCCTCTCCTCGCTCTGGAGCAGGCACGTGTGGGGCGCTGTGGCAAAGCGCTTTTATGTGTCTCTCATGCAGCCAATATGCAGCCAATGAGAGGCAGAAGAAGGTGCCAGTCTATCCTCACAGGAGCCAGCTGGTCCGTGCTCTCCCCTGCCTCGTATCCTGCTTTTCTTCCTGATCTCTGCCTGCTGACCTACGTCAACTTCAGGCCCAGTAGCAGACGCAGAGGCAAAGCCTTCCTTAAACTTCTTCCCCAGCTCCCACCGCAAGGTCAGGTCTCATCCTGATAATAAGTCCCTTTTCCATATCACTCATACTGCTCAAGCTTCTCTGCTCAAACCACAGCTGATATCCCTGGTGATGGGGTTACCTCCACTGCCAGCATCTAAATGTTGCAAGATGGCAGGATGTTTACAATTCTACTTCCCCAAAGAGACAACATGCATGAATGGATTCATCTTCCCTTCAACTGGAAAATGCATAATACCAAAATTAACCTTTTGCTAGGATTTTTTTCTCCTGATTCAATCTAAATTCACAGATTGTGGACTCTGGAGCCAGGCACTACTGGACTGGCCTCACCTGACTGACTAAATCCAAGGAGATCATTTACTCATCTTCCCTCTGATATTGTGGTTGGCAGAATAATGGCCCTTTAAAAATGTCCACATCCTAATCCCCAGAACCTGGGAATATGTTACCTTATACGGCAAAGGAGACTTTGAAGATGTGATTGATTTAAGGATCTTGAGATGGGGAGATTATCCTGGAAAGTCTCCTGGATTATCCAGGTGGGCCCAATATACTCACATGGGTGCCTAAAAACAGAGAACCATTCATGGTGGCAGTCAGAGGGAAATGGGACTATGGAGGACTTATCAGAGATGTGACGTTGCTGGCTTTGAAAAGAGTGGAAGTGGGTCACCAGACAAGGAACGTGGGCAGCCTCTAGAAGCTGGAAAAGGCAAAGACCATCCTCTAATGTATCCAGAAAGGAACTTTTGTTGATACCTTGATTTTCACCCAGTAAGACTTTTGTTGGACTTCTAACCTCCAGAACTGGAAGATAATAAATTTGCATTGTGTTTTAAGCAGCTGAAGTTGTGGAAATTTGTAGCCACAATAGGTAACCAATACAGACTTCACTGAGTAGGTGTCATGGCCTCAGCTAGGGCTGGTCTCTGGGTACACACCTGTGTCTGGGATACCTGCTCTTAGGGCTTGGGTTGGCTTCTTTTCTACAGGTGATGGGCAGAGGCCAGGGGTCACACCCTTGAACAGTGAGAAGAGTGGGCATTGACACTGAAATAATGCATCTTCTGAGACTCTGAAAGTATGTCACCAATTCCACTGTGAGGCAGCCCCAGTTTCTGAAGAAACCAGACCCCAAAGAGGCTAGGGAGAATCCTTATGTTGGAGACTATGTAGAATAAAAAAGTTGAGGAGGATGGTTTTTACACTTTAGTTAACATAAGAATTGTGGACTTTGAACTTTAGCACACAATAGCAAGAGATATTGATTTTTAGACTTCAATTCCTTTGAACTCGAATGTCTTTGGACTTCAACATAAAAGTGGATTTAACCTTTGACTTTTAATTTCTCCTTGGGAATTTGATATTTGGTGGGGTTTATATTAAAATTCGAAGCATCTCTACATTGCTGGCATTTCATTACTGAAATGTCTCTATTCATTTTTACCTTTATGATGCTGTTTAATCTTATTTCAGAGCCGCTGATATGCTATGTTGGACAACAAGGCTGGACATTATTTGGGATAAGAAATAAATCTGAGACTTAATATAAAATCTTGGAAACAGAGTGACCCTGGATTTGACTTAAATAATGTGCTATTCTGACCCATTTCAGCACTTCTTGGTATAATATAGAAAATGCCCATCAGGAGTCCCACGTGATCACCAAAAAGCCCCATGAAGATGGAGGAAAGGCTGTCTTGACCAGATGCTTGCTCCTGCTTTGGAGAGATGAGCCCTGCCTCTGGGTGATCACAGCAAATAGCATAAGAGAAAAAACCAGGCTGGAGGATGTTAGTGGGGAAAATGCTTCCCCTCTGTTCCAGTGTCTCCTTCCATGATGGATGTTTAATTAATGTTACATCCCAGACTTCTGTTGAAATAGTAAGCTCACTTGGCTAACAGACCTAAAGTAATGCTTCCAACCTGGCTTCTGTCAGCAGTAGAGACAATATTTAGTAATATTTACACTTTGTCTTATTTATCAAAGTGTTTAGAATGCATGTAGGGAAGAAGATGTTATTTATTAGGAACATCATGGAATAAAGAAGAGAATGACAGGAGTAACTCAACAGATAAAAATTTCATCACATTTCTGCAGGCTGTAAAACAGATGGAGGTAAATTGGCTGGTGAAGTTGAAGGAGAAGCCAGCACGGCCCAGGATGTGCACAGAGGGGACTCCAACCCAATGACCCAATGAGGTGCCTGACTGTCCTGGTGGAACCCTAGGAAAGCATCGTGCTCAGAGAAGGCAGGCATATGGGATGTAGAAATGAGAAGGGAGGCTACAACAGGGTGATGGATTGAAAGGAAACAGTTGCTTGCCCTCTCATTCTCCACTCCTACCCAGGTGAAGAGAACATCCAGCAGCCAGAAAATTACTGAGTCCTCCCTCAAGACCAGACAAATAAACAAAACAAACAAACAACTCATAAGAATATTCTCCAAAGAGACTGATTGCACTGGGGGAGAACTAAAAGCTAATACGGATGTCTGAGCCTTAGAGAAGAGCCCTCCTCATTAAGATACTTAAAGGACTCCCCACACAACAGCTCACCCTACCTGCTCACCTGATGTCAAGCTCACAGTTAACGAGCTTCACCAATGTGCACAGAGCTCAGACAAACTCTCTACTCTTTCCATCTTAAAAACAAGCAGAGAACTGAAGGTCTCCACACATTTAAAGTAAGCCTGTAAAATCAGTGAGAAAGACTCCCATAGAAACAAAGAGAAAGAAATGACACCAGCGAAAAGTGAGATGATTCCTGATAAGAGAAAACAAACCTAAGTTCTAAATAATATCCATAGAGAAATTTGAAAATAGTTTACATTCATAAAACAAGAATAGAGGTTATAAAAAAAAACCCAAAAGAGAGTTCTTAGAATTAAAATAATAATAGTAATATCTCCTTAGATCCTTGCAAAAAAAAAAAAAAAAAAACCCTCATAGATAGACTGAGAGAAATGTTGGATACTGGAGAAATCTCTCAGAATGTATGACAAAAAGGCAGAGAGTTACAAATTATATAACAAAATATAAAGCAGAGGAAAAATCCAAGAGGTTCAAAATCTGACTTATAATAAATCCAGAAAAAGAGGACAAAGAAAATGGGTAAATTAAAAAAGAAAAAAATAACAAGATAATTTTCTGGCACTGAAGAAGGTCATAAGTCTTTAAATTGGAAGTGTCCAATACCATTGAATTAAAAAAAAAGGCACATACCTAGATATATCATCACATACTTTTATAGTATCAAGGACAAAATTAAATTACAGAAAATATCCCTGAGAAAAATAATTTTCTATCCATCCAAATCTAGTAAATATCAATCATGTATGAGGATTAATACTGACATTTTTTCAGAATTTCATCTCTTAAATATCTTCTTATAAGAAAGTATCTACTTATAAGAAAGTAAACCAAGGAAGAGGAGAGCATGGGATCTAGGAGACAGAAGTTCCAACCCAGGAGAGCTATGCAGTAGGTCTAGAGAGCAATCATCCAAATCTGCCCCAGAGATGGAGGATTCTGGTAGTGAGATCTTTGGAAAACTAGGGAATTAATGATGATTGAAATTATGGACAAAGTTGAGTTGGTGGGCATCGTAGCTGATGGAGGATCCATTCAGATATGATGCTAGAAATGCACCCTTTGACAAGGATCCTTGCTTTGGACCTACGGGGAAATAAGTGTGATTGTAGGGCACGACATGGGTCAGCTCTTCCATCGTAATGCAAAAGCTGATCTCTGGCTTTCAACTTTTTGAATCAAGCCATAGAAAACTCGAAAGATTGACTATGGTTAAGAATAGATTGCAAACATATTTAACCTCGACAATGTAAAAGTCAGGTATGATGACAGAGGCTGTGAAGGAGAAGGATGAAGACTTAGAAGCGCTAACGTCCTTATCTTACAAAATCGGTGATAAGAGATAACGCCTGTGTTAGACTGAAGAAGTGGAAGCTTAACTTTGAAGTTACCGATTGAATTTGCAGAGGAACCAAGAATAATGATCTCACCACTCTAGAAAGAAGGAAGAGAAGGCATGAATGGTGAAAATGCAAAAAGTCCTCCTCTATGCTAATAGAAAATTGACAACTGATTGATAGAGTGAAATAAGCATATTATTTAAAGGCATGGAATAACCACGAAAAAACTAAAATCAAGGCAAACCAAAGCAAAAGTAAGGCTGAATGCCTCTGAGGGACTGGGAGGAGGATAGATGAGGCCGGGGACTATTGTTTTCATTATGAGCATTTTCATACTATTTTATTTTTTGACCATATACATCTATTACTTTGATTGAAAAAATTAAAAGACAATGCATTTAATTATCATCCTTGCCACTTCCCATCCTTCACAAGTAGTTGCCTTAAGAAGATGCATTAAAAAATCAGGCCAATAGGGTCCTATTTATTTTAAACACAGCAACACTATTTAGCCCTCATGGTTCTGCATTTATTTGCCTTGCTTTATTTCCCTGACCAACAAATGTGTTTGCTCACACCTGGGAAAAGGTGAAGGACAGCATGGATTTGGGTACTAGTTTCCTGGGACTGCCATAACAAAGCACCATAGACTGAGTGGCTTAAACAACAGAAACTTATTGTCTCACAGTTCTGGAAGCTAGAAATCCAAGATCAAGGTGTCACCAGGATTGGTTCCTTCGGAGGCTGTGAGGAAAAACCTGTTCTAACGCTCTCCCCTAGCTTCTGGTGGTTTGCTGGCAATCTTGGGCATTCCTTGCCTTGCAGAAGCATCACCCTGATCTCTCTCTGCCTTAATCTTCACATGGCCTTCTCCCTATGTGTGTTTGGGTCTAAATTTCTCCTTTTCACAAGGACACCACCTATATTGGACTAAAGGCCCATCCTACTCTAGTATCCTAACTTAACCTAATTACATCTGAGTCACATTTTGTGGGAAAATAGGTTAAGATTTCAACATACGAATTTTGGGGGGACATAAGTCAAAAAATAGAGTCCTTTAGAGACTAGGCATTAAATCAACTGACCTAATGCTTATAAGTAAGATAGCTAAACTGAGGCCTGTCTCATTAATTGAAAGGAAAGACTATTTGAGTATTTGAAGGCTAAGAGGAAAGGACGTACTCTGCCCTTGGAGACGTAGAACTCCTAAGGACACTTGCTTTCAACCGAAATAAAACTTATTTATTAAGTTTTATGGTTTAATAAAAACTGTTTTATTATGATTTGTAAAGCATTCTGAAATCTTTACTTGGGCATTTCAAAATTTAGGTTGATTATTTCCATATTTAGAGAGAGAAAAATTATATTCGTCAAGCCCAAAGGACATACAGCGTTTCTAATCAAAGTTTATTTGCTTAAGAGCATTTCAAGTAATGGCTAACATATAATAGCTTCAACTGGATTTAAATAAAATTCTGATCATCATCTCACAGTAATTATGGCATAGGAAGGAAATTATTTACTGCAAGGCCCAACAGGCAGTGGCAAAAGATATTCTGCGGTGAAGAGATACTGTGGTGCAAACACGCAGCTGTTTTTTTAAGCATGCGTGTTTATGTGTTGAATGTAAATGCATGTAAATACCTCAATTTTAACATTTTATTATTGTTCAAATAGTTTGCCAAGGAATGCTCAGTAAATAATTTAACGCTCTGCAAGATCATTTCTTTCTTTTAGTGTTTTATTATTCATAATTTGGTGCTCTAGATCCTTCTGGATATGTAGCCAAGGTCTAATCTAAAATCTGGTTTATAAACATGCTTTATTGCTTTTTAATTACTAAAATTGTTCTTTCCAATATTTGTTTACAAAACATCCTAGTTTGTAAACATCTAGAGAAGAATTCAAAGGGTTCATCACCTTCCCCATAATTTTTTTTCAACACCCTTGTGTTTTCATGCATTTGCCTTTAAGGCAGGAAAGAGACGGCAACCAAAAAAAAACCCTTCTGTGTACTGGGGGGGCTCCTGAGTTGTTACCCCTTGCCAAACTCTGTATTAGGTCCGCTGAAGAATTACAAACAAAGGAAAAGCCATAGTTGTTACGTTTAAATCACTGTTTTATTTATTCATGCATGAATACCTAACGTAATCCCAAAAAAGATTTGAGGAGCGTCCTTGTGACAATGGGAGTGAAGTGAGCCTTTTATGCTTACACTCTACTCCACCCTCCTGAGCCATCAACCTCCTTGTTGCTCACCTAGTTAAGTTTCTAAAATATGGACACGTTTGTCAGGGATGTTTCTTTTAATTTTTAGCAGCCAGTAACGCACGGGTGTGACAATTCAGGATAGGGCCCCAACCACGGCAGTGGTGTAAACATCAACGCAGCTGTGCCATGTGGGTCAACTGATCACCAGCCCTGCATATGCAGATGTCCAAGGCTTAGCTCCCACCTGGCACCTGTAGAAATTCAAAATCACTTGAGAAATGAAGGAGTAAGGAAATGAATGAAGAGCCTGGACTCACATAGAGTAGTAAAGAGTTCATCAGACTTGGGCAGAGACAAGAAACTCAGAGGAGGAGTGGAAAGAGAATAACCGATAAGAGAAATGAAGGATTTGATGACCTTGAGGTTAAATCCAGTTAGCTGTACTAAAAGACTGGACTCCCGAAGGCAATGGAGTCAGCTTTGGCTAGATTTGCATCATTGATATTCTGTCTAAACAGAAGTCAGCAGAGCCTTTCAGGTTTCCAGGCACCTTCAGATTTCTGCCGGCAGGGAAATTTAGAAGGTTTTGTTACTACAGACTGGTCTACAGCAGCAATTCCTTCCATGCTGGCATGTTCTCATAGATGCTTGCTTCCGGTTTCCTTTTCTAGAGTGGTAGCTTGGCCCAGGTGCTTGTTGTTTTTCAATAGTATCCATCATGGCAACTCCAGAAACCATGAACTGCATACAGTCAAAATGTTCTGACATGTTTTTCTTTGAAAAAGGTGAAATTCATGCCTGAAGTGCCTCAAGCCAAGCACAATAAGACGCTGCCTCTGTAAAGGCAGGAAACATCTACTGAGGTAGCAACCACTGTCACCTGAATGGATTTGGCTCTGATGGCTTGGACGGCGTCATGGCAGACGACAGCATTCCTTCTAGGAGAGGAGGTGGAGAGTCTCGGCCACCAGCACACGCTGATGAAGAAACATTGAGTCATGACATGACCATGGGGGCAAACCTGCGTTCTTCTCAAAAGGAGCAGAGTAAGAGGTATATGTACTCTCTCTATATCAAGTACTAGCATCTTTCCTACAAAGTTTCACCAGGAAAGGAAACTTCTTGACATTCTGAAAAAGTTATTTGCCTTTGTTGTTTCCAAACAAGGCTCACATAGAAATTTTTGATGTTGCCCAGCTGCATATAATGGGTGACACCCAGCATCTGTCAGAAGCAGTGCTAAAGGCGAGGGAGTAGCCGGCTGTCAGTTCCTTCATAGCAGCTTCAAGTATCAGAAGAAGCACGGGCAAGCAGCACTGGACGATGTCGTGGGACAGAGGCACTGCTGTCATTTCTTCTCTAGTTTAAGCCATCAATCACCTCAACCTTTTCATGCGGCTGAGTTTCCTTGGCAATGAGATAAGCCATCACAGAAGGTGCTTCTAGACAAGGGTTTTGTGTTGGGGAAAATCCAAATTTTAGTAAATTCTGATTCGTTTTAAATCATGAAATGGATGCATAAGGTATACAGCAGAAGGTGTTCCTTTAGTTCAGTTGGCCTCATGCACCCACTGGCAAGGTCTTAATGCACAGAAGCACCATGATGTTTGTTTTCTGTCACATGCATTGAGTCCTTTCTCTTGCAGGTATTTCCGATTTAAACACGACCCATGAAAATAAAGATGGGTTCATAACTATAATGGCAGGGTATATTTTCATTTATTATTATATTAACTGAGTTATTATTATTTTAACTCATCCTAAAACTATCCTACACATCATAATCTGTGCATAATAATAGTTTTACCTTAACTGACCCCTGTCACGCCATGTTAGTTGAGTGTGAAACATTACTTTAATAACATTGTAACCCTTAACCACTATTTTATTTTTTTCTACAAAGACAATTCTCCACTTAGAGAAAGAAAAAAACAAAGGAAAAACAATGAGGTCTGATACTAATTTCGCTAAGAGTGTGAAAGAGATGTGACAATAGTCTTAAAGGGTGTAAATTCAAGAAAATACACTGAAGCTGAGAGTATTGACCCAAGACTGAACAAATATTTATGCCTTTCTAGCTAGAGTTATGTATTCTCTTAAATAAACAAGTTCACACACACTTCATCAGCATAGCTACAAGAAAATTTTAGAGTTCAGACAGCTGGTCAGCGGAATCATGGATAATGAAAAGATTCTTTTTTGAGAGGCAACCTTGCAACCCCTTTCCCAAACACTTGCTTGAAGGGGTACTTTGATGAACCCAGACCCAAACACCACCTAGAACAGCAATGTGTATAATCAAGAAGAGTAATTTGAAATCCCATATTGAGGCCACTTCTGTTGTTAGGACGCCAACCAGTAAAACTGCACACTTAAAAAATGAGGGACGAGAGTGGCTAATATTTCCTGTGTTTGCACATATTGCAAAAAAGCATGTGCTAAATGCTTTACATGTTCTCATTCATTAAATCCTCACAGCTCTATGAGGTAGGGACTATAATTATCTCCATTTCACAAAACTCAACAGTTCTATGATCATGGAAAGGCTTTCTCTCATGTTTGCTTTGAAAAATTCCCTAATATATGTAATTCTATATGTAATTCTATAACCTGGGGACTTTTAGTAGGCATAAACATTTAGAAATTAATCGTTAAGTATGATAAGATAGATTTCTGTTGTTAACCACAGTATAAACCAGAATATACACCTTATTAACAATAACTCACATACCTTGTCCTTTCATCATTATTAATGCCATTCTAATGATGCCCCGTGGGTATGGTAAGATGCTGAGCTACTTCTAAATCAAATGCAAAAACTGAAATATGGTCATAGAACTTTAGTGAGGGTTAGGTTTATTGGATTCTAATTATTTAACTCAATTAATCCACGTGTGTTACATTTGATACCCTTTTATTCATGTGTTTAGTCATTTGGAAACAGGTATGGGGACTGCCTATGTTATTAGCCCTCTGAAAGGCCTGGACTGTAATACTTCATGAGCACATCTGAAACCATGATGGATAACGGAAATTTTATCTTGAGAGTCAGTCGTGCTGTTCGTAAGGGTTCTAACCTGTGACCAGCTCCCGGATCTCCAGGTCGGTGGTCTTGCGGAGTAACCTCACCAGCGCTGGGATGCCGCCGCAGTTTTTCAGGGCAATTTTATTATCATCGTTGGCCTTCCCATACACCAAGTTTCTCAAGGCTCCACAGGCACTGCGGTGGACTTCCGTCATCCGATGATCCAGCAGGTCCACCAGGAGCTGAATGCCTCCTTGTCGCCTTATCTGAAAAAGCAAAGGACACACCTTTTGCCTTAGAGAGGAAGTTTTTACTATTTAAACCAAAACAGGTTTCTCATATGAAGTAGCTGCAACAATCAATTGCACTGAACTGAATTAAGGCATACAAAGGGAAAAGAAAACAAATTAGCGTTCTGCTTAGATTTTATTGCCTTTACTTGCTTTAATATCCTACCAATAAAAATTCAGACGCATTTCCTTTCAAGCTACGGAATTTTGGAGAGGTAATTTTAACTTCCTAATGGGTGTCTCAGACATTTCTCTCTATACACACATGCCACACTCTCATGGCATGAAGCAGATGGGGGAGCAAAAGAATGCTTCTCACTCCTAAGACTTATTAAATTTAACCACTGTCTTAAAGGGCTGCAGGATTGGTGTACAAAATTACATTAAATTGTGGTATTGTTTTTACCCAAAGAAAATTTTGATTTTTTAAATAAGTGAATGGAAAAAAGCCTTGCAATATGTTTCTAGATGTGTGTTCTCCTTGCTGTCCTTAAATTTTTAGACCAATTTTAAAATTCAAACTGCAAACAAATTGGCTAGTTAACATACAGACCATTTCATGGAATTTTCATTAGCAAAGCCGTATTTGAATATTTCTGCATTAACATGGAAAAATAACGCGATTCGTTAATAATATTCTTTTCTTTTTTTAATTTCAATGTCCCTCAGGGATCAAAGGATTATAATTTGGTATGAAAGATTATAATTTGGTACCTTCCCTACTTAGTTTTCCTATTACGGAAAATGCATTTACTCCACTGATGTGCTGGGGCACGTGGCTAAATCCCCCAACTTTTCCAAGGGATTCAAATGCCAGTTTCCCTATGAGGCTGCTCCAACCACACTATTTAAAATTGCAATCTGACTCACACCTCTTCCCCAGTGCAGCCACGATAAAGATAATTAATCTGTTACAGAATTCTTCATAGCATTTGTCAGTTCCACCTGCTTTATGAATGCTTATTGTTACTGTCTGTCTTCCACTAGAAGGTACGCTCTTGGAGGGCAAGTCTCTTTGCTTGTTCACTGACATATCCCTGTCCCTATCCCCAGGGCAATGCTGAGCACAGAGTAAATGTGCAACAAACATGTGTTGAGTCAACGGGGAGGGAGAGTGTACTACTTGTCACAGTTGTGTTACTCAGATTAGCTAACACTCAGCTTTTCAGAATTGAGTAATATCCTTCTTTAAAGGGAAAAAAACAAAACCTTTTGTGAACCGCTAAGAGTGTTTCCAGGGGGCCACAGCAGCTCTTCCCACAGTAGCTTACAAATAAAATAAGGGCATGCATCATTCATATAAGGCGGGACACCTGATGATTCAGAATATGCCTCTTGGAATTATTTTCATCCATCAACAAAATGCAAAGAGAAGAAGTGAAATCCTCACAAAACTCACGGACTCTGAGTCTCTATTTGGAAAACATGAATGTGGTGTTTGCAGATGGCACCTCCTGGGAGAACAGCACCAGAGAAGGAAGAGGGAAGGACACAGAGGGACAGGGTTGTTGAGCAGGGCGGTCACTTCCCCAAGGTGCCTGCAGCCTGCGGAGGTAAGAGAGCCCAGAAGGTGGCTAAAGGGATTATTGGGTCAATTTAAAAAAGTGAGAAAGGATTGGAAAATAACTTTTGCCCAATTTACAGTTTTACCCTGCTTGGCACCCATCCAAGAGAGATAAAGTTTGTATCACTATATACGTGTGTCCCGTACGTACATCTGGGTTATAACCACATCCACTTTATTATAATACTGCAGAAGAGACATTCCATTTGCACAAAAAGGTTAAACTATGAATGTCATTTTCTCTATGTGTGTGTATTTGCATGTATGTGCTTTACCTTAAAATTCTCTGGGTTTAATTATTTTAGTGATGATGAAACCATTAAAAAAGAGGTAATAAAGCCACTCTTACAGTTCTCTGATTGGTTATATGTTAAAAGAAGATGGTATAGGACTGGCCCTGTGGCTTAGTGGTTAAGTGCCCATGCTCCGCTGCTGGCGGCCCGTGTTTGGATCCCGGGCGCGCACCGACACACCACTTCTCCGGCCATGCTGAGGCCATGTCTCACATACAGCAACTAGAAGGAAATGCAGCTATGACATACAACTATCTACTGGGGCTTTGGGGGAAAAAATAAATAAATAAAAAGTTATATAAAAAAAAGATAGTATAGTAAATCTATCTACCTACCTATCTTCCTATCTATCTATCCAAGTATTTTATCTATATCTATATATTTTAGCTGTATTGTATATTATAATTAATATTTCTAATTTATGATAATATATTTCCCATTCAAAGAACTTAATGAATGAAGCTATTAAAATATTATTCCAAAGCATTAAGAGGGAAAATGAATTCAAAATGAATGCAATATCAATTCTTAATGGTATAACGAGAACACAGTATTTTCAGTGTGATCCTAATTAATGCCATATATGCAAATTTATAAGGAAATCTTAAGTTCTATTTTAATCTATTTAGAGAAACACAAATAAGAAAATAAACTTTTTCTTCTGCCCTTATTTTGGGGTCACTGGATCATCTATATTAAAAACTTTTGTTTTCTTGAGGTTGAATTTTATCTAACAATGTTAGACAATCCTACTTCAGTTTTCTGAGGCCAAACATTAGCAGAGTTGATATTTAAACATTCACAGATGTGAAGTGTGAGGGTCAGGTCCTTGGCTCCTGCTCCTCCCGTTACCTCCCCTCTCCCAACAGGACCAGAGGGAAGCTGTGAGGTGGACTTTCAATTCTCTTGTAGGGTCTTTATTCTGGGTGGCTGAGGATGGGTCCCAACGCCGTCCTCTTCACTTCCGCTCTGCTTTTCTCCTAGATCCTCCCCCACTTCAACTTCTGCTTACACCCAATTCTTCTAGTATCCAATCTTAAATCCTTATAAGACTCCAAACAAACTTATTTTAAACATTAATAACGTACAACTTCTCTTTGAAAAACTACCAGGGGAGACTCTCTTCTCTGAAATGGCACCTTTACTGTCTCTTCCACTAAATGGCCAGCCATCTATTTTCCATTTACACTCCCTGTTGGTCACTCCACATCCAAAAGGGGGAGCCCTTGTTTCAGCCCACACACTGTTAAGTTTAGGCCAGTTTACCCTCTCTCCTATTCCCTTTACCATCTTCATGCAGAATTCTTCAAAAGTCAAATCTTAAAAGATACTAGGTTTAACATTATTAAAACAAAGTTAATAAAATGCCACATAATATTGTATCTAATATATGTAAAATATAATAAAATGCCCTAGAAGAATGTCTGTCACATGGTAGTAAATTAATAAATATCAGATGAATAGAATGTGGTGCAGTTGGTTGTCACGCGTTAGGTTCTTTCTCTCGCTCTCTTTTTTGCTATTTTAAAATAGACATTACTTTTTAGAGCAGTTTTACTTTCACAGCAAAATTGAACAAAAAGTACAGAGAGTTCCCATATACCGCTGCCCTCACACAAGCATAGCCTCCCCCTTTATCAACATCCCCTTCATAGTGGGACATTTGTTATAATCGATGAACCTACATTGACATGTCATGATAACCCAAAGTTCATAGTTTACATTATGGTTCACTCAATGTCGTACATTCTGTGGGTCTTGACAAATGTAGAATAACACGTAGCCACCATTACAGTACCATACAGAATAGTTTCACTGCCCTAAAAATCCTCTGTGCCCCACCTATTCATTCCTCTCTCCCCCCAACCCCTGGCAACCACTGACGTTTTTACTGTCTCCATAGTTTTACTTCTTTCCAGAATGTCATAGAGTTGGAATTATATGGTATGTAGCCTTTATAGATTGGCTTCTTTCACTTAGTAATATGCACTTAGGGTTCCTCTATGTCTTTTCATGGCTTGATAGCACATTTCTTTTTAGCACTGAATAATATTCCATTGTATGTATATAGCACAGTTTATTTATCCATTCACCTACAAAGACCATCTTTGTTGCTTCCGAGTTTTGGTAATTATGGATAAAGCTGCTATAAACATCAGTGAGCAGGTTGTTGTGTAGACAATAAGTTTTCAAAACCTTTGGTAAATACCAAGGTGCACAACTACTGGATTGTATGGCACGAGTATGTTTAGTTTTGTAAGAAACCAGCACACAGTCCTCCAAAGCGGCTGTACCATTTTGCACTCCCACCAGCAGTGAATGGGAGTTCCTCTTGTTCCTCCTGCTCGCCAGGATTTGGTGTTGTCAGTGTTTTGGATTTCGGCCATTCTAATAGGTTGTAGTGGTATCTCATTGCGTTTTCTTCTCTTTTAAGAGTGTGTGATTCAGATTTATTTACATCAACGCACATCATTGAATAAAAACAATGTTGAAATACATATAGGAAAGACAATAGCTTGAATTGGATCTGGACTGAACAAATCTCATATCTGCTACTTTGCTGAACTTGATAGAATCAGGAAATGACTGGAAAGGGCTTTTCATACATAACCTGAATAGACAGTCTCAAATTCATTTACTAATGATTCTTTGATAGATGGTCCACTTTACTCAATTGTTCCTATGTCAATAGCTCACTTTTATTTTTCTGCTCAGCTGTGAATTTCTGGGATCTAGATGGAGAGAGTAGTCTACAAGAAGTAAGGAAGGTGGGGGCTGATGAACCTCACACCCTGGGTAAATAAAAAAATGGATTAACTAATCAAACAAAACAAAACTATGCCCTACTGCCTGTCCTCTTAGGTTGTTTACAGTGAGGGCGTTCTTTAACCTGATGTGGACAGTCTCCTGGGGATGGAGGCTGGGATGCGTGTGCACAGAATCAGTGAAGCTCACTCAGTTTGTGTCAGAGGAGAATGAAAATGGCTTCCACACCTTTGCCATACAATCTACTGTTTTAAAGTGATTTTACAATTTAAACTCTAGAACTAAAAGTATCTAAAAATCATTCAAGAGTAGGATGCAATGATTTTCTTCCTTGCCCTTTCATTACAAGGCAGAATATATATAAGCTTCTTAAACCAGAAAACAAATGGATGGGCAATTAAATTAAACACAAGAGAAATGCAAGTAATGCAATATTACCCATTGCAAAAATGGGGCCTGACCACTTAATGGATCTCTTACTCTTAACATTATCTGCATTTATTGAGAGAGAATAAAATATATTTACCAATGAGTTAGCTATTATCATTAAATTGATATCAACATCATAAATAATTTAGAACATATCCAATTATAGCAGTGTGCATATGTTCATATCAGCTTTCATGAAATTATAATGATAACGATGATGTATGGTGGGTTAAAAAATTAACAAGGAATAGAATTCTATTCAGCAGGTACCTGAATTCATATAGAAAAATACTATGAAAAGTTGCTTTGAGAATAATGAGACCCTGAGAGCATGGGCTATAGGTGTTCTCTGCAATAAAAGAGATTGCTCACCTGCTCTGCCTCTGAAAGGGGGAAGAGTTCGGAGCTTGAGGGGGTGAGGTTGGGGGAGAAGCTGGAGTAGCCTATTGTTAACACACGGTTGATGATATAAGGACCTCAAACAGCTAAGTACCTGGGTATACATTCTATACCTCTCGAGGGTTTATATACATAAATGGATATGCCTTTGGGCTTCTGATTTAGTCTAAAAGAAACTAGACTGGACCTAAAGTCGAGGTATGTTTAACAATAAATTTAATAATAGTCTGCAGGACTAATAATATACAGTACTTCCTTTTGCTCTAGACATTTATGAACAATCAAGTCACAACTTCTGAGAAGTAATTTAGAGAAAGCTGACTACAAGGTACTTTGGATTCAGTGATTTTAGTAAATTTCTAAATAACTGTTACTTTTCAAGGGTGCTGGTTTGAAAAAAATAAAAAAATAGAAACAGTTGTTTTATATTCCTTACTAATGATTAAAAATTAAATAATTTTCTCTGTTTAAAAAGCTACTGGATGATACAAAGTTTGCAGATCAAAAACCAGAGGCTTAATCGGAAGTAACTGAATCTCACTGTTGAACTTTAATGTAGAACTTGCAAAGTTATCAGTTTGTAAAATACATATTTTACTTCACTGAATTCCATCCTTTACCCTTATAGTAAGGCCAGTTAAACAATCAATGTTTCCATATAATTTGAATTTATGTGTGTACATGTAGTTGCCTCTGAGTAAAATAGAAGTACAATTCATAAAGGCCAAAATCTTTTATAGTTTTATGGTAGAAATTACTTTTGAGAATTTTGAGAGAAAATCTCTTTCTCTCTACAGTTGTGCAAAATGATCTACTTTCTCCATTCAGTGGGTGAACCAAGATGGATTATGTTTCTTTTAAAATTATGTTTTAGAGACGGGGTATATTGTAGTGTTTAGGGATGCTGGCTTTGAAGCCAGAGCAACTGGGTTACAATCATTCCTCTTTCTCTTACAACCTGTGTCCCCTCAGGCAAGTTACTTAAATGTCTGTAAATTATGAACAAAATGTGAACCTGCCTCATAGGGTTGTTTTTAGAATTAAACGAAATTTCAAATGTGAATTGTTTAACAAAGTGCTCAATAAATATTATCTCATGGAATTACTCAGTATATTGACTTGTTAAAGGATATTCTTAATTGACTTATTACCTAGTCAATATGTGAATTATCTTAATAATATGCTGATATAACACATGATAGAGTCAGTGAAAGGTATAAAATTCAGAGTTATAATGTCATAAATTTTATTTAGTGTGTAAACTGTATATTACCTAATAGATCATTAATCCAATCTGGTATATAACTAATAAGATTAAATAAGGGATATATTTATTCTAGAATGAACTGTATGGATTGTATTAGTCATTTAAAAAATATCAAAGTGTGCTGTATCAATATTGCA
The DNA here is from genome assembly GCF_020826845.1 of Diceros bicornis minor. Classification (NCBI taxonomy): domain Eukaryota; kingdom Metazoa; phylum Chordata; class Mammalia; order Perissodactyla; family Rhinocerotidae; genus Diceros; species Diceros bicornis. The sequence goes on along the minus strand of NC_080759.1, from coordinate 53,000,866 downwards.
CCCATGAAATATTTTGCTAGATATATTTCCAAGGCAAGTACAGTAAATTAATTAATCTATATTTTTAAAAGGACAGGAATGTAATGGTTTTTATTGTTATGTTAACTTAATTGACTGAAAAAAAGGTATTTAAAAATAATTTTGAGGTGATACTAGTTCTTGGAAAAAGAGAAAATGTTTTTTTGAAATATAGAGAGAGTTATTAGGCAAAAAGAGAAAAGAACAGTGTTTTGATTTTATTAAAAACTTAGCTTCTAATAAACAGACGAAAAAATGCAACTATTAGCAAATGATGCAACCAGTAACAAAAGGTGTAACCAGTAACAAGTTAAATGACTCAGAAGGTTCTAGTCTCATGTAGATTTCCCAGATGCTACTCATGTGTCATGATGTAACACGTGTAGGGGTTTTGGTTCCATCTTTGTGTCTAGTAGAAAGCTATTGAGTTTTTGAAAATCATATGGAAAAGATAAAGAGTAATATATTACTATTATCATTATTTGAATTCCCTTATTCTTTCCAGTCTAAAAGCCCCCACATTCCTAGAATCTTGTCACCCTGCAAAAATTTCCAAATCCAGCCCCCCCACCATGCAACATGTCCTCAGCTGGCATCACAGAGGTCACTGCATGGACATATAACAAAATGAACTTCTTAAAGGTGAGAATCTGAACATTTTTTTCTTTTTTTACTATCCTCAATTTAAGAGAAGTAGCTAGTATTGTACTAGTTAGGTATTGGTAATAGGATCCTGTCCTGTCCATATCTCTGGTTAAGGAAAACCATTTCCCATGAAAATCTCTGAAGTGATCTATTTTACAGCACTTGGGACTTTCAAGTTCTCATCACTCTCGTGATCTCACCATTTAAGGAGATAAAGATAAGAAGGGAAAAGCCCTTTATTTTGGTTTCAATGTGAATCATTATTCCACGCAGCGATGCATTTTCCAAGACGCTTTAAAAGGAACAAAGCATCTGAAACGTCACAAATTACATAGACCACCATCCTTGGCCCTTGCCATTCCCCTCTTGCTAACTGTGATGGTGAGCAGTGAAGTTTCTAGACGCTCAGAATGAAATTCCATCAGTCTGAGTGGAAGAACGGCAGGCAGTAGGATTCACTATTGAAAATCTTGTGCCTCCCAACAAAGCCAGCGCGGAGGCCAAGGGGGCCTCAGAGCTGTCCATCTGGAGGCCGGGGGCTGACACCCTCCGAAAACACTCCTCAGCACTCAGAATTGAAGCACACCAAAGGCTGGTTTCAACACCACTCTTTGCGAGCACCCAGGAAAGGCCCCCTCTTTTCTTTTTTTAACAAGAAAGAATGTCAAGTGATTCCATAAATTCCTTTTTCTAAAAACACCACTCAGACACACTCATCGTTTTCCAAACAACTCTCATGGTTTCCATTATCTGGTGTAAGTTTTGAGCTGTTCTTGTAGACACAGAATACAAAATGACAGAGAAGTGACAATCACACAGAAAGTCTCCAATAAAAATCTCCCTTACTGTGTTCCAAATTGAACTCAGTCTGACATATTTGTGTGTGGCAAAGCTAAATTCATATACCATTCAGCATCTCAAAGAGAATTTTAGGTGAGCGCACATAAATTTTGCAAACACAGATCCCGTAAGACAGATATATAACTGAACGATTTGAAAATTATTAAAATATCTCAGAATGCCCACAAATATTACCCCAAAAGCTTTCATTGTTGTATGGATCGGACAGTCCTTCATTGACTAATGTTTATGGATGCTTAGTCTGTTCAGGCTAAGCTGGGCTCAGAGGCAGATGAGATTGACCAAGCTCCTCTCTTAAAGGAGTCCACATACCTGTAGAGGAGCCAGAAATTAAGTAAAGAAACCAGCAAAGAAGCCAATAGGACCATTTCAAAAGTGAAAAACAGAGGCAGCTTTATCTGGAGGAAGACCTAGCAATTTTCTAGCTGTAATTTGGATCCTTTAAGAGGATCCATCAAACTGTGCAAAAGTTAAGCCCCTCAAAACCCAGATCCTCCCCAATAATAAGACCCACAGAGAAGATACAGCAGGAAAAAAAGGATATAGCTTGTGGGATGATGGTGCAGACAGGGGGTCAGGGTATCGTGGTCAGGGAACATGTGAATAGAGATCAAATGCTATGAGGGAGTAATCGAGGGTCCCAAGGAAGAACAAGGAGGCCAGAGTGGCTGGAGCAGAGAGAAGGAGAGGAAGGAGAGGAGAGTGACTGCGAGGTGGCACAGGGCTGGAGCTGGGGGCTTCTAGCCACTACGAAGGCAATGGGTTTACTCTCAGGAAGATGGGATTGAAAGTTGACCTAACACACTTGTTTAAAGACGGCTGTAAGTGCCACACGGAGAACAGACTGCAGAGACACCAGTAAGGGACACTGAGATTGTCTAGGTGCAAGAAATGTGGTAGCTTTAGATCAGACTGATGGGCATCCAAGTGCTGGAAATGGCCAAATTCTAGATCTGTTTTTCAGGTAGTGCAGAAAATATGACTGAAAAAAAGAAATCACGAGTGACTAGATTTTTGGCCTTTCATTTTTAATAAACAAGTGCATTGATAATCATCACGATAGTAGGTTTTGGTTGACTGACAGATGGTAAAGCGTTTATGAAAGACACAGCCCTCATTTAAATTTCGATTTCATTGGCATTATGAAAGCACACATTTTAAAAATTGCTCTTCTTTTGTTATTGCAAAATGAAAAATAATATCTTTCTAAAATATAAAATTATGCTAAATACAGACATAGAAATAATAGAGAAATTGTCTTGTATCTTAGATAGCCCATGGTTATTACAAATAAAGCATATTAAAGTAAAGGTAATATATATTCCACCAAAAGGAGTTATGATAGATATGTAGGAAAAACTTTCCTATGCATTTATTTTAAAGTTAAATATCTAAATTTTTAAAAATTTAAACTATCAAGACTATCATTATACCTATAAAATTGTACAGAATATAAAATTTGCCTGTGCGTTTTCTTGTTATGCATACATCTTTTTTCCTATTTTTTTATTTTTATTTTTGGTGAGGAAGATTGGTCCTGAGCTAACATCTGTGCCAACCTTCCTCTATTGTATATGTGGGACGCCACGACAGCATGGCTTGATGAGTGGTGTGCAGGTCCGCGCCCAGGATCTGAACCTGAGAACCCCAGGCTGCCAAAGTGGAGCATGTGAACTTAACCACTACACCACCAGGCTGGCCCCCTTTATTTCCTATTTTAGGTTATGAAGTTACCTATACGTTCTGAAGATCTATCTGCCCACACACTCTTTTGTGGTAGTAATAGCCAATATTAACTGGACCAAACACTAGTTGAGAAAAGAATTTCAGTTTTGTTCAGTTCCACTGCTCTTTAGTAAGCACCGTTCTGTGTTCCTTGAGGATCTCCTAGACTACTAAAGAAGAAACTCACAGGAACAAATGAGGTGCGATGAAGCCCACAGGAATGTCATGAAACCAGCATCCTTGTCAAGTGGAGTAGGGTGATTAGTTCTGGAAGAAATTACAACTGAACTGATTTTAAGAAGTTTAAAAACTGGTGAACCATACAATGTAGAATATTATTAAATTCTAAAATGTTTGGGGTGCAGTAGGTCCGTGGTTTTTAAAGTGGGGTACACATCTGGTAGGGTTGGGAGGAAAGAGTAGGCATCAGTGTTTTAGACAGTGGTATATCCTCTTGGCTCTTAAATTTACCCAAAGATTGGGGTAGAGAGAGGCATTATTATTATTATTATTATTTTTAATAATCAGACGTGGACACTTTAAGGAGTAGAATATAAAATTTGTGAGACTTTAAAGAAAAAGCACAGAATTTAAGGGAATGTTTGTAGAAAGCTTCTTTGGCCAACAGCCCCCAATTGCTGCTGCCCATGTGGATGATGGCTCTGAAAAGGGATCAGCAGTGAGAAGTTGGAGAGGATAGGAGGCACATGGAGAGGGGCATCTGCCTACATAGGGCGCCTCCCAGAGGCAGGGCGCAGGGAGTGCTGTGGGATGCTGGGAAGAGACCAGAATGGGGCTGGCACTGAAAAGCACGCAAACAAGGAAATATTTGAGGCAATAGGGCGTGGGGACCCACTCATGGTTTCCGAGCAGAAGAATGACATGGGAAGTTATAGCAATGAGGCAAGAGAAATAATTTGAGAGACAGTACAAAAGAAGACATGGGTCATGTGGAAGTATATCTTAGGTATGAAACATTCTCGACATTTTCCTGGCATCTGGGAATTTATAAATAGTATAACATGCATGTGAAGTCTTCCACATCTCTCAATCCTTTGTTTAAATTAACTTCGGTTTCTTATTCCGACAGCTCTGTGCTCTGAGCCCCAGTAAGATAACTGGTGAAGCCCATCTTGTGATTCTCCAGTTATCTCTGCCCCCAGGATCACAGGTTAGAGGCTGCAGGTGGTCCCAGAAGCTGAGCAAAAGGGAAAACCATAAGTTCCACCACTCAGAGCTCCCTGGAGCTCCCCACAGACGCCTGTCATATCCAACCACTGTGACCAGCTCTTTTGAGAATCCACAAAGTGGAACATGTCAACCTTATTTTCCCACATGTTTCTGTTGAACCCAAAGAAAGCTGCTACCAGGGAAATCCGTCTGCAACATGGCATCTTGAAATATGAGTTATTCAGTGGTACTGCTCAGCTGATTAAATGTTATTCACTCCTCATTTTGTCCATCAGCCCAAGCAGAACATTTATACGACGCTTGGATCTTGGTATAATAAGAAACTACACTTGTTTGTGTATCCGTGACCTCTGAAATTTTGAAAATTATGTTCTATGAAATTCCATCAAGTGCAATGCAGTGCATCCTAAACCTGTGTGTCGTCCTTAATGGAGAAGGAAACTGTACTCTAGGCATCACGTGGACGGTAATCTCAGAAAGTCTGACGGCAGAACAACTCTCAGTAATTTTAGTAAGCTACTAGGACTAAATCACACACATGCCTAACTTTATATGCACATGTACTGTAATGTTATACATATATAATAGCATATAATAAATATATGTATAAATATACATGTATAAAGAGATAAATGTTTATACAAACATACATGCGCACATTTAAAAGAGAAAGCAATTAAGAAATGTCTCTTCCCCCTTTGCCAACCAAAATGAGAGGCATTCGGTTCTTCCAATTATTTTGTTCCAATTTAAATTTTGTAGCATTAATTTTCTTTTTTCTTATAACTCATCGCCTGTGGGTTCAAAGGACCTGCCCTGTAGGCATTCTGCCTCCCAATAAATAAAATAGCCATAGAGATCGAGAAGATAGTTATTTGTTTAAATTAATCATTTCAGTTCAAAGATCTTCAGTTCTGGAGTGTACCAGATTAAATGGCTGGGACCCCAATTATAAATAACAAAATGCTCTGATTTCACTCTATTTTCAGACTCCAGCTCTCAGAATAGTTTATCACTTACACTCTTTTAAAAAATCTTCAATGTATGAAATCTCAGGTTAAAAAAACCAAGTCTCCTTATTTTCTGTATTATTTATTGATTTTCTAATTATGCATTTAAAAGAATACTGGATACATTAAATGCCTTGGTTTGCATTTTTAATTCTTTGAGAATTTTCAAATGAGTGTGTTATTGCATAAAACTTTTTTCCAGACTAGAAAGAAGACAATGGTTACAGCCTCAGTTTTTAACAGGCCCATAAATGTTGAGGACTGATAACAAAGCAGGAACTTAGGGAAGAACTTTGTTGTTTTTAAATTCTGATTGTTTTTTAAACAAACATAATCGATCATGTCACTCCTGCTCGTAATCCTCTAATGAGCCCCATCACGTTCAGAAGATCCTTAACCTTGGCCTTCCATCCTGCATGACCTGCCCCTGTCTTCTCTCCGCCTTCACTGCTCATCATTCTCTCTTACTCACTTTTGGCTCCAGTTCCTCCGGGTTTCTGGAAGTTCCTGAGCGGCCAGACATGTTCTCCTGTTCTCTGTAGAGTGGCTTCCCTTCCATCACCCAGGGGTCCACTCAACCTGCTTAACCATCAAAAATAGCACATCCACCCTGCACCCCTTCCCGTCCTCTCTCGGTCCCCTCCCCTTCTCTGGATTTCTCCTTTGCTCCCTTTTACCATTTGATATATTTCATATACTTATTTCTTGATTTTCTGCCCCACTCCCACCCAGAGGGATTATAAGCGCTGTGAGAGCAGAGATCTTGCTTGACTTGTCCCAATGCTGAATCCCCAGGGCCGAGAAGTGTACCTGACACACAGCAGGTGCTCCATATTATTTTTTGAGAGAATGCAGTTTTGACCATGAACTTTGAAATTTTGAAATAAAGCCAATTTTCACATTCCACCCTTCAGGAGAAATGTCATATGCCAAACAAATTAGTATTTAAGAACAAAGACTTCTGATGCCTAAGAAGAGATCTTAGAACCTTAGAATATTATACAACTCTGAATATGATACTAGTCCAGCAAACTTCATGCACATTTAAAAAATGTTTTTCTATAACTTTATCTTTTCATTTCAAGAAGTGAGAGTAATTTTTCCCACAAGTGAAAGCCAACACTATGTACAAAATGCTTCTGCACTACATGCACCTGTATCTTGTTTATAGGAGACAATGCTGAATATATTAGCTAATTATAGATATGCAGATGTCTTGTTTTCCTTAATGCAAAAAATATATGAAAACATGTGAAGTGGTATAGTCCTCAGGCCCACGGTGGAATATCCAATTTCCATTAGATCAACTTGGGCTAAATGGTAAAAAGATACATGGAAGTCAGAACAATAAGGAAGATTATTCATAATTCAAAATCGTCACATTCTGCTATCACTCTTCAGGGTTTAAAACACTAAAATGGAAAAATCTAAATTGTAAAATAAATTATCATCTATTGATTCATTTCTTAGGGTGTTTATTGCAGAAAAATTAAATCTAGATCCTAGGAGACTAGCAAAAAGGGGGAAAACATCAGTTTTGGAAACTCTGCGAGATAATATGATAAACTGTGAGGTATTTATTAATATAGATATCCATGCTTCCAGGGGTGGGGAAATGGCAAATCTAAATGACAAAATGAAGGAAATTATCATTTACTTTGAAAATTTTGAAGGGGATTTTCATAATTAGAGTTGGCACTTGCCCAACATATGATCAATACACTTGCTTTCGAGATCATGAGGTCATCAAGGTGGGAGGGACTGACGTGATAAAGCCAACAACTAATCAGGGGAACAATCCTCTGTTAGTGGAAAGAATCCAGAACCTTCTCTGCAGGCAGACAGCTCCACAGAGTAGGAGGTAACGTGGCGTCCTTCGGTCATAGGTGCAGCTGTCCAGGGGTCCTAAGTGCTGAGAGAGAATTTTCCCTGCTCTAACAGGCTGTACAGGCAGAATAACACCCCCACCCCAACCCAAAGATGCCCATGCTTAGTCTCTGAAGCCTGTGACAATGTATGTTACATGGTGAAGGGGAATTGAGGTTGCAGATAGAATCAAGGCTGCTAATCAGCTGACCTTAAAATAGGGTGGGCCCAGTGTCATCATGAAGTTCTTTTAGAGATGGAAGAGGGAGACCAAAAAGTCAGAATCAGAAAGACAGCAGTGTGAGAAAGACTCACCCAGCTATCATTGGCTTTGAAGGCTGAAGGAGCCATGAACCAAAGAATGTGGGAAGCCTCCAGAAACTGGAAAAGGCCAGAAAACGAATTCTCCCCTAGAGGCTCCAGAAAAGAACACAGTCCTAGATTTTCGCCCAGTGACACCAATTTTAGACATCTGAGCTCCAGAGCTACAAGATAACAGATTCACGTTATGTTAAGCCACTGTTGGCGGTGATTTGTTCCAGCGGCGATAGGAAGCTCACACACGGGCAGGCTCAGTCCATCTATTGCCAGGCTGTGTGCTCACGAGCAGCCTTCCAGAGGCTTCGCTGGACGACAAGGCAGCTGCTCTTATCAGCCCACCTGTGGAAAGCACTTAACAATACCCCCAAACGTGAGACACGACTTCCCCAGGGCCCAGGGAGCTCAGCTAAGCGTTATGTGTTTTATTCATTACAGGACGGCATCAGGAGAACAGTTTTCATCCGTTGAGAAATATCCCTGACTACTCAGCTTTTCCTTTTTGGGTCACTCCTTATAATTCTGCAGAATTTACGAGCCAGCCTCACCTTTGTCAGAGTCACAGTAGTTTCGACTCTGTCGGCCTGCTCTTTCGTAAGTCTGATAATCATTACGCCACCCAAGTCGTGTATCAGAGTATCTTTCATCATCAGTAAATCTGAGTCCCTTCACAGGAATTTTGGACATGGGTAAGGGAATTAACATATCCTTGTGTGAGAGCTGTTAAAATAGATTGTATGGTCTCTCAGGTAAAGACAAATCGAGATTGGCTTTTTCTGAGAAATTGGGATTGGGAAAAAAAAGTTTCCAGATCAATGACAGCCCTGAAATCTCTGGTGTGTATCGAGCTTCCTTATTAGCTTGAACTGTATGGATGCTGTCAAAGCCATAGGGAGAACCACTCTATTTAGACCCTGACAATCTATATAGTCTACCTGGAAAAGCTGACTGCTTTGGTCAAATAAGTCTTTTGTAGAAGGAGGTGTCGTGAGCCAGGGGACCAGTCTCTACTACCGCCTTTGTTAATATAGATATTGTCAGCACCTCCCTTGGAAATCTATCTTGTTCTAGTTTTGAGAATGTTGGATCTTGGCTGGCCGAGGGGCTCTCACTTAGTTTACACAATCACAACTGGCTTATGCCACCATTGTCACCATAACCCTTCCTCTCAAGTGTTAGGGGAGCATAAAGCTCACTTATGGCCTGCACATGTGGTGTGTCTGGGACAGTTAGATATGAAAAATTACCTTTTGTTTTTGGACAGCTGTCTTTCCATTCTCTCTACAAGCAACCTCCAATTCTTTAGTACAATGGCCAGGTAGAATTACATTGGTTAAGTCCAGAAATATGGTTTCCCAGCCTATTGCCCATCAAATAAGCCTCAGCATTTGGCTTCAGCTCTCCTACTGGGAGTGTTACAAGAGTAACCCAGCAACGCCCCCAAGTCCCCCTCAACACAAGCAGTGGGGTCACCAGGCCACTGCTCCTCACCCCTGTCACACTACAATTCCTCCCGCCCGTATCTGCTCCTTCCACTATTACATGAGTTGAATCAAAACCTTTTTCCAAGATCTCTGTGTCTCATGTCTTTCTGAGCCTCCATCACAGTCTTTTTCATATCGGTGAAGTTAGGCATAAATACTTTAAATTTTCTAGAACGTTGTAGGGGAGGGGAAAACATCAATTCTAATTTTTTTTCTTCCAAGTTATTTAAGTTTTTCTTTCCAGTGGACAAGGACTTACACGGTAGGCTGAATAATTCCCCTCCCCCAAAGATGTCCACATCCAAATCTCTGAAACTTGTGAATATATTACCTTACATAGCAAAAGGGATTTAGCTGCTGTGGTTAGATTAAGAAATTTGAAACTGGATTATCTAGCTGGGCCCAATGTAATCCCAAGAGTCTTTATAAGAGGGAGGCATGTGGGTCAGAGTCAGAGAGAGGAGATGTGATGATGGATGCAGAGGTTGGAATGATGAACTTGGAAGATGGAGGAAGAGGCCATGAGCCAAGGTGCCCTCTAGAAGCTGGGTGCCCTCTAGAAGCTGGAAAAGGCAAGGGAACAGATTCTCCCCAAGAGCACAGCCCTGCTGACACCTTGACTTTAGGCCAGTGAAACTGCTTTCACAATTCTGACTTTCAGAAGTGTAAGACAATAACTCTGTGTTGTATTAAGCCGCTAAGTTTGTAGTACTTTGTTACAGCAGTAAGAGGAAACTAACAACCTATATTCAGTGTCCTCTGACCAACTGTTTTTCCATTTCTTCCTTTAATGACCATACAAACACCTCCCTAATCTAATCTGTCCTGGGCTTCCCTACCCCATTTTTGTCCAGCCTTTCCATGGCCTGTGACTCCCCATTTTCTCATGGCTGTTTGCGCCAGCTTAACCACAGAATCCACAAACCCCACTTACGGCAAGTCAGGCAAGAGTGCCCTCACTTCCTCTTGGACATTTTCAGCTAATTATACAATTAAGAAATATGAGGGTCCTCTCAGAGAGAGCTCCCCAAATCACCATACCATCCATTGTTTGAGTCAAAAAGATATTTGGTCCCATTCGATTAGGGGCACAGTCACAGATCAATCCAAGTTGGTGTCAGCTCTCAATATTGCCACTCTTCAGAGGCAACTGAAAGGGTTGGAGGTGATATAGATAATTCTACCTTTTGGGGTCAGCCTTACACACCATGTTTTTAACTTAGGCCAGAGGGACATAGCCTTGGATTAGAGGCAAAAGTGTTAGACTGCATAGCTACTATCTGTGATCAATTCTTACTCTACATAACCCTGATATCACTATTATTCACTGGGGACTTCTAGTCTTTGGATCATTCTATCTCAACATCCCTAGTAATAATTTTTACCTGAATCCTTGCCTATATTCATTGGAAAAATTGCCCAGTTCTTTTGCCCCTAAACCTCTACAGTCCCACGTCCATGGCCCTCTGGACATGTCTAGTTATTACAAACAAGACTAAAAGAAGACAGATTACTCTTTGAAGAGAACATTCTACCAAGAGGCAAGTTCACCCATTACATCTCTGTCCCACCTGTCTGCAATGCAGATATTGGCATTCCAAGTTCAGTTTTCATACTTTTTATATGTCAGAGTTTATTTCATTGTTAAAAGCTTCAGTTGTCTCTGCTTATTTGGTGAAAGCCAACGGAAGTAACCCTTTTTTTTGTGGATTATATTTCTACACAATATAATGTTACAAATCACCCTGAACCAAGGGGATAATGGGCATATTCCTTTCTTTTACATAAAGTTGCGTATCGCACCAAGAATCGTCTTGCCACAAAATAGTTTTACAGAATCATCTCCACCCCTTTCAGTTTCTATATGTTTGCCCCAAGCCATCTTAAGAAACTGAGTGTGGGGTCTGTGTGTCAGATGGCTTTTGGACACCTATCTGCATGGTTGATATTAACAGTGCTGTATGTTCCCATGAGAAACTGAAATGCTGGGAAGCTTAGGAACAATCACCACCCCCTAGAGGTGAGACACGTTCTTCTACTCTGTATAGCAAGTTTCTCTGTAAATTAAAGTAGATGGCAAGGGGTTTGAGCCTAGATGGTGTAACTTCTATTCCTTAGATATATTTGGGCATGTAAAACAAGCTTTGGGGGCTAGATTCCCGAAATTTGTTTGTAGGAGGAATTGAGAGACGGGAGAGCCGGGTAGCTAGACCTAGTAGCAATGACTTAATGGTTAGGAAGAAGAATAAATCTGGGTACAGCATGGTTTTTAATTCTTGGATCAATTGGTCTCCTTTGGAGTCCTATACAGACCATGCAAAATGTGGAGGCTATAGGAAAATAGGTGGTATCTGCTTTATTTTGTCATTTTTTTGATCCATGTGAAAAATAGAAACATTAAACCAGGAGTGGTACAAAGGCATTCTCAGCACTTTCACCATGCTTCAGGCTTTGAAAAATCTAACACATGCATGGTAGGAGTGACAGCTGATGCAAGGAGATGGTGGTACACATTAGAAAGGGCAACAGTGCTTAACAAAGGCGGCAGAGCTTGGTGAAATACAGCGATGGAGAGTGTTAGATGTGCTTGGCAGGCCAAGTCAGGAGGAAACAGTTGGAATAATGATAACAGCCAAGGGTGGCTTGCTTGTGGGCACCACCATTGCCTCCTGTGGGCATCACAGACCCTCTCTGTGTAGCCATCAGCAGCAAGAGAGGAAGGAAATGGTACCCCCTATGCCCGAGCTGACAGGCATGTTTCTGAACAGAGATACCTTCCAGGTGACCACTGGAAATAACTGGATGTGTATGTGGGGGAAGAGAGGTGACTCTGGAGTATCTTTATCAACAGAAAGAGGAAATAGCCTTAGAAAGAGCAGAAAAGGGGATAGCAGAAAGAGGAAACATGAATTCAGATACATCTTTTACTAAAAGAACTTTGATGAAACTTCAGAGTCTCTGTTGATAGCGAGTTCTTTCTCCTGTGACCTAATTTCAGTATCTTTTAGAATAGGGTAGGGTTATTCCAGCCTGCAAATACAGGGCCCACTTCTCACCCCACTTGCCTGGCTCCAACCTGCTTCTCACCAGGAGTCCCCTAAACAGCTCCATCTTGAAAGGAGAACTCTATGGGACAACCTGAGGGAAACTTTCTGCTCAAATGTACAAGCCACCATTTTACATTTATATGTGACGTTATTTGCATCTTCAAAAGGTAAGAGAAAAATAGAAGGGTGATATTTATGAGGGAAACATTTTATTCCTGGTATGCTTCTCCATCACCTATGAAGGCAGTAAAAATCTATATAAAACATCAAAATTGAGTGTATTTGCATTACATACAAAAGAAGAGGGGACAGATCGGAAGATAACCCTATTCTTCCCTAGTGGACCAGGAAAGAGAGAAATTGGCTTAAAAACTACAGGTGGTAGCAATAGAAAGGACAGTAGTTAAAGTAGAATTAAATGAAGGGACTGTCAGGGAGTTGGTGAGGTCTGGAGAGTTCCATTGGGATTAACGGTAATGCAGATAGGAGCTTCCACTCTCACATGTTTTTATTTTCCAACTTCCTCCAATCTAATTTCTGACCTTCATCTCCTAGACCTCCTTCATTCAGTCCACAAGTGGAGTCTCAAAGCGTACCCACCCCTCCCAATAATGGCACTGTCACTGTCTCCTTGCTCCCTTTCATCTATCTGTAGTTTTCTTGAGCCCCTGCCCCAGACAGCAGATTCCATCACTTGTGGTTTGTAGCAAGGATGGTTTCCACTCCCACCCAAAGCCCACAGGGAAGGTATGGGGAATACTGCCTTCCAAGCAGTAGAATGCTGGAGGTGAGTTCCCAGCATTCCAACTGGTACACTCTTTGCTGTTCCCCATGAACACAAAGACACTGGATATTACAGTATTATTCACCCACTGCTATAGTTTCTCCCACTGCTATAATTCAGGGACCTTTTGGGTTAATTAGCTGTCCTGGGGAGCCTGGTCTCCTTATGTACCACTGTTTCCGGGGAAAATACATTTTCAATCATAAGATTGTTTCAAACAATCTTTGGAAATTGAAGCCTGTATGGATCCAAAGGAAATGCAGAAATTGGTCCATATATATAATTAAATACAAATAACAAAACAGTTAATGCCTACCCAGTGTTTTACTTTTTATTCAAGAGGCAAATTAATTAAGAAAGATTGTAAATGCAGAAGAGGAATTTGAATTTTGAAGAGCTCTTAACAAAACAGATTCTTTTTCTTTCATTTTTACTAGCGGTTTGGTTAAAAAGTGCACTGGGGCTAACAAACAAGAATAGTCATCATATAATTATCATCTATAGCTTTCCTAGAAACATTTAAAAAACATTTGTCATAATGGAGTGCAGCTAATGGGGAAGAGATGTGACAAAACATCTCTGGGATAGTTTTGGTATAAAGACACATTTCTTCCAATAAGAATCTGATTTTGAATGCCTAAAGTGTGGCTGAACTAGAAATTTGCATACACTTAAGTCAATTGAGGCTCTTGTTCAAGTCAGGGAGGCTCTTGTCCTCCATGCTATCCAGTTCCATTGGTGGTAAGAGGTTCCAAGATGGCGCAGGCAAGCACAGACAGCAAGGTCATTAATGCATTTATAAGTGCCATCGGGTTAGGAGGTCTAAAACTTTGGATTTAGAATGAAATGGAACAATAACCTTGGTGAAGATGGAAAAGTAGTCAGAGGCTCAAAAAGGGTAAGTGCAAGATCATTTACTTAGAGTGGATTAATGAAACAGAGATTGTGGAAATATAGGAAAGCACGGAACTACAATGAAATCAGAGAAAGAAGTGTGCATTATCATCTATGTATGGACAGAACATGATATGGAGGCCTCTTGCGCTGTTTCTATCAGTATTTTGACAAAATGTTCTCTCTAATTCTGTGTGCCAGGAAAACCTAGAGAGTGTTTGGAAGGGAAAAATCAAAAGGATGACAGATAAACAAGATGCCTCTTCCTTGGCTCAACAATTTAGAGATTTCTCACTTGGAAACAAGGCCTAATGGTGGTGAATGGGCAGCAATAAGAAGCCGTTTTAGCAGGAGGACGGAGGCCAGGGTTTTTCTGCCTTCTCTCCCAAAGATAAAGAAAAAGAAATGACTGTAAATGCTAGCTGAAGAAGTTTAGGTTGGATATAAAGTTGGATTGTGTCCCTGAAGGAAGAATTAGCTCTTCAGGGATAGGTCTTCCTTTCTAAAATATGCTCTGGGAGCTCTCATGCAGAAATGTGTTAAGAAAACAAAGCACTGTGAGAAATCTCTAGGTTAGAACCAGGGTCCCTCCACCTGTGATACAAATGCAAATGGACTGACATTTAGATAGGTCATTTGTTTCTTTGGTTAATTATTGGAAAGAACACAAACCATTTCAGGGAGTGGGCAGATAAAAAGATAACCCATTGAAATAGAAGGATAACATGGCCCCAAGAAGAAATAAAGTTAAAATAACCCAAACTGAGTTTTAGTGAACCCAGCAAAGAAACTTCAAAGAGATTAGAAGAACGCCTGCTGCATCATTGTTCCCGAGTCCTGATCCACTTTCAGAGACTGCTTTTTGACTCATCACTGTCTTGCAAAGAGAATCTTCTGTACCTGGTGGTTTTAATCAAGACACTGCTGCAGGGTGGCTACATTTCAATCCAATATCAGTCTGATTCCTTGACTTGCATTTACTTTTGGTTATTAAAATGGTCTCATTCCAGTTACAAAGAATGAAGTCTGTCCATGTTACAACTTCAGTGCTCGCCTCCTTTGCATTCTTCAACATCCCACCCTCCCGGAACAGGCTGGAGGTAAGTTCCAGCAACTTGGTGTGTTCTTCTCACCCTCCGCCTTCCTCCTTGTTCTTTCTCCTTTGCTGTTGAGGTGGGAGGAAGAAGAGATGTTTCCTCACACAAAGGCAGGCCCCAAGGCTGTCTGTGACTGTTGGTTTTTTCTCTACCAGTATGGCTCTTGGTTCTGGAAGTGGTGCAGCCAGGTGGTTATAGCTCTCTGCTGCCCCAAGCTGCATCTACCAATGCCCACACAGTCCCATGGGAACATGTCTACATCTTCTACACCATGAGTCTCTTCTCTCCTGCCATGGTCCATCTGCCTTGAAAAGATCTCAAACTTGAGGGAATACAGTCCTTGCTCATTAAGTCTGACTGTACCTCTTTTCTCTCTCTCCCTTGAGTTCTTGTAGCACAAAGCAAGTCACCAGCTCAGAAGCTCAGCTGACAGCCAGTCTGGGAAGGAGATGGCAGTTTTCCTTTTCTGCTGCCACCTACAAACTATAGGCTGATCCTATCCTTATGTCCAGTTTTCCCCAACATGATTTCCTTCTCTCTCCTAGTGCTCCTGTTAAACGTCTCAATGGAAGAGGCCATCAATCCAGTGAGGTCACTATGGCTTCTAGGAAGACTAGTCTTCTATCAAGAACTAGGCCCTTTTTGAACTTGGTCCTGGTAATGATCAATTCATTTCCTCCTGGAGAGCTATATCTGCCGAAGTCTCTATTCAGTGACCTCCGGGGCCAGGAGGAAGGACTTACTTGGTACGTCACACAAAAGTGTCAGGCTGACATTTGATCCTCCCCAGAGGCCTTTGCCATAAAAGCCCTCAGTCTCTTTAGCCCAAGGCCAGGACAAGCCTCTGGATGGCTAATGGATGCCATGATAGGCCCAGGTTTAGAAAGGAAAAGAGAGAAGAGCTAAAAGGGCAGGAGATGGAGACAGAAGGGCAGAGAGGTGTAACAGCAAAATGTGAAAGAAAGAGATGTATATGGCAGGGAGAGACAGAGTGTCACTAAGGCCCAGGCATCCCTGCCATTTCATCAGTCTGGTTTACCCTTAAGTAATAAAGGCTGCCGAGGGGCAGGCCGGGTGGCGTAGTGGTTAAGTTCACACGCTCCGCTTTGGCCGCCCGAGGTTTGCAGGTTCAGATCTTGGGCATGGACCTACGCACTGCTTATCAAGCTATGCTGAGGCGGGCGTCCCACATAGAAAATAGAGGAAGATGGACACAGATGTTAGCTCAGGGCTAATCTTTCTCACCAAAAAAAAAAAAAAAAAAAGGCCGGCCGCCAAATCATCACCATGTGGTGTCTCTGGATGCCTTTATCTTTGCTTCTTTCTCCATATTCCCAAAGACCGTGATTCTGATTCCCCCTCCCATGCATGGGAATAGAGCCGCCAGGTTGATATATACTCAGTGGAATCAAACTTGCTCTTTTTAGTTGTAATTCTGTCCCAGCCTGTTAGCACCATTGCCCACTTATTATCTCCTCCGCTGAGGATGACTCATGGCCCTTTCTGCTGCAAGCACTGGTCCAATAACTCTCTATTCTGCCTCTTCCATCATCTTTCATGCGTGAAAGACCAAGCCTTCATGAAAGTAAAAAAAAAAAAAATATATTGGGCCATCTTCTTCATTCGTTCAGTTTTAGCTTCCGGTTGTAATGGAGTTCAGTGTGGATCACATATAGCATCTCTCCTGTGTTCAAAAAGGTTGTATTCCCCGAGAAGCCTTAACTTCTCCATGGAGCCAACAACTCCCCCAGACCTAGAACCAACCTCCCTCCTCCAACCAGTAGTCCTGGCCCTTATCACGCTCCACACTCTTCCTTCTGCCCTGGGGATTTAAACATGATGAGATCACATAACATTCTGGAATATGAGTCTTACAGCTGTTTGTTAAAGTCACTGTCTTCCTCTTTTTCTTTATGCAGACCTAACTGTCACTGTCACCAGCTGTTTCCTATGCACATGGACATTACTATCTTCCTAGTCACCAATCTCAGAGGAGAGCTCCCTCATCTGCCTCCTGGCTCCTGGTCACTTCTCCACAGCATGTCCTGGAAGGTTCTCAGTCAAAGCCTCTCCCTCCCCTCCCACTTACAGAGATTCTCTCATTTCTGAATCTTTCTCCTTTACCTCAGAATCTTTCCAAATGCCTCCACGTCCTCTCAGAAACTACCCACATTTCCCTCATATCCAACAGCCACTCGGTTTTTATCTTGCATTCTCAATCACTTTGGGATCACCACAAGACACTACCGAGGTCACGTGCCTTCCTTTTTTGGTTTCTTCTCAGAGTGTACCCTTTTACATTTTCCAGGGCAACGCTACTCACTTCATTTCTCTATTCACCTTCTCCTCAGGGCTTCTCCCATCTTCTTTCATATCAACAGCTACTCTCTCCTTTGACCGTTTAATGGATTCCAAAATCTCTCTAAGCATTCTTTCTTGAAATGTGCTACTTCCCAAACCACCTTGCCAAGGAGCAAGCCCAGATTTTTCTTCTCTGAAGATAAGAACTTTGGCCTGCGAAGCCTACACAACCCAACCCTGGACACTTACCTCTCTGATCTCATCTTCTACTCCTCTCCCTCTCATTAGCTAGGTCCCAGCCACCCTGCTATGGGTTGAATTGTGCCCTCCCAAAAGATATATTGAAATCCTAACCTCAGGTACCTATGAATGTGAACTTATTTTGAAACAGGGTCTTCGCAGATGTAATCAAATTACGATCAGGTCACTAGGGTGGGCCATCATCCAATATGACTGGTGTCCTTATAAGAAGAGGAGAAGAGACACAGAGAGAGACACATAGGGAGGAGAAGGCCACATGATGTCAGAGGCAGGGATTGGGGTGATGCATCTATAAGCCAAGGAACGCCAAGGATTGAGGGCCACACCAAAAGCTAGGAAGAGGTAAGGAAGCATCCTCTCAGAGTCTCAAAGGGAGCCGGCCCTGCTAGTACCTTGACCTTGGACTTCTGGCCTCCAGAATTGTGAAAGAATAAACTTGTCTCATTTCATGCCACCCAGTTTTGGTACTTTGTTACAGCAGCCCCAGGAAACTAACACATTACTGGAGCACAAAAGCAGCACACCCTTGTTTCAGGCTTGTTTGTTGCCTTGGGCATGGGAACACTCCTCCTGAGAACTGACTATGGCTCTCTCTCACTGCCTTCAGGCTCTGCTCAAACGCTGCTTCTCAGAGACGACTTTCCTGACCAACCGTATGTATGTAAGATAGCAGTTGATCCCTACCCCCCACACACCCATCACTCTCTACCCCCATTACCATGCCGTGTTTTCTTCATGGCCAGGATCACTATCATCTGACACAGGATAGATTTATGACATAGGATAGATTTATGTCTTTATTTGTTTACTGTTGCCTCCTTCCTACTCATCTGGGTCTAGTTTATTCACTGCTATATCATCAGGGTGAAGAACACAGCCTAGAACTTTTTGGCTAATCCATGACTATCTGTTGAATGAATATATCCATTAGTTCTGCTTTCACCTAATATCAGTGCATTAAGCATTTGGACGTGTTTATATATGTATTCTTTCATGTTGGCATGTGCCAATGGTTCTTTGATTCTAACTTCCTAAAGGCAGTGGGTGAATCTGCTTGTTTCAACAATGGCTCAGCATAGAGCCACACACAGCATGTGCTTTCAATGCCTGCTATAGCTGATAATAGATTTCAAAATGTGAATGATGAACAATACAAGTAAAGCAGAATACGTACAATTTCCTTAACTTATATTTTCAACATATACTAACAATAACCACACTTCTTAACCATTTCCTCTGGCTGGCAGTCTACGTGCATTATCTCTGCAGTGATGTGAATTCTCCTGCCATTTTAAAGTCTGGGAGATTGAGGCTCAGAGAGGTTAAGAAACTTGCCCAAGATCATGGAGCAAGAAAGCAGTAGAGCAACCAGCCTGGCTCCAGAGCCCGTGCCATAAGCTCAATGGTATACTGTCTACTGATGTCTAGCAACTAATATAGGCTCTTTTTCAAAAAATATGGAACAATTTATGATGAAGGAAAGAGGTAATCAACTGAAAAGATGGATAGTACCTTCTCTTGAACTATATGAGGTAGAAAGAAGCAAGAATAAAATAGAAATTATGAAACACTTTAAGTGTAGTAGACAGGAACAAATCTGAATTTTTTTGAACATGTGGAATGCTCTAAATCAGTCTGAGTAAAATAAAAATTATGGGGGAGGGCAAAAGTATACATATTTTAATACACAGCAGTCAATTTCTATGTTCTAGTTAGCATCACTAAAGAATAATAATGCCAATTTGGAAAAAAAAAATTAGTGTAAATGGTACAAATATATTGAAACCACGTGGACATGTTCACAGACACACACACAGAACCTCCAAAGGACTGGTATTCTGAAATCTGAGTCCTCTTCCCTCAATTCTAAGTGAGTATGGATTAGGCTATATTTTTCTGGGAACTTCAACTTAAAATTCAACAGTCATCACCTGAGGAAGCAGGAAGCTTTCTCTCACTCCGCAGGCTGGACTTTAAGCATTTTGTAAGCACTGTCACAGACTGGGGCCTTGCCCTTTCATGGTGCTTACCACATGGAGTCACATTGCCCTGTTTACATACTGTCTGCCCAGGAGGTTGTGGATTCCTTAAAGGTAAGATCTGTATATATTATTAATACCTGATTCTCCTACTAACACAAAACAGGCTGTCGATAAACTCTTGTTTCCACTAGAACTAAAGATTCCATTTCTTTAAAAACAAAAAAATGTTTTATTGGAGTTAGATGGTAAGGCAATTGGGAAGAGGCTTGTCAGGAGTTAGGAAAATAAAATCAGTGTTGGTTTCCCAGAGAAATTGTTGTTATCTTCAAACTGCATAAGTTTACTGTATAAGATCTTCCAACACTTTGGTTGCATATTTGATAGCCGAAAAAGAGGCAATCAGGCCAAAAATCGAAACTAAATCTTCATCAGTGGTGGTCACCAGCTATTTCCATCATAGGGAAGTGAATACAAGTCGGTCCTTCTCACAGGTAACATTAAAGTTTGAGTTTTTTAAAAAGGCATGCTATTTAAGTGTCTGGTCTAATGTTTAAAAAAATATATTTTAAAATTATTTAAAAATTTTAAATTTAAATTTTTTATTAAATTAATTTAAAACTTTATTAAATTTAATTTATTAATGTATAATGAAATGAATTAAAATATTCAAAAATTTTACATTTTAAAAATAATCACTTCTTATCACTTGAAAATGTGCAAATACTTTTTAATCTCCAGGCAAGACATTACCTTAAATGCCACCATATAGCGTACACATGCATATATATGCTCCTGTTTGTGTATGACTGTCCAGGTGTGAATATGGGGTGTCCACCTGAATATTAGTGCCTACTCTAATGTGTGCATGAGAAGAAATGGCAGCAAATGCAGGAGGGAGGAGCATAAATAAACTCAAGTCATCACAACCCATGAAAAGCACTTGGTCTTATCCCCAAATCAATACGGTGTTCTTAATATTCTTAACTGAGGAGGAGTTCCTGGAAAGAATAAGGAAAAGATTTACGAAAAAGTACTGAGAAGTTATCAACATTTAAGCATCTCCTAAAAGATGCCTGTAGTACACACACATGAGCTAATTTTCATGTCTAATAACTCTCTAGATCATCTACAGCTCAATTTATTGTGACATTCCCAACAATCTAGGAGACAGTGTAGATGGCAGACATAGTTCAAATGTTACTGACACCCATTCATGCCAATCACGCCTCTGCCCTTTAAAGCAAGGGGACCCACCTACATATCAGATATTCATTAGTCCATGAAAAGGAGCTGCACAAAGTTGGTGTGTTTGCATCAATGACCCAGACCCTCTCCTTATGCTTTCTCCCTCCCCCTTCTTCTTTAACTTTTCCTCCATTGCTTTTCTTCTGATCTCATCTCAGTCTGGCTCTGAACTCTGAACCTCATATCTCAATGTTTGGACACTTGCTGGTCTTCAAAGTATTCTGCCCCAGATCAGGGCACCCCATGGATTGCAGACTCTATCTTAGTCACTGGTGGTTGCCCAACTGACCACACCCAACCTCTCCCCTCATTTCCACCTCTCTGCTGGAAGGGGAACCAGGAGACTGCCTTAAATCCAAGTTCACTGGGCCAGGAGGAAGAGTGAGGGACAGGGCTTTCAAATCAGCCGAGGTATGGAAGTGAATTCTCAACTTTGTATCTCTAAGATCTGGCATTATTTTGAACAAAACTGAATTTCTTGGTTTCATTATATGAAAACTGTACAAAGCACTGTAATAAGGAATGAGAAAGGTATGATTTATGACCCTCCACATATAGGAGATTTAATTCTGCCTTTTGCTCAATGGCCTAGCCATTGTGTGAACAAAGTCAATACCAATAATGAAATGTAGACTGAAGGGCTAAATCAATTCAATAAAATGCAATAGAAAGACTAGAAGACTGAGCAAATTTGCAAAGGCTAGTGCCTGCAAGATTAGTATTTGGACAACAGGTAATTACAAAAATCAATACCTGTATATGAAAACATGACAGGAAGCCATCCGTCACAAAGGGAGAACCATTACTAAAGGTCTGGGCCCTGAGTTAGGATGAGAGAACAAAACAGTTGGGTGCAAAATCCCTATCAGAGGTTACAAGTCTGTGCGTGTCTGTGTATGGGTATGCATGTGCGCTCCCTGTGTGACTGAAGGAGAGAGAAAGGGAAAGTCCAGATGGCTCACTTTGTATTTTATTTAAGCCTTTTGCACTTTCTCTGTTCCATTGGCTTTTACCAACTTCGATCTCCTTTTGTCAACCTGGTTTCAGGCTGTGCCCTACATCACCCCTCCTTCTCACCCCAGCCTCGCAGGAACCAGGCGAACATTATCATGAGGTCCTGGCAGTGTTCGGAGCCTTTAGGAGGTGGAGCAGAGGAAGGATGTCTGTAATATGAACACTGCTCTAAGAGCCAGCTGTTGGAAGAATCTCCAAGCAGCGAGAGGTGATATAGGCAACCCTGAGGGCAACCACAGCAAAATAAAAAAATAAGCACATGTACACACAGATGTGGGCATACACACATAAGATAAAATAGTAACTTGAGTGTCTTAACTGTGTTGCTGGCCAAAACAGAATATAAATGAATGACTATGTCACTGCTAAACGTTTTCCGTACATTAAGTCATTTATTCCCTACATAGACTCTACACTGGACGTATCAGCATCTCTATTTTAAAGGCAGGAAAAGCGGCTTGAGAGGTCAATCAGTTCATTCAAGGAAACACAGCTGGTGAGCAGGGAAGCGGCATCAGAAGATGCATCTGCGACACTGATGCGTGTGCTGGTCATCCTTCCATTGCACCACCTTGTCTACCACAGGGCACTGGGGGTGTTTCTGATGTGGCCACATATAAGTCTCTAGCCCGCTGTTGGGCATCATTGCTACTGAGAGGCTTCAAGGCCAGTCCCTGGATCATGTAGACAGAGCCAGTTAGACTAGTGACTTCAAACCTCCCCAGGCCGTGATGTCTGTACTGCCTGACCGCATGACTCCTTATAATAAAGAGCTTGACTCCATTTTTTGATGTTTGGCTTCTGACAGCTTTTAAGACTCAGCCTCCCTCTTCCCCTCTGCCCACATCTGAGCAAGCTGATAACAAAACTCGGTGCCTCTTCCATTGGCACCAGTAGGAAGTTCAAACCATGCAAGCCCCTGGCCACTTGTGACAACCTCGCCAGCCCTACCCTCTAACGACCATAAAATCCTCAAGACAGTCTTCTTTCCTGCTCTCTCAAGCCATGGTCAACCCTGCTTGGGAGCCACACTGCTCACCTTCATAAGCCTCATTATGAGAGTATTCCATCTTTTCACCCTCTCCTAGGGTGTGTATGGTGTCATCAGTCTTGACATAAGAACAAATTTTGGGTAGGAGTCCATCCTGCTTTTGTTGGGGTACCACAACACTTCTGAATCAACTTTATGCCAATAATGGAATGCAATGCTTTCATGGCCTTTAGAGAAACCCTCAAAGTTATAATCTTCAAAAAATGACAGGGTGGGATTCCCCTAATCAGAAATCTGTCCTTCATTTTGAATGGCTATTTTGTTTTCTGTTAAAGGCAGAGAATGATGAAGATAATTTCCATTTGGGACAGGAGCCATATAACTTTAATTTCTTTTTAGATCATTTTAATAGTATTTTTTGACATTTTTAAATTTATCGTAGATGGACAATATTTTTCTCTATCTCAGCCTTGGCACTATTGATATTTGGGACTGGATAACTCTTTGTTGTGGGGGTTGCCCTGTGCATTATAGGATATTTTCCAGCATTTCTGACCACTACCTACTAGATGCTAATGGTGCCACCACCACCTTCTCCAGCTGTGACAACCAAAAATATCTCCAGATGCTGCCAACTGTCCCTTGAGAGGCAAAATTACACCTGGCTGAGAACCACTGCTCTATATTCATTCTACAAAACAATATGACTTTTCTAAGAACAAGCATGGATCAAGTCCTCTGTAGTCCCAGTGGCAGAGAGACAGAAAAAATGATGAAAAGCTGCTAGGCTATATACATCCCAGTGCAAGCAAGCAAAATCTGTAATAAATTGCAATTATATCTTCAAATCTCTTCTTTCCACTCTTAAACTAATTTACACTCATCCTCAAAATTGCTTACATGATATGGAGATGACTCTTTATAGCTTATAAAATCTTTTTTAAAAATTTGATTACTCAGCTGCTTATATGCAAATGCTTGTCTGTTGTCTAAAAAATCAGAGTTAGCTGTGCTGACCAATGTGATTTTCCAGAAATATCACACACCACAATGTATGCACTTTAAAGTATTCCAAAACACAGAGTTTGTTAACAATTGTTGACATGATGGACACAGACAATAATCTCTTTAATAAAACACATATACCCATATTATACCCAGTGGTATCTTTGTAAATGGCTCAGAATGCTTGGTTTTAACGCACAGCTGGCTTACTGCCTAAAGTTCCCATCTTATCAATGAGTTTTCCAGGAAGGACAAATGATACCATATACTGACTATAGTAACCTTGTAATTTCAGGAGACAACAAAAGATGCTTTGTATTTCTTTAGGCTTTAGGGGCAGAGATGACTCCAGAGATGGAATTGGGAAGAGAAAGGCAAATCACACCAAAAGTACAGCATCTGACAATCTTGCCTCTGTTGATACTGGCACGTACTCTGGGTCATCTATTCTTCAGTAGTCAAATATTAAAAAACAAGAATGTACGCATAGGCATGCCACATGCCAATTAATTAGATGAAAAGTGCTATGTTTCAGTCTTAAATATGGATCTAAATTTTGACAACATAACTTTAATTTTCCTATTTCTTTCCCCTTTCAAGATTATTCTAAAAATTTAAGAGATGATGAATTTGACACCAGTCATTTGAGAATCCAAGTAGCACTTACCTCAGCTTTAATTTTATTGTCTCCAAAACAGAGGTGTTGTAAATAGGCTGCAGCATTAGACTGGACCGACGGAAACTGATGTTGCAACATCTGAATCACTTCAGGCAGTTCTGGGTCTCTCCATCCAAATTCTCTGAACAAAAGGAAGGCGGGAGAACGTGAGAGAGAAATCCTGCCACACTGTTGACATACGGTTAACTCATTTATGAAATGCACTTAAGAGTTTACCTGGGACTATTTCACAATCGGTTGTTCCGGTTTTCTTACACATGTACTCACTTAAAAAAAGATTTGAAAAGATTTCCTTGAGTAAATGGTTTGGAAGTACATACGTGTATACATAAACATATATACACATGTATACGTATATAATTTTAAATCTGTCAGCTGAAGTTACATGTTTATGAAGACTATGAAAAAAATGACAAATGGCACATGATTTTATTAATATATACATTTTTCATTTGGGCTTAAATGGATAATTTATAAGGTCGCATTTATTTTCTAATACATTGCTTCAACAGTCTGATTTAAGTACAGCATTTAGCTAAATTACCAGACAAGAGAAAATATAATCGGGTGAGTCCAATCCAAAATGTCATAATAGCAGTTGATGTCATCATCTTTATTATTTTTATAATTATTATTGTTGTTATTATTATCATAATCTCTTCTTTAAAAATAGACAGAGTCCCTAAACGATTCTCTAGGGATACAAGTATAGCAACAAGAAGACATTATAAAAGAAAATCATTTATTTAAAGAGTTAGGTTTAATTTCATTTATAGACCAAAAATAAATAAGCTATATAAGTGTTAAAAAAAAAGAGTTAGGTTTATTCATACGATGTTAATAAATTTTATGCATTGTACCTTCTTTTCCCGTAACCTCCTTTTTTACATCTGAGCTACTCTAAGAAGCTGGTTGTTTACTTAATTTTAAGAACTACGCTCTAAGATATTTAAATCCATTCTAAAACATAAGGTTGATGGTACCATTATGCAAATTAATATTCTTTTACGAAATCAATCAGCTCAACCAGTAAGAACATGGAGTGAACAAGGCCAACTGTATGGATTCTGTTCCTGTAGCAGGGAACCAATTTTTAACAGAGAAATAAAAAAAGCAACCTCTGAGACCACAGATAAAAACTTGACCCCACGAGCCACAAAAGGCTACTATTTACTCAAAGGACAGGATGGAAGAGAAGTGAGAAGGCTCTGTAACAAGCACTCAACTGCTGGAAAACAACTCAGATGCGTACATCCTATTGATGCCAGGCCAGTACTGTCACCTGAGAAGAGGAGTCATGACAAACGACAGAGAGAAGGAACAGACAAAGGTTAAAAGTTTCCTCGTAGATGCTAACCTGTTCTCTTTATCTTTCCTTTATCACAACTGGCGGAGGTTGTCAAGCAAACCTCAAACCATCTTGGTGCTTCCCTCATAGCCATTGAAGACAATAGGACTCCTTTTGAGTTGGCTTAGTTTTTATTAGAAAGATAACACATTCGATTTCATGTGAGTTAAGTATTTAATAAATGTACCTAATATCTTAGGCAGACTCACACATTTTCAAAAGGACATATATAGTACAGTAATACATTTGCTACAAAACACCTAAATGATTGCTGATAATGGACAAACTATTGAATTCTTCTTGGCTATGTGATCACAGCAGAAAACAATTATGGATTAAAACACAGGATGCCTGTTTTTCTTTTTAATTTAATTTCCTTTTGTTGCATGATTCTAAACTACCTCTGCAACATTGAGATAGCACAGTCCCTCTTCCTTTAACAGCAGCCTCCTAAAATTATATTCTTTGTACAAATTAAATCAAAATCTACAGAACACCTGTAAATGAAAATTAAAAGTGTTATGTAAAGACTGGATGGCTAAGATGAATTCAGGGAAGCCCATGCTATTGGAAAGTGATTAGTAAAGAATTCATTTCAGCCTATTTTATTAACCGGATGGTAATTGCTCTATTAGGCTTACATGGCACCTATCAAAAACATCTTTGGGAAATGGAAAGATATTCCATGCTCTTGGATTGGAAGAATTAACATAGTTAAGATGTCCATACTTCCTAAAGCAATCTATAGATTCAGTGCAATCCCTATCAAAGTTCCAACAACATTTTTCAAAGAAATAGAACAAAGAATCCTAAAATTTATATGGAAAAACAAAAGACCCCAAATAGCTAAAGGAATCCTGAGAAAAAAGAACAAAGCTGGAGGTATCACACTCCCTGATTTCAAAATATACTACAAAGCTATAGTAACCAAAACAGCATGGTACTGGCACAAAAACAGACACACAGATCAATGGAATAGAATCGAAAGCCCAGAAATAAACCCACACATCTATGGACAGCTAATCTTCGACAAAGGAGCCAAGAACATACAATGGAGAAAAGAAAGTCTCTTCAACAAATGGTGTTGGGAAAACTGGATAGCCACATGCAAAAAAATGAAAGTAGACCCTTACCTTACACCATACACAAAAATTAACTCCAAATGGATTAAAGACTTGAATGTAAGACCTGAAACTATGAAACTTCTAGAAGAAAACATAGGCAGTACGCTCTTCGACATCGGTCTTAGCAACATATTTTCAAGCACCACGTCTGACCGGGCAAGAGAAACAATAGAAAAAATAAACAAATGGGACTACATCAAACTAAAAAGCTTCTACACAGCAAAGGAAACCATCAACAAAATGAAAAGACAACCTAACAATTGGGAGAAGATATTTGTAAACCATACATCTGATAAGGGCTTAATCTCCAAAATATATAAAGAACTCATGCATCTCAACAACAAAAAAACTAACAACCCAATTCAAAAATGGGTAAAAGACCTGAACAGACACTTCTCCAAGGAAGATATAGAGATGGCCAACAGACACATGAAAAGATGTTCAGAATCATTAACTATCAGGAAAATGCAAATCAAAACTACGAGATATCACCTCACTCCTGTCAGAATAGCTATAATTAACAAGACAGAAAACAACATGTGTTGGAGAGGATGTGGAGAGAAGGGAACTCTTATACACTGCTGGTGGGAGTGCAAACTGCTGCAGCCACTATGGAAAACGGTATGGAGATTCCTCAAAAAATCAAGGATAGAACTACCATATGATCCAGCTATTCCGCTGTTGGGTATTTATTCAAAGAACTTGAAAACACCAACGCGTAAAGATATATGCACCCCTGTGTTCATTGCAGCGTTATTCACAATAGCCAAGACTTGGAAGCAACCTAAGTGTCCATCAAGGGACAAATGGATAAAGAAGATGTGGTATATATACACAATGGAATACTACTCAGCCATAAGAAACGACGAAATCCAGCCATTTGTGACAACGTGGATGGACATTGAGGGTATTATGCAAAGTGAAATAAGTCAGAGGGAGAATGTCAAATACCGTATGATTTCCTTCATGAAGTAGTAGATAATAACAACAATAAACAAACACATAGAGATAGAGATTGGATTGGTGGTTACCAGAGGGGAAGGGGGGAGGGAGGAGGGCGAAAGGGATAATCGGCATATGTGTGTGGTGATGGTTTGTAATTAGTATTTGGGTGGTGAACACGATGTAATCTATGCAGAAATAGAAGTATAATGATGTACACCTGAAATTTATACAATGTTATAATCCAATGTTAGTGCAATAAACAAAACATCTTTGGAACAAGAGCTCTAGAGGAACAGTCTTAGGGACTCTGTACACATGCACGCACATGTGCGTGCATGCACGCACACACACACACACACACACACACACACACACAGCCCAAACTCAGAACAGATGGACTTTCCAAAGAATCATGAATCTGGGAGGAATCTAAGCTCTTCACTCTTAGGTCAAAAGAAAGGCTATTGTCAGCTTCTCCCTGAAACTTCTGGAATTGCAAACATCCCCTCCATCGCCACTACTGTCCTCCTAGACCTAGTTTCTCACCTTTCACCCTGCTGACCATGCTAGTCACCTCCCACCTCACCATTCTTCCTACTTAAATCATCTAGATATGCAAACATGCAAAAACAATTGTGCCACTATCTTGCTTAAGACCCTCAGTAGTTCCCACTGTCCTTGGGATAAAGACCAGGATATTCCTATGGCCCTCGAGGCCTTGCTGGACTTGCCATCTCCTACCTCGCCAGCCTCATGTCATACCGCCTTCCCCTGGCTCTCAGCACTGGTCATACCGGTGGACGGGCGGGCAGTGCTCTCTCCTGCCTCTGTTCCTGCCACCTGGAACGGTCCTGGCCCAGTGGCCTCTCACTCAAACTTGGGGCCTTGGGTTCTCTGAGACTTCCTCAGTGAAGCCCTCCTGGATTCCCATCCATGCAGTGCTGAATCAGAAATGCCACCATTATGTTGTGGACTGCGACCGATTACCAGCTCCCTCTCCACTCTGCGGTAAGTTCTTTGAGGCCAGGGCCATGACTCTTTTGGTCATCTTTGTTACCTGGCACATACAACACTCCCTGGTACATAATAGACACTATGTAAATGTGTTTTAAAAGAATGAAGGCGTGAAGGAATGAGTGAAGGAAGCATCTTGGCAGGGGGAGTGTTTCCTCAATTCTACTGGTGACTATAGGAAAATCAAGGGTCATTGCTGTGGCCAATCAGTCATTCCTAAAGTGCCCCCCGCCCCCGACACACAAACAGACACAGATACGCACAGACAGACACACAGTCATTCTCCATGCTGCCAACCTGAGCAGTCTTTTCTATGCATCAATCTTGTAACCATATGGCTTAAACCCTCCAGTGGCTTCCCACTCCACTTCAAAAAGATCCAACTCCTCAACTCTGCTAGTGAGGCCCCACAAATACGACTCTGGGCTATTTCTGTGCCTCTCACTCCAACCTCCTTCCTTCCTCTTGAAAACAGTACCCCTGTTTCCATCTCAAGATTTGGTACTTCCAAGAAGGCTTTTCCCTCCTGCCTCTGCGTGGGCCTCTCTTGTCTTCAGTAGGTCTCAGTTCAAATGTCTCTGAGGGGATCTCCTTGTAGCTTCTAACCAAAGACGCCCCACCCCAAGTCATCTCTACCCTACTGCCCTGTTTTATCCACAGTACTTATGACTATCTGAAGTTCTCTTCTACTGCTTTTATTATTATTATTTATTGTTACCTGTCTCCCCCCAACATACTCCCCCCACTCTAAGCTCCATGGGGGAAAGGACATTCCCCACAGCGTGAAAGAAAGCCTGGAGCCACCAGGACCCAATCCTCATTTGATGCAGTGAAAACCCGTGAGGGTGGGGCGCTGGGTGGGGGGGACTACTCTGGGATAGAGTGAAAGGGGGTGAGAGAGATCAGAAAGCCAGATAAGACCAAAGAATAAAGTAAGTTAGTATTTAAAATGACTCAGTTGTCTCCAGGATTGGGTAGGAGGGGACTGTGTGTCCAGGCAGTTGACTTCTGGTTGCCCTAACTGCATTCCTCCAGGACTCAGCCACGGTGGCAGTTACCCTCTCAGAGAGTACCGATGTTTTCAAATGCTCTCCTCAATTTCACAAGATAGATGCTAAAGGAGCACCACGCCCCGCCCCCCAACAGAAGGTTTGAGGGAATGATTTACATCCAAGTCTCTTTTTCTAGAACAGCTCTATTTCACTTAAATGAGATTCTGTTTGGATTTTTTGCTGGCCATGGAGATGGACTCCAGAGAAATTGCTGAAGGCCTAGAGGAAATAACCTGTCCCTCTCGTTTGGGCCAGAATTCAGTATATGGTCTGGCTTCTTCATATAAGGTCTTAATCCTTAAGGATGAGGAGTGGCTCACAAGGCAAAAATGTTCTGGAAAAGACAAATACAAGCGAGGGAACAGGACTTCTGAAGGTATGGGGTCATTGGAGGGGTTGATATATTTGGGAAAGGTGTACATTCAGCATGGTTCAGGTAAGTCTGTGGACCAGGAGGCTGCGGGGAGAAGGGGTGCCCGGGAATGGGGGACGTTGGAGACAGGGCTGGAAAGCAAGTTTGGGATGAGATCATGAAGGGCCTTTCACTCAAATACAAAAAAGTCTGGGCCTGGTCTGTGGTCAGTATTGAGGAAAAGAAATCTAAGGAAATTTAGATTTGCTTAGGCTTAAAGAACAGGCAGAAAAATAATCTTAAGTAATAAAGTGAGCGTGTACTAAAAGTCAGTTGTCAAGTTTCGCTATTAACATACTTGAATTCTTTAATCCCTAACTAGGCTTATGTACTTTATTTTCATTTTACAGAGGAGAAAACTTAGACTTAGAGATGGTAACAAGCCTGAGTGGTGGAGCCAAAATAAAACTCTAGCTGTCTGCTTTGGAAGAGATAAATTTGACCATGTAACTATGTTGCCTGTTGTAAACCTTGTCTTGAAATAATGCGTAAAACAGTGATATTTTAGACAATATGTCTAAAACAGTGTCCTCCCCAGGGGACATTTGGTAACACCTGAAGACATTTTTGGTTGTCACAACCAGAAGATGTCACTGGCGTTCAGCAAGTAGAGGCCCGGGATGCTGCTCAACATCCTGCAATACACGGGACAGTCCTCTACAAGAGAATTATCTGTTCCAAAATGTCATCAGAGCCAGCGTGCAGAAACCCTGGTCTAAACATGGACTGGATTTGATCGTTTTTGTTGAGCAAGCATGTTATAAACTTTTCACTCCTTGATTATTGTAGTAGAATGGGCACTGGATTGGGCATTGGAATAATTGGGAAGGAGGTCAGAAGTTGAACATCTGGCTTTCTTCCCTTTAGCCTGTAAATATAGGACAGTCCCTTAGCGTTTGCTGGCCTTGGTTCCACGGATCAAATATAGAATAATGCCACTTATTTCATGGGATTTCTTTTTGAATGACAACATAAAACAATACACATGAAAGCACTTGGTAAACTATGAAGAGCTAGATATATACTAGTAATTGTTACTCTAAGACTGCTATAAGGAATATATACATATATATTTAATATATGTAATACCATTTTTTAAAATAACCTTTTATTGATGTGTTTTCAATTGGCTCTTATACTTATTTGAAGGAATATAAGTGTAAGGAGAGATATTGCTTTAGCTTGTAGTAAAAATTATGTGTTAAAATTTGCCATTATAAAATGATTTCCTTTCCCCCATGCCCCTTCAGAGGCTGAGTGCTATAGTGGGCAAAGTGCTTTTGATGCAGTCAGAGCTGGTTCAAATCCTGCTCCACCATGAACTCTCTCTGCAGCCTTGGGCTCCTTCTGTGTCTTGTCTGCTGCTGAATCTCCACTGGCTGGTATGCGAGGTGTTCTTGGAGTATATGTTCATTGAGTCCATCCGTCACATTGAGATAATAATTCCTACCTTGGAGTATTATTGGAATGATGAGAAACAATATATATGAGCCCCTTAGAGCAATGTCTGGCACATAGTATGGGCCGTCAAGAAATTTCAGGGATCATCTATAACTAGACGAAGAGAAGAATAAGAAATAAGAATCATCTATGATTTCCCACAGAAGCCCAACTCATAACTCTTATTTGTACTGGGGCTTCACTTTAGAAATGTTAAAGGAATTGGAGAATATGCAAATGTAACCTTTTCACCATTAAAACTTGTCACACAGACCAACAATATTGTGACTAAATCTTCACTCTTATAGGGACTATCTGAGTTAAAATTACAACGTGTTCAGCACACAGCTAAATAGCAAACATTTTGAACTTCGTTACTACGTTATGCTGGCACCGAAACCTAAGAGTTGATTTACTGTCACAACATTTTATCAAGTTTACTTCTGCACTGAAAAGAGCCCCAGGACAACCAGAGCCCTCAGGAATGCAAAATCTGATTTTTAGCAAAGCTTTATGTCAGAGGGATATTGCTTACTTTGATTGCTACCTCAATAATTTCCATTGGGGGCAGGCCTCTATGAACATTTTTTAAACATATGAAAATCTCAATCATTTATAAACTTTTGAACTCCAACTAAAAGTTTTAAAGATTATATTGGCTTTAATTTTTACATCCAGGGCCATGAGGTGGCCTGTTTTGTCTCTGATTTGGTCTTGTTGATAGGGCTACAAGGATGCAGAGGCAGTGGTCATAAGAAAGTTATATAGAAGGATTTCTTTTTTTAATGACAAAATGGAGAATTTTAATTCTTATTGACCAATGAGAGTTTATCCAATGATAAACACACAGGAGGAGCATTAATGTCTTAATTCTCATTCCTTGATAGTTTGTAACTCAAACAAAAAGCTGACCTATATGGTTAATCACATTTAAAAAAATCTTTGCTTTTATATAAACAGTTGCACTAGAATTATGACCATCTAGAGAGCAAGTTCAATTGTTATAGTTTTTAGAAATGGCTTTCTCCAAGCTTTACATTTTGAGAAGACGTAATTCCCAAAACTATATCATAAACATTAATTCACCCAACTATGACTTCTCTACCTGTGTCCTGATGGGGCAGCCACAGTGCTCCCCAGCAATGCGTTCAGCTCATGGGGACTAGAAGTGCTCTGGGACCACCCAGCCAGCAGCTCTTCCCTCCCATCAATGATGCTCTTCTCATCTGAAATCTGGACTATTAATTATATCCTCTCTTTTCACAAAAGATTGAGGCAGCTTGCACAAACTACCTCTGATGATATGATAAAACTGAAATGAAAAATCAAGTACACAAAAGGAAAATTCAAATATTATGACATAAGTTCAGCGTACTTGCTTAATTTGTTTCATATTTGACTCTTTCCTTACAAATAGCCCTGCCAATAGGAGATAAATTAATAGAGGAGAGAAGGGGCCATTTCTGTTAGTTAAGTAAAAAGACAGAAAGCCTACCACTTCCTGCACTGGGAAATCAGGAGGGAAGAATCTGGGACTCTCTATACCTGTCCCAATATTTGTGGCAATCTCTGGTTAGGATACTGAGGGAAGCTGAATAACGGCCCCCAAAGATATCCAGGTCCTAATCCTTGGAACCTGTGAATGTTACCTTATACGGCAAAATGGACTTTGCGAGAATGAGAAGGCAACACAACACTGAAATAAGATGATATGCTGCTGTCTTTGAAGACAGAGAGAGGGGCCATGAGCCAAGGAATGCAAGGAAGGCAGCTCTAGAAGCTTGCAAAAGCAAGGTAAAGGATTTTTTCTCTAGAACCTCTGGAGGTAGCATGGCACTACTGACACCTTGATTACAGTCCAGTGAACCTGTTTTCAGACTTCTGGCCTTCAGAACCATAAAAGAATAAATATGTCTTGCTTTAAATCATCAACTTTGTGTTAATTTATTATAGCAGCCACAGGAAACAAATGCAGAGGCCCATCTGACCACAAGATACGACCCTTTTAAGCCTGGAAGAGACCACCTCATTGGGGCAAAGAGGTGGAGGGAGCTGCTTGGAATATTCCAAGAGGCACCACCTCCACAATTCACGCCTCTGGGAGTCTTCTCTGTGACTTCTGATTACCAGGCAGACTCCTCTATTACTTGACTCTGACTTCCCAATCACCTCTTGTTGATCTATCCGTCTAACTGCAACTTCTCTGACCTTCGGCTTATCTCAGTAAGGCCTAGGAGCCTTCACTTCTCACCATATTCCTGCAGGCTGCCTGCTTTATCTTAGGATTCAGTCATGACCCACTCACTCCTCCAGCCAGTGTTCACCAAGTGGCCACTGTGCGTCTAGCCACTAGGGCTATGATATCGAACAGAGCAAAGGTCCCTGTCCTCGGGGAACTTGCTTTCTAATGGTAATAGGCAATTAATTATTAAAAGAGCAAAATATATCATTTGTCAGTTAGTGATAAGTTTGTATTGGGTTGAATAGTGTCCTCCCAAAATCACGTCCACTTGGACCCTTAGAATGTAACCTTATTTGAAATAGGGTCTTTTCAGGTATAATTAAGGATCAAGATGAGACTTTACTGGATTAGGGTGGGGCTTAAATCCAATGAGAGTGTCCTCATAGGAGACAGAAAAGGACACAGAGACACAGAGAGAAGAAGGCAACGTCCAGATGGAGGCAGAGACTGGAGCAACGTGGCTACAAGCCAAGGGATGCCATGGATTGCTGGTAACCACCAGAAGCAAGGAGAAAGTCACGGGATGGTTTCTCCTTCAGAGCCTCTGGAAGGAATCAACTCTGCTGATACCTTGATTTCGGACTTCTGATCTCTTGAACTCTTAGAGAATAAACTTCTGTTTTTTTTTTTTTTTTTAATTGATGTTTTAATGGTTTCTAACATTGTGAAATTTTGGGTTGTACATTTTTGTTTGTCCATCACCCCATATATGACTCCCTTCACCCCTTGTGCCCACCCCCCACCCCCACTGCCCGGGTAACCACAGTCCAGTTTTCTCTGTCCATGTGTTGGTTTATATTCCACATATGAGTGAGATCATACAGTGTTTGTCTTTCTCTTTCTGGCTTATTTCACTTAACATAATACGCTCCAGGCCCATCCATGTTCTTGCAAATGGGACGATTTTGTCTTTTTTTATGGCTGAGTGGTATTCCATTGCATATATATATACCACATTTTCTTAATCCAATTGTCAGTCGAGGGACACTTAGGTTGCTTCCACTTCTTGGCTATGGTGAATAATGCTGCAATGAACATAGGGGTGCATAAGCCTCTTTGGATTGTTGATTTCAGGTGCGTTGGATAGATTCCCAGTAGTGGGACGGCTGGATCATAGGGCATCTCTATTTTTAATTCTTTGAGGAATCTCCATACCGTTTTCCATAGAGGCTGCACCAATTTGCATTCCCACCAGCTGTGTATGAGGGTTCCTGTTTCTCCACATCCTCTCCAACATTTGTTGTTTTTTGTCTTGGTGATTATAGCCATTCTAACGGGCGTGAGGTGGTATCTTAGTATTGTTTTGATTTGCATTTCCCTGATGATTAGTGATGTTGAGCATCTTTTCATGTGCCTATTGGCCATCTGTATTTCTTCCTTGGAGAAGTGTCTGTTCATTTCCTCTGCCCATTTTTTGATCGGGTTGTTTGTTTTTTTGTTGTTCAATTGTGTGAGCTCTTTATATATTATGGAGATCAACCCCTTGTCAGATGTATGTTTTGCAAATATTCTCTCCCAGCTGGTTGGTTGGTTGTTCATCTTGATTCTGGTTTCATTTGTCTTATAAAAGCTCTTTAATCTGATAAAGTCCCACTTGTTTATTTTTTCTTTAGTTTCCCTAGTCTGGGTAGGCATGTCATCCGAAAAGATTCCTTTAAAACCAATGTCAAATAGTGTGTTGCCTATATTTTCTTCTATGAGTTTTATAGTTTCAGGTCTCACCTTCAGGTCTTTGATCCATTTTGAGTTAATTTTTGTGAATGGCGATAGCACATGGTCCACTTTCCTTCTTTTGCATGTGGCTGTCCAGTTTTCCCAACACCATTTATTGAAGAGACTTTCCTTTCTCCATTGCATGTTCTTAGCACCTTTGTCGAAAATTAGCTGTCCGTATATGTGTGGTTTTATTTCTGGGCTTTCAATTCTGTTCCATTGATCTGTGTGTCTGTTTTTGTACCAGTACCATGCTGTTTTGATTACTATTGCTTTGTAGTATGTTTTGAAGTCAGGAATTGTGATGCCTCCTGCTTTGTTCTTTTTCTTTAGGATTTCTTTAGCTATTCGGGGTCTTTTGTTGCCCCATATAAATTTTAGTATTCTTTTTTCTCTTTCTGTGAAGAATGTCATTGGGATTCTGATTGGGATTGCATTGAATCTGTAGATTGCTTTAGGTAATATAGACATTTTAACTATGTTTATTCTTCCAATCCACGTGCATGGGATATCTTTCCATTTCTTTATGTCATCGTGGATTTCCCTCAATAATGTCTTGTAGTTCTCATTGTATAGGTCCTTCACCTCCTTGGTAAGATTTATTCCTAGGTATTTTATTCTTTTTGATGCAATTGTAAATGGTATTATCTTTTTGAGCTCTCTTTCTGTTAGTTCATTATTAGCATATAGAAATGCAACTGATTTTTGTAGATTGATTTTGTACCCTGCAACTTTGCTGTAGTTGTTGATTGTTTCTAACAGTTTTCCAACAGATTCTTTAGGGTTTTCTATATATACAATCATGTCATCTGCAAATAGTGAGAGTTTCACTTCTTCGTTACCTATTTGGATTCCTTTTATTCCTTTTTCTTGCCTAATTGCGCTGGCCAAAACCTCCAGTACTATGTTGAACAGGAGTGGTGAGAGTGGGCAGCCCTGCCTCGTTCCTGTTCTCAGAGGAATGGCTTTCAGTCTTTCCCCGTTGAGTATGATGTTGGCTGTGGGTTTGTCATATATGGCCTTTATTATGTTGAGGTACTTTCCTTCTATTCCCATTTTATTGAGAGTTTTTATCATAAATGGATGTTGTATCTTGTCAAATGCCTTCTCTGCGTCTATTGAGACGATCATGTGGTTTTTATTCTTTGTTTTGTTGATGTGATGTATCACGTTGATTGATTTGCGGATGTTGAACCATCCCTGCGTCCCTGGTATAAATCCCACTTGATCATGGTGTACGATCTTTTTAATATATTGTTGTATTCGGTTTGCCAATATTTTGTTGAGGATTTTTGCATCAATGTTCATCAGTGATATTGGCCTGTAATTTTCTTTCTTTGTATTGTCTTTGTCTGGTTTTGGTATCAGGGTGATGTTGGCCTCATAGAATGATCCAGGAAGTGTTCCATCTTCCTCTATTTTTTGGAATAGTTTGAGGAGGATGGGTATTAAATCTTCTTTGAATGTTTGGTAAAATTCACTGGAGAGGCCATCTGGTCCTGGACTTTTATTTTTTGGGAGGTTTTTCATTACTATTTCAATCTCTTTACTTGTTATTGGTCTATTCAGATTCTCCATTTCTTCTTGGTTCAATTTTGGGAGGTTGTATAAGTCTAAGAATTTATCCATTTCTTCTAGATTGTCCAATTTGTTGGCATATAATTTCTCATAGTATTCTCTTATAATCCTCTGTATTTCCATGGTATCCGTTGTAATTTCTCCTCTTTCATTTCTAATTTTATTTACTTGAGCCTTTTCTCTTTTTTTCTTAGTAAGCCTGGCTAAGGGTTTGTCGATTTTGTTTATCTTCTTGAAGAATCAACTCTTTGTTTCATTAATCCTTTCTACTGTTTTCTTGGTCTCAATATCATTTATTTCTGCTCTGGTTTTTATTATTTCTCTCCTTCTGCTGGCTTTGGGCTTTGTTTGTTCTTCTTTTTCTAGTTCTGTTAGGTGTAATTTAAGGTTGCCTATTAGGGCTTTTTCTTGTTTGTTAAGGTGGGCTTGTATCGCTATGAGTTTCCCTCTCAGGACCGCTTTTGCTGCATCCCGTATGGTTTGATATGGCATGTTATCATTTTCGTTTGTTTCCAGATAGTTTTTGATTTCTCCTTTAATTTCATCAATGATCCATTGGTTGTTCAGTAGCATGTTGTTTAATCTCCACATTTTTGTCACTTTCCCAGTTTTTTTTTCCTGGTTCATTTCCAGTTTCATAGCCTTATGGTCTCTGAAAAGATGCTTGTTATGATTTCAATCTTCTTAAATTTATTGAGGTTTGCTTTGTTTCCCAACATATGGTCTATCCTAGAGAATGTTCCATGCGCGCTTGAGAAGAATGTGTAGTCAGCTGTTTTTGGGTGGAGTGCTCTGTATATGTCTACTAGGTCCATCTCGTCCAGTTTTTCATTTAAGTCTAATATTTCTTTATTAACTTTTTGTCTGGGTGATCTATCCATTGCTGTAAGTGGGGTGTTAAGATCCCCCACTATTATTGTGTTGTTGTTGATTTCTCCTTTTAGGTTTGTTAATAGTTGTTTTATGTACATTGGTGCTCCTATGTTGGGTGCATATATATTTATAAGTGATATGTCTTCTTGATGGAGTGTCCCTTTTATCATTATATATTTCCCTTCTTTGTCTTTCTTAACCTGTTTTATCTTGAAGTCTACTTTGTCTGATATGAGTATGGCAACACCTGCTTTCTTTTGTTTGCCATTAGCTTGGAGTGTTGTCTTCCATCCTTTCACTCTAAGCCTGTGCTTGTCTTTAGTGCTAAGATGTGTTTCCTGAAGGCAGCATATTGTTGGGTCTTGCTTTGTAATCCATCCTGCCACTCTGTATCTTTTGATTGGAGAGTTCAATCCATTTACATTTAGGGTAATTATTGAAATATGAGGGCTTAATGTTGCTGTTTTGTCACTTATTTTCTGGTTCTTTTGCATTTCCTTTGTTTCTTGTCCCATTTGTTTTGGACTGTCAATTCAGTTTGGCTGTTCTGTCTTATGATTCTTTTAGTTTTCTCTTTGTTTATCATATGTGGTTTTAATTTGATTATTTGTTTAGTGGTTACCTTGAGGTTTGGGCAAAAAATCTTGTGTATGAGATAGTCCATTATCTGATAGCCTCCTATTTCCTTATACTAAGTCAATTCAGTCACTTTCCTCTTCCCCTTCTAAGTTGCTCTTGTTATACCTTATTCTATCTTGTGTTGTGGCTGTGTGTTTACAGTGATGAGGTTAAATTTATTTTTGGTGAATTTCTTCCTTTGATCTTTGAGTTTAGTATTTAAGTGGTTGCTAACCTATTCCGGTAAAGATCTACTATTTCTCTGATTTTGTCTACCTACTTTTCTCCTTCCTCCAAGCTTTGTGTTCCCTTTCTCTTCTTTTTTTCAGGCCTGAGGGCCTTCTTGAGTATTTCTTGTAGTGGGTGTCTCGTGGCCATGAACTCCCTTAGCTTTTGTTTATCTGGGAGAGTTACTATTTCTCCATCATATTTGAAGGATATTTTTGCTGGATAGAGTATTCTTGGCTGAAAGTTTTTGTCTTTTAGTATTTTGAATATATCATTCCAGTCTCTTCTAGCCTGAAAAGTTTCTGTTGAGAAATCCTCTGAGAGCCTGATGGGAGTTCCTTTGTACGTTATTTTTTGTTTTTGTCTAGCTGCCCTTAATATTATTTCTTTGTCGTTGACCCTGGCTAGCCTCACCACTAGGTGTCGTGGTGAAGGCCTTTGTCTGTTAATATATATAGGCGTCCTGTTGGCTTCACTTACTGGTATTTCCTGCTCCTTCCCCAGATTTGGGAAATTTTCAGCTATTATTTCCTTGAATAGGCTCTCTGTTCCTCTTTCCCTCTCCTCTTCCTCAGGAATACCAATAATTCTTATGTTACATTTTCTAATAGAGTCAGATATTTCTCGGAGTCTTTCTTCATTTCTTTTTAGTCTTAGTTCTCTCTCTTCTTCCATCTGGAGTATATCTGTATTCCTATCCTCTAAAGTACTAATTCTTTCCTCCATATTGTCAGCTCTGTTCTTTAAAGATTCCAGATTCTCCTTTATCTCCTCCATTGTGTTCTTCATCTCCATCAGCACTGATTGGTTTTTCTTTATGATTTCAATCTCTTTTGTGAAGAAACTCCTAATCTCATTTAATTGTTTGTCTGTGTTGTCTCGTATTTCGTTGAGTGTTTTTATGATAGCTATTTTGAAATCTCTGTCATTTAGGTTATGGATTTCTGTGTCTTCGGGGTTGATTTCTGGGTGCTTGTCATTTTGTTTCTGGTCTGGTGATTTCATATATTTTTGCATTGTGGTTCCTGTGTTGGTTTTGATTTTCCTCATCCTGGAAGTCTCTGGTTGCAATTTCCACCTGCCGCCACTGTCTGGTGGTAAAGGGCTGTGTAGTCTAAGCCCCCTGCGCTCTGCCCCAGTTTTTCTGCTGCGATCCGCAGTTTTGTTTTGTTTTGTTTTGTTTTTCCCCACTGCGATCCACGGGTCCAGTCCAGTTTGTTCAGGTCTGCCTCGGATCGCTAGGTCTGGTCGAGCTGCAGACTCTGGGTTGCGGGGAGGGGGGAGCTCTCTCTTTTGCCCTCTGGGTCCCTGACGTGGGAGGCTTCTCGTTTGCCCCTCTTTATCCGCTCTCTGGGGTGCTCAGATGTTGATGGTAGCCCTGTGGCTCCTCTGAGCCCTCTGTGCAGGAGTTTCCCACTGGCTGAGAGAGCCCGAAGAGCTACAGTTTCCCGCCGATGGCCGCCCCTCCCCCCTCTCTGGGAGCCGCGCGGACCGGGATCGCTGATCTGATGGGGAGGGAGCGGAGTTCTCCTTACCTCTCCCCACTTCCTCCGGGGGCGCAGCATGTTCCGCTCTCAGATGTGCGGCAGTGTGGATCCCTCCGCTCTAGGTTTTCACTGTCTGGGATTCCGTTGTTGGTCTGTGGCTGTTGCTTTTGTTGTATCTTGTGGGAGAAGAATTCACGGGAAAGCTCACTCCGCCATGATGCTGACGTCACCTAAACTTCTGTTGTTTTAAGCCACCTAGTTTGTGGTACTTTGTTACAGCAGCCACAGGAAACTAATACAAGTTGTGATGGGAAAAATAAAGCAGAGTAGACATAGGCAACACCAGTGTATGTGTGTGTGTGTGCACGTGTGTGTGTGGTGTGAGTTGGGGGATTGTTACTGTAAATACAGCGGCTATGGAAGACCTCCCTGAGAAGGTGACCTCGGAGCAGAGACCTAAATGTGATTCTGGGTGGAGCAGATGTTCCAGAAAGGGAGAACGGTGACAAGACCTTGAGGCAAGAGTGTTCTTGGCAGGTCAGACAAGAAGTGAGAAGCCCAGTGGGTGAAGTGGAGTGACTCCCGGGGAACATGTTGAGAGAGGGAACATGGGCCCAGATTACACAAGATTTGTCAGCCATGGCAGGCCTTATGCTTCTGCTTTGAGATATGGGAGTCATCAGAATGTCACGATCTGATTCACATTTTTAAAGAATCACTTTGATAGTGGTTACATGGTATACATCTGTCAAAACTCATACATTGTAGGCCTAAATTGGCACATTTATTGGATATAAATTATACCTTGATAAAGCTGAGTTTACAAAAGGGTTCCCTCTGGCTACAGTGTTGAGAACAGACTCTAGGGTGCAGGATGGAGCAGAGGACTGGTTAGGAAGCTCCTGCAGGGATCCTGGTGAGGATGATGGTGGCTGAGCAGAGGGTGCTGAGACGCTGAGAGAGTCTGATGCATTTTGAAGGCAGAGCCAGCAGCATTTCCTGATGGGTTGCATATGAAGTGTGTGAGTGAGGGATGCTCAGTGAATTCTTCTGATAAGTCCCCTCTACCCCTCTCACTCAATGCTCTACATTGACTGGTGGCTCCTGTCACCTCATCTCTCAGGTCCAGCCTGGGGCTGGTGAGGTGGATTGGTCAGGCTAGGAGCCCCTTTGGGGGACTGGAATCTATTGTTTCAGAAGAAGGAGTAGCAATTTCAACTAACAAGTTTTCTACTGGCTACTGAAGCAGAGAGAGAGAAACAGTAAAATAATGAGAAAATTCGTTATTTCTGAAATATTATGGGCACTGGATGCCTAAAATAAATCTTAGCCAAGCAATGGGCTTCTTCTCTGAATTCAATCATTAGGAGTTGAGGGGAGAACATAACGTAAAATGATTAGCCAAAATTTATGCTACTATTTATCATTTTTAATCACACGTAGTTTAAGTGCCAGTGAATTTCTACTTCTATTGAAGATCTAAATATTCTAGCAGATCATTAGATTACAAAGAATATTACTTATTATATTGTAATACCTATGCAGTATCAATTAACTTTAAAATACTGTTTATTTATTAATGCAACTAGACTTTTTCAATAAAAATATGCTCCACAATGAAAACGTAACTTCATACACATAAGCATTTAGTTGGCTCTGTTTGTGATAATAGCCCAAGGGAAAAAACGACAAATTAGTACTCATAAACTTTTCCCTGTACGCCATAATGACTTTATGGAAAATGTTTATATTCTATGACAGTGCACCCATTTTAAAATTAACAGCCCATGATGCTTCTCAGAAAATCACCTGGACCCGTAATCCTTGAGTGTGAACAAGAGGGAAAGGATTTGATGCCCAAGATCCGGGTTAGTAGTGCAAGATTCAAGTGTGTTAAATCAACAGTTTTTACCTTGTTGATATCAGATCAGGATTTTGCCTCAGGATTAGGTTAAGAATTTGACAAAAAGCTACAAAGGCCTTGATCACCTTCAAGAGGTTTTATTATACACTTATTTTACATATATTTATGTGTGTGTCCATCTATACACATATATTATATATATACTTATATATATATTAAAGGGAACTTAATATTAAATAATAGTAAGCAATAGACTAGAAATACACTGTGTGTAAATCATAGAATGGAGCACACTTTCTTATAAATTGGGCAACTATATAATCTGACTATTCTCTGTGAAAAAATTAAAAGAGCACTTTCAATGATTCTTCTCATGAAAACTTCTGAACTTGTGATAGAAGCCACAGCTACATAGGTAGATGCATCCTAAACACAACAAAACCATCTCTTCAGATTCCACACTAGGCTCCATGTTTCCTGAAGTGAGAACCTGTCCCATGGCACCTGTCATGGTGTCTTAACAATGTAAGCTGTGAGCATATTCTGGAGGGCTGACTGCTACCAAGAGTCCAGTGTTGACTATAGCAAGCACTTAATGATATGCATTGCTGATCTTAGTCCTACAAACGTTTTGTAGCATGTTTAACACATACAATTTCATCTTCGTCACCTTAGTTCTCCAAAGGATCAC
The DNA here is from genome assembly GCF_020826845.1 of Diceros bicornis minor. Lineage (NCBI taxonomy): Eukaryota > Metazoa > Chordata > Mammalia > Perissodactyla > Rhinocerotidae > Diceros > Diceros bicornis. The sequence goes on along the minus strand of NC_080759.1, from coordinate 52,957,819 downwards.
AACTCAATTGATTTCAGATAACACTGAATAGAGATACTTCCTTTAAAGAAAATCTTAATAGAATCTAACAAAATTTGGTTCAGAAAGGTACCAAGTGAGAAAGCTGTTTGAAGATATTTTTTAAAATGAGGTAACAATGTCTGAAAATAGCACCCATGCATTGTCTCCTTCCAGGAGTATTTGAGAGGGCTTTAACGAATCAGGAAAAGTTCTGGGTCTTGGGTATACAAATATTGAGTCCTGACTTCAAACTGCTTATACTTATCGGAGGAGACAGACCATAAATAGGTAATGACCATCCACTGAGTAAGAGATATTATTCAAAAAATGCTAGAGCTGCATTTAAAAGCCTGTCTAAATGATCTCTTTCCTTTTGGATAGTGCTGGATTCAAATGAATCTAAAGGATGGCAGAAATAATTATTACTAACAACAATAGATAATTATACCCTTGTGAATACTCATAATAATGGCTTATAATTTCCAGAATTTTTACGTATGCATTTTTATTTGATTTTCTTTACATTTTAGAACTGGAGGGCACCTTAGCCAGCATTTCCCACACGTATCGTGTAGACTGGGAAACTCAGATCAGACAGTTTAGTCACTTGACCAAGGTCACAAGTAAGTTAATGTGTGGAACCTGGCAGCCAACTGTCAAGGTTCAAAGCTTATTCTCAGTTACATTTAGCCAAGACACCTCACCCATCAGTCTGTGCTGTGATGCACTCAATCTCTAGTTCGAAACATTAGGTTCTTGCCTCTGGATTATAGTGGGCAATAATGTGGGAACAGAATTATCTAGTGGAAAAAGCATGTTATGTAAGAAGGAAGAGAATACTGCTTCTTATGGTTTTATGGATTAATTTCCTGATGGACATAGAGTCATGTGGTCTAAGGGGGTGGTATTCAGGGAGAGTAAACTTCAACAAGCAAGTTGCTAGCCATGTCAATGCCATCTAGCCAAGACCACCAAGATCACATCTGTGGTTGAACAAAGTTGGGCTTCTCACTCCTATAAGAAGAAAGAACCCACAGCATGGGACGGTGGGGTATTTCAATAAGGTGGTGTTAGGGTAGACTAGGATTTGGGCTTGTGTTAGGTGCTTTGGGGCAGATTCGAGGGAGCAAGGCTTTGTTCTGGATTGGTTGCTGCCAGGATGTGGGGGAAATTCTGTGACTGAGTAGCTTAAAGATTCTTATCTAGAAGGAGGGACAAATAAAGCAAGATTCAAACCATGATTGGTGAAGAAACAGCAGTCAGTCCGATTAGTCAGGATAGGTGGCTGGTTTCATGTATTGTGGTTTGGATAACACGCATGTTTGTCTGTGTTTAGACATGAATACAGAGGGATCTTGATTCTGTCTTGACCCTTCATGGTCAGAGTGGTCTTGTGTGATGTTGATATTCTGTGAAATTGTGTATGCTCAAAAGAAGAACACCCAGGCCTAGCTGTGGATGCCTGTCTAGCTCTCAGTTGCCAGGGGCTACTCTTTCTTGGCCGCAAGGCCTGGGGCTGCCCAGTGAGAAGACCCAGGAAGTCACAGAAAGGGAAGGGAAGGTGCTAAAGACAAATGTTCCTTTCTAACATGTCATTCTGGGATTAAAATGGTGTTCTTAAGCTCTGTCAACATGACACCAAAACTACACGTGAAAAGGAAAGGAAAGGAAAGAAAAGATAAGAAACCAGTTGCTCTGTCTCTATGAAGCCACACGTTAAGTCTTTTTTTGTATTACTGACTGGTTATTTTAAAATCTTGTAGACAGCAAGTCTGATACTTGAATATAACTACTGATGAACGACTTCATGGATTATGTCTCTTAGAATTTTGTTGTTGTTGTTACCTGAAATGCGTTAGGAATGGGAAGAAAGCTGTTGTCAATTAGCTGCTAGAAAAGGAAAACAAACAAACAAACTATAGACATTTAGTTAGGTCTATAGTTACTGGTGCCCATGGCAAAAAACACACCTATCTAGGTCTATTATTTCACTTTCCCTTAAAGGGACTCTAAAGAAGCTATGAATACTTGGGGCACACTCTTACTATTAGAAAAAAAGAACTAAGTGTCCAAGTGGTCATTCATAACTATTTCTCACTATTAGACATTAGAAAGGAATTCCATCCATAGGTTTTTTCTTTTATCATATTCCACAGTACTTTTCCTACAAAACTATTAATTTACCTCCATTTCTGGTGTCTGGATTTTTCTAAAGTTTAAGATGTAGAGGATATAGTCACCCTTCATTTTGAGTAAAATAACTTAACAATGGATATTTATTAGTAGTCCTTTAGATCATGGGCAAAAGGAGTATAGACAAGCCAGCCATATACCATTATACTGGAAGATTCCATATCTGTGCAACTGAATACATTACCAAGCTTCTTTTTAAAGTGCCATAATAAAAAAAAGAAGGCATTCCCTTCAAGATAATACTGTTCAATTACCTTTAATTTCTAGCCACTGATAAAGTCTTAGACTAGCCTTTTATTACCTCTGTATCTGCTTAACTCTCAGCAGAATGACCACTAATTTGAAAATTAATTGAAAAGTTTGCAATGAGTTTAAAGATATTTTCTGTTACTGCTCCCATAGACCTGCATAATCTAAAACTGGGTAAATAGGTGGGCAGGGCAGATGAAATAGATTTGATTACAGGAAAAAGAATAAGTGGCAGATAAATATAGTTTTATTTATGCAAATAATAAAAGCATACAGTTTTTAAAATCTTTTTCATTAATTAGTAATTATGATTTCTTCATTAAATATTTCTTTATTCACTAGAAAAATGTGATTTTAGGTCCTGTCTCCATAGCAGTGAGCTGAAGCCACAAGGAAACAAATAATTTGGATCTTTAAGAATACCAATATAATATTTAATTGTACAAATTTATTTTTTTTTTTCTTTTATTTATTTATTTTTTTGGTGAGGAAATTGTCCCTGAGCTAACATCTGTGCCAATCTTCCTCTTTTTGCTTGAGGAAGATTGTCCCTGAGCTAACATCTATGCCAATCTTCCTCTGTTTTGTATGTGGGACGCTGCCACAGCATGGCTTGATGAGTGGTGTGTAGGTCTGCACCTGGGATCTGAACCCAGGCCACTGAAACGGAGCGTGCAAACTTAATGAATGTGCCACCAGGCCAGCCTCCAAATTTATTTTTTAAAAATCAAATATTTTTTTTCTCTGTGAGAAGTGATGGAAGGCAATAAATGGGCAGAACTTGATTGTATATAACTGCAGAGGTTCCCAAACTTTATTGACTCACAGGGCCTTTTGTGTCTATAAAGTTTTTCACAGTGCCCCTGGGCAAATGAAATGCCTGACAGTTCCATTTATTAAGTAGTTAGGTCCAAACAACTTAGGAATTAGCTATATCCTACCCAGTTAGCACTTTTGGGCACTAAATGACCTCTCAAATCTTGCAATCAGACATTGTCGTCTTCAGTTCCTCTCGTACTGAATTTCAGATGGTACTTGCTTTTTATGACAGAAACCTCTAAAAATCCAGGTTTGTAATGTTATGACATTATCAAAAGGAATGTGACAACTGAATTTTGAAACTGAACTAACTTGAGCTCATGTTTCTCTTGGTGTCGGAGAGATGTGTTTCCCTCAAAAACCTAAACTATCCTGAGGAGCCCCTCTGCTGTGTCACCCTGGGGCACCTTGGAACACAGTTGGGAACAGTGGTAAATGAATGGTCCTTCCAATAGTTATGACCTAAACCTAAATAAAGAACTTTAGCATAATGAACAATTATTTCAGGAACGGGAGATCATGCGTATAGGAAAAGGAAGTTTATCTTGTTAGATTTCAATTTAGAATTTCCACTAAGTGACACGGTGGATAAGTTCAATGAACATAAATACTTGTCATTTGGGAAAATATTCTTACTCATTTGTAACAATTTTTCCTTTTGTAAATGTTTTGTAATGTTTTATTTTATGACTTTTAAAGACCTAAGTCACTGCATTCCTTAACAGTTGTTTATATATTTAAAAGATGCTTTCAACAGAATGTGGGGAAGATACCAACATTTGAAATTGCCTTCTCTTCTTTTTATCTTAGCAAGAGTACAGTACAATGGAATCACACAATGCTCACGATAAAAATATCACTTTAGTGGCAGTGGCATTACTGAAAACACGTTAAATTTGCCTGCTCTTCACTGTCTCAAATTGCTGTTCAAGTTTCCATTCTCGTCCTTGATTTCGAGGGACCTCCTTCATACCCATTTCCTGCCCTTTCTCCAGGGTCTTTGTTGGGCTCTATGGACTTAGATTGAAAATAAGAAATCACATGAGGGACAGGGGAGCCACCAAAAGCAAACGAGTTCAGTGACGTGAAAACTCAGCTCTCAGTTGAATGTAACAGGCTATCTTTCTAGATTGGACTGCACTGGAGTGATCAGAAATTGTACGGAGATAATACTTTACCCACCACCTCTAGAGACAATTATAGATTCAATAATCAGAGAGAATACCTCCTTATGTAACATGACTTTACAATAAGCACCGACATAACTTTTGTTCCTACAAGTAGAAGTCAAAGGAGTAAGAGCTCACATATAGTGACCATGTCCTTTGTGCTAGGCTCTGGGTGCCTTACCCACTTCACACCCCTCACATTCCCATCAGGGCGGTACCATTAATATCCCTATTTTATAGAGGTAGCAACTGTGGCACAGAGGGCCTCAGCAACTTGCCTGCAGTCCCAGAGACAATCAAGTGATGGAGCCAGAATTAAAATCCAAATGAACTCACTTCAGAGCCCACACTCTTAACCAGGATGCTACATTGTCTAACCAAACATTTTTCATTATTATTTTTGCAAACAAATAGAAGTTACAATGCATGTATATCCCTCAGAAATTTCATTAGGATAAGGTAAAATTCACCTAATTTAGGACTAACATCATGTCTATTATGATTTTTCAATCGCAATTGCTTTCTCTCTTTAAATCAAGACTTGTAACTTGTATAATTTTAAAATTATCGATAACTCCCATGAAGACATTTAATGACACTGACTTTTATAAAGCAATGACCTTATTTTTAAACAAGCATCTCTGTTACGCTTTCTCCACTTATAATTTCAGGCAATCTCATTCTAAGGATTCCAGGATCTAGAGTCAGGTGATGCGACAGAGAATGAAAGGTCTTACCTGGAGAACCATCAATGCTATTAACCAGCTCTTACACACTATCCTTTTCTTTTCTTTCATGAGCTGGTCTTTAAATTTTACTTGGCTCCGCACTGCGCCCATTCCTCCAAATTCCTTCCAAATTTGTTAAGTTCTGCATTTCTCTGACTTTTGCAAGCCATGTGGGATTCATTCAATTAATGACTATGATGTCAAAAACAATAGACCTTCTAGATATCTGCTCCCATAAAGAAGTACATTATTTGTGGTGCAATAAATAACATCTTCCAGATATAATACATTTTCCTAATTTATATTATTCTATTAACCTTAGTGTTTTCCTGTTTTAAATCTTCCATAAGGGATTTGCTATGCCAATCAAAATCGGCTGGTTGGAATTCAAAACAGGTATTTTCTTTAAGCAAGATCTGATATAGAACACTTATCTTTCTGTACTCTCAGTATATTCATTTATTTATATTTATATTTATTTATATTAATTTACTTGGTGTAACATATTACCTTGTCCCAAAACCATTTACTATTTTCTATTAAAATCCACTACGATGGCCAATAAAATAAAATGCTTTCTATTGAATGGATATTCAGAAAATGACTGTCTAAGTCTAATAAACTAACATCTTGACTGGATTTTTAAAATTTACATAAATCATCCCAATTTTAATATATTCAGCTTAGCAGAGTGATAGGCCTTAGTAGTTGCTCAATAAATGCTAGCAGTCAATTAAGTTTTCTTCCCAACAACTCTGGGAGTAGGGTCTATGATTATCTTTACTTTATAGATGAGGAGACTGAGGTCCAGAGAGCTTAAGTGACTTGCCCAAAGTTGGTAAAAGGAAGCCCCAAGAGACACCCTTAGTTTCAGTGAGTCCATACCCTGTGCTCACTGCATGAAGCAAAACCCACCCCATCCATGGCTGTGGTTCATGGGGATGGTTAAGGAAGCTGGAATTTGTCTGGGCACAAAGGAGGGATTTAGTCATAGGTAGCGCAAAGAACACTGTTGCTATTTTGCATGATAGAATTGAGCACACTCAAATTTTCCAGTGCTCCTCAGGGGGTATTTGACTTCCACCTGAATAAGTATCAGAGCTGCAGGCCGTGCTCAGAGGCGAGGTCTCAAAGAAGGCTTTCTTCCACTAGGTCATAGGAAATGCACATCTCTTCTAGTTATGAGAGCACTCAGATTCATTCTATGCCAGTGGACGTAAAAATAAGAAAGCAGAAGATTTGGCCTAGATTTTTTTTTTAACTGCTAATAGAAGTGTATAAGATCTATAAAATATTTCTCTGAGTTGGGGGAAGCAGGTATCATCCTCCTCTGCAGATTTGAAAATATTTATGATTGATTAAAATATTATACACACTGTGGAAGGCACCACTTTAGGTGAAAAATACTGACAATAAGCTGAGTATCTTCATTTTTCAGAGTGCTGCCAAGTGGTTTCGGTGGTTGTTGTTATTTAAAATTTGTATTCTGGATGATGCCAGAGCTAAAGTTTAGGGATAAGTTTTAAACACCTTGCCTTCATCCCCTATTATGTATGCGTCATCTATGAGTTTTTCTAAATATGCGGTGACCTATTTGTGTTCCAACTCTCCGCAATATTTGAGACTTCAAGTTTACCGTCTATTGTATGATTTAATGCTTCCTTTGTGGTTAAATAGAAGGAGGGAAAGAGGCTTGAGTTAGCCACATGGGGGCGGGTCAAAACTAAACCTTACTGTATGGAAAATGTGGGCCACGCCAACTGCAGCCAGGACTGCCAGGTCTGGGCTCCTTTCTGCTACACTTGGACCTCTAGCTATTTCAGAACATGGTTCCCGTAAAGCAGACTTTGTATTTGCTGGTTTTACACACAAACTCAACTCAACCAGACCTTTAGGCAGGCAACTGTGTGACAAAGAAGCATCTCTGGATCCCAGGATTTTTCGTGTTCTTTTAGCAGCAGGGAAGGTATCAAATATTTTGGGAAAAAGACTCTTAGAACTAAAGTCACTATAATATTATAATGTCAGGAAAGATTCAATCTTGTTTCATTTTCTTTGAAATGCAAAATCCATAAACTCGCCATGAACATAAGGCTACCCAGATTAGTAGGATGCTGATGAAGGAAAGGGCAGGCATCATTATCCTGGAAGAACATAAATATTTATAAAGGACTGTTTCTTCAGTAATGTTGGGAAAAAATATTGCTGCACATAAAAGAGTGGATTTTAAGCTCCTCCCTCTCCCTCAACACGCAGCATCCAATCACACGTGAGGACTGTAAATTCAATTTCCATAAGAGTCCCACGGCTGGAGTCATGGCCCACGGCCTCACTCTCTCTCGCGTTGAAAACTGTGATGTTTCCTGATGGGCTCCCTCATTCCAGGCTGGAACCCCTCAGAGTATATCCCGCACGTCACCGCCACTGCAATGCTTCTAAAGCAAACCCGGGCATCTTTATGACCTTTTAGAGACTCGCTCCTTGTGCTCTGTCACTCACCGGACTTTGCTCCAGAATGGCCCCCATATGCTGCCCCCCACCTCCTCCCTCAGCTGTGCTGCCTGTTCTGTGTGTCTGCAGTTCCCCACACAGAGTCGCTTCCTCCACTGCTAACTTGGCCCATCCCCCGTCTGCCCGGCACATACTATTCTGCTCACACATTAGCACCTGTCAAAGCCCTTTCCTTGTGACATAGAAGTTGATAATATCCACAGGCGATATTAGTTTGTTAACACAGATACTTAAAATATCATTTGTGGGTCACCTCACTCTGGAGAATAATGCTGTCTAGTTCTTGACACTATAAAAATTTCCCTGGCCTCTCTTCTAGGAAGCAAGCAGAATCTGTAGCACTTGTCTCACTGAAATTTTACACTTCTCTGTGTAATTGGTTAATGATGGTTTTCTCCCCTAGAGAAGTAAACTCCAGTGAGCTGAGGTCATGCTATTTTTAACTCATTATAATGCTCCCAGTGCTTAGCACACTGGCTTATATACAGTAAGCATCAGACAACAAATGAAACTATTCCAAGGTAAAAACATCCCAAAGATAAAAACAACAATGATAGAACGCATATGTATGGAAATATGGTATAAGTGCTAACTTATAGTTACTTGCTCCCTTGCTTACCAAAGCTCCCTCACCCCATTCATTTATTCATTCACTGAATATTTACTGAGTGTCAATGAGACAGAGCGAATAATGTAAGATCACTGGCCCCCAGGAGCTTGTGTCTGGGAGGTAGAGGGTGGAGTTAAGAGGAAGAGACACATGAGTGAGGGCAGGTCTCTTAACTTTGGCACTATGGATGTTTTGAGTAGGATAATTCTTGGTTGGAGAAGGGGGTGCTTCCCCACATTGTAAGATGTTTAGCAACATCCCTGGCCTTTACCAACTAAATGCCAACAGCATCCCCCTTCCAGTTGTGACAACCAAAAACATCTCCAGATATTGCCAAATATCCCCTGGTGGACGGGGGGACAAAATCACCCCCTGTTGAGAATCACTGGCGTAAGAAATATTTCTGATGCTGCCAGAGAAAGGTCATAGGAAACTAATCAGCTCTGGTCATATTACACAGACCTCTGCTGACTCTCTTCCTGCTGGTAATGTTGCCAAAAGCTGGAGTTGGTTTCCTCTCTTAGATTTCAGTGAGTTCTGGTCTAGGATTATGAGTATGAAGGGAAGAGTGGGAGAGGGTATACAGTAGTTACCTCTGGTTCCCTCTGGTTCGGGAATCTAAGTGAATGAAGAGCCATCAGCCCAGCAGGAGGCACAGAGAACCACATGTGACCAGGGGGCAGCTTGAGTGGGGATATTCCAGGAGTTCATCAGCCATCCTAGCAGCAGCCTGATGGCTGCCAGGCCTTCTATGGCACGTCGTGCCTTCTTAGTGCTTGATAAAGCTTTTGGGCGAATGCATGACTATTTTATGCTGCTTCCTTATGGGTAGCTCTGAAGTCTGTGCACATATTTGCAAGAAAAGGTATCTGGGAGTCCCTGTACTAAATAACTCTTCTCATGCATTTTAACATCATTACCACTCTCCTATTACCCTGCCAGACACTTTTCCATCAAGGAACAGAGCTGGTGTAGCATTTTCAATCATTATATTCCTGGGGTGAATGATGCTCTTCAACTGATCTGGTGTCTCAATCAAACTTAGATTTCCCTGAAAGTCAGATCCTTTCGGCGCTGCTTCCATGAGCACTGTGACGGCAGGAAGCCCGCCTCATACCTCAGGCTTAATGGCTTTCCTCTAATAAACCCCAGACATCAGAGTGGCACAAAACCCTTCTCATCAGGGGACCCAGCATATGGTGCATTGTAACAAGGTCCACAGGCTAGGCAGGCGACAGACATTTGGTCCAGAGGGGCTGGAAAGCTGGCAGAGCTGACAGCGCTTGGAGGGGCTGGCTGGGACCCTGCTCTCCTCTCCTTTCTCTCCCCAGAAAGATAGCGGCTTCCATCTGGTCTCCCAAAAACCCCTTAAAACATTAACTCGTCAACATTGCAAAACAAGCGTATGCTTGGGCACCAACTGGGCAGGCAAATTATTCAAGGTCACACAGAAAAATCTTCAAGGAGCTGAAAAAGACTTTCATGTTCCAATTCCGCCTCCAAGGCAAGAGAATCTGGTAATCACTTCATCCTTATGAAAATAAAATGACCCAAATCTTGGTAAGTTCTGCTTTTGTCTACTCTTTTCACTTTTGCATAATAAGTTTTTTCTTTCTTTTAGTTAAAGAGGTTACAAAAAACACTAAGTAGCTTTTTCATCTTTGGAGTGGAAGAAGGTCATTGCATCTGAGACAAAGATTATAGAAAGAAGGAAGATAATCTTCGCCATGATCAAGAGAAAAAGGAGTCATGTTTCTAAAGTTAGGGAAATTCAAAAGATAATAAAATACCCAAGAATTTTAAGTTACTTTTAACAGCATCCCTATTTTTAGATTTCATAAAGTTTTGACCAAGGTGCATTTATTAAACAGAAAAGGTCTGTACATTCTCTATAAGCTTTTCATTTTTTTCTATTTTTATTTCTGATTTCCCTCGGCATACAAAAGATCAGCCAATTAGAAGATTCTTGTGTCTGTCTCCTTCATCCATCTCTACTATATGAACCAGTGCATCCTTTTTATAGACCAATGTGATGGTTAGTTTTTTTATTTAATCAAACACTAATCTAGGCGTTGCCTGGAAGGTATTTTGTAGATGTGGCTAATGTCTACAATCAGTTGACTTTAAGTAAAGGAGACTACCCTCAATAACATGGGTGGGCCTCATCCAATCAGTTGAAAGTCCATCAAAGCAAAACTGAGGTTTCCAGAAAAAATTCTGTCTCAGAACTGCAGTATCAACTCCTGCCTGAGTTTCCAGACTACTAGCTTGTCCTACAGATTTCAGACTTGCCCACCCCCACAACTGCATGAGATACTTTCTGAAAATCTCTCTCTCTCTCTCAGTGTGTGTACATGCATATCAAGTATACATGTATGTATACATGCACACATATACATACACATATACACACACATTGACACATATATATAAAGATTAAAAGAAAAAATTAAGAGAAAATAGGAACCCTCTATTTCAGATCTCAAATGATGGCTCACTCATGCAGAGAGGGTTAAAAGTACAAAATGATACTTCCTGGTGTTTAGACCTCTTTGGAAGCTTTGGCCCATAAGACGCTATTAAATAACAAATTACCCCTATAAAGTATAAACTGACACATATTTTAAAATTGTTACATCTAATGGATCTAACTTATATACTAAGAAAAGGGGCTTAAAAAAACCAGTCTTAAGTGAAAACCCAATGGGAAAACAATACAATTAATTTTTTGTAATATAAAAATATTTTAAAATGTGTAATTTGGATTTTTAATGTGTAAAAAGAGGTCAATAATATGAAAAAAAAAAGCAAGATGACAAAGATTATTATGTTACTGGCAACCATTAAGGAAGTAACATTAAATTTAGCAATACTGGCAAGTATAATAGATGAGTTAGTGGGTAAAGAATTAATCCATATAAAGGTTGCTGAATTAATTCTGACATGTCCCTAATCACAACTAGCCCGAGAGCCGGATGCTCAAGATTTTAACTGTCAACGGCTCGCTCATCTTGGAGGGCCGAGTCTGGATCCATGTGCAGGCTGATGCAGGCAGGGGTGGACATTTTCTGCATGATTCAAGCCACAGTCATGTGTGTGCATGTATGTACTTACACTTCCCCTCAGCCCAGAAGGATTTAGGGATTTATTCTTTCCTTCTAACAAAAAATAAGAAATTAAAATTAGAGCTCTAAATATGGAGGCAAAATGACCCAGTAAGCATTAGAAACAGGGCCATGGGCTCGCCATCAATCCCGGTCTTTTACGGATCCAGGCCGTGTCTCCTGGTTTTGCCCCAAAGTAAGACAAGGGGGCAGGCTTGAGCCTCTTTATATTCTAGGAGCTCCTTCCTCCAGAACCTGCTGATGGAATACCTCATTTGTTCTTTGTTGCATGCTGACACTGTGCTTAGGATCTGGCAAGCTACCCAGTGTCCGCCCTGGGGGTTTGCAATGGAGACTGACAAATACCCAGTTATAAAACCCACCAGCTGAAAAGGCAGTTAACTCCCCCAAGGACAGAGTCACTTAGCATTTTTACTTGGCCTCTGTCTCAGACATTAAAGCAGCCTATCAGGATCCTGCTGAACAAACCAAGGGTCATTTGTTCTCCGTCTCTGGAGAGTGGGCTGCCCTAAGGGCAACTCTTGCGGGCTCCACCCACCCTAAGGTGGATATAGAATGTGTAGGGACCTCCTGCAGGCATTGGTCTTTCCAACAACAACAACTAGTATTGGTAAATGCGAGAGAAAGGGAAAGTGTGGAATCCAATGGCTTTTGTAGCTATATCTGCAAGTGAATGGGTTCACAGTGTTCCTTCCTAAAAGCCAACTTGAAGTTGAAATAGTACTAGGATTATGTACCATAAAACAACTCGGTGACTACCCAGACCAGCAATGTTAGATAACTATTTAAAGTAAATATATTATGTCAAAGGTCTAAGTTAACGAATCAATCAAGGAGTTTTAAAACTTATCCCATGTGTTAGTTATTTAAATCATGGTTCATCTGTGAAAGATGTCAAGAGTTTCACAGGCACATTGTGTGTGTGTGTGTGTGTGAGGAAGATCAGCCCTGTGCTAACATCTGCCAATCCTCCTCTTTTGTTGCTGAGGAAGACTGGCCCTGGGCTAATATCCATGCCCATCTTCCCTGACTTTATATGGGACACCACCACAGCACAGCTTTTCAAGTGGTGCATCGGTGCGCGCCCGGGATCCGAACCGGCGAACCCCAGGCCACCGCAGCAGAGCACGCGCACTTAACCGCTTGCGCCACCGGGCCGTCCCCTTCATAGGCACATTTTACACTCATAGGCTGATTTTCTGGATCCCTCCAACTCCTTTCAACAACATAGGGCTTTAAAAACCCTTCCTTGAAAAAAGACTTTCCTGTCAGTCATTTAATTTACTTATATATGGCCTACCATGTTCCAGAAGGAATTTCCGATGGCTCTTACAAAAACACTAATTTCTGAGGTGAAAGAAATCTTGATGCCCATGTAGTCCAATTTTCACCTATGTGAATTCAGATTGCAGAATAATTTTAAGTACGTGTGTATGACATGAGAATACCTCTTCCAGTTGGCCCACTTCCATTTGAGGATGACTCTACTCTTAATTTTCTTTTTACATTGATCCCATATCTATGTCTCAATCCATTTAGCTTTACCCTTGACTTCTGAAACCTTTCAAGATAATCTAAAATCTCTTTTCTATGATGACCCGTTTAGTATTTAAAATATAGCAAGCAAGAAGAATGGATAAAGAATGCTATATCCGTAGAGTAGAATATTTAAAATCATTAAAAATTATGTTTAAACTATATATACATATGGTATAAAATGCAAAAATGTTCATGAAATGATACTCAATGAAAAATAACCAAGATACAAATCTATATAGGAAATATCACAAATGTGAGTGTGCATTGTGTGTGTATGTAGGAGGGTGGGCAGTGGTGAAAGAGGAGAGAGAGAGAAAGAATGGACAAGAAAACTAAGAATTTTAAAAGACTGGGAGAACAAATGAACATGTGAACTATGTTATCGATGGCGGCATCATGAGTCACTTTTAAAATACTTCCGTGTATTTTCCAATATAAGCCTTGAATTCAGACCCTTATAATTATTGCATGCCTTTCTGCTCTCACACCCACGCCACACTCTTCATATCTACTTTCATCAAATATTCCTCATCTGGCTTGATTTTGAGTATTTTTCCCTCTCCTCTGAACACACACCTGCTTGTGTATATGCCTCTTTCAGGAACTGCCAACAGCTGGGCACGCTGTCCTAGGTGTGGTGTGACTAGCTCAGGTAGAGTGGATAAGGTCTCTCCTGCCCTCGACAAGGTCTTTCTAACCATGCATCTGAAATCACGTTCTCTCTGGTGGTGTGTCATCTGAAATACCATGTTTACCTCTGAATCAACTAAACATAGATGTTCTTTTAAAAAATGTGTTGCTAACAGCATTTTGATCAGTCTTTATTCTTAGTTTCAGTCATCGAAATGACAGACCAGCTGAAATATTTGTTTCAATCATTTGTTTTGATCTAATACACACATTTATATTCATAAAATATTTATATTGTTTTGAGCCAATAGAAATACAAGGAGAATTATCAATTTTTCAAAGGATAGTTACTTGATATTATGGGTTGAATACATTTTTTAGTAAGATATGTTGATATGTTGAAGTCTTAACCTCCAGAACCTATGAGCATGACCTTATTTGGAAATAGGGTCTTTGCAAATGTAATATAGCTATGAGGTCACACTGGATTAGGGTGGGCTCTAATCCAATGACTGGTAGCCTTACAACAAGAGAGAAATTTGGACACAGAGGTACTCATAGATAGAAGGCCATGTGAAGACAGACACAGGGAGACACTACGTGACTACAGAGGCAGGGAGTGGAGTAATGTGCCCTCAAGCCAAGGAACACTAAGGACTGTAACCACCAGAAGCTAGGAAGAGGCAAGGAAACACCCTCCCCCAGACCCTTCAGAGAAAGCATGGCTTTGCTCACACCTTGATCTTGAATTTCTAGCCTCCAGAACTATGAGACAATAAATTTCTGATGTTTTAAGCTACCCAAGTTGGTGGTAATTTTGTATGGCAGCTCTAGGAAATTAACACATTTGGAAAAGTCTGTGATATATATTCTTATAATCAACATCTGCTTAAATTACAAACAAAGCCTTTAGTTTAGAAAATACTTTTAAAGAAAAATATTTTAATTATGATTAATTTGAAGGCTTAATGCTATCTCATCTGTCCTTTTTTTTTTTTTTTTTGCAGGGAAAGATTCTCCCTGAGCTAACATGTGTGCCAATCTTCCTCTTTTTTTTCCCTCCCCAAAGCCCCAGTGCATGGTTGCATATCCTAGTTGTATGTCTTTCTAGTTCTATGTGAGCCGCCACCACAGCATGGCTACTGACAGACAGGTGGTGTGGTTCCATAACCGGGAAATGAACCTGGCATGCCCAAGCTGTGAGAGCACCAAACTTTAACCACTAGGCCATCAGGGCTGGCTCCTAATGTCATTTTTATAAGTAATTTTCTAACAATGTAGTAAAACTGGATTTAACAAAATAATGTTTAAAATTGTCAACATACATTGAATGCTTGCAATGTGCCAAGCATTATGCTAAAACCTTTCTATACATAATACATATGTATATTCATACACATACATAGGTCTCATATTATACACATGGATGTTTTATATATGTTTTATACACAAACACACAAATTTAATATTCTAATCTAGGGATCAGCAAACCTTTTCTGTTAAGAGACAGAAAATAAAACATTTTAGGCTTTGCTGGCCACACAGTCTCTGTTGCAACTACTCAACTCTGTGGCTATAGGTCAAAAGCAGCCATAGATGAAATGTAAAAAAAACAGGGTGTGGCTATGTTCCAATAAAACTTTATTTACGAAAACAGGTGGTGGTCCAGATTTGGCCGGCAGGCTATAGTTTGCTGGTCCCTGCTATAACCCTTTGAGGAAAATAATAATGTTTTCACTGGTTCACAGGTGAGGCAACTGAGGCTGAAAGTTAAAAATCTTGTGCAAAGTCACACAGTTAATATGAGGAAGCTCTGGAGTTTAATCTGGCACCAAATCTCCAGAAACCATGGTCGTGGTCATTCAGCGACACTGTCTCATCTCACAGGCAAGAACAATTTTGTACTTTCCTCAAAAGCATATTAATTAAATAATGTGCTTTAAGAAACTTTCCGATGCCAATAGTATCTTGGCAAAAGAAATGTAACGACGTGTTAGAAACCAAACAAAGACAGGCTAAATTTTATTGTCAAAAAAGAAATTATCAGTGTTCTAAAGAACATATACATATATCAGAAAAGATTTAGGAAATTCCAATTAAAATTCCTGGTTATGGATTCTTGGTGTCTCCAACAATCTATGGGTAAGACCACAGCAATAATGTAAATGAGAGAATAGAGAAAATAGAAATTTAGGGGAATCAGTAAAAGCTCGATGCACATCTCAACATTTTTGTTGATTTTCTACCTGAGAAAAGCAACTGTGGGGATTTTTTAAAGTTCCCTGGAAACACAGAAAAAATAGTGAGGGAGCCAGACAGTCACAGCCTCTGTAAAGGATGTCTCTACACCATACTCTTTTAACATGTAGTGCTTTCCTGGATCTTTATGTTTCCAAACTCTTTAGTAGTGTTCAATAGGGTGTCAAACCATTCTGCTCAGAAGACATGTGAACACGAAATTTACTGAAATTAGTTGAAAAATCACCCAGCATCACTGTATGTATTCTCTATGTTTAAAAAAGATACCTTTCATTTAGCTGGTTCCGGTGGCTTTGATCAATGAACACGGGAAATCTATCTTACTAGTAGATTTTAGAGCTCTTTAGCTGAAAGGATTAAATGACTAACTTTTTCTTCACATAACCACATGACTATATCTCTTAGATTCTTTGAAGTGATCACTTTGGGACAAAAGGCATATGACTACCACTTGAGCTTGTTTTAATGTTAAGTAAAAAGAATTTATTTACCAGACAACAGCTTTAATTGAGCATGGCAAAATCACATTGGGACGATGGATCCTTGCCTCATTTTCATAATTATCATAAATGCACACAAAAGCATAAATAAAGAATAGAGAATTAACTCCAGAAATATACTTGGAATAGGACATAAAGCTGCAGTATCACCGCATTTAACTCTCTGCTGTAATAAATGCCACAGACAAATAGAGTTAAACGGGTTAATTAGTCACCGGTGGCTATCTTAATTGCAGTATTGAAAATCAGAGACAAATGCTAGAAGAATTCTCATTACAGGGTTACCTGGGCTTTAAAGGGAGAGTTCCGCCTGGGATGGCGGCACCTCTAAAACATTGCACAACTGATTACCTCCCTTCCTCTCCTTTACCTTTTATAATTAGCTGTACACTATTAAGTTAATGCACATTTATCTACAACAATTCAATTCAGACTGCAAAAGAATCTTTCTAGTCTATAATTACACTCTAGCTTAATTAGTATAATTTCCACTGCACATATTTTAATAAAGAAGCTGCTGTTATGGGTTGGCTTCCCATGTGGAAATTCTTCCAGAAAACATCACAAGGAGATAGAAATGTCTCCTACTCGTGAACTGCCACAGATGCACGGAGATGATCTGAAGCCGACTTTCAATGAATGATGAATGTTGGGAAGGGCATGCATCTCAAGGAGGGGACCTGATGGAATCTCTCAAACTGCCATAGTCCACAGAGGGCATGAGCAGCAGAGGGCTCATCCTCCATAATGACAGAGGGTTGGGTCATGGTTGACTGGTCAGTTGTGCCACGTGGTGCTGGAGTTTGACCTCATTAGTCTATAAATATCTGGGTTGAGGTGTGAAAACATCTCTCTGGTTTATTTTGGATCTATATTCCCAGGGAATGGCCATTTGAGTGCCTCAAATCTAGCCACCACTAGATGTCATCAGTTATTAACTGGGACACAGACAAATGAGACTTTTAAGAGATTTTTATTAACTTGAAAGACCCTAAGCAACACAGTCCCTCCCCTAAAGCTCCTTTGTGGGAGACCGATTAACAATGAGAGGGAGCCATCCTACTCGTCCGGCACTGAAATGGCAAATACCCACCGTGTGATTTAATAGGGCTGCACATATTTTGCAAGTATTGCAAATTTGTCCTAATAAAAACCAAAAATTGTCTGATTTAAAGGAAAATCTTCAGTTCTAGTAGCTCATATTTTGCATGAATATTTATTAAAATGACTTAACAAAAGGGGGTTTTCCAACATTTTTGGTGTTAACATTTTAACCAAGCCCTTCATTGTTTCTATTTGTTACTCAGAGGAAAGAGGGAGGCAAATGCTCAAATGAGGCAAAATTGTTTCCTCTGAGTTTGCAATGTTGAAAGGGAAGTGACAGTGTCACACAAGAGATAAGAGGATGAGCCTTGAAGGGAGTGAGAAATTATTGCTGTTGTGCAGAAAAACTTTAAATAAAAAAACTACAAAGGAAGCAGATGGATCAAACCAATGATAGCAAAACCTAAGAAAACACTGCTTCTAATGAGAAAGTGCCAATGGCAGGTGTGATGCAGAGATCTTGTATGAAGCAGAGGTTTTTAGAGATGCCTGACATCAGCATCATTTCTGGAAAACCCAGGTAGCTTCCATGAGACACAGGGCATGTGTCTCTTCTGTCTCAAATATTTCCATATTTCCTTTTTCCAGATGCATTTTAGAAACTTACAGCATTTATTTAGAAGAAAAATTCTGAGTAAGCTTAACGAGTCATTTCAGTAAGGTACCTATTTACTTTCTCAATTGCCAAAAGTACAACTTAAAATTAACATAACGAACACCTATAAAGAATTATCACGGTATTTACACTAAATGGAATAAAAATATAATGAAGGCTCATTTATGTCATCACAATCTATTTTTTTGTAGTGACACTTTTCAACCATTTAGAGCTCATGTGTCTGTGAATAGTTAGTTAAATTTGTACTTATTTCTTCAAAATTATGGGTAAGTTTTTTTTCTTTTAAAATCGGATTTCCATAGCAGTAAGCAATGTGCACACTGACCCTTTTACACTTTTGTAATGTTGCAAAGCTTTTCCCATAGTATTCACATAAGTGTCTGCAGAGGTACAGGATGTACCAACAAGCTGAACTGGTCTCATTTCAACCATGGTATTAATGCTCTGTTCCTTTTCTTTCTTTTATCAAAACATTTCATTTAAAAATACAACAACCTGGCTAAGAGCGTGTCTCTGGAGGCAACCTGCCTTGTTTTGGGCCCAGCTCCTCTACTTATTGGCTGTGAGACCGTGGGCAAGGTCCATGGGCTCTGTGGGACTTAGTTTGCTCACTGGCAACATGGGGAGATACCAGCATCTAGCCTACAGGGTTGCAGGGAAGTGAAGGATGCATGGCAGAGAAAGGGCTCAGAGTAACGCCCACCCCAGCAAGTGATACTGACCCACTCATCTTCCCTTGTTCCCTAGCCTTAAGAAATATAAGAGAACTGCTTTATAACACTTTGGGGTCCTTAAATCTGAAAAACCTCTCATTTGAAATTTATTCTGGGCTAGTATCATGGAAATGCTAGAAAACTGTTTTCTCTGATTTATTGATCTTAACCAAAATAGATATAGTCTTCAGTTTAAAAAAGTAAGCTATTTCTTCACTTAAGAATTTCAACCTAAATTTATATTGTGTCCACATATTCAACTGGACTGCAGCACATATTTAACTCAATAGTATTGTCATAGGGCCGAAGGAAGTGACATGGATTTGCATGTTTAACATACAAAAAAAAGTGCTTCTGGTCTCAACAAAAACTACATGTACGTGCAGTTCACAGTATACGTTTGGCATAAATGTAAATACTTACAAAAAAGGTGCCTCTTTTTGAAATTGCTGCCAGAGTTCCCCTCTAGACTTGCAGTTTGGAACCCTGCAGAATGATTTTTACAGGAGTAAGCCCTCCCCCTCAGAATATGCAGGACATCACCAATATCTACATTCACACAACATAAACCAAAAGGCAGACATGTTCACCAAGTTAGATGTCTATCTCTGAACTACAGAATGCAAAAATGATACTAGTAATTGAAAATTGTAAAACATGGAGCCTTGAATTTCAGGATTATGTTAACCCTGGGACTATTAATCATATAGAGATTAATTTTTCAAAAGCCAACATGTTTGTAAAACATCGACATTCACAAACATTATATTTCACCACTTCTGAATTCCAAGTCACAAACACAATCTTCATGATGAATTTGAATAAAATTGGCATCTAAACCCTCCATTTCTAGTTTACTTTCCAGTAATGTTGCATTTTACAAGAATTTGTTCCTTCCAGAAGAACTTTCCCAACATGGAGCTGTTTTTATTTTTATTTTGCTCACAAACAAAAAGTGCAAGCATCGTAGGATTTTTCCCTCTATCTTATTTCTAAAGTTCTAACAAGCAACCACTAATTTATACAGAGACCCACACATTAAGTAATGTATTTATATGTAGTTAAAATATATTGGCTAATAACAATTGGTGAAATACCACACATAACAACTATACAACTTTTCAAGTGCATTATTGTATTTCTATAAGCCTATTCTTTGTAGACACTCAAAGGAAAATAGTATAGGGGAAAAAATCCAGCCACTGTCATATTTAGCCTGTGAGAATTCTCAAGCTTCTGCAGTGTCAGATTTCTGGCTGCATTGATTTTTATTCAACAGGGAGACAATAGACTATGTAATGCTCATGAAAAATACAGATCCCTCTTTCAACACATGGTGCCATCAGAAGCAGTATTAGAGAGGATCAAGCTCTTTTCTCCCTAAATCAATGTTCAACATTATACTTCTAGGCTATGTCTCTTAATACTTTCTTTGGTTGACATGATTGGATTATTACAACCCAATCCTTAGCCTTATTATTGCAAGAAAGCCTAAAATAGCAGATAAGAAACCTACAATAACCAGCAGATAGAAAAAGCTAACCAAATAATAGTTAGTTTGTGTGAACGCCATGTGGCACCAAACATAAAAACATTTATCTAAATTAAATTGTATGATGCATTTCCAGGAAGTAATCTACTAATTATTACGCTTTGGCACTTGACAATGACAAACAAAATATCTAGGAGAATAAAAGGAACATGTTAATCATTGCTGTCACTATGACTTGAGCACTATTTTTCAAAATTTTATAGCAATGAGCAACAATATGAAATATTTAACTGCAACTCAGTTCATGCACACCCAAGAACACATATAAATGTATGCATAATTAAGTGGAAAAAAGGTATCCTACCAAGGTAGATGCATTTTGATAGGTTTTTTTCTGCTATGTTCTATTCTATTCTACTTCTGCTCTAGTCCGTTAAATTATGCTCAAAACACTATTCATGACCAATAAAAGCATTTTACTACCCACTAAGGGGTGACAATCTGCAGTTAAAAAACTTAATATGTATGTACATACATATATGTATATATCCATATATAAGTATATGTACATATGTATATGTATGTATTAATACATGAAAGCCAGATAATCACACATACCCACTTATCACGTATAAAGTATTGCATATAAAATATTAATTGTTTGACAATATGGGTAATAATTAGCTTTAAAGGCTAAAATATACCAGGGGGAAAAAGAGCTTTTTTTTATGATTTTAATTTTATTTAAATTCCTGGTTTACTCAGCATTTTCTCCCTTCCCCTCCTCCACACATATGATACACTTTTCAGAGACATATGAAGATGATGAGAGTAGCAATGATACTGATAATATTGTCCACATCCATTTGGACACTAATCTCAACTCTCAGGTGGGCCTCACTGCCCTCATGAAATACCCTATATTTAAATGAAGAGGGAACACTGGGCTTAGATGATCCAGGGGGAAGGATCGTGTTGTCCGTTTGAGTATCTCATGTCATCTGCATACCTGGCTCCAATTACCAGGTGCGTCCCTACCAAGGGCTGGCTGAGTGAGAAATGAATGGAAAGTTGAAATAAAAAGAGAGAAAGAAAAGACTTCATTCTGAGATATGAACCATCCCACTCAACATAAAGAGAAAACAACTTGTACTAGAGAGGAGACAAATTGTGTAAAATACAATTCCTAAGCTGTTTTCATAATGCAAACTATCATAAAAATATTTTTCTTTACAACTACAATTTCCATTTTTCTAATAAAGATATATAGTCATAATTTTAAAAATATCAATTCTGACAGAGAAAGAGTTTAGATTATTTTTGCCCTAAAATTTGTGGATTAATTCAGAAAACAATTATCGCAATATGAGATTGTTTCCCGACAGAATTATGTCATTTCTTCATCTGATCACTCACCATCTACTGTGCAACACACCACTCCATACCCACTCAAGTTTTTTTACGCCCATCAATTATGACATAATTTATTAGCATGGAATAACTGGAGGCGTTTGATAATGTTACTCTGCCAGCATCTAGGAGATTTTGTTGTTGCTGCTATTTTGGGAAAGATAAATACTTCTCAGTGTTTTGCATGTATTTTGCATCAAGATACACAGTGAAAATATAACTTAGACCCACACATGTACACACACACACAAGACTGACACCCCTTTTCTGAAACACCAAACAAAACTTTCCTTACTATGGGCATCATAATTATTCTATTCTATTCTATTCTACTCAATCTTTTAAATGCTGGTCAAACTCTAAATTGATTTTACTACTCACTCACAGGTGGTCCCCAGTTAGAAAACAAAATTGTACTAATCCAATCAAGCCATGGGCTTCTTAATTCTATCTATGAGACAAGTAGAATGCATCTATTTCATAAAAGTATTATATCATTTTAATCACTTAGATTCAAAGGGCAACCTTACTAAAACATATTTGGGCAAAAGTATCCACTTTTATATTTCAGAGAATAGTAAAATTATACTCATGAGGACATAAAATCAATGCTATGTGAAAGCAAATCTGGCCCTGGGCCAAATACAGGCCACATACTGTTTCCGTATGGACAGCCTATAAGCTGAAATGGTTTTTACTGATGAGCATTTACAATAGATTTGAGGATAGGGAACACTAACTTTCAACCCCAATTAGGCAAAATGTTATTCCCCCCAAATAATCCCATTCTTATTGATGGATTTGTATTCCAAAACATTATTATTATTAACATTTTATTACATTTTGCATTTCATTAATAATAATTTTTTGGAAATTTTTTTTCTCTACTGGTATATAAGTATCTACATAATATTCTTGATTTGCATCTTGGCCCACAAAGCCTAAAATATTTACTAACTGACCCTTTACAGAAAGTTTGCTGACCCAATGCATTAGAGCATCATTTTTAAATTGTTATGATTATTAATATAGACACCTGTCAACTCAGACAGTGATCTGGCTGCAAACTTAACCACACTCTGGGGCCCAGGTGAGCACATAAGTGATGTACGCAGCAGGTGTATGACTGACTAAGTGTAGGAACCCCACCCCTCGCCCATGCTCCAGGTGCAAAACTGTCCCCTTGGTTCTAAGGAAAATCATTCTTCTGAAAAGGAGTCCCTCTCTTGAGCCAAGGAAACTCAGATGCCTTTGTTAAAAATAACTTTGCTTTGTTTTATTAAGAGCCATAAGCTCAAAGGAAAATTGGGCTTTTCCTTCAATGAGATTGCTTTTCACCTAAGTCCTGCGATGTCGTGGGAAGGTGCACAGAGTTGCAATGGGAGACATTCCACTTAATAAGCATCTCAGTAAAATGAGTAGTTCCGTCTTCCTTGCAACAGCAATTCTGAATAACTGCCACTTACAGGCCCAGATAAATGGTGTTATTGAGCAACGTCATGTTTATTACATTTAAGAAATTCTCATTTGTTTTTAGGTTGACATGAAGCAGCATGGTTTAGCTCCTTCCCTAGTGTATATTTTCCACTAGAAAAAAAAAAGTATTACTCTATACTAATACACAGTAAGTTTCCCTAAAAAATGTTTTCCTCTTTTGGGTATTAAGATTTTAAAATTTAGCACTGGAAAAACAGAATTTGAATGAAAATATAGATTTTCTGGGGAGTACTTATGTTTTCAGCTTTTAATTTTTACCATGTTTTACCTTGACTGCTTCCTGCTTCGCTCTCGCCTCCTTCCCACTGTCATAAATACTCTTTAGAACATGATTAACAGAAAACCTGAAACAACAGTCCCCATCAGGTATTCATCACTCGTTCTCATATTAACTAGGAGATGAGCCAAGGTACATCTCATCAGTATAATCACTGATGGTTTTACTTACCCCATAGGCAATATTTTACAACGTTATGAAACCTTACTTAACTTTCATATGACATATATTGATCAAAGCCTTGTTCTGAAGACCTTTGGGTTTATGAATGCATGGTAATTTGTATGACAGCTTTGAGCCCTTAGTACATTTTTGTTGATTGTATGTCTGTTTTAGCAATAACTAATAACATTTTTTATGAAACTACCATCTTATTAAATTCCCATTTCTCCTGAACACACAGTGAGGTTCATCAGTAAAAATATTAGACAAGTCCAAGGTAGGAAAACAATATGTTCAATATCAAATTAAAAACATAAGTTGGAGAGTAATTAGAAAAGAAACATGAAGAAACAAAACAATTTGCACAAAAAAGCTAGTTGATAAAAAGAGATAGTAACAAAACACGTTAAAAATTTTCCTGGAACAAGATTTATTCAAGGCTTATTTTACATGGTCTTGCCTCATAGATTAACTAAAATATGATCTATCTGGAAATAGATTATAAACCCAAATAATCAAGTCTAATAATAAATGATTATTTTCTCCTTGCATAAAATGTTATAGCTAATTTCTGCTCTTAAGCCTTTGATGAAAATAATGTTTTTTTCCAAATAAACATTTCTTTGTTTTTGAACAAAGAGCTGTTTTTCAAGGACAAAGAATGAGGCAGGTCTAGAACTACAGATATACGAGACAGTTCTAAAAATAAAATTAAATATTTCTTTGTCAATAGCTAATGTACACTTCAAAAATCTTTCTATTGGGAAAAAACAGTACATTTTGGGCTTAACTGGCATTTGGTCCTCGTGGGGCATTTCACCACTGTTAGTACCCTCACTATGGCGTCGGGGTGCAGGGAGAGCTGAAATGGCCAACTCTTATTCTCTGCATAAAGGAATGTACACAGGGTAAGATGACAGTGGGGACAGGTGTCCTTAACAGGGTTTCCTAAGTGCCAGGCACTGTGACAAGTGCTTTATGTATAAGTCACTCCATTTAATCCTCACACAACCCTATGAGGTAGGTGCTAATATCACTCCCATTTTACAGATGGGGAAACTGAGGCACACAGACCCAAGTAAGTGAGCCAGGGTCACACAGCTTGCAAGCAGCAGAGGCAGGATTTAAATCCCAGAATCTTGTGCCAGAGGTGGTGCTCTTCACAATTTCACAGCACCGCCTCTTGATCGGTGCTCGGGAGCCACAGCTGGTTAGTGGTGAAGTCAGAACAGGAACCTGGCTCTCTGACTTCTGCACCCACTGTCTTCACACTCAAGCCAGTGACATGAGCACACTGAGACAAGATGGGACAGATGCACTGGGTTCAAATCCTGCCTCTGTTGATTCCTCGCTGTGCCCTGGGCCATTTTATGTACACATCCTGCTTCTCAGTCACTTTGACAATAAGACAGGTAAGATCCAGTCCACCTCTCTGGGTTGCTCTCCTAATGAACGTATTCCATTGATTCCAATGAGATTCCAGACTTTTAATCAAGTAGATGCTTAATAAACATCATTTCCCTGCCTTCTACCACATATCTTAAACTTTTCTTTCTTCCCTGCTTATTCATAAACTCCTACAGCTCTATATTCAAGGGAGACAATCATTTGAAACAACTAGAATTAAAATTTGACATGACTTCAAATTAATCAGGATTCTCTTTTGTGCCAATCCATGGGGAATGCACTGAACAAAATGTATTTGTTCAAAAGACTTTTTACTAATTGTGTTTTCTAGTCGATTTAATGTCAGCGAGAGAAACATACAATTTGTAGATTGCTGAATATCTGCTTTTAATTCCCAAGTCATCCATTACTTGTACACGATCCAGAAAACAGAATGAAGGAATGGTCTTAGTTGTTTCTTCGAAACTCAAAACAACTTTATTTATTTATATAACTATTTTAAGCGATGCAACTTTCCAGAACCCAAAATAATGGTGAACACAAAAAGTAAATCACACCTCAAATTACAAACCTACTTGTAGTTGGTTGCTAAGTAGCCCCTAAAAAGATATGTCCAAGTCCTAACCTCCACTACCTGTGAAATGTGACTCTATTTGAAATAGGATCTTTGCAGATGTAATTAAGTTAAGGGTCTCAAGATGAAATCATCCTGGATGATCCTGGGCCCTCCATCCCATGATCAGCGTCCTTATAAGAGAAAGGAGAGAGGAATTTGAGACATAAAGACACACAAGGAAGAAGGAGATGTGACGATGGAGGCAGAGATTGGAGTGATGCAGCCACAAGCCACGGAACACTCGGATCCATCAGAAACCGGAAGATGCAAGGAAGGACGCTCCCCTAGAGCTTTTGGAGGGAGTGCAGCCTTGCTGACATGTTGGTTTCAGATTTCTGGCTTCCAGAATTGTGAGAGGATCAAGTTCTGTTGCTTTAAGCTATGGATTCTGTGGTAATTTGATACAGCAGCCCTAGGAAACTAATACAATATGTTTTTGAGGAGAAAAAGCATGGAATGAAAATGCTCTTTAATGTCTAGAACAACTTGACAGTGCCCCCTGCCATTTTCCTTCCTAGAGCAGTGAGAGAAAAGATTCTAACAATAATCCTAAGAGCATAATCTAAGCATACAATTCAATAGAAATTTTGGTTCTATAACATTATTTAAGAAAATGTAAGCATTTAAAACTATCATTTTTATTAAGAACAACAGAAATTACTGTTATTTCCTGATTCTATAATTTCCTTCAAGGCAGAGTAAATAATTGACTTAGAAAACATTTTGAGCTTATTTGTTAATTTAAAAACATGAAAGGAGTGTAGACAGCATTAGTCTCAGAAGAAGACATGAAAAGGTCCAGTTCCCCAGTGCTGCTTTAGAACGTGGTGCAGTTGCTCTGGTCCTTTCTCCTTCGATGCTGTCTGACCTGGGAGATAGCCACTCCCAAGAACATCCTCCTCCCCAGACACTCGACCTCACCAAAGCTCCTCTCCCTTGCCGCAAATGCTCACATCTACAACTGCATTGCAGAGCCTCTCCTCCTCACTCTCTGCATCTCACCCTGTTCACCTCTTTTCTTACCAACTTCACTTCCACTCCAACGCCTTCTGTTCTGCTCCAGCATCTTCTCAAAAAGCCCCCCACCCCCCCCCACTGTCTCTTCCACTGTGATGTGCTCCTTAACTTCTCGCAAGCCCAGTTCTGCTGGCGCCATGCCACCCAGACCTCTCCATTAGTGGTCAGGAGGGACATTCAAATCCAGCGCTTCCTTTCAGTCCTCATTCTACTCCATCTCTGCAACACCCATGAGCTTTCCCTCTGTCGAGTGTCTGCCCTTCACCTATCCTTGTCTCCCTCCTGCCTCTGACTGCCCACTGGGCTTCCTTCACAGGTCCTGCTTCCTTTTCATGCATTCATTTATTTAACAAATACTCATGCAGCACCTATTATGTGCCAGGTGCATAAATAAATAAAGAAAAAGTCCTTCCTTCCTGGAGCTCGCAATCTATGGGGAAGGCAGGCAGTAAGGAGAACAGAAAAGTGTGTTTGGTACTCGTAAGTGCTAAAGAGAACGAGCAGGGAAGTGAAATAGGAAAAGGAGGTGATGCAAAAGCTAGTGTCTAGGGGATATTTTGATGAGGAGGTGACATGTGAGAAATGTCATGGCTTTGTCATGAGAGGAGATGGGCAGGGGAATGGATTAGGAAGCTCAAGATATATACATTCAAGTCATTGCAATACAGACTGTAATTAAAGCCTTGAGTCTGGATGAGCTCAGCAGGGAAATGAATGAAGATGGACAGAGAAGAGGCCCAAGGACTGTGCCTGGGGTGCCCCTACACTGATCATCTTTCTTGATACACTCCCTTCATGTGGCTTCCAGGATCCCACCCTCTCCTGGTTGCCTTCTGCTTCACAGGCCCTTTCTCTGTCTCCTTTGCTGGTTCTCTCTCATTGCTTAACTTCTACATCACGGCAGCCCCAGGGCTCATCCTAGTCCTCCTCTCTTCTTCACCTTCACCCACTTCATGACTTGAATCAGACCAGGGTGTAGACTAAGTGGCAATATAATTTGTTGTCAAAATGGGGACATTTCTGAGACTGAGATGGGGTGACATAGATAATTACATTGGGGAAAAAAGGAAGACATTGGATGTCTTGGGCATATGAGAATGTACGGTTGCTTGATTCTATATACAAAAGCCTATCAATTTTATCTGCCAATCTAGAACTCCTCTCTGTCTTCCAGAATAGTCTCTCTGAGCCTCTGTGATTCTCCACTCAGATGTCTATGTGACATTTCAAATGTAACATGACCAAACTGCGACTGCGACATCACCTCCAGAACCCTTCCTCTCACCATCTCCAGCACCTTAATTAATGACAACTCCAGTCACGCAGTGGCCTGGGCCTAGAGCCTACACTGAGATGTCAACAAAGTCTGTCTCCTCCACCTTCAAATTATATCTGTAATCTGACCACTCCTTACTTCCATCCCGGCACCACACTGGCCCAGGCCACCAGTATCTCTAACCCGGGTCACAGCAGCAGCCTCCTCATGGCCTCCCTCCTTGGAATCTTGCCCCATTGAGTCTACTTTCAAGAAAGCAGCCAGAGTAGTCCATTTCAGAGCTAAGTAAGATCCTGCCACTCCTGTGCTTAACTCTTGTGCCTCCTCATCTAACTCAGAGCAAGAGTCAAAGTCTGTGCCCTGGCCACACTCAATTTAAAAGTCTGATGTCTTCAATTATATAATTTATTTCTGCTTTTTTCCCCTTCATCTTTATAAGCAGCATTTATTGTGAATTTCAGAATACTTAAAACCCAGCAATATCTTATCACAAGTGGAAAGGGACACAGGCTAGCAGGTATTAATACCAATTTACTAAAAGCAGACCAGTTATCAATGTGGTGGAATAAGAGATGTCTTAGTCTACTTGGGTTCCCGTAACAAAGTTCCATAGATTTGGTGACTTAAACAACAGTCATAATTTGCCACAGTTCTGGAGGCTGGGAAGTCCAGGATCAGGATGCCAGCATGATTGGGTTCTGAGGAGAGCTCTCTTCCTGGCTTGCAGACAGCCGCCTTCTTGCTGTGTCCTCACCTGGCAGGGAGAGAGAGTTCTGGTGTCTCCTCCTCTTTTATAAGGACACCAGTACTATCAGATCAGGGGTCTTCTCTATGACCTTGTTTAACATAATCACTTCTTCAAAGACTCAGTCTCCAAATAGAGTCACATGGTGGTGGTTAGCACTTCAACACATACACTTTGGGGAGACATGATTCAGTTCATAGCAATAGATTAAAGTGTTTACTTGCACATTTCTCTCTTACACACTCCGTTGCAATCAACAATGCTTTCAGCTATGCCCCTTGGACCTCTTTTCCCCCTAGTTTTTCCCTGAAGGTTTCATTCTGCCTCAGCCTCAAAGACTATTAACCAGCCCTCTCTCTTCCTCCTGCAGACACCCCTCCTGCAATTGTGTGTCTTCAACTCCCTGGACACAACAAGGAGTGAATGAGGAGGGATGTGAACGGCAGAGCATGGAGAAATGTTCCCTCCTAACCAAGGTGGGAGCAGGTACAAGAGCTTGGCATTGCACACAGACTGGAGGGAAAAGAAGAAAAAATGAAAAAGAAAAAGCCAAAAAAAAAAAATCAGGACTGACTTTCTTTGTAATAGTACATAACATGTTCACCACATATGAAATCCTCAAGATAAATCAGAATTAATGAACATGTAGGTAGTCAATTGCAAAAAATATTGTATCAACATTTATCTTTTTGGCCTTTTAACGGCAACTCTTTGCTCTTTGGGGCAAATGTTTTCTTCACCCTTCAGAAATAATTACACAAGCCCAGTAAATTCCAGAGGAGGTAAGTTCACTGAAAGGAAGGAAAGGTCATGTATGTTTGTTTCCACTGCTAACTAAAAGAGGTTTGGGAAGCTATGTTTTGGGAGAAGTTCATGAAATCTATCTGCTTTGTTCCTTTAACTGACTGACATTATTATCCCCATGAAAAGTGTCAGTGCTACTGAAATCAGATGATCACAGGAAAGAGTATTCCACAAAGCAATGGGATGTGAATGGCCAACAGCAGAAACTTGAAGGATTATACAGAATAAAGTCAACACTTGGAGACTGAATCTGTTTTCCTATCGTGTGTATTAGTCAGCTTGCGCAGCCATAATGAAATACCATAGAGTGGATGGCTGAAACAATAGCTACTTGCTTTTTCACAGTTCTGGAGGCTGGAAGTCCATGATCAAGGTGTCGGCAAGTTTGGTTTCTTCTGAGACCTCTCTCCTTGGCTTATAGATGGTCATCCTCTCACTATGTCCTCACATGGCCTTTCTTCTGTGCACGTGCATCCCTGGTGTCTTTTTCTCTTCTTATAAGGACGCCAGTCATATTGGATTAAGGCCCACTCTATGACCTCATTTAAACTTAATCACCCATTTAAAGGCCCTATTTCCAAACAGTCACATTCTGAGGTACCAGGGGTTAAGGCTTTAAATTAAGAATTTTGTGAGGACACAATTCAGCCCATAATATAGTGTCTAAAACTACTTCAAAACTTAGTAGCTTAAAACAACAATCATTTATTTTGCTCACAAATCTAATTGGGGCAAGGGTCAGCAGGGATAGCTCATCTTGGCTCTAGGCTGTATCATGTGGGGAGACTGAGCTGGGGATGGAGAATCTTCTCTCAAGGTGGTTCATTACCGCGGCTGCAAGTTGGTGTGGCTGGTTGTCAGCTGGGCACTCAGAGAGTGTGGGAGGGTTATAGGCTAAGGATCTCAGTCCCCATCAGCATCATCAGTCAACGTTCCTGGGGGCTCAAAAAGAGGCAATTCAAGTGTCTTGCCTGATGTTTCCAACCTTTCTACCCCAACACCTAGCAGAGTGACTGGCATGAAGCAGGTCTCCTAAACAAATACTAAATTTTTGTTTTTGTTTTTTTTAATAGACTGTATTTTTTAGAGCAGTTTTATGTTCATAGCAAAATTGAATGGAAGGTACAGAGATTTCCCATATGCCCCTGCCCCCACACATGCGTAGCCTCCCCCATTATCAACAGCCCCACCAGAGTGGTACATCTGTTATAAATGATGAACCTACACTGACACACCATAATCACCCAAGTCCACTGTTTACATTAGGCCTCACTCTTGGTTATGTACAATCTACGGATTTGGACAAATGTATAACGACATGTACCTACTAGTACAGTATCATACAGAGCAGTTTCACTGCCCTAAAAATATTGGTTTTTAAATGACCAAAGAAGGTATACTTAATAGGGAGACTCAAGAAGGTTGAGCATTGATATACTCTCCCATCTAGAAAGAAAGATCTGATTTCAGGGATGGTATGAATCAGAGAATCAGGTGTCCTTTCAAAAAGCACACTTTTAAAAAGTGGTTCTGATAAGCTCCAAGCTGCCATGACGAAGAACGCTGTGGCCTTGGTTTACGGAGGCACAGCGGCCACCTGAGAGCAGCACTCAGAGGAGCACACTGCTAAGGTGATTGCTGCGTCTTTCCATACGCGCTAGGAATTAACTTTGACTTCGGTCACCCAGGTGAGTATGATTTACATCTGTTTTTTGAATTAATTAATTGTGATAAAAATCAGGATTTTATAAGTAAATTTAAGTCTTGCATTTAATATTTAGAAAACAATGAACCATGAGTAAATTTAATACTTATAAATTATTACTTTTTTACCTTTAATTGTTACATAGGTTTAACTACAACCTTAACTAACAATAATTAATGTCTCCACTACTGTGCCACCCACATAATAATATATCTTTGCCAGAGAACTTTTACGCTTAACTCAAGAACTCCATGTTAAAACTTGCCCCAATCTGGCACTCCCTCTTCCTCAGACCATTTTAAGATGAAAGAGTGATAAATTAAGGCCCTAGAGCCAACCTAACCAGTTCACCTGACCTAATCGTCAACAGCTTGTCTTAAAATCCTCCCAAAACGCTGTTACCTTTACCATTGTTATTTGCATTTTCACCACAGCCCCTACTCTTTACCATATTTACTTGAGAAATTCTGGAATGATTTTTAACCAGACTGCTTAATACATTAGTTCATTTTTGGAAAAACCTTGCGATTTTAGTAAGATAAAATACAGATTTTGTTCCTCTCCTGTATTGGACTTGAAATAGCTTGCCCATGCCTAGTGCACAATAAAGAAACTTTTGGTATTGTCTACGGTATAAGGAGTGTTATTAAACCAAAGAGGCGTATCAATTTCCCTGCTACTGGAAACACAGGAGAAAAAAGAGAGAAGGGAATCAATAAATTTGGAATTCAAAATAAGTCAATTTAAAGAAAGACATCTCAGGTTATTCAGAAATTTCTAGAAAATAGAAAATAATTAATTCACACATAAAAAATTCAATATTTCTATGAAACTGAGGAAAATTAACTCCTCAGATTAAACTGTGGTAGTCGTGCAATACTGGCCTCATACATCTGTTTACCTCCTCTGATTAGCATGGAATTGTTTTCCCTGTCCAATATACTTGTAATAAAATTTTCAGAATGTAGGCTATTAGGAACTGTTCCTCTAACATGGAGGTGGTCATTTTACAGAGAAGACCCCGCAGGTTCCTGCTGCCACAGAGCAGGGCATGGCAGCCAGCCTGGGCTCCACTCTCCTCCCCTGTGGGTAACGTCGGTCTGGGATGCATCAGGCATTCTGGTTGTGCAGGAATTCTTCAGCCCCATGGTGAGTATGTGGCACATGGTTTGCCCTTCATACAATCTGATGGTATAAAGGGCCAGGGCAGAGCTGTTAGCACTGGTGTGTGGGGTCTGTGGTGGTGGACTGGTGGCCGTGACAGTTACACGGGGAGATCTCACTTCCAAGCTTCGGCTTATAGGCATGTGTGTGCTCTTGGCTGGAACTCTGCCCCTCTCTGACTCAACTGAGAACTGAGGAGAGGCGACAGCAGAAACTAGAAATGTACTTATTTTGAGTCATGAAGGTCTGCGGCCTGACAAAGACTCTCTTCTTGGCCAAACTTTAGTCAGGCTCCTTTGAGCCCTCTTCTCAACTGGGACTTGACCTTGGCCCCCGCCCTTGCTGAGTCCAGTCTGGGCAAGAATCCTGCTAAGTCAGTTTAGAGAGAACCCCCACCCTTGATATCTGACCACATTCCTCAGCCCCTACCAGCTCCCAGGAGGTATTTGATCGCCCTGGCCTGCCTTCAACAAGAATCCTCTCAAGTCAGTTTAGCAGAAGCCTCCCTACCCTAGATGTCTCCTCTTAGTAATTTTCCATCTACTGACCCCTCAATTCTACCTCCTTGGCCATAAATCCCCACTTGTCTCTGCTGTACTCAGAACTGAGCTCTGTTCTACACTGAGGCCTCCTTTCCCCCGTGGCAATGGTTTCTGAATAAAATAGGTTTTTACCGTTTTAACTCCAGTCCTGCTTGGTTTCTCTTCCACAGGCCCCGGTCTAAAATTTTTCCTGAACAAGAACATAGGAAGACCAGAGCTCCAGGGTGCATCTAACTCTTACTCCAATCTCACCACACACTTATTGAACACCCGCACATGGACATCCTCCCTGCGTCCACCCACCGAATGTGGGAGGAACGCCTTCTATTTGGTGAGTTGTACAGCTACAGACTTCATGTATCTGTCTCCTATGAACTTCACAATATTCCTTTGAAAAAGGAATTACTATTCTTACTGGTGTTTCCTTTTGTTTTTAATGTATGTGGCAGAAGAAAAAATTAAATTGGGCCTAAAAACAACTACTTGAAGTATAAAGTGGCTGTTGATATGTGTGGATTAAATCAGAAGATACGATTTCAGAATTAGTTTGTAATGATTAGAATCAGAAAGCCACATAATGTGTAATGATTCTTTTAGTCTGATTCTTTATTAAATAAAATCTACATTGTTTCTAATGCTCTTCTAGTATGCTTCTTTTCCCTTTGCAATGTATTCTTATGAGTGTCATTATTATTTAATTTCAGGGTAATTTGCATTGGCTATCCCTGAGTTTTAGCAAATATTAGGAAATACTGGAAATATTACGGAAATAATAAGATATTTAAGAACTTTAGGAAATACTGCAAGGCAGGTGCTTAAGAGCATTAGGGAAGAACACAGCTCACACCCTTTGTGTAATGTAAGCTCACATCCGCTTTGGGTTTCAAAGGAGAGTTTTTGAAGTGGAGACACCAGTCTGACAGCTAAAGTGTATTCACTGGAAGAAGAGCTCGGACAGAAAAAAGGCTTTTATAATTCTAAAGAAAAGCTTGGCTTTGCAAATCTAACATGGAGCCTGGTTTAGTTACCAACAGGCACAGAACTGGGAGGAATGCAAGCTGCTGTCAGGCTCGGAGAAGACCAGAACTCTCTCTGGACCAGGGAGAAGAGTTCTGGGAAAAACTAGAGGAGACAAGAGTATATGGATGCTAGTGTGAGGTGCTAGTCCATATTTTCTGCCCCCTTAAATTTAGGGACCTAAAAAGAGGGGGATTTTTCCCTTTTCCCTTCAGAGAGAAGACAGGTCGCCACTCTGTGACAACCCAGCATGAGAGCTGAAGAACTAAATAAAACAATGGTGCCTTTGAGCAGAGGGGGCCTGAGATAAAGCTCTCTCCTCTTGCTTCAACCCTCTCCTCCCCTCATCTCCTCTCCCAGCCTGAGTCCTCCTTGGATCCTATAAAGCCTGGGCCCTTTCCTGCTATGAACAGGAGTGTAGAAAAGGTAGCTGAGAATTGAAAGCCAGGGGTGTATTTCTCGGAGTTGGGCGGGGGGACCTGCACATATATATCAAACACAGTGTGATTTTAAAAACATTAAGGACACACATCCCATAATGTAAGTGTGTTTAAGATAGCATAGGTGGATGCAGATAAACAATGATGCCACATCATAAAGGAAGAAGTAATATTACAAATCAGAGGGGCAAAGGTGCTGGAAAAACAAGAACTTTTCCAGCAACTGATATTCATATAAAAAAAAAAAATAAACTCATGTCCCTACCTCACACTACACAACAATAAGTTCAAGATACATTAGAGAACAAATCTGAAGGGTTAAATCTTAAATATTTTAATAAGAAAATAAAGGAGAATGATACTATGAACATAGCACAGGAAATGATTTCTTAAACAGGACATATAAAGAACAAAATTTGAATACACTAAAATTTAAAAGTGAAAAAATACAAGTTATGAGACATGTCACAGATAGGGAGAATATATTAGAATCTAAGTAACATTAATATATAAATATCTCCTATGTATATTAATAATGGCTGTCATTTATTTAACCAATCCATTTAAGTACTGTATATGTACTGCTTTTTAAGAATTTACAAGGTAGATAATTGTATTATTCTCATTTTAAGGATTAAAAGAAACAATAGATAATAAAGATTAAATTTGTACAAGATCACATGACTATTAGATGTGGGATCTGTGGCCAGGCAGCCTGTTTCCAGCACCCTCTCTCATAATCCAATAGTAAAATGGGAAAGGGTATGAACAGGCAATTCACAGACAACTAACAATTCTGAACACATGCTAAACTTCAGAGACAACTGGGGAAATGCAAATTGAAATAACAGACCCATCACACTGGCAAAGACTCAAAAGGCTGAGAATACTAAGAGTAGGCACATTCAGGATGAAACAGGAGCTGTCATAAACAGAGAGTAGGAGTGTAAATTGGCACAGCCATTTTAGACAACAAAGGAAAGGTAACTCTTAAATTTGAAGATGCACATCCCTCTGGTTCAGCAATTTTAATGTCCCACATTTGTCCAAAGACACATATACAAGGACAGTCTTTACTTGCTAAATGTCTACCAAGAAGAGCATGGAAACCATCTAAATATCTATCATTCAGAGAACAGATAAATACATTGTGATCTATGCATGCAATGGGATACTACAAAGCAGAAAAAATGCATAAAATATGCATCCATACATCTATATCGATAAATCTCAACAACAATGTTGAGTCAAAAGAGCAAATTTTAAGTGTATCTATATCTATATCCATATCTATATATATGTAGTATGATGCTGTTACAATTAATTTTATGTGTGAACTTGGCTAGGCCTTGACACTCAGATATTTGACCAAACATTACTCTAGATGTTTCTGTGGAGGTATTTTTTTAGAAGAGATTAACATTTTAATCAGTAGACTTCGAGTAAAACAGATTGCTCTCCATGATGTGGGTGGGCCTCATCTAACCGATTGAAGGCCTGAATAGAAAAAGACTAACTTTCCAGGAAAAAGAGGGAATTCTGCCAGCAGACTGCCTTCAGACTCAAACCACAACTCTTCCCTGAGTCTTCAGCCTGATGACCTACCCTGCAGACTTTGGACTTGCCAACACTTCACAATTGCACGAGGCAATCCAGAAATAAATCTCTCTCTTTATCTACACATCCTGTAGGCTCTGTTTCTCTGGAGAAACCTGACTAACAGAGATGCTGATGATGTAAATGTTTAAAACACACAAAGCAGCTTATGGGCACTCACATATGTGAATGACATCCCCAGAGCTGCGCAAGATGGTGTCCTGCTTAATTCTCAGTATGCATAAGCAGTAGTCCATATACAACCTTCATAGACTGCAAAGATGGCTTAAAACATTGTATTAACATGCCAAGAAGTGCTGACTTAGACAATTCTGAGAGTTGCATTTAAAGTGAGTTTCATTTTTCAAGAAAGTGAATATGCCTCATCTTCTAGCATAAGAAGATGAGTTGATTTTCCTCAATTATAATTTGAATCACTGGACCAGTTCTGAAAAACTATACAGAAGTGTTATATCAGAATAAAAACTCCACATCAGTCAGTTCATACAATAAATACAAATTAACTATTTTCCTGGGCTGTTGTTTTTATTTTTATTTTGTGACAGAAAATAATTTATATTCTGATGTGTATTATAGTTTACAATGTGTTTTTTTATTAAGAATTAGAGAAAAATATGCTGTACTGGTTTCTGGACCATGTCAGACATCATTCAGGTATGACACAAATAATTCAATGCATTTTAAGTTATTATGCTACTGTAAACAGATCTATGGCTGCAGGTTATTTCTCCTTTTGCATGAAATATTATACCAATATTTTAAGGTGATGTGGCGTGGGAATTGCCTGCTGTATATTTAAAGTCCTATGAGATCAGGATTTCAAAAATACACAAACACTAAATGACACTAATATATTGAAAATCATCTACATTCATATTCTTCTTTCTGAACAGAAATGGCTCATAAAATGTTTTCTACTGTGCCTTCAAGTAATTTCTTTTAAGATGACTTGGGAAAAACAATCGCTAATTAATTTTAACACCATGTCAATTATGCTAATAAAATTCCAATTAAAATCCTTGTGACGTAAATCAGTCTTTGTGTGCTCTATGTGTGTACCTGTGTTAAATATTATACAGGCTTTCAGCCATCAGATACTTATTAACTTTGTCATGAACCTATACAGTGGGCTTGGCTGTATACAGATCTTTTGACATATCTAGTTCTGCCTGCCATAAGCATTGGGCAAATTAATGGAGTCAGCCTAATATGTAAGGCATTATGGAGGTAAGCTAATTGATGCTCATTATGGAAATGAAATAACTCAAAGGCAGAAAGGCACTGAGGGTTAAGAACTAGTTTTTTTAAAGGAATACGGAACAGGGGATAGGGCATTTTGGACATCATCATATTTCAGGTTGACTATACGCGATTACACACTGAAAAAGTATATAAAATTACAGCAGCTTCTACGCTATAAGATATAAGGTTCCTTGGGAGTGTCCAGGATGTTTTAACTTCAATTGCTGCTAGATGTGGAAACCCCAGCAAAGCAAATATGTCCGTTTCAGTCCCTACTACTTGCCTGGCCCTGTGCTAGGTTCTGGGGATGCCACTAAACAAGACACAGACCTTGCCTTAAAGCAGGATGCCTGCCTGGCAGGGATAGAGGCAGTAAGCCAGAAAGTGTATACAGAATGTGTTGGGCTGTGATGGGGCACTTCATGCAGGCTGAGAACCAGGGACGACTTCCTGGAAGAGGCAGCATTTGAGCACAGTCCTAAATGTCACGCGAGTATACAAATGGGGGTCGGGAAGACATTTCACATAGGGGATCACCGTGCCTAAAGGCTCCTACATGAGAGAGAGCAGGTTTATAGGGGAACTCATATCCACTGTGTGGCTGGAGCTTAGCCTTGGGTGGGGAGGCATTCATAAAAGGGGAGGCTGGCGAGAGGAAAGAGGAACAAGATCTTGACTGGGCTTGAAGCTCATCATCAAGAGTGAGGATTTTATGTTGCAAGTTCTTCTTTTTTATTTGCAAGTGAATTTGCACGGCAGAAATGGCTCTTGGATGGTAGAAAAGTAACACCTGGTTTCAGGCTCCTAAGTTGCCACCTTCACGCTATAGGAAGAGAACAGAATGGGAAGACAGCCTGGTGCCTCTCAAAGCAAACCCTTATTCCGATGATCGAGTATCTAAATGCATGGCAGAAGTGCTTATTTTTACATCCACAACAAAAATCAGTGCAAGACATCAGCTCGTCACCAGTCCCAGGAGACACGGAGCTTAATTAGGATACGAAAACTCCCCTGTTTCTCCCTTACACGTGTGCAATTAGTGCACCAATCTACGTCTAAAAAAGTGAGCCCTGGAAAACAACGCCCGGCACAAATTTGCTCATAAATCTGAAGGGTCTATAATTAGGATGTTGCCACTCCTAAATTCCACCGAGGGAAGAAGAAAACGCTGAAGCCTAATCAAAAGCAGAGGCAGCTCCTACGGCACTAAATCTTCTCTCCGCTCACGAGAACACTTGTGTCTGAGTCCTCACTTCCCAAGCAGAGAAGCCTGACGGACGCGCGCTCGGGAAAGGCCCATCTGAACTCGGCCTCTTCCGAAGGAAGGACTGGAGCCCTGGTGATTCACCCTTCCGTCGTCAGCGTACCTAATTTCCAGGCTGCCTTCACCAGCGGAATCCTGAAGTGATCCGTTATGAGAAGCCGGGATGTAAACGAAGCTTTAGGTTCCACATTTTTCAAAGAAAAATAAATAATTCCAATGAGATAGAAAGAATGGTTTTTCTGTGTAGAAAACAAATAATTTTCACTTGTAAATACAGTTTTCTAGACGACGCAATGTGGACACTCAAGGGAATATCAGATAAATTAGTCTAACGAAAGAAGAATAAGCCAAAAATGTATTAAACTGAAATCTGTGGTGGCGGTAGTGGGCGAGAGCGGAAGGAGGAGGCTGGGTTAGGATTTGGGGTCCGGATTCCACTTCCGGCTTTGTTATTTCATGAGAGGGAAAGTAGTAAAGTCCAAATTGTGTGACAGGTATTATGAGGACCATAGGGGGCAGAGCAGAAGCTTTTTAGTGCCTCAAGCCCACCTATAATTTCAGCCCCCACTGCAGGGAATGTTTTCCTGTGAGCTCAGATGGACACTTGAGTACTTGCCATGGTCTTATAGCTTTCCTCCCAGGACCTTCACCCAAAACATGCCAGCCCAGAAGTGCAGGGAAGAGAATGTCCCCAGGCAACCAACAACCACTGGAAGCTGGTGGATAAACCGCCCACCTCCCTGGACCACTAGGGGAGGTATTGCTCACGCTTCTTAGAAGGACTAGCAGATGAGCCCTTCACTTAGTGCCTAGGGCAATGACCTCGATGATGGACCCTTAGGTTATTTTTCCCTCCTTCCCTGCCTTACTCTCTCTGCTTTTTGGCATCACCTCCCAAATACACCCTTGTCTCAGGTTCTGCTTGTCCAAACTTAGGACAGAGCTAGAGATGAGACATCACCAAAATCAGTCTGCAAGGCTGCGTGGTGAAGGTGGGGGAGATGGAAGAAGCAGCGCAGCAAAGGAAGCAGCGTGAGGGGAGGCTGGGTGATGGGGAGGTGAGCAATGGGCCTATAAGGTAAGGATGTGTTGGCTAGAAGGCAATCAGGAGGGGCCAGCCTGGTGGCGTAGTGGTTAAGTTCACGCACTCCGCTTTGCCGGCCCGGGATTTGCACGTTTGGATCTCGGGCGTGGACCTATACCACTCGCCACGTCATGCTGTGGTGGCATCCCACATATAAAATGGAGGAATATTGGCACAGATGTTAGCTCAGGGACAATCTTCCTACAGCAAAAAGAAGAGGATTGGCAACAGATGTTAGCGCAGGGCCAATCTTCCTCACACACAAAAATAATAAGGCGGCAATCAGGATTCACCATGGGCCTGAGCATCAGCCTGGACTCCTGAGAATCCTGGTGTTTCCCAAGCAGCTGAGTGGTCAGCTGACCACACTTCCTCTGGCACTCTGGCCACAGCACCCAGATCATCAGTTTTTCCCCCAGTCTTTTTCTTGCAACCTGTAGTAAGAAATATATTTTACCTGGCAGCCAGAGCACATGTACATGTACACATATACAAATGTATACCTATAATTATTAGATATTTATTGGATACATAAATGAAGAGAAAGGTCACAAAACTTTATTCTTACTACATGTGATGCAATCTGACATCTTCCATTCTGTCATTCTCTTTCTCTCTTTCAACACTCATTGTGTTTTACAAAATGGATTTCGCAATCCTTACTAATAGGTTGCAATCTGCAATTTAAAAATCCCTACTCTAGACTCGTCTTCCTAGGACCTTGAAGAAGCCATCCCTCCTCTCTGTGCCTCACCATTTTATTTGGTGAAATACTGAAGAGGAGATGAAATGACGATGGAAGGCCTTTCTGCCTTTCAA
Source organism: Diceros bicornis minor (assembly GCF_020826845.1). Taxonomy (NCBI): domain Eukaryota; kingdom Metazoa; phylum Chordata; class Mammalia; order Perissodactyla; family Rhinocerotidae; genus Diceros; species Diceros bicornis. Next base: position 52,917,454 of record NC_080759.1, on the reverse strand, counting down.
AGAATTTTATGATTCTATGTCAAATTCTTAATAAAATGTCAAATCACATACTCCATATTTCATTAATTTTAGCAGTTAACAGAAGACACAATTTAAATAAAAAACTAGGTGTTGTGTTACATTTTTTTCCATAAAATACGTTAATTAAGATGTATATCCTTTTAGTAATATTATACTTTTATATTCGGAATTAGAATATAAATAAAAAGTCACAAAATAGTTGCAAAGATAGAGCTTTCATTTAATTTCTTTATCTCTTATGTACGGTAGGCTTTTTCTTCAAAATCATCAGTTCTGCTTTTCACATCATTCTTCTCACTCTATTGCCCTGAAAGTAACCCCCTGCCTTTGTACTTAAGGGTCCTGTTGTCCACCTATGGACATCCTGCCAGTCTCAGCTCTGACGTCTCCCTCTCGCATAAGCCTCCTCCAGCCTGCCCTCCTGCCTGGCCGTGCCCCCCGGCCACTCTCTGCACACTCGAGCACAGGTCACATCAGATCGTTGTGCTGGCTTTTGTTTAAGTGGCTGTGAGCGCCTCAAGAATGGAACCTGTGTTATTCTTCTCAGTGTCCAGAGCACTGAACACAGCACCCGGCACAGGGGATGACTGGATGTCATGACAGGAATGAAATATATCCTGTCAGGAGCTCGTAGGCGCCCATATCCTGACCTCTGGCTCCGATGCCATTTCCCAATGAAACAGCAACTGTTTAGAGGCACAAATGAAAGCATTCTACACTTTCTAATTAGACTGCGTACAACATCTTCTCTTATCAAATTGAATTTGGCCAAAAGAACACCAGTTGAGCATTGGGAATGTGATTCATAGTCTACTCACAAGGGAGCAACTCCTCACCCTCAAAATAGTGCTCTGCATCATGAGTACAGATGCATCCTCCCGCAGACCAAATTCATGACGTGTTCCTCTGCATCAGTCAAAATCCTTTGGATGCAAGTGACAACCCAAGAGGGAAAAACAACAAGCAAGCAAGCAGACAACAGTGGCTCTCTGCGCCAGGGGAGGTTATCATTAGGCTTCTGTAACTTCTGGAAGAGCTGGCTCAGAAGGAGCCTCAGGGCCCCTTTCCCAGGTCCCCATCACTGGTTCTCTCGCTGCCCCTCATTTCTTCCAAGGCCACTCTTGGCTCCAGGTCCTCAACCTTCACCACCAGAGATAAAAGCAGATCACCTTTTTTGGTCCCAAGTCCAAAAGCTCCAGGGAAGGGCTCTCCTGGGCTCTGCCTGGGTAAGGTGCTGAATCCTGGAGCAGTCACTGCCTCCAGGTGGGACGCTATGATTGGTCACCTCTGGAAAAATCACCATGTCCATGCAGGCTAGGACAACGCCGCTCCCCTTGCAACCACATGGATAGAGTATGGAGAAACACATTTTCCAGAAGAAAAGAAACACATCCCTCTGGACACATAAACTGAGGGATGTCTCTGTACGCTCCTAGAGAATTTCTATCTCCATTTTTACATGGTTTTACAATATTAATTTGTAGCAATTTTCTCCCTCTCATGAGCAAAGATCCACTTTCTTACTACATAAGTCTCTTTAAATAATTTAAATTTGCATCCTCTTAAACTAAATTTTTAGCTATATGAGAACAAAGTAGGCTTTAAATTCTGTTTAGAACTACCTATGGGTATCTAACAGGACGCTCATTGTACAAGAAGAGCTACACGGAGCGCACACGTGATTGTATCTTATGTGATCGTGTCTTTCTTCTCAGCGCTTTCGATTTGCTGCTCACATAGTCAATGATGGCGCATTCTGCACTCACCTTCGGTTTTTTTTTTCCCCCTAAAGCCCCAGTAGATAGTTGTATGTCGTAGTTGCACATCCTTCTAGTTGCTGTACGTGGGACGCGGCCTCAGCATGGCCGGAGAAGCTGTGCGTGGGTGTGTGCCCGGGATCCGAACCCGGGCCGCCAGTAGCGGAGCGCACGCACTTAACCGTTAAGCCATGGGGCCGGACCATCACCTTCAGTTTTAACAATAAAAATGACTGCTTGTCTTTTACCATTTCTACTTCCACCATCTTTATTCCTTTAAATAACTACCACTTTTATATTGGGAATTATATTTTATCCACATATGAATGACCTCATATGAGTAAACACTCCTAATTTCATGGTGTCAGATGAACTAATGATCCTGAATGCAATGATATTGACCTTCAGAGAGGGCTTTTAAAAAACTATAAAAGGATTACATAAAAGGATACATTTCACTGAGAACATCTGTTTTACCCATTATTGGTCCTTCTACGTGATCTCCGAAGTCAATCAGGGGGCTTTGGTCTGAGTCTCATGCTCAGAACCCTCTTTTACACTAAAAGAGATGAATCAAAATCTGAATCTTTTTAAAAGATCCTTACGGGTTTAAGAGAAATTTACCTTAGCTGTTTCTTTAACTTAATATAGTAAAGCAGGATACACTGGGTCCCTAAGAAGGGACATACGATGGCAGCTGATTTTGCGAAGCTTAATTAAATTGTTGATTTTAGCAGAGTCCTGGGGAATTAATATTTCGCCCACATGAGTCTTGACAGACGAAGTTAAGCTACTGGAGAGAGAGAAGTCGGATACAGGTAGAGAAGCTAAGATAAAGCGATCGTGTGCCAACCATCTTCAGGGAATGGCGTGTTTACTGGCTGGTGCCAGGTGCTCTCTTGATATTGCTGTGGCTGCTCCTGACCCAGGTCCGGCTCCACGTGGGATTCCTTCACCAGCCTGTGCTGTCAACTGAAGGCAAGCTATCTAAACCTGAGGGCCACTTCTTCCCAGAAATCCGTCTCCCCTCTGAATTTCCCTTTCTTTATCTTTTTCAGTAACGCCATATTTTCCCATTATCCTAGGCTAGAAATTCTGGAGTAAATTTGTTTGCCTTCTCACTGTTTATGCTCAGTCTCCAAATACCAGCATGATTTCTTCCACGGGTTTTGTCTTGTTCATTGGTCCCAAGTTACCCATGGGACATCTGAGTTAGCTGTGCCCATGCCCACCACTTCCAATCCATTACACAATTATTTCCAGATTAGTCTTCCTAAAATACAGCCTTGCACATGCCAGTTTCCTTCTCAAAGCCCTCACTGGTCTCCCATTGCCTTTAGGAAAAAATGAACTAAACTTAAAGAGAAAAAAATCTGGTCCTCCTCTACCTGGCACCAACCTATCTCTCCAGATGAATCTCATGAATCCCCCGGCGGCCATTGTTAAACTAGCTATTCATTTTGTTCCAAACACGTCTCTAGTTTATGCCTTGTCAGCGCCCCAAATATCCCAAATACCTGATAACTTAGAACAAAAATTACCTGAGTGCTTGGTACAAAACAAGCAGTTGATAAATGTCTGTGGAATGAATGAAAGCACATGTATGTAATATACAGACAAAACTCTTATTTTCTGATGACTGGCAAAACTGTATTTTAATACTGCATACAGGTTTGCATTTATAATTTTTACTTGATACACCAGATATACAAAGTTTCCCTAAATTAATAAAAAATCCATACCCTGGCTTATCCTTCCCTTACCCTGAAACCCTGCTCCTCCTTTTGAGTTTCTGTCTCAGTTCATGGCAGCGTATGTTTTAGCGAGTTGTCAAAGCAAGAAACCTGAGAATTGTCCTTAGTTCTAACTTCTCCTCCTCATCGTCTGAGTTATCTGCATTGCAATATAACAACAAAATGACAATAACAAAACCTTCCATTTATCGAGGGTTTACTAAGTGTTACGGGTTGAGTTGTTTCCTCCCCAAATTCATATGTGAAGTCCTAAGCCCCAGTACTTCAGAATGTGTCCTCATTTGGAAATAGGACATCACTGCAAACATAATCATCTAAGACAAGGCCATCCTGGAGTAAGGTGGACCCCTAACCGAATAGAACTAAATGGAGTCCTTATACTAAGGGGAAATTTGGGCACAGAGATGCACACAGGCAGAATGCCACGTGAAGTTTGGAGTTATGCTGCCACAAGCCAAGGAACTACCAGAAGCTACATGAAAGGCCCAGAACAGATGTTCCCTTAGGCCTTCACAGAAGGGGCGCGAAATTGCCAACACCTTGATCTGACTTCCAGCCTCCAGAACTGTGAGACAGTAAGTTTCTATTGTTTAAGCCATTCAGTTCATGGTTCTTTGCTTTGGCAGCACTAGCAAACTAATACACTGAGTACGGCCAACAGGCTAAAACTCCTTCCAGACTTACAGTTATTCAATACTCACAGTAGCCATGGAGTCATCTAGAATTAGGGGTTCAAATGACCATTACCCCATTTTACAGCTGTGGAAACAAAGGCCATGGTCACCCAGATAATAAATAGCAGAGCAACCCAAAATGTCCATGATTTCAACACCCAAGTTCACAACCACTCTCCTCCCAGCCTTTGGAAGACCTCTCTTGACACCTTTCCAGGCTGGGACAAGGTCACAGACGGCCTTCACACAAGTCCAGTGTACTATACTACAGAGTTTCCACTTAGGAAATTCCTTAAGGTGCTCCACGGAAATAGAAACTTGAATAAAATAACTCATTTTATTTTAGACAAGACCATGTTCACAAAAAGGTCTCAGAAGGGACCTTATTTTTATCTAATTTATCAGTATGCTATTTAAAATAAAATGACTCATAAACAAATCTAACATGCCTGGCTGCACATTTTTTACTGTTTCTTTTATAACGCAAACATAGTATAAAAGAAATTAAAATCATAGCATCATGCTGTGCACAAATAATGAAAATTTAATTCTGAAAACACTTCAAAGTTTATATTTATTCTTAATGTGTAATGTGCAACTGAATGAAAAAGCAACCAACAACTCAAACATTTCCTTGCTATTCAGAGAGGGATTATGTAAACTACTGAACACAGACCACAACTTTTTTCTTTAAGCATTAACCAAAGGTAAACACAACTCAAAGAAATGTGTACTGTTTTTTAAAAAATAGTATTTGCTAGGGCAGAATTGTGAGTTGTTCTATAAAATTCTCTTTGTACCTGAATCAGTCACTGAACCAGCACAGACCAGGGCTAATCTAGAGAGTAGTTCTTAAAGTTTGGTCCCGAAACTCCTGGACTCCTTTCCAGACATCTACAAAGTTAAGACTGTTTTCATAATGATGTTAAGATAATGTTCGCACTTTCGTTTGTTGCCACTGAAGCTGCAGAAGCAATGGTGGGTGAAACGGCTGGTGGCTTAGCAGGAATCAAGACAGCGACATCAAGCTGTTGTTGCAGCCGTTCTATTCTTCACTGTCACACACTTGCAGTAAAAAAAAAGCCAGGTCCAATTAAGAATGTCTGTGACGTAGCAATAAAAATGATTAATCTTTTTAAATCTTGACCCTTGATTGCACATCTTTTTAATATTCTGGGTGATAAACTGGAAAATACACATTGAGCCCTCCTGCTTTATGATGGTTCTCTCCCTGAAAAGCATTTACTTGTGTGTTGAGTTGTGAAATGAACTAGCTGCTTTTTTCATGGGACACTAATTTTACTTGAAAGAAAGACTGACAGACAAATTATGGTTATTTAGTCTTGATTGTTTGCAGACATTTTCTTAGGGACCACAATGGACAAAGTGAGATGCTCACCTCAAGGAAAATAACTACAGTATTTGTAGCCAATGATCAAGTGTGAACTTTCATGAAAACATTAGAATATGGGAAAACTTGGATCCGCCACATTGTACTTAAAAATTTCTGAGTGCTTAAAGACTTTCTGATAAGATTGTTGGGAACACTAACACACGTGACTTAAAAAGTGACTATAAAAAATATACTGTATAATGAAATATATCAACATCGAGAATATCTGCATAGCTCAGTGTAACACCAACGTCACACATGGGTAAAGATCCAGTGAAGGCATTACAGATCCATTCAAAACACAGCAATGGATTTTAAGTTACACAGTACAAAAAGTTCATTGTTATATTTTTAAATTCCTTATTTCAACTAAACTTTATGAAAATACAACTTGTAGAGTTTTCTTGCAGTATCAAAGAATATTCACAATTATCTAAAAATTATGAAAATACTCCTCCCTTTTCCAACTATATATTTGTGTGAGGCCAGATTTTCTTCATATACTTCAAACAAAACATATTACAGAGTAAACAGATTGAACAAAGAAGCAGATATGAGAATATAGCTGTCTTCTAATAAGTCAAACATTAGACAGATTTATAGAATTATAAAAGAATGACATATTTGGAAAAATATATATTTATTTAAAATGGAATATTTATATCAATATATAATGGGTTTATTATGATTTTAAAATGAATTCTTAAAATATTAAATTTAATATTTTAACATTTTTCAATTTTAATATCTGATACAGTAAATATTAATAGATATAACTCACAAAGACAAAAACTCTTTGAGTTCTTCTGTAATTTTTTTTTTTTTTTTTTTTTTTTTTTTTTTTTTTTTGTGAGGAGATCAGCCCTGAGCTAACATCCGCCAATCCTCCTCCTTTTTTGCTGAGGAAGACGGCCCTGGGCTAACATCGGTGCCTATCTTCCTCCACTTTATATGGGACGCCGCCACAGCATGGCTTACCAAGCAGTGCGTCGGTGCGCGCCCGGGATCCGAACCAGCGAACCCCGGGCCGCCGCAGCGGAGCGCGCGCACTTAACCGCTTGCGCCACCGGGCCGGCCCCTCTTCTGTAATTTTTAAGTGTGTAAGAGGAGGGCAGGAGGCCAAAAAGTTTGAGAACCACTGTCCCACAGGATTTGAGTGGGAGAATTCGGGACAATGAAACAATAGGCCAAAGTATGCATGAGTTTGGATTTTATCCCAGGATGCAGAAATTTATTCCACCTACCGTCATGGATGAAATTTCCAAGGGATCATATTTTTACTTATTTTCACCTCAAAATTCACAGTGATAATTGGGACAAAATGAAAACACCATCATCCTAATGTTAAAATACCAATTACAACCTTACACACTGGACAAGTGAGCTGACAAAATACAACGATGGTGAGCACAGCCCTACAATGTCTTCCTTCTTTCCTTTCTCCAAATGACATCACATTCCAAAGCCAGTAAATTTCCTATAAGGAACTACACCACCGGAGCTGTATTCAGTCATCAAAACTTCATGCCTTAACAAAAGCACGACAATCTTTAAATCATAAGGAATTCCTCAGGAAATGAATGACTGTCTTTTTTTCCATAACTAGATGCTAAAGCTTGGAAATCGATGTGTAAATCTGAACAGTAAAATTCCTTTTCTCCTAAACTCTTTATACTTCATTTTTAAAATGTCTAAATAATTGGATTGTCTTTCATTTAGCCATGTTTCTCATTGAGCTAGTTCTATTAATTCTATAATCTCTGTTTCTGGCACGTTCTACAAACATGTTCCTTAAGGGGAATCTTTAAACTGCTTAAGCACTGCATATCTGCACAGTCAGTATAGACATGTGCTTCAGGGCACGGGCTATAACAGGAACCCAGCTCCTGTACAGCTCCTGTACAGTCTGGTGATGGTGAGCGGGTTACATACGTGTCTGTGCCTCAGTTTCATCAGCTGTGGAATGTGGCTGATGACAGTACATGACAGAGTTCTGTGGGAATTAAAATGAGTTATATTCGGTGAACACTTCAGAACAGTGCCTGGTGTGTGGTGGTCACTTATTATAATACAGTTGATAAACATATTTACTTGGATTACCTATTTCCAGGGTGCAGAAACTCCTGTGGTACAAATGTATAAACACTCACTCTAGATATGAGTTGAGGAGAGTCTCTTTAGTGAATTATTTGATTAGAGGATAAAATGATAGTGACGTATATCAGTCAACTGTTCAGATCGTCTTTCTACCTGCTTCTTTTCTTAACTTTGTTAAGTATCTATTTTATTTACCAGTAACTCTTAGGGTTTGCACTGACTTCTCTTTTAGCAAGGTGAAGTCACAAGGTTCAAAGCAGCAGAGTCAAGACAGAACTCGAGCTTTCTGACTCCCAATTCCACACATGCCAAGGAAGCATGTTTGCGGTGATGGTACTCCTGAAGAGCAACAGTCATTCCCACTGTCACCTCTCACAGTCCTTCTGCGGATGTTTCTAGTCTATGCGCTTATCATCATGAGAGAAACTTCTTGAGAAGCTATCATAACCTACTAGCAGGATCTGTGGATTGTCCAGCATAGAAACACCTGTCATGTCCATGTTATTTCTCCCCTCTGTGAACATTCCTCTGCTGAGATGTGTCTGATCCCTTGCTGAGGATGTTTCCAGACTAAGGCCACTGAGGGAGGAAGACAACTGCAAAGCCATGGTAGAGAGAATGCTAGGAGCCTTGGCCAGCCATGAAGAGACTTTGGCATTTGCAAATAGCTTGGATCCTTAAATAACCGTGGGGCCGATGAGGAAGATTCAGCAAGGTATCACCAGTGCGTCTCCTTACTCTGATGCACCACGTAAAAACAGTGACCATGTATGTTTGCTGATTGATGGGTATGAAACATATACATATGAAAACTTTCCACAGGATGCTTTCAAAAGAAATAATCAGCTTTCCTGGCTGTTGTGGTTCATTTGTGTACTTCTACGTTTGATAATCTTAAGTGCTATGGAGTCTGTGGTCTCTGGGGGAATTCTATCTCCTTTCAGGAGGGATCTCAATTGCCCATGCCCATGACACTGTGAATCCTGTGGATTCACTCAGATTCCTTGAATGGGGGAAATACATAAGATTTCTTGTTCTTGTGAGAAGCGATTAGGTTGGGTCTCTAGCAGAAGAGAGCAAGACGGTGGTCCTGGAGAAGGGAAGGTAGGTGGGAACCATCCTTGCTTCCTCTGCAAGGTAGAGTAGGTGGAGGAAGCACAAGGTTACACAGCAGCCGGGAAGGTTTAAGCAGAGGAGGCTGTTCTGGTGCCCTCCGGTCCTTAGTCGTCACTAGCAACCTCAGAGATACCACTATCCACACCTTCAGGATTCCTTGGGTCTGGTCAGCCTCCCTACCTGCTCCAGCCGTCCCCCTGGAGGTTCCCAGGGTGAGGACCAGGCTTGGGGCTCCACTGACTACAGAACCCCCAGTCATCCACACCCTCCCCTTGCCCAGAGTTTCCAGCTTTAGCAAATAAAACTACACGATGCCCAATTAAACTTGAATTTTATATAAACAAGTTTTTAGTATAAGTATGCCCCATGCAATATCTGGGACATAGTTATACTAAAATGTATCTGTTGTTTATCTGAAATTCAAATTTAACTGGACTTCCTGTATTTTATCTGGCAGCCCCAGCCCTGCCCACTATCTGCTCAGCCTCTCCTCCTCTGAGCAGCCCCACCTCCCCATCCTATCCCCTCAAGGGAGCAGGCTTTTGGAAATGGGGACTAGGAAATGTCCTTAGACAACGTGGGCCTGCAGCCCAATTGGCCCCTGGGATTAAAGAGCACAAAACATGCTGGTGGGGGAGAAAATGAAACAGAACTAAAATCTTAGCACAGGATCCTCTCATATCTGCTTCCTTGTCTAGAGTCCAGCAAATAGCAGACAGCTTTGACCCCCTCAACTGGAGTAGCTGAAAGAAACTGGGAGATAAAGGAGATTCACAAAGCAGATTCCAAAGTGTGTGGTTCCAAGACTACGTGGCGAGGTGTGGACCACAAAGGGTTTGTAATATCATTTTTAGAATTTAATGCAAACAACCATAAATGGCTTGTTTGCAAAGGGCTTCCTCAAACTTTACAATCTTTCCCTCTTTTTGCTCCTCTCTAACCTCTCAAAAAATATAAAAGAGTATTATTTTTTTCTGAAGATTCAGCATTGAGATAGAAGAAATCACAACATTTCTAAATCCTTCCTCTTTGCTCAGCACTGCAATCACGGACAGCTCGCAAGCAGACATGGAGTGGGTTAAAACACTTCTGTTTTAATCCTAAAATGTAAATTTTTATATTAAAATCTCATACTACGTGTCTATCACAAACATTGGAAGCTTTACCCTTTTTTGCCCCCTCCTACCCCAGGGAAAAAGCAAAGATCCCATTCCTTGGAAACTCAATTGCCCTGGATTTTCCTATCATCTCTCCTATGGAAACGACAGCTCCTGCAACACGTTGACACTTTACTGTTCCAGTATGTTCTATTCTGGGTTGGTTTCAACCTGAATGACTGAATATGTCCTCAGGAAAACTGGGCAAATGAGTAGAGGGCAGGGAAGGTCCTAAGTAGGAACGTGGGCAGTCGGGAGCCAGATCATTGGAGCACCCGGAGGTGGAGCTGGTATGGGAATTAGATCACTGTCAAATGAGAAACTTGTGCTAAATTCACTTTCCTAGGCTTGTGATTCTGGGTTTTGCCTTGTAATTAACTGGTATCTGCTCTCCACGGTTTTGGATAAAATTATTCCTTCAAAGGTGGGCCTGTCTCACCTGTTCTGAGAGGGATGAAGGGAAGGGGGGCTGTATTTCTCAGGGTAAGTGGTACTCTGCTAGTAGCTGGATATGACTGTAACCCCTAATCAGAGGGCAGACCATAGGCATAAAGAAAGGTCAACAGGACAGAGAATGTTGTTCCTGTGGTGCCTTCCCCCACCTGGAGATCTTGCCCTGGAGATCCTCCTGGCTGAAATCTTGAGGTGTGTGAGCTTGTTTCCACACAGGAAGTTGCTCTCTTACACTCGACAGTCCACTCCTTGTGCTACTTATTTATGTGGGGCCATGGGAGAGAGAAAGGAAAGGCGTACACCCTTATTAGGGGTAATGCTGGAGGTTGCAAAAAATCCCATAAATACTGAATGTGGGATCAAGAATGGCGCTGAGCAGCTTCAGGGTAACTTAGAGAAAGGCAGCAAAGGAAAAAAAGACTCCCAGCTTCTCTGATGATACCTCACCTGCTCGCTACTGACACCTAATGGAGAAGAAACCACGCTGAAGAGTCAGCGCGTGATTACAAATGTGGCCTCTGCTTCCCAGCAAAGCCTCCCTGAACTATTGACAGCAGCAGGGTGGAAACGACCTCCTGGACAAATGGAGGATGTAACAGTACCCCGCATACGCCGCTGTGTCATGAGGCATCACCTGGCAGGTTTCACAAACGTAGAGAGAAGTTAGGAAGGCCACTTCAGATGCTCTTTCTCCTCCAGAAATCCCCCGTCCCTCCTCCTCTTTGCCTACAGCCCCCAAGAGCAGGTACACACCTGCAGGGACAGAGAGACTTGGAGCCCTAGTGGAACTTGCTGGCTTGGTCACTCAATCTTCAGCTCGTGGTGCCTCGTGTTACTACTTTTCATGTGTGTCTTTTCTCTTCAAGACTGTGAACATTGCCAGGCCATGGGCTGCCCCAGGAACTTCCTTTCTTCTCCTTGCAATGCTTAGTTCACTACCTGGCATTTAGCAGATTCTCAAAAATCCAGCCGACCTGAATTTTAGTTTGGTGTTAGAGATATAAAGTGGAAATTGGGTGGGTAGAAGGACTATTACTCTTGACCTCAGCATAAAGTTATTTCCCAATTATTCAATCTTGTTGGTACAATTTGCTCCTGGAACCCATCAGCCCAGGGGCAGCCTGACATGGTGGTTATGAGTGTGGGCTCGGGAAGCAGACAGCCTCGCTGAATTACAGAACTCTTTCCCCTAGCTTTGTGGCCCTGGGCAAGTCACCCATGGGCTAGAGCCTCAGTTCCCTCCTCCTATAAAGCATGGATGATAAAATTATACTTTTTGCTGGGTTGTTGGGAGGACTTAGTGATGTAATAAATGCAAATTGCTGAAAGGGATACCTGGCACAGAGTAAGCCTTCAATGGATGTTAGCCATTAGTCTGCTGGACACAATATGGTGATTACCACTCCTTCTCATTCAGGAACATACTCCAAGACAGCATTTCTCTTGGTGCTTCTTAATTTCCAGCAGGAGGAAGTATGTGGCAATGGGAAACCAACCTCACTTTGCATTCTGTTTCCAATTTGCACAATAACCTTGAGTTAGTTACTCAGGATATCTTTAGTCTCAGTCTTCTTTACAAAATGGGGATAACAGTACCTGACCTAGTGGTTGCTGAGGATCAATACTTTATTAAAATACTTTGTGAAATGTTGCACAACAAGCAATTTTAGTTTTTTTTAATTGGCCTTCCTCCCAAATGCATGTGTGTGCGCACACACACAGATGCCCCATGCACACCACCACCTCCTTGCCATAGCAGGCTTATCTTCCTTCTTTACTCCCTCAACGCTGCTCAGCAGAGCATTTCTCATCTCCAGATAAATCCAGGTTTTTGTGGACCTCAAATGTATATGATAATTTCAGGTCCCTCTATAGGAAATATAAAACTACAAATACAAAATTAGCTTTTTCAAAAGTGTATTTATTTAAAATGAGAACAGTGGCAAGGAGTAGTGGTGGGAGGGAGGTTCCTTACAAGAGAACGGTAGCAGTTTCAGCTCTAAATCTACCCTTGTTCACCCCTCATCAACAGGGAGCAAATTCACCACATGGTGATGTCACCTCTTTTCCTCCAGCCCCTCCCTGTCCTTACTCAATTCTGCTCATGGTAGGCAAATTTGTCTCCACTGTTCACTGAGGTCAGAGATCAGTCAACTTTCTGTCCCTCTTTTTCAACATGTTTCATGCATCCAGCCACTCTCTCTATCTGCGGGACGTCTCTACGCTTTCCCCATGAGTCCAAACTCAATGAACATAAGAACCGAGTTGAGGAACCTCTGTATCCTCAGTTCCTTGCAGCATGCTGGGGATTGGGTTTGTTGAATGAATGAGTGAATGAATGAATGAGTCTCAGCATCCTGTCCACTCAGCCACCAGTTAGCAGTCCTGGAAGCATCTCTGGTCCCTGTGATTGCTTTCCCTGGTCACCTGCCTCCCTCACTTCTTTGCTCCCTTTCAGAGCTGGTGATTCGAACACACCCTGTTGTAGCTCTTACTACAGACAGAGCATTGTTCTGAGTGCCTTTCAAACACTAACTCCTTTAATCTTCATAACCACCCGATGGGGCAGGTACTATCATTATCATCTCCATTGGACAGATGAGGAACTTGGTGCACACAGCATTTAAGGGGATTCACAGCTAGGAAGGAGCAGAGTCAGGATGCAAAGATAGCATCTAGTTACCAGTGCTGGCCTTTAACAGCTGTGCTCTGTGCCTTCTCCCTCCCCACTTCCAGCACCCTAGGTTAGCTGTTCCCATTTTCAGGCTAATGTTGTACTTGCCTCTCAAGCGTGCCCCCCACAATGCCTTCCCTGCAGCCACTTCCCCAGGCAGGGTTCCATGTGCCCTCATTGGTCTAGGCAGCTCATTTATCACATCCTACTGTTTATTATTTTTGCATCTTTCTCACACTCATCGGTGTCTCTCCCACCCTTCCTTCTTCCAAAAATGTTTCTCAGTGTCCACCATGAGCAGGGTACAGACTTTCATGATGGAGATGCTGTGGGCCATCCCCGTCTGACATGAACAAGGAGCACACACATCTAACGCAGAGTTAAAAATTACGTTAAGTGTCAAGAAGGAAAGGTTAAGGATGCCTTAGGAGGGCTTTTAATAAAGAACCCGATTTAGATGGGCAAGTGGTGGTGAGGGTCAAGAACAGGGTTCTCTTGGGCACACCTAAGAGACAAGTAGGCTTGGCCAAGTGAGAGGGGTGGGGCGTGTCCAAGGCAGAGGGATGCGCCCATGGGAAGGCCTGGAGGTGGAAACCAGGCTGGCCCATTCCAGGCACTGAAAGAAGGCCTCTGAGGATGATTCATAATGTGCAGGATGAAGGGGGATATGACATGAGAATGAGACGCAAGCCAGGCAGGCTAGATCATGCATAATCCTGACTCTATTAAGTTATTTTTTCAAGACTTCAGACTTGATCTTAAATGTAATAGGAAGACAATGAAGGGTTTAAGCAGGAGGGTGCATGCTGATTTCCATACCTGAAAAACAAATAGTCTGTCTGCCATGAGAAGAATGGGGTAGAAGGGAGCAAGAGTAGGAGTGCAGAGAAGCCAGCTCGGAGGCTGCGGCAGTAGTACAGGCAGGAGATGATGCCAGCCTTGGGTAGCGACGTGGAGGTGCAGTTGAAAACAAATGAATGGATTCGAGATACAGTGGAGGGGGGGAGATGTGAGCAAACAGCTGTTCTCAACAAATATTTGCTATGTGAATTAAAGATGGTCTCTTTGCCTCATCTCCTTCTTTTATCCATCATGCCCCTAGTTTCTATTTCTAAAATTGTCTTATATCACTGCCTGCAAGATAACACTCACATTTCCTAGAATGATCATCTCTAAAACCTCAACAATCTCCTGCAACTTCCCTGTCCTTCTTTCCTACCACAGTACCAAGCCACAGTTGGTTAGCACTCCTCAGATAGACCCTTTGCGGGCACCACTGAGCTTCTTTATCACTCCACGTCTGCTGGGACTGCATTCCCCTGCCTCTTTGCCTTCAAATTCTACTCATCCTTCAAGGCTTGCTGGAAATATCTGATCTGTAGTCTTTCTGAATCCTCACTGTGAATTAATCACTCTTTCTCTTCTTTGCTCCATCAGCATATTTTCTCAAGAATATATAAACTGATTGAGTAAGTCATTGGAACCAACATCATACAATTAGTATGATAACGTTGGTTATCACATTATCTCTATATTTTTTCTGTCTTCATTTTTTTTTTTTTTGCAACAGATCAGAAGCTGGATGCTGCTTCCATTAATGTTGTTAGGGAATATTCTGCGAAGACTATCAGGAAGATAGGCTCCTTGGGCCTCCAAGGGATGGATCCAGGGATGTCTGTTTTCCTACAGTCATTTTCTAATTGAAAATGTACTAAAATCATCATTTTACACATTGGATTAAGAATCAAGCTATTTGTCAGTCGGTTGCCTTGGAAACAGAAAGAATTTAGCTTTTTTGATCTGCTGTCTTTTCAGAACGCACAGGTTCACCTTGGGCCCTGTTATGCAAGGCACAGCTATCTTTAAAATGTATGCGTGTGCTTTTATATCCACACGTATGCATAGGACTGTTTGATGCTTTCATCTTTTACCATATTGCTGAGTCAAAATGCCAAAATGCCTCAAAGGTTTGGCTTGCATTGTGCCCAAATGAAAAGGCACAGAGAATCAAGTTTGATCCTAAATTCACACAATCCAGTTGTCTGTCCTTAGTGACAGCTCCCACATTCTGCCTCAAAACTGAGGCCTGCCACCTTCCCCGGACTGTTTCCCTTTTGTATGCCACTTCGGGAGAATGCACAGGGTCTGAGCACAAGGCTCACCTCTGCAGCCTGGAGTGGAGTTTTAACCAGCATTCTGGGAGGCGCACACTGAAATGACTACTGTCCTTGGGGGCCACGTGCTTAGTTAAATGAGGCTGCTTTGCAGAAGTGTGATCTCAAAGCTTTTGTTCTGAATTGCCTCCAGAGTCATTTATCAATCCCCAAGGTCAAATTAGTCTTTATGGCTATAGTAATTCTTTCCACAGTCCACACTCAGAAGTTTTTTCACTCCTTCTTTCTCTGCTTTTGAGTCAGTAATAAAGTGAGAGTAGATTCGAGGCCTACGCCCCTGAGATAACACGCAAACCACAAACCACATGTGTGTGTGTGCACACATGCATGTGCCCTGTGTGTGTGTGGTTGCATCCATACATGGAGAGTGCAAAGCAGAGAGACCAACTCTGGGAGGTAACCTGATAGAAGGAAAGGCTTCTTATTTCCAGCACGAGACAGACCACGTGAGATCCGCTTCTGCAACATGTTTTAAAAAAAATAACAGGGGCCCAGGGGCTGAGGGAAGCTCCACTAGTCAAGCGCTGCCTACATTTTTTAATATGTTCTCACTAATAACAATTTGCATTATATTAACTCATTGTCTAATGGGATCATTTTACGCTCATCTTAACTGGTGCTCACTAGGCAATTTTCCAGGAAAAAAATCACGGTTCCGTAAGAAAATAATCAGTAGCTTGGTCTAACTATGTAACAAGTGTGACTTATAGAAGATTTTTCAGACTAAGCGAAATTTATTACTTTTAAGTATACTCATTACATTGGACTCATAGTGTTGCCTATTAAAAGCCTTGCTTTAATTACTTCACGTAGCGATGTTGTGTAATTAGTGCTTTAAATTGTATGCCTAAGTAACATCATCCTCCGCTTAGATTACAATTATGTATTTTTTTGAAACAAGTTATCAATCTATTGCATTTGTAAACCTGCTCTTAACTTATCATATATTGGTTTAGAAGCAGGGGTCAGCAACCTTTTGCTATAAAGCACCTAACAGTAATATTTTAGGCTTTGCAGGACAGTCTCTCACAAGTACTCAGCTCTCCTGTTGTAGTGCAAAAGCAGCCACAGACAATACACAAACAAATGAGTAACACTGTGTTACAATAAAGCTTTATTTACAAAACAAGTTGTGGGCCAGATCTGACCTGCTAGGCTGTCATTCGCCAATCCTGATTTAGGGAATGTAGGTTCACTTCCCCCCAGGCTCCACTACTCACAAACTCAAAATCAGTGATTGACTACATGCAATGTGAAGTCTATGTTAATTTTTTAAATATGTTTTGGTTTGTTTTTTATTTTGAAAAATAAATTTAGCTTCATTCAAGGCAAAAGTCATCAGAAGCAATTAATACTGATGCAAAACCAGGCAACATTTTTAATTGCTCAAATTGTTCCATTTGGATATACCACAGTCTGTGTGTATCTATCTTCATTCATTAACAAATATTTGAGGCCCTCCAACGGGCTAGGAACTGTGCTAGGCAGTGGCTACACAGAAATAAACTAAACTAATCCCTCATAGGGTTCCTGCCCCCATGGAGTCCCAATGCTGTCAGTGTCTTGTTCATTACAACTCCAGTGCTGAGCCAGGCCTGGCACTTAGTAGGTGGTCAGAACATCTCTGTTGATTGACTGAGGTGCTATATCATTTTTGACACATCTAAAATGAATCCTTATCTTACCCTCAAACTTAATTTCTCCTTCTGCCTTCATTGCTTCTATTTATAACATTGTTTTCTCAAGTTTAAAACCCCAAAGCCATCTTTTGTGACAGCTTGCAGATTCATCCCTCCACTCCGTCCTACACGTTATAATGACTGTAATCTTCCTACAACTCAGTTCTGATTCTGTCAATCCTCATTCATAACACCTGGGGAGTTGTCCTTTGCTTTGAAAATCAAGGGCCTCTCTGCTCTGCCATGTTGGAATCATCCTTCGGGTCCAGATTTACCTGTCCCTGTTCTCTGACTTTCCCCTGTGACTTGTCCCAGCAGGTTCCCCTCTCACGGCCCTCCTACCCTATGAGACACACACACACACACACAATTGCACACTCATACACACTCAAATCCTCCCACACTACTCTGGACAACTTGTCTCTGTGTATTTTCTAAAGGAATTTTTGCTTGGCGTTTTATTCTTCCAGAATACCTTTATCTCCATTTCAAAACACCATTAAAATCAATTTCACCTCCACTTCCTGGGTGGAGAATTACAGGCTCTGACAGTGCCTGTGGTTTAGAGCTCCTTTGGTCCTTATCGCATCCCGCTGGAGCAGGTTGAAATCTAAATGTTACTAATCTTTGGTGCAGCAATGTGATGCCTTCTTTTCCTCTAAATAAACTCCCATTCGTTCCAGAGCTTCTATTTGCTTGGGCCTGACACTTTCTTCCATCTTGTAGAGAATCTAGTGCTTTTCCAGTTAGAGTCAACACTTATAGACATGTCTGCTTTCAACTGTGTCACCAGGAGGGAAATCCTCACATTGTTCAGAGTGTCTTGCCCTCCCTCTTCCTTCTCCCTGAGTAGGACCTGGGTCATCAGCAGGAAGCAGGACCAGGGTCTCGCTGGCCTTGGCAGGGCAACCTGAGCTGCACGGTGCTCGGGTCCAGAGGCCACCCTAGGCTCCGGAGACAAGGTCCACACCCCTCCCGGCCTTTTGGTCCTGAGACCCTCTTCTAAGCCCCTGATACTCTGAACTCTTCTGCAGGGATCCTGTGGAAACATCTGGAATTCCTGCAGGCTGAGGGGAAATGGAGGCCCCACCAGGCTATGCTGCCTTCTTACCCAACTGCTTAGTGCTAGTTCCTGGGAGGATGGGTCCTCCTAGAATTCCACATGGAAGCAACCCCTTCTGGGATTTCTAATGTCTCAACTCTTACCCATCCTTCATAAGGGTCCCACACAGTAGCATAACCATAACTCCAGACTCATCCCCTCTGAATTTCTTGACTTTCTGATTCCTGCCTGATCTTTCAAGTTCTTTCTAAAATTCAGGAAATCTGCTCTTGTGTTCTCTCTGGATTCCTGCGTGCTCTCTGGGCAGCCTGCAAGCTATAGTCTGGGAACCCCATAAGTCTTCTTATTCCATACACATCGCAGACTGGCTTTTTAAAATCAAAGACTGTTGCTGGCATACTCAAATCTGGCTAAGCATTTTTAAATGTGTGTTTGAAACTTAAAGCAATGAGCTGGTTCTTGGTTTCCTCTCCCCCTGAAGAAATGAACGCTTTGGCTGCAATGTGGAAGGAGGCAGCGAGGTGTGGCTGGTACGGTTGCCAGATAAAATATAGGATGCTGAGGTAAATTAGAATTTCAGATAAGGAAGTGATAAATTTTTAGTGTGTCCAAAATATTACGTGGATCATACTATACTAAAAACAATTGATTGTTTATCTGAAATTTGAATTTAGCTGGGTGGCATGTATTTTAACTTACTAACAAAAATAATTATTAACTCTAATTTCCCAGGTTTTCTATTAGGTTGTGGTAACAATAAGAATTCTAAATGAAAACAGATGGTGCTAGTAGCTGAGGGTTCACCAGGAATGAAATACTTCAGTTTAATGTTTTCAAAATTATTATCCTCTTTATACTACATTGAACTATAAAAAGTGGAGCAGATAAAGGAATAATTCAATGTGGCAATCTCTTTAATAGAGAAGTATAGCTTTCTGCTATCATTTTCTTAGTTTAAAGATGATACAATTTAGAGATTAGTGGAGACCTTAAATTATTTTATACTCTATTTTTCTAAAAATTAAAGTAATTTATAAATAATTCTATACTGGTCACTTTTTTTGTATTTTACTAACTTATAGTAAAAATTAATATCAAGGCAGTTTTTCTTTTAGAATTCTCATTGTTTGCACAAATGAACAGAATAACTAGAACATTATAATTAGTAATATTTTATTTAAAATACATTTTTAATATACACATATATGAGGATATATATTTATGGTAAACACAGAAAATTCAGGGATCAATTGATTTTTGCAGCTAGGTAATGGAAATACACAGCTTTTCAACTTCTCCTGTCAGTAATTCTGAGAACTAATTAATTTTGTAGAACACATTGGACTTCTGTCATTAAAAACTTCAGTTTTCAGTGTTCTAGTTCAATGATATAGTCATTGGTCCCGACGGGTAGGCTCTGCATTGGCCGTGGAAATGGATGGTTAAAATTCCTAATCTTCTTTAATTGGTCCTACACAATAAGCCTGACAGCAGAGACTGATTTGAATGAATTTATAACTAACACCAGGCTGGAACACTCAGATGTCTTAGAGGCAGTAGACAGAAATTAATTTCAGATAATACCGTGAGCAGTTACTAAAAAAGACAACTTTTGGCCATTACCAACCCGGAGTAATGTGCCTCCAGAGACCAAGAGGTCAAAGGTATTTGATATCTCATTAATTATGATTTCTTTCTACAGTACATTTTACTAATAAGGCTTCTAAATGTTAAAGCTAATTCCGAACCTCAAATAAAAGGTTATAACTGAAAAAAAAAAAAATGTTATCTCTGGAATATATAATTAGGTTAATTTTTTTTAAAAAGTTGAAAATCAGGATCAACAGTTACCATTCACTGAACACATTAGCTGCCAGATATTTCCTAAGCACTTTAGATTCATTATCTCTTTTAATCCTTAAAAAAGCACCATGAGGTAGGTACTATTATTTTACCCCCTTTTTACAGGTTAAGAAACTGAGACTTAGTGAGGTTTATTACATGGCCCAGGGTCACACAGCCAATTAGTAGTGAACGAGGATTTGAACTCAGTCTCAGCCTGGATTCCACAGTGTTAACTGCCCTACACCATTTACTGCAGCCTCTCTTCACTGATAACAGCTCCTTGGTGACTCTGTAGTAGAGTCAGCAGACAAATAACACTTCAATACTCAGAAAGCACACTTAGGTAGGTACATTCTTGCATAATTTCTAAATATCTACTTCCCATTTCACTTTTCCCTAAAATAGATTCCAGATTACCCACAAGGTTGAATTCTGAACATCTTATAAACCTTTCTGCATTCTCGTAGGGTACTTTGTCCTTTGAAAGTATAGTTCTTGAGCTAATTATAAGTACTTTTAAATTACCTTTTAATTTCAACTAATTCCTTTTAGCAAAGACAGTATCTTCTACATAAAGCATTTTCAAATTCTGAATATCATCATTTCTTTACATCCAAATTATGATTATTCTTTTATTATATGTCATCTGTAATGCAGAATTTTACAGCAAGTGTTCTCAACCTGGGCTTCCTAGGTCCATGGATGGAATTCCTCAGCCGTCCAGTAACACTGGGATTATATACGGAATTTTGCCAGTATATTTGAATATATGCAAAGCTGATAACGTTCAGAGGCACATAGCTGTCATCAGATTTTTTAAAGAGCACATGACCTCAAATGTAATACCAAATGGATTATGATACTAAAAGACTGTCTCGATTTTGATGCTTCTTTGTACTGGAGCCCCTGCTGAAAGTGAGCAAAATTCCCGGGTTCAGAGTTGGACTAAGCCCGAGACACAGGCCAGGGGCACCTGCGGCATGCTTGGAGGGGCTCAGAGGCGCTCAGACGGACTTGGGGAACCCTCTGTCATCCCCTGTGGAACTTCAGGATTTGAGCTTCATGACACCCGACTTTGGTAGACTCAAGGAATCTGTAATTTCTTTGCCAACACAGAGGAACCTCCAATACGTGGACTCTCCCACCTTGTCACTATCCAACACCTATGCGATGCCCCATACTCTGGCTCTCCCCACTGGCCTACATTCAGAGTCCAGCTGCAATCACCCCCATGTTCCTCTGTCCCTCCACTGTAGTCACCTGGCAAAACCCTTAGCTTGGTGACATCCGACTCAATGCTCATTCTGCCCTGGCTCCTGAAAGTGATGGAAGGGAAAAAACGCCAAACCACATTGTTGGGCTTCCCTTTAATTCATGACTACTCACCTCAGGTGGGCTCTCAGCCTTGCCCCGAAACCCTACACCTGTCCTCCATGCCATGCACCTCCCTGCTCCTCGACCGCAGCCCCCTCCTCATGCTCAACTGAGAACTTGGCTTTTTTCTCAGCGAGAAAACAAAAGCAGTTGCCCTCTCTTCACCAGATTTTCCAACCCAGCTATGTCTGTACTCATCCACTCTGCCTTTCCTTTTATTAAAGTGGACAGTGTCCCAGTTCCCTTTGATACCACTAAATCTATCCCTTCTCCCATATGCAAGAACCGCACCTACAATGATCCCCCCTCTCCTGCACCACTAATTTTTAATCCTTCTTCTGGGGCATTCCCACCAGCATTAAAACATGCCGTAAAATCCCTTCTCTAAAAGAAAACACAGCAAGTAAACACAAACACACACACACACACTTGACCTCACACTGCCCTCTAGGTACTGCCTCATTTTCCTTTCTCTGCCCTCCTTTAGAAAAAATTTCCTAGAAATGCCTATAAATAATAATACCAACAATAATGTATTAATAATGACAGCAAATACCTATATAATGACAGGCACTGTTTTAAGTCTTCTGCACGTGTTAACTTAATTACTCCATACGACAATCCTGTCATTGTTAATAATAAAGTAAGGGCTGTTCTTATCCTCATTTTACATTTAACCAAACCACGTCACAGAGCAGTTAAATGACTGGTCCAAGGTCACGTCAGCCAGGACCCCGATGAGCTAAGATTTGAACCAAAGAATCTTCATCTTCTTAACCACATACTGTACTGTCTCTCTGAACTTTATCTACTCTTGATGTCTACATTTCCTCACCCTTATTCTGGTGGATCCACTATATCAGGGTTTTAGTACCCATCCCCCCAACCTCATGCTGTGAAATCCAGTGGTTGATTCTCAATCCTCATCATACTGGTCCTGTCAGCAGCACGTGGCACTCAGGATTACTTCCTCTTTCTTTAGCTACTTTCTTCTCTTGCCTTCCAGAACATGGCACTCTCCTGGGCCTCCTACCTCACTGTGGGCACCACTTCAGTTTCCTCTGCAGGATCCTCCTCTCCTCAGAACCTTTACAACTGTGAGGGCTCCTGAACATCTTCTCTTTTGCACTAGAAGATTCCAATCTCTTGGTATTTACATGTTTAAGACTCCCAAAGTTTTCTCTCCCTGCCCAACCTACCCTCTGAGCTCCAATTTCCCATCTCCACTTGGATATAAAACACCATTTCAAAATGGACAAGCCTCAAACTATTTCCACCTACCTCCTCCTCCTGCCTCCCCACTTGCATATCTCCTGGAATTTCCCATCTCAGGAAATGGAAGCCTGTTCTTCTCAGCCACTCAGGACAAAACCACTGTAGTAGTCCTTGCCTCCTCCTTTTTTCTAAAACCAAAAATTCAATTCACCAGAAAATCCTGTGGGCTCCATCTTCAATATACTTTAATTCACACACACCAACCAGGTTTGTGCCTCAGGGCCCTTGCACTTCCAGTTCCTTCCAGCTCAAAGCCTCTTCTCCTAGACATCTGCTAAGTGACACCCACCTCTTACTTTGGTCTCTATTCAAATGTCACTTCCATAGAAAAGCTTTATCCTATCACCTCATGTAAAGTAGCATACCTCTTCATTCTCTATCTCCTTATCTTGCTTTATTTTCTTCAGAGTATTCTATGTACTTGTGATTATATTTCTTTGTTTAATGCCTCTTTCCTCTGACTACTACGTAAGCTCCAACAGAAGAGAAACTGTGTCTGTTTTCCAATACGTAGAACAATGCCAGGTCCAGGGTTGATACTCAATAAGTATCTGTCAAATAAAGAATGTTAAACACCAACACCATGATTTTGTGTATTATAGCTATTTATACAAGAACACAAAATAAATATTTGTAAATTAAAATGTATATTCAATGGACTTACTATTTAAAGCAATCCTGTCAAGTCATTTGTAAATTTTTTTTGCATAACAAATCACAGAATAAGTCCACAGTTATATTCAATTTTTCATATGTGGATTTTCTTTAACTGATGAAAGATGATGAGAATATTTTGGTATATCATATTTTACTCTGAAATGAAGAGTATGTTTCCTATTTCCATGAAGCTGTCAGGCCTGAAGCCTCATAAATCGAAGCTGCACACGCACATGCACCGACCTGATATTTTAGGCATCACAACTCACATCTGAAATGGAGATGATGCCGAGTGGCTTGTCCCATTTTACTTGGAGTTTACATTCGAGCTCATTAGTCACAGGCATCGCTAAATCACATTCAATGGGCATAGTGCGCTCACAAGAGAAGCCAATATCAAAAGGAAATTAAACTGACGTTCGAAGACAACATTTTGTGTAACTCTCTTTTTTCTTTAGTTTTTGTAAATTCAGGTGACAGGTTTTGGCAGGAGAAGAGTTCTTTGGGAATATTAATATATTTCACTTTCACTCACATAAGTATAGTTGCTGTAGTTTTTCCTTTTTTGTTTATTTTAGTATGTTTTTGTTTATCTAAATATTAGTGCCCTCAGACAAACCAATAACTAAGTTATGGTTTTAAAAAACCTCTGTGGGTGAGGAAATAGTACAGAATACGAAACGCTAAACAGCGCAAGAATTGAAAAGGAAAAGTATCTTAAAGCAAAACTAAAAAAGGTACTCTTTAATTTTCAAAAATTTTGAAAATTGACACAAATTCTTAACATTAAAGAAACAGAACTTAACATAGCTTATGTAATATATATTTCAGCTGGATAAATATGAAGATGTCTTTAAAATCTTATGTAATAAATTATATCTTCTATGTTGAAAATTCACATGCATTATCCTTTTTTTCTCAAATAAATGCAGAGCTTAATGCACTCAAAATCAATTTTATCATCTTTCTAATATATGTAACATAAAACTAAAATGGTAATGGATCCACCACCAAGCAACAGAGAATGAAAACAGTTTGAGCTATCAGAAAAATTGACATAAAAATGCATAATATTTGACAAAATAGTAATTTTCTATACATGTATGTTGCTGCATTGAAAAAGTATTTACTCTTTCATTTTTGTTACTTGCAGACATTGTATATGATAATAAAGATTATTATATCAAATCAATATTACACTCCATAGAACACTCACTGTGTTCTACACTATGGATGCTGGCCCATTGTTCTGGGTTCATCTCTGTACTTTGCCCAGGTGACAGTAGGACAGGGCACAGGTTTAAAGGTTCAAACAATAGTCATCAAGCCAGAGACAAATAGCTCAGATCTACTACTAACATTACGCCTTTCTCCATCATGCCTGCATGTACTGCCATTTAAGAAAGTTCTGTAATCACTGCAAAAACCATCCTAAATTATGGCCTAATCAACATAAGACATTTTGATAATGATGTGATAAAAATGTGAAGTTGGAATTGTGAGAAGTTCATAAAAACTGGAAAATAATACAGTTGAAAGAGAAAGATGGGAAATGTGGGAGGGAACAGATTGCCTTGTAGCAAAAGAGATTGGAGAAATACAGAACACACACACACACAGACGAAATGAAAAGGCACTAGGTCAAGATATGGTCATTGGTGAGGAGATTTTGAACATGGAAGATTGGCTCACAGCACTATCCTCTCACATCTGATCCTAAAGCAGACGCCAGTTTCCTAAGTCCAGCTCCATTTTCCCGCCTCTTGTGGCCTTGATTTGAGACACAATGATGAAATCTGATTATACCATCTACCACTCCAAGCCCTTCTGAACAACATTAAAGCTCACACAAACACACACACACACACACACACACACACACACACACACACACACACAGTGTGCCCCCTGGTGGTGCCTTGTCCTGCTCCTCCCATCCATACATCTGCATCTCCCATGCTGGATAATTTTCCCTCCCTACAGGCACCATACTTTTCCTTTCACATGAAACTCATCATGAACCCATGAATCTGACTTAGGAATTGCCTCTTCTCCAATCATCTTATGCAGTTTGCTCTGGAAAGCCTTCCCCACCTCCTGTTATTAAATGCTCTTGTTCTGACTTGAATAGCATCGTGCTTAGCACTTTCATAGCACGTGTGACAAGACTGAAACAGTAGATCTGTCATTTTTCCATAGACATCCCAAAGTTTCTTGAAGACACGAATACATCTTACTCATCACTGTAACTTTAATGTTATCACAGTATTTGCTGCAGAGAATCTCTGTTGACACAATGAAGGCATAACAATATTATGTAATAAGCATTTATGAATTGCCTCCAAAAAGATTAGCGACATAAATAAATGCACTATCCCACATGAAAGTTTCATTGAAGCGCCATTTCTGTATACAAAAAAGCCACAAAGTTACATTGGGGTAATTCGTGTTTTCAATATTTTATGGAATCGCACAATACTGTATGTTTTGAGTGGCCTTTTGAATGTATTTTCTATGTAAGCTCTTTACATTTTGACAGCTATAAGACAAAAAGGTCTTTTGTTACAAGCAAGAGACTTAAAAAATGTGTATGGTATAGAACAAAAGGTATTCAAAGTCAAAATACATGTCTATCAAAGTATGAATGCTCTCCTTTGGCAGGTAACAAAGCAAGTGTACGTATTTTTTTTTTTTAAGGAATTAAATACTTTGAAAAAGCTCACATGTGCACATACTCTGCGTATGGAGATATTGCACTCAAGAGCAGGCTACAGAGCATTTTCTTGAAAGATATATGTGTAAACTTAGAGATTAGAGGGCAAAAAGTAACATGGTCTTCAGTTCTGGGGAGAGATGGGATCATTTGTCAACATTGTGTCCACGGCATCGTTTATTTCATGAATATGTGAGACATCACTTTAGCACATGTGATATATTTCTGATTGTTTTTCACACACTCTGACTCTCAAATTCAAAGCATCTTGAAAGTCAGGGAGTCACATGATCTATGAAGATGAACTGGTGGAGACAGGTAAGTGACCACACTGCCGTTACACAGCAGCAGGAACCAGGTCAGTCACTCTGTGCTGTCCTTCCCTCCAAGTGGTACCATTCTGAAAGGACTTGGAATGAATCTCCCTGTTTTTGAACTAGCCCCCCAGAGAAGGAAACATCACATCCTGACAACTCACTGAGAGCAACTAGTAAGGCTCCTGGTTGATATCTTCGTTTCACGTTTCGTCCAAATATTTCAAGCTTTTTATGCTTACTTTCTCCTTATCTTTAGGATAGCTTTAAAAGATGTTAGACAACAAAGAGAATTCTCTTTATATTCAAAGACTTTAAAATCACCACTCCGTTTTTCTTCTCTACTAGATATATCTGTTTCACAAAGGTCTCTTTTGTTAACTTTGACTCTAGGGATGAAATGCTTCAGTGTCTTTTCATACTTGCCATGCCTAGTAAACCATGTAAGTTTAGAGGAGATTCACCTTTTCTCTATATTATTTTATTGTTAAAAATTATGAATGTTGTCAAATGGAAGATTAATACAAGTGAAGTCAGAAAGAAGCTATCAAGTTGCCTGTACCATTAGTAAATGGACTCAGACAGTGGCAAGAAAATTCCTGTAGGAGACAGTGGTAGTTTGAAGAACATAATATAGACTCTTGAATTATATAAACTGTGGTCTAGTAGTTAAGCTTCGGGCCTCTCACCGCCACAGCCCGGGTTAGTTTTCCAGTCAGGGAACCACACCACCGATCTGTTGGTTGTCGTACTGTGGTGGCGGCGTGTTGCTGTGATGTTGAAAGCTCTGCCACCGGTATTTCAAATACCAGCAGGGTCACCCATGGTGGAGAGGTTTCAGCGGAGCTTCCAAACAAAGACATACTAGGAAGAAGGACCTGGCCACCCACTTCTGAAAAAATTGGCCATGAAAACCCTAGGAACAGCACCAGAACATTGTCCGATACAGCGCCGGGAGGTGAGAGGATGGTGCAAAATGATCTAGCAGGGTTCTGCTCTGCTGTACACAGGGGAGCTAAGAGTCGGAACAGACTTGTGGACACTAACAACAAAATCAGCCAGTGTATCATCTTCTTTACAATAACATAAAAATTGTTTCAGACTTTTTTTTTTGAAATAAACATATATCATATCTATGAATAGCCCCTAATGTTTAAATCTAATAATTTCATTAAAACCTAAATGACATTAGCTTGGCATTACTCAATCTCAGTAAAAATATGGTGGTCTTTATTGGTCCCTACTTTCTTTTCAATGTGCTGACAAAAATTTTTATTAATATTTTTTTGAATTTTTTCCCTAAAAGATAAATCTCAAGACTATTGGTCTCTAGTTCCAGAATGAAACTGTGTGTGTGCGTGTGTGTGTGTGTGTGTGTGTGCGCGCATGTGAAAACTGAGCATTTGCCAAGGTTCCATTCCTCTGGAACATCTTTTTCACTTCAAAATTTCTCAAATTAGGTAGGCTCTGTTTTTTTCTTTTTCCCTTGCCTTCATCCCTTCCCTTCTTTAGAAAGATCTGCAGGTTTCTGCAGACCCTCCAGGGGGAGCACAGAGAGAAGCAAAAGAGATCAGACTTGAACTTGGTAGAATGATTAGAATTTTCCAGAAGAACAAAGGGGAAAGGGGCTTTCAAGTTGAGAGAAAAGCAGGTGAAAAAGCATAGAAACCTGAAAGGGTGTGGCATATCCTATAACGGGAGTACCCTGGATCACATGGACAGACTGGATGGAGGGGAATGGTAGGGACAGGGTCGGAGACTCAAGATGGGACAAAATTGTAAAGAGTCTTTTATTTCAGAGTGTGGATTTGGATTTTATTCTGTAGACAACAGAGCATGAGTAGAAGCTACTAAGAGGGGGAATGACATGATCCAGTTAGTTCTGAAGATGGTGTTTCCGGTGGCAGGGAGGAGGATGTCTAGAACTGAGAGAGCTGGGGTCAGTGGGACCAGGTGAGAGGTTTCGCATCTTTCCAGGTACATGATGACAAGGGTTTGCACTAAGGGAAAAGCAAGGGGGGATGGAGCAGGAACTGTAGATGAGTGAGATATTACAGAGATAAAGTCAAAGGCCAACTTTGTGATTTGTGAGGAGGAGGAGGGCTTGAAGACTTGGCCGAGGTTTTTAGCTTAGAAAGTAGAAGGCTGCAGAGGGCACAGACTCAAGGAAGCAGAACAGATTTAGGGTCTTTGAGATAAGATATAATGCTTTTGAGGTGTCTGGAACAATTATCCAATAGATGCAAATATGACACTCAGGACAGGAACCTGGCACTGGAGATATAAACTGGACAGGTGGGCAATGGGCAGATGAGCAGATGGCAGCAGGGACTTCAGACCAGCAATGAGCAAGATCCTAGCCAAGGACAGGTCCAGCCTCCAGGAAGGAATAGGAATCACCAGAGCAGTAAGCACCCTGCCTTAGGGGCATTGAGGTGCCTAGCTGCGTTTTCAAAGTAGGGCTCAGGCCCAGGGAAGCATGCCTGGTCTGGGGAGTAGGGGACAAGATGGAAACTGGCAATCCAGAAGAGGCCATGTTCTAGGTGACAGGTGGACCAGCATGAGCTAGATGTTGGGTCCTTGGAATACAACCGACACTGTCTTCATGTTTTCTGACTATGGTCTGGGTTGACCCCAGCGCCTGGAGGGCGCTAAACCTGCCAAGGGGGCAGAGGGACTCTGGGCAAGCCAAGGGAATCTTTTTCTTACGTTTTTATGCCAAATACCAAAATGATCCAAAACAACAATAAAGATTAACACCCAAAGCATTTTACAGGTAACGCTCCTCGTCAGATTGAAATCCTACTGCCTAAAACCAACGTACAACACTCTTCCCGCACGTGGTAGACTATTTTCCAAGTTACAGCCTGCATATCATTCCCCAAGTGTTACCACTTGAAACTGAGCAGAGAAAGCACATATTAGAAAGTAATCACATGCTCTTTTTCCGTTGTTGAAACTTACCAGAGAGACTTTTCCTATCAATTGCAACGATTATGGAAAGAAGGCACACCATCCTCTTGCATTAACAACCTAGGAAGTATTTGAGACTATTTCCCTTTGCTTCTCTTTTTCTAATTTGACAAAAAAACTAACTGGTGTCTCTCCTAACAGGGTCAGGGGCACCTCAGGTTACTGGCAGGAGAATTCTGGCTTTCTTGAAAGATGAAATGCCCAAGGCTTCTCAGCCTGAGGGCAGCTTGCCATCTCTGCGACACTGTGTCATTGACTGTGGAGAGGGGAACAGGATGGGAAAAAGTATAGTTGGCCCATTGTTTAAAGGGACTCCAGACATCCTCATTTGGTGTGTATTAATTGAAAGAAACCATTTGTTTTGTGGCTAAAATGGTTTGCTTCTGAAATTTGCTACGAAATGGCTGCTGAATTCTCAGAAAACTCAAGGCCAACTTAAATTTTTCCAGCTTTCAACCTAATGCATTATCCTTCTTTTCTAAAGAGTGAAAGCCTTAAATGGAAATCAAAGTCTGAAGCACAAGAACGAACCCTCTTTGCCTGAACTGCTGTTTAACAAGAGCCGACACTATGCATTTCCTTTCTTCTGAGAAACTGGTTCAAAGGTCAAGCTAATAGAAGGCTCCAAAAGTTTCATTTTCCTTTGCAGGCTTAATGAAAGGCTCAGAGCTTGACCCAATAAAACTGAGATTATGAAGCAATATCAGTTGTTGAAGGAACTCCATGGTTTTTCCCTTTAAATTAATCATATATGGGAGATGAAAAGAAAGTGACTTGATATTTATTAAAACAATACATAAACATGTCCATATGTATACGTATATCCTTACATCCTTTATTTCCCACGACCATAAAGATCTGTTATTTTTTTCTTTTGGATTGAGTTATTGCCGTGAGTGTTATTAGTATACAACTGATCAAAACATATATGATTATTAAAGCATACAAAATCTGATACACCATTATTAAACATAAAACATAATTTTACTGAAAATGCATCCCTTACTGAGATAAATGCGAAGTTTTAAATAATTAGTTTCTGTATCTATGAATGAATGTTATTTCTTGCCAGAATGAGACAGATCAGTACCAATCTTTCTATATTTGGCTTTTATAGATCCAAGTATTGAGAAACTTTGTTCACAAAAATATGCAGCGAGGCTCAGGATGTGGGCGAGGTTGGCCTATATTTGTAAAGAAGATGAAGAGAAACTGTGACAGGGAGGTGGAAAGGATACTGAGTGGAGGGCAGATAGATATTGGCGAAGATGAGCTGCTTGAAATTGATGGCCTTGGAAGGCTCAGTGACCCCACCCTCGGGACACGCCACCTCAGCCTGAAAACCACCAGCCCAGAATTTAGAGGGTACAACTCCTATTCCAAACCTCAGAAAACATCGTGACAACAGAGATGGCATTACTGCTGCTTTCAAGATGTGTCTTACTTTCTCTTTCCTCACTCCAAAGGGCTCCAATTAGCTGTGTCGCCCCACCCCCCAAATCCTCACGCTCCCTGACGTCTTAGCCTCAGATTCTTCTTTGGGGATGCAAACTCCACAATAATGTGTAAGAAATACTAAGTACTTTTTTCAATGAGGCAGAAGGAAAATGGTTGGGCAACACTCGCCTCCAGATCAGGGCTTTTTAAACTTTAACATGAAATGAATCACTGGGAGATCTTGTTAAAATGCAGATTTTGGTCAGTAGGTCAGGGATTCTGCATTTCTAAAGGGCTCTAAGCTGCAAAGTGATGCTGAGGCATCCCTTGGGATTCGCTCTGGATGTAGAGAATGGTCCTGCATTCGTCTCCATGCTGGCAGGGTGTGCGTGGTCAAGTGTATGCGGGAGCGACCACATGATTTGTAAGGAACATGCACAAGGCACCATCAAAGTCGTTACTGAATCATAACAGAGCACAAAGTGCCTAGGTCCATGCTGAGGGGTCTCAGGCTAGAGGGAGATGCTATGGGCTGAAGTTAACCAAGGAGACTGGATGTGGCTGAGCATGACACTGGGTCTGATGGAGGTCAAGGGCAGGCAGGTAAGAGCACAGAGAGAAGAACGAATAAGGCTTTGAGTAAGTCTAAGCAATTCTGGCACGATTCGTTCAGATGACCTCAGCTAGCTGAGAAAGGCTCAATAGGAGAAAAAAGAGACATTAGGAGGATTAGCTGGGGATAGGGCAGGGGAAGGAATTGTTGGAAATCTTTGACAGGCAAGTTGAAAATTTTGATGTTTTACAGGGAATAGCATCATCTCATAAATTCCAATACTTGGATAATAAATAATCAAAGAAAAGGGTTCCCTGAAAAGAGCACTTGAAAACAATCCATGAGAGAATAATTAAGTAAATCGTGTTACCTCTATACTATGGCTGCAGTGGTTAAATGAACTAAGTCTATAAATTTTGACAGAAAAGATCACCAAGACAGATTACGTGAATAAAAGAAAGTTGCAGAATAATAAACATATGATATAATGATTGCAAAAAAGAAAAAAAGGGAATGGATATTGTGAGAAAATTTTAAAAGGGAAATTATGTCTTCATAAATCCATACTGCAACATTTTGAAAAGTGAGTTTAAATTTTGCCGATCACATTATCAACTATATTGAACACCTGGGTTCCTAAATTCAGACTTTTGATCAAGTAAGAGAAAACCCGAAGACTGCAAAAGTCAAATGATCCTAATGCCTTGTTATGCCTCTAATATTACAATATAATAAAAAGCACATGTGCACAGTCAAATATGATCAACATCGTAATGTCATAGCTTGATTTCTAACTTCTGCAATAAGCTAGATGTGGTATTTGAGAGAAGTTTCTCCCTGAAGATCAGTGATTCACACTTTAAGGTGCATAGAAATCATCTTGGAGTCTTGTTAAGATGCAGAGTCTCACGTAGTAACTGCATTTCTACCCATCATCCAGGTCCTGGACCACACTTTGGACAGCAAGGCTCTAGATAAGGTGCTAGAAAGTTTAAGTTATGGTCATTCTAGTGTTTCTACTTTTTTTAAATACAAAGATATATTTTAATATAAAATTCAAAATGTGGTAGACCGAATACTTTATTTCAGTGATTTTAAAACTGAAGTAATGAAACGGTAGACAGTGATTCTTATTTTGTAGAAATCATTCCATTTTCCTAAGTGGGTATGTCCAATTTATCAAAGTACTAGTGATTTATTATATTAGGTTGATTTATTCATATGTTTAATGATTTATGTGTAAAACTAGTAAAACTACTCTTTTCTTTTGGAATCTCATTTTCTCTAACCTACACAGATCTTTTCAAATTTAGAGAAGATAAACGTATATACGTTGACTTGCATGTTATAGTTTAAACATTATACAAAATTCATATTCAGAAAAGTTACATCTATGTGAGAAAAATGACTGGCCAGCTAACCTGCCTCCTTTTGGGCCT
The DNA here is from genome assembly GCF_020826845.1 of Diceros bicornis minor. Lineage (NCBI taxonomy): Eukaryota > Metazoa > Chordata > Mammalia > Perissodactyla > Rhinocerotidae > Diceros > Diceros bicornis. Next base: position 52,884,862 of record NC_080759.1, on the reverse strand, counting down.
TCTGAGAGCTGCCATCACACCACCAAAGGCTCTCCTTTGAGGACACATGTGCATAGATTATTGTAGAATACTAACACAGCTGAATGCCATTGGGATTCCCACTGACCCAAAGGCAGTTCTGCCTAGAAGGGTGGCAGATGAGGCCACTCATCATCTGAGCTCTGTCCAGCATGTTTTATCCTGGACACTCACTTGTGTCTTCAAACCTAGCCTCTTGTATTAGTCTGCGAGGGCTGCCCTAACAAAAGACCACAGGCTGGAAATTTATTTTCTCACAGTTCTGGAGGCTAGAAATCCAAGATCAAGGTGTTGGCAGATTTGGTTTTTCCCGAGGCCTCTCTCCTTGGCTTGCAGATAGCCGCCTTCTCACTGTGTCCTCACATGGCCTTTTCTCTTATAAGGACACCAGTCCAGTCGTATTGGATTAGGGCCCCACCCGGAGGCACTCATTTTAACTTAATCACCTCTGTAAAGACTTTCTCTCCAAATACGGTACATTCTGAGGTACTGGGGGTTAGGACTTCAACATATGAATTTGGGGGGATACACTTCAGCCCATAACAGCTCTCTTGAGCAAGTTTGAATTCAAGGTACGGTAGAGTGACACACAACTGGAGAGAGATGCAGAGAGATGACAGGGGCAGAAGCTGGCAGAAACAGCAGCCCTGGCAGTCAGTGCTAAGAGACAAGAAGGAGAGAAGGAGGTCCAAGGAAAGCAGGGGGCAGGGGCAAAGTGGCCGAGACCCCACACCGCAAAGCCCTACACAAGGCCCTGCAAACACTTATTTCTCAGCGCCATGCTCAGAGTTCCTGCCATGGCCCCAAAGCAGCTTTTGTATCCAGGACCGTGATCTGGTTTTCAATGAGACCTGCCTGGCTGGGGCTGCTGAAACAGCTTCCTGTCTCTTTCATACTCCGCTGGAAACTTACAACAAGCTCCTATTGACTGAGATAACCAGAGTGCATTTTTATTCCTTGCAGTTTGTAAGTTCTTATTGCAGTGAATGAGAGAATGTTGCGTGTTACATATAAGCGCTTCAGGAGATGGTATGGCTTGAATGACAGGTGCATCCTATGTGGATGTCCGTAAGGGTCCTGTTGTATGTTACGTGCTTTCCCTTCACTTTCATTAACGCAACAGTGGAGGGTAATCAAACAGAAACTCCTTGCCTTTCTAATGGACACAAATGAAAATTTAAAGTCGCCAAGGGTTTGCAGTTACTTAAACAGAGCAGGTCTAGCCTGTGTGTGTGTGCTTACCTGTGCATGCACACCGCTTAGCAGGCACGCTCAGGGTTTGTGTTTGCAACGGCCACTTTCATAATATTAGCAATATTGCCTGTTACTTTCAAGCTGATTTACAGTAGATTTAAATCTGTTAATGTTTCAGTAATCTTCAAAACAAAGCACGGGAAATATCTTGTAAGACCCCCTGCAGAAACATTTTAGTTTATCTAAAAGAGCCCATGTTTTATATTTTCTTCTCTAATGTCAGAAGCACTTTTACTGCAGTATAGATGTTAATTGCCACTTATCTTAATGAGTTCCTTTCTAATATAAAATAGCCTGGCTTGAAATACAGCAGACTTCTTTGTCAAGAAGAGGTAGGAATAGGAGTTCTGTTGGTTCCTGAGAGAAATAGGATGCTTTGTTTTTTCCTGTTTGCTTTCTTTGTGCTGGTTGAAAGCTTTCTGATTTAGGGCCTGTGAGGTATGAGTTACTGCCTTCATCTTCAGTGTGAGGGAAAATTAACCCCAATAGAAGTACGAAATAGAACTTTGGCTCTGAAAGCAAAAAGCACAGTAGGAGTGCTTGAGGTTATTAAAATAGAATTATGTGGTAGCTGGTATAATCAGTTACTAAGGACAATTTTTAATAAAAATGTGGCAGATAGTTTTTATTTAAATTTGATTTAAGTTTATATGATGTTAAATGAGACTGTTTTCTATTTATTTCCTAGTTAATATTCCTACCTCATCTCTCCTATCCAAAAGTTTCTAGTGTCCGGAATAGGGCTCGGCTGGCTGCTGGTACTCAAGAAATATTTGTTCAATGAATGAATGGATGAGTGAAAATATTTTAAACTGATTATCATACGGCAGTATTTCTCAAATAACATTAATAACCATTTTTATTCCATGGAATAATACTGCACCATCTAATTTAAAAGCTACTTCATTTTAACTGAGAATTATAGCTAATATATTAGGTAATATATTATTATTTTTATTTAATCATAAGAAAATGTAGGCAAGAGATTGAAGAACTTATTTAGGTAACATATTTGGCAAGTAATAAATGGGACAGGATACTCTATCTGCTGTACTTAAAATGGGCTTTAGAGCTTTTTACAAAGCAGTGGAAGGCGCTGTTTTGCAACGAGTCATGCTTAAGGTCCACGGAGCCACTTCCATTCACTCTCACTCTCGGTGGCTCCCATCTGCTGCTCCTCCCTACGGCCTGGGTTTCTGTCGATAAGTAGTGCTTGGGCAGCTTTTAGCTGGCTGTTTTCTTTTCTTTCCTTTTTATCATGGTAAAATATACATAACATAAAGTTTACCATTTTAACCATTTTTAGGTATACAGTTCAGTGGCATTAAGTACATTCGCATTGCTGTGCAACCATCACCAACATCCCTGTCTAAAACTTTTTCATCAACCCAAACAGAAACTCTATCCATTAAACACTAACTCCCCAATTTCTCCCTCCTCCTAGCCCCTGGTAACCACTATTCTAATGTCTGCCTCTATGCTTCTGACTACTCTAGGGACCACATATAAATGGAATCACACAGTATTTGTCTTTTTGTGACTGGCTTATTTCACTTAGCATAATGTCTTCAAGGTTCATCCATGTTTTAACATGTGTCAGAATTTCATTCCTTTTTAAGGCTGAATAACATTCCATTGCGTGTATAGACAACATTTTGCTTATCCCTTCATCTGTTGATGAATGTTTGCGTTGTTTTTACTTTTTGGCTTTTTCTTTTAAACAAGAAAAGGGGGAAGGGAGTTTCACAGAAGATATTGGAAGGAAAAGCTGATACCTTTGGTGAGATGACCAGTCAGACTAGGCATAACAAGTCATCCCACAACTCAATGGCTGAAAAAAATAATCATCATTTATTACCTCACTGTTTCTTTGAGCAAGAATTCAAGACAGGGAGCATCAAGGTGATCTGTCTCTGTCCACAATGTCTGGGATCTAAGCTGGAAGACCCAAAGGCTTGACTGGCACTGGGGGATCTGCTTTGAAGGTGGCTTCCTCATATGGCGGATAAGTTGGTTCCTCACCATGCCGGCCTCTCCACTGGGCTGCCTGGGTGCCTCAGGTTGTGGAACTGGCTTCCCTACCTTCAGAAGTCACACACTGTCACTCCTGCATTGTTCTACTGGTCACAAAGGCCAGCTCTGATTTAGTATGGGAGGGGACCATGCAAAGGTGTAAACCCAAGAGGTGATTGGGGCCATCTTGGATACTGGCTATTACAAACCTTATTACTGTTAATTATGTAAAGTATGCTAGTTATTTGGAGATTTTTCAGAAGTGATTAATAATTTAGAGTGTTATGGCTGCTTCAAAAAACTTGAATATATTCAGAAGAAATGTATAATTCTAGTCATTCATTCATTTAGAAAATACATTCAAAATAGTATATACAGGCAAAGAAAATAAGGTAAAAGCCAGGGATTTCTTTTCCATATTCATTAGGACATTTGTGAACATCTTAAGCTAACTTTACATTACTCACTTGTTCAGGGATTTCTGCCATAATGTGGCTTCTAAGCCAGCAGTTTCCAAATATCTATCTGAAATCAACGTTGATTTTTTCATAAGGCCTCTTTTATGCAATTGAAAAGACTGTCCTATATTCCAAGGTTATTTCATGTCTGCCTTTCTTGTGTATTAAGAAGTGGTTGGCGGAGACTATTGTCAAAGTAAAAGACTGGGCACTCTATGCCAGCAGCCCAAATGTCTTTTGAAATGGAACTAGTGATTGAAATCTAAAAATGTTGGGAATCACTGTGCTAAGTATCAAAGTCACGGAGAACCACCCTGGGGTCTCACTGTAGCATCCTTCAGTATAGTGCAGCTGAGGATAGACTGAGGCTCTTACTTTTGGGGCCTCTCTGCAAATGGTCCAGTTACCAAACGCAATCAGAGTTTTCTTGGTGTGGTGGCTTCATCTCTAAAGAAACTTCCAAAATGAGTGGCCCATGGGCATGTTCTAGAATGAAATTTTAAGATATAGACATATTAAGAGAGCAAAGCATATACTGAAATGTTCCTAGAAAACTTAGAAGGTAAAATATGAAAAAAGTGAGGATCCATGATTCATCTCACTCAATGAGATGCATTTCAGTACATAAAACATTCTGTGTTGCAGCAACATTTCCCACTGAATTTTCCACTCAATGTCTTCTCTTTCATCTCTTCCTTCTCTTTCTACTCTTCCCCCTCTTCACCCTTCTACTATTCCTAATAGAATTAAGTGGACACTAGAACACACTTAGTTCAGCAACCCAGTTAAGGTAGTTGAACACGATCTTTAGCAGATGAAAGAATTTGAGTTACTAGATACGTAATGTATCATGAGCAATGGAAATTTCAGTTCAAAGTGTATTTTTCTTACCATAAAAGGCTATTTTTTTCTGTATAGATGTCAGTATCTCCAAATTAATGCCACTACTAGCTGCGAAACCTCTCAAGAAGCAATGAAAATTAATTTCCATCAGTTACAAACCGACAGTCACCTACCACCTGCCTTGTGAGACAATAAGAGTTTTGAATGTTCCATTTTTGTCCTCAATTAAATGTTCAAGGTAGATGGTAAAGTTACTTATGACATCAAGAAAAACATGAAAACTCGTTTGTACATGAAATGACCCAAGGAGATTTCAGATTTTCACTTGTGGTGGAATAAGCAAGGAGGGCTTTGAGGATGGATTAATTGAGATATGCTAAAAATGAAATAGGCTTTCCATAGTTACAGTAGCAGAAGTTGAAGAATAAAGATAAGCAGTTCTTTTAATTAAGAAATCGTCAAGTTCTCTGGGAAGCATAGTTTAAATAGAACATAATTTCAAAAGGTTTAGCGTAGCCACATGGGTACTCTTAAATACATAAACAAACAATCAGAATGTGTTCTTCAATGTTCTCATCGCTACTGTGACAGATCTATATTTCTCTAAGGGAAACATCTTCTGTTTCTCTAGTTTTGTGAATTTATATTTTAAGTTTTTAACAATCTATCAGCATTGATTTAAAGAATGGAACATGTTTAGAATGACTTTTTTTAAAAAAAGTGGTAAAACAAAATAAAAACAAGGCACAAGGGTTGGGAAAGTAGACCCATAGATAAACAGACAAGAAGGAAAATCAGTAGCTTGTCATTGTGTGTCTTTTGTCATGTTAATAAGTTGTTTGCTTACACAAGTTTTAAAGGTCTTATCTTTGGATAAATGTGTGCAGAGCCAAAAAACAAACAGAAAGATTATTTATTTATATATCCATACAAACACATAATAAATGTATATATACGCATAATCTACGTGGCATATATGTAGGTGCCCCTTTCCTTAATAAAATCAAATCTAGGGCTGCCAAGGTTCCCCCTAGAAGAAGTAAGCACTTGAGGAATGACTGATCAAGTGATCCAATTCTGTCACCCTGAATTCTCTTGGTTTCTCCTCCTGGTGAGGGCTCTGGCTCATGGGAACCAATGTTGAGGAGGAGGGATGTTGTCATCCATTTTCATAATCTTATTCAATACTGGACCCACAAAACTTTCCTTTGATTCCTTTTGAAGCACAAAATGTTCTTTTGATTCCTTCAAACCACCTCCCAGAACTCTAAAAGGTATCAAGTGGGAAGAAATGTGGAGCACTCTGACGTGAAATAGAGGCAGTGCACCAAAATGGAGCGTCTGGATTTTGGAGCTTCCTCTCTGGGTCTGCAGGCCTCTCGAGTTCTCCATGAGATTCGAAGGAAAGAGGCTCCCTCATTTTTGGCTCTCAGCTTGTTTCCAAGGGGCACTGTTTTTAATATTCACATTCCTTCTGTGCTCCTAAATATTCTGATCTTTTCTTTCACTATGAGGATGAAGAGAGAGAGATTTACTTCCTCTCTCTCGTTTGTAGCTTCCTGTCTTAGAGCTCTGCTCCATCCTAAATGATTGTTACAAAGGGTAACTTCACCTGCAAGGTCCCACTCCCTTTTCAGTATGAGGATATCTAAACCCAATAGATAACACACACACATCACACACAACAAACCTGGTAATCAGTGAGAAAACAGAGATTAACCATGAAGCAGGACACAATATGAATTACTAGTTAAAATAACACACTTATAGCATAACACTGCAAAATAATTACTTGTTTTACTTTGTAATTCAATACACTATTCCTTTAAACCACAATTACTTTTATTTTTATGTTTATCATTGTATTTATCATTATTAGGGACCTTAAAATTCAGACTAAAGATGCTTGACGTTTCATAGAGTTCTGACTTCTAGGGATCTAAGACGCCCTGATGCTGGATGGTGTCACCAAATTTAGTCTCTCCTATAAGACTATCTGGTAAAGATTGCCTGATAGTTTAATTATTGTATAGAACTTCTCAGTTGCTTTGAATTGGGAGAAAGACAATATCTCTGTCCTGGGACAGTGAGTGTAGTTGGCTTTAGGTAGAAGGGTTAAAAGAAAATTCTGGAATGACTGTATAAGCATTTGTGATGGATGCAATGGTAAATCATTAGAGACACAAATCAAGTGAGCAAGGACAAATATTCCTGGCTTCATAATGGAGACGAAACCTAAGACCACCACGGCCACCGTCAGAGAGGATGGGCAGGGGAGGGGGAAATCTACTGAGAAGGAGGACAGGGTGTACAATTCACTTTTGCTCCTATATATTGACTCTAAGCAGCTTGGATTTGGCTTTTGGCCCCAAATGATGTAGGCAAGTCCAGAATGCACACAGCCCATTTTAGAAAGCTGGGACTTGGATTTCTTAGACTCCTCTGCACACCTGTAGGCCTGGCTAGTAGGCAGGGCCCCTGCGGGTAGTCAGCTCTTGGGCCAGGTGTGAGCTACATGCTCACCTTCTGAACTTGGGGTAGAGTCTGTTTTACTGAAAGCACATGGACTGAGGAGAAAGAAGGGATTGGTTCTCAAGAGGAAAGTTTGCATACCAGAAAAGCACAAAACAAAGATTTCCACCTTCTTATTTGTTGGACTCTCTGCTAACAATTAATTAACTAACTAATTAGTACTCCGGGTATAGTTACTCATCAGTCATGCCTGCCTATGTTCCATCACTCTTAACTATGGAACGTCACGGAGGTCCCTATGCAAGAACCTGCTGTAGTATAAATGAGGTGGGGGCTGTAGAATTAGACATGGGTCGCTATTTTAGAAGTGCAATTGTTTACGCCTACAAGTGATTTTGAAGACGAGAAGCAAAATGAGTATTCTGGGCGATGGGAAAATCAATATAGGCACAGACAAGTATTGCGTGTTAATATTGCTTTCCTTTAAACTGATAAAAGAAATCCTGAAAAGGAGGCTTTTGTAAAACAAAACAAAACGAAATCCTTTTGCAGTGAAGTCTTCCTTTCCATCTTCCAATTCTATTTCCTGGCCATGCAGAGCTCTCAATTATTCCTCCTCCCTTCTCCCTGCTGGCCCATGCTCTGGCCTCACAAGATCTACTCCCACCATGGCCTCCAGCCGGGCATCCCCTGGGGGTCTGCTCCTAGGCCTCTCTTTCTGTTTCCAACCAGACAGCTCATGGCCTCTCTGCCTTCACCCATTTCTCCCCTGTCTCTGACTCCCCAGTGCCATTCTCAGCCCGAACTTCTGTCTGCAGGTGTTCCTGATGGCAGGAGCAGTGGTTGCAGCAGCAAGGCAGTGGTGCTAACTGCAGCTAACAACAGGCCCTTCTCTTTGCAAGGAAATATCCCAAGAATTTGTTTTAACACATTTCATCTTCACAAGTACTTTATGAGGAAGGTTCTTTTTTATTACTATTTTACATACACGGACATGGAGGGCAGAGCAGATGGGCATCATGCCCCAGAATCACGATCTGCTAAGAAGCCCTTTCCCTTCGTAGTGGATGCTCGTCACAACCCAGGCCTCCTCTACTATCCCCGTGTGGGGTGAGAGCATGCACTGTAGGGCTGCACAAGATCATCCATTGGGATGGGGGGAGATCATCTGAATTTCTACTCATTTATTTAACTATACAAAATAAAGAAATGAAGAACTATCATATTTACTCTATGGCTCGGCACTGTCCCTCTCATGGGCCCACATTTCAGATGGCATGTCTCGTATTGGAAGCTACACCATGGCAGAGTTGCTTATTCGAGCACCTCACCTACGGCTTCTTACTGCTCCTGATGTGTATTAGTCCATGTGAAGTTTTGGATTATATTCTCCAGCTTTAAACTAACCCTCACATTATGAACCAGGTAGCACAAATAATTCTAGCATGTCCAAAAGCCAAGAAAAAGGCCAACCTCACCCCTTCGGCTATACCTGGAGCAATGAACACCAGCCACGTTAACCAGAAAAAACAGTGATGATATCCTCAGATCTAACATAGTCAACCATATTCCTCTTTCTAAAGAAAGGTTTTTACGATTAAAAATGTAAACTGAAATAAAAACTTTTAATTATGTTGTTTTATCTTTAATATACCGTTTTAAGTTCTATGGTTCGTGTACATCTATTTTACAGAGTAAATAGTGCACTAAAGCATGTTAGTCAGTTCAATAGTGTCCCCCCAAAAATCCACGTACACTCAGAAACTCAGAATGTGACCTCATTTGGAAACAGGGTCTTTGCAGATGTAAATAAGTTAAGACGAGGTCATCCTGGATTAGGGTGGACCCTGGTACGATGACTGGTGTCTTCATAAGAAGAAACGCAGCGTCGTAGAGAAGAAAGCCACATGAAGACGGAGGCAGAGACTAAAGAGACGCCGCCACAAGCCCAGGAATGGCTGGGGCCACCAAAGATGGAAGAGGCACGGCCAGATCCTCCCCTAGAGCCTGTGGAGGGAGCGCGGCCCTGCTGACACCATGATTGCAGACACTGGCTTCCAGAACCGGGAGAGAACAATTTTTGTTGATTTAAGCCACCCAGTTTGTGGTAATTTGTTACGGCAGCCCTAGGAAATTAACGCACTATGTTTATAATTTATAAGTAAAAAAAATCCACATGTGGAGGTGCAAGCTAACACTTTATGCTAATTGGGTGGGTGGACAGGAATGTTCAGAGACGGCTGCCCTCTGGATACCCCACGTCCCAGCCCAGCCAGGCCTGAGGGCTTCAAACAGGCCCTGCCCCTCCATCTCCAGCCCTCTTTTCTCTGCCTGGAAAGCTTTCTCCCCCATTTTTTCACATGTAAATATCATCCATTCCTCATGGTCTGTGCCAACCACTCAATCCCTCCTCGGTACTTCTCTAATCACATCTGTCTTGTCTACCCACTGATTACAGTCGTTTGTGGACATGCCTTTCTCTCTCACCTAACTTCGAGAGCTCCTTAAAGAATGAAGCTGTTTTCATGCCGTCATCACACCTGCGGAGCTCACCCTAGAATAGTCCACAGAAAAGTCACCTAGAACATATTTGTGCCTTCGGATGGACCTGGAGGGAGGAGTCCGGAGGAATGAGAACCACAGGCTCTGTCCTCGGGCCAGCTCTGCTCACGTCTTGATAAAACCTCGCTGACGACATACATATATGCCTTTCAGATTTGCCAGTGATCTGGAGCAGTGAGTTATAGTAATCATACCGGATGACAAAATTAGGACCCAGAAAAGGTTTCTCAAGTATCAAATAATGGAATTACCTAACAAGAAGTGAATGTAAAGCCCCTCATTTAAATTAAAAAGAAAATTAAAAATTCAAGGTAAGAAAAATTAATTGATAGCTTTGCAGAAGTCACATGTGAAAAGACTCAGCATTTTATTTGACTGTACAATTAACATTGATATCAATATTCATAGTAGTTAGAAACATAGGATTAGAAGGCAGACAAGTACAGGTTTAATCTCAGCTCGCTGAATGTAAGGTTCTCCATGTGTAAAATGGGCATCATAAAAAGTCATGTCATATGGATTTGGGGAGGATTAAGTTAAATAATGAATATAAAAAGTTTAACACTGAGCATGGACTATATTACTTAATTAATTTTAATTATCATTGTTAGCATCATCACTGTTATAAACATTATTCTCATCTAACTGTCAAGAAAACCTACTATGAACCCAGGTTGTCCCAAGGTAACACTTGTTCTCTTCCCGCACGTCTGGTGATGGGAGACAGACCTCGGAAGGAGACTGGCCACTGTCGGGCTCCCAGAGGAGAGCCCTAGAAATGGCAGCTCAGAGAATGACCACAGCTAGCAGGGGAGCAGGAGGCCTGGGCACTGGCAGGAGGAATAATAACTGTCTTCGAGGGCTGTCCTTGGAAGAAGGGATAGGCATAGTCTCACGTCATTTCAAAGGTCAGAAACAAGATCAGGGAATGAACTGTTTCAATATAAATTAGTTTACAAGGCTTGAATTATTCAAAGAATTAATAAAATGCTTCAAGAGATGGGTGAGTGGCCCGTTGCTAGAGGCATTCAAGCAGAGACTAAATGGCCAGTTGTTAGGCTTGCTTTTAGCCTAGCAGAATAAATGACTTCCAAGTGCTCTTCACACTCGGAGGCTCTTTAAACTGTGAACGCCGTATTTTCCCGTCTGACATCGTCCCAGTTAAATAAATGATTTTTGAGCATTTGAAGTGAAAAGCAAACTCTTCAGAGATTCACCACCCAAGAGAACTGGACTATGGAGAATATTATATAACTGTTTTATTGCAAACACCTCAGACATGTTACTTAAGTTACATAATAATAGTGCTTTAAACTTTAATAAAGATTTAAAAAATATTTTTCAAATCTTTACTTTTTAAAAAGCTTTCTTGTAGTATATTTTATATGCAATTCACTATATGTGATACGTGTGGTTTGTAGTGGGCAGGGAAACAATGAAAAAATAGCATTTGGAAAACATTCTTAACCTAGGTTTACCTAATGAAAAGATATTTATAAGCAGTATTACCTAATAATATCTACTAACATCCAATAATAAAGTAATTTTAGTAATATCTTAAAAGTAGCAGATAAAATATAGTAGAAATGCACTAAGTAATTCCTTAAAAGTGTATATTTTTATATTATTGGACAAATATTCTGTCTTGAAACAAAACATAGAGTACAAGTTTGATAGAGGCAACTGAAAATGCAGTTGCTAATTTAGGCCCAAATTCAGCATTAAAGATATGTCATTGTACTTATTTCTCTGTTATGTTGAATAACAAAAGGTAAAGCTTTATTGTAAATCATGTTTACAAAAAGTTAGATTCTTTCAGCATGTTCGAAAAATCGCTGTTGAGATAGTGTACATCGAGGATTACAATATCTTGGAAAGGGATTAATCAAACATGATTAAAAGATGCTACTCCTGCTACAACCTACACGTTAAGTTATGGCAAGAACTGTCTCAGCCATAAGTCTTCTTCTTCTATAGACAAGAACATTTATAGTACCGTTAGTGTACCCAGGCCTACCAGTCTTGCTTTATTTTTTTCTAGTTATTTCATCTATCACATTTCCAAAATAAGGATGCTGTGATATATCACTCCCACTGAAACCTCCTTCCTATAATTTAATTTTAAGATTTATATTTGACCCACATGTTTAAAAACAACAGTACATAAAACTCAATATTTGGTGTGGCATCAAAAATGTATTAGCTGTATCAACAATCCTTAAGAGATTCACATATTACGGAAGATAACATGCAATTAAAAAAAAATTTCTCAGTAAATGTGGATGTAAAGTAAATTATATATCTCAGTGATTGTTGCCTTTAAAAAGAAAATTAGATGCTACCATCTCTTTGTATAAAAGGTTTCTGTGCATTCTTTGTTGGAGTACATGATGGGGGCAGTTAAAAGGGAGAAAGACCCAAGTTTGCCCTGCTCTATATGACTGAGCCAAGCAAGCTAGAAAAATCCAAGTCTTTAGAACCAATCTTTTGGTCTCCTAGGGTTTAGAAGAGTTAAAAGCTCACTGGCAATCTCAGGTTTCTAGTCTAATGACTGAATCAGGGCTTTCTTGACTTCAAATTCTTATTTTAAAATGCACGATTTGCTTGAAAACTCATTGAATCATACTAAATCATACTAAAACTCTTTAATAGAGAAAAGACACTGGTCTGCGATAAGATGAATAAGGCAGATACTAGAAAAGAAAATAAATGAAAAAATAAAACAAAGACCACACATCCCATAGGCAATTATCGAAGAGACGAGATGTACTGAGACGTTCTGTATCATTTCCTTCTTTCTTTCCAATTCCTACACACAGACACCCAGTACCACCATTCACTCATCCTCCAAAAAAGATCATAAGAGATATGACTATATTCTTTCCTTTTCCTTTTTATTTTTTATAAGGAAATAAAGATGTCCATGCCAGTATGTGCCACAATGTCCTATAAGTGTGGATTCTAGCCCCTTACCCACCTCTCAGCAATGTGATCTCAATAAGTCATTTAACACTCCAATTCTCCATTTATTTCAGGTTCGAAATATGGGGATATCAGTTTCCTCCCACAAAGGAGAATTACATCAGACACGTAAGTAAAAGTGCTTTGAGAATTGTAATGTGCTATAAACATGTGTTTGTAACGGTAAAGAGGTTTACAAGATCTGGTATTTAATGATAAACAAAACTTGAACAAATTCTCTTTAAAAACGTATGTATAGAAGCTTGAAAGAAGTCTAAAGATTGAAAAAGTTTAAATCATAAGCCATAATGCCAAAATAAACCATTTTGAACCCTAGAAGATAAACATTTAGTTCTAGTAATAGTCACCTGGGAAGAATCAAAATTCATTATTTGAAGGAAGATACACAAATCTTGTATAAAATAAGCATTAGATTTTGGACTTGAGTTTTAGATTTGGGATGTCTCTCAATTAAATCTGAACACATCGATATATTCTTTTATTTAAAAAGAACTACGAGACAGGCATTATTGTAACGTATACTCCATCCATTTTGCATGATGCCAGGTTATTAGTTACTTTTATATTAAACCACAACAATCCAGTTCTGTTTCTAGATCTGGTTCTGTTTATTTCGCTTGTATATCTGAGCTTAGGATGGTGGTATGATTTTTCTTCCTAATTAACACATATTTAAGGCCAGTGCTTAGCATTTTTGAAAATAACACAGTGAACTTATAATTCATATAACACTGATCTTCATATAAATTTTACACATACAAAAGATTAGTGGCCAATATTCTCTTATTCATTCTAATATTTCTTATTGATGTTTCTCTTTTTTGGTTTATATTGGGCCTTCAATAAATATAAGTGACATAATCCATAACTTGAAAAGGCAAAAGCCATGATAATATACCGAAAGAAGAAAAAAGGTTATAAAAGTGACAGTAATATAAAATAGAAAAGATATGCCATTTTATAAAATAAAATGCATTTAATGCACAGTATAAAATAAAGAAGCTAAGCTGTAGCTAGAGAAACATAAATTTGATTTCTTATTAAGCCAAATTCCCCTAATATGAAAATTTAAAACCTTTCCTTTGGAGGTAAAACATTTATCCTCAATTTAAATATACAATGTTAAATAAAGTAATGCCAATTCAATCATATTTTTTTCTAGTTAGCATTTCTTAAGAGTTCACTATTAATCTACTTCTATATGTTTTCAGTAGCACGTCAAGAAAAAATATTCAAAAATAGAGAGGGTTGAAGTGTTATCTGAAGAACATTCTATCCACACATGCCAAGAATATTTAAGGATTTGGGGCAGATTTCAGGACCAAGACTATAGAGATTGCTGTTGAGACTGAAAAACCGCATAAGCAGGACGTTGCACAACATAAATATAAGTAAACTTCTTATTTCTAGTAGTTAACAGTGAACATTTATTACAATTCACTTTTACAGTGAAGGTTCTATCAAATATAATATTTGTCATGGATCCTCCAAACAGGTTAGAATTGTGCCAAAGTAGCTACCTCAAACAATACCATAAAATGGTTCCATTCTGACTTTTACATTTGTAGAAGTGGTTTCTTTTTACAAAAGAATCTATGCAAACCCCTCAATACAGTACATATGCACTTGCATGCTCTATCAGAGAAAATTCCTTGAGACGAATTTTAAGTACACCACCAGAGTCAAGTCAGATGCCCTGCTATAAAGAAATACCAGCAACCTGACACATCTATAGTATTCACAGAAGCATATATATATTTATGGGACTCTATCCACATAAATCAAATGGCTATGAATAAAACATCACTTAATTCCACAGGAATTCAATTCTAACTTCAGAAGCAGAGCATCACTGAATCCCTTGTCACTTTTGAAAAAAAGAAAGTAAAAAAGAAACATATCTCAATAACACAATTTCTCTAATACATTACGCTCAAGTTTTTATCAATGCCCAAACAACTTCAACCTAATGTCTATTTTCAGACACAAAAAAATGAAGGTAATGTGGATTTTCTAAATTTTCAATTTTTAGAATAAGCAGTAGGCGTACTACTTTACACTCTGATAAATAGAAACACACACGGTGACAAAGCATGCTTCCATTGAGACAATAAAATACCTAGACCATAATATCTGAAGTCAAATGATATAATGCCAACCCTCAGTTTCCATTGTGTTAAAGAGAGCTGTTCTAGAGCTTAGCAAACAGCTGAAACCTCAAGCATCTACAGATGTTCTGATCAAAAGATCATCTTCATTATCGGCTGTTGAACCACAGAGGATCCTAGGAATCCACAATCAACACCCGTACTCCACATAAAACAAAAGATAATAAAACCCAACCAAAGTCAACCCTTTAATACTCAGCCAGAGACGTGAAGGCAATAATGTGACGTAAAAGAAATAAAGCCATAACAATGCCTGGTTAGAAGAAAAAGGTTTGTACCCACCTGGGATCTTTCTGAATGCTATCAATGGACGGGGATCGGGCCAAGGTGCCTTCAGGTGGGAGAGCAGGGCCGGATTTGCTGTATGGAGACTCAACAGAGGGACAATACTGCAGCTGTCGGTAGGGGTCTGCGTAATTGGAGGCTGGGCCGGCGGCGTAGCTGGCCCTCTGGAAGGTGGCCGCGGCGGCATTCTGTGGGCCATGCTGGCTGCCTGTGCGCTGCAAGGGGACGGAGTCGACACCGGGGGAAGATGGGGCTACGACAGGAAAGTAGGGACAAAGTAAAAAATTGAGGACCTGCTCACAGAAACGGTTAACCAGGTCTAGGCGGGGGAAAAATTACACACATAAAAAAAAAAAGGGTTTGAAAGAATAAAAAAATAATCTGTCATATTTGAACCAATATATTCAATGTTATCCAATAAAACGATAATTAGCATGCTATTTCAGAAATAAACCTTTCAGCTATAGTGGAAAACACATCTGTGGTGTGTTTATTGCTTACCAACATCCAAGGGAATATTCGTTAATCTGAAATGTAAACTCTGTGCGAAACTAAAACCCAGAAGAAATATAGGAAATATTTTATAAGGAATCATAGACGGTTAGTTCTTTATTGTTCAAGTTGAGAAAATTCAGGAAGTGTTCACTCAGGTGATGTTACATTAATTTTATTAAGGGTGTAAAATAAATTTAGTAATGTAGTTAATTTTCCTAACAAAAGAAAATAAGGAAAGCGAGAGGGAGTGTGTACATGGGGTGGAGGGGGAGATAGGTGGGGCTCGTATTTCTATAATTAGTACCACAGCATTGAATGCAGGGCTGTTCTACTCTAGTTTCTGCACAACTCCCAAAAGATTTTTATATGCCTCTTTCCCAACGAAAACTGTCACAGTAACAAATAAATTTGGTGAAAGGAAGGCGAGTGGGAGAAGGTGAAGACCAGCCTAACTGTAACAGACAAAATAACCAGCTGACTTGGCTTTTCCAGAAGTATTTGTATCTTTTCAATATGTCTAAATTGTTTTGAGAAGAATTCACATCAGTTACTACAGTCAGTTGGACTATTTCCAAACTGAATTTCAATTTTTTGCTTCCCTCCTGGGATCTTTTTAGTTATTCATGTCATTATTTTTATCTGGTCCTCAAAAATATTTGAAGTCTAAGGTTCAGTTGACATATACAATGAAAATATAGCATCTTTCATATTAACAGAATGTGACCAATTATTAAGGGTTGCAACAAATGTCAGCTATAATCAATATTAGACAGAACATTTACTTTCTGGCATTGTAGATTAGAATATATCCAAAATAGAGCCAGTGTCAGGCATGACCATTTATACCAGGGGGGCTCTATATGGAATAAGGTGCCAATTATAAATGACACCCCACAACTCTGATTTCCTGAGCGCTTCTCAGTGGATGATGATAAAGTTTATTTTATCCTCTCTCCCATTAAGGAACAAATCAAACACAAAGGAAATTATGTCACATTGAGAAAACAATCTGTTAAAAGAAGTTAAGAAAGTCATGTTAAAATGACAAAAAAAGTTGCAAAGTGAATTGGAGAACTACTTTCTAACACTGAGAACTGATTTTTAATTAAGAGTTTAGAACTTCTCATTTCCAATGAACTTGTAATACTTAATCTCATAATAACCAAAATTAAAAGAATAGGCACTGTGACATGGTGAAAACTAGGAAAATATTTAAGAAAAACTTCCTAAACAAAAAGTGTGTATATTTCCAGAGGAGTAGTGTTTTGAAATGATAAAGGTTGCTCTGATGGATCTAATCATTTCAAAACAATTAGATGAGACAGATGAACATGAAGCTCACAACCAGGAAGTCTGTCTTATGTCTGTATGCAAATTTCTGGAGGATTTATATTTTCTCCAAAATATTACAAACATGTCTAATTAAAATATAGGTTTTAAAATTCACGAACAATAAGCTTTATATTATAAGGACAAGGATTTAAAATTTACGCCAGGCTCAACCTTGCTCTTGGAAAAACAAATGCATAGAAGTAAGAAAAATTTCATTTTCTAGAAGAGTTGTGGTAAGTGAGCCAGCAAATCAAGGGCCAAAGGCAAAAACTAAGTACACCTGACATTCCTCAGAGAAATGCACTTTTTGTTCAGGAAACTAAATTTCTACCTTTAAGCTTGCTGAAAATGGTTACTAATATCAGAAAAGAAATCCTTTTCTATACCAAATTATTCATTATTAATACAATAAATATGATGATTAACAGGAAGAGAGGACAAAATGGCAGGGATCAGGAAAAAATATTGAAATCTAAAGAAACACGCTTATTTAAAAAAAACTCAATAGGATAGGAGAAGAAAACAACTCGATTAGCCATATCAAAAAACTCTCAAAGGACAAAAAATTAAAAGAGACTATAACAGAAGAGTTTAAGAAAAATACTCCCAGCAGCAGACAAAAAAGGGAGATTGGGTCAAAATGTGAAAATAGGGTGTGAAATGCAGTTAATTAAGCTGACACAGGAAGGCAACAGCTCAGTATATGAGGAGAAAGAAAGAGTGCAGGAGTTTGTGAATATTATTAGACACTATTTGTATTTCACTTTGGCCTGTTTTTTTGGAAATGTCATGGAAATCATTCAGAGCTTGGCTTCTGAAGTTAGAGAATTAGGTTCACACTTGGGCCTTTTGATCAACTCTTAGTACTGAACAAGTTACTGAGCTCTCTAAGCTTCAGTTTCCTGATCGTAAAGTGAAGAGAACGAAATGGCCTCATGGGATCGTTGTTTGCTTTAAATGGATGAAAAGCATTAGATATCTAACATGTAGAAAATGTTAAACAAATGAGCAATTATTATTATTACCATCCACAATGTTGAAATCAACTCACATTGGAAAGGGGGATGGTACATATTGCATGGGGATAAAAGGCCCATGCCACTGGGCATCAGACTTTATAGGTCCTGTAAGGGCTTTATTTGTGTGGACTCATATTTCCTCCAACAGTCCTGTAAGAGTAAACATGTCATTCTCACTTTACAGATGGGAAACTGAGGCACAGAGAGATTACATAACTTGTCCTGGTTTGCCTGATAATCTAGTAGAGAAGGAATTCAAGCCCTGCCTCCAGAGTTTATGCTTACAACCACCACTGCAAACTGGACCAGGTTTAAGACCTCAAAGATGCACATTACTGAATTACCTGACATGGTGAGAAAACTTTAAAAACGATGAGAGACCTAAAATTAAGGGATTCCTACTAAAAATACAAAGAGGAGTTTATAATAGGAATTAACAACCTGATTATATTGAAAAAATTATTACAAATTGGTGTAACTAATTTACACTATTTCTCATCAAGTGAGTTTATTGAGCTATGCAGAAAAAATATACCGAAAAATTCTTTATGCAGAAAAACTAACTTTGTTCATTTCTAGGAAAATCAAAGAGGAATACATATAGTTATCTTAATTTTATTTTAAAGTGTTTTGAGTCTTAGTTTAATCAGCAATATCACTAAATTAAGAAAGAAAGAGGGTGGGCTATTAAATCTAAGATGGGTAGACAACTTTCAGAAAGATCATACTAAAAAAAAATCACAACTACATTTGTGGCACTTGACGAATAGCACTTCATTCAGAAGTCTCATTCCTGAATCTATAGCTTAACTTCTTTTAGGTCACAATAAATAAGATAGCTGATAACAATTTCAGAATATAAAATCATAATTCAAATTGGTACTGCCAAGTTGAAATAAATTAAAGATGGATCAATGTAATGAAAATAATGTAAAATACCAATATAAATGGGGAGAAAAATACACTATATTAAAGGACAGGTTATAAGATCATCTAGAAAACAATGTGTGAGAATTTGACAGATCTCAAACTAACCATTAGTAATGTAACAACGTAATGCCTTATAATTTTGTGTGTGTGTGTGAGGAAGATCAGCCCTGAGCTAACATCCGTGCTAATCCTCCTCCTTTTGCTGAGGAAGACCGGCTCTGAGCTAACATCTATTGCCAATCCTCCTCTTTTTTTGCCCCAAAGCCCCAGTAGATAGTTGTATGTCATAGCTGCACATCCTTCTAGTTGCTGTATGTGGGACGTGGCCTCAGCATGGCCTGAGAAGCGGTGGGTCGGTGCGCGCCCGGGATCTGAACCCGGGCCGCCAGCAGCAGAGGGCGAGCACTTAACCGCTAAGCCACGGGGTTGGCCCTGCCTTATATTTTTTTAAGTATGACATAAAAAGTGACTTCAACATGTAAAGATTAAATCCCCCCATTTTGCCCTACCTGTTCAGACATTGGTGTTTGGCTCATGCAAACCATGGCTCTCCATTGGTGTGGAGAGGCCAATATTGGTCGCACCATTGAAAGACTTTCTCTTAATACCATTTTCCCCTTAATTTCTGTCCTGTTATACATTTTCTCTTATTTGAGTTTTAGAGCTCCATTGACCAAATCACTCGTCTTGTAGGATTCTTCCATTCAACTGAGCCTTCTTATGACAAACATTTGAAGTAGAAGGTGCTTCGTCAGTTCTGTAAACACTCCTCTCTCTCCTCACATGCTCTGCAAACAGCCCCCTCTCCCCTCAATAAGCTCTTAGAACTCAATGAACCTACTGCTGGTCTCTTTGGGGAGATTCTACACATAGCCTCTTCAGCAGTTGACTTCATACTTCACCTGACATCTATGCCCTTCATGCAATTATCTGTTTTCTGTAGCACTACACACATAAAGGTCTAACATGTGAAAGGGAAAAAAAAAGATGTTTTCTGTGCTACATTTGTTTGAAAGAGTGGAAGAGGGATCCTGTTAAATAAAATCAAACTTTCCACTTTGATGATGGAAGATGGTTACATGCATTATTTACTGACAAAGGAAAAAAAGGAGAACAGAATAAAATACAAGAATCTGGCACATGAAGAAACTTGGCGGCGGGGAATATAAAGTAAGGTTCAACAAAAGGAAGAAAAAACAGTTACTTTTGCTTTTGTTGTATTTATCTTTGCTTTTATGTATATTTGTATGTACACAAATATGAAAACATAAAATACATTTGCACATGTTAAATGCAAAATAAGCATACAATAAGCTAATTAAATAATATTGCCTCTGCAAGTTCAGAAAATAAAGATGGCTTAAGTGACAATGGGTCCAAGAACACAGCCTACACATTCTTAAAGAGAGTTCAATTCTATTATTTTAGGGATGAGGAACCTTTAGCATCCAATCCACTATATTCCCAACAGGGTTATCATCTAGAACTGAATCTTCAAGGTCTTCCAATTTTCTGTACTCTGCCCAGGGTGATCCATGCTAAACTCAATGGAAAAAACATTCAATAAAAAATAAAATAATCTTTTAACTTCACCTATTATTATCTTTGTGGGGAGAGGCATTTAATGCAGGATTTTTAGCAGTAGTGGCATCACTATTGGTGTTGATGATAATTATTGGTGTTGATGT
This sequence comes from Diceros bicornis minor, assembly GCF_020826845.1. Taxonomy (NCBI): domain Eukaryota; kingdom Metazoa; phylum Chordata; class Mammalia; order Perissodactyla; family Rhinocerotidae; genus Diceros; species Diceros bicornis. The sequence continues at coordinate 52,864,343 of NC_080759.1, read as the reverse complement.
TTTATTTTTATTGACATTGATATTGAATTTTATCAATGAACTGTTCTACTAGCAAACATTCTTGTCTTCCTTCAGCTGTAACTACGCTTTTTATTTACATCATTTTAGGTGAAATAGCATCTGGAAGCTCTTCTTGGTTTTAAGATGATATTTACCATTAGGCTCATTAAAAGTTTCCAATTGGGTAATAACGTGCCCCTGACTTTTTAGACTTAAAAAAAGCAAAAACTTTAAGAGGTTATGGAGGATCTAACTGGACCTACTCTAATGGGGAGCAATCATTTTTACAGTTTGAAGTAACAGCATCTAATAAATAATAAACTGCTAATATTCCACATTTCTGTGGACTGAAATGATGATTTTAATTGAAAATGTTATTTATATATTATTTTGAAGAAGAATAACAAAATTTTATGAATATGAAGGTTCTATGCAATCTCTCTAAAACTTTATTAAGCACTGGCTATTATTGCAGAGAATTAAGGTTTTTATAAAATATTTTCTCCACATGTGTAGATATTTTCACCACAATCTTTTTTCTTTTTATGTTGCAATACTTGTCAACCTCATAAAGATATTTATCAGATTTTCTCCTTGCTATGTACCTATGATAATTTATTCTTTATTACAAGCTGACATGTTGATCATGAAAGCTTGTTTACTCCCCTCACTTAGAATCCCATTTATCCACAAGGAAACTCATGTGACTATCATCCCAGCAGATGCTGGCCATATTCACTAGATTAGAAAGACGTGTTTGGGTGGTTGTCAGAGTCAACTATTTGTGTTAATCAAACGACTCCTAAGTTGACAGTCATGGATATGTATGAGTTTGAAATAAAAATGTGTATGATTTAGTTTCTACTTAGATTTTACCATGAGCAAATCCATGAGAATCACATATTCCTTATCTGGCTGTCCTCCTTAATATGTAAGGTCTGGTTTTGAGAAGCCTTATCCCAGATGAAAGGTATGTTTTATTTAAACAGACACCATAGTTAAAAGTGTGCCTCTTTAAATTTTCAACACGCAAGAAGTAAAGCCCCAGATGTTGGGTTGATTGTCCTCCGAAAGCAGGTGGGGATATTCAGGCCATCTTTCCACTTGCTGGCCTGCCTTTTCTGCTGCAATTCACACGATCCTGCCTCCTGCCAGGAACAGAACACTGATGGTGTGTGTGTCTCTCTTTATGGTGTGTTTCTCTCTCTTTATCTCCCCCTCATTTACTGGCTCCACAAGAAAGGACTGGCTGTCATGTCTGGTAAGAGGGAACTCTCTGGGGAGCCCTGTTGACCAGGGACCACTACTGATTCAGTAAGTGACCCTTTTTACCTTCTCTCAGGCTGCCAGATCTTTGGGGCCGTGTGCTGGCTTCTGTCTCAATCCTGTCCTCAGGCACGAGGGCAGCTGCTCTAGTTTCTCTCTGCCTCCCTACTAAGAGGATATCTGGGCCCAAGGGGGCCAGTGGGCCATCTTCAGAGCCGGCTCCCTTCTGCTGGGACTGGTTTCGGGGAAAGGTCTGTGGTTCTTGTCTTGCAGTAGCTGGGGTGCCTGAGTATTGAGTGTCAGAGTTAGGCCCGAGGTGGAGTCAGAAGACCCTCTTCAGACCATGTTCTCTGTCACAGCTGTGGCTGATAGAGTGCCCGCTCAGCTGAATAAAATCCTATCAATTTCCTGTGTGAGTAGTGACTGGTCTGTATGTTTCACCATCCACAAGCCTGGAGCGGAAGACAGGTGAGGAGTAGGATTTTTGCACCCTGATCCTCCAACATGTACATGAATGTACATAAATACACAGACGTAAGGTCTCTAATGTTATCGTTAGGTAGCTTTATGGATTAGGAAAGCCTAGAGGACCTTTTTAGAAGTCCCAAAGGTAGACCGTGGTCTTTCTCTGAGTTGGTGTCTGAGTTTAAATTAGTCTTCATGATAAAGTCATGGGGTGAGTGGCTTACTATGGCAGCTGAGAATAAGAGATGGAGAAGGAAGGCCGAGAGGAGGGATGGAAAGAGATGGTGGTAGGTTGAGCCTAAGGGCAAAAGCTAACTGAGAAATCCCCTCTGGTGGGGAAGTGTAGGGAGCTTTAACATGTCTCATCTTCAATGTCTACAGTTGTTCCCTGGTCTTCTCTGTGCAGTCATCTCCCTGTGCATCTCTCAGCTCTAGAAAAGTCTATTACTCAGGATAGCCTTAGTATTGTTTAGGGGCAAAGGAGGTCCAGGGATGGGATCAGCACTGGGCCAAGCAGGGCAAGGAGAGGAGAGGGGCCACAGAGACAAGAGTAGCACCCGGGAACCCAAGCTGGTAGGGAACATGGTTGCAGCACTGAATGACCAAGGGTGGACATGGATGAAAAACACACACCTTCCCACACCCCCCTCCCCACCGAGAAACTAGAGGAAGGCTGCCTTGGGGGGATGGGCGAGGATTGCGTATAATACAGTCTTGAGTTACATGTTATCTAGGAAAGACAAGACACTATGTGTTGTTTGGTGTTTTTATTAATACTCTGTCTCCAATTTTATCAGGAATATTCATTTAGCCGTTAAGGTATTACCTTCCATTACCAGTTAATTTTTCATATGCTTACGTGCTTCTCTGAAACTAAACTAAGCATGCGTAAGGACAACGAGTAGATTTACTCTTCTTTGGATCTGCCAGTGCATCTAGCGCATGGTGCGTCTTCAACAGATATTGTTTGATTAACAAGATATAGAAAACCATGAAGCTCTACAGGTGAAAATGGGTGTATATTTATTTTGTTTGTAAATGATAATTTTTACAAATGCAGCATCAACCAAGATGACTGTTAAGAGTCCAGGTTTTAGGGCAAGATTGCCTGGGTGTGAAGGTTTAAAGATTGGCTCCATACCACCTGTGACCTTGGGCTGATTACTCAATGTCTCTGTGCCTCAGTATTCTGATCTGTAAAGTGAGCATCATAATAGTACCTCCTTCATTGAGGGGTTCCAGGGATTTGTAAGTATATTTAAAGCATTAAGAACAGTCCCTGAAAGTAGGGACGTGCTATTTGCTTTTGTCATCCTGTCTCACCTGCTTGAGACTATGGCACCGTCTGGTACTTCTCTAATTGTTTAGGCAAGTACGCTTGTCTTCCTTCCCAAGTGTTGACTCCTTGAAGAGGGGCAACTGGCCTTCCATTCCCCTGTCCCACTCTCTGGACATATCATCTGGAAATGCTTTAGTGATCGAACTGAAGGAAGACCAGCCAGTGACCAGTTACTTAAAGGCAGAGAGATGAGACTGGTTGCTCAAGTCACATCAGCCAATAAACTGAACCAAGAGCCAGTGACCCCTGAGTACCTCATGTCTAACAGACCTCATAATAACCTGTCTTCTTCTCTCAAGGAATTAGGGTATTTGCTCTGGCCCTGGATGCCTCTAAAAAGTCTGTACCAGTGGTCCCCGGTGTGGAGTGTGTACAACACAGGGGATGTGAAAAATGACGCCCTGGGATATGGGAAAGCAATCTTAGAATTTTTTTTACATCAATGTTTAATCTTGACTTTTACTAGATATAATTTAATAATATTGTATAATATGTACATAAGATATAATTTAATAATATTGTATAATATGTACATAATTTATAAGCAAAAGATATATACCCATATGAAAGGCATGTTCTCAAACATACAGGTTCTGATATGTTTGAGTTGCAGTATTAGCTGGGAAAGTGTAAGGATTTGAAGTGAAATGAATTAAGTGTAGAAATAGGGAGGAACCTAGGCAGGTGCAGGGGAAAGAGAGATTGTGCTTTATGCTTAGGAGCTGGAAATAGGTGGCTTCTCCCCCCACCCCCTACCCCGTCATTCCAAGAGACCATCCATGCACTTCTGGAAATTTCTGTAGTGTTGTGTAAATCAGCATATTTCCTCAAAAGTGCCTCAAGTTCTGGGGCTGGCCTGGTGGCGCAAGTGGTTAACTGTGCACGCTCCGCTGCGGTGGCCCGGGGTTCGCCAGTTCGGATCCCGGGAGCGCACCGACGCACTGCTTGGCAAGCCATGCTGTGGTGGCGTCCCATATAAAGTGGAGGAAGATGGGCATGGATGTTAGCCCAGGGCCAGTCTTTCTCAGCAAAAAGAGGAGGATTGGCAAATGTTAGCTCAGGGCCGATGTTCCTCACAAAAACAAAAAAAAAGTGCTTCAAGTTCAAAGGTGCAGGCTGGGATGTGGTCTTGGACACCTGGAGATCACAACCTCAGCAGATCTCTGCCAGGGCAGAGATGACCATTACTGGGAAAAGCTGGGGCAAAGTGCCCTTGGAAGCACTTAGAGGACACTGCCCCCTTCCCTCATAAAGAGGGGCAAAAGAAAAACGCTGGTTCATTCATTCAGCACAGTTCTCCACAGATGGCTTAGAGAAGGGGTTGGCAAACTTTTTCTGTAAAGGGCCAGAAAGTAAATATTCTCGGCTTGAGCAACGATACGGTCTCTGTCACAATGACTCAACCTGGTCGTTGCAGCGGGAGAGCAACCATAGATGACAAATAAGTGAATGGTGTGGCTATATTCCAATCACTTTATTTATGGACACTGAAATTTGAATTTATATAATTTTTAAATATCACAAAATATTACCCATCTTTTGATTGTATACCATTTAAAAATATAACAAAGTTTCTTAGCTCATGAGCGCGACTAAGACAGGTGGCCAGCTAGACATGGCTCATGAACCACAGTTTGTAGACCTCCGGTTTAGAGAAGATCCTACGGTATTATTTCTTTTTTTAAGTGTGAACATCTTCACCTGTCTTAATTTGATATAGATGAATGAAGGATCTTTTTCTTATTGTAGCTCATTTTTCATTAAATCCCTAGAAGTTTATTAACAGGAGCGGATGAATATGGAACAGAGAATCAACATAATCCCTTTTGTTGTCAGTTTTTATTCAAATTAGATCTTGAACAACGTCACTGAGGTTATCTGCGTCTTTATAAGGGGTGCGTGAAAATAAAATTACCTTAGTTAATAATATGCAACAAACTAAATCTTAAAATAGCCCAACCACAGACAGGAGTGGATCTAGCAGACTGCAGGCGAGAGAAATTCTGACACAAGAAAAATTAATAGGTATTCTTTCTCATCTAAACCAAGATGTGTATTATTAACATTGGACAGCATTTACAACGTCAAAAATAAAATAAAGAGTATTTTGTGCCTTTCTTCCTATGATGCAGTGAAATACTGAAATGTAAATATCAATAATCAACTATGAGAGCAGCTTAGCTTGCCTGGATTTCAAAACGTGTAATTTAGTATCATAATGCAGTTTAACAAAATTGCTATGCTCTACTTCGAGGTAACTAGAAGTTACAATCATCTGAGGATGCGGAGCCCTGTGTGCCAAGTTCTGGACCAGAGTTTCAGCTTTCCCACGCCTCAGCCCCCGTCGGGGATAATGTGTATCATTAGAAATGAAGGAGAGCTCTACTGTCTGCAAATCAGCAACATAATATTTTCTAAGTTTACTTAGCAATAGGAGGCTTTATAATAAGTGCAATTCTTTATTTATTTATTTATTTATTTATTTTTTCCCCCAAAGCCCCAGTAGATAGTTGTATGTCATAGCTGCACATCCTTCTAGTTGCTGTATGTGGGACGCAGCCTCAGCATGGCTGGAGAAGCCGTGCGTCGGTGCACACCCGGGATCCGAACCCTGGCCGCCAGCAGCGGAGCACGCGTGCTTAACCGCTAAGCCACCGGGCCGGCCCAATAAGTGCAATTCTCAACATCTTAATTATATCGATTTTATAGTTAAGTGTTCTTTAGCACATTTAATCATGACATTTGGCCAGTTATTTTGCAAATGGCTACATATTCTGGAAAACGCTTGTCTGTCTTCATGCAGCCTGTGAGTGTTCAATTCAAAATATATATTTAATCCAGGAAAGCTATACAGTTGACTGAACCATATGCAATTGCCAATAATTGACCTTTAAATAATAATTTCATATGATTCAGCTGAATAGTGTGTATGAAATAAATTCTGTTTGCCTTACAAAATATGATACATTTTTAGTAAATATGTTTTTTCCCCAAGCTTGTCAAATAGGTAGACTATATCATTAAAAAATACTTACCAGCATTAGACATGTGCCTTTTATGTCCAGAATAATGACTGTGCTTTCTTGAAGTATTTATATTCACTAAATACATTAATAATTATGTACAAAAAATTAGTACCACTTCCTTCAACTTGCCTGTTTGACAAAACAAGCTTACAACCCCATTGAACTTATTTCACTGACAATATAGTCAGGTAGCTAAACTGGAGTCATATCTGGTTTCTTTCATCGTGATCACAGATATTAACGAGAGAAGCAGGTCATACTGCTTGTGAGAGAGAGGACACACACACACACACACACACACCCCTTTCACAAGGGAGTATTATTTATGCTCCCAAGCAGACCCACCTCACTGTGGACAGACCACCGAGCGGGGTCCTGAATACACACCTGTGCTCGTGCGGTAGGTGCCGGTGTGTGCTGGCGGCAGAGGGTCCCCCTGGCTCTGGCTGAGACTCCTCATAGGGGGCTTCTGATAGACGCGGTCTTCATAGATGGGGTCTATGTGGTGCTCTGGGGACTGCAGGGCCCGCAGCTCCGGGCCCAGGTGGCCGTGCTGGCTGCTGTACGAGGCCCGGGACCCAGCTGAAATAAATAACAGGGACATTAAGACTTGACCAACATTCAAACAGAATTTGTTTCATCAAAAACATTTTCAAAATTTTTTTGGACAGAAATGTTGAAATCTGCAGAAAATCAAATGAATAACATGAAATGGCAGCAATATGTCAAGCTAATCAGCTTATCGGCATCACCCAGCTGCCTTGCTTTGCTCCCAAACCTGATCTTACAAAGATGATAATGATTCTGAGATAAATCCACACGGAACAGGGTCAGTGAAACATCATTTTTCTCAGCTAATGAATGTAGCTAGTTTCCTCACTAAAAGAATCAGGCAGACAAACCTAAAAACCCCTTATTATCCCGTAGTCCTTGCACCTTAAATTTTACAACAGAAATTATTATTTAAAATGATGAGCAAATGAATAAGCCAGGACAGCAAGACATCTTGACATGGTTCCTGAAAAGTGAACAAGAATTTGTTCTCATCAGCAGTTTTTTCCTGGACAATGAATGAACCCAAATGTTCGTACTTAACAATAGTCTAAACCCCTGAGAGAAGCAGATTTTAAAGAAAAAGGTTTTGAAGTTACGTTTTCCTTTACTCTCACCCTCCAAATTGAAGCATCTGCATTTAGTCTTCCTTCCTCTGAAAAAGGTACAGTTGTCACTCATGGGCTTAATTTATAAATTGGGGCTACACATCACTCGCCTTGTAGTGTTTTTAAATATTATTTGTGTCATTTTGTTACGTTGTCTGGGAAGAGATGTGGCTTTGAAGCAATGCTGTGGACCAGGGAACCTCTGCACATGAGGAAATAGAGTTTTCTGAGGGCTAGGAGGTTGAGTTGACACACAGAAAAGAAGAGGCTGATGGAGAGCCCATATTTTATCTGAGGTACAGTCAGAACCACAGGAGCAGAAGTACAAGGAGAATCGTCTCCCCTGGGGCAGACAGGTTGGAGGACACCCAGAGACAATGAAGGATGTGGGGCATCAAGAAGAGATGGTTATCTAATGATGGTGAGTAGAGAACACACACAAGAACCAAATGAGGCTACAGCTGATTTTAAGAAAGACCTGTTAGCTAAATCCCCAAAATTCATACCCATGTGACATGCTGGGATTAACTGTCAACTGCCTTGGGAACAGCCCAAATCAGAAGCTCCCCATTCTAGCCTAAAGCAACAGGGTGTTGGAATTCCTTGATTTGGGTGGTGACTGTGGACAGCTCTCCCTCTGTTCTGCTGGTCCAGGGCCTTCACCAGGGGCCACTTTATAGCCAAAATCTTCAATGCTCAATGGGCTACTTCTTCAGCATTATGTAACCCCAGGGACTTTTAATATCTCACCTAGTATATTTAAGGAAAAAGTCATTCAAAAGTTTTGAAATTGCCAAAAGATAAATAAATGTTTTACTGGTATATTTTATACAGGCTGCTTTAAATTTAAATAAGCAGAAAACAGAGCATTTTGGAATGATTGGGGCAATGCTGAAATTCTATGAATTCAGTGTTCATAAAAATCACTGAATGTTTTGAGGAAAGCGAAAGAATAGGGCAGACAAGTTCTTTACCTTTCCCTTTGCTAGCAATTAAATAAATTCTGATTTAGATAGCATTCAGATGAATGCTAGATCCAAAATAACTTTTTTGAATAATTAGGTTCATTGCATCTGATTTATCAAATGCCAACATCACACTGAATATTACCTCATGCTCATATTTTCCAGGAATATATTTAAGTACGATATGCCTTGAGTTCCTGCTGTCAATTCTTCCTACTTCTGGAGATTTTGATAATATTGCGAAGGACTTACAAGTGTAAAAAACAAGGAAACAGTCATTAAATCCAAATGCTTCATAGTTAGATAAAAGTTATCCATCACTGGTAGATTTAGAGTTGTAACTTTATCACCATTCCTTGATTCTATGCCTCTAAAAACATCCAATGATGAGCAATAAAACGACCTGCTGGTCTTTTAAGTGATGAGGTGATCTGAGGGCATGGGTGAAAATCCTCTTATGATAAGCATTTACTGGGCATGATAAGCATTTACTGGGCATTAGGAAATTTTTATTAGTACCATGAATTAGAAATTAATGACCAAGGGTCCTAGCAAGGAACAAGAATCTTAAGATTCGGTCTACCTCTGTGAATATCAGACTTTCTATGTGCTGCTATTAAGAAAAATATAATAATAAAATTAGTAAATATTTGAATAGTATACTATACTTTTTTATTAGCACACTCTTGATAAAACTATAAGTTCATAGTGTTTCCCTGTGGAAACATTTACGCAAAGTACATTTGCATATTTAAGCATTACGCGTGGCACTAAATGAGATAAAGCATTTTGAAAGGAGCATTGTTTACATTCCTTTTTATCCATTGTGATGAGGTTTCAGTTACTCATGGGTGGGCACAGTTATTGGCAAGAGAGACAGAACTAGGAGAAAGAGTCAAGGAACCAAAGGTTAAAAGTACAACTTCTAGAATTCATGCCTTCTACCATTCTTGCTCAAGAAAGAATGTACCAGACTAACAAAGCCTATTTTATTTTCGGCAATTTCGAGAAAAAATTCTCACACAACCTCTTCTGGGAATATGCTCAAAAATCTCATGAGATGGTGTATATGTTTGCTGATTCAAAGAAAATGTAATTTTCTTTAGTAGTAATTTTCTCTCACCATTACGTTCTATTTGACAGTGAGTCTTCAGCATTACATTGGGCTCATTAGTAAGCATTTACATCTTTAGAAACATTAGTAAGCATTTACATCCTTGCCAGGAACTGGCATTAGTGACCATTAGTAAGTACTGCATCTTTGCCAGGAATTGGAATGATGTTACTATAACAAGAAAAAATTCTGGAGAAACTTTGACTTTGTCCAAAATGTCAGAGATGTCAAGGCCAATGATGTTGGTGCAGAATAATTCTGAGAGCCTCACCTTGACCAAACTGAGGGTTCAGAACTTCAGCTTGACAAAGTGTAATGGAAACAAGGATGGGCCAAAGAGAAAAGGGAGAGGAGAACCCACAGACCAGACCGACTGCAGCAACAGTTTCCCCCCGCCACTGTGGACACAGGTCATGAGTATAATGCCTGTGTCCATAAGGCACTTTATGACCAATTTCTGCAACAATGTTTACATCATCCCGTGTTAACATCAATGCTATCATATGGTTTTACTCTTCCTACTTGTCCTCTCCACAGGACAAAGTTTGGGTCTAGAGAGCTCAGGCATTGGCAATTTTCGTAAATAATGTGTTTCTGAAAATGAGTCTGAAGACTCATGTCTGAAACGTGAATGCTCGCCTTCAGGCTGAGAGGTTATGATCCAGGAGGACTAAAGGATACTGTAACAGCCCCATGGGTGCTCTGTGCAGGCCGTGCCTCCTGCACGTCCAGGAGCCCTGGAGGACTGGGGAGAACCTGCAAATTGATGTAGGACTGGGCCGACAGCTGCTGCACAAGAGCTATCACTTGTCACAGGGCCTCAGTCACCTCCTTACTGCTGCTGGGGCTGACAGGAATGGATGCTCAGGCAGCTCAGAACCCAAGTCACTCCTGTCCACGTAGCTGTGGTGCTGATGGTGGGAAGAGAGAGGAAAGGGTTTGGTTCTGTGGCAGAAGGGGAGGTATGGGCTCCAGGGGCTCAGAGGGGTGGACAGACTGGACTACAGGAGAGTGGAGGGGACACCCCTGCTTCTCTGTAGGCACCTCCACTCCAGCGCTGCCATTTACATGAGCAACTCCTATGTAGAAACCTGAAATCATGGCTCACCATCAAATTCTGCATGTGAAAGGTGGGGTTAGGAGTATAGATGTATAATGTTCAACAGTTTCAAGTAAAGAGAAATAGCATCTAAAGTAGTAATTCTACTGCTGTTTCTTGTGTCAATTTTGCCCAAACAACCCGAAATAAGAAGACATTTTAGGGCCCCAAATCTGTGTCTAACCAGCTGGGTGAATCAAGGCAAGTCACTGAACCTTGCTGAGCCCCGGTTTCCTCAAGTGTAAAAATACAGATAATAATACATGCATTTGTATGGCATGGGATTCTGGAGGATCAAGATGAGAGAGATTACGTGCGAAAGTGCTCTGCAATTGATAAAGCAACATAAAAATAGGTATTCACGTGTCATTTGATCTTAGAATCAAGAAATTATATCATCTCATGAAAATATATCTTTTGATTTGAAAAAACACACTTTTTAACACAAACTATCAAAAACTTAGAGATTTAATTTTTAAATACAAATGGCAAAATTTTTGATAATTTTGTGAAATATCGCAAAATGTAAATCTCATGGTTTTATTTTCTTTTCTTAAACAAACATTAGTGTTGCTTTTTAATAGACAATTGCAAAGAATGCAGGAATGAAGGAAGTCCAAAAGGGAAAGAAATACTGAAATGAGTAAGAAAAGGCGGAATCCTTTTCAGAAAGGGATATGGCATAAATTAAACCTGCAAACTGAAGATAACAAACATTTGCTGATCCAGGAGGAAGTCAGCAGCAGACCTGAAGGGAGTTTTTGACACGGAAAATAATTATGAAGCTGAAAGGGCTCACATTTCCCTTACTGCCTTGCTTGTCTCACTCCCCCACTGAATGTGACTGCACGTGAAATGCGACTCCACATTTTCCTGGGTCACAGAATCCAACAGGCTCTGTTTTCATTCGACCAGCAGTATGAAACATTTCTCATTTTAGACTGATTTGCAAATAAATTTCTATGTACCAGATTTTACATATATCGTTTATATGTCCCAGTTAATTGACATTGATGGATATACTCATTCAGCCAACACATATTTACTGAGTGCCTGGGCAACTTCTAGGAGTTGAGACCCCATGGAGCTTACGAGAGACAAGGCTCCTGGCCTTGAAAATAAGTAAGCCATCGTTTTCAGGCAGCTATGGAGATAAAGATACTAAAGAAAAATAAAGTAGGGTAGACAACGTGTCCGCCGTATCCTGTTTTGATATGATGGTCAAGAATGATCTTTTTGAGCATCTGAAATTTCAGCAGAGAATTTCATAAGGCCAGAGAAGAGGCCAAACTGGAGAAAGATCCATGTATTTCTCTGACAGAGGGAAACAGCAGTGAGAGTGGAGGCCCTCTGTAGCAGATTCATTTCATAATATATATAGGAGGGACTTTATTAGTATCTATTTAATCCATATTGACTTTTAAAAGAAACACCAGCTAGTATATGAACTCTTTTTGAGTCCGTACTATAATCGAGTGTAAGAACTGAACAGATATTTTTAATGCAAAATTTCACAATCACACCACATTTTTATCAAAAGGATTTGAAATATTCAACAGAGGATAACACATAACAAAGTCATGAAAATTACACCACCGAAGAGTCAGCTCAAATATATATATATTTTTTGCATTTGAGTTTTCATTCCTTAGAACATGATTAATTCTCAAATCTTGGCTTATTCCCCCAAAGAATCATCTGGGGGACTCTGAAATGCTGATTCCTGGACACAACCCCCAAAAGATTTGAACTCGGTTTATCCAAGAGGGGGTGACAATGTGCACCATTACACCTCGTGATCCCACTGCAGGGATCACACTGAGAGCCACCCTGTCCCAGATGGAGAGAGAGGGCACAGGCATATTTAAAAGAAAGAAATAAATACCTAACATGTTACAACCCTCATTTTATCATTTCTTGCTTTCTTCAAATAATATCATTTACTACTATGTTACGCCAATTACTTTATTGAGCAGAATGAAACAGATTCATTCTGCTTTTCACTGGGACCCACTCACATTCTTTTATTTCTATACTATATAATTTATGATTCTCTAATGCAAATTCACTCGCTTTTGCAAAGAAATAAATGTTTGCATGCTTTCATTTGGAAATATCAATATTAGGTTCTTAAGGACATACTGCCATTGGTCTGTTCTCTTCAAATTTGGGAGTCAGTTTCAAATGCTCATTTGCAAAGAAATGGAAGGACAAAATGAAGGGCCTAAATGACACAGCCGTCAGTCGGCCAGAACAAGCCGCCTCAATGTGTTTGCGAACAGGTGGCTGAGACAGGCGCTTCTACTTCTGAGATAAAGAGCCGACTTCAAGGAAAAGCTATAAACTTCTTGTGCCATGAAGGAAAGTCCAAAGTAAAATCTAGGAATTCAGGTTTTTAAAAAATTGTGCAATCAGTTCATGCATCAATATTGATTAGTGAAGCCACATCTTTGAAGGGCAAAACAGAACTTGTATAAAGAAGTGTGGAGCCTGGAAGAGAAGCAGATTTTCCTTTGCAAATCCCCAGCGCACCTCTTCCTCGCTCAACACTCTGATTTCAGGGGTGTGTTCCCTGCCAATGCACTGGCATCATTAAGCAACGTGGCCAGGCAGCATGGCCTGTGCAGGTAGGTAGCCTTCCCTCTGTGATAGTTTATGGCTTTGAAATAGTGATTTTGTGACTTTGAACCTCTTAAATAGTCTGGCTTGATATCTGTCAGCATAAACTCAAGAGGGAAAAGTGACATCAGCAAATAAGCACTTCTAGAAACACAAAAGGTAACATAACTGTGGTTAACATTATTATATCACAAACGTGTGCTAAGTAAATTGCTGAGAGATGCAAATATTACATCTCAGACCTGAGGAATACCTTGTCATAATAAAGATTTACATGTCTTACTCTTGATTTTTGCTTTTAACTCAAATCGAAATTCCAAAATCTACTTCCTACTCCTAGGCTAACTCATGAATTAATTTCAGTATTTAAAGGACCCAAAATATTTCCTGTGTATCCTGAGTCAAATCCATGTGCTAAATTTCATTTGCAAATGATCATTAAGTCATTGAATTAGTTTGACATCTTATCTCATGTTGTTATAAATGTTAAAATATATGGACACATTTCCTATATAGGCTATGAGCCATATTTCAGACTGATGTTTGGGAGGGACATCATTAATTCAGATGTATTCCATGATAAAATTGCATTGAAGCCTAAAAATTTCAATGTAACAGGCCATCCGATGATTTAAAATGATTCTATGGTAAGTCTGTTTTGGAAAGCAAAAAGTGCCCCCCTGTTTTAATTATTTCATAAATCCTAGATTTTCAATTATTATGCTAACTTAATACAGTTTTGCTGTGATCACAAATAACTTGAATGCTCACACAGTCTCTGCCAAGTTACAAAATACAAAAAGATCTGTTCTTATAACTTTCTTGATGAGGTTTCCAATACAACTTATTGCAATTATGAAACTTCACCTCAGCTTTAGCAAATGAACAGTGTAATCTATTGGGACTCAAATACTTTCCAGTGAGAATAATTTAAAGGTCAAAATCACTGGTCAGGACACAATCAGGATCATGTGATCTTATCCCTTATGAAAGCACATGCCCCTTGTTCTTGTATTTTCTCTCTGACCACAAGCGTTTCTTCCCAAGCTGTTAGGAAAAAAGGCTTCTTTTGTTCAACTCCTTTTGTGACAGGCGGACATGTGGAAAGTAATAAGATGGTGGTGACGGAATATAAAGAGTAATGTGGAGTCTGATATCTTTGCATTCTTAGGAGGGGCCATTTGCATTTTTGTCTTCAGTCAAAGGTCGTGTGGCTTCCGCGGCTACAGTGAAGTGTATGGTGCACTATGTCACAACTCATGCCCAGCTCCAAGTTAAGGACAAGCCTGTGGAAACCTACCTGTCTAAGGCAGTACTACTACTAGTGAAACACACTAGGTCAACAGCAGTGGTTTGGCACCTGCTTCTGGTTTGTCTCAGGGTGGGTAGAGAGTGGCTACGAATGTCCTCGCCATGCACTTCAGTGTTTCTCAAAATGCCCTGTGCCTATGAGTCCCCTGATTAAGGTTCAGGTTCTGACTCAGTAGGTTTGGGGAAGGGCCTGAGGTTCTGCATTTTTAACAAGTTCTCAGGCACTGTCACTGCCGCTGGTCCGCCGACCAGCCTTTGAGAAGCCAAGACATGCTGGTTTAGCTGTAGACACGTATCTTGGTTGCTAAAGGCCTTTAACTTCGGCATCCTTCTGGAGTCCTGGAGTCAGACACATCAATGCCTTATTAAGCAAACACGAGTGCCTCAACAAAGGCACAGGCCAAGGGTGTAGCTGGATTCTGGCCATGCTGATGGGGCCTCACTTACCCGGGTCCAACATGTAACTGTGCTGGCCACCACTTGTGAGCACTGTATCGGCTCCCATGGGCTGCCCTGGCCAGTGGGTCAGACTACAGCATGCAGGCTGCTGCAGAGCGATTGTCCTTAGCTCTAGGCGACTGGGCCCCACGGGACACCAAGGGGCATGCAAAGGCCTTCATGAGCAGACTAGCTGGGGCAAGAGTCATTTCAAGGGGGAAAAAAAAAAAACATTTCTGCATATGCAGCATGGACTTTTTAGATATGGGTAGACTGGAACATTTTTGCTGCTATCACTGTTTCTTGGCTGATTCTCAGAAAGCAAGTATCTACATTCCCTGCATTGCCACAGCACATACACATGTTAGGGTTCAGCTCAGTGCTTCTCAACCCTGGGAGAACATATATGGTATTCACCAGGAAGACTTTTTAAACAGTATTGATGCTGGGCGCTCACTCCAGACCACTGAATCAGGGCCTCAGGGGATGGGCCCAGGGAAGGGAAGAGTTCAAACACTCCCCAGGTGTCTCTAAGAAGGAATCTGGCTCTGGATGGTCAGGGGCAGGCCTGGTAGATTGGGGGCCTATGTAGGGTCTTGAGGAGCGCATGTCAAGGCTTGGTCCTTGGTCTTGGCTGGAGATTGATATTTCCATGGAAACAATCTAGAACAAGATGCTGCTGACCCATCTTTTTTTGGTACATTGAGATACAAAGCAGGACAGACTTCAGCTTCAAGGGACCAGAAGTCTTCATTCTACTTTCTGAAATGTTCCTGCTGTAGGAACTGAAGCTAAGTTCATTTTTGTGTATGTGGTTTTTGCCCATCAAAGGGCACAGATGAAACATCCACAGAGACCTCCATTCTCGAATGTAGGGGGTGGGTAACTTCCCCTTGGAGGGAAGTGTAGTTTCTGAACTTTGCAGGAAGACAGCGATACCTTTGAGACTAGGGAGAGTAGGACATGGTTTTTGCTCCAGGCCTGCTATACACTGCGCTGCACTGAACTTCTTGCTGGGAAATTCCCCAAGTTCACAGTGTAGACATGCAGAGATTGCATGACATTTCCTGCCTCTCCCAGTCCCCCCATTTCTGTGAGTTTCCAGAAAATGTCTTTGGGCTGGACCAAGTGTGATTTCTGGGAAGGTACATTTATGAGGAGTAACTGCTCTTGGGCTGGGGGTTGCCTGATTTTCTATATTAGGTGAGGGTGGGGTCATGGCAGTGACAATCGTGTCCTGTGAACTCTTAGGAGTCTTTCTAGAAATAACTTCAGTGTAACCACAACCATTCCAGTGAGAGTCCTGACTGAAGCTAGTGAAAGGACCCCCAGAAAGACTCGACCAGGCACCCCAAATCCTTGTCAGCTGAGACTGGGCAGAACAAGAAATTGGTAGGGGGTGAACTTTGAATTGTAATATCTTTGTACAAAAGGGCA
Organism: Diceros bicornis minor; assembly: GCF_020826845.1. NCBI lineage: Eukaryota > Metazoa > Chordata > Mammalia > Perissodactyla > Rhinocerotidae > Diceros > Diceros bicornis. The sequence goes on along the minus strand of NC_080759.1, from coordinate 52,848,104 downwards.
ACATAATTTGAGTTTAGACTTGAACTTAAAGTCTTCTGACATTAACTTGTAAAGAAGTTTAATCTGTGAATGTTAATGTTCACCTGAGAGGGGCCTCCTATTTAAAATTTGCTTCCAATGCCGTCTGTCTCCTCCCTGGGAGCAGCTTTTGGCAGCAGCGTGCTGGGTAGAACGGACCAGGAGCTCGGATCACTGCTGCCCTATTGTCTTAATTAACTGGTAAAGCAGAGTGATCTACAATTTGGTGCTTTGTTAATTAGTCACTCACCAGTTTTTAAAGGCTAGTCTCATATTCACACAGATACTCTCCTTTATCAACAAGGTGGATACAATTCAATGAATGTCATTTTACTGGTCTACAGCTGCTTCTCAATACCCCCAACAGTGCAACGTCCGCACAGTACATCTGAAATCTGGCTTCCAGACCTAATTGCTATGGATAATTACGGATATTTCCATGGAAACAATCTAGAACAAGATGCTGCTGACCCATCTTTTTTCGGTATATTGAGATACAAAGCAGGACAGACAGACAGAGTTCAGCTTCAAGGGACCAGAAGTCTTCATTTTACTTTCGGAAATGTTCCTGCTGTAGGAACTGAAGCTAAGTTCATTTTTGTGTATGTGGTTTTTGCCCATCAAAGGGCACAGATGAAATTCTCAATGGACAATGGACAAGGAGAAGGGTTTTATCGGACAAAAGTAGGCTTAAGTATGCAGTTTTCTTCATAAATTGGTTTAAATATTTTTAAAAATATGTGAACTAAGATAGTTTGCATCTCAGTATCTTAAACACAGGCCTTTTTACTCAGAATGTATTAAATATATCATAGATAGGCTGCACAAATTCCTTTTCAAAAATCAGATATTTAGCTTCTAAAATGTAGACTTAAAATGTATTCTCTCTGTATCATTTTTCGACGGCTTTCTATGTTTCACCAACACCCACAGAATGGCCTTGGTGATAATTACAGAAGAAAAAGACACTGTTAACTCTCAACATCATGTATAGGGGAAAAATAGCAAATAAAGTGCTTCCTAGATTAGTCATTCTCTATATTTACATTTTATAAATTCTTTATATCAACATCTTATTAAATTTTCATTATTTTACTCAACATAATATTTGGCATACAAAAAAAGAGTTTGAAAAGAGAGTAATTATGTTGTGTAATAAACAGTTCTGGGGAGCACTCAAATTTTTCCTTGATTCTTTTCTAGTTAAAAGCTTTCATATTTATATGTGTGTGTTTTAGAATCCAATTAGTAACTGAATTATATATGAATAATTATTATTTGAATACCACTTCTATTTACCACAACATTAATTCCCTCATACACTGCACCGTTGATGGGACCTATGTATAATTATAACTCTTCCACTCCAGTTTTCATCTGTGGTCTTTATTGAAAGAACTTACTACAAAACCACCAATTGGTATGGTATGGTAGTGATGTTGGTGATGTTCTTCTATTACAGAAATTGATTTGTGTTGACTCTTCCAGTGCAAGACAAACATAGTTTCCAGAAGGCTGTCAAGGTGAAGGGGTCTGTTTGTGGCCACGTCAACAACCACCAACAGCTAACTGACTCAGCCATGGCGGGGACTGTGGCGTTATCTGCTCTAACCAGCTGAGCTTAAGACCTGAATGAATACTTGTGTATGTGTGTATATTTTTTCATTCTAAAGGGAAATGTATACAGACTTCCCTTTTCTATACCAATTATTAAAATGAAGCTGACTTCCTAAGAGAGGTTTTGACTTTATCACGTTGCTAGCCCAATCAAGAAGAGCAAAGATTGAAGCCAGAAACATCAGGAAAAGCAGACACCATTCAAGGTTCAGTATGGGCTGCCCCTCTGTCACGGCAGAGCACCTGTGGGCCCAGGTCCCATCTAGTGAGCCAAACAGGAAAAATCAATGCTATCAAATCTGTTTGAAGATACTTACAGAGCAAGCAGAAATTCAAGGGGCTGCTCATGTCCACTCAGTCAAAATCACTAATGGGAAGTTTAGGTTCCCTTTGATGCCAAGTCTGTACCTGCAGTTTCCTGGGCAGTCCTCAGTATACAGACACCACAGGAAAGGCGTTGTCTGTTTTTATGATCTCTTACTTCTCTAGAGCTACACCCGGAGAGCTGCTAGCACTACAGGTGAGCCTATGACATTCCATGGACTGCTGTCTAGGCCTCTATTAATACTGCAACTGAGACCTAAGAAATACCAGAAGCCACTTTCCGAAGAATTGAGAAGCTCAGAGGTGAGGAAGCAGACACTTTATCTTACAGATTTTCAATACCCATTGAACCAAGCCTTTCTGGTAGCTGTTGGTCATTTTTTAATGTTTCACTCACTTTGGAGAAAACCTGGTATCTCTTTGTGTTCACGCCTCTCTCTGTACTGAGGATGACTTCTGGTTATCAATGGGACACAACACTCACCCACTAGCTAGCTTTACAACAGTCATTCAAAAATATTTTTGAATATGTACTAGACGAGGCGTGATGAGGAGTTCTGAAATATGCGGGGTCTCATTAGCTGCCCTCAGGAAGCCCATATGCCCACTATTCAAATGCTCTGCCTCTTTTGATTGTGGGAAAATTCAGGATACTTTCTTCTTTGTGTCACAGTCAGTGTTTTGGTAACACACAGCAAAATAAATACATAAAGATCCATTTGGGATCAGCCTTTAGAGATTTTAGATATTTCACTTCAGCTATTTCATAGTAAATGCAAAGTTTTATACACATATATAAAATACATATATATACACATAAATGTGTGTGTATATATGTACATATATATAAATGTGTGTGCATATTAATTTTTGTCATATATTTAGAATATATATAATAAGCAGAAATTATATGTATTATACATTATATATATATTCTGTATAACACTGACTAAACATATGACGATTTTTTTGTGTGTGTGTGAGGAAGATTAGCCCTGAGCTAACATCCACTGCCAACCCTCTTTTTGCTGAAGAAGACCGGCCCTGGGCTAAGATTCGTGTCCATCTCCCTCTACTTTACATGGGACACAGCCACAGCGTGCCTTGATAAGTGGTGCATCGGTCCACGCCCGGGGTCTGAACCCACCAACCCCGGGCTGCTGAGCAGAGCGTGCCGTCTAAACCACTACGCCACAGGGCCAGCCCATGACAAATTTTTAAAAATTACAAAATGTACCTTGGTTAAATACAGTGGTGGGAGGGATTTTGATACAGACTGGGTTGCAAATTAACTCCATTTTGAGAGATTTTACGTTATTAATTCTTTAAGATTATTTGTGCATCTACTAAAACAGTTGGTCTCCATATAAGCCCTGCTGCTTAGATAAAAAGAAAAAAAAAAAGTATTTAAAAGCATCATATTTATTAAGGCAGAGATACTGGTTAACTATAATCATTGAACTGATCCTAACACTTGAATTAGTGGCTAGCATAGATGCCCGTGTGTCCAAATTAATTAACACCGGTGACTGAAAAGAGACCCAGGAATATATTCCCCTCAATGCCCCACTGACTTTAAGTTCAGAGGCATAGAATCCGAAGAGTGGGAGAAACCCACACCATGGGGTCAGAATCAGCCAGGCTTTCTCCATTGTTGGCTGCAAGGGACACAGCTAGGAAGCCAGTCCGGGGGGCCAACAATGTCGTTTCCTTTTCTGACTGGATACTGTATCTGAAAGCATTTTCCCAGAAGACTCCTACTTTAACCAGTCATCTACCTGATCTGCAGAACTGGAGAAATAAGATGGATTCTGAATTCAGTACCAGCAAAACATCTGGGCTGCACATTACCTGGCCCACTTCTCAACGAGGGAAAAGGGAATTGCCTGTGAGTTGGCTCACTAATGGGGGCCCAGAACTCGTCCCACGTTAATTGGTTCCTCTTCCAACTTCTCACACACTCATCTTGCCTCCACTCTCTAATGTCTCAAATATTCACACACTCCTGGGATTCTAACCCCAAGTGAAAAGAAGCTTATAGGGCCTTCTAGGTATTTATTCTTTCCAAAAAAATCTCATGGCCCCTTATTAAAAAAAACAAAGTGGATAAAAATCTCTACTCAGGAAAATGGTCACTAGTTCCCCAGTGCCTCCTCAGAGTCAGCTCAGGAGAGCAGACCTCAGACCAAGTGCAGCCTTAATCTCAGGTACATCCCCAGTGCCCCAAGCTCTACCTTAAACCTGTCAGGGCTCACGGCACCACTGGACAAGTATGCATAACTACTATGTTATCTGACCCTCCCCAGCTATACGCCTCTTCTCCTCCTGGCACTTGTCACAGTTGCACTTTGTAAAGCCAACCTCAAATGCTGCCTCTGTCAAGAACCCTTTCCTGATCCTCCATCCTGGATGGGCCTTTCCCTCTTGGGATGCCCCCAGCCGTTGGTCCACTCTCATGGCTCATATCCTAATTACAAGCTACTTCTGAACTGATGTCATTCCTTCCCTCCTTCCAGTCAAAGAAGACCCCTGGAGTTATGGCTTCCATCTTATTTACATTTGAATTCCCAGTAGAGCTTGGCTGGTATCATGATTCTCCATAGTAACAAGAGTTATAATTTACTGGGTCCTTTTAATGTGTGAGTACACTAATAAACAACTGACAGGCATGATCTCAATCTCAAATGATCTTTGCAATGACTCCATATAATTGCTGTGGTATTGTTATTCCCACCACAGGATAAGTAAACAACCTCAGAGAAGCCCTGTTTTGTTCCCTAAACAGGCCAAGCATGATTTCACCTCAGGACCCTTGCACTGGCTGCTCCCGCCACCTGGGATATTCTTCCCCAGATATGCACATGGCTCCCTCCTTCGTTGCTTCAGGTGTTTGCTCAGTGGACACTTTATCATGGAGAGCTTCCCGGCCACTCTGCCCCTCGGACATCCCTACTTCCCTCAGTTTCTCCCCATGGCTCTTCTCACCATCTAACATCCTATCTACATTAGGTTCTGTTGTTCACAGGTGTGTGCCTCACACCTAGAAGAGTACCTAGCACAAAAGAGATGCTCAATAAATACTTGTTGAATTGAACCCAACTGTCCAAGGTCACAGAGCTAGAAAGTGACAGAACCAATGACAGCACTCTAGCCCCTCAATCCATGCTCTTAACTACTGCCTCTTGTATTTGTGGAACTCGATGGAATGCAACAATTCTTTCTTTTCCATCTGCAATTAAACTCACTATTCTCACCCATTCTTTTACGCGTTGAGTCCTTAGATATTAAAATCACTCAGACTCTTGGGGACTTAACGCCAAAATTCACGACTATCAAGATCACGTGTTGAGGCCCAGCTTTCTTTGCTTGCTAGCTTGCTGCCCAGATGTCTTTTTCTCCCCCTGGGACTTCTCTTTATTGCCCTTCCAAACAGTATACATTGTTTCCTGAGTACCATTTTGCCCTCTTGTTTTATGCCCTTATTTAGCTGGAATAATACATCCTCCAAGTGCCACAGCTTTCCAGGAAAGGGTACATAGGAGATAGATTTTATGAATACTTGCAAGTCTGAAAATATTTGATTCTCCCTTTATAGATGATGGATAATTTGGCTTTGTATAGATTTTAGGTTGAAAATTACTTCCCCCAGAACTTTGAGAGCATCACCTGATCGATTTTTTATCATCCCTTATCTCTGCTGCAAGTCAGGTGGCATCTAACTGTTTTATTTCTCTCCAGAGGCTTTATGGTCTTTTAATGTTGGTGCTTTGAAATTTCATGATGCAAAATATGGAATATGTTCTATTCCAAGCAGAAGGCATTTCCTATGAAGGCACAGGTCCCTCAGCTCTGAGGAATTGCTCTGTATCACTCCTTTGATAACTTGCTTCTCTCCATTCTCTTTCTGGGACTTTAGTAACATCTCCTGGATTTGTCCTTTATGGCTATTATTGCATTATGCTCATAATTTGTGTCTCTTTCCCTTTATGTTCTACCTTCCCAGTCGTTTCTTTGACTATTTTCCAGTCATTCTATCAAATGTTTAATTTGAGTAGTTTCATTTTTATGGCCTAGAAAGATTTTCTTGTTCTTTGATCCTTTCACATATCATCCAGCTCTTACTCAATAAACACAAGATCTTCTTAAATCCTTCTCAGTACTGAACTAAAGGTTTTGCTTGTTTCTTTTAATCTCTTTTATTCTGTAAATTATCACTGTTTCTTTCAAGAGACAGTTCATTTTTCTATTTTTATTTTATGCCACTAATTCTCCCAAATTCCTTAGTAATCCTTGCTAATTTATCATATCTGAGGGAAAAAAACCCAGTGGCAGCTTCTTCTGCTACAATGCAAATAGAAGTGTTTCCCACTATGCGTCCTGAGATAGAATTTATGATGGGGAGGGTGGGGCATACGGGCTGGCAGTCTTCCTTCAGAAGGAGAGGGTCGGGGGGCAGCCTTGAGCCCGCTGCCAGCCCACCACCCCACATGCCTGTATGACATGAACTTTATCTAAGCCATGGGCAGCCATAACTGAGGTCTAACTTTCTCAGTTTGCTCAGTTTCTTCAAGAGACCACTCCTGTTCTTCACCTTGGAGTAAGCACTGGCTAAGGGTTGCCATCTTGGTAGGAGGGAGGGGATGTGAGTGGGAGGAGGGGTCAACTTAGAATTGTCTCAAGCACTGACTTTCAATGAATCCCTGCATCTTCACCCTCACTTCTCTCCCCAGCCCCCTGGCTCAACTCAGATGCCTGAGCCTGTCCAAGAATTCAACGAAGACGGCCAGTCCACCTCCGCCATGCTAACGGAGCAGATTCTTGGGAGAAACTTCTCCATTTTAATTGCTTGTCACTCTTATCCCATTTGCTTTCTAGAAAATTCCTAATATAGTTTACTTGGTGACACCCACCTGCTGGCCTCTGTGTGCTTGTCTCTTTTGTGACTTTATTCCTCATTGCAATTCTGTATTTTATTTCTCAGAGGGTCTGAGACATAGAGGAGGCAAATGAGTGGAGAGAGTAAGCCATCTTGAACCATTGTCCAAGATACATTTTCATTTTTTTAATTTACATTTTCCCAGTTAAATTAAAGCATGATCAAAATCATGAAAGTATCAATAATATTGGAAAGGTTTTGACAGAATTCTATATAAAGATGCCACTTTCCTATAAAAGAACAGAAAAGACCTGTTTACCCCGTTTTAACTAGCAACAAGGTTGCCATGTGGTAGAAGAGTCGGAGAAGTATTAACTTCTGTGAATCAGCAAGAAAGACAGACATCAGGAAGGCCTTTTGGGCCACTAGCATCCCAAACATTTAGTTCCAGACCCCAGCACTAACTTACAGTAACAGGATGTTAAAATGGACTCTCCCTGCTACAGTTTGACCTGGACATCAACTGGACAGAATTCAGATACCAATGTAAGTGCCATCAGATGCCACATAAAGCGACTTTACAAAGGAATGTCAGATCGCCATGTCTGTGAGTCCCGGGCCTCTAGGCAGATGGAGGCTGTTAGACAGGCACCAGCAAGTACAGAGGAAGTTTGCTGAAGAGATTTCAGCATCCGCCCTCCTGGGAGGGAAAGCCTGGAGGGAGTGGGCTTCCATGGGACCATCCAGATGCAGGTTCTCTGCTGTAAAGTGGGGTCCCAGAATTCTAGAGGGCAAATGGCTCACTGAATAATCACTTTGTTGGCGGAAGCAGGAGAGGGTCAATGTATGGGAATCAGCCCACACTCCCCAAGTTTGTTGGGGTGCACAATGCCAGAATGCACTGTGCAGGAGAGAGATCCATTTTACATTCTCGCCCAGAAGACAGCCTGGGCTCTGAGAGCTAGAGCTTCTGAGAAGGGGCTGGGGCTTAGGGCCATGGCCAGTGAGGAATGCAGTGGAGCTCCTGTGGTTGGGGAGGGGTTCCCAGCGAGGTCTAGTTCTAAAGAACCCCTGCAAGTTCCGGTTGAGAGTCAGGCACAGCCACCTTTGAAAGAAGATTAAAGCGCTGACTGATATCACAAGCTGATCACATTCTAATTAGTAAATCTAAAGGAGATGTTTTTACTTAAGGGTGAGCCCACGGTTCACATGAATTGTTCAAGTGTCTGTCCACAGGCAGGGAAAGATCACCTTCAGAAAATGCAATTTTAAAGGAGCAGCAGCGGCCAGCTATCACGTTGCATTTTGACCATATCCCAAGTGTTGTGTGATAAAAAAAACTTGCTCATTGCCTGAGTAGACTTCACATTTCCTTTGACAACCTGACAGCAGAGACTGCAAAATTTTTATCTAGGATTAGGCTATTTTTCTTTTTCTTTCTTACAACAGGTGCACCTGGAAGCATTAACAAGTCAGGGAATGGATCTGAAATCTCCAAATATGCGGAATTTGGAGTTTATGCTGTGAGATCCACTCTAACTAGTGAGTTTTATGTTCATTTGGTGGGGGCACAAGATGGATGTGCCTTGACCAAATTCCCCTCCATATTAGGTCACTTTGACTGCAATCATTGGTTAAGAATCTGCATTTAATTCATTTCATTTTTACCTCAAAATAAGCTTCTGATGTTTGACAACTTTAATACATATTTACAACTCAGATTTCTATTTTTAACGGGATTAATCTTGCTCTAAACCAGAAAATGAAAGGATCATGCTATTTACAAAGGCGAAAATCGGTACTGTTGAAGTCATATTCAACAGGATGTTGACACATTTTTGAGATATTTTTGCTTTCTTCAAAATCCCTAGTCATTTAAATAAGTTGAAAACTTACACTGTATTTCTACATTCTTGGTGTTTTTTTCCAATTACACAAAATATACGACCTCTATTCAGATACTATGTACATTTAAGAGTATAGAGAAGCTGGACTCAAAGTGATCTAGGTTCAAATCACATCGTTGTCATTTCCAAACAAGAAACTTATCATTGATAAGCCTCAGTTTCTGAATCTGTAGAATGGGAGTAAAAATCACAGGGATCCATTCAGTCGTTGGAGACTACATGGGATATAGATTGCAAAGTGTCTGGCACAATGCCTGGCATATAGCAAATGCTTTATATTGCAATCTGGGTTTTTTAACATAATTTTATTCATCATGCATAGAATGAATAAATTTAACTTTTTTTTTTTTTTGGTGAGGAAGATTAGCTCTGAGCTAACATCCAATGCCAACCCTCTTCTTTTTGCTGAGGAAGATTGGCCCTGGGCTAACATCTGTGCCCATTTTCCTCTATTATATATGGGATGCCGCCACAGCATGGCTTGACAGGGGGTGTGTCCGTCCACGCCCGGGATCCAAACCTGTGAACCCTGGGCCGCCGAAGTGGAAGGCGTGCTCTTAACTGCTGCGCCACCAGGCTGGCCCCTAAATTTAACTTTTAAAGTATAAAAAATAAAATTAAGCAATCTATTTGTCAGAAAAATGTAAAAACTAGGTTATGTCATTTATTTAGACTTCCTCTTCCTCTACCATTCATGAGTGATAATCTTTGAGCTGTCCCATTTCAAAGCAAGTAGGGGAAAGTTTTGATAACTAGATCTGGGAGTAGGGAAGGCCTATTCCAAAGCGTTTCCCTGCCTATTTTTTTCTTTGTAAATCCATCCTCCACACAGCCCCCAGAATGAAGTTTCTAGTATGCAAATATGATCATGTCACCCCTCTGCTTGAAGGATGAAATTATAAGCCCTATGACTCATCTCCTTCTCCCTCATCTCTCACGATCCCCCTCATTTCTCACTCAAGAAACAGTGATCTGCTGGTAGTCTCTACCCTCTCCCACCGCTCACTCTTCACCATATCCCTTCTCTACTCTTTGACTTTGTTTCAGCTACCATTTCTCACTAGTTCCATCTATACTGCCTAGCTCTGGAGCCACCACACTAAGGAAGCATCCATGGCGCACATCTGATCCCCACTGTAACGTGCTCCTCTGGCATGCTCCCATAGTAACCAGCCTCTGTCTCACCCTAGCATGGATTTAAAATTGTCCATTCTTATACTTGTTCCCAACTAGGTTTCTTGAGGGCAAGGATTATCCCTCACTCATCTTTGTATACCCAACACAGAAAGTGGCATGTTTGGGGACTCAAAAGACCTTTGTGTTTGAAGTAAAAGCAAATGACTTCTTCCTTGCACATCCAAGTTGTATCATAGGTATTATCAAATAATACAAGTTAACTTTTAGTGAGCTAGCCAGTGTGCCAGTATTTTATATACATTACCTTATTTATGTCTGAAAGTATAAGAGTAGATAGATATTACTGCGATCCCCTGCATGAGGGAAAAATTTCAAGCAGGTGAGTATTGCACCTAACATTAGGGACCTCCAACAAGGCAGAGCTGGCTTTCCACTCAGACACCACTATACAGTGAAAAGAGATACGATTAAAAAGAAAAAAAAGAAAGAATGGAAAAGTTCTAAGAGCTCTTTGGACTCGGATGACATTATCATCTGAGAAATTACACTAGGTTCTAGGCTTAATCTGAATTGTGGTGTTTTCCCAGATAGCTAGAACTCTGAGATCTGCAGGCAGATTTTATAATGTTTGGCCATTGAGAAGATCTAGTGAAAAATGTGAATGTATGTTCCTTATCAAATGCTCACTACAACTGGAGACCTGAAATCCTCAGAATTTCTAAATTTCTGAAATGTTTGTAGCTAACAAGAAAAACTTCTTGAAAATGTTATGCATGTTTTTGGTCTCTAGTTTTTGTCCTCCCATTCTCTCTTAGACACTTCCTCCCAGTAGGTCTTTACCACCACCCTTCACTAAAACTGCTCTTCCAAGGTCACCAATGTCACACCGCTAAACCAATGCCATCAAGTAGTCTTCCTTTGTCTTGACTTCTTAATTGCCCTGGATGTAGCTTATTGATTTATCTTGAGACATGCCCTTCTCTTGGCTTCTAAGAAATGACACTGACCTACACTTCTGGCTTAACTCTTTCTTTTTTGGTTCCTTTTCAACTCCCAGACCCCTATATTTGTGGGAGGCACCAGGGTTCAGTCCTTGGACCTCTTCTCTTTGTACTTAATTCCTAGGTAATCTCTTCTAGACTCATGGTCTTAAATACCTTCTGTCTGCTGATGACTCCCTAATTTTTATCTCCAGCCTGGGCTTCTCCCCTGAACTCTGACCTGCATATCCAACTATCTACTTCACATGTGCATTTTGATTCTGACAGACAGATATGACCTGTCCAAAACCAAGATCTTAATATTTACCAGCACTGCCCTCAAACCCAACCATATCTCTCTGTAGCCTGCCCCATCTCAGTCAATAGCGATGCCATTCTTCCAGTTGTTGGGTTGGTGGCATCCTTGAGTCCTCTTTCTCTTACCATCATCACTCAGTCCATGAGATAATCTGGTCAGCTCTACCATATATATACACCCAGAATTATACTAATTTTAATAACCTGCAATGCTACCAATAATAGCCCAAGCCACAATCATCTCTTGCTTAGATTACTGCAATAACCTCCCAATTGGTATTCTTGCTTTTGTCTTTGATCCCTCACAGTGTATTTTCCACACAGTCACCAGAGTGACCCTATTACAAACTAAGTCAGATTGTGTCACTTCTCTGCTCAAATCCTCAATAGCTCCCATGGACTTAGCACAGTCCTCATCAAGACTTACAAGGCCCTCCCTGATCTGGTCTCCCACCCACCTCGCTGGTCACTTCACCGACCTCAGGTCACTTCTTTGCCCTCCTTCTCTCTGATCCACCCTCACTGGACTACTTGCTGTTCTGCAAACGTATCAGACACGCTCCCATTTACCAGTCTTTGAACTTGCTGCTCCTTCTGTTCCAAATGCCCTACCCCAGATATTAACATGGCGAGCTTCCTCACTTCCTTCATGACTGACTCAAAAGTCGCCTTCTAATTACAGCTTTCCCTGGCTACTCTACCAAAAGTATTTATCTTGATGATTTTCTGTCCTCTCCGTTTGAAACGAGCCAGGGATTTTGGTTGATACAATCACTACTGTATTCTCCTGGGTCTAAATCAGTGTCAGTACATAAGAAGTGCTTAATAAATAATTATTGAATGGATTAAACATTCAGTAGTGGAAGTCGCTACCCATCCCATATTCATACTTCCTAGTTATTAGTGATAAATCTCCAAAATCACAACCCTGAAAACCCAAAAGCTATTTTTCAGTCTTGACTGTAACTGTGCTTTCAATTAGCAAACCAGGTGGCTCCAAACTTTACGATGCCTGGAATGCTATCAAGCACACAGATTTAGGTATGGAGTCCAAAAGCTCCAATATTTCTGATCTCTCGCAAACGTTGAGTCTGCGTCCCCACATTTCCTGGGCCATAGCTTGCTAATTTCTAAATGGGATGTATGATCTCATGCAACTCAAGTATTTATGCAGAGTTATAGCATAATTTTAAACTCAAATACCGCCAGCAGTAATTTGCATGAAAAAAATCTTTAAATGAATATTTCAAAGTATGCAGTTTCAACAAAGTAATTCAAACATTAAAAGTGTTCATTGGAGCTCTAAAATTAAGAATCTTCAATGGCACGTTGATTTTTTTTCTATCAGGTAACAAAAATGAAACATGGTCAGAGAATTTTGTGGAACAGGTGGAAACAAGGAGGGAAGTAAAGGCACATGGAATTGTGCTGATCAACTGAAGTTCTCTTCTTTCTGGCCAAAGCCTCCCCACCCCCAAATAGACACAAACACACACACACACACACACACACACACACACACACACACCCCAAACCCTCAGAAACATTCATTCCAGATATTAGAGTACAAGCGATTTTCACAACATATTTACTTTTAAAACCTCTTCCCAAATTCAAGGATACAACGAGCTGTTAGGCTCTCTTCAGCCCCATTTCCACTCCCCAACCTCTCCACCAGACCCACACTCCCTATTTTTACTAAAATTATACAGTGGAACACGCACAAGTTTAGCATGTATAATCAGTGGGAGAAAGAGTTGGAAGCTAATACTTCTGGTCTCTTTCCCCAGGTCTGTGCAGGAAATGAAACTGCCTTTAGTAAGTCCCCTGGACTCTCTGGGACTCAGTTTCCTCCTCTCTATGGTGCCCGGGAAAGGTGTCAAGTGGCTTTAGTCTCCCACAAATCACCAATTCCCTGCTCCCTGACATGACCTAGTAACTTATTTTACAAACTTATAAAACAAAGTTTCCATACTTTGTTGTTGTTCCAGACTTTCCATATGCCTCCCAGCCCCCTCTTCCAACCAGCTCGCTACTCCTGAGTCCCTACATTATAGATATTTTGGTACTGGCACTGGGTTGGCATTAATGATTGTCTACCTCCAAAATTCTATTAAAGAGAGAGAAGGAGTGAGCTAGAGAGACTATTTTCATTTCAGTAAATATACCTAGCATAATTTGGGGCAGCAGAATTCCAGCCTGCATCCTTTTATACCAGGCCAGTCTACACTGGGAATTACTATGCCGAATTAAAGAAGCCATTGGACACCTGCCTTGCGAACACAACAGGTTCCTTTTTTTATCCTATTTATCTTCACAGTTATCTATTTATGTCAAGAAAGAAAACATACGAACGCAGCATCTGTTACTAGAGTGACACAATTACCAAATACTTTCATAAGGGGGAAAAAACCGACAACAAATCCAGGTTAGCTGTCAGGTGTTTTAGGAGACAAAACATTAGTCTTTCAATCATAGTGTCTTGTTTAAGCTGAACATATGGTGCTATCGGCAGAGAATCACCAGCTCAGCCCGGTCTTTGATGGGCATACCGACCATAGAAATGTCACCTCCTCTGAAACAGCAAAGAAAAATAGATTTCCCTACCAAGGCCAGTCCAGCCCAGCCCCTCCATCCCTCTAATAAGCAGGTAACAAATTCAAGGGACTTCATCATTGGTTACTTTTCCCCCATTGTTGGAATCTATGTAAATTCAATGACAGATATGGAGGAGTCCTTTACTTTTCCCAGGGACTCAATTTAGACAAAATATAGCAAATTCCAGGCGTAACAAAGTAGTAAAAATTCAAGGCAATTTATCATTGGTTACTTTGTCACTACTATTGAAATTTATGTAAATTGAATGTCTGCTTTGGGAAAATTCCCTACTTTTTTCTACAACTAAATGTAGATAACTACAGGTGATCATATAAACACTGTGATTTTTATTTGCTTTGCTCTTTTTCTGGATACAATCAACAGGTCTATGTGATTCTTTATTAAATTTGATTTAATTTTATGGATGTCTTAGTCTTCAGATGGGGAGGGGGAAAGACAGAGAGAGAGGGAGAAAGAGAAACCGGAGTTTGAGAGATTGCATTATCTCCAAAAAGAAGTAACTGTCATATTTTAGTTTGGATACTAACAACTTATTCCTGGCATTCTCTATACCCCGCAGCTGCCGAACACTGGCCCACAGACACGCCCAGGTGGAGTTTGTTCCAGCCCAGCTGTTTGCCTCCATCCTGCACCGTACCCCACCATGCGCCTAGGTGCCCCCGTGGCGGAGCCGCGGAAGGTGGGCAGCGAGCCGTTTACCTGCCAGGCTGCCCGGCCTCTGGAGGGTGGCCGTGGCATACAGCTCCTGCGAGTGCTTGCTGTACTGCTCGGACGCGTGGACCAGCCGCTTGGTGGGCGACAGGGTGGCGTACGTGCCGATGGTGGAGCTCAGCTGGTGGATGGGCGAGGAGGAGATGGTGGACTGCACGGTGGGGGGCGAGGTCACGCGGATCGGGGACAGGCCGGCCGAGGACACGACGATGTTGATGGGCGAGCTGGTGCTGTAGGACTTGGCCAGGCGGCTGGGCGACTGCTTGGGCGAGGAGCCGCGCGGCGCGGCATAGGCGGCGCCCTCGGGGGCCGAGCCGCCGCGCTGCAGCTTGGTGGGCGAGCCGCCCTGGGGCGCGGCCAGCGGGGAGCCCCCGCGCGGCGGCGCGGGCAGCGTGGAGCTCGAGTAGTAGAGCGCGGCGGCGGCGGGCGGCGCGTCGGGCAGGTGGAAGGCGCTGCCCAGGCTGGGCGCGAACGGCTCCCGCGGCGGCGGCGGCGGCGGCGGCGGCGGCGCGGGCTCGGGCCCCGCCAGGTGCCCCGCGCGGCTCGTGGTGCCCTGTGCGCGGGAGAGGAGAGAACACGCGCGCTTAGCCAGCGGGAAGCAAAAGGCCCCACCCGCACAGCCCGCCCCGGCGAGGGAGGGAAACCTGGGCGCTCGGGGGCCTGGAGAGCAAAACTGCGCGTTGCATCGAGACGCAGACGCCCCCCGATCTTCTTTCCTTCCCTACAGAAAGAAAAAGCAGCTCGCAAAAAGGCCGGCTGGCAGTGGGATGGGAATCACGTCTGGCGAATGGGACAGTATCCCGCTTACATATCTAAGATGTGTAATAGCAGAGTGATCGCATTAGTCACATAAAGATTTTAAAAGGCCACCCAACAGGGCCATCATGATCTACTTGAATGCAATCCCGATCTGTTAGTTTTAAAGAGAAATTCAGGCGTTAGATCTTTTTCTCCCCCGACCCCCACGGTCATTTCATTGGATACAGTTTCTACTTCCAAAATGGCCTAGTTGCATACTTATCTGGAGAACATCAAGAATAAACATACTTCGTAGAATTTATTCTGTTCTATTGTTGCGTTGATTCTTCTTTTGGGACAAGAAAAGGTAAAAGGAGGGGAAAATATTAAGTCGGGATAAATACGCTGGGTCTTACAGTATTTTAAAAAAGCCTCTCTAGAGGAATCAGAGCAACTGTAAATGCAAAGACTAAAAAAGCCTCTCTTTTCTAGATTTTAATGCTGGGCTCCAAATCTTTCAGCATCTCTCTCTCTAGCTTGCTTTTAAGAGCCCCCTGCAGCTGTGTCTTCAAATTGAAAGCCAGTCGCCTCTCATTTATTTACAAGAACACAAAAGACAACAGGGGCTGGGGTGGAGCTGGAGAGACAGTTGGAGGGGAAAGCACTTTCCTTGAATCTTGTCCAGAGACTAATTTGCATTCGAATGAAAACACTACATTGTCAACCACTTCTGGGCAGGAGGTCTGGGATCTTCCAGGCTTTCCCGGAGGAGCAGAGATGTTTTTGAGAGCAGGCTGGTGTGAAAAGGGAGTAGGATTTTACACACACACACACACACACACACACACACACACACACACATGCAGAAGCCGGGAAAGAAGGTTGTGAAATTAGGGATGGGAACTGGGTGGGGAGGAGGCAGCGCATGAGGTGGAGGGAAGAGCGAGAGAGACTGAACAGATGCTACCCATTAAAAGTTTCAACTCTTCCTCTCCACCCGTTTTGGAATGGCAATTGGCAAATAACAGACTGGGCACTTTTCATCCGCACATACACAGCATTCCAAATTTCATCTGGGAAGTCAGGTTCATGTGAAGACCTGGGGGAGTTAACTGAGCAACACCAAAGTCCGGTCCGGAACAAAAGGGAGACAACAATTTGTTGAAAGGCATTCTCTGTGTGAGGGGTGTGTGTGTGCATGTATATGTGTTTATATATGATGTATATATTTTATATATTTGCATATGTGGGTATAAATACATATATATATTATCAATCCACTGACAAAGATTAGTTCCTTAACCAAACCCTAATCAGGCTCCTCTGAACTCTCTCCTCAATCACTAGGCCCTGATTTTTGGGCTTCTGTGTTCATCTCTGCGTCATCCAGTTTTAGCAAGAATCCTGCTAAGTCAATTTAGCCAGAATCCCCACTCTTGATGTCTGACCACTCTCCATATCTGCTCTAGTTCCTCATCCTCCACTGTCCCCCAGGAGATGTCTGATCACCCTGGCCTGGCTTCAGCAAGAATCTTGTTAGGTCTCTGTAGCTGGAATCTCCCTGATTCCTGATGTTTCCTCTTACTCATTTTCCATCCACTGACCCCACCCTGACTCCTTGGCTATAAATTCCCACTTTTCCTTGCTGTATTTGGAATTGAGCCCCAGTTTTATACTGAGGTTTCTTTTCCCCTATTGTGATAGTTTTTTTCCTGAATAAAATCTGTATTTACCACTTTAACCACTGTCTAGCTCTGTTTTTCCTTTAACACCACAGAGCAATTATTTTGAGTTTAACATAGGTGTGAGAGTAAAATGTAAACTCCATGATTCTGTTCAATGATGTGCCTCCAGCAGCTACAGCAAGGTCTCTTCATAGCAGAGACGCCGTGAATATTTGTGGAATGAATGAAGGAGTGGCTAATAAACCTGGTCCCAAGGCTTTGGTAGTGAGGATTTTCATGTGTGGAAGATGATGGAGAAGCTCAGTAGAACTGGTGTGTTCACCCTGAACCCTAGAGATATATTCTAGCATCATCCAGAATCATAGGGGTTGCTGCTTAGATCCAATTTTGCTTCCCCCCCAGTAGAAGTTCTGACTATGAAATATATATAGGCTGGGCGTCTCAAATCTGGCTACATATTATAATCTCCAGGGGGAGCTTTTAAAAAAATCTTAGGACCCATGTTCTACACTAGCCATTTAACTCAGAATCTCTGGAAGGGGGACTCAAGCATCAGGCTTTTAGGAAGCTCACCAGGTGGTTCCAATGTGCAACCAACTAGGAGGACAAGTGAGAGCAGTGGTTTCCAAGTGTGGTCCCTGTCCTCCATCAGAATCAGAATCAGCATTGTCACACCTTTAATGAATTGGAAACTCTGGGAGAGAGGCCCAGGGAGTTGTTTTAACAAGTTCTCAAGGTAATTATGGGGCTGCCTCAAGTTTGCAAGCCACTGATCTGGAAGAGACTCTGATTCAGGGGTCTGAAGTCGGCCTGAGAGTCTGCATTTCTAACAATCTCCACGGGAGGCAGATGTGGTCTGAGAACTCCTGCTGAGCTGCAGACAGGCACCTTCTTCCTTCTTTTTTCTTCTGAGGCTCTGCTGGGGCCTCAGCAACATTTAGCTGTGCAGAACCCCGCTGGTAAGTGGCAGAAAAGTCTCAGACAGGAATTTCTGTAAATCCTCCCCACAGGAGCATAAGAGGAGAAAGAACCCCAGAGGGTCTAAGAAGAGCCCCCTGCTTACAACAGAACAAATGCTTTTTGTTACGTCTTGGATATATAACATTAATAATAACCCTATGTGACATTAATGACGCTATTACCAAGTAGCGTAATTTTTAATAAAATAAACACTAAAGCATACCAATATAAATTTAAAAATATTATGTAGTATTCTAGTATTTAAATATTAGAGTGGCGTGGCTACCAGGAAAATGTTGAATACATTTTGCAAACATTTTGTTTGCCTTTTAATCTGCTGGAACTTCTAGTCTCAGGAGTGCTAACTCTGCTGAATGTTATTGTCTCAACAGATTCTTTAAATGGCCCCCAAATCTGTAGAAATTTTGAGATCTGCCACACTAGCTCCAGGCTATAGTAGCCAATTTGGAATTCTTTTAAATATTTTAGGGTCTTGGTGAAATTTGGCCAATATTTTTACATGAAAAAATATAAACATAAACAATAAAAATTTATATACTCTTTAAGATTGGTATTGTTCATGTTGGAAATGTTCTATGTCTGCTCTGCCCAATCTGGTAGCCGCTGGACACATGGGCCTATTGGACACTTGAAATATGCACTGGATTTGAACACACATTTAATTTGAATTAATTTTAATTTAAATAGGCAAATGGGGCTAGTGGCTACCTGACTGGACTGCGCAGTTGTATAAGCCTTTCTGCAGTTTACAATAAATAATCCAGGGGTGTTATATTCCATTCCGATGGCCTCTGGAGTATTAAGTGCCTAAGAATGATTCTTTGGCTAAACAGAGAAATCTGTTTTTTAGCACCGATTGGACAAAAACAGTAATCTTTTAGGAGTTCCACTCTTCTGTCTATGTTTTGTTTCATTATGTAATTTCATAATTAGCAACTTTTCCCCAGTTAAAGATACAAAACCCTATATCTCAAGCCTACTGCAAAATTCATGGGATGGTTTATTACTACCTAGGTCATTGTATTAAAAATAATAAACACATCTCAACCCACATAGAATTTCTCCCACTTTACTGTCATGGAAGCTCAATTCTACCTTAAAAGTATGTTAACACTATATGGGCCGGCCCTGTGGCTTAGCGGTTAGGTGCGTGCACTCTGCTACTGGCGGCCGGGGTTCGGATCCCGGGCGCACACAGACGCACCGCTTCTCCCGCCATGCTGAGGCGGCATCCCACATACAGCAACTAGAAGGATGTGTAACCATGACATACAACTATCTACTGGGGCTTTGGGGAGAAAAAGGGAAAAAAAGGAGGAGGATGGGCAATAGATGTTAGCTCAGAGCTGGTCTTCCTCAGCAAAAAGAGGAGGATTGGCAAGGATGTTAGCTCAGGGCTGATCTTCCTCACACTCACACACACACACAACACACACACACACACACACACACACACAAAATGTATGTTAACACTACAAAACTGTGAATCCAATTTTAAAGTTAGAACTACAAATCTTCACTTTTGTTTTTAACTAACAACTAGTATACCCTTCCTCCCTAAGGATATTTGGAAATGTGTGTGTACATGTACTGAGAATTGAAATAATTTTTTTTTATTGATGATCAGACCCTTAAAAGAAAAATAACAATATAAATATTTTTAGAAATACTTGGAGAAGATTGGGCCGAAATACTGTCCTGAATCACTATGGGCTATTGACAGGGACAATTTCTGCTAGTGTCTTCATTCTCAGCTCTTTGGATCAGACTCAACCCAAAGGACTACTTTATTTGTTTTTCCTCTCCTCCAAAATGGGGGACCTATCTATGTGAAATTAACAAGGAAGGAGAACATTGTCAAGTAGACACGCTGGTTAAATAGTTTTTAACAGGTAGAGTTTGGTGCACATTAAATGTCATTCCTTTCTTGCCTCTCATTATGGGAAATTCATCAAGAGAAAAATGACACATTACTTCCAATTTCTATGGACACTTTATGTACATTATACCTCCAAAAAAACCTGTAGGAATTTTTTTTTAATGAGACAAGCAATATACATAACTCATCAAAGCTCTTATAAATTAAATATTTCATCTGCATTATAGTTTATATATAAGTTTCAGATGGGTCAGATTTAGGATATACTACAGTTGTGATTTTTATACTATATATTTGCATGCATATACTTAGTGGTACACTTTGGCCTCCTGTGTAATTGCAGAGTGTGTTTATAGTTCTATTTTATAGAAGTGTTTTAGGGGAGGATATTTTTCAAAGTGTGGTAGAAAGAATATCGAAATGGGAATTTAGGCAATACATACATTATTCCCAACACTCACTAACTAACAGTACTCGAGTTCCATGTATTAAGTCACTCATTCATTCAGTAAACCATTCACTAGAATCTACTATTCCATGTACCACTGAGGAGTTTGTTCTTGAAGGTCTCTCTGCAATCCTCTTACAAGGAGTATTTTACCTTGACATTATATTAGAGATCTGTCATTGTCGTATTTTTGTTTGTACAGAAAACTCTCTGGTTCACAATTATGACATTGTTCTTTTGGGGAAGTTTGAGCCCCTGAAAATATGGCACTCTTGGATCAGAGTGTGGCATCAGCCTCAATACCAAGCATAGTTCTTTCCCATCACTTCACATTGTATCTTCTGTAGAGGGGAGAGGGATGGCATGGGGTGACAAGGGGAAAACATTCTCGGAACTTGGAAACTTATTTAATCCTCATTCTTTGGGGATTTGGCAGTACAAAAAATCAAAACAAAAACCCGCAATGCTTACAGCCAGTTAACAAAAGACTTGACAGCCTGGACTCTCTCAGGAATCTTGACTTCAAATCATGAGTAAGCAGTGTCACTGAGGAAAACCACATTTTGTAAAGCAGCTCCATGATTTACGGGCAGTGCTTGTAAGGATGCATTTAGACCTGCCAAGTTTCCTGGAGACTGTCAGCGAGGCCCCTAACTCTGGGTCAGGAGGACTATTTGCCCAGAATGCTGGGCGGCCAGGTCGACAATGTCGGGAATGGGGAACTGGAGTCCCTGTTTCGTGGCTTCCCAGGGGGCAGCCTAATGACTCTGGATCAGCAGTCTGCTCTCCCATCAGCCGTATTCATCACTTTTCATTTTCCGGGATTACCATCAGACTGGCGAACCTCAGAATTCACGGTGTCTCCCTTCTGCAGATAATCCTGGTTGTGGTGACTAAGGTCACTGCTGGGACTAGTGCTCCCGGCCAAAAAAAAAGCGTCATGAGAGGCAAAGCTGGAGAACACATTTCAAAGGAAGGCAGAGGGAACAGGGCCAGGGCCACAGAAGATCCACAACACAAGGATATGATGATGGATTTGGTGAGGGAGGAGTTGGGGCTGGTGTCTGAGGGAATGAGGTACAGACAAGAGTAAGTGGTGACTGGGCAGTGACAATAAAAGCAATGACTGAAGAACATTCTTCCAAAGAGTTAAGAAGCCTTAATAACTTTTAAACACTGAAAAACAGAACATGGCTTTAAGATGACGTCTTTGAAGAAATCCATTTCTAAACCAGATTGTTGTGGTAACATGATGTAGTAATACCAGCTACACACTGCTGATTAAAACGTCTGAGAATTTGCTGGACTTTGCAAGGGTAAGTTTGCAGAGGGCATTAGGCTCACACATGCATATGGACACAGCTATTTACTCTCACGGCCTGGAAACCAGAAGAAATCACCAACTCCAAAAGGCAGTCTTATTTTGGTATCATACAAAATGTTCCTATAATATAATGCAATTAAAATGAATCTGCATCCCCAACCAAGTTTTGTGCCCTTGCACTTACTCCCTGAGAGGAAATTAATTTGCTTGAACACTACTACCATTACTCCCCCAAAATCTGACAACTTCTCTTTTGAAATTGTCTTCAGAAGGAATGTCACTCTTTAAAATAATTCCCAAGGTAGAAAATCCTGGTACTGTGAGAAAGGTTTGATTTTGGAAATAGCCAAATAAAATCATCAAGCACTTTTCCAGCAATTCCCTTAAGGAGTGCTGGTTTTGGTAAAAACTAATATGAAACACAGAGTAAAGAGACAGCTGCTGTGAGCAGTTTGCACCCCATCCCTGGAGTCATCATGGCCAAGATGAGGAAATATGAGCTGGGTTTACCTGGTGGTGGTACCGCACTAACACGGAAGGGTGGTGCCCAGAGCACATGAAACTTAAGTAACTGGAAAAGGAAAGCACTTGGAAGGAATTCCTTCCTCGGATAAGAATATCTCAATTAAAAGGACCAAAAGAGCATCTACAACCTTGGGGATAACAATGGAGACCACCCCCTCTGCTTTCTCTTCGCATGAGGGTTCCAAAATAATGGAGGCGGGGGAGAGGGTGAGAGAGGCAGAGAGAGAGAAATCTTGCAAACCATATTGTCCCTGTCACTGCAGCTAGTAGGAAGTGACAGTGGATACATTTTCCCAAGACCTCTAAGCCACCAGTACAAACAGGGAGGTGCAGATTTTTGCATCCTAAATACTGTTGTTCCTTCCCTCTGACCTCCCTTTAATAAAAGTATTATCAGGGTCATTATGGATAAATATTCTGAAAAGTATTTCATATGGCCATGAAAAGAGTCTACCAATGGAAAGGAAATAGAGAAAATAACTAAAACAATGACCTAAGTGTCTTATTTAAATTTATCTTAAGGAATATGTAAGGAGGGATTTCTTGATGGCAACTCTTTCTAAAAAACTACATGAACCTTGGCAAAAATATGCTACATAAAACTTTTATTTCAGCAAGAGGCTCATTTGGTGTAACTTTAATACCAAAATATTTCCTCAGAAGGGGAAATGTTATAGTAAAACACATACATCCCTGCAATGAGAAATGTTTCAGTTATTGAAGCCAGATTAAATATATTTACACTGGAAAGAGATAAGAGAAGAAGATTTTAAAGCAGAGCAATGAACAGGGATTTCCAATAGGTAGTCATCTGAAAACCATCTTAAAAACAAATAAACTGCCAATTTCCCACAAATATGCCCAGGAAAGTAAACAAAATGACATGATTTCTCCTCTAAATGCCACATAAAGTATATTTTCTACACTAAACATATCTCTGCAATTTTGTGTTGTCCAATTTTATTAGTGACTTTTCTCTTTACCTAATAACCACTTCTTTAATAATTAAGCAAACTGGAGTGATGTCACACTAGCTGTCTGTATAACCCTTTGCATTCAATGATCATTAAACAGGTGTTTATTGGGGATTTGCTCTTCCTTTGCACCCTGCAGGTCTCTGTGTCCACCCCGCCACCACCCATAGAGTTCTCCATCCCCTTGACCTTCACATCTACCTGATGTGAAAATGCACCAATAAGCAATGTTCCAAACTCAATGAACATATCGGCAGAAGTGAGCAGATGGTGTGTTTATAATTATGATATAGCATAAACGAGGTCTTTTAAGACATAAAAGTCTGTGCAACATTAAATAGATAGGCCAGATCCAAAAGAAACGGCAATTTTGCTTCTCAAAAAGCTTACCGCTTTTCTAGAGCATCCACTATTGTTCAGTTTTATTTTATAGAACTATCACACAATTCTTAATTTCCTGCAGCAAGCAGGCATCTCCCTGGGGTTATGAATGTGCACATGCTGTCTTCAGTTCTGCTGGAGAACACGAGAGTGGGCTTAAAATCTTTACAGCCCTGCACTGCTTTGTACTACATCCCTGTACTTCAGACAGATGTATATTTTCATGTTTCTCGTATATTTTGTTTCTTTGAGGGACAAAATGCTTGGTGAGGCTACTTTATGTTTGGACATGGAGACAAACCAACATTTTTAGAGTGACTTCTCTGTGCCAGAAGTTGTTTATTCAGCATTTCATATAATCCATAGGAAATTTTATGTGAGTGGAAGCAGGCAAAACTTGGAGGAGAATCAACTTCTTTATCCTCTCACCATGCACAGCCTTTGCAGTATGATTATAAAGAACAAGGTTGGGGTTTGACGAGCTGACGAACATTTGATGAGCCCTGGGCCAGTGACTCGGGATATGGAGCTTAATTTTGTATGGTATCCACTCTTGCAGCAAGGCAATCTGAGGGGAAGAAACAGACTAACCTGCACCTAACTATAGGGTATTATCTGTGAAATGACAAAATGACGCTTTCAACACATAAGTCAGGCTGTGTTCCTTGCTCAAAATTCTCTACTGGCTCCTCATTTCACTCCAAGTAAAAGACAAGATCCTCACTATGATCGACTTGGTCTTCCATCCCCTCGAAACTCCTGCGCCCTGCTCTAGCCACCTTGGCCTCCATGCTGTTCCGTCAACATGCCAAGCCACCTCTTCCCGGAGCCACTGCATTTGTTGTCCCCTAGACAGCTCCCTCCCTCTTCTCCTTCATGTCTTTGTCCATCACCTTCTCCACAAGGCTCCATAGGCCACATCCCATCCTGCACTTGGGATCCTGCTTATCCTAGTCTACATTCATTTCTTCCTCACAGAAATCATCACCTTCTAACAAACTATGCAATTTATCTATTCACTGTGTTGATTTTCTGAGTCTCTATCACTGATTCTAGAATAGTTCCTTGAGGGCAGGGATCATGTCTGTTTTCTTTACTGCTCCATCCCAAGCAGATACACCAGCTCATGGCATATAGTAGGCACTCTATAAACATCTTGAATGCGTTAAAGTATGACACAGAGATATACAAACGGACTGCAAGAGCAGCTCTAGTTTGACTGGGGTACCTCACAAGAGCCACACAAAGGCCAAGGTTGACTTGGAGGAGGGAGAGAGGGATGGAGGCGAAACCCACACAGACTGTTTAGAGGCTGGGGTGGGGAGCCTGCAGGGCAGCTGAGCAGACTGCTGGGGGTGGGGAAAAAAGTAGCTATAAATCGGCTCATGTCACTTCCCAGAAAGGCCTTGGGGTCCGATGGGAAGGATCTTACACTCTCTCTCCTCCAGCCCAGCCCCAGGAACTCAGCCTAGAGTCTAAAGAGAACGACTTTCAAGGATTTTAGTCAGGGTAATGCCAGAGAAGTAATATTTTATGGCAATTTTGGTGACACATAGTTTTCCTTTCAGACTGATATGATGGGGCGATACAGGCTATACGTGTATCACCAGGGCATGACATACAGCCTGGTGATGCTCACTCAACAAACGTTTACTATCTTGAATAAGCTAGAGTTTTTTAAAAATTGAAATTAGAATCTTTGAACACTTACGATACTCTGTTGAGACTGCATTCTGATATGATTTACGAGCTAGACAGAGAATCCTTTGCTTTACGTTTTTGATTACACATTTCCTTTTTGACAAAAAGATGAAATGTGTTTGTGGTGATTGATTATTGACCTTATTACCTTGGTCTGGCATCTGTTAGCCATAATTTGAACTTCACTAGCCTTTTTGACACTTTCTGGCTACAGGATATTCTAAAAATTAATCTAGCCTTGAAGGAATGAGTTCTAACACCATTCAGAATATTGGAAAGAATATGTCACAGGCTCTGCAAAACCAGTGGAATAGTGGAGTTCCCAAGAAAATCTGAACAAAGGAGATGTTATAGGAATGGGATGTGGCCTTTCTACTTTCAAGGGTTTAATGCTGAATGCAAAGTAAAAATACTAGTTACTTGTTCATCATTTTTCTGACATTATTTTGAAGTCACAGGTCCTATAGGGTGTTCAATGGAACATGCTTTTCATACTGCAGCACTAAAGTTAAAATTAAATCATGGTACCGATATTTACCACTTAGCTGAAATAAAGAAGATTAGATATTCACAAACAGCCTCAATCCTGTTAATCGAGTGGATTAGAACAATACCCTGGTCTGATTATTCAGACATCTTCATCCACCCACTTGTCAGGTGAATGAGTATGCTGGTAACCTCTGCCTCAACTAAAGTTATTACCATGAACACACATCTGTGGATGCCTTCAAACTATAACTCGGATGACCTCTAATACATAGCTTCAATATCTTTACCACTGAGTTACACTTTCTGATTAAACTTTAAAGCAGACTTTTAATGTGAGGCCCAATCCTGTCACTTTGAGCTTCCACTGATTTACTCCCATGGCAATTAGCAGATGATAGAATTAACTCCAACAAGTGGAACTCCAACAACATGGAAGTAGATAAACCGCCATAATGCCTGTCCACATTTATACACCTCTTCATAGCTTCAAGATATAGATGCATTTAATTGAAATGGTCAATATATAAAAGGAAACCTATGAAATGCTCCCTCTTGGAATGATTAGATTTCAATTCAGTCAAGATCCTGTTCCCATTCTTACGGTTGCTGCCTTAAAATGGTGCATGACAACTTCTCTAAATGTGACGAGCTTGAGTTTTCTCATCTCTAAAATGTGGATGATAATACAGCCCTGTTGTGGGGATTAAATAAGAGGATGGATATAAAACAGATTACTTCTGGGTGCTCAGTAAATGGTAGCTATTAATTTCATAAGTAAGAAAGCTTTGATTTAACAGCTAGTCATTACATAGCTATGTGTGAACTGGGCTTACAAGATGCTAACAGGTAAGTGATAAGTTAACCGATTTTTCATTTTATATTGATATTTCCATTTTTCATAATGCTCAGCTATGGGAATACTGATTTTTCATTTTTTTTAATTGACTCAGTCTTTTCAACTAGAATTACAGGGGTCTTAGATATTTGTGAGAAAAAGCCAAAGCATGAATACTAAATGAGTTCAAGATAAAAATAAAAGAAGGTAGAAATGTATTGTTTTACTAGCTATATGTCTTAAAAGTCTTAGGAGATTGGTAAAAGCTAAATTCATAGCTTTCATAGGTTAATTTACGTATAAAATATTCCTTACTTCTGAATGTGGCCCCTTGGACCTAGAAGTACAGCCAGATACAAGGGTACAAGAAGGGCTGTAATCCACTTGATTTGCTTCCAAAGAATTAAAAATTGAGTGTATTCCACCATGATCAGTGTATCATGGTGAATATTACAACATTTACATCTTTCTTGAAAAAAATTCAGATTAGTAGCCACTTCTTTTTACCAAGAGCTGTTTTTAATTGCTGCTAATAAATCTGTGCAGTGAAACTATGAGAACAAGTGCACACCTTAAAGAAAGATTCAAGAGCACATTTCAAAATAAAACTTGACAAAGTATAACTATTCCTAAACTAATCACAACTATCCTCAGAATAGTTCTGTATACTTGATTACGCATTTATACTGTGTTCCCTTATACAATTAACCCCAACGAATAATTTCATGCTTATTTTTTCAGGAGAAAAAATTTGTTCCAGGTGCACGCACAAACTCAAAACTTCCGTATGTCATATTTATATCACATACAGACTCAGGAATAGTAACTAGACACATATTTGCTTATTCAAACAGATAAATATATACAATATAGATATAGCATGAGAAACTCACTGATATTCCTAAAGAAAACATGTTTATAATTCAGTGTTACTCTATTTTATTATTCATCTCCTTCACTCACAGCACCAAAGACATCTTTCGTAATTTGTGGGACGTGCCTAAGAAAGGCAGGAGGAAGCACCATGGCCATCTCACAGCCCTGCTCCCTGCCTGTTCCCTTGGAGCCCATGGACGAACACGGCAGAGGGCCCCCTTCCCACACGTACCTGGCTGAAGCTCTGGCCCGTACCGCGGGCTTGTGTGCTGCGGGCAGGGAGCTGCGATGGGGCTGTTTCACCCAGGGCCAGGGTCTGGTTGCTATGGTAGCTGGCCGGATACTGGAAGGACCCTTCAGGTTTGGAATTGAGCTGAAGTGCACTCTGGGAGAGCAGGCTGGGCCCTGCATTGAAAGTCATTTAGAGCAGTAAGTGACAGCCTCAGTGAAGCAGAAATGACATGTATTATTTATTGAGAGTAGCCTAGAATTATCACATGCACTGATTCCAGCCATCTATGCTTTGAATTCTGAGAACTAAAATGACCATATAATTCGACTCCAGCTCTTAAATGAGATTTTTTTTTTTTTTTGGCAGTTTAAACGTTCTCAAAAGAGTAGATTTTTTCAAATGATCTCATCTTGACCTACATAGACACAGTTCTTATGAGACAAATTAGTTAATCAAGTAGTTATTTTTGGATCAGACCAATCAATACCAGAAACATTTGAAATAATTTAAAAGTCTGCCTTTTGGTACATGGTAATTGTGGTAATATAATTACGTCTTCTATTAATTATCAGGATGCTAAAACACTCCAAAGCTTCCAATCAGTGGCAAATTCTTCTGTACAAATAGTGATGTAATACCTCAATGTCTGAAGGGTAGACAGTGTTTAAAATATTAATAGCTTTTCATACAATGTAGAATTCACCCTGATCTCACATGATCTCTGAAGGTTAGTTATCTTTGCCATCACAGCAATGCACGGTAGCAGAACAAAGAGAGGATACGGTGCTAAAATTGGTGCCGCAAATGTGGCTGATATTAAGAGTGATGGAGAAATGAGAATCAGTTCCTGGCCTTATTATTTAATTATATTGTGTATAAGAAATTGTGTTTTATTTTCCTATGTTCTATTTAGTTGGGATCTTTTTAAGAAGGTAACTATATACACATAGACTATGGTATAATCATTATCCCATCCTTAATCTCCCTCTTTTGCTGTTTTAGATGATAGTATCATTTCTAATAAGTGTGAGCAAATTTCAAGTTCCTTATTTCTTTCTTTTTAAGAATAGAACATGGTTTTCTATTTCAAATGAGATCATGGATTTGACATCACATGGGCCATTTTTTGCATAAAAATGTGCCCTTTCTTAAAAAGCATTGTTTCACATAACCTCTGCCATTTAAGACCTTCCTCTTCCCTCTAATTCCCTGATAGAACTAAACAATGCAAAACTACTTTTTCATCATTGGATGTTGAATAATAAGCCAATTAACTAACATTGGTATTTTGGAATCTGTGCAGTTTCCGGAAAAACAGTCAAGCAAGGAAATAAAAACGTTTCCATCCAGCCCCAATTTCATCATGAAGGGCATAACAAAAGTACAATTGTAATCCTTTCTCTTGTAATTTAGAAAATAGAGTCCCAAGAAAACCGCATATACCAGATGGTGAAGTTTGCAATAGCCTGCAAAAAATCATTTAATCCATACTGATGGTGTAATAGGGCTAATCACCAGAAATATGATGTCTCTATGGGGAGTGCATTCAGAGTTCCATCCATTATGGATGCCAGGAATATACTGTCCCCATTGCTGCTGGGGAAACTGCCAGGCACAGAGACAGAGCCAAGGGGTGGTCTCTGAGGTCCAGGCCATGGGCAGGGTGAGATATGCGAGAGCCTCTAGAAGTGAAGGAGACCCCTGATGGGGGCAGAGGCAGATGGGGACTAACCGCAAGGAGGAGGAGAAAGAGGCAGGTACTGGGAGGACAGTGACGAATTGTGACCAAGGGCTTTCCCCTTGGTGTCTACCCTCCTGAAGCTCCACGGAGGAGAGTGAGCTACGGTGGAAAAGCAAAGGCCCTTAAGGTAGTGGTCACCATTTTACCTGACAACAGGTGGTTTCCCACTGAGACTTCCTTTGCTTATTTCTTTCGGGACAGTCTACCCAGACACAATGGATTGTACTCACCATGCCCCCTCCCCCATGATAAAGCATCCCCAGGGCAATGAAAATTGAAACAGATACAACAGCGCACAGACCTTTGGAAATGTCAAAAATGAAATAAGATAAAATCTTTAATTTCATGTAAACAGTTTAACATAATCTATAAAGCAAAAGAGTTGCAAGTTGCATGTCCTGGTGATTTGCCTTTTAAAGAGATTGTGTGACTTTGCTCTGATGAACTTTCTTGCATATGCAGTTAGGAAGTCAAACAAGTT
Organism: Diceros bicornis minor; assembly: GCF_020826845.1. Taxonomy (NCBI): domain Eukaryota; kingdom Metazoa; phylum Chordata; class Mammalia; order Perissodactyla; family Rhinocerotidae; genus Diceros; species Diceros bicornis. The sequence continues at coordinate 52,818,307 of NC_080759.1, read as the reverse complement.
TGTAAATTCTGAATAGAGTCATAAAATTATCTCTAGAAACCTACAAATTTCTCTCCATGCAGAATCTTAAGGCGGCAATTTAAAGTCCCCTTACAAAGGAATTTCAATTAAAAATATGATTTATGTGCTCCTGAAATATACATCATGAAATTATCAAATCTGGTCATCTTTTATAGAATCAGTTATGTATTTGATCATTACTCAATGAAAACAAACCAAGATTTTCTATTTCATTTCTTTGTTCACACATCACAAGCATGAAACCTAGATGTACTCTGACAGAGGTAATTGCAACAATGAGCAATATATCATAATATTACAACACTGACACATCACCTGGCAAGGACAAAATGGGGCAAGAGCCAAAACACTGCATGCATTGTAGAATGATTTTTCCCTTGCTGACTAAATTTCAAATGAATGGCATTTATTCATTCCAATTTTAGAGAGTGCAGATATACGAGCATATAAAAAAGGCTAAAATCAGAGGACAATTCTTAATTACTTTATCATGGAAGTAAAGTTTACATATAACTAGTTCTTGATCAGCTTTATTAACATCACTGTGCACTGAGGTAGAAGATACAAATTTTCCGGAGATTTCAAAAGCATTTATAATTTTAGGGCTTTAAATTATTTTTTTTTTCTCCAAAACTTTGGACTTTCCAGCAAGTCTTGCTTGGGCTAGAGGTGGAATTAGGCTGCAGTCCTAAGGACATGAAGTGTATCCACTGGGGTATGGGGTCAATGTGACAGGATTTCTTGGGGTGATGGGAGGCAGAGGAAGAGATGACCTTAAAATGTCACCTAGGGAAATGAAATGTTGCCTTTAATGCAATTAATTGCTCCAAGAAACTTGAACTATGAACAACAGTGGATCACAATGTCCTATTAGGTCACAGAAAGCAGAAGCCACCCTCTGGTATGTATGCTTCCAGGACATTGACCTAAGGGGTCACAGTGACTTATTTGACTATTCTGAACCTTCCTCATTTTGGGACAGTCCTCAAAGCTGAATCTAGGGGTCTGCTCAAAACGACTCAGCCCTGGGGGCCAGGAAGAGGAAGTGAAACCGTTTTCTGAGAAATTGATAAAACTCAAAAGAGTATGTGTCCTTGATTTGATCAAAACATATTATTCCCAACTGGACAGAGGGGAGAAATTCCAAGGGAACTACAGAGTTGAGGGACGTGGAACCTGCCCTTGATCCTAGGAAGACATTTGGAGCAAAGCAGCTTGAGTGTAATACCGATATCTCAATATGTTTTCAAATACATGAATTGACTGGAGACTACACAGCAGCCTGTGAAAAAAATTGTCCCTGTGTCTTTTTCATTATTCTTAGAAACGTAAACAGAGGTGTGGAGAGATTAAGAGGTCAGCCAGTGCCATACACTCGGTAAAATGAAGATGAGACTCGGATCCTCGTCTTCTATCTCTAAGTCCAGGAGGTGTTGTTGTTCAACATCAAAGCACTATTTAAATCATATATATGTATGAACATTTTAAGGTTGAAAAATTCTTCCCTAAATAGAAGTCAATTTGTTTGTAGGAGAAATCTTCACGCCTCAGACTGTGGTACTTCCCCAACAAATCTCTCCTTAGAGATTCCAAATATTGGCCAGGGGAATCTTGCTGTCCACCATCGGTGGGACAGAGATCAACCTTGGCAGATGAAAAGGGTGAAATGTTAATTTTATGCATAAAAATTCAGACTTACTTATTGGTCCTATAACACATACACTACAATACTTAGTTTCTTCTTAAATGTACTAGATATTTTAGAGTTTTCATGATCATGTGCACTCATTCTGCTTGCACAGGTATAAAAAGGCTTCATCTGGAATTGCTAAGTGTTGCCTGCTTTAGCCAAATATCAGTCCCAGAAAACAGTGAAACTTAATTGAACGATATACTTTGCAATAACACAGAAAAGAATAGAGGCCCACAATGTGGCATTCCTAAATTGTAATTTAGGTCACAGTCATGCCAGTGGAGTGGGTGAGTGTGTGTTGGGAAAAAATCCAGGACTAGAACTCAGCAGACGTGGGCTCTAGTCCACCTTCATGTTTACGAAAGCGTAGAGGATGATGACGATAAGGATGATGATAGTAATCCCCGCTAACCTTCACCGGGTACTGACTAAGTTCCTGGGCACTAACTGTCCTGAGCAGTGTACATCTATCAGTCCATTGAATCTTAACAAGATCTCAGTGAGGAAGGTACCATCATCCCCGTTTACGTCAACAGAACTGCAGGTCACACTAACTGAGACCACACAGTTGGCAGTGGTGGGCCTGGGTGCAGGCAAGGCAGGCTGGCTTCAGAGCATGTGTTCTCCACCACGCTTCGTTAGTCTGTCTCTCCAAATTTCAGTGTCTGCAAATTTGAGCACCTAAGGAGATAATGGATGTGCAAGTGCTTGGAAAAATGTAAACTGCAATAGCACTGTCAGTTATTAGTATTATTATCTAATTCTCTAATTACATAGCCACACGGTCTGATAATAAAGTCTTGATTGGGATTTGTTTGTCCTGAAAAACTAATTACAGTGCTGTCCCCTATATCACTTAAAGTTTTCTTTTAACACCCCATGAGCTTTCATTTTACAAATGAGACATTCAAGGCACAGATCATAAAAACGGCCTGCTTGAAATTAAAAAAACAAACAAAAGCTCGTGTCAGAGCCAAGAGATGAGAAAGAAAAAGTTCCCTCAGCCTGAACTTCCTTTCTCTGTCAACCTCAAAACTCATTCTTAAAGTGCTGTTTAAACGTCACCTCCCCCATGCAGCCTGCCCTGATGCCTGATTGTCCAGGGAAAGTTAACTCTACCCCCACCATGCTACCCTAACCCTCTGGACAGACCAGACTCGGAGGAATTTTAATTGTTTAACAGAGGGATTTGTACAGTATTACGCAGCAACAGGTTCTCTAGAAGAAGGGTAATAAGACAAAAGCAGACATTCTGAACATTATGGTGAAGGCAGCAGGACTGTGTGTTTAGACACTGGAGAGACCAGGACCAGGAATTTCCTGCAGTGCAGAGAAAGGAAACCTGCACTAATTGATGAAATCTTAACTAGGGTAGTGGGTGCAATAGGAAGGGAGAGAAAGGGGCACATTTAAGAGACATTTTAAAAGAAAAGCTCATGGGGACTTAGTGACCAAGTGGACAGGAAGTGATGGAGAGCCACAAATGACCGGACACTCTTCAACTGGTCCCTGGAAGGATAATACCACGAACTCTGCAATGGGTGCATGGGAGTTTCCCACAATGCAGAGTTAAGTCCTTCGCAGAAAACCCAGCAGACAGTACGGCACTGTCATAATCAGATGCACACCTTCTGCTTCTATAGGTTTTAAGGTGATTTATTGGGAGTTGCTAATTCTGGTCTGCTTTAGTTGAACATCTGCCCGAGAACACAACAAATATTAACTAAATGAGTGTGGAAAAGCAGAAACGCCCACCATGTGGCATTCCCAAGGGAAGGATGGGCAGGAGACACGTGTGCTGAGGCCTGGATGTTCTGGGGAAGCACATACTTAATTTTTAAATTACAGAGTGGGAGGAGATGGTGGGAATTGATGTAGGTAGAAAGGGATCTGGGCTTGATTTTAACACTGGCTATAACAGAGCCTGACTAACTTATTCTAGGTCTTAAATAATTTCCAAAATCAAATTTTGATTATATGTAAATGAAATTTTAGGATGGAGCCGTAGCTATCAAAGTCATTAGGAGTGGATGCTGCGGCAGCAAACACAAGACAAGGTCTCTAGGGGGTAATTAAGTTATCAATTTAATTCCAAAGGATTATTTTACCATTAAAAGAAAAGTGTTATTAACAAGAACGCACTAAAATAAACAGCTGCTAAAGTCAGGCAATGTCTTGAATAGGTGCTCAATGAATGTTTTGTGGGGCTGTTAATTCAGGATAATCAAAAGAATAATAAAGACACAAATTGAGATAGACAAGTGCAGAACTGGACTCCTGACAGTGCAGCTTTGTTTAGATTTACGTTTGTCGGGAGTTTCAGAAACATTTTTTTACTCTTAGGTTAAACTGATTCTTTCAAAATGATATAAAAACTTATATTTATGTAGACCACGGAAAATAACGCCAAACAAGATTCATACACATCTATCACTCACAGAGCATCTGCATCCATATCCATTCCCTTGCTATCTCATCTTTGTGGAAGGTGAAGAATGACTTGAAGGTTAAGTATTATTTTAAATGAGAGGAAATTCTTAGAGCAATATCAAATAAAGAGAAAGGGGAAATCTCTTTGTAGAAAATATTAAGTAAGAATAAAGGAAATAGGTGATGGAAATTATATATATACAGAAGGGCTGTTATAAATTACAAAATCAATAAGAACAATTGTCAATTATTTGTAAGATTATCGAATTGATTTAAATCAGGCTCAAAGCACTTTAGTCATATCTAAAACTACAAGTTAACTATAGAGTAAAAATATCGACTTTTGCTTAACTTGTACTACTTCGTTTCACTTATAGCAGTGGTGTCTTCTGTATGGATTCTGGATGAACTTGTCAATTTACAAATTTACTTGGAATAAGAGGTAGCTAGAGGTGATAACTGTTTGTTTTCTTCTAATCTTCACTAGTAACTTAAAAAGATCATACATAAAAGTTTCACTGAGGAGTTTCCCTGAAAATAGTGGTTCTGCCCATCTACCATTCCTAAAATCAACTGAGGGAAAAAGGTCTAGGGGCTTGTTATGCAAGGAAGCTCAGAGTGATGTGGTTGTTCTGTGGGCAATGTTTTTAAACCTCATTTCTAAATCTCTATCTCCAGAATATCAATTTCATCTGGTCAGCTGCTTTCAATGTGTAATGTTTTATGTGAAAATTAAAACCGTAATGGTCCCAGGAATAGAGAAGTACTCATTTAGTTTTTGAACTGATCTAGATTCAACCAATGTTATTGGCTTAATTAGTATGCTTTTTCAAGTTTGACAATTTTATATGGATAAATTGAAGATTGGTAAATCATTGGCACTACGCAATAACTCACTTAGTTTCCTTAAGTCTGTATACAATGGAGAGAAATGGGCAAAACAATATTTATCACAAAAAATAAACTTCAAGTGTATAACCTTAATTTATGTATAGCTTGAGAATTTTATTGTGCATGGGATTTTACATGATGTTATAATCCTGGATTGGTATTTTTTTATAGCTCACTCCAATTTCCAACTATTTCCTTGTAAAGGTTTACCGTCAGATTATTTACCTTTTAAAAAAAATAATATAGCACAAAAAGAGGGAAAGCATTGTACATATTCTTTATGAATAAATAGTCTCAAGATAATAGATTCACATTTCTCATTATCAATAATTGTGAAAAAAGAAAATTAATACAAATCTTTAGAAGAAAACAAAATTTAAAAGCCAAATTCTGAAAATACTATAATTTAATCATGGAATTATACTAGCTTAAAAAATCAGTTCTTGATTTGCCACAAATCGCAGACTTTCCTTAGCTATCCTCATGGCTTGCTTGTGCATTTTATTCAGGTCCCTGATGAAATATCTTCTTGTAATGGAGGATGTCCTCGCCCTTCCGTCATTCTCTCAAAACTAGAGCGGTTCTCAAACTTTCTGGTCTCCTAACCCTTTCACACTCTTAAAAATTACTGAGGACTCCAAACAGCATTTATTTATATGGCTGACATAGAATGCTGATTATCGTATTAAAACCGGAAAAGGTTTAAAACAGAAGGATACCTCGCACACCTTCCATGAGCCATCAGAGCAATGACGCTATGATGGGCCATGCAGCCTCTGGAAAGTTCCACTGAACTCTTGTCGTGTGAGACTCTTATTCTCACTCTCATTGTGTTAGAATGAGCATGGAAAGGCAAATGCCATTGTAGGATTATTGCGAAAATTGGTGCCTTTACAGACCCCCTGAAAGGCTCTCGGAGACCCCAGGATTCCCAACTACACTCTGAGAACCCTACCCTACCCCTTACCGGCTTTGTCATCACTTGTAGCAATTGTCTACCTGAGCTTACTGCATTTAGATGGCTTGATTTCTGCCTTTCCTGACTAAAATGTAAGTGCCACAAGGGCAGAGACTCTGTGCTGTCATTAGTAAGTGCTTAACACATACATTTAAAAATTGAATGACTATAACACCTACCTGTGCCTATAGTGATACAATAAAATCCCATCATATCAAGATTTGATTGCATGTGAAGTTTTGATTGCTGTTGAAGTGAATTATTATTTAATCAGTTGCAGTTTCAATGTTTTAATTTCTAGGGGAATCCCACAAGATGTCTCCATAAAGTATTGCCGGGAGTCCCCTCCTTCCACTGTCCTGAGAGGAAGAGTCTGCTTATTCTGACTGTCTCAGGGGAACTGAAGCCTCTCTACTTTTTCTCATACTCAAGCCAGTTCTGATACTGCCTCACTTTCATCAGCTTTCATTTGATCCACCTCATATTTGTGTCTTGGGCACCTATGGTGCCTTGACAATTTCAAAACACAATTACAGTTTCATTAAAAATTTCCACTAGGCTCTAAACTTTGTGGTCGATCACAGGAGACCCTGATAACATAGGTGAGAGTGATGTTTTTAAGGAGAAATTTGCATTGTTCCCTCTTGCTTAGGGAATGGATAAAGAGCATTTGGTTCTTTATGTCTTTGTCTATCCTTTTGATGCCTAGGTTTGCCTCTGAGCGAGGGACCTCTTTGGAGAAGGTATAACATGCTTCTTAAATGTCTATGTGATAGAAGGAAATCAAAGAAAAAGAACTTGAACATTAGCTGAACAGAAGGTAGAGACAGCGTCTGGAAGGGAAGATAATTATAGCTTCCTGGAGGATATTACTACACTCTGTGTGCCGCCGGGCTGTTTTCCCTCGACTTTGGCTCGCACCTTCCATTTCTGCCACTGAAAACTTCTCATTGGCTCTACAACACCATAGGTAGTGGGGGGAGTGGGTGAGAGCGAATTTCGAAATGAAACAAATGGATGCAAGTGGTATCTAAAGATAACTTTAGACTTGGAACCGTGACAAACTTCTGGAAAGGAGACTGTCTCCTTTGTATGTCAAAAACTTGGACCAAAGGGCATATGATGAAATGACTTCAGAGAGAATAAACAATCTGAGGATGAACCCAACTAACTTGAATAAATGCATTTCCAAGAAAGGACTTGCGGGTCTCCAGAGTCCAGGTGACAGTCCTCAACCACTGCCGGAGTAAGGGGAGCATAGGACTTGAATCTGGGTTTTCTAGCTACAAAGGCAGGATGGGCTACCTCATACCCCCACCCAGAGGCTCTCTACCCTGTCGGGTCTAACTGAGGATCTGGTTTCCACCATAATAGAAAATAAAACAAACCAGTCCTCTTTCCCTAAGCATGACATCAATGTTCCAAGCCATGTGATTAATATGTTTATCTTTTTGATTATTTAGTTACTATAAAAACCTTATACTCCTAAATCACTTCTGCATCTTTTAGTGCCTTGCTTACCAGGAATTATGAAAATATCCACTTCATAAGGATGTCTCTCACCTTTATTATTACTATCGCATAAGAATATATGGAATTATCATTTATAGCATTTTAATAACCTAATCTCTCAACAATTCTTTCATCCCATAGAATCAAGTATATTCACAGTAATTAAATGAAAATGACAGACTGTAAATCAACAGTAAATAATACATTCACCTCTGTCAAGTTATATATGATTATTCTATTTGGATTCCACCTATCCAGAATGGTAACATATACAATTGACTCTTGATTTTTTGAATATATTCTGATTTGAAAACTCAGAATAAGATAACATTTCTTTCTTTGCTATAATATTCAGAATATATTAAGTTCCTAAGATTTTCCTCCTACCAAATGCTTGGATTTTCTAGAATACGGTAGAATTCCAATTTGTGCCTATGCTACAGAAAAAAAATACTATTTCAAAATATAACATTTAAACAAATTAACAATCTTTATAAACATATAAGTCATTTTCTCCCAAGTTGTCCCTTCTATTTGTAATTTTGACTGACAAATATTTTCGTTATTTTTTGGCTAAGATATAATTACCCTTACCTCTGAGTTTATGTCTCCAAGGATGGATGGGCTAAATAAGGTACTTGGGCCAGGGCAGCTCCGGTCAGCTGTACATTATGTGAGAAGCTAATGGCCCCGAGCTTCTGTCAGTAACTTTTCTTTTTCCAGTAAAGCAACAGCAATTCTTCTAGTAACTCCATGACACGTATTTGTTAGAATTGAAATTACACAGCCAGCAGTCACGAAATAGTGGCGAGGTGGCAAAGGTTGTACACAAGATTTACATATTGTTTAGGATAGCATTTTTTTTAAAAATGCAAAGTGTTGGAAAACACTGATGACTGTATGACACTATACTCAATACAATAGAGCAGCTATTGCTTGCCTTAGGGCCAAGGAGATGGGTTTACTAAGATTCAAATTTTATTTTAATCAACCCTTGGAAAGAAAAACAACAAAAGCTTTTAAACACAATGAATTAAGTACTATGAGCTGAGGTGTTGAGATTGGTTGCCATTTTGGTACTATTTCAAGCTGGTTTTAGACCCTTTTTAGTCTTGTTTTAGACTCTTGAGTTAGGACTAAGAGACTGGCTCTCAAGGGCAGTGTGCCAGGTCCAATTTAGCATTAGCTATTTCATGTCTGCTGTAGCTAATGAATCCATTGATTGACTAATCACAAAAACAAGGGGCTAGAAGAATCTGATGGCTTGAGCTAATTATGTGAAATGTGTCAAAGAGCCACTACATGTCTATTTGTTAAGTTTATATAGCAACAACATAAGCGTGGTATGCTGTTCTACTATTTAACAGAATATTGTGCTGATTATTCTCTTGGCTCTCTGTGTCCATTCTCTGCCATTTTGTCCACATAGACTATACCACAGGGATCTCTTGCCCTTTGGTTTAGGGTCAGATTTGCCCGATGGGAGGCACAAGCAGGACATCCGAAGGCAGGAGGAGAGAAAGGTTAGGATATTCATTCATCTGCTCCAGCAGAGCCTCTTGACTCTGCTGGACTAGTCCCTCGACTTTTCCTTCAGGACTAAGGGTAGTCAGGGCTTCCATCTGTTGCTACTCCCTGGGTGCCTCAGCAGGCATTTTCTGTTTCCTTAATCTAGCCCACTCCTTGTAAATAGTTCCTTAATTAAATTCTCAGATTCTTTGAGTAGAATGTGTTTCCCATCTGGACCCTGATACAAACCCAAAAGCAATTGAGATTTTTATTTTACGACCCTCTAAATATTTAAAATCAGCAATAACTGATCCCCCAAATGATAGTTATCCACTCAGTATTTTAAAATTAATCTTCTAAATTTTACTCAATTATTTTCAGTCTCCAAGTGATTCTGAAAATGTTAAGAACCAAAGTTTCTTAAGAATAACAATATCTGCATTTCACTGTGGTTCAGATGCTTTGGCATAAAACTTCTGAGTGGTGCTTTCATCACCTGTTTTTTTGGTTGGTTTTGCTTTGTTTCTTTTCCTATCTTCAAGTAAAGAAGCAAGGGCTTACAAAAAGAACAATCAACTAAAATCCTAAGAGTCTTCAACTAAATATATTCCAAAATAACCCACTGGAGTATTTAACTTGCCTGTAATAAAGATACATCTTTTGCAGGTAATTTTCAAACACACATTGCAGGAAAACAAAAGTGAACACTAAAAATTCTTTCCATTTCTTATGTGTGTAGTAAAGTGTCTCAAGTAAGGAAGCTCAGGATTATTAGTTGACCTAAAGCTAAAAAAAGCTCATATATTCATCCCTTCTGTTATTTTATTTATTTATCTCTTCTACCATTTTATTTTATATTACTTTACCTCTGTGTTGCTTTTATTATTTCCATCTTCCCAGTTTCTTTTGGTTTGTTTAGCTCTTTTTAAGGTTTCCCAAAAATGAGTACAACATTCTTTTATTTTGTCTTTTATTTTTAATAATAAAGTTAAGATTTCCTCTGAGTGCAGTTTTTTTCCATGCCCCTATGTTTTCATTATAAAATGTCGGTATTTTATTTGCTTTTTAAATAGTATGTAATTTTCTTTGTCGCTTCCATTTTGATTCAGTAGATCCAAAAGTATGTTTCTTATTGTGGATATATTTTTGCTTCTCATTTTATTGCTTACTTTTAATTTTATTTGATTATTATCAAAGGATGTAGCTTTTTTTAATTTTTAGGATTGTCTTTACTGTCCAATAGCTGATCAAGTTTTGTAAATTTTCCCTGGACATATATAACAAATGTATATTAACATTCAGTGGATTTAACTTTTTAAATTTATTTAATACACTGGTTGGTTAATTATTTGTTCCAACTTTCTGTGGCTTTTTCCTCTAGCATTCTGTCTGATTCTGAGAAATGTGCATTGAAATGTTCACAATCATATTTTTCACCAACTTCTTTCATTTTTAATAGTTTTTGTTTTACTATTCAGATGCTATGTTCTTTGGAGCATATATGTATGCTTATTGGATTTTAGTATGAATTTATAGCATCTTCATAAGTAAAGACATTTTCACTACATAATTCCTCTTTGACCCTACTTAGTGCTTCTGTATTAAATTCTACTTCATCTCACATTATTCTTCACCATCTCACTGTTTGTGTTTGTTGTATTTGCTGTCACTACTTTGTCTATTCCTTTTTTTTCAAAGCTTCAGTACATAGTTGTAAGTCCTTCTAGTTCTTCTATGTGAGCCACTGCCACAGTATGAAACTGACAGATGGGTGGTGTGGTTCCACACCGGAAAACAATCCTAGGCCACAGTGGTGAGAGGGCTGAACATTACCATCAGAGCTGGCTCTGTCTATTCCTTTAATTTCAGCATTTATTTCATTAATGTAAGTGTTTCTCTTATAACATCACATAATTATTTTATCTTTGTTTATTACAAGCTTGAATTTTTATTCTTTTCAAAGAATTCAGTGTGCTTACTTGCAGTGCTAGAGTGATATACTTGATTTATCCCTTCTATTTTAATTTGTTTGCCTCTTATTTTACTTTTTTTTGCACTTTCCATGTATTAATGGTTATCTCGTCTCCTAAACCCACAATCAAACATGTTTTGCTATTATAATATGAAAAATGAGATATCCAATATCATCTCCCCTCCCAAAACATACTATTTTATCTCTGCTTTCCTGACTTTCTAATAAAGTGAGTACATGTGTGTCAAATATTAATTAAATAGAGTTCCAACTACAACTACCCCTGCAAGAGAAATATATTTATTGACTCAGAGAGAAGAGATAACAATTATACTTTTTAAAATATAAAATACAAAAAACAAGGATAATACAAATCATGCATCTTACTTTAGAAGTTTCCTTGAGGGCATGCTATGAGTTTAAATAAATCTGGATATTCATGATGATGTTATCCTAAGAGCTGTAGCATTATAAACATTATAGAGAAAGTGAACTAATATGTAAATTAAATGGTTTCAAGATCAGTATGCTATCTTATTCTTATATCTTCCTTTTATATGGCAAGCCTTGATGGGTATTCAAGGAAATTTTATTTTTTTAAATTAAGGGATAAAATGCTCCACTGATTTCTGATGTAGAAATTATCAGGGTAATCTATCTTTTAATGATTTAATTTTTAGCTTTCTGTGGGATTTTATTAAAATAAGTCAAGAGAATTTTATGATTTATTAAAGTGAGGCTCGTTTCAACTCATAGCCCTTTTATTTCTAAGCCTCAACCACTCTGGTTGAAAAATATACAATTAAATGGAGATAAAGAAATTCTTAGATATTCTATTGAGATTAACATAACAATGCAAGATAGCTAAATATAGAAATGTAAGGAGTTACTGTTTATTACTATAGCATAGTACTAAATAGTTAGTACTGAATACATTATACCAATTTTTTTCTATTTTGTTATATAATTGTTGTACTGTTTAAGATCTCTACCAAGAATAATCTGTATGAGTAAAGCATTGGCGATTAATTTTAAAATAGACACTGTGTTGATTAAACAAATATATGATGAGTTCATATAAGGTACTAGTCTAGATGCCAGAAAGGATATCAGAGAATTTGTGAGAATCAACACCATGTCAGTAATTGGTGAGAAATCTAGACGCCAGTTACTGATGTAAGAGAGTTTATAATCTAATGTGAGTTGGGGTGGGCTAATGTGGGAAAGAAGTAGATGAAATTGGAGTAAAATGGATAAAACAAGTATAAACGTATGTTGAAGTCCCATTAGATATGGCTCACGATGCTAATTATACTAGGAAAAGGAATGGCATGATACTCTTATATTTTAATTCTCTTCCAGCATGATTGTCATTTGACTTACTTTCACCTGTTGAATAATCCTGTGGGTCAAGTATTCCTGATTCCTGTAGCGATCTAATACAGGAGTCCACCAGCTCAAGACCTGTTGTAAGTTCATCTTCGATATCTTTTTGACCATCTGAAATACAATATTTTAAAGTGATGAACAAACATGTGATAATGTTAACATTAAAGCTTTAGGCTATCATTTAATAATGGAAAGTATCCTAACCAAAGATATTACCTCCATGAAGTTCTCATTAGATATCACATTGTAACCCTTGGTCAGCCAGTATTAAAAGCCAAGGCCAACCAATTCCATGTATCCACGAAGAACATAAAAGTTACTAGGAAATTGAGAGAACTTAACTCTCATGAAATCATGAGCTATCACAACAACTTCACTTAATTTTAGTGTCACAGTGTTATATTCATTTCTATAGTCTTTTTCTAAGTTCACAAGAAAATTAATCAAGAGAGATACATGTAGAAACAAGTGTAAGTGTTCATCAAGAAGCTGTCTTTTACCTTGTGATTGCCAGTGAAACTGCTCTTCTGCTGAACTGTAAAAAAGAGAATACACAGGTATAATGCACTGGTTAGAAACGAAAGGACCCTAGACTATAAGACACAAAGGCACATTAGAGTAGTAATGGTGGCTCCATGGCACATCCTTTAATTTCTTACTAGAAAAAGGATCCCATTTTGATACAATCTTAACTTTAACCCATTTAATGTATACTTCTTTTGATTCACAGGTATTAGTATGTTATAAATGGACATTGTTCAGCAATTTTCAGAGAACAGCTCATTTTTTACAGTGCCCACCTTATGGTACTCATTCCTTATAACAGCTCCTATATACATGTGGTTCTACCAAATTTTAGTTATTTTAAAATACAAGTCTGAATAGTTCATGTAGACTTTGTCAGGTAGTCTAATAAGGAAATAATTTTCTCCTTTTTTCATTATAAAGAAGATGAAATAAATCTATACTTCCTTCTAGACATACTGTATGAGCAGTTCCTTCCAGGTGATTATTAGCTTAAATTAAGTAATTTAAAAATTATAACACTTTACCACCAGCTGAATACACAGTTACCAAATTCTCATTTAATATATACATCTTATAAAAGGACTCAGGTAGAAAGCGTTGTTCACATACGTGATATGCCAAAGATGTGTGCAGAATGCATCTATGTAGGCAACACAGATTTCTTTTGAATGATTTATTAAATATGTAAATAAATTTAAAATTTCTAAATATGAACAACTGTTTCATTATACATGCAAATCCTTCCTACATGGCCCTTTTTTATGTGTCAATAATTGGTGAGAAATCTAGATGCCAATTACTGACAGGTATCATTTTGAGAACAATTTTCTACACTATTTCACTAAATCTTTTACTCAGCTTCTATGAATAGCTCATCAGTTTCACAGCAGCAAGTGGATTTTAGACCTTTGATCTGTACCTTAGTGGTGGTTTCTGAATACATTTATGGGGCATGTTCACTTAGTAAGTGGCATTTTATATATGGGTAGAAAATGCTTTCATATTTGTAGTGTGTTGAATGGTGCCCCTCACCCCCCAAAAAAATATGTCCACATCAAATCCCTAGAAACTGTAAATGGTTGCTTATTAGAAAAAGGGTTTTTGCAGAAGTAATTAAGTTAAAGATCTTCAGATGAGACCATCCTAAATCAAATGATAAATGTCCTTATAAGAGATAGAAGAGGAGAGAGACACAGAGGAGAAGACCATACGAAGTTGGAGGCAGAGATTGGAATTATGCATCTACAAGCCAAGGAACGCCTGGACCCATCAGAACCTGGAAGAGGTAAGGAAGTATCCTCCCCCTGAGCCTTCATAGGGAACATAGCCCTGCTGGCCCCTTGATTTTGAACTTCTGGCCTGCAAAACTGTGAGAGAATAAATTTCTTTGTTTTAAGCCACTCAGCTGTGGTAATTTGTTACAGCAGCCCCAAGAAACTGGTACAATATTTTTCTGATACAACAAAAATATTCTCATGTTATACTCTCCAGGATTTACTACTATCTCTATGCTACTGCATTTGTTTTACCAGTACGGCCCTTTACTAAGCACTTACTGTATACCACAGCTCTGCTAATCCATAATAACCACAAATCTCTTTGGAGGATGAGGAATAACAGGCTTATTGATGTTGACTTGACCACACAGATCATAAGGAACTCAGCAGCGACTTAAACTAATCTGTCTAACAACTCCAAAGGTCACATTCTTAAATCAAAATCAAAAGTTGTGGAGGGAAGCACACTTAAGTTACTTCCCTCTTGAAGCAGTAAGAGTCAGTCAGTGGAAGCCTCTCCCAGGGCTCAAAGTCCCATCCTCCACTCCGTTCAGGCACAATGAAGACCACACTTCCCCACCTCTTGCACATAGATGGGATCACGCCAAAGTCTGTGAGAGGAAGTGACAAGGTCCACCTCCTGCCCCAAGCACAGAAGGGCAGGCATGAGATCTTCATGCTCTGTTTTCCTAAGCTCTCTGTTGAGATGGGTCCCTGAGTATGTGGCGGGAAGATTTCTGCCAGCCCAGAGAAGACCCAGCATGAGGGAGAAATAAATCACTGTTGTGTTAAAACTCCAAAGTTAGAGGGTTGTTTGTTTCTATAGAGTAAATGTCACACTGAATAATACACAAGTGTGCCATGATTTGAGTTTGTAAGGCATTTCTTGCTTCTCTACCTTCCATTTCCACAGTACAGAGCTGGAAGGAAATGTCTTGGGTCATTCCAGCACAAAAAAGGTCTACCACAGCTTTTACCCATCCTTTGAGATTTATCCACTCACCTACGATAATGGGCGATTACAATAACACTATTATATAACATTTACTTTTCCTTCATCTCTTTCAAAACTGTTTCAATTTTATGATGCAACAGAAACAAGAAGAAACATTTCTTTTCAACCACAATTGAAAAAAGTGCCATTGGCAGTGGATATGAAACTACTCTCTCAAAGCAGAGGTACCCTTCCTTTGGGGCACAGAGCTTTAATCACTTAAATGGTTTCTTGATTCCTTTAGCACAGTTAAAACGCATTAAAAGTATGACTGATCGCAGAAAATAGAAGTCCCAAGAGAAACTGGGTTTGGATTTTATTTCCTTTACTTTCTCCGTTAGGCGAGTCTACACAATTGCATATTTCACACACTTGATTCCTTCTCTTAAAAACTGCTCTAAAGTAGATGCTTTTAAAAAAAGCAAACTATTTATTCATTCGATAAACACGGATCATGCCTGTGTCTCAGACACCCTTATTTCAGGTGTGTAGCAATTACTCATGGCGAACTCTCTCCCAATTATATCGATCAATTTCATAGAATACAAAAGTCATTTTTGAAGCTGTTGTAACCTTCATGCATGTTCAATTTCAGAAAACAAAGTTTGTTTTCATTATCAAAATGCTATTTCTTGAAATAGAAATAATCTCTAATGAATTAAATTTAATAAAAATATATATGTAATTTGGATCAGTTTGTATGTATTTAAATATAACTATGCATAAGTTCCAGAACCCAACTACTACGAAAAAAAACATTTGTAACAAAGACTATAGTAAGTAATTCAACCTTTAAACATATACATAAACATGTACATAAATCAGTGATGCTAGGAAAGAGTTTTAATAAATATATATTAAAAGGACAAATCCTAGTAGCTAACGCTTAGCTAGCTCTCCCTTTACACTAGGCAACACTCTAACTGATTTACAGTTAACCTTCATGAGAAAACTTTTGAGAGAGGTGATATTTTCCTATTCTACAGATAATGAAACTGAGGTAAAACGATGCTAAGGAACTTGCTGGAGGTCCCATAGCCAGCGGCTGGTGGAGCCAAGGTTATGACTCTGGGCATCTGGTTCTAGAGGCTGCATTCTGAACTACCATAGTCACACATTTGGCTGCCCTGAAATTAAAGTCCTATGAGATAAAAACAAAAATATAAACACCATAAACCAAGTTGAAAAAACAAGCCACGTCCTGGGAGAAGATACTTGCAACACTATAACTTTCAAAAGGTTAGTTTCCAGAACATGTAAATAACTCCTTCAAATCAATAAAATAGAGATTAAACAATCAAATAGAAGACAGGGCAATAAATATATTTAGAGCTGATGCATAGCAGAAAAATCAAGAATGTATGGTCACTGAACACATTAAAAGATACTCAACTCTGTTAGGAATTGAAAGGATAAAAATTAAACACAAGATACCTCTTTATACTCCACAGGCTATCAAACAATTAGGAAGCTTGACAGTACTAAGTGTTGGAGGGGAAATGTGAAATAAGAACTCTCAATCACTGTAGGTAAGACAGCAAATTAGTGAAACCGTTGGGTGAGCTATGAGGCAATACCTGGTAATGTTTTATAGCAAACACCCGATCACCCAGCGGTTCTGCTCCCAGGTGGAGCTTCCAGGGAAACCTGTGCACCTGTGTCCAGGAGACTTGTACAAGACTGTTCATGCCTATATGTCGGCAGTGGCAAAACAATGAAAACAACCTAAGTGGTCATCAATGGGGGAATGGACAAATATAACAATATAACTACATATTACGTATGACATACATATGGAATAAATACTATATGGCAGCTGAAATAAATTAGCCAGATACATAATGTTTCAACATGGGTAGCTCTCAAAAGGAAAATATAGAGTGGAAAATGCCAATTGCACATAAGATTATGTACTGCATGATCCGAATTATGTAAATTTTTAAAAAATTGACTAAACAATATTGTGTTTAAATATACACATACATACACACATATATACATATATATACACAGAAAAAAGCTATTATTTGGTTTAAACTAGTTTTTAAATTATGTATACATAGAGAGAGAGAGAAGGAAAGAGAGAGATCATATAAACATATGGTTTAAAAAGATACACCCAAATTCATGATGGTGGTCGACTCTGAGGGAGAACAGAGAGAAATAAGTCTGAGGAGGGGTAAAAAAGGAATTTCACTTTTATCTCTAATGTTTTACTTAATGAAAAATGAGGGGAAAAGGTTAACATCAATTTAATAATGCCTTTGATACTTGGAATAGGAAAAGTCATGATTCTTACATTTAGAAACATGTTTAGTTAAATGCTTAGATAAATTCTTGTGATTCAATTCTATATAATATTCTCATCCTTTTGTCAGAATCACTCATAGTTGAAATTCAAATGATGGAAAACAATTCTGAAATATAAAAACACAAACAAAAGAGGAAATAACAGTTTTAGAGATATAACTACTTTTTTCCTCTATTTTGCATAAGAGAAAAAAGACAGTATCCCTTTTACTATGTTTCAAGTTTATATGGCTTGAACATTTTAAGCAAGCAACCAATAACTTTTAAGTTCAGGGCATGGCATGGGAGAAAAATGAGTTTAAACCAAACAATAACCTGTGAGTTCCTTGAGAAGTGATTTTCATCCTTATCATTTCCAGCATGATAGTCTCCTTACCCACCTCCTGGTCATTTCCAATAAAAAAATATACATCTGTGAAAGTGCAGCAAGTTTTCTTAATGTCAGGAAACGACACAAAACAAACCATTACTACAGCTAGTCTGTCTGTTACGCACCTGCTCAAATACACTTTCTTACTCTCTTTTTCAACTTTTTGATGCCCAGAGCATCAACCCCTACACTGTGTCATGAGGTGTATTATTGCTCACAATGTGGTTCAAAACGAAATACAGGTAAGGAACTACGAGTTTTTGTTATTTTGCTTTCAAGTTAAGCAGTGTACCTAGAACATAAGCCAGATAAACTATTATGAAATAAATTGCTTTAGAACTGACATTTGATTCTAGCCTACAGGAACACAGGGCCTTACATGTATGATGTCCACATGACATAAATCATATTCTGACATAAAGTACTTTTTAGTATATGGTTTTGTAGGCAGCCACATCACAAAGCATTGGTTGCAAAATACAATGACCTTAGTCAAAAGTTCCAAACCCTGTGGAAATGTAGCATATTCAGTAAAAACGGTGAGAAGTGATACCCCATGGAGCTCTGTCAGGCTGCTGTTGTCCTTGTCCATTAGGACACTGTATCAAGTCCTTATTAGTTTGGGTTGGTGAGTAACCCCGCTTCCCCTAGAAGTTTCTGTGGAACTGATTTCCCTTCAGTCTATTGCTTATGGTCTCTATCCGCATCTGTGATATATTCCCAAACGAATGTCACAACATCGCTGCCGTGCAATAAGAAGGTTTATTTCTTTCTTAGATCACACATCTTCTTTCTCCTTTAACCATTTTCATCAAATATATAACTTTACAGCTATTGTAAAAATGTTTACAGGGCTACAATGGATAGCTATAGGACCACAAAGCTTCTAAAGTAGGAGGCCGTGTGCATAGCAGCCAAATGTGTGGGCTCAAAAGCCAGACTACCTGATACTGGAGCCCAGCTCTGATACTTACAATCGAGGACACTTTGGGTGAGTTACTTAGACAATCTGGACCTAAATGGAGACATTTTGAGGTTAAATAAATTAAGTTATATCAAGTGATTTAAATATCAGGTGATCAGGGCCTGGCACATCTTGAGCAACTATGGAATTGCTTCCTTTTTTATTGTACATTGCTAAAATGGTTTATATGGCTTGTAGGTTATGGTTTAATCTATTTTATCCCTTAGAGAACACTGCAGTCCACTGTGGGAGGATCAAAATGGGGACAGACATGGGAAAATGGGAACACTGGACATTAAGGAAATACCCAGGCATAGTGGTATCTATGCCAAGGCTATCGATCACACCCAGTCCTGCAGAAAATGATAAAACAAAGTCACCACAAACTCTGGTGAATGCTTACCATGGCTTTGGAGATGCAGAAGAGATAGACAGAGCCCCAGCTCCCCATGACTTTGCGGTGTGAGAGGGGCATGGGTAAATAAGGGCACAGAACTGGGAGAACTGTTATACAAAGAGGTGTGTTCAAGGCACTGCTCCACACAGGTCCACGGGACCTTGAGCACATCATTTATTCTCTCTAGGCCTCAGTTTCCCCATTTTACAAATGACCTTGGGGCCCTAGAATTTTTCCCATAGGAATCTTGTGCAAATTAAGTGTGTAATATAAAACCCATTGAACAGTGCTTGGAACGTAAGAGGCATTAAAAAAAAATCAAGCTATCATTATCACATGCAGAACAGAGGCCTGAGAAAGTACAGCCAACTCATGGCACCGGAAGTTCAAAAGGTCAATCATGTGGAATTCAACTTGTTTATGTTTGGGGCCAATAAATATTGTCACACAAATATGGAACAGGCTTTGCAGAATCTAAATTGTCTTTTTTGCCCACACTAGACAGGGGAAGGAAAAAAGGCAGTCTGCGATTTCCAAAGAAAGATGATTTGCTTTTAAACCATAAGTCTTCCAACCAGTCCTGCACAGGATGCCTCTCCTGACAACTGCTACTGTTCTCGCTGTAGTAAAAACATTAACTTGCTATTTTCAAAACCTGGGAAGAAAATAAATCAGACCCAAATTGCTATTATTAATTTCTTTTCAGTTTGAGGCAGGGGAAATTCATATTCCTAAGCTAATTTTGTTGGGGTTGGTGACTGACAAATTATCCAGGCAACTGATACCACAAAGCAGGAAGGGCTCCCATGGCGTAGCCTGGATGCACGTGGCTCCAGTGTTTATCAGAGTATTACAACACCATCAGGTTTCTGAGCCGGCCAGTGCTAAACAAGGGAGAATTAACATGAATTCTGTTTTGTCTTAATTCCTTTAAAACACATACTCCAGTTTCCAGCAACCACAAAGAATTAGCTCTTGGCTCAGTCACCCTAAATGTGCTTTCTACACAAAAGCCAAGCTCTTACCATGGGAAAGACATGCATTCAAGTTTCTCTTCTAATGCTTTTACAGTTTTGGAGTTGATTGTAGTTATAGTACAACAGACATATTATGTATAAAATTCAACATCGGAAGAAGGAAGAAATGGTGAATTATAAACTAGAAAATTCCCACGTTTTATCTCCGTTTGTAGTTTTCTGGGAGACTTCTCATGCATGGGCTAGGTATTTTTTTAAATGCTTATGCTAGCACACCAGAATTTTGCAGTAGTTGAAGCAAAATTTCTGAATACCAGCCACATTAGACAATGAAATACCATAATATCTTTGTGGGCATTCCATAAATTGGAATGTAGTAAATTGCACTGAAAATGATGAGGGATATTGTTAACCAAATGACTCTGAGATCTTATAATATTTTGAAATGCCTTCCAAACCATCAAAAATTGAATAGTTTCTGTAGTTTATGTACTAAGTGTATACTACTGCATTATACATGGTTATATCTATAATCTTCTTTGGTATTCACTGTAACTCACACAGAAAGCTTACTGTATTTTGCAGTTTGATGTTTCATAACTGATTTCTTAGACAGGAGAAGAGTGCTTGTTGTGTTTGTTGACATAGGTGGCGCCTACATCAAGGTTCTCAGATGTTTCAAGTTTCAGCTTTTTTTTTTTTTTTGTGAGGAAGATCAGCCCTGAGCTAACATCTGTGCTAATCCTCCTCTTTTTGCTGAGGAAGACCGGCTCTGAGCTAATATCTATTGCCAATTCTCCTCCTTTTTTTTTTGCCCAAAGCCCCAGTAGATAGTTGTACGTCACAGCTGCACATCCTTCTAGTTGCTATATGTGGGACGCGGCCTCAGCATGGCCGGAGAAGCGGTGCGCGCCCAGGATCCGAACCGGGGCCGCCAGTAGTGGAGCACGCGCACTTAACCGCTAAGCCACGGGGCCAGCCACAAGTTTCAGCTTTTTATGTTCAATATCCCAGAATTATCCCTGTTGTGAGTGTCCTTTCAGTAAAGAAGCTCCTTAACCTTGGGGACATCTCTGGGCAAAAGGAGGGGTCAGCTTATGTTTTCCTACCTTCCTGCAATCATGTGTGTGTGAGAGTGGGTGAGAAGCGTGTTTATGTGTGGGAGTGTGTGTGAACATGCATAGGTGTATGGGGTACCCCATTCTTCTGCTCCTCTAAAACACACTGATTTGCTCACAGCTTTTCTTTCGCCTGCTCTTGCTTCATGAGTGGGTTGTCTATTACAGATCTGTCACACCCTGAGTATTGAATTTGACTGAAATTGATAAGATTTTATTAATATAAGTGAAGCTAACACCTCTTAGATACTTAGTGGAAATTTATGCAAATAACCTTTGCCTGTTTCACAGGAAAGAGAAAACTGGATCTTCTGTTTTGTGGCTTTGAGAACCAACAGATGATCTATAAAAATAAATTTCAAGTTAGTGCCCTTATAGAGCAGAAACCATGTAATACTCATGAACAACTCTCCTGGGATTAGAGATCCTTACTTCCTTATGAGCAGTAGCGAGTGGTCTTTAAACCATTTGAAGATTCTGTTCAAACGTTTAATAGGTGCACAAATGTTCATAACCGTTTATTCATAATTGCCAAAAACTAGAAAGAAGCAAATGTCCTGCAACAGATGAATGGTTAAACAAGCTGATACATCCATGCCGAGGACACACACGCAGCAATAAAAAAGAATCGATTGTTGCTTCATGCACAAGTGGCAACTTGGAGGGATCTCAAGGGCATGATGCTGAGTGAAAAAGATAAATAATATTCTTGAAATAACAAAATTATAGAAGTGGAGAACAGAATAGTGGTTTCTAGGGCTTTGGGATGGAAGATGAATGCAGGTGCGGCTATAAAGGGGTAGCATGAGGGGGCCTTGTGGTGATGGAACAGTCCTGCATTTGACGGTGGTGGTGGTTACACAAAGCTACTTATGTGATAAGATTGCATAGAACTAAACACACACCCCTGCAAAAACGAGTGCACGTAAAACTGAGGAAATCTGTAAACTGTACCAACGTCAGTTTCCTGGTTGTGCTATTGCACCATATAGTTATGCGTGATGTTGCCATTGGCAGGACTGGGAGAAGTTATAGGACACTTCTCTGTGTATTTTAGTTTGCAACTTCCTACGAATCTATAATCATTTCAAAATAAAAAGGTACAAAATAATTGAGCGGAGTATGGTTTGGTACGCTTCATTTTCTTTGCCCTGAACTGGTTTTCCTATACACAATGTGCTACTCAATTATTCCCATATACTAATAATTAAACTAGAATTGAAAAAAGATTGGGAATAATGAAGTAAAGAGAAAGGAAGGAAGGAAGGAAAGAGGAAGAAAAAAGAAATCAATGCTTACTCCTGATTATCCTCTTTGTTCTTCACTCTTAGCAGGCAGAGCTCAGGTGGCCTTGCCCTGGGCTCATTTCTGCTTTGTTCTGTGAATGAAGGCGTTCTCCCTGGAGCATAATACACCAATCATACTGCCTATTGCCAATCAGGTGCAAGGAGCTGTGCTGCTTCTGAACAAAAACTCATCCATTACATCTAAGATCCCTGCTCATCAGGCCCCCGTATTCACTTCTACTGCCAAATGTTTTCCAGGAAAATTAAAAATGGTATTTTGGCTGACAGTGGTGGAGCAAAGTATAAGTCTTAATGCAGTCCACGTGAGTCCAAGAGAGCTCCCGTGATATAATTCATTGGCTCTCTGGAAGCATATTATTAAAGTTGGCTTTCACCCGGCAGAAACGCTTTGTTCCTCCTGCTAATTCGCAGGGGAGCTAGTGCAATGCCAATCTACTTCCACGATCCCCTCCCCACTATCCCGACTCTTGGAAACTGGTCTACTGGATTACATCTGTCTGTTTCTTTCCACATTTACTGCAGTGGGAAAAAAATCACTTTCTTTCCAACATTTAATATTTGATATTTGAAACTGAAAAGCTGGATCAGCCTCCCCATCTTACCATCACGTGGTGGCTGTGTCTGTCCTGAAGTTCTCCTTCTAAGAAAGAATGAGGATTTGAATGTGAGGTCTCACTAAACAATTGTACTGCCAGCCAAATGTATAAAATCATTTACAAATCCATGAATTAAAATAACTACTGTTCTTAAGATATTTAAAGCGTATATTCCCAAACATCATCTTTGAGATCCTTAGCATCTGCCTATGCATTCCTCATTGTAAATGTCCCTTCAAACCCACTCCCCTTAATTGCTGTGGTTGGGGCTTTCTGTTCCCTCTTGCCTGGTGATATAAAGACTTCTGCGCCTGAGGAGAGGAATAACTCTTCCCGTGGACAAAGATTCTCTCCTTGACCAAACTTTGGTTAGGCTCTTCTGAGCACTCTCTCTCTTTTTTTTCAATTTAATTATTTTCTTGAGGTCATATTGGCTTATAACATTGTGTAATTTCAGGTGTATATTATTATATATCAGTTTCTGTATAGACTGCATCGTATTCACCGTCAATAATCTACTTTTTATCCATCACCATATATATATGCCCCTTTACCCCTTTTCGCCCTCCCTCCGACTCTCTTCCCTTCTGGTAACCACTAATCTGTTCTCCTTATCCTCGTGTTTGTTTATTTTCCACATATGAGTGAAATGATACGGTGTTTGTCTTTCTCTGTCTGGCTTATTTTGCTTAGCATAACACCCTCCAGGTCCATTGATGTTGTCGCAAATGGCTGAGCTCTCTTTTTGACTAGGCCCAACTTGGGATCCCATGCCCTTCCTTGTAGAGTCTAGTTCTAGCAAGCATCCTGCTACGTCAATTTAACCAGAAACCCCCATGCTTGGTATCTGATCACCCTTGATATCTGATGGAGTTCCTCATCCTCCACCATCCCCCAAGGGATGTCTGATCACTCTGGCCTGCCTTCAGCAAGAATCCTGTTAGGTCAGTTTAGCCAGAACTTCCCCTTACCCCTGATGTTTCCTCTTAGTAATTTTCTATTCACTGACTCTCACCCTGCTCCTTGGCTATAAATTCCCGTTTTTCCTTGTGGTATTCGGAGTTGAGCTCAATCTCTCTTTCCTACTGCAAAATCCCATTGCAGTAGCCCTCCCTGAATAAAGTCCAGCATACTGTTCTTTAAAAAGTGTCATTGAACAAAGTAGACTTCAAGATAAACAGGTTAAGAAAGACAAAGAAGGGAAATATATAATGATAAAAGGGACACTCCATCAAGAAGACATATCACTTATAAATATATATGCACCCAACATAGGAGCACCAATGTACATAAAACAACTATTAACAAACCTAAAAGGAGAAATCAACAACAACACAATAATAGTAGGGGATTTTAACACCCCACTTACAGCAATGGATAGATCATCCAGACAAAAAGTTAATAAAGAAATATTAGACTTAAATGAAAAACTGGACGAGATGGACCTAGTAGACATATACAGAGCACTCCACCCAAAAACAGCTGACTACACATTCTTCTCAAGCGCGCATGGAACATTCTCTAGGATAGACCATATGTTGGGAAACAAAGCAAGCCTCAATAAATTTAAGAAGATTGAAATCATAACAAGCATCTTTTCAGACCATAAGGCTATGAAACTGGAAATGAACCAGGAAAAAAAAACTGGGAAAGTGACAAAAATGTGGAGATTAAACAACATGCTACTGAACAACCAATGGATCATTGATGAAATTAAAGGAGAAATCAAAAACTATCTGGAAACAAACGAAAATGATAACATGCCATATCAAACCATATGGGACGCAGCAAAAGCGGTCCTGAGAGGGAAACTCATAGCGATACAAGCCCACCTTAACAAACAAGAAAAAGCCCAAATAGGCAACCTTAAATTACACCTAACAGAACTAGAAAAAGAAGAACAAACAAAGCCCAAAGCCAGCAGAAGGAGAGAAAAAATAAAAATCAGAGCAGAAATAAATGATATTGAGACCAAAAAAACAGTAGAAAGGATTAATGAAACAAAGAGTTGGTTCTTCGAGAAGATAAACAAAATAGACAAACTCTTAGCCAGGCTAACTAAGAAAAAAAGAGAAAAGGCTCAAGTAAATAAAATTAGAAATGAAAGAGGAGAAATTACAACGGATACCATGGAAATACAGAGGATTATAAGAGAATACTATGAGAAATTATATGCCAACAAATTGGACAATCTAGAAGAAATGGATAAATTCTTAGACTTATACAACCTCCCAAAATTGAACCAAGAAGAAATGGAGAATCTGAATAGACCAATCACAAGTAAAGAGATTGAAACAGTAATCAAAAACCTCCCAAAAAATAAAAGTCCAGGACCAGATGGCTTCTCCAGTGAATTTTACCAAACATTCAAAGAAGATTTAATACCCATCCTCCTCAAACTATTCCAAAAAATAGAGGAAGATGGAACACTTCCTGAATCATTCTATGAGGCCAACATCACCCTGATACCGAAACCAGACAAAGACAATACAAAGAAAGAAAATTACAGGCCAATATCGCTGATGAACATTGATGCAAAAATCCTCAACAAAATATTGGCAAACCGAATACAACAATATATTAAAAAGATCGTACACCATGATCAAGTGGGATTTATACCAGAGACGCAGGGATGGTTCAACATCCGCAAATCAATCAACGTGATACATCACATCAACAAAACAAAGAATAAAAACCACATGATCATCTCAATAGACGCAGAGAAGGCATTTGACAAGATACAACATCCATTTATGATAAAAACTCTCAATAAAATGGGAATAGAAGGAAAGTACCTCAACATAATAAAGGCCATATATGACAAACCCACAGCCAACATCATACTCAACGGGGAAAGACTGAAAGCCATTCCTCTGAGAACAGGAACGAGGCAGGGCTGCCCACTCTCACCACTCCTGTTCAACATAGTACTGGAGGTTTTGGCCAGAGCAATTAGGCAAGAAAAAGGAATAAAAGGAATCCAAATAGGTAACGAAGAAGTGAAACTCTCACTATTTGCAGATGACATGATTGTATATATAGAAAACCCTAAAGAATCTGTTGGAAAACTGTTAGAAACAATCAACAACTACAGCAAAGTTGCAGGGTACAAAATCAATCTACAAAAATCAGTTGCATTTCTATATGCTAATAATGAACTAACAGAAAGAGAGCTCAAAAAGATAATACCATTTACAATTGCATCAAAAAGAATAAAATACCTAGGAATAAATCTTACCAAGGAGGTGAAGGACCTATACAATGAGAACTACAAGACATTATTGAGGGAAATCTACGATGACATAAAGAAATGGAAAGATATCCCATGCACGTGGATTGGAAGAATAAACATAGTTAAAATGTCTATATTACCTAAAGCAATCTACAGATTCAATGCAATCCCAATCAGAATCCCAATGACATTCTTCACAGAAATAGAAAAAAGAATACTAAAATTTATATGGGGCAACAAAAGACCCCGAATAGCTAAAGAAATCCTAAAGAAAAAGAACAAAGCAGGAGGCATCACAATTCCTGACTTCAAAACATACTACAAAGCAATAGTAATCAAAACAGCATGGTACTGGTACAAAAACAGACACACAGATCAATGGAACAGAATTGAAAGCCCAGAAATAAAACCACACATATACGGACAGCTAATTTTCGACAAAGGTGCTAAGGACATGCAATGGAGAAAGGAAAGTCTCTTCAATAAATGGTGTTGGGAAAACTGGACAGCCACATGCAAAAGAAGGAAAGTGGACCATGTGCTATCGCCATACACAAAAATTAACTCAAAATGGATCAAAGACCTGAAGGTGAGACCTGAAACTATAAAACTCATAGAAGAAAATATAGGCAACACACTATTTGACATTGGGTTTAAAGGAATCTTTTCGGATGACATGCCTACCCAGACTAGGGAAACTAAAGAAAAAATAAACAAGTGGGACTTTATCAGACTAAAGAGCTTTTATAAGACAAATGAAATCAGAATCAAGATGAACAAACAACCAACCAGCTGGGAGAGAATATTTGCAAAACATACATCTGACAAGGGGTTGATCTCCATAATATATAAAGAACTCACACAATTGAACAACAAAAAAACAAACAACCCGATCAAAAAATGGGCAGAGGAAATGAACAGACACTTCTCCAAGGAAGATATACAGATGGCCAATAGGCACATGGAAAGATGCTCAACATCACTAATCATCAGGGAAATGCAAATCAAAACAACACTAAGATACCACCTCATGCCCGTTAGAATGGCTATAATCACCAAGACAAAAAACAACAAATGTTGGAGAGGATGTGGAGAAACAGGAACCCTCATACACAGCTGGTGGGAATGCAAATTGGTGCAGCCTCTATGGAAAACGGTATGGAGATTCCTCAAAGAATTAAAAATAGAGATGCCCTATGATCCAGCCATCCCACTACTGGGAATCTATCCAACGCACCTGAAATCAACAATCCAAAGAGGCTTATGCACCCCTATGTTCATTGCAGCATTATTCACCATAGCCAAGAAGTGGAAGCAACCTAAGTGTCCCTCGACTGACGATTGGATTAAGAAAATGTGGTATATATATACAATGGAATACTACTCAGCCATAAAAAAAGACAAAATCGTCCCATTTGCGACAACATGGATGGGCCTGGAGCGTATTATGTTAAGTGAAATAAGCCAGAAAGAGAAAGACAAACACTGTATGATATCACTCATATGTGGAATATAAACCAACACATGGACAGAGAAAACTGGACTGTGGTTACCCGGGAAGTGGGGGTGGGGGGTGGGCACAAGGGGTGAAGGGAGTCATATATGGGGTGATGGACAAACAAAAATGTACAACCCAAAATTTCACAATGTTAGAAACCATTAAAATATCAATTAAAAAAAAAAAAAAGTGTCATTGAATAATTTTTTCTTTAACATCATCACAGATTTCCCACTGCCTGAGAGGGACATGGATGAAGTCACATCCCCTGCCTAACCTCAGTCTCCTCATATGTACTGAGACAACATGATCAGGGCCAGCTTCACGTTGCGAGACCTGCGCAGTTGCTCAGGGTCCCATGCTCAGAGGGCCCCTAGCTTGGTTTAATGCTCTACTGTCACTGTCTTGAAACCCTTAATAATTCTGTCTTTGAACTTATATTTTGCAAGTGAAATCCAACAGGACAATGGAACATGTGCATGAGTGGAGAAGATGTGCACAATATGCATGTCCTCTGCTCCTCTCTGACTTCTTGACATATAGCATTTGCAATGCCCTGCTGGACCCATGATGTGTTGTGGGAGTTGAGCAAGACTGAAGGCGAGTACAAGGTAAGTGTGCTAGGTTTATGACTGAACAAGCAGGAACGTGGTCGCTTGGAACCAGAACTTGCTTTGAATGAAGAAGGCAATGATGTTCTAAGAAACATAAATGATCAAGGAATCCTATCATATCCCTTCTTACTCATGTTACTCCCCTGTTAGCCGACTATTTATGCTAAAAATGATGACCCAGAAGGAAAGAGAAAGATATGACAACCCACAGTTCTATTTCCTTTCAGTCCTTCCTTTTTCTTCAGTAAGAGAATGTTGGTAGAATATGTGCATATTGAGGAGTAAAATAAAAGCAGATAAGGTAAGTTTGTGCAGTGTTTCTACTATTCTGGTAAGAATGAAATACATATGCATGCATGGGCTATGAAATATGAATTGTACAATTTCAGTGATTCTGTATACATGTTAAACGCTCTGATATTTGCATTTAAATCTGGCATTGCACAATGTAAAGATAAATGGTAAAATTCATGCTAATGATTTAAAATTATAATTTTTTTCTTACAATGACATTAATTAGTAAATAAAAAACATCATGACAAGTCAAGAGACAGAGAGAGAGAGACTCTGGAAGAAAGGAAAAAGCTTTAGCATCTTTTTAGTATGTTTAATGACATTGCTCCCCACCACGTCCTTTTTGAACAACAAACTCCCTATTTTAATTTTGCACTGGGCAGATTATGTAGCTGCCTCTGAGCATGAGCCACCTCAGATTGCTATTGTAGGGATTAAATGACAATGTACATGAAAGTCCCAGGCACAAACAGAATATCAACCAGTCCTCCCTCCCTCTTCCCCAATTCACTCCACCCAGCCGCTTCTCTCTATCCTTCACGCCTGCAGTCTTCTCTTGCTCTAATCGATTATCCCCCATGCCACTGAAATTAACATCCTAAAGCAGAAATCTGATCATGGAAACCCCTAGTTCAAAAGCCTTCAGTGGTTTTCCGTTTCCTGTGAGATCAAACCCAAGCTCCTCTGCAGAGCATGCTGGGTCTGTGAGGACCCCCTTGACCCACCTTGAGGACCCAGTCTCAGCCGCCTGACTTAGATGTCTAGGCTGATTGAGGCTCTGCATCATCTGAGACCTCAGAGCAGCTTTATCACTTATCAAAACATGCTACGATGATTTGTTTTTTCAATATTTGTCTTTGCCGGACTGTGAGCTCCTTGAGGACAGAAACCAAATAGCATTCATCTTTGTACTCCACAGCATGAAGCTCTATGCCTGGAACTCATAAACATGTGTTCACAAATGGAGATCAGCAGTAGGTATAAGGCAGGATTTCCGCTTCATATTCTAAGTGTACCCTTTATTTCTTTTGCTGAATTTTGTCTTCTTTAGAAATGCACTGTGACAAAAAGGGACTATAACACTCCTATTATACTTCTGTCATAAAGCCTCACTGGAATAAGTAATCCACTGAGTGAATGTTTCGATTTGTACAACCTCAACTGGAATAAAAACACTCACTAATCAGCTGCTTAGCTAACAATTACCTACATATTAAATACTTCAGGTGTACATATTATTTAATGGTGTACCACGACAAATCCTTTTATAAAAACAATGAAACCTTAGTTACATGTTTATACACCTAAATTTACATATTACCATTTTTTTTTCTTAAATTCAGTATATATCTTGCTTCAAGAGAATGCCATAGTGGGCAAAATAACTCCTCTGTGGGGGAGGGGGTGAGAGTGGTGTTCACATACATAAGGAAAATCCATCCTTTTCAAGTAGCACTATATTTTATGCCACTATAGAGTAATCTCTCTCTCTTTTTTTTTAGTTGTTAAATTCTGCTCATCCTATAGACTTGAACAAACTAATTTTCCTCTCCTTAATTAAGCCCATTGCCATATTTCATTCATTCACGCTTCTCATTAAATGAAACATTATTTTCACTTATAAATGTTCCATGATGTGTTCCTAGTGGTTTCTAATTGGGGACAATTATAAGAAGATAAATCAGAACTCATCAGTGGCAGTTGTCATTAGCGCATCCCTGTTCGGCTTCTGATGCCTACATGTTGGTTTAAGGCAATAGGGCAAAGCAGGACCCCAGAGGGAGCCTCGGTGGAGAAACTCAGGAAATTTGCAGGCAGTGAGGGCATCCTTCATTTTTAATTTGTTGGTTTAATCTGGCTAGAGAGGAACTGACAAAATCTTCATCACCTGATGTGCTTAATGGTCTAAATGAAAAGAGCTGGTGGTATTGGTTTAGTTCCTATTAGAACCATTTCTAAGTCACACAAGCCCCCAATAAATTACTCTAATGAGCCCTTCTCACGGAAAATGTACCACGGAAACTAGACTTTGGTATTTTGTATAGATTTTCCAAAAGCATCAAAAAAGTGGTATGATGAAAGAATCTCTAGAAACTGGGTCATCATGCCCCTCGAAGCATAGGTCATTCTCAACCTCAGAGAGAACGATACCGCAAGCAGAGGAAAGATTTCCTCACTTCCTTTGCCTATTCACAAAGGGACAACCAGGAAAGCAAATGTAATTTTTGTTTTGTTTTATTTGTAATTGGTGGGGTTGATCTGCATTTTCACTACTGAATAATACACTGACTACTTTTTTTACGATTCTGAGTTAATATAAAAAAAGAGTTAATATTAAAAAAACATAAAAAGAGTAAAATGTTGGAATGGAGCATAAAATAGAATAAACTGATTCCTCCAGAATCAAGGAAGACATACTTCTCTTGCTTTATTATATAAATGGTTAATAGTTTAAAAATAATAGCACAGGTAAGGACAATTTGAAATGTTTTTAAAAAGAGGCTTAAAGTCAAAACAAGAATAAAAATCATACTTCTTTTCCTTTGTCTTTCTTGACCTTCAAAATATAGGAAAATATCAAAAAATAAAATTCCCCCCTAAATTTGGAATTTTATGTAATTAATGCACCCCCCCCCGGGAAATGACTATTTTCCCCCATAGTGACTGGACAAGCCAGACTCAGAGTGTCAATTTGGTAAACTGATGTAAATATATGCTCATTGATTTTGCCATCATCTACTTAGACCCCCTTTCCCTTTAACATAGTCATATAAGTGTGCACGCACACACACACACACACACACACACACACACACACACACATGTTCTACACCACCACTACCACCAACACCACCAACATTCTTTTTGTCCTAATTGGGAAGTTGGGACAGTATTTTGTGTTAGGGAATAGAGAACAGAAGTGTCAGCATGTAACCTTAGGGTTAATAAAAGGAAAATTTAACTTTTGTATAAAATAAACTAAGTGTATGGGTCATACTTTATATCTCCTTTTCTTTTCCTTTCCTGGAGATGCAACTAAGAACTCTAGCCAGTCATGCTATAAATTTGGACTGTGTATTTCAAAGGGGTTGAGCAGTTTACCGTGCCTGGGTCCTTGAAAGGTATCATCACTGTTTGAAAAAAAATAATAAACATATACTACCTATTGAGAATTGGTCAGTGGAAATATCTTATATAACATAAAATAGTATTAGGTAGGTATTCTTTACTGAGCTTAGGTCATTTAGTAGAGGATTTTTGTGGAATTCCTTCATCTTTTTCCTGAGCCCTCTTTTGGTGGAAGGCATTGTATTGCTTGCATGTCCCAAGAATGTGTTCTGCAAGTTGAAGTGAAAGGTGACAAAGAGCTCTTGAAGGGGAACTCAGCTCAGACCACCATAAGTCCACAGAGAGGTCGGAAATCAACCTGTAGCTTTCAGACTAATACCCTACCACTCCAACACAGCAGCTAATCCTGGTTAAACAGCTCTAGCCAGTTAACCTAGACATACTTACATCAGGAAGTTGTGTGATGGATTAAAGTTAGCTGCAAATTCTTACCACTTCATCCGTTGAGAAGTGATGTCTATTTCGCTCTCTCCCCTTGAATCTGGAATGGCCATGACCTGTTTAGATCATTAAAAAGCAGCAGAAGTGATGCTTTCTAACTTTCTAACTTCTTAAGCCTGGGCCTTAAGAGATCTACAGGTGTAGATCCCTTCATGAGAGAATGGAAGCCAGCCTCTATATAAGAAGTTTGACTACTCGGTGACAACTATGCTTGGAGGAAACCCAAGCAAGCCACTTGACGAGAAAGGGAACACGTGGAAGGGCACTGGGGTGCCAGACACATGAGTGAAGCCATCTTGGACCCTCAGTAGAGTGGATGACTTCAGTTAATGCTACATGTAATAGAAGAACTACAGAGATGAACCCTGCCTGGATTCCTGACCCAGAGGATTGTGAACAAGCAAAATGATGTTTGTTGTTAAAGCCACTAATAAGGTTTGGGTTAGTTTGCTAAAGGTAATAGCTAACCAAAACAATGTGCATAGCACAGGACACTCCTTGTCAGCGAACAATAGTAAAGGAAACTGATCTAACGATTGACTTTTAAATTTACAAGGGATAATGTATTTTATTTTGATGAGAAAGACACTTGCAGAAATACAGGGCTAAACATTTAACTATCTGCTTCATTGTATCCTAAGTAAACTCATCTTTTATTTTATTTAATTCTTCAGTGAATTAAAGTGAATATACACTAGATGTACTCCATGTGAGTTTCTGGGGTTGAGATTTTAATAAAAGGTAAAATACTTAAGGCCCATTACCTTAAAGAAAAAATACAGTTTGAAATAGAAATCACGTATAAAACTATAAATTATTAGTGGGTAACATAGAAAGATTGAAAGTTAGCATAAACTGGGCATGTGATAACATGAACCAGAAAAAAAAAAGAGACTCAAAAGAAGTGAATTTCACCACGGAAGATATTTGGGCAGAAATATGGTTAGAAGTAGTTTTTAAAAGAAATGATGGGATAAAACTGGACAGTAGAAGGGAGGAGAATTCCATGGGAGTATTGACATGGCAATTTCTAACACGAGTTAAAGATGAAAGAAAAATAAAAATCAATAACCTATTTAAGTTAGTTTAACATTTCTAGACAACACCCTCCCTGAGGTCTGCAGGATGTAATTCAGCCTGAGAAATACTTCTTCCAATGCTATCGTGGTGGTGAAAGGGAAGTATGACGATGCAAGTGACAATGTCACTTGAACAGTGATATTTGGGATCCATTAGAAGGAGAGAGTGTGAGAGGACAAGCCAAATAAAATGATGAGCGAAAACCAAAATAAAACACACAAAAAATCTCAATGACAAAGAAATGAGAAACTACTGCAGGGGCACCTTGCTTTGGACTTATTACTATAATTTCATGTGTGTGTGTATTTTGCAACAGCAAATATGTTAATATCTTGGGGTCTCTGAAAGAAGGGGATTGAGATGAGTTATGTAATGAAATTTTATAGCAAAAAAAACCCTGCTGTAAAACAAATAGAAAGTGTGTGCATTTTCCCCACATCAAGTTTTTTTATAGGAGTTTTATTTCAAGACTGCTGGACCAGCAGTAAATACTCATGTTAAAATTATCTGCAATAAAATTAAAAATGTTCAATATCATTGGTCATCAGAGAAATGCAAATTAAAACCAAAATGAGATACTACTTCATATCCACTCGATTGGCTATTTTTAAAATATTGTCACTACCAAATGTTGGCAAGGCTGTGAAGCAACTGAAATTTTGATATGTTGTGGGAGTGTAAAATTGTACAACCACTGTGAGGAAAGGTCAGCCAGTTTCTTATAAAACTATACACATACCTACCCAGTGATCCAAGGATTCCAATCCTAGATATTTTCCCGAGAAATATAAAACATATATATCTACAAAAAAGACTTGTACGAGAATGTTTTCAGCAGCTTTACAATAGCCCCAAACTGGAAAGAGCCTGGATGCTCAACAATAGGAGGACGGATAAATAATCTGTGGCACATTCATACAAAGAATGTTGCTAAGCAGTGAGAAGGGAAGAACTATTGATACATGCAGCAGCATGGAGGAATCCAAAAGCTTCATGCCCAGCAAAAGATGACACACAAAATAACACATACTCTTGGTTGCACTTAATATGGAATTTCCGAACAGCCAAAACTATTCTACGCTAGAAAAAGAAAAACCAAGCAGTAGCTGCCTTTGAGAAGTAGGGTGGAGATTTACTGAGAAGGAGCGTGAATTAGCTTCCTGGAGTGATGGGCAATGTCTGTATCTTGACAGAGGTGCGGGTTACAAATTTGTGCTCATTTGTTAAAACTTGGTGAATGGGACACTTAAGATTTGTCCATTTCCGTGTATGTAAATTGTACTTCAAAGTGAAAAATAGGAATTGGAAATAAATATTAAACTCCAGTTATTAATATGCATGTTGATGTATTTGGGGGGGGATGTGTAGTGATGTCTGTGATGTTTTTGAAATGCATCAATAAGTAACATTTGCTATTTAACAAATAGCACTTATTAATTAACAAATAGCATTTGTGTAGAGAGATGGCAGAGGAATACATATGTGATCAATCAAGTATATTAAACTTTAGTGGTAGGATGTAAGTGGTGGATATATGGATGCTCACTGCAAAATTCTTTCAACTTTTCCATATGTTTAAATTTTTTTCGTAATTAAATGTTAAAAGAGAATTACCTACAGTATGAGCAATTGGGAAAAGAATGAATCCCATATTCCTGGCTCAAACATGTTCTGTGGTACACCTGAGAGGAAAAAGCAAATTCCCCAAGTGAGAAGATTAATAATCTAATCTAACTGGAGAGCTGCATAGAAAATATAGCATGGGGGCCGGCCCCGTGGCTTAGCGGTTAAGTGCGTGCGCTCCGCTGCTGGCGGCCCGGGTTCAGATCCCGGGCGCGCACCGACGCACCGCTTCTCTGGCCACGCTGAGGCCGCATCCCACATACAGCAACTAGATGGATGTGCAGCTATGACATACAACTATTTACTGGGGCTTTGGGGGGAAAAATAAATAAAAAAAAAAAAAAGAAAATATAGCATGCACCCGTGTAACATACACAAACAAGAACTGACAAAGTGCTAGAACTGGTTTTCTCCAGTACGAATAGAAAATAAGAAATTATACTTTACTACAGAAACATGTGAGATATTCAGTGTTATGAGAGGAATGTCTGTTTTGATTGCTATTTTATTTAGGGGTAGGCAAACCATCTCTGTAAAGAGCCAGATGTTTCAGGCTTTGTGGGTCATATGGTCTTTACTGTAGTTCCTCAACTCTGGGGTTATAGTGCAGAAGCTACCATCAACAATACCTAAATGACTGGGCATCGTTATGTTCCCATAAAGCTTTATTTACAAAAACAGGCTGCTTGTCATAGTAGACTCAGGCTTTTACAGAGCTCCTAGTAGGTGCTGGGGAGCTGGGAGAACCAACCACTACCAAGACATAGTTCCTGCCCTTCAGGAGCTCATGCTGTTGGTGAACTTGTGGGAATAGGACCAATGGGCAACAGGCGAATGGGAGTAAAAGTTACCCATTATAAAGACCTTTCTATAAGTAGAGCTGAGTTGAATTTTATACCTGAGACAGAGGAAGCTCACCGTTCCTGGAAGTAATCAAGGAGAAGCAAATGATCTCCAGTCAGATATGTTTATTAGAGCAATGCCTCAATTAGAAGAACTGAATCCTGATTCTGATGTATAAGGTCACAATTTACAAATTCGATTTCTTAGTGGAAGACAGAAAATATCAGATTATACTTAGTAACAGGGTCTTGTTAGTCATTGTGTACAATATTTTAAAATATTTTTACCTGTACCTATTTTTTCTTTATCTAGAATTCAGCAGACTGCAAGGGTCAGTCCCCTTTCAAAGACGATCATTAAATTTTCCTTAGGTTTGATTAATTTAAGAACAGAATGAAACATTTGTAAACCACCTGTCTCTTTATCTCAAATTATGGGTCAAAATGCAAGCTATTTCATTTAGAAAATATAACAAAATTTTACCCATTATTTTTGGCTGACAATTTCAAAATGACACAAATGAGACTGATTGCTTTTAAGTTCTTTTAGTTTCCTGATATTAAATCTTTTACGAATTGAGAGATAAAAGTAATAGAAATTAAGTAACTATAACACCTCACTTGACACTGTATTTTATTTATTAGTTCATTATTCATGCCTTAAAATGTTAACTTACAGGTGGAAATATCTACAGGTGGATATGACAGATATCTATAAATAATGGCTAGCCCATGACACGAAACTAGGCTTCTGAAGCCAAACATTTTCCTAATATTTTGAAATAAATTCACCAGTTTGTAAAGAATGTTCTGGAGTACCAAGTAGAAACATTGAAGCACTTTAAAAACCTAATAATGCACTTGTCACTATATGCAAGGGTAAATTTTACTGAGTTATTATTATGTATTTTAGCCCTTTTAAGACTGTGCCAAATAAACTCCTTCCTTATATTTGTTTTATTGAACTCTGAGTTTCAGTGGCCCTGTGTGTTCATGACAGCAATTCTCAATTCCTTGTATAAGAAATCAAGTTGGACTTAAAGAGATTCATGACTGTCCCCTGAGAGTGTGTTTTCTGAAGAGGGAACAAATAAGAGTTCATATCATCTAGCATCATCTTAATGTGCCTAATCTGTGCCCACCACTGTGCCAGGCACTGGAAGGAAAAGATAACAAACAGC
The DNA here is from genome assembly GCF_020826845.1 of Diceros bicornis minor. Lineage (NCBI taxonomy): Eukaryota > Metazoa > Chordata > Mammalia > Perissodactyla > Rhinocerotidae > Diceros > Diceros bicornis. Next base: position 52,781,160 of record NC_080759.1, on the reverse strand, counting down.
ACTCCTGAGGTTCATGGGATTCAGTGGTGAGGGCAGGCTTGCAGTGGGTACCAAGTCTAAGATATGGCAGGATCAGAAGCACAGTGCTGGGAAGGATTGCGTGTGAAGGAGGAAATGGTAGAAACACAAAAGGAGAGATGGTGTGTGGCTGGACTGTACAGGTTGAGGGGATTTTTGATAAACAAATAATGAGCGTGTGATTATAGTTGGGTTGGGCGCATTGAGGGAAAAAGCATTTCGGGGGAAAGAAATGAATGTGAACACAAAGGGTAAGTTTGGAGCACAGACAGTATCCTGGTATGCCTGGAGCAAAGGAGGTGCCTTCAAGAAGGAAGAGAAGGGGTGTACTAGGAGATGGTCCCAGATGATAAATTGGGGCCAGTTTGTGAGAGACCCCAAATGCCAAGATTTGGCATTTATTCTGGAAGGACATAGGTAGCATTGGAGGTTTCCGAGCAAATAATGGCCTGATCAAAGAAGATGGTCTGGAGAATTTCCCACAACTTCACATAAGCATCACAAGCTTAGGGGTGGCTGGGCCTCGTCTGAGGATCTGGATCTCAAAATTAGCACCGGTGTGGCTCCCCGCAGGTTCAGTACAGGCTGTTACACAGTATCTCAACTCAGCAGTCTCAGCCTGCTCAGCCTGAGTCACGTGTATGACACGTGGAGGAAGACCCCACAGGCCTACCATAACTGATGTGGATAAGAGTTTTGGTTGGGGAGGAACATTAAGAGGATCTCAAAAGCACACAAAAATAGCCAGCTGCTTCCTGTTGAACTGGGTGTACCAAACTGGGAGAACGGGATCTTCATCGTCAAAGGGCTTTCAGTATGGTGAAGGCAATCCCATAGAGAATATACAACTACAGAAGTACATTCAATTATGTGTTTTTAATTTCATTCATTCGTTAAATGAACAAATATGTATGAGTATCCACAATGGACCAGGTACTCTTTAGGAGGCTGATGATTCAGTGGTGAACAAGGAGGTGCCACTGTGAATACAGAATCAACATGGATGGACAGGGTGAGCTGTCTGGGAAAGGTTCCAAGAGGAGTTACAGAGTTTCCAAGTTCTAATATATGAACCACACAGGATGCTGAGAAAAACATATGGTCTCATATTAAAAATGTGTGCCTAATTTCACAATCATGCTTATAAAGGGTTCTGAGTTAACAAGATTTAAAGAATGTAAGAAGAAGCAAATTACTGAGAATGAACACAATATTTAATCTTAGTGATGTACAGTTTATAAAGGGAGAATATTTGGATGGTCTCATATATAAGATAAGTGATTTCTTTGCATTATCACCGATGTCCTTATTACATACTTCAGCTGAGACTGATGATTTAATCAGTGTCTAGAAAAACATGATTTAGTTCTCTCCAAAAGACATACTTCAATTTTAACTTTATAAGAGATACAGTACATAGTCCTGCTTAAGGGACTTGTTTCTTTTATGGGAAGTCTAATCTACATGTAATTCTTCTCTTTACTCTTTATTCCCTTCCCTGCAGCAAGGGAACATAGCTGCTAAAAAGTGATTACACCTAAAAGTTACACATGTTCAATGACTTAAAATAGCTTTGAATGAAATATCTAGTGTTGATTTAGAGAAGTAAAGCACACCACCATGATGCTGTGTACCTACAACTAGCAGCAGACACGCCTTTTCCTACATAGGGAATTTACCTGGCAGAGAGGGCAGCCAGCTCAATAATGATGTCTCAATTCCTGTGCTAGCCAAGCTTGGGCCCCAAAGCACGGGTTTCTCAGGTCTCTGCGACCAGCCCCACATTTTCGCACTGTTGAACTTGAAGGCCAAGCCATATGATGCTTTTCCCAGTCAACATTCAGTATGCTTAAAATGGCATCAAATCATTCCTTAAGGACAGGCCTAGACAGCACAGAGGATTCCTAGGGGGTGGCGGGGGAGTGGACGGGGTCCCCATAGACTTTAACAATTGCAAAGATTGGATCTCTGTCCATGAATTGGCCAGAAGCTCTGTTAGCTAAAAAGGGGAAATCAAACACTCTTTCCCTTGTATTCCTTTAATTTCTTCTTAATGGGCTTCATGGAAGAAGATAGGATAAATAAATGTGAATAGTTCCCCACGAATAGTTTGGTTTATGGTCCAAATTGGGGCATTTTTTTAGAGAGAAAGATGTGAGTGAGGGTCTATCAGTAGCTATGCCAAGACAACTGGCATAAACTAGACTGTTTTGGGGAAACCACCAGGAATAGGGTTTCCTCCCCATAATTAACCAGAAATTCAAGGAACCCATTGTTATATTCAAGTAAAAATATTATTTAGATGATTATTTGCTGAAGCTAACGTATTTCTCTTCATCTTTACATATTCTTTCATTAATTTTGATGTATACTGAACAGCGACATTACAACTATTCTAGTTGATGGAGATCTTGGTTCACTTCGTCTAAATTCCCTGTGATTAATGCTTCATCTTAGCTCAAACTCAAAAAGAAGTTATGTAGGTTTTTATTCTCCTCAAGCTCCATTTCTACTTTCCTAGCCAACTGGCAACATAGAGCTTTAACTGTGATATGTCATGATGTGTGTGGGTTTTAAAAATCATTTAATAAGACAGGCAACTTACCTTAAGAATATTGGAATTCCTATGAAAGCATCTGAGCAAATAAAACTTATTTCGACATTCTTATGTACTATGATTGAACGAGAACATGTTGACTGCAGAAAATCCCCAATGAGAAATACCGGGAAATAATCTGGCCTTAAATTCAGAAATTGAGAAGACCAAAGGGTATTTTGATCTGCAACTACTATTTGAAAATGCTCACAATACCAGCATTATAAAATACACGTACCAATATTCAATGTTAGAATGACGTTAGAGGGCCAATATGTATATTTTTACATATTTATGATAAAGTAAGTATATGTTGGGAAAGTATAATACACAATCAGATATATTCCATCCCAAAATTAAAATTTAACTTCAAAATAGCATGGCTAGAGTTATTGCTGAAGTTGTGTTATCTATAAACTTGTCAAACTATATTTTTGCTTTTATATGCAGAGCACATCCGCATGTAAACAAATATAATGTGAATAGAATCATGTAGGCAGGGGATATATATTTGTCAATGCCTGATTGTCTTTCACGAAAAGATATCAACTATATAGAAAATATCCATAGTTGCTAGAAAGACAGAGTTTTGGATTTAGAAGAATATATTTTTTGTTCATTTAAAGATCTGAAAACATAATGTATAACAATTAGATTGATTTTTTTTTTAAAGGATGATAGTTTTCCTGTAAGGCAAAGTTAAAAAAAATGCTACATCGGGATCATGTTTGGTAATTAATTTGTGTTTGTTACTGAAATGTGTGTCATAGCATTAATAACAAATAAACGTGATATTTTAGAATTTTTCTTACAACTATATGTAATCCTGCAACATATAACTTCACTTGCATAGAGCAGAGTTGATATAAAGGTAAAAACTGCGCATCAAGCCATTTTATTATTAAGCTCATTATATTTATAATTAAAAACAAGGAAATTGTTCAAAGCTCCACTGAGGGATGGGAGCCGTCTCTAACTGAGCTGGGGGATGCTACTGACCAATATCTCAGCTCCATTACCATGTCTGGGGGAAGTACGTCAGTCAAACTGTCTTCTCTCTTAATCATCAGTTAATGTGACTATTAATAAGATATTTTTTCCAATATGTGCTTCCATTAGCATAATGCTGGGCCCTAATCACCTTATGCTTTTTTTCATCTTTAAATATCTGACACAAACATCGCAGTAGCAAAGGGGCCCCTGTGGCTTTGTAATCTGGTTCTAATCTAGGGATGACATTCTTTTGTGTGCCTTTTAATCCAGCTTCCTTTGATTATTAAGTACTACATGTTTACGGTAAAAATTTAGAAATTCAGTGAAGTTAAGAAAAATTAAAATCACTTTTAATTCCATTAGAGATAATCATTGTGAAGATTTCATTGCATTTTCTTCTACTATTATCCATTAACATCTATTTCTTTTTTATTTTATTGTTTTGCAAAATTAAAGTCATACTATTTTTCACTTGCCACTGTTTTGTTAGCATTTCTCCCAGGCTTTATTCCTTGAAGTACATTATGGATGTACACTATATATATATATTTTTTTTGTGTGTGTGTGAGGAGATCAGCCCTGTGCTAACATCTGCCAATCCTCCTCTTTTTTTTTTGCTGAGGAAGACTGGCCCTGGGCTAACATCCGTGCCCATCTTCCTCCACTTTACATGGGACGTCGCCACAGCATGGCTTGCCAAGCAGTGCGTCGGTGAGCGCCCAGGATCCGAACCGGCGAACCACGGGCCGCCGCAGCGGAGCGCGTGCACTTAACCGCTTGTGCCACCGGGCTGGCCCCCATGTACACAATATTTTAAAGCTACCTTATCTTTGATAATTTTGTATTTCCAATTTATTATGATTATATATTTATTGTAATAAATGCTATACATATCACTATATATGTATAAACATATATTTTGCTGTAATAAATATCTTCATAAAATGTTGGCTGTTTTCTTTGAACAGATTTTTACACGTGGATTGTGGGGACAAACAATGAAACTATTTTAGTGTTCTTGTAATTCTACAAATTCTTTTCTAAAAAATACTGTTTACAGTTAGTTTGACATAGGTTCAGGTATAAGTCATGTAAGGCTTTTTACAAAACATCTGAATTTAATACTAAACTTTAATTACACAATCAAATACAAACTGGAAATTCTCAATAAATCAACTTGCTAATTGCATAGAAGATACGAATATATAAGATCAATAAGTCACACACAGATTAAGTCCAAACAGATTAGAATTTTGAAAAAACACTCCGCCCTTTATAAAGCACACAATAAATCTACTTTTTGTTATTCATATTTGCCTCAAGACAACAATTACAGCAATTCTCCCAAATATTAAAACCCCACACATTTATATATAATTGGCTTAATGTGTTTTGTTCTGATGAAATTCAACTTAATTCAGCAAGAGAGGATAACTGAATTTTTCAGTGGGTTATTGTTTCCTTCTTTATAATAATGCTTACAGGTGAAATTTGACATAGTTCCATAAATTGTTCAATCTCATGTTTTTATAATTATAATATCTCAAATTTGAATCCAGATTTTATGAGTATAAAAACCCCATCAATCTCATCTTTTATTTAATAATAGCTTGATTTTTTTATTTAAATAAAGAGAGATCCACTCAACACTCTGTTATAGTTTCCAAAAAATAACCACGAAAAAGATGCTATATATCTACCAAACAGATACGTTATGTATAGGCACCAGCACTTCTGTCTAACAGAATGTGGAAAAAGAACACTCGTATGTTATTAAAATAGTTAGTGTATTGATTTTTTTCTCTAATTTTTGTATAAAAAGTGTGTAGATGTAGATACAGATATATATTGACAAATTAGAATCCCTTTGCATACACAAAAGAGTTATCTAAGCAGTTTGTGGAAGATTTGTCTTAGAGGATCAGATTATGAAAACACAACTAACATTGACACTGAACAAATGAGTACGGAAAATCAACTGTGTTAATACTGATTGGAAATATTTGACGCAATAACTAAAAAATTATTCATTCACCTATGGTAGAGAAAAGAAGAGTTAATTTGGAGAAACTTCAAGATTTCATTATTGTGACTACTCAATAGTTTTGGGAAATGTGTTTTTCTTTGCTGAAGGCTCTTTCAATGTTCCTGGGGTGAACATAGGATAAATACACATGTGTTGTGTTCTGGCTTTGAACTGAAATCATTTCTGAAGTTGAAGGAAAGAAAGGGACTTGAATCAGCGTGATAGTGAGTGAGAAATATATTCCATTTTATGGGATTACAATCATGATATACACCATGAAGTATATATTTAAAGAATATTTTGGTTTTTATCAGCATTTTACCACAACAAGAACACTTGAAGAAAAGTCACTGATGTGACGCAATGAAAATAAACTGGTACTATGGCACTGGTATGCAACGCAGGCCACTTTTGTTTTATAACAACAAATCCAGACTTTGACTTCAGTCTCCGAATATATATATATATATATATATGCATGCACATATGTGCCTTTATATAAGCACGTGCAGATATATACAGATTAATTTAAATTCTCTAGTTAAACATTCTCTTCCAAATTTTTATCTTTATTTTCCTATTTTGATGTTCTATTTTCTTACTTGTCTTCACATTCTCTTAAGTTATATACTGTTAACTCTGAGAAAAACTAAACCAAACATGACATTTACCAGCACTCTAAGCAATGAGAAAACTAGTATAGAGGACACATTTTTCATTTGGAAATCACACAAAATCAAGTTCAAATTCAATCTGTTATTTCTCAACAGTGTAAACCTGAGTAAGATTTTTAAATACTCTGTGAGTTTCTGGTTTCTTTTCCAAGATAGCATTATAATATCAACCTGATTGTGTGGGCATAACAAAAAGTATACATTGGATAAACACTAGCTTCCTTCCGCTTAATCCATTTATTCCTTGTTGACACCAACTGTTTATTGGCCGTTTAACTATGGCACAATTTCATTTACACATATAGATAAACGAAATGATTGATTACTCTTTATCGGTAGTTCAGAATATCGTCTTTGTTTAACTCAGTTTAGAAACAGTAACTAGAAAAAGCTAACAACTGGTCTACCCTGACGTTGACTTAATGCCAGAATTCAGGAGAATTAAGAAACTTAGAAGTAAGTAACAGACAACTCAACAACTGATCTAACGCACTATGGAAGTGATATGGGTTCTAAATAAATTACTGGGCTACTGGGAAACTGGCATTGATGTGGAGAATACACAAAACATTTTCTCTTCTTCAGAACTATGTACACTGAAAAGTGTTCGCTCACCAAAAATATGGTTTTTTCCACAATTGCCTTAAATGACCCAAGTCAAAAACAGGAGAAAATTGTGGATCCTCCTACAGACAAAGCAATTCTCTTTGGTCGTTGAAATGCTCAACAAGTGTTAAATTCAGCTGTTTTAAGTCACCGGTGGCTGTGCTAAGAGCAGTGGGAAAATAAAGAAGTGTAAGATGGGGGCTACTCATGGATTTAAAACAGAGTAAATACAAGCAATTGAAGCTGAGAATCTGGTGGCTGGCAGGGTCCCTGCTTTTATCCTCTCCTGATTGGGGTGGTCACTGGGACCTATGGACAGCAAAGCATGGGTAAAGCCTTGAGCTGCACTGAGGTCCTATGGACAGCGCTGGTACTCAGGGGCATGGACTGGATGGACTGGGATGTGCAAATATGGGAAGAACTGTCAAGCATAGACCTGCTGAGAGTAGAGAAGGGCCATTCAACCGCAAGTGAGGGCAAGGGGTCTGCTTGCCCCAAAAAGCCAAAAGGGATCTGTCTGAGTTTCCTAAGGTTGATGTAACAAAGTATCACAAACTGAGTAGCTGATAACAATAGAGATTAATTTTCTCAGAGTTTTGGAGGCTAGAAGTCTTAAATCCAGGTGTCAGAAGGACCACGTTCTCTCTGAAGACTCTAGAGGGGGATTCTTTCTCTTCTCTTCTAGTTGCTCGTAGTTGCTGGCAATCCTCGCCATTCTTCAGCTTATAGAAGTACCGCTCCAATCGTTGCCTCCTGTCATCACACAGCATTGTGTGTGTGTGTGTGTCCAATTTTCCCTCTTCTTATAAATACACCAGTCATATTGGATTCTGGCCCACTCTCATCCAGGATGACCTCATCTTCACTTGATTACATATGCAAAGACCCTATTTCCAAATAAGGTCACACACAGTTTCTGGGGGCTAGGACTCCAACATATCTTTTTGGGGGGACACAATTGAACCCACAACAGGAATTGAATGGCAGGCTGAATCTTCCCTTCCCTTGTGGCTGTGAGACCGTTGGGGGTCTCCCAACGGTCTCAGAAGCAAAGAGGAGCAAGGAGGCTTCTCCTAGATGCCTCGGGGGGCGCTGCAGCCTGGCTTTGCCACATAGGCTGTGTTGGCTTTTCTTCACCCATTCCTAGGATCCCCACGTCGATGATACCCAAACAATAAGACTGAAGCCCAGAGAACCAACAGAAAAAACAATATTAATAAAGACCTACTTATGAGATCCTTGAAGTCAGGGGGAGGGAATTTTGGCAAAAAAATCAAAACACAGGGCTGGTGAGTTGGAAGTTCTGGGAGACAGAGTTGAAAACCAGGAAGTGAGTATTCCACAATACATGGAGGTTTTTTTGTTAGTCAGTAAATTCTATAAATAATAACAAGAAAACCAATTTTCTACAACAAAATGTCAGTTTGAAATGCAGTCATTCTCAACAATTAAATGTAAATGTAACAGAGTGCTTAAATGGAATTTGGGCCCTGACATAAGACAGCGCGTATCAGATGCCAAAGTGAAGAGAAAACTCAGATGCAAATTTTCAATGAGCCCAGTTCCATGATTTGTGTCTTCATTAGCGATGCTAACAAGTATTCCAGTCCTCCTCTCAGGCACACGGGAGGGTTGGGATTTCCTACCCCAACAGGGTTAAGAGCAGTCACACGACACTCTTTGGCCAATGACATGGGGGTAGGGATGTTGTTTGCAACAGGAAGAAGCTTTAAGAGCCAGTGTACAATTTGCCATGCTCACAGTCCTGGCAGATGGGTCTGCATGCCTTCAAGTCTGTGGAGGCTATTTGAGGGGAAACAAAAGACTCATATTCTAAGTCTGAACTGGAAAAGCTAAAAAGGGCAAGAGATAGGCAGTCTGGCTGCTGACTGATGGTCTGAAGCAGAGGTGCCTGCATAGGGGTCAAGCTGCACTTCAGAGCCTGCTGCGAAATGATGTGGATTCCTTGGACCTGATGTGGGTGACACAAGAGTGAGTCAGGGATGAGAGGCATCTCGACAGGTGGACCTTCGCAGAGAAGGGCAAAAGTGCAGGAAAGAACATCACCTGCAGAAAGGGAATTGCAGGTGAGAGTCCTTCAGAGATAGTGTTGCTCGCAGGGGGTGCTGATGTTGAGAAGCCAACTTACACCAGCGCCAGCTGTGTAAGAACTTTCCTCCACCTCTCAACTCTCTGAGGTCTTTTCCTCTCTATTTCCCCCACCTTAATCACACACATTTACACTCAATCTCTCATGCACACACATATCCCTGGAGAGGCCCATCACCCCCTTCCCAGGTAGCTGGAAGAAAGCCTTTCCTATAGGACATCTTATCTGGAGGGAGGGCAACTAGCTGTAACTGAATAACACTGAGAGCTTTGATTATCATAAGGGAGTAGGTACTATAAGTACCAAATTGAGAATCTGTTTTAAAAACTCAAGTAACTTTTAAAAATATTTATTACCCAAATATTCAAAATACGCAGTTAACAACCAGTATGGCGTGGGCACTAATCACTGAGAATGGGCACCGGCAATGTTGGAGCAGAGCCCTGGGGGCCATCTGTTGTGCATTTTAGCTCCTGAGACATGGAGAGTTGGCGGGGGGGCGGGGGGGGGTGGTTACAGGGAAGTCAGGGTGGCCTGTCAGTGGCTGGCAATGGATGGGTGAGGTGTACTCAAGGAAAATGGCTGTGATCAACCCATACAGACATGTATTCATATTTTAACAACCCACCTGGCTGACGAGGCTGCCTGAAAAGCATGGGCCAAGCAAAGAGTTCTCCCACTGAATACATTTTAAAGTGGGAACCAAATAAAATTGCTTTGTGATTGCATCCCGTGAATCTTGATTGTCTGATGTACTCGTTATTTATATTAACTAAGCTGTTTAGAGATGGTCTGATATACACAACTATACCATATTCAATTTTCCTGAGGATGAGGCTGCAGAAATAGGGAGGTGAAACTAGCCCCCAGATCAAGCCTTGGGAAAGTGTTCTGGGAAGGGAAGGAGAGAGAGGCAGAATCTTCTGAATGGTGGTATAGAAGGTGATGGATTAGTCCCCACGTGGAATCACAACATTGCAAATTTATCCTAGCTGTGCTCATTCAAGGATTAGTCATGCTGTTCAATTGTTACTGTAGATGATATTGTTCATATCAAATGATTTATACATAACTAATAATAATGAATAACTCTAACAACATTTGATATGTGACCTAGAATATCATCAGTCCGAATACTGAATTCATGGATTTATAATGTGCTAAGTTTATTGAATAGTTTAAATTATTTAAAAATTTGTTAAAATTATTTTTAAAAAAATCAGTAGACAAAAGGTGGGCTACATCTGTCCTTACCTATGAGCCAAGAAAAAGAAATCAGACAATATCATCATATTTCAGTCCCTTCAGAGAAGATAGATTTCATTGCTTTATTAGCATTTTATTAGTGTTTTGTTTTGTTTTTGTTTTTTAAGTAAAAGAATTAGGTTCTGGTACAAGTGCTACTATAAAAATGCAAGTAAAAGGATCTAATTTAAATTTTTAACGTTTTTATTTCACACACTAAACCCTCTTTGAAAGGTAGAAAATGCTTGTCCACACATTCTTATCTTGCCTGAAACATAACTTTTAATCCTAGGATTTGGGCTCTGATGCTGATAAAGCCCAAGGGATAAAGAAGAAAAACACAATCGTCTAGGTATCTAAACTTTTCACTTAAAGTTAACTCTAATCAAAACATAAATAATTCATTTTTCTGGCTTATTGTGAGGTCAAACAAATATTTTCAATGCTATTATAAAAATACTATTTGTTTATTTTAAGGTTATTTACAGATATAGTATGATTATTTATAAGAGAAACCTATGCTTTGTCTCACTAGTATTTCATTATCCCTGTATTTGAAAGCAAATTAATTGATCAACTGTTTCAAATGAATAGTGAATTCATGGAAGAATTCTGCATCTTTAGGCTTTGTCAATAAGCACATGTGTCTACAGTATCCCAGCCAAAAACCACATTGTTATTGGCCATTGTGATGTCAACAAGATTTGGATCAGCTCTGCATCAAGAAGCTAGTCTCTCCCGTCGAACACGGACAAATAGCAGGTGGCCTTACAGAGGCCAGGAGCCATCTGGAGGCCATGTGGTGGAGGTGTGGGTTGTGCATTTATAGGCTAAAGACAATATGGAGCACAGAAAAGCAGACTCTGAAAACATTTGGTCCCTAATGACTCTGCTGAGGGACAACCAGCCCTGATCGTCACTTCAAGACAAGTGAGATACTAAATTAATTCGTTGTGTTGGTTTCTCTGTTACTTGCAGCTGAAAGTATCCTAACTGATATGGTACTATTATTCTTTTTCAGATGTCCCTTAGTTCTATATGAAATTGCATTATTTATTGCTCATTTGCCTATTACCTGTCTCCTTCGCTAGAATACACTCTCCTCATGAATGAAGATAGTTTCTTTTCTTTTCTTTTTTTTGTGAGGAAGATCAGCCCTGAGCTAACATTCTATGCCAATCCTCCTCTTTTTTGCTGAGAAAGATTGGCCCTGGGCTAAGATCCGTGCCCATCTTCCTTTACTTTACATGGGACGCCGCCACACCATGGCTTAACAAGCGGTGCGTGGGTGCGTGCCCAGGATCCGAACCTGCGAACTCCGGGCCGCCAAAGCGAGCATGCGCACTTAACCACTGTGCCTCCGGGCCAGCCCTGAAGATAGTTTCTATCCCATTCACTGCTGTTTGACTATTATCTACTCCACATGTGGCGCACAGTCATGCAATAAATGTTGACTGAACTAAGATAGCTTTCATTGGATCCACTGAACATAACGTCATTCCAAAGAATTCACCATCTTTACAGTTGCCAGATAGGATGGTCTGCTACAATTTTATTCCGAGAGATTTGGAAAGAGCCCTTCCTTTTATAGAATTAGCATAAGTTGAGTGATAGAAAAGCTCTTCACAGACTTAGAAAAGGGCTGGTTTGTCTACACTGAACTGCATATCTCCTCACGTCCTCATCCCTTGCCCTCTGCAAATCTTGGCTTCAACAGTTCTCTCAACCTACATATCATTTTTATAAAATGAGTTCTTCTTACATTTCTGTGACATGAATTGCAAATTTTACTAGCAAGATTCTTTCCTTGGGCCACTATACATGTCCAATATGGATCAGTCAAAGGTGCTATTGGCAAGTTCTATCATAAAATCCATAGAAGACATTATTCCACGTCACTTAAAAATTTCTAGACTAGAGTGCTGGGCTGTATGTCACGCTCTGCAATGGAACAGTCAGGCCTCCAGTGATGGTGTCAATGGGTAAAACTTAAAGCTCTTAGAAATGACTAACACTGTTGGAGAGAGTTATATTGTCAATTATCACATCCATTCATCCAATACATTAGTACAGGGAAGCGAAGCCAGCAGATCCCCAGGTTTATTCCACTAATGCCCAGCACACAGCAGTCTTCTTCGCAGGGTCTTGTGTTGTCAAAGCTTCAAGACAAAACATGAGTTTCTGGAAAGAGATTTAATTCAAACTTAAAAATATCTTCCAAAGTAGCCATTTTATGAACAGGTTCTTTCATATTTTTAGACAAAAAATGTGTTTAATCATTTGTCAATATTAAGGAGTGAATTTTGTTTCGATTGTCCCTTTTTTCCAGATTATCAAATCCATATATGCTTTTGTTGAAATTTTAGAAACAATAAATTTATATTTAAGATAAAAATTGACCACATTCCAGGACAAAGAGATATAAGCATAAAATTATATTAATATACAACTTAACCAGAGATATCTTATTTTTCATATGTGTATTATAATTGGCATATGTATTGTCCCTTAACATTATTGTCAACATTTTTCCTATATCATCACATTAAAAATTAATGGCTGCGTAATGCTCTAATCAATGGATGCATTGTAATTTTTTAACTATTCTCCTTTTACTGGAGGGATAGCATTGTATTTTTTTTATTAAATTAAATATTTTAAATTTCTTGCATAGTCTTTTTATTTTTTTAAAATTTCCTTAGGATTGATTTCTGCAAATTGAATTAAATGGTCAGTGGTTGTAACCTTTTTTTTTTTTTTTTGGTGAGGAAGATTGTCCCTGAGCTAACATCTGTGCCAGTCTTCCTCTATTTTGTATGTGGGTCGCTGCCACGGCATGGCTTGATGAGTGGTGTGTAGGTCCACTCCTGGGATCCAAGCCAACAAACTCCGGGCCTCTGGAGCAGAGCATGTGAACTTGATCACTATGCCACCAGGCCAGCCCCATGGTTGTAACCATTTTTAAGGGTGCCATACATATTGCCACTTTTTAAAAGGAAAATTGAGACAATTTTCTGTCCCTGCCTGTAGTTTATGAGTGTTACAGGAGTCATTGTGCTCAACCCAGCACTGAATATTAGAAAACATGTGCTTCTCAATTTTGTAGGTAAAAGTGGTATATCTTCTTGTCTTAGTCTGTTTGGGCTGCTAAAACAGAATATCATAGACTAGGTGGTTTATAAACAACAGAAAATTATTTCTCACAATTCTGGAGGCTGGAAATCCAAGATCAGGGTGCCAGCATGGTCTGGCTCTGGTAAGAACCATATTCCTCATTGCCAAGGTCCATTTTCTTATATCCTCACATGGCAGAGAGAGGGCTGGAGAGCTCTTTGTGGTCCCATTTACAAGGGCACTAACCCCATTCATGAGGGCTCCACCCTCATGACCTAATCACCTCTCAAAGGCTCCACCTCCCAATACCATCGCATTGGAGGTTAGGACTGCAATCTGTGAATTTTGGAGGGACACAAATATTTAGACCATAACACTTCTTTTAATCTTGGTTTCTTTGATTTTTAACAAGCTTGACTCCACTTTTACATATCTTGTAAATATTTACTCTTTTTTTGGTAATTATGTTCAAGTCCTTTGCACACTTTTCCACTAGGATTTTTGTATTTTTCTTTTCTTATTTGTAAGGACTCTTTCTTTATTAATCATATTAACAATACATTATCTCCTTTCAAAGGTCTAGCTTCTCTTTAAAACACTATTCTCATTGCTACAAGTTGTCACATAGGGTAGACATAAGAAAGCGACATAGAAGTAGTCTTTAATACAAAAGAGTACTTTATTGTTGCAAAATTTCTGTGGTTTATAGAAACTTAAAAAAAAAAAGGACAAAAATATTAACTTTAGACCAGAGTTTCCTGTATAACACAGGTTAGGCTTATATATATCATACATAACCATTTCTGAATTAGTAATATACCTTAAGTGTAATAATCACAGACTTGAAGTATATAAGCTTTTAATCTGATCAAAAAAAAAAAAGGCTTTGTATCTCATCTAATACAAAAGCCATATTTAATATTAGAGTTGACGGGGCTGGCCTGGTGGCATAGTGGTTAAGTTTGCATGCTGCACTTCAGTGGCCCGTGGTTTGCAGGTTCGGATCCCAAGGACAAACCTACGCACCGTTTATCAAGCCATGCTCTGGCAGGCATCCCACATTTAAAGTAGAGGAAGACGGGCGAGGATGTTAGCCCAGGGCCAATCTTCCTCAGCAAAAAGAGCAGTGGCAATGTATGTTAGCTCAGGGCTAGTCTTCCTTACACACAAATACACAAAATTTATAAGAGTTGAAGGCTGGAAGCTTTATATAACCTCAAACCACCCTCTTTTGTTGCAGAGTCAGAGCTAGAACCAGGGGCTTTAGAAACATACCAAGTACAGCATAATTCTTGTCTCCCCAACTGTGTGCGCCAAAGACACATGCAAGCCTTGTACTCTGAAAATTTTCCATCACCATTATCTTATGAATGGTAATATTACAGTAGCATCAGACTAAAATACTAAGTTCTAATGGTACATTATTTATTATGAAAGGCATTTTCAACATTATTTTATTTACATAGTTCACACACTAAAGATCTAATATGTTTGCCTAAATCCCATAGTATGCCTATTTTAAATTCGAAACGGAAAACTGATTAAGACTTATTCAGACTGAACAATACATGTGAATAACACATTCTTTCATTAAAAAAAAATTAATGTAATGACATTCCTTCCACTAAGCATTATCTTTTTGTCATTTATACCCACATAAATACACTGGCAACCAGAGCGTTCCGAAGATCGCTTTCTTCTGTTGTTTGCCCCAATAGTGACTTTCCATGGTGATGACAAGCATAATCCCAGGCATAATTGTAAATTCTAAGGCTAAGTATGCTTCAGGAAGAAATTTTAAAAATAAAGGATTAGCTTATTTTCATGATGTTACATGTTTGCATGGATGAGAACTATTACGTACCTCTAGGCTAAGTACTTACTGCTGGCATAGAGAGGATGAGAAGCCAGGGTATAGAACATCAATAGAAAGAGCAGAGGAATTCAATATTTGCTTTTTTTTTATCCTAGTCTTTCAACTATCATGGCTGAATCCGTTTTAATGCAAATCTCTGAATTAATGAAGAGGATATATTGGTAAATAGAACTAAATTTCATGCTCTGAAAAGGGAAATTGAGTTGCTATGGAAAGATATACCCCAAAATAAAGAAAAAATGTTATGTTTTTTTTTTTAAACCCAAAACAAAAAACTGATATCATTTAAACCTTTTTAAAATGCCAGGAAGTCTCAAGTTTTTCAGAAATGCAAATATTTTAGGTTATATAATTTTAACAATTTTACTACAGAATTGCAAAAAACATATATGTGACTGGAAACACTGAAGTTTAGGGGGAAGCTGGGAAATTGCTGTAAAGTCGCTCTTTCCCACAGGAAATTCACTTTTTACAGCTCAACTCTGCTAAAACTTAAGGGCTTTGTTTTGGGTTTTGGTAGTGAATACCATTGGATAACAATATCTAGTATACATATTTTTTAAAAAAGAAAAATATGGCTAGATGCTGAGTGACATGAGATTATCCAGGGTTCTATTCGTTCTGTCTATTCATTCTCTGTAGCTTGTCACACCAACAAGCATTTTGATCTGTATCTGGTAATATATACAATATTGGCTGGTTTCCGGAAAAAGAAAGCTCAGGCATGAAACCTAAACTTCTTTTGAAATAGTTCATATAAATGAAAATTTGAAGAATTTTGTAGTTTGAAACACACAGAATACACGCATATATTTGTTTGAAGTGCACGTGTTTGAAATCCATCACACTATATATATATTACACTGATTAACTTTAGGTGGAAGAAAGAAGTTCCTGGAGAAAAATCTTACTCATCGACAGCTACCAGCGATGAGTCCCTGCATGTTTTAGGTGCTTTACATAACCAATTCGACTCTGTCAACTACCTGGGATGGTACGTGGCATCATCTCCATTTTACACGCTAGGGAACTGAAGTGACTCGCCAAAGGCCATAGAGCTAGACAGTGGCAAATGAATCTGGAATTTAAATCCAGATCTCTGTGACATCAAATCTTGTGCACTCTCTTCTACGCCTCTCTCCCAAAACACCGCTTCTTATTTATAACAGACACAACTACTCTACTAATATATCTTTAACACCACCACAAGTTAACGTGCCACTGTCGGTGATAGAAATCACTAAAAACTGTTTTCAAGAGAACATCAGCAGTCACAGCACTATACACTGCCCAAATATTTTGCAAAACATTTTAGCTCTCTTTGGAGAAAGGACACTGCAAGAATGTGAAACTACGTCATTTCTAGATTTATTGAGACCTAATCACAATTTCATTCCCATTGTCTTGCAATCCTCTCATCACTGGAAAATTTGCCATTGCTTATTGTAAATCATGTGCAGTTTGAACCAAAAAGACTAGACTCAGAGTGTCAGGGAGCCCAAGAATTATTTATAACAAGTAGGAAGAGTTTTCCATCTATGCAAGGCTCTATTCCGGTTCTAGTATATTGAAAGACTATATAACCTAGTATTACCAGCTATGACATACTCTTTCCCTCAAAAAAAAGAAAAAAGTCATTAAAAACAAATCCAAAATGCATGTGTGTAACTTACACATTTTGTTTTACATCAGGTAAAGATATAACACGATTCTCTTTTTTTTTCTTCCACGCATACTTGCACTCTTCCTTTTGAAGTTCATTCATTTCTGCTAGATATATATTATTCTGCATGAAAGTCATTTAACACATGATAAAATGTAACTTTTTTAAATAAGTAGAGATAGGATTGTCTTATGGAGAATTGAGATCCGCTTTCCTACAGAGTACTATTATAAATAAAAATTTACTTTTATCAATATTAACACTTGACAGGCTTTAACATATTTAAGAGGAGCGACAGGCAGAATCAAATGGCTAGTAGCAAATTATTTACTGTCTTCCTCTCCATATGGCTTTTCCTACATTGTTAGATGACATTAGAATTCTACTTGTAAAAATATAATAAATAGATAAAATGTGATTAGCATCATATTTATTTTGTTTTTATATGTTCTAAACTAATTTCATTTCTATTCAAATCAAATGTATTCTTTGTTTAGAGGAATATTCTGTTATCTCTATGCTATGCATTTTTAACATACAATGTAACAGAATATCTATAACAGAAAGTATTTTTTTTGAGAAGAGTAATCTTTTGGATTCTTTCTTACAAAAAGCTGAAAAAAAGAATAGAAAGGCTCTTTACGAATCAATATGCAAAGATGTCTAAGATCTACTAAGTTAAAAAAAACGGGGTACAGAACAGTGTGCATAATAAGCTATGTTTTGTGTTACAAAGAGGGAAACAATCTATATTTGTGTTGACTTGTATATATATATATGTGACACTTCAAAAGAAACTAAAAACATTTCCCTAGAGATGGAATCAAAGACTGGAAGGACATTCATTAAAATGTTCGAGGCTTTCATAAATGGTAGGAACATGGGTGGTTAAAGAAACGATAGGAATTAAAAAAAAAATTCTGAGTACTGGGAAACTGAATGCTAGCAAATAATTTAACTCCCCTTTTGCATCATGACATTGAAGTTAGAAGTACTTAACCTGTTTTAAGTCTAAGCTGGACAGGGTAGGCATGAACTTCTGGTTTTTGTTTGTTTTTTTGGTTGGTTTAGGAAGAATGCAAGGCACCAGGTTCTGTAAACCATTCAAACACTGGTAGTGAAAAAGGCCAAGTGTAGGACTGTGAAATGAAACTGAGGTGCATTTGAAAGCTGCTTTATTCAGATGCAGAAGAGAAGGAAGAGAAGATTGGTATTACTTTCCCTGTTTGTTTCCCAGATGAAGCAGGGTGCAGAGAACTGTGTTTGTTTAGCCAAGCATAATGATGATAATATTGTTTCCTAGACCCCTTCCAATTTTTTTCTAGTTCACTTTATCTCAGGGTACATATGTTATGACCACAATCCTCCCACTGTTAGTGAATATAATTTATCCAAACCATGTATACTTGCGTGAAGCACAATGCCTCACACAGAGGTGGCATGCCCCTACTCTCTCCTGATGACATTGATCTCCATTTAGATTTCCCAGTATCCACTGGGAATTTCAAATTAAATGGCAAGAGGTGACCTTTAAAGAGTCTTTTCAGAGATAGCTTAGAAAGTTCTGTGGGAATCATTCCCTCCTCCTCGCTCCTTTTTGCCTTTCAGTCTTTGATGTGTTGGTTTAATATCAATCATTTTGTCATTCAAGAAGGGATTGCACATGTCTAACAGGAGAGAAAATAAGGGCATGAGAAAAGATGACTTTTAACTTTAAATAATGGTAACTAATGCTTATCAAGGAAGCTTTGTTCTGCTCAGAATTAAAGTGATCATACATAATAGGAGTTGAGCATTTTGCTTTCCATCCAAACTAAGACTGTTTGCTCAAGCGCCTTTGAGAAACAACACAAGATTACTTACACTATTAGATTCTGTCAGCATAAACTTCCACAGTGGCAACGGAAATTTATTTATTTATTTATTTAAAATCTTTCATATACCAGGAGAATGAATGCTACTAAATTAATATAATTAAAGGCAATGGAACTTTTATCCACTGTTATGAATTAGTGTTTGCACAGCATAGCATCCACAAGACTGCAAATTATATTTCAGTCTTTACCCACTTGGGCAAATGCACACTTATTATCATCACTCATTTAGACTCTAATTCAATCATCTGGGCAATAGATTTTAATGGGTTCTGCTACTTCTTGATGTGCCTCAAGGGTAGAAGGATTGTATTTAGTTTTCCTCCCTGCATCATGGAAACAGTGTTGGTTTTACCCGTGTGTAAAAGTTTGCTTGCTCTGCATGCTTGCTCTGCAAAATAGGGCGTGGTAAGCATGTAATAGAGACTCATTTGAAGGAAACCTTCCTGCTTTACCCGATAGTCTATTTATAGCAACAGGAAGTTATGCCCAGATTTATAGTCTCACATCAGTGTCTAGATACAAGTGCTGTGACCCAGCAGAGAGCTGTATCACACGTGAGTAGAGAAAATTCTTTTCAGGCAGTTAGTTGCATACTTCCCCATTTCAACCCCAATACCTTGGAAGGGCAGCATCAAATATGTTGTTAATTAAAAATTTTATCATAAATATCTTTCCCAAAAATATTACCCAGAGTAACGGTGTAGGAACTATTTTGTACAGATAATCATAAAACTCAAAATTTTCTAGAAGCAGAACTGCTATACAATATGAATTCACCACATTATATTTGCATGACAATTGACATGTCATCACATTCATTCATATGACACCCTCTGTAGTGTTATCCACATTTTTAAGATCAAAAGAGGTGACATCATTTGCTCCAGGTCACAGAGCTAGTTCGTGGTGATGCTAGGACTCTTGATTCTACAGTTGGCATTCTTGCCACTTTATCTTCTTAAGAAATCAGAATACTCATTGATTCTTCATTGGTAAGGACGAGGTAATGTATCTGTAGCTCCTAAGGGTCAACCTTGATTATTCCCCAAATGCAGGCACTTTTGGACACCTCTCTATTCACGCTCAGGATATTCCTTCATAATATCCTTCAGAACAGATTGTTCCCATGGTTCTAGGTGACTCCAAAACCCCAAAACACAGCCCTGCAGCTTCTCGCTTGTCTCTATTGCTGGGACATCTGCTTCCATCCCCTTTCAGCTGTCTCCTGGAGCCCACTGTTAGCTCTCTGACTGTAATCCCTTATATTCCTGACTCCTTTAGAAATCTGACAATCCTGTTAACTGATAAGAGGTAAACCAGCACGGTGCTGCTTGGGTGGGCTCTGGAATCCGACCCTGGACTTCAGCCCAGTTCCTGTTCTGTTATTTACTAGCTGAGCAAGTTTTCATGTCATGATAAGAGTCCAGACTTAAAAGAGCTGTTAAGATTACATGAGTTAATACATGTAAAGAGCCAAACAGTCTGGCATTTAGTTAGTGCTTAATAAATAGTATCTTATTAAGTCCTGCAACCTTTGATCCCTTCATTCTCTCCAATCTTCACCAATGTGTATACTTAAGAAAATCCCCGAGAATTTGCTTACTTCAAAGCTCAAAAAATGTGGCTGTGGATTTGTGAGAGAATGAGAGAGCGTCTCTGTGGAAACCTATTGGGTAACTTCTACGAGAGCTGTTCCGTCACCCAATGCAGAGGCATGGATGGAAGCATAGAGGGTAGAGTTTATACATACAGGGAAGGGAGCAAAGTCTCAACTAGCTGTTGGATTCTGAGTGACATGAGAAAACTGGGAACATGGTGACCCCAGAAATTATAAGCAGGCGATGAAGTTGTCCTAAAGTGCATTTCCACACAAGCATCGTGGCTGGGGGACTTCCAGGAGGATCTGTGAATGTGAAATTCCCTCAACAAAAACTTCAGTATCTGAGCAGACCCAGGCGAAGAGACCGGGAAGAGAACTAGAGAGAGAGCAAATCCTGCCTCTCTAGTTCATTATTTCTCCGACTGGGACCAGGAGAACGGTATTCTGCAGGACATTCATAGTTGCTCCCTGATATGGCCATGTGCATTTGTGAAACACCAAAGGTTCCACTTTCCTCTTGGAGACCCATAAGGCACAGTAACACATTGAAGTTTCTTAGAATTCCTACTGCAAAGCAGTGGGTTTAGTAGTGGTTAAAGCTGGATCTCCTCTTCCTAACTTTCATTTATCTTAGTTTCATCTTATCTTCACCTAAATCCAGGAGATCACACCTGAGATTTTCACCGTGGAGAGGATAAAGTAAAGGTTGTGACAAGACCACGTTAAAAAAAAAGACCATGTTAAAAAAAACTACCAGAGTGCACAATTCTAGGAACTTCAGTTTTGCAGAGGTCATTTGGATTCAGTGATTCACGTGCATAATGGAAAAACTCTGAGTTCTTTGATTCCTAAAACTAGCTCTTTACCCAAATGACCAGGGCATGAAACTCCTTAACTGCCCCATCTCATCTTTTCATCTATAAAGTAGAGATTACAGTGCTGGTCTTACTCAAAGATTTGTTATAAGAAAGAAAGAAAGAAAGTGAAAATTAAATGAGACAATACATGGAAAGTGCTTAGTAGAGAGTTTGACAGGGTATGTGGCTCTTACAAGTTTTGTTGTTATTTTACTACACAGTTTACAGAGTTAAAAAGTTTAAACTATTTAGTACAACAATGCTGTTGGTGATAGAAAGAACTCTGTCTTCAAAATATGATGAGCAGAGTCCTAGATTTTCATTTAAATCTCATCTCTGTAAACGTGTCAGTCTTAAATTTGCCACTTTATGTAGAGAAATAAATAGTAGCCTTAAGTATGAAAACCCCACTGTAATAAGTTCTACTTGGCAGCGGTCAATGGAAAGGTATTGCTTTGTCTTATTAGTAACAATATTTTGAAAGATAAAGATATTCATCTTTTTTGCACTTTTTAAAAACCAAGAAGAGAAACAACAAATAAGGTGACAGACATAAAGTTGCCCAACCTTCATGTGCTTTGTCAGCATACACTGCTAAACACCTCTGCTCTCAGAATGGAAAATGTTTCTGGATAGTTCTTTTATTTTTCTACCAGACCAGGAAAGCACCTTTCTCCACATATCATGAATCCCAAAACTTGGAGAAAGATATTACAAGATACTTCATTTAAAATTTCACAATAAATGACAATAAAACCTTTCTAATATAATTTCTAACCTACGTGGAAGGAGTTGTGTGTACAGTTGCCAGAGTGTATTTGGTTGATATTGTATTTCTGTTTAATATTTTATGATTTTACATATACACTTAGGTCAATATCATGTTGCAAGTACCCGCAAATGAATTCAGAGTCCACATTTTTTCCATCACATCTCACCAACCTTGTGGTCTGTGTACTGATAAAGGGTCCAGTGGTTAATGCCTTAAGTAATTTGATAAAAAGATATTCTTATATTGCAAAGTTCACACTTGGAATTTTGATGAAGCTGAACTTTTCTCAAACGATAATATTTACCCATCATTTTGACAAGATTACCTAACTGGAATGGACAGAACTCTTGGGCCCTCTGACAACAGATTTAATGGTCTTGCTTCCAGTGCATTCTGCCCCCAACAATCCATTCTACAAACACAGTCAGAAGGAACCTCCAAAGTAGGTCAGATGCTGGCATTCCTCACCCATAGCCTGCTAATGGCTGTCCATCTCCCTCAGAGCATGGGGCTTTCTCAGGAAACAGTACTCTAAGAAGGAAAAGAAAATGGCTGACCTCAGGAAGAAACTCAGTGGAAGAAATGCAAAGAGTAAAGCTTGGAATTTATGTCTAATATTTGCCATCCGTTTCCTTAACTGACCAGCCAATTTCTGAATTTTATTTACGTCTGAATAACCTAAATGTTGAGACATTAGATTTCACTCATATTTTGATATTGAGTAATGTGTTTGTCTGTGAGAACACAAAACGTGTACTTTCTATGGTTTTCTACTCTTCTGTCCCCATTAACTGATTAAAGTTCTACCCCCGAAGGGGGCCCCTCTGCATTCCCCCCTGTCCCTGGATCTAGCCCTTACTCAGGCCATTCCAGCCTGGCTGGTCTCCTGAAAGTCCCTGAGGGCCTTTGCACTAGCTACTCCTGGTACTTTTCCCTTAGACCTGGGTCCACCCTCTCCTTTTCCTGAAGGGCTCTGCTCAAATATCATTTTACCACACCTGACTATTCTGTATGTAAAACAGCACCCCTCCCTTCACTCTTTTCCCCTTCTGCTTCATTGCTCTTTGTGGTTCTTCACTTTCTTTCTCCCGTCACTGGGTGTGAACTTCATGGAGGTGGGGACTTTGCTTGTTTTGTTTACTGCTGAATCTCAAGCCCCTACAAGTCTGTGGAACAAAAGTGCCAATAAGTAAATATGTGTTGGATGGATATGCATGAATAAATAAGTGAAGTATTTTCAAATCTCCTCTGCACATACCCTTGGATATGCATACAGGGTGCAGAAGGCACAGCAGCCCCAATCTGAGGCCACACCCACCACTTTGACAAGAACCTGAGACTAAATGTACAAATAAACCTGAGTGAGAAATAGGCTAAGTGGGAAGAGTTCCACCAAGATTTAGAATCAGAGATTGCTCACGATCCTCTCAGCTATTAGAACTAGGCATGTCTCTAGCTTCTAGCTTTGAGAATTCTGTGATTAACTTTTCCTTGAGGTGGACTAGGCCCAGAGACAACAGCCCAGGTCACTGTGAAATCAGTTACCCTGCCCTTTCAATGTGGTTGACCTAACTCATCTTGAGCATATTCTAGCACCAACGAACAAGTATTGTAAAATCACTGAATTTCAAAGCTGGAATGGATTTTTGCATAGTTGAGCCAAGAGTCCTCATAAGTAAAGAAACTATAGAGTGACAATTTTCAAAAATTCAAATGTTTGCACTTAAGGTTTGGGGAAATTATTTTCAAAAGAATAATTTTAGATTAGAAAGAAATAAGGACTGAGTTATTGCTTTTGAGAGATGCTGTGTAGCAGCTACATAAATTCTGGGTAAAGTTTAAAAATTTACACAGCAATAATGTAATATTAGTATTGCTGTTTCATTGTTATTTGATACCCAGGTTATATTGAGTCCTGTGGTCTGAACTGAATTAACAAAAGGTAACAGAGGAAAACAATAGTAGGAGGTGACTGACACCCAAGGTGGATAACCAGACTGTGGCAGTTTCTTAGTCCGTTCGGGCTGCTATAACAAAAATACCATAGACGGTGTGGCTTATAAACAATAAAAATTTACTTCTCACAGTTCTGGAGGTAGAAGTCTGAGACCAGGTTCCCAGCACGGTCAGGTGAGGAACCTCTTCCAGGTTGCAGACTTCTCATGGTATCCTCACATGGCAGAAGGAGTGAGGGAGCTCTCTGGGGTCTTTTCTGTAAGAGCATTAATCCCATGGATGAGGGTTCCACTCTCATGACATAAGCATCTCCCAAAGGCCATACCTCATAATACCATCATATTGGGGGTTAGGATTTCAACATACGAATTTTGGGGGGACTCAAACATTCAGACCATAGAGGGCAGTTTTAAGATCTCCATAGAGGGTCAGAGATGTCCTTGCTGAGGAATAAATGCCCCTCTCCTCACTACAATCCAGTGATATCTAAACACACCTCTGCAAATTGTGCCCATTTATACCAAACAGAGGGCATAATTCCTGGCCAAGAGCAAAGAGCTGAGGTCTAGAGAGATCACAGTTCCAAGTTTTTTCTTAATTTTTAAAAGTAAATTTTTAAAAAAATTTTTATTGAGGTACCATTGATTTACAACATTGTATAAATTTCAGGTGTACCTCATAAGATTTTGTCTTCTGTATAGAAGTTGCCCAACAAAAGTTTAATTGCCATCCATCATTGTACACAGTTCTAATTTTACAGTCTAGGTTATTTATACTTCGCTTTCAATGACTTCTCAGGCAGAGGACTAAGGCGATCTGCCTCCCCACCTTCAGGCCTGGCCTAAAGGCTTCCTGGCATTCACTTTGGATTTTATCTACTGCAAAGCACTGATATCCGCCAGACATCCCCTCTCAAACAGAGTCCTGGTTTTGGTGTCTCCTGGATTCCCTGTTTTTAACTGCTCATTTCCTGGTGTGGCAGTGGACAGTGGTCACCATTTGAGGCCTCAGGCTTCAGTCTTGGGATACTATAGGTGTATTTATGAAAGAAATATTCCACTTATTTTTTTTCTTCAGAACCATAAGCTAGATATTGAAATAGTTTATGATGAGAAAAAATATCAACATGAAAACTGAAGCAAAACAGTTAAAATAAAAAGTAAAGTTACAAGTATAAATGAGAAATAAACTCCATTACTGGGATCTTGGAAAGCAACTAACTTTTACATTATGTAGTGTTTTGTTTAAATAATTACAGATGTCAACAAAGAAATGAGCTGCTATAGTTCCAATCTATGTGTTTCTAAACTTTGGTGTACAGCAAATAAACGACCACAGGGTAAAGAAACAAGCAAAAGGACAACAAAATCAACCATCCAGAAACTGCCTCTGTCCCATGTGGACTTTGCATGGATGCCCTCCTTCCCTGCATTTGCATACTCCTCAGTCTTGACACCGAGTGTGGACTATCCATCAATCTTAGTCCCACATTTAAAACTCATTAAAAATCTGTTTGTCATTCCTCTCAGAGATTAATCACATAAGTCCAACACAATAGCTTTGCCAATTTAAATGCTCCCGCTTTAACATTTCATTTCAAATGTACTGTAATTATATTATATTGCTTCTGGCCAAGTTAGAAAATGTATTCAAATAATAATCCTATTTTTGGTATATGATGCACTATTAGGGCTATTCCTCATGTTAATTATGCACAAAACTTGAAAATATACTTATAAGTGTCTACAGAAGTTGTTAGTGCCATTGAGTCGATTCCGACTCCTAGCAACCCTGTGTACAGCAGAGCGGAACCCTGCCCTTTTTGCGCCCTCCTCTCATTTTCCAGTGCTGCATGAGACAATGCTCTGCTGCTTCTCACAGAGTTTTCATGGAAGTGAGTGGCCAGCTCCTTTGTCCTAGTCTGTCTTAGTATGGAAGCTCCACTGAAATCTGTCCACCATGGGCGACCCTGCTGGTATTTGAAATACTGGTGGCATAGCTTTAACATCACAGCAACATGCTGCCGCCACAGTATGACAACTGACAGACTGGTGGTGTGGTTCCTGACTGGGAAAAGAATCTGGACCTCGGTGGTGACAGCACTAGATATTAATCACTAGGCCACCAAGGCTGGAATCTATCTATGTATCTATGTATCTATCTATCCATTCATCCACCCATCCATCCATCCACCCATCCATCCATCCATCCATCCATCCATCCATCCATCCATCCATCTTTTAAATTGTGCAGTTATGTAAATATTCATAAATCCATAATGGGAGCTAATTGTGTATTCTTTGGGTATTTTGGCTTTTTAGACAACCATGTTTCTATCTTTCACTTGCGTTTTTAATAAAAAATTTGCACCAGAGATCTCAGTCATTAGCTTGCTCAGGCTTATAAGGAGGTGCATAATGGGAATGTAGCTCCTGGTTATGTGTTTTGGGAATCACTTGTGGTCATCCAATCCTAGTATGCTTGAGAGGGAAGCACTTCCCGGCATCATTCTCCACTCTCCCAATTTTGGAGTTCCTCTTTGCCAGGATGAAGTCAGAGCACAAGCCCCTTGCCATAGCTGTACTAGATACTCAAGAAAGTATATACGAATGTGTTTGCAATCTAAAAAATATGTATTTTGGGGCCAGCCCCGTGGCTTAGCGGTTAAGTGCGCACGCTCCTCTACTGGCGGCCCGCGTTCGGATCCCGGGCATGCACCGATGCACCACTTCTCCTGCCATGCTGAGGTGGCGTCCCACATACAGCAACTAGAAGGATGTGCAACTATGACATACAACTATCTAGTGGGGCTTTGGGGGAACAAAAAAGGAGGAGGATTGGCAATAGATGTTAACTCAGAGCCGGTCTTCCTCAGCAAAAAGAGGAGGATTAGCACGGATGTTAGCTCAGGGCTGATCTTCCTCAAAAAAAAAAAAATGTATTTTAAGGACTTTTTTTTCTTTGTCATGCAAAGAGAAAACATTGGCTCAATTTCTTGGTTTTGTTTTTGTTTTTGTTTTTAATGAATTGGAAAGCACTGGGCAAATGAGGCAGGTGCTTATGAACTACAGGTCCAGCTAAGCTTTGGCAGCTGGGAAAGTGTTCCTTACAAACATGATTTTATTTGTAAATGAGAGAGACAGATTTCTGGTTTTCTTTTCCATCCTCAACTGATTGGTGAGGGAAGTTCTAGAGAGATTGGCAAAATTAGTATTAGTTTAGAAGCAATTTTAATTAGTTATTTTGGGTTAACTTTGTTAACTAGTGATGACCCAGAACTAATATTCACTTTTGAGATTACATCTAAATGACATGATTAAAAACTAAATGGTAAACACGTTGGATATTTCATTCACTCATTCATCAGATATTTACTGATTCTCTACAATGTACCCAGGCCACTTTAGGCACTGTGAAATTCAGTAGTTAACCAAACAGAGAAAAATTCCTTCATTTGTAGCTGAGAAAGATAATAAACAAAATACATAAGTAAATAAATAAATATAGTATGTTAGAAGGTGATATAAGAGGAAACACACTGTCAAGAGTTACATACTGCCAAGAGTTCAGTTCTAAATACAGAATTGGAGGGTCTTCACTGAGCAGGTGATGAGAGGGAGCAGGTGATGAGATGTGAGAAGAGAGTCCCAGACAGAGGGAAGAGTATCATCAATGTCCCCCAGGGGAGAAAGCATCCCAAGGGTAGTATGCCTGCAGCCCAGGGAGGAGCTGAGCATCTGAAGATGAACTTGGTGGGGTAAAAGAGCTCTGGCCAGTTAGGGCATGGTCTGTCATTATAGGGACTTTGATGTTTACTCTGAATATCCTGAGAGGCAATAGGAAGTATTTGAACTAGGTAGTGAAATGATCTGACTTATGCTTTTAAGGATCACACTGACTTTTGTGTTGAGAACAGAGTGTTGGCGAACTGAAGATGGGAGGCCAGTAATGCAGCAAGGGTAACTATTCAGGTACAATGGGCCAGTGGACCAGGCAGGTAAGAAGGTGATGAGAAGTGGTTGATCTTGGCTAGATTATGAAAGTAAGGTGGCAGGATTGCTACTGGGTAGAATATGGGGTTTAAGAGATAAAAAGAGCCAAGACTGACTCATATACGTTATTGACTAAAATTCTAGGAATATTCAATCATGGATTTGATGTAGGTGTTCAGTCATTGTGACCATATTTACTATGAATTCCTAACAACATGAAAAAGAAAATACTTTCTTTAGCTATCTTGAGTACAGGTAGAAATCCCCAAACGATCTCTCTGTATGTGCCTTCCCCACCCCCAATTTTTTCTTTAGATTTTATAATCATCATAATTTTTTTCTGTCTTTTAGAAGACACATTTTTCTTAAATAATTTGTTAAAAATGACTGAAAATATTTTATATTTTCATGTTACTGTTCACTTTGTTATTAATCTGCATGAATTTTCCCATTAAGTAGTATTAAAATATTTTCCAAAAAAACTCAGTCTTTTACTATAAAGATTCATTCAGAGTTTTTCTTGAAACAGTACAAAATATCCAAAACTAGACTGTTCTTTTTCTGCATTCTCTTCCAGTCTGTTGCTACTTTCACAAAGTGAGTACAGTTAACGGGCTGCTTTCAGTTACTGTGGATGGATATGTATGTTTTAGCAAATGGTAAAAATTCAAATAAATAAATATAGCAACTGTGCACCAGGGCATTCTCACATGATCTCTGTCCCAATTTTGAAATGCAAGAATAAAGCAAACAAAAGTGAGACGGCTTTCCTGTCACCTTTATTTTTGCCAAAGTGACTCAAATGAAGATTACTTTTGACTGTGTGGTTCCTGATCTGTAATTATTTCAGCAGCAGCTCCTGAAAAACTCATAGCTATCACACAACATCTGTTTCTCCTTCCAAAATGGTTCAGATCCTGAAAATATTAAAACCGATTAAGGCGATTAAATAAATTTAGCAGGCTGGTCCAGTTTGGCCTCTCCAAAAATACTGGTGAGAAGATGACCAAATCCATCTGGAGTTTGTTGTTATTTCTTAGAATTTCATTACAAAAATGTGGGTGCTGTCACAGCATATGGTGGCTTACTTACAGCAGAATGCAGTCAAAGATAGTCAACTTCAATCCACCAGTGCAGATGGCCACTTTTGGATAACCTTCTCTAATGACAGACTTTATGGAAACAGACTAGGAGTACAACTAAAAATGAAATTCATGGAATATTTTTTCTAATGTAAAAAGATAAAACAATTTTTTAAATAAGACTGCTCTGTCCTACAGCCATTCGCCTGGAAGGTAGCTCATTTGGAAGAGCTACTGATCATCTAGAAAGGGTTCTAGACCTTTCATCATATCCTGATGCTCTTCTTTCAGTTTAATGAGTTCCTTCCGATCCATTGTCTTTGGGAAAAAATTGAAGAGAATACGGCAAAATGGACTAGCTAGTGTCTTCCAAATTCTACAGTCAAATCAACACTAGAATATGATGCATCACGTTTAAAGGAGCCTACAGATTCCAAAGTAAAAAAATACTAAGAACGATAAGAAAATTTGATCTCCTTTCTCTCCCTTTTCCCATGTGTTAAATATTGTCAGCTACTCTCTTCCATTCTAATGTGAAGCTCTTAAAAAAATCATGCCTCTAAAAATGACAGTCAAAAAATTACTTGCTAAAGAGCATACCTATCCCCAGACTCCTAAGAAACTGATAAGAGGACAACATTTCCAAGGCCCCTGTTAGTTGTGGTTCTGTAAGACCATCAGTATGAAAGTGACGGATGCCTCTCATCCACTTGCTTTCCCCCTACCACCCAAGCAATTCCTCATGACAACCTCATTTTTGGGGGGAAAGATGTTCTACGTGGTGGTCAGGTTTCCACACATGCATATACTGTAATAGAAATGTTATACAGGTAGAATTAACAATGAAAGAAAACTGTGCCATGCCAATCATTCTAGGGTACCAGATATCCTGACTGTGGCCTAGAGTGTGGTGGGGGCCTGACACAGCAAAGGCACAGAGCCCAGGACAGGGCCCACTGCCCAGGGTCCAGGGTGGTTATTGCTTACAAGGGTTCTCACTGAAGCCATATAAAGACCACGGCAGAAGCCGATCCACGAGGCTGGTGCCCACACCATTGCCTGTAGGAGGTCTGCAACATAGCCCAGATGTGCAGAAAGTGTCCATGGAGCCAGCACAGGCTGTGGCCTGCATCAGGAAGGTGAGGAGACCTAGGGTCTCCCAGGCTTGCCTGCCCTTAGCCTGGACATGACAGGCTGGCTAGACCATGTGATTGCTTCCTCCTTCGCGTCCCACCTTCCTCTTCCTGCGTGGTTTCTACTTGGCCTGGCTTTATTTGAAATGAGCTGGCTCTGAGATGCCCCTCTCTCCTTCTCCCCTGTTGGGGCCAGTACCCGTCTAAGGTCCTGACACTTGTGAGAGTCTCTGGGGTGAGTGGTGACTGTGTCAAGTCCTGTTCCCTATGTTGGGCTGGTGCCTGCCCCTACCCAGAATATTCATGAGGGTAAATAATTTGTAACATGGTCTGGTCTTGAAAATATAATTTGGTTTGTTTTCTCTGTGTGTGTATGTATGTATAAAAATAAATAAGTAGAGGGCCGGCCCCGTGGCTTGGCAGGTTGAGTGCGTGCGCTCCGCTGCTGGCGGCCCGGGTTCGGATCCCCGGTGCGCACCGACGCACCGCTTCTCTGGCCATGCTGAGGCCGCGTCCCACATACAGCAACTGGAGGGATGTGCAGCTGTGACATACAACTATCTACTGGGGCTTTGGGGGGAAAAATAATTAAACAAAGTCTTTAAAAATAAATAAATAAGTAGACTAAACATACAAGTATGTTTTTACTAGATTTTTTTTAAAAAAGGTGTTTGGGCTCCTGGGAATATCTTTGTACCTATAGAAATTTTAATATTATTTAAGCAGCAACTATTGGGGATTTAGTCCCCATGAATTCTGACCAATTAGTTGTATTGTGCAACTAATATTCCATTTTTTAGACATATAGAAGTATTTAAAACTTTTAATATGTGTCTTTAAGCATCTAACATATACATAGTACTTTTATGAAGCATAAAGATGAATAAGAAAACTTCTTGCCTTTAAATTTAGTTCATGATAGAATAGGATTAAAAGTATGTATTAGCTTTTAGTGATACTGTGCCATTCTTTCTCTTTTAGCTGAAGTATCTGTAAGTTTCTTTTTCTTCTTTTATTAATTCAAATTGGAGAGTTAAAAATGTGTCAGTGTAAAATGACAAGTTGGAATCATTAATTACACCAAGAAATGGCAAAGGCATCAGGAAGAATGAAACAAGGCTCAATTAACAATAAGAGAAAACTGTATTGTTGCGATATTTCCAGGGTGCCAGGTATGTTGGGGTCAAGGTGGTCCCCAGCCCATGGAAGAGGGAATCATAGCAACCTAACAGATAATATGATCCTTTGGAATCAGAGTCCCTAAGTATCAGTCAGGTCTTCTGGCCAATGGAAAGTGAGATGAGAAAAGTGCTTTTTTCATTGTGTGATCATAAAATAGGAAATCATTAAAATAAATAATAAATGCACTTATGATACTTTTGGTATTGAAAAAGGGATTATGAAGTACTTTTCAATCAAAACAAACTCAGAATATAAATTTGGGGAGATAATGAAGTCATCTCAATGGTCCCATGGTGTAAACCACAGGAAGTGATGACCCATCAAAAGAATAGCAAGTTTTCAGATCACAGTATCCAAGACACAGTATCCAAGATGTTTGTCAGGCCCTCGACTGCTTTCCCGAAATCTCCGAGGAGCGTATGAACAATACTTGGGTTACTCACACATTCTCATGAATCTTTAATTTTAGTGACTATACTTGTTCATTTCTAGAAATTCTATTTGGTCTTTTTTCAAATTTCATAGTCTCTTATTTTATTGTTTCTTTCAGCTTGTTCTAGTAGCTCAAATTCCTGGATTGCTAATCATTCTGTTTGTTGAAATTGCTGACTCCTTCATGGTGACTCATTCGTCTTTACACTTGACATTTTTAACTTGGAGCTCATTTTCAGTGGGGTTTCTCTTCTTTCCTGTGGGATTCTTGCATGATCTGCTTTGTGGAAGGGCCCTCCAGAGAAGTGCTACATTTGCCTATACTGGGGTCCAAAGGGTTTCTGAATAAGTCTTCAGTTGAATCTTTTCAGCTGGGGTTTCTGCGTGATGTACATGGTGTAAAATCAGACACTACTCTTAAGCAGGTCTGGAGTTTGGGTTTCTCAAGGGAGAAACTTTTCTCCACTCAAGGCCTCTGAGCGGGCAAGCTGCTGTGTTGATCCCAAAGTAGTGGTCAGAGAGTTTCTAGCTCTTTCCACAGTTGGGGTTCCCTTTCAGTCTACAGGCATTGTGCAGAGACCTCATTCCAGCTCTGTCCTCACCTAGCCAAAACTATGTCTTTCTCTCTGGGTGGTATTTTAGTCTGTTAGGGTTGCTATAACAAAGTACCATATGAACTGAATGGCTTACAAACAACAGAAAGTTATTTCTCACAGTTCTAGAAGCTGAAAGTCCAAGATCAGAGGCTGGCATGGCTGGATTCTGCTGAGAACCTTCTTTCTGGCTTGCAGACTGCCAAATTCTCATAGTACTTCACATGGCAGAAGGGGGAAGCTATCTCTCTGGGGTCTCTTTTATGAAAGCACTAATCCCGTTTATGAAGGTTCCACACTCGTGACCTAATCACCACCCAAAGAGGTCCCAGCCCCAAATACCACATTGGGGATTAGGTTTCAACATATGAATTCTGGGGTGACACAAACATTCAGTCTATAGCAGTGAGTCTTTAGCATCTGGTCCTCTTCCCTCAACGTGTTGAGTTTTAAGTTGCATCAGCTTTGATTTTTCCATTTTTGGTGCCTGGAGATCTCCCTTTCTTTCCTTGGAGATAAGCTATGTATTAAATTTTTTTTTTTGGTCATATTTTATTGATGATTTCAAAGAGTTTTCAGTATGCAGGAAGAAGGCCAGCCAGCAACAGCTCGGTCAGCCATGTTGCTGGAAGTCAGATAAATCGATATTGAAGTAAGCACACTAAACCCAGGATCCTCTTAATTCACTTTCAGCACAGAAAGGTGTGAAACTGCTGCATTTACTGGAACAAGAGGGCACTGAAACCTGGATTCATTTTAAGAGAAGTCAGTCAATCCAC
Source organism: Diceros bicornis minor (assembly GCF_020826845.1). Taxonomy (NCBI): domain Eukaryota; kingdom Metazoa; phylum Chordata; class Mammalia; order Perissodactyla; family Rhinocerotidae; genus Diceros; species Diceros bicornis. Next base: position 52,747,984 of record NC_080759.1, on the reverse strand, counting down.
TGACATCGCTTGCTACAAACAGAAATTATCACATCACGGTGGCTGACAAATGACAGCCTTGAAGTCTGGTTAAGACCGAAAACCCGCAGCTACACATTTAAGGCCAGTTCCTTGGAAAATTCTCCACCTTTGCAGAATTCCACGCATAACTTTCTCATCAGATTTTTTTCTTAGTGTTTTAAATACTTAATTAGACCATTTTCCTTTCTTTTGTAAACTTTTTCCAACCTTCCATTTTCTGCTTGAAAACCACCTGGGTGGACTTTTCTCTCCTTTCACCACCCCAGCGCATTTAATCTGGGATTAAGTGCTATTAATTCCGATGCTTTTTCATCCTAACTCCCGCCTCCTATTCCTTCTCATTGCTATTGCATTGGTCCAGGCACTTAGCCTTGTCTCATCTAGCTTTTGAAAGTGCGCTACCTGACCTACTGCTCCTTTTGCACATGAGCCTTCTCAGAGCTCCTAGAATTCATACCTTACTTACAACTCAATCCTTCAGAGGCTCCCAAAGACTATTAAAATACATTCCAAATTGCTTAGTACAGGATACAATAATTCTATGTTATCCCACTCCACTCTTTCCCTCCACTTATTTGTGACACACTATATTTTTTAGAATAGTTTTAGCTTTACAGAAAAATTAAGAAAACAGTATAAAGTTCCCATATACCTCACATCCAATTTTCCCCCATTATTGACACTTTATATTAGTATGGTATATTTATCACAATTATTAAACCAAGATTGATACATTATCATTAACTGAAGTCCATGGTTTATTCAGATTTCCTTAGTTTTTATCTAATGTCTTTTTTCTGTCCTAGAAACCATCCAGAATTTCATATTACCTAAGTTGCCGTGTCTCCTTAGGCTCCTCTTGGCTGTGACAGCTTCTCAGACTTCTCTTGTTTTTGATGACCTTGACAGTTTTGATGTGTGCTGGTCAGATGTTCTGTAGAATGTCCCATTATTGGGATTTGTCTTACTTTTTTTAAGACTGGGATTACAGGTTTGGGGAGGAAGACCACAGAAGGAAATGACAATTTCATCATATCATGACAACGGTACATGCCATCAACATGACTTATCACCGTTGATGTTGACCTTGATCACCTGGCTGAAGTTGTGTTGGTCAGATTTCTTCCCTTTTCAGGACTTCTGGTGCACCGACTTGCATTTGTCACCCATTTGTTCATGGCACACACTTAAGAAGGCTTTCTGCAAGGTCTCTCTTGTTAAATTTTATTTTATTATTTTTTCCCTTCATCCACTATCCCATACCCATTCCTGCCGCACCTACCCCAACACACTATCTCTAATATATAAAATATGTAACTATTGTATTTATCTTCTCTACGTTTATTAGCTAAAAGGTGGTATTTTTGCATGTGTAACTTTAAAAACACATACATGTTATAACATCTTTTATAAAAAACTTTTTTCAAACAACATTATCTTTTGGGGAACCATCCAGTTCATTACTTCTGACTGCTGCCTAACAGTCCTTTGGGTGCATCAATCATATTTTCTTTTATCCATGACTCAAATGATGGCGACTAGGATGCCTCCAGCTCCTGTGTCCACACCAAATGCTGCAGTTAATTCCTGGGTTGAGACTCTTTGTGGTCCTGTGGGAGACTTTCTCCCTGGTACATACCCAGGGGTAGAAACGCTGGGTCCTGGGGCCATCTATAATCTGACTCCAGAGTGGCTGCACCTGTTTACATGGGATTTGAGCACCTCTTTGCCCACATTCTCACCAGGACTGAATATTATTTGACTTTCAAATATTCCCCACATTGATGGGTATAAAGCAGTATATCCTTATTGTTTTAACAATTGTAGTTTTGATTATTAGTGTATTAGTCAGGATTCTCTCACCCTGTGGCCACATAAAAGTAACCATCACAATTAGTAAGATCTAACTAATTTTTACAGGTCTTGGTATTTGTTTTCCTCCTACTGTGAATTGCCTAATAATATTCTTTGTCCATTTTTATTTTGTATTTGGTGGTTTTTGCCCTTCCAGTGGATATACAAAACTTCTTTTTGTACCCTGGATATGAATCTTTTGTCAGTTTTACATGTTGCAATTACCTTGTCCTAGCTTTCACCTTTATGATGTTCTTACTTAAACCAGTAATCTTTTATTTTGACATTGTTAAATACATCAAATTCTCCACTTATAGTTTGGCCTTTGGATATCTTGTTTAAGAAATACTTATCTTCCTCAGGGTCACCAATATACTATTTTAGATTATAAAGTTATAGGATTTGATACAGAGATAAAACTAATTTTTCTCCACATAGTGAGTCAATTTTCAACATCATGAACTAAACTGCTCATCCTCTAGCCTGTGATTCATGATGCCAAGACCACCAAATACATGGTTTCCTTAAGAATCCAGGTCTGATATTGGACTCTAGTTTGTTTGCTGGGTTGTTTAATTATTTACTCATGAATATTCATCATACTCAATGCAGGTCCTAATAAAAACCATAATTATATGTTACAGTTATATGGGCTTGCATTTTACCCCTATCTCTATATCCGTATTTGCCTTTCAAAATCCAACCTCTCTGTGGATTCTTCCTAATTACTCATTTTAATTTAATTAATTTATTGCATGTTCAAGCTCCCCATCTCTTCTGCAACACTGAACCCAGGAGAGCTAGCAAGCAGACAGAAGAGGGCAAGGACTCGGGCCTCAGACACCCGGGTTAAATCTTTCCCACTTACTGGCTGCATGACCACCGGCAACTTATATACCCCATCAGAGCCATGGTTTCCTCTGCTTATGGTGCAAAATAAAACAACGGTACTAACTAACATTTACTGCACGTCCTCAATGTAGCCCTAGGAAGTAGTTAAGATTATTACCTCCATTTCATAGACAAAAATTGGAAGCTTGTCCAAACTTGCACAGTTAATAAGTAAGTGGGAGGGTAGGGGTTTGAACCGTGATGTCTAAAGACAAAACGTGTGTTCCTCCTATTATGCTATATGCCCTAATTAGGACTGTGGAGGGAAACAAAGTGAAATCTATGAGGTGTCTAATTTAATGATCAGTAATTATTATTTGCTCAACTCCTGAACTATGGAATAGAGAACAACATATCTCACAACCTCAGCTTGGCCTGGTGGCTGTGTGACAGTTGGCATAGATGGAACACTCCACATAGGAAATAGGAAATTCTTTGCCTTTATCTGGAGGAAAGCATAAAAAAAAATAATAGTTCCCCAGTACTGAGGGCTGACATTTTTTTGCAAGGCACTATGCTAAGCACTTGGATTCTTTAGCTCATTTAACGCTCATATCTTTTGGAAGGGGTTGATACTTATATCGCCAATAACTGACATTTGGCTGCATGAAAACTCTTCCCCAAATTACACAGCTAGTATGGGCAGAGCAGGGCTTCAACCCAGATTTCTCAGTCTCCAAATCTTTTTATTTTAACTACCATTTGGTACAAAGTCTATAATTTTAATGCATTTTCTAGCTTTTAATTTAGTTTTTATTTTCATTTTATACCATTTTAATACATATTTTCTACTCTAAGAAGTGAAATTAAACACACTTAAATGTTTTTCTACTGCATTAAAGTGCCTTCCATTTTTTTTTCCTTTAACAAGGAGAAACAAGGACTGATTATACTCACAATGCATTGCTTCCTACTGTCTTTAAAGCACAGTTAGTGATGTTATCGACGTCTGTAAATAAGAAATTCCAGGAAGAGAATATTGCTTTGGACGAAGGTATTTACCGACAGCAAATGCTAAACAAATCAGGAGCACATGTTACTAATTAGCGGGTCCCTCTCTATCTGACAGACACATATTGACCGTGACTTTTAAAAGCTCAGACAACTCATTCCATAAAGGCCAAAAACTGGTCTATTAAATATCGTGCCAAAATCATTCTGAGAAAAATTGATATGCGAACTTCCTGTCACTGTAAAGACTTAATTTCCAAGTAGGAGTTACCAATGCCAAAAAGAATAAATACCACTGTCAAGAAGAGTAGGAATTAGGTTTAATATAACATTAGTTCCCAAAGTAAAGCCAAAAGGTACTGGAATTTGGTACTATTTAAATATTAAAATTGTTAAGGTGAATAAATCTATGTCTGATTCCATTTTGTCCATAATATGGGCTGACAAAGCCACTCGTCCCTCCAGTTACCATATGTAAAACAATTCAGTCTTTATTTTCTGGAGCTAACATTATAATATCCAAAAATATCCCCAAAACCTGCTAAATTTCTTGCTTTTAAAATTAAGTGCTGAAGACGTAAAAGGTGGCACTGTGTGAGGCTCTCGTTTTTTATAAGCATTTATTCATCCTGGGGTCTTTTTTTAGGGTAAATTCTCATTTACTCCTTAAGATTGTTGGAAAACACCGAACTTAATAGAACCTTTACTAACATGTTAATTCTTACTAAAGTAAGCTGATAGGATAACCAGCAATATCTTTCAGTTGAATTCTCTCATGAGTTGCCGTAGCTTTGTATAATACTCTTGGCACCAGTACCATACAGGTCTAATTACTTTAGCTGTTTGCTTTATAATTGAAGGGAAATCTGACCTTTCATTACTCTTTTCCTAAAATTTTTTAGCTTCACTCATTGATTTTTCCAGATAAACTTTAGATTAATTTTTCCTTCCTAGATTCTTGCCTCATCCCTAATGAATCATTTTTTAACCAGAATTGTATTCAATCTATATGTGTATTTGGGAAGAACTTACATCTTTTTGCTGTTTAATATCTACATAAAGTCTCTCAATTGATTACACTTTTATCACTTCTGTGAGTTTCTGCATTTAGATTCTAATCATTTTTGGTTGAAATAACTTGCAAGAATATTACAGTTTTGCTGCCACTGAATTTGAAATCTTGTACTATTAAATTTTCTAACAGGTCCTTACAGATAGTTAGGACTGCTATTGATTTTTATATTATAGTATATTTTCTAATCTGGAAAGTGGTACAGTATGAAAGTGTTGGACTGACCAGCAATTATGTGACATCAAGTTCAGGACAGATAGTGAAATGGATAAAAGCAAAATGTTTCCTAGTCTCATCTAAGATGAGAGACCTTTACTGATTAAATTTTAGCAGTGTTACCTGTTCTCAAAATTTAGTGGCAGGTCAAAATCTTCAGCAGAAAATACAAAACAGATTGCCAGACCTCAAGAGCTAACGTAATGGCATTTATTTTATAGCCAGATCCTTTGAGTACAGTAAGGAGAATGGATGACAATTACATTCTCAAAGGTTTTATGGCACCCAACAGAGGCAAGCCAATGGCAGGGGTGGGGGAGGAGAGCAAGTGCAAAATCAATAAGAAGCAACTGTGACTTGTAGCATCTTGTAGCCCACTCCTGGCATTGAATGTCCATGTAGTTTATTGTAAGTAATATAGCTTTCTTTAGACCAAGTAATAAAGACATAAGCAACACCTGCCATCCCAAGGGCATCCAATCAATAGAGAAGGGGATACTGAGTTCTGTGTGGGGCAGCATTGCCAGTGGCTTCCAGAGCAAAGGACGGAGCCAAAGCAGGTTTGCTCTCACTGCTGTTCAGAAGAATTCAGCGCTACACTCAACAACAGGGGGGAATGGCTCCATCACAACACCCAGGGAAAACATTCATATCAAGGGATACTTGAAAACTGCTCCTGGAGCACAACGGAGAGGACACAGCAGGTATGTGCACAGTTAACATACTATTAGAAGACCAACAACTGAGTCAGAAACTGGGAAGAAAGTTAGCAAGGACAATCGTGTACAGCAGGACAAGGTCTTAGATCAGAGTATTTAAGAGTCTCTGTAGGACCCACAGGTATTCCAGTGGGGATGCTGGGCATATCCCTCAGGGTGCACAGCAGTTGCGTTGGTCCTAGTGAAAATTTGTCACCTACTGAAACTGCAGTGACAGTTGCCCCTGATCCCTCTTATATTTTTAAGCCCCTGCATGAGCACGTGACCAAGTTTGGCTGAAATCCATGGGAAGCAGCAAACAAGAGCCTTAAGCATAGCATCTATGCTGTCTGGAGCAGAGGGGGCACACAAATGAAATATCTGTGTACGATCATTTGGTTTACATTGACATTTGTCTAGAGAAAAACTCTAAACCTATGTAACTGTATATTTTTGCATTCTGGCCATGTGAAATTAGAAAAAAAAATCCAAAAATCCAACATGGTTAAGACTTCAATTATTTATTTATTTAGGCAATTACTATTTATTTAACAATTCAATTAATTATTAGCCCCTACTCCATTCATTACCAAGGTATTGTGTTCTCCTCTCCCCTCTCCCCAAAATAAACAAGAACTTACCAATGATCTTCCAATCTATTCAGAGGGAACATAAAAACACTTAAATACTGTAATACAAAAAAAAACTTTCCATAACAGTAAGAATCAAGTTTCAATCATGATACTAGGAGAGCCCACAGGGGAGTGAAAAATAGTTGTCCTACTCCCCCACTCACCAATGGTATTAGGTGGTGGGGCCTTTGGGAGGTAATGAGGATTAGATAAAGTCATGAGGTTGGAGTCATAAATGGGATTAGTGCCCTTATAAGAGCCATAAGAGAGTCTGCCTTCTCTCTCTGCTCTTTGCCACGTGTTGGCAGTCTGCAGCCCCGAAGAGGGCCTTCACCAAAATCTGACCATGCTGGCACCCAGATCGTGGACTAGGAGCCACTAGAACTATGAGAAATAAATTTCTGTTGTTTATAAGCTACCCAGTCTATGGCTTTTTGTTACAGCAGCCCACACAGAAATTGGTCAAGAAGTGGGAGTCAAAAAGCACCTTGGAGGACGTAGTATTTGACTTTGGCCTTGGACACTGGGTAGCTTTCAAAAGACAGAGGTGGGGGCCGGCCCTGTGGCTTGGTGGTTGAGTGCGTGCGCTGCGATGCTGGTGGCCCGGGTTCGGATCCCGGGTGCGCATCGAGGCACCGCTTCTCCGTTCATCCTGAGGCCGAGTCCCACATACAGCAACTAGAAGGATGTGCAGCTACGACACACAACTATCCACTGGGGCCTTGGGGGGAAAAATAAAATAAATAAAATCTTTAAAAAAAAAAACAAAAAACAAAAGACAGAGGTGGGAATTAGAGGTTTTCTTGGAGGGAAGATTAGAGGGCACCAAGACAGAAGTGGCTCTGGTATGTGTCTGCTCAAAAATCATGGTTTGGCTTGAGGCACCATTGTGAATATTGGATGGGAAAAATAATTATTTTTTCTGATGAAGTATCTTTGAAGACCATGATAACTGTAATTTCTTGGTCTTGAAGTCATTCTGTGCACTCAAACCAAGCCTTTTAGATTGAGTCTCATTAGTTCAGCAAGTTACCTTCGGCTGTTTCCCAGCTCTCGTCCTCATTATTACAAATTACCTTCCATGGTGCCCTTGAAGTGTCCTCAGTACCTTCATTGTGTACACCTGCCCCTCACTGGCTCGGCATGCGAAAGCCATGCTTCGGTGACATGTCATTGTCATCCATTTTTGCATTTGCCCAGCAAAGCTGAGGTGCGATCAGCAAAACCATGCTGCCTCTCCAGGGATAATTTTCTGAACCATCAATCAGACTTCTATGGAAAGTCTTTAAGGTAGAGACTATAAACTAAGCAAATCTCAGGGATTACCACCATTTTCTCTCTACACTGCAAACAAGCCAATTTGGCTCACGGGCTTTATTTCACATACCGGATATTGGCAGAAAGTGAGAGGATGTAGAATTGATGACTGTTTTTTGTTTTGTTTTGTTTTGGTTGTCCATTAAGACCAAGGGGTTAAATAACTTATCAAAGCTTGCTCAAGAAGCCATATTGCCAGAAACTAAATCTAGGATTCCAGATACTCTAGGAGCAGTGGATGACTAAGGCCTACAGCCTTCTATCTACCCTAGAACCAAAAGTGAACAACTACTGGCATAAAAATTTCCAGTACATCATTTTGAATTAGTTTGGGCTCAACAGCATTCATTATGTGCCTAATATGGGTGTGCAAAACACTTGGTTAGATTCTTGCTCTCAAGGAATGTAGGGGAGACATACATACAAAAAGTGAACTCTAATCAAGACAGAAGGATTGTCCAAACTTTGATGTGTTAAGCTTTTCCAATGCTAGCGAGGCAAACTGAGAACCTGAGAAACAGAAATCTGAATAGTGGATATTGCAATACAGTGCAGAGAGTCAATGGATATGGGAAAGCAGAAACTGGCACAATGAAACGTTTATATTCTTCTACTTTCTATATTTAAATGCAGCGGTTGCTTTGGGCGTCTTATGTCCTATATTCGTATAAAGGAAAGAAATAGATGACTCCATGTTGCTAAACCTGGATGAAGTCAAACCAGATGATTCGGCAAACTAATTAACTTGAAAAATCCACTTAAGGAATTGTAACTCGATCAATAGTCTTACGTTATTAATGACTTTTCAGAATTTTAGAATGTCTTTAAATTCCCACTTGACCATTCTGTGCTCAGCTATAATTACCAATAGGAGCTATTCCTTGGACGATTTACTAGGTACCAGGCAATGCATTATGTGAGTTACATGCATGATTTCACTCAGATTTCTAGCCTGCTCTTGGCATTGAATGTCCACGTAGTTTATTGTAAGTAATATGCTTTCTTTAGACCAAGTAATAAAGACATAAGCAACACCTGCCATCCCAAGGGCATCCAATCAATAGAGAAGGGGATACTGAGTTCTGTGTGGGGCAGCATTGCCAGTGGCTTCCAGAGCAAAGGACGGAGCCAAAGCAGGTTTGCTCTCACTGCTGTTCAGAAGAATTCAGTGCTACACTCAACAACAGGGGGGAATGGCTCCATCACAACTCCCAGGGAAAACATTCATATCAAGGGATACTTGAAAGCCGCTCCTGGAGCACAACGGAGAGGACACAGCAGGTATGTGCACAAGTTAACATACTGTTAGAAGACCAACAACTGAGTCAGAAACTGAGAAGAAAGTTAGCAAGGACAATCGTGAATAGCAGGACAAGGTCTTAGATCAGAGTATTTAAGAAGAGTCTCTGTAGGACCCACAGGTATTCCAGTGGGGATGCTGGGCATATCCCTCAGGGTGCAAAGGAGTCAATAATAATGCAAGATAGGTATTATTATTCGTGTTTTTCAAGTGAGGAAATGAAGGGCCCAGATGGATAAGGAAATTTTCCAGTGATCCCATTGCCAGATGGAGGTAAAACTGAACACAAACATGGATAATTCCATACCACTTTCACAAATTAAAAACTCCACACACCCACACACCCAACAGTCTTTCCCATAACGGCTTCCCATAAGTTTCTTTTCCTCTAAATAATAACATACATTTCCTATCCAGTACAGGGATATACCTGGAGGGTGTTATTTCTGGGGAGAGCAAGAGATATACACAAACTCACATGATTATGGTTAAAATTAAATTAATGTATAACCCAAAACACTTTAAAAATGTAAAGTGCTATATAAATGTAAGGTTTTAACACTCTTTATAATATAAAACTAATAGTAGACAATTGTGCACTGTTGAAGTAATAGTTGTATTATTAGAGTTATTTCTGTGCTTGCCTTTTCCTTCCAACTAAATTATAATATTTTACAGGAACGAAACGGCCTGATAAGTTAGTTAACTTTGAATGGCCTGAAATGCAATTTCTCCTCTTTATATAAGGGTCTCATTTTAACATAGAACATTGGTGGATTCACATTTAAGAATATTTGACTAAGGAAATAATTGGCCTTCAGTCATGTTTTTCCTGACTTGACTGGAATAAGTTGAATGTCAAGAAAAATGAGATTGTGTTGAATGACTACTTTGTGGATTTGGTCTCATTGCGTTACAAGCACATCTCTTATATCTTATTGTTTTATTAGCAGGTCATGATTTATACCACAATTATCATGATAATTAACTCTCATGAGCCATTATTAACTCTCAACTCTACAGGATCTATTCTTTGAAAGTCAAGTTTGTTTTTTTTAACAACCTAACAACTATATGAGGGTAATCTTGGACAGAGTAGACCTAATACACCTGTTAGGAAGGTAGACTCAACCCAAGGGAAAATGTTTATGAGTTGAATACACATTACCTATCTTGACACTACCACAAAACCACAGCTTACAAGTTCATCTTTCCACTATGGTTACAATGGTCTATGAGGAATTTCTTCTCATTACGTCACGCTTTCACTTTTCCTTAGGAAATTTGGGTGGGGATAAAGAAGAAAACATTGCTACGAATGCTGAACCACTGGCAATTAACTCCTGTACTGTCTGTCTGACCTTTAGATATTTAAGATCAAGCAAATAAATATGACTGATGTCAAATAGCGAGACATTATCCTAAATCACCCAGTTTCGGGTGACAGAGTTTTATCTCAAATTAACTCAATCAAAAAAACAACATGACTGGCAAAAATTAACTTTCTCTAGTTAACAAGTCTACTAGAATTATTTTTCATTACCTGCCTATACTAGACTTTCATACTAGACTTTCTCTCTCATATGTATGGATGGTGGGATATATGAATGTGTGTGTACATATTTTTTTCTTCTATTTCAAAGAAGACTGTAATTTCCTTTAAATTTCTCCCACCCTATTTTATCAATTTGTATCCATTTTATCATGGGCCCCTTGCCTTTGCTGTGTTAGGGGGACCTCTGAATTTGATATCTGTTTTACCAAAGCAGTTTTTATAACACAGCTGATTGAATGTAAAATCCTGCATTTTACCCATGGCTCTGAAATTGCCCATGCCCCTTGCACTTTCATAAACTGCTTTCATTTCCTGCATGAGACCTGTGAAATCTGGTGGTGGGAATCGCAGGAGCAGTGGCTTTTCAGCCTTTTAAGCACTGTGTCTTTGGAGCACTTTGTCAAAACACATCATACCAGCCACATCTGTTCATTTATTTGAACCAGAGAAAACAGCTTGTCTTTTAAGATCTTCTTAAATCAGGCGTATTGCTGCTGCTTGGTTACTTCCCAAAGGTATATGCCATTGTTCCCCTGGATGGGCTGAACTTATCCTTGGCCTGCGATAATTATGTATTTTATTCCACAGTCCTTTGAAATTTGCGCTGGTCTTTGAGAACTCTGGCTTCCTGAAAGCAATGTTAGTCATCACCACTGCGATTAATTTTGAACATGGAACTGCTTAACACAGTCTATCTGCTAAGCTTAAATCCGAATGTAAAGAAATGCATGCATGGTTAGATCCAAGGTTAGGAGATGTTAGATGGAGACTCTATGCTCCATGTCCACCTCGCTTAAAATCTTGCTGTTGTCATAAGAAGTTTAACAATCACAGCATTTAAAAAATACTGGAGGATATTCTATTACACTTAAACACCAGAGGGGGGAAATACTTGGAATTTTAATTTACCAATGCCACTCTGAGGAACCTCAGGCAGGGTATGTGATTTAAGATTTTCACTAGCAAAGCACAGACCACATTAAGTTTGTATCCCCTGTGTTATCATTTCAAGGCACTGATTATTGAACTTTCTTCTCTCACATGCTAATCCCCTGATGTAAGCTGGATGCTTAGATAAAAACACTGAAAACTTCCTTCAGACTCCCAGTATATTATGTCTAATGCCAATTCGGTAATAGCTTTTCATTCTGATGCAATTACTTAGTCATGTTTCTGTCAAGTAAACCCAAAATAAAATGTGCTTTCTCTATGACTTAAAAATATGTGTGATGTGTGTTTAAATGTATGTATAGTTGGATAAATTATATATATATTAAAAAAAAAAAACCTTGGAAAAGAAGAAGTTACACAGACTCCCAGGCAGGTAAATAGTTTCCCGGCGGGTATGGTGGGCTGTCTAGAAGATGGTGGGAGGGGAAGATGTTGACGTCAGATGAACTCCCCACGCTGGTAGAAGCCACAGATCCTAGGAACACAAGTAATATACTAGGGCTGTTTTTTTTTTTTCCAATCAGCAGTATGGGAAATAAATGTGACAAGTCAACCAGCTGGAGTCTGAGGGAAAACGAGAAATGAACCCCTATATCCATCACCAAGATACACTCATATTTTGAACCAAGTGGTAAAAGTTAATAAAAGTTCTACAGTCAAAACGCAGGACTGTAAAACCCCATGCTGCCCAATCTTTTGCATGCCATCGTCAACCCTCATAAACCCACCAGGCGGGGACACATCACCCACTGTAAAGGACACAATAACGTAAAATGTCATAAAACACACAACTGCCTGTCTTTATTTAAAATCTCCAAATCTTACTCATCATGGGTTGTTTGCCTTAATTTGGATTTTTAAAAATATCAACTTAAAATAGTATTTTTCTTGATTGACTGCGTTTTTGGCTCTGTTACAGAAATAGTAATAATAAAATAAAAGAGAACAACCAGGAATTATCCACGGGCCTCACACATAGGAAGCTTGAGTCTTATTTATTTTTAGCAGTCATACTTGTGTGGACAGGGCTGGGTTATAAATGTATTACTTTCTGCAGTCACAGACAGACAAGCTAGAAAGACACTGACCAAAATCAGACACAGGAATCACTGACATGAGCAGCCTGTGTGAGCCTCAGAATGCACTGTTTGGAAAGTTTTTAATTATGCTGTTTCTTTCTGAATTCCTTTGCACAGTCTTTTGAATGTAAGGGGTAAAGAAAAGCACACAGCCTCGGGGGGTAGGGGAAGTGCCTGACCTCCTGCCATTGCTTCCCTGGGTCTGAGGAACAGGTCTTTGTACCACTTCAAAAGGTATTGTAAAGTGCAACTCTCTCCCACCACTGAAGCCCAGACTCAACCATGAACTTGGTTGTGCTCTGGCCCCTATGGCACTGACCTCCAGACTGCAGGAATTGGCGTCGTGTGGTTTCCCAGGACCCTTCCTCTGCATCCGGCTGTACATCACATCTTTCTGGCAGCTCCTCAATCTGGGGTTTGTATCTCTAATACATAATGTCTCTATGGATAGGAGTCTGGAGAGCAAGGTCCGTTTGTGAAATGCTGCCCCCTACCCCACACAAAACATTTGAATGGGAAGTATTCTCAGCACTGACCCTAAGAATATTCAAGATTCAGTGAATAGAAATCTTCCTGAATGCACTCATTTATTCATTCATTAAACAAAGAATTATTAAGTGCCTTTTGTGTGTCAGATACTGTTATAGATGCTGGGAATGAAGCAGTGAATAAAAAGACCCAAAATCCCTGCCGTCAAGGTGCTAAAATTTCAGTGGTGGAAGGTGCCAATGAGCAGATACATAATTAAAATAGATGGTAAGCCGGAGGAAAAGAGTGCTGGAGAGGAAAGTGAAGCAGAGATGGGGGTAGAGACTGCCCTGGGTGAGCGGATGTCATTTTATGTTGTCATAAAAAATGTCTGAGAGGGTAACATTTGAAGAAAGACTTGAAGAAGGTGAGGACTCGAATGAGTGGATAACAGGGTTTGAGGTAAAAGTTCTAGCAAATGCGAAGTCCTTGATGCTGGAGTGTGGCTGGAAGACTCATCATCAGCAGGGAACCCAAAGTGCTCAAATAAAAGGGGATGAGGAGTGTAGTGAGTGGGATGGGCTGAGAAGAAGGGGTTAATGGGAAAAGGGAGAAAGCAGACTGTGTATATAGGGTCTTTTAGGCCACTGTAAGGATATAGAGTTTTCTCTAAGATGAGAAACCATAAAGAGGTGTGGATCAGAGGAAGGAAATAGTTTGACTTATGTTTATAGTCCCTCTGGTTGCTACTGAGATGAGTTTGCTGGGGGACAAAGGCAGAAATAGGTAGAGAGCAGTGGTGGCTGGGACAAAGGTGGCAGCAGATGAGCAGAAAGAATTGCTTGAATTCTGGATAACTTTTGAAGTTAGAGCCAATAGGTCTAATGAATTGAATATTCAATGTGATAAAATGTTAGAGTCAAAGATAACCCCCGAGTTTTCATACCTGAGCAGCTATAAGTATGGAATTGCTCTTTCCTGACTTGGAGAAGATGGTGCAGAAAGAGCAGGTTTGGGCATGGTGGGTGTGAGGTGCCTGTTAGACATCCAAGTGGCCATGAGAGTTAGGAGCTTGGAGTTCAAGGAATTCAGAGTTCAAGGGAAAATTCTGGGCTGTTTGGAGTTCAAGGGAGAATTCTGGGCTGGAGATAGATATCTGGCAGTTGGCAGAGAACAGATGGCATTTGAAATTGGAGTGGACCCAACTGGCAGACTTGGTTCATTGGGCTGCTCAGTGTTTCAAAAAACGGAATTTGTGTGCCGTTAGATGGAGCATGTAACCTCTGATATTCTACACTCACCATCACGATATTCTAGACTCACCACCACTCTCTTTTGCTTTATATCTGTCCTGCTTCACTTGTATATGACCTCTGTGGTTCCCTGTAAGCTCCTCAAGAGCAAGGATCTCGCTCTTTATGGTTCAGTGATGTGTATTCTTGGCATGAAGTCAATTCTTAGTAAATGTCTGGCAAACAGATGAATGATTTCTGGTACAGAAAATTGAAAGTGCTCAACAAAGGTTAAAGGAAAGTCAGCTCCTAGGAGTATGCTGAAAGATTAGAAAGTGAGGCAGGAGGCAGACTTGGAAGAAAGAAATGTCTCAGAATAGACCTTTCCCTGCTAGGCAGACCTAGGGGAAGGAAAACTTGTTTGTCAACACAAGTGATTCAAGAGAGGGGAATTGACAAAGGCAATTAAAAACAGGCAAAGAACTAGAGATCAGGATCAGTCTGGGTCAACATGGCGGTACAAATTTGTTGGCATCACCAACTGGCTCTCCCCAGCCAGGCTTTCTCCACTTGCAACTCAGTCACACCCTCCATGTTCTTGTAACCAAACTGAGGACCACTCCACATTCCACAAAGGCACCAAGTTCTTTCATGCCTCCTTGGTTCTGACTGTGCTCTTCTCCTTGCCCTTCCTCTAACTGCTCAACCTGTGGATTCCCACTCACTATACAAAGCTTCCACTGAGAGTCTTGATTCTGTGACAACATCTCCCATCATTGCTTTATGCAAACTTTAGAATCTATTATATGGTGTTGCGCAGAGTTGACTTCAGGTCAGAATCCATCATTTGGCTCATGTATGCCAAAGTATACACAGTATACTGTGCACAGGCAGTAGCACAATGCCTGTGTAAGAACTAGCAAACGTGTGTTGAATTTGATGTAGTACAGGACCTAGAAACAGAGGGCTGACAAATAAGAAAGGGTCAGTCTTTCATGGGAATGTGCTATATCCAAAGGGAACCGATATTTACTCACTAGGAAAGGCAGCATTGGGCCGGCCCCGTGGCTTAGCAGTTAAGTGCGTGCGCTCTGCTCCTGGCGGCCTAGGTTCGGATCTGGGTGCGCACTGACGCACCGCTTCTCCGGCCATGCTGAGGCCGCGTCCCACGTACAGCAACTAGAAGGATGTGCAACTATGACATACAACTATCTACTGGGGCTTTGGGGAAAAAAAAAAAAAGGAGGAGCGTTGGCAAAAGATGCTGGCTCAGAGCTGGTCTTCCTCAGCAAAAAGAGGAGGATTAGCATGGATGTTAACTCAGAGCTGATCTTCCTCACAAAAAAAAAAATAAATAAATAAAACTGTAAAAAAAAAAAAAAGAAAGAAAGGCAGCATTTACACCCTGCAGAGAGCAGTCCATGAATCCCTAGACATGATGGATGATACGTCACCCAAGACCAATTATTTCCTGCTCCCATGTTTGGTGTGGTTTTGTTTTTGAATTTCATGTTCATAAAGCAATCTTTCTGTTATTAATTGAACTTCTCATGCCTGACACTATAAAATGATCATCTTTGAGGATAAATATATACTCAAAAAATATACTCTCCATTTCTAAAAGGTATTTAAGGCATTTGAGTTATGGTTTAAAAATTAGCTTTCTGGTTTTGCTTAGTGTAGTAGAGTTCACCAGAGTCTACTGATGTTTGGCAAATGAATAAAATGTGCTGTACCAGCAAAATTAAGAACATAACCTGAAAAAGAAATGAGGAAAAAAAGAGTAAGAAAGTTCTGAAATTCAATTAATGAGACAACATACTGCATGCCTTCCCTGTAGGTTACAAGTTTCAGGGGATTCAAAATAAATACAGGATGCTCAAGATTTTTATAATCTAATTCAGAACATTAAAACTGATGGATACGGAATAGTAGGTCAGACTATAGGGGGTGTGTTACCAAAGAGACATGTGAGAGTAGTTCAGAAATTAGATATTATTGTTATATGCACTTCAGAGACTACGAAACGGTCACTTAGAGAGACTGGGTAAAATGCACAAGCTCAAACGGAGAGTCAATGGCAGAGGTGAAATTTAAACCCAGATCTACCTCCAGGCTATATGTTCTTAACCATTCTAGTTCCCTGAGGAAATTCCATATTCCAGGCACTTTAGTTACCCATCATGTTTCTACATATGACCTTCTGTGGTTTTAACCATTCCAGAGCATAGAGAATGATAGAGACTACCTGTATGTATTATATGGAGCAAACCTGCACTCACAAAAACAGACAAATAAAAACGATCTTATTTACGAAAAGCAAAGATTCTAGTTAAAATAGTAGCAAACCAAATGCAGCAGTTTATAAAATGAGGAGCACAATGTATACTAGAGGCATGCTCATAAAGTCGGTAACCCTGACCTTCACCAGGGGTGTTCAACTCTGTCCTGGAGGGCCTACCAACACTTTCTAAAAGAGGTGTAATAGGAAAAATACAAAACTCTCACTATTTACACTTAATTTTCTCACATACTTAGGAGAGTCAAAAGAATCAGCTGAAAAAAATTTTAGTAACCACCCCTCCCCCCACAAAACATCAGTTTAATGCCAGGTTACATGATATACACCAAAAATCAGTAGGTTTTCTATATGTTGGCAAAAACACAACATAATGCACAACATTATTGGATAGGAGTGGGGGTGAAATTCACCATAATATCAAATTATAAAAAGTCCAGAAACAGATTTAACAGAAAAGGTAAAAGAAATATAAAAACAAAATTCTAAAATTTCACTGAAGGAGTGAAAACAAAAAGGAAACCTTTCAAGAAATTGAAAAAAAGTCATATTCTGAGATGAGAAGAGAGAGTATTTTTAAAATGCCACTTCTCACCAGAATATATATATCTTCAATGCAATCCCCCCAAAATCTATTTGGATCCTTTCTTTACTTGAAAAATCAAATCTAGATTCACCTGAAAGAATTTCTGCATAAAACCAGGAAACTCAGTTTTGAAAAAGAAGACCTATCCATTATCAAAATATACTCAAAAAAGACAAAACTCAAATAGGTTGTTACTAGTACAGATATAGAGAAACATATCCATTGGGACATAATTATGTGTCCAGAAGAACCCATAGAATATAAGCATTTAGGTAAATAATATTTTTTAGTGAACACTAGGTGTTCGGAATGTTATATGCTCATTTTGGAAAGAAAAAATGGGTCCCCGTCTCATATTACACTAAAAATATATCCCAGTTAGATTGATTGACATTTGAAACAAACATAACCCCAAACTAGAAAACAAATAACTATGAAAGTAGTTGAAGAAATACAAGGCCATTATTTTTATTTTATAATCTTGTATTAAGGAAGGTCTTCCTAAACAAGATGCAAAAGGCAGAAGTTATGAATGAGTAAATCAAATTAAAATTTCAGTAAGTACAAGGATGCCATAAACAATTTAAAATACAAAAGAAGGCTGTGAAAAATTTCTGCAAAGTATATAATTAATGAGGAGTTAATAAAAATAATATAAGAAGAAGCCCACTCAATCAAGAAGAAAGAGACAAATGCCCAATAGAAAAATGGTCAACATATATAAGCAGGCAATTCACTAAAGGAGAAGAAATAGAAATTGCTTACAGATAGAAGGAAACATGCTCAATCTCAGTAGTGATCAGGAAAATACAAATTTATATAAGAATGAGATATTATTGATTGATAACATCCAGCGTCATCTGCATGGCAGAGGGTGGGACAATGTCGAACACAATATAGGTTTAAGTTGGCAAAACACTTGAGGAAATCGATTTGTCAGCAACTACCGCAACATAAAGTGGGTATACTGTTTGATCTAGAAATTCCTTTCCCAGGATGGAAGGGAAGAAGGTAGGAAGAAACAAAGGGAGGACGGAAGGGAGGGAGGGACGAAGAAAGAGAGAGACAAAGGGAAGGAGAGAAGGAAGGAAGGAGAGGGGAGAGGGTGGGAGGGCAGAGAAGATGTGGAGGAGGAGGAGGGAGGAAGAAGGAGGAAGAGGAGGTGATGAAGGACAGACTGACTGAGAAAAAAGCAATTCAACAATTATCTCCAGTGATACCAAAACTAAATTGTCTTCATAGTATTATGACAATCTGAAATTATCCTTTTTTCTTCCCTAACTTCAGAAAATCTTACCAAGGGTGTGTAACAAATAATTTAAAATTTAGTATAAATAACCAACCACTGATTAGCTATCTTTTTCATACATACCTGTTGCTTATTAATAGTTCTAAATCTTGTTTATAATCCCCATAGTTCATTTGGAAGCAGCTGACATACATAGTAATAACCTAAAGCTTTGGACAATATGTGAAATTCCTCAATTATTTTAATGTCCATACTTATGTTCACATGAAAACAATTTTTTACTTGGTTTAGTGAAAATATGAAACCAGTTAAATATTTTTATTCACTTATATGTTAATAAGATTTTATTTTCTTTATTGAAACATCCATTACTGAACATGGAATAAAGGAGGAATAAATTGTCATATCAAAAATAATTTAAAATAGATAAACTGAGACAAAACATTTATTTGAATTTCTTCTTATCTATACTATTACTTTTTATTTTGTAAAATTTAAAACTAGGTTTCTCCTGCTTGTTCTGTATTTTAGAGTTTACGTTTCTAACACATGTGCACAGACACAGTTATTTTTAAACAATGGAAATTTTCAGTATAATGTTTTCGTCTTTTTTCAGAAAAAAACTACTATGTTTACTGTAACTTAATCTGACTATACGGTCATTTCTTATAACCTTTTCATTCCTACCGCATATGATCTCAAAAGCTAGTTATCTCAGAAAATACTGACCTGCTCAGTATTTCTTAAATTTTAGTCAATTTTCTTGGCTATCTTTGAAGCATTCATTATTTATATAATTTTTTAAACGTCTTTAAGATATTCTGCCATTTTACAGTTAGCCTACTTTTAAACAACACTATCCACAAAATTATGGATCTGACATGCTATTTATGTTTTTTAAATACTCACTGAAATAAATGTATAACTGTTAAGATGAAAATCTTCACCTGCAACCATCCCATAAGGCACCACCTCACTCTCTCTGCTTAAAAAGCGCTGTCTGAGATGTATTTCTATTTCATGAAGTCAATAAAGAACACACTAACCAAAAACATAATTTCATTACATATTTTAAAGTTTTCAAAATTGCCATTGATTTGACCTTTTCCATATGTGATTTGAACTTCTTAAGCAGCTTAGCTATAAATACGCTAACTTGTGAATTTAAAAAATATTTTTAAATTACCATACAATAAAATTGGTATTTTTTTCTTGTGGTCTATAGTTTTGTGAATTTTCACATATATATAGATTCATGTGACTAGTAGGATAATCAGGGTACAGAACAGTTCCATCACCCTAAAAATGTCCCTCATGCAATTCTTTTAGATACTCCCTCCCCCACCCTTAGCCCCTGACAATCAGTGATCTGTTTTTCATCTTTATGACTTTGGAGAAAATCATGGCTTTTCTCACTCAGCAAATGTCTTTGGATTCCTTGAAGTTGTTGTATATATCTATAGTTTACCAGATATACCAGATATCTGGATATACCAGAGTTAGTTTCAGCATTCACCTGTTGAAAGACATTTGGGTTGTTTCCAGCTTTTGACTATCACAAATAAAGTTAGTATGAACACTCATATGAAATTTTGGTATAAACCTAAGTTTTCATTTCTCTGGGGTAAATACTCAAAAGTTTGATTCTCAGCCATATGGTACGTATATATTTAACTTGACAAGAAACTGCCAAACAGTTTTCCAGAGTCTGTAGCATTTTGCAGTCCTTCCTGCAACGTTCCAGTCCCTCCACATTCTCACCAGAACCTGGTATTGTCAGAGTTTTTGTTTGTTTGTTATTAAATTTTATTTAAATTCTGATAAGTTTGCAGTGATATCTCATTATGGTTTTCATTTGCATCCCCCAAAGTTTAATGATGTTGAACATCTTTCCAAGTGCTTATCTGCCATCCTTATATCCTCCTTAGTGAGGTGTCTGTTTAACTCCTCTGTATACTCTTTCATTTTAAACTACAGAGATACTTCTTCATCATCATTTTTCTAGATAAAATCTATAGGCTATAAAAATATCACTGGATTAGGCAATCCATTTGAATTGCTTATGCTGTCAACTCATTTTCCTTTTATAAATTCAATACATGTGCTCTGAAAATCATTGAATAAGAATAAACATGCGAATAGAGGAGGTTTTCAACACACAGTTTTACTTCCTTGGAGTGAAATGAAAACAGAATGAGTTGGGAGATACATTCCAGATAATGTAACCAAATATGCGAAGAACAAAGTTCATGAGTAATAATGCAGGGACTGGCACACAGCTGCCCACATAACTTTTACATTCACATGCATTTTCTCTCTATGCTTGCTCACTGAGGTGTCCTAACACACATTCGATTGTTATTCATTTGATTTATAGTTTTTTTTTAAAACTAGATTTGTTATTAGGAAAGCATTTTTGTCATCTGCAGGCACAGCTGTATGTGAAATGACAACTTAGTGAATGCATACGAGGCAGTCTCTGCAAATTTTGTTCTAGGTTTATTGTGTTTATTCCAATGCCTCCTGGCTCTACCTGCTCTAGTAATGGCTCTGATTCATATTCTAGAAAGCGCTTTCCAGTCAGCCCAGTATCAAGCCCAGCCCACACTGAAGGTGCATAAAGTCCCTGATGTGAATTCCTGCTAGTGGTGGTGCAAGCAAATCTCAAAATAAAGCAAAATTTAACCTCTACTTAGAGTTTCCTGTCCTATCTTTATTGTGTTCACATTTGACGTATTGCTATACAGAGCTTGCAAAAGCATCTTTTAAAAACTCCGGTCTACGAGATTTTCAAATTTTCCGTATGAAAAAATAATGACGGATGCATTTTTGAAGCCAGATATTAACAGTCAAAGAATGAGAAAACGGTTCACAATTGTGTTTTACCTATTCAAAATGAAATACATTTTGAGAAATACGTTGCGTTTTATCCTTTATTTGCTATTTCTAAAACAGAAACACTAAAACAAAATATAGATTTAGCTTCCACAGCTTCCATTTCTTCCGTAGCTTTTGAAATTAAATGCACATTTATCACACGTTTACTCTGGGAAAATAAGATCCACGAATGCCAGACAAATTTAATGAGGACTACTTAAATATCTCAAGCCTTTTCATTTTGAGTTTTATACTCCAATTTTTGTGCCTGACAACAAACGCTGGCTTTAAGGAACAAAATAGAACACACGCGTGTACGGACACATACACTTCACGTTTTAATTTTGTTTTTTCATTGCTTAGATAACCTGCAGCCTCACACTCTAATGTTAATAAATACACCAGGATGCATGGACACAGTTAACCACAAGCCTTGAATAATTTCTAGGAAATGCCCTCCTTGAATAAAATATGCAAAAGAGCACATGAGAATAAAAACACGAGAGACTGCTTATGATGGAAACTGTAACCGTTGTTAAGAAATCAAAAAATAAGATGAAAGTGACTATTAATTTCCAGATTTTTGGAAAGGTAGAAAGAATGAATTTTTAGAAGGCCTGAAGCTTTTTAAATTCCATGGTACTACAAAATTCTGATGATGATTACTGCCCAGGACCCACCTGTCCTGATACTATGCTGCTTCCCTAGTGGTAAATGGCCACCTCCAGGTTCTCTTGGGAGAGGTCGCCAGTTTCATGGTAATGACAGGATTTGGAATGTGGAATGTGATGGGTCATTTATTATAACAAGTGCAAACAGTTAAATAGCACTTACTGGGCACCAGGCACTATTCTAAGTGCTTTCTGTATATTATCTCAATCAATCCTCTCAACCACACTAGGAGGTGGGCACATTATTCATACTGTCCCCAATTTATGGATGTACAAACTAAAGCATGGAGAAGTTAAGTAGTTTATTCAGGTTCCCAGAGCTAGGAAGAGGCAGAGCTGGGATTCCACCCCAGGCAGTCTGGCTCCAGAGTCCACAGTCTTAACTCCACCCTCTTTACTAGGAAGACAGAAATGCAGAACACCCTCCTAAGAATAACAGATGCTGCTTCTACAGTGGATGCTCTGGAAAGACTGAAACCTCTCGAACCATCACCACATTAACACCCTCCTCTTAGCAAGCGCTCTGGTTCCCTGTACCCAGTCGGTGTTTTAAATAACATATTTCAGACAGAATCCAGTGACTCAGCAACTACTTGTGACGCATTCTTTCTAATTACCGTTGAACATTTGGTTCTCTCTAGACACTCTGCTGTCACTAAAGCACTGCTATTTCATGCATGAAAACTTGCTTAGCAAAAATATTTTCAAAAAGAACAAGGACAGCTGTCAAAAATGATCATAACCTTTGCAATGTGAGGAATCATGAAATAAGCTGTTGGGTATCTTTATGTGTAAAATAGAAACTGGGTATAGCACTTAGATATTCACCTCAAATCTCCTAACACATAATACTATCTTGCACACATCCATATATTGCTTTACAATGTTAGCAAAACACGCTTGCCAGTGTTATTTCACATGATTCCTACAACCACCATGTAGGGTAGATAAATAGGTATTTTTACTTGCTTTTTCTCAGAAAAGGCCTTCAAGGCTTGAAGAGGTTTAAACAATCTAGTCTTACTACCACGTGGTGAACCAGCTTCTAGACTAGTATTCTTCTCTTTACAGAATGCTGTCCATTCTTCACTGCTTGATGTCTTGGTGCTAGGCAAGTTTTATTCAATGGTGTGGGTGTGTCTTACACATAGTGATAAGTATGTGTAAATACCAGAAAATATAAATATGTACATATACATATGCCTATATATATGCTTTCTGTAAATTGATTTTCAGATATCTATACCTATATCTATGTCTATAGATTTATCTATATCTATACCTATATGTATGTCCATAGATCTATATCTATGTCTATAGATCTATACCTATATCTATACTTTCTCTCTTTCTCCTACCAGCCTTTTATTGGCTAAAAAAGGAAATGGACTAATATAAAATATAGTAAAATAATATGATCTATATTTTTTTATTCATACAATTATTCTTACAATTATTGGGTTTGAATTAATGACCTCCTTGGCTTTGAACCATTTGCTTAGATGATTGCATCCTGACTTGCCATTGGGAAAACAAAAGGATTGGGTTAAGGCATTGGACTACTTCAGTGCCTTTCAGCCTGAGGTCTGCAGAGTTTCAAGTCCCCAGGTTTCCAGTCTCAGGGTGACTAGGTGCAGGGGAAGGAAGTGAGACTCTAGGCTCCACACCCACTAAGCAACAAAACTCTACGTCTCTGGGTTGATTTATAGATGAGACTTCTAGAAATTTGTGATCAAAACATATGTGAAAATCTCTGTTCTTTAAACCCCTTACAGTTGTACATTTGTGTCATTTAATTCCTTTAAGAGACACATTGATGTTAAAATTATGGTTCGTTTGTAGAGAATGGCATCTTCACTCTCTATACGTCTGTGCAAAACACAAAAAAGTCTAATATTGCTGCTTTAAGGGAGCTGACAAGCTAATTGTCTAGAAGTCATTTATACCTATCTATAATTTATATATCAAAGCGAGACTCTGACAGGAGCTGTTGCCTTACCTAGCTTAATTTAGGTTAACTATAAGTGCTCAATAGTAATGAAATTCCATTAAACAGAATGCTAATTAATCTTCAAACTTTATTTTATCTGAATCAATGAAGTTTTACATAATGTTATTTCAGAAGAGCAAACTATTATTTTAAGAAAAATTTTGAATCTGACTTTGCTAATTTTCTGTATAAGACTTTAGTGTATGAAAAACGTTAAGAATCTGAAAAAGGTTAATCTAGGATAAATGTAGATTTGTGGTCAGGATAATTTAGAATCATGAATGTCTGAATTATTTTTAACAAACAATTTTAAAAAACTTAACATTAAAGGGGTGTCAAATATCACTGTGATTAAAAACTTTTTTATGAAAAAATTTGGTAGAAACTGTGCTTAAGGAAAAATATTTAGATTTCAAGGATTGTTTATTCAATGTCCATCCCTCAGGAATAAAAGAGATACTTGTGGTCCTTAGAAATACACTAGTTTTCACAATATCCTAACAAGTAAGATTCTAAACCTTCCAGTGGATAATCAATACAGTCATCTCTAATGACTAGGTAACTCCATGAGCATTTTCTGACTCTGAAGACAGAGTGGGTTTGTTGCTACATCATCAAATCCGATGGACCATTTGGCTAAAGAGAAGGACAAGTCTTCATTGGAAGTCAACATTTTTTTTTTTTTTTTTTTTTTTTTTTTTTTGTGAGGAGATCAGCCCTGAGCTAACATCCGCCAATCCTCCTCTTTTTTTTGCTGAGGAAGACGGCCCTGGGCTAACATCTGTGCTCATCTTCCTCCACTTTATATGGGACGCCGCCACAGCATGGCTTGCCAAGCAGTGCGTCGGTGCGCGCCCGGGATCCGAACCAGCGAACCCCGGGCCGCCGCAGCGGAGCGCGCGCACTTAACCGCTTGCGCCACCGGGCCGGCCCCGGAAGTAAACATTTTTTGAAGCTCAATTTTATCACTAGTTATTATTGGGTTCATTTTATTTGTAAAGGAAGGGAGCTTTCTGATCTATAAATGCCTACAATAACACAGCTCATTGTTTTTGAAAAACATGTTGACATAAACATAATTTTCAAAGAGGTGCTGCCTCCTGTTGGTTGCTCTCCCATGAAGCATACACTCATTCCTGAAAGCTTGCCAAGTCATGAGAAACGCTCAATGAAAGGACTGTGAACATTTCAGTACCATAAGCGATTCCTTTATGCCAGTATTTCTTATTCGGGTGGTTCCCACTATTTTTGATAGGTTTCAGAGAGACTCTTTGATATGAAGTAAGTTTCCAAATGTTAATATAGCAGTAGGAAAGATCCATTTCAGAAATGGAGAAATGTTCCATGTTTTATTGAGGTCAGGCATATCAATGCTATGTCTATAATACCGATCGAGGCAATAAAAAGTAATTTTTATTGTACTGAACAAAAGACCAGAAAAGATCACTTGCACTTTTTGTTCTCAGCATTCCATTTAGACTCCATGTCCCATTTCATCACTGATTATTTCTTATATTTGTGAACATCTTTTTACTAATCCCACTTTCTAAATATAGTAGAGATCAAGTCTCTCTTCTCTGCTTTTTTAATAAGTTCTTTAAAATTTCTTTCATTCCTAAGGAATTAATTTGCCTTAGGATTGGAGAAACAGTTGCCCCTAAGGAAGTAATTTACCCACTCTAGTCACTGCAGTTGCTGTCTGATCAATAATTATAATAAGAACGGGTCTTACGATTTTTTAACGACTTCATTTAACTTACTCTGACTTGGAAATCTTTTTCGAGTCAAATGATTATCTTTATTATTTATCAAAATACTGTAACAAATGGAAATATTAATTGTGGTATACTAAATGCCAATTATTTCACTTTAAAAACTGGACAGTTGGGCCCGGCCCTGTGGCCGAGTGGTTCAAGTTCAACATGCTCCTCTTTGGCAGCCCAAGTTTGCGGGTTCAGATCCCGGGCACGGACCTACTCCACCCATCAGCCATGCTGTGGAGGCATCCCACATACAAAAAATAGAGGAAGACTGGCACAGATGTTAGCTCAGGGCTAATCTTCCTCAAGAAAACAAACAACAAATGGACAGTTGTCTTAAGGATTATTCAGCAGCATTCATGATATTGACAGTATTTTTTCAATCTCATTAAAATAATTACTTATTCAAATCAATGACTTCATATGCCAAAGATTTAAAGAGTTTCCTAAATTCACCTGCAGCCTAAAGGAATAGTTCAACCATGTGAGGCACAGGCTAATTCCAAAGGACTCAAGGACGCTGAGATTTAATCCAGTTTTTTCATACCAGCATTAACGCTGGACTGCCCTTCAGTGTACAGCCCAGATGTAGATGTAGATGTAGATGTAGATCTCAGATGTAGGCTGAGATCATCACTGCCCCTGGAGGTCTGCAAGGAGTGCTTTGCATCCTTTTATTGCACTTGGGTGGGTGGACGCCCAAGGCGTTCCCTGGATATTGAGCATTCCAGGAGTCAGGGCGAGCTTATGGCCCTGCTCCCACTCCCTCTTGAACTTCCGTGTTCCTGCTGCCGCCTCTCTCCCACCCCTCGCAGACCAAGGCATGAAGATCAAACCTTAAGTGACTTTTGCAATAGAAACTCACCCAAATTCTGACTCCAGCAGCCCTTGCTGGGGCCTGAGGAAGGTAAGGACACACAGACCCCATTCCCCGCCTCTTTCTCTGCCCCCCAACGCCCGCACACCTACTCCATGGCCCCTCAACCCAGCGGTCTCAAAGATGCTTCTCCCCCGAGAGGAACTGTGCGGCCAGCGGTATCTCAGGTCATTTCCTACGATATTATTACAATTCCTGTCCTCTCCTCAGCCCATATCCTGCCTCGTGACTCTTCCTTATTAATTCACTTACTCAGCATCCTCCATCATGTTATTCTGAATTGAGAGTGCTACATTAAATGATCCTCTAAATGCCTCTCCGTTGTCTCTCCTCACCTGGATAAAGTAGCCACATGGATATTCTGCCACGGCTATTTTTAAAGTTTATTTATCTATTGTTGTTCTCATAAGGCATGAAAAAACAGTGGGACCATGAAAGCATGTGTGTGAACCTCAGGACCATCAGGAATGAATATGTTTCAGAAGGACCAAGACAGATGCAACTGTCTTAATTCTCTGTCAGGCACATACTGGGCACCCCAGGTTATCAAAGATTCATGGTCAGAACTGCCACACTGAGAACACATTTGGTTTTCATCCGAGGCATGATTCAGGTCATCAACGTTTTATTGTAAGATTTCTTCACGGGGCTAGTACAATTGCAGCTGTTCTTTAGGCACATGAGGCAGAAAACAGGGCTGCCCTGGGGAAGCAGCCACGAATTATGTTGCATTCCATCAGAAAATGCTTTCTGGGTTTTCAGAGCCCCTCCCCACGTCCTAAGTTAGAAACTTGGATGAAATACTACACAAGTACATGATAAACTTGGGCGAGGTCCATGTAATCTGAGGTGACATAGAATTCCCTCATTATCATCAGTAAAGGGAACTCACCGTGAACAGAAGCCTGTTTATGTCCTATATTTTCAGCCAGTTGTGTTGAATTCCAAATTCATTTTCCCATGGAAACAGTGTTATACAGGATCATCAGTTCCACGTTCCGCTCATAATATTACTTTACTGTAGTGTCTAAGCACACTATGTGGACTAGACTAAACAGAAAGCGTGCAAGGGCTCTAAAGTGCTGGCGATTCAGTAAGAAAGTGGGACAGGCTCCACCCTCGGGGGAGGAAGAAGAGGCACCCCTGTCCTGGATTCTCGAATTGTCATTGCTCCTAGGATGGCCCAGGAACTCTGTGTCCGCTATCTCACCCCTCCTTAAACACGTGGTCAGAGGGAAGGAGTACATGGGTAGTGAACACAGCACAGAGAGGTGAGGTCCTTGGGGAAGGACAGAGGCCTAGTTAACCATGACAGCTGGGGCTCAAACTCATCCTTGTGTGTCTGTGCGTCTCCAAACTTACAAACTCAGTACATTTGAAAACAAGAAATTCTCCCTTCAGGGTTCCAATTGTTTTCGCTCATTCATTCACAGCTATCTTTTTGAACACGAGGCTGGGTGCTTCCAATGCAAAGGGGAACAAAGATGTCACTTCCACATCAATGGTACTTTTGGTCTAATGTGAAAGGTGGATGTGATCACGTAAAGAACTATGTAAACTGAAATCATGAAGGGATATGAAGATAGGGTGCTCTGAGCATAATGCGGGCTATAGTAGATTAAGTGGTCAGTCAAGACCACTTTGGGAGTGACACTTACACCGAGACAGGAAGGATAAGTAGACATCGATGAGGCAAATAATTATAGGTAGAGGGGAAAGTATGTGCAAAGACCCTGAGGCACAAAAGAGCTTGGTGCATTTTAAAGAACTGGAAGACCTGCTGGAGGTAGAGAGTGAGGGAAGAGTGGCAAGGGGAGAGTTTGTACAAACAGGCAGGGGTGAGATAAGGAATATCTTGAAAGAGCAGAAGAATTTTATATTAGGAAATAAAAGGTGACCCACATTGGATCCAAGGCTTTATTTATTGGACATTGTTTTATATGTGTGAATCACCAGTAAATCTAGCATTTTTAAGTCAGAAATTACCCATAAATTGAGCAAGAAAAATTAATTGCATCCTTGTGTAGTACTGTATTGAAAGGGTTTTGTGATGAATTGGATTATCTTTCTGCAAATCTGTACTCCTCCTCTCCCCACTGTGGTGGAATAGGCTTCTGTGCCACACTCACTTTGGGCTTGACCAAGTGACTTGATTCAGCCAATAGGATGAGCGAGTATGTGATGTGAGCATCAGAGGGTGTGGCAATCCACCGAGAGAAGTACATGCACCTTCATCCTGGGCCCAGACAGACCGCAAGTCAAACTGATCTGAACCTTGTCTGCAGCCTGGAGGCAGTCCAGCCAGCAAACTATACAAACCAGGGCCCTCCAGCCAAGAACTGACAAACCCTGGTTCATAAACTGATGTGCACAACTGTGAGTGTGCGAATAAATGTTTGGCATTACAGGTCACTGAGTTTTGGGGTGGTTTATTCCTCAACTTTTTTTGCAGAAATAGCTAACATTAACATTAAAAATTACTCTCATTACCCGCCCCCGCAACATACACGCACATATGCGCTTGCAAACACATATGCACACATACAGACACACACATATTTGCTCTGCTCTGGCTCACTGCGGGCCTGACAACAGCAGGAAGAAACAGGAAAGCAACGGCCAGGAGCCCAGGCAGCATATGAACCATCATCAGGTTTCCTTGAGAGGATGGCTAGCGAGGCCACGACTACGTAATTGAATTGAATTAAACCAGTCTGCTACTACTGACTGCACTGCTCTAGGCTTCATTATAAGCCCATTATACAGAACATTTCAGATTTTCTGTGAAATTATTTCACTCAAAAAAAAAAAGGTCAGATATCAGTAAAATGCAACGGCAAAAAAAGAACTGCATTGAGCAGCCAGCTTCCAGCTTAGGCAAATCTCCGTCTTTTCTAGCACATTTCTTTATAGCCAATAAGATGCTGGCGCTTAAAGCTATTACATTGCTCCCTTGTGTATAGCTGGGGGATTTTTATGTTGCTTTAATGCTTCCCACTTCTGAAGGGTTCTTTTTTTTGAAGCTGATCTTTTAACAGTGAGGTTTTACTGCACAGACTCCGGGATGACGTTGGAAGGCATCTAAAAGAGAGAAAATTGCATTGATATATTTGGCCATTGTGTTAATGGCTGGAGTCTAAGATCTAGATGTGATTTTTTAAAAATGTATCTGATGGCTCTTAAACATTCTCATATCCTAAGAATTTAAATACATTAAAACGCAGAGTTCATGAAATCTAGAGTTCTTTGCACTGTGCAGGGAGTTCTTAAAATAGGACAATTAAATTTCTTGTTCTTAGATATACGGGTTTATAAAATTTTAAAGCTGAAATAAGGTTCAGAACTCCTGTAATCTAGTATAACCAACTTTGTGGGTCATGAGTGCCTTTAAGGATCTAGTGAAACCTATGAAATACCTCCCCAGGAAAAATTCCCAAACAAAATTTGGTATATACACAGAGGGAGTTCAGATCATTCTGAATCTCATCTACGGACCCCTTATGAGTTCTTGGTCTCCCGAATAAGAGCTCTGATCTTGTCCATATTCTAAAGGAGAATCATTTTTCCTGTCCTATGTATCTAATTCTCCATTGCCCTGCAGGCTCAGTGGCAGCCGAAAGCACGGCGAGAGGCCAGACTAACTGCAGGATTACTGTTTATCAACTTGCTTCTGGTTTATTTCAAACATCCATAAGTATTTAGAGAGAAGTGTACTGAACTTCAATATATCCGTCACCCAGCTTTCAATAATTGTCAACATTTTGGCCACCCTGTTTCATCTACTCCTCCTCCCTCACTTTTTCAGCTGAAATATTTTAAAACAAATCCAAGACCTCCTATTATTTCACCCATGAAAGCTGCAATGTGCATTCCTAAATGATAAGGATATGTCATTATCCCAATTAGTAGAAATTCCCAGGCCAATTCATAAAAATCTCTCAAATCATCTACCAAATTCATATTAAAATTTCTCTTGTCTTGAAGATTTTAACAGTTAGTTTGTTCAAATCAAGATCCAAATAAAACCATTTGTATATTTAACTTGCTTGTTATATCTCTTAAGTCTCTTCTATTTAATAGTCCCTTCCTGAATTCTCCTTTTATTGATTTCTTTTAAAAAGGAGTTTTTATTTTTTTCTAGAAGAAAAAAAATCTCCTACATTCTGGGTTTGGTCAATAACTTTCTTGTACTATCATTGAATTTCTTCTTCCATCCTATCACGCCCTAAAATCTGGGAATTAGAGATAGGTGATCTTTAGTTTTCACTCTATTACATTTGATGTAAAAAGGGAGAAAGAGTCTATGAGAATCCCCTCAGTCCATGGAGAGTGAGATCAATGGAAGACAAATTTTATCTTTCAATCCGAACTTCCCTCAGCTCTTGTGTAACATGAGTTCTTTCATTATTTTGCTGATTTCTTTCTCTTCTAAGGAACCGGCATTTCCTGACAAAGGGCGTCTCCTTTTCCTGTATATATTCCTATTCTGAAGAGTAGGTAGGCTGTAATAAAGTATATTCCAAACCTTACTCTGAGACAGTACCCATGGAAGCATCTGGTGTAATCTCTAGCAAATGGCAAGGTCTTAAATGTTGGTTGAAGCTGAATTGAAATAAATCTCATTCACTCACTCAAAATAATTTTATATCAGTTATTAAAATAAATAATCGGTTTCTGGATTGAAGTAAACTCATCACAATATAAACTAAGATATTCTCTGCATTGGCAATGGTGTATGAATACTCTGTCTTATTCGTTGTCACAGACAGTGTCAACTTTTAGAGAATTTTGTGCTTATCTGGTACCCCAAAACTGATCATCAAAAACAAACAAGCAACAACAAAAATACCCAGTCACAAGACTGAAGACTCAGAATACAATTTAGGAAGGTGAAATAAGTATCTTAGTCAGTTCACGGAAAAATTTTCCTTATGGCTGCAGGAAAAATGTATACTGTATGTAATTATTACCAGTCTGTCACTGCACATATTGACCAGTTTATTACTCCAATAGCTAGACATTCTAAAATATCTACTGAACATCAGGCTGTGAAGTACATAATGTTACATGCATCTCAGAGTAGATTATGATCTTATCTAAAGACCATAAATAGAATTGACTTTTTTTTTTCATACTTTCTCAGGTAGAATCAAAATCTGCTACTCGGAGAAAACCAAGGATTATTATTATTACTTGTATAGACAAACCTAATGAACCCTGATGTAAGGATTACATTTGGCAGAACATAAGTACGTTAGTCATCAGCACCTCTTAGTTTGCAATTAATCAACAACTGCCTTGTAATATCTCTTATATTGAATTTTCTTATTTAACTTTTTGTGCTTCTCAAGCATATTTTGAAACTCCTTGAAAGCAGACTACTCTAGCAGAGTCACTTAAGGAAGACAGGGGTTATCTGATCATTCATTTTTCATTGGACAACTTGTTAAAGCACTATGGTTACAAGCTCAGCTAACACCAGAATAAAGGATGAAAAGGCACAGTCCTTGTCCTCAACAGACTTGCTTCTTTGAACCCTTCTTCATCCCATTCCTGGGAGCTGAAGAGAAGCTCCAGAGCTTCATGTGCTCTAAGAACAAGGTGGGGCCTACAAGATGAACTCCCTCTAGATAAGACTCTGATTGCCCCAGAATGAGAAGGATGCTCTAGAACTCTGTGTGCTCCTGGCAAGACCTCACACCCCTTGCCAATGGAGAATGACTGTCTGGTCTCTCAGCCGACCAAGGATCACTCAAGCATGCCAAAAGCAGAAGCCACTGAAGCCCTGCCTATGAACACTAAGAGGGACTTCTAACATAGTTTGAAAGTCACTATCACACTCGTAGGTTCAATCCAATTCAACAAATATTGATTATGCAACTACTATGTGCCAGTCACTTTTCTAGGTACTGGCCATACAGTGCTGAACAAAATGATACCTTTTTTCACAGAAACTAAACTCAAGGAGTCTAGTGGAGGAACCCACTATACATGATTAGCTCTAGCTGATGATTACTTTGAGTTGGGATATGGAAGACTGGTCAAGGGATTTAATATCAGCTGTGAGGTTGTGGTATCTAAGCAATGGCTAGGCTAGTTACTTAGCTACTGGGGCAAGTAGTAGAGACCACTCATGTCCGTGAATTACTTATAAATCAAACGTGTCTGATATATAAATAAACTACATGTGTATACTATAATGAGACTCCTAATGAAAAAAAGAACTTCCATCCTTACCTTCCGCACCCTCCATGCCAGTACTCCCTGACTCACCACCACCATTTATCTTGAGGACCCTTAGTGGTAACCTCTGTGCTTTCATCTCTGTTCACACCAGTCACCACAAAAAGCCCAGGAACCCTGGACCCCTTCAGCTCCTAGACCATCATCCTCATAGGGCTTTGTATAGCCTCTTATCTAAATCCATCGCCAACTCCTGAAACCCTTCCACTGCATTCTTTTCCACTGTGTCTTCACGGAAAGATGGAGAAGGAAGCTCTCAATCCTAAAGGAGTATTTCAAAAAAAAATCATGAATGAGAGGACCTTGAAATACAGGTAGAAATCTTATGGCCAGAAATTAAGGCTAAGTGTATTGCACACAAAGGAAATACAAGGGATCGAGTACTGGAAATGCAAATGCAAAGTGCACTTCACACTAAGGGAATACAATGAACGGAGCGCTGGAAGTACAAAGGCATGTATAAGTGTATGATTTGTACTTTAATATCAAATATGAGCTCTAATGGAAGTTTTAATAACGTTCATAGTTAGCAGATGGAAATTTAATTGTCACCTAGATTATTATGTTCACGTTAGAAACAGTATCAATGAATGAAACTGTACATAGCAACAGAAATAAGCCTAAAAATTGCAGGGAGGGAGTATTTAAGACTTCATAGGGGTCAGCCTGCATCTGCTCCCTCAGCATCTTCAGATTGCCGTCTGTCCCCTCAGCAATCACACAACGGCAGCCTGCAAATGCACATGCCATGCATGGAGAACACAGCTTCTCACAGCTCTGTGCTATCAAGTGTCTGAACAAGGTAAGGATATATTTTCATGTTTAATAGGAGTTGCAAGTCTTAGTTTCTCGGCATACACTATTCTGACCAAAACAAACTGTGACTATAAGCTCTTTACTTCTTCTGGACTATTGCATTTAGCTTGGGAATATTGCTGTCAGTTGAAAGATCAATTGCCTAGGTGACCCCCAAATGTCACAGGTGACTTCTTTGAGGTTTTCATATTGTTATGTTAAATTTTTGCTTTCAACTTTTATTTTGGACAACTTCATAAGGTATCAACCTTGTGGTAAAATGCTTTCAAAAACAGGCAGATAAATGCGTCTTCGTTGGGGATTCAAATGGCATAAGGGGGTAGCTTATGACATTGTTTGTATTGGGTCTGTGCAGATGTATTAACCTCACACAGAGACAGCTGTAGTCATGAGAGTGAAGACACAAAAAGCATTCACCCCAACTCTAGGCAAGCCAAACAGAGTTGAAGATCTCAACTTACTTTGCAATTAGATTCGGCATTATTTTTCTTTCTGTCAACTGGCTTACAATGCTTGTACCTCCACGATGCCTTGTACATACCTTGTGATGATTATTTATGGAACAAATAAGGATGCTATAATGAATAGGAGGTAGAAAAAAATATCTAAACCTCAGTACATTCTCCTTATACCTCCTTTCCAATCTCTGATTTTGGGAGTGGGAGCCACTCAGAGAGAGCAGTGCAACATGGAAATCACTCACAGACAAAAAGCTTTGCCTGAATTATATCAAATCAGTATTTCCATTTAAATGACTTTACTATTACCTCATCCTGAGAGATAATTATCAAAGCACAAAAGACATGAATGAGAGCGCAAAAGAATCATTACATTTATAATCAACGTTTTCTGGAAGCTAAACTAAATTTTTGGTCACCATTTGTAACCTTTACATGTGAATAGGAAAACTACAAAGAACACAAACAGAGCATTTGATTCTCCCAGGCAAACCCCTACCCTCTCTGTGGGGGGCCACTTCTGCTCCTTGGATAAAATCCTGGGCAGGTGGACACTGTCTTCTCCTTTTCCCCCTCCTTCGCCCCCTCCTCACCTACTTCCTTTCCCTCCTTCTTCTTCTCCTTCCCCTCGCTCTCCTCCTCCTCTTTCTTCTTCATATTCCTATTCTTATTCTTTTTTTTGTTTGTTTTTTTGCAGAAAAAGATTTGCCCTGAGCTAACATCTGTTGCCAATCTTCCTCTTTTTTTTCCCTCCCCAAAGCCCCACTGCATGGTTGTATATCCCAGTTGTAAGTCCTTCTAGTTCTATGCGAGCTACCACCACAGCATGGCAACTGACAGACGGGTGGTGTGGTTCCGTGACTGGGAAACGAACCAGGGCCACTGAAGCAGTGAGAGTGCTGAACTTGAACCACTAGGCTATTGGGGCTGGCTCTCTTTCTCTTATTCTTATTATCCTATTTTGATTACTCAGATCATAATTTTAGAAGTCCTTTGGTTACTGTTAATCAAAAAAGCAAGATAATTTCAGTAACTAAAATGTCCAGTCTCTTTTAAGAGTCAAAATTTCAAAATATATATAAAATTTCATCAAGGCTCTTCTCCAGTTAGGACCTGCTTCCATTGGGAAGCCTCCGGAAGTAAAGTGGCGGTGGGCTTGACTTCTCATCAATTTCTTGGCCTTGCATTTCTTTCCCTTCACACCCTGAGCTTGCCGGCTGGGGTTTCCCAATGTGGTGGGTGCGTGTGTGAGTGTTGGGGATGTGAGAGGCTGACTTGTGGGGCAGTATCGTTGCCCGGTCTTGATGCTCTCGTTGGGGAAAGATGTTCCACAGGGAACATCTGAAGGCGACTGCCTGGCATGGGACATGGGCAACACCTCTCTGCTATTCCTCTGCTAAGATCTACCCCAAGCCCAGCATCAGCAGCTGACAGTGCCCCTGCAGCCTTCTTTGCTGAGGTTTCCTGCTCACAGTGGGTCCCTTGAGTGAGCTTTGTTCCCAGGTGATCTGGCAAGACTCCCACCCCCAGAGCCCACATCTGGCCCTCTTTTCGCCCTGTAGCCAGAAGGGCCATTTGCTCTCCCACGGCCCCCACTCTGAGGCTATGGGCCATGTAGGTCAGTTTCCCGCCTGGAGGCTGGTGTAGGCTTGCGTCATAAGACAACGTGGTGAAATATTTCTGTAAAAAGAGTTGACGTTTCTATGAAAACTAAGTTGACTGCTCTGCAAAGGCATTATCAAAAATTGTTGAATTACTTGTGAGAAAGAAAATGGCAGAAGATGGTAAGAATCATAAAAAAAAAATCAGTCAAGAAGGTGTCTGTATTCAAACTGCTTCATAGGTAACTCTAAGTGCCCTTCTCTTTAGAGAAACCCGAGCTGGAAGGGGCAGAGGCTGTATCGAGGGTGCAGTTTGTGAAGGATGGACCAAGAAGAAATGGAATCAGCAGGCCAATATGTGCAGGAAAAGCCCAGCTCCTCAGCAAAAAGTTAGCAAAAAAATCAACATTTACATGGTTTATGCTAAAATAAAATGCTTAGTGTACTCACGTATCATATATATGATTTTCTCTTTGAACCAGATTTTTCAAGTGCCTGACCATCTACCCACCACTGCTGACTTTGTAAGAACAGAGTGCTTCCATTTTGCCAAATTGTCTCCTTCCCTCAGAAAAAACAAAAACAAAAACAAAAACAAACAAACAAAAAATCCGAGGCAGAAAACAAAAACAAAACCCTTTTCTCAATTTGTCTTCTCCCTTAAGTCATCCTCCCATGTCTGTTTTTTTGTTCATGCTCAAAATTTTAAATATATTAGTCTACTTATATCTCCATGTGTGCACTTCACAATCCCTCAAAAAGTCACCACAGGCTGGTTTCCACCAAGCGAATTAACATCCCCAAATTATAAAACTCAACAGCTCCTGACAATCTTCTTTCAGCTAGTTTTTTTCTGGAGTATTGACACAGGTGCCCATCTTTTGCTATCTGGATTGAGTTTTCTTCCTATTTCTCTGACTACTTATTTTTCCTCCTCTTCAATGGCGTCTTCATTGGCCCAAACCGAGATCCTTTGCTTTAACTTATTCTCTCCCTCTCACTCACAACTCCTTAATTCAAGACCATTATTTCAACTCACGCTTCTGGGTTGGTGCCAATGGTGTGTGAGTGCCCACAGCTCAGAGCTCTGCACTTGGCCACCACAAGGGTTTCAAAAAGGCTGTGAATAAATGGCTAACTTCCAAACCTACATTGTTAGCCTTGACTTCTCCCCAGCCTCCAAATCTCCATAATCAGGCTATCACAGGGCAGTGGCCAGTAGGGTGGGACACAGGATCACACACTGGCTCCAATGTTAGCAAGTTGTGTGGCTTAGGGAAAGTTACTTAACTAAGACTCTCTTCCTTTATCTACGATACAGAAGCGATAATAAAATATCAGCGATGATAATCAAATGAGAAACATTGTAGTATAAACAATATGATGCCTGTCAAGGACAGCAAAGAGCCCAGAACAAAGCCGGCCCCCTCTGCAACTGGTAGCTTTGTTTAACTGCTTGCTAGATGTCACTGCGCTTATGTCACCTCAAATTTGTCCGAAACTTAATCACTTACCTTCAATTCAAAAAGTGTTTCTCCTCCTCCGTGCCCTACTTAAGTAACAAAATTACCACAGCTTTAGTCACTGAGACTAGTAATCAATTTCTGAGTCGTGTTTACTTCCTTCTCAACCCTCATGTCCAATCGGTTGCCAAATCCTGGCTCTCCCTCTCTACCTCAAAATCTACAAATTACATCTTAAAGCTGAGCTGTGTCCTTTCTTTTCACAGTCACCAACCTACTTTGGGCCCTCACCACCTTTCATCTGGACCCCTGCAGTTGGGTCCCCACTGGGATGTTGTGCATGGATTGCCTTGTAGAGTACTAGCCCGTAATAGTTCCCCTTTGCTTCTAAAACACTCTTATAAGGTTGGTAATTATGTTCCTAATAATAATGTCTTTAAATGGCTCAGGAACTTTCAATGGCTCTCTACTACCTAAAGAATCGAGTGCAGGTTTCTAAGCTCTGAATGATCTGACCTCAACCCACCTTCCCAGTCTCCTCTCCCAGGTGCAGGTCAGCAGGCACCTGTGACTCCTGTATGCAGTACTTTCTCACATTTGCAGCACTGCAGTCATTGTATTGCCTCGGTGTAGAAGAGATTTTGCTTCCGTTTCTAACCATAAAAGTCCTACCTGTGTATTTCGAGGACCATCACTTTCCTGATGTTCTTCTTAATAAACCTTTTTGGAATTAAGAGCTTCCTTCTCCAACTTTCCATACTATTTCCTCAAAACTATCATAAAACACATATTTTTTCCATGATTAATAATAATTTGTATATAGACAGATATATCTACATTATATCTACCTATATATCTATGAGTATAGATATCTGCTTCTTCTAACAGACTGTATGCTCACTGAGAAATTTACTTATCTTGATTTTACCTAACACGGTGGTGGAGGGGTTCAAAAAAGGAATGAATAAATGTATGAATGTATTCTTCTATATACAAATGTAACTATGAGTAATAGCATTTTGAAATGTGTTATAAAATATGTGGCAGGAAGTACATATTTTTCCAAATCATAAAATAAATCCTAAAAGTTGTTAGCCAACACTGGCTTATGTGTTATCTATTTTAAATTTATCATAATCTAAATAAACTTTTTGGTTGAAAAATCAAGATCAGACTTCAAATGCATTTGTCTTAGGCTCATTCTCTGTTAGATTATTCACATATTCCTGTTACAGGAGCAGAAGTCATGTACAATATCCTAGTGCCTACTAGAGAATTATTCTGTGTCCCCTCATCCCTCCACTTTGAGCATTCATTGTCTTAGGACTTTCATTCCTATTGGGTTTCTGAGAGGTTCCTCCTCTCTGTGGAAGCCTTCAGGTACACAGTCTGGGGATGGCCAGCCTGGCACTTTTATTTGGCTTTTCCTTTAGATGTATCCCCTTGTTTCCACACACTGAATTCCTAAGACAAGCAGATTGTGCCAACCCAAATTTCCAGAGACCAGATTCTCTCCTGGAACTTGATATCTTTCCTTAACAGTTGCCTGGAGTCTGTTAACCTGATGTAAGTCCCTGGTGAGAGACTCTATAGCCTGGTGTTTGGAAATTATCTCCCTTTCATATACAACAAGGGATAACAGGATTAGAAAGCCCCTCGGAGAAGGAAAAAATAAGCAATGTTTAGATTATTTGCTTACCAAAGGCCATGAAGAAAACAGGCGTCTAAAGTATCACTGAAAAGAGATCTTTGCAGCACAAAGGTGTACCGTGGTTTGTGTCCATGGTTCAGTAAACATTCAATACCTCATTAGAGTATACAGATATATATAATGTTTAGACTCTCCATTTCTACCCATTCTCTTGATGCACACCAGGGTACCCTGGAGTCGGCATGGTGCTAATGGTGCTATCTGGAGAACTTGTACCTTCCAACACACACTTCAGACAGCGTCTCCCAAAGGAAATCTCCAACCTACCCTGATGCTCCTCTCACTGCTTTATTTCACATCTTTACTTTAATATTTACCACCTTGTCATGCATTAACCATCTGACTCTCTCCATCCCTGGGACATTTGAGTGCTTCAAGGATAGAAACTATTTTTATTTTAACTTTGTGTATCTTTTACTACTATTAAAATCCCCAGCTCTTAAATGTTTGTGGCATGACTGCCTGAAAGAACGAAGGGTTTGAGTCCGTCTAAATGACTACATTTCAAGGCAGAAAATAACTGCCTATTCTTTATCCTGACAATTGTTCCAGAATCGCCAAATGGCTGATTCACATGTAGGGGACAAGTTACATGCCTTTGGAAAAAGCAGTCATCTTCCTGCTGTGGCTAACTAATATCCTGAGTTAATTATGGTGTTCTGGTTCCATTATGATGGGAGTTCTGCTGGAGAAAAGATCTCGGAATTTTTGAAGTTGGAATGGTGCTAGTTTAAGTATTGCAGGTCCTGCATTTGATACTGACAAGTGGAATCTGACTTTGCAATAGGCCTCCCTCTTGGGTGGGGTATCATTGTGGAAGCCCCTTCCATCATGCAGATGGTAAGTATGAACCCAGCAGGTGCTTCAGCTGACACTTTGTGTGTTGTTTAGCAACACGAATTGAACTTATTTTTAGCTGGATTATGCCTATCCAGAGGCAGGAAAGTGCTCTATGCCTGTGTTTGAGAAAAGTCCATTATTACTCCAAACAGTCCTCAGAAAATCCAGGGCAGGGGGTAGGGGGCAGAGTGGGTATCAGGGGTGATCTGATCCTCTCTTGAACTCCCATTAAAGGAAAACCTGTGACTGGAAATCGGACTGAGTTTGGTCCCAGTAACCTGGATTAGACTATTGGAGCCCCATGCAGTTAAGGTGAGGATCGGCCAAATAGAAATTACCACCATGTACTGTGATGGTCTTTGCAATGGACTAAATGTCTGTGCCCCGCAAATTCATATATTGAAATTCTAACCCTCAATGTGGTAGTATTTGGAGGTAGGGATTTAGGGAGGTGCCCTCGTAAAAGGGATCTCTCTCATCCTCTCTGCCACGCGAGGATACAATGAGAAAACTGCCCTCCACAACCAGGAAGGAGGCCTTCACCAGAACCCGACGTCTGACACCCTGATCTCGGACTTCCAACCTTCAGAACTGTGAGAAATAAATTTCTGTTTTTATTAGCCAGTCAGCCTGTGGTACTTTGTTATAGCAGCCCAAATGGGACTAAGAGAGTCTTGTTCGGGCTATAGAGTCCAGAGTGTACCTTGTAGAGGCGGGCAGTGGGATTCCACTCAGAGTGGAGAATGTCCCACCTCCATCACCCAGAGGCAGAAAAGGAGCTGGGCATTTGAGTGAAGGGACTCTTCTTCTTCAGTGGCACAAAGGTGGCGCCACATGGGCTGGGGGTGTGGCAGTGAGGCATATGGTGTCCCCATCACCACCACGAGGCTGCTGAGAAGCCTGGCATGGGCTCACGGCCAGCCAGCAGCCAGGTCTGAGAGCAGCTGTGCGCCCTTTCCTCATGGGGTCTCCCAAGTCTTTACACCAATCGGTGCTGTGGGAACTGGATGGCGGGGGTCCTACCCACAGTTGAAGTTGCCCAGATCACACACCTCTGAGGGTTATCAGCTGCAACAGAGGCCTGGGGACAAGAGGAGTAGAAGGGAAAGCAATAAGGACAGGTTCCACAGCTCAGGCACAGAGGGGCCACGTGCAACGCTCCGGAATACTTAGAGCAAGTGAGTGAGCTGACCACCAGCAAATAAGAATAGGTAAGTCTTATGCCCGGATGCTTAGGACATATAAAGAAGCGGAATTTTATTTTGTCAGCATTAGCTACTGAGGAAGGTGGCATTATTTACCGTATCTCTTTGTCTTGAGGTCCTCAATCTTACGTTACGGCTGTTAAGATTTAGAATTGCTTTAAGTATATGAAATAATATTCTCCTATCTCTGAGGAGTTATTCTAGGGAAATAATTCAGCTCCTAGAAATAACTGTTCTCTCTTCTGACCAGAAGAACTTTGCTTATAAACATTTCCTTTGCTTAGGGACAAAACTAGGAGTCTGTTTTGTAGCCAGGGTTCTCTCTTCCACGCGTGTATTTAAATACAAAGCTTTAGGCAGACCTTTTCCCTTGTATTTATGTTGATGGTCTGCTAAGCAAACAATTACTGTGTTGCTGAGACTTCAGGTTGAAACAACAGATGTAGCGCTGGAGAGGAAGGTGTTTCCCTTCTGCTTCTGATGTGATAATGCAAAGGAGAAAATTGGTTTTCTTTAATGTAGCCCCAAAGACTATATATCAACACATTATCAAGTGCAATAATCTCTTTTATGTTGCACTCTGAAAAGTTTTAATATTCATGCGGAAATAAAAAACGCTTAGAGTTAGAAAAAAATAAATGTAACATAAAAAATTTCTCCAGGATGCAGCAGTTTCTAAGTTGTCACTGAAACTACAGAACAGTAACATGTCAGAATTAGAAGAATTACCAAAAATATCACTAAGTTCGGGTGACTTTAACATGATATTAACACAATTTGCCTTGGATATAGTTAACTTATTGACCTTTCGATTTTTTTTAGACAAAATCATTCAATTGCTTTAAAATACAAACGAGTATCATGAAGATCAAATAACTAAGTGTTAATAAAAAAGACCACAATCCAGCAACTCCAAAGTCTGGCATTCTGTTGGTTTCCCTAAGGCATTGCATCTGTGAACAGATTTGAGTTTTATTGGCTAAAGGGAACAATTCTCTGTAAATATACACATTTAGACTTATAAAAGGTACTTATAAAACAGATAGAGGATGCCAGAAATCACACACATTGTGGAAGTATAAAAAAAACTATTTAAGAAGCCTTCCCATAGGATGTTCTATAACATTTATCCAGTTCGAAACAGCTTTATACTTCCCCTGATTCATCCATTTAATAGACTTTTGGGGGAAAAAAGATAAGAAAGTAAATAATGGAAAATAGTCAGAAAAGTGTGCAAGTTAAAGAATAGAGCATATAAAACGATCCGGAAAGCAAGAAGAAATTTAGAATTACAGGGTGGAGAAATGGAGCAGGTGGGAAAAGCTGCCACAAAGAGTTTCAAAGTAAAATAAAAGGTAAAAAATAAGAAACGAGTGTTCTGTTTTTTTTCTTTTTTTAAGGAGTTTTTTTGTGTGTGTGAGGAAGATCAGCCCTGAGCTAACATCCATGCTAATCCTCCTCTTTTTGCTGAGGAAGACCGGCTCTGAGCTAACATCTATTGTCAATCCTCTTCCTTTTTTTTCCCCAAAGCCTCAGTAGATAGTTGTATGTCATAGGTGCACATCCTTCTAGTTGCTGTATGTGGGACACGGCCTCAGCATGGCCAGAGAAGCGGTGCGTCGGTGCGCGCCCGGATCCGAACCCAGGCTGCCAGTAGCGGAGCACACTTAACTGCTAAGCCACGGGGCCAGTGCCTGAGTGTTCTGTTTATTTTTTAAAAATGTACAACTCATGCAGAATCTCTGAGGGAGGAAAAATCTTGAAAGCAGATCTAATAGTCCTTTATCTTTCTTTAGACAGAAATGCATTTAAGTTTTAGCACAGATGTAGCTTTTCCACACAGGCGTTGCTGGGAGTGTGGTTAAACTTCTCACCTTCTCTGGAGAGGGCTCCTCTCCTGACCAAGGAAGAAATGCTTTTCTTAACTTTTAGGAACAGAATCAAAGCTTCACAAGGTACGAAAAAGAAAATTAAAAAAAAAAAAAAAAAATCCTGCATTTTGCCCTAAGACCTAAATCCTTGCCTTTGATCCTAGCAATATGAGAATCACCTAAGAGCTTGTTAAAAATGCTGACTCTCAGGCCCCAACCTCAAATTACTCAGTCCGACTCTGCATTTAGCAAGATCCTCGATTCCTATGATCATTAGTTTAAGAAGCACTAGTCTAAATAATTGTTATGAGATAAATTGAGTTTGTTTAGGTATCATTTAGGACAACTGTACCTGTGGTTATGTTTGTATAATTAAATAACCTTACTTTTCTTTTATTAATTATTAATAGGACTCTATAATTGTATGTATTTGTGACTAGCATTAAAAATTATGTAAGAAACAGAATTCAAAGTAATGAAAAAGTAAAGAGACTCATATTAAAGTGCATTTGCATAGAAATTCTGTCTCTAGCTTTCATCATCATACCATGAAAGAGGAACACGTAGCAGAGTTTCTACATGACAAAAATAGGAAACTTTGATAATGTGGTACCATGTCCAAGAATTTGAACTTTATGATAAGGCCTCGTACAGTAAAAGCCCTGTGGCATTTCATGTTATCTTGCTGAGAGTTGATTGGAATTATTCTTTAAAGAAATCATTACTCTCAGCATTTCTGTCATGTTTTCTCAGAAAATGCTAAAGGTCATTTCACTTTTTTAAGAAGAAATATCGAACATTTAATGAGTCCCAGACATATCATTCTATTTGGTTTCTATCTGTAGTAGGCAAAGATCAAAACCAAAG
This sequence comes from Diceros bicornis minor, assembly GCF_020826845.1. NCBI lineage: Eukaryota > Metazoa > Chordata > Mammalia > Perissodactyla > Rhinocerotidae > Diceros > Diceros bicornis. The sequence goes on along the minus strand of NC_080759.1, from coordinate 52,704,363 downwards.
TTTTAACCCAAGATGTGTCAGGAAATTCGAATAACTGATCCAGAGCCATGTCTGCAGGGAAGATTAGAGATGGCAGGAATCCTACACTGCTGCTGAGGTTGTATCCAGGAGGAAGTGCAGGCTGGCAAAGGTGAATGATGGACCCAAGGTTAGTGAGGGAGGAGCCAAAATAAAAACCCTAACTCCAAGAATTTCCCAATCCCTTCAATTTTCCCCAAATTTGGGGGGTCAAGAACAAGCCTATTTGGAGACATTTGGTGGACGGATTGTCTAATTTCTAGAAATGAAGTGAAAAGTGGCATCTTGTCCCAAATAATTATTTCATCTTTCACTTTTCTCCTGCCCATTAATTTCCCCTTTATATGCCAAGCACTGAGCTTGAGGCTGGAATACGGAGAAGAAAAGACATCTTAAGAAGCCCTCCCCCATTTTGAATTTTGGTGTCCCACAGACTTCGGCCCTTGGTCACCCTGACGCATTCTGTTCTCCTGAGGGGATCATATAACACCTCTATGTTGCTAACACATAGCTCTCTATTTCAAGATTTCACCTCTCTCTGAGCTCCAGATGCATACTTCTGACTGCCCCTGGACATTACCAAAGAATTTTTTCGAAGTCAGCTCAAAATCATAAGCACAAATTTAATTTGCATCCTCATGAAGCAGATTTTCTTTCTGATTCAAGTCTCAGTTAAAGGGCCAACGGCACCTTCATTCATTCAAACATAAACACAGAAGTATCCTGGATTTATCTCACCTCTCACTTATTCCCCAGCCAGGGCCGGCTTCGTGGCACACTACCTGTGCAATCGCTCAGGGTCCCGTGCTTTGAAGAACACTGTGCTTGGTTTAATGCTCTGCTGTCGCCATCTTAAAATCTTAACAATTTTTGTACAACAGACATTGCATGTTCATTTTTTATTAAGCCCTGTGAATTGTAAGGCTGACTCTTTCCCCAAATCCTATAAATTCTGCCCTTAGTCCTGCTTCTCTAATCTGTCTCTACATGCTGCAGCTGCTCAAATCTAGGCAGTTAGCACTTCCATTAATTTTTTTTAAGGCTAAAATTCTGCTGTCTATCAATTTTCCAAAGAGTAAAGTTAAAACAAGTATCTTCAGGCCTTGACAGCAATTAATTTGCCAGCGTAAATTCCCAGGCATCTTTACCTCGACCCACAGGGGGCACCCTGCTCTGGCTTTCATGTGTCTATGTCAATATCCCATGGACTTGAAGCCACTTCCTCCTTTCTATATTTGACACACTCTACTCATCCTTCAAGATTGAATTTTACTAATGTGATGCATGGCTCTTCACCTTTCACCACCCTCTCTGGGTAGACCCCACACCCCTGGTCAGCGTTATTGGCATGGGAAGTGACTACTTAGGGCTTCAGGAGAATGAGGTACAACTCTCTTCCGGTCCATGATTTCTTCTGGCAGCATGGCTGATGATGAGAACAGAGGAGACAACATGGGCGTGTAATGGAACAGTTCACTAATTACATTGGCTTTGACCAAAGTCAGTGGGAGAAAAACAGATATGCTCCCAAAACTACGTGTTCTCTCAGTGCACAGGTTCAAGCTAGTCTTTTCATACAAATCCTAAGTTGTTCCTTTCTTGACTTCATTCCTTCTCTGCACCACAAACTCTCCCATACTCCTTTCTAGATCTTCCTGAAGGTGGTGCTAACTCATCCACTTCTAATCCCAGCCAACCTCAATTTTATGGCTGTTTTTCTTCATAAAGCTGCTAGTCTGCACAGGAACCCCCATTACCAGGCATCCAGGAGTAGGTATATGGGACACATGCAGACCGTATCAAGATGAGTCTAGCTCCACGAGGTTACGCTCCAGCTGTGTGCATGACTTACCTCATCCCTTCCGTGGACTGCCAAACTGTCAACGATCCAAAATTCCCTCTCCTTTTTTCCCTTTTCTCTCTGTAAGGAATCAGGGCCCTGAACATGTGTCCCTGAATTCATGACCTCATACCATGCTTGTTCTACAAACTAGTCCCAACTGATAACAAATAGTGAAATCCTTGACAGCTGGGGCCATGTCTGCTATTTCTGAATCTTTTCACATCTATTTCATAAGATAGGCTGGGAAACATTTCGTCAATGTGATCAAGAAAGGATTCTCATTTACTTCCATTCTCGTGTCCCTATCCTCACTTAACTTCACTCAACTTTTCTGCATCTCACCATTTAACTCAAAAATTATGATTTTTCACTATTAAATTAAAGACCATCTCTATTAGAGAAAAGATAGAAGATCACCAAATAGGTATCAATGATGTAAATATCTTTTTGAATTTGATTTGCTAGCAATTTAGTTCTATAGTCTTTAAAATCTCTTCAACGATATCTTAATTTCCAAATATGCCAAACTATAAATTTGAATCATTCATTTAACAGATATTTATTAAGTCCATACTATCTACTACGCTTGGTTCAGAGACACATAACTCAATAATCTAAAGAGAGAGAGAAATATTAACAAATATATTGTAAGACAATAGAAAGTATGTAAAAGTCTCAAATATACTAAAGACAAATATACCTTTGACCCAGCAATTCCATTTCCATGAACTAACATTTAGCTATAATAGTTTTGATTGATGTATATTAAAAGATTTGACATAAAACCTACTACCTGGCTATCCATGCAAGATAATCCAGCCTTTAAAAATGATGTTATATAAATATGTCTTGTTCTGGAAAGAAGTTATTTATATTCTTTCCCTGACAGCTGGCTGTATTCACATGATAGATTTTGAGTTATTAATATGTTTAAGAGTATGAACATAACACAAATATTTTAAATGGTTTTTTCTCTATATAATTGCACAACACATTTCAAGGATGATCAGCTGTCAAGCTTATTTTACTGTGTCCTTTAAACTGTCTACAATATAAAAATTTTCTCATCTTTAAATGTCACAGTGTGACCTCAAAAAGCAATGCTGCATGAATGTGCAGTGACAGTTATGCCTAGGAGTTGGCATTTTAGGCAAAGCACAGGAAATATTAAAACAAACCTCTAAAGTACCCATTTTCTTAGACTCTGACCTTACTTTTGCATAAGACGCAAACATATATGCACACACACACCTCAAAATATCATAAGCAATGATATTTCCACAGAATACATTCAAATACTTTTCACACTGTGGAAATGAAAAGAATATGTTTTAACATTTGAGTCACAAAACGAGAATATAAAAAGAAATCAATCAAGTTTTCTTAAAGGCAAGTCCAACAAACAAACAAAAAACATGCATCCCATGAATTCACACCAATAAAATCAATTCCCTAATGAAAGGGGATGCTTTTTTGTGCTGAAGTGTCGTGGTCATCGCGCTCTGAAAGTGTATTTTCTCAGCATGGGGAATACTGCAGTGCTTTTCCTCAAATATTAGTCCATTTATTTTCCTTGTATAATAAAAATGACACTAGCCGGTTAATGATGTGAAACCCTGCACACAAAATGAAGCTACTATCCTCTTTCTGCTGACAAGACCATAGTAATGCAATACAAAAAATTAGAAAAGAGAGGAATTGCGTCTCAGATGGAAATTCAGTTTATGATGTATTTTAACCAGCAGGGGCTCCACTTTACTAGGTAGCACATAGAAGTGCATACAGTTAATTGATGGTTAGGAGGATTAAGATGTTATAATTAAGGAGCTAACTAGGTTGAGTTTTAACATAGTCTATACCATAACATATCTTTGAGTTTCTTTATATTTGGTAACCCTGGACAGAAAAATGAACACAAATTTGCAATTACATAATTTTTACAACACTATGTCTTTTTATGAACATAGCACCACACTGGGCTTTAAAATAATAGTCACGTTTGAATTTCAGCATAAGAGCATGTGTTAATTACATGGGAAATCTAAATATTCAAAAGTACAGTTTTCTGTGAAAAGACTCTAGACTAGTTACAGAATATATAATAAAATCTTTCAGCATAGTTAATAGAAAATTTGTTGATAGTTCAATTCAAGTAAAAAATACTTAACTTATTAAGTACAGCAATTTCATTATCATTAACAAAAGAGTGAATAAGAGTAACCAAATTTTCAGTATCCCTGCCAATATATATCTCATTATAAGGAATCACATCTTAAAACAAATAATAATCCCTAAAATCAAGAACAAGACAAGGATGTCCACTATGGCCACTTTTACTCAACAGGATAATGGAGGTCACGGCCAGGGCAACTAGGCAAGAAAAAGAAATCAAAGGCATCCAGATAGGAACTGAAGAAATAACGCTATCTCTGCTCACAGATGATATGATCTTGTATAAAGAAAATCTTAAGAATTTGTAAAACAACTTCTAAAACTGATATCAAGTTCAGCAAGGTTACAGGGCACAAGATCAATATATAAAAATCACTTGCATTTTTACACACCAGCAACGGACAATCTGAAAATGAAATTAAGAACAAACTTCCTCTTATAATAGCATCGAAATATAAAACACTTAGTATTAAAGTTAACAAAAGGAGTGCCAAACTTATACTGTGAAAATGAAAAAAATTGTTAAAAGAAATCAAAGAAGCTCTAAATAAATGCAAAGACATTCCACGTTCACAGATTGGAAATTTTAATATTGTTGAAATGGCAAGATTCCCCAAATTAATCTAGATTCATTACAATCTCTATCAAAATCTCAGATGTTTTTTCTTTTTTGCAGAAATTGACAACCTGATCCTAAAATTCATATGAAAATGCAAGGACATGGAATAGTCAAACCTTGAAAAAGAACAAATTTGGAGAACTCACACTTCCCAATTTCAAAACTTACTAAAAGGCTACAGTAATTGTGACAGTGCCAGACTGACATAGGGTAGATGTATAGATCAGTGGAACAGAATTGAGAATCCAGAAATAAATCCTTAGATATAAAGTCAACTGATTTCTACAATGCTGACAAGACAAATTAATGGTGAAATAATAGTCTTTTCAACAACTGGATATCCTCTTGCAAAAGAATGAAGTTGGACCTGTAACCTCACACTGCATATAAAAATTAACTCAAAATAGATTATGTATAGACCTACATATAAGGGCTAAAACTACAAAACTAACAGATACTAAAAAGTGTTGCCAAGAATGCTGAGAAATTTGAACCTTCATTCACTGCTGTTGAGAACGTGAAATGGTGTCATCACTTTGGAAAACAGTCTAGCAGTCCTCAAATTTTTAAAGATAGAGTTAACATATGACCCAGTAATCCCACTCCTAGGTATGTGCTCATGATAAAAGCATACCTCCACATAAAAACTTGCACATAAATTTCCTTGTAGCATTATTCATATTAGCCAAAAAGTAAAAACAAAGCAAATGTCTATCAACTGATGAATGAATAAACAATATGAGGTATACCCAAACAATGGAATATTATTCAGCCATATACGAAAATGAAGAAGTACCAATACATGTTACAAAATGAGTAAACCTTGAAAACATTATGCTAAGTTAAAGAAGCCAGTTACAAAAGATCACCAATTGTATGATTCTATTGTTTTTTTATTTTATTTATTTTTTTGTGTGTGAGGAAGATCAGCCCTGAGCTAACGTCCATGTCAACCCTCCTCTTTTTGCTGAGTAAGACCGGCTCTGAGCTAACATCTATTGCCAATCCTCCTCCTTTTTTTCCCCAAAGCCCCAGTAGATAGTTGCATGTCATAGTTGCACATCCTTCTAGTTACTGTATGTGGGACGCTGCCTCAGCATGGCTGGAGAAGCGGTGCGTCAGTGCACGCCTGGGATCCGAACCCTGGCCGCCAGTAGTGGAGCGCGCACACTCAACCGCTAAGCCATGGGGCTGGCCCTGTATGATTCTATTTATATGAAAGGTCCAGAATAGGGAAAGATATAGTGACAGAAAGTAGATTAGTGGCTGCCAGGGGTAGGAGGAGAGGACAATGAGGAGCGATAGGTAGTGGGTACAGGATTTCTTTTGGGATGAATGAAAATGTTCTAATACTAAATAGTGGTGATAATTGCAGAACTGTGTAAATATACTAAACCTCGCTGAAGCATACACTTTACAGTGTGGATCTTATAGCATATAAATTTAATCTCAACAAAACTGTTATTAAAAAATGATTTTACAGTCACAGAACCACATCCTATTTGGCATGGTGGAATGGGTACCTACAGACAAAATACAGTACTCATCTTCCACTCATTGAAGAACTGTGCAAGTTGAGCCAGAGAGGTTTCGGTGGCCATTAGAAAGTACTTAGAATGAAGACCATTACTTGCACAATAGTGTGACCTGTGTTTGACATTTTCCTGCTTGCACAGTATTATAATCTAATCACGCTGAAGCTTCACTAGATACAAAAGTACCATGCTGATCATCAGAAAGTCTTGCTTTTAATCATTTGTCTACTAGCAAATGACCACACCAAGTAACCTAAGCCTTTCCATTTGGAAAGTCGGGATTTTCCTTTATGATTCCTACCTCATAAAGATGCTGTGAATTTAAAACAAGATCTACTTAGAGGCATTGCACTCATATATAACTACAGTTATTAATGGTTATGCAGTTGTCAACGTTTACATTGTTACCACCTAAAATAAATCTGGTATATGAAATACACATTTCTTGGGCAAGTATATTATAATAATTACTTTACAATATCAAAAGTAATTTCAATATTCCAGATATCAGGAAGTTCTAGTTTCTGAGTCAGCAACACGTGACCACTGTGTATAAGTCCATGTGAGATCTGTGAAGTGCACACTGCTAAGAACCCAGCACAAAATACACTCAAATCCTGTGATTATCCGCTTATCCCTTAAATAACTGGCTTTAATTTGATCTTCCATAATTTTACATCTACTTTAACTACTCTAAGACATATACTTATTAATAAATCGAAGAAGAAATATAAAAAAGTCAAGCCTTTACATTTATCCCCATTGAAACTAAACTACTTGCACACGAAATCAAGTTAAAGTAATTCTCCATATGTCTAAAGTCTTCTCTCCAGGATAGGGTAACACTAATTTAAGTGATTATGCTACTTAAGTAATTTTAAGATAATATAATTTCACCCCCAGAACACCTATTCCTTCTTCTTCTTTCTTTTTTTTCTATACCCACTCCTTATCTCCAAACACAAACAAATGTAGGTATATTAAAAGACACAGAGAAAATATTTACCCCACATGTCCTTCCTTAATAGACATTATTAAAATCATTGTACAGATGAAGTAACTGAGGTTCAGTAAAGCTAAGCAACCAGTCCATTGTAACATGGCTGGCCAACACTGGAGCCAGAATTCAGCTCAGCCTAATTTTATAGACCACACACTTGACCATTACATTCTTAACAGCAACTATTTACCGCTTCTTTTTATAGCAAAACTTTTCAAAAAGCTTCCAGTTCTTTAGGTACCATTCACCTACCTTAATTGGACTTTCATGCCCACCATTTCACTGAAATCGGTCTTGCCAAGGTCACCAATGGCTTCCATGCTAGCATATCTAACAGTTACTAATCGTGATTCATCTTACACATCTAAGCAGCACTGAACATGTCTGACAGCCTTCTTCTTGAAATCTTCTCTTTTTGGCAGCTGTGAGTTAAAAGTTCTTATGGTTTACTTTTCATTCTCTTTTGTGGGCTCTTTCCTCTTCCTCAACTGCTAAATATCAGGATGCTTCAGTCCTAGACCACTGGCACCTTGGCTGCTGCATCTGCGCTTTCAGGAGTGGACACAAGATACTGTTTGAAATTACTTGGATTTTATTTCCTTGTTTGGTTTATTGTCTTCCCACACTAACACGCAAGCTTCATGAGTCATGACACATAGGAAGTATTTAATAAATATTTTCTGGATGGAAAGATAGATGGACGGAAGGAAGGAAGGAAGAGAGTGTGGTATGGGCATAAACTTGAATCCCTTCTTCCTGGAAAAAACTGAGACCTGATCTGGTAAGGAGTGACCATAGAATATCTCTACGTCCTGGCTCTCTTTTCTGACAAAACTTGGGTCGGCTTTGTCTGCGATTTGCATCCCCCTGCATCCCACTTCCTAGGCCAATCTGCATCAGAATTGTTGAATCCAAGTATTATCATGACCCTGCTCCTACAGAATCCTAAAATTAACCTAGATTAAAGAGAAGGACCAAGTCTGTTTGTGATACTTGCTGAGTATACATCCTCCAGAGGGGAACTAAGTTATGCTGGACTTAACCACCCTCTCATCAAGCAGAGATGCCAAAAATCAGAGGCAGAGTGAGGCTTGTACTAGGCCTAAAGAGATTAAGCTCATAGTAGCAGGATCCCTTTTACAGGTCTTTCTGAGAAACCTCCAGTTTAGCATCAGGCCTTGATTTCAGTCATAGTAAGTTGTCACCCGCAGGACTTTTCCTCCAGGGCCTTCTTTAATTTCCTTTGAGTCCTGTCTGATACTCTCAACGTGTGGCCCTCCTAGTTTTGACTGCCTTCATCCAGTGCCAACTCATCAACAACCGCGCCTCCTGCTTTCCCCAGGCAGATGGGCGCCCTGATCTCCAGCTGATCCTCAGCAGCTTTTGTGGAGAATCTGTGTCATTTCATCGACCATATGCCAGAGCTCAGCACCTAGCAGTTTGCGAAAAATAGACTTAATATAGCCAGGATTTCTGTTTAGGAGAAATGTTAATGACAATAATGATTTACATTTCACAGTGAAACAGTGTGATTTTATGAACCTAAAGAAACAAATGAAAAAATGATTGTGCTATTTGGTTTATAATTTACTTAATGCAATTTTCCTATTTTCTATATTTCTTATTTTAATTCATGGAGAAGTAGAGGAGTAATTTGAATGTTCAAGCAGATGATGAACTTATTATCACTTAGAAATACAATAAACATTCGTATCAAGGGAAAATTGGGCATTCCAGAAAAATGACATAGTCAAAGACTTTTTTTGAAATTAAAATGGCCATACATTTTCTAATGCTATTTACCTTTCAATTTTGCCCCCTCCCCAGCAATCACAATGTCCAATGAATCCTATCTTAACATCAAGGCACATGTCAGACGACTCTTCTCTCTAACTCAGCCTGCCTTGATTAACCTCAAACAATTTATTTAATCTATCTCAGCCTCTATTTCCTCATCATCATTCTTACAAAGGAATAATATAACTCTCCCTTAAAGAGTTGTTCTGAAGATTGAATGAAACAATCCAGGTAAAATATTTAGTACAACACTTGGCTCACAGTAACTGCTCAATGCATGTTTGTCATCATCATACTCATTACCATCACAGTTATACAAATATATAACACTTACTTTGAATTTTCTTAGCATTCTTCAAAACAGTCTGCCGCACATTATTAGTATCCAAGTCCTAACACAGTATTTGGCAGACATTAAGCATTTAGTAAATGTATATTGAGTGTTGGTCATGAATTATCCCCTTTTGTAGTTCCACTGAAGCAAAGATCATGTTGCATCCCTTCTGAGGATGGACATAGAATTAGGGACAACAAACACAACGGATGCTCACTGAATGAACGGTGCATAGCCAATGATAATATCCATTAGGAAATGATCAGAGAGCTACGTATTCCATTACAATGACAAGTGACACCAAATCCACTCCCAACCAGAATAACTTATAAACTCTCCTTTCTTGCCCTTTACTGATAACTGATTACATGTATAAAGAACATTACTGTAACCTGTAGAGTTTATCCAGCTGTATGAGACCAACTTCATACAGCAATGTTAAAGTACGATGAAGAAAGAGATCCATCTCAAATCAAGTAGGCATACTGCATGACTACTGGCTATTACTTCTGGCATCAAAGACTGTGAAAATTAAAGATATTAAATATTAAATAGATAAATGTTAAATGGAGAATAATCTATTTAATATTGTCACTTACACAGATTTTTGAGTCTGTGTCTGTTGGAGTAAAGATTATAAATTTTGCACGATAGACATGATGGAGGTACAGTTTATTACTCAATCTTCATGCTGTGTGGTTTAGTGGAAAGGGCCATGGACTGGAAGTCCCAAGATTCCAGCTGTATAGTATTGACTTCATGATTTTGGACAAGTCACCTTACATCCAAGACTAATTTTCACCTGAAACCTGTCAGTGCCCTTCCAATTGTAACACTCTAAGTTTCCAATAATAAACCCATCACCCCAATCTGGTGTCTTGTTAGTATTAGCCTCCAGAAGCACTCCTGCAGACTACAATCAACTCTCTTTTCCATGTTAGAATTCAACATTATATCCAGGCTCTATCTGCAGGGAGACAATATCAAATCAGCGCTCACAAAGAGGATTCAGTGCAGCCAGCCAACTCTTTCTCCATGTGAATGAGACTCTCTCATGTAGTCCAAAGACAGCATACACCAGTATATCCCATTCATTCTAATCACAGCCTAACTCATGACAAGACGGCAGACAGGGCCATAGCAGGTATCAGATCCCATTTATTCAGGATGCAATCCTGTTATCCCATAGGGACACAGGGACCATTTTTGGATAATAAAGGAGCAGACGGAAATTTTTGGACATAGGAAAAATGTAATACAATTAATACTGTCTCTATAAGTTACACATACACATATATTTTGGTGCAGAAGCACATATACATTTTAATTACTTTTAAAATCAAGTTTCTGAGGGAAAACTAGTACATTTCAACATATATCATCCAATATTTCTGATATCAAAAAGTTATAGTGGACCTGCTTGGCATGATTACATGAAATGGGTTGGCTTCCCCATGTCATTTGCCATTGAATCTGTAGATTTTTTTAAAAAACTTTCCATAACTGTACTAATTTCACACTTAATCCACAATACTGGCCATGTTCAAAGGTTAATATATCACACAATTATGAAGGATAACAATTAGGTTTTCTCCAAGGCTTGTTCCAGCTCTAAAGCAAATCATTCTACAATATCTGTAGTAATATGTGGATGTGTAATATTACTATTTTCAAATCACATCAGATTATGTTTTAAGATTCTTATAGTTTCTGACTTAGAGTTGTTTCTATGCCTTTAAAAAATAATTTTCCAGTAGACATAAATGCATAGAGTTGTATAACCATCAAGTCTCTCAACAATTACCGATCCTAAACTTCAGCACCCAGAACAGGAACCTTCGATCCTGTACTTATATTATATGACATTATACGAAGATAACCCGAAATCTGCAAAGGAGCATTTCTCCGGCCTCCACAGATTTAGTGGTTCAGGTACAGAGCACCGCAGGCTGGAGGCTACATCTCTTAAGAGAGGAACTTTGGGTAAACACACAAAAGCGACTATCTTAGGTCATCACCAACTGGAATATAATGAGAAGAATGGACTGGTCCATTCACTGGTATCTGAAAAGATCCAACGCATAGAGGGCTTCCTGCATGTGCTCTCTCTCTTCTCTGGCTAGAGTGCTTCCTCTCCACATATCCAAATCCTGCCCACTCTTTTCAGCCAGGTCCACTTACTCCTGCTCTGATCAGCCCTCCTTGGACACGGGCAGCACGTACTGGTCTCTCCTTGCTGTGAATGGGGGCCACAGCTCACCTCCACCTCTCATTTCCCTTTTCCCAGTGCAACATCTGAGCATAGGCCAGGCTTCCACTCACGGCCCTGGGTCCCGGTACTTTATCTACATTATTGTCGAAGTGATTCCTCAGCTAATTAATCCCCTGGTTATACAAGTTCAACCATGTTTAAAAAGTGATCCTCATAAATCATGATGGACAGAAATGCTTGTTCAGAAAAAATCCCTTAAGGGTCAGCTCCTTTTGAAACTTTCTCAATGGAAGGCAAGATGACAGAGAGGAGAAGCCATAAAGCCCCTTGCTGGAACCTCTCATCCCTTCACTGTCCTGGCATCCTACCCTTCATGTACCCCACCCTCCATCTCCACCTTCCCACCCCCCCCTTCTGCCCGACTTCCACTCCCATTTGAGCACTCAGTCACAACGCGTTCCCCTTCACCTCCTAACAAAACAGAGTCATTTTAATGGGCTCCTTGACTTATTACATCCTGACTTCAACACAAACACACTAAAGCATTAAACCAAAAGTGTTTTTGTTGCAAGCTGTGGAATGAAAAGCTTTTGTTCTTGGCTAACAGAATTTCAAGCATCAGCAAACAGGATTTTTATTGTTGTTTTGGGTCTAGAAGGAGCCATGAAGGGACACTCCAGTCCTTGCTGCTTTAATGGTAGGCTGAGGGAGGGCGCCGACAGTGACATGCCACGCATGGAGAACCCTGTGCTTACAACAAAGCCCTCTCCAAAAAGACTTTAGGCAATTTGAAGATTGGTGCTAGAGACAAACGGGGGGAGAAGAGCTTCTGTGTGTTCCTTAACAAATTCCTCTCTCTAAAAAAATCCACCTTTCCTTTTTCCAACAAAGCACCTACACGCTTCAACAAAATTATTGCCCATAATAAAATAAATGTAGTATGAATGTTTTCTGATGGCAATATACACTAAAACTTGTATCATACATCAAATTACGTATGTAAAATCAACTCATTTGCAAAACTTGTCTTTGTTTCCCATTATGTGAAGGAAGCAAATGTATAAAAAAAAAAACTATAATGTTGTCCTTTTACCTGAATCCTTTATATGCTGTGTTCATTGATCCATCGCTTCCTTACAATTCTCAAGGTTCTTTAGTGCCTTTTAGTTATGGTCAAACATCCGCACTAGAGTTACGTATCAAAGGAGAGTTTTCATATTTAGCCCAACTCGTAGCATTCAGAGAGCAATTATCAACAAGAAATGGTTATTGAATGATCAGTTATCAATAACTGTTGAATTATCAACAGGAAACACCTCTCTGGATAGCCTCCTCCACTAGGAGGCTCTTGCCAACATATGTGACATCTCAGAGTTGAACTTACATACTGCACAACTGGATACAGTGTCTTTTTATACTATGAATAAAATTTTCAAATTAAAAACATATAATCGTATTTGAGTTTCCAAAGAATTTAGGAAGAGGTTCAATTTAAACATTTTTGTGTGTGTGTGTGTGTGTGAGGAAGACTAGCCCTGTGCTAACACCTGCCAATCCTCCTCTTTTTTTGCTGAGGAAGACTGGCCCTGTGCTAATATCCATGCCCATCTTCCTTCACTTTATATGGGACGCCACCACAGCATGGCTTGACAAGCGTTGCGTTGGTGCGTGCCCAGGATCTGAACCTGTGAATCCCGGGCTGCCGCAGCGGAGCGCGCGCACTTAACCACTGGTGCCACCGAGCCGGCCCCAATTTAAACATTTTGATCTAAGATCTCAGGCTTTGTAGGTAAGGATACCCAATATTCCATCACCTACTTGTGAGACACCAGAAACATCAAAGGCTGGAGGAAGAACAGTACTGTCATGAAGTGCACACATCTCAGAAGGACGGCCCAACACTACAAGCAGCTGCATGCCGCCTTGTTGGTAAAAGCGCTGATGTTCAGACCTCACCGCCAGGTGCTAGCCATGCAGGCTGCACAAGGCTGTGCCTTCAGATAAAATCAACCAGCCAACGCTTACCTATAGCTTGACATATGCCAGCTCTCCTCTAAACACGTCTGAACACTTCATGTACGCTAACATGTAATCCTCACAACAGCCCTGCTGATCAGGAACTATTATCATCCTCTTTTATACATAAGAAAACTAAGGTGCAAAGTTACACACAGAATACCATTTGAACCAGCTATTCCCACTTCCAGGTATATTCCCCAAAGAACTGACAGCAGGGACTCAAACTGATAACTGTACACCCATGTTCACAACAGCATTATTCACAGTAGCCAAAAGGTGGAAACAACCCAAGCATCCATCAGCAGATGAATGGATAAACAAAAGCTGGTCTATCCATATAGTGGAATCTTATTCAGCCTTAAAAAGGAATGAAATTCTGATATACACTACAGCATGGATGAACCTTGAAGACATTATGCTAAGTGAATAAGCCAGACACAGCAGGACAAATATTGTATGATTACATTTACATGAGGTCCCTAGAAGAGTCAAATTCATAGAGATAGAAAGTAGAATAGAGGTTACCAGGGGCTGAGAAAGGAGGGATGGAGAATTATTGTTTAATGGGCACAGAGTTTCAGTTTTAGAAGATGAAAGATTCTAGAAATGGATAGTGGTGATGGTTCTACACCATTGTGAAGGAAGCGGAATGTCATGCTCCAAATCATTGAGCCTGTAAATGGCAGAGCTTGTCCTAGAGCTCTAGTGCAATCTAGCACCAGAGGCCACGTTCTTAGCTATGTGCCAGCAGGACTCACGTGCCTGCACCCACGTCTGCCATCAGTGCTAGTTGTGGCGATGAGTTGAACCAATGAACTCATGCACAAGGCACATCATAGCGGACTATAATTCACACTGGTACACCTGCCAGGCCTTCACTAGACCCCCACCAAGGCTGTCTGCAAGCCTGCTCCTGGCTCCCACCCTCCCTCCCACACATCTCCAAGTGTGGATCAGACTCTACGTCTCTCTGAACTTGCCCTTCCTCGGCTAACCCCTCCGCCTCCACTCCCTATATCTCCAGGTTCTTAAGTTCACCTTTCCTGTTTCCTGCATGTTTCATTTTGGATTGATAGAAGCACAGATGGAGTCAGTGGCTATTCCACCAACATCTCCTTCTAAGACATTCCAGTATGCATCTCTGGGACTTTTTATTATTTGTTCCTCTAGTTATAGTTTCTCACCAAGAACTCTGTCACCAGATGACATTCTCCTAAGCTACAATGTCACTATATTTAACATTTCATATAAACCTGTCTTCTAAATTTTACTGTGTACTCTTAAAGAAGAGAGGGTGATCTTACACTTTATTTTCCCCTCGGCACTTAATAGAGAACAGCAGACAAAGAGACGCACAATAAACATTTGCGTAAGGAATGTCTTCCTGACAGGTACTCTAGGGAGTCATCTAGATAATGGCAACAGTTTATGACTTGGACACTGAGATGCATTACAAGTCTACAGTGTTTTTCTAAACAGATTTCTTTAGAAAAGTAAATAAACTAGAATAATATAATAACACAACAATATTAACAGGTTCAGTTGAAACAAAACAACCACCTCACGCAGTATAAGCATACATACAAAGAGAGGCACATTTAAAAGTTCCCAGGGGACTTATCAATTGATGTCATTTTTCATCATCAGTCTCTAAGCCCAGGCATCTCATACAGGGTTCAGAAAGAATGAACATATTGTTACTCATGCGATTGTACTTGGTGTCAAAAGACAACATCATCCATCAAAGAGGCATCACGGTAAATTCAAGCCAAGCCTGCCTAGGGCTGCACGCACAGACGCTTTTCGGAACACTGGTTTTCTCGGAGTCTCAAAGCCATGCTCTTAAAGAATGATTGGCCGGCTTTTCATTTGTATACTTACTTTGAGTCATCAAGTAAAACACAGTAACTCATGAAATGAAGAGTTTTTATTCCCAATGGTTCAGTTAAAAGATGAAATTTCTTATTATATATATTCAAGAGTTAGTCTTCCACCTCATTGGAGATTTTAGAAAGTCCAAGTAACTAAAATAGATCAGAGGATTTGGGACAGCCCTGACTGGAATAGGAAATGATTTCTCTGAAACCACCAAAAGGGAGGTGCAGAATGTGGAGCTGGTGACAGGGACTTCTGAGCAGAGCCAAGGTCCTCAGGGAGCTCTGTCCCAAATGTCCATCTACACACGATGCCCAACCTCACTCCACTCAGCCTGAGCCTGCATCGGGGAAGATGGCCGAGGAGAACTGAACATGCTGGCCACGGCCAGCTGGACTTTTGGGGCAGAGTCTGAACTGGGCTCACACAGGAAGTGAGCATCGACATACCTGCTGAACAGAAGGCACTTAGGTGTGGCCGGCATTTTTTTGAATGAATCCTGATCTGCTCTGATTTTAATGGGGACATCAGGTTACCATCAGTAGCAAGGTGGCCCCAGCAGCAGTGTTTGGGGTTGGCAGGTTGTGTCTTCGGCTTCAGAGACACACCTGAGTTTCTGATCCTCTGACAGGAGACAGCAGACCTGTGTTGACATCAGTGGGGTGATGAAAATATTTGGGAAGAGAAACCCCAGGCTCACGCTGTGCTAACTTGAGCAGATTGGTACTTGCAGTAAATGACAAAGTGGAGAACAAGGATGCTTGGCCACATTTGCAGTCACTTGTTGTGAGATCTGAGGAGGTAAGGGTTGCTTACCCTCTGGCCAGAAGGAGATGGAAATCAAGACTTGACCCAAAGGCAGTCCTGTTTCCATCCTACCAAGTGGTCTTCTCAAGCGAAAGTGGGAACGCTAATTATGCACACACCACCAAACGAGGGAACAATGCATAGCCTGAAAGTTTTATCAACTGTAAAATGTGTAAAAAACAGATTTTTTTTTAAACAGAGATATTGTTATGTTTGGGAATGCTAGTAAACTGATTACCTAATTTCTGTTAAAAAAATCAAATGCTCTGTAAAGCCAAAGCCTTTTTTTTTTTTTTTTGTGAGGAAGATCAGCCCTGAGCTAACATCCATGCTAATCTTCCTCTTTTTGCTGAGGAAGACCGGCCCTGAGCTAACATCCACTGCCAATCCTCCTCCTTTTTTTTTTATCCTCCAAAGCCCCAGTAGATAGTTGTATGTCGTAGTTGCACATCCTTCTAGTTGCTGTATGTGGGACGCGGCCGCAGCATGGCTGGAGAAGCTGTGCGTCGGTGCGCGCCCCAGGATCCGAAACCCGGGCTGTCAGTTGCGGAGCGCCTGCACTTAACCGCTAAGCCACGGGGCCGGCCCCACCAAAGCGTTTTTTTAATGAAGTCCATTTTATATGTAGATATTCAGAAGAGGAGACAAAAAAGAAGAGAAATTCTTTACAGTTCATAAATAAGAAATACACACTATGGTTCTACATAACTTGAGCCTTCTCTGATCTATTTTTAACTCTGCTTTGATGCTCAAGAGAAACTCCCAGGGAAAAAATGATTCAATAAAAAGCAATATCCTCGTGGGAGCATAATCAAATAAAGCTTAGTTTGGAAAGTGGTTTTGTAGTCTCCTAAATACAAAGCATGCAATGGATTTACTAGATCTTTAGCAAAACCATGAATATGAATGGGGACTTCAGAGTTAACCCAAGATTATGCAGATAGCTTAAGCTTTATTCAGAACAAAATTTCAAATAGATTTAGAAATATTTTCATAAAAAAGGGCTGTAAAGAGATTAATGGTATTTTCAAACAATCTAAAATCGTGGATTTGAAAGATCTTGCTTTGGTTTATTGTCTTTTTAAAACTACTCAGAACAATATGCACTTAGGTATTTAGAACAGAATTATTAAAATCCTTTTGTACTGATAACTCCATCATTCCTATATTACTTAGAAACAGTAATTCATCTTGAAAATTACATACTATATGAAGTAAGATTGCTTTTATAAGCTGTACTTTTTCCTGAGCTTTAAGCTATACTGTACCCTGTACTTGGCTTAGTTTCGGATACCAAAATGCTTCTATCAAATGGGCATCCTAGATTCTCTTTGAGTACAATTGTTCCTTTGGCTTTAACTCCCTAAGTGCTCACCTCAAAGTTTTCATGATCAAAGTAGTTGGTACAATTCTAGCTGGGAAGCAAGTGTGAGAAGAGGACTCCAGAATGGCTTATAGTGTCTAAATACATAATGAAAATACCAGTTGAAAGATTCTTTTGATAAATACCAATATCCTTAGATGGTCAGAAATGAGTGGGAGATGAATAATCCTCTCCCTACAACTATCATGTGGTTTAAAAGAATCCAGTTTTAGACCTAGTTTGGGCTTATGTCCAAGTATTCTTGCCCAGCAGATGCAAAAGTAACAGAGCCTGGGGGCCGGTTGCTCCGGTTCATGTGCTCCGCTTTGGCAGCCCAGGGTTCATGGGTTCGGATTCCAGGTGTGAGCCTGTGCACCGCTTATTAAGCCTTGTTGTGGCAGTGTCCCATATAAAGTAGAGGAAGATGGGCACGGATGTTAGCCCAGGGCCAATCTTCCTCAGCAAAAAGGAGGAGGATTGGCAACAGATGTTAGCTCAGGGCTAATCTTCCTCAAAAAAAAAAGTCACAGAGCTTGTGTTTGTGGCATGGGGGAGTTCCCCTCTCTGCATCCAGGCCCTGGGGCCAGCACCTTACAAGAGAGAAGAGAGGTTCATTCCAAAATGGACAAAGCAGCATTTCCATGGCAGAAATGGCCAATCTCCAAGCCAGTTCAGGTGACCGAATCCTTGGGAGCGGGGGAGTTGTGGGACCCACAAGGCTCTGACCTCAAGCCCTGAGCAGCGTACTCAAAATTCTAGAGTGCAAAATTTTCCAGAATCTGACACTCCACTCACACAAGGGTGGCAGGGCCCTGCCAACACTTCTAACCACATATATATCTTGACACTGCTCATCTCATCCATGACTACATGTCTCCAGCACCCCTTTGCATTGGCAAAACCCATTGGTATGGATGTTGGTACCCGGTTTTTAAGAGCCCAATGATCATACGTAGATTACTGACTTCTGATTGGGGTTCTCAACTGCTTATTATCCATCTCTAGAGTGAAAAATAATGTTAGTTTGCAAACACACACATACAGCACTCTGTTTATACCGAAGTATCTCTAAAATAAATTACTCTATAGACAAAATAACATGGCTTTCTCGCTTGCAAACATAACCAGCATTACCAACTTACTCCACTGGTGGGAGAGGAAGTGATGGGAAATATTGATACCTTGTTACAACTGCTCTTTTTGAGTTTGCAAAAAGGATCTAATCCAGTGGGGTCAGGCGAGGGTAGATGATACAACTGTCTCCAAAAAAGCCAGGTTGGCCAAAGAAAATGGGAATAGGGCCATGGCAACATGTCATGTGTAGGAACAAACGAGAGGACACTAAATCAACTAATCAAATCTATGTAGGTGAGGGATGAGGAAGTGAGGGATGGCAGGGGACACTGGCCCCAGGGTGAATTCAAAAAGTTAGGGTGAGCCATTGCCATGGGGGATTATTACCATAAGATAGTAAATATTAATTATTATCATCGGACAATTCAGAAAAGAATAAAGCATGAAATTAAAACCACCCAAAGATCACATTCATCATTTTGATATATGCTTTTCCAGGCTTCTTTTCTATGAATATTTTACACAGTTGATATACCGCACATAGAAATTTATATTCTGCTGTTTTCACCAAAGATTACAATTAATGTCATTTAACAATGATTTTGATCATCGATTTGGCTTGTCTGCTAAATAAAGTTCAGTAACGTTATTTAAAATATGTCATGAAATCAGTGAAAGTAATGGGAAGTAAGAAAACTTACTTACAGTCCCTAGACTGTAAGTAAGAAAATATAAAAATATTTTCTTCTATCATTTCAAATTATTTCTAAAGGCTCAAAATAGCAAAACAAAAATCATGAGGGGCTTGGAGAAAATGAACATCTGGTAGCTCAGGAAACAAAATTTAAAATATTTCATAGAATAAATTTTTATATTATCAAGGCAAAGTCAGACGCTGAAGCAAAAGGCTTCTTAAGCCACCCAAGGTTTGCTTACTGTTTCTCCACTGACATAATAAAAAAGAGAGACGGGAATGGAAAAGCACTTGAAGTAGTCACTTTACATAAAAGGAGTATGCAATTCAGAGGAAAAGAGGAAATTATGTGAGCAATTAATGCCTCTTTATGAAATGATAAGGCAATTAGTGGAAACTTTAACACCAGCCACTAGTGTTCACAAGAAGTGGCAGCCCCAGGGGGCCGAGAAGGAGAAAGGAGGAAATGCAAGTTCACAGAGACACTTGGAGCTAAGAGGAGTCAAGAGGAGCTCATATTCACGTGCATAAGAGGTCACCCAACTTTTCCAAAAATATGGAATTGACATGAATTCTTGCATCAAATGCAAGACTTTTAATGCCTAAATAGATAAGCATTTTAATAGGAAGCAACATGATAGGCTCTGTTTATATTTCTGAGTCATCAGTTAACAGCCTTCAATAGCCTTGTACAATAAATCATACTCAGGAACACTCTCTGAAGTCTTAATGGGACATGACCTATGACTCCTTCCACCTGGTTGGGACTTGGTAGCCCACAGCTGCTGTCCCAGGGAGAAAATGTTTTCCCAGCAGACCTGTTGGGA
Organism: Diceros bicornis minor; assembly: GCF_020826845.1. NCBI lineage: Eukaryota > Metazoa > Chordata > Mammalia > Perissodactyla > Rhinocerotidae > Diceros > Diceros bicornis. The sequence goes on along the minus strand of NC_080759.1, from coordinate 52,684,174 downwards.
ATCATGAGCACAAGCCACTGGGACTTCAGGCAGTGAGCACCCTTTGGCCTTGACCACACTGTGGAGGTCCAGATGGAGCGGGAGGCACCAGGGTGGCCTGGCCTCAGCTAAGCCCTTACATCTAGCCCAACTCCACCTCTCCCACGAAGCTTCCTTTCTCGGCAAAGGCCTGCCGTCAAACATCAACATCTTCACCTAAGGCAGCTCCACCTCTTCGTCTTCATGGAGGCCACTGGTCTTTACAATCAGTGGGCCGCTCAAGGCAGCTTCTTTCAAATCCTGATGTGTATTCTGTGTGTCTAACAAGCTTCCAGGTGATGCTGATATTCCTGGTCTTGGCACCTCACTTTGAAAAGCCAGGATTTAGTAACCTAGACTGTAAAAGGAGGGGACGCCGACACATCATTACCGAGAGCTTCCTGCCTTTGCCCTGCCTGCAAGAATGAATGCATTCACAGCACTCCAGCTCCTGCACAGGAGTGAATTTTACAGGATCATCTTACCCAAAGAGTTCTCCCTCTTAGTAGCCCCTCCCTCCCAAAATCAACATCCATTCTTTTCTTCTCAAATGGCAGAAATACAAAAACAGCCTTTCCTCTTGCATTTTTATATTGTTTCCATTTGGTAAGCCATTTCACCTTCCTTAATTAATTTGATGAGTAGGAACATCTTGTGGAAAATTGAAAACCCCAAGGTTGTTGCAAATAACTGCATACTCCCACAGCTTCTCAGGCTTGTCGTGGGCACCAGAGTCCCACGTTCTTGGAGGGAAACCTAGGGAACAGTGCAGCTCATAGGGGTAGGAGGCAGAGATCCTAGGGCTGACTCTCTGCCTTGGGTTCTGGCAACATCCATTTAAAATCTGAGCCTCAGACTCCTTGTCTGAAAATGGGAGTGATGCCTCCTTCTTTAGAGCGTTGTTATCAGAATAAAATGAATTGAAGTATGGGGACCCATTAGTGAGCTAAATATTCTAAGAAACGCATAAGCTAGCTTTTCCTCAAAGACTTTTCTGTCAACTCATTGTCTCTGCTCTTTTGTTCTTACAATACTTTAAAAAATAAAAATAACTACATTTGCTTCTTATAGAACACTAATTAATCTATGCTAATTTAAAATACAAAAGGAATTCTAATAAAATACTTCCCTTTCTCACTCTACTCAACTATATGTGTTGTCAAAGAAACAGCCTGCAATATGGCATAAAATGTGCTTCAAAATACTCCCAAATAATATATAACACTCTCTTGTGTGTATGTTAGCATTATGGTATATTTTCTGCTCAAATCTGTTGGTTTCCTATACATGATTTTTTCCCGTAGGTAGTTATGATGCTGAGTGTGAAATTTCTTGCCCTGCTTTTTTCATTCTCCATTATAATGAACATTTTTTACAGGTGTAATTTCGTAAGAGGCAGCTTTATTCCTTGTTTATTTCTTGAGTATTTACAGATTGAAGGAAAACTAAAAGTATTATTGCATCTGTAATCTCACAGAATATTATAAAAAATATGGTATTTCCATGTTTGACACATCTCAGAAAAATGGAATTGAAATATGAAAAATGTGCAGTGGGAAAATTATAAAATTAGTAAAATATATGAAAGGATTGATTTACAAAGATTACTTTCCTCCTGTTGTTACAAGCGTGAACACTGGACCTCCATTAGCAGGTTCAAATCCCAGATCTGCCACTTACTGGCTAGTGACTCAGAAAAGTATCCTAAACTCTGTGACCTTCCATTTCCCCATCGGTAAAACAGGGCTAAAGCCAGACCTCCCTCCCAGGCTTGTTGTAAGAATTAAATGCAATTCTAGATGCAAAGAGCTTAGAAGAACCCTTGATCCACAGTAAGCACTCAATAAGTATTAGCTCTTTTTATTTCAAAGTACATTTAATAGGTCAGAGCAGTGGTTTTCAAAGTGTGGTCTCCAGACCCGCTGTATCAGCATCACCTGGGAACTTAAAAATACAAGCTCTCGGGCCTGATCCAAGACCAAGTGAATGAGAAGCTGGTGGGGTGGGCAGAGGGGGACAGCAATAGTCTTTAATAAGCTCTCCAGGTCATTCTGATGCATTCTCAAGATTGCGAACCACTGGGATAAAGGCAGAATATATCGCTGGCCCCTTTTTATAGATATGAATTCCCAATAGTTTTCCAGTTTTGTTTTATGTATTAAATCATTTGAGCTGGTGAGGGAAAGGTTGGTTAACAGCTATTAAGCACTCTTAGAGATGACCCAGGTATCTTTAACGTTAGTTCATGATCTTTATGATACTTAGGCATTCTGAAACAAAATTCGTCCTCAGAGTAATAAATTAAATATCTGAAAAATAATGTTGAAATTATCCTTTTTATTATAACTCCATACAAAATCGAGGGCAAATGTTAGCGTTAAAAACTTTGTTTTAATCAAAAAACATTATAGGATTGAATAGAACTTATATACATTGTACAACTCATAGTTCTGAAAATCCATTCAGTCTCATATATTGTATGATTCTTTTGAGTTGAGCATTAGTATACTACAGACACAGAATAAAGAGACTACCTTAAAAATGCTTTTTTTTTTCCATTCTGATTTGACATGGAAAAGGAAAGCAAAGACCAAGTGATAAAGATACTCACTCTTAGGTTGGGAGAATGGGCACTCTTGTAGCCTGGTATTCAAAAGAGGGTACTCTTCCCAAGAGCAGAAGAAGGGAGGGATATATACTTAAAGTATGGTACTAGCTTTAGTAAAAAGAATTATGAAAAGCATATCTTAAAATCCTATATAAAAATAAAGTAAAAGCAAACTGTTTAAAATACATACTCATAAACTTTTAAAAATATTTCTTCATGATATTCTCTTGGAAAATAATATTACAGACTGTGGAATCATAAGTGTTACTTTTGAGCTCATTAATCACCAATTTAAGACTCTCTATAGCGACTCACAATGTTCCTAGAATATTCTGAAGTAACTCATGAGCCCATCTACCATTTGTTGGATTCACTGTGAACTGAATCTGAAGAAAATCTTCCTGCATGGGCACATTTTGGAGCAGATTATCCACGCTCATACTGGTTTATTCCAAACAGCAAACCAGCAGTGTGCCCATAAGCCAACTCCTTCCCCGAGACTGCCAGACTGACCATGCCTCAAATTCCATAAGAATTAGATAGACTCCCTTTCCAATTTTATTATAATAGTTTAGAAGTCGGGATTTTCATCTAACAGAAGAGTGGGAGAAAGAAAGAAAAATGCATGGATCTTTGTAGGACACTCAGGAAAGCACACAAATCTATGCCTTTCCATCAACAAGCAAGGCTCATCCAAAGGAAGCACAGCTGTAATTCGTACCCATTTCAACACTTTCATCAACATAATAGTTTGCTCGTTTAACCAATTGCCACTATCTTTAATAGTATTCTTAGCGTATCAAAGCAAGGAATGCTGTATAAACAGGGCAAAGAGATTTATTATAATATTTTTTTTTCCTGATCTTAATTTCAAAGATTAATTGCTGTCGCTAATACTGCTGCTTCTGCTATTTTCGTAACACTTTCTGGATGCTAAGAAACTCAGCAATGTGCAGCTGAGCAACTTTATTCTATATTATATTCCACCATTACTCAGTGCCATTCTACTTGAGATATGGATGCTTAATGAAGAGAAATGTAAGTAATCTATTTCTAGGTGTCTTGTTATTTTTTCTGAAGAGCGCTTTCCTAACCAGACTGGCTGGGAACACTTAGGCTGATGCATTCTGCTTTGTAGTGCTCTCCAACAATTCACAGGATGTTATTTTTAATGACAAAGTTCTCATAAACAATTCTCATTAGTTTTCCGGTAGGCTAATAAGATTCTTCACCTGGCTGTCTATAATAAGAGTTAAATGGAATCAACAAAAGCCATAAATAGTGCTTATAAAAATGATGCACAGCATGTACACTGAATTTTTTTAAATCCCTAAGTTACTGTTATTAAGATTAATTACAATTATCGCTATTAATTGTTGCTTCCTGGATGAGTGGTGTATACTTCAGGTCAATTGAACTTACAAGTCTACAATGCCCCTTGGTGTCCTATGTTCAGATTGGAGAGGAATTCAAAGATGAAAACATCAGGATCACTGCTCTTAGGGTGCACCCCATGGCAGACGTGAGATACGAGACTCGTCAAACATTGCATCCATGTGAAGACTGGTCTTTGACTTGAAAGTTACTCTGGCTGATGGAGTGTGTCCACATTTGAGTTCTTACCCCTTCCCAGTGATTGGTACCTGATGCCCAGGGCCCAACCCATGGTCTGCCTTCTTGCTTCAGTTTGGTAAGTCTTGCCCACACTCCCTGAAGCTGTAAGCTCTCAGCCCTAATGAAGCACTGTCTTCACCTGTCTTCTAATCACCTATTTTAACTTGTTAGTCACAAGTGGCTCAGTGGTATCTGAGTCACTCCATGTTGTTGCTGTTTGGGGGACCATCAGTACAGATCTGTGGTCTAGATGAGCAAGTCACTCAGTTGCAAGAATTGCCTCGATGCAATTAGCAAGCCATGGATGACGCCAATGGCCAGTGGAAGTCTCAGGCCTTCTCCAGCTGATGCTATCCCATCAAGGTCCAAGGGAATCTCACAGCACTGTCACTTGCTAGTCTCCCTACCAAGATTGCCCTCTCTCATAGGTTGAACCTTATGAAATTGCTATGGCTGTAGGGTCAAATGGCTGGATATTAACAATTTCATGTGTTTGACTTAATATTTCTACAAATCTACAACCTATAAAAAATGGCTCCAGTTTAAAATGAACTGCATTCAAACCTACGGTCTTGCTGCTCACTTCAACTGCAAGAAATCTCTCCCTCCTCCAAAATCTCTCTTTAGGGCACTTGCAAGTTGCCAGCATAGCTCTTTATGACAAGCACCTCCCTACGGAGCACGAGTCCTCCTGAGAGTGGCACCCGTTCCCCTTCACTTTGGTATCTTACAGCTCCCCTTGCTCCTTGTATGTGAGTGCATGATAAATATTGGTCAGAACCACTGGAAATCCCAGAGGAAGTAGAAAAAACTTTTATGATCTGGGCCTGCGGTCATAATGCCCATGTTTAAATCTCAATGTAATTCTTTCCTAGTGGTTTACCTCTACCTAAAAATGGAAACAGTAATAGTTTATACTTACCTCATAGTTTGGTATGAGAATTAAATAAGTTAACTCATCCAAAAGTGCTTAGAACAGGCAAGGGTTCAACGGATATTAGCTATTATTACTGTTATTATTATTTCAAAATGACAAACGCTGCAGACTAGTCTCATAGACTCAGATTCCAGACCTTTCACAGGGATAGCGAGGACTAGATTATAAAATACAAAGCTCTTGGTCTAATCCAAAGCCCAGTGTGTATGGTGGTGGACGTCATCAATGAAGGAGAGAGGCTGCTTTAGGACAGAAAGCAGAGGCTGATGCCCCGTCTGTGCGTGGTGCCCTTTAAAAGCTGTGGATCCCAAGGCTCCCTGTAGACCAATTAAGACAGAGTTCCTGAGGTGGGGGCCCAGGTATCAGTTTTTCAGGTTTTTTTGTTTTTTTTCAAAAACGTCTGCCAATCCTCCTCTTTTTGATTGAGGAGATTCGCCCTGAGCTAACATCTGTCACAAATCTTCCTCTATTTCGTATGTGGGCTGCTGCCACAGCCTGGCCACTGACCAGTGGTATAGGTCCGTGCCTGGGAATGAAACCAGGCCACTGAAGCAGAGCACACCGAACTTAACCACTAGGCCACCAGGGCTGGCCATCAGGTATCAGTGTTTTTAAAAGTTTCCTAGGTGACTCTAATAGCACAGCCAGCCTTGAGAACCACTAACGTAAAACACTCTTGGGCCAAGCTTAACTATTACTTATAGTAATTTGGTTCTGGTTTCTAGGATAATGGTATATAAACATACAGAAAGTCATTCAAAGTAAAGGTTCTTTTCCAAGGTCATCACACCCCAATTAGGAAAGTATTGCCATTTCTGTTTCTTTTACTTCCTCAAACCACGGCTGCCACCATAAAAAGGACATCAAAGAATGGAACACATTTCCCAAATTAAACTCAGTGACTGAAACTTAGTGACAAGAGTTTAGGGATCAGGAAAAAAGCGGAACTCAGCTGCTAGCCTTAGAGAATTAAAACCAAACTTGCATTTTTCCATAAAGGGCTATAGATAAGGAACAGAAATAGTTTCCTTATCATTGATAAAGGAACATTTGGATATGACGCCTAAACTAAATTGATTCTATTATTTGACCACAATAAACTTTTCTCAGGGCTCATGAATCCAAATGCATATCGGCCCCAGCAGTTACATTCTATATGAGACAAATGTCCACAACGCCATAAGCCATATTTGACCACATTTTTTCATTATTGGCCCCATAAAGAGTCTTTTCAGACTCTTTTCCCAACCTCACACAATTTTAACACCACAGATATACTGTGTATCTGTCTATGTACTGTGGCCTTTGGAGGATCACAAACCACTATAATATCTAGTGTTTTTTGGCCCTCCCGAACAAAAAACAATTTTTGCTCCCTTGGGAACATCATAGCCCCCCTACTGAGAATGCACACAGTAACTTAAATGGCTCTATCTGCCAAGAGCATGAGCTGTGGGGGTTGCTTCAGAGGCAACCCAAGAGGTTACTCTCAAATCTTAGAATCAGTAAATATTCACAATCAATAAACAAATTGTGGTAAATTCTAGCCCTGTATTCTGCTGCAGAGACCCACTGTCTGGTGAAAACAACCTTCTTTTGAGGGCAAGGTAAACATAGATAATTGTAAAATAAAGAATGACTCTACTTATTAATTATTTCAAATGTCCTTTTAACTAACATTCCAGATTTTTCTGCTGATTTTCAGACTAAACTCTCAAAATGAGAATTCTGGGTATTAACTTTGTTTCATTTTAAAATAAACGATTTGATGGCTACAGCTGCCAAGATAAGTTGGTGATATGTATATTATATATTTTGCTAGTAATGCAAAATATTTTATTACTAACCATAACAACTTTCATTTACATTGTGCTCCACCATTTAAAAATGCTTTTGGATACATTATCTTATTTAAGTAATGGGAAGATGATGAAATGATTATGTATTTAACAGTAAACTTAAGAAGGCATAAAATCCAATGAAGTTATTATAATTCCGCTTTTGAAAGAAACAAAAAGGTCCCTGTATAACTCTTAACTCAGGCAATTTCTCAACAAACTTATGAAAGACATTGGTTTCCATTTTTACTCTTTAATTGTCTATGAATCAAAACTCCATGCCTCTTCTGGAATATCACAAAGCCTGGATAAAGCGTCATCGTACCTCCAATTTATGTGGGTACTGCAACGTCAACAGCAATGGGAATGGGGGATGAGAGATTTGGGGTGGGGGCAAGGTACTCCCTGTACTTCATTTCTGAATTCTAGTGCTCTCATTTATTAACAGTGAATTTTCACATCAAAATCTCAGGATAAGCAAGATATACAATTTTCTGGCATCTGCAGGACTCGATAATCACGTGCATACCTCCTCTAAATGTGCTCTGGGGCTACAAGCAGGTATTGCAAGTAACTGGAATCAACTTTCGCCTATAAGACTGCTCAACCAACTGCAGTCAAAATCATTGAATTCTTTTCAGGCCTAACTTTGAAAACCATTCAGGGACAGGCCAAAACAGGCAGGGCTCTCTTTTTATTGTCTATGTAGATTAAGTACGCAAACATTCCAGGCTCATAAAAATGCTTCTTCGTGTTGAAATGTAACAGGAATTGATCAGAAAGGTGAAGAGGTGTGTTTTCTACTCAAGGGAAGTGTTCTCTACACATATCGGCATTCCATGACGTAAGGAAGACACAGCAGTAGAACAGAGTTTAGGGCAGAAGATATTTCTTTTAACTGAATACTCACAAATAAACACCAGCCCTATATTACTTGTACAATTCAGGTCAACTAAATACTTTGAGAGTTTATTGTTGTCTTGTTTTTTTTTGTTTTATTTTGTTGTGTTTTACTCATTCATTGATAAAAAGAAGGATGACATCAACAACTGCTGTTTAAAACCATAAGAGTGTCCCTGAGCAATCGAAAGAAGTATGGCATGCATCCTTTACCAGCTCAATCCCAAAATAAAGGAGAATCATAAGCATTTCAAAATATAAGAGTCTTTATCATGTGTGTTTAATGCCATGTTTATATTACTTATGATTCTCTCTCCAAATTCAGCCCAATAATTCAATTTAAAGTGATCTTAAGTTAGTAGGGCTCTCCTGTACTTGGCAGGAGAAACGACACATCCTCCTTGGAAGACCACACCTTAAACTCAAACCTCAAATAATTCCCATATATAAGCTCCAAGGAGCATGAATCCACAATCAGAAGTTTCAAACACAAGAGAAAATAAGTCCCTGTGAGCAAGATTCATGAGAAACAAATAAACAGAAGAATCAAATTCGCAAATATTTAAGATAGTGGAATTATCAGATTTAGAACATGAAAAAAGCATGTTTAATTTGTTTAAAGATATAAAGGGGATTTTGAAATTAAAACTAAGAAGATAATCCAATATTCCAAAACAGATTTGAATAAGAACAAATTGAACTTATAGAAATGAAAAATACAGCTTAAATTAGCATATTAGAAACAGCTTAATAGAACTTTCATATGCTGCTGGTAGGATTGGAAAATGGTCCAACTACTTTGGGGTACAGTTTGGCACTCTCTTGAAAAGTTAAACATACACCTGTCATATGACCCAGCCACTCCACATATAGATAGTCACCCAAATGAAAAGAAAGTATATGTCATACAAAGACTTGTATACAAGACTTGTTCATAGCAGCTTCATTTGTAAATAGCAAAAAACTATAAATAATTCAAAATCCATCAACAAGTGAATGAATACACAAATTATGGTATAGCCATACAATGGAATACTATTCAGTAACAAAAAGGAATGAGCTACTGAAAACTGTAACAACTAAAATTTAATAATTCTTTATAATGAAACACTTAGCAAATTAGGAATTAAAAGGAATGACCTAAACTAGATAAAATAAATCTATAAAAAACTACATTAAGCATAGAGTAATCCAGCAATCCCAATTATAGCTATATACCCAAGAGAAATGAAAACATGCATGCACAAAAAACTTGTACGTAAATGTTCATAGCAGCACTACTCATAATCACCAAAATAGGAAACAACCAAAATGTCCAACAACTGATTAATGGATAAATAAAGTGTGGCATATCCATACAATTGAATATTATTGGGCAATAAAAAGAAATGAAGTATTAATATATAGTACAATATGGATGAAATTTGAAAACATTATCCTAAGTGAAAGGAGCCAATCATAAAAGACCTTATATTGTATGATTCCATTTACATGAAATGCCCAGAAAAGGCAAATCTATAGTGCTGTGAAGGGTATGGGGCTCCTTTTGGGGGGTGATAAAAATGTTCTAAAATTGATTGTGGCAATGGTTGCAAGACTCTATAAATACACTAAAAACCATTAAAATTTACACTTTAAATGAGTGAATTGAATGGTATATGAATTATATCTCAATAAAGTTGTTATTTAAGAAACCGTGCAGCAGTTCTCATAGTGATAAATATCAAAGGAATTCCATTAAATTAAAAAGGTCACATTCTCTCCCCCACTTCTTACCAACACACAAAAAAAAAACAAAACAAAATGAAAGTTAAAAGATTTTTGAAGCAGACATAATACAGTAATCTTCATGGATTACTCACATAAAAACTCTAAAGGAATCTACAACAAATTACAGAGGCAATGAAAGAGTTTAGCAAGTTTGCTTGGTATCAGATCAATATATAAAAATCAATGGCATTTTTATATAAAAAAGAAACTCTTAGCAGATGCACTTTATAAAAAGATAACATTTCTAAGAGCAATAAAAACTCTAAGGAGGCTGAGAATGAACTAAACAAAGAACAGTGCAAGGTCTTTAAGAAGAAATGTATAAACGTCATCGGAAGATGTCACATAAAATGGGCTGACATCAAGTTCATGAATAGGAAGAATCAAAGCAATAAAGCTGTAATTCTCCCCCAATTTCCCAGAAGTAGACTACACGTGTGAAAATTTGACCCATGATAGAGATGGCATTGTAGCTTATGGGAAAAATCATGACCCACTCAACAGCAGGTATTGAGACAATCACTTATTTATATGGAAAAACAGAAAATTGAAGCTCTACCTTCTGCCATGCTGGAAAAAAAATCAATTACAAATGAATTAAAGACTAATGTAAAAAGGTATAAATTCACCATTATTAAAAGAAAACATAGGAAATTGTTTTAATGTTGTTTTAGCAGGTAAGATTTCTTAAACACGATTTCAAAAAGCATGAATCCTAAAGAAAACAGACTGATCAACCTAACAACACTAAAATAAGCACTTCTGTTCATCGGAGGACACCATAAAAAAGTGAAAAAACACAAACTGGGAGAACATGGTTTGTAACACATTCAACTAACAAAAGATTAGTATCCAAATACATTGTGAATTAAAATAACTAAGAAAAAGGAAAACCACCAATAGAAAAATGTGCAAAAGACATGAATAGGCATTTAACGGAAAAATAAACATGAATATCTAATAAATGTATAAAAAGTTCTATTAGTACAGGAGTCAGGGGGATGTAAACGTCAAACCCACCAGATTTGCAACAACGGCACCAGCAAAAACTTGGAAAATAGCAAGTATTGCTGAGTTACATGAACCAACAAATGATTCATTGCTGATGGGAATGTAAGTTTCTGGAGCAACTTTTGAAAGGTCTTTGGCACTGTAGAGGAAGTGGACGATGTTCAAATCCTACAAGCCAGCCACTGCTCTTCTATGTACGCCCAAGAGAAAAAGTTGCACACCCACACCAGGAGTCCCATATCATTAAGTCCCAAGCCATATGTTTCCAAAAGCAAAACCTGCAAACTCTGCAAATGCTCTTCTCAGGAGAAAAGATAAATACATTTTGCATTATTCACATGATGAACTAGGAGGCATCAGTGAAAAAAATGCATGAACTGTTAGCACCCATATCGCCACAGATAAATCTGAAAAAATTACAGTTGAGTAAAAAAAGCAAGTTGCAAAGAATACGTAACATAATTATGTAAGATTCAAAACCAGGCAAACCGAATAACATTTTGCATATTTGGATGCATACTTGTGGGAAAATATAAAATCCAAGAAAATGAATACACACAAAATTCAGTGAAGTGTTTATCTCTGAGATAGGGAGAGATATAATGTGAAAGGGCAGAGAAGAGTCTCCAATAACTATGGGTCAAATTCTACTTCCTCAGCCAGGCTGTGGCATTTTTTAAACAATGCATATAAAAATACCTTGTATTCTCCATTGAACATATCATATACTTCATTATACTATATATGCCACTATCTTAAAATTTAAGATTTATTTCTGAAAATTATGTTTGTATAGGATGTTCTCATAAAAATTCTCTTCACTTCATAACTAAAGCCCTATTAATAAATGATAACATTTTTTAATAAGCTATCAATCAATTTTAATAGAATACTTTTATTTGGAAGTATCTTATTTTATCATTTCATTCAATTAGCATTTCAGAATTTTATTTGGTTTTGTACTTTTCTGACTTAAAATGAAAGAATTCTCCCTGGGAATAATGATGCAAGTTAAACCTTCTGTGAAAAAACGGCAAATCCAATTCCCTGACAGAAACACCACCAGTTCCTTTATATCTTACTTCCTAAAATTCCCTTATTTTGAAGTTTTTACTATTTCTACAAAAGCTTTCAAATATTCTATGGAGCTTCATTTCTTCATTAGTTTATTATTCCTTTGTCCTGACTCCACAAGTTGCACATGTAACTGAGTTTTCTCCCTCTGGAATGCTAGTTCATTAGCCAAACATAATAACTGTCTGAAATGGTCAAGTTTAAGCTCAAAATACACTTCTGTATCCCCACCCCAAAGGGTAGTTTAAATAGAATTTAGCTAATTTAATTCTCTCTTCAATTTTTTTTTTTTTTTTTTTTTTTTTTTTTTGTGAGGAGATCAGCCCTGTGCTAACATCCGCCAATCCTCCTCTTTTTTTTGCTGAGGAAGACGGCCCTGGGCTAACATCTGTGCCCATCTTCCTCCACTTTATATGGGACGCCGCCACAGCATGGCTTGCCAAGCAGTGGGTCGGTGCGCGCCCGGGATCCGAACCAGCGAACCCCGGGCCGCCGCAGCGGAGCGCGCGCACTTAACCGCTTGCGCCACCCGGCCGGCCCCCTCTCTTCAATTTTGATCTTGCATTTGCTGTGTTATCTTAGTATTACGTGGTCGATCATGCACATCAAAGTTAGCTTGGCATACATTTTGTTACAAACACTAAGGAAAACAGTTTTAACCAGGGAAAGATCTTGTTATCATCCGTACTAAGTAAAGTAACATCTTTAGGGCAGCATGAAGATTATAGGTTACTTGAGGGCAGGCAGTTTGCTTTCCTTAACCAGAGCTAGACTCCCAGTGTCTATTACATTGTGTGACACATAGTAGGTCCATGATTTACATGTGTTGAACAAATGAATGAATGAATGAATGGGTGAATGAGATCTTGCACTCCTTCCTGTCATAATGGAGGACTTCACAAACCCATGTTCCCATAGATTTGCCCATGTTTTGCTGACCCCAGCAATCCTCTGACATGGCTGTGGGCAACGCTTCTCTGAATTAGGAACCAGACAGGCCAACTTTAGCTTTTAGAAACAAGTCCCAGAGGGACATCATTAGCTTCCACAATCGCTCAAAGACCCTCAAGGCTTTAAAAGAATGCTAACAACTCCACTGTTTAGCTAAAGTCGAGGATTTTCTATATTCTCACTTTCATCTCTTTGGTAAAATTCTTTTCTTGTACCAGGTTACAAAGGCATTAAATGAAGTTTATTAATAGCGGGACATAGCCGCTCAAAATTACAGCAACATTGAGCAACTATCCACCTGAGAGGGAACACAGTTTTCATGGTGATGAGACTGTGTCCTCAACAGTGTGATGTTTCAGTGTATCATGGTTATATTATCAGGTACATATTACTCACACATTAACTTAAGAACATCACTTTACTGCAGTGTTTTCTGGCAGAGAACGGTAGTAGTTAGAATGCTCTGTCTTCAGCTAATTTGACATCACAATCACCCACTAAATAAAAGAAAAAGAAGGGAAAGTATAAATAAATAATATTTCTCTGTGAAAATGAGGACATTTCTTATCTACCTGTGTATGTGAGAAGTGACAATTGTAATATTATCAAACTCAATTAGTAAATTAAGAAGAGGGCCTGCCTACATATATGGAATATTTCCTCAGTGAGAAACATTATGCTAATTGTTTTAAACACATTTTCACATTCAATCCTTACAACAAACTTCTAAGGTAACTATTATTCTCCCCAATTTACAGATAGGTAAATAGAGTTTCTAGAGGACCAGCATAGTTCCCAGTGTCATACAGTTAGCAAGATGCAGAGCTGAGATTCAAATCAAAAACTTACTGGTTCCAAATTGAATTATCCTAACCAATACCCTATGCCACCTCCCTAAATTAGATCTTCAGAATTTCTTAGGCATTTAGGATATGACAGGCAATAAAGACAGAATGAAACTCTTTACCTTAAACGAGGAATGTCAAAATGACAGTGAATTCTCAACAGGTGGATACCACCATCCACAATTAGAGAGAGAAGGTTAATTGCTAAATTTTGAGTAAAGTTGGCAGTCAATTCCTTGGACAGATCTTTTCAATAAAATCTTGCTGAGAGTTACATTCTCAAATAAGTGCATAAGACTAAGTGACAACGTGTGACAATTTCTAAACTTCCTCAGCTCTTGAGGTACTAAACAAACAGATGTTTGAGAAGACTAGGGCTTATGAATACAGCTTTACTGTCAACAAATTAGGCAACATCTTTGCTCCTGCTGCTAACACAGCAATCTCTGAAATTCAAAATTCTACGATAGTTTCCCCTGGATAAAAGGGAATTAGAATACATTCACATACCATGAAATAAAAAAATCAAAGGTTCCTTTTTGAAAATGGGCACTGCTTACGGTACAAGCTAAGCTCACAGTGTTGGCTTAGCCTACCAAATGTCTAAATTTTTTAAAAAATAAATGGTAATTTTGCAATCCTACTCCATCTCCACAGACAGAAGTGAATCCGCAGACACTCCCAACTCTAACTCAGAAACTGCTCATGACCTTGGTTTGTCTTATGACCCAACTTATGGACAACGGCTACCATCTCTAACTTTTGCCACTGTCACCAGCCTCCACGGGCTTCAATCCATTCTCTACACAGCTGGCAGAACCAAAGCTGATCACATCACTTCCTTAGGTAAAACCGTCTTCATGTTCTATTGCCCACTCAAGAAAACGCAGTCTCTTGCTTGACTTAATACGGCTGCTCACAGAATGATCAGGTCCACCTGCACCCTTATCCAACACCAGGCTACCCCATTGGCTTGCTACTCCAACCACACTGATTCCAAAGTGACGCTTGTCTTTCTGACTTTGCACTTGTCCTCTGAGCAGAGCCTTTATCCCACTTCCTTTCCTGCCAATGTTTCACACCCTTGATACATAAATATCCCTTTGTGAAACCGTCCTTGGTGCCACTACCTGTTCTTTTCATGGCACCAATGTATTTGATCACGTTTTATCACGTTATCTCTTTGTATTTGATAGTAATCTCCTGGAGGCCAGGAGCTGTATCATATTCACCTTTGAAGTACAAGGAGTGATTGCTAGCATTTTGGGCCCTTGGAAGTACTTCGAAGCATTTTTTTAATGGAACCAACAATTATTTCTCAAAAGGCCCCCTGCACGTGATCTCTCTGTGTTCTGAACGCTGTTCCAGTTCCCTATCTTTATCCCAGTTGTTAGCCAAACTTCAAAACATCTAGACCATCTGAGGCAGTTTATGATATACTTACAAACTTCTTTTAGACTGTGTTTTCCAAAATATAAAGTCCATTCCTTGACCTAACTGGAGATTCCTATATTGAAAAAACTATTTACACAAACACAGAGACATCTATCTGCCTTGCTCTGAAGCACCAAATCTATTTGGTAACATCTTGCTATCCTCATGACTTAATTACTTTGATTTATTACTCAAGTTCAAGTAATATCCCCATAGTAAAACATTCAGACGTGACTTACTGCCTACAATGAAAGCTTTGAATGAGATGAAGAGCACAAAATGAGAGCCAGAACAAACCTAGGCACTCATTGTTTCTATTTCACAAGTGAGGCCACGGAGGCCCAGGAAACCCAAATGACTTGCCGCAAGTCACATCTTGAGTGCACTGGTGCCAAGACCATGATCTCCTCACACTTACTACAACATTCTTCCTGCTATACCCCTGCTGTCTTTTCTATCTTAATAATTTGAACACACAATGTTCATGGTGTTCAGCAAGCTGTCATCATCTCTCAGTGTGGACCACTGAAGTTCTTTCTTCTTAAGTGGATCAAATGCTTATTGTTATTTTGTCAGTTGAAATATCACTGGTTTCCAATCCTCTGAAATGGGCATAAACAAACAAACAAATACAAATATAAGTAACTCGGTAAAAGCCTTTGGACCCTCAGCATCTTAGTGAAGGCAAAATGGACATGAAGGACATGCAAATGCTTTCATCAACAGGCACTTCTACTTATCATCATATTTATACAACCTGGGAGAGAAATGAGCATGCATCTTTTGGTCAATGTGTTCATCTCCTGCTGTTCTCTATTTGAAAAATATCTATTCAAAAAGTCACTGGTTTCCATATCTTAATTTATTGAGCAATTCCTATCATACATATGTTATCCCTGCACTATTGTTCTTCTTTTTACAACCACACAATATCAAAAGTCCCATCTCCAGCTCCAGCTCAAAAGTCCGGAGACATATTAAGTTGCACCATGTGAAAGGGAAATTGATTTGAGCTTTCTTCCATTTCATCATGTCAATTTCTGTGTGGTCGTCTGGTCTATATTATGAAGGAGACAAATGCAGTGCTGTTCTGATACATCATTTTAGCCCACAGTGAGAGGAACCATTTTATAATCTTTTGTAGAAAAATTAGGAAGGAGACTTCAATGAAAAGATTATCTGCATATTCATCAAGAAGGAAAAACATATATGATTCACTAGTAACAGTGTGCAAGATGGTGTGTGGGATGCTTTACTTATATTTCTCCTTTAATCTTTAGAAAATCACAGAAGAGCATTATCCCTATTTGTGTAGAAGAGATTAGCAAAGGTAGGCAATACCATAAAAACACAACGGTGAAATTGAGCTCTAATTTTTGGAAATACAAAATTCACCTTTCAGATCTGTGAGTTAAAAAAAATGCTATCAGAATGAGAGAGAATATGAAGAATATACCAGACCAATTAAATTTATAAAGATTTTCAGTTCTCTACCAATCAGAATATTACTTTTCAAAATACATTAAAGTTAGTTTTCCTAAAACATTTGTTTTACAATGCAAAATTGCTAAATAAAATTTGGTACATTGATTATTTTTAGATGTAAAATTAATATTAGTTTTTTGATATGTTATTTTGGAAAGAAGTCAGGCTTCAAAACTGATGCAAAACTGTTAAAATAAAGTAGCTGACATAAGAAATGAATCAAATAATTATAAGTATAAAGTATTCAACCTTTTTTAGGACCTACATCAAATTCTTAAGGTAGTTGACTATGTGTTATCCCACAGAAATCTAGAACAACGTGTTTAATATGTGCTATAGACTGAATGTTTGTGTCCCCCCAAAATTCATATGTTATATGTTGAAACCTAATCCCCAAATTGATGATATTTGGGGGCAGAACCTCTGGGAGATGATTAGGTCATGAGGATGGAGCCCTCATGAATGGGATTAATGCTTTTATAAAGGAGACCCCAAAGAGCTCCTTTGCCCCTTCTATCACGTGAGGACACACTCAAAGACAGTGCAAAGACAGGAAGTGGGCTCTCACCAGACACTGAATTTACCTGCACCTTGATCTTGTACTTTCCAGCCTCCAGAAATGTGAGAAATATATGTTGTTTATAAGCCACCCAACCTATGGTAGTCTGTTATAGCAGCCTGAGCAGACTAAGACAATATAATAACTAATATTTTACAGACATAAATATTAGTACAATTTGTCCACTGGCAGTTTGCAAGAGAACACTGAACAGTTACTATGGATGTATTTAAAAGCAATGATAATGTATATTATTAACACTCTATCTCATTTGTGTGTGAATGAATCTCAGAAACATATTCAGATGAAGAATTCCAAAATAGCTATAATCATGGGGATGGTGGAGGAGAAAAAAGAAGCAGAAAATCAGTTGAAAAAGGTTTGTATCCCTAGGATGAAAATGGACTGGAAATGTTTAGACGGTTATTTACAACATAATTCAAGACACCACTTAAGACTGAATAATAGTCTTCATGGTGAGGCGTTTTAACATGTATAATTGGGGGATAAAGATAACTGGGTTCAAAAATCAATGTCTGCTCATTCGCTCTTGGATATTGCGGATATTAAAAATATTTAATATTGTGCCTGGCCTATGGAAATTGCTCAATAAATATTACCATTAATATTATTAAAATTATAATTATTATTAGTATTGTTATCACTATTATCATCATCTTCCTAAGATCAGAATGAAAGTATGAGACTAAGTCAACACAGTTCTACACACACAACACGTCAAACCAAATGGCCCTGGAATCCAGCATGCTATTTAACATGAAAACTCCCTGGAATGAATATTGAAATGTAATATTCTGATTTGGCAAGGTCAGAATAATATATAACATTTGATAGGTATTATATATATATATAAACTACATGTATTCTGGAATATATAGAGATGGAAATATTTATAGATTAATAAGACTGGTGATTTTGCCAAAACAACAGTGATGACAATACAAACAGCAATAAAAGTACTGCATACTCATTCCTTCATTTATTCATTCAGCATTGATTGACAGTTATGCTGTGCTGGCCACTGCTTTTGTATATACTCCTAGTCCTTGCCCTCGGGGAATTACTTAGAGACTAGAGAAAACAGGAGGGACAGCACCTACTTCTAGTGGTTGAGAAGGCTCAGCAAAGTCTCAGTGTAGAGGGGGCGGAGGCAGCAGTTTTAACTCAGGTTGTAAATTTTACTGCAGGATTGGGAGTTCAAAGGACACTGGGGCATTATATAGAGATAGCTCGGAATAGTGACCTTGGACTCTAGGCAGGATGGAAAAGGCTCAAAGGGCTGATGGCCAGGGAAAAAAGAAGAGGACTACAGGAATAAGTGCTTCTTGGTTAAAGGAGCAACAGTGATAAATGTTCCTGCTCTTTCTGGTGGAGAAAGAGATCTACGTGGAGATCTGAGCAAAAGTTTGAAACTTTACTGCTAACTAATTTAACCAGCAACCAATATTTTCTCTAAAATAAGCCTGACTTCTTTGTAGGTATGGAAAAGATTTTTAGACTCTATTTATAGAATTGTTGGCATTTGGGCTCACAGAAGTTAGTTAATAAAGAGAATGACCTTTGATAACATTTATAACATTAATTCTTTTTGTATTCCACTCTCCAAACATATGGCAGACTTTCATGGAAACTTGTTTGCAAGAAATTAGAGAGTTCATCTGTGGGAAAGAAAGAGCATCTTCTTATGTGGAGCAAGCAATTATATATATATATATATATATATATATTACATTTTGTCTCTTTAACTATACATAACTCCAATCAGAGTCTTGCGTATCTATACTATAAAAATGGCGAGGCTAAAGATGATTGCTTTATTTAGTTGTCCTACTCGGCAGTAAATAATGACTCTACTCCACATTCAAATACCACCACATCTTAGAATCAAAGCTACAGATTATTTTAATATGTGAATCCAAATGCATGCATATATGCATGAAAAATAAAATCGGCTATACAAATTTTAAACTTTTGAATCACATATAGATGGTCACAGAATAAAATTTATTTTCTCTAAAACACTTTCATAATTCAGCATGTTGTAATATATTTCTACAAGAGCAATTGAAAAGCATTGTATTTGTTTTCTATTACTGCATAACCAATTACCACCAACTGAGAGGCTTAAAACAACATCTATTTTTTTAGCTAACAGTTTTGTATATTTATAAACTTCAGGCATGGCATGGTGGGGTTCTCTGTTGAGGGTCTTACAAGGTTATCGTCAGAGTTTCTGCTGGGCTACTTTCCTTTCTGGAGGTTCTGGAGAATAATCTGCTTCCAACTTCTTTCAAGCTGTGAGCTGATTTCAACTCCTCTTGGTTCTAGGACTAAGGTCCTCTTCTCCTTGCTGGCTGTCAGTTGGGGACACTCTCAGCATCTAGAAGTCATGTGTCTTGCTAGCTACACAGCCCCTTCCATCTTTAAAGCTAGCAACGGAGAATTTATCCTGTGTCAAATCTCTCTAGCTTTGAAATTTTGATTTCTTTTGTTTCTGAGCTCTAGACCAATGACGTAAAGCATCAGCATCATCATCAGTCTTTCAAGAGTCAGGTTTCCCTCAGGAGGAGTCCATAAGATAGGTCTAACTATGATTTGAATTCCATTTCTCTCCCATTATGTTCTCGCTGCCTGTGGGATCAAGAGGTATGATTAGACATCTATTTTGTAGTCCTTAAATTTTCAGTAGCACTTGAGAAAATCCCCACACATCCTTTGACTGAAGGTTAAAACATTCTTCGACAGGCAACTTCTAGAAGGGTCAACAGAGTCTCATCTCCAATGCTTTAAGTTCTAATGACTACCAAGGAAGAGACACTTGGCCCAGTTTGGACTGATCAAGAAGACATTCATAAGAGTGCAAGCCTCAGCTGGGTAACTTGCATCCACAGGAGGAGGTGACCAGGCCAAAGAGGAAGGATGTTCTAGGTAGAAGGGATCACATGATCATAAGCACTGAGATGGGAAAGAGTGGTGTATTTACGGCACTGCAGAAGTGGGAAAGGGTGCTTCTCAGACATGGTTCTGATTTATGTATTATACAGATCAATCTCACACCATGTGGAGGACAGATTTGGGCAGACTGCAGGCAGAAAAATGAGTTAGAATGTTATTATGGGGGTCTATGGAGATTATGACAAGGCCTGGATACAGGCAGGTCCTCAGACCATGGGGCTTACAATAGCAACACAGGGCCCCCAGCCTGGAAAGTACTGGATGGCTCACTGGGTTGCCAGACCAAGATCTCATTGAAAGGCCTTGGCCTGAGGGATGGGCATGAGCCAGTGGGTGGGAGTGGGCTGCTAGCAGGAGGGATTTGATCATGACTCTAAATAAAGGGCATCATCAAAGGGCATAAATAATGTTCTTGCCTCTGGTCTGGATGGTTTTGAGGAATCAGGGAGAAGGTACAGAACCAAACTCTCTAGATGTAGGAAGGGAGAAGGATCCAACAGCTTGGAAAGGTTTTGCCTGGATACAGAGTGAGGAAAACCAAAATAGGAAGGAGATAAAGTACATGGTAGAACTGTAGCTACCATAAGAAGCACCAATAATTCCTTTGTATAAGATTGATAACACTTAGATAACTACTAATTGATCTGAATTCTGGAAGCTATGATATGCATTTGGATGTTTAGAAAAGTCTGTGAAGAGTTTAAGAGATCATAATGTTCCTATTTGTAACTACTTATACCCTTATATACTTGGATGCAGAAGCTCACGTGCTGCAACAGCAAATAACTCCAGATTCTCCCTTCTCCAAATTTTCAGTGTTTTCATTTATGATTTGATTGACTACTATAAAGTTGACTGCTATAAATGCATACTAATAACATTTTTCAATAAGTTTAAACTATTGATGTGACGACCTAGAAAGAGGTCTTAGGAATTAGAAGGAGCTATTTCCTATCACCATTAAAGTCAGAGGAAAACCAAACTATATTTATTAGTCATTTTCACCATTCATATAAAAGTCTGAAAAAATTCAATTTTGTTTCATTTCCTCTAAGAAACTCTCTTATCCCTCCCAAGGGAAGTATGAAACAACATCTAAATTATCACAGAATTCTTTACCTGTTCTCCTTTTTAAAAAATTGTTTATATTCTATTTTTTTTTAAGTTTTAAATGTCCCTTTTGTTGTGCTAACTAGGTTAGTCTATCACCCTTAACAAAGACTTGAATTTCAAAAGGTGCATTTCTGAAGCCCAGCAAACAACTAGGTTATGACAAAAAAAGAACAGTGGAAGCTACGTATTGGTTTTTCTCCAGTGAATATCAGTAAATTGCTTGTATTATTCAAATGCAGATTCATATGAGAGTTCCAAAATACAAAATAATTGAGCTTGATGAATACTGATATGATATAGCTATACGACAAGGGGAAATAATCAGGCAGTGTCATGTGCACTCAACACCATTATTTAATACAAATTTAATGCAGAATTGTTGATTATGAGTCATGGGCTGAGCTAGGGATACAAGATATGGTGTAAAGAACCAAAGTTGTCATGGGATAATTTTTCTGTCTTCTTTGGTAATTCAGTGACGTGTTCTATTCAAGACACTTTGGACCTAAGAAAAGAAACCAGGAAAATAATCTCATAGACGCAACATCTGAAATGAAGCCAGTCCTAATGATAACTAATAGTCTCTTTGACTTTCAGGAACAATATGGTCTCTTTCTGTTGGACTGCTCTCTGTTGGACTGCTCTCTGTCACCACTGATTCCCACACTAGAACACAATCCATTTGGCCAACACTCACTAGCACCCACCACTGGATGTCACAGATTTGGGGTCACTTATTTCACATTCTCAAGAGTAAGAGCCCAATTTCTCACAGGCTGGTCACTGGATGAATCACTCTTGGGTCAGATATCCATTTCTAATCCAATCAGAAGTTGGGAATTGAGGCACAGCATACAACATGGTCCCACAGACCTGCTCCTACCAGCGGCTGGGAGTGGGTAAAACAAAATGAAAGATGTATAGTATGCAAAAATATCACAGAAAGATTAGGAATACGCATTGAAAAGGTAATCTGACCAATAGTGAAACAATGGGTTTCAAAGCAAAATAGATGTCGTTTAATGGTGTGTATGGACCTAAAACACCTGACAGTCTTAGCTATGTTTGCCATTAACAAAAAGCTCTTCAAATAGGTATGACTACATGTACTAAGTCAAATATACACTTACAAATATTATTTTTCTTCCTACCTTAGATTCACCACCTTCAACCAGTCAACCTTCTGTAAACAATTTTAAGTGGATACAATTCACTTTTCCTTTTTCTTGTCCATCCTGCTTTGGTTCATTTGAGAGTTCAGACAAGTCTGTGATGAGTTTAAGAGATCACAATGTACCTATTTGCAGCTACTTCTAGGCTAGGTACTTGGATACAAAAGCAGATATGCTTCCACATATCCTAAATAAGGCTTTGCAATTGAAAATGATATTCCATCTAAGTAATCTAGTCTAAAACAAGAGGTGCAATGATTTCCATTTAAAGGTTTACGACTGTTTGACAAAGAACAATATTAAAAGACCAATGGCAGATGTCTCTAATAGGAAACATTCCAACTACAAATTTACTCTTACAATGATAAAACGTTTTAGAGCAATGGGTACAATGATGTTTTCATTCTTTTGTGGCGGCAGGCAGCTAAGAGACCACCACACTCATGCTCCTGCTTCCTGATCAGAGTGGCTGTAGACCTTAGGTCTAAGAATCCTTACCCCACTTCCATCTATGAGAGGCCACGTGACTGGTTCTCACAAATGGACTGCAGGTGCAGAGATGCAATTGACAATGCAATTGACGATGAGGCCACAGGGGATGGCAGGGCTCTCAAGAAAGAAGCTGAGACCTTAATCACTGCATGGAGGGGAAGCTGAGAAGCAGCCCCTGACCAGCATCCTCCGCCTCTATCTGTTGCAAGAATAAGAGACAAACTTCTATCGTGTTAAGTCACCATAATGTTGGAGTTTATTTGCGCCAGCAGCTTTCGTTTCCTTAACTAAGACACTTCCCTAAAAGTATAGAGTGTCAGAAACACAACAGAACAAGATGACGGAAAGTACAACGCATTTTTGGGAAATGAAAGCTAAATCTTGTAGAGTCTTATTTATGTTTCTTTCACACACGCAGTCACACACTAACACACAGTCACACACATTTATATTTTTAAATGTGAAAACATGGTCCTGAGGCAGATAATTTATTGTGTGGTCAAGTGACTAAGTTTTGTTTTGTTTTGTTTTTTAAACATTTCATAATCACAAACTGACGCCAAATGAATAATCGTTCTATCTACGAATTTGAAATATTTTTACGCATGGGGAATTGCAAGTGTGGTTGATATTTGAGGAGCAATTTCATAATTTAGCATAATATATTAGCAAACAATATAGGTTACATCAAAATGTTCTTTCTTTCATTTCTGGAAACTGCAACTCTGGATCATTTACCAAAAAAAAAAAAAAAAAATCCAAACTGGGAGATTGTGATATGGCATCTCCTGATTTCCAGCAAGTTAAGTGAATACAAAGCCTCCCTTTGTGTAAAATTTGCATAATTTGCATTCAGGGCAGGCGTTAATTTTGTTAAAAGAGTTTCAAGTACAAATCAGGCCATTTAGGATACCTTTTGAACATCTTAAATCAGGTCGGTTATAATTCCTTTCCAACATCTGACTGAATGTTCCAACTCCACTGCCAGGTTTGTAAGGAGAAGATAAACACCACAATTGACTTTCACTGGCAACTCAAAGCACAGACCTGCGAAGAGCAGTGTGCCCAGTACCTGATGCTGCTCATGCTGCCCGTCTCTGATCCAAGCTTGCATCGCTCCAGTTGGCTGGCTACGATCTGGCGTTCTGCCTCCAGCTCTCGGGTCAGTCTTTCAAACTGTAATTCCTGAAATAAAACCACCAAAAAGATTAATTCTATCTTCTATTTGAAAAGTGGAATTCAGCTCAAAATGACAGGATGGTGGAGTGGAAAAAATCTGATTTACCAAGATGTCAAATTTGAGAAGTGGAGGATGTTGATGCGGAATCAGAGAAAGATCTGCAGTTGAGACAGATCTGAGCTTAGACCATAGTCCTGGGACCCACCGGCTGCAGGGCCTTGAATAAGTTATTTAATCTTTGTAAATATCAGTTTCATCATCTGTAAAATGAGTTTACAATACTTATTTCATAAAGTTGAGGTGAGGATTAAATGAGACATTGTCCTTGAAAAATTACCCCCGCCATGTTTGGCAGATGGCCAGTGCCCAACAGATATTACTACTCCTGTCACCAAAAGTGTAACATTTAATAAAGAAACAATTCATTTTTCTATCATTTGGAATATTGTGTTTATTCCCTATTGGTCTTCTAGCTGCCTCTATATCCTAATTTGATTCTCGTATTACATACTGTAGGCTGAAGAAAAATAATGCTCAAATCCACACTTCTTAATGCTTTAAATTCCAGCAGAACGGCAGGGATACTGATTCTACACAGTCTAATCACTAATACCCTTTGAGATATTTGCTATATCACCTTAAAAAATAGCCAGTTGAGGGGCCGGCCCAATGGCATAGTGGTTAAGTTCAGCACACTCCACTTTGGCAGCCCAGGATTCACCAGTTCGGATTCCAGGTGCGGACCTACACTACTCATCAAGCCATGCTGTGGCAGCGACCCGCACACAAAATAGAGGAAGACTGGCATCGATGTTAGGTCAGGGTCAATCTTCCTCAAGCAAAAAGAGGAGGATTGGCAACAGGTGTTAGCTCAGGGCCAATCTTCCTCACCAAAAAATAAGAAGAAGAAGAAGAAATAGCCAGTTGAACCAATGAAAAATGCTCCTATGGAGCCGTCTGAAATCCTGTTAAAGGATTAACTTTAAAGAAAAAGGGTTCAATCAGTACACTAAGGATCTTAGCTGTTCCAACTACAGGATTTTTGTACCATATTTTAATCTTTATATTTTATTTTTCCATACACTTAAGTTTTTTAATAAACATAGTTATAGCAAATCATGTATTTTAACTAAAAATTTCTAGAAAAGGTTTTATAACATCACATTTAACCTCTTTTAAAGGACAAATTATCTGCACAGTTATGTTTTGGGGTGGGAAAACAGGAATGCTGAAAAATACTGCAGAATAAGGAAGCGGTCAGTTTAGAATTAAAACTCCCAATATTGCAGGGATCTGTCTTCCCGGAAAAGATGAGTTTATTGTATGTGCTACCCAGGGACACTCTTGGGTGAGACCTTTAAAAAGTAGGATCTGGTGTGTCTTCTATATATATTAATAATACCCTTGCTCTTTTCCACAAGAGCAGATTTTTTTTTCCTGTTGACATTATTTCGGGGATCTAAGTGAGAGACACTTTACAAATGAGAGCTGAACTTTTCCCTTTAAAATGCTAAAACTGAGGAAGCGTGTTGTTGTTGGAGCTCAAATTTTTATTCTTATATATTCTGAAGGACAGTATAGATTATTCGTAAGGAATGAACACCAAGACCTCTGGTGAATGCATTTTGTGCATCAAACCTTCCCTTCTATTCCCTGCAAGTTCTACTGCCTTTTTTTTTTTTTTTTGGCAGTTCCTTTCTACAAAAATATGTAAGTTCTAGGACGTTTTTCATTTCCAGGCTTTATAATATATTTTATCTTAAATCTGTCTGTGTAACAGGAAATCACCTCATACCTTTGAGTTGATAACACCTTAAAAACGTAATACTTAAAGATCATATAGAACTGCTCACAGGTAGATGGAAATTCATTATTTGTATTATCTAAAGTACTTTAATTTGCTGCATGTTTGCATATATTACAAGTAGTCAAATATGGCAAGACAGAGCAGAAATCTGAGTCAGGATTCATAAACCTTCTTGGGCTTCTACTAGAACAGACATTGCTCTTGGGTGTGCTTGCTGAAGGCTGTGGTCTCACTATATGTTTTCTTCACATCAGTTTTACAGGAAGGAGGTGACAGGAGACACTTTTTCATGCAAGCTGCCTTCTAAACATATAGTCACAATTCCCAGTGCTCTTTATCACTCTGTGCAGATCTATATTTCCATCTGGCATAATTTTCCTTCTATCTGAAAGACTCCCTTTAGTATTTCTTTTTATGTGGTTCTTTTGATGATGAATTCTTTTGGCTTTACATACCTAACAACAATCTTTATTTTGCCCTCATTTTTGAAAGGTATTTTTGCTCCACTGTCCTCTCATTTGCATTGTACCTGACAAAAAAAAAAGTATGGCATTCCTTGTCTTCGTTTCTTTGTATATACAGTGTCTTTTTTCCTCTGCCTCCTTTTAAGATTTTCTCTTTATCACTGGTGCTGAACAACTTGATGGAAAGTTCCTTGATGTACTTTTCTTCATGGATCTTATGCTTCGTGGTCATTGGGCTTCTTGGATCTGTTAATTTATAGTTTCCATCAAATTTGGAAATTTTTCAGCCATTAACTCTTCAAAAAACTTTTTCTCTTCACCACTATCTCCTCTCCTTCCGTGACTACAATTAAGTGTATATTAAGTCACTTAGAATTATCCCACAGTTCATGAATTCTTTTCCATTTTAAAAATTCTTTTTTTCTCTCTTTGTGTTTCATTTTGGATAGTTTCTATTGGTGTCTTCGACTTAACCAATCTTTTCTTCTGCAATGTCTAATCTACCCTCAATCCCATCAAGTGTACTTTTATCTCAGACATTGATAAATCATATATCTCTAAAAGTTTCATTTGAGTCTTTTTTATATCCTCAATGTCTCTATTTAACTTTTTGAACATATGGAATACACACATAAAATTGTTTTAATGTCTTGATTAGCTAATTCTAGCAACTGTGTCAGTTATAACTGATTGATTTTCCTTCTTAGTATGAGCCATATTTCTCCTCTGCATGTGTCACAGTGATCTTTGACGGAACATAAAACATTTTGAAGTTTATCTTGTCGTGTTCTGGGTATCTTCATATCCCTACAAATATCTTAAGCTCTGTTCTAGGGCACAGTTAAGTTACTTGGAAGCAACGTGATACATTTGAGTCTTGTATTTAAATTCGATAGAGGCAACAGAATAGCATTTAGTCTAGGGCTAATTACTCTACACTCCCTAGGCAGAACCTTCTGAGTACTCTATGTTGTACGAATTAAGGGGTTTCCCAGCTTGGTTGATGGGTATAAGCATATATTCCTGGCTCTGGTGTGAGCACCAGCTACTATTTCCTCCCATCCTTGCAGATGGTTCTTTCCCTGCTCCCTGGTGGTTTCCTTAAATACGTGGCTGCTCAGCTCTCTGCTAAATAGTAGAAGGGGACCCTCTGCAGATATCAAAAGTTCTCTCTCTGAGCAGTGATCACCTTTCTCCTAATTTGCCCTGCAAATTCTAGCCATCTTTACCTCCCTGGACTCTCAGCTCTGTCTCCCCAGCTCAGGGAGTCCTCAGTGCTCTTCTACACTGTTGTGGGAAAACTCTCTCAAGGCAGTAAGCTGGGAAATTGTAGGGCTCACCTTATTCGCTTGGTATCTCTTAAGAATCACGGTCCTTCATTGCCTGAAGTTCAGTGTCTTGAAAACTGGTGTTTCATATTTTTTGTCTGTATGTTTTTTTTGTTGCTCTTTCAGGTAGGAAGGTATTTCTGGGCCCTCTTACTTTATCTCGGCTGAAAACTGGAAGTTTTTCAAGAATTAACAATATATCCCCCCATGCTTGATTTGTAAATACATAGTTTCCACTGTATTTAAAAATGCACACTAAATGCACTACTAACCAGCTAAGTACTCAAGTTTTTATACATTTTCTTTAATGTTGTTCAAAACTAGGGTATTAAAAATAGAGGCTACTTTGGGTTACTTGTTGCTTTTATTTGCACGATGATTTTTTAATCGAATTGACATTTTCTTTATTAAGGAAACTGAATCAGCGTATTGCCTTTTTAAAACGTCCATTCAATAAATGTTTACTTTTCTTCATGTATATGAAACAAGCAAGTAATTAAGTGAATTTTCCCTCTTTTGCTTCACTAAGGAGTACATAGTAAATGTCAAGGTCCTCAAGGAACAAGGAAGTTTCTCCTCTTCATCTAAAATTCTATATTTTATTGATATAATAACACAAAACATAATAAAATTGGAGGCTAAAATTTTTATTCAGCACTTACTATTGAGAGCTTCATTACTAGGACAGCATATCAGGTGGAGACTTTCCCTGCTGGGTTGCCACTGTGTCTAGTGTCTAGAGCAGTCCTGGCACACAGTACGTGCTCAATAAATATCTGTTAAATGAATGTATCTGCACTGAGCTCAGTGCTTGACATGTATTACCTTGTGTAAACAGCATCAAACTGCTTTTTCCTAGGTTCTGTTTTTTCTTCACTTTACAAAAATGTTAAGGTAAATAAGGTGAAAGGATTAGCCTTGGTCAGGAAAGAAATTCTTCCTTCAAAAGTAGGAAAGAAAACGAGATCAAGGATGGTATTTTAGGAGAACTGGACATAGAGAAGGGGGATGTTGAAGGAATTCATTAATATGGGATGGACTAAATAGTCCCAATATTTTCAATTCTTTTGTTTTAGAAACCATAGCAGTCCATTAACATAGAGGACATATGATGCCAATGTAAAATAGGAAGATCATTAGCATTCATATTAAGACTCATTATTTAAATAATCTTTATTTCTATGAACTCTGGAGACCAGGTTCTGACATGCCTTACTCAGCCATTTCCTACCTTACCCTAACCTAAAGGACTGAGGCTCATAGGGAGGGCTGTGTTTGCCACAGCACATCCTTGGGGGCAGGAACCCTCAGGACCTAAGCTGGTCCTCTTGCGGTTTTATGCTTGGAATTGAAAACTGACCTTGGAATTGGGAACTAGAAGAGCTGCAATTGAGATTGTCCAACTGCAGGTGCTCCTGTGGCCTAAAGGCTCCACAGTATCCTCTAGGGCATCGTCACAACAGTGAATGAGCTTCTAGGATTTTAGATGAAGAGAAACTTCCTTGTTCCTTGAGGAGTACGTAAACCGTGGTGTGCATGAAAAGACGACATTCTCCAGTTTTAATTCAGGTTGATGTTTGAAGAGGACAGACTTCTCAGGACTGAATAATTCCCTAGGCTTCTTAAAGACTTTGACATGGAAAAGCATTCAAGAGGGGGATGTTGCTAATAAGCCCAGGTGGGTATCCAAGAAATCAATTGGAAAAATAAAAGTGTGTGGATATATTTAGCGAAATTTGTAATACTGTTTCAAAGTGAATATGTGGTATTAAATTAATTCAGTGAAGGTGAGACTATAAAGAAATATGAGAAGAAGAGTGAAGAAAGATCTTTGAAGGTTATCTGAATTTGGAGAGCAGAAGGAACAAGAGAAGCCAATAAAATGGAAGAATAATCACAGGTCAAAAAACCACTAGTACGGCCTTCTGGGCAGTTTCAGTGGAGAAGTGGTGATGTAAATCAGAGTATGAAAAGGGATATGACTCCAAGAGCACAGGAAACAAAAGCAAAAATGGACAAGTAGAACTACATCAAACTAAGAAGCTTCCTTTCCTTTCTACAAAGGAAACAGCCAACAGAGTGAAAAGGTAACCCATGGAAGGGGAAAGAATATTTAAAGGAGTTAATTTCCAAAATACATAAGGAACTCATACAACTCAAAAGTAAAAACAAACAAGCAAAAATTTAAAAATGGGCAAGGTGCTTGCATAGACATTTCTCCAAAGAAGACATACAAATGGATGGCACGTATATAAAAAGGTGCTCGACACCACTAATCATCAGGGAAATGCAAAATCAAAATCACCTCACACCTGCTAGGATGGTTATTATATATTAAAAAAAACAGATAATTATTGGCAAGGATGTGGAGAAACTGGAACCCTTGGGCAATGTTGGTGGAAACGTAAAATGGTGCAACCACTATGTAAAACAGAATGGAGGTTCCTCAAAAAATTAAAAATAGAACTACTATATGATCTAGCAATCCCACTCTTGGGTATATATCCAAAAGAATTGAAATCAGGATCTAGAAGAGATATCTGCACTGCCATGTTCATTATAGCATTATTCACAATAGCCAAGACATGGAAACAATTTAAATGTCCAACAGACAAATGGATAAAGAAAATGTGGTATAACCATACACTGGAATGTTATTCAGCCTTAGAAAAGAAGGAAATTGTAACATTTGCGACAACGTGGAAGGACCTGAAAGACATTATGCTAAGTGAAATAAGTCAGTTAGGACAAAAATTGCATGATTCCACTTATACAAGGTATCTAAAATAGTCAAACTTACAAGAAGCAGAAAATAGGATAGTGGTTGCCATGGGCTAGGGAGTGGGGCAAATGGGGAGTTTGTTGTTAAATGGGTAAAAAGTTTCAGTTATTTAAGATGAACAAGTTCTAGAGATCTGTCATACAACAGAATGTCTACAGTTAACAACACTGTGCTGTGTACTTAAAAATTTGTTAAGGGCCGGGCCCGTGGCTTAGTGGTTAAGTGCGCGTGCCTCGCTACCGCCAGCCCGGGTTCGGATCCCGGGCGTGCACTGATGCACCACTTCTCCGGCCATGGTGAGGCCGCGTCCCACATACAGCAACTAGAAGGATGTGCAACTATGACATACAACTATCTACTGGTGCTTTGGGGCAAAAAAAAAAAAAGGAGGAGTATTGGTGATAGATGTTAGCTCAGAGCGGGTCTTCTTCAGCAAAAAGAGGAGGATTAGCATGATGTTAGCTCAGGGCTGATCTTCCTCA
The DNA here is from genome assembly GCF_020826845.1 of Diceros bicornis minor. NCBI lineage: Eukaryota > Metazoa > Chordata > Mammalia > Perissodactyla > Rhinocerotidae > Diceros > Diceros bicornis. The sequence continues at coordinate 52,653,334 of NC_080759.1, read as the reverse complement.
CAAAAAAAAAAAAATTTGTTAAGAGGGTAGATCTCATATTAAGTGTTCTTATCACCAAAAGAAAAAAAGCAAAGGGACACAAGGAAACTTTTGGAAGTGATGGATATATTTATTACCTTGATTGTGGTGATGGTATTGTGGGTGTATGTATCTGTCCGAACTCATTAAGTGGTATATATTAAATATAGGCAGTTTTTTGTATATCAATCATACTTAAATGAAATTGTTAAAAAAAAAAAAATACTGCCAAAACATGGTTCAGAAACCTTCCAGAGAAATTAGGATTTCATGGAAATTAAGAATAGTGTGTGGATTAGAGAAGACACCTTGTGGTAAAGGAAGTTTTAAGAAAAATAAAAGTAGTGTTAGAGAACCTAAATCTCCCCACTAAATGGAAATTATGTTTTAGAGATCATAAAAATTTATAAAAGTAGCAGATATATGATGCCAAAGTTCATTAAAATTTACTAACAGCCAGATTTAAATGATTTTCACTCCTAGAATAATAGCACATCGTTGAGTCAGATAAAACATTAGGATTATAAGAAAAATTATCATATAGCTTTACAACTTTTTCCTAAAGAGTCTAAATTAATAATTAATTTGGCTTAACTAAATGGAGTTTATTGCATGTTTTTAAATGGATAAAAGCATATAAAGTCTCTTGAGGGGGCTTAGCTAACTCAGTATAAAAACTGAAATCAGAAAACACATACTCATAGTTTCATTAATTCCTTCAAATAAATATTTTATTTAACATTGTGGCATGGTATAAGCTGGGATCATCCAAGCTAGATTTGAGGAAGTAGAAGACTTTAGACTGAATAGTGAATTAAGTAAGGATAGATTGGCCACGATTTTACTAATATGAGAAGATGGAAAGTACTGGACAGAAGTGGAGAATGGAGACAATGGATGAGATGCTAGATAGTGGAAGACAAGGTGTTTTATATGGGGTAGATCTGGTTGCTAGAATCCAATGATTTAGGATTTAAAGTGACCATGTCAGCTAGAAAAAGTGGGAAGGTGGACCCAAAACATATCCTGAGACTGTGTGTGGACTACACATGCTCAGGCATCAAGCTTCTTTATCAATCTCCCTTCCTGTAGGAGAAAAGTATATTGATGACAGGCACCCGCCCAGAGACAAAGCGGTGGTCCTGTGCAAAGTCTTCGTGTATGCTAACGGAACAGAGGTAGGCATGAGGGAGAAGAGTAGAAAGGAGCATGGGATTTGATAGGTTTAGCCATGGCAGTGAAGCCTCCAGGGTTCTCCTTAATGAGGCCTCAAAGAAAACTTGCTGCTCCTGCTGGGTCAAGTTAGATAAGAAAGGAAAATCCAATAATGAGCAACAGAAGGTCTAAGTTCCTTTCATGGCCAGCTATTCTATTCTCCACTCCTCAAGAGTGTCTAATACTATTACTTGTGATCCAATGCTAATCAGTTTACACCTTTGTTCTTGTACTTTCTGTATTTTATGTATTTTATCATGATTATCTGTTCAAGTGTTTGTATCCTCCTAGACTGTGAATTTCTTAAGGAAGGGATTAGGTCCTAAATTATCATTTTATCTGTGAGCAAAATTCCTGATATATAACTGGAACTAGGTAAATGTTTATGAATGAATGACAGAAGATCCTGGTATCAAGCTTCCTGGAAGGGAATGGACAAGTTGTTTGTTATGAAATAATTTTTATTTAAAGAAAGTATTTCACGATCACAAGTGAATATGAGAATATTCCTGTAGGACTTCAAGAAAATCAATAGTTCTATGAAGTTTCTTCATAATCATGTTATGCTCAGAATTCAGTATGCTGATCAACTGTAAGAATAAAAACATGCAACACATTTCAAAGGGTTTTAAAAGGTTTATCTAGGTGCTGTTTCTTTTGTTTAAATTTCCTCTTCTTTGCTTCTCCTCCTTCTAATCAGTGCCTCTTTGAATATACATATAAAATATATAAAGTATAAAACACATAAATATATAAAATTATATATATAATTTAATAGACATCTATATTTCTAACTGTATAAGGAAAAATATTGTCATTGTTCTTTTTAAATTAAATGGTATATCCACAAATTGAAATGGGTCAAATATTTGTCAAGTTTACTTGAAAAACAGCAGCAACCCCTACCTTCTCATTTCCTCTTCTTCAGAAGTAAGCGCTTTTAACTCTGTGTCTGATTTATATATCCATCTCTATTAACTTTCCGACAGTTACTCCTGAATTTTCAGCGATAGGCCTCATCAGTTGATGTCCCACAATGGAAGATGAGGATTCATCTCCATCTCCCCATCTGCCATCACACAGATACACATCTCCCATCTTCTCCCATGTTCCCCACATAGTCAAACTGCAATTTTAGGTGGAAAAACATGATGAGGTAAATGCTGTTTATAGTATTATTTCTTTAACATCAATATACAATTCGTTTTTCCTAAGTGAATAGCTTGTCTTTTTTGTTGTTAATGCTCATTTGTTCAGTTGTCTATGTACCTACCATGAATCCAACCAAAAACTTCCCTCGATTTGTATAAACTTTTCTCAACACAATCAAACACAGGAAATCATATGTCAGTTTCATCTTCCGAGGAAATCTCATCTGGTTCCTTCCAACCTACTCTAATCTGGCCTGGCTGCCCCCTTTGTACAGCTGTTGTTCTGGGACCTTCCTTTACCTCCATGCTAGGGATTTCCTCTGTTCCTCTCTTATGTGGGATTTCTTCTTTCCTGGACCTGTCATCCTCTTCATTTTCCTACATTATTTCCTTTTCTGGTGGAAAATGTCTTTGGAGAGGGAGAGAATGGGAGGCAGTTTTTTGAGACTTTGCGTGTCTAATGTTTTTATTCTACTCTCACACTTAGTCCTATGGCTGGGTACAGAAGTGGAGAATTCTAAGTTGGAAATAATTTTCCCTTAGAGTTTTGAGATAGTGCTTTAATATCTTCTGCCTCCCATTGTTGCTGTTGAGAAGTGCGAAACATTCTAAGTTTTTATTATTTTTGTATGAAATCTGCCTTCCTTTCTTCCAGAAAACTTGTTGCATCTTCTCTTGGTCCCTAGTGTTCTACAATTTTATTGTGACGTATCTTGATATAAATCTATTTTTAGATATTTTCTGGACCTTTAGTGGGACCTTTCAATCTAGCAACTTACATTGCTCAGTTCTAGGCAATTCTATAATTCTATTGAAAAAAATTTATCCTTTTCTGCCTTTTGTTTTTTAAAATTTTCTTGTTTTATTAACTCATCAGTCAGATCCTAAAATCTCCATTAGTTCCTTAAGTTTCCTCTTTAAATTTTTTCCTCTTCCAGTTTTTCATCTCTCTATCTTTTAATTTTACTTTCTGGAACGTTTCCTCAATTTAATTATATAGGTCTCTAACAATGGTTCACTGTTGTTATTATACTTATAATTTCTAAGACTTGGTTTTTGTTCTCTGAATATTCCATTTAATTCTCACCTGATATTTCTTTTACGGATGTGAAATCATCTCTTCTCTTTCAATGATGTTAATGTTATGATTTCTTCTCTCTGCAAAGTTCCTATTTTATAATGATTTTCCGTTTGTTTTAGAATCTATCTTTCATCTTATAGGCTTTTTGAGACATCTCAAGTTCCTTGGCAGTCTGCTCCTACTGAGTGGGGATAGAATGCTGATCAGACTCTTGATATCAGTGGGGCTTGTTAGCTGTACTTTCCAGGAGAATCACTGGGTGTGTCCATGCAGAACTCCCAGAGAAGACTCTCGCAAGCTCCAGCGGTGAGCATCAACATTCAGGGTTTGGAAAATCCTGTAGTGGTAGAGGCTGGAGGCGGAGTGAAGGGGAGGGGCTCAAAATTTGGTAAGTAAAATTTCATTTACTCCCACTCTCAACTTTCAATACCCCACTTTTACTACTTTACCTTGTGGGGCTGAGTTAAGAGACTCTAATTTCATCCCCTCCAGAGAATAAATCTCTAGACTTCACCAGTATAGAGCAAGAGCAGTCCTCTAGCTGTGTGCGGTGGGGTCAGAGATTTGAGAGTCGAACGGATATTTAAACAGATTTTCAGCCAGATTCTCTTGCTTGCAACTGTACTTCGTGTCCCGTGTCCCCACTCTTACAAATCTTTGAAAGATTTTTCTTGTTAAGTTAGACTATGTTTTTACTTCTCCTACAGCTTAAAATTCCATTTTCTTGGGTGTGATGAGTCATTTACCTCTTTTTCTATCTACTTGATAATTATATCAAGTATATCAAATGTTATCAGTTCTAAGACACATTTTTTCACACTGTAATATTTCTGGGTTTACTATCTCTCAAACTGGGATGACTTACATTTGATAGCATGTGATAGTTTAATTAGAAATGTTGTTTTCTTCATAGTACATGAAGTATTAACAATTGATGACCTCTCAAATTGGATAAAATACGATTCTTTATTCACCTATTTGATAGGTTCATGGGGTTATGCCTTTTCAAAAGTCATATTGCCATGGTGGCAAGGGAGCAGGGGTTAATGCAAGGGCTGAATTCACCTTCTTTATTTGGAGGTCAGGTCATTTTCTAAAAGAACTTGGAAACCTCAGAGCAAAGGAGGACATACCAGAGTAACGCTGAACCTAAAATGCCCCTGGTCTTTGTACCATCTGCAGAACGTCCTGAGCTAGAATACTTTAATTTGCACAGGTTGGTCCCCCTGCTTTCCTTCCAAGCACAACCACATCCCATACCCAGGTGCTGGTCTTGTTCCAAGTTAGGAATGTGTAAAGAATATCTGAAGTTTGATATTTCAAGATTTCATCAACTTTCCTGCTGTACCTCTATTTCTAGAATTTGGGTCCATACCTAGTTTTATTTTGAGCAAATTCTTGGGTGATAAAGAGCAATCATTGTCTAGGCCCGGGACCTTTACAGGAGCATTTTGTTAACAACTCGACCTTCTTGGAGACTAATGACCTACGTCTCTATACCATTCTATATCACTACCTGCTGCCGGTTTCATTTGACGGTTGCTTGGCCTATCTGATGAGCCATCCACCTGATATATATCTCTGCTCTACCCTGACCTCTTCCCTCCCCCCTGCCTAAGATTGCCTGTTACCTAACATCTCCCTGCCTCTTGCTGGAGTCTCAGCACATCGTCTATTTCCTCCAGAGCTTGCTACAGCCTCCATATCGCTTTCACTCCCCCTGTGTCTTGACCATCCTGTCTGCAGTTGAGACCTGGTTCTTAGAAGCACCAATGTCAATACAATCAATGTTAGTTCTCTGTAAAATGAAAGAATGGAAGGTCATTGCTTTTTCTCTTCTGACTCTAAGATTCAATAATTTTAGGGAATCTGATTTAGTGACTCTGCTTGCAATCCTGGAGCAAAATGACTCTTCAGGTGTTTTGAAATATTTTATTATAAAGTGAATTATAGTCATTATCATTGTATAAACGTTGCCCTCAGATGTTCTTCTACCTGGGAGAGGATCAGAGCTCAGGAAAGGTTCTCTGTCCTCTGGCTTGAGTCTCTGCAGGAAACATGAAAGACTAGCTTTCCATTGCGTAGACGAGTTTTTGTTCCCTCATCTCTGCAGCCATCAAGGATTTGTATTATCAAGTAATCCTGGGCAACCTTTTTTCTCACATCACTTTTTTTTTTTTGGTGAGGAAGATGGGCCCTGAGCTAACATCTGCCAATCCTCCTCTTTTTTTGCTAAGGAAGACTGGCCCTGGACTAACATCCATGCCCATCTTCCTCTACTTTGTATGGGACGCCGCCACAGCATGGCTCAACAAGCGGTGCCTCGGTGCACGCCCGGGATCCCAACCTGCCAACCCCGGGCCGCCCCAGCGGAGCGCACGCACTTAACCACTTGCGCCACCGGGCCAGACCCTCTCACATCACTTTTAATTCCCATTTCACATGAATGAGTTGACTTCATAGCTACAAACTCTTGGCAATGTTAATTTCATCCCACTGAGACACATTGTGAAACCAAATCTGAAGGGAAAGTAGTACAAATGACAGGGTAATAACAGGAAGCCTATAGCAAAGTGTCCAACAAATCTGGAAAGAACAAGCCATAATGTCAGGATGGAATGGAACAAATCACTGTCAACTGAAAAGCTATGTAGACCTCATTGATGAGTCCAAAACTATGGCAAAGAGCTGTCTGCAGAAGTTTACAAAGCTGACAGATTAATGTTTTAAACAACCATGATGTCATCCTGGGTCACCTAGCAAGACAGCACATGACAGGAATCAGCATCCAGAAGTGGAATCATAGGCATCTTTCCAGAACTGTTTCAATAAAATAAAAATATAACGAAAAACCTCTTTCTGACCAATTCCTTCAATATGTTGGATTCCAACTGCTTTGTTCTTGCTGAATGCCTTGTTATCCAAATAAAGCATGTTTACCATAATTTATTTAATTCATCTAAATGGCAGCACTCCATGAAATAAAGAAGGCCACATTTCTTGGTAGTTTAAAATGATGTAAAAATCCAGATAAAAAATTTAGTGATACTACCACATTGGTGACTCTTAACTACAGCATGATAATCTCTAGAACTTTTTTTTAATGCCTGGTACATAATCCAGAACTAGAGAATAAAAACTTACAGGTGATGGGGCCCTGACATTTACATTTTGAAAATTTTCTACTAGTGATTTTTATGCCCATACTTGCTTAGGGATGACTATTTTATTTATGACAATAGCCGCTAATAATGGCAGTCAATATTTTAAGTATTTACTTACCATATATCATACTCTGCTAAATGCTTTACATGCATTAACTTATTCATTCCTCACACTAACCCAATAAGGCAAGTATTTTATTTTCTGAGACATCTCAAATTTAAAGATGTTAAGTAGCTTCCCCAAAGATTAGCAGAGACTAGAACTAGCAGTCTAACTCAAACTGTTCAAAACCCCATTGCCTCAAACCTCTACAACTATTTATTCTCACTGTTTTAATGGAGGCTATAGAACCAGGAACAATGTAGCCAAAATAATAACACAAATTTCCTTAATAAGGAATGTCTACAGCTCGCCATTTCATGCTCTCTTTTACTGTAGTTCTCCTTTCCTTCCTAGAAATAAAATATTGTAATTATTATGTCCAATCATAGGAAGAATTATACTCATTGTACTGTTCAAGTTCACACTACAACTGAAATATTTCTTTCTAATAATGGCCCTTAACTTTTAGGAGAGCCACTGCCAAAATCAGAAACTCCTAATGAGGGCAATGACGATGGTGAGGAGTTCAGCTTCAACATCCTTGCCTGTGTTTACACACTAGTGGAGAAACCAGCCTTCCAATATTTAAAGGCTGAAAGAAGTACCAGATCTCTAGGCTCAGCCAAGGTTGATGACTTGCATTCCCTCAAATGGACTTTGCATGTGCTCACTCTGCATCCACTGCTCCGAATATCCACTTCCTCTTCCCTGCTCTTCCCCTGTTCCTCAAGTCTAGGGAAAATGTCCTTGCCTTTCAATTTGATGGTGACCTCAACAATCTCAACACTCCCTAATTACCACCTGTTCTGTACGAGTACATTCCTGACCTCACCCTCACTCTCCCTGCACAGAAGAAATGACCACCACTCTCAGCACTAACAATGCTGTACTAAATTCATTTAATTACACATCTGTCTTCTCTCTTAGAACATACATGCCTTGATGGCAGGGACCATGCCCTTGCATTGTCACCTTATTCTCACCTAGCACAGACTGCACTCAATAAATGATGAATGGATGGATGGGTGGCTGATTTAATGTACGACCTCAACAAATAATGTTTGGATCAACATGAGAAAGTGTGCAATAGTGTATATGCATAGAGCAAACTCACTAACACATCTGATAAAATATAAAAGATGAGCTTAAATTACTTTTGTGGCACTTCCAATACAAAATTTCTATGATCTTTTTCCATGAATTGCTGTCTCTCTCTAGCCTCTTATATGTCTTTTCTATAATTAACTTGAATTATAGGAATAATTCTATTCAGAACAGAAACGTCTGAGTGACAAAAGGCCAATGTTTATCCTTTCTCACTCAATGCTCTTTGTGGAAATTTAAATAGCTAAATATTCACACCAGTGGAATAATTATATATGCTCTCACCGCCAAACACCATCAGTATTTTACCTGACCTACTGTCAGCATTTTATTTTTTTGGCCTCTCATTCCTTCCTGGAACAAACTCTTCTTATGGTTTTCAATACACCCCTCTCTTGCTTTCCTTTCCACCTCTGGCTGCCCTTATTCTCTATGGGTGTCTCATATTCTCTTAAACTATCATTCTCCTTGGGATTATTTTAAATTTCTATTTTCTTACACTGTCTCTGAATAATCTCATCCATTCCCACAGCTTCAATAACCAAAAATGGTATATATCCAACTCTCCACTGACATCCATTCTGGAGAATCCAGAAGTTCATGTCCAAAATTGAAATCACAGCATTCAATCTGCAAACCTGCTCGCATTGCTTTGTTTTCCTATCTCAGTAAATGACACCATCAAGTTGCCTAATTCCCAAATTTGTGTATCATTCTGAACTTTGTCCTCTCCAGATACACAAAAAAAATCATTAAATACCACCATGGTATTGTTTTTTTTTTTAAGTGCTTTTTTTTTTTTTTTTTTTTTTTGGTGAGGAAGATCAGCCCTGAGCTAACATCCGTGCTAATCCTCCTCTTTTTGGTGAGGAAGACCAGCTCTGAGCTAACATCTATTGCCAATCCTCCTCCTTTTTTTTACCCCCCAAAGCCCCAGTAGATAGTTGTATGTCATAGTTGCACCCCCTTCTAGTTGCTGTATGTGGGACACGGCCTCAGCATGGCCGGAGAAGCAGTGCGTCGGTGCGCGCCCAGGATCCGAACCCCAGGCGGCCAGTAGCGGAGCACGCGCACTTAACCACTAAGCCACGGGGCCGGCCCCCCCCACCCCGTGATATTGTGATTTATAGTGACAAGAGATTTTCACATATTGAGGTATATGGGGTAACTATTTGGGTTCAAAACTGATTCGGCTTGAACTAAAAAACCTAACTTATGGCATATCAAACATACATTGTACATCTGTGTAACCATTAAAGAATGCACTCTCTTAAGATAAGAATGCATACTTTCCCGCCTATATCCTGTTGGTAACACCCAAATTAGCCCCTTTCCCAACATCAGGGTCATGTTAACCTGCTAATTTGCAACTGAATACCTCTTTGAAACTTTGATGAAAATATATCCTGGGTGCATTTAATGTGCATCCTTTGTTCTAACAAGATATGACTCTACTGAAAACCATGCTTCTCTGGAATGCTTTCTAAAGCCTTCCCGGGGTTATAATCCTCATTCTGGCTCAAGTAAAACTCACCTTATTTCTCTTACCCGTATAATGGTTATTGGTTATTTTGAGTCGACAATAGTAAGAAATATATAGTTGGTCTTTATCCTCTTTTCTGTCACAAAGCTCCTAAAACCCTTGGAATTTCCTAAGTGATGAGGGTGACAAAGGTGTCTTTTGTTATGTTAATGAGGTGACTTTTGGAAAGCACCTAGGGATGGGTGCTGGTTGTCAGGAGAACCAACCAAGTGATTAGAGGATTGGAACTTTCAGTCCCATCTCCCTGACCTCTGGGGAGGGGAAATGGGCTGGAGGTTGAATCAATTGCCAGTGGCCAATGATTTAATCAATCGCGCCTATGTAATGAATTCTCCATAAAAATCCAAAACGACATGGTTCAGAGAGAGATCCCAGGTTGGTGAACACGTGGAGATTCAGGGAGAGTGGAGTGCTAGGAGAGAGTATAGAAGCTCCATGCCCTTTCCCCATACTTTGCCCTGTGCATCTTTTCCATCTGGCTCTTTCTGAGGTATATCCTTTTATAATAAACCAGTAATCTAGTAAGTAAAATGTTTCTCTGAGTTCTGTGAGCTGCTCTAGGAAATTAATCAAACCCAAGGAGTGGGTCGCTGGAACCTTCAGTCTATAGCCAGATGGTTGGTTAGAAGCAAAGGTGACAACCTGGACTTGCCACTGGAATCAGAAGTGTGTGTTTGCAGGAAGTCTTGTAAGACTGAGCCCTTAACCTGTGAGATTCGCTTCATCTCCAGGTAGACAGTGTCAGAATTGAGTTGCATTGCAGGACACCCAGCCGGTGTCAGAGAAGCGCTTGGTGTGGGAAGAAAACTCAAGATGGAATTGAGAATAGTCTTAACCACCAATTCTAGCTCTCTGATCTCTCCACTATCTCCACTGACACCACTCCAATTCTGGGACCAATACTGATACCGGCTCAAGACAAGGTTGACATAAGAGAAGCCATATCGTAGAAAAGAAAAACTCTGTTGTAACTTTGAATGACCTCTGACAAACTAACCCAGCTGGATATGCACCCTTCAGGAGATCTAACTGCTCTGTAGATTTTACGACCCCTGCTTGTGCGTGTACCTCCCAGCTGCGATAAGATGATAACTAGTTTTTTGAGTTCCTTAGGAACGTGATGACCCCTGAACAGAGAATCTATGCTAATAGCCATCATCAAGGAAAACTGACAGATCTGGTGTGGCGACTCCCAGTCTGTAACACCAGAAGCTCAACATTCCTAACCCCCTCCCCAATAACCCAATGGCCTATGTAACTGCTATAAGATTTCATGTCCCCTTAAGATGGTTCTTTTGGACATGAGTAGGCGATCTTCCCTCTTGCTAGCAGGTTGTAACAAAACAGTCCTTTTTCTCCTACCACCTTGCCTCTTGACTATTGGCATGTCTGGCAGCGAGCAGAAGGCCCCACGTTGGGCGGTAACAATATCTCTTGCCCAGAGGCCTGAACTCATTATCCTAATTAGAGTGTCTGCCTTTGTTCATGCCTGCTTTCAATCTGTTCTTCATAATATAGCCAAAAGTTATCTTTAAAAACTTAACACACATGATTCCATTATTCATCTACTTAGAACCTTTCAGTGACTCCTTATTTTCTAAGGATAAAAAGTAATCATTCTGAAAATTTAACCCTTCAATGGCTCAACACTTTACAACATTAAAGGAAATATCTATTAACAACAAGCATCATGATGTTTCTCTTGAGTCTTGATATTAATTTGAGGAATTGAATGTGCTGAGCAAATCTGATTGGTTGTTCCTACTCATATTTTCCTTTTGTTTATACAAAAACATAGATTTTGCAAGTTAATATATAGTGTTATTAATTTGAAATTATAGACATAACCTTAAAAAATTAACTAAAACTTAATCCTTTCACATTTTCTTCCAAACTTGATTATTGTTTATTTACAATTAAATATTATGTGTGCTAATTACAACCCAGTTACTCTTATGTTCAAAGATATTCTCCCTTTGCTTGGCCACCAAGATATGTATGTAAGACTTTTCAGAGCAAGGAAGAACACTTCTCTGATTTTGAGAAAAGCATCAGGAGATATTTGCTTTCTAATGACCTAGCCCCCAAACATCTTGCCAAACTGTGAAATTCACATTTTAAAAGAACTCAATTGTAAAACTGACATTTTCATATGCTTTTATGCTATATCATTTTCATGGCAGAATAATCAATTTTCCCAATGATTTATCATTTTCCTAACATAAAATCCTCTAATGAATTTTACTGGTAGCACTTTGAGAGCTGAGTGTCTGTCAGTTTTTCAGGACTAGGAGATATCTCAAGTCTCTTCAGTGGCTCCAAAATTCCTAGAGAGTTCTCTCATTAGAGCTCTGGAAATCAAAATTTTTCCCCAACAAAAGCAAACATTGTTGCTTAATTTCTCCTCAGTACTACAATACCAGATTTCTCTGGTACATAAAGGAATGCAAAGGGAACATCACCTTCTCACTAACAGCATAGGTGGGGATTGAGCCATCCATGCTTACTTGCCTAGCAGCAAACCACAAGTCCCAATCATTTTGAAGGTATTATTCTTATTATGTTTGATTCCAAGGCAAAGACAATGCTACCTTTTTCATCCAAATCTCTAGCGCCTACCACACAGTAGATGCCAAATAAACATTTATGGAATGAATGAATAAAATGACAGTAGGGAAACAGATATTTATGTGCAAAGCATTCTGCAAGGTCCTGAATGACACAGATAGGAGAGGCATGGGTACAAAATTAGTTCAGGTATAGATCCTATGATGGTCAATTTCATGTGTCAACTTGACTGAACTAAGGGATGGCAGACAGTTGGTAAAATATTATTTCTCAGTATGTCTTTGAGGTATTTCTGGAAGAGTTTGGCATTTGAATCAGTAGACTAAGAAGATCAGTCTCACCAATGCAGGTGGGCATCATTCAACCCACTGAGAGCCTGAATAGAACAAAAGACAGAGGAAGGAAGAATTTGCTTTCTCTGTTTGAGCTGGCACATGCATCTTCTCCTGCCTCAGACATTGGCACTCCTGGTTCTCCAGGACTTTGGACTCAGACCTTTGGACTTAGACTAGAACTTATACCATTGAATCCTGTGGTTTTCAGATCTTTGAGTTTGTACTGAACTAAAGCAGCAGCTTTCCCGGGCCTCAGCTTACAGTTGGCAGATTGTGGGACTTCTCAACCCCTGTAATCGCCTGACACTGACCTCATAATAAATCTCTTTTTATACATCTATTTATATATCCTGCTGGTTCTGTATCTCTGGAGAACTCTAATATAGATTCTGTTGATAGTTTTAAGTCTAGCGAAAGAGCTGAAATCTGCACACAATTAACTGGAATACAAAGTAAAATGCTAAATTGTGATGAGAGAGATATAAATGAATTTCAAAGACAACATCCAGTTAGGTAAGATAGAAGGGGGTGGGGAGATGGAAGAAGTCAAGGACAATGGCACGTGCAGAGGTAGCATCTGAGATGAACAATGGGAGGTTACTGTCCGACCATGTGAAAGGAGGAAAAGCATCATAGGTGGAAAGAACAGCATGAGTTAAGGCATAGAATTAGGCAAATACTGAATGTGTGTCTGTGTTTCAGGGAGTAATTAGAGTTCAGTTTGATTGCAGTGTTGTAGGGCCAGACTGGATATCAGGCAAATTAGACAGGAAGTTTTGACTTAAGTAAAAGGTTAATATTCAACAATGATTCTGATTTTCTTCATTCACCAAATGTGATGCACCATCTCATCTACTTCCATACTCCAAGTAAGAAACCCTCTGAGAGAGACAAGGTCAAGATGGCGGCGTAGGCAGACTCTGAGCTCACCTCCTCCCGTGGACACAGCCAATTTACAACTACTCCTGGAAAAATTACCCCTGAGACAGAACTGAAAACTGGATAAGAGGAACTCCTGCAACAACGGACAATCCTAACTGAGGTAGAAGAGGGAGAAACTCCCTTCTGGAGAGGAAAAACGCCGCCTTCACAAGCCGCCAGCTTCACGGTCACCGGGAGCAGCTCACAGGTACGCAGCCTCCCTGGAGGCGCAGGGTGCTGAGGCGGGGAGCGCCCCTGCTGTGGGCATTTTGTGGACCCAGCACAATCCAGACCAGCGGCATAATATCTGACTTTGCCTGCTACTAAAACATTGGGGAGTACCCCCAGAAAACCCGGTTCACAAAGAAACTAAAACTGGCTCTTAAAGGGCCCGCGCACAAACTCACCCGTTCCAGAAAGCATCCTAAAATCACCAGAAAGAAAGGTGCACAGTGCTTTGGTGACAAGAGACTCACCTAATAGGCCCTGAGTGCATCTCGGAGAGGGGTGAGACCTCTCCAGGGACTGGGACATTGGCGGCGGCCATTGTTGTGGCCTGGTGTGGGCGTGCTGACACAGACGCCATTGGAGTTCTCTGGGGCCTGCTAGCCCAGGGTCTGCTGCACGCCCTAGAGCACCGATTTAATCCAGCTCAGCCAGGGCAGGCAGCCCACCCCAGAGACTGGCCCCAACCAACAATAAGCCCTCAGGCAACATGTGGGCCTGCATAGATTGGTGACTGGATTCTCTGCAGCCTGGCAACTGAGCCGACTTGAGCGGGGCAGGGTGTCCACAAGGAGCAGGTAGAGAGTGTGGGGCGGTGGCAGAGTGTGTGGGGCTCTCGCCGTGGAGAGACTGGGTCCGCTTCGGGAGGTCAGGGCGCTCACACGGGGCAGGACTGTGTTGACTGTGTGTGTGGACCTGTGGGCGGCAGGGCTTGTCAGCTACAGAAGACTTGTGCTTCTCAAAGACCCACATAGGAGGTTTGCCCCACCTTCCAAAGCCTGAAACAATTGGGTGCTCCTGTGCCTGAGGCCAGCCCCACCCAGCTGCAATCCTCAGAGAGCTGACAAGAGACATAATAGGCTAGAGGCTTACTGCAATTGTAAGGCCCTGAGCTTAACAACCGACCACGCTGGGGGCCTACTCAGTTAAAAGAAATACTGCAACACAAATGTGGTATTAGAACTTACAGCCAACTGTGCTGGGGCTCCCCACACCTGATAAAGAGACTGAAGGGCCCACAACAACTACAAGCAGCTGAGCATTACAACAGCTGGCCAGGAGCATAACTCAGCCTCCCTGGGCGCCTATAGGGAGAGCTAACAGGCCACAATAGAAGGACACACGTAGGCCACATAGGGGCCACCCCTGGAACATTGAGAACTGAGGGAAGCACACTGGAAGCCTCCTAAGGCATCACTTACATAAGGTCACCTATCCAAGAGCAGGAGACGTAGCTGACCTACCTAATACGTAGACATAAGCACAGGGAAAGAGGCAAAATGAGGAGGCAAAAGAATACATTCCAAGTAAGGGAACAGGACAAAACCCCAGAAAAGGAACTAAGTGAAACAGAAATGAGCAACCTACCCGACAGAGAGTTCAAACTAAGAGTGTTAAGGATGCTCACTGATCTGGGGAGAAGAATAGATGAACTCAGTGAGAATGTCAACAAAGAAATGGAAGATATAAAAAAGAACCAATCAGAAATGAAGAATACAATACTGGAAATGAAAAATTCATTAGAGGGACTCAAAAGCAGAGTAGAGGATACAGAAGAACGGATCTGTGAGCTGGAAGAAAGACTAGAAGAAATTACCCAAGGTGAACAGGTAAAAAAGAATTAAAAAGAGTGAGGACAGTCTAAGGGACCTCTGGGACAACATCAAGCGCACTAACATCCGTGTTATAGGTGTCCCGGAAGGAGAAGAGCGAGACAAGGGGTCAGAGAATCTATTTCAAGAAATAATAGATGAAAACTTCCCTAACCTAAGGAAGGAAACAGACATCCAGGTACAGGAAGCACAGAGAGCCCCAAACAAGATAAACCCAAAGAGGCCCACACCAAGACACAGCATAATCAAAATGTCCAGAATTAAAGATAAAGAGAGAATCCTAAAAGCCGCAAGAGAATGTCAAGTTACATACAAAGGAAACCCCATAAGGCTATCAGCTGACTTCTCAGCAGAAACCTTACAGGCTAGAAGAGAATGGCACGATATATTTAAAGTGCTAAAAGGAAAAAACTTACAGCCAAGAATACTCTACCCAGCAAGGTTATCATTCAAAATGGAAGGAGAGATCAAAATTTTCCCAGACAAGCAAAAATTAAAGGAGTTTGTCACCAAGAAACCAGTGCTACAAGAAATGTTAAAGGGACTGATTTAAGGGGAAAAGAGAAGACCACAAATAGGAAAAATTATCTATTTCCATGATTAGAACGTAATGGATACAAATACACAAAAAAGAGGTTACATATGATATTAAAAACGTAAAAGGAGGGAGGAGGGGAGTTAAAGAGTACAGCTTTCAGACAGAGGTCAAACTAAAGTGACCATCAATTCTGTATAGAAGTAAGGAACAGAGAAGGAATACTAAAACACTGAGAAAAAAAAAAAAGTTAAAAAATGGCAGTAAGTGCATACTTATCAATAGCTACTTTAAAAGTCAATGGACTAAACGCTCCCATTAAAAGGCATAGGGTGGCTGACTGGATAAAAAAACAAGACCCATATATATGTTGCATACAAGAGACACACCTCAGACCTAAAGACACTCACAAACTGAAAGTGAAGGGATGGAAAAAGATACTCCATGCAAATGGCAATGAAAAGAAAGCTGGGGTAGCAGTACTCATATTAGACAAAATAGACTTTAAAACAAAAACTGTAAAAAGAGACAAAGAAGGGCATTACATAATGATCAAGGGAACAATCCAACAAGAGGATGTAACACTTGTAAATATCTACGCACCCAATGTAGGTGCACCTAAATATATAAAGCAATTATTAACAGACATAAAAACGGAAATAGACAGTAACACAATAATAGTAGGGGACTTTAACACTCCACTTACACCAACGGATAGATCATCCAAACAGAAGATCAATAAGGAAACATTGGCCTTAAACGACACACTAGAACAGATGGACCTAGTAGTATATACAGAGCATTCCATCCAAAAACCGAAGAATACACGTTCTTTTCAAATGCACATGGAACATTCTCCAGGATTGATCACATATTAGGCCACAAAACAAGTCTCCATAAATTTAAGAAGATTGAAATAATACCAAGCATCTTTTCTGACCACAACGGTATGAAACTAGAAATCAACTATAGGAAGAAAATCAGAAAGGCCACAAATACGTGGAGATTAAACAAAATGCTACTGAACAACAACTGGGTTAACGAAGAAATCAAAGAAGAAATCAAAAAATACCTGGAGACAAATGAAAATGAAAATACGACATGCCAGAATTTATGGGATACAGCAAAAGCGGTTCTAAGAGGGAAGTTTATAGCGATACAGGCCTATCTCAACAAACAAGAACAATCTCAAATAAACAATCTAACAATGCACCTAAAGGAACTGGAAAAAGAAGAACAAACAAAGCCCAAAATCAGTAGAAGAAGGGAAATAATAAAAATCAGAGCAGAAATAAATGAAATAGAGACCAAAAAAACAATAGAAAAAATTAATAAAACCAAGAGCTGGTTCTTTGAAAAGATCAACAAAATTGACAAACCTTTAGCTAGACTCACCAAGAAAAAAAGACAGAAGGCACAAATAAGTAAAATCAGAAATGAAAGAGGAGAGGTTACAACAGACACCTCAGAAATACAAAAGATTATAAGAGAATACTATGAAAAACTATATGCCAACCAATTTGACAATCTGGAAGAAATGGATAAATTCTTATAATCATACAACCTTCCAAAACTGGATCAAGAAGAAGTAGAGAACTTGAATAGACCAATCACCAGTAAGGAGATCGAAAAAGTAATCAAAAACCTCCCCAAAAATAAAAGTCCAGGACCAGACGGCTTCCCTGGTGAATTCTACCAAACATTCAAAGAAGACTTAATACCTATCCTTCTCAAACTCTTCCAAAAAATTGAGGAGGTGGGGAAGCTCCCTAACTCATTCTACGAAGCTGACATTACCCTGATACCAAAACCAGACAAGGACAACACAAAAAAAAGAAAATTACAGGCCAATATCACTGATGAACATCGATGCGAAAATCCTCAACAAAATACTAGCAAATCGCATACAACAATACGTTAAAAAGATTATACACCATGATCAAGTGGGATTTATTCCAGGTATGCAGGGATGGTTTAACATTCGCAAATCAATCAACGTAATACACCACATTAATAAAATGAAGAACAAAAATCACATGATCACTTAATAGATGCAGAGAAAGCATTTGACAAGATACAGCATCCATTTATGATAAAAACTCTGAATAAAATGGGTATAGAAGGAAAGTACCTCAACATAATAAAGACCATATATGAGAAACCCACAGCTAATATCATCCTCAATGGTGAAAAACTGAAAGCTATCCCTCTAAGAACAGGAACCAGACAAGGATGCCCACTGTCACCACTCCTATTTAACATAGTATTGGAAGTCCTAGCCAGAGCAATCAGGCAAGAGAAAGAAATAAAAGGGATCCAAATTGGAAAGGAAGAAGTGAAACTGTCACTATTTGCAGATGACATGATTTTATATATAGAAAACCCTAAAGAATCCACCAGAAAACTTTTAGAAGTAATAAACGAATATGGTAAAGTTGCAGGATACAAAATCAACATACAAAAATCAGTTGCATTTCTGTACACTAACAACGAAGTAGCAGAAAGAGAAATTAAGAATACCATCCCATTTACAATTGCAACAAAAAGAATAAAATACCTAGGAATAAACTTAACCAAAGAGGTGAAAGATCTGTACACCGAAAACTACAAAACATTTCCGAAAGAAATTGAAGAAGACACAAAGAAATGGAAAGATATTCCGTGCTCTTGGATTGGAAGAATTAACATAGTTAAGATGTCCATGCTTCCTAAAGCCATCTATAGATTCAATGCAATCCTTATCAAAGTTCCAACAACATTTTTCACAGAAATAGAACAAAGAATCCTAAAATTTATATGGAACAACAAAAGACCCCGAATAGCTAAAGGAATCCTGAGAAAAAAGAACAAAGCTGGAGGTATCACACTCCCTGATTTCAAAATATACTACAAAGCTATAGTAACCAAAACAGCATGGTACTGGCACAAAAACAGACACACAGATCAATGGAATAGAATCGAAAGCCCAGAAATAAACCCACATGTCTATGGACAGCTAATCTTTGACAAAAGAGCCAAGAACATACAATGGGGAAAAGAAAGTCTCTTCAACAAATGGTGTTGGGAAAACTGGATAGCCACATGCAAAAAAATGAAAGTAGACCCTTACCTTACACCATACACAAAAATTAACTCCAAATGGATTAAAGACTTGAATGTAAGACCTGAAACTATGAAAATTCTAGAAGAAAACATAGGCAGTACGCTCTTCGACATTGGTCTTAGCAACATCTTTTCAAACACCACATCTGACCGGGCAAGAGAAACAATAGAAAAAATAAACAAATGGGACTACATCAAACTAAAAAGCTTCTGCACAGCAAAGGAAACCATCAACAAAACGAAAAGACAACCTAACAATTAGGAGAAGATATTTGCAAACCATACATCTGATAAGGGCTTAATCTCCAAAATATATAAAGAACTCATGCATCTCAACAACAAAAAAACTAACAACCCAATTAAAAAATGGGCAAAAGACCTGAACAGACATTTCTCCAAAGAAGATATACAGATGGCCAACAGACACATGAAAAGATGTTCAAAATCACTAACTATCAGGGAAATGCAAATCAAAACTACAATGAGATATCACCTCACGCCCGTCAGAATGGCTATAATTAACAAGACAGGAAACAACATGTGTTGGAGAGGATGTGGAGAGAAGGGAACTCTCATACACTGCTGGTGGGAGTGCAAACTGGTCCAGCCACTATGGAAAACAGTATGGAGATTCCTCAAAAAATCAAGGATAGAACTGCCATATGATCCAGCTATTCCACTGTTGGGTATTTATCCAAAGAACTTGAAAACACCAATTTGCAAAGGTACATGCACCCCTGTGTTCATTGCAGCATTATTCACAATAGCCAAGACTTGGAAGCAACCTAAGTGCCCATCAAGGGACGAATGGATAAAGAAGCTGTGGTATATATACACAATGGAATACTACTCAGCCATAAGAAACGATGAAATCCAGCCATTTGTGACAACATGGATGGACATTGAGGGTATAATGCAAAGTGAAATAAGTCAGAGGGAGAAGGTCAAATACCGTATGATTTCCTTCATTAAGTAGTAGATAATAACAACAATAAACAAACACATAGGGACAGAGATTGGATTGGTGGTTAGCAGAGGGGAGGGGGGAGGGAGGAGGGTGAAAGGGATAATTCGGTACATGTGTGTGGTGATGGGTTGTAATTAGTATTTTGGTGGTGAACATGATGTAATCTATGCAGAAATAGAAGTACAATGATGTACACCTGAAATTTTTACAATGTTATAAACCAATGTTACTGCAATAAACAAAAAATTAAAAAAAAAAAAAAAAAAGAAACCCTCTGAAATTTTATTGAGCTCATTTGTCTCACTGATAAGAAAATACCTAATAAAATTTAACTGTTTTTTTGACATCTGAAAGTCGATAGTGTTAACATGGATCTTGTACTACATTACAAGGATATTGCACTGCAAGGATGTCAGTTTGCCTGTCCCTAAATGTCCCTGTCAATTGCAGCTTTTTCATAATTAGGTGAACACAGTCAAGTCCTCTGGGGTTGTAGAGACAGACAGCTATTGGCTCCTACAACCAAAGAAACAATCTCATTTCTCTGCTTCATTTATATTGTTGACATTTCTTTCCGGTGATTTTTTTGTGTATCTTTCAGAGGCCCTATGCCTCATTGCCTCCACAGTGGTTTTTAATTGCTACTGTCACATCTACCGTTGATTGAGGGGCCTGAGGTTAGCATAGGGCTGACATCAGGTAAGAGGGAGTTATTATTATAATCATACCCTAATATAACAGGATAATGGTTTTACTATTTGTAATAATAACAGTTGTATTGTTACTCTAATAATTTTACCTTCAAATGACCCAGTGAAGGAATTATATGATGGATTTGGAATATAACGGATGAAATATAATCCATTTGTGTAAAGAAGAGGGAACTGACAATCAGAGAGGTTAGGTGAATAATTCAAGATCACTCAGCTGGTGGTATAGCAGAGACAATAACACAGTGACAGCTAGCCCAGTGGTCTTTCCTATTCCTGATAAGGTATGTAATATGCACATGCATGTCAACTCTTTTGTTTCATCTGTGAAATATATTTCCACACTGCTTAGGTAGTAATATATTCAAAACATGAACATTCTTATATTAACTTGTTTCAATCCAAATGGGACAACAGGATCTGAATCTACTTTTCATTTCTTATAATACTATGCATTCGATTAAAAAAATACCTTCTTTACTAAAGTAGCTTCACGACTTGAACATTTCAGTGTGATCCATTCTCAGATCAACTTCAAAAGACTGAATTTAAACCTATATTCAAGCTGTGAAAGTTTTACTTTCTTTTCCTTTTATTCTTTTTTTCCTTTTTAAAATTCCTTTTCTGGGAATGAATTAAGTACAGCCTAACAAGTAATATATCCATATTTGCATCCTGATAATCAAACAAGAACTTGTAGGAATGTAGCGTTGATGAATGTACCACTGTTGAAATAGTTTATGTATGTTGGAGCAAAATGAACTGTGACCAACAAATTCCTTCCATAGTCGAGATCCTTCCACATCTGCCCAGTATAGAGAAGTGTCTTAATGGATGTACATTATCAAGTTTGTAGGCTTATTCTCAGTCATAAAGAATAGTGTACCAGCAGCATCTGGTACACTGAATTTGTCACACTATAGACAAGCTAATATTATGTGAGACCACAGGGGAAAAAATAAAAGATTCACATTTAATCCATATTAACTACCAGGAGACCCATCAAGGCAGTTGGGCTAGCTCATGATACAGCAGCTTCTAGCAAATTAGCAGCCCATAACAACTTAGTTATAATGAGCTGCAAGATCTTCCACCATAAGCTCAACACCATTAAAGTGAATTCAAGTACATGAATTCATGTACAGAGTATAACCTTAACATCTGTCTGTACTTAGCCAATATTTTGTTTATGCCTTTTTAGGAATAGCCAAATTATCCTCGTGTCCCCTGAAACTAGGGACTGTAATTTCCATCAACTGCAGTTTTACCTGATTGAGAGGGCAGAGCTGATCAACATCAGCCTCTCTGTCTGCAGAGCTGGGCAGCAAGGTGTTCATGATTCCAGTAGCTGTTTTGTACATATTAGGCCAATTTTCTCCCAAACAATCTTCCCTTGCTATTCAGGTGGGGAGAGCAATAGTCTAGTCAGAAATTAAATAGCCAACAAGACATGCGTATCTAATAAATATTGTAGAACTTGTATTTAGTTAAGCCAAATGCATTGAATCATATCTTACTAAACTTAGCATGGAGAATCTTTCTAATTTAATAAACTTAGGCCCTTTTTTCCACTATAAAAGCAATGTCCTCCTTCTCTTCCCATAGTGGAGTGAATACCCTTCAGGGATTCAGGAAATAATATTAATAATATCACTATTATAATAATTATTATTTCTGTTTTGCATATGAGGAAACAGAAGAATAGATTACTCATGGTTGTTTGCCAAGTGAAGAAAATGGACACTCAATATATAGTTTAAGGTATTTCCATAGAGCTTTATGTATAGGATGAATAAATACTTATGTGAATAATATAACTTCCCTATTCTTGTTGTGTCTTAAACTGCTGGTGTATGTGAATTACTTGGGCAGTGTTTTCAAAATTCACAACTCTCCTCCTACCTCCAGAAACTTTAGCACACAGAAAAACGGGCATTGCAAACATCATTATGGGTTTTCTAGATTTTACATACCCAAACTGCATCTAGTTCTAATCAATCTAGACACAGTGCCTTAAAATCTCATAGAATTTCATATGTGGATGGGATCAAGGTTATTTAGTTCATCATCCATCCTTCTTGAAGAGTCAGCCTCTCAGACAGTCCCTGCCTGAAAGCTACCGGGGAGAGTAGCTCAAACTCAGATGCACACCATTCCATTGAAGGATAGCTCTGGTTGTCAAAACCATAATACGCCTTCTTATAAAAATCTAGTAATTGATTCTGATCCTGACTTCTGAACTAGTTCTGTCTTCTGAGTCACCAAAGCATTATACTGACATTTTCAATGATATGATACACCACCCAATATTTGAAAACCCCATGTTTTATTCCGTGATTTAAACAGGGGCAGTTCGGAGGTCTCATCTCTATTTTTAGAGATCTCATCATGCTGGCCACACCTCTGCATTCTCTCGCATTTGTTGATGTCCCACCCCAACCTTAATTCAAAATACACAACATTTCACACACGATCCCAAATACAGTCTGAAAAGTGTCGTGTACTTAAGAAGCATCACTTGTCTTGTAGCGTTGAAATTGACTTCCATTAATGTAACCTAAGATTACATTAGCTTTCCTAACCTTGTCAAAGAGTTGCCTTACATGAAATTTGAATTCCACTAAACCTCTAGTACTTTTTTTCTAAGCTGCTGCCAAACCAGCCTTCCATACACAATGTACCTCTGCAGTTGATACCTTTGAACTTACAGACAAGACTAGACATGTATCCCAAATTTGCAACTTTTTGTTTTTATCTCATATTTTTTCAGCATTTTAGGTTCCTCTTGAAATCTATTTCTGTATCAAACTTATGCATATTTTCTTAGCCTTATATAATCTGCAAATTCTTTAAGCTTGCTTTGAAGACATTAGCCCAAATCTTTGATTACAGTTTTGAATAGAAAGAACAAAGCTCATACTTCTTCACCACAGACTCTTTTTCATGTTGATGATGATCTGCTAAACAGTGTATCCAAAGGGATATATAAACACATGCCTAATACATGTCACCAGCATACAGAGATCAGCATAAGCCTTGGACTGTATTCTAGTACTTGGAGGGGACTGTGATGTCAACACTGTATTACTGGCCCCCATCTGCAGAATGCAGAATACCTGGTGGTTATTACACACTCATTTGCAAATGATAATTATTTACGATTGTATGATTTTCTTCATCAGTGATCCCCAAATCTGGTTATAATCAAGACAGAGGGTCTTACAAGGACAGATAGCTGAGCTTAACAAATGTACCTATTTCTCATATCTCAGGTTCTGAATTTGAATTTGATTAACTTCCTGACATTGCTGAGGTATGCGGCTCAGTGGCAGTAGCAGTTGTTTCTGAAGTAGGGTGCACAAGACAATCCAGTGGAGTAGGGGAAGTAAAGGTTTGATCTCATATTTTAAATTGTTGTTCTCATCTTTTTTTTTTTTTTTTTTTGGTGAGGAAGATCAGCCCTGAGCTAACATCCATGCCAATCCTCCTCTTTTTGCTGAGGAAGACTGGCCCTGAGCTAACATCCATGCCGATCTTCCTCCACTTTATGTGGGATGCCGCCACAGCGTGGCCTAACAAGCAGTGCGTCGGTGCACGCCATGGATCAGAACTCGGGCCTCCAGCAGCAGAGCACGTGCACTTAACCATTATGCCACGGGGCCAGGCCCTGTTCTCATCTTTTAAAATGAGATTTTTATCATATTTTCTAACACATAAATTTTGGTACAGTAGTACATTTATATCACGTACAAGTAAATGAGCACATAATGGATGTTCTTGCTCAAAAGACTTTTACTGATCGTGGAGTAAAATTAACAAAGGCTAGAGACCCCTGGATGAGAGATCCAGACAGGCTAGGCCGGGGACCCAGGTGAGACCCCACCTTAGCCAACCGGCTCTGCTCCACAGCTAAACGGTGATGGTGTACCCATAACTCAGCACCAGGAAGCCTGTGTAGGAGAGATAATAAAATCCCTTGGAAAGGGATCATAGAATTGAAGTCTTTAATTTTGCAGGTATGGAAACTGAGGTGCAGAGGGATTAAGGGACTAGACTGAGCAGTTTCAAAGCCCTTTGGGGACATACCAGGGAAAGGAAAAGGAAATAAAAGTTAATATCAGAGCTGGACCTGATTCCACTCCATTGCTCTTTCTCAAAATATATTACCCCAATAAGGAAGTAAACAAACAAACAAACCAAAATCCAAAACAACAACAAAGAAAGAAAAGAAAAAAAAAGAAGCAGAGGGTGACAGTCACTTAACTACATCTTTTGGTATCGCACTGTTGACCAATTTTGCAGTGAGAGCATTAAGCACAGTGAAGCAACACCAGCAGTGAACTTTCTGAAGGTCGGTGCGTTCCTCAGGGCAGCACAGTCATCTTCTAACTTTAAACCCCTTTAGAACTCTGCCTTCAAAAGTTGTGAACTTCCACACTGTTCAAAGATGAATGACACATTACCAAAAAACAAATAAAGGTATACAGTACAAGAATATCCACTTCTAATGTTGATCCAGTAAAATGTTCTCCTACAGATGGAAGATGAAGTCACCATACACTTTATAAATGATATCACATTGTACCTGTACCACAATGATAAGAATGCCACTGTTCTTGGGACCGGCCCTGTGGCCCAGTGGTTAAAAGTTCCACATGCTCTGCTTCGGCAGCTAGGTTCTCGGGTGTGGATCCCAGATGCGGACATACACCATTCGTCAGCCATGCTGTGGTGACGAGCCACATACAAAATAGAGGAAGACTGATACAGATGTTAGCTCAGGGCTAATCTTCCTCAGCAAAAAAAAAAAAAAGAATGTCACTCATCTTATGGAGAGAAAGTTAGGCACAAAGCATGTCCACATTTTCTTAAAATCCTACAATTGGAGTGCACTGGGGCCAACATATAAAACCAAGCATCTGACCTCCTGGCCCATTTTTTTCCCCACTACACCACAGCTAAGAGGCCTATTTCATACTCTTAGTTAAATTCTTAAGTACACTAAGAATTTTGTCTCCAATGAAAACACATATTCTCAAAGTTTACCAAAAACATCAATATTACTCGCAAACAAGGATGATAAAAAAAGTCACCCTGGCTTCCTCTTCTGCCTATCTCCCTCTCTCTTTATCTTATGTGTGCATGCACAAATACAGCTTGGCAGAGAATAGGCCCGGAAAAGTAAAGATCGAGATTAATCCCATGCCAGTGACCTCTCCAATCTCTTATCACCTTAAACCTGTCACCTGCATGAGACTCCACTGTGGTAGATAGCACCGCTCTAATCTCTATCCTGCCCCCAGTTCTCTGCAGAGAACTCTCAGATCACCCCTGAACTTGTCCCTCCACCTCCCTCACAGCCAGTTTCTGCATCTGTAAAATCAGAGAGGTGGTTCTCAAATGCTCCTGGGTCTAGCAGTTCTCCAGGGAACCTATTAGAAATGCAGATGGCCAACCCCAACCTTCGACTTTTTTTGTGTGTGTGTGAGGCAGACTAGCCCTGAGCTAACATCTGATGCCAATCCTCCTCTGTTTGCTAAGGAAGATTGGCCCTGGGCTAACATCCACGCCCATCTTCCTGCACAGCAGGGCTTGACGAGTGGTGTGTCAGTCTGCAGCTGGGATCCGAACCTGCGAACCCCGGGCCACCAAAGCGGAGCACGCACACTTAACCGCTGTGCCTCCGGGCCAGCGCCCAACCCCAGCCTTTGAGATGCTGAGTCAGGCAGCTGCATTTATCACAGTTGCTTAAACTGATTCCGATATGAGTATTCCACAGCATGCATTACCAATCCCTGAGCTCCAGGCCCTCCAGGATTCCAAGTAGGAACATGCTGATTCGTGGTCAAATAGTTTACAGTAAATGAGAGAACAGCCTGAAGCAGCTGGCTGGAGGTGACAGTAAAGAAAAACAGAGGGAGGGACATGCAACTGGGCGATTGGGGGGTGGGGTCTACGAACAGACAAAAATCTAAGTGAGATGGTTAAACTGAGCAGTGCCATTGGATGGAAGGCTGAAGGACAGTGAGCTGCTGAGTTAAGCAGACATGGGTTCAAAATCTTGCACTAATTTATTTCTGTGATCCTAGACATACCACATAATAAAATAATTACTCAGCTTAAAGTTTCTCCTCTATAGTATAGGATAATAGCTAACACATAGGGTTTTTGCGAGGATTTAATGAGATACTGTAAGTAAGTAATCAAGAACACACTGGATGTGCTCAGTAAGTGTATCAATTATTATTTCAGAGCAATAACAAAATAAAATGAAGGGTCAGGTTTATGAATTTTTAAATGAAGACATGCAAAGTTCCTATTTAATTCCATATACCTAGAGATTCAATAAGTCCCTAAATGGGAAAGCTATGATGTTTAGTCAATATCTGTGCACTACATTTGCCAAAAATATGCCAGAATGTGCCAGAGTCCACAATCTAGTGTCAGGTCCACAGCAGCACTGAGCTATAGTGGCAGCTCCCTGTGCTGCAAACAGCCGGCGAGCAGCAGGGCCACTGGCCCAACAACCCTGGAACCTGTGATGATGTGGACACAGCCCTACAGCTGACTCTAAGTTCTCTCTTTAAGTCTTTTTCACCTTCACCTCTACTTCTAATTTTTGGCAGAAGTGCTCCATGCTAACAATGAGGGTACAGTTAATCCCGAACCTCGGCACCTAAATTTAATTACCTTTAACATTTCAACACTGAACATAGTATCTCTCGCAGAAATTCTATTAATGCTGATGAAAATTACCAGACATTGGTTCAGAAGAGCATGAGGGCTTGAAATGGACTGAAGCAGCTGAAATTCATGAAGAAGGGATGTGTGAATAATGTGGAGGCTATGCAATAAATAATTATATTCAGAGTTACTCTCGTTGGAGGAACATGTACTCCAACGTTACCCACTAAATGCAAATAGCAGCTGAGGCTTTCAGGGTACTCCAACGTTACCCTCTAAATGCAAATAGCAGCTGAGGCTTTCAGGATACAGAAAGGTTCTAATCATCTATTTGCTCGTACTGAAACAATCAGACAGTTGACCAACACTTAAAATTAGTTTTTCTTCTTTAAAAATGAGCTAGTACCGTTGGAAGCCACAGACTAATTCAATACTTTTATTCCTAGAAGAAGTAACCCTCACATCTTTGAGAAAAAATTATACACCAGAGAAGGTCACTATATAATTAGCCACATTGTAGTATTTACTAAATTCCTAGAGCTTGCAGAGATTACTTTTAAAACCACAAGTGCTGAGTTTAATTAAACTTGTCAAATGTAGGATGAACTTGATGGGATAGAGGCAGGTGATTTGATCCACAAATAACAAAAATATACCCACTGTTATTATGCTTTCCAGGTGAGCCAGTGTTAGATATGCCCAAATTATATGAGATACCACTATGGACATGATTAATACTGACTGGTAATTCTTAGGATCCTAAGGATATATTTTGTTTTTTGAGTAGAACTTTATTTAATGGAGCTGCTGACTGAATATGATCATATAAATAATCCAGGGCATTGAATCTATTTTCTCCTGTTAATGGATGTTAGAAACATGAAGAAATACATGATTTAACATTTTAGAGATTGTATATACTTCTTTGTGTGTTCTTCATAAAAAATACTTTGGAGAATATGCAGATAAATCACAGAACCTTAGGGAGAGCTGGAATATTATAGGAACAATCACGGCTTTTATGGTAGAAGCAATAGACGGCTACAGAAGCTGAAGGCATTGGTCAAGTTTCCACAGCTAGAGGGTGGGAAGATGGGAGACGACACTGCGTTTTCTCACTGAGTCGATCTAATGCCATAGACCGTGCTATAGAAGGGAAATTCTCAACGCCTATCCTGTAATGATACAGAAGACTTGGCCAATAGTGTTGTTGCATAAGCAATTATGAATCTGCTGCCAGTATTTGAACAATTTCTCTCACACTTAAGCTAGAATAATGGGTTGCAAGTGATAACTTTGAATATTCTCTATTTTATTCTTAAAAATATAACAACAGCAATAAAGTAGAACACTGTATATTTGGTGTCAGGAAATCTATATTCAGATCTTCGTTTATTCATTCAGCAAATAAGGCAGGCATGGGTGTAGGTGCTGGGAATGCATCAAGGAAAAAAATCAGACAAAACTCCCTGCCCTCATGGAGTTTACATTCTAGTGGAGAAAACAGATGTTGAACAAAATGGACCAGTGGATCACACAGAGTGCCATCTGCAGTAAAGGCAATGGAGAAAAATAATGCAGGGAAAGAAGACGGGGGAGGGTTATCAAGAACAGACTCATTGACAAGGTGAGATCTGAGCAAAGACCTGAAAGGCAGGAGGGAGTGAGGCAAGTGTATATCTGGGCTGGGATGGGGGCGGCGAGGTAGTGTTTTAGGCAGAGGTAAATGGCAAATGCAGAGGCTGTGTGCTGGGAGCATGTTTTAGGAGAAGCAAGGAGTTTTGTATGCTGGAACCCAGTGCGCAAGAGGGAAGGAAGAGAGATGGAGGTGGCAGGTAGCAGATCAAGGAGGGGCTTGTTGGCTGCTGTATGGGCTTTGCCTTTTACTTTGCAGGGAGTAGTAACACGATAGGATTGACATTTTCATAAGATTTCTCTTGCTACTGTCTGGAGATTGTCTTTACAGCCATTCATTAATAGTTATTTTGTGCAAGTCACTAAACCTTTCTTCATCTCAGTTAGGTTAAGAGAACCAAATAAACATATTTTAATGCACCGTATAAACTGTAGCGCTGTTTCATGCTCTCCTTGGCCACATCTCCATTAGAGCAATTATTTTACTGCATTACAGTTACTAGTTCTCACATCTGCATCCCCACCAGATTTTTCAGTTCTTGGACCCTAGAGAGTACCTCTCTCCATTTTTGTACGTGGCACCTCATACAATCTTTAGCACATAGGAGGGACTCAACAAAGATTTGCTGAATATAAGGTATTGCAAGAAACATAAACACAAATCTTTGTTCCTATACCGTTCCAACTGGAACTTTTGGTGAGACTTATTTGCTGTAATTCTGCAGTTTGACAATATAATTAGCCGAGTTGGACCAAATCTGTGATTGTCAAGGTAAATATATATATTTTTTTAAATTGAAACTATTTTTCTTAATTGTGTACATAAAACTTATGAGTAAAATAGCCCAGAAAAGATTCTGCAACTTGGCATTTGGAAATCCTCGGAATGTATATTTCTTTTAAATCACATTTTGTTTGACTCTCTGCTTATGTTTTAGAATGGCACCTGAAAGACCTATTTAGTATGTCTTCAGATGTACCCACATGATATAAATACCTGGATTGAAAAACAAACAAACACACTTGAAAATAGTTTAAATTTCCTTGCCATGTAAAATACTTATATCTGGCAATGTGAGGTAATGGGCAATCATACCATCTAGTTAGTTAACTTTTGATTTTTTGAAAAGATCTTTATTTGGATCACATGCATTATCACGTGCCCCATAGTTTGAAGACTTAATGTCACTTGAACCCATTCACTGATGTTACACACAGTGTGAAGGCCTAGACACTTTATTCCTAAAGTAAAGCATCACAATCATTTACATTTATATTTAGGCAATGTTCTTAAATAATAGTTAATGTATAGAAAACACTCTCAAAGGTCAAAGTTCTCTTAAATTACTATTCTTACTCTATACCATTGAGGTTTACTTTCATTTCTTAAAAACGAAAAAATGTCTTAGCCTTAATATGATTAGCCTTAATATGATAAACTTTTAACTTCTAATTAATTGAAATGAAATATTTACTAAGAGGTACCCCCAGGGTACAAATAAGCCTTCTTTTGTTAGCTTTTTCAAAATAAAGCATTAAGCTATTAACGTTTTATTTTAAATATTCACATTAGGCAATTAAATTCTAAAATTTGTGACAATACGTTTCTGATAAAAATAAATCATTTTTTTATGTCAACATGGTCATTATTTGTACTTAGTATCTGAGTTACAAAGTCATTCCAATTTCAAATAATATTAATCAAGTAGAAATTTTATCTTATGATTGTCTTAAGTTGAAAATCATTCTCTGACACTATTATCATTCATTTGAAAACATTCTAAAAAACCTAAAGACTTTCTGAGGCATTCCATTTTACTTTACTCACAATTCTACAATGTACACCTATCTGACAAATCTATAACAATGTAATACACAATTGTCATAGATAGACTGTCATCTTGTTAAATCAACCAGCTTTCTGAAATCAATTTGTTTCTCTAATCTGTTGAGCATCACAAACATTTTAACTATAGTGGCGACACAGGTGATATCTATAAAGTCATTATAAATTTTGGTCAATGATTCTCTCAGTGAGTTATCTGAACACAAGCAATCTGGAAACACTTGTATGGTAAAGGTTTTCTATAATTATGAGGTGTGTGCATCCCATTTACACCTGCACCATTTAGGATGATCAAAACATGTAATTACTGTATTCCAGTTCTCGTATAAAGCTCATCATTGAGAACTAAATAATCTCCAAGAGAGGGAATGCAATGCAACAAGTTAGCTGTCCAATATATTGAATTTTTACAATTACTTTACATAGTGACACTGGCTGGGTGATTTTTATGCCTTTAGTCTCTATGAATAATTTCTTTCCGGGTGAGGTTATTCATTTAATTGTGTATAGAAGGAAAAAAAAGGCCCACAATTTCCAAATCAACTTTTAATTACTTAATTCTCACTTAATTATAAATGGCTATTTACCTGGATAATCATAACTTTCATAAAACCTAAAGGATGTATCTATGACAAACCAAGTTTTATTAAAAGCAATGATTAAGCAGTTACAATGGTTGGTTAGCAGGGAAACAGCACATCGGTCCTTACAGCTGCTTTCTGCCTAACTCGGTTATTTGGCTTTTACAGTTTCTACGTTAATTCCCTGAATACACTGACTGACAACCGTGAGGCCAGAAATAAATTCTACATATGTA
The DNA here is from genome assembly GCF_020826845.1 of Diceros bicornis minor. Taxonomy (NCBI): domain Eukaryota; kingdom Metazoa; phylum Chordata; class Mammalia; order Perissodactyla; family Rhinocerotidae; genus Diceros; species Diceros bicornis. Next base: position 52,621,997 of record NC_080759.1, on the reverse strand, counting down.
ACGACACATAACTCTCAACCTGCAGTTTTAAAACTTGAGCGAAAATCACCACAAAAACAACATTAGTAATGAAAGCATTTAAAGAAACAAATACGTTTAGTTGTCACTTTTTCTCTTTTACCTTTGGAAACAAACGGTCCTTAAATACTTCAAAACTGTAGTCTAGGCAAACAAGTCGACTAGTCACAAAGATGAGGGGTTACTTTTCCCTCCTTCCCAGGCAGCGCTGCGGGCGGTTCCAGGCGTTCTCCCACCTGCTCCTCCCTCCCCGCACCGGGGCTAAAAGGAACCCCAGAGGAGCTCAGAAAATCTCGAATGGAGTGGAAGAACAGCCTCGAAAAAGTCAAGATGCCAAATCATCATAGTTTAATTTCTGCTTTCACTCACAAACAGTTTAAGAAAAAGCAAAGCAAGACGCATCAGAGACACCACAAACCTAGTGGATGCCTTCTTAAGAGAGAAAAGAATTGAGTTCAGCCAGGCACAAAGGTCTCCATGGCAACAGTGAATCTAGACCCCCATCGGCATTATTTATGCAACGTTTCCTCACAAAAGGACCCTCCCACTAGCCTGCCTTGCAAATTCTAGTTTTCTCGTCTTCCATTCCTTTGCCCTGAATTTGTATCTGAATCTTCGGCTATCTGTATCTCAGCATTAAAAAAAAAAAAAAAAAAAAAAAAAAAAAAAATCCCACAGAATCATAAAATTATTCGCAAGCTGAATCTAGACTTTGTTTCCTTGGTGCATTCAAAGGCAAGGGATCGATTCAAGATTGTTTGGAGTTCATATTCAAAGCCACTCTAGTTTTCGTTTCAAAGACGGACAGTTTGACAAGTGTATTTTTTTGAAATGAGATTGTAATTCAAAAAAAGTATAAAATGTGGCAAAATCTAACCAAACCAGAAGGCTCACAGAAAAGAGAACTTGTCTGGATGCTGACTTTGAAGTTAAATTTCATATACTGTTACCCACCCCCAGCTATTATAGTACTCCAAACAACTTCTTTTGAGTCTTTTACCTGATTCTCTCTATTCTAGCCACAACTTCCAAAAACATAAATTCAGTAAAGCATTTTAAACACTTTTTACTGAACTGTGTACCAAATGGCCTCTAGGTTGCACTTTATAGTTAGATGATGTGGGGCAAGTTATCTAAAAGAGAGATAACACCCCTATGTGATTAGGTTACTATAAGTATTAATAAGATGATACCTTTTTGAAGAAATACTTTCTTCAATTCTAAAACAATATACAACTATAAATGTTAGGATAATATTTGATGATGTTGAAAGGAAACACTACTAGTCCTTATTTGAAAAGGATTATATTTAGCATTAGTTCAAACAAAAACTAAACAAGGTGACTTTTAAAAATTGTTTCTATTATTTTTAAAACAATACAAACTTATTATTAAAAATGCCAACAGTACATACTTTTATAAAGGGTAGTTCTCGTTCCACACACTCCCAACACCAGTCCTACTCTTCTTTCATAAATTTGTATGTCTAGATTAACTGTATGTTGTCTTTTTCTTTTTTTTTTTTTGAGGAAGACTGGCACTGTGCTAAGATCTGTTACCAATCTTCCTCTTTTTTTTTTTTCCTTTTTCTCCCCAAAGCCCCAGTACATAGTTGTGTATCACAGCTGTAGAGTTGTAGCTCTTCTATATGGGATACCACCTCAGCATGGCTCCATGAGCAGTGAGTAGGTCTGCACCCAGGATCCGAACCAGCAAACCCCAGGCCGCCAAAGCAGAACGCGTGGACTCAACCACTGCGCCACCGGGCCAGCCCGTGTATGTTGTCTTTAAGACCATTTTGCAAGAATGGTTCATGGGTGCTTGTATTTCTTGTTAATGCATATTTCATAAGATTTTCTGTTGCCTGCAAGGCAGGGAAATATCCTTGTTTTGTAACCCCAGGACACGATATTCGTCTAGAACGGGGTGTTCATGATGCTCCAGAGCACAACTCCCTTTCACTTTCTTGAGTTCTTGATGGTTATACAATTTTTGTGAATAAATCATTCAGATACCTTCTGATACTGAAATTTGAAGAAGAGAACTAAAAGTCCAGGCTGATATTACTCTCTTTTAAGAAAATTACTTTCCTAGGTGAGAACAACAACAACCCCTACATCAGTTCCCAGTACTCTCTCTTCCATATCTACTGCCTTCTCTTTAGTCGCTTTACATCTTTTTATCCTCTCTTCTGTTTTATTTCCCCATACCAGTCTTCTTTATTTCTGCACTATCTATTCTTCTTGATTCTAATGTGGTTTCATTTCAGAAATGGCTTTATTTCTCCTATTTTCCATGAGCATTGCCAGCTCACTGTTATGCCTTTAATGCCTTCTTTGTCTTATCATCATCTCTTCGACTGCACTTTTTTTTTCATGATTTTAAATGTCTTTAGGCTATGAAAAAGAATATCGCTAACTTTCTCTTATGTTACTTGGGGGTAATTTTATTTTTCTGGAGTTAGACTTTCTCTGCCTTTTGTATATTATTGTTGTGTTACTTTCTCCTCTTTCTGATTTCTTTGTTTCTTACTTTTTTTTTTTGATAGTGTTAACCCACTGTCTTATATTTAAACCCTTCCGGTTATTATATATTTTTTAATTATGGCAACTTTATCTTGGTCTGACTTTTGCTTAATAACAGATTGGGGAGGAGAGGGGTGCTGAGTATGAGGGAAGTGAAAACTAAAAATGTAGATCTTGTAACAGCCCCCTCAACATTCTCCCCTCTTGTTGGAGCTTGCCCTCCACAGGCTCCTTGTCTCTCCTGTGTCCCCTCACATCTTCAGGGCTCAGTGTTCCAGTGAAGGACTCTGAGTCACGGCCCTGCCTTCCTCTACCCCTCCCTCCCTCCCTTCCTTCCCTCTCTCCCTCTTCTTTCTTCTTTTTTTAAATGAAATGTGCACACTCTATCATATCTGAAAAGCGATGTCTAAACTCTGTATACCTCCTTTTTATGAGTTGGTGGCTGATTCTGTTCCTAGTATTATTGTAAATGGAATTGAATTTCTAATGTCTTATATTTTTGATTCGTTTTAGTGTTTCCAGCAAAGAAGTAGAATAAACTGAACATTGTGGGATATCCATAATAATAGTTTAAACTAAATACTAAAGAGGTATGAATACTTGTTTTTCACAAAATTCAACAGTCATTAGTAATTAAAAAAAACAATTTTTTGAAACTAGGAATAGAGAGAAATCTCTTCAATTTGATAATGAAAAAACCTACCAAAAAATGAGAGCCAGGGTTAAATATTGAAAACTTCTCCTTAGATATGAATGAGATGTCATTCATTGCTATCATCACTTCTACTTAACATTGTACTGGAGGTCTTAGGCGATAAAGTGAAAACAAAAAGCCAATGTACAAAAACATCAATTTTCTTTCTGTGTATCAGCAATAAAGAAATTAAAACAACAATAGTATTTATAAATATCATAGAAAAACATCCAATACCTAGGGATAAATCTGTGAGGGTGGTGTAAGATCTCACTAAACACTACACAACACTATTGAAATTAAAGCAGACCTAAATGATTGGAGGGAAATATGTTGATGGATTGGCAGATTTAATATTGCAAAGATTTCAGTCTCGTTGGATTAATTGACAGATTTAACACAATTCCAATCCAAACCTCAGCATACTGTTTTTTTCAGTGCTGGCAGAAGCTGAGATAATGGAGAATGGATTCTAAAATTTACATGCAAATGCAAAGTGCCAAAAAGAACAAGTAGTCTTGAAGGAAAGAAACAAATGTAGAAGCCTGAATCTACCAGATAAGAAGGCACATCACGAAGCTGCAGTAATTAAGACCATGTGGTGTCCACGTAAGCAGAGACAAACAGAACAGTGGAACGGGAGAGAATCCAGACACCAAGCCACACATATATCTAATTTAGGAGAATCAATACACTGCTATGCGGTGGAAAAGATGGTTCTTCCATTTGGATATCTATATTGCGAAAGAATGCACCTTGATGCCCATTTCAAAAAACACACAAAAATCAATTCCAAATGGAGGGCAGGTCTAGACGCGAAAGACTAAACAATAAAACTTTAAGGGTAAAATATAGAACATATGCATGACCTGAGAGTAGCCAAGGCTTTCTTAAGTAGGAAACAAAAGTGCTACCCATAAAAGGAATTAAAAAAGCATAAATTGGACCTTGTTACTTGGGAAATTCTGTTTATCAGACACCATTGAGAAAGTGAAGGGGTGCTAGTGGAAGAAAATATTTTTATTCTGTGTGTTTGTGTATATATATGTACATGTGTGTATATATATATTTATTTCAAAATACTTGAAAAAGTACTTCACAAAAGAGGATAGCCACATAGCTAATAAACAAATGAAAAGATGATCCACTTCACTCCTCATAAGGAATACACAAATTTAAATCTCCAAGGGATACCAATACACACCCATCAGAATGGTTAAAATAAAAGAGAGAGGAGAGACAATGCCCAATATTGGTGAGTATTGGGTGTTTTCAGAACTTTCATAGACTGTGAGTGGGAATGTAAAATGGTAAAAGAAACTTGATGTTTGTCAGTCTTTTAAAGCTCTTTATATGCATATCCTATGTCTCAGCAATTCTGCTCCTAGGTATACAGTCAACAGAAATGTGCACATAAATACACCAGAAGGCATCTACTGTGATGCTCATACCAACAATATTCCTATCAGCCCCAACAGACACTACTGAAATGCTCAATAACGAGAATGGATATCGATATAGTGTGTGTGTGTACATGCAGAATGAAATACTATTCAGCAAAGAAAATAAATTGATAACCAAACGCAGTATTATAGCTGAGTCTCACACACATAATCTGGAGCAAGCTATACTTGATGACCTATGTACTTTTCTGCACATGTATCACACTTAAAAAATACAGTCCTAAATTATTTTCAATTCTAGATTTTTAGAAGTTATAACAGGCATGCACAAAAATAGGAACATTATTTACTGACTAAATGCTCTTAATTTTTTTAAAAAAAATACCATTTTAACTTTAGAAGTTCCAGCCAATTTTATTTTAAAAGAAAATAGAGGACTTTTAAGTCTTAAAAAATAAAAGTAGAACTAAAGGATGAAGAAATTACTATTTGTGTGGTATCATCAATTCTAAAATAATTCATTTTGTGGCCCTTATGGACAAATAATCCAATTTCTTGGACCAAAAAAAAAAGCAAGAAACTGCATTTTAATGTCCCGGCCATTTTTATCTACTAACACTGACAGCAAAGTGGAAGAATAAGTAGCACTAATATAGAAAAACTTTAAACATTATAAATAACAGACTTGGTAGTAATTTCCAAATAAGCTTGCTGCAAATAGTTTATATTTTTATTTTAATAAAACTTGATCTTTAGAACAGACTTTTAACAGACTTGACTCTTTCTGAAATTTTGTCTTTTCATTTTCTTAGACTCGGCATTCCAGTGTAAAACCGTAATTCTATTTATTATCCCTTCAGACGCTTAGGTACAAAATTACAAATGATTGACAGCCAAATTACAGAGCCTGCCTGCCTTCCAGGGGGCATGTTGAAGCTGCAGCACCAAGGTTCTTCTGCAATGAAATAGTTGCGAGGAATAATATTTTTAGGGCCAGCTCAGCTTTTCATTTGTAGTCCCTGGTTATCTCTGCTGTCCAAGGCCAGAATAGATTCCAGGACATGGGACAGGAAACAAGAGGAGAAAGGGAAGAGGAAGGAAGTCAAACAAACAATGCTGGACTTTTGCCTGGGGCCCTGGTAGTGACAGCTACTCCAATAAAACCGAAACCCCAGGCTGCCTACTGCTGCTAAACTCTCCTGACCTGGTGTCAGACACACTCAGAAATACAACGCTCGGTACTAAGAGGCTGGAAGTACTAAGAGGCTGGAAATACAAGACATCACACACTAGATCATATTCATGAATCAGTGTAAATTTGAACCCTGTAACTAGGAGTATAGGCTATATATACTAAATCCCATTAATAAAATATATTTTGGGTACGATTTGCCCTATCAGGGTACTAACTTCTTGTTTGGGACTTTTTACACTGGGCAATTCTCATGCCTTCCTTCACTCTATGCCTTAAGTTAAAGCTCATGCAATGAGAGATTAAGAAGCTAAGGGATTTCAGGGGCAGAGGTCTACCCTGGCATGAAATTAACTTTACTGTGTTCAAAGCACCCTCGGTTTCTCAAATAGGATGTGTAGTTGACTGTTTGGTAATAGTTCAGCAAATCCCTCGGCATTCCTGACGTTGTAAATTATCAATCCATGAAATTCATATGAATTTATATTTTGGGCATGAACAAAGCTTGAAGACAGGAATCCCCAGATACTGTATACATGATTGCAGTAACTGCAAGAGAATGAATTTAGAACACGGTTTTTTAAATGCATTAATTAATTAGAGGTAAAAACACATGTGCTCTATAGAATCCTCCTAAAACGCCACAATGCACCAGTTTTACTCTGACTATATGCTCTTTCCATATAATATTAATAACAAATGCAGAATTCTCATTTTTAAATGCAGAATTCTCATTTTTAAAGCATTCTCTCTCTCACACACACACACAAACAGACACACACGGGTGTGTGCCTTGGCAAAACGCAAAATTTTACATTACAAAGGAGGGTTTCCTTATGGCAGAACTTGGATGGAACGTATCTATCATATTTTACTCTTTTCCATACCTCAGGCATATATGTAAGGCACTATCTTCTAAGAAATAACTCAATTTATCTGAGTACTAAGAATATTGCACCTTAATCTCCCAGAACTAAGAGTAGCATTTCCTTTGATTTTTTGCATAATTGGCTCGTGTCTTTATTTGATATTCTTTAACATTTATGTAAAGTGGTGATCATGAATAATACTCTGTCAAAACAGAGTGGGCCCTGTTTCTTTGGCCGGGTTTAGGGATTATGTCATTGCCCTAGGCCGAGGCGCCTAAGGAATACCAATAAGAAAACGCACATGACTAAGCATTTTAAGTTCTTCCCACAATGTGTGTGGTAAGACACTACCCAAAGAGAATACTTTAAAAATATTTCTTTGCAAAAAAATACTAAAATTCAAAGAAATTGGAAGGGTGCATGTAAAACAAACATGAGTAAATTCTTAAAAACATACATTTCAAACATCAAATTCTAACTATATAAATATTTTTGTATAATTATTCCCTGTAGGATACATTCTACATTCTCCTTGGGGGTTAGTACAATTTTTATATTTAGCCTGGAACATTCTGTCCTCTAACTTTTAAGATTTAACTTATGTTTTGGGACGTTAAGATACAGAGGACAGTGGCTACCGGTGATCTGTCATGGAGATACAGAATTACAGATGGATGAACAGGCTCAATATGGCTGACATTCCCATAATCTAGAATCTAGTGTTCTCTTTGTGCTTTTTGTTTGACTGCCAGTATTTTTTTTTTAAATTGAGAGCAGTATTTAAATATCTGGTCAACAGTCTTCCATGAATTATAGTATACTTGACCCATTTCCTCTTGAATGCCTGACAACAATCTCTAAGTTCATTCTTTGTCCTGTGGTGGGGTTGGAAGTATGTGGAGCAGGGTAGAGAGCCAGCCTAAACAAGGCCAACTGATCTTTAATGAAAGGACTTTGCTTGCAGATATTGTAACACTGTATATTAAACAGATGTGAATCACAGCAAGATCAGTGCCTTATCATTTGTCAAAATATTACATTCTCTTTTGAGAAATTTGAAGACTTCTCTACTAGATGTTTTGAATACACCTCTCTCTATTTCTGAGCATTTCCCAAATATGGTCTCCAAAAGATGAAGGCCTTGACTGTGTGATACAACTTAAGTTGGTTCTAGAATCGATACTGCATATTTGAAACTAGTGTTTGTTTAGATGCCTATAGGCTTTGCTGTTGTTGTTAGTGCCAGGGAGGGGATTCCGACTCCCAGGGACCCTATGTAAGCACAGTGGAACCCTGCCTGGTCTTTTTGCGCCATCCTCTCACCTTCTGGCGCTGTATCAGACAACGCTCTGCTGCTATTCATAGGGTTTTCATGGCCAGTTTTTTTGGAAGTCGGTGGCCAGGTCCTTCTTCCTAGCCTGTCTTAGTCTGGAAGCTCCACTGAAACCTGCTGGTATTTGAAATACCAGTGGCATAGTTTTCAGCATCACAGCAACACACAGCCACCACAGTATGACAACCAACGGACAGGTGGTGTGCTTCCCTGACCAGGAAACAAAGCTGCAGAGGTAAGAGCACCGAATCTTAACCACTAGAGCACCAGGGCTGGCCAGGGTTTGCTTACAGCTCTTTAAATTTCCTAAATACTGTGTTGCTCTCTTCATAACTGCAGTCCATCTGGAAAGAAAGAAATGATTCCATGGCATTTTCAAAACTTCTTACGTCATCCAATGGACTGGGTGAAAAATTAGGGCTCACTTAGCTCTGTAGATTTATGCTATGTGCCTGATTTCTTTCTCTAAATTCACAATTTGGCCTCTGACAATAATGTGCTTTCCTTAATTCACAATTGAGCAAACTGTACCAGGAGATATGAAAAAATAAAGAAGAGAAGAAGAGTCGATATTTCATTGGGTAAGTAACTCACCATGGATCACAAGGAAAACTCACTTCCCACACTCCTGAAGTGGCCTCTGTCCACATCCTCAAGAGAAAAGAAATAGCTGCATTTTTTTGTTGTACTTAAAAGCAGCTTAGGCATAGAATGGAATTTTACCACTGTTTCTGCAAATATCCAAATAGAACGAGTTATCATCTCATTTATAGATGAAGAAAGAGATGCAGAGAGATTAAAAAATTTGCCCAAATCATAGATATTTTAAGTAGTGGAACCAGTATTTGAACTTAAGCAGTTTGACTGGTGTTCCTAACCACTGGAGATACCTATAATCAGCTACAAGGTTTTAAGTTTGTCTTCTGGAGTCATGCATAAAAGCCACAACAACATCACTTTCTTTGGGGGTTTGTATAAAAATGAAGAATCAGATTATCCACCTCCCACACCAAGGAAGAAAGTTCTGACAAGGAGAAATTCCAGTTCCCTAAGAACTAGCCAGGTTCCTAGGGGAGCCAGTACCCAAAGCTGTCCCCCATTCAATCTACCTACTAAGTAATCCTTCACCAACTATGGTTTTGCCAACCATTTTAAAGGCAATTAAGGTAGATAGTGTACATAGAAATTTTTAAATCCTTTATCTGCTTATATTTGAATGATTTAATTGTGCATCGTGAAATAAAAGAATACAACACTTTCCCCTTCACTCAGCCTCCTATGGGAAGGTTTGTAAGCTGAGAAGGGAGAGAAAGTGTCTATTACTCACAGACTTTTAATACATGGATTGAAGACCAAGAGCTGAAAAAACATATCTTCAGTCATCATGATAATTTATGAAAAGTACAGGATTTGACCAAAACATTTTACCAATAAGTGTAAGTGTAAAACTTTAATATTCATTCAAGTTGATATTCTTTAAGGACTGACTCAGAAATATCAAAAATAAGTACAGTGCCTATAACAACAAAAATGTATGGGGCAATCTGCTTTAGTAGATCATGATGCCACAGTGATATTTCCTGGAAAACTGAAAGAAGTAAACAGTGTTAAAGGAGATAAACTATCACAGCAAGTTTTATCTCAAACAGGTATTTTATTTCTAATAGATTTTTTCGGAAGCTTGAGCATTCTAGAACTTTTTTGTAGGTATCAGTATATTTAGGTCTACTTATTTAACGACTTTTTGGAGTTTTTTTCCATTAACCCCTATCATGTATGAAATCTTGAATTTGCCAACAGTAGTTTTTACCAAATATAGTATTTTTCCTCAAATATGATATCTGTGGTAGGCAAAGGATTTTTTGCTTTTTGTTTTATTTTTCCTAGTTCCTAAAATCAAAAAGGTTGGAAACTCTACTTATCTACGAGGTCAGTGTGGATCAAAGGTGAGATTTATACCTGGGAGTGCAATTCAGTGATGAATCAGGACAATGGAAAAAGGATTAATGAAATATAGTGTAGACTTTTCATTGGGGTTCACAGGCCACAAGGTTTATTACTTTGATGATGAGAAATGGCACATAGATATGGCTAACCAATTTCTTGAGGGTCTTATTATATACCTGGGAACCTCAAAGGTACAAATTTCTTCTGATAGTCTGATGGCATTCTATTGCCATTGAATTGATACTTGAGTTACATGCTAAGGAATTTCAGGGTTAAGGAGTGGCTCAAAAATGCATCAATGTACCTACTTTCAGGAAATTCCAAATATCGGGACCATAAATGTTTGTTTTCCAATTCTGAAGCACAGATATAAATAGGAATCTGAAAGTAAATGACTCACCATTCAAGTATGTGACTCCAACTTCTACTTCGATATCCTCTATGTCTTCCCTCATCTGACATTGTTGCATGTCCAAGGCAATCACTGAGGTATTTATCTACTTGGAGGATTACATATCTACACTAACATATCAATATGTGGGCACATTGTTTTTTTGTATCAGTGTGTAAAAAGCATTTGCTAACACCTAAATTCTAAGCAATACTTGGAGCATCCTGAAGCTACAAAAAATATCTATGTAGAATATGCACCAAATATTTTCTACAGATATATTAAGAGCATTGTGTGTTTTATTTTTCTAAGTTGAAAAAATGTGTCAATAATTGAAATACATATGCATATCTTTTAAAATGAAGACTAGCGCAGAAAATTGTACTTCAAAATTATTGGGCAGAACATTTCCAGACAATGATGTTGGTAATGAAAGGTTTGATCTGGAAAGAAATGTCAGCAATTAGTTCAGCTGTAATAGCGCAGAAGTCGAAGGTAATGAGAGTATTGGTGATAAAAATGCAATAGGAATAACACTGTGAAGGCATCATGAGCGCCTGTCTACTGGTGAGATGCAAGCTCACAGATAAATAGCTGAATTCAACGAAAAGAATGGAAATTATTCTAAATCTAACAAATACTGTAATTTCACTCATATAAAGCAGCAAGGACATATCTTTATGAGCGATACACTATTTTAGTAACACTCTATATGGATGTAGAAATATTTTAGGATATTTCATCTCCAAAATGAAAGAATGACAGGAATATGTGAATATGTATTTGTACTGATATATGTGTGAACAAGAACATGCATACATACATTTCCCATATGCATAACGTTGAGCAACATATTATTTGAGAACTATGGGAATGCTAGTAACACACGTATTTTGCTTCCTTTTTTTCATAGCATAATTTCCATTTTTTTTCTGTCTGTGACCTAACTGAAAAGATCAGATTCCATTTCTCTCCTTTTTGCAGACTCTTATGATACCATGGAAAATGGTTTCTTTTTTTTTTATATATAATTTTATTTATTTATTTTTCCCCCCAAAACCCCAGTAGATAGTTGTATGTCATAGCTGCACATCCTTCTAGTTGCTGTATGTGGGACGCTGCCTCAGCATGGCAGGAGAAGCGGTGTGTCGGTGCGCGCCTGCGATCTGAACCCGGGTCGCCAGCAGCGGAGCACGTGCACCTAACTGCTAAGCCATGGGGCCGGCCCTGGAAAATGGTTTCTATATTTACATTCCAATATATATGTATGGAATATATATGAATTTTATTTTCTTCTGCAAAAAATTTCCCTGAAAGGAAGAGGCATCATAATAAGCCATAAATAATTGGAACAGATTTAATCCAGGTCATTAAAAATAAAATTTAGATCTCTATATTCTAATATGGTCTTTTTGAAAATCCTTAGTCATTGTAAATTTATTGAAAATTTTTATTAGATTTAATCCTTAATATTTAATTGCTCACTTCTCACAACTCATTAAGATTTTAATAACATACTTTTCTAAATGAGAAAATATATCATAATGATAACCACATAAATATATCTCTTGCCTTATAGTTTACAAAATGGTTTTACATAAATTATCACTTTTGATCTTTGTAATAATCTTTCAATTAGATATTAATATCTAAAATCAGAAAGGTATTATGAATTTAATAACAGAAGCTAATTTACATAAAAATTCTTATTCAGGAAGTTAAATTACCAAGCTAATTGCCAAAATACTCAGGCACATATTAAAATATATGTAGGTACTGCTCATAAAGAAATCACTTAGTGCTCTGTTTCAAAACATTCACCTGAACCCCTTCAACTCCCATCTCTCTAGAAAGTTTTGTCAGGTGGCAAAAAGTGATCCCCTCCATACTTTGTTCCCAAAGCTCAGGCGGGCAGGAACATTCCTCCAAGGGGGTGGTAATTAAGTACCCTTAATAATAAAGAGATGTAAAGTACTATGAGATTCAGTTTCTCTTTTTATGGCAATTAATGATAGAAGTTTTTATCTATTTTATGATTGTAAAGTACCCCATCATAATAATTTAATTTTTAACATTGCAAGTAGCCCAAAATAATACCTTAGCATTACCACTTCAATATTAATATTATCATAATCAGAAAATTATAGGTAGAGATACATTAGAGCTATTTTTTTTTTCATTGTTGGCACCAAGAATAACTCCATGATTTTTGTCATCTGGGAAGATTTGAGAATCCAAAGCAGCACAAATGAATATTTCTTTTCCAGCAAGTTCCCCATGGACATGTGTCAGTATGCATAATAAACATGATGACATTAGATAGCGCTATTCAAACACTTTCTTGGCAGTCACAGCAAGAAACAAGGGCATTGCCCTTTGGCCATGGAGATCAGAGCGTCTCATCCAGTGTCTGTCCAGATGGAGGAGTGACACACTGAGCCAGTGGGAGCACTAATGGAATAACTTTACAACATTCAGGTTTGAAAAGGGCAGAAACCAAGAGACAGTTTCACTTTCTCTTTAAATATTAACCAAAAAAAAAATCAGCAATCTAGAATACTGCTTTCAATTTTTCATGGTAATAAAATTAATGTATAACGGTAGATTGAGGCAATCCTTGTTGCAGAATTCTCCTGTGCCAGTGGTAGCCTAACATCAACGAGGGGATAAGTCTAGTACATTACAACACTGTGAGATGAATTACTAAAATATTTTGATAAATATTACATAAATTAATCATTTGGTAATTTATAAGTAAAGATGCTCCTTGCATTATTCTCTAGCTTATTACAGAGTAAAGAGGCATTTAGATGAGGGTACTTCATGACGGGCCTCCTAATAACAACCAAACGGTTGACTCTTTACGCCTTTACCTCCAAAATGCAACATGTACTCACTATTAGCATATAAGTATAAATGTCATAGTTTTATAAATCTATTAAACAAACTTCCATCTGCATTTAATATACTAAAAAGGTGGCCACCGGCTTTTGCAATATGAAAATCATCAACTCTAGTTTCAAAATAGATTCTAAGTATATGCATTTAACATGAACCACACCGTGAAAAAAACATAATTAGTTTATCCACATTAGAATTTTAAATGTCATAGTTGCAGCAGCTGATGGTTCTCAACTTGACTATCCCTTGTTGATGTTACTGTCAGGACTTGATGCGCCACACTAGGACTCCTGAAAAATCCCACCTGTTCTGAAACAACCAAGATTACTCTGTCACATACCTGCTTTCAAAGTGAAATAGACTGGAATCCAGAATAAATGTCTAATTACAGAGTTGCTGCATTCTGCTTTATTATCATATTATTTTAATGTAAAATGTAAAACCTAGGAAGATTATTGTCCCTAAAAATAAAAGACAATGTTGATGGACAGAGGTTGAATTTATGACAGATAAATATTGCAGAGAAGTCTATTACATAGCCCAACAAATTATTAGTTTGAGAAGTGTCTTGTTTTATCATTCATTCTTCATTCAACAAATAGTTATTAAACGCCTTTTTTGTTCTGTGTACTATTCTGAAGGGCAGCAAAATAGATAGATGCAGCCCCATCCGGCATAGTTTACAGTCCACCTTTATTTTGGAAACACTTAATATCTGACATCTGTTCCTGTTTCTTCTAGAAACGCAATTTTATCTCTTTTAAACAAACCAGTTGACTTATTCGTATAGTGACTCACACATAGTAAGCATTTAGTCATGGCCTGACAGATTGATTTGCATTTTTCTTTATAATTGATGTATGTATGGTATTAAGGGATATCTTGAAATTCTGGAGTTGTTACTTTACTACAACAGACAGAGGGGGAAATAAGAACACAGAAATTTACTACTGCATGTTTGGTGAGCATTCATAATCATAAACTGGTTCTCCACTGAAGTCTCTGTTGCTGGAATGTGGTCTATGGAGGTCAGATTTTGGAATAAAGGCAGTATTTCACTTATGCAGCATTCAGCTGAGGCCACTTGTATCCCCATGTCCTCATAACCATCTAGTTGGCCTGGAAAATTTACAAACATGCTGCTTGTTACCACGAGTTGGATAGTAACCATGATTTAGACATCATGCAACGTTTTTACTTATATCCACAGCTTTCACCACTGCAAATAAAGTGCTCTTTTCCTCTCTTAAAGATGAGAGAGATTCAAGAATGGGAGTGACTTGCGTCAGGCACCAAGCTGGTATATCGTGGAGTGTAGGTCTGAGCACAAGTCTGGCTCACAAGCCTTGAGTCTTCCCTTGCAGCGTGTGATCCCTAAGTTTTGCAAGTCTCCCCACCTCTTCTGTATGCAGTCTTCATTCCCCTGCCCCCTGCTTTCATGTTCTCTGGCTTTCCAAATCTTAGTTCTTCCTCTCTCCCCTAGAAAGCCAGGGGATCACCTTCTCCAGATGAGTCCAGTGCTCTAAAAGTACCTGGACCCCAACTAAACACATGTGTTTCAAGATCTCAGAAAGTACCTCCTTACAACAGTTGCTTTGGTATTATCACATTGAGTGGGAAATTAAATGAGCATTTATAATCTCAAGTACATCAGTGGAGGGATGAGAGGGAGATTTTCATGAGCATTTTCACTTTCATCAGCTTTTGGTTTTAGAGTTTGGAGATCTATTTGCACATTTGTTCCTACAGGGACTAGGAAATGTGTAACAGGAGATACAGGAGCCATAGTCAGGCTTGGGTCCCAAGTAGTAAAGGAATGAATACTTGCTTCCTCTTGGGTTCCTGGGTTGAGTGAAGAAAGGAATGACCAGGCTTAGGTGCCAACCCCAAACCCTTCAGCAGACCATCTCCCCTTTCTAACATTTCTTCTTTCTTGCCCTGGAAAAGATTTCTTTTGCATGGCCTTACATGGTCAGTCATTTTCCATATAATTTAACGTTTGACTGTAATAAAAATGTCAAAGAGAAGACATTAAACAATAATATGAAGATGATACATATTCACTTTTGGAAAAAAATATTGATTAACTTATTTACCTGTGTTTCAAGAAAATTAGGATAAATTACAAGGCTGGTATGACTCAGAAAAGAATCTGGAGTAGGAATAATTGCTTGGAGTTCTAGTCACAGCACCAGGTTTCCTTGGGAAAGTTAGTCAACTTGTTTTAAATGAAATTCCTTTATTTACAAAATTAGAATGAAAGTTGAACAGCTTAGTTCAATTAAAGGTTATAGAAATACAATGAGATTAAAGTTACAAGTTCTTTGGGGTCAAGGGTTTGTCTAACACATATTTATACTCCTCATAGTTTCTAGGGGAACCCTTCATCAGGAAGGGTTCCTTTCACCATTTTGAGAAGAGGGTACCCAGCGCAATGACACCTTCACAGCGGAAAGGTACGTGCTATGGAATAAATGAGTACATAAGAAAGCAACTTAAATTCTACAGAGATAAAAACATGTAGAATGATCACAGTATCAATGTATTGTAGGAGCTGAAGATTTGATGCCGAAGAAACCAGACAAAGGTCTTAATTCTACAGAGAATCACAGACAATTAACATCCACAATAAATGAAAAAGGTGGCTTCTCATGATGATAAGTGCTATGAAGAAAACATAATAGTCTGGGGAAGTGATCGAGCCTTCCTGGGAGTAAACAGGGCCTTGTAGAACATTTTAAGGTTTGGATTTTATTCCAAAGGAAGCCATTGGAGGGACCTAGGTGACGTGATCTGACAGGCATTGTTTTTAAAAAGATCAACTTAATCTATTATGCTAAATTTAATGTGAAATTACCTGGAACAACATGAGTTATGAAGAAATAGTCCTGTTTGGATCTGACAAACCGGGATTCATAGAAATCATGTAGGGTGACCAGTGAGGAGGATTTGCTAATAATCCAGAAATGGGGGCTGGGAATACGGTGGTAGTGGTGGAAGGAGAAAAGCAAAAGTGTCCTGAAATGGAGCTAACAGGACATGGTAGTTATGACAGAAAGAATTCTAAAGATGCCCCTCTCCCCCAAGATTCCTGGTTATTCAATCAAACATTCATCTAAGTTCTACTGTGGAGGGACTTTGAAGATGGATTTAAGGTTATACATGAGTTGAGCTAAAAATATAGAGACTATCCTGGATTTTCCAGGTTGGTCCAATTTAGTCAACGAACCCTTAAAAGCCCAGAATTTTCTCCAGGTAGAGAGATAGGGTAGAAGAGGCAAGAGATGAGGTATCAACAGAGGTCAGAGAGATTCAAAGCAACTGTTGCTGGCTTTGAAGATGAAAGAAGAGAGCCATGAGCCAAGGAATACAGGTGAACTCAAGACGCTGAGAATGACTTGCAGCCACCAGCCAGGAAAGAAATGGAAACCTCAACCCTGGGAGTGCAGGGAACTGAATTTGCTCAACAACTTGAATAAACTTGGAAGCAGATTCTTTCCTAGGGCCTCCAGAAAGGAATGCAGCCCTGATGACACCTCGATTTTAGCCCAATGAGACCCATATCGGACTTTGGAGACAGTAAGATAAATAAATTTGTGTTGTTTTAAGCCACTAAGTTTTGGTAATTTGTTACAGCAGCAATACAAAACTAATACAATTGTAGAATAGATAATAGAAGGGAATAAGGGGAAGAGATGTCAGGATGATTCAGCTCTTTGGACAGAGCTTAGGGGAAAGGAGGGACCATTTACTGAGATGGAAAAGAATAATGGAAGAACATTTGAGAAGGGAGACAGACAATAAAAATTGTGTTCTGAACATGTTAAGCTGGAGATGTCTATTGTTCATCCAGTTGGAGATGACAAGAAGGCAGATGGAAATACAAATTTGGATCTCAGAGAAGTGGTCAGGGCCGGAGATGTAAGTCAGCTTCATAAACATGTCAGAAATATATAAACGTGACTACATGTGTGCTTTAGGAATATACATAGATAAAGAGATTTAGAACATCTTCAGGATTTGTTCATTAACAATGACTAAGGAAAATTAGGAACGTTAGGAAGGAAAGGAGATTACATACTTTTATGAGTTGAATTGTATTTGCCCAAAAAGATATATTGGCATCCCAATCCCCAGAACATGTGAATGTGACCATAACGGGAGACAGAGTCTTTAGAAATGTAATCAAGTTAAAATGAGGTCATTAGGGTGGTCCCTAATCCAAAATGATTGATGTCTTTATAAAAAGGGGAAATTGGGACAGAGACAAGCACAGAGGGAAAACGTCACTGAAGATAAAGGCAGAGGTCAGGACAATGCATCTACAAGCCAAGGAAAACCAAACATTGTCAGCCAACCACCAGAAGGTAGGGGAGAGCGTGGAACGGATTCTCTCCGCAGCCCTCAGAAGAACTGACACCTTGATCTTGGACTTCTGTCCTCCAGTACTGAGTGAGTGACAATACACTTCTGTTGTTTAAGCCATCCACTTTGTGGTACTTCATTACACCAGCCCCGACTAACTAATTCACACATGTGATACTGTGAAGTTGACCCCTGAGGCAGCTGCACAGATACATTTTGAGCAGCACAGTCTCCATATCTGGCATATATAATATTATCACCCATTTTAAGATAAGTAAAATAGATGAAACCATGGCAAGAAAAAATAATCTATTAAAATAATTGCAATAGTAACCATACAATTTTAATCACTCAGGTTTTTAAGAAACAGCAAACATATTAATTATCAAGCACAAATTTACTTACAAGTTAAAGTTTCTTTTATTAGATGATATTAAAATCTATTGTAATTCAATTGATACAAATTACTATTATTTGAATATTAATCCTCCATGAAAAATTAAGGAGAGAAAGGTGCTCAACTGTCTTACTTATGAACCCACTTCTCCATGATGTTCCTTGTGTTTATTCAAATACTGTTTTATTTAACTTAGACGTGTTAAAAATGTCAAACTGTCAACATCCCAAGTGGAAGAAACTCAAAATTGGGCTGAATGTCTATGAACACGGCAGGTATCAAACCCCCTCCAACTTTAAAAGGAGCATGCCTTCTGCTCTAAGCAGAAATTTATACATAATTAGGCCCTATGCAAGGAATGTGCTTAAGGTTGACACTACGCATTATAAGAAATTCCCAAGTTCATTAACAACCGTAAATAAAGAACCTAGGAAAAAAAATACTCTTATAAAATATAGCACTTGTGAATTTTATCAACAATTTTCAACAAACCTAGAAATAGGAGCTGCCAACTTAATGTAATGTGAACTTACCCAGAGCAATGGAAGCTATAACGAGTTCTGTTAAATTCTGAAAAACTATGATTCATAGAAATCCAGAAAACATAAGACTGGAAGGACAAAATTAACAGTGTTATCTTATCCAGGCCCAAGGCATTAAACATCATCTATATGCTGATGATTCTCAATGTTTTCATCTCCAGCTCTGCCCTTCCCACTGAGCTCATTATCATCTTCCATTATTCCCATCCCATCACTCCCAACCATTCCTCATCTCTGTAAGTGGGACCACCATCAATATAGTCCTCGGGGATGAAAACATAGAGATTCTGGACCAGCCTCTTTTTCTTATGGCCCCACAAAAAGACATCGGTGCGTTTCTGTTGGTTCTGCCCTCCCATAAACTGTATTCTGAACTCTTCCACTTCACATCATCCCTACTGATGCCAATGAGTCCATCTTCTCTAGTCTGAACTTTGGCAATAGCATCTTATCTGGTTTCCCTGTTTCCTTTCTTGCCCTACACTCCACTGCCTCCAGAGTCTCATTTTCCACAGAGCAGCCAGAGAGTTTTTCCAATTTTTAATCACAGGATTTCACTCTTTTGCTGAAAATGTTCAAATGGCTTCCCATGTAATCATCATCATCACCATCATCATCATCATCATCATCATTATCATCATCCTCATCCTCATCTCATCCATAGAGTACCTGGATTTGATCCTTGCCTACTTCTCTGACTTCATCTGCTTCCACTCTTCCCCCTTTGCACTAAGCTCCAAACATATTGCATTTTTTATTCTTCAGACCCCTGAAGCAATCCCTTTAGCCCAGACCATTCTTTCCCCAGACCCTCACCTGGCTACCTCCTGCTTTTTGAGACTTAGCACAGATGTTGTTTATCCAGAGAAGTCTTCCTTCAGCTAATCTTGCTGAATTCTCCCCCAACCAGTCTCAATTTCATTGTATTTTATTTTCTTCATGCCACTGACTACTAACTGAAACTATATGTATTGCTTATTTAATTTTTATCTTTTATTGTTGTTTTTGCTTACACATTTATTGTCTCCCCCAGTAAGTCAATATGGTTTAGTTCTGTTTACTTTTCAGACACATGAGGGTTTTTTCTTTTGATTAATTATAAATCATTGACCTAAGGTTACAGCTATTTTTTTTCTACTGAACACAGAAAATCTGTGCTCTTTAAGAGCATGAATTTCTTTCCAAATCAGATCTCAGTTGACCCTCTGTCACTATGACATCAGTCTTAACTGAGGGGGAATTATTTATCACTCACTGACACTCTAATGGGAGAAAGCATGTCTTTGAGAACAATAGTCTATTTTATAATACTGATAATGGACAAAATTTTGAAACTTATTTTTTGGTCCAGTAGAAACTGATAATGCCCAACACTGACCAGTGAAATAAGATGAAGGAATGCCTTGTCTGTCGGTCTGTGTTCTCGTCCTGGGAAGACGTGTCTAGACAAAGCCTGGCCTGGACCCAGGTGTCCTTAGGTTTGAAGCCAACTGCCAAGGTGAGGCTTGAACCTGAGAGCCCCCCACCCCCATGCCCAAGGTTGAGATCTTGACCTCACAACTCAATGATGATAAACTTTCTCCATTTGGCCAGACTCTGTGAAGCTTTTATCATTTTAGTTTCTCCCTAACAAAATCACATCGAGAATCTTTTAACCTACACAATGACCTCCTTTAAACACGAGGAGAAATTTAGAACTGATTTATTTGACAGCAATTTGGTTTGAGTCCTAGTATTTGTTATGTTGATTTATGACAACAATATAAGTGCTGATGACAAAGAGTTTTATGACTAGTTCTGGACACAAAGATGGACTTCAGCTCCCCATACACTGTGTTGCCTCTAAGGTCACACACCAAAGTCGCTAGGCCATTCCACTGGAGTGGAGCTGAGTGATGCCTGGCCAGCCCGAGGAAAGCAATGGCCTTCAAAAATGGATCCTAAGCAAAAACCCAATGCCTAGTTTAGATTGGGAAGGAGGAACATTTGGTTTGTATCATCAAGGAAATGACATTCAAAAACTTCATCTTGTTTTGCATACAGTATCTTAAAATACTAAAAATTTCAAACTCTTTAGTTGAAAAGATGAAGAATTTATTTATAAGAATAGCTGAACATTCTAAAATACTTTAAAAGATAAGCCTGTGATAATCTAATGTGGTATTCACCACAACCCTGTAAGGCATGTGAGAGAGTAACAGTATTCCCATTTCAGAGGGGAGAAACTGAGGCCTAGAGAAATGAAGTGAGATCCCCAGGTTTATAAACCACTAAATTTTAATGCCAGAGGGCTGCTTGAATTTTATTCTCCGTCCAGGGTACCCATCTTCCAATAAGCCACTTTTCTTCCTCTGCTTATGAAAGCAAACCCTTTGGGTTCTCGCTAATTGTCCATAACTTCTAAGCAATAGAGTATTATTATCATGAATGTCACCTAAATCAATCTTAGCAAAAACATGTTGATCCAAAAATATCATCCAGAGTTCTATGTATCTCAAAAAATTGTGATAGGGGCCGGCCCGGTGGCTTAGCGGTTAAGCTCGCACGCTCTGTTTCAGCAGCCTGGGGTTTGCAGGTTCGGATCCTGGGCACGGACCTACGTACTGCTTATCACGTACTGCTGTGGTGGCATCCCACATGTAAAGTAGAGGAAGATGGGCACAGATGTTAGCTCAGGGCCAATCTTCCTCAGAAAAAAGAGGAGGATTGGAAACAGATGTTAGCTCAGGGCTAATCTTCCTCACACACAAAAAAAGTGTGATAAATTCATATTTCTAGTATGAATGACACATTATAGATTTGGCTACACTGTTGTCTTGTTGAACTTTACCTGCATACAAGTTTCAGGAAAAAATGCTATTGCAAGCTATCAAAGGAAGCTCTTGTCTGCTGAAATAAGAAAACACTTTACCTAAGGCAAATAGATTAGAGGTAGACTGAAATTTGGAGCCTAGAGTTAGGATACAAATCTAGGGTCTAAGTCAGTACAGAAACTGGCTCTAACAGCAAAACCTGTCAATGCTACAACCTCCAAATTCTCATTTTAAGTAAGATTTAGGACCACTATTTGTTAGTCTGCACTTAATCATGTGTTTTCAGTCTATACAATGTTTATCAGGATGCAATGATAAAGATCGTCTTGAACCCAGAAAAGACGAGGTGGACACCTGGACCAGGTCTTCTCTTCCTGTGCCCTACTCAGTACGCAGGCTCTGAGGACCCAGCATGTCCTACACTGATAGTATCACCCACACAACACTCAGCCCTGATTTGCAGGTGTGGTTCCTTTGACTGGAATCCCCCACCAATTGCCACTCTCCCTTGCCAAACCTTTGCTCATCTAGTTCAAGGGTCAACTGCCGCATGAAGCTCTCCTTGCTCCTCCCAAGGAAAGGGTCACCACATGCTCACATGCACCAGGCAGATGTTCAATTCCAACTCTCCCTCCAATGTGTGAGAAACATCTGTTTCTCATCTCCAGACTCTGAGCTCTTTGAGGACAAGGACTGTATCTCATTGCTAGTTGTGTTCCTGATACAAATAAGTGACCAAGAAATATTTGACATTAAAAGCAAAACTTCATATCCTTTTCATTTCTATTGACATAAGTCCCAATACTGTGTATTCACCAAGCCTAGAGTATAAGAGAAAGTCACAAAAGGTGGAGAGAATGCTAGGTTTCAGAATTTTAAACCTAGCAATGGGTATATGTATATGAGCATGTCTGACAGGAAATCCCAAATACCAGAGTGGGCACTCTGTTCTATCATTTCAATGGTGTTGACTTTGAGAATTAAGACATGAAATTTTACAAAAGGAATATTTGAAAGTGAAATTTTTTGTTCGATTATAATCCCTATCTTTCAGTATATTATTACTCAGGCCTTCTGAGTTGGAAGTTTGTCTTTACAGAAACCAAAAATTTTCAGAAGCAATAATTCTTTTCTAAAAATAATATTAAACAATTCAGGGCTGAAATGCATTTAAATTACTAATGACCTAAATAAGCAGAATTATACCAAGATAACCGAATCCCAGTTATGTACCTTCCTATTTTTTCAAGGTACATGTTATACAATAAATATGAATATAAAGGAAAACTATTCATAGAAAGCATGGTTTTAAAAAGGTTATGGTTTAATAAGACTAAGGTGCATCCTATTTCTAAAAACAAAAACAAAAATAAAAAACTGTCAGCATTCTCTAAGGGTCAATTAACAACAGCTTACGTGAACTGCCATATTTACTGCAGTCACAGAATTTCTGCCTTGGGAATGGCATTAGTTTCTTGAGCACACCTTTTCTCCTGTGAACTGAATGATGCTGTCAAGGACATACATGTGGAATGCAGTACCAATCTACTTCTTTGTGACATTTTCTAATAAATTTTTGCCAATGTCAAGATTTCTTTATCGCATTCCATTTTGCTTTGGCGTTATTTTTATTTTAGTGTCAAGATGGCATTCATATAGCAGTTACCCTGTTTAGAGTAGCTTGTGTAAGTAGTAATGAGACCATCGATTAACTTGTTTCCTTCCTACAACTGTGTAGACATATGCGTGTATGTGTATGTCATTTGTTGAAGCTTAAATTAAAATAATCTTTTGAGTCCTTCTTATTAAAAATTCCTATGACATTTATGAAAGATGTAAGCAAACTCTGATGCTTCCTTCAAAATGATAATAAAATATCACCAAACTCATTATGGTCTACAGAATCCAGGAGATAAAACACTGCTAGGAACTAAGTAGCTAACCAAACCTGAGGTCCGATCAGGGCATTCAAATATATCCTAATTGACATGTTCCGAATTTAAGTTTTATATATTAATTTGATCTTTCTGCTTCAGGCAATTTACTGCTTCAGGGTTGAATTAAATACTGGCATGTGCACATTTCCCACAGATAACCATATGTTAAAAGCCCATAGAATGAGGCTCTATTGCCTCCTGAAGTCTCAGATCACATCACCTCTTTTCCACCAGGTCTCCTATTCTCCACAGCCTGGGTAGGACCAAGAATGGGAGTAGATCTTAACCTGTGTTTCCTTAGTTAATGCCCATCTGTCTATGGGCTTAATAGCTTAATATCAGCTATTAAGTAGCTGATAATAGCTAACCTCAGCTTAATATAGCTTGATATCAGCTGACCCCACCTCTTCTTCCAACTCTCCAACAAAATCCCCATTTTCCACTTTATTAGATTTATCAACTCCTTTAAGTCTTGTTCATCTTTGCATCAATAGTGACTCACCAGACTATACTTAAAATTTACATGTATTTGTGTAGAGTAAACAAGATGCATGCCAGTTGAAAAAGTTTGGGGGCCGGCCCCGTGGCTTAGCAGGTAAGTGCGTGCGCTCTGCTACTGGTGGCCTGGGTTCGGATCCTGGGCACGCACCGACGCACCGCTTGTCTGGCCATGCTGAGGCCGCGTCCCACATACAGCAACTAGAAGGATGTGCAACTATGACATACAACTATCTTCTGGGGCTTTGGAGAGAAAAAGGGGGAAAAAAAAAAGGAGGAGGATTGGCAATAAATGTTAGCTCAGGGCCGGTCTTCCTCAGCAAAAAGAGGAGGATTGGCATGGATGTTAGCTCAGGGCTGATCTTCCTCACAAAAAAAAAAAAAAGAAAGAAAGAAAGAAAAAGTTTGACTATTTCAATAAGAAGTTTGGATAATTTCTTGCTTGATGATGGACCTTTTTCCCATACTTTTGTTTTTAAAGGACAGTGTAATTACTTTGAAGGTAACTTGCTTCTTATTGAGAGTACAATTATACACTTCCAATTACTTGCATGCCATTCACATTTTTAGAGAACTTATACTGATTGCCTATTATGTAGCAACCATGTTTAACAGTTTAAATAAAATATCTTTAATTTACAAAAGTACATAATGATGTTCAGAAAGGTTAAAAATTGTGCCTGAGCAATTTCACTTCTGGGTATATACCCAAAGGAAATCAAAACAGGATTTTGAAGAGATAGCTGCATTCCTATGTTTATCTCAGCATTATTCACAATAGCTAAGATATGGAAACAACCCAAATGACCATCAACAAATGAATGGACAAAAAAAGATGGGTATATATACACAACAGAATAATATTCAACTATGAGAAAGAAAGATATCCTCCCATTTGCGACAACACGGATGGACCTTGAGCGCATTATGCTAAGCGAGATAAGTCAGACAGAGAAAGACACATACTGTACGATATCACTTATACGTGGACTCTAAAAAAGTTAAACCTGCCAAAAACAGAGAGTAAAATGTGGTTACCAGGGAATGGGTGGGGGCAGATACGAGTGATGGTGTTAAAGGGCGCAAACTTTTAATGAGTAGCAAATAAGCCATAGAGATCTAATGCACAGTAGAATGAATATAAACAATAATATAGTACCATAATTATGTTATGTGAAAAATATCACTACATTGGCAATCATATTACAATATATAAATGTATCAAAGTAACGCATTGTACACCTTAAACTTATACAATATTACATGTCAAATTTATTCAATTAAAAAAAAATTGTGCTTGCGGTATGACTTCTGATAAGTCTGAAGGAATAAGATTTCAAACACAGAAAGTTCTGTTGATTCTAAAGTTCTATTTTCTCTCTGTACCAAATACTGCCTCCCTTTTTCCCACCTGATAAATTATTTCCACTTCAGTCTATCAAGTGAAGAAACCCAAGGATGCAGAAAATGCGAATCAACAGAATCTCTTCTATTGCTGATGGGACTATAATTTACATAACCACTTTGGGAAACACCTTGGCATTAATTTATTAAGATGAACTTTGATTCCTGGGTATATACGAAGAGAAACTC
The DNA here is from genome assembly GCF_020826845.1 of Diceros bicornis minor. Lineage (NCBI taxonomy): Eukaryota > Metazoa > Chordata > Mammalia > Perissodactyla > Rhinocerotidae > Diceros > Diceros bicornis. The sequence goes on along the minus strand of NC_080759.1, from coordinate 52,596,579 downwards.
TTGGAATATGTAAAGCCAGAGTCATGTACAAGATTGTTCATGGCAGTACTATTCATAACAGCAAAAACTCGGAAAAAATCCAAAAGCCCATCAAGGGGAAAGGGATGAATTGTGGTACAGTCACTTGATGGAATATCCTAGAGCAGCGAATTCCATGAACCACAGCTGGGCACAGCATACAGGCATCTACATCTGTGTTTCATCATTTTGTCTCAGCATAACATGAGGTTGAGAGTCCAGATGGAGGAGCCAGACCAGCTCTGGCACTAATATCAGCGTGACCTTGGAAAATTCTATAAACTCTTTGTTCCTCAGTTTTCTCATCTCTAGAGTGACAATAATGGTACCTGGCTCATAAGGTCATTGTGAGAACTTATGAGTACACATACACACACACACACACACACACACACACACACACAGCAAATAGAATGGGCAATGACACTACATATGTGTTTGCTCTCAGCATCTGAATATCATTTACTAGAATATATAGGATTTGAGTAAAAATTCAAATATATTTAATGTTTATATTCATTAAACACATGCAGAAGAGATCATTTCTATTTCTTATAGCATAACTATTTACTCTATTTAACATACTAAAAAGTTTGGATACATTTACTTAACTGGAACAACAGCAGCTATTAAATGTTGCAGGACAGTATTTATTACTATGTATCCTCAGTCACTTAAAAAAACATGTAGATACTCAATATAAAGTATTTTCCAATCCTAACTGAATTTATATTTAAAACACTCTCTGATCTTAAAAATAATGTAAGGCCACTCATCAAACAAGCACTTTGCAGGACTATAAATTTTTAAATTTAATACTGAAATTAGAAATAATAGAGATATTTCTTAGAAATAGAAAAAAAATTCCAAACTGGAGTAAATTCTTGAAATCATCTATTTAAAAGCCTTTGATGTTTCAAATGAGGAAAACTGAGACGCAGAAAAGTTAACAAATAATTTAAAAAATCACACAAATTGAGAACGGGACAACAACTAGAAACCGTATGTTTTGACTGCTAGTCAGTTTTCTCTCTAGTATGTCATATAAATGCGTTTTAAATAAATATACCAGGTAATACAACAGCTGTGCAAGCTAATTCTGAGACCACTGACCTGACCCATGACCTGGTGCTGTGTGGTTGATGGTTGGGTGTACCAATATCCTGGAGAAGGGAGTTAGTCTTGTGAATATCTCTGGGAGGAACTTCTTAGGTAGCAAGTCCAGCCTACCAAAGGCCCTGAGGTGGGGCTATTTCTGACTGGGTTGAGGAACACCTCCAGTCTCTTTGAGACCTAACTGCCTCCCCAACCTTCACTCTCTCCAATCTCACCTCTACTTTTAACAGATGATCAAGTCTCAGCAGCAATTTTTACTACCCCATGTTTCAAAATCCATTTGGGTCTTCAGGCAGCCTCCCCAACTTTCCTCCTACAACCAAGACTTTTCTCCTCCCTCTATCTGGGCTCATGCTTACATTGCTGCTGGCCTCCTCCTGTGCTTGGCTTGCTGAGTTAATCCCTATCTTTTCTTTCATATTTAATCTCACTAGCTCCACTGGGTCATTCTCTCACTACAAAAATGCTCACTTTTTACAGTTTTACTTAGTCTTTTTTGTTAAGACACTTTCTCTGACTTTTTGTCAAGTGTCTCAAAATATTTTCTTCTATTCCTCTCATCCATCCATATCTTAGTCCACTACAAGAGAGTCATTCTACAGAAATGCTTTGCCAAACATGACCAAAGGTTTCCTAATTCCTAATACAGCTGTCTTCCCAAGACACTTAATTGCACATCTGTGGTATCTCACTGTTGACAATCCATCCTTCTTTACACAGTTCACATACCTTGGCTTTGATGTTAACACTATTTTAATTTCTGCTTCTATGCTGTTTCTTTCTGCCCATCTTTTTGTCCCCTCTTGCTTCCGTCTATACATAGCCATTCTCCTAGCTTCTGCCTATAAGGTTTAATTCTTCTTCATACATTTTCTTCCATTATTTTGTCTGCTCCCAAAGCATCATCCATCGTATCTATGTGTATCAGCCTTCTGGCCATCTCTTGTTCCAAATTTTCTATGAAGTCCTAGGAATACATTTCTAACTGTCTGTTACCTTCATGGATTACCAAGGGGTTACTAAAACTCATGTTCATAACAATATTTTTCTCCCTTACACAAATGCTCTTATCTCTAACTTCCCTATCTTGGTTTATAACATTACATTCTTCCTGTCACCCATGCTTAAAACAATGATGTTAGCTCCACCTCTTCTTGTTCATTTGCCTCCTACATTTATTTCCAAGTTCAAGAGTGTCTGTCAAATATGACCCTTTATTTACGTCCAGTGATATTATCTTCATTATTTCTCACCCCTGGAGAGAAATTCTTGGGCATTTCTCACTAGCTGGATCCCTGGTACCATTTCATTTTCATCTTATCTAACACCCACAAGGCATTTGATCTCATAGTCCCTAAACTTGATTCATGTTTTGCCTTCTATACTGCCATTTTTTAGCTCATCCACCATTCATTCATCATCTATGGAGTATGTATACTGTAACATGTACTTTGGTAAGAATTTTTTTCATGTGATCACTCAACAAGCATTTACTGTGCAGCTGTTATTCTGGGTTCTTTTTTAGGTCAGGAGTAAATTAATATGAAAATGAATAAAATATGGCTCTCGATCTTAGTTTCTGTATCATACGGGTATGCTGAGGAATATGAGCCATTTCCCAAAATGTCTTCTAGGAAACAATATTTTCACAAGTGTTATGGAGAAATAGTTCTGACACATACTGGGTCAAAGTTAAACAAGGAGGTTAATTATGTGATTCTTAGAGCCATTAATATGGACATTGTAAATTTCCTAGAAAAGGAAGAGGGATATAGGACCACTAACTTATTATACTAGACAAAGGTTTCTGTCTCTGGCACAAGAAAACAACTCAGACTGGTAAAGTAGGTATGGCTGCCCCTGCTTTACGGATGGGGAAACTGATGTTCACAGAACTTAAGTAATAATAGTAATAGGCTGTAAAATGATGGCTAATGTCTGCTAAACGTTTTTTCTCTTTTGTTTTGCACATATTTAGCACTTTGACAACCTGCCCTATACTTTCACCTTCCTCCTTGCCCATCTCTACTTAAAACCTATCAGGGGGCTGGCCCCATGGCTTAGCGGTTAAGTGCGCAGGCTCCACTACTGGCAGCCCGGGGTTCGGATCCCTGGGCGCGCACAGATGCACCGCTTGTCTGGCCATGCTGAGGCCGCGTCCCACATACAGCAACTAGAAAGATGTGCAACTATGATATACAACTATCTACTGGGGCTTTGGGGGAAAAAAAGGGGGAAGATTGGCAATAGATGTTAGCTCAGAGCTGGTCTTCCTCAGCAAAAAGAGGAGGATTAGCATGGATATTAGCTCAGGGCTGAACTTCCCCACACACACAAAAAAAAGTTTTCACAAAAATATGTGTGCCTACTCACATTTAGTGGGATTAGTAACACTATACATAGTCTCATGTTAATCTGAGGTAGGTTTAGATTAAAAAACACAAAAAGTTTTTGGTCACTTCTCTCCTTAACTCCTTGCTGACAATATACTGCTAATTGTTCCTAGGAAACATTTGCACAACACATCATCCACCATACATACATTCACACACACCCCTCATAGGTTCTGGACTTAAATGATAATAAATGTCATTTGGTAAAATTACTACCTAAGCCTCTCATCTTTTCCATCCTTCTGACGATCTGATATATTGCCAAGAAATAATTCTCATTCAGTGGCACAATTTACAATAAATAGATTTTTTTTTCAAAATCAAACCATTATAGCTTATTCTAGTTAAAAGAAACATTACGATTATCACCCGAGCAATCTTTCAGGAGTCAGATCAGCCTCTACATAGATTTGGCATCATTTGCATCTTCATTGCATCAGTATATTATTTTATCTCTCAAACATTCATTTTTTTTGCTAAAAATAAAATAAATTCTAGTAAATATATTGTTGATTAACTAGAAACTATGTTTCCCTCCAATTTCTTTTAGAAAATTGTGTAATTTTAGGAGATCTGTGGATCCAAATAAGAATTTTGCAAAATTAATAGACAATCTTTTAAAAAAGCCAGTATCTTCTTTCTGGAGTTTTCTGGTGTATGACTTTTATTTATATGCACTACACACTTAAGAATCTTAAAAATGAAAACAATCCAAAATATATTCTCAATATATTTCTCTTCCTTTGCCTTGCCATGTATGAGTCTGAAAGTACAGCTGATTGGTGGTCCTGGTGGGTTATTCATTATTTAGTCGTTTTTAATCTCATGTGTAAGAGTCTCTGCTGATCAGAACCTGTTTGTACTCTTGATTTGGGTCATCATTAATATGTTTTAAATTTCTGAACCTGTTTCCATGACAGCAGAGTTCAGAGTTCAGATAAACATTCCAAACAGAAGGTGCAAGCATTTTGGCTTAGGCAAGTATATAAAAATGACATTATCCAAAATATCCCAGTCTCCTACTGCTGCACAAGTAGCTGAGAACCTCTGATTCCCTTACTGATCTCAGCCAGAGTCATAACCCTTCTCCATTAACTACTGGTGCCATCTGTTGGTACCTAAGGAACGGGCATCCAAATTTGAGGGTATTTGGATATTCCATGGAAGAAAAATCACAACTCATCTTATTATCTGAATTTTGAAGTTATCATCATACTGTACTTTTCAATTTTTTTACATTTCTACATTGTCTTACAAGGCATGACTCATTTCTTGTTGATGCACTCTATTTGGTGGACCAGCTCATTTCCAGTTTACATTAATTTGAATTTGAAGCCAAACATTAAGCTTTATATTTGTTTTTAAATACGTTTTCAAGAAATGTTTAAAATAATGTATCAAATGCATTTTAATATCGACAAAAAGAAAATTTTAACGATATTTTGCATTTCTAGATTTTAAAAATCTCATTACTCAAGTAAAAACTTTGAAAGTAGTAGCTTCTAATGTTATTGTTATTCTTCTCAAGAGTAATACGTATCATAGGCGTATTAATCATGTCTTTATATTTTCTATACTTCAGGTGCTTTGACATCTTGGGGCCTTGTTGACACTGGAGAGACCGCCCTTCCCAGGGTTAGCACATTCCTAGTGATAGTAAATGACTTTCCCTGGAGCGTGCCTTTCATATGCAAACTAACCAATCCAGAGCCCACACACTCCACCACCTCCTCTATTAGGCTCTCACACTCAGGACCAATATTCCCTTGCCTTAATCACTTCAGGGCCAGGAACCAGACAACTTGGGACAGCCCCCACACCCCAGAGCCCAGTGATATATTATTCTAGATGCTAGCCAATCCTAAACCTGCTTACCTGCCTCGCCTGTTCCTTCCAGGGAAACCACAACAAAGGCTCCTGCCAGCATTTACCCACTAGCTTCCACTGCCTCCTGACTGACCCCTGCCTTTCCCTGTAAGGCTCTGCAAGGAGTGGCACACCCCCACCTCTTCAGAACTGTGAGCAACTATCTTTTCAATGACATCCGTCTCCCAATCTTTTTGCCTTACCATAACTGAGTAATAATAAAACCTATATTTTAAAACAATCGGTTACTGGGCCGAGGTCTTAATATCTGTTTCTAAGTCACTAAGTTTGTAATCTATGACATCCCTAGCCTGTCTATATCTGGAGCCTGTAGTTCTTCCTAGTTCCAGGCACAAGTGCCAGATGACACTCAGCCCAGCGCTGACACCTACCCCCAGCATTTTTCAACGCCAAATGCCTGAACCGTCTATTTGGTGCTCAGGGCACGCTAACCCCAATACGGCTATGATGCAGCTATTTATGGCTACAGAAAACATGACCTGTTAGCCAACATTGGTCTGCTTGACACTGTATGTCTTGTGCCAGAGATCAATTCCAGCTCTAGGTCCTGGCTCATCTCTATTTATTCTGCCCCTCTCAAGTCCCATGGATGAGTGCCTGCATGTGTCTATACATCCACACATTCATATACACACACTTACACTCACATAGATCTTTCTAAAATAATTCTACTATATGTAAACATGTAAAACCAATATTAAGGAAATTACATTAAATAAGTGTCAGATTTTGGACTACCATACAGGTATTTGCACTTCTTAGAAAATAATTTTGTAATATATATGTATATATACATTGGTGGGTAATTACTGGTAATTATATTTTGGTAATGGAAAAAATCTGTTAAATACAAATTTCGTGTTGATTATATTAATCAGTATACTTTGCTTGAAAGTAGCTTTAAATTATAAGACACGGGCTAGCCCTGTGGCTTAGCAGTTAAGTGCGCGCGCTCCAATGCTGGCGGCCAGGGTTCGGATCCTGGGCGCGCACCAACGCACCGCTTCTCCGGCCGTGCTGAGGCCGCGTCCCATGTACAGCAACTAGAAGGATGTGCAACTATGACATACAACTATCTACTGGGGCTTTGGGGGAAATAAATAAATAAATAAATAAATTATAAGACAAATGTAAATATTTTACTTTTCCAGTAGCCTGCTTGTTGATTTCACTATTGAGAATTAATGTGGGATTTGTTCCAGAATTTTCATTTATATATTTAGAGATTATTCTTAGATATTAGTAGATTTCCTTGAATCTGGAATTTATCTTTTTGTTGTAGAGGAAAAAAACTTGTGTGAACAGCACATATTTGTAGTTTATATAAATATACATAATGTAAAAACATGATAAATATCTTTCGAACACAATACGGTACAGTTTATTTTATTTAGACGTGTAGAGATGATGTATCAACGCACACCTAGTCTCCTTCACGCAACAAAAGAGAACTTGGTAGAGTACCTGACTCAGAACAGGAAGCAGCTTGGCAATTACTTAGCATTTATGAAAAGATTCTGCTATAATTGTTATGTGATGTTTCCCACCCCCGAGAATCTGAGCTATTTCCTAATACTGAGGATTGCTTCATTAAATATATGAAAGTTTACCTGCCATAGTTGGCTTGTTCCCTAAGCTGCTTTAAGCATCTTTCCTTCTTTTATCCCAAAGCCTTTGTGGTTTCACAAATAATCTACAGACAAAATATACTATTTTAAAAATGAAATATTTATCATCATTTCAAAATAAAACTAAATTCAAATTTGTCAAATGGATCCTTTAAAATCCAATACTCTCTAATATGAGTAACTGGGCTCCAAATATTAGGTTTATATCATTAGACTCATTTAGAAAAAGAGAAAAGAACAATCCTTGTTGATGATTTACCAATAAGTACCTAACATAAAATCCTGGGAAGGAATCCTGTAACTTGTTCCTCAAGCTCTCAATATACTTTAAAATTATGATTTTATATAGGAATTTATATTGAATAGATTCTATTTCCCAAGTGAAGATTTACTTTAAATGAAGACCAAAAGTTAAATGAACTTATTTTCTTACCAACATAAAACATGATGAATATACCATTAATTGGGGGTAAAAGACTAGCCAGCTTAATATAAAACATCAATAGAAAGCAAATACAGCTAACAAATTTTGCCGTAAATACAATAATAATATAAGATAGGTTTGACTATTTCTTGAAAAGAGTCCTTATCTGAAATAGAGATCTCAGTTGTATTCATGTTGGCTCATAAATCGAACAGTTTTTGTTGATTTGGCTTTATTCTAACCATCCTAAATGACAATAGATTGGATTGACCATGCAGTTAAAGTGGCTAAAATGATAATATTGACCATGGCTCTGTCCAGTGCTTTCTAGAAAAACATGCCCTTGATGAAGGCAAAATTGTCCCCACAAAAGAAAGAATGGCTCTGAAATCTTTCCCACCTTCATACAACAATATCTTCTTAAGCATTTATTTATATCCTGTCTACTTCAAAATGGAGTTGAGACAGCTATATCAAGGGAGAAAAAAACTCTAAAAGGATAAAAAAGCAAACTAGAAAATAACACTAATATCTTTCACATTAACTTCAGAATGATTAAAACAGCCATTCTACCCCAAAACACGTAAGATTTCCACTTCTTAAAATCTTCTTTTTTCATTGTTGATATTTTTAGTTTACTACGACTATGTCCTTCAAAGTAACATTAACAAAATGGTAGGTTTATTTTTGGCACCATAAGGAGAATATTTACTGGCAAATTGCTCCCAAACTGAATGCAAATGAGAAACTTAAAATACCCTGTAGTCTCTGAAAATTTGCCAGTGGAAATATTCCTGCCTCCATACAGTGTATAATACTTTTAACTTCCAGGCAGACTGTTCTTTATTCTATAGGGAAAAGTGTCAAATTAGGAGAAGCATGCATTCATGAATTTGCACTGGATTATTTTTGTTTCCTTATTGGCAGAAAGCAGTAATGTCTTGAAATGACGTCTGATGAAAGTGAGAGAAGAAAGAATCAAAGCAGGACTGCATTTGAACATCAATAAGACAAAAATTATGACTACAGAAGAACTACACAACTTTAACGTAACGATGAAGACACTGAAATTGGTAAAGATTTTGTTTATCTTGGTTCAGTCATCAATTTAAATAGAGACTGCAGTCAAGAAATCAAGGGAAGACTGAGACTCAGAAGTGCACCAATGAAAGAATTAGGAAAGATCATCAAGTGTAAGGAAGTGTCATTAGAGACTAAGGCCAAGATTATCCACACCCTCGTATTCCCAAGTACCTGTATGAATGAGAAAGCTGGATAGCAAAGAAGGCTGACAGGAAAAAATTGATTCATTTGAAATATGGTGTTGGAGGAGAGCTCTACAGATACTCTGAACTGCCAGAAAGACAAATGAGTGGGTCCTGGAGCAAATTAAGCCTGAACTATCTCTGGAGGCAAAAATGATAAAACTGAGGCTGTCCTACTTTGGGCACATCACGAGAAGGCAGGATTCTTTGGAAAAGACAGTAATGCTGGGAAAAGTAGAAAGCAGCAGGAAAAGAGGAAGACCAAATATGAGATGGACTGACTCCATAAAGGAAGCTCTAGGCATGAGTTTGCAGAAGTTGAGTAGAGCTGTTGAGGACAGGGCATTGTGGCCATCACTCACTCATAGGGTCGCCAGAAGTCGGAGCCAACTTGACTGCACTTAACAATAACATAGGCTGGTAAAGAAGTAAAAATTAAGGGCAGGCAAACTTTCATGCATTGAGTATTTCCTGTGTGCTAGATAAGGGCTTAATGAGATAAGATCTCATTGGGTCCTCAGAGTGGGTCTATTCTTCTCTCTTTTTTACAGACAAAGATACTAAAGTTCGGAAAGTTTATATGTCTTCCCTTTTAATTCATTAATTAATACTTATTAAACCTTTGCAATGTGTTTGCCACAATTCTAGGTGGTGAGGCTTCAAACCAAGAAAGGAAATTGTCTCCGCCTTGCATTTTATTGGAAGAGACAGAGAATAACAATTACGTACAGTTTTAAAATTACACATTTGAATAACCACGTGGAGAAAGTCTTTAAGTCACTGTGATCTAAAATAACAAGAGGATCTATTCTAGTAAAGTCTTTTGAAGAGTTAGCATTTAAGCTGAGATTTAAAGGATGAGAAAGAGTAAGTATATTGCTTAATTCCCATCAGTTTAGAACTGGATGAGTTCTCTTCATGCAAAATTATGTTTACTCATATGTTTGTGTGTGTGCACGCGCGCTTGCGCATGTATATAGGGATAATAAGGATGAGATTTACAATAGGAATTGGGTTCAGGAATGAATTCAAACAAAAAAAGCTTGGCGTTCAGGAGATTGAAAGAAAACATAATAAAGAATAATAAAAAGTACATATATTTGGAATATAATCTTGTGATAAATCAGGCAGGAATGGTATGGAGGAATATTATGTCAGCAATTCCTAGAATAAGAAAAAAGATCATGTCTTAACCAAGACTGAACACTCAGAAATATGAGAACTCTCAGGCCTTCTTCTTTATTCTAAAGAAATAGCTCACATCAACTGGCTTGTTCAGGGGAAAGAGCCACAAATGTGAAATGCATCTCTAGGGATAAGTATAAATAGCCAATAACCCTACTGGTTTCATTTACATAAGATAACATGGAATTCCTTTTAAAACTTGGTGACAATGGTGTCATTTTATTCATTGACAATAATCAGTCAGAATATACTGTGTAGGTTGTATTTTGTTAAAGAGATTTAATTTCAGACACGATTTTGTTAAACAGATTTAATTTCAGATGCAATTCTGTTAAACAGATGTAACTTGAAATACAAAATTAAAAAGAGACTTGAAAGAAATGGAGCAGTAAAATTCATAAAAATTTAATTTTTTTAAAGGTGGTTTTTGTGATTTTGGTTTATAAGATGTAAGAAAAAGAATATAAAACAAAATGATTCTTTTCCAGTTAAGGAAAATTAACGGTAGGAAGTTCCTCAAAGAGGATACAATGATAGCTCGTTTCGCTCCCCCAAATTGTAGGTGTTCTAAATTTTTACAAAAAATATAATTCAAAAATAAAATTCAATGATATAACTACCATTGCTAAAACTTCATCAATTTTGCGTTCATTCAACAGATATTTATTTAGAGTCTATCGCACGCCAGGTGTCATACTTAAAGCTGCATGTAATCTACTACAACTTTTGGTCTATTTTTTAGAAGTAGTCATCTGTAAAACAAAAACAAACAAAATATGCAGCAATAACAACAGCAACAACAAAAAACAAAATTATAATAAACTTCAGCAAAATGCAGTGCAAATAGCATACAGAGAAATGACCACATGGCTGAAATTGTTAGAGCATACAAGGAGATAAAAATATTTAATCAATGACATTCTACAAAATAGCTAGGAATCAGTATGTCTTTTGTTTCTTGCTTCTAGTGTTTATAAGGAAAGGACTTTGTCCTCAAAAATTCATTCCATCAACTTTTTTGTTAGAATGATTGAGGGAAAACATTTTGTTTAAAACTTAGAATAGAATACCACATGCCCACGGTCAATTGATTTTCCACAAAGGGTCATCCCAATTCAATGGCAAAAGGATGATGTTTTCAACATATGGTGCTGGAACAATTGGGAACCATATGCAAAAATAAAAAAGGAAAAATAATAAATCTCTACCCTACCTGTATTTCACACCATTAAAAAAATAACTTTAAATGAATCACAACTTAAATGTAGAACCTAAAACTATAAAACCTCTACAGGAAAATATTACAGAAAATCTTCGTAATCATGGTTTAGACAAAGATTTCTTTAAAATGACATATACACATGAACTACGCAATAAAAATATGCATAGACTGGAATTCATCAAAATTACAAACTTTTGCTCTTCAAAAGACATTGTTAAAACAATGAAAAGGGGAGCCACAGACTGGAAGGACATATTTGTAAAACACACATCTGATATAGGACTTGTCCCCAGAATATATAAAGAACTCTTACGACTCAATAATGATAAGACAAACATGGGCAAATGATTTGAATGTGCACTTCAAAAAATAAGATACACAGATGATAAAGATGCACATGAAGAGTCACAGAATATTTGGTCATTAGAGAAATGTAAATTCAAACCACAATGAGATATCACAACAAACCCCTAGAATTGCTAAAACGGAAAAGCTTGATAATATCAAGTGTTGGTGAGCATGTGGAGCAACGGAAGCTTTCATATTGCCCATGCGAAAACAAAAGGGGAGAGCCACTTTGGAGAACAGTTTGATAGTTTCCTACAAAAAGCATACATTAGCCTATGACCCAGCAATTCTACCTCTAGGCATCAACCCAAGCAAAGGAAGACATATGTCCACACTAAGACTTGTACTTGAATGTTCGTAACAGCTTTATTTATAATCACAAAAAAGGAAATCATTGGTGATTGGATAAACAAATACAAGAAAATATTATTCAAAAAATAAAAAGGAATACATCACTGACACACTCAATAACATGGATGAATCTCAAAAGCATGATGCTGACTAAAAAAATCAGACACAAAAGACTAAATACTCTGAGTCAATTTAGAGGAAATTCTAGTGACAGAAAATAGATCAATGGTGGTCAGGGAGTAGTAGAAGGAGGGGACTGATTACACAGGGGCAAAGGGAATGTTTTAGGGTTACAGGAAGATTTCCTATCATGATTGATGGTGGTTACATGACTGAATACATTTGTCAAAATTCATAGAATTATACCCTTAAAAGTGATCAGTTTTATGATTTGTAAGTTATACTTGAATAAAGCCAATGAAAAAATTTTAATAGCATAGGTGTTTGCTGTGGAGTTTAGAAACAGACGATAAATTAATCTTTAAACTTTAACTAAAATTACAAGCATATTCTTTTCACTCCAACTATATATTCCAGAGTAGTACAAGGAATGCAGTTTAATGCATTCTGAGTAAAACACTGTCATTTGTGTAAATATAAGCATGATCATCTATATTCTCCTAGGACATGTACTTCCTTTGTGAAAGTATCTTCTAGTCAGTCAGCTACCGCCAAAGGAAGGAGGGCAATATGAAAAGTTAATGCAGCCTCTTTCAGCAATATAGAATACAGGGGGGGAAAGAAAAATATTAGGAGGAGTAGGAATCAGTCCCCTTGCAGTAATTAGCCTCAGATATATTGTCCAGCCATAGCATGGAAAGAGATGAGTATGTGGACCACCTGGGAATCAGTAGACTCACACCCATGCGGGGTGAAGGTCAGCAGCAGGGTCACAGGTGAGGACTTGAGAGGCAGTTTAGAATTCTGTGGTTCTGTAGGAGGACGTGGATCAACAATGAGGACAGTGAGAAGACTGGTGAGATAACCTCAGGAATGAGATTTAGAAAAACTTCACAAGAGGACCTTACTAGTCTCTGACTGATATTGGCGTCCATCTCTTGATGGGTCTGCTTGAAGAACTGGTATCTCTAGGTTTCCATCTTTAGAGTTCAAGGTCTTGCTTACAACATCATGAAAGGAAGAACTGTCCTCACCTCTGCTGGGGAGAGTCAATCTATCTTTCTCAGGCTCTCTTCATTTGAGGAAGCTTCCATTGCAGAATCCAACTAGCCAGTCTAAGAAACTTTTGAAATAAGACAAACTAATCCCATTTAGCAATTTTTGCTACCAGCCTACTGCTCTGAGAATTTTATTTGGATCACACTCAAAATCCTAGATACAATACAAAAATGCCGAGCAGTCAAAACAGATCTCACAAAAACCCAGCCATATGTGATATGTAAGCCTTAGACCAACCCATGACACACCCACCACAAACAGCACTTTTTTTATAGACACAATTCCAAGAAGTTCAGTCATCTGGGACCAGCACTACAGATGACCAGGGTGCTTAGAGTCATTGACTCTTATAGCAAGAAGGAACGTGTGATATCAAGAAAGAAAAAAATATGAGTGCAAAACCTAGTAATACAGAACAACATGAAGCCAAAGGATGACCAGACAAATACTCTAAATTTTTAAAAAAGTATTCTGCTGACTAGTATAGAATGGTATTATCAGCCTCTTTAAAAGACTGAGTACCAAGTACTAGGTATATTAGATACTTAATGTGAAATAAACCTTGAGGCCATAATGGAAACGCAATCCAAGTAAAATCTAAGAATGCGTTGGCTGTGGAGCTTTCCATCGCAAGCGCAGCAGAAGGACACTTTTCCTCCACCCAAGCCTTTTGTTAAATGTTGATACCAACTTGTCTGCCTTCCCCCAAACACTCCGAAGTGTTTACCTGTTATTCCATGTGATTGTATATTTCAGGCTGATTGCTTGTTGTGGCCTCCTGATTACTTCATTTAAAGTTTTTAATTGCATTGTCTTAAAAGTGAACACTACAGCACGTGTGATATTTAGTAATGAGCTAAAAAAGAAAATATAAGCTTACAGGTAAGACATTTACATAATTCATTGAGATTATATATAACACTATCATATTAGGAATGTACACACTGCTAATTACAAAATTATATTCCATCAACCACCACAAATTGAAGAGTCAGGGTGTTTAAGTCACTTAACTTGCTAAGTGGTTGGATCTTGGAATGTGTATTCACTTCTGCTAGACTCTCTGACTTTGTCTCTGGTCGCTGCTGCTGTGTAATTAATGTTCTCTCTCTTTAAAGTAGCAAAGACAGCAAGATTAACACTACCTCAGATATAGGAAGCTATGAAACCACATACTCCACCCACAAAAATATGCTGGCTTATGCTTTTTATAAAATGTAATATGTGCTTGAGACTATGCATTAAGCTTTACATGCGAATAGGAAACTAAATACATGAGAAGAGTTTTACACACACAACATTGAAGAACCAATCCATTGTTGTTTTAATTCTAAGTTTTAAAAATTGTGCCAAATTGTCCCTTATTTGGTGTGCTGGAGGCTTTTTTACTATTTTTGCTAAGCCAGCAGCCTGTTTCATCTATTTTTAGCTGCCGGGTAGAGGATAGATCACGAATAAAATTTGAGTTAATCTGCAGAGGTGTTTGGAAAGCATTTGAAAAATTACTAGTGATCGCTAGGCTCCAAAACTGGGTCATGAAGAGCAAGTCTCATAAGACAGATCTTTTGCCTTTTTGATAGATTTATCAGCACCGAGAAACGAGGGGATTCTATGAAAACAATGCTTCTCGACTTCAGTTAAGCATCTGAGAAGGCTGTTCACAGTATCCTGGAATGCTCTTCTAACTCTCATCATTTCTGATCGTTCTTCAAGACCTACCCACATGTCACCAACTCTGCAGACCCCAGTTAATCCAGGGAGAGTGACCAGAAGCTGTTCAGTAGTTCCATAAAACATTCTCTGTTGTTCCTTTTTATCAGGTGTATATCACAGTACTTCTAACAATTTGTTTTAATATCAGCCTCCTCTACTAGAATGATCCATAATATAACATAATGTTTAGCCTGCAATAGGTACCATAAATATTTGATGAGAGCTGTAGATGAAGTCCTGCAGACAAAATGAAAAAAAACCTTACTATGCGTAACAGTGGGTATAGGTAGAAACTTAATGACAACATAGAAATAGTATTTACTATTTCAAATGACAGGGAGTTATCTTACAGTATTCAACTAACTTTCTTATTGAATTCGTGATTTGGATAGAGGTAGGTGTTATTTAGATGACAGAAAGAATTCAAGAGTTTTAACACATTGGTGGAACAATGTGTTAAATCCTAAAAGATAAAATGCAGTCAAGACAAATAAAAAGTCCTAATTTCAGATTAAAATATTTTATAGTCTAGGATCAAAACACTGAAGCTTAGTACCATAACATGCATAGAAGATCACAAATTCATGGAAAATATTTATTGAGCAGTTCTTATGCGTTAGTTTAAATGCTAAGCATTTTACAAGTATCACTTAGCTCAGCCCTCATAACACTGCAAGGTAGTGACATCAGAATTTATAAGTAAAAGATGAGGCCATTGAAACTGGGGCCCAGGTTACACTAAGTAACACCCAAGGTCACACAAATAATATAACACAACATGGAGTGGGATCCTTGGCTCTCTAGGTCTAAAGCCCCATGCTCTTGACGTACATGCTATACTGATTCTCAAAAACATCTAGGTATGACTTGGTCCCTAAACAGATTAATAAGATTTTATGGCATTAGTAGATGTTTTATGTTAAGGGGGGTTGATTGTTCTTCATCTTTTTTGTACTTTTTAATAAATTTATAGTTGTTCAAATTACAGCATCTCCAGGGTGGCAAAGGGTCCAAAAAGAAAGAATGGTTATAACTTTTTTTTTTTTTTTGTGAGGAAGATCAGCCCTGAGCTAACATCTGCCAATCCTCCCCCTTTTGCTGAGGAAGACTGGCCCTGGGCTAATATCCATGCCCATCTTCCTCCACTTTACATGGGACGCCGCCACAGCATGGCTTAGACAAGCGGTGCATTGGTGCACACCCGGGATCCGAACCGGTGAACCCCGGGCCTCCGCAGCGGAGCGCGCACACTTAATCGCTCGCACCACCAGGCCGGCCCCAGAATGGTTATAACTTTTGAGAAGACTTAGAAGGACACGACTGCCATCTTGAAATGTCCTGAGAACTTTCATTTGCAAATTGGACTTTTACTTTTTGACATGGCTCCCATGGGACAACAGCCAATGGGAAAAACGATTTAGCAATGACAAATGTCCGAAAATAGAACCGGATAATTTGTGAGATCAGAAATTCCTCTACGCAGGAGAGTGTTCGTTTGGAAGGTGGACAGTGCAAGTTCAGGGAGCTGGACCAGGCCAGCAGATCTGACCAGGTTACCAAGAAGTTCCCTTCCCACTCTAGGTATCTATAATTCTATATTTATCAATGACCTAGTCAGCAGAACAAATGAAAATGTTAAAAAGCTATGATTCAAAAACTAAGATTCATGTCAATGTTTTTGAAAAATGCATATTAAGCATTTCTTTGAATTACTGAACATTAGCTATACTCCCACTGCCTCACCCGGAAAAGTAAAAAACTCATGTGAGAGTCAATAAGCCTAAGTCAACAAAGACACAAGGAGATGGGACAAATCTCTTTGGTGCATAATGTAACAGGTGTTCTCCAACGGTGGTTCAGGAATCACTGGCACCTCGTTAAAATTCTCTAGGGTGTTCACATCACTAAGAGTGATAATGGTATTTGTTTAGAAAGACTATAAGTATTTCCACTTCTAAGAGAACATATAAAACAAAAACTAGCAGCAATTAGGAGAGACCATGGCATAGTGACCAAGCACCAAGTAACACCACTGGATCTTTTGGCCCATTTTCAGTGTTATTCATTTTACATTTTATTTGTAGGCACATGTTGTTTATATATTTAAACTCTTGTTCGATTTCTACTTTAATATATAGCTGGTCTCAAAATCAAACAGGCTATGATATGTCATGCTTAACTGTTGAAAAAAAGCTGATTACAAGTCATTGAATATTAAAATATCTCATTTTTTTATAGGAGAAAAAGTAGAAATTTGTCTGTGTATTTCCCCACCAGTTAAACTCTTATTGTTGGTCTATGAAATGTCACTCTTTTTATGGTCGCTCTTGTTTGTTTTGGTCATCCTCCTCTTCATCTCCTACCCTCAATTCAATCCTCTTTCCCTCATAGTAACTCACCCCAGTGTATTTAATATATACATTCTTCTAATCCATTTTCCATACGGTTATCTACTTATATGTGTATCTTTGAATAAGATATATTGTGCCTTTCAATTCTAACTCTGTTTCCTATCTTTTTTTCACCCAACATTATACTTCTGAATCCCTGTGCCTGCAGAGAGAGATAATTCATCACACTGGGCAACATGCAGACTGAATTTCATCCAGTTCAGGCCCTCTGGTTTCCAGAGGGACTGACTAGCACACACTCCAACATGTGGGATTCTGTTTTCCCCATTGTTGGACAGGGAGGAGAGCATGTGGGATTCTGTTTCCCCCATTCTTGACAGCCTTTGAAATCATCTGAATTTTGCCAAATTGACTAGTATAAAGAGGTAATCTTTTTCTTAAATTGTATGTACAAATTACTAAGAAGGTTTCTGGTATCTACTTTGACAACTTGTCCAGTTACATGCCTTGCCCATTTCCCTACTAGGATAAGCTGTTCCTTTTTAAATTTTGCTTATATTGTTTCCTTATATATTCTAGGCATTAATTCTCTGCTGGTAAATAATCATGTCTTTTCCCAGTCACCTATTTCATACATCTCTTAACTTTCTCCACGTTGTCTTTCACTCAATAGAAATATTAATTTTGATGCAGTCTTATAATGTCAATTTTGTCCCTTATGATTTTTGCTTTTTAGACAAAAAAAGTTTGTGTAAGAAAACTTTTCCTATCCTGATATCATCAAGATATTCTCTAACATTTTTTCCTATACATTTTATAGGATTAGCTTTCACATTTAGATTATCAGAAGTTCTTTAAATCATCTTTAAATCATCAGAAGTTTTACATGCTCTTCCCATAGTTACGACAAGGTTCCTTGCAAGTTATACTATTTGTATCACATATCAAGGTCACATATATTCAGGGGGATCTTTTCTGCAGCAATGATCTGCAGCAATGACCTGTTTGGTTTTTCCTGAACAATTATACATGGATTTTATTATTATGAAATTGCTATTATTATATAATAAAGAGAGGCCTTACTATTTTAATTACATATTAAAAATAAAATACTTAACTTCAAAACATTCCATTCTATATTTTACAACATTGAATGAAAATATTAAGTTCTTGATAATATTCAAACTAGATTAAGGAACACATTGTTAAGTCACCACAAAGACATCCACGTATTATCATTAAGACTCTGTTCACTATGTTTACGCAGAGAATAAATGTTTATTTTTAATATAAGGGAAAGTTTTTTAAGACTCAAGGTCTTTTACAACTAAGATCTGATGCCAAGCCACAGTTTTCTCATTTCTAAAATAAAATGAATGGACAAGATGATGTTGAAGGTCTGCTTGAGCTCTAAAATTTTTATGAGCCTATAAAAATCACCCAAATAGAAATTTCAGTGAAAAAAGGCAATTTCCATGTCTCTATTTCTGGACAAATTTCCTAGAAGGTATGCTTCACTTGTGCATCCACCTTCACGCTTTATCTCAAACATAAGATCATATGTAGACCAACTGAAGACACAGAAACATCCTTTGTTCCACAGTAGGTTACTTGAAATTAAATAGCAAAAACAATACAGAACAGGGGCCAGCCCAGTGACGTAAGCGGTTAAGTGTATGCGCTGCGCTGCGGCGGCCCGGGGTCCGCCGGTTCGGATCCCGGGTACATATCGATGCACCGCTTGTCAAGCCGTGCTGTGGCAGCGTCCCATATAAAGTGGAGGAAGATGGGCACGGATGTTAGCCCACGGCCAGTCTTCCTCAGCAAAAAGAGGAGGATTGGCAGATGTTAGCTCAGGGCCGATCTTCCTCACACACACAAAAAAATACAGAACAATGAAATTTTATGCTAAATTAATACCTACTAATGCAGCATGCTTCAAGACTGAAGATGAACAATTTTATAAAATATGAGCTAAAAGGATTAGACATACCTCATCAAACAAAATAGGTATTTCTAAAATGTTATTGTCCAAATATGTTCTTAAGAATCAATTCTATGTAGGGACAAAAAGACACTCTCCTATGTCTAAACATTATAGAACATTTTATTGAAATATTTATTGAAATAGAAGAAAGATGCAGATCTCAGAAGGAGAATGGTACATCATTTTTAGTACACGTAGTTATTTCAATAATATTATATGTAATTTCACTTGATAATACTGGTAACATAATTACGCCAGTTTTCCCCTTAGACAAAATTTAATTTCTTTAGATATTTTAGAGGAAATCTATTGTAATTTTTTAAAATGTAAAAGATTTTACTTAGGGCCATTTAAATAACTTTTTCATTCTGACAATTTTAAAATGAGACAACATTACACACTTCTCAGAGTGACTGCAATAAAGCCAGATAATAACAAATGCTGTCTAGAATATGGAGAAACTGTAACACGCATACATTGCTGGTGGGAATGTACAACGACACAGCCACTTTGAAAAACAATTTGGCAGTTGCTTAAAAGTTAACTCACCATAACACAAAAATTATACTCCTATGTATCCATCCATGAAAAGGGAAAATTTGTGTCCACACAAAGACATGTGTGCAAAATGTTCACAGAAGCATTATTCATAATAGCCCAAAACTAGAAACAATACAAATGTCCATCAACTGGGAAATGGGTAAACAAAATGTGGACTAACCATACAATGGAATACTATTCAGCAATGAAAAGGAATGAACTACTGATACATGCTAAAACATGGGTGACTCTCAAAAGCATTATGATAAGTGAAAGAAGCCAGAGGCAAAAGATTACATATTATATGATTGCATTTTTATGAAATGCTTAGAAAAGGTATAGTCAGAAAGCAGATTAGCAGTTGCCCAAAGCTAAGGTTGAGAACAGGGATTAACTGGAAAAGGGCATAAGGGAACTTTTTAGGGTAATGGAGATTCTAAAACTGGGTTGTGGTAGGGAAGCACTACCAAGAATGGAAGTATGAGGAGCCCCCAAGGATGCTTTCCTCAATGAAACCAACACTACCAGTAATAATGACTCAATGACAACAACAACCATGTAAAGTCTGGAAATTATCTTGAGGGAATATAGCAAAAGGAGAAACATTTACTCAAGATAATTGACTAAATCTCAGTAAGAAGAGAGTCTACAGCATTGGAGCCACAGCACACTCCCCTCCTTGCCAATAAATGTGAAGGAACCTCTACTCTGAGTGGCTGGGACAGGAAGATGGGGCTCCCTCTCTCACCGCCTCCAAGTTTAGCGTTACTTTTTCTTCTTGGGAGAGGCAAACTACCAGCATTTCTTATCCTCTGCAGCTCCATGTTACAGAAGCTCTATTTCAGGCAAATGAGACCAAGAGGTCTAGGGCACCCCTCCTTCACCCAGCCCCCATGTGTGGGGTTGGAGCTCTATCTCAGCTGCACTAAGCTGACAATATTTAGCTCTGATTGGCCTTGTTCCAGCTTGCTAGCCTTCAAGGAGGAGGTTCCATGCTGGGAAGGGCATGCTAAGAAGAGGAGGATTACCATCCAAGCTCAGTGCCCTACTCATAGGGCAGGAGTATCACTTCAAAAAAAGTGGGCCTTTGCCCTAGTCCCCACCTCCAGAGCAGTGGTGCAGATTCTCTGCACAAGGGGATAGACAAGGTATAAGAACAGAGAGCTTCAGTGCTCTTTCTAATGGGATTGATTATATTTGAAACAGAGCATGGGGAAGTTCAAGCCTAAGGGTTTACTGAAAACAATGAAGATCTCAAGCCTAAGGGTTTACTGAAAAAAATGAAGATCTCAGTTAAGAGAAGGTTAGCAGCTCATGGTAGCAATAAATGAACTGATAGACCAGTTAGAAGTTTACCAGAGTGAATCAAGAAAAGAGACAGCCATGGAGACACCTCCTAGGGTTGGAGCAAATCTCAAAGACCAGGGAAAGCAGAGAAAGAGACAGTGAAAGAGAGCCTGGCTAAAACCACAGTCTACCTTCAGGTGAAGGAAGGCATTAAGGGAGACTTGTACATGCCTAAGGATGCACCCTCTGAGGAGTGACATCAGATACTAACCAGGGAAAACAAACTACACTGAATTAGTCCAGCCAGGTTACTAAAGAAATAAACAAGCAAACAACAGAAACAACAAGTCCAAGTGTGTATGGGGGGAGGGATCAGTATCCAGAATTGCTGCAATATACTACTAAAATGTCAAGATTTCAACAAGAAAGTTATGAGACATCCAAAGAAACAGGAAAACATGACCCATGCAAAGGACAAAAAAAGCAGACATTTTAGAAACTGCCTTTGAAGGGGCCCAGATGGTAAATTCAGCAGACTAGGATTGCAAAGCAGCTGTTATAAATATGTTCAAATCATGCTTAAAGAATAAAAGGAATTTATGAACAATGACTAATCCAATACAGAACATCAATAGATAAAAATTATCAAAAAGAACCAAATGGAGATTCTGGAGTTGCAAAGCACAACAACTGAAATGAAAAATTCACTTGAGGGGATCCTATAGTAGATCTGAGCTGGCAGAAGAAAGATGAAGTAAACCTGAAGACAGACCAGTAGAGATTATGCAACTTGAAGATCAGAGAGACAAAAGAATGAAGAAAACTGAACAGTTCCTCAGAGAAATGTGGAACACCATTATGCATACCATCATACATGTAAAGGGAGTGCCAGAAGGACAGGAGAGAGAGAAATGGAAAAATATCAGATAAATAATGGTTGTAAACTTCCCAAATTCAATGGAAAACATTAATCTACATATCCCAAAAGCTCAATAAACTTCCAGTAGGATAAACACAAAGAGATTCACATCAAGATGCATCATAGTTACACATTAAAAGAAAAAGACGGTGAGAAATCTTAAAAACAGTAAGGGAAAAATGACTCCTTATTTACAAGGGAAGATCAACAAAATTAACAGTTGACTTCTCACTCGACACAATGGCGGCAAGAAAGCAGTGGAATTAAATATTCAAAGTGCTGAGAGAAAAATAAATCGTCAATGAGGAATCTCATATTCAGCAAACCTATCTTTGAAAAATGAAGGCGAAATAAATAGGTTCTCAAATAAACAAATGCTTAAAGATTTGTTGCTAGCATACCCATCTTACAAGAAATACTAAGGAAAGTTCCTCAAGCTGTAAGTATGTGACACTAGACATTCATGCAAATCAACATGAAAAAACAAAGAGCACCAGTTAAG
The DNA here is from genome assembly GCF_020826845.1 of Diceros bicornis minor. Lineage (NCBI taxonomy): Eukaryota > Metazoa > Chordata > Mammalia > Perissodactyla > Rhinocerotidae > Diceros > Diceros bicornis. The sequence goes on along the minus strand of NC_080759.1, from coordinate 52,574,264 downwards.
GTAATTATGTACTTATGAAAGTGTAAACGCTTATTTCTTCCCCTTTGTTCTCTTAATTGATTTTAATAACAATTGCATAAAACAATATGTATATTATGGAATACTGCTCTTAAAGCATATATAAGTATAATATATTTGACAAAAATAGTGCAAAGGAAGTAGATGAGAGGAAAGCATTGTTAGAGTAAGGAATGCCACCAGATGGTAAAAAGAATACTCAGAAACAAATGAAGAGAACCAGAACTGGTTAAAAAAAAAAAAAAAAAAAAAAAAAAAGAAATGTTTTTATAACAAAACCTATAAATATATTCTTGCCCCTCTTTCTTCTCTCAGTTTCTTTTAAAGACTTAAAGTTATATAAAGTATAATTATAACAATTTATACTGTTGGTTTTGTAATGAAACATAGATGAAATATATATGACAACAATAGCACAAAAAGTGGGAAGAGGGAAATGAGCTATATAAGAATAACTTTCATATAGCTCACGGGAATTAAGTGAGTATAAATTTGGTAAGTTAATATGTATATTTAGGCCGTAAAGCAACCACTAAGAAAATAACTAAAAAAATGTAGTAAAAACTCATTGAAGAAATTAAAATTTTATACTAGAAAAATATTCACTTAATGGAAAAGAATACAGGGAAGATGAATAGAGAAATAAAAAAAAGGAGACAGAAAACAAAAAAAATGACAGACATAAATTCAACTATAACAAACATTGAATGTATACGAATTAAACAATCCAACCAAAGAGCACAAATTGTCGTACTTGCCCCCAAATCCCCCAAGATCCAACTATATGCTGTCTAGAGGAGACATCCTTTGGATTCAAAGATATAAACAGATTGAAAGCAAATGGATGGGAAAAGATATACTCTGCAGAAAGAAAAAAATGAGAACTGGAGTAAGTATCCTAATATCAGACAAAATAGACAAAAAACGTCACTAGAGATATAGAGGGGCATTTTTAATGATAAAAGGGTCAATCTATCAGGAGGATATAAAATTTGTAAACATACATGCAACTAACTACAGAGCCCGAAAATACACAAAGCAAAGACTGAGAGAATTGAAGCCAGACACAAACAATTCAGCAATATTAGTTGGAGATTTCAATATCCCATTTACAGTAATGGATAGAACAACTTGATAGAAATATAGATCAGTAGAATAGAATTGAAAGTCCGAAAATAAACCTGTACATTCATGACTAACACTGGAATTCTTTATAACTCCCTTTTCTGTTGGGTGCAGGCTTTCTTAAAGTATTTCAGTCTGATTACATAACTTTCTAGTTACGTTAGATTATTAAAAACAGTGTCTTTCAGCTTAAGACTTTGTTCTATCCATTTGTTTAAAATCTTCATTTGGAATCAAATAACTTCCTTCCTCCAATGAGGGCTAGATTTGAGGCTTCAGGGATTCTGAGTGGATGGGGTGTAGTCCATCTTCTAATATCTGATCTTTCTCCTTGGGTATTGGCCAGGGATAGGGGGAGAGGGAGGTTTCTTTATGGGGCTATCATTGAAAGTGGGTAATTATTTGTAAATATAAGAACAATTCTACCATGGTAGTGGATGATGGATACCCCCCTTGTGCTGGACATCATGGCACATCTAGCAACTTGAGAAACGTCTTTGTGAGTTGGTGGGAGCTGAGAGCTCATGAGAGACATGGGGCCAAGCAGCACCCACTGGGAGTGCCTCATGAAATTTGGTTACGTTCTTAGACCAATACCCAGCTGACAGAATCAGGCTCACGTGTCTGATGCACACAACACTTTGTCCTGTGTCTTGGCAGTCCTCAATCTCATTAATCCTCCTTTTCCCAATTCTTGGGCCTTTGGCCACAATGGGATCAATCCTCTCTATCTTCAAGGAACCATACACTCATCAGAAGAAGAGGACTTTACCCTCTCTATATCTGGTTGTACATAGCACTATATCTTTCCAATATTCCTTTTCAGCCCCAGGGGAATCAAAGCAAGACCACAGGTTCACACACACCCAGCCATGGAGAACGGTAACTGTCTTCCCTTCCTGAGGGGACTCATAAACTTCACAACTGATTCTTTTGAGAATTAACATCTTGGGACTTCGGGTAGCAGAAAGCCGATAAGCAGCACCTAAGGGAAACTTCTGCTCCATGGGGATGTAAAGGGCATGGATGGTCTCCCGTCTTTCTTCTCAATCTAAATCATATGCACTACCTCTTCATTTCTTCTGCTACTCTTCAGCAGGGGAGGTGACAAACCAGGATTCTCTCATAAGAGAATCTTGTTCTCAATAGGTTGCTGTTTCTATGCAATCCCACACTGATTTGTGAAAGATAGATCAGGAAAGTTGAATAATTTACTGTTTTAGCTAGGTGGTAGTTGAACACAAGAGAAGATGAAATGGTCCAGAAAGTATGGAAGTGTGACAGGAGGATTCAGAGTAGAATTACAGGGTATTGTAATATTTAAGGGAAAGATGGAAGAAAATGAGCCAATGATGGAAATGAAAAGAATCTTAGAAAAGAGAGAGAACAAGAACAATGGTGCTAGACAATCTGGGGTGGAAAACAGTTTCCTAAGTGTGCAGTCCACAGTATCAGATGCTATGAATACGTCAAATAGGATAAGGAACAAAAAGAGGCTATTATTTTGGCAGCCTGGAGATCATGAGCCTTTAGAGCAATTGTAATGTCATATTGTGAGCATAAGCTAGAGTCAATAGGTTGAAAGATCAACAGGAAATGAGGAATTAGAGGTGAAGAGTATACAGCACTTTCAAGACATTTGGTGGCAACGGCAAGGAAAGGACAGCTTGAAAGAGGAAAAGAATAAGCAAAGAGTTTTTTTTCCCCTGTAAATATAGGATAGAGGGAATGATTTGGGTATGTTTTTAGGCAAAGAATATGGAGCAGTGGGAAGAGAGTTATTAAAAATTTGAGAAACTGATAAGAACAGATACTACACGTGATCTTAGCCAAAAGGCTGAGCCAGGCCTGAGGACCTACTGGATAAAGTTCTGCACTCTGCGCTTCAGTGGCCTGGGGTTCTGTTCCTGAGCGAGGAACCACACCACTTGTCTATCAGTAGCCATGCTGTGGCGGCAGCTCACACAGAAGAACTGGAAGGACTTATAACGAGAATACACAGCTATGTACTGGGGCTTTGGGAAGGAAAAATAAATTAAGAAAGAGAATGAGTTATGAAGCAAGACTCAGAATATCAAATAAAAAAGAGTGTGGTGGAGTGTCGTTAAAAGCTGTCTTTATAAAGAAGAGGGCACCATCCCTGAAAGAGGAGTAATGATTGGACAGAAGGGTGAGAAATTGGAGTCTTAGGGTCACCTCCTAAACATGAGGGAAATAAAAGGGGTAGGAAGCTTGAGGATGGTAGGACCTGAAGAAGGAGAAATGGAACTCACCAGGAATCTTGTTTATTATTTCCTGCAATAATTTCATAGGGGCTTGAAGAGATCAGTTGAGATTGGAAAGGATGGAAATCCATAATTTCTGAAGGGATATTAGGAATAACACATTTCTATTATTAACTTCTATAGCTCTCCAAATGGATCTGGATGCTCTTTCAGAATTGCCACAACTTCTCAACCGTATCTCCGTACTCTAACATGCAAATCTTATTCCTAACATGCATTTTTTCCTGTTTTTATGACTGTACTTTAGTAAATCAGTCCTTTGCATTCCTCACAGGAAAGAGTGTCATTATTTTTCTTGTAATGTAGATAGGCTATTTTTTTTACCCCTTGTTCTCAGGCCCCTTTTCAGTCTCGCCTTGCAGACATCCTGCCTGGGACCTGAAGCCTCTCCAGGTTCTGCCAGCAGATCAGCTCCCACTCCTTCCTACTCTTCTATGCCAGCTTCTTTCAGGTATTCTGAGTTTCTTTTTCCTCTACTTTATATTGTAAATCAAAGCTCTTCCATTAATTTGCAGTCTTCTAGAAATGTGTTCAAATCCCTCATGTTCCGAGGCTCTCCAGGCATTAACAGTTTAATCCCCATCTAGTCATAATTCTGCTATCACTTTAATACATTTTTAGAGGGGATGAAAGAAAAATGATAAAATTCTGCCCCTTACATGAGCACTACAAATGATCCTTTGAAAGATACTCTATTTAGCATGTATATTGTACTTCCAATGGAAATTAAACACACACACACAATCAAACTGTTTATAAGTTGGCTATAGAATATTTCATAAGTGTAAGTACTGCCAAACTCAAATCTATTCTTCCCCGAGGATCATTCTATAGGGAATATCAGCTTTGTCTTTCCCTTCTTCCCATTCCTGGATAAAATATCTATCAAAGAAGGAAGTAATTGTGTGAAGGAGTATAGTGGTTTGCTATATCCATCCAGATCCTGGTCATAGCAGAGACTTAATGTCTTCAGTAACTATGGAAATAAAACTTTCACTAGAAAGAGAATACAGACTTGGGATGGGGGAAGTTTACAAATGGCTAATATACACTAATAACAGGCAGTTATGATAGCACATGCAAACTTCAGTGAGTATTACTACTCCCTCTTGGTTATTTCCCACCCTCCAGTACAATTTGGCAAGCTACGTCGACTGCCTGAAAAAGTGGAATGCTGTTAATCAAAGGAAATCAGGCCCAATGTTCGAGTCTGGAAGATACTTCTGAAACATTATAAAGTGTGTCATCTTGGCAACCAGCTGGAGTGCAACCATTCGGAGCAGGTCTATTTATCAATATGCGCAGAGAGCAAGCTTAAGACTTGCACATTGGTGGTGAATGGAGCATGACGAAAGAGCAGTGGAGACCACATAAATATTAAGCAATGACCTTCCGTTTGGAAGTTGAAGGCAATTCCTCACACGGGCTTTTATGCATTTAGAATTTATTTCTCTGGGTTCCAAGGTGCAGCCGGATTGTACTAGGAATAAATAATATCATGATCCAGAAAACCAAGGAAAAAAAAAAGAGTTACCAGCAGGAAAAGGAGTCGCTACCTCAGATGGCAATTTCAGAATAATAAGATAGCCATTTTATTTAGCAGTTTAAAGTTCTAAAAGAAAAACCTTCAAAATACAATCATGACCTTGGAAAATATTTACTTAATTTGTTCTATTCCTAAATGCCCAGTGAGTGTTTAAATAACTAATAGAGGGAAAGTGTGTGCTCCAGAATAGACCAAGTTCTTGTCAATGAACCATTTTCATAGAACATGCAACTCAAGGGTATAGAGATGTATTAAAAGGCCGTCTTGCTAACAGCTCCCTTGAAAAAATAAGTACAAATGTCCAAAAGCAGTTCAGAAGTTGGCTTTTGCTCAAATATAAGGTGCTTTAGAATATTTTCATCTTGAGAATATGCAAATGAGTACCTTGCACTGAATCTTCCCCCGTTTACCTTTCCTGCAAAATTTTATATGACAAGTTGCTCTTATTTGAATTGCTTCTTATTTGTTTATCAAAATCTCTTAGTACAGAATTCCACCTCTTTAGCCTCAGGATAATACTACTAAAAATTAGACTGGCACACCCATAACATTCCATAGTATCGATTTCTAACTCACAGGAACGTCTCGGTCCTTATTTTTAAAATTATAATAAGGACATTTATATTTTGCTAACAACATAAAAAAATGACATACCTTAAAAATCAGCTCATCAATCTATTCACCAAAAAATAACTTCGTAAAGTATATACATTTATTTTTCTTAACTATTATTTGATTCATTTTTCAAACTCACTTTGATTTCTCTTCCCTTCATCCAAAGCCTGTTACAGAATTACTGAAATACATTGTCTTGAAACTGGAGGAGATCATAGAAATCATCTAATCTAAAGCCTCGCTTTATGCCCAAGGACACTGGGGCCCAGAGAAATAATAGAAATTGGATATAGCTTTAATCGGCTTGAGAAAGTAATACCTTATAACAAGTCAAATGTAAAATCTAATGTAAAGAACTGGTCTCCAAAGTCTTTGATTTTAATGAGAAAAGATAATAGCCTTTTTTTTCCTTTTTGTCAAATGAATTAGTTTCAGATTTATTAAAGATTTGTTTCTACATTTTAGAACTTTAGTTCAGCCAGATGAGGTGGTAGCCTTTTCCTGTCACTAGCTGCCCCTCCAGGACATAATGGCTTATGTCCAGCCCCGGGGACAGCACCTCTCTTCTCAATGGCACTATAATGCATATGCCTCCAGACTGAGTGATCCATTCCCAAACATTTGTCCCACGGCTCTCTCATTGGAGAATTCAGCTCTTCAGAAAGCTAGCAACACTTATTTTTGGCATTTTATTTTATGTTTGCTAATCTTTTTTGTTATGCCTTATTTCTATTTTCACTTAAAAAATTATGAAGAAGCTCTAGCATTAATCTAAGAAATAACTGATACTTCAGTAATAGACTGGATGATTTAATTCTTGTCAGCTCTGCATGAGCCCTTAAATTCTTCGAAGCCCATTTCATTCTCTGGTTCTAGGAAGTTATGTTCCTTGGAAAAAAGTCAGTAAGTGCACACCAACTATCCCTAAAACTGAACACAACCATGGGCACCCACTACTCTCTTCCCGTAACCCCAATTTGGAACAAGGCTAGTTTTTTATTGCTTTATAAGAAGAAATTTCCATGATCTATGACAATTTAAATATCCTCTGGTTTGGGCCAATCATTTCCATTGGAACTGAGAAGGAAAACTTGAGAAATCAAAGAGACAGAACATCTCAAGACAAACCATTTTAATCAGCGGTTTTCAAAAGGGGGAGATTCTACCTCCAAGGGACATGTGGCAATGTCCGGAGACACTTTTGGTTCTCACAACAGGGGTGAGGAGGTGCTACCTAGAGCCATGTGGTGGGTAGAGGCCAGCAATGTGCTGAACATCCTACAATGCACAGGAACACCACGCAACAAAGAATTATCCAGTCCCCCATGTCCACAGTGCCAAGGCCGAGAATGCTGACCTAAATTCTGCTACTCAGAGTGTGGTCTTCGTACCGGCAGCTTTGGCCTCCTCCAGGAGCTTGTTAGAACCTTAAGCCCCATCACAGACCTACAGAATCAATCTATATTAACAAGACGGCCAGGTGATTCATGTGGACGGTCAAGTCTGAGAAGCACTGATTATACAACACTTAGGCAATCCTTAAGTGTTCTAAAAGATCATCCGTCTTAGAGCCAAAAAGAATACCCTTAACTAAATAACAGGCACACTGTTACAGCATCCTGTCTCTAATGCAATATTACCGTTATTACCACCAGTTCTGCTGGGTATTAGTACTTGTTACATACAAAACAATCCATTGCTCAATAATACGGAAAATTCTATATAGGGCAAACAAATGCATTGGAACCTCTAATAGGCTACTGCACCTTAAGAATCTCCCAGAAAGGGCTATCATATGTACCATTTTCCCAAATTATTTAACTATAGGATCTATTTTTCCTCAGAGCATTTACTAGGCCTGAGGTTTCACAGAACACATTTTTCTTTTCTCAGCACGGAAACAAAAGAGAAACTGATTCAAGTTCAGATCTCTCTCAGTAAAGTCTTAAACACATTATTATCTAAGATACATGTTGCTTCAACAACAGACAAAGCCCAAGGCCTGCCCTGACAATGAGAGTCTTGCTGGAATCTCGCAGAACCTCAACAGGAGAAAACCTTTATCAAGTCTTAACCACGCCCAAGTAGAATCACCCAGAGAGAATTTCTTACATACAAAAAATCCAGAAAAATCTCTTCAATACTGTTGCATGTTGAAAGGATAAAGTTTAGGCCTGGAGATAAATTTTCCTCATTCAGAAATCATCTTAAAAAGATGCATGCTTTTCTCACGTTATCTGACTGTCATAGTGATATAATACTTTCTTCGGTATGTAGTAGGAAAAAAATCATTTAACAAGCAATTCTTGGGAACAAATTGCAAAAGAGAAGGAAAAAAAGGTCAATAATTCGATGTCAATGGTGACTTTATTACGCATGTAAATTACAAGCAGTCACAGACTGTCTCTCTTCATCACTAATTACATTAAAGTTTATTTAAGATTCACTTAATGAATGGTATCACTATGGTGTGGGCAGCTTTGCAAAACCGTGAACATTTCCTTAGCCATTAACAATTCCCTAGGCTTGCCACAGACGGGGTTCGAGTCCGTCCCTAGCATTTAATGCTGATCTGTAGACATGTATAATTAGGTAGTGTTACATTATCAATAAATTTAAAAAAGTGCATCTTTATAACTGTGATTAATAATTAAGAGATGGTACACCTGAAATTTACACGTTATAAGTCCTTATGACCTCAATAAAATAATTTTAAAAACAACAATAAGTAAGAGACAGGATTTGGAGTCAAATATATCTGGGTTCATACCTCAACAGCCCCCCTTATTGAGATCTGCAAATCTCCCGTGACCAGTGTGCCCAGAAACACAAAGGCAAGGGCTGTACCTTCCTCTGCACACACTCCTGTGGAAAGTGGCACGAGATACATGTGAAAAACAGAGCATGGGGTCTTGTACACAATAAGGCATCACTCTGACAGCAATCACTATCGTTATATTTAATATCTATGTATTTAAGGCTGTGTAGCTACTCAAACGTCATTGGGTGAAAAACAGTCATTTCAGTTTATCAAAGTCATTGTCTTGGAAAGAGCCTCTGAAGGAATAATGAGTCCAGTCACCTCTGCCAATCAACCAAGGGTGTGATAAAGGAATAAGGGGCCCAATCAATTCTATTGATCAATGGAGTGATAAATGCCAGAGTCACTTAGCATTTAAAAGCACTTAATTTTTTTACAGAGTGTAGCATTAATTCAGCAAAAAAAAAAAAAAGTTAAAATTAAAAAGCTCAAGTGTTTACTGTGAAACAAGTGGTGAGTTCAAGGTGTCAGGAAGAGGTTTTCTAAAGGTGAGTTCAAGGTGTCAGGAAGAGGTTTTCTAAAGGTTGCCATGCATCTATTCAAGGCATTTGGATTTTGGACAAGCTGAGCTATCTTCACCTTTTATGATTCCATGTGAAATTATGGAATAGTTCGTTTCCTTAATGGTGCAGAATCATCAGAGAGGTGCATTTTAATTCTCTCAGCCATTTTGCTCTAATGCTTGCAATGCATGCATTAAATACATCACTGGAAACATCACCGGTCCAGGCACAAGATAAAACTCAATGTACTCCAATCTCAGTTCCTCACTGTGACTATCCACGTCCCATTAGAAAAGCCACTTAATCTTTGAGCATCTATTTCCTTCAGAACAAGAGTAAAAGGAAGGTTATTGAAAGAATTCATTTAGGTAATACAAAACAATTTATATGTTTAAAAATGATAAAGCTCTTCATTGATTCCATTACATTCCCCATAGCCTTTTCTTTATGGTGCATAACATAATCACATCTTTCTCCCATAGGCTTAGGGTAATTGTTGTTTGTTGTTCTCAGTGAAATTAAATTGTACGAGCTTGACATGTAAAATCAAGGAAATTGTCTCTTAAAAGCGAAAAAAAAGACACAAAGTTTTGAAAACAACCTTGTACTCCAATTACACATAGCAAAAATCTACGTGTAGCTATTGCACAAATATTGATCGAGCATCCATCACGTGGCAGGTACTGCCCAGGTGTTTGGAATACATCAGTGATGAAACACACAAAAATCTCTGTCCTCACAGAACTTAGATTCTAGCAGCAGGGGGCAGAAAATAAATTTACATGATTATTATAATAAATTAACAAATTATATATTCTGTTGGAAGATGCTAAACATGTATTTTAAAAAAGAATAATAGAGTGTGAGAGAGAGGCTACAAATGGAAACAGGATAGTCAAAGGAAGTGTCCTTGACAAGGCGACACTGAGCAGAGTTGGAGGGGTAAGGAAGCCAGCCACATGGGCTTCTGAGGGATGAGCTTTCCAGACAGAGGAAGGAGCAGTGCAAAGGCCCCGAGGTGGAACAAAATGGTGTACACAGGTGTGCACGAGGCAGGAGTGAAGCTGGGCAAAGTGAGCGAGGAAGAGGGGATGGGAGGTGAGAGTCAAGAGGGGACAGGAGGTCTGTTGTCACTGCCAGGTCTTAAAGGAAGAGGAAGCAGGGTGCCCATGGGAGGGGCATTGGGGGCAGAGTCCCTGGGCACAAGCAAGGGTACCCTTTGTCCATGGAGAATTTAATTATAATAATAAGCCAATTGGAATTCAGTCTGCTTTTCTTTTCCACCATGGGCCAGCAACTTTAAGCAATGTCACAGATAAAATACTCCTCAACCCCTTAATTTTTCTATTGATCTAAGTTCTAAATAATTGCTGTGGTTACTGTAAAATTTTAATTGTACATAATATATTTACTATAACTTCCTGCTATACAATCAACCCCTAAAAATCTGTGGACTCAGCTACATGCATTCCTCGCAAGAGGAAGTTTGTAAGGGTCCAGATTGTTTGAATTTGCGGTCTCTACCTCCAATCTCTTGTGGTATCACAGAGCTCTGCCTTTAGATTCAAAGTCAGGCTATTACAGTGATTATAATGGCAAAGAAAAAAATCTTGAGTTACCTTCTATGTAAGCACTTGGCATTTTATTTGTGCTCCAAATTTAAAACAGCAAAATAGATTGCAAACCGTAAAGTATAATTCTGTCTGTGCGTGCAAATTTTAGTTCATACATGTAGTATTCTACTTATTTTCAATTACAACTTTAGAACACAAAGTTATTTTTAAATTGTTATTCTTCTTATATAACTGTAAGTAATTCTTATTAAACTATAATGTTTTACTCATTACAGTGACACCAAAAAGTATTTTTTTCTAATTTTTTGCCCCCAAAATGCCTTAATGTAACTAAGAAATATTAAGCCATTATTTATTTCCCTTTTTTTTTTACTGTAATATTTGTTGGTTGGTTTGTTTTACCAGCCAGAAGATACATACAAAGTGCAATCAAAGGAAATTTCATTTTTACCTTTTTTTCTAGTCAAATTATTAATTTGATTTCATAATTATTATTGAAAATAACACTTTGTTTAGAGGAGGGAATGTTAAAAAATTACCTATTCCAGTTGTCAAACCACAATGACCAGAAGCAACCCCTTGATTTTGCTTCTTAAATATTCAGTGAACGAAGCACAATAAAATCACTTAGTCCGGAGACCGACTTTATTACTTTGGGTCGTTCTTCTCCACAGTAGGAACACTTCATGAACAGTTGAATCAATAAATGGATCAATAGGAAAAAGTGAAAACAACCTAGATAATAGGATTTGAAAGGCTGATAGGAACATGCCATGCCAGATACAGGACACAGATACCAAAGTGTCACTTTACGTAACATGCGTGGCAATAAATTAATCTATATTCTTGCTTTAAACATCTAGATCGTGTTTTAAACAACCGTAATTGTTATTTCTAACTAAAGTAACAATTAAATCGTGTAAATGATATCCAGTAATGTATTTTTTTTAATTCTGCTGGTTTTATAAAAACATAACAGAAGAGGAAATCAGTCATGATTGTCCATCAAATAATTAATATATTGGCCCCTTCAAGCATACAATTAGACAATTGATGCTTGTCACCTATACATCAAACAGAATAAATATTAAAATAAACCCATTTTAATGGATACTTTTTATCAAGTAGAGATATGAGAGAAGTAATTTAATTTGATGGCAGAAACCTAATAGATGTGTTCTAAAACTACCAAGTAGCAAACTATTAATTTCCTCTGATATACAAACTTCAAGCTATGATTCCTTCTACATATTTATTATATTATGACCCAACATATTATATTACGACCCAAAAAATATAATTTATTATATTATACAAAACAGGTGTATATAATGCAAAACTATATCTCAGAAATTTTGATCATTTTCATAGCACTTTTTAAAAGAAGAGACATTAAAATCATTTTCTGTAGTTATTTATAATAAGTTAAATCATACTTTAACAATTCTTAGTGAGATATTTGAATATGTCAATACTCATTATAGCCTTTCAACCATTTGGGACCCACCTTTAGTGCAATAATTAAGAAAGAGTGAATAGCACATCCAGAAATTTTCTATATTACTTGTGCACTTGTAGTTGTTTCCTTTTAAAAAACGGGAAAATAAAATTTCTGGTGCTCACTGCTCATCTAAGTATTACCTCCTTACTGTAAAATGTTCAGAAAAATGAACAATATAAAGAAGAAAATAATCATCACATCACCTGTGGAAAAAATACAGTGAACAGCTTCATCTGTATCTGTATTTTTATTTTATAAACATTAATAATGTTCAAATTTTAAACAAAAATGGTATACTATTTCTCTATTTTTATAATCTGCTTTGTAAAATTTAAAAACCTATCTTCCACAATTGTTCTTGTCAATAGGCAAAATATAATTCTAATTGCTACACAGTATTCCATTTTATGGATATACTGTATTTTATTTCACCAGTTGGCTGTGATTGATTTTCCTCTCCTCCCCTTCCCTTCTCTCATTCCTTTTTCTCACTTCTTCCCCTTTCCATCCCACTCTGCTTTTTTTTTCTTTTATAGCGTGATTAAAATGCACTAAGCACTTACCATGTTAGGTTCTAGCTTCTGTGTTGAGTTTTACGTGTATCATCAACAGTTCTTCTCACAACTTTCTAAGTAGTCATTACTAGTGCACCCATTTTACAGATAATGAAATTGAGGCTTGGAGAGATGGAGGAATTGCCCAACATCATCAAGAATAGTAGATGGCAAAACTGAAATCCAAGTTCAGGAGGGTCAGTTTCTAGAGCCTTAACTATTTCACTGTAATAGACCCCGAAACACACATTCTTAAGTAGGTGGCCTATTCTTGCCCAAACATTTCCTTAGAATAAAATTTCCATCAATGGAACTACCTATGTGCTAATTTAAATTTTTTGATATATATTTTCAAACTCTTTTCAATTAACATTTTACCAATGATACATGGAAATTCTTGGCTTTCCACTTCTTAGGACTCAATTTTGTTTATTCAATATTTTAAAATATTTTTTGTTCAACTTGTCTTTTGTTTCTTTCTGCTAAGGTAGGAACTCTCTCCCCCATCTAACATTTCTGGAGGAACAAGCCTTCTGACCCAGGCTTCTTGAGGATGTCTGAGGATAGTGAGTTTCCTTAAGCTGCCTGACCTCCTACTGCAGTCAAAGCCCTCAGATGGGAAAGGTGCATCCTGGTCCAGGGTGCTGTTGCCCAATGCTCACAAAGCTGTTGGCACCTGGGGTATCTTCAGTCCTTATGCACACTGGCGGTCTCCTCCTTAGAACTGCACATCTCTCTCGATCAGCCTCACAATGTTTCTAGGACACCAAAGCAATGCAGCACGCTCCCAGGCCACAAAGTCTCAAGGGGATCCTCGTAAAAATGGCCTCCTCTTCTGTCCTCTTCCATTTCAGCCTTGTACCATCCAGCACTTCCTTTATGTCTAGTAAAATTATTCTTGTACTCATGGGGTACTCGACCTGTGACCACTACCCTGTCTGATCACCATTTCTGCTCATCCAGCAATCTCCAGTGCTCTTCACTCCTGTCCTTCCTTAGCTGGACTCCACGCTGCACTATAAAATGCAGCCAGCTTTTCTCAAGTACCCCAATGCCTTTGTCCATTCTCCTTTCATGACTAGTCTGGCAAAAGATCCAATTAGGCTGTCTGCCTTCTCCATGTCTGAGTTCCAACAGAATGACTTCTGCTGGAAAAAGTAGCCTAACTAAACACACTGCTGCTCTTGAGAATCTGTGCTGCGTGGAGTCCAACCTCAACTCTACTGACAGCATTTCTACTCCCCTAGTCACTCGGACCTCTGCTCTCCACCAATCACACTGGCCACTATAGTTTGGCTTCCACACAAACCACTGCTGGTGGAGCCCTCACACCGTCCCATCCGTCTGCTCATCAAGATGATCTCACTTCACCTCTCCTGTACTACTGAAATCACCTTCCGCTGGTTTCCATGACACCTCACTCTCCTTGTGTTGTCCTAATGGGATTTTTTCCCTTTCTCACTCTACTTTCTGGGTTTCTCTGTCTGCCGGATAACTGTTGGTGATCCTCAGGATACTGCATTAGGACCTGTGCTAACTCTACGCTGTACCTTGACAATCCCTTCTCAAGTGTTTTCCATCACTAGCTGCTTGCTTGATGATACCCCGATTCTACACATCCAGCCATGATCTTGCTCCTGAATCTCAGCCTATATATCTAATTGTTTATTTGTCCATTTCCTTAGAAGTTTAGGTTTCTGTCTTCATCAGTTGGATAAAATAGAGTCATGTTTACAAACAGACATAGGAAGAGGAGCAGGCGTCCTTGGCTACATCTTACTTAACTTTTAGATCTTATCTTATTTATTGTTTTCTCTGGGAAGCCTTCTACAAGTGCTAAATCTGGATTAAGGGCCCGTCTTATCTTTTGGCACCTTGAACTTTTGTCAGATTGCTTAGCACACTGTATTACAATTTCCTGCCTCTCTCAGTTGACTATAAGCTGGCTCCATGAGGACAGAGAAAACACTGATACTTTTCACTACCATATTTACAACAACACTTTGCCCAGTGCACACAGTAGGTGCTCATGCGCTGAGGTGAACTGAACTGAATGAAATTAAATTCTGCCTGGGTTCTCTCTCCATATATAGGCCACCAAAGTTAGGCTGTTTTGTCCTGCCCTGTTAATCTCCACGTCTCAGCTGTCACTTTTTAGGGATGGTTGCACAGACATCTTCCTCAAAAGCCCCTTTCTCCAGGCTTATCAACTCTTGCTAATTGATGCCCATGAAACCACTGACCCCTCCATTTTTCAGAGAAGAGGAATCTACAGATCCATCTGGGCTCAGCTTTACACTTTGCTACACCTTGAAAAGTCCTCCCCATGATTATTTCACCCTCCATTTATTTAGATTTATTTAGCATACTGAAATCTTTAATCGACCTGGAATTTGTTTTCCTAGAATCTAACGATATATATCTTTTCCAATTGGTTGGTTGTCCTAGTACTATTTATTATATTCTTCAGTGATCTAAAACTTCAACTCTATAAACAGTAACATCTCCTAGTGCCATGGAGAAGAGTGTGGACCCTGGAGCCAGCTGCCCAGATCCAATCTCACGCTGTCACTCAATGTGACCACTACCCTGTCTGATCACCATTTCTGCTCATCCAGCAATCGCTAGTGCTCTTCCCTCCCATCCTACTTTAACCTTCCTGTGCCTCTGTAATTCAGGAGTCACAACAGTCACTATTGTTCGGGCTTGCGGTTAATTTATACGTCGCATGCTTAAAGGAGTATGAGAGAGAGCAGATCTTTCTGTGCTACTGTGGATTATCACTGTCGTCTGTTTTTATACTTTATCTTCAGCTCCATTCACCTTCCCACTGTTGAATCTGTGCCACATTGCTCTAATTGCTGAAGAAGGATGACCCATTTTCATGTTTAGAAGAATAATCCCTCTGAGTCATCATCCCTTTCCTCTCTTTCTCGTATTTAAAAATATCACTTTGCTATTCTCGTTCAATTATTTGTTTAGTAAAATCCTTTTTTCCAAAACTATCAATAACAACAGTTCAGTACTACTTATGGATTGCTTTCTATAGGTCAGGCACTGTGTTAAAGGCTTTATTGACATGGAAAATCAAATTTAATCCGATGAGGTATGCTTTATGATTATATTTGCTTTACAGATTAGGAGAATGAAGACTGGATCCATTAAGTAAGGAACCCAGGCTGCCTGATTCTGAAACTTGTGTCCTACATGACTACAGGGCACACTTCCATTATAAAAAGTCTTGTTGGGATTGGGCTCAGATTTAGATTAAATCTATACATTTATTTGGGGAGAATTGACAGTGTTGAATACTAAGTCTTCCTGTTCAGTATTATGATTGTTCTTTATTCAATTATTTGTTTATGTTCTTGATTAAAGTTTTATATTGTTAATATAACTAATATTTATAGAGTACTTACTACATTACAGGCACTAGTTTGAATGGTTTACAAATATTAACTAATTTAATTCTCATCATGACCCTATGGCATTAGCATTATTATTATTATTTTAATTTCACAGATAGAGAACTAAGGCACAGAGATGTCTCTTTAAATTAAATGACTTCATATCACATAGCCAATGAGTGACAATGCTGATGTTTTTATTACACTCTCTTGGCTCCAGAACCCATGACTTTTGGTCACTAAGTTCTCAGACTACCTCTCAAATCATGGATAAGGAATATTTCTATTCATTCATATATTACTGATACTTGTGAGTGGGAACTTTTCTCATTCTATTTTTACCCTGTTAGTCTACAGGAAAGCATTGGTTTTTGTATATTATCTTGCTACTCTACTGAAATGTTATAAATTCTGGTTGTTTATCAGTTGATGGTCCTGGATTATTTAGGGAGATTATCAAAATAAATCTAGGTTTTGTTTCTCAATATCCAAAATATATCATTTTATATTCTTTTAAAACAATGTTATTGTTAGCACTTCCTGAACAATTTTAAATAAATAGATTTTGCATTAGACATACTTGTCATATTCCCCTTTAGTGGAAATGCTTCTAGTTTTTCACTAATAAGAGACTTTCTGTTATTTTGCTTTTTTTCAGATGGGTACTGTCTAACCTGTTAAGAAAACACTGGGCATTGAGATTCTTACATTCAGTCAGTTACTGATTATCATTTCCTGGATCTTTTATTATGAAAGGGTGCCAGAACTCCTCCACAAAACAGGCTAAACACTCAATGGAGAGGACAGCTGTGTATCACCCAGTAGAACTCTGCTTTCTACAATATAAACATACAATTGGTTTTGTAAATAAAAAGGAGAGGCCCGAGGAGGGAGTTATTTCCCTTATTCTTGTCATGATTAACCCTTCCAAGTTCACTTAAAATCATTCCACAATCAATTATATTAATAGGTCATTTTTAAGGAAGACGTGCATTGTTTAGCTAAAGGTAATGTATTTTTTAAATAAATCACAATCCAAATGGCAGAAAGTTTTGCCTATATTAATTGATTATTTTCATTCAGGGCTTAAGAATCAAATGAAATCAATGTAAATGCATGAGAAGCAGCCCTAAGTAGCTTTCACACATTTCTTGTACAGTTACCCAGGAAGCAAATGTTACGCACACTCATGGTTCCAGTAATTGAAATGGTTGCTAATGTGGCTCCAAGGTTCCCAAGTTTCTGGGTTTTTTTACTTAAATGATGACACACATTCATTTGGTTTTTAATATGAGAGATACTGAGTCAATAAACTTTGACTTATTTCCATAACAGAATTGTAAAGGCAGTACCTGTAGCAGGTTACTCTTTGCTTTAGTTAAAAATATATATCATTTTAGCTTTAAAGTAGCTCTGAATCATTCCATTCCAAAATTTTTTCAGGATTTTAGAACTTTGTGAACACCTATAAATTGGCACATGACTACAAATTGAAGTCAAAGAAGACCAACATATCAAGCAAGATGAATCTGGATCTTTTAAATCTATATTTATGTATTTTTTTTAGTTTTAAGTCATATATGTGTTATGCAGAAATATAATCAATAAGTGGTTTTACATTTCTGCTCTTTCCCTAATTCTGTTTGCAACATCACCCTTTGCAATGGTCTTGTAAAACATTCAGGAAAGTAACAGCAGTGAAGGCCTTTAGAGACTTTCTTTCGAAGATTGTTCTATAAAACCTCCACCTTTGATCAGCCCAACCCTACGCCATCTCTGCTTCTATATTCTCTGCTAAGTGCTGCCAGAGAAAAATTCCATACTAATGGTGCCAAGAGCAATTACACAACCTCACTTTGGTCCTCAGAGACTTTGTTGAAGCTTCTCTGTTTTCCAGATTCTCTGTCCAGTCACCACAGAGGTTATTTCAAACCTACATCATGCTCTCACCACCAATAAACCCACCAGATCTCCAGCTCAGGAGACAACTTTTGCTCCTTCTGATCTGTGAACTGTGGAAATCTACAGATGAGAAAGCTTTCAACCTCTCTCCTACCCAAATGAGCTTTAGGGCAGAGTCCCATAAAATAAAAAATTAACATCTTTGAATTTAACTATACAAGCTCAATCACAGTGACAAAAAGAAGTGAATGATAACAATTCTGAGATGCATACTTTTTCACATTTTAACCCTCTCTGGAAATGAGAATGCATCTTACAGCCAGTAGCTTTTTACACCACCTCTCTGCCAGATCGTGGTCATGGCACTGTTCTCAAGCCCTGCACGTGGTGGAACTTGGCCCCTCTGTGTTTCATTCAAAAAACTCTTGAAGGACTTTGAGGAAGGAAAATCGATTCTGGCTGTGGTCTGAAAACCTTCCAGAGACATTTTCTGGCGAGATCAAGAAAACCAAACTTACAGAATGTGTCCCAACAGCTAGAATGACAATCACAGAAGCAACTGTGGAACACTTCTTAAAAATGTTCTGTACCCTCACCACTTTTAATGTCACCGAGAATGGTAGTGGGGAGCAAACTAAGATGTTGATGATACAGTATCAAAGTGAATCAGAAGAGAAAGACTGTGGAAAAGTTTTGGGAGTAAACTACAAGAGCTTTTCCAATAGCATAAAACAAAATTTTAAGTAACAAAAAAGCTTTGTGTCCTAGTTTGCATCCTAATTTTTCTCTCTCTCTCCTTTCCTACCTTCCTCACTCCCTCCCTCCCTCTCTCTCTCTCTCACTCCCTCCTCTCCTCCCTCTTCCCCCTTTCTTCATCTTTCCTTCCTTCTCTCCTTTTTTTTTTCTTCCTTCCTTCTTTTCATTCTATCTTTCTCTCTAAGTGGTATATAAAATAATGGTGTGTTTAACTTGAAAGTGTCTCAGATTTTATGAAATGTGGCAATTAATTTAAATAGTATGGGTGTTCTGACAATTAGTCACACAATTAGTGACAATGAGTCTAAAGACTAACAATACAAGAAGCAATTTTCAGATTAATATGTTTTCATAAGTACATTTTAAATAGCATACTAATCAAAATATTTTTAAAAAATCATTTTGATAAGCCTATTGCACATACAATTAAAATACTCATAAATTTAACACTTTATATGTTAAATGACATAAAAACCTGGGTTGTTTCTGATTAACCCCATGACTTTTGTTTTATAGATGTTTATAATTATCTTTACAGTAGTTGAATATCATCTTCTCAAAATCATCGTCTCGGAGAATCTTGTTTATTTTTATTACTAAAGTAAACTTATTTTTCAAAAAATTACTACATTCATCTTTTTTCATTTATTAGTTAACACAACAAATGTTTTCTGAATGTCTATATCCACAAATTACAGTAAACTTCCTCTTCAAGTTTTATAAAGATTGTGAAACTTGCATTAGTATCTCTTTTTCACCAAATGAAAATAACATATATTTTCTGAAAATATCTCGTATGCATATTATGTGTGTTCATACTGACACATGTCTTTGCTACACGAGCTTGGTTCAACAAACCTTCCATGGATAACAAAGAAAACGATCACTGGGCGCAGAGGTCAGGCACAAGAGCAAAAAGAAGAAATACATATGCATTAAGGAAAGCCTGTCTGATCATCAGGAATATTACAGGACCTTGATGGTGGTGGTGTCCTCTGAGTTCATCTGCTATTCTAGAATGGATCAGAAGGAGTCAAGTCAAATTACTGACAACCAACAAATAAATAGAATCCTTTATTGGAAAGCTCTTATTCCCTGACTCCCTACGCTCTTCTGTATTGCTGTATGCAGTGGGCAACTCACTAAACCGAAAAAACCTGACATCCCTCATCTTTGTCAAGGCCCTAAAAATGTTACAGTGATGTCCTGAAGTCACTTAAGCCCATTGGCTCTGTGCACTCAGCTTGTAAGCTTTCCATAAATGACAGCCGATTGCTGGTGGGAGGAAGTGACACATTAGCGAATTAAAAATTTACACTGGGCTACATGAATACATTTCCTGACAATTAGCATTATTGGCTGCTAAAATGTGTTTCAAAAAGAGGTACAGAACTTGAAATTTTATAAATCGAGGTTTTGTGTAATAAAAACAAGTCACATTTTTATTTAGTTTACAAAGGATAAGTGAAAAGAATTTAGAGATCTATAATGAATTAAATATTATCATAAAACAGTGAGTATAACTAGATAGAATTTAGGAATCATTTAACATTTTAATAAAGGTTTAAAAATTCATTTCAGTAGATTGTGCACAAATGGTAGGCTATTTTCTTGCAAATATTCATAATAGAGTATAAGCTATTAGAATGAATGCTTAACTCCTGTAGAAGAATAAGCTTAGGTGTGGACTGTAGTCATCTAAGCCTCATTCTCACCCTCGTCTAGTGCATTACAGCTTTCCAGGGTTAGCACGTACATTGATGCAAGAGCACCAGCCAGTAAATGGCTCTACAGCCAGAAATGGAACAGGGAAAATGGGGATAAGGACTCTCGATGCCTCTTCAGTGAGCTCTCCCTTCACAGGTGTGATAGATCTTCCAAAATATCAAGCTTAGGACATGTGAAGGCCAAATGCAGCTATGATCAAGGCCATCATTTCCTGAGTTAAAGCTTGATGTGTTAGTGCTTTTTTTCTCTCTCTCTATCTAACGTTTGTTTCTTCTCATTGCCATTCTGAAATAATGGCTGCCTGATTCTACAATTTTGACCCTGTGCTCCAGTTTCAACACTCACCCTAGGGTTCAGCCTTACTGTGACTCAACTAAATTGTTCAGTTCCTTGAATGCATCACACTTTTTTCCTTTGGGGCCTTTCCACATGTCCTTCTCTTGCCAGAAACACTCCTCTTGCAGGTATGAGCTGGAGTCGTATGTAATTGCCATTTCTGTAGGTCAAATATGGTGGCACCTCAGCAATATTGTAAGGTTGTAAGGTTTACCCTAATATTCTTTCTTCAAGTCTCAATTTAAAGGTCCCTCCCTCCAGGGTATTCCCCTAGTCTGCTTCTTTTAACCTTATATAGCATTTGGTACTTGTCTAAATTTTTGTAAGTTACTTATTCAAGTTGTTTGACTTGAACATCAACTGAGATCCTTGAAGTCATGAAACATATTTTATTGTACATCATTGTTATCCTTAATGCCTGAGAACATTTTATTGAGTATTGTAGGTAATACTTTCATTTTTGTCAAATAAATGTTGAGGGTTAAGTTCTAGTAATAGATTCATTCAGTGAGCAAATTCATTCAAAATAAAAATAGCCTTGAAGACCAAGACAGTATCTTTTCTTCTTAGATTCTACAACACTCAGCCCAATGCCTGGTTCAATTATTTTTCTTGAATGAAAAGGTAAATTATTTGCCTTAAGCTGTGTACATTTATGTTTGTAGATACATAATTTACACAAATAGCTGTGGGGCACAATAATTTCTGATAGTTGCTATATGAATGCACACATCTACATTTAGGGTAATTCCTGGAAAAGCCATCTGAAATGGGCTTGGAAGATTGGTAGAATTTAAAAATGAGAGAAAATAAATTAGAAAGAATAAGAAAACAAAAAAGAAGCGGAACTCTAAGATATTTTTCTCATTTCTTTTTTGTTTTCCAGGTCAAATTGAATTTATTGAAGTAGTTATTTATTTTTTTTGAAAATTTGAGATAAAATTTGCCTAAAGTGAAATGCACAGATCTTAAGTATATAATTTGATACATTGCTATGCATATACAACTGGGTAATTCATAACCAAATTAAGATTTAGAACATTTCCGTCACCTCTCAAAGCATCCTCATGCTCTTTTGTACTCAAACGTCAACCACTATCTGATTCCTGTCATCATAGAGTAGTTTGCTTGTTCTTGAATTTTATATAAATGGAATCATAAATAAATTGTGTATAAGGTCTTCTGCGCAGAAAAATGATTTTTTGAGATTCACCCATGTTGTAGTATGTTTCAGAAGTATATATATATTCCATTCTATGGCTCTACCACAAGGTGCTTATCTGTCACAGGTATTTTGGCTGTTTTCAGTTTGTGGCTATTATTACAAGGCTACTCTGACATTCTGGTACAAATCTCCTTTTAGACATATGTTTCCATTTCTCTTGCGTAAATATCTAGAAGGAGAATTGCTGGGTCATGTGGTAAATGTATGGCTAAGTTTATAACAGAGTACCAAAATTTTCTTCAAAATCATTATACCATTTTACACTCCCACCAGTAATATATGAAAAGTCCAGTTGCAGCTTTATCCTTGTTATAAGAGAATATTTTTGCAATGTTGGACTAGGGATGGATTTCTTAGAGAGAATAGGAAAGCTTTGAGTACAAATTTTTAAAAAGCCAACTTAGATTTCATTAATTTTTTAAAAATCTGCATATTAAAAGGCACTTAAGAAAATCAGTAGAAAAGCTACAAAAACCTTGTACTTTTAGCTTTAACATTTCAAAGTATGATTCATATAGAATTAATTTTAGTGTATGGTGTGAGGTATGAGTCAAATCAATTTTTTCCTGTACAAACATCCAATTTTTCCTCCACCATCTGTTGCAAAGATTTTGACATCTTCATCATATTACCTTGGTGCCTTTTTTGTGTTTGTGTCTGAGGAAGATTGGCCCTGAACTAACATCTGTTGCCAGATTGGCCCTGGGCTAACATCTGTGCCCATCTTCCTCTACTTTATATGTGGGACGCCACCACAGCATGGCTTGATAAGCGGTGCATAGGCCCACATCCAGGATCCAAACCTGCAAACCCCAGGCCGCCAAAGCAGAGCATGCGAACTTAACCACTATGCCACCAGGCTGGCCCCCTTGGTGCCTTTTTTTGAAATCAATTAACTATGAAAGTAGGGTTGGTTTCTCATCATCATTATGTTCCATTGATCTATTGTCCTTAAACCAAAACCACACTGGTTGTTCATATCTTCTACATACATATTGATTTCATACATTAGTTACTGAGAGAAAGGTGTGGAAATCTCCAACTCTGACTGCATTTTCTATTTCTCACTTTTGTTCTATCAGTTTTTGTTTCATATATTTTGAAGTTCTGTTATTAGGTGCATAAACATTAGGATTGTTATGTCTTTATGTCTCTATATAAAGATCTTCTTAATCTCTATTAATTCTTGTTGCCTCAAAGTCTACTTTGTCTATCAACAATTAATCAATCCATTATTTAAATTAATTATCTGACTCCAGCTTTTTATGCTTATTGTTTGCATTATATAACTTTTTCAACTTACTTTCAAAATATCTGTGACTTTATATTTAAAGTGCAACTCTTGCAGACAGCATATAGTTGAGTTTTGTTTTTATCCAATATGACAATTTCTGGCTTTAAAGTAAATGTCTAGTCCATTTACACTTAATGTAATTTTTAATAAGGTTGAATTAAATCTACCATATTTCTACATTTTCCTATTTGTTGATGATTCATTGTAGGGAGTGTGGGTTATGTTTTTCCTCTATAAAGTGTATTAACTTTTTCTCTAATTGATAGTTGAATTACAAGTGGAACATCTTGATTCTCTCAGTGTGGTATAATGGAAAACATATTTGGTATTTGTCCCAGGTTCCTGATACAGAGCTCCTCACATCCTTGGAATTTTCTGAGTGATAAAGGTGATAAGACTGTCTTTTGTTCTAATCAGGCAACCCTTGACCAGCTCCTAGATAGCTTCAGGATAGGGGCCAGTTGCCATAAAGACCAAGCTTGGAGTTTTAGCCCCATACCCCAACCTTGCAGCTGGGTGAGGGAGCAAAGAGGTGCTGGAGGTTGAGTTAATCACCAGTTGCCAATGATTTACTCAATTATGCCTATGTAATGAAACATCCATAAAACCATCTAAGCCCCTAAATGATGGACTTCAGAGATCTTCTGGATTGGTGAACACAATGAAGTGCTGGGACGGTGGTGCACCCAGAGAGGGCATGGAAGCTCTGCACCCCTCCCCCCACCATACCTTGTGCTATGCATCTCTTCCATTTGGCTGTTCCTGAGTTGTATCATTTATAATAAACCAGTATCAGCAAGTAAAGCATTTTCCTGATTTCTGTGAGTCATTCTAGCTAATTATCAAACCTGAGGAGGGGGTTGTGGTAACCCCCAATTTATAGCCGGTTGGTCAGAAGTACAGGTGGTTCCTGGGATTTGCAAATGGCATCTGAAGTGAGGGGGAGTCTTGTCTTAAGGGACTGAGCTCTTAACCCGTGGGGTCTACGCTAACCCTGGGTAGTTAGTGTCAGAATCGAATTGTCGAACACTCAGTTGGTATCCAGAGAATCAGAGAATTGGTTGTTGGGGTTAGAAAACACCCGGGAGTTAGGCTTGATTTTATGCTTTGATAGTGTCAGTATATTCTGTTTTTCTTCTTAGTACTAGGATATCACTTTTACTCTAGGCTGTGGTTATTATTTCCAAAATGTGGCTTTTCTGGAGTCTCAGTTGAATGTCCCAGATGCTCAGCAAGGCTGTTTCATTCTGGATGGACTAGAACTCCAACATCACTCAGGACAGCATGACCTCTGTTCTCTCCATCAACTTTTAGTTCCACAGCAGCCCTTCTACCCAAAGCCTTTTGGAATCTCATCCTATGCATGAGCACTCAGCCCTCAGCCAAAGACGTGAAAGACCTTCACAGGCAAATTTTATACTTTACTCTTCTCTGGTACCCTGCTGTTCAAATTCTAGTTTCTTCAGCAGCACTAAACTCTGATATCTGCTCCTTACCTCACAGAGACCTCCACTTTCTCTCCTTGTGTCACTGTTGGGAAACTACCCTTAGGCAGAAAGCTGAGACAAAAGTGAGACTCACCTCATATCCTTCTTTTCTCTCAAGAATCAAGTCCTGCACAACCTGTCCAAAGCGTGAAGACAATCGCTACATATATCTGTTCAGTGTTATAGCTGCTTATGCCACAAGTGTCCATCTTCTATCACTTACTTCTTTATGGCCAGAAGCAGAATTCCAGTCAAATATATGTTAAAAATAACTGTCACTGTTGGGGCCGGCCCCGTGGCGCAAGCGGTTGGGTGCGCGCGCTCCGCTGCGGCGGCCTGGGGTTCGCTGGTTCGGATCCCGGGCGCGCACCGACGCACTGCTTGGTAAGCCATGCTGTGGCGGCGTCCCATATAAAGTGGAGGAAGATAGGCACAGATGTTAGCCCAGGGCCGTCTTCCTCAGCAAAAAAAGAGGAGGATTGGCGGATGTTAGCACAGGGCTGATCTCCTCACAAAAAAAAAAAAAAAAAAAAAAAAAAAAAAAAAAATAACTGTCACTGTTGTAGTGATAATATGAAACTAACATAAATGAACACTATCAGGTGAATAGTAAACGTTAAACAGGTAAGAATATTGGGTACTTGTACTGAAGTACTAAAAAGATTGATAGAATCTGATTTTAGACTTCTTTATCTGCCAATAAGGAGTCTTAGGCAAAGGGGAAGCTTTGAAGAATTCTGACCAGATGGGATGAGATCAGAAGTGTGTGCTTGAAGAAGTTTAAGCTGGCTGAGCTTCAGCAGGTGACTGGGAATGGGAGGAGGTCTGCGTAGAGAGACCAGTCAAGATGCTGCTACCTAAAGTGGTAAGGCCATGAACGAGGACGGAGGCAGAGAGGAATTTAATGCAAGGATAGTAGTAAGCTACGTTCAAGAACGTCCACTACTAGATTAGTGTGGTGCAAGGAAAATATAAGTCAAAGAGCCATCAAAATTTTGAGCCTGCCTGATTTGGGGGTAGGGGGAAGTGCAATCACTAAAAATAAGGAATTTCCGGAGAATAGCTGATTTCAGGAACAATTACATTACTCTATTGTTTCGAGTGTGACGGCTAGTAAGATAGCAAATATTGCAACAGGAAATACCTAGATGGAAATGACCAGTAGAAACCTGAAAATATGGGCCTAGAGCCTCTAGATAGGGCTAAAGTCCAGGTATTAATTTGAAACTATCTGTATATATGTAGGAGATGAGTGAGTTACATAAGAAGAGAAAATGAGTCACTAATATAAGATAGAATTTGGGAAAGAATCCAAACTCAGAAAGAGAAGATGGCATTATTTACATTGTTTCAATTATTCATACTGTGTCTAGGACCATTAGAAGTATTTACATATTTAAAGAATTAGTCTAGTTTTTGTGTTTGTGTATGCACACGTGTGTGTGTGTGTGTGTGCGTGTGTTGCAAGTTGACACATTAAACCTTAAAACTGTTTTGGTTGTAATGACACAAAATTATCCAGGTAATTGGATTGAAAATGTGGCTGAATTTCCAAAACATGTGCAGTCAACTCCTGGATTAGACAATTATTCAAGTAACATTTACTTACTAACAGTGATAACTTTTCCCATGAAATATATAAAGTAAGGAGAAAATATAAAAAGAAAAGTCAGTGTCACTTATCTGAAAAATAAGCTCTTAGGGCTAGAAATACAAGTATATGATGACTAGGGATTGTTTTGTTTTGTTTTGTTTTGCTTTGTTTTTTTAAATAAAGCCAAGCAAGCAGTTGTTACTAAGAAATCAGTGATTTATTTTTTTTTTTATTTTTTTTTTCCCCAAAGCCCCAGTAGATAGTTATATGTCATAGCTGCACATCCTTCTAGTTGCTGTATGTGGGACGCGGCCTCAGCATGGCTGGAGAAGTGGTGCATCGGTGCGCGCCCGGGATCCGAACCCGGGCCACCAGCAGCGGAGCGTGTGCACCTAACCACTAAGCCACGGGGCCGGCCCTGAAATCAGCGATTTTTAAAAAATTGATTATAATTATAGTAAGGAGTTAAATATGGTAGGAGCCTCTAGATTTAAAAAGAATACCAGACAAAGACTAGAAAATTATTTTGCCACATGAATCCTAAGATGTTACTTAGAAGACATTTTAGAGATCGCTCATTCTAGAGATGAAAATCTGAAGTTCAGAAAGGTAAGGAGATTTTGCAAACGTTTGCTCTGAAAAAAGTAGCAGAACTGGAACTACAACTCTCACTTTTTACTAACCTCCTGGGACCGCTTAGAAACTTAGTCTCCTGATTTGTTAAATGAAGACACTGGGTCTTGTGGAATTCTTTGCCTAAGTACCTCTTGAAATGTCAACCTATTTGAATTGTGTGACTTTCTTTAATGTGATTTCTTCAGAAGTTTATATTTCTCAAAATTTATTTTCCTAAAACCTAATTATTGTCTCAAAATTATTTTAATGTGTTGTTAAAAATATGTAGAGAAGAGAGGGGCAGCCCAGTGGTGCAGTGGTTAAGTGTGTGTGCTCCGCTTTGGTGGCCCGGGGTTCGCAGGTTCAGATCCCAGGCGTGCACTGACGCACCGCTTGTCAAGCCATGCTGTGGCAGCGTCCCATATAAAGTGGAGGAAGACGGGCATGGATGTTAGCCCAGGGCCAATCTTCCTCAGCAAAAAAGAGGAGGATTGGCATCAGATGTTAGCTCAGGGCTGGTCTTCCTCATCAAAAGAAAAAAATATATATAGAGAAGAGAGTTTTATAAAAGTCGATAAGTGAAGTTTCTGGAAAATTTTATCTTTGTTAGGCCATTGAGATAGCCACGCACTGCAGATACTAAAAATTGAAAGAGAGCTATTTCCCCCCTCTTTAGAAAGTAATGACTTCTTTCTGATTGGAAAGACCAAACAAGAAAGAATTTTAGATTTCTAGTTCAGAAATGGAAATAAATACTTTTTATTTTCCTTATTACCATTTGGAGACAGAAATAAGTTCAGATATATGGTTTGCAAAGATCTCCCAATTATTAAGTTGTTTTTTCGTTTTGTTGATGGTTTCCTTTGCTGTGCAGAAGCTGTTTAGTTTGATGAAGTCCCATTTGTTTATTATTTCTTTTGTTTCCTTTGCCCTGTCAGACATGGTATTTGAAAATATGCTGCTAAGATCAATGTCGAAGAGTGTACTGCCTATGTATTCTTCTAGAAGTTTTATGGTTTCAAGTCTTACACTCAAGTCTTTAATCCATTTAGAGTTAATTTTGGTGTATAGTTTAAGATAATGGTCTACTTTCATTCTTTTGCATGTGGCTGTCCAGTTTTCCCAACACCATTTATTTAAGAGACTTTCTTTTCTCTATCGTATGTTCTTGGCTTCCTTGTCAAAAATTAGCTATCCATAAATGTGTGGGTTTATTTCTGGGCTCTCAATTCTGTTCTATTGATCTGTGTGTCTGTTTTTGTGCCAGTACCATGTTGTTTTGATTACTATAGCTTTGCAGTATATTTTGAAATCGAGGAGAGTGATACCTCCAGCTTTGTTCTTTTTTCTCAGGATTGTTTTGGCTATTTGGGGTCTTTTGTCATTCCATAAAAATTTTAGGGTTCTTTGTTCTACTTCTGTGAATAATGTTCTTGGAACTTGGATAGGGATTGCATTGAATCTGTAGATTGCTTTAGGAAGTATGGACATTTTAACTACATTAATTCTTTCAACCCAAAGGAATACCTTTCCATTTCTTTGTGCCTTCTTCAATTTCTTTCACAATGTTTTATAGTTCTCAGTGTACAGGTCTTTCAGCTCTTTGGTTAAATTTATTCCTAGGTATTTTATCTGAAAAGGAGTTAATATCCAAAATATATGAAGAACCCGTACACCTCAACAACAAAAAAACAAACAACCCGATTAAAAAATGGTCAAAAGATCTCACCATATGTTTTCCCAAAGAAGATATACAGATGGCTAACAGGCACATGAAAAGACATTCAACGTCACTAATCATCAGGGAAATGCATATGAAAACTACAATGAGGGGTCGGCCCCGTGGCCTAGTGGTTAAGTTCAGTGCACTCCACTTCGGCTGCCTCGGTTCATGGGTTCAGAGTCTGGGCATGGACCTACACCACTCAGCAGCCATGCTGTGCCGGCGACCCACATATAAAGTAGACAAAGACTCGCACGGATGTTAGCTCAGGGTTAATATTCCTCAGTGAAAAAAAAAACTACAATGACATATCATCACCTCACACCCCTCAGAATGCCTATAATTAACAAGACAAGAAATAACAAGTGTTGGAGAGGATGTGGAGAAAAGGTAACTCTCATACACTGCTGCTGGGAATGGAAAGTGGTGCAGCCACTATGGAAAACAGTATGGAGATTCCTCAAAAAATTAAGCATAGAACTACCATATGATCCAGCTATTCCCCTGCTGGGTATTTATCTAAAGAACACAAAAATACAAATGCATAAAGAGATATGCACCCTTATGTTCACTGCAGCACTATTCACAATAGCCAAGTTATGGAAACAACTTAAGTGCCCATCAAGGGATGAATGGATAAAGAAGATACGGTGTATATACACAATGGAATACTACTCAGCTATTAAAAAAAAGAGGAAATCTTGCCATTTGTGACAACATGGATGGACCTTGAGGGTATTATGCTAAGTGAAATAAATCAGACAGAGAAAGTCAAATACTATATGATCTCACTCATAAGTCGAAGATGAAAACAACAACAACAAACAACACATAGATATAGAGAGTAGATTGGTGGTTACCGGAAGGGAGGAGGGAAGAAGGTGAAAGAGATGACAGGGCACATGTATATGATGATGGATGGTAATTAGTCTCTGGGTGGTAAACATGATGTAGTCTACAGAGAAATAGAAATAGAATGATGTACACCTGAAATTTATATAATGTTACAAACCAATTTCACCTCAATTAAAAAAAAAGATGTAAGTTCATAGTGAAGAGTAAGTCTTTGTAGGGGCCGGCCCAGTGGCATAGTGGTTAAATGTGCACGCTCCGCTTCAGCAGCCCGGGGTTTGCAGGTTTGGATCCGGGTGTGCACTAACGCACCGCTGCTCAAGCCATGCTGTGGCAGTGTCCCACATAAAATAGAGGAGGATGGGCACAGATGTTAGCCCAGGGTCAGTTTTCCTCAGCAAAAAGAGGAGGATTGGCAATGGATGTTAGCTCAGGGCTGATCTTCCTCACAAAAAAAAAAAAAAGAAGTCTTTCTAATAGATGTAAATAATGAGAAAAGCAAATGAAGTTTTTATTTTAATTCTTTCTATAAGCCTAAACATGATTATTAAACAGTTGCTTAGACAAAAGCCACTGGTGAACACATAAAGTAACCAAAATATCTTCAGTCTGCACTCACTTGAGAAAGAAAACACCAGAGCATCATGTGAAGACCAGGATTGTATTAAGTTATATGTTAAAGGGGGTTATGGGAGTGAGGAAGGCACCAAATTGCTCCTAGCTATTTTTAAGATTTTTTTTAAAGAAATGCCTTGAATCTGGGTCTTAATGAAGGCAAGACTCAAACACAGCATCTACTAAGTCACTGCAGATGGCCTTCCATGCATTTGGACTCTCTGGAGATAAAATGGCCATGGTATCATAGAAAATGTGTCTGCATAATTGTATTGAAACATAAACGTTTAATAAAAAATAAAATTATCCTGATGAGCTCTACTTGTCTATGGATCGATCTATAAGGAAAAAAGAATAACATTTTCCCATTAAAAAGGGAATAGTCAATCATTAACTTGAGTTTCCACTCCTGTCTGCAATTGACATTTTAATATATATAAGCTGTCAATATATGCAGTGGAAAATAGAGTCAAATTAACTATCAAGGTGCTTATTAACAAGTAGGATGGAGATATTCCTGGAAGAAAAGATATCTATTCCTGGAAAATCAAATGGTCTTTTTCTTCAAAATAACAAGCAGAAAAACCATGAACTATGATGTACTCTTAACACCATGAATTAGTATTACATATGTGTGTGTACAAAACGTATGTGTTTTCAATTAACACAGAATAAAAATTCTTCTTGATCAATTACGACACTAAAATACCATATTCTAGTGCAGTATTAGAAATGGGAGACTAACAAAGCCAACTTTTAAACTCTGTATACAAAGTCTTAAAACATGTTTATTCAATTCAAAGAATTTGTATAAATCAAAGACTATTTCTAACAAAATAATCCAGAAAGGAGTCAGAATTTGACCTAAGAAGAATAAGAAAATAACTATAAGATGTTAGATACCTAAAATAATAATATTTGAAGATATTTTTTATTTTACCACTGCATTCATCGCTAATAGCATTAAGTAACTTAAGTTATTATGTCCTTGAATTACATTAGTTTTGTGGAATTAATTTTAATGATAGTAGAAGGGATTTGATTGGCAACACTCCAAAGTAGCATTTCTTGGTGAGCCAAGAAGGTAGAAACCATGTTAAAACCAGATGGTACTCTGTCTTCAAATTCCATTAGCTGCCAACATATCTCAAAGCCACAGAGTAGTTAATTAAAAAGGTTTAGTCTTGAAATCCATTCAGATCTGAACACCTCAGTTGAAGCTGCTAATGAAAATCCTGTTCTATAATAATAGAAATTGGTTGCCAACACTGATATCTTTATTCAAAATGTCATATGTCTATCAAATACTTATGCATATACCATATTATTATCAAAAGAGCATTTACAAAAAAAGATGACCTCTATGTCCTAATTTGAGAAAAATAAAAAAAGAATTTTCAGGACTGATTGTATTAAGGAGATCTTTAAAAACTAAAATAGATATCTTTAAATTTCATAACATAAATTCATGAAAGTATTAAAATAATTTATCACAGAAAAACATTTGCTCATTTCCTGAGTCTCAGACGGCTGAGATCATTTTCATCCAAATTATCGGCTCTAATTCACTTGACTTGCTATTTACCCCCATGGATACTTATCGGGGAAAGCTGGAATTGACGACTTAGTTTTCCATTCTCCACAGAGTGAACTGCTCCAATAGATCTTGTTCAGGGAATGAAGTATGAAGTCCCTCTTCATTGTAGGATTAAGTATGTATTTGTAGAATGAAAGCAAATTAATTGCATTGTGAAATCACTGCTTTGAGAAGAACCCTAGTTAAAGGAATGGCTCCTGTGGATGAGAAATCACTGAAATGTTTATCTCTGGTGTCGTCTGGCTTTCTAGTATTCATGGTGTTGGTCTCTTGACATGAGGAGTGCTAGGGTGAAGTGGAAATTAACTTCCCCAACCAGATTTCCTTCGAGTAACTAAAGTCATGGTTGAGTTTACAAATAACTGGGTTAATATTTGCGATTGGCGCATACTGTATCTCAGTCTAAAGCTCAACAGTGAAATTGTGTAGCTCACATATAGGGTGATGGATACATGCAAGCTGGGAACTTTGCCTGTGGATCTCAGGTCTGCCACTTAGCAGCTATGAGATAGTGAGCAAGTTACTGCAACCAGTTGCTTCATTGCTAGAACTGGGATAGTAACACGTGTCTACATTAAAGAATTGTATGGATTGACATAAATTGCTCTGCATAGCATCTAGTTCTAGCATATAGCCAGTTACTTAATACCAACAGAATTCCTGAGACCTGTGTATAATTCTTATTACATTTCCACAGGCATAATGTTGCTGTCTTTAGGAATTTCACTTGCAGGGAAAAAAGACCAAGTGATAAAAGGCTTTCTCTCTTTTCTGATGCCATAATTTGGCTTTATTTTTTAATGCTATATGGAATATTACATCAAGCATGGCTGTTTCCTGGATAGTTTTAACATTCCACAATGGCAGTTACATAATCGCACATATATTAAATAAAAAGTATCAACTTCTTCTTCTCTCTATCTTAATATTGATGTAGAATTGAGAACTGAGTAAGATGTGAATTCAGGGAACAGCTACATGCTGAGAGGACTCGTGGCTTCAGTGCTCTCAGCCTTACCAGCCTCACCTTTCTTGAATCCCTTGGTTTCGTCTTTCCAAATGGACCAGACAGTTACCCTTCTACTATACAGATACAGTGTCATGCTTAAGACGTGACAGCTGAAATGTGTCAGAAGAAAACAAAATGCAGCATATTTTTCTTAGATACTCTCCGCTTAGGAATCATATGTATTATGAGCAAAGAGATACGAACAATTTCCAAAGATTTGAGCTCTTCATCAGACGTGCATGCAGTGACTGTAAGATTATTAAATTTACTTCAAACAAATTGAATTTGTCTGATAGAAGGATGGAGAAGAAAGACGAGACTTAAGTCTCAAACCTAAGGTTTAAGAAGATAAAAGCATGTACACCAATTGCAACCTGAAATAAACATCATAGCCTCCAGGTCCAGTTGCACAGTTTGTGCACTGCCAAAAAAGCAACTGGAGGAAGAAGTAATTAGAGGCTGAAATCTGACCCTCGCTACACTGGCCAAGCTATTCACCCTGGTCTGGGGTATGTCTTCCTAGAATGAACACCCTGAGTCCACAAGCTTGCATCAGCCCAGAGGGCAAACCAAACCTTAGAGGCCCAGAATGGAACAAATACTTTAAGAAAAGGACAAAGACTAAGGAAAGAATTGCTTTTACCTAGAAAGATCAAAACACCCTTCAGAGAGGAAGTTTTAAAAAGACTTTTCATAGATGGGATCGTTTCAATAGCCAGAAATTACAAAATTAAAAAAGTTTTTCCCAGATTAAGTTGGAGGAATATATTTGGGTAAAAATAAAAGTGCACTGTAATGTGATCATAAAATGGAACTAATTGTGCGTCATCATCGGAATTGTTCTCTTTCCGCATCTGAGCAGTAGAGACAGCTTGTTGCAGGGCCTGTTTCTGTATTGCACAAAAGAAGGAAAGCACCGGAGAGTTTTAACTACGCCTTTGTAATGTAAAGTGAATATATTCTTCCACACTTCAAATTGAGAGAATCTGAGTTCTATGAAACCGATATGAAGTTCACAAATTTGGAATGCAAATAAGGCCGAATCTCTTCTAATGTTTTAGTTGATCACTTCAATACTCACAGGTTATACAAGCAGGAAATCCAGGACCTCCGTTTTGGGAACACATCTCTTCTTCTGAATTTTCCAGAAACTCTGGAACTTATGCAGTCCCTAAGTGAGATCACTCTGATTTTCCCACCCAAGTAGGGAGCAGCAGGAGGGCAGAAGCTACTTGCTGCTGATTTTTACTGCCTATACTTATCTCCCTATATATTTATCTCTCCATCTAGTCATAGATACAGCTCTCACTATATATATTTATATAGACAGATACAGATATAAATGCCACTGTAGTACAAATGCATGTTTGTGGCTTTTGCAGTTTTGTGGGTTTTTTTTTAAGCTGCTTCAAACATTGAGCAAAGACATTTCAAATTACAGTAAATAATTATGTAGATGCTTTGGTTTTTATGAGTTAAAATTAACTTGAGATGTTGTTGCTTTACATTCAGGAATTCAGTCTAATCTTCTTTTTCTCATATTTTAAAATCTTATTCGGGAATTCAGTCTAATCTTCTTTTTCTCATATTTTAAAATCTTATTCCAAAGACTGTGTTTTATTGTTCTCAAAGTTTTGCAATGGCCTCAAGCCAAAAGCATCAAGGATTCGAGGATGACATTAAGAAGCTGATTTACTTACTCAATATTAGGAATGTAGCTGATGTTTACATTAAAAGTGAAGTGATACTTTAGGGAGAACTTTATTCATAACTTCAGATAACAGAGAAAAAGGGATATATAGCGAAAAAAATATATATATAAAATTTGATGTTAGTTGGAGACTATAACAGTTAATCACGAGTCCTAAATCCAAACCACGGAAAGGGGAGAGAAGTGTCCCAGTGTTGGCAGGGGGCGAGGTCTTTGATATGTGCATCTCCCCCAGACCATAATCAAGACTGGATAAGCTCAAGATCTAGGGAAGATCAACCCAATTTAAACTATATTGACCAGACCTGGGCACGTCCATCCCCACTAAGAAAAATGAAGCCATATTTATTCACAGCGGTTTGGGAAATAGATATAAGTATCTAATTACCTGAAAAAGTCAACTGTAAATTAAAGTGAGTAAATGCAGTGACTTTTGGGGCCCACCCACATAATCTGGTTACTCCAGGTGTTGACTCTTCGAGTGTCTTCTGAATGCCAAATATAAGGCACACTAGTGGATTTTCAAGGGAAATAATATCTAGAGCTTTTTTTCTTAATGAAATAATCCATTGGCTTTCAAAGGGATAGCGAGCTTAAAAGAGTCTATTTGATATATAACACGTGTCAAGTTTCATTAAGTGCCTTATAAGCTATTTAAGGAAGGAAGAATTTTTGAGCTGATTCAAATATTCAAAGTAAGACTGCAGATGGAACTATTTTGTAAGGCACAGAACTAAAGCAAGTATAGCATTTACTAAAAACAAAAACAAAAAACAACCACTTGATGTGCCATACTTATACTTGAAATGGGACATAAACCAATCAGGTAAAATATGAAAGTGTAGCAAGATATGAACTTATCTTCCACAGTACCCCCCAGCCGCTGTTTTAATGTTATTATCCCATTTTTGAAATATCCACTCGTATGGCCAACAGAGAGTTGTCTGCATAGAACCCGTGTTCACCAGGTGAGTACAGACATTTTGAAGTCAAGTGGGGATGGATGCTGCTGGTGGGGAACTATAGTGGGATGGAGGGAGGGAAACGTGAGCGATCAG
Source organism: Diceros bicornis minor (assembly GCF_020826845.1). Lineage (NCBI taxonomy): Eukaryota > Metazoa > Chordata > Mammalia > Perissodactyla > Rhinocerotidae > Diceros > Diceros bicornis. Next base: position 52,538,813 of record NC_080759.1, on the reverse strand, counting down.
AGAGAAAGCAGAGAGGACCAATTCTTGTTCCTCTCAGAACCCCATCTTCTCTCACCACCTCTGTGTAACACTCACCCTCTCCAATTTCTTCCGTTTTTATTCTTTTCTTCCTTTCTCCTCTGCATTTTGCATTTATCAGTCCTTCAAATCATAGGTGACCCTCAAGAGATTTCTTTCTTCTTCTTCTTTTTTTTTTGGTGAGGAAGATTAGCCCTGAGCTAACATCCACTGCCAATTCTTCTCTTTTTCCTGAGGAAGACTGGCCCTGGGCTAACATCTGTGCCTATCTTCCTCTACTTTATATGGGCTGCTGCCACAGCGTGGCTTGACAAGCAGTGCGTCGGTCCTCTCCTGGGATCCGAACCTGCCAACCCCGGGCAGCTGAAGCAGAGTGTGCGAACTTAGTAACCACTACGCCACCGGGCCAGCCTCCTGAAGAGATTTTTAATGTAGCAATAATCAAAACTTTTCCCTGTGAATGAAACACTTATAAATTCACTAAACTTGAATTTTCTAAAACAATGGAAGTCCTATCTATACATAACATTTTTCAGTTGCTTAAACATAACTTCTCTTTTTTCTCTATTGTCTTTAGGTATAAAGATAGCTTTCTATAGCAGCTTGTTTTCTAAAGAAACAGCTCTTATTAGATGTGGTAAGAAAGAAAGTCTGCATCATAGCCTAATATTGTCACCATTGCTGTGTTACTCTCAACTGGGTCAGAATTACCGAGAAAAGAGGTGGGAAATTCTTAGAGAGCCATAAAATATGGCAGTGAAATAAATGTTTCGCACATCTTTAGCATTGTCAATCTGGACTTTTAGAACCCAATTTATGGAGGAGAGGAGTTATGAAGGAGAAGAGAGGGGTGAAATTCAGTGATTAAATACATAGGGAGGAGCTCACAAAATGGAAATGGATGAGTATTTATGAGTAATGTAAATCTCCAAAGTTTAGCAATTAGAATACTAAACTGTCTAAGTAGTCCTTGGATGCTCACAACAGTTAAAGAAAACAAGATGTGTATCTTTCAAATTTCTCAGATATTTTTTCAATACCTGAGAAAAAGACTTTTAATCTCAAATCTGCTTGTGCCATATTTTATCATTCCTGCACAGAGTTAAGGTTAGAAGGCTCTTAAGATATTCCTCTTTGGTGTAGATAAATGGTATCTTATATTGTGTTAAGGTTTTCTACTATTCTTCGTGGCTTCTGATTCTTAATCTTAGAACGTTTCTCATGAAATGTGCTACTCCAATTAATATTAAATCTGTTTCCCTTTTGCGTAAAATAATACGTAACCAGTAAATGATACAGTATTAAGTTTAACAAACATTTGGCTTTCTTAAAATGATCTCGACCTCTCTAAAAGACAATCCAAAACTTGGTTCCAAATTAGCCGCTTCCATTGTAAACCAATCTTCATTTCTCCACTGGCTTGCCTAATTGATTTTCTCCTGACTTTTTGGTTCTAAGTGGTTTTCCAGAAAAGCAACCAGACAGACTATTACAGTGATTGCCATTCCCTTGAAACAGAGGTTAATATGAAGACACATTAAGATGCAGAAAAGGAACTGTCTTTGAGGAGAAATATTTAAAACTCTGATGTATGATAACGTATTTACGAAATGTGGGAAATTAAAAAATGTACATATGGTCTTACACAAACCCATGCATTCAAGTTGTTGTTTTTGTTTTTGTTTTTCAGTTACTGTTGTTCAAAAATGTGAAAGTGAACATTACAAGTAAATTCTATTTTGGTCACAGGTGTGTGTAGTTTCCTTATAAAACATATAGATTTTGTTGGTGTTCATCCAGTGACATTTCTAACAGGAAGTCCAGATTTATAGCAAAGGTCAGGTTCATCTAATCTAGGAGGTTTCGAGCAGAACACTGAAGGGGTCCTATTTATGTTGGAAATGTATTTTTGTCCTTATTCTCTACACTTTCAAAATATTACTGTGGTCCAACACTCCATAAAGAGAGAGTGAACTAAAAAGATGGACAAAAGATTCCTTCATCAGAACAGGAAAAATATCCACTCTACCATAGACCGTTGATTAGTAACAAATATCAGACCAGAAATTTGACAACAAGTAGTCAAACATGGCACTGACAATGAAGCAAATATGTAATGTCAGAATTCCCTTCACTATCAGGAAAATAATCTGGAAAGGTATTTTAGAAAACTAATGTATCAGATCAATCCTCTGAATGCCAACTTGGAGTTAGCTCCTACTCTGATTGAAACGTGCTTTCATTTACTATTTGAATAACTGCAGTTTAACAAATCCAATGTATATCACGACACTGGGTTTTCTGAATGTGGACTTCAGAACTTCAGAACTGTGTTTTGTATTAACAGAATTGGCTAGAGCTATGAACCTCTGCGGAGTCAAGAGTTAAAATAAAAACTCCCCAACCAGCATTGCTTCATTTGGACAGCTCAGGGGGCGACAATGCACATGGCAGAGTCTTTGAAAGATTTCAAATGAAGTAAAGAGGATTAGTTAATCTGGTGACAACCATCAGCCTTGGTTAGGAAATTAAATATTATTAAGGCAAAGCCCTTTAGCACTACTGACTATTGATATGAGTAGTGGATTAAGTTTAACATGAGGTTCCGCATCCCTTGCTTCCACTCCACAAACTAATCTGCCTAAAATAATGCAAGCCATGTAGATCATGAAAATAGTTAAGGATATTCTTCCTTTAGTAAAAAGTAACAAACACTATTTTAAAGTACTGTGTTACGACTGTGACAAGTTATAGCTTAGTTTAAGGAAAATAGTAAAATTTGGTGGCTCACATAAGTGAGAAGTTCAGAGTATGTAAGTTGCTGACACAGCTGGCTCCAGGAACCAAGGTGAGAGGTGTGTGTGGTCCTCACTACCATTTCTTTTCTTTACTGGCCTATGGTCACATTGACAGATACACATATTCTACACAGTGGCAAGATGGACACCAATAGTTCTAGGGTTACATCATTCTAAAAGTTTGAGATCCCAGAGGAAGAAAGGGTATCTTCATCCATTCAGGCTGCTATACCAAAATACCACAGACTGGGTAGTTTATAAACCAAAGGAATGTATTTCTCACAGTTTTGGAGGCTGGGATGTTCAACATCAAAGCGTTGGCAGATCCAGTGTCTCATGAGGACCTGCTTCCTGGTTCATAGAAAGCCATCTTCTCTCTGTGTCCTCACATAGTGGAAGGAGTGAGGGATCTCTCTGGGTCTCTTTTACAAGGGCAGGAACTCCATTCATGAGAGTTCCACCCTCATGGCCTAATCACCTCCCAAAGGCCTCATCTCCAAATACTACCCTATTGAGGATTAGGTTTCAACATATGAATTTGGGGGGGACACAAACATCAGCCTATAGTAGAGGGACTTTGATTTCTCAGCATCCTTATATCCATATTCCATGGAGGGACTCTGATTGGCCCTTCCTGGAATGATGCCCACCCAGGAACCAATCACTGTGACCAGGAAGATGAAGTCCTGGATTGGCTAGCCATGAGTCACATCCCTATACTTGAGGACTAGAATCAACCACCCCAATAGAGCCACACGGAATGAGTAGTTACCTAAATAAAAAGACTGCACACACATCATATGTCTACTACAGACACATTATTTTTTCAATCCATTCAAATAGTATTTATTGAGTACCTCATTTGGGCCAGACCTAGTGCTAAGCCCTACAAAGGCAGAAACATGGAAATTAAAACTGATGCTGCTTCCTATTTCTATCACACTTAAAGTATTGTAATTAATTGCAATCTCATTTTCATACCATTTTTAGGTCTATTACGCTGAATCATATTATTAGTGGGTATCTCTGAAACAAAGTCTGTAATAAACTCAAGAAATTTTCATCCAGGCTGGATATCACTCTCTCAGGTGCTAATAATATTAACCACAACCCAAAGCTTTAGTGCTTGACTTTGAAATAATTGCTTCACCAGCTGCAATCAAATAGGCTAATTCGGCAGTCCCTTTCTTTCCCTACACTCATCAGCCTCTTTGCTTCCTATACCCTGATATGTTCAAGACTCTCACATACTATTCCTTAAACGCACCAGGAAACAGGCACACGCAACTCCACAAAATATATCTTTCTTAAGCTGGTGTCATGTTTCTTTCAATCTTACCTTCACTGTCAAACATTTTGAACCAACAGTGACTAGTCATTGTTTTCAAGACCTTGCCTCTCTTTAACTTGATTTCTTTTCCCTACCTATTCATTGAAATTTCTTTATGAATGTTTAATGTTTCTTTAATGTTAATGATAACCTTCTCATCACCTTATCTTGCACCATTTCTGTAGTATTTGGTACCGTTGAACAGCTTTTTGAAACTCCCTTGTCTTTTTTGATCAACCAATGTGTTTGTACTTTTCTTAGTTGACTTTTTTCCCACACTTCCTTAACTTGTCCCTCTTCTTCCACCTCCTTCCTAAACATCACCATGCCCTGAGAAGACAGCGTTGGTAGTCTACCAACCCACTCCTCTCCGGGACTAGGAATTTGGTCAGGAGTCTACTCCTCCTCCACACAGTCAGTGTGTGTTGAAGGGAGTAGTCAGAAGAGTGGAGGGATTAGATCACGATGGCTCTTCCAAGCAATCATGGTCATTCTGGTCAATTTGACAGTGCCTGGTTGAGGGATGCACCAGTTTGAAACTCGAGGGCAGATACAGGAGGGGTGGGTGGTGCTTCTGTGATATGTTATCTTTGTGCTAAGAAAGAGATCTCTGAAGATCCAGCCCCTTATCCGTCTGGAGATTGTCATGTCTAGATGTACTGCAGTCTGCTTCCCACCTGCCTGAATATTGAATCAACAAGTGGAGGAGAGCAGGGCTAAAAGAACAGTGGAGAAGCAAGACAGGATCCAACCTATCTCTATGTTAATTGCCTTGGGGAAGAATACATTATCCTGTTGTTTAAGCCAGTTTGAGGTGAGATTTCCTGTTTCTTGCAGCCTAAACCATCCTGTGACTTACCCTAAACCCTTATGGCTGCTATTTACTGCTCCTTTTCTCAGCTCCCATCTCCTTGGCAATCTCACCCACCTTCCAGGGTTTCACTTATTAACTCTCTAGATGCAGGATCCCCAGGTTGTGGCTCTCTGAACAGGAGCTGCCATTTCTTACTTATAGGTGGATATCTGTCCCTGCACGTCCCATGCATAAGCCAAACTCATTCAATAGTCACCATCATAACCCCCAAACTAGCTCTTTCCTCTGACATCCCATTTCTCATATGGAAATCCCTATTTGTTGTCAGCATCAATTCCTTTGTTCCCCTGACCTTCCATTACACTGTTGTGGTTCTCACTTCCAAAATGTCTCTCAAGATGTTCCTTTGGTTTTTGTTTCCTCTGCTACCACCCTTAGTCATGGTCTAGTTATCTCTAACCTAGACTCATAAGACACTTACTTTGTTTTTCTGCCTCCAGCCTCTCTCTAACCAAGTACACGCTATATGATGATAGAGCTCTGCTTTAGAGAGCAGAGCTCTATCATCTCATTCACTGGTCAAAAACTTCAGCGATTTCTCATGGGTTTCTGAACAATGTGAATAACTGGATAGCTGTCAGTCAAGATCCTTTGTCATCTGTCCCAGCCTACCTTACCAAACTCACGTCATTGAGTTAATTTCAATGCATTCAACACTCAAGGTAAACTAGACCTTTCCCCAAAAGCATTTCATACTTTTAATCCTCCTTCTCTCATGCAAGCTATTTCTATTTCCAGAACTTTCCTCACCTCATCTCTGTGCATCCAAACTCCATATGTCCTTCTATGCTCCCTTAAATTGCAAATGTTCTAATAAACCTTTCTTGATCTTTCTAACAGGATACTGCCATTCCTTCCTTTGTACCAAAGAGCATGTTCTTTGTACCTCAACTATGATCCATTTATCTTGTCCTATAATTATGTGTATATTTTAACTTATTAGATTATAAAGTCTTTGATGCCAAAACTTTCTTCTCCCTATAGATCCTGTCACCGCTAGAATTTTGCCTTGCTTGATGTATTAGTTGCTATTGCTGCTGTAATAAATTGCCACAGACTTAATGGCTTAACATGCTACAAGTCCTGGAGGTCGTAAATCCAAAATCAGCTTCACTGAGCTAATGTCAAAGTATCTGCAGGGCTGGCTCCTAGAGGCTTGAGGGAAGACTCTGTTTCCTTGCCTTTTCTCGTTTCTGAAGGTTGCCTGCATTTCTTGGCTCGTGGCCCATTCCTCCATCTTTCCAGCCAGCAGTGTAACATCTTTCTTCCATCATCTCATTATCTTCTTCTGTAGTCAAATCTCCTCCATACTGTTAGTACCATTGAGTCAATTCTGACTCCCAGCAACCCTGTGTACTGGCAGAGCAGAGCAGAACCCTGCCTGGTCTTTTTGCGCCACCCTCTCACCTTCCAGTGCTGTATCAGACAATGCTCTGCTGCTGTTCATAGGGTTTTCATGGCCAATTTTTTTAGAAGTGGGTGGCCGGGTCCTTCTTCTTAGTCTGTCTTAATCTGGAAGCTCTGCTGAAAACTATCTACCATGGGTGACCCTGCTGGTATTTGAAATACTGGTGGTATAGCTTTCAGCATCACAGCAACACACAGCCACCACAGTACGACAACTGACAGATGGGTGGTGTGGTTTCCTGACGGGGAAAGGAACATGGGCTATGGCAGTGAGAGCACCGAATCTTAGCCACTAGACCACCAAGGCTGGCTAATCTCTTATACGGACAGTTTGTGATAATCCAGAATAATCTCCTATCTCAAGATCCTTAATTTAGTCACATCTATAAAGTCTCTTTTGTCATACAAGGTAATATTCATGGTTTCGAGGATTAGGGTGTGGATATCTTTGGGGGAGCTATTCCATCTACCACAGTTGATAATGATTTGCTGAATTCGACTCAACAATACTTAGAACAAACTCTGTTCTTGGCACTAGTGAAACAAGAAAGACCAGGTCCTGCACTCATGGATCTCACATTCTAGTGAAGGGGACAGAAATTAAACAGCTACACATTAATTATTTAAATAAATTGTGAAGAATGTACGTAAGTACAATTACAGGGTTAATAAAAGAGTATAATCTAAGTACAGGACTTATTTTGGAAGGTTAGAGAAAGTTTATTTTTTTTTTGAGAAAGTGATGTTAGAAGTGTAACGTGAAGGAAACAGAGGATTATGGAGGACAAAGAGAATGGGGGTAGAAGACTGATCCAGACAAAGGAAATAGCCTAAGGAAACATTCTTAAATGTAAAGACCATGGTATGCTGAGAAGAAGTGAGGAGGCCAGAGTGGGAAAAGCGAGGGGGTGGCATGAAATAAATTTGATGAGCCAAGGCAGGGATTACATAATGCAAGGACCTAGAGTTATGTTAACGATTTTGCTCTTTATCCCTAGAGCAGTGGTTTTTAACCAGAGTGATTTTGCCACAACCCCTCCCTTCTCCCCTCCCCACCGCAGGACATTTGTTATGAAATGGAGACATTTTTGATTGTCACAACTGTAGGGGTGGGAGTGCTACCAACATCTAGTGTCAGGGATGCTGCTAAACATCTTACAATGCACAGGACAGCCCCATAAAAAAGAGTTGTCTGGCCTGATTGTCAATAGTGTCGAAGTTAAGAAACCCTGGCTTAAAGCAACGGGAAGACATAGAAGCATTTTAAGCAGAGAAGTACCATGTTAAAATATACACAATATGCACTTCAAATACTGGAGATACTACTAGGAAAATGAATAGGAGAGCAAGAGTAGATGTGGGGATGTCAAACAGGAGGGCTGGACAGGAACGAGGGCCCAGACGAGTGTGGTGGCTGCAGAGGTGGATAGCATGGGCATATTCAAGAAACGTCATGGAGCAAAACCCAAGAAGCTTGTTCATAAATGGCCATGGGAGGCAAGGAAAGAGAATGTTCCAAGAACAACTCCAGTGGTTTTAGCTTTGCAGTTGGGTAGGTAGAGATTCCACTCACTAATAAGGGGAATGCTTTAAGAGAACCAGCTTTTGGAGAGAAAACCACACATTCAGTCTTAGACATGTTGAAATTGAGGTGCCTAGGAAACAGTAAAGTGGAGATTTAGAGGAAGTAGAAAAGGCTGAGTTGATGTAATTTAGAGATGTCAATGATGGACATGAATGAGCTCATCCAGAAAGGATAGACTGAGATATGAAGAAAGGCTCTAGCTGAGCCTTGAGGAATTCCATTCCACATTTAAAACTAAGTTAGGGAAGAATAAGCTGGCAAAGAAAACAGAAGGAACAGCCAGAGAAGTAAGAAGAAAACCAGAGAAGAATAAAATTTTGTACTCAATGAAGAAAGTATTTCAAGAAGGACGGAGTGTTCAGCAGTATAGAAGAGAGTCTGGAGATGAAGCAAAATGAGAACGGAACCATGTCCACAGTTGAAACTGTGGTGTTTCAAATGAATGAATCTAAATGTTGCAGATTAAAGACTTCGGAATTTTGTTTTTGTTTGTTTGTTTGTTTGTTTTTGTTTAAACTCAAAAGCTTGTGTCTGCACTGACATGAGTCCCGCCTTTTCAGGTTACCATTCTCTTTCTTGGTTTGGCTTCTTAAACAAACCTGATCTTGTTACCTATTCCACATGGCTTCTACTGTGCACCTGCGAAGGGACTCTCTCTAAGCAATCTTGGCTCTTGAGGAAACACAACAATTCTCTTTCCATTTCCAACATGGAAAGTTAATGAGGGAGAATAAATGCAACAGAAAATATAAAGACAAATTTATTTGTATAAGCCAACACTTTTTATTACTACATAGTAATCTTAATTATAGAGTCATTTATCAGAAGGTAGTTACCACTGACCATTTCATGTAGATACATGTTATAATTTTATGCAGAATTCCTTAAAACAGATTAGTTTACACCCATCGGAATGGCTGACCCTGCCAGCTACCTGCAAGTTTACTAATTACCTGTTAGAAAAACCTACTGACCTATCAGGAAAGGGTTAATTTTTCTCAGCACCATTCCCATGGCCGCCCTTTGAAGTAATTACCACAATACAGTAGGAAACAGCCAAGCTGTCTACACGTGAGATGACTGGAGCAGCTTGCAGTCCTTCTGTGCAGGTATGTGCACTGCTTGTTCTGCCCCAGGTACCTGGGAACAGCACACAGGCTTATCTGTAACTTCCTGCCATCGAGTCACAGCACAAAGTCATGTAGCATCTGAACTCTCTCTGGTTTCTACAGAGAAGACATGCAGAGGCTGTGCTCTGGTTTAATGTATGGTAGTTTCACATTCTCTTTCTAGACACTCAGATCTTTATATTAAAGTTATTCTCTGTACCTGAAGCCCTGGGCACTTCTACTGGGCTGGGGACAATATTTATTAGAAACCAACAGATGGAAGCAAGACGACAGAGACAGGCCCAGGTGTTGAGGATTGCCCTTGTACCCTAACATGCAATATTCCATAGATGATCCAAACACAGTTACTCAGAACCATTGGCACCTTATACCAACGACATCTGGATACACTCATAAAAATGTGAGAATGTCTATTCTGGATGGTGAACGTGTCCAAAATAAAAGGATTCCATGGAATGTATACTGGAAGGACATTTCTTTACAAATTTGGAGAAAAAATGAGGGTCCTCCTTTAATTTCTTTCTGAATAATCCTTTTGCTATATTTATAGAGGTCAACAAATTTGGCGTTATGTAAATCCTAATGCATTTAACGATAAACAGAAGGTGAACAGTATAAGAAGCCAGTTATTGCACTCAATAGCACCATGAAATTATCGAACATCTGAAATGCACCAGGAACTGCATTAAGTGCAGGTAATACAAAGGGTCCTTGTTCTTGGATAGAAATGCAACAAATAACCAGACCAAGAAGCTAAATACGTTGGCATATTGTCTGCTGTTCAGAATGGGGTTAAAAAATAACAACAAAAACAACCCTGTGCCACTTGAAACATCCGAGAAATAAACATCTACGAATGAACGGGAAAAGAAAGAAAGAGGCAATTAGAATTTACAAACTAAATATGTGGAAAACATAATAATTAAATAATTATTAAATTTCTTGGAACAGAATACGTAGCCCCACGATACAATTTAAATCACATTTCCCACATTCTTTATTTGCCAGTCAATCATACATCATTTTATAATATCACCTGGATTTTCTTATGGTTCAGTTTGCACTGATAATGTATCACGTGCTTATGGGTTATCTCTATAACTAGTTTCTCACATACCTTACTTCTCCTTCTCTGCATATCACTTAGAAATCTCCACACACATAGTGGAGACTCAAGACATTTAAACCTTCCTTTAAACGCAGTGTATTAAACAGAATATTAAGCTTCCACGTCGAAATGTAAACTCTAATGAGATGATAAAAATTTCACCAAGATAATTTTAGGTATTCTGAGCATTGTACAAACTATTTATCAAACGGCAGCAGATAATGAACAGGTTTCATTTGCTTCTAGCATTTACTTTCTCCTCAGTCCCATATTTAAACTTTGATTTATAATCCAGGATAAAATCATCAATAGACTACTTATAATCCAGTATAAAGATGGTGATTTTTTTTCCGAAACTCATATTTATCCCTTTCAATGGTTCACAGCACAACATAAGTTAATGGTCCCATAATTAGTGAAGACTGCCTTTGCATTTACAGGGTGCTTGGCCAATAATTAATATTCTTCCTTTCTTTTCTACAAGACTGCTCTTGATAAAGTGCTCAGAGAGAGAAGGAATGTCTATCTTCCTAAACTTTTAATTGAAGGTAAATATATCCTGGGAAGTGGAAATGTCATGGCTAAAAAGGTCCAGGGGAGAGATCACTGTACTCAGCTACAACGAATTTTCAATCTCTCTCCTTCAAAAAGCCACTTGAAATCACAGAAGGTAAACTAGCAATCTCTGTTGAGACTCCATGGAGAAACAACATAGCTCCAGGCAGCATGACGGTGTACTTCCATCATGGTGATTGAGTGACAGACCCCAGGACAAAGCTCCAAGTCACTATATCCTGCCTGTGTCTCCGTTTCCTCATGTGTAACATGAAGGGTTTGGAGGAAAGAAACTGAGCTCTCGATGGTTTTAAAATGTTATGACCATAAAAGTGCTAGGGTAGCGTGATTTCAGGGAAGAGAATGACAAATTTTTAGCAGGTTTCTGCAGCTGTGCCACCTCTGGGAAAAACGCATAGGCAAAGGTATATTGGCTTTCTTTGTTTTTGTTTGATTATTTTCACATTGACCTGTGTTCAACACACTCAAGAGCCTGTCCCAAGGCACGATGGGCTTTTCATGACAATTTCTCTTTCAGAGAGAAGTTGTGATCTTAGAGTCTGTGTTTTATGCCGACAGAACTTTAATTCTTAGACAGATAGGGTATTTTTTTCCCCCAGAAAGATCCTTTTTAATTATAAACGTCAAACTGGCTTTTAAAACCACAGTTACGTTTGCTATACCGACCCAGGAGATCAGGAGGAGTGACAACAACTTTTTTATACAGTCACGGTTTTGATTTCACTAAGCGGGACATCAGAACAGAAAGATAGAATGAAGACTGGAGGAGACCTCCTAGTAAAGAACCACAAACTACGTAAAGACAAAAAAGAAGGAACAACATGTCAGGCTTATTATAAATATCGAGTTAAAACAATCAAAGTGGGCTATAAAAAGGCTTGATGTTGCAGAGTATAACAGTACTGTAGTACTTTCTTACTGTAGTACTCTTATGTGATCCGTCGATTGCTCCTATAATTACCGTGTGTTTGGACAATCACTTTGGTGAGGCATATCACCTGTACTTCTCAAGATTTTTATGTGAATCGTCTCCTTATTTAACTGCTTTAAGGACAGGAAGATTTACCCCATTTCTGAAACTCCTTGAACTTCCTTCCTTACAAGACTTTCTTCTATCTATAGCCAAACAAGTAGGAACAAAGAATGGTCCACTCCTTCTTCCTTCTTCCCTGTTAAATAATGGCCTACTCATTACCCTCATGAAACTATCATTAGACTGATGTTTTGTAGCTTCTTACCCTCATCTTATGAGTGATAGAACCTAATAAAAGTGCCATTTTGTGGGTCTAGTATCAGCAATTCCATATGGTTCCACATAAGTGGACTGTTATTTTTAGAAAAGTAGATTATTACAAAAACCAGATGATAGTGTACAGGGATATCAATACTGTGCTGATCCCTAAGACATTTTACTTCACCATACCTGGAGGCACACATTCAAATGAGGGGCAGCAGATGAAGTGTATGTGAGAAACTGACAAGCATAAAAACTGAGTGAGTCTTGGAACCAAAGTAGCTGGAAGAACCCAAGTTCAGCCAAAACTGGTTCAGTTTCTTAAAAAATGAAATAAAAATGGTAGCCATCACAATAAACACGTGGACAGTTCACAATCCCATCTCTCATGACTTTTTTACAACAAATTTATAATTACTTGAGCTTTCTGGTTATTCAAATGCCAGGCAATATCTGATTGTATGTAAACAATCCAACTAGGATCGTAATGGCCTACCAGTTGTTGCAACATTGGGTTTTAGATGTAAGAATTAATTCAAATACAGCAATTTCTTCTAATTATGGCTTACTTTACCAAACAAAGACTATATTCTTAAACTCAATCATTTACTTCTTTTTTTTTTTTTGTGAGGAAGATCAGCCCTGAGCTAACATCCGATGCCAATCCTCCTCTTTTTTGCTGAGGAAGATTGGCCCTGGGCTAACATCCGTGCCCATCTTCCTCTACTTTATATGGGACGCTGCCACAGCATGGCTTGACAAGCGGTATGTTGGGGCGTGCCCGGGATCCGAACCTGCAAACCCTGGGCCACCGAAGCGGAGCGCACGCAGTCAACCGCTGCGCCACCGGGCTGGCCCTCTCAACTGTTTACTTCTTAATATGGAAACTCTAAAGACAGCAAGCTTTGCATGTAGACACTGAAAGGTTTTTCTAGGTTAAATTACATCAATACATAATACAATAATCATTTTAGCAATAATACCAATCCTGTTACTACTAATTGCTGTTTGATGAACACTTGCAATATTATTGATCTGTTCTGAGAAACTCTACAAACATTATCTCATGTAATTCCCATACATCAAACCTACCTACGTGGGAGTTATGTTCTCTAGTTTAGGAATGAGGCGATGAAGATCAGAGGTGTTTATCCTTAAATCATCACATTCCTTAAAAAGAAGTTCCCTTAACATTCACATCCATTATGTAAACAAGCTTAATGAATTACAAAAAAAAAAAAAAACTCATGTGAAGTACTGCACTTTGGAAAATTCTTCTGTAGGTCAAGATGGCTGTGTAAGCAGACTCTGAACTCACCTCCTCCCCCAGACACAGCCAATTTACAACCACTCGTGGAAAAATTACCCCTGAGACAGAACTGAAAACTGGATAAGAGGAATTCCCACAACAAAGGACAATCCTAATTGAGGTAGAAGAGGCAGAAATTCCCTTCTGGAGAGAAAAAACGCCCCCTTCACAAGCCGCCAGCTTCACAGCCGCCCAGGAGCAGCCCAAAGGTACGCAGCCTCCCTGGAGGAGTGGGGCCCTGGGCCAGGGAGTGCTCCTGCTGTGGGCATTTTGTGGGCCCAACACAATCGAGATGAGTGGCATAATATCTGACTTTGCCTGCTACTAAAACATTGGGGAATACCTCCAGAAAACCCGGTTCACAAAGAAATTAAAACTGGCTCATAAATGGCCCCCACGCAAACTCACCCATTTCAGAAAGCATCCTAAAATCACCAGAAAGAAAAATGCATAGTGCTTTGGTGAAAAAAGACTCACCTAATAGGGCCTGAGTGCATCTTGGTGAGAGGTGAGACCTCTCCAGGGACTGAGACACTGGCGGCGGCCATTGTTGTGGCCTGGTGTGGGAGTGCTGACACAGACGCCATTGGAGTTCTCCCTGGGACCTGCTAGCCCGGGTCTGCCCCACCCACTAGAGCACTGATTTAATCCAGCTCAGACAGGGCGGGCAGCGGACCCTAGAGACTGGTCCCACCCGACAACAAGCCCTCAGGCAACTTGTGGGCCTGCATAGATTGGTGACTGGATTCTCTGCAGCCTGGCAACTGAGCCGAATTCAGTGGGGCAGGGCATGCACAAGGAGCAGGTGGAGAGTGTGGGGCAGTGGTGGAGTGTGTGGGGCTCCTGCTCTGGAGAGACTGGGTCCACTTCGGGAGGTCGGGGCACACACACAGGGCAGGACTGTGTTGACTGTGTGTGTGGACCTGTGGGCGGCAGGGCTTGTCAGCTGCAGAAGACTTGTGCTTCTCAAAGACCCACATAGGGGGTTTGCCCCACCTTCCAAAGCCTGAAACAATTGGCTGCTCCTGTGCCTGAGACCAGCCCCACACAGCTGCAATCCTCAGAGAGCTGACAAGAGACCTAACGGCTGGAGGCTTATAGCAATTGTAAGCCCCTGAGCCTAACAAGCCGCCACGCTGGGGGCCTACTCACTTAAAAGAAATACTGCAACACAAATGTGGTATTAGAACTTGCAGCCAACTGTGTTGGGGCTCCCCACACCTGATAAAGAGACTGAAGGGCCCACAACAACTACAAACAGCTGAGCATTACAACAGCTGACCAGGAGCATAACTCGGCCTACCTGGGTGCCTACAGGGAGAGCAAACAGGCCACAACAGAAAGACACACGTAGCCAACATAGGGGTCACCCCTGGAACATTGAGAACTGAGAGAAGCACACGGAAGGCCTCCTAAGGCATCACTTGTATAAGGTCACCTATCCAAGAGCAGGAGACGTAGCTGACCTACCTAATACGTAGACACAAGCACAGGGAAAAAGGCAAAATGAGGAGGCAAAGGAATACATTCCAAGTAAGGGAACAGGACAAAACCCCAGAAAAGGAATTAAGTGAAACAGAAATGAGCAACCTACCTGACAGAGAGATCAAACTAAGAGTGTTAAGGATGCTCACTGATCTGGGGAGAAGAATAGATGAACTCAGTGAGAATGTCAACAAAGAAATGGAAGATATAAAAAAGAACCAACCAGAATGAAGAATACAATACTGGAAATGAAAAATTCGCTAGAGGGACTCAAAAGCAGAGTAGAGGATACAGAAGAACGGATCTGTGAGCTGGACGAAAGACTAGAAGAAATTACCCAAGCTGAACAGGTAAAAGAGAAAAGAATTAAAAAGACTGAGGACAGTCTAAGGGACATCTGGGACAACATCAAGTCCACTAACATCCGTGTTATAGGTGTCCTGGAAGGAGAAGAGCAAGACAAAGGGGCAGAGAATCTATTTCAAGAAATAATAGATGAAAATTTCCCTAACCTAAGAAAGGAAGCAGACATCCAGGTACAGGAAGCACAGAGAGCCCCAAACAAGATAAACACAACGAGGTCCACACCAAGACACATCATAATCAAAATGTCTAGAATTAAAGATAAACAGAGAATCCTAAAAGCTGCCAGAGAAAGACAAGTTACATACAAAGGAAACCCCATAATGCTACCAGCTGAATTCTCAGCAGAAATCTTACAGGCTAGAAGAGAGTGGCATGACACATTTAAAGTGCTAAAAGGAAAAAACTTACAGCCAAGAATACTCTACCCAGCAAGGTTATCATTCAAAATGGAAGGAGAGATCAAAAATTTCCCAGAAAAGCAAAAATTAAAGGAGTTTGTCACCAAGAAACCAGTGCTACAAGAAATGTTAAAGGGACTGATTTAAGGGGAAAAGAGAAGACCACAAATAGGAAAAATTATCTATTTCCATGATAAGAGGGCAATGGATAGAAATGCACAAAAAAGAGGTTAGATATGATATCAAAAATATAAAATGAGGGAGGAGAGGAGTTAAAGAGTAGAGCTTTCAGACAGAGGTCAAACTAAAGAGACCATCAATTCTATATAGAAGGAGAAAGGAACAGAGAAGGACTACTAAAACACTGAGAAAAAAAGTTAAAAAATGGCAGTAAGTACATACTTATCAATAGCTACTTTAAACGTCAATGGACTAAATGCCTCAATTAAAAGGCATAGGGAGGCTGATTGGATAAAATACCAAGACCCATATATATGCTGCATACAAGAGATACACCTCAGACCTAAAGACACTCACAAACTGAAAGTGAAGGGACAGAAAAATATACTCCATGCAAAAGGCAATGAAAAGAAAGCTGGAGCAGCGGTACTCATATCAGACAAAATAGACTTTAAAACAAAAACTGTAAAAAGAGACAAAGAAGGGCATTACATAATGATCAAGGGAACAATCCAACAAGAGGATGTAACACTTGTAAATATCTACGCACCCAATGTAGGTGCACCTAAATATATAAAGCAATTATTAACAGACATAAAAACGGAAATAGACAGTAACACAATAATAGTAGGGGACTTTAACACTCCACTTACACCAACGGATAGATCATCCAAACAGAAGATCAATAAGGAAACATTGGCCTTAAACGACACACTAGAACAGATGGACCTAGTAGATATATACAGAGCATTCCATCCAAAAACCGAAGAATACACGTTCTTTTCAAATGCACATGGAACATTCTCCAGGATTGATCACATATTAGGCCACAAAACAAGTCTCCATAAATTTAAGAAGATTGAAATAATACCAAGCATCTTTTCTGACCACAACGGTATGAAACTAGAAATCGCCTATAGGAAGAAAATCAGAAAAGCCACAAATACGTGGAGATTAAACAAAATGCTACTGAACAACGACTGGATCAATGAAGAAATCAAAGAAGAAATCAAAAAATACCTGGAGACAAATGAAAATGAAAATACGACATGCCAGAATTTATGGGATACAGCAAAAGTGGTTCTAAGAGGGAAGTTTGTAGCAATACAGGCCTATCTCAACAAACAAGAACAATCTCAAATAAACAATCTAACAATGCACCTAAAGGAACTGGAAAAAGAAGAACAAACAAAACCCAAAATCAGTAGAAGAAGGGAAATAATAAAAATCAGAGCAGAAATAAATGAAATAGAGACTAAGAAAACAATAGAAAAAATTAATAAAACCAAGAGCTGGTTCTTTGAAAAGATCAACAAAATGGACAAACCTTTAGCTAGACTCACCAAGAAAAAAAGAGAGAAGGCACAAATAAGTAAAATCAGAAATGAAAGAGGAGAAATTACAACAGACACCTCAGAAATACAAAAGATTATAAGAGAATACTATGAAAAGCTATATGCCAACCAATTCGACAATCAGGAAGAAATGGACAAATTCTTATAATCATACAACCTTCCAAAACTGGAGCAAGAAGAAGTAGAGAATTTGAATAGACCAATCACCAGTAAGGAGATCGAAACAGTAATCAAAAACCTCCTCAAAAATAAAAGTCCAGGACCACACGGCTTCCCTGGTGAATTCTACCAAACACTCAAAGAAGACTTAATACCGATCCTTCTGAAACTCTTCCAAAAAATTGAGGAGGGGGGGAAGCTCCCTAACTCATTCTATGAAGCCTACATTACCCTGATACCAAAACCAGACAAGGAGCTTTTTAGTTTGACTACATCAAACTAAAAAGCTTCTGCACAGCAAAGGAAACCATCAACAAAACAAAAAGATAACCTAACAATTGGGAGAAGATATTTGCAAACCATACATCTTTTAAGGGGTTAATCCCCAAAATATATAAAGAACTCATGCATCTCAACAAAAAAAAACTAACAACCCTATTAAAAAATGGGCAAAAGACCTGAACAGACATTTCTCCAAAGAAGATATACAGATGGCCAACAGACACATGAAAAGATGTTCAAAATTATTAACTATCAGGGAAATGCAAATCAAAACTACAATGAGATATCACCTCACGCCCGTCAGAATGGCTATAATTAACAAGATAGGAAACAACATGTGTTGGAGAGGATGTGGAGAGAAGAGAACTCTCATACACTGCTGGTGGGAGTGCAAACTGGTGCAGCCACTATGGAAAACAGTATGGAGATTCCTCAAAAAATCAAGGCTAGAACTACCATATGATCCAGCTATTCCACTGTTGAGTATTTATCCAAAGAACTTGAAAACACCAATGCGTAAAGATACATGCACCCCTGTGTTCATTGCAGCGTTATTCACAATAGTCAAGACTTGGAAGCAACCTAAGTGCCCATCAAGGGACGAATGGATAAAGCAGATGTGGTATATATACACAATGGAATACTACTCAGCCATAAGAAATGGTGAAATTCAGCCATTTGTGACAACATGGATGGACATTGAGGGTATTATGCAAAGTGAAATAAGTCAGAGGGAGAAGGTCAAATACCATATGATTTCCTTCATTAAGTAGTAGATAATAACAACAATAAACAAACACATAGAGACAGAGATTGGATTGGTGGTTACCAGAGATGAAGGGGGGAGGGAGGAGGGCGAAAGGGATAATCGGCATATGTGTGTGGTGATGGGTTGTAATTAGTATTTGGGTGGTGAACACGATGTAATCTATGCAGAAATAGAAGTATAATTATGTACACTTGAAATTTATACAATGTTATAAACCAACGTTACTGCAATAAACAAAAAATTAAAAAAAAAAAAAAAAGAAAGTTCTTCTGTAGTACAAAAGATCCAGTATGTAACAAGAGACCATGGATTACCTTGCCGGGCATAGAGAGAGAACCTGCCGACACCAGGCCACTGTATCTGCTATCAGTAGCAGCAACCTTCATTTCAGTAATCTTTCTTTTCCAGGTAGAGTTAAGAAGGCAGTCTTTTGGAGGGTTGAGTTGTTAGTTGATGGGGAGTGGATGGGCAGGATATGCTATTAAAATTATACAATAATAACGATAATACTATTACTAATTAATAAACTTTATTTATTTTTTATTTTTACCATATTCAACGGGCTCTCCCAGGAGCATTTATCAGTGTCAGACAGGAGTTCCCCAGTGCCAGTATATATACATATATATATATATATATATAAGTTATATATAATATAGTAACATATATTTTTATATTTTTATAATAGAGAAAAGTAGATAATTTAGTCAAGAAGTTAAGAAAAGGGAACTTTTCTTCTCCCATTCCTCCTAGAAATGTGCCAACCTGGATTCTCTCTCTCTCTCACATGTTTTTCATATCTGCTTTTATTACAATTCAGTCCATTTTGCCTTCAAACGTCTTTGGAACTCACCCTCTCTCCCTATTTCCACTTCCATTCACCTGCTTAAGCTCTTTGTCAATTTTTTTGCTTGGGCTATTGTGATAACCTCCTAACTGGCTTCCCAAACACCACCCTGATTCCTTCCAATTTCTTCTTCATGCTATACCAGAGTGATTTTTCTGAACACAAGTCTGATCGCATCACCTCCTACTTAGGATCCTTCAATAACTGTCACGTATAGAAACCAAACTACATTACAAAGCCAACAAAGGGCCTTCACCGTTGGCCTCCTGCCCACTCCCCCAGCCTCAATTCCTGGCAGCCATCATGCCAATCATAGTAAGCTATTCCCAGTGCCCTCAAGACACAGTGTTCGCTTTTCTGTCCTGATTCAACGGTAAAGATTCAGCATGTGGGCTCTTGCAGTAGTCTACCAAGATCCAAAACCTACTTCTACCCCTCACTAGCTGAGGTCTGGGGCAAACTACTACATCTTATCAAGTTGTGGTTTCTGCTGTAACATTGAGGAGGTGTTGTACCTAACTCAGAACTTAGCTGTAAGGATCAAAGGAGATAATGTACATAAAGCTTTCCATACAGTTCTTGGCTCATGAACCTTTAATACCTGTAGGGCCTTATTCTGAGAGCTAAGAATGCATTACACTTCACAGAACAAGGGAGAAAAACCCCAGTCCTCATAGAGCACATACTCCAGTGGAGATAGACAATTTTTTTTAAAATGATGAATATATTATATAGGTGCTGGAAGTAAAAACTCCAATGAAGAAAACTAAAGCAGGACTAGCCAGGAGTGTCACTTTAGGGAGGGCAGGCAAGGAAGACCTTACTGAGAAAGCAGCATTTGACCAAAGACACAAAGGAGTTGAGATGAGCCACATGGACATCTGGGGAAGAACATTTCAGGCAAGGAAAAGAGAAGGCAAAGACCCTGAGGTGGGAATGTGCCTGGTGAGTTTGGGGACCAGCAAGGAGACCAGTGACGCTAAAGCCAAGTTTGCTTGTGTGAGTGTCAGAATGAAATCAGACAGAAAAGTAGGGGTGATGTAGATTGTGTAGCCAGTTGGGGGCCATCTTAAGGATGCTGACTTTTACACTAAGCAAAATGGAAAAGTATATGACTGCCGCTGCCTTTTATCACTTATTAATCTTTCTGGGAACTTTTACCCAAATCTTCCAAGCTAGGTCATAAGCCCTTTCGTTCTGCTTGCGTAGGGCACTTGGTACCTCCATCACAGCATTTATGACAGCAGCCCTCCCAACTCCAACTAAACTTACGGAGAACAAGTCTCCGTTATTCATCTCAGTATCCTCAGTGATTTGCGGGGTGCTCAGCATGTAGGAACGGTTCAATAATAAACGAATGAATAAATGTTGAAGGAACAAATGAAAAATAAGTAATGAATGCACTTTTAGAACACCAACAAAAAGCGTCGATGCCATAGTGCGTTGAGTATAGCATATAAGATTCTGAAAATCATGATGGAAAATAAGCACATGTCTTTCACTGACATCATGTTTGAATTTTTGGCAGTTTCAGCAATAAGGTTCAGAGATGCTAGACTACTTCGCTAAAATTATTTCGTTTTACTTTCAAAATTCTTGCATGCGTTATTTAAATCTGTCTCAAAAATAATCCTGTGCTTTTCGGATTTAAGTATCTCTATTTTCCAAATAAGGAAATTGAGGACCAAAATATCAAGCGACTAGTGGCAGACTCAGTCCTAGAGTTCAGGATTCCAAGTCTTCTGAGAAGGGCCCTACTTGTATCAAATAGCTCGGCTTCTTACAGCACAGAGAATGTGGTGCAACATCCATATCACTATGGCTACAGCATAGTGAGCTGAGGTGAGGCAGAAAAACTGCAAGAACAGGCTGAGATAACGAAATAAGACTTGGGAATGAGGGGGAAGAACATAAGCAGGAAATAATTCCATTCTGCATTCACTAATCACAGAGTCACCCTTTTGATGAATGAGACAGTGTGGACCACAAAACAAGAGGTGCTGCCAAGAGCTGCCAAGGAAACTTGAACGAACAGTATTTACACCAAAGTTACTACCAATGGCGTCTAGTTTCCACATTGCTGTATTACTATATTGTATTTTCGTCAAATTCTGATGCTTATGTAGCAGCACCACTTATAATATATAATGTAAAGCAGCTACTGCACCAATCTAAGACTAATGGACACTGTGCTTGGACCCAGGAGAGACTCTGCATTTACTACATATAAGATCTTAGACATGCTTACTTATTTAATTCTAGGACTCAGTTTTTTAAATGGATATGACAATGTCTATTTTAAAGATTTGTTACAGGATAATATGTATGGTAGAATATTAAAAATGATGAAGTGCTCTATGAAGGTAAGAGATAACAAAAATCTCTCCACGTATATTTGTGGATTAACTGTGTTGTCTTAAAATTATACGATATTTTATTAAGATTTTATTTTATTATGAAATATATATTA
Organism: Diceros bicornis minor; assembly: GCF_020826845.1. NCBI lineage: Eukaryota > Metazoa > Chordata > Mammalia > Perissodactyla > Rhinocerotidae > Diceros > Diceros bicornis. Next base: position 52,517,133 of record NC_080759.1, on the reverse strand, counting down.
GAGAATTTTTCTACCATCTAAATAACTAGCTAACTACTATCTAAATAATAATTGGCACCTAAAAACAAAACCACACTCTATACCCATTCTTATCTTAATGTCACTTTTGAGTAAATGAATCAATTTATGAACACCATTGTAGAGAATACTGAGACTTACTATTTTTTTCCACATATCTTGTGCCACAGTTTCAAGCAGCTAACAATCATTGTATTGCAGAAATAGTCCAAACGACATTTATTCAGCAATACCACTTCTATATTTTATGATGATGATATTGTGATATTTGATAAGGAGAAGCTGTAAGAGTCTGTGATCAAAAAATTAAGGGATCAGTTACATCAAATTACCTGGGAAGCTAAAGTAAGGAAATCTATTTCCTTTGTCACAGCAACATTACAATCCCTGGCCTTGAGTCTAGGATAGCAAATGAGCAACATGAATGAATCACCATTCTTCTTCCTTCCTACACAAAATTGTGAAGAATATTTAGCACTAAAACATCAGGGGGAAATCTGTCTTATTTTTTTAAAAATAATAATCTAAGTTTTAAAAGATTATCATTCCAAGTTGGGCAATTTTCAAATTGCCTCAATTGTAAGATGACTTAAAAGAAAGTGACAAAGTCAAAGAAAATTGCACTTTGATGGGGAAATAAAATCAGCACCAGGAGTGAGCTAAAGAGACTGGAATCCAATGTATCAGCCCACTGGCATATGGCTTCAACATTGTGTAACTGTTGACAAATATTTACACAGCAACACAGCAGCTTAAACTTACAACTAAACATAAAAAAAAAAAATCTGTCAAACAATGTTACAAATGAATCAGGGAGCATATTTATTGAAACTGCAAGATCCTGGAATGCTGCTTCACTTTTACAATAACACCCGCAAGTGAAACAGAGTGAACAAGTACAAATGACTCCACAGTCCTTCTTACTCACTCAAGAAGTGGGGGCTCTGACTTAAGAAATCTGTGCTCTCAACAGTAAGCTGTCCAAACAATAAGCTTGATCGTTTATAATTATGATATAAAACATTGCTGTATGCACTATGGGTTAATATGAAATTAATAACTGCACATAGAAGACTCGCAGCATACAAACCCGAAAACGTTGAAAAGAAAAATTAAACCTTTAGTTAACAAAACATAATAATTCTGACCATGACAACAGCTACATTGTTTTGATTTTTTTTAATACATCAGACAGTGGGTCTCCACAAGATAAGGACAAAGAAATGTGAATAAAGTAAATATCTTGAAAGAAATGATATGTTTGGCTAATGGATCACAGAATGCGGTATTTAGTGTGAGTTTTGAAAATTATAGTTTCTCCAAACACACAAGTACTCAACAGAGGCATCAAGGTTGTGTGTGTGTTAAAACGAAACTAGCCAGAGGCACCACGAGGCACAACTGCTGCCACAAATATCTGGCTTTGCTGAAATCTCATTGTCCAGACTTTGCCTGATCAGGTAGCCAACAAACCAAATGTTGGCAAGAGGACACGAGGACTGAGGAGGGTCCTGAGGATGTGGAATGGTTCCAGAGGAGCCTGGGGGCATGTGAGAGAGAGAAAAAGACATTGAAATTGAAATGATAATTGCCATTAGGTAAAATGGAGAAAGCTAGGCAGATGTTGAAAGAAGATTTTTAGAAAGTTTAACTGTGAGATATTTCATAAAAATCTCTTCTTCTTATCACCCCAAAACTTTAGTAAAAATCTCCATCTCTCTTCACAGTTTAATTCCAAAAAAGTCTGGGTTGTCCATTTTCATATATGGCTACACGTAAACTCACAGAGTCCAGAAAACAAGAACATTTAAAAAAGCTAACTGCAATTTCCAAAGAAGAGCAAGATGATAATCTATAAAAGGCAAAACAAAATCAGTACCACGATGTAATATTCACCTAAATTACTGAATTTGAAAAACTACTATTCTGTAGCATTGAATACACGAAACTTAAATATTCAGTAGTCATGTGGATTTTCTATGACTATATTCTCAGCATATCATTTTAGGTAATTTAAAAATAAATAGTGAAATAGCAGCATAGTATTTAAGAGCACAGACTGTTCACATCAACTTGGGTTTGAAGCCCAGTTTTGTAGATACTGTTTTATCTTGGGCAACTCATTTAAATTATTTGTATTATAGTTTACTTTATTTGAGATAGGGCTAAAAATACCTGCTCCATAGCATTGCTGAAAGGTTATACTAGACACATGAAGTGCTCAGCAGAGGCCCTCAGAAATCAATAAATATTAACTGTAATGGAAGTTCAACGAAGGCAGGGATATTTGTGTCTTTGGATAACTGCTGCACATCTAGCACACAGAAATGCTCAATAAATATTTGTTGAATGAAAGAATAACTATTGTTATTATCAATAATTATTCTAAGAATTTTCCCTAAAGTATCAGCCTAAACATAACACAGTAGAGTCTCATTATTCATAATAATTATGTTCTACAAAGTCAACGTGAGCACTGAATTAGTGAATAATGAACCATTGCTCCTAGGAGAAGTAAAGGGTTAGGTTCCTGTGAACCTCTGGTCACAACATTTTCATCAACCTATCAACATATAACCTTGTTTACGTGTGTTTCTGTTTAAAGACACCATATTTGATACATATTGTTGATTCATTAACATCGACCCCATGGTCAACAGCGCTATAACTCACGCTCGAATGAAGCTTACCTAACACACGTATTTTCTCCAGAAGGCACATCACAGCCTTCTTGCATTAGTAACATTAGACAGCACTGAGCACTACACCCGAGGGCCATTTTAAACAGCAAAATCACACACAAAAAAACTCAAAAGTGAAAAAAAGGGCACTAAGTAGACTGAAAAAAGGACACTTGTTTACAGTATGAGAGCTGGAACAAGAAGGCAGAGCGTCACCTTGTTTGACCTCAGCTGGGAATGTGCACGTCAGGTGGCTAAAACATGTCACCCCTCTGTGCAAGTCCTGTCAATGACTGCAAAGAAAAACACGAATATTGATTTTCAGGTTACAAATAAACTTTAGCAATCAGGCAAATTCACAAATATGGAATCTACAAATAATGAAGATTGGCTTCCATCTAACAGGCAACATAAGATACTCATGTAAGGATTACACTCTCTAATTCTGCACATCTCCTCCCCTCCCTCTGTTCAACAATATCTTGAATAGTGCTTTTCAAAAATAAACACCCAGTCAGTGCTTATTGAATAGGAAAACGAGCAGACGTTTTGGGGATTTTCAGTCCAATGGAAATTAAATACACAACAGGACTAAGAACCTCACAACTTTGCTTGTCATCTTAGATATATATGGTAGTCATGCAAAAAATATCATATATACAGCAGGTCATTTTGAAAGATGTTACGTACAGAGGTATGACCTTAAATGAACAGTACTGGGTTGTAGAACAGCTGGAAGAAACTGCAATATGTTAGACGAGGTTGAGTAAATACAACGTTGAAAGAAAATCACTAGCTTCAGTCCGGGACTATAGGAGGTTATAATCATAAAAAGGTCAGATTAGGAAGAAGCAGCCTGGAAGAAGAGGGACTGCACAAAGGAGGAGTTGGTTTATATAGTATATTATTAAAAATGCCAATTCTGTCATATCCCGTCACATCATTTATTGTTAAAGACAAGCGTCTAGCAACTGGCCTTAGAGGAAATTAATACCCAGCATAATCTATCCAAGCTGTTGTTTAGTGGCAAGCAATGAGGGGAAAAGATTTTTTGTCTTGACAGCTCTGTGTCCTGTGTATGGGTTTAGCACTTCTCATTCCACTGAAGCTCAAGAGAAGAAATATTCTCTATAGAACAATAAAGAACTAGGGACAGAGCGCCACCATTTCTCTTTCTTCTTTTATAATGGACAAATAACGAGAGATTCAGAGGTGTTTTTCTATTTATGCATCATAACAATGCTTTCCTATCTCTTGAGAATGAATGGAATATTTTATTCCCTAACAATGCAACATTCATGTTTACTTCACTAATGAAGACTATGCAACCTTCCTTCTACTTAGCTTTGGCATGAGTTTGATTTTCTATAGTATGTCTTGTTATTTTAAAATTGATGCAGGCTTATTTAGAATAAATATAGGCTTATTTAGGCAATAAATGCAGAAAAGTAAAACACTGTGATACAAAATCCCTTAATCTGCTCCATTGCTTTCTCACTATAAACATATGTAAGATTACATATACATATGTTAAATATTAAAATGGCGATCACATTATATATGTAGTCTAGCATTGTTTTTAATCATTTAATATATAATAAGTATGTCTAGTATCACTAAACAGTCTTCCAAAACAGTTCACATTACCTGGAAAGGCTAAATTATTTAAACATTTGCCACATGTATTATAAATATTTTTATACTTTTTATGGATATCTATAATTGACTTTAAAATATTGAGCATGGGGGCCGGCCCCGTGGCTTAGCGGTTAAACGTGCGCGCTCCGCTACTGGCGGCCCGGGTTCGGATCCCGGGTGCCCACGGATCACCGCTTCTCCAGCCATGCTGAGGCCACGTCCCATATCCAGGAACTAGAAGGATGTGCAGCTATGACATACAACTATCTACTGGGGCTTTGGGGGAACAAATAAATAAATAAAATTATAAATATATATATATAGAGAGAGAGAGAGAGAGAGCATGAATAGTGTGATATGCCCAGGTGTTAGTATAAACCAGGGCCAACAAACTCTTTCTGTAAAGAGCCAAACAGTAAATATTTTTGGATTTGTGGATCTTAAGGTCCCTGTCCCAACTACTCATCTCTGTCACGGTAATGCCAAAGCTTTGGTACACAGTGCATAAATGAATGATTGTGCTGTGTTCCAATAAAACTTTATTTATAGATGCTAAAATTAGAATTTTATATAATTTTCACGTCACAGAATATTATTGTTCTTGTGAAATTTTTCCAATTATTTAAAAATGTGAAAATCATTCTTTGTTCATAAGCCATAGAAAAACATAATGCAGATTTTTTATTTTTGTAAAACCTAAGCTTTAGAGAATTTATAAATATATTGCATCATTTATTCTAAATTATAAATATTATAAGTATTCAAGCATCATTTATATCAACAGACACATTGCCCATCCTTTACCTCTTGCCACAATATTATTCTGTGCTATTATTAAAAGTGATTAAAATATATTACAATTTATGTTTTAGTCAGCTACATATGTATGTGTATCTATATATATGATATGCACACACACATATACAATTATACCTAGCTAGCTAAGCATTCTTTTATTTTTTTAAGACTATTTTTTAGGGCAGTTTCAGATTTACAATAAAATTGAGAGGGAGGTATAGAGATTTCCTATATACTTCCCCCCACGCATGCACAGCCTCCTTCATTATCATTATCAACATCACTCACCAGAATGGTACATTTTTTTCCATAGGGAAATTCCTGGAGGAAGCATTCAGGGGCCCTAAGGGCAAATTCCCACAGGATCAAGTGAGGTAATGCACATGAGTGCAGTGGGATGGCTGCAGCTAGAGTTGACTGGAATCTGCAAGCTCCATCCAAAGTGGGTAAAAGCTACTTAAACCCTAGTCAATCCTTCCCAAGAAGAATATAGTTTCAACCTTCCAAATTTTCAAAAGAAATAAAAACATGCAGTCGGCAACTAATTTTTAAAAAAATCTTACGTGGTCCAAACAAAATAAATATCTAGGCTACAGTTTTGCTACCTTTGAATTGGGAGATGGTAACTAACTGGAGCAGTTTGATCTATTTGGTGGATTTTTCCAGCAGGAAAAGTGTCTTTACAATCAGGAAACCTGTATGGTACTGAACCATGCTACATATTAGAGCAACATGCTCCCATCTTGCCTTGAACTGGGTTTTGCAGAGTCAAGGGTATGGCACAGAGGCACTCCCTGTCTACACGGGCACATCTGCGTTGTCCCTGGAGAGTTACATCTCCTGCCAACATCCGTATATCTTGAAATAACATGTTAACCCTCATTCTAATGTTTATTGAGCAAATTCTATGTCAAGGTACTGCTTTAGTTGTCTCAAGGATTTAGAGTGAACAAAACATTGTCTCTGCCCTCAGGGAGAAGACAGATAACTGCATAGGAGTATTTAGTAAATAAATAAACATAAGACCCTCAATTTTTTGTGTCTGATAAAAGTAATTTTTAAAAAGGCTAGATTTGATTTATTTATCTGGATATCTTGTATGTTTACCAAAGAATTAGAATTTGGAATAAAGATACAATATATTTTGATTAGAACCAAGTGTCTTTGATCAGAACCAACTGGTAACTGAAATACTTAAGAAGGAGCAAAGGAATATTATCCTGAAGGGAGGAAATTAAAAGAATCATCTCTTGTCTGAGGAATACTTGGGGAATTTTAAAAGAAAATATATAGTGTCTTAGTACTTGTACTGGAATCTTCATCCCAAAGCATCATTAGTCCACAATCCTACAATTTTTGCATCTTTCATGAGGAGGATAGAAAAGAAGAAAGGAAATGACTTTTGAAACAAAAATTTGAACTCGCTGTTTTAATAGCAATGACTGGAAGACTAGATGTAGTCAAACTCCTTTGAAATTAATTATCTAAGAAGGCTCAATAGCACTCATCCCATCAATCTTGTTCGGGCTTGACCTCAAAGGACCACCTACAAAGGTGTGAAGACAGTTCACACTTCAGAACAATTCCATGTATGGCCTTGGCTGACACTCACTACATGAAGATTAATTAAGAAGTCTTCTCAGAATACAGATGTCTACCTAATGAGAATTGAAGTGACACATACCATTTTTCACTTAGGTCAAGAAACAGATGACAGAGAGTAGCAGATGGTTAATTTTAACATGGGCCTGATGAAAATATGAGTGAGTGCCTCTCAGTTGTCATGCGGTAGAGTGTTAAAGGCACCTCAGTCTCACAGAGGGATCCTGGACCCAAGCCCTGAGCATCAGGGATGCAGCTTAAGTTCTGGTTTCCAGGTGACAGCAGACATTAGTGGAAGTCACTTAGGTTTAGAACTGAATGTGTTGGTCCTAGAGGAATCCATTTATATCAGTTCTAATGGATGCCCCCTAACCTTTAACCCACAATGAGGCAAATACATTTAAGCTCACATCTAAGTGAAGATATATTCATCTTGTTCCTTTGGAGACCCTCTGTCCACCCTAATTATGATATAGCTTTTGCAGTTGAGTTGTGGCTCAGAGTTAGGAAAGGGGAAAAGCTGCCTCAGAAAAGTACATTTACTTGGCCTCCTTCTCTAAAGCCTGCTGGATGAAGGAAAATAATTAATATAATTGCAAATAATAAAAGTACAAAATATCTACAACACAAATGCAAATCCAGTGAAACTCAACTGAGGATACACAAAGCCAACATGTTTCTCTCCAGAGCTCGAGCACAAGGCAGATTCTCTGGAATTAAGTGAGAGAATCCTCAGTGTCTCAACCAATGATCTATTTTCTGACAATTAAACTAGAGAAACTGTCTGGAGATGAAGCCAGAGGGGGAAGAAAGAGAAAACAGCTCCGAGCATTGGAAGAACTAATATTTGTCAATGGTACAGGAATAAATCAACTCCAAACAGCTAATCAAACACCTGTGAGGGGCAAATACCACACTGACTCTTTGCCAGGATGATCTGTTTCTTTGCCTGGAGATATGTCTCCTGTCCAAAGGATGCTAGAGATTGTGTATAGAGAAACAGAATGTATCTGAGCAGTACACCAGCCAAAATTACTTCCCCCACCCAACTACCTTCTTGAGTGAATCGTGTGCCAGATCTCTATTTAAAGAAGAATGTTAAGAATAACTATTAGAAAAAGAAGAGATGAAAGTAATATAAGATGGAAAAACCAAAAGGCAGATGAGAAAAATCATTCAATAAGCTGCAAAACTGTATATATAGCCACATCCCATTTATGTAAAAATATATGTATATGTAGGCATGTAAATAACATAATACCTGGGATGAGACATCTGAAAATGTAAACAGTAGATATCTGAGTAATGAACTAGAGGAAGGAATGTGAAATTTCTACTCTTTATTCATATATGTATATTTTGATCCTCTTTAAATATCATTAAAAAAAGATCTGAGTTGAACTTAGTCTCTGGAGAGAGTGGACATGTCTCCAGGGGAGTATTAAAATGTGGTGTCAAATTTGGACATTCGCCCTATCCATTCCCTGCCAAATCCTCATCCTCACATGCTCAGCACTTCCCTGATCCTGACCCAGCTCCCATTCTCACCTTCCCCCATTTCCTACCCACTTCCACCATGCCCTGAACTGCTCCACTATAGTAACCAGCAAGCTCCCCTATATCCTCCCCCTGACTGTGGTGGACAGACTTTAGGGCGCTCCCCACAAAATGTCTGTTTCCTGGTGTTCACAACTTTGCATAATCTTCCCCTTTTGAGTGTGGGCAGGACCTCTGACTTGCTTCTTTTTTTTTTTTTTTTTTTTTAAAGATTTTATTTATTTTATTTTTTCCCCCCAAAGCCCCAGTAGATAGTTGTATGTCATAGCTGCACATCCTTCTAGTTGCTGTATGTGGGACTCAGCCTCAGGATGGACGGAGAAGTGGTGCCTCGATGCGCACCCGGGATCCGAACCCGGGCCACCAGCATCGCAACGTGCGCACTTAACCACCAAGCCACAGTGCCGGCCCTGACTTGCTTCTAACCAACAGAATATGGCAAAGTGAAGGGATGTCATATTTATGATTACATACATTATGTAAGACTTTATCTTGTTAACAGACTAGCTTGAGAGACTCTTGGATGGCTTGATGAGGTAACCAGCCATGTGGAGAAAGCCCACACAGCTGGGAACTGTGAGCAATCTCTAGGAAACATGGGCAGCTTCTAAGAGCTGAGGGCAGCCTTCAGCCTTTAACTAGCAAGTAGCCTGGGCCCTCAGATCTCTAGGTGCAAGGAAATGAATTCCACCAAAAACCTGAGTGAACAGGGAAGCAGATTTTTCCTCAGTTGAGCCTTCAGATGAGAACCCAACCCAGCCCATACCTTGACTGCAGTCATGTGAAATCCTGAGCAGAGGACCCAGCTCAAACTCTGCCTGGACTTCTAACCCACAGAAACTATGAAATAATAAATGTGTGCTGTTTTAGGCCAAAGACAAAATAAAAACAAAACCCTGAAAACCATTTCCATTGGTGTGATCTGAATCATGGTGGTAAAATCATGGGCAGGCCAGAGGAAAGGGCTAGGAGGCCTTCTCAAAACCTGTGTTCTCCAAATATCTTTTAAAAGTTAAATTTGAGGTAAAATTTATATTCACTACAATTCATGCTTCTTAGTTATAAAGTTTACCAGATTATGACAAATGTAAGCAGTCATGTAAACACCACCACAATCAAGATACGAAATACTTTTATCACCCCAAAGAGCACCCTCCTGCCTCTTTGTTGTCAATCCTTTGCTGACCCCCAGGTATCCACTGATAAGATTTCTGTCTATGGTTTTGTCTTTCTGTGAATGCCTTATAAGTGGAATCATATATTATGTAGCCTCTTATGCCTGTCTTTTTTCACTTAACATGATGATTTTGAGATTCATCCAGTTGTTGCATGTATTGGCCATTGGTCCCTTTTTATTTCTGAACTTGCTCACCAGGGAAGCTACTATAGTAAGAAGGTGAAAACCAGGCATCCCATCGCTGTGACTTTTGACAACTTGTGACTTCAGAAACAGAGCAGGCCTGCTAGAACCATCCTCCTCTTGATATGCGCAAACCTAATGATGCTCCTGCAGAAAATCTCCCCATCTCCATTCAGAGATGACCATTCAGTGATGACCTCTGTCTCATTCTGCCTTCTTAATCTCGTGCAAGTGATCCAACTGGTAAAACCTCAAACAAATCCAAAAGTCTACACGACAAGGAGTCTGGGAAATGTATCTTTACCTTTCCAGCCTCTGTAGTTGAGGAAGATATTCAAGAAAAAGGCTATAATAGATGATGGGTGACAGTCAACCATGACCCAAACCGGGAACAAAAGGACATGTGACTGCCACAGTATGTACTACCTGTTAAAAGTTCAATTATTTTTTAGATTAAACCTAAATGTAAATAGAAATTTTAATGTTTTCCTCCCACTCCTTCTGTTGTGAAAATCAGATTTTATAAGCCAATATTTTAGACTAGCAACAACTTACGATTACACAATCTGTAAATTAAAAAGGAACCCCCTCCAAAAAAAAAGAAAAAGAAGAAAAGCTTCATAGAAGCCTTCATAAAAGTCTTCAAGTGCCACCATTGTAGATAACTCTGTTTGACTTTCATTAACCTCTTACAGCCTCCATATCTACATCTTTAAAGTAAAGAGACAGAGTTAAATACTTCTGAGAACTTTCCAACTCTCAATTTCTGTGTTTTGCTAATTCTAGGACATCAGTCATAATACTAAATGGTAACTCATATATGTCCAGAGAAAATATATTCACAAGTTTAAAAATATGTTTTAAAAGGTGTTTTTCTTTTTAACCTAAGGACTAATTGAGTAAATTCATCAGTGGTAAAATATGAAAATATCCAGTGGAGAGTAATCAGCTGTACTTCATTTTTAGAATAATATAAAATCTGCCTCAGCTGATTAAGAAAAGAAAGACATTAAACATGACCAAAGGAGGCTGAAAAATCTCCTACAGTGAAAGCCTTTAAATAAGAAAAGATTACATTCGTCTACAAGGGTATAATTGTGGTTTTCTACAGACATGAGAGAGACTCTAGTTTTTCTAATAATTAAACACTAAAAATGACTCTTTTATTTACATACCACTGTACCTGCTAGGATGTGCCCATCCGTACAATCTGAATAACAATATCTAAAAACTAGAAGTTTATTTTTCTTGCATGCTGAGTCTGGAGGTGTTTAGCCCAGGTCTTCTTCAGTACGGCTCAAGGAGGCTGAATACCCAGGCTCCATATTTCCTGACGCTCCTCCACCCTAGATGTGTTGCTGGCCAACTCAGGGCATGAGCTGCTGTAGTAGTTCCAGGTATCAGTCCACATTTGAGGCAGGGATAATAGGGAAGGGCGGTGCATTGACCGTTTTCAGGAAAGCAAGAACTGTCTCAAAAAACTCAGTAGCTTTCTGCTTTATTTGCCAGATCTGTGCCTCAGGACACACCTGGCTACAGAAGAGGCTGGAAGATAAAATTCAGCTTTCCCATTTTTAGAGCAGAGGCTGGAAAGCGAGGAAGTGGTTGAACTTGGCTGATCTGCAGTGCCTGGAAGAGACTTTACAAGTTCAAAGTGCTTTTATATCCATTACTCTTGAAGGATATTAGCAGCTAGAGTTAACTCCCAGGCCTAGTTATACAGAGGTGTGAATTTTCTCTTATTCAGTGATTACTGATTCTGGGAAAATTCTCAACTACACTGTGACATGATGTGTGTGTATTTCTTAGTATAATTTAATCATGTAAAAGCATCTTTCCTCCCTATCTGTTAAGACACTTGTCAAAACGTGAGATAAAATAAGATGATGAGCTAATACTGTATTCTAAAACTGTACACAATAATGCCAAGCACTTTCTGAGTTACCTTTATTTTTTCCTGCTTACTAAGAACATATGGTGAACTGCAGAAGCAATATACAAAGTTAAAAGTTATGCAGAAAGCAAAAAATAACAGCACAGAGAGAATTGCCTCCGTCATTTTTGAAATGGTAGACAAAGTACGAGATAATGTAAGGAGAATGCAAATGATGTCAATAAGTGTAAGATTGGGCTCTTGTTAATACAGAAAGGTTTTGTAAAGAACAATATCTTAATATTCAACTCATGTTTTGTTAGCTAAAACAATCTATATGAAAGTGTCATCTAAGTATATTTTAAAAATAGAAAATACGCTCATTTAAATAAAATTAAATGGAGATAGTATAAAAATCATATTGGTAGATTACTACCAAGAGGTAGTTATTTAGGAAAATGCCTGTAGTGCTTCACTTAAAATCCATGAATGCTATGTATTCTGTGATAAATGCAATATAAAATTATTTTCATTCTAGAGATTAACCTAAACACATAGAGATCTTTCAATTTAGTTAGGGAGAGGAGACATACACAGAAAACTCTAATAGCAGTTAGAAAGCACTGAGGGTCCCAAGAGAGGCACCGGCAAAGGAGAGATGACTATTCCCTGCGGAAGATTTAGGGAGCCAACAATTAATTTACATTTCGACCTGCTTCACTTTGTCTCCACTTCCTAAATCACATGAAGGTTTATTCTAGAAGGATGCACTGACTCTTGCCTGTGACTGTCAATATCCAACCAGCGACCAAATCTCGTCACCTTCAGCTCTCTCAAATCCCTCTCCATTCCCCGGCCTACCTCCTTGCGTCAGGCTATTGTTTTTCCTCTCCTGGAGTTTTGCAAAAGCTCCTAACCTCTTGATTTGATTCTCAACAAGGCTGCTAGGGTCATAGTTTTCCCAAACGATAATCTGATTCTAGCATTTCCCTGCTTTAAAACACAACCACTGCCATCATAACCACCACCAACCACCACCTCTAAATGTGCTTTTCACGGTCTACAGAACAAAATCAAAACTCATTTTTGACCACATTGTCTTTCACTATCACTAGAGGAGAGGCCCACTTGTCAAGTCGGAGTGATAGAGAGGGTGACCCAGAAAACTAAGATACAAAAATGGATGGGTGGTGGAACTGAGCCCTCTGTTCCTGGGTAATCTCATCTCTCTGGGCCTCATGCCTGCTGTGACACCATGCAACACTGTAGTGGCGTTGCCTGGTCCCCAAATTCCCCTGATGCTGAGAGCGAACTCCCCCACCACATCCGCTGGCAACTTCAGATGGATTGCTCGCTCTGCGGGGACTACAGACTTCATCCTTAGATGTCCAGTCTGTGAGTTCACCTCATTGGCTCTGGAGGCCAGACACTGCAGCCTTAATGACTAGACAGTTACAAGAAGAGACAGTTATTTGAGGAAACTTTCATAGTTAACCGATTCTATTTCAAGGCGGATATTATCCATCAGTGACACGTTGGATTCACTGTTTTAATAGGTTCACTTATAGGTAAAAGTAATAAACGTTCTCTTGAATAGTATTGTTAGGATTATTTCTTTGATTTCAGCAAAACCATACAGAAGAAAACCCAATCTATATGATGACTAGAGAGGAAACAAATTAGGAAGCTTCCTTGGCTACTTCGTCCCTGGTCTTCACTTACTTTTTGCTTCTATTTAGTCTCCAAGGCTCAGATCCCATGATGGCACTCTCTTCTCCTCATCTATCCAGGCTAGGATTAACCATTTCCCTTTCTATGTTATCACATAGCACATTTGTCATAGTGTTTATCCTACAATGTTGTCAGTCATTACATACTTTCCTGCTCTACTATTTACACTTCTTGAAAGAGGCACAATTTTTCATTTATCTTTGCAGTTCTGGCATATAAGAGCTCAATAAATGTTTGTCGATTGGGTAAATTTATATATAGCTTGATGAACAAATGAATGAATTTTCTCAAAACTCTACTGTATACCTAACTTGCTGTTCCATTTCCTATATTATGTAAATGATCTAATTTAGTATGTTTCTTGCAAAGCTCCTTGGTTGACACTCTCAAATCCCAGCCCAGTAAATCAGAGGAGATACAGGGGTTAAGTTTAATTTCAACTGCGTATGTCTTCAATAGTTCTAAGGAATATATTCCCAGTCTTGAGATAGGAATCCAAGGCGGTGTCTATGTGATAAACTAAATACTTCTTGGAAGTTAAAAAAAAAAGGGAGTTGATTCAATAGTTGTGAAGAAGCCTAAAATAGTTTTCCTGCAAATTGATCTCAGATACAGAAAATACAATAGGAAGGATGTCCAAACTTTCTCCTTCATTGGCTTATTCATGGAAATCCTCGAGGGTAGGTCTGGGAAAAAGGAACTGATGATCAATCATAAACTTGAACTCTATGCATCTAGCCTTCTCATTAAACAACTTAGCCTGCTCTCTTCTCCAGCACCTACAAGCTGCTAAGTTCAGGACAGTGGACTACCACAGCAGCATTGTCAGTGGACAGGAGAAGGTTAGGGTCGAGCTAACTACCAGCATTAAAATTTTTGCTAAATTACACTTTATTCTTTGTTATAGAAAAACAAAATACAATGCAATCTTATCCCCTGCCTATTAACATTATCCATACTTTATCTTCAAATATCTTTCTTACTGACTCAATTCTCAAAGTGGTGTCATTGAGATTCACATTCTTCTTACCTATGACTGGTCCTATTTTGGTGACCTTGTTTTTAGTTTAATTGGCATAGTCCTAATTCTAACATGTAGGGCACTTTATGTCACTTACATATGGAAATGTATTTCTGTCAGTTTCAATTGGTTTAATACCAAACTATATTACATAAATGTTGAGGCTTTACTATTGCCTTGTAAATAAAAAATAAGCAGATATTCTTAGGCTAATATCACATAAAATAATAGCTAATATTTATTGTGTGTTTACTACGTATCATGCACTGTTCTAAGCTCTTTACATATATTGACTTTGAAATTCTCACAACCCTATAAGGTAGATAGTATCATTAACTCTACATTAACAGATGAGGAAATTGCTGCATAGCAAGGTTAAATAATGTAATAAAATACATTTTATAACTCTTTCAGTTATGGATAAACTTCACATCTGAGCATTCATGCTTTGCCACATACTAGCCACATGGCACTAGGCAAGTTAATGTATCTCATTAAACCTCAGTTTACTTATGTGTCAGATTGGCACTGCAATTGTAGATGCTTCTTTGTGGGGAGGATTAATAAGTTAATGCACGTGGCACAGCTGCCTGGCTCAGAGTAAGTCCTCAATGACTTTTAGTTAATATTTTTATTATGAGGAATTCAAACATGGGCTTCTAGTGTTAGATCTGGAGCTCACAGTTTGTGTAATGTTGGAGAAGACACTTAACCCAGTGCTTCCCCAGTTTTTTCTCCTATGGAGCGAGATTAGCTAAATGTCCCCTGCCGACCACATCATGTAGTGCAAGATCAAATCAAAAATGCTTGCAGAAGTAGTCGGCAAACTGTGAAGAACTTTACATATACAAACTATGACTTTTATTAAATCAACTGGGAGAAAATTGCTTTGACCTTTTATTCTGCAATTACCATTTCAGAAAGTTACAGAGTCCCTGAGCTCACACAGCTAAATGTTTTCACCACATTTTTTTATGACAAAGTGGTAGATGATTTCACAAAAACAGCTTTCAGGAATATATTCAACAAAGCAACTTTCAGAGATTTTCTTGAGATACAGACTCATCTCTCTGAAGTTTCACAGCCCTTGCTTCTATAATTATGGATGAAATTCAGTAAATTTAGAATTCCCACTAACAATAACAAGACATCAAGAAAATGCTGAAAGTGTTTGTTCTTAATTCACCAAAGGACATACAGCAATGCTAAGATAAAAAGTAATTTATAAAGGTAATTTAAATGAAAATATCGTGCTAATAAAGGTCAAACTCTAATTAAATGCAAATTTTCTTATTTATTTGAAATATTCATCTTCCAATGATGCTGAGTATATGGGTATAATTTAAATAATATTTTTATAAATTGGGGTTATAAAGATTGCTCTTGCCTCTGGCAAACAGACGGGAAAATAACACTTAACAGTAGTCCATTCTAGAAACTGGAGTTTAGTAAGTTTCCATGGTTATATACTCAGTGGCTTAAAATAGGTTAACAAAAAAAATAAACTAGTTTGAGAAGGAAAGTTTGTAAAATGTTAATATTTTTTATCAATTATATGCCATAGTGAAAAAGGGGAAAATGGTACTGAACAGCAGCATATGAAAGTAGGGTTATTTCTTGATAATAGATTCTTCTCTATGAGCCTAAGAGCAATGCTGAAGACAAATAAAAATAAAGTTATGATCCCATTCTCTGCAAAAATGGTACATACACAGGGTTGTAAATTGGGTAGAAGAAGGAAGAGATGAGAACTTAAGATATTTATTTGTTCCCATAAAAAATAATATTGACTATGACCAGACAGAAATAGTGAATATAGTTAGCATTTTATTTTCTTATTTTAGGATGAAATAAATGAACATGAATAGGATATCTCACCAACACCATTTGTTGTTGTTGTTATTATTACTATTGTTGTTATTATAAAGGCTGGGTTAAAGGTTATTTCTTCTTTGTGGAGATATTTAGCATCTAGCTACATAAGAAACGCAAATACGCACATACACAGAACAGTTCTTCTCCTAGTACTTTCATGAGGAAGATAAGACTTCTACACCAACAACCTCAACGTCATTAGAATATTTAAAAATCAGCTCCATTTAAATAGAGAGAAATAAAATTTAACATAGAGCTACAATTCTGCGTCTTTCCTAGGGTACAAATTATAAGAAAACTTGTGATGGATTTGAAGATTAAAATAAGTGGTTTGAAAAAAATCAATCAATAAAATCTAAACCTGCCATCTTGACCTACTGTTCTAAGATGTGGCAAAGGAGACCCAGGGACACCCTAAAGATTCCAAGTTACACCCAGTCAAACACTTCAGGTCTGTAATAAGCCTGTAGCTTTGACAGCAAGTTAAACATTAGCTTAATTGTAAATTACCCTCTCTATTTAATTTTGTTACACGAGGAGTGTATGTTTACTGTGAGTGATGGCTTAATTTATTTTTAAAGATAACTTGAAAGATTTTTCTTTCAAAGGTATCTGAAAACAAAGTGAATGAATCAGATGGAAGAAGTCCTCCTGTGGAGCCACAACTGGTAGAAAATGAAAAAGGGAGACTCCAGCAAAAATTGAGAGCAGTCAATCTTCCAGATAGAGAAACAAACGCCTCAACAAATCTTTAAATGTTTTTATCTTCCTAGTGATAATGACATGCTTTTTATGAAAAACTCCATATTTTTCTAACAATCGTTGCCTGATTTTCTCTCTCTCCTCTCTAATACCTTATTCAGGTAAAGTTACAGAGCATAATATTTGTTGTCTTGATCACTTATTTCATTTACATACATTTATAGAGTAGTGTGGAAGCGAACTCACTTTAAAAGAACTTTAGGTTCCAGTGTCACTCTGAAATTTAATGACCCTGAGCAAGTTGCAAAATCTTTCTCAGTCTCATCTTCGTTTTAGCATGGGGATAATACAACTTTCCTCATATTAAGTTGTAAGGATTCAGGAAGATAAAGGATGAAAACTTGTTTATATGGTGGCACATAATTCTTAGCTGTTCTTACATGGTTATTATTAAGAGCAACAATAGTAGTCAGGTAAAAATAAAGTATCTTAAGCTTTTGGGAGATAAGACTTTTGTCTTAGATTGAACTTTCCCTCACTTCCTTAAGCCCAGGCAGATTGATTAAAAAAAAAAAAAAAGCCTCAATTTAACATCCAGTACTCTGTGCAAGAGCTCATTTCCATGGCCAGTGCAAATGTCAACTGTACTATCATGCGTAAACTCCTCATTTACCTATTTCACACAAGAATATCACAAGAGACTGTCAAAGGCTTTATTGAAACCAGGAAGCATTACATCTTCAGATTTTCACTGCTCTTATCTGTATGGTAATCTACTTTAAAAAAAGAAAAATGAAAAAAAAAAAAAACAAGGCAGTTTGTAATGGTTCCTTTATAGTAAACCTTGACTGGCTCCTTTTGATGACTTTTTTTACAAGTATTCACAAATAATTGACTTAATAGTTAATTCCAGTACTCTCACGTTAGTCAATCAAAGTCTTTTCACCTAATTAAAAGATCCTTTAACCAACTACAGAATGTCGTCCAAATCACAGTTGCACGTGGAAAGCAGATTTCTCCATCCTGCTCTTTACCGAAAATCAGTTTTGGGAGGTCTTCCAGGAGTCAATATTCTGGAGTGCTTCAACTCATTAATAGCTTTTTAAAAGCATCTTATATGTGTCTTAAGATAGAAAAGAAAAAGTCATGGGTCCACCTTTAGAAGGCTTACTCATCAAGTCCCAAATACATGATTAAATCAGGACTCATTTGGCTATAAGTGACAGAAGCTCAATGTGAACTAGTTTAAGCAAAAAACAATGATAGAAAACAAACAACAGAAAAGAATTTATTAGAAAAATACTGAGATATCTTACTAAATCTTTCAAAAAAATTGAACAACCAAGCATTCTGGCTTTCTTCACAGGGCAGAAAACAAGGCCTCCAATTATCCAAACTTCACACATTAGACCATCAGCCTCCACACAATACATACTGCTGGGACAAAAAGACTCAGAGAAATGTGCTGATGTGCCCACATCTATTCAAGTTATCACCACGAGGCCATCAATCCTCGGTGGCCAACAGAAACACTGGGTATCGGGGATTGTACAAAGAGTGGGGCTTAGGGTGAGCCTGGCAGCCAGTCCTAAGGTGTTGCATCTCCTGCAGTACACTTCTGGATTCCTTAACACCAGGCTTGAAGGGACACTGCACCGTTATAAAGTCGTAATGCTTAAAAAAATGTAAATCCTAGCAACAAAAAGAGTAGCAATTCAGTTCCGCACACAGCTAACTAGTTTAAACAAGGAAATCATAAGTGAGGGAAATTAAGAAGGTGAAAATGTAATTTGGCATTCATTTCTTTACGTGCACGGGATCAAAAAGGTAAAATTTAAGCAAATAACCAGGAATTTCACATTATTGTGAATAGGGAAGGTGATTTACTCAGGTTAAACTATTTTAAAATTCAATATGAAGTAATATTGCTATTGAAATATTCACGTGACCTTGCAACTCTGGACTCTATCTAAATATATTAAATTTCATCTACTTATTTTCTCTCTACATACAATTCCTAACAGTTGTTGTTTAATTAATTATTCATTCAACCTAATATTGAATTACGACCAGTTATGAAATTGTCAAGTACTGGAGTATTGATACTAGGAATTTTGTTATCAAATAGATATTTTTGGAAGAGGCATAAAATGAGTTTCACTAAATTCACTATTAACACTTTCTTAAATATTCATGTTTTCTTAAAATTCAACAATTTGAATAAAATGGGTGGATTAACAGTCCATTAGCAATAAAACATGAGAACTCCCAGAATGGATTTTATACAATCAATTCAACCTCAGTGGTTAGAAGTGAAATTTATTACTATTATTACTCGTATTATTAACAAAATGTCATTTTCTTAATTGTAACTACTGTGCAAAGAGCAGCTTCCAAACTCCAGGCACTATGAAAGGCCCTTCCTGTAGTATACCAAAGGAGGAGGATGCATCAAAGGGACACAGGAGCATCCCTCATAGCATAATTCAACTAGCGGGTAACGTCCTTGAGATTTAATTAGGACTACCTGGGGTCTCCTATCTCACATTTTTCAAGAACTCAATTGGCCCAAGACTTCTGCAAACCCCAGGCCCTCATGTTCTTCCAAGTCATCTCTGGCTCTGAGCTCCTTATTTTCTAGGAAAGATCTCCCTCTTTTCTCAAATACAACTGTCCCATATGCAGCCCAAGATGAGGAATGCAACGTGCTTTCCTTGATTTTCCCCCAGACACTGGTATCTGCTGGGACTTGATCACACTCTTGTGGTTTCAAAGGATTTTAAATCACAGCAACACAAATGACCTGATTATCGAGGGTTCTAGACACCTAGTTTCTTTATTGCTTTATGAAGAATTTAATTAAGAAAAGTGAGAGAAAGAATGATCTACATATTCTCTCAGAAAGCTGAAATTTAACATAGTTAAGTGTATTCAAGGAGCTTCAAAACTCCTCCCACACTCTCTCTTCAGCATTATATTTATAGATCATCTCATGTAATAATTTGACAGCAAGTAAAATTCTAAAAGCTAATTTATTATTGTTTTTTCTCAGTCAAATATCCTCTTCCTCTCTCCCAATTTCCTAAGTAACTAAAGAAATTTCAGATTTATCTCTGGGTTTCACGAACTCATCCAAAGTTTGAGATAGCATATACGTTTAATTGTCTAAGAAAGACTGGTGAAGAGTAATTCATCAAGCTGATATAAACTAATTAGGGAGCATACATTTCCATGGGATTGCAGTAAACTAATTAACTAACATGTGTTTGTACAATTTGTATTATAATTTGCATATATTCCATCATAACTCTGAGATATGATTGTCTTCATTTTACTGGATAATCAAACCCAGTTTTGGAGAGATGTTATATACCTTAACCACGGTTATTCAGTAAGAAAATGCTGGAGGAATTTAAATCAGATCTACTGACACCAAATATATCACTTTTCTCACCATACCAAATATTGACCCAAACCCCACATCTACTTACAAATAAACCCTTAAAATACGACGATACACTTACCTTCAGGAGCTGCTACAAACTTATTCTGTGCCATGCAGAAGCTCTGAAAATCTAACTTGTCCTTGAAACCGGAAGAAACATTTTCAGCCCAGTAATGCCAGGTAATTTTTCCCTTAATTATCAAAGGTTCATCAATGCCTTAGCTCAAGTCTTTAAATGGACTCGCTATGGAGGCAACAGTTTTTCACGCTACATAATAACTACTGGTATGTTGACAGATACCAAATATTTAGAAGTTATGAATATCTCAGACCACTGAGAAAAGACTCTTAGCAGGTATGAAAAATCTGCATATATTTAAACTTTGAAAATATTAAAAAATAATTTGCAATATTTATCTTTAGTGATTGAATACTAATAAATACATTTTATTTACTAATAAGTTGAATGTCAGACTTCAAAAATATTTAACATTTGGAGGAGATCTGAGTTCATTTAATTAACTCTTTCATCTAATGTGAGTCTTTGACAGATACTCATTCAGATTCTCTTCGCTTAATTCTAATGACTGTAAATTCACTATTTCTTTCTTTGAATTTATGAGTAGCACTGGGTTTTTTTGGTTGTTGTTGTTGTTAGGTAATGCTACAGCACCTATCCTTCCCAACTTTTTCATATCTTAGTATCCTAGGATTTTCATATCCTAGTTTTATATCCAAGTCAGAAAAAGAGTAATATTTTTGAGCAACCTATGGAAAGGCAATGGATGAAACTGCAGCAAAGGGTCCACCCAGCCCCATCCAGGGCTGCAGGGATCACAAATCAGCACATTTATAGGCAGCCATGGTACATTTCTGTGCTGCCACCCACTGGTCAAAATGTCTGCCATTGATCATTGCTTGTTAGTGAATTTCCAGAAGAGACAGCAGTAACTAGCTGTACTTTTTGGTACTTTCCTAAATTTGTCTTTTGCCAGCATCTTTGAGAACATTTCTTCCATGTTTGAAAATTTCTACCTTTTGATTCCATCCCCAAGGTAAACTTGCAATAAAACTAGTCATTGTATTTAGCAATATGAACCTCAAGCCTGACTATTAGGACCTTTCGAATATTTCATGAGTTACCTAAGTCTTTAGGTTATTCCTTTTCAGCTTAAAGTTGCCTAAATTTGCAACTAAAAATCATATCTGATACAAAGCTGAAAACTGCCTCCCTGAGATTTTGATCCTTTATCCTAATTCTCTTCTAAGTTGTATAACAGCTGTCCAATAGAAGTTGACTCCTTTTTTTTCCATAACAAATATTTGAAGACACCTCTTATAGCCTTCCTTCCCATTCCACCATACCACCATAGTTTGCAAGCCAAACATCATTGTTCTTTGACCTGAAACTCAAGTAACTTGGCTTCTAGACTCTTCACAGGCATGGGTATGCTACCCCAGGAATACTGTGGCTTACAAGAACTCATGTTTGGGAGCTTATTTTGTCTACTGCACAAATATTATTATTATTTTGTTTTTTGTGAGGAAGATCAGCCCTGAGCTAACATCTATGCCAATCCTCCTCTTTTTCCTGAGGAAGACTGGCCCTGGGCTAACATCCATGCCCATCTTCCTCCACCTTATATGTGACGCCGCCACAGCATGGCTTGCCAAGTGGTGCGTCGGTGCGCACCCGGGATCAGAACCGGCGAACCCCGGGCCGCCACAGAGGACGTGCACTTAACCGCTTGTGCCACTGGGCCAGACCCACAAATATTGTTTTTAAATATAATATTTAAATATCTAAAAATGTGTGATCAATCTGCCGTACAATTGTTTGGTGTATGTCCTTAGGCTCTGGTCTAGCAGTTCATTTCAAAAAGTTACCTCAGCCCATGAGGATGGCTATAATCAAAAAGACAGACAAGAATTAAGTGTTGCTGAGGTTGTGAAGAAATTAGAATCCTCATAGGTACAATCTCTTTGCAAAACAGTTTGGCAAGTCCTCTAAATGTTAAACCTAGAGTTATATGACCCAGCATTTCCACTCCTAGGTATTTAACCAAGAGAAATAAAAACATATGTCCACAGAAATCGTTTACACAACTATTCACAGCAACATTATTCCCAATAGCCAAAAAGTAGAAACAACCCAAAAGCCGATCAATAGATGAATGGATAAATGAAATGAGATATAGCCATACAATGGATTGTTATTTGGAAATAAAAAGGAATGAGACGATGTATACTACAACATGGACGAACCTTGAAACATTATGAGAAGTGAAAGAAGCTACTCATAAAAGACCATATCCTTATATTCCATTTACATAAAATGGCCAGAATAGGAAAATCTATAGAAACAGAAAGCATGTTAGTTGTTTCCTAGGGCTGTGAGGTTTGGGGAGAATGGAGAGTGACTGTTAATGGGCACAGGGTTTCTTTTGAGGGGAAAAAAAGTGTTTCAAAATTAGATTGTGGTGACGGCTTCACATCTGTGTGAATATATTGAAAACCATTGAAATGGGTGAATTGTCTGGTATGTGAGTTGTATTTCAATAAGTTGGTTTTTAAAAAGTTAACTCAGGATGTATACAAATCATAAGACTTAGAAGTACAGAAAACTATAGGGATGGTCTAATACAAGTGATTTTTTATAAACATGGAAAAATGAGTGAATCAGTTATCCACTGCTACGTAACAAACTACCTCAAAACTTACTGGCTTAAAACTACAATAATTGTTTATTCTGGTCATCAATCTACAAATATCAGTGGGGACCGATTGTCTTTGCTCCAGATGACATCAGCTAGGGCCACTTGACTGGGGGCTCAACTGCACATGGTTCATTGAAAAGGCTGGCGAGTTGGTGGGGAGTCAGCTGGGCGTTCAGATGGTGCCATGCGCTCACAGACTGAGCGTCTTTCCACAAAGGTCTTACTACAAGCTGCTTGAGCATCTTATCTTCATGGTGGCCAACTTCTAAGAATGAGCATCCCAAGAGAACCAGACAGAAAGTGTACTGCCCTCCATGCCCTAGTCTTAAAAGTCACATGGTGTCACTTCTGCCATAGTCTCAAGCCACCTAAAGTGAAGAGAGGGAATGTAGAGCCCATCTATCAATGGGAAAGTCTCAGACACATCATAAGGAGGACGCGAGAAATGGGAAATAACACTGTGGCCACTTTTCAACAATATAACTGCCACAGTGAGTATCAGGATAAATATATTGTCAAAATTCGCCTGTTTCAATTTACCATACAGCAACATTTGATTAGGATCCACATTCCAACAAAAACACCCTGTTCACTTCCTGTGTTGACATGAAAGAGTATTCATACTTTATGTTTTAGTGGCACAGCTTCAATAATAGGCTGTTTTAAGACACCGTCTTCATTTTGTAGAGTTTTCTTCTAAGAAAATACTGCAAAATAAACCCTCAAATGAGCTGGGGACATAATACAGGATTTGTTCAGTAGAGCTTATAATTATTCAACAGAAATCCTTATAGCATTTTTATATGATTCTATTTCCTGTAATCTGCAGATAAGATGGAAATGATTCTTGTATACTTGTGGCGAAGTAAGCTTTCTTTCTTTTTTTTTTTTTTTCTTTTTTGTGAGGAAGCTCGGCCCTGAGCTAACATCTGCCAATCCTCCTTTTTTTGCTGAGGAAGACTGGCCCTGGGCTAACATCCATGCCCATCTTCCTCCACTTTATATGGGACACCGCCACAGCATGGCTTGACAAGCGGTGCGTCTGTGCACGCCTGGGATCCAAACCGGCGAACCCCGGGCCACCGCAGCGGAGCGTGCGCACTTAGCTACCTGCGCCACTGGGCCGGCCCCAGAAGTAAGCTTTCTATCTGTGAAGAATCTTCCACATAAATGTAGTCATGTGCTGCATAATGATATTTTGGTCAACAACAAATCACATATAAGACAGTGGTCACATAAGATTGGTAACATATAGCCTAGGGGTGTAGTAGGCTATATCATCTAGGTTTGTGCAAGTACTGTAGAGGAGGAAGAAATTTTCCTTTATCCTTCTAGGTTCTTCTGGCTGGGCTAAGAACTAAAGTGACATGAAACAGACTGACAGCAGAAAAACCAACAAAAGTTTAATTACATGCATACATGGGAGAAACTCAGGCAAAATGAGTAACTTGCCAAAATGACTGAAGCTCCCACCTTAAAGATCATCCTCTTTAAGGTGACAGCTAAAGACAGAAGAAGATGTTGGGGATGGGGAGAGCCAGGGACTTCAAAGGGAAGGAAGGCAACTCATAAGTAAGTGAAAAGGAGCAAACATTGGGAAAACAAGTGTTTGGCCACACAGAAACAGAAGAACACTGAGGGGAGCCCAACAAACAGGCTTTTCTAGGTTCCTCTCTGTCTACCACCTAGTTCATGTTATGCTAAAGTGATAGCTCCCTTCCTGAGATAGGTTTTTTTAATCTGAATTCTTTTAGGCAGTTAACAGGGAAGTAACAAGAAAAACTTTCTGAGTCTTTTGTTTCTTAAAAATAATCAGCCTAAAATAGTCCTCATGTTAAAGAGACACATGATGGTTTGCAACTTTTGTTCCCCTTCAGTATGCTCTATGATGTTTGCATAATGACGAAATCACCTAAAAACACATTTCTCAGAACCTAGCCTGGTCATTAAGCAATGTATGACTTTATACTCAAGATGTACCTTGTTACAAAAAAAGCCAACAACAACAACAAAAATCCATATGTATATAACACATACATCACACCACCATTAAACAAACATATAAATAAATAGCAACTATAGAAATACTTTCTTCAAAATCTGTAATAATTAGAAGATTTTAATATGACAATATTAAGAGTTTCGTCAAGCACAAATATGTGGAAAATCTCCCAAACACAAAGGAAATACAAGATAAGCAAATAATACTACGCAAATAGTTGGATGGGTCTAAAGTCTAGGGAAAGGTATGTTTTCAAAGATAAGTTAGAAATTGTTGAAAGAGATATTTAACAAATATTGGGTATCTGTGTGATTTTTGTGTGTGAAGTTGCTGATTCATGTATTAACATGGTAGTTTTTCTTCTTTTAGCTGAAATAAGGCACACAGTCTAGTTCAAGAAAAAAAAAACCTATATATTTTATTAATAAAAGATATGTTTAAGTTAATATGCCTCATTTTAAATCTAAAATATCTCATTCCACCTGATTCAATGAGTTTCAATTTGGGTTGTTTATGAGGAAATTGCAATTTCGGGGCCTGGGGATTCATCAAAGTAAATGGGCTAATTCTGAAACGATATGCAGGTAGCTCACGGGGAAAGACACAGATCCAATATAACCGTTACAATAAGGCTAAAAGGATGTGATCAATATAACCATAGAGATGAGACCCTTGTGCCACCAGCTACACTAAGGATTCTCATCACTATTAAGCAAAGCATTTACTTTTGAGCTAAAATAGAACAGGAAACCACAGTAAGTTCATTCATGAACTCATACCCTCAACACAAATACATTGAACATGTCTTCCTCATCCTGCACTGCTCCGGGGGCTAGAGACACAACAGTACGGAGGGGAGACCTGGCCACAACCCTATTCCATAAATTAATCAATAAAGTTAGGTGTTTTTGCAGAAAAAGTCGTTACAGTTGTTATTAATTATTATTACTAGCCATAGTCGCATTTAGTACTAAATCTAGTACTAAAATGTTTCATTTATGTTAAATCAAGCGACAACAGTGTGGGGAAAGTTTTCAGTATCAGGTTTCCATACACTCCAGAAAAGCTCCCAGAATGGTAATTTCTTATCTCAAGTCCCCATAAAAGTAGAGTCATCATATTACTGCGGCATTATTAAAGCCACGTTTTTGGAAGGCATTTCCATGGAGTGTTCCTGATATAAGCAGAGTCCCCAAAATAGGGACAATTTATACTCTAGATTATTAATTTTAAGAATAAGTTTCCTCTGGCTTTTGACAGAGGGTCTATAGCAGGCAATTTAGGTCTCTGACAAGTACTCAGAGTGCATGGTATTATTTACTAAAAGTATCTGCATTAGCCAATAGGTGGGCTGGGTACAAAGCTGATCTTTTGTTTGCGTAGGGGGCTTCTCCTCTTTTGTGGAGGTGGTGGATGCAAGGATGACAACAGGGCTACAATTGTACTACAAAAGCTTGGAATCAACTCAAAGATTTAAACACCCTTGGTTGATACCTCAGAGTTTTACTTCCCAGGATAGAAGAGACAGCAGGGTCAGGATTGTGCCTGGAATTGCTTGTACTTGCCTTACAACTAAGGAATAACTTTGACTTTTATGTCATTTTAGTTTTTAATTTGGAACATAACTTCTTCATCCAGAAGACCTTCCAGAATGTGTAAGCTGCAAAATGCATCCCTACATAACTAAATCTATTGATTTCGTAAATGGACTTATTTAGTGTTAGCTACCTAAATGCTGAAGATTACCCATCAAAAGTGATTTGTGTTTATTTTGGTCTTGTTGATACTGAGTCCTTCTTTCTCCTAGTAATTAGGCAAGTGGTCCAGCTGCTTCTGCAGACCATGAGCAGAATGTGAAAGACAGAACTCGTCAGTAGTCAAAAGGGAGGATGCGGATCTTCACTTTTCTATGGCAGCAGGCCCCATAGCCGGCTCATGCAGAACCCAGGGCATGAACTTGCACATTCATTTAACAACTGCAGCCTAGTGACAGCAACTTGAACATGATTGATGGGCTGCCTCAAGCAAGTTTACTGTGTCGCTGATGCATGCTGGGGATAACTTCCGTCCCAGCCACTGACTCTCAGAAACAGGAATGTTCCAGGAAAGCAATGTGGTGGTATTTAACCCACACTATTGCCTTCCTACCACAATTTCTCTATAGACAAGGAGGCGCATAAGTTCCTTGAATTCTTTTTGTTTGGAGTCTCATTAATGATTCCTTCAGATTCCAAAAATATATTGCAGATTGAATTGATGGAAAGTTACCTGCCTCCCTTTTCCTAGTTAAATAAGAGTTAGACAAGCAGGGACACCATTTAACTTGACCTCAGCAAAACTTCGGTCATAGAGAAATTTTTCTCTTGAGAAAAATATTAGACAATATATTGTAAACCCATTATTATAATTATGAGACAGTGTAGAATAATGAAAAGAGCACTGGATTCAGAGGAAAACCTTCTCATTTCAACTGTACAGCAATTTTCTATATGGCTTTGGGCAGGTAAACTGAATATGTTTTAAAGTCTGAGTTTCTTTGGTCATAAATAGAAAATACGTAAAAAAAAATAATTACTGGCCGGCCCCGTGGCATAGTGGTTAAGTTCAGCATGCTCCGCTTTGGTGGCTCAGGTCTGGTTCCCTGGTGTGGACCTACACCACTCATTGGCAGCCATGCTGTGGTAGTGACTTACATACAAAACAGAGGAAGATTGGCACAGATGTTAGTTCAGGGTGAATCTTCCTCAAGCAAAAAAAATTATAATAATTACTAAAGAAAAAGGTCATTATTTAATTATATATCTGACAAAGTAAGTTTTAGATATAGATTTTAGATATATATGTAATATATATTTTGTTAAAATACACAAATTTTAAAGAAATTTAATATGTGTCCTTCTTAAAAATATTTTTGTTATTTTGAGATACTATTTAACACTGTTTCCTCATTCTATGATAACTCCTGTGTTTATTTTGACTATTCCTACTGTATTGGTTCAGTTTCTCTGAATATTAAACATGCTTTCCCCATTTACTCCCTCTAGAATATTGTATTTCATTTTCTATTCTGTGAAAACCTTGTACAGGGCACTGAGTATCCTGCTTCATATGTCCTGCCTACGGCTCTTATCAGTAACTAATTATGACATATTTTCCCAGTGAATTTGTAAGGGTTTTTAAATAATCAAAACTTTACTACAGGCAGCCTCTGTCAAAGTAGACCCAGTGATTTATGTACAAGAAAGTACATGTCTTTTTTTTCATTCTGAGAAAATTAAATCAACCTAAGAGATCAACAAATATGGAAAAGTTAAATAAAATTAAACAATTTACAGTGTATATAGCCGTTAAAAATGTTTTAAAATAATATTTAGTGATATGAAAAAATATTCTTGACATAATGTTATATGTACAAAGAAGTATGAAATATTTATAAAGGAAAACAGAAATTTTATATAACTAATTATATATTCATATAAAGATCTTAGAAGGAAGTCTTTCCAAATATTTGCAACAACCTCTAGTTGCAGTGTTATTCTCAAATAAAATTTTCATCTTTATTCCTTTCTGAGTTTTTAAACTTTTCCACAATGTGCATGAATTATTTTATAATGGAAAGTTCATAAAAATTATTAAAACATAACATTTAAAATATTCAATGTGATTTCATATGTGAATATTTAACAATAAATTCTAATGATAAATATGAAAGAGGCATTAGAAATGCACTATAATGTCATGTTACAAAACCCCATGTATTAAAAGCTTATCTTCTAACTTAGCGTATAAAAGCTTAGTCCATTTTTACTTTTCCCATGATACTCTCCAGTCTCCTTACACCCCAACAACTAACACCTTCAAAGAAGACAGAGAAGACAGCAACCAGACGAATTAATTATTAGAATCGATTTGGGGGTTATTACAGAGATGAATAAAAGTGTATGTGTCTTGAGAAGAGTTACAAACTAAAATTTTAAGGGAAAAATTGTTTTAGGAAAAAAACTAAAATATCTTATAGGCAAGAATAGAACAGACATAAAGGTGGGGGTGGGGGAGGGGGAGGGAGATGATCTATCCACACTGCCAGAATTATCCACCCACGACTAGAACTCCTAGCATTAATTCCCAAGATCTTAATACAAGTGGTTTATGAACCTTGTTTCTCCTTGCTTACTAGTTTCAACCAACGTTTTTGTGATGCAAAAGATCCACAGAGAAACAGACCCACTTCAAACCCAGCTGGTCCCATCAGTCTGGCGCCACATGACCAGTCTAATCACTCAATTTGGTCAGTCTATCCACACCTGCTCCCCATCCTGTGTATATGATATTCATAAGGCTTTCTGATCCTTGCTGACTCTGGCTCCGCCCCCTCCTTGTTGTGAACTATATCATCTACCAGGACCCAGTGCTACAGACTCCTAGCTTGTACCTTCATATCTCAATCCACATCTTGAAACAGATAGTCACTGCTCCTAATATAGCCTGTGTTCTA
Organism: Diceros bicornis minor; assembly: GCF_020826845.1. Classification (NCBI taxonomy): domain Eukaryota; kingdom Metazoa; phylum Chordata; class Mammalia; order Perissodactyla; family Rhinocerotidae; genus Diceros; species Diceros bicornis. Next base: position 52,487,618 of record NC_080759.1, on the reverse strand, counting down.
GTAATGAAAATTATGGGAAAAATATGTTTTTTCTCATTTTTAATGCATGTCTGGCTTGTAACAAGAAATAAATTCAAAAATCATCAATCAAGTAATACTCATTTTAATTTTGATATATGGAGAAAGTTCAATTTGTGGCACTATGATACGTACAATTTTTTCTTCTCTGACTAAATGAACATCAAGTTCACTAGTCTTTGCAGATAATCCCTCTCTATCCTCCTGACCTTTCCTAAGGGTGTTTTAATTTCCTCTTTCTCATGGATGATAATTTTGTCATTACTTTCACAAAATGCTTTTCCAAAATATACTTGGCAAACTGATTAATAGTTATAGGTTATTTTCCACATTGTGTTATTGGAAACTATTGTTGCACGTTATAGTGTCACTAATAATGCTGAAAGATTTTGCAATGATATGTGGCACTGGAAGAATACTAATTAAGGGAGAATTTTATAATGTGCTCCTTCCCAATAACATTATACAAAGCTAATGTACTTTTAAAATTATAAATGTAAGAAGCAAAATAAAAATAAGGGCATGCTATCCTCACACGAGTCAATGTAAAAGATCAAGATTTCCTCAAGATGTCATGTAAGATGAATCTTTTTAAATGCTTTCTTAGTGTCTCCATATGACATAACATATGTGAGGGACTCTGCAGTAGTTTTGCTCACAGCGGGAGCTCAGAAATGCCTTTACTCGTGCTTTCCTCTATTAACTATAATAACAAAAATGATTAAAGGCGAGAGCACTTCTGTTTTGCTACCTAGAAACCATCAATATCCAAAATAATGGTACTAAAAATTCCTTCTAAAATCAGAATACGATTTACAATCCTCATGGAATTTAAAGAACAAGAGAAATCACTGTAGCAATGGAGCGTCTAGAGCTATAAATGCTGTCAATTTTAAGGAATGTGTTTATCTGCATAAAGCATTTGGAGTTTAATACTAAATTGACTCGAGAGTTTTCTTAAAAGTTCATCTACAATTTTTTAATATTTTATAACTTTAAATACGTGTTTGTTTTATATTTTTAACTTCATTGCTAACTACTTGAAGGCAAATTCCAAATTTGTACATCACCCAGGGGAAGCACAGTTCTATGCACACAGTAGACGCTTGATAAACACTACTGAATAAATGCAATGAAATGACACATTTGCAGAAACTGTTACATACCTAGAAATTTTCTATTTTATCCACTTATTATTAAATGTACTTGGCTGGTAGAATTATTACAAAAAAACACATTTTTCTGAGCCATAATAATTTACAAAGATCAATGAACTATATGAGCTCTAAACATTTTAAAAATGCCCCAGTAACTTTTCTAGTTTATGTAAGAAGACCCTTTAGATGCCAACTTTGGAAGCATGTGATGATCAAATGAAACACTGATTAACCGAAGGTAAAAACATATTAGTTTGAAACAAGTATATTTTTAGGAAAGTCACGGTTTTCTTAAGAGCAAAGTAGTACACGTACCTATGTAAGATAAATTACAAAGACCAACATTACATAGCATGAGTGAATGGAAATTATTGTCTAATAGTCTAGACCAATATTATATCAATTTTTTAAAAAACGAAAACATACAAATGAAGATCAGGATGACTACTCTCAGGCAAATCACAAGCAAACATGTTTGCACCTCTCACAGTCAAGCAACCTTCGGTCTCTCCTCCCCATTGGTGGACGATTTGAGCCACCCTCTCTCTCTCTTTCTCATCACCACTGTTCTGTCATCGTCATCACTCTCACACCACCTTTCAGAATCCACAACAAGCTTTCTCTCTCTTTTCTTGTTTTGATCTCATTTCCCAGAGTCATAACCCCGGTCTTGACATTAATAATAATTACTTTCAAATTCTTCATTTCAAATGCTTCATTTTAAGCACTCGGTTCTCAAGCTATCTCCATCTATACATATTCACTCTGTGAATCCATTGTCTCCACCAATTTTTCTCTTTACCCACTTTTATTCAGTGTTGGTTCCAAGATCTATCATTACAATCACTCTCTTGCATCTCTCATCTCCAATGCCTTCCCCTTTCCACTTCAGCTCAGTCCAACTCTCCGCAGACTCCAAACAGACTACAATTCAAAGCAAGCTGACTATGCCTATCTGATGACAGCAGAGAGAAATACCACACATTTCCAGCACCAAGCCATCAGCCTGCCTGCCACCGTGTACTGTGCCTTTATCCTGATCTCATGGATGAAATGGCTCTGTTCCAAAACCCATTCTCTCCACGGGTACACTGGATCCTGTTCACTCTCACCTACTTGGTGACTTTTCCTCTGAAATTACTCCTCCTCTCTCAAGCATTAATTTCTTCTCTTATGGGTCATTGCCATCATCGTAAGACTATCTCCCATTCTTAAAAAAGAATCCCTTGACCCTTCTCACCCCTTTAGCCACCACATCATTTTGACTCCTCTTTGTGAGGCATGGTTGTCAATCACCTCTCTTGATTATTTGTTCAAATTATGTGACTGGAATCATCACATGCCCGACATTTGTCCACCCCTCCTCTTCTGGTGAAGGACATCCACTTACAGGAGAGGAAATGGAACTGGTGAGCCCCAAAGGACAAGAGACTTGATAACTGTTGGAAATGAGACAGATGTGTCTGAAATGCAGAAAATTACTCACAGAGTGCAGTATAAAATCATGGTTCTATTTATGTTAATATAAAAGTGTAAAACTCACCAGTTAAAAAGCAATCAAGAAGGGAAATTAGAACAAAGAACAAAATCAATGAACATCTTTTCCTTGAGCAATCCACGGCTGCTGTGTTCAAGGACTCTAGGGCTCAGCTTATAAATATCTGTCATGCCATACATGCTACACGGGACACATCTCATGATTTAGGGTTTGGCATGACTTAAGTTTTATTCTACAGTTATAAACTAGAATTTATTTCTATGCAATGTTAACTACCTGCCTAAGAACTTATGTTCTTAGTCTCAACAACAACTTATTCCAATGAACTCTATCAGGCCGAGTTTTCTTTATATACACATTTCCTTTATTATTCTTTATTGTGCTTTGCCTATATAAGGTGCCTAATATGTTTAATGAACGAGTAAATAAATTGTGTAACTTATTCCATGGCAGTCGGCTCAGAATATATGCCTGCTATGATAAAAGAAGGACTTCTCTCCTGCAGAATTGATGTCCAAGGAGACAGGACTAGAGCAGTACATAAGTGTGATGCCATAAAATTCCTTACTTAAAATTCTCTAGGTTAATAAATAGGATTTTTAGTCAAGAAAGTTACTTCTCATTAGCACCTAAAGAGGACCAGGCAAATAATACTCTTTAAGTGAAAAAATGTATAAATATATTGTGCATATAATTATTAAGAATCATAGAAAGTAATAACTTTTGTTTTGTTTTGTTTTAGTGATGACGATTTTCCCTGAGCTAACATCTGTTGACAATCTTCTTCTATTTTTTGTATGTGGGACACGCTGCCACAGCACAGCCTGATGAGCAGTGTGTAGGTCCACACCCAGGATCCAAACCCATGAACCCTGGGCCACCGAAGCGGAGTACACGAACTCAACAACTATGCCACTGGGCCGGCCCCAAAAGTATTAACTTTTACAGTCACTTTTTCTTAATCTCAGATAATACTTTTAACAAATATACTGAACTTAGTTTTAACTCCATATAGATGATAGTCTATACTTGAGAAAAAGAAAGGAAGGAGACCTTAAGAATAATTTAGGACAAAAATCTCCCAGTGAAGGAAGAGACTAGCTGTTTGCATCTGGCCACACCAAGGAAGTCCATGGGTTTCGCTGCTTGTTAATTTCTGCCTTCACATGGGCAGACACCACACACAGGACCCAATGCCCAAGCGTCTGATTTGGGTGCTTCACTCTGCTCTATCTCAGCTTCCCAGGGCAGATTTCATTCCTCCTCACATTACTTATTTGCCACAAAGAATCTCACCTTTGCTGCCCAAAAATGAACAATGAATTTATTTTAATTATTAGAAAAAAACTCTTCTGAATTAAATTTTTATTAAATTCTCAACAAGGATTCAGAGAGGCCATTTTATTTACAGTAACGTATTTTCGCTTTAAGCAGCTTAGTCACTTTCTCAACTATGGGCATCACTATTTCAGTGGAAGGAATATTTTCTATTATCCAAACCCAACTAATATTTATTCCAGTTTCTCAATTGTTTTTCACATTTTTGATTCTCTTCTTGATCCTCTGCCCATTCCCACCTCCATCTAATTGTAAACACATATGATAAATAATGCTAATAGTTTGATTGATTTCCTTCTACACTTTTCTAGAAGGTCATAAACAGCTATAAACAAAAACATATTTATTATTTTGCTTTTTAAAAAACAGCATAATATAATACTATGTCATTTCCTTTCTAAAATCCTCATGGATTTTTTTCAAAGGTTAGATATATAGCTCCAACTCCTTTTTACTAATAATTATGTAGAAAGGATATATCTTTTATATAAAGGATATATTATTTTTTCAATTCTTCATCAATCAATATTGTTTCATTTTTTTACTATCCCAAATAATTTTGCAATAAACACGCTTATACATAAAATCTTATGTTCTAGGCCACTCATTTCTATACGACATTTGTCTAACCATGACTAATCAAAGGCCATGGAACATTTCAAATTTCAATTCATAGAAACATATCGTTTTACACACAGATTACAGCAATGCACAATCCCATTTGGAATGAAAACGAGTGTGAATTCCTCAAACTTTAATCCCTAGCTAGCTTACAATACATACTATTTGTTAACGTTTGTCTACTTGGCACCTTAAAGAAAATCATATTTTGATTTTGAATTCTATGTCTCTGATTAGTACATTAGGGTGAAAAACATTTCCATATATTCATTGGTTGTTTGCATTTTTCTTCTATGAATTGCCTGTTCATATTTTTTGTCTAGTTTTCCATTCTTTTGTTTCTCTTTTCTCATCAACATTAGGAAGTCTTAATATATTAATTATATTAGCACCTTGTCATATTTGTGACACATATTTTCTCTTGGCCTATTTTTCTACCTCTTTTTTGCTGAATTTTTCATCGCTATTATTGTTGGTATTCACACTGCCAACTGCACCAACCATTCATGTATGGCTTCTGAGTTTCCTGTCATACTTAAAAGCCTTCCCCACCTGTAATTTACATGAACATTTTCTCAATGTTTCTTCTAATATGGATATAGTTTTATTTTTACAGTTACATTGCTTTCCCTTTGAGATATATTTCGGTACATATTGTGAATCAAAGGCTTTAATTTTCTTCCAGATGGTTAGCCAGTTATGTTAACATCATTTAAACTACTGCTTTTTTGTTGTTGTTGTTGTTGAGGAAGATCAGCCCTGAGCTAATATCTGTTGCCAATCCTCCTCTTTTTTGCTGAGGAAGATTAGCCCTGAGCTAACATCCGTGCCCATCTTCCTCTACTTTATATGTGGGATGCCTGCCACAGCATGGCTTGATAAGTGGCGCATAGGTCCGTGCCCAAGATCTGAACCTGTGAACCCCAGGCCGCTGAAGCAGAGAGTGCAAACTTAACCACTAGGCCACTGGGCCTTTGTACTAAACTGAAGTACTTTAAATGAATGAGGACCCTACATATCTTTGAATCTCTCCTGAACCCTCAGTTATGTCCTAAAGAGATCATTCTATTTTGGGCCAGTTGGACACTCCTGTGATTAGTATGTTTGGTAAGGTAAAATCTCTCTATCAAAATTTTCCTTACAACTCTCCTATATTTATGCTTTCATATGATCTTTAAAATGGGTCTGATCCAGTTTGCCAAGGAAGCAAACAATCAGCCACAGGATCCTAATTACAACTGCCTAAATTCTATATGTTAGTTTGGGAGAGAGTCATGTTGCTATGACATCAAGCTTCGCTACACAGGACCACGGCATGTCTTCTCATTTACTCTGAATTATTTTATGTCCTTTGACAAAATGTTACAGTTTTCATCAGACAGGTGTTGTAGTTTTCTTGTCAAATTTATTCCTCGTGTTTTATATTTTGTCACTACTCTAAAGGTAGTGGCCAGGCAAGGCTTTCAAATCATACCAGAATGTGAACCCATGACATAACCATCTATAACAAAGCAGTACCTTGAGTATGGGGAGTGGCATGGACTTTTGCTCTCCTTTTCCATCACTCCTTAAAAATAATCAGAAAACTCTCATGGGTGGGCCTTTGGAACCAAACTCTTCAAGCAATACAGCCTATGCCTCCACCCAATTTCCTGCTTACTGACCATTTTCACAAACTAGATGATCCAATCAATCTATTCCACTTTCCTTTGTGACCTACGTAGCTGCACACTTCCTGACCTGGTGGCACATTTTTGCCTGACAGCATCACGGATCTCTTCTGTCAGTGGATCTTCCCTCAGCTACTCTGTGGATAGCTTGACCATCTAGGTGGTTTCCCACCTTTACCTAAATCAGTCCCCATTCATTAAACAAAACCAGTGTCCTCTAGGAAATCTAGAGTCCTTCTTCTTGAGTAACTGTCCTTCATTGGCCCATTCAGACTATTGCTCTGTTGAGATGTTCCTGGAGGTAAGTAATGTGACTCTCGCCCAACCACTGTTGCTAATTCAGCACCCCCCAATCATTTCATTCAAACACAGAATGCTCTTTCACTTTTTTAAAAAAGATACTGATTTACTCTATCACAGGCTAAAAGAAGTGAATAAAAAAATCTTTATTTGCCAGCTTTCTTTAATTGTTTACCACTTTTTATTTACAAGAAGCATGACTTTTATGAAACAATTTTTTTAAGACTAAGACTTCAGATTTTATTTACTTATCCATTTTTATAATAAAATAATGTTGGAGCAGGAATCATTCTGACTTTGATTAGTTTTAAAGGGAAAGTTCTGAAATGCTTTCTACCAGATCCATCTCAGAAACACTGGGAAGACCAACTGCCTTGACCCAATGTGATATTCATTTGTTGTCACATATACTAACTTTTTCGCCCAGTGGATAGATTTTGACAGTTTATTAGACTTTATATTTTCTAAAGACCAATTATTTGGCTTCACCCATTTAACAGCATTAAAAGTCAGGTCTATTATGGAATCTGCCAAAACTTCACCTATAGGAAATTTTGACTATAAAGTTTTCTTTTTCCTATGACATATTTTTTCAGGAAAAGTTGCCTCAATCATGAATAAAAACATGGAGTCAAAAGCAATTATAATCATATTTTAATATTAATTTTATAATGAATGCCAACATTCTGCTAGAAAATCATGATTTTTTTCCAACATAATAGAATCATCATTGTTCATCAGGAAAGAACATTTTAAAAATGTCGCCATACACATGTCACAAAAGTGGAACGTTTCTACCTGTTCTTTGACCGAGGCGAGGATGGCAGAAGTGGTTTCTGTTTCTGAGCCATCCCCATTGGAGGTGGCCAGGCCAGGGCTCAGGGAGCTCGTCTTCTCTGAGGCTGATGAAGGCTGGTCTGGGACAGGCATAGCTCCTGCAATGCAAGAGGACACACTCAATGCCACTGATGTTGTCACTATAAACAGACATAACTATCACACAATTTTAAGCAGCACACTTTGGCAAAATGAAAATTATGAACTACAGAGAAAGAACATGACATAATTATACGAGGGGAAACAATACAAGTAAATAGAATGGTTTCTCCTATATCAACCCCAACCAAATTCCAGAATACATTCACAACTTTGTGCTTTATCTTTGAGGTAAGTGGAGGACGAAACGATGAGACAGAAAAGGAATTAAAATTATAAGAAAGAGTAAAGAGATAAAGAAGTATTGAATCTAAAAAGCTAGTCAAACTACCATTTTATACTTGTTTCAGATCCATTTATTACTTGTGCATTGGTGTATTTCCAGCTCAACAGAAAACCTATTAGGTATTCCCCTTTACATAGAAATCACACAAAATAAATGATCAATAACTTATAATTCAGGAAATACCTGAATTAACATGAGAAGCTTAGTTGGTATTGTGAAATACAGTAAATAACTAGCCCACTGCACAAATATTTACCGAGTTTCTACTCTGTGACCAACAGCAGACAAAATCTCCTTCAAGCTGGCAAGACTCATTTGCCCCAGTTTATTTTGTCTGAGTTCGTTTACGAAAGAAAGCAGAAACTCAAATAACATCAGCTCAATTCATAAGTGGACACACATGTGCAGGTTAAAAACAGGATTCCCAAAAGTTATTTTGTTCCATTGTATTTGTCTTTCTTGAACAAATAAGCCCAAAGTAGTTGTTACATGTATTACCTAGCAATGCTCATCAGCAGAGGAAATAATAATTAACTGAGGACAGTTTTTACCAAAGCCCTACAAAATCACTATTCAAATAAAAGGCTGTGAGTAAATAAAGGTTATTTTCTTGCCTAAAGCTATCACATTACATGTCCCTCCAGGAAGCAGTGCTGTGTGAATGTTAAAAGGTATTTCCTATTATACTGTAACTGAGCATCCTGGGTTTTACACTAAGGGACATGATTTTCATAGCAGCAGTTGCACTATGTCATTAGCTACATTTAGTTAATAATTTAGGGCTATGCAAACCCAAAAGGGTGTCATTACAGAATTTTCCTTAGAATATATGATTTAAAAAGTGGCCGTCTAATTTTCTGATAGGACATTGCAACTTAGTTTTGATTTGTTTTAATTTTTTTAAGTAAGATCCTTCTAATATTACCAGTGAGGATTAGAATAGCATTAGAAAAATAAATCTGTTACAAACAAAGAATATATGGGAGGGTTTGGGGAAATAATATTAGAAAGCAGAATTTGAGCGAAAAGTAAGGATCAAATTAAATATGATTTGGCAACATGCAACCATGGCTAAGAAGTTGAAAGTATTTTAGGCGATGGATAGCAAAAGGATGAAAGACAGAGATTTAAGTAATTATGGTGGTAGGATTGGGAAGACAATAATAAGGTACATTTGTGTATTCAACTTGCTCTCATATGTGGTTTTCTTATTTGATCAAGCCTTCTAATTATAAACAGATCAGCAAATGTTGTGCCCAGGTAAAACAGCCTGAAGGCCATGCCCCTCTATTTGGGAGAAGTTTGGGAGATGGGCGAAGGGGGCAGGAGCAGAAAAGAAGAAGAAAGGAAAATGGCAGCTCTTGTGTGCAAAGTCACCTCTGGTCAGCAGGAGACACACCCTTGACCTTGCGTCTCCTCCTATATCCTCGTCAGCAGCTTCCAAAAGGGACTCTATATAAGGAAAGCCTGAAGCTGAGAAAGGAGGACTCTTACATATTTCAAGTTGTTATTTTAATTTCTGTGTCTTCTACATTTTATTGGGCCTATGTGAATTCAGGCTCTGGGCCAGTATTATTACCAACATATTTTTAAGTAAAATAAGTGAGCCTAGAACTCAGGTTTTCTCCCTTTTTATTCCTTTTTTAGTGTCCTTTGATGTGTCAGCCTATTTCCCATAACCTGTACTGCCTCCTAAATGCTAGTCTACACACCAATTTTTATCAAATGTAACTCTTAAAAGTGTGACAGTAACCTGTCATAATAAAATATGGGATTTAATAGGCAATGAATCAAGGTATACCCTTAGGCCGTTGACAACTTTGACCCACACAATATAAGGAAATTTTGGTCTGTTTATCTACCACTTTCTCCTTGCAGCAATACTAGAAAGAGAAGTGGAATCTTCAAGGCTTATCCCACCACACAGAGCTACCGCCACCCATGCCTGAATGGAAATGACCTGGAATAACTTCCATGGTTTATAATCTTTAACAACCAGATTTAATTTAACCATTGGTCATCACTACGTATGGATAGCGAAGACTGACAGCCTCTGCTCCCAATCTTCTTAGCTCAGAGCGTACAGAAGAGAGGGAGGACGGTGTAAAAGAATGGCAGAGCCAAGCTGAGCATTACCTAATGGTAAGAATAAAAAGCCTGAAGCCTTCCATCTTTGCAGTCTATGGTTAAGTACTTTAGTCTTTAATTAGAGCTAATCCACTAAAATTTAGTAGTTAATCTGTGCTAAATCCGGTAAATTTGGAAAATGTAGGGAGACAAAAAGAAGAAAACAAAGGAAGCGCAATAATCACTAATTCTGCCATCCTAGATAAGCATATTTACTTTGACCGGTATTTTGGTATAGGATTTCCTGACAAAATTTTTTTTTCTGATTTAACTCATTCTGCATAATAACTTTTACATAATGGAGTATTAATGTAACATTTTTGACTTTTTAAAAATCTTTTGCTCAGCAACATATCAGGAACTATTTCTTACGTCAACAAAAATTATTGTACAGCTTAATGATGTAATGAATACTTAGTACTCAATAACTGTATGTGATAGTTGATTGTAGTATTCAATAATTCATAAATTACCTATCTTTGGTTTGTAATTTTTAGCCCATTTTTACATTTATGACACTTTCAATAGATAAATTCCCAGAAATAGTATTGATGGAATGAGGACCTTGTGCTTGTCTCAGACTTTTGAGAGCCAAAACCAAACTGTCCTGCTGCTGGGCTGGTCCAACATATCTGCCCACCAGCAGTGTCACGAGAATGTCCCCTCCCCACAAGGTTAACAACCATGGTCTTTATTATCCTCTCCTGCTTCTACCTACTTGCTATGGAAAAACGCATGTCTTTGATTTTGTTGTTATTTGACGACAAGCACAGTGGTCATTTTCCCACAGATTTATTCATCCCACATACAACACCTCTTCACACCCTTTATACAATTACTGCGTAAGAAGTCTTTCTACATATAGTTGAATTATAATCTACAAATACCCAAACTGCATTTTAGACAGATCCATCTGAGACAGGAGAAAAAGAGACAATAAGGAGGGAAGAATAGTGTCAGATTTTAGGTAGGTTCATTCTCTAGCAGAACTTGCTACTAACGAGTTCTATGTCAAGAAAATACAAAACAACAACACTAGCCATTCCTCGGTCCAAGTCATGCTGCTCTACGCCCTCACATGCAGGAGCCGTGTTACGGGCTGAATTGTGTTACCCTCGCCCACCTCCACCCCCCACCCCTGCCCCATCCTCAGTTCTCAAATCCATTACGTTGAAGCCCTAACTCCTAAGGTGACTGTATTTGGAGCCAGGGCCTTTAGTGAGGTAATTAAAGTTAAATGAGGCCATAAGGTTGGGATCCTAATCTGATAGGACTGCTGTCCTTCTAAGAAGAGGAGGAGACACCAGAGCTTTTTCTCTCCACCATGTGAGGACAGAGAGAGAAGGTGGCTGCCAAGAAGAGGGTCCTTACCAAGAACCTACACTGCCGGTACCTTGATCTTGGACTTCTGGCCTTCAGATCTTGGACTTCTGGTCTCCAGGACTGTGACGAAATAAATGTCTGTTAAGTCACCCAGTCTGTGATATCTTGTTATGGTAGTCCAAGCAGCCTAACACAAGCAGAGTTAGATTGCTCTCAGCTTTCTTTCCCTTAATTCCCCCAGGAGGTGGGCATGGGAGGCTTGGGAACTGATGGTTGCAGGGTGGTCCTATTTAGTATAGCTCTTTGTTAACACCTTCATCCAAGATGAGCTACAGGTGTCAGGAAAAGGCATGTGCGGCTTCAAACCAGCACAGCTGGATAAACCAAAGCTAACAAAAGGATGCGCCCCATTGGTGTGCAATAAGACTGGAGAACAAAGCACTATCTTAAGAACATCCATAGTACTACCACTTTCATAGATCATGCAGTAAGAGATTCAGAAAAATTGGCTGGGATGACAATAACAGCAAAAGCGGGTAGCCCTCATATAAAGAGACTCCTTTTCAATCTGAAGCCTTACATCCATATGTAATAAGATTTTATGAAGTCCATACGAATATTCTACATTTTTATTTCCCAAACATGAGTCACTATAAATTTACATTATACTTGGTGAAATGTTAAAATCTCATTTGTCCTTTGGAAGGCCAAACTCTCTTGCTCTTAATTCAAGGACCACATTCAATATTATACTTTATTGACCTCCATCACACAGAAAGAAAATAAAATTCTTACTTTATATTTCAATATTCAAACTTGTTCCTTCTTTAGCCACCTCTGCCCAGCAACTGATGACTTTGACATCAAGATATGGCCATCTTCAAAAGAATACCAGTCACACAATCATCCAACTCAGTGACCCACCCAGCATTCTCGTGCTACCATTCCTTGATCTCCTCCTCTTCGATTCAGCAACAATTTCCTTTGGTCATAATACGGTCTTTGCTCTTCTTGAGCTGCCCACCCCAAATCTGTAGCCCATGACCTCTTAACCTTTCAACTCTCCTCTCATTCTGTTACTCCTAGGGTCCTCACCCTCTGTTGTCACAGAGACCTATTTCTTTTTCCTCCCAGGTTAGGAGGTCCTATCTGCTTCAAATTCCAGTATCTCCAAATTCCTTGCTTGCTATGGGACTCAATAAATATTTCATTAGTGAGACTTGCACTGTCCAATATGGTAGCCCCTAGAAACATGTGGCTATGTAAATTTTAACAACACCAACAATAAAAAATCATTAGTTGCATTATTTACATTTCAAGTGCTCACTAGCGACATGTGGCCAGTGGCTACTCTATTGGACAGTGAAAAAGATTTCCATCATTGCAGAAAGTTCTATTGATGGCCCTGATCTATACCCAATAGTCAACTCCTTGATGTAATCTTTCATCAGCAGCTTTAATCCTGGGCAGCAGAGATCATGAGAAGTGGTCAGATTATAAAGATAAATTGAAGGAAGAACTGTCAAATTGCTGATAGATTTCAAGTAGTATGCGGGACAAAGAGAGTCCAGATGATTCCAAGGTTTGGTCTGAGTGAGTGGCCATGAGCCAAGAAGTCAACATTGTGGATGGAACAGATTTGCGGAGGGGAAGGTGGCCGGGCTTGTAAACCTGCAACCCAAAATATATCTATCTATCTGTGACTCTTCTTTGCTGATAACATCTGGGCAGCTGATAGCAGCTCTAGCCAGAAACCAAACCCTGATGTGAACTGGGGAATGTAAAGATTGATAATTTCTAAACACTGCTTGTCAAATCTTTTTTCTCCTCCTTTCCTTTTCTTTAGGCAAGTCTCTCTTTATCTTTTAGTTTACAGTTGCTAGAAGCTTCTAGAACTCTTCTCTTCTTCCCTTACTTTAGCCAATGGCTTTAATTCGAGACTCTCTGATGTTAACTTCCTTGACTTTCTGTCCCTCACACCAAACCAGCAAGCAAACCCCGTGCTGCCAACCTAGCCTTACTTCCTTCTCTCATGTGTCCCACCCTCTTCAAGACAATACTCTTTCCTGTTCTTAGTCCTATGTTTTAAAACACAAAAATTTTAGCGCAATAGACAGACTATTAGCTTTACTCCCATCATTAGGCATCACTTTCATATTCTGTCATCACCTTATGTCCAAGTGAATAATGAAATTGGCCACTAGAATACTCCAAATATTGTCACTTATGTGTATATATATATGCAATTTAATGTTTTAAAATTGAATACAGTGTAACATATTGCATTTTTATAACCTTCCACTCCAGAGGTAACATTTTTAAAACTATGGTTATGTAAAATTGAAAAATAAGTATAAACACCTTATTAATATTAGAGTGCAGAGAATGTGTAGACTAATATAAACTAGTGACATGAACAATAATATTGAACACTTCATTTGTGTAATCACTCTGATCACCAAAATTGCAATTCTGTATTTGTAACTGGTATGCCACTACCAAGACAAAGAGGCACAGCATCATTCTCTCTCAGATGCACTCTGCACACATAAAAATATACCCATCCTTGCCTCTTCCTTTTAAACAGAAATTTAAAATTACAGCTTGTCTTAATAATATAAACAGTATAATAATTAATAGTTGTCCAAACTCAATACAACTAGGGCAGAAACTCAATCTGTCTTGGTCTATGTTCAATTTCCCACACCTAGTTCAGCATCTAACATATAGCAGCCAGTTAATAAATATTTGGTATGAAACAATAGTGTAAAATCAATAATTGTTGCTTAGTAGAGCATGTAACATAAGTAAAATGGGCTTTGCATTAGAAGCATTTCTCTGAATGATATTTGAAATGACATCTTTTTATTTCAATTCAAGAAAGCTGTTCTTCTGAAATCTTAGGACTAGCGTAAGGCTTCTGCCTCAGTTCACTGCCCAAGAATGTATACCCCGGGTCTCTGGCTTCTAAGGTAAGACCATCAGTCAAGCAGACTCTAGGGCTTCTGGGATTTGATACTTGCAACTTGCAACTCACAAACAGAATCTGGCAAAATTTATGGAGAACACCAGGCAAGGACAGGAAGAAGCAGCACTGAGCCATATTCAGAACATGCAACTAAAAGGGCACCAGCAGGCAAAGCCAGGAGGTAGAGAAATGTCCAATTCTACCCGATAAGTTGGGAGCGAGGTGTCAGATATTATCCATGAAGTCAGAGACTCAAGGTCATTTGTTGCTGTGGTGGAAGATATAACAGTAGAGAGCTGTTGGGATCTGAGCGTTGAGTTCACACGTCAAACATAAGGGGATGATTGTTCTACCTGTGTGTTCAGAGAAGTGGGAATGGTAGGAGGTTGAACACAACATGGAAGGTCAGGAAATCCATTTTGTGTCATTGAGTGAGCTATTAATCGTTGAGGAAGATGGGGTCAAGCTAAATATCACCAGAGACTTAAGGCCCACCTGAATTATTATTCTTAGTAACATAAATTATGTCTGAAGGTAAAAAGGAAGCTTCTGTGGGGACTACAGAGCAAGGCGAAACGGAAGCGTTCACACTTGGGAGAGGTGCATGAGCAGGCAAGTTCTAGCACAATGAGGTCAGTGGGGATAGGAGAGGGTTGTCCCTTGGCTATCTTCTCTTGGTGTCTCACAGCCCTGTCTCCTAAATCATCTCACACATTTTCATTTTAACAAATATTATGTCAACAATCTGTCTATCTTAAATAAATATTGAATAGGTGGTGCTTTTGAAAAAATAGGCAGCAGATGAGGGTGAGCAGTTGTCCCGCCTGAGTCCTGCCCCAGCCAAACGTATAACCTGAGACACCAGAGCCCACACAGAGGTGAAACAAGGGGCATGTACTTCAGCCACCTAGAGGTGGCTTACCCAATGCTGGGTAAGATTCTGATAGTGGGATCAGATGGACTCCTCAGCCGCAATCAGGGTCCCCTCAGAACCTAATGAGGAGAAAAGCTGAAAGAAGATAGGGGCTTGATTGGTCGACACTGGAAAGGCAGAGGATTGCTGGCAGAGAGGAAAGGATCAGAATAAATCTATCAAGTGAGATGAGAGGAGCAGGAAAGGTGAACAACTGGGCGGGGATTCAGGCAGCATTGCCGTGAGCCTGGAAACCCTGAGAGGGAGGGAAATTGTGGGAAGCTGCTGTGCTGTTGAGAGATCCTTGAAGACGACTGTAAGAAGTTTGGTGATGACCTTGAATTTGTTGATGATCTTGAACTCAAAATTGTTAATTTTAGAAAATAAATTATTTGTAACATTTATTATATTATTAACAAATGAGACATTTTCCACAGCTGTTTGTGGAATCTCGGCAGGCCAGTACACTGAGGTTGAAAACCATTGCCTCACATGTGAGTTTCCAAAGGTTTCACACCTTCCATCTCCTCTCACTGAACACTGTCTGTATGTCTCTCTGGCAAAGCCACACACACTTGAGATTGGATGTGCAAATAATGACCCAGACGTTTACCTCCAGCTCGAATCTCATAGTTGATATCCAAATATGCCACTACCTGTTACAAATGGCTCCCTGAGAACCCCACAAATGCACCAGATTCCACATGACCTCTCATCCCTTGCCTGGACAGTCACAAAAACTTCCCAGACCTACCTCTCTTGACTGCAACAGTGCCTCCTCCAATCAATTCTTTGCACTATTTATTGGGAGAGTCAACTTTCTTACCATCAAACTATGATACCCCTTTTTTCTAAATTTATTTGAATGGATCTCAACATCTAGAACAGAGGTTTCCAGAAAATTAGGAAATGGATTTTACGTCGTGACTCACATATTTTAACTGAAACAAAATTTCATGAAATATAAAGCCTTAAAACATGTGATGCACTATATTTCTATTCTATTTTATTCAATTTCATTTAAAAATGTTAGTGGTCACCCACTAAATTGAAGGTTGAAAAACAGTCTGGAAATCATTGACACAGAGAATGTAGTGCCATCTGCTCTGCATGATGCATGAGGCTGTTCTTGCCCTGGTCCATGCTTACATCTTCATTCTCAAGTCTTGTTGCTTCTCCCCTCATACCTTACAATGTAGATACAACAGGTTTCTTGTAGTTCCAAATACATCTTATTGAATTAGATTTTGCACACACAGACTTGTCTCCCTGAATGCTTTTATCATCTCCAAGGCTGTGTTTGGCTGTCAATTTTTTTTTCTTCTTTCTTTGTCCCACACATGCATTTCTTCTTCTCTGCAGCCTTTCTGAACATTTGACGTTATAAATCACTTTCTCCTCATTGTTACCTATGTAACTTCAACCTTCCTCAAGCAGTGCATTTATCATGATGAACTGTAACGATGTTAGCTGTTCCAGGATTTTTAGAATCTTTCAACGTTTTTGAAATTCAGATACTTCTTAATCTGACTGTCGGTCCTCTTTTCCTTTAAGCCGTTTGGTACGGGTTTTCTGTCATTTGCAACTTAAAGTGCTATTAAATCAATGCTGTACTACCCAACATCTTAGATTTATGGAAACATCATATATTTTACATTATATGTATCCTAATTAGTTCATGAATTCTTTGAGTACAGAAATTGTCTTATTCATATTTATAACTTCAGTGCCTAGAATAGTGCCTGGTACAGAGTTAGCATCATTAAATGCTTTTCAAATAAGTTAAAATGAAAGAACATTTATAATTCATCATCAGCCCTATTTAGAATTGTCAAGGAATTTTACACCTTCTAGAGGGATTGGTACATTAATATCCTATAAATCTTCCCAGCTTTATAAAATAGAAATATTCAAATTAATAACTTTGGGAAATATATAATATTAAAGTAGCCAACCCATATATATTTCTACTAATCACATCCTTGTCTGATTTTATAGTAGAAATATATCTGAATGAAACTAATGATTACAATAAAAGCAATACAAAATTTCAGGGCTCATCTTCACTAAAAAAACACGGAGTGACCCACCTCTGGAATCAATAACATCCTAACTCCCTCAGACACCACAAATATGTGTCAACAGCTGATTTCATGGGTTTACTAAGCTGTATGGACATTTCTCCTTATGCCAGAGAAATAAACTCTGAGATTCTGCAATTGCAGATCCATTACAATAACAGTAAGTTGAAGAGAAATGGAACAAGGCCTAATACCTTAAATTTTGACTCTCTCTGAAAAGGAGGGGAAGTTCTAATACATTCTAGCCTAAAAGAGGCTCAGCAGTAGACTGACTATTTTTTCGGCTGAAACTTCAAGGAAGCACGCTGAACATAGCTCCTAATATAGTGCCTGTCACCCATCGTGACTTCACAGAACACACCATCACTGCCAAAGGTCCCAGGTGCTGGACTTTACCTGCGCACAGCTTCTAAAGACTGACCACCCGTCTCCTACCTTGTGAACAACAGTGTCTAAGTTTTCAGGTGAAAAACAACCTGTCTTCCCAAATATTCTCCCTAATAATATTTTAAACAAATACGCAGTCTTCCATTTTTTAGCTTTCTACTTAATCATAGCTTGACATAATAAAATCTAGTACAAAAAAATATACCATGGTCTAAAGCCAGTCCACAACAATTTAACTATTGTGAAGTACCAACTCTGACTGTCACAATCTATTAAACAGAAAGTCCCCAAATGCCAGCCACACACTGGCCTGCAACATGTTCTCACTTCATTGTACTTAAATGTGTCCACTCAAATTATGGCAATTTGCCCTTCATATTGATTCCAAATATGTATCTGCCATTTCACAATTTCTCAAGATACTGGAGCTCAACCACACATTTTTTTTTCTTTTTCCGAAACTGCTATCAATGGGCAATCAAGGACAAAATCTCACACTGTAAATAAATATATGCACTCCTTAGCCAATATGTTTAACCCATGGCAGCAGGGAAATTGTCAATCAGTGTTCTAAATTTAATTACAGAACACAGAGTTTCAACTACTCCTATGCAACTGTATTTGCTAGCAGTGACTTGGAAAATTTTTAAATAAATATCTCTACTGGCCTTAAAAAAACAAAAACTGAAAAGAGCCATAATAATTTTTAATAGTTGCCAAAATATGTTGACATTTTTTACCCCAGACAAGAAATTTTGAAATTTTAAGCGACATAATGAGCTTATTACAACATACAACTTCAAGAAAAAAGTAAAGCTTTGCTCAGAGAGTTAAATCTAAATTACATATACAAGAGTTTTATTGTACTTGTGAAGGTCATATAGCAAAGAATCTGTCTTATTTTTTTGTGTATATATAGTCATTAAACATTATATGTTGGGGGTTCAAATATCCTAGAATGTAACCAATAAATAATTTTAAGTAGATGAATGACTGGATATTATGAAAAGGTGATTATCAATCCTAACTCTAATTTTGCCAACTTGTTTTCTGTTTTCTAGTCTCTGTTTCTACGAGTTCAGCTTTTTTATATTCCACATTTAAGTGATATTATATAATATTCATCTTTGTCTGACTTATTTCACTTAGCATAATACTTTCAAGGTCCATCCATGTTGTCACAAATGGCAGGATTTCCTTCTTTCTCATGGCTGAATAATATTTCATTACATATATATATCACATCTTCTTTATCCATTCATCCATTGATGGATACTTAGGTTGTTTTCATATCTTGCCTATCATGAATAATACTGCAATGAACATGGGAGTGATAGTGCAGATATCTCTTTGATATCCTGTTTTCATTTCTTTTGTACATATACCCAGAAGTGGGATTGCTGGATCATATAGTAGTTCTATTTTTAATTTTTTGAGGAACCTCCATACTGTCTTCCATAGTGGCTGCACCAAATTACATTCCCACCAACAGTGCACAAGAGTTCCTTTTTTTCCACATTGTCACCATCATTTGTTATCTCTGGTCTTTTTGATGACAGCCATCCTAATGAGTGTGAGATGATATTTCATTGTGGTTTTAATTTGCATTTCCCTGATGATTAGTGATGTTGTGCACATTTTCATGTACCTGCCAGCTATTTATATGTCTTCTGTGGAAAAAATGTGTATTGAATGCTTCTGCCCATAAAATGACATTTTAAACTGTGGAATACAGCAGACAAAAAGCTGATTCCAATCACAGAGAAACACGAGTCAAGTTTCACTCTGTTATATTTCTCTTATAGCACTTTATCCACTGGACTGTGATTACAGATAAAAATCCTCTGACCCTCACATCAAATGTATAAGATAATGACTAATAACTTCATTGTACAAATGATGAACAATGAAACTCAGAAAAAATAAATAGCAAATCTAGTCTCAGAAGTCAGAACTCAACATATTGTCACATAGCATTTTGATTAGACTTCAGGATTCTTAACTATTACATTCTCTGAATGTAATAGTTCTTTTACATTACAAATCTGATCCCAAAACAACACTCATCACTTTAAGGGAAGATTATTTTTTGGAATTTTAGATAAATTTTCAGGTTTTGTCACTAAGATACTAATTGCTCTTGAGATCTTGAAGATAGGATGTCATCTTTTTAAGTCATCATGATGTCAACATCTTTTTAATGTGTTCAAATCACCCAAGGCAAATTTCAGCAAAGCTGGTCGAAAAGAAATTTCTCCATATGTTTCCAGTTATTGTGTGCAATCACATAATATTTTAAATCTCAGATATGAGTAAATAGGTTTGGTTATGATGATACCTATATGAGTAAATAGGTCTGGTTTAAAAATGATAACACTTAACATTTTAAAATTCATTTGTACCGTTTTTCTGCATTTGTAAAAATAATTTCTTTCATAATTAAATTATTCTATGTATGGGAAAAAGTCTCTTTCTAGCACTAGGTTTCCCACTTTCTACTTTCTTCTTTCTCTAAATATTTACAATATTTCCCATGATCAGCAATTACCACTCTCTAATACACAAATTATTCCTGAATAAAATGCCATTATTCCTGAATAAGATGCCAAATATTTTAATACTTAGTTGTTATAAAATCAATTACAAGAGTTCAAATATATATACAAATTTAAAGAAAATAAATATAACCCTTATAAAAAGAAATTGTGGTTTTATGTCCAGACAGAAAAATAAAACTTCTGCCAAATAAGTAGGAAGCTCATACTTTTTATGTGTCATTATTTTGGTGTTATTATTGATCTTTCTAGAGGGAGAGGTCCAAGAGTAAACTTGATTATAATCTACCTTTTTATGTCTCTATTTTTTTGACAAATTTTCACTACCTCTAAAAGATGACTGATACATGAAATTTCCATCAGGGATGATATTTTTAAAAAAGAGAAAAAGACAGGTTTTCAGTTCTAGCTAATGTGAAAACCTTATTAACCTTCAGGGGTTATTAAAAGCATACTAACAAGCACTTGAAATTGAACTTGTTTTTTAATACAAATTTCCAAGGGTCTTAAGGAAACACTACCCAAAGATAAATCAACATGATATTTATTAAAAATATCAACTATGTAAATACTGTAGGTATGTAAATTTTGTTTAGAAAAACCATAAATATTCAACTACAAAAATTTTCTCTTCTACTTATCTTTCCTATAATCAGGTTTCCTATCATTTAATTTCTGTATTTCTTAGAAGAAAAAGCAATAAAAAATGCATATCAGTGTCATATTGTCCCAGCAGACATACAAAAAGCAATAAAAAATGCATATCAGTCATACCAGTCCCAACAGACAAAAGAATATTATCTATAAATGGGTGGTTGTGCAAATGAGGAAATAGCTGTGAAGTTATATTTAAAATTTTAAGTTACAAAATTGAACAAATACTTTTTTACAAGACAATATAATAATAATAATAATGTGTACTTACTATGTACTAGGCACTCTTCTAAGGTCTTCACCATTACTGACTCAATTACTATACTGCACTTCTATTATCATCCCCATTTTCCAGGTGATGAAACTGAGGTCCAGAGAGGTTAAGCCCCTAAGGTAGCAAGGGAAGAGTTATTGTGTAAAGCCACACAGCCTATGGTTCTCAGTTACTATACTGTGCTGCTAATCTATAGGATGCCTCAATACTGACACCAATTTAGAAAATAGTTCATTAATTTAAAAATAATTCATTGACCACAGAGTGTGCCAGGTCCAGTACAAGGCATTGAGGGATTGGATGTAAAAGATAAATAGGAAATGGTCTCTTCTCACTGAGGAGATGCCCCAGGGAAAAATAATGAATATAGAGATTGGATCTAAAGTGTGGATCTTTGTTGTAAAGAGAGAAAGTTTACAAGTTGGACTGTCTTCAGAAGACTTATTCTTTTAGTGCCTGAGTGCCTAGCACAATGACCAGCATACATTCTAGAAGCTCTTTTAACTGGCTCCATTATGTTACCCTTGGTGACCAGGCCCCACTGCACCTGTAGTCAGTTGTCCACAACACAGCAGACTGGGGCCCTCCTGCCCTCACTAGTTAAGGAGCAGCTTACTAGGAGCTAGCTGTGTTGCTTCCAAATTCATTCACTCCAATTTAACTCATAGTTATACTATTTAATTAAATGAGCAAATCAGTGAGATATAATTGCATCAAGAATAAGAGTTTTTGTTTCTTTATGAATGCTTTGGTGAAATACATTTAAGATAACCCACTTAAAAATGCTGTGGAATTAATTATTGATGAGATGATTATAGAGGGCTAGGGAAACATTACAAGCATCTAGAAGGATTCTTCCTTCAAAATGCCACTTAAGTGTCTTAGATTCCTTACGTTAAAAAAGTGGAACTTGGTGGGGCCGGCCCAGTGGCGCAAGCGGTTGGGTGAGTGCACTCCGCTGCAGCAGCCCCGGGGTTCGCGGGTTCGGATCCTGGGTGTGCACCGACGCACCACTTGTCAAGCCGTGCTGCGGCAGCGTCCCATATAAAGTGGAGGAAGATGGGCATGGATGTTAGCCCAGGGCCAGTCTTCCTCAGCAAAAAGAGGAGGATTGGCAGATGTTAGCTCAGGGCCGATCCTCCTCAAAAAAAAAAAAAAAATAGGAGACCACTCCCTTTAAAAAAAAAAAAAAAGTGGAAATTGGAAATCACAGAGGATGCAATGAGGGGAAACTAGGGTGAGGGAGAGGTCTGTGAGAATGTTTATTTGGTGCTCTTATGAGCAGACCCATATTTAAATAAATGACCTCGGTTATATAAGACTAGTGAACACAGGTATGATTAAGTTAAAATCAAATGAATATATCTTTTACGTATTTTTTAACAACTTTCTAATTTTAAATGACTTCTCTGTCCTAATGAGTCCCAATCTCTTGTTAAGAGTTTTTTTATTTTTCATATTCCCAACCAGTGCCTCAATTCTTACTTGTTTGAATGAATGAACGAAAGAATAAGCGGAGTAGCAAGAGAATTGATAATGTTTAACCTATTCTGTCTGTTATGTGATAATTTAGTTGGTCTTTTCATTGTATGAGCACTTCTTTGGCCTGGAATCATTTACTTACCAGATCAATTAGTCATTTATTAACTTAATTAGGAAACAAGTGGCTACTGGTACTTGCTGATGTCAATAACTCCACTAAGGAAAATGATGCCAGGTTTTGAAAGAACCTTTTGTTTCACTGGATTCCTTTTCTGTCCCCTGTGACTTTGTCTCTGTACACAGCATCCACATGAGGTGATGCCATCTGACAGACTGCTTTTATGAAACAGTAATTACTCGGAGGACGATGCTACATTTAAATCGTACAAGTGACTGAATTTCAATTTAGAATAACAAATGAACACATCATCTTATTGGAAAACCATTATCTAATTTCTGTGTATCACACATATAATTTGCACAACTGGGAAAAAACATCTCTTAATTAACTGTTTTTTAAAACATCTCTCTGAACTTTGAACACAGGTTTAAAGTTCCATTGATACACCAAACAAATTGAACAAACAGGGGAAGGAACAAAAGTCAGAAATTAATTTGTAGATTTTATTTTCAAGATTCTCTATACCTAGTCATGATTTAATCATTATATAGGTACCTAGAGAAAACTGAATAATAAAGTATGGTATTTTAATTTATATATTGAAATTTGTATCATACCACACACATACATTATTAAATTCAAGTTGTTAGAATTACTACATAATGATTTAGGAACAAACAACCTCAGAACAGATGATGAGCCTAGTCGGAATATGAGAAACTCTGCTTTGGCTGCATAAAACCTCATCTAGTTGCCATTTAGCATGCACAGGATCTAAAACCAATGTTCCCAACATACAGGATTTTACACCAAAAAAAAAAAAAAATGTATAGCTTATATTGGTCACCAAGAAAACTTCCAATTTAAAATTTAAATTGACCCACTGGTTAACATACTAGGTAAATTTGGAAAACTGGACTCTATCCTGATTAGAAAAATGTGAGAATTAAAAAATCAAGAGATGGAATCACATGTAGAGTAAGTAGCATTGGTCGAATTAGTAAGAGGAAAAACTATGTCATCCACATACATACGTAATTTCAAATATGTTTAGCTTTTAAGTTATGTGGAAGATAAATTGCA
The DNA here is from genome assembly GCF_020826845.1 of Diceros bicornis minor. Lineage (NCBI taxonomy): Eukaryota > Metazoa > Chordata > Mammalia > Perissodactyla > Rhinocerotidae > Diceros > Diceros bicornis. The sequence continues at coordinate 52,463,826 of NC_080759.1, read as the reverse complement.
CCTTTAAATATGAAAAATATATTTGTTGGTATAATTAGGTGAAATCTCAATATCACCTCATCAATCCTAGAGTCCCCTACGCTGATGACATTCGTTCTATATGTTTCTTCTTGGCACAGAGCAAAAAGTACAGAGGCACACGAGCAGCCCCAAAGCAAGCAGCCCGGGAGAGCAAGGATTCTCTGCAGATACATTTTATAAATGGGAAAGTAATGAGGCATAAAGGAATTAAGTAACATTGTCAAGGTCATACTTTGAGTCTTTAATAGAGCAGAGAATAAAACCATAAGTTTTGGCTATTAGATACATATTGTAATGTCTAGAGCAAGCTTCCAATCTTGCACTCTTGCACAATGAACCAAAAGGAAGAACCTGGCACAAGACAATCCTCTTATGTGTAATATGAAACACTTGCTTATCCAAGAAAAAAAGCGACCCACTAAAGAATTATTTCAAATAGCAAATGAAAGATGAAATTAAGGTGTATTACAATTTCCAAATGAGAGCTTGCTTTAAGATAAATGACAGAGTTCAAACATATTTCTCATTTGCTTGTTTTTATGCATGTACTTGCAATGACCTTATGAGTTTAATCTAGGGCATCGTGAATTACGAGTTTAGCTGTTTTGGAAAGGCCAGAAGTAATCCCATACAGGAAGTTCATCTTCTGTAGGGCCAGTCAACCCCAAACACTGTCCTCTGTCCTGTTTTCTCTCACTTATCTGTGGGTTTGAATCTGAAATCACACATTCGACTTTGCAAAAGAAAGAGAATGCATCAACTGAGTCTTGCCTGGACAACTATTCTTAATCTAGGGAACAATACCCCTTTCTACTTGCTGTTAAGTAAAGGTTTGTAAAAGGTAATAGAAATAGGAGAAACATACACTTTTACTCAGAGCTGTTACATTCTGCCCAGTTGCCCAAGCCAACACAATCCTAGGAAAACACGTAAAATGACTAAAAATCCTCTAGGCCATTTCACTGTAAGATGGTGACCCTTTCTGTAGCAGTCATTTGGCTCTTAGTGTTCCACTTGCCCATGCTTCAACCAACTAGCGCAATTCTTTTGTAGAAGACATGCAGATTTGGCTTTAATTATCTGCCAAACTGGGCCAATTGGCATTAGAAGAGCTTCCAAAGTGAGTAATAAAGAGGGAAATGGCTTACTTGAATGCTATTTTAAACATTTCACTCACCTAACTTAAGGTGTCCTTACTGGAAGGAGAAACATCTTTAGAAACACACTTTTTAGTGCTAAAAATGGACAATATGAACTTCAACATGTGCAGTGGAAATCTGTTGTTTCTGACTGATCTGTAGCCCTTCTCCCTGCTTTTGTTAATTGATCTTTCATTTTCCTGGAGAGAGTTATCCCTCTTAGGGTGCATGAAGTGTCTCTGGCTCACAATCAAGGGTTCCCATCTATGGTGGACAGAATAATGGCCCCCAAAGATGTCCATGTTCCTGTCCCTGGGACTTGTGAGTATATTATGCTGCATGGCAAAGGGGAATTAGTGCAGATGGAAGTAAGGTTGCTAGTTAGCTGCCCTCAATTGGGATGGTTATCCTGGATTATCTGGGTGGGCTGAATGTAATTACAAGAATCCTTATTAGTGGAAGAGGAGGCAAGAGGGTCAGAGTCAGAGGAGCAGATGTGACAACGGAAGAAGAAGATGGAGTGATGCGATTGCTGGCTTTGAAGGTGGAAGGGGGCCAGGAGCAAGGAACATGGGCAGCCTCTAGAATTCGGAAACGGCAAGAAAATGGATTCTCCTCCAGAGCTCCCAGAAGCAATGCAGCCCTATCAACACCTTGATTTTAACCTAGAGAAACTCATTTCAGACTCCTGACCTCCAGAATTAAAAAACAATAAAGTTGTGTTGTTTTAAGCCATTAAATTTGTGGTAATTTATTACAGCAGCCATAGGAAACTAACACATCATGGGGCCAACCGTGGGCCAGTCTCTAACCAAATAGGCTCCTCTTGGGATCTAAATCTTAAGGAAAACAACACAAGGAGAAAAAACAGTTGAATTTGATTCTGCTGATGGTGACACCCCAAAGTCTCTGCTACTTATATCCCTGGAGTTCTCCTGGATCCTGCCCTTCCTAAACCCTGGCTTTTGGACATGACCTTTGCTTTCATGATTATCTCAGATTGTTCCAACCAATACCTTTTCTCCCTTAAGCAAATCAGTGGTTGTTTGAATTCTAACAAAAGACCCTAACATACAGTTCATTCAGTACATTCCGATACAGTTCAGAAGATACAGTTCATTGATACGGTTCATTCAGTCGGCTATTTAACCTGTTGTAGTGATCCCACTGGTTGGTCATGCCATTAAACATTTATTTTCCAAGGGCCAGACACTGTGCTAGGCACTGAGAGCCAAGAAGTTAACAAGAAAAGCAGTTTCTACTATGAAGTGCTACTATGAAGCCAATATTGCAGATCCAATTCAGAGGAATAAAAGTTACACTCATACCAAGAAAAATATGTCCAGATAAAAAGCAAGGCATATCATCTAACTGGCACAAACTCAGACTGCAAATCTGTCGTGATTCTGTTGGCCAGGGGGCACTGCAAATATCGCAGATCTATCCTCAAAAAGGGAGTCGCTAATTCTGACTTCAGGTAGGGCCCTTCCTTTCTTCCTTCCTTCTACCTTCCTTCAATTTTCTCACACAGCAAGGGTTCATGAAACTCCTATTTTTTGCACTGAGCACTGGGAATACCAGGCAGAGAAGCAAAGTCAAAGAATCTTGCAGTTCTGTGGTCCTGGGTGGGGGGTAGATGAATACGATGCTGAGCTGAGTCCTGCAGGACGCGGTCAGCGGGAGGGTGGAGGGGAGGGAGTTCCAGGTACAGAGAGCACATGTGCCGGTCTGAGGCGGTAATTCACACAGCAAGATTCCAAACTGCCAAATGGATCAGAAAAGTGGACTGAAGAGCCAAAGAAAAGAATCTTAGAAGATGCGACTGAAAAGAAAGGAGGGGCCAGGCCAGAGAGGGTCTAGTGTCCATACATGTGAATTTGCATTCCTTAGATACCTTGAAGAACCTGGCCACGAATTAAAAGATTTCATACATGGGATAATGACCTTTGAGATGAGATTTTAATATTTTAAAAATTTTATTCTAAATGCAGGCTGAAAATCATTTTGACAAAAGGTGTAGGACTTGCAGCACAGCCCAGTCATAAGGATCTTGTGGTGATCCGTGCGTGCAACGGGCTCAAATAAGAAGGTGGGGAGAAGGGCAAAGATGGGAGATGCCAGGAATCAACATCAAGAAGCCCATTTGATGGGCATGGGATCTTCAAAATGACACAAAACTACTTAGGATCAGATCATGATCTAAATAATTTATTAATAATGTTACTAAAATATTTATTAAAATATTTCAATTAAAACAATTATCAAATAGTAAAATGTCATCTGTTCATTACAGGAGAATAGATCCATTATATATTGTGGATTTTGCATGATTTTATTAATAGAGTCATCATAAAGATAGAAAACAAAAGCTTGGATTTTTGAAAAGACGTACCATGAAGCCAGCACCATAACATTCAATTTTGGGAAATCCCATGGGATATATACCAGGCATTTTAACTATTTCACTCTTGTAATGAGATCAAATTATACATGACTTTCATTTTTCCATTAAATTTACATTCAATAACTAGATCACATTCCAGTAATAAATTATTTACACATATTTGTGTATTCAACATGTCATTGGCTGGCTGAGTGAATACACATCCCATAGAGAGAATAAATGAAAGCATTACATATAGTAATAATAATAATGCAAGTTACAATGATATTAGTGGTAGTGGTTTGAAGCTATTTGACGTTCAGAATGGGAAGTCTGGGGGCCACTTAATTGACCCTTGGTTCAGACCAGGGTATTGTTGGGAGCCCCATACAAGTCATGGAGGGAAGCTGTTGAGTCCTGCCGCCCACAGACTGATGTGCTATAAACTCTATTTCTCTTCTTTTCTCCTTACTTTTAAAGTATGGTAACATAAAATTTCAAACCTGCCCTGTAGGTTAGGGCAACATTTGTGAGTCAGAAGTATTTACAGTAACAAGCACCAGGCGTGAGAAGAACCAAGAAATCGTCTGATCTCTGTAGCATGCAGCTGTGGCCAGGAGTGTGGTGTCTCACTGTGTGCCTAGCTCAGCCCTACCACACAACTCTGGGGGGTATCACCCACATTGTTATCTAGGTACTCATTACTCAAAGCAGTCAATACTCCAGCAGCACTGACTATCACCCAGGAGCTGAATGGAATCACCATTGTAACAAGACCGTAAGCATATCTGAGGAGCACAGATGTATATGAATAGCATCCCCTAGAGTTGTACAATGTACATCCTATGGCAGCCTCAACACCACCACTGCTTCAATACTGCTTTGATGCCAGGAAAACCATTGGCTACTCAGTGTCTGTTAATTACTAAGGTGCCATACGATTGCAGGTGTGAGTGTGTGTGTGCTGTGTCTATGTCTCTGTCAGTTCATATACACCCACTGAATTTCTCCAATTCCACTTCCAGAAATGCAGAGTTCATGCCTGAGCACATCTGTCTCTAAGACAAAAGACCATTGCATATATGCTACACTCAAGAGATGATTTAGAAGCGAGCCACAAACAAGAATTATGTTCCCTCTGAAGAGTGAGTCAGATGAATGTTCCTTTTTACCTTAACATCTTTTGATAAACCTCCAGCATAAAGTTTTTAGCCTCTCTTTAAGATATTGAAAATGGATTCCCAGAGAATGCATGTCAAGGCAGACTGCTATAAGGCACAACTCTCCCTGAGTCTGCAATTGTTTCCCACTGACCAGGCACCAAGGGCCACTTTTGAAGGAGGGCAGAAAACGGTGGGAAGCAACCTTGTTATTTGGCAAACATCTGATAAACAGCACTGTGAGTTCTGTTGACAGAGTCTTCATTGCTGTACCCCTGGCCATTTCACTGTACATGCTTGGGATAATATTGGTCAAATTAAGTACAAAGAAAAATATATGACAGATACAAATATCATGCATAATAACCCATAACTTTACCGGTCAATTAAGAGAATATTCCAACAATGTTTCACGAAATTCTTAACTAAAATATAAAAATTCTGGGTTGAATTTTTATAGACATGAAGAATTTCCTTATAGAAATGAAGGCAGACTCCTTCGTTCCTATTAATAACCCAAAGTGGGGGTTGACATGCCTTGTCATGCCATATTATTTTTTCTAATTACAGTACTAAGCATGAAAAAGTTCTTGCATGAGGCTTCACAAAACTAAATGAACCAGGCTGTCTGTGGTCTCTCAATTACTCTAGTGCCTTTCTGACAACCACCATGCTATACTGACATACTAAATCACAGGCAGTGAGCGCCACCCAGAACCCCAAGAGCCTCCTCTTCAGTCAGGGTATTAGTAAAGAGCCAAGGTATCTGGGACCCTAAGAGACATTTCTGAAGTTCATATAACCAATGAGTGACTCAGCTAAGCCCAGCATCCAGGTCGCCTGACCGGGCATTTAGTGTTTTCAGCAGACACCACCCTGCACCTTGCAAACACCATCTCAAGCTGATTGATAAAAACTATCTGCAGTCATTTCTGAGACAAACCAGTGCCACCGATGAATCACTGAGATGCCCCCAAGAGAAATGGACTGTTCCTAAAGGCCCTGATTCCCCGGGTCTTCAGGATCCTGGGGCCCTTTCTCTGCCCTTCAGACATTTGAAGAATTCAGTAATGGAATGCTGCATGGAGTTACTCTGCCCGGATTTCTGTTTCAGTAGGAAAGAGCTCACTCAGCTATCATAATAAAGTTATTTTCTCTTAAAGGGGAAAGAAGAGTGTTTTCTTATGCTTTGACTTCCATACATTATATAATAGATGTCTCCCCCTCTGAATCAAATCAGTGGGTCTCAAACTCCAATATGCAGCAGAATCTGCTGGGAATGTTGGTAAAAATGTAGAATTCTAGGCAGCATACCAGAAAATCTGATTTATAAGCTCTGGAATTCCTTCAGGGATCCAGTCCTGGGTCACTGCAGGGACCACCTGCCCTGCATCTCACTTTGAGCACAGACACAGAAACTGCAGTGAGGCTGTCTCTGCTGCAACTTTGTAGGGGGCAGCAGTGGGGCCTCCAGAGTGTCTCTCCGAAGGCTGATGTCACCCAGTCCCAATAATATTAAAAGAAAATGACGTGAATAACACACTTATATTTATAATGAATTACAACAAAAACATATGAACAGAAGACAATCATTTCGCATTTATGATTGCAAAACTAAATCCTTAAAGGAACTTAGATAATATGATCTTTGAACAATTCTCACAATGTACTTAAAGTGTATATCATGCATAAATATTAAAATATTACAAAGCATAGCATTCTTCTAGAGCTTAAAATGGCAATTTATTTTACAATTATTTTACATAGTATCTATTTGCCTATAGAAATGAAGTAGACACTTAATTGCCTAGAATCTGAATTATATTAATAAAAGTTTAAAAATCTAATGAGATGGTACCTAGAGATACCATGCAGTGGACAGTACATATGTATGAGATCACACGCACATAAAACACCTGCCCTGGGATAAGGCATTCAATTGAAAGCATCACCTTATAAATGACTGATAATTATATTTTCAAATTCCAGCAATAAGATGATTTGGCCATTCATAAATATGTATAATTTTTCTGTACCAACACTGTCGACACAAAATTTGTTTTTCAACCCCACTGATTTTCTCCAGACAGATGTATCATTTTCCAATTATGAAATTAAACATTCGATTTGAAAATACGTTGGCAGTCTAATTCCAGGTTTAATAACTTTCTGTATATTTTTAGGACTATATTCTGCTAGAACTCCAGAGAAAATTATGAAATTCAAAATAGCTAATAAATTTAAAAGAATGTAATCAACCTGTGAGAACTATTCAAGTAAACTACCACCACGGGTTAAATTGTGAAGAGCAGCCTGGGCTTTTAGGGTTGGACGAGTTTTTGGAAAGGAGAAGCCGCAGTCAGGCACTAAAGAGGAAGAAACAGAGACTCCTTGGAGCTTAGGAGACCTCACCAGCATCACAGACTTGGAGAGAGACAGAAGCAGCACTGAAACCTGGTCTCCATATTTTTCCAAACACAGAACTAGTATTCATGGAATTTGATAGCAATTTATTAATCCAATCTTAATCTGAATGCTCAGTACTGAATTAATACTAAATGAAGTAAATGTAATTAGAGTATACAAGGATCTTGCAATACTAGTGAAGATTCAGATATAGTTTGTCAGGTGTTATGCAAAAAAAAAAAAAGACTGTTCAATATGGTGGACACTTTTTTTTTTTTTTTGGTGAGGAAGATTCACTCTGCGCTAACATCTGTTGGCAAGCTTCCCCTTTTTTTGCTTGAGGAAGATTAGCCCTGAGCTAACATCTGTGGCAATCTTCCTCTATTTTGTATATGGGTCGTCGCCACAGTATGGCTGACAAGCTGCATTAACTCATAGGTTCATGCCGGCGATCCGAACCCGCAACCCCCAGGCTGCCGAAGCAGAGCACACCGGACTTCACCACTATGCCATGGGACCGGCCCCTGGATACATTTTTAATTCATTGAATTTTCCCCAATATTCAGGGAACTACTCATGCATGCACTGTGATCTACAGGAATAAGCGGGAGCTGACATGTCCCATACCATGCAGTATCCCTCCCCCAGAGCCAACTGTCGGGCCATGGGCATCTGACAGAGAGAGCCTGACCTGGAACTGCCGGATTTGGGACTCAGTGTGGGGGTTAACCGGTCTCTCTCCACTGACCACAGCTGTAAGACGTAACCTACTCACCAAGTAGATCAAAAAAGGAGAGAGAAATGGAGAGAGAGAGATTGACAGAGATGGAGAGAGAAGCAGGGAGAGAGAAACACACAGCCAGTGCCCAAAGAGGAGCAGAGAGGTGACCTGATTCTTGAGACTTAGCCATGTTCCTCCTGGGTTATGGGAGACACAACTGTAGCCTTATAAAACAAAAACCACTTCTTTTCTTAAATGTGTATGAGCTGGGTTCTGTCAGAATTGAATATTTCTACTAATTTACTCTTCAAATCACTACATACATATGTGAACCTATATATGAAATCACATATATATATGTATATGTGAAATTAAAAGCTTTACGGTATGAAAAGGAAAAGGGTCCAGATTTCATATCATCCTGGAAATATTTATATTTTTCATAGATCCACATCTTCAGCATTATTTTTAGAATTTGATATGAACTTTCTTAAATTTAAATTTATCCCATTAATGCAGGACTAAATCAGAAAACAGAAAATACAGACAAGCAACATAATTAAAAAAGAGTTAAAATACCTAAACACTACCATTTAGAGAAAACCAATATTAATATGTTGATATATAGCTGATATTCTTCACAAACACAAACAGAATTCTATAGTTACTTTGAAACATGTAGTCTTCAATTAATATCTTCTCCTGGCCCCTTACATATCAGTAATCATTTATACAGTGTCATTTTAATGACTCCATCATATCAAATTAGCTGATGTATTATAATTTATCCACTCCATCTGCTGTTTTGAATATTTAAGTTGTCTCCAATTTTGCACTATTAAAAGAGATTGCAACGGAAACCTTTGCTTATTTGTGCATTTCCTTAAGTTCTTTGGGATGGGATTACTGCCTCAAGCCCTGTACCATTTTAGGGTTTTTGAAACATATTGACAAATTTCACTTTAGGCAGTTTGTCCCATTTATGGGCTCAGCAGCCACATCAGAATGCCATGCTGGGTACCAGGATTTTCCTGTCAAGTTTGCTGATCTGAAGAACAAATAGTTATCTCATAGTTTTAATTATTAGGGAAAATGAACATTTCCCCCCCTCTTGACCATTTTTATTTCTGATTTTACAATTGGCACATTCATGGTCTTTGCCCATTTTTCTACTGTGGCCATAGTGATTTTCTTATAGATTGTTCCTTATATAGGAGAGAGATGAACTCTCTAACTAGTATATGTATGTATCAAGTCATTTTTTCTTAGTTGCCATATATAGTACATTTCACAATGATTTTGCTATTTAGAAATTTGAAGTTTTATTTTTGATTCAATCTTTGACTCTTTCTCTTTATTATCTGTGCCTTTGATTTCCTGATATTTTATAAGTACTTTGATTTTCTCTTAACTATTTCTAAAGTTCTATTTTTAGACTTAAAATTACAACTCTATGGAATTCATTTTGGTCAAGTGGTACAGCTTTTTGTCTCAGGTACAATTAGGTACAATTCTATTGGTAGAATTAATAATAATATTAATAATATAAAATTTAGATAAGAGTTCTTACTGGGGTCCAAGGAAGAGCTGACAGAGGATTTTGAATACTTTAAATTGTCCTTGAAAAGTTGGATGTCTATGCACTTGTGAATTTTACTAAGCAGACTCAAAGCTTATATAAAATTCTCCAAGAAGTATATGAACCCTAAAAGGTGAAGAACTTTGCTTTAAAGAGTAAAATATAGATTCAGTACACAGTGGTCCTTTTCTTTAAAAAGGTAAATCCCTTTCAGAAGAGCAGACATACTCATCTGATCTTTTGGCCACTGAATCCTTTGTTCCAATGAAATGTCACACAAAGTCCAACAGGTGACAGCTAAGTTTTTCTTTTAAAGCAGGAGTTGTTAGCTGGGAAATCTGAAGCAGAATCTGAAAATATTGTATTAGAATATGGTTCACAGGGGCAAAATACATGTCATATGAACTTATCTTCTACCTCTTCCAAAAGAAGTTCTCAGATGGACTCATCATAACTCAAATTTGTGACAGTTATAGAATCTAAAATAAATGATGTAGTGGACTAGTTAAGGGAGATGCACCCTTTCCTCAAAGAGCTGAATATAAGATGATCCAAGTTGTCATCCTGTATCGGACTGTCTGGCATCAGTGCAAAGTGGGATTGACATTATCACAGAGGGAGCTTTTTGTGCTGAATAGTGACTGCCCACCGTGAAATCAACCTCAAATACCAATGGAGGTCCCTGAACACCCCAACTTCCTCTCAGTAATCTGTTCGAGTTCACTCACCCACTTCAGAAAGTGACAGAAAGAAATGCATCCACACGTAAATTTAAACATGTCTATAAGTCCACACAAATGTAATGATTTTTTCAAGCAGTAAAATTCAGTTTTTTCAACTTTCTTATTTTGTGCAATACTAATAATAATGCTCAGAAGAGTTAGTTTTTATTTAATGAACAATATAGCCAATTGATTTGGAAACTATTGCAAGGCAGAATTAGTTATGCCAAACTTAGCTTCAGCCTCAGATGCTGTTTAAGGACAGAACTCTGATAATTTCGTTTTGCTTTCCAACTAGTTTCCATATACCAGGACCTAATAAAAAAGCATATGAAAAACATGCAAATTTATACTTAATCAATTTTAAAAAGAAATCACCATGAAGAAGCCACTAAATTCTTTTTTTAGTACTAAGAGAATGAACAATAGGGTTGATCCATAGACATTATCTTTTAAATTGTGCACTTGCTGTTCTGAACAATTTGTTAGAAGAGATAAAACACTGAGCATGTTGTCAATCAAGAAGAGATAGTGCATTAATCTGTAGGATTGAAACTGGTTATCAAATAATATTGAACAGAAGGAAATTCTAGTATTAGTTTTAAAAAGCTGAATAAAACAACGTTACTGTGTCATTTATTATTAATAAATACACAGAATAGTTCACTGGAATATATTCCAAGCCTAAATTAATTTGCTTATTTGTTGATAGAGAACAAAATAATGCTGGCTTTGTCTGAAACACTGGTTTATATGCTAGTCAAGCTGATTATTAGAGTCACTTAAATTCTCATTTGCAAAATGGAAATAATATGTATCTCAGTCTGGATCTAAGGAGTGTATTTTTTCAATTACAGAATATTACTATTTTGTGTTACCTTATATGCTTTTCTGCATATAGAAGAGACAATCCTCAACAAGTAACTTTAAACGCTGGCAATTTTCCAGCTACAACACTGTTCAGCTGGAAATGCAGTCACCAGCTCCTCACTTCTTACATCCAAATTCTTCCTAATTTTCCTTCTGTCTCTCACATGCACATCTTGTCTGACTTTTAAGTAGTAGTCAGGAAGGGTTTTTATCAAAACAGTGAAATAAAGAGGATGAAGAGGACATATGTGGGTACTAAATACCTCTCTCAAAGGGTGGGAGAAGGTAGCATTTTTACCACATGGTCTTTTCAGGAATTATTCCACCATTCTGACTTCACATAAGGAAAGATGATAGAAATTCAGTGGGCAGTTAAAAGAGAAAAAGAAATATCCTAAATTCTTGGACCACAGGGAAGAACTTGGATGTCTGATTTGGAGAAAACTGGACATAAAATTCTCCTCCACCATGTCTAAGCTATAGGACTGTGGAGAGGTCATGTAACTTAAATGCTCATTTCCTCATCTGTAAAACTGACTCGTGGTGAGATGAGATAAGCACAGGAGGGTCGAGATCATCATACCAGTGAACATTCAATAACTGTTATGATGTCCCTTCATGGCATTTTCCCCAACTCGCTTGCTATTTGATAGCACTTTCTCGTGGAGAATATCTCCCTGTGGAGAATTTACAGCTTGTAATATTTTACCAAATGAGTTGACATGGATAATACCACAAGGAAAACTTGGCCTCTTCCCTTCCTACAGGATTTCATGGAGGGCAATGGGTTGTTCTCATGGGTGCTGCTGCTTGCTGAGGAGTCAGAGGGGCAAAGCATGTGAGAGACCCTGGTTTCCAAAAGGGACTAGAGATGAAACATGTGTCTGAAGCCTTGGGGTACTGGCTTGAATAGTGTCCTCCAAAACTTATGTGAACCCGGAACCTGTGAATGAGATCTTATTTGTGAAAAGGGTCCTTGCAGATGTAATCAAGTTAAGATGAGGTCATATTGGATTGGGGTGGGAGATAATCTAATGACTGGTGTCCTTATAAGAGGAAAATTTGGACACAGACACACAGAGGGAACACGGCCATGTGATGATGGAGGCAGATAATGGAGTATGCTGCCACATGCCAAGGAATGCCAAGGACTGCCGGCAATCAATTGAAGCTAGAAGGGGCAAGGAAAGATTCTTCCCTAGAGCCTTTGGAGGAAGCATGGCTGGCCCTTCTGACATGTTGATTTAAGACTTCTAGACTCCAGAACTGTGAAAGAATAAATTTCTATTGCTTTAAGTCACTCAGTTTGTGACAATTTGTTACAGCAGCCTTAGAAAACAAATACACCTGGGGAGCAGGAAGGGCGCCCAAATCTTGGTTTTGCTGTGTGATGGTTTTGCTGTGTATGAGGATACAGGCAGAAGGTTTGGGAGCAGAGGGGGAGAACTTTCACCTCATCAGCCAGTGAGCAATAAAAAGGATGTTGAAACATTGGGATTTGAAGTTGTCAACTTTCATTCTACCAACAATGCATTTTAAAGAATATTTTCTGTTAATTTAATTCCTAATCATACACTTCTGCTGAGAATGCAAATGTTTCCACAAGGACAAGGATGGGGAAAAGCAACAGATGCAATCTCGGAGATTCTGAAACAGCTACCATTATTTGAATACATACTATATGGCAGGCTTATTGCATATATTATTTTTATCCACAGAAGCAAAAATGTAACATTGAAAATCCCACTTACTTCATAGATGGGAAAACTGAGACTTAGAAGGATTAATTAACATACTCAACCTCACAAACAGCTGATGAGTGAATGATCCGAGATTTCCTGCAACATGCAGCTGATTGTAGCTATTATATGATGCTTTATCCCAAGAAGCTGTTCCCAAGTTAATCACGTAGCAAACAAAAATTGCATGTTTTTTTAATTTTTATTTTATTTATTTGTTTTTTTCCCCCAAAGCCCCAGTAGATAGTTGTATGTCACAGCTGCACATCCTTCTAGTTGCTGTATGTGGGACACGGCCTCAGCATGGCTGGAGAAGCGGGATCCGAACCCGGGCCGCCAGCAGCGGAGCGCACGCACTTAACCGCTAAGCCACGGGGCCGGCCCAGCATGTTCTTTTTTTTTACAAAAAGGCATAATCTTGAACACTGGAGGATAGAAATATTTTATTTTCAAACATTTGGTCATCACAATTCCTTAATAATAATGATCGAAATAATTGAATAATTGAGAACTAGGAAGCATCCCATAATAAAAAATTAAGTTATACTACTGGCTATCAGCACTTCCAATCAAAACAGCATATAAAATCCAGATTATCAAAAAGGATAATCTAGGGGATGATTGCTTGTTAAAAAGCATTCATCTTCATTAAGTAACTCTCGGCCCCTATGTAATAGTCATGACATATATAGGTGTGGCATAGCTTTGTTATTTCAAAGAATTAATTGTATAAGCATATCCTCACTTTCAATTACTTTGTTTTAATATACTCAATGAATTGTTTAAATAAATTACCATAATTGACCTTCACATAAGCAAAATGTCAAGAAACATCTCTTGGCATGTGAATTTGCCTCTCACCTACAGATGAATCACCTTTCTCTTCAATAAACAGGGCTTTGGTGCACAATCACTTTAACAATAGCCCTCTATCGTTAGTCCAAAGATGGCATTTTGCCCATGACTAGATAATAGTCAGTTCATTGACTATTGATTAGAAAACACTTCTTGAGTCAAGTTTACCTTGGCATTTCATAGGTCAACGATCAATACCACGAATTTATTAGATGCCACGTTTAATATTCATATTTCGACTCACATGCTTAACTCCAGTGAATGAGGATGACTTGGTCCATGTTTCTAGCCCAGACCAAGTTCTGAGATGGGGAAAATGGAGTTGGTTGATTGGTCAGGATTGGGTCAAAACTTTGCTCCTGAACCTTAGACAGAGGCCACTATAAATACTGGGAATGGTGGGCTTCTCTAAGTATTGGGGACTGCGTCTGAAGTAGGATACTGGATGCTCGGTAGGATAAAAAACAAGGGGAATGATGCACAGCAAAATTATCCTGCATCCAACATTTTTGTTTTTAGTTCTCAAACATCAGTTATACCAGAATGCACCTGAAAACACTTGGTAAAAAATACAAATGCCCAAGCCCTGGCTCTCTCAGTGGCCCTAGGCCCCCAAGCGTTCTTTATTAGTTCCCCTGGGTGATTCTGATATATCTAAGTATATGAAAACCACTGGTCTACACCATAAACTTGTAAGTTTCAGCACCTGGGTCTAAGAATAAAAGAATTTCAGAGCCCAAAGATCTTAATCATATACTCACTGCATGCCAATCCTTGCACTATTTGTGATAACCACCTGTCATCTATATCTTTTAATTTTGGAATCAAAATCTCCAGACACAAGGACGTGAATGGTCAGTGAGTTCTCCATGTGATTCTGTGCAGCACCCCAGCCAGTGGATGAAGGTCAACATCAACAGAGATAAGTCATGTTGACAGTACATAACCTTAATATTATGTGATGGGAATGGCCCTTTATCTCTGGGGTCTTCCTCCCCAAACCTATAACCCCAGTCTAATTATGAGAAAAACATCAGACAATCCCAATAGAGGGATATTCTAAAAAATACCTAACCAGTACTCCTCAAAACTGTCAAGGTCATCAAAAATAAGGAAAGTGAGAGATACTGCATAGCCCAGAGGATCCTAAGAAGACATGACAACTAAATGTAACATCGTATCCTGGATGGGATCCTGGAACAGAAAAATAACATTAGGGAAAAACTTAAGAAATCTGAATAAATGATAGACTAGTTAGTCATAATGTATCAATATTGGTTCATTGTGAGAAACATAATATAGGAATGTAAGATGTTAATAACAGGGAAAATTGGGTGTGAGGCATATGGAAACACTATGTACTATCTTCACAACAATTCTGTAAATCTAAAACTGTTCTAAAACAAGAAAGTTTACTAAAAATATGCAACAAAATTAAAGCAAAAAAAATTGACAAAAATTGATACATCCTTTGATTTTTTTAAACTTAGAATATAATATATACTCAATCTCCCATCTTTTCACAGCAGGACAGGCTCTTTTTGGGACTGGGCCTCAGATCAGAAGTCCAAATTATTATCACTCATGATATGTGACACATGGTGCATCCTCTATGATCTCACGTTTCAGTTAATTCAAAGAGGTGGAAGGAGTTAAAAAACAAAACTGTGAAACAGATGTTTATGATTTTTTTCACCATACTTTTTACTGCTTTCTCACATACTCTCATCCAACAGATATCTTTTTCTTCTCACCTTCCAGCATGTATCATAGCTTTCATTGAAACAATGGCTGTCTTTCACTACGCCCTCTCATCCCATTGGTTTAGATACTATTTAGCTAAATGGCCTATTTATGATAACACAACAGGCACAAACAGGTGTGGAAACAAGCCCTCTTGACTCCAATTCACCTTGTGGGGGGAGAATCCTAGGCTGCCTTGTAGAGAGAGCGCCCAGCAAGCTGCTGGTACCAGTCCAAATACACCACAAGTTATAACATGGGTTATAACACTATGAGTTGGTAGACCTGGCAAGTCACTTACATGGATGTCAGCTGTTATCACAGCTCCTCTTGGACTTAAAATATCTCCCTTAGTTATATGAGGAGTCGCCACTTGTTGATGTATAAATATCAAATGGTTTTATTTTTTCCAGTAACTTCTACCTGCTGTGATTTGTCAATCTTCCCTTTCCTGCTGGGCGCCTGGTTTCCTTAAAGATAGCTCAGTCCAATTCATTAAACTTTCAGTGACTTGGTTACTAAAACAGTCTCATTTCAGTTAATAGGACGTGAACGCTTGTCGATTTTAAGATTCCTACAACATTCTCAAGTCAATCTCCCCCTCCCTAGTATACGGAGGATGGAGCCTCACTCCACAACCTATCTCCTCTCTCTCTTCCTCTTGTAGGATTTGGGACAGGACAAGGGAAGAATAAAAAAAGGGGCCTTCATGTGATTTCCCCTGTTGAGTGTGATGCATCCTTCCCGGAAGGGGCCCCACTCATCTAGCTCCTGGAAAGACAAAGCTCTCCTATGCCGTGTGAAAGGAGCTCATTGGACCGCAGCATCTGCCCTGGGCATCAGGAGACCCTTTGGAGGTAGGGCCAAGTCCCCCACATGACTCCCCTGCGACCCTCAAGTCACATGCCTGGGAGCACCACACCACAGTTCCCCTGCGGAGCCCAGAGCTCCCATCCCATCTGTCCTTTGCAGCCCAATTCTGAGCCATCTCCAAGTCCAGAGAAGAGAGGATCCCACCTAGCACGCCCAACTCCAGTTATACAGACATTCTCTCACTGGATCCTATAAGGAGAGGGGCGAGGAGAGTGAGAGAGGCTGGCACGCGTTTTTCTATGGAGCAATGAAGGCACAGAAAGCTGAAGCTAGAGATGCTTAAACAGGTGGTGCCTTCCTTCCCAATGAGTTCACCAAGGTTAGCGCAAGGCCAGCCCTGCAAGGAGAGAGAAGCCAGGGCAGTGACATCACCAGTGATGCAAGGAGTCCACCCCAAGGTGGCCACTGATTTCGGTGTTGGGTGGAGAATAAGGAAAGTAACATGCCTGGGGCCATGGATTTCTACAAGAATTTCTTTAAGCAATAAAGCACTCTCCATTTCCTTCAAATTTAGCGGGGGGGCCCCAAGAAGTGAGGGTGGCGCCCCCAAGCTCCTTCCCCAGGAACTACACTGGCATATGATCAAGCCGCCATAGACTTGAACTGTGTCTGTGAGCACCTGGACTTATCTCAATTTATTTTGGCAGGTTATTTTTTGGATCTGGGAACTCTCAAAATTTGTTTCCATATAAATTAATGATAATTGCTCCTTTGCTTTATGCCATTTCGGCTTATGAAATATTTCATAGGAATGTTGTACTTTTGGATAGTGGGGGGAAAATTGTATTTGGAATTTCCTTTTTAAGAAATGAGATTGAAGACTAATTAGCTCTAAATCATCTACTTACAAGGGCAATAAAATGATCATGGTAGACTCATTACCTATACTTTCTATCCAAGCATACCCTGTGTCCAGATGGAAGCATAAACACAAGCCTACATATAAGTGTGTTTTTCTTATACAATTTCATCTTTTGTTATCTACTGCTCGAATATTTTAATAAGGGTTACATACCACTGCTAAAAATTTATTTCAAGCAACATTTTAAAAAGAATCATTTGCTTGGGCCTAATTTAACCTCTTTCATTTTCAAACTGTCAAGGTTCACCATGAAGGGCTCAATATCTTTCACATATTTCATTATCATATTCCATTATGATATTAGGATTTTACTTCTCTTCTACATGTTGACTTTTCTTATGATTATAACCAATTCCCCAACATCTATGATGTTAGTATTTTAGGAGCCTGAGTAAACTGTACGCATGTTTAGTGTCCAAGATTAGAACCAAAGAACGGATTGATGCGATTCAGGCAAATGGACATAAAAAATTCATTTTTTGTGCTGGTCTAGTGGACTTTGGGGAATGTGGCTTATAGCTGTGGACCAGAAGGAATCCTAGTACTGAAGCACAAACATAGCTAGACGGACTGAGGTTGCCTTTGGGCAACTTAACGAATTAAGAAGCAGAGCAATGGAGAGGCAGATCCCAAAGAGAAGAGAGAGAGAGGGGTGGGGTTCTACACGCCCAGTTCCTTCTCCCAGGCTCCCTAGTCACCCAAGGGAGACAAGAGAGGGGGCTGAGAGAAGTTGGGAAGATTTCT
Organism: Diceros bicornis minor; assembly: GCF_020826845.1. Taxonomy (NCBI): domain Eukaryota; kingdom Metazoa; phylum Chordata; class Mammalia; order Perissodactyla; family Rhinocerotidae; genus Diceros; species Diceros bicornis. The sequence goes on along the minus strand of NC_080759.1, from coordinate 52,446,009 downwards.
CCAGTTGGTGTGCCTCCATGTGGCAAGAGAAAGCCAGGAAAAAGAAGCATTCCCCCCATTGCATACACACATTAAGTATCCTGCAGACCTGGTCACGATCTCCTCTAGTAACTGCCAAACACACACTATTATTTCATCTTGGCAGCCCTTGCCATTTGCCATCTGCAATTATGTCATCTGCTCTATTTCTTAAAAAAAAAGCATTATCCTGCCCTACAGCTCAGAGAAGTCCCCGACCCCCAGGGCCACCAGGAGGAGTTAAGGCTCACCACCAGGGCTGTAGTCCCATTCCCTAGGAATCCATGGGTGATGGGTCTCCAGGGTGCCCTGGGGAGAGACACTCGGGGAGAAGCTAGACGAGTCAGGGAGGAGACCTGTAGAGCCACTTCCACAGCAGGGCACCGCAGCCATGTTCACTAGATGGACTACATTCTGCATCCACAAAGCTCTGCTTATGCACAACAGAGCAGAACAAAACAACAACAACTGTCTACAAAAACCACCAGGATTGAATAAGTAGACTTTCTGTTGAGATCAACAGACAAATATGAAGCTGATATTTTAAAATTTATTGTTGCCTCCTTGAAAATGACATAAGCTGTGGCAAAATTATAACAATAGTTGATACACTCAAAAATATACAGGACATCCAACAAATGTTCACGGAAGCCAAATGGACAATGGAAAAATAAAACAGAAATGCAAAATGTGTAACATTTAAAATTTTTGTGAAAAATAACTTGATTTTAAGTGCTTAATAAATGAAAATAATGCAGGTTCTATCACATACTAGTGACTCAAAGAATGTCAGCGGTAACTGAATTTGGGAGGTTTTTCTGGGGGAGGCAGATATGGTAGGCAGAACTCTAAAATTACCCCCACCCTTGTGTTATGCCCTCTTCTTCAGTGTGGGTAAGATTTGTAAATATGATGGATATCACTCCAGTGATTAGGTTACATTAAATGGCAAAGGTGAAGGGCTTTTTTTCCAGGTAGAATTAAGCTTCCTAATCAACTGACTTCCAGTTAATCAAAAGAGAGATTATCCTGGTGGGGCTGACCTAATCAGATGAGCTCTTTAAAAGCAGGTCTAGAGGCGAGATGCTCGAAGCAGCAGGCTACTTTCTCTGGTATTGGCTGTGAAGAGGCAAGCCCCACGGATTCTACAACTGAAAGGAAATAAATTCTGCCAACACTCTGAAAAAACTTGGAAGTGGAATATTCCCTAGTCGAGCCTGCAGATGAGACTGCAGTCTGGCCAATGCCTTGATTTCAGCCTGGTGACACGCTATGCTGAGGACCAGATAAGCCATGGCTGGACCTCTGACCTACAGAAATTGTGAGATAATAGATGGGTGTTGTATTAATCCATTAACTTTGTGCTAATTTGTTATGCAGCAATAGAAAACTAATACAGGAATAATTTGTACCACACTTTTCTTCTAACGTAGATGCAAATTAAGTGACTACATGTATGTCTCTCTTGCTCACATGCGCACACAAAGTAAAAATAAAAAATCCTCTTTATTATAGTGTTTTATCTAATTGCAACATTTTATGCATAGATTTTTCCCTCCCAACAAAACATAAACGTTACAGTGTATACTGAGAATTATAACACACTGAAACATAATTAATGTATCCCAATATTATAGTCTTTACATATACCTAGAAAAAGATTATGATAGTGTGTGGATCAAAACTAGTCACTAATTATTTTGCAAGCCATCTCACTGGAAGTAGGATGAGTAGAGATTTTTAAAAGAAATATCATAAATAATAATGGCTGAAGTAAAGAAAGGCTAATCAATGTGGTTTTTAACAACATAACCATTCTTAAATAGTTTTCAGTAACTTGAATATCAAATATTAAAAGCTAGTTTTAAAAAATTTAAGTTCCAGTTTAAAGTGAATACAATATGAATTAGCTGCTTGATGTATGTTCTATCACAATACATCTATACTGTTTAACACAGTCAAATGAAGGAGGGAAACAAAGATATGCTAATAACATACTGTTAACAGGGAACAAAAGGAAAGTGTAAAATAGAATGTATAAGAGTATCCCAAACAGGTTATCTTGTGGAAAAAAACCTTAACAGCCAGTATCAGAATTTATCTTGCAGAAGGAAGTGGGTTGGTTGAATTTCAGGGATGGACTATTAGCGTCTTACCCAAGAGAACGCCTTCCCGCACCCTCCTCCCCCACAGAGGAAGGAGGGACACGCTGGGAAGACCAGGACAGGCTGTTTGGACTTGAGCCCCTTCTTGCCTATCAGCTAGCAGACATGGAGGAGAACTGTTCCTGCAGCGTGAACAGCCTCTCAGGCTGAATAGTAAGGTGCTCTGGGCAGTCCTGGATGGATGTCCCACTGCTGTCACCCCTAGCAACTGTGCTCCCTGGAGTGTCTGCAGTGTGCCCAGCTCAGTGCTGCATGTCTGGCCCACCTTACCCTACTTAACCAGGATCCATTCTGGAAGTGTCATGAGCACCACGCGAGCACCAAGGCAGAGCCCTTGGTGCCAGGCCAGCTCCTGGACCACAGGGGCTGTTTTTTCTTTCTCAATAACCGTGAGCCACTTCCACAGCTGTCAGAATTCTATTTTTAAAAAGTAAAGTGTAAGATAGCCCTCTCAGGAGAGAATTCTTTAATTTGCATATTTCCTAGAGACTTCTTTCTGTTACTCTATTAATTTATTAACACTGTTTAAAGTGACGCAGCTTCTCAGGGTGCTATGCCATAAATCATTGAGGTGGTTATAAATAAAGCATTACACCTTAAGTCCCTCGGTACCCAGACCAGAAAAGCAAATGCCACCAATTTTCCAGAGAGATGTTATGAAAAGTAATTGATGTTGAAAATTCACTTCTTTCCTAAAGTTATGAAGGGCTAGATCAACATGGACAGATAAAATATTTTCAGATGCTAGACAGAACAAAAATGAAATGACAATGTGAAACTATCCTAGGATCATTAAAGCAAATTATTTTGGACTAAAGAAACTGAACTGAAGTAAAAAAATGAAGGACTTTTCTCAAAATCTCTCTCCTTCTAAGTTTGGCATTTTTTTCCTTAATAACACCATGAATAAACATTTATCTTCAATTGTCCAAAGTTCTCACATTGTGCTCACTAATATACTGAGCTTGTGATTCCCAGAGATATTTTAGGGTTTACCCACATTTTTATTTTATTATTGCACAAAAGTTTCATGTTCTCTAGGTATTAGAATAGAGTTGAGGGCCACAAGTCAGATCATGAAGATGCCAAAGGAAGGGAATCTTTACTTTCCTAAGGCTTGGCCACCACAAAGATGCAAAACTGTATAACAATAAAGTCACATCATAGCAACAACTTAGATGCCCTCCAGAGCAGATATTAGCTCTCTGTTTGTCATATGCTATGGACAGAATGATCTCACAACCCTGATGTAGGACTTCTGGACTATGCAACAGTGGGAAAGCTATTAAAGACCCCGAATTTTTTTTAAAATGCAAGTATTTATTAATAGTAGTAAATTTTCTTAACTTAAACCATGGTATCTTTATACAATATGATGGTTAAATAGAGCAAAGCAAAATTGTTTTGAATATGTACACCTAGAATGAAAAGTCTGTTCGTAATCAAGATATACTAAATGTTTCCAACTATATTACCGATTCAGAAAAAGATCTGAGAACATAAATCATAGATAACATAAATGCAACAATACTAATAACTGTCATCAGGATTTAGTAAACACCATATTTCAGCCATTTTTGAAAGGAAAAGTTTATATCCCACCCTTTAGCCACCATGGCCACACCATGAAATAGGTTCTCCAGTTATGACTATTCTAATCTTATCTACCATTGGTCTTCTTATGTAATATATTTGTAAAGTTTACTTTTTAATTTCTTAGTAGGCTGGATTGGGGTGATTTTAAGATTCTTAATTAATAGAAAGGTTATTGGAACTCCATTTGAAATTTTTGTCTGTTTATATTAGAAATCGTTGGACTTTGCACAAATTCCCATCACTTCATAAAGGGATCTTGGTGCATGTGTATGTGTGTGTGTGCATGCTTGAACAATATGGATTCTAGATTTAAGATGAGTTACAAAGGATTATTTCGAGAAAGACTATTTTATACAGGTATTTTTAGAGTTTCAATAAGGAGGGTGAAAGGAAATCCCAAAATACACTTGCATTTAGTTGGGGAAACATTTCTACTTCCTATTGAGAATGTGTTCAATTTTTAATATATTTTTACATGGAAGTGTAAAGAAATTAATAGGTATTAATAGAGCTCTATAAATTAATAAGACTGATCGCCCAACAAATACACAGCAGGTATTCATCTGTAGAACATCACTCCCTTTAAGTCAACTGCTTTTGGAGAAGATGTGGTAAAAATCCAACAATATTTCTCTTGGTCAAACCCTATTTCAAAATATTTTCAGGAGATTTCAAAGCTGAAGTCATTACCTGAATGGCTACATCTAATTTTTAACTCTAGTTGGTTTTGCTCAACTTGATTATCCACCTTTTTAAACAATTTAAATTTTAAACAACTTAGCACGGTACTTAGGACTTTCATGGTCTAGTTATTAAAGTTATTCTTGCACATTAAATCAACCTAAACTCTATGCTCAAGACAGTGCTAAGGACTCAGCACTCTGCTCAAATCTATGAGAGGACTGCCTTCAACTCCAGCAAAGATCAAGCCTTGGAAACTACCTTAAGATGCAGTGAATACCTGCTGAAATAGATGAAAAATCAATGTAGGAAGGCCTTGCAATATCAACAGGGCATTAAATACAGACACCCTATAGACAAACTTCTCAACCCCTCAGAATTGACTCATCTTGTAAAAAACCCAGTGCCTGGGCCCTCCACCCCAAGTTTCTGATTCAGTAGTCTTGGGGTTGGGTCCCAAACAAGTCTGATGCACAGCCAGGGCTGAGAATCACAAGTTTATAATTTAGTGATAAAAACTTCCTAAAACCAAGAGATTTCATCAGTTGCTGACCAGCCTTCCACTAGAGCAAAGAAAGCTGTGGTAATTTCCCCTGGAAGCTATATTTTTTTTCACTTTCCTGCCTTTGCTTGTACCTAGAATGCGCTCTGTTTCCTCCTGGCCAATCCTACTTCTCCTGGAAGCTTTCCTTGCTACCCTTCTCCTTCCAGCTCATCAGATAAGCCATATGGTCCCAGAATCTCTCCATCACTGCACTTACCAGTATGTTGTATTAACTGTTTCCTCCCTAGATTGCTAGCTCTTTGAGAGAAGGGATTATATTTTACTCACCTTAGGTATTCCAGTTCCCAGCAAGTGTTTGTCGAAAATTTGAATGAATGAAATAAACTTTATGAAAAAATGATTATTGCATCGTATAGCACATGTGCATGAAACAAGGTGTTCTGAAGCCCCGACAGGTTGCCATGGCTGCTGTGAACCAGCTCCTTGAACTGGACTTAGGCACAGGACAGCGATGCCCTTTCAACAACTTCCATAAAGTCAGCCGAAGTGACAGAAGACATGAGTACGATAAGCAAAGAAGGGAGAAGGAAGCTTTTGGAAGCAGAATTAGTACAGAATTACTAGGAATTACCACTGAAGAGGGTGGCAGACAGAGAGAGAGCTGAACTGAAAAGGAGAAAACCGTGCAGCAGTCAGAGATGAGCTGCTCCTGTTTGCACATGGTTGATCAATTGCATTTGTAATTGATTAAAGTTAATTATTGTTAAATTATTATTATGCTATATTTTGTTGAACTTGAGGTAGTAATTTTGTATTTCCACTGCTGTTGTCCAATTGTTTCATGTTATTTTTGAACAACAAGGGCCCAAATTCCAATAAAACTGGTTGCTTGAACAATCAAAAATATTTAGAACATTTTTCAGGTTTTCTTAGGTGAGAAAATATGAAAAAATACATGAAGGCTTATATGATTTTAGCAACAGAATCACATAATGGTCCTTCAAACATTCCAAACTCTTTCAAAGATTCAAAATGCTCTTTCCAGAGCAGAATGCATTTATAAAAGCAGTTAATTTACTCTTCACTTTTAAAGGCCACCTTTAAATATCCACTTTTAAAAATGCGTTTTCTTTTCAAATGTGTTTTCAAATATGTAGCATATCGCTGACAGCCACCTGTCATCACAGGAAAATTTGGAACATTTTTCTTTGGTAAATTTGAAGTTTGCAACTTTTTCATCAGCAATAGTTTAACTTGTAAACATCTATCTGATACAATTTTTTTTTTTTTTTACCCTCACTGGCCATTACAAAGTATCCTCAAATTTCTGTGATATTAAAGGAACATGTTCTATGAAAACATCTAAACTGAATAAACTGAAGGCAACAAACAATCACCAAGGCACATTATTGCATTATATTTCCAACCCTTGCCTCAGTTTATCACATGTACTACGAATACCATATGACCATCTGATACACAGAACAAGCAAAGGCCCCTGTGTCAGTCTATAATTAAAACTAGTAAAGTTCAATGTTTTCTTGTTTAGGGATTTAAAAACTGCATTGTTTGAGGATTTAAAAACTGCATAAAATCTAATATATTCTCCAAGAGCCCATCATGTACTCTATGGTGTGGGGCATACCCCAACTTGGAGGCCACGCCAGACATGGTCCACTTGGCAATGTTGGTTCTATGTGATCTACACTGACTAGTCACTCTCAGTAAGGCCTCTTGTTGTTCATTTTAATTTACATACATAATATGTAATACTTTCTCCTTTGTAACAAATGGAGTAATTTCAGTTAAGACTCAAGTCTTATCTGAACCACTGACATAAAAGGTTATTCTCCATGTCCTGGTCTGTAGCTTGCTGTGTTGACAACAATATATCTTGGCATGGCAAGGCACATAGATCTATCCCATCTTTTCTTAACTATAGCGTAGTGCTCCATTGCATGGCTTTGTCTTCCCTTATTATCTCTCTAATAATGGCCCTAACAGTGCTTGTCAAATTTCGGCATTTGGATTACCAAGAGGGTCTGCTGAACCCTAACTGCTGATTGGATATACCTGGGCTAGAGCCAACAACTCTGAATTTCTAACATATTCCCAGGTGATGCTGGTGCTGCTGGAATGTGGACACACTTTTAGAATTACTGATCTAGGGAAGAGACAAAAACAGAGAATTGCTGGAGAATGAGTGATGCAGATGTTAAATTTAAAGTAATAAATCAATACTTTAAACTTGTTGCCCATTTCATGTTTAACGTCCATAAGGATACTAAATATATAAAGTTAATAAACATTTCCATAACTTCACTTAATATTTTATACTTTTAAAAGATTTAGGCCTTTAATCAATCTGGAATTTATGTTTGCTTACAGTGTGCAAATAGAAATCTAATTTAACTTCATTTTTCCATATACACAGCCAATGATACAACACTCAGAAAACAGCACTGATTGAAAAAGTCTCTTATCCCCCTCTCATATACAAAATCTACATATACGCCGGAGTCTATTTCTTGTCCTTATACTATCGTTTTAAGGACTTAATAATGTAATTCATGTGAAAAAAAACAGTATAATACCTGTGTATACTTTATCTTATCATTATTATGATTATTTTGTTAATTGTCTTGGATTATTTTGTTCATTTATATTTAGATGTGATTTTTTTGAATCAATTTTTTGCCACTCCTGAAAAATCTTGTTAGAAGTTTGAGTGGAAAAACATTAAATTTATATATTAGGAAGAGTTCTCTCCTTTATATGCAAGGCTTCTATAGTGAGCTTTCTCTTTTACGAACCTGGTGCATGTCTTATTTTTCTCTGGCCTTCTTTACGGGCTTCTATAAAATTTTATAATTTTCTCCCAAAAAGTTTTGCATATTTTTGTTTGGATTTTACCCTTGTATCTTATCATTGTATTGTTCTTATGAATGGGATTGTATTTTTTACATTTTCTAGTTACTTATGGCTGGTGTTTAGGAAAGCTATTGATTTTTGTGTTTTGAGATTGGATCTGGATATCTTAATGGACTTACTTTATTCGTTATAAGAGCTTGTCAGCTATTCCCTGGTGTTTTCTGGGCATACAATTGTAAACTCGACAAATAATGGCATGTCTCTGGCTTCCCCACCTTTTATCCCTTATGTTTAGGATTGCCTATGTCTCAAGTACAAAGTCAAATATTACAAGTGATATAAGGCAATATATTCCAGATTTTAATGGAAGTGCTTCTAATATTGCACTCCTAAATATGATATTACTGATCGGTAACCCCTTAACAAGTTGAAGAATGTTTCTTCTATGTTATTCTCCTAAGAGAATTATTTTTTAATTATCATTGCATATTATACTTTATGAAATGTATTTTGAGCATCTGTGGAGATGGACATAAGCTTTTCTTACAATATTAATGTACTAGATTTCATTAATTAGTTTTCTCATGTTAAGCCATCTTTGTATATCTGAAATAAAATTCACTTTCCTATGATTATTTTTACATCTACATGATTTAATTTTATTTAGGGTGTTTGCTCCAATGCTTAAAAGTGAGGTTGACTTATAATTTCATTTACCATGTTCCATTTCTGATTTGGATACAAGGGTCCTGTATTGCTTATATAAAATTAAATTTCTCTAAAATAATCTTCCCTTGGTTAACCAACTCGAATTACATCATGTCACTGGTTTGTCAGCCTTTGCATTCTCCCCCACCCAGATTATGTTCCACCCACTTAGTGCCCACCATATGCTTGTCACTGCTTGCTCGAAGATCATTTTAATATACAGTCCTAGAGCCCTCTGGGTTGAGTGGCAGTTTCATACAGCTGTAGAATGAGCACTAGCTTTCGAGTCAGATCTGACGTGGCCCATTACTGTGCGAATAGAAACCTATGTTTTTCTCTGTAAAATGGATGTGATACCAATGCTGCATGCTGCCAAAAGGGCTGAATAAGTTAATGCTCACAGAGTATCTGGCATATATAAAGTTTTCTATAAATAATGACGGTGATGATTTTTCTTGATGAACATGGACATAAACAGTTGTTTCTTTGACTATGTCAACCTCGGTCTCTGCATGTCGAGTGATGCAGAGTCTACAAAAGAAACACAAAAATATCACTCTGAAAGAAAGGCTTATTTGTACTCTTGTGAAAATAGGTGCCAGAAATTAAATACAGATCCTGGGACATCCGATAATGGAGGGAATGAAAACCATGTTGTAGGGTTAGGAGACCAGGTAGGCAATTGTTCTGGGCTGAAATGTGTCCCCCTAAATATGTTGAGGGCCTACACCCCAGAACCTGTGAATGTGACCTTATTTAGAAATAGGATCGTTGCAGATGTAATTAGTTAAGATTAGGTCACAGTGAAGTAAGATGGGCTGTTAATTCAACTGGTGTCCTTATAAACAGAGGGAAGATAATGTGAAGACATGGGCACACAGGGAGAATGCCAGATGATGACAGAGGCAGAGATTGGAGGGATGTATCTACAAGCCAAGGAACACCTGGGGCTACCAAAAGCTGGAAGGGGCCAGGAAGGATCCTCCCCTAGAGGTTTTGAAGAGAACATGGCTCTGTCAACACCCTGATTTCAGACTTCTAGCTTCCAGAAAGGTAAGATAATAAATTTCAGTTGTTTTAAACCACAGAGTTGGTTACGGCAGCCCCAGGGGAGTCTAAGGGATCAGAACTAGGGAATGGCCTGGAGGTTCAGGTTGTCAGTGGAGCAAACCAAGAGGAAGATGGTGCAGCACCAGCAACAAGAAAACACTGATATTAAGTGAAATGTTATCTGAGCTAGGATGAAAGTAGGAACATGTTCTGAACTGTGCACCAACCAGAACAAATAAGGGAAATGGCTGGAAGGGGGCAGAGAATACGACCATTCATGCCATAATGATGAATTGTGGTAAAGAGTTACTAAAATTATATCAGATGCTCATTAATTCATTGGGTAATTGGTGCAATTTTAACTGCTAGAATATATTCGGTAACGTGTTTAGCAAGTGTGGCCATAGAAACATAATTTCTTGGGGCACAGTAACACTAAACAGGTCTTAATCTCCGATGTAATTTTGCCACAAAAGTGGTTAATGAAAAAGGATCTTGGGCACTGAGACTCTCTCTTGCCTTGTAATTCACATTTGTTATATCAATCCATTACTGTCAAACTTTTGGATCCATAACCTTTCTTGGATAGTGCCAATCTCATTCTTCAGAATTTCATCTTCCTCATCACTCCCTATTTTCTGATTGATAACTAAAGCTAAGTTGATCATTACTATATCTGATCAGATACTTCAGGCAAGTAAAATGCCATCATGCTGGTTTCACTCTGGTCACACAGGATCAAAGATGTGGATGCCACACCAAGAAAGTGGGTGACTGCATTTAACATTCTACAAATAGAATTAATTGACTTGCTCTCCAAGTCATATGATGGAGCTATTCTAAATCTGGGAATGAAACCAGAATTTCTCACCATCAATTCTCTTTTCTCTTCTGTAGGCCATGCAGTCTCAAAGTTTTTATTCTCTGATGATAATCAGTTTAAATGAGAGAACTCCTGCCAAACTGAATTCTCTAATTACATAGCTAGGAAGGAGTGATAATAATTATTGCAATGTTCTACCCTCAAAAATTATCAGGCAATGCTCATTGATTTAGATATCAAGATCCAATTTTCTTTAAAACATATATGCACATACTTTTAATTGTCTAAATGTGTATATATTTTAAAAATCCATCATTAATGGTTATTATAGTTCTCATGCTTATGTGTTTCTTTCCATTTTCAAATAATTCAAAAATATTGCTTAAATCAATGAATACATGAATATTTTATTATCACATGGTCTGCTACTATAAAAGAGAGAAAAAGTCCTGAGACACCTCTTCCCTGTATCTTTTTGTGCAAAGCGTGAAAGCTTTCAGAAATTTAAATACGATTACAGCGGACGTCTAAGAGGAAGCATATCAAGGCCAATGAATTGAGTGTTTGAGATATTATTCATGCTTGACATGGCTTTTTATAAAATTCTCACTCGTGTCGCCTAGAATTTTGCTTATTCTTTCTTTTAATTATCAAATTCCATGGTTACTTCCACCAATAAAACAGCAATGTCCTCTTAAAAGAAAAATATTCTAGCAGTGCACAATGCCTCTATTCTGCTTCCATTTCCTCATTCCCTAAGGAAAGCTTCCTTGCCAGATCCCATTCACAGCCAATAAACACATGCCAACAAAGACTTGAAATGATAAACTAACTCAGGGTTAAAATGCATAAGCTACATTTATTTAGGAAAAAAAATAGTCCACATTTGCAGAACTCTTTCACAGATGTCATGATCAACCTGTGATGCACTTTAAGAAAAATTATAAATGTTATGGATGGTTAAAAAATTTTGTATGCAATCAACATCATTATTTTTTTTATTATTTTATTATTTTTAATTTTTTGTGAGGAAGATCAGCTCTGAGCTAACATCCATGCTAATCCTCCTCTTTTTGCTGAGGAAGACCGGCTCTGAGCTAACATCTATTGCCAATCCTCCTCCTTTTTTTTTCCCCAAAGCTCCAGTAGATAGTTGTATGTCGTAGTTGCACATCCTTCTAGTTGCTGTATGTTGGACGCGGCCTCAGCATGGCCAGAGAAGCGGTGCATCGGTGCGTGCCCGGGATCGGAACCAGGGCCACCAGTAGCGAAGCGTGTGCACTTAATCGCTAAACCATGGGGCCGGCCCAACATCATTATTTTTTTACACAGGCATTGAGTTATCGATATAAATTTCAAGAGATAGAGAATTAGATGAATATTTTGATATCTACTGTTGATTGGTTTATGGGACCCTGATCCTCACTCTAAACAGACACTTTCACATGAGCCCATTAAATCAGTCTTTCCAGGGCCCCACCATATCTGATTTTCCCCAACCACCTGTTCCTCTCAGTTTCCGGTTTTCATCAAATGAGAATTCCTTCTTTTAGTTGCCCAGTCCAAAAATCCCAGACTCAGTCTTTACTTTTTTCTTATTTTCACACACAGTATTTACCCTGCATTAAATTGTGTCCCCCCAAAATTCATACGTTGAGGTCCTAACCCCGAAATCTCAGAATCGGGCCTTATTTGGAAATAGGGTCATTGCAGATGTAATTAGTGAATATGAGGTCATACCGGAGTAGTGCGAGCCCCTAATCCAACATGACTGGGGTCCTTAAGAAAAGGGGAAATCGGACACAGACACACACACAGGGAGAATACCATACGAACATTGGAGTTATGCTGCCACCAGCCAAGGAACTACCAGAAGCTAGGAGGCCTGGGACAGATCCTTCCTTAGAGCCTTCAGAGGGCCCACGGCCCTGCTGATACCTTGATTTCAAATTTATAGCCTCCAGATGTGTGAGAAAATAAATTTCTGTTGTTCAAAACCACCTAGTTTGTGCTACTTTGTTACAGCAGCCCTAGCAAACTAATACAGTATTCAATCCAGCAACTCATCCTATTGGCTCTGTACCTATGAAATTACTTGCAAATGTTTTTCTTCTAACACTAGAGTTATTCCTAGATTTTACTTCCTGTGAGCGAATTTTGGAGAAATAGTACTAGTTTCACCTTGACTCCAACAATTACGGCGTGCAATTATTTTAAATTGGTAAGAAATACTGTAAAAGGTGCAAAGCTTGTTGTTTTGCTGTTTTCTCCACCCTGGCTGGCTGATGACAGGGAAGCCTGTCCACCTGCTGCAGGTTAACGCACTGGGTGATCCCACCTGGGGGAGGCTGTGCCTTCATTAGTTCAACTCGAGATTGTAGTCCTCTTTATTCACAGCCAAGCTTTCAATATTAATTGTTTCTGAAAGAATTTTCCTTCTGGAAGAGGGATGAGCAAACAAGCCAAATGAAGTTCGCAAAGTTACTAAGCACTGTCATTTCTCAGTATATTTTAATATATCCATTGGGTTTATATTTTTTCTATCAGTCTGTTGAAATTTTAATAACTAAGCTAAACTTGGGAAAACCAGTTCGTGAACCTGAAACGCAATAGCCACTGATACAAGGCACTGGTGCAACGAGCTGCTCAATTACGCACACAGATGTTACACGTTGGAAGAGATCAGAGGAGCCTGAGACCAAGGAGAGTGCACCAGAGGACTGGAGTCCTGCTGTGTGAGTACGTGCTTCTCTCTTTGGTCTGCTTTGTCATCTGTAGATTCATCTCTTTTTGGGATATTTTAAAAGTATTTAGAATTAATTTACAATGTGCAAGCATACATAAACGTCTTTGTCCACAGTGGACGCTGATTTTTCAACAGGACGGAAAGATGATAACTTGTAGACCAGGAGGGAGAGCAAGAACTATAAACACGAGCCACAGACAACATTAGATTTTATACCATCTTTTCTGCAGTGTATGAGTGACTGACAGGAAATGAAATAAAGGCTTAGGACACAAGCAGACGGGTTTTTCCCTTGCATGGCTCCAAGCCTTTCTGTGTAAGGAAAATCTACAGATGCCCTTTTGCATCTGCAACGGTTTACACTTTTGTATTAATAGTAGGCTCAATAGAGAAAAATTCATATTACTAGCCCCACTGCAATTGGGTGAAGAAACAAATTATAATACTTTTCAGGATAATAAATATTCATTTTTTTTATTAACTCATTCGATTTTAAACATATACAGCGTGAGCCTACTGTGCTAGGTCACCTACTAGGGCTGTGAATCCAGTGGTGTCCAGGTAAACCTCATGCCTACCATTGCAGGGAATTAGACAGATGTAACGAACGTCAAGGTCATCTTTATCTAGAAGGTCAAGGAAGGTCTCTGAAGGAAGTGACATTTAAGTTGAGCACTGAAGGAAAAAGAGTCGTCACCAAACAGGTGAGGATACAAACCACAGAGAAGGAATGGAAGTCTGGAAGCAAGATGTCCCAAGCTTGAAGGAGATGCCATTTTATCCTACGAGTGATGAGAAACCACTGGAGCTTTTACCGAAGAGCACTGACACAGTCAACTCTGATTTAGGGCTCTGTGACTCCCGATTGAAAGGGTGAGAGAAGGCAGGAGTGAAACTGGATAAGGGAGACCAGTTAGGAGGTGGCTTCAAGGATCTAAGCTAGAAGTGAAAGGGCAGGGACAGAAAGGTGATCAAGGGGGTGGACAAAACCAAACCGATCTGAGACAGACTTAGAATGTGGAGTGGCAAGACAACAATGGTTGATGGCACACGATGGTAGAGGAAGAAGGAGGCAAAGATGTCTCTGGAAGGAGAATGTGATTTCTTAAGGGGCCAGCCCAGTGGCGTAGCAGTTAAGTTTGCACGCTCCGCTTCAGCGGCCCGGGGTTCACAGGTTTGGATCCTAGGCGTGGACCTATACACGCTCATCAAGCCATGCTGATGTAGAGGTCCTTCCTCTACAAAATAGAGGAAGATTGGCACAGATGTTAGCTCAAGGCCAATCCTTTTCACCAGAAAAAAAAAAAAAAATCCAAAATGGTACTCCTTTACAAGAAGTAACCATTCAACAGAGAAGGTCTGAAGATTCCACCTTGCCCTATTAGTTTTCTACTGCTGATAGAAAAATTACCAGATTCAGTGGCTTAAACAAACACAAAGTTACTACGTTACAGCTCTTTAGCTGAAGTCCAGGACAGGTCTCAGCAGGCTAAATCAAGCTGCCAGCAAGGCTGCATTCTTTTCCAGAAGCTCTAAGTGGAAATCTCGTTCCCTGCCTTTTCCAGCTCCTAGAGGCTGCCCACATTCCTTGGCTCATGGTCCCTTCCTTCATCTTCAAAGCCAGCAATGGCAGGTCAAGTCCTTCTCTGGCGTTTCTTCTACTGTCACCTCTTTCTCTGACCACAGCCAAGAAAGGTTCTCAGCTTTTAGGCATTCATATGATTACATTTGCCCACCAGGATAATCCAGGTTCCTCTTGTATCTCACGATCAGCTGTTTCCTCTCAGTCAGTCATTTAGCAACATTAATTCCATCCACAACCGTAATCCTCTTTGCCATGTAACAGCACATATTCACAGTTCCCCAGGATTAAGACGTGGATATCTTTGGGGGCCATTCTTCTGCCAACCACACTTATGTGGCATTTCTGCCTGCACATCCTAGTTCATATCCAGTGCAGTTCCTTCCTTAGAAATTATTTCTACATTATTTTGTTCTGAACAGAGCATATTGTGGGCTATATTCTTCCCTTTGAGCCTTGACTGAGACACTTTCATTTGCAGTAATATTTCAGCATAATCCCTACCAAAAATAATTCCCAAATAACACACACTTTGTCTTTCTGTATCTACAACAACGCTAAACCCCTGTCTCATCCTGTGAATTGCTTAATTTACTTCTTACATCTTTCCTTCATGGGCACATAACATTTTTAAGCATAAACATTTGCCAGTTTTCAAAGTAATGGGCCCAACCTGTTGAAAAAAATGAAACAACGTACTTAAAATTATATGCATTAGGGCCCTTTGTGGGATGTTTTAATTCTTCAAATAGTTAAGTGCCACAAAAATCCCTATGAAAACTAAACACTGATTCATAGAGTGCATTTGCTTATATTTTTGTAACAAAACAGTTCAATGAAAAAACAAATTGCTGCTAAAATTTAAGAGCTACAGAAATCATTGAAAGCTTCTAGCAAAAGAACTGACTTAGTGGTACTTCATTTGGTGAAATTTAAAGAGCAAACTATCAGAGAGTAGTATGTAATTATTATAATTCTTTGTCTTAGACTTGGCACAAGACTGAAGTCTTTTACAGAATCAACACCCACACACACTGGATTGTGTTGGTATTTATCTCATTACTAATAGTCATCAAAAAGCAAATAAACCAGGAAAAGAGCCATTAAAGATCCTAAAAAGGACAAAATTAACTGGGAAAAAAATTTTTCTTTTAATTTAGATTGATTTTGCAAATATTTTTCCTAAATGAGCTCTTTTGATGAAACAACTGTGAAAAGACTATAAAAAGTCTATTCACCTCCATTCACGGCAATTCCATAAAAGATTGTTGATCATGTCAGCGACAGTAGTCTGACTGCAGACACAGGGCATCAGGGACACTTAGCATTCCTGTCATCGTCACAGCGCTGCACTGGCTGCACCTCACCATGGGCTGGAGAACGGTCCTGGCTCCCAGCCAGAGCTACCAAAATGGGGCAAGGATAAGAAGGATTCTTTTTTTCCTCCATTGTGAATGTATCCCAAGATTTAGAGTTCAGTGGTACCATTACTATAGGAAGAATTTATGATCAAAGATAAAATGCATATTTTATTGAATAATCACTTGTGAACATAATACCCCAAATTAAATGTTCAGTATTAAATATGTTATTCTCAAGTAACTCATCTCTAAACTCATGTCTCCACATTATTTATCTGAATAATTTAAATATAAATGCACATAGTTATATTTCGGTATGTGGAACTTTTATACAAGAACAATTACAAAAATAATAGACTGTTTTAAAACGCACTTGGCAACAAATATTAGCATCCTAGAAATGTAAGATTATGTAACTTTTATATTTAAATTTCAATTGTTTTCCTATATCTATACATTTTAGTAGTTTACATTTATAGTACAGTTGCCAGACCTTACTTATAAAAAGATAGTGTCGTAAGTTGTCTTTCCCCCTCAGCAATCATGCAATAATGCAATATTTTATTTTTTCTGTATGTTTATAAGTAACTTTTATTAAAGACTTTGGATGTAGTTTATATGTACCATAGAGCAAAAGTGAAAAGGGAAAGTGTTTTAATAACTTATGTTTCTTCAAACCAAGATATTAATTTACCTCTTTTATTTTTTATTTTTTTATTTTTTTTGGTGAGAAAGATTAGCCCTGAGCTAACATCCATTGCCAATCCTCCTCTTTTTCTGGAGGAGGATTGCCCTGAGCTAAGAGCTGTGCCCATCTCTCTCTATTTTTTTTTATACGTGGGACGTCTGCCACAGCATGGCTTGATAAGCAGTGCATAGGTCTGCACCTGGGATCCAAACCTACAAATCTTGGGCCACCGAAGTGGAGCACGCAAACTTAACCACTACGCCACTGGGGTGGCCGCCATAATTCTCTAAATATTTTAAACGCTATTTTCTTTTACTGGAAACTATTTTTTTGTATGTTAGAATCATTCTGTTCTTTGTGTGTTTGTGTGTGTGTATGTGTGTAAAGTAACACCACATGCTTTAACGACATTTTCAAATATAGAGGATTTAAATGGTTGCAAACATCTTTCTGAAGTAAGTATTCAGCAGAAAGTTTTGCGTTAAAAAGTTTGCATTAAAACATACTGAACTTACTCTATGCAGCGTATAATATATAGCATATAAATCAGGGTTAGAAATGTTCATACCTCTCATGGTATATACCATCATTATTTTAATCTGCAGCATGAAAGGGAGGTAAAAAGCAGCTTCATTCGTAGGTAAGCATGCTGTCTCAGGAATCTGAAATACCTGAGGCTGAATCTTGCTTTTTCAATATTTTTTTCCTTGCTGAGTGTTCTTTGAGTAAGTTAACCTCTATAAACCCCAATTTAGTCATTTGTAAAATCTTCAATGTATTAGCATTTATTTATAAATTTGAATAATAATGTAAAACTATTCCAAGGGAGTATTTCTAGGTAATATGAATTATGAAATATGGTATCCTAATATATTCAATTAAATAGAAAATTATGTTAAATAATATCCTAAGTATGCATGCTAATTAAAATATGACTAACAACCATGGGCATCGAAACTTTGTATGCAGATTCAAATGGCAAATGGGTATAGGCTAGAATATAAATGATTGGCCCAGAAGAATCTGGATAAGCTATTTATTTTAAAGTATAGGATTTTAGAGAATAACTCAAGAGAAAGAAAACAAATTTAAAAGATACTTTTATTCAACAAAATCAACAGAAGTAGTCTTCAATTTATGATAGATATTCCTGAGAAATTAAGACAACAGATATTCAAACTGACTAATATTTTAGAAATGCATTGCCACAGAAAAATAATCTTATCCTGAAAAAAGTTTTTTAAAAACCAATATACCGTTATTGAAAACAAACTTTCTCGAAAAACACCAATAGCAGCATTCAAATATAAGCTTGTTAGCTTCTCCTCAGGCATTTAATTTTTATCATTGTTCCCTGAGGAACTTAGCAGTATACACATTGAGACTATTATTGCATATTTCAGGTTGATTACATTAATAGTAAAGTTGCAATTCTTCCCTAAGAAACAAGCCTTGGTTTCAACATAATTCATGCTGTAAAATTTAAATATGCGAGATGTCCATTTTGTATCACTTTCCTAAACAGAAGTACTTATAATTTTTATCATTATTATTAAGGAGTATAATTCACTAGCGACTACAATAACCAGTTCTTGAATTAACTAAATGTGTGCTACAAGTAAATGTGCTCCAAGGGGGCCGGCCCCGTGGCATAGCAGTTAAGTGCGCGCACACCACTGCTGGCAGCCCGTGTTCAGATCCTGGCGCGCACCGACGCACCGCTTGTTCCCCGTCCCACATAAAGTGGAGGAAGATGGGCACGGATGTTAGCTCAGGGCCAGCCTTCCTCAGCAAAAAGAGGAGGATTGGCATAGATGTTAGCTCAGGGCTGATCTTCCTCACACAAAAAAAAAAAAATTTGCTCCAAGGAGTTAAAAGATGGCTCACCCCATGTAGTTTGGAGTAGAAACATATCCATAGACGAGATGGGTCTTGAATTAGAGCCTTCATTCAGTCAGTCAAGAAATATTTCTGAGCACAAGATTCTACCTTTCTTCAAGGCACATAATAGGAGCACAGTACATCTGAGCACAAGTACAAAAGGTATAGATCACCAGAAAAACATTACTAAACAAAAAAAAATACATGTATTATCAAATAATTTTTCTTGGTTTTCTTTACGTAAACCACGTCTTACTGCATTCAAATGTATTACCAGGTACTTCATATTTTAGTCCCTATGATGAATGAGTCATCTTTCCTCCTTTCACAGATAGTACCTCTAATAATTCACCACATGACTTTATAGTTGATCATGCAGAAGTTGTATGTTTGTTTTATGCCATTATCAAATCCCTTTTGGTGACTGTCTTACTCAATTTGGGCTGCTATAACAAAATATCATAGACTGGGTGGCTTCAACAATAAACATTTATTTCCCACAGTTCTGGAGGCTGGAAGTCCAAGATCAAGGGACCAGCAGACCTGGTGTCTGGTAAGAACCCAGTTCCTGGCTTGTAGATGGCCATCTTCTTGTTGTATCCTCACACGGTGAAGAGCATAGAGGAAGCAAGCTCTCTCATGACTCTTATAAGGGCAATAATCCCATTCATGAGGGCTCTGCCTCATGGCCTTATCTAATCCTAATCACCACCCAAAGGCCGCACCTCCTAATACAATCACATTGGCGAGTAGGTTTCAACCTATGAATTTGGGGAGAGTCACAAACATTCTGCCCATAACATGTTGAATTTTCATCTTTTTTTTTTCTTATGATGAAACTGACTTACTGTTGCATTAACATTTAAGAAATTGCTAAATTATTAGCAATAATTTTTGTTTTTGTTTTGTTTGTTAAGTATTTCACCTGTTCCCCCAGGTGTTTGTATAATAGATGGTATCTTTATAAAGCTGTCCAGGTCACTAAATGTCATCATTCATACATTTCCACAGCAACATCATAGCCTTCCATTCAAGAATAAAAGTGGCCCTGATTATGTGGAGAAACATTTAGGAGAATTTTTCATTTTGATGATATCAATTTATTTCAGTAAAATAATATTGGAATATACTATTTATACATACATACATATACACATATCTGTGTACATGTTATTTATATATACATATGTATGTATATATACCACATTATTACTTATATGTGTATATATTAATTATATACATAATACATGCATGCATATATATATAAATATACACATTTATAATGTAATATATAACACCCTTCAGTTAATAGGGGAAACATCCAAAATAGGTGATTTATACACATTGCACACTTTTCAATTTATACCATATACTAATGTTCCCCTAATGTTTATAAACTTTATGAAAAATTCTCTTTGTATTGATTTGTGTCTTTTACTTTTCTCTTAGGAGTCTATAATGCTTCTCCAACTGAAAACTCAATCCTCTTTCGACTTTGGAAGTATTTAGTGATTTAGTATGTGATATGTGTTCTGTGACTTTGGAAACTAGCATACCCAGTTTGGACTTCTGTGCTTTTTCCTTTAGGTCCTACATCATCTGTCACATACTCGTTTATCTTTTTAACAAGTTTTTCCACATTCTCCAGTTGCGTCATGACTTCATCTTCTATTTCATTGATTTAATTTCCCATTCTGCGTCTTTATCTTTAATTTCTAGAGTAGTTTTATTTCACTGGTGATGTTTTTAATCTCTTACTGTTTCTGTTTACTGCCTGCTTTGTTTTTTTTTTTTTTTTTTAATCTCTTGGAGTGAAGATTTGGATTCTTTGCTGGTTTCTATGTCTTTGTTTTGTGGCAGACTTTCATGGCTTAGAGGTAATCTCTACACTTTTACTGCTTTTTTCCACTTTGAGATGTGTGTTTTCAAAACATTTAATCATCCAATATTGCTTTTTATAAACTTCTACTCTCCCTTTAAAGTTACATTATTTTCAATGCACTTATTTTCTTTCATGCAATTTATAGACATTTATGTAGAATTTAATGAGAGAAGACATGAGATGTTATTGTACCTTTACTATAAAATATTCTCCATTTCTCTGTCCAAATCTTGACTTGGATAAAGATAGTGCTGTTCAATGTTGTATATGTGTTGGTAATACTTTATAAGAAATAATGTTCTAAAAGTATAGATAATAATAGATGCTATTTACGTGACACTTAAATTGTGTCTGGCAAGATATGGTTTGCAGATGAAGAAAATGAGGATGGAAAAGTTTATGTAGTTTACTCAAAGTCATAGAACGAACAAACAGCAACACAGGGATTCAGACTCACGTCAAAACTTTGCATGCATTTCTCACCACACAAAACTCCCTCTTAAATTATCTCAAGAAGTAATAGAGTAGAGTGATCGAGTCTGACATTACCGAATCTTGCACTGGCTGCCCACTCAGCTACTTACTACATCAATTTAATTAATTTATCTTAACCTCAGTAGTACTTTCCCCAAAATAAGAGTGATAATATCACCTTCGTGGGTCACTGAGACAACTAACTGAAATAAAGCACGTGAAAAAGCCTGATACGTAACAGATGTGGAGTAAACGTTGTGGAATGGAAGTTAGATCTTAAAACAGCTACTCACATTACAAAGTATCAGTTTTGGCTTTCCATGTGTAGTCACCTATTAGCAGATAGGGAGCTCTCGCGAGGAGCTGAAGGCAAAGATGATTCAGTATGGTATGGCATAAAGATAACTGGGCTCCTAACATTGGATACTGTCTGTGTGATTTAAAATGCTTAATGACATAAACACCTGGAGACATGCACTTCAACATTCAATATAGATATCATATACACTCAGTATTGTGGTCATGGAATCATATAATATATATTGAGGATGTTATGGAGCCTGATGATCTAACTACCAGAACTAATAACAAGAAAATTAACAGCATAAACAGAAAAAAAATCAGCCATGCGTCAGACACGTGCTATGGTCCTATTGTGTGCCAGACACTCTGCTGGTACCTGGGTGATAATGGAGAAAATGGCATACGCTTCAGTCTACTAAACAAGCTTTTATAACAATATTTTCATTTGACTCTTCTGCAATTTATGAAATAATGATTGATAAAAATGGAATCAATTGAGATAATCAGGCAGAAACAATTCCTTTTAGCAGAATAGCATTTTGCAATAATATCTTCAGCTAATGGGAAACCTGATCATTCTCATTTAAAATTGAATATTATATTTAAAGCCCAAAAATAAAGCAGTAGATACTTTACAGTATTTATCAATCATAAAATACTTTTTGGAATTCCCTTTTCATACTTCCATGACTTTCGGAAAATGCTATTGATGACTAGGAGTAACATACTAATTACCTAATGACGAGGTGCATACAGTGTTTCCTGACTGTTTTTCATGAGAGTGTTCTTTGCATCTATCAGTGCTAAAAGAAACCAAGTATTTAAGAAGCTAATTTCCTACAGGAATAATATAGGGTTTAGACACTTTTGGGGGTGTTCTTCCATAATTATCTTTTACAATTTTATCTTCCAAAATGAATACATTCTTTTGTTGTTGTTGTTCCCTGAGTTCAATAGCACACTGGCAAAACGTATTGGTAGCTGATAGGTACCAGTTAAGCATGGAGCTTTTGTATAAGTCTGCACAGTGGTTTTATTTTCTGAGCCAATACAGAACAAATGTAATAATAAGCAAACTTATTCACCTGGGGTGAGTAACAGTGATAACCGCATTTACGAAGTGCAAAGCATTGAAACTGATACAGCTGCTTTTGGGTCTCTTTTAACTCTCACGTCTGTTTTTGGATGTGTATTTAATAACAAAACCTGGGCTTTTGCTCAGTTGTGGATGCCCTACTTTGAGGAGGCACAGACATCTGTAAAGTCAGTGCTGGCTTTTTCTTACTTACGATAATTCAACAATTACAGTTTCCATTTTTGCAATGCTTCTGGGGGGACGCCGTATCTAACAGCATTTGAAATGAGAATGGCTAGCACATTCTAGGTATATAACTCGGGGATTTCCATAGGTAGCAACTGTTTCTTGATTTTTTTTTTTATTGCATCTGCTTACATACTCTTAGCTATACTGTATTCTTTAGAATTGAAACTTTTATTCTATGTACATAAGTATAAAACGAGCACTTTTCTGTTGTCAAAGTTAAAAGTAATGCTACAATATCAAATCACTAGAAAATAATCCGTTATTTTGAGCTGAACATAGTGATCTAAATAACAAAAATATAATTTATAATGAATTTTGAAAAGATAATCCATGATTAATTATAGAATGTTTAGAAAATACAGAAAAAGCAAAAAAAATAAAAGAATCCTGACACTCACGAGATGTTAACGTTTAGATACATTTTATCCAAACTCATCTCTATGTCCGTATGTGTCTGATATTGAAATTACACTACATAAACTGCTTTATTTATTGTTTGTTGCAGTGCCAGGTTGCATACAATCCAAATATGATTTTAATAGTCCACTATATGGCTCCCAATTTATTTAAAAATTTCCTACTATTATCTATTTGGGTAATTTTACTTTTTATTATTCATTGCATTCTTTTTTTTTTTTTAATTTTGTGTTTATTGCAGTAACATTGGTTTATAACATTGTAAAAATTTCAGGTGTACATCATTGTACTTCTATTTCTGCATAGATTACATCATGTTCACCACCCAAATACTAATTACAACCCATCACCACACACATGTACCGAATTATCCCTTTCACCCTCCTCCCTCCCCCCTTCCCCTCTGCTAACCACCAATCCAATCTCTGTCCCTATGTGTTTGTTTATTGCTGTTATTATCTACTACTTAATGAAGGAAATCATACGGTATTTGACCTTCTCCCTCCGACTTATTTCACTTTGCATTATACCCTCAATGTCCATCCATGTTGTCACAAATGGCTGGATTTCATCGTTTCTTATGGCTGAGTAGTATTCCATTGTGTATATATACCACAGCTTCTTTATCCATTCGTCCCTTGATGGGCACTTAGGTTGCTTCCAAGTCTTGGCTATTGTGAATAATGCTGCAATGAACACAGGGGTGCATGTACCTTTGCAAATTGGTGTTTTCAAGTTCTTTGGATAAATACCCAACAGTGGAATAGCTGGATCATATGGCAGTTCTATCCTTGATTTTTTGAGGAATCTCCATACTGTTTTCCATTGCATTCTAATGACCATCATTTTATCAAATATGTATTCATTCATCTAATAACCTTTGAGCCTTTTGTATGAACAATTACATAATAAATATAATCTTGGCTCTCAAAAACTTATAGTCTAGTGGCCTAGATTTGCCCTGAAACAACAAATACCAGGGCTATTGACACATTTCAAGATACCTAGAGCATAAAGAGAAGCGAGAGGGAATCTTGATGGATGAAAGGTTTATTAAGAAAAGGATGAGTTCACACAAAGCTTTTAACCAAATTAAGAAGTTCCAACATTCACAGGAAGAGGAGCCATCAAGAAATTTAACTTTGTGTTTTTGAAAGGTTATTTTAGTTCCAATGGGGGATCTGAAGTGTACGAGATTGAGTAGAACATGCTGTTTTGCCGTCATCCAGTTATGATTGGGCCACATAAATTAGGGAGCTTTAGTGATATTGCAGAGGCTGACTCAATAGCACTTCTTGGTGATTCAGTGAATGGCAGTTAGAGAAAGACAAGAGCCACTGAATTAAAGGCTAGTGACCTATTAAGAAAATTAACCCTTTTCCTGCCCTATGTGACTCACAGCTCATTTTCCAGGGTTTTGCAGACTGTCACTGTCTAGTATGAAATGAATGTACCTTCTATTACACAGCCTGTTTTTCTTACTGTTTCAAAGGGAGATCCCAGGACTCATAATTTCATACCACTCCTTCTAGAATTCAATGTTTTATCACCAGTGTCTACCTTCCCCATATCTGGTCCTGCTATATTGTTATGCCTGTTTTTTCTTTTTTTACTCATTTTTTTCTGCTACCATATAATCAGTAACAAATCTTACTAAATTCTAACTGCTGGTCTTTATTCTGAGGATTCATATGATTTTCCACTTTTTCAAAGTGTTTTTATTTTCTGAAGTAAGATTTGCAAAGACTGTGATTCAGCAACATCTAGGCAGATGCTATTTCAAGTGGAAGTCATGGTTTCTTTTTAAAAATACATTACACATTAAAATAAATATGAGATACCACTACACATACATTAGAATGGCTTAAAAAAAAACAAACCCTGACAATACCAATTGCTGTCAAGGATACAGAACAAAAGTAACTCACATTCATTGCTGAGGGGAATGTAAAATAGTACAACCAGTTTGGAAGACAATTTGTCAGCTCAGTACAGTCTACCCTACTATCCAGCAATTATACTTCTAGGTATTTACCTAACTTATTTGAAACCAAGTCCAAATAATCATGTTGTATACATTAACCTATACAATGTTAAGTGTCTATTACACTTAATAAAGCCGGGGGAAAAAGTTGCATGTGAATGTTTAGCTTTATTCATTATTACCAAAACTGGAACAGCAACCAAGATTTCCTTCAGTAGGTGAATGGATAAACAAACTGCGGTACATCCACAGAATGGCATATTATTCAGCAATAAAAAGAAATGAGCTGTCATGCCATGAAAAGACATGGATGAGTCTTAAACGCCTATTGTCAAATGAAAGAAGCTAGTCTGAAAAGGCTACATACTACATGATTTCAAGTATATGATATCCTGGAAAAGGCAAAACTGTACGGATGGTAAAAAGACCAGTGGTTTCCAGGGATTCAGAGGGGAAAAAAAGGGTTGAATATTGAAGCATAGAGGATGTTTCAGGTCAGTGAAATGATTCAGTATGAAATGGTAATGGTGGAGACATGACACTACACATTTTTCAAAACCCACAAAACTTTACAGCACAAAGAGCGAAGCTTAACATATGCAATTGTTAAAAAATTATTTAGAAGATCAGGGAATCCAAGGATGGAATGAAGAATGTGGAAAGTAATCTAACTGTATTACAAATGAACGAAATAATCTCACTGAAGGGAGTAGCATAAAGAGATGGTGACCTAAGTAACTTTGGAAATGACTGGAGACTGCAAGACTAAAGGGGAAATTAACTGTTCTTAAGCATTGTAATCTAGTTGATGTTGTTTTCCACAGGGGTAAAAGCTAACAGTTCTGCTCCTGCTATACATGCAAACTGTAACTGAACAATTAAGTAAATGGATGGCTGATGGTTTGAAGGATTTCCCATGTTTGGTGTGAGAAGCTAAATATAAGCAAGAGGAGGCAGCTGGAACGATCGATGTGATAAGGGACTAGAGTTGGAGACATCAAATGAACTCATAAATAGCTTCATATAGGTACAAGACAGTTACATATAGAAACATTTATAGACAGGTGTATACATTCAGTATACACACATACATTTCCTTGCTCTGTCAGCTGAGAGAGCCTAAAAGCAAGGAGACTCCAGTAGGAACGAGCACACCTAGCACCACTGGTTTCTCACACCATTCTCCAGTAAAAGGAACCAGGGCTCTTTGGAGAAATGGCTGATTCTGTGACTGCGGCAAGGAAAATACAAGATGAGCCTGGAGTATCTTGTAGTCCCAGATAGTTAAGGGGGTGCTCAAAAAAAAAAAATAGGGGTATGTCAAAGGGATGCAGAAGCCCCTTTGACCAAAGATGGAACAATCTGAGCAACAAAATAAATAAAGTCACATCAGATTAGCCAGCCCTGGTGGTCTAGTGGTTAAGATTCAATGCTCTCACCACCACAGCCTGGGTTCATTTCCTGCTCAGGGAACCACACCACTCATCTGTCGGTTGTCATACTGTGGCAGTTGTGTGTTGCTGTGATGCTGACAGCTATGCTACTGGTATTTGAAATACCAGCAGAGTCACCCACGGTGGACAGGTTTCAGCGGAGCTTCTGGACTAAGTCACCCTAGGAAGAAGGACCTGGACACCCACTTCCAAAAAAAAATTTGGCTATGAAAACCCTCTGAATACCAGTGGGGCCTTGTCTGATATACTACCAGAAGGGGAGAGGATGGCACAAAAAGACCGGGCAGTGTTCCACTCTGCTGTACACAGGGTCACCAGGAGTCCAAGTTGACTCCAGGGCACTAACAACAAAGTACTGGATTATAACCCAAAGTACAAAATAAATATACATGTGTCCAGACTAATATAAATAAAAGATTGAATGAATAAATATGTAAATGGAGGAGAAAAGGCAAACCTCTCAATCAGAAGAATTCCAAATATAGATACACCAGCCTCAATAGAGCATAAACCTCCCTCCCAGGTGATCAGCTCAACCAATGAGAAGTCACATTAACAACATATACACTACCACTAGTCTATGCATGAGAAAAACATCAGATAAATAGCAGTAGAGGGGCGTCCTACAATACACCTGACCAGTACTCCTCAAGACTGTCAACATCAGTAAAAGCAAGAGAAGTCTGAGAAACTTGCACAGCCAAGAGGAGTCTAAATGTAATGTGGTATCCTGGATGGGATCCTGGAAATGAAAATGGACGTTAGGTGAAACCCAAGGAAATATGAATAAAGCACAGACTTCAGTTAATAACAATGTATCAATACTGACTCTAATTGTAATAAATACGCCTTATTAATGCAGGATGTTCATAATAGGGGGAACTGGTGGTGGGGCAGAGAGGAACACTTTGCACTATCTTCTGAACTTTTCTTTAGATCTAAAACTGTTCTAAAACTTTAAAAATATATTTTAAAAAACACATTACACCTCTAACAATTGACAGCAAATACAAGCAATAGGAACTGATAACCAGAGTCCATATTATACTCTGAATACAGAATGAATACCTACTATCATCTGCTTCCCAATTTTTGGTACTTATAACTTTATGTCCCTGTATCGGTTAGGTTTTTAAATTCAAATAATATTCATAAGCTTCAATATCCTTTGCCATCAATGTTCCCCAGTACTAATTCAGGAAATATGGTATTAAGGTCACCAAGTCCAGAGGAATGAGAGTATATAACATATAGTCCAGAGTTGTGATCTACATAGTAGAATTTATTGGCAATCCAGAAAAATGCAGATAAATTTCTAATATAACTTTAGAATTGTTAACTGTGCTATCAGTATAGATTTGGGTTTGTAAAGCCAACTGGAAAACATTGCGTATTTCCCCTGGGGACTTTGTCTGCAATCTGCATGCACCAAGACCCATGAACAGAGGCATACCAGTTACGCGTGTTCCCATAGGCTTACTTAACCAAAAGAGAATGCATGCCATGGTTTTTCTATGAAATATACATTAAAACAGCCATTATGAGTAGAACTGCTAAGCCTGTAAGTTAACCTGTGTTATTCATGATTGTGTTTGAGTAAGTTATGTGCTGTTTGTTAAGGCGGTTGTCACCCTTATTTTTCATGTTAGTACAAAGGAAAAATAGGAACTATTCCATCAGTAATAGTGGCTCCTTACAATAGGAACTCGCATCAGATGGAGGGTACCATGACATGTTAGAATTTGGATGGGATGGCATAAGCACTGTAATTTGAAAATAAGTCCCACTTCTGTGTCCACAGGGATTCTAGAAGCACGTGGCTACTTCTTTCCCCCTCCCTTACTCTACCACACCACAATTAAACATCGCAGATTTAAAACATAGTGTGCAGACTTACAGTCACCGGAGCAAAACTAAACATACTTTATTCATTTATTGCCAAATATTTAATGAACACCCACTACCCGGCAGGCCATGTGCCAGGAGCTGGGAACCCCTCCCTCAACAATATAGACAGAAACCAGAAACAATGACTATATATAACTGTGCATCAGTCCAGGTCAAACTATGCTCACAGATCTTATGTCTAGAGTGGGGTACAGAGACACAAACAGGCAATAACAATACAGTGCAATAAGTATTAAGATCAACCATTACTTAAACTAACCCTCACTTCCACTGGGAATTCCTTAATTTAGAATGAGATCCTCTCAGGGCTTTTCTGTAGCTCTGGGCTTTGAAGCAGTTTCATGCCAACTGTTCTATGGTGCTTTCTGTAGCTGCCAGAAGTTGATTCTATTACAACTAGATGGTTTCTACTTTAATATTTTCCCCTTTTAGTCGGTCTGTCCAGCACCCTGGTCTCACCTGCATCTGGATTCTTTCATTTCTCTGTTCCAGGCACCAACACTAAGGAAAATATAAATCCCAGTCCTCCACTGCAGAGTTAGCAACATGAACCAACATTTTTCTGCATTTTCCTAACCACAGCAACATTTCTCTACGCCTGATCATGACCCTATCATTTTCTTGTAAAAACAATTATTAACCTTTATCGTTTTCAGGCCCTCCAGTTGGTTATCTGAATCCTTAGAATCATAAGCATTTCCATGTTCAAATTCTTTTGGATTTAGAACTATGCATCTACCATTTTTATATAATACCCCCAGCAGCACTAGGGGTAGTACTCATAAGCAATATGTTGAGATCTCTGAGGCAAAAATATGAATATTAACATTAAGTTGGATA
Source organism: Diceros bicornis minor (assembly GCF_020826845.1). NCBI lineage: Eukaryota > Metazoa > Chordata > Mammalia > Perissodactyla > Rhinocerotidae > Diceros > Diceros bicornis. Next base: position 52,416,748 of record NC_080759.1, on the reverse strand, counting down.
AACAATGACTACATATAACTGTGCATCAGTCCAGGTCAGATTTTGCCCCCAGTGACTTTTCTAGGAACACACGAAAGAGCTTTTGGTTTCAGAGCCTGTTCATCTCCGAATTGCAGGTAAGACATGAGGATGTCCACATGCCACACTATTTGGCCCCTGAACAATCATCTAAACGTCAAATCTGACATCGAGATTTCTTCTTTAAAATTTTATCTTTCTTAAGAAGTTATTTATTCCAATCCATCAGAAAATGGTTTAAAAACATTTCAGTAGAACTAATTTGTACTGAAATACAGAACACATTTTCATCGCAATATTCATGTGACCAGAAGCTCAGTGGTTATAAATAAATTTCATTATATGTATTATTACAAAAGATGTTGAAAGTGGAAATGAGAGTATTGACCACTACCAATAAAACATCCGAGTAGATACTAAGGAAATTAACTTGAGCCACTAATGGTGCAAATCCAATAAGAAGGGAAAGCCGCCAGAATTATCACCACTGAGACTGCTTGAAGATACTCAAGCTGTGGTTACTGCGGAAAGAAGATTCCTGGAATTTAATTCCCTGGGAATGATGCAGGTTGAGAACTGAGCTAAATTCTAAATATTTATGTAAAATGTGAAAGCACAAACTTTTCTGTGATACGGGTGGGGAATCTGGATATTTTCATAATCAGGTTTTTAACTATGGCAACCTTACTTTAAGCCTCTTAGAAGAACCGAATTCTAAATGGGCTATGCTTTTATTCCAGCATTCCATGGACTTACGTCACTTTCAAACTGATGTAAGGTCACACATAACATAAGAGAACATAAAAATGAATTATGAGGGACTATTACAGAGTTTTCAGGCTCCAAATTCTAAAAGTATATGTGTGTCAAATAAATTGACAGGATTCTAACTTAGTCATCTTTTCTTAGACTCTATACTGACAAGGTTACAAAAATCAGGGAACATGCTCACAAAAACATGAATTGACTCACCTCCATTGGGTACCCTTAAAGCATGCATCTAACACATGATAAAGAAAGAGTGGGCCACGGTAGAAATTCCCATGTTCTGCCAGGGAAAGGAGTGACTGAGTCAGCGTGGACTCACAGGTCTCCAGCATCAAGTGGCACTTTCTCATCATCACGAAATATGGACTTATCACCAGGTGTGCAGGGTGTACAGGGACAAGGTAAAGCTCTGTTCTACACCAAGACACAGGAATGGGTCACAGCTCATAGAACTCTCACAATTTAGTTGGGGAGAAGGAAAAACCCTGTAAACAGCAATTAATGGTATCTTTTGTCAAATGCATGGTGTAAATTACAAATGGTTAAAGGGTGCAGGGGATGAGGGAGGTCACTGGAGCCCTACTGTAAAAAGTCACTGTCTCAGGAGGGGGGCTCGCACTAGTTCTCAAGGGAAGAGCAGAGCTTAAGAAACAATAGCAGCTACAAATGATGGCCTTCAGGATGCAGTCAACGCATCAAAGCGAGTGTCAGTCTCTGAAGCAAAAGCATGGAAAGTGACGATATCCTACTTTTTAAATATTGAGAAAACCACGTGCTCAGACAGAGCAACTTGGCATCCTAAATATAAGAACTAAATGTAAGAGCATATACACCCAGGTTGAACTTCGTCTTAAATATGTAAAATATTTGCATATAATATGGTATGTTTTATCAAGAAAATCCGTATCTGGTACTTAGCATACTAGTTTTAAATGGTGTTATGTACATTTCCTGAGCATTTGCTAAAGTTGCCATCTGAGCTATCATGTTAATTGCAGTTAAATTGCTAAGATTATGACATAAGCTTAAAAAGCAATTAACGGTAACTATGACACTGACGATGAAAACGAAGACAGGCTTTCATTAAGGATGGCTGTGGAGTTTGGATGATTTCATAATTTTCTCAAGGATCTCCTATAGCAAATTAATTTTTCAGCTTAATCTTTGAAAGCAATCTGAAAAATTATAAGAAATGTCAAACCATTGTCTCAGGCAATGTTTTGAAAATTAAATGTGCATTGCATTAAATTTTTAAATGTGGATTACTACCTTTAACAAACCTTGATTTCTAAATTAAAAATGAGCATATTTTCCACTTACCATAAAATATAATTTGCAATTACATCAATTGTGTTGTGTCAGAAAAATCATTAACGTGAAAAACAGCTTTGTTTCTAATGCTTATTATAAGGCATGATTGTAATTTGGAGAGCAACCAAATTACTGGTGTGCGTATGTGGGTGTATGTGTGTATACAGGTATGCTATTGATTAAAATGAAAAGCAACGAACCTCTTAAATCAGCTAATTAAGTATTGTCATACCATTTTAAGTGTGAGTTTAAAAATCCTCCAGTAAATTAGTCAACACCTGGAGTCAGTACTTAAGGACCTATTTTTAAAGAAAGACACACTTTGTGATATGCGATGATGGAAATGGTTCTTATATTTATATCCATCAAACTATATTTTGTCTGGATCATCTGAACTTGACTATAGTTTGTGTTATGAGTTAGATACGCTCATTATACTTTAAGCCATTAAGAAATCATCTTAAAAATGAAAAGTTTGTAATAAAAAAACATTACTAGAAATATATGAAGATTTTACTTTCAGCCAACAAATATTTATTGGATTTCCTAGAACTAGGCACTCTTGGGGTCTGTAAGAGATCTGAGGAAATTGAGCCTGATGGAATTGACTGCATCACTTGCACAAACTTCCTTACCCAGCTCATAGATGAGCTAAAATCTGACCTTGGCCTTCCAACTCCTAATGCTACACTCTCTCCACAGCACAACACTGCCGCTTAATTGAGAACTGGGTAGATAGTGTTAACTACAGAGAAGGTAGTTAAATACTGCCTTGGAAATCTGAAGCACCAACTTCAGGGCTCAGTTTAACGGGTCAGTATACTTGCTGACAGGATTGGGCTATTTCACTGACATCTTGATTTCCCTGACTTAGTGAACTTATGTAACACAACTGACTAATCCTAGATTAGAGTTTTTTAAAAAGACTGTCATGAAATAAGATTACATATTAACACAAATAAACCTAATAGGCTATAGGAAGTTCTCTTCGCATAAGTCAAGATGTAAAGTGGCAAAAGTTTCCATTCTGTGCATTTAAAAGCTAGATCCACTCAATTTTAACGTGTATTAGACAGGGTCCCATTGATGCCCTAGTTTTATATGATGCATTACTTAAGCGCTAAAAAGTGAATTAAGCTTCTGATCTATTTTCATTTTGGCATTTAAAGATAAAGGGAAACAACTATTCATGAATTCCTCACTTCAATAATGGGAGGATCCGATTCGTAAAATCACATGATATTGAGTTCCACCATCACTCTATAATTTAAGGCTTGGTAGTCCAGCCTCTTTCTAGACACTGATCTACAGGTAAGCTGTCTGTTATCGACTGAATGTTTGTCCCTCTCTCAACTCCTAATTCACACGTGAAGCCCTAACCCCCAGTGTGGCTATATTTAGAAGAAAGAAGTAACCAAGCTTAAATGAGGGCACAAGAATGGGGCCCTGACCTGACAGGATTAGTGTCCTTGTAAGAAGAGACACCAGGGAGCTAGCTCAAGCTCTCTTTTTGTATGCACTGAGGACAGGCCATGTGAGGACACAGCAAGAAGGCGGCCGTCTGCAAGCCAGGAAGAGAGTCCTCACCAGAAACTGAATTGGCCAGAACCTTGATCTTGGACTTCTAGTCTCCCGAACTGTGAGGGAATAAATGTCTGTTGTTTAAGCTGCCCAGTCTGTGGTGTTCTGTTATGGCGGCCAGAGCTGACTAACACACTGTTCTTGGCTGAACAGAGGAAGCTGACAATGTCTTAGGGAAGGAACACCATCAGACAGGGCATCCTGAGAAACAATGTGAGTGCTTTTCTATTCAGTCAACTTCTTTAAAAATCTTTACTAAAATGGACATCCTCAGAAACTTCAAGTGCTACTGTAACATAATATAAGGATACATGGTAACATATCCATCAAGCATTAATTAAACACCTACCAAATGGAAGCACTCTTCCATTCAATATTCAAAACAGTCCCAAATCTCTGCCCTCATAGAGCTTATCTTCTAGAGAGAAATAAACACTAAACACTGAAATAAACTGGCACATTACAGATGTCCAGTTGTGTAGGAGGAATCAAGCAGAGCAAGTGAGTAGGAATTGCTGGGTGAGATGCTGCTCTTTGAAACAGAGTGGATCGGGTGTCCTCCCAGAGAACACTGACATCTGAACAAAGATGAGAAGGCACCTGAGGGGCAGTGATCAAATTGATTATATTAATTACAATCTTTTACCATTACCATTACTCTGTATTTGCAATCCTTGATATTCTAGCCCTATTTTTATTCTTAGATTATAGTAGAACATTTTTTAAATTGTATGAAAAACATATTCTTTAGTTATGAGATCAGTTCAGAAGTAGGTCCAAACCCCTTCTGTCCTTTTATAACTGCAAGCCTGGAAACCAGCCTGAGACTGACATGACACGGCCGCTATTAATCCTTTCAGCTTCCTATTCTGCATTCTCCCCAAGACACCAGGAGGTTCTCCTCAGGATTTATTTCTTTTCTATCCTGTTTTTCAGTGGCCATGCCTTTTGTGTTGAATTGACTTGATCACCACCTTGAGACAAAATTTGAGGTAGTGGTGGGTCGGGATCCCAGGTTTAAGCTAATCCAAGAAGGTCATTCCACTAACCTCAGTGGATAATTCAGATGCAGGCAAAACCCAAGATAGGATAATAAGAGCAAAACTGAGCACTTTTGTTTGGTGATCAAGTAAAAGAAGGTTTGTTTCTCCAGTTGACGTATTTGTAAATGCAACACCCAGAATTCGTTGTAGCCTTTGTTTTATGATAATGGAAGACAGAAAATGGAATCAACCTGCCTCTTAGGAGAGGACAAAGTGAAGGCAATCACATAGACATGTTATGGAGCCCTGATCAAACCATGCTTGAAGCCCACAATACCAGTAGACTTTTCAGATATGTCAAACAATACATTCCTATGATTATTTTTTTTCCTGCTTTATGGGATCAAAGCAACCTGAACTACCACCTCCCCACAGACACAAAAATGTACACACATAATCAGATATACACCTTCACGAAGCCATATAATTCAGCTTTTTTATAACCTTATTTGTAATACATTCTTCCAGAATAGAGTGAAACAGCATAGCTCTGCCTCAGCCATCCAAACCCTGGAATGCCTTGACAATCTGAGGTGTTCTCTGTTCATTTATCATTTTAATAGCTTGAATAACTCTCATTCCCCACCACTTGTTACAGAAGTGTATTCAACTATTTCTGCTCTTAATTGGGTCTTGTATGAACTGACATGCATATTCAAGCATTCCCGAGCAACTGATATTTTTGGTGATACATATATCTCATTTTGTGTCAGCACCCACTTTCTAAAATAGTCCACATCTGTTTTAGAACAAACATTTTAATAAGCATTTTAACTGAAATGTTAACAAGGCTTTAAAACGAAGCTATAATTTTCATGCTTTACCACAAGTCATTGATGGACACACTTACTCACCGCTCCAGGTAAATCTCGTAAGAATTTGCATAATTATTGGAGAAGTACAATCTATCACAGCTACCATAAAATAGCTAATAGGATTAGCTATTATTTTAATCGTGGATTTTTAAATTTATGCCTGGTTATGTATTAGACATATATTTTCATCATCTACATAGTTTATTTATTTTATTATTAAAACTGTTTATTATATCTATTATTTTCAGAATGTCATTTTAACAATGAAAGTCAAATATTTCAAAGTTCAATTAGGTGGCACCTAAAACATTTTAAATCACGCCAATACAGATTTTAAAATGAGGATAAAATGTGTCTGTACTTTGAAACAAAATGCAATTTTTGTGTACCTACAAAGAGCAATCAGGAATCTCATATATAAAACTGAAGACATCTTGACACTGCAGAACACTGAGTTCCCAGTGGACATGCATTTAATTAAAAGATGTGTAGACGGTGGCCGTTGAAGTCCATGTGGGTGGGATATCATTGATGGATGTATTAACACTGTAATGGATTGCTAATTTAAATAGTTCTATGACAGTAAGGCAGATCTGTCTAAAATCTATCTTAAAATTTGCAAGCAATAGTGACAGAATGTGGGCTGATGGGATGGAGAGCTGCACGGTACGTATGGAAAAGAAAAGTGAATGGTACCCGGCCAGTTGAAAAGGGAGAGCTACACAGCCCATGATGAGCTACTGCTGGTTAAGGCTAAGCTACTCTGAAGCACATCCAAGCTGCAGTTTTAATGGGCAAATGTCAAGGATCTTGCTAGAAATCTCCAGGTCTCCTTCTAAAAAAGACTATGCAATGTCACCCAAATTTACAGAGCTTTTTCCACTTGATCAAATAAAATAAAACATCAAATAAAAGTACAGCAGAAATAACACCATAATTCTGGTGGTGAGGTTACAATATACATTTATGTTTAAGATTTCTAAACAAAATAAGTGAGTTGGTATTTCCATTATTATGATCAACTAGAGTTAAGTTATAATTGACCAGGGCAGATTTAATAGATTTATATTATAAAAAGTAAACACCATTTGAAGAACTTATTTCAAGCTCTTCCCTCATTATGTAGGATTCTCATTAATGAGAATTTTGTGGATGCCAGGATCCTACTTGCTAAAGGAATTATATCTACAAACCCAAATCCCTACAAAATGCAGGTTCATGAAGAGAGGACAGATATCACCAGGAAGTGATATAAAATGCCAGATATAAAAATGACATGAATCTTGCCACGAATGAAATGAAAATGAAAATAAAGAAATTTAAATTAATTCAAAACCACAGAGAAATGTGAAGTTTCTGTACCAATGAATTAAAATGAACATTAAATGTTAGTTAAAACCAACATTAACGTAGAACTTTCGCCTGTATTATTTTACTTACCTTACATACTGAACTTGGAGGAAATATTGCCATCATTACGCCTACTGTCATAATTATACTAGCAATAGCAAATGTTTAACTGAAAGATGTCATTAGACAAATTCTGTTTTAACCAACTCATAGCAATTAATGAGTTTTATCTTATAAAATCCTTATGAGACTCAAACTGAGTTCTTCTGATTACATCCATTGCTCTTTATGCTATATAACAAACCTTACCTGGATTATGATCCCAAGTTTTTTTTTAATCTAATTCTGTTAAATGGTAAATACACACCTTACATGAAAGCAGTGGTAGTTAGTGACAGATTTGGTCAAATCAAGATGCCATTCAGGTAACAGGGATTGTGCCAGCAACTTGTTAGTATAACAGGACGAAGAATGGAGTTCTTCCTGCTGTCTGGGCACGTCAGCAGAAGCGCAAACCAGATTCACATCCTAAGGAGAGCAGCTGAGAGGAGCTGCCATCAGCCTCCTCCAAGACTTGCTAAGAAGTGGGGGGTCTGGTCCTAACTTGGGAGATCAGAGAAGAAAGCTCTGCTCCCACCCCTCATGCCACTGATGAGGTCTCCAAGATACCCACCGACATATAAGGAGGTATCTGTGAGGAGGGGAGATAGCTTCTCATTGCCTCCTGCTTGCTGGCTGAGCTGCAGAACCCAGGAACCCACACAGGTACCCAGCACAGAGCACAGAGTGCTCTTATGAAGGCCTGGCAGGTGTCCTTGGGCCTGGGGGCCACACATGCACCTGGGGGCTGGAGAAATCTGAAAACAGATGCAGAATGGAGCAGCCATCATGGGCAGGGTAAGGAGAGAAGGCGAGATTAGTTTAAGTCTGCTTGTCCTGTCTTTGGTGAGATAACTAAGTGTGAAGTTCCCATAGGCTGCCTGGACAACACAAAAGTTAACTGAGCCTGAGCCTTTTGGTGGTATCTTGCCCCAAAGGGCTGCCTGCTGGGGCAAGGAGCCCACAGAAGTAAGATGTGGTTGAGGGGTCATTTGCGCATAGGAGCATTTTTGAAGAGGGAATCCCAATGTTTGAGTATATCACCCATGAAAGCTACACGAATCAGAGGTCCATGTGGAAGCAGAATTTGGGGTGCCTGTCATAACGGAGGCCAGTGGTTGACAGGTATTAATACAACTAACTGCTTTCCCTCTAAGACCTTCTCCCCTTGGCCCAGCACTGGAGAAGCCAAGAGCAGCAGAGAGAGTGAGAAGGAAGGGAAACATCCAGCAGGGCTAATGATTCACCAATACAACTCCATCCCTCCATCCCTTCATCCTGTAGGTCAGGTGGAGGGGAGCCAAAGGGATGCAGGGGAGAGAGGGGAGGGGAGAAAGGGCTTTGACTTACAGCTGTGGTAGAAATTCTGAATCAAACTGGACTTAATACATGAAAATTGTGTGTGGTTATTAAAATCACACTGCTTCTATATCTGAAAGGGACCAGAAGGGCTACGTCTCCACAAGAGAGGGAAGGGGGATTCTACAGACCCTGCTGCAAGTCAGAGGCTTCTAGAGACACGTCCCCTGGTGCCTTAGGGATTTGTGTCCATTCATTACACTGCATGTGACGATTCGGCTCACGCAGGGCTAGGATTTTATGCAGAATAGCAGCTGAAACACATTCATTACACTTAAAAGGACTATTATAAAATAAGAAAATTAATGCTTGGGAAGAAGCATATAATCTGAATATAGAAACTGAGGATACAGACTAAATTATAACTTCGTTCAAGAAATCTCTTGGGAGTTTCAAAATTTGATTAAGGGAAGATATTTACTATGTGGCTTTCTTTTTTTTTCATTCCTCCTCTATTTAATATTGAAACCCTACATCATGTTTCCTGTCAAAGCATAGAAGTGTCACGAATTTGGTAGGCAATTATGGTTCTCAAACATGTGGGTACTAATTAAACAACATGGAAATCAATTAGCAATAATAAAAAAAGTAAGAAGGAGGGAAGGATGAACAGAAAGATGAAAAGAAATAAATGTATCGATTACTATGTGTCTGGACAGTATTGTAAGGGCTTTAACATTAATATAATAATACTCATAAATTTATTAATTCATTAACTAAGTGTATTAATTTATTTAAGAGTGATATGAGCCCCATGAGTCACAGTGTTTAGTTTACACAACTAGAAAGTTGTGCGAAAGCCCTCAGGGGGATCTCATTTGAAGCAGGCCAACTGGCTGCAGTACCTGCATTCGTAACCCCTAAGTCCTGTTGCACTGAAGTGGCAAGGAAATATTGGAATAAGCAAGTTTAACAAAATAAGAGTGTGCCAAAGAGATACACATATATATTTCATACATATATATAAGAAAGCTTATTATACATATCCAAAAGGGAAAGTTCATAAGCCAACTAAAATTAAGCCTTAAGTGTGAGTAATATACACAGTCAACTTACAAATGCAAATGCCAGGTATTTGATTATAGCACATTTTCTCTCCTTAGCAGGAAATTATGGCTGTGTAGGTGATGGGTAGAGGGAAAGAGACAAAACTTGTCTCAAAGACTAACTGTTAAGAGGCTTAATTTTTTTCCTTCCTCTTAGACAACTGGTTCCCCGTGAGCAAGGGCTGTGCATACTCTGAGAGCCTATTTAAAACAATACCTGTATAGTAGGAATTCAGTCAATATTTAATTAACACTGTTAAACCAGGCTTTGTGACTATGAGAGAAAAGAAGGCATATAGAATTTAAAAGAAACAAAAGCTTTTGTTTATTTCCTTAATGGAAAAAAATAATAACTGCAAAACTGCAAGTAATTTTCTTTCGTGATACTTCTGGGGAACTATCCTAGTTCTGGTGGGTCCACCTCTGTTCAGGATGCTGCAGCTACAGACTGAGTTGAGACAACAGCAAGTAATAAGTCTCCATTATTTTCCTCTCCATTTGGGTCTTCCCAAAGACATAGGAGTGGGAGGAGGTAAAGCAAGGAATTCAAAAGGATTTGCCTTGTTTCTTATGGACTTTGGGTGTATATATATAAATATAATATACTGACTATGGTTTTTATCACAACGCAATAAATATAGTTTTGAATAATTTAACTACAAAAATGACAAAGTAAGAAAAATACTAGAGTGAGGTCTCAGGTGTATTCACACTTACATGCCAGCATAAAAAATATATATCTCCTATTTCTCCACAACAATTTTGATTTTCCTAAGCTGAACTCACCAGTTGGTGGAAAATTAAATTTTACCGCAATGAGGTGACCCTAATCAGAGGCAATAATTTAAATGGTCTAATGCAGCCTTTACCTGTACGTCTGGAATCAGTGCTCAGTGTTTCAGAGTTAGCCTTCTCCTGATCCTTCCCAAGATGGCACCCAATTCTTATGTGACCAAAATGCAAGGTAGGGAGATAGGTTCTCTAAACTCTGTGACGGTCTCTGTTCTGGGCCGTTCATCAACTGGGAAATGAAGGTCACTGGAGCTCTCCCTCGTATTCTGTCGGGTTTTGCTACAGGCTGAGGGCTGGTGAAACTTCACAGTCTCTTCTCACTCTCTGGTTGCGCAGGGTCAATTCAGCTTTGCTGCAAGTGAGTCAACAGGTACTCTTGATGCCCCAGAAGTTTGGATAAATCCAGGCCAAAGCAAATCTTTGCTGCATCCTTGACTGCATGGTCCCCTTGTCCTGGCCTTGGCAATACCTCTGGCAAACTTTCCAGGAAGTGTCTCATCAGACTCCTGGGCCCAGTCATGGCAGCTTATGACTTATTCCCTGCTAAAGGGATCTCATGGTGGCATGAGAGAGCTAAATATAAGCTACACTCTGAAAATAGCCTCAGAATTTACTTTGATGACTCTGTTCTTACTAGGCAGCATGCAAAGCAAGCTCTTCCCTGATTGCTAAGTGAAGAGCCCTCAGTAGCCCTCAGCCTTTGGCTTTCTCCTACATTTATCTAATACACTTCCTTCTTTCAGAACTTCTGTTTGGAAGAGGAGACAGGGCCACATGTCTGACTGCCTGCTTCCCTTAGATTTGCCTCCCTTCATTCCAACACCCACAGTGGGGGCAGATACATGAGCTCTCACCTTCTTCTCATTTGATTTGGACTCAGATATGAAACTCGACAGTCTAAGTTGCCATTCTGGTTACTGATGTAGTATATAGGAGGTAAATAAATATTGAAAACCCTCTCTTGTCTATATATCCCATGGCATTCATGACTCTGTCATGTTAAAAGGTCAAGAAAGCCAACTTGAGATTGAAAGCTGCCTCTCCATGCTAGGTAATATCTAATATCTCCTTCCCTAGGACTGTAAAACTTAAGGCCCAAGTGTAGGAGAATGGCGCAGTGGAACAAGTCTGCAGGTAGCAATTAAAATGGATTACTTTAATACTTGCAAAATATTATCCATTCTACACTAGTTTCTGCTCCAAAATTAATAGCACAGCCTGCATTCACATAACTATGGTATATTGGTTTAATGACAACAGTCTCAACACGCAAACTAAATGCTCAGAAAGAGTTTTACATATTCAAGTGAAATTCTCCTGGCCATTTACCCTACATACAGGATTTATCTTCTCACAGTTTATAGAATGGCTCCAATTCAGATTATTCTATATGGTCTGTAAATTAATGTGCTACTTTGATAGAAGGTCTTCTGTCAACGGGGCACTCACCAAGACAGTTGCTCTATTTCTGTTCAACAAGTTGAGTAAATTCCTCCGAACTCAGGAAGTCCTCAGGCAGTGTGGGTTTTAAAGGATGTTTACTCTCTGCACTTGCAGTGAATGCCAGGTTCAGTGGATTCCACAGGCTAATTGGCAGTAGTCTGGTAGCCCCAGGATTATCACAGTATCAGAAATTATCCTCAATGTTAAATTAAGCTTTCAGAAGGATGTACAAATCACAAATTAACTACCATTTATTGATCAAACTACTAATGTAAATGGCGTTCTGTAGCAATGTCTTCCATATATTACAAAAATAAAACTTCTATTTATATCATTAATTCATATGGATTTTTTTGTGGTTAATATAATTTTGGCCAGTTGTCAAAATACCATTCTCTGTTATTTTCACACTGATTTTTAAAGATATATCACATGTAAGATAAGGTATAAAATTCATCTGTCAGAACTTAATGAATGGTACACATAAGTTTATTCACAACATTTTCTGTAAATTTTACCTAAAAAAGAACCATAAAGAAATACTGAGTTCTAGTTGATGGTACACAACTAGCATTAAATACTAGTTGACAAGTATTTAAATATATAGTGTACTTAATGTCCACAACTAACTTGTTAAATTTCTAATTACTTTATTATTTCATTTTGTCTCTATTCACTGTAACAGATTTTAGAAAAGATGGTTATGTCTAAGTTAAACTTTCTCTTTTTCTATATATTCCTCTTTTTTCTGTGGTGAGAACACTTAAGATCTACTGTCTTAGTAAATTTCAAATATATAATACATTATTATTAACTATGGTCACCATGCTGTACGTTAGATCTCCAGAACTTCTTCATCTTATAACTGAAAGTTTGTACCCTTTGACCAACATCCCTCCAGTTCTCCCTCCCCCTAGCCTTTGGAAACCACCATTCTACTCTCAGTTTCTATGAGTTTGACTTTTTTACATTCCACATATAAATGAGAACATGCAGTATTTGTCTCTCTGTGTTTGGCTTATTTCACTTGGCATGATGTCCTCTAGGTTCAACCATGTTGTCACAAATGGCAGGATTCCCTTATTTTTTAAAACTGAATAATATTCCATTATGTATATGTATATATAATCATATTTTCTTTATTCATCCATCTGTCGATGGCCACTTAGGTTGTTTCCATATCTTAGTTATTGTGAACAATGCTGCAATGAGCACGGGAGTGAAGATATCTTTTGAAGATACCAGTTTCAATTCCTTTGCATATATATACCCAGAAGTGGACTTGCTGGATCATATGGCAGCCCTACTTTTAATTTTTTGAGGAACCTCCATACTGTGTTCCATAGTGCCTAAACGAATTTACATTTCCACCAACAGTGCACAAGGATTCCCTTTTCACCACATCCTTGCCAACGCTTTTGTTATGTTTTGACTTTTTGATGATAGCTATTCTAACAGGTGTGAGGTGATATCTCATTGTGGTTTAGATTTGCATTCCCCCGATGATTAGTGATTTTGAGCGCCTTTTCATGTACCTGTTGGCTATTTGTATGTCTTCTTTGTGAAAATGTTTATTCAGGTCCTTTGCCCATTTTTTAATCAGGTTTTTTATTTTTTTGCTATTGAATTGTAAGAGTTCTTTATATATTTTGGCTATTAGCCACCTGTCAGATATATGGTTTGTAAATATTTTCTCCCATTCCACAGAGTGCCTTTTCATTTTGTTGATTGTTTCCTTTGCTGGGCAGAAACTTTTTAATTTGAGGTAGTCTCACTTGTTCATCTTTGCTTTTGTTGCTTGTGCTTTTGATGTCATATCCAAAAAGTCACTGCCAAGACCAATGTCAAGGAGCTTTTTCTCTATGTTTTCTTCTCGGAGTTTTATGGTTTCAGGTCTTAAATTTAAGTCTTTAACACATTTTGAGTTGATCTCTGTGTTTAGTGTAAGTTAGTGGTACAATTTCATTCTTCTGTATGTGGATATCTAGTTTTCCCAACACCTTTTATTGAAGGGACTATCCTTTCCCCATTGTCTATTGTTGGCACCTTTGTTTAGAATTAGTTGATTTTATATGTGTGAGTTTATTTCTGGGCTCTCTATTCAGTTCCATTTGTCTATTTGTCTGTTTTTATGCCAGTACCATACTGTTTTGATTACTAAAGCTTTGTAATAGAGTTAGAAATCAGGTAGCGTGATGCCTCCATCCTTTTCTTCCTTCTCAAGATGGCTGTGGTTATTCAGTGTCTTTTGTGGTTCTACACAAATTTCGGGATTATTTTTTCTGTGTGAAAAATGCCACCGGAATTTTGATAGAGGTTGCATTAAATCTGCAGGTCCCTTTGGATAATATGGACATTTTAACAATATTAAATTTGGATATATGACTACAGTGATTTATCTCAGGAAGCCTCTCAATAAAACACGGCTCCTTGGTAGTCCACAATCCAGTTACTGATTAACAGTCAATCATTTAAGTTAAATATTTAAAAATTTTCATTTAAATACCACTTTAAATAAACCATCTTACCAGCAAAAGTGTCCCAAAATAAGCAAACAACAAATTCAGTTTACTAATGATGAGCTGATAGTTTTCCACCAATAGGACAGGATTCTTCATTCTTTAAGTGATGATATGCACAATAGTGATAAAGCCCATTTATGTAGCAAGTAATGTGCACCAGTATTATATTAAGTGCTTCGTTTTTACTATCTTATGCAAACTGTAAAAACTATCAAATAGGATGTCATTGCTACCTCCATTTGCAAAGAAGAAATGAGTCTCTGAGATATGTAGTAAATGGCAGGAAAAGAATTTGAATAAAACTAGATCTTTATGTTACACGTCTTCCACTAAGTTCCTAATAACATCTTGGTCTGTATTTTAAACACAATGTTTTGGAGAGTTGTCATAAATTATAGCACAATTTGAACTGAGAAATTTGGTTGATAAGAAATTTTGGTGACATGGTAAGAAAAATGATGAATAGTGTACGAGTTTCAAATTCTTCAAAGCAACTTAATTCTAGGATAAAGGATTTCAGTTAGTCTAAGAAAAGATTAAAACAGTACCTGGTTTATGTAACAAATGATTATGTCAATGTGGTAGGCAGCCTCTACGATGGGCCCCAGCAATCCCCACATCCTGGTATTCATGGCCTTGTGTAATTCCTTCCTTATGAATAACTTCCCTTGAACCAATAACAGGTGACGTTGATGGGATGTCATGTCCGTGATTAGGTTAAAAATTGTGACTTTGTATTGCTAGTAGACTCTATTGCTTCTTTGCTTGCACACTGTGATGAAGTGAGCTGCCATACCAAAGAGGCCAACATGGCAAGGAACTGAAGGAAGCTTCTGGCCAAAGCCAATGAGGATATGAAGACTTCAGTCTGATAATTTGAGAGGAACTCAATGCTGCCAACAACAACTGAGTGAGCATGGAAGTGGATCCTGGCCCCGTCAGACCTTCAGATGAGACTGCAGATCTTGATTATGAGAGACTATGAAACAGAGGACCCATCTAAGCTATGCCAACTCCTTGCTCACAGAAACCATAAGATGATGAATGTATATTGCTTTAAGCTGCTAAATTTTGCAGTTTTATTTTTGTTACAAAATAATAGATAATGATACATTCAATATTGCCATGTTAAACGATTCGATTATTCTAAGCACTGATAATTTGTATTTAATTATAATTTCCTTAAATCCATATTCTGAGCATAATTTTAATGCTTGTGTCAACAATTCAAATATATATTGAACTAAATTAATGGGAATTATGTTCAGAAGTAAAACATTGATTAAAATGAAAAGGATTAAAGAGCTACACATGGTGAAGATTTCAAACTTTGACACTTAGTGCCCTCCAAAAAGAAGATGAAAAGATCAAATTAAGGAAAACCACTAATGATGCATGCAATTTTTTTCCAATTACTTTGTTTTCAAATTTAGGCTGGGTTGCATTGAGAGGATTATTACAGTCAATCAGGAATATTACTGACTCAATTTTGTCCTCAAATATTTTCAAAGAAAACATCTCATTATTTTTCAGCTTGGTTCTAAAAGCATTACAGCCACAGTTACAGAAACACACTAATGCCTACCCAAATTATTAATCACTGAGCATATTTTCATATCCGCAGAGAATGATGATTAAAGTATATATATCAGTCATTAAAAAACCATTGAATTGTTAGCTGTTTGTTGTATAGTTCATTTTCATTAACCAAAATGATGTTACATATATTTTTTACATGACAAAAATTTCATAAGGTAGAACAATGTTCTCATATTAGCGATAAATTTGGGGGAATATTATTCACGATAATACATAAAAGGTTTCTAGGCTATTAGGTACCACTTTAGTGCCATATTACACTGTGGTACTTGAGAAATTAAATCTTTAGTAGAAATTATGAATGACATCCAGGGAAATGCTTACATTAAAAGTATAATACACAATGTGAGGCACTGCTAATCAGTAAATTCCAAAGGTTATGCAGTTACAATCTGTCACCATACTCTTATCAGAGACCTCTTTATTAGTAGTGGATACACACATGAACAGAACCTTAAACAATTTAAGTAGAATAAAGATAGTTTTTGCTCTCTTAAGCACTTGTCACAATAGCGTCAATAGGAAAATAAAGCATTATTAGTAATTTAGTAAATTTTGATATCCTCAAGAAGGAAATTACTAAGCTGTGAAGCACTCCTGTCCCAATCTGGATACTCAACAAAACAAGCTAAGTGTACAGAGTCCCTCTACTTAATACATTTATAGAGAGGCATTAGCGAGTTAATTTGTATCGTTTGATTGTTTGCTTGTTTTAGATAGTTAACTGTTGATTCATAATTATTATCTCTGAATACAGCAAGTAAGACTAAATGGATTACAATAATTCTTAAAAGGATAGAAATTTTTAAAAGATTGATTATGTTGATAGAGAGGTACATGAACACTTTCTAAAGCTGCTGAATCAGAGAAGTAAAAATTACGTCACGTTAGCTTGGTGGAAGGTTGGGAACAGGTAAGGAAGGGAAAGAAGCTATGTAACTTCAAGGAAGCGTTTACAGTGTCCTTACACACAGGGAAATATAGATGCTCAGATGATACATACCATTTCATTGTAAGTTTTAATTATCTTTCAAAATATGTATAATGTCACATATATATATTTGGAATTTTAGAAAACATATTTATAAATATTCACAAATTTTTTTTAAATTAAAAAACTATTATTAGATCTATTATTAGATAGATGCTCTTGTCACTAGGTCCCTCAGAATCCATCCAGCCTCGATCAGAAGTGAGTTATACATAAATACTGTTTCTGCCAATGAGAAGTCATTTCATAAACGCCCATAGTACCACAGTTAAAAATTCAATCAACAGGCATAAAACACAACCCTCTTCCTCAGACTCTTCTCCTAGAGGAAGCAAAAGCATTGAAAGAGGGTCAGCAAAAGCTTTCACTCCAGGCCTGATGGAGGTGGTGATGGCAGCAGTAGCAGAAGCAAAAGGTGCCTGTCTCTTGAGGAGGTAACCCTCCGTCCTATCACCTGCAGGAAGCAGAAGAAAAAGTACTCGACCAAATTCAACATCATAACAAAAACTCTCTGCCAACAAGAACAGAAGCGAACCATCGCAACTCGACAAAGACAATCCAGAAAAAACTTAAAGCTAAAATCACTCTTAATGACTAAAGACTTAATGATTTCCCCTAAGAGTGAATATACACTAAGGATGTGCTCTCTCACCACTTCTATTTAATATTGTCCTGGAGATTCTAGTCAATAAAATAAAAGAAAGAAAATAAATAAAAGATGCACTGTTTGTAAAGACAGAAATGAAACAGTAATTTTTCACAGCCAGCATAATTGGTTATGTACCAAATCCCAAGGAATCTACATAAAGGTTATCAGAACTAGTAAATTGCCTCAGCAAGACTGTAGGACACAGATCAATATAGAAAAATCTATTTATATATATTCTTGCAATGAACAATTGGACATTGTATAAAACAATTCTGTGTATAATATCAAATATTGATACATAAAATATGTAGGCAAAAAATATGTTGCCTACATAAAATATGTAGGCAAAAATTCAAGATTTATGCAGTGAAAATTATAAAGAAATCATGTGAGAAATTAAAGGAAAGTTATATATTTTTTTCACGGATTGGAAGACTCAATATTATTAAGATGTCTCCAAATTAATCTTTAAATTCAATGCAATCCTAAGCGAAATTCCAGCAGTTATTTCTGTAGAAATTGACAGGGTGATACTAAATTTTGCATGGTAAAGAGGAGAACCAAGAATAATAAAAATTTTTGAAAAAGAAGAAAAAAGTTGGAGGACTGACACTACCTCATTCATGACCTAATGTGAAGCTAGAGTAATCAAGGTGGTGTCTTTTTGACATAAGAATACACATATAGAATGAGGGAAGAGAAGAAAATTCAGAAATATGCCCACTCATACATGGGGGTCAACCATTTTTTGACAAATGTGCCAACATAATTCACTGGAGATAGGGAAGTCTTCCCAACAACTGATGCTAGAACTAGACATATTTTTGGACATATGCATAAAAAGAAACACATCATACACAAAAAAATCAAGCTAAAAGGATCACAGACCTAATGTAAAACTCAACGCATAAAAACTCTGGAAGAAAATATATGAGAAAGCCTTTATAACCCTGAGTTAGGCAAAGATTTCATATGTACGACACAAAAGGTATGAGTTATCAAAGAGAAAAATTAAAACATAGGACGGCATTAAAATATAAAAGTTCTGCTCTTTGAAATATATTGTCAAGAAAATGAAAAGACAAACCACCTATTGGGAGAAGATAATTTCCAAAACACATATCTGATAAATGACTTGTATCTAGGAGATAGAAAAAACTCTTACTACTCCAAAAATGAGAACCACTCAACGAAAAAACTGGCAAAATACTTGAACAGACACTTGACCAAAGAAGAAATACAGATGGCAAACATGACATTAAAAACTGTTCCATATCAGCAGCTATTAGGGAAATGCAAAATAAAACCACAACAAAATACCACTACTCACCTACTAAAGTGGATACAACAGAAATATATTGAAATTACATAGTGCTGACAAGGATGTGGAGAAACTGGAACCCTTATACATTGGTAGTAGGAATGGAAAAGTGCATAGCGACATTTGAAAAGAGTTTGGTGGTTTTTAAAAACTTAAACATACACTAAAAAAATGTGACCCGGCAATCCCACTCCTAGGCATCTATTCGAGAAATGAAAACATACGTACAATATCTATAAGCAAATTTTTACAGCAAATTTATTCATAATAGCTAATAACCTGAAACAATGTAAAAGGTCATTAACTGGTGGATGGATATACAAATTGTGATATGCAATCACTTTTTATTGCACTATTGATGCAACATACAACACATTGGAACTCAAATACATTACGCTGAGTGAAAGAAGCCAGACACAAAAGGCTACATACAGTATGAATCTCTTATGTGACATTCTGAAAAAAGCAAAATTATAGGGACAGAAATCAGATGCCGTTGCCAGAGGTTGGGAATATTTAGAGAGGGGATGACTACAATGGGGCATGACAGAGCTTTGTGGAAGGATAGAACTGTTCCATATCTTACTTTGGGTGGCGCTTACAAGACTGTACATGTTTGTCAAAACTCATTGGATTTAAACCTCAAAGTTTGAGTTTTATTATATGTATATTACACACAAAACCCACAATGTATCCTGAAACAAACTTGAATTTTAAAAAATGTTAATGACAGGACAGAAATCAAAAGGACTAATATCATGACAAATTAAACATTTGTGGGAGAGGCAGGTGAGCCCTGAGGAGGGGAGAGAGGAGTTTGCTCTCAGATCAGCCAGGGAGTAGCTATAGGTAAAATGGAAGAAAAAGAGGGATTTGGGGAATAAAATGAAAGCACACACCCACTAACAAAGAGCAAACACTCTTAATACTTGCACCATCAAAATGCTTGCAAAAATAATAAGACAGCCCCCTTAGTAAACCTAGGCATTTGAAAATGAATGCTTTACAAAATATCATGATCTCTGCCTCTGCTTCTCTCTCCTCTTCCACCCATGTTTACTTTCATCTCCAACACATGCAACCCCTGGTATATATAGGATTTTTCCCACGCGTTCTAATTTTTCTTCTCTAGATAACACGAGAAGCCAAAACAAGTAACTGCACAGTGCTGATTTCTGAATACAAAAATAAGATAAACGGTGATCTGAAAGCACTTGGTGAAATGAAATATATGAACACCTGTATCCTACAGGGTCTTGGGCTGCACACAATTGTGAATGACCTTCCATTACATCATAGACAGAGGAATAAATTCTGACTTCCACACTGGAGTAACCAGAACTACAAATACAAGTAGCAAGACCTTCCAAATCTCCTAATTTCCCAAGTCTTTTAACATGCCCCCTTTTCAAGGTGAGATCCCTCATAGGAAACACAGGGCTACAGAACATTTTAAAACCGATGGAGGAAGAAAGGAAGAGAACAAAAATGTACTGAGTGCCTTCTCTGTCCCAGGCTCATGGCTTATCCTACCCTATGTACAGTGTCACACACCCTTAACCACCTCCTCAGGCCTCCTCACTGTCATATGAGGCTACAGTGCTTACAGAATCTACTCAAAACATAGTATACACGAAACATAATAAACGGCAATTTAAAACTGATAATAACGAAAAGATAACACCACCACTGGAAGATAAATTAATTCACCTGTTTAAAACAATTTATTTCCAACCAATTGTTCTGACATAGAATCTAACAGGGGCCCATTTCAATTAAATTAAGTTAATCTAATATTTAAGATAGAAATCAGTGAAGAATAGCTTGTGTACTTATGCAGAAGTAAAACCAAAACCAGTCACTCGAGTTTCTGCAGCACTTCCTCTTTGTATTGTCCCTCTTTATCAGAATTTTTATAGGATTATCATGTAACACCACACATTGCATGCCACAGACTCGTTCCTAGAAACAACATATAAACCATATTTATTCATGGAGCATGTGATGATGTCAGAAGTGTTATGAGATGTTTCTTTAGAAGATATTGATTGTAAAATTTTCAATTTCAAGAGTTACCATTTTCATCAACTGTAACTCAACTATAAAAAAATATATATATATGTATGGCTGTGTGTGCACACACATATATATACACAAATATATCATATATATGCACATATGTCATATATATATATATATGATATACTATTTTTGTGAGTCCAGAGAAGAAGTTTGGAAATCCGTTGTTGCAGGTTTTTCCCACATCCTTATCCTCTCTATGGCATAAGGGTTTACGTAGCCATTGCCTTAAGTCCATGTTCTTCCTTACTTTTAGGTTTCACATTTTTAAATTATTTTTCAAATTAACATACAGTAAATTAAGTTTTCATGTACAGTTCTATGAATTTCAACACATGTATAAGTCTGTGTAACCACCACCACAAATAAAGACACAGAACATATCCACCACCCAAAAAACTCCCTCATCCTCTGTAGTATACCCACCTCAGTCCCTTCCACCACTGGCAACTGCTGATCTGTTCTCTGTCACTTATAGTTGTATCCTTTCATAAATACCACATAAATGGAACCATAAAATATGTAACCTTTTGAGATTGGCTTCTTTCTAAAATGCTTTGTAAATAGTAAATATGTAATAAGGACATTTTTGCCAGTGGTCAATATTTGAGGAATAGAATTGATAAGGTCTCATGACCTTGGTGCTTTTATGGTATTTTTCGCAAATTGCATTATTTATTTTTTGTTTGAATCAGCATATGATAAGGCAGGGAAGACTAGTCAAGGGCAGGGAAGACTAGTCACTGTAGGAGGTGGCAATCTGGAATCTCAATTCATAGCTGGACAGTTATGCCAGTGCCCTAGCTGTTGGGTTTTAGGTAACTGGTCTGTACGTGTTTCTCAGCTTTTTTAGTATGAGTATCCCTGGGGACCAATCAGATCCTTTGGACAAGAGGTTTGAAGGTTTTGTTTTTCCACGCCCAAAGACTTTTTCATCTTTTCTTGAATCTGTTTTTTCAGCTCAAAGAATCAAGCACATGTTCTAGAGTGAGAAAATAATGTACACAATTTCTGGTCACGAATATCCACAAAGTAGTTGGCTATTGGAAATTTGGGTCATATTTTCAGAAGAAATCAATTCTGAAAACATTCAAATGTAAATGCTTTTTCTGTTATTAATATTTCCAGTCTCTTTACTCTTCTCCACTGCAATAACCACTAGCCTACGACAAGCTCTCATTACCTTCAGCATGGAGCGGCACCAGGCACTTCTCATGATCTTCCTGACTCCAGTCTCCCGCCGCGCCGGGACAATCCATGTTATACACAGCTTCTGTTCTGAAAACACCACTCGTGTTCTCTGTGCTTCCTCTCCTTTGTATTCTCATGTTCCCTTCTCAGAGAACCTGCCCTTCTCAACATCCCAGACAGAGCCTCATATATCATGTATTTTCTTCTTTCCATAAAGGAATTTCCTAATTCTCCACAACTCAAGCCTTTTGCTTCCACTAAACATCACAATTCCTGGATTTACTTATGCCTGTTGGAATTCCTTTCCTTCAGCTCTACATTTTTAGATGATCCCAGCTGTCTTTTAAAGATTTCAAAGACACCAGGTACATTTACTTTGCATTTTCTCTGCCATATGTGAAGGTAAGTATGTTCCACAGTAACAGTTCTCAAACTTCGGTGTGTATGAGAATCAGCTGGGAGATTTGGTAAAAACACAGAGGCCCCAGCCCTCTGCTTAAATGAATGTCAGCTCCTTTATGATGTATTAGCTCTCCCAGTAAGGATTCTGATACACACGGACATTTGAAAGATCCTGTTGTGGATGTGAGGTAATAAGATTCAGCTGCCCTAGAAAGGTTCGGTCTTTAGTAACTGACTACTTAAGATCTATATCTTAGAATGAAGTCAAGCCCTGGAACAGATTCACCCAACTCATGCCCCACTCCCTGAAGCCTATCTTGAAACTTTTTTATTTTTAATATTATTCACTAGAATAAAAGAGTATCAGTATTAAATATTATATTGCATCCATTTATGAGATACACGTTTTCACATTTTAATGTCTTGATATTGGATTATGTCTTAAAATCTGCATCTTAAAAATATTTGTCAGCATCTTTTCTTTCACATTAGCACCCAATATAATGGTGCATCTTAAACTTAAAATTTAAAGATAAGGGGCTGGCCCAGTGGCGCAAGCAGTTAAGTGCGCGTACTCCGCTGCGGCAGCCCGGGGTTCGCCAGTTCGGATCCCGGGCGCACACCGACGCACCGCTTGGCAAGCCACGCTGTGGCAGCGTCCCATATAAAGTGGAAGAAGATGAGCACGGATGTTAGCCCCAGGCCAGTCTTCCTCAGCAAAAAAACAGGAGGATTGGCAGAAGTTAGCACAGGGCTGATCTTCCTCACCAAAAAAAAAAAAAAAAAAATTAAAGATAAGAAAAATTCTACTCTAACTCAATGTCAAAAGAGAAGCTGTAACTTTACGATTCAACTTATATTATGGAAATAAGGTGGTAGAATGATGCAATATTAAAATTATTAATTTAATTCCATCTAGAATATTTACAGATGAAAGTATAAAAGACGAATTGATATCATGGTGATCTAGTATCTGATCATCTGGAGAACTGAAGTCTTTCCTTCCAAGAGTCAATTTGGTCTGTTAGGAGCCATGAAAGGGTGAGGCTTGAACCATATTCCAGTTTTGGATGTCTTGACTTGTGGTCACCAAACTCAGGTTCATTATAAGAACCTTTTAGAAAATAGAGTGTTCCAGAGTTGTCTATTTCTATGGAACAAACTACCCAAGAATTAGTGGTATAAAGCAACGACAATTTTTTAAAATTATTGCTATCTCTCATGGCTCCAAGTGTTACTTGGGCTCAGCTAAGTGGGGTTCATTTGAGGTCTTACATGTGGTTGCAGGCAGATCATGAGTGACTGGGGCTAGAGGCATCTCACATATCTGATGCCTGGGATGGGAAGACACAAACAGCTGGGGGCTGGAACATCTGGGCTCCGAGGGCATCTCTCTCCATCTCTATTGGCCTGTTCATGAGGACTTTCTAAGATGCTGTCATCAGGGTAATCAGATTTCTTACAGGCAGGTTCAGGGCTCCAAAGTTGAGTGTCCCCAGAGAGAGAAAGAGAAAGAAAGAGACAGAGAGAGAGAGACAGAGACAGAGAGAATCTATGGAAACTGCTTAGCTCTCTATGACCTAGCCTAGGCATAGTCTGCTGCATCATATTTGTTAGAACTGAGTCAATAAAGCCAGTCTATATTCAAGGCAAAGATAACTGAATTTATGGATATGTTTTAAAACTTCCACAAAGAAGCATTTTAAATATAAGTGATCATTCTCTGAATAGTAAAGTCAAGTTTTCCATTTTAAATAATGTCTACTGGGAAAGTTAATTACTGAAAAATCTGATTTTTTTAACTCTTAAAAAATGTTATAAAAGTTACTGCAATATATTTGATTAGCAGGAAAAAATCATAACTACATATAAATACTCTGCTGGGGCAAAAAGAATTCTAAACAACCTAAAAAAAAAAACAAAACATAAAACCAACCACCCACAGATATACAATGCATGTCTTTCCTAAATACAAACTGGATCAATACAAAATCTCTCAACAAAGTCGCTTAAAATACCATAAATAATGTTTCTTTATGAAATATTCATTGCTTACTACCATGTGTTGAAGATCATTTTTTAAATGCATTATAAAAGGATATGTGTCCTTCAAAATTAATTATCTCAGGTTAGTGGAGGACTTTCTTTCCTATCTATGAACTGCATCCAGAGAAATGTGAAGCCTACTGACCTGAATAATCAAAACAATAAATATGCTCTATAGGCTTCATATTTTTCAATGAAATAAACATTAAATGGACAGATGCTCATTCTCTGTGATTTGCACTCAACTTGCAAGACTTGCACATTTGGATCCAAATCCTACAAACTGAACCCATCAAAATAACCCTGTAATACTTCATATTATTTAAGAATCATGAGTGCCTGTGCTTAAGAAGCCACACTGTTTAAAAAGTCTTCAGAATTAGCATTCTGAGGTTAGTTTTCAATGGGAAGTAGGCACAAGGGAAAATTATAGGTTTAATAGGAAGTAAATAATATAGTCACCTTTAAAACAAGAAACACCCAAAATGTGTTTGTCCATGTGCTATGGGTTAAAGTGATTTAGAAACTTCTCTTTTTAATATACATACCTATCCCATAATTAATCTAATCTAATATAATATAATATAATATAATATAATATAATCCTAAATATATAATATATATACCTATCCTAACAGGCAGCCACTGACAAACTTTAAAAATATGTTTTCAATGTAACAGAGAAATTGATTACACAAAATATTTAAGATATTTTAATGTTAATGGTATTAATATAACAAACTTTATTTTAAACACCATCCTGAGTGCCTGAAATACATTACATCATTGAATTCCCACTAGAAACCTATAAGGCCAATGATATCCTCTCAGTTTTAGATCTGAGAAACCTACTTTACAAATCACCTAATTTTCTACAAATGCTCAAGAAATCATTTCAATTCCTCACAACAAACAGCAAGGAAAGAAAAGCAAAATAACTTTCCAGCATGCAATCTTCACCCTCTCATTTCTTGCTAGTCCATTTTAGAAAACCCCTTTGTTCTCACGCCAGTCCCTTATAGAATTTCAGTATTACCATCAGCCATACAGGACATCTAACTCCCAAATCAGCAATTAATTAATCCCAGACAAAAGAATAACAAGAACAACAACAAAAAACTAATGAGACATTGCACTGATGCTGGCCTCATAAGTCACTGCAGTTAAAGAATTAAACTTAAAATATGGATCACTAAATTAACCCTTAAATTGATTAAGTCAGTAAAAATATTCACTGACCGGACACTGTGTGCCAGGTACCGGGATAAAACAGAACAACAAATGGCTGTTCTCTTGGAACTTCCATTCCAGAGGGTGAGACAGACAGAAAACACAGCAAAGTAAAGACATAGTGGTAAGAAAGAAAAATGAAGCAGGGTAAGGCGTGTAGAGACAGACCCTGGCAGGGAAGCCCTCTCTGGGGTGGTGACATTTCAGCAGAGGTGACATTACACATCACAGCTTGTCTAGAAACTGGCTGGCTTTCCTGGACAAATCACAAATCACCAGGTTTCCTGATCTGTAAAATGAGGGGTTGGACTAGATTGGCATTTAATGGACCTTCAAGCTCTGAAGTACTATGACTGAGACTTTCAATCAAAAGAAAGCCTTACAGTGAAGAGTTTGCTCTACTGGCTTCTCTAAAGACCCTCTCATTCCCAGTGGAACAAAGAATAGCAATCTATCCCCATGTTGCGTTCTCTTATGAACCTTTTCCCTCTAGAGGAAAGGTCTGCTCTCTTCTTCTTAATCTAAGAAGGCTGTTTAACTAGTAAATATCGCTATGCAATAGACAATATTTTTTTACATCCCCATGATTTATTTATTTTCTAACTGGAGGTTTGTACCTTTTGACCCCCTTCACCCATTTTTGCCCACCCCCAAGCCCCCACCTCTGGCAACTACCAATCTGTTGTCTTTATCTATGAGCTTGGGTTTTTTTGTTTTTTTTTTTAGGTTACACATAGAAGCGATATCACACAGTATTTGTCTTTCTCTGTCTGACATATTTCACTTATCATGATGCCTTCAAGGTCCATCCATGTTGTTGCAAACAGCAAGATTGAATTCTTTTTTATGGCTAAATAATATTCCAGTGTATACATATACCACACTTTCTTTATCCATTCATCTATCCATAGATACTTAAGTTGCTTCCATATTTTGGCAATAAAAATGTTGCAATGAATATGTGAGTGCATATATCTTTTTAAATTAGTGTTTTCATTTTATTCGGATAAATACCCAGAAGTGGAATTGCTGGATCATATCATAGTTCTATTTTTAATTTTTTGAGGAAACTCCATACTGTATTGCTGGATCATATCATAGTTCTATTTTTAATTTTTTGAGGAAACTCCATACTGTATTCCACAGCGGCTAAACCAATTTACATTTTTACCAACAGTGCACAAATGTTCCCTTTTCTCCACATCCTTGCTAACACTTTTTATTTCTTGTCTTTTTCATAATAGTCATTCTAACAGGTGTGAGGTGATATCTTATTGTGGTTTTGAATTGTATTTCCCTGGCGGTTAGTGATGATGAGCGTCTTGTCATGTACTTTTCGGCCATCTGTATGTCTTCTTTGGAAAAACGTCTATTCAGATCCGCCCATTTTTCAGTTGGATTGTTCGGGTTTTTTTGCTATTGAGCTGTGGGTGTTCTTTATATATATTTTGGATATTAACCCCTTATTAGATACATGATTTGCAAATATTTTCTCTCATTCAGTAGGTTGCTTTTCATTTTGTTGATGGTTTCCTTTGCTGTGTAGAAGCTTTTTAGTTTGATGTCGTCCCAATTATTTATTTTTGCTTTTGTTGCCTTGCTTTTGGAGTCAGATACAAAATATCATCACTAAGACCAATGTCAAGGAGCTCACTGCTTATGTTTTTTTCTAGGAGTTTTATGGTTTCAGGTCTTACATTCACATCTTTAATCCATTTTTAGTTAATTTTTGTGTATGACGTAAGACAGTGGCCAGTTTCATTCTTTTGCATGTGGCTGTCCAGTGTTCCCAACGCCATTTATTGAAGAGACACAACAGACACAATATTTCTGAACATCAGCAAGGAATTTTCAGGATTCCACATTGGCTTATCTTGTTACTGGATAGAGATATCTAATTTGGTGAACTATTTACTGCCCAAATTCTCATAACCTGAAAAATACCAATTAATGAAATCAGTTTAAATGCAGAAACCCTGACTTTTTTTTTTAATGAAATGAAGGATGATATTAAGTAAATGGCATCAGGAGTAGGGATTACATAAAGGGAGGAAGCGATTCTGAATACACCATTTCAAGAACTAGCATCCACAGTGACCTCTTAAGCCCAGTTTCATGGGTTGAATTTAGTAAGATTTACCAATAACAAATGCAAAATTCTATACTAGAGCTTAGAATACCAGATGAACAAGAACAGCACGGAGAGGCTTGGTAGCAACACATATGAAGAAAATCTCCTTAGGAGTTTTAGCAATAACAAGCATAAGTTGGAATAATCGTAAATAAGAGGTTCCTCCAAATAGTCACCCTAGGCTTTTGCTACATAAAGTGTGGTCTCTGGACCAGCCATATCAGTATCATCTGGGAGCTGGTTAGAAATGCAAAATCTTGGGATCCACCCCAGACGTACAGAGACTTTGCAGATTAAAAAGATTCCCAGGTGATTTTGCATGCATCAAGTTTGGGAAGCACCACCCCAGGCTCTTAACCTGCTCAGACCAAGTGAAGCCCTAGTTTAGCCCAGACAGATCACACCTGCAATACAGGACTACCTGTAATCACACATTAATGAGATGTAGATCAGATACACAACCACAAGGGACAAACTCAAACTTCTAAACCTATCAAGTTTATTCAAAGGCACTGAGGATGTTCAGTTTAGAATGTGCTATACAATACGCAATAACCACTAGTCAGCAACATGCAAATATTTAGCACTTAAAATGAGGGTAGTCCAAATGAAGAGGTTCAATAAGCATAAAATACACCCCTGACTGCAACGACTTAGTAAGAAAAAAACGAATGTGAAGTATCTCTAATAATTTTTTTTTTTTTTTTGTGAGGAGATCAGCCCTGAGCTAACATCCGCCAATCCTCCTCTTTTTTTGCTGAGGAAGACGGCCCTGGGCTAACATCGGTGCCTATCTTCCTCCACTTTATATGGGACGCCGCCACAGCATGGCTTACCAAGCAGTACTTCGGTGCGCGCCCGGGATCCGAACCAGCGAACCCCGGGCCGCCGCAGCGGAGCGCGCGCACTTAACCGCTTGCGCCACCGGGCCGGCCCCCTCTCTAATAATTTTTATACTGAATATGTTGAAATAATACGTTAGATGTGTTGGTTTAGCTTTAACATATTACTAAAATTAATTTCACCTATTTCTACTTGCATTTTTTTAAGGAAAATTAAACCTGAGCTACCATCTGTTGTCAATCCCCCTCTTTTTGCTGAGGAAGACTGGCCCTGGGCTAACATCCCTGCCCATCTTCCTCTACTTTATGTGGGATGCCTGCCATAGCATGGCTTGATGAGAGGTGCGTAGGTCCATGCCCGGGATCTGAACCTGTGGACCCCACACCGCCAAAGCGGAGCGCACCAACTTAACCACTATGCCACTGGTTCAGCCCCTCTATTTGCATTTTTTAATATGGCTACTGGGAAATTTTAAATTGCCAGTGTGGCTCCCATTTTATCTCCACTGAACAGTGCTGCTTTATAGACAACCATGAGTAGGCATGGGAGTCCTTTTCAAACATGTGGAGCACCGCTGTATGGAAGGAATAGTACCCTGTATCAGTTCGGAACCAAATATTAGAACGAGGCCTTAACATTGTTACATGATTAAGGGCAGGTAAAGAATCTTTTCTTGTTTTCCAAAAATTCCCAGTGGGGAATGTCATCCCACAGATTCATTGCTGAATCCGAGAGTCATGAAAAGGTTGCATTTCTCGTCCTACAAAGTAATCTGAAAATACAGCAATGAAAAAGAAACAAGAAAACCTAACTACTTATCAAAACACACTGCTTGATGAGCAGTTCCAAACGCACACTCTTTCTAACTCCAGAGAAGAATTATAACAACTCATTTTGTTTTCTCTGTGTCAAATGACTGGTGGAAGTCCAGGCAGGCAACAGCATGATCAGAGGAACTGACATTCATGCTGGCAGACAAACATTTTCCTGAAGATTCCACTTACCCTTGCTAAACGTCCTCATGGATAAATTACATGTCATTAGAGAAAATATTGCCTTGTTGAGACTGTCAAGCTTCCCAGCCAGCCTGCTTCTATATTGCAAGGCGAAAAAAATAAAAAAATAACTAAAGCCTCCCTGTTTACATAAACCTGGTGTCAACAAAATATAATCAATACTGTCAACAGAGTTTCACAAGAAATATCTATCTCACCATTGTGATATTGAAGATAACACCAAAGAAAATAACTATCTCATCTTGATTCCAAGATAAAGCTAAAAAATTTTGACTCATATTTCACTAGTTCTAAGTAGTTCATCTTCTAGACGCTTACTAAAAATGCTAAATGATTATTTATGGTCCTAAGAGACTGACTCTGACCCTATTTGGATCAATCAAATCTCAAAAAGTAAATTTTTTTTCAAGGGTTGTTTGTTTGGCTTTAACTGAACCAGGCTTTTAGAGGGACGATAAAAGATTATATTATTTGATCTGGCATGGAGAATCTTAAGAGTAGTTTGATCTATCTACATATTATGAAATATTAGTAGCCCAAAGTGGTTCAAACACTGCTGTCTGATTTAGATTTAGATTCAAGAGAATTCAGTTTGAGTCCTTGTTCTCATCATGGTCGAATTATTGAGATTTCAGTTTGCTCAGCACTTAATGAGGGCATGGGCTGTGGTACTACACCATTCTCCCCAGCTCTAACTTTCCATATTCCGTATTTCCAGGTAAATGGAAGGGAAAATCAGGACTTCTTATTTAACCAAAAAAAACCTATATTTATCCAAATAAAACCTAGGTGATATTTAAGAATGAATATCCTTACAGAAATATTTTTAGTATGTATTTCCAAGAAGGATGTGTAATAGCTCCCCAAAGACTTTTTAAAATTTATAAAGCCATCTATCTTGAATGCATTATGAATACTCCTAAGCAAGGGATGGATAGACTGAAATACACATACACATACACACACACACACACACACACACACACACCATTCCTTGACAGATTTTAAAGTCTAATAATGCAACTCCTAAAGCAAATTAGAATTTGCATCTGCAGATTCCCATTAAAATGAAAGCAATCTCCCAGCTATAATTATTTCACTCATTCTGCAAATTGGGGGATCTGTTATAGCATAAAGTAGCATAGCCCAGAACATCTATATCACTCTGTTTTTAATTATAGAACTGATGGATTCATGGAGCACCTGTTGTTTACTTTAATCTCAATTCTTTTTAGAGACGCCATGTTTATCCTGGTGCCAGCATTTTGATGCAATCGTGGTTTTTTAAACATCTCAATAACTAGGTCCTTTTTCTTATTAATCACTACATTCACTCAGGAAACTACTTTTTTACTACTAAACCTCATGTAAGAAAGTCTTGTTAGTGTCTTTAATCAAGCTTCATGGAGAGTGTCTGAGTCAAATTTGCATGTCACAAGACTGGCTATAAATAACAGGGGGAGGGTGTCACTGACTGCGTGCCCAAGGAGCCATCGTCTTAGTGAACAGGACGTGGAATGTACGCAGAACTGGGTCACCTAATGTAACATGGCAAAGGACCTAACTCCACAGTGGCTCTATGGCTGAGGACTGACCAGGGAGCCATAGCTGTGTTAGGAGAGCATTTCCAAAGCGGAAAGCAGCTTTCCTTCTGTCATCAACTTTTACGTTGAAAAGCCAGGGGCGTCAACATAGGTCTTATCACCATTATGAGTATGACCTGCCAGTCAGCTTTATAACATCAGGGCCTTAACACGTCTTTGTTTTATTTTTTTAAATAACTTCTGTATCATTTATCTCTAGCACAGTGCTACCATTTAGTAGGTACATAATAAATATTTGTTAAATGAATAAATGACTCTCATCCACTCCATCCATGGTGATTGTTATGAGTTGAATTGCGTTTCCCCCAAAATTCCTATATTGAAGTCCTAATTCTCAGTACCTCAGAATGTGACCTTAGTTGGAAACAGGTTGCAGATGTAATTAGTTAAGATGAGGCCATCCTGGAGTAGGGTGAGCCTCTAAATGCAATGTGACTGGTATCCTTCAAAAAGGAACACCATTTGAAGAGATGACCTGCATACAGGTAGAACACCATGTGAGGATGAAGGTAGACTGAGGAGATGCAGGAGAAGCCAAGGAACACCAAAGGTTGCCAGCAACCACAGAAGCCAGGAGAGGTGTGGAACAGATCCCCCTCACAGCCTCAGAAGGACCTTGATCTAGGACTTGCAGCCTCCAGAAGTGTGAGATGATAAATTTCTATAGAAGCCCCCCAGTCTGTGGTAATTTGTTACAGCAGCCCTAGCAAACGAATACAGTAATCAAGACAACCTATGACTTGATATTTATAAACAAAAATGGAAAGCCTAAATTCAAATAAAATTAATAGTATATGAAAGCTAAGCTAAGATTTTCAAGGGGTGTGTATCACCATATTAACATTTGATCTCTAAAAATTACACCTAGTCTACATTTAGAAAAGCATAAATATATCAACTAAGTTAAATAAGAACATCCAAAACATAAGACCTTTGAAAATAGAAACTTTCATTTGTATATTGACACATCTCCAGTATCTAAAATACATACAGCCTAGTATATTATGGCTGTAAACCATAATGATTTGTTTAATGAATGAATGAATGGCTAGCACAGAGTAATATAATTCAAAATACAGGAGCAAATGGGTGAACTTGCTTAATAAAACGTTAAAAACTAAAAATTCAAAATTCAAACCAGAAATACGTTTATATAAAACGCAATTGTTTCTTTACCACTTCTACTTGAAGAATTTTGTGATTTTTTTTAATATCAAGTGTATGCCAGTCACTAAAAAAGAAATTCTAGTAGAAAAATTAGAAATATGCCATATGTTGTCAGCCTGAGAAAAATACAAGTACAATGACATTTTCAACATTTCAAAGAATTATTTATCAAATTTTTGCCTCATGCTGTGCAGACTGCAAAGTCGCTGTGTTAAGAGGCGATTAGAAATAAACAAGGTGGAAATAGACACTGACATTTTTAAATGAAAAGCATAACTATGTCAATACATCCATAGATACCTTCTTTAATGAATTACTTGTGGATTACATTGTTAAGGGTCATATAAAAAATATCTTTCAATAACAATAGTAATTATATTAAAAGTTGGCCATTGGGGGGCCAGCTCCGTGGCGTAGCGGTTAAGTGCGCGCGCTCCGCTACTGGCGACCCGGGTTCAGATCCCGGGCGTGCACCGATGCACCACTTGTCCGGCCATGCTGAGGCAGCGTCCCACATACAGCAACTAGAAGGATGTGCAACTATGACATACAACTATCTATTGGGGCTTTGGGGAGAAAAAGAGGAAAAAAAAAGGAAGATTGGCAATAGATGTCAGCTCAGGGCCGGTTTTCCTCAGCAAAAAGAGGAGGATTGGCATGGATGTTAGCTCAGAGCTGATCTTTCTCACAAAAAAAAAAAAAAAAAAAAAAGAGTTGGTCATTGTTCAGAATCCTGTAAAAAAGTTATTTAATGCTTATCTTTAATATATTTTAAAATGCCAAAGAGAATCCAAGATTCTTATATAATGAGGACTTTTCTACACTTCACATAATTTTCACGGATTTCATCCTGTGCAAAGCAAAATTTTGCCCTCTTTTTTTTCTGCTTTTATTTCCTTTGGTCAAAAATAAACAGTAAACTATTTACCAAATTGCTTCCTTGTGTTCAAACACTGCTAGGTTCTGTGGGAGAAAAAAACAAAACTGGTCTAATCAAGAAAAAAAAAGGACATCCAGTTTTAAATTACTTTTATTGCAAAAAGTTACCTAAGCAGAGATAAATATACAATTAGGCTAAGAGTTCTTAAATTTGCAGCAATTACACACATAAATTTTAAAGTTATAAAATAAATATAAACTATTATCAAATAAATATAATTCAACTTAGCATCAATACAATGTGTTTGATGATGCTGCTTAGGAAAATAAATTACCACTCACACCATGAATTTGGCACTGACTGGCAGGGTGTAAATATTTTTGAATTTGGTGTCAGAGGATGACTCAATTTTTCCCCTACTTTATTCACACAATGGCAAATATTACCTCCTACAGACATACAGGCTTCACGTTCACATAAACTCTTCATGGATGTACTAGGCCCATCCTTGTTCTTGCCACAACAAATGCTAGCCTACTACAAATGTAATTGTGCTGGTGATTTTAAACACTGATACAAACACAGGGCGTGAATTTCTGCTCAGCCCACTCCTTTCTGGCTTCCCTGGACACCAGTTCACCAGGATGATGATGATGACACTATTCAGCACTATGCCACTAAACCTAATACACACATTTTAATCCTCTCCATGCTCCTCCTGGCAGCTATAGATGTCCCCAAAACACCCCCCTTGAAACACTCTCTCCTTGGGTTCAAGGGTATGCCCCATTCTACTGGTTCTCTTCATCTTTCCTCTCTGGTCTTACTTTCTTATTCTTTGCCAGCTTATCTTTCCCTATCTGATCTTCGAGTACTGAAATATCTCACCATGCCATGCTTTACGCTCCTTGCTCAGGCCACCTCTTCCACACCCAAAGCTTCTGTTATAGCTTCCATATCTGTGTCTCCATCTGCAATGAATCCAGGTGCTGCAAGGGACATATGGTATATGTGGTGTCCATGTGGTGAGAGTAGAATCCCAACCCAAGCCTGCTCAGTCAGAATATTTCATCCTCTTAGCCAGGATGATTCCCATGAAACCTAAGCTGGACCAAGTACAGTCAATCCTTAGAGTCTTCTGGAACCACCACGAGAAAGTACACTCTTTTCCTAGTGGTTGTTCAACTCCTAGAATATAAAGTTAGAACTCCCACTGGCATATTGACACTACATATAAAGAATCAGCTAAAGACAATAAAGAAGAAGGCAGAATTAAGAGATGGAAAGAGAGAGCCATGTATGAGCAGTAGGGTGCCTGGACATAATCAAACCTTTAGAATTTTCACTTAGGAGAGTCAATAAATCCCCTTAATTGCCCATTGAGCCAGTTTAACTTGGTTTTCTGTGTTTTTCAAAGAAAGTCCCAACTAATCAGAAACCCACCCCCAGCAGTCAGTGACATGCCCAGAAACTCAGACCTGGTTGATCTGGGGCCAGGGTGGACGTATTGAAGATGCTTTGTCCTTGACTGGAAAGGAAGGGATTCACTCTCTGTTAGCAAGGCAGCTATCAAACTCCTGTCTGGGTGCTTCAGACCTCGGGCTGGAGGTTCAGACGACCTGATGAGGTGTGCTGGATACTTCTCATCGCCTTTAGTAAAGTCCTCCATGGAACAGGCAATCATATGTCCAGACTGGTGCATTGGGAAACAGACAGAGAAGAAAATAAACTTCTGACCCTGGGGCCACATTCTGTCCACGGCCAGCAACCAGGGTGGCCGAGTCAGAAAACCATGAGCATCGCAGAGTCGGAAAAGCCAAATCTAGGCCAAGCGTCACATTTCTTTTTCTCCAGAAGTCTGGCTGCAAGACATAAGTTTTAAAATATACTGGGCTGCTGAGGGGAAGGGATTATTGGGACAAAGATGAGTTAAGCTGCTAATACAGAGTTCTTATTTATCCTCTATGTCCAAAGACAAGAGAATATCAACATGACAGACGTTTCACTCCACTTTGCCAAAAACTCCAAGGAAATGAGAAATATTAGTGGAAAAAGTTGGCTTAAGTTTTGTGTCAAATTAAAAATGATGAACATATTTTGTTTTGTAGAGACAAATATATTCCCTAGATGTGAAATTCTAAGGTAATAGATTGGTAATAAAATAGCTACTAACAATCAACTTCTCATTTATACAGAAAGCATGAATTCTTTCATATTATCTATACCAAATATATAGCTTTATGCCCTTTCTGAATAGTAATATTATTCCTATTGTACATTTTAAATAAATGATTAAATTGACAGAAGAAACTGGATTGGGAATGAAAAAGAAGGCCAATATTATTAATGTGGAAACATAATTTTTTCTAAAAATAATGAGAATTCTTTTGTAATTGTTCATTTATTTTCAAATCCATTCTGCTATTGAGCACTAATAAAGATAATAGTGCCAGGGGTGTAAATCCAAAATCATAGTATTTCACTCACATACATTTGCATGTTATTAGTGAAGAATAAAAGTTTCTACTAGAAATAGATATAATCCTTTGTACTATCTGAGATAAACATCCTTAAACATATTTCAAACATACTACTTATAAAGTAAATAAATACCTAAAGCTTCCCCATTTACTGTGGTTAATCTTGTGTGTCAACTTAGCTAGGCTCTGGTGCCTAGTTTTTTGGTCAAGCATTAGCACAGCTGTCACTGTGAAGGTATGTGTGGACG
This sequence comes from Diceros bicornis minor, assembly GCF_020826845.1. NCBI lineage: Eukaryota > Metazoa > Chordata > Mammalia > Perissodactyla > Rhinocerotidae > Diceros > Diceros bicornis. The sequence goes on along the minus strand of NC_080759.1, from coordinate 52,380,724 downwards.
TTACTAAACATCTACAATCAGCTGACTTTAAGTAAAGCAGGTTACCTTCATGATGTGGGTGGGCCTCATCCAACCAGTTGAAGGCCTTACGAGAAAAGACTGAGGTTTCTCAAAGAAGGAATTCAGCCTCAAGACTACAACATAGAAACCCTGCCTGAGAACCTCACCTACTAGCTTGCTATGCAGATTTTGAACTTAAGACTGAAACTGCTATGGTCTGAATCCTTATGTGATCCCAACATTCATATGTTGAAATCCTAATCTCCAATCTGATGGTATTAGGAGGTGGGGCCTCTGGAAGGTAATAAGGTCATGAGAGTGGAGCCCTCGTGAATGAGATTAGTTCCTTAGAAAACAGGTCTGAGAGAGCCCCTTTGCCGCTTCCACCGTGTGAGGATACAAGGAAAAGTCTGCAACCGGGAAGAGGGTCCTCACCTGACCATGCTGATGCCCTGATCCTAGACTTTCAGCCTCCAAAACTGTGAGAAATAAATTTTTTGTTGCTAAGCTACCCAGTCTGTAGATAGCAGCCCAAACAGACTAAGACAGCAACATCAGCATCAACTCTTAGCTAAATTTCCAGTCTGCCAACCTACCCTACATATTTTGGACTTGTTAGTCCCCACAATCATGTGAGCCAATTCCTTGAAATACATTTAGATAGATAGATAGATAGATAGATAGATAGATAGATAGACAGACAGACAGATAGATAGACAGATGGATGTAGATAGATATATCTCCTACTGATTCTGTTTCTCAGAAGAACCCTAATATATTTACTAATGACAATGTACATCTTTAAGGATAAAATATAACAGAATATCTGTACACATGGTTTACCATGGAGTGGATTTATTTTATTCGAATATTTAAATGTCTTCAAAAAGATCTTGGCTTAAACTCTAGGTTTCAGGAGAAGAAAAGTCTTTTTTTTTTTTTTTGGCTTAAAACAGCACACATTTATTACATCACAGTTTCTGCACACAGTGTAGCTGGTCCTCTGCTTCACGGTCCCATGTAAGAGTATAATCACGGGTTGGTGTCTCACCTGAAGGCTTGACTGGGGCAGGATCCCCTTTGAAGCTCATATACATGGTTGCTGGCAGGATTCAGTTTTTTTTTTTTTTAATTTTTTGTTTATTGCAGTAACATTGGTTTATAACATTGTATAAATTTCAGGTGTACATCATTATACTTCTATTTCTGCATAGATTACATCATGTTCACCACCCAAATACTAATTACAACCCATCACCACACACATGTGCCCAATTATCCCTTTTGCCCTCCTCCCTTCCCCTCTGGTAACCACCAATCCAATCTGTCTCTATGTGTTTGTTTACTGTTGTTATTATCTACTACTTAATGAAGGAAATCATACGGTATTTGACCTTCTCCCTCAAATATATAAAGAACTCATGCATCTCAACAACAAAAAAAACTACCAACCCAATTAAAAAATGGGCAAAAGACCTGAACAGACATTTCTCCAAAGAAGATATACAGATAGCCAACAGACACATGAAAAGATGTTCAAAATCATTAACTATCAGGGAAATGGAAATCAAAACTACAATGAGATATCACCTCACGCCCGTCAGAATGGCTATAATTAACAAGACAGGAAACAACATGTGTTGGAGAGGATGTGGAGAGAAGAGAACTCTCATACACTGCTGGTGGGAGTGCAAACTGGTGCAGCCACTATGGAAAACAGTATGGAGATTCCTCAAAAAATCAAGGCTAGAACTACCATATGATCCAGCTATTCCACTGCTGGGTATTTATCCAAAGAACTTGAAAACACCAATGCATAAAGATACACGCACCCCTGTGTTCATTGCAGTGTTATTCACAATAGCCAAGACTTGGAAGCAACCTAAGAAGAAAAGTCTTTACTCTGCATGATTGAAAGAAATGGTGCTCTGTGTTCTCAGTTCTAGTTATTTCTTAAAGGAATTTCCTGACTCTACTTTGGGGCCTGAGAGTAATTGGCTTCACCCATCCACAGGCAATAAGAGCAGTTGGCTTTCAGCTGCCTTGTTAATCAACACAGGGCTTCTTAAGCGATCGTACTTTTAAAGTCATCCAACAGAGTCTAACCAGGAGCTTCTCACAGAAGTGCCACATTCTGCTTGTAGTACCGAGTCAACCAGCAATAGTGTTTATATTTCTGAGAGTTTGCTTGGCCTCTGTGTTGCTGCCAAGTCTCCATTTTGGCAAAGGACAATTTCATTTGTGATTTTGGTAAACACAATATGCTTCATAAGGTGCCGGTGATAAAAGTAACCCCGAAAATCTAAGTCTTGATGTTCAAAAACCTAGCTAGAACAAGCTATTTATATTCTAATCAGTGGTAGACAAATTGGTTAGGACAGAGGGCAGTTGAATACATTCCATGCTTTCCAGAAAGGACAAGTAAAAAAATTTTGAGTGAGTACGATTTCTGGTCAAACAGTCATGGTGTATTTTCTCCTATCTCAAGTCAGCCACAAGCTTTCTCTCCCTCTCCATCTCCGTCTGTTCTCCCTCTCCTCATTAAGAATTAGCTCATATATCTTAACTTTGCTTCCTCCTTAACTGTATCCAATATTATTCACTGTTTATTTCCCTTTCCTTTCCCTTTTTGATTCATTAGCCTTCAGTTGCCCACATGGACAATGGCCCTGTGCTCAGCTCAAGAATGTCACCCAGCAACCGGCCTCAAAATGCTGATTGTAAAACCATTCATTGTAATCAAAGGTGATTTTTGAAAGTTCAAAAGAGGTTAAAAAGAAAAGTGCATTCTTCAAATTAGAAAAAAATAATAATGGAATCCCTGTTTAATAGTAATAGACAAAACTAGGTGAGTAAAATTCTGAACCATTATTTTCCACCCTTGACGCTATGTGACGGTCTAATGGCAGTAAAGAACAATAACAAGAATTGATAAAGAACTGAGGAAGTTTTTGTGAGAAAACTTATTTGAGTCAACATGAGGCACTTCCCTGTGTAGAGCATCGTGCAAAGGAAATCACTGTCAGCTCCCTTTCCTGAAAGGAGACTGTGACAATGTCACTGGTCAGAGAAACTACATTAGACGCTCTACGTACCACTGGGGTGATCCAAATATACCAAGTTCAAAAATGCACATCTAGAGAAAAGATATTGTATATTTAAATTTTAAAATCTCAAAATTTTTGTTTAAGTGGGTTTGAAAATAGTCTTTCCTATATCTTAGAATTACGCTGACCCTTTGGAAATAGCTTATGGTTTACATGTGAAACATAAGCAGGTAAGAAATGTAATGAGGGCTAAAAATCATGTATTTGAATTACTTGTTCACAGAAGATCCAATTAATTATTCATCAGAAAGAAAAGGGGCAGCTGGAAATGAACGAGAGGAAACTGGTTTGATAATGTGTCTGCCCTTAACGTGTGCACTTGCACAGCTGAAAGTCCCCCGTGATCTCTCTGAGTCACTCTTTCTGTCGCATCTCTCCTTTCTTTCTCCTCTTTTTCTTACCTGTTTTTCTGTATCTCTCTTTCAATGTTTTTTTTTTCCCTTTTTGAACCTCCCTCAAATGATCAAACTGTATTCCAATCAGGGAAACCTAATCAAAGCATCTCAAAATTGGGAACTGTGTAAAGTTCTGTGAAGAATCCACTTGTTCCCCAACCTCTTTCTGAGTCTTCCATTCTATGGGAAACTCACTCCATTCAGTTTTTGCTCCCATCACTCCACTAAAACTGCTTTGTCAGGGTCCCATTAATCATCCCTTTGCTAAACTCATGGACAATTCTCAGGCCTTCCTTCTTTTACCTCCCTATAGCATTTGCAGGTTTCATTATCAAAGTCTCGACTAATCTTGTTTGGCTTCATGGACATCATAATCTGCTAGTTTTCCTCCTACTTCACTACCACTTCTCACTCTTCTGCTGTTGTCTCCTCTCCCTGATGTCCCAGTAACACCGGGCTCAGTGGTCCTACGTCCTCTTCTCTATTTACACTCACTTCCTTGGAGATCTAAACCTGGAGGCTTTAAATACCATGCACATGCTGATGAATCTCGAGTCACTATGTCCAGCCTGGACTCAGACTCCTCTATCCTCCTGCCTACTCAACACTGACATATGGATGCCCAAGAAGCCTTTTAACTCAAAACTGATCTCTTAAGCTCCACCCACATTCTTCTACTTCTCATGTGGTGCCAGCTCCATCCTTCACAGTGGCTCAAGCCAAAAATCTTGGGAATCATTCTTGACTTTTTCTCTCTCATCCTACGCCCAATCCATCAGGTCATTCAGTTGCCTCTACCTCCCAGATACATTCAGCATTTGGTTACCTCTCACCACCTCCATTGTTCTCTCTCCCTAGTCTGAGCCCCCATCTCATCTTGATGACACAGTCTCTTAACTGCTCTCCCTGCTTCCACCATTGCTTCCCCACAGTCTGTTCTTTACAAAGCCATCACCTGATCTAAGTCTACATTGGACCACATCACTCCTTAGTTCAACACCCTCAATAGTACACTAGGCCCTAGAAAATCTGGCTGAGCATCAGTTCTCTAAAGCATTCCCCTAGTATTCTCCCCAAGGTCACACTGTCCTTCTTGCTAGTCTAAATCCCACTCCCATGTGGCCCTTTGTCCGGCTGCTCTCTGTACCTGGACCAGTCTTCTCTCAGACAGTTTCACAGCTCCCTCTCTTTACTTCTTGCTTAACTGTCACTTCTACCTAACTACCCAATGTAAAATTTCAACATCCCCTTGCCCACTCTCCTTTTCTTTTCTTTTCCATAGCACTTGTCAGCTTCTACCATATAATATAGTTTACTCACGTTTACTGCGTATTGTCAACCTCCCATCATTACACTGTAAACCGCACAGTAACAGGTGTCTCTGTGTTTTATTCACTAATATATTCCAAGCACCTAGAAGACTTCCTGGCTCAAAGAAGAGGCTCAGTAAACTCTTGTTGAATAGATAAATCTAACTTAAAACTGTATTGGATATTTGCAAAATCTTCCCTAAAGTTTACAAAAGGTATATAACTCAACTTAAGGTAAATTCCTAATATGTAGTGAAATTGACACTGAACTGACAATTTAACACCTGGAGCCGAGCCTGGATTCTGTTCTGATGATTTGGCCTTGAATTTCTTCAACCTCCCTGAGCCTCAGTTCTTTCTCTGTAAAATTAAGATAATGTTTTGCAGTTTTTTGTTGTTGTTTTTACGTTTAAGACCAAATATGATGATGCATGTAAAACAATAAATTCAAAAGTGCAAGATCGTATGCTAAGAGGACCCCCTATTCCCTTTGAACGGGGCCATTCGCCATGTGCTGTCATTTTATATAAAGCAAGTGATAAAAATATACTGTAATTGTAACGTGCAGCTGCACTCACAGACCAAAACAAATCTGATTAAGACAGTTCCTTAAAGAGTGATGGTTACTTGGGTTTTCCCATTCAAGCGTAGAAATCCTGTGATGCCCAGAAGGCAGCCTTAAACCAGGGATTAACTGGAGATGCCAAAAGGATTTGTGGAGAAGGCATCAAGCCACAGGATGAAACAAGGACAACAGCAGCTTATTTCACCTAGAGAGAAACCAGAGGAGAGCGGTGAGGAGCCCGAGTCCAGAGCCAGACTTCCTGGGTTCAACCCCTGGTTCACCAACCTTTACCGTGTGCATGGCCTTGGACCAATTGCTAACCTCCCCTCATCTGAAAAATGGAGACGATCCCTAGGCTTACCGTGAGGCTTAAATGAGCTACCACCTGTGGAGCATTTAGAAGACCTGTGCTCAAAAGAAACTCTTTTGGGCAACCAAGCGTGGGGAAACAAACAAAACACAGTTCTATCTATGCATCCAGCAAGTTAAAGCATTTTCCCTGCCAATGAGGTAAAGCCAGTGGAGAACAGGTGGGGAAGCACCTGCTCATCAGGTGGAGAAAGAAAGAAACTCTAAAGCCAAAGGGGACACCTGAAATATACACAACTTGATGCTATGTGTGACTTTAATGTTAAGATTATCCACAGAGTGAGCGTTCTCCGACTCAGTAATTCTACAACAGAGTACCCAGTGAGTCCTGGTCACCCTAAACCTGAGGTTCTCTCAGTGGGGTTCTGGGGCAGCAGCATCCGTATCTCCTGGCAACCGGTGAGATATGCACATTCTTGGTCTTCAGCCCAGACCCAATGAAATCAGAAACTGTGGGTGTGGCACTCAGCAATCTGAGTTATAACAAGCCCCCGGATGATGGGGGACATGAGCCAAACTCTGAGAACACTGCCTGAAGCGTCTGAAGAGAGGAGAAAAGATATTGATGGGGAATCGAATCTGACTCTTCACTGCTTTGTCCAAGTGACTAGAGTGTTTACTTGCAAAAAAAAAGCAATCTTTAGAACACTGAGTGAATACAGTATTCATTGAGCAATTGTATTTGGTTTGGCAGCACACAAAATCTTCAGCTCACAAATATCTACCCAGCAGCAACTACGTGTCAGCCACCAAGCTATAAACCAGAAGAGACAAGAAGAATAAAACATGGAACTTGGTCCCTGGGAGTTTATAATATTATGAGGTATTCAGACCTTGAAAGACTAACAAAAACAGAAAGCCAAACGGAGCTCCCGCTGTCACAAATAAGAAGACAGTGAGCAAAGCTCTGGAAGGTTGAACATGCAAGGAATGATCACAACAGCAGTTTGTCAGGCATGGTGGGAGGGAAGGAGGTCACAAGGGAAGCTGTTGGAGGGGAGGCTGGACGCGTCCATGTCACCCTGAGGAGTTTGGCATTTATTACATTTTCAGGACAATGCTGTTGAAGGTTTTGGAGAAAGGTTGTGTTTCTCTAGATCCACGAAACGCGGCTCAGGATGATGGTTTAGCAGCAATTTGTCTCAGAGAGGAAAGAGGCTAGACAGAGACCAGAAGAACAGACAACTGTGCAGAAAAGAGAGGTGATGAGGATGAAACAGAAGTAAAAATTGCAAAGCAGAGTTAGGACAGAATATAAAATTGCATCAGTGACTAGGTACACAGGATGAATTACTGGGTGAGTCAAATATAATCTCAGGTCCAAAAAAAGAAAACCAAAAAATATATCTTCCTTCAATATGTATGTGGTATGGGATAAGACACATTTCCTGATAAAGTGGCTGAAACTATGCTATGTGTAATATGTTTGAAAAGTCTATTTGGACTGGAATACATTTGAGCTTTATATGATGAGTTATATAAATCGGAATCACAGCACTTTAGAGTGGCAAGCCAAAATGGAAACACGACTATGGAAATCCCTTTAATATTATGTAAGACTGTTTATTCTGAAATTTATCAAATTCCCAAACAACTCGCTCATATAGTTGAAATTAGTCAGTAAGTAAAGACATATCAAGATCTAATTAGTTGATTTGAGAATGTGCATGTTTAGAATTTCACATCCTTCATTAGATATCTGTACTTAAAAACCATTCCTACACTACTAACATCAGGACTAGATTCCTAAATTCTAAAAATTCTAAATATTAAAACTTCAGTTTTCATATTTCAATGTTCTCTACTTTCACATGATTAATTTAAATCTTCTGTAAGAAAACAGACATAGAAATGGGCCTTCCTATGGGATAGAGCCCAAGATGATATGGACGAATCAGCTGTATCAAGGTATGAAGTTCTGTCAAACAGGGAGAACATGCAGCAGAAGCAAAGGCACTGAGGCAGGGACACGCCTAGCCTGTGCTGGAAACAGGGAAATGCCAAGTGTGGCTGAGACATAGCAGTCAAAGAGGCATGTCATTGCAGACCATGGTAAAGATGCTCTGCCTGATACACAGAATTGCCGGGAGAGTGGTAAGCAGGAAAATAATATGCCAACAAGTTTACACTTGTGTTCTTATGAGTAAAGCAAATCTTGTCATCTGGACCCAGAATAATGTAAAAAGCTCTTGACTCATAAGGGTATCTTTGATCTTTGGGGTCAATAAGCATAAGAGTTAATATACATTAAGTATGGGTTAACCTACTTAGTGTCACAGTTAATAAATTTGAGCTAAGCCACAAATGTGCATATTTAATTACCGACTACATATGCTATTAGAGACAAAAATATCATCTCTATACAAGGGAAATTATGCCTGTCTGCGCTCTTAAGTGTTTTGAGATAGTACAGAAGCATACAGGAAAAAGAAGACTACACAATGTAATATATTACGATTTCAACACAAACCTTCAACCAGGAGCCACAAAGGGCTGACAAGGGTTGCTCGTGGTCAGCACAATGCTGAAAGGGAGAGAGAACTTCTCTGCTGGAGACAGTAACATGTATGTACCTCGTGGGTTCCTTAGGAACACTCGCTTGGGGCCTACAGCAAGTCAGGGGCTCCTTATATCATGTGCTTGGTGGCTGGACTTACTCCCCCAAAACGACTGTGATAGAACGAAATCATAGCGTGGCTCGAACCCAGTTATGTACCATTTTTTAAAGTAACTTTATACTGGAATTGCTCATGCTTGTTTTCCACTTTTGTTTCCCTCCAGATTTAATTTGATTTTTCTTGTTACCAATTCACCACCAAAAGCCTTCTTAAACACTTTCTAGAACAACCTTGGACTCTATCTAATAACAACATAAATAGGTGGGATGGTTGGGTTTATTGAATACCTCCTTATAATGATGTCAATATAGATGCACATGAAGAAAGCCCCATAATTTTACAGGTAGTTAAATATCCGTTTGATAGGAGTGGCGTGAGGGGGCAGAGGGTTGAGTGACATTCAGAACTGGAAGTGTTTGTTGAGTGAATAAATCCAGAATTCCTGTTTGCAAGTGTAAGGTTACAATATAAGCAATAAAATATTAATATTTGTCCTATTTTTCTAATCTTATCTATTAATATGGCTCTAGACTAATCCTGTACACAGCTTACTCTTGTATTTATCATGGGTACATATTCTTAGCTCCAAAGCACTAATTACTCTGTGCCTGTCCATCCTTCTTGTTACCAACTTAGTCAAATAACAATAAAAGTAGTGGGAGCAACAATGACAGCTAATATTTCAGCAAGCTTAGATATGCCAACCTGGGTTACATGCTTTACATGTATTAACTCCTTTATTAGAAAAACCTAATGAAGTGGGCTCTACAATGGTCCCATTTCACAGTTAAGACTTAGAGTGTCTCCGAGGTTGAAAAAGCTAATAGATGCTGGAATTCAGCCTGATGCTAGACTCACACTCGGAACTACTGCAGTAGCATCTCCCTTCAGGACTGTCTGCTAAGACGCAACCCAAGCTGCAGTCCTGTACAGAATCTTTGCTTTCCTTTCACACTGAGTTCTCTTTTCTACAAATGATTGAAGCAGTTCATTTCTGTGCCATACGTATTACACTTAACACATACTGCCAGTACTGCAATTCACACTACCTCTGCATAAGTTCCACACTTCATAGAACCACAGGTCTGAAAGAACAGAAAAAAACAAGAGATATTAAACAATAATGATGACAATAATAATTAAAACATCTTTGCGTCAATCATCAGACCCAGTGATCATGAAATTATTATGAGAAGAATAAATTCCCAGTTCTTAGAAGAAAACAAGGTCTTGAAAGATCTGGTCCCCCCCCCCGACCCCGAATCTCTACACAGACCTGGAGGGCCTCTGTTGGTCACCATCCTGCTTCTCACTGGCCTTTCAATTCAGGGAAGGGTCCAAGCTTTTTCTTGTCCCAGAGTCCTTGCACACACTCTCTCCAGAACTCTCTATCTCAGACTCTCACCCTTGATAATTATTGTCCGTCCTTTAGACACACTTACATGACTGGTACTCATTACACCTCACACAACATTACCCTCTGCCCCAATACTGTCTCTCCTGGCATCCTGCTTTTTTCCCACTTTGCCTTTTTCTCAGCATAAGATTTCCTCCTCATAAGACCAGGCACCATGAGGGCAGGTAGCATATCTATTCTGTACTAAGCACTCTGTCCTCAATACCTACTCTTGTCAATATAAGCACAGTGTAGACACTACCAGAAATAGACAAGCAGATTTTCCCCCAGTCCTTTCTTTGCCATATACGCAAGAAACTGTCACAATAATTAAAAAAAAAAATCTGGTTTGAATTGCTGTTCTATTTTTATACAAGTGTCAATCATATGTTGGTTCATCATATGAATCACAATCAACCAGGTTAAATCTCTAAAACATTTCTGGTTCAAGAGGATTACACTACAATAAAAAATGTAAAAGCTTGGGGCCGCTGGGCAGCGCAAGCGCTTACATGTGCGTGCTCTGCTTTGGCAGCCCAGGGTTCGCAGGTTTGGATCCCGGAAACGCACCGACGCACCACTTGTCAAGCCATGCTGTGGCGGCGTCCCACATAAAGTAGAGGAAGATGGGCACAGATGTTAGCCCAGGGCCAGTCTTCCTTAGCAAAAAAAGAGGAAGACTGGCATCAGATGTTAGCTCAGGGCTGATCTTCCTCACACACACACACACTCACAAATGTAAAAGCTTAACAACTTTATTGGACAGTAAATCTGAAGTACAAAATTCATTCAAAAACTGGACTCTGCTTTATATATCCTGGGGTTCTAATCTGCCAGGAAATGCCAGAGGAACAGTGATTCTATCAGTATTTCAGCACTTCTACTTCAATTTCCCATGAAAATAGAAATTGCAGAAGTCCTGAAAATGAAAAAATTGCCACTTCTTGCAAGCAATTCTAGCTCTAAAGCTTATTTTTTTAAGCAGTGTTCTTACTCTATTATACTTGCTCACGCACACTGGAATTAACTAGCAAGTGATTTCATTAAGTATTATGGAGTATTATGATGCTTTTGAATCCTTAGAGAATAGAAATGTATAGATAGTGTATTTGTAATAATACACTAAGATTTTTTTAAATAGGGATGCTTTGTAACCAAGGCTTACTGGCTATAAAAAACATTTCAATCTCATTTCAATTCTTCTGTTAGGAAGTGTTACATATTCTAAGCAAAACAGCACTCACACTTCCCTCTACACAATCAGTTTTTGCAGATTTATTAATGTTTCAACCGCTAGTCAATTCTGTAATTAAATTTGCGGAAGAACTCCCTTCTTAGTAAATTTTTGAGATCAGTTGTGAATGCTATTGTTTTAATATTGTGCTTTGTAACATTTCAAAAGATACATGATCAGTAATATTTAACCCAGAGGTTTATAACCAATTCTCTATTAGAGCTAAGTATTTCTAAGCTCATCTGTAAATTTTACTGTTTTAGCATCTGAATTGGATTGCCTGTAATTGTATCTAAAATTCTACAATGTACATAAGATGTGTTCCAGTTACAAAATAGGAAAAGGTAAAAAACATACACACAACTCTACTGCTTGTAACAATTACATCCTACAGAGGCCAGAGGTCGGCTGGTTATTTTTTTAACAAGTGCTATAATCTACCTTGCAACACATTTATAATGAAGCTAAACCAGGAGATGTAGATACCAATTAGAACTTTTAATTTGCTTTAGTTCAAGCAGTGACCTCAGCTACTGTGTTGTGGCATTTAAACATAATAATTTTTGAAGAAAACTGGCAAATCTCCATTAATCCAAGATCTCGTGTAGAATACTACATCTCTATAAGTATTGTAAGTACAGAGCACAGTACAGTCTGCCTAAACTGTCATCTATATTTTATGGCTATAGTAGAGTTTTATCTCAATAAAACATGAGGTTCCTTTTTGTTGTAAAGGGTAAGAATCTTCAGCAATCTCTCTATTGCAAATCATAATCTAAATAGCAGAGTTAAATTGTAGTGTTCTAAAAGGTACTGGAATGTTCTTCCTGTTACTGTCCTCTAATTGTAGACCATAGAAAATGACTTGAACAGAAAACAAACCATACACACATAGTCCACTTTTATGTCCATATAATATGATTACCTATTATATGCTTTCATATTTTAGATTCCCACTTAGCCCTCTCCGCTCACCTCCAGACTTGTATAATCTACTGCCTATTGGACACCTCCACTTAGATATCTGATAAACCACTGCCACATAACATAGCGTAACATGACGTAACATAACTGCAACATAATAATGTAACAGAAGTGATCTACTGAACACCCCCCATAAAGTTCACTCTCTCTCCTCTCATTGGATGGCAACTCTATCCTTCCAGTTCCTATGTCAAAAATCTGGAGTCATCTTTTATCCCTCTGTTTCTTACACCCCTGTCCAATTTGCCAGAAAATCCTTTGACCTTCAGGACATGTCTAAAATATGATCGCTTCTCTCACCATCTCTACACCACTGTCCAAATCAACATCTCTTGTCTGGATCTCTGCAAAAGGCTCCTAACTGAGCTCACTGCTTGCACCCTCACCCTCAGACAATTGTGCAAGGCAGTCAGAGAATTCTTTTAAGACACGAATTGGATCAGGTCACTTCTCTTCTCAAAACTCTGCAGAGTGAAAGCCACAGGGCCCTCACAGTCGCTGGATTTGTCCTCGCATTACCACTCTGATGTCATGACTACATTTCCTATGAGTTATCACTCCTGTGCTCCACGCATCATTGGCATCCTGGTTACTCCTTGAGTACGTTAGGCATTCTCACACCTGGGGACCTCACTGACCCTTTCCTTGCTCTTCACTCAGATATCCATACGGCTAACTTCCCCACCTTCTTGAAACTTTAGCTCAGATGACCTTCCCAAGGTAGCCTACCCTGACTACCCCAGTTAGAATTTCAAATAATGCACGCCATCTTTTCATACCCAATCCCTCCAACCTTACTCTATGTTTTTTCATAGCATTTATCACCTTCTACTCTAATTGGGTGAAATGGAATTAAATGAAAAACAAAAATCAAGACTTCTTCCAACTGCTGATTTAACCAGATATCCACATTTATATTATATAAATATGGCCCACTTGTCATGAAACTTTTCTCAAAGACTGTTCTATTTCAACCAATATAAACTAGTAAATATGAAGGTATTTGCTATACTAATTCATGTTTGCTATAGTATGTTAAGGACAGTTGGTCAAATTTTGAGGATGTTTCATTCAAATAAGGGAATTTTTCCAAGTATTCACTAACATGACCTTTTTCTACTTTGATGGCACTATGGTTTTGAAATAAACTTACATTTCATCTATTCAAAGAGCTCACCCCAAAGGTGCATTTGTATAGTACGGCATTAGGAAACTAAAAAAAACTGATGCATTTCTTAGCATTAGTACTAAAAAAGAAGTTTACCTTTAAGGTAGAAGTGTTACCTTATAATCCTAAAAAGTTGACAATTTGAAGAGTTACTAACAAAATAATAATCAAACTACCACCATTTCATCTTTTTTCTCACTCCCCACCCTTCCTCAAAAAGGGAATTTTATCACAATTATTCATTTTATCATTTTATCACAATTATTAGAACATTATTTCTTGGTTATACTTCAATCTGTTTCCTTTGACACATGGCCAACTCTCCCGCTTTTAGTCTTCTGACAGTTCTCAAACTCCTTCAGATTTATTGTCAATCACTTTTGAATACATATAAGGTGATACAAACAAGGGCAATATTAAATCAAGTATCAAAATTGAATATGAATGAAATAGAGTGAATATCATTTGAAGACACAAGATAAAAATAAAAAGTCTGGGGCCGGCCCGTTGGCACAGCAGTTTAGTGTGCGTGCTCTGCATTGGCGGCCCAAGGGTTCGCAGGTTTGGATCCCGGGCACACACCAATGCACCGCTTGTCAAGCCATGTTGTGGCGGCGCCCCATATAAAGTAGAAGAAGATGGGCACAGATGTTAGCCGAGGGCCAATCTTCCTCAGCAAAAAAGAGAAGGATTGGCATCGGATGTTAGCTCAAGGCTGATCTTCCTCACAAAAGAAAAATAAATAAAAAATAAAAATAAAAAAAATAAAAAGTCTTCTGTATTCTATTCAATAGAAAAATTAGGGCTAAAATACAACATAAAGACTAGTTAGACTTCAAGACTCAGTTGAGCAGCTCAGATATATTTGGAGGCTCTGAATTGCCCAGCACTTTTCATTTCAGCAATGCAATCCGATCACAGCTATTTTGTTATATTTCATTTAACCATTAAACTTATATGAAAATTTTCATGTGTTTAAATCATGTCTTCCTAATAAAGTTGGAAGCTTTCTCTTAAAGAGAATAAATAATATATTGATGTTCATAGGCATTCTCTGTGGTACCCAGCACATTGTTATATAAATAAATATTCAATAATAAAACTGTTGATTGCCAAACAATTGTTGTTTCTTAGTATAAATTAAAAATCCTGAAAAACACTGTCTTTCAGAACTTAAGGGCTATAGATCTCAAAGAATTTTACTCAATGAGAATAAATCAAATTATGGGGCCAGATATATCACAACAGGATCCCACGCACAAAAGCATCCCTAGCTTCCAAACCAATTATTTTTGATTGGTAAAAGCATTACATGGAAGGATGCTACAGGACAATGAAATTATTAATAACTTCCAGCAGTAAATTCAATTATTAGGACAATTGGTGCTTGTGTATGTGTTACATGGGCAAAGCAGGAGGCGAGAGAAGTTCTTTCTTTTTAGTACTGATTTTTATGAAAATAATAAAATTTAAGCACTGAACTCAACAATTGCTAGGTAAATATCAGTGTGCTACAAGTACATAATCAGCATAAAATTGTAATCACCAGCCATACTTTGCTGCTTCTATCAAAGCACCACTTGCGTCCACATTAAATTTGAGAATATTATCACTGCATTTTTGAAGGCAGTATAGTTTATGGAAGATGATACATAATTAAGAATAGTCTGGCTTATGTTGTCTGAGACAAAGGGATGGTTTTGCACCTCCAAATTCCAGAATTCTTTTCAACATTCTCAATGAAATAGGTATGAGAGGTATGTGAAATCAGCAGAGGTATACCTAAGGCAAACTTCCACTTATCTAAGGTCTAATTTATGGTCTACCTAAAACAGATCTCTCAGTTCTTTCAATGGTTTGGGCCTTCTCTATTGTTTTGCCATAACTGGATCATCAATACGGGATAATTTTTATTGCGTTGTTCAGGTCAGCATTTCCATTCCCTAATTATTCCTTGACTTGATTTGTCTTCATCAATCACAGGAAGACACTCCTCCCCAATGAGAGGATGGCTCCAGGAGCTGACCAAGGGATGCTACCAGCAAAGGCCTTCATTGACCTCCCATTCAAGAGAAAAAGGTTTAGTTCACAGAGGCAAATAGTCATTTAATTTTAAAAGGAGACAAATGATGCTGCTCTTAGAAATGTCTTTTGCAGTTATTTAGCAGAAATCATCATTGTACTACCAAGAAACGTGGAAGCCATACCAAACACAGGCAAAACATTGCATTTTGGATATTTACAAATCCTCTGAACATGATTCATGAAAAACAAATACAATGATCTTACAATCAAGAAAAGTTGAAACTTTATCCAAAAGTATCACCTTTCTTCTCCAGAATGATAGCTCAGCATACTGGTCTCAGGCCCTGCATGGCAGACCTGGTGCACTTTCCTAGATGCACCATGTAGGCGTACAGTCTACGGCAGAGTTTCTCAACCACTGGACTGCTAACATGATGGGGCAGATAACTCTTTGTTGCAGAGGATCTCCTGTGCATCGAAGGATGTCACCAGCATCCCTTGACTCTAGAAACTACCACCACCACCCCGCCCTGAGTTATGACAAGCAAAATAATGTGTTGGTCAGTGCCAAGTGTCCCCTGGGGGCAAAATCACCCCCAGATGAGAACCACTGGTCTATGGTGAATCACAAGGTTCCTTTCAGGATGAATACTCATTGCTCTGAAATTCTCTTTTTGCTTTATTTGGTGGCCAATCTGTTACTGAGAGAAAGAGATTTCGGGGGGCCTGAGATGGAAAGAACTATCTGGTTTGAGGAAGGAGGGGAATTTACTAACAACTCCAGAGAGAAAGGGAAAAATAGAAAGAGGGAGAAAGGTGGTATAGTCATTAACGTCTTTAGCCCTCAATCAACTGAATAAACTCCTGATATAAGTGATTCATTAATTTATTAGTAGAGACTAGGAAAGGAGTCAGATTTTCACTTCCAGGTTGAATTGCTATGGGAGGCAAAACAATATCCCTCAGAGATGTCTACATCCTAATCCCTGGACCTGTAGATATTTTATGTTACATGCAAAAAGGAGTTAAGGTTGCAGATAGAATTAAGGCTGCTAATCAGCTGACCTTGAAATAGGGAAATTATCCTGGATTATCCCAATGAGATCATAAGGGTCATGGAAAGTGAAGAAAGGAGGCAGAAGAGGAGGATGAAGGGATGTGATGTGAGAAGGACTAAACCTGCTGTCGCCAGCTTTGAAGATACAGGAAGTGGCCATGAGCCAAAGAACGCAGGTAGCCTCTAGAAGCAAGAAGAGGCAAGAAACGGATTCTCCCCTGGAACCTCCAGAAAAGGAACAAAGGCCTGCTGACACCTTGATTTTAGCCAAGTGAGACCCATGCTGGACTTCTAACCTAAAGAACTGTAAGAGAATAGATTCGTGTTGCTTTCAGCCACTAAGCTTATGGTAATTTGTTACAGCAGCAATAGAAAACTAATACAGTCAGTGATAAGTGATACAGCAAAAGAGGGCACAGGGCTTGGCTACAGGGAAGCCTGAGCAAGTGAACTATCAGGAATTTACAGAAACTGTACAGTGGAAGATGCCCATATCTCAATGGCCATATAAATGGGGATATGAGCCAAGGTTAACCATCTATGAAAATCAGGAGGCCCTAGCTGACACCTATGATACAGGAAATTAAAAAAAGAAATCCATCTCAGAGACTCATTGGGAGAATGTAAGTAGATTTTGTATATAAAATGTGCAGCACAGTGCCTGGCACATCCTAAGTGTTAAACAAATGTTTATCGTGGGTATTCTACTGCATTCTCCCTGTGGACAAATAGAAAAGATTTTGCCACAATGGAATAATCTTTCCTTTGTTTGCCTAATAACAAGTTACACTACTGATTACGCAAAATGCACAGAGAGAGAGAGAAATCACGTGCCATTAGGCCTCTCTTAGAATCCTTAGAATGATCAATAACTGTGTGCTATTCTCTGTGGTCTCAATCAATACACGATTCCAGTCATCATGAACTCACTCCAAGCCTCTGCCTCCCTGACACCTTATCAGGAGCAAGAGATAAGCTGTAACAATTCTTCTGGATCTGAAAGCACATCTATCATTGTGACAAATGCATGTTATGGCATTATATTTTCTCCACCTAGCCTCGTTTTAATATCACAAGTCTGTACATAATATCACACGATTCTGACTCAAGCTCGCATTGTAATGCCTTCTGGACTGCCAAGCCATAATGACCTTGCCTAGAATATCCAGCTGGTTGGCTGATATAAAATATAGGGTGAAGCCAGGATTTTCAACAAGCCAAGTTATTCCAGAGAAGCATGAACTCACTAGAGGCTGCAGTGCTAATTTTATATCATGTTAATTCTAGCCAGGAAAACTGCCCTTTTTTTACACTGGTATCAGAAAAAAGTCCAGTAATTATTTGAGGCAAGAAATAATTGCTGTTTTTGTTTTTATTTAGGAGAATACAAAATCACAGAGAACATTACAGATGAAGAGGAACATCTCAGATTATTATAATCAGCCAATCAGAACTTTAATGAGTTGTTTAAGATTTTCTCTCTCTCCTCCATGGAGATGGCAGTTCTGTTCCATTAATAGGATGCTCCATCACACTGGCAGAAAACTTGGAGATTACTCTGAGAGATAACGATCACCACTTTTAGCATTATTGTTTATTAGAGCTGACAGTAACTTGAAAGAGTGATCACTTTTGCCCTTAGTTAGAGATAGGGAGACACTTCATTTATTCATTCATTCAACATACCTATGCTCTGTAAGGCCTGTGCAGGTCTCAATCAGACGTGGACCCCTGTATCATCCAGCAAATCAGTGGCAAAGCTGTGATCCCAAGCTAAGAACTTTCACAGAACAGAGCAATCAATATACCTATTAAAATGCCAACTTATATTGTGACTAAAGAAAATAATCTACTATTTATAAATTGTAAGAATATATTAAAAATAGAAGTAGAATCTAAGCAGTGCTGGAAATCTAAAATTTCTCGTCGTTTCATGACCTAATCCACATCAGATTCCTTTCTCCAACCATCATGGAGTTGGTGCCACATGTAGGGCCTCACTGCCATCTTTAATCAACTAAGAAAAACCAGCTGTGCAGAAGAAGCAGCACGAACAGAGTCCCAAGATGGAGACTGGCTCAGATATTTACAATCACTTGTGACCTCTGGCAAATCCCTTCCCCATTCTTATCTTCATCTTTCTCATCAATATAATAGGGTTGCCTCCATTCTCACAGGATTCCTAGGTGGCTTTATTGGGTTTTTGTATTTAAAAACTGTGACACCTTCACATTCACGAGAAATGATTAGGATGGACCTCTATCTTAGTTGAGTTTTCACTATAAAATGGAAAGTGAATCCTACCATTCGTGTCAAGACTCGCCATGCGGTTCTGTACACCATCACAGAGAACTGGGTTCACGGGAGAAGGGGATGCGGGAAAAATCCCCCGATCTAAACAAAGGCTAGATGTCAACTGTAGACACAGCCACAGTGAGACATGAAGTATGTGTCACAGGTGTCCCTGGCCTCACTTACAACCACTCTCCCTGCAGCGCTGCTTTATGATCACATTGGCCACCACTAAGACCTGGGGCTGGTCTGCTTGTCAGGACAGCCTTCACGTGTTCCAGTGTGATCTGATTCTGGTGTGCGTTCCCACCTCAGGGCGGTCTCATGTGGGAAGCATTAACAATAGGACAGAGCTACAAGTGTGAGCACTATGTTACTTTTAAATGAGGGATGAAACTCATATAAACTAAATGAACCAAACTAATGACCTTTGATGTTAAATAACTAGATCTTCAGAATCAAGACAATCACAGAATTCATTGGTTCTTTAAAAGTATCCGACTCAACAACAACAATAACAACAACTTCAAAAATGGGCAAAGGACTTGAGTAGATATCCCTCCAAAGAAGATATACAAATGGCCAATTAGCACACAAAAAGGTGCTCAATGTCATTAGTCATTAGGGATATGCAAATCAAAACCACAATGAGATATCATTTCATACCCATTAAGATGGCTATAATTTTAAAAAGTGGGAAATAACAAGTGTTGGTGAGAACGTGGAGAAACTGTTAACTCGCATGCATTGCTGATGGGAACGTAAAATGGTGCAGCTACTGTGGAAAACAGTATAGCAGTTCCTCAAATAGTTAAATACAGAATTGTCATATGAGCCAGCAATTCCACCCCTAGGTATATACACAAAGGAACTGAAAGCAGGGACTCAAAGGGATGCTTATACACTATTGTTCACAGCAGCGTTATTCACAACAGCCAAAGGTGGAAACAAGCCAAATGTCCATTAACAGATGAATGTATAAACAAAATATGGTATATCCATACAACGGCATATTATTCAGCCATAAAAGGGAATGAAATTCTGATACATGCCATAACATGGGTGAACCTGGAAAGCATCATGCTAAGTGAAATAAGTCATACACAAAAGGACAAACATTATATGATTCCGTTTATATGAAGTACCTAAAATAGCCAAATTCATAGAGGAAGAAAGTAGAACGATGGCTGCCAGGGGCTGAGGGGAGAGTGGGAACGAAGAATTATTATTTAATGGGTACAGAGCTTCTATTTAGAATGATGAAAAAGTTCTGGAAATGGATAGTGGCGATGGTCCCAAAACATTGTAAATGTATGTAATGCCACTGAATTATATTTTAAAAATGGTTAAAATGGTATATTGTATGTTATTTATG
This sequence comes from Diceros bicornis minor, assembly GCF_020826845.1. Classification (NCBI taxonomy): domain Eukaryota; kingdom Metazoa; phylum Chordata; class Mammalia; order Perissodactyla; family Rhinocerotidae; genus Diceros; species Diceros bicornis. The sequence continues at coordinate 52,360,829 of NC_080759.1, read as the reverse complement.
TTATGTATATTTTGCCACAATAAAAAACATACCTATTTTTAAAAAGTGTTTTGCCTAAGAGGTGCAACAGAGGGTGAGGAGACAAAGCAACGTGGGCCAAATACAAGCATTTTCCCTTTTCTAAAGGGAATTAGAATTAGGAACTTGTATTAGGAATTTGTATTAGGAACAAAATGAGAAAAAAATAAGCAGGAAATTGGTTTAATTCCCTTGACATAGCAGCTAATCAGTATTAGGATGAAAATCTCAAGATGCCTGCACTTTGAGAATGCTGGGGAGACCCTGATGGGCATAACCACTTGGCAAATACACACACACAGAGTGACACTGAGGGGAAAGTGGTCATGTTGGAGTCCGCTGCACCCATCATAGTGGCCTCATGAGGAGAGCCAAAAGGGCGAGTGGGGGGCTGCTGGGGGGACAGGTCCATTAGATGCCTCTTTTGGTCTACATCACGGTTCCCATCCATGTGTGATTTTTCCCCCACCCCCAGCAGACATTTGGCAATCACTAGAGACATTCTGGCCGTCACAACTAGGGGGTGGGATACTACTGGCATCTAGTGGGTAGTGGCCAGAGCTTCTGCTAAACATCCTACAATGCACAGGACAGCCCCACAACCAAGAGTTACCCAGCCCATGATGCAAATAGTGCTGAGGTAGAGAAACCCAGCTTCACGTGAAAGCTGACCCTGCTCAGCGGTCAGTCTAATAAAATGGAGAGACAGTGACACTTACGACCTAGCTGTGCAGGCAGAAATATTGGAGATCCAGCTCTACTAAACAAGAACACGCTTTTGCAAAGTTCCCTGACTTAAGTACACTTGATGATAAACAAAAATTCCCTTAGCTCAATTCCCCATAAAAAAGAAGAGCTAAGAATGCATCAAGTGCTCGGCTGGCTTTTGCAGAGCAGAGCAAGAAAATCTGTCATCTCCACATCTCTCTGAGAGGCAGAGGATGTTTCTCCCCACCTGTTGCTATCTACTACTTTGATGACTCCATCCAATCATGGAGAACTGGCCCCAGGACGTGCTAGTACAAGAACTGGCAGGAAAATGGGAGTTAGCGCCAGGAGGGAAACATCCACAAATTCTGAGTAAGGTACAGAGGTCGAATATACTACTGACTGATCAAGACATACTTTGTAACATCGATTTGTGGCAAATTAACCTTTGGTGGAAACTCACAAATGAGGCTTCCATTTAAGTCACCAACAATGGACTGAATCTTTGCATCACCCCAAAACACATACGTTGAAATTCTAACACCCAGTGTGAAGGCATTTGGAGGGAGGGCCTTTGGGAGGCGATCAGGTCATGAGGGTAGAACCTTCATGAATGGGGCTTATAAAGGAAACCCCAGAGAGCTCCTGCACCCCTTTGGCCATGTGAAGACACAGCGAGAAGATGGCTGTCTATGAACCAGGAAACTGGCTCTCACCAGACACCAGATTTCTGGAACCTTGATCTTAAACTTCCTAGACTCTAGAAGTGTGAGAAATAAATGTCTTCTGTTTACACCACTCAGTCTACGGTAACATGTTATAACAGCCTGACCTAAGACACCAATTCTCGTATTTATACGGCTTGGTCTGTAGAAGACATCGCATAGAGGTAGACATGTTGCTTAGCCTCTCTATGCCTCAGTTTCTTCATCTGTCCAATAGATGAAAATAGTACCTACCTCGTAGGTTGCTAGGGGGATTCAAGGCGTTAATTATTTACATAATTAACTCAAAATAATACTGGCACATCAGAAGTGCTACATCTGTATTGATAAAATAAAGACTGTAAATGGCCCTTAATGTTAGAGGCAGCCAACTGCACCATTTTAGAGAGAAGGAATCCAAGGCTCAGAAAAGTTAAAAGTGATGCCCAAGTTCCTATAGATTATCCGTAGCCAATATTAAAATGGAAATGCTGGGTAGCCAGAAACTGAACACTGAAGACTACATTCAAAATGTTCTTGCCAAGAAGAAAAAAAATATTTGGAGACATGGAGGAGGAAATATTTTAACATTAAAAATGTTCTTCACTTTGTATCCAAAATATTAATATTGTATGTAATATATAAGCAGGGCTAAGCCCACAGTAATTTGAAATAATTACCTAAACTTGTCAACGTCAAACAAATATATCTAAAGTTTATGGCCAAATAATAGTTTTTATTCTCAAATCCACAAGTAAAGTGGATGTGACACTATAAAGAAATAGGAGTAGACTAAGTCAGTCATTTCATTGTGGTATTGGTTTCATGACTGGTGACATTTACATTCAAAACATCGAAGGAGCTCACGCCTTGAGCTTTGAGGTATTGCTCTGAAGCAAACCTACAAAACACATTCAATGACGGCTTATTTCATGGATTCCTTCTTTTCTGTTTACCGTTTCATTTCTTTCAGAACTATTAGATTTATAACAATCTGTATTTTAAAAAAAGAAAAGATTGTGAAATCTTTAGAAACTTAACTGACAGTTTACCAAGGTCTCATAAACTGTACCAAAGACAGACTTTCTGGCACCCTCTACAGGCTTCACTTGTGTCTCTAAATGATCTCCACCAATATATGTGCTTCCTCCTTGTGATGCTGTTAATGTCTTTGTAACTTAAAATGAAGCAATTCTTTACAACTCATTTTCAGACCAGAGATTGGATAAGAATAAGAGACAATTCTGGTAGTAAGAGTTTCACTGGCAAATTTCCTATTCTATTACTGGGAAGGAGAAAGGACGAAACCTTTTTTTGGAGGGTGGGTAAAATAATAGTATGATTGGATTTGATAATTTCTGGATATTTCCTGTGAAAACCTATTCACTCCTAAATAGTTATTCAATAGTTTCTTGCATATCTGTCCAAAACTCCTACATAATAATAAAAAAAGAGCAAAATGTAGTTCTAAGATGTTTACAGTGTTTAAGGCAGAGCACACTCATGCACAAGTATTTAAAAGTTAATCAATATCATGATACTACCTGATTTGACACTATAAGATGGAAACAGCTATTCTAAAACAGGACCATCTTTTCCAAGCCAAACAAGGCAGCCAGCAGGTGAACGAACTACAGCGCCTCTGCTCCTACCACCAGGGCATGTTCAGAGATGTGTCATGCGAGGGCTGAGGTTTTTTCTCACTAACCCCTACATATTCATCTTGCCAGATGAATTGGGTCACAAGGAGATTTTACTGTCTATCAGTTTATCACTTTATCATAAAGTTAAAATCAATATAAACATATTACATATAAGTCACCTCTCCATTCTGAACCAATTAAGAAAAACTGGATGGAATTCACTTTCTAAGTGGAGTCGTCCCAACTGGGCAAGGAGACGGAACAGAGGCCACCCCTGGGACAGCTGCCCAAGGACGAGGTGATGAGAAGGATGGTATGTGCAGTTTGACAATAGAGTACTGACCTTCAACACACTCATTCCACTAGAGGGGTGACACGTCCCCACTGGTGGCAAAGACAATAAACACCGAGGGAGAGACCATCTAATATTACCACATCTGGGGAGTGGAGAGGATGGGGAAACCAACATAGACTTAAGATATTCTTTCTTTTTTAAAGCTATTTATTTGAAGATTGCTGAAGAAATATCTCACTAATTTAGGTTTAAGAACATAAAAGTTTTTTATTATTTTTGATAGAGTGTATATTACATGCAGGGAAGAGACATGACAACAATAACTAGTCTGGACGCTTAAATTTGATATTCAAGTTAAAGTCTTCAACAGGGATTGGATGCATTAATTATTTTAAATTAATATGTATGTGAAAATAATTTTATTTCATATATTTTATGTGTTTTTTTTATAAACTGCTAGTTTCACCTTTGCTAACATCCAAGGCGCAAACTGTTACCCAGTTTGATTACCTTATATCTCACTTTCCCTCCCCGTTATTTTGTGACAACGCAATGAGAGTCTTCTCTTTATAGAAAAATACTTTCACAGCCAATGTGTAAGAATGACATAAAAGATTTCATATTTCTCATTTCATTTGTCATTGTGATTTTCTTCTAAATATAAAAAATAGGCTTCTTGTATTTTCTTTTTTATGGATGATATCTAGGTCCCAGAGAGAACAGCTTTAATATCTTTTTCCTACTTGTGGGAAAAGTATTAAAAGTTTGGTTAAATTGTCTTGGTTGTCTATAAATGTATAAATTCTCCATTTTCATAACAGCCATATCATGACTGACTAACGAATCAGACTTGCTTTGAAGGAAAAGAGAAAAAGAATGCAAACTTTGAAACTCATTAACCATACACTGAGGCTCTATCCTATTTCTAAGTTAAAACAGCAATCTTTAATGATAAAATTCTCTCATTCTTGTGACCTCTTTGTGAAAAACTTATCATAACTTTAACACTGCACAAAAACATGGTATTAATATCAAATGTCATTGAGCCAGTGAAATGTAATAACATTTACCTTAGGAAATTAGCACCATAATCCCTCACCCAGATAATCTGCACCAAGTCAAGGTAAATCCCATCATTAATTTTCAAAGGAAAATATAACCCAGACACTTTTTAAGTTAGATATGAAAGAATGGACATGTACTGGTGATTAAGTTGATAATGTCAAACAATTTTGAAAAAATTAAATTATCTAATCTAAAATTGGTTTGTACAAGTGGAAAAAAAATAAGATTTTTAATGTTTTACCCTATTCATAACTATATCTTTCATTTTTGTAATTCAGAAATAATTTTCCTATAAAACCACAAAGGTTTAGGAACAAAGCTTTCCAAATTGTTGAGTCATTCTAGTAGACACCTGTGTTCTACCGAGTGTCACATACTAGCAGGACACTAGCTATTAGTCTATTGTCGTACCCAGTTCTCCAGCTTCACAATTACTCCCTTACCACGCAGCCTCAATTTTCGCTTCCTAACTTCCATTTCACCCTTCAACTTGTGCAAGTACGTTGCGCCTTATGGTTGTTACTCTAAGAATACATAACTCAATAAAAACATCTTCTTACCCTAGCAAAGAAAAAACGCTGCCCAAAGCACCTTGGCACTTGGGATTAGTGACCTGAATAGACTCTGGATTTTGCTAGAAAGATTCACTAGCACATGGAGTTTCCAACCCATGTACACCAGCAAGACAGTAGTCAAGGTCATCAAAGCCAAATGCTGGCTCTCCATCAGGTATGTTTTTGCTTCCACAACAGTCTTAAGGGAGAATCCTTGATAAGGAATTAAATAGACTAAGTCACGAAGAAAGTGTGTAAATTCTCCACTTTCATAACAGCCATATCATGACTGAATAAGTCACATAAGATATTTAATTTGTGCTATTCACATAAAGAAGCAGAAGACAAGGTCCACTCCCCGTTTCTATTCCCATAGGAGAACAGGAAGACCATGTCGTATATGGTTTTATATATGTATGTATGATTTTCCATATAAATTATACATTGTGTATATAATCTTTCATCAAGGTGACTTTGGTCACAAATGCATTTCATAGAGAAGAATTCCATCTAAAAGTTTACAAGTTTTACACTTAATCACAGAGCTACAAATAATACAATCTTCCTTCAACAAACTCACTCTGTGTGTGTGTGTACATACACACACATACATAAAATTAAAAAGCATTTAAACATTTAAACAAAATAGAAAGATAACTTCACATGGAAAGTGAGGCTGGAAGAAATAGTCTAAGAGCCTGATTTGAATAAAAGGTAATCTTAAAAACACATGACATATTCATGAGCATATGCTATATTGAAGCAAGTTCAAAGCTAACATTGTTTTGCTTTGCACTTTTGTTGTTTTAATTGACAGTGAGTTATAAACATTTTCTAAGGTTTATTACAATGCCTCAAATTTAAATTTTAGAAATAAAGTTATTTGAATTATCATTATAAATCAAGCATGAAAGAAATAAGCCATATTTAACATGCTGATATTTAATCCAGAAAATCTGCTGAATTCTCTTTGTAGTTTTAATAGTTAATCCTTAGATTCCTTTGGGATTTGTAAGTAAACATTCATATTACCTGAAAATAATTTTTAAACATTTTTCTTCTTTCCAACCATTTGCTTCTTATGTCTTTTCTTGTCTTATTGTGATGGCTGAGGTCAAAGAAGGGGTTAGAGCAGATATTCTTTTGTTTTCATGATTAAAACGCTATTATAAACCAAGGGTTTCAGTATTATTAGGTTAAGAATATTCTCTTTAATTCCTAGTTTACTAAGAATTATCACCTATGACTTGGTATTGAAATTTATCATCTTTGAAACGTTGATTGAAATGACCATCGGTTTTCCTCCTTCATCAGTTAATATGGTGAATTACAGTATTTGTTGGCTGGTTCCTTCCTTGTGTCCTCAGATCCACCCCTCTACCTTCCTGGCTCTGTCCTCCATCATGGGGTTGCCCTGCAGGCAGTTTTCTGTACATCTGTAACAGCAGGCTTCCAGCTGAGCTTAGCCAATGGGAGGCCTTGACAGGAGGCTGGACGGGAGGAGGGAGGAGAGAGAGTATTACTCTCCTTTCCTCTCTGCCTCTCACAGCCTCTCTGACATCTGCTGCATCTCCTCCATGGCTCTAAGTCCCGCTGGATGGAATTCTCCCTCTGAGAAACCCAGGCCTTAGGTTCTGGTAGCACTGCCTTCCCCTATCTCTCTAGACAACAGTTTCTCAGTCTCAGCACTATTGACATTTTGGGGCCAGATAATTCTTTGTTGTGGGGACTATCCTGTGCATTGTAGAATATATAGCAATATCCTGGCCTCTACACACTAGATACCAGTAGCACTCCTCATCCAGTCATGACAACTAAAATGTCTCCAATGGTTGCCAAGTGTCTCCTGGGTGGGAAGAGGGGCCACAAAGCCCCTGGTTGAGAAACATAGCTCTAGGCTAAGAGGAGTCATGGCTTCCTGAAGCTAGTCTCTGAGTTACTTCTCCTACCCCTTGCTTGACTTCTCAGCTTTGCTCTCAACTATGTAACCAATCCCCTACATTAAATTTCCTTTGTTGTAAATACTGAAGTGGTCCATGACTGATAAAACAAATTTCTATTGTGAAATCATACTTAGATTCTTTTTTTTTTTTTGGTGAGGAAGATCAGCCCAGAGCTAACATCTGTGCCCATCTTCCTCCACTTTATATGGGACGCCGCCACAGCATGGCGTGACAAGTGGTGCATCGGTGCATGCCCAGGATCCGAACTCGAGAACCCCGGGCCGTGGAGGCAGAGCGTGTGCACCTAACCACTTGAGCCACCAGGCCGGCGCCCATACTTAGACTCTTAGAAATGACTGTAGCATGCATATTTGTAATAACTGGCTTTTATCTGCTTTCTTCCATTTTACTCCCTTGTCTTTTTTTCCTAATTTCTTGAGATGAACACTTAGCTCATTAATTACCAATTATTCTTCGTTTTCAATATATGCATTAAAGGCTATAAATTGCTACACTAGTTACATTCTTTGAGTTTTGCTATTTGCTGTTTTAATTGGCATTCAGTTACAAACATTTCTAAAATTCATTATGATGTTTCACAGCTAACTTTTGAAAGTAATTTTGAATTTTCATTATAAATCAAGAATATAAGAAATAGCCATATTTAATTTGTGAAAGAAGCATTTTTCAAAAGATAAGGAAGCAATTTTTCAACTGTATTGCCAATATTTGAATATTCTTGGAGATAATGCCCAATGTTTAAGGTATCTATTATCTAGAAGCTTTTATTTTATATTACTGCCCAATCCACAGGTAGAAAATAAAGATTTCGAAAAAAATTTCCTCACTTTCAATAATAATCATAATTATCACTACCACCATCAACTTCATCATATTCTGTTTGGCAGCATCATGATCTTTAAGACAAAGACATAAGAGAATTAAATGTGAAAAGTGCTCTAGTACAAAGGGCAGATACAATTGAAATATAATTTCAAATTATAAACATCAAATTCTATAAAACTACATATAAATCCACCTAATAACTAAACATATGTAAGCACAAAGAGCAATATGCAAAATTTTGAGAATTTCTGTATGGCAGAATCAAATAAATGAATCTCGTGTATAAGAAAAGAAATGCAGAACACAATTATCTTCTATTCAAGCTTTCTTCTTTTAAAAGTGCTTTACAGAATAGCTTAACAATTTTATACACATACACAGAGGCATACACAAAGAAACAGAAATTTTGGAAGCAATCAGAGACACACTCAAAAATGCAATTATATCTTTTCTGAATTGTTTTTCATTTTATCCTTGAAAAACTACATCAGTGTGTATTAACAAACATGGTATAACAGAGTTATTAAAAAAAAAAAACTCTATTGTAAATATTGCACATTTTCCTCAGTTCTGTTCCCTAAAGAATTTCTTCTCTGTCATCTTTGCTCTCTCCTACCAATATGTGTTATTTCTTCTAAAAGTTCGCTCACATGTCTCTGGGATGGGCTCCTCAGAGAACAGGTCAGGACCAAGAAAGGCAGCATTTAGAGAAGCCCAAAATACAAACGGCATTTGTACTTCTGTTGACTTCCTGTCTTCAGGGTATGTCAATGCTTAGAGAAAACAGGAGAAGCAAATGTTTGGCAGTGTTCTATCCCCTAGATCTCAAACTGAGTACAATTACATCAGAAAACTCCTCTAAAGCTTGTACACCTGCTAAAGTGACTAAACGTTACTTCCAGAACCCTGAGCTCAAGTTTGTAGCTTAAGATCCACTGACCACAAAATTGAGTGTCTATATCTTTTTCAGATTATTATTTCATAAGAGCCACGCCAGTCTCCCGTACATGAGCAGCCGCCCAGCACTGAGACTCTCTCCTGCCCAACCTGGACTCCGCTCTCCCCAAATTTCCTCAGACTCCAACAGAGAACACTAGCCCAAGGGAGCAGGAAGCACATGGACATGGGAGCACCACGTCTGCAAGGTGCAAAGAGAGATGGGCCTCTCTGGAGTTTCGCTACCATCTAGCCTGGATGTCTCAAATTAATAACATTTTTCATTTCTGTCTCTGCAATTACACTGGAAGCTTTTTCCGGGGCTCTTCAAGACCTCCTCGCTCTTTGATTGCCTCTGCCAGCTCCAGCCACCCCGCACAGCAGAGCTGCCTGCAGAGGAGCCTGCAGTTTCCATGGAGACAGTGCCAGCTCGGAGGGGGAGGGCAAGGCAGATGCCAAGTGGAGCAGGCGAACCTGGCCGCATCACCACTGACTCCTGAGGTCCTCAGGACAGACCCTTAAGCAGCAAGGACAGGAAGACGGGGGAATTGACGGGGCAACAGAACTGGGTGTAGAACAAACTGAGAGGAGAAAGAGAGAGCTTTAAAATTGGCAAGTATCTCTGGATCTGATGCACTGTTTCTACCAAAATGAAATGTAAAAATCAGGTCTTCAAGTTTATTTTAAAAAAACTATATATATGCATGCATGTGCATGTCTGTGTGTGTATATATACATATATATATCCTATATATATATAGGAAAAGTTTGATCTGCCTTCTCTTAACATCTGGAAATAGCATTTCTAGAAAAGCTAATTTTTATGGAAATATCAAAAAACAGCAAGACAGCTTTGGAGTGTGCTACCATTTTATTTGAGCACATTATCATAATATTTATTCCCAATCATGATTCACGCCCTATTCTGTGCCATTAATGAGACTTTGACATTTTTTCTTACTTTTATACAAAATCCTCAGTTTTTACTTTATGTACAAGAATTTTGAAGCAAGATTTGTTTTACTAATAGAAACTGTAGGCTCACAAAGTAACTCCTAAAGTTAAAGTATATCTAAGCTGTCCAATTCTCATTCAGATATTCTATCAACATTCTTTTTCTATGACGTGTTTAGAGCTATTCACCAGTATCTGCGTTCTCTTTGTCCTCTGGGCATATAGTTGGACTGGGCTTCCCTCTCCCTTTAAAATTGAGGATGGCCACGTAACTCGCTCTGCCTGATGAAACAGGATTGAGTGATATATCTGACCCAGTTTTCCGCTTCCCTTTCCCTACCTCAGTAGTCATGGAAGAATGTACTAAGATGTAGGATCCATTGGCCTCGATCCCAGAATGACTAGGATTATCCGAGTCTCCATTCTCATCTTTCACCAACACATGCTGAAGATGTACTGACTTTGACTCTTTTAAGCTGCTGAAATTTGAGGGCTGTTTGTTAAAGCAGCATAAGCTAGCTCACCCTAATGGATACACAACCTCCTCACTCAATCATAAAATATTTTAATTAAGACATTATGCTCATTTGTATGAGGTGCCCAGAAAATTATGACAGATTCTCTCTTCAAAGTCACAGTCTGACAAGTTAGCAGATGATTAATATAAAAGGCAATACATGAAATACTCCACAGTAAACAGAAAACAAAATTTCTGTAGGAGTTCACTTTGAGCTGAGGTTAAGACTGAAAGGCTTAGCACAAGAAAGTGGCCTTTAAGATAGTGATGTTGAAGAATTAGTAAACCAAGAAGATCACCTTCTACCACAAGTTAGATGTGGCAGCCTATGACATACAATAAAGCCTCAACAATTATTATCACTAGTATCACTATTAAAGCGAGAAAGCTGCAGGTTCTATTGTGCTCTAGAGACTCTGCATGGATAGGTCTAGTTGAATTTGAATGGCAGAAAAATAAGAAATAATTTTTCAGTATAAGTGTGTCCCATGCAGTATTTGGGACATACTCATACTGAAGAAAAAAAAATCTGTTGTTTATCTGCAATTCAAACTTAACTAGGTGTCCTGTATTTTCATTTGCTAAATCCAGCAACCCTATCCATGAGTACAGCCTGGGATGGCATAGGTTATGTAAGAGGGCTAGTGATGAGGCGTTAAAGTTATCAGTAAGATGATTTATAAAATAAAGACTAATTACATTTTTTGGTTCTGTAAACGGAAGAAAGATGCCCACTCATTTGTTAAAATATTCTCAAAATAAATGACAACAATGCCCTTTGCTTTTATAAAAGCCACACACTAAACAAAATACATACATTAAGTGAGAAATTTTGCAAATTTTGAATTATACATGTCTTATGATGGTACACATCATCAAACAAAAAAAGTTTTCTTTTTTATTGCTTTTTTTGTAATTTTGAGAAATTATTCTCCTTTTCCTCACCTTAACCCTAAATCCAGGATATGGATGATAAAAAATGGTTTACGCTGATTTACAATTTAATAATTAATAAATAAATTTGAATAAAAATTCTAAAATATTAGGACACAGTCCAAGCCTATTAAAATCAAACAAAAATGTCCTTTCCTTTATTGATAGCTTTAAAAACTTTGAGCAGGCATTTAAAAACTTCTAGTGTTAAAAATTAGATTTCAAAAATAAATAACCTTTATCTTTTAGGATATTTTTAGGTTTACAGAATAATTGCAAAGATGATACAGAAAGTTCCCATATACCCTACACACCATTTCCTTTATTAAGAACATCTTACATGAGTGTGAAATATTTGTTACAATTAATGAACCAGTGTTGATACATTATTATTTACTAAAGTTCATACTTTATTCAGATTTACTTAATTTTTCCCTAATGTCCTTTAACTGTTCCAGGATACCATACTGCATTTAGTCGTCATGTATCCGTGGGCTCCTCTTAGCTCTGACAGTTTCTCAGACTTTCCTTGTTTTTGATGACCTTGAAAGTTCTGAGGAGTACTGATCAGATATTTTCTAGAATTTCTCTTATTTGGGGTTTGCTTGATGTTTCTTTTATGATTAGACTGGGGCTATATAGTTTTGGGAGGAAGTCACAAAAGTCAACTGCCATTTTCAACATATCTAGATTCTTTAACTGACAATTTTTATGATATGTTCATTTATATTCTTGGAAACTAAATTATATTTGAAAGCCCCCAACTTAATATTACCAGAATATCCAGTCTAAAGTAAAAATTTGGACAAGACTCAGAAGCTTCAATTAGATAAATGAATGGCATTCTAATAGGATTCTAATATTGTTTAGAATGATCACATAACATTTTCAACTGCAAAAACAAAAAATCATTGAAACTTAGAAAAGTCTCATGAAACTATTAGAACATTACATTTACTTGTCCTTTAAATAAATCCTATGTAATTGAAACACTAAAGTTACAACCTTATAACGAGGCTAAAAGAAACAGGAAAGATAGAATCAGTGATGAAGATAAGAAGAGCAGCTCCTATGGCAGAGTGCCAGCCTGCACCCCACTCCCCAGGGCCAAACATACCTGCTGACAGTTCTTTAAGTTTCTTGGGGACCTCAGTCAATTCTTTTCAGCCTTGCCAACCTAAATCCAAACAATGGTTTCCCCCATGACCCAAGAGCTGGCACATCTCCCTTAGTACTTTAAAACATAAGAGAATTTGAATCTCTTATTTATTATTAACCCACCAAATGGTAAATTCTAGGAGAAAAAAGGATAAGTTATTTTGCAATTATTAATTAGCTCCTTAACTAATGAGACTAATGATTAGGTTTAAATTGCCATTTTTATAGGTCAAATACAGTGGCGTGTCAGTAATTTCACATGGTCCTACCTAACACAGTTATGCGTCACTTAACGACAGGGATATGTTCTGAGAAACGCATTGTTAGGTGACGGCTTCATTGTGTGAACATCACAGAGTGTACTTACACAACCCTAGATGGTATAGCCTACTGCACACCTAGGCTATACGGTACTAAACTTACAGGACCACTGTCATATATGTGGTCTATTGTTGACTGAAATGTTATTATGCAGCACATGACTATACTCTCAACAATATAGTGATGTCAGCCTGGATCTGTATTTTTCAAATTCCCAGAATGATCCTTAAACAAACACCTTTTCAAGATATTTACTACCATTGGTAAACAATCAGCTAAGTGTCTCATTTCCCTCTTTGCATAAGACTCAAAGCCAAATGCTGAAATTATTGGACAGCACGCTGCATATCAACAGTGCAGTTGAATTTTGTGATAAGGGGCCAGAACACTGCCTTCCACTGAGCTCATGAGGTGAGCGGCATCTGGGCACGCACACAGATGACACATTTTCAGTTACAAACCCTGAAAATGCTTTCCAAGACTAAACTGTGTCAGTGATTTTAAGACATGATTTACAGACAGATTCAAAAGATAAAGATTCAGAAATATGGAGCCAATACAATGCTCCAACAGAGAAACAATGTAATCCAAATTATTGCTTCGGTGGATAGCAACGATTTAAACATCAAAAGGAACCACCTTAGAGTACTCTTGTTATGTAAGAGGAAGCTCTCCAATCTAATGACAATAGTTTCATATCTTCAAGCATCTTCTATGTGCAGGTGTCATATTTCAAAGACATAATTTAACTAAAGACATAGCTAATTTAAATAAAAAGGGGATTTTGTGATAGCAGAGTCCAAACATGAGATATGCAAGTTTATAACAGCAAATACTTCTTTTTCTGTTAATATTAACTCTGAGTTATAGATATTTCCTATATGAGATGAAATAAAAGTAAACATGCAATTACTAAAATACCACACTTGAAGTCACATCAATTGGCTTCTGACATTTTATTATGCAGTAGTTAAAAAAACACCCACATCCTTGACAGATTAACATTTAGTCTTTATAAAACAAATCACTACATTTCCAACATATATCACTCAAGATCTTATGCCAAGATTATATTTGGATAACTTTTTAGTAATTTAAAATAATTTACTTTTCTTTCAGTTGACAATATTCCAAATCATAGATGGTATCTTCAAATTAAATATGAGAAATGGAGAGAGAGAAGTCAAGAGGGCGGCGTAGGCAGACCCTGAACTCACCTCCCCTGTGGACACAGACAATTTACAACTACTCATGGAAAAATTACCCCTGAGACAGAACTGAAAAGTGGATAAGAGGAACTCCTGCAACAAAGGACAATCCTAATAGAGGTGGAAGAGGCAGAGACTCCCTTCTGGAGAGGAAAAACGCCGCCTTCACAAGCCGCCGGCTTCACGGCCACCCGGGAACAGCCCAGAGGTACGCAGACTCCCTGGAGCAGCGTGGCCCTGAGCGGGGGAGCGCCCCCGCTGTGGGCATTTTGTGGACCCAGCACAATCGAGACGAGTGGCATAACATCTGACTTTGCCTGCTACTAAAACATTGGGGAGCACCCCCAGAGAAGCTGGTTCACAAAGAAATTAAAACCGGCTCTTAAAGGGCCCACATGCAAACTCACCCGTTTCAGAAAGCAACAGAAAATCACCAGACAGAAAGGTGCACAGTGCTTTGGTTAAAAGAGACTCACCTGATAGGCCCTGAGTGCACCTCGGTGAGAGGTGAGACCTCTCCAGGAACTGGGACATTGGCGGCGGCCATTGTTGTGGCCTGGTGTGGGCGTGCTGACACAGACACCATTGGAGTTCTCCCTGGGGCCTGCTAGCCTAGGTCTGCCCCACACACTAGAGGACTGATTTAATCCAGCTCAGCCAGGGCAGGCAGCCCACCCTAGAGACTGGCCCCACCCAACAAGCCCTCAGGCAACTTGGTGACTGGATTCTCTGCAGCCTGGCAACAGCCCACTTCAGTGGGGCAGGGCTAGCACAAGGAGTGGGTGGAGAGTGTGGGGCGGTGGTGGAGTGTGTGGGGCTCCCAAGGTGGAGAGACTGGGTCCACTTCAGGAGGTCAGGGCACGCACACGGGGCAGGACTGTGTTGACTGTGTGTATGGACCTGTGGGCGGCAGGGCTTGTCAGCTGCAGAAGACTTGTGCTTCTCAAAGACCCACATAGGGGGTTTGCCCCACCTTTCAAAGCCTGAAACAATTGGGTGCTCCCGTGCCTGAGGCCAGCCTCACACAGCTGTAATCCTCAGAGAGCTGACAAGAGACCTACAAGCTGGGGGCTTATAGCAATTGTAAGCCGCTTAGCCTAACAACCTACCACACTGGGGCCTACTCACTTGAAAGAAATACTGCAACACAAATGTGGTATTAGAACTTGCAGCCAACTGTGCTGGGGCTCCCCACACCTGATAAGGAGACTGAAAGGCCCACAACAACTACAAGCAGCTGAGCATTACAACAGCTGGCCAGGAGCATGACTCGGCCTCCAAGGGCGCCTACAGGGAGAACAAGCAGGCCACAATAAAAGGACACACGTAGCCCACATAGGGGTCACCCCTGGAACATTGAGAACTGAGGGAAGCACACTGGAGGCCTCCTAAGGCATCACTTACATAAGGTCACCTATCCAAGAGCAGGAGACGTAGCTGACCTACCTAATACATAGACACAAGCACAGGGAAAGAGGCAAAATGAGGAGGCAAAGGAATACATTCCAAGTAAGGGAACAGGACAAAACCCCAGAAAAGGAACTAAGTGAAACAGAAATGAGCAACCTACCTGACAGAGAGTTGAAACAAAGAGTGTTAAGGATGCTCACTGATCTGGGGAGAAGAATAGATGAACTCAGTGAGAATGTCAACAAAGAAATGGAAGATATAAAAAAGAACCAATCAGAAATGAAGAATACAATACTGGAAATGAAAAATTCACTAGAGGGACTCAAAAGCAGAGTAGAGGATACAGAAGAACGGATCTGCGAGCTGGACAAAAGACTAGATTACCCAAGCTGAAAAGGAAAAAGAGAAAAGAATTAAAAAGAGTGAGGACAGTCTAAGGGACCTCTGGGACAACATCAAGTGCACTAATATCGGTGTTATAGGTGTCCCGGAATGAGAAGAGGGAGACAAAGGGGCAGAAAATCTATCTGAAGAAATAATAGATGAAAACTTCCCTAACCTAAGGAAGGAAACAGTCATCCAGGTACAGGAAGCACAGAGAGCCCCAAACAAAATAAACCCAAAGAGGTCCACACCAAGACACATCATAATCAAAATGTCCAGAATTAAAGATAAAGAGAGAATCCTAAAAGCTGCAAGAGAAAGACAAGTTACATACAAAGGAAACCCCATAAGGCTATCAGCTGACTTCTCAGCGGAAACCTTACAGGCTAGAAGAGAGTGGCACAATATACTTAAAGTGCTAAAAGGAAAAAGCTTACAGCCAAGAATACTCTACCCAGCAAGGTTATCATTCAAAATGGAAGGAGAGATCAAAAATTTCCCAGACAAGCAAAACTTAAAGGAGTTTGTCAACAAGAAACCAGTGCTACAAGAAATGTTAAAGGGACTGATTTAAGGGGAAAAAAGAAGACCACAAATAGGAAAAATTATCTGTTTCCATGATAAGAGGGTAATGGACACAAATACACAAAAAAAGGGTAGACATGATATCAAAAACATAAAATGAGGGAGGAGGGGAGTTAAAGAGTAGAGCTTTCAGACAGAGGTCAAACTAAAGAGAAGATCAATTCTGTATAGAAGGCTAAAGGAACAGAGAAGGACTACTAAAACACTGAGAAAAAAATTAAAAAATGGCTATAAGTACATACTTATCAATAGCTACTTTAAACGTCAATGGACTAAATGCTCCAATTAAAAGGCACAGGGTGGCTGACTGGATAAAACAACAGAACCCATTTATATGCTGCACAGAAGAGACACACTTCAGACCTAAAGACACTCACAAACTGAAAGTGAAGGGACAGAAAAAGATACTCCACGTGCCATTGCCACGCAAATGGCAATGAAAAGAAAACTGGGATAGCAATACTCTTATCAGACAAAATAGACTTTAAAACAAAAACTGTAAAAAGAGACAAAGAAGGGAATTACATAATGATCAAGGGAACAATCCAACAAGAGGATATAACACTTGTAAATATCTACGCACCCAAAGTAGGTGCACCTAAATATATAAAGCAATTATTAACAGACATAAAAAGAGAAATAGACAGTAACACAATAATAGTAGGGGAATTTAACACTCCACTTACACCAATGGATAGATCATCCAAAGAGAATATTAATAAGGAAACATAGGCCTTAAATGGCACACTAGAAGAGATGGACCCAGTAGATATATACACAACATTCCATCCAAAAACTGAAGAATAAAAGTTCTTTTCAAATGCACATGGAACATTCTCTAGGATTGATCACATATTAGGCCACATACAAGTCTCCATAAATTTAAGAAGATTGAAATAATACCAAGCATCTTTTCTGACCACAACAGTATGAAACTAGAAATCAGCTATAGGAAGAAAATCAGAAAAGCCACAAATACGTGGAGATTAAACAAAATGCTACAGAACAACGATTGGGTCAATGAAGAAATCAAAGAAGAAATCAAAAAATACCTGGAGACAAATTAAAACGAAAATACGACATGCCAAAATTTATGGGATACAGCAAAAGCGGTTGTAAGAGGGAAGTTTATAGCAATACAGGCCTATCTCAACAAACAAGAAAAATCTCAAATAAACAAGCTAACAATGCACCTAAAGGAACTGGAAAAAGAAGAACAAACAAAGCCCAAAATCAGTAGAAGAAGGGAAATAACAAAAATCAGAGCAAAAATAAATGAAATAGAGACTAAAAAAACAACAGAAAAAATTAATAAAACCAAGAGCTGGCTCTTTGAAAAGATAAACAAAATTGACAAATCTTTAGCTAGACTCACCAAGAAAAAAAGAGAGAAGGCACAAATAAGTAAAATCAGAAATGAAAGAGGAGAAATTACAACAGACACCTCAGAAATACAAAAGATTATAAGAGAATACTATGAAAAGCTATACACCAACCAATTCGACAATCTGGAAGAAATGGATAAATTCTTAGAATCATACAACCTTCCAAAACTGGATCAAGAAGAAACAAAATTTGAATAGACCAATCACCAGTAAGGAGATTGAAAAAGTAATCAAAAACCTCCCCAAAAATAAGAGTCCAGGACCACACGGCCTCCCTGGTGAATTCTACCAAACACTCAAAGAAGACTTAATACCTATCCTTCTCAAACTCCTCCAAAAAATTGAGGAGTAGGGGAAGCTCCCTAATACATTCTATGAAGCCCACCTTACCATGATACCAAAACCAGACAAGGACAACACAAAAAAAGAAAATTACAGGCCAATATCACTGATGAACATCGATGCAAAAATCCTCAACAAAATACTAGCAAATCGCATACAACAATACATTAAAAAGATTATACACCATGATCAAGTGGGATTTATTCCAGGTACGCAGGAATGGTTCAACATTCACAAATCAATCAACGTAATGCACCACATTAATAAAATGAAGAATAAAAATCACATGATCATCTCAATAGATGCAGAGAAAGCATTTGACAAGATACTGCATCCATTTATGATAAAAACTCTGAATAAAATGGGTATAGAAGGAAAGTACCTCAGCATAATAAAGGCCATATATGACAAACCCACAGCTAATATCATCCTCAATGGTGAAAAACTGAAACCTATCCCTCTAAGAACAGGAACCAGACAAGGATGCCCACTGTCACTCCTATTTAACATAGTACTGGAAGTCCTAGCCAGAGCAATCAGGCAAGAAAAAGAAATAAAAGGGATCCAAATTGGAAAGGAAGAAGTGAAACTCCTATTATTTGCAGATGACATGATTTTATATATAGAAAACCCTAAAGAATCCACCAAAAAACTTTTAGAAGTAATAAACGAATACAGTAAAGTTGCACAATACAAAATCAACATGCAAAAATCAGTTGTATTTCTATACACTAACAACGAAGTAGCAGAAAGAGAAATTAAGAATACAATCCCATTTACAATGGCAACAAAAAGAATAAAATACCTAGGAATAAACTTAACCAAAGAGGTGAAAGATCTGTACACCGAAAATTATACAACATTGCTGAAAGAAATTGAAGAAGACACAAAGAAATGGAAAGATATTCTGTGCTCTTGGATGGGAAGAATTAACATAGTTAAGATGTTCATACTTCCTAAAGCAATCTAGAGATTCAATGCAATCCCTATCAAAGTTCCAACAACATTTTTCACAGAAATACAACAAAGAATCCTAAAATTTATAAGGAACAACAAAAGACCCCAAATAGCTAAAGGAATCCTGAGAAAAAAGAACAAAGCTGGGGGTATCACACTCCCTGATTTCAAAATATACTACAAAGCTATAGTAACCAAAACAGCATGGTACTGGCACAAAAACAGACACACAGATCAATGGAATAGAATCGAAAGCCCAGAAATAAACCCACACATCTGTGGACAGCTAATCTTCGACAAAGGAGCCAAGAACATACAATGGAGGAAAGAAAGTCTCTTCAACAAATGGTGTTGGGAAAACTGGATAGCCACATGCAAAAAAATGAAAGTAGACCCTTACCTTACACCATACACAAAAATTAACTCAAAATGGATTAAAGACTTGAATGTAAGACCTGAAACTATGAAACTTCTAGAAGAAAACATAGGCAGTATGCTCTTCGACATCAGTCTTAGCAGCATATTTTCAAGCACCATGTCTGACCGAGCAAGAGAAACAACAGAAAAAATAAACAAATGGGACTACATCAAACTAAAAAGCTTCTACACAGCAAAGGAAACCATCAACAAAACATAAAGACAACCTAACAATTGGGAAAAGATATTTGCAAACCATACATCGGATAAGGGGTTAATCTCCAAAATATATAAAGAACACATGCATCTCAACAACACAAAAACTAACAACCCAATTAAAAAATGGGCAAAAGACCTGAACAGACATTTCTCCAAAGAAGATATACAGATGGCCAACAGACACATGAAAAGATGTTCAAAATCATTAACTATCAGGGAAATGCAAATCAAAACTACAATGAGATATCACCTCACGGCCGTCAGAATGGCTATAATTAACAAGACAGGAAACAACATGTGTTGGAGAGGGTGTGGAGAGAAGGGAACTCTCATACACTGCTGGTGGGAGTGCAAACTGGTGCAGCCACTATGGAAAACAGCATGGAGATTCCTCAAAAAATTAAGGATAGAACTACCATATGATCCAGCTATTCCACCATTGGGCATTTATCCAAAGAACTTGAAAACACCAATGCGTAAAGATACATGCACCCATGTGTTCATTGCAGCGTTATTCACAATAGCCAAGACTTGGAAGCAACCTAAGTGCCCATCAAGGGACGAATGGATAGAGAAGATGTGGTATATATACACAACGGAATACTACTCAGCCATAAGAAACGATGAAATCCAGCCATTTGTGACAACATGGATGGACATTGAGGGTATTATGCAAAGTGAAATAAGTCAGAGGGAGAAGGTCAAATACTGTACGATTTCCTTCATTAAGTAGTAGATAATAACAACAACAAACAAACACATAGAGACAGAGATTGGATTGGTGGTTACCAAAGAGGAAGGGGGGAGGGAGGAAGGCGAAAGGGATAATTCGGTACATGTGTGTGGTGATGGGTTGTAATTAGTATTTTGGTGGTGAACATGATGTAGTCCATGCAGAAATAGAAGCATAATGATGTACACCTGAAATTTATACAATGCTATAAACCAATGTTACTGCAATAAACAAAAAATTAAAAATAAATAAAAATAAATAAATATGAGAAATGTAATACAAATTCACCCTTAGAAAATAAATCCACTTCTGATCATTATACATGATAATTTTACCCCATTTGTCTATACTCACCACTACTTTCTCTTAATATAATGTCTTCATGAAAGAATATCCTGCAAGTTGTCATCTAAATCAGCATTTTTCTGTTTTCATAGTCCACTACTTTTCTTTGAGAACATGATTATTGTTCCATGGAAACATAAATTTGGTTCAGCTCTATTTTTTGTTCTTAAAGTAAGTTTAATATTCTCCTGCAGCAAAATTACTGGCATATTTGTGTTCCAATGATTTTGAGATAATCTGCCTTTGAAAAACAACCTGCTATCCTTGAGGATGCCAGGAAACCACATGATGGCTGACTTGATAGGTGAAAGCATATATTAGCTCTGCACATGGAAACACAGGCAGCTCTTACTAACTCATCATCATATTGATCTCTGACATCCATTCAGTGATAGATTATCTGTCTTCTGTTTTGTCTTCCCATTTCAACATATATCTGTGATATGATTCAACGATTATTGTATATTAAAAATTTATCCGACATAAGGCATCTACTGAGAAGCCAGGCACGCATTACTGCTCGTGAGTTCCTACCTGTACTGTATCAGTACAGGATGAATTTTAAAGTCATTTTAATGACCAACCTTCAAGGAAGTTGCATTCTTTTTTTTTTTTTTTCATGAGGAAGATGGGCCCTGAGCTAACATCTGCCAATCCTCCTCTTTTTTTGCTGAGGAAGACTGGCCCTGGGCTAACATCCATGCCCATCTTCCTCTACTTTATATGGGACGCCGCCACAGCATAGCTTGCCAAGCGGTGCGTCGGTGTGCGCCTGGGATCTGAACCAGCGAACCCCGGGCCGCCACAGCAGGGCATGCGCACTTAACTGCTTGCGCCACTGGGCTGGCCCCACGGGAGGTTGCATTCTAATGGGGGCAGACATGAAAATAAACATGCAAACCAATAAATAAATGAGATGATTTCTGGTTCTCATACATGTCATAAAGAAGGTAAAACAGGATAATTGTTAGGAGACATACGAAGAGGGGATCTGCCTTAGCAAGATGATCAGGAGAGACAGAGATGGCCAGAGTAGCTGCAGCCTAATAAACCAGGGGGAGAGAGGGGCAGATGACATAAGACAGGAAGAGGTTGGACTTTTTCCGTTTGCCATTGCCAGGGATATAAGCAAATGCAAGATGTGATCTGATTTAGAGGGAGCCCTCTGGCTGCTGTGAGGATGACAAGTTGCAGTGAGGCAGAGCAAAGGCAGCCAGGAGCCTGCTGCAGAAATTCTGGTGAGCGATAACGGCAGCTTGGATCAGTATGATCAGAAGTGGGGGGTTCAACGAAGATCAGAAGCATCCATGTAATTTTGAAAAATACTCATAAAAGAGAACTTTGGTATTCCAAAGTTAATATTTAAATTATTATTTAGTATTCCAAAGAATAATTTAAAATACCCTAAAGAATGACCCACATTATGGATTAGTAATTCCAACTCATTTAGGGACTAATTCAATACCAAACACCCCAAATCTTCCACTAGAGGTGGTCTTTCCTCAGCACTAGGACCTTGCTGGTTTTACCCTGTGGTTTTTGCTATGGACTAAATGTTTGTGTCCCCGGAAATCCATATGTTGAAGCCCAAACCCTTAATGTGATAGTATTTAGAGATGAGGCCTTTGGTAGGTAATTAGGTTGAAATGAGGTCTTGAGGGTGGGGCCCTCATGAGGGGATTAGTGGCCTTAAAAGAAGAGGAAGAGAGAGATGCACACACCAAGGAAAGGCCATGTGAGGACATAGAAAGAGGGCAACCGTCTGCAAGCAGGAAGAGAGCTCTCACCAGGAACCTAATCAGCTGGCACCTTGATCTTGGACTTTCCAGCCTCCAAAACTGTGAGAAATAAATGTCTGTTGTTTAAGCCACCTAGCCTATGGTATTTTGATATGGCAGCCAGAGCTGACCAAGACAGTCTCTTACAGTGTTTTCATTTAGTCAAGTCCTTCCAAAGTCAGGCTGCCCTATCACAACAGACATGCCATAGTACAGGCTTTCCCTAACTTCTGTGATTGAGGGGAACATGGCATGTTCTTAAGTTCAGATTTGGGTAATATTTACACCATAAAGCATGGTATTCAATTATCCTGTCAGTAGTACAGAGTAATCTATAGACCTGTTGTCAAAATGTTCTACCATCTTTTCCTGGTGATCTACAAACAGCTTCACAAATTCTTCTGACACCATGGTATTCTCTGCAGTATCAAACATCTGCACATCACGACACCTGAAATCTCACATTGTATCTATATTTTTTAGCTTAATATGCATGTGCAGCTTAGCTTCTTGATATAATGACAGGAAACTTTTCCACGTGGTGACAGCATCATGGCAAAGGGTTGAGCACCACGTGTATATATTGGAATGACCCACTTGCCTTGAATGTCCTTCTCAGGGCCTTGTAATGGATGAAGAAGCAGCCTTTCCTTGCACCAAATGCCCAGTGATATCTATCTTCAAAGACACATTAGCAATAAACATATAGGTAATAATGCTTTACTTACATGCAAAATATTCAGCAGAAAAATTAAAATTATTCCTATAGTATATGAGCAGCTATTTAATGTAAATCAAGGGCATATATATTGAAAACTAATAAGGTACAACAAATAAGAAATAAAATTTTCCCTCATAGTCCACAACGCAATCTGCTCTAAATAGTAAGAAGAAGAAGAAGAAGGAAAGGCAATGGGCACCAAATAACAGCTGTGTAAACATAAAAGACATTGAGAGAAACAGCAAAAATAGCTGAGTTAGAGAGCGTCTTCTTTGGGTCAGAGATAAAAAAAGCGTTACCTAAACACCAAATCCTGGAACTGTCATGTCTCAATTAACTAAAATGATGAATAACTGCGAGGAACAGCACATATATTTAAACTCCAGTGAGTATCACCTAAGGAGCTTCTGAGAATGAGCGAACATGACAAAATCTACTATTGGTTCAAAAATCTGTTATGTTGCTTTTTAAAATTCTTATTCTCACTTTCAAAAGATAAAATATGGGAAAGCACTTGTAATGATGAACATGCTATAAAACTCAGAGGAATAACTTTGCTTATATTTCCTCCCACACCCTGTTCAACTCAAGATAGCACTTTATCAGGCTGTCACCCTGCTCTCCCACTTGCAGCTCTGTAACACCTGCCATTCCATAGGTATAACAAATACTGTAAAATGCATAATTTGTCAGGCCACCAGGAAGCCATATAAACTCATATTACTACACTGTGTAAATGTAAAGCATTTATGTTTAGTACTGAAAGGGCCAGAGTCCTAGTAGCAATTAATGCATTTTAATGAACTGACACACACAGGAGAAAGGGAAGTATTTCAGAGATGTGACAGTAAATAAGGCTGCATGGCCACCGGCGTTTAAAATTCAAGTTTGAAAAGAATAGAAGTAGCTACTCTTCAACTAGAGAAATTGGCTAATCCACTCAGAGGAGGGCAGATTATCTGGCTCTGGAGCAGAATGTTGTTTGCTACTATTTATAACTTATTGCTACAAAATTTACATTCAGCACAGTTTGTTGACTGAATGGATTAATCAATGAACAATCGACCAGCTCATTTAAAAAGTTCTGCTGCCAAAACTAGTTTAAGCTACCTGCTCCTTCTCATGTCTTCGCATTTCCGCACTCCTTCCCTGGTGTTACCCAACTCCCACCTCCTCTGTCAGAGCTCACCAGAACATAGTCTTCGGTGTCCACAGTCTGTATTTCTGGAGGAACAAGGGATGCCACCTGAGCATCAATTTCCCCCAGCCATGGTCTGGCCCCATCCTCTCACATTCTGCTACTTTCTGGGGTTCACATGTACAAGCTATGAGCACCCCATGAATCCTCTCCACTACTGAAACAGGAAATATGGAATCACCATACAATTATCACACAACCTGCCCTAAGCTGAAGAAAGAAAACTTGAGATTTGTAAGAAAAAAGAACCATATCTGAAACAGCTACAAGCAGTGAGCAAAACCATGATTAGTGTCTCCTATTGAGTACCCAAAACTTTGCTGCTCACTAAGGAACATACTCATTGAGCGATATTAACTTCCCTTCTGTACTTCCTTCAAAAGTTTGATAATAGAGGAGCCAGCTCTGAGTGCCTAGTGGTTAAAGTTCTGTGCTCTCACTGCTTCGGCTGCCCAGGTTTGTTTCCCAGTCACAGAACCATACCAACCATCTGTCAGTGGCCATCCTGTGGCAGTGGCTCACATAGAAGAACTAAAAGGACTTACAACTAGAATATACGACCATGCACTGGGGCTTTAGGGAGGAAAAAAAAAAGTTTGAGAATAGAGAACGAATTAGAATTTTTTTTCATAACTTACACATGATTTCTTCCTATTGACAGTTAGCGTGATAAGAATTCACTGAAATTATGTTCAAAGTATTTAAGGAAATATGCTCAAAAAATGGAAGCCAGCTACGGTTCACACTTCTAAAACTGTTCTGATAAAGACTTCCAGGCGCCAGACTCAGCAGCCCACCAGGAGAGAAATAATATTCTGGGACATGTGTACAGATTTCAATCTCTGAGCAACAATAGGGCTTCATTCTACTTCCCTTTTAAGCAGCAAATATCTGTGCAAAAAGAAAAACATAGAGGGAACTTTTTGGAGCCAATTTTGTATGATATAATTTTTGAAGCAGTATAAAGAAACAACAGGAATTACTTCCACTGATGGATACAGGAAAATTCCTCCTTTAGGCAATACCCAACGGTGCGGAAAGCAGCAATATCTTTACCACCATTAGGGAATTGGGCATTTTATAACCATATTAGTAATAGAGGTCAGAGATTTAGTTTTACAGACAAGAAAATCTTTTGACTTCAACTCATACCAAAAAATTTAGCCTATTTTTGAAGCACATCAAAAGTTCCAGGGAATATATTTTATATTTGAATGCTTGTTATGATTATGCTTCCCAAAGCATTTTCATATAAATTATCATATCACATTCAAAAAAATTCTGTGCTCCTGAGGAGCAAATGACCAAATAGTAACAGATGCAAGGTCACAAGAGAAAGCTAGTGTCAAGCAGGATTTGGATCCCAGAACTCAGAATCCTAATGCAGTGTTCCCTCCAGAGTGCCACAGTGCCCAGCACCCAAAATGTACATACAGCCCACAATGATTAACGATGTTTACTATGTGCCAATTATTGTCCTAGGATTTGACGATCAATTACTAAAAAAAAGATAGATTACCAATATGGGGTGGGGGTGGGGAGAGGCATGGTCCTGTGTGACCAGAGAAAAAGGTATATACCTGGGGGAGGGGGGGTATAGAAAATCATATATGTGCCTAAATGTCATCCTGACTTATTCTTCCCAATGAACATGAAACACACAGTGAGGTGACTGTAGCATATATACAGAGCTTCTACCTGTGAGCCCCAGACTGTCACAGGTACCTTGCCTTTAATAAACTGATCCCTGAGCCTGCTCAGGTGCCTAATTATGCTTTATGTGCAGAAAGCAAAATGCAGAATTAGAGAAAAGAATATGTCATCTTGATTATTTAACAGTAGAAATAGATAAGGTGTTTGAGGTTCACTAACATGCTAGGTTTTCTGCTATATCTTGTAGGACCACGGTCTCTTAATTTGCCCTTACAACAACCTGAAGACACAGGAATTATTTCCCCTCCATCAACAATGACATTCAGTAGTAACTTATTCACTTGCTAAAAAGAAATGGAAAAGTTGAGATATGAACTCAGTCAAGTTGGGATACAACTATTAAGTATTCCCTCCACCATTTGCTCCACTGCCATACCTACTACTGAGACACACAAAATCTGGGAGCCAGAGAATGCTCCCTTAAAGAAGAACCCCCCTAGGAAAAGGGGATACATTTAACTACAATTATGCTTTAAAAATAAGAATTAATAAAATGGGGAATAAACTAATAAAACATGATGAAGGGTAATGTAATTACTATAGATAAATAATACAAATTAGTAAGAAACACAGCAAAGAGACCAATTGAGAAATGTGCAGAGGATCTGGGAAGACAATTCACAAAAGAATTAGGAGTGCATCATAAACTTATGTAATATTTAACCTCAGCTATATTCAAAGAGAAGCAAATTAAATCACAGATGAACACAATTTTTCCCCTAATTGGAATCTGTGTGTTTTTTTTTTAATTATAAAACCCAGTGTTGTTGAAATCCTGGGGAAACTGGCACACTCTTGCCTTGCTGAAAGAAATATAAATTATCTAACGTTTCTGAAGGACAATTTGACAACATATATCAACAGCCTTGAAAACATCCAGTTCTATGATGTAATCTAGAGAAAATAACCAAATGAAAACTATTTAGGTTTAAACACAGCATCACATATACTGCCAAAAAAATAAAAATGCCATCAATCTCCAAAAATAGTGAGCTATTTATGTAAATGATGTTACATCAAAGTACAAAAAACAGACACTAAAAATGAATACCAATTAAAAGCCTCCTTACATATTAAAAAGTAACAAAGCAGAATATGAGAAATCTTCTAAATTTAAAAATGTGTATGGATTAGCATTTGTGCTAAAAATACAGTCATTCTGGGGCTTAGGATGATGCATGAACTTTAGTTTCTTTTTATCATTTCTATATTTTCAGACTTTTAATGATCAGGCAGTACTTCTGAAAACAGAATAAAATAATAAAACGTTACTTGAAAAAGAGAAAAATACTTCATTAACATGCTACAGAGTTCTCAAGAAGACACTAACTTGCTAAACCTACCCAATACATCTCAAATTCAAAGCAGAGAAACTCTAGGTATGACACTCATAAGAATATGTGTAATATATACTCCATGAAGAATGAACCCTGTTAACTTTAAGTCATGTATTCAGCTAATTAACAAAATTCATCCCAAAGCAAATATACAATATTCTTTTCAAAAATTTAAAGGCATGATTTTTTTTTCTGTGTAGTGATGTAATATACAACAAACTATGATATATTTGGTGGAAAGATAATATATAAAAAATAAAACAATTGAAACCTTGCCATAAACACTATGGTCTTGTGTTTGTATGTGTGTGTGTATGGGTATGTGTGCTGGGTATCATATTCAATATAGTTTTTTCCCTTGAGTTTCTTGTTAGCCTTCAGGATCATGAATACTTCCCATATGATGAACTATTCTTTGAAAAGATAACTCATAGCGGCATAATGTTCCTTTGGATAGAGTTGCCATAATATATCTATGCACTTACAATGGATTTAACATTATTATTCTTTTCCAGCTCACCTCAAGCCAAATAGTCTGATGCATATGCTACAAGCTCCAGCCCTGATGCACCACTTGCCACATCTTGGGTAAATATGACATGATTTCTACTATCTCTGAGACTTTTCAGATGATACCCATTTCTCTTGTCGGCCTTTCTGGAGAACTCCTGCACCTCCTCATCTGGTGACTCCAAAAAAGCCACGCTCCGCACCAGCAAGGATTATGTTAGAGACAAGAGAATGAATTTTGGCTTTTTTATATTTGGGAGACTTGGTTTGCTGCCACTGAAGTTGCTCCTCCTGGAAATTAAACGATTGTGTTACTGAAGGTAATGAGTGCTATGCTACTCTAATGTTTGAAAGCCCAAATAAAATATTTGAGAAAGAAGAATAAAATTTATTTTAAGAAGTGAGATTTTTTTTTAGGTTGAGTAGTCATGCTTGGAGTCAAATAAAACATCACGTCTATTTGGAAATTCAATTTTTTCTTCTTTCTTGACTGTGTCCATTGTTGTTCCTATTACAAGTTAAAACATTAAACGACAGCAAAACTCTAATTATCTACACTGAGGAAGAAAGTGCTAGGGATAATAGCTAGCATGGAACATCATTTATATATGGTTTGGGAAGTCAGATTTTGACACTGTCATT
Source organism: Diceros bicornis minor (assembly GCF_020826845.1). Lineage (NCBI taxonomy): Eukaryota > Metazoa > Chordata > Mammalia > Perissodactyla > Rhinocerotidae > Diceros > Diceros bicornis. The sequence goes on along the minus strand of NC_080759.1, from coordinate 52,332,350 downwards.
TTTATGCCCAATTCTCACCACTTACAAGGCCATCCAATTATTGGCAAAGTCTAACATGAGGAGTAGGAAAGAAATACTGAGAATGAGTTATTTTAAAGTTGGCAACACATAAATCAGCTGAATTTCATGGACCATACTCTATAAATCAGCCAGGGCATTAGACACTCCCCCAGTGATTCCTGATATAGTGTCAAAATATCATAAAATATTTAAAGAGCTCAACTACTAAGCAAAACACTGTGAAAGCTACTATATCCAGAATTCTATAACCAGAATTCTTTAGAAACCACATCGGTGAGGAACACTTCTTCTCTACTTTGGATATTTTCTTCTAGGTGAAAGGAACTTAATTAATATAACGCTTCTGGTCTCTCTCCAGCCCTTCACTTTCTCTGCCTCTGAAGAACAAAGGAAGCAGCTTGGCTAGGTCCTTCCTTCTTCCTCTGGAAATCTCCCTGCCTGCAGAGAGCAAGGCTTGGGCTCTAGGGCTCAGAGACAGCTCTGTCCCTGGGGGAAGATGGGGGCGGAGGAAGGCCAAGGTCCTGGGATGTTATTCAGCATCACATCGAGCTATATCTAATTAGAACCGATATTTCACCTGTGGTCCCACTACTTTATCATTTGTTTCTTCCAACATCTCAACTTTTTCAGACTCTGGGAGGGTTGGAGGGGAGGGGTGATATTTATCTGTCGGTTCCTTAAAGACACCACCAATCCACATTTCTGCACATTTTGTCATTTAAGGTAAATATATACCTTTCTATGATTTATGTTGTTTCATATTTAAATGAGAAAAGATCACAATAAGTATTATAAGATTATGAATAGGCTCCTAAACCAAAAGAATAAATTATATAGACCATGTGTACAAAATGCATTTTTCTTAATACATATCTATGGGATCAAATTTCTAATGACAGTTGTGATAATCACATCTACTAAGCAAAAAACATTATTACTGAGAAAACTCCAGCCCTTACCTATGCAGGATAAATGTATTTACTAATTTCAATGATAGAATTAACGGTTCCCCATCATTTAATGCTATAAACTAAACATCCCATTTAGTAATACATTCTGTATCATTCAAAACTTATAGAAACGCTGACAGTTACAGTTATTTAACCAAACATAATTGGCTCACTCACTTATTTGATCCAAAAACCAGAACAGTCTTTTACTATAACATGTATTTTACTCCGGTAACTTATAATTGGCAGTTCTCACAACAACACATAAATTTGAATATAAATAACCACATTTATTGTCAAAATGTCTTTCTGACTGAAGATAAATTAGTCTCTGGTTATACAGGTCACATTCTGTAACAAATTCTATGATACATCCAAGCATTATTATCGTAAAAATTATGTTGCTGAAGATCACAGTTCTACCTCACAGGAACTGGGCATAATCAAATCCAGAGGAGTTGGGCACTTCACTGCAGCTATTAAGAGGAAAACAGACAAGTAAAAATGACCATTTATTTTCAAAAAGGTACCAGTGCACACACTTTTTTTTTCCCAAGAACTTGATTTTAGTTGAGGATGGAGTGGACGGGGGGAGGGGGGTCTTCTCTTTATGTAACAAATGTAGCTGTTTAAGTTTCTTTTTTCTTTGTCACAATGATAGTATGATGGGATTCATGCTCTATGGTTCTAAACAAAGCAGATGTTTAATATTTGACCTCACTGAGAGTGATGCTTATTACACTGTTTATAATATTCTTTGTACAATATTAATCCTGATAGAAAATTGGATCTTAATCAGGTGAATAATGCTAATAAAGAGTATCAAAGTTTTGCAATTTCTGACTATTAGATTAGAATCTTTTTTTAAATAATGGTGCTGGGAGATATAATTTACTTCTCTTTTAGCTTAACTATCATATATTTTAATACGTAAAGGAATGGTACGTGGTAGAGTAAAAAACGACATTTTTTATATGCAAATCTACATAAGAATTATTACAACAGGAGTAGGAAGAGAATACATCCATTTAACAGCCTTTGTTAGAGAGGGTGGTGGCCTATATAACGCATTTAATAGTACATAAATGAAGCATAAGTATCCATCTTAACATGTAGATATATATCTCTTGTGTTTGTACAATTTACAAGCCATTCATGCATTTAGTTACTTTATCCTAAAATCATTCTTTTGAGATATTCTGTCTTATTGCACCCATTTTACAGCTGAAAAAATTGCTAAAATCTGAGGATCAAATAAATAGCCAGGACACATAGCTAAGAAGAGACAGAGATGGGATTCACTTAAAGCCAGTGCTCTCTCCACATCTCTGCACTTACCCGAAGCAGAATCCAAAATAGCATTATACTATAATACATATTCCAATATTTTATATATATATATATATTTTTCATTGTGAGGCAGAGCCCAACTTTTCCTCTAGAAGTACATTTCTGATCTGAAATACCAGTTAATGGAATAATAAGTTTCAATATATGTAACTCACGTTACAGATAACTTTTCAGGAATCTCATTAAGGGACACAAGTGAATATTTGTGTAACATGGAAAGTTTCTAGCAAGCATTGTTTCACATATTTAGTCATTATCTCCAATTTGTCAAAAGCTAATTGATACAGAGTATAACTTCAATATCCTAATATAGCTAAGACATTTCCTACAAATCAATTAACCATGATACGGAGCTTGAAATTATACTTAACTGCTATGTGATCAAAAGACAAACCACCGGAGGTGTCATAACTACACATTTTGTTATGAGCCTTAACATTTCTAATAGACTAAAAGCACAGTATGATCAAATATTTCTGTGAGTTTCCTGTGTCAGAGGCACTGTTTGTGAATATAATTGGCTTCATTAAACCCAACCAGGCAGTTTATTAATCAGTAGGCTAGACTGGCAGAGAAGGTGATAGAAACTACTTATCTACGACATGTTTAATATTTTACATTAATATGAAAAGCTGCTGCTTTGGCATATAATCAGATAAACTTGAAGCAAGCAACAAGTATCATGAACTGTTCCCGCTTGAATTAACTTTTCACCCACATCCACATAACAAGTATCACAAAGCCATCGAATCAAAGTACTGTGGCCCTGAGAAGACCTTCGGAATATGGATGATGAAAACCATTATGGAGGCCAACTGAAGAATTTTTTTGTTTTGTTTTGTTTTGTTTGTTTTGTTTTTTGTGAGGAGGACTAGCCCTGAGCTAACATCCGATGCCTACCCGCCCTTTTTTTCTTGAGGAAGATTGGCCCTGGGCTAACATACGTGCCCATCTTCCTCTGCTTTGTATGGGACACCACCACAGCATGGCTTAACAAGCAGTGTGTCAGTGCGCGCCTGGGATCCGGAACCAGCGAACCCAGCACACGCACTTAACCACTGAGCCACCAGGCCAGTCCCTCAAAGCGTATTTTTGACTTGTAAATCATCCAGAAAAGACCCATTGCACCACACCTTCAACAGAAGTACTAGATTTAAAAATACCTGGTGATCTTCTTTTGGAATTTGTTCACCCCCTGAATGATGGTGTTCCAGCTTAAGGCCTCTTAACTATGTGGCATCTTTTAAAAATAAAAATCTTTACAGAAAAAATAAAAACTTTTAGGAAGAGTGATACTAGCATCACCAATTCTCCACTAAAGAAATGAAAATAATGTTCACAAAGGGAGACAACCAAAAATGAGTGTTCATATCTTCTGCGGATAATCATCAGGAGAAAAAGAACACTTTTGGCAGTCAAAATGCAACAGTGCCTATTTTAGTTCAATTGGCTTGTTACAACCAGATACATTGGTCCATACAAAGTATATGTGACTTTATGGACAAATAACAATAAATTATTTTAAATGTAACTTTAATGTCTTCTTACATAAGGACAATCTGATGACATTACTGTGAAGAACTTTTCAACAATTCCACACCAGTGCATACCATATAAAAGAGAACTCTGATGAAGCACAACCGAAACCAGCAAGTTCTATAACATTTTCAGGAAAAGTACTGCATTTTCAATTATATGTCAAAAGTAATGTTATATGTGAGAATATTATAACTTCATTTTTAATTTTAAAGGTCATTATGAAAGTGATATTATCCTTAGAAATTATTTAACAAAACTATAAATTGCATTTTCCAACTAATCTCATTTGAATTTCATTTTTCTCCCTGCTGAACCATTTCACTGGGAGAAAGAATTGGCTTGTATTCTGTTGTGAAAGATATGAAGTTGATGGAAAATACTGTAATTTGACAGTGCATGACTTTTATTACGAACAAGGAAAACATTAGTTACATCTATCATGATTAGGTTATACATCTACACAAACATACACCAAATTAAATAACTCCTTTCAGAAAAACTATGACAATTTTATTAGAGCAACAACCTCATATACTTACTACAATTGCCATTCAATCAAGGACTATCATTTTCAATCCACAATATAACATAAAACTCACAGATACAATACATGTAGTCTTTCCCACACCCATCAGCTGCTCTCTGTGTGCACACACAGGCACAGAGCAGTATCTAATCCTTTATGAATCATGTTTAAACTGAAACAGATTCAAAAGGAAAAGTGAAAAGAGAAAAATGAATGTCTACTTCACCCATGCTTTTTGAAAGAAATTTTATATTAAAACAATGCAAGGAGCGCAACAGTGTGTTTGAAGTGCTCTTGGAAAGTTCTCTGAATGTAAATAAGGTGAAACTAAAGCAATATTGGTAAAACTAACCACACTGTTCAGCTAACTTGAGCCATATAGACCTTGCTAGTCATTCGGCAACGCTGAGATTTGTTAGCTGTGTAATTACAGGCCTCTCAAATTTCAACAGCTAACTCCAAATGCAATCATCTTCATTCAAGCCCTGAGATCTTGTAACCCACAGACCAGTAAGGATACCACTTAATTTCCCCAAAACACTAAAAATGGATTCTGCATGTGGTAAAAGAGATTATATGGTAGTTTAAAGCATCTAGTCCATAGGTGAGGATGTCTGCCCCTATGTGTCACACTTCTCATACAGATAGAACCCGAAATCATGCACAGGTTCATCCCTGAATTCGATATGAGCCATATCAAACACTTCTCCATGGGATTTTAGAAGTGGTGCGGCTCTAAAGCCTTTTAATCCTGTAGGTGAATTACTAACAGCAAAGAGATGAACTGAACTACCATCAGTACCTACCGATGGAAGGATGCACAATGAGATAACTCTTAGGTAGTTTTAGCACCCCCTTATTTTCATGGAAGTCGTTGCAGAAAATTCCAAGCCTCTTAAATATTGGTCACATAGTTCCTAAAAGTGAAAATCTATGCATGTCAGGCTCGATACTACACTTAAAACCTATTCCTTTTCTAAACCAACATATTTTTTGGATAACATTAGCCGTGCCTGTTAGTAACACCTTTCAGAGCTACAGCAAACTAAACCAGTTCAACTGAAGCACGTAAGGGGGAAAAAGCACCTTGGAGACACAACCTGCCCCTCGTTTTCTCTTTTCCCATACCCTTCATTACCCCAACATTTACAGCGAAACACAACTTTAGGCATTTTGGAAGTAACTGCTCTTTGTGGAAACGACACACATACACATCCCCAAATCCCTAAGACTGTTTTCCCACCACACAGACCTGGGAGGCTGCACCACCTCTCTAGTGACTTAATTCTGAACGTAGTGGCTCGAACCAGCTGAGTAGCAAGCGATGGCAATACACTGCACACCAGAATAAGAGGAAGGGTGGCGAAAAAGGAGAGCAGCTTTGCTTTCAGCCATTAATTACGGATCACTCAAATATCGCATCGCAATCTCCCATACACACGCACAGATTTCCAAACCTGGGTTTTAGGCGGCGCTTTCCAGAGCCTTGCTATCTATTGTCAGGACGCAGAAGCCCCCGAAACCTGTGAATTGAGCTGAAAATGATTCCTCTGGAACCGCTAAATATAGACTAAAGGGACTCTGGATCCGGCAAGCAGCGAGAGACTAAAGAAATGGCCATGGACGCATATGACTAAGTATTTCCATTTTGTTCTAACCAAACATCGTAATGACATTGAACATAAGGGCAAAAGACTGGAGGGAAGTCCTCCCCACCCCCACCCCGTCTTCTCCCGTATATTAGGGACGTCATGAATGCAACAGGGATGTTCTTGAGGGTGGCGAGGAGCAGTATTGTTGGTGTTGCCCTATATACGCCTCCTCCGGGGGAGATGGGTGGCAGGGAGGGGGAGCACGCAGAGAAGCCACTTGGTAACCGCTCCAAGAAAAGCACTAACCCTGGCCCCCATTCCAGGAGAGCCGTCTTCCGAGAGGGCACCCGGCGCGATCGCGGTCCTCCCCCGGCTGGCAGGACGCGCAGCAGCCGCCGCCGCCAGCCGGCCGAGAGCCGAGGACCAACCCCCACCGGCGGCGAGGAGGAGGAGGGCGAGGAGGAGGACGCCGCCGAGAAGGAGGATGCGCCTGGCCCCAGCAGCAGCCCAGCGAAGGCAACTCACCGAACGGCGCGGCGCCCGACTGCTTCCTCGCGAACATGCGCCCGCCACCAGCTACAGCTCCTCAGTCCGGGGAAAGGCGTGCGCGCCGCCGCCCGGCTTCAGGGCAAGGTCCTGACCTTGCCCAACTGCAGCATCTTCCGCTTTTGTTGTCTGAGCGCGGCCGCGGGACAAGCGATGCTGGCGGGGAGCAGGGGCGAGCGCCGCGGGGGAGAGGCGGCTCCCGACGCGAGTGCGCTGCGCCCGGCCCGGCGGCCCCTCCGAGCGCGGCGAGCGCAGCGCCCCCTGCCCGGCTCCACGGGCTCCGCGGGATCGGGGCTCCTCTGGGCTCCTCCGGACTCCGGGCTCCGCCGTCGCCGCCGCCGGCCGGGCTGGGAGAGCAGCCGCCGCCGCGCCCGCCGCTCCGCTCGGCCGGCTGCCGCCGCGGGCGCGAGCCTAGGGCCGCCGCCGTGCGGCGCCCCGCGCACGGCCCGCGCCACCTGTGCCGCCGCCGCCGCCGCCGCCGCCGAGGGCGAGGCTCCTCCCGCGGCGCGCGGCAGCCTCAGCCTCCACCTATGCCTCGGCGGCCGGCTCGGGCGCCTGGCTAGTGAGGAAGCGTCCGCCCCGCCGCCCAAACCTGCCCTGGGTGCCGAGCATGCCCAGTGCCGCCGCGAGAGCGCGGCGCTTCGCCGTGCGCATTCCACTTCTCCTGGTTTTCGCGGCGGCAGCAGCAGCAGGAGAGAGGGGAGGAGGCCGCGGGTTGGGAGAGGGCCGAGCATCCTTGGGAACGCACACCCTGGCCCTGAGATGGGCGGATGTTCGGGAACTAGGGGAAAGCTGGAAGGGACCCGGGAAGGCCTGGAACCCCGGGTTGGACCGGTTCTCAAAGGGCTGGATCCTTCATTCACGTGCAAGATGCTCACAGTTTATTGTGCTGGGTCAGATGTCAGCCTGCAAACAAAGGGGCGGAGTGGAGGGCTTCTAGAATAGCTTGTGTGTGCACTGGGGGCGGGGGACAGGCTGAATGTGCATGCTTCTGGATGGAGGTGGATGTGGTTCTAGAGCAAAGAAGGCAGGACATCCATCTGAGGTCTTCCCACAGCGCCTGTCCAATCTTACCACCTCTTCCAGTGCTTAGATTAAACATGCCTTGCGCGGGTGGAAAGACTTTCTTCTTAACAAAAGAAGAAAGTGGTTTTGAATTTGGAATGTATGTAAACTTCCGGCAAGAAACACCCTTGTCCAGTCTGGAATTTGAATAGATTGCAATGATAAATTCCCCTCCTCCTCCTGCGCCTCCTCTTCCTTCTTCCTACTTCAACACCTCTGCCACCTTCTCCAACTCCTCCCCTTCCCTCTCTCCCAGGCTGAAATGGAAAGCCTCACCCATGTCTCCCTCAATAGTCTTCCTATACATCCTGCGTTGTTCTGTTCATTTTCGGATTGGCTTTCTGTATCACTGCGTGGTTTGACAGCTCATTGGCTCCATCGGGACTTCACTATGCCTCTCTTGCTGTGAAATACATACAGCAAGTAGAATCACCGTAGCGAAGGGTGAAAGTCTTGTTAGAAAACAAGAACCATGTCATGTGCCGAGGAAGTCCTCCGGGCCTTCACCTGTGTCCCTCTGTTTCAGAAGTCATGTCGAGGCCCACCCCTACTGTAGTTACAAGTCATGGCCAGGCAGAGTACAGCCTGCCCAGGGGCCAGGGCCAATGCTTCTGCTAATGATGCCGCAGCGCCCCATCCCTGACGCTGTAGATCCCAGTCTGTCTGAGGTTGTGATCTTTTCCACTCCACCCTCCCCAGAGCTGAGACACAGACAAGCATGACCAAATACAGGAAACTGTAGTCAGAGGGATTTGGGGGCTTATGATTTTCAGTAACAAAGTATTTCTCTTTTGTGCCAGAAGAGATTATCCAAAAAAGTTAAATGAATATTTATCTGAGGCTATTCTCTATTATACTTTGGAGTAAGTTAAAATATAATATGAAGTAAGAGCAAAGGAGAACAATTTTAGACAGATTAAATAGGTAGAAATAAATGCAAGGAGCAGCAGATTAAGCAAAGACTTTTGACAACAGTACCGATGTTCGTTTTTAATCCACCTACTCCAGGGCTGGACGTGCATATACAGGCTTGGTCTCACCTGCAAAAGTAGTTGTCCAGCCTGGCTCCAAGTTTTAAAGCTGGCTCCATATTAAAATATTCCTGATTCCTGTGAGGGAGGACACTGCAGGGCCATTTTTCAGCATATGTTGAACTATATCTTAGTTCTCAGAAAGGCAGTTCAATTAGCGTGGAGTACTTGGTACAAGACGAATTAGCAGCACTGTATCCATTAGGCCACATTATATTTTAAAGGATGCTCTTCGTTTTCACCCTAGCTTTGGTCATATTTTTTATTTTTTTAATTTTTTACTTGTAAGCCTCTTTGCATATTTCAACTCAAGAAGTCATTTGGGGTGTGAGGGGGCGGATGCTGAGGCGAGGTCAATTACACTTTGAATTAAATTTGGAGTAGGTGCATAGATACGATCCAGATCAATATACGTGTCTTTTATGACTATATAGAATGAGTTAAGAAAATAATTTTCTAGGGGCCAGCCTGGTGGCCCAGAGATTAAGTGTGCGCGATCCCCTTCCGCCGCCTGAGGTTTGCAGGTTCGGATGCCCGGTGCGCATCATCGCACGGCTTGTCAAGCCATGCTGTGGCATCATCGCATATAAAGTAGAGGAAGATGGGCACGGATGTTAGCCCAGGGCCCATCTTCCTCAGCAAAAAAGAGGAGGATTGGCATCGGGTGTTAGCTCAGGGCTGATCTTCCTCACAAAAAAAAAAGAAAGAAAAAGAAAAGAATTTTCTAAAATTTTTAGAATTTTTTTTGAGATGAGCAGTGGAAAACCTTATTCACTAATTGTTTGCCTTGGAAATGGCCCATAGGCCGTCCCCATAGACTTCTTTAGAAGACAGCCAAGGTGGGTATGCAAGGAAAGCAGTGATGCCCTGAATGCTTTGATTTAATCTGCACTGTGCCTGATTTGATTGGGACATTTATGGTTTCTATTCTTCTAAAATAATGTGTAACTTAAGATATTATTAAATGCACAGTTAGATAATATTGAAAAATAAAGTAAAAAGACGACATGTAGTGTTAGATCTTGGAACGACTCACTGCTGCCATCTTTTGCCTCCTGCTTCTGATCGTTCCTGTATAAAGGAATATTCTGAATTCCCTAATTTACTAGAAGACCAGAAAATTATAACTTTATTATTTTCAAATTATGGTACTCAATGCTAAATGAGAAATCTTTGTTGTTTCTTCTGTTTATGTGTCAATAGAGTTATGTGATACAGAAATCACATCTAAATATTAAGTGCTGTATCTCTTGATTTTTCAAATAGCTTTTCAAAATGTTAACCAAATAGATTTTTATATGGAAGTTTTACTTAATTTTTAGAAATAAAACCAAATGATTAAAAATATTTTCATAAGTTCATGTATCATATTTTATAGTTAAAATATGCCAATTTTAGGAGAATAATACCCTTGATTTGATTCAAAGCAATATAAATATAGCACCATATCTTGCTATTGAGGTTCAAATAGAAGATAATATTCCTGTAATTTTTAAAGTGAATTACTTGTTGATAAACAAATGGAAATTTCTCAAGTTGGGAAATTAAACCATGTGAGTGATTGTTGTTGCTCTCCAGCATTTAAATAGGGAGAGTAATGACATTTCTTCAAAATTTACAATTTAAATTTTAAATCAAATTCTCTAGAATAGTAACCCAGTAGTGTCATAATAACTATATATGTGTGTGTATATATATATATTTACACACATACATATATATTTGAGAGGCTAATAAACACTGTTATTGGTCACAAAACATATGCATTTGTTACTGGAAAATGTTACTCTGTTTTTAAAGATTTTCAGAGTAGTTAGCTAATTTTAATTAACCATTTTAGTTAAGATCAATTTATGGGTCATTTCACTATTTGATTCGAAACTTCACAATTTCACACAAACTACCTTTTACTACAGCTACTACTCATCTGATGGTGTCCTTCATTCACTCATTCATTCACCATCAAATATTTATTGCCCATCTACTGTGGTTCAGACCCTGGGCAAAATTTGGAGACTCAATAGCGAACAATAGACAAGAAGACAAAATCCATATCTTCGTGGAGTTTAATTGTAAATCAGGGTTATTGAGTGATGGAAGAAAAGGAAGCACACTGAGGAGGTAACCACACTCAAATATCCTCATTTCTTTCTAATTGTCTATAAGCTTTAGGGTGTTGGTGATTCTTTTATTCAATTCCTTTTTTTCCATGTTCTTTCATTGTTTTTGCCTCTTCAAGGGATTTTTGTTTGTTATGCCAGGGCATAGGTAGTACGATGAGGAAATAGGACCTACAGTGCTGAAGGAAAGCAAAGAGAGGGATAGAGAGAACATGTTCCATAATGGCTGAGGTTCCTGGAGATAGAGTGGAACCAGGAATATTCTCAATGAAGGAATCAGAGAGCAGTGAGGTATCTAGTGAAGGCCCCTACGTGTGTCAAGAGTCACAACCTGGTGCTAAAATGTCTAAATTCAATGTAGGCTGGTTAGGCATAGAGAAGGTGAAGCATTATTGATCAACACGGACAGTGGGTCAGAAGTCTAGGTCAACAGGCATTGAAGAATTACATGTACAGAAAGAAGACATCAAATTATGAAGTGTGAAGCTGGGCACAGAATCCTAATAACAGGCAGTGGCAGCAAAGTAAACTTTATGCTATGGTTTCTCAGCAATGCTTATAGATTTCTTGGGCTTCTAGAGGATGAAGGAATTGACTCCCCAAGTTGACTGGCCTGATGCCTACAGACAAGACTAAGAAGGAGCAACTGCATGGAATAAGATACAAAGAGTAGAACAGGGGAGTTCTTGACAAGGTTCATCCAGACTTTCCACATAAACTTTAAGGCAGAGTTGATTTAGTACAAAAATTTCATCAACAAAATTTCAGTTTTTACACCAAACACCTAGGTCAATGGCTCTTAATGGAAGCATTACTGCCTCCCCAGGAGATATTTTAGAAGTGTGTGAGAGGGCATTTTCTTGTTGATACTAGTATTTAATGGTCCCAAGCCACACATTTTAAACATTCTGCAACATATGGGACAATCCCACAGGAGGGAGAATTGCCTGTATCCTTTACCACTTTCAAGGGTCCCACCAATCATCCATGGCTGTTAAGGACCTGTTCACAAGTATCTAACTCTACAACATTACTCCATTTTACATATAAGCAAAAAGCATTTTTGCATGGTTTTAATGTACATTGAATTTTGCAGGAATGCCACTAAAATATAAATTACAAAAAGATTTTACACTATTTCGCTCAGAAATTTCCCAAGATTTCTTCATAAGATTAAGAGCAGCATCATCAGTAGTATAAACTAGCAAAGGAACACTCCTGTATCCACCTGTTTTAGCCGTTACTATTACCGTGTTTCTAAGTATAAGGGCATGTATTGGAGTATTTGGTTAGCTCTTCTAGCCTAGTTGTAGCTAAGCATTTACACAAAGAAAAACACAGTTATTTTATTTTAAGTAATTTTCCTTTTATTTCTCATTTATATTTATATTTATGTTAGGGTATTGTGTAGATCCTTAAAAATCAGCTAATATCTGTGAATTTCTTTTCAGGGTAGCAAAGTGAGCATTACACAATATTTGTTATAAAAATGGGACATTGAGTTTCAATAGGTTTGAGAGTGAAATGGCTAAGTGATTCACTTAAGAAAATCAATAGCATCTGTTATGATCACATATAGCTCCAGGAAGGGAAGCTGGGTTCATTAACAAGTTTGGACTCCAACACCAAACCTTTAGAATCAGGTGAATCTGTAAAAAATAATAATAAGTAATGATTAATCACATATGCAGGTCTCAAAATTGGCCTGCATGCAGAGGAAGAATCCACAATTCAATGCTGATTTTTCCTTAGTCTTACAGCCTCAAGTTCAGCTTCTTCCCTTAATCCCAAATATTTGTCCACATCACCATTTTACTGTGTTGTTTAGCTTTAACTTTGATATGGCCTTTTAGATTCATTTATCTTCTAGTGTTTCAGTTCACTCTTCAGATTAAGCCAAAACGTTCTGATTAAGCCCAACTCGCTGCTGGTTGCCTTCCCAATATCTGTCCTCCCCAACTTACTTTTGCACAGGACCCAAATATTGTTCGGAGCAGCATGTCACCACCTATAAAACAACATTTCGCAGTCTCTCTTGCTGCTACATGTAATCTGTCAGTGAGACAAACGCGAGAGACTGATGGCGTCTTCAGAGAGCAGTTTGCTTTTGTGAAAGGGAAGCTTGCTGTTGCTGTTTGTTCCTTCCTTCTCCTACAGATGCATTCTCCTGAAATGCAGACTGCAGGCTGGACTGGGACCTGCCACATTGCAACTGTGAGTTGTCCATGAGAATGAGAGCTACAGACCAAATATGGCTGAGCCTAAGATAGAAGGAGCCCAGGATACTGAAAGTTTCCTGGAGCCACTGCACCTGCTTTGCATTTCTGCTCCCTGGGCTTCTTATTATGGAAGAAAAATTAGTCTTTATTTGGTTAAGCCATGGCAGTTTTCTTCTACTAGTTGCAGCCAAACATAATCTCTGATTTATATGTTCTATAATCTCTCCCCTCTGCTTACTATAGTTGTATCACTTTAAGTATCACTTAAGTAATCCCTCCCAATATATTTTCTACGAAAATTTAAAAAAAAAATCAATGAAATGAGTACATGAGTATGTCTGAAATCACATGTATGAGAAGATAAATCAATGAATGATATGAGATTTTTGTCACTGACCAATAAATGAAGTCACGTTTAAAGTTTTACATAATGAGCCCACCCTACAGCACCCAATGATTTTTACACCATCTCCCAAAATGAATAACTTATTTTCCATCACTGGCCTTCTTAATGTTTTCCACCCATTCCAATGTTACTCTCAAGGTTGTATAGGGTACACATTCTGAAATCAATTTACCCATTAAAATCCTTGAAGCTCCCATTTTATCACCTATAAGATAAGTAAAATCTTGCCTCTTAGATTGTTGTGAGGATTAAATGAACGAGTCAGTCTATGGTGAACAAATGACACCATATCTGGCACATAGTGAGCAACTAATAAATTACGGCTAATATTAGTGATGACATTAAAATGCCCTTATACTTCTTTTGTTTTAGTCGCTATACGAAAGCACATATATTATGTGATTGCGCCTATCTTATTCAGTCATCAAGACACAGAGGGGATACCACCTTCTCAATGAACACTTTTCATATTCATTTTTTCCTAATAAGCATTAACTGAATTTCTTCCACATGCAGATAATTATATCTTATAGAATAATGATAAGAGTTCACACTGATCTTTATTTTGTAAACTGGTTGTGTTTATTGCTTTCACTGAATTTTTAGAAATTCAAAAATGAGTGAAATCCAGACCAGAGTCAAGTGGCTTTCCTATTTGTTATATTTCATAATAATATATATCTTTATATGCTTTAATTGGCTGTTCCTTACAATTTGTCACTTTAGTTTTTCTGTTGATAAGTATGATGTCAAATAGTTCCCATAATCTCTAAGTTTTGTCTGTGTACATGGAATACATACGTGACTAGTAGGATTTTATATTTCTTGTGGTCACATTCATTTTATTAAATATATACATGTATTGTATTTTTTATTTATTCATATTATATATATATATTATAAATAAATATATATATATATATAAACGTTTTATCCTTGCAGAATTGTCAGGGGTAAAGACTTCTTAATGAATTTTCCAAATAATTGAACATTAAGTTTGTGTAAATATTTTGTTGAACATTTAGTTTTGCTTATTATAAAAGTAACAAATTCTCATTAAAAATACATTAGAAAATTATGAAAAAGAAAAAAATCATAATCTCATGACCCAGAACTAAAACAGTTTGGTTTAACTATAGTCCACAAATGTGCATCCTCTTATTCAGTTAAAATTATATTTCTGTAATTTTCCCATTCCGTTTTTTATGACTGTGCTTTACTATTCTAAGGTTAGATCATTCTTTATATAGCCAATTTTCTATCTTAGACATTTTGGCTGTTATTACATGATTTCTCCCAAGATAATCAAGTTTCGATTAAGATTGTTTTCTCAAATTGTTTGAAATGATAAAAGCTCCAAATGAAAAATAGACCAAACTTCTATTTCTAGATAAGGTGGAATCCCAATGCTTCTATTGAAAATAATTAGAATTCTTAAATAAAAAACAAAAATATTCCTTTAAAGTATCAGAAATCTGGTGAAGCAAAAAGGACTAGCGAAACCAAGATTCTAGACAGAGGAGAATGTGGACGGCTGAACTGATGCTGTACATCTGCTTTTCCTGGAAAACTTCGCCAATTCTGGATGCAGTGAAAGAGGCTGAGTTTTGAGACTTTTCCTGGGCAGAGGGCCATATCTGAGACACAGATGCAAGTAGAAGTTTTGCTGGTCTCAGAGGGCTTCAAATTAAAACCTAATGAAGATCCCAGTGAGAAAGGAGGAACAGCGAATTGAGGCTGAAACATGGATGGTTTTCCCTTCAAAACTTTTTCTAATTCCTGAAGCTGCACAGAGCGAAAAAGCTAAGGAAAAAGCTTCTGAAGATCAGAACATAATTTTAACAGTCTTGCTGTGCAGAGGAGAAAAGTATTTGCATTCAGGACCTTTCTGAGACAGTGGCCTTGGGAAACACATCAGGTTCTCAGTTTAAATCCCTAGAAGGTTGCTCCCTGAGAGCTAGGGAAAGCAGAGGTAGATGGACACTTATCAATACTGTGGCCCTGACTCAATTCAGCTAGGTCCGTGATTGGATCAGAGGTGACTGGGTCATCTATTTGCCTAACAAAGGAAAGAGTGAACCCTTTCAGGCAAACTTCTAAAATTTTTTAATATACATTGTCCAAACTTCAGTAAAATTTATTATGCAAGGATAAGAAAAAACTACCAATAACCAATCAACAAAAGTATAATAGAAATAGACCCATAGGTGATATAGATATTGGAGCTAACAGATAAGATATTTACAATAATAATGATCAATATGTTCATTGATATAGGAATGTAGAGTACACAAATGTAGGAAAAGATAGTGAAAAAACATGAAAAGATGGAGAAATTCACCTGAGAATCAGAATCTATGGGAAAGAATCCACTGGGAATTCCAGAACTTAAAGATAAAATAAATGAAATTAACTTTAACAATAAATTTTATTTAACCCATTCTATACTAAGTATTATCAAGTTCACATGTAACATTTGATAAAATCAACCATATGCTGAACTATAAAGCAAGTCACAACAAATTTGAAATGATTGGAATCATTCAGAGTATATTCTCAGACAATAGTGGAATTAAGTCAGAATTCAGTAACTAAAAAGAAATAGAAAATAGAAAATTCTCCATGTTAGGAACTTAATCTATACTGCTTCAGAATAAATCTATTTAAGAAAGTTGAATTATTTTCACATAAATGGTAAATGATGTATGTATATCAAAACCTGAGTTTTGTGAGATGCAACTAAAATGATATTTATAGTATCTATAAAATCTATTATGTCATGTATGAAATGTATGAACTACAGCAAGTTACAGGCATTGACTGCAGCCAGTGTAAGGCCACTATTTTTGAGAGAGAGGAGGGATACAAAGGATTCCCTCCTTTTATACAGGCTGTCACCCTAGGAGCATTTTCTGAGGTGTGGTACAGTTATATAGAAGGTAAGGAAGAGCAGTAGTTTCACTGCTAAGAGAATGCAGAGATTAGAGTTTGGGGTTACTAAGGTGGCTGTGATTTAGGAGAGAGGGTACCGAAGAAGGAGGAGCCATGGAAAGGGAAATCCAGAAGTTTCCATAGAGACCCCACTTGGGTCTCTTGACCACATCTTGCATTCATGGGAGTGGAACAAGACTCTAAGAAGCTAGGTAGAGAGCAACTGCTGGGAGGCAGTGAGCTGAGCAGAGATTCTGGAACTTGTTCAGTGCTGTGGAGACTTTGATGGTCAGGCCCAACCAGAGTGGAGAGTCATTATAAATAAGTCAAGGACTGAATTGAGATACCAGAAAGGCCATCTGAGAAGAGTGTGTGGACTGAATTGTGTTCCCTTAAAATTCATATGATGAAATCCTCACCCCCAGTGTGACTATATTTAAAGGTAAGGCCTTTAAAAAAAGTAACTAAGGTTAAATGAGTTCATGGGGATAGGGCCCTAGTCTAATAGGACTGGTGTCCTTATAAGAAGAGTAAGAGAAACCAAGGATGTGCGCACACTGCGAAAAGACCATGTGAGGACCTGGCAAGATGGTAACCATCTAAAAGCCTAGAAGAGAAACCTACTCACACCTTGATCTTGGACTTTTGGCCTCCAGAACTATGAGAAAATAAATTTCTATTGTTTAAGCTACCCAATCTTTCAGGTTCTGTTATGGCAGCCCTAGCAAACTAAAGTACATCTAGCTACACTTTGGGATTGAGGGTTACAACCTAGAAGCATGAAAAAAACTGTAATAGACCTCTTTGAAGGAAGCCTAAAACCAAGGCCTGACAGATAAATATATTCCATTGGTCCTTCACTGTCTGCCAACATAAATCCCAATACTATTTGAGGAAAATTAATGTAACTCAGTGCCTCTTCAAAATATTATCTGAAATTTTCAAAATACATTGAAAAACATTAGGTATGGAAAGAAGAAAGAGAAATGACCATACAAAGAAAGAAGGAAAAGGACTTATCATGATAAATTTGTTGAAAACTAAAGATTTCAAAAGAAAACCTTAAGCAGCTAGAGAAAAACAACACATTAGAAACAGGAAAACAACAATTGGGAAAATCCATAGATTTCTCAAATGAGGTTATGGAAGCATAAAACAATGGAACAAAATCTTTAAAAGGCAGAAATAAAAGAATATCAACTCAAAATTTGAAATCTTCTCCTTCAGGCACGATGGCAAAATAAAGATATCTTCAAATGAAAGAAAACAAGTAGAATTCATTGCTAGCAGCCTTGCTGTAACAGAGAAACTGAAGGAGGTTCTTCAGGCTGATAGGAAATGATACCAGAGGAAAACTAGGAATTTTAGGAAGTAAGGAAAAACAACACAAATAGTAAATATCTGGATAAATATAAAAGACTATTTTCTCTTCTTAAGTTTGGTTAGATACATATGGGTGTTAAAAACAAAAATTTTAGGGGCAGCCCCATGGCATAGTGGTTGGGTGCACACACTCCACCGCTGGTGGCCCGGGTTCGGATCCCAGGCGTGCACTGATGCACCGCTTGTCAGGCCATGCTGTGGTGGCATCCTGTATACAGTGGAGGAAGATAGGCACAGATGTTAGCCCAGGGCCAGTCTTCCTCAGCAAAAAAAAAAAAAAAAGAGGAGGATTGGTGTGGATGTTAGCTCAGGGCTGATCTTCCTCACAAAGGAAGGAAGATTCCCTTCTTTTAACATTTTCTGTTGTGGTTTTTGATTTACATAGATACAACATATTTAGCAACTATAACATGAATGTCAGTTGTCTGTAGGGTAAAGAGACTTACGTGGTTGCAAGGCTTCTATATCTTCACTGAAGTGGTGCATTATTTCCTCTAGCAACTACTCATAAAAGAAATGCAAAGAGATATAGCTAGAAACAAAATATACACATTTGAAATAGACTATCAAAAATATTCAAGAAATCCAAAACAAGGCAGGCAAAAGGAAACAGAGGAATGAAAAAGAAGGGACAAATAGAAAAATAAAAAATAGGTAGATCTAAATCCAGCCATATTAATAATTATGTTAAATGTTAATGGTTTAAGCACTCCATTTAATTTTTTTTTTCTCCCTAAAGCCCCAGTACATAGTTGTATATTCTAGTTGCAGGTCCTTCTAGTTATCCTATGTGGGGCGCCACCTCAGCATGGCTTGATGAGTGGTGTATAGGTCCATGCTCAGCATCTGAACTGGCGAACCCCGGGCGACTGAAGCGGAGTGCGCAAACTTAACCGCTATGCCACCAGATCGGCCCTTAAACATTGCATTTAAAGGGCAGAGATTAACAGAGTGAATAACAAGGAAGATCCAACTACATGATGCCTACTAGAGGCTAAATACAAAACCACAAATGTATTGAAAGTAAAGGGTGGAAAAAGATCTACCATGCAAAAGTAAGCAGAAGAACACTAGAGCGGCTAAATTAATATCAGATAAAATAAATTTTAAGACAAAGGGAATTTACTGACATAAAGAGGGACATTGCATAATGATAAAAAAGATTAGGATTGAATGAGTGAAATACTTTCTTTTGTAAGGTTGGCAAAGGGGGAAATTTAGAAAGGGGAATAAGGAAGGAAACTCTCCTCTTATATCACAGTCATGTTATGGGGGATAAATATTTTAGGAAAAAAGAATATATAGAAATTTATCATATGGAAAGTGACTTCCTTAAATTGAATTGTGCACTAGGAAAGTCAGTGTATGCCACCAGGACTAAAAGCGTCCCAGTTTAGGGCTACTGGTTTACTCAGGGAGCCTCCATTGCCTTTTTCAGGTCCCAATTCCTAAACTGGTTGGTGAGTAGTTGGACGTTTGTTATTTTATTCTTTTTAACTTATAAATAAGCTATCTCTTGATTTAATCTTAAAATTACTGATTTGCATGTGGCAATGGAATATTTATAGTACCTACATATAAGTATGTAAAATATATAAAAATATAAAAATGTAATCATATAAATGAATTTAGTAATAATAGACACAGCAATTAAAACAAGCTTTGCCATGTCATTATTCCCCTATCAAATTTGCTAAGTCTTCTTCACTCATAATATTCAGTGTTGGTTAGAATGGCGAAATGTTAATGAAATGCACATTGTCATAACTGTTTTAGTGGTTAGTTTGCAATATATGTCAAGATTCTGAAAAGCATTTCACTTAGTCTGTTATGTAAAATATTTTTGAAAGATGCATTTTCGTTTTATTAAGCAGAGCATGGGAAACACAGTTAAACCTTTCTTTGAAAGTTCAGAGCAATAGTATAAATTAAGATACCATGACAGTCTCAAGTGTCATTTCCTCTTGCCCCATACTAAATGACCGTGGTCTCAAAACATTTAGCTATAACCAAGCAAGAGCTTATCTATATAGGTTACTCGAGCGCCTCTGCCTTCACACTGCGCTCACGCACACACACACACGCACACACACACACACACAGAGAACATCAAGATAGCTATCTCCTTTTGTAACACAGTCCTTGCACTGGTATAAATCAGGAGACTTCCTTAAAGCTTTTCTATCTTTATTTAACAGGACATATAGTAAAATATTTTGCAGAACAGTTCCCGACAAAAAGAATGAAAAGTATTGAGCGGATGATTTTGCTGTGAAACAGATTTCTAGGGCTGTTTGGTGGATAGATGTCAACCTGAAAAGAGGCATCTTAGTGATTGTAAGTGGCCTTGCCTTGCTTCATACTGTAAGCTGATAAATTTAAATGAAGGCACGGAAAGCATAATATCAGGTTGGACATGCAAGAAAAGGTCAAAGAATTGAAAACAGCATGAAGTCTCAAAACACTTCAGGAGATGAGCATAGGGCTCTAAAATTAACATAATGAAATTCGATGGAGAGAAACATAAAGTCCTTCCCTTAGGTTACAACAGTGGCATGGACAAGTCCAGCTGGGAGGCTGCAGATTCCGGAAAGTGATCCCTTGTACCAGGCCTGCACTGGCTGCTCCCTGGCCTTGGAACATGAGTGTTCCTGGAATCAATTGCTTCCCACTCCGTTTGATTTGCTTAGGGAAATTTCCTTCCAGTGTCTTCAAGGGAAGATTGGGTTTCCTAACTATTGCAAGCTGTTGCTAATTCTATTCAGAGGAGCATCAGTGATACCCGCTAATCTAATTCCCCAAGTGCCTAGAAAGCCATCTTCATCCTAGTATCGTTGGACATGAAAATTAAGCACCAATTATAGTCTACTACGCCTCTGAGACCTCTGACACCACCTGGAAGCCTATTTAGAGTCACCCTAGTTGTGACTGTCGGCACTGCCGTCCCCAACTGCCACCTAAAATTCAAGCCCTCTGATCACTTTGCTTCTCATTGTCACCTTCTCACAATCCTGTGTATTCTTCTGGAATTTTTGGCTTCACACAATTAAATCTCCCTAAATTATTATTTTTTAATCAGTTGTAGTTTTATTATTAAGATTCATTAATTTGTACCAATTTTTAAGAGACTTCTTTGACATAGATCCATTAAGCTCAAGTTTTATAATTCTCACTCTTTCCATATGATTTATCATTACTCTTCATTAAGCATAAATTACTCTTATTGTCTATACTGTTTAACTATCAATATACTAAAGTCTTGGAAAAAAATTAATTTCAACTTTAATAGATAAATTTACAGTAGCTGTTGCTCTAAATCAGGAATATTCAGCCAAATTGTTTTTATTTAACTCAGTCCACTTTATTTAAAGGTAAAATCTGTTCTAGCTCTTAGCAAAATTTAACAATAGGTAATTCATATGCCTTTTACCTAGAAACTTATATTACATGTATTTCTGGATAAAATTTTGTCAGAAATTTGATTTTCCTAATTTATTAAAAAAGTTTTTCAGGCAAGATTTTAAATTTTGAATCAGCTTGCTTAATGCACTGAACAGTAGTTCCTTCATCTATTTTTACTGTGTTCACCTCTGTGTTTCTAAGTAAGGTTCTTTACTACTAACTCTTCATTTATCCACTTTAGCTACCATCTCTTGATTGCTTGTAACGATAATCGAGGGTTTAGTTCTCTTTCAGCCAGTCACTCTCCAATTTCACTCCATTGGACTGCTAATTCATTCCTTCATTCATTAGCTCATCAAATATTTACTAAATGCCAATTCAGTGACAGGCCATGTCCTAGGTACTGAGGATACAGCAATATTACTTACCTCATAGAACTGATATTTAGGAGAGAAAGAAAGACAGTAAACACAGAAATTCATTTTTCCATGTTATACCATCAGTTTGTAAGTGGTAGGATCTTTGAGGAAAAGTAGAGAAGGAATCGGTGCTAGAGATTTAGAGGGCTGCTTATGAAGGAGTGTTCAGGAGACATTTCTCTAAGTAGTTGACATTTGAAAGCAGATTTGAACACAGTGAGAGAAATAGCTTTATGAGTATCTAGAATGTGTGTGCCTGCCTAGAGGCAGCGGGCAAAGCAACAATGAAAGCCTTAAGGAAGAGTGTCCTTAGCAAATGTAAAGAATGGCAAGAAAGCCACCGTGGCAGCCAGGGGTGAGACAATGAAGAGCATTTAGGTCATGGAAAGTGTTAGAGCAGGTCTTCGAGAGGATGTGACCACCAGTTGACCCTTGAGCTGGACCCAGATAATCAGAGGCTCCTCATCCCCTACTCCTGTCCTCAGAATGTGCATTCTACCCACACTAGGAGCTGTTTCAAGGGCACAGCCTTGAGAGAGTAAGGTGTTGTTGAAACCATCCTGATGGTATATATGATTGAACCCCGTTAAGGCCTCTTTATAAACTTTTAAGATTCTGGTGGGCGGATGTGGAGATCTACTCATCCTGCATCTGCCCAAGACAAGCCTTCCTTATTAAACCTGCCACCTACCAATCTAGAGGGGTATGCCTCTTTCTTTGGTTTCTCCTTGGTGTCTGTGTATGGGGGCTAGTTTCAGATTTCACCCAGAAAATTCCAAAGGTTGTGAACCAACAGAAAGACCTTTGTCGTTTCAGTGTGGTGGGAAGCCATTGGAGAATTTTGACCAGGAGAATGATGTAATTTAAAAGTTAAATGGTGGCCAACCCTGGAGGCCTAATGGTTAAGTTCAGCATGCTCCACTTTGGCAGCCCCAGTTCAGTTCCAAGGCTCTGACTACACCATTAGTCTATCAGTGGCCATGCTGTGATGGCAGCTCACCTACAAAATAGAGGAAGATTGGCAACAGATGTTAGCTCAGGATGAATCTTCCTCAGCATAAAAAAAAGTTAGAGAATTCTGGTCACTCTGTGAAGAATAGGTTACAGGGAGGCAAGAATGGTAACAGGATGCTCTTAGACCAGGGTAGAAATGATGGTGTGGATGAGAGTGCTACAGATGTAGGTAGGGGTGTGAGAGAAGTGTCAGATTTAGGAATCCCCAGTGAACACAAATGGCATTTGATGGTGTCTTCAAAAGTGTGCCAGGAATTAATGTAAGCATAGGGGCTGCAATGGACTTAATGTTTGTGTCTCTCCAAAATTCGTGTGTTGAACCTTAATTTTACACAATGTTATATGTCAATTGTATCTCAATATAGCTGGAAAAAATTCATATGTCGAAATTTTAATGAGAATGTGATGGTATTTGGAGGGAGGATCTTTGCGAGTAAAAAGATCATGAGGGTAGAGCCTTCCTGAATAAGAAGGGGCTAGAGAGCTAGCTAGGTTTCCTTCTACCATGTGAGGACACAGTGAGAAGACAGTCTATAACTGGGAAAAGGGCACTCACCAAAAACACAACCATGCTGGCACCGTGATCTCGGACTTCCAGCCTAAAGAACTGTGAGAAATAAATGTTTGTTGCTTAAGGCCCCCAAACTATGGTAATTTGTTATAGTAGCCTGAACTGACCAAGACAGTGGCCATGTTAGATCTACTCCTTGTGTTGTAGCAGTAGATTAGAGCTCAAAACTCTTCTTTGTGTGGGGAAACAACATAAGCTAAACTGACTAAATGTGGGCAAATGTAGAAGTGGTGACAAACATGCTGGAATCACACTATGGGTTCAGTAAGGTGATGCTACTTCATGACCTTACGATGTTTCCAGTCATTGTCTGTGGCTGGTGGTAATACGGGGACGCATTTCTGCTGGGAAACAATT
This sequence comes from Diceros bicornis minor, assembly GCF_020826845.1. Classification (NCBI taxonomy): domain Eukaryota; kingdom Metazoa; phylum Chordata; class Mammalia; order Perissodactyla; family Rhinocerotidae; genus Diceros; species Diceros bicornis. Next base: position 52,308,908 of record NC_080759.1, on the reverse strand, counting down.
CTCCATGAATCTGTACATGTTTCTGCACAATCAGGGCTTTCTGAACAAAAGCTGCTGGCAAGCTGGGTTAAAGGATGGTTGAATGGAAAACATACCTTGGAAGTTAAAGATTTGGTATTGCCCCAGAGCCCTTTGCTTACATTCCAAGTTAGAGACCTTCTCCTCCTCTCCCCAGAGACAATTTGTTTACATTCCAGAGCCAAAGCATCTCTCTCTCTCTCTGGAGAGAAGATGTGGTAAGATAACCACCCTATATGTATTCTGAGTTTCATAACTTTGAGGTTCCTGCACGTGAGGTGATATCAGCCAATCTTGCATTGCCCTGGGAGGAATTGGGGCGTGGGGAACCAGCACTAAAATTACTTTGTTTTCTGATTCAGAGACCTTGTATTTCTTGTCAGGACAAATAAATAAAGAAATAAAAACATAACAAATTCATATAGTGATTCATCTGAATTAAAATGTCTCCAAAACGTCAAACTTTGAAACTTGAAGACAAATTCAGTTTAGCTAATCTGGACGGACAGTGATGAACGGTCATTGAGGATCACCCTCAATGCAAAATATTTATGATATATTAGTTGTACATTGGGCATAGGTTTGGGATTAGTAAGATGCATAATCACTGTTGGTTCTTTTCCAGAGGTTATGAGCAAATCGTACTGGGAAACATCCAGCAAACCAGAAAGTGAAGTGCGCAGCATATGTAGGAATCAGTCAACAAGATGACAATCTATGACAACTTCATGTACAATGTCAGACTTTTGGGGGATGCTTGCTGAAATGTGCCCACCCCAGCCCTCCTAACCCTCCAAATTCATATGTTGAAGTCCTAAATGCCAGTAACTCAGAATGTGATTGTATTTGGAGATAGGATCTAAAGAGGTCATTAAAGCTAAAATGAAGTCATTAGGGTGGGCCCCAATCCAATATGACTAGAGTCTTTATAAGAAGAGGAGATTAAGACACAGACACACAGGGGAAAGACCGTGTGAAGATACAGGAGGATATGGTTATTTGCAGGTTAAGGAGAGAAGTCTCAGAAGAATACAAACCTGCTGACGTCTTGATCTCAGACTTCCAGCCTCCAAGATTGTGAGAAAATACATTTCTGTTGTTTAAGCCCCCCAGTCTGTGGTACTTTGTTACCACAGCCCTAGTAAACCAATACAGTATATATGAGAATATATTGTACACAAATCTAATTATGTTTTCTCTGTTGTTGGCCACTGAACCCTAAAGAAAGGGCCAGGGATTCTGAACCTCATGCACAGAGAGAAGCTTGGGCCTCCTGAAATAAGGCAGGTCATCACTCGATGATGGAGACTGAGTGTGAATTTTTTATATAAGAATGTTCTCCACATTGATTATTCTTAAGCCCAGGCTGTCATTTACCTGATCGGAACATTCTGATAAACTCATGTGATTCGAACAGATCCTGTTGAAAGTGGGACAGTACTGCCCACTGAGGAAGGGTACGTGCTGCAGTTCTGTCAAGTCGAATCTGGACTAGAGGGTTTCCTTCCCCACTTGCAGTGAAATGTAGAGTTTGCAGAGCAGTGGTCACTGGTGAGAACCCCATTAACAAACGCTATCTGGTACAAGATACAAGGTAGAAACTGTTGGGAAAGTCAAGTAAATGATGCACGTATTTTTATAAATTGGGGCATGATAATTTCACCTTTATGTAAGAGAAAAATGGATTCATAAATCCCACAAATGGTTACCTGATGTACAGAAAGTTAGAGTAGTGGTGATATCCAAATAGAAATCTATATGGGAAAATTGAGCTCTAGCTACCAGACAACGTGGTGAGGAGGGAAAATAGTACTGAGGGAGGAGTAGAATTAGAAGACGGAATGTGACGGAGAACCACAGATCAAACAGTAACAGCATGGGACAGCAACCGGGCTAAATTCTCTAAGTGGTTCTAATAGTTAGTTATGGACTTTTCCTTTGGCTTTTCTAAGTAGACAATTGTATTGTTAACAAACAATCACATTTTGATATCTTCCCTTTTGAAATCTTATACATTTTTTAAAAATCTCATTGCACTGGATATTAATGCTTCTAAAATTTTACCATAAAGTATGATGTTCCACATAAGATTTTCCTATCAGATTTTGCATTATGGGGTCACAGTTTTCCATTTCCTTTCTTCATCATTTCTCTTTGTGTAGAAATTATGCCTGGGCCAACACCTATGCTTCTTTAGGATCCAAGCCAAATTTCTATTTTTTTTCCTTTTGGAAAAAGTATTTCTTGATGCCTTCAGGAAAATCCAACATTTTAACAAACTAAAAACGTTAACAAATTTTTTATGTATATATTTAAGATTTTTAACAATATGCTCCATGTATTTATATTTGTGTTCCTGGAATCTCAAAAAGTCCCAGAGTACAATGATCAACCTACTTTTTCTTGTTGAGTGAAGGTAATGAGGAATTTGTGCACAGCAATGCACGTTGGGAGTGAGGGGTACAATACTCAAGGTAATTAGATTTTCTGCTTCATGGTGAGCAGGACTTTGAAACATGACCTTGGTTCTTTTTGCTTTTGTTTTTTTGGGCTTGAAAAATAAAACTCTGGGTTTTCAGAGTTGGGGAAAAAAAAGCCTATGCATTCTCTAGTAACCACTAACTCTCCTCACACTTTTTTCTACAAAATTGTTTTAAAGAAATTTCACTCTTCAAACCTTAGTCATATCTGGCCCCTATGAGTAATCACGGGACAAGATAATACTGATTAGACTGCTCATAAGAGTGACTGCTTATAAGACTAACTGCTTCTAAGACTAACTTGTAGGTGAAATGGCTCCAGTGCTTTGCAGTGGAAGGGGTTTTGTTTCATGGCTACATTGAAGACTGTCAGAACATCACAAATATGACCAGTGCCAGAGCATATTCATATTATTTTGGAGATATTGGGGTCAGGTAACTTGTTGACAAGGCTCCTGTTTGTGATCAAAGGGGAGTGTATTTATTGCATCCAAAACTCATAGTTGTGCCAGTGTAAGAGGATGAACTTGTAATGCTTTCCCTTATCTTAGTAGAAGTATTATCTGGAAACCTGACCCCATATGTGTATGCAGTTTTTAACACCAATTCTCTGTAATTTTGAGAATGGCTTTTGCAGGCTCTACCAATACGAAATATGAGCCTCTTGCCTTGAAATATTATGTGCCGCTAGAGTAAACACCATATGGGTTACCAAGATGATTTAGAAGGACAAAGTTGTGCTTTTCTTACATAATCCTGGAAATTAGACTTTCCTTTAAGCTAACAAATTTTTCCAATGACTTTGTGAAAACTCATAGACCTGGACCCCCAAAATTAATTTTACTGAATATAAACTATGCCTTAAGAAAAAAATACAGAGTGAAATATATCTGAGAAAATATCAATATTAACGAAGTATTAATAAAATCAAAGCTTACATATTTAGAGATTTCCTACTATTTATTATGTTCCTCCCTACTCCCACTGCATAACACATCTCCTAACTCTCCTAATGATGGAAGTCAATGGCCCCTGCCAGAGTAGTGACTCCTGGTAGTGGGTGAATAGCATCCCCCAAATGTTCATGGCCACCTGGAAGCTCAGAATGTGACCTTATTTGGAAATGGAGTCTTTGTGGATGTAAGCAGTGACCTTAAGATGAGGTCAGACTGGGTTTGGATGCGCCCTAAATCCAATGGGTTGGTGTCTATAATTTATAACGGGAAAGAACACACAGACATACTCAAGGAAGAGGTCATGGGAAGATGGAGCCAGAGCTTAGAGAGACACAGCTACAAGCTCAGGATTGCGTGGAACCATTAGAAGCTAGGAAGAGGCAAGGAGAGATTCTTCCCTAGAGCCTTCAGAGGGAGCAAAGCCCTGCTGACACCTTGATTTCAGACTTCTAGACTCCAGAACTGTGAGAGGCTACATTTCTGCTGTTTTAAAGCCACCAGGTATGTGGTAATCTGTTACGGCAAACCTAGGAAATTAATACACTTCTCTTCTTGCCCAAAGGGCCTGGGAGACAGTGCCAACTGAATATGTCCCCTGGTGGAAGTGTTCCCTCTTTGGGACCAGGGCTTCTAAACCTGCAGAGCCCAGCGCTACAGGGACAGAAAGCACAATTTGTGAAATGAGACTATCTTGTTTTTACTCCTTGTGTTCTGACCCATGCATTCTTCTTCCCCAGAACACAGCAATATATAGAAGTCTTTGACTCAAAGTCTATATTGTGTGCTGGGAGAACAGCACCTATGTTTGGGGTGGGTATTTCACCTCTGAGCTGGCACTCCCGCTGTGCCTCCACCAAGCCATTCCATTACTCTCTCTGACCAGCCACCTCTGGCTGGTGAGGAATGCGATAAAACTAGTCAATCCCATGGAAATGGACCTATTTCTGCACCTCCTTTGTTACAAAGTGGACCCCGTGGTGAGACACTATGTTCTGTGGGATTGCAGGCTGCTACAGTGGTACTGGCTGAAGCTCAGCAAGAATGGCAAAAAGATAGCCAGAATGAAGCATTTATATTAAAGTATTATTTTCATCAATATTAATTTAAATTAAAATAATAATATGATTTTTATAGAATGTGTTTTCGCTGACTTTTGACAACAAATATAAGACTTGTGTATTATGACTTTAGTTGTCTTATTATATTGTGCCTATGTTTACGCCCTCTTCTTGTCCCGCTGTTAGAACTATCATTATCTTTAGTATAATAATCACCTAAGAGTTTGATCTGATCACAATGTATGGGGTACACTCTAGTCTATGCTTGTGAAATGAAATTTGCTTTAATTCAAGTCAGTCAACATTTATTAAGTAACAGTGGTATGGGGGGGTGGGGAATTATACACTTAAAAAGTTCTATCACTGAAGAAAATAAAATAAGTTGTATTAGTTATCTTTTCCTGTATAGCAAATTGTCACAATATTTTGTCGCTTAAAACAACAGTAATCCTTTGTTGATCTGTTATAGTTTCTGCAGGTGAGGAATTGAAGGAGACTCAGTGAGGACAGCTTGTCTCTGCTCCAGGCATTGAGCCTCTGAAGGAAGATGTGAAGCTTGTGGGTCCAAACAGTTTGAGGCTTATTCACCCACGGATCTGGGTTTGATGCTGGCTGTTCGTTGAAACTTTAGCTGGCACCGTCAGCTGGGACACCTCCATGTGGTCTCTCTGTGTGGCTTGAGCTTCCTCACAAGATGGTGGCTCGTTCTCTGATCGAGTGAGAGTGAGAGCACGAGAGAGAAAGAGTGCACACTTGAGAGAGCCAGGAAGAGGCTGTGTCCTTTGAATGACCTTGCCTCAGAAGGTAAATGGCGTCGCTTTGGCCACATTCTATTGGTCTGGAGAGTCAGAGCCCCTGCAGTTTCAGAGGGAGGAAACAGACCACTCTTGTCTGGGGGAGGAGTGCCTGTCCCAGTGTAAGAAGAGGTGTGGGGATAGGACAAAATATTTTTGTGGCTGTCTTGGAAAAACCACTGTGCCACAGGGATGAAGGGACCCACCTCCATGTGCATGTGCTGTGTTCCTGACACTGTGCTGTGTGTTTTAAGCATATTTCTCGTGGGATCCTGACAGCACCTCCGTGAGACAAATACTATCATCCTTTTTCTACCCCTGCATTTAGGCAAAATTACATGTAAAGATATACTTACATAAAAATAGCTGAAGTCGCCAAATATTTTGCATTCCAATCCTCTTACCCAATGCTGATAACAAGGGAGCCACTGGAGCCCAACCCCTTCCCAATTCCTGTTCACACCATGAAGAGGCAAGACACAGACATTGCAAGTGTGTTTCTGATCGATCCTTACTTTTCTGTTTTAGACTGACATTTTTATTAAATTCAATATGTGTGTGTGGTGAGAGATTGTGTTTATGATTTTTTTTTGAAAGGGAAGAGGAGTTGAATTAAAAATCACATTTTTGGCAGGGCTGTCATTAAACAGAAGAATTTTTTATGTGAGTCTGATTAAATTGTTTGTTGCCGGAAGGAAATTAGTGTTTAATTTCACACGATTATCCTAGCATGTTTTATCTTAAAAGGATGTTATAAATCATTGGGGTAAACTCCCTTATTTTGCATCTGAAGCCTGAAGAAGAGTAATTTGTCCAAGGTCACAAGTTAGGATGAAACCTCATACCCAAAGTTATGCTTGAATTACATCTTATTTTTAGTTAAAGTAATTTTAGATAAATGCAAGTACACTTTAAGAATACCATTGATACTGACATATTCCCCATTATTTTAGATCCACTATTGAGTAATAGAGGGCACTTGTTGAATAACATTATCTGTCATCAGTCAAAAAAATTATGCAAAATTTTTAAATGTGGTGATAGCAGAAGGTTACTATGGAGATGATAATGATTTGCCGTTAATATTGTAAGTTTCAGAAGGAGATTTGATGCATCAACATCGTATTTAAAAACCAGAGTGTCGCTGGAAGTTCTGTAAATAGTACGTGGTCTAAATTTGTTGAAAAAAGGAAAGCACACGCATAAACAGATATTTCTGAATATTGGTGCAGCTTCTGCAGAGCCAGTTCGTCTTGATTATCAAGCAGCAATTGAGTAGACGTTTTCTCCGTATCCGACATGATTTATTTTTGCAAATATAATGTTTTCCGCAAGACACAGCAAATTCTAATGGTCATTTTTATTGCCATACTAAAAAAAGTAAAATAAGAACACATTGATTACAATTCTGAATGATAAGCAGTGTGCAAAACAATCAAGTAGGTATGTACTTCACACATCAGAAAAAATATGGGATAATAGGGGATATTATTGACAACTTCATAAAATAACCATCTTGCAAATCGTGCTATTTTAAAAATTCAAAATTAACACTAGTCATGGAAACACTCACTTTCTTTATCTTATTTATTTATCCCAGCTTTATTAAGGTATAATTAACATATAAAAATTGTATATATTTAAGACGAACAATGTGATGATTTAATATACATACGCATTGTGAAACAATTATCACAATCAAGTTAATTAACCCATCCACCACCTCACATAGTTACCTTTTTGTGTGTGTGTAGTGAGAACACTTATGATCTACTCTTAGCAAATTTCCAGTATACATTACAGTAATGTTATACAGTAATATTAACTCTATTGCACATTAGATCCCCAGAACTTATTCATGTTATAACTACAAGTTAGTACCCTTTGACCAATATCTCCCCATTTTCCCCACCTCTCAGTCCCTGCCAATCACCATTTTACTCTCTGGTTTCTGAGTTTGACTTTTTTAGATTCCACATTCATATAAGTGGGATGGTACAATCTTTTCCTTTCTGTGTCTGGCTTCTTTCACTTAGTATAATGTTCTCCAGGTTCATCCATGTTGTCACAAAAGGCAAAATTTTATTCTTTTTTTATGGCTGAATAATATTCCATTGTATGTATCTGCCATACCTTCTTTGTCCATTCATCTGTTGATGGACACTTAAGTTGTTTCCATATCTTGTCTATTGTGAATAATGTTCCAATGAAAACGGGAGTGAAGATAACTCTTCGAGATACTAATTTCATTTCCTTTGCATATCACTAGAGTGGGATTGCTGGATGATATGATAGTTCTATTTTGAATTTTTTGAGGAAACTATTTTCCATAACGGCTGCACCAATTTACATTCCTGCCAACAGTGCACAAGCGTTCCCTTTTCTCCGTACTGTTCCCTACACTTGTTATCTCTTTTCTTTTTGATAATAACTATCTTAACAGGTGTAAGGTGATATCTCATTGTGGTTTTGATTTGCATTTCCCAGATGAATAGTGATGAGCACTAGCACCTGTTGGCCATTCATATGTCATCTTTGGAAAAATGTCTGTTCAAGTCCTTTGCTCATTTTTCAATCAGGTTTTTTTTTTTTTTTTTTGGTATTGAGTTGCATGAGTTCCTTATATGTTTTGGATATTAACCCCTTATCAGATAGGTGGCTTACAAATATTTTCTTCCATTCTGTAGGTTGCCTTCTCATTTTGTTGATTGTTTTCCTTACTGTTCAGAAGCTTTTTAGATTGATGTAGTCCCAATACTCTCTCTCTTAAACTAGTCAAACATACCTGATGTGAAACACAAAATATGCAAAAGGAGATTTTTTTTTTAAATTCTATCAGATGATCTGTTAGAAATTAGTTTATTTATTTATTTTTTTGTGTGTGAGGAGATCAGCCCTGAGCTAACATCCGCCAATCCTCCTCTTTTTTTTTTTTTGCTGAGGAAGACGGCCCTGGGCTAACATCGGTGCCCATCTTCCTCCACTTTATATGGGACGCCGCCACAGCATGGCTTACCAAGCAGTGTGTTGGTGCGCGCCCGGGATCCGAACCAGCGAACCCCGGGCCGCTGCAGCGGAGCGCGCGCACTTAACCGCTTGCGCCACCGGGCCGGCCCCAGAAATTAGTTTATTTTAATTAAACAATGAATAAAATCCTGGTTTTAAAAATTGATTACCGAGAAATGCTGATGTTGGTTTATGAATACTAATGTATCAGCATGCATGAAAGTCTCATTAATTAGGTAACCAGGGCATAGATAGAATGTGTAGATGGCTACTATGTACAGCACTGATGTTATGTGATCAAAAAAATTGAAAACTTACAACTTGAGTTCACGTATAATGACCCACAACTTCTTGGGTTTTGTTACGGACTAAATTGTGTCCCCTTCCCCAATTCATATGTTGAAGCTCTAACCCCATGTGATGGTGCTTGAAGATAGGGCCTTTAGGGAGGTAATTAGGTTAAATGAGGTCATAAAGGTGAGGGTCCTGACTGATCTATGGCCTTATAAGAGGGGGAGACACCAGAGAGCTCTCTCCCTCTCTCTCTCTCCTCTCTCTTGCATGCATGCACACTTGCACAGGAACAGAAGAAAGGCCATGAGAGGCTACAGCAAGAAAGTGGCCATCTGTAATCCAGGAAGAGGGCTTTCACCAGGAACCAACTCCTCTGGACCATGGTCTGGGACTTCCAGCCTCTAGAACGTGAGAAAATAAGTTTCTGCTGTTTAAGCTGGCCAGCCTGCGGTATTTTGTTACGGCGGCCCGAGCACACTAACATAGGTTTCCTTCCAGGCGAGTCAGAGTAACTGGGCAATTGGACCAACAATCCCTCATTTATGGGAGAAACATCAGTCTTTGTTTTAAGTATAATTTTCTCATACTTAGAATTCATGAATTCCATTCATATATTATGTAGACAAATAGGGACGGAGGTTGAAACAGGAAAATAAAGTTAAAGAGGATAGTGAACAGAAATAGGGTTTTGCAGCACACCGCAGGGGAGAGAGAGAAAGGTTAAAAACATCAGTGACTTGGAGTTGCATTTTCAACTAACAAGTGAGTGAAGGGATTTAAAAGAGAAGCTTATCATTTAAAAACCTGCCTATTGTTGCTGGAAATTCAAATTGGATGGCATGGTTATATAATTTATTTATTGACCTGCTACCTATGTAGTGAATTTATTAACATACTGACGCACTTTACTAACTCCTCACCCATGATCTAACCACTTTCCACTGTCCAGGTGTACCTTGTCCTCAGCAGACAATATTCTCTAAGTGAGGCTTGGCAACCAATGATGGATAAGCTCCAACTTTGAGGTGTGGCCTCCCCAGCTCAAGCTTTGCTGCGCCATGCCCACTACAGAGCTAATAGAATCCACTATTATTCCAGTTCATCCCACAGTTGATTGGCAGGCTGGTCATTCTCAGCCCACTGAAGCATGTGAGCAGGAATGGATTGTGAGCTGGCTAAAGAGAACAATGGCATAATCATCGATTAATATCAAAAGCACATATAATATAAGAGAATGAGGAAGAATTCAACGTCACGAAGTTGTTATTTTCATTAGAATAAGTAACAAATGGAATTTAGGAGTTGGGATATTGTTTAGGTGACAGAGTAAAGTTAGGAATTGTGCTTTTAACTTAATATTTTAAAATATATCACAAACTATAAATGCAACATCTAATGTCTATTTTGTGTGTAAAGAAACATAAAATTAACACATTTGTTGTTAAAGTATAAGACTATATTTATTTAATTTCTATTGAGTTATTTCTCTTCTATTCCTTTCATCTCATAAAACAAACTACCCCATCACATCCATAAGTACATGCCCGTGGCATACACACCCACACACTCACTCACTGACACATTTCTTGTATCCAGTATGTGGTAACAGAGTTACTATATGCCCTAACAATTCAGTCCCTAGGCCTAGGATTCTAGACAAGAGGACCAGCTCTTGGGTATTCAAGAGAAATGAAAATATATGTCCACACAAAAACCTATATACACATATTCATAGCAGCATTCTTCATGGTAGTTAAAAAGTGGAAATACCCGAATGTCCATAATCTGACAAAATGCAGTGTATACACACAACAGAATATTATTCAGCAATAAAAAGGAATGAAGTGCTGATACAGGTTGCAACATGGATGGATCATGAAAACATGTTAGGTGAAACAAGCCAAACACAAAAGAGCACATGTTGTATGATTCCACTTTTTGAAACGGGAGGAATAGGCAAATCCACCCAGACAGAAAGTAGATTAGTGTCCGCTTAAGCTGGGAGGGTGGGTGCAGGGAAGGACAAGGGGAAGTGATTGCTACAAGTTTTCTTTTTGGAGTGATGAAGTTTTCTGAATATACTGAAAATCATTGAACTGTAAATGTTAAATGTATATTTTATGGTTTGTCAATTATATCGCAATAAAGCTGTTTTTTTAAAAAATAGTATAACACCAGGGCTGCGATAGTACATCTCAATAGACCTGTATTGAAAGAGGGTTTTAATATCTATGGCCTAGATACCAATGATTCCGTTAAATTATCCCTTCCCTTTCCCGTGTCTGCAGTTCCCAATGAGCATCTTTTGCCCAGTGAACATTAACAAGATCGAGATCCAGATTCTCCCAAGTGCAGCCTTGGTCTGTGCTCCAGCTGCTTCCCCATGGGCAATTCCATCTCCCAGGTGAGTGGCAGTTGGGAATTTTTAATACGGGTCCCTGAGAAGCAGAATGGAAGGTGGTACATAAAGAAGCTGTGTTAAAAATTGGAGATGATTATGGCTTTATATCAACTGTTATAATTATGGAATTGCAAATGAATATTTCAAAATTGTTTCCATAATCTATTATTTCACTATGGCTAATGATTCTCCTGGACAATGGGAGATCAAATGGGCAACCTATAATGAAAAGAAAAATTCCTTTCCCATATCAGGAGACGTTTATGTTGAAATCTAAAACATTATAGCACTCTCGTAGGAATTTAATATTACAACTAAATTATATTTTGTGTTTCATATGTAACAGGTGCTATTTAAAGCAAATTATATGCATTAACACTCTATAACTCAAAGAAATTATTTTCCTCATTGGGTGTAGCATAATAAGAAATTATCTTGTGCCTTTGTTGCTATTTATAAACACATCTTATAGATTTTAATACAAAGTGTTTGCAACTGAGAAGTAACTTTAGAAATTGTCTATTTGAGTGTTTTTATTTTTATTTTTAATAATGGGGAAATTGAGTGAGTTTCAGGGAAAGGTGAAAGCCCCAAGGTCATCAGAGCTAAATAAGTAGTAAAAAAAGTACAAATACAGTTTTCCTAATTCCATTCCATCAGGATATTTTCTTTTAAACCTAAAATGAACTAGTCTACAAAGATATGACTGATGTTCTAATTCTATATGGGTCTCTTAATACTTGTGGCTGACAAACATATTCAAACTGAATCGAACTTTCCTAATTTTTATAATACCTCATCTAATTGATATGGTTTTTTGTGAGGCTCGAATTGAATTATACAGATAAATGTGCTTCACAATAGAGATACTAGGTATGTCCCTTAAATCTACTGTTACCGAGGCTGACATCTGGGCTCTACCGTGTAGACCAGCCGCATGACCACAGGTAACTTGCTAAAATAATCTTGTTGGACCTCAATTTCCTCATTTTTCAGAGTATGACAATAGTGTCTACCTGATCACATCATGCTATGAGGATTCAGTGACAGTGGAACGCTTTGAACAGTGCTTTATATTAAGTGCCATTTACATTGTTTTAAAAGTTATCAATAACATTACTATCACTATCAAGGAATTAATGGGTTTATTGGCTTCTATATGTTTTTGCGTATAAATTAGCTTGGGATTAAGAATTTAAAGATGATCAAAAATTTGTGGGAATCTGAAAGATCGTACTTTACATTCATATATTTGAAACTGATATTGATATAAATGCAAATTAGGTTAGATCATATTTAGTAATTTTAGAAAAATGGTTGTATGAGGAAATATTAAAAAAAAAATAGACTTACATATGCTTTGGGGTTAGATGAAAATAATCCAACCAGTAAAAGAAAAGCTGTTGAGTTTCAGTATTTTTTTTAATTAGTATAAATTACCACAAAAAACAACATTAACAAAAGGAACACTTGGAACAAATTGTCAGTGAGTTAGGACTGTACTTTTGCTGTCAATTCTACAGCAAAATATTTGACACAGACTTTCGTTATTAACATGGATACTAAACCAAGGTTTGTAGAACTATGACAGTTTTTAAATGGATTTTTTTCACATGAAATTATTTTCAGCTTTTATTCAGTTTTATGGTTCCAGTGTACATTGGTAAAAGTAGTTACAATAACTGAAAATGAGTACTTAGTGACACCATATCTTTCACAAGAGATTTTTACAATCCTTAACACCAGTGAACAATAAATGGTAAAAATTTACACTTACATAATGCCCGTGGATAACTACCAAGCCACAAGCTTATTTTAATAAATACAATTTCAATATCAATCTGATAATTGTGTTATAAACCCATATTTAAAGTTAATTTATTAGTATAAAGACAGTAGCATTCAAATATCATTATGCTAGGTTTATTTGGCAGAAATGCATCTGACTCCAGCTTATCTTTTTAGATCTAATGGGAAATATTCAGCCGAGAATCAATTTTTTCTTTTATCTGAGCTACCTGTGCTGATGGAAGCCCTAGCTCTTTTGAAATCCTTGGTATAGAGGTTCATCTTTTCCTGTTTTAACCAAGAAGGTTATGTGAGTTGCGAAAGCCTAATTAATGGGTCAGCAGTCAGAATTATAAGTTGCCAAGTGATACAAAGTTTGTAAGAAAACGTGCTGGCAATGTAGGATGGGAGTGGTGTTGTTTTGGCTTAGGCCCATCACCTGTGCTGTCTTTAGGCTCATATATCCCAAGTTTTTTATTTTACAGGTGAAAAAAAATAGAGGCCCAGGGAAGGAAGGAATTTCCCCAGAAACAAGGAGGTAGTTAGCAAGAGAACTTGGAGTCCTGTGCTCCAGTGCGGTGTCTTTCTGCTATACCATCTTATGAAAGCCCATCATCTATGACTGGGATAAATTTGGGAGAAGTATGTAGAGTTAAGCCACTAGCTGTTTTATCTCCTAATAGGACAAACATTATTGAAGCAAAAGAAATTAATGTGACATTAATTTTTATATTACATACTTATTATAAATTATATATAATTTTATGTTATATATTATATATTACATAAATTTAATTTATAAAATATATGAAAATAAATATTTATTATATATACATATATGTTATATAATTATAATTTTTATATTATTTATATATTATAAAATGTGAGGAATCTGAGCAGAATAAAGACTTCTTGAGTAGCATGCACAATGATGCATAGAACCAATATGCATTGATGATGTAATAAATAAATATCTTTGTAAGTGCACACATTAGCATGGAATTAAACCAAACTGGATTGTTAAATCAAATAATTTAGCTTTAAAATTACAGGTTTTGCACATTGCTAAAAAGTTAGAAATATTTTAAAAGAGAATCGTTCATTTGTTATTTTTATTTATATCATAAATCCTTGCAAAAATGTTAATTGCAGAAAAATGAGAGATACCTGAAGTCAGTTATACAGAAGCATAAAATATAAGGATGGCGAGAATTGTGATTTAGATTTCTAATGCAATGACACTGAGTACAATACCACATGCTTAAGAGCACTCTGTACCCAGACTATCTGGATGCAACCTTTTCAGTTACTACCAGCATGAACCAGGACAAATTTAAGCTATCTTTGTCTCAGAAAAGGAGGATAATAACAGTACTTACCACATAGGGTTTTGTGAGGATGAAACAAACCTACGCGCGCGCGCGTGCGCGCACACACACACACACACACACACACACACACACACATTTTGTAGGGTTTATGGCAATCCCGAAAATGTACCTTGTGTTAGTTTGCTAGAGCTGCCATAACAAAATACCATGGACTGAGTGGCCTAAACAACAGAAGTGTATTTCTCACCGTTTTGGAGACTGGAAGTCTAAGTTCAAAACCTTGGCAAGTTTGGTTTCTCCTGAGGCCTCTCTCCTTGGCTCACAGATGGCCGCCTTCTCCCTGTGTCCTCACGTGGATGTTTCTCTGTGCACATGCATCCCTAGGGTCTATTCTTATAAGGACCCCGATTGCATGGGATTAGGGCTCCATCCTAATGGTCTCCTCCTAACTTAATCACCTCTTTAAAGGCCCTATCTCCAAACACAGTTGCATTCTAAGGCACTGGGGATTGGGATTTCAAAACGAATTTTGGGGGGACACAATTCAGCCCATAACACACCTCTGGGATCGTCTACCTTGTGAAGCATAATTGGCCAAAGGCTCAAGCCTCTGCACTCTGAAATCCAAAATACATCCACTCTTAAGTCACACTTTCCGCAGGCAGGCTCCTCCTGGCCAATGGCTAAGCATGACAGGAGCACACAAGGCCATTGCTTCAAGCCTTGAAGACTCCACTTGCCTTTACCAAAATTTTCTTAAAATTGCACTCACTGCTGCCTTCTAAGTTCCTCCTTCCTTCCTCTTTCCTGCACAGAGGCCAGACCAGTATCAGTGTCTGAGAGCTTTCCCAGCCTTCTCCAGATCTGTTCCCATTTTTACACACAGGTGTTTCCCCCAGTAAATCTCTTTCATGTCTAATCCCGTTTTGGCACCTTCTTCTCAGAGGGCCTGGACTAACTCAATGCATAAAATAACGCCTGGCCCATGTTACATATTCGGCATTTGGCAGAGACTCAAAGTCAGGGAGGGGAGTTGGAAAGCTGTAGTGGAAAAGGGAAGGCTTCAGGTGTGCTCTGACTGGAGGTATAGGCATGGGTGAAGTTGGAGATGAGCTAACCAGGAGTAATTGGTCCTGAGTTAGAGGTGGAGGCAGAAAATAGGGAAGCTGGCAGTCATTGAACAAGTCCTGACCATTCTAGGATGATTGCTTCAGAGGTTGTGGTTTGGCTTCCTGGACTGGCAGCTGCAGAGGTTGTGAGTCAGAGTTCTATTGTCGCATATGGTCTAGTCATTGTCTGTTTGTATATTTAATTATCCATTTGTATATTTAAATCTCAATCTCCTTTTTTGGTTACTCTCTTGCTTGTGAGAAGTTGACCAATTCAGGTAAGGCTAAAGATCTAGATCATTACTGCTTGAGGGTTGTCCATTTGTCTCCTTAGTGAACTGTATTTCAAGATCTCCTTGACCTTTTTTTTTGTTGTATCATCATGGTGATCATCTGGCAAGAGAGCAACTACACATAAAACTTTAAATTTCTTGGATAGAATGCAACAGACCAGCATCATGACCACTATGACAAAAACAAGAACAAATAACATTCCCTGTAAGATGCTTTGGAACTAATAACTCCAATTGCTGAACCCAGGCCAAGAGAACAAATCCCATAGGGCATGAGGATCAGTCTTAGAGAGCCAAGTAGCTTTTTCCTTAAGGCAATGTATAACCTGTTATACCTCCCCTATTTCATTGATCTAAATAACAACACAAAGATTAGTAATGGCACAGACACCACCATGACTAGCCAACAAGAAAGAGCATTGTAATTGTCCATCATGACTTTTACCAACAAGTTGAGACTGATATGTATTCCATCTATGGCAAAATGTGATCATTAATAACATTTGCCAGAGTTAGTGATAAGTTTATTTCAGTCTTTTCTCTTTGTGTTATTGGGAACACTGCTCTGATTGTTCACATAAACAGCAAACCACTATTTCTCCCAGGTAGAGCACCTCAATAATCAAGACTGGCTTTGTTTTGAAGCTCACATCTGAGCGGGGATCTCCAGCCTGGTTATTTTTGGGGTTAGCCTCTTGGTGTGCAGAAAAATCTTGAAATACTACCCTAAAGTTCAAGAGGTTTTAGTCTGAGACAAACAGGTCCAGGTATCCTGATCACAGAAGAAGTAGCATGTGGTGGGGGCACGTGGAGATCCATGAAAAAAGATGTTTATTACACAAGGTCGGAACCAAATCCTTACACTAGCTAGGTTACATATTTGAATCTCTATTAGTGTCTTCTGGATGGCAAGTAATCAGCTCATTGTCCTATTAAGTTTGTTCAATTCAAATTTAGAATTACCTAGGGTCTAATAAATAGATTGTAATAAGTGGCTCTTTTTCTGGTTATAGATGGATTTGTTTAAGGTCATTTCCCCATGGAGGTGCACATGGAAATGCCATCAGCTGTAATTCCCTATGGTCTCATTTAATGAGACAATAATTGCCCAGAGGCAATTTATCATGTTGATCTGGTGATGGACGGCTCATCCGGCAGTCTGTGTAAGATTGACGGTGGTGGATCTCTGAGAATCCTCAGTGTGGGGTCCCTTATTGAAATAGTCTCCAAATTGTGCGAAATTCTGAATTGATTCTTTAATTGTGAAATGTGAATCTAAGGATTGACTCCCTGGAATTTCACTGCTGTATTTGTTGTAAACAGTACCTGGTAAGTTACAATAACTAAAACATATTCAAATCCCATGGAGAATGGAAGGTGGATAAAATCCATCTGAAGGTTTTCAAAGGTCTCTTTCAATGAGGTTCAAGAGCAGTTTTTCCCTGATGTCTTTTCCAATATATGAATCTCCTGGTTGACGTTTATGAAGAAGCTCTTTAGGAAGATGTTATGGGAAGGTGATCTTGTCCTGTTGGTTGATAGGACTGGGTATAGTATACGAGTTCCTTTGCAATATTTTTCCATGTCTTCACGAAGCAAGGAAGAGCCCAGTATTGGAGGTGAAATCTCTAAATACATGGGTCTCTCAGTTACCAGTTCATAGGGAGATAATTGATGTGGCTCCAAGGGAGTGAACCATAGGGTCATAGGGCTAGTGGGAGTTCCTCTGGATAAGGGCGCTCAAGGGTTTGTGAAAGCTTTGCTAATTCTAATGTAAAGATATCATTTGTTCTTTCAGATTTCCCAGAAGATTGTAAATAATCAGGGCAGTGTAGTTTTTGAGTAAGTGTTTATGCCTTACAGAGTTCTTTTACAATGGGTCCTGTAAAGTGTGTGTTTCAATCACTTGATATAAAAGTTGGTATGCCTCTGGTTGGAAACAAAATCAGGCAGCTTTTTAGCAACTATAATTGCCGTAGATCTTCATAAATAAAAAATTTTCAACCCATCTTGAAAGTAGATATGTAATTACTAAAATGTATTCAAATCCCATGGAGAATGGAACCTGAATAAAAATCCATCTGAAGGTGTTCAAACCGACCTTGAATATTTGGTTCCCGGTCATGTGTCACCTTTACAGTTAAGTTGTTGACAGTTGACACATGCCATGACAATAACTCTGCTGTCTTTTTAAAGTTTCTCCACTAATGTTGATTTAAGATAGTAATCATTTTGTTTGTCCCATGGTGGGTAGTTTCATGTAGAAATTTAGCTAATATCCATTTAAAATCATCTGGTACCACCAACTGTCTTTTATAGGAGTGCCAGAGATTATATGAGTAGTGTACAACCAGATCATCTCATTCTTCCTTTTCAAAATCAGAGACTAAACACTATATTTTATAATGGCCTCTTTGAGTCCCTTCAGAGATTTATCCTTTGAAGGGTTAGATAGAATCGTAACCTTAGTTAAGACTACCTGTTTGGCATAATCATCTGCTATAGAATTTCTTTTAGTTTCCATATTATCTCTTTATATGGGTCTGATGCTTTATAATAGCCATCTCTCTAGAAGTAGGAGTACACCTAAAAGTTTCTTAACTTGCAGTCCATTTTTATTTTTGATGAATGTTCCTGCTAATGAGAAACTCCTTTGTCCCAAGTATCCCAAAGTCACGTACTACTCCAAAAGCAACCCTGCTATGGGTATGTGTGATCCTCTCTGAACTTGGGCTAGTTGAAAAGCTCTAGCAAGTGCAGTAAGTTCCACCATCTGGGCTGATTTTATCTCTGGTAGAGGACTGTATCTAAAGGAGAACTTAAATTAGGGACTGCATATCCTGCTTGATAACCTTCAGTTTCAGTTTTGAGGTATGATCCATCAATAAGTAGTATTAGATCACTGTTCTCAATGGGAGCCTCTAATACATTTGAGTGAGGTACCCAAAGTTCCCTAAGTGACATAAGATAACCCCGAGGTTATCTTATCTTCTTCAGACAGGGGCTTAAGAGCGACAAGATTCAAGGTGTTGTAGGGTGAATAGTAAGTAATGTGGGAGGGAGAGAGTAACAGAATCTCAGCCAGGTAATTAGCTGGCTGAAAAGTGTTTTGTGTTCTCAGTCAATAGTCTGACTGAGAACCATGAGATCAAGTATGGAGCCTAGAACCAGTTCAGAAGAAGTATTGGCAGGTTTTTCAGTGGTAGCTATTGCCCTAAGATGGGGGGATAAGATTTTGCAACTGGATAAAAGATAAGGCTGTAGTAAGTGGTGGACTTTTGATGGTGCCCATAAACCATCAAAAGGGCAGAAGGGCTTATCCAAATCACTCATGCACAAATAGACAAAAAAGCATTTTACAGTTAAGGAAGCTTTTGAAGAAATTTCTTCAGGTTCCAGAAAATCTGTTCATGTTTGGATTCCAAAATCAAAGGGTTTCTTACTGAGGACTTAGTCAATTCATAAAGGGGGTTGCTATCTCAGAAAAATTTGGCCCCCATTGATTACAACACAGAGTTATACCTAGAAATCCTCTCAATTATTGTTTTGCAAGAGTTCTAGGAAAAGTGTAGACAGCATTTAGTCTATTGAGAGAGTGGTTTTTTCCCTCCATAGATAGGTCATGGCCTAAATAATGGACTGTGTTTTGGTAAAATTGTAATTTATCTTTTGCAGCTTTATGTCCTTTTATTCTAAGGCTGAAAGCAAGTAAATGGAATCCTTTTTGTAGGCTTCCTTGTTCTCTCAACACAGTAGGAGAACATCTACTTATTGTATCAGAACTGAATCACAAAGGAAATTTAGATTTTTTAAGTCTTAGTTGAGGACTGGGGAAAAACAGGAGGGGTCTTCGGTGAACTCCTGGAATATAATTGTCCAGGTATATTGCTGTCCTCCCCAGGTGAAGGATAAAAGATCTTGACTGTCTTGATCTACTGACCCACTGAAAAAACTACACTCCACTACAACGAATTAAATAGCTCTGGAGAAATTGACGATAGGATGATATTTGCGTTAGGTACTACCAGGAAGTGAGGGATAACAATTTTGTTGATGGCCTTGATTGAACAAATCAATATCTTCAGTCTTTTTTTTTACTGGGAGGACAATCTTTATTCCAGAATGCCTCTGTTACAATATTTACAAGCATCCTGAGAAGAGTTGAGCCCAACACAAACAGAGCAGATTTCAGACCTGGTGCTGAATTACTGTGTTGATGCAGACTTAACAAGCCATGAGTAGCAAGACACAAGGGGATTCCCTGCGTCCCACACCTGCTTGAAGGCTGGAGTCAAAGGAGGAGTGGGGCAGATCGTTTCTCCAGGAAAATTCTGGAAATAAGTGAAGCCCACAAAATGAGAAAAGCAGAAGCTATTTATTCAGAGTTTGCTGAAGTGAAGGGAGTCAGCCACCATCACTTGGATTTGACAGACACTCAAAGGCAGGTAGGGGAGTGGGTTTATAGTGAAGAAGGGGGAGGCTCAGGTGTGCTCTAACTGAAGGTGTTGGCTTGGGTAAGCTGGAGACAGATTAACTAGAAGTGGGGCATCTCATATAACTGGTTTTGGGAACATATTTGTTTTTTTCTAGTTGATCCTGAGTGGGAAGCAGGGGCAAAAATTAAGAAAGCTGGTAGTCATTGACCAAGTCCTGATCTTTGTGGATCTAATGCTGCAGAGGTTGATGTTTGGCTTCCTGAGTTGATTGCTGCAGAGATTGTGATTCAGTGTTTTATTGTCATACATGGGCTGGGCACTGTCCATTTGTGTATTTAGCCTCTCAGCCACCATTATGAGTAATATAATCAACAAGATATTATGTTGCAAAGAAAGAAGTTTTGTTACAAAGAAACAAGCTAATAATGCAGCAGAAAATTCTGGACTACATAATCCACTCCTCTTAATTTGCCCTATAATGACATACATAAAACCCTTGGTACAGATTTTGAAATGATTAAATATCATAAATAATCATAAATATGTCTTGAAAGTCTGCCTATATAAATCTCTCAAAAGACAATACTATGTGTCCCTACCATCCAGGAGTTCAGCCCAGAGGTAATCATAACTCACTATAAATTCTCTTGTAAGAATCGCCTGCTAAAGGAAGGATGTCTTTGGTTCACTTTGTCTTTCTTTCTGTACTTTCCCTAGAAGTTTCATTATATCATTGTTTCACATATCTCTACGTGGATTTTAAATTCCTGCTCGTATTTTGTGAGGGAATTGTATGCATGTCTCCTGAAATTTGGATGTGTCTTACTAATCTTCAATCTTGAGTGTCCCATCTGAAATTGCCGTCTTTTCCAGACTAGGTTTCTTTTCTTGTGTGTCTGATTCCTTTTCCCAGAAACTTTTCAATCATTCAGTTCCCAAAACTTGTGGACACCATTGATCCCTACCCCTACCTCTGATCCCTCATCCTCAGTGTCTGGGTGCAGCTAAACTTACCTTTAAAATATATCTTGAATCTATTTCTTCTTCTTTACTTTCACGAACACTTCCTTGATTTAGGATCTTATTAAATTTCACGTAGGATAGTGCTCTCCCACATTTCAGCCATTCGCAGTTTGATTCAGTATAACCATGGCTGTCAGGTTAATTTTCGTTAAGGTTATACCCGACCATTTAACTTTCCCATGGAAAAACTTCTCTTATTCCTTATATTTTACAGAGTAAAGCCCAAACTTCTAGCAACATGATACACTGTACTCTTCATCATCTTCTGATACCCCCTTTCCCATGTATAAACTCTTATAACTCTTAATTTAGGCCTCTCATGTTAATTTATATGCTCAGTTCCACATCAAAGAAAGACATCTATGTACATGTCCAATCTTTCATGTTGAACAGAAAGATTTATGAGTAGCATATTCATGTCTGACTCATCTTTTCTTCTTTACAGCATTTAGAATAATTGATGACACTTGTTAAAGAATAAAAATTGAATAACTGGGTCAATAAACAAATCCATACGTAGAAATCATAAAAAATACAATGATGATAGTGGCAAAATTCAAAATTTGATAAATGCTATGATTGTAGCAAAATTGTATGGTCTGGTATCACAGTGGTTAATTTCTATAGTGAAATTGTTGAACAGAGTTTGGATTTGAGGTGAATCGTGAATGAATTATCGGATTTTCTACACAGAAATAAGGGAAAACACCATGCTAGCGAAAGGAAATAACTTGAGGAAAATTTTTGATGTTCGGTTACAGTGAGCATCTTAATCTAGTTAGATAATAGAGAATCTTGAGTATCGTTGAATTAATCCCTATTTCTCCGCCAAGCATTGTTTTCTTCTAAAGTATTAAAATGGGTGCAGGAAAAACCAATGCTGTGGAGAATAAATTATAAATTAAGTGGTACAATAATTTAAATTTAAATATTTTGCACTAAATGTGATAAATATTAGTAATTAAAGTTGTAAAAAATAACTTTAACTCTCCAATGATGGAAAGAGAATAAAGCAGGATCTAATACATATGTTTCTTCCTGAGCTGAGTTCAAGAATAGAGTAAAAACTTGTCTAATGAGATCTGTGTTTTACCTTAGCATAAACAAAATACATATGCAAGATTGGCCCCATCTTCTTTCTTTTTTAATTTAGCAAGAAGGAAAGGTTCCAAAGGGTTTTTTAGCTAAACCATGACTAACCAGACTACTACTTTGAAAATGGGCAAGCTTATATTACCATGAAAATAAGAGAATTTTCAGTCTTCCTAACGACACTTGCTTTCTCTTGTATTCTGGAAACCTTTGTTACTGTGCCCTGTAATGATTTTGAATACTGCTGGCTCAAGGGAGAGATGAGAAGCCAGTTGGATCAATATCTGGAGAGGATGCTCTTGGGTAAAAACAAAATGCATTGCTGTGATATCTTGGATTGTTTTTCCACCTTGGGAATTTTTAACCAGTGGAATCACATTCCAGGAAGTGTGGAAATGGCTATGACTCACATGAACCCAGACAGCATTTAGCCAGGTGGCTCCATTTATTTTATGAAAATGTGGTCACTTTTCCTAGAGGTAAAAAGTGGTTCTAAGCCATGGAATTTGAAATCATTCTCACTTTTGTCTCAAGGAGGGTCAAATAGTAGAGCATCTCAGGAGGACTGAGCAATCTTTTGGCCTCTTTCAACAAAAGGATACTATGTTATTTTAGTTTTTTTTGTGAGGAAGATCAGCCCTGAGCTAACATCGATGCCAATCCTCCTCTTTTTGCTGAGGAAGACTGGCTCTGAGCTAACATCTGTGCCCATCTTCCTCCACTTTATATGGGACGCCGCCACAGCATGGCCTGACAAGCGGTGCGTCGGATCCCCTGGGATCCGAACCCAGGCCGCCAGCAGCGGAGCGTGCGCACTTAACCGCTATGCCACGGGGCCGGCCCCAGGGTACCATATTATTTATCACTATACTCCCAATGGCTTGAGAATGGTAACTATGCATCCTTCCTGAGATTAATGTCTCAATCCTTTGTCATAATAGCCTGGAACAGAGAGGTATACAGGTCTTAGAGATGTCTTTCCACCTTGCCCTGGATCAGAAAACACATTGGCATAAATTTATCTTGTCCAGATATCTTTGAGATTCCCCTAGAAGGATAAAAGTCAGATGAAATGTTCCTTTTTTTAATTAAATGTTCTCCGGCTACTTCAGCGAGGAGTGATTTAAGTGGCTATAACTGTCCAGCATGGTTTGCCCCACTTTTAGGATATTAATAACTTCACCTTGAAGTCATTACCTGTGAACCTCCTCACTAAATCTCTTGGCAGGTAGAGTTCTGTTTTTAACTTTAAGGCAACTGCATCACCAGCACCCAGTAGTGCTTTGCACATGATAGGCACTCTCTCTGTTTTCTCTGCATGGATTACAAAAACTTGATTCTTGTGATTTCTCTCACAACTCTCCAGAATACCATTTATATTGATATAATCAGTATATGTTTGCTGATATATTTTATGGTGTGCATTTTTAGAATGGTTTTATTAATTCTACATATTTATTTGGATATTCTGAGGCAATCTGTCTTGAGTGCCCTATCTTTTTTTCATGATTGGCCATTACTGAGCTATCTATGTTGTGATGGCTATTCCCTCAAGGCTGAAGTGTTGGGAGCTCATGTGTTTAAGGAGGTCCAGGATCATGAACAATCCTCAGAGGGAAAATGGGATAATGGACCAATAATTGCAGCTGATTGCGAAAATAGATTTTCACCCTTTGGTGAGATAAAAGAGAGTGTTGTTTAATTGCTGTAAATGCGTTCTATCCCTTCAGGAATTGGAATCAGAAGATATTGCAGCGTTACACCTGGGAATCTAAATATGGTTTTGTGCTGATTGCCAGTTATTATTTTTAGATCTCTGTAACATCCTGTCTTAATGTGCTACTATATGAATACTCTGATCTGATAATAGCATGAAACAATCCCACTAATTCTGTTAACGTTATGCCAGTATTCACGAAATGGGTCAGCATGTTTGGTGCACTTAAAATTTTATTTTAAAGGAAGGTTACATAGCCTGGTACATAAAAAGGAGTTAACACATAGATTAATGAGACAGAAACAATGTTTGTTTTAATGGTCTTTGCATCTGTTATTGTATGCAATCTTAATAAAACAATGATACAATCCACGGAAAGCAAATCTGGCAAATGAGGTTCTTGCACAGTGGAGACGTTAAACAAAAAAATAATTTTATATACAGTAACACTATTTTATAGATAGCTTAGAATTAAATTTCTTTTTAAGAGATCTAAGTTGTAATTCTTACCTGAATCCTTAGTTATTGTTGACCTTTTCCTGCAATTTCTCCCTGCCCTAGTTTTTCCATCTCTGACATTAGAAAATCTACATTTTCTTTTCAAGGATGTTCGTGAAGTACTTTGAAGCAAAACGAACACAAAAGGTAAATAGCATGAAACAAATTATGATGACTATTCTCTTAATACTTATCAACCAGTACTTAACCAAAATAGCAAGTATTTCTTTGGTAGCATACATTTTATCATTGAACAGTAAGACGAAAATTGTACTCGAAATATATT
Source organism: Diceros bicornis minor (assembly GCF_020826845.1). Lineage (NCBI taxonomy): Eukaryota > Metazoa > Chordata > Mammalia > Perissodactyla > Rhinocerotidae > Diceros > Diceros bicornis. The sequence continues at coordinate 52,284,328 of NC_080759.1, read as the reverse complement.
ATAATTCAGTCTCTGTTAGTAGCTATCTGGGTACAAGTTCAAGTCATTTAATGTCTATGCTTCAGTTTTCTATCAATGAAATAATGACTTTAGATTATTTTGAGGGCAACATTTATATTCATGTATCTATACATATGGTGTTTGTGTGTGAATGTGTGTTTGTGTTTTAATAGAAAATCAGAGCTGATAGCAAATAATTTAATTAGGTTACTTGATTAGCTGAAAGGACATTTCTTAAAAAACTTCAATCTGCTATTGAAATAAACAAGTAAAAATGATCTCTAAACAAATATCACAGAAATTTTTGTCTTTGGAGGTAAACAGTATTTTCTATTTAAGAACCATACTTAAAACATCAGCAACATCCATTTCAGTTGGAGTCGTTTCTGAAAAGTCATTTAGGTATTTCATATATGGCTCTGAATCCATTTCCATTGTGTTATTTCCTCTCAACAGAAATTGTGGAATTTAAAAATGTTTTCTTGCAAATATTATTAAAGGTGAAATTTCAATATTGCTAATGTTCACACGTTTATAAAGGAAAATATCAGGACTTAAATAATTCACAGAAAACTAAACAATCCCAATCCACGATTGCGTGAATAGTGTTAGTTTTATGAAGAATGAGAATCCAAATAACACAAAATTTGCATGTGAAATATGTCATTTTTTTCTACATGGAAGTCACAATTTGCTTTATTTTGGTGATTTCATCTTTGGCATCTAATTAGGTGGGAAAATGGCTTTCATTTACCCCTCCTTTCTTAATAAGGGAATGTGTAAAGCTGTATGCCAAATTTCACTGACAGGAAAGGGGAAATTACTTAAAAACAGCCCTGAGGCAGAAATGTCAGACACTTGCAAGTCTGATGCTATCTGGTAATCAGATTAAATTCTCTCACATGAAACCCTGCACAAGGAGGTTTTTTGATAGCTTTCCTTCTAATGCCACTGCTCAAAGGAAGGAAACAAATATATAAATCTCACACCCAAGCTCTCAGTAGAAAGACAATACTCCACAACCTCCATTTCATTTCTTTCCACAAAAGAAGCATCAGGGAAAACATTAAATATCTAAGTTTTATACTCTTCTGGATGGTTTTTTGTCCCCCCAATTTTTTCTTTGAAGCTTCACTTTAAAAATACCTGCGGGAAGAGTATTTTTAAGGTTTGTATTTGAATAAAATTATTGAGAAAATTAACTGTATCCTTGAAATGATGGAGGCTTTTACACTTAAAATCTTTTTCAGAAAATTCGCTTAAACTATGTACTTCCAAAGAGAGAAGATTTCTCATTATGGACTCCTTAGAGAAAACCATGGATTTAGGCTGGTTTTTCACAGAGGAGAAAAGATCAATTAAGTCGTAATCACTGAAGCAGTATGTGTTTTGGAAGGCTAAAGTAGGCACTCCTTTCTTTGTTTCAACAAATTGATTCCTGTTTTTGAGTTGTAACAAAGGAACTCTTGCTTGTCATAGATGCCGGGCGGTCACATAGAGACTGCTCACCCAAAAGAGTCACAAAGCACAGACGTGAATCCGAAGACTTGTCACAGCAATCTGAACACCAGTAAGGTGTGTTGGGACGTGGGGGAGCATGTCGTTTTGTCCCAGATAGCTAACCAAAGTGAAATTTTAGTTATAATTTTGGCGTGTTTTATACCTATTCTGCTTAATAATTTTTTACTATAATATTCTAGAGATGTCAACTTGTTAAAAGTGTCTTTTTCTGTAATATCATCAAAACATAATATAACATCACTCCAAGCTTTAAAAGATGTGACTAACCCTCTCCCCACAGAGCTTATAATTCTCTTTGTTTTACAATCTCTCAATTTCCATCTCAGCTCATCCATCAGAATCATATATGTGTTTACTTCTGTACTGTTCTCTATACTGTTATAAAAATGTTGTCATTAAAATAATAATACCTGTCCTTAGGTTTATTATAGCATTTTAATTTGATCATTTAACAGAATATCATGTTTTACAATTAGAATTTTTAATGTCTTTGTAAATACTAAGCTTTAGTATTTTTTTAAAAATCCCAGGCTTATTTTAATACAATTCGGCACAGATGTGAGAAGATTAATGAATAATTCATGAAATAATATATTAGAATGTTAAGACAAACCACCGTTTTTCAAGTGCGAATGAAACTTTTCCTTCACATTTTTCATGTGAAGATTCGTGGAAGAATCTTCACAAGATTTTTCAAGATTGAAGATTGAAGCATCTTCATAAGATTCATTTTCTTCAGGATCGTCTATACATATTATAGTCCATCATCTTTTAATATACCTTCCATCTGATTATAATTGTTTTTAATTAATATTCTAGGGAAGCTATAAGCTTCCTCTTGAGTGACTTCATATCATTTTGATGTTTGCACACCACGGCCAACTTCTTTGCATTGCACTACACTTGGAAGTCACCACTTTTAGATTTTTAGGATATGAATGTTCTGAAATTTAAGATTTATGATTTATAAAAATATCTTAGAATATTTTCTTTCTACTGTCATAAAAAAGTGACACATAACAGAATAGAATATATCATAGGTATCATCTTATCTCAAGAGAATCGTGTTCCTTTATGTCTTTTCTTGAGAAATCCAAAGTTGCCTCTAAATTAAAAATCAAATCAGAGGACTATAAAACCAATAGAGTAAGTATAAATTGACCACAATTATTTTTAAAGTATGCATCGTTTATGTGCACTTAGCTGTCACTATTATTTCAAATTATTTGTAGAGGAAAAAAAGTAAATCTTTTAAGAAAAAGCTTTATTTTCCATGGCCTCAAAAATAATATTCACAGGATTAGGAAAACTGAACGTAAACATTTTGAGGAAGAGCATTTGAGACTAATGAACTCTTGTACAATTTGGCATCAATATCTTATTTAGGGTAGAAGCACATTAAGACACCATCGGGGAAGATCACACAGGGGTTTTGAAAAGTAATTTATGTAAATATAAAAGTCAATCATCCAACTCTTTCTTGTGTATTCACCATTCTGAACATTTTTTGAAAGAGTCTTTTTGAGAGACTTCTCTTTTTTATTTTATTGTTATTTTTCTTTTGGTGAGGAAGATTGGCCCTGAACTAACATCTGCCTCTAATTTTCCTCTTTTTGCTTGAGGAAGATGGTTGCTGAGCTAATATCTGTGCCAATCTTCCTCCATTTTTCATGTGGGACACCACCACAGCATGGCTTGATGAGCAGTGTGTAGGTCCGTGCCCAGGATCCGAACCTGTGAAATCTGGGCTGCTGAAGCTGAGTGCGAGAATGCAACCACTATGCAACCCAGCTGGCTTCTCATTTTTTGAGAGACTTCTTTGTTCGAAAATTTAGATGTGATAACGGTGAAGAGTGAATTCATTCTTTTCTAGAAACAACAAGAAAATCAAGTCTAACTATAAATGACTATTCTTTTTGAAGAGGTTCAAAATTGGTTTGAAATAATTTGAAAATATCCTGCCTTACCACACATTAAATTTTCATGATCTCTTAGTGTAAAGAGCTGCATTAATATTCATGTGTGTGAATAAATGTATGTGCATATGAACTTTGTTTTCTAGTTTATGTTATATTTAAGTCTAAACATTAATTTTGTTTTTGGTAGAATTGTAAGTATATAGACCTGTAAAAACCCCATTTCCAATTAAAAAGTTCCTGGATTTTCATTGAAACGTTTAATTTGGACTATTAGAAACTGGAGGCATCACTGGTCTAAAAGCACAGTGAGATTATGTTGTTTTTTCTTTGTATTTCATTTATTTCAGTTTCTATTGTATCTTATTATTTATTTATTTTGTGAGGAAGATCAGCCTGAGCTAACATCCATGCTAATCCTCCTCTTTTCGCTGAGGAAGACTGGCTCTGAGCTAACATCTATTTTTTTTTTTTCTCCAAAGCCCCAGTAGATAGTTGTATGTCATAGTTGCACATCCTTCTAGTTGCTGTATGTGGGACGCGGCCTCAGCATGGCTGGAGAATCAGTGCGTCAGTGCATGGCCGGGATCCGAACCTGGGCAGCCAGTAGTGGAGCACGCGCACTTAACTGCTAAGCCATGGGGCTGGCCCTATCTTATTATTTATGATTATCCAGTCAACCAGAGTATCTATTTCTCCTTAGTTAATTTGGGTGAGAAATTTTGCAAGGGATAGCAGGAATACGGCCGAGGAACAATTTTCTCAGGAGAGACCCCATAGGTGAATGGTTTGCAGACCTCAGCAAGTTCTGTTGGTGAAGGAGCCTCTTGGGATTTTGTCTGTCCTCCATCACCTCCAAAGCCTTCTGTTAGCTGAATTTGGTGATCTAAATATCTCAATCATCCTCAGGAAACAATTTAGTATGGATGGCAATCTTGGGATTGACTTTATTCTAGATATTTTAATTCTATGATAAATTATTATTATTATTATTTTTTGTGAGGGAGATCAGCCCTGAGCTAACATTCATGCTAATTCTCCTCTTTTCGCTGAGGAAGACCGGCTCTGAGCTAACATCTATTGCCAATCCTCCTCCTTTTCCCCCCAAAGCCCCTGTAGATAGTTGTATGTCATAGTTGCACATCCTTCTAGTTGATGTATGTGGGACGCCGCCTCAGCATGGCCAGAGAAGCGATGCGTCGGTGTATGCCCGGGATCCGCACCGGGCTGCCAATAGCGGAGCACACGCACCCAACCGCTAAGCCACGGGGCCGGCCCTATGATAAATTATTTTAGTCCAAGTTAACTTTTGACCTAAGACTATCACAGTTCTGTATGCAGATTCATGAGTTCTTTCTGCAGCAAAGTATTATTTTACAAATAAGCACACCTTGGTTTCAATGAAATGTAAACAAATAAATATTAGATAAATAATTAAATTAAAAAATCAATGGTGACTCAAAAATAATGTATTTAAAAAATTACACTCAGCAGAAGTGGAGAATTTCCTACTTGCTTCCAACAGGAAGCACTCTGAAAATATTTATTGACCCGGAGTGACATTACCCATCCAAAGTACTGTCCCTTTAAAGTAGCCACCTTTGGATCCTGTGCTTTTAATCCAATGGTTAACACCTCTCTTCATACGTTTTCCCTGAAAATCCTCTATAAAGCCTAAGTACTGAGGACTGGTGAAGTTTTGCTCATTAAGCATGGAATTCAATTTGGAGACAGCAGTTCTTACAGAGAAAGTTGTGAAGCCCTACAGAGCAGTAGCCAAGGTGCCAACCAGCATACCCTGGGGAAATCTAGGGTTTTGGAGCTTTGTATAAAAAAAAAAAGAAAGGAAGAGAGAAAAAAGTAAAGCACAGAAAATTTTTAAAAAGGAGGACAGAATTGCGGACACTCCACTTGTATGCTGGAGATAAAGCCAACATCACAAGAGACGTTGGTCTGACTGGGAAAATTCAGGATATGAGCCTGAAGGGCAACTGAAATTACGGCCAACAGGGTTGCCTGCCAGCAGAAAACATTTTGCAGAGTCTTTGGGCTACTTTTAAAGTCCTTTATCTCTGCCACCTATAAGTTAAATAACACTTTTCATATTTAAATCTATATATTACATATATATTAGTCAATATATTATTTAACTTGTTACCTCAAGAGTACTGCTATTTTCAATCTTAGAACATCCTTAATTTTCTTTCTTTTTTCTTTTTTTTTAAAGATTTTATTTATTTATTTTCTCCCACCAAAGCCCCAGTAGATAGTTGTATGTCATAGCTGCACATCCTTCTAGTTGCTGTATGTGGGACTCGGCCTCAGGATGGACGGAGAAGTGGTGCCTCGGTGCGCGCCCGGGATCCGAACCCCAGGCCACCAGCATCGGAGCGCGTGCACTTAACCACCAAGCCATGAGGCCGGCCCAGAACATCCTTAATTTTCAAAGAGCAATCAACACGGTTAAAATGTTGGATATTAGCACCAACAGCGACTTAAAAACTAACTCAAAATGTGCAGTATGGTTTTTAAACAGACAGTTTCTAATTCTAAGAACACACAACAGAATAGTATACAATTTGATGTTATATTCATCCTTATTTATGTCTGGACTTTAAAATTTCTTCCATGGAAGTTTTATACATCATTTGTTAAGATTTACAATTAGGTACTTTCTATTTTATGTTGCTATTGGAATGGAATTTTATTTTATTGAATAAATTTTCTAATTCTTGCATTTGTTTCATCAAAAGCTACCTATTTTTACCTATTGATCTTGTAACTAGTGACACTGTTGAAATTTATGTTTAATCTAGATTGGCTCTCATACTCTCCTCAATATATTTTCTCTTGACAATGACCTTTTTACTTTTTCTTTCCAATCTCAAATATTTTATCTTTTTGTTTATTTGATTGCACAGGATAGTCTTCATTGTCTTTTTATGTTGATACTATCATCCAGAGTGGTCTCCTTTATTTTGGTCCTGACTTTAAAATAAATTCTTCAAACGATTCCGCATTCACTATGGTGTTGGCTGTAGATTTTTTTTTTTTTTGATGAGGAAGATTGGCCCTGAGCCAACATCTGTGCCCATCTTCCTCTATTTTGTATATGGGATACCACCACAGCAGGGCTTGATGAGTGGTGCTTAGGTCTGCGCCCAGGATCCAAACCTGCGAATCCCAGGCCGCCGAAGTGGAGCACGGGAACTTAACCACTATGCCACCAGGCTGGCCCCATTGGCTGTAAATTTTTAATGAACATACTTATTATTAGGCGGTTTCTTAGTTTCCTCACTTGCAACTTATCGTAAATGTATGTTGAGTATATCCAAGTAATTTTCCCACCGCTCATGTGAGTTTTATTATTATTATTTTCATGAGTTTTTTCTATTTAATAAATAGATTTTTAATGAACATATTTATTATTAGGTAGTTTCTTAGTTTCTTCCTTTGCAACGTATCATAAATGTATCTTGAGTATATCCAAGTAATTTTCCCACCTCTCATGGGAGTTGTATCATCGTTTTCATGAGTTTTTTCTATTTAATGTATTAATATGACAAATTGCATTAATAGATTGCTAAATGTTTAGCTCCTTTTGCCTTCCTGGAATAAACTTTAAGTTGTTCATACGATTTTTAAAGTATATTGCTGGATTTAGCTTCCTGATTTTAATTTATATTTCTTGAATATATGTGTATATATGAAAATTGACTATAATTTGTGAATTTATATTTGTTTTTCTTTTGAGCAAATTCTTGGTTAGTTATCTTCTATTTTCTTTTATTGTTTGATTTGAAAGAAATGGCCATCAAATTTTTGTACTGTTCTTACTAAACATTTTTTAGTTTTCTACTATTTTCTGCTTTAATCTTTACTAATTCATTCCTTATGGTTTTTGCAGGTTTAGTTTGTGGTTCTGTTTCTGACTTTTCAGACTAAATGCTCAAGTTAATTTAATTCGCTTTTACCAAGTGATGAATGCATTTTTGGTTCTGAATATTTCTCTGAGCATTGCTTTGTTGATATTCCATAATTTCTAAGAGGTAATGTTTTCATCATTATTTTCTATATATTATGAAAATGTGGTTTGATTTCTCTTTGGCCTTAGAGTTCCTTAATTATCATTTTAAATATCTCTAAGTGGCACAGTAATTCATTTTCCACATTTTTCTTATGTTTCCTGCTTTATTGAAGAATACAATGAAGTTTTGTTTTTGGCTTAATGGTAAGCTTTCAAAATGTTCTGTGGGTAATTGCTAGGAAGTTGTACAAATGAATATAAATAGAGTGGTTAATATAAATGCCAACAATTAGATTTGTGTAAGTAATTATTTTATATGGCTTATTTGTTTTTCCCCCACTTATTCTAGGCTAATAAAAATGATATAAAGTTTCTTATCTCTTTATGTTACCTTCTCCTTATACTTCCTAAAGTTTCTACTTTACAAAAAATAATGTTATCTAGTTTAATAAATAATACTTATTTCTGTTAGATTTTCATTGTAGAGCGTCATATTTATCATTGTAAAGTTTGTTTCCATGTCTGTTTAATGCCTTTGTCCTACGTACAACCTCAGCTACTATTAACATGCCCACCCCTACTTTCTTAGGAAAAAAAAGAGTTACCCCAAGAACGTTATACCCAGCTACTCTTTATTATCCATAAAAACTTTCATCAACACATCATCACTTTGGGGGTATATGAATGTAGTCCAGAAAAAAGGAGAGGTCTTCTTGGCTCACTGTGGAATACGTTAAGCCTCATTCTGGGTGTGTGTGTATGTGTGGGTGTCTGTGCGTGTGTGTGTGGTGGTGGAGACTTACTCCTCTTTAGCTAACCCAAATTATTAGCCACAGGAACCCAATTTCTCTCTCCACGTGGATACATCAATAGCCTTTTTTAAAAGTGCAATATCTGTTTGTTTCTTATTCAACTCCACATTCCCCAGCTCCTGCATAGAGTCAGAAAGCCACCACAGAGAGCACCTGTCCAAGGGCTATCTTCCACAGTTTTAAGTGACACGAAAATTAAGACGTGAAGAGGTCAGCATGGTCTTTTGGTATGCTTGCTTACTCTATTCCAAATGGGCACTGGGAAGACTTCAAAATAAAAAATTAATAGTGCTTCCTAGTTACCTGGACTATAGCTTTCCTTTTCTATTTAACAAACTCTTTGTTGCTTTCCTTTGTTTTGGAGAGAAGAGTGGAAATGTCTGTACTTACTAAATTAATCTGAAGTTATCAATATTTTTTGAAGAGGTCACAATTGTGGAGATAAGTATGTCTAAAAATTAAATCTACAAAGTAATTTACACAAGATTTTTTTCCACATATAAAAAGTATGTACTATGCTTAGTAAATATTTACTGATGAGGGAATGTTCTATGGGGTATTATGTGCCCCACATTTTAATAATAATTCAAAAGATTTGAATTGATAAACTTTTAAAATAGGATATTGTGTTACATGAATCAATTTGGAATAATAAAGGTTTTATTGCAAAAGATAAAAGTGAATGTATGTTATCAAAATTATTTGAAATTGAGAATATGCATATTGTATATGGGTTTTTTTTTTTCAAATTTCTAGATATTGTCAAATTGGTCCTCAAAGATCATGAACCAATTAATACATCCAACAGTAGTTATGAAGAATCTGATTGTTTATATCCTCACTAACACGTGTTATCTTTGGACTTGATCTTTACCAATCTGTGTAGCATTAAACTGTAATGTTCTCTGGTTTTAATTTGTTTGTCTTTGGTTCCCAAGGGGTGGAACAACTTTTCAAATGTTTATTGGTCATTTGGATTTTCTTTTCTGTGAACTGCCTGATTATATATTTTGTCTATCCATTTTTCTATTGGATTGACTGATTATTTTTTCCCTTTTGGGAGTTCTATATTATTTTGAAAAATAAATTATTTATTGAAGTAAATATTACAGATATATTTGTCTGAAAGTTCCTTTTTCATATTTTTAAAAACTGTCTTTTCAGGCCAGGCCCGGTGGCCTAGTGGTGAAGTTTGGCATGCTCCACTTCAGCAGCCCGAGTTCGCTTCCTGGGTGAGGACCTATACCACTCGTCTGTCAGTGGCCATGCTGTGGCGGTGGCTCATATACAAAAAGAGGAAGATTGGCAGCGGATGTTAGCTCAGAGTGACTCTTCCTCAGCAAAAAAAACAAAAACATCTTTTTAGGCAAAGACGTTTTTAATTTTACTGTTATTATTCATGTTTTGCTGTGTCTTCTTTAAAAAATATTTCCTAACTAAAGGCCATAAAATATTTTCTATATTCATTTAATTTTTTCAGAAATTGTCTATAATTATGAATCAATTTGTGTTTGACTGACATCTTAACAAATGTTAGTATTCCAATCTATGCATATGGCAATCTTTCAATTCATTTAGTACCTTTAAGATGTGTAACTTATCTCCATATAATTCAGGCAAATTTTTTGTTATGTTTATTCCCATATGTTTCAGGTTTTATTGCTGTTGTAAGTGGCATTCTAAAACATTATTTTTCTATTTATTCTAAAAATTATATTATTTTTATACTTTTCTAATTTTTCTTCCGGGTTATGAATCGGCTATGACTTTTAGCATATTTGTCTTTTAACCAACAATCTTGCTCAATTGTCTTACTAATTTTATTTATTTTTAGAAATTCTCAGATTTTCTGTGTAGACAGCTTTATAGTCAAACATCTGCAAATAATGGTGATTTGTTGCTTCAGTTTCATTTTCCTCACTTTTCTTTCATTTGTTTTTCCCTCTAACTTCACCTCTTAGGATCGTAAGAACCGTGCTGAATAGAAGTGGTAATAACGTGTACTTTCAAAATTTTAAATGTACTTCTTCTCAACTTTTGTGTCTCCTTATTTTTGTGTTGTTCTTCTCAGCGGGAGTCAGGAGTAGAGATGAGATTACACCAGCAGAGACACTGCCATTTTGAACTAAAGGGAACAGGGAAAGTGGAACAAAATGGAGATGGAGAAGGCTGTTGGACTTGGATTCCACAAGATGAGACCACAGATCTATTTGGCTGTGAACGTCCCTTCTCCTCATGAGAATGGAAGAATGATGCTGAAGATGATTCACAGATCAGCAGGTCTGCCATTCCCAACACAGGCCCAGGGCGCGGGGCTGGTTCTTCCTTGGTTTCAAAGAGTGAGGCTGCCTCTCTGGTTTTGGGATTTTGGTGGACCAGGACGTCCCCGCCCAGTGCCTCAGGGGCAAGGCACTCACAGAGACACAGGGGTGGCACCTTGTTGAGCTGCAGGGACAGGGCAGCCCTGCAGAGATGTGGGGGAGATGTTGCCGACCCATTGGCCCTGGAGCGCAAAGCATGAACCAAAGAGGTGTATTCTTGACCCCTAAGATCTAATGAATCTAATAAATTTGCCTTGCTGGGTTTTGGACTTGCTTGGAACCCATCACCCCTTCCTTCTTTGATATTTCTCCCTTTTGGAGTGGGAATGTCTTTCTTATGCCTGGCCCACGGCTGTATTTTGGAAGGATATAACTTGCCCATTTTCACAGGTTCACAGCTGGAGAGAAATTTTGCCTCAGGATAAATCACACTTCGAGTCTCATCCATACCTGATTTAGATGATATTTAGATGCAACTTTGGACTTGAGAGTGTAGAGTTGATGCTGGATTGAGTTAAGTACTATAGCAAACATTTGCTCAATTTTTCACAACTCCAATAACATATTATTTTTTAACATTTTTTATTTCTGTTTCTTAACTTCTGAAAACGTTTTTCCATATTTACTTTATATTTAATATCTGAAAATTTCATCATCTGAAGTTTTGGTGGAGGGATGTCCGATTCTGTTCTTTCTTGTTCCCACTGATTCTCCTTGATGGCTCATTTCATTTTTCTTTTATTATTTATTTTTATTGTGATCTTATACGTGGTGGGGTTTCACCTATGGGAATTCTGTGTGGCCAAAATTTAATGTGTCCCTCCAGGAGAGACTTGTTTGGCTCTCCACACATTCGGGGTACTGCCAAGCTGCATCAGGTGTTCACATGGATGCGAGAGAGCGCCTATGATTAGGAAGTCTCAGAGAAGACTCTATTTTGTTTTTCTACTAAGTTAGAAAAATATCTCATCTCCCTTTCTGAAAGCTTGACTTCTTTTCCTTCCTGAAACCCATCTGAGGATATAGTTCCCTGAGAGAACGAACTTTGTGTGGCATTACAGTTCCAAGCCCTCATTTTGCATGCCCAAGGATATGTCACCTACATTCTGAGGCAATTTGAATTCCAGCCTTTTACTTATGAAGTCACAGAATCTCAGCAGCAGTAACATCATCCTGAGGTTTCCACTTCCAGTTTCTGGTTCCCTATGCATTTTTGGTACATGATAGTTTCTTCTACTTCCTTAGCTATGTGATTAAAATCATGTTGAATATATCATCCAGCATGTCAGGAAAGGATTTTCTGGATATTTTACCTGCCACATTGCTAGAAATAGAAGTTCTATATTACACTTATGTAGGAAGCATTCTTTACATTAAAACACTAGAGCTGGGCCAGCCCCGTGGCTTAGCGGTTAAGTGCACGCACTCTGCTACTGGCGGCCTGGGTTGGGATCCTGGGCGCGCACTGACGCACCGCTTCTCCAGCCATGCTGAGGCGGCGTCCCACATACAACAACTAGAAGGATTTGCAACTATGACATACAGCTATCTACTGGGGCTTTGGGGGACGAAAAGGAGGAAGATTCGCAATAGATGTTAGCTCAGAGCTGATCTTCCTCAGCAAAAAGAGGGGGTTAGCACGGATGTTAGCTCAGGGCTGATCTTCCTCACAAAAAAAAAAAAAAGTTAAAACACTAGAGCCTATTGAAATTAAAGTAATTTTAAATTAATATCAAATTAACATGAGGAAAATACTTTGAAATGGCTTTACTGTTTATATCTAGTAACATTTTTTCTTAAAGGTACATATGTGTTGGTTTTGTGCCCACTTCATTATTCCTTATATATTAGCTACCAAATAAATCTTTGGAAATGTTACCCATAGAATAAAGTAAGATATTCTTTGCATAAATTTTGGAAATTATGGAAAAAATTTATAAATGAATTTTAAAAGGAACTATAAATTGCTTAACTTTGTGTTGTTTTTATATTCTGACTCATTTGCTAAATATTTAACCTTTGGTATGTGCCTTACCTTAGGTATATGCATTTTTATGCTGTTAATTCAATCAATCCTTTTATTAATTAATTGAATCTGTGCCCCTTAGTTGCTAAGAATATTCTATAAGTGAAAAAAATTTAAATGTAATCAAAAGTCTTTACTTAGTCATATGCCATTGTAGCCAGGCGAGCACACCCATTCTATGAGAGAATTGATATCTAGACTGGGATTGTCCAGAAGGAAAAGTGTCAGACATATTTTTTTGTTTGTTATTGCCGTGTTGCTGAAAATAGATTTTTTTAAAAACATATACCATCCTACACTTCCTTCTGTAGCTATATCCTCTAGATATGATGCCAGATTTCAGTGGTTGGCACTACAAAAAGTGTGTGTTTATTTTTATAAAACCCTTTTCAAAATACTATGTATAAAAATCTAAAATTGTATAATGCATGGTGCTAATCATTAATTTAAAAAGCAAACTCTGTATTCTAGAATCAACATAAATTGATACTTAAAAATATAGCATATCTGAGGGTTTTTTTTTTTTTTATTATATGAATTATTGCCCCAAATGCCTGGAGTATAACAGCCGGCATTGGCTAAACACGTTATATTTAACCATTGTTTTAACCTGATTGAGCCTGAAAGGAGAAAAATAGTTTAAAAGGAATTTATCCAAAGGAGACTTCATATATTTCAGTGGCACACATCAAGTCTTACCTCAATTTTAATGTCAGATCATTTAAAAGGTCCCAAATAAACTTCATCTTGCACTTTACTCTGGATATGAAGATTTAATTCTATGAGGCTTCTCATTAGTCTCTATTCTCTGATAAATAGGAGGAAGTAATTGGCCCTGTAGGACCCAGGTGGAGGTGGGGAATGGGAGAAGATATTTCTGGGCGTAGGGCTGGGAATGGCAGAAGCTGCTTTCCCAGAGGCTGGCCTACTGACTCAAGGAGGGGCAGCCAGGGGAGTATATGATGGGGGTGCTGGTCCTGGGTAACGTCCAGTCCAAACACAAGAGGACCTCCAAGAAGACCAGAGAGAAGGAAATCAGCCCGTATCTGCCATGTTCAGAGGGCACAGCTTGGGCTTGTACCTGCGTCTGACCCTCACCCCTCCTCCCTCCCTCCTCACCATCCTCTGCACAAGGAATTCAGAGGCACTTTAGTCAACGAGAAGGACAGGAAAATGAGCAAGCCTTGGAAAGGGGAAGGATGCCCACTCTTGCCCCCTCTGCAGCACTCTTCTCACCCCACTGTAGACTCCCAAGGCTGAAGCTGGCGCCTCCGCTGGGCTGGGAGAGCGAAGGAGATGCAAATGGGAAAACAGTGCGGAATTAACTCAGTGTGACTTTGGACTGGGGATTTAAATTCAGAAACAACAGTGAAGCTTGTCTGAAAATGACCTGAGGCCTTTTTATTATCTGAGAGTGACTGGAAAAGTTATGAAGACCTGTTCAAGCTTTCATTCAAAGATTGGGGGAGAAATAGCCCACATTATTGGTTGAAGGAACAAGGAAAAGAAAACAAAATATGTTATTGATGGCACACTATTGAGTAAAGCTTTTTCAATAAATAGTTAATAGACTGCTCTGCGTTTAACTTGAAGATCTAGGAGATCAGATATACAGATCTTTTTCCTTAAAAAAATAAAGTAACCAACACCTCTGTGTGATATTATATAAGATACAACTGATGATTTAATGGACATTTGTTCTTAGCTTTTGCTGTATAAACAATGCTACAATTGATTGACTGATCTGCTCATTGATTCATTGATTTTATAAAATATTGATCACTGAGTATGTGCCAGATTCTCCTAGGACCTCGATAGGGAATAAACAGACTGCTTGCTCATGGAGTTTCTGCTTTTAGGAAGTAAACATCCTTAGGGTACTGCTGAAAGTGGAAAACATTGTAAATTCCTAGCAGGGCAATTGTTGAAAGAAAGAAGATGTAGTTTTGAAATTCTGCTAGATGCTGTTAGATTGCCCTCCAAAATGGTCACCCCTGATGACAGTCCCATCAGCCATATTAGGAATTGCTGTTTCCCAGCATCTCACCCACACCGTGATTTATGCATCTTTTTTAACCTTGGCCAATTTGATTCCTAAAACCAGTGTCTCAATGTTATTTTAATTTGCATTTATTTAACTATGAGTGAATTTGGACATCACTTCATAAGTTTATTTGCCATGTTAATTCTTCTGTGATACACCTATTCAGAGCCTTTCACCTTATGTTTATCTCGTATTGGGCTACTCTGTTTTCTCCGATAGTCTTTCATTTCATTTCTTTCATTTTATTTGTTTTCCATATTTTCTGTTTTCTTTTTTAATTTTCTTTCTTGCTTAGAAATTTATTTATAAATTTCTCACATTTATAAATACTTCTTGTAATTACAGTTAGTTTTGTAAGTTTAAATCCTATAGTAACTAATATTTTTTTCTTTTCTGAACAGCAAATACATTTTCTAAACACCATGAAATAATCATTTCTCCCAATGATTTGAATGCCATTTTCATCATATTCTCAATTTCCATTTGTGTTTGAATTTGTTTCCATTCCATTGTTCTCTCTGCTTATTCTTACCTAGTTCCAAGTGTAAATACATTGTAGCCTCATAATACACGTATATATATTTTTCTCCCAAGATTTTTTCAAAACAGGGCCATCTTCAAACTTTATTTTGAAGGAATTTCAGACTTACAAAAAAGTTGCAGAAATAATACAAAAATTTATACTCCTCACCTCGCTTTCCCAAATGTTAAAATTGTACCTAACCATAATATGATTAAGAAAACCAGAAAATTAACATTGATACAATGCTTCTAACTAATCTGTATACTTTATTGAAGTTTTGACCCTTGTTCCACTCATATAAGTTTCCTGGCGCAGTCCTATCAAAGATCCAGGCTTGCGTTTCTGTCCTTTCTCTTTGGTCTCTCCCAATGACAGCTGTTTCTTCGTTTTTGTCTTTCATGATCTTGACACTTTTGTAGAATATTGGTTAATTATAAGATGTCTCTAAATTCCTATTTCTATGATACTTTCTTATAATTAAATTCAGATTATGCATTTTTGGCCTGAATGCCACACAGTGATGTCTCTTCTCAGTGCATATCAAGAAGAACATGACGTCGTTATGTCTTATTACTGATGTTACCTTTTATCACTTTGTGGTGTCTGCTAAATTTAACCACTGTAACAAAATAGTTTTTTCTTTCTAATTAATAAGGATCTGTGGGACAATACTTTGAGACTATGTAAGTATCCTGCTTCTCATAATATTTTAACTTGCCAATTTTAGCATCCATTGTTATTTCTTGCAACAATGATTACTTTAGCACTTGTTAAAGGGTGGTAATTTTATCAGAATTGTGTTAAATTTAAAAAGTACTGGCATCTTTATTATATTGAAACATCCCATCCAGAACTATCCATACTTCTCTAAAGTCAACTTTTATGTTTTTCTTATGTGTCTTAAAGTTTATTTGCACATTTCTTGTTAAGTGTGATATTCTCTTTTGGTTTTGTAAATGGAGTTTGCTCTATGCTTATATCTCCTAACTTATTATTTGTACATATGAATTCTATTGATTTCTATATATTAATTTTTATACCTGCTACCTTATTAAATTCTTTTATTTTTTATTTAGTTTTATTTTTTCTTCTCTGGAGTTTTCTTCTCTAGAGTTTTGTCTATAAAACAGTGAATAGAAGTAGTTTTACTTCTCCATTGTTGATTCTTATGCCTCTAATGGATTTCTCTTGTCTAACTGTCATGGCTAATATTTTTAGTAAAATGTTGAGTGGTGGTAGTGATAATGGACATTCTTGCCTTGTTCTTGATGTTAGTGGAAGTGCCTCTAGTTTTCCCCATTGAGTAATATAATGGCTTTTTTTAGCCTTTCCGAGCTATTTTGTCTTAGGTGTGTCTCTTGTTATATAGCCTGTATAGTTGGGTCTTCGTTTGTAAGCCAAATTGAAAATCTTTTTCTTTTAATAGATGAATTAATCTCCTTCATATTTATTGATATGTTGCATATATATGATCTCAACTGTGTCATTATAGTTTATAATTACATGTGTCATGTCATAGTTGCTATGTTTCTTTCTCTACGAGATGTAAATTATTTGCTTTTTACTTTTTACCATCTGGGTTAACAGTATTTAATGATGTTCTTTGACACACACTATTTCTTGTACAACATTCAGTTATCATATTTTTATTTCCTCTTTCTTCCTTACTTCTACTCCCATTTTTGGTTCCATTATTATTACACTTTGTCACCACATGCTACTTTTGTGTGCTAGTTTTCCACCATCATACCGCTTTTTCAATCTTATGTACATGTAAATTAAATTGCTCACTATCAGGTTTTGCTGAAGTTTCCTTGTTATATCTTGGTTGGATGAAGCTCATTATCTCATAGATTCCTCAAGGAGGACTCATGGGTGTAGAATTCCTTATGTTCTTGAATGTTTAAAATAGTTTTTCTGTAGGCTGGATTTTTTTAACATATTTTTTATTGTAGTAAGGCAGATAACATAAGATCTGCTCTCAACAAATTTTTAGGTATGTACTATTGTATTGTTGTCTATAAGCACAATATTGTACAGCAGATATCTAGAACTTATCTTTATAACTGAAACTTTAGGCATTGAACAAATCCCCATTTCCCCCTCCCCCACCCCCTGGCACTATCATTTTACTCTCTGCTTCTGTGAGTTTGACTATTTTAGATACTCCATATAAGTAGAATCATTCAGTATTTGTCCTTCTGTGACTGGCTTATCTCACTTAACATAATGTCCTCAAGGTACATGCATGTTGTCCATAAGGCAAAGATCTCCTTATCTCTCATGGCTGAATAATATTCCATTGTATGTGTATGACACATTTTCTTTATCCATTCATCCATTCACAGACATTTACGTCTTTTCCACATCTTGGCTATTGTGAATAATGCTGCAATGGACACGGAGTGCAGTATCCATTTGGGATCCTGATTTCAATTCTTTTGGGTAAATACTCAGAAGTGGGATTGTTGGATCATATGGTAGTTCTATATTTAATTTTTTGAGGAAACTCTATATGGTTTTCCATAGCAACTAAACCATGTCTAGTTATCTTACACCCACCAACAGTGTATAAGGATTCCAATTTCTTTACTTCATTGGAAATATTTATCTTTTCTTTTTTTGATAATGATATCTCAACAGGTAGGAGATGATATCTCATGTAGTTTTGATTTGTATTTTCCTGATAATTAGTGATATTGAGCACCTTTTCATATACTTGTTGGCTATTCATATGTCTTCTTTGGAAAAAATGTCTATTCAAGTCCTTTGCCCATTGTTTAATCAGGTTACTTGTTTTTTTTGCTTTTGAGTTGTAAGAGTTCCTTATATATTTTGGATATTACCCTCTGATCAGTTATATGGTTGGCAATTATTTTTTCCCATTCCATATATTGCCTTTTCACTCTGTTAATTGTTTTCCTTGCTGTGCAGAAGCTTTTTAGTTTGATGTGATCTCATTTGTCTATTGTTGCCTTTGTTGCCTGTGCTTTTATATGCAAGAAATCATTGCCAAGACCTATGTCATGACATTTTTCTCTTCTGTTTTTTTTTAGGAGTTTTACAGTTTCAGGTCTTACCTTTAAGTCTTTAATCCGTTTTGAAGTGATTTTTGGGTATAGAGTAAGATAAAGATCTAACACCATTTGTTGAAGAGACTGTCCTTTCCCCATTGTGTAACTTGGCACCCCTGTCAAAGCCTTGGGTCTTGAAGGAAAACTTGACTGGTATAAAGTCTTTGGTTTATACTATCTGTTATCGAGTTTCGTGAAGAAGCTGCTCCATTGTTGCTCTGTTCTGTGTGTTGTTTGTGAAAAGACTGATGTCACCATATTTCTTTTGCCCTTGTAAGTTATTTTATGTTTGTGCCTGGAAGTCTTAAAGATTTAATTTTATAATCTTATTGTTCTATTAGGAGATGTCTCAGAGTTGATCTTTGTGAATTGCTGGGTAGGCCAGTTCAGTATTCTAGATTTTAATCATTTTTCATTTTGGAAAATGTTCTTGGCTCATAGTTTAAATATTAGTCTGTTCCATTGTTTTGAGTTTCTTCCCAGGAACATCAATAATATGAATATTATTCCTTCCTTGCCTTTCCACTTTGGCACCACTTATTTTTTGACTTTTTTTTAACTTCATTTTTCTTAAAATCTCATTTTCATTCTTCTAGTTATTTTACAGTGTTTTTCAATGGTTCTTATTATATTTCATTTAAGTCCACTTTGCCTTGCAAATTTTATGGTTTAGGCTTCATTTCTCAGATTATTTTACCTTTTTTTTTTTTCAGTTTCTCTCCTAAATAAATCAACACTTCTTTTCCTTTGTTACTTTTTAAAAATTTTTCTATTCTTAGTTTAAAAATTTTTGATTCACGAGATTTTTCCCTATCCCCAAATGTTTGTTTGCATATATTTAATTAGGTTTAGAATATTATCTTAGAGTTTCCTCTGCTTCATGTTTGCTGTTAACTGAAGGAATTTTCTTCAGTTGAAGCAAGGAACAAGTAGGGACTGATTCGGGTTAAGCAATTAACAGTGTCTACAAGAGAAATGCTGTTACCATAGTGAGGATATGGAGGCTCCATACTCTTCCCTCTATGTGGAGCTGCTTAGAGGTGTTATGCATATTATCTAAGGTGTGAATATATTTCTCTACAATCTAAATTCACTGCCTTTTACCACCTAAACCACAATGGAATAGCTTTTCTTATCATTCATTTTGAGCTCTTTGATTATACTTCTCATTAGCTCAATCAGATTGCATAGCATTTGATTACTGAATGAAACAATGTTGAGATGTTCTCAGTGTTCATAGTTGGCTTCTTATATTTTGTACAACAATAACAATGAAGAAAAAAACAGAATCTGAGAATATTGTTTGTCGTGCAATTTTGTTTGCTGGGCAAATCCATGCCAGTAAAAGTCAGATTTCAGATTGTATGAATCAACACATACAAAAGCTCAAAGACTTCAAAGATTATGTCAGTGACATCTTCAAAAGACCTTTTTTTTTTTTTTTTTTTGCAATTAAGCTTCCTGGATAAGGGTAATTTGATACAAAAGATAATTTTGGAATCTGGAATTATTTGGGGGTTATACATATTTTTGATTTATGTAAATGTGACTAGTGGATGACTGTCAGATTTGAGCATCTAACTGATATGTTCAAACTCTCAGAAAAAACCTTGTTGATATCATTCTTCCACCTTAAAAGTGGAATTCTGGATTGAAAAATAATTGAAAATATGTTCTGAAAAACTTACCACACTTCAAAAATGTGTCAACCACTTTTCTTTGTATCTACAATAGACTGTTAGATGAAAAACGTTAGATCTGTCATTTGTATAATTTACTTGTGCTTTATTGGCTTAAAAAAATCTGCTAAGCAGGAAGTGCCAGTCTGAAACTTAAATACACATTTCAAATCTAATGATTTGTCAGAACAACTTTGCAAAATGTTAGTTTTTGAACATCATCCAAAATCTTCTGTCTCAAATATATTTCTCTTAGAATTTTACTGAGATAAAAGATGAGTTTGGGTACATTTGCAGAATATTATGCAAAGAGAAAGAAAATGAGATATTTAGGTTAATGAAAGAAGAGACTAAGCAAATGACAATAAGATAGACTTTCTTTGAGAAAACTCTTAGTTTTCTATGACTCCTTTCTTATCCTCTCCACATAAAATAATCTAGTTTGTATCCCAACAGTAATGTGGTATATTTGAGTATTATCTTAAAATAACAAGGGTGTTAGTGCCTTATTTTTTGCACAATAAACCTTATACATTTATAAATAAGTTGTCTAATATTCTGAATAATTTTTAATTTTTTCTTGGTCCCCATGGAACAAAGTCCCCCCTGCCTCACTGTGGACATGCAGCATGAGTGAGATTTAAACCTTTCATGTGTTAGTGTGCTGATATTTTGGGTTTCTCTGTGATAAGAGGATCAGTCTAACCTTCTCTGATTAACAGGTACTAAACTTTTTCCCCTCTCTCCTATCAAAACTCTCTTTCCCTAGACTAGAAATCCGGAAGTGAGGCTGCTGGATGAAAGGTACGTGTATGTTAGGTTCTACATTTTGCTAGAACACTTGGAAACAGAAGGTGTAGGAATTCACAGGCACAAAATCAACAAATACCCCAGTGTAAAAGTGGTTCATTCACTCAGTGAACTATTAAAACATCTACAAAGAGGAAAGGTTTACATTAGGAGTTCTCAAATGTTCTGTCTCAGGATCACTTTACACTTTTAAAAATTATTGAGAACCCAAAGAGCTTTTATTTAAATGGGTTATACCTGTCAATGTTTACCATGTAAGCAATAAGGCTGAGAAAATATCAAAATCATTAATTATGTAATTTATTTAAATATAATGATAATAAATCCATTATATGTTAACATAAATAATATTTTTTTAGAAAAAATTATGTTTTACAAAATGAAAAATACCAGGAAGAAGAGTGGCATTGTTTTCATTTTGAAGATCTCTTTAATGCTTGCCTTAATAGAAGATACCTAGGTTGTCACATCTGCTTCTACTTTAATCTGTTGTGATATCACACTTTATGCAGCTTCTGGAAAACTCCACTACGTGCTTGTGAGAAAATGAGAGTGAATAAAGCAATTAAAGTCATAGTATTATTATGAAAATATTTTTGACCTTGCTGTCAACTACCCACAAAATTTAGAAAACTACTAGTTTAGATTATTAGCTACGGACTTGTGGAATAGCCAGGCTGCAATAAATGAGGAAACAATCCTAAGAGATAAATAAAAAAATAATTAAATATATATTTATTTATATAATATATTGTCATATATGTGTATATATGTATTCATGTGTGTGTATGTATGTGTATATATATATATACACACACATATGCATGTGTGTAATAGTACTACATACTGTTAAATATATTGTGAAAAAAATCCAAAAAGACAAGACTACTATAAAAATGCTTATTTTTGTATAAGATTGTCTTAACACCAAAGAATCTCCACGGTGAATTTGGGGCTGACATTGATTACCTGAGTATACTTGTTTTTGTTGCTGCATAACAAATTACCACAAACTAAGTGGTTTAAAGCGACACCCATTTATCATCTCACAGTCTATAAGTCAGAAGTCTGGCACAATGTGAGTTGGTTCTCGGCTGAGACTATCTCAAGGTTGAAATCAATGTGTTGGCTGAGTTAAGTTGTCATATAGAGGCTCTGGGGAAGTATCTGCTTCAAAGCTCATTCTTGTTGTTGGAAGAATTCATTTCCTTGTGGCCATAAAGGTGTGGCCATCCTCACCTCTTGCTGGCTGTGAGCCTGAGGCTCCTTTCATCTCCTAGAGGCTGCTCTCTGTCCCTTTCCATGTGGCCCCCTCCATCTTCAAAGTCAACAATGAATAATCCCCTTTGCTTTGAATCCCTCTCAAACTTCTACTCTCTTTGACTTCCTCTTCCTCCAGCAAATGAAGAAAACTCTTTGCTTTTAAAGGGCTCATGTGATTCATATAGTTCCAAGCAGATAATATCCCTTTCTTATAGTCAACTCTTTCATATAACGTAATGTAATCACCCGATTGGTATCTCATCATATTCACAGGTTCTATCTATACTCAAAGAGGAGGAGGTTTACAGGCCTTGAGGTCATTTTGGTTTTCATCTACTACATGGAGTCAGGGAATCAGTGGTTAAATGTGATGTGGTAGGCAGCCCCTAAGATAGAGCCCAGTGATCTCCATCTCTTGATATTCATGTCCTTGTGTAATCTCCTTCCCTCAAGCATGAGCTGGACCTAGTGACTCACTTCTAACAATTAGAATATGGAAAAAAAGATAGAGTGTTCTGAGATCAGGTTATAAAGAGACTTCTTGCACACTCTCTCTTGCTCATTTACTTACTCACTCTGATGGAAGGTAGTTGCCATGTTGTGAATTTCCCTATGTAGTGTTCCACAGACAAGGAGGGAGACCTCCAGTCAACAGCCAGTGACAAACTAAGACACTTAGTCCAAAACCCAAATCTTGCCAACAATTGCGTGACTGAGCTTAGAAGTGAATCCTTTCCCAGTTGAGACTTCAGATGAGATTGCAGTCCTGGCTGATACACCTTGATTGCAGCCTTGTGAAAGAACTTGAACCAGTGGCACCCAGATAAACTGTGACCAGATCCCTGACCTACAGAGACTATGATATAGGAAGTATTTGTTGCTTTAGGCTGCTAAGTTTTATGGTAATTTGTTATGCAGCAATAGATAACTAACATAGGTGACAAAAAATAAATAAAATTACTACAAAATGGAATAATATTCATGGCGTATAGTTAAATACATGTAGATTATGAAATTTGACTTACCATATTATGGAACACTGAATAAAAATTTGTACAGTGACTCAAAGTTCACAGGGACAATGAACATTTAAAAACATCATTCTGTACAGGAAATTCTGGTTATATGGTGGCAGTACTGGTCTTTGTCCCATTATCTAAATTGGACTAAATATTTATCACGTACTCACCTACACAGTGGCTGGCCATTATTGTCAATGCAGAGCATCAAGGAGGGACTGGAGGGGCCGGCCTGGTGGCGTAGCAGTTAAGTGTGCATACTCTGCTGCAGCGGCCCAGGGTTCGAATGTCAAGCCGTGCTGTGGTGGCATCCCGTATAAAGTCCCATCTGGAGGTATATGGGCATGGATGTTAGCCCAGGGCCAGTCTTCCTCAGTAAAAGGAGGAGGATTGATGACAGATGTTAGCTGAGGGCTAATCTTCCTCACCAAAAAAAAAAAAAAAAAAGAAGAGACTGGATGCTCTAGGGCTGAAACAGGAAATGCAACAGGAGTGGAAATGTAGTTGTCAGCACAGAAAAAAAAAGATAAAACATATTTAGGGTGGAGATGGAACTTGGGGTTGAGGAAAGTTGTAAGAACACAGGAATTATAAAAACAGAGGTAGGTATACTTTCTGTGTTTTAGTTATTGAAGATTGGCAATCTGAACGTTAAGGATGGCTGTTCTCAATTAAGAAAGTCTATGGATTTTATTTACTGACAATGCTGAACCAAAGTGATAACATAGTCATGGATTTCTCTTCAGATTCCTCAGCATTAAATTAATAAGAACAGCTGCATAGTGCCTTTATATACATTTCCTAAGTCTTCCTGAAAATGCTGAGGAGTGATTTTTTTGCTTTAAAAATTTGTATTGTGTGGTGAAATCTAGAATTAAATATCTAACTTGAGATTGGATTTAATAAAAAAGAAGAGTAGCAGAGTTTCAGATATACTCAATTGTATATTAGAAAATTTTATTTTATTTGCTTTTGTATATCTCTGTCTTATGAAACCTGACTTTTTAAAAATTAAACTCAGATTCCAAACTATGAGACCAGACACAGCGTATTTTGTTTCCTTGCTTCTTTGCTTCTATTACTCCCCAAGGCCCCCTTTGTTTCTTCCCTAGTAAGCCAACTTCCATTGCTGGCCAAAATATGATATGTCAAAATTTACCATCTTTCTGCGCTATTACTTAGCTTCATTGCTCTATTCATGTTTAGAAGCTCCCACCAAACCCTCCTCTTTTTATATTTTTATGCTTCTCTTCTCCTGAGGCTACTTTTTGTCTTTCCTATGTGTTATGCTGAATTTTTATTTTGAAAAAAGAAAATCCCTTCTGTATTTTTCTCAACAAGGAGTAAAATGGAACTTTAATATATATTCTAAAGTGTTGCCAGTTGAATTTACTAATCTCTGAAAACTATCCACTGGTTATTGCCTCTATATTATTGTCTCCTGAACAATGAGATCATTGCCTGATGGTCTTTCTGAGAATAGTCAGTATTTGATGGTTTAATTGGATTGTGGAATTCTTCTGAGAGTCCCTTCTTAGGCTCAGAACTTTAGAGTTATAAGTTTCCTAAGATTTTAAACCATTAGAGTTGGACATCATTTTGTATTTCCTCATCTAATGTCTGTGTGATGAAAGCTTTCCCTATATTCTTATTTTCTCATAGTGCTTGTATTCTCCGCATGGTTTCATGAAGGATCTATGCAATGTTAATATTCATTAGATCTGATGATTTTAGATATGGGGATGATCCAAAATATTTAATGCCACATGTCTGCAAAGACCTTGATGCTTGTAGTGAAGGTCATTAAATGCTAGGAGATCATAAGAAGAAGTTTGGGGAGACATTTCCAGGAAAAGAGGCAGGTGTTACAGAACCAAGATGATTTATTCTATCTTTCTTATAGAGCTCTTCCAAATGACGCCCTATCTCCCACCCAAGGACGATAATATGGCTTTGAAATGAAGATAAATTGATGATGACTTATTTAATTTACAAGCACCAATTATATAGGTTTTGGGCACTCCAATGAGCAAAATAACATCTTTAAATTACTGTCAGACCATTGGTCTAAGTCTTTCATCTTGCAGATAACTCAGAACTCTCCTGCACTGTGACTGTGGACTTATTTAATTACATGCACCAATTACACAGGCTTTGGGGACTCCAACAAACAAAATAACTTCTTTAAATTACTGTCAGACCATTGGTCTAAGTCTTCTGTTTTGCAGATAACTCAGAACTCTACTGGACTGTGTTTATGGAAAGGGGCATCCTGGAAAGAGTGACAGATAATTATATTTTGCCAAGTGTGCTTCGGAATGCACCTATATTAATTCTTATGATTGGTTCAAGCTATGGTTTAATACAGACTATTTGATTTTCTTGCTTATTTCCCTCTTTCCTTTTTTTTTTTTTTTTTTTTTTTTTTGTGAGGAGATCAGCCCTGAGCTAACATCCGCCAATCCTCCTCTTTTTTTTTTTTGCTGAGGAAGACGGCCCTGGGCTAACATCGGTGCCTATCTTCCTCCACTTTATATGGGACGCCGCCACAGCATGGCTTACCAAGCAGTACTTCGGTGCGCGCCCGGGATCCGAACCAGCGAACCCCGGGCCGCCGCAGCGGAGCGCGCGCACTTAACCGCTTGCGCCACCGGGCCGGCCCCTCCCTCTTTCCTTCTTATCTAGACCAAGCACCAGGCCCCATACCTGACACTGCTGATTTAAGTCGGATGTGGAAGTGGGTGTTTTAT
The DNA here is from genome assembly GCF_020826845.1 of Diceros bicornis minor. Lineage (NCBI taxonomy): Eukaryota > Metazoa > Chordata > Mammalia > Perissodactyla > Rhinocerotidae > Diceros > Diceros bicornis. The sequence continues at coordinate 52,258,543 of NC_080759.1, read as the reverse complement.
GTTGGAGGAACCTGATTATATTGCATAATGTCTTGCCAGTTAAGTGTTAGCTAAGTGTTAATACGGAAAATGGTGCCATATTATGAAAGACAACTGAAAAGTGACACGTGACAAGCTTGGTAGTGCAACTATAGTGGAGCAGCTCCTGATAAGCTTTGGAAAGCAGCAGAGAGATGACAGGCAGAGAGAGCAAATTTATGTATATATTTACCTCGTGGTTCAGACTTTCTGTTATTCATACGGGAAAGTAAAATCAAAGTGATATGTATGCAAATTTTTAAGAACATAGTGATCCTTATGGAAAAATAATATGGAAAGGAAAACTTAAAAAGAAATCACTAAGGTAAAGACATAAATAGTTTTGTTTTCAGACAAATTGAAGATGACTGTGGTTCCTAGCTTAATCAAATTAAAAGTCGAATAATGCTGTATGATTAATAAGTTTCACTATGGGTCATAAGTTAGAAGTAAAGTATGATTTCCACTAGTTTATCTTAATATAAATCTAATCATCATTGTCTGATACCTTGACTCATACTGTATGTCAAAGTATGGAAAAATATAAAATCTTTTTAAGGGGGAAATCTTTCCCCCTATTAATATGAAGAAGACAATGGCCAACGGATAGTTGGAAGAAAAATTATCATTATCCACATATTTCATGTGCTGCCTTAAGCAGTGGGATTTCCTTTGGAGAGGAAGGTAAAGCCACTGGCAACTCAGAATACAGGAAAAAAAAAAAAAAAAAAAACAAGGCAAGCAAGCAAATGATAATTTCTGGGATCAAAGAAATGAAAAACTTCTGGGATTTATCAAAAGACTATGTATTCTTGGTTTTGTAGGGAAGTAGGCAATTTTTAGTTGGTGGGCTGACTTGGGAAATTAGAGGTAGGATGGCTGCTAAGAAACAAGTGTGATATTGTATGGGACCAGTTTTGCGTATTCTTATGCCACTGAGCAAACAATGCAGTCCAAAGAAAAGCTCAGCCATGGAAAACTGTTATAGGAGGGAAGAAGTGGTTGAGTGACTATCTATGTGGAATTTTTAGCCAATAGCCAAATTCTAACCCAAAAGTATGAAAATCAGACAAAAGAGTTTAGTCCCAGGCTCCAGGCAATGAGAAGAAGCAGTTGATACTTTTCGTACAGAGAAATGATGTCATCAGTAATATGTTTCATAATAATTGTGAATACAGTGGGGTTCTCAACATGATAATTATGACCTGATGGCACATCACAAGTAATTTATTATTAATAATATGTGACACAATAACATTTTTAAGTAATATATTAATAAATTGGTGGGACCAAGAGAATTCCTAAATTTTGGTGATATTTATTGAGGGGGCAAAACAATTGTGGAGTTATAGTTTTTGTGTAATTTCACAAGATTCATATCCATGGAAGTGTGTAGTTTGGGTTAACATTATATGTCATTTGTTGTGCAGAAGAAGCTTAGAGCTCACTGGTGAACAAGTCCCGGAAATCCTACATTCAGGGAGTGTGATTTATAGCATGTTAAAATTATTCACGTGTGAGGTTTTGAGAGTTAAGGGGAAAGGAATCTGGGTAAGAATTGAGGAGAAAAGAGACACATCAAAGGGAAAAATAGAGGTTTTAGTATTTCTGCAAGATGTATGTAAGGAGGAACTGATGTGGTTGTGCCTTTAAAGGGAAGAAAATTGCCTTCTCCTTTCCCTCTTTGTCCACTCCTGTGTGCAGGAGTGTAGACATGATGTTGAGCAACTTTGACTCATGTGGACGACACTAAAGGTTGCAGAGCATCCCTATGTCAGAAGGAACCAGGGTCCTTTGATGACCAAAAACGTAGTACTGCTGCGTTGCCCTGGACTTCAAAATTTATGGAGGAGACAGATAAACTTTTACATAGTTTAGACCATTGTTAATTTGGGTTTCTGTTATAGCAGGATCTGAACCTATATCTTAACTAATGCAGCATTTATATATTAAACAGTTCCAGGATTTTGTCTCTTTCTAATATTTATGGCTTTCCTGAGGACACAGGTTATAGAGAGAAGGATTTCGTCCAGCTGTAGGCAGCTTTATTGTCCCCTTATTGCTAGCTGAAGAAAGAATGTAAAGGAAGGCCAGCAGAAAAAGAAAACATCCTTCAAAAGTTTAACTCCCTCTTCAAACTACTGTTTGGAAGCCCTCTTTTGCATCACCATGAAAATTCTAGTGATAAGAAATGGAGTATTATTGAAGACACATGAGGATGGACATGGCAAATATAACATTTGAACCAACTTAGGTGTGAAAGGAGGGCTCAATTACTGGCGAACTGGAAATAGAAGGAGATCAACATTGTAGTTGGATTGTGAATCTATGAGATTGGCTAAGCTTTCTAAGATAGATACTGAAGAGAAAAGAGCAGACATGTAGGCATGAGCCCTTCAGAATGTACAAGATTTTTAGATAGAAGAAATAAGAAAAGCAAATTGAAAAGAAAAAGGTTGTCAAAAATCCAGAAACAGTAAAAATTAGAATCAGATAAGTAAAATAGTATTTAGTAAGAGTTTATTGCCAGTAAAAGAACAGTTCGTGAACTGGGATTCTTCAAATCCAAAACTGAGATGAAACTCAGAGGCATGACGTTACAAGATGGCTTATAAAGTGAAAATGAAGAAGTTGTTGAATCTTTGCAATGATTGGTTACTGCAATGGGGGTTTCCAGATGGCAAGGGATTTGTTAAAAGTGATTATCTTATACCATTTTAGGAAGATGACTTAAGTTTCTTTTATGATTATTAGAGGCATTTATAAGAAATAATCAAAGGTAAGTTTTGCTTTTGTTCATGAATTAAGTTAGGTATTGTTTTGCTTATGTGGCTTAAATGGTTTTGTCTGCTTAGGGGATTTTCAAATATGCTCTCCATTTTATTTTATTTTAACAAGGTGTTTTGGGGAGCTCTGGAATCACACAATCTGGGAAGAATATTGAAGAATGAGAAGCACAGAGACAAAGAGAAAGAAATGGAAAAGAGATGTGGATAGATAATAAAGTTATTGAAATGTCATGATTTTGTAAAAATGATTGGTCTATATAAAATGTAGCATGTTTGGTAATGAGTACACCTAATGCCAAGATCTTGGTTTCTAAAGACATTCTGCAATACAAGAGAGAAGAGCTTCCTGGAGAAATAGGGTTGAGGCAGAGAAAATACTAGATGAGCCTGGAGTGTCTTGTAGTACCAGAAAGTAAGGAAGTGCTTAAAAATAAAGTAAGAAAAGGGGCCGGCCCGGTGGCGCAAGTGGTTAGGTGCGCGCACTCCGCTGGGGCAGCCCGGGGTTTGGCGGTTCCGATCCCTGGCGCGCACCGACGCACCGCTTGTCAAGCCATGCGGTGGTGGCATCCCATACAAAGTGGAGGAAGATGGGCATGGATGTTAGCCCAGGGCCAGTCTTTCTCAGCAAAAAGAGGAGGATTGGCAGATGTTAGCTCAGGGCAGATCTTGCTCACAAAAAAAAAGAGAGAAAAATAAAGATGCACGTGTCCAAAGGACATAAGAAAAAACTTGAAAGAGCTGTCAATGGCTCCAATGTAAATCTGGAACATTTTGAGCAACAAAAGAGATAATGATAGTATTTGGATTTTAACCTCCCAAATAAAATAAATATGCATAATTCTTTACTGATATAAATCAATGATTGAATGAATAAATAAAGAAATAGAGGAGAAGGAATAACTCTTCCTTGAAGAATTCCATTCAATAAATGTAGAAGAAATAAGGGAAGTAGAAATCACCATGAGAATATCACAATAGTAATTGCAGCAGGCAAGATCCACTGATGAATGCCAAAATTATTAGGCTAATTTTTAAGGAGAAACAAGATATTTGCATAGTCTCAAAGTTTCTTTCCCTAAATGTTTGTTAATTTCTGCGATGGTTTTATTATATGTCACAGATACTTCCAGGAAGTGGAGCTTAATTACTCTCCCCTTGAGTGTAGGCTGGGTTTAGAGACTTACTTCCAATGAATAGAGCAGGGAAAGTAAAAAATATTAATTTTACAGTGGAACTGGCACACATTACCTTTACCAAGTGATCAATATTAACATCACCAGAAATAAGGTACATTGATGTCATGTACCCCCCATATAAAGTGATGAAAAGGGCACATCACTTCTGTGGTATTCTTTCCCCAAATCTATAACCTCAGTCTCATTATAAGAAAACATCAGACAAACCCAGACATTTTGTAAAATACTTGAAAGACAAGGAAAGACTCAGGAACTGCACAGATTGGAGAAGACCAAGAAGAAATGACAACTAAAGGCAATGCGATATTCTGCCTTGAATCCTGGAATGGAAAAAGGACGTTCGTGGAAAATCTGGGGGAATCTGAATGAAGTCAATAGTTTAGTTAATAATGTTGTGTCAATGTTTATTTCTTCAATAATTATAACATAGTGTAAGCTGATACCTGAGCAGAATCTGAGTAAGGGGTATATAGGAAATCTCTGTACTATCTTTGCAACTATTTTGTAAGCCTAAAATTATTTCAAATGAGAAGTTTATAAAAAGAAACATTTTAAAAAATAACTATGGAACTAGTGTCAAATGCATAGTCTCTCCACATTATATGAATCTTTAATTCCCACCCATAAATTGCATGTGAGGAGGTAATGGAATAGAATTGAAAAAAAAAATGATGCCAGTTATGTAATTCAATAACATAAGGATTGAGTCCAGGACTTAAAATAGTACCTAATTAAAGTATGTATAAATGGTACAAGGAAAAGACAAAAGATCTGTAAAAAAGACAAATAGTACCCTGATTGAATATTAATGAATTGTTACAGGCCAAAAAGTAATTACATGTAGGCAACAGTAATTTTAATTAATTTCTGAATTTAATAGATACTATGTTCTTACATTCCAAGGTAAAACATTACTTTAACAGAGGAATTTATTACATTTGAGCACAAATTCTATGGGACATGCTGGTTTAGGTGCATCATGTAGAGAGTAAAATTTAAGAGAAAGGGAGGAAATGGAATTCAAGATGAAAACATAGCAGAGCAATTTCTAGAGTGGAATGTTTTCATTTTCATTTATGATGGCATCATGGGAAACTATGAATATTGTCATAGAATACCTCAATCTCTAGAGTTTATCTTCTCTGAAGACAGCAGCCATGAATATCCCTGAAATGACATTGAATATTGAGTTGAAACTTCTGACTTCACACCTTCAGAGACTACTCTGAAGAGCAGATATGATGAGAAGATGTGATGAGTAGATGTGGTGACAAGACTACTCATCACAAGCTTCAGAGACTCCTCGTAGGTTGAATTGCGGTCCTCAATACTTCATTCTTCTCTTTTTCCATGTGACTTTGCTGTTCCTCCCATTAGAGGGCGAGATATTATAATTCCCTGCTTAAGACTTTCTTTGGCCAATTTAATGTTAAAAAACATTACATGAGCAAAGGCTTGAAATGTGCTTTGAGCATTTGGGTTTGCTTCTCTGCACTTTTGCCATGGTCATGGCAAGAACATGCCCCAGCTGGTCCGCTGGTCCCAAGAGGTTGTGAGACACATGGAACAGACTTGGCCTCTACCTGGAACTTACAGCCCAGCCTCGAGGAGTCCAGCAAAAATCAGCCAAACCCCAGCCAGCTTGCACACATAAATGAGAATAGCATTATTATATTAAGTTCTATTGTTGTGTGGTGGTTTGTAATGCAGCTTTATTATGGTGACAGGTGACTGATACAGTAAGTTAGAATTGGTCTCTTCTTGCTTTAGTTTTGGCTTAGGTTAAATAAGAAAGAGAATAGATCCCGAAGTGTATGAGATAAAAGTTACCATAGGGAGACATTATTATAAAAACAAAATCAAATATGTCTCAGGACGCTTGAACACCTGTACTGCATATATGTATATAATATGTATATACAGTATATATATATAATATATTAGTATATGCAAATAGACATTATAATATACACATATATTTAAAATAGTGGAGAGTGGAGATTTTGTAAGGAGATCTTCAGAGGAAACTGTGCCGTGAGCCCCACTCCCTTGCTCCTTGCAGTTCTGTCTGCTCAAACCCAATGGAGCAGCTTTTCATGGGGCTAACTGAAGTAATATAAGACACGTGGTGATGTCTAAGGTTCTGTAAAATAGAGTTTCCTCAAAGGACACTGGTCAGAGGACACTGGCATCACACTCAGGCAAAAGGCTGTGTTGCAGAGGGTTGTGGAAAGATTTCTAGACAGTCCCTGGAGTAGAGAGATGATCACTTGGAATAAAGATGTAACTGCCCAGGTCAAGAGATCTTCAGGGCTCTGCTGAACTGCAAGCTGAAGGTGGCTATAAGAAGGAGGTGAGGCAAACGGAGAAGGCAACACCAAATATAACCCAGCTGCCTCCGTTCCTCAAGATTTTCAGCCTGAAGCTGGCCAATTTCTGGAGTGGGTGGGAGAAGACTTAAAGCTTCCCCGTATCCCTGTCTTATGAATATGTTGAGATAAACCTTGTAGTTACTGAAGAGAGACTGTACTAGTAACTGAAAGTGACCACAGTATGATCTACTCCCTAATGGTGAACATAATTGCCATAGGGCCCTGGTAAGTTTTCATCTACAAGCAGAGGCAAACTATATTCAATGCACACATTTTATTTATTTATTTTGCTGAAGAAGATTAGCCTTGAGCTAACGTCTGTGCTGATCTTCCTTTGCTTTATGTATGAGTCGCCACCACAGCATGGCTGATGAGTGCTGTAGGTCCTTGCCAGGGATCTGAACCTGCAAACCTGGGTCGCTCAAACAAAGCACACCGAACTTAACCACTACGCCACAGGGCCGGACCTCAATGCACACGTTTTAAATGGGCAGTGGAAGACAAAAAGCAAGAAAAAAAGACAACAAAAAATGTGTTTTTATGATTATAGCTGTTGTTTTGCTTGTTCAACCTGCTGGTTATTTATCACTGGCTGAATCACACAAGCACAAATATGAATTATTACCATCACATTGGATTTTGTTGAGTGTGTATACAAATCAGCTTGAGACTGCTTCTGACTCTTTCCAGAATAAAACTTCAAAAATATCTTCACTACTTTTTGGATTAATTTTCCCACACATTTTCTTTCTAACTTGAGAGTAGATAAGACTCACTTTTTCAACACGAAATATTCTACTAATACTATTCTATTCTATTCTATTATTCTATTAATAGTGAAAATTAGTTTAAGAAGCAAGTGAAATTAATATAATTCTATCTCTAAATTCACTAAGAATACTATTTTAAAGGTGTATAACATGCTTTCCTATGTTACTACGTATGTCCAACTGATTATTTTTCATATATCATTCCCAAATAAAATAACCACGGTAAAAAAAATCTATCTTGTTTCTTGGAGTTTCGACATTTCAATTAAAAATTGTATTATATTGGAATAATTCAATAAATTACTTCATTTCTTTTGTATTTGAAAAATAAAAAAGCATGAAAACAAATATTCACTTTTTTGACATTAAAAAATCTCATAGTGTGCTTTCTTTAAAAACATCTGTTGGATATATTTTTGAAAGCTAAGTGGCTTCAGTCAGTTATATAAATGCCACTTTAATTTTTTTCAAGGATAATAGAGTACTTGAAAAAAATCTATTTATTCACGTGTTAGCCAGTCCAAAATTGCAGTGCTTTAACAAATATTGAATGAAAAGTTAAGTGGTTAAATATAATGAATTTCTATTGTTTGATCACACATTCTTTTCAATATAAAAATAAAACTAACATAACCATTTTTTACAATAAGAATAAACATTTTATTCCATATAACCATGGTGTTTTTTGCTGAAGAGCTATATGTATGCAGGGTTATCATGAATACAACTGAATACAAACTGCTCTATTTTACATATTTTATTTATAGATCTGTGAAACAATAGATATTTAGAATATCCTAAAATAGATTAAAATGATGCACTGGAATAATGACATTTTTGGAAGCGACCAAGAGAACTTAGAGCTCATTTAGTCCATTTAAAAATTTTACATTGTACTGATGAGGACTTTTGAGCCTGAAAGAAAAAAAAGGATGAAGTGAAAGAGGCATTTTTAAGGTTATGTGGAGAGTTTATATATAAAATACTTAGCTTTTTAGGCTTTGTCTTTTTTCATTATACTATTCAGTATTGTATAACATATTAATTATTCCCAAGAGTAATTTTTTTTAAAAGGATGCATATTCCACTGATAGTTTATAACACACGGGGTTACACTAAAGTAAATGATTCATTATTAGTAAAAATAGTTGGATAGGTATCAGTTTGAAATAACAGATCAAGTTCTAAGCATCGTTCATATTTAAGCTGTATTATTTAAATAAAGATACATACATAAAGTGTACATAAGTACATACATAAATGTATGATAAAATATTCCACTGTGGCTTTTGCATACATTATTAAAATTCCAACAATTATTTAAATTCATTACTAAATATTATCTATAAATTCTCAAGAAATAAAAAACAATACAATTTTGTTGTTTTCCTTTATATTTGCAAGAAATAAAACTAATCATATTCCTGGAAAAATAATATGCATAATTCTGGTGTCAGATAGTTTCTTTGAATTTGCTATTTTTTGATTTTATAATAGTTTATAGAGCGGCTGCAAACACGACCCAGTGTACTATAAGAGAACCTCAGTAAAGGGTGATTTTTTTTCTTTTCCACTATTATGATACCATTGCTTACAAATAACTTCGAATATATTTACCAGATACAGTTCTTTATATTTTTCAGTGGTCTTTTCAAAGCGATATGCAATAGACCTTGATTGTGAAGCCAGTTTCAGAGAGGTAAATCTTTGGGTTTCTTCTTGTACTTAGGACCCACCTGTGCGCCACTTAACTGAATTAGGAACTTACTGCTAGGTCTTTTTGCGCCATCCTCTCACCTTCCAGTGCTGTATAAGATGATGCTCCGCTGCTTTTAATACAGTTTTTATGGCCATTTTTTTCGGAAGTGGGTGTCCAGGTACTTCTTCCTGTCTTAGGCTGGAAGCTCTGCTGAAACCTGTTTACCATGAGTGACCCTGCTGGTATTTGAAATACCAATAGCACAGTTTTCAGCATCACAGCAACACACAACCGCCACAGTATGACAACTGACAGACAGGCGGTGTGGTTCCCTAAGCAGGGCACGAACCCAGGCCACAGTGTTGAGAGCCCAGAATCTTAACCACTAGACCCCAGGGGTGGCTAGGCACTTACAATACATGTAATTAATTGGAGCATGGAAAGAAAAACAGGCAAGATTTTTTATTCACAACCTGTGTAAGTAAATCTTGGGCTATGAAAAAAGTCGTGAACAGCTCCGCTACACTGCAAACTCCCCAGCATCTGTGCCCTAGGAAGAAGGAAACAAAAAGGACAAAGAGGAGAAAACAGAAGGTAAAGTAAAAGGATGAAAGAAAAGGAATGTGTTCAAGAGAAGGATGTTCTTGTTCAGAGGAGGAACAAAATTTGCAGGAAGTAAATTAGATTTCCCTCCACTCCTACTGCCTTGAAGTCATAAAGTAAAAAGCAAAAAAAAAAAACAAAAAAAAACAATAGTTTTGGGTTAGTTTGCTTTTTATGTTTAATTCATGATTACCCAAGGTTGGATTTTATTTTATTTTAATTTAAATTTTTTTTAGCTAGCCTTGAGCTAACATCTGATACCAATCCTCCCCCTTTTTTCTTGAGGAAGATTGGCCCTAAGCTAACATCCATGGCAATCTTCCTCCACTTTATATGGGATGCCGCCACAGCATGGCTTGACAAGCAGTGTGTCGGTGCGCGCCCCGGATCCGAACTTGCAATCACCCGGGGCCCGAACCGCTTGCGCCACAAGGCCGGCCCCCAGGGTTAGATTTTAAACAGATCTCTTAACATGATCATGAATTTAAGGAAAATTTAGACATGTTAGAAATATTTACAAATCTCTTAAACAAATACAAAATCATTTCTATAAATAATTTTATATGATTTATGTAAAATATATAAATGAGATTTAGTACAGGCCAAATTATGGCACCATGTAACATGTCTTTTTGGGCTGGATTTCTGGTCATTACCAATGACAATTCTGGAAAGGCTGTTGAAGAGAATGATCGAGGTCAATAAGCACCCTGTCATCTGTGATCTATTAAAATTTCCAAGGAAACAATAGAACATCCTCGTAACTGTGTTTTAGGAAGAGGTAAGGGAGGTGAAGTCTTCAGAGAACGACTAATTTTAAGTGTAATTCTCCTCAAATACTTAAGAAATAAGACAAGTGGATCCTTGAATGTAGAGATTCATTTGGTGTATTGCTATGTGCTCCATTATATTGCTCTTGGTTTGTTCCATATGAGTTAATTTTGAGGTCAGAGACCTCCTGAGCATTGGTTTTCCTGGCATGGAAGTGCTCTTTAATGGTATAATTGAGTTGATGCTAAGAAGTTGCCTGGATCAAAATATTAACCTCTGCCTCTTTTTGTATTATTTTAGCTTCATTCCTTCAGGTTGTCAAGGCAATATCATCTTCAAAAATCTCCTCATTAAAACGTACTCTTGGGAGATGCTTAACCATCAACTAACTTGGAAGTTAACTTGAATACTTCTAAAATAGATTGCTAGACAGAGGGAGTTACTCGAAGGGAGGACAAAAGAACAAGGACCATCCTTACCTGCTTAGGTTTTCTAAAGCAGCGGTGTCTCAGGTGGGGCTCCCCGGAAAGTAGGTTCTGAGACAAAGTAGTGAGCAAGGGGGAAGGTGTTTATTAGGGAGTGCCTTTAGGTTCAAGATCACTTAGGCAGGGCTAGGAAGCAGGGTTGGGCAGAGGGAAAAGTAAAGGTGCAGTGGAGACTGACAAAAGCTTGGCTACTCTCGCAGGTAGCTCTGGGGCTGAAGAGTTGTTCCATGTTAAATGAAATGGTCCAGTCTTTATAGCCCTGCTTCATAAGTTTTTGGATACAGACCAGCCCACCAAGGCCAAAATTTTGGGATAGGAGGCTCTCTGCAGCTGAGGCAATCCTTGTAGTAGCTCTCAGCTTTGCCAAAACAGCATTAGGGGAAAGAAGTTCTGCCTTTTTTTTTTTTTTTTTTTTTTTTGTGAGGGAGATCAGCCCTGAGCTAACATCCGTGCTAATCCTCCTCTTTTTGCTGAGGAAGACCCGCTCTGAGCTAACATCTATTGCCCAACCTCCTCCTTTTTTTTTTTTCCCCCCAAAGCCCCAGTAGATAGTTGTGTGTCATAGCTGCACATCCTTCTAGTTGCTGTATGTGGGACGTGCCCTCAGCATGGCCGGAGAAGCGGTGCGTTGGTGCGCGCCCGGGATCCGAACCTGGGCCGCCAGAAGCGGAGCGCGCACACCTAACCGCTAAGCCAGGGGCCTGCCGGAAAGAAGTCCTTCCTTGATAAGGAGTCTGGATCGCACATCAGAATGTCCTACCACAAACACAAAAGTTACTTGTCTTGTGTCCTGATAAGTTTTAAAATCTTGAAAACACAGAGAATGTTCAAAAAATTATTGCAAAATAATTGATTATCAAAGGAAATGAGGTATAAATTAATGTGCTTAGAAGACAGGGGCAGGGATCCAGAGAGAAATCCAAGATGGCAGACTACATTGGAAAATTTCCAATCCTGAAGGCATAAGGATAAAATCCCACTGTGAGATAGGAAGGAGGCCACTATGGTAGTTACTCTACAATTGGGAGATCTATTGCTTCTCAAAGATTACCAATTTTTGTATCATTGTCCAGTTTCCAAGCGGCTCATGTTCAATGCGAGCCCATTTCCTATGACTCTGAATTCTGTTCCCTGGAAAGAACCTTAATTAAATTCACTCATTGTTGATGTCCATTTATTCAGCTGTTCTGATAGTAAAGTTGGCAATGCATATTCAATTCTATTTCCAAATGAGTATCTTTCATCGTTTTCACCTGTATTTTTCAGTTTTTTCTTATGATGAAAAAGTTAGTTTCTGATCGGATAAATTATTGCTCTCTCAAGAAAAATATTCTTTCAAAAGTATACTCTATCCTAATGGTATATTTACAGTTAGAAAAAAGTCTTCCCTTAGGTCAACTGGTTAAATACTAAGGGTGTGTGTGTGTGTGTGTGCACCTTGTTTTTTACAAAAATAACTGGCTGAATATAGCTTTTAACCTTTAATTAATGGAATTAAAAAAGTGAAAGTTGCTGTATCAGTGTTTGCTTACCCACTCATTTCTTTATGAGATGCTTAGAATTTTGGCATCATAGTCAGTAAATATTGCTGCAAAGGAATAATAAAAATGCACATTTAATTTTACTTCAGAAAGTTTCATTACATAGGCATGTCGCCTTATCTCATATTTTGAAGGTATTCTGTGCTTAATCATTTTATTTGTATTCTTGGAAGGCAGTACTGCTAAAACGGTTTTTGGCAGGAAATTACTGAATCAAAATTTTCAAAGAAAGATATTGCATCATTTACTTTATGAACTTTGCATTCTAAAAGTTCAGTATCATTTTGGATTTCTTTGAAAATCATGCAAATGCTTCTACAACATCTAAGGACTCTTTAAATTAACGAATATGTTAAAATATCTGTTTAAATTTAAAGATGAATGGTAAATAAACTGAAGTAATGTGTCAATGTCAGATGGCTAAAGCCATCTCTTTCTCCTTGTTTCTCGTGTCACAAGTCTTAAATATAGATGCTATTGCTAATCAAATGCACTCAGTGTTCCCTAGTGGCTTGCTGCTTCTTCCTTCTTCCCTGTATCCAAGATAAATACATAGTTTCCTGAATTTTTAAATTCCAAAATGGGGCTAAAAAGAAGCAAGATGTGTTTATTTTTTGGCAATTCCAGAGTCATATCCCTTGGAACCCAGAAAGATTATTTTCTCCATGGATTTAATATAATAAAAAATTACTTAAGTAGTGTCTGTGTCTAATTAAACCCAGAAAATGCATTGTTTATTGGCAATAGCCTGGGTATTGCTATTCTTTCTTTCTTTTTGTTTTGTTTTGTTTTGATCCTGGTAAGCTGACTAATGTTTGGGTAATGTCATGAAAAGCATATGGGTACAAAGGGGGTCTTGCTATAGGAAATAAGGTAATATTATGGAATAATACACTGAAAAATGTCCAGGTCACCAAAGGGTGTTGTTGAAATGTGGATTCTGATCCAGCAGTTTTGGAGTGGGGCTGGAGGTTCTGCATTTCTAAGTTCCCAGGTGATGTGGATGCAGGAGGACCATAGAGGATGGAAGTAGAATTAGATATCTTCTAAGGCAGGGGTTCTTACTCATTTTTTAAAAAATATGTGTCATAGGCTCCTGTGACAAGTTTATGAAGCCTATGGACATTTCTCAAAATAGTGTAATAAAATTCATACAATAAATAAACTATTGTAAAACAGTTTGCTATGTGGTAATAGGTGTGTTTCATTATTAATACATTAGATATCAAGGCCTAACTAACATTGGGTCTAATATCTTCTATAATTTCAAAATAATGATATTTTGAGATGTCTGAAGTCCATATTAAGATATGACAATATCTGTGATTTCTATTTGTGACCGTCACAGGTAGTACTGATAGCACTGGACTTTGTTGCCCTCGTTCATAAGTGAAGGAAATGGCATATTTTACATAGCGGCTAATGAAAATAAAGACGTCAATTTCTTCTAGGCAAATGCTCCACTCCTTTCGTAGCATTCAAATTTCATGGCTTGTAACCAACACAAACATCTGATTGTCTTTATGTAATAATTTCTGAATTGCTAATAGGCAAAGCTCAATCTATTTATCCCATTTCATCAATGACCTTTCACTCCTGCTGTTCTATTTTTTCATGATTTATTTTTGTAAATATTTATTGAATATATGACTGTATAACTTTTTAAATGTGTCACATTTGGGAAATCACAATATGAAGGAGTCAGAACATACATGAGATTTAAAAAAATTTATAGGTAGGGGCCGGCCCCGTGGCTTATCGGTTAAGTGCGTGCGCTTCGCTGCTGGCGGCCCATGGTTCGGATCCTGGGCGTGCACGGACGCACCGCTTCTCCGGCCATGCTGAGGCCGAGTCCCACATACAGCAACTAGAAGGATGTGGAACTATGACATACAACTATCTACTGGGGCTTTGGGGGGAAAAATAAACAAAGAAAGTTAAAAAAAAATTTAGAGGTAATTCACGTTTAAAAGAATTACTTACAAAAAACTAGCCATATGTTTATATAAGTTTCAATTGTTGGAGTGTATATTATTCATAACAATAAAATCAATACTAATAAAATTCTAAAATAAAGGAAATAAAGTACAAAGATTACAGTTGATAATAGCCTTCCTCTGCCTCTGAGAGTGCCTTGCTCTCTATAGCTCACCTTCACACATGATCTCATTTGATTTGACTCCAAATGATGCTGGAGTGTAAGGAGAGCGGGATCATTGACCCCACGTTAAAAATGAGAAAATTCAATTTTGCACATTTGGTAATTAACTCACATGTGTAGCTGTGAAGTCAGGGCCCAAATCCAGGACATTTTTATACAGCTATTTATTTAGCACCTATTCTTTGCTAGTCACAGTAATAAAAAAAAAAATACAAAATGTTCTTGCCCCTTATAGCCACTATTCTGGTGGAGCAAAGACAGAACTTGATCACTATGGCATATATTATTATATTCATAATGTGCGAGGGCCCCGCCCAGCCTGCTGGCGGGGGTGTAGGTATCAGATTCAAAGGCTCTTTAAATCATCTAGAACGTGGTAGAGCTTGTGTTTTGGGAATTAACTTTACAGTTAATTAAAATTCGTACTATGCAGGCTTGACTGAGTCGGTACCTTCTTTCAAACTCCTTGTCTTAATCTCCTTCATCCTGGAAAAAACAACTCTTCAGCACCAACTGAGCAAAACGTCCTAGAATAAGAATTGGCCTGAGCATTTGGGATTCCAAATCACTCCTTGTTTTATGCACAGAGTGGAGCGATTTGAGAAACTAGCTTTTTATTTATTTCGGCTTTTTTTAATGTCATTCAGTAAAGTTTTATAATCTTCTCCATAGAGTTCTTGCATATCTTTTATTCAATTTATCCTTAACTTCCTTTTCCTTTGCTATTATTAAGTATAATATATGCTGGAGATTTTTTTTTTTGATCAGTAGAAAAGTTTCTTTCTGTTTCTAGTTTCTGGAATATTTTTGTTTTCATTGTATTTTATTTTTCATCATAAAAAGATTTCCACTTAGCAATTTCTGGTATGAAAAAATAACAGAGTAATGTTTAAAATTCTGAGGGGAAGAAAATATGACTCCAAAATAT
The DNA here is from genome assembly GCF_020826845.1 of Diceros bicornis minor. Classification (NCBI taxonomy): domain Eukaryota; kingdom Metazoa; phylum Chordata; class Mammalia; order Perissodactyla; family Rhinocerotidae; genus Diceros; species Diceros bicornis. The sequence goes on along the minus strand of NC_080759.1, from coordinate 52,243,210 downwards.
TTTATCCAGCTAAGACAAAATAAAGATGGAAAATTTTATTTTTATCCAACCAAGATGTTAGTCAAATACAATGTATGCACTAAGTAGATTCTTTGAAACGTAAAGGAACTCAGACTATCAACGGACCCTCCTTGAAACAACAAACAAACAGGAGCAAAAAAAAAAAAGAAAAGAAAGCAACATTAACCACAACCACAATAACAAAAAAATTCTGTGGATCGTTACGTCCACCAATTAAAAGTTGTTTTAAAAAAAATCCAGAGTCAATAGAACATGGTGGGAGCATCACTAAATTTGTTTAAATATAGACACAAATTAAACAATTTTGAAAGTTGTGGTTTCAGGAAAGAATTTAAAGTAATAAACGTTGACAATGATTTCATTTTATTTAGCTCTATATCCCACGATTTTTATGTAATGCACTCACATTTAAAACAGCTCAGTTATTTCTAAGCACGTTGATAAATCATCCCAAAGGCAATCCCAATCTATTTAATCCTTTATTCGCTTAGTTCCAGCATATACTGTTATCCTGTGTTCACTTTTATTTACAACCTAAAAAGACAAAGTGGAAACCTATTTTAAACTTCTACCTTATGCTAGCTAAAAAAAAGTGTAATGAGCAAATCGTCCTTGTGTAAAACTTTCTAATAAATCAAAGTGAGCAGAATCTGTTCAACTTTAATAAACAAAAGCTAGAAGTTTGCATGATTATAAAGGATGACTGTGTTATAATTAGCATTTTATAATCAGTACAGAAAATTCCCCCTTTTTCCTTCTGTTGAAATGTATTCTTCCTTGATTTGTTAGGTTTGTCAGTAGCTTGAATGTGGAATAACATAACAGAAGAAAATGAAATGGTATTTCTTTAAAATGGGTCATATCATTTTATAATTTAAAGTTTGGACATCATTTAAAAGTTCCAATTTCTTTCACTTGACTTTGGTTCATTCATCTGCAAAAATAGACAATTTATCTCAGTTCAATGATTGCTAATTCTAAAATGGACAATTCAATAAATGAAAAGATAAGGAGGACCCACTCTGGGTCTAAAAATTCAGCAGCGATAATACGCTTTTTATTCTAGTTTCTAAGAAATTAGCATATCTTCAAATTGTCTTTGAAAAATTTATGCTGCATTAAACTTTTTTTATTTACTCTTAAAGAAGATTTTAAATTGAAAGTAACCCTGATGTCACAGGCAGATTTTACTATTTTTTTTTAATGACAGCTTTATTGGGATACACTACACATACCATAAAATTCAGCCTTTTATAATGTACAATTTGGTGGTTTTTTAGTATGTTCATAGACATGTGTAATCATCACTACTCTCTGTTTTCAGAACCTTTTCAACACCCTAAAAGAAATTTCATATCCATTACAGTCACTTTTCATCTTCCACTGTACCCAGTCCCTCAGAACCACTAATCTATATTCTGTCTCTAAAGATTTGCCTTCTCTGGACATTTCATAAAAAAGGAATCATACCATATGTGGTCTTTTGTGACTGGCTTCTTTTACATAGCATAATGTTTTTAAGGTTCATCTGTATTGCAACATGTATCAGTACTTCATTTTTTACTGCCAAATAATACTCCAATATGTGAATATACCACACTTTGTTTATCCATTTATCAGTTGAGGAACATTTGGGTTTTTCCATTTTTTGGCTATCATGAATAACACTTCTATGAACAATTGTATACATGTTTTTTGCGTGGGCATAATGTATTAAACTTTTTTGGTTATATATCTGGGAGTGAGATTGCTGGGTCATACAATAACGCTATGTTTAGCATTTTGAGAAACTACCAAACTGTTTCCTAAAGCAACTTTACCATTTTACATCCCCATTAGCAGTGTATGAACATTCTAAATTCTCCTCACCTTGTCAACACTTATTATTGTTTGTCTTTTTATTTTAGCCACCCTAGAGGGTGGTAGGTAGTTTCTCATTGTGGATCTGATTTGCATTTCTCTAGTGAAGAAAGATGTCGAGCATATTTTTTGTGTTTATTAGTGTTTCTAGATCTTTTTTGAAGAAAAGTCTATTCAAATCCTTGCCCATTTAAAAAAACTGGGTTATTTGTTTTGTTTTGTTTTTGGTGAGGAGGATTAGCCCTGAGCCAATATCTGTTGCCAATCCTCCTCTTTTTGCTGAGGCAGATTGGCCCTGGGCTAATATCCGTGCCCGTCTTCCTCTATTTTATATGTGGGATGCCTGCCACAGCATGGCTTGATAAGCGGTGCACAGGTCAGTGCCCAGGACCTGAACTTGTGAAACCCAGGCCGCCAAAGCAGAGTGTGTGAACTTAACCACTATGCCACCTGGCTGGCCTGACTATTTTTTTTTTTATTGTTGAATATTAGGAGTTTTTTATATATTCTGGATATGTCTTTAATATGATATATGATGTGTAAATATGTTCTACCACTATGTTTTTTTTTTTTCACTTTCTTGTCCATGTTTTTAATTTTGATGAAGTCTAATTTACCTTTTGGTGGCATATCTAAGAAACCTTGTCTAAGCTAAGATCATAAAGATAGATTATCATGATTTCTTTTAAGAGTTTTATCATTTTAGTTCTTGTATTTAGACTGATGATCCATTTTGTGTTAATTTGTATATGGTGTGAGAAAGTGGTCCAATTTCATTCTTTTTAATGCGAATATTCAGTTGCCCCAACACCATTTTTTGAAAAAAACATTCTTTTCCCGTTGAAATGTCTTGGCATCCTTGTCAAAAATTAATTGACCACATATCTAAGAATTTGTTTCTGGATTCTCAATTCTATTCTACTTATCTGTATGTCTAGACTAATGCTGGTATCACACTCTCTTGACTTACTGTAGCCTTGTAGTAAGTTTTCAAATTGGGGGTTGTGAGTTCTTCAACTTTGTTCTTTCTTTTCAAGTTTGTGTTGGTTATTCTGGGTCCCTTGTATTTCAGTATGAATTCTAATTGACAAGATCAGCTTGTCAATTTATGCAAAAAAGCCACCCAGGATTTAGATATCTGTAGGTCAGTTTGGGAAATGTTTCCATCTTTATATCCTATCTTGCAATCCATAAACATGGGATATTTTCCCATTTATTTAGGTATTCTTTATTTCTTTTAACAACGTTTTATAGTTTTTAGTGTAGAGGTCTTGCAGGGTTTTTTTGTTGTTGTTAAATTTAGTCCTAATATTTTATTCTTTTTCATGCTATTTTAAGTGGAATTATTTTCTTAATTTTATTTTTGGATTGCTCATTGTGAATGTATAGAAATACAATTGACTTTTGTACATTGGTCTTGTGTCCTGCAACCTTACTGAACTTGATTATTGGTTCTAATAGTTCGTGGGTGTGAGTGTGTGGATTCCACAGGTATGGTATCTCTCTATGTGCATGTATGGGGCGTACGTGTGTGTGTATTTTACTTTTTTTCTTAAAATATATGTGCAATCCTTCATGAATTTTTTGAAATTTTTGATAACTTTTCCTTTGTTACAATTCAACACGGATTTTTGCAATCCATCCATTTTAATATGTGTAGTGGAATTTATTTTCATTGTTGTATTTTATATTGTCAATACTATGAAAACACCACAATTTATTTAGTTTTACTTGTTCACAGAATTTGTTTTATTTCCGATACTATTATCATGAAAAATGCTTATATAAGTGTCTCAGTCTACAAATGTTAGTTTCTTTTTCTTTCTTTCTCTCTCCCTCTCTCCTTCCCCCTCTTCTTCCTTCCCTCCCTCCCTCCTTCCCTCCTTCCCTCCTTTCTTCCTTCCCTCCTTCCTTCCTTCCCTCCTTCCTTCCTTCCTTCCTTCCTTCCTTCCTTCCTTCCTTCCTTCCTTCCTTCCTTTTTGCTGGTTTATAGTTAGGAATGCAATCTCTGAGTCATAAATTATATGCTCCTTTATCTTTAAAAGAGAATGCCAAACTGTTTTCCTAGTGGTTGAAACAATTTATGCTTCAACTTATACTACATTAATAGTTCCTCTTTTTATCCCAATATGGCAAGTATAAAATGCTATCTACCCATTTCAAAGGGGATCATTTGTAGAGTGATGGATGGAAACTAGACTTTTGGTGGTGAATACAATGTAGTATATACAGAAGTTGAATTATAATGATGTATATCTGAAATCTATATAATGTTTTAAGCCAATGTTACCTCAATTAAAAAAAAACAGAGGGGGCTGGCCCTGTGGCATAGCGGTTAAGTTTGAGCTCTCTGCTTTGGTGGCCCAGGGTTTGCCAGTTTGGATCTTGGACGCAGAGTTACTCACCGCTCATCAAGCCATGCTGAGGTGGCATCCCACATTGAAGAACTACAGCTCTACAGCTATGATACTCACTGTGTACTGGGGCTTTGGGGAGGAAAAAAAAGAAAAAGAGGAAGATTGGCAACAAATGTTAGTGCAGGGCCAATCTTCCTCAAATTAAAAAAAACAAAACAGATAACTAAGAGGGGGAAAATGCCATCTAATTGATGTCTTAATCTGTATTTTCCTAATTGCTAATGAGTTTAAGGAACTTTTATATATTTATTGGAATTTTCTTTTCTTTTTTACTTCTGGGACTAGTGTGTTGTGTCTTTCGCTGATTTTTTATGTTATTTCTTTTGTGTTTTTCTTAACAATTTGCAAGATTTTTTGTATGCTGCATACTAATCTTAATCAGTTATCTGTGTTGAAAATTTCATCTCCTAGAGTGTGGCTTGTCGTTGTACTTTTCTTTTTTACGATGTTCCAAGTTGAGAAAACATTTTTTTAAATTAATGTAGTAAAAATATATTATTATTTTACTTTATGGTTAACGCTTCTTAGTATTATTTTAAAAAATCTTAACCTAACCCATGAACATAAAATACTCTCCTACATTGTCTCTTATTAGATCTGCATTTTAGCTTGTAACATCTAAGTCTAATCCAATAGAACTTAATTTTTATGTGTGAATGAGAAAGACTTCCAAGTTGACTTTTGTTTTATATGGAAGACAAATGTTCTAGCACTGTTTATTGTATAGTCTTTCACTTCCTTGTGTAATTGCAATGCTAGATCTCTCTTATATCAAGTTTCTATATTTCCTGTTTTTTTTTCTGTACTCTGTTATTATTTGTTTATTCACGCACCACAGCTTTATAATCTGTCTTAGTACCTGACATGCAAATAGACCTATCTCTCTTTCCTTAGGGGTATCTAGGCCATTTGTGGGCTTTTGCACATTCATGTCCATTTTAGAACTAGCTGTTTAAGTTTCAATTCAGACTTGAGTTGAAATTGCTTCCAATCCACAGATCAGAATGGTTAACACATTTTGAGTCTTATTTTTAAAATCTCAGTCTAACCTCTGATCATGAAGATCTTCTGTTTTTTGGTCTTTTTAAAGTTATTATATAGAATCTTTGGCCAACTTCCATTTGATGTCTTCCTAAGAACACTGTATTTTTGTTGCTGTGGTAAAAGAGCATTCTTTTTTTCTTTTTTAATGACAGTATTTTTTTTTTTTTTCCCTAGGCAGACTCTCCCTGAGCTAACATCTGTTGCAAATCTTCCTCTTTTTGTATGTGAGCCACTGCTACAGCATGGCCGCTGACAGATGAGTGGTATAGGTCCATGCCTGGAAACCGCACCCAGGCCACCAAAGCAGAGTACTCCAAACTTAACCACTAGACCACCGGGGTTGGCCCAAGAGCATTCTTAATTAGATCGTTTGTAACTTTGTAGAGAAATACCATTTTTTATTGAAATTCCATCCAATCAACATTATTCATAGTACTTTGTAGATAGATTCTCTTGGATTTTCTATGTAGGGAGTCATTTTATCTGCAAATAAAACAATTTTGTTCTTCCTTTTTCAATCTTTGCCTTTTTAATTTTATTTTTTCTGCAGTTTATTGGTTCAAAGAAATCAGGTTGTTTTTGCTATAAACTTTACCACAATCTGGATTTGCCTATGATTTCGTGTAGCTTGTTCTTCTGTTCCCTGAATTTCCTATCCCTAGATTAGTAGTTAGCTCTAGAGACTTGATCAGATTTTTATTTCATTTTTATGGTATTGATTAGGTTGTATTGTATACTTCCGCTAGGAGGCCCATAATGTTTATTTGTTTCATTTTTTAAGATGTTAGCTATACCTGATGATCATCGCCTAGAACTAATTTATGGATTTCAAAAAATGGCCGCAGATTCCTCTCATCCCTGTTAACCCTGCTTTCTTTGCAATGGACTTTCCCATTCCTCCTGTTAAGAGATGAGATTCACTTCGTGACCTCTTGACTCCGGGCTGGTATTGTGACTTTCTTTGATTGACATAATTCAGTAGACATGAATTTGGAGGTTTGATGCTTGGACTCATGGGAAACCTTTCATTCTTGCCTTCTTGCTGCACTGTAACCACTAATAAAGAAGTTCAAGGTAGCCTCTTTAAGTATGAGAGGTGATCTGTAGAGAGTGACGCCAAGCTGGTAGTCAGTACCAACTGATAGATGTGCGAGCCCTTCTTAGACCAGCACATCTGACTGTTTCCATGTGCATCATCCAGGAGAAATCAGCACGAGATCTGCCCATTTGAGTCCTATATTCACATAAATTCCTGTCCAAAAAATTGTGGACTAACATATAACTGTTGTTTTAAACCACTATGTTTTGAGACAATTTATTATATAATAATGTTTAACTGGTACAATTTTCTAATTAATTTTGGGTTACTAAATGATGATATTCTAAGTCTATCAATACTTTACTTATGATCTGGAATACTTCTATAATAAGGAACTTCCCCACATCAACTATTTGGTTACCTTAAGGTACAGTTCACATGGGAAAGGAAAAAAATATGGAAAAATAAACTAATTTCCTTCCTTTATCAACCAGTTTTGAAATTAATTAGTTGGTTTCTTAATACACTTTAAAGATACGCAATGAATTTTCCCCTATCATTATGAACACATGGGTTTAAACATATTTAGTTCATCTGTGCTTCAAGAGACATCCTAACTTTCAATCAGTTAAAGTTTGCACATGGGATCCTATAGCTCTTGATTTGCGCTTCCCCGATCAATTTGTTAGTAACAGAAGTTGACTTCAAAGATCCTCAAATGTCAAAGTTGTTTCTTGGTAATGACGAATTAAAGAACAGCTGTCCTTTGCCTTAAAGTTGGCCGTTTTAAAATAACTTGTTTGTTGGCCTCAACATGCCTGAACATTAATTTCAGAAAAGCTTAACCACTTTCTACCTCTGTGATCTAGACCAAATTTTAGTTTTTCTGAGCCTCTCTTTACTCATCTTTAAATGAGAAAATTATACCTAATAAAATATTTATAAAAATTAAGTTGGATCTCATTTGGAAAAGTTCCTCTCTGGTCCATAGTAGGCATCCAGAAAACCTTAAGTCTTTTTATATTCTACCTTCTTTTCTATACTCTTCCAATTTTTGGTAAAAATTGCCATAATTCCTTTAATAGTACCAGACTAGCTGATTTGACCAATATTCAAGCATCATTACAGAAGAAAAGAGAAGGAATGTGTTTTATTTTTGCTTTAATTTTTTACATAACCTAATCATATCAAAATCTTTGTAATTTAATATATTCCTAGTGGCCAGTTTAGTGTGGTACACACTAATTTTTAAAAATTATATGTTAACAAATGATATTTTTTGTTGCCCAATTTACTCTGTTAATTAAATATTCTTGAGTACAGTCATTATATTTTTGATCTGATTAAAAAGTTTAAGGAATGTAAAAGAACTGGGGCCCCCCTTCTCTTTCCTCCCTTGCCCACAAGCTGTGCCCTTTCTACTGTGCCCTTGAGTATTATATCATGCAGTGACAAGTGGAAAGAGAATATGGAGGTCAAATCACTAATTTTACTGCTCAGTTTTAGAGCTGGCCTCAATTTCAAGATGAGAGAAGTTGAATATAAGAGCTTAAATGAGACCTCATGAGTATCTTTTGGTTTTTTATTATCTCTGATTTGATTAATGCTCTGAATTTTCAGTGGAAAAAACCCCACAACACTCTGGTTCTTTCCTGGCTCTCAAAATTTCCTTTGATATTTTAGATCTGGTTAACATATTAGACATTTAGAAACCAGCCTAGAAAAACCCTCTTCAGATTAGCTGCTGAGAATACCATCAAACTCTTTGTGATCAAATAGAGAGATTCCGAAAAGGCTGGGGAAAAGAGCAAGGATATTAGCCAAGCCCCTGAGCCCGTGCAAGACTGAACTTGACACGTCAGGGGATTCCAGATGCGTCTAATGTGGGATTAATACCAATAATCTCTCTTCTTGGCCTCCTCCAGCACTAGATTTTTAGCTTCTCATTTTGGGAGAATGTCCTTTCTTCCTTCTAGTCTTCTCTCCTAACATTTCTATTCCTACAGCATAATGCCAATATCTTGCTATCTAATAGATGCTTTAAGTTTTTCCCTTAAGTTGTCTCTATAAGAATAACCCATTGAGTAGAAAAATTTGGATTTCAAAAATATATGCCCTGTTGGGACTTTGCAAACTAGTTTATGAATTCCCTCATCCTAATATATTCACAAATTCTCCTTTTCCTCTGTTTATTTGTCATTGTTGCAATTCATACAAACAAGTAAAATGAACTCACAAAAGCTATTATATTACATTGCACAAAAGCCTGATACATAATAGGTAATCAATGAGTATTTTTGTATGATTAAAACAAATATGTTTACTATATGTTAATATACCTAGGTGAATTTATTTATTGCTAGAACTTGTTTTATGAATTTCCAAGTACATGAATATATACACATGTTACAACCAAAATCTTATCTAGCTAAATATTCTATAGTTGGGAAAAAATAAAAGATTTGTGCTTTCAATTTTGAAAATTGTGTATTAATATAAGAAGCAAGTCATAACATGAACTATGTTTTGATTTCACTCTCTATATTTAAATTTCATAACATAAAGCCAAGCTCAGTCAATTCTTATATTTATCACATTTATTAAGGTTGAATTTAAACTAATTTAACTTATATTTAGGGCTAAATTATAAATAGTTTTCTACTTTATTCCTTTAGCTATTTTACCTTAAACCATATGCCATCTCTTTGATCCCCTCTAAGAGAGTCTGTTGTTAGGCGAATTTTGATTATAGCAATAATAACAACTATAGTCTCAATTTCCACATTGTAAAAAGGGTGTTTTTTGGGGTTTAACTGAGATACAGCATTTGATATAGAAGCAATGGATAAATAACAGCTAGGATTATATACACAATGTATTTTCACAGGGATATATAACACAGTTATACATTAGTTATTTATCTCTAGGAAAACAAACAGATGCTAATTAATGTTGAATTTTTTTCCCCACAAGAAGAAGGACCCTCTTGAGCTAGCTCAAGAAAATTGAGGAGGGGGCTTATTGAAAGGATTCCATAGCAATCTGAGTCACAGACATAAAGAAAGTGAAGAGAGTGTTTCTGAGCCTGAGACCTGGGATCTTTGGGCTTAATGCAGCTTTCTCTCATCATTAAGGCATTGATAGTCTCTTTCAATTTTGCTTTTGTTTGTTTGTTTTTGAATGTCTGCTCCATATTTTCTCTTATGCTCAGATATTTCTGATGCTTAATATAGAGACAATTTCTTTGACTCTGGAAGAAGTTGAACAAAAAAGTGCTTGCAAAGCAGCACTCCAGGCAGCTCATAGATTAATAGATTTTATCTCCATATCTTTTTCTCGTGACTTTTCCCTTTCTCTGTGCATCTGCTACTTTTTGTTTGTCTCTCCTTAACAGTCATGTCTGGGCATTTACATTCTCCCCACTTTCCTGTGCCCATTGCTCCATGAAGCCTACCCCATCCTCAGAGCTCCGTGACCTATTTGCACAAGTCCTCACCCCCAAATTATCTTCCTCTTGGGTTCAGATTCTCAAGATAGAGAATATAATGATCTCGGCTTAACTGTGTGAAACAGGTCACATATCATTGATGGACAGTACTTTCTTCCCAAGAGCCCACTTCTGGCCCAGTTGACTAGGGTTCACAGAGTATTGACCATAGGCCCCTCTGTGGGTGTACCCCCATAGTAAAGCTAGGGATACACCCGAAAGAGGACAGGAGAAGGGTAAGGAATGATTGGTAACCCTGAGAGAAAAAGTGTGGATCCCAATTTCTGAGGGAAATAATCAGGCTATCCTGGATAAACTTTTAAAAATATAATAATATAAAAATCATCTGAAATTATATAAAATAAATAAAATAGATTTAACTATCAGTAGGCAGATTCGTGTAACTTATAGTCCAATTCTTCACCAAAGAACACAACCCGGAACTGTCTCTGTGTAGCATTATCATAGGATGATCTGAGAGAAGTTGTAGTTATGGATAACTGTGGAAGACCAAGTTGATCCTCTATCCCTCGGGATTTCGTTGTTAATTAAGTCCAGTCACTTGAGAACTGCATCCGGGACCATTTGGTCCTGAACGCTTGCAGAATTGCAGCTGCACTGGGGCAGCTTTTCCACTGATTCTCACGAAGGGCTGCTCCAGGGCATAGCACTATGTAAGAACTTACTGAATGGTCTGCAGGGAAGCACATCACTCCCCTCAGTATGTCCTATGTGAGACCCACCATGAGAATGTTGTATCACAGACAATATCCAGGGAAAGTTTTACTTCTCAAGGAAGACGTTTTCTCATCAATGACAATGAGAATTAAACCAGTGTAACCATCCACAGCTCTTTCATTTTGCATCCAGGAAAGTCAGAACCAAAATGTGGACTTTTCTCAGATTTTCAACCCTTCAAACTCCCTTATTTATCTTTAACCTCTTCCTTCCTGCCTTGCAACATCAAAGTTATAGCCTGTTATTTTAATTCATACTTTCGTTCTAGCGTTATAGTTAGAATACTTTACCTTTTAATTCTTACAGCTGTAGCTAGGTGGTTGTACATGTACATAACATGAGGCTCCAGAGTCACCCAAAGAGAACCATCATAGGGTCCAAGCCAGATATATTTCGCTACAATATCAATTCCATTATGTCCCTCTCCTGAAAAAAAGCCTTCATACCTCTCTTGGCTTACTGCAGAATGCCTCAATTATTGATCAACATTGTCCCCTATTGTACCTATAAATTCTTACCTCTGTGTGCTTCCTAATGTGACTCCATTTCTAGAGAAATGGATGATTTTGTCTTTTACCTTATAATGTACATTTATGCAGAATATCACATGCTAGTTCATTCTGTTTTATGCTTCCTTAAATTCGTTTACCCTCCACCCATGCTTCAAAATCCAAATAGAAACCTGAGATTTAACCCAGGTGGCCAAGGAAAAAATAATTACTGACTTCAAAATTATTTATTAACTGCATCATGGATTTTAGCATGAATTCATTGTGGTACAAAGCTCTCTTTTGAAAGGCTATCTAGATCAAAAGCGTTTTTAGTTTTGTTAATAAAGTTGTTTCCTTACATGTATTTATCTCCCTTATCACCTGTGCAGTAAGGAGTTAACATAGCAGGACTGAATTTTAAAAGGTCCTGCTTTCAGGGCTGGCCTGCAGTTGGCATCTGAGAACTTGGCTCTCAGAGTGGTCTCTCTGTTCCTAACTGATAAGTTTGTTTTGCTGTGCCTTGTTTGTTTGTACAAATAATGTGATTTATAGTGAACACATGGGCAGAAGTGCTTACGTGACCAGCTCCCAGTAAAAATCCCTGCACTCTGACACTTCTATGGGCTTCCTTGGGCAGAAGCAATGCACACGTATTTATGCATTTTCGCTGCTGGAGAAGACACACTTGGTGTGACCCCTTTCAGGCTGGAGGGAAGAGAGCATAGGGATCCTGTGTATGGATTTTTCCAGACTGTGTGATGTTTTTGTTGGTTCACAAACCTCAGGAGCTTCCTGGATGAGATCTGAAACTGGCCCCTGTGCACGGAGGACAAGAAGAATCCGAAGAAAGATGCAGACCATTCCAGATTGGTAGGTGGCAGTTTTTTTTTTTTTTTTGATGTTTTAATAGTTTATAACATTGTGAAATCTTGGGTTGTACATTTTTGTTTGTCCATCACCATATATATGTCTCCTTTCACCCCTTGTGCCACCCCCACCCCCATAGCCCCTGGTAACCACAATAAAGTTTTCTCTGTCCATGTGTTGGTTTATATTCCACATATGGGTGAGATCATACAGTGTTTGTCATTCTATTTTTGGCTTATTTCACTTAACATAATACCCTCAGGGCCCATCCGTGTTGTTGCAAATGGGACAATTTTGTCTTTTTTTATGGCTGAGTAGTATTCCATTGTATATATATACCATATCTTCTTGATCCAATTGTCAGTCGAGGGACGCTTGGGTTGCTTCCACTTCTTGACTATAGTGAATAACGCTGCAATGAACATAGGAGTGCATAAGCCTCTTTGGATTGTTGATTTCAGGTTTGTTGGATAGATTCCCAGTAGTGGGATAGCTGGATCATAGGGTATCTCTATTTTTAATTCTTTGAGGAATCTCCATACCGTTTTCCATAGAGGCTGCACCAGTTTGCATTCCCACCAGCTGTGTATGAGGGTTCCCCTTTCTCCACATCCTCTCCAACATTTGTTGTTTTTTGTCTGGGTGATTATAGCCATTCTAATGGGTGTGAGGTGATATCTTACTGTTGTTTTGATTTGCATTTCCCTGATGATTAGTGATGTTGAAGATCTTTTCATGTGCCTATTGGCCATCTGTATATCTTCTTTGGAGAAGCGTCTGTTCATTTGGTAGGTGGCAGTTTTAATAAGCAAAGGAACTTACATACGAGGTTTGTCTTGCACGGCTGCAAGATGAGTAGATCTCCACATCCATCCACCAGAATCTTCGAAGTTTATATAGAGGCCTTAATGGGGTTCAGTCACACGTACCATCCAGATGGTTTCAACAACACATTGCTCTCTCAGGCTGTTTCCTTGAAAACAGCTCTTGCTGTGGGGATGGTGAGCAGAGTGTACGTTGCAAGGACAGGAGAGGGGGTGAGGAGCCTCCGATTGACCAGGTCAACCAAAGGTCGTGTTCTCTCAATGATCTTCTCCAACAGTTTCTTTTTCCTTTGCTGATGCTGCTGTGTACTCTTTTCACGGTAATAAACTATAGTTGTGACGACAAAGGACAACAGTTCTGTGAGTTCTTTTAGTGAATCACCCAACGTGAGGCTGATCTCTGGGATGTCGAGCACCACCTGAAATGCTGTTAAACTGACAGTCAAGGTATAAACTAGATATAATTTCAATATGACAACAAAGGGGATGCGAGTGGAACATTAGCAGAAGAGCAAGATGAAGCTACTTGTGGCAGGAGGAAAGTGCAGATGGATGGTCGCTTACGAAGCCTGGAGAGAAAGCTCGGTGCAGAGCAAGGCAAGAGTCGACGCCAGTGCCAATCCCACTGCAACCCCCAAAAGCTCAGATTGGCAAGTGCCAGGTACCAGAGGCAGGAATGACAGAAGTGCCTGGAGGAGAAATTGAGGAGAAGAAGTACAGCCCACTGGTTCTCCAGCCCAGAACCTTCATAAACACCAGAGATCAGGTGCCTACCCTCAGGGAAAAAAAAAAGAATACTTCCAGGTAGAGACATCGATAGTTGTGATCCTGCAACTTTGCAACTATCTCCCTGGCATTTGACAAATCCCGCCCAGTTACCACGAGTTTCTACGCATCATTTGGTCCCTTCATTCATATATGTGACTTCATAATCCAGACATATCAGGCATCTGACCAAAAGTCATCACACTTGAGATCTATACAAAAACATCACTTAAAAAGTTGACACTTCCAGTTTTTAGTAAACTCGCTCTCCCTCCAATATAGTGGAGGCCACACCGGCAGCCTCTGTATGCCCTGAACCCAGCCCCATGCAGAGTTGACTTACCCAAGCTCATCAAGTAGAGTCTTGTCCTCAAGCTTCCCATCCGTCTACATCTGTAAGTTTGGCAATGGAGAGAACATTTGTTTCTATCTTCCACATGGCAGGGGGGAAAAAAAGAAGCAAGCCTGATGAAGAAGGAGATTAAATAAACGGAGCTGAGAGGAGGAACATCAGAGAGGATTCCAGTTCCTCTTTTCAGTCCCTTCCAGAAGCAGGGCTACCTCCCTCCTGTTGAGTCCTGGGGACACCTCAGTCTCCTCTTAATATGTTCCCCTGTCTCCCCTTAATATGTTCTGGTTAGGCTAGCTCCAGTGGGAGGGCTGAGATCATTATATACTGCCTTGCTTTGCTTCTCAAATGGATTACAATTAGATTCAATCTCAGACATATACATTCGAAATGCAGGTTTTCGTTTTAAAATCATCAGAATCTAGCACATTACTATGTACGCAGCAGGTTCTCTCTCTCTATCTTAATATAATATATTTAATTCCATAAGTTAAGAATTAACATTTTCATTTTTGCTGGCCTCAGTTTCTGTCTGCCCTCTGAGGGTCTCATAAATTGTTCACTCTGTCCCTAAAGCCCAGAGCCAGGGCAAGGTGGAGTGGTTTTTTGCACCCTCATGTTATTCACAGGCTTTGTCCCACAGCACCTCTCCACATGAGTCCCATGAGTCCACTCTGACCTATTCTACACACAACACCCTGACCTGCTGCTGTCTCAGCAGCTCGACTCCTTCTGCCCTTACTGCTTCTTGTTGCCTGTTAGACGTGATGCAGGGCATTAGCCCCCTCATACTACATAGGCTCTCTGTCTTTTGAGCTTCTCTCTGGTCATACCCCTAATTGCCTGCTCTAGGTCCATCCCTTACACCATAAGACCTAGCTCTGACTCCTCCTGAACTCAGCCACAGCCCCTGCTCCTCCTTCTTCCTCCGGCCTTCTGCTAGCTTCATCTTAGCCCCACCAATAGAGCCCAGAGAAACTTCTCAGCCTTAAAATTGACTTAGCAAAACCAACACTGCTCTGCATGCAAGACTGTTGCAGAGATAAAACTGAACAGGTAAATATACGTGAATACATTTATTTTAGATAGCATAACATGTAACATTGGCATGTATTGTGATAATAAGTTTTAAAAATGCATGCTACGGTATACAAAGTCACCCTTTCAGTAAAATTTAGCCTGGAGAGTGATGATTAAACATAAGTAATGGGTCAGTTCAGAGGAGAAAATATTAAAATTTTGCCGGAGGAAGAAAAAATATGAATATTCTTAACAACTCAGACAGTATTTGAAAAGATAAAAGGTGTTCCCAGCGCAAGATGTTAATTTTGGCTCCTATTCACAGTGAGAAATAAAATGAATCTGACATATCTTTTTCTTTCTCAGGCAGTGTTGCTTGTTCCCTGGTACCTTGCTCCCATCCAGGTGTTTTAAAACTGACATTTTTAATTCAAATTTCTTATGCACAAGTACATAAATAAGTTGAGCTTTCCAGTGCATACCGTATCATTGTTTTCTTTCCTTTTCAACTAGAGTTACCGCATTGACACTTTTATAATATCTAGGCATCTTGCCCATCTTTCAAATTCTTAAAATTATAGCTAGAAGCCTTGCAGTGACTTTTGCCAACACCCTAAGTAACTTATTAATTGGGTTTGAAAAATCATATCTAGACTGAACATTCAATTCATTCAATTAAAATTAATGAGTATCCATGGGGCTGCTAGTTCAGAGTTGAGTTCCTGCCAACCCATCTCTAACTAAAAGTAAAATATTCTCCCTTTTGGACAAAGATTCTGTCACAATCAGCAAATGATTGGAGAGCTCTTCATCACCATTACTCAACACCATTTCCCACTATTCCCCACTACTGCCCCATGGAATTTGTGAAAATGAGTAATCATTTCTTGCATGTTGGTTTTGACACATCTGATGGTATATTTCAGGGTGCCATGATGCCTGTTCCTCTTGCAGATGATGAAATAGTTCTGAGATAGTTGGAAAGATTTGTTGGAAATTGTAGTAAAAACATTGTTTTTTTTTTTTAAAAAAAACAACAATGTTTAAAAGGGTGTATCAGAGAACAAAAGTTTGGAACATTTTTTATTGCTCTTTTTGATATTTAGAATCTAATCGTCACTATTTAGAAATTATTTCTTTGGTTCTAACTGAAGTCAAGGTTGTACTAGAAAGGAAAATATTGAAAGGAAATAATTTAATTCTGAGCACTAATAATGTAATTGTGATGGCATTGAATTCTTAGCTCTCTAAGTAATAACGATTTTCTACTCTTATTTGGCATAGCAACAATGTCTATGTAGGTTTCAAGAGGGTGTAAATGCTTTTTAAAAAAGGGAAGAAATGTACACCATGGCATTCTCTCTTACTGGACTATAAGACAACTTGGACATCAAGACTATGTCTTATGTTTTTCTTTCCCCCATGGCTTCTATTTTAATCCTTTGCACTGGGATGTTGGCCATTCAAATGTTGCTCAAATAAATGAAATGAAAAAAATGAGTTAGAATTCATCATTATACCTATGGATGGAATCACACAGAAACCAATGTATACCCATCCCTGAAATTCTGAGTGTCACAAATTTAAAGCACATTGAGATACACATTTTCGACTCTATCTAGTCTTGGAGCTGACTCCACAACCAAAGTGGAATCGTTATGGGTGCAGTTGGGGGAATGCCATTTATCACAGTTTAGAATTCCTTCTATTCTGAAACAAATACCCAGACATTATTTTTAGCTTATATGATACATAACTTGCAAAGAGCTGTACTTGGATACCTACCAGATGAAAAATGTAAGCATAACTATAGAAACACTCTTTCTGCTTCTGAAGAATAAAGGCGTATCATCAAAATTAAATAGAATTACATGGTTTTAACTAATTATGGTTTAATTAGTACAAGCAGATTTGTAGAACAAGGGTATTTTACTTTGCGTGCCTTTAAAATATGCTGAAAAATAGATAACACACATTAATAAGTTTGTAATATTTGGTGTAAAATTTGTTGAAGAAAAAGTTGACCAGTCCCACCCATGTCCTTACAGTGCTTGGTTACGTGGAACAACACACTGAGCTCTCTGGCTCTTAGATTTTTTTATCATAACAAGTAGGAGTTGAACTAGCTGACTTTCCATGGATTACATTCTATGATTTTTTTGTTCTATCTTATTCAGATATTATCATGATATTATTTTCAATTGGTTAAACACAGATTAAAATAACTAAACAAGAATCTAATTAGCTGTATGAGAAAATGTGTATGATTTCACAGTAGCAAGAATCTTCCAGCAAGCATTATTTCATCATTTTTCTTTTTTAATCATCCTCCGCTACCACCTCCTCTCATGTGTATGGACCATTTGGTACTCCTAGATCACCTCTCACTTTCTAATGAGCAACTTTCAACGTACCTTCTCTTCCCAACACTGTTTTCAAAATTCTCCACACATGTGTCTTTATTTTTGCCACATCATTATTCCCCTCAGTTGCCATAATCTTCTACCACTCTGTGGCATTTGATGCTGTTACACACATTATTCACTAGATGCTTTCAAGTATCTCATTGTTTTTCAGCTTATCTACCTCTTTTCTACTTTCTAATCATAAAGTGGTCCAGCGGTATCTTTTGCTTTTTAAAATGAGACACAATAATCCAAATCTCTTACAAAAGTGAATTCTTCCTTCTCTGCTTAAAATACTTACACTTGCTAAATTTATTTATCCAGCAATATTTGCTGAGCACCTACTATGAGCTTGCATTGAGCAAGTGTCTCTAGACACAATAATGAGAAAATAGATGTCAGTCTTGCTTTTTATGTGGCTTCCAGTCTAGTGAGCAAGACACATTGATAGACGTAACAGTCATATGATCCATGTTTATAGATAGGTACTCCTAAGGGGAAGGGGTCTCAGTTCTACGTCAGCCCATCCAAAAGGAGCCTGACCCAGATGCAGGGGAATTTCATTTCACAAGAGCAAGCAGTATGTGAAAAGGGTCTGTGGTCGAAAGTAATGTTTCTATGTTTTAGAAACAGAAAAAAAGAATTCGTAGGTATAGAAAAAGGAAAACTGTAAGATATGTGTGTATTAAATTATGATTCTCTGAGTGAAGTATTAGGCAGCTGGACTTACTGTGGGATATGACGTCCACTCATATGTTTATTGAGAGAATGATTCAAACAAGTCTCTGAAGTTACCCTTGGCTAGGGCATTTTGTCGTCAGGCTAGGCAAATGTCTCTTCCATACCCCATTTGTTCTTATAAATATGGACCATTAGAGGGATGAGTCACCAGCACTTACAAGATAAGGATAAAGCCTTTGGCTTGGCAATTCCACAAGTTTCAAATATCTATCTATCTATCTATCTATCTATCTATCTATCTATCTATCTATCTACCTACCTACCTATCTACCTATCTACCTATCTATCAATCACCTATCAAAATGTTAGTGTAATCTCTCTGTGTGTGTGTGTGTGTGTGTGTGTGTGTGTGTGTGTGCATGTTTAGGAGACTGAGGAATCCTTGATTAGACAAGTATATAGATAAACTGATGGACAGATAAATTAGGTATTACTAATGTCCTCACAACTACTGATGATGTTTGGTTAAGCATAGAAATAGTATTTTCCGTTCGTCTGAGGAAAACAGATCTGAATGGGCATTCAGAGGACACAGGGAAGCCATGGTTGTCTGGGAGAAGAGGTATTGAAAGAGCTTAAAGGTTATTCAACACTTCTTTTTCTACACTGGTCTGTCAGGAAGGACTTAGCTCTTGATGATGCTTGTCCTATAATGACCCTCCAGAGGGAGATAAGATTGGCTTTTCCACATTTGCATTGCTTTCTACAGAGACTATAGGTTTAAGGCATCCATGTCTTTAGTTCCTTAAGGAAGTTCCAAGGAACATATATATAAGTAGTGATTCTGAATATTAATCCTTGTAATATTGGCCAGGATTTTCTTATCAGTAAATTGATAGTAGCAAAATTTTCTTTGAGTGAAAATGTGAAACTCACCTATTCAGAAAATAAAATTTATCTTAAAAAGGTAAATATTAATGTATCTAATGAGTCTTGTACTTTATCTAAGCATATTATCAACACTGTTACTTCTGACCCATTAAATCAATCCATCGGTATTCAGGCAAAACTCTGAAACATGAAAATATGATTTCCACAAAACAAATAAAAATTGTAGTGGTGTTATAAATAATGGTCTGCCCTCTACATGTCAATGTAAAATTTTCATTCAAAATTATCTTTCTAAACAATTTCCCCAGATGAGGGAATATGCAAAAGAGTTTTTCTTATGCCAGTTTTAATTCCTGTATATATTCCCAATTAATTATATATCCTTAATATTTATACAGCACCTTATCACTTACAAAGTATTTTCACACTTACACATTTATTATCTCATTTCAAATTAATAACACTTCTTGGTAAGACGAGTGGGTATTATAATTTCACTTTGAGGGATGAAGAAGAGATTCAAAGAAGTAAATAAGTTGCCCAACATTGAATAAAAAGTGATTTCCAGAGCTAATAAGAGTCATCAGCATTTGCTAGGTAACAAACACGTCCTAGTCATTAAGATAGGTGCCCTATAGACATTTACTTGTAATGCTAGCATCACCCTTCCAAGGAGGTAGTGTTGCTACCAATTAATTAATATGAAAACTGAGGTTCACCCAGCTAAGTGGCAGAGCCTAGAACTAAACCAAGTGCATTTCACCGTGCATCATAAAGATTTTCCCTCATTCCCATTAGCTTCTTTTCTCCTCATTTAATAGCTCGTACCAATGAATTTTTTATGGTAGCAGAATAATTTGGGTTCATGTTTTTCAGGTCAAATGATTAAATATAAAATAATTTATACTTGTTTCCTGGAGATTTCTGTAGACATTATCTTTTTTAAAGGAACTATTTTGAATAGTAATTTTCTGTCAAATGACCAATTTCTCCTCCTCCCTGCAGAGCACTTTAATAGGAGAGTCAATGCATAGCAGTGTTGGTTTAGGTGCTGCTACATAAGCTAGCTGGAAATGTTTAACTCACAATCATGCTTATTTCAATTTTTTTTCAGATATTCTTCTTAGTCAAAATTTAAATAATGGACTAGAGAAGAAATCTTATGGAAGCTTCACCATCATCACCATCATAATCATCAAATATTTATTTCTAAGAACTTTACAAAATAATGAAGATAAAATTCCTTCTTCCTAAATCTGAAGTCTGAAAAGAGGGCAGTCTAAAGACCAAACATCCAGAATGAAGTCTTTTTCAATAATTCATTATAATTATGTTTACAAAAAAAAAATCAAATAAGTTTTAAAGGAATATTGCAGAAATATTGTGGAAATGTTTGAAAGTAAACATTCTACTCAAGTTGATATGTATTGAAGTTATGTAATTGACAAATTAGCATAGCAGTTTTTAGGTCCTGATTTGATCAATATATAGAGTAAAAACAAATAAACTATATACAGCAGGAAAGAGTAGATGTTATTTCCCCTAAGGTTCAGACACGGATTACAGCTCCTGGTTTTTTAAAGTAAGGTGCTCACATGCTGAAAAAGATCTTTATGTTATTATTTTAGTATCTTTGAGAAAGAGGTTTATTAGGAAATATTACTGCAATTTTTTTGGTGCCAGGATATTGATGTCCTCATAAGATATATAGTGAAGTAAAACTGGGTCATGAATTTGGGATTTTTGATTCAAAAGAATGAACCACTTGCTGTGGAGATTCAACCAGAGTAAAAGCTTCAATAGCTAGAGTTTTACATCATACCAAATTATGATGTCATCCAGAATATTAGTTTTCGAGGACTTTACCTATCTTGATTCTAGTTAGCAGGAGGAAAATAAAAGATAATTTATATATTTTCTAATACTCTTGTACATTAATTCTGAAAAACTAATTTCTGACTCTCACGAACATTTCTGTTTGACCTATTATTTGAAAACACCTCTGTCACTCATATTAAACACTAGGATTAGTGTTATCAGTGCTGCCAAAGCTCTGTAGTTATTGCTTAGCTATATATACGCACATCCTGCTTCTCCATGTCTCTACTGTCGCTTATTTCCTTTGGATTTGATTCTATGTTTCAAGAAGCAAAATTGAGTTATTCTAGGCACAGGAGTTAATGTGGTCATTCATTCACAAACTCTGGAAGATCCTAGTGATATATTGGTTTCCATATGTAGCACTGCCCTCTACTGGGTAAAGGAAAATCTAATGTTATTAATGGATTTCTAATTACTTAAGAGCACCTTGGTAGAGAATATATGACAAGATAATTCAAATTTAACTACACTGATATTTTTAAGTTGAAGGGATTGAGGAATGTTATCATAGAATATAAGAATCTTTGACTTCTTCATATAGACAAATTTACTTCTTTATGTTCTTGTTTTGAATAAATGTGTTCTTTGATTTGAACGTAAGAAGTCCTAGATTTGACCTTAGATTCTTTTGAGACTTAAACATATAAGAGATAACTGGCATATTGTGTTATAAACTAGTTAAGTAATAATGAAATTAAAGTCAGTTTGGCATTAATTTCAAGGGTTTTTTTGTTTGAGCTGGTGCTTGGGGGACAAGTAGAGAGTAATATTATCTTTTATTTTATTTATAACTATTTTGTCCATAACTTGAGTTATATTTATGATCAGCTTGTATTTGGATCGTGACAGAAAGTTGTTTGCTTTTAGGTAAACTTTCCGTAAGATATCAATGAAGGACTGTGAAGTATATTTCTTCTCTGTTTCTCCTTACTCTTTCACAATGTAGGGTTGGGGTTTTAGAAATTCACACCATATTAGATTAGGTTAATTACCTCTTAATCCAAAAGGCAAATGTTCAATACCAATATCAGTGTGCTCATACACATAAACTCGTAGTAATATGGAATACTATTGAAAAATATGATTAGTTATGTCAGTAAACTAAAAAAAAATGATTTAGAACAAACTAGGAGGAGATATGGTTAGCATTATGTGTCAGAATATTCAAAGCCAGTAAAAAACATCTATAAAAGATATTTTTCTATGTAGTTTCCATGATCTAAAATCTAATAAAGTCCATGCCTTCATTAATCTTGTGTATCATATTTATATCTTTTTCTCAACCAAACTTTTAAGAGATGCAGAATGACCACAAGTTCTATATCATATTCCTTTATAGATACCCATAATGATATTCCATAGTACTTGTTAGGCGCTGAACAAATTTTAAAAAATTAGTTAAACTAAGGTAGAATTGACACCCACTTATGAAAACTGAGGCTACAACAAAGGTAGCCTCCAGCTAGGAGCAAAGGAAGACCTAAAGTCACGGGCAAGATTCTTCTCTGAGAACACATTTAGTTGACTCTCTTTTTGGTTAAATAAATTTCTTAGTCTAAAGGTGGAAGCTCATGCTGTGTTCATTGAGGAATTTTTCCCTGCAAGGATTTTTTTGAATAATGTCAATCCAATAAAGTTGTATCATAAGTAGAGCTATCTTCACAAAAATTCCAAAGGGATTGGACTATTAACTGTATCAGTTTCTTTTAAAACTCATGAGACTGGTAAGGGTGTGTTAGAAATGCCTTAAATTTTCACCTGGAGAAAATTCCATCTACTGAGCTTTCCTGGGGCTTTGGACACTTATCCTACCTTCAGAGATCTTTCTACAAGTAAAGAATCCATCATGACGTCACACACACAGTCGCTCATGTCCAATGACTGAACCATATCAAACTGTCTTCTATTTCTCTAAAACAGGAATTCTTTACTTAGTGTTCACAAGGGGCCCTGGAGAGAACTTAGAGGATCTATATTAAACGTATCTTTTTTCTGAAATTTAGCATTTATTTCATTTATAAGTGTAAGTAGAAAACCATAAGAATGATGAGACTTTATCACCAGTAGAAATCATATTTTTATATAATATTTGTTGTGGATACTTAAATTATCATGATACTCATCATTACCTTAAATTTATAGTAGTTATTAGAGCCAATACTAGATCTTGTTATTTAATGCATTAGTAATAAAGCACATACTTTGCCATATCATATTTTTAAAAGTGATTTGACAATTATGTTTATAACTGATTTTCTTTGTCATCAAATTTTCTTAGATCTTGAATTTTAAAATATTAATATTTAATTAATTTAATTATTGTTTTAATGTTGTTCTTTAAAGAGTTGACTTTTGTTTCAGTCCAGAATAAGAATAAAGACAGAGGGTCCTGCCCTGTGGTGTAGTGGTTAAGTTCAGTGCACTCCACTTTCGCGGCCCAGGTTTGCCGGTTCGGATCCTGGGTGCAGACCTATACCACTCATTAGCCATGATGAGGCAGCAACTCATATACAAAATAGAGGAAGAATGGCTTGGATGTTGGTTCAGGGCTAATCTTATTCAAGCAGGAAAGGAGGAAGATTGGCAACAGATGTTAGCTCAGGGCAAATCTTCCTCACTAAAAAAAAAAAAAAGAATAAAGACAGAAAGCAGATTTGTGGTTGCCTGGAATTGGAGGTGGGAATGTAGACGGACACAAATAGGCATGAGATTTCTTTTTGGAATGATGGAAATGTTCCATAATTGGATTGTAGAGATGGTTGTGTAATTCTATAATTTAATAAAAATCATTGAATTGTACATGTAAAACGAGAGAATTTTGTGGCATGTAAATTACTTCTCAATAAAGCTGTTTAACAAAAGAAAGTCAGCTAAAGAGTCTAAAAACACACAAAATTTAAAAAAATTACATATATATTTAAATCAAAAAAGATGCAAAAAACCCTAAATCTACCAGCTTATCACATTGATAATAACATCTCAGAAAAGAAATACAGAACTAATCCAGTAACTTTTGAATCGTCCATACTTTCAGTCATATATAGCTTCAGAGGAATATACTCTGAAGACAAAAAGAAAAAAAAAAATCAGAAGTCTTTATAATTTATTTAGTAAGTTTTTTGTTGTTAATGACACGGAAGTAGAAATTCTGAAACATTATATGTGGAGTAGAATCAAGTAAATGAGTAACTATATAAATGTTTGGTAACCAGAGTTTTCACTGTTGGAGCAGGAGTTTACATATGTGGACTGAGGTAAGAAAGAGAGATTCTGTGTTGTTGCATTGCATTGGCATTAGATGCATTCGTATATATATGGTTGAGGTTCTGTTGTTTAACCAGCTTTTTCTAACTGGTAGGGTGAAGTGACACTCATCTCAGGTTTGTGCACAACATTAGTCAAAGAAGAACTGGAAATCAGAGACACCTTCAAAAGAAGCTCTAAAGTAGTATTAAAGTAGATAAAGCAATAAAAGAAGGAACAGCTGTTTTATTTATATCTATTGCTAAATGAAAATCTACCCCTCCTCCAAATTAGTGTCTCAAAACAACATTTTATTTTGTTTATGATTCTGTGGGTTGAAAATTTGAGAAGAGTTTAAGGTGAGCAATATTCATCTCTGATCCACGGTAAAGGGGCTGAGGCTGGAAGATTCACATCCAACACAGCCCTGTGCTGGGAGGTCTGGCTCCCTGGAGCTGGTTGGCTTCTCTTTGTTTCTGCCTCCCCTCCGGGTACACGGTGTCCCAGCTTCCAGGCTCCTCCAGGGTAGGCACACATCTGATATGGCAGCTAGCTTCCAAGAAGGAGCTTCCCAAACGGCTATCTTTGGACTTTGGAAAACACAGCCTGCCACAGCAGGTAGGACAGCAGATTCCACCCAGGAAAACAGAGAACTAGCAAAGTGTGTGTAGTGCAAGCATAAAAAGAGTTAGAAAACAGGAAAGTTAACATGCTAAAGGAAAATCGAGAGGGGATGAGCAGTGTTGCCTTATGTCAATTGGGAATTTCAGAAGGAGAAAATGTTAAAACTTTAGGAGAGAGTACTCAAGAGATAAAACTCTAATTTTCTTCATATGGGAAAAAGAACTTGATTCTCTCGATCAAAGGAGTGCTTTGAATATTGAGCAAGACAAATTAAAAAAAAAATCTATACCTAGATACTACATAAATACCTAGGTGAAACTACAAATATCAAAGACAGAGACATTAAATTAGGCAGAAAATTCAAATTACCTACAAAGAAATTACAATGTGTTATACGTTATGGTTCTCAGAAAAAGAGAGATTAGAGGCTGCTGGAATATCCACAATAGATTTCCTAGAAGAAATGGGAGCTGACCAGTCTTTAAAATATCAGATTTGAATAATCATTAAAAAAAAATTTACACCACTTGGGCACACATTCTCCAAGTATATCATTTGAACATGATAGAGTTATATTATTTTAATAAAGGTAATAATAATTATAATTAATATTTATACCTTGTTTTAGGTACAAGATTTTTGTAAGAGGCTTTACCAAGACATTACATTATTTAATCCCTAAATCAGTGTTGTGAGATGGCTGTTATTTTCCTCGTTTTATAGACAAAAAAGCAATTTAACTGTCAAAGGTAATAGAAGAATCAGCATTAAACCCTTGGTATGTTTCTCACTAAATTCCAAGGTCTTAATGGCCAACAATACTCCTCTAAAGAGCTCAAGAATTACACCTTTTCGTAACATCTATACCATGCCTACTTTCCACGAGGTTGGCCAGAGTTTACTGTATGTGAATATGCACATGTGGAATTAGATTTCTCCTGAAATACAACTGTATTTGTAGAACAGCAAGAACTTTTATAATGGGGTGTAAGGAGAGTTTTGCTTCTTACCTTGCTTTCCTAATAACAGAAATCCTCTAAAACATAAATCTCAAATGAAATTTTCTTTATGGAACAGAAAGTATCTTGCCTTACTAAATTACAGCTGGTAAAAGAGGATTAATGTTTTTGCCTCTTAGTTTTATTGACTCTTCTTTCTACACTCTTTAAAAAATAGTGGGTATAAAAAATTGTTTTAACACTTCAGACTAACCCAAATTGTAGTCTTTGCAACCAATAGTACCTTCTCACCAATTATGCACTTTGCAGTGGAAACTTTGGAATTCTGCTGTGTCTCGCAGATTAACAATTTATACATACTCTTAAATCTATCCCCACGGATTGGATTTTAAACTCTTATGCAAGGGAAATTAATTTTTTTTTGAAGTATTTTAACCTTATTGAAAATATATGCTCCTACTTATGATGAAATAACGTAACAGATTTGTAGCCATGCTCTTATACCCTGCAGAGGCTGGGCAAGCATTCAGGTACAGTGTATTGCCAAAATTTCCCTTAATGTACTCATAGCTGGTCATAATGATTCAAAACATTTATATACTTTTGTCTCTTGACTGGTATGCAATCCATACCAAGTCAGATGAGACAGAAACCTCGAAGTCTTTTAAAACGTGTCTCCTCCCTTGCACTTGTTTAACATCTTATTTCTTCTTTGAGGTCTTAGATCCACTCTGTCTCTACTCTCACTCGCATGATTTGGAAACTCACTTGCTCTGTGTCTGGTGTGGGGTACTCACTCCTGGCTCCATCGCAGGAGGGTTATAATAGGTCTTTGACCTTTTCAGAAGGGAGCAGCTATAAGAAGAACCATTCGCTGGCATTACTTCATCATTAGAATATAATGCATCACTAATATAGTTCCCCATTTTACATCATTTGTCTTTTCCTCCTGGCACATAGATAGAAATCAATAAACAATTCATAAATGAATGAAAATATTGTAGTGTAGGATATGCATTTTACTTATATATATATGTTGAGTGGAGGGGAAAATGTAAATCAGACTTCTGGAAAGAATATTAGAGTGGGAAGAAAAGAAGTAGATTCTGGTCCTATCTCTATGCCTGACAAGCTGGCTATGTGAAGGTAGGCGATTGCTGGTCCCTGGGATTTCATGCATCTCCTCTATGGAAGCAAAATGTAATAACAAAGCAGCTAGTGTTATTGACTTCTTACTGTGTGCCAAGCACAATTCAGACTGTCACATATATTAACATATTTCATGGTAATCACAATCATACGAAGTAGTAATACAATTGCTAGAAATAATATAATCAATTATACGATTTGAGACACCTGAGACAGACAGTTAACTAACTTCGCAAATCATACAAGCTTTAAGGAAGGATTGAACCCAGGAAGCCTAGCTTAGAGCCAAGACTCTTAACCTCTATGTCACAATTGCTTCCCTTGAAGTGGTAGGAGTGGGTGATAAAACCACACAATCCCTAAATTCCTTCCTGTTCTAACATGGTATAATTCTTAATTTCCTTGAATAAGTAGAATAATAGAGAGAAAGTGGAATCTCTAAAAGATAAAACGCTAAAAAAGCAGAATATCTAGCTATGACAAATCTGAAATGAATATGTGGTAGAGATAGTACACTTTTCAAAATATAAACAATTTTAATAATTAAGAAATAGTACTAGAGTCTACAATGCCGACAGTTTATCCTTCAACCTCGTGTATTCAAGTAATATCCATCTGCTAACATTCTTTCTTTTTTAACAGCAAGCATATCAAGTGCAGGGTCAATTAGGAAATATAAACAAAGCATGGATAACAACCATGGTTCTTTTTTGGTGGGTTAAACCCTAGTCTAGTGCTGGCTGAGTCACAAATTTGTTAGTTCCCGAATAAGTAACAGATCTTCTTTACCTCTCTTTAGTATTCTCTGTCTCCAAGCTTGGCACCTTCATTTGCATATTTCTTCAAGCAAGAGCATTGAAGTCATCCATCACACATCTCTTTCCCTCACCAAACAAATCCAACCAACCACCGTGTCTGTCTTGCCTCCTAAATATCTATTATGTCCATTCATTTCTCTCAGTGTCCATCACCACCTCGTTAGTGCCAGCTGCCTTCACCCTTCACCTGACTGATTTTCCTAATGCTTTCCTCAAATTTACTCTTGGCCATCTGTAGACAGTCATAGTGATATTTTAAAACTGCACTTCTTCTTTAAACCCCTCCAAGGGAAGAAGAACAAGTTGAAGGGAGTTGTCCCCCAGATATAAAGACATGAAGTTTTGTAATTCAGCAAATTTGGTATTGGCCCGGCAATGGGCAAATTGATCAAAGAAATGTAACAGAGACACTGAAAGTGGCACAGATATACAGAAATTTGATACATGACAGATTTAGCCATACAGATCAGACGGGAAAGAATGGGTTATTCAACAAAGAGTGCTGGGACAATTAGTAATCCATGTGTAAAAAGTGAAGGCATCCAATTGGATGGCATCCTTCCTTATATATGAAAAAAAAAGAAAAAAATACACTATATGTACAAAAATAGATTTCAGGTAATTCAAATATAAAAAGCTTAAATAATTCTAGATAAAATAGGAGAATCCATTCATGACTTTAGTTTATGGGAGAATTTTTTGAGCCAGTAACAAAAAGCAAAACAGTGAAGACAATGTTGATTACTATTAATTAACCACATTAAAATGAACCACCCTTCCCCCAAAAAACACAAAAAGTAAAAGAAACTTGCTATTCACCAAAAAAAGAAAACATGTAAAAAGTGAAACAATAGGCCACAGTTCGGAAAATAATATTTGCAAAACATCAGTGCAGTAAACAATATTCATAAGATAGAAAGATCTAAATATAAATAAAAATATACAAGTAACTCAATAGAAAAACAGGAGACATAAATGAACAAGTAAACTAAAAGAGAGAATATAAGAATGGCCAACGAATATGTGAAAGATTCTCAAATGCTTAGTTGGTCAGGGAGATGCAAACCATAAATAAATACCACTTCATGCTTACCAGACTGGCAAAACATTAAAAATTGGATAGTATCAAGCATCAATGATGATGTGGAACCATGGAAATGATTGTGGAAATGTAAATTGCACTGTGGAAATGTAAATGTAAATTGGAACATAGACTATGAAAAATAATTTGGCAAAATCCAGTAAATGTGAAAATATACATAGCTTTAAACCCTGAAATTGCACCCCTAGGTACATTACCTCCAGTGATGCTCTGGCATATACAGGGAAAGGTGTACAACATGTTCACAATTTCACTGGTGGTGATAAGGTAAAAATCAAGTAAATAACCTCATCTTTCCACTCTCCCATCTAACATCCCTTTCAGATGGGAATCCTTCCTGAACTACGCAGAAGAGGCATGTCTCCATTTAATGAACATTTACGACCTCAGGCGCTTTATATTCCTGGTAGTTACAACATGCAATTTTTAATTCATTTGGGTGATTGTTTTACTATTTTTTCTGACTCCCTGTAAAATAAGCTCATGAGTATGAAAAGTCTCATCGATAGATTTGCCGTGTATGTTAACACTGTCAAATCACTGATATTTTTTGTAGTTTTACACAGTATTTCTCCAGTGTTTTTCTTTTCTGCCTTTTGTTTTAAAAAATATTTGTAATAACTCTAGGAACTGATATACTCCAGAGAAAAGTTGAAGAAATACTGACTTTGCTATGCTTAATTTAGAGGAAAAGTAAATTATTCAAGTGAAAGTGACTTGTAAGTCTTATTTATTTATTTTTAAACAGCAGACTTAACTGTAGCAAATGCTTTAGTTGCACACTGTAACTTTTTCTTTTTTGTCCCTTGTGTAGTTCAAATTCTCGGTGGAATGAATCACAGTAGTAGTAAGAAAAACAACCAATTAATAAGAAAAGAAAAAGCTGTGAGGCAAGTCTTAGGAAGTATACTTATTTCATGTCAGAAATTTATATACTTCGCGGTTAATATTTGAGGAAAATATTTATCTTTCAATTTTTGAAAGAATTCATGAATTTTACAAGGTACTCCTTATAAATAGACTGAAGAGCATCTGTTTAAACAATTACAGTCATAGTGTCTTGTAAGAAGAACTGAAAGTGTGTCACTTGGTGGAGGATAAGGAGATGCCTCGTTAAACTCCTGTATTTTGCATTCTCATTGCATGGCTTTCTGTTGTCCTTGAGAAGTGAAGGTGAATCCAAGGTCAAATATATTGTGTATTTTTTTATGGCAAGCAATATCTGAATTGCAGTGCATTGATGTTCTTATCTTTTCCCCTAAATTGTCAATAAGTTCTTTACTCTCCATCTATATACTTAAATACTTATTGTTCATATCCAACTGATAGTTCTAGAAATTATTTTAGTTCATAAGAAATATTCAGTAATACTCTTGAATAAATGAATATCTATAACTGCCATTATAATGTACTTATTTAGATGAGAAAAGGAATACTGATTCAGTATTAACAAAAAATCTCATGAATAAACTTGTAATTTATGAGATTTATTTCTCTAAATTTAAATTACATTTGTGTGAATAATTATCATCTCAAACTCTTAAAATTAATCGTATCAATTCTTCTCAGAAGGAAAATATCATTATTATTGAGAGATACCATCAAAATAATTTCTTCCAAAATTATAATTTGTTATATGAATAAAGGACAGCATAATTCATTCTACTTTTTGGAAGAGAATAATAAATAGTGTAGGCACAATAAGACATGACATGTTAGGGCAACACCACCTAGAGCATCATGCAGTAGCTCAGACTCAGAAGACAGACGGCCTGGAATCCAACCCCAGCAAATATAATAACAATGCGACATGAGGCAAGCAAATTAGACTTTCCAAACTTCATTTTTTCGCCTGAAAAAAGGTGGATACAAGTATTGCCTACTTCATAGCATCTTTGTGAATCCATACGTCAAGTGCTTAGAACAGCAACTAGCAAAGGATACGTGATATATGTTAACTACAATAATAATATCATTATCATTACTGGTACAGCACACTGCCTTACCAATAGTGAGAATTTAACATTAATTGGCTTAATTGGCACTTGTTTGTGGCAGATATATCTATCTGGTATACATAACAGTTTATTGCATTATTAACTCAATATAAATTACAAAGAATGCATCCAAAGTTTTCATTACAATATCATTTAAGGTTCTAATTAATGAAAGTTGTTTCGTAGCTTTGGACAGTTATTTCAAGTGCTTGTATTTTTATTGATATTATCCTCCTTTGTCAACATTCTGCTCAGTGCATTTCAGGATTTCTGAATTCTCAGTACTGATATGTCCTTGACTCCTATTGTGACTGAAGTTGTACAATGCCAAATGGAGAATCTGGAAGTACCACCTACTTGCTGTTCACTATTAATGCTTTTTAAAAACTGAAACTTTCTTGTAAACTTATAAAGTACAATTAAACTGAAACAACGTTAAAGATGGACTTGGACAGAAACTGGAGAACATGAATTTTAAGGTTGACCTTGTATAAAGACCTCCTATGGAATCATATTAAATTACATTTGTTCAAATAGTAAAATGATTGTCAATTTGAGTTTCTTTTTAAAAATTATTAGCCTTATTTATTTCAAATGCAGACTTCATCAATTCTAAAAAAAAAAAAAGATTTCTAAGAACCAAGAACCTAATATTTCATTACATGCAATTAGACAAATCTAAAAGATAAGATTTCTTTGTTACCCACTAGCATACAGGTATCTTTCTCCTGATATGAGGCTGATTTTAGCTGCTATAGGAGAACGAGAAAGAACATTTCACCCCAAGGCTCATTGCACAGGGCCCACCTAGGTCTGAACCTGGATTACAAGAATCTTGAAACCCCATCTTTCTGCACCAAGGACGTGCAACAGTCATTTTCTTTCCTTGTCTTCTCTTCGCATTTCCTATATTTCTTTTCCATTCCTTCTCTTTGCTGCTTATCTTGCTTCTTGGTAAATTGCACGGTTATCTTGCCAGTCATATGTTGAAACTTTGAACACATTGCTGGTTGATTATGTAAAAATCCACAAGATGATCTCTCTTCAGCCAGCAGAGGCCAGGGAACTGGACTTATGGCTGAAAGGCCTGTGCAATGATGTGTACTCACAGGAAATAATGAGTCACCTTGATGGCATTTTCAGCCTGACTGCAACTTCAAGCCAGAAAGGTGGTCTCCTGGAAAGAAGATTCCTTTGCTATTGTTAAAGCAGAATGGAGGAATACGGAAAGGTGTGAGATCTTTCTTTTCCTCCTTTTATCTTCATATGATTTAATTTTACTCATTGTTCTGCAGGATAGATATTACAGGGGGATTTGGGTTTCAGACCCCAGGCACGGGACTTTTGGAGGAAAGGAGGTTGAGTATGTGGGGCCTGATAAAAAGAGACCACAAAACATGTGAGAAGCTGGAGTAGATATACAGATGGATGCTGGTGTGTGTAGTTTCCCAAAACTCATCCTACAATAGCATCTGCATCTACTTGGAAAAGTCCAGCAGGTTCTATCTCTGGACAGTGGTATCTATATCATTTCCTGTTCTTGCTTTTCAGCCATACTGTTTCAATTTATATTTTTTTCTCCTATCACTTGCACAATCTTTCTACCCCTCTCTTGCTGTACCTTTTCCACCAACTCCAGCCATACCGGATCTTTCACTAAGACTGGCCATACTTTACTCAGCCACTTTGCCATTTTTCCTGCTATTTTTCCATCTCCGTATGCTCTGCCACCCCATCCCCATCTTGACAGTATGATCATGCTTCATCTCAAATGCACCTTCGCCATTAAGTCATTTCTGATCCCAATAGTCAGAGTTAAAATCTGTCCTCTATGCTGCTCCAGCAAGTTTCCTGGCGCTCAATTGTACTTAGAAGCCATTATGCAAGTCATTATGTCTATCTGCCTCTCTAGAGTTCATGCTTCTTGATAGGAAATTACTCTTTTCTTTCATTTTCTTCTCCCTAGGGCCTAACATTGTAGATTTCATAAAATATTAGTTCAACACTTTCTTGATATCAGTTCATCAGCAAAACTTAGAGTAAAAATCTTTCCCTTCCCCCCACCCAAAGGATAATTTATTTTGAAGTAGATAATAAACATGTGGCTTTGTGAAGTTGGTACAAAAATCAGTATTAATAAATCACATATATGAGTTGAGGCCATGTTCCCCAAGCAATTGAATGATAATTCTCCAACTCTATTTTTCCAAGCCATTCTCTACTGCACAGAATTGGAGAGCCTTTAAAATTTAGGTCATTTACCTTCTGCTCAGCAGGAGTGCAATTGCAATGTTTAGTAACTTGCAGAACAAAAGCACTCTCACGTTTTCGTTAGGAGACCTTAGATTATAAACTTTTATACTTTCCAATTTGTGGTTGGAATCCTATTTTCTTTTGGTACGGTTTAAATCTCTCTCCTGCTTTGCCATCTTTTTTTCTAAAATGTTTTTTTTTTTGGAAACAAAAGTTATATAAATTTTTATAAGTGATATTACCAGTTTAAAGGATGTTAATTGAGTAATCGCTACGTACAAAAGTAATAAGAAAACACAAATGTAAACTTAGAAAAATACTAATATTTACAACTTCGTTATTATTAAATCACGTTTATTCATTTAGATGTCTCACATTTTCATTCAGCTACTTCCACAAATGTGTTTTATCATTCAAACTGCAGAAAATGGAATCATTGTTCCAGTTCATCACATTTTCATACAAAAAAGGAGGAAGTATATTTCAATATGTTTGAAATGCAGCTAATTTCATGTGTCCATTTATAAAATTAAAATTCCATAACAGTTAAAACTTCTATATGCTAAAAAGGAATCTGATTTATATTTCCTGCTAACAAAATGCAGGTACTCAGTAATGTTTTTATAAGTAATGTGAACTATTTCACCCTAAACAGACTTCCTTAGCTGAAAAATAAGAATCAGATTTTAAAAAGATAATAAAGCCCTTAGTGATATAGAATGATTGCTTGAACATTTTAACTTCGCAGCTTGTTTTGAAAATGTTGATGGGGAAAAGGTACAACATGCCAAAGATGTGGCTTTTAATTTTGAGGAAGGATGTGACAAATTAAATGACTGGCTGTACCTTGGTCCTTTAGAAGGTCATCCATTATGTAACATCAATAATTTTGACACCTTCGAGCATTTAGTTTTTCTCATGAAATTGGAAGTATGTTTAAAGTTTTCTTAAGTATAAGTTTCATACAAGTTAGTATTTGGCTATTTCATAAAGAAAAATTGATTAAAAGAATAATATATGGAATAAAGACACAGTCTCACTTTAATTTTTTAAGAATTGGGCAAGCATACTTGTGCTCTAATTAGAGTATTCTGCAAATTCTCATATATGTAGAGGACATACATTTATAAAACCCAGAGATCAGTGGATTTTATCAAACCATAGTAATTTTGTTTTTGAATTAACACCTCTTTCTACTTAATGTATTATTTAATAAATTGAATAATCTCCATGAGTACCTAAATACTTGATTTAGTCTTAAGTAATAACTTACACAATAATATACGCTATTGAGTTTGGTAAAGAATTTGGAAATTATGCATTTTACTATACAATTTTCCAGCATAAACTGAGAGTCACAAGCATTGATTAAGCTTAGTTTGAAATAATTGCTATAAGAATTCCAAAAACTTTTTAAAAATTAGGGTGACTGTTTAACTTTTTATTATATAAGCGATGTAATCCCTTATGTATGATTGTTTGCCTGAAAACATATCAAGATTAACAACCTGTTCACAAACATTCCTTGAGCCTCTAGATATAGAATCCATCAAAGTGGTTTCCAGTTCCAATGCAACACCACCACAGTGGATCTACCCTCTTGAACATGTTAGCTTTCACCCTATATCACGCCACTCAAGACCTCTGTATATGCAGAGTGGACAATACCTACAACGCATCTCCAAGTCCACCTGAAGCTATGCTGATGCACGTCAATGCTACATGGATATCTACTAATATGAAACCTGAATCACTGGTGTTACTGGTGGCAGGAGTGTCAAAGAGGAGAGTGAATAAAAATCAGATTACAAACAAAACAAAAACAATCTTATAGATACAGAGAGCAGATTGACGGTTACCAGAGGGGAAGGGGGTTACCAGAGGGGAAGGGGGTTGGGAGGAGAGTGAAATGGAGGAAGGGGGTGAATTGTATGGTGAAGGATGGAAAGTAGACTTTGGTGATGATCACTTTATAGTGTATAAAGTTGTTGAATTATAGTGTTGTACACTGAAACATATAATATCATATACCAATTTTACCTCAAAAAATCAGATTACAATGGATAGAATGTGATTAGTGAACATAAAACACTTTTTCAAAAATGTCAGTGGTAGTAGAGAAAGGGGGAGGGTAGTTTGAAGATCAAGGAAAATTGTTATTTTTTTGTATATTTTCAAGGCTAGAAGATGGGATAAAGAATCTCTGGAATGGTAGGCACTGTGAGACACAGAGGATATAACTGACTTTATTCATCAGTTATTGAATTTTTTGGTGGCAAAATGTTGGATGTTTTGGGAGATAGCTACTTACACTTTATCTTCACATCCAAGGCTTAAAAGCTAATAGCACTGCTTGTTTAAAGGTCCTCTCTGTATTTTACATGGAAAGCAAGGTTGTTTTCTATCATTTTTAAATAAATATTCATTCTAAAGGAGTGACTCCAGATCCACATGCTATATAAATTATACAAAAGATGTATTTTCATTATTTACACCAAGCCAAGTTTTGCTCCATGTACCATTAAATGTTTAATCATGATTTTTCCCTCTGCGATATAATTTTGTGGACAGTTTACGGAAAAAAAGCATGATCTTGTCAAAAGTGACTTTTGTGCATTTCTGAAAATCAGGTCTAATTTAGGTATAATAATAATGATGTTTAGATTTATAAAATATACGTTTAACAAGAAATGTTAACAGGTATTTAAGGAAAGTTATGATTCTTCTTCCAATATATTTGATGAACATTAAATTCAACAGAGGAAACCAGTTTATTTACTGCATATATTAGTTTCATATTGCTGCTGTAACAAATTACTGCAAAAATGGTGTAAAATAACACAAATTTATTGTCTTACAGTTCTGGAGGTCAAAGGTCTAGAGTGGGTCTCAATGGCCTAAAACCAAGGGGTCTGCAGGGCTGTGTTCCTTCTGGAGGCTCTAGGGGAGAATCCATTCTTTACATTTTCAAGCTTCTAGAGGTCACCTGCATTCCAGGGCCCTTGGCCCCTTCCCGCATCTTCAAAGCCAGCAGAGTAGCAAGCAGAGAGTCTTCTTCTGACTGTAAACTCCTCTTCCGCCTTCCTATTTGACTTTAAAGGACCCTTTGTGATTACATTGGGCCTATCTGGGTAATCCAATATAATCTATTTGATGATCAATTGATTAGCAACCTTAATTTCATCTGTAACTCTAAATCCCCCTCGCTGTCTAATATAGCATATCCATAGTGTCCAGGAATTAGTGTGTGAATCTTTTATAGGGGCTTAAAAAAAAAATTTAGGTCCTTTAATATGCTAATATCAATCTAAGTATTTTTGTGGGAGGATTATATTATGTAATGTTTCTCAAGAGTATTTGATTAGGAAAGCTATTTCTTTTTGTTCTTATTCTCTTCTTTTTTTAAAACTAGATGTCGTTTCTTAAGACTTTCAGAAAAGATGAATTAAACCAGTATAAAAAGCATTCCGTGTTCAAGCTGTTCCTCTGGTTCACAGGAACTACATCTTGAAGCTCCAAGTCTCCTGCCTTCATTAACAGGGTTTGCTCAGCAATACCTCCATAGTTATTCACTCACACCATATTTATTGAAAGCCGTGTTAGTTCAGCTTCCCCAGAAGCGAAATTTGAGAGGTGGATTCTTTTTTAAGTGATTTATTCAGGGAGTGCTCTCAGAAGGAGAATGAGGGGAATAAAATAGCGCGGCAGAGAGGGAGCCAAGCAAGAATGTGGTCTCAGCTGGAGACTGGCTTTACTCTAATCCCACAGAGAAGCTCTGAAGCACAAACTGGATTGAAGTGTTCATCCACATAGGTTGGTACAAGATGGCCCGACTTTTGTACTCCGTGTCAGTCATCGTTGACCAAGTTCTACATGTGCAGGGTGGGCAGACTTTTGTACTCCGTGTCAGTCATCATCGGCCAGTGTAGTAAGGAGTGTGTAGACTCCTGAGAGTGATGGATCTCCTCAGAGAAGGCAGCTTTTATCAGCCAACACTCACTTCAGTTGGGGCATGGGTGCACTTGCCAGAAGAAAGAATGGAGCAGGTCCCTACTGGCTTCCTCTGTAGGCCCCTTGGAGAAACCAAGCACTGTTCAAGGCATTGGGTATTTAATAAAGAGCAGAGCAAATAAGTTGCTGCCATCTTGGAGCCTGCTGTCTAGAGGTAAGACAGCAAATAAATACAAAAATAAATAATGTAATTTCGGGCAACAATAATGGCCCTGGGAAAATGAAGCAGGGTAACAGGATAGTGATGGCACGGAAGCTGAGAGAGTATTTTTTTCATAAGTTGGTTATGGACAACCTATCTGTAAAGAGAGCATTTGAGCAAAGACTTGAAGGATGAAAAAGCTTCCAGCTCTGGGGAGATGTGAGGGAAAGGGTACGTTATAGAGTTTGCAGCAACTGTAAAGGCCTTGAGGTGGTGATGGGCATGCCCTATTGATTTATCCTGAGAGAGGTCGAGAGTGTTAGAAGACAGATCTGAGAGGTTAGCAGGTATAGGTGATATGGGACTTGGTTGGCCACGAGTATGTGTTTAGATTTTATTTCAAATATAATGTTGTGTATAACAGAAAGCCATTCAAGAGTTAAAAGCAGGGGGATTGCATGTATGAGGTATAATTTACAATTTAGAATGTTCCCTTCAGTCATTGTATAGAGACTGGACTATAGCGATTTAAGGGTGGGGAAAAGGAAGGAGGCTGCTAGAATCAGCCACGTGACAGATGGTGGGCCTTGGACCAACTTGGCAAGGTGACAAGAGATCAAGTGAGGATGTATTTTGAAGGCAGAGCATTCTGATGTTTTGGGTTGTGGGAGAAGAGGAGTTAAAAATTCAAGTTATTGGAACAACCTAACTAGTTCAATTATATTTCATTTAACAAGAAGCCGAAACTGAGGGTGAGCAGGTTTGGTGAGCAAGGCTGGGAACACAGTATGTGTCACAGTATACATCAACTCATATATAAAATATACATATTTAACTTAATACATTTGATTATCTGTAAATATATACATAAGCATAACTGAGAAAGAATGACTGAGGTTATATGGAATTTCCTAGGAAATGAAGAATAAAAACAGATACCTTAACAAAAGAATTCACAGTTTAGATTTTGGATTATCTGAACTGTTTTGGTTTTATCACAGTCTCAATATTCACCCTTGACTCCAAGATACTGCATCCTGTAGGCCGTCAATCTAAGGTTCTCAAAAGCAACAGCTAAGTTAAAAATTGAAAGTACCAGCAATCTAAGATTTTACCACTTCTCATGCACAAAGTTAATTAAATGTGGCAGCACAGACACCTCAATAATGAATTAATTCTACATTAAGAATTAGCTGTCTGTGTCTCCAGAATTTATTAAACAAGAGGCAATTTGGTAAAGAGGAAAGAATACTTCATTTGAAGTTCAAAGAACCAAGTTTGAGCACTGTTTCTGGAAATTACAAACTTGGCAAGCGAGTGAGCCTCAGTTTCTTCATCATTAATCAGAGATGAGAATATCTGCACTATTTAGCTCAGTGTAAAATACTTTATGATGGTAGATGTGATAAAAATTATTCTTCTAGTCCATGTACACGTGCCATTTTGTGATGCATCCCCTAACTAAGCAGTTGTAGGAGAGCCCAGGGAGACCTGGACCAGTCTGACTTCTCTCTTTGCATGACTTTTTCTTGCCCCATACAACTGTCCTTTGCGTTTCCAGTAAGACTCCAAGACGGATTGGTTCCCAGGGTGCCGGGTTCTTGGCGATGTCTGCTGTTTCTTGAATTGTCTCCTTCACCTTCTCAGGCCACTGGGTAAACAAACCTTCCTTGGGATGCTTTCTCATTAACTGCCCCCAAAGTATCCTTAATGGTTGTAATTTGATATGCATTTTTGCCTTAAGCTCTACCTCCAGAGTGTCCATATCAAACAGCATTCACAGATTGATACAGAAATATATCTACATCAAAATTCAAGATGAGTTTTCCTTAGTGGTATCCTGTAGTCTTAAAGAGGGAGGACTCTAGATTCAGACTGCCAAGGTCCAAATCCTAGCTCCATTAATAATTACTGATCTTGGTAAAACTTTCTGTGATTCATTGTGCTCTTCTGTAAAATGTAAAGCTCAAACGTAAAGCATAAAATAAATGATTCTTTTTAAAAGTAGAAGCAGAAAAGCATATACAACTGGAAATATAAATGAAAACTTCACCAGGGTGGTAAATAGAGGCCAGCTCATGAGCAACCTGTAGGAAATGTTGCATTTTAATACATATAATTTTCATGACGTGCCAAAGCATTTTATTGAAATCCAATAGTTGTTTTTTATTACTAAAATTGAGAAGTCATTCATTTCCTTAGATGTCCCAGGGAAATGACATTGGATTATGTTTGTTTTGCTTTGTTTTAAATGAGTTGTTAATTAGAGTTTGTGTTACTTAGCCTAGTTCAGATGACTGTAACTTGTCAGTAATTACTTTGGCTTAACAATTACTATTTTAAAAAGCTTGTGAGAAAAAACATGTTAAAGATGAATATATATTTCCATATCTATATCTAATCTATCTATCTATGTATGTATCTACCTATGTATCTATGTATCTATCTATCCATCCATACACATACATGAGATAATTTTAACTCAAATTTGATAACTTTACTGTTTTTATTCAATTTATTTACCATTTACCATTACTAGCATATAAT
Source organism: Diceros bicornis minor (assembly GCF_020826845.1). Taxonomy (NCBI): domain Eukaryota; kingdom Metazoa; phylum Chordata; class Mammalia; order Perissodactyla; family Rhinocerotidae; genus Diceros; species Diceros bicornis. The sequence goes on along the minus strand of NC_080759.1, from coordinate 52,203,585 downwards.
TAAAGAACATACTTCAAAAAGCCAAATAAAATGTTCACTTTACAATTTCATCTATGTATGAATATTGTTTGTCACTCGTGATTTTTTCCTTTTTTTAAAAAAATCTAAGTATAATTGAGATGCTGTACACTTCAGCCTTTTTAGTTTAATTTTTTTGACAGTTTTGACAGTCATGAAACCACACCATAATCAAGGTATAGAACATTCTCGTTACACCAAAAATTTCCCTTATGCCCTTTTTAACCATTCTACTAGGTGTATGTTGGTATTACATTATGGTTTTAATTTGCATTTCCCTAGTAACTAATGATGTTGAACATGTTTTCATGTACTTTTAGCCATTTTTTATTGGATAGCTTGTTTTTTGATTATTGAATTTAGAGAGTTCTTTATATATTCTTTATGCAAGTCCTCCATCAGATATGTGATTTGCTAGTATTTTCTCCAATCTGTGGCTTCTCTGTACATTTTCTTTGTAGTGTCGTATTTTTTAAATAAATTGATCAATTTTACTATTATGGATTGTGGTTTTTGTATCATATGTAAGAAATCTCTGCCTTCCCATGATAGATGTTCTTCTGTGTTTTATTTTAAAAGTTTTATAGTTTTAAGTTTTATGTTTATGTCTATAAAACAGTTTGTGTTAATTTTTGTATAATATACGAGGTAAGGACGAATGTGCACTTTTTTGTCGTATGGATATTTTATTGTGTCGACACCACTTGTTGAAAACACTATTTTTTCTTCATTGAATTCGTTTGGCCTTGGTCAACATCAATGTGTGGGTCTATTTTTGGATACCTTCTTTTCTCCAGGACTTGGTCAGAAGTGAGCCATCACTCAATTCAGGCCAATCAGGATTCTTCACTGGTGCTATGGTCTGTACATGTTTGTGTTCCCCCAAAATTCATAGTTGAAATTCTAATCTCCAAAGTCATGGTATTAGGAGGTAGGGCTTTTGGGAGGTGATTAGGTCATGAGGGTGGAGCCCTCTTATTTGTGATTAGTACCCTGATAAAAAGAGACCCCAGAGATCTCCCTAACTTCTTCCACCATGTGAGGACACAGCCAGAAGTTGGCAGTCTGCAACCCTGAAGAGGTCTTCACCAGAACGTGACCACGTTCTTGATCTTGGCCCCTTATTCTTGGACTTTCCAGCGTCAAGAACTGTAAGAAATAAATTTCTGTTGTTTAAAAGTCACCCAGTCTGTGGTATTTTGTCATAGCTGTTCCAACAAACTAAGATACATGAGATTTCCAAATGGACATGTGACTGGAGACTTTTCTTTCCTTTCTAGTGGAAATGTGAAGGTGAGCCTGGAGCTGCTGATGGCCATGGTTCCTGAGATGGGAAATGTTGCAACATAGAATGCAGGCTAAATCAAACCCCAAAACATTTATAACTGTGAAGTATACATGAAAGTTAAATAACATTATGTTATCCCATGTATTTGCATTTATATGAATTTCTAGAATAAGTGAAACTAATTTATTTTGATGGAAAGTAGAACGGTGATTTTTTTTTTTTTTTTTTTTTTTTTTTTTAGTGAGGAAGATCAGCCCTGAGCTAATGTCCATGCCAATCCTCCTCTTTTTGTTGAGGAAGACTGGCCCTTAGCTAACATCCGTGCAGATCTTCCTCCACTTTGTGTAGGATGCCGCCACAGCATGGCCTGACAAGCGGTGCATCAGTGCGCGCCCGGGAACCGAACGTGGGCCGCCAGCAGTGGAGCACGTGCACTTAACCTCTACACCACGGGGCAGGCCCCCAGAACTGTGATTTCTTGAAGGGTTGACTAGCAATGGACACACATGCAGAAAAGATTTAGCACAACAAGCCTGACACTCTGACCTTTAGCAAGGCCTGCTTGCAAGGTGGCCCCTACCTGGCATCTGGGAATTTGTATTTCAGGAGGATTTGCACCACTCTCTGATAAGAATGCTTCACTGGCCTAAACTGTTTATGCAAATAATTGGTTTATGTTGAACATCTACTTTCTTTCTCAGAGTTTGAAATTTTCATACATTCGAGGCAGATTGTGTCTATGTGATCAATCCCAATAAAAACCATGGGCACCAAGTTTCCAATGAGCCCCCTTGGTAGACAGCACTCTACATATTTCATTGCAACTTGCTGCTGGGGGAATGAAGCTCGTCCAGTGCTACTCCACCAGTTGAGGACTCTTGGAAGCTTGTGCTTGGTTTCTTGCAGTCATTGCTGTATGTACCTTTTCCCTTTGCTGATTTTGCTTGGTATCCTTTTGCTGTAATAAATCACTGCCGTGAGTATGACTATCTGCTGAGTTCTGGGATGCTCCTAGTAAATTAGCAAACCTGGGAGACTGGTCTTGGGGACCACTGGCACAGCATAAAATAACTTTTAATCTTTATAGTGTGGTTTATATGTGTGTATTCATTTGGCAAAACTAATTGAATGGTACATTTGAGATCTGCTTATTATACCCAATAAAATTATCATGTGGAAAAAATGATCAATACAAAATTTAAAATTATAAAGTTATGTTAGATTTTACTCTTTAGTTGCATGCTCCATCAGAGGAAGTACTGTGATGGCATTACACAAAGGACAATGCCACTGTCAATAATGACAAAGACAGATAATTCTGTCATCTGTAGAATAAAGTAAGTAGCTCTGGAAGGATCTCTGCTGTTTTTCAACCCACCAAATCCATGGAAATGGTGACACTCTAGTAGTCCTGTTGGACTTACTATTCCACTTGGCCATATGGTTATTCAGAAAGACAGTTACTTAGCATTACCTTTGAATAAAGGGCATTGTCAATGATTTTTTTAGTTGAGAGAGGAGAGGGGTTAGGGGTTGAAAGACATGACCTGATTTCATTCATACTTTTCATATCAGTTTTCCAGCTGCCAGATGGTGAGTATTTCATTATTTCTCAGCATATTGTCTTAGGCCAACTCTTCAAGTGGACAGGAATTTGTTGTTGCATGAGGGGATATTTAGCAGATCAGTGAATATTCTAGGATGTGTTGCACAAGAGTTTGTTCTTCTAATAGGTATTTTAGTGGGGAAAAAAGGTTCTATCATCAAAGAAAACAAGAATGTTTACTGCAGCAATTCTCAGAGACATTAATATGTTAGCATGAAATGTGAGCATTCAAGATAGAGAAAAGAATTTAGTGTTTACCAAACCTTATTTGTGGATAAAACGTCTTTTTTTCCCCAGAAAATATTTCTCAAGTACAGAGTTATGTGGGGCCGTTTTTGGAATATTTTTCTTGAAGAAGAGATAACACGTTCCTAAAGGGAAAAATAATTGGCCTTATTTCTGGTTTTATTAAAACTCAGCCTAAAATAGCATATATTTGAATAAAACGTTGTATATTGAATTTAATAATTACATGATAAAATTAGTATGCAAACTGTGGTGTATTGTTGTACATTAAAAAATTAGAAAATGTATTTAGTACTAACTTTTAAAAGTAAAGCAAGGCAGTTGAGAGTTTACATTTAACACATAGTGGATTTCTCATTTCCCTGGCTTGCCTTAGATTTAGCAGTGAAGGGTAGAGGTAGGCTTTGCTAATGCTAAAACCTTCTTCTCATTGGTATGTGTAGTTTAATGAGGAATTTGCAGGTGTCAGATGGGTTAGCAGTAAGGAGATCTTTCCTGCTGTGTTTGCTTAATTAGGGTTGGTACCTTTAGATGTTATCTACTGGTATGTAAGAAGTTTCACACAGCACTGAGAGAGAACATGAGTTTTACAGCATTCATTACCTGATGTATTATCTTCCCCCCAAATTGTTATACTGAACATTGTTTCAGTATTTTACCAAACGGAAATAACTAGAACCCAATAATTTTCTATAAACCCACAGAAAAAAATTACTAGTCAAAAAACCAGCTGATCATCCACTGTACCAATTGATGTTTGAAAGAAGCCTCATAAAAACTCAGAGTTAGAGTTGTATATTAGACAGACAGAATAGATCAAGAGGAAAAATAATTTTTTCTTCCTCATAAAGCATCGAAAATTAATGAGAAATGATGGTCTTCATTAGAAACCTAAGAACTTAGAGGTGTCCTGCAAGTAACGGCTATAACCTGTCATGTCTTAACATCATATTTTTAAAGTCTTAGGAACTTCTATGATCTCGTGATAAAAGGAAATGGACCACATTACTTCCAAGCAAATTGCTTATTTTATGATGCAGTATATATTTTGAGCATAGTAATATCACAAATCTATTTTAATAATCATATTCGTATAATTCCTAAAATTTCAAAGAGGTGTAGGTTTCATATTTTATTACTACCTTTTAACTTCCAAAAGATAAGTTTACATAAATTTTCATCCAGGCAAGAGCTATGGATTTCCAGGGATTTGTAGAATGATTAGTTCAGTGGATTTTAATGGTCATGAAAGGAGAAAGTGATGTGTAAAGTAATCAAAATGTACCAATTTGGAGCTTACAGAAAACCATAGAATCTGTAATACATAGATATCATGGTTTCCATTCAATTTACTAATTCTTTCTAGAAACATGCTGTTGCCTGTGTGATACAAGCCGTTGGCCTCATCTGTAATGCATTGAAATGCCTGGAACTGATGATCCAGACACTTTGCCTATGCAATGCTTAACTCCATTTAATAATTATGCATTGAAAAGTGATTATGCAATTTAGCGATTATGGAAATTAAGCTATCTTTTTTTTTAATTTTTTGTTTATTGCAGTAACATTGGTTTATAACATTGTAAAAATTTCAGGTGTACATCATTGTACTTCTATTTCTGCATAGATTACATCATGTTCACCACCAAAATACTAATTACAACCGTAGCCAAGACTTGGAAGCAACCTAAGTGCCCATCAAGGGACGAATGGATAAAGAAGATGTGGTATATATACACAATGGAATACTACTCAGCCATAAGAAACGATGAAATCCAGCTATTTGTGACAACATGGAAATTAAGCTATCTTAATGATGAGACAGGTGATGGATGATTTTGGGTGACAGACTCATTATATTATTGCCTAGTTTATAACTGCCTGTAGACAGGCACAAATTCTCAACATGTTATTCATCAGTTTCTTTTTCAAGCAATAAAACTTGCCATGTACTTCTGCAGTTGGTTAGACGTAAACTAAAACCCACATGAGAAGGTAGACAATCTCTCTTGGATTCTCAATACGGAAATCAGGTTGTATTGTCTTTTATTAATTGTGGGAGAAATTCTTTCATCGAACATTCCATTTATTTGATAAATTACCGTAATATCTACGGGCCTAGAGTAGACTTTCTGCTACTTGGTGAAAACATCTCTACTACCCATTGGAAGTGTGTCCTGGAGGTAGTCACTGCATTGGCAAACTTACAAGATTACAACTCCCCCAAAACTAAATGAGAATCCTCTTCTACCTGAATGGTACCTATGATGGGTTTCAATTCAGTCAGAAGATCCTAGGCTAAAGAAGGGAAACTATGTTTGGAATTACTTTATATCATATTAATTAACTACACTATGTGGCTATAGGTACATAAAAATCTTTTTTAAGAATGATATAGTTAGTTGAGTGTCTTTGTGTCCAAACAAGAATTTAAGACAATACATCAAATATTCTGACGTCAGCAAATTGGATTACACCAGTGATCAAATGTCTTTACTCAAAATCTATGTAGCTATCCTCATCAGGGACAGTGACACATTGAAATGTCCACAAAAGTGTTCTTGTGCACACACACACCTGGATGAAACTTACAGATTGTTCAAGTGCCAACTTCTCTGTAAAGGTGCATTTTTCTTTGTGCTCTCATATTATGTGATGCATAACTTTAGGTATAGGACTTATTACACCAAATTTTGATTGCTGGTTTTGCTGTTTTTCTCCACAATCACATTGTGGATTATTGGAGAGAGATTGACTTTTAATGTTTTTTTTTTAGCAACTAACACAGAGCCTGGCACAACATAGAGTGTGATGATTCTATGTAAATGAGCAAAAAGGAAAGATGGATGGACAATGATAAAGGGTCAGTTGTCAATAACAATCATAAATGTGTAAGCAGCTAATAACAGAGCTTTCAAAAAATGTGTGGCAAATAAACAGGATTAAAGGAGGAAATAGATGATAGATTGAAAATTACTTAGCATAATATTAGCAAACTGAACTCAGCAATATGTAAAAAATGTTCATAACATCATGACCAAATAAGTATGGTTTATGATAGGAATGCAAGTTTGAGTTAACATTTGAAAATCAATTAATGCAATTTTCCTCATTAAGAAAATAAAGGCAAGAAATCATAAAATCTTTTCCGTAAATGTACAAAAGCGTTTGAAAAAAAAATCCCATACCGATTCATGATAAAACTATAAGTTAGTGAGGAATAGACAAAAACTTCCTCAATCTAATAAAGGGCATCAACAACAACAAAAAAACCCAATATCTAACATCCATTAGCAATAGTGAAATATTTCCCACACGCCCTTCAGATCAGGACAAAGGCAAATACTCCTTCTTACCACTTAGGTTCAATATTGTACTGGGGTCTTAGCCACTGCAATAAGTCAAATAAAAGAAAGAAAAGCTAGAATGATGAAAAGGAAGAAGTAAAACTGTTTATTTCATTTGACACAATTGTTTTTGTAGAAAAATTTCTAAGGAATCTACAAAATAATTATTAGAACTAAGTAGTTAATTTAATAAAGTTGCAGGGTACAAGGCTAGTATACAAAAAGAAAAAGCTTTATTTATTTTTTAGCATCAGAAAATTAGAAAATAAAATTAAACAAGCAGTTGCAAATACAATAGTATCAAAAACATAAATACTCAAGGAATAAATTTGACAGTGATGTGAAAGACCTCCACAATGAAAGCAACATAACACTGCTGATAGGAACGTTAAAAAGAACTGAAAAAAAAAAAAAAAAAGATAAACTGTGTTCACAGATCGAAGACTCAAGGTTGTTAGCACGCCAGTTGTCCACAATTTGGCTGATAGATTCAATGCAATTTCAACCATAATAGCAGCGGCTTTTTTTTTTTTTTTTAGTTATTGACGATCTAATTCTAAAGTTAATACGGAAAATCAAAAGACCTAAATATCCAAAGCAATTTTGAAAAAAAAAAAAAAAGAATATATTTGAAGGGCTTCCAGTAGGTGACCTCACGCTTAGTTTGAAACTAAAATAGTCAAGACTGTTCTACTGACATAACTGACAAATAAGTGAAACAGGCAAGAGAGCTCAGAAATAGACCCCAGACTCATCAGGTCATTTTTTAAAAAATATAAAGATGGGGGGATGAATATCTATTAAACAACTTTTGCTGGATATCTATACAGAAAAAATGAACATCAAATCCTACCTTGCACAATACACAAAAATACAGGAATACACAATAAACAAACAATAACCATTCAAGATGGTTCATAAACCAAAACATATAAGCTAAAATCAGAAGGCTTTAAAATAATAAATTAGACTTCATAAAAATTATTATAATTCATAATAAATTATTAATAAAAGACACTGTTAGAGGAAGAAAGAGGCGAGCCACAGAGAAAATTGTTGCAAATCACTTTTGTGACAAGGGAATGGTATCCAGAATAATAAAGAACTCTACGACCCAACAAAATGAGTTAAAAAAATTCAATAAAATTGGTGAATGATTTTAACGGATATGTTACAAAAGAAGATCTATTAATGGAAAATAAACACATGAAAAAACGCTCAAAATTCATAGTCATCAGGGAACTGAAAATTAAAGTCAAGATTTTATACTCACCAGAATTAATTAAATTCAAAAGACTGACACCACCAAATGTTGTCTAGATAGTGCTGCAAATAGAAATCTCATACATTGTTGGTTGGAATTAAAAATGATACAATCACTTTGGAAAATATTTGGAAGATTTTTTATAAATCAAAAAATGTACCTACCTTCCTAGATTTTTATCCAAGAGAAATTAAAACACATGTTCACAAAATTTTTGTAAATAAGGTTCATAACAACCTTATTCATAATAAATTCTTTTTTTTTTTTTGTGAGGAAGATCGGCCATGAGCTAACATCTGTGCTAATCCTCCTCTTTTTGCTGAGGAAGACTGGCTCTGAGCTAACATCTATTGCCAATCCTCCTCCTTTTTTTCCCCCAAAGCCCCAGTAGATAGTTGTATGTCATAGTTGCACATCCTTCTAGTTGCTGTATATGGGATGCGGCCTCAGCATGGCCAGAGAAGCAGTGTGTCGGGCGCGCCTGGGATCTGAAGCCGGGCCGCCGGTAGCGGAGCACGCACACTTAACTGCTAAGCCACGGGGGCTGGCCCCCATAATAAATTCTTAATAATCAAAACTGGAAACATCTCAGGCATTCATCCACAGGAGAATGGATAAATAAACTGTAGTATATTCATACAATGGAGCATTACTCTGCAATAAAAAAGAATGAATTTCTAATACATGCTACAACTTGGATGGATCTATGAAATATTTTGCTGAAAATAAGAAACTTTACAGAAAATGATATATTTTGTCAGATTGCATTTGTGTTGCAGTCCTATAGCAGGCAAAACTAATCTATGATGTAAAAAAATCAGAACAGTGGTTGCCTCTGGGCATGAGTGAGGGCAGGGCTTGATTTGGAAGGGGTTTGTTTGGTTACACAGATTTATCAAAACGCAATGAATGAACAATTGAGATTTTTGCACGTCATTGGATGTAAGTTTTCCATCTATAGGAGGTTTGCAGGGAGAAACACCTTGTAAGCAAACCAAAACCTAGCCTGGAACCACTGCTTTTTTTCTTTTTCTTTTTCTGCAGCCTTTTTTTGTTTTTTGTGAAGAAGATTGGCCCTGAGCTAATGTCTGCTGTCAATCTTCCTCTTTTTTGCTTGAGGAAGATTGTCTCTGAGCTAACATCTGTGCCAATCTTCCTCTACTTTGCAATATGAGATGCCACCACAGCATGGCTTGATGAGCAGCGTGTAGGTCCACACCCGGGATCTGAACCCACGAACCCTGGGCCACCGAAGCAGAGTGCACGAACTTAACAACTATGCCACTGGGCTGGCCTCTGCAACCACTGTTTTTAACTTTCTTAATCTCTTGTTCAGTTGGTTTTACAAATGCAGGAATTGTGGGCGATACAAGAACGAGTAAGATATTGTCCCCACTCTCAGTAACTCCCAATGTACAGAATAGAACCACTCAACTATTTTTCTTAGGCCAAATTCATCCCTTCCTGGCTTCCTCATCTTTGACCCAGCATCCTTGGACTCCCTCTCTTTCTGCCTGGCATGGGGTCTAATCTGTGCTGCTGAGTCCAGCGATGTGATCATGCAGGCACTCCCTGCCGCAGGTGTACACTGCATCTGCATGTTTCGAGTGTTGCCCTGAGGATGCCACAGGGTGCCTTTATATTTTGGGTTCTGTCTGTTTATTTACTTTGTTTCTCATCCCTCACCCCACATCGTATGATCCAGGTTGGCTGCTGGGAGGTGGAAGAGGATCTTTTCACCACCCTCGAATAAAGACAAATTTTATAGAAGCAAAAGTCTCCTGCCTGAATCAGCATTTCTCTGCTATATAAACTTTAAATGGGCTTCCTTAAGGTGGTTGATACCATCCTAGATGACAGTTCTCAGAAAGGAAGATATGGCTGAAGATGTTTTGTTGCATTTAATTAAAAACTAGTTGTACTGAGAGTAATACTTTTGTGTGTGCCAATTTCAGAGTATCCTATCAGATTAAGAACAGATTTGTTGGGTATACGCAACACCACCAGTTTTAAGAAAACATAATTCCTAAAATTTGGTTTGATTCTGAATTTTTATTAATATTTTTTACATTTAACAATTTCTGCTACTTCTTTTTCTTATTGTCTCCAGCTCTTCTGAATGCTTTCATTATTATGATGCACATAAATGAACAAAAAAAAAAAACCCAAACCCTTTAGTTTCATAAATCAGTATAACAGAATGCAAAATATCGATTCTGTTTGTAAAGAAAATTTCTCTGTTGTCTAAAATAATTCTTATGAAAAGCTTTTAGCACTTACTATTTCATCATTATTCAAAATTCATTCCATGTTAAGAAATTTAAGCTCAGTTGGTCACACAGAAGGCAGAACTGTTGATTCTCAAAGTCATTGCCAATCAGTATCAACCAAAATTTCAGTTAAGAGAAATCATATGTAAGATGATTGGACTGAAATACGTCTAATACTCTAGAAGATTTAAAACATAATCCTATATCAAACCAGATTAAAATAGAGAGTAATAGGACAATTTCTTCTTGCATTCCTTTTGTCCCTTACAAAAAAATACAAAGACACAGACACACGCACCCACATGTCCACACATGCAAGTGCACACACCCAGAATTGCTTTTATTGTATTATGGTTGAGTGTAAAACCATGAATTTATGCTAAATTTTGGTGCACTTTATTATTGGCTCTAATTTGAGGCTATTTTTAAAGACAGCACTTGTAATTGAACCAATTTTTTTGTTGCTGTCACTGTAGAGAAGGCATGGTTCTAGGCAAGTGATATTCCTCAATGATCAAGACAAAGTCCCAGTCCCTATGAAGCACATGTTCTTTATTAATCCATGTGTCTGGAGAAAGATCTCCAGTTATGGTAAACATACTATGTATTGTCCAAATTGGTACAATTTTGAGAGTTATGTTGGGCACTAATAATAATGTTGGAGTAGCTGGTGTTCACTGGGATATGAAATTGCATCACTTCTAGGCACTATTTCATGATGGGTAAGTAGGTCTCGGGTCAGACTGCCTGGGTTAATATCTCTATTCTGCTAATTAATAGCTGTTTTCTCATGAGCAAGTTACAAATCCTAATTAATCCTCGATTTTCTCATATAAAGTGAGAATAAGATAGTACCTTAAGTTTTGTGAAGATTGAAGGAGATGGTACATGTAACATGGCACAGTACCTATGACACATTAAGAGTTCCATGATTGTGAGTGATGATTATCTAAGTAGAAATCATAGTTTTACTGGCAAGCAGTCATTATTTGTTTTGGGTTTTGTTCTAACAGATATTGTGAATTTATACTGCATCCATATTTGATATAAGCTCATTTGTTCTTCTTTTAAGTTTTCCTTGTCCTCCTTATAGAAATGTAAATCATTTCTACATTTTGTCCCCTAATTAACACTTTATAAAAGGAAATATTTCATAAATAGATACTTTCCGGCTTTGCATAAATATTTTTATATAGCTATAGGAAATATTTCATTGTGTAAAGACCTAATTCTCTACATTATATTTATTAAATATTTGATTAGTTACCACAACCACATGTTCTCTTAATATTCATTAATATTTTAATTATCTACAATTATTTTGACTACTCAAATTGTGGTCATGTTGCAGAAAACAATAACTCTTTTTCCTCACCTCAGAATTTCTGCTCTTCAATCAAATGCCACCTTCTGGGAGAGCCCTCACTATATCTCTCCACATCTGTCTGTCTAACTATCTATCTATCTATCTATCTATCTGTCTATCTATCTATCTACCCACCTACCTACCTATCTAACTACATGTTGTTCCCACCAGAATGTCAACTCTCTGACTTAAGATAATTTGTCTCTTGTCCACAGCTATAACTCTTAGAAGAGTGCTTGATATCTAGGAGGAGTTGAATAATATTTGTTAAGTGGATATTGAATAAATGGTAATTCACTTTTCTCTGTCTTTCATCTCAGTGAACAATTTGTTATTCTCAACTCTTCATTGTGTGAAACATAATTTTTGACATAATATGGAAAGTTAAACACTATTGTGTATTTTAAAAATATATGTAAAGGACAACACAATGTTTCCAGAAATTATTAAAGGTAGTATTACGTAATAAATTTCAAATTCTCTTAGTATCTATCTCATGCTCTTTCATAACTGTATCAACAACACAACCAAAGTCTCTCTTTGATCACAAAAACACAGCTAACTCTAGTTATCCAAGATAATGAGATATGAGAGTAGAATGAATTAAAATTCACATGTAATTCCCTAGTCACACTTTGGTCAGTATATTAAATGTCTTTACTTCCTAACTTTTAACTAGAGCTGCTGGCAGACAAGTGTCCCGCTTCTCTACGTGCCTCCATCCTGGAGAAGCTGAGAAACCATGAAATGTCTAAATGGAAAATGGGAGGAAGAGGTGTAACAAGGGCATTGCTCATCCATAGAAAGTCCCTAAATAATTAAATATGCAACTTTGAGTGAAAAAATGTATGTCATTAAACTGTATTTACAACTACATTGTATTTCCTACAGTTTGCTACAGACCTTAGCATACTCTTTATCATTTATTGTTTTCATACATATTGTTTATTTTCTACCCAGTTAGATTATAAGTACTTTGAAAAAAATATATAAAATATAAGAAGATAGGGAACACATATATATTTACATGTATGTAAATTTACAAATATGTGTACATATACATATATATTCCCTACCTTCTTCAAAATTATAGTATATGTTTGTTTATAGAATTTAATATGTGACATATAATAAGGTGATAAATACTAAATAAATAGATAATACATTAATAAATTAAATACCACATAAATAGATATCCTTCTCTGTTTCATAAACATATAACACTTCGATGAACAGGAATTGACATTTCTATTGTCAAGTGAAAAGATTCTCTTTGTTCACTTCTTCTGCCATTTTTCACACGAGTGAGCTGGTGTTGCAGATGCCAAGAGAAACAGCAGACAGATGCCATTTTGAAGACTCTCCTAGTCGGCAGAGTGTGAGTTTCAGATGGTGGGGACTTTGGCTCTTCACTTCTCTAGCTGAGGCGTGTGAGTCAGTGTCTGGTACAGAATAGAATGAATGAATTCAATGTCTAAATCTATTTTAAAATACAGTATGATAGGTAAAACAATAGAATTATATGCACATTTAGAGAGGAAAAATTGATTACTGCTATCTTTAAGGAGAGTTGGGAAAAATCTCATACAAGAGATTATGCGGAGCAAGATTATGAAGGAATAATAAAATACACATCAGTCAAAAAATTGTAGATTTGATCTTCCAAAAATGGGGTCTCATATATGTGTAAAATTACAGAAACATTAAATAGGAAGGCATATTCTCGTCTTATTCATGACAAAGAGTATCTGGATGTTTCTGGGTAGGTTCAAGGTGGAGAATGATGTCATTGTTGAGCTGCATGAGCTCAGTGAGAGTTGCTTTTCATTGATTTGTTTGATTTTATTTTGTTTTCATGATAGAAAGTCACAATATTGGATGCTCACTTTCTCACATTTTTTTTCTTTTTCCTTCTAAAATTCTTTCAGTTATTTTATTATATTTACATTGTTGTGGTTTATAACATCTACTTTCTGTCTTATATTCATAATTCCCTCAGTGATGCCTAAATATTACATTTAAGTAGAACTGAACTTACTGTCGGTTAATGAAAACACATTTCTACTTATTTCTTGTTTGGGGAATATTGTCCTTAATAGTTTTTTACAAACTTACTTATGATAACCATAGTTCCTGAGTTAATATATGCCTGGAAATATCTGCCTTTTGCCAAATACTTTAAGATTTCTGGCTCTAATTTAGAAATATAGGAAATTCATGAAACACATTTTTTCACTAAAGTGACTGTAGGCAATAGTCCACTGTTTTGTACAGTTGGATGGTGGTGAAAGAAGCATAGAGTCAGTCTGATTTTTATCCTGTTGTAGATTATTTAACTTTGTTTTTATTTTATTGCTTTGAGAGTCATAACGATTTTTATTTTACTTTTGATGTCTGGCAACTATCATAAGAAATAACTCAATAGATAACTGCATCAATTTTGTGAGGGATGTTGGAGTACTTTTCAACTTGTAGAGTCAACATTTCTTTTATTTTCAGAAAGTTTCTTTGAATTATTTCTTTTTTTGTCTTGTTTATCTTTTATTCATTAAGGATTCAGTTAAACACATATCGCATCTGTTTTATTTGTGCATTTCTTTGCATTTCACTTACTTTCTTATTCTCCTCTGCCATGTTTTTTTTTTTTTTTTTTTTTTTTTTTTTTTTTTTTTTTGGTGAGGAAGATCAGCCCTGAGCTAACATCTGTGCTAATCCTCCTCTTTTTGCTGAGGAAGACCGGCTCTGAGCTAACATCCATTTCCAATCCTCCTCCTTTTTTTTCCCCCCAAAGCCCCCCAGTAGATAGTTGTACATCACAGTTGCACATCCTTCTGGTTGCTATATGAGGGACACAGCCTCAGCATGGCTGGAGAAGTGGTGCATCGGTGTGCGCCCGGGATCTGAACCCGGGCTGCCAGTAGTGGAGTGCGTGCACTTAACCACCAAGCCATGGGGCCGGCCCCGCCATGTGTTTTTTTTAATGAAGTGACCATTCTCCATGCAGCTGCTTCCAATGTGGCTAAGAGTTTTCTGATGGCTTTATATTTTGATTAGACCTCTTTCCTGAGCTCTGGGTGTTTATTTTTTAAATCCCTTTATATTGTTTTATAAATTCCTACTTGAGACTTTGTTTTGAGCTCTATTTACAGATGCCATTTTTATTATATATTTTTTGACTCCATGAAGAATTGATTAATCACTCTTTTTTGGCTCCATGACAAAATGTGTTTTTCCCTAAAATGTGTCTTCATTTTTATTTTTTCTGTTCATCATCACTTTTTTTCCTTACAGCATATTTATAGATCCTATATCTATTTCCTGTTTCATTATTTGTATTTGAATGGCACGAGTTCTTATGGGAACAGATATTTAAAGAATGATGATGTACAGGAATACCTGCAGGAAGATTCCACGCCTTTCATTAAAACCCAGTATAATGTGAGCGTGTGCATGTGTGTGTGTGTATAGGGGAGGAGAAGGGAGAGCAAGCAAAAAAGGCAGAGATATTTGTCTGCTGTATTCATTCATGTCACTCAAAAGACTAATGCTTGGCACACAATGCGCATTCAATGACTTATGTATTGAGTGGACAATGAAGTGATTTAGCTCTGATAAATCTTGGCTGACCAAGATTAGGAGGGCAGTGCTGCGCACCAACACCTGGTGGCCTCCTTGCCCTGTGTTTTGCAAAAGTTGGCTTGCTAAGAGATTTCTAGACTCATACTGACCTCCCTAAACATGCCACACTATCCAACAGGGTTCAGGGAAGCTCCCACAGCATTCTTTGTATTCATCATGTTTCAAACGAAAGGTCTTTGCTTTTTTTCCTCAGATGAGGATGAGGCCACCTACTGGAGAGCTCTCTTCTCTGAGATTCTATTAGATTCCGCAGGCCAGGGGATCCTTTTATATTTTCAATGATCTTGGCAGTCCTTCTACACAGATATTGTAGTTTCAGTTATAAGTTTCCCTCTTTTTCATTCTCTCATCGTTTTCATACAGAAGAAAGGTAAATAGATATATGTTCTTTATTATCTTAACGGTTATCATATCTCCTCTCTCTCTTCTACATTCTTTCTGGCATGTATCTTTATCATTGGAACATAACTTGGGGTCATGTGGTTGTATGCCCCAGTTTTATATGGATTAGAAAGGTAAATGCTATTGTATATGTTGATAAAAGAAGGACCTCAGTAAATAAATGACTTTATCTAAATATTTTCAGCAAGAATGAATTACCTTCAACTAACCCCAGAACAACAGCATTGTAAAAGTTGCCCCACATTTCTTACTTTAGGTCTAGTTTAAGCACATTTGTATAGCTGTCAAGTGAATTACACTGGTGACTTATTCTTGGAGCTACAGTGAACAAAATCAGAACCTAAATGAGATCATTAATGAGATTTTTCTAGTACCAGGTCTCTTGACAGGGAACATTTGCTGGAAAGTTTTCTAGGTCCAAATGCTCTAAGTAGTGATGTCAGGTGTGAAACCGTAGGGATTTCAGTCATGGTTCAGTTTGTATGAAGCCAGAAAGGTCATCTCTATATTGCACTACATGAGGATGGTAGGGGTTCATCTACTTATCTGCAAATCTTGGTTACAGTTGTTAATTACCGTCAAAATAATTCCGACCTTAATAATTATACTCCTTTGTGACATTTAATATGTAAGGAATTGTCCTTGATCAGCAACACTGATGATCTTTGCTCCACGTCCTTCAAAGAGAACATGATTTTTATCCTATACTCTAAATTCTATCAAAGTGTATTAAAAAAATGTTGAGAAAATTACTGTTTCTGTGTGAGTGTGTTTGCGAAAGTATTTAGGGAAAGCCAGAAGTCAGATTCTAAAGAGCCATGCATCATAGTTCGAGGTTAAATATTTTCTGAGGGCAATAGAAAGTTAATAGACAGTTTGAGACAGTCTTTTAAATGACAGATTGGCATCTTAGAAATGGGTTGAAATGAAAGAGGTTTGTGGACTGGATTGGAGGAGAGCGAAAATAAGATGTAAATGAAGGAGAGGCTACTGTGGACACCTGAAAAACACATACTGTGCTCTTGAGCTAAGCAGGGCAATAGTGATGGCAAAGAAAAAAGAATAAGATATGAGATCATTAGACAAGAAGGAAAATCCAGAGGTTTTGGTGGTTGGGTAAATAAAGGAAGTTAGGAAGGTGAAGACTTTGGAATGATTTCCAAGTGTTTGGCTTTGGTTACTAAAAACATAGCGGTACCACCAACAGCAGTAATTACGTGGAGAAGGGTGGTGAACTCAGATTTAGGCTTGTTAACTTTCTGTTGGCCTTGGAACATTCGGGAGGAACTCTGCAACAACCAGGCAAATATAGGGATCTGAGGCTCCTGGGAAATGTCAGAGATGACATGGAGATGGACCCTTTGAGAGTCAGTAAGAATCCAGGGAGATTGCAGAGAGAGAGGAGGAAAGGGTCTAATGGTGGAACTGAAAGGAACCTGAATATCTTGGGGGAAAAAAACTCTTGCTTGGTATTACTATTTTCTAAAATAAAATTTAAAAAATGTCTGCTATTTACTAAAATCTGACCTCAAGCAGTTTATAAGTAAGTAACTCTGGTAAAGTTGGTTTATAAGTATTCACAAATATAATGGATTTTCAGAGGATGATATGACATTTCGGTAGAGCCTGCCTGGCAAACATTGGGAAAGAAACAAGTATATTTTTGGTGGAGGGAAGAGTGGTAGCAAATAAACACAGGCAGGAAGTTTTGCAACCTGTCCCAGGAGGCGTAATATTTCAGTTGATTGTAGGTTTGCTAGAATACATAAAAGGGAAAAGGAGATAAAGATGGAAAAACAGATTTGGACAAACTAATGTAATTTGAACTTGGTTATTTAGATATTAATTAAACAATAAAGATTTTCTGCTACATATTATAAATTCAGATACTTGCATAACTTGTCTTGACAATTACTTTAACCATTGCTTCACATGTAGAAGCAGAAAACTCTTTTTAGCACGCTATTCATTTCCATTTTAATACCACTATTTAAAAATATTGAAAGTGAATTATAATCTAAATTCAGTTACTCAGAAATCTTCTTTTGTCCAATATCATTATATTTATATTCAAAGGAGCATTATGAATAGAGTTTTATTCCCTAGAGATCCATTGGGTTAGCATGGTAGATGATATTTTATCTATCTGTCTCAAAAGCAATTTAGCATATTTAAGACACTGATGATTAAAACACAAAATATAATATATCTGGGCTAGTTATTCATTGTTTAACATTGAAATGTGTGTTACTTTTATGAACTCCTTACACATTATGTTTTAAAAATGCAATTCTTTGTGAGTATACCTTAAAAATTGCTTACACATTTAGGGAAAGAATAATCAGAATTCAAAAGGTGTCATATTTCCATTCTTGAAGCATTGAATTGAGAGGCTTGATAGAATAAGTTTTTAAGGCTCAAAAGGCTCTTTTTATCTGAACTAAAAAGATAGTTCATAAAAAGTTCAGATAACTATGTCATCTGAAAAAGCGTGCTATTTAGCACAAAATATTAGACAGGCAGTATATTTGCACATTAAATCTTACAAGATCTGGAACAAAACCTAAGGCACAACACTTTCGGAAAAAGGTACAATTGAACTGAATAGGGGAAAAGTATTAAATGGATATTGACATGCATTTTAAGTTGCATTAATATTTAATTTTAGATAACATTTGTAAAATGAATGGAAAATAATGTAAAATACTTAGAATTTTTGATGAACAGTTTATTACTTAAGATGTGTAATATGAACTGTTCATTGCAGCCACATGTATATGTAAAATAAACGAGATAGAAAATTAAATACTTCTGATAATTTTCAAAAAATATTGGCAGGATAGTCTCAAAATGATAGTGTCCCATAGGATAAAATTGTGTGTGTATAAATTAACTCATTTTCATAAAACAGTTGGTAATAACCCAACAGAGAAATGCAGACATTTCTATTAAGGTCAGGAACAGGAAATTGTGCCTGATACCTATTATTATTATTTAATAATAATATTTTTTTTTGATTTTTATTGATATTTTAATGGTTTCTAACATTGTGAAATTTTGGGTTGTACATTTTTGTTTGTCCATCACCCCATATATGACTCCCTTCACCCCTTGTGCCCACCCCCCACCCCCACTGCCCGGGTAACCACAGTCCAGTTTTCTCTGTCCATGTGTTGGTTTATATTCCACATATGAGTGAGATCATACAGTGTTTGTCTTTCTCTTTCTGGCTTATTTCACTTAACATAATACGCTCCAGGCCCATCCATGTTGTTGCAAATGGGACGATTTTGTCTTTTTTTATGGCTGAGTAGTATTCCATTGTATATATATACCACATTTTCTTAATCCAATCGTCAGTCGAGGGACACTTAGGTTGCTTCCACTTCTTGGCTATGGTGAATAATGCTGCAATGAACATAGGGGTGCATAAGCCTCTTTGGATTGTTGATTTCAGGTGCGTTGGATAGATTCCCAGTAGTGGGATGGCTGGATCATAGGGCATCTCTATTTTTAATTCTTTGAGGAATCTCCATACCGTTTTCCATAGAGGCTGCACCAATTTGCATTCCCACCAGCTGTGTATGAGGGTTCCTGTTTCTCCACATCCTCTCCAACATTTGTTGCTTTTTGTCTTGGTGATTATAGCCATTCTAACGGGCGTGAGGTGGTATCTTAGTGTTGTTTTGATTTGCATTTCCCTGATGATTAGTGATGTTGAGCATCTTTTCATGTGCCTATTGGCCATCTGTATATAAACATTATTAAATTAAAAGGTATTATTTAACAATATTATTAGAGATATTAGGCAATATAATAAAGTTAGAGGAAAATATAAGATGTAAAAGATTAAAATGAAATTAGTATAGTGATATATAATCAAGAAAATCATAAAAATCAATAAATTCTACAAAATACTAACAATAAGAAGGTTCACTAGAGGCCAGCCCTGTGGCCCAGTGGTTAAGTGTGCGTGCTCCACTTCTGCAGCCCAGGGTTCGCAGGTTCGGAAACTGCACGCACACCGATGCATTGCTTGTCGAGCCATGCTGTGGCGGTGTCCCATATAAAGTAGAGGAAGATGGGCATGGATGTTAGCCCAGGGCCAATCTTCCTCAGCAAAAAGAGGAGAATTGGCATCAGACGTTAGCTCAGGTCTGATCTTCCTCACAAACAACAAAAAAAAGAAAGTTCACTAGATATATATACATAATTTTATTTATATTTGATATTTTTATCCTGGAAATAACCAATAATGCAATAACGTTTTTGTTTCTAAGCCTATTCTCCACTGAGTGGTCTCTTGACATATGTGTAAAACATTTGTGCATGTGCTTCCTGCTGAAAATATATAATGTAATAGAAGACTTTAAAGAAGATGGGAAGATGTATCATTTTAAAGATGTATATCTTTACAGATGAATCTAGAAATTAAATGCAACTTTTAGCAAAATCACAATAGGACATTTTGTGTCACTTGAAAAACTGATTCTAAAATTCGTTGGAAATCGTCATGAATGTGGGTATGTGGGGGCCGTAGAGGTTTATCGTTTCAAGTTGGAAAGCATATTGTGAATCTGTAATGGCTGAAATAGAGTGGATTCAAAAGGATACAGACAGATATATTAACCAAATATAAACTACAGAAAAAAATCCATGCGTGTATGTGAACTTCACATTTGACAGAAGTAGTTTTACAAATCGGTGGGAAAGGATCACCTGTTTAACAACTGATATGGGAATAATTTACTATGTACGTGAGAAAAATTAAACTAGATTTTTACTTTACCCATATACATACAAAACAATCCAGACTGAAAAGATATCTAACATTTAAAATATCTTGAAGAAAATGTAGGGGAATATATATATATTTTTAATCTCAAGGCTCTAAATATTTCCTAAACACAGCATATAAAGCATAAATTTTAAAGGAAACGTTTGATATATTTGAGTTAAACCAAATAGAACGTCTGTATGTGACACTGATTGTAAAATTTTTGTGACAACACCACCAAAAAATGGAAATAGACCAAATGGCCTTTAATATGGGAAAGGATACAGATATGTAGTGGTGCTATATTAACAGAAAGGAAGATTGCACAGTAGGGAGCATGAATGAACATATATATAATCCAGGGCATATCACAAAAATATATTTAGTAAAAACGGGTAAGTTACAGAATGATGCAAATTGTAGGATAGCATTTATATAACGTAGGAACAAAAATGATAAATATTTTTTAATTTTTATATTTCTGTGTTTGTAAGTATATAAACTTGGACTGGGAAGTTTGCATCTACAAAGTGGGAAACAAAATGAAACTGATGATTGGGCATAAAACGGCCTCAACTTTATCTGTAAGGTTTTCTATAAAAAAATTTAAGAGGTTTTCTCTTAAAAAAAAGATAATATAGCAAAATGTGAACAAATACAAATTTGGGATTGTAGGTATATAGGACTTTTATGCTCTTTTTGTGCTAGGTAGTAGATTTCTTATTTTCTCAAAACAAAATCTCATGAAATTGTTAGAAATAATAGATGAATAAAGAGATGCTGATGATTCCTAGAGCAGGAAACAGGGCATACTGTTGAGCAGCAGCAAGTACGCTCAAAAGAAACCCTCATCGGTCAGATGACAGCAAACAATGCCAATAGTGATGGATTAAAAACGAAAAATGCAACCACTACACACACAGCATGCTGCTTCTCAGTTGTTAGGTCTTCCAGAACTTTGATAGGATGGGAAGAATATAAGTTGACTAAAATTATGTCCTCTCCACTCTATAAGATAGGGATCAAAACAGAACTTAAATTCCATTACAGAAAATTATAAAATAATATTTTTGTAGAGATAAGTTTGTGCATTAATATTTATATCCGTTGTAATTTATATCCTCCCCCCTGCCCCCAGTTTTATTACAAGTTGGTTTAGCTGTAACTTGGCTAGTTTATCTCAATTCTTAGACAATCAGGAGAAGGTTAATTATCATGACCGAAATTTTATGTGTGTATATACATGTATGACATCATATGTATATCATACATATAGGATAGTTTGCTTCTTCTCAAACTAGAGATGACATGTATTTAGATAACATTTTGTCTTTGTTCGACCTAAAATCTGATTCTTCACTGAGAGGTATTTATAGTGAAGTACAGCCAACATTTCATTGTGTGAACTACAATTTTCATCTTTCAAGGTCATACTTATAATAGAAATACTAATTAATAGCTAGAATTTATGGGCTTTTTTATCTTCTAAGTACTTTACCAACAATTAATTTAAGGCTCACAAGAACCATGGGTACCCTAATTTCTGTAGGATAAAAGAACGGTTATACTGGGCTCTTTAGGAAGGAAATTAGATGAGAATATGTCTTCATATATATTTACAATATTCATCAACATAAGTAGGGAACATAAAAGGGAAAAACATATAATTCAGCTTATCGTTATTGTGAAGTTGTTGATTTCTAGAAAAAGAATGCCCTATTTTCCTTTTTCTAAAATAAGGTACAATAAATTAAACTTTAATAAAGTGTGGAATTTACTTGTTTGCAGTGACTCACTGAAGGAAATTCGTAAGTAGAGTATAAATCTACTTATACACTGTAGGAGGTCATAATCGTTTATGATATGTACATTTTATTTCAAGATTATTCCATATTCCATCTGTTAAGCTGGAGACAAATGAGGTCTTTTGAAGCACAACCTGTCATATTATTAATAATTTTTTGGTGATGGTTGTTGTGAGCACTGAGATCATTGTGGCACTTTGCTATGATATAAATTTCACATTATTCTGTTATAATCTGGAACATTCTGGCTATTTGCAATTAATTAAAACTAAACATTTAATACTACAGATGTAGGCAAGAAAATGACTCACCATGGTTTGTCTCTCAATTAATATCGTGCCTACAAAATTTGATAAAGTGGTGTGCTTGGGGAAAATGCTACTTGTGAAAAATTGTATTTATTGTCCTTTTAAAAATTTTTTACTTTTAAGTGATCTGAAAGACCTGTCATTTTTACCTTTGATTATGTATTTGAAAGATATTTCTGTTTTAGCAGTGTTGATAGAGCCCCACGGTTTATATAGTAAACGCAGAGAAATGACTCACCTGAACATTTTGCCTGAATTCACCTCCAAAATTAACTTGGCATGTGAATAATATGAGAAAAATGTTTCTCTGCTTAATCAGTAGAGTTGTCTACCAATCTCACAGTAATTGGCATTCTTCTCTGGGAATTCGGCTGCCTAAAGTTATTAAAGATGCCATCATTGCTTTGAAAGGCAGGTGACTGGGCTCTTGGAGGATTCCAGTTTAGTTAATTACATGATCAGGAACATCTCTTTCTTTTTTTCTTCCTTCCTCCCCGTCTCTCCTCTTCTTCCTCTTCCTCCTTCTTCTTCCTCTTTTTCCCCTTCATCCTCTTCTTTTAAACATCTATGACTGTTTTGTTGATCAGCCCCCAGTTCCACCACACAATTGTTTTGCAGGTGTATCATGGGACCCTGCATAGATAGCTTCAAAAAGTACTTTATACAGAGCCTGCATCTGTAAATGTGAACCTCTTAACTAACCGGGGAAAAGTTCAGTGTGTCTTGCTAAAGCTGTGCCTATGTGAGAAAGCGAAGAGGTGTAGCTAATCTAGGCAAGATAACTATTTTGAAAAGAAAATTCTTTTTCTCTTGGAATAATTATTTATAGTTATCAAGAGTCTTAATTCGCTACATAATTTTCTAACCATTCAAATACTCACTTCACTTTAAGGCATATAAATATATGAAATAAACATCTTTTATTTCTCACCCATCCACACAGTCAAATATTATAATTAGTTGATAGTTTAATTTAAAAAAAACCTGAGTAATCAGGCTTCTGCCATTGATCTATTTATTCAAAAGCCTAGTTTACCCCTCAGTCTTTGTTATTATTTGGCTACTTTTGCCCAGCATTTAGGGCTTATTGTTTCAATAATAGGATGGTTACATGTCAATAATGAGTTCACTAATGAATAGCATCAAAGATCAATGTTAGCATTCTCTTAATGCAGTTTAAAAGTCCCTCCCAAGGGTTTGTCTAGGAAACGATTCACGGATAAATAATCTACTATTTTCTGGACAAAAGTTGCTTCTAGTGACGGTACAGGTTCAATAAATTATTGACATAAACCTGAGGAAACATTTTCCAACATTACCAATGCTGTTGAGAACTAATGGGGACAGAGATGGTTCAACATCCTATTGATTTAGAGATTTTAGGGAATTCTAACTGCATTTTCTAACCTGTTCATCAGGAATAATCTCAGCATTTCTATGGTAGACTAAATAATAACCTCAAAGATATCCACATCCTAGTCCTTGGACCCTGCAAAAATTATCTTTTGCGACAAAAGGGATTTCATAGATGCGATTAAGTATCTTGAAATGGGGCAATTATCCTGGATTATCCCAGTGGACTCTAAATGCAATCACAAGTGTCCTTAAAAGAGAGCCAGAGGGACATATGACTACAGTGAAGGAGAAGGCAATGTGACTATGGAAACAGAGATTGGAGTCATGCAGCGAGGAGCTGAGGAATGTAGGCAGCTCTAGAAATGGAAGAAGCCAGGAACCGATTCTCCTCTGGAGCCTCTAGACAGAACTAGCCTTGTCGAGACCTTGGCTTTACCCCAGTGAAACTGATTTCAGACTTCTGGCCTCAAGAACTGTCAGAGAGTAAATTTATGTTGTTTTAAGCCTCCAAGTTTGTGGTAATCTATTACAGCATCTATAAGAAACTAGTACAATATCCCTTTAAGCCCCTTTCCCATTAATAGTTTACACAAGTAACTAGTCTAAGCCAGTGCATAACTGGTCACACATGTATAGAACACTTGCCTCTAATTATATGTCTACACTTTGTTTATATTGATAATTTTTGGTTTAGTGCTTCCTTGTTTAGTGCACTTAGATTTTTTTGACTTGCATTTATTTCCTTTATAATTTTCACAAAGTGATCACCAACATTTTTATCTACTGGCAATGCAAACAACTCACCTGGTTTTTAAGCATAATTCATTTTCTAAGTGACTCTGTACAGTTAAAATTATTTTAGTAATCTATTTATAACTAAGACATTTGGCTCCATAACAATGAATCCTCTTCTGCTTTGCAGATAGAATACTTAAAAATTGAGAGAAGAGATGTCTCCGTTTTAAAATTTGCTTGACATTTCACTATCCATACTCGACTGGGTAAATTGCAGTAAGTTGAAAAAAAGATACAAGCCTTGTAAGCCCCAAGGTACCATCTCGAGAGCAGATTGCACAGGAAATCTCTGATCACACTTATTGAAAACTACTGTATTAACACTTTAGTCTCCAGATTCATGGGCTCAAAGTGTGCATACATCAAAAACATATTCATAAAACAATTTAATAATTATATAGAGCATAGCAATGTGTATGGATTAGTCTAAATGTGTACCTAATCTTGTTTTATAAACATTACTGACTAGTCATGGAAAAGAGGATCAGATATCCTAGATTTAATTCCAATTGAACCGAGTAACCTCAGTCTCTGAGCTTCTGTCATTTCCTATAAAGTGGGAAGACTGGGCTGTATTACCCCTCTCGGCTTTAAAGATTCAGTGGATTTTATGGTCAAATTAATAAAAAAAAAAACCCTCTCTTTGTGACTGTTACCTCCAAACCCTGGTGTCGGCCATGTAAGGTTGGTTTGAATCAGTAAAGAACTGCTCATTTGGTTCCTTTGGTTAGTTCCACAACTAACAAATACAGCCAGCCCGTTATTCTCAGAAACATGGGTTAATAGTGTCTTTCTTTTTAATTATACATCCAGTTAGTTATTCTCAAGGAGACAGTTAATATATTTTTTAAATTACACAAGAAATAGAAGCAAATTCTTTTAAGTGGGCATGTCTATATAAATGACTTGCAGGTATGATTAAGAAAAATGCGCACATTTCTTAACGACCCACGAGTGTCCTCATGGGGTTATGGAGACTCTTGTGATTTACCTGTGTACAATCCATGTACACATGTACATGTGTAAGGATTGCATGTATTATGCAATCCTTAGTGCTTTCATTCTCTAGGTAAAATTCAAGCAAGTTTCATGTGTGTACATGTGTGTGCATGTATGTGTGTGTTTATGTGTGTGCACGTGTGTGTGCATGCAGGGTGTGAGGTAGAGGTGGGGATGGTTGTCTATGAAAGGATGTATGGAAAGCTGGCCTCATATCCACAAATATATGCCAGGAACTCTGACCTACATTTTCTCTTAGATTTGTGTGTTGGATTTTATTTCTGATTACGTGAGCATTTCAAGTCAAAGCATAATTTTTTCTTGGGATTATTTACACTTAATGCAAGTCAACACTCACACAGAATTTTAAGAAGTAAGTTGAGCAGAGGGCCAAAGGGTATGAGAGGAAAGAGAGAAGAGCCTGTACAGGGAATTGGATTTCAATGATTACGGAGACCTGAAAAGATAAGCTGCTGACGACTTTCCCACAAAGTGTCACATGAAAACATTAGAGAGGGGGCAATTTAAGGTGGGCCCTTCACCATGGCAGCTAGTAATGCTGCCCCTGCATATTCGTTGTCTCTGGTGGAGTCAGGTCCTCTGAAAAGTTAAAAGGATCTCCTGTACCTTCTACTCTATTTCCTTCCTCTCTAAACTGAACATTTCTTCTCTCATGCCAGAGGCCACTGTAGCAACCGAGTCTGGTATCATTTATACTAGGACTCTTAAAACTGTATCACTAAATTGTGGAGCCCTTATTTTTCCCTTTTGAGTTGTTCCAACCTAAAAGCCTTTAACTGTGATGGGGAAGAGGGCTATGGTAAATTGTTCCAATCCAACAACCTATGATTTTGCGTGCAGCCCTTGTAGGCAGATAAGAAGTACAAAGCTGCATTGTTGTGCCCCGACAGTCTACAAGAGCTCATATAGTTCACCTCTTCCAGTGCCCAGTATCTGAGTGTGTGGCCACTAATGGAGGCAATTTGGGCGTGGTGTAAGTGGAAATGACTCACACATGGCTGCTATCAGGCACATGGAGCCCCGTAACATGTATATTGAGCAGTTGTGATAAGAGATGCAATCAAAGTGAAACTTTATTTATTTTTCTTATTCAGTAGTGACATCTTCCCCCTCCAAAGGATGGAAACTCATGTAGGCACTCTCACTTGTCTGCTCCCTCTTCAGTAATAAGAAGTCCAATGATCACTTTATATCACAAATACAGTCACATGTCATACTTAGAATGTTCATTCCAAGATATTAACAACCATAAACTTGATTCCACATTTTGTTATATCTTTGCCAGCTCTAGTCACCTGAGTGTGGACTCCAGCACAGGGAAGGGGCATGGTTGGTCTCATCTTTATTATTCTACCTGTTGGTGTGCTTTACCCTCCACCTCATAACTGTCCAAAGATTATAACAAAAAATTTGTAATAGACACAAACTGTATATATTCAGGTTGTACAGTGTGATGTTTGGATACACATATACATTGCTAAATGATTAGCTAATTAACATATCCATCACCTCACATAGTTATCTTTTTTGCATGCGTGTGATGAGAACACTTGAGATATCCTTTCTTAGCAAATTTCAAATATACAATATAATATTATTAACTATAGTCACCATGCTGTACGTTAGAGCTCCAGAACCTATGTATCTTATAACTGAAAGTTTTTATCTTTGACCAACATCTCTCCATTCCCCCACCCACCCCCAGCCCCTGGTAACCACCATTCTACTCTCTGTTACTGTGAGTTCAACTTTTTTTTTTTTTTTGGATTCCACATATAAGTGAGATCATGTACGTTTTGTCTTTCTGTGTCTGGCTTATTTCACTCAGCATAATGTCCACCAGGTACATCCACATTGTTGCAAATGGCAGGACTTCCTTATTTTTTATGGCTGAATAATATTACTATATATGCGTTCTACATACAGTAATATGTGTATATATATATATATGTATATATATATATCTCATTTTCTTTATCCATTCATGCTTCAATGCACACTTAGGTTGTTTCCATATCTTGACTACTGCGAATAATGCTGCAAAGAACATGGGCGTGCAGCTTTCTCTTCGAGATAATTGTTTCATTTCTCTTGGATAGGCATTAAGAAGTGGAATTGCTGGATCATATGGTAGTTCTATTTTTAATTTTTTAAGGAAACTCCATACTGTTTTCCATAATGGCTGTGCCAATTACATTCCCACCAACAGTCTATAAGATTTTGTTTTTCTCCACATCCTCGTGAACATCTATCTTTTGACTTTTTGATAATAGCCATTCTAACAAGTGTGAAGTGATATCTCATTATGGTTTTAATTTGCGTTTCCCTGATTATTAGAGATGGTCAGCACGTTTTCATATACCTGTTGACCATTTGTATGTCTTCTTTGGAAAAATGTCTATGCATATCCTTTGCTCTTTTTTTAATCTGTTTTTTTTTTGCTGCTCAGTTATATGAGCTCCCTATATATTTTGGAGATTAACCCCTAATCGGATATATGGTTTGTGAATATTTTCTCCAATTCCATAGGTTGCTTGTCACTCTGCTGATTATTTTCTTCACTGTGAGAAACTTTTTAGTTTGATATGGTCTTCCTTGTCTATTTTTGCTTTTATTGCCTGTGTTTTTGGTGTCAAATCCAAAAAATCCTTGCCAAGTCCAATGCCAAGAAGTTTTCGTCTGCATTTCTTCTAGGAGTTTATGGTTTCAGGTCTTACATTTAAGTTTTTAATCCATTTTGAGTCGATTACTGTATAATGTGTAAGCTAGGGCTCCAATTTCATTCTTTTGCATGTGGTTGTCTAGTTGCCTCAACATCATTTATTGAAGAGACTATCCTTTCCCCACTGTGTATTGTTGGCACGACTGTCAAAGATTAGTTGATGGCAAATGTGTGGGTTAACATTTTAAGTAGGGGGATATAATAAAAATCTGTGTTTTGGGAAGGTTAATGTGGCTGAAGAGTCTAGGATGAGCATACACACAGACACACACACAGACACAACTAGGCTTTTAAGTTTTGTAAAGGAGAGAAAAAATGTATCATTTGACTTTGTTTTTCCAGAATTTTGGCTATAAGCATGGAGTAGGTGCCAAACATATTTGTTAAAATATTAAATGACTGGATAGAGATAGGAGGCCTTGAAACAAGTCAGTCAAAAATCATTATTATAGTACAGGAGATATATAGTGAAATTTGGAAATAGGATAGGGAGAGATTTTAAATGTACACTCTTTATGAATTAGCAACTAAATATACACCAAGAGAAAGAGACAATGCCTCAAAGTGGATCAAAATTCCCTAACTTTGGATGTTTCTGACATTATTATGAGAAATAAGAAAGTCAGAAGGAAGGCTCTATTTGGATTGGAAGGGGTGTAAGCTTTATGACTGTTTACACATTCATGAGATTACTTTCTTGAATTAGTTTGAGATCATGCTAGAAAAAGAGTGGGCTTGGCAAGGTCAGACAACAGATGTGTAAAATGGGATGATGAGGAAAAAGACGACCATGTTTAGAGTATTGTGTTTCCAGTGGAGTTGGGGTTTGGGTCAGAGTGAAGGGATCTCAAAGAAAAGCCTTCTTTACACAGTTTATTGTCTTCACCAGAATTGATGCTAAGAATAGCAATAAAAGGTGAAGCTAGATGTGTTACAGGCTCTTGTCAGAAAAGAATCAATCATTTGTCTGAGGCTAGAAGGAATCAAGCATTGGTATTTAAAATTGTCTTTAAACAAGAACGAGCCATGATAGATGGAGGGAGACTTGACTAGCAGAAAAATAAAATGAATAGAACTAATACTGGGTAGCAGGAATAAATACAAAGTGATTAATTCTGAACACATCGTAGAGGAATAGACATCATTATTTCCCATGCTCTGATCATGACAAAGGATGAGAGGAAGGCAGGCAAGGCTGACAGTGTTATAGTCCAGAAAGACAGGGAGGCGGATGAGTAGATTTTTAGTAGATAAGAAATCCTTTTATAAATAGGACAAAGTTAAGTGAAATTTAAAAATTCTTAAATCAGGGAGAGTACTTTAATTTTATTTTGCACTATTCCAATATGGTAGACAATGTTGTGTACCAAAAGCTCAAGGAAGATCCTACGTCTATCTTAGCACCACAAGTAGTCATGGGGACAAGTTCCAAGGGTAGACTGCCTGGGCTTTATTCTAACGTGCTATATGACCTGGGGGCAATTGCCCAAACTCTCTGTTCTTCACATTTGTAATCTGTAAAATTGGAATGGAGTGTTACTTACCTTAACAATGTGATAACCAAGTTTGTTCTTACCTGTAAATCACTTAGAACAGTGCCTGTATAGTCTGTGTTAAACAAACATAAATAAGACGCATCATGGGAAAAAGCAGGATTCCAAATTCAAAGCATAAATTTCAGTGTAAAGAGGCATCAACAAGGACTCTCCATCTTATGTAGAAATAACGTCAGTCCTGAGAGCACCCCAATGCACTCACTTTTCTTAGACTTTTCATCTTCTTGAGAGTTCCTGAAGCCCAGAGAAATCAGGATTGAAACTCAGGGACAGGATGGGTTTCCTAGCTTAGTTTTAATTTTTCCAAGCTCCTTAACATGGCACTGGAGCTCCATTCCTGCCCAAAACAAAAGAAATAGAAAAAATAATTAAGAAAAAAGTAACATAATTTTTGGGTATATGCTACCATAATTTCTCTAGTCCAAAATTCTTTCCATGTCTCTCTTACAAGCAAAGAAGATTTTGTTTTAAATTGGATCCTAAGGGTTAAATAAAATCAATAAGAAACTTCAGAGTGCAGAGAACTTAAATTACCAATATTCTCGGGACAACGAAATTTATCACTATGTCTACCCTAGAGTGGAATTTGTTTGATTAGAAATTATCAAAAAAACATAAATTGTGAAGATCCATTCCACAGAGGCCTATACTGATCTCATTTTCAAAAATTCAAAGATTCTTGGAGGCAAAATGCAAGGTAAAAAGTTCCTCAAAATACAGACATGAGATGACTATGGTGATTTGGGAAGGTATATAATTTACAAGTATTAAGGGCATATAGTTCTACGAAGAAGACCTTAAGGTAGCATTCAGCCCCTAAAAAATATAACACACACAGTCATTTGGGTTTTCACTAGGGTTTGCTATTCAGTATAGTTAAGTGTTAAGTGTCCTTGATCTAAACTCAATACTCACACCTTGGTGCTTACACATACATCCACTTTGATCTTCATATTTGTAAGTGTGACCCAGAGCAAGTTTTATGATTCCAGGCTTATTATAGGGCAAGATGATTTATAGTTAATCAGAGTCTTTTATTTCCTAAATGAAATTTCTCCACCAGCCACATCTCCAAAGAAACGTTAATATGGGAAAAAACCTAAAGGGGGGAAAACAATGAGGAAGTGATCCAGACAAATTGGATGGTACTAAATAAATAATCACTACATGAAAACATCGTTTTTATTTTAAGAGCTCCTATGGATGAAGACTCCCGTCTAACTGCAGACTATCTGCTTTGTCTGTGATTTGGTCCATTTTCTCTGGCTTTCAGTAGATTATTATCTGAGTTAATAGCTTGTTAATATTGATAAGGTAATAATTATAGTATGCTTTAAAGTTCTTACTGTTGAAAACGCCTTTTCTTTTCCTTACACAAAGCTTGCATATGTCAATGCATTCAGCTGACTAAATGCTGTGTCTTATCTTAAGAATGAGAGGCAGGTGGTCAGAAAACATGGGTTGAAGAGTTGGCTGGACTACGTACCACCTTGAGGATGTTAGGCTGGTAAACGCACGTCTCCCTGTGTATCGAAAGGTGGCAATAATATCTCCTCTCAGAGTTGCTTAGGAATTAAATGAGAAAAACAAAACAAAAACACGTGAAACGTAGACCGTGCAAAGACGCGATTGATAACTTGGAGGAGGAAATTGTGCCTTACCAAGATTAAGGGACTTTTGAAAAGTCGCTCAGGGGTGAGGGTCAGGCCAGGCTGAGTCACCAGGTTTGTCTCACTTCTGGCTACACTTTTCTAAATGCACAAGACATTACAAAATTTGACTTGTTATTCTGACTTTGGACAAGTCACAACTTCTTGTCTTTGATTTCTCAACTATAATATAATGATACATTGCAGATTTGGAACTCAGATTTGATTAACGCTGAGCTAACTGCTCTTCTTGGCCATTTCTGAAGAGCTGGTGGAGGTGAACAGAAACACATGAAACTATGAGATCAGTAACTCCTGATCAGTGCCTAACTAGTGAAGACTTATTGGCAAATACAAGCATTCATGGCATTGTATATATTGATGTCAAAGTATGCGTATTTCTTGAAGCAATATATGTTTCATTTGTGAAAACATGATATTCAAATGGTGTGAGGATAGTAATGCATGGAAGGGTTATGATTTAATAAAAATAATTTTAATGAATTTCTGGTGAATACTTTTAATTATTAAAATTATTTATCATTAAAATGCAAAAAAACCCCAGAAAAGTATAATGAAGGAAATAAAATTCACTCATAACTCCACCAACCATAAATTATTATTTTGAATTCTTTGGGATATTTTGTATTGCATTAAAGCTCCCCCATGTCTTGCTTTCTTCCCTAGTGGTAAATCCTACTATAAAATGATGCTATCATTCCTAGATATGATTTTGTAATTTGTACTACTATTAACAACATAGAGTATTGTTATGTGCTTTTCAAACTTACATAAGCAGTATGGTAATGTACATATCCTTTTGCAAGTTTTAAACTTAACATCACATTTCGGTTATTTATCCATGTTGGTACCTATAGGTCCAATTTATTTCTTTTTGCTGCCATAGATTAGTACATTGTTTAAAAAAATTATAGTGACAGTAATTCCTGAAACGGGATTATGCATGTTTCTTGCTTTGCTCTAAGAAGAGTGCTGTGGTGAAGATGCTTGGATGTGTCTCCTCAGGCAAATGCGTGAGCCTTTCTCTAGGCCACACCACTGAATTGCTTAGTCTCAGGGTGTTTGCCTCTCCAGCTTTACGAACTGTTGTCAAATTGCTCCTTGAGGGGGTTTTATCAACTAATATTTTCACCATCTGTATGTTGGTGTTCCTTTTTCCTCACCCCCACCAAGTGGTTAGGTACTGGATGTTAGTAGTGATGGGATAACTCATTTTCCTGTTAATTTGTGTTTCTCTCATAATTGAAGGTCAGGAACTGTACATGTAGTAGTTCGTGAGAAGTGTTCAGTGCTGTTCGTTTCAGTGAATGTCATCACTGTCCAGCCAGAAATCTAGAAGCCTTTCTTGGCCCTTCTGTCTCTCTCATTGGTCATCAGTCTCTTTTGATTCTTCCTTTTAAATATGTTTCACTGCTCACTTACTGACATCTTGACCAGCATCCTGGTCCAAGCCATCACCCTTGATCTATATACATCTATAGCAGACACCTAATCGGTCTGCTAGCACCCAGTATTGCCTCTGTACCTTGCATTACCCACCCACACATCAACTAGGGTAATCACCTAGAGAGGAAATTATAAACCTAAATTAACTTTTTAGTTGAGTCGTTAAAATGAGCAGGCAATATATAATTCTGTCTCTCATACATGCACACGCAGATATTTGCCAACAGACCTAAACAAATAGTTTGATTTTTCTAAGCCTCACTTTAATTAATCTTCTTGTTCAAAATCTAGCAGTATTTCTGCACATCAATAAATTATTAACATAAGGCTTGGTTGTTGTGATATAATATTTCTTCATCTAAAATAAGATTCTCTTCTATAAAGTTAAACACAATCACTTAAAAGTCTGAAGATCTTACTTCTAGTCCTTACTTATTATCTACCAGCCATTTGACTTCCAGTAAATTAAAGTCTAAGAGTATCTAACTCCGAATCTAAACACCAAACACATTCCTACGATTTAATGTTATAAAAAGATCATCCATTAAAAAAAATCCATTTGTCTTAGTATTTTTTCCTCGAAGAGTTGTCTAAAATTACAATGTGAAATTCATCTTTCCATGTGATTTGTTGTAAATAAAATCATGGGTCAGATAGTATTTTCCTGCTTATAAATCTCTGGTCATGAACCCATTAAATGCATTCTCATAGAAGTGCAAGGCTAGATAGCACATTTCAGTTAATTTAAGTCAGATTATTTGCACAGTTGCTTTTTACAAAGGGGTGTATTTTATACAATTTAATTCTTTTGTGTAATTTAAAGTGTTTTTTAAACCCTTTTAAAAGGGCTAGAATACCATTTTCCTTGTCCAAGTTAATGTATTGCGAGCTGAGAATACTTCTGTGCAGATGATAACATAAGAATATATAACCTTGGTATGTAGCATGTCTGACAAATTATTGCTGAGCTAAAGATATCGGCTCAGCTGTTTAAAGCCTTATTTATATCAGTGAATATTTTAAATATTAAGAGATGCTGTGTATTGGGAATGCCAAAGCCACTAGTTTGAGATCTAAATTTGAAATATTTTGGTTTAGGCTTAGGAATAATCTATATGTAGGAACCTTTGAATTCTTCGTGTGGATATTACCTTTAGAAAAAACTCGAGTTACTGTATTTCATATCTCTGCTATATATTTTCAAGGGAGAAGATGTTGAAGTCTCCGGTATTTTTAATTGCATTAATTGCACAAAGAGAATTTTTTTTTCCCATAAATATCATCATCGTAGCAGGCCAAATATACACCAAATTATTTCATGTTCTTTGGTTAATACTTCAAATACACAGAATAACCTCTATGGAGACGAGATGAGGGGCCATCAGTTTTCTGCCACCCCTTGCTAATCGTTTGTGTCCTTACGGGGTTCACAGAATCCTAGAAATCTGCCTTAATTCCTAGAGGAGACGGGAGGAGTAATACATGGTCAGCCATTCCTATTCCTGATGGAGGGAAATGCACTGAATGTCATCTTTGACCACTTAGTGCAAAGTCTCTATGAGCTTACTTGCAAGTGGTTCATGCATCAGACTATAAACTTCCTAATATATTCACAATTAAGAGCTAAGGACTGTGATGTAAGTGTTGAGTCCATCATTCAAAAAAAAAATTCCTTTAACAATCTGTTGATTCAATCAAGAAATTATGTTTTCTAATATTATTCTGGAAACCTGATTTTTGAAGAAGGATTATTCTAAATATTAGGTCAGTGATGAATTATTTGGAATGGTATATTACTTTCCTCAGGCTGTCATAAAGTACCACAAACTGGTAGTTTAAGACAACAGCAATTTATCTTTTCACAGTTCTGCAGGCTAGAAGTCCAGACTCAAGGTGTTGGTTGGGCCATGCTCCCTCCGTATCCTCTAGGAGAGGACCTCTCCTTGAATCTTCCAGCTTCCGGTATTCTCAGGCATTCCTTAGTTTGTGGCAGCATGACTCCAATCTCTGCTTTAGTCTTCATATGACCTTCTCTTGTGTGTGTGTGTCTTCACGTGGTGTTCTCCTGTGTATGCGTGTGTGTGTGTGTCCAAATTTCCCTCTTAAAGGACACCAGTCATATTGGATTAGGGGCCCCCTCTATTCCAGTGTGAACTCATCTTAAATTAGCTAATTATTTCTGCAAGGACCCTTTTCCCAAACAATGTCACATTCTAAGGTATGGGGGGTTAGGATTTCAACATATCTTTTTGGAGGACACAGTTCAACCATAACAGATGACTATCTAAAAATATTAAATATTGATAATTGCTGCATATGGAAGGTCTATCATAACACAAGTTTCATGAAGAGTGGAAATAAATTGGTTATTTCTGTAAACTAGAAATTCATAGCGTGTGAAAATGTTTGCTCAATTTAACTGAATAATTGTGTGTTATGCACAATTTGCAAGTAAAATTCCTCTGTCATATTCATCAACTCAGGGAAATGTGCCTATAAAATTACTCTCACTCAATGGTCGGCTATTATTATTCAGTAGTAATTTGTTGCTATGATGTCCCTTAATTGTTAAAATGAAATAAGCTTGATGGCTATGCATATCACAGTATTATTTTAATGTGCTATATAGAATGCTCTAAAAGGTTAAGAGCAGAATTCTGGAGACATGCTCATAATTTGGAATCCAAGCTTTGTCACTTACCAGCAATATGACCTTGGGAAATTTGTTTAACAGCTCTCTCCTTCCTTTACTTTACCTGTACAGTAAGGACAATCATACTAGCTACTTGATGAGGTTGTTTTGAAATAAGGCAAATCTAAAGTAGCAGAAAAGAGTCTGGCAAATAGAAATTTCTTAATAAATATTTTCTATTTTGGTTATTTTAAAAATACCCAATCCTTATTTGATATATGAAATAATTATTACCTTTTAGACAAATGAAACATGACCAATTATATTTTAGAAAAACCTAAAACAGTTTAGTTCTAGCTTCCATACTCCTTAACCAACTCCTTAACCAACC
Organism: Diceros bicornis minor; assembly: GCF_020826845.1. Lineage (NCBI taxonomy): Eukaryota > Metazoa > Chordata > Mammalia > Perissodactyla > Rhinocerotidae > Diceros > Diceros bicornis. The sequence continues at coordinate 52,167,661 of NC_080759.1, read as the reverse complement.
ATCCTTGCCTTTCCCAGTTGGGATTGCTTTCAGCTTGGCGATCTTCCAGATGTGCATGTTCTTTCATCTTTCTCATATATTTGACAATATATATATCATGGTTTAATGAATATAGTAATTCCTTCATTATTGAAATAAGACCATACTCTTGGCAATTTGTATTCACTCACCCACCCCCACCACCATCACACCAGGTCTTCATAAAAATTTTCATAACTGAAAATTTTTTAAAAATCCTGGCAAAATAGTGCACACTATGAAATTAGCAGTGTATTTAGAATCCTCTTATATATGTGTATATGAGAGGCTTCTACTCTTACATATAAATCTGCTATAAGAATCTCTGTATGTGCCTTCTCACGTACATGTGCACATTTTTACTGGTGTAAATCTCTGGAAGTAAATTTTGCGGGGTTACAAGTTATGTGATTTTTTTAATGGTGCAGACACTGTTAAATTGGTGTCTAAAATAGTTATTTTTCTTTATGGCCTGATGCCTTTGCAGCATCTGCTATTATTCATTTCTGAACATCCTCACATATACTTGATATTCTCAAAATTCTAATATTTGAAATATTATGTTAGGACATGCTACCTTATTATTTTTATTTTATATTAATGTAAATACTAATCATGCTAGGAATCACTTTCTATTTTAATTAGTCATTATATTCTTTCTTTTGTGAATTGCCTGATCAAAATGTTTGCTAATTTTTTCTAGTCTTTCTCTCTCTCTGTCTCTCTGATTGGTTTGTAGATTTTAATGGGCTTTCATTGTTTTTTCTATAACATATGTTACTCTTTGTTTTATTCTAACTATCTTTTAATTTTTTTCTAATATCTCATTTTATAGATAGGCTATAACTCAAATATGAATATATTGCTGATTTCCATGTTAATACAAATCTCCCACAACAATAAATCACAAGTGTATCTTCCCATAATTTCACCTAATCTCTTTTTCTAGCATCTATTTATGCATATAGATCTTTAATCTATCTGAAAATAATTTTGGGGGGCTTGAGGAATTGCTTTAATAGGTTTTCAGAATGGAAAATTTATTGTTTAAACAATATTTAGTTAATAATCCATCTATTGTTTGTTACATATGAATACACGACGTTTTTAAAACATATAGATAAGTCACGTTTTTAAATCGTGTCTTGGTTTTATTCAATATAGTCGGTCACAATTAGATAAGAAACTTACTACAAGTTACATCCTTATTGTCTCATACCCTCTCTCCTCTTTTCCTATGTTGATGTTATTTATATGAAATTTAATGCTAGATAGTTATTTTCACAAATAACTTTTATATGATTTAACAAAGTTATATAATTAATTGAAAATCTTTGCTTGTTGAATCAAAATTCATCAACTGACTTTATTTCCTTCTTACTGGGGTTACAACCTATGGAAATTACTCCAGAGATAATCTAACGGCAGTATTTTCTTAGTGCTTGCATTCATGAAAATGTGTTCCTTTTATTTTCATACTTGAATTATTATTTCTCCATGTATATAATTATATTTTCTAATTTATTTTCTTCCAGCAAAGATGAATTTAATATATAAATTGTTTCTCCCATATATGTAATAACCTGTGTGTATACGTATTCAGGTATATACAAATTTAAGATATAGTTCAGTTCAGTAGGACAAAGAACCCACAAATAAACCTATTTATTTGCTTTATTAAATAATTATTGCTAATACAAGAGACTTACCATTCACAGAAGATAAAATTGTATTTCTATCTTACATCATGGAAAAAAAATAAGTCCAAATGAGTTAGAGATTTAAATGCAGCATATAACACAGTACAAACTTCAGCTAAAAGGTGTTTAAAATATATTATAGAGGCCAGTCTGGTTGCATAGTGGTTGAGTTCCCGTGATCCACTTCGGCTACCTGGAGTTCATATCAGATCCCAGGCAGGACCTACGCACCACTTATCAAGCCATGCTGTGGCAGGCATCCCACATATAAAAGTAGAGGAAGATGGGTGCCGGATGCTAGCCCAGGGCCAATCTTTCTCAGCAAAAAGAGGAGGATTGGCAACAGATGTTAGCTCAGGGCTAATCTTCCTCACCAAAAAAATATATATATATCTGTATTTTAGACTAGAGATTACTGAAACTTCTTAATCACAAAAGGAAACATATAATCTATACAACTTGAAATCAATTTGATAATTTAAAACTAAAACAAATAATCCATAAACAAAATCAATGAATAAAATGTCGATTGAGAATGATATTTGAGGCACTTGTTGATATCAGTTTAAAGGCTAGACTATACAAAGATCTTGTCCAATTTGAGTAACAATTAAAAAAGCAAAGGGGCAAAGAATGAACAAAAGATAAGAATAGATAGTTCAAAGATAAGAAAATCCAAGTGGGCAATAAATATTTGAAAAGATACTCTGCTATTAATGAAAATGCAAACTGGATTAATAATAACATAAAACTTTATACCAGTTAGATTAATAATTGAAAAATAACAAACAGCTGGTTGGCAGAAAGGGAATAATGTACTTTCATACACTGCAGATGAAAGTGCAATGGCTTAATGAAAATAGTCATGAGAATTTATCCCAATAGTTCAGAAAAATAGTCATTTGTTGGCATTGATTTTTGTGCACCAGAATTTGTAGTAACAAAAACAAACAATGGATATGGAGCAATGCACCACCATAGTGAAAAAGGAATAAATTGTAATGTATATTACTAACACATATATTACTAAGATCATAAAAGTAATACATTAACAATTCCATTTCTGACAGTAGCAGACTAAGCTGTTTCTCAACAAGACTCCCAATATCAGTAATTAAAGCAGATTCGAATGAGAAAACGTATTTGAAGGCAAAGGGCAGCTACAAAGACAATTAAGAGAGTATATGTCAAGAACGGAAGCCTAAAGAGGTGTTATCTGGGCACCACTATTCCCTGTTAGACATTTGTAGATTATAACTTTTGAAGCTGGAATGGGCAAAAATTGGAGTTCATATTTGGCAAAATGGAGGAGGCTTGATACCCATCACAGGCTTTTAGGCAGGATGCTGAAGCATGATGCTCTAGGGTGAGTATGAACTAATGATAGACAAATGCTCACTAGCACTGATGTCCAAGGCAGAATTAAGTCAATCTCAGATTGGATTAAAAAAGCAAATGAAAATCCTCTGTGAGGAGGTCATAAAGAGCTGCACATTTCCTCTATGATATTTAATAGATGCTGTCTAATCAATAAAAAAATGTTTGATTCTATTAGAAGACAATACTTGACCAAAAATCAGGAGTAAACAACATAAAATAGACATAAAACCATAGAAGTTCTGGATAATGGAAGTGCCAGACATAGATCTCTTTTTAAGACTTTTTTAAGAGCAGTTTTAGGGTTACAGCAAAATTGAGGGAAGGTACAGAGATTTCCCACATTCCCTGTGCCCACACATGCATAGCCTCCCCCATTATCAATATTCCCCACCAGGGTGGTACATTTGTTTTAACTGATGAATCTATAGTGGTACGTCATAATCACCCAGAGTCCATAGTTTCTGTTGTGATTCACTCTGGTGTTGTACATTCTATGGGTTTGGACACATGTATAATGACATGTATCCACCACTATAGTATCATACATGGTATTTTCACTGCCCTAAAAATTCTCTGTGCTCTGCCTATTCATCCTTCCCTCTCTCAGACATAGACTTTTAAACAATATAATTAAAATGTTCAAAAAATTTTAAAAAATCAGCAAAGAACTGGAAACTATACAAAATATCTAATTTATAGAATTGAAACCTACAATTTCTGAAAGTTAAGAATTTACTGAGTGAGCTTCACAACAGATTAGACTCATTAAGAGAGAATTGGTGACCTGAAAATTAGTTCCAAAGAAAATATTCCAGATTAAAGCACAGACATGCAAAATAAGTGAAAACCTTGTAAAAAGAACATAAGAGATACATTCAGGGAAAGTACTAACATACATGTAATTCAAGTGACAAAGATAGAATAGAGAGGTAATATGGCAGAAGAAATATTTGATGCTGTAATCACTAAAAATTTTTGAAAACAGGAGACAAAAATCAAGAAGTTATTTAAAATCCAAATATACATGATGCTCTTAAATCACTCTGGGGGTACACCATAGTGTAACCACTAAAACCTAATATGAGAAATGTGAACTTAAAGCAGCTAGAAGCTGAAGAGAAAAAAAAAGTTGCATTACCTTCACAAAAGCAATAATAAGATTGATGGCTGATGTCTCAACTAAATCAAAGAAATCCAGAGACAATGGAATGATATCTTGAAAACATTGAACAAATAAATACAAGTGCCAACCTTCTATACCCAGCAAAAATATATTTTAAACGTGAAGGTGTGATGAAGAATCTCCAAAAAAGCAAACCCTGATATAACTGATCACTATCAAAACCACAATAAAGGAAATACAAAGGGTGCTCTTGAGACAAAAAGGCAATACTCACAGAAGACATTATAGAAAATAAAGAAAAATAAAGAACAACAAAAGGTAAATATGTGGAATTCTAATTGAATATGACTACATAAAGCAATAACCATAATATCTTGTTAAAATACCTATGGAATTAAAATAACCTGAATAATATGATGTAAGATAGCAATGCATGAATTAAATTCTCTCTTTTGATGGGAAGTGGTAAAAAAGAGTAATATAAATATTAGACATTGATACATCAGTTCAATTTGTAACCTCTAGAGCTGGATGTCCAATATGGTAGCCATTGGCCATATGTGTCTATTTAATTTTAACTTAAATTAATTTATACAATGTTATAAACCAATGTTACTCCAATAAACAAACAAACAAAAAATAAATTAAATTAAATTAAAAAAAATTAAATAACAAATTATGTTCCTTAGTCATTCTAGCCACATTTTAAGTGCTCAAGAAGCTTATGTGGCTAGTGGCTGCTATTTTGGACAACACAGATGTAGAATTTTTCCATTATTGAAAAATTTCTATTGAACAGTACTGCTTTAGAATAACCACTATAGGAATAGCAAAATAGTCATTAACAAACAAATAAAAGGATAATTGAATCATAAAAAGTTAATAACTAATTCTAAAGAAGAGAAGAAGATAGAAAAAGGTATATAAAACAGTTGTTAGTCTAATAGAATGTAAAAAGTAAATTTGTAGATTTAAAATAATATTAATAATTATAATAAACATAAATAATCAGGTAATCAAATAAAAAGAAACCAATTATTGGAATAGATTAAAACATGGCTACTTAAATGAGATTTACCTTTAAAATAAGTACACAAAAAGATTAAAGTTCGAAGAATGGAAAAAGTTACACTTGCAAAAGAAAGAAAGAATAGTCATACTAATATAATACAAAGCAGACATATACAGAAGCAGCAAGGGGGACATTTCATAGTGTTAAAGTATTATACTCCCAAGGAAGAGAATGGAATTCCAAATTTGTATGAATCAAATAAACATAGCTTCAAATATATAAATAAAAGCTGACAGAAATAAAAGAGAACTAGATAAACCTAAAAATAATATTAACATACTTTCCCAACAATTTGTGGAACAAACAGTCAAAAAATCTGCAAGAATGCTGAAGATTTGTAACAATATTTGCAAATGTGATAAAACTGGCACATGTAGAACACTTTCCCCAACAATTGTACAATATGCCATCTTTTCAACTGTACATGGAACATTTACCAAGATTTACCACATAATGGGGCATAAAGTACTGCTTGAAAATTTTGAAGCCATAATACCATACAGAATATGTTCCCTGATCACAGTGGAATTAAGCTAAAAATCCATGACAAACAGATAATTTGAAAATTGCCCTGTGTAAGGAAATTATGCAAACATACTTCTAAAATCTATCCAAAGAAGAGCCAAAGAAGATCATAAATGGTAATCCAAAATATTTTGAACTGAATTATAATGGCAGTACCATCTATCAAAAGGTTTGAAATGGATGCAGTAGGATACAGCAGGGCACAGCTGGCCATCATTCCTGCTGTAACAATTAGAGAAAAATAAAAGGATAAAATATAAAAATAATATTTTTGAAGACATGAAGAACTATAGAAACAATGAACAGTAGATGAATTAATAAAATTTTCTAGAGAGAAAGCCCTTTTAAGATGAACTGATAGTTGCTGTTGTTTTGGTTCTTGGCAGCATTTGGCAATTTTGAATGTGGGCTGAGGACGAGACTTGGCTCAAGCAAAGTCTCCACTGGGGGAAGAGAAACCAGAGGACTTTCGGCAGTTGTGTGGAGCTGGACTGAAATCAAAATGAACTCCAAAGGCAAGATTGGTTTTTCCCATGAAACATTTCTGAAGGTCTGGAATGGGGAAGGAGGCAAGGCCTGAGCTGAAAGCAGAGGGAAGTATTTCATAGTCTTGCATTGCTTAAGAATCAAAGACCTGTTATAGGAAGAATCTGCCATAAGCCCGCAGCCCATCACTCCTTAAAATATCCACCAGAGTTTGAATGTTCATCAGGCAGAGGGCAGAAGACTGAAGATCACAGCTTTGAAAAGTCAGAACTTAGGGAACAGAGGTTCTCATGAAATCAATCAAAAACCTGATAAGGCCATGCCTGAAGAACAAAGGTGATACAGATGTGGACTGAATCCTAAGAAAAATTCAATACTTATTGGACCCAGCTTAATACTTGATTGGATTGAAATGATCATCCCTTTAACCTATCTACCTAAGAGAAGAAAGATGAACCCCTCTGGAGAAAAATATCATCTCGAGCTACTTTATGATTATGTTATAATAATGTCCAGCACGTAATAAAAATTTACTAGACATGTAAAGAGACAGAAAAATGTGACCAATAATCAAAAGAACATAGCAGAGCTTAAGATATATGAGAGGAGAAAATATTCAAAGATCTAGTGTTCATTTGGTCTGGAATTTAAGAAGAGGAGAGAGAGTTGGGAGGAAGAATTTGATGAGATAAAGACGGAGAATTTTCCTGAACTGATGAAAGACATTAACCAAACAATATAATGAATAGACATATTGTTTTACATTCATGCAATGGGACACTGTATAGCAATAACAATAAATAAACCATTGCTGCACACAACAATGTGAATGAATCTCACAAATATAATATTGAGTGAAAGAAGTCAGACACAAAAGAATAAACAGTATGATTCTATTATATAAATTTCAAAACCATAGAATACTAATTATATTGTTAGAAATGGGAATAATTGTCACCTTTGGGAGGAGGAAGTGGATATTAATTGGGAAAGTACATTTGGGATTTTCTGGAGTATAGTTTTAGTTGGACAGTTTGCTGCCCTCTAAAATATGAGGATGATGTTAGTATGAAAATTGGGAAGAATGGATTTCAAATAGATAATACTGTAGTCTCTGCCACAAGCCCCAAAATCTTGACTTTGGTTTGGCTGTTTCACTGTACTGAGTGAAAATCCTGGTGCTATAAAGGTATAAAACAGGTATGGATATGAATTATATGTTTGTTTCAGGAAATCATTGCCCAGGAAGACATTAAACCAATTTAAACAAGAAAAAAATTCACTTTTTGATTCAGGAAGTTCTTGAAACCCAATTTATCTGGGCAAAGAGTCGGCTCATCTGGGCCAACAGCTCTCATATGAACTTAAAAGATGTTCACCTGGGCAAACAGTTCAGTAACCAAGCAACAGTCAGAGCTTGCTGCAAGAACCTAGCCTCACTGTGTTTACCAATCCTACATTATTAGGTCACAAATACGGCCCAGTCACAATCTGTTCCCCACCTTGAAAATGCTGCCTTAAACCACTAAAGCCCACACCCGAAAAATGTGTAAATAGCTCTCCACTGACATTCCCCTTGCCAGACACTACTGATATCTGTCAATATGGTGTTCTGTTTTACTGCAGTAAGTCGAATGAACTTGACTTTATGATACACACACACACACACAGATATCAAGATATAAATATGAATGTATATATGTATGTGTGTGTATATGTATATTATTTTGGTGAGTCATCAGTCCAAAGTGTTATATTCTGGGTTAGAGGCTCATATTAGCATAATAGGCCTCTGTGCAAAGCATATATGATTTTAGACAGCGCTTTTCTTTTGCGTATCCAAGAAATTTAAGAAACTCTCCTCATTCACTTTACCCTGAAAAATCAAGAACTTAGCTGAAATGCACAAAATAAACTTCTTAAGAATCTGATAGCATTCTTGTAGTACAAGGTAAACCTTTCTTTAGAGGAGTGTCAGGTTTACATAGATGCAACTGGAGAAGGGCATTGATGGCCTCTGGTGACTCTTTTCTTTACTCTTATGCTGTCTTCCTTTGCTAGTATGGGAAGACAGAGCCTGATGGGGATTTCCTATTCTTAGGAAGCTCTGAGCACATAAAGGCATGTGGGGGTAGTGGTCCCCCCAAATAGACGCACAGATACTCTGCTCACCCCTTAAATTAAAAAGGTGAGGAGACATTTGATGTTCATACATGATCCAGGCTAGTTGACTAAAGGAGGAGACTAGGCTGTCTGCTAATAAAACTCTCCCTACCCAGTAGCGTTCTTTTTACTGATACTCTTCAGGACCTGAGCATCACTAAGAATTCCTGATCATAGCTGCCGACTCATAGGAGTGGCCCTGAGGCTTTGACTCACTTTATGTGAAGTGCCAGTTACTTGACCAGTCATGGTAATTAGCAGTGAACTTTCAAATTATTAAATTATTCAAGTGTAGGAAATTATAAGTTCTCAAATTACCAACTGATCCAAATATTTTTTTCTACTAAGAGAATCATTTCTGCACTAAAGGGCTATTCCTCACTGTGGTCACACCATGTAGGCTTTAGCAGATATTTGGTCAAGACTTGTATATATTCAGAAGAGCCGTTTGAAAGTACCAGACTTCAGCGGCTATTTTATAGTTGAAACAAATACAAACCTACACGTAAAGAGAATACATAGTCACAATGGACGTCCCTTTGGAGCATTGCTTTTCATAATTGAAAGAGTGATTGTCATTAGAGCTGACAATTCTGATTATCTAACACAGTATATCACAACAGGAATACCTTAACACCCATAAGATTGTTGTGTGTTGACTATCATAAAATTCAGCTATAGTCAACTAAATTTCTAACTGGAACTCCTAGAAATAGAAAGTCATGTCATACTTATTCAAAATTTTTGTCATTTTTATTTTCAAATCTGTTTTAACATCCAGATTTGAAGTCCACATGGATATTATACATTATGCATTTTATTCTTTCTAATCTCATAGAATTTCCAGAAGATTAAAACATCTTTTGGTTCATCCCCAAACAAATAAGGCAAAGGTGAAAAATGAGTTTGATATTGTTTTGAATCTACTTGCTGATCAGCTCTTGAGCTAATATGGTTCCATAAGCTAAATATAAAGTGTGTTTTGATATACTATAGCATACAATTCTTAGAATAATGAGGAAATTTTATTTAATAAATAACGCAAAGTCAAAATTTCTTTTAAGTCATTATGACTATGTAACTCTTATAACTGGGACTTTAAAACTTCACTAAAGTGGAATATTTAGAAGAATATAAATGGTATATGCCCTTATTCAAATGGCATAGTTTCCACAAAGTGATGATGATGAAGATAAATATGACAAGATATGGTTCTCCTTGGCTACTCTATCAGGTGTAGGTCTCAGACTGTGGTTGTTCAGTTTCTACCCATCACAAAGACACCTGGCAAGCCCATTGTGGTCAATGGGAGGTGAAATCCATAGCACAATCTGCAGACCAAGCCAGGCAACATAGCTCCAGGTAACATCAGCCTGGAAGAAGGGATTTGTTGTTAGTGGCCTGGAATCGATTCCAACTCCTAATGACCCTGTGTCCAGCAAAGCGGAACGCTGCCTAGTTTTTTTGCACCATCCTCTCACCTTCTAGCTCTGTATCAGATGATGCTCCACTGCTATTCATAGGGTTTTCATGGCCAACTTTTTAGGAAGTGGGTGGCCAGGTCCTTCTTCCTAGTCTGTCTTAGTCTGGAAACTCAGCTGAAACTTGTTCACCATGAGTGACCCTGCTGGTATTTGAAATGCGGGTGGCATAGCTTTCAGCATCTCAGCAACATGCAGCCGCCACAGTCTGACAACTGACAAAGAGGTAGTGTGGTTCCCTGACAGGGAAATGAACTCAGGCCGTGGGTTCCAGAGTTGGCCTGAAGAAGGGATACCCTTGTGAAACTGCAGGAGTGGCCCTAAGGATAAGCATTAACCTACCCATCACTGGGTGTTTGGCCTTGAATTAGAGAAGGAGGTGAGTTTAAGACTATAATTTATGGAGTAATGGGAAGGCACAAAGTCATCAAAAGGGTTTATTACATTCTCTGAAAAGCTTCTCTTTCATTTATTTATTAAAGAAACAATTTCCTAATATAAGTGATACGCATTGAAGGACATATTATTGAATACTAAACGATCTTTGTCCTCAAACAAATTACAGTCCAGCTAAGATAACAGCACATTTTTTCACAGTTTTGGTGAATCTTGCCTCACAGGTATAAACTCAGGGCTTGGGAACACACGACAGGGAGAAAACATTTCATGTTGCAGAGATACCTGAAGGTGGCATATACGATTAGGTGTGGTTAGGCAGATGAGTTATAAAATTAAGACAGGTCTTTTGAAATGTGCAGAATAACTAAAACCTGGATATGGTAGTAAGCAAAGGGCTGATGTCAACTGGAGAAAGATTGATTGGTGCTCCTGGTTGGTAATAATTGTTGGAGCCGGAATTGGTCCAAGCAGGAAGGACTGGATGCATTTTACAGTTAGGTACTCATTGTAGTAGATAAATTCCCTCTTTTCAAAGGCACTGGTTAAACATACGTATGCCAAATATCTTAATGTTAGATAAGTTAACAAATGAAACTTGAGCACATGGTAGGAATTTGGGAAAATTTTCTTGACTTTTATCTAAAAGCAATGCTTCTCAACCCAGAGTGATGTTGCCCTCCAGGAGACTTATGCAAATGATTGGAGACATTTTGTCTGAAATGGGGAAGGGACACTACTGTCATCTTAACAGGTAGAGGCTGAGGATGATGCTGTTTCCTTAATTTAACAAAATCTCATTTAGATGTATCTGTGAATTCTGTGAAATCTTTATTCATTTTAATGGAACTGTTCTTTAGATCCTAGAGTTCACTAGTAACCTTTCTGAATTTGTAATCATTACACAAAAAAGCCCTTAACATTTAGATAAGAGATTCAGTAACTGCTTCATGATGACTGCACACATACTTATGTTTTAACTCTAATTCATCATTTCCTGATCAATGGTTTTTTACATAATTGAAGTATCAACATTTCTCTGACTTTAATATTAACTAATAATATGGCTCTGCTCTTTGAAAACGTGCATGTCAGTGATCTCCTTTGCTTTTCTGCAATATTGTTGGAAATTCCTACCAGATAGTTCGTGCTTCTAAACTGATGCCCAAAACTGAAAAGGTTATTGAGATTAACATAATTTAATTCTTTAATTGAGCCAGGCACGCAAAATCTAAAAACTGAGCCTAGAGAGGGGAAAAAGATTATTTTTAAATATTGAATAAATTGTACTCTTAAACTTTACATTTACTATTTTGGATTAAGGATACCTCTTTTCAGGGAAACAATTTTGGAAACAAACGTTAGATTTTTATGCTTACCTGAAAGGAATATTTATGGCATAATGTACACGGTGTCTAAATCTAGAAAGAGTCCTCTAATTCTCTGAGGCCTAAATCCTTACTCTGCCAAGCATTGAGCCCCTAAATTTTGCTGGAATTTTAACCCGGATGGTAAGTTGATTATCTATGAAAAAGCTACAGTATACGGGGTAAACTGGGAAGAATAGATTGGAAAACCCATTTGAATTATAGCAGTTTAGAATCTGGCCCTAAAGAGACAGAAACAGTAAAAGAGAGAGTCATTTAAAAAAGGACAGCTATACAGAAAATCATTGTGGATGGCTCTCAGCTGGAGATTGATGTGCCAGCTATTCCAGTTACTGTAGTGAAATCAATGGTTAGAAAATAATCACTCTTAGGAACATTCTGGAAGCTGTCATAAAGCTGGCAATCAGAGACATCAAGAGAGTCAGAGACTAACAGACATTAGGAGCTAAGAATTTAGAAGAAAAAATTTTTACATATAGGGATATGATGATACTGTTACTATTATACCTTAGTTTAATATTTGCTTATTGGACTTATTATTTATTATAGAGGAAAGCCTAGCATTGAATATAGATGCAGTAAATGGTGAAACTTTAAAGTTTACGTTTGGGTCAACTCTGTAGTTCTGTGTTTTGTACATCTAATTATTTTCTTTGTATTTGACCAATACATATAAATTGTATAAATGTGTTAATAAATTATATTTAATAAATGTCTTCTCTCTACGTTTGAGTCCAACATGCTGAAGTGACTATGCTGTACAGTGACACTTTAAGCTGGCTCTTACGTGTCCTTTATACTGGAGAAGCTAATGCTTATGGTGGAATTCTCAGAAAAACTTTTAAATATTTAGAAGAAACTAACACACAACCACATGGATGTGAGTGCTCACCTACATAACACAGCGTACTGAGGATACAGAGGAAAGCCAGACCATCAACACACTCAAAATCCCCTCCCTTCCTTGCCCAGTGGTTAGTGACAAACACCCTGCAGTGACTTGGATGTTTCATATGTTAATTGTTTTGTAATCATAGACTTCAGTTATAGCTATATAGAAGACGTATGTGGATTGCTTATATTTAATTAAAAATAAGTTATCAAAAATGACCAGAATTTGTAATAAACATGCCGGAAAAAGAAAGCATACCTTTTGATTTATTTGATGGATTTTATTTGAGGAAATGTTCAGTACATTTCATTTGAGAGGAGCCTTGAATAGGGATAATCATTGTTGACGTAAATAATACAATGTTCTGCTGAGATTCCCTTCATAGATTAATAAAGACAAGAAGAGTAGAAAATGTATGTGGTCTAGTGGCCAGAGGAAAACACGAAGGAAAGCACTGTCAGAAATCAGCCTGGTGAGTCACGGCTACCTTTTAAATTCCTCAGTGTCTCGTGACAGCAGGTTGAGCTCTCTAATTTAGTGAAAACAGGATGGAGTCTTGCCAAGAATTAACTAAAAAGCTTTGGTCTACTCTCACAAAAATTAACTATTAATTAGAAAGCATATACTCAAGATTTGTAAAAATGTTTGTTCTTAAAAGAAGCCAGAGAAAAAAGACACAGTACCATCAAAGGAACAACAGCAAGACTTCAACTGACTTCCCTCCAGAAGCAAGGGAAGCCAGAAGCCAGCAGAACGACAACTTCAAAGGGTGGAAAGCAGATATCTGCCAACTTAGAATTCCAAGTCCATCAAAAAGTCACTCTAAAAGTAAAGATTAAAAACAAAAAGACTTTTTCAGAAAAATAAAACTGAAGAGGATTTGTCACCAGCAGAACTATATTAAAGAACTATATTTTTTTTAGGGACAAGGACAATAATCCCAGATGAAAGGTTAAAGATGCAAGTTTGAAAGAAGAGCATTGGAAATGGCAAGATAGCAATAAATATGAATGAATATTGTCTGTTAAAAACTACATTCACAGTGACTTGTGGGGGTTCAAATGAAGAGAGTTAAATCATATGACAAAGGTAGAACATGAGTCAGGAGGAGGACAAGAGAAATTAACATGGTCGAAGGCCATTGTCTGCTATGGGAAGTGGCATGAGAACTGAACTTTGATAAGTCAAGGATGTGTGTTATCATTTCTGGGTAATCCCTAAAAAGTGCAGTAAGAGAATCTTGTAATCTCATAAATTTTGTAAACCTACCAAGCTAATAGGAGAGTAAAATAGAATAATAAAAAATAATGAAACCAAGAGAAATCAAAGAAAGAACAGAGAAAAGGAGAAGAGAAAGGCAAGACTAAGAGAGAAACAGGTGAATTATATCCAAATAAGAAGTCAGTTAAATACAAATGGACCAGATGCTCTAATTAAAGGACAACCTTATCAGATTAGAGGCACACATCCAGAAAGTAGAGAATAAGAAATTTGGAAATATTGGACAGTACAGATCTAGACTTTAAGACATGATAGCTATGATAAAAATCTATTTGTAGCTCTATAACTAAAGGATGGGTACACAAATATTTCTAAAATTTGTTCAAAAAGCATTTGTGAACTCTTACTGCACACTCTCTCCAAAATTATAGAGTATGGACAATTATATGTTACATTCTAGATAAATCTACAGCAGTTTACCAGAAATATCAAATTTCATCTTCCATTTGAATTCAAAATTTTCAGGCTAAATTACCCTCCTCTTTCCATTTCTAATCTGGCTCTCTGGCATTCTCTATATCTTTGAATGACATCATTCTCCCAGTTACCAAAGCTAGAAACTTGAGTGCAATAAGAAATATTTCCTTTTTCCTCTAGCCACCTCACTCCCTTGAAACCACTTAAAATGAATCCCCAGCCTATTGATCTTGCCTGGAATTATTTGAATTAGGGAAGTGTCACAATAGCTTTGAGTCTCTAAAGGAAACAGATGTGGGCCTCAATCTGTTCACTACCTAGGCAACATTTCCATCCTTCACTTGCAATATTTGAATTCTATATGCCACAAAGTATGGATAGTGGGAAGGCCTTTGTCAAGTTAAAAACTTATCCCCAAATATTTAGTTTGGGGAGCTATGTTTCTTTTAATGAGGATTTAAAGTTATATAAACCTGAAATATAAAATACACAACTATATTTTCTTGATTTTACAGTGACAAGATGTACTGTATTGTATGTGTATACACACAAATACAAGCGTGTGTACAAATCTTATGAAAGAATTTCAAAGACATCAAAATGAGAAAAAAATAAGTCTCAGAATCAAAGAAATGTGTTGGTATACTAAAAACGAATTACTCACCTGAACAGAAATTTGATCCATGGAAAAGAAATTCCATGAAAGCAATACCTCTAGGAGCGGTTCCACTCTTATTATTTCTAAGACTATGACTAGGTGGATTCCCAGTGGAGGCTTTCATCTGCTTCTCATCCACATGCATATACTAGTCTGTCTGATCTTCCTACTTGACTGTTGAGTAAAACGCAAATAAACTGAATGAGCCCAACATCACATTAATACTCTCCTCGATTCACCAGCCCAATTCCATGCCCGAGTAGACTCTTAGGCACATCCACATTGCTACATCCCCCTCACTCACACTGCAGGAATTATGTCGGCTTCCACTCTCATGGCCAGTGTCTAGTCATTCTTGGGAATATAGTTATTTCGTGCATCTGCTGCCCTCACAAAATTATGTTTTTGAGAACCTGGTAGGATTGATACCGACATATATGATGTACATTTTAGGTAATAGAAGTAGATTGAATAAAATTATATAATATGAAATTTTCAGGCTAAAAATAAAAATGGTCATTTTTTTTACCATAAAACTTGCTGGTACTCCTCCACTTTCAGATCTGCTCTCAATTCATGAGACATGAGAGGATTCTTTCACTATACTGGCCTCATTCTTTGAGAATGAACATTCAATATCTAGGTCAAATCTTTCTCTCTCTCTGTCTCTCTCTCCCTCCCCCACCTAAGAACACACACACACACACACACACACACACACACACACACACACAGAAAGAGAGAGAGAGAGGATCACAAGGAATTTTAATGAAGCAAATCTAGTATTATGGGGAACACCATAAAAAAAGAAATAATACGAAACAAAGAATCTAGAGTAACGAAAGAAAGGCAGATGTAGAAAAAAGTAAAATATTATCATGTCTTTCTTTCTTCTACCCTCTTTCTTTGTCCTCTCCATTGTAATTATATCTGCAAATATCCATTATATTAATTCATTAGATTTAATGAGCTAGATAACTTTTAATTTTAGAGAAACAATTATGCCATAAATACACTTTTTGAATAGCTATATTACATGATCATGAATACAAAATTAATCCCTTTCATTGATATTAGCACTGAAAACACTTAGTGTACAAATTACAACTCCACTTTTAGAAATGTCATCATTGTAATTATTAGACTAATCCATTTCTTATGTAACCTGTAATTCTGGAGTGACTGAAAGAGGTTGTGTTTTAGAAAAGTAGATATACAACAAATTCCTAGAGAGGTTAAGCTTGTATTCTTTCTTTCCGTTTCTTTCTTTCTCTCTCTCTGTCTCTCTTTCTTTCTTTCTTTCTCTTTGAACTTTCTTGATTAAAACATGGCTACCTTTCCTGACTTAGACTGGCAAAGTGTCAGAGTCTTGGTGATGAATTATATAAGTTTTCAGATACGCTTACAATATAAATATAAGGAAACATAGAAACCCTTGAGAAACCTGAATGTCTTCTTGAAATACTAAGTAACGCTGCAGCCATGTTACAAAAAGGATATAGAAAGAGAAGATATGAAATCTTTGACTCTAATAGAAGTAATTACTTGAAAAATCAGTAACGGTGGAAGCTGCTAAAAAATGAATACTTTATATGCAATAAACAGTCCTCCAGATCACATGTGTAGTCAACCAAAGACTGCTAAAACAGTTTGCAGATTGAAATATAGTACCTCTGGAGTAGAATTGAGACCGGATTTGAGGCTAGTATATCAAATAAGTCTTGCAAGGTGAAGGGTAAATCTCTGTAGCTTTGGAAATTACTGTAACAGTTTAGTTGTTATAAAGTTCCTACTGCAGTGAGCACTGGGGCAACTGATCTACTCCCATGTACATCGTTCAGGTTAGGAAAAAAGTAAAATGATTTATCATTTTAAAATTGGTTCACTTAAATTTCCCAGTCAATTTCTCCTGTAAAATTTGAATACAGCAATACACTAAGGAGTGCTTTGTAAATGTCAAGATGCAACGCTAACATCTGATTGCAGTTATTATAATTACTTCTCAAACTCTGGAATGTGAGAGACTTCTATTACCAGTGAGAATTACTGTTAACAGTATGCAAATATAAGGGAATGTTAAATAATTACACTGTTTTTCATGACCTTGATATGTTTTATTTCTTTTGGTGTCAAATAAACATCATTTCACTTTATCAGATTATGTATGCATGTATATCTGATACAGTGTTTCAAGCCTTGTGTGGAAAATTGCACACTATGGAAAGTATAGTACATAGAACAATATACTGTGTACACTGTAATTTCTACTAAGATTCACAGGGGAAACATTTCATCTGACATTGGTTGGGTTTCTTTTATTTTAAGAAATTCAGAGTCTTCAAGTTACCTAGTTTTCCATAATTACTGTAAATATTTCAGCACATTACCTTGAAATATTAATCAAGTTTCCTCACTCGATATTGTTGCATCCCGGGCTCTTTGCCTCATTCAAATAGTTGGAGTTTTCTACCTTCATCATCTCAGAGAAGAGATGACATAGCAGAACATAGAGCCAATTCTTATAAGCCTTTGCTTTAAAATCCTGATGTCCAAGGAGGAGGGAGTTATGGATAAGTTTTTGGGCTTAGATAACATATTTTAGGGAATACTTGATGAAGCCTTCCTGTTCCTGGGTCAAGAAGATGATCCCCTGGTTTGGCAGGACTGAGATTTGGTAGACAGTTGTGAATATTGAAAAGGCATGGTGGTTTTCTGGAAAGAGAGACTGAGCTCTCTGTCCCCCACTCCCTGCCCCCATGAAAGGGTCAAGCCTAGGTTTGGTGGGGTGGGGAAGAAGTCAAATGCATTTACATGTTTGGAGAATCCAAAAGCAGAAGGAAAATGTGCCATCTCTCCAATGTAGAGGCTCAACAATGTAGAAAGACTCTAATGAAAAATGGTTTATGGTGTATCTAAGCAGCATGACCTTCGATACCCCAGGGCTTGAGGGCTTGTGTATACATACGCACATGCAAACATACATGTATATCAGCAGAAGTCAGTGAAGATGGGATCCCACCCACCCACTCACTGTTATCATTCGCACACTTGCACACAGTGCTGTCAAATTTCTTGCCCAACATAAGCCTCCTGGAATTTGACACAACCCCAGAGAAAGAGTGGGAGTGAGGATTAGAAATTGACCTAGTTTAAATTTCCACCGTCCAACTAAATGGAGGCTAGAAATAGAAATAAACTTCAGTTATTTATCAATAATTAAGAATGCTATTTGAGTTTGTGTTCTAAGCTGCATACTTGTTAGCAAGAATAAAGATAGTGGAGACAGGAATCCATCTCAGCAGCTTCACAGAGAGCCTTGCGGAACATGGACCCATCATCCAGTATACAGTAGCTGACAATAATCCAGCAAAGACTCTGGTAACATGAAGACAGCTCTAAAAGCTACTCCTTCAGCTGCAAGGCTCCCCTACTCTGTGCTCTAGAGTTTCAACCTCCTGGTGACTCAACTCTCCAATTTCTGCTTTGATAGCTTTCACCAGTCGTTGTGACTCTTATCATCTCTCTGTCTCATGATCTACTTACTGCTTTGCTTATGGTCATCCTTTTGCTGCTTCTGTATTTTACCTTCTGCATCTTTTTTTCTCCATTTGTTTGACACTCAACCTTTCTTAGAAATCAGGTTGGCCAGGCTCCACTCAGTATAGGTTTCATCTATTGCGATAGCATTCCTTCCCTGAGCCAAGTTCCTTTCTTTGACTAATCGTGCAGTGGCCTATGCCTTTTGCTTATGTGATACCAAGGCAGGTGCACTCTGCATAGGGAAAACTTAGCCTGTGTTGTGAACGGGGCAGAGGCTTTGCAAAAGAGGAGAGTTTAGCTGTCAGACAGCTGTCATGGTCTACATATACATGCTAACTCTTATCTTCCAGGCAGCAAGATGAAACAGCTTTAGAGAAGGTTCCACAGATTAATCCAGGAACAGGGACATCCTCATCCTTACTCACCCTCACCCCAAAGGGTTAATAATCCCGAGTTGCCTTCAGGTATTATATACAGAGGTGAAGCAGAATAGGCGCTATACAGGCTGCTTGCCCTGGGCCAGAATCCACAATTTCTATGTTAATTAACTCATTTATCCATTTATCCAACTCTGAGTCTTTGGGTATGTCAATGATCTGAAATAAACATCCTGACCCAGTGCGTTACATTTTAGCACGGGAAGACGGAAAACACACAATAAACACAATAAATAACAAAATATACAGTCAGAGGGCAGTATGTGCTAAGGAAAATAGAAAATGTAAGGCAAGTCAAGAGACACAAGAGTTGCCATTTATAAATAGGATGATCAGTATAAGCTTCATAGAGAAGATGGCATTTGAATTCTCCTCTAGTTCTATTTTGACCCTGCCTAGTGACCTCTGCAACAATTACTCTATTTAGGAGAGGAGGAGGTGATGATAAACAAGAACCTCTATGCCTGATTTTTGAGGAAATTGGCCTCTGCTTCAGAGCATATGTAACAAACTATGAAAAAAAAAAAAGGCAGAATATCCTGGCAGGATGTGTTGGTTCCCCTGAATCTTTCCAATCCTTGGTAGATGAAGGGTCAGACCAATCTGGCATTTGTTTAGCTTCTTGATGGCATGAAAGCATAACTAGGGCTCTAAAATATCCCTGGAAATTTTGGGAAAAATAGAACATGTATTTGACATCACTTCTTTCATGAAGCGTCTGTACTTTTTAATGCGATCTATTCTGATAAACTGGAGACGTCAGTAGTCTCACCAGATTTCAGCTGGTGAGGTCAGAGTTCTCAGGTAACAATGAAGGATGCTATATTGCCTTTTAAAGAGGTGGAGCCAGGAAACTGCAGGTGTTTAGTTTTGCTGAGTGATGTTTTCAACTTTGTGGCCAGTCTGTGTATCTAGGGGAATGTATGAGTTTGCTGTTGCTCCTACTGGTGTAGCAAATAACCACAAACTTGGTGACTTAAAACAGTACAGATTTATTATCTTACTGTTCTAGAAATTAGAAGTCTAAAATTGGTTGGCAGAGCTGTGTTATTTCTGGAGGCTTTGACTATTGGCTGGAGGATAATTTGTTTCCTTGCCTTCTCCAGTTTCTAGAGGCCAGCGTTGGCATCATTCCAACCTCTGCTCCATCATCGCTTCTCTTTCCATGCTTCTGTTGTCACATCACATTCTCTGACTCTGACACTCCTGCCTCCCTCTTATAGTCTGTGATTATATTGTGATTACATTGAGTCCATCTGAATAATTAAGGATAATCTTAAAATCCTTAACTTAGATAGATCTGCAAAATCTCTTTTGCCATGTAAGATAACATACCCACAGGTTGCAGAGATTAGGACATGGACATTTTTGGGAGGATGTTATTCAGTCTACCACAGGAAGACAGAGACCAAGAGGTTCCTCTTTCTTTGTCCTTTTCCAATTCATCACTCAATTTACATTCTAAATAACTGTTGAATAATATTTTGAAATATTGGTTTAAATGAGGTATCTAATGTGGTCAAACTTATAGAGACACAAGGTAAGAAAGCTGGTTGCTGGGCCGGCCCCATGGCGTAGTGGTTAGGTGCATGCGCTCTGATGCTGGCGGCCCGGGGTTCGGATCCCGGGCACGCAGCGACACATTGCTTGTCAGGCCATGCTGTGGCAGCGTCCCACATAAAGTGCAAGAAGATGGGCACGGATCGTAGCTCAGGGCCAGTCTTCCTCAGCAAAAAGAGGAGGACTGGCATGGATGTTAGCTCAGGGCTGATCTTCCTTACAAAAAAAAAAATAAGAAAAAAAGAAAGCTGGTTGCTGGAGGCTATGGGGAGAAGGAAATGATTCAATGGATACAGTGTTTCAGTCATGCAAGATGAAAAAGTTCTAGAGATGTGATATACAATATTGTTCTTATGGTTAACAATACCGTACTGTACACTTAAAAATTCGTGAAGAGACTAGATGTGATGTTTTGTGGGGTTTTTTCCCCACAATAATTAAAAAAAGAGCACCATATTAATGGCCTGTTGAGAAAACCTGCATGTCCTAGTCTGGAGCAGGAGTAATGAGCTCCTTGAACCTTGGCTCAATGTCCTACTTATTTGGCCTTGAAGGATGAGTTCCTTGGTCTCTTAACCTCATTGGCTAAGGTTCTGCTGATCAGAAGGATCTCATGTAAGGAGTCAAGATGCGGTAACTTTCCAGTTCTGCAGGAAACCCAGGTCTCTCAATTCCTTTAACTCCTTGGCTCTTAGGTCCTAGCTTTGTCTGAGCACCTGACACTCAGGCTACTTTGGTTTAAATCAGACAGAGGTTCCAGTAAGGCAGGAACTTCTTCGGAGAGACTGAGGACTTCATGAATATTCAGTCTTGCCCTGGAAGACAGTGTTCGTTTGTTTTGATTTTTTAATATCTGCTGCCAGTGCCTGTCGACTCAACAGCTCCTAGATTCAACCATCAATACTTTGCCAATAATGGTGATTAGTGTGATTATTACTTCTGCTATGGGTTAGAAAAGACAAACAAGAGAGCTGCTTTTTAAAATCCTCCTAGACCCTCCCTAAGTAGGATGAATACACATGTAGTTTATCCAAATAGTCTTGGTTTACAATTGTCTACCTGGCATAATTATAAATAGTTCCCTTTTCACCCACTTAAGGATCCTGATGGACGATAAGTTATGTGGTCACCTTATTTATCAGTCTACTCATACTATTTGGAAATAAGGAATAAACTTATGACCAGAGCATGGAAAATACTACAAAGAAACTCCAATCTGATGGTATTTTCAGTTTGCAGTCTTCGAAATTCTTAATATTATGCTTAAGAATAGTCTGATTCTTTAACTACTTTCAAGGGCCAGAACTAACTGAATTGAATTTTCTATCAACTAATATATCAAGCTAAACCCTCAATCAGTTAACCTTCGATTTGACCTTTGCAAAAAGCATTCACCCCTCCAACCACCACCAAAGTAATTAATTCAGCATGACGTTAGTTTATACTATGTGATATTTGTCTAGGAAGCCTTAAAATTCATGACCAACTGACCAACATGTTGATAATTTTAAATTTGATTTTATTTGGTTTGACAATAATTGTATATTCTGAGTCTCATAATAGTTGTTAGGCAAAAGCATAAAACCAAATAATTTAAATTATTCAGTGACAGAGGAGACTCTAATAGTTTGGTTTGACCTAAATGAAGATTTTGAAATTAACTCTATCATCTTTTTCCTCCATTAAAAATCCATTGATTTTTTAAAAAAACATTTCACAAACTACCACACTCAACAAAACAGACCTCCATATTCACACTCTAATTGTTTCCTTTTGATTTGCGTTCAGAAAGGAGAGTCCACAGTATAATCAACTTGGACAATTCCTTAAGGAAAACAGCTTAAACAATTCATCAGAGGCTTCCTAAGTAACTAGATGCAAGTAACAGAAGTTTGATCAGGCACCTCATCTGAGAGGAGTTTGCTTATAACCAAGCAGTGGTTCTCTTGTCTTGTCTCTGAGGCTGAGTGTCAGACACTTCTTGTGTGCCACCTCGCTTCTGCTCAGTCCACTGTGCAGTGCACCCTTCACTGTGTCAACCGGCTTCACAAAGGTAACCCACAGCATCTTTCTCAGCCACATCATGTGTCAATAGCTCTCTGTCCTGGAACTTCTGTGATGCTGCAGCCTGGGCTCTCTAGGATCCAGCTTGGCAGTGACCCATGCGAGTGTCTGGAGGTGTGAGGAGTTAACACCCATGAAACGGCCCTTGGTCAACGGGAGGCTATAGTGGCTACTGATGGGTAAATACTCACTTGTCTGTCCCATCACTAGCGAATTCTGTGATGTAGTCTACATGGCTACTCAAAGTGTCCCCCAGTTGCCCTCAGCAGTGATCAGCTCATAAGACAAACTATTAGATTAGTTTTTGTACTGACTGTCTCTTAATCTTCCCAGTTTTCTATTTCAATTCCTTGGTATCAACTCCCAAAGTAAATTACTCATACACAAACCTTTGTCTCAGGCTTTGGTTTTGGGGGAAAACCAGACTTAGGCACTCATTATCTGTGTTTCTTTCCAGTTATCTTCTTTTGTGTCTTACTAATTCTTTTTATATTTTCATACTTTTAAAAATTTCATTAAAATGTTTTTCTTTCATTTTCATTTTGACATCCTCCTTTTGGGAGGAAGCAAAATGATTTGCAGTTATAAAAGGGCAGCACGAGGGGTCCTTATGATGATGGAACTGTTCTGTATTTTGACTGTGGTGGTGGATATGTAGATCTACACATGTGATAAAATTAAACAGAACTAAACACACACACACATACACAAATACAGGCAAAATTTGAATAACATCTGTGGATTGCATCAATGTCTATATCATGGTTGTGATGTTATATTACAGTTTTGTAAGATGTTACCATGGGAGGAGACTGGTAAAGGATACATGAGGTCTCTCTCTATTGTTACTTACAACTGCATGTGAATCTACAGTTACCTCAAAATAAAAAGTTTACTTAAAGGAAAAACAATTTGCTTTTCTTCAACAGTAGCCCCTTAATTTACACACACATATGAATTACATTCTTTTAGCGAGTTAATAACCAGGTTAAATATATACTTATATATACATTTGTAAGAGCATCTCACTTAAATTATGAACTCATATTCAAAAGCCTATTTGGATTTTAAATAAAAGCCTTCTGTGAGACTTCTGTGCTTTGAACAATTTGGGATCTAGTAAAAAACTTACATTTTCTAGACATGATTAAATTAAATTGAAAGATCCTGCTCATTTAGTGCTTTTAATATTTATTAAGAAGGAAAGCACTCCTAGACTATTTGATTTGTGCTAACAAATATACCTGTTATAAAGGAAGCTGTATAACATATGTTTAATTTATAGCTTTTCATTTTCTCTCTTTTTTTTTTTTTTTTCTTTGTGAGAGAGATCAGCCCTGAGCTAACATCCATGCTAATCCTCCTCTTTTTGCTGAGGAAGACCAGCTCTGAGCTAACATCTATTGTCAATCCTCCTCCTTTTTTTCCCCAAAGCCCCAGTAGATAGTTGTATGTCGTAGTTGCACATCCTTCTAGTTGCTGTATGTGGGACGCGGCCTCATCATGGCCGGAGAAGCAGTGTGTCGGTGCGCGCCCGGGATCCGAACCCGGGCCGCCAGTAGCAGAGCACGCGCACTTAACGGCTAAGCCACGGGGCCGGCCCTCTCTTTTTTTTTAATAAGAACATCTGTACTCAGTTAAATCCATTAGAATGGTTTTTCAAGGGAAGATATCAGAGAGCATTTACTTTAGGGAAAAAATGGTGTCATCAGATGGATCAGCTACTTACCTGTTCTCTAAAAGTCCAGTCTAGACACCAATTTGTATTATGTAAAAATTACCATTTCCCCCCCGCTTAGAAGCTAGTTAAGCATATGACTAAAACAAAAATTCTACATGAAATGCATTATAATTTTAAGGATGTTCTTTCTTTGGAATTATTTGTAGAAACCCAGGGCAACTTCAGGAATGAAGAAAATG
Organism: Diceros bicornis minor; assembly: GCF_020826845.1. Taxonomy (NCBI): domain Eukaryota; kingdom Metazoa; phylum Chordata; class Mammalia; order Perissodactyla; family Rhinocerotidae; genus Diceros; species Diceros bicornis. The sequence goes on along the minus strand of NC_080759.1, from coordinate 52,143,160 downwards.
AAAAAATAAACTGGCCCAAGGCTTTCCCCTGTTCCATCCATTTAGAAGAAGGCCTGTTATACTTTTCTGTAAATGCTTCCCACTCCCCACCCCAACACGTCTAATCCACAAGGCTTGCATTCGTCTACATCTTTCTCAAGCGCTCCCTTTCCCTGTTTTAGTTACCCTTGGCCTATACCTTGACCTTCTGCTGCCTGTCTCAATAAATTCAGACCACAAGCATTTACCTGCAGCAAATGAGAATGGTTCTCCCAGAAATATAGCATCCAATAAAAACCAAAGCCAAAGGAAATAGAAAGGTGAGGTCAGGTGTAATTTTTCTCATCACAGCCTCCCTCGCTTTTTCCTTTTGGCCTTAGACACTCTGTTGACCTCTGTCTATTTTTATGGCTAGATTAATTCTGCTATTTCAATGAGTCTGAATTTTCAGAATCACATGGTTGGAATGACCTTAAAAAATGCTAACCTCTAAAAAGATTATGTGAAAAAAATGACAGAAAGATGGAAAAAAAATTGAGCACTGCAGACCAAGAAAATGCCTTAGAGATGATCTTATTCAACCTTCTAATTTTATAAAGAGGAAAGGAGAGAAAGAACAGTTGAATGATGTTATGTGAGGCTTGTATCCCTCCAACGTTGGCTTTTAAATCCCCTAAGCCATGCTTCAGCAGCACTGCAGACTCAAGGCCAATCGTAGCCCAAGTCAGCAGAAGTATGAGAAATCCTGGACTAAGCACTGAATAATTCAAATTAAAATCAGAATTTCTAATGCTGAAACTGAATATCCATCCACTGGCAGCTGAGTGTTGGGATTTTAACCTGCTGCCAGTTCCCTGCTTTTGCAATAGTCAGTAACGGGGTCACTTTTGCCCCTGTTACCTAAATCCTTTCCTAGTTTCCTTGCATAATGTCCTTCAGCACTTCTCTTCTCATAAAATTCCTATGGCCTGTGGCAGGACCCATGATTCTTATCCCCCATGGAGGAAACATACCACTTGTCCCTAGACTCTTAGATGTTGACACCTAATCAACTGCTCTGACAGCTCATTCTTTTTCTAAGAAGGCCTTTCCACCTCTGTGGATCTGTATGGGGCCAGGTCTAGCCATCCTGGAAATGGATGTGGCTCTCCATTACCAGCTAAGGGGATTCCGTAAATGACTTACCATCTAGGAACATTTATCTTTGAGAAATTTATCTTTGAGTTTGAATATCTGCCTGAAAGATGTTTTCTATGATTGTCTAACTTAATAGGTCTCCTTCTGCCCATATCATGTTCAAATTGAACCTCGAAGTCCTTTTGTGGGGATTGTGAGGGAGGAGCAGGGGATAAGAAAAGCTGGTATGTGAAAGTGACATTTTGAAAATGGAGAAAGAGAATTAAAGCCATTGCACAAACAGGACAATTGTGTGCTCCCGATTTGATTACTTCCTTCTCTTACCCCTCCACTTCCAGGACGCCTTAGTCATATTCAGCTCCCAAAACTATCTTCCTCAAGCACAAAAACTGTAATAGTAAGTATTATTTTGTGGCTGCTGATGTTTGCTTTTTAACACATCACACTATAGTTAGCATTGTACAAGATACGTAAGGGGTACTTAAGAAATAACTGCCCTTTCTAACTGAGTTCTATGGAATATAAATGAAAAAAATATAAAAACGCTATATTATTTCTCAAGCATCATGCAAATGTAAAATATAAAACCTCCTTATACTGAAGAGCATAGACATAATGCAAACTAAAGAATGTTACAAATTTGAAATGTAATTATTTTGGATATAGCAATCTTAATATTTACTATGAAGGATGGTTAACCAATATTTTCTATTTTTTCTTTCATGCTACATTGTTGTCTATAATTCTCACTAGTAATCAAAAGACAAACAGAAAACATTCTAGAAAAACAGTGGCACATAGTGGAGAATGCAATCAATTTTTATTTTTTATTTAAAAAACTTGCCAATTGGCATATACATTTACATTGTCACAGAGCATATTCACATAGAACAAAATATACTTATTATATGTAAGCTATATTGATTTTCAACTCTTAAAAAAACCCTGCATAATTAAAGCACTAATCAGCAGTGAGGATGCTCTGTAACTACATACACCAAGATAGGTAAATATCATCAACCTAATGCTGAACAAAAGAAACCAAACACAAAAGTGGACATACATTATGATTCCGCTTATGAGAAGGTCAAAAGCACACAAAACTTGTCTGGGATTGTAGAAGTTAAGATAGTGGTTTCCTTGTGGGTGAAACTTATGCCTGGAAGGAAAGATGTGTGTCTGGAATTGTGATAACATTCTGTTTCTTGACCTGGGTGCTGGTTTTATGGGTGTGTTTACTTTGTGAAAATTGGTTGAGCTCCAGTCGTGTGATATACACACAGGTGTCCCACTAGATGTCTAGCTAGTTTGCTTATGGTTTTCAAGTAGAATCCTGAGTAACGGGAAGTATATTTTTGGTAAGGGCATACTATATAATTTGGCTATATGTGAGTTATCGTTTTAAGCTTTACTAGAACTAAAACAGACTGGTTTTGTACTTTACTTATTGGAAGCAAGCAGATTCTGTGAATTCATGAATCATTGTCTGAGTTGAGTGAATTGTTTTAAGTGAATACAACCTTGCGATTGTTATAAATGTCTTCATGTTTTGAATGAGATGCTAAGAGTTGGAATGGTGCTACAAGCAGTCATTTCTAATGGTTAACAGAAAGCACATTTTGTACTTCTTAAATACTGCTGAACTTGCTGTGTCATACTTTTTTGGCCAATAACTTAATTGAAAGATAATAACCATAATGTTATAGTTAAAGTCCCTAAACACATTAGCTGTTGTGTGTAAAAAACAACTCTGACAATTAATCACCTACCTAGAGCTGTAATTTCAATAGAATCATGGCATAAATATTGTTTATGGAACGCCTCATGCATCTCTTGGAAAATTGAGAAAAGAGAAAACATTTAAATTTTTTTCTTTTTCCATCATTTCTCCCTGCCTGTTAAAAGCAATAACAACAACAGCAACAACAACCAAAAAAAAAAAAAAAAAAAAGGAAAGAAAGAAAAGAAAAGGAGAATAAAAGAAAAAAGACAAAAAGAAATGACTTTTTTTTTGTTTTCATGATTTCTTAAATGGAGAAACAAAATCAGTCAGCATAGCAGCCAACAGCATTTTCATTTCTTGAAATGTCTTTCAGTCTTACAAAATGTGGCTTAGCGCTGGTGAAAATGAAAAATTCAAAGCGATGACTAATGGAAAAAATTTTTTTGCAGGCTGTTCTTCTATTACCGTAGAAGAATATTGCCTAGTGTTTGAAAGCTCATATATTGCAACTTTATGGTGAACCTTTGTAAACTTTTTATCTTTAAATGAACCATAATCTTAACCCCCAAACCTAAAATAAGTAGTTGGCCATAAGTAAGCTTTCAGAGCGCTGACAGAAAATACAATACTGAGATTACCTTCAGCGACTGCTTTTCTCTAAAGGTTTAAGTAAAAATAGATTTCTCAGAAAGACTTTTCCTAATCCAAAATTTCATTATGTAGATTCACAGTGGACAGTCACCTACCATGTTAATGCAATAATTTAGGCATTTAGAGATGAATGAAATGTCATCAGGTTAATTCTATTAGTGAAACTTAAGAGAGTAGTAATATTTATTGAGAGAAAATGTAAGGCAGTGGTAAAAATGGATGTACGTTAACAAGGAATATCCTTGATTTTTACCTAAATGGATAGAATAAATTCCTCATGCAATATATTATTTGTATCCTTTTGGGGGGAAGATGACTAATAAAGAATTTGATTAAATAATAAATTGTACCAAAAAAGGTACTCAAAAAAACCCCACAACTCCGGCATTATGTTGTAGTGGGGAACTTTTAAATGGGTGAAATGAATGCTATTTCCAACTGCCCACTGTGTGGCCTTTTAGAGCTCAGGTGATTTTCTGGATCTCAGATTGCTCATCTGTGATATTAGAAATAAGGACCAAATTATAAGGTTCTCTCCAGTTCCAAAATTCTAAAATGCAATTTCATTATTTTCTTATTTTTAATCAATTTTGACAGAATATATGATTGACCACACAGAGTAGCTTACAACATATTCTTTGGTAGCAAAGAAAATGTTAAGTGTTTTCTCTCTGTGTTCATATGATGTTTTAAAGAAGAGGATGGATGAAGAGTATATAACAGAAAAAAGCATGTCTGTAACCATACAGGCGAGTGGTACTTGTAATAATTCAACTCTCCTGTTATGTTGCTGCCATCTGATTATCTCTCTTTGGCCTTACAGCAAAAACTACCATCTATGAATGAAGTTACATATTACATATTAATGTTTTATGTTTAAAAATATCATATTTTCACTGTTTTCCCTTGACCAATTTAACCCTACCATTTTTTTAAAAACAGCTTTATTGAAGTATAAATGACATACACTAAACTATACTATTTTGAGTATACAATTTGATAAGTTTTTGGTATGTTCACTACCTCAATTGTGCTGACGGTTTCACAGGTGTAAATGTATTTCAAAACTGGATCTCCTCTATCCCGAGTTGATTCAGCGTTCTATCTGCTATAACAGTCTGCCTCCTTGATTCATTCAGCATACTTGATTTTGTAAGGTTTATTAAGAAAAATATTCAGTTTAATAAATCCACATTGGAAATGTACATAATCAATAGGCAAATCAAGGTTATCCATTTAAAGTTATTATAAGTTTATTCATTTATTATTTGATTTATTCAATAAATATTTATTTCATTATGAGCCAGAAACTCTGCTTGGCATTAGAGATATTACTAAACTATTACTAAACTGGATGAGAAGAAGAGGCTGTATTCTCTGAGACCTTATAGTTTAGTTGGTGATACAGGTAAGGACACAATAGAGTGGAAGATGTGATGTAAGATAAACAAAAGATGCTCTGGCGGTGACATGAGGGTCAATACTCAATCTTGTGGACTGAGGAAGACTTCCTGGAGGGAATGATGTCTGAAAACAAGTAAGATTCATCCAAGGAAAGGAGGAGTACATGAGAGTGTTCTAGCAAGAGAGAAGCGAATTTGCAAGATCCCCAAGGGGAGACAGAATATCGAACTTGCAAGCAGCTCAGCATCGTCCCTGGACCAGAGAGTTGAGAGTTTATTAGGACTGGGAACATGCAGGGCCTGGTGGTCTATGTTAAGACACTTAATCCACTGGTCTCAAAATGACAGGATTCAGATTTGGTTAAGATAAAAGCCAGTGATCATTTTGAGAGTTGTGGCTTGAGTCTTGATGTGATACGATTTTAGCCTAAAGTAGATTGATGAAATTCTGAAGCAGGTAAGCTTGCGAAGTGTTTATGAGATAGTAGTGGCAGGACTTAGAGAAGATGGAAGAGGAAGGAGGGCTCTGATGAAAAACTAGTCAAGGCTACTGCCCGAGGCTACTGGTTTGAACAAAGGGATAGAGCCTCATGTTACTCATAGAATTAAGGCCTATGGGGAAGGGGAGGGTTTAGTTTGTTTGATCCATAGTGTATTCAAATTGACATGTCTGATAGGTAATTAGATACTTGGGTTTAAAACTCAGTAAGGAGGTTGGAGCTGGGTTGATAATTTGTCGTTTTAAAATTGAGATATAACTGACATACAACATTGTGTAAGTTTAAGGTGTACAACGTGTTGATTTGATACGTTTCTATAGTGCAATATAATTACCACCATAGCCTTAGATAACACCTCTATCATGCCACATAATGATCACTTCTTTTTTTTGGTGGGAACAATTAAGATCTAGTCTCAGCAACTTTGAATTTTATAATACAGTACTGTTGATTGCAATCACTATGCTGTGCATTAGCTCTCCAGGACTCATTTATCTAGTAGTTGCAATTTTGTATTCAAACAATATCTCCCCAATTCCCCCATCCCCAACCCCTAGTAACGACCACTCTACTCTCTGCTTCTACAAGTTCAGCTTTTTTAGATTCCACATATAAGTGATATAATTACAGTCTTTTGCTATATGCTCTATGATTCTATGACAGAAGCCTTGAGAATAACTTAAACGCAGTGTAACATTTTCTACAGTTATACATTTATTCTTTCATACATGTTTCTGAATTTGCCAAATTTGAACAGAAATATCTAGTTTGGAGTCTTTACACTTTAAAATTTTCAATCCTAAAAACTTTGCTAAGGCCCTTGAATCTCTGTCCTCTTTAGCAAAAAGAAGAAAAGATGCATCATGATTTATTTTAAAAACAAAAAGACTCATGCAGGGAATTAATCAAATTAATATTGAAGTCCCCATGCTGTACAAGGCAAATGTGATTTTTTTTTAGCCTGTGAGATAAAATGCATGACCCAAGTGGAACTATGTTGTCTTTTTTAAATTAGTAATATGTATGGTGACATTTATGTATAAGAAAAAGGGATTTTCCACACCTTTATTTATAGACAGTAGTATTTTAATAGAAATATTATTAATCTTCAAATAGTTTAACACTACAGATAATGAAATAGCTTTATAAATCATGGGTATTGATCTGAATAAGTCACTCATCCAGGAGATTAAAAAGAAAAAGCTGAATGAAACAGTAGAACAAAACTAATGTTTCAGTTTTTCAGTTTTATTGATGACAAAGCCGGGCAATCAAAGAAGGAGATACATTTTCAATCACATTTGTGAGTCTAAATATAACTTTACAAGCAAATTGGTTGCCAGATAGCAAGATAAAAAATAGGTATTGATATGTACTTATGTTCTTATAAAGTTCTTTTATTATGACACAATTATTTTTATGTGAATATAAAACCCTGAGGTAGTGATAACTACTTGTCACAAAATAATCTGACAATAATGTTCCCAAGAAAAAGAATAATGATATTGTACAGTTTTTAACCTAGTTTAGATACTGGTTTGTACTGATTCTTTTGTTTGTTATTCTGTGTAAAGTATTTAAATTTCATAATTTTGTTCTTCGTTGAATTTGTCTGGTCCCTATTCTAAGGTAAGGAGATATTTTTCTTCTCCTTTTAAAATTCTGTATTGTTTTGTGCCAGTTAACTATAGTTGAATAATAAATCACCCCAAACTTAGTGGTTCCAAACAATAAAAAGGTATTATTTCATGTGTCTAGGTTGATTTGATAGTTTTACGATTGGGCTGGGCTTGTCGTGCATCTGTTGTCAGATTTCTGGGAGCTAACTGTTCTGGGAGAGCTGGAATGGGTCAACTTGACTGCTCAGCTCCACATGGTTCCTCATGCTCCAGAAGGATAGCCCAGGCTGGTTTCTTATTGTGGGCAGGGCTCCTCTAAGAGAGAAGCAGAAGTGAGCATCCAAAGGCTAAGGCCAAGTCCTAGGGTCAGTCCAGATTCAAAGGGAAGAATTGCAAAGTCATGTTGCAGAGGGTGATAGGGCAGAGAAAAGGCTGAAGAATAGGGCCCATTTTTTGACATCAATCTAACACAAATTGTATGCTTTATTTATTTAATTGATTGTAAGTCATTCAGGAGTTGAGACGGGATTATTTTCTTAAAAGATAGTAGCCATTGGTATTGAAGAAGACCCAACAAAACTAATATTTTTGTTTTTGTTAGTCCTCGTTGCCAGTTGCAAAGTATACAATGTCTTTTAAGTATTTTATTTTATTCTTTGTTTTCATATATTGATATTCTATTTGTTTTTGAGCACCTGTAAGGTAATATACTTTACAGACACAAAGATGAGGCATCATCTACTTTACATTTAGTAAGTTCAGTTTATCAGGGAGACAGTAAAGACAAGAAAAAATTATATCACGGTTTTCTAAATGCTATGTAAAATTCACTGTGGCAATCATGGATGAAGGAACTTCTAGGCGTTTCTGTGGGAGCTGGGGAACATTTCCTACAGACGGGAAGACTTGATCTCCAGTTGAAGAGATGAACAGAAGTTCATCATATAGAAGGGGAAGGACAAGATGTGCTTCACCAGGGAGGCGTGAGGAACATGTTACACATAGGGACCAGGAAATGAATCAGTGCAGGCAGCAGTCAGAAAGAGAGGGCTGAGGCTGAAGTCAGAAAGTTGGTAGGGACTAGATGGTGAATGGCTTTGTAGGCCCTCGTCAGGACTTAGGAGAATTGGTAAAATCTTTGAATCCATAAGACATTCAAACTCTGTTTTTGAATGTCTTGTGGATTCACAGATTCCTATTTACATCCAGAAAGTATATCTTTTCGTGTTCCACCACGCCTCCACCCTGCTTTTTTTCCTCCCAAGGATTAGCTGATTTGACTAGAGACTCTAAGAAAGTGATTGGGCCATTTTCCCACTTTTTCCTTCCCTTCCCTTCCCTTCCCTTCCCTTCCCTTCCCTTCCCTTCCCTTCCCTTCCCTTCCCTTCCCTTCCTTTCTCTTCCCTTCCCTTCCCTTCCTTTCCTTTCCTTTCCCTCTCCCTTCCTCCTTCCTTTCTTCCTTCTGGAAACAGTACCAGTTTGGCAGATACCCGTGGCTTCACTCTCCTATCTGTCACAACCAGTTAAGCAGCAAGATGGGTCAATGAACTCACTTATGACCTGTGAACTTCACTGCTTCAGTCTCTTATGTCATGCTACTGGCCAGAAGGCAGAAAGTCCCAGTTTGGATTTGGGTTTCAGATATTAAGCAAAGGCCATTTTAGATCTATAAATGTATTCCACACTGTATAATTCAGCTTTTTGCCAGATCCTAAAACTGGAGTTTTGGCATTAATAGAAAGTGCTAACTTGCTCCCAATCTGACATTTCTTTAGTGTGAATAACTCTAAGACTCTTATACTGCAAGGGTGCTCACACTGAGGCAGAAGTGAGAACCCTGGGCCCTGGGATATTACATCTAATATCTCCCTCAACACCATCATTGCCCCCAAACACATGAATTAGCGGGATTTTAGAGCTAGAACAGCTATTATCTCTAGATTGTGAGCTGCCTGATACCAAGAGTGTGGTCTTGTTTATTTGTTTATTTATTATTATTATTTTAGCTCCAGGTTTATTGCTTGGCTTGCAATTAGTGCTCAGACAATGACTATCACATGAATCAAGTTCACCTCTCTTATGTTATCAAAAAGGAAAAGTTGGTTAATATCAAGGTCACAATTTTACCATAATGTCATCTGTTGAGGTATAATTGCTATAATTTTTCCTGGACATGTTTTCTCAAGTTCATTTGTAACTTTATCCTTCTTTTCTCTACTATCATGAATATTCTGATGTTCTAATCTTAGTCAGTGATATCATTTATGTCTCACTATTTTCCAAAGCTTTTTGTAATCCCCCCCCAAAAAAATTAAGGCAATGTAGTATAGTCCATCCATACATAGTTCTGAAAATATTTTCAGAATTAGAGCATTTACTTTGAGGATCACAACAGAACTCCTCACTGAATTGTAAAATAAATTAGCTCAATTGGTTTAGATTGGTAAACCAAGCATCTCCTTTCTATCCTACATTTATTTTATTAATTTTAGTAGAGAAGCTGATAATTGTTTCCCTTTGTAGAAAATACCCCCTTTGTACATAATCTGCAGCCAATTGAAGTTCCAATCATCTTTATTTATTTTTTTTTTTGGTAGCATGCAATTTCTTTAATACCGTAACAGGAGTGGAGTTTTGACCCAAGGAATCTAATCTATGTGCTGTGATGAATGAATCGTTCTGATTCTGTAAGGATTTGAACTAGAAACCTTAGAGTCTAGGCTAATTAGATTATTCTAGGTGTTGAAGTTGAGTGGTCATTTGGATGTAAAGCCAGAATGGATGATATGACATGCTAAAACCATTAGAGATTAGACAACGCATAACTCATTAACAAATTTGTGTCTGAAGAGGAGTAGGAGAGTGCATTAGATAATACAGTGAGAAGCAGAAATGAAAAGAAGGGATAGCTTCAGTTCTAACTTTCCAACTCCAGATCCGTGTACCTTGAATGTGCATTTTTTCTAGTTCTACAAATATTCATAAGATCATCTATGTGCTTTAATGAAATAAACTCCTATACATATATCAACATGAATGTCTTTCTGTTTTTGCAATTAAATAATAATGAACACATTACAGTTTTTGAAGCTTCTGAGTTAAGTGACATTAGAAATACATTTTCTGAAATATCTTCCAAAAATATTTCTTTCTAAATATTTTTCTATATCCTTTTGCAGCTAGGATTAGTACTACCGGAGATGACTTTCTTCAAGCCACTCTATTTTCCAGTTCTTAATATGACCTTTGGTTACAAAGGGCACCTGCACCATCAGACTCTGAAATATTGATAAGGAGCACTGTCTAGCTCATGAACCACCAAGCATCACTAGGCAAGTGCTTGAAAGCAGACTTCCTGTTCAATTTTCCATTCTGCAAATGTGTGTTGGCTTTAAAGGTCAAGAATGGTACCACAGGGATTTTTGATTGCATTATCCTGATTTCTCAGCTATGAATCACCTTCTTTCCAAAGCTATAGAAGCAGAGGCTCTAAAACAAATTTTGTCATTACCCTTTATGATATTACCTCCACTTCTTTGCCCATCTGGCAAAATGCCTTCTGTTGGCTGACATTGGAAAAGAACTTTTCAATTATGCCTTGGAAGAAAGGGAAAGAGAAAATCAGATAAACAAAATACAATGGGCTTCAAAATACTCCTTTCTATTTTTAATTGCTAGTGACTGATTTTCTAGAACATTGATTATACCTGCTTAAAAAGGTCATATCAAAGCTCCTGTACCATTTAATCTGTTAATTAATCAGTTCATTTATTCCTTTATTAAGGGGCAGTTAGCATTAAAATATTTCATTCTTTATTCAGGATAAATAATTTCTTTGCTATTAAGAAACTTATATTTTATTGTAGGAAATATATAAACCTATCCTGAAAATATCAAAACACATGCCTGTGTATAATATAAAATAGTTATTAGAACTATCGGCAGTGTTTAGTTAACTTTAAAAGAAAGTAAGACAGACAACCATGGCTAAGATATAAGTAATTTTTCCATTTTTCATTCACAAAAATATATTTGTTTCTTTTGCTTTATGCACTCATCGTGAGTTTAACTCCTCATGTAAAATCCGCACCTTCCATTGACTTTCTTTTTTCAAAGGAGCCTATTCACAATTTTATCCAAGTTACTTTCATATTTTAATATTAATCCCTAGATCCTGGGTTCCCTTCTTGTATACAAACACATTATTTTCCATGATATCTTTCTAGGCATATATTTTTTACTAGCTTTACTATCCTTTTCCTTGTTCCGATAATATCTTAATTTCAATGGGATCTGTCGTGGTCACACAATGCTCTTGCCTGCCCACTATCTCTTTCCCTTGGTCTTTTATGGCTACCGTGCTGTCCCCTTACAAAAAGTCCCCTTCACGTATTCCTGGTAGGAGAATCAACAGCGATGCTCCCTGCCCCCTGACCGAGGGATAGGCACCTATTTCAAGCCCAGCAAAGGGTTTGAAAAGAGGAATTGGAAATGAATTTTGAGAAATAAAATGACAGAAAGCAGCAGTTCAGTAATCCCACAGTGCTTTATTCGCTTTCAATTATTAGGAGACTCCACACCATTTTTGATGCAATTTTAATGCGTTTATAGTCAGTTTCGTTTTCAATTTAAAGGTGCCCCTGTGGCTCGTGGTTTTGAGAAACTTGTGAATTCACTGGTTGGGCGTCAATTGTAGTAGAGACAGGGGTGCGGACATGTATCTCACACCCACGCCTTCCTCTCCCTGGATTTTTCCTGGGGTTGCGTTTTAGGAAGAGAGAACGAAAAACAATGCTACTCATGATGTGAATTGAATAGTCTCTTCTTGTTGGTTTTCTTCTGAGCCATTGTTATGCTTCATGAAAAGTCTCAAGTCAGGACTTTGAAATGAAAGAGAACAAGTCTAACTCAACACAATACCCTGGCCCCCCACCCACCCATGGAAGGGAAGAGGAAAAAAGACGATGGGAGGCCAAAACGCATTGCAAACTCTTCATTCTCAAACAAGGGAGTCCATACTTTCCTCCTGCCCTCACAACCCTCTTCATAAACAAGTCAGGACCTCTGTTTCTCAACCTTGTGTGCTTTGCTATATTAAATATTTTGAGTGACCCTGCATATTAAAACAAGTAATGTGCTACATAAGATACATTAAAAAAAGAAGCGTGTATTGATGAATGGACATGAAAATAAGGAATCCTCAGATCCCCAAAATATAGCGAAAGCAGAATCCTTGGGAGGAAAACAAGTGCCAGGACTAATTTTCACTCAGAGGGTTTCTGAAAGCCTTGGAAACCTTGAATTTTGACTTTAATGGCCAATTGCACCATGTATATATGACAGCTGACAACATTTAGGGTTTCCCTAATGTGTTAAAGTTAATAGGATGAATAAGAATTAGACCCTGCCACCCAGCACAGTGATCTGGATTCATCCAGAATGATCTAGATAAACAAGAGAGTGAAGAAGCTGAGATTTCAGAACAATATAAATAAAAAATATTCCCAGCCTGGACACATTCCAGAGAAACTGTAGATCTCCAAAGCAAAACAGAAGACCTCAACAGTGGTGGATAAGTTTGGAGAGGTGGTCATCTTCAGAGTAAGGATAAACTAACAGCCTCTCAATCGCAGCAACGAAGGTAGAACATAATGGAATTACATCTGTGTTGACTTAGAGAAAAAATGCCTGTTAACCTAGAATTCTATTCCTGACAAATAAGAAAGAACACAAATAAGGCCATTTTTAGATAACAAAGCAAAGTTTACTATTAACCACTCTCTCCACACAGGAGAGAAAATGGATAGTCTCCAACAAAGAGAGGAAAGGTAAACAAAGATATTTGTAAAAATGAGTGTAAAACTTAGCAAATATTGATTGCATAAAAGCAAGAAAAAAGATAGATAAAACCATAATTTGGTTTACGTTAAATTTAAAAAATTGTGTGCTAAATAGGTAGAGTAATTATAAAGAAATAGAGCATGTGACACCTCAAAAAGTAGAATAGAAAAGGGTAATGTTTGAACAACACTCAATTGATATAAAGATTGGGAAAGGTGAGGAAGATGAGGTGGAGTTTTTATCACTGGTCCTCCTGAAGTAACAGGTATTACCAAGTCCCTAGAGAGCTGTTAGGTACAATCAGCTGGTCCTTTGAAATCAGAATATGGGTTAATTGACACTTTAGAACTCAGCTGTTAACCTCTTCTTGTCAATTCCAGGAAAACAAATGACTTACATTACCATTCTTCAGAATTAATTGGGAAGGGGCAGAGTTCACCTAGGAATGAGCTTTTTTTAGGGGGGAGGTGGTTAGTATTAATACAGGTGGATCTGATGTGAAGCTAGGGCTGTGAACCACTCTTTATTAGCTGTAACTCACATGTTTTCTTTGGTACAAAATGTGGAGACTGATTTTGTTTTTGAATCAAAAATCATTTCATGTTGTAATGATGTATAACATCAGGTTATTCTATTCTCTTCAGGATACATCTTATAAGAAAAATTGCAGAATTCTTTTCCTGTACTGTATATTGTGTAATTACAAAGACTGTTTCAGCATGTTTCAATTTTATTTTCCTTAAAATCAAGGGAAACAGTGCAAATACTGGACTTTTTCTCAGAATTCGTTTTTATCTTAGGTGTTACTATTTTTAAATGTGGATTCTCCAAATGTTAGCAAAATATATCAGGGCCAAAAAGAATAAGAAAGAGTCATTTCTCTCAATAATTTAGACTTTAAATACATAATTCTGCTTTCTTAGAAAAATTTCTAATTTTCATTTAATGAACACGTGATAATGTATTTAAGGAAATGAGCTTACTAAAATGTTCTTTCATATTTATTTGTATTGCAGACAGGTGACATTAATTGAATAGATAATGAAAAATCTACTTTATAATTTAAGGGTCTAATCAAAGTAGTCAGAGCTCTGAGTGATTCAATTATTTGATTTGATTAATCTGATGCAGTATAATGTTTTTTATTTAGAGAAACCAAAATGTTTGGGTGAAACTCTATATGTGAGATGCAGGATGTCAAAAAGTAAAGCTTAATTTTTAGGGATGTGGAATACTAAAATATCTTACCTCTGGATATTACATTAGAATTTTCCAAACTTTCTAGTATGTTGAATTATATAAAGAATGAGGATTGTGTCTGTGGGTGATATTTTTAATTAAATTAATTTTTTTCTTTATAAACTGAATTCTCTTCTAAGTCTGCGAGCTTTCTTGTTTGGCCTTATAAATAATTATTGTTTTTTGATCATGTTCAGTGTGAGTAATTTTTCTCTACATATGAAACCTTACATTAAGAAATATATCTGGTTAATTTTAGCGTGTTTAAGAAACATGTTGTCATATGCTGTTTGCCTTAGATTAATTTTCATTCATTTTAAGCCCCTGATTTTCTGACTTAATTATCAATTATATTGCTATGTCTTTGATGATCAAAGAGACAGTAACAACTTCCTTTTAAAAACTATTGATTTCACTTCTTATTGCAGTCTCCAAAGAGCCTCCGGCTCACTCAGTGAGTGAGTGATTTATTTATATCCTTCTGATATCCAGGCCCTAACTTCTTAGCTTCTTCTTTGACTGTGAGCCTCAATAAGAAAACGCTTTGTTACAACTAAAATAAATTAAATTTTAGTCTGAATGTACAAAATATTATGCTTTAATTAAAGATATATAGTACACAAAGAATTTTTCTTCCTCAAAACAATTTTTATCTAAGTTCTGCTAACCAGCGTATTTTCTTACCAGGTAAGGATGGTTTATGCTTGCATTTATAATTACAGAGGTCTTTAAATGCTATTTGCCTGTCAGGAATCTGGAAGAACTACTCAGCTGGCGTTATATGGCAACTAAACCTTTATATTCCCAAATGAGCATAAACACAGAATATCACAAGGCAGAGAAAGATTACTCTGTGAGCATACACAGAACAAAAAAACAAGGCCATCCCACAGCCACAGAAATGTCCAAAAATCTCCCTCCTCTCTGACACAAGTGATGTTTGCCTTATTACCAACGACAATGTTAACCCCACTTTATGCCTTTAGTGTCCTAGATAAATATTATTTATATTTATTTGTATTAATAATATTATGTTAATAATTAATCATATAATACTAATTTTATATTTTATAATACACATAATATATAATTATATAATACTAATGTTATGTTTATATGTTCTAATACATATTGTATACACAATATAATACGCATTATAAGATAATATAAGAAATATATAATTTTATTTAAATAATTGTAATTGTATGTTTATATTATATAATTATATTTATAATGTATTTATATACATTCATATAATTAATATAATAAATAATTAATACTACTACTATAATTTGTGCTATTATTGTTGTAATGTTGCCCTCTTTTTTGACAGAATCTAATCCAGGACTGGCCCCTGCTTCCTTGAGTCATTCTCCTTAGGATTATTCAGCATAGGCGCAAATTTCCTATAAATCCCTTTCCAAGTCCCTCTTACTGACATGGCCTATAGTTATTCTGGAGCGTGCTCACCCTTGCTGTACCAAAATAAATAAACCTGACTTTGTTTTTGTATTCGTTTTAGGTTTTACTACAGGTGTAACATCATTCAGTTCATCACAGTCTGTAGATGAGCATCATCTTGAACGTGTCTTTACTTTCGTGTATCCTCAGGTAGGCGCTTACTGAAACCACAATGATCTTAGAGTCTTTTTCTACATTGTGGGAATACAATGTCAATGACTTCATTTTTATTGCTTTGAGGATCAAATGAGAAGATAATTGTTTACGAATAATAAAATGATATTTAAATTTTAGTTGTTAATGTTATGATATTCCATTATCCTATTATTTAGGCAAAATTCCATTTCTGCTCACCCACTGCCCACTGAGGCCTGGCGTTTTGTACTAGCTGTCACCGAGAGCAAACACTACCCTCTGCACTGCTACCTAGAGCTAAGTCTGATTCCCTAATATGTGTCATCAGTGCTTTACTAATTAAAGAGGCAGTGCTCAAAAATAAATTGCTGTATTTTCTCTACATACCTCCAAGACTTTTGTGGTTGATGTTTTTTGGTCAACTCCATTGACCCTGATTGTAAATAGTTTATATGAAACAGAGTACAATAGGCAAGTTCTCCAATAATAAGGGTGTTTCCTGAATTTCAAGGGAAAAAAGTCATGAGGAAATGTTAAAGTATTTCTTACAAAAAAGTGACATAAAGCATTATTCAGTTGTGATTTATGACGTATGTAGTAAACTGATTACAGAAATGGCCCATATTGTCCAACACTCTTTGTGTCCGTGCACTTAGTACATTTTTTGCTCTCCCAAAAAACTGTTATGAAAAATCTTTCAGTTGTAATTTCTAACATCTATGGTAGACTGAGCACAAAAGTCCTCCAATTCTCCACTTCTCCCTCCATTCTGAACTGAAGTATTGAGAGGTGGTTCATGTTTCTGCTGTCTCTCAGATCCCTGCTGAACAATGAGAAGAATGCTAGAGGATGAGAGACCATATTCAGGAGAATAAATTCAGGTGAGGTCATCCTTGCCCATCCATCCCCCAGCTGACCTGCCATCTGCCTGCAAATGCATGAACAAGCTCACTGGAGATCCACAGATTTAGTCCAATTAGCTGACCTACAGACTCATGAGCAACAATAATGGTTATGGTTTTATGCCACTGAGTTTTCAGGTGGGTTTATTACACAGCAATACCTAATTAATACATCTATATTAAAATTTAGAAATTAATTTCATATATTATCTAAATAGCTTATTGGAACAACAGTTGATACTAGAATTTGGCTCATATACAAAATAAATCTCAGTATATAATACAATAAGTAGTTTTTCTCAAACTTTCTCAATTAGCCCTACTATGGTTTATATCAGCTTTAAAAATTATCATTAACATAGAATAGGGATCAGAAAGCTTTTTTGTAAAGGGCCAGATGGTAAATATTTGAGGTTTTTCAGCCATACAGTTTGTCACAACTACTCAAGTCTGCCATTGTAGCACAAAAGCAGATGTAGGCAAACATAAATGAATGGGTATGGATGTGTTCCAATAAAAATTAATTCATCAAAACAAGCTCTGGCCTTAGTGTGCCAACCCCGGACATCGGATTTAATCTCTTGTTTTTACTGCCTATTGTTAAGAAATCTACATGTGGTAAAATTTTTGAGACCATATGAGGGCTTGGTATATAACACAGTACCTAAGAAATCACAATGGCAGATCCCAGAATTTAAATATTCTTAGTGGCTTAGGATGCATAGTTCATAGATTCTTCCTGAGAAGTACAGTTTTGTTTTGTTTTATTTTTCTGTTTCTTTGCCATTTTAAATTATATTAAATCCAGTTTATTATTGTAATTGCAAAATAAATTTATTATCTAGCAGACAGAAGTGTAGTTATTTACGAATACTTCTCAGTGTGAGCTAATTTAGTCATAAGCAAAACAGATCTTTTATAAGCATTATTTGTTCATCCTATAATCACTCAAATGAGTTATTTTTATGGATAGTGCCACTTCAGCATTAAATATTGACCTAAATGTTAATCTTTCATCATACTTGAAATATTTTAAAATACTGCACTGTGAAATAGGGTTAGAGCCTGTAAATATTATATCACTTGTCAATTTTTATACTTTCTCATTTGAAAATATCATCATTAAGAAAATGATAAAGCAAAATTAATATCTTTTCCTTTGCCTCATGCATTTGAACTATATTTGTATGTCATTTGATCCAGAAAATACAATTCTAAAAGCCTTGCATTCTGATATGTCACAAACAAGAGCTTTCTGAAGGTCTGAATAACAGGAGCATCCTAAAAGCTGTGCATTTTGAAATATGCTATGATAAATAGTAAGAATTGGTTTTTAATGAAACTAACATTATCCAGTCAGGAATTTTAATTGCCATACAAGAATTTCAATGATAGATAATGCCTTTCTTTTCTATTCTGGAAGCCAGTAGATCTTTAAATTGGACTCCTTTGTATACGCCTTATTATTGCAAGTAGAAATTTCACTTATCATTATTAAATAATATTTTTCTCTTATAGAAAAGTTGGCAGTCTCACCAAGATCACCCACATGATATTCACCCATCAGATCTGACAAAAATACTCTTTGGATATGATAATACGGAGGCATGTACTTGCCATTGACTACCAGAAATTAATATGCAGAATTAAGCTCCAATGACTCAGAGTAAAACCTGGCTTGATAAAGCAAAATTTAGTAATTGCCTTCCCTTGCCTGTATTGTTGGTTTGCAGCCTCGGAGTTCCTGGGGTGAAATTTGAAACTGGCTCCATACACAGAGGGTCAGGAGATAATGAAGAAGGAGGCAGACCACTCCAGATTGGTGGGTGGCAGGTTTAATAAGCTAAAGAACTTACATATGAGGCTTGTCTTGGGCAGCCTCAAGATGAGTAGATCTCTGCACCTGCTCTCCAGATTTTGAAAAGTTTATATAGAAGCCTTGCCTTGGTTTAGTCACATATTCAGTCCAGATGGTCTCAACAACACATTGCTCTCTCAAGTCTGCATCTTTGAAAATGGCTCCCACTGTGGGAATGGTGGCCGGAACATACATCCCAGGACAATCCAATTGCCCAGGTCAGCTCACAGGTCGACCAGTGGTCATGTCCTCTCAATGACCTCCCCCAACAGGTATCACTCCTCAACCTCCTGCTCCTGTTTCTTTCACCTTCCAAATAAACTACTCGACCTTCCGTCTTCGTCTGGGCATCTGAGGAATTCAGTCACAATGCAAAATTGGTAAGTGTCATCCCTCTGACAATTGTTTTATCAACAGTGATTGTGTAACTCTGAGATATCAAACCAAAATATAATTTCCAACATTTGGATTGTTTTAAGTTAAGTTGATTAACAAATAAACTTTGATTATTTGGACACTTTCTAAGGGAAATTAAAATCTATAAAGAGAGAAAACCAGAGTCCTTCGTCATAAAGCAATGTTTTGTTTATTTTTTCTTGTCTATATAAAAACATAGTAAATTATAAATAAGAGCGTAAACTCAATGTCGTATGTGAGTTACTTATAATATGCTTAAAATTAGTGTATTTCAAAAATGTTATGTTTTGTTACATATTTATTTATATATTTTAAGAACATTCACATGAATATTGTCATTATTAATCAGAGCAACTTATAAATAATGAAGAGGAATAAAACACTAACTCAGAAGAAAATTGTTCTTAAGAGACAGTACATGTCAGTGTGTCCTGCCTAGAAAACAGACGTTCTCAGCAGAACACTCTTATTTCCTAAGACCCTGTTAACCTATTGTGCTTTTCATATAATTTTGTCATGTTCTTGCATTGTTTTTAGTAAAAGTTCCAACTTCTACAAAAGATAAAATTTATAAAAATTGTTGATTTTCTTCATTTGAAGAATATCGTCTAGATTAATTATGTAAACAAGACTACAACTCTTTCTTGTCCTGAGATACCTATGACTTATGCTTATCTATTGATATAATAATGTCTCCTCTGATAAGTCTTTTTAACATTGTCTTTCTAAAATCAGGCCCTGAATTAAAAGCTGCTGCTGGGTAGTACCAAAGGCTCGCTGGAGAAACTTGTAACTGTGAGGCATGGAATCAAGAGTAAGGAGGGATGCTAAAATAAGCAGGTATGGAAAACATTTATATTTTCTGCGTTTTTAATTAGCTCGATAAGGCAATGTAAAGTCTTTTTTATCAAGACCATAATTTTAATATAAATACGTTTCAACTATATTATATTTTACAATTGATATAAATATATTCTAATCATTATTCACATGAAAACTCTAGCACGGTATTTGTTAGCAAACTGAGTTTTAAGAAAATTTTGTTTCTAGGAATAAAATAAAGTTGTCAATGTTGAAAATCTGAACACATGCTCTGTAAGATAGATTAGAAAGTCTGGGAAATTTGCGAATGCCCTCACTGATCTCAATATCTTCCGACTCTCAGGGTAACCGTTAACTGACTCCCTATGATATAGTTGTGTTTTATGCCCCAATAAGGAGTTCTATTTTCCTCCATTGTGATCTTCTATTAATAGGTTGCCAGCATTATTCTCTTGTTATTGCTTAAAACCTACAAGTTACAAAGCTGCAAGTTACAAAGAAGAAGTTAAATCTCCTGGGAGAAACAACAAACAAGACCAGCGTCTCAGAATGTTGGCAGAAAAGGTCATAACAAGTACTGTTGATGGTTGATAGAGAAAGTAGGGCCACAGGCTCAGGCTCTCAGCACCAGGTGACTTGGCTTCTGGAGCCGACATCTCACCTACAGGGACCGAGTCAGGGTTTCCAGGTTTATTGCTGAAGCAAATGATTTCATGAGATGAACTGCTGACTCAAGATCAGAAGAACAAGAACTAGTGATGTAGGTCTGCATGGAACTGAAGGAGAAAGTTTAACTGTAGTCATTTGCCTTGAAATATGGTTGATGTGTTGTGGTAATATCCTGTTTTGGCGTGGGACTGTAAGAAAACCTTCTTTTTTTATCTAGCCATCAATTTGAAAGGACTTACTTGGGAAAACCGCAATGATGCAACTTTTGAATGGTGGCTTCTTCTGACTTATCTCTTAGAATTCATGAAAAAAATACCTTATGGGTAATTGCATATGTATTATAAATTAATGAAGAGTAACTAAAGAAGATGATTCTTTTGGAAACATGGAATATGTTGATAATTCTTGGGTGAAAAAATGATTAACTATTGATCTAAGTGATTTTTGAGTCCTTTAATTTTATGGCAAAATAATTATTGGATAGGGAAAACAAAAACCAAATTTTCAACCATGGCCATGCCAGACATGTAACGTTTAAAGGAAAATGCCATTTGCTTAGATATGACATTCCACAATTAAGAAAATAAAGGCTATGCTTCGTACACGGAGATTATGTCTCCAAATTCCCCTTATCAAACAAGTTTATTGCTGCTCTGGACTTACAGGATCTAGCCTTACAAGTAATATAGAATGCTATTTCATGGCAGGTACATGGGTGAACTTGGAGATTCTGGTTTCCAGCCTTGGAATGGATGACAAGAAAGGGGCAATGAAATTATGTTTCACATGAGAAATATGGCGAGAAAATAACTCTAGGTGCTTTACAAAGCCTACAGATTTAGTATTTTATAGTTCTACTTTTGCTAACCATACCACAAGGTTATCATTATATATCAATCAACATCACCAGCTGTCCCTATATAAATAAAAAGGGCAAAATGGAACAGATTATTGAATTGATGGCTCTGAATAAGAAAAATCACTATTTGATCAAATCCATGCTGTAGTGGATGACCACCACAAAGTACTGGGAAAGTAAGCTATCTGGCCCTTATCTCCACCACACATTTGGGCTGTAAGAGAACAAAAAGTAGGTGAAAAAGAGCTTATATTCCTCAAAATCTGAGCTAAACAATCAACTATAGGAACTTCTTGAAGGCCATGAAAATTAGAGCATTCCCAAAGTCCTGAATTTTGAGATTGGCCTTGTGACAGATGCATTTTTTCCAGTAAAATTGACTCAAGCTTATCCAAATGGAATTATATCTGACTATATAGTAATTTGAACCATAAATACTGCTTTAACCCTTTATTCCAGGAGACAGTTATTCTGAAAGTTAGACTCCCTTGCATATGTTTTCCTATTACTATAAAACTTTCACTCAGTGCTCAAAAGTTGTCTACAAATTGTTTCTTTGAAAACACACGATACACTCTCACATACCAGATAGTAGAAACTGACAAATATCTGAGACAGATCACAGAATTTTCGAACCCCAGGAAAACTTTCAAACCTGTGAAAATCTTATGCCTATGGAAGGATTCTCACATACGACCCTCCTTAACACCTGTTAGAGGCTTAATTTCACTTGAAAGAGGTAAATTGGACTCTGATTATGTTCCGATAATCTGTTATTCAATGAAGGAGGTAGAGGAAGAAAATCCTGTTCTATCAAGTAGGAAATTCAAAGGAAACACTACTTTTCTCTTCATTCAAGAAGGTCAATTGATATCTTTATATTTATATCTGACAGTGAATATCATTGGCTTACTTTTAAATGGACATTTGCTTTATTTAACAGTGTACTTGCACATAAAATTTATTGCATTTTGATTATTCAGCAAATTTTTGCTGTGTCAATTACCTGCCTAGCATGGTTTTGGTGATGGTGACATAGCCATGAACTAAGCAGACAAACATCCCTGCTCTTCAAGAGCTTGAACTTCAGCAGTTTGGAGTGAATGGAAGCAACAAAGAGTAATAATCCTGATAAATATGCAAACTATGCAAACCTAATAAATATGCAAAATATGCAAATACGGTATGTTATTCAGTGAAATGATATTGAAAAAAAGTGGAGCAACAAAAATGGGATGAGGGTGCAGTGTGCATCGGAAGGTGGAAAGTGGCACTATTAAGAAGAATGATCTGGATAAGCCTCATTGAGAAAGTAACATTTGAACAAAAATTGGAAGGAGGTAAGGGATTTAACCACGTGGCTACCTGAATGTCAAATAATTCAAGCAAAAGAAATAGCTAGTCTAAATTAGGAACATGATAGGATTTTTCAGTGAGTAGCCAGGTCACCTGGCTGGAGTAACGCAAGCAAGAGGGAGCTTACTCAGAGAGGAGGTCAGAGACATCTCCAAGAAGCAAGCTTGTACTCTGAGGGAAACAGAGAGTCACATTTCACTGATGTCTTAAAGCGATCATTCCAGCTGATATGTTAAGAAAATACCAGGAGGGTAAGGGCAGAGCAGGAAGAACTTTTAAGAGACAATTCAGTAATCTAGGTAATGAGTGATGCAGTATGAACCACAATGGAGGCATTGGAAGTAGGAAAAGAAATATATATATATAAACATGTATTTTATGTATAATATACATAGGTATAATATATATGTGTTTATATTACATATATCTATCTATACTTACACACACATACACATACATATATAATTTGAACATCAGTAATATAAAATATATTTCTTAAAATTGCAGATAGAATATAATTTGCTATAGAACTCAGACACATGCACACACACACATATGCGTGCATAAATTCTTTTAAAAAATAAAAGTGATATACAAACAAGCTTGGGTTGAAGAAGGAAAAAAAACAAAATTAAAGATTTTTTCCAAAATGGTGAAATGACACCCCTCAAATCTATGGATCTCAGTTAAAACATTTTCTCAGTAAAGGTTATAGCAACAGTTGCCTATATTAATAAAAAATTTAAGCATGAAAATTACTGAATAACACACTCAACTCAAAATGATAGAAAATGAGTACCAAAGTAAACCAAAAAGAGCAGATAAAAGGAATTAATAAAAATAAAACAATTTTTTCCAGCTTTAATGAGGCAAAATTGACAAAATTATAAGATATTTAAAGAGTACAATGTAGTGATTTGCTACGCATATACATTGTGAAAGGCTTTCTCCCACTGAGTTAACACATCTCCCACCTTACATATTTACCTTTTTTTTTCTTGAGGGGAGGGGAGAACATTTAAGTTCTGTTGTCCTAGAAAATTTCAATCATTTAGCAATTTGGAAAATAGAAAAAAAAAAAAGAGTAGAACTAATAAGCCTATAAACTCGTTGTTTGGGAAAAATCAACAAAATGGGCAAAATATCAGTTAACTTAAGTAAATTTAAAATCTAAAAATCTAAACCCCAGAAAGAAACAGATTACTTTTATAGAAGAAATAAAGAAGTTAATGCATAAAGAGAGGAACTAATTACAGAGCTTGCCCATAAAAAAGTTTCAGACACGGACAAATTTGTGGAGGAAGTCTAGCAAAGATCAAATAATTGTAATGCAACATATGTTATCCCAGGGTATAGACTAAGAAGGAAAATATCCACATTTGATTTATGAAGCTAGAATCACTTGAATCCTTCAACCCATCAAAGATTGCACTAAACAGAAAAGCTATAGGCTGATCTTAATTATGACTATTAAGGCAGAAATCTTGTGTAAAATACTAGCAAACGGAATTCAACAGTTCATTTAAAATAGAAGGCATCACGACTAAATGGGATTTATTCCAGGAATACAAGGATGGTTTCAACATTAGGAAACCCAAAAGTGAAATCCACTCTATTAATAGCTCTAAGGAGAAAAAATATAGGATTATCTCCATAAATGCAAAAAGGTGTGAGACAAAATCCAGCAAGCTTCGGGATTAAAAAAAAACAACAACAACAAACATACAGTTTAATAATAGAGAAAATCATAGATTCTTCTTTGATACAAAGTATATGTACAGAGGCCAATGGGTGAGCATGAATTTGTGTTAAGGAACTAGTACGTAGCTAATATAGTTGGAGCTTAGGATGTGAATGTGAAGAAACGAGGTTAATTAAGGGATAAAGGGTTTGCACGATGTGTTGAGAATATTTTATTTTATTTTGATGATATTAGAAAACCATTAAATATGGTCGGGAGGGAATTCGAATGATCAACTTTGGATTTTGTGAAGATCACTGTTTTCCATGTGTGTAGAGAGAACGAACAAAAGTGAGGCAAGGAGACAGATGGGGAAGTTGGTGCCTTCATGTTGATCCGAACAGCGGGGATCTGTGGGCAATGGGGTATGTGGAGAACACAGAGCACATAGTAGGACCTTGATAAATGCTGTACTTAATTCACGGACATAACAAAATAACCCAAATACAGTTTATTCATCTGATTCTATTTAAAAATCTTCCAAGATCTTGCAATAACTTGAAGTCTATGTTATTGATTGCAAAAATTATTTCACAAAGACAGAAACTAATAGAATACTAAGTAACAGGGAGCTTACTTCACGACGTCTATCTTTTCTGTTATTGGAGTCTAAGCTGTGGATTTCTTTTTTGTTAACACTGCTTCCTTTTTCTAATATTTATAATGTTTTGTTTGATTTTTTATTTGTATAATTTAAATAGTTGCAAAAACAACATATAAAAGAAGCTCTTTTAACAAAACAAACAAAGCCTATTGCACTCAGATATGCAAAAAACAAAATTTGTAAAATGTAAGAAAAACTTCTCAGGGGCACGAACTATGTGACATGATTTTTCTCTAGCGTCTGTACAGTGTCATTTTCTACATCCTGTATTTAATGACATGAGAGAAAGGAATCACATTTGCAGCTGCATATATTTACATTTTTGAAACTATCCTTACGAGAGTTAGTGTGTTGTCACTCTCCACTAGATAAATTCTCTTGTTTTCCTGTGATTATGAACAATGTACATAATTTAAACTTCAAGTTTCTCATCATCTCAGTGGTTTCTACTATCATCAAAATCTTTACAGAATGCACTTAGAGACAAATACAAGAAAGTATGCTATGAATTGTTAAATGATGAAAAGTATAGTAGAATTTTAAGTGGGAAACCATTGGGTTTATGGCGGTGAGGCAGTTATACTGTGTCTTGAAAGATGTGAGAGGATCTCGAGTCAAGATGGCGGCGGAGGCAGACTCGGAACTCCCCTCCTCCCGCGGACACAGCCAATTTACAACTACTCGTGGAAAAATTACCCCTGAGACAGAACTGAAAACTGGATGAGAGGAACTCCTGCAACAAAGGACAATCCTAACTGAGGTGGAAGAGGCGGAGGCTCCCTTCTGGAGAGGAGAAACACCGCCTTCACAAGCTTCACAAGCTTCACGGCAGCCGGGAGCAGCGCACAGGTACGCAGCCTCCCTGGAGGCGCGGGGCCCTGAGCCGGGAGCGCCCCCACTGTGGGCATTTTGTGGACCCAGCACAATCGAGACCAGCGGCAGAATATCTGACTTTGCCTGCTACTAAAACATTGGGGAGCACCCCCAGAAAACCCGGTTCACAAAGAAACTAAAACCGGCTCTTAAAGGGCCCGCGCACAAACTCACCTGTTTCAGAAAGCATCCTAAAATCACCAGAAAGAAAGGTGCACAATGCTGTGGTGAAAAGAGACTCACCTAATAGGCCCTGAGGGCATCTCGGTGAGGGGTGAGACCTCTCCCGGGACTGGGACATTGGCGGCGGCCATTGTTGTGGCCTGGTGTGGGCGTGCTGACACAGATGCCATTGGAGTTCTCCCTGACGCCTGCTAGCCCAGGGTCTGCTCCACCTGCTAGAGCACCGATTTAATCCAGCTCAGCCAGGGCAGGCAGCCCACCCTAGAGACTGGCCCCACCCAACAACAAGCCCTCAGGCAACTTGTGGGCCTGCATAGATTGGTGACTGGATTCTCTGCAGCCTGGCAACTGAGCCGAAGTTAGTGGGGCAGAGTGTGCACAAGGAGCAGATGGAGCGTGTGGGGCAGTGACGGAGTGTGTGGGGTTCCCCCTGTGGAGAGACAGAGTCCGCTTGGGGAGGTCACGGCAAGCACACGGGGCGGGACTGTGTTGACTGTGTGTGTGGACCTGTGGGCGGCAGGGCTTGTCAGCTGCAGGAGACTTGTGCTTCTCAAAGACCCACATAGGAGGTTTGCCCCACCTTCCAAAGCCTGAAACAATTGGGTGCTCCTGTGCCTGAGGCCAGCCCCACCCAGCTGCAATCCTCAGAGAGCTGACAAGAGACCTAATAGGCTAGAGGCTTACAGCAATTGTAAGGCCCTGAGCCTAACAACCTGCCACGATGGGGGCCTACTCACTTAAAAGAAATACTGCAACACAAATGTGGTATTAGAACTTGCAGCCACCTGTGCTGGGGCTCCCCACCCCTGATAAAGAGACTGAAGGGCCCACAACAACTACAAGCAGCTGAGCATTACAACAGCTGGCCAGGAGCATAACTCGGTCTCCCTGGGTGCCTACAGGGAGAGCAAACAGGCCACAACAGAAGGACACACGTAGCCCACATAGGGGTCACCCCTGGAACATTGAGAACTGAGAGAAGCACACTGGAAGCCTCCTAAGGCATCACTTACATAAGGTCACCTATCCAAGAGCAGGAGACGTAGCTGACCTACCTAATACCTAGACACAAGCACAGGGAAAGAGGCAAAATGAGGAGGCAAAAGAATACATTACAAGTAAGGGAACACGACAAAACCCCAGAAAAGGAACTAAGTGAAACAGAAATGAGCAACCTACCCGACAGAGAGTTCAAACTAAGAGTGTTAAGGACGCTCACTGATCTGGGGAGAAGAATAGATGAACTCAGTGAGAATGTCAACAAAGAAATGGAAGATATAAAAAAGAACCAATCAGAAATGAAGAATACAATACTGGAAATGAAAAATTCATTAGAGGGGCTCAAAAGCAGAGTAGAGGATACAGAAGAACAGATCTGTGAGCTGGACAAAAGACTAGAAGAAATTACCCAAGGTGAACAGGTAAAAGAGAAAAGAATTAAAAAGACTGAGGACAGTCTAAGGGACCTCTGGGACAACATCAAGCGCACTAACATCCGTGTTATAGGTGTCCCGGAAGGAGTAGAGCGAGACAAGGGGGCAGAGAATCTATTTCAAGAAATAATAGATGAAAACTTCCCTAACCTAATGAAGGAAACAGACATCCAGGTACAGGAAGCACAGAGAGCCCCAAACAAGATAAACCCAAAGAGGCCCACACCAATACACATCATAATCAAAATGTCCAGGATTAAAGATAAAGAGAGAATTCTAAAAGCCGCAAGAGAATGTCAAGTCACATACAAAGGAAACCCCATAAGGCTATCAGCTGACTTCTCAGCGGAAACCTTACAGGCTAGAAGAGAGTGGCACGATATATTTAAAGTGCTAAAAGGAAAAAACTTACAGCCAAGAATACTCTACCCAGCAAGGTTATCATTCAAAATGGAAGGAGAGATCAAAATTTTCCCAGACAAGCAAAAATTAAAGGAGTTTGTCACCAAGAAACCAGTGCTACAAGAAATGTTAAAGGGACTGATTTAAGGGGAAAAGAGAAGACCACAAATAGGAAAAATTATCTATTTCCGTGATAAGAACATAATGGATACAAATGCACAAAAAGGAGTTTAGATATGATATTAAAAACATAAATGGAGGGAGGAGGGGACTTAAAGAGTACAGCTTTCAGACAGAGGTCAAACTAAAGTGACCATCAATTCTGTATAGAAGAAGAAAGGAACAGAGAAGGACTACTAAAACACTGAGGAAAAAAAAAAAAAAGGTAAAAAATGGCAGTAAGTACATACTTATCAATAGCTACTTTAAATGTCAATGGACTAAATGCTCCAATTAAAAGGCATAGGGTGGCTGACTGGATACAAAAACAAAACCCATATATGTGCTGCATACACAAGAGACACACTTCAGACCTAAAGACACTCACAAACTGCAAGTGAAGGGATGGAAAAAGATACTCCACGCAAATGGCAATGAAAAGAAAGCTGGGGTAGCAGTATTCATATCAGACAAAATAGACTTTAAAACAAAAACTGTAAAAAGAGACAAGGGCATTACATAATGATCAAGGGAACAATCCAACAAGAGGATATAACACTTGTAAATATCTACGCACCCAATGTAGGTGCACCTAAATATATAAAGCAATTGTTAACAGACATAACAACAGAAATAGACAGTAACACAATAATAGTAGGGGACTTTAACACTCCACTTACACCAACGGATAGATCATCCAAACAGAAGATCAATAAGGAAACATTGGCCTTAAACGACACACTAGAATGGAAGGACCTAGTAGATATGTACAGAGCATTCCATCCAAAAACTGAAGAATACACGTTCTTTTCAAATGCACATGGAACATTCTCCAGGATTGATCACATATTAGGCCACAAAACAAGTCTCCATAAATTTAAGAAGATTGAAATAATACCAAGCATCCTTTCTGACCACAACGGTCTGAAACTAGAAATCAACTATATGAAGAAAATCAGAAAAGCCACAAATACGTGGAGATTAAACAAAATGCTACTGAAAAATGACTGGGTTAACGAAGAAATCAAAGAAGAAATCAAAAAATACCTGGAGACAAATGAAAATGAAAATACGACATGCCAGAATTTATGAGATACAGCAAAAGCAATTCTAAGAGGGAAGTTTATAGCGATACAGGCCTATCTCAACAAACAAGAAAAATCTCAAATAAACAATCTAACAATGCACCTAAAGGAACTGGAAAAAGAAGAAGAAATCAAGCCCAAAATCAGTAG
The DNA here is from genome assembly GCF_020826845.1 of Diceros bicornis minor. Taxonomy (NCBI): domain Eukaryota; kingdom Metazoa; phylum Chordata; class Mammalia; order Perissodactyla; family Rhinocerotidae; genus Diceros; species Diceros bicornis. Next base: position 52,113,959 of record NC_080759.1, on the reverse strand, counting down.
AAGAAGGGAAATAATAAAAATCAGAGCAGAAATAAATGAAATAGAGACCAAAAAAACAATAGAAAAAATTAATAAAATGAAGAGCTGGTTCTTTGAAAAGATCAACAAAATTGACAAACCTTTAGCTAGACTCACCAAGAAAAAGAGACAGAAGGCACAAATAAGTAAAATCAGAAATGAAAGAGGAAAGGTTACAACAGACACCTCAGAAATACAAAAGATTATAAGAGAATACTATGAAAAGCTATATGCCAACCAATTCGACAATCTGGAAGAAATGGATAAATTCTTAGAATCATACAACCTTTCAAAACTGCATCAAGAAGAAGTAGAGAATTTGAATAGACCAATCACCAGTAAGGAGATCGAAACAGTAATCACAAACCTCCCCAAAAATAAAAGTCCAGGACTAGACGGCTTCCCTGGTGAATTCTACCAAACATTCAAAGAAGACATAACACCTATCCTTCTCAAACTCTTCCAAAAAATTGAGGAGGGGGGGAAGCTCCCTAACTCATTCTACGAAGCTGACATTACCCTGATACCAAAACCAGACAAGGACAACACAAAAAAAGAAAATTACAGGCCAATATCACTGATGAACATCGATGCGAAAATCCTCAACAAAATACTAGCAAACCACATACAACAATACGTTAAAAAGATTATACACCATGATCAAGTGGGATTTATTCCAGGTATCCAGGGATGGTTTAACATTCGCAAATCAATGAATGTGGTACACCACATTAATAAAATGAAGAATAAAAATCACATGATCTTCTCAATAGATGCAGAGAAAACATTTGACAAGATACAGCACCCATTTATGATAAAAATTCTGAATAAAATGGGTATAGAAGGAAAGTACCTCAACATAATAAAGACCATATATGAGAAACCCACAGCTAATATCATCCTCAATGGTGAAAAACTGAAAGCTATCTCTCTAAGAACAGGAACCAGACAAGGATGCCCACTGTCACCACTCCTATTTAACACAGTACTGGAAGTCCTAGCCAGAGCAATCAGGCAAGAAAAAGAAATAAAAGGGATCCAAATTGGAAAGGAAGAAGTGAAACTGTCACTATTTACAGATGACATGATTTTATATATAGAAAACCCTAAAGAATCCACCAGAAAACTTTTAGAAGTAATAAACGAATATGGTCAAGTTGCAGGATACAAAATCAACATAGAAAAATCAGTTGCCTTTCTATACACTAACAATGAAGTAGCAGAAAGAGAAATTAAGAATACCATCCCATTTACAATTGCAACAAAAAGAATAAAATACCTAGGAATAAACTTAACCAAAGAGGTGAAAGATCTGTACACCGAAAACCATAAAACATTTCTGAAAGAAATTGAAGAAGACACAAAGAAATGGAAAGATATTCCGTGCTATTGGATTGGAAGAATTAACATAGTTAAGATGTCCATACTTCCTAAAGCCATCTATAGATTCAATGCAATCCCTATCAAAGTTCCAACAACATTTTCCAAAGAAATAGAACAAAGAATCCTAAAATTTATATGGAACAACAACAGACCCCGAATAGCTAAAGGAATCCTGAGAAAAAAGAACAAAGCTGGAGGTATCACACTCCCTGATTTCAAAATATACTACAAAGCTATAGTAACCAAAACAGCATGGTACTGGCACAAAAACAGACACACAGATCAATGGAATAGAATCGAAAGCCCAGAAATAAACCCACACATCTATGGACAGCTAATCTTTGACAAAGGGGCCAAGAACATACAATGGGGAAAAGAAAGTCTCTTCAACAAATGGTGTTGGGAAAACTGGATAGCCACATGCAAAAAAATGAAAGTAGACCCTCACCTTACACCATACACAAAAATTAACCAAATGGATTAAAGACTTGAATGTAAGACCTGAAACTGTGAAACTTCTAGAAGAAAACATAGGCAGTACGCTCTTCGACATCAGTCTTAGCAACATCTTTTCAAACCTCATGTCTGACCGGGCAAGAGAAACAATAGAAAAAATAAACAAATGGGACTACATCAAACTAAAAAGCTTCTGCACAGCAAAGGAAACCATCAACAAAACGAAAAGACAACCTAACAATTGAGAGAAGATATTTGCAAACCATACATCTGATAAGGGCTTAATCTCCAAAATATATAAAGAACTCATGCATCTCAACAACAAAAAAACTAACAACCCAATTAAAAAATGGGCAAAAGACCTGAACAGACATTTCTCCAAAGAAGATATACAGATGGCCAACAGACACATGAAAAGATGTTCAAAATCACTAACTATCAGGGAAATGCAAATCAAAACTACAATGAGATATCACCTCACGCCCTTCAGAATGGCTATAATTAATAAGACAGGAAACAACATGTGTTGGAGAGGATGTGGAGAGAAGGGAACTCTCATACACTGCTGGTGGGAGTGCAAACTGGTGCAGCCACTATGGAAAACAGTATGGAGATTCCTCAAAAAATCAAGGCTAGAACTACCATATGATCCAGCTATTCCACTGTTGGGTATTTATCCAAAGACCTTGAAAACACCAATTTGTAAAGGTACATGTACCCATGTGTTCATTGCAGTGTTATTCACAATAGCCAAGACTTGGAAGCAACCTAAGTGCCCATCAAGGGACGAATGGATGAAGAAGATGTGGTATATATACACAATGGAATACTACTCAGCCATAAGAAACGATGAAATCCAGCCATTTGTGACAACATGGATGGACATTGAGGGTATAATGCAAAGTGAAATAAGTCAGAAGGATAAGGTCAAATACCGTATGATTTCCTGCATTAAGTAGTAGATAATAACAACAATAAACAAACACATAGGGACAGAGAGTGGATTGGTGGTTACCAGAGGGGAAGGGGGGAGGGAGGAGGGCGAAAGGGATAATTTGGTACATGTGTGTGGTGATGGGTTGTAATTAGTTTTTGGGTGGTGAACATGATGTAATCTATGCAGAAATAGAAGTATAATGAGGTACACCTGAAATTTTTACAATGTTATAAACCAATGTTACTGCAATAAACAAAAAATTAAAAGAAAAAAAAAGAAAGATGTGAAAAATTTAGCTAGGCAGAGATTAAGTGAATTCCAAACTTTTAGTTCAGATCCAGCATATTCCAAAAAATGGAAGATTTATTTTAAATTAACATGCTAGTAGGGATCCCATTTTCAAGTGAATACTACTGATAGGGAATTTTTACCATATGTGTAATGTCGGGCACCAAAATATTAACTGCTTATTTTTATATAAATTTATTTTGAATGCTTGGGCCTTGTTACTACTGAATTACATTTTATATGTAAAGGCTCATCTCCTTATTATCATTCCTTCTTCATGAGGTAAATAAATATGGTTTTGAGTTCTGTCAAAATGTAGAGACCATCTAGTTCATCCAGCTGGTGTTTATAGAGGAAAGGAGCTTTCTAGAACAGAGTGGGTGGTTTAACCTGAAATTTCCAGTTTAATGAGTCAGAGCTGAGGATAGAGCTGAGAAGACAACCAGAGGCTCTGGATTCCTAACTAAGCACCCTCTTCTTTTTCATTAGCCATCCATTTAGGCAGACACCAGTATTTCCTCTGAGATTTTAAAAATTGATCATAACTGTAAAAGAAGTCTGAAATAGTGCAAAAGCTATGAATTTTTTAAAACTAATAACTACGAGTTAGCAGTGGTTCATATCTGGCACAAAGTTGGCATTAAAAAATGTACTTTGAAACCTAATTTTATTGTTTTTAAATACGGCTTTTTGTGGTAAGTCTTGTTTTACTGAAGAAATATTTTGTAATTGGCAAATTGAAATTCAAGCTTAAGTAGTTTTTCTTGGCCAATATTAATATGAAATTGTACATGAATGCAAATTTTTAAGGAGCTAAAATTTGGTGTCAGAATTATAAATAACATCTTTCAATAAACACTTAAAATATACTTTTAAATATAGAGTCTCATTGACTCTTGAAATTTTCCAACAAAAATGGCATGATTTAAGCTTCATTTTGAAGATAAAGCAATTGAAGCCAGAGTAATCATGGAAATTACCCAAGATAATGTAGTCCAGTAGTGACAGACCTAGATTCCAAATCCACCTGTTGTGGATCTCAGGTAAGCATTGTCCTCGTTAATATTTCCTCCCTCGCCTTCTTAAATTAAATCTCACCCTTGTCTCTGTAGATTGATATTGAAGTTCAGCTTGCCTTTGTCTAAATAAAGTAAAAATGTCAAATCAATGAAAACTCAATTGATGAACTAGATTATTTTGTAAATGTATGTATTCTAAATTTTCTGCCTGAAGGAGCTAGAAGCTATGATACTTCTTAAGGGAAGTTATGGAACAATGGGGGAAAAATTGTAATTCCATTTATTTGCAAGGCTATTGCCCTAATATCTGAATCACAGTTTACCATGACAGTATAAAAACTTGCATTCTCAAAATTTTCAATTTAGTTTTTCCTATGGAGTTTGAGATATGATTGTCATTCTTATTTTCCCAAAGCTTTGTATCATTTTACTACAGTAAAACTTGAGGTATTATGAACACTAATAATGAAAATGCTAATATTTCCAGCACACCCTAGGAATTGTCTGGATATATCATTTGTATGGTTGACTGATTTTAAACAGGAAGCTAAAAATTCATTTAGATACTCTCAATGAACATCTCAGCGATTCACTTAGTGAAGGGAAAATCTTTTTCTAAGCCATATAACTACAAATTTTAGTTAATCAACAGTTGCTAGTTGAGCTCCACTTATAATAAAAATAACCTCCATTTCTATAGTATTTAACAGTTAAGATGCTGTTGTATAGACACTACCTTGTTAAAGCATCACACCAACTCTTGGAATTACTGAGATGAGTACATTTGACAAGTGAAAAACATCGTAGGGATGACCAAAGTTACATATCTGTGGTCTTTTCATTCCAAACCAATTTGGTTTTTTTCCCCCACTTATTACACCATGGTATAATTCCACACTAGCCTTACCATTGTGATGAAAGTCACTAACTTCAAGATGTTTTTTGGTCCAATAAGTGAGTTAAGTCTACCACACACAAAACAATAAAGTAAAAAGAAGAGATTTCCCTAGTGATTGCACTGGCCAGGGAAGGCTTAATATAAGGTGCAAAGCTTTAGGCTGTGTATGCCCTATACACTCTCAAAGGAATCTTTGGAGGTTCATCCAGCTCAGATTAATCTCACTTTCCACCATACCACTGCACTATATTATTTGAACTTTAACGTTGCACTCCTCATGGCTCACCTTCTCTGTAAGTTATACATGATGTGATTGGTTCTTATCTCGAAATCGTGAAGGTTCCAGAAGGCCACAGCCGTTATATATTTCATCCCTATATCTCCTATAATACCTATCAGAGTGGTCCTCAACAAATTTTTGTTGAACTAAAAAAATATATAGAAGGTGGATAGGCAGGTTTCGTCCCAATTTCAATGGGGGAAGGAAATTAATATGTTTGAGCACCTATTGTGCGCCAGGCACTTGAAAAAGCACTTTTCCATCCCTTAAGATAGAAATCACTTAAGATAGATACTACAGTCATTAGTATATTTTAAAATGAGGAATCTGAAGCTCTACAACATTAAGATTTTCTGTAGATTATAAGTGACAAAGTCAGGGAGCAGTCCAGTTTTATCTGTCTCCAAACCACCTGCTGCTTTCTTCTTCCTACTAGTGACTTCCATTAGAGATGTCCTTCAGTAACAAATGGTAAGCCATATTCCAAGTGGGACTATCATATTTGTAATTCTGGTTAAGAGTGTAGGAATCTCGTATAAACTGTGTTCACACAATTCTGGGCTTGACTCAGGTTTCCACTTTTTAGGATTTTCTTCAGAATTTCACACCAAGTTCAGCAATAAATCATCCTGTCTTTAAGAAATGAATTTCCCTCCATGCATTCACGACAGCCTGGCTCTCAATTTCGCTAGGCTAAGGAATATGTCCTGAGTGCCCTGGGCATAGTCTTAGAGAATGACTCCAATTAATCAATTAACTAAATAAATAATGGAAAGTCAAGTTCGTTCTTTCTTCCTCCCTCCCTCCCTTCCTCGTATCCTTCCTTACTTCCTTCTTTCCTTTTTTTCTTTTGGTGAAAGATATGATTGTCAGGCAGAGTCGCCCACATAGTGCTCCAAATGCAATACAAAATCTTGAGAAGTCAGTGAATCAGAAGGAAACTTGATTAAAACAATAATTTGGAATTGTTTCCCATATGTACATTCATAAGCATTCATTAAATACCTATTGTGTGCCAGGCAAGTTACTTAGACATGGAAAATCAAGCTGAGAGACACTAACTGCTCTGGGCAGCTCACAGTCTAGTCAAGCTGCAGTTATGTAAACAAAACTGTTCATAATACAATTGTAACAAAGAAGAACAGAAGAATTACAAAGTATTTAACGGCATCAAGCTTTTTGCTTGCCTAAAATATTCTTCCTCCCAACCATGTTAAAACTACTCCCTCATCAGTGCCTTTGTGAATATCATATGACTATGCTTCTATTGATGACAAACAGCTCTTGTAATTCAGAGGTGTTTTCTGGCATGTGGCAGGTGTTCAATAAACATGTTCACCAGGTCTGTTACAGATGTCAAATGGACTTAGAGGGGGTTGGTTGATTTGAAGAAAGGAACTTAATTTGAATAAGAGAGGAAAGTGAAATGAGGCTAAGGGAAATGCAGACAATTCTTGCTTTATTCAGCTTTATCAATGAGTTCACACAATGCAACTTACCAACCACCTAAAACACACTTTGTACAACCTTTGCACACTTGTCAAGACTTCCAATGGGTTCTGAACCAAAAAGCGTGTATACGTTAATTTCTACAACTACGTGTATTAATTACTTTCTCTAATGGGCTTGAGCTACTGTAGCAGTAAAAATGTTAACCACCCTTTCTTTAGTAACAAGGGAAGCCATTTAGAGGAAAATTTTGATTTTCTTTTAGTGGAAAATCCAAAAATAAATGGCAGTGAAAAGTGAAGAAATTTTCCTGTTTCTCTCCAGTGATGATGTAAGAGAGAAAGAAAGGTGATAGAGAGGATTTCATTCTGTAAGAGCTGGCAGACAAATAAGTGAAAAATAAAGTACAGTCTCTGGGTTTAAGATTCTTGAGACTATATATGTTTTCTTTTTTCCTTCTTTTTTAAAAAAATACTCCAGATCACTTAATATACCTTCTTGCATATTTTAAACACTCAAGAGCAAAGGTACAGTTTGTGAAGACAAATAAGAAGACTCAAGTTGACATCTTGGATTTTGAAATAACAGATTATTGACTTCAGGCATCTCAGGGCATCCTTCTTGGAATCTTTTAGAAATAATTAAAGTAATATTTCTTTTGGTGATTGAATGGCACAAATCTTTATGCATAGAACTGTGCCTCTCATTGCAGGATGTTTATCATTCCTGGGACTTCCGCAGATTCCACCCCATGAAACACTAAATACCAATGGCACCTGCCCTCCATAATTACGGTGACCACCGAAAATGTTGTTCCTCCCATTCACACACCACTAGGAGCCCAGTCATTCATTCTCCTTGTTGAAAACACTTTGAGTAGAGAAAAGGGGTTGGATGGAAAGAAAAAGACTGAGTCCCATGTTAATTCAGGTTTTCTTGGTGGTGGTAGATTGTTTTAGTTCGTTGCATTATATTTTGTTTTGTTTTGTTTTCCCACTCAAGCAACAAAACTCAACTCTGGCTACCTGAGGGGAAAAAATAATGAAAAAGTATTTATCAGAAGAACTATTGGAGTCACCTAAAAACTTGAAGGGGGTTTAGAAATCAATGACGCACTAGAATTTTGGACCTCCTTACTATTTTTGTTGCTGCTTTGTAAGATGATTTGTCCCCAACAAACTGGGTATTGGAGTATCTCATGATATTTCAAATCCCCAGCAGAGTGTCGTTGGTCCAGTATTTATTTTTTTTTTGAGGAAGATTAGCCCTGAGCTAACATCTGTTGCCAATCCTCCTCTTTTTTACTGAGGAAGATTGGCCCTGGGCTAACATCCGTGCCCATCTTCTTCTACTTTATATGGGACACCGCCACAGCAGAGCCTGATAAGCAGTGCATAGGTCCACACCCGGGATGTGAACCTGCCAACCCTGGCTGCCAAAGCAAAGCACGCAAACTTAACCGCTATGCCACCAGGCCAGCCCTGGTTGGTCCAGTCTCTTACTCAGGGGTCTCTCAGCTAACCGAATCAGGTGGTTAGCTCAGGATGGACCCCTGGGGAAGTACCGCAGTGCATATTGCCTTATAACTAATTCAGGTCATCGACAACTAGACATATTTTACTAAGCCTTCCCACTAAATTTTAAGTTGTTTGACTTAGATGTCAACAGTTAAAAATGAGAAGATTCCAAGTAAACAGTTGGACACGACTTGAACGGTCAATAATCAAGCAACATGGAGTCTTAATTTCCATATGTCCACAAACGTCTGAAGCCAAGAGGAGTTGCCCTTTGGATTGGGGTACCCACTTCATGTGAGCTGATAATGAACTCCAAACTCTAAGTTACTTACCTGGTCCTGCCAACAGCTGAGTGTAGGACTCCCACATGTGTTAGTGAAGTGGTTCTTAGAAGTGTCATTCTCCTGAGATGGACAAGTGAGCTCTCTAAGAGAAACTAATTGTAAATTTCATATTAAGATCAATGTAAATTAAGAAAAGTAAAAAATTACATGCAACTATGATGTATAAAACATGTAGCTTTAAGCTTTTCAGTTACCATTATTTCTCTAGATAGGAACAAATCTAACAATTTTTTTCTAAATGTAGAAGGAAAAGCAAAATATGTTGATTTTGAAGAAACAGCCATGCTCTATTTATAATGCCTTTTAAAAGGCAAGTAGTTTCTGGAATGTGCTGACTACTCTGTTTTTGCCAACTTCTCTTCTGCTCATTAGCTATTTCACATCAAGTAACATGAGAGTCCCAGCTGTACCTATTAATTCATTAGCTGATTGAATTTTCATCTTCACCTTTTTGAGCTATCAGATGCATATTGATTCCTCATAAAAATGTCTTCACTTGCCTGCTTCTCTCACCTTTTATTTTAAACAAAAATACTGATTTGTTCCCTTTTGGATGCATTTTAACTTGCTATTTGCTCGAATCAGCAAAGTAGTATAGTTTTTGCTGTTCTTTTCTTCTTTTTTACTGAGTTCAAACAGTTTGTAAAGATATTTCTTCTGAAAAAGGGAAGAACTTGTCTTTGGATATTTCTATTTCCAAATGAAATAGAAATTCTTGAAAATTTACCCTGCAATTCAAAAGAATCAGTATGATAAGATGTTTGTTAAATCTATAACAACTAGATTTAATAAAGATTTTCTTAAATATAAAAATAACAGTTGCCTTGATTTTCAATATGAAGACATATTACAATTAGAGGTAGGAAAAGAGAAGTAAAATTGACATCTAAATTTGATATCCTCTCCCTGGAAATCTGACTTGGCTCACTATATAAAAGTTTTCTCAAGTGAATGCATAGTCATAGTACTCATTTATATATCTCAACACAGTTTTCAAATTGCAGCAATATGCTGAACCCAGAAAGAATGCTATTGTTTAAACCAGTTGATAACAATATTGATGAAATAATAACACAATTATGTTACATAGTTTTTGGAAATGAAATAATGGGCACTATGATTGGAACTTTTTTTTCTTCTGTATCATTTATCGATACAGAATTGATTATGCCCATAAAATTCTTTTGTCTACTCCTAATCAATATTAAGAATTCACTTCATGTCAAACAGTGGGCACTTAAGATAATCCCAGACAGCTTGGTGAGCAGGAAAATACACCAGACATGCCAGGACCTTGAAACAGCGCTGACTTTGATTTCTGGTTGGTAAGAGTTCTTTTTCTATGAAATCTTGCAATGAGTTTCTATTAATCCTTCAAACGCTCAAGTGACATTAATACAGTTTAATGATTAGTATAAAATGAACTCTCTGTTTGTATTAGTTACCTATTGTTGCATAACAAATCACTACAACCCTAGTGATTTAAAACTACACATGTGCATGGGTCAAAATCCAGGCATGGCTTTGCTTCATCCGCTGTTTTGGGTCTCGCACGAGCCTGCAGTCAAGGTGTCAGCCAGGGTTGGGAGTATATTCTGAAGACTCAGTTGGAGAAGGATCTATTTCCAAGTTCACATGGTACTAGCAGATTTCATTTCCTTTTTGGTTATTGGAATTTCATTTCCTGTTTGGGCTGTCGGCCTGAGGCCTCTCTCAGTTCCTTGCCAAATGGTACTTCCCAACATGAAAACTTGCTGCATCTAAGCTAGAAAGAGGGAGAGTAGGATAGCAGTATAGAAGTTACAATTCTGTGTATCATAATCATGGAAGCGACATCCCACACCTTTGCTATATTCTATTGATTAGGAGTCTATTGATTAGGTCCTGCCCATAGTCAAGGGGAAGAGAGTATATAAGACGTGAATACCAAGAAATTGGGACCATTGGGAACTATCTTAGAGTCTACCTGCCACACTGTTGTACATACTAAGTGATTCAGTCCTTTGTACATCATCAATCTATTGCATCATTCAAGATAAAATTTTCTAGTGCAAAAATAATGCATTTTTTATGTTATTAAAATTTACACTAAATAAATATAATAGTGCACTGAATCAAATATGCTATTAGCTTTGACGTTATAATTTATTTGAGTAATGTTGCATTTGAACTCCATGAATATGTATAACTATGATGCTGGTAATCATATCTCAAACACTGTAAGATGTAAAATTTATCCATAAACTTCTTTGTGACAATGTCCATAATGTTCCTGAGAAAAAAAGGTATAAAAGATTTTCCAATTTATGCACAGATTTATAGATGTTAGAGTTAATAATTTTGTTCAAAGAAGGGAAGGTGACAGCTGCCCAACCTCCAAATTGCAGGAGTGTGCTCAGAAAGTTGGGAATCTCATTGCAATGTGAGGTAAATTAGGATGCCATGTATCATCCCTTTGGTGACATCTTCAGAAAGGTATGAGCTTTAAAAGAGGCACTTCTGATTTCCAAAGGGAAAAGCTACTTTATGGGGATTAAATTAAGTATCATCATTTAAGAGAGAAATCAACTAAAGCTGAATGAAGAGAATTAAAAACTCTTTCTACCCAGTAGATAACTTTGGTTGGCATGTTATTTCGTATAATATAGTGAATATAAGCTCTAATCGAAAGCAGTAACAAATCCTGATTATATAAATTAATCCTTTCTGAAAACATGTTGTAATCTTGTTTTAAATGTTATTAGATTAGGTACTGCGCAGATCACAAATTTTCACATTTATGAAATCTCCTGTTTAAATAATGAGCTCTGCCAACCAAGTGATATTTGCTCTTGGAAGCACTTCCAAAAGAAGCATTTCCTCCCATGAACTGGAATTTTAACAGTTTGCTCCACATATTTGCCTGATTCTTTTATTTGAAATAACCTGAATTTATATAACCTATTGTGTTGTCAACTTTATACTCTTGAGGCTCATTTATTCAGTTTTTAAGGTTCATTTTAAAGAAAAATAGGTGATTTACAGGTGAATTTTTCCTAGCTTTCTGACCAAGTTTATTGTTATCTCATCCAATGTTAACTCTATTTTATGGAAAAATTGTTAAAAATTGAAGAGCTAACTTGATACAATATGGGACTAGTAATTCAATTCTTAATTCGTAGGACATTCTACTGCATAAAGTGTTTGGACTCTTTCGAAAGTACTTTTCTATCAATTACAGGTTTTTTTTACCCTTAGTAAGAAGTACAATTTTTCTATTTATAATTTCTTTACGTGTACTACTACAGTCATATGTGATTTAAATAGCACACACTCACACTTCTATATAAAATACTGAATGAGAAATTTCTAGAGGATGAGGTAACCATGAACAGACGTTCTAAAATTTTCTCTCCTTACTCTACTGTAGTGTTTTTTTAAACCTATTTTTAGGAATCTATATAGCAGCAGTGTAATAGTAACTGTTGATATAGATCAATGGTGTAAAATATTGGCTCAAATGGATGTATTAAAAATAAAAATGGGCAATTAATAATTTCATTCAAGGTAATGGAGAACAGAGTGAAATCAATTGATACTATCCTATCTATACATTCTAAACCTATCTTTGCTCACTTTCTTTGAAAATGATAATTAGAAAACAATCATGAGAAAAATTCAATCTTTTATGTGCAACTTAAGAACTATTTAAAGAAGTGACTAGAATTTATTGGTTTATGTGTTTCTAATAAATATACTATGGTATTTAATTTTTACATAAATTCAATCACTTAAGAAATAGGTAAAAGTCAGTTGTAAGAAAGCTAAAGATTTACTTTAGAAATTTTGCTTAATAGCGTTTAAAGTTTGAAAAATAGAAATATAATGTAAATAAAATATAATTTTTATTTTTTATGTAAAATATAAAGTAGTTATTAAAAATGTTTAGCTGATTTCTATAAAAATGCGTTCTAAATTATAGATTAGTTCTGCTATTCAAAATGAAAGCCACTACACAGAATAGTATTTTAAATCATATTAGTACGATTGAATACGGTTGTTTGGCACATTGAGTTGGTTGGCTCATCTTTTCCCCTGGTCGTTAACTTCAAGTTATGCCTCGTGCCAGCTGTCTTTTCAGCCTGTGCTTTCATTCTCCATGTGAATGCATTTACATTAGTCTAAAACTATCTCCTCTTAAAGTTCCAACTGAAGTTATACATTTTCCTTTAGTTATTATCCACATTGTTTAAAACTCTTGCTCTACTCAAAATTACTGTCGGTGATTTTAGGATTGACATATACTCTACCTTGCTCTGAAATATATACTGCCTATACTCATTAATCTAAAACTATCTCCCCTTAAAGTTCCAACTGAAGTTATATGTTTTCCTTCAGTTCTTATCCACATTGTTTAAAATTCTTGTTCTACTCAAAATTACTGTCAGTGATTTTGGGATTGAAATATATGCTGCCTTGCTCTGAGATATGTTTTTATAGGTACATGCAGTAAACTACTAGAACCATAAGGAATATAATGTCATCTTTGATTGATTCAGGTCCTAAAAGATCTTGTAATATAAACATCATTATATAGAACATTTATTATTACACTCCTGTTACAAAGAATGCTAATTCTGGCATGTGCTTTACCAGAGGCAGAGTATTATTCAAAGCTGTAAACATGGCTGCCATGGAATTGACCTACCTCACCTGCTGGCTCAGGTGTGACCAGTGTCAATCAGAAACTCTCTACTATTAGGTAAGACTAGCTTTTCCCAATGAAATATAAAGATAATACATTAAGATTATTAATTATTCTTTTTGGGGGTTTAATTAGTTTGATGAATCCTTTTTAGAGGCTGAGTTTTGAAAACAGGGCCACTTGAGCAGGTGAATTGCACTGGGTGTATGGGATACAGTACTAGGTATCACAAAGGTTTAACAACAGGCTGGAAAAGGAGAATAGCATGCCAAATACATAGTTTTAATGTAAACTCATAGGGCCGGTCCCATGGCTTAGCGGTTAAGTGTGCACGCTCTGCTACTGGCGGCCCGGGTTCGGATCCCGGGCGCGCACCGATGCACCGCTTCTCCGGCCATGCTGAGGCCGCGTCCCACATACAGCAACTAAGAAGGATGTGCAACTATGACACACAACTATCTACTGGGGCTTTGGGGGGAAAAATAAAAGGAGGAGGATTGGCAATAGATGTTAGCTCAGAGCCGGTCTTCCTCAGCAAAAAGAGGAGGATTAGCATGGATGTTAGCTCAGGGCTGATCTTCCTCACAAAAAAAAAAAAAGTTTTAATGTAAACTCATAAACATGTGAATAACTGATACTCTTTCACTTAAAAAATCGCTTCACTTGGTAGCATAGTGTCACAGATGAATACATTTCTCTCTCTGAGAAATTCACATTCTTCCTTTCTGAATAGAGTTTAGTCCTTTAGATTTACTTGATACTGAACAAAGTTGAGCAATGATAAATGAGTTAGAGTAATCTATAACGCCCATGAGTTTTGAAACTATATAAGTTACTTAGTATATACATATATATGTTAGTAATTGTAAAAAGGAAATTTAGGTGTATAATGCTAGATGACAGTTCACAAAATTGGTTTTCTTATCTGGTGAATTTTAAATAGCTCTCTAAGCTTGGGTATCTTTGTTCTTTCGGGGAAGCAAAGAATTTGATTCAGTACAATGGAGTTCAGGCTTTTAATGGCAACCCAAATTACCAGTTGATATTTAATTGAATCCAAGATTGAATCAGAGGTAGGAGAGTTATAGGTACTTGGGTGATGCTTCGTATCAGTGGCTATTAATTTATTCTTCATATTTGGAAAAAAAATCCTGTTATGTATGCAGGAAAGGTTAACAAATTTGCATTTCATAGGTTATTTGCCTTGTTGCAAAAATAGTGATTTAAATGTCATGGGGAAATTTTAAAAATGAGTTTTGACCAGTTAGAAAATTCATAGTATGTTTGCTTCATGATAATTTACCTATTACACAATCTGGCATGCCTTTCCATTTTTTTTATGAAATCAAAATTCATTGTTATTTGGACTTTCAGTTGTAGTCTGGACTGGAATAAAAAATTTCAAAGACCTTTCACTTAAAAAAATAAAAATATATATCCAAGAGAAGGAACCTTTCACTTGTGGACATACCTAGCAGTGAAGGCACAATTTAGGCAGAAATTATGCCTTTAATTTTATACACGTTTGTCCTTGCAAGCTAGATGTTTGGCTGAAATTTGTTTGACAAATACAAGGTAATACTTTGATGGTGTCATGCTTGGGGTGATTGACTCTATGCGGTGAGAATAGTCTCCCCATCTGTCAGCATATAATAATTCAGGATCATGACCCACATTTAACAATCAAGACATTATTTAAATAAAAATTTTCCCTCATAATTCAATTTATATGTTTAAGAGTAGAGTCCTACGACCTAGGTCTCATGTAAGTAAATTGTAAAATACATATGTTTGCTATTTCAAGGCTGATTTATGTATTTTTTAAATGTCAGATGCACCTAGTTTACTGTGATTCAGTGAAATATTCATATAGGCTGAAGAATGTAGTTATAAAAAATGCAGATAAAGCACTGCCACTTAACACATCACTACACAGGTTAAACTTTGAAACATTAATCAAAGCATATTAAGCATGACATTTGAAGTGTGTAGAAGAACAAAAGCAATCTCTGCAAGTTGATAGAAAGGAAAAGAGTCTAGCACTGGAGACCTGTAATCACAGTGGCTCATGCTGCAAGATGCTGATCATTGCCATGGCAACAGACTGTGTTTTGTTACATCATGAAAATAAGGAGTATGAGAGATATGAGTGCAACATGCCACTGAGGGGACAAATACAAACCCATTATAGGAAAGAGTAACATAAGATGTAGTCACAGGTAAAGATGAGCGTTTTGAAAAAGGTAATAACAAAAGCACGTGAAGATAGAGGAGCAGCTCGTGAAAATTCGATTCTATTTTTATACTGGGCCTTTCATTTGTAACCATTCTTAATCACTGGCTTATTTTCTTTCCCTCACTCCCTTCCTTCCTTCCTTCCTGCCTTCCTGCCTTCCTGTCTTTCTCTTTCTCTCTCTCTCTTTCTTTCAATAAGACACAATAGAGTGCAGTTTCAAAAAGAAAGTTCAAATTTTTACCTATTTTAATTCCTGAGACACTATATACTACTGTCAATTTGAAGAAAAAAGAAAAGATTTAATTTTATGTATTGTAGAGATTACTCTCTTTTTCAAATTTTAGACTATATCTATAATGGGGGAAATTATATCATATTCTAAATATATATGTTCCCATCGTATGTACATGCATTCCAATGTTATGCAGCATATCAATCTCAAATGTGTTGATATACCAAGTACAGTGTTCCTTTGTATAAAAAACCTAGATTTGTTTAAAACTTTAGTATATTCAGAATTGCACTTCCAGTGCTCAGTGCTGGAGGTACTGGAAGTACAGTACTCAGTACTGGCTGAGTACGGTCCAGGTGGACTGGTGTCGCTGCAGAGAGCAGTGAGAAAATCTGGACATAATACAATAAACAGCTGCCTGAAGGCACCGGGAAGAGAAGAGCAGCAGGCAGGGGTGGAGCACGGATTCCGAGAGAAGTTGTACGGTGTTAGTTCTCCATTTTTTTCTCCTTCGGAAGCAGTGAGCACACAGGGAGCTGGCGAGTGGAGGGTGGTGGAAGGACCACAGTCATTCTGGCCTCAAGAACCTCGTTTAGGAGTTAGGGTAACTCAGCCACATTGAAGATAGGGCAAGGCACTTATGATAACATCCTGTGTTTTCCCAGAAAAGGCTGGAAAAGGGACCTCAGACTTCTGTCTGACCACATCTTTGGCGATCCTTGAACCGTGCCCAAATGGAGCAGACTCAGAGAAACTCAGAGACAGAAGATCTCAACTGCGATTGGAGCTCCTGTCTGAAAAACAGTTTTCATTTTGTGATCAACCAAGTTAATTGTCTGCTAAGACGAAGCAAAACAAAACAAAACATTACTTATAGAGAAAAATAGATTTCAGAGTTTCTACGTTTTAATATTCAAAGTACCTAGGACACCGTCAAAGATAATTTTCAGAAATAAAAAGGTAGAACTATGAGCCTCATACAGATATAAAAACGAACATGTGTAACATTTTATTCTGTTCATTTATCAAGAAAGGGCCCTGATAGATGTTGTAACAAGTTCAAAAGACATGTATCAGGAATATTGAAACGAGTCTTCAAATGGAAGCAAAATTGTTTTTTCTACAGCAAGGAGGCAAGCCAACTGAACTTTTACCAGATAGGACAGAATTTGCAGATCTATAAGTTACCTACAACTTACCAAATTATAAAATAACTCACTGATGAAAAACTAACTCAGATAACCTGGAGATTATGTTCTAGACAATGCATAGTTTTCCATTGAAATACAATTTTGTTTTCTAAACACGATCCAAAATTTCTTAACATAAAAAGGACCAGGAAATTGGGTAGCATTCTCAATTAAAAATACAATTAGATGAGATAAATCTCCAGATGATCTAGAGGTTGGAGTTAGGAAATCAGGATTTTGAGAGCAGTGATAAATATACTTAGAAAGGTAGAGGAAAATTAGCTTTCAAAAGTTTTTCTAAAATAGGAAGTCTCTTTCATCAGAGAAAGAGAAATAATAAAAAAGGAACAAAAGAAATTCTAGAACTAAAAACTATAATAACTGAAATTGAAAGAAAAATAAAAGTTAACTAGACAAATTTAACAGCTGAAGGGGAACAAGAGAGAAAAAAATCAGTATGTGTTCTGAATACAGAGGTCTTAAATTAGAAATAAAACAATAATAAATCTAGATAAACACCAAAATGTCTGTAAATTAAAAACACACTTTTGCATAATGAAATGTTCAACTAAAAATGTTTTCAACTAATTGAAAATAACAAAATTTGTGATATTCAGCTAAAACAGTGTTTAGAGATAAATTTATAGCTTTAAATATTTATATTTAAAAACAAGAAAAATCTCAAATAATGATCTAAGTTTTCACCTAAAAAAACTTGGAAAAGGACAGTTAATACTCAAGAAAGTTGAAGGAAGGAAATAATAAAAATAATATCTGAAATCAAATAAAAAGGTGAGCAAATAATGTGGAAAATCAAAGAAATACAAAATTATGAAAGATCAATAAAATTGAAAAATTTATAGCCAGACTGACTATGAGAAAAAGAGAGAAAGCACAAATTACAATATCAAATTTTGGGTTGTGGATGTCATGACATCACTTATATTCCTACAGACATTAAGATGATAGTAAGGTAATATTATTAACAACATTATGACAACAAATTTGACAACTTAGATTCAATAGAACTAACAATTTGGAGCACACAAATCACCAAAATGGAACCTTGAAAAAATAAAAATGTGAATTGACCTATATAAATTTTAAAAATGGAATATGTAACTAAACACTTTCCACAAGGAAACTTCAGGTCCATGTGGCTTCACTGATAGTTCTACGAAAAGTTTCAAGAATAAATAGTACCAATCTTACACAAATTCTTTTGGAAAACAGAAGAGGAAGAAACACTTCACAATTGATTTTAAAAATAAATAAAAAGGCATACAGATAGGAAAGGAAGATGTAAATTGTCTATATTAGCAGATGACATGATTATGTTTATAAAATTCTACAGAGTCTACAAAGAAAATCTACTATAACTAGTAAATTAATTGAACAAAGTTTTAAGATACAAAGTCAATATGTAAATCAATTCTATTTCTAGATATTAGCAATAAACAATTGAAATATGAAATTAAAAACATCATTACAATGGCATAAAAATAAATTTAATAAAAATATAGAAGAGCTATATTTTGAAAATTACAAATTACTGCTGAGGAAAATTAAGGAACCTAAATAAATCAAAAGATATATCATTTTCAGGGATAGAAATACTCAATTAGGGTGACAATTTTCCCCAAAATAATTTAATCACAGAAAAAATACTAACAGTCACTTTTAAAGAATTTGACAGACTATTTATAAAATTACCTGGCAAGGTAAAGGACTTAGAATGGTCACAAAACTTTTAAAGAAGGAAAATAATATTAGATGTTTTAGCCTACTTGATTTCAAGACTTACTATGAAGCTAACTAAACAATGATATCCATCTTCTATCTACGTATCTATCTATCAATCTAGACATAGGTATATATGTTTACATCTAGATATGCATACATATGCATATGCACACACATATGTATATTTATGCATATCTGCATGCATATATAATTTCACTGAAACATTATAGAGTTTAGAGATAGACCCAGGCACATACGCTCAATTGATTTTTAGCAAAGGTGACAAAGTTACTCAATGGAGATAAGATAGTATATTCATGAAATGGCTCTTGAAGAATTAGATATACCTATGCAAATATTTCTTAAGACACAAAAGCACAAATCATAAAGAAAAATACATAAAATGTGAAAGTGACTTCATCAATATTAAAACCTGCTTTTTAGAAAACACAATTAAGAAAATAGAAAGTCAAACCAAAGACTGGAAGAATATGTTTGCAAAATGTATATCTCACAAAAGTTCTATACCAAAAGTATGTACAAAATTCTTCTAGCTCAATACTAAGACAGCCCAATAAAATAAATGACCAAAACATTCAGAGACACTTCACACAATAAGATATACAAATGACCAAAAAATGTCCATGAAAAGATGTCCCATATTGCTTGCTATTCAGTAAAAAAATGGAGACACACCCACAAGAATGGCTAAAATTAAAAAGCCTAACAATTCCAAGTGTTGACAAAATACAGGAGAAACTGTAATTTTCATACATTACAAATGGAAATGCAAAATGGTTCAGTCAATTTGGAAAGAAGTTTGAGAAAGTTTCTTACAAAGTTAAGCATACACTCACCGTATGACCTATCAATTGCACTCTGAGGTGTTTATCCAGGAAAAACAAAAACATATGTTCACATAAACACAGATATGTGACTGTTCATAGCAGTTTTATTTATAGTAGCTCAAAACTGCAGAATACTCAAGTGTCCATTAACTAGTGAATGGATACACAAATCCTGGTGTATTCTTACCTGGAATTCAACTCAGGAATAAAAAGAATGAGCTACTGAAACACAAAAGCATGGATGAGTCTCAAAAGTATTTTGCTAAATTAAAGAAGCCAGACACAAAAGACTACATCTTGTATGATACAATTTGTGTCAAATTCTATAACAATCAAAAACCTGACAGTAAATAAATCAGTGGTTGCTAGGGATTGGGAGTGAGACAGTTTTCACTGCAAAGTAGCAGGAGGGAGCCTTTTGGGGGGATGTAAATATTCTATATTTTCTCTGTGGTAGTGAATCCACAACCGTATACATTTGCCAAAACTCAGCAAACAACACAATTTAAAAGAGTGTGATTTATTGTATATAAATTATACTTCAATAAACCCAGTTTTAAAAAACTTTTGCATTCTTAGGATGTGATACTGAAACGATATACTTAGTTATAGCAGTCAACACATAAAAATTGAGGCACCACATTATAGAAATTATTGAGAATTATTGAATTTGTACCAAATGGTTATAAATGGATGATCTAAATCTTATTTCATAATGGCTATTTAATATATGAAAACAATTTTGACATTCATTCTGTCATTTTAATGATGTTTATCTGAAAACAAACATTCTGCATGAATTAGCAAGTAAACTGAAAATTGGTACCAGTACATTGCATAGGTTATATTTTGATTCTACTACACTCATCCCAGAAATGCATATTAATCATTTAAGCATATTAAAATTCATTTATTTGTTGTCTTCTATTTTACTTAAAATGAATAAAGTAAAACAAAAAAAATATTTCAGTACCAAGCACATAGTCCAGTTTTCATACCATTGCCTTGTGGCAGTGACTGTCATGATTTAGCAAATCTAATAAAAATAGCACAGGTTTTATTGTCAGAAAAATCTTTTTTTTAACCGTTTTTTTATTGTGAAATTTTTGTTGTACATTATTGATTATCAGTCACCATATAAGTGCATCCCTCCACCTCTTGTGCTCACCCCCCACCCCCCTAGCCCCTGGTAACCACCAAACAGTTGTGTCTGTCCATGTGTTGGTTTATCTTCCACATATGAGTGAAATCATGCCCTGTTTGTCTTTCTCTTTCTGGCTTATTTCACTTAACATAATACCCTCCAGGTCCATCCAGGTTGTTGCAAATGGGACAATTTTGTCTTTCTTTATGGCTGAGTAGTATTCCATGGTATATATATACCACATCTTCTTTATCCAATCATCAGTCGAAGGACACTTGGGTTGCTTCCAAGTCTTGGCTATGGTGAATAATGCTGTGAGGAACATAGGGGTGTGTAAGCCTCTTTGGATTGTTTATTTCAGGTTCATTGGTAGATACCCAGTAGTGGGATAGCTGGATCATAAGGTATTTCTATTTTTAATTTTTTGAGGAATCTCCATACTGTTTTCCATAGAGGCTGCACCAGTTTGCATTCCTACAAGCAGTGGATTAGGGTTCCCATTTCTCCACAGCCTCTCCAGCATTTGTTGCTTTTTGTCTTGGTGATTATAGCCATTCTAACAGGTGTAAGGTGTTATCTTATTGTGGTTTTGATTTGCTTTTCCCTGACGATTAGTGATGTTGAGCATCTTTTCGTATGCCTATTGGCCATCTGTATATCTTCTCCCTTCTGCCCATTTTTTGATTGGGTTGTTTGTTATTCAGTTGTGCAAGTTCTTTATATATTCTGGAGATTAATCCCTTGTCAGATATATGATTTGCAAATATTTTTTCCCAGCTGGTGGGTTCCCTATTCATTTTGATCCTGGTTTCATTTGCCTTGTAGAAGCTTTAAGCTGATGAAGTCCCACTTGTTTATTTTTTCTTTTGTTTCCCCTGTCTGAGTAGACATGGAATTTAAGAAGATCCCTTTATGGCTGATGGTGAGTAGTGTACTACCTATATTTTCCTCCAGGAGTTTTATAGTTTCAGGACTCACCTTCAGGTCTTTGATCCATTTTGAGTTAATTTTTGTGTATGGCAAAAGAAGATGGTCTACTTTCATCCTTTCCAAGTGGCTGTCCAGTTTTCCCAGCACCATTTATTGAAGAGACTTTCCTTTCTCCACTGTATGTCCTTAGCTTCTTTGTCAAATATTAGCTGCCCATACATATGAAGTTTTATTTTGGGACTTGCAATTCTGTTCCATTCATCTGTGTGTCTGTTTTTGTACCAGTACCATTCTGTTTTAATTACTATTGCTTTGTAGTATGTTTTGAAGTCAGGCATTGTGATGTTCTTTTTCATGATTGCTTTAGCTATATATGGGGTCTTTTGTTGCCCCATATGGATGTTAGTATTCTTTGTTCTATTTCTGTGAAGAATGTCCTTGGGATTCTGATTGGGATTGCATTGAATCTGTAGATTGCTTTAGGTAGTACGGACATTTTAACTATGGTTATTCTTCCAATCCAAGTGCATAGAATATTTTTCCATTTCTTTACATCATCATTGATTTCACTCAATAATGTCTTATAGTTTTCAGTGTATAGGTCTTTCACCTCCTTGGTGAAATTTACTCCTAGATATTTTATTCTTTTTGTTGCAGTTGTAAATGGGATTGTCTTCTTGAGTTCTCTTTCTGTTAGTTCATTGTTGGTATATAGAAATGCAACTGATTTCTGTAAGTTGATTTTGTACCCTGCGACTTGGCTGTAGTTGTTTATTATTTCTAACAGTTTTCCAATGGATTCTTTAGGGTTTTCTGTATGTAAGATCATGTCATCTGCAAACAGCGAGAGTTTCACTTCTTCGTTGCCTATTTGGATTCCTTTTATTCCTTTTACTTGTCTAATTGCTCTGGCCAGAACCTCCAGTACTGTGTTGAATAAGAGTGGTGAGAGTGGGCACCCTTGTCTTTTCCCTGTTTTCAGAGGGATAGCTTTCAGTTTTTCCCCGTTGAGTATGATGTTTGCGGTGGGTTTGTCATATATGGTCTTTATTATGTTAAGGTACTTTCCTTCTATACCCATTTTGTTGAGAGTTTTTATCATAAATGGATATTGGATCTTATCAAAAGACTTCTCTGCATCTATTGAGATGATTGTATGGTTTTTATTCCTCTTTTTGTTAATGTGGCGTATCACATTGATTGATTTGCAGATGTTGAACCATCCTTGTGTCCCCGGTGTAAATCTCACTTGATCATGGTGTATGATCTTTCTGATGCATTCTGTATTCAGTTTGCCAATATTTTGTTGAGGATTTTTGCATCTATTTTCATCAGGAATATTGGTCTGTAGTTTTCCTTTTTAGTATTGTCTTTGCCTGGCTTTGGTATCCAGGTGATGTTGGCCTCGTAGAATGTGTTGGGAAGTGTCCTAACTTCCTCTATTTTTTGGAATGGTTTGAGAAGGATAGGTATTAAGTATTCTTTGAATGTTTGGTAAAATTCTCCAGAGAAGCCATCTGGTCCTGGACTTTTATTTTTTGGGAGGTTTTTGATTACTGTTTCAATCTCTTTACTTGTGATTGGTCTATTCAGGTTCTCTATTTCTTCTTGATTCAGTTTTGGGAGGTTGTATGAGTCTAGGAATTTATCCATTTCTTCTAGATTGTCCAATTTGTTGGCATTTAGTTTTTTATAGTATTCTTTTATAATCTTTTGTATTTCTGTGGTATCTGTTGTAATTTCTCCTTTTTCATTTCTAATTTTATTTATTTGAGCCTTCTCTCTTTTTTTCTTGGTGAGTCTGGCTAAGGATTTGTCAATTTTGTTTGTCTTCTCAAAGAACCAACTCTTTGTTTCATTGATACTTTCTACTGTTTTTTTAATTTCAATTTCATTTATTTCTGCTCTGATTTTTATTATTTCCCTCCTTCTGCTGACTTTAGGCTTTGTTTGTTCTTCTTTTTCTAATTCTGTTCAGCGTAGTTTGAGGTTGCTTATTTGGGCTTTTTCTTGTTTGTTAAGGTGAGCCTGTATTCCTAGGAGTTTCCCTCTCAGGACCGCTTCTGCTGCATCCCATATGAGTAGGCACGGTATATTTTAATTTTCATTTGTCTCCAGATATGCTTTGATTTCTCTTTTAATTTCATCAATGATCCATTGGTTGTTTAGTAGCATGTTGTTGAGTCTCCACAGCTTTGTCAGTTTCCCAGTTTTTTTCTTGTAGTTGATTTCTAACTTCATGGCATTATGGTCTAAAAAGATGCTTGTTATAATTTCAATATTCTTAAATTTATATAAACATGCCTTGTTTCCCAAAATATGATCTATTCTTGAGAATGTTCCATGTGCGCTTGAGAAGAATGTGCAATCTTCTGTGTTTGGATGGAATGCTCTGTATATGACTATTAAGTCCATCTCATCTTGTTTTTTGTTTAGGTCCATTATTTCCTTATTTATTTTCTGTCTGGATGATCTGTCCACTGACGAGACTGGGGTGTTAAGATCCCCTACTACTATTGTGTTGTTGTTAATGTCTCCTTTTAGGTTTGTTAATAGTTGCTTTATGTACCTTGGTGCTCCCGTATTGGGTGCATATATATTTAAAAGTCATATGTCTTCTTGGTGGAGTGTCCCTTTTATCATTATATATTGCCCCTCTTCGTCTCTCTTAACCTGTTTTATCTTGAAGTTAACTTTGTCTGATATAAGTATGGCAACACCCGCTTTCTTTTGTTTGCCATTAGCTTGGAGTATTGTCTTCCATCCTTTCACTCTGAGCCTGCGTTTGTCTTTAGAGCTGAGATGTGTTTCCTGGAGGCAGCATATTGTTGGGTCTTGTATTTTGATCCATCCCACCACTCTGTGTCTTTTGATTGGAGAGTTCAGTCCATTTACATTTAGGATAACTGTTGATATATGGGTGCTTGTTGTTATCATTTTATTGCGCTTTTTCCAGTTCTTTTGCATTTCTTTTGTTTCTCGTCCCGTGTGTTTCGGACTACCAATTTAGTTTGGTGATTCTGTATGGGGCTTCTCTTAGTTTTCTCTTTCTTTATTGTGTGTGATTCTGTTATGATTATTTGGTTAGTGGTTACCATGAGATTTGTATAAAAAATCTCATGGATGTGATAGTCCATTTATTGATGGCCTCTTATTCCCTTAGACTAAGGCGATTCGATCCCTTTCCTCTTCCCTTCTAAGTTATTGTTGTCACCTCTTATTCCTTCTTGTGTTGTGAGTTTGTGTTAACATGATGAGGTTATATTTATGCTTGGTGCTTACCTTCCCTTGATCTTTGGTTTTTTAATTAAGTGTTTGCTAATCTATTTTGATAGAGGACTGCAATTTTTCTGGCTTTGTCAGCCTATTTTCCTCCTTGTTCAAAACTTTTTATCCCCTTTCTCTTTTTTTTTCTCAGGGATGAGGGCCTTCTTAAGCATTTCTTACAGTGGATGTCTTGTGGCAATGAACTCCCTTAGCTTTTGTTTATTGGGGATAGTTATTATTTCTCCATCATATCTGCAGGATATTTTTGCTGGATAGAGTATTCTTGGCTGAAAGTTTTTGCCCTTCAGAATTTTGAAGATATCGTTCCACTCTCTCCTAGCCTATAAAGTTTCTGTCAAGAAATCAGCTGAGAGCTTGATAGAAAATCCTTTGTATGTTATTTTTTTTGTCTAGCTGCCCTTAATATTTTTTCTTTGTCATTGACTTTTGCCAGCTTTACTACTATATGCCTTGGAGAGGGTCTTTTCATGTTGATATATTTAGGAGATCTATTTATTTCATTCACTGGTATTTTTGGCTCCTTCCCCAGGTTTGGGAAGTTCTCAGATATTATTTCTTTGAACAAGTTCTCTGCTCCTTTTTCCCTCTCTTCTCCCTCTGGAATACCTATAATCCTTATGTTGGATTTCCTAATTGAGTCGGATATTTCTTGGAGAGTTTCTTCATTTCTTTTTAGTCTTAGTTCTCTTTCCTCCTCCATCTGGATCATTTGTGCATTGCTGTCCTCAATATTGCTAATTCTTTCCTCCATATTGTCAGCTCTAAAGCTTAAGGCTTCCAGATTTGTCTTTATCTCCTCTATTGTGTTTTTCATCTCTAAGATTTCTGATTTTTTTTTTTTATCTTTTCAATCTCTTTTGTGAAGAAACTCCTGATTTCATTGAATTGTCTGTATGTGTTTTCTTGTATTTAACTAAGCTTTTTTATGCTGGCTTTTGAATTCTCTGTCATTAAGGTTATACATTTCTGTGCTTTCCGGGTTGACTACTGGGTGCATGTCATTTTCCTTTTGGTCTGGAGATTTAATATATTTTTGCATGGTGTCTGTCGGTGTTGGCTTACTTTTCCTCATAGTGAAAATATATGGTTGCAATTTCCTCTTGCTGCTGCTGGGTGGGGGTCAAGTGCTGTGTATTCTGGCCCGCCTCAATCCACAGGCACTCTCATTGGCCCCTGGCTTATCTGAGGTGTGGCTGAGTGGAGTCTGCTGGGGGAAAGCATGAGAACAGCTGTAGCTGGAGCTGGGAACAGCTGAGACTGGAGCGCAGCTAGGCTGAAGCAGCTGGGGCTCTGGTGTGGGTGGGTTGAAGCAGCTGCAGCTGAAGTGCCATTGGGCCAAAGAAGCAGGAGCTGGAGTGCCACTGGTCCGAAAAAGCTAGAACTGGAGTGTGCTGGCCCGAAGAAGGAAGAGCTGGAGTGCCACTGGGCCAAAGAAGCTGGAACTGAAGTGCAGTGGGCCGAAGTCGCTGGCTCTGTGTCGGCTGGAGCCAGAGCACAGGCCAAGCCGAAGCAGCTGGAGATGGTGGGGGGGAGGGCTCAAGTTGAAGGAGCTGGGGGCTGTGGCATGGTGGAACTGGGGAATCTGGGGCTGTGGCTTGGTCCAGCTGGAGCAGCTGGGGCTGTGACGTGGTGTGGCCTGAGCTGCCACTGCCTCTGGTGCGGGGGAGCAGGCTCGCCCCGATGCTGGTCAGGCCCAGGCACCTGGGGGCCGCTGCCTGTGGCGGTGGGGCACAGTCACACTGCCCCTGCTGGTGGGGCCTGGGCACCTGGGGTCCGCTGCCTCTGGGGACAGGGCCGAGCTGAAGCGCCGGTTGGGCAGGCCGGCTGGGGGAGGGGCGCTTACTTTTGCCTCCCTGATCTCAGAGGTTTCTCACCTCACTGTCTCTCTCTGCTCTCCTGAGGGGCTAGCTTGTTGACAATACCCTCTCGACAGTTCCGCTCCCTCTGTAGTGGGATCTCCTCAGGCTGTGAGGGGTCTAGGAGAGCGCTGGTTTTCACACAGTGAGCCTCCCCTCCCCCTCCTCTGAGAGCCGCATGGTCTCAGTCTCTGGGTCGAAGCCCTTGGGGAAGGAAGGGAGCTCCTCTTACCTCCTTACACTTTCTCTGGGGATTCCAGCACCTCCGTCCTCTGGTGTACGGCTGCTCGGGTGCCTCAGACGTCCCCTGTGTTGTGTGAATAGCTTCTGTTGGAATATGAATGTCCTTTTTGTTGTGTCTTAGAGGGGAAGAGTTCAATGGAGGAAGCTCACTCACCATGATCCCTTATACCTTTTTATTGTTAGAAAAATCTTATTTTATATCCTGACTCTATTTACATATGATCTAAGAAGAATTACCTTAATGTGTAAAACCTGAGTTTACAGCAGTAAAATCTAAAGATTATTTATTGATGCATTAGTTATTTCTGCTGTAAGAAATTACCACAAATATAGTGATTTAACAAATTTATTATCTTAGAGTTCTGAAAGTCGGAAATTTAAAATCAGCCTCACTGTACTACAAAGTATCAGTAGGGTTGGTTTCTCCTGGAGTCTCTAATGGGGAATCCATTTCCTGTCTTTTCCAGCTTCAAGAGGACACCTGCGTTCCTCCTGACTCCTTCCTTCATCCTCAGCAGCAGAGCAGCTTCAGATCTATAACTCTGGCCTTCCTGCCTCCCCTTTTATATGAACCCTTGTGGTTACATAGATCCCAATGTGATAATCCAGGATAATCTCCCCACCCTCAGATTCTTAATTTAATCAGATATGCAAATTTTCTTTTGCCATATAAAGTAACATATTCACAGGTTCTGGGAATTAGGACAGGGACATTTTTGGAGGGGCGATCATTCAGCCTACCACAGCTGGCAACCTTGAACTGCACTAACAGCCGGGTTTTCAATGACAACTATGAAAGATGAGACCCCTGACCTCCTGGACTTCACAGTCTAGCGGGAATTTTAATGAATCTTAGCAGGGTGATGCAGGCCAAGAAATAATTACAGGACGGGGCTGATACAAAACACTTAAACGATTACTAATATTTCAACAAAGCAAAACGAATAAATATATAATAAATATAATTTTTGGATAGTCCATGTAAAAAAGTAGTAATAATTAAGAAATGAGAAGTAATTCAGAAAATGTTCCTGTAAAAGTTATATGAAAAGATGTCATCAACAGCAAAGAGGGAATGCCATTCCAGGAGTGATTTTTGTAGTTTTTCTAGGTAATATTAAAGCCAAGAGGGTGTTTATGCACAATAAAATTGAGTAAATGTATTTGATAGATTTTGTGAGCACTCTTTCTGGCAGAATATAGTTTACTCTACATTCAAAATGTGATATATGAAAGTTAGAGCCACAGTTTGGTGGATAAGCCATTGAGACTGGGAGAGCAAACGCAAAGTGGTTAGTTAGTGGACAGGACTTTTAACATGAGTGTGTCCGGGGTCAAGGTCTTCCAGTGCAGTGCCCTTTTAAGAGTAAAAGTAGTTTGTGATGTTCTGAGAGAAGAACATGGGAGAAGAGAATGTGAAAACTCAATGGAGTAGCAATTAGCTGAGGAGCACATGTAATTGAGGTTGTCATGGTGATGGTGTCGGCAAGAGAGGAAAGCAGAGTCCCCAGCAGTGCCACTGTCACATCCCATCAACGTTTCAGTTAAGCCATCATCTGAAGAGCTTTGCTTTCAATATTGTACAACGTGGTTCTTTGCTGGAGAGATTTTTTTGACAGAAACCTGTGTTTTCAGTTAATTTATTAAAATGTATAGGATAGAGATAATTGCATCAATACTTGTTTTCTTATATGTTGTGATTCTTAAGAGCCAACTCAAAAATAAATTCACTACATTTAAGGGGTATCATTTTAATGACTTTCCAAATTATTTCTCTTCGTATTTTTTTCTTTCTAAAAAACCAAGAATTTTACAAGTATTATTTTGGAAAATTTGATGACATATGAATTTTATTCTAGTTTCCAGTTGGTTTAATATATTAAGCAGCCTGGTAACATTGTCCTAAGATGTCTTACAGCCCTGGTAAGAATTCAAGTATACTTTTTCCTACAACTTATGTTGAAAATTTCAGATATATAGAAAAAGTTGAATGGATAGTTTAATGAGCACCCATGAACTCTTTATTACTGAAATTATTTAAATTTTGTCATTTTTTAAATCTTTTTAGATAAATGTATATAATCATATGTTTCTCTGGTGAACCATTTGGTAATAAGTTGTAGACATAATGACACTTTACTCCTAAGTACTTTAGCATGAGTTTTCTAAGAACAAGAATATTCTCTGATATTACCATGGTACCTTGATCACATTAAAGGAATTTAGTGATGATAATATATTCTTGTTTGCTCAACTTCCTAATAATAGAATTTATAGCATTTTCTGATACGGAATCCAATTAAAGATAATACACTGCAGTTTTCATATTTCTTTAACTTCCTTTAATCTAGAATAATTCTCCAGGCTTTTTTTTTCTTTCATAGGATTGATAATTTGAAAGAACCTAGATCAGTTGTTCGGCAACTGGATTTGTCTGCTTCCTCATGATTAGATTCACATCCAACGATGGTTTGTACCATTATTGGTGATGTTGAGTTGGATCACTTGGCTTTCTTCATTGTTAAAGTATCATTTCCTCTTTGTAATGAATAATTTATGGGATGGTACTTTGAGACTGTCTCATTATCCTGCTTCCCAACAACTTTTTACTCAATGATTTAGTATCCACTCTTGATCTTTGCCTCAAAAATTATTTCTTGAATATTTTGTTATCATGCGGCATCCTTCTGAAAAAAAAAAGGTTTATCTTCTCTCTTTTTAAAATTATTTTTATTATCATTATGGATTCACAGGTGTTTAAAAAAATGTGTTATAATCAATTACTGTCACTGTTCTTTTAGATTCTCAAACTTCCCATATTTGTCAGAGGGAACTCCATAAAGCTGGTTGTCATGCCCTTTTGAAATGTCTGTATCAGTTCTAGTGCACTTCCTTATTTTCCAGCATAACAAGGTATTTCAGGCACACCATACATGTTTCCTTCCCTATATCTGGAACAGGTGATTTCTGCAAAGAAACATTTTTGCTTTTAGCCAGGAATGGTATTATAGCCTAATATCTGGGCACTAGGTGTGCTCATTGCTATGGGGTTGTCATTGCTTCTAGATCATTTCATTAGACTGAGCTAGAAAAAAATACGCCCCAAATTTTTGGGTTCGTTCTGATACCTTCATAGCCAGTTGGAAAATACAGAGCTATTTCTCTCCTCTATTATATCACACTTCTCCCACGATAATCACCCTGGTTAGCTCAAATATCAATATATTTATGAATTTATTCAATATTATAATACTTACAATATGTATAAAATAGTTTTTGGAATTACTAAACCAAATTACAAACAACAACAAATTTTAAATCTTTTTCAAGATTTCTTTGGAGTTCCTTTTGCAATTAGAATATATCCAACTGATGTTGTATAATCAGATCATTGCATTAAACAGATTAATTTTTTTCTTTATTGTTTTGTTTTCAATTTTATATGCAATTAAGTTTTTCTGTTTATCGTTATATTTAATCATATCCCTCCTTCTTCTTAATTTAATTTTGTTATATGAATGTGTAAAACAACACCATGCAAAATCAAAACCATAGTAAAAGGTATGCTGAAAATGTTGTACATCATTTTTTACAAGTAGATTGTTAATCTCTTTTGGGTTACTTCTTCATTATGACATAAAATATGGATTCAAATTTACCTATTCTCTGTTGGCTATCCAGTTGTCCAAGTACCATTTATTTAAAAATCTTTTTAAAATTGATTTGAGATGCCAATTATTCATATACATATTCATATGGAAATGTCTTGATTGGTCTTTTAGCAGGTGAATAAAGCCAATTTACATTTATGACATAACTGATGTGTTTCATCTCAAACCAGTCACATTATTTTATATTTACTGTATATATTATATGTTCTGCATCTACTTCTCCATATTTTCCTTTTTTTAATCTTTCTTGTTCTATTTTTTTTTCAATCCAGAAAGGTTTCATGTTTTTTGTTCTAGTGGTTAACTTTATATTAAGAATTATATATAATACCCTAAACCCCAGTCTTTCTTGATTAGTTCTCTACTCTTTGGATTTTTCAGTTTTACCTGATATTTTTTAACCCCAATCTGTTAGCTATGGTGCAATCAATGAGACTATCTTACTTTCTATTTTCTTTAAAGCTTATACTCACACCTTTTATTTGTCTTTAGTTGGAGCATGCAGTATTTATTATTCTTCCACTGTGTTCCCACCTCTTTTTACTCTTAGATATGCTATTGATATATACATTGCTTTCTATCAATCTTTTGCCAGAGTTTCCTCCACCAATCCTTGGGTGGCAAAGCTTGTTCTCTATGCAATTTGTGTGTGTGTGTGTGTGTGTATGTGTGTGTGTGTGTGTGAGGAAGATTAGCCCTGAGCTAATCTGTTGCCAATCCTCCCCTTTTTGCTGGGGAAGATTGGCCCTGCGCTAATATCCGTGCCCATCTTCCTCTACTTTACATGTGGGATGCCTGCCACAGCATGGCTTGATAAGCGGTGCATAGGTCTGCGACCGGGATCCCAACCTACGAACCCCAGGCCACTGAAGCAGAGCTTGCCAACTTAACCACTATGCCACCAGGCCAGCCCCTCTAGGCAATTTTTAAAAGAAGTATACAGGAGTGTGGTATTCCCTGAGTTATTGCACATTTAAAGCTCTCTTTCCAAGGCTTTGATACTTGCAAGACAGCTTTGTTGAATATAATGTCCTTGATTAACCCTTTCAATTTTAAATTTCTTGCAAATCTGCTCGTTTCATTCTAGTGCTCCATGTTGCTCTCAAAAAGTCTGCTGTCAAGTTCATTTTCTTTTTCTCCTCCTCTTCTAATTCCTTTTTTTCCTTTGTAAATGTGTTAGTATTATTTTCCTGGAGGTCCTGAGGTTTTTTCGTTTGTTTGTTAAAGTCTAAACATTTTACTATGATAGGATGTATCACTGAAATGGCCATTCCAGGTCAATTTCCCCAGATATACTGTGGACTCTTTCTATATGAAGTTTAAGTCTTCGTTTATTTCTACAAAATTTTCTTAGATAGTTTTAAATATATGTTCTGCTTCATTGTTTTGTTTTTCTTCTTTATGGACTCTATGCATACAATATAGCATCTATTTTTGTCTTGTGTATCAACTAATGATTCTTTTTACTTTATTTAATTTTCTTATTCTTTATATCCTTTTATTTCATTCTTTTTGTCTTGACTACTGTTGTGGCTTTCTTTACCGACCCTTGTAACTCTGTATTTATGTCTAAGATTGAGTTGTTTAAAATTTCTTACTTTATTATACACAATTCTTAATTCACATCTTCCTTTTTCTTCTCTTCTGTCCTCAGTCTTTGACATGCTGACAGGAATTTTATCATACGCAAATAATTATTTAAGGATTTTTTTGGTTATACTTTTCTTCTGCTTCATGTATGTTTTGTAGGGGAGAATTTTCATTAGCTGAAATGTGTTATTTATCATATTCTGTTTTCTTCTTACAATGTATTTGTTTGAATGATTTTTCCCCCTGTATCAGAAATAACAGTTGTGTGCAGTGGATGCTGAGAATTTTGGTTGTTTTACATCACAGCTTAGGCGCCTTAATAGCAGACTCTGAAATAGAATTTAGCCTTCAGAATATGTATTAAGGGATGATGTCCTTAAGATCAACACCTATGACAGGGAGTGGAAGAAAACAGTAGTAGGTGACAGAGCTGATACAGCATTGCCTGCCCCATGGGGAGATCTGAAGCTACAATGGTCTTTCAAAATTGTCCCAGTTACAGAGATGGTCAGGTCTTCAGACTCTTGCTTCAAAAAGCCTTGGATTTGAGCCACCTCGGGGAGGAACATCATCTTTGATGAGGTAGCTCTGCAGCTTGGGCAATTCCTGGAGGGTTGACACCTGAATCTGTCTGTCAATAGCATTGATATAGTCAAGCATAGTTTTATTAAATTGATTGTATTCATTGGGGAGGGGAAACATGTTAGTATGTCTATGGCTCATCATTCTTTCTTGTTTCTATAAGGATTTGACTTATTTCACCTGCATCCTTCTTTCCCTTCAGCACCATGTCTCTCATTCCATGTTACTCCCTTTTGTCCCCAGAAGCATGACTTCCTGCTATGAACTCATGCAATTTTAGGTCTCTTTCTTTCAATTCCCTAGAAGCTGGTTGTTCTGGCTTGGATTCTTTGGAAGAAAAAATTATCAAAATGCTCCCAAAGGAAACTGGCAAGGAAGTTTAGAAATCAAAATAGGAAAGAGAAGGAAGCCAAATGAGCTTGTGATATCCGGCAAAGTACCATAGATCCTGAGAATTGCCCTGATCGCCAGCAATGAGGCAGGGCTTTCATATTCCACACTCTGCAGTCATTGGTCAAGGGTAACCTCCAATTCTCTATGCCTGCAAGCAAAAAGGGCTCCACAAGCCTGACAGAGGTCCTCCGAAATAGCAATAGAGATGTTGGCTGTTGGACGGAGTGCAATAGAGATGGGAGCACATAAAGATGTCACCAAAAGGAAGCTCAGAGGATATTGGTGGAGTGCTACCATTATCCACTGACATTATCCACTATGGTCTACCAGGTCTCAGAACTATTTTCAGATTTTCTACTCTCATGATGGGGATTTCCTATTTCTTGGGATGACTTTGTATTTTATCACCTCTAGGTCCCTCTCCCTTGTTGTGTTTTCCACAAGGTACCTCCTTGACTTTCTGACTTCTGAACAGACTCTGAAGCTGGCTTTGCTGGATTTGGGTGTTTATTCCCTATTTACACATTATTTGAGGTTTGGCATATTCTCTGTCTCCTAGTTATGCTATTGGCCTTGATTAAAGATTTTTGTTTGTTTGTTTGTTTTGATTTGTTTCATTAGGTGGGAGCATCTTTTTTTGCTTTAGATAGTTTTTGGAGTTTGAGAGGAAAGATTTGGATTTAGCTCTTTGATTTGGAGGGTGGAGTATATTCTAAACTTTATTTACAATAATTGTGATTATTTCATACATGTATTTAGTGCTTTATGTAATATAGAAACACTTTCAATTCATTATTCAATACCCATAAGAAAATTTTGATATTCGTATTAATATTACTTTTCTAAAATTGAGGTACTTGTGGATCAATGAGCTTAAATGAGCTGCCCTGGGAGGGGTGAGTGAATCTCATTAATTCAGGGTTTATCGTTTAAGGGATTGTAGTGATCTACTACACTGTAGTGAGTTACACATGTAGCCCAACTCATACGTCATGCATCTAGAAGTTAAGCATTCTGATTAATGGCTCCAATCTAAGCAAACATATGTGAAAACCTCTAGTTGGTTTGAAACAGTCAATCAAATTTATCAATTCAAGCATTTATTGAGTGTCTATTATGGATTTAATTACATTATTTTTATATTTCTGAATATTTCAATATGGTCTTCTGGCCTCACATGCTTTTTTCAGTCTTACTAGAAAGACTTCTATTTATTTTGACTTAATTTTGTAACTTGATTGGAATTCTTGTTGTGCTGTTTCTTCCCACAAATTTCTTAGCTTCACTCTTATAAGTATATATTAGTTCCATGACGTATTTATAAGACTGTTTTGTCTAACTGGGATCTCTTTTCAATATATATCCAGTCATTAAAATTGTTGATACTATTAATCAAACTCTATAATTATGTTTTCATATAATACATTCTTATGATTTTTGCAGTAAAAAAGAGACTTTAATCCTCCCACTAAATCATTAATTTCAGCCAACTTTATGCTTATTGTAGATAAAAATTGGACTCAGCTTTAGATATAATCTTGACTAAATTGAAGTTGGCAAGTATTGTTGTTGGCGTTTAAATTTTAAAGGCCACATTTCTTTGGGTTAAATTTTCTGCCATATATTTCAACAAGGTGGGCTTTACACAAATGTACGACAAAGAAACAATTATCTTCCCGTATTTATTTTTCCTTTCCATTGAGTTTTTCTATGGGGTAATACAATCCCTACTACAGTTTTCAAGAATGCTCCATTTTAAGGATTCTTATTGAATCGTTGCTCAAGTAGGAGGTGCTAATCACCGGTAAAGAGTTAAGGTATTTCTCTTTCACAAGTGTGTGCATAATTTGGTTCCTGGATTCAATTTCAAAGTGTGTGTGGGGGTTTCCCACACCTCCAATAAGCAATGCTCTGTGACACCAGCTGGGTATCCTACAATTCAACTCAATTCTGACACCATCTACCCAGAGATAGCATCGGATCCCACAGGTTAAGGGTTCAGTCATAGAAGACTGCTCCCCTCCACTCCCACCCCCACTTTAGATGCCAATTGCAAGCCCAGATTATCACCTGTGCTTCTAACAAACTGGGTATAAATCAGAGGTTCCCAGGACTCCCTCCTAGGGTTCGATTAATTTGCTAGAGCTGTTCACAGAACTCAGAGAAACATTTTTGTTACTCGATTACCGGTTTGTTATAAAAGGATGTAACTCAGGAACAGCCAGATGGAAGAGATGCATAGGGCAAGGTATGGGGAGAGGGCGCAGACTTTCCATGCCCTCTCCAGGTGTACCACTCTCCCCAAATCTCCACATGCTTACCAAACTGAAATCTCTCTGAACCCCATTCTTTTTGGGTTTTTATGGAGGCTTCATTACTAGGCATGACTGATTAAATCATTGGCCATTGGTGATTTATTTGACCTCCAGCCCGTCTCCCCTCCCCAGAGGTCAGGGAGGTAGGACTGAAAGTTTCAATCTTTTAAATACGTGGTTGATTGTCTTGGCAATGAGCCACCATCTTAAGTGTTGCCCAAAAGTCATCTCATTAACCTGACAAAAGACACCTTTATGGCTCTCATCACTTACGAAATTTCTAGGGTTTTAGAAGCTCTGTGCTACTAAAACTGGGACAGAGACCAAATATATATTTCTCATTATAAATAACAATATCACAGTGCAAAATAGGCAAATTTTAATGACTAAAAATATTGAAAGCCCAAACACATAAATCCTGGTTATTAAGATTTTACACTAGGAAGAGTGGAATTTTTCTTATGGATGGATGCATGGAAAGCAGAGTTTTACAATGCCACTGTATTATCAGGAGTGCGAATGTCTGAAGTGCACAAACACTAGCTTTGGATAAACCTAGGACTAACACAGCAGTCTGGGTTGTTGAATGAATTTGATAAATAAATAAATTGATTAATCTAGGCAGCTTCTTTATTGAGTGAGCCTATCTTCTAATATTTCATAGAAACTGATATTTTCTTCTGTTTTAACAGTCTCAATAATACTAATGAGATCTGAAATCTGCCAATTTTTCATGTGGACTTAAACATAAATTAACAGTAATGACTTTATTTCCATTTTATCCATTTATTAATTATGCTTTCAATCACAGTTTTCAAAGGAATTTTTTTTCTGTTATAACAGATGGCTTAAACATCTGTATTTAGCCATTTTATTGTATCAAATGTACAATATAAAGTGTATATGCTATCCAAATTGAATGTAGCCAATCAAGAAAAAAAAGTTTTGGATTATTAACAGATGTTTTTATCAAATTTCTTTGGATGTTATGAAAAGAATCCTCTTCAGCATAAGTAACCTTCAGTTCTCTTTGACTTTTCTTTATAAGGTGTTTATATTGATATTTTTAATATTCTAGAAATATGGTTTAATTTTTAATTTCAAGTCTCCATATATCTGAAAGAATATTAATTTTATTTTTGGGGTATATATAATTGTTTCTACAAATACATTTTCACTTTGCTTAGGGAATCAAATTCACCAGAATTACTAATCTTAATACTTTGGTTTTTTTTTTTTTTTTTTGTGAGGAGGACCAGCTCTGAGCTAACATCCAATGCCAATCCTCCTCTTTTTTGGCTGAGGAAGACTGGCCCTGGGCTAACATCCATGCCCATCTTCCTCCACTTTATATGGGACGCCACCACAGCATGGCTTAACAAGCGGTGCGTCGGTGCACACCTGGGATCCGAACCAGCGAACCCCTGGGCCGCCGCAGCGGAACGTGTGCACTTAACCACTTGCGCCACCGGGCAGGCCCCCTTAATACTTTTGATTTTTAATCTTCTGGATGAGTTTCGATTGTATCTGTTAATTATTCCTGAGTCTTGGTCCACTGCTCCTATGACAATATCATTGAATTTCTTTAAAATATCATATAAAAAACTAAGCTGTTATGAGGAAATACAGTGTAGCAGTTAGAGCACAGCTCATAGATCAGACTGTTCTGCCATGAACACTGGCCTCCAGATCACCACTGGGATGCATCAAGCAGGAGACAGCCCCCAAACTCATGCTCTAAGACAGTCATTCTCAAACAATTGCTTACGTACATCAGAATCACCTGGAGAACTTTTAAAACACAGATGACTGGCCCCATCCCAGAGCTTCCTATTTAGCAGGTCTGGTCTGGAACTCCAGGATTTACATTTCTAACATGTTTCCAGGTGTTGCTGCTGCTGCTGCTGGTGGAGGGACCACACTTTGGGAGGGAACTTGAGATTTTTTCCCCCAGCTTTACAATCATTATCAGCAGGAAGGAAAAGGAGGCTTTGGGACTCTCTATGCTCCTAAAAAGTCCCTATTGCACATTCTCCTTCAACAATCATGGTCTTACCATTTCATCTGCCATAGAGAGGCCATGAAGATTAATCACATGGGTGTCATGACAGTAAGCCCAGGACTCCAAGTCAGCCCTCATCTCCTGCATTCCTACTTCTTTATACCTCTACACATCTCTGCTTCACTTTCCTTGTCCTATCTTTCCATAGTTCCTGAGACCTTTCCAAAGCGTCCTCTGGAACTCATTGTTCATCATCAACTAAATACTCTCTGTCCTCAACTGCTTCTCTTTGACTTCTTGTTTTAACTAAAAGTGTGTTCTGTGCCATAGCCATTGCTTCCTCCACAGTCTCTTCCAGTCAGAGCTGTTTTCTCTCCCATATCTCCTACTATTTGGCCTGGAAGTGAAATAAATATCTTTGTTTCTCTTCATTGCCGTTTGCAAATCTTTCTCCCTTCCTTTTTCTTAACCTCCATCCCCAGCTTTAAATCTCATATCATCAGGCTGTATCATCCAATTGCCCACCTTGTTGCAGTCATCTTCTAATTTGTAGGTCAATTATCTTCATTCCATAAAGATTTTATCACTCAGTTCACTGACTCTCTCTTGCAAAAATTCTGACTTAGTTCTTAGTAATTTCAGTCTATGGGTAGATGAACATTTCAAAACCCTGAACTCCCAGTTTGCTGAATGAGCATACCCTCCACACTCTCTCAGCCACTCATTCTTAGGACATCTCTCACATTTTATCATTATCTATAACAGCAAAACTTTCATTTTCTCAATTTCAAGCATCTTGCTCTGATCTTCACTCTTTCTTTCCAGCCCGCTCACAACATTTTTCACCACCAGGGCACCTATGGTCTATTGATTCTACAAATTTTAGCTGTGTCTCTATTCTGCTATTAAGTCTTACTTTACTCATATTTCAAAATTTATCTAATTCAGACCATTCGTCACTGCCTTTACCACTATCATCTTGGTTCAAGACAATATTATCTCAATCTTTCCATGTCCCCACCCTCAATGCTGACCCAGAGGATTCTCAACACCATAGTTAGATTTTAGGGGTTTCCTTTTAAAATTGTTCACCAGATTGTGTCAGAAATAGTTTCCACTTCTAGTGATATAAAAGATTTTTCTCAGATAAAAGTCTGTGTTTTCCAACTTTTCTAACAACTAGGAAAATTTCTGAACACACTGATGTAAGTGAATTGCTGTGTTTACATCCTTCTTCTATTTTCATTCCTTCTGACTGGAATATGACTGTGATATCTTGAGTTCCAACAACCACCTTGTTGAAATAGTATTGAAACAGTCATCATTGTAAGAGCAATGACCTGCATTGTATTTCTCAAACTGGCCAGGAACATTCCTACCTCAGGGTCTTTGCACTAATTGTCTCTTTTGCTGATGACGTTCATTACTGAAATATTCACACACCTTGCTCCTTGACATCCTTTAGGTCTTTGCTGAAATACCACCTTTTAGTGGGGTTTCCTAATAATCCCAACTAAAGTTATGATTTCTAAGTATTTTCTGTGTCTTTATTACGGCTTGTTTTCTTGATCGAACTTATCACTACGTAACATATTTTCTATTTCATTTATAAATTTTTAAAATGTATAAAGGCAAATGAAGTACTCTAAGCCTAAAAAATACAATGAGAGTGGTGCTCAGAGAAAAATGTTAGTGTTTTTTTTTTAATTAAGACAAAAAAAAAAGAAAGTAAATGAACAATGCTTGTATTCAAAATGATAGTAATATAGCAAAATAAATATAGGAAAATATACTCACAGGACCTAATAAATATTAAAGTATAAATTAATTCTAAAGTAGCAGAATAGAAATGATGAATAAACCAAATAAAGGCTTCTTAAAGCAGAAGAATAAAAGAGATAAACATTCAGATGTTCTGAAGAATAATAAAACAACTATAGAATTTTGCAAATGATAAAGGAGAATAATCAAAGTTATAAATACAGAGAAAATTCAAATCATTATAAGAAACGATTTGCTCAAATCTACAAATAAATTTAATAGCACAAATTAAATAGATAAAACATAAATAAAATTGACGTATGAAGAGAGAGAAATGTTGAGCAAATCACCATAACAGAAACCAGGAAAGTTGTTAAAAAACCTATTTCTCATAAATCTTCCAGCATATTGATTTTCAATACTATTTCAACAAGGTGGTTGTTGGAACTCAAGATATCACAGTCATATTCCAGTCAGAAGGAATGAAAATAGAAGAAGGATGTAAACACAGCAATTCACTTACATCAGTGTGTTCAGAAATTTTCCTAGTTGTTAGAAAAGTTGGAAAACACAGACTTTTATCTGAGAAGCAATGTTCCCTGCAAAAAGTCATGGCTATATTATGAAGGAGGAAGGAGAAAATGGAGATTGAGTGAGCCAACTAGAAATCCTTACTATAAGGGTATAAAATGATATCTGAATAATTATAGACATATAATATCATAAAGATGTTAATACTCTCAAAGGTGGGCGCTTGCCTTCCCAGATATTAGCACATATTACAAAGTCATAGTAATGACAATAATATGGTACAATATGAGAATTAAAAAATAAAGAAATACTCACCCCACATCTGTGGCGGACCTTGCTCTTTGGTGAAAGTGCATCGCAAATCTAGGAATAAGTGGACTTATTGGGATAATCAGATCAATCACATGGGGAAAATTATATCTCTATAATTTAGAAATTGTATCTCACACCAATTATTAAAACATATCTCCAAATATTAATAATTTAAATGTGAAAGTACACAATATAAACATAAAAAAAATAACATGGGAGACAATCTATATTACTTCAAATGGGGAAGAATTTCCTAAGACAGTCAAAAACCAAAGACAATCATTGAATAATTTGACGAGACGATAATTGTAGATTTTTGTCAAATGAACAACACCATATACAAAGCAAGGTGCTGGCTGACATGAAGGGAGATACTACAATATCTGAAACCAACAAAGATTAAATATTTATATATTCTATATATAATAAAATACAACACCTTGGGCTGGCCCAGTGGTGTAGCAGTTAAGTGCATGCACTCTGCTGTGGCAGCCCAGGGTTCACCGGTTCGGATCTCAGGTGCGCACCGACGTGCTGCTTGCCAAGCCATGCTGTGGTGGCATCCCATATAAAGTAGAAGAAGATGGGCACAGATGTTAGCCCAGGGACAATCTTCCTCAGCAAAAAGAGGATTGATGACGGATGTTAGCTCAGGGCTGATCTTCCTCACACAAAAAATAAATAAGTAAATAAATAAATAAAATAAAATAAAATACAACACCTTAATGCCTGTAAGGCCTTATAGATTAAGACCTGCTCAACTATGCGGCCTGAGGTTTCCCCTCACTTCGTTTACAATGATTTTATTTATTACTAATATCTTTTTTTTTTTTTTTGGTGAGGAAGATTCACCCTGAGCTAACATCTGTGCCCACCTTCTTCTACGTTTTATGTGGGATGCTACTTCAGCCTGGCTGACGAGTGGTGTAGGTCCATGCCTGGGATCTGAACCCACGAATCTGGGCTGCTGAAGTGGAGCGTACTGAACTTAACCACTACGCCATGGGGCTGGCCCCGACTAATATCGTTATTTTAAATTTTATATATAACAAACCCTTTTCTGTCTCAGAAATTCTATCATTTGTTGTTAATTCTGCCTAATGACCCACAATCTGCTCTTACATAGCTGCTCCTTTCCACTTTCATGTGTTAGTTTAAAATTGACCTCCTCAGGCATGCTTCTTTTGACCATTTAAAAATACTCTATCCCTTTAATTTCTACCCCAGCACCCCATTAATTTTCTCTACATTTTTTATTATAATATCTAATTATGTTGTTTATCTGTTGGAGTATCGTAGAAAAAATATCTTTTTGTTTCTACGCAGGGTTTTCTGCACTAATTTTGCTGAAACTTGGGATCCTGGGCTAAGAGTAAGCCTTAAAATTAATTTACAACTCTATAGGTTGTCAGAACTGCAGAGAGATTTACATAACTTGACCTTTCAAGGAGGAATGACAACAGGGACATAGGAGACATCTCTGCCTGGAGACAAATAATTTATCTGGCCCCTGGAGAGATTTATTAATATACTAAAGAAATTGAGTAAGGACCCAGGCCCCTTCAGGAGGGGAAGAGAGCAGCTTTATCTCTCCCCTTTGTAAGCAGAGGAAATTCATTTTTCTCTCTTCTCCTTGCTTATGACACAGATATCAAATTTTGCATGCATAGGACTTTTGACCTGACTTTTATTGTGTTGACCCAGGATAAGAATTGGGCTATCTGGGCTGGCCCCGTGGCTTAGCGGTTAGGTGCGGGCGCTCTGCTACTGGCGGCCCAGGTTCGGATCCTGGGCGCGCACTGGCGCACTGCTTCTCCGGCCATGCTGAGGTCGAGTCCCACATACAGCAACTAGAAGGATGTGCAACTATGACATACAACTATCTACTATGGCTTTGGGGGGGAGAAAATGGAGGAGGATTGGCAATAGATGTTAGCTCAGAGCGGGTCTTCCTCAGCAAAAAGAGGAGGATTAGCATGGATGTTAGCTCAGGGCTGATCTTCCTCACAAAAAAAGAAAAAAAGAATTGGGGTATCAGGAACCACATGGTCACTTTTTAAAGTAGATAATTATAATGTCTCTGATCCAGAGCACCTCAAGTGTACAATAGGACAAAA
This sequence comes from Diceros bicornis minor, assembly GCF_020826845.1. Lineage (NCBI taxonomy): Eukaryota > Metazoa > Chordata > Mammalia > Perissodactyla > Rhinocerotidae > Diceros > Diceros bicornis. The sequence continues at coordinate 52,071,702 of NC_080759.1, read as the reverse complement.
TTAATAGAGGTGAATATTAAAAACCCAACACCTGCATGGCTGATTAACGCTGGGAAATATCCAAGTCTGTTTGTGTGTGTGCCTCTGTGGGTGTGAGTGTGTGCATGTGCATGTGCATGTCCATATGGACTTGGTTACTTAGCCATTATTTCTCTCCAGTGACATAGATCATCACCCACAGTTTTTCTTGCCATCCAGCTTTTTGCCCCACACTGCCAAGTCAATTGCTCAATTTTCATTTTGTTTGTTTATGTATTTACTGCAAACTTGCAATGTCTGCTTGTCTGTGTGTTGCTCACTCGGTCCCAGATCCCCAGTCATCCTTGTTAGCCTCCCTGCTACGTGGGAAGACAGAGACTTGTATGTTTACACATCACTTTACCATTTAGCATAATGCTCAACACAGATTAGACTATGAGCACATATTTCATGGATAAATGCACTTCCAAATTTCTAAAATGTTGAAAAATTAAGGCAAAGGCAATCAAGATTTTGCAGCTTTCCACAGCAGCTTGTAAACATGTGCTTCCATTACACCTGTATACTTTCACTTCAGAACTAAAATTTATTGAAGATATTTGATTTAAGTTTACAAATCCATGAAAAGTTATTGAAGGGTGTTTAGAATGCCTGCAGTGTAGCTTTATCTTTTTTGAGGCTTTTGGTTCTTAATCCCACTCAGTATATACTTGGTGCTATTTCAGACTGAGACCAATCAGGCAAATGGATGACATATCTGATTCTATGTGGAATTTACAATATCCTAATGATCCCTAGGCTTACATAAATAAAATTGTTTAAGCTCTATAGTTATTGACAAATATTTATATCCCATCACTTTTGGCAAAATGTTTTTGCCTTCTTTGAGACATAATTCACAGAGCCTATTACAACACCATATCTCAATATTCACTGAAATTTGTAGAATTTTTCTTACCAAGCATGTATAATCATTTTCATGCATTTTTCAATTGATGAGTAATAGATTTTTTCTATAATGATGCTTATCTTGTGGCAATAGCTATTTGATTTGTATTCAATTTTTTTGTGTGTGTTTTATTGGCAAACACTTTAAAATAGCTTCATCAAATACAAATTACAATGATTAATTTAATGCAGCATACAAAGTGAAATAGGAATAAGAATTTGCATTAAAAAGCCTGCCATTTTAGTAATTCAACATAAGGACATACAAAGTGGTTTCCTAGACAACAAGAAATACTAAAAATTTATTTGTGAGTTTAAAATGATATTATGTCTTAATTTGATCCATATTCCCATTGTTTTAATCTTACTGTGAGAAAATTCCTTTATACTGAACAAAAGTAGGTAAAATAATCTTGCATTATAAAAGAACAAATGTTAAACTTACCCAGATCCAGAGAACACAAAAGAAATGGGGTTATGCAAAATAGGCCTTGTTCAATTTAAGTTAAAAATAATCATAAAAATATTCACTTAGTATTTTTGAAAACACTAGTTTTAGATGGATATGTATTTAATAAAATGAACTTGGGATTAAGATTATTCAAATCTGTTAGTTTTCCAGATACATGCCAAGTGTAGCTTATTTCATAAAAGAAAGAATCAGACAATGGACTTTATGTAATCATTTTGATTATCTATCAATTATCATTATTATCTATTATTTGAAAATAATATTATTAATTGTGAAATAGAACTACTGCATCAGTGTGGTGATCATATTTCTCCAGAGAAACAGACCCAGTAGGATACATGTATATAAAGACATTTAAGGAAGTGGCTCACATGATTGTGTGGATTAGCAAGACCAAAATCCATAAGGTAAACTGTCTGGTTGATGATTTAGGTAAGAGCTGATGTCACAGTCTTGAGTCTGAAGGCTGGAAACTCCAGCAGAATTTCTATGTTGCAGTGTGGAGGCAGAAGTTTTTCTTCGAGAAACCTCAATCTTTGCTGTTAAGGCCTTCAGCTGATTGGTTGGGGCAAACAGACATTATGGAAGATAATCTGCTTTACTTATAGTTAATTGATTATAAATGTTAATCACATCTAAAAAATATCTTTATAGCAACTTTTAGACAAGTGTTTGAGGAAACATCTCATCACCATAGTCTAGTCAACTCAAAATAACCATCACAATCAGTAATTAAGATTTCAATTTCGAGTAACAGAAGCCTCAAATCAAAATGACTTGAAGAGTGAGGATACTTATGACCTCGTATCAAAGGAAATCCAAAGTGACCTCTGGGTTGGTGGAACTAGATTTTTTTTGTCCTTCAAATCTGGTATTTTCCATGCTGACTTTATCAACCTTATAGCAAAATAACACCAGCATTTTGAGGCCTCAAATCTCAGAGACAGAAGAGAAAGATTATTTCTTCCTCTGTCTCTTTCTTAGACTTAAGAAATGCTTCTCCAGAAATCCCACCATTACACTTCCCTTCATACCTCAATAGCCAGAATCAGATCACGTGCTCATTTTTGATCTAGACTGTCAAGAGGAGCAGTGAAACTTGACCTGGCTTGAACTGATCATCTGATGAGGAATAGGTATTTTGGAGATGTCGGGGGAAGAGAGAGAATCTCCCTCTGCCCTTTTCCTTAAGGTTCTTGTGGCTGGCCAAATAATTAACAAGACATGTTAGCAGGAGAAAATAATACCGAGTTTAATAACATGTATACATGGGAGAAACTCAGAAATGAGCAACTCGCCCCTCTGTCTAAGCTGCTTGCTTAAGTATTGCAGCTAAAGGCGAGGAGCCTGTTGGGGGTGGGTAGTGGCCTGGGACTTCAGAGGGCAGGAGGACAATTCTTTTCGGGGTCATCTATAGATAATGTGGTCAGGGAGAGACAGAGTTTTTGATAAAAGGGGCTTGGTGCCTTTCCTATTATAACCTCTATCCTACATTATCTTTATAGCCATCATGATAGAAGATCTGTTCCAGGAAGGAGCCACCATGTCAAATTCTTTAGGCAGTCAGTGGGGAAGGTCAAATGTCCTTCCGAGAAAACAATCAAGGTAAAGAGATATATTTCAGGGTGGCCAAATCTTGATCTCCCACAGAGACAATCACAATGTCTGCCATAACCAATTATATTTTTATCTATATTTCTATATTTCTTTGGGGTTATGTCTATTCTATTTGCAGATCTTTCTGTTTTTCTAAAAAGAATTGTTGATAACTGCATAGACATGAATCTCAAATCTCGTACTTTTTCCTGATTGCTGAGCATTTCTAAATGGATGTGACATAGCTTCCTGAGTTCAACATTTGTAAAACAAATGTTTTTTAACATTTGTTTTAATCTTAATCTTCAGGTTAAGATTACTCTTAATCCTCCTCTCTCACCTACTGTAACTTTTATTTAGTGACTGGAACCGCTATCCATTCAACTACTCTATGGAGAAAACTTAGAGTCAAACCAGACATCCTATTTTCAATGTTTAGAAAATCTACACTAAACTCTATTGACTAAGATTCCTCTTGACTAAACTCTTGACTCAGATTCCTCTTCTCCTTTCCCATTGCTACTTCCCTGATCTAGATCTTTTCATTCAAATCTCTGAATTGGCAGTCTTTTCTGACTAACCAAATGCCTCCTACCTTTGAAACATATTGCTGTTAAAGCTATTTTTCTAAAATTTAAATCTGACCATTTTGAAAAGCTGCTCAAAACTATTCAAAAGAATCCTTTAGCTGATGGGATAAAATCTTAAATACTTTATATATATATGTGAATACACACACACACACATATATATACACACACACATATATAATAAATTTACATTTATTTGCAATCTCTTATCCTACCATTACCAACTTTCTTCCATAAAATGGTGTCCGAAAGACAAACTACTATTTCTCATTCCTTAACAAGAATGATTTATCCCAACTGGGGCTTTTATCTGGACCCTTTCCTATACTAACCTTCATCCCAGAAGGAGATTTCCTTCCCTTGAATTGTCCAAGTTCTCATTAGTCAACTTTATCTATTCAAACCAAGTAGATAATCCAAGCTTCAGGTTACTTGCTAAACCTTCCCAGGGCTCCTCTGCCTCCCTCTCCAGAGAAGAAAGAAGTACTTGCTCCTTCTATATTGTTAGCTGCACATATCCACTTCATCTAGTAGACTGTGACCAACTGGAGGGCTGGAACTAATGTTCAACTTGCATTCCAGACACTAACATAGTGGGCACCACATATGTGATGTCCAATGGGTAGTTGTAATGATGATTGGAAAAACTAGTCTTTATGATGGTTTCAGAGACAGTACAAGGATTTATAAATTTCCAAACAACTTAAATGGATTATGCTATCTAATAATCATAATAACCCTATAAGCCATGTGATGTTATCACCTTTTTTACAGAGGAGAAACCCACAGGTTAAAGTCAAGTGTAGTAAAGGCAGGACTCAAACTAAATCCAGTGTTTATAGTCATAACAATGACCTTCACTGTCACCATGAATACATGAATCAATGGGTGAATGACTGTCTTATTGTTTCACCATCACACTGAAAGATTCTCCCAGAAATGGTATGTCTCATTTCTAATTGCTGGGCTGATCTGCTTGTACCCTGATGTTTTCTAATACTATAAAGAATTACAGACCTTAAATAATTATACATACTTGAAATTCTTTCAGCAATTAGCAGCTTGTATGCATGTATGCATGCATGCATGCATGCATTCGGTTATGAAGTATCTGTTAAGTCTATATTTTGTTTAGAACACTGTATTTTGTGATCATCCGGATTTTCCCATAAATGACCTCGGGAAAAATTATGATTAGGTCCTATATCAAGCCAGTTAAATGTCTGTGTTGCCAGGCTATTTGTATTAGTCAGGATTCTTTAGAGAAACAGAACCAATATGATAGTTATTTGTTTATTTGCTTGTTTACTTATTTATTATGAGAAATTGGCTCATGTAATTATGGAGGCTGACAAATACCAAGATCTGTAGTCATAAAGCTGGAGACCCAGGAAAACCAGTGGTATAGTTCAGTCTCAAGGCCAGGAAGGCTGAGACCCAGGAGATGTTTCTATTTGAGTCCAGAAGCAGGAAAAAACTGATGTCCCAGTTCTAAGGCAGTCAGGAGGCAGGAGGAATTCCCTCTTATTTGGGGATGGTCTGCCTTTGTTCTTCAGGCCCTCAACTGATCGGATAGGGCCCACTCACATTAGGGAGGACAATTTGCTTTACTCAGTCTATCAATTTAAATGTTCAACTCATCCCACAACACCTTTATAGAAACACTCAGAACAATGTTTGTCCAAATATCTGGGCATCTCATGGCCCAGTCAAGTTGACATATAATTAACCATCATGCTACTGAACGATACTTTCTTCAGTAATTTCTTATTCTTTATACTTACTCTTCTACTCCCTACATTAAAATAGGTTACCATGTTATCTCTTAGATTATTTAAATGAGGAATTGTGCGAGCATGTGTGCATGCACATGTGCACATGTGTGTATGTATGTATGTCATTGCCTATATTTGGATATCTGCCTGTGCATACCTTCAAGTAATAAGAAGTACTTTGCCTATTTTAAAGTAACAACTGAATGTATGATAAAAATAACCATACAAACACTTGAATAAATGCCACTTTAAAAGAATGACTTCTGTGAATAAAAATTTTTTATGGCAGCCATAATTCATTTCATTCTGGAAAATGAGGATGCTGTCATCACTAGGGATCAACATTATCAGGAGAAATATATCTTAATAGCTTTTTCAAAGCTCAAGGAACTTTAATAACAACTTATATAAAGTAGGTGATTTGATGAAGGCTAGCTAATTCTTTTCTTTGTTTTGAAAATTCACACAAAGTCAAGTCATTTGAAAATGGATCAATAGGGTAAAATTACTTAGAAAAAAATTTTCCCTGAAAGCATGTTTCGTATTGTATTATCCTTTAGTCATTAGAATGATAAGATATCTTAAATGAAATTATTGTCTGGGCTAAGAAACATGATTTGTTAAGTAAAGCATGTTAAGTAAAAACAAAGACTCCATGTTAACACATATGAGGTTCAGAAGTGTTTATGTTTTATGTCATATTGTATAACGCTCACTCCTGTTTTGTGTTGTTTTTGTTGTTTCCACTCATATATTTAGATTTTACCCAGGATATCTAAGCTAGCATGTTGCTGGAGTAAGGAAGCTTGTGATGTTATGGTAAAAAATGATAAGATGTTTCCATACAGCCAAGAGGCTTTTTTTTATAGTGTCTGGATTATATAAGCAGGTTTTTAAGAAAATGACAGGCAGGACATGTGAAGCCTTAGGCCAACAGCAGGAGACTTCTTCTGGGTATCAATAAAATAACCTGGGATGTCTAAGGCCTTTAGCTGACACTAGATTTGTGTGCAGCCTGCTGTGGCTTGTCTATAAACAACACATGCCAGCCTTAGCACATATAGGAATAATCTGAAAGGGAACTGAGTCAGAATTAGGTAGTCAAAAGAGCTTTAATTAGTAAAAACAACTGAAACAAGGATTCAGTTATTGAGAAAAAGGAAATCCATCAAAAATTATAAGGCATAAAAAAGCAAACAAAAAAGAAAAACATTTTCAAGAGATATAGCAACCAGCAGTTCCTAGACTCAGATGTTTGAATTGTCAGACAAGAATTAAAATATTTATGATTTATATGCTAAAGATCTAGTAGAAAAAGTAGACAACAGGCACAAACAGATTGGGAATTTCAGCACAGAAGCGGAAATGATAAGAACATCACAAAGGGATGTGCTAAAAGCAATATCATATATGAAAAATTCCTTTGATGGATTCATCTGAAAAATCTACATAGTTATATAGTTGGGTAAAGAATCTGTGAGCTTGAAGATATATCAATAGAAATGTCAACTTAAAATACAAATAGACAAATAGTTAAAAATAATAAACAGAATAGAATATCTAAGAGGCTTGGAACAATGTACAATGGCATAATATACACACATGTGGAGTTCCAGAAGGATAAGAGAGAGAGAATAGAATAAAATAAATGTTTGAAGAGATCACTGAGAATTTTCCAAATATAATTAAAGACATCAAATGACAGATGTAAGAAGCTTATGATAAAACAACAAACAAAAATCACATCTAAAGATGACATAGCCAAATTACTGAAGACAAAGAGAAAAATAAAATTTTGGAGGCAGAGAGAAAAAAAACTTTATATGCAAGGAATGAGATGAGAATGACAGCAGAATTCTTGTCAGAAATTCTGAAAACCTTAAGTTAATAAAGTGATATTTGGTGCTAAATGAAAAAAAAAAAAAAACTGTTACTATAGATTTCAGTATCCAGTGAAATATCTTCCAAAAGTGGAAACTATTTACAGCAAACAAAAACCAAGAAATTCATTGCCTGTATACCTGCTCTACAGGAAATTTTAAAAGAAGTTTTTCAAGCAGAAGACATGAAAGAAAGTTGGATCTACAGAAGAAAATGAAAGAATAAAATTTAAAGTAGGCACAAGAGATTTTTAAAAATTTTTATTGCATTAAAAATGACGGTCTAGAACAAAAACATAGTAACAATGTACTGTGAAATTTATAATATATGTAAAAGTAAATGCATGATAATAGAAAAAATGGGAGGAAGGAATTGGAAATATGCTGTTTCAAGATTCTTAGACTCTACGTGAAGTGTTTTAATATTTTTGGAAGTATATTTTACTAAATTAAGATACACATTATAAAGAAAAGAGCATCATTCAAAAATAAGAGGTATAACTAATAAACTAAAAGTAGAGATAAAATGAAATAAAAATTATAAGTCTGAAAGAATGCAGGAAAAAAGGGAAACATTAAGAAGAGATACGACTAATAGAAAACAACTAGTAAGATGGTAGATTTAAATCCAACCCTATAAATAATCACACTAAATGTAAAAGGTCTAAAAACTTCAATTAAAAGGTAAGAATTGTCAGATTGGATAAAAAATCAAGGTCTGGTTGTATATAAGAAAACTATTTTAAATGTAAAGAAACAAGTAAGTAAAATAATATTGCAAATGCTAATCAAAAGAAAGCTGGAGTGGCTATATATCTGACAAAGTAGACTTCAGAGCAAGGAATATTATTAGAAATAATAGAGACATTCCATGATGTTAATGGGGCCAATTTACCAGGAAGGCATATAATTATAACATGTATTCACCTAACAAAATAGCCTCAATATACACAAATCTGGAAATAAAAAGAGAAACAGTCAACTCTACAAGTATATTTGGAGCTTCCAATACTCCACTCTCAGCTCATCATAAAACAAGTAAATGGAAAATACACAAGGAAATGAAAGACCTGAACAACACTCTAAGACAGCTTGACCTAATTTACATTTATAGAACAACAATTTTAGGATGCACATTCTTTTCAAGTGCACGTGGAGAATTCACCATGAAAGTCCATATTCTCAACCATAAAACAAACCTCAAAAAATTAAAGAATTGAAACCATATAGTGTATATTCTCTGATTACAGTGGAATTACATCAGAAATCAATAGCAGAACGGTATTCAGGGAAAACCCCCATATATTTGGAAATTAAATAACAAATTTCTAAATAACTTACAGGTTGAACAGTTAGGTAGTCAAACAGGAATTTATAAAATATTTTGAATGCAGTGAAAATAAAAAGACTATCAAAATTCGTGGGATGCTTCAAAAGCAGTGTTTAGAAAGATGTTTATTTCATCCATTGTTTAGAATATAAAACAAAAAAGTTTTAAACTAACAGACTAAACTTCCTCCTTAAGAAACTAGAGAATGAAGAGCACAATAAATCCAAAACATGAAGAAATTAGAAAATAAGAAAGAGTAGGAATCCATAAAATTGAAAACAGAAAAAAAAAAGGAAAAATCAGTGAGATCAAGTGAGGCTGATTCTTGGAAACAAGCAATAAAATTAATACAATTCTGCATGAATGAGTTGAGTGAAAATGGAAAGAAATACATCAATATTAGAAAGACAGAGGGAGCATCTCTACAGACCTTACATACATAAAAAAAGGATAAAGAGAATATTATGAACAACTCTATACCAATCAGTTTGATAATAATTGAAATGGACAAATTTCTTGAAAGACACAAACCACCAGAGCTCACTCAAGAAGAAATAAGTAATTTGAAAAGTTCTTTTCAAATCGAATCACCCCTTCAGTAATCAGTACCATTAGGTCTCTTCCATGGTCTCTTACAATACTAAGTATTGCCTTCTGGCATTGTAATTTTCCTGGGGATAATTGCTGTCAGGACTGGAATCTGACATGTGCTTTAAATTTGCTTACTGTGGGTCCTGAATTGAGAAAATAACATTTTTTTTTAAAGCATTGGACACTTTAAAAAGTGAACAGCACATCTGGAATTTGACTTTGATCTAATTAAACTTCTGAGACCATAAAGGATCCATCCCGATCCAGTGAGATGCAGCCCGGCTGCACTTGCTGTAGGAACAGCACCACCACCCAGGTATTGAGAGCATTTCTGGGGATAAGTTACTAGAATAAGAAATTGGTGGATAGGGGCAGATTTGTTTGTTTTGCACTTTAAGATATGCATTTTTTACTTTGGGTTTTAACTTATAAGAAAGAGATAGCTTTATTTTGGACTTTAATTGCCTTGGGTTTTAATACCTTAAAATGCTTCAATTATTGTAATTGAATTTAAAATTTTGGCATTTCTATGGAGCTGTGTTTCTGTATTAAAATAGCTTTATGCAGCATTAAAATGGCAGGTTTCTGATAGGCCATGCACAACAATTTGGGCTAAGGTATAGTATACAGAATGAATTTTCAGTCTTGGGTGAAGAGAACATTGGAATGGATTGATATACATTTCAGAGCCTTTAGGAGTAAATAATTACCAACCAATAGCAATTCCTGGAAGATACACAAAGGCGAATTGGTTAGTTGGGGGGCAGTGGGGCCTCATGAATGTAGGAAAAGATTAACAATGGTAGGGTACTGATAACCTCCCAAGAAACGTAGAAAAAATTATGCAAACATAGACGAGGTTAAACCTCATATTTACAAATGTTTAAGAATATTGGTGAAAGTTAGGATGAGGCAGTGTTCCCCATTCTTATATTTCTATGCAATTGTATTTCTAACACTACTGGCCTGTACCTTTTCACAGTTCCCTAGGGGAGAATCACTTCACTGATTGGAATGTTTGGTAGAAACAGCTGGGCAGGTAGAGCCCAGCTCCTTCCTCGCTCCTCTTGGTAGCCAGTTGCCCACGTTATTTACGCCTCTGTGAAACAAGTTCTATAAAGAGCAGACTCCAATATTAGGAGCACTTTGATTGTCTAACTGCCTAACATTGATGAATATAGTATAATATTAGGAAGTCCAGTCTTAATTTGCAACCAAGCCATGCTCTCCACTATAAGCTTTATAAGTAATAATGCCAGTGTTCTCTCCATTTGTTTTATTGTTCTTTAATTTTCAATTAGTTCAAATCTTAGAATGTGGGGAGAGAGGGCTGTTATTTACCAATTTTCCTTAGTCTCCCAATTTTTTTTTCCATCTCTGGGTTATCCATTACCAAGAGATGAATGTGAGATGGGAAACTTAACTTTGGACTCTGTAAATCACATTGATTTGGTTCAAGAAGAAATTAATTCATTATCAAAATTAATACTTTGAAATATGTATTAAAGGAATGAATGTTTAGTGTTTAGTTGTTATTATATGATTTAAAAATACAGTAAGTATTTGTCCTACACACTATAGCGTCAGTACTTTATATAATGATTAAATAATTACTATTCATTAAATTTTTTTTTGCTATCTTCTGTTGTCAAGGCAACATTTCAATTACTAAGCAATAGAAAAAAATTACAGTCTCTTAGACTCATTTAAATAATTGGACATGTAATACACATTGTTTTTTTAAAAGAAAGTTTGTTTTACAAACTTTAACTATTAATTATTATTACTACACTTTAAAAGGATACAAGATTTAATTTAATTTTATGGCTGTGTAAAAGAAGGGCACCAATGTCTCAAATACGTAAAGAACGTTGGTGAAGAAAATTTTTATAAAACTGTTTACTTAGTATGCTTTGTAACATTAATGACGCTATTATAAAGGATGTTATAGTGATGTATACTTGTAACTGTATGTTATAATAAGATAGTATTTCAGTATGTGAGGAAATCCTACAATAGCACATTTACCCAAGTGCAGAAGTACCAAGTAACCAGCAATGGTAAACTGTGTGGCTTTCTTGTACTAGGCTGGCTATGTTCAAGGTCAATCCTCTTACCAGTCTCTTGCATGTTCCATTGGGTAGTTAACTGGTATAATTAATTAACGCATTTATTTTTGAATTGCTTCTACAAATATTTTTAAATGCCTGTGAGGTGCTGTGTACTAGAGCTAAAGCTGTGAGCAGGACTAATGCTTCCCGTTATCATGGAGCTTAGAGCTAACTCTTCACCCACTCCTGGAAAAAAGCAACATCCAATTATGAAGAGAATGTGAAGGCATTTTTGGCATCATGAAAATCTGTGTTCAACGTTCATTTTAATCTTCTTTATTTATTTGGTGTATTTTTAGATAAGATCATATTTTTCTTGTAAAATCACCAAAAATAGAGAGAAAGCTACATGTTTTAAAAACATTCTCATTTGTTGTATTTCCCATTTCCTACGTTAGAGTTAAACATTCAACAACATTTTTTGTGTATCCTACTAAACATTTAAAAATTAAGAAAAATACTTTTATTTTTATTAATGTTATTACAATGAGAAACTGAGTACTGTCTTCTAACTTAATTTTCTATGTGTACATATATAAATATATATATCTTAGAGCTATTTCTTTGTCAATTTATATAGCACTAATTCATTATTTTATAACCGCTGTCCAGTTTTCCACAGTATACTTATACAATAGTCTCCGTAACTCTTGTCAGAGTCGCCATTTAGTATCTCTCCGAAGTTTTACTCTCACAAACAACGCCATAGAGACTGTGGCTATACAGGCCTTCTGTGCACAGTGCAAGGAGTGGTTTTGGATAAATGCCTAGAAGAAGGCTTGCTAGATGAATTATATGCACAGTTTGGCGGGGGAAATGACGAAGTCACTGTTCAATGGGTATAGAATTTCAGTTATGCTAGATGAATAAATTCTTGAGATCTGCTATAGCGTGTAATGCCCATAGTTAACAATAGAGTATTATGTACTTCAAAATTTGTTAAGGGTAGATCTCATGTTAGGTGTTCTCACCACAAAACAAAACAAAACAAAAAAACAAGAACAAACCAAGCAAAGGGACACAAGGAAATTCTGGGAGATATTGGATATGTCTATTACCTTGATTGTGGTGATAGTATCATTTGTGTTTGCATATGTCCAAACTCATCAAATTGTACACATTAATTATGTACAGTTCTTTGTATATCAGCTATACCTCAATAAAGCTGTTAAATTTTTTTTGCTAGAGATATGAAGTTGCCAACCAGAAAATTAGTGTCAATTTAAACCATCTATTAGCAACGTATGAAATTATGGACTTTCCATAATCATTTTCCAATATTGAATTTTATCACATTAAAAATTATATACAACCAAATGATGAAGGAAAGTCTTATACCATATTTTATGAAATATACACTTTCCTGATAATTATTTAAGTTGAATATCTTTTCATACACATTGACCATTAATATTTCCTCTGTATTTAATCTATAACTTCACCTTCATATTCATTGCTGTTTCTCTTTCTTATCATATCATAAATAATTGTTTAGAATTCTAAGCTATTTAAAGTACTATAAAACAGGTAAAATCAATCCAAATACCACAAGCCAGAATAAAACATCTATTAATGTGATTTTAAATGTCTTCTTTGTGCATACGCACAAATAAAACAGGATCATATTATGCATGTAGTTTTCTCAAGAGCCTTTTCTTTTATCCAAACATAAAATGTGTTTTTTTATTATGTCAATTACCATAGAAAATCAAACCATTTTTAAGTGGCAATATATTCATCTCTTGTATGGATATACATAATTACTTTAACTAATGTCCTATGAGTGGACACTTAGGATGCTGACAATTATTTGATATTATAAGCAACATTGCAATGATAACCTTTACGTGCATATATATATTTGTATGTACACACAGACACATCTTCTCCATTAACACCTTAGGATACTTTCGTTGAGATGAAACAGCTGGGGCTAATGATATGCACATTTTAAACACTGATACATATTGTAAAATTGCCTTTTATAAAGGTTGCACATATTCACAGATTATTAGAAAACTGGTTTTCATATAGCAATAACAAATCCTAGAGCTATATAGTTTATTGACATGGAACTGAGGGCAGCCTCCAGGCAACATATTCTAGGAAACTGAGGCCCTCAGTCCTGGATCCTACTAATAACAGCAAAAGTGAGCTTGGAACTGGACCATCCCCAGTTGAATTTTCAGATGAGACTCCAGCCTTGGCCAATACCCACAGACGTAGAGGAACAGTAACTTTCATATGTTACTGGTAGAAATGCAATATGATTCAGCCACTTTGGAAAACTGTTTGGCAGTTATTTGTTTGATTAAAACATATCCGTCATATAATTAGCAATTCTATGTATTTATTGAAGAGAATTGTGATAGAAATTACCACAAACTGAATGAATTAAAACAACAAAAGTTTATTCTCTTACATTTCGGGAGGGTAGAAGTCTGAAATCATGATGTTGGCAAGGCCATGCTCCCTCTGAAGATTATAAGAAAGACTGCTTCCTTGCCTCTTCTTAGCTTATTGTGGTTGCTGGCAATCCTTGGCGTTCCTTGTTGTGCAGCTATATCACTCTGTGTCTGTCATCATATGGCCTTTCTCCTTCTGGGGGGTGTTTGGGGCCCATCCTAATCTAGTATGACCTCATCCTAACTTGATTACAAAGACTTTGCAAGGACCCTATTTATGAATAAGGTCTCATTCACAAGTCCCAGGTAGTTAACGAATTTTGCCAGGATACTGTTCCACCTAACATGGTCTTCTTCCTAAGATTCTATAATCCCAGTCTAATAATGAAAGAAAAATCAGACAAACCAAAGTGAGAGTCGTTCTACAAAATGTCACCAGTACTCCTCGAAACTGTCAAGGTAATGAAATCAAGAAAAGATTGAAAAACTGCCACACACCAGAGGAGACTAGGAGACAAAATGACTAAAAGTAAGGTGGTACCCTGGATTGGATCCTGGTACAGAGAAAAGGATATTAGTGGAGAAACTGACAGAATCCAAATAAAGTCTTCAGTTTAGTTAATAGTAATGTACCAATGTGTTTTATTAGTTTTGACAAATGTGTCATGCTTGTCTAAGATAGTAACACTAGGTGAAATTGGATGAGGGTCATAAGAGAACTCTCCGTATTCTCTTTGCCACATTTAAATGCATCTAAAATTATTCAAAATAGTTTTTTTTTTAATGCAAGCTATAGGTTTGACTCAGGGGAAATTTAATTTAGATTGGATGATTCAAGACAGCTTTTTAGAGGACTCTGGATTTAAGCTGCAAATAAAAACATAAATACAACCAACCCTGTCAATAGTGGGAGACAGCCTCCTGGGCAGAACACACAGCCGGTGAACAGACACTGGGAGGGAAATGCGCTTGGGGTATTGGAGCGACTGGAGAAGAGTAGGAAGAGGGAGCGCAGCATCAAATTAAACTGAGGAGTTGCTTGGGAATAGCCAACGCAAGGAATTAGAATTTAACATGGAAGGAAGGGAGGAAGGGAGGAAGGAAGGGAGGGAGGAACGAAGGAAGGAAGGAAGGAAGGAAGGAAGGAAGGAAGGAAGGAAGGAAGGAAGGAAGGAAGGAAGGAAGGAAGGAAGGAAGGAAAAGAAAGAACTTGCTACACTTCTTTCCATGTTGCTGGGCACTATTCTAAACCCTTTTCACATAGGCGCACTGTTAATCCTTGCCTCAGCTGTATATGGTAAGTACTCTTATTATCTCCCATTTTATTGGTAGAAAAACTGGCTCAGAAAGTTGATAACGTGCCCAAAGTCACTCCCTTACTAAAGGGCAGAGCTGTGGCAGTCTGGCTTCACAGTCTGCATTTATCTGCTACATCATTGCCCTGAATGCAGCTATGCTGACGGGCCCTTTCCTTAGAAGGCTAACACATCAGTTCAGACAAAAGATGATGGTGATTTGGGCCGAGATAGAGTGAACTAGATGGGTTTGAGATGATTTGTAGGTAAAATCAAATGACACAGATGATAGATGAGATAAAGGAGGTGGGGGAGAAGACAATACCAAGAATAAGCCTCCAACTTCTGCCTCAATTAGATTATTTACTAAAATAGGGAACAGCAATGATATTTGGTAAGGAAAATCAAGATTACAGTTTTATCATTAAGTTTGAGATGCTAAACAATCGTCCAAGTACAAGTGTCAAAACCTCAGTGTGTTTGCCCCTCTTTCCCAAGATGGGATAGAAGCGCATGAGAAAAATCACCTGACTGCCTGGTGAAAGGGAAGGTGCTGCAGTCCCTCGGGCAGGTGCTCAGCCTGCCCTCCAGGTCACCACAGATCACTGACTCAGGTCCCTGGTCAGGTGTGCCCTCTGAGAGCTCTGTCCACAGGGAATTCTTTTCCTTGAGGCTGGGCCATTCTTCCTTGCTGAGCAGACACCCTCTACTAGTTATTTGTGCTGCAGACTGCAGAGTGAGCATGTTGACTTACCATTAGCCCCTTCTGTACCCTATACAAGAAACAGCATCCCTTACCCTGCAGGAGGGAATGCAGAAGGGTTCAGGGGTGCTTAATCAGGTCCTCTCACTGCCAACACAACACTTTTTATTTTACTGTGATGCAGTCAGCCTCTGTGCAGAGTCAGAGCACAAGACAATTTAATGTCAGCTGCCCCCTCAATCTATTTTCATCCCAAAGAGGAAAGTCAGAACACATGATGGACCGCTTCCCTTCTCTTCCTCTTCTCTTCCCCTTCTCTTCCCCTTTCCTCTAGGAATCAGAGGAAATTTTGTTATTTCTCATTCCTGTATGTCTGGAACCTCCCCTGTTTCATATGTTCTTTCTTCCATTGCTGGTAACCCTCACCCCTTTCCTCTGGGGGCCATAGAGCTGGAATATCTCCAGGGGGACATGAATGCCTGGGAGAATGAAAATATACATCTGTAAAAATACAGTTTAATTCTTTCAAAATAATTACCCACTGACCAATTTACACCAATGCATTTTCATTATCACCCCTTCCTCACTCAGTAGGAATTTAGATGTTAGATCAGGGGAGATGGTTTATGGCTGTTGTCATTGCTCCCCAAATTTCGGTACAAATTAGGGAATTGGACAGGCCTCTTAACTCCCCAGAGGAGTGAACATTTCAAGGAGTTAAGTGAATTTTAGAATTTTAGTTAAGACGCACTTAAGTAACAAAGTCTATAATTTAGACTGAAGAAAAGACAAATGGTTCACTTCATGGGATATTAAGAGAAAAGTTAAATTGATTCAACACAAAATTTCAGTGTTTGAAAATGACTAAATTTAACCAAGCACCCCATTATGCTTTGACTGAGATCCCTGTAAGAATTGCTCTTTCCAAGCAGGAAATACAAATTTAAAATATACTTTGTATGTTTGTGAAACTTCAAAGCATGCAATGAATTCCTGGAATTTGATGTGTTTTTAGATTTTCCTACATTATTGTCAATAAAGTATCACAGAAATCTCTGCAGACAGTGATCAGTTTACTCTTGGTTTTGTTTTATTTCTATTAAATTATGCCTTACTTCCAAACATTAGGACATAGGACACCTTTGTAAATAATATCCTAAGTTGTGCTTTCACAAATCTCTTTACGTGACGAAGTTTGTGAGATCCACATTTTTTTTTAAATTTTTTGTTTATTGCAGTAACATTGGTTTATAACATTGTAAAAATTTCAGGTGTACATCATTGTACTTCCATTTCTGCATGGACTACATCATGTTCACCACCAAAATACTAATTACAACCCATCACCACACACATGTGCCGAATTATCCCTTTCACCCTCCTCCCTCCCCCCTTCCCCTCTGGTAACCACCAATCCACTCTCTGTCCCTATGTGTTTGTTTATTGTTGTTATTATCTACTACTTAATGAAGGAAATCATACGGTATTTGACCTTCTCCCTCTGACTTATTTCACTTTGCATTATACCCTCAATGTCCATCCATGTCGTCACAAATGGCTGGATTTCATCGTTTCTTATGGCTGAGTAGTATTCCATTGTGTATATATACCACAGCTTCTTTATCCATTCGTCCCTTGATGGGCACTTAGGTTGCTTCCAAGTCTTGGCTATTGTGAATAACGCTGCAATGAACACAGGGGTGTATGTACCCTTGCAAATTGGTGTTTTCAAGTTCTTTGGATAAATACCCAGCAGTGGATTAGCTGGATCATATGGTAGTTCTATCCTTGATTTTTTGAGGAATCTCCATACTGTTTTCCATAGTGGCTGGACCAGTTTGCACTCCCACCAGCAGTGTATGAGAGTTCCCTTCTCTCCACATCCTCTCCAACACATGTTGTTTCCTGTCTTGTTAATTATAGCCATTCTGACGGGCGTGAGGTGATATCTCATTGTAGTTTTGATTTGCATTTCCCTGATAGTTAGTGATTTTGAACATCTTTTCATGTGTCTGTTGGCCATCTGTATATCTTCTTTGGAGAAATGCCTGTTCAGGTCTTTTGCTCATTTTTTAATTGGGTTGGTAGTTTTTTTGTTGTTGAGATGCATGAGTTCTTTATATATTTTGGAGATTAAGCCCTTATCAGATGTATGGTTTGCAAATATCTTCTCCCAATTGTTAGGTTGTCTTTTCGTTTTGTTGATGGTTTCCTTTGCTGTGCAGAAGCTTTTTAGTTTGATGTAGTCCCATTTGTTTATTTTTTCTATTGTTTCTCTTGCCCGGTCAGATGCGGTGTTTGAAAAGATGTTGCTAAGACCGATGTAGAAGAGCGAACTGCCTATGTTTTCTTCTAGAAGTTTCATAGTTTCAGGTCTTACATTCAAGTCTTTAATCCATTTGGAGTTAATTTTTGTGCATGGTGTAAGGTAAGGGTCTACTTTCATTTTTTTGCATGTGACTATCCAGTTTTCCCAACACCATTTGTTGAAGAGACTTTCTTTTCCCCATTGTATGTTCTTGGCTCCTTTGTCAAAGATTAGCTGTCCATAGATGTGTGGGTTTATTTCTGGGCTTTCGATTCTATTCCATTGATCTGTGTGTCTGTTTTTATGCCAGTACCATGCTGTTTTGGTTACTATAGCTTTGTAGTATATTTTGAAATCAGGGAGTGTGATACCTCCAGCTTTGTTCTTTTTTCTCAGGATTCCTTTAGCTATTCGGGGTCTGTTGTTGTTCCATATAAATTTTAGGATTCTTTGTTCTATTTCTGTGAAAAATGTTGTTGGAACTTTGATAGGGATTGCACTGAATCTATAGATGGCTTTAGGAAGTATGGACATCTTAACTATGTTAATTCTTCCAATCCAAGAGCAAGGAATATCATTCCATTTCTTTCTGTCTTCTTCAATTTCTTTCAGAAATGTTTTATAGTTTTCGGTGTACAGATATTTCACCTCTTTGGTTAAGTTTATTCCTAGGTATTTTATTCTTTTTTTTGCGATTGTAAATGGGATGGTATTCTTAATTTCTCTTTCTGCTACTTCGTTGTTAGTGTACAGAAATGCAACTGATTTTTGTATGTTGATTTTGTATCCTGCAACTTTACCATATTCGTTTATTACTTCTAAAAGTTTTCTAGTGGATTCTTTAGGGTTTTCTATATATAAAATCATGTCATCTGCAAATAGTGACAGTTTCACTTCTTCTTTTCCAATTTGGATCCCTTTTATTTCTTTCTCTTGCCTGATTGCTCTGGCTAGGACTTCCAATACTATGTTAAATAGGAGTGGTGACAGTGGGCATCCTTGTCTGGTTCCTGTTCTTAGAGGGATAGCTTTCAGTTTTTCACCATTGAGGATGATATTAGCTGTGGGTTTCTCATATATGGTCTTTATTATGTTGAGGTACTTTCCTTCTATACCCATTTTATTCAGAGTTTTTAATCATAAATGGATGCTGTATCTTGTCAAATGTTTTTTCTGCATCTATTGAGATGATCATGTGATTTTTCTTCTTCATTTTATTAGTGTGGTGTATTACGTTGAGTGATTTGCGAATGTTAAACCATCCCTGCATACCTGGAATAAATCCCACTTGACCATGGTGTATAATCTTTTTAACGTATTGTTGTATGCAATTTGCTAGTATTTTGTTGAGGATTTTCGCATCGATGTTCATCAGTGATATTGGCCTGTAATTTTCTTTTTTTGTGTTGTCCTTGTCTGGTTTTGGTATCAGGGTAATGTCAGCTTCGTAGAATGAGTTAGGGAGCTTCCCCCCCCTCCTCAATTTTTTGGAAGAGTTTGAGAAGGATAGGTGTTATGTCTTCTTTGAATGTTTGGTAGAATTCACCAGGGAAGCGGTCTAGTCCTGGACTTTTATTTTTGGGGAGGTTTGTGATTACTGTTTCGATCTCCTTACTGGTGATTGGTCTATTCAAATTCTCTACTTCTTCTTGATCCAGTTTTGAAAGGTTGTATGATTCTAAGAATTTATCCATTTCTTCCAGATTGTCAAATTGTTTGGCATATAGCTTTTCATAGTATTCTCTTATAATCTTTTGTATTTCTGAGGTGTCTGTTGTAACCTTTCCTCTTTCATTTCTGATTTTACTTATTTGTGCCTTCTGTCTTTTTTTCTTGGTGAGTCTAGCTAAAGGTTTGTCAATTTTGTTCATCTTTTCAAAGAACCAGCTCTTGGTTTTATTAATTTTTTCTATTGTTTTTTTGGTCTCTATTTCATTTATTTCTGCTCTGATTTTTATTATTTCCCTTCTTCTACTGATTTTGGGCTTTGTTTGTTCTTCTTTTTCCAGTTCCTTTAGGTGCATTGTTAGATTGTTTATTTGAGATTTTTCTTGTTTGTTGAGATAGGCCTGTATCGCTATAAACTTCCCTCTTAGAATTGCTTTTGCTGTATCCCATAAATTCTGGCATGTCGTATTTTCATTTTCATTTGTCTCCAGGTATTTTTTGATTTCTTCTTTGATTTCTTCATTAACCCAGTCATTGTTCAGTAGCATTTTGTTTAATCTCCACGTATTTGTGGCTTTTCTGATTTTCTTCCTATAGTTGATTTCTAGTTTCATACCGTGGTGGTCAGAAAAGATGCTTGGTATTATTTCAATCTTCTTAAATTTATGGAGACTTGTTTTGTGGCCTAATATGTGATCAATCCTGGAGAATGTTCCATGTGCATTTGAAAAGAACGTGTACTCTTCGGTTTTTGGATGGAATGCTCTGTATATATCTACTAGGTCCATCTGTTGTAGTGTGTCGTTTAAGGCCAATGTTTCCTTATTGATCTTCTGTTTGGATGATCTATCCGTTGGTGTAAGTGGAGTGTTAAAGTCCCCTACTATTATTGTGTTACTGTCTATTTCTCTTTTTATGTCTGTTAATAATTGCTTTATATATTTAGGTGCACCTACATTGGGTGCGTAGATATTTACAAGTGTTATATCCTCTTGTTGGATTGTTCCCTTGATCATTATGTAATGCCTTTCTTTGTCTCTTTTTACAGTTTTTGTTTTAAAGTCTATTTTGTCTGATATGAGTACTGCTACCCCAGCTTTCTTTTCATTGCCATTTGCGTGGAGTATCTTTTTCCATCCCTTCACTTGCAGTTTGTGAGTGTCTTTAGGTCTGAAGTGTGTCTCTTGCATGCAGCATATATAGGGGTCTTGTTTTTTTATCCAATCAGCCACCCTATGCCTTTTAATTGGAGCATTTAGTCCATTGACATTTAAAGTAACTATTGAGAAGTATGTACTTAACTGCCATTTTTTAACTTTTTTTTTTTTCTCAGTGTTTTAGTAGTCCTTCTCTGTTCCTTACTTCTTCTATACAGAATTGATGGTCACTTTAGCTTGACCTCTGTCTGAAAGCTGTACTCTTTAACTCCCCTCCTCCCTCCTTTTATGTTTTTGATATCATATCTAACCTCTTTTTTGTGCATTTGTATCCATTTCCCTCTTATCATGGAAAGAGATAATTTTTCCTATTTGTGGTCTTCTCTTTTCCCCTTAAATCAGTCCCTTTAACATTTCTTGTAGCACTGGTTTCTTGGTGACAAACTCCTTTCATTTTTGCTTATCTGGGAAAATTTTGGTCTCTCCTTCCATTTTGAATGATAACCTTGCTGGGTAGAGTATTCTTGGCTGTAAGTTTTTTCCTTTTAGCACTTTAAATATATCGTGCCATTCTCTTCTAGCCTGTAAGGTTTCTGCTGAGAAGTCAGCTGATAGTCTTATGCGGTTTCCTTTGTATGTAACTTGACTTTCTCTTGTGGCTTTTAGAATTCTCTCTTTATCTTTAATTCTGGACATTTTGATTATGATGTGTCTTGGTGTGGGCCTCTTTGGGTTTATCTTGTTTGGGGCTCTCTGTGCTTCCTGTACCTGGATGTCTGTTTCCTTCCTTAGGTTAGGGAAGTTTTCATTTCTTATTTCTTGAAATAGATTCTCTGCCCCTTTGTCTCGCTCTTCTCCTTCCGGGACACCTATAACACGGATGTTAGTGCGCTTGATGTTGTCCCAGAGGTCCCTTAGACTGTCCTCACTCTTTTTAATTCTTTTCTCTTTTGCCTATTCAGCTTGGGTAATTTCTTCTAGTCTTTCTTCCAGCTCACAGATCCGTTCTTCTGTATCCTCTACTCTGCTTTTGAGTCCCTCTAATGAATTTTTCATTTCCAGTATTGTATTCGTCATTTCTGATTGGTTCTTTTTTATATCTTCCATTTCTTTGTTGACATTCTCACTGAGTTCATCTATTCTTCTCCACAGATCAGTGAGCATCCTTAACACTCTTAGTTTGAACTCTCTGTTGTTTAGGTTGCTCATTTCTGTTTCACTTAGTTCCTTTTCTGGGGTTTTGTCCTGTTCCCTTACTTGTAATGTATTCTTTTGCCTCCTCATTTTGCCTCTTTCCCTGTGCTTGTGTCTACGTATTAGGTAGGTCAGCTATGTCTCCTGCTCTTGGATAGGTGACCTTATGTAAGTGATGCCTTAGGAGGCTTCCAGTGTGCTTCCCTCAGTTCTCAATGTTCCAGGGGTGGCCCCTATGTGGGCTACGTGTGTCCTTCTATTGTGGCCTGTTTGCTCTCCCTGTAGGCGCCCAGGGAGGCTGAGTTATGCTCCTGGCCAGCTGTTGTAATGCTCAGCTGCTTGTAGTTGTTGTGGGCCCTTCAGTCTCTTTATCAGGTTGGGGAGCCCTAGCACAGTTGGCTGTAAGCTCTAATACCACATTTATGTTGCAGTATATCTTTTAACTGAGTAGGCCCCCATCGTGGCAGGTTGTTAGGCTCAGGGCCTTACAGTTGCTGTAAGCCTCTAGCCTATTAGGTCTTTTGTCAGCTCTCTGAGGATTGCAGCTGGGTGGGGCTGGCCTCAGGCACAGGAGCACCCAATTGTTTCAGGCTTTGGAAGGTGGGGCAAACCTCCTATGTGGGTCTTTGAGAAGCACAAGTCTTCTGCAGCTGACAAGCCCTGTTGCCCACAGGACCACACACACAGTCAACACAGTCCTGCCTCGTGTGGGTGCCCTGACCTCCCCAAGCGGACCCAGTCTCTCCACGGTGGGAGCCCCACACACTCCGCCACCGCCCCACACTCTCCACCAGTTCCTTGTGCACACCCTGCCCCGCTCAAGTCAGCTCAGTTGCCAGGCTGCAGAGAATCCAGTCACCAATCTATGCAGGCCCACAAGTTGCCTGAGGGCTTGTTGTTGGGTGGGGCCAGTCTCCAGGGTGGGCTGCCTGCCCTGGCTGAGCTGGATTAAATCGGTGCTCTAGCGGGTGAGGCAGACCCTGGGCTAGCAGGCCCCAGGGAGAACTCCAATGGCGTCTGTGTCAGCACACCCACACCAGGCCACAACAATGGCCGCCGCCAATGTCCCAGTCCCTGGAGAGGTCTCACCCCTCACCGAGATGCACTCAGGGCCTATTAGGTGAGTCTCTTGTCACCAAAGCACTGTGCACCTTTCTTTCTGGTGATTTTAGGATGCTTTCTGGAACGGGTGAGTTTGCGTGCGGGCCCTTTAAGAGCCAGTTTTAGTTCCTTTGTGAACCGGGTTTTCTGGGGGTGCTCCCCAATGCTTTAGTAGCAGGCACAGTCAGGTATTATGCCGCTGGTCTCGATTGTGCTGGGTCCACAAAATGCCCACAGCGGGGGTGCTCCCCGGCTCAGGGCCCCGCGCCTCCAGGGAGGCTGCGGACCTGTGAGCTGCTCCCGGCGGCCGTGAAGCTGGTGGCTTGTGAAGGCGGTGTTTTTCCTCTCTGGAAGGGAGTCTCTGCCTCTTCCACCTCAGTTAGGATTGTCCGTTTTTGCAGGAGTTCCTCTTATCCAGTTTTCAGTTCTGTCTCAGGGGTAATTTTTCCACGAGTAGTTGTAAATTGGCTGTGTCCACGGGACGAGGTGAGTTCAGAGTCTGCCTACGCCGCCATCATGACTCCGCCCCCCCATCCACATTCATTTATGATGGCCTATCTTCTAATTTATGGTTATATTCATACTTCTTTTGGCTTCAGCCTCTTTCCTCATTCTTAGTAAAAAGAATTCCTTCTTAAGCTTACAATGTTACGCTATTTTCTCACATGCATAAGAATATTTCCATAAGACTCAAACAAACAAAGAAGATAGAAGTAGAGAATAGGTACTTAATATATTAATTCAGCTGTGTTAGTCTCAATTGCTTTCCTTGGCTCCTTAAAGCTGATAGGACTGATGCCTGCCTTCCCTCCTATCTGGCAACAAGCTAAAAAAAAAAAAATCTAGTTCCTGAGGCAATCTCAAATGAGGTAGAACCTATGTCAGTGGGATTAATCCCCGCCCCCGCCCCAATAAAAAAAGAGCAGGAATTTAGGAACAATTCCTTGTGCCTGGATGTAAATTTCTACTGCCATGGATTTGTTTCTGTGTTGCTTCTTATGTCTGCTTTGCTGCCAATGGTTCCAAGTCCTTTTCCGGTTTGTTGATGTAATCAAATGGAAATAGCTTTAGCTTAGTCCCTGCTCTGAAGACTGTTAGCCTGCTTTGTATGACTACACACTAATGTGTATTTTAGGCAATTTTATTCTTTATTTTTTAAAAAATGATTTTACAAACAGAAATGATATGTCATTTTTGTTTGAATGATCATGATTATGATTATGAATGAGGTTGTATTTTAAGCAGTTTGAATGTCCTTAGTAAATTATTTCTCTGACTCTTTCTCATTCATCCGACCCCAGCCATTTCTGGGACCTTTCCCACGGGGTCCAGTGCACTCTGCTCTTCTCCATTAGAGGATGCTTTGCTCCGGGTGATAATTGCTTGGTGTCCTACAAGGCTGAGACCCTTGAGGTCAGAGGCTGTGACAGAAATCTGAAAGGCTAATCCTAGCAATTGGGGTCTCGGTTGGTGCTGAAAAAATGAGCAATGGATAACATCAGTTAAAACCTTTCCTTCTCTTCATTGTGTGGGTGATTTTTTTCTAACATGAGACACATAAATAAATATGGTACCTTATTCAATTTCAGGCAGAAAATCACTTCTTTTTATTAAATATTTAGGATTGCAATATAAATAGATAAATAGAGAATAAATATTTGTGACACAATGAATACCCTAGATGGGTGTCGGAAAATAGAACATATAATTCTTAAATAAGTGATTTATGTAGTGATTTGAAATATGTACTCAAAAGACAGAATGATGGAAGCCTCTATTATAGAGCCATTAATTTCTCAATTAATGTGGCCAATTGTAAAATCACTTTTCATCTTCATTGATCTTCCCCTGTGGTTACTAATTGAATATAGAATTCTTTGAAAAACAGAATTATGTAAAGTGTGTGATTGTTCACACAATTAATATATTCTTACAAAGATGTTTTAAACATTGCTCCATCATTTAAGAAAAAATTAGATCCTTTCATTAGAAAATTGGAAAAATGGCATAACAGGACTGTTTTCATTGTTAATTTATTAAGTGGTAAGTTGGGGACTATTGACAAGATATGCTTTTTATGATTGACCAGAATATGATTTTTAAGTTTTAATTCATGATCTTTGAGTTTTCAAAACAGAATTGTGATCTGTGTTTTTGCTGAGTATATACAATTTTTGCTTAATGTAAAAATTTTAAAATACACTACAAGGAATTTCTATTGTTTAATCCTCTGGAGATAACTGCTGTCTTTTGATATACAACTCTCAAACTTGGGAAATTATGTGCATTACATGTATCATATCACTCTAAAAATTATTTAGCCTTTTAAAGTTTTCCCTTAATAAATGGCAATTTTCATTGTGAACACAAATATATCTACCTTTTAATTTCAGTGGCTACTAAGTGTTCCATTGAATGGAAGCACTAAATTCCTAACCACTTCCCAGCTCTGGAATGCTTAGGCTGTTTTTAATTTTTCACTTTTTAAATTATGTTACATCACGTATCCTTAAAAGTACTTGCCCTTAGGAAAATATACTGAACAAGTTATAGTGAAATCAAAGCATCTGCAGATTTCAAAATTTTATACGGCCCCAGATTAGCCTCTAGATAGGTTTTGCATTTTACACTTCAGCCTGAGGAGGAAGAGCACCCATTTCTCCAAGGAAAGCAACCTGAAACTCAGACCCGCCGGCACTGCACGTGTCCAAGTGGAAAAGCAACCAGCATAATACATGCGGACAAAATTTCCTTTTTAACACTTACTGTTAACTTCAAAATAACTGAATTTAAGTACAGTACAGGTTGTCCCTCTTTTACACAGTATTTTTAAAAAGGTCACTGTGAGGTGCTGTTTTGGGAGGAAGGGTTGCAATTCATAACAAATTTTCCCATAAAATCCAGTTAACGATACTGTTCATATTTTATGTGCTGC
The DNA here is from genome assembly GCF_020826845.1 of Diceros bicornis minor. Classification (NCBI taxonomy): domain Eukaryota; kingdom Metazoa; phylum Chordata; class Mammalia; order Perissodactyla; family Rhinocerotidae; genus Diceros; species Diceros bicornis. The sequence continues at coordinate 52,045,664 of NC_080759.1, read as the reverse complement.
TTGTGTTTTCATACAGCCCACAGAACCTACTTTACTGACAACGTACCTAAACCAGTGTATTCACATTACTAGACTGAATTTCATGGAAGTTAATAGTATGAGATGGAGAAATCTCTCACTTTTTCTATTGCTAGTCCTAGTAACATAGATTTTAAATGGGCAACTTCCTAGATTTATTTCTGTAGTCCTTTCCGGTATTCTGGTTTTTCTCTTTTAATACCCCAAAGACTACATCCAGTTCCATGCTCAACATATATTTGGCTGTATGTTGACCCTAACACAATAGCTAATTTGTTGATCTCAACTTGCTCCTGGGGGAAAGCAAGGCAGTTTAACTCATGTCCACTAAGGAGTAAATGACTTATACCGTACTAAGGCTACCAGAGAGTTACTTTTGACGGTAAGCGACCTGAATGTCTCTAGGAAGTGTAACAAAGTGAAGTATATTGAATTGAGTCATGACATAAACCATTACAGACAATTTGAGTAAATTATTTTTCATATTTTTAAATGGAGGGATAGCACACATGCAGTAGAATATATCCAGTATGCTAATCTGAATTGTACAGCTCAATGATTTTATATATGTACACAGGTTTAACTAGCCAGATTAAGATATAGAACATATCCAGGGTCACATAAGAGTCCCTCATGCACTTTCCCAGTCTATACAACACACACACATACACACACATACCCCAAAAGTAACTGCTACTTTGACATTCAGACTTCCATGTTTTATTAGATTTGTGTGTGCTTGAACTATTCTTGAGTAAATATTCCATTTACCTCGATGGATGTTTGACTCCTCTAGTTTGGGCTGATAATGGTACTGCTGCTATGAGTAAAAGTCCTTGTGTACATAGATACACTCACTGATGTCCAAGTCCTTGTGTAGATAGACACACTCATTTCTTTAGGGGTGGAATTGCTAGGTCATAGAGTAGGAGTATGTTTCACTTTACTAGAAACCTCCTTAGCTGTACTGTTTTACACCCCAACTAGATATGTAAGGGAGTTTTTATTGCTCTACATATTCACCACTACTTGACATTGTTAGTCATTTTAGCTACTTTGTTCCATAAAGTGAAAATGTGATATTTTTGCATGAGAGAGGGCATAAAAACAAGAGTAGTTTATTACAATCATGGAAAATAAAAGATTTCTCAGAGTCCCTGAACTATTTAATGCTCTAAACACATATATTTTGAGGTTATCATTATTATTCTTGTTTTTCATTTATTCTAAGATTATTTTTTCTACATTTTAATATCTGTGTTCTTGGGATTTTCCTTGTGATTCAGAATACTTACTGCTGTTATTCGTTAGGTGGCCATTATTTTACGGTTGTCATTGCTTATGTGCAGTAATAAACTTGGTTCTAGCTGTTCATATTGTCGTCTCTTCAGTTGCAGTTAAATTACATGCAGTGCGATTAATTGCCTTGTGAAATACATTCGAAAAATCACCCTATGCGGGCTGGCCCCGTGCCCAATAGTTAAGTGCGCACGTTCTGCTGCTGGAGGCCAGGGTTCGAATCCCGGGTGCACACTGATGCACTGCTTGTCAGGCCATGCTGTGGCAGCATCCCATATAAAGTAGAGGAAGATGGGATGTTAGCTCAGGGCCAGTCTTCCTCAGCAAAAAGGAGAGGATTGGCATGGATGTTAGCTCAGGGCTGATCTTCCTCAAAAAAAAAAAAATTGCTCTATGACTTGGTGTTAAAGAAAAGTTACTATGTATGGAAAACATCACAGAAATAGAGCAGTGGACAAATATTTTTTAGTGACACAAATATTCATTGTAGGAGGAATATCTTCAATTGCCTTTCTCTTTTTCTTTTTGGCTGAACAATCTCTAATTTATTATGTTTGTACTTTAATTTTTGTCTATGAATGAGAGAGATACATGATGATAATCTTTGTCTAAATAATTCTAAAAGAGCTCTTTTGATAAGAACAAAATTAAGATTCTAAATTATTGGGACACATTGTATGATAACTTTTCATCTTTTTTTTCTTCTTAAAGTTACATAGAATAATGGCTCTCTGTAAAATATATGGCATCTTAAATTGAGAGAATTGCAGTATTGCCGATCTCTTAGGTTGTTTCTGCTTTTCAGTGCTTTATACATTTCCCCATCTCCTCCCCCCAGGATCAATTTGGGCTGTTATCTTGGCAAAGAAACATGAGCTCTCCATTTGGGAATGAGAGAGTCATTTTTCTAGATAGAGATCTTTTAGCACTTGAGGACTGTCTGCAAGCAGCATTTATGGAATTAAAAATTGGGAGAAATGGGAAACCTAATGACAATCATTCCTATTTGCTGTTTTTCTGGATTCACCTCGCCTGTTTTCCATAATTGTTTGTTACTATCACAACCTATTCTCGCTGACTGCTTCAACTATATGTCAGTACTTTTCTGCAGTCGGTACTTACAAGTGCAAGGGATCAAATTTCACATTTTTGGGCTTAATTTTCCAGAGACATTTTGAAGTCAGATTGCTAATATTTCTACTCTTTTATAATAAGTCTCATGATTTTTCTCCTTCTATTGGCCCACGACGTTTGCACTTTCCATTAGTCTGCACAGCTGGCAGTAGCCCCCTTGGAAATGTTTTTCCTGTTACTTACTATAGTGGTCTAGTGGTTAAGAATTGGCCCTCTCACCAGCATGGCCCCGGTTTATTTCCTGATCAGGGAACCACGCCACCTGTCCGTTGTCATATTGTGGTGGCTGTGTGTTGCTGGGATGCTGAAAGCTATGCCACTGACATTTCAAATACCAGCAGGGTCACCCATGGTGGACAAGTTTCAGCAGAGTTTCCAGACACAGACACAGACAGACTGGGAAGAAGGACATGGATACCCACTTCCCAAAAGATTGGCCATGAAAACGCTATGAATAGCAGTGGAGCATTGTCTGATATCGTGCTGGAAGATGAGAGGATGGCGCAAAAAGACCAGGCAGGGTTCTGCTCTGCTGTCCACAGGGGCGATAGGAACAGAAATCAGCTGGACAGCACTAACAACAAATTGTTTCCAGACCCAGTGTGGTTATCGTGTAGCCTTTTGTTAATACTTCTCCCCATTTTTTAGTTTGAAGGAAAGTTATAAAACCAGTTTTGACTTGCTGAACTCTACACAAAACTTGAGAATGCATTTCCAGTTTAGCATATGATTATTTCCTTGAAGAAATTGACACATCAGTCCAGTAACTATGTTTCAAAGAATTTCCTAAGAGGCCAAAGATATTTTTCACTTTCAAAAAAATAAATTAGTATATAATGAGTCTCATTACCATTCTCTGGTGAATATTTTATAATAGAATATATTTTGGTCTCTAATAATTATCTGTTAAAGGATGCATTTTATCCATGAACTTCAAAATTGATCTATACATCATATACAGGATTGGGATGAGCAGGGAGGGGAGATAGAAAAGATGAGGAGAAATGATCTCTTTTTGTACATCCCCTCCTCCTGGGTAGTCTCTTTAAATGGGATTTTTTTTTATACTAGGATGTCCAATTTTTGGATACTCCATATAATCTTGATATTACATATTAGTTTGAATCATAATAAATTGCTGTTTATGTAGGTCAAGGATGATCACAAATGACCATTTCACATGGTTTAACATAATACATAAGAATAAAAGTTAAATGCTACAAAAATGTAACATAAAGAAATGATAAATACCAATGTTTCAATTATGATGACTGGGAACCAGAATTAAGAGACTATTTGCTGCCCATGTTGATATATTATTATCTGATTTTATATTCATAATATAAAAATAGCATGTATATAAATATATAAATAATTTATTAGTACGTAGGTTAATACCTCTAAAGTAAAAAATTATATTTATATGACCAAATAATAACTGCCAGAGTCAAGCATCTGTAACATAGGAAAATTCACTTAACTCTCCAGAGCTTATTTTCCTTTTCAGTAAAATGATGATAATAAAACCTTACTTTCCTCTCAGGGCTGTTGAAAGTGGATGATGGGGTCACCAAAAGAAATAAATCTAAGGAATGTTATATAATTCAATGGATTATTATAATAATATTCTCCTTTACAGTATTTAAAGAAGTGAGAAAAATTTGTGAATTTTCTTTCCTTCTTTTGCTACCTAGAGAAAATGTTTGAAGCTGGAAAACATAAAACATAATCCCCTTAATACACCTGATGCTTCCATAGACACCCCAGGCCGAGTCTGGGGAGAAGAGGGCACTTCTTTAAGAAACGAGTCAGCCCCTTCTGAAGGGCCATTTGCAGCCTGGTTTTTGCATACAGGAGAGAACTGCCACGGAGAGGAATGTATCTGAATGATGAGCCCATCTTTGGAGAGAGGAGGGAGAAGATTTCACAGCAGAGGGGGCAGGCAAGGTGAGGATAGAGATCATCAGCAACCTAGGTACTAATGTAAGCAGCAACTCCATCACCTTTGTGGAGATCAAAGTTAGGAAAAGGTTTGTCACAATGACAGGAGACCTCAGATATGTCCCAGGCTTGTATTATTAAAGCAAAATGCTTAGACCATCCCAATACAAGTGGGCGGGAGAGTTGGTCTAGATTAAACAACGGGAGTTGGGAAAAGTCATTCTTCTAAACACTTTGCAGGACAAGAACGACCTCTATTGTGAGGTGAAATACACTCAAAATGAAAGGTAGATGGTACTTATTGTGGAGGCTGGGATAACTCTCCCAGGACCGTTACACCAACACATTGAGTAGCCTTCACCGAGGGCACCGTGTTCCCTGTGATCCACTCTGTAACCAGCAGCACAGTGATTTGAGGCCCACCCACATCTGAGCAAAAGAGTGGGATAAGATAAGACAGACAGAAAGGACTGGAGGGTAAGTGGACTTCTTGGGAATGCTCCTGAAACAAGCTGCCCCCCTAACCCAACCACGTCACTTTACGTGACTTGAAAGTTCCTTAATGAAAAAACACTTCAAGAAAGACAAAATGGCAAACTAACAAAAATAAAATCAGATATGTATTGTGGATTTTACTTCCTCATCTTAGATCACTCGATAGTTTACTGACTCAACTGACATATAATGTATATTTAGTGATTAAAAACAATTTTTTCAGTACTTGATAATTATCTGGCCAAAAAATACTATAACAGAATAATTGAGTGTATTATTAAATTTCACATCTTATACTCCTTTCCTCCAGCAGCTTAGCAAGAGATTTTCATAGCTTTCTTCTGCATGCAAAGCTTACTTGGTATAACAAACACTATTCTCTTAAACTTGACAATTCACAAAAGGACATTACAAGATTGAGATCCTATGTGTGAGAGTGTTTCGACTTGTTCTGAAAGAAGAAAGAATTTCTTGGCTGCAATAGTTGTTCTCAGGAACTATCACTTTTTTTGGCTGTTAAAAGTAACCGATTTGTGTCACCAAGTGGAAGTCATCCAAAGCCATAACAAAGATGACAGTATATGGCACGCTTGATTGGAGATATAATTTCCCTCCCTCTGGGGACAATCCCATAATAGGTACCTTGCTCCTATGACATTTTCAGCAGCACCCTGATACCAGTAAGTTCACAGGATTTCATTTTACTTTTCCTATGATTTTCAACGGGAAAGATTTTGATTCCTAGACTGCAGGACCTTCAGGAATTTTACTTTAGATTGCCTTTTAGATTTATTTCTCAAGTGATTCACTCAGGTCCTTTATAACCTGTGTTGTGCTGCTTTATTTATTGTGAAACTTTTAGGTAAAAGAAATACAATTTTATTGGCACAACTCCCTGCGTCAATTCATGTCTATATTTACTCTCCTATTAACTTGTTCTTTCTAATATGGTATTTTTAATTGGGGATGGAAAGATTGCCTAGATTCCAGCGTTAGGTATTACATACATGGGTATTATCCAGTTAAACTAGTTAACCTTGCCCTCAGTTTCTCTCCAATGCTAAATGCAGCTGTGTTGTTCAACTTCCTTTGGGTTATCACCTAAGGATATAATAAAGCTAACATAGTTATTAAGCCAACTAGGGTATTGTATATTGATGTAGGCAAGATCCAGAGTGTTTTCTTTTCAACAGAATAAAAAAAAAATTTTTGACTATAGACCCTGTGATTAGATTCAAATATTTACTTAACATTCAAAAAATATTCAGTGAGCAAATTCTATGCTTTAGTCACCTATCTGGAAGAATCAGAATTCGATAGTAAACACAAGAGATGAAAATCTTTGCCTTCACAGAGTTTAGTGACAGCAATGAGCTTTTCTAGAAGTAAAAGGATTGTGCTAGATCTTTGTAATATGCTTTTTCTGACTATCCACAAATCTTGAGAAGTAATTTAACTAAAATTCTGGAGGGAAACAAGAATAATCTAATTAGACTCATGAAGATTATAGGAGATATCAAGGAGTGACATTAGTTATCTAAGATTATTACAATGTGACAGGTTAATGGCCATTCATAGTGTAGAATAAGTATATTTTTTGTTAAAAATGAATTTTAATTATAGATGGGATACATGTCCATTTATAAAAGTTGCAATAAAATAGAGGAATATAGGAGTTGGATAATATTTTGAAACCGGATTCAATAGTTTTGCATTCTCAATAATTAATTTTAGCCCACAAAACCTCTACCATCATAATTAGATTATAAAGTTGTAGGTTTCTCTGGCTACCTAAACCCTGTACCAAATTTGTGGCCGAGCACATACATGGCTCTAGGTTTACCTATAGGCAATACTGTCTGCTGAATGTATTTAGTTAAGAGAGCTGAATTATGTTAAATGGTTCATGTGGTACCAAGGAGATTGTATCTAGATATAAGAATTGCTAACTGCGAGAGCCTTAATGGTTGGTAGCAGTATTATGAGGCTATACCACCTCTTGTGACCAAGAATGCTTTATCTGGTGGTTGTGTAGGGGTGTGGTCTAGAACTTACACCTAATATTTTTCACGAGCTTCTGATGAAACTTCCATTTCGGTGTGTGCTCTTTTGTCTGCTTTGCATCTTTTACAGTTAAATCAAATGATGTCTGGAATGTATTGTATCACATAAAACTTTTTAATAATTTCAAACCGAAGACCAATGGATACTGTCTGTGTTCATGTAACTTGCAAGTGACCTCCCATCCCCCAACATTCACCTACCTACATATAGCCATTGTATCTGATCTAGGAAAACGACACTACTGAGTAATAGAAAATACCAGATGGTATCTACAATAAGAAGACAAATTATGACAATTAAAATATATCAGATCATAAAAAGTCCCCACAAAGATGAATCACAGAGATGAAAACTTTAACATACCCTCTAAAAAAGAATTAAATATCCTTAAATAAGCAATTGAAGGCATGATAAAATTCCTTACTCAGAAATGTTAAAAAAACTCAGAGGGGCAGGCCCAGTGGTGTAGCCGTTAAGTGCGCGTGCTCTGCTGCTGGAGGCCCAGGTTCAGATCCTCCGGCGCGCACCATCGCACAAGCATGGACTTGTCAGGCCATGCTGTGGCGGCGTCCCACATAAAGTGGAGGAAGATGGGCAGGGATGTTAGCTCATGGCCAGTCTTACTTGGCAAAAAGAGGAGGATTGGCATGGATGTTAGCTCAGGGCTGATCTTCCTCACACGCACACAAAAAACCAAAAAACTCAGAAAATAAATGAACACAATCAAAACAAACAAACAAAAAAATCAGGGAGACATCAAATGAGAATTAAACAAACTAAGAAAATAATTGAAGAAAAAAATTGAAGAAAAGGAAAAAATCATTATTTTGGACTAAAATACAACATGACCAAAGGGAAATTAGATTTGACCAAAAGTATAATAATAACATTCAAAAAAAATGAAGAAAATAAAAATTTGTAAATGATTTAAAATGAATTAGAAAAGAAATGATCTATCTAGAATATAGGCAAAACAATCCATTATATTATTAATGGAAATTTGAAGAAGAAAAAATAATGTTACATAAAAATATTTAATGCTATAATTCAAAATTATTTCTGGAAATAAAAGAAAATGTGAATTTATTTTTAAAGGGGCCATCATGTACCAGGAAAAATTGATCTAGAGCTTTCAAAATCAAGATGTTAAATAATAAACGATAAAATGATGATGTTAATAATAAACGAAAATAAACTCTCAAGGCCTTAGCCAAAAAGACCAAGTCAGCTACAAAGGAAAGAAAATCAAGTTGGCATTGGGTTTAAATGAAATCTAAAAATCAAGAGAGACTTCAGCATTTTCAATAAAATAAAGAGAAGAAAGTATGAAGAGAGATTTTATAACCATCCAAGCTGTAATTCAAAATTCAAAGCTATAGAAAAGTTTTCAATATGCAAAAATTATGAAAAATACCAACGAATCCACTAGGAGATCAGTTTATCCAATCAAGAATTAAAAGGAGAAATTTTCCAAAAGAGCTGAGGGAGGGAAATGAATATATCTAATTGTAGATCTCATACTAAAACAAATGTGGATTCATGTGTGGAAAAACCATATGTAACAACATAGAAATATTGCAATGTGATGTGTAGGCTAAACAAAAAGAGAAAGTAATATAAGCTTACTCATGGTCACATTGTTACTAAGTGAGAGTCAAATAGATCATGTAAAACAAGCCCAATATTGGACGCCTCAGTAAGGAAAAGGGGGATTGAAGACATTGTAACTATATTAGTATGTATATAGAAACTACTAGAGCAAAATACAAGCATCCCTGAACACTCAAAATAAAGCAAAATAACTAAATAAATTAGAATCTGCGTGGAGAAAAAAATACATAAACAAAAAATATTTTGATAGAGTAAGAACAGTCAAATCAGTTATATAAATAAATGCCGATGGGCTTCACTCACGTATTAAAAAACAGAAATTTCAGATTAGTCTACAAAACACAACCCCAAGAGACAACCCTAAAAATGAAAGGAGTCAGAAAAGTTAAAAAATAAAAAGATAGATGAAAGAAAATAAAATGGGAACAATAAAAAAGCAGGGGTTGTAATCCTCTTATCATGAAAAACTTCAGAATTCAGACTGACAAGCCTTAAACCGGACAAGGATCATAGGCCATCTGTGTTTGCTAATTGGCCTTACCGGAAAGAAGAGCAAAAGTTCTCTCTTGTATCTTCTTGGCAGGAGACAGCTTTGCAACTTGAAGAGCTGGGCTCCTTCCTGCTCCCACAGAGACTGGGAGATAGGATCCCTATCTTCCTCAATGATCCTATTTCAAAGGGATGACTCCAAGGTCCTTGAGAAAAACATTCCTGGGATGTAGAAGATTTTTATCTCAAGCAGGAAGACAAAGAATTTACAATTACAACTTCTCTAAAGCAAGTACTAGGAAAAGGGAAGTCAGATCTAGAGTGAAGAAGAAACCTAGGTTCAGTCAAGAGAGGGGAAGTTAAGGCCCTCTTGATCATCACTTAGCTCTACATCAAATTGATTAGGATAAAGTAGGTAAAACAGGATCCAAGAAGCTTTAGAACACAGTATTCTGACTGTCCACACTCAGTGGGATATATTCAAAGCAAGAAAACAATCGAAAAGTAATCTTGAATTTTTCTTAGTCGGTTTGTTATTGATACTGTTATGGAAGTAGTGATTTTGATACAAATCTGTGTTCATTGTAAGATAGAGCAAGTGGTAACTAAATGCAAAATATGTGCAGTAGGGGATGCTTGATTGAATCCTGGGGCGCGATGAGGCAGTTATCAAGGACATTATTGGGAAAACTGGGGAAGTTTGGAGAATGTATCAATATTAAATTTCTTGTCTATAATGATAGCATTTTGGTTATGCAAAAGGATGTCCTTGTTTTTAGATACATCTTGAAATGTTTATTTGTGAAATGACATGTCTGCAACATATTCTCAAATTTTCAGAATTGTGAATGAGAGAAAGAGAGAGAGAATCATAAATATGGCAATGCTAATAGTGCTAATAATTAGGGAAATCTAGGTAAATGTTATTCATTGTACTATTCTTTCAATTCTTCTGCATGATTGAAATTTTCCCCAAACTATAAGTAGAGGAAAATTAGCCTGATCCCCAAATAAGTTATAAAGTGAATTATAGACAAAACTGCTGAAAGAATTATTATCTAAAGTAAAATGACAAAAACAGTTTATGCAGAGACTGTTATTCAAGGTCTGGTAAAACACAGAAATAACAAAAATATGAAATTATAGTCTTTGAGTCGCAAAATAGGCTATTAAAATTCACATGAGAGACAGTGGTTTTAAAGAAAAAGGCTTTCTCTTGCTGGGGAAAATGTTTTGATTTTGGAAAACTCAGCTTTGTGATTCCTTATAGTACTTGATACATAAATGCTGTGCCCCAAGGCACACGTGCCATATTTTGGACTGCCCAACTTTACTAATGCTTGGAGCACCAACAGTAATGCAGGTATACATTTATTTATAAATTATATGCATGTAATTCTGTAGTAATATATTATATACATTGGAAATTTCATACAAAAATAGAATTCAAAAGAAAATAGAAAGATAAATAAAAACAGAAGTTCAAATGTGGATCATTTCAAGTGCCCCCTGGGCAGTATGCCTCGTGCTTTGAAGACCAGTGCCACAAATGCCAACTTTGGGAATATGGTGCAATGATGAAGGACTTTGGTTTACAGCTCCGATTGAGAAAAAGTTAAATGGCTGGCAAAAGGATGGAGACTGGAAGAAGCAGCAATAGATTTAATTATGGATGGAAGTTTGTGAAAAGTGATTTAGATTCCTCAAGATAGAACTTTGATGGGGTGGAGTGGGGTGGGGGAGGAAACACCAGATAATTTTGGCAGAATCCAAGAGTGCTTAGTCTTGTGCCGATTTTCCCAAGGTGTAGCCAACCGGTACTGTGGACCTCTTCCAGAAGCTGCAAGTCCCACCATGTGCCAGAGAATGGACTTAACTATGACCAAGTGAGCAGCATGGTGGCAATGGCTTAGTGGATCCAAGTGGATAAATGAAACCGAAGGTAGAATCACACAACCCAGCGCCAGTGATTGCAGCCAACAGGCTGATGAATGTGGATAAGGACTCACAGAAGAAGAGGAAGATGTGGAAGTGTAATGAGTTGATTGAGTTAATTTTCAGCTAAAAGAGTTTCAATCTTGAAATGGATTTTTGAAAAAATTAATTTACTGAATTTTCCTGAAATTGAATAGATCGTTTTTCTGTTAGCAGTCTTTGGATGATTAAAACTGTGATGTGAAAATCCCCATCTGCTACCTAAAGAAAATTAAAGTTTTCTTTACTCTTACCACCAGAAATAATCACCAGTAGTTTTATGAGAACTTTCTTCCACCTGTTGGAATAATAAAAACAAATGTCTTACATATATACATCAAATAGGTAGTATTTGATACATAATTGTTGAGTGTCTATTTGTTCATGACCCTGTTCTAAGTGTTGGGGATACTGTGGTAACAAAAGAAAAAAAAAATCTTGTGCTCTATTCTAGCAGATTTATTAAGGAAGTATCCTAGTAGATTATAATTAAAAATTCTCCCTGTATTTGCTTTTTTTGTTCCTTAGTACATTTTTCTTACTACATTTAAATCTTTCATCTGCCTGGAATTTAGTTTTGTATAAGGGAACAGAACTCAAACTATGTAATTTTGTCAACTATATTCAAATGAAGAAAAAAAAGTCTCTTCACAGGAAAGAAAATCTTCAAAAATTTCAAAATGATGACCAAATAGGAGTAAATATTTGCAACTTTATTGGAGACAAATGACTTTTTAAAACCATGTGGATGTTTCCTACAAATTAATACAAAAAGAATACACAGGAAACCAATTAATATATACAAAAGTAAGCATCCATGAACAGGCAGTCCACAAAGAGCAAAATATTTATTTCATTTATATTTGTGAAAGGATGCTGAAACACACATGGTATAAGAGAAATGCCAATTAAAACTACAATGAGATAGCATTTGTTTTTAGCTATCATATTGGCAGCAATCAAAAACCCTGGTAATACACTAGTTGGCGAGGATCTGGAGACACAGGTACTGTCACATATTTGATAGGATTCCAAATTGGTATATCATTGATGACAGACAGACTCTGAGGTGTCCCTTATGATCCCTGCCTTGGGGTAATCAGGCCCATGAATAATCCCATTGAGTGTGGCCATGATCTGTAATTTCCTTCTAACCAAAAGAATACAGCAAAAGAGAGAGGATATACGTGATTACATGTATATGATTACATTATATAAGATGCAATGTCCATCTTGCTGAGAGATTCTCTGGCTTGCTGGTTTTGAGGATACGAGTGGCCATGTTGAGGGGCCCACAATGTAAAGAACTGAAGTTGACCTCTAGGAGCTGAGAGTGGCCTTCAGCGAAATTCAACAATAAAGTGAAGCCTTCCATCCTAAGATGCAAGATAATAAATTCTGCCAACAACTTGAGTGAGTGGTCTTGGAAGAAAATTCTGCCCCAGTTGAGCATTCAGATGAGACCCTAGCCTCAAGCTAACACTTTAATTGCGGTCTTAGAGATACCTCAGCTAAGTCATGCCTGGACCTCAGTCCCATAAAACTGTTAAAAAATAAATGTACATTGTTTTAAGCCTATAAGTTTGCCTTTGGTATTTTGGTATGCAGCAACAGATAAATAACACAGCATCTATGCACAAAAATTTGATGATACTTATAAAAATAACTATTAATAAACAATATGATCCAGTAATTCCTATTTAAGGAATTTATTTTCTAGTTTTAGTATAGATATGTGTAAAAACATATGTACAAAAATAATCCATTGTGGCAAGTTTTTGTAATAGCAGCAGAATGGAACAAAACTACCTGCCTATCAATAAATGTCTAATCAAATAGTGATAGATTATGGCATAATCACTAAGGAACATTATAAACAACGCAGATAGTACGTATATTAGAAAAACCTCCCAGATGATTCTTCAGTAGAAAAATAGGGTAGAGAATATTGTGTATAAGTATGCCAATATCTGTAAAGGGGCAAAGGAATATACAGAACTAAACTTACGTAGGTCTACATTATCTCTGGAAAATTACATGGAGTTGGTAAAATTGTTCGCCTCTTTGAAACAGCATGAGAGACTGGAGGAGAAGTTTCAGAAACTATTTTAGTGTCTATTTTATTTTGTATCTTTTGGATGTATGTATTTCATGTTCAAATAAATTATCATATTTAAATGATATGAACTAGAAACAGATTTTAAAAAGTAATGAAGTTATCTTACTAAACTTCTTCAAGAAACTATTTTCTCTTCAAGAAACTATTCCAGAATATTTTCTGGACTATATGATTACAGGGACAGTAAACTCTTTGATGGTTAATGCATTTGTGAAAGAGTCTTGATGTTGTTTCCTTCACTTTTTATGTACTTGCTGCATTATTCATTTGCTCAACAAATAAATATTTGAGTGCTTGCAAGATGTTCTGCTACTTACCACAGTTTTAGGTTCTGTGAGGAATTCATATATGAATAAGATAAGGTCCCTCGTCTCGGTACTTTATAATCTAGCAACAGAAATCAAACGTGCAAAAACGAACTAACAAGGCAATATGTGGCCAGAAGCACAAATGAAGCATGGGAGAAGGTTTGTGGGCTCTTACAGGAAGTTCTGTCTCCTTTCTGGTATGTTCAGTATAAAGGAGAATGTATTTAATCTGATGCTGAGGTGTAGATAAAATATCAAAATTTAGGTTTATTTGGAAAGGCATTTGAAACATATGGAACAGTGAGTCAAACCACGGGTCTGTGGAAAACTGTTAGATGGTCCCAGGAAAAAGGCACATGTGCTTTCTAACTAGAAGACAGAGTTCTTGAAGGCATGTAGCAAAAAAGTAGGGGTTAGGGCAAATGAAAGATTTTTAGGAAGGACTTGTGCACTTCTTTGAAAGTAAGAAACTTTATTTAATAAGAAATGATGAGCAATGTAAGATTTCTGGGCAGAGTAATTGGACAGTCAGAACTGTGAATCAGGAATGTTATTCTGACAGTGGGGTGGAGATGGCTTACAGTGAGATCAATTTTGGTTGCCTTGAATTTGGAGTTTTGTTGTTACTTATGAGTTAAAATTGCAGCAGTCATATGGAAACAGGAAGGTGGAACTCACCAGAAAGTTAGGTGACTCTAGCTGAAGATTTTGGAATAGATTTAATCACTGGAAAAAAGAAAAAGGAAGGATGAGGGCCAAGGAATTATATTTGTGAAAACTCTCATTTGAGGAACAAAATGAGTCATAAAGTCATACTTCTCTGGGAAAAAATACGAGAAAGAACCTGAGATTTAATAACATTAAAGAGAGATGAAACATTCACAAAGAAACATTCACATGTCATAATGGATTAACATTTTATGGTCTGTGGTTAAATTTTTGTTCAAAATTAAATACATATGTGGACACACACATACACACACACAAGTGAAATCATACCACTTATTTTTAATGAGTTATAATTAACTTTAGGTTAATTACTATCATTTTATTTGATATTTTTAAATGATCAATTTCCTGTGGAACATTGGAAAATATCTAATATTTACCTCAAATTGAGTCTTATTTTGAAAATTATTATTTTGGCACAAGGTTTACAATGTGTAAATAGATTTCTCTTGGGGGTCTACATAGAGAAAGATATTTTTTTGAATTCAAAACATAAGAATATATGACGGTCCCACTGAAACTTCCTCACACAGCTGACTTCTCTGTTAACTATAAATACAAATATAACATAAATTACTCGAATATTTTATCAGTTATATTATGGGAAAATGAAGTAAAGGAATATCAGTTGTTAGCAATTTTATATTTTCTTCTAATAGTGAAGGGAAAAGAGGAAAGATTAAAAAAAAATCCCTCAGCTGTCTGGGTTAACATTCAAAATAGATTACAGCTGAACTTTCAATGAATTTGGAACGTTCATTTGCATGTCGAGTTTTCACAGCATGAGGTAACTTATTTTTTAACAAAAGATAAGCTGTACTTCAACCTCTATTATCAATGTGTCCTATCACAGTGCCAATGCTTTCCTTTCAAGGTAAAATGCCACTGTGCTCCTTTCCCTTTAGAGATTATTTCTGGACCAGTCAGCTCTGCACAGAGTATAAATTCCTACTATGTGAAACAAGCTCTGATAGGCATTTATCCAGCAAAGGAGAGTATAGACAGTATCTATTAGTACTCTGATGGGTGTTAGAAAGACTCTGTTGGGAATGCAGACATAGTTCCTGCCTCATGGAACTACAGCGTATCTTAGTAGACAGACATTTTTCAAATAACTCCTAACAAATTAAGGGCTATGAGATTTAAAAGGTGACCTGAATCAGTCAAGAATGCCAAGGAGGAATTGAGGAATACGAAAGTAAGGCAAATCTCTGACCTCAACAACAACATCCATTGTTGGAAATACTTCTAAAATAAGAGTTGTTTATATAAATGTTGGTGGCATTTAGAGAGATGGAAAACATAAGAAAAGAAATTGGGGGGGGCTATTGTATGGAAAATTACCTCAGTATCCTCCCAAGTATACTATTAAACAAGCTATTCTACAGATCATGGAACAAAAATGTTCACAGACTAGATTAAGATGCTAACATTATATGCTTTGTTTAATTCATTCGTAACGCACAAAGCAAAGCAAGGAGAAAGAGATGGGTGAGTTAACAACCTTACAATAGTGTGCAAGAGGATGGAAAGATCATGCTACCTGAATCCTGTGTTATGCAATATTCATAGGTCCTATCTGTCTCAGATGCACCAGTTTCCTCGTCTGATGGTGTGATTATAAGGAGCAGAATTGAGGTTAAAGAAGGGGTGTTACCAGTCACATTGCACCTGGAGCCAACCCATGTTGTATTGGCCAAGTACGTTAACCACAGTTATCACTCTCCAAGATCCTAATATAGAGCTCTAAGTGTTATCTGAGCTTCTTGGCAGTGCATGGGGCCAAAATAAGACCTTAATGGGTGTTACCAAATAATGGCGGATTTGGGGAAGGCATAGCTGTTTCTCTGGAAGTAGCATGATCCAGAATTTATAATTTGGTCTTTCCATCCTCTCTGTCTATAAGTAAGACTTTTTTTTGTTATTATATATTCCATTTGTCCTGTATATCTTTAACATATCTTACAGATAGCTAACCTAATGTATCTTATAAATTCAGACTACGTTTTATAAGATGATTACTTGTTTACTCCCCATCTCTCATTCATACCTTACAAGTTTACTTACATCTCAAAGACTGCTCATTTACTTATTCTTTAAGTTAGCCCTTCTGATGAGTTTTACCTATCCTATTTGTTTTTCTTTTTGAATTTTCTGAAGTAATAGAACAAAAATGCTTTATAGTGAGTAAAGAATATTAGGTTGATTATTTGTGATGTATTGATTTTTGAGGCATCTGTGTGACCATCTGAGGGTAGGAAGGTGGATATACAAGTAATTTAAGGTGGAGCTATGAATATAGAGCTTATATTTAGGGGTGTGGAAATTGGAATAATAAGGGCTAATATGAAGTCTCAGAAAGAGAATGTAGAGAGAGATAAAACAGCCTATGACAAATTCCTGATGAATGCCAAGTTTTATTGTTAAATGAAAAAGAGAACTAATGGCTACAGATTCAGAAGGAAAATAAGGAAATCAATTCTACAAATACTAACAGAAGAAATGGAGAAGGTGGTCAACTTCGACCCAAAGAAAGTGGGCCCTTTTGGCCAAAGAGTAAAAAGCATGATGACGAGGCTTGAGCAGTGTCCACTGATCTCACTGTCATGACGTTTGTGTTGATCCTTCACTAGAGCTGCTTTAGCAGCACGACAAGGGAGAGGAGACGTAGTTAGTATAACTGATAAATAAATGGATGGGGACAAAGTGGAGACAGCAACTACTGTAGACAATTCTCGAAAAAAGTTGAAAATAGGAGAAGTACCTAGAGAAGTGTGAAGTATTCATGGAGATTTGTTTTTAACATGAGACATGAGAGATGGGCAGCTTTTTTTTTTTTTAATAATTTTATTTATTTATTTATTCCCCCAAAGCCCCAGTAGATAGTTGTATGTCATAGGTGCACCTCCTTCTAGTTGCTGTATGTGGGACTCGGCCTGAGCATGGCTGGAGAAGCAGTGCTTCGGTGTGCGCCCAGGATCTGAACCCAGGCCACCAGCAGCGGAGCGCGCGAATTTAACCGCTAAGCCACGGCGCCGGCCCGAGATGGGCACCTTTAAACAATGTGAAGGCAGGATATGGGAAACAGTTTCCTGGGAAGTCAGGATGTGGAAAACCAGCACAGAGAGGGCGAAGTTGGCTTTTTGTAGTAGATGGACAGAATCTTATTCCATTGTCATATGGAGTGAGGAAGAAATGATGCGGGCTGATGTATTTCAGGTTTGTTGTATTTGGTGATGGAAAGTTGAGGAAGTTGTGTTCTTGTGATTTATATTTTCCTTGAAGCAGAATGCCAAAGATTTTGTTTACTTGCCTGTCAGTGTGTTTATTGGTGTTGAGGGTCCTGCTCAGGATAGTGGTTATGAATTGAAGTATTACCACTCATTCTGTGATTGTGTGATTTTTTTCCTTATTGTACAAAACTGATTATGCGCAAGCATCGACTAGATTACTAGCATTTCTAGAATGTGAATATAACCAGAAAACACAAATGAAGACAGATGAATGAAATTTAGATTATCCTCAACAGAGTAATTGAAAATGACAGCTTTGGAATCTAAGTTAGATAGAGATTGAAAAAGAATAAAGTTGATAGATTTGGAAAAAGTTGAATTTATTAATTGGCTGGTGGTCTTAAAATTTTCAAATCCAAAATAGTTTCAGATGATGACAAATTCCAGAAAGTAACTATAAAATATGCACTGAATTGAGTCAATTAGAAAGTCGCTGGAGATTAGGATGTTATGAAATTGAGAAGTCAGAGTGCTGGTGGGTCGTCCAGGTGGGTGTAGAATTCACGCAGGATATGGCATGCTTTGTGGTGGAGATTGTTTTTTGAAAGTGGAAACAACCTTGAATTCTCTGGAATAACTTATTAGGTCATGACGTACTATACTTTCTAAATGTCACTACTTTTGATATGCTAATATTGTACTGTGTTTTTTCATTTATTTGGTCTATTTATAGACCATTTAATTGGTCTATAATTGTTTTTTTTTACTTTTTGGAATATCTAGTATTATATTTATATCGGCTTCATAAAACAAATTGGGAAGTTTCCCTCCTGTTTCTAATAAGTTTGTGTAAATTGGTTTTATTTCTTCCTTAAATGGTTGACAGAACTCATGATTGAAATTATATGGGTCTAGGGTTTCATTTGTAGGAAGATTTTTTAAAAAGCAAATTCAATTAAAAAAAAAAAAAAATGTAAGGGGCCAGCCCAGTGGCCTGTGGTTAAGTTCTGCATACTCCACTTCAGCTGCCCTGGTTCAGTTCCCACACGTAGACCTAGACCACCTGTCGGTGGCCATGCTGTGGTGGTGACTCACATGCAAAATAGAGGAAGCTTGGCACAGATGTTAGCTCAGGGTGAATCTTCCTCAGCAAAAGCAAAAGTAAGGCTATTCTGATTTTCTGTTCCATCTTCTGCCTGCTTTGGTAATTGTGTTTTTAAACATTTGTCCATTTCATCTAGCTTGTTTGTCAACTTGTTACCATAAAGTTGTTAGATATTATCCTTTTCATGTAAATAGAACCCACAGTAATAACACATCCTTTCATTTCTAATATTTATATTTTTATTCTCTCTCTCTTTCTCTCTTGATTAGCTAGGATTTTTACAGATTTTGTTGGGCTTTTCAAAGAATCTGTTCTGTCTTTTTATTTTTCTCTACTTTTTGTTTTCTATATTATTGATCCCTGCTCTTATGATTATTATTTCCTTTCTTCTACTTAATTTGGGTTTAAGCTCTTTTAAGCTTTCCTTTACTTAAGCTTCTTAAGCTTGATCTTAGGTCACTTATTTTAGACCTTCAATTCCAATATAAGTATTTAGAGTGATCAGTTTCCTAATACTCATGGTTTTAACTGAATTCAATAACTTTCTATATGTTGTATTTCAATTTTTCATTCTGTTTGTAGCATCTTCTAACCTTGTTATATGTCCTCAGAACAATGCATTATTTGTAAGTGTGTTTTTAAATTTCCAAATATTTGAAGTTTTCCTAAATATCGTCTCTGTTTTTGTATAGAGAGCATACTATTTCAATCCTGTTATTTTTTTTTTAATTCTTATTTTATGGCACATAGTGTGGTCTGTCTTTGTGAACAAATCATGTAAACATGAAAAGAAAATGTATTCTACTTTTGGGAGGTAGAATGTTCCATGTATATTTCTCCCACATTCCTTTTTTCAACATTCAGTGACAATACCATATTAACAGTGCTAACTTTAGATAATAGTTTCTCTTTGTTAAAGTCATTACAAGATTTTGTTTGGAAGGTGTGGAAGAGGTATTGGAGAACATTTTTGCTTGGCACATGTCTATTTAAATTTTACCACTGAAACTAGACAATTATTTATCTTAAAACTCTCTTTTAATAGGTGTCATTTATTCTTTTCTATTAGAAAAATAGTATGATTCAGACTGTTATTGAAGTCCTGAACACATCAACCAAACCTGTGAGGGTCAAATGGAAAATGTCCAGGGCAGGTTAATCCCCTTGGCTGCTCTTGACCCGCGTTTGTCTTTCTGTAACCGTAACACATTCACCAGGGAGACACACTGAAAAGGCAAAAGCAGCAGATAGTGAATGGAGTTGCTTTCCTCCATGAGATTAAGATATTCATGACATGTTTCAACAGCTACCTTCTTTATTTTACTGTCAGTTTTCAATTTTACAAGGTATATTTTTATTTCCCATCATCATGAAGTTGTGTGTATAATGAAGCTTTTTGGAAAATTTTTTTCCTATTATAAAAAGGTAAAAACAATCTGCCTATTTTATATTTACATTGTACCAAATAATATAATTCAGAGCATATACTGAATTTAGATGATGAAAATAGTTTAGTCATTCTAATCTCTATAAAATAGAAGTTTTCACTCTGAGTAGGGCTCTGTATGTATTAGAGAGGAAAAAGATTATCAGGTACTATAAATTAAAATCTCATTCCAGCAGAACATTCTATTCTTTGGATCACATCACATTTCTTTCTGAAAGGGCTTTTAGTGTTGTCATTGAATTTGCATGTCTATACTACTGAAATAGCCTTCTTATGATTTAGAGGAACAAAGGCTTGCTATGGATAAATTTCTTGTTTATTTAATGATTCATTTCAATCTTAGCTTATCATAACACTCTATAAAATGTATTTTTGTCAACTGTTGTAAATGATAAAAAAAAAGTACAAGTATCTGCATCTCACATACAGATTAGGTACAATTCAAGTCTCACTAAGAAATATTCTGTGCATAGTAATAAATAGAAAATTGTTAAAATTCTTTGGAAATTTCAGCTTTAGCTGTCAATATAGTCAGAAAATTCTGTATAAGAATCCCCTGTGTGCAAGTTATTTATATTTATGTTAGGGCATAGCCAGTAAAAAAGGATAGTAACTATTTTAGCAGGATTTTTAAATCTTAAAAAAGAGATACATTCAAGCTCACCAATAAATAGAGTTAAAATCTGACTAATAAAACATTGTATTCAGATGGAAAATTAGAGTGCAAGGTTGTATATATTTGTATGTAAATGAATGGGTTAAATAAGAATCAAATAAGTAGAACACAAACCAGAGCCTGTCCCACCTGTTATTTCCTAGAATTTTGTTTCACCGTTCATGTACCCGCTGTCTTGGTTACCACTGTCCATGCAAGAAATGGTGACCCTCATATCCTCAAGTGCATGAGTCGTTAGTAGAATTCCTTGGGTCCAGCCTTTCCTTAGAAGTTAACTCATTTCATTCAAGTGTCTGCTTAAATTCATTTGAACAGAATGAGCCCCCTGACAATTCACTCCAAAATATCAACCCACCACTTACTCTGCTTTATTTTTCACACTAGCACATGTAACCACCTTGCAGGTTATGTATGAATTTGCCTGTTTAGCCATCATTGTCTCCCCACACTGAAATGTAAGCACTAGGAGAGTCAGGTTTTTGTTTGGTTCTGTTCTAGCACCCTCAGGACCTGGTTAGGTGCTCAATAAATATTGGTTGAATGAATGTATGCATCTGTGGTTGAGTGAAGGATACAATTCTTTTCTCATCCAGCTAGTAAGCTTCATTCTTATGAGGATCTTAAGAGGATCACATATAATTCAACTTTTCCAAATTAGCAACACATTCTCTACTTCCTCCTATTTTTCCCAACAGGATTCACACTTGCAGCTCTATCTCCGAGCTGCCCCAGGCTTTTACTTCCTGTGGCCCCACAGTGACCGGAGTCATTGTCTTCTTGTTAAGGTTCTCCTGTTTCGAAGCCACCTCTACTGCACGTCCATTGAAGTTTCACTGTTCATTCCATGAAATCTCGTCAGCCAGCTGGGGCTCCCCCTCTCTCTGCCTGATGCTTCTGCAAGTTGTTAAAAGGGCTTCATGGCCTCACCCTATGAGGTCTTCTAATTCCCTGCAGTGTCTTCTCTGTGGTTTACAGCTTATTCTGCTCCTGTGTCAGATTTTTAGTGTGCTTTGAGCTTTTGTGTTTGTGCCTTCTCCACTGAAGTAAATACAGACAATTTATGCCTTACTTTCAAATACTTGTATATATATTTTTCTATTTAGTTAAAAAGAGTACATTTTATTAACTGGGAAATGACGCGTCATTCTTAACAGCAATTCCCCTTGCAGTGATATTTTGGGAAAAGACACCTATTCTCTGTCCCTAAGAGAGAACAGTCTTCCTCCTTCCTGTGGTCCTCCGGGAAAACCCTCCTCTCAAAGGTGCTAGGTCCACCTTAAATTCCCTAACACATCCCAAGGATTATCTTCCCAAAGATCACATGCAAGTATCCCCAGTTATGGTTCCTATATCTCCTGAGATAGTCAATCATAGTCTATCCATAATTTCATTAAACCTACATTGCTTCTGCTCTGTCATGAATGGGCAACATCTTTAATAATTAGAGACAATAATTCAATAACAGTAACTAAACATATACTGGATACTCAATATCAACATTATATATTCAGCACTTCATAAATGCTCTTTTACCCTCACTAAAATGTGTGGGCAATAATAACTTTACTGAGGAGATAACTAGAGATAAAGGAATTAAGTAATTTCAAAGGGCAAGCAGTACTTAAGTGGTTAATTGAATCTAATTGCTCTTCTTTACTATGCTAATGAAACCTTCACTGCTCTGCTCCTGAAGTTCATTCAATCAAGGAAAAATCTCAATGCCTCACCCTTGCTGAGCTCACATTCTAATGAGTTCCCCCAAGAATCAGAGGAGGTAGTGTGTGTAAACTGGCAACCCATGTACAGTTGAGAAGTAGCACTGGCCTTGGCGTTCCGTCCGCTTCTCCACTGGAAAAAGAAAAGGTGTTAGGACACTTGCCCAAGTTTACTTTGCTCTTTTTGAGGAGAGAGCAAAGCAAGTCCAATAGCCTTTCTTGTAAGTGTTGGTTCCACTCATCTACACTGGTTCCAAATGGATGCATTCTGTCATTCAGATTCAATTGGAAAATTGTGAAAAGCTCTGGGCAAATCTAAAGAACATGAAAACTTCAAATTGAGCTAGTGAGAAAAGGGAAAGCCTACATTCTGAATATTTGCCACCTGGGAGCAGATTTTCAGCAAAATCTTGCTTTTCTTTTTGGTCTTGGCAAAACACCAGTTGCATCACAGCAAGAAAGTTTAGTGAAACCAGCACTTTAAACGATATTACTGGAGAAATTATAAATAAATAGATTCACCTGTTATCTTCTTCAGCTACCATAAATTTGGGCAGTAGGCACTAAAATTGTATCATTCACAAACAGAATCATCAATGGGGCGCTCATAACAGCAAAAAATATTTTAAATACTCTAAGGTCCAAAAATAAGGGGTTACTATCTTATGAATATATTAGACTAGCAGTTTGATTAAAATGAAAGAAATAAATCTATATTCAAGATCCTTTATCTAGCCTACAGGTTGTGAATTACTCTCCAGTAACTCCAACAATCATTTTCCAAGAGTTTGAATAATTTACTTGATATTAATATATATATCTGATTAGTGAAACTGACCTTTTAAATTAACCCTTTTATTATTTATTCTGTCTTTAGAATATTTTACATAAATAAGTTAAAATATAAGAATCATTTTGCTTCATTTGACTCATAATTTGAGTTTTCTCATAAATTCAACGAACACTTTTTACTTATTGCTGTGTGTTTGGTTTTATGTTAGACCTGAGAATACAAAGAATAGCAAGAATAGATACCTAAACTCAAAATGCCTGAATTGTAGTGGGAAAGAGAGATGAAAGTCAACAAGCAAAATAAGCCATCATGGGTGTTTATCAGATAGGTCATGATAATCTCTCTTTTAAGTTGAGTGTATGTCAGCTTAAAATATATGGGACCTCATAAAAACAATCCATTAGAAAAGGAATACTCTTGAATCTTGCATAATTGTGACTAGAGGAACTGAGTAGGTTTTAGGGGCAGGTCTTGATATAGGGGCAATTCTCCAATATCTAACTGTAGCAAGCACAGGCTCTTTTAGCTTGTGTTAATATCCAGAGGTTTAATCTTGAAAAGAGCATGGTTGTGAAGAATACAGAGCATGAATATTATTTAACCAATATACTAAGAACATGACTCTGACAGCCACTCACTGTTAGTATATAAAGAGGATTTATTTGTTTGTTTGTTTGTTTATTTATTTATTTATTTATTGGTGAGGAAGATTGGCCTTGAGCCAGCATCTGTCCATCCTCCTCTTTTTGCTGAAGAAGACTGGACCTGGGCTAATATCCATGCCCATCTTCCTGCACTTTATATGGGACGCCGCCACAGCATGGCTTGACAAGCGGTGCCACCGTCGGGTCGCGCCCGGCATCCAAATTGGCGAACCCCGCAGCGCAGTGCGCACACCCAACTGCTTGCGCCACAAGGCCGGCATGAGAAAGAGGATTTAGAACCCCATTTCAGTCAAATTTGACCCACATAGAGTCCATCACATCACTGAATCTGTCCTATTTGTTGTGCGTTGTGTCGAAAAGCTCATGGTAACCAAGTCTTTGCAGAGAGTCATCAGAAGCACCTCCTCATCACAGTGAAATAATGAGATGAAAGTGAAGACAGATGCTATATAATGGAGAAAAACAAACAAACGTAGTTACTGAAAGCAATGTGAGAAATGAGAGAAGGTCAATTCTAGGGAGAAAGGAAGAGGTTAAGAGTCTGTAGGTATCATTCAGGCAGGAGTAAAATTGTATACAACTTTAGTTGGGTGGATCGTGAATATGAGAAATGTTATGTAGCTTCTGTGGCATTTGCACAACCACTGGACGTGACCGCAGATATACACTGAGCTCTAAGTTGATTGGACTCTTGACCCATGCATTCGGAGCATAGGACTTGAAATTCTTTTAAGCATCTCTGCAGAGCCTTAAATCAGCTTCAGTACTACCAGGGCACAATGAAAATATTGGAGGACAGATATCATTAAATAAATTGTGGTACTTTCATTCAAAGAAATACTATGCAACGACTGATAATGATGTGGTAGAACATGAAGCATTTGCTTAATGATGGTACGTGGAAGATAAGCATAAATTATTATGATATTAAAAAAATTGGAGACCAGAGAGAATGTGAAGTGTGCTTAGTTTTGTTTCATTTGCGTACCGTGTGTTCACATATAACATGAAAACAAACATGCCCCCAAAGGATAGCAGTACTGTGTCTCTGTATGTGAGGATCCCATGTTCTTTTTACTTTTTTATTTTTGTTCTTATGCATTTTCTAATGTTTTTACAATAAGCATTTATTAGATAGATCAGAAGAAAGACAGTACTTGGGCCGGCCCCGTGGCTTAACGGTTAAGTGCGGCGCACTCCGCTACCGGCGGTGCGGGTTCGGATCCGGACACGCAGGGAGGCACAGCTTCTCCGGCCATGCTGAGGCCGTGTCCCACATACAGCAACTAGAAGAATGTGCAACTATGACATACAACTATCTACTGGGGCTTTGGGGAAAAATAAAAGGAGGAGGATTGGCAATAGATGTTAGCTCAGGGCTGATCTTCCTCACAAAAAAAAAAAAAGGAAGAAAGATAGTACCATAAACAACAACAACAATGAAGAGAATCAGTTCTCCTATGTCTGTTTTTTATTTCTGATCTAGGATCTTCCAAGAGGGAAGCTACGGTCACTCTCTCTTTAACAGCACAGTAGCATTAGTGTCAGCAGCCAAGCTAATGCATGGAAATAGTAGCCCTTCCTTCTGCCTCTTTCTTCTTCACTTATCCTCCTCAAGCCTGGTGCTGCTCACATCCCCCTATACTCTTCCCACCCTCACATGCAATCAATCACATAAACCAATCCATGATGCTGAGTAACATCAGTAGCCACCAAACAAGAGACACTCAGAAAAAGCAATAATTAGCAAACACTTTCCTATCTTTGCCTGGGGAGTGCCGCCATCCTGGAAGAATGATCACACAGGGTAATGACCTATATATGGCTCCGGGTGTGCTATACAGGCCCTGACATATTAAGGAGGAATCAAGCATTTTAAATGATAATATAGATCATGGAATATTTTAAGAGCTTACTTGTTTATAGAAATATTTCATTTTTCCTATGAGAAGGCAAATGAAATCAAGAAACCAAGCTAGAGTGGAATAAAAGTGAGATTTCCCAGGGGGTAAAAACTAATGTAGATAGGGGGATAATGTGTTTGGTTTTCTTCTTTGTTTTAATTAAGTTTATCTAGTCTTTATCCTCTATCCTAACATTTTTTAAAAGTGAGGATAAATTCCCAAGTTTAGAAGAAATACTGTTTTATTAGACATCAAATTATTTTGCATTTTCTTCATGACACTGATATTTTCTTCTGAAAAATAGTAAGTAATTTTTTTTAAGACACATGAATGCTTTTTAACTGATAGATGAGGAATCTGTTTCTGAGAAGACAAATGTTGTCTTTTTTTTTCTACGTCTATGCTTATATAAATCTTTACTTTCATTGATTTATTTTCATGGAGGAGTTTCTGGGAATAAAATTTCCTCAGCTAAGTACTGGTGGCATTAAAGTATCTTGAGGATACTTCCTGAGATTTTAGTGAGGGCTGTGGAGGAAGTTCTCATATTGGGGAGGAAATGGAGAGACCATTGCTTCTAGCAGTTGTGTGGTCTTCTGGCTCTTCCCATCTATCCCAGTATTAAGTTAAACGTTGATTTATGGATAACACTGCTTTACATTAAAGTGTTACATGCTTCCTCCTCCTTCACTCATATGAGATTCATGTATTCTTAATTCAGTTTTTATTTTCAAAATTATTTCCATTAATATATTAGGTAATTAAAGCATGCAGATAATATAGAATAATGGATAATCTCCCCAACATAATTGTGACTACCATTTAATAAGTTTGATTTAAATCTTTGGCATATTATTGCGTTTAATTTTTATGCCCATTTACAGATGAATGAAGTGAGATTTGGGGAAATTAATTCATTTGCAATTTTGCATAGCTAGTTTATGGAAGAACTAAAACTATGGTTCAAATCGGTCTGATTTTGAGCCTATTTATTTCACGCCTGCTCTATATGAGCTGTTTAAATTTTATGCCAGATTTAAATTTTTGATCTGCATAATACTCTTGGAATATAAAATATTTCAAAGACTGCAATGAACTCTGAGTTAAAAGTGGAAAGAAAGATTTGAGGATTTGAAATCAATAATGGAAATTCAGAAAAGCTTTTGCACATTCTAATTACTTATCTATCTCCCCTTTTGTATGCTCCGTGTGGACTATTCTTTGTTCTCCACATGAGGATGAACAGCAACGCCCATAACCTTCTACAAAAGAAAAATTCCATGCATATATGTGTGTGTGTATATGTGCATACACATGCACAAACACACACACAGAGGCGCCCACACATTATCTCTATAAACTTGGTGGCCCAGATACCTGTCGCTGCCTAGCAAACCAGCAATAATAAGGATAGATAGCTGACTATAGTAGCTTTTTCTTAACAATAATTGTTTATTTTGCTAATGAATCTCCAATTTGGCCAGGGCTTAGTAGGGATGGCTTGTCTCTGCTCTGCACGACATTGGCTGAGGTGGCTCTACTAGGGATGGGAGAGCCACTTCCTAGATGGCTGACAATTTGGTGTTGAATTGGGACAACCAGGTCAATGATGGCTGGAGGCTGGCATATGAGCATCTCCATGGGCTGCCTGTGTTTCTTCACAGTCTGGTGACTTGGTTTCAAGTGTGCACATTCCAGGAAACCCAGGAAGAACCCAGGAGGAACCTTTAGATTCATCCTCAGAAGTCCCATATTGTCACTTCTGTTGTAGCTACACTGTAGCTATAAGAGCACCCAGATTCAAGGGGAGGGCATGTAGACCCCACTTCTCAATGGGATGAGCGATGCCACTTGGGTGGCAGGAAGCATGTGCAAGTGATATTAAATAAGAGCTTTTGCCACTCATTCTGATTGAGCCTTAAATAAGGAAATAAAAGCAGCAGTTTCTGAGATTGACTTTATGTTCAACTTGAGCACTCTGTTACAAAATTAAGTTCTCCCTGGGTACACATCTAGAAGTAGATATATTTTAAAAGCATCTAGTTGGAAGTTGCAAGTCTTTATATTCCTGACAGTACACGTGTTACTTCTTTAAGGAATATGCCTGGTGGACTGTAACAATTCTGTTTCTGCAAACGTTACTTAAAATTATAATTTTTCTTTTCAGGACAGCATTGAACTGATTTCATACTGATTTCATTATGCTCTGCTCAGCACCCGATAGACAGCCTTGCACACCTGGGTGCTTAATAATGTGATTTGATGATGAATTCCTATTATAAACTCTTCATGGGATTCAAAAATGTTTTGCTGTAGGATTTGGGTTACAGCATTTGACGAAAGGCTTTTTTTTCCTTTAATAAATATTTACTGAGGATTCCCAAGGTCATAGTTTTTAATTACGGGCTTTGGGAGCAGAATAGAGGGAATCTAATAAATATCTGATCATTTCTTTTTTAAATTATATAAGGTCCAGAGTAGATGATGTAATTTAAAGCTGCTTATTCAACTTAAATATATACAAGGCTGTGCATAAAGGCCATACTCTTGTCTTTTGAGAGAAGGGACAGTGTGTTTATGTCACTCCGGAACATAAGACAGTTACACAAATGGTCAGTTCAGCAAGCACTGCCACACAAATAGCCAATTGTCTCCTATAAATATCCTCTACCTCCATCTCAGGGGGTCTATCGTGCTTCTCTAATCATAGTTAGTTTTATGTGAGCATTTTTAAATTCTGAAATACATGTTTAGAATATAAAATTATTGTGATCTCGTACACAACTTTAATTTTTCTTTCATTTCTCTCTTTAAAATGGATTTGGGTAGCAAACTGAAACTAAGATCTTATGAGAGAAGCTTTTGTGTATTTAAGTAACCACTTTCCTCACTGTTTTAAATTTGTATGTTTCCAATATCACATGGAGATTAGTCCTGCTGAGGCCATTGATAGTGATGTGACTGTTATAAATTATTCTCTCTTCAACGGATGGTTTTCTAGACCACACACCTGGTTCTACATAGGGTATGAACCTGAAAGCAATAAGGTTACATTTCTTTAGCTGTAGATTGAATATTTCCATTTTCACCATCTCGCTCAAACACTCACTCTTTTTCTGCTCCCCAAGTTAGTGTTATATTTTGAATTTCTAATGAAATTAAAGTGTCGACCTCACCCCTTCACTCCAGGGTCACTTTCTTTAATTTTAAAGAGAAGAGGTGTGCTGCGGGTCCACCCTAAATTGTTGGCCTGTCAGTAGCTGGGCACATACACTCTCCTCCCTGTGAACAGTGTCCTGCTACCCTGACCTCAGGGCAGGGACTGTGGGGAAGGCTATTCTGCCTTAGTGGCACTAAGTGGACTGGTCATTTATTTTACCTCTGTCGATATGCTAAGAAAGCTCTTCATTCCTCCTGCAAGCCTATTCTTTTCCTCTCCAACTAAAAAGCATTAATAAATTATATTTTAATGCTTGTTTTCTTTTTAATTTATTGTACTAAAAGAACAATTTTGTACATATCTGGGAAGTAGAGGTCCTGCTTTGGTGCAGTTCTGTGTCCTCCTTTAAATGTGCATTGCTTCATGATTTCTACATCTTTTAGTGAGAAAACATTTATGCAACTGAGGATTAAGTGAGATTATCAGTATTCCTTTTCCTGGGTTTAAATGATTTCTCCCATTAATTCAAACATACTTTTTATTGCAGCTCACTTGAATTGCTCTTCAGATACAAGTAAAGTTCAAATCTGTTTGACTTTGTAACGATCCACTTCAACCTGAAATGATAGGATTAAAGCCTGGATTTTACAGTTTAATTACTTTGTTCATAAAATGTGTTAGTTGCTGAAAGTCATCTTGTTGTTGCTGTATGATGAGTTGTCTACTGCTGTAGTAAACAACCTGCATGAACTGACAGGGTGTCCTGCCTTTGATGGAAACACATGGTCTTCGGAGAAATTAACCAGGTTAAGAGGTTGTTATTAAAGTGATGACTAAATTTGAGGGAAATGGGTGTACTGACATTTAAGACATGAAAAATAGAGGTTCTTGTAATGTTTATCCCTTGTACTACATAAATTATCAAAATACTAAAAATTGCAGAGCAAAGATTCCTTCATCCCCTTCTTCCTTTTCTCGGTCCACCTGTCCCTATACACCCCCTAATCCTCCCAATGGATGAGCTAACGATCCTTTTGGTTTCAGCCTTTCTTCCTGTCTGGCAGCAATCATACAGTACCAGCATCTACATGGAATTCCTTATACTCATCACAGACTATTTTGAAATAATTGGCAATAAATATACCAGACATCTAAATTACTCCCCGATGGTTTAGAATTGAAAAGGAAACTGTATTGACTCACTGACCTTGTATAACTCCTGGAGATTTTAGAATGAGATATTTGAAAACTATTAATTCACTGTTTCCAGGTAACATAAGACAAAGCAAGTCATCTATCCCCAGAGGAACTGACCTCAAATAAAAAATTATATTTAAAATCCCGCTCTTCTCTCCAAAGCATAATTAATGTGCCAGCATGTAAATTGATATTTGTTTTCACATGAGCTGTTTTCCTTAAACTATTTAATGTTTTCTTATAAATAGTTATAACTCTTAGGAAATGTGCTAATCAGTTCCATTGTGGGTAAATTCTGTGTAAACAACTTATTGGATTAATTTTTCAATTTCTAGCTTTTAGACAACAGTTACATTTTTTTTATTGTTCTAAAAGGTATTGAACGATCCAATGATCTGGAAAGTTTCCTGCTGCTTTTATCTTAGCCTTAACTTCCATGTATGAGAAGGTAACTTGTTTGTGCTTAAGGAATATTGGAGAACAACAGTGGTCTCTTTTGTCTCCTAGTCAAATCAATCAGCAACTTCTGTAAAAGGTGCAAGCTAGTGAATTGCTTCAATTAAGGTTGTCATGAGGTGTGAAGTTGGAGGAAATGTTCAAATTTGATCTTAAAAGAGTGAATAACAAGCCAAACAATATTTCAGGATGTTATGGTTTCATCATCTGTTTCTAACCCAAAATTAGAATAGAAACTACAAAGCAAAAGCAGGAAAATTATATTCAGTAGCTCCGTTTTTAATATTATAAAATATCTTTTTAACATTGTAAGTTTTCCTAAGAAATATTAATTGGGTAAAATAAGGCCACTACATGATGACTGAATGATTTTATTCTTTCTACAATTTTTTGCATTAATATTTTAAATCAGAATAGGAAATCACACAGCAAAACGAGTTTTAGAAAGAAGTCACATCTGTTTTAGAGGGGTTTTGTAACATCTTTGGAGTAATGCCCTTCTTCATCCTGACTTGGGAGTTATCTTTTCGATTGGTGTTGATTTATACTTAAAATAAGAATAAATATTACTCTTATACATAAGATTTGCATTTTAACTAGAGTTAAATTCATTAAGTTTGTTTTATTCAGAGTTGTGAACACTGAATTTGATAATAAAAATATATTTCAACTTGACCTATGGTAGTGTAGTGATTTTCTATTGTTTCCTCTTGGTTACCTTGTGTCAGGTGTGGTTCTGAGCACTTCACATATCGACTCCTTTAATCCCACTTAGCCCTGTGAGAGACAGACTATGGTGATCACCACATTAGAGACCAGGAAACTGAGACAGAGAAGGACATTTACCTGCTTGCCAAAGTCACACAAGTAAGCAGCAAAAATGTGATTTGAACCCAGGTTTACCTCATTCCAGAGTCTCTGCTCTTCCTCTCAGGGCCACCTCTCAGATTGTAGAATAATTACAGCTACGATTTTGTAGTTCTTATTAGATGCCAGAAAATGTGATTTCTCTGCAGTATCTCATTTAATCCTCACAGCGAACCTGCAACATAAGAATATTAATTTACTCTCCTTAAAGATGAGAAAGTGTTGGTTCAGAACCCTGAATAACTTTCCCACTTGCCCAAAATTATGTCATCAACTGCCAAACCTAGGATATACATTTTTGGGTTAAGTTACTCTTAGGCCTTAGGTATTTCAACCAATGATTCCAAAATTTTAGAATGTTGTTATTTTTGCTTTTAAAAAGCTATAGTGCAAGTGATAAAGGTGAGATTGTGGACAGATATCAGGAAGAAGAGGATGAAGGAGAAAAGGAAGTTATTAATGCAAACCACATGCAGGACACGATTTTGAGTAACTGCAGATTGTTGCTGGGACCAGCAACACACACAAAAAAACCAAAGGTAAGGACACTGATCAGTGTTGCCAGGTGGTTTCCTAGGGAACAGACTGTGAGCTGGAGACTAATATGTGCAGAAGGTTTACTAGGAAATTATCTTGGGCAATATCTATGGAAGGGGGCATGACAGGGCATGGGGAGAATTTGAGCAGTGATATAGTCCCAATGAAGGCCTCAGCTGACTCTACTAGGATCTCTAGCACTGGGTGGCCCTGAAGCATTTTCCTAATCTGGGATAAGGGGCTCAAGCCTTTATAATCCAGCTTTGGAAGTCACGGGCTTCCCTTGGAAATAGACGTGACCTTGAATGAAGCCATTTTCTTTAGCCACGGGAATTTCCAAAGAAGAAAAATATGTGGTAGATATTTTGTCAGTGGCCCCCACAGCAGCAGGGGAGACAGTTCTCCATTTCTGACGGGGGATGTGATTGGTACATCATTGTGTCCACCAAAGACCACCTGTTGTATTACCTGGATCTACTTTCTCTATATAGTTCTGGAGCAGTCTTTCCAGGATCCCAGTAGGTTTCTCTTCTTAGGGGATTTATGAAGGTTAGGGGTACAGGGTATAATCCCCACTCCTGGAGTGGGTCTTGGAGGTTTCAACTGCTACTCACAAGACCAGCAACATAATTTATAAGTTCAAAATTAAAATGTGGGGCTCTTTGTTAAAAATCTTTTTAAAAATTTCAAGGGGGTGATGGTAAAGCATTAAACCAAGCATGACATTCTTCTAAGTGTGGAGCCTTAAGGACTCTACAGATTGAATGTCCATGAAGTTAGTACTGGCTACTCATTGTTTCTCTCTCTTACTATCTATTCTAGACTTCTCTTGCCCTCAGCTAGGACCTCCTATGGTCTTGAAGGATTACCTGTTAATTTGAATAGACTCTCATCTCTGAGGGGGCTGAGCTTCTTGTCACCATGCCATGGTTACTGCATTAGCCCATTTATCATCCATATCAGTTAAGAGAATAGTAGGAGAAGCCCAAGTGGATCACTTGTCACTAAGCCTATGCCTCATTGCCCCCACTGCTTAACAGCAGCAATATTTCCTCCTGATTATCAGAGTTAACCACTCCTACAAGGATAATGTCTCCTTTTCTTGAATTCTAGTCACAGGACACAAAAAGCCCAAAATCTTGGCAACCTGATAACGCAGTTTTCTTGTGACTTTTGGTTCTGCTCATGTTCAATCTTGGATATAACATGCAGACTTATGAGAGCTTACTGCAGGGTCCACCCAACCTATTGACTTGGTGAGTCAAACAAAAACCAGTTTATGACGGGCATTTCTGCTGTTTGGTCACTTGGAATCTTGTGGTCAAGTAATTTACCCTCTATTTCAGGTAAATAGTCAATTTTCTTTTAAAACAATTCTTACAATGGGAAAAAAATCTTTTATATTTTCCCACATATTTGTTCATTTTGACACTCTTCATTCCTTTATGTAGATTCAACTTTCCATCTGGTGTAATTTTCCTTCTGTCTGAAAATCTTGTGACATTATTTGTAGAATAAGTCTGCTAGCAATGAATTCTCTGAATTTTTGTATATTTAAAAATCCTTTTAATTTGCGTTAATTATTGAAGAAATTTTCTCTGCATACATAATTCTAAATTGACTTTTCTTTTGTTTTCCTAGCACTTTAAAGATATGGTTTAATTTTCTTTTGGCTTGAGCATTTTCTGATCAGAGTCTGTATTAACTATTGTCTTTGGTTTGCTATATACGTATCTGTTTTTCTTCTACATGACTTTAAGATTTTCTCTCTGTTCACTTTTTTTAAGGCATTTAATTATGAAGTGCTTCAATGCTGACTTCTTTTTTTAAAAAAGTTTGTGAAGGGGTGGTGTGTTTATCTTGCTTTAAGCTCACTGAGTCCTTATATTTGTAGTTTTATAGCTATTACCAAATTTGGAAAATTTCAAATAATATTTATTTAAACATTCTCTACATCACTCATCTCTTACCTCTCTTTCTGGTACTCCAATTACACACATGTTATACCTCTTGATATTATGCCATATGTCACTGAACTCTCATTTTGATTAGTCACTGGATGCAGGTTCCTTTTGAAAGGCTATGTGGCCTTGATGGGAAGGTCGTTTTCAACTGAGCAATCCAAAAAGAGGACAGGCAGCTGGGGGATATATTCTGACAACATTCCCAATAGTTAGCAGATTAAGTCCTTTATTCCCAAAGGGGGATCCAGGCATTGCATCGTAGATTCCACTACAAACAGTAACCACAGAATTCATCCATTTACCCATTCATTCATTTATTTAATATCTAAAAAGTATTTACATAGAAGCTTTAACTGTCAGTATCTTGTTAGGAATGGCAGACATATTGAAAAAGAAAATGTGGTCTTATATTCAAGGACATTACAGTCTAGTTGCAATCATGGACTGGGAGATAAGAGTGGTTTATCAGAAGAGGAGAATAAAAAGTTAAACTTTAGGTTATACAAGTAGCCAAGCAAAAGGGTAGCAACAGCATTTCAGGTGGAAGAAATGAAGACTTGGAGGCAAAATATTTAAGAGATTCTTTTCTGGGAGGGGATGAAAAGTAATATGAGCTAAAGAGAAAAGTAAACCTTTGAGCAAATCTATAGGAGCTGTTTCCAGAAATTGTCAATTTTGGATCTCACTAGAGTACTGCATCACTTCCACATAATTTCTTCAGAATGAACACTGACTGGAAAAGTGTGTAAAATGGTAGTTCTAAATGAACAATTTCTTTGAAACCTCATGAGTGTTAAAATTTCATCTGTATTTTAAATGTACTACAGCATTATATATTTATGTTTGCTTTGATACAAAAATAACATTTTAAATATTTTTCATTAGGAGAGACATTTGGTTAATAATACCGGAATAAAGGTTAATTAATCCCATACATCCTCACAAAACCCACCCAAACCAACAAAATGATGACAAACATTGAAGAAAATATCTTCAGTGAGAGCAGGAAATGATGAAAATCTTGAATGGAAGCTACAAAGCAAACATACCAAATGCTATGGCATGTGGATCAAAATGAAGAAGGAAGCTGAAAACTGACATAGACCTTCAGATCTTGAGGAGGAAGAATACTTCCTCAAAATTAAGTATGTGATCCCTAAAAGTCCTCTCCTACATTAGATCAATGAGATACTAGGACTATGAGTGTACCATTGAAGAGGCAGAGTATGCACCTGAGAGACCAATTTGACAATTAAAAGAGATATCAACTCTTCTTTGTTAAGGGTGCCGAGTATACACAATGGAGAAAGGATAGTCTCTTCAACAAATTGTGCTGCAAAAACTGAAAATATTCACACACAAAAGAATAAAATTGGACCCTATTTTACACTATACACAAAAATCAACTCAAAATGGATTAAAGACTTAAATGTGAGACCTGAAACTGTAAAACACCTAGAAGAAAACTTAGAGGAAAAGCTTCATGACATTGATCTTGGCAATGATTTCATAGCTAGATACCAAAAGCACAGGCAACAAAAGCAAAAAGAGACAAGTAAGATTATATCCAACTAAAAAGCTTCTGCACAACAAAGGAAACAATCAATAGAGTCAAAAGGAAACCTATAGAATGAGAAAATATTTGCAAACTGTGTATCTGATAAAGGGCTAATTTCCAAAATATATAAGGAACTCCTACAACTCAATAGCCAAACCTGCCCCCTCGCCCCAAAACAACCCCATTAAAAGATGGACAAAGGATTTGAATAGACATTTCTCCAAAGAAGACATACAAATGGTCAATAAATATATGAAAACGTGCCCAATATCACTAATCATGAGGGAAATGCAAATCAAAACCACAATGAGATATCACTTCATATCAGTTAGGATGGCTATTACCAAAAAACAAAAGATAGCAAGTGTTGGTGAGGTTATGGAGAAACTGGACTCCTTGTACATTGTTGGTGGAAATGTAAAATGGTGCAGTCATTTATTGACAACAGTACAGAGGTTCCTCAAAAATTTTAAAATAGAACTACTATATGAGCCAGCAATCCCACTTCTGGGTATATATCCAAAGGAAATAAAATCATTATCTCAAACAGATATCTGCACCCCATGTTCGTTGCAACATTATTTAAAATAGCCGAAATATAGAAACAACTCAAATGTCCATTGACAAGAATTCAGTAGAATATTATTCATCCTTAAAAAAGAAGGGTATTCTACCTTTTATGACAACATAAGTGGACCTGGAATATGTTATGCTATGTGAAATACATTAGTTGCAGAAGGACAAATACTATATGATTATGCTTATATGAGGAATCTAAATTATTCAAACTTATAGAAGCAGAAAATAGAATGGTGGTTCCCAGGGAACAGGGATAGGAGAAAATGGGGAGTTAATGTTCAATGAATATAAAGTTACCATTATACAAGATGAATGCCTTCTAGGGATCTGCTGTATATCATAACACCTATAGATAAGAATATGGTACCATGCACTTAAAAATTTGTGAAGAGGGTAGATCTCATGTTAAACGTTCTTACTACTGTGGGGGATCAGAAGTGGTCACCTCAAAATATGTCTCTTTACCTTGATTATTTTCTCTGAAAGAAACTTTGACCTCCCCCATCAATGACTGCCTAAAAGAATTTAAGATAGAAGGCCTGTCCCCAGGACAGGCCATCACCATAGATAACGCTGGGTATGGATAGAATTGCTAAGCCCATTCTTATCAAAGCTCTGGAAACCAAGTAAAAGTAGAAGTTACCTTTTGCAAGAAACATTTACATTCATAAGGGAAATCTCTATTTGTAAATTTATCTCCCTCTCTATACCAAGAGGAAGGGGGAAATGACCTTATCTCTAGAAACTCTTATCAATGCAGAAGGCAAGATCTTAAATCTGTATACTCTTGTTTACTATGTTTTCTGGTAATGTCCCATAGCTGACTCCCCCACCCCCAGCATTCTCCTTTGTCTTTACCTGAATATGCTATTTAAGAAGAGAACTTCTGCCATTTGTCAAGTTACTCAGTTTCCCTGGTATCTCCCACGTATACATGTTATAAAGCTTTGTTTGATTTTCTCTTGCTATTCAGTCTCATGTCAATTTAATTTGTAGCCCAGCCAAAAAGGACCCAGAGTGGGTAGAGGATAGTCTTCCTCCCCATCACTACACACACACACACACGAAAACAAAAAACTAAAGGGACACAAGTAAACTTTCGATGGTGATAGATATGTTTATTATTGTGGTGATGACATCACAAATATCTACATATGTCCAAACTCATCAAATTGTATACATTGACTATGTGCGGTTTTTTGTATATCAGTTATATCTTAATAAAGCTGCAAAAAACCCCAAAAAGGTAAAGCTGTGAACAACTTTTAAAAGCATAATTTTTCAATTCCCAAAATCTTAAAACATAAACAAGTGCTTTAACTTTACCTAAAACTGGAAGAGGGGTTGAGAGTAAGTAATATAGGGCTGACTGTTGTTTCCGTTTTGAAAAAGTCTACTGCCTACGTCTTTGGAGACGGGCAGATGAGAGATATAGGAGGAAGAGATCAGCATACTACAGTACAAAGAACTTACAACTTAATGGACTTTGCAGTGAGCAACACAGATTGCTTAAATATCCCAAACTAAAGGCAAGGGATCTAAGCTAAAGGAAATAGTTTTAGTAAGGGTTTTTCAGGGTAGCAAAGTAGAATTTAAACTGATAGAATGATCCATTTCACTTCCCATGACCATTTCCACATTGTTCTTTGTTCCAGTCAAAGTCGAATATGGATCAGAATAGAAACATCATAATACTTATGCATAGATGCTCTGGAAAAAACCCAACCAAAGAAAATGAAAAGTGAGGAAATCTGTGTAAACAAAAGGCAGATGAAAACATTCCCTGGAGGGGGATGTTACTAAGACATGCATAAGGACTTGAGAGAAATGTTGCTCCATTATCTTAGTGAAATGGCAAACAATGGATTTACTCTTAAAACAAAAAAGAGAGATCTGATTCAGATGTAAGAGCTCCAAAATATTATGGTAGGACAACAGAAGGAGAAAAAAATTGAGCACCGACTTATAAAGGGAAGGGAGCAGTAAAACCATCACAGGGTAAAAGCACTTTAGAAACAACATAATGGCATAATCATGACAGATGACAGAGTTAGAGATATGATAACAAAGGAAATCAAATACCATTTACATAGAAAGAACAAGGATATGAAGAGATTGTGGAGAGCATGATGGCTATGGGCAAGAACAAAAGTGATTCAGTGGTGACACTGAACCCCCAAGCATTAAAAAAAATGCCATCAAATAAATGTTCAAACCTATTATGGAAGATAACTCTCCTGAAGTAAAGACAGACTTGAGTCTGAAGATCAAAATTCATATTATGCCGTAGGAAGTAGGGGTGAGTGAGGGAAAGGAAAGTGATGATTCTGAAACAGACCTGTCAACAAGAAGCCATATCCTTGTTAGATTATAAGGAATCCTAAAATTGAGGAAAATATTAGTATGCCCTCAGATTTTTCCAAAATGTCTTTTCATATTAAAAGAGTAGAGAGGTATCTACAAATTTCAGAGGAAAGTATGTCCAAAAAGTTTTATATTCATCTCAATTATCCTTCAAATGTAAAGTCAAAATCCAATTTTTCAAGATTTTAGAGGACTTGATAATGAGTATTCAAGCTAGAAATATAATAATAATATGATTGAGGGAAAACATTATATCTTTTTATATAGATAACTAAGGTTAAATAATTTTAAGAAGCTTATATATATAGTAAAGTGTACATTATAAATAATGACAGTAAAATAATGATAAAAAGTTTTGAAGTAAGGAAAGGTCAAAAAAGCATAAATGCAAACATTTCCCCGTTTATCATAGTACAGGGCTAGTGACTAAATAGTGCCTAAAATTAAAGTCAGAAAAGATTCTGACATCTTGATGTTTTCCTAATCATTTTTTTTCTTAACTCTAAAGGGACCTCCTACTAACTAATATTATATTTTATTAACGTTAAGAAACCACTTATTTTGAGGTGCACCACTATTTTATGCAGCAATAATGAAGAAAAATAAACGCTTCAAATAAATTATGACATGTTATTAAGATGTCCTTGACTGTAAGAGCCATACTGATTTCAAAGAGCTCAGATGTGGAAACTCACGTATCTTTAATTGATGCAACACCATATGTCTTTTGTTGTAGAAGCAATCTGAAGTTCAAAAATTCCTTTAGTTTCACTTTAACATCTGCATATTATATTATAGCTAAGTAACCTTAAGTTAAGATTTTTATTTAAAAACAATATTATATAGTCTCCTTTACATTCATATATTGCTATATGTTAAATAAATACCTATATTCTCTGCCTCATTCTCTCTCCCTCTTTCTACTCACTAGTCCATCCATTTATCCCCATGTATTTCTCCATCCATAGAAAGATGTATGTAGTTGTCTCTACCACATGGTAACTACGGTTTATTCATAGGGTTGTATTTCATGTGTACATATGTGTGTGTGTGTGTGTGTGTGTGTGTATACTCTTTCTTTTGTTCTTTTGTCCTTTCCTTGAAATTTTTGTAGTAGACATCTATCAATTTGCAAACATATCATTGTTCTTAGAAAACTCACCTTTTATCCAGGAATAACAGTACCAAAAAATGCCTTGACATTTTTCTCACAAGACATTTTTGCATTATCTACCAATTGCAGAGATCCGTTCTGATTTCAATAAGAGCAATCCTGCATATCTAGTTTGGTGTCCGGGCAATTTCTTTACCTCTTTTCACTTTATAACACTTTTGAGAAGTC
This sequence comes from Diceros bicornis minor, assembly GCF_020826845.1. Taxonomy (NCBI): domain Eukaryota; kingdom Metazoa; phylum Chordata; class Mammalia; order Perissodactyla; family Rhinocerotidae; genus Diceros; species Diceros bicornis. The sequence continues at coordinate 52,005,921 of NC_080759.1, read as the reverse complement.
AAATATATAGATAAATAAATAAATAAATATATAAGAACAATTTTTTTCCACTGTTCTATATCTGGAAAATTACTGTGGAACAATTTCAGAAAGCTGCAAAGAATTGGCTGAATATAAAGTATAGCATTTTCTGGCTGCTAAAACTCTGGTGGACATTTTTATTGGTTTATCTTCTTGCCAATAGATTGAGTTGCTCAGTGATATGGCAGATCATAAGGGTCTCTGATCCAAGCTAATCAATCAATTTCCTGCCTCAGAGAAATGCTTGTGGTGTGATTTTATCATTGATAGTTGACTTATGATATGTTTATTCTACAAGTAATAATCAAATTTTAATCACAAGTAAATAAACCAATGATCAAGTAATCTTTGGTCTATGTAATTAACTTAAATTTGAGCCAACCCAAGAGGGGCATGGAGGAGAAGTGTAGAATTCTAGCACTGCCACTTATTAAAAGTATGCTACTGGAGAATTTATTTAACTTATCAAAACCTCAATCATTTCATCCATAAAGAGTTGTTTTGTTAGGAATAAATGATAAAATGTATGAAAGCCTTAGCAACACTATACGTATAATGTATAAATGTTTAATAAGTCCTATATATTATCCGTATAAACAAACTTCTATCTCAATGAGTCAACAGCAAGATAATGTTCTCCATTAACCAAAGTAGCTCTATGGACAGAGAAGGAGGGAAGGAACATAAAACTACCCAGGAGTGGACCATCATGAGAAGCAAGGGACTGCAGTAGAGTTCCCACCTTGAAAAAGATGGAGTTGCACAAGGCATAGAGACTGCCCCCAGCTGGGAACCAGACCCAGCTACTCATTATCTTGGGAACACAACAGATTTGTGTATTTGACTGCCAAAGGGCTGCTTTGGATTTATTTTGAGTTGTGAATTACCATTTATATCTTGATGGTCTGTAAATCATGACTAGCAGAGAAAATATATGTTGGAAATTGTATATGTATACGTATAAATATTATGATGTTAAGAAGTAATATATATATATAAAATTTTTACTTTTATTTTCTGATTAAGTATGTACGTTAGTTTGGCAGGGCTGCTGTAACAAAGTAACACACACTTGGTGGCTTAAAACAGTAGAATTTTATTGTCTCACAGTTCTGGAGGCTAGAAGTATGAAATCAGGGTGTCACTAAGGCTATCCTCTCTCTGAAGTTTCTAGGAGAAGAGCCTTCCTTACCTCTTCCAGCTTTTGGTGTTTGCTAGCATTCCTTGGCATTTCTTGGCTTGTCGATGCATCACTCCAGTCACACTGCTGTCTTCTCCCTGTGTATCTTCACGTCATTTTCCCTCTGTGCCTGTCTGTCTCTTTGCCCAAATTTTCCTTTTTTTTTTTTTTTTTTTTTTTTTTTGTGAGGAGATCAGCCCTGAGCTAACATCCGCCAATCCTCCTCCTTTTTTGCTGAGGAAGACGGCCCTGGGCTAACATCGGTGCCTATCTTCCTCCACTTTATATGGGACGCCGCCACAGCATGGCTTACCAAGCAGTGGGTCGGTGCGCGCCCGGGATCCGAACCAGCGAACCCCGGGCCGCCGCAGCGGAGCGCGCGCACTTAACCGCTTGCGCCACCGGGCCGGCCCCAAATTTTCCTTTTTTATAAAGACACAGTCATATTGGACTAAGGCCCATACTAATGGCATCTTTTTAACTTGACTACCTCTATAAAGACCCTATTTCCAAATAACACTCTAAAGTACTGGGGCTTTGGCCTTCAATATATCTTTGTGGGGTGACACAATTCACACCATAACAGTGTGTTTATTCAAAGAATTTACTTTTAAGCAGCTATAGTTTTCTCCCTTTTATAAATGAAATTAGTAGTCAAGATCAAAATAATTTTCATCTCCTAACCAAATTTAATGATTCAAGAAATTTTTGGGGCCGGCCCCGTGGCTTAGCGGTTAAGTGCGTGCGCTCCGCTACTGGCGGCCCGGGTTCGGATCCCGGGCACGCAACAACGCACCGCTTCTCCGGCCATGCTGAGGCTGCGTCCCACATACAGCAACTAGAAGGATGTGCAACTATGACATACAACTATCTACTGGGGCTTTGGGGGAAAAAATAAATAAATAAATAAAATTATAAAAAATCAAAAAAGCTATTTTTGGATGGGCCCAAATCTTGAAAACATGGCTTCATTGGCATTGCTTTTAAAATAGGTCAGAGTTTTACTCTTATTAGATTTCCCCTTTAAAATATGAACTGAACATGAAATTAGCTTTCAGATAAGATTTTTGATGATTGGTTCAGCAGATCAAATTAGGCATACTTTGTGAGGAAGGGACATTTTTATGCTTAAATTTTCATCGCAAATTGAAGAGTCTATTCCTTAAGGGAGCATTGACATTATGTTAACGTACTTAACTACAAACTTCTCAGAATGGGATGTTCAAAGGACAACATCTGTTGTCTAGAGGTCTGACTCCCAGGGGAAGAATGATGCCAGTGGGAACACAGCATAGCTCTGTTTCTGCTAAAATGGAAGGTCTTTCCTCCAAAGTGGTCTTCCTCACAAAAACCTATAACCTCAGTCTAATCATGACAAAAACCTCAGACAAATACATATTGACGAACGTTCTATAAAATACTGACCAGTACTCCTGGAGACCATTAATGACTCCTCAAAGTCATTATAACAAAGAGTCTGAGAAATCATCACAGCCAAAAGGAGGCTAAGGAGACATGACAACTAAACAAAATGTAGCATCCTGGATGGGGTCCTGGAACAGAAAAGGACATGAGGGAAAAACTAAGGGCATTTGAATAAACTTTGTTAATAATAATATATCAGTATGGGTTTATTAGTTGTGACAAATGCTCTGTACTAACATAAGCTGCTAACAATAGGGGAAACTGAGTGATATACAGGTACTGTCTATACTATCTATACAACTTTCCACAAATGAAAAAGTATTCTAAGGTAAAAAGTTTATTTTAATAAAAAATGGAAGATGATGGGCCGGCCCCGTGGCTTAGTGGTTAAGTGTGCGCGCTCTGCTGCTGGCGGCCAGGGCTCGATCCCCAGCGAGCACCGACGCACCGCTTCTCCGGCCATGCTGAGGCCGCATCCCACATACAGCAACTAGAAGGATGTGCAACTATGATATACAACTATCTACTGGGGCTTTGGGGGAAAAAATAAATAAATAAAATTATTAAAAAAAAATGGAAGATGAAATTGACATTTGGCAACATTGCACTCCTCATATTAATGAATGAGTTCCTGTATTGACTGCAGAAATTAATTCTATCTTATCAAAGAAAAATTGGGTTGCTACTACACAATGAGATTAAGGAGACATACATCTGGAATATAAGATGTCCTTTGGGACACCTCTTAGGACTCCCATGTCCTGGATAACAATCAGTGGAAAACTACAGAAACATAAAAGAGCCAGGACTGGACTACTAATGGTTCAGAAGCTTCAGAAATGTTGATGATTTGGGTCACTTCATCAGACAAAGGACCACACCAAGATGCTTGCAGATGGTGAAGAAAATAAGGCAGGGGTAACGGAAGAACAAAGTTGTAAAAGCTATGACCAAGTGACCAATTATGGAAATGAGGACTGTAATAGTTATGAGTATTTCTCCCTTATTTTGGTATAATGTATTAGTATCTGATTAACCAATTGCCCCCCTTCTCCCATACATCTATCATTTCATATAAAAGTGTGAGTGGTAGGTAAACTTATATCTTAGCATTTAGGCTGTAGCATATTAAAGGGGGGTGTGACTCAGCTAAAAGAGGAGTGATCTTCACCCCAAGGTAGATAATGTTACTGTGTATCCTCTTTGGGGAACAGTTAGAATATTCTCAGCATATGAGAAAAAGCAGAAACATTGCAGGTGAAAGCATGGTTTTACTTGCTTGGAAATTAGGTATGATTAAAAGAAATGTGCAGAGATGCCAAGACAAGAGATTGACTGTGGTATTGTTGAACTGTGCCAACTTAGCTATGTTTCTCAGAATTCTCTTTATTGTACGTACTGGATTAGGGAAGGCAAAACTGGAGCAGCAGTCACTATAATCTGAAGATCACTGTGGGATGCAGAGGTGCTGTAGCTCACACACATCTTCTCTCATCTACTGGCTCATTAGCCTAGCCAGGTGCTCTTCCTGCAGGTTCTCCACAGCCTGGGCCAAGCACCTGTGGGGAGGTCACCAGCTCCTTCTGTAGATCATTTTCATGGTCCAAGTTGGAGGCAGTGAGAGACCAACACAGGTTCCCATTTGTTCTTCAGGGTTTCAGTTTGTCCTCATGGGTTTGAATTTGTCTTTGTTGTTCCCTTACGCACATCCAGCCGTTTTTCTGGACTCATAACACTGGCCCCAGGCTCGTCATCCTATTTACAGGAATTCCAAAGACTTCTTTGTGAGCTTCCATAGTGTGTGAGGATTAATCATTCAATTAATGCCCTATTTTATGTCCTTCATAGTAGTTCTGCTTCTCTGATCAAACTCTAAGTACAGTCACGCATCACTTAACGATGAGGATAGCTCTGAGAAATGCATCATTAGGAAATTTCATCATTGTGCGATCATAGAGTGTACTTGCATAATTCTAGATGGCATGGCCTACTGCACACTTAGGCTATGTGGTACTAACCTTGCGGGATGACCATCGTATATGCGATCTGTCCTTGACATCATTATATAGAGTGTGACGGTAACGTAAAACATACAAAGAAAAGCTGTGGAGGTGGAAGAAATTCTGGGTCGCTATACGCTTAGAGTTGATGGATGAACCAGAATAGAAAGCTGGGAAACAAACATTAGTGTCACTTATAAGACAGAGAATTTGGAGAAGCAGGCTGGTTCTCCTTGCCGGAACCCTAACACTGCTTGAAGAAGCAGAGGTTAGCAGGTGTATTTGCATAAGACGTAAAGCAGCTAGCAGGGGCTAGAGACGCAAAGGGTGTCCCAGGAAGATAGTAGCACCTTGAGGACACAGGGAGCCCCCAAGGAGCAGAGACCAAGACGCCAACTGACCCTAATAGGCAGCATGACCTTCCCCAATCTGCTCAATTACAAGAAACAAGACCCTGTAATCAATTACATCTGTACTCAAAGACAAATGAACACAGATTATCAAATTAAAAGAAAAGTAGAAAAATCAAACCTCACTAATTATTTGAAGGAAAGCAGTAACCTGAAAGAGCCATCAGCCTTAGCCAATAGAACAATTAATTAACACAGGACTGATCAGGAGCAATCCCAAAGCATTTAGAGATTTAAAATAAATGTGTTTACAGACATTGGGCATGATTTAATTCCCACAAAGAACAGTGTTATAAAATAGAAAAAAACATACAATGAAACTTAAAACATTACTGTCAACAAATTAAGAATAAGAACAACATAATAATAAGGACGAAAAGCAGAATGAAGAGACCTAGGTTATCTACAGCAGATATGAATTGGATTCATAATGAAATTTTCATTAGATACATTGACAAAGCAACATCTTAAATATTCTGAGGGAAAATTAACTTGAAACTCGATTCCTCTGTCCAGCTATACTAGAATTTGTGGGAAAAGACAAATGACAATATTTTTTTGTATATTCAAAGGCTCAGAATTTTTTACCAACTAGAGGATCTCTCCAAAATAATTATTTAAGAATGAACAGTTTTAAGGAAATTTTAGGCTAAAAGAAATAGTAATACTAACAGTAGCAGTAAAACTTACGTACATGTCTAAATAACTTTTGCCATAACTAAAAAAAAAATCTAAATATAGAACCCCAGGAGATCTCAAAATGGAAAGTGGTGGGAATAGTGGTAAGGGAGAAAAGTGAAAATATGCTAAGGTTTTTTTCTTAATCAGAGATAAGATAAAAAGACCACTTAACTCCAGACTTTACTGGAAAAATATATATTATTTTGTGAGGAGATCAGCCCTGTGCTAACATCTCCCAATCCTCCTCTTTTTTTGCTGAGGAAGTCTGGCCCTGGCTAACATCGTGCCCATTTTCCTCCACTTTGTATGGGAGGCCGCCACAGCATGGCTTGCCAAGCAGTGTGTCTGTGTGTGCCGGGATCCGAACCGGCGGCCCCTGGCCACCGCAGCGGAGCGCACACACTTAACCTCTTGCGCCATGGTCTGGCCCCAGAAAAATATATTTTTAAATATGAGATGAAGTGAAACAAAGAAAATCTATTAAAATCATCTAAAGAAAAAAAAATGTAGAAAAGGTAAAATAGCGTACTAGAAACCACAAGCTAACATGATGGAAACACTATCAGGCAAACCAATATAACGATAAGGATGAACTGGAGATAATCTCAGTGGTTCAAACAAGCAAGCAAACAAACACATGAGCAACAGACTATTCAAGAGGGATGATATTTAAAGGAGAAAACTTAGAAAGTTTGAAAATATTGGAATGGGAATACCGGTTGTACAAAGAAAAATAAACCATATATCGTAGTATTGATGTCAGGTGAAATTCAAAGCGAGAAACATTTGCAGGGGTTGAGGGAATGCATCTGAGCCAAATGCCCAAGCTGGTGATGAATGAAGGAGTATTCATTAGGTCAGTGAATAAGAGTGACGCAAAGGGAGAAGGTTGGATAACTTCCTCCACAGAAGTGTTGAAGATACTGTTATTGTTATTATAAGAAAGTGACTGAAAACAAAATGGACCCAGTCCTTTCTTGTGCATAGTGAAAACAAGCAGCTTTCAAGCTAAAACAATCTGGGGATCTGTGTCCAAGTCTCAAAAATTCTACATGTATTCTGGAAAAAATCAGTCTTCAAAAGTCTAGTTTGGAGAGCGATGTTTTAAATGTTTTGCTTATAAAGGTGTTACTGAGTAGTCAGATTTCTTTTTCTTTTCTTTTTTTTTTTTTGGAAAGCTGTTTTTTTCAGAAACTATTGTTTTTTTTCTTATTTTTTTTTCATTGGTTTATAACATTGTATAAATTTCAGGTGTACATCATTATACTTCTATTTCTGCATGGATTACATCATGTTCTCATGTTCACCACCCAAATACTAATTACAATGCATCCCTGCACACATGTGCCTAATTATCCCTTTCACCCTCCTCCCTCCCCACTTCCCCTCTGGTAACCACCAATCCAATCTCTGTCTCTACGTGTTTGTTTGTTGTTGTTATTATCTACTACTTAATAGTTGAGATCATACGGTATTTGACCTTCTCCCTCTGACTTATTTCACTTTGCATAATACCCTCAATGTCCAACACAGATATATTTTTCTTACTAGAGGTAAATATAATATGGTTATTTTTCTATCAGAGGTTATTTTTCTACCAGATGTATTAGCTTATTCACTTATTTTCTGCAATGACAAATACCAAATATTTTCCCTTCTCTCTCTCTCCCCCCTCTCTCCCCTTTCCCTTCTTCCTCTATGCCTTTCTCTTTACATATAGAGAAATTTCTTACAGAATATTGCCCACTTTTTTTTCTACTAGAGAAGGGGCTAAGTGAATGTCATGAGGTATTTAAGAAGTAGGGTACAGATAATCTATTCTGAAGCCAGCAGCAAAGCCTTTCTTCTCTATTTTTTAAACTTTTTTGAAATGTAGCAAACAGAGAGAAAAGAGAGTAATCCTAGCTGAACAGCTCGGTGAATTACCACAAAGTGAACTCGCTTATAACCGAGAGCAGGTCATTGCACTGAACATTTTAGCTCTCAGTGGGGCCTCTGTGTCTCCACGCCAACATTAGCCCTTCACTTCTTCAAAAGAAAATAACTATCATGACTTCTTAAGATAGAGCTTTACCTGTTTATGACTTTAAACAAGTTGACTCATAAAATTGGAATTTTGTGTGTGTGTGTGTGTGTGTATCTGGCATCTTTCACACAAGATTTTAAGATTATTTGTTTCATGTTGCCATTGTTCCTTTAAATGCTCTCTAGTAGGTAGTCCATTGCACTGCTGATTTGTGTTTGAGTTGTTTGCCAAGTTTGGCTACTAAGAATAAGTCAGCTCTGAACTTTCTCTTGCATGTGTCTTGAGACACACATGCATGCTTTTCTGTTGAAAATATACTGAAGAGTGACATCACGGAGTCACAACACGTGTTTACGTTCCACTTTAGGATATCCTGTCTGCCACCTAGTCGTCCCAAGTGGCTGTACCACCGTGCGATCGCACCAGCAGTGTAGGAGAGTTTCCTCGTTCTACATGCCAGCTCTAGGCATAGTGGCCGGCTTTTACCTTTAATCATATCGGAGAGTGTGTAATGACAAATCGTGTAGAATTTGTTGATCACTTTTGTGCTTAATCATTATAGGACATTGAGTTAATAATCTTTGGTGCCCTGTTGGTTCCTGTTTCTTACCCTTATTTCTACTGGGTTGTCTGACTTTTTCTTATTATCTGGCATTGTTTTGATTATTCTGAATATGAACCGATTTTCAGTATGTATCCTGTAAATGTCTTCTCCTGCTCTGTGGCTTGCTTTTTCAATCTGGAAAAGGTATTTTTTGATGCAGAACCTTCCTATTTTAGGTACTCCAATTTATCAGTATTTTTCTCTGTAGTGTTAATGTTATTTGTGTCTTAATTATTTTTCTTTACCAAGCTCATAAACTTATTCCCCTAAATTACTTAGAAGCGTGTGTGTGTGTGCACAGGCACATACTGTCGTTTCTTTTAGTGCCTTTATCAGGATTTTGTATCAAGTCTATGCTGGGAAAAACACTATTTGTAGTGTATTCCCATTTTTTCTTATTTCTTGAAAGGAAATCTAAGATTTACATGGTTATTTCTTAAATGCTCTGTTGAATTCACTAGCAAAATCACCTGGAACTTAAATTTGTTTGTGGGGGGTATTTAATTACATACTCTCTATGTTATAAGTTATTCAAATTTTATTTTTTTCTTCTGCAAGGTTTGGCAGATTCTCTTTAATTTGTTGATTTCACTTGTTTTCAAATCTATTGGTAAACATTTGTTAACAATATATTCTTATGGTAATTTAATGTCCATAGATCTGTAGTGAAGCCCCTATTCATAGCTGATAGTGATTATTTGTACTCTCTTTACATTTTCTCTCAATTGGGCTTGCCAAGATTTTATAAATTTTCTTAGTCTTTTCAAAGAACCAATATTTGTTTCTATTGATCTCCTTAATCTGTTTTATGTTTCCCTTTTTCATTGATTTCTGCTGTTACTTTTATTTCCTTCTTTTTATTTTTTTTTGAATGTAATTTGTTATTAATTTTCTTTCATAGGAGGATGTTTAACTCATTTTTTCAGCCTTTTTGCTTCTTCAGTGTATACATTTAAAATGATAAAATTTTCTTTAAGTATGGCTCTGCTGTATCCTACAGGTTTTCATAATTATACTTTAATTATCATTCAGTTCAAAGCATGTTCTCATTGTGATTTCTTCTTGGAACAGTAGATTATTTTGAACTCCATTTCTTAATTTTTTAACCTATGAGTTTTTTCTAACTATTCAGTTATTATCTGTCTCTAGCTTAAATGATGGTGGTATGTATGAAAACATAGTTAATATTTTTTTAATTTTTTAAATTTGGTGATATTTAGTTGAGCATATGATCAAATTTTTGAGTATTCCATTTAACTATTTCTTATTGCACCAACTAGAAATTCCAGTAGATAAATTGACTTTACTCCTTTTACAAACATCTGTTGACAATATTTATGTGAGCCTCTTTCTGAGCATTATATTTTGTTCCATTGTCCTATTTGTCTATTCTTTTGCCAATATCATGCTGTCTTCATTAATACAGCATTATAGTAAGTGTTGAATTTGGATAGTGTGAGTTCTCTGGATTTGTTTGCTTCTTCAGTACTGTGTTAATTATTCTGAATCTTTTGCCTTTCTATATAAAATTTAGAATCAATTTATCGATATCTACAAGATAACTTGCAGGGATTTTGATTGGGATGCATTGAATCTATAGATCAATTTGCGTGGATTGGCATCTTAACAATATTGAGTCTTCCTATCCATGAACATGGAGTATCTTTCTATTTATTTAGATCTTCTTTGATTTCTTTTATCAGAGTTTTGTAATAGTCCTCATATAGGCCCTGTATGTATTTTATCACACTTATATCTAAATATTTCATTTTTTTGGTGCTAAAGCAAATGATATTTTGTTTGTAGTTTCAAATTCCAAAAGTTCATTGCTGATACATAAGAAAGCAATTGACTTTTGTGTATTAACCTTGTTTATCACAGCTAGTATACTGTACCTGTTGAACTAGGCTTGCATACCAGGAATAAATTCCACTGGGTGATGGTTTATTATTATTTATACATTCTTGGATTCAACTTGCTAGTATTTTTAAAAGTATTTGTGTCTATGTTCATGAGAGATATTGGGCTGTAGTTTTCTCTTATTTTAATGTCTTCATCTGTATTAGGGTAATTCTGGTAATGTAGAATGAGTTGAGAAAGGTTCCGCCTACTTCTATTTTCTTGAATAGATTGTGGAAGATTGATATCATTTATTTCCTAAATGTGCCCATCGGAGCTTGGTGCTTTCTGTTTTGGAAAGTTATTCATTATTGATTCAATTTTTTAATGGATATAAGTTTATTAATATTATTTCTATTTTTCCTGTGTGAGTTTTGGTAGTTTGTATCTTTTGATGAATTGGTCCCATTAATATAAGTTATTAAATTTGTGGGCATAGAGTTGTTTATAATATTCCTTTATTATCTTTTTAATGTCCATGTCTTTGATTTCTGTTATTACATTTTGTGACTTTTCTCTTTCTCCTTGGCTAGGCTGGCTACTGGTTTACAAAGTTTGTTGATGTTTTCAAAGAATGAGCTTTTGTTCATTTTCTTTAACAGTTTCCCATTTTCAATTTCATTTATTCTTTAATTTTTATTATTTCTTTTCCTCTGCTTGCTGTGGACTGACTTACACTGCTCTTCTCTCTCTAATATCCTAAGGTAAAGACTTGATTATTGATTTTAGAAAGTTCTTCTTTTTTAAGACATGCATTCAATGCTGTAAATTTTCCTTGAAACACTGTATTTGCTGCATCTGCATTTAAGTACGGCCCTGTCGTATCCTACAAGTGTTGATATGTTGTATTTATTTTCATTTACACTTAGTTCAAAGATGTATTTATCCTGAGACATCTTCCTTGACTCATGGTTATGTAGAACTTTGTTATGTCATTCCAACTATTTTGGGATTTTCTAGCTATTTTTCTGTTATTGATTTCTAGTTTAATTCCATTGCAGAGAGCATAATTTGTATGATTTATTTTTTTTAATGTTAGTGTGAGTTTTATTTCTGACAATATGGTCTATCTTGATGACTCTTCCATGTGAGCTTGAAAAGAATATGTATCTTGCTATTGTTGAATGAAGTATTCTATAAATGACCATTAGATGCAACTAATTGGTTGTGGTGTTCGGTTCAACTCTATTCTCACTGATTTTCTATCTGCTGGATCTGTCAATTACTGATAAAGAGGTGTTAGAGTCTCCATGTATAATGGTGAATTTGTGTATTTCTCTTGTAGTTTTACCAGTTGTTGTCTCATTTATTTTGATATTCTGTTGTTTGGCACATATACGTTAAGAATAATTATGTCTTCTTGGAGGATTGACCTCTTTATCATTATGTAATGCCCCTCATTATCTCTGATAGTTTTCCTTGTTCTGAAGTCAGCTTTTTTTATAATTAATATAGCTACTTCAGTGTTCTTTTGTTAAAATTGGCATGGTGTATCTTTTTTCACCACTTTACTTTTACTTTATCTTTTCCTTTATATTTAAAATGAGTTTCTTATACACAAGATAGAGTTGGGCTTTGTTTTTATATCCACTCTTATAATCTCTGTCTTTTAATTGCTGTATTTAGACCATTAACTTAAAGTGATTATTACTATTGGATTAATATCTCCATGTTTATAACAATTTCTATTCATTGAATTTATTATTTTTTTCTTTTTTAAATGTGCTCCTTTTTTCCTACTTTTTCTGGTGTTAATTGAGCATTTCATGTGATTCCATAATCTTTCCTCTCTTAGCATATCAATTATATTTCTTTAAAAAAATTTTTAGTGGTTGCCCTAGTGTTTGCAATATACATTTACAGCTAACGTAAGTCCACTTTTATTTTTTATTTTTATTTATTTATTTTCTTGGTGAGGAAGATCACCCTTGAGCTGACATCTTTGGCCAATCTTCCTTTTTTTGCTTGGGGAAGATTGTCCCTGAGCTAACACCTGTGCCAATCTTCCTCTATTTCGTATATGCGATGCTGCCACAGCATGGCTTGATGAGCGGTGCATAGGTCCACACCTGGGATCTGAACCCATGAACCCTGGGCTGCCGAAATGGAATGCACGAACTTAACCACTATACCACTGGGCTGGCCTCTAAGTCCACTTTTTAAATAACACTATATCACTTCATGGGCAGTGCAGGTAACTTATAACAGAGTATTCCCATTTCCTTCCTCCTGTTCCTCATAATATGACTGTCATTCATTTCACTTATTTATCTATAGGTCAATTAAGATAGGAAAATACAAGATTTTATTTTATCTGATTTGTTCCTTTTCTGATGTTCTTACTTTGTTTACGTAGATATGAGTTTCTGACTTACATCATTTTACTTCTCTCTGAAGAACTTCTTTCAACACTTGCAAGGGAAGTCTATGGTGACAAATTCTTTCAGTTTTCATTACATTGATGATGGAATAGACAGGGTATGCCTAGAAAAATAAAAACCACTTTATTTATTTGAAACAAAGCGAATATAAAGCAAATCATTTTCAGAGAGGTGATGGAAGACCTAGAAGCCAAATGAAGGTTTGTGATTTCACCAGAGCAAAAAGAACAGGGAACCTCTAGGATGACTGAACTGGAGGGACAAAAGGAATTGATCAGCTGAGGATAGAACTGGAACAACAGCAGCCTGTCAAGCACAAGCTGAATCCAAGGAATAGATGCTACCACTGAAAGTGACACGTTTGGGGTGGAGAACAAGGGGAAGAGACAATGGCTTCTCCCTCCACCTACGCTGCAGAATTCCCATGTGCTGACTGCAGTGGAAGACCCTAATGAAAGACCAGGGAAACATGCCCTTCCACCAGTAGGCACCTGTTTTACAGAGCAGTATAGACAAAGAATGAGGACCCCATCTGAGGACAAAAGACTCAGAGGCATTTAAACATTATATTTGCTAATACCTCAGATACACTCACTCATTCAAGAAAAATTCATTGATCATCGCTCTATGCCAAACCTGTAAGTAGGAAGTAGCACCTACTACTATGGTAGGTGCTGGAGAATAAAAGGACTAGGGAAATTAAACAAATGATTATAAGAGTATCGGATAGTTTTCAAAGGAAAGATGCAGCATTGTGTGGTTCTGTATCAGGGAACCTAAATCTAGAATCTAGTCGGGGTAATTAGCATATCTCCTCTCTTCCCATCCCTCTGAGAAAGTGAACCTTATATTTACATTTGTAAATTAAGTAGGAGAAAGTTAGGAAAGTGCAGTGAGGTAAAAGTTCCTTGGAAGAGGGAAAAGCATATTAGAATGCAAGAAGGTAAGAGAGTATACTACACTGGGAAGTTAAAATACAAAAACACAATTATGGCTAATGTCCCTCGAGAGAGTAGGAGCGAGGAATTTTCCAGAGACTCAGTGGTATGATATCCAAAACCAGATTGTGCACCTCTTTGAAACCTTTGTCAAAGTTTTGGATATTATTCTCAGAAGAGTAAAGCATAGAAAAAATAAAGTTATGACCAGATATAGATTTTTAAGGGATTTCTTTTACTGCAGGTGATAAACTGATCATAAGGCCTCTGAGACTAATACGGAAACCATGGCAGTGGTTCAGGAAAGAGATGATGGGAGCTTGGACTTTGGAGATTGAAGTGAGGAAAGCAATCATAAATGAATCTCAGAAATATTTACTCAGAAAAATAAACAAGATTTGGCTATGTTTGTTTATTCAGTATTTATTCATTCAACACATTCAATAATATTTGTTAAGCAATTACTAAGTAAACAAGATAAGCTGGAATTTATAAAGTGGTTTAGACATGTTACTATGTGTTACTAGAAATTATATATATATAATTAGAATTAGAAATATTAATATATGTTGCTATACTTTGTGTTACTGTAAATCCTAAAAATATATATATATTTTTTTTGTGAGGAGATCAGCCCTGAGCTAACATCCGCCAATCCTCCTCTTTTTTTTGCTGAGGAAGACGGCCCTGGGCTAACATCGGTGCCCATCTTCCTCCACTTTATATGGGACGCCGCCACAGCATGGCTTACCAAGCAGTGCATCGGTGCGCGCCCGGGATCCGAACCAGCGAACCCCGGGCCGCTGCAGCGGAGCGCGCGCACTTAACCGCTTGCGCCACCGGGCCAGCCCCTAAAAATATTTTTTTAGGAAGTGCTTTAATAGAGAATAATAGGGAATAGGATGGTAAGATTCCTGTATAGTATTAATTAGAATTCAAAGTAGGTGTTTTAGCCAATGCACAGATTTCTGGAGTAATTGCCTTAAATCTGTCACTGAAACCATGGAAGTGGTAATTGCCTCAGGGGGAGAGAAAAGATTCCTGAATGAGCGGAGAAGAACTAAAAGGACCAAAATCATAGTGGACAATGGCTCCTCTTCTCTTCCAAAATTCTCTCATCTCACTAGTAAATCAAGACAAGTTTTCAGAGAAAGAGTTTCATTTCCTTGTCAGCAAAAGAAATTTAGATTCTCATTTACCTTAATCATTTCTCCAGTAACAAAAGAATTCTAGAACCGTGGGCCAACGGTGGAGAGAACCAGTGCAAATGACCAGAATGAGCTGAAAATAGACCCAGTTCAGAATACAAATCCCTTGTTATGGATTTTCTCCAGTTCTGCCAAGGCCAGGAGTCTGCGTTGACCCCTCTGCCATCTGCCCTTCAACCCTTCTCCTCCCCCAGCTTGGCCCAAACTTGTTTTCAGTGTCTTTGTGACCAACATTCATGGAAAAAATAATATCCTAAGAAAAATTTGTAGAAATGCTTGAAAATCAATATGCTTTTACTCCTAGTCCAAGAATCATTATATGTCATTTTCTTTTACTTTGGTGGCACTGAAAGTGTTGTGTTAGCCGTATTGTACTAAAAAAAAGAAATTGTTTAAAATATTATTATGGCTATGGAGCCTTGAGAAGCACTGCTTGCCAAATATTAAATACCACCATGGCCAAACTGCTGTGAAGGCAGAAAATATTTGTTTAAAAGAATATGTTTCAGATATCATATAGGAGGAATAAAATGATATTCTGGAAAAATCAACATATGCTTTTTTTCTCAGAGGGAGCCACAAGGGATGTTGGAAGGAGGCTGGACTTTGAAGCTAGAGCGCCTGGTTCAACTCCCTGTCTGGCTACCACTAGTTGTGGGAACTACAAGTTGCTTAACAGCTCTGGGAATCAGTTTTTCTATCTACATAACCCAGAGGGGTGCTATGAGGATGAGGAAGATGAGGTATAATATACATACAAAATAATGGGGGTTACTATTGTATGAATAGGAAGTGTTAAGTTATTTTTAGTCATGATGATGTTTAATGTAAAATAATGTGGCAACTATAAAACATAGTTGGCCAATGTTTTATAAATTTTTTATGCCATTGATAGATTTTGGTACATTAAGATGCATTCATTGAAAAATGTCACACATTTGTGAGATTATTGATTGAGGATAGGTTTGTGAAAGGAAGGCAAAATACAGTTAGTTTATAAAGAGGTATATTTGAATATCCTACCATTGCCTTTACCTAGTAAGCTTATTTAATATAGGTAATATAAGAAAACTATCCATTCTATGTAAGCAACTAATGTCAATGAATATTTTATATATTAAATATACAACTAGTAAAGAGATTTTACAAGCAGGAACAACAAGAAACGCATCTTTAACACCTAAAATATACACCCTATAAAGATTTCCTCTAATAAGAAAAGCATGAGTATCAGCTATTGAAGGCTAGATTTTTATGTGTAATAGGAAAAATGATGCTAGCTGTAGACATATTTCTGTAAAAAACTATACTCAGGGGGCCGGCCCGGTGGCGCAGGCGGTTAAGTGCGCGCGTTCCGCTGCGACAGCCCGGGGTTCGCTGGTTCGGATCCCAGGCGTGCACCAATGCACTGCTTGGCAAGCCATGCTGTGGCGGCGTCCCATATAAAGTGGAGGAAGATGGGCACAGATGTTAGCCCAGGGCCGTCTTCCTCAGCAAAAAAAGAGGAGGATTGGCGGATGTTAGCACAGGGCTGATCTCCTCACAAAAAAAAAAAACCAAAAAACTATACTCAGTATAACAATGTTCATAGACTTCAAAAATATACTTAGTGATATGTCTAAGTGCTGCAGTAAAAAATAAAATCTACAGCTTTGAAAACTTGTCAAGGGAGACTTTTCATCCATAAATATCAAATACAAAACATGACTGGAATTACACAAATATAAGCATTTTCTTTAATATTTAAAAAGTAAATAATGAATGAATAATCTAGGATTCCTCAGTTCTGCTAAATAAAATGTAATTCCATACATAGTAGTAAATCTCTCGCAGAAATAAATACCCCCTTTAATAGCTTCCTGTTGGCCAATTTCAAATTTGATCCCTAAATTACTATTGGAAGAAATGACACATTTACAGTGTAATTGTCATACACTATGGCAGATCAGGGAAAAATTTCTCATAAATATGAAACATTTGGAGTTAGACATAATCTTATGTCAGATAAAATTCAATACTAGATAATTATGTTCATGCATATGATATTTTTCTGCTTTTTATACACTCTGACTAGTAAATTCCTCCAACAGTTATGAGTTTATTCCATTTCCTGTTAGCCTCCACTGTCCTGGATGGGTTTGAATGACGCCCTCTAGTCAGTCTTCTGGTTATTCTTAGTGGGCTCAAATTAGTCCGGTTCTGTAGAAGAAATGCTTATTTAACCTTCATGTAAAAACATTTAAGGGTTTTGGAATAAAAATAACCTCTCTTCAAACTTAGCTCTTCACTTACTAGCTTGTGTAATTTAGGACAATGTGTCATTTCTAAGCCTCATTTTTATGTAAAATGATTGCATAGTAATTATCTCTCTGAAGGTTAACTACGATAGCATATGTGAACTGTCCTACAAAATATAAACTGCATTTTCTTCCTTCTTTGTTTAAAATGTGCTTTAGACACTGTGTGAGGTTCTGAGAATTCATAAGAAACAATTCTACTCCTCAAGAAGCCCACACGCTATGCACAAAAAGAAATAGTTAAAGCCTCTTGTATTATTCCTACGGCCATGGATTCTTGCCCTGAGTCCCTGCTGGTATGTTCTCCTCTCTTCTCTCTCTCTTAGATGTTGTGTTGCTAGAGCTCATTCCTAGTCTCTGGCTCTTTCCTCTCTGCATCCTCACAAGGCTTTGCATCCTCAAGGCTTTAACTAACCTGAAAATGTTAATAGACTCTAAATTTCTACATACCACAGAATTTTCTTTCAAAATCTGGTATTATATAACCAGTGCCTTTCTTGACATTTGAACTTAGATAAATCACAGAGAGCTCCGAGTTACATTTTCAGAAGCCTTGATATTTCCTCCCCAGTTGGGTATTCCCTCATGCTTCCCCATCGCAGTAAATGACACTGCCACCTACCAATTGGCTTGATCCAGAAACTTTGCCTCTTCCTTATTTCTTCTGTTTCTGTTAGCACTCACATTACAACCACCAGCCAAACCAGACAATCTTCTCCCAAAATTATATCTGGAATATTTTCATTTATTATCAGCTTTGCTGCTACAACTTGAATACAAACCAGTGTCGTATCTTGTGTTTAGTATTGTGAGAGCTTCTTGTTTTTATTCTTCTTCTATTGCTCCTCTAGACTCCAAAATCCTCAAAATAATGAGAGTGATCTCTTGAAAATGTAAATTAAATCATGTACCTGCCCCTATTCAAATGGATTTCTTTTTGCTTTTTTTTTTTTTTTTTTTTTGCTGGGAAAGATTCGCCCTGAGCTAACATCTGTTGCCAATCTTTCTCTCTTTTTTTTCCCTCCCAAAAGCCCTGGTACATAGTTGTATATTCTAGTTGTAAGTCCTTCCAGTTCTTCTATGTGAGCCACCGCCACAGCATGGCTACTGACAGGTGAGTGGCGTGGGTCCATACCCCTGAACCAAATCTGGGCCACCGAAGTGGAGTGTGCCGAACTATAACCACTAGGCCATCAGGGCTGGCTCTCAAGTGGATTTCTTGAATTTAAATATAATTTAGGAGATATTACATGGCATACACAAATGTTTATAATTTGGTTCATATTTTCCTCTGCAACCTCATTTTACACCATCTATTCATGTGTCAATATTCTTCAGTTACCTGGGTCTTAACACAACAAATTCTTTCCAACTTTAGGGCATTGGTCTTCTGTCCCTTACTTCTTCAAGTTCATAAGTCTATCTTATTCTTGTGGTTTTATCACAAACATTCCTTAGGGAGATCTACAAAGAAGTGAAGTAGCGCTCACTGGATATATGGTAGATTGATGTCCAGCATCCTTTTCAACCTTCCTCTAGTGTCCTTTCATATAAGGCAAGGAGAGGAAAACCAAAAATAACATTTTCCAAACTCTGTGTATCTAGGTATGGCCATGAGATAAGTCTTAGCTAATGGGATCTAAGTGGAAAGAATGTTTGAGGCCTCTGGGTGGCACCTATAAAGAGAAAAGGTGAGCCCTCCCCTCCTCCTTCCTGCAGGCTGGAATTAAGGTGGGCTAATGTGTTACTTTGGAAAATGTGGATGAAGTAAATTCCCTAGGGATGGTGGAATAACAAGATGAAGGGATTTTGTCTGTGAAAATGTGTGCCTGGGGTCTACCTTCTCCTACACAGTTATGCGCAAAAAGAATAGGTAATTTTTTCCTTGATAAAACCACTATTACAGAGGGTCTCTGTTACAATGATTTGGTCCTAAGCCTTAATAATACAGCCCTCCATTCTTTATCTCTGAGCTCTGTTTCCTTCCTTCACATTTTGTAATTACTAGTTTATTTGCTTGTCAAATATGCGTCATTTCTACTAGACTGACTACAAGATAGAGGGGAACAGGAGCTTTTATTATTTTGCTAATTATTGGATATCCAGTGTCTATTTCAGTACTTAGTTCGTAGTAAGTTTGCAATACGTATTTGTGAATGTGGATGTAACAGAACGGAAAAATAAATTAAGTAAATGCTTTAAAATTATTTTTTATATAATTCGTACGTGTTAAAATCCCAGCAATCACCAAGGAAGATTTAATTCTGACGTAATTGATTAGACCAGGGACAGCTGTGGCCGGATATCAGGAGACCCCCAGTTGATTCCAAAGTGCAGCCAAAGTTGAAAATGACTGTTGTGATGGTTTCCCAGAAAAACACAATCCCTCATCAAAAATGTTGAGGCATTCTTACTGAGATATTTTGAGACGTAGCATGCAACTATCTATCAGATATTTTCACCAGTTAACTGACCCAATGCATGGGCAGCAAGACCCAGAGAAGGAAACATTAATCCACAGGGAAATATTGTCATACTACTGACCTTTCATAGATAGTAAAGTCAGACATAAAAATAAAGCCTGGGAAATAACTCAGAGGAATAACATAGGCCACCGCACTCTACAATTTGTGATCTTGGATATGATATTTGGCCGGTCTTGATGAGAAAACATTCTGTCAATGCTTCTGTTCTGATCACCTCAATGACCATCGTACTCCTGACTGCATTTGTTTATCAGTGGCCAGCACATTAAAATACTTATCAGTAACTACACCAAAGGGCTTTTGGTTTTGAAACTTTGTAAAGACAACGGTTTAAAATAAGAATTACTGATCACACAATAGAATACACTATATAAATTTTCTTAATAGTTAATAAACAAGCACACATAGACACAGGATAAATGACAGACCATATTCTATGTGGTTCCATGAATACCGAGATTTGTTGGAACCTCTAGGCAGGTTTGGCTATGGAAATATTTTCTAACCTGGGCCTCTGGATTTTCCTGTTCTTTCACATTTATGATTCAGTCAAATGTTGCCAATATTTCTCTGCCTCCAAAACTAGTTCCCTGTCTATATAGATCTGCACAGAATAATTGTATAAGCAGTTTTAACTAATTGCAACTCTATACTAATGGTATGGGGCTACTTTTTTTATACTGTACCTTTCTATGTCATATTAGAACTCAAGGAGGGTGACCACCTTCCAATATGTGTCCCACAAAATTCTTGCTGTGACTGATTGGAATAGTTTCCTTCTTCTCTGTTTTGCATTAATAAGAGAAGTTGAAAAGTAATTCCATCTTTTGAGAGAAGAGGATTACCTCTTGCTTGTGAGCATGCAGAAAAACATCTGCTGTACTTACAGAACTCAGTGAACATATTCCTTTGTATGTAACGCTATAATATTTTCCTTCTAATGATAACCTAAAGTTTAACACTAGCTCTCATCACTGTTCAGAATTATATGAGTAAGAGAATTAAATTACATATAAAAATGTTGGGTCACATACCCAGACATATTTTGGAATTCCACAATAGTTAAAAGGGTTAGCAATATTTATCGAATTTTATTAGCCATCTACACAAGCATGGATATTGAAGTTTCATGTTAAAAACTTTGCATACTTTAAATATGATTGTACAAACATAAAAAAATAAGTTATTCTTTTGTTTCTTATCTTCTAAAATGAAATAATAAATTCTTTCCTAGAAAAAAAAAAAAGGATGAATTAACCGCTAAAGAAGTTGGAGCTAGATATATGTAAATTCTCTATAAAATGATCCTTATAGCTACTTACAAATCAGGAGCAGTAAGTGACCCAAGACATACTTTCTACCAAAGAAAAAATGGCACCATCATTCTCACACATGTTTGCGTTCTACTAAATACATATAATATCTATGTATATATACTATATTTATAAAAATGTACATAAATAATTATATATGTGTATATTATATATACATATATGTAAAAAATTACCTTATATAAAAAAGTTTTGAATTTTAAATTGTTCTCAAAACAATAAGAATCTAGGACATCTTTAAAAACCTTCAAATAAGAACTTGATGTTTATAGTATTAGGACTATACATTATATATATATTATAATTAAAATTATATATTGAATACACACTAAGTGTATTTGAATACATATATATTCAAATACAATCATGGGGTGATTCGAATCATGAAATAAATACATAGAAATTTATAATCCTAAATTCCATGAGTTTATTCTGTTTCTTTAATTCCTATAAGCTGGTGTAAAGTACATGAACCTTGGAATCACAATAATGAGCCAAACCCAGACATCGTCTTGTGGATTCCAAGGATAAAGCATATAAACTTAATTTATGAAAGTTCATTATGCCTCAATAAAATATACTGTTGTTATTACATATCAAGAAAAAAGTTCTCAGTTCTCGATCTAATGGACCTGTGCATCATGACTCCATGCAACGTTATATGCACAAGAGATACATAAAATTCTTACTGGTTTTATGGACAGTGTGTGTGTCTACTTAACTATAATTTTGTCACACTAAGTGAAAATATTTACTGGGTTAAGAAGTCAAGTGAAATGCATGGATCTGTAGTATCAAGATTAAATTTTATTAAGTATGTGTCATGCAACCAAATATACAATTGAAAACAAATATTTAGAACTAGACTATCTACCTTGGTATCACTAGTTCAGGCTATAGAATATAGATATAACTTCAACTTTGGTAAACCTTTAATTTTCAACACTATGTAGACTAATTATCATATAAATCTTGAAAGAATTCCCCATGGCCCTCCTTAAAATATTTCAGGGTTTTCAAAAGTGAAGCATTTGCGAAGACTCTCACCTCTCAACATGTCTAATTAGCTCTCCTAGCGCATTGAGACATACAAGTCTCTTTCAAAATTCAAAGCTAAAGTTAGAAACTTAATTTCAAATGATATCAAAACCTGGTCTGATAGCACTTTGGTTTTCCACGTAAAATGAAATGCTTGAGAAACTGTAGGCAAATTACCATGTTAAATTATAGTCATCTGCCAATGTTTCAGCCTTTTAAAAAGATTTTTATTACAAGTTATTGAAAATTAAGCAGATAATTCTGAATCTTTATATGAGTATAAAAAGAATGATATTAGAACCTTAAGTTAAATACTATAGATGAAAACGATCTCGCTTTGTTTTCTTTGATAGATAAGTATTATTGTGTATTCTATACCAAATAGCATATCTGCATTTATTACTTATGGCATTTTTACTTTGATATATATGAAAAATATACATATATATTAGAGGTATATATAGAGAGATGGCTCCAAAAAGATTCACCTCTGATTAATCTTTGTAATCAAACATGTTTTTGACTCTACAAGAATTTTGTTCCTGTACCTAGTATTTATGTATGACCAACGAAAGGTCCTTAACATTCATAAATCCTTGTAATTTCAGAAAAAAATATTGCTTAAGATATAGTGATACAAAGAAATTCTTCTTTTTTCATCTGAAGTTTTAATTTAACCGGGCATGCTGTCATTTTCTTTGCTAAATCTCACAACTCCATGATAGAGAAACTTGGAAAGCAACTTAAATATCCATCAAAGGGATATTTTCATATAGCAAATAATTATATAACACTTAATACATGTCAGGCACCACTCCAAGTACATTACAAATTTCTCTGATAAATGTCTTGCACATCTAATCCTATTTTGGCATCTGCTTCTTAGATGATCAAAACAAACACAGAGAGTCTACTGGTCCAGGTGGTCCAGAATGCTGCTGGTGACAGATGTGATGTTAGTGACCCTTCTTAATCTATGAATTGAATACCCATGCCTTGGAAATCTTGGACAAGACAATCTTGTCTTGAATGCTAGTTCTATTTTTTATCCTTTCTCCCTGTGATAATTTCTCCACTGGGGAAATAAACTGGAATTAACAGAGAATATTTCCCCATGACTTGAGCATTCTGCTAGTGATTTATATATTATATATCATATGCCTTGAGATTTATTAATGAGATTGTGTGTCTTCACTACCAATCATCTCAGGTGTAAAATAAGGAAGCAGGAAGGCGGAACACATGGCAAAGGCAAAAGCAGCAACCAGGTTTGCTTCACTCTGGTTGGGTATCAGCAGACTGCCAACACTAGGGGACAGTGTTATCCATTTCTACACAGACATTTGAAACAATTTAAGTCAAGGGATTTCACCAGCAGATGGCCAAGAAAGCTATTTTGATGAGGTTTAGTTTTATTATTTAATGCTATCTGAAATCCAAAACTTTTAAAAAGTTTGAAAAAGTTAGAAGTACTCTTCTGAATAGTTCTATCACTGTGGAGTTTCATTTGTTAATTAAAAAAGTAATTTATTAACTGATTTGAAGCCTTAAAGGAGGGAATTTTCTTTGATCTTCGACCAAGAATTAATATAAGGTACATGTTTATTTTCAAGATATCATCTTTTCTTTAATTACAAACTATAATTATGAATTTCAATTATATGACATTCTAAAAAGGCAAAATTATTAGGATAGAGAAGAGATCTGGGTTTTAGGGGAGGTAAGTAGAGGGAGGAGAAATTTTGTGGATTATGAAAATGCTCTGTATTCTGATTGTGATGACGAAACATCCTATGAATGTGTGAAAACCTGTAGAATGTACACTGGAAAGAGTAGATTTTACTATCCACATGTTAAAAAATAAATAAGTAGATGGATATATGCTGTTCTTTGCCCGGCCACTGTATTTTTTGATATTTATCAAAACATTACTACTAAATCATTGAAGAATTTATCGACAATAGAACCACAATTGCTAGGTAGCCCTTTATGTAATGAAAAATGCAGGGAATTTGATGCTCCAGAAACAAGATATAATATAGCAATATGAAAAGGAGTTTGAAATAATTAAGCCATTATTTGTTTAAGAAAAGATTATTAAAAACAGGCAAACAGAAAATAATCATACAGAAATCCTGGAAATTAAAATATAATATTTGAAATAAGAAGTGCTTACTGTGGATTGAAGTATTACTACTTAAGTTATTGAATTTAACAATTGAATCCCAATTGCTGGGTATCATATTATGTAACAATAAGTAAAAAAAATAATTTGGCTTGGTAATCTTGTGAACTTGGTCAGAGGTCATAGCAAATCCACTTCATAGGGATGCACAAGAAGTCAGGAGTGAGTGGGATTACCATAGAAGGTAATTCTTGCTGAATATATGGTCACTTATAAAAGTATAAAGCATATTAAAAAGTCCATAGCCATCTGGTACAGAAGTATTCCCAAAACATGGGATACTTTATGCTCCTAAAACAAGATATAATAGAGTTATGGAAAGTTACCTGAAATAGTTTAAACTTCTATTTGTATAATAAAATTATTATTATATCATTAAAAGTAAAAGCAGGCAAATGTGAAAAATAGTCACACAGATATCTTGGATGTGGAAATATAATGTTTGAAACAAATATATTATGTGGACTAAATCATAAAGACTAAACACAGTTGAATAAACAATCAGTGAATTGGAAGACAGATATGAAAAAATCACTTAATAAAACACTGAGATATACAGAGAAAAAAATAAGAGGGATTGAGTACACTGTAGACTGACAAATTACAAAATATTTTCCAAAATAAATGATTCAGAGAATATGGAGGTGTGCTATTCATTGGGGTTGTTAGAAACTACTCCACTTCTCCTCCTTCCTAGAGTCTGGTAAGGCTTGTTCCAATTGACTTGTTTTGGCTCATTGTGTGATAAAAATTGAGTATTATTTTTTCCAGCTATAATAGAATATTTTGTATCAGAACAAGCTCCAACTGAGAACAAGAAGCAAAGCTGGGTATGTTTAGAATCCTTGTAGAGCTCCCAAGTAATCTACAGCTTGAGGGGCTATGATACTGGAATGCACAGAGAGGTGTGTCCCAAATTCAGCTATGATTTACACCTTGAGATATTTATGGATTTCCAAGCAGTGAATGAAAGGCTGAGAAAATGAGCAGAGGTCTTGAGAGTGTGATGTTTTTGGGAAGAAAAATCCATGAGGTCAGGGCAAGCAAATGAAGGAGGTCCCTGGTAAACATCCATGTTTTCAGTTGAGCAATTTGTAGATTTACCACATAAAAGGAAGAAAAACCAAAAATAGAACAATCTTCACAAAAACTGAATCCCAGCTACCAGTCAGCTCAATCTCTGATCTAATTAAAGTAACCTAACACAACACTAATTGCCTGCCAGAAGAAAAATAATTCCTTTTTTCCAGAATGGTAATATCATCCATGCCTTTAGCCTTTTTTAATTAAATGTTTTATTTTGAGATGTTTGTAAATTTATATTATATTGTAAGAAATAAAACAGAGAGATCTCATGTCCTCCTTACTTAGTTTTTTCAAAGGTAACATCTTGTGTTTGCCTCACCACAAGGATCTCTCACGGGCCCTGTAATGTCTGTGTTCTTCCTGTCCCCACCTGCAGCTTAATCCCAACAACCACTAATCTGCTTTTTATTTCTTTAATTTTGTCATTCCCAGAATGTTATGTGAATGGAACCATACACTAGGTACATTTTGGGATTGACTTTTTTCAGTTGGCATAATTTTCCAGATTCACACAGGTTGTTGCATGTATCAATAGTTTGTTCATTTTTATTGCTTAGTATTATTCCAAGGTCTGGACATACCAGTGTTTGTAGAACCATTCACACATTGATGGCTATCTAGGTTGTTTCCATATTTGTCCATTATGAATAAATCAGCTATACACATTCATGTACAGAATTTTGTGTGGACATAGGTTTTAAATTACCTGGGTAAAATGCCTAAGACTTTATCAAATTGCCGGGTCGTATGATAGCTACATGTTGAGCTAGTTAAGAAACTGACAAACTATTTTCCAGTGGGGCTCTACCATTTTATATTCCCACAAGAAATGTATGAATGATGCAATTGTCCACATCCTTGCAAGCATTTGGTGTTATCATTATTTTTATTATAGACATTCTGTCATTTGTGTTATGATATCTCATTGTGATTTTGATTTGCATTTCCCTAGTGGCAAATGATGTTAAGCAATGTTTCATGTACTTGTTTGTCATCTGTACATGTTCTTCAATAAAATGTCTGTTTATGTCTTTTGTCCATTTTCTAACTGGATCTTTTTTTTTTTTACTGTTGAGTTTTAAGTGTTCTTGCTCTAATCTAGATATTTGTCCTTTTTTAGAGACGTGCTTTGAAAATATTTTCTCATACTCTGTATGTTCCCCTTTCATTCTCTTAACAGGATTTTCACAGAGCAAAATTTTTAATTTTGATGAAGTTCAATTTAGTTTTTTCCTATTATGGATCACGTTTTGATGTCAAGTGTAAGAATTCTTGTCTAATCCTAGATCCTAAAGATTTTTTCTTATTTTTTTCCTTAAAAGTTCTATATTTTACATTTAAATCTATGATTCTTTTTGAGTTAATTTTTTGTGTAAATTGTGAAACTTAGGCTGAGATTATCTATTTACATTGTCTATCTATCTATCTACCCATCGTCTATCTATATCTATCTCTCTATCTACCTATCATCTATCTATATCTGTCTGTCTATCTATCTATCATCTATCTATCTTTCATCTATCCATCTATCCAACTATCTACCAATTGCCTACGGATGTCTACTTACTCCAGGACTATTTATTTAAAAGATTGTCTTTCTATCATTGAATTGCATTTAAATCTTTGTCAAAAAGTGATTGGGCATATTAGTGTAGGGCTATTTCTGCATTCTCTATTTTCTTTCATTGAGCTATGTGTCTATTCCTCTACTAATACTACAGACTCCTGATTAGATTATATTATTAGTATATATTATTAGACATTATATTAGATTACATAATTTCTTGAAATTGGGTAGACACAGATTCATCCCCCTTTATTCTTCTTATCCAAAATGTTTTTATCCCAACCATTCTATTGTTGAACCCATCCACTGAAGATTTTTTTAAAATTTGGTTCTTTTCTTCTGCAATTCTAAACTTTCCATTTGATTATTCTTTTTAATCTTCAATTTATTTTCTAAGACTTTTATTTCTTTGCTAAGACTTTTGCTTATTTCATTTGTTTCAAGTATATTTGAATTGCTCATTGAAGCATTTCTATGAAGAATGCTTTAAAATCTTTCTCAGGTAATTCTAACATCTCTATCATTTCAATGTTAGCATTTATTGATTGTCTCTTTTCATTCTGTTTCTTTCCTCCCTTGTTCTTATTATGACTAATGATTTTCAGTTGAGACCTGGACATTTTGAATATTTTGTTGTGAGACTCAGGATCTTACTAAATCTTCTGTATTAACTGATTTTTTCTGACATAGGTCCTGCAGGGAAAAAGGTAGTTGTGCCAGCTTGTTACGGCAAGGTGGAGGTAGAAATCTAGGTTCGCCACTCACCTCCTGTTTACACTGGAGGGGGTTCTCCTCATTACTGCTGGGCAGACATGAGGGATCTGGCTCCCCATTCCACAGATACCTCCCTGGCTTGGAGAGGAAAATGTGCCTCATTATTTCTCCACATATGGCTTCCTCTAACATCAGAGGATTGCTAGCTTTGTTACTGCTGGGCTATAAGGAAAGTCGACTTTCCCTAGGCCTCTCTGTATACCAACCCAGTAAGGAGGGGAGGGGATACCTGTTATTGACAAGTGGGAGTGGAAATCCAAAATCCTTATGTGGTTTCTATTGACATCACTGGGGTCCCAGTGACCACCTGGTGAGGATGAAAGTCCTGGCTCCCTATATGGCCTTCTCTGACACCAACATGGTGTCAGGACCAGCCTTGAAAGGGTGGAAGTATAGAATCCCCTCTCAGCCTTTGCTGGTGTATGTGTAACTAAATTTTTCTGTGGTGTTTGGCTGGAATAGATTTGTTATTGTCTAAAGTTTCTGTCTTGTTATTTTGCTTCTTTCCTGGTTCTTTGGCTAGAACCAGGGTTTTTTTGTTGGGCCTTTTCTTTGTCTGCGTCCATTGGCATCTCCATGTTGCCAGCTTTTCAGCTCCAAGTTTAGGATATTTAAGGCAAGAAGCAAACCCAGGGAACTCACTGCCATGTCACTTATGTTCTGAGGTCACCAGCCGATCTACTTTCTTCTCTCATCTTTGAGAGTCTTCCTAAGTTTGTTTAATGTCTAATGCCCAGGGTTTTTATTTGTATTTGGATGAATAGGGACATATATTAATCTTCCTGGAAGTGTAACTCTTCTACACTTTTATTTTATGCAAAAAGTCCAACATGGGCCGGCCCCATGGCTTAGCAGTTGAGTGCGTGCGCTCTGCTACTGGCAGCTGGGGTTCGGATCCCAGGCGTGCACCGACGCATGGCTTGTCCGGCCATACTGAGGTGGCATCCCACATACAGCAACTAGAAGGATGTACAACTATGACATACAACTATCTACTGGGGCTTTGGGGAGAAAAAGTGAAAAAAAAAAAAAAAGGCGGAGGATTGGCTATAGATGTTAGCTCAAGGCTGGTCTCCCTCAGCAAAAAGAGGAGGATTGGCATGGATGTTAGCTCAGGGCTGATCTTCCTCACAAAAAAAAAAAAAAAAAAAGTCCAACATACAGTAAATAATTGTCAGGCATATTAGGAAACTGGAACAAATTATCCAAAAATCAAAAAAACAAAAAGACAATTAAAACTAACCCTCAGGAGTTATTATATATAAATTTGGATACTGGAGTTGTTATATACATTTTTTAATATAACTGTGAAGTGAATATTATAAGTAAACAGAGTATGGATGGAGAATATCAGCAAGAATTGATATCTATGAAAAAGAAAAAATGGAAATATGAGAACTGAAAAATAACCAATATTTAAAAGAATGGAAAGTAGAATTAATATAAAATAATTGAGACAAATTACAAAAGTGAACATTTGAAAGAATAATAGAAAAGATCAACATTTTGGAAGATGAAACAACACTAAAAAAAGGGAGAGAGAGGAAAATATCGCAGTAAAACGATATCAAGACTGAAATAAACACAGACACCCACGCACACACACGTACATATTGACAGTTAAGACAATGCTATGAACAGCTGTATGCAAAAAATTAAATTAGAGAAATGGGAATTTTTCTAGAATATTATAATTAAAAATTACTCAAATTACCCAGATTAAAGACTAAACATGATTAGACTACTAAACGTCACACACATTTCATTGCTACTCAAGTCTCATCACTTTCAAGATACAAGATCTAGATAATTTACAGTCATGTTTAATCAAAACCTCAAAAAAAAAAAAAGGATAACATATCATCAAAAAACCCTCTTCTAGAAATTAGAAAAAGCAATAATTCTCCCTAACTCATTTTCTAAAACTAGAGTAATGTCAAAATCAAAACCATACAATTTAAATTCAATTCAAATGAAAATTATAAGGTAACATCATTTTTGCTTATATATATAAAAATTCTAGATAAAATATGAGCAAACCAAATAAGGTATTTCTAAAACAAAATATTATGGTTTATTTTAGCCTTGAAAGAGTGCTTTAATATTAGATAATTACAACATTATCAGGCAAAAGAAGTAAAACCAGATGATCACCTCTGTAGATCCATTAAAAAAAGGCATTTCATGAATTCATGTTAAAAAAAAAAAAACTTAGCTGACTTGGAACAGAATGAAACTTCATTAAATTGGTAAATGATATCTCTCAAGATATTACAGCAAACAATGTACCTATTCATAAAAATTAACCAAATCTTGAAAGTAAAGCAAGAGAAGGGCTACAAATCCTTTCAATTTCATTGGCTCATAGTAGAATTATTTTATTATCAAGAAGAATGCACCTGTGTTTGACTTTGTTATTTACTTATTAATTAGAGCCCAAACACTGTGAAATTACATGTTCTGTTGCAGGTTACTATCTATAGAAAAGGTAACCCCCACAGTTACAATGTTTTGCCTGTAGGGCATTAACCAGTTTTGTTTCCATATGTAAATTCATTTTAGCCTCGCTTGATTATACATATTTACCTAGAATCCTGACTACCATTTGATAAGTGTTCTCATTAAATAATGAATTAAAAAAATTTGACATATATTCATTTATGTTTCTATGAGAGTTCTGTTTATAATTTTGAAAATTATACTCTATCTGTACTTAAAATAGAAACTTTAGAGACATTGACATTAAAGTAGAGAATAATGCATGCTCACTATCTTCACCTTTATAATACAAGATTAAACTGTAAATTTACAGTTCTGTTCATTTATAGAGAAACATTTATAAGAAAATAAACAGAAATGAAAAATTGGAAAAGAGAGTATAAAAGTGTCCGTTTTGCAATATACTGTCCAGGCACACATGAAAAGATACGTTAATTCAATGGATATTTATTATGCTTTCATAACATGCAAGCCACAGCCATTAGGTCTCATCCCAAGAGTATTTCTCTGTGAATAGTGATTTAAAAAATAGAATAGTTTATATGTTTTGGGTTTTATATGTTTTAATACAAGTGATGATTTAAGTTGACAAATTTCACTTAACATCTTTAATAAAAAAAAGAGTCCGTTATATGTATATGTATCATTCCTTAATTCGTGCTACAGGTATTTATACAACACTCTGTCTGCACCAGGCACTTACTATCAATGTGGTCATCAACTGTAGTAGCTCATCTAAGAAGAACATTATCCATCTGATCATGCAGGGAAAATTGCCGATTAATTAAGACTCCAAAAAGATCTGAAAACCATTGTATACCTCCTTGTGTCCTAACAACTTTACTTCCAGCGCTTCCTATCCAAAAAATTGGTAAAATCACCAACACAAGACCTCAGACCTGAAGCCTAGGAATCACGTTTGACATCTCCACCCCTATTCTCCCTCTTGATCATTCTACCTCCTCAACATTTCTCACATTTTTTCATTTCTCCACCATACTTGTAGAAATCTCCATCAACGCTGGTCAGGACAACCAAATGGGTTCTCTCAAAAAGCTGAACGTAAGAGCCATCAGAAGATCTTTTAAAAAATAAATTTCAGGGCCGGCCGGCTGGCGCAAGTGGTTAAGTGCACGCGCTCCACTGCGGTGGCCCGGGGTTCACCAGTTCGGATCCCAGGCACGCCTGACGCACCGCTTGTCAAGCCATGCTGTGGCGGCGTCCCATATAAAGTGGAGGAAGATGGGAACAGATGTTAGCCGAGGGCCAGTCTTCCTCAGCAATAAAAGAGGAGGATTGGCAGATGTTAGCACAGGGCTGATCTTCCTCACAATAAACAAACAAACAAATAAATAAATAAATAAATTTCTCGTACTATTACCTTACCAAAAATCAAAGCAAGACAAAACAAAACAAGCAGAAAAAAATACCCCACAAATCCCAGAACGTATCAATATATACAGTAGTGATAATAAATTTAAACATGTAGTTTTCTGGTCATGATATCTACTCATGCTACTCAAAGTGTGGGCCATAAACTATTTCTGGTTCTCAAAATATTTATTGATGTCCAAACTAGATAAGAATATAGAAATTATGGGTAAGATTTTAGAAATTATATAGCAATTTGATATTACTGTAACAGTTTTTTATTTTAGCAAAGTATCTTGCTAGATAGACTAGAAAAG
The DNA here is from genome assembly GCF_020826845.1 of Diceros bicornis minor. Classification (NCBI taxonomy): domain Eukaryota; kingdom Metazoa; phylum Chordata; class Mammalia; order Perissodactyla; family Rhinocerotidae; genus Diceros; species Diceros bicornis. Next base: position 51,974,197 of record NC_080759.1, on the reverse strand, counting down.
ATCAAAAAAAGAAACTGTTTCACCAAAAATATTTGAAAATGCATCATCTAGACTATACAAGTACTACAATTAAGTTAGACTATATGAATAATTGCCAGTTTAATATTTTAATGCTTTACAAGCTAGCTACTCAATTGCAACTCATATTCTAGTGTTACATATAATAACATTAACAGCCTTGAGTGTCCTATTTTTTGAAATAGGGAAAAACTAGACAACCATTAATCAAGTAAGAATTCCCAACATATATTGGAAACAGGCTTACATGATCTCTAAATTTCCTTCCTATTCAATCTTTTTATGTACCAAAAGATCAGGTCTAGGCAGTAGTTTTCTTTATCTTTCCTATATTTCTTCTCAAAAAATTAAATTTCATTTTATATTACTTAGATTCGTGTACATGATAAATGCATATTTAAACTTCAATGATAGCATACAAATTGGGATTATTTTTGACAAGGACATTTGTGGTTTGACAACATTTCTGTGAGTTTTCAATATAGTGACCCAATTGTTTTTACTTTTCTAATGAGAAAACCCACAGGTGAAATTGTTAGGTCAGCTTGATTTGTTATATAGATCCCTGTTCACTGGAAACAAGAATAGGCCTGGGTCAGGGAACCAATTATTTCATTCCTTCCCCTTCCTGACTGCCAGACAATGGTGATTTCTGACCTCAAATAAGAAATTATACATTTGACCAGTGTTTGTCGGAAATAATTTGTAACAGGTTTCACCTTTGGTTTATTATGTTCCAGAAGCTTATATCTTCCCATTACATTCTTCTAATTTTATTCTGAATCACTATTGTTGCTTCAAGCTTGAATGTATTTGTTTTTTCTTACTGTTTTGAAAATGAAGCCGGCTCTTGCCCTCTGTACCACGAACAGTAATGAAATACATAATCGGCGTGGTGATTTTTATTGCCCCAAAGAGATTTCTTTCCTGATTAAAAATTAAAGGTAGCAATAAGATTTTTAAGTTTCCTTCCAAGTGAAAATATTTTTCTATATTGGATCTCAGTCATAATGAGTAAGTATGGCCATTATCTATTATAAATGAGCTACTTTATAATAATTGAAATAGCAGTGAGGTTTAGAGGGCTAAGTTCATGTCACATGTTCTGAGGAGGGTCAAGTTTTACGTGCAAAAGTTTTTTGATATGGACTTATATTGTACATCTGTGAATTGTTCAAGAAATGTTTATGGCCATCCATTGTGTGTACAGAACTGTGGAAGGCACATTGGTGGACATAAGTTATGAAAGGTGTCACCTAACACTCTTAATTTTTAATTATGAGAAACATTTGCGTTCAAATGAAAATGGATTATTCAGAGAGTCTGCTTGCACTGTGGATAGAAAATGCAAGTTATCAGAGTTTGGAGAAGAGAGAAATCAAGGTGGAAATGGTTAGGGAAGTCTTTGAAGAGGACAAGACTTTGAGGAAAGGGTAAAATTTATAAAGTAAAGGATTTTTAGTCATGTGTAACTTTTGGTATGCCTAAAAGGAATGCCTAACTTATAACGGGTAAGAATGAGTAGCCTTGGTGATGTGTGTATACGTTAGAGGTGCCTGAAGATCAGATCCTATTTTTCATTCAATAACCTACATTGCCTCTATAGACGCTGTATCTCTTAAATAGAATAAGGTACGTACAAACAAAAAAATATGGCAATAAAAAGTATCAAATTTAGCCTTGTAAATTACCAATTTAACTTCAAATTTTGATTGGAAAAATTGGTCAGGATAATAAAAGCAACAATAATTTGTTGAGTGTTTACTAGAAGCTTGCAGCAAAATCTTATTTATTCCTCACCAAATCTTCAGGTTTGATGTTGTAACATCTCTTATGCTCTTTTCTTCTTGTTACATATTTTGCATAGGTGGGAAGGTGATCAATTTGGTTGCATGTATGGACATGGGCACTGGAGGTAACTTTTTAATCGTTTTGCAAATTCTAATTATTTTTTGAGCCTTTCTGTTAGAATAGTGACAGAGTCAGCAGAGGTGGTATTGTGGGTTCGAGGGAAATTGTTAAAGAAAAGACTGACAGGAATATCTTCGACTAAACCCAGAGAAATTGTCTCCTGTGTATCCCTAACATTGAAATCTCAGCTTCACTGAAAAATTATGGTTTGTGGAAAACAGATTATAGAAAACTTGTTCATGTATCATTAGATGTTAGGCCTCCAGTTAGAAATTTATTTTTCATCTAGAATAATGCCATATAATTTTCCTCTCAGGAGAGGAAAAATTACTCAATAACTTGGTATGTATTATGACGTTTTGGTGAATAGGATTGGCACAACTTCTTTTCATTTATAGTCAGCATAAAAGTACTACTCTTAAAAATCTTGCTCACAATTTATACAGAAAACAATATCTAGATGAATACGATATCTGCTTACATTTGTAAAAATCAATATGTCCCTAGATCTATGTTTTTGTGTTAGATTTTTAAAATATGAGCATATAAAAATGTTTGAAGTCTTCCCAAGAATAAAACCAGGTAACAAAATTATGAGTTTCCAAATATGTGGAATATATTGAGACATGCACATGCATATAATAGGAAAAATAGCACTACATCTAAAAAAGGGCTCTCATAATTTTGGTCTTATGAATCAAATGTAATGAATTGGCCAAGTCTCTTGAAGTATGGTGCTGGCTCTCTCGCCAAAAAAAGCTATTTGCTATAAATTTACAAACTATATTTTCATTTCCTAACTTGAAAACCATTTTATCTTATATGGGCTTAGTTGTTTTCTGAATTTCTTGTAATTCTAAATTTCTATAATATAATACCATATAGCCCATGTCTAAATGTTAAAACTAGATGTAATATTCAACATGCCTAATACTTCTATATATGTTGTATCATATTTAGTTTAATATTAAAGAATTCAGCAATGTAATTGTGCCTTGGGTTCTATTTATAAGTTGCTCTGCATTAGATTTGTAATAACAAAAGGAAATGTATTAAAGGAAATGTAGCATGTGTGGATTTGAGTATGTGTCATTTGTTGAATATTATATGCTTACATTGACAATGCCAACATTTTGAATGGCTTCAGGGCACATGTTTCTACAAAACTGAAGTCCTATGTTGCCAGTTTGCAACTCAGAAACACAAGCCAGGAATCTAATAATGAGTACCACACATGGGTTGTGATTCTGTTTTGTAAATATTCCAATATTCAGGCTAATGAAGGTGAATAAGTGCATGGAGAAGGCAAAAACTTTTGTTTGTCTTTGGAAATCATCATATGGACTTTTGGCAGCAGATTTGCCTAACATAGAATTTTCTGGTAATGTTTAACATATTTTACAATTCTCCTCTATTTATTCACTTGATGAAGTCAAGAAAGTCTCTAAGTAGAGTTCTGAGAGGCTTAAACAACCCAAATTTGGATTCAAATTTTGCTACAGATGATGGGAAGGGGAAATGCATAGATGAGTAATTACAGAAGTGAGAATTTACTTTATCTGTATATTAATATAATATATGATCTGTCAGAATGCCAGAGACTCATCTTCTAGTTTTGCAGAAGAGCCAAGAATTCTTTTTGAAATCTTATCCACTGCTCAGCCTTGATTCCTTCAGGGAGATTTTTCTCCCTGAAAATAATTCAATAATTTTAATATTTAAGTTTTGAAATGGTCACATTGGAATCCCAGTCACTTATGGGCAAGGTATTAGAGTGAATCTTTCATTTCTATGAAGAACAGTTCATGCAATTTCTGCTGTTAGAAATTTAGTTCCTCTGAAAGCTATCATTTTGTGTTGTGCTAATATTTTAGAAATACAACCTTTTAAAAGTAGTCTTCTTTACTGCTAGGCAAATACAGCTCCAAGAGCATTTATTTATCAGGGGCATGACTCCAATTCAACTAACAGAATTGTGGTTCTTGCTTTTTTAGGAACCATAGCAAGATCCCTTTTAATGTTTATAGACTTAATCTTACTTTGCAATATTTTAAAGTCATTTTGGCTTATAAAAACGTTAAAAGAACATAAACAAGGGTCTGATGACCTTGCTTCAACTCTGGTCTCCTCTACTTATTAACTGTGTATCCTTAGGGAACTGATTTGGTTTCTCAAAGAGAATGTTGATCTGTTTAGCAAATGAGATTAAAATGACCTTTGACTGTCTCTCATGACTGTAAACTGGATCACAACATATAATAATGCATGCAGAATTCTGCTCAAACCAGTAAGCTATATTACAAGTTTAAGATAATTTCAGTTTCAATGAGTACATGTGAAGTTTACAGGATGCACGACAAAAGAATTATAATCAAAGCCATAGTTCCTGTTCTAAAGTAATGTGTCTATTAGAATTTGAGGTATTAGCACTAGCATTTGAGTTAGGTGCTGCAAACAGCAGATCAAGGTGTTGAGAAATAGAGGCATTAAGTGAATTTCCCAAAGTGACACATTTGACAGTGGAGCCGGGATTTGAGCCCTGGCAGACATATTCCAGAGTTTTGTAATTTATGCACCTTTTCTAGCTGATGTCAATGGGCTTATAGGCCTGACTTGACCTACTCTCACCCACAAGCAGACATTTCTAATTGCACATTATATTTAAGGGAGAAAAAACACTTCCGAGCTAATAATTGTAACTCTTTAAAACTGCTATTTGGGAAAAACAACTCAAACTTTTATCTCACATTTCAACATTTTCCATTCCTCCATGACCTGAATTGCTCAAAGCTGTCATTTAGAAGAATAAGTAGAAAAAGACAATAGTTGAAAGAATGGACTGTGCAGCTGGAAGCCACAGTGTAGAGTCATGATGTTCTTCTTGGAGTGAGCACCTTGGGAAACTCACTTCCTTTCTGGGCCTGAATTTTATCTGTAAGAGAATACCAACTCTACTGAATGGTTGTGAGGATAGAGTAACTTCACATATGTAAGCTCTTGGAACAATCTGGTTTTACACAAGCACCGTATATGTGTTAGTGTAACAATGAGAGTGTATTGCTTTGTGCCATATGTATTTGAGGTATTTTTAAAATTGTTTTTATTTGAGATTTACATAAATGTGGTAAAGATAGTAAAGAGATTTTCTGTATACCTATCACCCAGCTTCCCTTACTGTTAACATCCCATATAACCATGGTCCTTACAAAGTAGATTAATGGTTACTAGGGGCTAGGGGATGTCTGAGAGTATAGGGGTCTGATAGCTAAAGCTACAAGGTTTCTTTTTGAGATGATTAAAATATTCTAATATTGACTGTGGCGATGTTTGCAAACATCTGTGAATAAACTAAAAAAATTTAATTGTAACTTTAAATGGATGAATTGTATCTCAATAACAATGTTTAAAAAATAAGTAGGTCCTCCAAAAATGAATTTAAATATTGAGATATATGATCAGATCAGGTTACTCATATCTTGGAATTAGATAGAGCAGCATGGCTGTTGTGTCACAGAGAACCTGAACACACTGATGTAAGGTGAGTAGAAGAGGAAACATCTAGAAAATAAGGATATTTATACATGTCCACATTTTAGCAAAATGATTAATGTAGTGTTCCTCAATAGTAGTGACGTAGTATTACAACATAAGCAAAAGGGAATGCAGGACAGTGGATTTTCTGAATCCCAACCACTAGGCAAGTAATGTCTAGAATTGGGCTCACACGTCTGCCTGCCATGGGCTTGCGTTCAAGGAAGAACCTTTGTCTTCAGGCAGAAGAAGCAAGGAAAAGGATGGGGAAATTTTTGAAGGAAAGATTTAGTTTTAGCAGTGTTTTAGAATGAGAAATGAAAAGGTGATCCTCAGGCTAAAATCGAATTATATATACAGGACTTTGCCAGGTGAGAAAAGACTTTAACGTTTACCAAGCACTTACCTTGTTTAGGCATGGGCTCACAGAAGAGAAAGATCAGGCACAGCTATTTTGGATCCTAGAAATTTGCCGTCGCAACTTGGTTTTGAAAAAAGGAAGGAAGACAAGGAACTAACAATGTGAGATTCTCTTGTTATAATTAGCTGTAAACCAGTTAATATTTACTAGAGGTCAGGGCAAGTGTGTTAGAGGGACTAAGGGATGAATCAAAGTGGCTTGCCTACAAATCCACTTGAAATATTAGGAATATGTTTTTGTAAGAAATCACTTTCAAGTCGTACCAAACAGATCATTTATTTCTGGTTTCGATCTCTTTTAGGTTCCTGGACCCAATTCCAATGTGTATGTGTGGGTGTGTGTGTGTATGTGTGTGTGTGGAGGCTGTGTATGTGTGTGTGGGGGCTTCCCCACACCACCAAGGAGCAATTCTTGGACACCAGCTGAGTGTCCTACAATTCAACTCAATTCTGACAATCTCTACCCAGAGATAGCATCAGATTCCACAGGCTAAGAGTTCAGTCCTACAAGACTGCCCCCCGCTCCCCCAGACACCAGTGGCAAGGCCAGGTTGTTACCTGTGTTTCTAACTTACTGGCTACAAACTGGAGGTTCCAAGGAATGCTCTCCTTAAACTTCAGATGCCAATCGCAAGTCCAAGTTGTTACCTGCACTTCTGACCCACTGGCTATGAATCAGAGGTTCCCATGACCCCCTCCTTGGGTTCAATTAATTTGCTAGAGCTGCTCACAGAACTCAGAGAAACATTTTACTTACTGTATTACTGGCTTATTATAAAATAATCTGATAAAGGATACAGATAGACGTCCAGACAGATGCACAGGGCAAAGTATGGGGAAAGGGCAAAGATCTTCCATGTTTCTCTGAGCATGCCACTCTTCCAAATCTCCATGTGTTCACCAACCCCGAAGCTCTCCAAACCCCATTGTGGGAGATCAAGATTTGGCCATCCTAAAATATATCTCTTTACCTTGATTGTTTTCTCTGAGGGACATTTGACCTCCCCCACTAACTGTCTAAAGAATTTGACATGGTGGCTCCTTCCTGGAACAGATCTATCATGATGGCTGTAAAGATAATGTAGGATAGAGGTTACAATAGATAAGGCACCAACAAGCCCTCTTATTGGAAGTTCTGTCTCTCTGGCCACATTCTCTGGATGGCCCTGCGAGGAGTTGCCAGACAATCATTTACATTTATAAGGGAAATCTCCATTTGTAAAGGTATCTCCTTCTCTCTTTTGGGAAGGGGGGGGAATGGCCTCATTTCTAGAGGCTTATCAATGTGGAAGGTGAGGCCTTAAATCTGCATAATAACCTTACTCTTGTTTACTGTGCTTTAGTGGTAATCTCCTGTAACTGACTCTCCCCACTCCCAAAATCCTCCTTTGTCATTGGCTGAACATGGTATTTAAGACTAGAATTTCTGCTATTGTGTTGAGAAACGCAGTGTCCCTGCTTTCTCCCATGTATACATGTTATTAAACTTGGTATTATTTTCTCCTGCTAACCTGTCTTGTTAATTATTTGGCCAGCCATAAGAACCTTAAGGAAAAGGGCAGAGGGAGATTCTCCCTCTTCCCCCGACACCATCCTTTTGGATTTTTATGGAGGCTTCATGACGCAGTCATGACTGATTAAGTGATTTTCCATTGGTAATTGATTCAATCTCCAGCCCTTCTCCCCTTCTTGGAAATCAGGGGTGGGACCAAAAGCTCTAACCCTCTAATCGCATGGTTTGTTCTCCTGACAACCAGCACTCATCCTTAGGTGTGGTCCACAAGTCACCTCATTAACATAACAAAGATACCTTTATAACTCTCATCACAGGAAACTCAAAGTTTTGGGAGCTCTTTACCAGAAACAGGAACCAAGACCAAATATATATTGCTATATTTCTTATATTATGTATAACAATATCACATGATCTCACTAGTAAAGTAGTATTTCTTAATCAGTTAACTATAGCCGTGTCATATATATATATGTATATCTAAACATGTATATTAAAAGTATATATAAATGTATAAATACTTTTAAAGTTCTGTTGGTGTTGGTGAGTTTTCATCCAAAACATAAAAATGGTTAAATAATTTTGAAAATTAAATTTTGAGTCATATCTTTCCTGGAAAGATTACACTTTATATGATTGATGTATCATCTTGTGGAAATAGAAACATTAGATGTAAGATAAAATTTGATATTCAACTAAAAGAGTTGTTTCAATAGATTTTAATGATACTAAAATAATGCTCCAACACCTGGAAATGGCCATCACCTGATGAAGTTTTTCCTGCACAGGTATTTAATGAAGGATTTTTCACAGAAGTTGAGTACACCACATGGACCCTCAGGAATGAAATACTATCACTTCAATAATTATTGAGAAGGGCACTTTTGAATCCCACAAGGAACAGCTTATATTCAAACAAAACCACGAATTTGACCTGCTGATTTTTAGTGTTATCCCCCACTATTTGAGGCAAGATAATTCCTCTCAAGAAAAGTCAAGTGATTATAGTGTTAGAATTCTTACCTAAACTCAATTATGCAGAATACAAAGTGTCATATATATAAAACACATGATTACTGTGTATTGGGTGAGATGATAGTATTTGTGATCTGATATAGTAAAAGATTTTTTAGACATTTTACCTTTTGATGTCTAAATGATCTTGGCTATTTCACTAATTAGCTGGGTGACATAAGACAACTACTTTAATCTTAATTATTGGTTAAGGCTTTCTTCTGATTCTGTCAATTGTAAACATTATAAAATGTTTTTAGGTATGGTGAAAAGGAAAAACAAAAACTCACTGGTCTAATTTGAGAAAAGTAAATTATACTGGGTTACTTTAAGGTGCGGTGTAGAAGAGGAGAAAGATATAGACATAAGATACATAGTGATACATATATGTGAAATATACAGAGCTAAAAATATTATTTTGTTGTAGTGTAAAATAATGTACTGGAAATCTATGTTCTATAAGCAGGAACAATAGGAAAGACTGAAATATTTAAATAAAATATTTTTATTAAAATACAAAATTTACATTAATTTTAAACATTTAAAATTTAAATAGCCTATTTAATAAACAAATTAAATAAAGTTTAATTTAAATTTAAAAATTAAAAGGCTATTTAAATAAAATAATATAAAAAAGTAAATAAAAATTTAAATTTAATAGGCTAGTTAAATAAAAAAATATATCTGAAGGCAATTGTGTCCCTATTCTGTAGAATTAACTTCCTATATTTTTATATATTTACAAGGATAAGTTTGAAAATAACATAAGACTTGATTTCAATTGTATCCTTTTTTAAATTGTCAGTTATATCCAAGCTAATTCTAGTTGGTGCATTGGTGATATAGTACTATTTGTCATCCTTCTTAGTTTAAAGAGAAAAAAAATAATTTCATTTCTTTGAGTTCTTTAAAAACTGACCTCATGGTGCCAGCCTGGTGGCGCAGCGGTTAAGTGCCCGCGCTCCGCTTCGGAGGCCCAGTGTTCGCGGGTTCAGATCCCGGGCGTGCACTGACGCACCGCTTGTCAAGCCATGCTGTGGCGGCGTCCCATATAAATTAGAAAAGGATGGGCATGGATGTTAGCCCAGGGCCAATCTTCCTCAGCAAAAAGAGGAGGATCAGCAATGGATGTTAGCTCAGAGCTAATCTTCCTCACAGAAACATCAACAACAATGACAAAAACTGACCTTATACTAAGTATTATACTTTGCTATAATTTTTCTGATAGATCTGAGCCAAAATTTTATACTTGTTCTCTGATATCTGTCCTATATTCACCTATGTTCCTTTACAAGTATTACATTGACAGTAGCATTATTACATAGTTCAAATGTAGAGAAGAGCACAGAGTCATGACATAAACACAATCATATGACACCCCCTCGGGTTGTATAATTTTGGGCTCTTTAGAAGCAGAGAGGGGTGCAGGGATTTGAGTGCACATGGTTATGAAGAAATGCTCTTCAGAAAAACCTGTGAAGGAGGGAGTGAAGCACGAGAGGGAGTTCATCAAGGACGTGGTCTCAAGAAAAGTTTAGCCATGGCTTTATCAGTAGGAAAAGTGTTCTGGAGCGTAAATTACCCCACAGGGTTTTCCTCTTTGAAGTAAGGTGACAGGCTGTGAATGAAAGGGAAGGGTTACTTTGGGGGGAGAGTAGCTTCTTTCAGGTAAAGGAAGCTTTCCGGAGAAGAGGTGTAGTTTCAAGCAATAGGAAGCTACTAATCCCAGCAACTGAGGGATGAGTGGCCAGAATCTGGGCAGGGTGCCACAAAGTCCTCTCCAGAGGTTAATTAGTAGAATTATCTGGAGTGGCTCTATTGGGCTCCCTCACAGCATAGCAATCTCTGGGTAGTGAGATTTCTTACGTTGCAGCTGGCTTTTCTCAGGGGCAGTGGAAGCTCCAGACCTCTTAAGAGTTTAGGTCCTGCATTAGCACAGTGCCACTGTCAGTATATTCTATTAATCCAAGGAAGTCACAGTTCACCCTCCTAAAAGGTAAGCAGCATCCATACCAGGGAGGAAAGGAATTACTGCAACTATTTTGTGTACTCTCAGAAACATTAAGTATGACGTTAATTGCAAATGTTTAGTAGGTAACCTTTTCTTCAGTTGAAAAAGCAACCACAGCAATACATTGAATTGGCCCAAGAGAGCCCTACCTATAAGGTAACACTGGCTTCCCTTCCCAACTGTGAATCTTGGTCAAATCCCATCAGTTGAATCGAAGTCCTCCGTCTCTCCATAAGGCTGGGTAGGATAGCGAGTCAAGTGCCTTATTCAACACAGCCATAACAGTTTGATTCTCAACCCTCCCCAAGATTCCCCAAAATATTGTACAGGTGCATATAGCCTTTAGTCCCCTGTTGAACTCAAGAGACTTTAGTCCTACCCCTAATCATCTTTCTCTTTAAGGAAGCTCATGTCAAGGTAGAGAAGTGGAGGGATCAGGGAGTGCCTCAGTAAGCAAACACTTTCAGATTTGAATGGCATGGAGGCTGTATGTAGCTAGAATGAACATTCATTTAGCCCACCCAAAACCTTGTCTCAGGTAGGAAGATCATCATTACTGTTTCTCTTTCAGCTTTGAGGACCCCTTTATTCAACAATCACATCCACATTGCTTTCTGGTTGGGCCCTGGGGTATATAAGATTTGGCTGATTCAGGTTCGACTAATACAGCAGGGAAGTTTATAAAAAAAAAGATGTATACCTTAATTGGGGTCTTTTTTGTCCAATTTTCATGCTAACATCAGTCAGTATTTTGGAGGTGATGAGTGGGCAAACAAAGCCAATGAACCCTCAGGTCTCAGTGCCTTAACAAAATAAAAGTGTTTTCTTGCTCTTAAAAACTGTTCAATATGGGACTTCTTGGCTGGGTGACAGCCTCCAAATGTTGATTTAGAAGGCGAGTCTCTTCTATCTTTTTACTTCTCCACATTATTTGATTGAACCATATGAAATTTTCTATTTCATTATGTCTACCAAGGTAACCCTGGAAGTCATATGTATTCCTAAGGATGATAAACATGGAGAATTACACATGGGACATTTTCATGTGATAAGCCTGCCAGTAGCTGACATAATTTCTACCTTTGTTTATTGGCCTGGAATCAATCATTTACCCCATCATAACTGCAAAGGAGGCTGGGAAATGTAGTGTATGTAGCTCTATGTACGGGAAGGATAAACAGGTTTGGTTGATCAGACATCAGTAATAGTCACAGTCTGCTAACAAATAGTATTTTATCTTTCTTCCCACTCCCAGTAGCTATACCTAATTTTTGCATCCAACCACAAATGAAAGATTTTGAAGGGTGCAACTCATCTCCATCAGTCTCAGATATGGAAATTCCAAGTCTAGTGATCTATAAGCTAAAGAATTAAATTATATGCCCTCCCCCACCTTCATCCATATAAACCCGACATATTAAACCAGGGACAGTGCAATTGAACTAAAAACTTTTATTTCTCGTATTCCCTGGCCCAGTAGTTTTTTTCTCAACTGAATGGCAGCTACCTTGAGGCTGTTAGAAATAATGGTGTTAGTTGAGACGGGCATGCTCACGTATATGTCACAGGGTGAATATTAAGAAGACTTTATCGCTCAAGGCTGCTTGTGTCTTGTTCCATCTTTTGAAGTATAGAGGCAACCAGTTTTCCCAACACTTCAAAGCCCGAAATGACTCTCTCTATTCACTTTCATTTTTCATACAAATAGACTCATTCCTTTCTGAGTTTATCTTTTCTTGTAACCCCTTGCTAAAAGCAGAGAGTAAAAGCCAAAACACATTGTTACTCTGAATCTCTGCAGCTTTTTCACCTAGATTTAGACTCACTGGTTTGCCTTCTGTAGGTGCTCATTTCACCAAATAGTTTTGTGCTGCTGCATAACATCATTCCTCATATTTCCATCCGCTAATATCTTTTAAATTATTCCCCAGGTGTAACTTGGTGAAGTCTCTTAAGCACAGACCAGGAGGTTTGCTGGAAATGTCGACATATCTTCTGGCTTGGAAATTTCACCATAAAAATATGGTTTACCATCACCTTTTCTACATACTTGCCTTGTCCCATGTCAATGATTTCTGGAAGCACACAGAGGAGGCCACAACTTAATGAAAGAGGATTTGTCTCCCAGTCCTTGGAGTTTGAGAATTGTTTATAGGCAGTGTCCCTCGGGCAGCTGAGAGAGAAGTCAAAACCTCTTTGCTTTCAGGCTTACATGTCGTAATGTGTTGGCATCCTGCTTTGTACTGGTTTCAGTCTATCAGTAGTGATGCCTGTGGGCTAGAAATGCGTGGGGGCACTTACCTGGGCCCAGGGTCCACTTTCAGAACTAATGTTGTGGCTGGACCAGCCCTGTGGTTCTTGTGATTGCAAGATGTCCTCAGCAATAACCATCAGGAAACTTTGAAAGACTGGGTTTATTACTCACAAGTCCTGGAAGATACACAGCACACCTATGGCCACATAGCAAGGTTGTGTGGAGAAAGAGAGAGCGCCAGCCTGGGGTTCTGCTTTTATTGGAATCCAGGGTGGGGGCCTAGGGTTTTGTGAGTTCACTCTTTAATGGTGAATTTAAAACATAAGAAGGGGAATTAAAGTGCAGGGAGGGAAAGGTCAGTTGTCTAAGTCAACCAGAGATCTCTAAGATAAAAGGCAACTTGGGGAGGAGCTGGCTCTTTATTTAGTCATGTGGCTGGCAATGTGTTTATTCAAGCCATCTTTGTCTTTGAAGTGGATGCCTCTGCAATCAAAAGCTTAAGTCAGGCACTTGGCATAAAAAACCAACTGTCATAGGCTTATACTACACTTCCCCCTCTGTCCCAGATCCTTAGTCTACTGCAAAGATTGATTGGAAAGAGTCTTCCTAAAGGTAGCCTGCCACCCTGCATATGCTAGCATCTCATTCTAATCATTTTTATTTTCCAGGTCATCACCATTGACAAGCTCTGCTGAAGGGTAGTGTTACTTTGGTGTCTAGGTAATCTAGACATTCGCCTCTGGCCTAGAGATAACACTAATCAACTTCTAGCAGTACTTCTCCAAGACTGCACTCTTAACCATGGTACTTAAAAAAGAAATACATTCAATCCTGTGTATTATGAAAGAAATTCAAATCTGAATGATCATTTCATTTTTGGCATATTATCTAGTCCAGTCTTGACTCTCAGAAAAAGTTAGTTGATGCATATTGTTAAGGCTCCGTAAAAGTTATTTCATGTATTTCTGTTGGTTTTAATCTCGTGACCAACCTCCAACACTTCTTCCTTCTCCTTGAAGTTGGTCATCTGTGCAGAAAACACATTGGATCCTGAATATAAGGTCCATTTATAGGTCCATGTATAGACAGAGAGAGAGATTTATTATAGCATTTGGCTCACACAATTATGCAGGACAAGAAGTCCCAAGATCTGCTGTCAGCAAGCTGGAGAACCAAGACAGTCAGTGGTATAATTCAGTCCAAGTTCAAAGGCCCGAGAAGAAGGGAAGCCGATGGTGCAAGTCCCAATCTGAATCCAAAGTCAGCAGAATTGGAGGGGGGAGGGCACGATGGTGTAAGACCTGGTCTGAGCTCAAAGGCCCAAGAACCAGGAGCACTGATGTCCTAGGGCAGGAGAAGATCGATGTCCCAGCTCATGCAGAGAGATCGAATTCACCCTTCCTCTGCCTTTTTGTTGTATTCAAACTGTCAACAGATTGGATGATGCCCACCTGCATTGGTGAGGGTGAACTTTACTAAACCTACCAATTCAAATGCTAATCTCTTCTAGAAATACCCTCACAGATGCACCAAGAAATAATGTTTTACCAGCTGTCTGGGCATTCTCTTAGTTCAGTCAGGTTAACACATAAAATTAACAATCACAGATGCTTAGGTACTTAGGACCGTCAAACCATGCACCAAGGCTGATAAATTCTGTCAACTTCTGCACAAGTTCCACTTCAGCACCCTCCTCTATCATAGTCATAAGAATATAAGAATGACAATCACTTCACTTATTCATTTCTACACTATGCTGACATTTCTAACTATCTTGCAAACCAAGATATGTTCTTCTTGAGTGAAAAATTGCTATCTAATATTTCACTGATAAAATGCATTTCATTTTAGCCACCAAAATACAAAAATAAATATAAATATAGTATATGAATGAACACATATTTTACAAGACATACTTCCAACATACAGAGGTCTATATACAAATACAGCTATAGATACACCTCAATACATTCTTCCAGTTTTAGAAAAATAATTTTCCTCCTGATAAGTACTATAACCAAAATGATGTTGGATTAGATGCAGTATAAAAGTCCTAGTCGATACACCAGCTGTTGTTCATGCGTAAATAGGTCAGATTTTTCTTCCCTAAAAATCAATAACCTATAATATATATAAAAAGAGCATGCAATAATAGTAACTTGATTCCATAATACAATAAGGAAATGAGGTAAAAACAAGACTGATAATTTTGTTTACATGTATTTATGGCAGCTTCTTTTTATTATAGCAAAAACAAACCAGTTCCCAAAAATTATACTAAAAATCAAAACAACCCTAAACGAAACAAAATAGCCTTGCATATCCAGAATTGGGGAATTATCAATTAAATGATTCTATATAAAGGTAAAGAAACGTTAAACTGATGTTTACAAATAGCTTTGCCATGCAAACTAGAAAAATATTGTGATTCAAAAATATCTATGTATGTTATTTTTCAAAAATAAAAGACAAAAGATACATATCAAATTATTAACATTTGTTATTTCAAGGATGGCATATTTTTATTTTATTTTAATTTTTTACTCTATATATTCTTTTATGTCTACAGTAAATAGGTACTTTATACTCGAAACTAACAAATCTTATTAAAATAATGTATTTCTATTTACATTATTTTTTCAGGAATTAAAGAAAAACAGGATTTAAAAGCTGTTTTCTTTCTTTTCTCTCTATGCGTTTTTTCAGTTTGCCTATACAAGAGTATAATGTAGCATATATATTATTTTCTGCTGTCATTGAACAAGTAAGAAAATTAATGGTAACATTCCTGTCGTCTTCTCAAATGGGCCAGGCTCGCCCGCAGGTCTCTGATCTCATGGCGTCTCCCAGTACAAAGGGTAGACAGAAGCGCCTCTGCCCCTCATTGAAACTTCCACTCTGGCAAATGGTGATTCCTCAGCAGACCCCCAGACCTTCGGCTTTCCGGGCAGAGATTGCCTGCCTTGAACTATTCCTACCCTCTTTCTGCTTAACGTCCCTGAGAGTTCTAGCCCTTTGAGTCATTGCTGTTATAAAACCTTAAATCCTGTAAGTAAAATATAGAGTGAAACCTTTGAAGAATATACACCCAGAAGCAAAATCAATGACATTTAAATAGCCAAAAATAATAAT
This sequence comes from Diceros bicornis minor, assembly GCF_020826845.1. Taxonomy (NCBI): domain Eukaryota; kingdom Metazoa; phylum Chordata; class Mammalia; order Perissodactyla; family Rhinocerotidae; genus Diceros; species Diceros bicornis. The sequence continues at coordinate 51,958,393 of NC_080759.1, read as the reverse complement.
GACACTCTTATTTGTTAAATTTCATGCAAAGTGAGCTCTCTAATTATCATTTTAAAATAAGCTAAAATATGTATTTAATCTCAGAAATAATATAGCTTTCTTGTCTACATATTTTAATGATTTTGAGTATTGAGTATATAAAACTCTAAAGTCATTTTTTTCTTTATGTACAATCAAGAGAGAAAACTTTATAATTGAAATAGGAAGAAAAGGCATTGTTTTAACAATTTTTTTTATTGAGGTATAATTGACACAAAGTATTGTATTAGTTTCAGATGTACAACGTAGTGATTTGACATTTGTATACATTGCAAAATAATCACCGCAATGTCTACTTACCATCTGTCTGTTTTAGCTTCTTGACCTAGAAACAACTGATTAGTTTTTAAGTTAAAGAGAAAAATATTTCATAAATTCTCTCTTGAAATTGTCATTTAGAATAATAATGATGTCAAGGAAGGTGACATAATCGGGATAAGTTTGTTTTTGGAGAATGAAGAGTGGGAATTTGAACAATCACTGGAGGAAAAACAACATTGATGGAGAGATATATTTTACAAAGCACGTGTCTAAGAGACAGTGAAATGATTTATGCTATGTATTTTTATTTCCAGTTTTACATTGGGCATTAAAAACATAATGTAGAAAGTTATTCTAATATATTATTTTTTCGTTTCCTATGGAGGGTTGGGATCTTGTTTATCATTTAATATCTTAAGTACTAATTGAATTTACAATCTGAATTCAAAAGCATGAAAAAAGCCAAATACTTCTTAGTATTTGAAACAGCTTGACTCTCAGTTTGTCCAGCAAATGTTAGAGAACAATAAAAATAAATGAATTGTTCCTCTTATTAGATCCCTGAAGACACTAGATGCATAATCAATCATTTCCTAGGCACCATAACATCTTCTTTCTGCCATAATGTGGTGTGAAAGTGAACTGGATTATTAAATTACACAGTTTAAATTAATCAAGGTTTTCAGGACCTGTGCCATTTTATTGATTTTCCTATGCCTTGTTTTATCTCTCTGCCCCATTTTAACTAAACTCATACACACACATACATGCACACACATGCACACACAGACACTATTTGTTTAGTTGGAAAATAAACACCGGATTAATTAGATACTTTTGAGAATCATAATACACTGTTGTTTGGAATTCTTTTGTTGTCAGAGTATTTATGTTTAGATAGTTGTGTTCTGGGTCAGAATAATAACAATTGGGAGAAGATATTTGCAAACCATACTTCTGATAAGGGATTAATCTCCAAAATATACAAAGAACTCATGCATCTCAACAACAAAAAAACTAACAACCCAATTAAAAAATGAGCAAAAGACCTGAACAGACATTTCTCCAAAGAAGATATACAGATGGCCAACAGACACATGAAAAGATGTTCAAAATCACTAACTATCAGAGAAATGCAAATCAAAACTACAATGAGATATCACGTCACGCCCGTCAGAATGGCTATAATTAACAAGACAGGAAACAACATGTGTTGGAGAGAATGTGGAGAGAAGGGAACTCTCATACACTGCTGGTGGGAGTGCAAACTAGTGCAGCCACTATGGAAAACAGTATGGAGATTCCTCAAAAAATCAAGGACAGAACTACCATATGATCCAGCTATTCCACTGCTGGGTATTTATCCAAAGAACTTGAAAACACCAATTTGTAAAGGTACATGCACCCCTGTGTTCATTGCAGCGTTATTCACAATAGCGAAGACTTGGAAGCAACCTAAGTGCCCATTAAGGGACAAATGGATAAAGAAGATGTGGTATATATACAATGGAATACTACTCAGCCATAAGAAACGGTGAAATCCAGCCATTTATGACAACATGGATTGACATCAAGGGTATTATGCAAAGTGAAATAAATCAGAGGGAGGAGGTCAAATACCATATGATTTCCTTCATTAAGTAGTAGATAATAACAACAATAAACAAACACATAGAGACAGAGATTGGATTGGTGGTTACCAGAGGGGAAGGGGGGAAGGAGGAGGACGAAAGGGATAATTCGGCACATGTGTGTGGTGATGGGTTGTAATTAGTATTTGGGTGGTGAACATGATGTAATCTATGCAGAAATAGAAGTATAATGATGTACACCTGAAATTTATACAATGTTATAAACCAATGTTACTGCAATAAACAAAAATTAAAAAAAAAAGAAAAACATTGTAACGACGTAGAAACATTTAAAGGGTTTAAGTCAAGGTGTACCACATTTAAATTTTTAAATACACTACTTTTATTTAAATTGCATAAAACAAGCTAATTATGAAAAATACATGAAAATAGAGAATTCATTTTTTCACAGATAGTGACAATAATACAGACAAACGCAATATGTATTGGGAGAAAGCAGATTAGAATTTCTGACATTTTATCTGTTATATAGTTAATATTTTCAATAAAATCAGGTTAAATATAAAAATATTTAGAAAGACAGAGCTCTAGATATAAACGCTAGCATAATGGGTCAGCAGAAGTATAATTTTCATTAAGGCAAAGTGCTGTAGAGCTCCATGATGATAGCTGTCAGCACTAGTAGAGCCCAGAGATCTCTTTATACATGCAGCAATAGCCTTGCTTGTCTAAGTTGAGTTCTGATTTGTACATAGAAGATAGAAACTTACATTCATCTTAATCAGCATAATGAATTTTCTCTTGAAATGACATGCGTGGAAAAGAACAAATAAGAGACACTATTCTTATTGAACAACATGGAGGATAGTATCATATATGTTTAGCATTTGTTATATTTATTGTCTGATATAATAGGACCCAATGTCCCAGTAACGACAAGGAGATGTGGAAGGTTTAGATTTTGGTGCTCTTTTCATATACATTTAATAGATTTTAAAAGATCTCTAATATGATCCTTATTGGTGTTGCAAGCATTGGTTAAGACAAACCTTTTTTCTAAATTTTAGTTCATATATGAAAATAATCTTCAGTTTGTGGTTTTAATTCATAGTACCTGGATCACTGACATGTAATTGATTAAGTTATTTATGTTTTATTAATTTTAGATGCTTTACCGTTAAATTGATAGAGCATAAAATATCAGACTGATCTATAAGATATTGACTTTTTGAAGGTCTAAACACTTGATTATTAGCAATTCTCTACTAGTCAAGCTAGTATAGCTTAAAATCAGAGCAAAATAATGACATTTCCAAATTTCAATTTTAATGAATTTGCCAAAGCATACTGATTCATTTTTGGCACTCTGTGTGTTCAACATAAAATACTAGGTTTCCTATGGAATATTTACATTTCATTAAAACCTATGGGTCATATACCCACAGTGGCCAAAATACTCAGAGTGTTTGATAAGTAACCTCAAATATATACAAAAATCTGAAGAAATTTTCTTCAAACATTTCATATAAATGCTTTAATATTAATATTTGCCCAGTCTATTTAAAAAGGCTTCTTCCAGACCCACAAGGATCCAAATATCCATTATGGAATGACTTCTGTATAAAAGTCATTATTCTCAATCTTATATTCCTTTAGTTATTTTATAAAGTAACCTAATAATTGTGCTCAGTAAGAGCAATTTTTGGTGTGAAATTGCATATATGTATATACACCATTTCTTTGTATTTTTTTTTTTTTGGTGAGGAAGATTAGCCCTGAGCTAACATCTGTTGTCAATCCTCTTCTTTTTGCTGAGGAAGATTGGCCCTGGGCTAACATCTGTGCCCATCTTCCTCTACTTTATATGTGGGACACCTGCCACAGCATGGCTTGACAAGCAGTGCGTAGGTCCATGCCTGGTCCATCCGAACCTGTGAACCCCAGGCTACTGAAGCGGAGAGCGTGAACTCAACCACTATGCCACTGGGCTGGCCATTTTTGTATTTTTAATAATTCATAAGGTGCTGCTGCAAGTCCACAAAGAAATGTAATTTAAAAGTCTTTAAAGAATAGTCTAAAGACTCAAAATGACTATTCTAGCAATGGTATCTGTTAGATTTATGCTGCAAACAAATTTTTTTTTAATTTAGTACACTTATCTACATTTTTTTCTAAATCTATGTCTTTCCATTCTATATTTATATCTATATCAATATTGATATTTGTATATATCTGCATATCTATATATTTAGTTTTTATATATACGGTAGACTTGTATCATTAGCTATGATAATACCTCATACGGATGAATCAATACATGCTTCTTTGAGGGAACATCATGTTATTCACTCATATACTTTATCTCCTTATCTTTTTCAGCTTGACATCTTGTTGTTATATTTTCTTATAATGTTTTAAGTATAAACACAAGTGAAAAGGAAAGCAATCGGCCCTCCATATCCATGGGTTCCACATTTGTGGATTCAAACAACTTTGGTTCAAAAAGTCTGCCATGATAGATGTTAGCTCAGAGCCGGTCTTCCTCAGCAAAAAGAGGAGGATTAGCATGGATGTTAGCTCAGGGCTGATCTTCCTCACAAAAAAAAAAAACAAAAGAAAGACTGCCATGGTTGCATCTGTACTGAACATGTACCGATTTTTCTTATAATTATTCGTTAAACAATACAGCATAACAACTATTTACATGACATTTACATTGTGTTAATTATTATAAATAATCTAGAGATGTTTTAAAGTGTATGGGAGAGTGTGTGTAGGTTATGTGCAAATACTACATCACTATAGAAGGGACTTGAACATCCTGGGATTTTGGTGACCACGAGAATCCTGGAACCAATCCTCCCACAGATACTAAGGGATCACTGTATTTAAATTATCTGTTAACTGTGTACCCCTTTATTGGAGGGCAGTCACTTCAATTCCACAATTTGAGGTGTAGAGAACAGTGTTTTATCATTCCATTTGGTTTCTGGAAATATTAACAATATTTTAAATTTTATTTAATTAGCTTAATATTCCGTATCCTGTTAGGTGCCGTGTAACAGTATCAAGTGAGAGATTGTTAGAATGTTTTTCCCTTAGGACTACAACATGATTTCTCACTTTTTGAACAGATATGTTTATGGAGACATCTGTGTTACTTTATATTATTTTCCCCTGGTACAGTCATGTGTCCGTTAACTGATGGGGACACGTTCTAAGGAATGCATAGTTAGGCGATATTGTCATTGTGGGAACATCATAGAGTGTACTTACACACACCTAGAGGGTATAGCCTATTACACACCTGGGCTATATGGTATTAGTCTTATGGGACCACCGTCATATATGCAATCTGTCCTTGACAGAAACATCATTATGCGGGTATGAGTGTATTTGTATTTTCTAATGGAGGCAGGTTAATAGGAGAAAGCCATTGAGATCACAAAATTTGCATTGAAATATACCTGAACATTTACTGACAACTGGATATTGAGATGCATGTCCTCTGCCTTCTAACGATGAACATGTCTCTTAATTGTTAGTTTTCTATTCAGCTTCTTTGTCTTAACTTTCTCTTTGCTGCTTAAGTTAAATTTTAGGTGTTAAGTTCATTATCTACACTTTTACTTCAAGACCAGTACTATCCTCTTTGTAAGAAGGTGCCTCTATTTTACAAAGCACAAAGAATGATTCTATTCATTCATACAGTTGTGGATTATCTAGCCCAGAAAGATGTGTGCTTTGTCTGCAATTCCTTCCCTCAGGCTTGCTACCCAATCCTGGCCCTCTCCTAGCAAACTAAAGGAAGAAGAGGACACAAATTTATAGAACAATGTCTTAAAAAACGTAGGGGGTGAGGTTTGACCCAACGAAGGCTTGAAACGTCAGAGTGTTCCTTTCCCTAATGTGATCCAATTACATTCTGGACCTTGGGGAAGACTGGTCCTCACTTCACCTTTGGAGAATAGAGTGGGAGTAGGGTAGGAACTCTTAGTTTCTTCTAGAAATAGATGTCCCACTAACAACAGTGTCATATCAGTAACCAGTTGTGGTGGAAATGATATCCTATATTTAGTAGTAAAAGACAATAAGAGAGAAGACATACAACCATGTGTCCTACCGCGGTTATATGATTAAATGTTGGAAAGAGTCTTCTTTTCTTCTGATCACTTGTGTGAGCAAGAGCTAACCTTGTCTCTGGCTATAGTTGTTAAAAACTGAGATACATTTCAATTCTATCAAAATAATGTTGTTGCTTTGTGTATATAGCAATTAAATTTATCTGTTCAAATGTCCTCCAATGTGCTAATGAGTGAGATATTGAGTTAGAGTAGACTCTTTGGGATGATAAAATACAGTGATATTCCAAAGACTAAGGTAATTCTTTAAAGTGTGATTTTTATTGTTTTACCATGAAAACAAGGGTGTGAAGTCTATAAGACATTGATGTAAAACACCTTGGAAGCGGAACTTTGCTTTGACTGACAGTGAACAGGCAACCTCTTTTCACCATGTTCCATATGTCTCTCAGACTTTTTTTTCTTTAGACTCTGTGTGAGGCATCTTTTTTACTCTTCAAGATATTAGCTAACATTTTCTTCTGACTTGTCTTCTAGATTACTCATTTTCCTTAGTTTTTTTACTCTGCTTTTAAACCCATCTATTCCTTGAGTTCCTAATTTTATTCATTGCATTAATCATTTCCAGAGTTCCCATTTTATTTTGTAGAGCATCAAGTTTTCCGGTGAAATTCTTCTTGTCATTTAATTTCTTGAAAGCATTAGGCCCTGTTATTTTAAAATCCTTTTCTGATAATTTCAGGATCTGGACTTCCTGTTAGCTTCTTTTCATTTTCTCATTTCCCTTTTCATTTCTCAGCCCTTTGCATCTTTCACATGCCTACTATTTCTTCCCCGTGTGTTGGGCATTGTGATGAAACATTCTAGAAGTGATATGATTTTGTGTATGATGTTTCCATTTTACAGAGAGGATTTACTTTCGCTTTGGGTAGGCAATTATGTAGAGGGATATCCCTTTAATCCAATCAAAGACTGTGCAGGTCCAGGAGGACTAATTTGTTTTTGCTTCCTCTATACTCCTAGTATATAGCCCTTTACTGTTCCTAAATAATACCCTGGAATGTGTACCAGCTTCAAAATTCAAATTTATCTCCCCTAGCCCTGCGAGACAGCCAAAAACTTGAGATGAAAAGTGATATCAAGTACTAGATGGACTCCTCTTCTCTCTGAGATCTTGGCCTCTCATATCCTTTGTGACTTGCAAGCTTACCAATGCCTTCAAACAGATGTGTGTGTGTGTGTGTACACACATGCATGTGCATGTGTATGTTTCCTGTGTGTTTTGTCCATCTTCTCTTTTGAAAGTTTAGTTCAAAATAAAGTTGTCTGTGTATCTGGGAAGAAGACATTCCCCATGAGGAATTAAGTTGTAGTAAAGCCAGTGCGCAGGAATTGAGCATAAACCTAAGAGAATTGATATGCACTCATATGGCATTCTATTTATACCTTCCTCAACAGTTTTCTGCTTATCAAAGTCATTTTTCTTCACAGGAAGGGTATTTTTCTATTTCTCCTCACATTAAGGGTATGAGCAAAGGCTGTATTCTCCTTGTCTTAGATAATAGGACAGAGTTTCCAAAATGATGGAACAATTTTTCATATATAATGTATGTAAGAAGGAAAAAATATATAATTTTCCCATCCATCTTGTGATTTCACAAATATTATTACTTAAGATTATGTAATAAACTGAGGAATAACCCTATTTGGTGTGAAATAAAAATTCGTTTCTATAAATATAGTTATGGCTAGGTAGAAATTTATGAAGATTTTAGGTTAAAGACTAAACTTTGTGATAGGAACTCTGGTTTTCCCATTACTAAAGATTGGGACTCGGGTTAATTGGTCATCAATGCACATTGATTTGCAAATAGCTTTTGCTGGAAGGAATAAAGTACAGAGCTGACATTAGGAGCAACTTTGGGAGTGGGGGCAAACAGCTAGAGTGAAGATTTACTAGATGATGCACAGAGATACTTGGCCTAAATTCTCAAGAGAATGGTCCTCGCGGAAGATGGGCTTTGTTTCTGGAAGTGACTGGAAATGAGCTGAGGGCAGGAGCAGAGAGAAGGGCACTATCCAAGCACCCAGGAGTGATGTTAGGTCAAAATCTCTGCCAGCTTGCATTAAAGTCTTCTGGAAAATGAGAATCTCACATCCCCTGCAGGTGTGGGCATGCCAGGAGATCCTGCATGCTAGGAGAAATGTCTGCTCCTTCTGAGCTAAAGTTTCAGCAATTGACTGTCCTGGGGGAGAAGTGGCTTACTCTTCCAAAAGTCATGGCTGACCCTATCCTACAGCCTTATGTGGAAACCTTGCCTCAATGCGTTGAGGCCCTTATATGTCCCAAAAGATCCTCCCTAACTTCTACTTCTCAGGTGTCTTGAGCTGAGCAAGCTGAGCATCTCTACAAGAACTGACATGCAATTACATCTGAATGAATTTATAAGGAAAATGCTAAGATAGAGGAAGAGAACTACATGGGTAGGATATATATGTCCACACTACATGTTAGTATAATCTATGACTATTTCTGCATGTGACCCACTACTTATTAATATAGAATTACAAAGAGACAAAATGAACAAATTGGTGATTGTATTAATGCTAAAATATACATATTTTCTATTTTGTCATTTAAACAATAAAAGAATTTACTTTGATTTATTTATTAATCATAATTATCTATGTATCTAATTTATTGTCACCAGTAGAGAGGTAGTCTGAAATAAAATAAGGATGATTTATAAAGCTACAGTTAACTATGCAGTAAAGAATGGTTTAGGTTTAATAAAATTCCAATTTAATTACTGCATCAGCACTGGTAATAAGCAACAAATGCACTCCACTGAGCGCACATAGCAATTGACAAAACTACTCAGTTTAGACAAAACCAGGTTTTTCCATTTGTGCTTTTAAATCTTTAAAAGTATGATTAAAACACATTAGAAACCTTATTCTTAGAACAATAGTAGTCTAGGAATTCATTTAATAAATATTTATTCAGTGAACATCTATTATGTGTTACACAGTATTCTAGGCAGAGAGGACACAGGAGTGAACAAAACAGATAAAAATACCTGCTTGGATGAAACTTACGAAGCTTGCATTCTGGTGTGGGAGACAGTACACACACGTGTACACACGCACACACACATGTTATAGAATCAACAATCATATTTCCCAAAAACACTTAGTAGGTAACACAAAGTGCATGTCTATTCAAATAAAGCAGGGATAGACAAGAAAAGAAGGATAGAGGAGCATATTACAATTTACACAGGAAGGAGCTTCACGATGCTGCCTGGTCTCTTTGCAGTCATGGTCGTGGTCCTCCAGTGGCCCCCTCAGGCTACTCAGCAAATACCCCTCTTTTCTTCATGTTCCCTGTTCTATGGCTATTTCATCCATCTCCCCTTTTCACAAACCTCCAATGTTTTTTTCCCCATTCTTGCATTTAGCTGTCTTTCTACTATTCCTTCTTCTCCAAGTAAAAGGAAGTGATCAGAAAACAAAGTTCATAGACCCCCCCCACACATAACAGCACTTGCATCCACAGATAATAACTTTTTGCTTGATACCCTAAAACTATGCTAATACAGTAGCCAGTAGCCAAATGTGGAGCACAGGAAATGAGGCTAGCTTGAATTGAGATTTGTTGTAAGTGTAAAATCTACACTGGATTTCAAAGACGGAACAAAAGATTGAATGTAAAATGTCTCATGTAGTTTGTTACATTGGTTAAACATTGAAATAACATTTTGGATATATTGGATTAACTAACATATTATTAAAATGAATTTTATCTGTTTCTTTTTAGTTTATTTTAAATGTGGCTATTAAAAAATTTAAAATCCCCTATGCTGCTCACATGATAATTCTGTTAGGCAGCACTGCTCTGGAAGAACTCTGGACTTCCATCTTAAGTCAATCTCTCCCCTTTCGTAGAGGATACATCAGAACGTTGCACCAGCATGTCTCCCATCTCTTTCTTACATAGCCAGTTTTTTCCCCTTCTCTCCTACATCATTTTCAATGGCATGTACATATGTTGTTACTGTCTCATCTGTAAAAAGATGTTCACAGAACTCCTCCTCCCTTGCCAATTAATATCCCGTTTCTCTGGTCTCCCTTTTCAGCAAAACTTTTCAAGAGTACCCTATATTCTTAGTTTTTCCTTCTCCTTTTTCCATTCTTTATTACAGCCCCCGACTCCCCAAAAGCAAAAACATCAAGGACAGACAACAAACTGCTTTTTTTTTTACGTTCAGGGTTGAATTTCACGGGGTAAAAATCCAGTGGTCAATTCCAAGCACCCATCTTATTTGATCTCACATCACCATTTGCAGTTGATTATCCCTCCTTCTTGACAGTTCCTTCACTGAGCTTCCAGAACACTTAATTCACATGACTTCCCTTCAGTCTCTCACTTTACTCCTTAGTCTCTGTTTCTGGAATATTCTTTTTCCTCTAAGCACTTATGTTTGACGTGTTCTGCCTTAGTCTTCCTTTTACACTTATTTTCTTGGTGATCTTATGCAGCCCCAAGAACTTTCAGCTTTTATCTTCAGCCAGACTTCTGTAAGAACTCCAGACTAATATATTTGAGTGCCTATTAGCTTTCTCTTTTTGTTTATAATTAGCTTACCAAATTTGGCGTTTCCAAAACTGCTGTTCTGATCTCCTCGACTCCAAACCTGCTCCAATGGCAATTTTCCTTATCTTAGTTGATGGAAACTCTCTTCCTGTTGTTCAGACTCAAAACCTACAAGGAGTCATTTTTAAGTCCTCTTTTTTTCTCACTCCTCATATTCTATTAGGCAGTGAATCTTGTTGTCTCCAATTTCAAAACACGATAAAAATCCCAGCCATTTCTTACCACCTCCACTGCTGTCACTGGGAATGGACCATTATCCTCTCTGCCCCCAGTCCTCAAATAGCCTCTGAACTGTACTCTGGTCACTGCAGTGTGTTCTCAACATAGAAACCAGAGTAATTCCTTTTGAACACAAATTAGATCATGTCGCTCTTCTACTTGAAGCCCTGCAGTGGTTTTCCATTACATTGAAATAAAATCCAATGAATTCTCAATGGTATGTCTGTAAAATCCTACATAATCCTCTTTCACCCTCACTGTCTGCCATTTTCTCTCTGTACTAATTTTCTACTTAACCATTTTTCTTCCTGAGTCTGCTAAAGCCACACTGGTCTCCTTTCCGTTCCTTGGGAAAAAAAGTAAAAGATCAGGCACATCACTGCTTTAAAAGTTGGCACTGGTTTGTTTGCTCTGCCTGAAAAATTTGTCTTCTAGGTTATAATATAGGATAATGTTTTTACCTACTTCAAGTCTTTGTTCAAATGCCATCTTCCTGATGAGGCCACTGGGCAAATTCATCAGAATCCCCTTGCCATCCCCTACGTCTCTGTCCCACACACGTCTTTTTAATAAACTATTCTCTCACTAAGATATGGAAAACTTGATCTTTCAAAATCCAAATATGTACATTAAAGCATTCAGGCTAAGCAATCGTTAGTTCATTCCCCACGTTTCTGCCGTCAGCAACAAGATTTCCTTTTTGCTTGACTGCCACCTTTCTACCAGGAAGCTAGAATAAATAATGAACATTTTTAGTCGTGAGATTTCTTTGAACTTTTCAGGGAAAAACATGAGGAATGGGAAAAAAAGAGGAGAGAAAAATTGGGGATTTCATTGATAATGGCATGTGAAGAGAGAATGAAGATTGATTATACCACAGGGAGGCTTCTATTGGATTTGTATTTTCTTTGTTGCCTGAAATGCCGGAAGCAAAGTCTGTGTTTCCCTGGTGGATGTCACACTAGACACAAAGTTGCAGACTTTGGGCAGAGACCTTGGCTGAAATCAGTGAGGTTTTTATTTTCCTGTTACTTTAGAAGGAAGGTGCACATTTGTGACTACACAATGTCTATAATAGTACAGCATTTTGCTGCTTTTCTTTGTGTCAGTTTTATTCCCAGTAGGTTAAAGAATAAAAATAATAAATAAAATATAAAATACAAATGAAAAGAAAAAGAAGCATGAATCGGGAAGCATTGTTCACTTCGTTTGCGATTAGCAAAAGAAACCTTTAGAGCATCTTGTGTTTTATTAGTGGAGATGTCCAGAACCTGTAAATAACACTGGCAGCTTGCTTTTTTTCCCTTTCTTTCTATCCCCTTGGTTTTAATTAAAACATTTTTATCTCTCGTAGCACATATTTTTGATTTGAGGGTTGTTTTTTACGTCATATTCTTTCTCCTTCCAAGTCTATAGTTAAAGTAAATTAAGAATCACACAGTAATTTTCTTGAACCAATGCCAAGGTAAGAGTAACATTTGTGTAATTTCTTTAAATTCAATTGCACTAAGCACACTGAGATCTTCAGGGACCTGCAATATTTGATCAGATCAAAGACTGAATCAAAAGGCATGCTCTTAAAGTTCTCTAAATCTAGATTCAGTAAGCTGACTTTTTTTGGAATTATTTACTATTTTGAAAACTTTATTATATCGGCTCTTCCTATACTGGAATAATTTTTAAAAACTATAAAATGATAGAATTAGCTTATTCTACCTAATTTGATCATTCTTATTGGTGATCTGAACTTTTTCAGAAAAGGCCTTCACTATCTTCAGTCTCATCTGTATATTCTGCATATATTTTCTATGTTTTTAAAATATGTTTTAGGGACCAATGTGAATATAGAGAATAAGATTTCAGACACACTCTGGCCAGTGTATGTCTTTCTTGGATTGCTAAATGGAGTGGGTCTCTCCCATAACAATTTGTATTACTGTATTTATTCCAGGAAGCAGCTGTAACAGTTTTAGCATGGATTGTCTTTAAATCTATATCACAATGCTGCTGTTACAGATAATGATAATTAAAATTAATTGTAGCCTGAAAACAATTTTCTTTTAAAATAATATTCTATGTCAGGAATTACTTTGAAGCATGAAACCAAAAATAATTTCTTTAATTACATTTATTTCAGTCTAAATGGAGACGTTTGTTATTGGGTAGAACAAGAGGATACATTTGCCTATGTTTTCCCAAGTTCTTAGAATAAAATAAATGATAGACACTTCCCCTATCTGATAAAAAATATAAGCCAACATTTACTCTTCTGTGCTTTTATTACAGTGGTTCTGTTAACAAGAGGTAGGTACGTTATGACTAAGAATAGACAGTTTAAAAAAGATAAAATGAAAAAATATTGTGTATGTAAGAAAGATTCTCAGCAGTTATCTGTTTGCGTAGCTCTTGGGATGGTACGAAATACGGACCACTAAGTTTCTCGTATCCCTCACAATATCTCTCTACATATGTCATAGATTAATACAGATTTTGATATATAGCCACATTCTGGATAGATAATTTTATAAGAAATTAAATAGCTTTAATGACAGGATTCTATTCAAGACAGTTTTATATTTTTATAATTATGTTTTTAAAAACTATAATATTAAAACTTTGGTGTAATTTAGAAATTACAGAGAGATATGAAATTTAAGGTTTATTGATTTCATCGCTCATTTTTCTTTGACAATGCAGTGCACTTTATTATGGCATTTTATGAAAACACAGATTATGGGGGTAATTTACGTGTTTTTATAACATTAAGATTTTATTTATTACAGTTTTGAGTCTAGGTTTTGCCTTGTTTACCAAATCCTTTCTGATCCTGTGTTTATAAGGACATTTTCCTATTCTTTCTATAGATTTAAAGTTTACCCTCCTATCTTTAATCCTTTGGTAGCTCTTGAGTTTATTTTTTTGTATGATGTGCAATATGGATTTTCTTCAATATATGCCATCTAATTTATGTTTTCCAATATTATACTGTAAACATTTTCAAATGAAAAAATTGAAAAAGAATTTATGTACCATCTGGATTCTACAATTAATATTTTACTATATTATTTTGTCAGACATTTTATTGATCCCTCCATCTATTCTTTGACATATTTTATTTTTGAATGAACTTTAAAGTATATTGCAGACACCACCGATATATTTTCCTTTGAATACTTTGGCATACTATTTGCATATGATTAGCTAGAGCTCCATACATGACAATAGATTTTAAGTAAAAATTACGTACAATGAAATGTACGAATATTAAATGTATGTATTAATCACACTTATTTTAATATTCTTGACTCATAGTTACATCTCTGGGTCTGGTTATGCTGCTTGCTTTATCTTTTGAAAACAGATTGTTTTTTACTGCTTTTTCACATGTTCCATTATTTTTGGTGGAAAGCCAGATACTATTTGTAGAAGAATACTGAGAGAATTGGTAATTACAACCAGAAACGGGCACATCTTTCCATCTGTCAAGCAGTTAGTGTGAGGAATTGAGTCAATCTTTTCAGTAGCTGGATGGGGTTTAGATTTTATTTTTGTCACAGTCACCTACAGTGCTTCACAGACTTCAAATTCCTCCTGACATGGGCTGCTGTTACCTTGGGCTTAAAGTCTGAGGTGCTGAGATGTTTTTTCTGAGTCCTTGCTTCATCCCCAATTTTCATCAGTCCCTGAACGCGTGTACCAACGTGTAGAACTTAGCCAAATTCTTGCCACTTCCCCAGCAGATGGCTGCTCTTGCTTGTTACTCTGGGATAAGTCAGTGAGTGATGGTGGGGGATCCAGTTATACTGTGTGGACCAGTGCAACTCTGCATCTTGGCCTCAAGCATTCTCAGCATTCTCTCCCCTGCCCCCCCTTTATGGCAAATAGATTATTCCATGTACCTGTGAGAACTCTTTGGTAAGAGAGAATTAGGGAGTTTTCTGCCACTCTTCCAGCAGTAGCAGACCCTTGTCCTGCATTAGCTTGGGATGTTGTACCCAAGAGGGTTTCGTACATTTTACTCCCAGACAGAAAGCTCTTGTTTCTACTTTCCACCAATTGGAATCTTACAAGTTCTCCTCAAATCCTATAGCAATGAAACCTCCCCTTTCAGTCCAGCCAGCATCACGGAGTAGTGCATTTCCTATTCTTCTTCTAGTACTGCTGCTAAGATAGAGGAGCTAAGGTTTTTGTCCCAAACCCCAGGAACCCTTTTTCTGATATTCTAAAGGGACAGTAAATAAAAAAGGAAGAAAAGGTAGGGAAAGTCTTTCTCAAAAACGTTCCAGTTGGAATCTTAGAAACAGAATGTCTGTAGTCTAGGCTGTAGTCCATTGCATTATAATTCCTTTTTAAAAATAACCTCATTTTTAAAATGAAGACTTTATTTTTTTTAGCACTTTTAAGTTCACATAAAAATTGAAAGGAAGGTACAGAGATTTCCCATATACACTCCCCCCGCCCACACATACATGCATAGCCTCCCCCATTATCAACAAGCACTAGATTGGTACATTTGTTCCAATCGATGAACCTACTGCAACACATCATAATCACCCAAAGTCCGTAGTTACATTACAGTTCACTCTTGGTATTGCCTATAATTCCTTTTTGAATAACATTACATAAATTATGCTTTTCCTTGTTTTATTTATGTTTTGTGCTCAGAATGGTAACTTGAGGTCAGAAGCAGCCTCCAGCTTGACAGTGGGGGTCTTGGCCAGCTGACTGACAAGTGGTGGATACCTGGGCAGATTCTCCGAGAGTCAGGCGACTCCAATGAGGAGGGGCTTCTTGTCCTACTTCAAGTGGCTACCAGGCATGCAGCCATCCCTGAACATTGGAAAGGCTCTCAGGATTATTAGCTGCCAGGTCCCTTCCAAATAACATAAAAGGAGAGCTCAATTAAAGCAATATCAGAAAGCTAACCTAAGAGCCAGTTTGCTACAATGATGCTCAAGTGTCTTAGCCACATTCCAGCTCTTTCCGGAAGACTGGCCACTCAGACTACTGCCACGTCCTGGTGAAACAGTCTCATGTCAGTAACAGCAGAGAGAATCCCTCAGATGTTAGGGAGGTGTTTTGCTAATTTAATTGATGTGCCAGTAAGAATCCCATTAACACTGAAAACAGACAATATATCTCAAAGAGGTTCAAGTCATCTTTAAAAATGTGGACTCACCAATATCTCATGTTATTTAAAAGAAATAATTCCTCAGTCAGTATTAATGGCAATGAAGTTTTCACAGCTGAGATTATCTAAAACCTCAGTACTCACCAGCTGTTTTCTTTCTCTTGGGTGCCTTGCCTACCTTTCTGAGACTGTAGTTATTTCCAGAATCATTGGTTGTTCTAATGACATTTATAAATGGTTAACATAAACCCAAATAATTTTGGTCATGAGTGCATAAGACAGAACAAAGCAAACAACAACTTCGAATCTTGTAAAACATCCGCTATTTGGATAGCAACTGATAATGCTAGTAGTGTCAAACAGATAAAATTGGCAGGAAAAAGTCATACAAGTGACTTATCATCAGTTTCCTCAATTGCATCCTATAAAAAGAAACATTATATTCAGATTCTTGAAATAGATATACTGAAAGTCATGGGTATATTATTATTTTATTGCTAGATATTAACTTTACTGTGAATATTATGTATTTATTATTTACTAGACATAACCGATGAGCAACTATATCAGTTAAAGATAAGTTATGTCTCATTTATTTACACAAGCTAGCTAAATTTTCCCTAACCAAAC
Source organism: Diceros bicornis minor (assembly GCF_020826845.1). Taxonomy (NCBI): domain Eukaryota; kingdom Metazoa; phylum Chordata; class Mammalia; order Perissodactyla; family Rhinocerotidae; genus Diceros; species Diceros bicornis. The sequence continues at coordinate 51,941,782 of NC_080759.1, read as the reverse complement.
TCAGCTTAATTTTCAGATATGGTTACAGCTATAAAAAGAAATAAAATCTGTAAATATCATATGCAAGAAAAGGTTTATATTTTCTGTTTGTAAAGTTTACTAAGCCTTTTTAGGATGTGTTACATCTGCTTCCAGAAGATATGTGCAGATTAAGAACCTCCAAAATAAAAACCTTGCCTTCCTGGGTTTAAGGGAAGATCCAGACATTAACTTTATATATAAACAATTTACTGTTGAATTACCTAATTACAGTGACCAGTCAGCTTCATTGCTGCCAAGGCAATAGGATGATGTCACCAGGAAAGTTAGGCTGTTAAGAGTCTCCACACAACATCAGTCAGAGTTATACAAAACCCATCTGGGTTGGACAAGATATCTCTCTCTTCTTGGGAAGCTGAGAGTTCAAAGTTGTTTTCATGATTGCACCACTGATGATTGATTGTATTCTAGAGTAAAAGTATTTTGAGTTGAGAGAATACTAACAGAAAAATTTTAATTAATTCTCCAGGATAACCTAGATTTCAGAGTTACGTTTAACTCTTGTGTGTGGGATGGACAGAGAAGTTGAAGAAATAATTGGTTAAATTTTATTTTGTTGACATGTTTGTCTTCCAATGCTATATTTTTTAAGCTAAATTAGTACTTTCAGTAAGATTTAAAACCTAAGTCAAATGCTATGTCTAATGAGAAGATACTTATAATTACAAATATTAGGATGTTTTTTACTTGTAACAATTTATTTTAATAGTGCCTTTAGACAAGTGGTCTTAATTTAATTGTCAACAGCATTTCTCTACTTTTACTCTTAGGGTATTGGTTCCAATGGACAAGGCCAGTGCAAAATAATTTTTCCTGTTCTGACCTGGATCAGGGATAGTTTTTGTCTTAAATGTCATGAGGGAGAAACTTGTCTACTTTTCCTTTCTTTACTAGGTAGTTATTTAAAAGAACTTTCCACTGAAAGTTTGTGTGTACTTGAACGTATATGTACTGTGAAAATATAAATAATATAAATTAGTAAATATGTTAGGTGATTATACCCAGATTAGAAAAATCAATTCCATGTAAAACACCTGGCACTCTTATCTCTAAAACTTAATGAAGTCGTCCACACACAATGTCATTTTATTCTTAGAAAATTCAGACTCTGAGTGTGTTCGAAGGCTGAGTATGTTGTTTCTAGCAATGCTTCACAGAATCACCATGGTCATTCCCTCCTATTGGTAATGAGAGAATGATATGCCCTTCAGAACTGGAGGAGACAATATGGACACCTGGGGTGCATGTCCTCTACGTTACATTTATAATATGATATGCAAAAACAGTGGTGTTATAATGACCTAAATATTTGAATATTTAAACAGTATATCTGTTTGCACTCTAACTTCTTTAGAAGATTTTGACCGGTCTTTATTTGGCATCCTATAAAAATATGTGTATGCATGTGTGTGTGTATGTCAAAATATCAACTATAGAAAATATATCTTTGGGGTTCTATATTTTGGTTGTTGTTTTAATTCTATTCATTCAGACTGCGGGTGCATGGTTGTGTGCGTCTATTTGATGCTGTGGTTCTTTGAAAATGTTCTGTAGGAGGACTTGGGATGTGATACATAATCTTTAACAGCTGTTAAATGGTCATAGACTTGAAGCTCTGATAAGTTCCAGCTGCTTCTTACACTGTGGTTATCCTCTCATAATCTGTGCATGATAGCAAGACTTTCTCTTCCTGCTTGATTCTGAGGAATAAACTATTTGCAAGGTATTTAGCCTGTTTTTAAAAGCATTAAAACATAGCTTCTTGCTGACTCTCTTGATACATTTCTGATCTTGAATATGTATCAATTTGTTAAGATATCATTGTTTTACGAAAGACAAAAGTGTTTTCTTTATGATAAAGTACTACTAGAAGACATTCCACAAACTATAGGTAGCTATTTGAGTGGGTTTACGAAAAGACCTGCACAACATACATTTTAAGACGACACTTCTAAATTATTTTCTAAATTAAAAAATTGAGCATTTGAAAACTGTGCTTTATCTTAAAGCACCAACATCTTTCAAGATGAGACAAATTATAAGACAAGGCTGCAGCAGAAAGTGAATCAAGTGAGCGACGTAACAGTAATAGGATAGTAAGTCGATGTCACAGTATTTATTGACTCCTTGCATTCACTAAAGAAAATAACCAGCAATTGCTTCAACATGTCATGCAGCATCAAGTCTATAGCACCTTTCTAAATCTATATGGCAATAAAGTAGATCTTATCAACGTTATTTGTTAACTGACATATTACCCCTAGATTAGTCAGCTGCTGGGGAGTAGGGAAAGTGAATGAAGCCACAACTAATTCAAAGAAATATTAAATACTTGACATTTTATATCCAAGTTTCATTTCATAATTGAGACATTCCTACAAAGTATCATAAATGTTTTATCAAATTTCATTTAAAGATGAAATTTATATTAATTTTTATGAGATTAATATGTGAAAAGCATTTATTCAAAATGCTGTGGGTTCTGATTGAGAGATTATGCTTATAAAATCCTTATGGTTTTTCAATTCTTGGAAGAAAATTAACCAAACCCTTGACTAATTTTTTTATGTGTTAGTAAACTAATTTACTTGGGCTGTGTGTGTGTGTTTGTGTAAACATTTGCTAGCAATAACAGAAAGAGAAATGGTAGGTGAAATTTAATACAAGATTACAATCTATGTATTTGTGATTCTGGAAAGAAAGCAATCCTCTCTTTTTGAATCAAGAACCAGTTATCCAGAAAGATTCAATTAACATGTTGACCCACTTTCAGGCTGATTTGGAAAGAGAGAGACAACATGGAATAATGAAAGTAAAGAGAAATAAAGACGAGAGAGAGCAAAGAGGGGGAGAGGAAGCATAAGATGGAGAATGGGCACAAGACAAACAAGTGAGAGGGAGGAAGACGGGTCCTTGCTCATAGCAAGGATTTGGGGCTGGACTTCCTCACCTCACACACCAGCCCTGTCACCACCTTCTGTGTGACCTTGATTCAATGACTTAATTTCTATGCACCTCATCTGTCAAATGGGATTGTTAATTAATATTTCACAGTTGTGAGATTTTATTGAATTAATATAGTAAGTGATATGTCAATGTTTTTATTGATGATGATATTATTCTCCATATCTTTGCTGTCAGAAGGATTAAATGAGTTAACACGTATCACGTGCTTAGGTAGGGTCACCTCTGGTGTATAACATCTTTGTACAAAGTAGAGGAAGATGCCCCCATTTAGGTGAACTAGAGAGACATTCTTGTTTTAGTTGGGATACCAGGTGCATGACTTGGCTGGCAAAGAGGCAGCTGGATTGCTATGACCAGTCACTCCTCACATGGCCACTTTCTGCTGGGTCCAATGTGCACAACCTCACAGGCTGACCTTGGGCTTTGAACAGTGCGCAACACAGAGTAAGTGCCAGCTATGGCTGTTCAGGTACATATAACTCAGTATGAAGGTCATCCCTAGGTGAAGGTTTTCAGCACTTTTGACTTACCAACAAATAAGGATGCCTTCTATACTCAAGTAGCATAGGGTTTTCATCACCCTCAGACTTTTTTCCTGGACCACTCCCCACACCCTTCTTGATGTCTTTGAGAGCTGAGACCTTTTGTCCTCTTGTCCTCATCCATTCTTGCCCCCAAATTTACCCTTTTCTCTCCTCTCCTTCAATCTCCTGGCTTTCTATTTTCTTCTCTTTTGTTCCCCTCACTTTGCTTGTCTTCCTTTTCCCTCCTGATCCAGCTCAGCAACCTAACTGCCAGGTGTTGGAAGTAATTAGAGTTCAAGAGGTTGATTGGATGCTGATAAGCTAATGTGTCTGCAATATTTTTCTATAACATCACCCTATCTGCTGTTAATAGGTAATTTTTTAACTGAAATTGGGAAAAAAAGTTTGGTCATTTAATATTTTAGAAATTCTTTTGAAAGTAAAGACAAGACCTATTCCAATATCTGCTGCCATATATATTTCTGCTGATATAAAGAAGAGCACATTGGCCGCACTGCATATGACCTACTGGCTACACAATAGTTTCCCAAGTGTGACATTAAAATATTAGGGACACATATATTTTTTGGAGTTCATATGATTTCTCTCCTCAAATATCAACACACAATTTTTGGGTGCTGTCAGTAGAAATAAATTGCAACTATGGCTCAGAATGCCTCCAACTATGTCTATTTTAATTATGTCAATATTCAGTGGAAAAAAATATTTCCCTTGACAAGTTTATTTCACTTCAGCAGTAACAAAAATGCTGTCATATCAGAAAGACGTAGTACGTTTATACTAAAGAGGAGCTCCAACACATTTCTGGAAAATTTGCTAGTGTTGCCAAGCTCAGAATTTATATGATTCGTTTATATCCTGGTTAAAATATCTCTAAAAGACTAGGGAACAAAGTAAGACTTTGGAATTTATACTCAGTGAGGAATTTATATGGAAGTAAAATCTATTGTTAGCCAGATAGAGGGACCCTGCCTGAGAAAACATACAAACAAAAAATTGCTGCTAGCTTGGTTCTTTTGTTACCATATGCCAATCACTGAATTTGATAACATTGTTTTAAGAATTATTTGGAGGGTTAGGATAACATTAACTTCAAGAGATTTCCGTTTGCTTCTGTCATGCACCTTTCAAGGAAACTGGCAGTGTGTTGTCTTCTAACCCCAAATTCAGGGACTGAGAATTGAGTTTGGGAGGATAGTCCGTTCATCCTTATTTCTGGGGTGCGGTTTTTCAGGGCCCCACCTAAAGTACAGGCTATTTAGCAGAACCTCAACCAGGATGGCTCTAAATTTCAGCTTTTATCCTCCTAATCTTACAAGACCCTCAGTCATACTGCTCATGCTCATAGGGTCTGGGCTACCTATTTCACAAGTGAATCAGCAAATTTTTATTCGGTGACTCACCTGTGCTGCATGAGGCACCTAGCTGGGCGTCGGGGGATTTAGCAGATAACAAGACTGATGTGGACCCTTCCTTCTGAGATGGCTTAAAACCCAGCTTGTGGTGAAATGTATATTTCATTTTCATGAGTAGCAAAGAGTCATCAGTGATGGAATTTCTTTTTTTTTTTTTTCCTATTCTTAAATTTAGATAGGCCTTAGAGATAATTTAGTCCAATTTCTTCTTCTTAGTGAAAAGCAAAAAGTTGCAGAGTGAGTTCCATTCAATTTCCCAAGGTCTCACATGTCATTAGTGGATGAACATAGAACAAAACTCTTCCTTCCAACTCTCAAAAGGGTTCTTTTTGTTATACTACAATGGCCTCTTTAATCGACTGAGTACATTGAACCATCTTCACAAATACATTTTAGACATTGGAAATGATGCAAGCTCTGAATTCATAGACATAAAAGCTGAAATGCCATTTTTGTGCATGTAACTTCAAAAACTAAGAATAATTTAAAAAACAAAACATTTAGACTAAATTGGTCCCCTATAGTCAACCTAGTATACTTACAGACAATTAAAACTGAAGATAGTTGCATCAAACATGGGGCTACCTGTGCACTTAAAACATAATATACATTAAATATTACCTATAAATCTGCAACAGTTTTTCTCAAAAGGTATTGTCTGGACCACTCAGTTCTCCTAGCACTTTCCCACTATTCTCATTATTTAAGTTATTAAAATAAATTGTTAGTGTTATATTTATTTCCATAATGAATTAGCAATTTATGATATTTAATGGAAATAAAATAATTGCCATAAACATAACATGCAATTAAAATTACAATATTACAAAATTACAATATACTTAATATTACAAAATTAAGTATAAATCTACGACATTTTTCTCAATATTTGTTTGATCAATCACTAAGTTCTATTAGTAACTTCCCAGCTGAATTCTTATTGCTTTTGCTTTTCTATTAAAGTAAAAATTTTTTTTTAAATTTTATTAGGAATGATCATTTTACAATATTTAAATGAAATAAAATAGAAGTAACTTATCTATAACATCTACATCTATTTTTTATTCTAATAATATTTGCAAAAGTTTGATATGTCAAACTGCAGTTTGAACCAAAGTTTGCCAATCTTTGCTTACAGTGAAGAAAGTCCCAGTATTTTTATAAAAATTAACAACTCATATATTCAGAGAAGGAAAAAAATGAAGTCTTACAATGACTAGAATAGAAACGTTAAATTGTTGGAACAGTAATAACTAGCTATTCAGCAATAGAATTATCTCCCTAGTACATATTTAAGTGAGGAGTTGTAATGATGTGTGCATTTTATTTCGTAAAAAGGTTCACAGTTGGCTAAAATATAGAAAAAATAATGACCCATCCTCATTTCTGACAAGAGAATGTGGAATTTGCGACATTTGGCCTGCATTCACATTCCAAGCAGCCTATTTAAAAATGTAGGGGTCCAAAATTACCTGGAAGAATTGAAAAAACTCTAAATTTAACTAGCTTTTGTACCAGGGCAATAACTGCTAAGGACATTTTAAATAGTGAGAGAAGTAAATGTTCTTTATTGTAATCCCTAGTGAAATCTAAAGAGGAAAGTCAGGTTGTTATTATCATAAATAAAATGAAAGCAAGGTCTATGCTTCCCAGAATACAATATTGGCAGAACAAAATGAAATAAATAGAAACTAGGATTTTAGTTCAAAATATGAAATTTATGTGAGTAGATAGAACAAATTATTTATACTTTTACTTTGTATACATCAATAAGTAATCCATTCTTTACTCATATCCTCATGATCTTCACTTATTTTGGAAAAAACTTGTGTCTTTTTCAGTGATTTTATTATTGAAACAATAGCGGAAAATATTACAATGTCATCTTGCTTGATGAAAAGAATTTTGAACTATGCATTATTGAAAATTCTCATTTTCTAAATCTCTCACAAGTCCCTTGAGATTTCTAGCATGTTCATCTCTCTCTGTTTGTTCTCTTTTGGCATATCCAGGAAACTGTGAGCAATTCTTAGAGAAACTTTTTTCTGTTCGCACATCAAAGTGGCAACTTTTTAATGATCCTTAAGCTAGAGAAAACCAGATAGTTTCTTCTGCCTTTGTTGAACTATAAAAAGAAAGCAGGAGATATTTTATTTCTTTTCTTAATTGCCTTCCCAAGTTCCCAAGGTAAGCAAAAGAAATTATGTACCAAAAATGAGAATTGTCAAAGGTTGTTTGCTATGGTATAGACATTTTTCACCTTCTAAAATATATTTCTCAAAGTATTATACCACACATAGTTTCAGGTAACAAGGAATAGAGCAATCAAAATTTTAAAAAATACGTTAATTTTAGTGGAAGCTAGTATGGTAGAGACAGCATGAGAATTCTACTGAAGGAGTGATTTTTAGTTTCGGGGGTGTTGGTTTTCTTCTTTTAAAATGGAACATTGTAAATTCAATTAAGCTAGATTGTGTATAGGACCTGCTGGTTTCTTTTGCAGATTTTCTGACAAAGCTACATCATTTTGACTGATTTTCTCCCTTAACTATATATTAATTTCTTGTCACTAAATGGAATATGTGGGAATGTGTTTTTAAGCAGGGCTAAGTATAATCAGGAGAAGAGATAACATATTTTCCATTTCAGGAGAAGGGATAACATATTTTCCATTACAAATGTATCCTGGGCTCTAAATTATTTTCTAGCTATCTCTATGAGGAGATAGAAGAGTGAAGAAGAAAGAGAATGGAAATTGGAGTTTTGAGTTTGAATTTCAGATGTAGCACTTACTATGTAGGTAATCTAAGACAATTTACTTCGATTCTTTAAAATTAGCCTTTGTCATCTCTAGGTAGGTATGATAAACCATATGAAGTACCTAGTCCAGTGCTGGTGCATAGATAGATGCTTCTCAGTAGAGAGTAGCAACTATTATTAATGGCAAAGCAGATAGTTAATAAATATGTTAGTCAACTCTTGCCCCAGTAATGCTGCATAACAAACCACAAAACATAAGTGCTTAAAAGAACAACCATGAGGCTAGAGTCTGTCCATCTGGGTCAGCCTCACTGGTCTTTCTCATTGCCTATGAGCAGCTGGTGGGTCAGTTGGGGACTGACTGGTTAGAACAGCCTCATTTGGGAAAACTTAATTTTTGCCCTATAGAATCTCTTATCAGCAAGCTAGCCCCAGTCTTGTTCTTATGGTGGAGGGCTGAATTCTACGAAACTGAAATGATGTACATAAAGCCTTATGGTCCTAGGCAACAGATTATCACAGCAGATGAATGTCTATCTCATTCTCTTGGCCAAAGACAAAGACCAGCTAGAGTTTAAATGGTGGGGAAAATGAATACCACCTACTGTTGTGAGAAGTTGCAAACTCACAATGAAAGGAAAAAAGGTACAAGGAAACATTAATTTGAGTCATTAGTGCAATCAATCTTCTGTCATTTGAATACTAAATTAAGTTAAAATATACCAGTGTTTTATTTGAAGGTAGACACTGTTCAATAAGGATACTAAGAATGAACTGGATTCTGTACACAAATATTCCATATCACAAAACATTACTCTGAAATAGATGAAATAGGATGATAAAGAGTATAAAATAATGGAAATGAAGTTCTTTGTGGGATAAAATATATTTTACAGAATTTTTTAGGTCTAAATCGTAATTGATAGGCCTTATAAGTAACATTAACATGGTTAATAGAAAAGCAACTTTAAATTAGAATTACTTTGCTATTCCTTTCAATAATCTATTTCTCCCTTTGGTTCAATTCCAAAAGACTAACTATGCAGGGATGGCTATGACTTAGCTCTCTTAAAATTATTTACCATCCAGTTTTTCTTTTTCAAGCACAGTTATTTAATTCTAATATTCTAATATGCATCAGACTAATGTTTAAGAAACAGGGAAGATCGTCACAAACGTTTCTCAACTATAAGACCAGGACGCTATTTTTGAACAGACTTAAAATCATTATATATGTTTTTTTGAAACGGAAGAATGGGCTTACTATATTAATTAAATCTTAACACAATTATTGGCTAAGCTAGGGAAGAAAAGAATGAAAGAAAGACCGGGAAAGTCAAAGAAGTCATAAAACAGTCAAACTGAGAAGCCAATGATGTAGAGGCACCAAAGTGGAACTGAATCAAGATTGCTGGTTGAGAAGTCAGTAGGTAGTTGCCAGGCTAATCTCATTGTGGGTCTACACCCAAAGTTCTGGTGAGTGGTCGGTCTGCTGTCCCTGCTGGTCAGCACTGGCAAGAGTCACGCACAAGAAATGGGCATGGTGTGGAGCAAAAGTAAGAACAAGTGGGAACCTGCTGGCACCTCTGTATCTGCCACCACACCAAATCCAATGGCATTCATTCATAGGGACAGTCACCATTTCACATCTTCATTCTAAATTTCATGCAAATCCTCTTTTAACCAACTCCAACTGGGAATCTTAACCGGGGAAAGGATTCAGGGTAACATAGTTCCAGATAGACCAGGTCCACTTATCAACTTTGCCTCCGTTCACAATTCCTTTAACTGTTTTTTTTTTTCTTTTTTTACATTTAAAAACTAACTAAATAAATAAAACATTAAAATTAATTTGTTTTGGTGTACAGTTCTGTGAATTTTACCACATGAATAGATTTGTGTAACTACTACCAATTAGGAAACAAGATAATTTTATCACTCCAGAAAACTTATTCACAGTTACACAATCTCCCAGCCACATACTGCCCCAACCACGAGCCTCTGGCAAACGCCAGAATCACGCTGAGACTGGATTCTTTAACTCAGCGTAAGCCTTTGAGTCCATCCAACTTATTGGGTCTATCGATGGTTGGTCCATTTTATTGCTAATTCACATTCTGTTATGTATCCATGTACTAACTGAAGGATATTTTTGGTGTTTCCAAATGTGGGCTATTATGAGTAGAGATGCTGTATACATTTATGTATAGGTTTTTGTTGGAATACAACTTTTTACTTCTCTAGGGTAAACATCTAGAAGCAGGTTGCTATATCATATGGTAAGTGTACATAAAACGTTATAAGAAATTGCTAGTGTTTGCTAACAGGGTTGCACCATTTTGCATTCTCAGCAGCATTGTGTGAGGTTTTCAGTTGCTCTGCAGTCTCACTAGGTTTGTACTACCAGAATTTTTATTTTAGACCTTCTAATAAGTGCGTAGTGATATCCCATTGAAGATTTAATTTGCAGTTACCTAAAGGCTGATGATATTATCTTTTCATGTGCCTATTGGCTATCTGTATATCCTATTTCATAAAGTGTACTTTCAAATCTTTTGTCCATTTTTTAATGGAATTTTGTTTCTTTTTAATTGAACTTTGAGAATGCCTTATGTATTCAGGATACAAGTCCTTTGCAGAAGTGTGTTGCAAGACATTTATCCAAGTCTAAAACTTGTCTCTTTATTCTATTAACAGTGTCTATTGCAGAGAAATTAAAATTTTTGATGAAATCCAATTTACCAATTTTTCTTTTTATGGATTGTGCTCTTAGTGTCAGGTCTAAGAACTTTATGTCTAACCACAGATCAGGAAAATTTTCTCCTGTATTTTATTTTCTTGCAAAAGTGTTGTAGTTTCAGGTTTTACATTTGGATTTATGACCTAATTTGAGATATGTATGTATATATATATATATTTTTTTTTTACAGAGTGTAAGGTTTCTGATGAGAAATCTGTAGTCATTTGAATATACAAACTTTTCTCTGAATTTTCATAGTAAGTATTCTCTTAAAGCATTTAACAATTAGAAAAATATCAAATTATATTTTATCTTAATATATTCCTTTTCTAACATTCTTCTTTTATTGGTATAGATGCAATTGTCTGGCCTGTGTCATATTCCTTCTGCCTGAAGAACTTCCTTTAACATTTCCTGTAGGGCAAGTCTATTAGCAATAAATTCCCTTAGCTTTTGTTTATCTGAGAAAGTTTGTATTTCTCTTTCTGAAGAATATTTTCTCTAGATATAAAATCTGGTGGTCAGGTTTTTTCCAGTACCTTGAAGATTTCACTCCAGTGTCTTCTTGCTTGCATGATTTCTAAAGAGAAGTCCGCTGTACTTCTTGTTCTGGGTCATCTGTAGGTAAGGTCCTCCCCCCTCCTATCTCTAGCTGCCTTCAACATTTTCTCTATGTATCTTTGTCTTTGGCAGTTTGAAAATAATATATGAGGATGTGACTTTTTTTTTTATTCTGTTTTATGTGGTCTGTGCTACTTGGATCTGTGATTTCTTGTTTGTAAAAAATTTTGCAAAGTTTTTGGTAATTATTTCTTTAAATAGTTCTGCTCTAATCTCTCTTTCTTCTCCTTTTAGAATTACAAAGATGTGAACGTTACACTGTTGAATATCCCACAGTGCTTGGACGTCCTAGTCTGTGTTTTTGACTTGTTTTTCTCTTTGCATTTCAGTGTGAGTAATTCCCATGGATCAATCTTCAAGTTCACTAATTCTTTCCTTGACTGCATTGAGTCTACATCTGAACTTGTTGAATTTTTAAAATTTTTACCACTGTGTTTTGTTTTCCATCATGTCTTTTTGATTATTTCTTATAGTTTACATTTTTATGATGATATTACTCATCTGGTCTTGCAAGCTGTCTGTCTTTAATTATTTTAAATTCCTTGTCTCATAATTTCAATGCCCATGTCATATCTGAGTATGGTACTGATCACTGCTTTTTCTCCTCATATTGTGCATTTCTTGCCTTTTAGAATGATTATATGTGTTTTTGAAAGCTAAGTATGTTGCACAGGGCAGTAGATACCTTGGTAGACAGGGCTTTACTGTGGGAGTTTTTGTTAATCTACCCAGCACTTGAGCTGTGTTTGAAGTTTGTTGTTGGTATAGGAACCACAGCTTCCAAACGTCTCTAGCGACTTTGATTTTAATCTCTCTTCTGACTTTGGGGCTTCTCTTTTCTCAGAGATAGTCTATCTCTTGTGAATCTCCTACCTATAATCCACTGTTATACATGGGGGATTAGTAGCAAGGTTGTAGGATGTGGGAAGGGCATTCTCTAATCTTCTGATTAAGTCTTAGTCTTTGGAGTACACAGTGGACCTGTGTCATGGGGGTGTGACCTTCACTGGTGTTTCTGTTCTCCTTTGGGGCCAGAGACTTTTCCCTCTGCTGCCCTACTCCCTTTCCTGGTAGCAGCGTCTATCCCTCAGTGTTTCTAGTCCATGTCCTTTAGTCCACCATTTCCTGCAGATTATGGCTTTTTGTGTGTTATTCAGTGAGGCTGGAAAGCTGGGGCTGTCCCGAGTTCACTTCCCTCAACTGTAATGGAGTCTCAGCGGTAGGCTTGGTTGATTTTCTTCCCCTTGCAGATTGAGCTTTTTTCCATAAGCCTTTTGTTCTGTGTAGTTTACCCCTCCTCTCCATGGGCTATGGGTACTCTGCACCAGGGCCAATGGGTGCTTTCTGCAGATCCACATTTTGAGAAGTTTCTGGGGTTCCTGTAGGAAAGAGTTCCAAAAGTATGGTCACATCCCTATGACTGTTGCTTCCATTTGCTTCTCATTCTCATAGGCGCATATTTACTTTCCAGCAATTTGTCAGAATTTCTGGTTTAATCTTCCTACTGGCTTAGGTGGAGTCCAGTGGCTTCTGCCCAGGAAAACAAGTTCTCTCAGATCCTGTATCTCCCTAAAGGTGCTTGAGTGATGGTGGTTTGTCCTGAGACCTCAGGGTTTATGAAAATCATTTATTTACAGTTTGCCATCTTTTTCTCATTGTGATGGTGGGAATGATGGCTTCCTATCTCTTTAGATATCTGAGCTGAAACTGGAAGTCTGAAAGATCTTTTTATTTTTTAGTTTATAATCTCACTTGCTGGGTAAGTCCCGTGGTAGATTATTTACTATAATTCATAAAACAAGCGTGATCCTTGCCTTCATATGGCTTAGAGAAAAGAAAAAATAGATTGAAGAAGTTAAGAGATCCTTGCTTACAAACATACAACGTATAACACATATTAAAGGCATTAGATATTTTAGTTTCTTTTTTGCCTTTCAAATAATATTAGCATATTTTGGAGGCTTGTAAATTTTTGAATAATAGAAAATGGATGTGAAGCTTTACAGACCTGAATTCTTGAATACAAAGTTCTAAAAAAGAAGTTATAGCTGAGTTGAGAATTCTTGAAGAAAAAATTAGATTGTTCATGACAACACAGGCAACTTTAATTTTTTCTAGCAGTAATCAGCATTTCTGTAAAAGCCTATCATCAAAGAAAACAATCACATTCTCGCTTTTCCCTTAAAATTCACTAAACAATATTTTCTTTAGAAGCTTTGGCAACTTTTCGAAAGTCGTTGACAACTCAGAGACTATTTAGAAGCTCATAAATTTTCACTGTACTATTTGTGTATATTTCATTTTGGTTATCATTGAATTCTTAACAATTCCAGAAACTACTGTCTTTTGTTCACATCGATTTAGATTTCCCAACCAGAAAGCATCTCTTGAATGGATTTGTTTTTCCCAACAACTTCTTTTATAGAGATTTATAAGTTCAAACGGTGAATTCTTGGCCATCTGACTCATATCATGTGCCATAGATTCCTGCCTCCATAATTTTATTAACATAATTTGGTACCATCAGTAATGTGTTCCTGCTAAAGAGCAGTAATTGCTTTACTACAAAGAGCACATCACGTGTACTCGCAAATGAATCTCATCCAGGAAGAAAACCTAACACTTCTCCATGAGAAAAAAATGTATATTTTTCCTTTTTTCTTATTTAATTTTCTTAAAGTCATGTAGAATAAAACAGTGCTGAAACACTAACTCTCTGGCTTGGGTAGTATTGTTGGGTGAATTGCTCCCCCTCCATTCATGTTTAGGTACTAATGCCCAGCACCTCACAATGTGACTGTATTTGGAATTCATGCCTTTGAAGAGGTAATTAAGGCTAAATGAGGTCATTAGAGTGGGTCTTAATCCAATATGGTTGGAGTCTATTTAAGAAGAGATTAGGACACAGACACAAACAGTGAAAAGATCATGTGAAGACAGAGGGAGAAGGCAGCCATCTATAAGCCAGGGAGAGAGGCCCTAGAAGAAACCAACCCTGCCCAAACCTTGATCTTGCACTTGTAGCCTCCCAGAACTGTGAGAAAATCAATTTCTATTGTTTAAACCATGTAATCTGCGGTACTTTGTTATGGCAGCCCTTGTAAACTAATATAAATGATTGCAATTTGGGGTTACAATACAGAATATGAGGTCCATATTAGGTCCCATTGGAAACAATTATCAGTCCCATTAATTTCATGACGATAATTAAGAATAAACCAAAGAATAGGAAGAATGAAGTGTCCTTATAAATGCAGAATGGGAAATCTGAACGAAACTGAGGAATTCATAACCTGTTCATGAGTGAACTTCAAAAACTATCATCTTTTTTTTTTCACTTTTAAAATTTATAAATTCTAGGTGTTGACATCATGCTGCTAAATCCTTTGGTTGGTTATTCTTTTTTAAGGGAGGCAATGGTCTATTTAGAAGAGCACTGGTGACAAATGTGTGGACATTGGGTTGTCACTGTTCTCTCCTATGCTCTATGTTTAGATATTGCTAACAAATCATGCTATACTATTTCACTGGAGTCTAGATATTGTCCCCAGATTCTTTCTAAACACAGTGTTCCACATTGCCGATAGCTATTGGTAAGATTCATTTAATTCAATCAATAGGGAAATGATTATTTGAAGATTACTATGTGCCAGACACTGCTATAGGCACAAGGGAAGTAGCAGGTGGAAAAGGAGTCAGGCAGCTGGCCTGCCATCCATTTATTTCTCTTTGCTCTGAGGATGCTCAGAGAGAAGGCAGCTGGCATTCTAATGTCATTATAAACATGCTAATAACTAATCTTCTGGCAGATAGACTAGCAGTACTTGCTAGGAGAAGCATCTTTATGTAAAAATGGGGGTTTTTTTGGCGAGGAAGATTGTCCCTGAGCTAACATCCGTGCCAACATTCCTCTGTTTTTGTATGTGAGATGCTGCCACAGCATGGGTTGATGAGCTGTGTGTAGGTCTGTGCCTGGGATCCGAACCCGCAAAGCCACTGAAGTGGAGTGCGTGAACTTAGCCATTATGCCACCGGGCTGGCGTCTGTAAAAATGATTTTGATAAGTTGTTTCTGGTTTAGCATTGCTATAGCAAACAGACATAGAATCCCTGCGAAGTTTCACGTAAGTTCTAATTATCTAAGTGTAAAATGAAAATTATTCATAACGTAAAATTCTGCCTGGTATGTAAGGTGACCATGCACTGGGACAGAGAGCAAATGTAAAACAGAAAAAAACCTGGAGAGTCATGTTCTGTGTCCCAGACTTCTCTAAACTTTGCCTGTGTTTCTTGATTCTTGTCTCTTTGAAATGATGAATAAGCCTTGATTCTGGATACAGTCTCTGATTTGTGAGTCTGATTTGATAGGACTAGGCATTGTGTTATCTCAGCAGTGTACAAAATAATAATACCTACATGGATGGAGTGTGTTCCCTAGTGGATGCAGATGAAGCAAACTGGTCATTCCTCAGCAATAGCGTGGTGCTAACGAACAGGCGACCTTTGCAGCCATACTCCTGAAATTTATAACAATTAGAGTTATTTCTTAAAGTATAAATCTGCAAATCTGAATGCGATCTTCCAAGATATTATTATAATCGAAGTTTGCCAACTCCTCCTCTGAAAACCTAGGGGTGAGGTGTGGTTTGGAACTCAGACATTTTTCAGATTTTAGAAGAAGATACCAGGCAGGCATGATAAATTCTATAATAGAAGCAATAGAATTGAAGGCAGAACTCCACACTAAAAACAATTATTTCCTAAATAAAACATATGAATATACACACAAAATATCACACATACAGATTATAATATATTGCTTCCCATAACGTCAGACTACACCACCAAATAAATTAAAAAACAACTCAGTTTTCAGAGGATTTTGATTTATATCGTTATAAATAAGGATTGTAAAAATATATCTTTATTATGAATTCTCTGTATTTTTAAATAATTAATTTTTCAAAGAATTTTTGACTTTTTTAAATTAAGCTGATTGTTTCACTGCCTGCTATAGAGATGTTGTCTAGGGATTTCCTGTACTGTCTTCTGCATTTAATTAAGTGCATTGGTTGCTGGAGTCCATGACTTCATCTATTATTATTTTTTCAGGTTTACTGAAGTATGTACTCAAGCAATTTTATTTTCAAAATGGATATGTGTGAGTAAATTTGGATGCTCTTGCAAGACCAAAATATGGTTAATTTTTGTAGACCTCAATCATAATTTGGTTGGGTAAAAAAATTCTAGATTCAAAATCATTTTCCCTCAGAACTATGAAGATATTGCTCTATTGAGCTTTGAACTCGTGTTACTGACGGGTTCATTGAGGATAGTCTGGTTTTCATTTCTTTGCCAATAACCTAATCCTTCTTTTGAAAGCCTTTAGTGTCTCATCTTTATCTTTTATTGTTTGAAATTTCAACATGATTTTCCAAGGTCATAGTCTTATTTATCTTGTTCGTTACTTGGCAGAGCCTTTCATTACAAATATTTTTATCTAGTTTTTAAGCTTTGGGGAATTTTTTTCATTAATCCTTTGATTTCGTTCTTCATCAATGTTTTCTGTTTCCTCCTTCTAATTAAAAGATTTTGTCAGCCTGGTTTAATCCTATATATTTCTTAATACTACATATCTTTTTCATTTTTATCTTTTTTTTTTTTTTTGCTCCGTATTATGGGAGATTCTTTTAATTTTATTATATGTTTTTAATTTCAATTTTTTTAACTTGTCCTTATCTTCAAATGACTTGTTTATATGCCCTTATTTTTTTTTCAAATGTTCACTGAGAGTTTATTAGGTGCCAAGTATTTTTTTGAGATGTAATCAGCGTACAACATCGTGTAAGTTTAAGGTGTCCAATGTGTTGATTTGATACATTTACACACTGCAGTGTGATTACTATGGTTACCTTTAGTAGCTTTAGCTACTACCTCTGTCACATCACATAACTATCATCTTCTTTATGGCGAGAACATTTAAGATATACTCTCTCAGCAGCTTTGAGGTGTATAATACAATATTATTAATTATAACCATCGTGCTACTCATTAGGTCCTCAGAACTTATTCATCTTTTAACTTCAAGTTTGTACCCTTTGACCAGCATCTCCCCAATCCCCGCCACAGCCCCTGGTAACCACCAAGCGACTCTCTTTACAAGTTTGGCTTTTTTAGATTCCATGTATAAGTGAGATCATACAGTATTTATCTTTCTTTGTCTGACTTAGCTCACTTAGCATAACGACCTCAAGGTCCATCTGTATTGTTGCAAATGGCAGGATTTCCTTCTTTCTCGGGACTGGATAATATTCCATTGCACATATATTTATCACATTTTCTTTAACCATTCATCTGTTGACAGACACTTAGGTTGTTTCCATATGTTAACTATTGTGAATAATGCTGCAATTAACATGGGAGTGCAGATATCTTTTTGATATCCTACCTTCTTTTCCTTTGAATATATATCCAGAAGTGTGATTGCTGACCATATGGTAGTCTATTTTTAATTTTTTGAGGAGCTTCTATACTGTTTTCCATAGTGGCTGCACCAACTTACATCTTACCAACAGTGCACAAGGATTCCCTTTCTCCATAACCTTGCCAACACTTGTTATTTCTTGTCTTTTTGATAATAGCCTGCTCTAACAGGTGTGAGCTGATGTTTCATTGTGGTTTTGGTTTTCATTTCCCTGATGATTAGTGATATTGAACACCTTTTCATGCACCTGTTGGCCACCTGTGTTTCTTCTTTGGAAAAATATCTATTCAGTTCTTCTGTCCCTTTTTTTTTTTTTTTTTTTTTTTTTTGCTGAGGAGGATTAGCCCTGAGCTAACATCCATTGCCAATCTCCCTCTTTTTTGCTTAAGGAAGATTAACTCTGAGCTAACATTTGTGCCAATCTTCCTCTATTTTGTATGTGGGTCGCCACCACAGCATGGCTTGACTAGCAGTGTATGTCTGTTCCTGGGATCTGAACCCACAAACCCGGGCCGCTGAAGTGGAGCAAGCAGAACTGTAGCCACTACGCCACAAGGCCAACTCTTCTTCTGCCCATTTTTAATTGGATTTTTTTTTCTTTTTGCTATTGAGTTGTATGAGGTCTTTATATTTTTTGGATATTAAGCCCTTATCTGATATATAGTTTGCAAATATTTTCTCCCATTCTGTAGGTTGCCTTTTCATTTTGTTGATGGTTTGTCTAGCTGTGCAGATTTAACCTATTAGTTTTTAAGGATACAGTATCTTCTCATACATTTCTGTGAATACATATAAACCATTTTGAAAGTTTGCTCCTTATTTATTACTGTTTTTCAGTATTGATCAGTTGTTTATTAATATTGAATTTTCTCTTCTCTGCAATAAATTTTACTAAAACGCCTTATGATTTTTATTCTTGTTCATTATTCGTAAGGCCAGTATCTGTTCTTGGTATCTCTTGCAATGCTCAGATCCCCACATAATTGATTCAGTTCGTTGTATCCTATCAAGATTCTTTAAGTGACGGTTGGTTACACTTTGCTACAATAAGAGCAAGGGAACAAACCCCAGTCCTGCAAGCTGCATTTATTCTTGCAGCCACAATTGCTATTCATCCTCGTCTTTCTCTACCACCCACTATATTCCTCAAACTCATGGTCAGCACTTCTGCTGGCCCATGACTTTGCCCAGTAGGATGACCCTAAACTTCATCTGAAACCTGTTTGCATTTCTATTTTCAGGCTGCACTTGTTCAAGTTCCTCATTTCAATTATTACCAGAAATGCAATACCCAAGAAGTCCTTGAGCGTCAGACACACTCCTCTCTGGCCTCATTATTAGAAGCGCTTCTATCACCTCATGATAACCATGTTCTATTATCCCTGCAGGGAAAGTTAATTCTCTCTCTGCTTGGTTTATATGTATGAGGAACCAAAAATTAGCAGGTGGTAGCTATAGATTTAGTTCGAGAGGAACCATTGTTGAGTTGCCTTGTAAAAGCATCTCTCACCTGGGGACAGAAGTTCCCAAGACTCTAAAATTGTAGGAACTGGAAGGCAAATTTCTCTAGTGGGTCGTTAGAATGAATGACGAGGGAAAGTATCCCTGCTTTGACATCTTGGTACTCACACTCACTCACACTCACACTCAAATATTCTACCTATTGGAACATAGCGTTGTCTAGTCACTATTGGAAAGTATATGCCATCACTGAAAAGACAGCACCACAACCCTGCAGAATATTCTCCCAAGCTGGCTCCTTAACTAAGCCTTTAAAGGGCTCTGTCAATGCTTTTTCAGAATAGCAGTTTTTTGACAACGCAAAGGATTGGCATTTTTCAGTGAATGCAACTGACATGGTTTCAGCTCTCTGTTCTTGATCATTTTGTGTAACATGGGTCAAACAACATCTTTACTCTCTGCCCATCTGTCTCACTCTCACGAATATTGTGATCTGTTAGCCAACACTACAGATCCCTATAGGTCAGAGTTCTCTGGTTGTCATTCTGTCTTTATTGCCTGTTAGGTTCACTATGTCCAGCTTGTCTCTGTGGCTACCTCCTGTCCTCTACTATTCTTGCATTCTCTTATCCCCATAGTGCCCAAAGATTACACCCTATAGTCATACTTGGCGTACAAAGGACAGAGGAGAATGAACTTCTCAACGATGTTAATGCCTCCATCATTAGAATATTCCTCATTAGCTTAGTGAAGGGAGAATCCACCGAGCTTTTCAGTGTAGAGTCAAGGGGTTGGGGTGTTTTTCTTTGCCTTATGTAGGAAATTCATTCAAGCCCGACCATATCTGAGCTGTTTGACCTTTTATTATTATTATTGATCCTCAACATTATACCCTGGCATCCTTATTTAATTTACTCAAGAAGTCCATCATTTTTCTCCAAAATATTAAAGGGCCCTCCTAACAACCAATGAGGACTTGCACAGTGTCTTTATCAGGACGCTAAATCCTGAGTCATAAAACCATTGCTCACCAGTCTCATATCTACCCCATCCTCAGCCTAGCATCCTCAAGTCCCACCCCCAAGAATGCTCCCTCAGTCCCCACTTGTATCTATTAACTACGTCTCACAGCTCCTTTGGTGAATAACCTCTTTCATCTTAATACAGAAACAGGACTTCCTCCATCAGGTCTTGCTTAAACATAGCCCTAGTTTTGGTCTTGTAGCAATGAAACAAGGTTGGGGGAGATTTGAAGATGACAAGTGTCATGTTTCAAAGCATCCACTTGAGAATAGGCTTTTGCATGATTTTCAGAGAAGGGGGGTCTGCTACCCACTAGCAAAGTGGGGGGGACAATTTCAGAAGTTAGGGACTCTGGAGTTTCAAACATATCTAGGGTGAAGCACATCCGACACTATGTCCCCGATCCAGGTCTCAAGGGCCCATTACTTCCTTTTGAAAGACTGGATTGTAGTGTAGGAGTGTATTATTTTTCTATTGCTGTGAACAAAAGTCCACAAATGTGTCAGCCTAAAACAACACCCATTCATTAACACCAGAGGTCAGAAATCTGGGCATGGCCTGGCTGAAAGGTGTTGACTAAACTATGTTATCATCTGAAGATCAGCATAGTCTTTCAAGTTCATGAGGTTGTCACAGAATTCAGTTCCTTGCCATTGTAGGTCTGAGGTATTACTTCCGTCCTGGATGACAACTGGTGGCAGAACTCAGCTCAAAGAGGCTAGCCACATTCCTTGCTATGTGTATCTTCTGTCTTAAAAGAGAATCTCCCTTGTGTTGACTACCTGTCATGCCTTGAATCTCTTTTGCCAGGAAGAATTCAATCTTATTAAGGAATCACCTGATTAAGTCAGGCTCACCAAGAATAATCTGCTTTTTAAGGTCAACATGTTTATAACATTAAACACATCTGCAAAATTCCTTTATAGCAGCACCTAGATTAGTGTTTGATTGAATATCTGGGAGAAGGTGGGTGCATACCAGGAGGGGGAATATTGGAGGCTATCTCAGAATTCTGTCTACCACAAGGAGAATTGCGAGGGCTGTGAATTCAGCTTTCTTTGTAATTTACTTCCCTCAAAATATAATCTTGGAAAAGATTTCTACCACATTCACTCTTCTAGATATAAGAAATGGAGTTATCTTTAATATTTTCCAAAAGAATTGTACTGGGTTGAATGGTGACCCCCCAAAAAAATTCATATCCACCTGGCACCTCAGAATGTGGCCTAATTAAGAAATAGGGTCTTTGTAGGTGTAATTAGTTAAGATGAAGTCATACTGGATTAAAGGGGGTCCAATCCAATTACTTATGTCCTTATATGAAGAGAAAACCACAGAAGCTAGGAAGAGGCAAGGCAAGATCCTTCCCCAGAGTTTTCAGAGCAAATATGCCCCTTGCCAACACCTCAATTTCAGACTTACAGCATCTAGAACAGTGAAAGAATTAATTTCTACTGTTTTAAGCCATTTAGTTTGTGGTACTTTGAAACTAATGCTTAGGAAAGTAATACAGAGGCTTTCTGACTTTCATAACATGCCCTGAGTCTATAGTTGTTTGACAAATACTGTTATTTTCCTTCAATAGCACTTCAAAGGCACTTAGCATCAACAAACCACATGACAGTACTTGTAACTAGCGTTGATTCTATGGAGATATTGCATAAAACGGTGCACCTTCTTCTACCTATATCTATTCCACATAACAATGCGTGAGAATTGTTATAATTGTACGTTACAGCAAATCAAGGAATATCACCACTCTCTGGAGACCCAGAGAAGAGTTGATATTTCAGCTTGAGTGCAAAGGCAGTCTGGAGGCACAATTCCTTCCTCTTCTGGGGACCTTAGTCCTTTATTTTTAAGGCCTTCAACTGATTGGATGAAGCCCACCCAATTTTGGGGGGTAATCTGCTTGGCTCAAAGTCTACCAATTTAAATGTTAATTTCATCTAAAAAATACCTTGATAGAGACATCTAAAATAGTGGCTGGCCAAATATCTGGGTATTGTGGCCTAGCTAAGTTGACACATAAAATTGACCATCACTACCAACCATAGGGCTCTTTTTGCTACATGCTAGCAATTTATTCAATTCCAGAATCACATCTTTCTAGGTACCAACTGTGTTACTGAAATAATAATATGTATAAATATTGTATGCTGGTCATACTTAATAATCACTTTATTAAAAGTTCCATATAAAATTTTTAACATTCCTTTTTAACTTTTAAGACATGTGATGAATCTAGGAAATCGAAAGAGTAGTACAGTAAAATACTATTAATCTTGGAAGAGCCCTCAGAGCTATTTCTTTTAGTCCTCATTTCACAGATGAGGAAGCTCTGATCAAGAAAAATATAACTAACAATCAGTTAGTGAAAGATTTTGATCAGAACTTGCTCCTTGTCCAACCATTTTCTAACCTGACAATTAGTACAGTCAATAACAATGGCTCATTCCTGGGGTAAAATGGTGAGATGTGCTTTGTTTCACACTTGTGTTATATTTGTTATGATTTGTATTACTGCTGTTGTGGTGTGTGGAGTATAATCTTGTATGAGTCATCAGAGATGTGGTAAAAATTCCTTAACTGATTCTAACAATTTCCTTAGGGTATTTTCCTCTTGTTTCAGCTCCTTCTCTCAATTGAGAATCATTGAATTATATCATGGAGTTTTCCTAAATATCACAAATCATAACTGATGGAAAGCTTTTGTTTCTGTCACATTAACTAAATCTGACTACTATATATCCAGTTGATTTTCATAACACCAAATATTCATCAAAGATGTATTGAGCCCTTAATTCACATTTGGCAAAAAGAGAAATATTGATTATTTGTAGCATTTATCTTGTCAAAAAGTAGAGAGAAAAAAAGACAGTATTATTTAGGATAACAAAATTTGTAATAAAAAATTATTTAAATGGTAACTGTAAGTAAAAATCATAAAAATATAATTTGCATATGGAAAAAATGGTCAAATTCAACAATAAACATTTTCAAGTTAAATCTATAAAAAATTAATCATTTTTCTCTTATCAGATGTGCAGAAGAAATCCTTAATGTGCAAATGATATTTTAAATGCATTTTCCCTGTATTGCACAGTTAATTAACAGTAATATTATATTTATGTTGTTTAAAATTTCACAAAAATTAATTTATTTCAACTTACTATTATCCAAGTGACTGTATTCATGTGTGCGTATTTTGAAATTCTATTTATGCTTTAATAAAAGCTTGTGCGCAGACTATTTTAATTATTATAAGCTGTGTATATATCAAGCTATATTATTTATGTATATTGGTTCTGATGGCAGCATTCAATTTGGAGCATCTAACAGTTCTTTTATTTGAATGAACTATAATGCCTAGTACCTTGACTATGTTATACATGTTATGTGGTAGAGAAAGTAAAAGAATGGCTTTAAGCCAGGCTTAGATGTGTTATTGAATGCTTTTAAGGAATAAGTGTTACAGCTAATAAAACCTAGGAGATAAAATTACAAGAAATAATTGCCTGTGAAATAGTGATAAGGAAATAAGGATCTAAAGTATATTTAAGGCAGGATTAGCTTCTTGATTCAAGTTTTAAAAATTAGCCCAAAACTTGAATTTATTCAGGAAATAATTCCTCTTTTCATTTGAGAGGATTATTAAAAGGGAAATAATATTCATATTTCTGAAAGAGATTTGAAGATGGATATAAACTTAATGGCGTTTATACCAGGAATGGAAAACTAGTTCAATATTTGGAGATCAATCAATGTAATCCACTATAGTAGCAGTCAAAAGAAAAAAAACAAGATTGTATCAATGTATGTGGAAAATGCATTTGACAGAATCTAACATCTACTTTTTGTTAAAACTCTGAACAAACTAATGTTGGAAGGGAACTTCTTCAACTTGATAAAGAGCATCTACGAAAGACCCTACAGTTAACATTATACTTAATGATGAGATGCTGAATGGCATCCTTCTAAGATTGGGAAAAAGGCAAGGATGTCTGCTCCCATCATTCCCATTCAACATAGTGCTGGTCAGTGAGATAAGGCAAGATAAGAACATAAAATACATACAAATTGGAGAGAAAAAAATAAAATTGTTTATGCATGCAACAGAATTGTTTATGTAGGAAATCCCAAGAAATCTACAGAATCTTCTAGAACAAATAATTGATTTTTACAAGGTTGTAAGATGGAAGGTCAACATACAAAAATCACTCATATATCTATATATTGTCATTGAACATTTTAAACCTAAAATTAAAAACTTAATATGATTTATAATAGCTTCAAATAAATCTAGCAAAACATGTACAAGATCTCATGCTGAGAACTATAGAACACTGATGAGAGAAATCAAAGTAGACATAAATATATAGAATACTGGGGAATGCTAGGTTTAATTCATTTCCTATCAAAATCCCAAAGGAATTTTTGTACAGATAGTTAATTGTAAATTAATATGGAAAGGAAAAATAACTATAATAACTAAAATAATTTTAAACAAAAAGAAAAAAGTTGGGGTATCACACAACCTGATTTTAAGACTTAGTATTTGCTACTGTGATGAAAGAGTGTGGTTTTGCACAGGGATAGAGACATAAATCAATGGAATAAATGGAGTTGAGAAATAGACCCACAATTGTAGATCCAAATGAATTTTGAAATAGGTTTAAAGAAAGGTTTTTTTTTCCTCCCAAAGTGCTGTTGGCACAATTACTAATCCCTAGGCAAAATAATAACTCTTGACATAATTCTCATACCTTATCCAAAAGATTGGATTTATATTATTATTCATATTATTTTAAAATCTAAATTGTAAAACTTTTAGAAGAAAATATGAGAAAATTATCTGACCTATGATTAAGTTTGTAGATTCATGAAAGAAAAAAAATCGATAAATTAGACTACATCAGGAAAAAAAACACTATTAAACTAGCCCCGTAATGGGCAAAATACTTGCTAATCACCTATCCAGCAAAGGATTTATATTCAGAATATAAAAAGGATTTCTCTAAACTCAACAGTAAGAAAACAATCCAATTAGAAAATTGAATACACTTCACCAAAGAGGACATATGGGTGCAAATTAGTGCCTGAAAAGATATTTAATGTTGCTAGTGATTAGGTGAATGCAAATCAGAGCAAAAATTAGATATCATTACTCACCTACTAAAATGGCCAGAATAAGTAAATAAATAAAATTACTTTACCAAGTACATGTGAGGCTGTGAAGCCATGGAATCTCTCACATATTGCTGGTGGAAATATAAATATGTAGTCATTCTGAAAAAGAGGTTGGCAGTTTCTTATAAAACTAAACATACAATTACCATATGCACCAGCAATCCCACATCAGCATATTTACTCTAGAGAAACGAAAACTCATATTCAGACAAAAACTTGTGCACATATGTTTGTATCAGTTTTATTTACATTAGACAAAAACTGAAAACATCATAATGTCCTTCGAGGGGTGAAAACTGTGGTTCATCTGTATGATATTGTATTATTCATCAATAAGAAGGAGCAATATCTTGATGCATGCAATAATTTGAATGAATATCAAAGGCAATTTGCTGAATGAAAAGAGTCAGTCTCTAAAGGTTACATAGGATATGGTTCCATTTATATAACATTCTTGAAATGGTAAGAAATGTTGCCAGAGTTTAAAGATGGAGAGATGATGTGACTATAACAGGTTAACACAAAGGAGTTCTTTGGGGTGATATAACACTTATCCATTCTGGTTGTGGTGGTGGTTACAAGAATCTGTACCTGATATAAAATATTATAGAATTATACACACACACACACACACACACAAGTGAGGGTGTGTAGACAATTGACCGATGTCGATTCCTGATTTTGATAGTTGTGCTGTGGTTATGTGAGATGTTATCATCTGGGGAAGCTGGGTGAAGGGAACATGATGACTTTCTCTATTATTTCTGTAACTTCTATGTGAGTCTAAAATTATTTCAAAAAGAAAAGTTTAAGAATAATGCATTCAGATATGACAGATATCAATACGGTGGCATAAAGGAGAATAAATAATTGTGTGTATTTCAAAGATTTTTATATTTTACCCAAAGTTTTACAATAATGTAATATCTTTTTTTTTTTTTCTTAATTGTCTTCACTGGTTTTGAGGCCCTGGTTAGAGGCCCATCACTTCCTCTTCTTGAGCAGCTGATTAAATCCACACCCCAACCACTTGCCTTAATGGGATCTCATACCCAGGCCTCTAAACACCTGCCCTAATTGCCCAGGGCTGGGTGCCAGGTAGCTAGAGACAAACCCTATTGCCACGCAGCCCATAAAGTTATTCAAATTAGCCAAGTGTTATGGGCTGAATTGTGTCTCTACAAAATTCATATGTCTAAGTCCTAACCCCCAATACCTCAAAGTGTGACTGTATTGGAGATAAGGTTTTTAAAGAGATAATTAAGTTAAAATGAGGTCACTAGTGTGGGCCCTTATCCAATATGACTGGTGTCCCTATAGAAAGAAGAAATTAGGAAAAATATACACACAGAAGGAAGACCACGTAAAGACACGAGTTGAAGAGGATGGCCATCTACAAGCCAAGGAGAGAGGTCTTAGGAGAAACAAACCCCTGCCAACACCTTGGCCTCAGACTTCTAGCTTCCAGAACTGTGAGAAAATAAATTTCTGTCGTTTAAGCCACCCAACCTGTGGTACTCTGTTATGGCAGTCCTAATATGTCAATCCATAGGCAGCCCACAAAACCTAGCTAACCCCATTCCACTTGCCATATATAAGCTTCCCCTATAGCTCTGGCTTGCTGTTACCCTTTCCCCAGGTGCAATTCCTTGTGCAGCCCTGCTGGGCAGCCTTCTCTTGTTTGAGGTTGTAAATAACAGAGTTCTGCCTTTTATCTTTCCAGGTGCCAGTCTGTGGTGTCCCAACATCAAAAGAATCTTGAAATCTTATAAAACAAATATTAACTTTAGGTAGACTGTGAAAAATTAAGGAGGCATATGGTCATACCTAAATCAAGCACTAAAAAATGACGCACAGAGATAGAAAGATGACAGATATATTAAAATAACATTCTAAGCAGATATTCAAGTTCCCAAAGGTAGCAACGAATAGACAGCAAAAGAAGAACAACAAAAAAAAGGGTGGAAAAAAGAAAAAAACTTACACCCAAATAATTTAATGCTAATGGACCAAACACTTCAATTAAAGAAGAACATAACTAAATGTTGTGTACAAGAGATGCACTCAAAATATATAGACACAAAATGGCAGAAAGTGAAACATAAAACGTTGTAAAAAAGGCACCTACAGTTATAAGCAGCCTGAAACGCCTATATTAATATCAAAAGACATAGAATACAAAACAAAGAGTTTTACCTGAGATGAAAGTGACATTTCACAATGATAAAAAGATCAATTCTTTACGAAGACAATACACTTAAATTCGTTAAATACCTGATAACAGCTCTTCAAGCAAAAGTTGACAGGATTAAATGGAGAAATAAAATTTTCTTCAATTTTATTTGGAAATATAAAATAATCTCTTAGGAACTGATAAAACTACTAGAAAAATTTTTGAAAAGATATTGAACAAAGTGAGTTTAAGCTTTATGGAGAATCTCACCCTACAAATTCAGTATACACATTTCTCTCAAATGTGTGTGGTGTACCCACCAATATAGAACATACGTTGTATGACAAAACAGTATCAATAATTTAAGAGGATTGAAAAAATATAGGATATGTACTCTGACCACAGTAGAATTTAATTAGCAATCAGTAACAGTAAAAATCTTGCATGACCCCAACTATTTGGAAATTAAAAAACACACAGCTTAAGAATTAATGGATAGGGGCTGGCCCTGTGGCTTAGTGGTTAAGTGCGTGCGCTCCAATGCAGGCGGCCCGGGTTCGGATCCCGGGCGCGCACAGAGGCACTGCTTCTCCGGCCATGCTGAGGCCGCGTCCCACATTCAGCAACTAGAAGGATGTGCAACTATGACATACAACTATCTCCTGGGGCTTTGGGGGGGAAAAAAAAAGAATTAATGGATAAAAAGTAAGTTATAAGGTTAATGAGCTATTCATTGCTTAGCGCTTGCATGGTATATCTTTCTCCAGACCTTTAATTTTAACCTATCTGTGTCTTTATATTTAAAGTGGGTTTCTGTAGACAACATATAATTGGACTTGTTTTTTTTAATCCACTCTGACAATATCTGTCTTTTAACAGGTGCATTTAGAATATTTTCATTTAAAATGATTATTGATGTAGTTGGGTTATTGCATACCATGTGTGTAAATATTTTCTCTTCATTCCATTTGTTCTTCATTTCCTTTTATTCCTCATCTTTTTCTGCCGTCTCTGGTTGCACCTGAGCATTTATATAATTCCATTCTATCTCTTCTTTTAGCATGATAATTATACTTCTTGTTTTAATATTTTTAGTGGTTGTCATAGAATTTCCAGTATAAATTTTTCACTAAGATAAATCCACCTTCAAATAACACTATGTTGCCTCATGTGTAAGGCAGGTCCCTTAGAACAGAGTATTCCCAATTCCTTCTTCCTTTTTGCCTCTTGTAATATTCTTGTCATTATTTTCACTTATTCATATACAATAATCATCCAATATAATTTTGCTTGTATCACTTTAAATAAGCAGTTATTTTTAAATTAGTTAAGAATAAGAAAAATAAACCTTTCATTTTACTTTCATTTATTCCTTCTACAACACTCTTCCTTTATGTAATTCTGAGTTTTATAGAAGAAAAATTGCAAGTGGACCCTTGTTATAAACAACAGGGAATACTTTTTTTAAGACTATTGTGATAGGGGAGAGAGATGGAACTCAACTCGGCTAAAACAGAAGGGAGGATTTTTAAATGTTGGGGTGAGCTAATGGAGGACTTTGATGGGGAAACGGGTCAACGTCATTAGGTCCTCTGTGTGTGCTAATTGGTGTTCTGCGAAGTTGGCTCCTACCCTCTCGCAGAGGCTGGGAGACAGGGGCACTATCTTTTTTCATGATTATGTTTCAAAGGTGACCTGATCCCAGGTCTTCAAGAGAGACGTTCTTCCTTTGCAGAAAATTTGCATCTGAAAGGGACAGAGAAAGGATTTACAATGGCAAATTTTCTAAAGTAAACTCTCTAAGAAAAGGTAATCAGGAGCCTATCGGGGGGAAGACGCTGATCTAAGTTTAGTCAAGCTGAGGGGAGCTTTATCTTGGTCAATTTCTTACTGTATCATTTTCCTTTTGCTTGAAGAGATTCTTTTAACATTACAGGCCTGGTTTGCGGGAGATGGGGACCTTCAATTTTTTTCATCTGAGAAAGTCTTTATTTCTCCTTCACTTTTGAAACACAGTTTCACTGGATACAGCTTCTAGGTTAGTAGAGTTTTTTTTCTTTTAATACATATGCATACTAAAATGATTACTACAGTCAAGAATATAACATAAATATTAAAGTCTAGTTAATAATAGGCATGTTAGAATATTTAGGGGGAAGTGAGTTTATTTCTGCTATTTAAGCATAATTCATTGAAAAATTAGTATGAATTGATGGATTGACAGAATAACAGGTGGAGGGAGAGAGATGCAATAAAAAAAGTACAGCGGAATGTTATTTGTAGATTCTGCATTATGAGTATATAAGTGTTTATTGTAATATTGTTTTAACTTTTCTGTACACTTGAAATTTTTCTCATAAAATATTTGGGAAAAAATGCTGAAAATCTCCTTGGGATCATAGTTGAATAGTCTATTGCAAAGTGGGGCTATAAAGTATGAGGAGAATGTGGACCAGAGAACCTGTATCAAGCCAGCCCCTAGATGAGCCACACTTATTTTCGTGACACATTATTTGCTATTGACTTCGACACCAGTTTAGGCTCAGGCTAACCAAAGCCTGTCACGTTTGAAATAGAATAATTTTAACTCATTAGAGTATTAGAGAATTAAATCACCAGTAAGTAGGGTAAAATATATATTATATCAAAAATATAACTGAGGATGAAAAAGATTAACAGGAGACATTAAAAAACAGAACTGAATTGTGTGACTATTAAAGCTAATGACTTCGTCTTTGATTTCTTTGTTCACCCAGTGGTTGTTCAGTAGCATTTTGTTTAATCTCCACGTATTTGTGGCTTTTCTGATTTTCTTCCTATAGTTGATTTCTAGTTTCATACCGTTGTGGTCAGAAAAGATGCTCGGTGTTATTTCAATCTTCTTAAATTTATGGAGACTTGTTTTGTGGCCTAATATGTGATCAATCCTGGAGAATCTATGCAGAAATAGAAGTATAATGATGTACACTTGAAATTTATACAATGTTATAAACCAATGTTACTGCAAGAAACAAAAAATTAAAAAAATAAATAAATAAATAAAAAAGCTAATGACTTCACACTAGAGAGAACTCAATGATGTAACAGCCTATTTTGTGTTCTTTATCGCATTGTATAGGTTAACAAGCCACAAATTTGAAAGGGAAGTATCTTCTTTTATTTTTCTCTCCTTATCTATGTCACAAAAAATTATGTACTAATAATGAATTTTTCCTGTTGATAAGGTGGCAAAAGAAAGTATTGAATCAGTGTTAACACTGCCACTCTGATTTATTATCTGAGCATTCTGGGACCAAGAAGACATGCTTTTGCTGGCTGTTCTTTTGCCGCTCTTGATTCTCCAATGCTCAGGACTTCTCTACTGTTTATGCCCCTCTAGCATTGGGTGCATATAATCACAGAGTTCCCTTTGTCTATTTTTGGTTCCTAACCTGTTCCCTCAGTTTGGGCACTACTTTCTTCTTTGATATTCTATATACCTGCCTAGAGATCATCACTGTTTAAATGTCACAAGGTCACCTTCAATTCAAAGTTCTTACACCATCCTTCTGCACAGCCCTTTATCATCCTTTAAATCTGTTAGACTAGAAAGCTTACAGCCACTTTCGCTATTTCCTCTCTCGCTTGTCTTATTCTGTCTATCATGTATTCTTTCTTTTTCCTGCAGTTTCTCTGATATGTGAACTTCTCTTCATTTATGATCGCTATGAAATCAATTCCATGCTCCTGAGACAAGCAACTATGCAACTATTTAAATTATTGATCTGACTCTTCAAACTTACATAATTTCAAAAGTATCCACTTAACTTCTCTAAGATGAAAGATTATTCTATATGAAGTAGGAAAAATACTGATATCAATGAAAATGAATACTGTGTATGAATAACAATGTAGCTCATAATATATTAATCATAAATAGTTTTAATACCAAAACCTTCAGTGATGACTCTTAGGTAGGCACTTTTATTGGATGACAAGAATGTCCTGGCAACTGTCTTACTGGCTAATGGGAAATGGTACTATTTACACATGGACCTAACCAAACTTTTCTGGATTTAAACCATCCTTCTTTCACTTCATCATAAAAGAGACACAGAGAGATGTGTTCTCATGTGGTGATTCTTGGGGAAAAGAGGTAAAGTCTAGAGGAAGCAGTTTTTTTTTGTTGTTGTTGTTAGCGCATGTAAAAGGAAACAATGTCTTTATTAAATTTTTTAAGCTGATTATACAAAATATGAGTAATATTAAAAAGTATTTAAAAAATTAAAAGGAAATCTGATCATATTTCCATGGTAGATGAAAGTTCTTTGTATCTTTTTCTTAGTATGCCTTTGCTTTGTTTAACAAAATTGGCCCATTACTGGATAGTTAATCTGGTATCTTGATCCTTTCAAATTTAATATCATATAATAATCATTTCCCATCCATTAACTAATCCTCATAAACAGAATTTAATGCATTGCATATGATAAATTGTGTTTCATAATTAAATTGATCTTGCTAATATTTTTATGTTTGGGTTGTTTTCAATTTTGCAATATTATTTAAAAGGTTTATTTGTATAATTATATCTCATATCAGACAAAGTCTTAGGCTAAATACAGAGAAGGACTCTCTGCAACAATTCTTGGAGTAGCGCTTTATTACTCAGGATTTTATGAAAACGATACAAGCCTTTAATGACAGCAAATAGACCCACATCATGACATAAATAATATACCTTAAAGTTTTGATACAAACTCCCAATTATTGTCACACCAATACACTAATGAAAACGCTTGGATCCTATTTGTGGTGGGCAAAATAATGAACTCCCAAAGATGTCAATCCCTAATTCTTGGAACCTGTGAATATGTTACCTGGCATGGTGGAAGGAATTTGGAAAAGTGATTAAGGATAAACTTGAAATGGGAGAGTATTCTAGAGAATCTAGGTGGGTCCAATCTAATCACAAGATCTCTAAAAGTGAAAGATGAAGGCAGAAGCTTGGGTGGGAGAGGTGCAACATAAAATAAAAAATGGGGGAGAGATTCAAAGTGTGAGTGAGATTCAATTGCCATTGCTGGCTTCAAAGATGGAGGGAGGGCACCATAAACCAAGGAATTTCATGATCTCTAGAAGCTGGGAATGGCCCTCAACTGACATCCAGCAAGAAAATGGGGACTTCGGTCCTACAACCACAAGAAATTAAATTCTGTCAACAACCTAAACAAGCAAGGAAATGGGTTCTTTCTTAGAGCCTCCAGAAATGAATGCAACCCTACCAACATGTTGATTTTAATCTGTTGAGATTTGTATCAAAATTCTGAACTACAGAGCTGTTGATAATAAGTTAATGTTTTGTTAAACCACTAACTGTGATAATTTGTTATGGCAGCAATAGAAAACTAACATATTTTACCAAACTACGTAAATGATAATAATAATGTAATTATAGTAATTATAATATGGTTTACTATTTTTAATTAGCACATACTATGTCCCAGTATGTGTATAAGTATAATGCATATATTAACTCATTACATATCTATTCTCTATGACTTAGAGTTTATTGTTACCCACATTTTAGATCGGAGGAAACTGAGGTACTCAATTGTTAAGTAACTTACACAAAAAACATTTCATTAAAAGCAGCAATGTGAGGATTTGTTTTTAGTATTCTTCTGGATTTAGTTAATATTACAATTTTTTGTAAATAATTTATAACATAACAATATATTTCAAGCTTTGAAACATTATTAAACATAAAAAATAATGAGTTATTGAAATGCATCATTAATTGAGGTAGATGGAACTTTTAAAAATTAATTCAAATATCCATTTCTTATGTTAATTTACTTATTTCTAAAATCAGACTAAATTTAGCATGTATTCTATTCCTTTGTGTGTTCATTTCTTATCTGTTTGATTTTAAAACATATGTATGAAATATTTGGAAGATAAATTAATAGATTGAAATAGGAAAAAAATTTGTTTTGGCAATGTTTCTCAATTCTTTGAGTTTTTCTGAGAGTTGTGTGCCCCAAATTGAGTAGTGATCTGTCACTAAAAAATTGTTTTAGAGATATGTTCACTAAACACTAAATAAGGTCTTCTTCCAATTTAGTTGAGATCAAATAGTCCTGCAAACAATTTGACTACACATTGTGGCATCTGCAGATTTACTTCATTTGAATTATGGAAAATAATCCCCACAGAAATTCATTGGCTGAAGCCCTAATCCTCAAAACAAAAGCAAAATCACACATACTCTCTGTCAGAAAAAGTCTGACCCATGGTAGACAGAGTAGTTTTTTGGGAGAGAGAGGACACAAGAGAGGAAAGGATAAGAAGAGCCAGCCCCGTTCCATGTCCCTTGGTTTTGAGGGAATTGGGACGTCAGAGGGGTGTCTCCCAATACCCTCTGTCCCCTAACAGTCAGAGGCTTGGAGGAAGGAGGGTGAGTATTGGATAAGTGATTGACGTTGAGGAATGGTGCTGCAATCTCTCCACCCACATGGGTGCTGCCATAGAACAAAGTGGTGAGGCCAGGAGAAGGGGGCCCTGCTGATTAGCTTTGCTGAAATGTCCTTGAGTTAGAGTGGTGGGATTAGTGGGCAAGTGTGGCCAATGGCGGAGGTCAGAGGTCAGAGGTCAGGGTGCAGGATGATTGGGGGATGGAGTATGTAGCCAGTGCTCAAGTAGACGCTTCCCAGGCTGGAACAAGATGAGGCTCTGTGTTACAGCATCTAATACTTCAGCCCAGATGACCAGAGGGCAAGCAGTGCTGAGGGGACAGAGGCATATGGCTCTGGAGATGAGCGGATCCCAGCAAGACACAGATATGTATTAGAACAAAGTCAGGGGTGGGTCACGCCACAGACATCGAATCTATTTAGGGAGAGTGAGGAAGAAGCTGGAGGACTTTTTCTCTTTTCCGTAGAAATTGATGCTTTCCTAAAGGTTATATTTAGATAATCATATAAGACTAACTTCAAAGCAACTTGGATATTTATTTATTTTGTCTTCTTCTAATCTGTAGGAGTCAGCTCAGATGAAAGACCAGACTAGCAGAGATAAGACAGAGTAGCTCCACTTTTTCAGACATTTGACTTATGATGGAAGTTAAATTTGTAACTCTGCTATATGATATCTGGAAGTTTGCTTTTGATCAACTTAAGCTTTGTGTATGTACAGTGATAGTTGCTCTGTGTTCATGGAGGCGAACACTCTCTGGGCAAATAATAACAGCTCATTTAAAAAAATAAATCATTTACTATGTACCATAGACTAGCCTAAGTACATATATTATCTCTTCAAATGCTTAAAACAGCCCTACAAAATTGGCGAGCATATTGTTCTTCAACTGTTACAAATAAGGAAACTGAAGAATAGAGGATTTAGATAACTGATGAGGACCACCCTTTTAATAGAAGGTGGAATCAGGATTCCACTCGAGGGGGTTTGAATCTAGAGGCTGGGTTCTTAATATATTGTGCTAATATCCCAGGATGTAAAACCACATAGTTCAGCTGTGGGTAGAAAATTGGGAAACAAGAAAACAACATGTTTAAAAATAACTTTCATTTTTAAACTGCTTTTGGAAAAAGAGAAAGAGCTATTGATTGATTGGTTCCCTGTCCCATTCAAGATATTTTATCAAAAATAGCTCAACTGGCTGGATAGGTAGAAGTCAGTTCCAAAATATGTTATACTTCTCCCTAGTCATATGAAGCTACTTACACTGGTTTACTGCTAACAAATCAAAAATTGGTCTAAGAGAGCCGGTCAGCCAGAAAATACTCTTTTTCCTTTTTAACTAGGGACTAAGTTATGGAATATTGATTCTTCCATACAATGCAACTAAATCTTACGTTATGTGATGTAACAAAATTTAAAGGTGTCTCATGTCTCCTGTACATACAAGTATTGTGGCTCATCAGGTGACATAAGTCATTTCCATCAATTATTATGGAAAAAGATATTCCTGCATTACTACAATAGTAGTTCAATTTTTTGCGGGACAATTATTAGTGTGGACCAGTCATTTTCTCTTCCACAACAGTTAATGGTGCATGACACCAACAGCTAAGACCTTCCACAGCCAAATGCAGGAACTGAACATTACTCCTTCTGAAGTATCCAGAAAGGGTGGGGGGTGAGGGGATGTGGAAAGAAAAAACAAAACAAAACAAAAAAGCACGAGTTAGCTGTTCGCAAAAATTGTCTATTAGGAATCAGAAATAGTTTTGCTTAGTCTGGGTCTTTTTGCTCTCTCTATTCTGCCATTTTGTTTAATCAATGTAGAGTCAGGCCTCCAAAAACCAAGGTGAGATTCAGACTTAAATTCAGGCAGCTCGATCAGACCACACTGAAAATACCCAATAGTAAGTATGTCTTATTTATGATGTCCAAATTCTTTTATAAGGAACACTGTTTTTCAAGTCCTATTGTACATCCAAAGGGTCTGTTGTTAATGTTAAAACTATAGTTAAAGTGTCTCATTTAAACTTACAATTAAAATCATTACAAGAAACAGTACCAGAAACACCCTCTGATTCCTATTAAGAAATAAAATTTCAGATAAAGGCACCTTGAAATTATTAGATAAAGCTTAATGTCCATCTTTTAACATTATTATTGATTTCTACATTTAGTATTATATTTTAAGTATTTACTTTGTGGTGGATAAAACCATTAAGTATTTATAGCAGTGTTTTAAAATTTCAGTTTCTGGCTAAATTAATTCTAGCTTCCAGATTCTCGTTAATTAAACCATGGCAGGTAAGTAGGAGATAAGACTTCTAACAGGGAAATAAATCAATTGTAAAAAGGCCAGGTGTCTGTAGTTTTGCTCAAGGAAAAGTTTATGTTTTCTCTTCATAACTTATTAGCAAAACTTTATAAGATGCATAAAGTTTATCCTTCTGAGAAATACAAAATAATCAACAATCACTACCTTAAACAATTTGGGCCAGGGTGAGGGTCATAAGAAAGAAAGACTTTTTTTTTTTTTTTTTTGTAAGATCAGCCCTGAACTAACATCCATGCCAATCTTTCCTCTTTTTGCTGAGGAATACTGGCCCTGGGCTAACATCTGTGCCTATCTTCCTCCCCTTTATATGGGACACCACCACAGCATGGCCTGACAGGTGGTGCCTCGCTAGGTGCCCGGGATCCAAACCTGGGCCGCCAGCAGCAGACCGCACACACTTAACAGCTACACCATGGGGCCAGCCCCAAGAAAGAATTTTTTGATCGCACATCCCAACTCGTGCCAAGCTTTGAAGTCCCAGTCATAAACACTTTACAATGCACCCAATGTACCAGTGGATTTCAGATCCCCAGGCAGATATAATAATGTACCAACTCTAAAACAATTGTTCAGATGTGAGGAAAATCACCCCTGGTTGCAACTGTTCATGTGCTGCCTTCTCTGGATCTTAAATCCATCTCTTGTGAAATGGAAATTTGACGGAGCTGAAAGATTTTATTTGGGACTTAATTGATTACAGACTGTGGAGACTGTGTGTATAATTGAATGTAAAGTCAGCAATGAAAACTTAAAGAACAGCAAAGAATTGAATGAGTCAGGAGCTAAAATGGTCAAGAAGTGACTCATGATCGTGTTAACACTGTCCCTGCCACAATGCTCAGGGATTTCATTTCCCGAGCCTCTCAGTACCTAGATCTTCTCTGTCAATGCTCTAGTCCTCCACCCTACCTCAGTCCCTCACTGCCAAGGTCATTGTTAATAGCCGCATGCCTTCATGAAGAAGTAGCCAGAAAGAACTTATGTAAACTCCTACCACCACGTCTTCCTGCCATCTGCATTTGTGCCTGAGCTCCCTACCTATTAGCATGGGTAAACTGCCTGGGAGGCTGCTATCACAGACCAGTGCCCCTGCTCCTGCTCTCAAACCCCCTTACCCAGTCATGCACATGGCCCCAGTAGCTATTCTTGCTCTTTCCTTCATCATCAATTTTTCCTCTCTACTAGATCATTTCAATCAGCATATGACTGCTGTTATTTTCCAGTATTAAAAATATACCCATTGTTATATATTTTTACAATTTGTAAATCTTCCCAGTGCCAGATCTTACCAGCTAGACCTTTTATCAGATCCAGGTGAAAAACTCTAGTTACCCTGAAGCAAAGATGAAGTGCACCTCTGCATTTCCATCATCTGTGTCATTCCTGAGGTTACGCTCTGTTTGTGCCACATCATACTCCTACATTTTGCTGACAAGATACCTGAAGTTTCAGTAGTCAGGACCAAGGGAAGTGACCTGATCAGTAAAACAGTAAATTTTGATCAATAACAACAGATAAGTAGCCAAAAAATTTTATAAAGAAAAAAATGGTATTATAATGAATCATCTCAATATCTGCTTGGTCAATTGCAAGTTGGTAAGCTCCAAAGTGACTTGCTCTAGATCTTGAATTCCTGATTCTGTCTCTAATCAACAAAGTAGTCAGTCTTTTAAAAATGCTGACACTGAGACACAGATAAATCTTGGCCAACTCTGGGCCTCCTGTTAGATTTCTTTCACCTTCCCAAACTTAAACTACTCTATGAAGAATAGAATTTTTTTCTATTTATAAAACATGGGTGAATCTCAAAAGAATTATGTTGCAGAAAGGAAACCAGACATAAAAGAACACATTGTATGATTCCATTTACAAAAAATTCTAGAAAAAGCAAAATTACAGGGACAGCAAGCAAATCGGTGGTTGCCAGGGGTTCTGTGTGAAGGAGGAGATTGACTACAAAGTGTCAGAAGTGGATTTTCTGGATGATGGAAAAGTTCTGCCTCATAATTGCAGTGATTGTTATACAACTGTCTACATTTTTAAAATGTCATTGAATGATACAATTAAAATAGGTGTGTTTTATTGTGTGTGGATTGTAACTCAATAAAAAGACCAAAATATGTATTTATCAACTACACGTTTTCTGTATAAAATTTATCCTAATTCTCCTCCAACATTCAAAAATTTCCAAGGATCAGTGCCCCATAAAAACAAAAACACTCCTCTCTTGGTGAATATCAGATGTATGTTTATTTCACTCCAAAGAGGAGGTTACAACTGGTCCATATTTACATTAAAAAAAAAATCACTCTATAATCATTATAGGCCAAATCCAATATATAAAAATATATATTTATCATTTTAGTTTTTAATACATTTTCCTTAGTTATTTCAAAAAAGTGTATACGATTTATCCATGTATTTCTCAAAAACTCAAGATAGACTATTTATGCAAATAATATCCACTCAAATTTGGCAACAGTAGAAAAATCACTTGACAGTGTCTAGCACCCAATCATGATAAAAACTCTCAGCAAACTTGGAATAGAGGGGAACTTCCTCAACTAAATATAGAGGATCTGCATAAAACCAGAAGCTAACATCATACTTAATGGTGAGAAACTAAATGGTTTTCCCCTCAGATTAGAAACAAAACAGGATGTCCCCTCTCCTCATTCCTGTTCAATATCACACTAGAAATCCTAGGTAATACAATAAAAAAAGAAAAGGATATTAAAGATATACTGACTGGAAAGGAAGAAATAAAGCTGTATTTATTTATGCATAATATGATTGTCTGTGTAGAATATCCAAAAAATTGGCAAAAATAAACTCCTGGAATTAATAAACAATTATAGCAAGGTTTCAGAACACAAAGTTAATATGTAAAAGTCAATTGCTTTCTTATATACCAGCACTGAAGAATTGTTATTTGAAATTAAAAATGCAATACCATTTACATTAGCAATAACAACAACAAAAATACTTAGGTATGCATATAACAAAAAAATACAGGTCCTATGTTAGGAAAACTACAAAACTCTAATGAAAGAAATCAAAGAAGCTCTACATAAATGGCAATATTGTTTGCTCATATATTGGAAGACTCGACATTTTTAGGATGTGAATTATTCCCATGTTGATATATAGATTCCACTCATTCCCAATTAAAATCCCTACAAGGTATTTTATTGTACCAACACACTGAATCTAAAATTTATATGGAAAGGAGAAAGACCAAGAATAGCAACATAATACTTAAGAAGAACAAAGTTGGAGGACTATCACTACCCAATTTCAAGAGTCACCATAAAGCTACAGTATCAAGACAGCATGGTATTGGCAAAAGAAATAAATAGATCAATGGAACAGAATAGAGACTCCAGAAATAGACCCACACATATATAGTCAAGTGATCTTTAGCAAAGGCAATTCATATGAGAAAAGATAGTCTTTCAATAAATGGTGATAAAAAAATTGGATATTCACTTGCAAACAAAAGAAATTTAGACACTGATCTTACACCTTTCACAAAAAATAACTCAAAATGGATTGATCATAGACCTAAAATGTAAAATGCAAAACTATACTACTTTTAGATGATAACATAGGAGAAAAATCTAGGGATTTTGGGTTTGGTGTTGAGTTTTTAAAACAACACCAAAAGCACAATCTATGAAAGAAAAAATTGATAAGTTGGGTTTTATTACAATTAAATTTTTTTCTTTGTGAAAGACATTGTTAGAATAAAAAGACAAGCCCGGACAGGGAGAAAATATTTGCAAAACATATGTCTGATAAAGGAAGTGTATCCAAATACACAAAGAACATTTACAGCTCAGCAATAAAAAAACAAACAACTCAATTAAAAATTGGTCAAAAGGTATGAACGGACACTTCCTCAAGAAAAATATACAGATGGTGAATAAGCATGTAAGACAATGCTCAACATGATATATTGTTAGGGAATTGAGAATTAAAACAACAAGATGAGACTATACATCTATTTGGAACGGCTAAAATCCCCCAAAATGAAAATGTTAAACACTGTCAAGGATGGGAGCGACAGGGATCCTCATTCATTGCTGGTGGAAATACAAAATGGTACAGCCATTTCGGAAGATAGTTTGGCAGTTTATTACAAAGGTAAATGTAGTCTTATGATACAAGCCAGCGATTGAACTTCTGGGTATTTACTCAATTGATTTGAAAATTTATGTCAACAACCTGCACA
Organism: Diceros bicornis minor; assembly: GCF_020826845.1. Classification (NCBI taxonomy): domain Eukaryota; kingdom Metazoa; phylum Chordata; class Mammalia; order Perissodactyla; family Rhinocerotidae; genus Diceros; species Diceros bicornis. Next base: position 51,901,337 of record NC_080759.1, on the reverse strand, counting down.
TGGATATTTATAGGAGTTTTATTCATAATTGCCAAAAAAATAAAAGCAACTCAGATGTCCTTCAACAGGTAAATGGATAAACAAACTGCAGTACATACATATAATGGAATATTTTTCGGTGATAAAAATAAGTGAGCTATGCAGCCATGAATACATGTGGTGAAACCTTACATGCATATTACTAAGTTAAAGAAAACAGTCTAAAAAGCCTACATATTTTATAATTCCAACTACATGACATTCTGGAAAAGGGAGACAGTAAACAGATCACTGATTTCCTTTGACTCGGGGGTGGTGTGAACAGTGATGAGCTGAAGCACAGGAGCTTGTTCAGTTGTGACAAAGACTCTCTCCTTAACCAAACTCCAGTCAGGCTCTTCTAAGGCCTCTAGTTCTTGACCTGGTGTCTGTCCTTGTGGGGCCAGCATTGCCCAGTTGTAGCAAGAATCCTAAATCGGTTTAGGCAGAATCCCCCACCTCTGATATATGGTCACCCTCAATATCTGGGCCATTCTTCATTCCCTACACTTGGTATCTGATCACCCCGGGCTGCCTTCAGCAAGAATCTTGTCAAGTTGGTTTAGCCAAAATTCTCTCTTTCCCCTGATGTTTTCTCTTCGTAATGTTCCGTCCACTGACCCCCACCCTGCTCCTTGGCCGTAAATCCCCATTTGTCCATGCTGTATTCTGAATTGAGCCCTGTTCCATACTTAGGTCTTTTCCTCTTATTGCAAGAGTCCATGAATGAGATATGTTTTCAACCTCTTTAAGTAGTACATGGCTCCGGTTTTCTTTAATAGTTGGGTACGTGACATTATGTATCCCATAAAACTGCATAAAACAAAGAGTGAACCTTAATGTAGATGATGAACTTTAGTTAACAATAATGTATCAATATTGGTTCATTAATTGTAATAAATGTACCACATTAATGCAGAAAGTTAATAATAGGGAAGCGTATGTATCTGGGAGGGGTGTATATAGTAAAACTCTGTACTATCTGCTCAATTTTTCTGTAAATTTAAAACTGTTCTAAGTTATAGTAGTGCCATTGACTCATCTGGGAAAGGCTGTGGGAGGAGACAATGGGCATTTTGATTAACAGCTAAATTGTGGGTATATATGCACCGGATACACAGATGTCGCCTAGGCACTTGTAGCCGGATTTCAGAAGATGGGGCTTAGTTACAGATGGATACACAAGGATTGTTTTGAGCATTGGCAGTAAATAAAATGTCCAAGGGTGAGATTATAGAGTGAAAGAAAAAAAAAAAAAAGACAGAATTAATTCCCAAGTAACACCAAATTTTGGAAATTGGAGAAATGAGTAGAAGCAGGAGAAGTATAAATAATATCGACTTGAAAAATAAGAGGAAGATAAGAAGGATGGTATATTAGAGTGTAGATTTGCTTATGCAAGACTTGGATCCCAGACGATTCTTTCAATTGGAACAAGAAAACCCATATTACCCTATGTAGCGTGGAAACATCCCATGAATGTACCAGTAGATAGTGAACCTATAATATGTGCCAAATGTACTTGAGAGATAATTATAAACTTCCCTCTTTTCCAAAAATCCAACTCTAATAGATAATTTTACCCTAAAGGAACACACACGAATCAAAGCTTTTCTTAAACTTTCTCCTTTTATTCAGGAAATCTCACCCTTCTTTCAAATCCTTCAAATCTCTACCTGAAGGAAATTGCTGGTTCTGGCCCCCCTACTGTAGTAAGCTCTGAATTAACAGCTTTTCATGAACTCTATAGGTGCTTTTAGCCCTTTTGACAAAAGCAACCAAGAAAGAGTGTGTGAATTGTGTGCATTGTGGTTTTAAAGTAATTTGATGGATTCACTTATTAGCTTGTGAAATAATAAATGTCAAAAACAATAGTCTTAGATATATTCCTAATTTTAAGAGAGTATGTTATGCCTTTAAATGAGTTGACCTATTTGTACTTAGCTCTCTCAAGTCATGGTTGCAGGTTAATTATCCCAAGGAGAGTATGTAAAAAATTCACCTCCTGTGACCCATGTGGTAATAACATTAAGCGAAAAAATCCACAGTTAAATAAATATTCTAGTGAACAAATTCCTTAAAACAAACACTAGTAATTCAAGGTTTAAGACAACAGTTCTTTGAATCATTAAAAAAATAACAAGTGTTTTAAGATTACAGAAAGTTCCTTTGTCTCTTTTAGTTAAAAGGCTTAAACAGGAACTTAACTTTATGTGATTACAAAACATAATAGATATAGATCACATTTAAATGTTTTTTTAAACTGATACACAATAGATACAAGATGTATTCCTCATCTTTTCTCTCTAAATAATGTAAAATATTGACTACAATGTGTAGAATTTCCAAAAGCAATTGCACTGCTATCTTCAAATCCTTATAAATTTCCTGAAAAACAAAACAAACAATCAAAGAAACCATATATTCTCTGGATTCACCTATACTTGTAATTAAACTTAAACCAAAGATGCTTGGAATTTATTAGAAAGTATTTCCACGTAACTGAGAAGATAGCTTTAAATCGTCTTTAGATTTAGCATGGATGACATTGAATTGCCATTGTCAATAGAAATTTCAATGAGATGGAAGAAATAGAAGTAAGATTGACATATGAAGACTGAATTGGAAGAGAAGAATTGAAGATTGCATGCTATTTTTTATTTGCAAATATTTCTGCTTGAGAAAACCAAATGAGGCTTTAGAGTTGAATAGTAGATTGTGTTGTAACAAGAAAGAATGCCCTGTAAAACAAGAGTAGTGTTACAGATGGAAGCTACTTGAGCAGTGAGGGCAGTGATTCACCAGAAAAATGACGAGGCCAGGGAATGTTGAAGGTCCACTGTGGCTGGGCACGTAGTTTTAGTGACACCAATCAGTTCTACTGAAGGCTTTCTCTAGAGTTTTCAGCTACATAAATGCCTGCCTGTAGGATGTAAGTGGTTAGGTCATTTAAGACTGGGTTTTGAATGTACAGATAATGGAAGAAGAAAATGAAAAATGCTGGAGGTATGCATTAGTTTCCTGTGGCTGCTGTAACAAATTACCACAAACTTGGTGGCTTAAAACAATACAAATTTATTCTCTTACAGTTCTAGAGGTCAGACGTCCCAAATCAGTTGGGCTGAACTGAAATCAAGGTGTTGGCTAGTTCACCCCCGCTTTGGAGTTCTAGGGGGAAACTATTCCTTGCTTATTCCAGGTTCTGATGGCTTCAGGCATTCCTTGGTTTGTGGCTGCATCATTCTAATCTCTGCCTCTGTCCTCACGTCTCCTTCTCCTCTGAATGTGTCAAATCTCCTTCTATCTTTCTGTCATAAAAATACATGCCATTGCGTTTAAGGCCTACCTGGATAATCCAGGGTTAATTTCCCATCTCAGAATTAGCTTAACTTATTGGCAAAGACCTCTTTTCTAGATGAGGTATTATTTACAGAAATTTTGGGCCTTACAACTTTGAGGGCCACTATTAGCCTATAGAGCGTACTTGAAAGAAAGTTGGTTTCAACGATGAATATGCGATGGATCCCAAGATAGGTGGAAAAGGAAAAAAGAAGCGAGTCGATACTTAGAGAAGAAGCAAACTGTTAACTGTATCTTTCATGTATCAAGGGAGCTCAGAACCAGCCTCAAAACCATGCAGACTGTTTAAAATTATGTGAAAAAACACACACATATTAATATGTGTAGATGCATCTGTAATATATCACACAAAATATGTTAACAGTGATTATTTCTTATTGATGTTGTTAGGGTAATTTTTATTTTATATTTATTTAGTTTGTATTGTCTCTATATTTAGCATAAACAAAATTAAATTTTAGAAAAGCCTGCATTATTTTATCTCATATATAAAGCCTTTTTGACTCCCCTTGGAATCAAACTATATTTACTTAAAATATTTGGAATAAAATGTGACATTGTGGATCAAGCAATATCACAGGGCCAGAAACATAGTCCCTATTTAACTGAGGTCTGTATCTTAACACTAGCTTCTTAAACATTAGAGTTAGTCATTCTAAGATGAAACACCATGTAGTCCTGACTACTTGTGGATTTGGACATCAATAATCAGAGAGGAGAGAGAGCGGGAGTTAACTCTATCAAAAGCTTGGCGATTTACTTTTCCTAACTTAAATCCTCCTTCAGTTGCTGGTAGATGTTATTCTTCAGCACTCTCTTGATCTCAGTGGGAGTCACTGACTTGAAGCTTATGTGGTGGTTGTAAAGTACCTAAAACTCTTCAGATAAAAGAGATATTGGTGCAAAATACTAATAAGGATTACAATTATAAGTGGTCTCAGCACTAAGATGTTTGCTGGCATCAGAAGCTGGGAATAGGCAGTTTGAATATAAAACTGTCAAGAACATTTAGTTTGGGAAGCATTTTAGGAAGATGGTGAAAGGCATTGGCTTGGAGTGTTGTAGTCTAATTGTTTTTTAAAATTATGAAAGATATTACACAATGACCCAAAGCAAGCAAACAGATAAGAATAGTAATTTGGAGCCATATCGATCAAAGGGAGTGGAACTGAATGACAAAAGTCTATGTCAAATAAAAGACCACATAATTAAACTGATTTCCATGGAGATGTGGCAAGACAGATTTTAGTGAAGATCATTATTGACGTGCTTTTTTTAGAAAAAGGACAATTGCATTAGTATGTTCCTCCATCATTATTACATATTGATGATATTAATCTGTTTGCTTTTCAAAGATGGTACATATATGCTTAATGTATGCCATTTAGTTTTCTTATAGCTACTAAAATATTTTCACTACTGATTTTTATGAATATTATGTGGTCATAATGCAAATAGTTGCCATGAGATAAAACTATCAATGTTCACATTTTTTTCCGTGTATTGCCCTTAAAGGTTCTTATTTGTTGTTTTACAAAATGTTAACAGAATCTCAAAGTGACAATATTCCCATTACTTTTAAATAAAAGGAAGGGCATGTTCTGATTGCTCACAGGCTCTTGTCTCTGAATTTATTGACATTTTAAACTCAAATGTCAAACTTGATAGTGATACAAGAGAATGTGCTCATAATGAATGGAATAGATGAACTTTTGAAAGCAGATTATGGTCAGTAGGTTAATAAAATGCAAGAACTCAGGGCTGACTTTGGACAATATAATTTTGTATAAAATTATCAGTAAAATAAATTCTGCTTTTAACATCGAGAGTAACTTATTCTCAGCTAATCCCACCTAGATATATTTTCTCTAAAGTGATGTGGCTGCGTGGGATCACGGTTACTTATTTTTGGGTGAGGTATAAAGATACTAACATATCAAATATTTCAAAGAGGAGCAGGATTTTTACCTACGGTTGTACATCTCAAACCTTAACGTGTATGGGAAGTGCCGGGAGATTATGTCTCTGATTCAATAAGTCTGGGCTGGCTTCAAAATTCTGCAGTTCTAGCAAGCCCCTAGGTGACACCACTGCTGTTGATTCACACACCACACCTTTGAGTAGGAAGACCCCCCACTGGATCAAAGCCAGCTGTCTTTGCTGAACAGAATTATCATCAGATAAAAAAGCATGGCAGTGAAATCTTATGACTATAGAAAGCGAGTTAGAGAGTGGCCAGTAGTCAACCAGGGGTTAGACCTTATAAATCAAGTTCACAAAAGTGATCCACTTAAAGGTCAGATTAAATTTTTTACTGTTTTTAGCTATATTTCTTGATAATTAATTTTTCTTCTAAATCTCTCTAAAACAATGCCGCTGGTAGAAACAGACACAGTTCAAAAACTTTAAAGGAATAGATGCTTTCTGTTGCTTACAAAGGACATGTGTTTAAGTGTGAAAAAATATGAGGTTTCCATTCTACACCTTCCAGATATAAGCTGACAATGCTAGACATATATTTAACATTTTTTCCTTCTGGCAATTGGAAAAAAAATTATATCTAAGTTTTAAAAAAGAAGGTAAAATGCATATTTTTAAGTTGTACCACTGCACATGAATAAAAGCATCTTCAGCATTTAAAAATGTTGCGGAAATCAAGCACTGAAACCATTTTAAAAATGTCTCTGAATGTACACAAATAAAATATGTTGGTAACATTTTGGATGCTACTAGCCAAATACTGTGATGTATGTATGTATGAAGGTAGATTGTTTTGAAGTGAAATAGAAAAAAAAAAAATAAATCATTCACAAAGGGACAGCATAATAGAGATGTTAAAAGTATGAACTAGATTTGTGCCCTTGGGTTATTTAACTTCTGTGCCTCAATTTCCTCATCTGTAAAACAGGGATAATCATACCTGCTCAAAGAGTTGTTTTGAATAGTAATACATGTAAAAAACTAAGAACAATGCCTGGCAGATAGTAATTTCTCAGTAACTGTTAGCTATTAATATCTGAATTTTTGCTAAAGTTAAAATTATCTTTGTGAAGGATCAGTATTTCCAAAGATATTTGGGAAGATTTTATAGACCTTTCAAATCTGGGATATTTTATAGACCCTTCAAAATCAATGTGTTCAAACCTGTACTTATCAGGTTCAGCATTAATACTCTTCTCTACGTGTAGACTGTCAACTGCTCTCAGCTAATAAACAAACAACCCAGAAAACCTTTGACCAAGCAAAGCTAAGTTTATTAGACCTAATGCAGTAACGAGGAACACGACTTTGACAGAATCTCAATATGGTTTCAGAATGGAGAGCTTGGGGAGAGATATTGATTTTGATTGAAAGGTGGGAAACTGACTGGGATTGGACAAAGTTAACAACATGTTGGCTTGGGATTGATGTGTACAGATGGAGGGGGGGTGGTTAAAGTGAACCATGAAAATTAAGCTGCTGTTTGATAAGCAAGCTTTTTGCCAAGGTGAGCAATCTATTTCCAAAATTGGTAGCTGTTGGCTCAGATGAAAAACTGTCTCCATAAATTAATTTTATGAAATTTTATGAAGCAAACTGTGAAAATGTTTACGGGTTATAGCTTTATATACCTGACCAAGAGTTTCACGGAATGTGAAATGGAACATGCCATTTTGATAGAGGTAGTGATCTTATTTCTCATCCCTCAAATTCTATTCTGAATTAATGATATGTCCACCTCCTAGGTGACAAAGATAGAAGCAGATTATATTTCCCAATTTTTCTCTTATCTTCATTCATATGCCTAACTTATCATCAGCTATCTACCAGCTATTTCTTGAACGCTATATCCTAATGATGTGGTCACATACCATGTCTGGTCCACCGCAGTTTCTTCTTAACTTTTTCCTCAGTCTCCACCCTAACTTTCCTTCAAATAATGTCTATACTGTTATCAGAATATAATGATAGTGTCATCACTCTATTGCTTAATATTCTCCTTGTCTATGGGATAAAACACATTCTCTTTATCAAGGAACAAAAGACTCTTTATAACTTGTGTGGTGGCTAGTTTTGCAACCTTAACTCCTTCATTCTCATATAGGTCACCAGCACTATAAATCCACTTCATGCTTTTTTTTTGCTTTTATATCTCTGTTCCTAGTGAACTAGGCTACCTTCTCTGATGTGCTTAGGGCCAGTAACTTGTAAATACTCATGTCGTGACAAATAACAAAGCTAGAACAAACCACGTCGTCTTAGCTGAGTTGGAGCTGGGAGTTGGCTGCTACTGGTGAGAAGAATTAGATGATACTTGAACCCCATGTATCCATTTGTGCAACTGATTTTAATAGAAAGTGGTGGGATGGAGGCAAATTCCATCCAACACTGGCGCCATATCTGATGGACTTTTGTCACACCAGCAGAGGCTTGGCTGTGGAGGGCAATGGGGTACCATAAAAATTAATGACCTCGGGGCCAGCCCGATGGCCTAGTGGTTAAGTTCACACTCAGCTTTGGTGGCCTGGAATTTGCAGGTTCAGATCTCGGGCGTGGACCTACATATTGTGTATCAAGCCATGCTGTGGCAGGTGTCCCACGTATAGAGGAAGATAGGCATGGATGTTAGCCTAGGGCCAATCTTCCTCAGCAGAAAGAGGAGGATTGGCAACAGGTGTTAGCTCAGGGCTGCTCTTCCTCATGCCCTTAAAAAAAAAAAAATGACCTTAAGGGAGTAAGTAGTCTAGTTGGCCAATAACAATATGTAGTGTTTAGATAATTTTATGGAATTCCATTGTCTTCATACAGGTACTGATGTCCTGGACCACTGTCACATGGGAGTGGTCATAGTGTATGTAAGGGTAATTACAAAAGTGGTAAGCACACATGTGTCAATATTTTCAGATTCAGAGCTGACTCTCAGTAAGCTCATTTCTGATAGTTTCCATCTGTCCAACTATCGTTCAAAGAATTAAAATAATTTTTCTTTCTGCAGTTGATCTAAAGGGGACTGCAAGATATAGACATTTGTTTGAATAGTGGCCTAAAGGTACCAGCTGATGAAGCCTCCTGCAGTGGACTCCAGTCCCATAAAGAAAGCCCATTTTGTGTCATGTCCTTATTGTCTAGCACAGTCTGTAGGAATGAGTAGGTGCTCCATAAATGTTCATACTAAAGAACGGAGGAAAAAAGAAAGGAGGAGAGAGAGGGGAGGGACAGAGAGATGAACGTAGAGAGGAGAGAATGAAAGAAGAAATAGACAAAGGAATGAAATATTTGAGAAAACTAGAATAAGAAAATAAAATTGGAGATAAGGATAGCAGGATGGTGACTGGAATTTTTAAAAACAAGCTGCACTCTTGTATCTTATATATAAAAAATTCCTATCATATAAGATAAAGTGGATATTTTAACCTTTTACTAGGTGAAATGGGTTCAAAATATGTGAAAGTTGCTTTTTGTGAGAAAAAGCTCAGATATAATACTGTATTATATGATTTGCTATGAACTATTTTGAAATGTTAATTGTAATTGCTAGGTGAGAATGTTTTAGAAAAGAATAGCTAAGTAAGGAAAAAATGTATATGGACTTCAGCACAAGTTAAAATAAAGGAAATATCTGGAAACTATTTAGGTTGTTAAAACAAGTCAGGTAATCTCACTGGCCTTCTTTTTTGTTGTTTTTTTCCTTCATGCATCTTGATGACAGTAAAAGAAACATCTAGTCTAGTCCTTACCCTTTCAGATTGAGAAAATGAAGTGTTTATTATCGCATAGACTCAGCATAAAGTAAAATAATTCCTCACCTTTTAATAATTTCTCTGAGGTTGATTTATTTGGTCAGCAAAGCCACTCTTGATCTATAATTTTCATAGTCCTTTTGGGAGTTCTGCTTGATGCAAATGGGACCATTTTGGAAACTATAAACCTTCTATCTCTTTCTCTTCCCACATAAGTTAGTAACCATTCACCCAAAACATTTATTATTAGGGTCATTGTCTACAGTTCAGATTTTTTTGTAGACATCAATATCTCTGAATGACATTACAGGAGTGAAAGGGAAGATGGAGTTTTCTAGCTTCAAATTACACACAACTCAGCAATTTTGGTGTCTCAGAATTTCTCAACATTTTAGGCTGAATAAATCTTAGTTATAGGGGGCTGACCTGTGCATTGTGTGAGGTTTAGCAGCATCCTTGATCTCTATTCATTAGATGTCAGTTAGCATCCCAGTTGTGACAATCAAGAGATGTCTCCGGATACTGCCAAATATCCATTGGTGAACAAAAATATCCCAAGGTGAGAATCACTAATGCAACAATTGAAAGGCTGCATACATATATGTTAGTATAATAGTGGCATATTTTTTTTCACTCTGTAGCAGAATGGGTACTCATTTTTCAATGGCAAGACCAAATACATATTGTTGAAAAAAATCTATTGCAATGTTGCATGTTAATTTGACCTTTTACTTGGATCCTGCTGTATCAAAATGTAATTATATTGTTATGCCTTTTGTTAGGGCATTTAGGTATTATTAGGTATTGATAAAAGATACATTTCGATAATAAAATAATTTGACTAAGATTAAAAAATGTAGCTCTAAGTGCTAAATGGAATTTATAATCTAATTTCATCGAGTTGCATTGGCAAGAAGCTTTCAGCTTGTGTAATGGAGCAATTGAGCACTTAATACATCACGTAACAAGAAGAAACATTTGGTTCCTCAATACCTTATCTTACGATGGACACGAAGTAGATGATATCTCAGCTTCTGGTTAGAAAGTGGGAATGGCACAGTCACTTTCGTGAATGAAAGCCTAGATGAAGATCTTTCTCTCATTCAGAATAGCTCGTGGAAAGTAGTAATCACATCAATTCAAAGCGACTATAGAAAATTTTAACTTTAGGAAGGTAAAGTGGTTTTGCGACTCTTCACTGTTCCTCATAGAGAGGGCGAAAGTTATCAAAGTCAGATTAATTGGTTTGTGTTTTTTTTTCCCCCAAAGCTTAGTTGTTTTTCTTATCTGTTATTAAATTCTGCTTTTATTCTCTATCTCCCAGGAAGCACCACATTTATGATTATGTTACACTTGAGATCACCTGTAATCTGAAGCATTAACTAACCTGATGCTTAAACTGAGTGTCCTCTTGCTGAGATAAAAATAATTGCTCTATGTCGCTCCACATAGGACTTTGATGTTGGAACGAAAACAAGGAGAGCCCTGTAACAGAATCACATTAAGATAGGTTAACCAGGGGTTCTCTAAGTGTGGGTTCCGTCCAGCAACACCAACTGCTAGATGTTTGTTAGAAATGAAAATTCTTAGTCTTCACTCCAAACTTTCTGAACCTGACTTTGGTGGTGGGGCCGCAGCCCTTCAGGGGGTCGTGATGACTGCCAATATTTGAGAACAAGTGGCTTTGTGCATCTATATCATCATACTCTCAGTGGAATAGAAATTCAGAGTTTGCAAAATGACATTCTCTGCATCATCTCCTAGGGGAAATTGAGTAAGATATTTAAGTCCCAAACCCTATTGGATGCAATTTAATAAAATTCATTAAGATCTTTTAATAATCTCTCACTCCAGTAATTCCTTATCCTTGCACCAGGTTCTCCTTCTCTTCCCTCTCCTATTGGTGCGTACCAGATAGACACAGAAGTAGACCATAAGTCTTTGAAACACCAGCTTATCAGAGTATTTACCTAATAAAGCCAATCTTTCCCTAAAGAGGAGCAGGGTGCCAGAATTTCATAGCAGCTTCTGTAAGAACTAGACTTTTCTCTAGACAGTTATACAGGTATGCCAAATCAACCACATCAAAATGCTAGAAGAATTTTCAGTAATATTCCAAAGTAGAGGAGGTGGTGAAGGGGGCAAGAGACGTGCAGTGATAGTACGAAGGGGGCAGAGAGAAGAAGATTGCATTAACCTTTGTAGAACAAGATTTTAGGCACAACTAGAGCCTGGGCCTGTTGGAAAAATTGGCCCTTGTAAATTGACTTTCATATCACTTTCCTGATGAACCTTCAAGAATGCCCTCAGTCTGTTGCTAGAAGCCAGTTGGAATATAGTCATTCCTAGAATGTTAAGAGGTGTCCAGAAGGTAAAGAGTCTGAATAATGAACAGGGATTCATAATCTGGGGGCTAGAAGCCCAGAGAAATTTGCTGCCCCTAGAGAGAAGGTTGTGGTGTTTCCTACTCTGAGCAGGTCCATGTGGGAACTTGTTTCTTCTATAATCATTACCTGCATCAAGGGAACGAATATGTTTCCCTGTGTCTATCACTTGGTGATAAAATGTGTGGAGTGTGTGTGTGTGTGTATGTGTAGTTGGTGGATACGATAGAAGAAGAGAATGGAGTCAAGATTGGATCCCTAAGATTTGTCTTGGAAAACTGGGTGATTAACAATGCCATTCACTGAATAAGATGAAAAATAGAGATCTGATCTAGTCGTATCAGTCTTGCACTTATAAATCTTGGACAATTTAAAATCAGCTGGTACTGATTATTGTAGCTAAGATTATTCATATTCTTCTAAATTAGGATACATGTGAAAATTTTATTTAAATTTATGCACTGTATAAATAAAAAAAATTCCTCAAATCACCATTAAATTTTCTATGGAAATGTGTAATTAATGCCAACTTTATCATTTTTTTCTTATAAGATTCGTTCCTATGAGCACAATCATAGGGAAAAATAGGTCATTCATTCGACTCCTGAAAACCATCTTAGAGAGAAAAGGGTAGAATTTGAGTTTCACAGCTTGCAAATCTTGTTGATGATTTAAAGTGATTTGAATTTTGTGCTATGATCAATACTATTTGGCTATGTTCATATCATCCTTGTCTGACTATTTCTGAGCATTTACTACAGGACAGTTCAGAGCCATATTATCAGAAACTGTTTTGAAATGTGGACAAAAGAAGAATCATTCTAAGTTTGGGTCATTGCATCTTTAAAACTATGCAATGCTGTTTAATTATGCAGACATGCTAAAGTTGGGAGGTTGAAAATAGTGCTCCCAGTATAACTGTAAACTTGAAGACACTGCACACACAGCAAATATATATGATTTAGGAAGCCAAATGTATACAAAATAGCTATATATAAATTGTTATTAGAAACATTTTGATGGGAAATTTGATTTTAAAATTTTGTGCTTGGACATACATAAATTCTTAACCACAATATTTTTGTTAATTTTTCCCCTTATATTCCTTAAAAGGTGAAAACATTTACTTTGCATCTAATGAAGTTCTTCAAATTACGATGGTCTACTTTTAATATCAGGATAAAAAATAGGGATGGGCTTTTCACATTTAGAGATTTTAATAATGGGATAAAAGGCCAATAGCAAATTGAAGCAGAAAAAATATAAAATTTTTATTCATATTGACTTTGTACAAAACCACTTTAATTTTTTGAATGGTGGAAACATGAAGTTTTATATTGATTATTGATTCAACTATTCACATAGGGAAAACATGAATGTTACAGTTCACTTTTCCAAGGTAGTGTGGAAATAGAATAGTGGTAAGTGGCTTTAACATTGATATAGCAGAATAGTGCTATTGAATTTCAAAAAAGACACTTTGGAAGGCTCTGTATATTTCAATATGTTGTATTGCTTTAATCATTTCCACAATTATGCATGCAATTGTTTACAGAGTCAGCAGTAAAACTTCTTTACTTTGCTTATTACATTCAACATTTTCAGATTATTTAAATAGTAGATCCTAATTTTAGAAAGTTTAGAACATCAAGAGAAGCATAAAGAAATATTAAAAACTACCTGTAAAATTTGTTTTGACAGACAGAAATAATAGCTGTCAACATATTTGTATATTTCTTGCCAATATATTTTGCTAACCACTTTTGTTAATATGACATATATAATATTAGATATATATGTGTTTGTATGTGTATAGATATGTATATTTGTGTATGTATATATATAACTATATATACTATATATATATAATTTAGATTATAGTACATATGTATTCTGCTCATATTAATATTTTACGCATCTTTTTGAGTGACAGCATAATCCAATGTAAGACCATTCATATCCAGACTTATAGGTTGATTCTAAGATTTTTCTAGTGTAAAAGTTGAGGTGCATATTCTCAAGCATTCGTATTTGTGCATATTTCTTATTATTTCATTAAGATATGTGCTATGAGGAAATTTAGGAGCCAAGTTGCATGAACTTTTGCAGATCTCAGAAAACATAATACCACATTGCGTTTTGAAGGTTGCAGTGAACTCTGCTGAGTGTAACCCAAGATCTATTCTCAACTATCTTACATTAAACAGGGATAAAATGATTAAAAATGTGACAACTATCAAATGGCTATAGGGGAAAATCCAGGTGAATCACAACTTGGCCAGTCCTGACAACATGAGCAGCTGCAATAGCTTTAACAGAGGCCATCTTCAGACTCACCATGTGAGAAAAATAAACCCCTGCCTCTTTGAGCCCACTTTTAGTAGGGTGCTCTTTTTATTGCCTTTTGCCTTTTTATTTATCATGCAACTGAAATTATTTGTAACTCTTACAAAGATGCTTAGTAGGGGCAAGTGCTTTTCACTATTTGCTATGAAATAATAAATCTTATTTGGTATTAAGTCTAATGAATAATATCTGCTTTCATGTTAGAGAAAACAACTTGGTTTGTGGGTGAGTATCATTTTTCAGTGGAAAAGTAAATATTCTCCATTATCTTCTAAACCATTTAAAAGTATTTTTGAAATAGAAGTTCCAGAAGTGTTGGTTAGATTAGATATGTAGATTCCTAAAGCTAGCTACTCTTTAGAAAATCTTTCTTGTTTGGGATTTTAAATTCCGGGGATGTATTGAGGGAGAGAGATGGAGAAGGATAGATATAGAAATGGAAATAGAAAGAGGGAGAGAGAGAGTGCCAGAAAGACAGACAGACACAGAGACAGAGTCAGAGACAGATATAGAGAGACTGAAATTAAAGGACCGTATTTTCAGTGATTCTGAAAATGTTATTGAAAAATAGTGTCTAGTTTAGTTTTCCCATTTCCTATCACATGATGATCTTTAACTACTGCTATAAACAATTTTAAAAGCCATATTTCTCTTCTTTTGGGAGGAAAATCCTCCCTTACCTTGCCCATCGACATGTGTAAGCAGAATAAATCTTCGATTCCAATATTTTACAAATATACTGATACCCTAAGTTTTCAAATTTAAAAAAAGAGAAATTTTGCTACTCTTGCTGCTATTGAAATGTGCTCCATTATAAATAATATCCTGTCCTAAACTCTCACTATCATGAGACATTGATACCATTCATCTGGAAAATGCAAAGAACCATGTAATTGAGGGGCAAGGCAGATAAGCAGAATTGAAAATAAAGAATTCATAAATTTGTGCATCAGAACTTTTCCATATTTGGATGGAAAACATTAATAGTGCAAAATATTCCCTAATGTGTAAATTCTTTTTCTGAGCAATAGTGCCTTCCGTATATTTTAGTTTTATTAATAGCACTAATCCATATGAATTTCCTTCATGTAAATTCTTACATTCTCAACTTGGGATCTAGTCCAATTTCCATATGGACTTAAAATATCACTACTGTCTCAAATCTCTTCTCTAGTGGTTTGTATATATCTTTCACAAAACGGAACAAAATATAACTGGGTTTAGATTGCTATTAGTCTAGATTCTTCCAAAATTCCATGTTCTGCCTTCTAACTGCAGGGCTTCTTCAAAAGTCAATACAAGTTCTGAAATCACTGCTTTCTCCTGCTCTGTCCTTCAACTTCCTATTTCTGAGTTTACCTGTCTTTTCCAAAAATGTCTTAGCTTCATGAAAACAACAGTTATGTCAATCATATTCATCATCGTGTCTCCCTTGCCACCTAAAAAGAAGTCATTCAATAAATATTTTCTGAAGTTTTTATGTGTTAATTAATTTAGAAATTGACAAACACTTAGAATTCCGAGTTATATAGATATTTTAATAGCGAGTGATAATTCTCTCCTAAATTATACTCTAATTTCAACCCCTAGAGTTAAGCGTCATCAAATATTTTTATCACATTTTTTGGAGCTATTTCATGCAGAAGCATTTACAGATTCATGAAGATGACATATATCTACTTACTTTGCTTAAGCGAAGCCACACAATGTTCATCTAACAATATACACTCTGCTTCAATTTTTAAAGTGCTTTACAAGTGTTCCATTATACGAATGAACTACAATTTCATTATATAAGTGCCTTATTAATGTAGATGTAAGTAGTTTCCAGCTGTTGCTACTATACATGATTTTGCAGTGAATGATCTTATATACACATTTTTGCCTAACTTAAGAAAATAACTATAAGATCAAAAGGAAAGTGCATTTTAAATTTTGATAAGTATTACTTATTCTAACCTCATTCTAGAAAGATTATAAAACTTTACTCTTTCATTACAGTATTTGGGAGTGTTGGTTTCCCAATATCCTTTCTAAAATGATCTTTATTTTACTTAGTAATCTTTGTATTTTATTAACCATATATAAAAACAAACTCTTCATCACTACTCCCCAAAACCTTCCCCTCGTAGTCATTCCTGTCTCAGTAAATGGCAACCTCAGTTGTACTAGGGTTCTCCAGAGACAGGGTTTGTATGTTACGGTCTTGAGGCAGAATTCCTTCAGTCTTTGCTCTTAAGGATTTCAACTGATTGGATGAAGTCCACCTACATTATGGAAGCTAATCTGATTTACATAAAGTGTACTGATTTAAATGTTAATCTTATCTAAAGAATACCTAACAGTAACATCTAGGCTGGTGTTTTGGACATCATGGCCTGGCTAAGTTGGCACAAAAAATTAACCATCACAACAATCTACCCATTGCTCAGCCAAAAATCAGTCATTCTTGGTTGGTCTCTTTCATATGACATAACTAGCACATAATTAAGTTCTATAATTTTTACCAACAAAACATGTCTGTTTCTCTCTGCATCCACCTCTATTGGTGCAGTCCAATTACACTTGTGCTTGGATTACTACCATGATGTCCTAACCACTCTCTTGCTTTCCGAAAGCCTCTGCCATACATCTCATCCTCCTCCAGGACAACTTTATTGTCCATAAAACAATCAGAATAATCTTTATTAAGTTCACTTCTCTGCTCAGAACACCCCAATAGCTTCCCATCTCAATGTAAGTAAAATCAACACTCCTTACTGCTCACAAGGTTCCGGACTCAGGGCCCTGCCCTTGTCTCCCACCTCTGCTCCATCTCACGTCTCTACAGCCTCATTAGCCTCCTTGCTGTCCAAGTACATGCCAAACATGGACCTACCTCAGGGCCTTTTCCTTTCTGTCTCATCTGCCTAGAACTCCCTTCCCCCAGATATCTTCTTTGGATTGTTCTTACTGTGTTTAGGTCTCTGCCCCCAAATCATCATAACAGAGAGTCCTTTCCTAACAAGCTTTTTTAAAATACTCATGCCAGACCCTGAAAGTCTCTATGTCTATTATGCTGCTTTACTCTCCTTCATTGCAATTATCACACAAGGATATAAAGTGTATGTATTGTGAACTTGTCAATTTATAATCTATTAATTCCTCTCTAGTCCCCACACAGAGGAATGTTAAGTGCCACGACATTGGACACAAGACCAAAATTTCTCACTGTGATGTCTCCAAGCAACTAGAATTAATTTTGGCATGTAGAACCTCCACTCTAAAAATTCATAGATTTGCAATGCTTGTT
The DNA here is from genome assembly GCF_020826845.1 of Diceros bicornis minor. Classification (NCBI taxonomy): domain Eukaryota; kingdom Metazoa; phylum Chordata; class Mammalia; order Perissodactyla; family Rhinocerotidae; genus Diceros; species Diceros bicornis. Next base: position 51,884,217 of record NC_080759.1, on the reverse strand, counting down.
CAATTTAATTGCCTGTTTTTTGAATTACTGAAAGAATACTAATATATAATAGACTCATTTTGTACTGATTACTCAAAATATTTTTATTTCATACTTTTAAAACCCTTTGATGTGTGTCTTTTCTCTGTCTTTTATAAATAAGAAAGCAGATTCAGAGAGTTTCCTATTTGTTACAGAGCTAGTAATAGATAAAACTTCTGTGACTCAAAAGACTATAATGTAAAAAAGGATTGGGTATTAATAAAATAATACATTTATCTAAAGGTGTCAGAGAAAAATCACACGCACACATTCCCGTATAAGTTCAAAAGTGTGCCCTCTAAAACAGTGTATAAAATATGTAAAATTATATGGACTATAAACACTGAAAATAGAGAAATAGACTCTCATAAAAGGACTCTGAAGAGTGGAAAAAAGAAAGTGAACTGATAGGGACCTCATGACTTGAAGAATGATACTGTGGTGAGTTCTTTGTGCTTTACTTTTATCCCTCATATATCTCAGAGTGGGTTCTAGAAAGCTCTGTAAACTGGAACTGCCAACAGTCACACACATACGCAAAAAAAAATAAAAGAAAGCAAATAAAAGGAAATTCCTCTTTCTCTGGCAAAAGGACTGTTAAAGGAGAAACCAACAAAGATTTAGTGGGGTTATCCCTACTCAGTGGTAAAGGTGATCCAATCTGCTTAGTGCACCTGTGTCAGGAGGGCCTGGGAAGGACAACTTGTCCTGTATATCGTACGCAATGGTAATGAGAGGTCCTTCTCCCTCCAATGGTGATGGCAATGGAGACAGTGAAGGCTGCCAGAATCTACGTTCTAAACCTCAATAGGTTGACAGCACATCAAAATAGAAGATTTAAATAGGATCAAGCATTTCCTGACATAATATCTAATATGTACAGGATATAGTCAACTATCACTCATCGTACCAAGAGCCAGAAAAACTCAACTGAAAGGAGAAAAAGACAACTTATCCCGTACTGAAATAAAATAGATATTGGAACTATCTGGCAAAGATTTCAAAGCAGCTATTATAAAACTGATTTAGCAAATAATGACAAATTCCATTAAAGCAAGTAAAAAATGGGAAAGGTCAAAAAAGAAAATAATAAATAGAAATTACATAAAAAAGCAAATGGAAATTATAGAACAACAAAATGCAACAAAAGACAAATATTGGTTGGAATGCTTCAATAGTAAAGTGAAGATTACAGAAAATAGAGTGATAAAATTGTGGATAGGTAAGTCGAATTTGCCCAATCTGAACAACAGAGATAAAATAGACTAAAACTAAAATGAACAATGCCTCAGGGACTGTGGGATGTTAACAAAAGATCTAACATTCATATCACTGGAGTCTCAGAAGGAGGAGAAAAAGAATGTGGAATGAAAAAGTGTTTGAAGAAATAATAGAGGAAAATTTCACAATTTTTGCCAAAGACAGAAACCTACAGTTTCAAGAAGCTATAAAAACCCCAAAGAAGATAAACTCAAAGAAATCTGTGCCATGACACATCATAATTAAACTTCTAAAAACTAAAGACAAAGAAAAACGCTTAAAAGCAAATAGAATGACCTGACACATTATTTATAAAGGAACAATGATTCAAATGACAACAATTTTCTCCTCTGAAACCATGAAGGCCAGAAGGAAGTAGCACAATATTTTTCAAGTACTGAAAAAAATAACTTTCAATCATAAATTCCATATACAGCAAAACTATTCCCCACAAAATAATAAGAAAAAAGAATGTTCTCAGAAGAAGAAAAATCAAGAGAATTTGTCGCCAGCAGATATTCACTTAAACAATGTTTAGAGGAAATTCTCCAAACAGAAAGAAAATGATAAGAGAAGAAGAATTGGAATTTCAGAAAAGAAGGAACAAGAGCATGCATAAAATTAGAGAGAAATATAATAGGTTATAATTCTCTTCATGAATTTACTAAATCATATTTGATGGTTGAAGCAAAAATGAAAACATTTATTGTGGTTATAAATGTATTTAGAGAAAATACTTGAGCAATTATATTTAAAAACTGTGGAGGTTTAAAGGAGCACATAAATTTTCAATACTTCCCTTGCAGTGGTAAAATGTTGACATCAGTAGCTGTGACAAGTTACTTTTATATATTACCTACAGCAAACACAAACTATACAAAATTATATACTCAAAAAGAGTATAAATAGAATAAAATAGAGTCTTAAAAATGTTCAAGTAGCTCACAGGAAGGCAAAGAGAAACAAAAGAATGAGAAACGGAGGAAACAAATTGAAAATAAATAATAAAATGAAAAGTTTAAGCTCTAATATATCAATGATTACTTTAAACGTAAATGTGGTAAATATACCAATTAAAAGACAGAGATTGGAAGAGTGGGTGACAAATGCTTGACTCAATTGTATACTGTCTACAATAAACTCACTTCAAATACAATGATATGGATAGGTTAAAAGTAAAAGGACAGAAGAAGATGTTTCAGACTAGTATTAACTAAAAAAACAAAACAAAACAGAATGACTGTATTAATGCCAGATAAAGTAGACTTCAAAGCAAAGAAAATGACTGGGACAAAGAGGGAAATTACGTAATGATAAAAGTTCAATCCTCCAAGAAGATATAGGGATCTTAAATATCTACGAACAAAACACAGCTTAAAAATATATGAAATGAGGGCCGGCTCCATGGCTTAGCGGTTAAGTGCATGCGCTCCGCTGCTGGCAGCCCGGGTTTGGATCCCGGGTGCACACTGATGCACCACTTCTCCGGCCATGCTGAGGCCGCGTCCCACGTACAGCAATAGGAGGATGTGCAGCTATGACATACAATTATCTACTGGGGCTTTGGGGGAAAAAAAGTAAATAAATAAAATTATAAAAAAAAAATATATGAAATGAAAACAACATAGGTGAAAGTAGAAAGAGAGAAATTCATATTTATTGTTAGGGACTTCATCCTCTTTCTCTTAGCAACTAATCGAACTATTGGACAGAAATTCAGCAAAGATAGAGAAGATCTGACCAGCACAGCAAAAAGATCTACCAAGAGGCTCTTGATCCCAAACTATAGAATATATATACTTTTCATGCAGACATGGCACATTTACCATGATAGACCATATCCTGGGTCATGAAAACAAAACAAACAAACAAAAAACCCTACAGCTAACATCATACTTAATGGGAAAAGATGAAATACTTTCCCCCTATAATCAGGAACAGGGCAAGGATGTCCTCTCCACCATTCCTATTTAATATAGTACTGGGAATCCTAACTAATGCAATAAGACAAAAAATTGAAATTAAAAAAATACAGATTTGGACAGGAAGTAATCAAGCTGTGCTTATTTACTGATGACATGACTGTCCACCTGAGAAATCCCAAGGAATCTACTTCTTAGAGCTCACACTTGAGTTCAGTTTGGTCACACAATATAAGAGCACCAGACAAAAATCAATCACATTCTATATTCTAACATTAACCTTATGGAAACTTAGACTTAAAAATACATAATACTTGGGGCCAGCCCAGTGGTGTAGCGGTTACATTTGCGCACTCCGCTGCAGCTGCGCAGGGTTCACGGGTTCAGATCCTAGGCTCGGACATACACACTGCTCATCAGGCCATGCTGTGGCGGTGTCCCACGTACAAAAATAGAGGAAGTGGGCACAGATGTTAGCTCAGGGTCAATCTTCCTCAGAAAAAAGGGGAGGATTGGCAACAGATATTAGCTCAGGGCTAATCTTCCTGACAGAAAAACATAATAATACGTAATACCATTTACATTTGCTTCAAAGAAGATGAAATACTTACGTATATTTAATAACTTTATGCTGTATATTATAATAAACTGACTTAGAAAATCAAAGAAGACCTATATAAATGGACTAATACATCATGTTTATGGATTGGAAGACTTGATATAGAAAAGATGTCAATACTCCCCAAACAGATCTATAGGTTCAAGACAATTCTTGTCAAAATTCCAGCAAGGTTTTGTAGATCAAGTCAAGCTTATTCTAAAATTTATGGGAAAAGGCGCAAACTCTAAAATAGCTAAAACAATCTTGAAAAATAATAATAAATTGAGAGGAATCAATCTACCCAATATTAAGTCTTACTACATGCTACAGTAATCAAGACAGTGTATTTATTGGCCAAGGTTTAGAACTATAAATCAATGGAAAGAAATAGAAATCTTACAAATAGACTCACATAAATATGCCAAATTGATTTTTGACAAAGGTAAAAAAGCAATTCAATGGAGGAAAATTAGGATTTCAGCAAACGGTACTGAAGAAATTGAACATCCATAGGAAAAAAAAAAAAGTGAAATGAACCAAACCTCACACCTTACACAAAAATGAACTTAAAATAGATTACAAATACAAAAATAAAATATAAAACTATAATACTTTTAGATAAAAACAGGAGAAGTCCCCAGAATCTAGATCTAGACAAAGGTTTACTAGACTTGACAACAAAACCATGTTCCATGAAAGAAAATGTGACATATTGGATTTCATCAAAATTGAAAACTTCTTCTCTGTGAAGAGGATGAAAATATAAACTATAGACTTGGAAAAAAATATTTTAAAATGCTTGTGACAGAAGACTAATATCTAGAATCTATAAAGAACTTTCAAAACTTAACAGTAAAAAGCAAACAATCGAATTAGAAAATGGCAAATGACATGAACAGACATTTCTCTGAAAAGGATACACAGACAGCACCATAACGTCCAACACCACAGATGTTAGGAAAACGAAATTAAATCCACAAGGATACAGCACTCCACATTTATTAGAATGGCTAAAATTTAAAAAAATATGGTGAGAACACCAAATGCACGTGAGGGTGCAGAGAAACTGCCCCATACATTGTTGATTGGAATTTATCCAAAGAAATGGAAATTTATGTTTACACAAAATGTGTACAAAAATGTTTAAAGCAGGTTTACTTGTAATAGTCAAAAACTTGAATGAACCCAGATGTCCTACAACAGGTGAATGATTAAACAAACTGTGGTACACGCAGTCTATAGACTACTACTAAACAATAAAAAGGAATTGATAAATCCAACAATTTGGATGACACTGAGGAATTCGTCTCAGGAAAAAAAGTCAAATAAAAAATGTTACATCCTGTATGAATCCATTGTAAAAAATTATAGAAATGGGTAACAGATTCATGGTTGCCAGAGATTAAGGGGTGTGTGAGAGTGGGAGTGAATGAGTACAGCCATAGGGGGCAACATGAGTGGTTCTCATGCATTTACGCTTCTACATGGGAACATATATATTAACAATGCATAGTATTGATTTGTATCTTTTTCAACTTTACATAAATAAAAACACAGTTTAATGTAGGCTTCATTTTTTATTTTGCTAAACATTATGCTTACTATATTCATGCATTTATTGGTATGATATTCAATTATCGATTAATTCTATTATGTGGATAGGCAATTGATGTATTTGTTTAGTTGCCAAATTTTTCAATATTGCAAAGAATGTTGGAATTAAAAACCTGGATTTTGTCCATGCAGAGGTCAAGAACTCCCAAAGTATCAAAAATTACATTTATGGGGTTATAGTTGATTTTATATAACATCCATGACTGTTTTAGCCCCAGAATTTTCAGTATAAATCCTGTATCTGCGATTATAATCCTTGAGCATCCTTTATATCTACTATACTGTAGAACCCTGACATCTTACCAATTTATTCAACAGAATAGTAGAGATTGGCTCCTGTGTGTCAACATCTAAAATGCAATTTCATTTAAAAGCACAAAACTATAATGCTTTGATTTCAGAGTCAGCTAGGGTAGCATCAGAGCTGCTAACTTGCCAGAATTTAATATTGCAGTTGTTGAAGCCCTGTTATAGAAGAACAGATTTAATTATTTCTGGTAAGCCCGGTCTTTCTCGAGAGATGAGCATGCAGGAAATATCCACTCATTCAAGGCAAGAGATAGCTGTTGAGGTAAAGTACCTAGAGAATGATTCTTATGAAAGTGTGTATCGTATTAAGTACAACTCTAGCTTTAAGCAGTCCTGAAATTTGGAAAAACGTTGAAGAAAGAGCAAGCTTCACTACATTTCCTGGTATTATTAGGTAAGCTGAAGTTGAGTTAATGCTATTCAACAGTAGTCCTTACTAATCATGTCGAAGGCACGGGAGAGGGAATTTCTGTGCCCATTCCTTTCGTCTCACCCAGGTAGGAAAACTAATTGAATAGCAAGGAAGGGAGATTCCTGTTGCTATTGGAAACCTAATACCAGCTCCAGAGGAAAGGAATCAGTACTAGTATCTTGCTCTCTTTTATTAAAGGAATACTTGCTTTCTCAAGGGAAAGTACATATTTACCCCTGGGATAGCAAACTTTTCACTGGAAGTGATGATGAGAGATTATAAGTTAATGAAAACTCAAATCCAGTGTTAGATGTGTAAATTAAATTAAGCCAGGATTTCCTTTCAACCCTGGAAACTATTAGCTAACATTTCCTCAATGTAGAATTCATGTTCAGTAGTATCCTCAAGTGTTTGAAGGTCCAGAAACAAAACAAAACAAACTTACCAAAATATTCATATCTTCCTTCATGTAGTATCTAAGAGACCAAGCTCTTCCACATCTAATAAACTCTTCTACATAAATACAATTAACTAAATTTCCCAAACCAGTTTTCATAGAATGTCTATGAGAATTTAGTAGCTATGCCTTGTTAAAATACATTTGAGAAATAACGTTGAATTAGATAGCTCATTTGATATGTTGTAATAACATACAAATCCAGACGCTCAGCTGCTTAACATCTACCAGTTTATTTACCACATATAAAAATTCCTCACTGGGTACAATGTCCCCTTCCAAATGATGGATCGGGCTGGCTCTCTCTTGGCTCACCATTTAAAGATCCGGCATTCAGAGTCAGAGAGAACTGGAAGGATGCGCACAGGACTTGAAATACTTGAGCCTGGAAGTAACATGTGGCACTACTATCAATAGCCTTTAGTCACGGTTAGTTATGTGGCCTTTTCTAAATTCAAGGGGGCTGAGAAATGTGGTTTTTCCATGTGCCTATGATGGAGAGAAGAGCTGGATATTGTGGAGGCAATAACAATCTCAACCATTTTCTAGACATCAACTCTTTGACTCACTTTTTCCCCCTCCACACAGCCAGAGCACATACTCATGACCTCTTTGAGGAGGTCATCCTAGACCTTCACCCAATCCACTCTGTCTAGCTCGTAGTATAAGTTTCCTGGGTCACTTGCTGTAGCTCCCATTAAATTGGAATGTAACAGCTCATGGTGTGTATACCTATGAATTAAAAAGATGAAATATGTTGCTTAGACATGCACATGTACACACACAGGACTGTTGTGAGTGGGATGAATAGTCAAATTCTTTCTTTTGAACAGAAGAAATAAAGACAACAGATAAGTTGCTCGTTCAGAGTCATTCTGAAATCTCACATGGCAGAGAATTGGAAGGCTTTCTACCCTGAGGGCAGTTGGCCCTAATTCTAATTTGCCATGAAATTCCTTTGTCTTTTTCTCCTCTCTTCCTTCTGGGAGGGTTATTTCTTTCTAAGAGCTTCTTTTTCCCCTCATTATTTTCCTTGGCCAAAATTGTTGTGGGTGTTGGCGAATATGCACAAGATTCTTAGCCCTCTTCCAACTTGAGTAAGGTAGGGGTACATTTTTGTTTTGATTGTTGAGTTGTCAAAATAGTTTTGAGATTTCATGGGTAATATATTTCTATCAAATGAATAGTAAACTTCTTATCTCTCTGGCTCCAGTAAATTCTATGTACCAGTAAATAAATCAAAATATAGTTTTAGATAAGGTTATCTGTTTATTTCTTTGTTTTGTCATTCCTTTCCTTTTTCCCATGTCTTAGTGTTGGCTATTTTGTAATTATATTGAGCAAGAAATGGGAAGAAGATATATCTTTAATTTGATCCTTACTCTGAGTTACTTTATCCACCATAGAGGTTCTGATGAACACCATATTCTTAATCTGACTTTTTGTTCAATTTTAATCAAAAGAAACGTTTTATTGGGTTTCTATTGCTCAAAATATTTTAAAATCCCATCTGTAGTTATTTGGGGCCAAGAACAGTCAGCGTCTGCTTCTTACAAGACCCCGAAATTCTAGTTTCTGCCTTATACACTACATATATTGTACCCCTTTTTAAGTTAGGTCTAATAGTGACTAATCTATTAGGACAGAACCAATCAACAACTACTAGGGATATAATACAAAGGTTTTGGTCACTCTCTGGATGACTAGAATAGGTGAAACTAGAAGTTCTTTAGAAAACCAATGCTTACTATTAGAATATATATGGATATTTGTGCAATAACAAATTCAGAATTTATTTTTCTGATGAAATACAAAATTTTAACTTTCAAATTATTAATTCAAAATTAAATTTAAGACAATTATTTGAGGAATTGACCCACAGGCAAAAGAAATTTTTCCCTCTTTTTTTTTTTTTTGTGAACGAGATCAGCCCTGAGCTAACATCTGTGCCAATCCTCCTATTTTTGCTGAGGAAGACTGGCCCTGCGCTAACATCCATGCCCATCTTCCTCCACTTTATATGGGACGCCGCCACAGCATGGCCTGACAGGCGGTGCATCGGTGTGCACCCGGGATCTGAACCCGGGCGGCCAGCAATGGAGTGTGCGCACTTAACCGCTATGCCATGGGGCCGGCCACCGAAACCTTTCTCTTTTGGTTATAATTCAATTTCTATTTTTGCAATTATTGGTACTTAAATTGCCAGACATATAGGCTTACATCTGTTGATGATGTTGCTTTGCTTTTTTGAACTGATTGCATGCTGCTTGTTTAATGAATGTCTGGTTAGGGCACTCTGAAGTTTTTCATACATTGATAATTTTTCTTGTCTATCTTGCAAGCAACAGGCTGATTTCAGTGAACTGCTTATCAGCTTACTATACAGAAAAAAACTTTAAATATGCATACATTCATGTGATTCCTCTGTGCATATTTAAATTTTAAAGAATTCAAAATTCTTCAAAATATTTTATCTTTGGTAGTGTGTGTCCTCAGTTACCTAGGCCCTAGTGAGGTAGCAGCTCTCAGGGGAAAAATGTGAAACCCTGGCAACATGACTGTGAAATTTTGCCCTAGGCATTTTTTAATGTTTCAACATAAAAAAAATTTTAGATGCTTTAGGGAGAGAGAGAATTGTATAGATCAGAGAATATAATGTGATGTTTAGCTTTCTTTTTATAAGAATGTATATGGAGAAAAATTTAAAAATTTTGTAGGTAATTTAGCAAATTCTCTACTTTTATAAGGAACTTCAGGGATATTATGGACTGAATTATGTCCCTACCAAAATTCGTATGCTGAAGCCCTAACTCTCAGTACCTTAGAATGTGACTGTGTTTGGAGATGGGGTCTTTAAAGAGGTAATCGAGGTTAAGTGAGGTCATAAGGGTGGGGCTGTAATCCAATATGACTGGTGTCCTTATAAGAAAAAGAGACACACCAGGCATGGGTGAGCACAGAAGAAGGGCCATGCAAAGACATAGTGAGGAGGAGGCCAACTGTTAAGACAAAAAGAGGCCTTAGGAGAAACCAAACCTACTGGCATCTAGATCTTGGACTTCCAGCCTCTAGAATTGTGAAAAGATTAATTTCTGTTCTTTCAGCCACCCAGTCTGTGGTATTTTATTATGGCAGCCCTAGCAAACTAATGCCAGTTCTTTATGTTTCCCTAAAACCTGTAACAATTGGTTTTATTTTTAATTTCATTTACTATATATGGACGTGTTTTCAGAATGTCAGTGTTCCCATGAACTTTTAATTCTTTCCACAAAATATATGATTCTTTAAATTATAGTATATTTTTCTTTACTTAGTGAGGCAATGATTTTTTGTTATACAAAATTTAGTTTCCACACTCCAAAGCTGGTTAGATACAGCAAGTCATACTTTTATTTATGAAAAATACCTTGTCAGTAGCCTTCTCCAAGGTTACCTTCAGGTTTCTTAATGAAGGGGAGGACTTCAATTCTTTTCTTTGTTGTGCTTCATAGATTTCAATTAGGTAGAACAGTGGCTTTGACAGAAATACTGACATTTATTTATTTTTTGTGAACATGAGTGTAATTTTTAATAAATGTCTTGTTGAATGTGTTAATGTTAGATCGCGTTGTCATCATCATTACAAGGAAGAGAATTATGATGAAGATGCCCAAAGGTAGACGTATTTTATATTTTGCATCCCTTACTGGAGAGACTTTAAAGAAAGACAGCACAGTTACAAAGCATTAATGTAGAGAATTGATTTTTTTTTAAGGTTTATATTTGATAGGCTGAAAATCTCCTTGCCAGAAAGTGAAAACTAGTTAAGATTAGTCATTATAGTTTTAACTATAAACCTTTCTAATGTTCAGTATCTTGAAATTAGTTAAAAGTAGATTTGTTATGTTGTTTGAAATTAACTTTTTGAAAATGTTTATATATATATAATATAAGATACAATAAAATGTTCCTTATGTCTATAAAAGCCTTGAACTGATTTTGTACAACTTATTTGTATAATTCTTATCTGTTATTTATTTAGTGTACGTAAAAAAAGAAAAAGAAAAAACAATAGGAAATATTTTTGTCTAATTTCATTTGACATGTAAAAGTAATTTACTTAAAATTTTTTTCAATATAAAAATTATTTCCTGATTGGTCTGTGGCACCTGTAATAACGCAGAATAAAACTCTAACTAAGGAAGTATCAACTAAAATTTATTAATATCATTTATACATTCAAAATAACTTTCTTTTAACCATAAATCAAAGTGAATAATATTCCTTCATTACTATTCCAAATATTCCTTTATTCTTTCATATCAAGTTTTGATCATTTTCCTTTTAGCTAAATTCAGCATTAATATAAAAAGTGAAGTGTCTAAAATTTGAAAGCAAACATCAGAGAAGCAGTTGGTGATGGCAATATTTTTGATGGTTACACCACTATTAATGTGAATCAGATGTCAGTTGGGACATGTCTGTTCCTTAATATATAGCTATATCTGGCACTTTTGTGTTGTATAGTATACACAATACCATCAAAACTTGACAGTTTCCTGGAGGCTTATATTTTCATTGCTTTAATGGCCTCAACTTCCTGCCTGTATTAATATCTGGTTCTTAGAGCTCTTTATTGGCTGCCTTGACTTTTTAGAAATATGCTATCAATATCTTACCACTTTGGCTTAGCTAGTTATTCCTTTAGGAAGAGAAGATTCTTACCCTAAGAGAATTTCTTAAATTGCTTTTAAGACACAACTGAATTAAATTTAATACTCCATTTTCAACCTAAGGTACTTTTATAGGTTTTCTTGCCTTTTTCCTTTTTCACATACCTTTCTTATGTATCATTTTCACATACCTTTCTCATGTATCCTTTTCTAGTATATATGTATTTCTCATGTTTCTGTATCCCTCAACCTTATCTTAGCCATTTCACATTCAAGCTGCTGTCTATGATGAGTGTGTATGCTTTTTTTTTTTTTTTTTTTTTAATAATGAAATTCCACAGAAAAGCTCTGAAGAATGCCAGGACTTTTCATGATTTTGTTGTTAGAACTTATGTTAATTTCTTCCTCTAGAAAACTGCCCCTTTGTGCCTGTTGAGAGGTTTCACTCTGGAATTTCAGTAATCTCTGCAGAATAAAGTAATCTAGACCTAGAAGTACAAATTTCCAAATATTTCTGAGTCCAGTCCATTTTGTATGGAGAGAAAAAACTCATCAATTTCTTCCACTTAGTGAGACAAAAGAGAATTGCAGGCTAATCACAGTAGGCTTGTTTTGATGTAATAGTAATGATAATTATAATCACATCTTCCTTTTATGTGTATTAAGAAGTATTTCTTTATCACAAAAATTATTTAAAATAATTTTAATGATCATTCATAATAACTTTATCAAAGGTTTAAATGATACTATACACTACTGTAGAAATAAAATAATCATATTCTGATTATTTGTTGCATTATTAAAATATTATTTCTTTCAAATTCATGTATCACATCCACAGATGTTTCACAGTGCATTTCTAACTTGTGGTGTGGAGCACCGTTTTATTAAAATTAGATATTTTTACTCTGATGGTTGTCTTTGAAGAAAAAAATCTACTTTTAAGAACTACCTTCCTATTTATTTTGTACTGAAAAAGCTTTTTATCATATAGTCAATAAAATATAGTCTAGTAAAAATGAAAATTATCTTTTCAGAAAATAAAAATTTAAGTATATTTGGTACTCACACTTTTTTCTTGCTAAGTAATTTATATCTCTTTTATGAATTTCAAAAAACCTGTCAGATTTACATTGTTCTAAAATTATGATATAAAGAAGATTTTCTATCAGGGCTTTGAATATACAATAAATATGTTTTATTTCTTTAAATTTCTAAGTGATACTGTGTAGAATGCAAACTCAATCTAAGACCAGAATCAACATATTTTCTAACCACAAGGTCATAAAGAAGCAATCAAGAATTTTATAAAAATCTGATTCATATGACTCAATACCAAATAAAAATCTAAGTAAGGCCAACAAGCATTTGCAAAATGGGCAGCCAGCATTGTGCTGGACTCGAATTAACAGAAAGAGTATAAGATTAGATTCTTCATTTCAGGAATTAATTATCTAGGAGATAGGTATATATTTAATCATCTGGATGATATACATATATAAAAATCAATGATATATGTCAATATATAATGATATTATATGTAAATATTAATTTAAATCAATATGATTTTTTGCTTTTATTTAGCTTTATCAGAGGTAAAAATAATGACTTCTGTAAATGCCTAAGGAATGGGGTAACTGAAACAGAATAGGTGCACCTGAAATAGGTATTGTATTTTTTAATTTCATTATAATTGTGGGCACCCATAATTATAGCATCATGCTTTGGTTGTATTAGACATTGAATTTCTTTTGAAAGAGAATAGGAATAAGAGAGATAGGAAGGAAAGAAAAAAAGACAGAAACTAGAAAGGAAGAATTGAAGCAGGGATATAGGAACAGAAGAAGGTAATCAAATTGAAGTCTGTAACAGTGAACAAATTAAAATAAAGATGACTGAGGTTGAGGGGAAGGATCGTTGATAAAATCATTAAGATGGGAATATGATAGGACATATGACTTGGTTATCCTTTGTCTCTCCACATCCATTGTCCACCTTATATGTCCTTCTTTGTCCTTCCATCTGTCCTGGGAGCCTAACCTCTACAGATTGCATGACCTGGGTCCCTTTGCCTTCTGGTCACTAGTGGAGTAGTGCCAAAGGGACATTAACACAAGATAGGAAGGCAGGAGAGAAAATCATTGGGATATGTAAATCCCTACCTTCCCTTTGCTTGTCTATGGATTGGAAGTGCCTGTGTTTCTCCCCTTAAGGCCTTAGCTTCTGCTAGGTAGCCTCTCCCAAAGAATTAGAGCAATAAGTGTTTTCTAATAGCACTGCTCTCTCTCTAATTGCCTACAGACCTAAGGCTGGTAATGACTCTTGTTTTTTCTAGTTTCTGGAAGCTTTATCATTTCCTCCTAATTATTTAATCTTACCCATACTTCTCTAAACAGTTCCTTTATTAATTTTTTGAATTGCCATCTGGCATATAGATAGGTAGATGATAGAGAGCTGGATATAGACATATACGAAAATTAATATGGCAGTTCATACTAGATTGGTGCCAAGAAGAAAACTAACAAAATTAGATGGGATAGGAATATTCATTTTATGAATGCTCAGAAAACCTCCAAGCTAAAGGATATGGGGAATTCATAAAATGTGGCAGTAAGTGATAAGTCACAATGACACACATTATCATTGATTGTGCCAGGGATGGAGTGCAAGTGAAGGGCAAGGCATTGGGAGACAACTGTAACTGGCACACAGTGGCTACGGTAATGAGGTTGATTACTGTGTTGTAAACTGACTGTTGTTGATTGTACTAGAGAGTATACACCAAGAATGATAATAAGATAAAGCTTTGAATTTCTATCTCAAGACACAGGTGGACCTTTATTAGGCTACTTTTATGGCAGATATAGCCCTGGGTCATACATGGCTGGATATTGAGAACAAGGATTAATTGTAAGTGCTGCAGAGTTGCAAGCCAAGTAACTACTCAGTAAGTACTAGTTAAGAAGAAATGGAGGGTCTCTCAGGAGCAACACATATAAGGGAATGAGGAAATAAGACAGGCAGAGGGAGAAATTGAGCTGCAATACATTGCTACAGAGATTTCAGCTGATCTTATGGGGGAGATCTGAAGCTGGAATGATCTTTAAGAGAAGTCCTGAATTGATAAAAAGGAGCCAGGCTTTTTACCCCCATAACAACCAGCCATTGGATGTAGGCTCCCCTTGGAAGGGATTGTTTTCAGTGTATACATCGCTACATTACAAACCACCCCCAAATTTGTAGGCTCAAATAAAAAATAATTTATTATTTTTCATGATTCTGTGCATTTCTGGGTGATTCTTCTTTTGGTCTAACTTGACATCAGTTATGTGGCTGCATTCAAATAGTAATTTCCTTGTGGCCATATATCATCAAGACTAATTTAGCTACTGGTCCTGGTAAGTGACCAAGATTCCAAAAGCAAAGGTCAATGCTAATATACGTTGGGTTTACAAGTTCCAGAGTCCAAGAGATATAGGGACATAGTCATTGTTTTATTAATTGATTGCTGAAGTCACTTCTGTCTATTTTTTTCTCAGCGTTCCATGAACTAATAAAAAAAGATATTATTATTTTAGCCGTGGTGATGGATCCCAGTTACCAAGGGGAATTTGGATTGCTGCTACTGAACGGATGCAATTCAGGAGACTTATTGGAGTGTGTCTTAGAGTTCTCATATTCAATAATAATAGCCAAAGGGAAATTGTGGAAGTACAAGACTGCTGATAGCTTAGATCATTTGGTTTTATTCATCACACCAGGTTAAAAAAATAAAAATAAAGTAGCTGAGGTAATGGAAAACGTTCAAAGGAAGATGGAATGGGTGTTATCCAAACTGGCCTTCTTAACATCTATCTATGGAGGGACTGTGGCAGCTACTATATGTTAATTAATTGTCCACCATCCTCTCCCTTTTCAAATACCTTTTGTGAAGAGTGCTAGAGTGTTTTTGTTTTTTTTTTTGGTGAGGAAGATTGCCCCTGAGCTAACACCTGTGCCAATCTTCCTCTATTTTGTATGTGGGTCACAGCCACAGCATGGCTAGATGAGTGGTGAGTAAGTCTGTGCCCAGTATCTGAACCTGCCAACCCCGGGCTGCCAAAGCGGAGCGCACGAACTTAACTACCGCGCCACTGGGCTGGCCCTAGAGTATGTTTTGTAATTACTGGAAGAATTTGTGTATCTTTGGTACGTAAAGTGTTTGTGACATATTTGAGCTTTCAGAATTACAGTTGATGATTTAAATCAAAATTGAATAATTTATTTTACCTTTGTGAGTTTACACTGAGCTGTGTGAGAAAAATATGTCCTATTTGTAAAAATTAAAAATTGTTCAAGTGAATTATGCTTAAATTAATAATTTTAATCTACTGAATACACAAGGCCTGTTTAAATACTTTGGAATCTTTTGCTGATAAACTTTACATCTTTCCCAGTTAGGCTTTGAAGAGCTTTAAACAACTGGTGAATAAATTATGTTTAAAATGCTTTTTAAAATAATTAATGAAATTATATTAACTAAGTCTTAAATGTGCCTGAGAACTTAGTCTGTTCCATTAGAATTCATACAACATTAATCAGATTTCCCTAGAAAATGTCCTAGAATTATAAATAGAATAAAATAATTTGTATGTCAAGTGGAAAAATGTTTTAAAACTTGTTATTTCAATAAATTTACATGAATTTTAAACCCAAGACACTAATAATGGTCATTTTGTGCACACGAACCCCCCGTATATTAAAATATAACATCAATTCTTAAAATACCCCAATGCCTTTCTTTTTATATGCAGAAGAAAAATTGAAACTTATGACCGTAGCCTAAAAGGCCCCGTGATACACAGTTGACCAGGTTTCTACAATTATGCCTCTTAGCCTTCTGGATCTCTTGATCTCTAACCCCGTGTCTTGTCACTTTGAGCCCCAGGTGCTGGTAGTTCCCTCTTTCTGGTGGGTTTTATCTTCACATGATTTGCTCCTTTGTTTTTTTTAGGGCTCAATCTAAAAGTTGTTTTCTAAGAGAGACTTCCCTTGACCCCTAGGTTCCTGAAGCCTTCTCTATGTATCACGATGTTTCCACCTACATAGGAACGCCCACCAGTAGGTAATCTTCTCTACTTGGTTTTTGGTTTACTGTATGTCTCTGTCCATTGGAATAAATTTGGGGAAGTTTAGGTTGTTGTCTACCTGTTTCAGGGCTGCATTTCTAAAAGTTAGTCCTCTGATCCTGGATCATAATATGTGCACAGTTAATACTTGTTAACTAAGGTTAACATCCCTGACCCCTTCTCCTTGAGTAATATGTCTTCTGGATCCAAAGTCTGGAGCCAGGAAGATAAGCTGTCCATCACCTCATTAGCCCACAGGGCCCTGGTGAACTCTCTTGGAGGAGGCCTCTTAGCCCTGAAGACAAACCGAAGCTCTTAAACAGCTCATCCTTTCCTACTCTCCCTGCCCAGTCCGCATCTTTGCGCCTGTCCAGATGAAACCATAACATTCCTATAGCTTGTGGCATATGTATTCGTAGCCTGTTCATATCTTGTGAAGCACAGGGGGGATGTGTGTGTGTGTGTGTGTACATGTGTGTGTGTATGTATGAGATATGAGTTTATGAGAAATCAAGAAATAAACAAGGGCCAAGTCAGAAAGGTCTTTTCAATGTGGTAGTTCTGGCCCCTGATGAAGGGAGTGCAGTGGAGTCAGCTTCTCCCCAACTTTTCAATCAGGTAAGAAGCAAAGGCTGGAGGAAGGAGCCAGATGATTTACTTCAATAGATGTCCATATTATCACTAGAGTGGATTCCATTAATTAGGAATAAAGAAAACGTATCCCATGATTATGATTAGAAATATCTGTTTTTCATAGGGCCTGGCTTACGTTGTAAAATACAAAAAAAACTATATATGCTTTCTTTATCTTTTAAAACCAAACATGACAGGACCAAAAATGTCAAAATGTGGAATTTTCTTTGTTGTTGATGTATATAAGAAGCACAAAACAGTGAATACGTACCCTCTGTATTTCCATGTGAAAAATATAGTGGACAGAATAAATAATTTTTATGGAAAGTATTGGCTGGAAAATCCTTGGTTTTGTGTCAATATAAAGTCCTTTCTTCAAGTATGTTGCATGGTTCTTTTGTTTCTGTGTTGTTATGAGTTTTTTAATTTTCCGTACAAGAACATGGGTTTATAAATTATTGGTAATGTTGATAAAATTAAATATTGAAATGATAGATTTTTTAAATTAAGTATCAATGGAACATTGAAACATTGTTTGTGTCAAATCATGTCATCTACGACAAAGCAGTAACAATTTTGCCTATCATGACAGATTTGGCAGCTTATGGAAATGTCAGGTGTCAGTAAATTTCATTACCAAGCAAAAGCTTCATTACAGTGGATAAAAAATTTTATTGTGTGAGGGTTGAAACACTGCTGAGTCTTGCATATATGTTAGGCTTTGCTTTGTTGATAAGAAAGAATATTCACAGCTAACATGACATGACTTTCTATACAGGCGTGAATTGGCCTCTGCTATATTTCCTAAAATATCTTATCTAATCCCAGAGAGAGGAAAATGTAATTAATTTAAAAATCATCTTGCTGCTAACTTTAACTACTAAAGATTTGGGAATTGGAGAAGGGGAGCCACTACTTTCAGCTCTTGACAGAGTTTTTAAGTAATATTTTTGTGTTTAAGTATTTCTCATTTTGTTTTTAAGAGAAAGACAGAAAAGATACTGTTAGAACAATTGGACAAGAAGGAATTTATTCATGGTTCTCTTCACTTGTTGGATATTTTTAGCTACATAAGTGAGGAAAATATTTCAAGGCTCAGCAGGCACCATAAGGTATTTTAACAGGGGGGAAAAAAAACAACCAACCAAACAAAAAAACCCTAAATGGTACTTTGATCAAACTGCCACTGCCTAAAAGGTTAAAGTCAGAAAATGATGTGAACTTTCCATTACTTGAGGATGAGCTGCCGCAGGCTGGACTCAACAGTGGTAAATCTCTGTAAATTTCTAGGCAGACTGAAGTTTCAGATATTGGAAATTACTAGAGGATGCGTTCTTAAGGTCATTTTTTGTTTAATGTTAGTTTTTTAATGCTTCATTTTATTCTGCCTTTGTTTGTATGAACTATGGGGTTTTTTGCTTACCTTGTGTGTGCATTTTACTTCTGGTAAAAAAACCATAGTGTCTGTTTTTAGTTTTTATGCTGTTTACCTTTATGCCTTGTGGAAATAAACGAAGGTCAACCAAATGACAATAGCAAAGGCTATTTATTCTGAACTTGCTCTAGCAAGGAAGTCAGCCATTGTCACTCAGGTTTTGACAGAGACTCAAAGGCAGACAGAGGAGTGGGAAAGCTTCATAGTGGAAAACAGGGAAGGCTCAGGTACGCCCTGGTTGGAGTCTGTTGGCATGGGGAAGCTGGAGGAGGGCTAGCTAGAAGCAGGGCATCCCATATGATTGGTTAGGGGTACATATTTGGCTTTCTCTGGTACATATTTGGTCCTAAATTGGAAGTGAGGGCACAAAATTATGGAAGCTGTCAGTTATTAAGCACATCCTAGCTGTTTTTGACTATTGTTGCAGAAGTTATTGTTTAGCTTCCCAGATTGTCACTAGAGGGAGCAATCTAGCTTCCTGCAAGTCTGACATATACCGGGCTGGCTTCCTGGGTTGTTTATTGTAGATTAGGGGCTGGTTTTATTGGCAAGTTGCTGCAGGTATGAGTCAAAGTTCTATCTTTATATATGGTCTGGCTATTATTCATTTGTATACTTCATTTCTCAACTCTCATGTTATGTTCCCAAATCTATGAGGGCCTCTGTTCACTGATCCTCAGTGATTCCTACAAACTCACCTGCCACGTCTTTCTTACTCACCCCGCCTGAGGTGTGATGGCCTTACTTACCTTTGCATTTTCTGTATTTCCTTATGAAACACTCCTCACCAATATATGTACATGGCATTTTGCCCTCTTCCTTCTGGTCTCTGCTCAAATGTTACTTCTTCAGTAAGACCTTCCCTGATCAGACTACACAAACCACACCCAATCCAAATCAGTCTACTCAATTCACTGTGTCGTCTTCTTAAAGATATCATTACTATGCATCAACGGTTCGTTTTTTGATTAATGTTTGTCTCTCTCACTAGATTTAAACTACATGGCATCATGGATATTACCTGTTTTGTACATTGCTGTATCCCTTCTCTTAGAATAATAAAATGTGCAAAGTAATTGGTCAAACATTATCAGTTGAATAAATAAAACCTGTGTTCCTTGATTTAACAAATTTAGAAAAAAAATTTTCGTCTATCATATGAGCTATGAAAAACTTAGTTGATTGTTTTTCTACTTTCTTTCCTACTTCTCACAATTTTTGTTATGTTACTTTTAGTTTTTCTAGATGCAAAGTTTCTATCTCACAATTATTTTGAATTTAATTTTAAGATCAGAAAAGTTCAATAAAATATTGTCAATTAAAAACATTCAGGGATTGAGCTAGCCCTGATGGCCTAGTGGTTAAAGTGCAGTGTGCTTTGCTTTGGCAGCCTGGGTTTGGTTCCTGGGCACAGAACCACACCACTTGTCTGTCAGTTGCCATGCTGTGGTGGTGACTCACATAGAAGAACTAGAAGGGCTTACGACTAGAATATAAAACTATGTACTGGAGCTTTGGGGGTGGGGGGGAAAGAGGGAGATTGGCAACAGATGTTGGCTCAGGGTGAATCTCCCCCCCCCCAAAAAAAATTCAAGTATTAAACAAAAAAAGCATTGATGACAATCTTACTTAGCTCACTCCTCCCACCAGATCACATTTTGCTTCCAAAGTGATAACCATTGTTGTCTTCTGTTTTATACGTCTTCAGATAATTGTCTATTCACTTGTATTGGTACTATAGTGATCATGGTAAATGAATACTAGTTCTATAAAAAGAAAACCCAAAATTCAGGAACTTGATATAGTAAAGGCTTATTTTTCATTAAGTCAGAGTCTGATTAAAATTGATTGGTTCTGCAGAAGGCACCTTTCAGACAATATATCAGTAATCCAGTTTTCTGTCATATTAAGCAAGGACAAATTCAATATCATGTGGCCCTCAGGGTACCTGTGCAAGGAGAAGAGAGATTATAAATGAGCATGACGTATGTCTAGGCCTATAAGTGGTGCGCGTCAATATGCTTACATTTTATTTAAGATTCAATTAAGTGAACCTAAAACTAACATCCAGGGAAGTTGGGAAATATAGTCTTACTATATATTCAAACAAAATAGAGGGGCCGGCCCTGTGGCATAGCGGTTAATTGTGCTCCGCTTCGGTGGCCAGGGGTTTGCCAGTTCAGATCCTGGGCACAGACCTACGCACCGCTCATCAAGCCGTGCTGAGGCAGCATCCCACATAAAGCAGCTAGAAGGATGTACAACTACGACATACAACTATCTATGGGGACTTTGGGGAGAAAAAAGGAAAAAAGGAGAAAAATTGGCAACAGATGTTAGCTCAGGGCCAATCTTCTTCTTCAAAAAACTTCTCATTACAAGAAAAAATTTCTAAAAAAATAGAGAGAAGGGAGTATATTATAAAGATAAAACCAATAATAAGTCAATTAAATCAGAATTCGTTTTTGAAAAAATTAATAATATTAAAAAATTTTTAGCCAGATTGATCAGTAAAATGATACAAAACACAAATTATTAATATCAGAGAGGAATAAATAGGTATCATAGCAAAATCTTACATATATTAGAAAGAAGATAAGGAGATATTATTAACAAATGTATACCAATGCATTCAACAACTTAGATGAAATTGACAAATTACCAAAGCTGTCATAAGAAAAAATAGAAAATCTGAATTGCTGTGTGAATAGAAATTTAATTATGTGTTAAAAATCAAGTTTCAAAATTTTAAATGTTCAAATATACTCAAAGTATTTTACACTTGTACCTTATTAGCAATAGTATTTTTCCATTTTCTTTTGTCTTTCAGTTTATAGAAATACATTTTTTGTTTGTTGATCTTGTATTCTACAGCCTTTTTAAAGTCTTCATTTATTCTAGTGGATTTTTTTAAAATAAATTCCCTAAGATTTTGTATGCATATATTTACGTGTCCTTAAAAAGAGTTTCTTTCTTTTTTCTATTGCATTATAATTGACATACAATACTATATTAGTTTCAAGTGTACAACATAGTGACTCAATATTTTTATACATTACAAAGTGATCACCACCATAAGTCTAGCCCCCATCTGTCACCACACTAAGTTCTTACAATATTAGTGACTATATTCCCCATGCCATACAACACATCCTCATGACCTATTTATTTTACAACTGGAAGTTTGTACCTTGTAATCCCCTTCACCTATTTTGCCTGTCCCCCGTCCACCCTTGCCCCTGGCAACTACCAGTTTGTTCTTGTTTATGAGTCTGTTTCTCTTTTGTTTGTTGGTTTTTGTTTTTTAGATTCCACATATAAGTGAAATCATACAGTATTTGTCCGACTTATTTCACTTAGCATAATACTTTCTAGGTCCACCCACGTTGTTGCAAATGGCAAGATTTCATTCTTTTTTATGGCTGAGTAATATTCCATTGTATGTAAATACTGCATCTTCTTTATCCATTCATCTCTCAATGGACACTTAGGTTGCTTCCATATCTTGGTTATTGTAAATAATGGTGCAATGAACATAGGGGTACATATATCTTTTTGAATTATAGTTTTTGCTTTCTTTGGATAAATACCCAGAAGTAGGATTGCTGGATCATATGGTAGTTCTATTTTTAATTTTGTGAGTAACCTCCATACTGTTTTCCATAGTGGCTGCAGCAATTTACATTCCTACCAACAGTGTATGAGGGTTCCCTTTTCTCCTTGCCAACACTTATTATTTGTTGTCTTTTTGATAATAGCCATTCTGACAGGTGTAAGGTGATATCTCTTTGTGGTTTTGATTTGCATTTCCCTGATGATTAGTGACGTTGAGCATCTTTTCCTGTGTCTATTGGCCATCTGTATATCTTCTTCAGAAAAATGTCTCTTCATGTCCTCTGCCCATTTTTTAACTAGATTGTTTTTTTGATATAGAGTTATAGATAGTCTCTACAATAAAAAGTGTTGGGAAAACTGGAGAGGTATAGGCAAAAGAGTGAAACTGGACCACTTTCTTACACCATATAGAAAAGTAAACTCAAAATGGATTACAGACTTAAATGTAAGACCTGAAACCCTAAAACTAGAAAAAAAGTAGGCAGTAAACTCTTTGACATCAGTCTTAGCAATATGTTTTTGGATCTGTCTCCTCAGGCAAGGGAAACAAAAACAAAAATAAACAAATGGGACTACATCAAACTAAAAAAGCTTTTGCACAATGAAGGGAACCATCAACAAAACAAAAAGACAATCTACTGAATGGGGGAAGATATTTTCAAATTATATATCTGATAAAGAGTTTAATATCCAAAATAAAGACAGAATTTATTTCTTTCTCTACAATCTGTGTGACTTCTATTTATTTTCTTTGCCATAATACTTTGAACTCTTGGGATAATCTGTAATTGGTCATGATGCTTTGTTTCATATTTTGCTACATTTCATTGGGTAATATTTTGTTAAGGATTTTTTCCATCAATGTTCGTGACACATATTGGTCTGTAGTTTTATTTTCTTTTAATATGTTTGTCTCATTTTGGCATCAGGGTAATTCGGGCCACATGTTTTCTCTTTAAACTTTTATAATATAAAAATATCATGTTTTTGAAATAAGTACTAAATAAGAAAATACAATTAATTAAATAGTCTGAGGGTAAATAAATGAGGTGTTCTTTTTGTTTTTGTTTATAAAATCAAAGTGATAAATTCCCAGGTCTAATCCTCTTGAGGATCTGTTTTCTATGCTCTTTTGGAATTACTTTATGACCATAGACTGCTTTTATGCTTAATTACACACTTCACACATTTGTTCTTTTAGTTATGAGAGAAATTAAATTCTAAACTAAGGATGAAGCAGCCTAATTCTATCACCCCAGTCATGTCAAAATTGTTGTAGGAATTAAATAAAGATCTGTAGTTCTGTAACTCACCATGTCTCCATGTGTTTTTAGTAGAAATCTAATTCACAAGATGATTTACTAGAAATATATCTGAAACATTATATTCCAAATATTGTTCATAGACTCACAATTAAATTGCATTTTGATGACTCTGTATATATCTGAAGTTAAAAAATCAGTTTCATTTTATTGAAAATATCATTTCCCAAATTTATTTCATTGTTGCACCATATATAAATTTATGCTTGTTGCTCAAACAATATTTTAAAGCATGCTATTTTCTCACCCAACCACACAGAATACAGTGTGGTGCAACGGTTTGACACATGAGCTCTGGAGCCAGACTGTTGAGATTGAACCCTAGGTTCATCTGGTTCAACTAGGGCCAGTTATGTCACCTCCTGTGCCTCAGTGGCTTTGTTTTGAAAATAGCCGATGAGAATAGTAACTATCACCTAGGGTTTTATGACATTTAAAGCTGTAAATCATGTAAAGCTTTTAGAGTGGCGTCTAACATACTATTATATACACTTTCTTCTTCTTATTATTCATGTTTAACTCAATCTTTTTTGCCTAACTGCTTAGTCTTTGAGATTTTTTTATTCTGCTTTCTTCAAGAGGCTAATAGATAAAAGATGACAGTGCTTACCTGTTACTGGGGTAAGGGGGATTCCAAGGGCCATGCCTGCCCTTGGATAAGCATTGCCCCCTGTCCTCTGAATTACGATCAGCCAGTTAGCTGGCTAGGCATTCTACTCTCATATTGGGCTGACTTCTGGGATTGGTGGCCTGCTGGCACTGTAGGTTTCTCTGAGCCATATCCTCTGTATGACACCTGCCTAGTCTGGCCTTCCTTCAGCCTCTGTCATCTTGTTACTATCCAGTGCTCATTATCTGTTATGGACTGATTGTTTGTCACCCCCCCCCCCCAAATTCATATGTTGAAACCCTAACCCTCAATGTTGGTAATATTAGGAGGTGGGGCCTTTGGGAGGTGATTTGGGAGATCAGGAGGGTGGAGCTCTCATAAATGTGATTAGTGCCCTTACAGAAGTGACCCCAGAGAGATCCTTCACCTCTTTCACCATGTGAGGACACAGTGAGAAGATGGCTGTCTATGAACCAGGAAGTGGGCCCTTACCAGACACAAAATCTGCCTGCTCCTTGATCTTGGACTTCCCAGCCTCCAGAACTGTGAGAAATAAATGTTGTTTAAGCCACCCAGTCTGTGGTAGTTTGTTATAGCAGCCTGAATGGACTAAGACATCATGTATACTCCAACATGGGAGAGAAATTAAAGTTATTTTGAATTTGCTATTCCTTTCCTCCTCACATTGCAGCAGCTCCACACCCACATTCTTTGAGGCCTGAAGCAGGGAAATTGGGACACGTATCTCGGCCAGTCTTCCTTAGCATCCCCATAATACACTGGTGCCAAAGGGAAGGTTTTCTCCTACCTTGCCATCTGTGGTCCCTTGACTTTTCCTGAAAGTTTACTGGGGAATTAGTGAGAGGGTGTGAGGAGAAAGAAGCTGTCATACTAATAAAAAGTGTACATAAGAATGTAGTATGGACATAGCATATCTGTTATGCATATATCCATATCGCATGGAAAATCACTCCTTTCTCCTCCCTTTAGTCCACCCAACTAAAGCTGGTGGGTGTGTAAAAATTCTTTGCACAGGTTAAGAAAAATCATCAGATCTATGTTTATGCGAGCCTTCCCTCGGTTAATCTCTTAATTAACTGAAAAATTCATATGTAAATTGGGCTATAGAGAATAGAACGTCAATTTAAATGTCAGTTATCAATGTTCCAATCAAACATTTCCTGCTCTCAGTGAAGATACCCTTGTCTACCCCTACTGGATAAGGAGGTCCGTAAGATTCTAGAAAAACAGCAAAGCTCGCATATATTGCTGTGTATTAGAGTACTTCTCTCATTAGGTGGTAATTTCCTTGACAATAAGTTTTTACCTTACAGTCATGTAATTACAGTTTGTTACACAGTCACTGACACATTGCACATATTCTAAAAATCTTAAAATAATACTTGTTTAATAATAGATGGAAGCTAATTCCTATTCTTAAATTTAGTAGCAACTCTCTTCTCCTACCAAATAATTGTTGGATGAACGAATTTTGTTAATACTTTCAATTGTCACTGTGTTAAAAAAAAACAAACACAACTTTGCAGATCATAATACTATATCAAGTTTATGTATGAACACACAGTAGAAATTTGGGGTCAATAATACCCCAATGCTTGTCTGGAAATAAGCATGTGAACATGCCCTTTCTGCTTTTAGAATAGCTTCTGGAGATTTAGCCCCAGGAACATAAAATATCCAGGACTGTAGACCATTTTCTGAGGGCTTTACTTATTGCAAAAAAGTTCCCATCGTAAATGACACTGACATCCCAGTTCTGTTTGTTATGAGATTTATTTCTTCATGCTTGGCAATTAAGAATAACCTTTGAAGGAAAAAGAAAGCACTTGTAGCTTGGCAAGTCGTGTGTACCGTCTCAGAAATTTCCCCAAAGTTCAAAGAACGAGTAAATACCACAGATTTAAAATTCTCTGCCAAAAAATAAATGATAAAAGTGTTCTCCTGTTTTTGTATCACAGATTGTTTTTATAAGGTGTTTCTTTCTTTAGGAGAATTGGAGAATTTCTGGCCTTGAATTGCCTTAAGTTTTTAAATCCTTCAGATTCGCTAAGCCTCAACCATCGTTATTATTTCTTGTAGCAATAGTTGTTCAAATTTTTCAAATTGATAAATCACTTTGAAAAAAAGCAAGCCACCTTCCTGGTGTGACTAAAGCTAATATTGATACTTTGGGTCATTAGGAAATTGAAAAGTGCAATTCAGAAAGAGAATACAATGCCAAAAGACTGCTCTAGCCTATCTGGGGTATTAGATTGCAGGAAATTAAAGGGAAACATACTCCATCGTTATTTTAAATACACATTATTTTTATAATTCAGAATGGGTATATATAATAACATTCTTTTTTCTTTCTCAAACTCAAGTGGAAAAGACACATTTGACAGATAAAGTAAAGAAAAAAAATCTGTCAGAAACACAAATGTTTTTAGAAAATTGACAGAGTACCAAAATAAAGACCCGTAATAGAAGTGTATCCATCAAAGATAAAATAGAGAGAGAAATCCATCCCACTGACTTTCCAGTTTTGTTCTTTATCAGGCTTATCCTCAGGCTTACTCTGGTACAATACAGGATATCTTTCTCAAGAGCTCCTGTTCAGCCCATAGCTAAGAATACAAAGAGGTAAATCAGAAGCTGTAAAAACATACTGTATTGGTACAAAGGAAGGGATCTCAGTTATTTTAGCTCCAAAAAGAGAGGATATAAGGTGCTTACATCCTGATGCAAGACATACACTTGGGTGACTGGAATTGTCAATTTCAAACCATTAGACCTGAAGCCACTTTACTGATAAACTTTGTGCTTGTTAGTACAGTTAGAACAACACACACAGCCTAGCATGTGGTCTGTCAGCCAATATACTATGATTTAGGAAATACAAAAAGAGAAAAATGATTTATTAACAAAAGTATCTTGTCATATACACAGACAAATTTGTATGAAGAGAATGCATATATCATGTTTTTATATATTTGCCTAAGCAATTGATTCTATATTTCTTCATTGCTAATGGATATTTTCCTTCAAACACCTTAAATATTATGTCACCAGAGGGTAAAAAAAAGGAATCTCTGCAAGTAACTTACTAAAATGGTAAAGACCATTTGATCTGAGCATTTTAACCTACACTTATCCTTAATAAAATGTATCAAATATATTATTTAAGAATACAATAGTAGCATTTATTGGCACATAACTTTACCCATATCTTCATAATGTTTGCTGTGTGCACGTGTGAGTGTGTGAGAGAGAGATGTGTACTAATGTCTCCATGTCTTAACGGCTTGTAGCATAATGTGTTATATTTAGGGAATTGCAACAGACAAGTAAATCACAAACGAAGTATTTGACACTACTTACTATGCTATTTGTGGAATAATAACAATTTTTTTAATCAGCGAATTAATTTCATAAACCTTATTCATCTTTATGTATTTTCATATATATTATACACATGAAATTACAAAATACTGAATATGAGAAATTTTAAGGTGTATCAGACCAGACTTATTCACCACTTACTTCCACGTATATACACTAATGTTGTACTAGTGTTATGATAAAGGGCATCCTTTATGCAGCCAGACTCCTGAGTTCAAATGTGAGCTTTACCACATACTACCTATGTGGTGCAAATTACCAAATCTGTCTGTGCCACAGTTTCCTCATCTGTAAAATGGAGTTAGTAACAGTGTCCATCACACTGGGTTGTTGTGAGGATTAAATGAGTTGATACATAAAGTGCTTAGAAGATTGGCTCAGAGTAAGTGTTCTGTTAGCTATGACAACAAAAATAATAATAATAATAATTATATATAACATATTGAATTTATGTTACAACAAAAACAGTAATAATAATAATTATATATAACATATTGAATTTATGTTAATGATTATTATTGATTTTAAAAGTTACACTGATTGATCATTTATTTTGTCATCTTAAATATATATGATCAATATGGAAGAACTAACATTGTTGAAAGTTTTCTAATGCTAAATACATATGGATTGCATAGAGAAATAGATTTCTTTCCCAAAATGCCATATTAATTTATATCTTTATTGCCATTTGCTTTTCTCACTAGAAATTTTATCATAAATTTATTTCCAACTCATTTAACTCTACAGTAAACAAACAACATTTAGTTATTTGGTTCCTTTATGTTGGTCTTTCTGTGTGAATAAGATTATCTACCACCCTGGTCCTAATTACCATCTCTACTCTGATCATTTTCAGATCTACGTATCCAGCTAAGAATACAACTGAATTTAGAAAGATAGATAGATAGATTATAGATAGATAGATAGACAGACAGATAGATAGACAGACAGACAGATAGATGATCTGGAAGCACCTTAAAGCTAACGTGTTCCAAATTGAACTCATCCTCTATTTCCATCACAATATGCTCCTCCGGGTTTCTCTCATGGGTGAATAGCAACATACTTCTGTGCAGACCTGGAATTCAGCATTATCTTTGCATTCTCGTCTTTCCTGTGGTCCACATCTCTTATCAGATCCTCCTAATTCCACTCCTAATGAGTTCTCAATTTTTTCCTTCCGTCAGTCTCCAGCGATGTTTCATGATTTTAGGGATGGTTGTCTCTCAGCTAAAAAGTCTTCTGAAAAGATCTTCTGACTACTTTCCCTACATTTCTCAGCTTAAAAATTATTCATAGGACTATATTTTCTTCTATATAATAATGACATTAAAATATCAAATAATTACAGATGTACTATGCACCATTTAAATTACTTTACATATCACATTAATTCTCAGGGGGAAAAAGTCTTAAGAAAGATATTATTGTTATACCAATTTATAACTGAGACATGGAAAGTTTAACTAATAGTCGTAGGTTATATAGTTAGAAGGTGGTAGGCAAAATCAAAATTACCTAGTAATACTTAGAAAGCTCTTCCTTGTTTTATGCCCATGACACACTCCTATGTGTTGCTCAGGATCAGGCCAATGACCTTGCCTCTGGTGAGCCCCCCTGGACCCCCAAGACTGGGCTAGTTCTCCTAGCATTTTGGACTTCCAAAATCACAGCATTCACCCAAGTGTTTTAATATTCATGGTTATTCCTTGTGGATCTACTTCTCTGTCTAGTATTATCTGCTCTGTGAGAGAAGAGACTGGGCAGGTCTGTTTATCATTGCATCTCCGGTGCTGATTGTAGTGTCTGACACATGGTGGGAGATCAATAATTTTTATTAAAATAGTGGATCCCTTGAGGTGAACCACATCCTTTTTCATGGTGATTTACCAAATTTCATCCATTCTTTTCTAGAGCCACAACACCTATGTCTTTGAAAAATAAGCTGTTACCCATACAGTAACTGCATGCAGACTTGATGGGTGTGGGTGAATGGAATGCTGAAACAGTGGCCTAACATAAAATGGTTCCAAATGTCTCTATACAGAATTCAGGTGAGATCATCTCTTATCTCAGACCTGAGGTTAATTCATGGGCACAATCTGTTGTCATCTTCAGTTCCTCCTTTTGGCTTTTATTATTATCAGGCCAGATTTCTGTATTTGAAACTAGATATCATTCCTCTGCAAATACTTTCTTTCTCCTTTTACCTATTGCAGATCATTTGCCCCTTAAATGAACTTTTAAAATACTCTTTGTCTTATTGCCATATCTGAAAAGGGAGAGGGCACTCTAGCATTCCTGGGTATTAAACCTTTCAGAATGAAATATATAATGTAATATATATATTATATATGTAAAAGTATTATATATAAATGTATGCATATATTATATATACTATATAAATATATTTACATACACATAAGTATATATATATTTACACACACACATATATATTTGCCTAAGAATCATGGTTTTAACTTTTTAAAAATTATAATTTAACATTAACTAGGGCTGTTAAAGAGAATATTAGGTGAAAAAAACCAGAAGTGAAGTAAGAAAAGAAACTAGAAGGATATATAATTACCATCATTTTAGAGGTATGGGGATCACGTTCATGAGAGGAGTGGTAAAGGAAAGCCACACATTGCAACCAGATCTCCTGTATTCTGAGCAGAAGCTTGTTTGACAGATCATTCTGTAGCCCAACTGGGCCTATTACATCCATTTCTCAACCTTCCCCTCTGCGCTCAGCATTGCCAGCATGGTTCTGACTATGGGAGGTAATAGTAGGAAACTGGAGGGTTGGGGAAAAGAATGGGGAATATTTTCACCTCTGTGATTTCACTGCCAGGTTTTCCCTGGTGACTGCACCCCCAATCAAACCTCCACCCGAGGTCCCTCCAGCCTTGGTGTAAAAAGATGTTCCCTTCCTGTTTCTTCTCTGGTGTCTGGGTTGCTTCATTGTCCCCTCCACTTTCCAACTCTTTTATCAGCTTTGTAACCAACAGCATGAATTACTGCTGTTGTAAATGCTACTTAAGTGGGATTATTTTCTGATTGGACCCTAACTTATGTCCACTTAATGAATGATTTTATCAGGTAAAGTCTGAATTTGTTCAAAGCCATCTTAACCAATGAATCAATTGCCTAATTTTGATGGGCTTTAAATATCAAAAGAGAAGCCAGTCAGTATATATAATCAAATTACAGTTTGAGGGCATTAGAGCAGCCTACAATGTGCAAAAGCTTAGGGAGGTATAAGACCAAACACTGCAACTAAAAGACTTGGATAAAGTGATTGGCAATGGAATCTGAATAAAGTGATAGAAATGCCAACAGATAAGGAAGAAATAGGGTAGCTTTGTAGGTGAACAAAGGTGATGCCAAAATCTGGTTCTCCACTTAAATCCTTGAAAGAGTTGGCATGTTATTTAAACTTCCGGGTAAACAATTTATTCATCTGCTACATGAGTATGGCACTACTTATCCTCAGGTGTTTTTGGAATTAATATTATGTGTAAGGGACTTAACATAGTTTCTGACACATGGTAGATGCGTGAATTTTGTATGTTAGTTTGGTTGCTATTTCTACTGTTACTATAACAGATGTTACTCTTATTACGTATAATGCAAAATGTATTTTGAAGAAGAATGAGTAGTTTTGATAACTGAATAGGTACAAGAAAAATGAGAAAGGAAAGACTCAAATAGTTCTTAAAGATTTTAAACAAAGTTTACTCAGCTAATCATGGAGCTGATGTTAGAAATGGAGAAACCCAAAACCAAACCAAAACAAACAAAAAAAAACAAAAAGAAAACATATTTTTAGGTGGTAAAATATGATGCAGTTAAAAAAATAGCTTTTAAACATTATAGTTTCTAGGATACCTCTACTGAAAAGCAAAGGAGAGAAATGTGTTTTTATTTGTTGCATTTTTATATGTCTTATTATTTCTCCCAAGAATCTTTTGGTCAACTACGAATTTCTGAATAATCAGTGTGTCAGAAAAGATTATACCTATAGTTTAAAGGACATTGAAAAGTTGAAAGGTATTAAGAGGTGAATCAAGGATGTGAAATCATGTCATATAAGCGAAAGTTGAAAGAATCAGGAAAAACTGAGAATACAAGTCTACACCCGGCTTTCTCAAATTCAGCACTATTGACATTTTGGGCTGGATAATTCCTTGTTTGGGGAGTGGGAGTGGCTGTCCTGTGCATTATTGGATGTTTAACAGCATCCCTGCCCTCTATGTACTAGAAGCCAGGAACAACATCCTCTCTCTCCACCGATTGTGACAAACAAAATGCTCTAGACTTTGCTAAATGTGCCCAGGGGTACAGAATTGGCCCTAGTTGAGAATCACTGGTGTAAGTTGACCTTTTTAAAGGAATTTTTAGATAAAAACATCTTTTTTCTCATCAAGAATCTCCAATGTTCTAAGAATAGTCCTCATTTCTTCTGAAAACTATTCCTGTCTTCCATTCCCCATCTCCATCTCCTACTCCAACTGAGGATTCCTGAAGGATTTGAAAAGTTTAACGTACTATGTTTTCCTGTTCACATTTGATTGGTCCAGGAATGAACATCTCACCCAAGATGGACCAATGATAATTCCATGTCCTTCTGGGTCCAACTGACTTTTCCAAGTGTTACCGCTTAACCTCCGTTGGACTGATAAGAAATCTATAATCAGTAGTTTTAAAGTGTACATAAACAATGAAAAAACCCCAAGTTTTCTTAGGTGGTAAGAGCGGTATAATGCCATAAACTGTTATTCTTATTAAATTCCCATTTTCTCTATCTCATGATAATTAAAATAGGCTATTATTGTGTCATAAAATACCCTGTATAAGGTGTCTGTGCAGTGACTTATGTTAAGTAACCTAGAACACTACAATCTTATTTCTATGAATATGGTATTTAATTCTGAATCATCACAGTAAAAATGGAAGCTTTACCGGTTCTATAACTGAAAAGATTATTTAATATGATTTATAAAGTTGGGGGCATCTGGACATGCCAACCTAATGATAGCTAGAAATGCTCACCAACAACCTGAATGTAGATATCATGTTATAGAGCCAACAAGATTGATAACAAATGTAAGTATTGTGAGCATGTGGTAGTCCTAAAGGAAAAGATCATCCAGATAATTCTAATATTATGGATGAAATGAAAGCTGCATTTATTTAATGTGACTTCTGATGGCTGATGACAGTCAAAGTGAAACATTGCACCAGATAAGCTTAGACAAGGAAGACTTTATTCAAGACTATTGCAATAGGAGAGAGAGACTAAAGTCAACTTTCCTAAACAGAGGGCGGAAGGGTTTCTAAGCACTGGGGTGAGCAAATGGAAAAATACTAGAGGACTTTAGTGGGGAGGATGAACAATGGGATATGCTCAGCAGTTATTTTTGAGTCTATAAATGTTTTCCTCTGTGATTAGGCTATCTGTGTCTGCTAATTGGCACCCATTGAAGTTAGGCTGCTTCTCTCTCATGGAGACTGAAAGATAGGGATGTTATATTCCTTGATGATTGAATTCCAAAAAGATGACAACCAAGTCCTTAAGAAACACATTACTGGATTATAAAACAGGTAAGAGGTTTTTAAGGAGATTTAAATCTCAAAAGGGCAGAGAAAGAATTTGCAGTTATGAGTTTTCTAATGTAAATACTCTACAAAAAAGGAAAACTGGAGCCTATAGGCGGAAAGAAACCTGTCCAAGTTTAGTGAAGCTGAAGGGAACATCAAGGCCCTCTTGGTCATGACTTTGGGGAAGAAAATAATCCTCAGCTCCACTTTATTTCCTTTTCTAAATCTTCAAATCGTTACTTTCATTTTGAAACAGCATAATCTTATTTGATATTCAGGATATAAGACAGAAATTCATGATTATATCAGAGATTCATTTTCAAAAATAAAGATTGATTTATTTTCTAGAGTATGGCTCTAGTTTTGACTATCATCCTCAGATTTAACATAAAATGTTTATACTAAAGAGAAGATTCTGGTGTTGGACAAGGTCCTACATTTTCAAGAGTAGTTATTATAGTTTATAAATGGATTGATTATTAAAACATATATTTATATAATTTATTTTGAAACCATTTTATAGCAAAGAGTCGTATGGGTTAGTAGAGTAATTTTATTGCTATAGTCATTACATTTGGTAGCTAGGTAAATCTTGTACTGACCGTATTAATTGACACCGTCACATACATGGATAAATCCACAGTGATTAGGTACTTTGCATTCTTAAAACCTTGAAAAACAGGAAAATGTTGAATTAAAGGAAACACTAAATCTACTTTAATTGTCTATTAAGATATGTTAAAATAATTTAGAAGATGTTTATTTATTTCATGTAATTTGATGCTTATTTATTTAACATTTTTCCTTTGGTAGATTTATATTTTCTTTCCTACTCCATTCCTTATGCTAATTCCAGTGAAATGCAAATGCATCTTATTGCTACAAGTTTTTAGACATTTAGTTCAACAGCTTGATACAAGACACAATGAGTTATTTTTATTACACATACTTGATATATCTGAACAATTTTTTTATTACAGCATAGGTAAGATAGCCACCAAAAAACGACAACTCAAAAATTACCATGCTAATATTCACAAAACAATAAACATTAGTTGTTTTATAACATTTGTATCAAAGCAACGCAGTCTATCTTTTTCTTTATACATCAGTGGAAAAGAAATAATTTTAGAGAATGTGTCCCAGGATACAACAGAACTACTAACTTTTTTGATTTGATGGTGACCTTTGAATTCCCAGGTTTAATGGTATTATGAGTATCAAATGGACAGAAGATACATTTATCTGAGGACAAGCCTCATTAAGATCATCAGCCACATTTGACAAACAGGCTCTATTTACTGAAAATTGGCTTTTCAGATCTGGATGAAAGTGTTTATATTTCATCTTTAATTGCTTACTCAGTCTCCAAAACGCAACAAAATGAGTAAAGAACATTTTCTTGGAAGAAAAATATCCAAAAGTTTTTAAAAATAACATGGTTTATTCTCCCATGTACATAGCCCAAAGTTTGATACTATACATGCAGCAGGTGCTCACTGATCATTGAATAAATTATGTGCAATTGATGATGATTTCTCTTTATTTCTTCCTTTACATACCTGCTTGAGCTTTTCCAAATGGTCTAAAAATCATCGCAAGAAATTCATAAATCTATGATTGAAAATGATAAGCCTAAGAATGAAGAGAAACTTTTTTTTTTTTTTTTGTGAGGAAGATCAGCCCTGAGCTAACATCTGTTGCCAATCCTCCTCTATTTGCTGAGGAAGACTGGCCCTGGGCTAACATCCGTTCCCATCTTCCTCCACTTTATATGGGACGCTGCCACAGCAGGGCTCGATAAGCAGTGTATTGGTGCGTGCCCGGGATCCGAAACTTCGAACCCCCGGCCGCCTCAGCGGAGCACGTGAACTCAACCGCTGGCGCCACCGGGCCGGCCCCCTGAGGAGAAACTTTTGTTGTGAGATTTCTAGATTTTTTCCATTTTCAGGGAGGATACTGAAACAAAATATCCTGATCCCTCAGTTTCAATTAAAATCAAAAGTACTTTTCTCTTCATGGAATGATCAAATGAAAGCACTAATCTATTTTTTCCAGTAATAAGGACATATTTTAATATCAACATTCTCTACAAAATAAAACAATATAATAATAGCAATTAAAATATTCCAGACAGATCTTTGGGATTGACATATACTGTGAAATATCTATCTCCCATTGCCAAGGGTCATGTGTCTCTTGCAGTAGGCTTTTTTTTTTTTTTATCCTAATGTACTAATGCTAAATCTTAAAATAGCAAAATGTTAAGGCAAAGCAATAGGACATCAGAAAGTGGTTCTCCAATTATGCCTCAGAATTATTGGAAGTTCTAGGATTTGTAAAATATTTCCTTCATAAAATTGCAATAGTAAGGTTCTGTGGAGTGTAACACTTTTAAGAGATAAGGCAAAAATCTTAATTCACGAGGAGAACACGAGGAATGGGATATTTGAATTAGCTTTATGTATTCCTGGTGTCAGGATGTGTATAGTACCTCTGTTTGGCAAAAGCACTGAGTTTAAAAGTGCTAGTGAGCTCTGAAACAATTGAGAAAGGAACACTGTAGACAGCGCATTTGTTTCTTCATTCAACAGATAAACTTTGTGTGTCCACCATGTGTGAACAACTATACTTATTGCTGTGGATATGATAACAGTGTAGAGTAGACTGGATACTGGTATTGTGCTATCTATCACCAGTGCCGCAAGGTCCCTAGTTAGATTGGTCTCAGGTATGAAAATAGTCCAAAAACTGAATAATTCCCCCATTAGCTAAGGCTATCTCTAACATTAATATCTGGTAAGTGAGCATCTTTTAGAATTGCTCTGTCCAATAAAGAGCCACTAATCCTCATGTAGTTTTAAATTAATATTAAAATGCTTCATATCCACCTGTGGTTACTGCCTACTATCACGAGCAGCTCACATATAGTATATTTCCATCATGTAGAAAGATCTAGTGGACAAATGTATTGTAACAACTGAGAATCCCACCAGATATAGTAGGAATAGCAACAATATCCACCTTTGGCTAAGCCAGAGTACATTGGCTTAAGAGCCAATTAATATGGAACAGGGTGAAATTAATTCCTAAGACAAGTATTTAAATGTATCAGGGAAACACAGAGAAAGCGATTCAGAGAATAGGGGCATTGAGCACGCATGGGACCACATCTGCGTGTACACAAAAATATCTAGTCCTATTTGCATTGGAGAGTAAAACAAAGAAGGTGAAAATTATACTGTTTTTAGCAGCTCAGTTTCATTTGTGATTGTCTTTTGCCTATTGCTGTACATATATTAACAGATAAAAAAACTGAGACAGGAGGGTAGAAGATAAGCTGCAAGTTCTCTATAAATTCAAATTGCTGTAGGGAAGAAAATATTCACTAGTTGAAAAAAAATGAAAAAAACAAAAAAGAACAGAGGAGTGGGCCAAATTCCTACATACAGTAGTGAAAAAAGAAATAATCCAATGAGATCTGATCTAGTACAAGGCAATGCCATCATTTGCGTCAGTTCACCAGCTATAGAAACACACTTAGGGAAAGACGAATAATTTGGAAGACTAACATGAGAGCTCATATGGCACCCTCATAATATGACATACATCAGGACGTGCAGTCAGTTCAACTTCAAAAACATATTTAATTCCATCCACTTCTTTCTATACCAATGAGAGAGAAACTGCTTTCTGTTAGGCTAATTTTGACTTGTTTAGGGTGAAATACCAACTGGACATGTAGGTGGAGATGTCAAATAGGGATTCTGACACATGTACCTGGACTTCAGAAGAGAGATCCGAGCTGGAGGTGGAGAGCAGGAGTCAAGTCCTAGAATTAGATGAGGATACAGAGATAACACGTGGATACAGAGAAGAAAGATCAGGCCCACACTCTGGGGACCTCTGACATTCAGAGCTGTGAAAAAAATAGAAGAGTCCACCAAAAGGCTGAGAAAGGATGTCCAGTGAAGGAGGAAGTAATCCAGACCTATGTGTTTATCCTTAGAAGCCTAAGGAAAAAGGAGTTTCAATAAGGGAAATTAGTCTAATGGGTTGAATTAGCTGCTGAGTGTTCAGGTAAGAGAAAGAAAAGAAGTGACCACTCGATTTGGCCAGAGAGAGGTCATAGTCTACCTTGAAAGAGCAAATTCAGTGGAGTACAGGGAACAGAAACATAACTAATGTGTACAGAAGGGATGATGAGAGGGGAGGAAGTGGAGACAATGCATAAAGTGTACCTTTTTCATGTGGTAAATACAAGGAAGTGATTTCAACTCTGTCATGGGCTTTCCGAAACTAATATAGCTTTACTCTGCTGTATATATTGAATACATTGATATGTTTTAGTCATTAGAAAATTCTGAATCACCTTTGTGATAATGAACAGCACTTCAGGGTAATGTTTATTTGAAGATATGGTGTGAACTTTAAATGATTTTATTCATTTATGAAACTTTTACCATATTCCTTTATCCCTTAACTCAGTTAATTGACACTCACGACACACGGAAGCAGACCTCTGTAGTAAATGTTTTGAGAAATTGTAAGATAAGGAGAAAATGAAAACATCCTTCAAGCAGCTAATTCTAGTAGATGTGGAGCAGCTAAAACTGTTATTTACGTCTCTGTGATAAGATTCAATATAAATACCATAGGACAAGCAACAATAAAGGCTTTTTGGAAATTAAAGATGATCTAAGGGGAAGGTGTACTTACAGTTGACTCCTAAAATATTTATAAGATTAAAAGGAAGCCAGAGCCAAAAGAAAAAGGAAAAAAAAAAAGCATAGTAGTAAGAATCATTTAGTGTGCTCAGGAGACGGTCTCATTCATTCTGATTAGAACATGACGTGCACCATGGGAAACAGCTGGAAAGATTGCTTGTGTGATTAATTTGAGGACAGGGTGGAGTGTTAGGCCTTACTATTTTATATTCCTCTATTACTCTTTCTATGTGGAGAATAAATATTTTGTACTATATTTTTATTAATTTTTACAATAATTGCTTAGACAAAATTATATATTTTACCAATAGCAGTTGTTCTCATTTTATCATATTCTAATGATTCATTTTTGTTTTGTTGCAATATATTTCTTTGGAATAATACTTTTTTTTTTTTTTTTTTTTTTTTTTGTGAGGAGATCAGCCCTATGCTAACATCCGCCAATCCTCCTCTTTTTTTGCTGAGGAAGACGGCCCTGGGCTAACATCCGTGCCCATCTTCCTCCACTTTATATGGGACGCCGCCACAGCATGGCTTAGCCAAGCAGTGCGTCGGTGCGCGCCCGGGATCCGAACCAGCGAACCCCGGGCCGCCGCAGCGGGGCGCGCGCACTCAACCGCTTGCGCCACCCGGCCGGCCCCCGGGAACAATACTTTTAAAGAGTGTCTTGCAAGGTAAATTCTCTCAGTCATAATATGCACTCCCGTGTAAATGTTAATTTGACTTTCAATTATATAGGAAGTTCACAATTATTTTACCTTGGAAATTTGAAGATATTTCTCTTCCATTTTTTTCTAAAAATCAAATTTTATTTTACAAGAGTTTTAGGTTTACAGAAGAACTGCAAAGCTAGTACAGACAGCTTGATATAGTTCACGGTTCATTTCTCCCATATTAATTTTTATGTGTAGGACATTTATTGCAATTGATAAGCCAATACTGATACGTTATTATTAATGAAACTTCCTATTTTATTCAGATTTCTTCAGTCGCTCCCCAACGTCTGTTTTGTGTTCCCAGGCCCCCGTCAGGGCGCCACATCACGTTTAGTCAACATGTTTCCCTAAGCTCCTCTTGGTTTTGCCAATTTCTCAAACTTTTCTTGTTGTTGATGAGTACAGGTTAGATGTTTTTAGAATGTCCCTCAATTTGGACATGTCTGATAATTTTCTCATAATTATATTAAGCTATGTGTCTTTGGGAAGGAAGACCAAAGTGGTAAAGGTCCATTTTCATCACACCGTATCAAGGGTACATATTGTCAACATGGCTCACTACCGTTGATGTTCACCCTGACCATCTGGCTGAGGAAGCGTTTGTCGGGTTTCTCCACTGGAAAGTTATTCTTTCTTTCTTTTTCCTTACTGTGCTCTTCAGAAGAAAGTCACCACATGCAGCTCACATTAAGGAGCAGGATATTGTGCTCTACCTGCTTGAAAGTGGAGTATTGACTTAAATGATCTGGATTTTTTTTCAGCTTTATTGAAGTATAATTGACGAATAAAACTGTAGTCTATGACATGATGATTTGATATACACATACATTGTGAAAAAATTCCCGCCATCAAGTTAATTAACACATCCATTACCTTACCTCACATATTTACCTCTTTTTTTTTTGGTGAGAATATTTAAGTTCTACTCTCTTAGCAAATTTCAATTATACAATTCAGTGTTGTCAACTATAGTCACCATGTTTTACATTAGATTCTCAGAACTTATTCATCTTATAACTGAAAGTTTTTGCCTTTTTACCAACCTCTCCATATCTCCTCCCACCCTCAGCCCCTGGCAACCACCATTCTACTTTCTGTTTCTGTGAGTTAAGCTTTTTTTCTTTTTAAATATTCTACGTATAAGTGATACTATATAATATTTGTCTTTCTCTGTCTGATTTATTTCATTTAGCATAATGCTCTCCATTTTCATCTACAGTGTCACAAATGACAGGATTTCCTTCTTTTTTAAGGCTGAATAATATTCCATTGTTTATATAATCCATATTTTCTTTATCCATTCATCCACTGATAGACACTTAGGTTGTTTCTGTACCTTGGCTATTGTGAATAATGCTGCTGTGAATACGAGAGTACGGCTATCTCTTTGAGATAGTGATTTAATTTCCTTTGGAAAAATACCCAGAAGTTGAATTGCTGGATCATCTGGTAGTTCTATTTTTAATTTCTTGAGAAACCTCCATGCTGTGTTCCATTGTAGCTGTACCAGTTTACATTCCCATCAACAGTGTACAGGGGTTCCTTTTTCTCTACATCCTAGCCAGCATTTGTTCTCTCCCATCTTTTTTGTAATGGACTTCCTGACAGATGTGAAGTGATATCTCACTGTGGTTTTGATTTGCATTTCCCTGATGATTAGAGATGTCGAGCATCTTTCATATACCTGTTGGCCATTTGTGTGTCTTCTTTGGAAAAATGTCTACTCAGGTCCTCTGCATATTTTTTACTTGGGTAATTTGTTTTTTGCTCTTGAGTTGTATGAGTTTCTTATATATTTTGAATATTAACACCTCTTCAGATAGGTGATTTGCAAATATGTTTTCCTATTCCACAGTTTGCCTTTTCATTTTGTTGATGGCTTCCTTTGCTGTGCAGACGCTTTTTAGTTTGATGTAATCCCACTTGTTTATTTTTGCTTTTGTTGCCTTTGCATTTGATGTCAAATCCAAAAAAAGCATCACCAAGAATGATGTCAAGGAGCTTACTGCCTATGTTTTCTTCTAGGAATTTTATGGTTTCAGATCTTATGTTCAAGTCTTTAATCCATTTTGAGTTAATTTTTGTGTATGGTGTAAGACAGGGGTCCAGTTTCATTCTTTTGCATGTGGCTCTCTGGTTTTCCCAACACCATTTAAAAAGACTTTCCTTTCTCCATTGTATATTCTTGGCTCCTTTGTCATAAATTAATTGACCATATATGTGTGGGTTTATTTCTGGGCTCTCTTTTCTGTTTCATTGATCCGGGTGTCTGGTTTTATGCCAATACTATACTGTTTTGATTTTATATATAATATTATACATATAATATAATTATATATGTTCTATTATGTATGTGTCATATATATCATAGATAGTACATCATATGATTATATAATATAGACATTGTATATCATATATAATAACCAAAAATGTAGGGATAATATAATATACAATATATTATGCTAATACCATACTGTTTTGATTACTATAACTTTATAATATAGTTTGAAATCAGGAAGTGTGATGTCTCTAGCTTTGTTCTTTCTCAAGATTGCCTTGGCTATTTGGAGTCTTTTGTGATTCCATAGAAATTTTGGGATTGCTTTTTCTATTTCTCTGAAAAATGCCATTGGAATTTTGATACAGATTGCATTGAACTGTAGATTGCTTTGGGTAATATGAACATTTTAACAATATTAATTCTTCCAATCCATGAGCACAGAATATCTTTCCATTTATTTGTGTCTTTTTCAATTTTTTTAATCAATTTCCAATGTCTTATAGTTTCCAGATCTATCTCTACACTACAACCACCTCCTTGGTTAAATTTATTCCTATTTTATTCTTTCTACAGTTCTATGCATAAGCTACAAAATCATGAAGTTTAAAATTAATCTAATGCATTTGTAAATGCAAGTTTGCTTAAAACAGGTCTTCAAGAATAAAACATTCATTTTAAACATTAAAGAAAATCTAAGTGAATATAATAATAATCACCAATAGTAACAGAATATCATAAATATGAACAAATATCAATAGATACTAATGAAAATTTATAAGGTGATTCTAAAATTGATATGGAAAATTAAACTGCCCATAACAAACACAGAACTTTTAAAGAAGAAAAGCATGTAGTGGAGACTTGCCTTATCTGATATCAAGACTTATTGTAAAACTTTATTGATAAGGATGAATTAAGATGGTGTGGTTCTAGAGTAAGTCTTGATAAATTCACCAACGAAGAAAACATAAAATCTAAAAAAGAAATTTAGACATTTTTGGAACTTTAATATGTAACAGAGGTAGCCTGTCTGTTCACTATGGAATGGAGTGACTATTCAATTAATGAAAGTGGAAAAAAACATGACTACCATATGGAAGTAAATGAGATTGATTCTTTCTCACATAACATAATAAAGTAAATTCCATATTTATTCAAAATTTAGATATAAAAGTAACTCCTTAAAATACTTCAAATAAAATATTGATTCATTTAGCAATTTAAATTAAGGAATATTTTTATCTAAATACACTTTTTAATAAAAAAAATGTTTAACAGAATAAAAAATACCCTAAAAAGTTGGATAAGATACTTGAAATACAGAAAAGAGATAAACAATAGCAACAGGAATATAATGCATTCTTACAAATCAAGAATGAAAGGACAATTATCCATTGGAAAAAAATGGGCAAATGATATGAAAAGATATTTCATAAAGGAGGAAATACATGTAGCAAAAACCTTAGGAAAGATGCTCAAAATCATTTACAAGATAATCCAATGAAAGCTATACTGATTCAGTTGGTAAACACTAAGAAATGTGACAATACACTATGTTGAAGAGCACCTGAGTCAGTAAGATGACTTATACATTATGAGTAGGAGCTTAACATAATGCAATCCATTTTGTGAAATGGTTTAGCATTATATTATGAAGACAAAAGTTCAAATATGCTATAATTCAATAAATCTTCACTCATGTGTATACTCAAGAGAATCTCTAGTACTTAAAGCCCACGAGAGAGCTACAAAGATACTTAAAACGGCATTGCATCAGATATTAAAAAACAGGAGTGGAGGATCAACGAAAATCTTCATTGAAAGGGAGAATGAATAAATTGTAGCACACGGCCACAAAGTAATTATACGCCTTATAGAAAAAAACTATAACTACACCTAGCAATATGGATGAATCGTCCTGATGCCAAGAGAAAAAAAAAAAAGCCAATTAGAGAAGCATATATGTATAGATTGTGATACTATTTTTGTGGACTTCAACAACAACTATGTGTGTTTGTGTGTGTGTATACGCATGTTTAGATGAAGTAGCCACATAAATGACAAAATACTTTAAGAAGTGAGGAAATGATCATCAAAACTTTACGGAAGGGGAAGCAAAGGAAACGTGTAAGTGAGGAGTTCATAGGTTCATGTGACTGTCAAAATTCCAGAACATAGTCAAGTAATGGATTCAAAGATGTTCATTATATTATGCAAAACACATAACTACATGCATACATAAATCTCTTAAAAATTAATATAATTCAAATTGTATCTCTTTCCATATTGATTCATAAAGTAATCTGTATATTCCTAGTTGCCTCTTTTTATCACTCTTCTCTTCTGTTTCTTTCAACCTCTAGAATTTACCTGATTTTTCTAAACTGCAAAATGAAGCTGAAATAAACTTGGTTCCTGACATGGTAAGAGAGAATCTTTTAGGAACAAAGAAATACGATTTTTTCTGCTACAAAAAAAAAAAAAAAAATGGAAATAAATCTTTTATTACTCCTTCTTCCACAGGTCTGACCTGGTGCTTTGCCAAAGTTTCCTCAGAGAATCAAATGCTTTGTTGAGGAAATCCAGTTTCCCTGTCAGATTTTTTTTTGTGAGTTCTTTTTCTAAATAATT
Organism: Diceros bicornis minor; assembly: GCF_020826845.1. Classification (NCBI taxonomy): domain Eukaryota; kingdom Metazoa; phylum Chordata; class Mammalia; order Perissodactyla; family Rhinocerotidae; genus Diceros; species Diceros bicornis. Next base: position 51,840,882 of record NC_080759.1, on the reverse strand, counting down.
AAATTATGCTGCTTTCCATTCTAGGGAAAACTTAGGTGAAATCCTAATAAATAATACTCAGAAAGTGTTACTTTATACTTTTGTGTGACAAGGAATTCCTAACAGGTAACTATAAATTAGAAAATTATGTATTTGCAAATGTGCTCTAGGGGCCAGCCCCATGGCGTAGTGTTTAAGTTCTTGCACTCCACTTTGGTGGCCCAGGATTCACAGGTTCGGATCCCAGACGCGGACCTACACATTGCACATCAAACCATGCTGTGGTGGTGTCCCACATACAAAATAGAGGAAGATTGGCACAGATGTTAACTCAGGGATGATCTTCCTCAAGCAAAAAGAGGAAGACTGGCAACAGATGTTAGCCCAGGGCCAATCTTAAAATAATAATAATAATAATAATAATAATAATAATAATAATAATAATGTGCTCTAAATGACTTTAGACTTGGTAAATGAGTCAATTGCATTTTTTTTTTCTGACACTTGAAGGATGTTTTATCAAAGTAGTTAAACATCAGATCTTAGATTCAGCACTGGAGTCTAACTTTGAAAGCTAGATCTGCTGCTTACAAGTCTTGTGATCCAAAGCAAGTCAGATACACGTGTGTGCCTCAGTATCCTCGACTGTAAAGTGGAGATAGTCATGGTGCCTACTGCCTTGGGTGGTTGTAAGGATTAAGTGAATTAATAAATGTAGAGCACTTAAAACAATTTCTGGCAACAGAATAAGTACTATACAATTTTTTGCTTTTTTTTCTTCATAGCAAATCTTTTTTTCATCCATTCAAAATTTTGTACCAAATAAGTAATAAATGTTATGCATTGTGCTAGATGTCAGACACATTGAGTGAAATTTATACTAAATTCTTCCTACGTGGAGATTGATCTAGAAAGGAAGGCACTTTGACCAGCAAACATAAAAAAGAGGCATTTATTTCTTATGAGAGATGATGGAACAGGTGAATTAATTTAGCCTGGGAAGTAAGGTAAAGCTTCTTTGAGAAATGATATTTTAGATTGTCTCTAAGGAATGAAATGGAATAGGCAACTGGCGCAAAATATTTCCAATGGAGTAAACCAAATGGGCAAAGACACTGATGCAAGAAAGGGAATAATGGGAAAGATGGTCTTGGAGAAAAGAGCAAGGACTAGCTAATGGAGAAAATGAAAGAAGCTACAATAAATATTTTGGAATATAGAGAGGATAAAATAGGAAACCATGAATTTATTTCTTGGGGGAAAATGATCTGATTTATATTTTAAAGAAAACCTGGTAATACTTGGAGAAGGGGTTGAGAGAAGGGATAGCAAGAGCAGAAGTGAGGAGATAAGTTAAAATGCCTTCGCATGATATAATGTTGGCCTGGGCTAAGACAATGGTGATAGAAACCAAAAGAGTGAAGTGAGTTCAGAAATCTCTTGAGTGCAGAATCAATGAGACTTGGTGTGAGATAAGATGGGAAGAGTAGTGAGGAAGAGGAAAGTGTTAAGAATGCTTTGAGAAATAGAACAGATTATGATCTCTTTTATTAATATGGAGAACCCCTTGGCTTTGGAAAAAAATTATAGAGATCAAAATGGATAGTTGAGTTTCTGAGTAAAATGAGACATCTAGGTAGATAAGTCAGCCTGGGGTTTTCATAAGAGTGTGTGTTCAGCGTGTGTATATACACATAAAGCAGACAGCAAAATATGGAATTTCAAAGCATGGGAGTGGGTTACTCAAAGGTAACATGTAGAGAGAGAATTTGTTCAAGATTAGGTTTCTATGAAATTGAAGAAATTAGGGCAATGTGTTGGTATTAAAGAAAAAAAAGCCAATGTCTCAATAAGGAATGAAGGATCAACTATATTGAACATCTTTGAAGCTCCAGGAAATACATGGATTCAAAAATTCCCATTGCATTTGGAAATGGGATAAAAGGTGTAACCTTAGCAATAGCCAATATCCTGGATATTAGAAACTGCAAGCCAAATAACAGTTAGTTGCAGATTGAGGGAGAAATGTGACAGTGGGGACATGTACCATGAGAACATGACTGTTTTGAGAAATGTGACGGAGAAAGGAGCAAAGGCATTGAGTGGACCGAGTGTGGGTTAGAGGGAAGTACTGTGGTATGTTTTCATGTAGAGGTATATGATCCAGAAGAGGGAGATGATGAAGACGCAGGGAAATAATAAGATGAATAAAGTCGCTGAGAAAATGAAGAGGAGTGGCTTCCAAAGCACATATGGAGGGACGACATTAAATAGGGGGATAGATACTTCAGGTGTGTACAAATCTACTCTGTGCTTTCCTATACTTACTGGTTCTGAAAATGCCTCATGTTGTACTATAATATTCTCTAATTATGTCTCTGTTATTTCATGGGGCTTTTAACAACATGTTTGTACAAATGAAGGGTGTTGTGTATGACACTTTTTAGTGATGTGTTATCCTGCAAATTGATAGAAAATTTGATAGAAAACTTGATTATATTTTGTTTCTATCATTTCCATGATACATAATTTTAACATAAATGATCATAATTCAGAAAAGGAAATATATTAGTATGCTGTAATGACATATCAATTATAAATAGCAGTGAACATGTAACATTTTTTATTAACTTTTTAATATTATTACATTGTGGAACTCATCAATTATGTTTTCTTTATTTTTTTTTTTTTTTGTGAGGAAGATCAGCCCTGAGCTAACATCCATGGCAATCCTCCTCTTTTCTTTTGGCTGAGGAAGACTGGCCCTGGGCTAACATCTGTGCCCATCTTCCTCCACTTCATATGGGACACTGCCACAGCATGGCTTGACAAGCGGTGCATCAGTGCATGCCCGGGATCCGAACCCGGGCCGCCAGCAGCAGAGTGTGCACACTTAACCGCTATGCCGTGGGGCCGGCCCCTCCTCAATTATCTTGAGGGAAATATTTTATAAATAGTTTGACCCCAAAACATTTTTCAATAATTTAATTATATATTAACTGTACATGAGATTCTATGAATTTCATGTCGTTAAGGAATTACAGTTGACAAAGTACATCTATAAAAACAGTTATATGATACCCAGAAAATATTATGAAGTTAATAAATATTTGTTATGAGCTGACTTCACAACTTATTGAAGATGGACATGATTTCTTCCCTCCTATGATGAGATTCAGAGCGTACAATTTCATAACATACATTTCTATGCTACCCTTAAGATACAATGCACTTTGAACAAAATTGGGAACAGATGTTTGCAGGTATATGTGACTTTTCTTCACAGGAAGGTCCGCGTGTTTCTGGACACAAGTGGAAAAGCTTCTTTACAATTGCATTGGTGTTTCGCTGCACAACAGGATGAGGACTGAAAACACTTCTGAATTGCAGGAAGACCGAAAAAAACATTCTTCCTGGAGATCAATCTCACTTAAAAAGACATTAATGCATTCCTTCCTTTCTTTTCTTTCTTTCTTTCTTCAGCTCTTTTGAGGTTTTAATAACTATGTAATAACAATGTAATCTGTTATCAGCTGTGTACGTATCCACCTACTCACTGAAACAAAATGAGGTATGACAAATAACTTAGACACACATCATAATAAAACCCCAAACAATAGTGCTGGTTCACGGAACGTAAGTGCAATGACCTGACAGGGGAAATGTGTGAAAAAGTCGTAGGCTCTGCCTGCCCTCTTGTTGCAGGGGCATTTCTTCCTAAATCTGCATGGTTCTTTCCATGTGGAGAAAATTAATATAAATATGGATCTGTCTCCCAGCTCCTTTATTAACTCTATTCTAGTCTAAGTTCAATTTTTTATCTGATGGGAAAACTAAAAGAGGAAAAAAAAAAAAAAAAAAAAAAACCCTGGGCAAGCATGGCTGTTTTGCCCTTCTTCCTCATAGGAGAAAATTCCATGCTTGGACACACATGCTGCCCAGTTCTTACATCTACGACTACTCTCGTGAGGAGGAGAAGTCTGGCGTTTCTAGGGCTCTATCTGTGATTCTGCCTGATTTTGAGGTTCAGATAGCAAGTCCATTTATTCCCCACACTAAGTCGTGTGCTTCAGATTAACCTATATTAGAAATAAAGGAAATAAGTTGTCCTTCATTTGCCATTCTTTGTATTACTTCATAATTTCTTTAAGAGAAACTGGAAGGGAGGAAGAGTATTATTTATTGGTCCCCTCAGAATTTCCCCAAACAACCTCAGCATCCTCTTGGTCAATTGAAAATCTGAAAATGAAATATATACCTTCTGAGAATTTTAAAACTTTAATCAAGAGTTTTCTAGTAGTGATCGGGAGAAATAAGGAAGTGAAAAGTATAGATACTCAAATATAAATAGTCAAATAATACTTATTATGAGAGCAAATGAGTGGGAAAATCTTACTTTCATGGAAAAATTTACTGACAGGTACTTTGAAAAATTTACTCTATGAAAGAGAAAACATTTTATTGTACAAAGTTTTGAGGCATTAAAGATATTAAACAAAACATGAACTATGTGAGATAAAATGACATTTAGAATAAGCTGAGGGCATACTTGGTAGAACGAAGCAAAGGAAGCAAAAGGTGACCACAGTAAAATTGAGGGATTTGGTGATATTTACAGGGAAAAATAAAATCCTGCAAAAAGGATTCTTTAGATAAAACAACAATAACAGCAAAAACGGGGACATATGTGAGAATATCGCAGAGTAGTCAGAGAAAGCAAATAGATAAACACGGGTTTCAGGATTATTTTTATGGATATAGGCACTACAGATACAAAATGTACATAATTGTTGTATTTGAAAACCGATGTATAGACCAGGAAAAATGATACAGAAAATATTCAGAATAAATATAAGAACATTTCCTGTAATGAAAGAAAATTGAATAGATAGTTCAAAATCCTCCCTGTATTTCAGTGACTGGAAAAACATTAACAAAGATCAAAAAGACTGAGACATTTTCTGGTAAACTCATTGATCTTCAAGTTTGAAGAAAGAAACCTACAAGCATCCAGGGAAAAGAAACAGGAGGTCACTTAAAAAGAAAAATAAGGAGATGATTTTAGATTTCTAAGTAACTTTAGATGACAGATGACAGCAGAGACATCTCTACAATATATGAAAAAGAAATGAATATAAAACTCAACAATCCTATGACCAGTTGGCATGTCATCCACTGTACAACACAAAATGAAGATGAATTTGACAAACCCATGGCTTCAGGAAGTAAGCAGTCACCTACTCACTGTTAAAAAAGATACTAGTGAAAAATGTCCATTTCATCAGAATTATAACTAAAGAAATGTGGATAATATAAATATAAAATGGAATGCAAAATCTATAATTTTTAAAATAAAAATGCTTAATATGAGTAAGAATTTAACTCTAATATGTCGATTTAAAATTTATCTAAATATTTTACCCCATCTATTTAGACAAGACAATGACTAAATAGTTATGAACATATATTCGTTCGAACATTCCTAATTCTTTAAAAATACATTTATTGAATGCCTACCATGTGTCAGGCACCTCTCTATATACTGAGGACACTGCAGAGAAGAAAAACAAGAATTCCTTCTGAACAGAGCTTACAATCTAGAGGATAGACATAAATTGAGAAGTGATTAGGTAAATAAAAGATAATCAATGCTGTATATAAAAAAAGGAAGGATAGGGTATAGGGATTGATGAATAAAACTGAGGTTGCCATTGTAAATTGGGCAGTCAATGGAGACCTAAATAAGGTAATATTTGAGCAGATAGATGTGTATGACCTTCAGAATCCCTTGTGGTCAGCACACCTAGATTCCATCATTCTTAAAATAGCTGAGATTGGTGTGGAGAGGAAGAAGAGGGATCAGGGAGCATAGAGGGAGAGAGCAGCTCCATGCCAGGAAGCAAGGCTTTCCATTTACTTTCAGTTTTGAATGGCTGCCCACTGGGACAACCCTTTGTTGACTCTGGACAAATTCAAGTATCATAATGCAAAGAGTATGCCACCTCTTCTTCATGCCACACACACTTTACCTCCCCCACTGGAGTCTGGCTGTTGACCCTGAGGCAGAAGAAGCCCTAAGACTGACTGATTTCTATGGACAATGATGAATTCTGGATGAATTAATGTCCCATAAGGCAAAACTTTGATAAATAAGAGATAGGAACATGTGAATACCTTTTTCTTCCTTCCACCGCCCAACAGGATATACTGACAATCATTTACATGGCTTCTTAGAAAAGGGTCTTGCAAGATTGAAAACACCAATTTGTAAAGGTACATGCACCCCTGTGTTCATTGCAGCGTTATTCACAATAGCCAAGACTTGGAAGCAACCTAAGTGCCCATCAAGGGACGAATGGATAAAGAAAATGTGGTATATATACACAATGGAATACTACTCAGCCATAAGAAACGATGAAATCCAGCCATTTGTGACAACATGGACGGACATTGAGGGTATAATGCAAAGTGAAATAAGTCAGAGGGAGAAGGTCAAATACCGTATGATTTCATTCATTAAGTAGTAGATAATAACAACAATAAACAAACACATAGGGACAGAGATTGGATTGGTGGTTACCAGAGGGGAAGGGGGGAGGGAGGAAGGTGAAAGGGATAATTCAGTACATGTGTGTGGTGATGGGTTGTAATTAGTATTTTGGTGGCGAACATGATGTAATCTATGCAGAAATAGAAGTACAATGATGCACACCTGAAATTTTTACAATGTTATAAACCAATGTTACTGCAATAAACAAAAAATTAAAAAAAAAAAAAAAAAAAGACTGAGCAATCAGTAGTGTTTGATCTCAAGTCACGACCACTTGCACTGGCTTTCTATCTTTCTTTGTCTCACTCCGTCTTTCCCTATCTTTTTTGTCCTGTGGTTGCACTCTCTAAAATATAGTAGAACAAAAGCATATGCCACAGGATCTGCTTTACCCATGTTAAAACATTCTTGATAACTTTACGAACTGTAACAAATATAAATTCAAGAGTTATTAACTGTTACTTTTCAGTTCTAACTAGTTTACTGAACATAGCTTTCCCATGTGGCATCATAATTCTCTAAGGGGTCAAAACTGCCCCCTTTCATTTTTTTCTGGGAGATTAAACATATACAGACCTATTAGAAAATAGGTTACCTCATAAAGAAATGTCTTGGAGATAAGGGTGTTAGGATCTTGGCAGACCTTCTGGGATAGTAACCAGCATCTCACAAAACCAGATATTCTATGAGTGACAGGCTGTACCTGTTTGCACCATCAATGAACGGCTCTTTATTTTCTCTCTCAAGGAGTAAAGTGTCTCCATTGGCTTCTGTTTGGTCCATGTGGTTCCACTTCCTTTTGTTCCTCTACAGAAAATAAAAACAAAAACAACAAACCAACAGGAAAAACAACCCAATTTACCATGTATTTATTCTAGTATACATTTTGTATCTATAGACCTTCTTTTCTAGAGTGGGTAAGTCTCATATATTGGGTATAGGGGAAGGGATAAAGTCATAAGGTGCTGTAGAGTTAGGAAAACTTAGCTGACATCGGTGTATAAAGGAGTGGAATCGATGTACATTAATATATAAAAATATTTTGTTACAAATGAATGCATAATAATATCGTTGTTGGTGTGGGAGTGGTGGTGCAGATGAGACCAATGCCGTGTGTTTCACCTTCTCAGAACCTCTGGTTTCAGCCACTGCTATAGTGGACAATTTTGTGCAAGATCAGCCCGTGCTGATGGCATCGCATCTTATGCCTAGACTATGAGGTTTACGACTTTCTACTCCAGAGCCTCTTCCATGGTTTTTTCCAATACATCCAAATGTAACCCTGGACTGTGGGAGAACTGAGACACTCAGGGTCATCCTTTAGCCATTTGGAAAAATCCTTCATCTTCCCTCTATTTCAGGAGGAAAATTCTGAATGGTATTTTGTACACTGCTTGAGAGGTGTCACCAGAATCAAGTCCCATTGGCCACAGTTGTGATCTGGACAAAGTACTTACCTCATTGGCTTTTTCACCTTCTGTCTCTTTGTCTCCTGGCTCTCTCACGCCTCCTTCCTTCAGTCATCTTTCCAGTAAAATGCCTTCATATATGTCGTGGACTCAATCTCTGCTTTGGGGAGGGAAGTTCTAACGATATAAGGTTTTATTTCATAGGGAGAGCACCACTTTTGCAAGTTATTACATTGATGATGCAGGCAAAGGAAGATCTGGTGGGAAGTGAGAAGCAACTAGAAAAAACAAAATGTTTTGCAAGCAAAGGGGATACTGAATAAACCACTAAAGACAAACTAGAGCTTTTGCGTAGCTTTATGTAAGGACGATCCTACTTAGAAGATCAAGGGTTCATGGGCTAGCCCAGTGGTGTAGTGGTTAAGTTAGCATGCTTCGCTTTGGGGCCCAGGGCTTGCTGGTTCTAATCCCGGGCACGGACCCACACACCGCTCATCAAGCCATGCTGTGGTGGTGTCCCACATACAAAATAGAGGAAGATGGGCACGGATGTTAGCTCAGAGCCAATCTTCCTCAGCAAAAAGAGGAAGATTGGCAACAGATGTTAGCTCAGGGCCAATCTTCCTCATCTAAAAAAAAAAAAAGATCAAGCGTTCTTAGAGATATTTCAAATTGTTTTTCTAATTACACATTTGTTTTCATGACATAGATGATCCAAGTTTCTTTCTCTATGCTCAATAAAACTCATTCTTTGGGGGCAAATTTATATACTCTTTAGAGAATGTGACATAAGTAGGCAACTTAAGAGATCTCCATGGGCTGGAAATAAGGGAAAAATAGCTTAATAAAAAGTGCCTCTGAATGTTGGAAATCAGAGATAACACATATTTTTTCAACAAAATTATTTTAAGCTCTAATGACACCCAGAGGAGCAAGATTTTATTATATAGCCAGATTGAAGTATTGCACACAAAGAAAGTAATTCATTGAAGTTCACTCAGTAAGGAAACTTAAAGAAAGAATCCCAGAAGCAAATCCCGGGAGCAGAAAAAAAAAAAAAGTCTCAATTATCATTTCAATCACATTGTGGGAATGGACACATCATATAATTTTCTAACTCTTTTTATTTTGATTTCATGCCCAAAAGATAGCTATGGTTTTGGGATTTAAATGTGAGAGAGAACTGAGAAAAGAACCAATTTTTCCCATAAGTTAGCAGATAGGAAATATTTTCTTTATTGAAAACTAAATTGAAATATGATGGAATTTTTAAACATTCATAAAATCAACAATATAAATTTGTCAGACATAGGTGATGGTTTCATTTGCTCTGAAACAACTTAGAATTTTTTATTCATTTAGATATCAATGCAAGATATTTAATATCAAAAAGTCTAAAAAGAATTGCTTTGGTTTAAAGGAACCATAGTTTATGAAGATTACAGATTTAAGAAACTGGTTTTCCTTTAACTTTTATTTTCAAGATAAAAATCTAGTAAGTATTATATCAAAGTCAATCACTTTATAGGGATCTTTGATTAATGTTTACATGTACACATTTCTTATAAATATGTTAGTTCCACTTTTAGATTTAATTCGTGATTTTCCTTTATGCATTTAAACTGTATTTATTAATTTACTAGGCTTGATTTTATTTTAAACAATTAATTACTGCCTGAGTGAAAAAATTTGTGAATATATCAAGAAAATATTCCTAAGTACTTAAACAACATATGTAAATCTAGTAAATTAAAGCTATAAGTATAGTAAAAATAGTTTGCTAAAACATTCAAACACTACTTGTGTATTAACTAAAAATATCATATCTTTCAAATTAAAATCATAAATCTTAAATTAATGTCATATTTTTAAATTGAAATCTTAGATGTGATATATTATGTTCTCTAATAAGCCCAAATCTTTCAAACATAACAAGCATTTCAAATAAAATGCAGATTATTCCTAACTTAAAAAAATCGTTAGTGTGAAACATTTGATCTTCTTACTCACCTCTGTACTTATCTTCCTTTTTAAACAAACTTGGAAAATCATGTATCCCCTAGGGAAAGCAGATTTTCATACCAAATAGTCGGAGTTACCAGGTCAATTATTTGGGACTGAGCAGTGGTTATGATTTCAGGTGGATCAAGGTTGCAACGAGGCCCTGGAGGCTGCAATTCTTTGGTTGAATCATTTCCTACTACTCATGAACATTCTGAGGGAGTTTTGTCAATTCAGTGACCTGGGGCGTCTCCACTGCTACAGCTTCCATTACTATACTGAGATTGATTTCAAATATCCATTTTCCAGTTCAAGATACTTCCATATGTAATGTGTTCATCTAATTAGAATAGATACAAATCTGCACACACACTCTTGCAGATAACTAATTTTACAACTTATTTGGATTCTGTATTACATTGAAACAATAAATTTTTCAATATTTAAAAAAATATTTTACTGGTATTTTCTTGAATTCTAAATACTTCTAATAACTTTTCCTGACTGTCTGTTAAGAATTTGAATGCCAGGCAAACGAAATAGAAAATGGAAATACAGTTAGAAAACCAAATGATCTCTCTGGGTTCAATAAAGCTGTACCAAGCCATCTCTCAATCATTTTAAACACACAATGCTAAGCAATGCTCCCCAAGCAAAATTAGAATAATAATTTGTATTTTCATGTAGCCTTCAAAAGGAAAAGAATAGTGGTATTATAATTGTCAAAAAGAAAATGAAAAAGCCATTCCACTTTATGTACCTCAACCTATTGTGTCTTGTGCAGAATCTCTGAAGATTTTAAAGAAGTGAATTGTATGATCAAAGTTGCATATCTGAAAGAAAATCCTTGAGGCTATGGAGATAAATGGAAGGTTCTGGAAGCAGAGAAATTCCATAGGAGGCTCCTGCAGAGAAGTAGGCATTAATAATGCACTTACATGGGTTTGAAAGAATGGGACAGACTTGGCAGATATTTAGGAGATAGAATTGTTGGGAAATGTTGATTTAATAGAAAGTATGAAAAATGGGCAGTTGTCTACTAAAGCTGTGAAGGGGTTTGGCTTGAGTTGATAAGGATGTTGTCAAAGTGAGTCATCTTAATATCGTGTTTCTTGTGACAAACACAATTTCTACCTCTCAAAAGCGTTTGGTGAAAGGGAATAGGAGAGAAGGCAACCCACCCACCAAGGAGGAGCTATTGAATAAGTTGTAAATTACGTGACTTTGGAGCTCAGAAACAAGGTCAACTAGAGGATAATTTAGGAATCACCAGCTATGGGTATAGACACAATTTCCAGAGGTAGCTTCTAGGTTGTAGAGTGACTACAGAAAAGTGAAGACAAATATTTAAGGAGAGGGGATAAAAAGATGGACCTCTTATTTAAAGAAACTAAACAAGAGAATACGTGAGGGAGGGGAAAATACCCACCACAACTGATTTGGTAGAAACAGAGAGAGGAACACTCAATATCACCATGAACCTTGTTGCACTAATAGATTTTCTTTCCCATTCCACAAGAAGACTATCAAATGAATGACTTCTTTCAAAATGCCCATATCTGTCTATTTATATCACACATTAATGTTGCTGCTGCATCATATTTCACAAAGAGAATAAAGGCAACATATATCTATTCCTGTCATCAGCAAATCAGCAAATCACTCTGTATTTTCTCCCTTTTCTCCTTTTGTAATGAAGGAACCAATGCTCATCTACTTTACCTTCTACGTTTTTCAACCCCTTATTGTCTAGGAGTTTGATCCTCTTATAACTCTATCTGTCCTGGATCATCATTCTCTCCCTTTCTGCTGTTTGATATATATCTTATCATAATTTTTTTTGTGAGGAAGATTAGCCCTGGGCTAACATCCGTTGCCAATCCTCCTCTTTTTGCTGAGGAAGGCTGGCGGTGGGCTAACATACATGCCTATCCTCCTCCATTTTATATGGGACCCTGCCACAGCATGGCTTGACAAGTGGAGTGTAGGTCCACGCCGGGGATCTGAACCCAGGTCTGCCAAAGCAGAGTACGCAAACTTAACCGCTACGCCACCAGGCCGGCCATCATCACAATTTTTAAAAAGCCAAAATATATCCTATCTTAATAGTTAGGATTTCCTTTGGGTGCAAAAAAACCCCACAAAAACCTAGACTTAGAGTAGTTTAAAAAGTAGTGTATTTTCCTTACAAATCAAGAGGTCTGGGGATGGACCATTGCTGCCATGGGCCCCTGTTTCTGAAATTCTTTTGGACTCTCCTTAATTCTTGTACCCCTGTGATCACAAGACGCATCACACAGTTAAGAAATCATTTTTATATATAAGGCATGTAGAAGAGCAAAGGTTGCATCCAGAAAACCAACCTCTCTATTGGAGCTGTTATGAGGATTCAATGAACAAAATTTGTAAAGCTCTTGGAAGAGTGCCTGGTCTGTAGTAAATACCATATGGAATATTAAACAAACAAGTGAGCATAGAACTAGCAATTGCTACTCCACTGAGATTTTTAAATTCTTTCTAGTACTCATTTTTCCACTCTCACAAACTAAATTCAAAAATAATTGCATAATAATCTCTGCATTTCATCATCTCCCTTTTCTCTGTTCATCTCATTCCAACTGACCTTATGTCCTAATAACTCAATCAAAATTGTCCTTTTCAAGGTTTCTGATGGACACGTTTCCCTCCTCATTTTTCTCAATCTCTCATTAGTGACCACGTGCTCTTCTTTGACATATGTGCTTCTTGGCATCCTTGAGACTACCCTTTCCTGCCTCTAAAGGCACTCCTCTTCAATCTCTTGTGCCTCCATATTTGACTTCTAATTATAGATACTTTTTGGACTTGGTTCTATGCTGAGTTCCCTTCCTATAATTTTGTATATACCTCCAAGATAAACCTCAAATCTATGTAATTTTCTATTTCCCCACTCAATTAAGTACACTAATATCGATCAGAATGTGAACTCACCCCCCTTTATCCACTTACCTCATGCTAAATGTGTTAAACACAGTGGCCTCTTTCATGTACTCTGAACATGGTTGAGTCCTTATAAACCAGGGGCTCGTCTCTGCAGTGCAGCTTCTCTTCTCACTCAACCTTAACTTCAATGTGATTTCTAAAGCATCTTATCTTTATTCATTTCTAGGTTAACAGCCTATTTGTTTCCTTCATAGCCTATATCACAATTTTATTTATTTGTGAATTTTTCCTCCATCGACAATACGTTCTGTAGGAGAGTGGAATTCGCTATCCCAAAATGTGTCTCTTTGGCTTGATTATTTTTAAGAACAAAAGACTCAGGAAGAAACTTTGACCTTCCCCCTAACCACCCAAAAGAATTTAAGATAGAAGGCCTGTTCCATGAAGAAGCTATCACCGTAGATAACTAGTATAATATGAACCAGGTGTGGTAGACAGGGAGGCACCCAGCAAGACCCATTTGACCAAAGTCCTCTCCATGTTGCATTGTCTCTGTAAGGAATGGCAAACATTGTTTACCGAACATTTGCTTTCCCATCTCAGTGATTGACTTTCTCCCCTTTGAAGTCCCAAACCACTACTCCCAGCATCCTCTTTTGTCTTTAGCTGAAGATAGTATTTAAGTTGGTGGCTTCAGCCATTTCGGTGAGTTTCTCAGTTTTCCTAGGTTTCTTCCATGTATACATGTTATTAAACTTTGTTTGATTTTCTCCTGTTATCCCATCTTATGTCAATTTTATTCTTAGACCAACCAGAAGAACCTAGAAGGGTAGAGGAAAATTTCTTCCTCCCCTACAGTTCCATGAGCTTATTGTTGCCTAAATTCTAATTTGACCTTAAGACAGTAACTTCAGAAGTTATTTGCCTAGAATTACAGTACTACTTAGTGGAATGAGAAGACTAAGTGAAAGGTCCCTAACACTCAGTTGATATTCTCTACCCACAGGTACTTAATAATTAGGGGAGTGGGCACTGCAAACATTAATAACGGATTATTCTAACTCTTTCAAATGAGACATCAGAATATTTAGATTTCCACAAGTAGACCTATTTGTACTTCCAACATATTGGAAGCAGCGGTGGAGAAGCTATAGGCAATGATATCATTATCTGAGAAACACATAAATGCTTCTCATTTTTACCCATTTTTACTCTTTCCTGTATTGCATTTCACATTTGATTTTATTCATAGATAACTTCTCAAAATAACCATACTTAACTCATAACCCTGATCATATTTTAAAAACGATTTTATCTTTCATAACAGCTTTTGGAACCTCAAGTCTCTACAGATAGGAGCATTTCATAAACAAGTTGTTATGGGCAACCAAAGCTCTCACCCTACAGATTTTATGTTCATTATATTCTTTATGTTCTACAACTATATTTATTTTGTATAAGAAAAAGAAAAGCTATTGTAAATATTTAAGGATAGCAATGCAGGGAGATAAAAAAAGCTACTACCTCACATTTTTACACTTGTATTATTTTGTGTGTTGATTTAGAAAAATAAAACAGGACTTTTTCATTTAAATGTCAGTGTAAATTAGGTGATATTATGACCCTCAAGCAAGTGATCGAAGGAGTGATTTAAATATCTGGTTTTTCAAGAAAACATATTTTGTTTTACTGCTTGATTATTTTGGCTGTAATGTTCCATTACATAACCCTCCATTCCATTTGAGGGTTATCACGTTAGATTTTATGAATTCCTTAGAGACTAGTATTTGAATTTCCAAATTATTTAATGGCCATTTACATTTAAATTTCTATATTAAATACTTCCAAGATTAAGACAACTGACAAAAAAAAAGAGTCATGTATAAACTTTGTTTTTAATAGAAATTTGTCCTGAGTTTATGACAGCACTTATTTGGAACTAAACTCACCATGTAGTTATGTAGCTTGATCCACATAGAACATTGTTAATTCCGAGAATTAGGGGCTTTACCTCTGACCCAATGTTAGCACTGTAATCCACCAGGAAAAGTAATTATTTATTATGAACTTTGTGTCTTGGATATATTCTATACTCATCTCAAAGCTATTAGCTTGAATTTGATCCAAATGAAATACAAGATTGTCTTCCATGCTAAAGAGATAATGTATTGGTATCATCATCAGCCCTTGAGCCTCTGTACTTGGCCCTTACCATGGATATTTTACAAGTGTCATTTTTTTGTCATTTGTCTCTTAGTTGATTTAGTTTGGGTTGGGTATCCGTAGCATGTAAACAACAACAACATCACATAAAAATCATGTTGGATATTTGCATTACGCTAGGCAGGAACTTTTTTCTGAATTGTTTGTATGGGGAGAGGGATGTATATGCTGGGCAGCTAACATACAAAAAAAGAAAACAGACTAAAGAAAAATTCCCAGAGGTACTCCAGTATCTCTGGATCCAGTATCTGTGTTCCCAAAGGTAATCTAGCGCTTAAGTGTCTATGACATGCCTTCTCAAAGTTTCTAGATGAATGTTCTTTCATTCTTTAAACTAATCTATTGTTACTGTACAAACATCTTTTTTATTGAGTTAATGTTGAATTTCTGTTATTTGCAAGCAAAAGACCCCTGACAAATTCACACGGGTTGGTAAATATTTTACCAGGTGTTTTGTGCCTGTCCCAGTCTATAGATAACCAATGTTGTGGCTGGACTGGCCCTTGTGGTTCTTGTTATGATTGCAAGACACCCTCAGCAACAACGATCATGAAACTTTGAAAGAGACAAGGTTTATAACTCACAAGTCCTGGCAATTACACGGCACACCTGGGGCCACACAGCGAGGGAGCAGATAGAGAGCGAGAGAACGAGCACGCACCCAGGGTTCTGCCTTTAATAGGGTTGAGGGTGGGAGCCTGGGATTTCACAAGCTCACTCTTTATTGGTGGATTTAAACTATAACAGTGGGAATTTAAAGTGCAGAAGAGAAAAAATAAGGGGCTCAAATTGCCTGTCATTAAAATCAGCCAAGATCTCTAAAACAAAGACCTGGCGGGGTGGGGGGTGCAGAGGGCAGCCTGGTGCTTTATCTAGTCCTGTGGCTGGCCATGTGTTTTTTCCAGATAGTCATCTTTGAAGTGGATGGCTCTTTGAGATAGATACCTCTGCAATCAAAGCTTAAGTCAGATACTTGCATTACAAAAAAGGGAAACCAAAGCTCAGGGCTTACATTACACCATGGTATTTCTAAAGGCCCATGTAAATGAATTTCATATATTGAGTGGACTGACTTATAAAGAAATTGACTAAAGCAGCAATTGAGAAATGAGGACTATAAAGTAAAACAATAAAAGAGGATGTGTGAAATATATTTTCATCAAATCAGAAGAACATAATAATAAAATATCTCTGAAGGTGCTTATGATGAAAGTTAATGAAAATCTGTGTTGATTCAAGTTGAAACGTTGTCCAAGGGGAAAAGACCAAAGTTTTGAGACCCTATAGTATAAAAGTATGTGATTGTGATCTCAAGATATGAGACAAAATTTTGGAATAATAGTATTTTAGGGCTATATATGTTAATATAATCTAACTTGCTTACTTGACAAATAATGAAATTAAAACTCTGTATTATGATATGACTATTAGTATTATTGTATTTATTTTAGACAAACCAATATTTAGTGTCAAATATTGAACTTTAATAATGTAAATTCTTTTGGAGAAAACCCAATTAGTCCTTTCACTCATTCAGTGACCACCAAATCCCACTCTGATAATAAATTCATTATGTGGAGTAAACATACACATAGCAAAGAGATACCTATCAAAGATGTTTCCAAATGAGTGTTAAATTTGTAAAACTGAGGGTCATACAAACCTTAAGTTTTTGTCAAGTCATTCCAGCTACAAATATTAAGAAATAAATTATTGAGTGAGTAGTTGATGTGCAATACCATACATCTGCAAGATCTACAGGGTCACCCTTTAGACTGGAAATGAAAAATACACACAGATGTTAATTTTCTTTTTTTTTTTTGGCTTTGTTTTGTCATAATGTAGAAGAGAAACTTCTCAAATATTAATGATAGCTTCTCCTCAAACCTATTTTGACATGATCTTGAGAAACCATAATGCCTTAACATTCTTTTAGACAGTAGATAATATTTCAATTATTCATATATCTATTATATTGCAGATGAATGGAAAGGGCACAATAACACTCTTAATAATGCCAGCTAGAAATGTATTTCTTGTAATTCAAGATTTATATAAAAATATTTAACAGGTAGCTGATGTTTTTATGATATTTAAGTACATAATTTCTATTTAAACGTCTGGTTTCTAGTCTATACTTGAATATTATTGTTTAATTATGAATTTAAAGTAGATTGTTGAAATTTCTTAAAAGTCCACACATACTTGTGTCTTAGTCAATATGTAAAACAAAACTTCAATACAGAAGGGTTTTATTTCAAATGAATATTCATTGATAAAATACCCTTTGAAAATCTCAAAGAGCGCGGAGTATTTCAATGATGTATTAGGTAACACAGTAAATAAATTATCTCAATCAAGAGTACTACTTCTCAATATTGCCAAATTTTCAACATATTTTCAGCCATTGAGATATGGATTTTTGGATTATATAAGAAAGATGAAGACAGTTATGTCATCCCTGATTTAAAGAGAATCTTCTAAATTGCAGGAGTAGGTAAACTATGCATGCTTTCATATAATAACTATGATTAAAATTTATTGTCACATAAGGCATCGATGACGGTTCTTTCTTCAGGGACAACTTGGTACAAATTGGTGGCTAAATTCAGATTGTTTTATTGTTGTTGCTGCTGTTCTCTCTGGTTTCGATGCCTGGCTCTGTCACTGAGCTACCAGGACGTGGGAAAAGTTACTTCAACCATTCTATTCTCTGCAAAGGTAGCTATTGCTTACATTACAGTACATATGCTAATATATGAGCTAATATATATTAATAATGTTATTATTTTCATTACATAAAAATGCATAATATGAAGTCCCCTTTATTTTCATAGAGATTTGCATTTTGTTTTTCAATTTAATTTTATTTATATTATTTTCTTTTTTTCTATTCAGCTGATATATATATATTTTTTTTCCATGAGGAAGATTCACCCTCAGCTAACATCTGTGCCAATCTTCCTCTATTTTGTACGTGGGTCGCCACCACAGCATGGCTGCCGACAAGTGGTGTAGGTCCATGCCTGGTAACTGAACCCAGGCTGCCAAAGTGGAGAGTGCTGAACTTAACCGCTAGACCACAGGCCCGGCCCCATATTTAGCTTACTCTTGATTCATCTGATTTGTTGTAGAAGATAGCAACTCTTGCCTTATTATGCCTTTGAGTTTCTTTTAAGTTATTTTAAATTAAACCATATGCAAGTAGATCAGGACATTCATAGAACACCATAAATGTTGGTTGAATTTTACCCTTATTAAGAGTTTGCTAATGTTTATATTGCCACATATGTCACGCTTGATTGTCCAGTTACCTAAATTATACTATATAAAAGATAATTACTCAATTCTCTTAAATTCTGAAATCTATGCCCCTATAAACCTGTTAACTTGGAGGTGATGCCTTTTGGAGGAATAGTTTACATGCAAAAAAATGCCATTCTTTCTTATTATTTGAAACTAAAAATACAAATTAATCTGCTTCATTTTTATTATATTTAATAATACACTTATTATTGCTTAAATATTTATACTTCAATCCAATCTATTAAATTTAAACAAATATTCCTACAGACCAGAGTTTCCATAATTATCTGTAGAATGTTAAAATCCCCTAACACTACTTTTGAAGCTACGATCACAAACCTACTTAAATTCCTACAAATCAGCATTCATGAATAATATAAATTTATTTTTAACAAAGACTAATATTGAGTTGATAAAGCCCACACATCAGAAAGGATCTGTGAAACAATTTGGAGGTAGCCGTGTGATCGTCAGTTCTGAAAGAAACCGCAAACCATCGACACCAAATTCCTATATATTTTGAGTGCCTAACTGCTCTAAACTTATCAGTGTTTTGTGTATGTGTATGTGTTTATGTGTGTGACAAATAAGAATTATATAAAAATTTCAATATCCTTTGGTTTCCAAATGTTAGATACTTTGATGGAAAATACTATAATAATTCTTAGTGTTTCAAATGTTGCAAATTGATTTATAACATCTAAATTATAGAGATGTATCTCCTGCCCATTGATTGTAAGTTATCCAAATGTTGTTATTATGTTATTGATATTATTTTGAATAACAGAAATAGTTAATGCCAATACTCTTCTGAGAAGAAAATAGGAGACTGAAAAATAATAGACAAAGGCAACTGTGAATCAAATGCTACCTCAGGTGGGCATTGGGTAGCTGATTTTGTGAATTTATATTTTTTTAAGTTTATCATCCAAAGGCCTAGATTAATTGCTATTCAATTGTACTTATTGGTACACTGGGAGACTTTGAAAAAAGTATTGTGCACATATTGATTCGTGTTTATAAACCACAAGACTTCACGTTTGATCATTATGTTAGCTGGTCTAATGAAAACTGTTACCCTTTCAATATTCTTTCAATCTTCAGTTCTCAATCTGTCACAAACTCTTATCAGGAGTACCCACACAATAGCTGGATCATTGTGTCAGAATTTTCATCAGATAGTTGGAAGGCTCATAAGTATGTGGTATTTTGTTTCTTTGACCCACTGCCCATGAACATTTTTTCCATTCTATCTTGGCTACCCTTTTCACAGTCAGATTCAAAATTTTTCTTCATAGATTTAAGTTTTTATTTCCCTTAGAAATATACCTAGGAGTGGAATTGCTATGTCATATGGTAACTCTGTGTTTAACCACCTGAGGAACTGCCAGACTGTTTTCCAAAGAGGCTGCACCACTTTACGTTCCCATCAGCAGTATATGAGGGTTCCAGTTTTTCCACATCTTAGCCAACCGTTACTTGTTGTTATCTGATTATTTATAATTATAATAAAATAACTTTATAATTATAGCCATGATAGAAAACCATCCTATATGCACACACAAAATGGGTGTGAAGTGGCATGTTATTATGGATTTGATTTGTATAACCCTGATGATTAATGATGTGGAACATCTTGCCATTTGTATATCTAATCTGACCCTTTGTTCGTTTAAAAAATTTGTTTATTTGTATTTTTATTATTGAGTTGTAAGTATTTTTTATATATTCTAGATACAAGTCCCTTATAAGATTATCACTTGCAAATATTTTCTTCCATTCTGTGGGTTGTCTTTCCGCTTTCTTGATAGTGTCCTAAATAGTTCCATATAAATTTTAGGAACAGCTGTCAATTTCTACAAAGAAACAAGTGGAGACTCTGATAAAGATTGTGTTGAATCTGTAGCTTTATTTGGGGGGTATTGCCATCTTAACAATTTTAAGTCTTTTGATCCATGAATATATGATTTTTTCCATTTATTTAGATCTTCTTTCAGAAATATTTTATCGTTTTCAAACTATAAGTTTTACACTTCTCTTGTTAATTTTTTTCTAAATATTTTATTCCTTTTGATACTATTTTACATGGAATTTATAATTTCATTTTTATATTGATCATTGCAAGTGTATAGAAATACAACAGATTATTTTATATTAATTTTGTATCATGCAATCTTGCTGAACTTGTTTATTAATGTTAGTAGATTTTTAGTTGATTCCATAGTATTTTTTTACATACAAGGTCACGTCATCTGTGAATAGAGATAGTTTTACTTTTTCCTTTCCAATATGCACATCTTTTATTTCATTTTCTTGCCTAATTACCCCAGATAGAACTTCTAGAACAAAGTCGAATAGAAATGGTAAGAATGAATATCCTTTTTTGTTCTTGATCTTAGAGGGAAAGCATCCAGACTTTCACCACTAAGTATTAGCTGTGGGTTTTTCATAGATGCCTTTTATGATGCTGACTTCTTTTAACAAAGCGTTCTTCTGTAATTTCATATGATAACATTAGTGACATGAAATTGCCCAGTTTCAAAGCTCAGTTATTCTGTTCCATTTTCTCTGAGTCTGCTATTGAGTAAATAAGTCAGATTAAGATTTGCTCAGCAAATCTGGTCGTTTTGTCTGGAGGGAGAGAAAGGCAAAAAAGCATCCCCAATAAGGTCAGACCCATGCTACTTTCTCCACCGCAACACTTATCAGAACTCTCCATGGGAGTGGAGGAGAGGGATTTATGTATTTTTTCAGCCATGAATTAAGTAGTTAATTGATTGTATTTGAATATCGTTTCTTTTGGGCATCGTTTCTTTTAGTCAGGAACCTCAGGTGCAGAGAGGGTAAGTAGTAGGATTTATCATAATAGCAACAAAAAATGAACAAACAAGAATAACAAATTTAAAAACCTCACTCGAACCATCAAATACCAAATATTTAAAATATTTTTTGTATTTAAGAAGCTGTAGAATTTGATTGAGTGTGCTTAATTTTGTCTGCATTCATCAAAAAAGCCAAATGATCTCAAATGCCACGTTTTTTTTGGTGAGGAAGATTGTCCCTGAGCTAACATCAGTGCCAATCTTCCTCTATTTTGTATATGGGACGCCGCCACAGCATGGCTTGATGAACAGTGTGTAGGTCCACACCCAGGATCCAAACCTGGGGACCCTGGGCAGCGGAAGCGGAGCACGGGAACTTAACCACTACACCACCGGGCCAGCCCCTCAAGCTCTACTTTTTTACGTTACATTGGCATACTTTGATTTGCACATATTTTGCCCCACAATAAAATGAATCATGTACCAAGCAGAGTAATGATTTCGGTTTTATTTATGAATGACTTTTTATTCTTTCAAAATTTTATGAGGTTTTTACCATTTACAAAACTTTACATTTGAATAGTTTCATTAAAAAGAATTTTGTGATCGCTTTGTTCTTCTTAAAAAATATGACATATTTGTGAAAAATCAGACACGTTAAGATGGATTCAATTTTACCGTTTCAGAAGAGAACTTTTTTACTCTGTCACTTTCTACAGAGTCCAAGAGAATCACAATCATATGAGCATGTGAAAGTCTTCTTAGAAATTTTATCTGAAATATTTGAAGGAGGGCTTGAGGTCTGAATGAATCTCTTATTGTATTTCTCATTAAAGCACACCTGTATGCATTGGATTATTCCAATTAGATTTTTGGTAGACACAATGCTAGCATCAGTATTGTGTACAGTCTCTACAGATGGAAGAAGAAGAAAAGATAATGATTCACTACTGCCAGGTGAATCATTGCAATGTGGCAACCAGATTATTTGTATGAAAGGCAAATTTCCTTATGAGAAATGATATATTTCTCATAGCAATAAACTTTTCTTCCCTTTTCTTCCATACCCATTTTATTCTCACCTTCCCAAATGCAATTTTAATTTTAATGTTGTATTTTCAACCTAGTAAAAAAAAAAAAAATTTTAAGAGATTCTCGTTCCTAAACTTTACGTTTAAGAAATAACATAACTCATTTTCTGTTACTTATACCTCCAACAATAATGAGGAATGATTCTGAGCATTAAAATTAACTTGTTTTTTATTCATCTCGCACTTTAGCTCAGTTGTCACAGTTTAGTTGTCACTGTTGAATTGCCACATCATCAGGCTTAACCAAATTGGTTTTCAATATGCTAATTGGAGACCACGTACATACTACCATCTGAAGACTTATTGAATTGAATTGAAATTATCTGTATCATCCACCAGAGTGAAAATTATTTGGGAGGTAAAAGCCATGTGTGATTAATGATCGACATTATTAAATTGCACTGTTTTGACATAGGACAGGCATTCAACCATGGTTCATTACATTTCACTGAACAAGACTACACCTGAAGCGTATTTCGTATTTGCTCATGAATCTTAATACTTGTTATTTTCCCCAAAGGAAATTTGGAATAGTAAAAAACTTAAACAATAAAAACAAAAGTTAAACATAAAATAATCATGAGCATTTTTCTATTTTATTCACCCTTCTCAGTTTCTCCGAAGCCAAGCTGGTGCTATAAATTAAGCACCAGTTATAGGTAAATAAGTAATTGGTGATATAAATTGGGCACTGGGCACTGGGCACTGGTTGTAAGTAAGTAGAGGGTGCAGCTTGGATGAAGGGAAGGTGTAAGCATTTCTAGAATTTTTTTTTTTTTTAAGGGAGAAGGTCTTACAGGATGTCCCACTTTTCTTACCATTGCATCATAGATATGTTTGCTTGGTTTTGAATTTTGTATAAGTGGAATCTTAGAGATTCTTTTCTGTCTTTTTCTCCTAATTGCAATAGTCCTCCCTTATCCGCAGTTTTGCTTTCCACAGTTTCAGTTACCTGTGGTCAACTGTGGTTAGGAAGACGCTGATCCTCCTCCTGACAAATTGTCCGAAGTCAATAGTGTCATAATGCTATGTCACAATGCCTAAGTCATTCACCTCACTTCTTCTCAGCACACAGGCATTTTATCATCTCACATCTTCACAAGAAGGGTGAGTAAAGCACAGCAAGACGCTTTGAGAGAGAGACACCATACTCACATAACTTTTATTAAAGTATATTGATATGTTTTATGATTAGCTAAATCTAATTAAATTAGATTTAATTAGTAAATTATCTAATTAGTAAATCAGATAATCTCTTACTGTGCCTAATTTATAAATTAAATTTTATCATAGTTATGTATCTATAGGAAAAAGCACAGTTTATATAGGGTTCAGTACTATCCATGGTTTCAGGCATCCACTGGGGATCTTGGAAAGAATTCCATGCAGATAAGTGGAGACCACTGTAATATGTTTGTTAAGTGTATCTATGTTCTTGCATAAATATATCTATATTAATTTTCATTGCTATATAATATTGCATTATATGAATATACTGCATTTTATTTATATATTTCACTGTGGATCAACATTTATGTTGTTCCCGGGTTTAGCATATTATGGATGTAGCCATTCCTTCCTTTGGTGTGGTGAATAAGAAGACACTCCATCTAGATCCTTTTTCAAGAAAGGGTTTTATGTCAAGCTTCAGAGAGTGCAGTCAGTGGACAGCCTCCAGCTGTCAGTTCCTTCAGGGCCAGCCTTGGATGTAGAGACCCACCTTGCCCAAGGCTACAAAGCTTGGGCAAATTTGGTCTGATGTGGTACAAAGATGATGGGTAATTTTACTCCAGAGTGTCCTTCAGGGTTGGCAGAGATTTTCTTGGTCCTACCTTACAATGTGCCCAACTTAGTCTCGTTTCCTTTCCCTTTACTGATGTTGATTTAAAATATATTTATCTTGCACTTCAAGCTCTGACCCTGCATTCCACAGAGACATCATTTGTTTTGGAGGAGGGTTTGGTTTCTCACAAGGGAAGATAATCCATTGTTACATATGATTTATTTTATCCACAGGAGAATTAGAAGATGATTTCCCCATGGCTAATGTCCTGTGGATAAAAGGAACAGACACCTCTTAAATTCTTATATTTTGCCTTTAAACAATTGAAATGCCTTTTACAGTTGACCGATATCACAACTTCCCTTTTCCATTCTTGCTTCTATTGATTAGTAAATGAATCCGGAGCCAAATTCTGTGCTTTTTTCTTGCTTAGATACCCTCAGTATAACCCTTGACCATTGAGAAAATAATACTGAGGTTTGGAAGAATTCATAGGCGATTCACTTGTCTTTTAATTCCCACTTCACAGAACAGTCCTGGCTCCAGGCACTTAGGTAACTTGGATGATCATCTAAGTTACATACTGGGAGCAGTTTTTTGTTTTTGTTTTTTTTTTAATTAAGTGAAACTAGTAAGTTTTGCTTGATTTTTTATTTAAAAGATGGTCTGTGGTTAAATCTTTTCTGATTCAGAAGACTTCCCCTTTGTTGTCCCAGAGTAGGTAGCATTAGAACTTTGCTCATTCTGCCTGTTTGTAACTAATGAATGCAGATTCCAGTGATGACTCGTACTCTTTTATTAACTGAGATTACATGGACCCAATAGAAGACTCCATACTTGAACCTAATGAAGTCTGTGATACTTTGAATATTTTTGAAAATCTAGGGCATGTGTATATGTGCATTTTGCTGATCCAAAGTGTCTCTGAACCTCAAAATGCAGAGCATCCTATTAATAGTAGGAGCAATTTGAGAATACAAAAGCAAAACCTTGTTACCAAGATTTCAGGTTGAGCATCTTAAAATGTTGGCCCTCATTAGGATCAGGTGAGAAGATACCACCCAACAGTTGGAAGCTTATATCCTAGAGGCAGAAAACCATCACCCTACACACATGCTCACGTACATATACATACACCATGACAATCATATTCTGGATTTTGGAGTTATGTTTATGGGAACAATTTAAGTCATACATCTCCATGGTATATTATGTTATGTGCACTTGGCACTAATACAATCTTTTAATCTTCTCTTTTCCAAAAGGTCATGGTTCTGAAATTGGAGTCCTGTTACCAATTAGGTAAATGTGGTATAACTGTTCTGCACAACCGGTATGTGTGGAAAATGTGAATGCCCAAATAAAAGTGATACACAGTCTGCATTGTCAAAAAGAGTCCGAGAAGAAATGGGACATGACGATTTCCTATGTCTTTGAGAGAAAAATGTTTTCACTCACCACTAATATTTGAGGCACAATTGTGAGGTGAAATTTATGATTTGAGAACAAGCAAACAATAAAAACAACAAAACAACCTTTTGCACATCTTTACAAATAGTAAATACATACGTTTCCATGTAGTAGCATTTAGTGTTTATAAGGTCCTCAATCTATATTCTATAACTGACCTTTCTATATATTGTAATGTGATGATAGAGGTGGAGGAGGGGGTCATCTGTTGTCCATGAAGCTTCAAAGGTTTAGAAGAATACTTATCAAGCAATGAAATAATACAGTGACATCTAAAGTAATAATTCAAAATTCAAAGACCACATAATGAGAACCACCAGCACAAACATGTAATAGATATTGGTCATGCCGCTTCATTAAATCACCAGCTGGAAATAGGTACAATGAATGCAGTGACTTAAGTGTTCAAACAGAATATAAGAGCAATATTACAATGTCCTTGATTGTTGAAGTTATCCACATTTAACAAATCCAAAGTGGACATAATTTCTGAAAAATACCCAGGGCTCTGAGTAATATGCATTGCCTAGAAGAGGTGATTTACTCATGAGTCTGGCACAGCTCTTGTAAATGGACCTTTTTCCCTGCAAAAGAAGTTAACCATGCTTTATGGAAATTATATGATCCCTGAGCTTTCCTCTAATCAAGATAGACTTGACAGTGAGCAAGGTGACGTGCTACGCTTGCATGATTAGCAAGTCATTGGATATCGCTGGAGCAGAAGCTATAGGCCCTCTTTTAATAACAAGGAGATCCACATGGACAGACCACAGATTCTCATAGGACGCTATTTTATTCCTAAATGTAAGAGAAATATTTTAAGAGATCGATATTTTGTTTCTCTCTCCTATCACTCACTGAAGCATGTCCAATGGAATGAACTACCGTTCATGTTTCTGTTGTTTACCATCTTCCTCTGAATTTCTTTGTCAAAACCCAACACGATTTGTCCAGTTTGAAATTTTAAATGTTAATCTATTTGTTGTTATACTCTGCTCTTTCTAATTCAATTAGTGGTAAGGCAGAAGCATTTTGAATTAAGAACGTATTTGCCACATTACTTTGTAGAAAATAAATCATCCTGACACAGAACGTGTGTAAATCCCGTGAATACCAGCTCATTATGAATTGCTGTTTTGTGAAGTGGAAAGACTATGTATATATAGTTAGCAATACTTTGCAATAAACATAAATTTCAGATTGATTTATGCAAATTTTTATTATTTTCAAATGTTCATGAAAAAATCAGTTAAATTTCTGTCTAGTAACTTCTATGAGTAACTGTTCTCATTAGATATGGATTGGAATCTAAATGTACATATCCAGGCTCATCTACAATTGGAATTCTCATAGGTCATACAAATTTGCTGCAAATAATAGGTAGATGTTCATACTGAGTGCTTTTTCTGTTTCAGTGAACTTCCTCAGAAATTACGTATGTGATAAAAATAATACAGTTCTTAGCTCTCTTAAAATGGTTCGTTGTTCTTCCTATTAATGTCAGGCCAATAAACAGCTGTCAACAATCACTGATTGATTTTAATGCATACAAAAATTAGAATTGCTTAAATGTTTTATATACTGAGAGAGGGTGTATATAGCACAGGCCTTATTTGCCTTTAATTAGACACTGCAGTTGGAAGAATAATAAATAGACTGCTCCTGTGGTAAGCAATAACAGCAGAAAATGCAATCAAAAGTCCTTTTATTTAGTATACTTAGGCATTGAAGAGAATTTTTGATGCAAAACCTACTTGATTTTCCAGGATAAGTCTCGTTGCATCCAGTGGTGCAATTCACAATTCATAAAAACAAATAAAAGTATCTGCGATCCATTACATAATTTGTAAATTTCTTCTTAAAAGTAATGATGTGTCTTAGAGGACTAAAAAGGGAGACAGTTTTTTTTATTTCTTGTCAAAATTAATTAGCATCAATAACTGTCTCAAAATAATCATGGGAAGAGTAAGCTGTTACCCACGATTCCAGTTTATATGTAGTATTTATTTGAGAGTTTTAACTGATGATTCAATAACTAACTCAAATCCTACCTTATTCGTAATGTCTCTGGAATGTAAGGAACACCTACTATATTTGCCCTGTATCCTTGTAGGACGTAATAGAGTGCCGAGCTCCATATGGGAAACCAATGAAAACTTACTGATTGATAGACAGTCACAATTACAGAATTTTCCATCTGTAACCAAAAATCATGAATGATAGTCAGGCTCTCATTTTGTTATAATTCTTTATGATTTTAATGCTAAAAACAGCAAAATGATACATTGTTCTTATCAGGATCTATCGCACAAAGACAATGGAAGATATGTTAAAAGGCAGTACATTATACATGTTTACCTACAGTAATCTTAGGGATGCTTTTGCACTGAAAAATGTTTTTGTCTCTATATTTGGAAAATCAAACCAATCTTGTATAATTTTACTAAGTATTTAAAATAAAAATAAATGTATTAGAAATGCATGTAAATCTGCATAGCAAAACCATTTATTGTTGAGTTAATATAAGTATATTAATTGAGCAATGAGTTTCTACATTTAAATGTAGGAATAAATTTTCTATAACTCTAAATCAATTTCACTTCCTCTCTAACATCTGTGGGGCTTGGGATAGAAGCACAAATGGAGATGTCCATACCACATGTCAAAATTTCACAGTTGTAAATCAAGCTAAGAAACTGTTAAATAAAATATATTCTCTCTTCCTACCTTGACAAATTAATCTTTATAATGTCAAAACTGAAAAATGTATGTAGAGTGATCTGTCTATATGACTGCCAGTCAGCCGCTATCAAAAATGATTGATTTAAATATTGTTGCCCGTGTCAGACCTGCTGCTGATGGGCCAGCATTGTGGTGGAGGATATAATTAATAAATCTTTTTATATTTATTATAAGAATCATTTTCCTTACATTCTTTTCATCGTAAGCACTAATTAGGTTGTTAAATTGAGTTTATTTTCACATAAGTTTTCTTTTATTTGTAGCATTAATCTAAGCGATTAAAAATGTAATTGTATTAAGGGTGTACACAATTTATTTTCCTCCAAAATATAAACTGAAAGAAATATCAACAATTTAAAAAATATATGTGTATTTTCACAAAAACCAATATTCTTATAAATATTTTAAATTAAAATATAATCAACTAAAGCTGATATTTTTTGAAAATTTAAATATCACTGAATACTTTTATAAAGATCAAACCATACAATTTTACCATTGAATGCCTCTCTAGTTTCCAGTGTAAAGCATCAGTATCAGGCTTCATGCATATTATATCCAGACTCACATATATACAATTTAAAAGCATATTGCCAAATATTCCTTACTCTCCAACTCTTACACATGATGCACTGAATCTGGAATACTACAGCCACAAATTATAGCAACAAGGATATTCTAGATATCTATGCTTAGTATTATTGACAGATGATACAACTTTAAGCAAATATATATTGTATTCATGCTATTTGAGTGGAATAAAACAACAATTACTTAAAATTACTTAATTTTTTCTCTTTCTCTTAGAGCTTCTGCCACTGAATCCTCCTCACACCTTGAATCAGCGTCCGTCTCCAAAGTAGTCTAAGGGGGCAGAAACCACAAACCTTCACAGCATCCAAAAGAGATCATCATTTCTTTGAGGACACAGGACAAAATAGTTGGAGAAAAATTCTGTGGAGCTTGGACAACGTTAAACACGAGATACATATTTAGAGTTAAAGTCACTCTCCGTGAGTGTTGTGTGTTGGATACCAAAGGAGAGACTGTTTTTGGTAAATGGACTTTTTGGGGTTTGTGATACGCGGAAACTTCAAAATCATGAAATGCGAGGCAGGGGCCCCTCTTGCCTGGGTCTAAAGTCTAAGGCCCCTCTTGGCTGGATGTATGTATTACTTCTATGATATTTAGCAAACGTTGAAGAGAAACAGAGTAGATTTTTTCTCAGGTTTCTGTAAGTGATTAGGATTTACTACAAGGTGAACAACATATAAAGAAACACTAGCAACTCTTAGTATCCTGAAAACTAGTTTTTATAGCACAAGAACTCATTCCAGAGAAAGTAACAATTTCGGGTCAAATTTCATGCATATACGTACCATTTTATAGTTATCATATCAATAACTAGTAGTCTTGATTTAATATTTATTCTGATTTTTCTCTTTAATTTCTTATTTTCCTTCACAGTCCTCTATTGACCCCTCGCTACTCTTTTTTCATTGTTAGATGAAATTGACTTTTTCTTTGCTTTTGTTGCCTCAAGACTTTTGATTTGTGCTCTCTTTTCTTTGTCCTGGATCTGTCTTATTGTCTGGCTCCTGGTGTGTCTCAAGTTGGTCTGATGGAGGTATTGTCCAACACATTGGGGAGAGTGGTCATGATGTGCTATTGTTAGGAGCAGGGCTGTGATCTTTAGAGATTTGCCTGTGGCTCTATACTGTTCCATAGTCTAACAGCTCTTCTCAGAATAAATGAGTCACCGTAGATAAAGGATGGGGACACATGTGCAAAGAAACATTTCTACCTCTTTGGAGCAGTGGCAAGACAAGCTCTAGGAGCACGAGACTTATCTCCACTCTAGTTACAAAATAGACCAGAACATTCCAGCATTGAGAGAAATTTTCTGTCCTTGGAAATGTTTCCACTGACTTGTTCACAAACATCTTTACATCATTGGGGTATCATTTCTCAAAACACGCTCTTCTGCTCTTTTGCATCACATTTTATATTGCATATGACTTTTCTTTTTTTATATAATACCATTTTTAGACAACTCTTAGTTACATTTATTTCATGTAGGAAATTTGGTATACATTGCTGGTCAGTTTGCTTTTCTCAAAAACTTTAATTTGCAATTGAATCACGTAAGTGTTCAACGCTTCTTGAGCTTTTCTCCTGATGAGTTTATTTGTAGTTTTCTCGACTGTAGTTTACCAAAAAGGTTAGGTTGTGATACCTTCTGAATTGATGGAAGCTTGTTCTTTACTGATATTTCTATTTATTCCACTCTTTTGAGTTAGTTAGTTCTTAGCCGTGACTCTGATTTTCAATCTTAGATGTGAAATCCACAGGTCCTCTCAAGTAGTAATAACCAAAAATAAGTATATTCTGTTGATTCTCTGTAGACCAAGACTTGTCATTAGTTGTAAACTCGATGCATGTTTAAACTGAGAATTTAAGAAGGCTTGGAAGGAAAATTCTCTCTTCCTCTCATTAACTATCCTCTATTCTCTCTTCTCTGGAAACATGTCTTTTCACAAACAATTTACTGGTAGATCGTTTTTGACTACATATGTCAAATATCCCTGGATTAACACACAAATTTCTTCTGAACATCACGACCTAGCAATTTTTGTGGTAGAGGGTAAGCAAGTATACACAAAGATTTAAGGAATAAAGATTTCTGGCAAGCTGTATTCTGAAAACTTACATGAGGAGGCAAGTGATGATAAGTGATAACAACCCAGTGAGTAAATTGCAATGAATACATCTATCATCAGAATAGCTGAAAGAATTCTGCTGTTATCTTCTGCAAGATCAAATTTATAAGAATGTTTTGAAATCGTCCTAAGATTGTTTATAGGTATTGCATGCTTTTTTCTCTGAAATTCTCTTGTTATTTTCTCATGTAATTCATGGATTTTTAAAATCCATCACAATTTAAAAGAATATAAATCTAATATAGTTTTATATTCCACTCCTCTCTGAAATAGTTAGATAATTTCTGCATTGGTTGCTTGTTATACATGTATTTTTCTGGTATTTTGGAGGCAATGACCTTAATGGTAGAAATCTAGATTGTTTTGTAATTATTGAATTCTGTCTTGACATAATTTTGAAATATCAAAGGTATATGTCAAATACTACAATTTATGAGAAATGTAATAATTTTGTATAATATATTGTGAGATTATAGAGGATTTTCCCTCAAAGAAGCACCAACTATAACTAAACTTTCTATGTGTAATTTTATTTAGTATTTAACGCAAAACCCAAATTAAAGGATGTATTAAAATTAAAGGCTGTACTAAGTAACAATGTATTGTATACGAAGAGCAATAGTAACATAGTACACTATGAAACATTTGCTCCTAATATGCTATAAGCATATAAAATTTTTTTGTTTTAAAAATATTTGTGAATAGTTTTACTCATTATTATGCAAAATTTCTCTGTGAGACAATATAAGTGAGATATAGATGACATTAAATTGAAAAATAGTAATTAATCATGAATATCTTTTAGAGCCATAGTCATGAAATCAGAAAAAAAGATATGAGTAAATACAAAGAGATAAGTTAGCTGCTGCAGGAAACCAAAGCATGGATATTTTTCCTATAGTACTTATGGTGCAGATGAAAAAAAAAATGACGAGATATAAAGGTTATTCTTGAGAAAAATATGATAAGACCTAGTGATTGGCTATGAGAAGAATAGAAAAGTACATAAATCCGAGTGACTTTCATGGTCCTGACTTAGATAATTGGATGATTGGTGGTGTCATTTACTTCAACACGTGGTGTGCAGGTTAAAATCTGAATGCCTACAGTATGGGTACCATCATATTAGTTTTTTTTGTTTTTTTAAAGTCGTCTGTAAAAATTGTTTAACATTGTAATAGACTTTGAAGAATGAGTTAGAACAGTTTTTATGAAAATATGCTTTCACTGGGTATAGATTTCTGGATTGATAGGATTTTTTTTCCCTCCGCATTTAAAGTTTTCATTCAATTTTTTTTGCATAGTTTCTAAAGAAAAAAAATTGGATACAGTTCTTATCTTTGTTCCTATGTATGTAACGTATCTTTTTTCCTCTCTATACCTTCAAGATTTTCCCTTTGTGTTTTGTTTACAGTAGTTTGAATATGATATGCTTAAGTGTTTTGTTTGTAATTTGTTTTGGAATTTCTTGTGCTTTGTGTTGTCCAAGTGTTGGGATCATTGTTTTTCTCTCTGGTATTAATTTTTGAAATTTCTTGGACCATATTTGCTAAAATATTTCTGATGCCCTGTTCTCTTTCTCTCTTCTCAAATTCAAATTAAGTATATGGTAGAGTGCTTAATATTGTTGCACAAAAACTGTTCTGTTTTGTTTTTTAAATAATCTCTTTTTGCTTTGTGTTACGTTTGGATAATTTCTAGACTTATCTTAAATTCATACATTCACTGCATTTGTGTCAGGTCTTCTGTTAAGCAAGTGGAAGGTATTATTCATCTGTTACTTTGTTTTATGTTTCTAGCATATCCATTAGATATTTTCTTATGTTTGCAACTCTCTCTGCTGTATTACTCATCTGATCTAATTTGTCTTCCACCTTTTATAATAGATTCATTAACATAATAATCAGCTATTTTGCATTTTCTCTCAGCTTGTTCCAACTGCTGTGTCATGTTTCAGTCTCATTCTCATGATTGCTTTGTCCCTTGTGTGTGTGTTTTTCTCTTTGCCTTTTTGTGTGCTTTGAAGTCTTTTGTTGAACACGAGACATCTTGTAGCGGACCATAGAAACTGAGGTAAATAGACGTTATGCCAGAAACCTATATTTTGTAGTGTTTGTTTTCCAGTTTTATTTTTATTCTTTGTGAAATTTCATTTCCTTTATGTTGGATCTTTTTGCCTATCTTTGATATTTGTCACTTTCTTTCAAATAATTTTATCTCATTTCATAACAAAAAAGTTATTTTTCACTTTGTATTTCTCTTAAGGCATTACATTATCTTTTTTTCTGTTAACTCTTGTTTTGTTTTTCTACTTTAGTCTTCATTTATAAAAGAATTTTTAAAATTTCATATTTCTAGGTCTAATCTTTGAGATCTGTCACCTCATTACTGAGTTTTTCTGAATTGTGGTTTATGTTATTCTTTCCCTTTGTAGGGAGGAGTTTGTTTATTTGTTATCTAGTTCTATTTTTATTGTTTTGCTCAATTTCATCAGGCTTCAGGGTGATTAAAACTATGCCATCAACATCTTTCCAGAATCTTCCAAACTAAAATAAAATAAATTTTAAGTTATAGTGGTTAACCATTAAACTATACATATGTGCTTTTGCACATTTTATGTGACTTTGTCTGTGATAGGAAATATAAATCTCAAACCAGACATTTGCAATAGTTAGGAAAAATGAAATATTTTTTCAGCTGCAAATGGTGATACCTCAAAATCTCTGCACAAATTGGATGCTCTTAAGAACCCAGGTTTGGTGTTGGAAAAGTGATGAGCTACAAACATCCAGAGGGAGGTGAGAAGAGGACTTGCTGATTGAAATTTTTCTTCAGTCTAAGTTATCATTGGGAGGCAAAGTTTGATGAATATTTTCATGTTTCTCAACAGCCAGCACTTTACAAGAGGGAAGGGAAAAAGAACAACAAAAGAGTTAAAAGATGTTTGAATGGTAAACAAGCCCTACAAGTTAAAGATAGATAAGCAACTCCAGAGATATTTAAGAACATCTTTTCTTCTCTGGAGATATCTACATATGTTCCAGGCGTTTTAAATCCAGAGACCTTCCCCTCCTCCCATATATATAGAGAAAACCCTAAATACTCCACCTAAAAACCATTAGAACTAATCAACAAATTCAGTAAATTTACAGGATGCAAAACCATTGTATAGACATCCTTTGTGGTTCTACACACTAATAACAAAATATCTGAAAAAGGAATAAAGAAAACAATCCCATTTACAATAGCATCAAAAAGAATAAAATACATGGGAATAAATTTAACCAAAGAGGTGAAATTTCTCTACACTGAACACTATAAGACTTTGATGAAATAAATTGAAGAAAGAAATAAATGGAAAGATATCTCATGGTCATGAATTAGAAGAATTAATATTGTTAAAATGTTCATACTACCCAAAGCCATCTCTAAACTCAATAAAACCTCTATCAAAGTTCCAATGGCACTTTTCACAGAAATGTAAAAACAATCCTAAAATTTGTAGGGCATTGCAAAAGACCGTGAATAACCAAAGCAATCTTGAGAAAGATGAACAAAACTGAAGGCATCACATTTCCTATATTCAAACTATATAACAAATTATAGTAATCAAAATAGTATGATACTAACATAAAAATAGATCTATAGACCAATGGAACAGAATTGAGAGCCCAGAAATAAACCTTCACATATACAGTAAACTTATATATGACAAGGAAGCCAAGAATACTCAATGGGGAAAGGATATTCTCTTCAATAAATGGTGTTGGGAAAACTGGATAACTACATGCAAAAGAAAGAAATTAGACTCCTATCTTACAGCACTCACAATAATTAACTCAAAATGGATTAAAGACTTAAATATAAGACCTGAAACTGCAAAACTCCTAGAATAAACTCCTTGATATAGGTCTTGGCAACAATTCTTTGAATATGACTCCAAAAGCACAAGCAACCAAAGCAAAAATTAACAAGTGAGATGACATCAAACTAAAAAGCTTCTGCTTACTGAAAGAAACAATCAACAAAGTGAAAAGGCAACCTGTGGAATGGAAGAAATATTTGCAAACTACCTATGTGATAGGGGGTTAACCTCCAAAATATATAAGGAACTCATACAACTCAATAACAAACAAAGAAACCAATCCAACTAAAAAAGGACAGAGGACTTAAGTAGACATTTTCCCAAAGGATCCATACAGTGGCCAACAGGTACATGAAAAGACATCACTAATCATCATGGAAATGCAAATCAAAGCCACAATGAGATATCACCTTACACTTGTTAAAATGGTTCTCATCAAAAAGACAAGAGGTAATAAGTGTTGTCTGCGATGTGGAGAAAAGGGAAATCCTGTGTACTGTTGGTTAAGTATGTAAATTGGTGCTGCTCCTATAGAAAACAGTATGGAGTTTCCTTAAAAAATTAAAAATAGAACTAGCATATGATCCAACAATTCCACTTCTGGGTACATATACAAAGGAAATAATATCATTACCTTAAAGAGACATCTGTACTCCCAAGTTCATTGCAGCATTATTTACAGTAGTCAAGATATAGAAACAACATAAGTGTCCATTTATGGATGAATGGATTAAGAAAATGTGAAAAAAATATATATATAATGGAATATTATTCAGCCATAAAAAGAATGAAATTGTGCCATTTGTGATAACATAGGTGGACATTGAGGGCATTGTGCTAAGTGAAATATGTCAGACAAAGTAAGACCAATATTGTGTGATATCACTTTTATTGTGAATATAAAAAAGCACCAAACACATAGAAACAGAGATTAGAATGGTGGTTGCCCGGGGCTGGAAGGTAGGGGAACAGGGGAGATGTTCAGCAAAGGGTACAATCTTCCAGTTATGAGATGAATAAGTTCTGGGAATCTAATGCACAGCATGTTGATTATC
This sequence comes from Diceros bicornis minor, assembly GCF_020826845.1. Lineage (NCBI taxonomy): Eukaryota > Metazoa > Chordata > Mammalia > Perissodactyla > Rhinocerotidae > Diceros > Diceros bicornis. Next base: position 51,804,944 of record NC_080759.1, on the reverse strand, counting down.
ATTAACAATATTGCATTATGTACTTCAAAGTTACTAAGAGAGTAATCTTAAATGTTTTCATCACACACACAAAAAAACATGTAACTATGTTTGGTGATGGAGGTGTTAACTAACTCCATTTGATACTAATTTTGCAATATGTACCTGTATCAAATCATCATATTGTATACCTTAAACTTACACAATGTTATATGTCAATTGTATCTCAATAAAGCTTGGGAAAAAAGTTTAAAATTTTCTTCATTCAATGTATCCATTTCTTTTAATGGAACCATGTTATAGGCATACTTATAACATCTTTCTTGTTCCCAATTTATTTTTTTTAATAAAGGCTAGAGGAAATCAGGTTTTAAGTTTCAAGGAAACATTGAATTTAAAGACAAATAAACCCCATTCACCATGTATTGCAGTTTTTCTTTGTCATTGTGAAAGATTGTGTCGTCTAATACCTTCCAAAAAATTATGGAGAAATTGAAACTTGCAAAAAGAAATGAAGAAACTGCAGAAGAGATTCAAAGTTTCAACATTTTTATGTCACTAAAAGAATCCCATTTTGTTGTATTTTCTTCTATTTTTCTAAGAAATAGAGTTAATTTAATTAGGAAAAATGCCTAATAAAATAGTCTTCTTGTTTCATAAATATGACTTGATAGAGTTATTTCCCCAGGAACAAGAATACAATAACATTACCTACAATTCAACAGTTAGTGATTGATATCTCCACTTGTATTTTAATTTTACTGATACAAATCTTTGCTTTTAATTTAATTCATATCAATTTTTCCATTTTTACTTATAATGAGTATGTTTGTGCTTTTGAATTCTCTTTTCTAAATTTATGTTCTTAAGTATTAAGTACTTCTCAAGATAACAAACAAAATAAATTTAAGAAATCTTTGAACATAAGCAAAAACGAAAATAAAATACCAAAATTGTTTGCCAAAACAACTGTGTTTCATAGAAACAAGTAATTGTGCCATGCTGTGGATAAAAATCATTCTTTGGAATGACTATGCTATTATTATAAATGTCTTCATTTTATAACATTTTGTTTACCTAGATATTAAACAGTCCACCAATACCTCTGTTGCATGAATATATAAAAACTACATAAGCATCGCCTAACAACAATAACAACTGGGTTTCCAGTTTGTTTCAAATAATCTTTGAAAAGAAAACATACTGTCATATATCTACCTTTGGTGACTTTTATTTTGAAACCACTTCACTGATAGTTTTTTGGACATGTTAACTTAGAGAAGATTCTTTTCAATACTTTGGAAGTCACTCAGTAAAAATTAATCAGCTGTGATTAACTAAATGATAATGACAGTCTAGGAGACATCCTGCTTTGTGAACGCAAGATGTCTGTAATTAATGAGGACAAAATTTTAATAGTCATCACCAAGATAAGCAGTGTATACTGAAGTGCATATGCCAAGACACTGATTTTAGGTTTCCCTCGGGTTCTCTGCCCTGATCTCGCTGCTTCTCTCCCTTGATGCTCCCGATCAAGTTTATTATCAGTCTCCCATTCTCTTCAACACCCTTTTCTAAGTTTTCTAAAAGACTATTTAAACTCCCTATTGCTCGTATCACCAACCTAACATTTCTTCTAAATCTGATTTGGGTCTCTATTTATCCCTATTTTTCTTCATTTGCAATGGGCAGAGAAATTTACCTTCAATATATTGAGTCTAAATAAATAAATTACTGAGAGGTGTTTGCTTGGATATGTGACATTTGCAATATATTTGCTTCCGAATTTATAGAGAAGAAGAACAGTTAGATTAAAAACAGGGATCAGGATACTGTATTCAGTTGGAAGATAATACTGATACATCAACATTTATTTACCTTCTGTTATTATGCTTGGAGCTATAAGTGATTCAAAATATAACATTCAATCCTTCCTCAAGGTATTAATTTTCTAGGTAGGGAGATAATATGTACCTATATGGAGGCAGAAAATATAATAATGTTACTGGTTTATACATATAAGTATCAAATTAACATGTGCTACAGAGTTCAGAATAAGAGGTTACTATACATTTTTTTCTTTTAAGTCACTGTAAGACATAGTTTTAAATTATCACATAACCATTTACAGAGAAATAGAAGGCATTTCTAAATTCTTAGCTGTTTAAATTGATTTTGTATTTTATTTTCTACAAATTCCTTGGAAACTCTGTCAAATACTGTTAAAATTTCTAGAATTTTAAGTGATGATAATCAAAACAGAGCTTTTAACCCAAGAATAAAGATAGAGAACATAGGAGCTGCCCTTCCTAATTGCTCTTTCGCTCCAAGTCTGGTGTTAGCAGATATGCTTCCAGGCGCTATTCTTATTGGAGTCAATGTTTTATTTATACAAGATTTTAGGAAATAATAAGAAATTAATTATTTTTTCTCATTTCCATATACAAGAAATAAGTTCATATTATTGTAGTGATTAAGAGCACCAATAGGTTCAAAACTGCGCCTCACTATGTACCACCAGTGTGACTTTGGGTCAATCTTCTAACCTCTCTGTGTCATGGTTTCCTCATCTTTAAATGGAGGTAATAATAGTGCCTATCTCACAGGGTTGTTGTGAAGATTGAGTTCATACATGGAAATTCATTTGAAGATTGCACAGCTGAGAATAAATGTTCTATCTGTTAGCTATAATAATATTAATATAATTTCCAACATCTGTGACACTGACAAACATTTTGAGAGTGTTTATTTTGGTCTGGATTTAAAAAGTTAAACTGATTGCTTATTTTTTCTATTAACATTGTTGAAACTTTTCTAAAGTTAAATATACAATGAATTATACGGAAAATATATTTCTTTACCAAGATGCCATATTAATTCACAGATTTATTTGGTATTTACTTTTCTCACTAGAAATTATATTATGAAATTATTTCAATTTCTCTGAAGTATATAGTAAGTTGACCGATTTCAAATTATTGGTCATTTAAGGTGTTTTCTTAATAGTATTGTAAATAATGTTTGAATAAACAACCATTTATATTTTAATATTTGGAATCATTCCCTATTATTTCCTTTTCAAAAACTCATAAACAGGCAATTTCTGATAGAGCACCATTTCATAATCCATATAGATTTTCAAATCATCCTCCAGAGACTGTGTGTCATAGCTTTTCTTTTCTTTCTTTCCTTGTTTCTTTCTCTCTTCTTTCCTCTCTCTCTCTCTCTCCCTTTCTCTCTTCTTCCCTCCTCCCCTCCATCCCTCCCTTCTTTTTATCTTCTCCCTCCCTCCCTCCTCTCTTTTTCTTCTTGCTTTATTTTTTCTTTTCCAAAAAGTACTTTTTAAGTTTTCCAAAAGTTAACTTTTTATTAAACGTCAATACACACACGTATTCTTATTTTCTTTATTTGAATCTGTATCTTTTGATTTTTCTTTTAAATAAATGCTGCGGATAATTTTACAACAAGGTCAAGCTTTAAGTTGTTCTGTAGGCAAAATAATCTGTTCCGTTTATGCCAAATATTGAAGTACATGTCAGAGGGAAAAATTCTTTCGTGGCAAAGACCAGTAGGAGGGTAGTAGTATGTTCAGCAGGACTCTCGGTGTATCCTATGGTGGAAACGTCTCCATCGAGAAGCCAGAACCTGTACGTTCACAGACCCTAAACTTCCAAGCATAGGCGCACAGGTGTGCCAGGTGGGCCACTAGGAATGACAGTGACTGAGAATCTTCAAGCTCGTGCTTTCTAGACTCATACATTTTACCTGTTGAAAACACATTGGTCTGCAGTACGTACTGCACCTTGAGGGTGTCATCTCAACCACACAGGGTATCATAAGGAATCTGCTGCTGTGAGTGCACTGTCAAGAGGCCATTCACATGTTCTCTCTGACCAGCAGCTTCTCATTAACATGATATTCTGAAGGATCCATGGATCTTGTGGTCATGTCTCGATTGTCACACATAACATATCTTGACCTCAAAGAAAGTCCCTTAATCTGAGACGATGTTATGTATGATTCCACATCGGTAAATTAGACACTGTGAGTCCTTGGATAACAGTTCTGGCCCAGGCATTACAAACAGGGAAGGCAAGCATATATGCATAAATATCAGTGTCAGCTCTTTCTAGAGTAAAAGGGATCCTATGTCATCAACTTGCTACCAAGTGTGTGGTCGATATCCTCAAAGGATGGTACCATATAAGAGGCTCAGCATTGCTCCCTGAGACTAACAGATCATACATTCTGCAGCAGTTATAAGAGGGAACACATGTTGTTGGACTTATTCATAGCCTTTTTATGTACCACCTTGGCAATGTTTTTCAAGAGCTTCTTTTGCAAGCTCCATGGTGGCTCAGAACAGAGTGGCTCGTATCTTCCAGATGAGTCATCCTTCTCATTTGGTTGGTTAGTGCCTTTTCTGCAGTAGATGATCTTTGGTGGAAATTAATATGTGATATAATGATCCTTACACATTGTGATAACTCCTATATGTCCATCCGTTTGTCATCACCATAAATTCCCGTGAGTTAGGATTCCTTGGCTGTCCTTCTGGTCTTGCAGCCCATTGTGTCTTGCCCTTGAGGTCGAGTACCTCTATTTAGCCTCTGCTATTCTGGAAATCTTCTCATCCTTGTTGCAACTAGGACTCCAGTTCCATAACAGCATGAACTGCAGCCCGCAGAGGACAGTCAGGCACTGAAGAGCATCTCTATGGTGCTGTTGCACATTCTTCGGCAGCACGTTTCTTACTGTCTCGATTTTATAGGTATCCTCTGGAGTTTTCCAAGAAACAGAAGCATCTGTTGGATTCTCCATTTAGTATACTTAATTCATTTGAGTATGCTTAACTTTTTTATTCTTGCTTCAGAATTATGACAAGAAATTTCTAGTATTCCCACTCTGTTTAATATGGGGCATGATTTTTCTCAAGATTCTCTGTAGCCATTCCAGCAGCATATTAGTATTTGCTCCACTGGTAGGCCATTACATCTGGGCCAAAGGGAAGTTCCTCCATATCAAAAAGTTCTCCATGATCTAACTTAAAATTTGACCTTCCTGGTCCATTACCCTCCAATTTCCCTCTCAGTTATGCTCTCCCAGCTCTTGCTCTTGGTAGATTGAGAGTTAGTCACTGTGTTGAATGTATGCCAAACTCTTACTAATTTGAGTATATTCAATCTAACTACAACTCAGTTTACTTTTATGGTCAGCTTTTCCAGAGAGCAACAAGTATATGAAAATTAAAGTCAATATTAGAATGGGCAACTATTATATGGTTAATGGTCTGGAAAGTAAAAGTATCAGAAGAGAAAAGTCTTGATTATTAGGAGAAAGGAGAAAATATTTCTCAGAAGAATCCTTCAAGGCAATGAAAAGTAAACCAAGAACTCTTAAACACTAAAGAGATGCCAAAAAAAAAACAAAAGTAATTTGTCTGGGCAATATATCACACACAGTAGATTGTGACACAAAAATCAATAAGAGATAAACGAATGTAAATTCCCTATGGGGTTCAGAATATTATATCAAAATTTATAATAAATCATCACAAATTAAAGAATCACTAGCACTTTCATATATCTTTCAAAATATCATAATAAAATTATAATTCAGTATTCATTATAGTTCATATGCCAAAATATTTTAAAAGACATAGTTTACCTTTAATAAATATAACAAAGGTAGTAGTTTTGACAAAATGGACAATGATGAGCTCATATATCAAATTGAATATAATGGGTAGTCCATGATGGTGCTCTGGGCAGGCCACCCCAAGATGCACCACTCTGGTATGCGGATTATTTCAAGCTGAAGACAATAAAGACTCAGAAACCTCAGGAAGAACATTTGAGTTCCCCTCCCAAACTGCCTAAAGAATTTAACATAAAAGATCTGTTTCAGGAAGGATTTACTATCATGATGGCTGTAATATAATGTAAAATAGATGTTACAACAGGAAAGGCACCAAGCCCCTCTTATCAAAATTCTGTCTCTTCCTGCCACGTTCTCTGGGTGGTCCTGCTGGGAGTGGCCAGACAAACATTTACATTTATAAGGGAAATCTCCATTTGTAAACGTATCTCCCTCTCTGTGCTGGGAGGAGGAGGGATGACCTCATCTCTAAAAACTTATCAGTGTGAAAGGTGAGGCCTTAATCTGCATAATAACCTTACTCTTGTTAACTGTGCTTTTCTGGTAATCTCCTGTAACTGACTCCCCCCACCCCCAACATCCTCCTTTGTCTTTGGCTGAAGATGGTATTTAAAACAAGAATCTCTGCTGTTGTGTTGAGAAACTCAGTTTCCCTGGTTTCTCCCATGTATACATGTTATTAAACTTGGTATTATTTTCTCCTGCTAACCTGTCTTTTTAATTATTTGGCCTGCCAGAAGAACCTTAAGGGAAAGGGCAGAGGGAGTTCTCCCTCTTCTCCTCAACCCACTTTATGGAGAGTGGAATACACAAATGCACAGAAAACGATTCTTCACTTGATAATTTCAGTTGATAAAATGACACTAGAATATAATTTTCCATGAGTTAAGTAGAATGTGAGGTGAAGTTTCATTATCTATAAAACCATACAGGTTATAACAGGTAGAATAACAATTCAACAATTGAGATTTTCTGTAAAAATACATCAGAGAACTTCAAAGGGAAAAAATTCAAGAGATAATATCTATAATCCTACTGTGTCTGTTGTTTTCACTTAGAAATTGAACACAATGCCTAGACTGATATATGTTCACAATTTCAATTATATTTATTTTGAGTAATGTGTAGGTATAATACTATATAATATCTTAAATACACTATGCCTTTCAAAATATAGCAAAAAGGATAAAAAGTCTGATTAGTTTTTTTGAAATGAGTTTTTGAGTTCAAAAAATGAGCTATAAAAAAGTCATGATTAAATAGAATTTACCAGGATCATAAGTATGAGTGAGAAGGCATGCAACAATAAGATCCATCAATAAATGTCTTCCCCCAGGAAAACTAAGCTTTAGTTACTGAACCAGAGAGTATATGTTCATTTAAATTCATTTCTAACCTCACAAGCTCAGGGGTATGTTGGGAGAACGTTTATGCACGGAATTTTGCAGCTTCCTTACACTGTTTCTGAACTAGAGAGTAGTTGTGTGTGTGTGTGTTTTAATCTAGATTCCTTGAGGAAAAAGAATGGTACTAAGTCTGAAGAGAAAGTTCTGTAAGGAGAGCAAAATAATTAACAAAAGGTAGAACACAGAAGAAAAAACAAAAGAGGAAAGCCATATATGTAAAAATTTCAAAAGAGCCTAAATAGGAAATATACAGAGACTCAGAGTTGCAAGAATTCTAGAATAATTTTCAAACCCCAAGAAAGACATAAGAACATTTACTCACTACAGTAAGATTCAGCTTACTCCTTAAATGAAACTAATATGTAATAGTGGTAACTGAAGGCAGGCAATAGGGACTTAAGAAAGAAATTATGTAGCCTTATAGTAAATAATGAATTAAATATGTTTGATTGATTTTTAAAAAAATCTATGCAATTTATAGGTTATATGAAACATAGCTAGATATATCAAATTGACAGAAGAATCTATTCCTGTAAAAATACTTAAATGATTTTAGTTTTTAATGCTATATAATGTTTTGCTTTGAAAAAGAAAACCTCACATTAGAATTTTAAGGAAGATTTGAATTAAATGACCATTAACAATTGAGTTTTTTTCCCTAAGATGTTCAAAATGCACTGGGGAAAAAATATGTAAAATGTATATAAGTGTGAGATAAAACATTTTGTGTTAGTTATCAACTTAAGAAACATCACCTTATTAGTTAGTAAAGTTTTGCAGTTTAGAATCCACAAATACGGAATCCAAATAATAAGCCCTAAAGGTCTGGTGGTTACATTGAGGACTCTCTTTTATTATCCAAATAAAGGAAAATGAAAACACTGTCGAGTGAAGAAGAAATAAGCTCACTTCTGTAAGGCTGGAGTATTCTCAACATATAGCAAACACACGATAACTGTTTTCATAGTTAATTTTTTGTTATTATAATACTGAGATTTCAGAAAAAATATTTAGAGCATGAATTCCTTGTGTTGTCTATAGTGTCCTCTAATTTAATAATTTTAGTAATTGGTAAGTGAATCAAATTCAACTGATTTCTTTACTCCAAGCTTCCTTAGAACATATACATTACTTATTTTAATCCAGGTACACATTGTTTTTTTTGTTTTTTTTTTACATCTGAAAATCTATCCATATATAACACAATCTACATTCCACACTGCAGAGTTATGGTAAGCTCTTAACTATCCAAGTGCTGGTTATTAATCTGCAACATTCTTCAAAATCTTTGAAACAAATGTTTAACTAGGGTCTCTATGTTCATTAGTGTTGCAAAGGGAAAGTATGTAAATTACAACCCTGATATAATCACTTTTATTCTCAATCAGTGTAAACTAGTGACTATGTAATTTGTTGTTATTAACTTAAAGGGCAATGATTTATAATAGCTTTTCAGTTTGTGGATCCTCAGTTTATTTAAAGCCTAAACAAAACTTGTATCAAATAGCAACACATTTTCATGCATAATAGGAGATTTCAAAGGAATGACCAAGCTACGGATAGAGAAAATTCTTTAAGTAAACTAGAGAATGATCTGGATCTACATCTGGTCCTTAAGCAGGTGCATGGTAAGTGTTTCTGGGCAGATATTATCTCACTATAGCTGTTAGCATTAAAGCAAGTCACTTAGAAGGGTATATTTAGACCATCAAAAATGATGTGATCTATTCAGAAATCTACTTTAATTTTATAAATTGATTTCTTTGTCTATAATCACTTTAATTAGAACAGGATTTTTAAATCAATTTCAGAAGAATATTAAGGAAGTCATTATCTCATTATAATACATAAATCACTTGTATATAAAATATACTGTATCCTATAATGTGAATATTGCGTTAGGCTAGATAAAAGGGATGTACACAGTTCATTTGTTGCATCTTTACTTTTTCAACTAGCCTCTTATCTTTATAATGCAACATTATGTTAAATGCAATTGGATATTTTGCTTATGAAGAAATAAACAAATTAACAGGAGTATTTTGAAAAAAAGTTAATTCAAAGTCTCACTCACTCTCATCAATACCTGTTTGCAATTCAAAATTATTTAAAAAACAGCATACTATTTTGTTGTCTCTATCAATTATTGAGCATTCAATTGAGTTGCTGCTTATTCCTTCTTTCTAAATTGCCAAAATTTAATTAGGAAAATGCAAATAATTTTGCTTTGTGTTGTGTTTATAAATGTTTCTGGTGTTGCAAATATTGGCTAGAACATGTAAAAGCTCTTTCAATCCTTGCTTTTCTTTTCACTTCCTATTCATTTCTTGGGATTTTATTTTCAGTAATATTCTTGCAAACATATGCAAGTCTATAATATCACGTTTTGGAGGAAGAAATACAGTGACTCTATCACATTATGCAAGGAAAATTTATATTCTTTTCATTCTTCATTTAAGACCATGTGATGCCCAGAACATTGTAGGTGTTACATTGTGTGATGAGTCTATGGGTGAAAGAATGAATCAATAACTCACAGGTTTTTTTCTATTTGTTTGAACCACCTAGTGCTGTATTCCTTATTCACTTACGTTTCTGATTATAACCAGATTATGTGTACATCTAATATATATTAAATGCCATCAATCTCTTTAATATTAAATTTTAATATTTTAAATTTAAATGTTAAATTATTTAAATATTAAATGATCAGCGTATGGGTTGTGCTGAGCTTAAAAAGTAAGTATTCGATTGACTAAAAATAAAATCATGTGCATCATGATTTTTCTCATCAGGCATATGGGCACATCACACAATCATACATCAAGCCACAATATTGTATCAGCAAAACCACTTTTTAAAAAAATATTCTTTATCCTCAAAATATTGAAGGTTTCAAAGGCAATGGAAAAATGTAGATTTTTAACATTTTTTTACTTAAGGAACAAAGGTGTGAGACTTTTATATTTTGTTTCTTTTAATAAATGTTTTGGATTAGCAGAGAAGTAATTAAAATTTATTGAGCACCTCTATGTGTTTCCATCTTACAACTACCCTCTGAGGTAAAAAGAATTACCAGCTTCAGTGCATGTCTCACGGCTCTAGAGAGTATTTTGTTTTCTTTAACTAAACATCTTAAACCCCACGATATACCATTACAAATAATGGCCTGACAACGAATTAAAGACTTGATGCTTAATATCCTTACACATCACAGATCAGACGAAATACCAACTCTGGTTTAATACACTTGTTTAGACCTTTTCCACATTTGAGAATGCTTTCAATCTGATAGATTCATGGTCACAGACCAGAGTTGGAACCACATACTGCCGAGTGGGCTTCTATATTTCTCCTTTGCCAGAGTTTTATCCACCCAAAATTTTCACTTGAAAGCTTTGCTAAATTTTCTCCAACCTCCAGACAACACGAAATCTTCCACTTGATATATGGCTCTGCCCCTCATACCACATAGAGAGGAAAAAAGTGTAAAAATGCCTTGTGCTATTTCTTAGTGTTCATTGAGATATCAGTTGGGTTTGCATGGTGGCCATGAAACTCCATGCACCCAGGGGAATTCTAAGGTTGAGTTTGGAAGTGAGGGCAGAGAGAAGTGCTATCCTCTGAAGCCATGTCTTTGTCTCCAGTCCACCTGCGATCTCCAGGCTGGCTTGACCACTGAGATCTGTAGTTTGTGAGGCATGGGCCTCTTTGAACAAAATACATCTGCTACTTCATTCCTATATGGTTGGAACTTGCTTAAGAGGAGAGAGTGATGTTACAAAACAGTTACCAAAATAGTTACTAGTTATCAAATCCCATTAAAAAATTCTGTAAAGGCCAAAAGTTAAGAGCTTCTGGTTAAATAAACATGAACATTTCACAAAGGCAAATCCTGAATCCCCTTTAAGATCTTCAAATACCTAAATGAATTATTGATTACATGCAATGGAATAAAATCAGCGCTGGAAATTGATCACTGTTCAAAGGAATTTCCTTTTGCTGTTCTAATTTTTCTGTATTGCTCACAGTTGGAAGTGGGAAAGATTCTACATGTGAGACTCCTTGTAAGTAGCTTGACATGCTACTGATAAAATATTAAGCAGCCGTTGTGTGACCAAGTCTTAGAGAGCTCTCATATGAGAAAGCTTATATGAGAATGGGGCTGAGAAATCCTAGAGATTCCATGTTGAAAAAAACATAAAAGTTGTGAGAAAATTTTTTAAAATGGACTCTGGAGGACCTGATAAATCTGGATGTCTTCACCACTTTTGCATTTTTTCTCAGAAAACAGACAACTCATCTGGAACTGTTTATTTCTAATTTAAAGAAGAGAACAAAAACAAGGCTATTTTAATTCTCATTTTTGAAAGCTCATTAGTGTCTTATTTGGAATCCCCATTCCATAGCATATCAAATAGAAAGCATTCTCATCCCTCATTTAATTTTAGAAGCCAGTATAATGTTCTTTCAAGTACCAAACAATTTCACAGGATTTTGAAAAGTTCTTGCTCCCTAGATATCATGGCTAAAGAGCTTAAGGGATGAAATGGCCTGGGATCAAAACCATGGAGTCCTCAGGAAAGTGGAGACATTGTGGGGAAGTTTTCTTTCATCTTGGAGATTCCATTTGAGGTCCAAAATGGCATTTGAATACCTCAATGGGGTAAATGACTGTGAGGTTCTGGGTATGAGAAAATCTCTTTCAAGACAAATACTGTTTCTACATCTAATACATCACTGGTCAAAAGAAGGACTCTGTCCCCAACGCAGCACATGAAGTAGACCTCTGCTTTCAGTGTCAGGAAATTAGAAGCTTGTCTGAGCACTGATGACTGTACGTGTTTATCTTCAATCTATGCATAACACACCTGAAATACCTTCTCCCATAACAATTTATCAACCTTCATAGTGTGCATGTTTGTGTGTGTGTGTGTGTGTGTATGTGTGTATCAGTGATTTTAGGTATATTTCTTCCTTATTTTGGAACTTGCACTTTTTAAATAACACCTGATTATAAGTACTACGACATATGTGAATTTACCTATGTCAATTCTAAAATTACAATTAGGGTATTTACTCCTTGATTATATTTTATGATTTATTTGTAATTTAATAGGAATTCTATGTTGATTCTATATATATATATATACACCAACATAGTGCTAGGATGTTTGTGCACTCATTTCTTGACTACTTCCCTAAAATGAGTTTATTAAGTAACATAACAAAATTTCAAGTACACATTTAAAAATGTATGTATTATAAAACATGACAGAGTTAATTCTTATTTAATTGAAAGTTTCAAAGATCGCTTCTTAAACTACTAATATTTCTTGCTTTTCCTGATTCTACACTCTCTTGGTTCTCATTTTCTTTTTTTTTCTTACCATTCGTTTCTATTTCAATTTCTTCTTCTTGACCCAAAATATATTACAGAAATTTTAGTGCCTAACCCAGTTCTACTCTTTGTATCCTGTTACTCAAAATCCCATTCACTCTGATGGCTCTGTCTTACTGCTTCAAGTTTATGGATCTACGTCTGGCCTCTCTCCCAGGTTCCTTTAGTTCAGACTGCTTGTAGGATATCTTCTTTTGGTTGACCTTCCGTCAACTTGAATCCATCTTTCCTCCAAAAGCTGCCATTCCTCTGGAGTTTTCAATTTTCATTTGTGAAGTGATTATTTTCCCATCTTTCAAGTTAAATTTTTGTGGCCATCTTTGACTCCTTCCTAGTTCTTGTTTATTTATTTATTTTTTGTGAGGAAGATCGGCCCTGAGCTAACATCTGCCAATCCTCTTCTTTTTGCTGAGGAAGACTGGCCCTGGGCTAACATCCATGCTGATCTTCCTCCACTTTATATGGGACGCCACCGCAGCATGGCTTGACAAATGGTGCGTCGGTGCGCGCCCGGGATCCGAATCGGCGTACCCCAGGCTGCAGCAGCGGAGCACAGGCATTCAACCACTTGTGCCACCGGGCCGGCCCCCGCTAGTTCTTATTTTTATTCCCACTTACATTTCTACTTACTGAGTCCTTTTTATTCCCTCTGAAACTAGTCTAATGTAGGGCCCTTGTAACCTTGCACATGAATTTTCTATTATTCTTTTAAAGGCCTCCCTGCCCCTTTCTTTACCCCTGCAAAGAAGTTTCAGTAACATATTTTTGGAAGATGACTTTGCACATTTAATTTCATAAGCCCTCCCCTCCAAAAACTTCAGGAACAGTTTAGTCAGTGCCTGATACCTCCTGTGCTTGGTGCTGGTTGGTTCAGTACTTGTGTTCTCAGACCTCTGCCAATCTTCCAAGTTCCTCACAAGTTCCTTGTGACTCCTCTGTTCACCTGAAAGCTGATAACAGTCCTCTCTGAGAGGTTAATTAAATGCCCATTTTTACATTTTTTCTTCCTATGTGGTCGTATTTAGCTTTCAAAATTTGCCAGTCTCTAAATAAATAAATACACATTGTCAAATTTATTGTATTTTAGCATGTCATTAAATGTTCCATCAACATTTTATTAAGACTTTCCTGACATCTAACATGTGTTCCCACAAGAGCTTTCCCAGTCCTCTCCACTCTCCTTTAAACTAACAATTTAACTCTGATCCATACTCTGTGAAGGGGTCGGTGAGATCTATCTATATAATCATTGCAATCCATAAGATTAAGCTATTTCTTTTTTCAAACAAATACTTATGTCTAGTACAATGAAGTGCCTTGGGAACACAAAAATTAATAAATACGGAAATGGTCCTTTCTCTATGGTCTTCAAACTCTTTTTCTTGGCATTGTATGTTTCTTATCCTACCATAAGATCCTTCTTATTCTCCTCATAATAAAATTTCTTCTCCTTCCATAACCCACTAAATTCTGAAATTGATTCTGAATTTATTTACTCTGTCATCAGTAACCATTAAATCCAATGTCATTTTCTAACTGTAACATTGATTAATATTACATTTTCAAATTATTTTACATATATTATTCATTTCACTTAGAATAAAATATTGAAGATAAATGATAAAATATTATTATACTCATTTTACATGTGGAAAAGATGAGCAATAAGGTTTCTCTTTTCTCTGTATTCTCACCATTTTTATCCTTGTTTTTCCGAGTGTGTGTCTATTTGTATACATATGTATGATTTGCTAATTGCTGTAAAACTTTGACTTTTACAGTAATGATTTTTTCTAGCAGCTTATTCAAATGAGCTCTTTTCTTTTTTCACCCAGAAAAAATAAGCACAATAATTACAAAAAGATTTTCATTCTCAAGGACAGATTGTTTTTTCTTTGTGTGATTCAGAAAGTGTTTAATCTCAGAATCTTGAACATGAGATATGTGAATTAAATGTACTCATATTATTTTAAAAGTACACATTTAAAATCTGTGTTAAATTGTGATGAAACTTGAATATATTGTGGATTATCTAATAATATTAACTTTAAAGATACAAAGTACAACTTTTTGTCCATTGAAATTAAACAATTCAAGACTCATCTTTAAATTAAATGGTAGTTATCTTCTATGTTGTCAAAGAAATATCATAACTGTGTGAAAGTTTGACATTGCAAATATTTAAATATTCTAGAAACAATTGTAAAGCTATGATGAAGTAATAAAAAATGGAGTATTTTCTTGAAAATCTCAATGGACATAATCATATTTCTTTTGGAATCATCTGTCTTAGTTTGAACTGGGTGGCTTAAAAACAACAGAAATTTATTTCTCACAGATATGGAAGCTAGAAGTCCGAGATCAGGGTGCCAGCATGGTTGGGTTCTTGGGATGGCCCTCTTCTAGGTTTCAGATTGCCAACTTCTCATTGTAGCCACACCTGGCAGAGATCAGAGAGGGGAAACAAGCTCTCACATGACTCTTATAAGGGCACTAATCCCATTCATGAGAGCTTAACCCTCATGACTTTATCTAATCCTAATTACCTCTCAAAGGCCCAACGTCCTACTGCTATCACATTGTGAGGTAGGGTTTCAACATACGCATTTTGGGAAGGACACAAACATTCCATCTGTAACAATCACCATGGAGATAGTCTTTCTACTTTGTTTAGCTGATGTTTAGAGATGAAAAAAGTTTAGTAAACATTGGCCATGTTACCAGGTCCTTTTTTGGTGCTGCCCAGAAAGCCAAACACTGAGTTGATGAGATTGCAGCAGAGAAAGGGTTTAATCACAAGGCAGCCAAGTGTGGAAACGGGAGAATGAATATCAAATCCACTTCCCCAAAAATAGGGACTCAGGGATATATATAGGGTAGGAGACAAAGCGGTCTGATGATTGGAGGTGAGGAGAGATGAGGTAATTGATGATCCGTGCAAGTGTAGTCAGGCTTCATGCCTCTTCGTAGGACACATGTTCACAGAGTGGTGGCATCAGCTTTCCCTGAGGGTGGAGTTCCAACCTCTTGATGTCAAAAGGTCACTTATCAGACACATGTCTGCGTGGGCCCAGTTGATTGGGTTGGTGGTCTCAATCTGGCCTGAAGTGGACAAGGGATTCAATTCCTGAAAAAATAGCTCAAACACCCATTACTGTGGTGACCCAGGTTCCAGGGAGATGTTATCTATAGGAACCTAGTGGGAGTCAGATAGCATGTTGCCTAAACAGCACAGTTAACAATGGGTAAGTTTATCATGCAGATTTAAGTCCTTGCCTTCCATTCTGATAAGTTTCTAGGTAAGCCTATCACCTTCTTCTTCCTGGTACAAGGAAGAAGATACCTTTACAAGTGGACATTTCCTTTACAAATGTAAATGTTTTTTATAAAAGGTAACCAGAACTAAGAATGGGCTTAGTAAGGACCCTTCCAGATACCTGGAGATATCTATGGAAATGGCCTGTCCTGAGGGCAGGCCTCCCATCCCAAACTCCTTTGGTCAGTTAGTGGGGGTGGGTGCCAAAGTGTCTTTCAGGCAGATACATATTTTGAGGTGGCCAATTCCAATTCCCCATGGTTACTAGCTGCTTAATCATCAATGGCTAACTGTTTTCCAGTTTCAGCCATAATTGTCAAATGGGCAATATGTGTGCATTTTCTCTTCCAAATCTACTTCCTGGGAAACTTCCTTCAATCCTACTTATGTACCTCCTTATTGCTCTTAGAAATTAATAAAATGAATGGTCTATTTCGTGTAATTGGGAATCAAAATATTCATTGTTTAGTTGAGACACATTTGGGTAAAGTTCAAATTTTAAATGAAATTTTAAAAGTAATAAACCCATTCAACTAAGGATAATGGAATGGCAGGAATGTGATTGACAAGTTTTGCTGGAGCCTTGCACTACATATCCCCTTAAATGATAGCTATGAACCTCACTACCTACTTGAATGGTAGTTATTTCTTGGAATACTTTTTTATGAGTATGAATACAACTATATTTTGTTAGTCATTTGAGTCAGGAATTACGCATTCCTTTGCAAATGGGTATCTCTCAAAACATTCTGCTCACTAAATTCTACTTATACTTTATATAGGAAAATAAAGTTAAACACTAGCCTATATAGAAAGGTGTTGCAGACACCCATTGCTGACATTGATATACAAGATCAACACTTGCTTTCCCAGTCCCCCTTCTACCTCTGGGTGGTCACTTATGCAGTTCTAGACAATAAGACATATGTGGAAGTCTGTGGTCATCTCTTCTTCCATTTTTCCATCAGTTTCCTGTCTTGTATGTTCTTGTAAGTCCGTGGACCCAATTTCAACATGTGTGTGTGGGGAAGTCCACATACACACAACAAGCAATTCTCAGACACCAACTTTGTGTCCAAGAATTTGACTCAGTTCTGACTCTATCTACCCAGAGACAGTATCAAATTCCACAGGTTGACAGCTCAGTCCTACAAGACAGCCCCCTCCTTCTGATGCCAGTTGCAAGTGCAGGTTGTCACCTGTGCTTCTGACATACAAGCTACAGATTGGAGGTTTCAGCGACACTCTCCTTGGACTTCAGACGCCAGTTGCAAGTTCAGGTTGTTACCTATACTGCTGACCAACTGGCTATAAATCAGAGATTCCCATGACACCCTTCTTTGGTTCAATTAATGTGCTAGAGTAGCTCATAGAACTGAGAGAAACATTTTACTTGCTAGAATACCAGTTTATTACAAAAGAATGTAACACGGGAATAGTCAGATGGAAGACATGCATAGAGCAAGGTGTGAGGAAAGGGCACTGAGCTTCCATACCCTCTCCTAGTACACCATTCTCCTTGCATCTCCATTTGTTCACCAACCCGGAAGCTCTCTGCGCCCCATCATTTTGGGTTATTATGGAGGCTTCATTACATAGGCATGATTAATTAAATCACTGGTCATTGGCCACTGATTCAACATCCAGCACCTCGCCCCTTCCCTGGATGTCAGGCAGTGGGACTGAAATTTCCAACCCTCTAATCCCATGGCTGGTTCTCCCAGCAATCAGCCCCCATCCCTAAGTAGGGTCCAAAAGTTACCTCATTAACCTAACAAAAGACAGCTTTATGGCTTTCCTCACTTAGGAAATTCCAAGGGTTTTAGGAGCTCTGTGCCAGAAAGGATGCACACCACATATATTTTTCTTATTATAAATCACAGTATCACATATGTGGACATGTTTAAAGCTGTTTGCTGCTATCTTTTAACAAGCATGAGGGAAAGGACCAATTAATTACACCAATCATTGTTAAACTAGTGAGTCAACAGCTTCCACAACCTATCTCTATATATTTACATGAAATAAACCATCATTTAAGTTGCTTTCAATTGCTTTTTAAAAATATTTGCAGCAATAAGCATTCATAGCAGATACTGAAGAGTACTACAATATATAGGAGAACTTTATTGTTCTCCATCAAAAATAAAATATGAGTTCAACTAAAAATATTATAAAGAATAATATAGAAGAAAGTAGATATTTAATTTTAAATGTAAAAGTCATGTTTTATGATGTATTCTTTATAAATAAAATATTTAATTAATTTTATGTTTTTATTTATCAAGTAAAATTAAATGTGAAGTAAGATGGATATTAGCAATGGTATGACTTTTGAGTTACTGTTTCTGTTTAATGTTTGGATTTTTTTCTTATTAAAAATGTCTGAAAATAAGAATTCAACATTTCTGTACATTCTCACTCAAAATATCATGTAAGTGGGACAAAATCCCGATAAACTCTCTCTAGGTAATGTAGTGACATATGGCTAGCTATTTCATTTAGTCTAAACTTCATATGAAGTTACAGTCATCACAGAGAATTTAGGCCTAAATTAGATCAAAGCATTACCTCTCATTTGCCCTAGGTGGTTTTATTGAATGTCCTGACAGCAAAGAGAAATCATTCATGATTGACATGGACTGGGAGATACAGCATTTACTTGAAACATTAGAAAGAGGAAATTTAATCAATGTGGCAGAGGAGAAACTGAAAGAGAGGAATATTTTTCATTGATTTTATTTACAAGATAGAAAAAATAATAAAACATGCCTAACTCCAATCCAATATGTAATAATAGTATGGTATAGAAATATAAATTAAAATGTCAGTATAAAATTTTGGTGATAA
Source organism: Diceros bicornis minor (assembly GCF_020826845.1). NCBI lineage: Eukaryota > Metazoa > Chordata > Mammalia > Perissodactyla > Rhinocerotidae > Diceros > Diceros bicornis. The sequence goes on along the minus strand of NC_080759.1, from coordinate 51,786,334 downwards.
ATCTGTAAGACATGGCAGTTTTTTTTCAAATTATGAAAAAGTTTTATAATTGGAGATTTCTTTGTTACCATTAAATTAAGAAAAATATATTTATAATTTATGGAGGCCTCTTCTCCATGTGGATAGAGTTTAACAAAAGAAAATGGACATAGAGACACAGATTTCCAGCAAATATTTACTAAGACAATTGAATATACAGGCTAACTAATTTTAATATTAAGCGTTAATTTAGAAATATGTGAAGTATGTGAATACTTTAATTTATAAATTATTGAAAGTATGTGAATGTTATTAGTATTGCAGGATTTTAATAAAGAGCTGTGGAATGTCTGCTTCTCTCTCCCAAATACAACTTAAAAACTTGATAAAATAGAAAAAAACGTTTGAAGGCATTGGAAAGCAAAGATCAAGAAAAGGTCAAAATTTCAGAGAGAAGAGAAGCAAACAAACAGCTGTTGTATTAAACTTCTGTTTTCCCTCTTGTAGCGTTTGTCAATTCACTGCAGCGATAAATTAGGATGAGCAGAAAGTGGTTAGTTTCGGTTGCTGGCAACTGGACGGGTCTCAGGAGACAAAGGTTGGAGTTTGAAGCAGCTGAGTGCCAGGAAGAGCTGAGCTACCTAGTGAAAGGCAATCACAGGGAAGTGAGCCTCAATTCCATGTGTAACATAGTCTTGAGTCACACTGTGGATGCACAATGTGAGACTCCTAGAAATCAAACATAAAAGGGCAGGAGAGTCTAAAGAGTTGAGCAGAGATTTCAGCAGTTACATAGCACTGGCGAGACAGAGATTTGAATCCATTCATGATAAATGCCAATGAAGCAAAGATCTATTAAACAGCCCAGGTTTCAGCTGAGAACACAGAAGGTCCAAACCTTTAGAGTAAGAGCATACCTAAAAGAGACCAGCCTCAAAAAAGTTTGTGTATTTATCATGCACAATGTCTTGTATTCAATACAAATTTTTGTAAAAGGCAAGGAGAGAAACACAGTATCAGAGGAAAACTGAATCATAAAGGGACATATGGGACACAGTTAAAATCTCTAACATCTGTACATGTAATTTGAGTCTGAAAAGGAGAAGAAAGAAGATGATAGAAGCAATATTTTTAAAAGAACTGGCTGATAATTTTCTAAAACTGATAAATGATATTAAACTATAAGCAAAAAGCAAGGTTAAAAACAACCTACCACCACCAGAGCAACAAAAACAGCAACAACATAAACCTTAGAAAATGAGAGCTGAGCTTTTGGAAAAAATTGGGAAACATAAAAATACTTTAAGACAGAGACACAATTCAGATTACATTTAAGCCATCAATGATAAGACACAGTCAAGTTCTCAATAAGGTTGATAGAATTATTTTGATGATAGAAGACAGTGAAATGACATCTTTAAAGTACTGATTGATAGCCTATAATTTTTACATCAAGCTAATATATTTTTAAAAAATAAATTCAAAATTAATATGTATTCATAAAGAAAAGTTCAGTTGTCTGAAGTGCTACACTAAGGGAAATACTACAGATAGGTCTTTAGGCTGAAAATACATTATCACAGATGGAATCATGGAAGCAAGAAAAAATAAAACATTACAATGGTAAATATGTGGATAAACGTAAACGGATATTAACTAGTGATATACTTGGGAGACTAAATGTATGTAGAGTTACAAAACATTAAAATAATAGCAAAAAATGCAAATCAAAACCACGAGATAACTGTTCACACTCAGTAGGATGTCTGCTATCAAAAAAACAGAAAGAAAAGAACAAGTATTGGTGAGGATATGGAGAAATTGGGAAACTTCTCCATTGCTAATGAGAATGTAAAATGGTACAACTGCTAAGAAAAACAGTATGGAAGTTCTTTAAAAATTTAGACATAGAATTACCATATGATCCAGCAATTCCACTTCTGAGTACATACCCAAAAGAATCAAAAGCAGAGACTTGTGCACATGTTTGTTCACCGAAGTTCATAGCAGCCCTATTCACAATAGACAAAAGATGGTAACAACCCAAGTGTCCATTGACAGATGAATGATGAACAAAATGTGGTCTATACATAAAATGGAATATTATTCACCCTTAAGAAGGAATGGGACTATGACACATGCTTCAGCTTGGATGAACCTTGAGGACATTATGCTAAGTGAAATAAGCCAGTCACAAAAGGGCAAATATTGTGTGATTCTACTTCTAAGAAGTAGCTAGAGTAGTCAAATTCATAGACATGGAAAGTAGATGAAAGGTTACCAGGGACTGGGGGATGGAGAGATGAGGAGTTATTTTTTAATGGGTGCAGAGTTTCTGTTTGGGATGATTAACAAACTCTGAATGTGGATGGTGGTGATGGTTGCACAACATTGTAAATGTACTTGATGCCCCTGAACTGTACACTTAAAAATGCTTAAAATAGTAAATTTTATGTTACATACAGTTTACTTCAATTAAAAAAAATAGCACAAGAGAAAAGACTTGTGCAACCGGAGTTCAAGTCTATGTGCAAGTTCAAGGTAAGCACTAAAATAATAATAAAAATATGTGCCTATCAAGGTAGTGAAAGGGAGATTTAACTATTAAAAAGAAAATGTGTGTGATCCAAAAGAAGCCATTAGTGGGGAAAAAAAAAGAAAACAGATGAAACAACTGGAAAAAAAAAAAGAACACGGGGCTGGCCCGGTGGCGCAAGTGGTTAAGCGTGCGCACTCCACTGCGGGGGGCCCCGGGTTCGCCTGTTCAGATTCCGGGCGCCCACCGATGCACCGCTTGTCAAGCCATGCTGTGGCGGCGTCCCATATAAAGTGGAGGAAGATGGGCATGGATGTTAGCCCAGGGCCAGTCTTCCTCAGCAAAAAGAGGAGGCTTGGCAGATGTTAGCTCAGGGCCGATCTTCCTCACCGCAAAAAAAAAACAAAAATTGAAAAAAAAACAGAACAGATGAAACAATTAGAAAACAGAATAAATGGTACATTAAATCCAAATATAATATTTACATTATAAATAAATGGAATATTTGGATCAAAAAATAAAATTATCAGACTGGATATATAAACAAAAGAAAATCATATCATACAAGAAAGGCTTATATCAGAGAGATAAAAAAAGATATAGTTATGCAAACACTAACAAAAAGGATAAAGGCATAACTTTTCCAACATCATAAAAAGTAGATGCTAAGATAAGATATATTAAAAGATGTAAAGAGGGATATTTCATAGTAATAACAACTCTAAGCTCAACGGAGCACGAAGATATGAGAAGAACACGGCCATGCTGCCCATCCTGTGGAAACCTGGAGTCCTAGATGCCCAACCTCAGGGCTCAAACCATGGAAGAGATCTGGTCCATGCTGAATCCTGTTGCCCAACTGGACCAGAAACCACCTGGTTCCTGACAGCAACGGACCAAGGCCTCAATGGGTGGCAGGTGCATGGACCACTACAGGTTATCTGCCAGCAGTCTTTGGTCCACTAGACTTTGATATTGAAGGAGAGAAATGGTAAACAATAAAGAACACGTAGCCCACTACTTTTGGGGATGATTTCTGGTCATTTATGGAAGGCCTATGTGTATAACACGTAAAAGTTCCTGTCAAATTCCTTCCACTGTCCAACCTTTTAAAAGGAAACTTACATTGCAACATCTATGCCTTCTATTAAAGAGGTTGCTGACATATGTTAAAGTGGAGTGATAAAATCACAGGTCTTGTAAATGCTGTTAACAATAAAACAGCATGGTAAAGAAATGTCTTCTGGAAATACTCTTGGAAATGGAGTTGTTAGACCACCTCTAGAAGCGAACCAGGAGCTACACATCTACATGTGCTCATAGGTCAGAGAAGACGGAGCAGAAAGCCTGAGGAGGGAGAGAAGAAGGTTCTATGTTACACTGGTAATATTTAGAAGATATTTTATATTATAACCAGGGTTTTGTGTGTGTGCAATTTCTTCCTTGCTTCTGTATATACTGACAATGCAATGTCCTACAGGCTGAAAGTATTTTAAAAGTAGAAGTCCTAAAATAACCTTTGTATAAGTGTTGGTCTGTTAGTTTATAGAAGGACCGCCTTCAGGGAGTGACCTTTGTTAATCCTCCTCGTGGAGGTGGACTCATTTCTGTACTTAGTCATGGGGATGGAGGAGGAGGAAGAGAAGCACGGGTGGAGGGCAGGGCTCTACATGTGCATTTTTTTTTATTTTTGTGAGGAAGATCAGCCCTGAGCTAACATCCGCGTTAATCCTCCTCTTTTTGCTGAGGAAGACCGGCTCTGAGCTAACATCTATTGCCAATCCTCCTCCTTTTTTTTTCCCCAAAAGCCCCAGTAGATAGCTGTATGTCGGTTGCACATCCTTCTAGTTGCTGTATGTGGGACGCAGCCTTAGCATGGCCGGAGAAGCGGTGCGTCGGTGCACGCCAGGGATCCGAACCCGGGCCGCCAGTAGCAGAGCGTGCGCACCCAACTGCTAAGCCACTGTACCAGCCCCTCTACATGTGCATTTTTTAATAAAATATCTATATTTATTATGGACAAAGTTCATTCTTCATTTTGTAACATCTAAGCTTTTTAAATATCTTAACAATGTGTGATAAAATATAAAGGAAGTAAAAAAACCAATTTGTAAATGTCCTTTTTGTTATAATTAATAGAAAAGAAACATCTTGGACACTGCATTTTTGAACTATCTCTGAGCAGTATACATCAAGACTTGTTCATTGCGTTGGCAGTGGAGGGACAGAAAGAAGTGCAGATGTGTTCATATTTACTTTTTTATTTTAACCATTGTTGTATGTGTGCATCTCTTTGGGCTGTATTATGTGAATATGTTGGTAAATAATTCAATGGAAACATATTTTTGCTAATATTTTAATAAAATACCTTTGATAATGAATTCTCTTGGAAGTATTATACTTACTGTATTATATTTCTTTATGTGTCATTTAAAATTGAGCTTAAAGGAATTCAGTATTTTACTGTAACTCTACCAATATCTTTTTCCAGAGTCCTGTTCCCATTCTATGAATTTTTTGACCCCATGAAAAGCAGGATTACATTTTTTTTCCTGATGGAGTTGTGTAGTATATTAAAAATACTCATGGCTTTCAGAGTTTAAATAGGTAAATATTTTGATATGTGGAAAAGCACAATATACTGGACCACCTCAACCACATAAAAACATATGCTCAGTGTGTTTTTATAAGCACATGGATTTAGCCACATATTTCAAACTTAAACTATAAACTGCTTGTGATTACAGATTGTTTCTTATTTTTTTTCTAAAATGCACATAGTAACTTTAAAATTTAAAATGTTATAAACAAACAAAAAGTTCATCAAGATTCTATAGTATTCCTTAATTTATATGCACCCAATAATATAACCTCAAAATGCATAAAGCAGAAATCTGAAAAATAAAAGGAGAAGTAGACAAATCCCTAAATAGTATTGGAAAGTTTAGGACACCTTTCTGAGCAAATGAGAAACAGAGGACAAAAATGGAAGATAGTAATTGAATTGGTAGACTGAGTAAAGAAGATCACCCTCACCAGTGTGGGTGGGTATCATCAATTCTGTTGAGGGCCTGAATAGAACAAAATGTGAGAGGAAGGGAAAATTAACTCTCTCTACTTGAGCTGGGACATCCATCTTCTCCTGCCCTCAGATACTGGCACTCCAGGTTCTCAGGCATCCGGGTTTGGACTGGTCTTCCTGTACCAGTGGTTTTCTTGGGTCTCCAATTGCAGATGGCAGATTGTGGGATTTTCAGTCTCCATAATTGCATGAGCCAATCCTTGAAAATAAATCTCCTATATCTATTTTTCTGGAGAACACTGACTAATACATGGCCCATTAACAAATCCATTTTGCTCTCACACTCACTCAGCTATCCCCTCCACATTGGTAAAAGTTATTTTTTTAGCTTACATCTGTCCCCTTTATGTCTTATTTCTTAATTTGTTCAGAAGACCAGTGGGGACAGCTGTGCTTACATCGAGCCATCAAAAATGAGGTAGGGTTTGCAGAATGCACGATCATATAGAGTCTTTTGGCAGGGCCAGCTCGTATATGCCTCAGTCTTTGATGTGTAGTCAGGTGTTTAGACCTTGGTGGTTTGTAAGGATTCTGCTAAGTCAGGCAGAGTCTTACCTTAGTGAGGTCACTTTGTTACTACTCAAACCTTATAAAAGGTCTTTAGCCTTAGAGTACACAATATTCAGACCTTGGTCAGAGGACAGCAGCTTGTGGCCGTTCGATTATAGCAAGAGGCTTTCATAAAAGCAGTGCTACAGGCATTAATTATTAGGAGTAGTCTGCATCCATTCTGAGGCTATCTGTCACCTCCCAATCCCTTCCCTTGTGTCTGTAACACATCCCCTCCACAGGCAGATTAAGGAGGAAAGTAATGAGAGCAGTAGACAGTTAGATATCAGGGAAGCCAAGGTAACATAGAAACAACTGTTGTGAGGTTGAAGGTCAAGAAAGAGAGAGTAATGAGATGGAGAGAGAAGTGAAAAAATACGGTATGAAAAAATGAAATACCTAAAATTAAATATCTAATGAGTATCAGATAATATCCTTGCTATAAGCTGCCATACCAGCCTCCAAATGACTTCAGAGGATATGAGCCAAGTAATTTATTTGCAAACATAGCAGTAAAAAATAGGGTCACAAGGAGAATTATAACACATCTACTTATTCAGTAAACATGGGGTTTATATTTTTTAAACGTCCTTTTCTTGGAAACAAACTGGCACCAAGGTTTTTATATCGCTTTTGATGAATTTCCGCAGAACTGTCTTGATCACTATTATAAAAACAGATCCTTGCTGTAATATACTGTGCCATTCTTAAGGTGTTACTATTGATGATTCCCTTTTTAACACCTTTTTTCTCCCCTCACTGTTAATTAAACTTAAAATTAGAAACAGTGAGAGAGTAGTAACTTTTACAAAATAACCTGTTTTATTTTTGTAGCAATGAGTGTGAGTCTAACCCAGTGGGGAAACTTTGAGGCAGGTGTAGGTCGCAACTAAATATCTTACAAATGTTTCAAATTCTGAACTTTTATTTTATTCCTTGGCTGTTTGTTGTAATAAGAAACTGTATATTTGTATGGTACCTTTGAAACTTCAAATTATGATATTTTTAAATACATTATTCAATCAGAATCTTGAGAATCATCGTTCTACCTTGTATTAGGATTACCATTTGATTGGAATTGCACTCAATATTGAAATATACATTATGATAAAATTTAAATCAATAGACAAAAAAAGTGCAATGTGGACATTTTTCTATTTTACTTTGATTTCATGATTATCTCCTTGTATCTTATGACAATGTCCTGTAGGTGTTACAGTGGAGAATTGATGTGAAAGGTCAAACTGTAAATTGTGCTGATGGTATTGCTTCTGTGAGAACGAAGCTCATATATATGTACTGTAGTCTTTGCATTTACAACCAGTGTCAGGGAGGTGTTTAAGAAGAGTCTTAGGGGAAAAAAAAAAGCATCAGTACTATCTTTATCAGGAGCCTGAGCACCAGCTAGTAAGTGATTAAATCGCAGCATTGAGAAGTCTTAAGAAAAGCCATTAACCTGATCAGGTATTGTGTATGGGACCACTATTTGTTGTTGTTGTTTTAGTAAGAGTACGTGCCTTAAAATTACTGAAATAATCATGCTGATGATAATGATAACTTTTATGTCACATTTAATAAGTTCCAGTCACTGTTATAAAGAGTTAACATATGTTAACTGATTTGATCTTTAAAAGTCCCCATCTTATAAACAAAAAAAATGAGATGCAGAGAAGTTCAAAAATTTACCCAAAGTCACATGCCTAGGATATTTCATATCCTGGTTTTGAGTTCAGGTAGTCTTGGGCCAATTACCCATTTACTTTTCATGTTCTGATAAATAGGAGTCCATAGTAAGAGTGGATTGTCACTTTTTTCTACACAAAATTTATCTTATATTTGTTCTAGTTTAGTAGCTTACTCATATTTTTTTCATAGTTTTAACTTTATCTGGTCCACATATTTCAAGCTATCTATTGAGAAATCATGAACCAATACCTTTAACTTCAAATCTGTGAATACATGAATATTTCAGCATGAAGTTACAGGAGGAAAAACTTAATGGTGTCCAGCAGATATGATCATGCTCACATCTAGCAGATACTCAAAAAAGGTGCAGAGAAAATTCTAAATATGTGGTAATTATATACAATAAATCCCACATATTATACTATTGGCATTGACAAAGAATTAGTAAAAGCCTTGACTTTGCTCCACGCAGAACGTACACAAGAGTATTAGATACCACCCTTAGGATGGAGTTGAAGCATAAATAAAAATGAAAATTAAAAATGGGGCATTACATGTACTTTAAATTCTGCAGGAATATCAAAATCTGGTCTTCACAAACCAAGCAAAAATTGTTGCAGTAAGCAGATACCAAATGCCTTCTTTCAAAAAGCATAATTTGGGCTATATGTTCTGCTCCGCCCCTAAGGAACAACATGAGGTACATTATCCTGGACCAAGTAGAGCTCTCGGGCCTTCAGTTGTTTGATTCAGTCACTGCCTCGTTTGGAGTGAATTAAATACATTCTGGAATATGAATCCCCCACCTGGGCTTTTTCCAACTGTTTATGATTAACAAGGTTAAGGAACAAACAATCATAGAATGAATAGGACAGTTAATGTAACATAAACAAGCCTAGATAGGAGGCTATGGCCCAGATAACATCAACATGCTGACACCGCCTGTTAGTTTATTGCTAAAAAATTCTTCTTTTTTTTTGCATCCAGGATATTATGAGATATCATCTATACCATACAAATGGCCTATAGGCATACTGAGAAAAAAAATACATACAGGAGATCTTTTCACCTTCTTATTAACCATTTAGGAATTTGGTAAAAATTTTCAACAACGGCAGTATGAGAAATGCACCGATTTAATTTTTAGTTAAGATAATAATGATAGCATATTTTAAATAGCCGAAAAGGCTAGAGAATAATATTTTAACAAATATCTCTGTGACCACAGACTAAATATTACAGATGTTAACATGTTTCATGTTTGAATTAATGCTTTTAATGAAAAGTTTACAGATTCAGTGGACCATTGTTATTTTCTATTCTCCTTTTTCCCTCCCAAAAGGTAATCACAGCTTTTAAACTTATACATGTCCTCCCTATCCATGTTCTTATAATGCAATATATTTATGAATATCAATAAATGATTTTTGTATTCTTAGTGGTAATTATAAAAAGTGATGTAGTACTTGAGTTGCTTTACATCTTCCTTAATTGACTCTCTTTTCTTGGCAATTATCTACAATTATACATCTAGGTATAGTTTATTTATTTATAATTGTTCTCTGTATTCATGTCTACTTTATTTGTGGTATAATGTTCCTTTCCCTATTGTGATATATATTTTAATATTCTCCTTTTGAAGATTTACGTGGTTTCTTTATTTTTCTCTATTAAAACAGATCTGCAGGGCCAGCCGGTGGCATAGTCGTTAAGTGCGCGTTCTCTGCTTTGGCGGCCCAAGAGGTCGCAGGTCCAGATCCCCGGCGCGCACTGATGCACTGCTTGTCAAGCCATGCTGTGGTGGTGTCCCATATAAAGCAAAGGAAGATGGACACGGATGTTAGCCCAGGGCCAATCTTCCTTGGCAAAAAGAGGAGGATTGGCATCGGATGTTAGCTCAGGGCTGGTCTTCTTCAAAAAAAAAAAAAAAAGAAAGAAAAGTAAAAACCAAAAACAGATCTGTAAAAACATACTCAACAGTTGTTTATTCTAGTGATATGTCTCCAGAACTGAAATTGTTGGTCATGGAGGATATACATCTTCCATTGTACTGGATGTTAAGATAGTCATAGTCAAAGTGGTTGTAACTGATGACGTGGTCAACAGTGAGGCAAAGTCATTTCCTTTTCCATATTTAGACAAACAAAACAAATGAAAATAAAAACAAACAACTAATTTAAACTTTAAAATTTGAATTGAGTCAATGGAAGTTGTGAAATACATATATGCTTGTTCTCTAATTCTCTTTTGCTCTATCACAAGTGACATGGGACATCTTTTCCCATGTTTATTGTATTATATAGGTTTCCTTTCTTTTGAGTTAACTGCCCACTTCTCTTCTATTGTGTTGCTTAAATTTACTTATGGAACTAAAATGTTGTTTATATATCCTGGATACCAATCCTTGGTCATTATATGCCTGCAAATATATTGTACTCTCTCACCTATTTTTTATCCTTGCATAGTATTGTTTTGTAATACACAATTTTAAAAAGCATTTGTTTTATTCAAATCTCTCATGATTTTCCATTTTAGTGGTTTGGGTTGTTTGCAACTTTCATTATTATTCTACTGCAATATAATAACTAGATTATCCTTTATTCTTTCTCAAAATTTTGTTCTTTATATTTAGGTCTTTTTGTTCATCTGGAATACATTTTGTGCATGGTGTGTAGTAGAACTATAACTCTTATATATGGACTATATAACTATTCACACACACACACACACACATACTTTTTCAATATGGAGAGAATGGAGAGACCTTGCTCTAAAACCATATATCGATTAGCCCATTATTTTCTCCACTGATTAATGCCACTTCTGTCACATAGCAGTATTCATATAATTATGTCTATAGCTTGGATCACTAGTGCATTCCTATTTTACCATGTCACTGCTGGATACAACAAAAATTAAATGGGAAACAACACCAAACTTCAACACATTAAAATATCTTTAAAGTACAATTTCATATGTGAATCTTAGAGAATATATTTTCTAATAGATATAACAGACAAAGAATCAGTTGCCAAAACACACAAAGAAACCCTTCTAATTGATTAGATCACTTCACACAAGCCAATTTAAAATACTGAAAAAATATTGCCATGAAACTGACAATGAACGAATATTTGGAAAAACGCTCCAACTCACTAATCAGAGAATTGCAGATTTACCTAAACAAAATATCACTTGTGTGGACAAATTAGGGTAACATGCATTTTGATTGGAGTGCAGCTTTGTATAGCCGTGGTGAGGCGACATTCGGTGTTAGTAGTAAAATAGAAATCTGCATGCTTTATATCCTAGCACTTCCACTTCTTGATAAATCCCAAAGAGAAAGACGTGCACAGAAATACAAGTGACACGCAGAAGGATGAATAGCCAACATTGTTTTCCCAGAAGAAAATTCAAAGAACCTTAATTATTCGTCTATACCATATAATAGCTTGCAAAAGTGTTATATAGAGTGGCTTCCTTTCCGTTTTTCCCCTGAAAAGTTTTGCAGAGAACTCCCAGCCTCATCTCTCACACCCCCCCACTTTTCCCTTACCTGCTTCTCTCCCTGGGAAAAGACTTCAAAGGCCGTGACTCCACATTCATCAGAGACGACTTTGCTTCAATTTCTTCATCTTTTTGTGCTTCCCCTTTTTAGGACAACTAGGTCAATGAGGCTGGCTGCATTCTTAATGTGGTATATAGAAAACATTCCTGCGAGTTTGCTTTGAAGATATGAATCTCTATGAGAGAGGACGGTGCGTATTTTATCAGAGATTCAATCCATTCCTCCAATTTTGCCATAGAATTGTTAACTGTGGTCTTTATTTTTCAAGCACATGAGTCTTAAAATACGCTAATACCTGTTCCTTGTCTTTATACACAGTTAGTACTATGGGAGTATATTCCAAATATACATCTCTAAATTCACTTTGATTTGCCCATCCATTTTCAAGGAAACAGTTGAAGGTGGTTGTCATTATGTTGTTTAGGTGTCAACTGCAGATAGCAATCTTTCATGGTTTTTCCTGGCTAAAGGCAGTCCCTCTCCTCAATATGCCTTTTTTAATTCCATTTAGGAATATTCTTGTGTTCTTACTTTTCTAGCATCATTATCGTTCTAAGAGATCTTCTCTCTTCTTTACTGTGAGGCAGGGAGGGTGGCATAGCAGGCAAAATAAAGTGAGGGATTTTGCCAATATTCTGGCACCTATATCCCTTTCCAGTTAAATGGCGTAAATGCACTTTCTGGCTCTCTTTGTCATTGGGTTGGGCTGTGTAGCTAGCTCTGTCTGATGATCTAGGAGTGAAAGTGAAATGTGTCTCTTCTGGGCTAGTGCATTTCATGCTCATGCAAGACCCTTTAGAGGTCTCTTTACCTCTGCTGATTTTATACACTATGTTCCAGACTATTGGCTGATCCATCAGCCTGGGTCCCTGAGTGAGGTCAACAACAACATGGGAGGAGAGCCCGCAAATGATCTTTGAAGGATATGGCGTGAATGAGAAATAAACTGTTGTTTTAAGCTTTAAAATTTGTTTTGGTTTAGTTTGTTACTGCAATATAACCTAGCCTACATATACTGACTGATACACAATGACTATGGTTTTAGTTCACTATCTCTTTCTTTTAAGTTAGAATATACCTTTGAAAAGTCACCTCTCCCACCCTTGAATGTCTTACGACAAACAATTTCCCAAATTTATGAATCTTGAGGCAATTTTTGGTGAGATTTTCTCTGATATTCTTTCAAGCCTTGGACTTTAATGTCATATTACTTTGGAAGAGACTGGCATCTATATGACTTACTAAACCCTCTCTGCAACTGAAACAAGTAAAAAATTTGTCAACTATATTACAGCAAGCACCAGGCTGGGCATGAAAATAAATATGGAAAAGGATATAGGAAAAAGAAAGGCCATCTTGATTTGGCTTCCCATCTGCCAAGTATCCTTCTTGTAAGTGACACATGTTCCTTTGTTTTTTTAAATCTTAAAACCTATCTGGTTGAAATATTTTAATCAATTATATCAAATTACAATTAGTTATACAGTCACAGCTTCTACATGCGATAGCGAAGAACAGGAGTGTATTTTTTTGTGTGTGTGTGTGAGGAAGATCAGCCCTGAGCTAACATCCATGACAATCCTCCTCTTTTTGCTGAGGAAGACCGGCCCTGAGCTAACATCTATTGCCAATTCTCCTCCTTTTTTCCCCCCTTTTCTCCCCAAGGCCCCAGTAGATAGTTGTATGTCATAGTTGCACATCTTTCTAGTTGCTGTATGTGGGACGCGGCTTCAGCATGGCTGGAGAAGCGGTGCGACGGTGCGTGCCAGGGATCTGAACCTGGGCCGCCAGTAGTGGAGTGCGTGTTCTTAACCGCTAAGCCACAGGGCCGGCCCCAGAACAGGAGTGTATTAATCCTTCAAAGGACTGAGTGTAGAGAACCGAGGAACACTGATAAAAGATCCACGTGAAATGCCTGTAATTCAGAATAACTCTTATCAGTACAGTACATTTAGAAAATCAGGGTTCTACGTTTCCAAATTAAAGAAATAAAGTTATAGATTCCTTAAATTTCTCCCTCCCTCCCTCTCTGCCCCTCTCTGATCAGTGCACTAATTGCTTTCTTAGACCCTCAGATTCGATCCATTGATCCATTGCTATCTAACAAGACTCCAAAATGATAGGACCAATCGTTTTCATCACCTTTATTATCAGAATCAAGGTGGTGAACACATTGCTAGAGTCTTGATCATGACGTTAGTTGAAATAATAATCTTAGTCTTGATAAAGATCTGTGACATAGCACCACAAGAACATGGAGAGAGGGGATCAAAAATTGTGTTTCTAGAGATGCCTGGAAATTCTATGGTTTATTTTTTCTCAACCATTAATATATTTTCATTGAAATAGTTCTTCTTTATATTTTTTAGTGGCTATAAGAAGCACTGATTTATAGAAAAAAATAAAGAAAATCAAGTTATTCGGTTAAAAAAAAGTAAAGACTTTTCATAATCCATATCATAGGTTGTAATTTGAATGACAAAAGCCTAAATTCTATTTGTTTAAAATATTGCTAAAAAAATAATCAGATCATATGGAGTCACTAAATACCTCCTACAGATTTACTCTAGCATGCTATTCCTACTTTCAGATGAGGAATTGGTTTTATTTATTTATTTTGTGAGGAAGATCAGGCCTGAGCTAACATCCATGCCAATCCTCCTCCTTTTGCTGAGGAAGACTGGCCCTGGGCTAACATCTGTGCCCATCTTCCTCTACTTTATATGGGACGCTGCCACAGCATGGCTTGACAAGTGGTGCAACCTGCGCGCCCAGGATCCAAACCCGGGCCGCCAGCAGCAGAGCACGCGCACTTAATCACTACGCCGTGGGGCCAGCCCTGGAATTGGTTTTATTTTTAAGGTTGATTCCAAAAGGTTTGCAGTATATATTGAAATAATGGGAGTGATTTTACATATTCATATTAAATCATTTAAGACCAAGTCATGGAGATTCCTTTCTTATCACTCCATAGTGATGATAATTACATCTGGGGGCAAACAACAATTTGGGAGCAAACTTTTTCCAAGAATGTTTCTAATATTATATAATTTTTCTATAAAGAATATGAAAAAATACCTTTAATAGGTCATGTAATATAAGGAATTTCACTCATACATAAAATGTTTAGTTTTTATTAATTTTCTTCTAAAAATTAGATGCATATTAGTTCTTTATGAAAATAACAACTACATTTATTGTGTATGTTGAGATTTTAAATACTGAGTTTATTTTTACCATATGAAATTATCTGATTAGTTTACCTAAACCCAAAGATACAGTAATTTCTTTTGAAATAAAAAGAATACTTTGATGATATCCTGGAGTGAATTCTTACTGGCATGATTCCTCTGAAATGCAGTAATCACAGTTTGCTATTTCTGTTAACCTTCTCAACAGGATATGCCAGGAGTTCAATAGAAATAAAATATCCCTTCTTAGGCAGTTCTTTGTGAGTTAGAAGATATAATGGTCCCCAAAGTTCTTGAAGAAAAGCAAATACCCATGATTGAGCAAAAACTATTTCTAAAGCCTTCAAGGCAAAACTAATATAGTTCACAGTTATACCGTGAAGACCTGTCAGAGGCTGTTGAACGAACAGCTAAGGAGGCTTTGCGTCTTGGTCAGAGGGCATGCATTCTTTTCTTTTAAGATTATGATATCATGTGCTGTGGCTTTATTTTGTTTTTGGAGACCCTTATCATAAAAAGTAGTCATTGGTGATTTTACTGGAGTCAGATATTGTATTACTAATCACAGGGACTCTAACAGGGAAAATTAGGGATACAAGGAGCCTGAAAATTTTACAACATGTCTAAAAACACATTCTAGATATTGGGCTATAAAAGCATTGTCCAGACAGTGATGAAAGTTGTTTATGGATAGAAGGAGTCACGCTTTCAGGTATTAAACACCTTCTAGACTTAATAGCAGACACTTTGATTCCCCCAAGTTTTGTTTGTTGTTTTTAGGGTTTTCCTCTTCTGAGGGCCTGGACAGAATGGGTCAAATGTGGGGTCTCCCAGGAAGTGAAACAGGGCGCAGCTGGAGCGCACAGGGTGCACAAGGTGGCTCTGGCTGTGTGGGGGGAGTAAGTACAGGTCTTGATTGAGGGGCAGGGAGAGGATGCGTTGCCATGCGCTGAGCGACAGGGGCAGCTCAGAAAATCCGGGAATCAGCCCTGAGGTGTTGCTGCCCCTACCAGTCTTCCCAAACGAAGCCCAGTCTCGCGGGTTCTCGGGAGATCTAAGGCCTGCCAGGGAGCCCTGGATTGAGAAATACCTGGGTTTCTCAATGAGGAACACCTCCGGGTGGCGGAGGCCCCTTGTCCCAATTCTTCTGTAAGTCAGTCCTGTATAGGTTACGTTCTGTGATTACAATGTAATAAAAGACTTTCAGCACACGGAGAAAGTGTGATTGAACTTGGTGAAGTAAGCCAGGGTTTCACATTGCAGGGCCTTGTGAGATACAGCAGTAGTTTAAAATTCTACTCCTTTTTTGGAAAACCATCATCGTAGTAGCATACCTAATTACCTTGGCTCCTGGGTGGTAACAAGAATAGAAGAAGGGAAAGAAATGAAGGCTAAGAAATTATTGCTAAGGTACAATGGGTGCGGAAGGATGAGGACGTGAACTAGATTAGTGCCAGTGGAAGTGGAATGAATAATAGATGGATCTGGGATATATTCTTGAGTTAAAAATGGCATAATAGCTTGCTCATTGTTTGTATGTGAAAGATTGAAGAATACAAAGAATCAAATTCGTCTCCTATATTTTAGTCTGGAAAACTGTTTAAAGGTAACCACTGAAGTTGAACATACACATGTGACCCAACAATTCCCTCTAAGCACATACTCAAAAAATATACGTGAATGATCATCAAAACACTTATACTAGAACTTTTATAACAACACTATACAAATGAGTCCAAGACTGACAAAACCCACGGTAAATTGTGGAATAATCATACACAGGAACACTACAGCAAAAAGAAAGAACACTACGAAACATCATAGATAATTTTCACAACCAAAATATTAACCAAAAAGGTGCCATACACAAAAGAGTATATACTGTATGGTCCCATTTTCATAAATAATACATAAATAAGTAGTCACAATATTGGTGATCCTTGGGGAGACAGTGGCTTAGCGATGGGAAGAGAGACAAAGCAGGGAGCTGTAGGAGTGCTGGTAACGCTTTTTCCTTGATTTCAGCGATATTACATGGATATGTTCAGTTGTGAAATTCCATTCAGCAATACACTTGTGATATGTGTGCTTTGGGATATGTATATTACTGTTTAGGAAAAAGTAAAAAAAATAATAATCAAAAAACTAAATACAAGGTGGCCACTCAAGATGCACAATTTCTTTATGTGGCCTTTCCCTGGTGCCTTGAATGTTTACTGGAGAATGCAGGTTCTCAGCTGCAAATTACCAGGAAGAACTGAGAAATAGTAGAGTTACTGCAACCTCATTGTTTTTTCATTCTCCTCGAAGAATTAAAACTATCATCTCGTGGAAGTATAAGCTTCCATGTAAAGTATGGTTTACAAAGATCAGACTCTCTTGGTTCTAAAACCAATCACGAAATCAATAAAGCTGTACGCTTGTCTTATGGGAGAAAAACAAAGCACCCAGGTCTTCAAAAATATTTAACTCTTCGTGGATTTCCATAATACACATTTTCCACAAGGATTGAGAGAAAGAGACAGAGATACAGAGAGAGACAGAATGAGGATAAACATATTAAAAATGAGAAATGGAGTATAAGAGATATTAACAAATATCAAGTTCATTTTTAATGAGAATACTTTGTGCAGTATTTAGATAAATGTATTTCTTAAATTTACCTACCTTTTTATTTTATTTATTATGGTAAGAACACTTAACATGAGATCTACTCTCCTAGCAAAATTTTTGGCCTACAGTACAGTACTGTTAACTATAGTCACTATGTTGTACAACAGACCTGTAGAACTTACTCATCTTGCATAACTGAAACTTTATACTCATTGAACAACTCCCCGTTTTCCTCTCCCTCCAGTGCCTATCAAATACCATTCTAATCTCTGCTTCTGTGAGTTTGACTGTTTTGTATATCTAAATAGAATCATGAGGTTTTTATCCTTCTGTGACTGCATTATTTCATTCAGCATAATGTCCTTAAGATTCATCCATTTTGTAGCATATAATGAGATTTCCTTCTTTTTTAAGTCTGAATAATATTCCCTTGCATGTATATACCATATTTTCTGTATCCATTCATCCATTGATGGACATTTAGGTTTTTTCCATATCATGGCTATTTGAATAATGCTGCAATGAACATGAGAATGTAGATATCTCTGAGATCATGATTTCAGTTCTTTTGGATATATGTCCAAAAGTGGGATTGTTGGATCAAGTTGTAGTTTTATTTTTAATTTTTTGAGAAACCTCTATACTGTTTTCCACAGTGGTTGCACCATTTTACATTCCCACCAAGAATGTAGAGGGTTCCAATTTTTGCACATTCTCACCAACACTTATCTTTTTTATTTTTTGAAAATAACCATCCTAATAAATGTGCAGTGAAATCTCATTTAGTTTTGATTTGCGTTTCTCTGATGATTGGTGATGTAAGCACCTTTTTATATACATGTTGACCAGTCATGTTTTCTTTGGAGAAATGCCTATTCAAGTCCTTTGCCCATTTTTCAATCAGGTTATTTGTTTTTTTGTTATTGAATTATAGGTGTTCTTCATGTATATTAGCTATTAACCCCTCATCAGATGTCAGATTTTTAAATATTGTCTCCCATTCACAGGTTACCTTTTCACTTTGTTGATTGTTTCTTTAGCTTTACAGAAGCTTTTTAGTTTAGTCCAACTTGACTATTTTTGCTTTTCTTGCCTGTGCTTTTGGAGTCATATCCAATAAATCATTGCCAAGACCAATCTTATGGAAAATTTCCCCTATATTTTCTCCTAGAAGTTTTATAGTTTCGGGTCTTACATTTACATCTTTAATTCATTTTCAGATTGATTTTTGTGTATGGTGTAAGTGGATATGGTGTATATGGATATCCAGTTTACCAGTTTTACTATTTTTTGAAGATGCCGTCCTTTCCTCATATGTAATCTTGGCACCCTTGCCGAATATCATGTGACCGTATATGCATGGGTTCATTTCTGGGGTCACTATTCTACTTCACTGCTATATGTTTGTCTTTATGCTGAGACCATACAGTTTTGATTACTGTAGCTTTGCAACGTGTTTTGAAGTCAGGTAGTGTGATGCCTCCCATTTTGTTCTTCTTGTTCAACATTGCTTTAGTTATTTGGAATCTCTTGTGATTACATATGAATTTTAAGGTTGTTTTTTTCTATTTCTGTAAAAAATGCCATTGGGATTTTTATGGGTATAGCATTGAATCTGTAGATGGCTTTAGGTGTTAGGGACATTTTAACAATATTAAGTTTTCCAATCCATTAACAAGGATATCATTCCACTTATTTGTGTTCTCTTTAATTTCTTCCATCAATATTTTTGTGTGTGTGTGTGAGGAAGATCAGCTTTGAGCTAACATCCATGCTAATCCTCCTCTTTTTGCTGAGGAAGACCGGCTCTGAACTAACATCTATTGCCAATCCTCCTCCTTTTTTTCCCCCAAAGCCCCAGTAGATAGTTGTATGTCACAGTTGCATATCCTTATAGTTGCTGTATGTGGGACGTGGCCTCAGCATGGCCAGAGAAGCAGTGCGTTGGTGCACGCCCAGGATCCGAACCCAGGCCGCCAGTAGTGGAGCGCGCGCACTCAACTGCTAAGCCATGGGGTCGGCCCCTTCCGTCAATATTTTGTAGTTTTCTGTGTACAAATCTTTTACCTCCTTGGTTAAGTTTATTCCTAAATATTTGATTCTTTTTGATTCTATTGTAAATGGGATGGTTTATTAATTTCTTTATTGGATAGTTCATTGTTATTATGTAGAAGTACAACTGATTTTTTTGTATATATTGTATCCTGTAACTTTACTGAATACATTCATACTTCTAACATTTGTATGTGTGTGTGTGTGGAGTCTTTAGGGTTTTCTACATGTAAGATGATGTTGTCTGTGAGCATAGATAATTTCACTTCTTCCTTTCAAATTTAGATCCTTTTTCTTTTTCTAGACCAATTTCTCTAGCTAGGACTTCTAGTAATATGTTGAATAGAAGTGGTGGGAGTGAGAATCCTTGCCTTGTTCCTGATCCTACAGGAAGAGCTTTCAGTTTTTCACCATTGGATATATTGTTAGCTGTGGAATTTTCATGTATGGCCTTATAATGTTGAGGTACTTCCTTCTGTATCCAGTTTTTTGAAAGTTTTTTATTATGAAAAGGTATTTAATTTTATCAAATGCTTTTTCTGCATCTAATGAGATGATCATGTGATTTTTATATTTCTTCTGTTAATGTGATGTAGCACATTAATTGATTTGCACATGTTGAACCATCCTTGCATCCCAGGGATAATGGTGTATTATCCTTTTAATGTGCTGTTGAATTTAATTGTCTAGTATTTTTTTGAGGAATTTCTCATCTATGTTTACTTAGGATATTAGCCTATAGTTTCTCTTTCTTATAGTGTCCTTGTCTGATTTTAGGTATCAGAGTAAAGCTGGCCTTATAAAATGAGTTTGAAAGTAGTCCCTCCTCTCTCATATTTTTGAAAAGTTTAAGAAGTATTGGTGTTAATTTTTTAAATATTTGCCAGAATTCACTAGTGAAGCCCTCTAGTCCTAGGCATTACTCTGTTGGAAGGTTTTTAATTACTGATTCAATCTCCTTACTCATTATGGTAAATTCATATTTTCTGTTTCTTCATAATTAATTTTTAGTAGGTTTCTAGCAATTCCTCCATTTCTAGGTTATCTGATTTGTTGGAGTATAAATGTTCAGAGCAGACTCATATGTTCCCTTTTACTTCTGAGACATCAGTTATAATGTCTCCTGTTTCATTTCTGATTTTATTTGTCTCCTCTCTTTTGTTCTTAGTCTAAAGTTTTGTCAATTTTGTTATCTTTTTGAAAAACCAACTCTTAGTTTTGATGATTTTTTTCTATTGTGTTTCTGTTTTATGTTCCATTTATTTCTGCTCTAATCTTTATTATTTCCTTCCTTCTGCTAACTTTTGGCTTAGTTTGTTCTTCTTTTTCTAGTCTCTTGAGGTGTAGAGTTAGGTTGTTTATTTGACATCATTCTTCTTTTTAATGTAGGTGTTTATTGCTATAACTTTCCCTCTTAGTACTGCTTTTCCTGCATACTATAAGTTTTGGTATCTTGTGTTTTGTTTGTTTGTTTGTTTTCTTAGAATTCTGCCAGCCATACTTGCTTTCACTACAACCGTCACTAGAGGAACAGCAATATCTAAGGAGCAGGAGGAAGAAAAGGGCCTCAAAGAAGTGACTGAGGAAATCAATCAAAGGAGTCAGAGCAAAACTGGGAGGAACTGAAAAATATAATCCTCTCACATGAAAGGCAGGATAGTATGATGAGTAAGAGCATGGACTTTGGAGCTAGACCAAGAGCTCCACCATTCACTCACCAGCTGTGTGGACAAGGTATTAAATTTATCTGTAAATTGCAGCCAGTAGTAACATCTATCTTACAGGGTTGTTGTCAAGATATATTGGGTTTTCAATTTCATTTGTTTTCACATATTTTCTGATTTTCCTTTTTATTTATTCCTTTAGTCATTGGTTGTTCTGGGATGTGTCATTTAATTTCCACATATTTGTGAATTTTTATTCTTTTGATTTCTAGTTTTATTTCATTGTGGTCAGAAAAGATACTTGATATGATTTCATTCTTTTTAAATTTTTTAAGATATTTTTTGTGGTCTATCATGTGATCTATCCTGGAGAAAGTTCATTGTACACTTGAAAAGAATGTGTGTTCTGCTGTTGTTAGGTGGAATGTTCTGTATATGTCTGTCAGGCCCATTTGACCAAAGTGTTGTTTGTGTCAGCTATTTCCTTATAGATTTTCCTTCTGGGCAATATATCCATTGTTGAAAGTGGAATATTGAAATGTGTTACTATTTTTGTATTGCTGTATATTTCTACCTTCAGTTCTGTCAATGTTTACTTTATATATTTAGGTGCTCTGATGTTGGGTTCATATATATTTATAATTGTTATATCTTCTTGATGAACTAATCATTTTAGCATTATATAATGTCTTTTCTTGTCCCTTGTGACAGTCTTTGATTTAAAGTATATTTTGTCTGATATAAATATAGCTACCCCTGCTCTCTTTTGGCTACCATTTGCATAGAACATCTTTTTTCCATCCCTTCACTTTCAGTCTATAAGTGTACTTAAAAGTAAAGTGTATCTCTTTTAGATAGTATATAGTAGGTTCTTTTTTTATCCATTCAGCCACTCCATGTCTTTTTTTTTTTTTCTTTGTGAGGAGATCAGCCCTGTGCTAACATCCGCCAATCATCCTCTTTTTTTGCCGAGGAAGACGGCCCTGGGCTAACATCCGTGCCCATCCTCCTCCACTTTATACGGGACGCCGCCACAGCATGGCTTGCCAAAGCAGTGCGTCGGTGTGCGCCCGGGATCCGAACCAACGAACCCCGGGCCGCCGCAGCGGAGCGCGCGCACCCAACCGCTTGCGCCACCGGGCCAGCCCCACTCTATGTCTTTTGATTGAGAAGTTTAATCCATTTACATTTAAAGGAATTACTGATACGGAAGGACATACGGTTGGCATTTTTTAAATTTTTTTTGCCTATCTTGTAGTTCTTTTGCCATTTTCTTCCTCTCTTACTGTCTTCCTTTGTGTTTTGTTGATTTTTTTTGTGGGGGTATGCTTTGATATTTTTTTCCCTTTTTCTTTTGTGTATCTTCAATAGGTATTATCTTTATGGTTGCCATGAGACTTATGTAAAAGATGTTATAGTTATAACAGTCTATTTTAAGGTGATAACAACCTAACTTCAATCTCATACAAAAAGTCTGCACTTTAACTCCCCCCATATACTTTATTATTCATTTTGTAATTTACATTACTTATATTTGTATCTATTAACAAGTTTTTGTAGTTACTGTTATTCTTAATACTTTGTAATTTTTATGCTAAAATTAAAAGTGATTTACCGACCACCATTACAGTATTACATTATTCTGTATTTGTCTCTATATTAACCTTTTTCAGTAAGTTTGACTTTTCATAATTTTATTATAATGTTTCTCAGTGTAGACTTCTTTGGGTTCCTTCTATTTGGACTCTCCTTGGCTTCCTGAATCTGGGATGTCCCTATTGTCTATATTGATTTTTTTATGATGTCCCATAAGTCCCTTAGGCTTTCTTCATTCTTTTTCATTAATTTTTATTTTTACACCTCTGACTGAATATTTCAAATGACCTATTTTCAGTTTTTTTGGTTCTTTATTCTGCTTAATTAATTCTGATGTTGAAGCTCTGTTGAATTTTTCGGTTCAATTATTATATTCTGTTGCTCCGGATTTTCTTTCTTTCTTTTGTTTTCTTAATGGTTTCCATGTGTTGATATGCTCATATGGTTCATGTTTCATTTTTTTTTTTATTTCATTTGATTGCCTATCTGTGTTTTCTTTTAACTCACTGTGCTTCTTTCAGATGGTTATTTTGAATTCTCTGTCAAGCAATTCATAGATCTCTATTTCTTTAGGATTGGTGACTGGATATTTATATTGTTTCTTTGGTTGTATCATTTTCCCCTGATTCTTCATGTTCCTTGTAGGTAGCTTTGTATTGGTGTCTGTACATTTGAAACATCAGTTACCTCTCCCAGACTTTACGAACTGAGTTTGTCCATATTACTTTCTTACAAGTACTAGGGCTCTAGGTAAAGATTTTTCTGAGATCCTAATAAAGATTTGGGGACTTAATGTATTTAGTTCTAAGAGAACAACAGGTGAAGACTGACAGATAACTTGGCCAAATACAGTATATCAAACACTCATCTGGTAAGCTGACATTAGCCTAAATTTAGCTATAATTTTATGCAAAGAATATGGTGTTATGTTTTGACATCTCTTCTGCACCACTTCTAAATAATTAGCCTCGCTTTTCTCTCTTATTCCAAGCATTTCACAGTGACTGATTTTGCACATTGCCTTCCATCTTCTCACAAGTGGATATTGACAGCACTTTGACATAGGATGGTGTTGCCCTTTTGTTTCTATGTTCAGGGATCCTCTGTTATTACTGCAGTGTGAGCTTCTGAGAAAGCCTGTGTAGTACTCATACACATGAATTCAGCAGTTAATGCCCTATTGAGTGAACTTTTGGACAATAAAGAACAAGAGTTGATGGATAAATACTTCCCTGATTTTGTCTCCCAGTGCTGAATCTAGTCAGTAGTCACCCATAGCAGTGGTCAACTTGATAATTCCTCTTTTCCTGTATCCACTTCTTTCCTTGCGTCTCTCCCACATCCATCACTCCTGCCTCTGGGATCACATTCCTCAATAAAAGGATTTATAAACAGATTTTTGCCTTTGTACTGCTTTCTGGTGATCCCAGACTGAGAGGTTAATGATTTATTTTTCCTAGGATAAAAAGATCATTTACCTAGATTACTATAAACAGGGGAGATCAATATTTTTAAGGAAATTATGTCCATGCCAGAGGGTATTGCATTATACAGTAAATCCTTTAAAACACATACCATCTTTAGTTAGTTACAAAATAAATAATTCATTATAATTACACTGTATTTTTGTAGACTTTTAGTTTTGGCAGGCTTTCAATTTAATCCTCCTTATTACTTTGTGACTTTTTAACTACTCTTACATTAGTACACAGTATATTTAAGCATTTTATTTTGCACATATTTGGAGTTTGTTATATATTTTCTGGCATCAAATTCCTCCTTTCTCTTATAATACCAAGTCCCATTCAAATTCCATTTCAGTTTATCTCTTTTAGTAGCACTAAATTGTCATTTTCTCTTAGCAATTGTATTATTTAGTTTGATTGAAACTTAGTCATAGCGTATGCTTAAAAACAAACACAAAGAAGAAAAAGAACAACTTTACTGAATAGTGTTTATGTCCAGTTAAATTTCACTGATAGGCATCACCTTTATATTGATACATGCTCAATGAACCCATTTGTATCTTGTTTAAACAGCCAGAATCCTTTTCTAAAGTTATTTTTTGCTTTTCTTTTATTTCTCTATTTTTCCATTATCCTTGTATATATATTCTGTCTTGAATTGTCACTTTGTTGTTAACAATTTTCTAGATGACTGACTCAGGACTTCAGACAGATTTGAAGTTGCATTACCCTTTTCATGCAATTGGCTACCACCCAACGATTTCCATGTCCTTCTGCTGACATAAGATATTTCTTGCTGTTAGTCTGCTTTTTTCCCTTGGCCATATACCAGATTTTTCATAGATCATCTGTTTAAGTCCATCAAATAGAGTGTAAAATGTAGCATCTCAATAACTTTTCCAGCCTTCATAAAGTGGCATCATCCATCATCCATAATAGCATCCTTTCAAGCACTCAGACACAACATGTTTAAACCATGAACACATGAATCAAAACAGGAAATGACTTTAAAAAATTCTCTCTATTAAGAGCACACAGTTAAAATGTTTAACACCACTGTACACTTATAACCTGTTACTGAAATAAACAACCAGAAGCACCAAATTAAATTTAATTTTCATACTTACACTTATTTTTGGATTTTTAATTATTATACAAGACTTCGGCCATATATTTTGTCCTTAAAGTTGAGAATTGCATAGACCTAGGCATCAAAAACTGTCTTCAGCTACCTAAAGTCCTTCTAGTGCATATTTCAAGTATACCCATGTTTACTTTCTAAATGACTTTATTTGGGATTAGGGCTTGGCTGTCTGTCAACTTAGAGACTGAATTTCTTATGCCCTTAATATAATTATAGAATTAGGGACCTGAATCATTTATAAGAGCTAGAAAGTCACACATAAAATTAGTCTGTCAACAAAATTCTCAGTACAAAAAAAGATAATCAAGAAAATCAAACATAAAATTAGTTCATATGTTTCAAATACATCAAAAGAAAATGAAGAGATGGCATTACATGAAAGAAAACAAAAATAGAAAACCATATAGGTAGAAGTTTAAAAAATCAGGTAGGTAGGAAAAAGATAAAATAAATCATATAAATTAAAGCATTTATTACAATTAAAATATTAATAGATGGAATAAATTCTACTCTTAAAAAATATGAGAATGTTAAAATTCATGTAAGAATTCTCAAAGAACACAACTCAGATATCAAAAAATTTAAAATGTGTAAAAATATTAAGGTAAATGAAACACACATTTAACAGCTCAAGAAAACATCTAAGAGGATTCCTAGAATGAGACACAAGGGACAATAGCAAAGCAGCAAAATTTGAAGGGATAATTACTGTTAATAATTCAGATGTGAAGAAAAGTCATGAATCCTGGGGAAAAAATGAGTTCTTAATACAAAGGAAAAAAATTAAAAAACTACAGAACCTTAAGTATAAAGACATTGGTTAAAACTACCAAGGAAAAATACCAGATTATTAAAAAGAAAAAGAATGACAATTAGACTGACAGTTGACTAATTGTATTGTCAGAGACAATACATTATAAAATAAAGTTGTATCTTCAAAGCGCTAACAGGGAACTCTTCCATACTACATATTCTTACTCAGCTAAGCAATCATTTAATATCGAGAGTCAAATACAGAGTTATTTCAGTATCAGAAAAACTAAGAGTTAAAAATCCTAGCACCCTTTTAAAGTTTTATCCGTAGTTTAACTTCATCAAGCATCACACACACACAAACACATATGGAAAGACTGAATTAAAAAAAATTGTGATCTAAGGAGTGGATATGTTTGTGTATACACTTGCATATATGTATTGACTTAATTAAATTTATTATATAAATTAAGAGTGATACATGAATTTTGTATTTGGTTTCTGAAAATGAAATTTGTTTTTAGGTGACAAAATGTAATACAGGCATGGATATTTATAGATTTCTAAATTTGTTTTATTGTTTTAAATGGTTACACATGTCTTAACTTTAATATAGTAAGTATATAAAATAAATTAAAAGAATGACCTTATAAATCAGTGAAATAATGTTCAAAAGGATTATAGGGTAATATTTATCAAGAATGAAATATCAAAAAAAAAATAATTGAATTCAGCATTCATTCACTAACAACAGTAAAAAATGCTTTCCTAGAAAACTAGGAAGAGAGCTGAACCTGTTCAAACTGATAAAATATATCTACCAGAAACTTGAATAATCAGCTTTTTCCTGTGGAGAAATTTCCTGATAAGATAAGGAGCAAAACAAGTATGCCCTCTATAATTGCTTCAGTTCAGTACAATACATCTGGATTAATTCAATGCCACAACATAAAGAAAAAATAAAATCATAGGGATTGGAGAAAAGAACTAACATCCTTTTTATTCAGAGATAATATGATTGTATACTGGAAAAAATTAGAGACTGTATAGATCAACTAGAAATTTGTACTGTGTATGGTTACTGCATTCTAGATCAACATATAAAAAATTTTTAGCTCTTATGTATAGATTTAAAATATAACTGAGTATGCAATCTGCTCATAATACCAGAAAATATAAAATGTATAGATGAATCCATGTAAATATATATGTGGTATACTTACTTGAGTAACAATAAAACATTTTAAATTACATAGAACTCTTAAATAAATGTAAATATATACAGTATTCATGGATAGGGAGATGAAGTATAAGAAGGGCATCAATTTTCACCAAATTAATCAGTAATGTTTTGCTATCACAGCAGAATTTCACAGAAAACTTGACATTCTGTTCCTAAAAGTCACATAGAAAAGTAAAGAGTGCATAAATGTCAATAGAAGTTTAAAGAAAATACTTTGTGAAATATTTGTTATAAAGAGGTATCAAAATGTAATATAATGCGGTATTAAATAGAAGGATATGGTAGCAAAGTAGAAAAATAGTTCAAAGAATAGAGATCAAAGAAATAGACTTGAGACTATATAGAATCATGATATATTATTATGAAGATATCGTAAGATAGAATGTCTAGATGGACATTCAAATAAATGTTGTAGAGGCAATTGCTTATCATATGGGAGAAAAAAACACACAAAAAGCTTACCTTATCCTGTACACTCAAAAAAGTAACTAAATATAAAATTTACATTTTTAAATTAAATTAAGTTTTTTTTTTTTTAGTTTGTACAAATTAGTGTCCATTCAGCAAAACAAAATCCATGCCAGGAAGCTTAATAGATGGAATTTAATATGGCACCTTATTACAAAACTGATAGAAAAGTTAAAAGGGCATCCAGGGGTAAATGAGACAACCTAGATATTAATAACAGCAAAGTAGGATTGGAAGAGAGAAAGGAGGAGTTGATGAAACCAGAGATGAGGACTTGGTGTTGTCCAACAGAAGAAGGAGTTACAGTGGGGCTGCCCAGTAGGAACTAGGACCATAAAGGGAAGAGCTACCTGAGGAAGCTGGGCAAGTAACTATCGGAGAGGTCATCACCCATTGTCCAATTATCTCCTTATTTATGGAAGAAATCAGGATGGCTGGACCCGACCAGAAGCAGAAAAGTTGGGATAGGATGTCAACCTTCTGCAAAGCAAAACAGAATAGGAAAAATATGGTAATGAATATGACAGCAAGATGACACAAAAACAAAATGTCAGAATATATTTATTCAGTAAACATTGATAGGTATGTAAAAAAGAAAGGCTAAATAAAATATTTTATAATTGACTGCATTTACATTTTGGAAATTTTTATGGAGGTATAATATTCATAAAGTAAAAAAATTCTTGAATATACAACCCATTTCAAGATATAGAGCATTTCTAGCACCATAAGAATTCAATATATTTACTAACTCAATAAAATTTTATATATATATATTTATTTTACTTCATTTAACAAATAAAAATAATATAAAATACAGGGCCAGCCCGGTGGCATAGTGGTTAAGTTTGTGCATTCCGCTTTAGCGGCCTGGGGTTCACCGGTTCAGATCCTAGGCATGGACCTACTCACCGTTCATCAAGCCATGCTGAGGTGGCACCCCATATAGAAGAGCTACAACTCTACAACTATGATACATAACTATGTACCTGGGCTTTGGGGAGAAAAAAAGAAAAAGAGGAAGATTGGCAACAGATGTTACCACAGCGCCAATCTTCCTCAAAAAAAATAAAAATAAAAAACAATGTAATTCATTTGAGGTAAATGTTTTCAGTAAAATATAGGGAAATTAATTTGAGAATTTCTCTCTCACTCAAAAAAATATCTCATTTGCTGAAATAGAGCAATAGAACAGTGTAGTTTAAAATTCGTAAGTATAGGGAAATTTGGCAAAAAGAGAGAAGAGAGAAGAGTCACATACCTGTGACTGCTGAGCTGTGCGAAAGTTTCATTTCCTGATATAAAATTCTGAAGCACTTGGCTTTTGTTCAATCACAATCCAAACAGCAAAACCAGCCAAGTTTCATATAAATAACATTTAGTTTCCCAGAGCCTCATGTCAGGCAATCCACACAGCTTTTTGGATTTTCTAGTTAAGTAAAGTTTGTAGTAAAACTTTTTAAAAATGTTTTGGATATGTTTCCCTGCAAATTTTGAGTGACATTACCTTCAAATCTGAAGATTATTACTATTAATATTAACCCTTGATGTTCAAAAATATTTGTGTTAATTTGTAAACATTACACAGATTCTAAAAGGTTTCCACACTCCTAGTGTTTTTTGAAATTCAAAGGGGACCTCTTCCATAATTACTTATTATTTTAAAGTAGACTCATGTACAGGAATTTAAAGTGTTACACTTAACATGACTTATAGTTAATATATGTGGTTATTTAATTTACTTAATATATTACAGTAGTTTGTGTTACAATGTATAGCATCAAGACAGCAATCTCCCTCATGGGTAGCACAAAGTTCTATCTGATGAGGTCTAAACGTCAATCTAACTCTCTGCCCTACCTACCACCTACCCACCTAACTAGCTCCCTTGTAGATATATTATATACTTTTAAGAAATTTCAAATTTGCTGGAAAGAGCTGAAGGAAGGACAAAAGGAGAAAGGAAGCAATCGATCTTTTTATATTGGGGATATACAGTGAAATGTTTTAGTATATGTAACAGGAAAGTATGATAATAGTTGTAATGTCCTAGACGTGAAATCTCACTCCACAGTGCAAGCCTATTTAAGTTATTCTACCATTAATTGAAGATTCTTGTGCATATTTCATTCTGTTACCAAATAAATAGTAATCTAACATCAAATTGATGGTTGATTCTATAACCTTATTAATGTTTCTAAGTCCTCAGCTTTTTACATTCTACCTTGCTCTATAGCCAGCTCATCTTTTCCTGTACGTTTAATAATCTTTAAGCTAGTTTCATCTCTAGGATTATGAGAGGAAATATGAATTCTATTATACAGGAATGGTAACAAAGAATTAGAAAGATTCATGTTACTGAAATTCATGTTTCTAAAAGATGTCAAATAATGTGTTTCCCCAAGATAATTTTTTCTCTAAATCTTTGATGGTAAATAATCTATGAACTAATTACACCAAAGTCGTCACTGGTTGGATATAGCTCACATAACATTTGAACAACAACAGTGACGTTGTCTACTTGCATGCATAAAGGCATTTATTCCATCACATCACCTAGTAAAGTAGGAGTATACTTTAAAGTTAAGATTGAATTTAAATGCAATATCTTTCCAATAAACTAAAATGATTCACACTTCAGAACTTCAAAAATAATGCCAAGATTTTAGGTTTAGCAATAAATTTTTTTTTCCCGGAAAACATCAATACTTTGCAAGAAATTTGGGGCATGAGAAAATTCAAAAACTTCCTATTCCATAAGCTCAGAACTTATGAAAGCTCCAAGAATGAAAACGTCAGACATTCAAATGTACCACTTAGTTGATGCATATGCACAATGACTTTTCATTTCAGGAATAAGAAAAGACTAAGTAAAGAGGTTGCTTTTAACAATGTCAGTTCTACTTAGTAAACATAGATTAAAATAGATCATTTTATTTTGTTTAATATATTGTGTAAATAATTTGTCAAGAATAAAATAGATTGTTTTATAGATTGATAGTGGGACTAGAATCTCTTGTTTTATAGATTGATAGTGGGATTAGAATCTCTTTTAGGAAGTTGCTTCTGTTAAAACTATAATGTGCAAAATATATAAAAATGAAAAGTATAATACTAAGAGCATTTTGAATTCACTAAATGTTAAAATGTTATTCAGTCTTTTAGCTATTATTTAATTGAGTTGTTACTTCTTGGCATTAGATCATGTTCTAAGACTGATATTAGACCATGAAAGACTAAAAAATATCTGAAAGTAGTATTTTTAAGATCAATTTAAGGACAGAATAACAATAATAATAATGGCAAACTTATATATAGGTTATCTAAATATCAAATATCAAATAGTGAGAGAGCTGGAATCCAATTCCAGCAGTCTGGAACTAAATTCTGTATTCTTTTTTTTTTTTTGTGAGGAATTTTAGCCCTGAGCTAACATCTGTTGCCAATCCTCCTCTTTTTGCTGAGGAAGACTGGCCCTGGGCTAGTATCCATGCTTATCTTCTCCTGCTTTATATGGGACGCCACCACAGCATGGCATGATAAGCAGTGCGTAGGTCTGTGCCGGGGATCCGAACCCTCGAACCCCGGGTCGCTGAAGTGGAACACGTGAACTTAACCACTACACCACCAGGTTGGCCCTAAAGTCCATATTCTTAATCACTACTGCATCAAAAAATATATATGTGATATGTAATTTAAGGTAAAAGTAGTTTAAAGTAAAATTGAATTGTAACTATTTCTGTTTCCCATACCAGTGGGCTGTAGTAAGGTAATTCATTAATTCATATCAGTGAAAAGGAGATTCCTAGACTGATTCTTTCTGTTTAGAGATCTGATAAGGGGAAAAAAAAGGAAGCCTTGTCGAGTCCTCCAGCACTCCTAAATGGTGAGTTACCAAGTGATGGGTATTTGTTTAAATCTAGAACTGATTAGTGAGTAGAGATATAAACTCAACTGCTTGATAAAGAGGAAGAAATGAATATTAAA
The DNA here is from genome assembly GCF_020826845.1 of Diceros bicornis minor. Lineage (NCBI taxonomy): Eukaryota > Metazoa > Chordata > Mammalia > Perissodactyla > Rhinocerotidae > Diceros > Diceros bicornis. The sequence continues at coordinate 51,754,757 of NC_080759.1, read as the reverse complement.
GATGTTGCCCAGAAAACAGAAGAGTAGGAAGAGCAAATCAAGTTGAGAGAGAGAGAGAGACTATCTTATGATCTAACCATTCCATTACAGGTATTCACTCAACAGAAAAACGTGTATATGTTTACCAAAAGATATGTGTAAAGAAGACCATAGTAGCACTGTTCATAATATCCCAAACTATTAAACTACTCAATGCCCAACAAGAGTGGGAGATTTTTTAAAAATTATGATATATTAATACACTGGAAAACTGTATAGCAATGAAAGGCAATCAACTAACACTGCATACAACAACATGGATGAACCTTACAAACCTGATATAGTAAATGAAGTCAAAGACAAAAGAGTAAATCAATGCAGAGTACAGAATGAGTAGAGTGGCTTTATGTCTTCCAAAAATTCCTTAATATTTCTTCTTAGAGATGGAATCATTTCATTTTTACAATTTTCTTGTGAGTTTATAATTTTGATATATCATTCTTGATATTTCAATGATATTTTCAGATAATCACTATTGCTGGATGTCCACTAAGTTTTATTTTCCTTTAGATTCATTTGTGTTTTATTCCTGGAAATTTTGTTTTCAGGATTTATATTTTACTCCTTGGAGTATTTTCTCTCATACAAGGCATTCTTAGATTTTTTTAAAAAAAGCTTTTTATCTTTCAAAGTCTTTTTATTTTATCCACTTGCCAATTCCTATGCTTATTTTCTTTGCTGGTTATTATAGTATTTTAACAAAATTAAATTTCACATATTAGATGCTAATTCTTTATCATCTTTTAACAACCTGAATACTTCTCCACAACAAAACCATACTTTATTTTATGATTCATAGTCAAATGGCATAATGGAAAGACAAACACTCTTCTAAGTCTTTTTGGATTTAAATTTAAATAATTTAAATAATTAAAATATAATTTAAATTATTTAAAAATAATTCAAATGTAAAAAATAATTCTTCTATATAAATGTAATATCACTATAGAAAATATGACGTGATTCTTTCACAATCCTCAAATCTCTTTTTATACGTTGTTTACCAATTTTGTACTCAATCTTACATATGAGTTATTGATATTTTTACCAAGATAAAGGGCATGGAAATTACCAAGTATTTTATATAGTAGCAACTTCATCATCTAAAATTGGAAATAATTTTTTAGGTTATATACCCACTGGTTCTAAGGATTGTGTATGTGTGTGTTTGAGCATCATCTAATAATGTGCTTCATTATAGACAGTGTTTTTTTAATGGGAGGTTAAAAGCATTTTTCTGTATGTAAAACACGAAGTTTTTTTCTTCTCATATGGTAATTCGGAGTATTATTAGTATCTCTGTCTAAGGGGAGGATGGAGGATAAACAGAATTATACTTGAGTTCCACATAGTTTTATCACTAGTATATCTTATAAAAATGGTAAGCAGACACATTTTGCTTCTGGCTCTGAATAGCAACGGGGTTCGGAATCACATTCATCTTATAAACAGCCTCAAAATTGGATAAAATATTGGAAACTTTTTTCTGACATCAGACAAGAGGCAGTGTAGGGCTATGATTCTTAAGACATGGAAAGCTTACAAAGTGAGCTCCATGGTTCCCCAGAGTTTTGGGGGCATGGAAATATCTACACAGTGGCTGCAGGAGGAGGAACCCAAATAGAAACTGGCAATCCTGCTGAGTGATACAGACACAGCTCAAGCTTGAGGGAGAAGAAGGAGACACTGACAAGAGTTCCAAAAATCTGCATAGGTTTGGCCTTGAGGCTTTGGCATACATAAGGTGAAATTCCACAAGGGAAGGCTAAGAAAATCTTGAAAAAGATTTATGAAGCAATTATAATCCACACAATTCCCAGAGCTCACAGAAGGCGGCAAACTTGCGAATCTCTGCTAGCTGGAGTAGAGCAGCTGTGTTAAATACAGCGACATTCAGTAGACATCGCTATGCTTGCAAAGGCAAATTAAACCTGAAACAAAATATCACTATCTCTTCACAAATAAGACTTATTTAAAATTAATTCTCTTTCATATGATCTTTACCGGCTGTTAGATTTCATGTGTAATCTTGTATAAAATTTTGGGGAATATTTGTTTATTATTCAGAAAATTTTGCAAAAAGAAGAATTTTTATTCCTGGAATTTTGAAATTACTCATCCATAAAATTGTCTGCAACTATAAATTTTGAGGTCATATCTTTTAAAGCAAATCTATTTTTAAAATTCTGGCATATGGGCAATATGCTTACTTTAATAGCAATAAATAAAAGATGAGAATATCCCACACTTATGCTGTCTTCTTCAAAACCCTTCCTTTCTAAATAACCATATGGAAACAAACATGTTTCCCAAATGTGTTAACATGTTCTAAGATATAAAACTAGATTGTTATAGCTTGTTATAGCACAAATTGTATTTGTATGTTCTCTCACTTTAAAAATACTAACTGTTTAAAAAACAACAACAAAAACCAAGCTCGTAGATAGAGAGAACCGATTGGTGTTTGCCAGAGGTGGGGGTGGGGAGTGGGCAAAATGGTTGAAGGGGTTCCAAAGGTACAACCTTCCAGTTATAAAATAAATAAGTCCTTGGGATGTAATATGCAGCATGATGACTATAGTTAATAATACCGTATCACATTTTTGAACATTGCTAAGAAAGTAAATCTTAGAAGTTTCCATCATAAGAAAAAAAACAATTTGTAACTATATATGGTGATGGATATTAACTAGAATTATTGTGGTGATCATTTCATAATGTATACAAATATCAAATCTTTATGTTATACACATGAAACTAATATAATGTTGTATGTCAATTATACCTCAATCAAAAAAATTTAACTGCTTACTTTCTGCTTTATAATTATAATTAATACGTTTTAAAAACATATAAATACATTTGGCAATCACCATTCTTTTTAAATAGTTGGTTGCATCACCAAGTCACATTTTCAGAAAAAGATGATGGGTGATGGCATACCAAATTCCTTGCATATTTGCTAAATTCTTGCTTACGACTCTCAAGATACTTTCCTTTTACCGTTAGTTTTCTTTCTAATTCTGCTGAAATGTGTGCGTTTATTCTTCATTTTCATTTAAAAAATTTTTAATTACACATAGTTAGGAAGAAATTACAACAGACACTCATGTATACTCCAGAATAAAATATAATGTTAAGTTTTAATATGTTTGACCAAATCTGTTTATCTTAACATAAATTGCAAACTTTACAGATACAGTTGAAATAGTCTTTGTTTTTTGCTAAGGAAGATTTGCCCTTACCTAACATCTGTTGTCAGTCTTTCTCTATTTTGTATGTGAGCCACCGCCACAGCATGGCCACTGATAGACGGGTGTTGTAGGTCCACACCCAGGAACCAAACCCAGGCTGCTGAAAGCAGAGTGTGTTGAACTTAACCAGTAGGCCACTGGGGCTGGCCCTGAAATACTTTTTTTAATCCTTTCCAAATTATATGCCTCATTTTTTCATGCTTTGCAAAGCATCATTATTTCTAATTTGGGATGTTTGTTTCCCATTCATGCTGCTAATTTCTTACTCTATTCGTGTGGATGTATTAAGAATGAGCTGTATATTTTTACTTAAACTTATGTTGATGCTGTCCTAGTTAAAGTATAATGCAGCAACTTGTTTCTTGAGCAAGACTTTGACTTTGAAACCTAGCCATATTAAAAGTACAGTTTATTAATTTCAACTGTTTCAACATTAAAGCAAATAATGATAATGCAATTTATTCAAGTGATGGACAGGTTTGCTGTTTCTAAATTCTGCTACAAAAGGATTCTGCAATAGAAATCTTTGAATGTGTCTCTAATGCATGAAACTGGAATTAAATTGTTGTTGTTTGATATGAAAAAATTGAATTAGATTGACTGTTGCTCAATTATTTCCAAATTATGCATACCACGTCATGCTTGCTCCAGCAATATTAACTTATCATTCAATCTAGTAGTGCTCAGCTTTTCCCTCTTATTTCTCCCCAATCTGATAAGTTGAATGGAATACTTTACAATAAGTATATCTCTACTTGATTATCTGTCAGTGTTTGTTACGTGTATTAGGAAACTTTGCTAGCATATGAAAATATATTTATCACTATGTCTTATGAATTACCCTTTTGTCATTTTGAAATATTTGTCTTTACCTATGTTAATATCTATTATCTCTGAATATCTGCTCTGGCTGATTTTAATGTAGCTATTAGTGCCTTCTCTTGCTCAATTTTTATCCATCATTTTACTTTCAACCTTTCTGCATTTTTATTTTAAAATGCATCTCCTGTGGATAGCTTATAGTTGGTCTTGTTTTCTTTTAAATCTAATGATAATCTCTTTCTTGTAATAGGCATGTTTAGTCCCTCTATATTTCATTTAGTTATTGTCATTTGGGGACTTAATGTCCAATTTTGCTCTTTTTTCTTCCCTTACAACTTATTTTTTTATTCTTTGTTTCCAATGTCTTAGCTTATTTTAGGATGACTGATATTTTTAATATTCCATTAAATTTCTTTTATTGGCTTTTAGCTGAACCTCTTGGTTTGTTTGTTTGTTTGACTATATTTTAGTGATTGCTCTGGGAATATAAAAAATCATCTTTAACTTATCATTGGCTATTTAGAGTTAATGTGTAACACTTTATGCAATATGTAAGAATCTTGTAGCAGCACAGTTTCATTTGCCAGCACTCCATCTTTTGTGATAGTATTTTCTTATAATGTTACATCTATGTGTGATATAATACTCATGGTAAAATGATGTAATTTTATACATTGTGTTGCCTTATAAGTAAATTAACAGATGAATAGAAAAAGATATTCTCAGAATTCTGTTGCTGGCAAAAATGGAGTAATAGGAATCAGAATTCCCCTTCTAATTGAAATAACAAACAAGCAAGCAAAAATCTAGAAAAATAAATACCCACAATTTTCAACATTCACAAGACATCAGGCAATAAAGGACAGTGACCCCTGAGAGATGGGGAACAAGTGATGTGGATCCTAGAGTGTGTCAGCTTACTGCCTGGAGAGTTTCCAGACTGCAACATCGGACGGGTAACCTGGGTGGAACCCTGCAGACCCCTGAGTTGAGATGGCTGCAATTCGAGGAAGCTAGAGGTAGCACAGAGACACAGTACAGAGAACTTTTGAGATATGTAGAGGCCCTTCCCCTACGGTATTCAATAGATTACTGATTGATACATTCATGTAAGGAAACTACCTGAAAGAATTAAAGAGAATAGCATCCTTTGGGACTATACATGGTCTGGAATACTTCATGTTTCCACCAGCCAGAATAAAAAGCTTGTTAACTAATGAGCCATTTGGTAGAGTATTTAAAAGGTTTTGATCTCAGTAGTGAGTAATAATTAAGCCTTAGACTAAACATTGTTTAGGCCTCACCTAACAAATTTTAAAAGCAGGATAAAAAGTGACAAGTTTTTATCCTCCCAGAGAAAAGTCATCCCAGAGAAAAGCTAAAGCATATATATATATACAGTTTACATATATATAAACTTTTCAGCATTCAACAAAATAAAATTTATAATGTGAAAATCAATCAAAATTTAAAAGGCATGCAAAGAAACAGGAAAATATGACCCATGATGATGAAAAAAAAATCAGTCTGTTGAGACAGTCCCAGAAATGACACAGATGTTAGAATTAGAAAGCAAGGAAAATAAAAAGTTATTACAACAGCATTCTATATGCCCAAATTTAAATATAGACATGTTCATTACAAATAAACCAGAATCAAACTTTGAGAAATTAGAATCACAGTGTTTGAGACAAAAAATAAATTGGATGGGACTAATGGCAGATTCAAAATTACAGAAGAAAAGATTAGTGAATATGTAGACACAGCAAGAACCCGTAAAACAAGAAATAAGAAAAAAAATAAGTAGAGAATCAATGAGTTTGGGAAAACTTCATTAAGTGTAATGAAGAATAATTGGCATACTCATGGGGAAGGGGAGGAAAAGTAACTGGAGAAATAACAGCTGAAAATTTACCAAATTTGATGAAAATGATAAACCTTTATATCCAAGCAGTTCAATGAACCCTAAGCAAAGGAAGGAGGAGGAGGAGGGGGAAGAGGAGGAAGATTACACCAAGGGGCACAAAAATAAGATTTTACAAAACCAGCGATAAAAATAAAATCTTAAAAGAAGTCAATTATGAAAGACACATAATGCATTGAGAAACAAAAATAAGGGTCAGCAGATTATTCATCAAAAACAATGCAAGAAACAAGAAAATGGAGCAGTGCCTTAACACACTGAAAGAAAAAAAAATCTTTTAAAATGAGGGCAAAATAAAAGATTTTTTCAGACGTACAAAACCTGAAGGATTCATCACCAGCAGATCTGTAGTACAAGAAAGCTTGTACTTGTTAAAGGAAGCTCTTCTGCAGAAGGAAAATGACACCAAATGGATATGGATTTTCACAAAGAAGTGAAGAATACAGGAAAAAGAAACTACATGGAGAAATATATATAATTATATATTTTAACATTTACTATTTTAAAGATTTCCAATTATTTAAGCATTTTTAAAAGTCAACTTTTTTAAAGAACAATAATAACACAGTATTTATTTACTATTCATACTATTACAGCACATTTGTTATTCACATTAAACCATCATTAAAGAGATATTTCACTTTGCAAATAAATGCCAAAAATTCCTTTAAATAGAAATTTTTGCTTTAAATTACGTTTAAATGTTTCCTTACAAATGAGATACTTAAAGATTAGAATGTCAATCTAATGTAATCTCTGTTGCTATCAATAATAAGCAATACATGCAGTCTCTGAAAATATTCTGAAAGTTAAAATTAAAAATATGATTTTCATAAATATTTGGTAGACATTTTACTGTTAAGAAATTCAACTGAATTACCAAAAAAAAAAATTACATCTGTAGTTACCTTTGATTTTTACTGTAGGATATTTACATTTCCATCTACTTCCTTCTTTGTCTCTACTATATCGATAGGCACACTTTCCTTTACTGATTATGCTATAAGCTTTATAACTAAACTATATTAACAGTGATTTGCAATTCTTTTTCCTTTGAGACACTGATTGCCTATATCCCACACACTTACTCTTTCCTCATCACTGCCTCCAGCATTTTTTTCCTAAAATAAATCTTATTACATCACTTCTCTCCTCAAAAATCTGTTGATTTTTATTTCCTAATAAAGTATTACAATCTGGTCCCAATTCAATGAGTTGTCCTACACAAAGCTCATTGGGTAGCACCTGTACATAGTAGGTATTCCAGACATGTTAGTCCCTTGAATAACTTTATCCCCTGACATTTCACTCCTACGGCATTTACTCCGATCCCAGTGAACCCCTCACAATTATCTGAATATAATTCCAGGGCATCCCTTTTTACCATTCTATGCCTTTGCATCTATTATTCCCTCTGTGTCAAACACCTTTACTCCTCCTTGACCCTTTCATATCTTCACAGGAAACAGCCACTGCCTTCCTGGTTTGGAGCATTCACTACCTCCTCTGGACTCCTAAAGTCCTTTCCTTGAACAATGCTAAAACAGTGGCTTTATGGGTCTTGTTATTTGTGTATTTTCAACCATAAAGGATTGCATGTGTTTAGTTAGGACTGTGAGTAATTTCTGAACTCATGGCATGGCAACAACACAGAAATTTATTTATAGAACTGAGTAAATCCTGAGTAGCCTTTAAAAGTGATTCCAGTGGGTTCATTTATAATATATATTTTTACCCTTTAAATATTGACATCCCTACAGCTGGCATTGTAAACAATTCAACTGGCAAGAGAAACATGGCACTATAGGAGGAAAAAAATGACTTTAAGGTGTAATTTTGATTGTGTATGGTAGATATGTGGCAGGTATTTAAAAAGTCTATATGTGTGTGTATATATATGTGTGTATACACATACACACACACACAATGGAATACTACTCAGCCATAACAAAGACAAAATCATCCCATTCACAACAACATGGATGGGCCTTGAGGGTATTATGGCAAGATAAGCCAGACAGAGAAAGGCAAACACCATAAGACTTCACTCCTATGTGGAAAATAAACAAATACATGGACAAAGAGAACAGATTAGTGGTTACCAGAGGGGTAGGGGGTTGGAGGGTGGGCATAAGGGGTAAAGCGGCACATATATATGGAGACTGACAAGTAATAATGTACAACTGAAATTTCATAATGTTATAAACTATTATGACACCAACAACAACAAAAAAAGTCTTTGCACTGACATTATACTATCTTAAAAATGACTTGAGATAGTGTTCTTCCAAGACGTTTCTAAGAGTGTGCATTAGAAATTGTGAGTGGATAATCCTCAACCCAGGTGACACACAAGGACCTAGGGGACGTCAGCGATGTCAGAGTTACAGGAGAGCAGGATATGAAGAGGTGCCTCAGGTGTGTTTGAGTTGTAAACACTTCAGTAGTCTTTAGGAGCATCTTAATCCATCCTTCTTAGAGAACTGGTAACACACTCCAGGTTAACCCTGTGTCCTATTTTTAGCTTACCGAGAAATGTAACTTCCAGATGTGATTTTGATTATGCCAGAATTTTGCAGTGAACATATTTACAGGCAGTACAAAGTGCAGAAATGTGACTAACAATTTAAATGTTATACTTATAGTTCTATCATCATATGTATTTAAAAAATCACGTAGTACTAAAAGTATTGTATCAAAAACTTCAGTTGTTTTTTGTAACCCACATTCCCAGGCCCCAGTCTGTTTCCCAGAATTAGTGATTTTCACTTCTTTATTTTGATCCCTGTGTTTTAAGCAAAATCCTTATGATTTTTTTCTTACATTATCAATTTTTAGACAGCATATATCCATTGACTTTTAACTATTGGTTACCGGATTTCTCTTGTTTACACGACCATTCTCACCTCTATTTTCCTCATCCACCTAAAATTTGACACTATCACAATATTTGATTTTACATGATTATCATTTTACTTTATCATTTTGAATATCATGCTCTATGTTGAGCCAAGTGGTCTACTATGATTGTTTCCTTTATTGTACAATTTTTGTTTTTCTTTTAACTAATAATGACTTTGCTTTTAAATTTTTTTTGTTACTCTAACATATAGCTGCTGCTAAAATACTCTGAGACAACTGTCAATCACCTAGAAATTACTGTCCAAATATTTAAACATTTTAAATCATCTGTCAGTGCTGTTTGGTTTTCTTGTTTGCAGCAATTCCCTCACTATGGATGCCATCTTTTTAATATGATGTGCTCTCTCAACCTGGCATTCACTGCCATGCTCTTGGCTGGATCCTCTGTTTGTTGGGTCACATGTATTTCTTGTTTTTGATCTGCTCCTCCTTTTCAGTAGTGTACACTCTCCAGTAGCTTCCTCCTGGCTGTGTTTGTGTGTAAAAGGAAGGATCCTGCACCAGTTGTAACGGGCTACTTTTATTTTTTGGTGAGAAAGTTTAGCCCTGAGCTTACACCTGTTGCCAATCTTCCTCCTTTTGCTTGAGGAAGAGTGGCCCTGAGCTAACATCTGTGCCCATCTTCCTCTATTTTGTATATGGGACACTGCCTCAGCATGGCTTGGTGAGAGGTGTAGGTCTGCAGCCGAGATCCAAATCTGAGAACCCGGGCTGCTGAAGCAGAGCAGGCTGAAATTAACCAGTACGCCACGAGGACTGCCCCTGTAATGGGCTACTTTTTGCAGCAGTAGGATATGACTCCAAATCTTGGGCTTAACAAACAAGAGTCCCTTTTAACTTGGGCTGCCTTTCTAACTGTGGCAGCAGGGAGTTCTACTCATTGTAGTCTACCAGGGACCCAGGCGGCTGCTGGCTTCTTTTCTACGTTTCCACTTATCCACAGCTATGGAATGGGAAGAGGATGTGGCCAACCTCACGTTGGTTTTTAAAGCTCTGAAGAAAAGGCAGTACACTTTTTACCTGCATTTCCTCGGTCAAAGTAAGGCACACGGCCAACCTAAAATCATAAGTAGGAAAGAAAACTCCTAGTATGTGCTCGGGAAGTGAAGCACTGGAAATATTCAGGGGGACTGAAGTAATGACAAAAGCCATAGTCAACCTATGTGAAGTTCCTTTGAAACCAGCTAGTGTCTTGACATTAATCAGACCACCAAGCCAAAGAGAGAATTCACTTTCATTCTGACGTTTTCATTTCCTCAATTCCTTTCACATGTAGCCACTCCCCCTTCAATGCCACGCACAGAGAAGGACATTAATTTATCTTTATGACCATGCTGCTGGTGACACTCAGTGACTCTTACACACAGCACGTGACAACACATACCCATAGTCAATCTGTTTTATTTCTTCATCTTTCTTTCCTGACTACATAGTTTAACAACCTAGTTCTTTTTTTCCTGCACATATTATTCCAGTGATGTCCTGTTTGTCACTACTGCCCTATTCTCATGACTTTTAATAAAAAACACAATAATGATCACATTAAAAGATCGTTTAAAGCACATTCAGTATGATTACATGCACTGATATTATCAGACCTTGCCTCGAATGCCAGATGCATCTCCAAATTGCCAAGTTGATGTGATCACTTGCTCCACTGCAGTCTCACCCAGGATCTGAATTGAAATGTGGATGCCTTCGGTCATTCCTGTGCACAGTTCTTATGGGCCTAACTTTACCATTTTGTCACAATTATTGGGGCTACCTCACATGCTTCCAGTAATTTTCTCCAGAAATCTGGAATGTTATGGAATCCTCCAAAACTAGTGGTAGTCATGTCCTTATTGAAAAAATTTTCAATCCCATTATCAAGCTATTGATAAAAATGCCAAAAGCCTGTTATAATTGTTGTTTCTACCTTGGATTGACATTGTGCTATTTGCAAATCCTCTTTAGCGTAATCCTTCTATCCTTTGGAAAGCCACAAAACTGTATCAGAACCTAAACAATTTTTAACTTGATTGATGAGTAGATCATTTTAGACAAAATCAAAAGCTTTTTTTTACAGTTAATTTCACTGCCATCTATTGATTCTTCTCAATAATCTGAAACTAGAGGAAAATATTCACAATTTAATGCATACTGTTTGCAATGAATAATGCAAATACTCCAGTGATTGATGATCTGTTTATCCAAAGTTAGACATTTTGAAACATGCCTTTAGTAGTATAGTCTGGAAAAATCTACTCATATGTATAAGAAAACAAGGATTCCATTTTATTTAATATTTAGTAAGTTTGAAATATGTTCAAAACTCAAAAGCAAAAAAGGACCAATACATCATCTCAGTAAGAGCCAGTTTTAAAATAACACGTGGATTTTTAATATTGCAATTATAGTGTAATATTAAAAGGATTAGCAACATGATACTTGCAAACCTTCATGATCTTCAAAAGCATAGGGACGAAGTTTTGGTTGCTATTTAAATAATGTATGATAGCTCTTCAAAGTGTGTGGTATTAAAGATAGCTGAGACGTATAGCTTATTCCATTTTAACATGTACCTCTTTAGTTAAAAATAATGTTTCCTGTTCTTTCAGTTACAGATGATTGAGGCTTTATTTTAGATTTATTTTAAAAGTAATTAGTTTCTTTAACTACGTCTCAGTTCCTAGTAACTAATCATGAAGAGAAAGACCTTGAGAATCGGTAAGCCAATGTTTTGTCATTAAATTATGTTAAAATATTTTCCAGGACATATCACATTTTGAGCAATAATGAATAAAAGTAATTTTTTTTTTTATTGTGGCCTCATTTTGAGTGGGAATTGCTTGTCTTTGTGCCTCCTGATTTGTGTTAAGTCCCTCCACAGTGTTTTCAAGGTCCCTGTGTCTGTACAATCGAGGGCTAGCTATTGGGTGTTTATGCCACATACATAAATTGAGGCCCCACATTCAAATGTTTCAAAGCTTTATTTATTCATTCATTCATTTATTTTCAACCATTCATTCGTTTACTTGCAGATTAATTTTCCACCAAGAACTTTGCATAATAGGGAAGTAAACTTTCTTGATACTTCCCTAGATTAGAAAAAAGAGTTTTCTAGTTTTTAAAGAATAGGGCCACTTTCTTCCAAATTTCTATGTTGCAAAGGCTAAGGCTGATTCGCCTTATTTTGATTTTGTGCCTCGTGCCTCTGCAGATGACTCTCTACACTTCTCTGCCTTGCTCTCTACATCCAGGAAGTTAACCTGTTTTGATGGCATCAAGGCTCTTCCTTACCTTCTGCCTTCTTTTTGTGTTTGAGCAATGGGAAGCACTGTCAAGAAATGAATGGAGAGAGAGGAGGTCAGCGTGGTTCATTGTAACCCTGGCTCCCCCTCCACAAGGCTGCCTCCCTCCAGCTGGCTGCGTCTGTAGCACAATATCTCACTACCTCTCAGGTGGTCCTCTCCACACAGCTCTCTCCATTTCTCAGTCCAGGTAACACAGCCTTCCTCCTACCTGTCAGGCATAGGATTACTAATGGCCCAACTCACCAGCCCAGGGTACTCCACCATCCTGTGTGAGTTCACCACCTCTCATCTATATTTATAAAATCAGTCCTTTTAGTAAAATCTCCTCTTAGTAAAATCTCCTCAAAGTCTCTTAATTTGAGTATGTCAATGTTTCTTGTTTGGACTTTGATTGATTCAACAATCATAATGCTTGGAATTTATCCCTAATGCCTGGAATTTATTAATACAGAAATGCATTTGTTGTTGATTCTTTTTTAATCTGGTTAAGCATCTCTCTCTCCATGTGTGTGTATGTGTGTTATAAGAGAGTGAGGACATTCCCTACTACCATATTGACAGAAATTTACTACCATTATATGTATCTGGGTTCCTGAGTGCCAGTGGCAACATGGGTGACTGGAGCTTAGAAAGAAAAGATTGTATTAATGTTTCCTAACTATGAAGAATATAGAGCATAGTCAGAACCTATAGATCAATGGGCTATTTTAGGTAAGTAAGTAAGAACATGACCAAATCCATCTTAAATTTTGGGGATTCAGCAATTCCTTATTCAACTGATTTTGGCTTTCATTTTGAGATAGGAAATTAAATTATTCAGAAAATTTCTAATAATTGCTGCTGTGCTAAAAATTGGTTGAGATTGTAATAATATATTTTAAATGTTAACAACCTAGTAAATAAAATATTTGACTCACAAATTCTCATATAAATTGTAATTCATAGAAAGAAGATGCACAAAGAGAGATGATAGTTGAGACAGGATCAGTCAAGATGGGCAATTAAAAGGCAGGAATATGAAACAGAGAAAAACTAATGGGATGACAGCTGGTCAAGTCCTACTCTCACAAGGCCCACCATGTCTATGGCAGTTCCCTGCAATTCATGAGATATGTAGGTGCACGATTAGGCTGTAGAAGATCCAGATTTGTATTTAGTAACATCTACTAATCATGCTGAAGTCTAAATTTTCCTGAGGCAGGTCAGAATGACCTTCTGCAGACAGAAATAGTTTCTTCAGTACCAGGTGCAGGTAAATGAATCTAATTTTCCTAGGCCCTGCCTTCACCCGAATATTATTCTTCCCCAGGTCAAAATATTTTAACTTTTATCTGGTTTCTTCCAAGAAAAGTTTACTGTAGCAGCAATTCTCTGTGCCTATGTAAAGATTTTATATTTTTATCCCTCAAGGGTATTTAAAGAAAATTTTACAGTTTATTTTATAGAAGTAGATATAGAGGGCTTTCTTTAAGTTTAAGTCTTTGGGTTTCAATATATCAGGCAAAGAAATATTGCTGCACAGCGGAAGCATTAGCAACAGTGGCTTCTGATTCTCAGAATGAAAATAGAATAAGTTGAAAGATCTAGGAATGCTGGCAACATGTCAAGCTGAAGTAGAAAATATCAGTCTGCTCAGAGTTGTATATTACAAATAATAATAATTATAGCTGAAAGGAATTTATTGACTGTTATGAGATAGGCATTGTTCAAAGACCTTTCTCTGTACCAAAGCAGACTTTTTAAATGCATTTTCCACTCTAGCGACATACCTAACATGAATATATCATCATTTTTTAAAAAGGCAAACAAAGAAGATAAAGATAAAATTCCCTTTGACTCTACATTGTCCCACTTCTTTCCAAGGAGGTAATAATGGTCAACTACTTGGTATCCGATAATCAGTTATTTTGAGATATTTTATATATCACATAAACACATATTTATATGTGTTCAAATACTATAATATCTCTTCAGGCAGGTATAGACACTGTTTTTTTTTCCCAAAATCATGTTGGTTATTGTTGATATTTCCATTCTCAAATTCCATGAAAATCCATCTGAGATTTTCATTACCTATGAATGTGTCATATTACTCAATTTAGTCAGCTTTCCTTTTTGTTTGTAAAAAAGAGAGAGACAGAGACAGAATCATTTTCATGTAAAGAACTTGAAAATTTCCTATTTGGCTTATAAAAGAAAATAAACACATTTTTAGAAAATTCTCTTTTATTCTGAGACAGAATATCATATTGGTTTACAATTTAGACTTCAGAAGACTTACTTAGAAGAGCAAGTAACTCTAAATTTGTCTTAATTCTGCCCCTAATTTGCTGTTTGTTAAAATCTCTAAGCCTCCGTAACAGCTTTATGAAATAAGCAAAAATATAATATGTAAATCAGTCATTTTTGAACATATGGGTCATGATGCAGTTAGAATAATAAGAGCTTGTAGATGTCATTACTTTTCTTATCATCATTTTTGAGAAGAGTTAGTTTAGGTAAGTTTTTTTTTTTTTTTTTTTTTTTGCTTGGGGAAGATTAGCCCTGAGCTAACATCTGTGCCAATCTTCCTCTATTTTGTATGTGGGTCGCCACCACAGCACGACCGATGACTGGTATAAGTCTGCACTGGAATCTGAACCAGCGAGCCCAGGCCACCGAAGCCGAACATGCTGAACTTAACCACTAGGCCAGGGGGCTGGCCCCATAGGTAACTTTGTATTCACAGTAAAATTAAGTAGACTAATATCTATATTAGATTATCGCTTGAACTTTCAAATAAAAATAGAGAACTTTCTATTGTACTTTCAAAATACTCCAGGACCATGATACAAAATAAAAAATTTAACACCTCAGATTAAAATGACATTAAAACTATCCAAACTTTTTACTTCTTGTATCCTTAAGGATAATTAAGAGGTGTAGGTATGGAACTTTGCCACTGTTGAAAGGATATTTTATAAATAGACAAAGCAATATGCATTAAAGAAACAAAATCAAATTATGAAAACAACGATATGTATGATCAACTTGTTAAATAATGCAAACTGAAAAAAATATATAAACTATATTTATAAAAGTAATTCTAAAAGAACAGATTCAGGATTCATAGACATTTAAAATAATTAAACCATTATAGGATTAGATATGTTTGTAGGCTGTGTTTAAAAATAATGCAACAAACAGAAAAAAATCAAAGAACTTATAAAATCCTTTGTCATTTGTACTGGATGTGAAAATATTATTGTATGTGATCTATGGTATTGGTTGTGAATCTGGAGATGGCATGCTAAAATGGATATGACAATTTCACTTTGATAAGAAAAGTATATTATACATAATTGAAACAATGACATTAATCTGAGAGATGCAGCTCTTCTGCATAAGAATAAGAATAAGAATAAGAATAAGAATAAGAATAAGAATAAGAATAAGAATAAGAATAAGGTGGCATATCAGAATTTCTTATATTTGGAGAGGGGTATAAAGAACAAAAAGGCTGGGATTGTTCCATATCCTTCAGTTGTATTGTAGCTGGTTATAAAATAGGCTTCTCCAAGAATGGAAGATATAAACCAGCAAGCTCGTAATTCCTGTGAGTACTCGTGCAAAGCTTAAATTCATATTTACTTACATTATTGTGGAAATAAGTCTTGAAAATTTCTAAACTCTCGTTTAGTGACATAATTTTGGAATTTTTTGCCTGTGCCAATGACTTCTCGCTAGAGAGTATATGTTTAATTTGGATTTAAAATGTAATAAATCATGATTTTAGAAATAGCTAAACAGTTAATATAAGTAGGGATCAGTTAACATGATTTTGGGATTAAGTAACAGAAAAGCCAACTCAAACTGTTGTGAAACGTTAGGGTAATTCTTGGCTCGAAAAAATTAAATTCATATGTAAAACAGGTGTCAAAAGATTGGAAAGTGGCCCAAGAGCGTTTCTGACTCTGGTTTTCTATGCACAGTTGGTTCTTAACATGGTTGATGTCCTTGTGATAGTGGGGTGACTGCAGTAATATTCAGAGCAACATGCTTCCTCATCAAAGTCCTGCCAGACTGTAATGATGCTTCCTGAAGTTCTCTCAGAAAAAATAAGGAATCTTCTTTCCCAGGAGATGCAAACATGTCTCTCTTCATGTGTCACTGGCCCAAGTGGAACACATGTCTTTTTGATTAAATATCTTAACAAGGGTTATGAAACTATCCTGATGCATTGTGTCACATCTTACTCCTGGCAATGGATATGGAGTCATTTTATCTTAAAACTCATATGGCGCATGAGAAAAGAGTGACTGTCTGAGTAAACCAGAGTTCTGTTTGGAGGGAAGAAGGGAAAGGGAAAGAGTTGTTTTTTGGGGAGCAACGAAAAAGTTATACAACAAAAAAGCTAGCTTGTTACAATAATACATCTGACATAAAAAGACATCCACTCTACTTATGAGATAACATTATGGTTATATTTGTATAGCTAAATTAGTGGTGGCAACCTAATGGTGAAGATCTCCATAAATCTCTGCAAAATCTTCTAACACATTGTATAAGCCCATTAAACCGCACAAAAAGTCGTGCCTTCAGCCAAATTAGAAGGAATGGAATCTTATAAACTTTAATATACTGTAAGTTGAAAAATAACAAACTATTTCTGGCAAAGAAAACACTTGAGGTCATGCTGCAAGTCTCTGTGGAGAGCTAGGGAATCAAAACAAAACAAAAAACAAACAACAAAATCAACAAATAAAAAAAGACTGTATGGAAAAGAGAAGGTGGCATTGATACATGGACACAAGTTGGGCACGCTTGGCGGGGAGAGGCTTCTGAAGGAGAAGCAGTAATAAACGACGACGGCGGTGAGCTCTGAAACCAGATGATGAAAGATAAAGGCAACAGGAGAGGGACGGTCAAGATCCTGAAGGACAAGATTTGAGCAAAGGGTGTGGGGTGAGCATTAAGCGTACTTAATTGCAGATGTAGGACTCCAATATGGCAGGGTTGAAGGTGGAAACATAATCTGTGTTTTACATGTTGTTACAAGAGAAATAATGCAACTAAAACAATGGGAGGGGGAGAAAAGTGGGATACAGGAAAGAAGAATAAACACATAAATTGTAAAGGCAGTAGGTGGAAATCAAAGAAACTTCTACCACTGAAACACTGGTAATCAAAGATGAAATAAGGAAGCGGAAGTAAGGGCACCAATAAGGTATAAGCTCAAAAGTAACCACTAGAACAAAACTATGAACATCTTTAAATTCCAAAACAATTGATAAAGAACAAGGAAAACACATTACATAGTGAAAGAAACACTGCAAACGTTAATACACATAGAGTAATAAAACAGAGCAGACATCAAACTGATTGATTTTATCAATAAATGCAAATGATGTTAACTCACTGTTTAAAATATATTTTCAATTTCACTTACAAAGACAGACCTAAGTATATGCTGCGATGGAGGCACACGCATTTAACATGAGATAATTCAAATGGCTAAAAATAAAGCAAGGCCAAAGTCATGCCAGAAAAATCCAAATAAAAGAAAAGCAGGACTTGCGATCTGAATATCAAACAAAGTAGAATGCAAGCCAAAAATCCCTGACGGAGCCAAGGAAAGACATGTTTTAATGTTAAAGTCACAATTCACAATAAAGTTATAAACAGGAATATAGAAGCTCTAGATAACATAACTACTTTAAAAATCAGAAACTGTAGTAGATTTGAGTAGCTATAAATTGAAATACACTAATAAAAATATCTTAAAAATACAAGATACTAAGTCACCAGTGCAGCATAAAACAGATAAAATTAACAAAATATAAACAAAGATAGAAGACCTAACTACATTTTGATAAGGTAGATAGCAGATACATATGCCAAACAATACACCCCAATAATACAGAATATGCCTTCTTTTCATGTGTACTTTTAACATTGACAGAAGTTGCTCATATATAATGTTATAAAGAGACCATCAGTAAATTTCATATAGTAGAAATATTTTTTAAATGTCTGTAATAACAATGCATTAAAATTAGACATCTAATAAGATTCACCCACACACAAGAGGCCATTTTAATGGGAAATTAAATTAAAAATCTCCTATTAAACAGCTCATGCTTGAAATGGGATATACAAACTAAAATTACAAAATTTGTTAAAAATAATAATGTTGAAGACAAAATACATCACTATTTATGGAATATATTTGAAGCAATGAAAACATATTTTAAACCTGAAACACAAATAAACACAAACAAGAAAATAAATGATTAAAAAATGAATTCAAATCCAAAAATGAAGGAAGGTACAAAGATGGAAATCATAAATATAAAACCAGAAATTAATGAGATAGGAGATAAGAAAACAGGATCTAATTAATAAATGTCTTCTTTTTGATAAAAATAATAAAATAGACAATCCACTAGCTAAATTAATCAATAAAAAGGGATAGAGTACAAATTAAAAAAAATATGACAAGAAGAAATAATTATTGAAGTAAAATATACTAAAAATAAGAGAACGTTTTGCAATCGTTATGGAAATAAATTTGAAAACAAAAATCAAATACTATAATACAATTTTCTAAATTTGACCCATTAAAAATAAAAAGGTCTAAGAGATCAATTTCTGGAGATGAAAAAGAAATAGTTATTAAAAAACTACACCTCATAGGGGTCAGCCCAGTGGCATAGTGGTTAGGTTCGCACACTCCTCTTTGGCGGCCTGGGGTTTGCGGGTTCCGTTTCCGGGCACGGACAGCACACCACTTATCAAGCCATGCTGTGGTGGCGTCCCACATATAAGGTAGAGGAAGATGGGCACAGATGTTAGCCCAGGGCTAAGCTTCCTCAGCAAAAAGAGGAGGATTGGCAACAGATGTTAGCTCAGGGCTAATCTTCCTCACTAAAAACAAAACAAAACAAAACAAAAAACCACACCTCATAAAAGCACCAATCCCAGAGAGCTTCATCTTCAAAGAACACACAAGCTCAATGCTCAATAAATTGTTCTAGAGCATATATAATGAAAAAAAAGGTCCAAATGGTTTTCATGATACAAGGAAAATATTAATACTTAAACCCAATAAAGACAACACAAAGAAAGAAAACCACAGACCAATTCCATTTTTACTATTTCATAAACTCATCCATATAGATAGTACATCATGCAATTTTTTCACGTTTTCCTTTATATTCTTTCATATAATTTTACTTTGTCTGTGAATGCTTTGTGTATAGAATACTTTCTATATGCTTTATAGTTTTTAACACTATCAAGAATTTTTTTTCATTTTACATGATCTTACCTAATTTATTATGAAGGTCTAAAAACAATGTTTTTTTAAATTAATCTTGAATCTGGCAAACTAGCTCAGATCTCACAGTAAACTACTTTCTCGTTTTTGTTGGTTTCTCAGGTAGATGTTCATATAATCAGAATCCAAGACAACACCAGGATGAAATATTAAACAAAATAAAATATATTTCATAGTAGACCAGAGCTTCTCAATTGGGGACTATTTTCTGCCCCTGATCCCCCAGGGAACATTTAGCAATGTCTGGAGACATTTTTGATTGTCACAACAGCGTTTGGGAGGTGCTGCTGTCACCTAATGGGTAGAGTCTAGAGATGCTACTAAACATTCTGGAAAGCACAGAACAGATCCTCAAAACAGAATTATCCAGGCCCAAATGTCAACAATGCTAAGATTGAGAAACTATCACAGAACATCAATACTCGTACAGAATACATGGTGGGTCATGCATGGTAAAGCTTTCACCCAGTTTCTACATTACAAGGGAATTGAAAATTTATATAAGAAAACTCAGTTCTATTTTCTTCATTCAACTATATTTTAAAGTTCTTGCTTCAAAAATAGTTATCAATTAATCCCTCTATTAGCTTGATAAATTCCACAATACTTCAATTCCACCGAGTGTTGTAAAATAGAGCTACACAAAATGGTAAATTCTGTAAGCAGAAGACAGAGTTGACAAATTAGATAGGGAAAATATTTATTAAATCATGTTCTTTTAACGTGGCATATTATTGTATACGTGGCATATTATTGTATAGGTATATTGCAAATAATGCATATACAAGCATTTACAATTTCATTTAGAGTGCACAATGATTCTATGTAGCCCTCAATTTCATACAAATATAATTTCAAATGTACTTCATTTCTTTTGAGTCTTTTAAATAGAAAATACAGGAAAGTAGTGAAAAAATCTTTGTTTTCTTAATTTAAGAAATTATAATTTCTGATGAGCTGTTGTTTTTCTTCCCTTTTTTATTTATATACTTTTGATAAATGAAGTTTTCTATAAAAGGATAAATACTAAAGGAATAGTAAATAATATTAGGATATTAAATTTGAAAATACATATTTTTTCTTAAGTAAAAGATTCATAACATGTTGGTTGTAATAAAAGGATCCTTCACAAAAACTATTAATTATAGTATGTCAAGTCAATTTCTACATTCTTTAGAACATTTCATGTGTGTTAAAAAAATGCATATATATTTATTAACCACTTTTAGTTCAGGAAATTAAAAATATCTGCATAGCAGCCAACACTAATAATTTTGAGAAGCACAAAGCTACTCAATCACTATACCTATTGTGGACTGGAAATAATTTCTTATTTATTAACCTGAACATGTGAGAATAAAATGTCTCTATTTTCCAAACACAAAAATAAGATTGATTGTTCTTTGGCAATCCTACTGATCCATGAACAAGTAGCTATAAACCAGTATTAAACGTATCCCAATCAGTTAGGGACAGCTTCCTCTCAATGTCCGTGCCTCTGAAGTCAGCCAGTCAGTGACAACCTCACACTGCAGCCTCACTCTGCTAACTATGCTTCTAGAAATCAGCCAATCAGTGAGATTCACACCCCAGTCACGTGCTTCCACAGCATAAAGTCACCTCCTACAAACACTCTCACTTCATAAGGTCCACCAATTCTCGAATTCAATGCTCCTGTAAAACCCTTAAGTGTGGCTCTTGTTTTTTTCTAGGAGTCTGTATGTTGCAAACACTGTTCTTCTTTACTTAGCAAGTGATAAATCCAGCTTTTTGTTTGTTTCCTTGCTTCAAGGGAGTGATGAGTCCTTCCTTTGGCGTTCTAAGTATAACTTTATTTATTAAATAAAAGCCACAATTTGAAATATGTTTGTTTTTCAACAAAGAACTGTTCCTACTTCAGTAATAGGGGAAAAGAGCTGTAAATATTGATTTAAAAAAAAAGCTAGAAAAAGTGAAAGGAAATACAATATGGAATTATTTTAGATTACTAAAAAAAATGGAGAATAAAATAAATCATGTAGAATTTCTTTCAATGACTATTACACTGTTTTGTGAGTGAAAACATTTAAATATTTCATCTGATGGATTTAAAGAAATAATAATTGGTATGTGCTGTTTCAGAATGCATTCTATAAACACTAAAAAAATAGTACCAGACCCAAGGCATTTCTACCGTGCACAGGGCATTTCTACCAAGCTTTTGAAACAGATAATCATAATGCTACTTAAACTGTGCAGATCATGCAAAAATATAGATAATGTTCAAATAATTTTAACGTATATATAAAACCAATAGCTAAATCGGGTAAAGATTGGAAGGAAGGGAGGAAAGAAAGAAGGAAAGAGTAAAATAACTTTATATCACTCTCACAATGACGCAAAATCCTAAGAAAATTTTAGAAAACAGCATCTACGGAACTTCCAAAAAGAATAATAATTGCCAAGTGGAATTTAGTCCAGAAATACAAGGTTTATTCAATATTAGGAAATCTATTAATGTATTAAACATGTTAATTGATTAAAGATAATCATATCACTACCCCATGGACAGTAATATGGTCTTGGACAAAATTCAATATCCATTTCTAATTTAAAAAATAATAAAATAGGAATGAAAAGAGTATTCTTGAATGTAAGAAAATATGTACTTCAGCCAAAAAAATAAAAAGCCTCATATTAAATAGAGAAATTCTAGAAACTTTCTCCTAAAGCAGGAACAAGGGAAGATTTTCCATAGTTTCCATTAATATGTACAATAAGAATTGTCGATCAACACAATCAGATGAAATAAAACAATAGAGACATAAAAATTGCAGCAAAATCATCTTATTTACAGTTGATTTCATCATATAACTATTAAACTTGATAGACAAGTCTAAATTAGTGTTATCAAAAGGAAAATTCTTCAAGTTAAAAGGATATAAATTAATATATAAAAATCGATAGACTCTGTATTAGTCCACTGGGACTGCCATAACAAAATACCAGTCTCACAGTTCTGGAGGTTAGAAGTACAATATCAAAGTGCAGGCAAGATTGGTTTCTGGTGAGATCCCTCTTCTTGACTCGTGGATGCTCACCTCTTGCTATTTGCTTCCATGGCTGCTTCTCCGTGTGCATGTGGAGAGAGAGATTTCTGATGACAAAACTTCATCTTCTAAGCACGCCAGTCCTTATAAGGTTAAGACTTTATAGGGTTAAGGCCCCATCCTTATGACCTCATTTAACTTTAATTACCTCCTAATAGGACCCTTCTCCAAATACAAAAGCATTGGAGTTTAGATCTTCAATCTATGCATTTTGGGGGAAAACACTTCAATCCATAACACCATCAGATATGTCAACAACAACCATATAATGAAACTGCAGAAAAACCAACACTCTCATAGGTTGATGGTGGGGGACAAAAAAGGGAAAACTTGTATGCAGGGGAATTTGGCAATGTTTAGCAAAATTACGTACATTAGACTTTGACCCAGAGAATGCACTTATAGGAACCAGTATGGTGCGCATATCTCCAAAACTGCATTACAGCATATGAAAAAGTTATTCAGTGCAGAATTATTTGTAATTGCAAAAGATTGGAAACAACCACATGACTTTCAGTAGGGAACATGTAGGTTGATTATGGAACTAAAAAAAGAATAAGGTGAATCTCTAAGAACTGACATGTAGAAAATATATATATATAAATTTATGTATATATATATAATGAAGTGGGGAAAAAGTGGCAGAACAGTACATATAGAGAGCTATATTTTGAGTATAAAAATGGAAAATAGGAACATGTGTCTGTGTGTACGTGTGTGTGTTTGATAGTTTTTGTATAAAGAAGCATAGTAAGAGATAAACTAAAATCAATACAGATTGTGACCTAGGACAGCTAATGGAAATAAGTTAAGTTTTGACTTTTGAACCATGTAAATACTATACATTTTTAAACATTAAATGGTACCAAAGATGAGAAAAATCACATACCAAAATTATCACAAAGAGAAAAATAATTGTCTATCAGGTTGATAGTAAGATCAAGGAAAATAATTATTTGAGTTAACTTGTAAACATAGTACCCTGACTCTGAATTCCTAGTGAAATATATTCCATAAACATAAGACTAACAAGGATATGTCAAATTTTACTCATAATGGTTAATTTGTAGTATTTGTACTAATATCATAATTTTAAAACAGCTTTAAATATGTTTGAGAATAAAAAAATACATTAGTTTTATTTGAACCAAGATTTTCGTTGTTACAGAAAATATATACGTATGTAAAATAAAGAAAATTAAGCAAATTTGCAATAATTTTAGAGTAGAAATTAAAATAATAATATAAAATTATGCTTTTCGTTTTTCTTATATTTTAATGTATTTTCAAATTCTGTCCACTAATGCAACCTAGAGGCAATGGCACTCCGAGAGCAGTGAGCATACCTGCTGTCCAGATCTATTTTTCCATATGCTAAATGAAACAAGGCCATTAAAAAAATGATTGATTCCAGATCTGCAGCAGGATAATGCCAAGATAAGCCTAAGACATCCTATATTCCACACAAGCAAGAAAATATTCAAAGACCAATGGACTTCTGTCAAGAAACAGCTTGAAAGGATTCTTCTTAGCCAATTGGTTACAAGTTGAGCTTCACACAGATTCTGAAGCACCAAATAAATAAAAATCCATGAACCCATAATGGTAATAATAACAAAAAGAATCTCAAATTATCAAGGAAATGTTGATCTTGTAGATTCAACAGGAATATTAGAATCTGTCTAAGCTTATGAAATAATTTCATATGTTAAGCTAATGTGATCAAATGACTTTAATGATTTAATAACTTAGCAAGATGAAGAATGAAATTAATGTTTATCACCAAATATTTATTAATGTATCTGCCTCCTAACTTTTTCTACAGGGGTAGAATGTGGGATAAACATATTTCTTTTATGTAAATTCATTTGATGCTGATGGTCATGCATTACTGTATGGTTAACTGCATTTATTGGCATATCTTCCAGTTAAGACATATCTTCATGTCATTATAGGCAGCATAGCTGGTTGCTTATTCTAATATTTTTTTTTAATTTCCATTTATGTATTTATTTATTATTGAGGTAACATTGATTTATATCATTATATAAATTTCAGATGTACATCATTATATTTTGACTTCTGTATAGACTGCTTCCTGTTCATCACCAAAAGTCTAGTTTCCATTCTTCACCATACAAAAGTTCTCCTTTATCCCTTTTGCCCTCCCCCTACCCCACTTCCCCTCTGGTAACTGCCAATCTGTTCTCCATATCTATGTTTGTTTTTCTGTCTTCCACATATCAGTGAAATCACTTGGTATATGCCTTTCTCCATCTGACTTATTTCGCTTAGTATAATACCCTCAAGGTCCATCCCTGTTGTCGCAAATGGCAAGATTTCATCATTTTTTATGGCTGAGTATTATTCCATTGTATATACATACCACATCTTTATCCATTCATTTGTTGATGGGCACTTAGGCTGTTTCCATGTCTTAGCTATTGTGAATAATGCTGCAATGAATATGGGGTTAATTAAAAACTTCCTAAAATAAGTAGCTATTTCTTGTATAACTCAAAAGAATGATAAACTAGTGAAAGTTCTCAATTTAAGAAAAATCAATAATCATTCTTTTGAATTATAAAGAAATGGCTACTGATTTTAGGAAATTTTTAATTGCAAACAATTATTTTGCATCTTTAGCAATTATTCAGTGTTCTTTCCTTGATGATAATGATAATAATGTGATCAAAACTCATATGTTACACATCATAGGCCTATTTTTCTAAGCATTTTATAGGAATTGCCATTTAATTCTCACAACAGTCTATGGGGTACCCTAAAAATAAGCATCAAAATTTAGATAATTTCTTAATTTTCTCTTTAAACATCATAATCATGCATTATTTGGATCAGTGGGAGAACAAAGAGGGCACAATATTAATGATGAGTGTAGCCCAGAATATCTCCTGAGAGTATGCAAAAATTAGAATAGTCTGTGATCACTTTTTATATAATGCAGTAATCAGAAACTCTAAAATTTAATTTCTATTTGTGTAATAAAAACAAAATGATTTCAATGCAGAGTTGTGTCTTATTGCTGTCATAAATATATTTAATGCAACTATACTTAAAAGGTTTTATTTTTAGAATTAGAAAATTAGACATGAATTTCATAAGAAAAACATTTATGTTATGCTAAACTACAGAGTCCAAATAAAGATAATTTGTAATCATCAAAATTAATTAAAAAGAACAGTCTGAATCAATAATACAATAAATACTTATAATGAAATAATTTACAAATATTAATTTAAAGAATGTTGATTTAAACTAAATGCAAACATTTCAAAAGTCCCATCAGGATTTTAACACACTCTGTTGATTAGTTAAAAAGCAATCAAACACTTCGAAAATATTAAATATTTAATACAATTCCCAAAAAAGAATTATGAGAAAAATATCAATATAGTGTAGTCATAGATTTATGATCTGCTTGGTGGCAAAATATATATCTACTTGATGAGAAAATAGCTTGGAAGATATAAATTAATGATAATTGACTAATCTTTATGTCAAAGAAAAGTATTTTTCAGGATTACACAAAATGTAAACTTCAAAGTTTAAGAGATGGTATATTGGGTTCTGTTTACCTTGAGGTCCTGGAAGGAAAAACATCTGAAATAATATAAAAAAAAAATTATTGCCAGTGTTCAAGACAATTGTTTCACTGAAAAATCCTACTGCATTTGTTTACAGAAAGTGATGGTGTAATGTTGGGGGCAACATCCTGGAGTTCTCGCCAAAGGTTTAGGAAAATTATAGATTGTCTTATTTAACCTCTAGTCTATTTATTTGTGGATGATGAAATAAACAAAAGGCATAAATCAATTAAATCTTTTATTGTTGTGTTTTATATTTTCTAATCTTCATCAGAGAAGATCAAAGAGATTTTAATAATATATCTGAAAAGTACACATTTAAAATTATAAAAAATAGAAAATACTTGTAGCTTGATTGGCAGCTTTTCGGTACCAGGATACCTAAAGCAGGCTGGAATTGTGTGAAGTCTTAAATATTCATTGTTATAGGAACAGGGATAAGGAAATATTCGAATATTTGACAAAATTAAAAGATTTCTCTTGATAAGTCGCTACATTATGACAGGCAGAAACAGCTATTTAACATTACAAAAAATAGGTATTTGATTAATTCAAACTGGGAGATTAATTGGACAAATGGAGTGATTGAACATACAAGACTAAAGAAACCTATGAAAGAGGAAAAATTATGAAAAAAAAAAAAAGAATTATGCTATTCGCTCAGGGTCTAAAATTAGCAATTTCCAAGACAAAACTCTTAGCTTGTGTAGCAGACTATGTGAAATAATATTTGCTGTTTGATGACAAAAGTGATAAATAGAGTGAACTATCTTCTCTCCATTTTATTCAGTCCTGGAACTTGACCAGATGATGTTTGTAAATCATTGTAGAATGTGAATAAAAATTGATAAAAGTAAAACAACTTTTAAATATGAACATTTAATAAATGTCATAACTTGTATTATAAGAAATATTGAACATAAAAACAGATGCAAAAATTAATGAGTGGATTAGGCTAGCATGCATGAAGAGTTAAATTTCTTCTGACTTGGTGCACATATAAAGCATCTAGCTGACTATTTTTACGGTAACTCTAAGGTATTCAGGCGTTACTAACACTGCACAGATGACATTAGAAAACAGAAACAAGAGTTGTTATGCTTTCCACCTAATAAGTTTAATTATTCCTCTAGCTTGAGCTAGTGGTTGCATTTGTTTTGCAAAGCATATGATGAATTTTGATTTTAATCTTACTTACTAGTGAATAGATTTATTTATTAGAGAAAATCCTAACTTATTTTGGCCAAATATTATACATTAATTATTGATTGTAAACTTTTGTGGTAATGGAAATACAAGCAAAACACTCAAAGTAGAAGTTATTGATGTTATCCTTAGGAAAATATGTTATGGTATGCATGATTTGATTTTCAATTTGATAATATATATATATCATATCATATATATATATATATCGGATTTTTTTCTATTTTATATTCTATCACACTATACATGATATACTAGGCTTTATTTTTAAAATAGATTTTTAAAAATTAAGTCTATTTTAAAATAATATTTAAGTGCAATGTTTAAGCATTATGTTTACAATAACTATTCAATATCTCCTATGGACACAATCCTTTATATTTATAAATGTGTATATTTTAATATATAAATAATAATATGTAATTTATAATATATAGTTTATTAATGTCACATGTATAATGCATAATACCATGATAAAATTTAGAAATAAAACTTAAAAGAGTATAATTAATGTGTTTGCATATGCATGTAGTCTTAACTAGATAATTTCATCAAAAGATTTTAAGATGAAAATTAAGTTTTATTAAAAATTATATCTTAGTGGATGTTTTAATTATAATGAATAAGCCAGGTTTTTCTCAACCTTGGCACTATTTACATTTTGGGATGCATAATTCTTTGTTGTAGGGTGCTGTCTTGTACATTGTAAGATATTTAGCAGTGTCCCTGGCCTCTGCTCACTAGAAACCAGTAAGACCCACAAGCTGTGACAACCAAAAACATCTCCAGATTTCTTCAAATGTTCCCGTTGAACAAATTCATCCCTGGCTGAGAAACACTGGAATATATGTTAATAATATATCTTTTCTCAAATAGTATTTAGATTTACCTTATGGGATACAAAATCTATATATACACTTCCATTTGTAATATTGGTTTTGAATATTAATACTCAAAAAGACGCATCCCTTTGTCTTAGTCTGTTTGGGCTGCTATAACAAAGGATTGTAGACTAGGTGGCTTATAAACAACAGAAATGTGTTACTGACAGTTCTGGAGGCTGGAAGTCTGAGACCAGGACGTCAACATGGTTGTGTGCTGGGGAGAGCCCTCTTCCAAGTTCTGGAACGCTGTTTTTCCCGCTGGGTCCTCACATGGCAGAAAGAGATGAGGGAGCCCTCTGGAGTCTCTTTTATAAGTCTCTTTTATGAGGGCCCCACCCTCATGACCTCACCTAAATTTAATTATAAGGCTTCCCCTCCAAATACGATAGCATTGGGATTAGTTTTCAACATACGAATTTTGGAGGAACGCAAACATTCAGTCTATAACATCTGTCAAATATTTTATAACCATGGAATGACTACTGAACATTTAAATGACATGTGTTACAAAGCCTGATTTATATAGTTCTGCTATTTTTTATTTTTATCTAACAGGATTACTATTTAGGGGGCACTAATCTAAGTTTTAAAGTCAAAATCTGTTCCTGTCAGGTCTAGAGAATGTTCTAGAAGCTCACACTATCAGTCCTTCCTTTACAAGTTTATGTGTTTGCCTGATACGCCTGTTCTTATCCACCTGTTGCTCTTAAATAGATTCTAGTCTTAAAACAAAAGAAATCATAGTACCCTATTTATGAAACCTTTTATGTTTAACCATCTGTCACTGTTCCCAGCTCTTGTATAATTTCTATGTTCATTACACTGATTTTGTCTTACATAAGGTTTATCTTGAATTGTTCACATTTTTATCATTCATACACCTTAACCATCATCATATCTCAATAGATATTTGTTGAATAAGTTCTAACCAATCAGTCACCTCTATCAAAGGCTTTACATGAATTCCTGACTAAGCCAAAAACGGATTGGTCTAATTGTGGTTTACAAACAGCCTGAATTCACAGGGAGAGTTCTGTCTTCAGCATTCCTTGCCCTGTGTGGATAACTGTACTTTATTGAATGTACCTTATATTCTCTACGCCACAACATTTTCTAAAAGAAGAATGAGATCTATCATTAAATACATTGTAAAGCAGTCGACAAAAAAGATAAACTGCCGCCATCAGGTGTCTTAAACAATATATTGTTTTTGGTGATGGTTTTGACTTGCCATTGATTGGTATGTCTCCTATTGAATCTTATCTCTCTTTCCAGATGTGTCTTGGAAGAATATGACAGCCTCCTGCCAGATGCCATTTGACGTCGATGCCAGGTTGTTTTTGACAGGAAAATGTAAAGTTCCTCAGATACTGACTAGAATTGTTCTAAAATATACTTTTAAATGTCAATATTAAACATGTTTTTATAAGCTGAAAGTGAAGGGATGGAAACGATACTCCATGCAAAGGATAACCAAAAGACCACAGGTGCCTGTACTTGTATCAGACAAACTAGACTTTAAGTCAAAAACTATCATAAGAGGCAAAGAAGGTCATTATATAAATATAAAAGGATCAGTTCATCAGGAAGATTATATATCTCTCTCCAAAGTCAGAGCATCTAAATATAAAAGCAAACATTGACAGATCTGAAGAAATAGACAGCAATACAATAATAGTAGGAGACTTCAATACCCTACTTTCAATAATGGATAGAACATCCAGACAGAAAATTAATAAGGAAACAGCAGACTTGAACAGCACTGTGGACCAAATAGATCTAACACACTAATACAGAGCAATCGATCCAACAGCAGCAGAATATACCTTCTTCTCAGGTGCACGCAGAACAATCTTTCCAGGATAGATCACGTTAGGTCACAAAACAAATCTTAATACATATAAAAAGACTGAAATTATACCAAATATCTTTTCTGACCACAACGGAATGAAGCTAGAAATCAATAATAAAAAGAAAACTGGAAAATTCACAAATATGTGGAAATTCAACAATACACTGTTGAACAACCAATGAGTCAAAGAAGAAATCAAAAGGGAAATTAGAAAATGATATATTTATTTTCCAAGTCCTTTCTTATTTTCCTATTTTCGCTTTATCCAAAAGTAGATTACCAGATACAATAAAATTATTTTCTAATATAAAGGTTATACATGATCAATAGATAATCTTGATGATTTATTAAACGTAAATTAATAGATGTTCATTTATTATAGCATATTAATATCAAAGACCTTCATTAGGCCAATCTCGGTGGAAAGTGCTGTTTTGCATTGTGTCTTTTAATCCTTACACTACCATATGACATATGCATTGCTATTTTATCATTTTACTGCCCAGAAAACTCACAGAGGTTAAGTGATTTGCTCAAAACCTATAGCTCACAGGGGGCAAAGCTCTCACCTGTGCAACAGCATCCCAGCCCATCAGCCTACAATGCTTAGCATATATAGAGGAAAACTTGCTGGTGCCACATCACATCCCTTACCATCCCACAAAATGGTAATTATTGAACAATAATCACTGCTTTGGATCATGTTGCTAAATATATTCTTTTTTTGCTGCAAAAATAAAACAGGCTTTTGAAAAGACAAAGTAATGTGGTTGCTTGAACTCTTTCAAAACTTCAATTTTTTTTATGATAAATACTGAATATTCAAGTGTTCCTAAGTCTTTGAAGGAATCTGTAAGTATCATTTACATGAGAATATTGTTTGAAATATAATAATATTCAAATGTAGCAAACGTAGTCATGTAAAAATTGTCATCTTATCACTTCCGTTAGAGATTAAATTAACTTTCCAGATAACCAATTTTTATATAATGGCTCCTGCATAATGAAAAATAGAAATTGTTACAGATTTCAAAAATGTGATTAACGAGAGAATGATTTTCAGTACTTACTCAAGGGAAGAACAGATGCAGGTAAAGAAAAAAATAAATAGTCTATGTTGATGAAGTGAAGCATAGCATAATGACATAAGTTATTTGTATCTGCTTTTAATGAATTTTAAATTAATTCTACATTCATTTTTTATATTTTATTTAGGTTTAAATTAAAATGTTTATTAATTCCACTAACAATCTTATGTTAGGTTAGGCAACGAATGAAGATGGTTCATTACGTAGTAAAGAGAAGTACACCAGGATTTTGCAATATATAATCTATAAAAGCAAAGAATAACTCTGCGGGTCTTTGAACAACACATATAAGTAGAAAACAGCAGTTGAACTGAAGAGTTGCTGACATAGTGACTGATAAAAATGACTGTTGAGAAAAGAGTCAGTGAATGTGGAGGGGAGCTACGAGGATTTTTAACATGTGGGTTATTTTGATAAATAAGATCCTTTCTAGGTTGCTAATTTTTTTCTAACAAATTATTAACACATTACTTAAAATTCCAAACTCCAAACTTGCCACCAAAATTCATTCAAATGTATTTTTATAGACCATAATTTGCCAAAGTGTACCCCAAGGAATTTTGTTCTGCTAGATAATCTTTAAAACAAACAAGCAAACAAAAACTCCAAAAAAGTCTGGGAGTATGTATATGTGGAAAATGCAAAATATGTTTTCTCTCTTAAGGAATTACATTAGCATAATACAATTCTCATAAGTTCTACAGTAGTAAAATTATGTCAACTTCATTAGAAAACCTGTAAAAGTAGACCTTCCATTAACTGCAGGTCAGGAATGTGCCGGAAACATGGAGCTGCGATCACTCCTTCATTTCCCATTTATAAATTCTCCAATTTTTTTTTTTTTTTTTTTGTGAGGAGATCAGCCCTGTGCTAACATCCGCCAATCCTCCTCTCTTTTTTTGCTGAGGAAGACTGCCCTGGGCTAACATCCATGCCCATCTTCCTCCACTTTATATGGGACGCCGCCACAGCATGGCTTGCCAAGCAGTGTGTCAGTGAGCGCCCAGGATCCGAACCAGCGAACCACGGGCCGCCGCAGCGGAGCGCGCGCACTTAACCGCTTGCGCCACCGGGCCGGCCCCTAAATTCTCCAATTTTAATGATTAAAAGTGCTCTGGGGGGCTGGCCCTGTGGCGCAAGAGGTTAAGTGCGCGCGTTCCACTGTGGTGGCCTGGGGTTCGCCTGTTCCGACCGGGTGCACACTGATGCACTGCTTGGCAAGCCATGCTGTGGCGGTGTCCCATATAAAGTGGAGGAAGATGGGCATGATGTTAGCCCAGGGCCAGTCTTCCTCAGCAAAAAGAGGAGGATTGGCAGATGTTAGCTCAGGGCTGATCTTCCTTACAAAAAAAAAAAAAAAAAGTGCTTTGGGTGTTTTTTAGTTTTGCTTTTTTTCCTGAGAAGAAAAGCACAGTTCATATTTTTAAAATGGTGGAATTCTCTCACAAATAAATATAAGCCTATACATTTTGTTCTATGCTTTGGTTTGACCATCTGACAAAGCATTTCATACATCAAACTTTCAAGGTCGTTAATTCAATCCCTGCAAATTCAATCCCTTTAAGACCTCAAAACACCTATTTCCCATTTCCATAAAAAATCTTCATTCTTAGTACTTGATGCACATGTCCTTGGATATATATGTATGTTTGAATCATATCAAAGGTTATATATTGCAGGTATACAATTTAATGTACTAAAAAGGTATTGTTACACAAATCTCATTCTATGTCTTACATTCTGCACTGAATGGTATGTTTTTAAAATCTGTTCATGATTATATAGTTACAGACTTTGGCTTCTATCTGGTGTATAGTATACCATAATGATGATCCATGGGTTTTACTTGATTATTCTCCTAGTGTTGGTCACTGTCTTAAATCCAAATGGTGCTACCATGATCACTAATGAGGTGATTAGCCCTGTATATGGGATTGTGGCTCTGTGTGAGCATTTCACTAAAAAGATAAAGATTCAGAAATGGAATTAGTGTGTCATAATATCTCTATATTTAATTTTCATAAATAGATATTTTATTTCTATTATTTTATTAAGATCTTAATAATTTCCTACTTTTATTATATACTTTGTTCTTTAGTTTTATCTCTGTCTCTGTCTCTCTCTCTGTCTCTCTATTCAATATTAACATAAATTCATGTAACTTCATATTTTAAAAGCATGAGATTTTCAAGGAAAATGTAGTGCAACAACCAACCAAAATTTCTGTCCTTTCATGCAATGGACTAAGGATCTATCACACCACAGTCTGGAAATTGTGCTGAGAGTTATGTCATCTGTGTTGTAATGTGTTTAACACAAGACAACCCTGCCTCTATGTGCCAGCCAATGGCACACATGGAAAATAAATGGTTGGAGTATGGCTCATGTGAGTAGCTATGTTATAAAAATTTGTAATTAGTTTACATACATCAAGTAGTCTTATTCTTCTCCTGATTTGACTCTTCTCTAACATACATCTAATATATAGTTATATAGCATATTGCTTGCCATAGATCCATGTGGTGATAAAGCAATGCTCATAGAGGAAATATATGGTGCTTAATTTGTAGTGTTATGGGCCAATCAAAATGTTGCTGACTCTTTGGTTGATGTTATTCTTTTGAGTTTAAAAATTATAGTGCCATTGTCAACACTGACTTTTAATCAATTTGGACATTAATATAAGCCGTAGTCTTAGAATCGATAAATTTAAGCATAATTTTTTCACACACGTTTAAAAATAATATTCTTCTTGCCTGGTGATATTTGTTATCTTCTCTAAGCACTTTTAATTTTGTCCGTATATTGAGTTTCATCCTTGTCTGCTAAATGTGAAGGACGTAGAAAGACAATATTAATCTCCAATCTTATTGTATAGATTTCCAGCTGAGGCTGGTTCACTCTTTTTTCTAATGCAATTTTCTTGCACTCAAATTTAGTGTATTGTACCTTTGTGTTCTCTTTGATTTAGTGTTTGCTGCTTCTCCTGCGTTTTGTGACTCTTTATTTGTATGTGCAAATATTCACTACTCTACTTAGATTTTTTTTCCTTCTTTAGTGCATTTTTTACTTAAATACCACTTTCCCCTGATGGTTGCTATCTCACCTGAGTTTCTGACAGCTGGGGCTCTGCCTTGGGGTTATACGCTCTGGACCTCAGTTAGAATTTCTCCTGGGCCATTCTGCCTCTTTGTGATTTCTGGTATGTGTTACATCCTGCTTGCTTGCTATAGAGTTCTGCCTTCTGCTTGTTCGTTTTCAGGCTCATTGGACTTTACTCATAAATGTCTTTTTTTTTCTTTTTAAAGGCAATTCATACTTTTTCTTTCCTTTTGTATTGCTATGGTCTCTGTATTTGTAGATAATCATTTTGTAATTTCTTATATATTTCTTATAGTGATTTTCAATTACTTTTACACACTGAGTCTGAGACTTCAGGTCTTTCAAATTTGGTGTTTATATTATTTTACATTATGTTTGTCTCCTTTAGAACAAATTTTATTATATAGGCAATACTGTATTACACTGAAAATCACTATGGGAATAAAGGATAAAAGCAAATATGAGGCAAACTTATCATTGTCCAAATGATAATTATGAAAAGGTGAACATTGTTTCATTGAAATAACTTTATCATTTTAGTTATTCATATAGTTTTCTTTTAAAATAGACCTTTTATAAAGTAATGCTACAAGTTTATCATCAAAAAGGTACTCCTGGAGTGATGTCAGCAACATGACAGAGTGAGCTATTCCCTTTATCTCTCTCCCTTTTAACTACAACTAAATGGACATTCACTGATCAACAGGATACTCACACAGCACAACAGGACGCCTGAGAGACCCACACAGCTATATGGCCAAAGGTGGATGCACCACCCCTGGGGAGGTGGTGGAGATAGGACAGCACTCTCCAGCTCCCCAGCAGCCCTGTGCACGCATGTGAATGTTCTCCCAGCTTGCGTGAAAGCCCGTAGTACTGCTGTGGCCCTGAGGGTGGGAGTGCACCTTGGCACAACTGTGGGAACAGGTGACGGCAGCCCTGAGCTCTCACATGATCACTTTCCCATCTGATGGGAGAGCCCACAGTGCTGCCATGGTCCCAGGGAGTGGCCCAGTGGGGACACCCCACCCACAAAGCACAGTGGCCAATGTGACTGGAGGAAGAGGTGGCGGCAGATCTGTGAGTCTGGGTGAAAGATTTCCCAGCTGGCGCAAATGCCGATAGTACTGCTGCTGCCCCAAAGGTGGGAGTGCATCTTGGTCCAACTATGGGAGCAGGTGGTGGCAGCCCCGAGTCCCCACATGATCACTTTCTTGTCTAGTGGGAGAGCCTATAGTGCTGCTGCAGTCCCAAGGAGTGGCCCAGGCTTGGATCCAATGGGCAAGTCGCACCCATCAAGCACAGAGGCCATGGCTACCTTAAGAAGAGGCAGCAGCAGATCTATGTGGCCAGGTAAATGCTCTCCCAGCTGGTGCACATAATAGCCCATAATTTCCAGGAGATGGGGTGGGATCAGAAACACAATTCCTACTTCCCCCCAGCAGTAACAGGTGGAATCTGTGACCTGATACTACCACAAATGTCCCAGCAAAAGATTAGTTTATCAAAAACCATGAGAAACTACAGCAACTATTCAGAATAGAAGGAGAATGACAATTCTCCACAAATCAACCCTGAAGTCACAGAAATTTACAATCTAAAGGACAGAGAATCCAAAATAGCTGTCATAAAGAAACTCAATGAGTTATAAGAAAATTCAGACAGACAGAGCTCCAGAATAAAATTAATGAGAAGAAGGAATACTTCACCAAAGAAACTGAAACTATAAGAGAAAACTAAGCAGAAATTCAGGATATGAAGAAAAATTAATGAAATGAAAAATATCCTGGAATCCCTAAAAATAGAGCTGATGTTATGGAGGAAAGAATTAGTGATTTAGAGGATAGAAATATAGAATTACTACAAGTGGAGGAGGGAAGAGAACTAAGATTTTTTTTTTTTTTTTTTGTGAGGAGATCAGCCCTGAGCTAACATCCGCCAATCCTCCTCTTTTTTTGCTGAGGAAGACGGCCCTGGGCTAACATCGGTGCCCATCTTCCTCCACTTTATATGGGACGCCGCCACAGCATGGCTTACCAAGCAGTACTTCAGTGCGCGCCCGGGATCCGAACCAGCGAACCCCGGGCCGCCGCAGCGGAACGCGCGCACTTAACCGCTTGCGTCACCGGGCCGGCCCCTAAGATTTTTTTAAAATGAAGGAATTATTTGAGAAATACATGACTCAGTTAGGAATAGCACCATAAGGATTACAGGTATTCCAGAGAGAGAAGAGATGGAGAAAGGAGCAGAGAGCTCGTTCAAGGAAATAAAAGCTAAGAATTTCCCAAACCTGGAGAAGGAACCAGACTTACAAATACATGAAGCCAACAGAACTCCTAATTACATCAATGCTACAAGACCTTCTCCAAGGCATATAATAGTAAAACTGGCAAAAGTCAACGACAAAGAAAAAATATTAAGGGCAGCAAGGCAGAAGAAAATAACCTACAAAGGAACCCCCTATCAGGCTTTCAGTGGATTTCTCAGCAGAAACCTTATAGGATAGCAGAGAATGGAATGATATATTCAAAATACTGAAGGACAAAATCTTTCAGCTGAGAATACTCTATCCAGCAAAATTATCCTTCAGATAAGATGGAGAAATAAAAAGTTTCACAGATAAACACAAGTTGAGGGAGTTCATCACTACTAGACCTCCCCTACAAGAAATAATCAAGGATGCCCTCATACCTGACACAAAAAGGCAATTGTCTACAAAGCTTTGAGCAAGGAGATAAATAGATAGAAAAAATCAGAAGACTAGCTCTCTTTTAGAACAGGGAAGCAAATACTTAATTATAACTTAAAAGACAAAGAGAATGAAAGCATCAAAAGTGACTATAAACAATTCAATTTAATCAGAAAACCACAACATGAAACAGAATAATTTGTAATGACAATAACTCAGAAGGGGAAGAGGAAACAGATAGAACCTGCTTAGGCTAATGGAGACACGAGGCTATCAGAAAATGGACTATCTCATCTACGAGATCTTTTATACAAATCTCAAGGTAACCACTAAATAAAAAATCAGAGCAGAACCACAATTCGTAAAAAAGAGAAAACCTCCACAGAAAACCTCCAAAATGAAATGGCAATCAGAAATACAAAGGAACAGAAAAAATGGAAACATAAAACAATTGGAAAAGAAGAGATAAATTGGCAGTATTAAGCCTTGATATATCAATAATCACTCTAAATGTAAATGGATTGAATACTCCAAACAAAAGACACAGAGTAGCTGGATGGATCAAAAAACAAGACCCAACAATATGCTGCCTCCAGGAAACACATCTCAGCTATAAAGACAAACATAGGATCAGATTGAAGGCATGGAAGACGATACTCCAACCAAATGCAAACAAAAGAAAGCAGATGTTGCCATACTTATATAAGACAAAGAAGACTTCAAAATAAAAAAGACAGTAACAAACAAAGAGGGGCAGTATATAATGATAAAAGGGACTTTCCACCAAGAGGACATAACACTTATGAATATATATGCACCTAAGACAGGAGCATCAAAGTATATAAAACAACTGTTAACAGACCTAAAGTGAAAAATTAACAGCAACACAATAATAGTAGGGTACCTCAACACCTCACTTACATCAATTGATAGATCATCCAGACAGAAAGTCAGATCAATGAAGCGAAGAGCTGGTTCTTTGAGAAGATAAACAAAATTGACAAACCCTTAGCCAGACTTACCAAGAAAAAAAGAGAGAAGGCTCAAATAAACAAAATTAGAAATGAAAGAGGAGAAATTACAATGGATACCACAGAAATACAAAGGCTTATAAGAGAATACTATGAAAAACTATATGCCCACAAATCTGATAACCTAGAATAAATGCATAATTACTTCTAAAGAAATAGAGAATCTAAATAGATCAATCATAAATAAAGAGATTGAAACAGTAATAAAAAACTTTCCCAAAAACAAAAGTCCAGGACCAGATCGCTTCTCCAGTGAATTCTACCAAACATTCAAAGAAGATTTAACACCCACCCTTCTCAAACTATTCCAAAAAATTGAAGAAGATGGAATGCTTCCTAACTCATTCTATGAGGCCAACATTACCCTGATGCCAAAACCAGACAAGGACAACACAAAGAGGGAAAATCACAGACCAATATGGCTGATGAACATAGATGCAAAAATCCCCAAAAATATACTGGCAAACCAAATACAATAATATATTAAAAGAATCATACACCATGATAAGGGACTAGGGATGGTTCAACATCCACAAATCAATCAACGTGATACACCACATTAACAGAATGAGGAATAAAAATCACATGATCATCTCAGTAGATGCACAGAAAGCATTTCACAAGATCCAACATCCATTTATGAAAAAAACTCTGAATAAAATGGGTAGAGAAGGAAAATACCTCAACATAATATAGGCCACAATAAAGGCCATCAGAAAACTATTAGAAATAATCAACAACTACAGCAAAGTTGCAGGATACAAAATCAACTTACAAAAATCAGTTGCGTTTATATATACTAATACCCAACTAGCAGAAAGAGAAGTCAAGAATACAATCCCATTTACAATCGCAACAAAAAGAATAAAATATCTAGGAATAAATTTAACTGAAGAGATGAAACACCTATATACTGAAAACTATAAGACATTATTAAAAGAAATTGAAGAAGATATAAAGAAATGGAAAGATATTCCATGCACTTGGATTGGAAGAATAAACATAGTTAAAATGTTCATATTACCTAAAGCAATCTACAGATTCAATGCAATCCCAATCAGAATCCCAATGACATTCTTCACAGAAATAGAACAAAGAATCCTAAAATTTATATGGAACAACAAAAGACCTCGAATAGCCAAAGCAATCCTGAGAAAAAATAACAAAGCTGGAGGCATCGCAGTCCCTAACTTCAAAATGTACTACAAGCTATAGTAATCAAAACAGCATGGTACTGGCACAAAAAACAGACGCACAGATCAATGGAACAGAATTGAAAGTCCAGAAATAAAACCACACATCTATGAACAGTTAATTTTTGACCAAGGAGCCAAGAATATAAAATGGAGAAAGGAAATTCTCGTCAATAAATGGTGCTGGGAAAACTGGACAGCCACATGCAAAAGAAGGAAAATAGACCATTATCTTGCACCATACACAAAACTTAACTCAAAATGGACTAAAGATTTGAATGTAAGACCGGAAACTGTAAAACTCCTAGAAGAAAATACAGGCAGTACACTCTTTGACATCAGTCATAGCAGCATCTTTTCGAATAACGTGTCTACTAAGGCAAGGGAATCAAAAGAAAAAATTAACAAATGAGACTACATCAGACTAAAAATCTTCTGCAAGGCAAAGGAAACCATAAACAAAATGAAAAGACAACCCACTAACTGGGAGAAAATATTTTCAAATCATATATCCACCAAGGGGTTAATATCCAAAATATATAAAAGAACTCATACAACTCAACAACAAAAAGACAAAAAACCTGATCAAAAAATGGGCAGAAAATATGAACAGATATTTTTCCAAACAAGATATACAGATGGCCAACAGACATATGAAAAGATGTTCAGCATCACTATTTGTTAGGGAAATGCAAATCGAAACTACAATGAGATATCACCTTACACAAGTCAGAATGGCTGTAATTACGAAGACAAAAATTAATAAATGTTGGAGAGGATGTGGAGAAAAGGGAACCCTCATACACTGCTGGTGGGAATGCAATCTGGTGAAGCAACTATGGAAAACAGTATGGAGATTTCTCAAAAAATTAAAAACAGAAGTACCATATGATCCAGCTGTCCCACTACTCGATATTTATCCAAAGAACTTGAAATCAACAATCCAAAGAGGCTTATGTACCCCCATGTTCACTGTGGCATTATTCACAATAGCCAAGACATGGAAGCAACCCAAGTGCCCATTAACAGATGAATGGATAAAGAAGATATGGTATACATATATAACAGAATGCCACTCAGCCATAATAAAAGACAAAATCGTCCCATTTGCAGCAACATGGATGGACCTGGAGGGTATGATGTTAAGCAAAATAAGCTAGACAGAGAAAGACAAGCACGGCATGATCTCACTCGTATGTGAAAGACAAACAAACACATGGACAAGGAGAACAGATTAGTGGTCACCAGAGGGGAAGGGGGTCAGGGGTGGGCAAAAAGGGTAAAGGGCACATATATATGGTGATGGATAAAGATTAGACTATTTGTGGTGAGTACAATGCAATAAACACAGAACCTGATAAATAATAATGTACACCTGAAATTACACAATGTTATAAACCATTATGACCTCAATAAAATTAAAAAAGTACTCCTTATCCTCATGTCCCAAATTAGCAAATTTTATATAAATATATATAAACCAAATTTATATATATATAAAAACCAAATTTTATATATATGTATATATGTTTTCAAACTTACACAGTATCTATTGACTAAAGAATATTAGGATTTAGATCTTATATAGGAACCTCCATTACATATGCTCCTTTTTCTTAAGCTAATTATATGCTATATAATTCTCTCTCTTTGTGTAGCTAGATAGATATACAGTTAGCTAAACTATTATTAAATATTTGTACGATTAGAATTATGTAAACAGTATTTTCGTATAAACCACACATTGTACCACATTTATATTTCTTTTTCATTATAACATTTTGGTCTTTTTTCTGCACTTCATCATTGCCTCATATTTATTTAGTTTCATATTTGGCTTTTCCTATATCACAACCAAACTCTTTAACTGTGGTCTAAAACCCCTTTCAATATGGCCTTAAAACTCGAGTAATCTGACACAATTGTCCTTGTTTCCAAATTTATAGCTCTGGCAATTTTTAATGTGGTAATAGATATCATTGGATATACATTGTCACTGGATGGGGGAATGGGCTCTTTCTTGAAGACATTGGCTATATTTCAAGAATTAAATTATTACCTAAGCATAATGACCATTGGTTTAAAAAGCTGAAGTCATTTTAATGGAATCAGCTAGCTACTCTTAACTAGATGTGATGACTTTGTTGTCAGTTCACATGCTTTGTTATTTCTGGAGTCGAGAATAAAATTCCAAACTTGACACTATCTACTTTTCTTTTTCAAGACTGGTATGTTGACCATATGTCACATCTGAATATTCTTTCAAAAACAATCTGGAAAGTCCAGCCATTTCTAACTTTAGTATATCCCAATGTACTTTTATCATCCTAATTTGTCCTGAAATATCCTAGGCTCCCATTTGATACAAAGGGAAATAATTTTTAAATAAATTTTGTATAATTGTATCTGTAGCATCTTAATAAAAGAAAATATTATTTAAGGCAATCCATTGTTCATTAATATTTATGGTACTTCTCATTTCATACCGGCATTTCATTAGCCTCATTTTACCTAAAAATAAATTGGGATTCACTTAACTTATTTTATGTTTTATAAATAATGATCTATAAAATATGTAATTGGAATTTAAGTTTCCTAAATTTTATACCAATGTTCTTAGATTACAAAACCCCAGAACTCTGAGAGTTCAATTTTAAACTTTTTTCAGTTTCTAAGTTCCGAATCTGGAGTTAGAGTTTAGG
Organism: Diceros bicornis minor; assembly: GCF_020826845.1. Lineage (NCBI taxonomy): Eukaryota > Metazoa > Chordata > Mammalia > Perissodactyla > Rhinocerotidae > Diceros > Diceros bicornis. The sequence goes on along the minus strand of NC_080759.1, from coordinate 51,712,741 downwards.
TCTGTGCCTGTTTACCAAAATGAAATAATTTTAATTCCTTCCAGTTTTATTGATACATAATTGACATAAAATGTTGTATAAGTTTTATATATATATACACATATATATATCCAGAGGTGGAATTTCTGGATCATATGATAGTTCTATTTTTAATTTTTTAATGTACAGTGTACAACATAATGATGACATACATATATATTGCAACTACTTACTAGTTAACTACTTACTAGTGCTGTGAGTTAAAGTAGAGACACATAGAGGACTTGCAATAGTGACTTCAAAGCTTTACTATAAAGCTATAGTGCTCAAGATATTGTGATATTGGCAAAAAAAAAAAAACCCCAAAAACTGACAAGTAGGTTAGTGAAACAGAATAGAGAGCCCGGAAACAAATTCACACAAATAAAATTGACAGATCTTTGACAAAGAGCGATGACAATCCAATGGGGAAAGAATAGGCTTTTCAAAAATGGTGCTATAAAAACTGACATCCACATGCAAAAAAAATGAAATGAGCCTTTTTAGATACAACACTCAAAGAATGATACAGAAAAAGAAAATAGTAATAAGTTGGACTTTATTTAAGTATAAACTTCTGGTCTTTGAAAGATACTGTTCAGAGAGTAAAATGACAAGCCACAGACTATGAGAAAATACCTGAATATCTGATAAAGGACTGGTATCCAAAATATACAAAGAACTCAAAATTCAACAATCAAAAAAAAAGCAAATTACAAAATGGGTGAAAAATCTGAACAGACACTTCACCAAAGATATACAGATGGAAAATAAGCATATGAAGAGATGCTCAATATCATATATTATTAAGGAATTGCAAATTAAAATAACAATGTGATACTAGCACACGCCTGTTAGAGTAGGTAAAATCCAAAACACTTAACAACACTAAATGCTGGTGAGGGTGTGGAGCAATATCAACTCTCATTCATTGCTGGTGGGGATGCATATGGTACCCACTTTGCACTTTGCCACATTGGAAGACAGGCAGTTTCCTGCAAAGCTGAATTTCAACATATCATACAATCCAGCAACCATTTTCCTAGATATTTACAGAAGTGAGTTGAAAACATACGTCCACACAAAAGCCTGCACTTTACTCATAATAGCCAAAAATTAGAAGCAACCAAGATGTCCTTCAATTGGTAAATGGATTAAAAAAAAATGAGCCACCGTAACAAAATTCCTCCCATTGGATGGCTTAAACAACAGAAATTTATTTTTTCACGATACTGAAGACTGGGAGTCCAATGTTAGGGTGTCTATAGGTTTGGTTTCTCCTGAGGCCTCTCTCCTTGGCTTGCAGATGGCTGCCTTCTCTCTGTGTCCTAACCTTTCCTCTCTGCTTGCACATCCCTGGTGTCTCTTCCTCTTCGTATAAGGACTCAGTTATATTGGATTAGGGCTCCATCTTTATGACCTCAATTAACCTTAATTACCTATTTAAAGGCCCTCTCTCTACAATCACATTGGGAGTTAGGACTTCACTATATGAATTTGGGGGGGCACACCTCAGTCCATACGATTTCTAAAATGAAAGAAACCAGTCTGAAAAAGCTACATACTGTATGATTCCAACTATATGGTATTCTGGAAAAGGCAAAAATAATAGTAAAAGGATCAGTGGTTGTTGAGTTCAGGTGGAGGGGATGGGATGAATATGTGGAACACCAGGCTCTTTTGAAGCAGTGAAACAATTCTTTAGGAAACTTTATTGGTGGATGCACAACATTATATATTTGTTAAAACCCATAGAACTGTACAACACAGATTGAACTGTAATGTAAGCTATGGACTTTAGTTAACAATAATGTGTCAATATTGGTTCATCAGTTGTAACAAGTGTACCACATTAATGCAAGGTATTAATAATAGGAGATACTACGTAGAGGGTAGAAGGGTATATGGGAACTTCTTCTGTGCAATATTTCTGTCAATGTAAATCTTCTCTAAAAAATTGTCTACTAATGAAAAAAAAATTCATTACCATAAACCAGATTTTTATGTGAGAAATGCTAGAATTTTCACTTAAAATAGTTTAAATGAGGAAAAACACCATCTTACCCTACATGTAGAAAAAATTGTAAAAAGCAGATACTAATTCATGATCAAGTTTTTATTTGCAAACAAGAAATAAATGGAGATTCTTAACCCAATCACCATTTTATATACACAACTCTTAGCAAAAAACCATCCATCTTGGTGAGTATTTCACATCACTGCTGTTAAATTCATAGACAGACAACATCTGCCCACACTGACCATCTCTGTTCACCATCATATCGGAGGCAACAATCAATGCGGTAAGAAATTTTAGAATCTTCAAATAAAAATGGAATTCAATAAGATAAAATTATGTTTAGAGAAAATATTGTCTACATAGAAAACCCAAGTGAACATACAAACTACAAGAAATAATAAAATAATTGACTAAGTACATGATCAACAGTAAAATTTAAAATTAAAAAAATCAAAAACATTATTGGATATCAATAAGAAAAATACAGAACAAAAATGTTACAATATTTTTGAGAAAGGAAATAGATAACTAATTTACAAAAAATGGATCTTAAGTGTTTTCACCACGCATACACAAAAGACAAGTATGTGAGGTGATGGATGCATGAATTAAGTTGTTTGTGGTAATGATTTCACAATGTATACATATATCAAAACATCACATTGTACACTTTAAATATATACAATTTTTATTTACTACACCTCAATAAAGCTGTTAAAAAACTCCACAGAAACATGCATTTGAGAAAGGCTTAACGGTATCTGCTGAGTGGCATTTGGGAAGAGGCTGGCTACCATCCCAAGGGCAGCGCTCACTGACGTGTGAAGGCGGAAGCAAGACTGGCTACTGTTCTGGTAAATGTTTGCAATGGGATAGATTTTGATGCCTCTATATGCATTTCTGTGTGCATGTATGTGTGTGTGCATGTATGTGTGTACATATATGATTTTTAAACAAAATATATTGGTAATATTGGGATATAAATTTAATACAATTTAAAAATAATTAGATTAGGTTATGTTTAGTTTATATTTGTTGTCTCTATATACAGAATCTGGTATAATATATTGTGCATAGTACAAGAATAAGTAACCAAAAATTAATCACTTTGTGAATCATTTAGGTCCTCTTCACATTAAGTTAAATAACTGATGTTAAGATAGATACATAAAGAAAATTAACTTAGTGACTTTCTAGCTTTAATATTTAATTTAGGATGAATTTATAAAATTATGCTACATCTTTCAAAGTTTTGTGTGTTCTCTAGTAGAGAACTGAAAGTCTTTATCCAACATTAAAGGGATTTTAGTTGTGTTTTTAAGAAAGCCTCATTATCTATCTGAGTTTATTCAACGTAGACAAGCTTTTACATTGCCCACAGTTACTCCAATGTCTTAGGCTCATGGAAAAAAATGCAAACAAATCAAAGTTTAATTTTTTCCCACCTTGAAATTACATTGTACCTGGACCTTTTGATAACAACCCTCAAGACAGTTTGAAGATTATATCCCTTCATTTTATGTTTTCTTGGGAAAATAAGAATGTGTCTACTTTAGCTCATTTCCCATGAATTTCTCTATATCTGTTTGCCAAAATCTTACGTAAAATAAAGTAGAATTCACTTGTTTCTCTATATTTTTTATTACTCCTTGCCTCCAAAAGAAACAGCAGTAACAATCATATATGTCTAGAGAATGTTAAAATGTGTCAAATCATCAGCTGTCCATTGTCTTATTTTTACTAAACTGAAATCCAAATGGAAAGAGAGAGCACATTATGTTACCATGTAATTTAACATGATAAAGTAAAAAGATCAGAAACTTGTAATGGGAGTCTTGACTGACTTTTAAATACAGATCTCAAGCTATGTTTCTCTCCATAAGACTCATACTCACAGGATAGATCTTGAAACATTCTAGCAACTTAAGATGCTGGAATTAAGATATAATAAATATCATTTTAGAAATGAGTAAATATAACATTCAACTTGGTGAAAGATGTGATTTATGAGTTCAATTATCTCCATCTTTATTGTTCAGTCAATATGCACGTCACCTCCTGTCCCCGGAGGCAGAGAGAAAACCATCACATCAAAACACCACTCTGACATCAGAACATATTTATTAAGAATTATTTCGATAAACTTTGAATAATGTATCTCTTTTCTACATTAATTAAAGTGCTGCCATCTGATTACATTTTTGCTTGAATGAAACATAACAAGAACTCTATATTTTTGGATGCGATATGGTATTTGTTTTTGGAGGGGACTATTTAGAATCAGGCTATCAGGTACAAGTTGTCTTTCTTTATTAACCTGGATAGCATTACATTCATTCAGAAGGCAATTCCCACTTTTAAGGGTACGCCATATAAAACTGTAAAAGGCATCTTAGTATGATAAAAGATTATATGTTCTCATGAGCGTCTATCAAAATGTAATTTCAGATTGAATTTTAAGATAATCAAGTCTGTGGATTGTGCATTAACAGTCAATTGGCAAAGCCCAGCAGGATCTCAGGTGTATTTCATGAACAATTTTGACCCAACGACAAAGCACCATAGTCAGTAATATCCCCTCTAAAGAATCCCGAGGCATATTATACCATAGGCGGGTAAAGGCATAAAGCAGGGCCTGTCATATATTTGACAAAAGAAGAAGTTCCAAGTCTGTCTGAATTTACTGCAACTCTTGTCACATGGCAGCATCATTCACTTTTTGTGACTCTCTCACATCTCTGACTTCTGTCTTTGATCCTATTTATTTTGATCTGGCTTTTGACTTCTGGTGAGCATTCCCACTCTTTGTCATGATGGCTTTCTTCTGTTATTGTCTGTCAGGAGGATGGGAAATGATATTTCAGTGCAACGCACTGAGAGCATGTATAATTCATTTGGAAAGTCTTGGTGTCAAAACAGTGCTTTTAGAATCACATTAAATGAGTTAGTCAAGCAAATAAAATTTGAGCCAACACAGAATGCCTTTTAAGATAAAATAGCTGACTGTGACTATCATCTATGGGGCAAATGTGGCACATTTATATAATTTTAAAAATTATGATTAGAGATAAAATTCACTAAATTTTAAATACTGTTTCTCAGATTCCAATTTTTATAATAAAATAATTATAGTAAAAACAACATGGTAGTTCTAGGAATAAATACCCAATTTAAGTAAATATAAAGTTTCCTCCTTGATTCCTATATTCTCAGTTTCCAACATTCCTTCTTCCTCCCTTCCTTCCTTCCTTCCTTTCTCCCTTCCTTCTTTTTTTCCTTCTCTTCCTCTCTCCCTCCCTTCTTCCTCCTCTCTCCCTCCCTTCTTCCTCCTCTCTCCCTCCCTCCCTCTCTGTCTTTCTTCTTTCATCAAAAATTTATTGAATTTTTACCGTATGCCATATACTGTTCTAATTACATAAATAAATAATAATAATTAATAATAATAATAAAAGCTCTCTGCCCTTGTGGAGCATATACTCTGTTTGGAGTGGCAGAAAAAATGTATAATAAATATTTAAACGGCATGGTATATTTGAAGATGTTATGTGCTAATGAAAACAGGAAAAACAAAGAAAGTTAAGTGAGATTGTCAGTGCAGGGGCAGGCATGACTATCTGCAGTAGACAATTAGGTGGTCAGGATAAGCTTCACTCAGAAAGCAATATTTGTGAAAATACAAAAATGAGATCAGTGAGTCAGCGTGGAAAATATCTAGGGGGTATAGTATGTGTTAAGGGTGCCCTACATGCCTGGAGGGTGTGAAAAAGAACCACAATCCATCATTTGACTCCAAATGTTTCTCCCCTCCCATATTAAGTATGACATTAACGGGTGACAGCATGATACAGCGGCAGGAATGTGAACTTCTGAGTCAGGAAGTCTTGGGTTTGCACACCTTTTTCCTATTTACCAGCTGGTAAATGTAGACAATTATTGAATCTCTCTGAACCTCAATTTTCTTATATATGTCACCATAACACCCACATTCAGGGGTTTTCATAACAACTAAATAATATAATGTAGTTATTTAAAACACTCATGTATAGTGGCAGTAGCAAAATGCGTCATGCTAATTCAATCATATATGGTGCTAAACCATGCAGAGTGAAAACTGGAATAGATGGAGTTACCTCTTTGCTATTTTTCTACACAATATTTACCATTCAGAAATTTATACATATTGTAATTTCCTCACACAGCATTAATCTGTTCTTCTTGATATTCCCAAGATATTATGTTATCATTAGTATGATAGAATCACATAAATCAGTTTACTAAATGCATTTTTAAAAGTTCATTCCCAAATTAAGAATTTCAAGGAATATTTTCTGGATAGCCTCTTTTCCTTCTCAACACTCCGTAAAAACAGAGAATAATAGGATGATCATTCATATCAAAAATTTACCTAGGTTACACATCTACCAAGGCATGTCTTAGGTGGACCCTAGAGATGCTTAGATCCCACAGCCTTTGCACATTCAGGCACCATAGACACACGCTGAGATGTGTGGCTGCTGGTTCAGCTTTCTGTGAAGCAGAACTTATCTGAGTGTATTGGCCTTATCTTTATTGTTAGCCCTACTGGACCCATCTCCATTAAGGGTACATCATCTCTAACTTCCATTTTACAAACAGATACACCAAGTGCGGAGTCAATAGAAAATCCTCTTAAAGCTCATCCAGCCAGGCTGCAGTTACCCTTTCCCAATCATCAATTAATTAGGGGATAGTGTTGCCAAGACTAATTAGCTTTCAAGGAATCCTTACCAAATTTATGGAGAAAAAAATAATTTAATCCATCTCCTTAGTGTGATATTTATAACATATTTTTTCTTTCAGTTTCTCACTTTTAATTTTGAACAAATAAATATTTAACCTCTTCATTCTTGTCTCCTGGAGCCATTTCGACCACTCAGCTCTCCCACTGGTATTCCCTTAATGCTGTTCTGTGTACCCTTATTCAATTTTGTTTTAGTTATTCCTTTTTCTCATTCATTATTTCTCATCATTTCCTTTGCTAAAGGTGCTAAGGTAATTTACTGGGGAAATGACATTTATTTCAACAAGGTGTGCAGGAACTACTGAATATTAATATGGAAAAAAATGAACTTCAAAAGTCACTTCATGCCATATATGAAAACTAAGTTGAAATGGACCACAGATCTAAGCATCCAAACTAAAAGGTAAAACTCCTAGGAGAAAATCTCCATGGCTTTTGGGCAAGCAAAACTTCTTAGGCAGAAGATAAAGAACATGAGCCAATAAAAAGTTGATAAATCAACATAATATCTTATTTTTAGAGATACCGTCAGGAAAATAAAAATCAAAAATACACAAACTGAGAAATTATTTTTATATTACATAAATCTAACAAGGACTTGTACACAGAACATATTAAAAACATTTAAAGTCATTAAAAATGACAAGAAAAGCAAAAATGGGCAAAATAATTGATCAGGCACTTGTCTAAAGTACTTTTATGAGTGGCCAATAAAGATACAAACAGGCATTCAATCTCATTAGTCATCAGAGAAATGCAGATTAAAACTTCTAGTATATACCAATATGTCCAATATGTACTACTACATATCTGATGACTAAAATTAAAGACTCGTAATATCACTTGTTGGCAAATATGTGAAGCAAGCAATTATACATGGCTAGCGGAAATGGAAAATATTTCAACTTTGGAAAATAATTTGGCAATTTTTTATGAAGTTAAACATACATTTCCACAATACTTTGCATTTCCTCTCCTAGGTATTCGTCCAAGAGAAAAGATAATTTAGCCATACAAATTCTTTTATGTGAATGTTCACAGCAGCTTTATTCATAAATGTCAAAATTTGTAAACAACTCACATGTCCATCAACAGGTAAATGGACAAAAAAATTTGGATATATTTGGCAAATGTAATACTACTCATTCATATAAAGGAATGAACTATTCATGCACACAGTAATGTGGTTGATCTCAAAAACATTCTGCTGAGAAAAGAAGTAAGCCCAAACAGTACATGCTGTGTGAGTCCAGTTGATTTCTCCTTTCCCACAAGAGCAGACCTGTCCCAGAGAGGGACTGCAACTTCATCCTGGTTCTCAGCTTGAGAAGGCACATGCAAAGCTAAGTAGACCCATAGCCACAGCAGCAAAAGCATAGCTGCTACTATGGACCGTGAATAATAAATAAATCTTTTGTCTAAGTCACTGAGATCTTGAAGCTTTTGTTATCACAGCAAACCTGATCAGCACAAGAAAACAAAAACCAGGAGAAAATGGATAGAATTTGAGGAAGGATTTCTTTGAGTTTGTGAGAAAGGATCTGATCTAGTACACAAATGCCTGCCTCTGTGGAGGTTATAATCCAACAAAGAGATGAATGCATGCAAAAACAGTATGTTACATAATGCAATTGAGACAGCAAGTTACATAATGCATAATGAAATGTAGTAAGGTACAGTGACGAGTACATTTATACTATCCAAAAAAAAAAAAAAGGACTGGAAAGTACACTTCAACTACAACAACTCGTCCTTAAGAAATGGAGAAAGCACAATGACATTCTAGTTATTTGATCCTCAGTAATTTTTCATTCTGTTAATGGCCATTTAGTTAACATATTCTTTGTTTACTCAGAAAACCTTGATAAAATGTCTCAATATAAAGTTACACTCTTGCCTCTCTATGATAATAGAGGTGTTATTTTAATTTGCATGTTGAGAGGCAACCACACTTAACGCATTTACAAGTAATCTCTTAGAATCAGGCTAGAGATGGTTGACAACAACGCTGTGGGCCCCTTACATTATTTTACTTCTTAGAGGGAACCACAGATTCATCATTTGTGTATTCTTGTGATAGGGTAAACATGACCTTAAACAACAACCTAAATGTATTGTAGTCTTGACAGAAAACCAAATGAAGACTGAAACATAGGTAGAGTTATTATACTGATCTGGAGTTTTGAATGGAATTTTAGAGCACTGTAATTAACTAGGGCACTAAGGTCTCTGCTCATGAACATAAATAAAGCCCTTGGAATTTTTTGAGTTTCAGACCCAAACAGATATTTCCTATCTAAAACGGCCCATGGATATCTAAATATGCTCCAAGCTGAATTCATTATCTCTTCTAAGTCCTCTTTTCCTCTTTTCTATCTGAGGATGACATAGAGATCATTATAATTAACCTAAACATATATCTACAATTAAACCCCATCATCTTACACTATGCAAATCCAATAGATCACCAAGTTATACCTATGTCCTAAAGAATTTCCAGATTCCTTTGTTATCAACACTACTCTCATATATTTCTTCAGTTCTTCAAATAGCATACATTCCTATGGATTTGCCTTTCCTTTGTCTCAATTACCTATGATCCATTTTCTTCCTGTTCCTGAAATAATGTTTCTAAAATAAGAATTAGATCATTCCCTTTAAATAATCAGTAGTCTCCTATAAATTCCACACTTCCTACTTTAGTGTTTAAGTGATTTATGATCTGGCTCCTGAATACATTTACAGAATTATCATTAATTGTAGCTCAGTGCATGCTCTATGCTTTGACTATCTATGCTAACATTTATTGAATGGTTCTTTGGGACAAACTCTCCTCTAAGCACTTTGCATATATTACTACATTAAAAAAATCACCACTACCCTATGAGATAGAGAACATTAGTATTCCAGTTTACAGACAAGATACCTAAGCCCACAGATATGAAGAAACTTGCTAAACGTCACGTAGTTAATAAATCTCAGCAGTCAGATGTCAACCCAGCAGTCTCCTCCAGAACCACGGTGTTCTGACAAGACCTGGGAGCCCCAGGAAACAACATATATCGTAACTCTTCATACCTTTGAATATGACATTTTCTCTGCCTGGAATGTCCCCTCTCCCTGTATACAAATAGAAATTTAGTTTTTCTTCAATATTTCTAGCAATGCTCTCATGTTATTAACTGATTAACATTTTATTTTAATTCTTTAAAAAAATCATAAACCTAAAATTTAGTTGTTTACTTCACTGCCTACCTCATTCAGTGGGGAATAAATCCCCTGAGAACCGGTGTGTTTTTATATATAAACTTTATATTTTCACTGAATATCACACAGGATGTGTTTTATACATCCTGGCTGAATGAGTATATCAGATTTATGCTATGGTACTGAAAGCCAAAAGTCATGGCGCCACTTGGCATGGTGTTGGCAAGAGAACAATCAGGGGAGAAAGGGCTGGAGTTTATAAGGACTTAATGTAAGATTTTTTTTTTTCAGCAATCCATCCCACAGAGCACAGTTCTGAAGATTAGGGGTCACATTACAAATATTTTCCATCCAATACATGGAGATAAGCATGTATCTTTGGGGAGATGGAGAGATGTTATTCTCTCTCTCTTTCTCTTAAAATTAAAATATGCTTCTCTTTTATTCTTCAGTTCCATTCTTCGTATCGATTCTCTCTTGTGGCATCAGTTTTGTTAAAAATTATCCTTTATCTTATGCTTTTGGTTTTATCCAGTATTTGGCCATCTTTGGTTATCTACTCTAATTTGTATATAGAGAAATTATTTCATCTCGAATTCTATGGATTTTCCTAAAATATCTTAATAGTCATAGGCTTGAATTTAAAAGTCTATATGAATCCACTCAGATATATAATTTTAATATTTGGCAACTATTGAAGAATATAGGTATAGTTTATTTATAGAACAAGTTTATGGAAATATTTATTGAATGACTATTGCATTGTTTTCTTTAGTTTTTTCTTTATTTCTCAAAATCTTAAAAACCAAAACTTAATGAAAGTGCAAACATAACAAAAAAAGCCTTGTAGTTATATATTTGAATAACAATTTTATAAAATAATGACTTACCCCCAATATGTATGTGCATGCACATACAGCACACACACACACACACGAGAAATGTTTATTTAAAAATATTTTTATTTGGGATAGGTCCATAAAACATGGTCTAAATTTTTGTGCTCCTTTGACTGATATTTCAAATGATTGTATTTCTTTACCTTGATCCATTTATGATAATATACTTTTATTATGTATTAGAACCTTTCCCTTCCATAGGCTGTCTGGTAAAAATGCCACTGTTTCTTCTATAATTATGAATTCCACTCAAAACTCCTTTATTTAGGTATTAATTTTTCTATAGTCAATTATTAAAATTCAGTTATTCATATTGCCTTAACTAAATAGCTTAATCCTGCATTACACACACATACTTAATATTACCATAAATTGAATAAATTACTAAAGAAATTATGTTATGGTAAAAGCTGTGATTAAATCAAATTCCATGAACTGCATGGTATAAAAATAAAGCATTTATGTGTCTTATAGCTCTTCTTGACTGTGAGCTCCTCAAGATGGGAAATCTATCTTATTTACCAGTAGCAAATTATTTGCCTTCCATAACAGAAGATAAATAAATGACTTTTGATTAGTTGTAGGTAGTGAATTATGTTTTTATTAGAATGTTGTGAAAAAGAGCTTAAGAAGTTGAAAAATAGATTTATTATCACCTAAGCAAGGCTATTTGTCTGTTTAAGCTTCATGTTTCTCCTTTATGGAAAGAATCATTATATGTATTATAAGAGCTCTACCAGTCTCTTTTGGCTACTGTAGGGATTAAATTACCTAATGAATATCGGTAGTTTCTAATTTGAGAGGTGACATAAAAATCTTGGATATTAATATCATTTTATCTACAGTGCTGAAAACATTTCCAACCCATGATTATAGAAAAAGTAAGAGAGGTTCTCATTTTCTCTATAGGGAGATTGCAAAGAAATTTCTCATAATTTGAATTCATAAATACAGAGCCAGAAGATTAGAAACATTTCATTATGTTTATTTCTGGTTTCCTTCAACTCTGTAGAGTTTGCATGATAATTTTGTCAAATAAAGTCAAAGATTACTTACTGTGGTTTCATTTTCAATCTCAGTTGTAGCACATGCACTCTTCAGTGAAACTAATTATTACTTTGAAACATTTAAATTGGTATTAAAACTAATACAAAGATTGATTGGAACCTTAAAATATTTTTAAAAATGCCATCCACCTAACTTGCCATGAATGCGATAACCTCTATACGACTTGGCTTAGAAAATTGTTTCTTAAATTTACTTTGTAACTAGACCATTGAAATCATATTACACAGAGAGTAATGAGTTACTTGACAGATGGGGTATTCTTATATTTAATTTTAAAGAACAATTTATTGATACTATCTTAATCTTTACATTTGCAAATATTTCTATTATGCTATATTTAAAATAAAATTGTCTATTTCAAATAATAAATCTGATATTTTAATCTATTACATAATATTTAAAAAATAATTGGTCTGATTTTTAAAAATGTCTTCTGTTGATAAGGGAATATATAACTAATTTGAATATCGGCAGCAGACATTTGTCAAAGACAACTGAAAGTATTTCTAAAGTCCAGATTTTGCACAATGTAAGCATGTGAACTAAATTTATTAACACGCTACTTGTGTTTTTTCCCCTTTAGGTTTATTTTTTAAAATATCATAGTTTCTTCATGTTTTCATACAGGATCAAGAGTCAGTTGAGAGGTTTATATTCCAAGTGACTATGGCTACAATAATCCCAAAGTTTGCTGAAATTCAATGTCATCAACTTACCAAGAAAAACCACTCTTTGTAGCATTTTATCTTCCCTTTCAGATACTTTCTTCCCTTTCCATATCTTGGAGGATTTAGATAGGATTTAGATGTTCCATCTACCATGGGAGTAGGAATTGGGAGGGCAAACTGCAGACTCGAACCACCCCCTTGCTCTTCTCCCCTAATTAAGTTCCTCCAGCAGCCTTTCTTCTCTCTCCAAAAGGCACCATCATCATTCTTCCTGTTCCTTTTTTTTTCCTCTCCCATCTCACATTCAATCCATACTAATCGCACTTGTTCTAACTTCAGAATACATCCAAAGTCGGACTGCGTCTCTTGCCCTCCTCTGCTAGTACCTGTTTCAAGCTAGCATCATTGCACACTTTGATTTCCATGCATTTCCTATCTGTCTTCCCCGATTCCTGGTTGACTCCTTATTACAGACCACACTCAAGTCTTCAACCCTGTGTCAATTATCCCTTTAAATGATAAAATTCAGATACTGTTTTTAAAGTAAGCCAGATTAATGTTCCTTTGAAAAATCAGTCAGATATTTTCACTCTTCTGCTAAAACTTCTCCCAATCCCTCCCATCAAATTCAGTGAATGCCCCTCTCTTTAACACAATGACTTCCAAGGTCCTATAAAATTTGCTTTCTTCCAGTTCTCTATGACTCATCTTCTACTGCCCTCTCCCTACCTCCCTCTGGTGCAGCATTATAGGCTCCTTGCTGTTTCTAGAGCATGCCTCACACGAGTCTCTCAGACCATTATGCTTTGCTGTTCTAGCTGGCTGGAAGTTCTCTCCTACAGGGCATGGTTCCTTTCCTCAACTTTTTTTCTTACCTCAAATATCACTTTGTCAGTACGTGAATTTCTGACTACCCTCATTACATTTGTAACCCCCTTCTGGCCTAGCAGTCCCTGATTTTATCTTTGCATCTAAAATAATTTAACATGCTATGTATTCTACTTATTTTGTATATTTTCCACTAAAATGTAAGCACCATGAAGCAGGGCCACAGGAATTCTCATTTGTTTTGCTCATTACTCCAAGTTCAGTGACTAGTACAGCACCCAGTACATAATAGATGCTGAATGTGGAATAAACCTTTGGACGGAGAAGTGAATGACAAAATCTCAGTGCAATTTTAATACGATTAGGGAATCTCCACTTTTTATTTCATGTATTTTCAAGAATATATTTAGAATTTTCAGCAATATTTTTTTCAGTTGAACTTTGATGATAGCGTAAGAGAATTATTTTCCAAGAAGAAATTTTTTAAACATTGGAATTGAGATTTATAGTATACGAGAATTTTTAGGTAACTCTACATGGAGCACAGGATTACACGCACTTGGAGGTTTTGTTTCACTGATTTGTTGTCAGTATAACTGACTTTTCTGGGGTTTATGAAACCATGATAACTAGTTTCTGCTATTTTCAAAGCCTAGAAAAGTAGTGAGGATAATTCAGAGTATTCCAAATTTATGTTTGCTGCAAGTTTGCCTGTAGATTGTTGGCTACTATAATGCTCTAGCATCTTCCTTTATTCAAAAAATAATGTTTTGGCATCTTGCTCAAATATAGCTTTGCTATTTTGTGACAATTTTTCCTCGCTACTGAGTTTTAATTAGGCTAATGGCTTAAAATTAGAATTTTGATTACTATATAAGTTTCCTACACACATCTAAAAAAGTATTCTGATTAAAGAGACAAGATTAGAAAAAAAAAAATTTAGAGTTGATGCTCATATTTAAATTTGCATTTTTACAATACAATAATTTCTTGTCTGCTTCAAGTTGACTCGTGGTAATGAAGTCAACTTTCTCTAGGCATAGCCCCACATGGTAATCATTAAATACCTTTCACAAGAGAATATATTTTTTAATTAATTAATTATGTTTTCAAAATGTAAGAGCTGATTTTATTAGTAAACATTTCATATAAAGCAGTGTATTTTAATAAATTAATTCTCTGTTCTTTCCTCTCCTTTTAGTACATGACTGCATGAAATATATATTAAGATATGGTGTCTAATTATTACGGTCTTTGAAATTAGGAATAGCTATTTTTAAGAAAGTAAAGACTGTTAACACTCAATTGTCTCTTTTAATATTTCCATATAGCTTCAAATTTGAAAAATGAAGATTTTTATCATGTTTTTATGGATTTTGGAGGCTGATCTTTTTTGCTCAGTTTGCTCTTTGATAATTAATAGACCAAATTAATCATTTGCAGCCATGTATTGATGTTTTACCTTACAGAAATGGACATAATTACAAAATGTACCTCACAAGAAAGTTGTGAAAATTTATGGAAAAAAAAATGTATCAAGAACTTGGCACAGAAGGTGGCAAAAATAAACACCCTAAATAAATAATGGCAATTTTTGAATATTTAAACTTTCAGTTGAAGGGTTTGCATTGATTATATATTATTTGAAGTGTGCAATAATAGCATAATTTCACTTTGTTTTTTCTGCTGTGAAATATATCTCATTTTAAAATATCTTTAAAACATGCATTGTTCTATGTGGTTTAAAAATTATTTAAATATCTTCCTTGTCCGGTTTGCTAACAAATGAGAACAAGCAGATGAAGTAAACTAATGTCCATTGAAATTAAATGAAGTAATAGAAAATTAGAGAGAAATTGCCTAAGCATGGAGTGGAATATAGGAATTTTCACTGCAAATTTACAACTTTTTTTCTGCTATACAATTTTCCTTTGTAATAATTATGATTAAGATTTAACTAATTATTTGAACTGTATAAGAACTTAATTCTATTATAAATATAACAAGATATTTTAATACAAATTATTTAATTTAGTTATAATGGTGTTAAGGGGATAAAAAAGCAATTGAGTATGATCTCATAACAGCCATCCGTGCCAGAAAGTAAAAATAATAGTGATAATAACACAGTTATTATTATCATTAATTATTATAAAAATAAATTAAGGAAGCACTCAAATTCAATAGAGTGGAACCCTAATTTTATATGTTATAGAGAAGGTTTAAATGTTGTCAACTCAACTGAGAATTTCTGAAAGGTGTAGAGCAGTGGTTCTCAGCCAGGTGTATTTTCCCCCCACAAGGCATTTGGAAATGTCTGGATGCTTTTTTTGTTATCATTCTAAGGGTGAGGGTGCTGCTGGCATCTGGTGGGTAGAGGCCACGGAACCTGCTAAATATCCTGCAATGCACAGGACAGCCCCCACAACAAAGAATTATCCAGCATGAAATGTGGTCGAGGTTGAGAAACCCTGATGTATATGAACATAAAAATAAAATAAAATAAAAAAAGAAACATGTTCAACTGCTACAGGAAATATGTAGCCAATGTTACTCAAGACCTAAAATATCCAAAAGCTGAAGTATGTCAATGTTGTGGAGAGAGTATGGGAGAAGCATCTGTTCTTCTCTAGTCTTCCAGGGACACCAGCTTCAGAAGCATCCATAGCAGCCCCTAAGAGATTAAGACAAGGTTTAGAGTGCAAGGAGTTATGTGGAAGGTGATTCCAGGATTCACTGGAAGGAAAAGCATTAGATAAAGTGTGGCTATGAAGCGTGTAACCACTGAGAGCATCTGAAGCTAAATCCTTCTGGAGAAATCTATAAGTGAAGATCCTATACCTCAGAGTTACACAAAATTGAGGACAAGGAGTTGAAGCATTGATATACCAATTCCCATCGGTCAACAGATGAGGTCTACTCCTCTTGGAAAGATTTTCCTGCATAGGTGATGTGGGATAAAATGAAATAAAAAAGACCCCTGAGAACAGGATCCACTTTGTGTGGCTAACCAGAACCTAAAAACAAAATGGAATCAAGTAGCCACGGCAGGACCAGGATGCAGTCATATACTCTGTTCTCAAAAAAAAAAAAACACAATACCCTCTTAAGCTTTTGACTCTGCCAAAGTGCCTGATTTTACAAAAGTCCCTAACAGCCACCTGGACCTAACCAATAAAAATGTGACCTGCGCCAACCAATCAGGACTAAGCAGGCTTGCATCACTCATTTGCATAAGCAGACCTAAGTGGGAACCGGGAACCTGGGCGGTAACTTTTTCTATGAAAGTCAGCCCGGCTTCCTTTCTTCCCCTGGAGCATTTTTGGTTTGCTGCCAAAGGGTGTCTTCTCGGTTTGCAAATTGTTTGAGCAATAAAGCTTTCCTAACTAAATTCTTGTAAACCAGAGATTTTTGTTGACAGTGGAAACCTTCCTGTGCTTACTTTTCCCTTATTAAGCCTAGTCTCCTTTGGAATCATACACAATACATCCAATCCCTTTTACACATTACCACTTTACAGCTACTGGAAGATAACTGGCAGGATGTGAGAAGTGGTTCATGTGGCCTGTGAGGGCTAACTGTGTGTGTCTTTCCAACTCCGCAGTCAGTGACGTCATGCTGGCAGCTTGAAATCAATCACGATGCATTTGCACCGATGAAACAGAAACAAAAGTTACAAATCAGAGTTTCCTCCCAGAGGCAGTTGGAAATTTATCAGCAAACCCCTGAAGGATAGCTTCCACCTCCAAGGTCTTTCCAGTAGCTCTGGAAATTCACTGCCTGGAGAAAGGGCACAGCCTGATCTGAATACATTTGCTAGATTAATTCTCACTTGCCTCTGTTTTCCTTTAATACTATGAACAGTACTTTTTGCCATCCAGCTTATGAATCTTTTAATAAATTTCCCTATAGGCGTATCAGAAAGATATTGATCATTATGGATCTTGTTTTGTATCAGCTGCCTAATAATTTATCATGCTAATATAATTACAACAAGTTAATACTTCAGTATGAGATGGGGGAAGAAATATTAATCAGGAAATACCGTTATCATCTCTGGAGAATGATAAAAACCAGTTTTAACATTTTTTCCATTGCCTTGATCCTGGCAAAATAAAGCTTAAGTAGAAGAAAGAATCTTTTGAAATATAACTTAATTGAGCTTGAAAATCACTCAACCTTAATAAGCAACAAGAACCTTGCAGTGCCTTCTTTAATACCTTTAAATAATTTATCATTTGGATCTCCCCTGCCTGGAAGTTATATAGCGTAAGCTACCACATTTTTTTCTCTTCATGTGCCCTTTAGCTTATAACTACATCAAAGATAGATCTGAGCTGCTCAGAAGAAATGCCTATTTCGGAAAACATGCTAGCTTATTTTTAAATATGTCACAACATGGCTTATTTGACAAGACTGCAGGATTTATTTTAAGAGGTGAAAATAGCACATTCAACATTGGCTTTGATTTTTATTTCTGCACTTAACATGGCTTTGATAGAATAAGCATATTAATTTTGGTCCACTTAAAAATTCATAAGTGATTGATTTTCTATGTGAAGCTATGAAATAGCAAGAAAAATGAATCTTTGCCAGAAGTATGAATGAAACTGACTATGATAGACAAACCTCAGTCTCACATGTATTCATGAGCATTACTGATGTTCTTCAATTTGCACTATATAAAAATAGAATCTTTAGTGAATAAGAAAATCCTCATTTTCATTTTAATCCTTTACTTAGCACCGATTAAAAATAAGTAAAATATTCCATAAACCAAATATAAATCATAAATGAGTATAAATCAACAATAATTTTAGGTTTATTAAATCTAGAACCTCTACCATGAGCGTATACTATTTTATGGGTTCTAGAGTTTACTTTGCCAGGCATTTGGACCACTACCACTTCTGGTCCCAAGAATTTTGGATTCTGATGAATTCTATTTTAAGTGAGAAAAGATGACGAACCTTCCTCCAATTCTCCTTGTGTGCATAAGCTTGGATATAAATTTCATCCATTTTTCCAAGAGACAGCACCCACATTTAACATACTTAATTCAATTAAATATCAATGGTTATTTTATGGTAAATCTGTTTTAAAAAATTAGTTTAGTAAAATAAGGAACAATTATCACTTGCTGACCCATATGTTATCTCTGTAAGTAGAATAGAAAGAGAAAAATTTAATAGGCAAAATATTCATTAGAGAAACTGTTAAGAGTAACTGTAAGAATATAATATTAAACCAGCATAAATGTAAGACTAATATTTTTCTCTCTTACTCCTGAAATATGAACTTGTTAATATGGATTCCCAATCAAATGCCTGTATGAACTCTACTAAAATGCAAAATCCTATTTAATTTTCAAAGATATCCATTTGCTTTCATCTACAAAATTTTGGTAGGGGAAAAAGAAAAACAACTTTAATGTATTATTCTTGGGGTGGTTATTTTATTTTATAGATCGCATTTTATAAGGTCCCCACCCTTCTAGTGGTTTGCACTGCAGCCCCGGTCAATGCAGTTAGGATGCAAGACCATACCCTTAAGTCAAAGGCAGTTAGTTGATATGACAAAACCTTATGTATGTATATGAACAAATTAGGATGCACCACGGACCATCTACTAAAAAATAAATAAATAAAAGATTGCTGAAGATCCATTTTCTTGTATATTTTCTGGCTGTGATATCTTTCCAATTGATCGGCAATATTAAGCTACAAGATACGTTTATAGAGAGATACACATATGTACATGCATGTATTTTTTATAAGTATGCTTATTTTCTTTGAAATAAATTTATTCATAAAATAGTTTAATCCAAGGTTATATTCACAAGACTGTCCTCAAAGTATTATTTTAGCAGGCATTCCAAATAATATTCATTAAATATGTGCCTAATACTTTAAAAATAACATTTAATTGAACCATTTCAAGAGATCTGGGAAGTAGACATTATCATTAATATCTTACAGATATTTCCTTACAGATATTTAACAAATCAAATAATTTATTCAAAGTAACAGTGTAATGGTGTGTCTAAATTTCTCTCTAATGTGACTTCCATAGTACTTCAATTATAGCTTAAATAGACTCTTTCTTTTCAGTGTCTACAATTAAGGAAAATCAACCTGTAACTTATGTATGTTGTGTATATATAAATAAGTATAATATATAAAAAATTATAAATATATAAATACTATAATATTTGTAAGTAATAATACTATGAATTAAGTTTATAAGTTTAAATTATAAGTTTAATATATATTGTGTGTAATATGTGTATATATGTATATATAGATAAGATATAGATAGCTATTCAGCCATAGTATAATTCAGACTTCTGTGTTCTGCTCTGAAAATTAACTTACTCTTTTTTTTATTATATTATTTTATTGTAGCAGTGCATCCTAAGGACCAATGCAGAATTCAGAGTTTTAGGACTAAATCTCTATCTTTTCACCAACTCTAATAGTCCCTCAGCTGTAGGCAGAGTGATAATCTGTCCTGTGGTGAGAAATGAGGCAGAGTATGGAGTCCGAGACTGTGGATCCAAGATTAGACAAGATTAAATAACCTATTTCATAGGGCAAATTCGAGGATATTTATTAAGTGTTTAAAGCAATCGAAAGCATGTTATATGCTATATACAGGTGTCTAGTTTTGTTTATTTTAATTTGTTTCTATAGAAAACATGGGCCACACATAAACACAGGTAATGGGTACTACTAAGTTTCATGTTTGTAAAAATGGTACTGTTTTAAAAGGCTATTGAAAAATTTATATAATCTGGATTTTAAAAATTTAATAATTTTGAATAGGAAAACCTAAAGAAATAAGGTTGTGTTTATTGTACAAATTTTAAAATAAGCAGACACGAGAATATAAATGCTTGTCTCAAAAATCTTTGTGTATTTATATCACTGCCTTGTTTCTTTGTGTGGAATCATCAATTATTTTGTGAGGGCGCCATTGTGTAGGTAATAAACATAGCATTCCAATATTTAAAATATGTAAAATTTCTATTGTCATTTTCACAAGCAGGTAGGGTTGTGTTCTGTTTCATAAGTGCCCCTGTTTCTTCAGGAAGCTATTAATTACTGTAAAAGCTTTTGGTAACTTGGGAAATCCTTGGACAAATGAAGTGAAAACTAGTGATGAATACAGCTGAATTTGGCACAATACAGCTAAATTACTACAGCCAATGCACAATTTAGATCCAACACTTTATTTTGCGATTAGTATTGCCTCTCGATGGACATGTGTGTTCCCAAATTTCTGCCTCTGTAAAAGAAAACCTAGTCAAATTATTCCTCCTAAGAGTAGCTGCAAGCCTATGGTTGTACTCAGGGGTGCAGCAATCACTTAGGACTCCTTTGTAGGTATCATGATACCGAAGGGACATTTGTAACCATCTGTGTCATGCATTTTTGCATATCTTTGAGTGAGAGAGGTATCTGCTTTGTGCGATGGCTACTCCAGTGTCATGTGGAAGAATTGTCTCAGCTACACTGTAGCTGGACTCTTTTTCTTTTTTAATGCATCCAGTTTATTTATGTACTTTATTAGGATAAGAACACAACAAATTTTTAAGCACACAAACTGTATTGTTAACTGTAGCTCAGCTCTTTTCTTCTCCCTCTGTCAAGAGGTATATTATTTGATACAATGTGTCTTAGGATTCAAGTCCTGCCTCTACTTCTAATAAACTATGTAACAGCGAAAAAATCAATTAACCTTTCTGAGCTTCAGTTTACTCATTATTAAAATGTTGATAATTTTGCATGTTTATACTCCCCTGCTAGTAATTATAATATCAAAAGAAATGTCACTTATATGATTAGATGGTAAACACTGGAATTCTATGAATATATAAAATCTCAATATTAATTCGAATTCTTATGTATGAAGTGCATACCTATAGAAACGTCCTCAAACAATGAACAATGAGATATTTAACTTTAGGTATTATTCTCTTAAAATAGAACAAAGATATAGAAAAATACCAAGAACTACTGATTTTCTTCATTTGGTTGTTAAAATTCTCTAGAACATTTAAAAGTACCTCTTGGCTAGACTCGTAGATTCATGTACTCTACTCTAATTATTCCCTGTTCAAGGAAAACAAGAGAATTTCATTGGATTTCATGTAGAGCCCTGTAACTACTGAATTAGAAAATTTGGCACACATTCCTAAGACAGGAGAGAGATATAAATAGAACACATTCAACTTCTTGGAAGCACAGTCCCTATAAAGAGAAAAATATATATTTACAGCTCTCAGGAGACAAATGCCTTTCTTGGTAAGATTTAAGCTTCTTTTTTGCAGTTAATCCTTTTCTTCTTTTTACAATAATGCTTATTTTGTTGTCAGTCAACCAGAATGTGCACTTGAGGTCATTGGTTTAAAAATGGGGCAGCCCTGGTTGCCATTTCCACTTCACACTGATAATCTTTTCATATCATTTGCAGAGACAGTTTGGATCATTCTAACTTATCAGTAGATCAAATATGCAGCAGGAAAAGGAGGTTAATAGATAGTTTGACAAGAGTCAACCAAGTTTATCTGGACTTTGATCAAATTATTTGAATACATGAAGAGAGTGATGTCAGCAAGATGGCAGAGTACAAGACCCCAGCTTCTGTCCCCCGACAAAGATCAGCAATTAGACAGCTATCCATAAACAAAAACAGCTCTAGAGTCCACTTAAGAAACTTCTGCAACATAGAGAAGCAAAAAACCTGAGAATAACCACACACAAAGAGAAAGAAGAACAGCTTCATTTCACCTGTATCATCCCGTTCTCCAAGCCGGCATTGCTCAGTGCTAAGAGGGAACTCTCCAGCTGAAGGAATTCCTTTCATCAGGAAAGGGAGAGCAGAGTGAGCCACCAGCTCTCCCAGCCTTTTGGGGCACCGTGGCATGAAGGATCCCCTTCGGTTTCACCCCATCCAGAGACTAGCAAAGCTGAGATATATAGAGATGGCTGGGAACAAGGAAGGAAAGCAGAGGGTACCAGTATCAGCCAGTACATCAGCGCAATCTTTATAAGCAATATGTTGAATCGCCAGAATTCCACATCAGATAACATATGCAAAGACTGTCCACAGGGCTTGCAAATAAAAGATGCACAATAGAGATTAAATTCTTCGATACTCACTCCCAACCTTTTCAGTTCTTTAATAAGTCAGCATCACTTATGTACTTCATGGCAGACAATATTATTTGGTTATCCAACACTCATTTCTCCCCTTCTTCCTTGTGAAAAATAAAAACAAACATTTTTCTGAGCGATAATGATAACCCCATGCCATTTTTCCAGTACTTGCTTTCTCAGCCTGGTTTGCCAACCACGCATGGCCATGAAACCCTATCTATCTATCTATCTGTCTATCTATCATCTATCATCTATCGATATGTACTATAAAATATATTTATATTTCCTATGAAGCAAAGTCTTCTGGTGGGCTTCTGAGAGAGAAAAGATCCACCCAAAGAAAAGTCTCTTTTGCTTACACTCATACTGTCTTTGAATTTAGGCATGAAAAGTGGAGTTGAATGAAGAGACAACAAAATGAGATTCAGGGCAACACACTGAGAATTGTTGAAAAGAGAAATAGACTGATTACTTTTTTGACTTTCTATAAGATCCCCTGGCAGTAGGATAATTAAATCTTTATTTCTCTAGCCACTATTAGTTGGGTATTCTGATATTTGTAGTTGATTTAATTCTAAACTGAATGATCAAAAATTGCTGCACATGTACATACTAATTTTCTTCTGAAATCATGGTTATGAATGTGCTGCACTTTAATTCAATGGTGTTAATGTCAATTATTCAATTTATGAATCCAACATTGTTTGGCAAATCTAGGAAATGAATAAATACATTAGGCCTAGTCCCTACCTTCAGAGATCTTTCAGCATATTGTGGAGATAAGAGTGAAATTATATGTCCACTTTTGGGCAAATCTTTCTTACTTCTCCCCAAACT
Organism: Diceros bicornis minor; assembly: GCF_020826845.1. Taxonomy (NCBI): domain Eukaryota; kingdom Metazoa; phylum Chordata; class Mammalia; order Perissodactyla; family Rhinocerotidae; genus Diceros; species Diceros bicornis. The sequence continues at coordinate 51,689,255 of NC_080759.1, read as the reverse complement.
CCCTCCTTCACCTCTGATCTTGAAGGATCATGTCAAGACCTCAAAAATGGTAATCTGTGAATATTGTAGTGTGCTTACAATGCTTCCTTTTTTTCAAGAGGTGACATTGCCCAGTATCAATAACACTGTCTCATTCAGTACCTTACACAGAATATTGTCCAGTTACACTCTTCATTTACCTATTCATGCACTACTTAATTTATTTATTTAATAGACATTTCTTCAACAGTAAAGATGGGCAGATCCTTGAGGTGGGTAGGTATATTTTTCAAAATGAACAACACACACTTCCTGTTCTCAGAGCTCATGGTTTACTTTCACAAATAAAATAAAATGCATGGTGTACTTTTAGAACACATTATTACAAATGCATTACTAAAATAATAATGAAACAAAAACAGCATCACCAACGACATCGATAATAATGTAATAATTCTGCTGGAAAGACTTGCAAAGTAATTCACAGAAAAAAAATACATAAAAGCTTAGCTGTGAAGAATGTGTTGTATTTGGCAGTGGAATATAATAAAAAAAGATGAAGAAGAAGTGGAGGAGCTGGAGGGGCAGAGGGAGGAGGACGGCATTGTAGGAAGCGTGAGGAGCATGGGGACTTAGATTTGGAATTTTGAGAAGTGAAACACCTATCTCTATGTGTCACTACTTTAGAGAGTAGTATAATCTTAGTTCAGAGAGATTTTTGACAATAATTTGAAGATATGTATACAAGATGTAACCAATAGAAGACCACAACATCTATGTTCGAATCTTGTGCCCTCTTTTAGACATTAGAGCTGGTTCACAGCACTCTGGTTTTCTTTTCCTTCCAGGAATGTGGGAAGATTGCACTTTCATGTCCCCTTGAAATTCAAGATTGCTTTGTGGCTCCCCACAATTCTTTGGGGTCTTTCTCACACTCCAAGAATCTCAAAGTTGCTTTGACACTGCTGGAGTGTTCTATCTCTTCTCAAATTTACAGGGCAAATGGCCTTCTTTTTAACGGAAATGTGTTCTCCTTCCTAATATGTTGACCTCTCCCTTACTAATTCTTTCTTTTTCAGACACATGACAATGTCAACTCTTTTCCGTCTTGAAAGAAAACACATATTAACAAAGCCCACAACAAAATGCTCTTTCTTTCATCCTGTCTGCTCTCCAATGACTGTCTGACTCGCTTTATCTTTCAGTGACGCTACTCGGCCAATACGAAATAATTGCATATAGTTATTCTCTCCAGTTTTATACCTCAGATTCACTGAAGCCACTGTCATCTAGTGTCCACATGCTAGCTTGATCAAGCTCTCATTATGGCTTATTATATTATACTAGTAATTTTATATTTTCTGATATGGGTATTTGCTATAACTATGTATGCACTTTTTAAAAATTTAGCTATAAATTTAATTTTTTTTTTTTTTTGATGAAGAAGATTGTCCCTGAGCTAACATCCATGCCAATCTTCCTCTATTTTGTGTGTGGGACGCCACCACAGCACAGCTTGATGAGCAGTGTGTAGGTCTGCAGCCAGGATCTGAACCCGCAAACCCTGGGCAGCTGAAGCAGAGCACATGAACTTAATCACTATGCCACCAGGTTGGCCCCCCTATAAATTTAATTTTGTGCTGTTTTTTGCATATCTTTACCAATGAAGGTAATATTTAACCAATTCAAAAGTTTTTGGAAAGCTAATAAGAACTGTTGGCAGTCTAATGGGGCTGGAATGACAAAAAAAATTGGTAGTAATGGCCTATTAAGAAATGGTATGTAGTAAATAACCCAGGCTTTCATCTGAGACATCCAAAATACTTTCTGTACTCTATAAATCATGATAAACTACACATGATAAAGTCTTCTCAAAGAATAAAACACAATATAGAATTATTTTAATCCTTGATTAGGTTGATGTCAGCTGATACGCTAACTTCTTTTCAAATTCAAAATATATTCTACTCTGAAAAATAGTTCATATTATCCAGAATACAAGTATTCCTACAATTTTAACAATTTCACATTTTTTTATTGTCAGAAATTGAGAAAATATTTGCTTTGAAGTACTACAATAAGCTATTGCTGATATTTCAAAAGAAACTATGTAAGACAAAAGATGGTGGACTATCTTCAAATTTTTTTAAAGAAAATGACTGCTGATCCACAACTCTATGCTCAAAAATAATATCCCTCAAAATGAAGCCAAAATAAAGACATTTTGAGGCAAACAAATATTGAGAGATTTGACACCAAGAGAACTTCACTAAAACAAATATTGAAAATGTTCTTGAGACTTATGGAAAATGTTCACTGCTAAAAGTACAGAGACTAATCTTTGTCACTTTTTTTAAAGTCTCTACCTTTGTTTCTCTCTCTTGCTTAATCTGCCTAATCTTACAAAGTGTTTTCAACTTGAAAAATTTTAACCATTTAAGTTTGTGATTATTGAAAGAGACAAATTGGCATGTTTCCTTGATTATATTTATGCTGATTATTCTTTACTCCTTCTGACTTTTCTCCTTTCTGTTGGATGACTTTTTAAATTGTCATTTCCGCCTTAATTATTTGAAAGTTTTATATTATATGTCTACTTTTTAATATTTATGCTAAAAACATATCTCATACATTTGACTTAAAGATAAATAATAAATTTTTAACGATTTAAAGAACTTTTAGTGTAGAGTATACTGATAAAATAAAAGTAGCATTGTGATTGTCAGAAACTATTCTTTGTGCTTTAAATATAAGAACTCAGTTAAGCATCATCACACATACATTTTCCAAATATCTATATTCCTAATTCTCTATACTCTACGTTAGAGGTTGTAATACCCAAGGATAGAGGAATATTTAAATCGGAGTATAAAGTACTAATTCTGAGGACTTTCCCTTTCAATAAGCATGTGGCAGTTAGTAGGAAGGCATTGAAGACACTGATCCTAAGATACAATTAAGAAATATAAATATGGTATTTTATTTTATTTTTTTTTCAATTATTTTGTTGAGGTCATAATGGTTTATAACATTGTGTAATTTCAGGTGTACGTTATTATTTATCAGTTTCTGTACAGACTGCATTGTGCTCACCACCAATAGTCTAATTTTTATCTATCACCATTCATAAGTGCCCCTTTACCCCTTTTGCCCACCCTGCAACCCTCTTCCCCTCTGGTAACCACGAATCTGTTCTCTCTGTCTCTGTGTTTGTTTATCTTCCACACACGAGTGAAGTCATACAGTGGTGTTTTAAAAACATTGAAGAGATGTGGGAACGAAGAGGACCAGATGAGCTAAAATTCCAGACAAGAAAGGGCCATTCCTTGTGGAACCGAGCTTGTTGACCGTTTTCAACCCTGGGGACATATGCTGTGTCTGAGCTTATTCTGAGGTTTGTGTGTGTCCTAGGTTTCGGAACTCTACTAGGCTTTCCACAGGAAGAGGAGAAGTTTGCACTGGTCCTATAGGTTGGCATCATTAATTGTAATCTAGGAAAGCAGTAGAGGCATGGTCAGTTTTAATCGTGCGACATTTACAGAGTGATGGAGCAGTGTATCAGGCTGGGAAACGATGGAAGAGTCCAGAAAAGTAGAGTTAAATCCCTTCGTCCTTTGGTATTTTAAGAGACAATGTACTGAGAGGAAGAAACTGACAACAAAACATGACACATCTCACCTGCGAGTCATTTGAAACTACCTAGAAGTGCAATATGTATAATTAAGCTGCAGCCCAGACAGTCTCAACCCAGCTAAATCCTTGCTCCTTATCCTACAGAGCTGTCATGAGCTTGGCTGAGCTGGGAGGGAGAACTGAGCTGTTAGTTATTAGAGTAGCTGATTAAAGTAACAAGCCAAAAATGAAAGAATCAAGCCTCTAATCACTTACTGTGATGGTATAAGCAAGAAGGTAAAATTGGAGAAAGCATGGATTCCCCTGCTCTATGTTCCTGCAAGGAAAGGCGAACAGGTGGAGGGTCGGGTGAGTCAGTGCAGATGTGGGGTTCATCTCACTGTCAAGGGACCCTTGAGCAAAAGGCTCAGGCAGTTTTATAGACTCTGGGGCTGGGGGAAGGGTGTTGCATCAGAGTGGAAGAAAATGTTTTCAAGGTCTCCTTCTCTTTCCCTCATGAGGCCTCAGCTTTAAGAGGACCTCTGCCCGACGCCTCAGATAAAGAGACCTAGAAATGAAGGTTCCAGTGCCAGGAATGAAAACACATGAAGAACATAATTGGCCAAGAGGGCCTGAGTCCTTAACTGAAACTCCCTCCAGAGACTGCAATGCATTCTCTGTGTACCAAATCTGATGTGGGCAGGCAGCTCCCTGTTACCTCTGCAGGTAAAGCCTTTTTAATTACTCACAGTCAGGCCTGAAAAATCACACATGTTTTTGGCCAGGAGCTGGACTTCTCAGATCTAATATAGAAATATATGAACAAATTTTGAGGAAAAATAACATTATCCAGCACACATACTGAAAAAATTACCAGACTTACAAATGTGACTAATAATCAATGGAAAAATTTTAAAAATACACAGAAACACACAGATAATGATGTTAATAAGAAATAACTTTAAACTATTATGGATATGTTAAAAGATATATAGGAAAAGATGGGCACAATGGATCTAAAGACAGAACATTTCAATAGACAATTGAAATCTCTGTAACAGCCACAATAAAACAAATGGACATCCTATAATTGAAAAAAATGCATTATTTATAAGAAATAAATCATTGTTTGATAGCAATCTGGGTGCAGCAAAATATAGTGTTAGTGAATTTGAAAATAGTTAATGGAAAAAAGAACAAACTAGAGCATAGAGAGTGACAAGAATAGAAGAAAAATTAACAGACTGTAAAAGACATGAGGGACACAGGCAGTTAGTCAAAAAGATTGTAGTTGCAGAGGGAAATGAGAAAAAGTGGCAAAGCTATTTGACAAATTAATAGCCACTTATTTTCAAAAACTGAAAGCACATCAACTCATAGATCCAAAAAAAACTCAGTAAAACACAACTAGGATAAATGCACAGAAAACAATATGGTGCAAGCACATCACGGTATGCTATTAAAAATGAAAAAGAGAGAGAGAGAGAAAGAAACAGGCAGATACAAAAAAATACAATGCCTTCACAAAAACAACAAAAAAGACTAACTGCTGATTTTTTTCTTCCAATTTCTTTACTGTGGTAAAATACATATAATTTAAAGTTTACTATCTGAACCCTTTTTAAGTATACAATTCATTGGTAATAAGTACATTTATATTTTACTTATCCACTATCCATCTCCAGAACTATTGTCATCTTGCAAAACTGAAACTCTTTACCCATTAAATAGTAACTCTCTATGATCCCCCTCCCCCCGGACTCTGGCAACCACCCTTCTACTGTCTTTTTTTTGAAATCCTCCCCTCTCCTCCAAGTCCCATCCTCTGGTAACTACCATTCTACTCCCTGTCACTATAAATTAGTTGTTTTTTTTTTTAATTTCGATATAAATGAGATCATACAATATTTGTTTTTCTGCATCTGGTTTATTTCACTTAAGATAATGTCCGCTAAGTTCATCAATGTTGTTGCAAATGGCAGGACTTCTTTCTTTCTTAAGGATGAATAATATTCCATTATATATACATTATATATATATATATATCACATATATACATATGTGGTAGATATCTCTCTGAGTCAGTGATTTCATTTTCTTTGGGTATATACTCAGAAGTGAGATTGCTGGGTCACATAGTAGTTCTATTTTTATTTCTTTGAAGAACCTCCATACTGTTTTTCATAACGGCTATGCCGAATTGCATTTCACCAACAGTGTACAACAGTTCCCTTTTCTCCACATCCTCACCAACATTTGTTATCTTTTGACCTTTTGATAATAACCATCCCAAAAGGTGTGAGGTGATATCTCATTGTGGATTTGATTTGCATTTCCGTGGTGATTAGTGATGTTGAACATCTTTTCCTATATGTTGGCCATTTGCAGTTCTTCTCCAGCAATCCTGCTTCGGAGTATTTATCCAAAAAAATTGAAATCAGACTATTGAAGAGCTGTTTGTAATCCCATGTTCCTTGCAGTATTATTTATAATAGCCAGGATGTGGAAACAACCTAAATATCCATAGACAGATGACTGGATAAAAAAAATGTGGTATATATATACACAATTATACAATGAAATATTATTCAGTCTTAAAAAGGAAGGAAATTCTGCCTTCTTTTATGGATGAACCGTTGCATATAAACCGTTTATCTTTATGTGGATAAACCTTGAGGATATTATGCTAAAAGAAATAAATCAGTCACGGAAGGCCAAATACTGTATGATTACACTTATATGAGGTATCTACAAGAGTCAAACTCAAAGAAACAGAGAACAGAATGGTGGTTGTCAGAGGCTGAGGGGAGGGGGAAAGTAGTTGATATTCAACACCCATAAAGTTTCAGCTTTGATGAATAGGTTCTACAGATCTGCTGTACAACATCGTGCGTGTAGTCAACAATACAGAATTGTGCACTTCCCAAATTTAAGAGGGTAGATCTCATGTTAAGTGTTCTTACCACACACACGCAAAAGTTATTTAATAGTGTAGTTCTCTTGCTTTGCTCTCTAGATAACCTCAATAAGTAGTTCATGGTTGATTTTCCTTCTAATATAGACTCTTAAATTCCATTATAGAATGACTCAATTTGAGAATCTACAGTTATTTTGAAAATGTATTACACGAAGTCCCCAATGAGGAAAGAGATATGCATGAGATATTTTTATGTAAACTGCGTATGTCATGAAAGTGCTTAGATTTCCATTGTGTAATCAGCGTTTGAACAAGCCTGCTTTGAGTTGAGTGCATCTGGGAATCAATCTGAAGTCTACTTGAATATAAACCATAAAACCAACAACTAAGAAAAAAATGTACTTTGGGCTTCACAGAAATTAGCTACAAGACAAAGGGAGGATGAAATATTTTAAAAAGAAAACTTAATGAAGTACTTTCTCACTCTGTGATATGACTCAGAGTGAGAACAACATTGTACTGACAATCAAATGAGCTCAGAGATGTGTGATGCAGAGAGAACAGGAGAAACACAAACGTTCCTTTGCATATAAAATTTTTACCAGTGAGCACGCAGTTTGAGATAACTTGAATTTTTGAGGTGAAATGCAACTCTTTTATTACGTTACTCTCATATTCACTTATAAAGTTTTATGCCACATAGAAGTGAATATATAAACTGATAATAATCTTTATTGTATTATAATAAAAATTCCCAAGTGAAGTTTGTTGGCTGTCCCTCAAGTTCACGCTATTAAATTTGCCTAACAAAATGTTCATGTGTTTTCCCATGCTTTTATTTGGAGAGGCATAGATAGATACATAAATAAGATAGATAGATAGATAGATAGATAGATAGATAGATAGATAGATAGAAAGAAAGAGACAGATAAATAGGGATATATAATTTTAACGATTTAAAATAACCTTGTATTATAAAAGGCAAAACTCTTAAATACTTTAAATAGATAATTGGCATTCATTCTTAAAAAATAAAATGTCAAGTTTTAGTTTGTTCTATGTAAGCAAACTTTATTGTATTTTTTTGTTTAATATTAATTTGAGTAAAATACATTCCTAGAAATAACAGATTTTTTGAGTTGAAAGATGCAGTTAATTTTCTATTGAGTACTTTTGGTTTACTTTTCTATTTTGCTTTGGAATGTTTTTTTCCTCTGTATAACCTTGCTGAGAACTCCGAAACAAAATTTATTAAAGTAGAACTGATTTGGTTAGTGAAATGGAAGAGAGAAACTGACATCCCTCTAAGAAAATATAGAGCTCTGCCAAACAGGGTTGAAAAACTAAATTAGTTTAAGCTGTCCATTTTCAGATGAGGAAGGTAAAGACTAGGTGAGTTAGCCAAGGTTTCAGGGCTGATTAGATTTCTATCCCAGGACTCTGGTATTTTACAAAACTTCCTGTGTTGGCAGAGACTACATTGATTCATTTTGTTGACAAGATCTTTTCTGTGGTTAAGCATTGGTCATTTATGCTTTCATAGAATGTAATCCTTTAGCCATTATGAATAGCTGAGTTTATCTGATTTACTTTTTTTTGACATGATAAAAAATAATGAGACATAATAATAATGGACTTTTTCCCATTCTCTCTAACAAGGACTCCTGGGAACAAGGGATCACTTTGACGAAAATGCCCTATGGTAATGTTCCTGCACAGGTCAACATGCTACGGTTCTCACTAGCAGAAAGATAATGGAGAGTTGTTATGCAGGATGCTCCTGATCTGTCTACATTTCTTATTGAAAACGAAACTGAAATTTATGGATTATGGAGCATCATTGATTAAAAAGTGGACACTATTCTAGTTAATGATGTAAATAAAAAAATATGTAAAACAGAGAAATTCTAAAACCAAAAGATCTCTTTTTTGTGGGTGAGCAATGTCTCCAACATATATTACTCAGAAGGGACCTCATGTGTTAAATTTGAAACTAAGTCATCTTAATGTGGGAACAAATTGACAGTTTTGGAGATCTGTCTCTGATTGTATTAAGATTATATTTACTCTGAGCTTTGTGTTTGCTTATATCCTTTGAATTTTAGTACAATGAGGAGTTAAGATTTCTGATTGATCTGGGTCTGATTTTACAATTCAATCCTCTTTATTTTCATAAATATCATCATGGTTTATGCTACACTTTCTGTTTTAATAGCTTTTTGAAATTGACTGTCTCATATGAATGTTCTATTTATAAACCTACTTTGATCAATTGAATTTTTGATTTCTGTTTTTAGTTTTCTGGAGTTTACTTATGTAACTATCATGTTTATGCTGTACTAATTTAGGATAGTATTTGTTGGTACACCATTATGTGCAATGATGAAATTAGTGTATTAGTTTGGCTTTGTTTCTGGAGAGGTGCATTTTCCCGTATAAGTTGGTAGGAGCCCTTCCAAACAGCTCTCCAGTTACTTGCCTCCAACTAAACTGCAAACACTAAATAAGGTAAAAATAAAAAAGCACAGTGATCACAGTGAGATTTTCCCAGTGATTGCGTCTTTCCTGAGTCAGGAAAGAAATAGCTCCATTTTCAGATTTTGCCCAATAATTTCTTAATCAAGCTTCTATGCTGTGTATCATAGGATAAATTCATACTATGACAAATAATATTCTTAAGGTTACCCTTTGGATTCTCTCCACATGTTTTATGCATTTAAATATATTCAACATATTACACTTATTTGGAAGACTCGACATATATCATTAAGAATGAGGTTTGTCAGATAGAAGCAAAGAACCTCCCTAGAACAAACAACAGTAGTTTAAAACTTTAGATGTGTATTTTTCTTTCTCATAAAAGCCTTGAGTTTGGCAGTTCAGGGTTTATTATGGGGTCTCTCCTCCAAAAAGTCCTCAGGGTCTCAGTGTCTTGCTGCCTGTTGCTCAGATGTTCACATCAAAGATGGCCTCCATTCTCAAGATCAACTCATGGACCTAATAGGTGTTTCAGGTCTAGTTATCATGAACACATTCCAGCCAGCATGGAGGTGGAAGAAATGAAGAAAAGAGAAAAGAGTACTTTCTTTCTCACTTCTATAAGAAGTTTCCAGAGTCTGACACTTTACATCTTTGCTTACATCTTATTGAACAACATGTGAGCATATGGACATATCTTATTATAAGAGAGAAAAGGAAAAACAAGGCAGTATGTAATAATGTACCCTAGCAAGGATTGTGAAAGCAGACAGAGTTTATCTGGGCCCTGCCACTGCTAGCTCTGTGAGTTTGGGCAAATCAACTTTTCCTCAATTTTCTCAACTATTAAATGGGAATACAATAATAGTACTGTTTCAGACTTCTGTAAGCATTACATTTACTAAGAGATAGCAGCCTTAGAACAGTACTTACCATTCAGGAGATAATCTATCAAGTGTTTCACATTGCTATTATTATTTTTACTTATTCTTGAAAGTTAAATGATAGCTATAAATTGGAGATTCCATTAATATGGAAGAGGAGGAAAGTGGAAATAGGCAAATAATTAGTATTTGTTCACACACGGTACAACAGAAATGTAAACTTAAAAAAATAATCTGTAGCAGTAACAGTAGTGTCTGAATTTATGACAAAATGGAGTTTAGAGGTAATGTAGCCCTTTTCTCTCAATGGGCCACTCTAGTCATATTGCAACGATGGATAAATGATGAAAAACACAACATTCAAGTAGGCATAGCTTTTGTTACAATCATGATAGCATTTTAATAATTCAAAAGAAGAATCATTAGTCCAGGTTCAAATCTCGGGCATATTAGGCTCAAAGAATGGAAACAGGCAGATGTATCAAAGTCTTTGACTGCTGTGATGTAGCAGTAGTGAGATTCAGAAGCACTCCACATTCAGGAGGCATGGAGGGCCAGGATCCTTGTATGAAAGCAGGGGCTACAGGGTGACCCTTGAAGGCAGGCCAGGAAACGCTAACACCACTGCCGGAAACAGCAGTTGCCCTGACAAGTCATATTCTGAGTCAGTCATTATAAGAGAGACAAGGACTCATGAAGGCTTGGTTGAAGTAACGAGCTAGCTCAGTGACTGCATCTATAATATCCTGATGTCATCACAGGATTGGCAGCCCGAATTTCCAATATAACATCGTTATGGGTTGAGTTGTGTTCTCTCAAAATTCATATATTGAAATCCTAACCCACAGTACATCAGAATGTGACCGTATTTGGAGATATAGCCTTTAAAGAGGTAATTAAGTTTAAATGAGATCATACGGATAGGCCCTAATCCAATCCGACTGGTGTCCTTGTACGAAGAAGAAATTTGGACACACAAAGAGACATCAGGAATGTACTCACGCAGAGGAAACACGTGAACACACAGGGAGAAGACCATTTGCAAGCAATGAGAGAGGCCTCATGGAAACCAAACCTGCCGACACCTTTATCTTGCACTTCTAACCTCCAGAACTGTAATAAATTTCGTGTTTAAGCCACCCAGTCTATGGTATTTTGTGAAGGCAGCCTTAGGAAAGTAGTACAAATACCCTGTTCTGAAGTAGGGGAACCAAAAGGAAATTCCTATGAAGAGACAGAAATATGGACTTTATAAGGATATACACAGCTTAGGCACGTGTTAGCCAGCAAGCAATGAAAATGCTAGGAGGAAATCCCTGCTTTTTCATTTGACCTATCATAGATCTTTTCTAATTTGATAAATTCAAGTGCACATTGCTATTTTTAATAGAGTCATAGTCATTCATTTTATGGGTATGCAATATTTTAATTAAAACTACTACTTTTGGGCAGTTAGGTTGTTTCTAAGTATCACTATTACATAAATTCCACAGTGCAGTGTTTAACATGTTAGATTTGCCTGGGATAAAAATTTTACTGCTAAGAAGTTTACTGTCACCATGTGAATGTGTTTTTGGCATATTAAAGTGGAATTGTAAAAAGTTTCAGAAATAAATCAATGAACCAATTCAAGCAGCCTTAAGATGTGAAAAATCTCTCTACAAAAATTCTTAACATTCTACTTATTATACAAGGAGATGGTACTACCATGAGAATAAATTCGGTCAAAAGTTGTATTTGTTACTGAAACATCATAGTATTGCCTATTTAGGGGCTGGCCCATGGCGTAGTGGTTAAGTGCGCGTGCTCCGCTGCTGGTGGCCTGGGTTCAAATCCCAGACGAGCACCGACGCACTGCTTGTCAGGCCATGCTGTGGTGGCATCCCATATAAAGTGGAGGAAGATGGGCATGGATGTTAACCCAGGGCCAGTCTTCCTCAGCAAAAAGAGGAGGACTGGCATGGATGTTAGCTCAGGGCTGATCTTCCTCACACACACAAAAAAGTGTTGCCTATTTAGTATTAAAATTGTAATTTCTTGTATTTTGTACAATGTTATTAGTGTTTTATTCCTCATTAATTTGTATACTGAAATTCATTACTAATGCAATATGTTTTTGCAATTTTTTTATTGAAGTTTATTTTAACAGTTTTATACATGAAATGTTAATTGCTACATATCAAAAATGTCAAAAGTCTTAGATAGGAGACAGTTCTCTGAAACTTTCATAAAATGTTTTCATACTTACTTTGAAATCAAGAAACTTTTTTCCTTTTCTTTAAACAGTGAGAAAGATAATTTTGGCCATGTTTACAAAAAGCATGAAACAGACTTCATACATTATAAGTTATTTCTGAATTCAATTTACTCGTTTTCCTTTCAGCTTTTTTTTAGTCAAGTTATACTTATTTTCAGTTAGGAGGATAATCCCACCTATAGTCAGTTTTATTTACTAGTTCATGAACTATTTCATTAAGAACATTTCTATTTCATTTTAGCAGAGCTTCAAATCTTCTGCCATTTGTATCTTACCATTAGAGACTTTCAATACACCATTCTTCTTTGAAATGTATTTCTATATATCTGACTAAAGTTTTCTGTAACAATGAAATTTCTTTTGAATGATTCATACCTCATGTGATCTTCTGATATGGCACACATTAGATAAATTTTGAGAAAGAGGCTGAATAAGTAAAATTAATTGACATTTTCTTGGATATATTTGTATTATCCCTCTTTTGGTGTATTTACAACTGTGTCATTTTAAGGATGTCTTCCTTTAGTACAGCAAAATAATTTCATGGGGGAAAATAAAGATGATACTTGCAGGAGAATAGCACTTGATCTCCTTATTTTTTCTGAAGTCTTTTCAAAAAGAGCATAGGTACCGAGGCAAAATACACCAAGGATTTTGTTTGCTATTTCCCAGTGTGGAGAAATTCAGAGTATAGTGGTGAGACCCAACAGTTAGTGTATAATTTGCAAGATGAGCAAACAGCATACTGCAAGAAGAAAACATACAATATGTATGAATGAGTTCCTTTTCATGCTTTCTTTGTTTTTGTTAGGTTCTTAGCATCAACCGTGTAGCAGATGAGTAAATCATGATGGGTCTGCCGAATCACGTGCATTCTCCAAAGCCGTTCAAGAAGGAGGAGAAGAATATAGAAAAGATTTGTCATAAAATACTGTAAACCCTGTTCTAAAGTGGCTTGTTATACATGTGGTGATGTGTTTCTCCTGCAGATAGATCTCAGGCTTGCTGGCTGAGCCTTTATCTTCCGTTCAATTCTAGAGCATTGTGAACCATTAGAGGGAGTCCAGACACTCTTACTCCTCATTCCTGAGTCAAGATAGGGACTGGATTTCTCAGCGTGTTGCACTAGGTTTTTTAAAATTTCAGGCTTCTACCTGGTGTCTGCTGTCTTCAGTCCGTCTCTTTTGGGATCCTGATTAGAAAGGAGACCCTTCTCCACAATTAAGGAGGTCCATTTAGACCCTTCCCTCTTCACACAGTATGAAGTTCTACCTAGGACCTCCCCCAGAAGAAGGATTTCTTTATCCTCCATCTTAGGTCTTCAAACATGGAGCAAGTGAAAATAAAACATGGAAAAGGTAACCTGGACTTGGAGCTCTGTGCCTTAGAAAAACAGTCCTATGTTCAAGAGCAGCAACTTCGATAAGAAAGATCTGTAGATTACACGCTTCAGCTGTGTTCTGCTGTTAGTGTAGTTTCCACACCAGGGATCTGAACGTACCTTTATCATAGCACATGTTCCAGCGCAGGTCGACCAGAGCAGAGGTTTTCCACTGGGGAGTTTAGGTCTACAGTCCATTATTTTCCTGTGTGAATGCGTGTTTAGGTGTGTGTTCAGGGTTGGGTGTATCTGAAGTCCATCTGAAGATGAGTTACAACAATATTAGACAGATGGTAAGAATTTACGATCTTGGGCCACTGTCAAAAATTGTTTCACAAACAGCATCATAAGAAAGCTAGTTTAATATACGTGAGGAAGAAGAGAAGGTGATGTAAGAAAATCCCCAATTTACGAAGGTATATCCTTTGCATTGGGAGAATCCTCTAACATCAAAGCTGAAAATACAATGAAGCTGGATATCTGTTGATCAACGTTCTGTAGGGAAATTAGCACTATCTTGACTGTGCTGATAACAATTCTCTAATTCCAAGGAGTGGTCACCTTAAAATAGGGAGAGTTCATTTGGGAAGGTGTTTAACTTTGTGATGTGAACATTTGGTGGGTCCGTGTATTTCAAATATTAGGCACTTTTATTCATTTTCTGTTAAGAAAGTGGTAAGTCACTCCAAAAAAAAAAAAAAAAAAAAAAAGAGCTTGCATGTTGACTAGGACAAGTGTGGAGCACCTCGCTTGAAGTTGGAGAAAGCTGTTTCTTAAGCAGAACAAATAGTGCTGTATTGAGGTGCCAAAAATACAAAGATCAAAAAAACAGCTGCCAAAGGGATACAGAAGGAACTAGCAATAAGATGAAGAGTGGTAATGAAACGTCAAGGAAGAAGTGAGGACTGGTGGAGCTATATCTCAGATGTGTACATGCTACATGGAGGCAGGAATACTGAAAAGCCACTCCTGAGAGGAGATGTAGAAGGACGTCATAAGACTGGCCTGTGGTTTGGGATATGCTGTTATTATGCTCAACTTGCAGAGGCAGATGGACCCCACCCAAAATTTGGCTTAGATTTTGAGACTGATGATCACACATACACACACACACACACACACACATACATGCACACACACACCAAGAAGCTTTGTAGAGGATTATTACTTACATAATTGATGTCTCTGGGGAGAGCGGGACAAGAGAGCAAGGAAAGGAGATCGGCCTGGGATTTTACGTGGTTAGGGGCTGCGGTCAGGCTGAGGGTTCCTCTGGGTAGGCAGGGGCTTACGTGGTTTGACTCTCCGGTTGAGACCCAAGGAGGGGGCACCCAGGCTTTCCTACAGCTTGCCCCAGTGTGGGACGCAAAGGCAAGAGGGAGGGGTGAGACTCGAAACTGTCAGCAGTCAAACACCAATAAAAGGAGTCAGAATCTTCCTTTTAGCTACCATCTGCTGAAATCTGTGTGAAGCTTTCTGATGAACTTGTTTGGACGGAAGAGCCAAGCAGGGAGTGAAGTGGGAAATAGAGCCGGAGACGACTCTTGAATCCAGAGGAATTAAAGCAAATTATGGCTGCAGCAATGCTTTGATTTATTTTCCAAATTTGTGTTAAAAACACGAAATTTAATGTAGACTCGATCAAATCTCTAATGGTTTCTGTGACTTGACACAATGGAGAAGAAAGCCCGGTGACTAGCTCATGTGTATGTATAGACGCAAAGAAGCTGACATGCCATTTAGGGCCAGTTGTGGGAAGACTGAATTGTTTAACAAATGGTGCTGAGACCGTTTGGGTGAAAAAGGAATCCCCACCCCCCCCATACCATAACATATTTGAGATGAATTTTAATTTATATCGAATTGTGAAACTACTAATATTTTGAGGATTTTTTTTTAAGCTTTAGAACATAGAAAAATTTGTAATTATATTTCTGAAACCAAGGTTGAGAGTTAAAGAATTTCCTACTTACAAACATGAAAGATAACCGTGGTGGCTTCTAGGAGCTTTCCTCTTAGAAGAGAGGAAGCTACCCCTTGGGATCTCTTATTCTTCATCTCTTTTCTAATGCTTTTGCCTGAACTACAGATGAGCGTGAGGGTCTCAAACTAGAAATACTAGAATGGTGTCCTGGAAGGAGCTGGTTTCCTGGAAGGCTTTATGGAAGACGGATGTCATGCAAGCTGTCTTTTTCATCTTTTATGAGAGACACAAATAAACTCCCATCTTATTTAACTTCTATCTTATTTAACCACTTTTTAACCAATAAATTTTAACAGAAGTTCTTGCAAAGTAACTGGAAAAAAAAATAACATGCTAGGCAAAAGATGCAAGGAAAATATTCATAAGAAATTTACAATAGCAAGAATACAAAAGCAGTGTAAACTAGTTTTATTTTCAAAATTTCTAACAGGCGATTAAACGTATATAATAGTAATAAATCAAATAGTAAATATGTAAATATTTTATAGAATGTAAATTGTAGATTATAATATTAAATTGCAAGTTAGTAATATTATATTATATACATTATACTATCATAATAAGATACATGTGATCGATTATAGCAATTAGATGGGCAAGTTTTATGAAAGTTTATCAAATTCTGCATTGGACAATTTGTTAGGACCTACGTAGTCCCACACTCTACTTGCTCGGCAAGAAAAATGTGAATAGCCTATCTGAAGATCAATTTGACAATGAAATCAAAGAATTGCGAAATGATTGATTCAACCATTAAAAAATAATCTGACAAATTTAAAAAATGTAAGTACGTGGCTCTGTCTAAACTGGAGAAATATTGTTCGCAAATAGAAAATATGCAATCATATCGAGGAATAGTATTCATTCATTAAAAATATATATTAGCATGGGTGTCAAGCATAGAAACATTAAATTTAAAATTAGACGAATAAAGATAGGTAGATTTGGAGGCTGGCCTCGTGGCTTAGCCGTTGAGTGGGCATGCCCCACTACTGGCAGCCTGGGTTGGGATCCCAGCTGCACACCCACGCACTGCTTGTCCAGCCATGCTGAGACGGCGTCCCTCATACAGCAACTAGAAGGATGTGCAACTATGACATACAACTATCTACTGGGGCTTTGGGGAGAAAAAGGGAAAAAAAGGAGGAGGATTGGCAATAGATGTTAGCTCAGGGCTGGTCTTCCTCAGCAAAAAGAGGAGGGTTGGCATGGATGTTAGCTCAGCGCTGATCTTCCTCACAAAAAAAAAAAAAAGATAGGTAGATTTGATTCATTTGGTGTGGGAGTAGGTAAGCAATTTTAATATCCAAATTCCAATCCTATGCCCATGTAGCAACTAATGTGACAAAAAGTAAGACCCTTCTGTAAATCATATCAATGGAGTCAACACAGCTGATGCTATTCTCTGGGTCTACTTATTTATTTGATTTTAATGCTTTTTATTGTAAACGAATCTGAATTTCATTCTAATGAAGAACATGATGATTTGGCCTAAGCCATCATAAGTTAGGAAGTCATTGTTGCTAAAAATAAATAATGTGAGCTTTCGACTGTGGATTTTTAAAAGTGTGAAAAAATTTCCTTAAATCAATATTAACATTTTTCTATTTTTCTGACTACAAAAAAAACACAATAATTATCAGAGGAAGATGTTTGGTTTTTATAGTAAAATGCACCCTTTCTTCTTTTAGTAAGCATATTTCAAGACAAACAACATATTTAGATTTAGTGTTTATTTAAATATTTTTAAGCTCACAGAAGATAAATCTGATTTCTGGGTAAATGTGAATTGTGCTGCCTCCCACACTGCATTATTTAGAGATTGACTCTTCCAGCATCAGAGAGCAATGAGCCTCTGACTGTGGATAACATCGTGGCATCCAGGCTTTCTCCCTCCTGGAAAATTCAAAAGAATGACACCACATATGCACATTTACTTTATTATTCGTCTTCTTTCTCTGTTAGTGACATTAAAACAACTTAATTATCTGGGTGGTACTGCCTTACGTTTTGTAAATGAACCACCAGCACAACATTTTATACAGTTTTATGACATAGATAAATTGCAATTAAGAAAATGTAGTTTTTATTACACTGCCAGTTTTCCACACTGGTGGAGTTAAGTTTGAGCCAACATATCCATTCAATTCCCTTCTTTTCAGGAATTTCAAATAAATACATTAAATATGACATAGTCTAGCACTTGGCAAACAATATCTCCAGCAAGAAGGAATTTTCTCAGTATGATTTTAGAAAGAATTGAGCAAGTGGAACAGAGACTTGAAGGATGGAATGTGAAACAAGATAAATAGAGGTGCTAAAGTAATTTTTATATAATTACATAGTTTTTTAAACTAATTTAAAAAGAAAGTAATATGTGCTTAACAGAATCGTCATGCACCATGAGGCGCATGTCCTAAAGCTATTTAACAGTGTAATAAAATAAAAAATAGTGACATTTTATGTATAAAGGCCTAGAAAATTAAAAACACATTCCTTTATTAAATAAATCAATAAGTAATAACTTTTTTTATTCAAAGCAAATAAAGAATGCCTTCAGTTTTATTATCCATAGATTTATGTAATTCTTGTCCCTAAAAATCCATTGACCATAGATATTTGTACATGGAGTAAAATGTAGAATATTAAATCTTTTGGGAAATACTGTCAAGAAAGATCATAACTAGACTTTGGAAGAAAGAAAAAACAATCTAAAGTTACTATACCGCGAATAAAAGCAGGCAAATCCTAAAAAGAAGTGGAAATTTGCAAGAACAGAATGGCAGACTGTGAAAATTTCTTGTCTTTAGCAGCTTTTAGCCTGAAGATATACTGCAGTTCACTCCTCATGCGGCAGCTAAAATTAGGATAGAATATCCACCACCATACTGTCTTAAAGAAGCAGGAGTCAGAGGCGGGGATAACCACAAATGCTGCAAAGCGGAGGAGCAGTATCCCAGAAAAGAGAGAGATGGAGACAGGGAGTCACGTATTCCGTGTATAAACTCTGTAACAATCTAACATTCTCTGGCTAATCCCTGAAACACTTATGCATGGGATGCAGCCAAAACAGCTCAGTCACGGATAAAATAACTAAACTGTGATTTAAGTTACTGACCAAGAGACAGCATTTCCCAATCAATTTATTTGCCTGCTAAAACAAGCAAACAAATTAAAATATCAGCACTATTTAGTGAACTATGATAGAATTCACGAAGCCCATAGCATAACATCCACAAAGTAGAGGATACAATTTAAAATTACCAGACCTAGAAGAAATAGGAAAATATGTCTTAGTCTCAAGGAAAGAGACTACAGATATCAACAATGCAATAACCCAGATGTTGGAATTGTCAGATGAGGATTTTTAACTATGCTTAGTATTGTAAAAGAAAATATGCTTGCTATGAATGAAAAGGTAGAAAATCTCAGCAGGAAAATAAAACACATAAATAAAATGAAAAGAAAATTCTAGAAGTGGAAATATACCTGAAAAATTTTACCGATTGAGCTCAATAGCGCAATGGGGATTGAATTAGTTTGCTAGAGCTCTCATAACAAAGTACCACAAACTGGGTGGCTTAAGCAACAGAAATTTGTCATTTCACGTTTCTCAAGGCTGGATGTTCAAGATGAAGGTGTTATAAGAGTTGGTGCCTCTGAGAGCTCTCAGGGAGAATCTGTTTCACGCCTCTCCCCTAGCTTCTGGTAGTTGCTGGCAATCTTCGGCATTCCTTGGCTTGTGGAAGCCTTACCCCTATCTCTGCCATCATCATTTTTGTATGTGTGTCTATATCCAAAATTCCTCTTTTGATAAGAACCCCAGTCATATGAGATTGGGTAACACCCTAATGACCTCATTTTAACTTAAACGATTATATTTTTAGTGAACCTACTCCCGAGTAAAGTCACATTCTGAAGTGCTAACGGTTAGGACTTCAACATAAGAATTTTAGGTGGACACAATTCAACTGATAAGAGGTTTAATGGAAGAAAGAGTCAATAACATACAGATAGATTGATAGAAATTATCTGATCTAAAAAAAAAAAGACAAAATGTTGGAAAAAGAAAATCTAAGAGAACAGCTCCTCATGGAACTTTTGGACAATATTCAAAGATCTAAAAAGAATGTAACAAGAATTCCACAAAGAGAGGAGAGAAAGAGAATGTGGCAGAAAGCCACGTATTTGAGGAAATAGGAGCTGATAATTTCACAAATATGGTCTAAGAAAAGAATTTACAGATTTATAAGGATAAGCAAATGATGAGAAGACTAAATTCAAATTACACCAACATAGGTATGACGCTGAAAATCAAGACAAAAACAAAATCTTGAAAGCAGTCAGATTAAAACAGCATGTTGGATGCAGAAGAACAATAATTTGAACAACCACTTACTTGAACACCATAAGTATCCCTTAGTACATACTAATCTAAACAAACAAATGGATAAATGAATACATTAACTGAGAAGATAAAGCACTTCCTTACGGTAGAATTCTGAGTGGTATTATATAGGGGATAATAGAAATAAACAATCTCCATTAGAAGTCATAGTTGATATAGTTGGGAATGATCAATGAAAACTAAAGCTAGTGGATTTAGATATGGCAAAGAACATGTCTGGTAGAGTAGTATCTATACTCAATATTGATTTATTTATTGCCGAGGTTGTATGGTGGTAGGGTTTTCATTGTTTGGGAAGGTCTACACTGGGGCATTTTAGGGTGATACTGCATACACATGCATTATAGGTAGATGATAAGTAAGTAAGGAGAAAAAGAGAGAGAGATGACTGACCACATATAGTAAGATATTGACAATTTGGATATGTAGTTGACAGGTATTTGACTTTTCTGCGCACTGAACGTGCAACTTCTTGCCACTTCTTGGGCCTCCTGCAAACTATTTTGGAAAAAAGAAAACTAGTTTTTCCAATATCATGAATGAAAAAAAGACATCACTGTAGATGTTTTTGATATCAAAAATATTGGAAAGATATTAATAATAGCTTTCCACAAAAAAATTCCCAAAGGAATTATACAGATTCTTTGAAAAAAATACAACCTATAAAATCTGGCAGAGGAAATAAAAATAAAACGAATCTTATATCTTTGTAGAAATTAATTCCATCATTAAAAATATTTCCACAAAGAAAATCCCAAGGACAGAGGGATCCTTTGAGAATTTCTTTTAAGTAGTTAAGGAAGAGTTAATACTAATCTTGCAGAAACTCTTTCAAAGAAAAGAAGATATGGAAGACTTTCTAAATCTTCTTATAAGACTAGCATAATCTTCCCATCAATAGTTAAGGAAGACTTTGCAAGAGAGTGCAGGCAATCCTTATCATGAACTTAAATATAAAAATCCTTATACATTAACAAATTGATCCAGTGATATAAAAAAGTTAATGTGTGATGATTAAATAATGTTTATTCAACAAATTCAAGGGGATTCAACATTGAAAATTTAATTAATGTAATTAATCATATTAACAAAAGAGAAATGGCAGAAAATCCTTTGATAAAATTTAACATTGATCCATGAGAAAACTCTCAGCAAGTTGGTAATTTAAGGGAATTCCCTTAATCTGATAGAGAATATCTATTAAAAAAAAAAACCCTAAAGTTTATATCAAGCTCAATGGCAAAAAATATTAGTGCTATTTCATTAAATTTGGTTATGATCATTGATTTCCACTCTAACAAGAGTAATATGAAGAAAAGAAAACTAATGTAGTAAAATTGTTATGTTCATTAAAAATAATGTGACAGTAAAGAGGCAATACAGAGAGGGGACATAAATATTCTTTTATGTGAAAAAAGAGTCATCTTGAATGTATAGGAATACATGCAACTAAATAAAAAAGAGGTAATCCAACGGATAAATGTGCAAAATGCATGAGCAGAAACTTTACAAAAGAAGCTCTCCAAAGGACCAATAACCTAGGAAAAGTTGCATAAGGTCATTGTTTGTCAGGGAAATGCAATTTAAAACCAAATTATGATATTATGTGGCTAAAATAAAAAAGGAAAACACTGAGTATTTGTGGGAATGCAGATCGGGACTACTTAGTCTGGTGGTCTCTATTAAAGTTGTGTGTGTGTATATGTGAGTATGTGTGTACATGTACCATAAAATTTGAAACTGGTACCCAAATGGTCGATTATTTCCAATCTTTTGCTGCTATATACAATGCTTCAATCAACTGTCTTTTTACAGAAAATAGTATCCCTGCCCTAAAGTAAAAAGGTCAAAGATGTGTCTATATATGTATATATATAAATTATCAGACTGTTGATAAAATACATTTGAAATTTAGTGCTTTAAGGATGAATAAGGATCTGCTTAGATAATCAGATTTTCAAAGGCTTTGTTTTTGTGTATGAGCTTAGAAAGAATATTATACCATGATCTCATGGCAAATTAAAATTTTCCTGAAAGGTGAAGATAATGCTGGGTCAAACAATAAACTAGGTAGGAAATACTTTCTGGCTTAGGTCGGCAGTACAATGGAGTGAAATGAAACCATCTCACCTGGCTTTTTGTCACTTTCACCCCAGTTTGCTTGCGTGAGTTACTACTTATTCTTGACCTCATTTCCCTTGTCTCTAAAACTAGAGGATGTGCTCACTGACTTTGGGATGTTCCCATCATTGTTAGTCCCAGATCTTTCCACTATCTACTATCTCCTCCAAATGTAGACAACAATGAAAATCTGCTTTGATTGCAGCCAGTGTGGGCCATCCACAAAACTTGAAGGTTTGCTCCCATCCAATCGCTGTATCTGCAGACCCTGCCTCCCCTAGATGAGCTCTGGTAAATTGCTAGGGTTCCAAAGATCACAGGATGGACGTGCCAATTAACTCAATTGCGGTAATCATTTCACAATGTGTACACATATTAAATCATCAAACTGTACACCTTAAAAATCACATTGTACAACTTAAATGTATACAGTTTTCATTTGTCAATCATACCTCAAAAAAGCTAGAGGGAAATAAACAAATAAAAAAAGACAGAAAAGGTCACAGTTTGAAAAGCACTGTTCTAGTAGTTATATCATGAACGTTTCAGCACTGAGGGGCTACGCGATCCTCCCCATAGCAAGACCATTTTCAAGATATTCCCTAAAAGTTTGTCTTCACATTTCATGTATATGTTTGTGACCACCACAGCTAAAGATTGAATATGTAAATACTCGTTTTGCTGCACAGACACAGTTTAGTTTGCTACATCTGACTTTGAAGGATTTGATAGCTGAGGCAAGCCTTGAGGTCATTTGCAGTGACAGTTTACTGGCAAATATTCACATGACGCTGTTTGCACTAAAATTTTATGGTTTCAGCTGCAATTCTATGCAGTAATCAGTTTTGCATGTTTGATTGCATATCTTATCTGAGTCATTTAGATGCAACTTCTTGCAAATATAACTTTGATTTGGGGTAGGAGGAAACCTAAAATGTATTGAAAGCTTCATGATAATGCATGAGAGAGGAAAACCAAGTAGAGACAGCTGTGTGATTGCATAGCAATATGTTGATTAGTGGGAAAACACATTAAAATATACTGTACTAGAAATACATGCTATTTCACTTTAAAACCCTGTTTGTATATCTAGAACGGTATTTGAAGTGACCTTTCTTCACTTAGACATCACAGAAAAAAGGGCAAAAGGACAACTTGAGTGATGTCCTTCCTGGCTATGCTTTTTTGGTGATAATTTAGGTAGTTATTACATTCTTATATTCATAGGACTTCCTGATTTATATTTAGTGCATTTATTATACTTTCTATTTCATTGAAGCAAATTAGATTCATTAGATCAAATAAAATAGTTTGTCTTCGTCAATTTAAGAGTAGAAAAAATAAAAACAAACCAAAACTATCTTTCCTTTACAGATCAAAAATGTGTTTATAAGCTTTAAGCCAAATTGCGTGTGATTATGAAATACGTTTTATAATTTTAAATCAGCTTTAAATTTAAATGCATGCATATGGTAAAAATAAAAATATCTTAGAAAAAGAAAATATATACAGAGAATAGAGGAAATTTTTTCCTATTCCCCTAAATCCTCATTTCTACTCCTCAGAGCTGATGGAATATTTTTACAATATTTACCTTTAAAAAATAAAACCTGGAGTCATACTGAAGAGATTATAATTCAGATAAAATAATAATAGTGATAGTCATACTAATGTAGTAGTGTCAGAAGCAACAGTCAATTTGAATGGATCCTGCACTAATTTCCAGAGAACTAGATTAAGTAAATTTTATATTCATGACAAACAATATTTAAAATTCACGAAAAGCAAATGTAAGATATCAAAGATACTATTACAAATACTAGTCAAGACTTGAAATAATTATTGTTTTATCAAATTGCTTGATCAATTTTTTTTGAATAAATAAAATATTTCTTGTAATGGTGAAGTTCGTTTTCTCTATCCAACACCAATTCCTCTACTCCTTTCCCGAGAAGAAGCCCTGCTTGAATTTACAATATCCCATCCTGGGCCATTTCCTATCTGTACAAGGACAGCCTGGATTTTTGGAAAAGAAAAAAACTGTTTTGTTGGTGCCAGTATATGTTACGTGATATTTTTTTAATCCAGCTTCTTCCTTTTGAATATTAAGAATGTTTTAAATTAATTTATCCTAACAAGTAATGCACCAGTAAACATTATGTTGAGTCTCTCTTTATGAATATGAGCTAGAGTTTCCTTAGAACTGTGCGGTCCACTGTGGTGGCTTCCAGCCATATGTGGCTTTTGAGCAATACACATGTGCCTAGTATGAATTTAGATGTGCTGGCAAGTATAAAATACATGCTAGATTTCCAAAACTTCATACAAAAGAAAGAGACTGTAAAATATTTCATTAATATTTTTATGTTGATTATATGTTTAAATAGTAATACTTCCAAAATATTAGACTAAATGTATTATTAATTTCACATTTTTATTTTTACTTTTTAAATGGGTGTATGAACACATGCATGTATAAAAATCTACACATGTTTATATGTCTATACATAACATATTCATGCGGACACAATATTATATGTATACATGCATACGTATAATTAGTTAGAAAAGTGCATGTTCTATAGACGCATTCAGAACTCAATTTATTTTAGCTAGTATTATTTTGTCACATGTTTTTAAATGTTATAGCTTTAAAATAAAATTTGAAATCTGGCAGATTAAACTCTAATTTATTTTCTTTCTTTCCCTATTAATCATGCCATTATGTCTTTCCTATTGATGTAACTTTCTCTTTTCCACACATTTTAAAATGAATTTATCTTGGGGCCAGCCCACTGGCCTCGTGGTTAAGTGCACGCCCTCTGCTACTGGCGGCCCGGGTTTGGATCCTGGGTGTGCACCGATGCACTGCTTGTCAGGCCATGCTGTGGCGGCGTCCCACATAAAGTGGAGGAAGATGGGCATGGATGTTAGCTCAGGACCAGTCTTCTTCAGCAAAAAGAGGAGGATTGGCCTGGATGTTAGCTCAGGGTTGATCTTGCTCACAAAAAAAAAAAAAAAATCAATTTATCTTGTTCCATGAGAAAAATCTTTTGATAGTTTAAATGTGATAGCATTTCTCTTATAGATTATTTTGGTCAATATTCACTCTTCCAATCTATGTGTTTGGTGAGGCTCTCTTAGGTTTCTCCTAAAAATATTTAGTTATTTTTCTATAAATAACTTACATATATTCAGTAAAAAGTATTATAAAATACCTTCAGTACAGGTATTTTATAATATGTGCTGTTCCTATTAATATATGAAATTTGATTCCATATGTAGCCTAAGCTTATAGGATGATAACTCCAATAAAGTATTTTTTTTCCCCAGGGTAGAGATCTCTTTGCTCAGTGATCTGCCTCATTCTTACAGAACTGACAGAGATTCTTTCCAAACCATAATATCCAAGTGTTAAGTTGTCTAAGTCTTTGTTATTTAAGAAAATAAGGAAATGAACCTTGTATGTGAATCTGCCTTCACACTTTGCTCAATTCTCTCTCTCTGGGGATAATACTTGACAGCCCACTTTCTTGACTTACAATTAACACTCTACGTTATAGCCCTGACACCTAGAAAATCATGATGACTTCTTTACATGTTTTGAAAATAAGAACAGAATAAGATAGTTAGAAATGTGTAGGAAAATCCAACAAAGTTCTATGTTGTTTCATGACGATAACTTGAATACATTTTTAAGTATCAAATATCAAATTCTTCCCTATGACTAAGGATTTGTTTTGGCGCTTTGGCTTTACCAATGCCCTAAACACATGCTCGGGTTCCTACCAGTAAATGCCTCAGCACGTGTGACAATATGTGACTGGTCTGGTGCTGATAACCTCCCTGACACAAGGAGATGTTCAGAAAGAATTCACCTTGAACTAGACATCTTATCCTGCCTGGATTAGTATTGTTGGTATTACGTTACATTTGGAAGAGTATAATGAAAGTCATTTAATGTAGTTTTAGGCATTTAATATAGTTGAATAGTTGAATATTTTCATGTGGTTTTATGTCTTTCTGATCATATTTCTTGTCAAATTTGAAAGAGAAACAAACATGGCTTGAGAACTTTCCTGATAGGTTTTGTTATTATATTCCTGCAACTGTTTTTTAACATTACTGTATTTATATTCACATATTTATTATATATACTTTATTGCACAAGATATTTTTCATGGCACCCACAAATACGGATTTACACTGATATTTTGTCAACTTCAAAGGAATTACTATCGAATCTCTGTATAAAAAGAAAGGATTGTTTCCCCTCCGTATTCTTTTTCAGTTCCTGATAAACTAGGTATGAGTTGCCCCTGGTAAGATTTACTGTGTCTGATTGGGCAGAGTCTCTCTTTATGATTTCAAATTTTTATTTATTTTACAAATGCCGTGACAGTAAGTCCAAAAGATGAAGCTTGTCAAATTGGAACGTGAGTGTCCCCAGGCAAATATGCCAAGCAAACATATATACATGACAAGTTTCTTGGAATCACTGATTTTTAAAAATTATTTTAGTTATAATCTAAGCACAGATATGATGAAGAGAAAAATTCCATTGTCGTTAATTTAAACACGAGACATCAAAGAAAAACTGCACATAAAGCTGCACTCTGTAGCCTCCACTCCAGGGGAAGCAAGGAGAGCTACCGTCCCCTCACAGCAGAGCAGTAAGCATGCTTCCCTGGAAACGTTTGATAAACATTTTTCCAAAATTTCAAAATACTGTAAAAGAGTTATTTTTGTTTTTTGAAGTGTTATTTACAAAAAGTAAAATGCACAAATCTTAGGGACACAGTTCAATGAACTTTTACATCCATGTAACAATGACCCAGAAGAAGCCATAGACTAGAAATGTAGAGTTTGCATTTTTTTCTCAAGATAATGTTTAGAGAGTCATCCATGTTCTTGCATAATTCACTTTACACTACTGTGAGGTAATCAGAATGCTGTTTTATTGTTATGTAATATTCTATTGTATGCAGATGCCACACTTGTTTTCCATTCTCCTTTTCATAGATATTTAGGTTGCTTCCAAATCTTAACTGTTATGAATAAAGCTATTTTGAATATTTTTGTGGGCATATGCACTGATTTCTCTTAAATGCATGCTTAAAAGTAAAATTTCTGGGTGAAAGGGTAGACTTAAGTGTAGCGTTTGATAATCAGAAAGAGCAAAACATTTTTCCCAAAGTGTTTTAACAACTTTACACTCACACAAGCAATGTGTGAGATTTACTTTTGCCTCACATCCTGTGGAAATTTGGTTTGCCATTCTATTTCTTAATCAATCTCTCTGCAGTTCATATGAAATGAAAGATACTTATTTTAATAGACAGTGTTATTAAATTATGACAAACATATGCAACTCTGTACCTACAGACACAATCAAGAGAATGAATTTTTTTGTTACCAGGAAAGGATACCTGCGTCCCCATATGCTTCAGCAATTTCACTTCTGGGTATATATGTACCCAGAAGAATTGGAGAGACATCTTGAAGAGATATTTGTACAACTGTCTTAATAGCAGCATTATTTACAATAGCTACAAAGCAGAAGCAACCCAAGTGTCCATCGACAGATGAATGGATTAAAAAACTGTGGTATATACATACAATGGAATGTTATTCAGCCTCAAGGAATGGAATTCTGATAAATGCTTCAATGTGGATGAACTTTGTGGACATTATGCTAAGTGAAATAAGCTAGTCACAAAAGGACAAATACTGTATGATTCCACTTAGAGACACCTAGCATCATCAAATTTATAGAGACAGAAAGTGGAATGGTGGTTGCCAGGGGCCGGGGGGAGAAAGGAACAAGGATTTTTAGTTTAAAGGGTACATAGTTTCAGTTTTGTGTGATAAAAAGTGTTCTAGAGATGGATGACAGTGAATGTTGCACAATGTGAACATACTCAATGCTACTGAACTACACACTTAAAAACTGTTAAGATGGTAAATTTCGTGTTATGTATATTTCACCACAACTAAAAAAAATATAAATAGAAAAAAGATACCTGTGCTCCATTGCAGACAATCAAATCTGTATTCATTTCCTAGGACTGCTATAACAAAGTACCACAATCTGGTAGCCTATGGCAAGATAAATTTATTTTCTTACTGTTATGGAGGATATATGTCTACAATCAAGGTATTGTCATGGCCATGCTCCCTCTAAAACCTCTAAAGGAAGATTCTTCTTTGTCTCTTCCAGGTTCCAGTAGCCCTAAGCATTCTTTGGCTTATGGCAGCAAAACTCCAATCTATGCCTTCATCTTTCCAAGGCCATCTTCCCTCTGTGTCTCTGTGTCTTCATATGGCATTCTCCTCCTTGTGTCTCTGTTTTCTCTCCTTATAAGGACACCAGTCTTATTGAACTAGCATGCTTGTAGAGTATGACCTCATCTTAACTTGATTACATCTGCAAAGATCCCATTTCCAAATAAGGTCATATTTACTGCTATGGGAGTTTAGGATTTCAACACACCTTTGAGTTGGGGGGACACAATTCAACCCCAATACACCCACAACTCCAACCCCTGGAAACCACTTATCTGATTCTGTCATTATGGACTACTTATGATTTTTCTAAACTTTCATATAAATGCAATAATAGAGTATATGCTATTTGAATCTGCTCTTTTTGCTCAACACAATAATTTTAAATATCATCCGTATTTTCTAACATGGCTGTATCATGTTACAGATCCATCGTCAGTGTGAAAAGAAACAGTTGGTCAATATCTTTGCTAACACTTGGTGTCATCAGTCCTTTTAGTATTAGTCATTCTAGTAGGTCTGAGGAGATGATTTTAAGGTTTTATTTGATATTTATTTAATGATAATGATATTGAACACATTCTAATGGGCTCATTGGCCTTTTATATGTCTTCCTTTGTGAAGGGTCTAAATCTTATGTCGATTGTTTATTGGGAGTGTATCTTTTTCCCCCATATCACTTTCCAATTGATCCAGCATTATGTGTTGAAAGAGTTATCCTTTCTTCTTGGAATTGCCTTGGACATTTGTCAATATCACTGGATCACATGTGTGTGGGTCCATTGATGAAATTTATTTGATTCCATTGAGATAATACATACGTTAGACTATTTGATATTGACTCACAGTTCTTAGATGTGAGCTCTGGAGAACATTCTACCTGTTTTCTTTCTGGCGATTCTTTCCTCAGGCTCCAATAGTTTCTTCAGACGTATGCAATGATCAATAGCTGCCTGAACACTCAAAGGGAAGCCCTCTTAAGATCTCTAGATCTTTCTTTCCTACAGTTCTCTCTCTCTGCACAGCATTTCCTTCGTACTCAGTCCATGGATTCTGGCTGCCGTTCCCTCCGAGAACACTTAACTTTTTTCTCAACTCAACAAGATTGCTAGCCTTAGTTTAGGTTTTTCTATTTCCCTATACCGTGGTTTGAAAACTCTCTCCAATCTGTAATCTGGGTAATGATAGGCCTCATCTCTTTTGTTTCCTTTGTCTCAGGGATAACTGTATGGGCTGTCAGTCCTCCAAAATCTATAAACTCTTCTTTTCATACATTTCATCATTTTTTTAATTGTTTAAGGTGGGAGGATAAATTAAGTCCCTGTTACTTTACTCTAGCTGGAAGCCAACATCAACAATTTTTAAGGATTACATCTTTTAAATATAAATTCTGCTCACAGGCTCAAATGTAAACTTATTTAAGTCAAAAAATTAATTTATTCATCTTTTAATCCCATATTCATTAGGTCTCACCTTGACATGAAATAATTGATAAATGTTGAATGAGTGAACGAATGCAAGAAATAATGTATAAATTGATGAATAGATACATTGATATTAACAATGTCATTGTTTTTAATGACAGAGAAGACTGTCATAGCAGAAATAAGAAGCAAGAAAAGAAGCATGATTTTGAAATGAAATAGAGAAAAGTAAAGAAGAGAAACATATAGATTTAGAAAAAACAGTTCATAGAGTGCTTCAAAAAGATGCCCAAATAGACATCTGCCCCCATTCCAGTCACAGATGCCAACTCTCATTTGAAAATTATTTTAAAAATCCAGATGATAGCACTGAGAATATAATCTGAAATTATTTGGAAATATTTTCTACAAGGAATTTTTCTTCCTAGAAGGAAGAAGAGAACCAAAATTACATACAACTTTATCTGACATTTCCACATTAGAAATAAATCCACAAATTTCAATAAAAGAGCTTATATTTGAATAATAAAATGGCTTTAAAAATTTACAATAATATTATTTAGCAATGTCAAATTTTATAGACTGTTGCTATAATTAAGGAATATGTCTGATGTGCAGACCTTCATGATGCTCTAAACTGTGGTGGAATTCCTGAGTGGAGTGCTAAATTCTACTTTGCCAATGGAGATACACCAGCTTAGTCATCTGTCATAAATTTCCTCAGAGGTGGCTATTATTAGAAACCTCTAACTCAACCCAACTCTAAGTCATTATGTAATTTGCTACATGATGTGCTGTGATGGGACGAGAGAGAATCATTATTCATTTTGGAGCAAAAATAATAAATCTGCACCTGCAGTTGACATGGAGGGCACAACCTCATCCCAGGAATGCAGAGCAAGCCACAGATGTCCCTAGCTTTATAATTTCTAGATGTGATTACTGTAATTCACTGAATCTACACACCTGAAACTACTCACCCAGTGACTTCAGCTTGTGTGGAATGAAGTGGATCAGCCATTTAAAACCTGCTATTGGTGATAACACTTCAATATAATTTCATAGATATTGTATCTACTTAAACGATACTCCACCATCATTTCAAATGACCAAGTAGAGGAACTTGTCATAAAATATTTGAAATTGTCTGTGAACCTTCACATGAAGTAGAACAAAGGCAGGGGAGCTTCCCTTCCTTGCACACTTACTATTTCTCCAATGCTGACACATACATGCAGGGAAGCAAGCACGGCTGTCTATTCATTTCATGACGAAAAAAATCTGTTATTTGGTCTTTCTTATTGTCATATTTAAATTATGATTTTGAGACTTAAAGAGAAGCATGACAAACAATACTAGTTAGTAAATGTCAGGTCTGAGCTGAGGTTGATTGACTTTAAAATCGAACCCAGGCATTTTCTCAAAAGCACGAGTACATGCAATTTGTTATTATTCTGGCTCTAATTTCAGTTCTTGAGTGTAGTTTTTAAATATTTATTTTTCTATTGGAGTAAATATAGTAATATAGCTTTTTATTTATGTATATTATGTCTTTTTAAGTTATAACATGTATCATATAATAAAGTATTTACCACAATAAATACGTTTTAAGGAAACAGAGAATAACCTTTAAATATGAATGAGAACTGGAAAATATTTTTGTTCTTCCTCAAAGACATAAGCAAAAAGTGGGGTAAAAACCATGTTCAAATGGTAATACTTTTCATGGAAACCATGAGTCAGCTATCATTATTGTCATTATGGCTAAAGTACTTCCCTTTTCTTGTGAGAGAGGAATTTCTAAAATACTAGGGAAAGAATTTTGGAAGAGAAGAAAATGGCAGGAGCACTCATCATCTTCTATATCCCTCTCCTTTTATTCTTATTGCTCTATAGAGTTATTCTGAAAGGACAGAGAGATTATTTGGTGGACAACGGGAGTTTGTAACGTGAGTGTTTCGGGGGTGGGGAATAAGCCAGGATGAGCAAGAGATAGATTGAAGGAAGTAGGCCTGGGACAGACATGCTTCCAGGAGCTGAATGTCTCTTTGCCAAACAGTAGTAGAGAATCTGGTCTTTGATGCTTAAATTGCCTCAGACCTATGCGTAAGTGCACAGAAGTGGATTTGTAGATATTTATTGGCAGGCTGAATAGCTTTAAGGTCCCTCTATGCGATGAGTCACTTTTGCAGAGGATGCCAGGCCATGGTCAGGGTTGTGGGAGCAGAGTCAACTCCTGGGTGATAGAGGGGACATGTGTGAGGCAGCTCGTTCAGTGCTGTAGGGCAGGGTGCCAGGAGCAAAAGCAGAAACAAAGTCGTTCTCACTGACTGAATGAATATGACAGTCATTGATAGAATCCTGTAGCTTGATGGAGAAGCAAAGGCACCGCATGATGACTAATCCTGGATGCCTTCTGACCTGTAGATATGAGGCTGAGAATCCTCTGCAAATCTTAATTAACATTGGTTGTTATCTGGGGGAACTCTTCCTCTAGGTTAAATTACTTTACAGACTATTGATGAGTGCACTTGGAGAAGGCTGGACTAAAAACCTTTAGTGTGCACTGTTAATAGAGAATTCTAATGAAATAATAGATTATTACGGTATGAGTGTCTAAATTTGCCTTTGAATTCTATCTAGAAATGAAAAGAGGGGAAAATGAGGGAAGAATTAAACCATGTTATTTATGGCATATGCTTGGCCTGCTAGAGATTAAGCAAGGAGAGTATAATGGTCCCTTTATGGTAGCAACAAATATACGAGGTGGGGTCAACAGTTCCCATCTTGCTCTGATAAAACTGAGTTGTTAACTCAGTAAGGTTAGGTAAGGACTACATCACATTTATAGCAAGTGTGATCTTCACTGTATGAACCAAGGTTTGTCTAAAAAGCTCTGTGTGAGGAGAAAATTCGTGAGCTTTCAGACATATTAACACTTCTGATGTGCTGTTTCTCAATGTCTGCTTCTCTTTCCAACACTACTGATCCATCCTGGATTGACTTTTAAGAACGCTTGTGAAGTGCATCCAGCACATGAAAATGAATTCCAATTTTCTCCAGAACTTGAGCAGTATGATTAGGTGTGGATAAAAAAGCTTTCTGAGAGCCAAAGGGACTAAGTGATGCTAATAAATGAATTTTTTTTTTTTTTTTGGCTAGAGAAGCAATTTTCAGATGCATCATTGAATTATTCTCTCAAAATTGAAGGAAGTGATCATTTATGTTGTATATTAACTAATTTTTAATAGCTAAATGATAAATCATTAATCTTTATCACTATCATAAATAGATATATGCTGCAATTATTACTACTTATTTTTAATATTATTTACTGATATTTCATTAGAAAACCAATATATGATTATGATGGTCAATTTGGACGTTTAGAAAGATGCAATAAATAACTAATAAAAATAATATAATTTCACTACCTAAAGCAGGGGTCATCAGACTATGGTCTGCTAGCCAAAACTTAAAATATTTAGTCTTGCCCTTCATAGAAAGAGTTTGCAACACCTGACTTAATTGATAATACTTTTAAAAATTGATTCTATTATTTTGTTATTTCTCTGTACAATGTATATAAAAGCATGTATGTGTGTGTATATGATATGTATTTATAAATACATATAAATACATTTATAAAAACATATAATAGATTTATGAGCTACTTTGAAATTCTAGTGAAATCCAGTGAAATAATATCCAGCCCAAACTGTGTGTTTATATGAATTAGAAAAACTTTTTCCAATCTTTGGACTCTGGTTGCCTCCTGCCAGGAGATGATATAACAAACGTACTCATCTGTTTTGATTATGAACATGAATTGAACCCTCTAAAATGGTATAATGCTAATTTTGCACATGTGTATGTCACAAACATGAACTTATATTATACCATTATCAACACTGCAAAGAAATTCCAAGGACAAATATTATAATATGAGTAAAATTACCATTCAGAATTGGTTGTATTAAAGTGAAAAAAGAAGGAAAGACAAATCTAAGTACTAAAATGACATATAAATACATATAGATATATACATATGTACAAAATACAAATAAACACATATATGTATATCTATACCTATATCAAGAAGGTTATTAAAATGAGAAAATCTAGATTCATTTTCAAACATCTCAGTTGTTTTTAGTTACTTGTAAGAACATGTAGGTAATAGTAGATTTCCTTGTTCGACCTGTAGTTTCCTTCATTCATCCAATACATGTTGTGTGCATACAGAGTACCAGGTCTGTGCAAGGTGCTGGGACTATTGTAGCTCAGTTTTGGAAGTTTTTAATTTGAGATACTTATTAACCATCCAAGTGGAGTTATGCAGTAGGCAATTAGATAAATGTGTTTTGAGTTTAAATGAGTGGTCTGGATGGAAAGTATTTTGATCACTTCCTATTCGCTCTGGATTCTCACCCCAAGATTAGGGGGATGAACACCACCACCCAACACAGAGCAGATGAGATCCAGGGCAGTTTATTACTCATGTACACTGACACTCTGAAGGAGGAGACCATGTGGGGCCAAATTGAGTTAACGGTAGGAAGGAGATCTACTTTGGGCTAATTAGAAGGAAGCCTAGGAATTATACTCATAAACTTGACAGTAACTCACGCCGTCTTCATCTCTCTGGATTTGAATAAGCGTGTAACCACTCCAGCTCTTGACAGTGCTGTAGCTACCAAGTCATTCTGGGAATAGAGCCAACACATAGAGATTGACAAACTAAAGACACACGTAGGGAAACAAACTAAAACTGATTATACTGAGACTCTCTTTGTCTTGCTGAAGTCTTACTTGAGGCAAAACATTTCAATGATATTAGGGATAGAGTGCCTTTATTGCTTAAACCAATTTATTTTGGTTTTCTGTTACTTACAAATTTAAGCATTTTTGAGAAGCTGTACTCTTCCACTTGCAAATTTTAACTTCTTCACAGAAGTCAGTTTAGAGAAATGAGAAAAGCAAATAATTGTTACATTTTTGAGGAATAATGAATACCAAGGCCCAGACGGTTGCAAACAGTTTCCATGGACCTTCCTCAATAGGAGTTGACTGGTCATAAATTCACAGGAAGGTTGAAAAGTGACACGTTGTGTTACCACTCCACCCTCTTGGTCAATGAACTAGTTCTCCCAGTACTATACATTCCCACTCTGATCCTTGTTCAATGAAACCTCCTGCTCCTTCCTGCCTCCTACTGTAATAATATTTAATAATGTCCTTGTCTTCACCCTCTAACTCCTCTTGGTTTCTGGTTTGAAACATTCTTTCAAATATTCATATGGATGGCACATATTTTCTAGTTTTCTAAGTTTCAATACTTTTTGATTTACCATATATGGATTTGTAATTTTATGTGGTTTATTCAGCCAATATTTTTTTTATGATTGTAAGTTGTATCCTTTTTGTTACAGAAAAGCTATTTCTTATGCAATTAATACAATATTTTTCTTGTGTTTGCTACAGGTAAGTTTTTTTAGATATTCCTATTTTTGAGACTCTAAATTATATAAATTTAGTTTCATAAATGATGTGAAGTAGAGATATGACATATTTTTCTTCTAAATTCATAACTTCAAGTCCAAACCTCTTTTCTGACTGATTTGAAAATATAATAGTTCTCACAAAATAAAAACCTATATATAATCTCTTTATTTTCTATTGTTATATTTATCTATTCTTGTCAATTTTAACTACTATAGTTTTGTAGCACATTCAGATGAGATATAGTATAATTAAGCATCTTTAAAAAATATTTTAGATATTCTGATATATTTATTCTTCCCCGTGAAATATAGAATCAATTTGCCAATTTCCCACCCAAAGAAGATTATTGATATTTTGCTTTTGGATGACATTAAATTTATACATTATTTTGGCCTAGTTGGATGGTTTGATCACCGTTTATTCCTATTTTAAAACAGTAAAACTTTTGATGATTTTCTTAATATGGACTTTCCTTACTTCTTACAAAGTCCATTTCTACATAATTTAAAGTTGTATAGCTTCTGTGACTGGGATTTGTTTTTCATTATATTTCTTAAGTGGTAGTTTCTATTACGTCGTCAAGCTATTGATTTTCGCTTATCTAGTTAAAAACAAATGCCCTTACTGAAATCCAGGTACTCTAATGAATTTCCTAGGGTTTTCAATGCAGACAATCTTCCTAGAATATATTGCTTTTTTTCCGATATGTATAACTCTAGTTAAAGCATGAAAAATAACTTTTGAAAAGCAGCCATGAATGTGGTTATTTATATCTAACGTTATGTTTCTGTGTGTATTTTGGATATGGATATTTATTTTGTTTCATATTTTTAATCATGTTCAATCAATATCCTTTTGATTCATTTATCTGAGCTTTATTTTTTTGGTGTGGTGAAGTATCTGTTACATATTTGATAAAAATAAAATAATATGATTTTTTTTATTTTAAACATTAACATGGTGAAATGTTAAAATGCTTTCCAGTAGTGAAACCTCCTAGCATTCCTAAAAACTACCAATGTTATTCAGGCCACATTGATTATTTCACATAGTGCTGGAATCTATTTGTTAATATTTTGCTTACATTTTTTCATGAAATGCATTGATAAATTTTACCCACTATTTTTCCTTCTTCATGTAATTTTATCTGACATTGGCAATAGAATTCTGTACAACACAAACTGTAGAACATATTTGCTAATACTATGGGTTTTGGATTCATACAATCCAATGTTTGAATCCCAGCTTTGTCATTTCCTAGCTTGATCATCTTAGGTAATGTGGTTATATCTAAATGTCTCTGTTTCCTCATATTATAAATAGGGTATCCATAGTGTTTTATGAGTATTAAATGAGATAAGAGATATTGCAGGTAAACCACTTATTCCAGTGGCTGGAACATCAATATTAGTCAATAAATATAAATCATAAAATAATAGTAATAATACTCTCTCTACATTTTTCTTATTATTTTATATTTAGAGGGCATGATCTAAGTTGATCAGTTACTAATAATCAAAGCACTCTTTTTTAAACATTTTTTGGGTCCCTGATTTCCGAGTGTAGATCCAGGAAGAAGGCTATAATATTTCATATATTCATCAGCTTGTTAGAAAGAAGCAGGTTGTCACAATCAGTGTGG
Organism: Diceros bicornis minor; assembly: GCF_020826845.1. NCBI lineage: Eukaryota > Metazoa > Chordata > Mammalia > Perissodactyla > Rhinocerotidae > Diceros > Diceros bicornis. The sequence continues at coordinate 51,652,378 of NC_080759.1, read as the reverse complement.
TTTATTTCTCTGTTGAAGAACTTATTTTCTAAGGTTTTAAAGCATATTGGATTAGCTTACGTAGAGCCATCATTCTTTGCTTATCATAATTCCAGTAGCCAGTATCAAGCAGTGTGAGACACTCACCCTTCCACCCCCAGCTTCGACTACCATCGCTGTTCCCACTTTGCATATACCATGAGTATACCTGCCCTGGAATCTGGATGTGCTTCCTAGAGATGCTGCAGGGACCACCATGAGCCCCAACTCTGAGCCTTAACTTCCAGCCCTTGACATGATGAGTTAACGGATTTTGCGGGTAAATCTTCCACCAACTTCCCTGGTATCCAGAAAATTACACATAAGATTGACTTGCCTTCATTTTAATTCAGCTTACAATATTTCTGACATATCTTGCCTGGTGACTAACTCCATTTTCTTTTTAAAATTAATAATTCAGGTTTTCTCCTCACTTATATATCCATTTACCATCTCAATGGTGAAAGGATTGGAGAATAATTAATAGGTTTTTCTTCCTCACCTTGAGAGTTATCTTTATGTTTTGCCTCAACAAATCCTCTTTCATATTTCATTATTACAATTACTAGGTCATGATGTGGTTCCTCACAGTCAGCAATAAAGAAAACTAAGTCACGCCTGAGATTACAGCATCTGCTCTAACCAATTCAATTTCTCCATAGCATTATTTACGGAAAAGTGTATTATGTTTTAGAATAGTTGGAGAACAGCTGTTTTGACAAAATATATTCCTGTCAACATTATATCCAGATGTTAAATGAGTCTGTTACCTGACTGTTGTGTTCTCCTCCTGAAAATCTGCTAAAGGCTATACCGGCAACTCATATTGAAAGAGCACAGGAGGCGGAGGAGTCAAGATGGCGGCGGAGGCAGACTCTGAACTCACCTCCTCCCGTGGACACAGCCAATTTACAACTACTCGTGGAAAAATCACCCCTGAGACAGAACTGAAAACTGCATAAGAGGAACTCCTGCAACAAGAGACAATCCTAACTGAGGTGGAAGAGGCAGAAACTCCCTTCTGGAGAGAAAAACGCCGCCTTCACAAGCTTCACAAGCTTCACGGCCGCCGGGAGCAGCGCACAGGTCCGCAGCCTCCCTGGAGGCGCGGGGCCCTGAGCCGGGAGCGCCTCCACTGTGGGCATTTTGTGGACCCAGCACAATCGAGACCAGCGGCATAATATCTGACTTTGCCTGCTACTAAAACATTGGGGAGTACCCCCAGAAAACCCAGTTCACAAAGAAACTAAAACCGGCTCTTAAAGGGCCCGCGCAAACTCAACTGTTTCAGAAAGCATCCTAAAATCACCAGAAAGAAAGGTGCACAGTGCTGTGGTGAAAAGAGACTCACCTAATAGGCCCTGAGTGCATCTCGGTGAGGGGTGAAACCTCTCCAGGGACTGGGACATTGGCGGCAGCCATTGTTGTGGCCTGGTGTGGGCATGCTGACACAGACGCCATTGGAGTTCTCCCTGAGGCCTGCTAGCCCAGGTCTGCCGCACCTGCTAGAGCACCGATTTAATCCAGCTCAGCCAGGGCAGGCAGCCCACCCTAGAGACTGGCCCCACCCAACAACAAGCCCTCAGGCAACTTGTGGGCCTGCATAGATTGGTGACTGGATTCTCTGCAGCCTGGCAACTGAACCGACTTGAGCGGGGCAGGGTGTGCACAAGGAGCAGGTGGAGAGTGTGGGGCGGTGGCGGAGTGTGTGGGGCTCCCGCCATGGAGAGACTGGGTCTGCTTGGCGAGGTCGGGGCACTCACTTGGGGCAGGACTGTGTTGACTGTGTGTGTGGACCTGTGGGCGGCAGGGCTTGTCAGCTGCAGAAGACTTGTGCTTCTCAAAGACCCACATAGGAGGTTTGCCCCACCTTCCAAAGCCTGAAACAATTGGGTGCTCCTGTGCCTGAGGCCAGCTCCACCCAGCTGCAATCCTCAGAGAGCTGACAAGAGACCTAATAGGCTAGAGGCTAACAACAATTGTAAGGCCCTGAGCCTAACAACCTGCCACGCAGGGGGCCTACTCACTTAAAAGAAATACTGCAACACAAATGTGGTATTAGAACTTGCAGCCAACAGTGCTGGGGCTGCCCACACCTGATAAAGAGACTGAAGGGCCCACAACAACTACAAGCAGCTGAGCATAACAACAGCTGGCCAGGAGCATAACTCGGCCTCCCTGGGCACCTACAGGGAGAGCAAACAGGCCACAACAGAAGGACAAACGTAGCCCACATAGGGGTCACCCCTGGAACATTGAGAACTGAGGGAAGCACACTGGAAGCCTCCTAAGGCATCACTTACATAAGGTCACCTATCCAAGAGCAGGAGACATAGCTGACCTACCTAATACATAGACACAAGCACAGGGAAAGAGGCAAAATGAGGAGGCAAAAGAATACATTCCAAGTAAGGGAACAGGACAAAACCCCAGAAAAGGAACTAAGTGAAACAGAAATGAGCAACCTACCCAACAGAGAGTTCAAACTAAGAGTGTTAAGGATGCTCACTGATCTGGGGAGAAGAATAGATGAACTCAGTGAGAATGTCAACAAAGAAATGCAAGATATAAAAAAGAACCAATCAGAAATGAAGAATACAATACTGGAAATGAAAAATTCATTAGAGGGACTCAAAAACAGAGTAGAGGATACAGAAGAACGGATCTGTGAGCTGGACGAAAGACTAGAAGAAATTACCCAAGGTGAACAGGTAAAAGAGAAAAGAATTAAAAAGAGTGAGGACAGTCTAAGGGACATCTGGGACAACATCAAGCGCACTAACATCCGTGTTATGGGTTTCCCGGAAGGAGAAGAGCGAGACAAGGGGGCAGAGAATCTACTTCAAGAAATAATAGAGGAAAACTTCCCTAACCTAAGGAAGGAAACAGACATCCAGGTACAGGAAGCACAGAGAACCCCAAACAAGATAAACCCAAAGAGGCCCACACCAAGACACATCATAATCAAAATGTCCAGAATTAAAGATAAAGATAGAATCCTAAAAGCCGCAAGAGAATGTCAAGTTACATACAAAGGAAACCCCATAAGGCTATCAGCTGACTTCTCAACAGAAACCTTACAGGCTAGAAGAGAATGGCATGATATATTTAAAGTGCTAAAAGGAAAAAACTTACAGCCAAGAATAATCTACCCAGCAAGGTTATCATTCAAAATGGAAGGAGAGATCAAAATTTTCCCAGATAAGGAAAAATTAAAGGAGTTTGTCACCAAGAAACCAGTGCTACGAGAAATGATAAAGGGACTGATTTAAGGGGAAAAGAGAAGACCACAAATAGGAAAAATTATCTATTTCCATGATTAGAATGTAATGGATACAAATACACAAAAAAGAGGTTAGATATGATATCAAAAACATAAAAGGAGGGAGGAGGGGAGTTAAAGGGTACAGCTTTCAGACAGAGGTCAAACTAAAGTGACCATCAATTCTGTATAGAAGAAGAAAGGAACAGAGAAGGACTACTAAAACACTGAGGAAAAAAAAAAAAAAGTTAAAAAAATGCCAGTAAGTACATACTTATCAATAGCTACTTTAACGTCAATGGACTAAATGCTCCAATTAAAAGGCATAGGGTGGCTGACTGGATAAAAAAACAAGACCCATATATATGCTGCAAACAAGAGACACACTTCAGCCCTAAAGACACTCACAAACTGAAAGTGAAGGGATGGAAAAAAGATACTCCATGCAAATGACAATGAAAAGAAAGCTGGGATAGCAGTACTCATATCAGACAAAATAGACTTTAAAACAAAAACTGTAAAAAGAGACAAAGAAGGGCAATACATAATGATCAAGGGAACAATCCAACAAGAGGATATAACACTTGTAAATATCTACGCACCCAATGTAGGTGCACCTAAATATATAAAGCAATTATTAACAGACATAAAAACAGAAATAGACAGTAACACAATAATAGTAGGGGACTTTAACACTCCACTTACACCAACGGATAGATCATCCAAACCGAAGATCAATAAGGAAACATTGGCCTTAAACGACACACTAGAACAGATGGACCTAGTAGATATATACAGAGCATTCCATCCAAAAACCGAAGAATACACGTTCTTTTCAAATGCACATGGAACATTCTCCAGGATTGATCACATATTAGGCCACAAAACAAGTCTCCATAAATTTAAGAAGATTGAAATAATACCAAGCATCTTTTCTGACCACCACGGTATGAAACTAGAAATCAGCTATAGGAAGAAAATCAGAAAAGCCACAAATATGTGGAGATTAAACAAAATGCTACTGAACAACGACTGGGTTAACGAAGAAATCAAAGAAGAAATAAAAAAATACGTGGAGACAAATGAAAATGAAAATACGACATGCCAGAATTTATGGGATACAGCAAAAGCGGTTCTAAGAGGGAAGTTTATAGCAATACAGGCCTATCTCAACAAACAAGAAAAATCTCAAATAAACAATCTAACAATGCACCTAAAGGAACTGGAAAAAGAAGAACAAACAAAGCCCAAAATCAGTAGAAGAAGGGAAATAATAAAAATCAGAGTAGAAATAAATGAAATAGAGACCAAAAAAAATAGAAAAAATTAATAAAACCAAGAGCTGGTTCTTTGAAAAGGTCAACAAAATTGACAAATCTTTAGCTAGACTCACCAAGAGAAAAAGAGAGAAGGCACAAATAAGTAAAATCAGAAATGAAAGAGGAGAGCTTACAACAGACACCTCGGAAATACAAAAGATTATAAGAGAATACTATGAAAAGCTATATGCCAACAAATTCGACAATCTGGAAGAAATGGATAAATTCTTAGAATCATACAACCTTCCAAAACTGGATCAACAAGAAGTAGAGAATTTGAATAGACCAATCACCAGTAAGGAGATCGAAACAGTAATCACAAACCTCCCCAAAAATAAAAGTCCAGGACCAGACGGCTTCCCTGGGGAATTCTACCAAACATTCAAAGAAGACGTAATACCTATCCTTCTCAAACTCTTCCAAAAATTTGAGGAGGGGGGGAAGCTCCCTAACTCATTCTACAAAGCTGACATTACCCTGATACCAAAGACAGACAAGGACAACGCAAAAAAAGAAAATTACAGGCCAATATCACTGATGAACATCGATGCAAAAATCCTCAACAAAATACTAGCAAATCGCATACAACAATACGTTAAAAAGATTATACACCACGATCAAGTGGGATTTATTCCAGGGATGCAGGGATGGTTTAACATTCACAAATCAATCAATGTAATACACCTCATTAATAAAATGAAGAATAAAAATCACATGATCACCTCAATAGATGCAGAGAAGGCATTTGACAAGATACAGCATCCATTTATGATAAAAACTCTGAATAAAATGGGTATAGAAGGAAAGTATCTCAACATAATGAAGACCATATATGACAAACCCACAGCTAATATCATCCTCAATGGTGAAAAACTGAAAGCCATCCCTCTAAGAACAGGAACCAGACAAGGATGCCCACTGTCACCACTCCTATTTAACATAGTACTGGAAGTCCTAGCCAGAGCAATCAGGCAAGAGAAAGAAATAAAAGGGATCCAAATTGGAAAGGAAGAAGTGAAACTGTCACTAACTGCAGATGACATGATTTTATATATAGAAAACCCTAAAGAATCCACCAGAAAACTTTTAGAAGTAATAAACGAATATGGTAAAGTTGCAGGATACAAAATCAACATACAAAAATCAGTTGCATTTCTGTACACTAACAACGAAGTAGCAGAAAGAGAAGTTAAGAATACCATCCCATTTACAATTGCAACTAAAAGAATAAAATACCTAGGAATAAACTTAACCAAAGAGGTGAAAGATCTGTACACCGAAAACTATAAAATATTTCTGAAAGAAATTGAAGAAGACACAAAGAAATGGAAAGATATTCCGTGCTCTTGGATTGGAAGAATTAACGTAGTTAAGATGTCCATACTTCCTAAAGCCATCTATAGATTCAATGCAATCCCTATCAAAGTTCCAACAACATTTTTCACAGAAATAGAACAAAGAATCCTAAAATTTATATGGAACAACAAAAGACCCCGAATAGCTAAAGGAATCCTGAGAAAAAAGAACAAAGCTGGAGGTATCACACTCCCTGATTTCAAAATATACTACAAAGCTATAGTAACCAAAACAGCATGGTACTGGCACAAAAACAGACACACAGATCAATGGAATAGAATCGAAAGCCCAGAAATAAACCCACACATCTATGGACAGCTAATCTTTGACAAAGGAGCCAAGAACATACAATGGGGAAAAGAAAGTCTCTTCAACAGATGGTGTTGGGAAAATTGGATAGCCATATGCAAAAAAATGAAAGTAGACCCTTACCTTACACCATACACAAAAGTTAACTCCAAATGGATTAAAGACTTGAATGTAAGACCTGAAACTGTGAAACTTCTAGAAGAAAACATAGGCAGTACGCTCTTTGACATCGGTCTTAGCAACATCTTTTCAAACACCACGTCTGACCGGGTAAGAGAAACAATAGAAAAAATAAACAACTGGGACTACATCAAACTAAAAAGCTTCTGCACAGCAAAGGAAACCATCAACAAAATGAAAAGACAACCTAACAATTGAGAGAAGATATTTGCAAACCATACTTCTGATAAGGGCTTAATCTCCAAAATATATAAAGAACTCATGCATCTCAGCAACAAAAAAAACTACCAACCCAATTAAAAAATGGGCAAAAGACCTGAACAGACATTTCTCCAAAGAAGATATACAGATGACCAGCAGACACATGAAAAGATGTTCAAAATCACTAACTATCAGGGAAATGCAAATCAAAACTACAATGAGATATCACCTCACGCCTGTCAGAATGGCTGTAATTAACAAGACAGGAAACAACATGTGTTGGAGAGGATGTGGAGAGAAGGGAACTCTCATACACTGCTGGTGGGAGTGCAAACTGGTGCAGCCACTATGGAAAACAGTATGGAGATTCCTCAAAAAATCAAGGATAGAGCTACCATATGATCCAGCTATTCCACTGTTGGGTATTTATCCAAAGAACTTGAAAACACCAATTTGTAAAGGTACATGTACCCCTGTGTTCATTGCAGCGTTATTCACAATAGCCAAGACTTGGAAGCAACCTAAGTGCCCATCAAGGGACGAATGGATAAAGAAGCTGTGGTATATATACACAATGGAATACTACTCAGCCATAAGAAACGATGAAATCCAGCCATTTGTGACAACATGGATGGACATTGAGTGTATAATGCAAAGTGAAATAAGTCAGAGGGAGAAGGTCAAATACCGTATGATTTCCTTCATTAAGTATTAGATAATAACAACAATAAACAAACACATAGGAACAGAGATTGGATTGGTGGTTACCAGAGGGGAAGGGGGGAGGGACGAGGGAGGAGGGTGAAAGGGATAATTCGGTACATGTGTGTGGTGATGGGTTGTAATTAGTATTTTGGTGGTGAACATGATGTAATCTATGCAGAAATAGAAGTACAATGATGTACACCTGAAATTTTTACAATGTCATAAACCAATGTTACTGCAATAAACAAAAAATTAAAAAAAAAAAAAAGGGACAAGTGAGCAATTTTCTTCCTCCAAAGTTCCCTATATTCCTTGTTTCAACCTTTAAGCAAAGACCGGAGTTAAATGAACTTTTTGGAGATTTAGGTGACAATACGCATTTTACTGTAATAAAAATGAAAATATCTTGCTGAATTAAAACATATCACCAGAAAAAAAAAAGAAAGAGCACATATTTGCATATTATAGTACAGCACAATACCTAGTGGAGTAAAAGGTAATGCATGGTAAATGTTTTATAAATATATCTAATGACATTTATAGAGTGGTGGGTAATAATATGGATTAGGAAAATGTATGGGTAACATAAATATAAATATATAAGGTACAAGTTTGACTATAGAACTGTGCAGAAAATAGGTTTAAAAAAAAGACAAGAAACAAAAAAAATAGAAAAAGAATGCTAGCTGACTAGAGTCTTTGTATCTTTGCTATACATATTTTCAGCTTTTTAAAACTTTTCAGGAAATACTTGATTACTGATACCCAGACAGATAGATGGCCTGAAATCATTGAGCATTTCCACTAAACAACATGAGGACATATATTAATTTTCATAAGGGGATAAAGAAATTTATACATATGTATGCATATATACACACACATTTTATATGTATGTTTTACATACATTTTTATACAGTGTGTATAATGAGTGTATTATAATTCACTACATATGTACATTAATTAAGAATACTAAATTTTTCTCAGGATTCATCCAATATTAGCAGAAGTTTGGTATTTGACACATACAGACACTTACTTAACTCCATGGCCCATTTAATGTGTGGGATTCCCTTAGAATGATTTCTGTTTCACTGAAATAAAGATCAAATATATTGGAGTGGTCTATTTGCAAATATCCTCACCCCAATTGAGCCAAAATATTGTCTTTAACATTTAGCAAAGAAAGCAACTTTCTTTTCTTGTTTTAAATTTTTTTAGTTTTTCATAAGTTCAACACCATAATCTACATTATAGCTAATTACCCTGAGTTTGATCAGATATCTTTCTGTTGTTTTGTACTAAAACTCTAAGTAGCATCTTGTTAAGGAGATTTTGGGGTAAAAAATGCACTTACCCAGGTCTTTCTCGTTATCTGGGCAATTTTTTCGGAGACTTTCTTCTCCAATTCAGAAGTCCTATGACAATTATGTGTTGCTGTATGGATTTTGAATGATAGTCATCAAACTAGGAGAATAGTTATTTCCACAGGTTATACTATATTGATAAAGAGTGTCTTTTTTTGTGTGTGTGTGAGGAAGATCAGCCTTGAGCTAACATCCATGCTAATCCTCCTCTTTTTGCTGAGGAAGACGGGCTCTGAGCTAACATCTATTGACAATCCTCCTCCTTTTATTTCCCCAAAGTGCCAGTAGATAGTTGTATGCCATAGTTGCACATTCTTCTAGTTGCTGTATGTGGGACGTGGCCTCAGCATGGCTGGAGAAGCGGTGCGTCGGTGCATGCCCAGGATCCGAATCCGGGCCGTCAGTAGCGGAGCGCGCGCACTTAACCGCTAAGCCACGGGGTGGGCCCTGATAAAGAGAGTCTTACTGAAAAATCTTAACCTAATTTGAGGACTGCAATAACACAAGGGAAAAAATAATAATTCCTCGTTTTGAATAAGGACTATTTTCCAAGGAAGATGGCCCAAAGTACATATTCCTAACCCTTGACATCTCTCTTCCCTTTGACTTAGAACATTTTACTGTGGCCCAGGGACCCCCATGCAATACATTCCTCTATTACTCATTTCATATAAGTGTCATAACATGTTCAATCACACTGACTTTTTTTCTATGTCACATACCTGCCAAGAAGTTTCTCACATCAGGACCTTTTCATTCAATTCAAAAATTCTTTTCCTGGCCTTTCACGTAGCTGGCTCCTTCTCACAAGCCAAGATTCACAACTAAGGTCACCTCCCAGAAAGGCCTGCCCAAACATCTCTGTTAAAGGCCTTGACAGCCAGAGCTTATCTTACTTTGAAAAATTATATTCATTTATTTTATTTTATTTTTCATCTCCAATAGAATCTAAGCTCCAGGCACACAGTAAGCCCTTGTTCCAGGCTTTTGAAAAATGCCTGAAAGACATTGTAAATACTGAATAAATATATATTAAATGAATGGATGGATAAATGAGAAGGTGAGTGATGGCAAGTCAAAATGTTTGTGAGGAAGAGGTGGTAGCTATAAAATTTTTCAGAGAAGTAAAAATTCTTCACTTTTAAATATATTTATTTTTATTCAAATGTAACATTCATACAGAATAGCACAGAAAATAAAGTATAGAGGTGGCCAAAATTTTACAAACTGAACACATCCATATAACAAGCACACAAATTAAGAAATGGAATATTATCAGCACCCAAAGTCCCCATTAATTCTCATTTACTCATTACACCAGACATGCTCCACAAAACCATGAATTGCAGGTGTATTAATTATTAACCATTTAAATAGACTGGATATGTCTGGCTAAATATATTTTTGTAAAGATAAGAACCCCACCCCACCCCAGTAGTATTCCTTTAGTAAATATTATTAGCATGTTTACAAAGAGGTCCATCTGTTTGATTCAATCATTCCTTCAGAGTCCTCTAGGAGAGAGAAAGGGAACTACAGCCTGTTACTAAATCTTTCTTTCCCAAGGCAGGAATATTTATGGAAGAAAATGGTCAAACCCTAATAAACATTTTGAAATAAAAATCTTACCTCATTATCAAGTCATTGCAAATTATAACAATGGCATCCTAATATATCAACTATTAAATTAATATTTTTAAGGGCCAGCCCAACGGCGAAGCAGTTAAGTTCACACGTTCTGCTTCGGCGGCCCAGGGTTCACCCGTTCAGATCCTGGGCGCAGACCTACTCACTGCTCATCAAGCCATGCTGAGGGGTCGTCCCACATAGAAGAACTAGAAGGACCTACAACTAGGATATACAATTATGTGCTGGGGCTTCAGGGAGAAAAAAGAAAAAGAGGAAGATTGGCAACAGATGTTAGCTCAGGGCGAATCTTCCTCAAAAAAAAAAAGATTAATATTTTTATTGGTTTTTAATTATGATTACTTGTCAGATTTTAGTCTAAGACTGGAAAAAAATTTGACAATTTGTATAAGGATTTTTAAAAATGTTCATAAGATCTAACTCAATAAATTTGTTCTTGGAATATTACCAAAGAGAATTAGCAGTAATATGTGAATAATGGTAAAATATTTCAACACAGTCTTAACATTCAACATCATGTGTCAAGAACTGCAGAATCGTTAAATATACCTTGATTTTTCTCTAAAAATAAATTTTACCACCATTTAAAATGCGTTGGAGACTGTAAGTAATACAAGGATTTGCTCATGGTATAATCTATATTAAGACCCTTAAAAACATCTCATAGCTTTAAGCGGGGAATTTAGCTCCCTGCAAGTTATCTAAGAAAATGTAGAAGCATTGAAATATATTAAAATACCCCAAATTTTGCAAGCAATAAAACTAATATGTCAACCAAATGGAGAAAAAAAATATAAAAATGCTAATTCTATACACAGAAGTATTATGCAGCAGTTATAGCTGTGTTATGAAAGATTCCATTCCTGTTAGGAATTGCTCCTAATAAGGTTACATTTTTTAAAGTATGCAAAAGTACACATAAAATAAGCAAAAATAATTTAAACAGAAAACTATATGAAATCTTTGTGAAAAATTTGAAAAGTAGAGAAAATTGATGATTTTCTAGTTGTGTAAATTAACAAAACCCACTCTTATAATAACAACTGTATTATCATTATTATTATTACATTATAGAATATACTCCAACCTTTCTACTTAAAACCTTGGTTTTTCTGCATAATAGTATTGTAATTATTTTTAAAAAGTGATAATTTATTATATTGTTGTCAAGTGACCTTCTATCACCATTATTGGAGTGTGAAATAAATGAAATCATACGTTGTCCATGCGTCCCTTGGTATTAAAATAAAAGATGGTTTATTTCCTTTGTAGAGCTCATAAAAGACTGGAGGTAATTATACTAAGTGGTTATGTAAATTCGGATAGTAACAGTAAATCAGTTCTCCCAATGAATTTCAATAAGTTTCTAAATTCTTGTGAGATGAGATATTCATTTCTCTGTGTATAAGGTTTATAAAATTACTCAAATGGCATAATGAAATATCAATTTACATCCCATTAGAAAAATTTTCATTCTTTTTGTTTCCTTATTAATAAGCAGGTTGTAAAATATGAATCCAAAAAGAACATAGATTAAATACAAAAAAGGTAATAAAACACACATTTTAAAATATCACCTTTCCTATTAAATCTTATATATTATCCTTTAAATATAAAAAATAATGAAAGATATATACATATAATATTTTAGATAAATCATGATATATTTAAACAATAACCTATACGTTATTTTGTTTATGTCAGGTATTGAAACTTGTTCATGTACATGGTTTAAAAAATAAGATAGTAGTAAATAAGATCCAGAGTTTTATAGTAATATCCAAATTGCTCAGATTTCAATCAGAAATCACTCATCACTAAGAACCAGAAAGATCTCAAACTGAATGACAAAAGACAATAAGCATATGCCAACATTAAGATGACACAGATGTTAGAATTATCTGACAAAAATGTTAAAGCAAACATCATAAAAATGCTTCAATAAGTAGTTACATCCTTAAAACAAATGCAAACATGGAAAACTATAGCAAATAAATAGTTGAAAGATTCTCAAAGAAGTAGATGACATGACAAAGAAAAAAAATCAAACCTTTAGTGCTGGCCCTGTGGCCTACTGGTTAAATTCAGCTCACTCCACTTTGGTGGCCTGGGTTCATTTCCCAGGGGTGGATGAGCATCACTCATTGGTGGCCATGCTTTGGTGGCGACCCACATAGAAAGTAGAGGACGATAGGCACAGCTGAGGGTGTGCCTCAGGGTGAATATTCCTCAACAACAACAACAAAATGAAACTTTGAAGACAGAATAATCCGAGAACAGAGAAAAAAACTGCAGTGGGTCAGCTCAACAGCAGAATAGAATGAATATAAGCAAGAATTAGTGAACTTGAAGATAGAACAATAGAAATTACCCCATCTGAACAACAGAAAGAAAACAGACAGGAAAAGAAAAATGAAGAGAGTCTCAGAGACCTGTGGGACTATAACGAAAATCAAATATTCATGTCAACAAAGTTCTTAAAGAAGAGAAGAAAGATGTAGGGCTGAATAACTACTCAAATAAATGATGGCTGAAAACTTCTCAAATTTGGCAGAAGACATAAAACTATAGATTTAAGAATCTGAGCAAACTCCAAACAGGATAACTTCAAAGAAATCCATGCCATGATACATCACAATCAACTTCTGAAAGCGAAAGTGAAAGGAAAAATATCTTTGAGCATCAGTGTGACAGGCACAATGATGATCTCCAATGATGCCCACACCATAGTCCTTGGGACCCAGTGAACATGTTACTTTACATGAGAGATGGTACTTGGCAGATGCGATTAAGTGAAGATTCTTGATCTTATCCTGTATTATCTGAGTGTACCCAATAAAATCATAAGATTCCATACAAGAAAGAGGCAAGAAAGTCAGAGTCAGAAATGGATGTGCGATAATGGAAGCAGAGGTGGGAGTAATATCATTTCCTGAAGGGGGCCAAGGGCCAGCGAGGGTGGGCAGCTTCAGGAAGATGAAAAGGGCAAGAAAACAGATTTTCTCCAATAGAAACTTCAGAAGGAACACAGCCTTGGTGACCTATTTTGGACTTCTGATCTCCAAAACTGTAAAATGACAAATTTGTGCTGTTTTTAGCCATTAAATTTGTGGTGATTTTGTTACAGCAGCAATAGGAAACTAACACAACTGGGAACGAAGAAAGAATACAGTAAGTAAAAAAATGGGCAAATAAAATAGACTTTCCTTGTCTTCTTGAGCTTCCTAAACTATGTTTATTTAGTGGGAGCAAAAATTTATAACCCTGTCTGATAAAAAGAGATTCACGTAACAATATTCTATATAAATCAAAATGGAGTTAAAAAAATTCAAGAAACCTACAAGGAGGCAAAAACAAAAAAACCCACAAAAAAAAACAAACAAAAAACTCTGAGAAACATAAAACAAAACCAAAATATTTTACAAACGTTTAAGATATAAGTGAATATAATAAAGGTAAATTGTCAAAATATACAAATTAAAAGACAAATGGGCAGAATAGATTTAAAAAATTGACCAAACTATTATCTGTAAAAAGACATTCATTTTAAATAAATGAATAAATAAATACATGTAAATAAATAAATGAAATCTTAAAAAAGAAATATCCAGACTCATATGCTTTCACTGAAGAATTCTACAAAGATTTTAAGAAGAATTAACAACAATTCTACACATTCTCTTCTAGAAAATTAAACACTTTCCAGCTGAGTTTATGAAGCTGATGTTATTCAGATATTAAAACCAGACAAAAACAGTGCAAGAAAGAAAACTGCAGACCAATATCCCAAATGAAAATAGATTCAGATATCCTTAACAAAATATTATCAGAAAACATTCAGGAGTATATAAAAAGAAATATACACCATGAATCAAGTGAGATTTATTTCCAGGGATCCAAAGCTCTATCAATATTCTAAAATAAACCAATTTCATTCACCATATTAGCCGACTAAGAAGAAAAATTACATGATTATATCATTTGATACAGAATAAGCATTTGCCCATAGCACCCATTCATTAAAAAACTCACAGAAAAATAAAAATAAAGAGGATCTTCTTAAAATTAATAGAGTATTTATAAAAATTCTATAGGTAACATTATATTTACTGATGAAAGACTTGATGATGAAAGACTGAATGCATTCTCCCTAAGACTGGAAGCAAGGCAAGTGTGTCTGCTCTCAATATTCTCAATAAACTTAGATTGTAGATGTTGCAATACAGCAAGAAAAGGAAATAAGGGGCATACGGATTGGAAAGGAAGAATTAAAATTATCCCTATTTGCAGATAACATAATTGCCTGCATAGGAAATCTCAAGGAATGTACAAAAAATCAATTCATTAAGGTCAAAGAATACAAGATAAAAGTACAAAAATATTTTGTATTTCTCTATGCCAGTAATAATCACATGGATACAAAAATTAAGAATACTATGTCATTTACAGTTACACACATATATTCTTAGATGTAAATAGAACATGTACATGATCTGTACATTGTAAATTATAAAATGCTGATTAAACAGATCAAAGAAGATCTAAAAAAAATGGAAATACATACTGTGTTCATGACTTGGAACCCTCAGCATGGTAGAGATATTACTTCTCCTCAATTGATATACAGGTATAACAAAATTCCTCTCAGAATCCCAGCAAGATTTTTATCTATATAGACAATATTCTTATAAAATTTATATGGAAAAGCAAAAGAATTAGAAGAGCTAAAATAATTTTGAAAAAGAAGAATCAAGTTGGAGAAATCATTCTATCCTTTTTCAAAACATTATATACCTATAGTAATCAAGACTATGAGATATTGGAGGGATAAACTCATAGATTAACAGAACAGAATAGAGAACCCAGAAACAGAGCCACACAAATACGCCCAACTGATTTCTTTCTTTCTTTCTTTCCTTTTCTTTCTTTCTTTCTTTCTTTCTTTCCTTTTCTTTCTTTCTTTCTTTCTTTCTTTCTTTCTTTCTTTCTTTCTTTCTTTCTTTCTTTCTTTCTTTCTTTCTTTCTTTCTTTCTTTCTTTCTTTCTTTCTTTCTTTCTTTCTTTCTTTCTCTCTCTCTCTCTCTCTCTCTCTCTCCCCCTCCCTCCCTCCCTCCCTCCCTCCCTCCCTCCCTCCCTCCCTTCCTTCCTTCCTTCCTTCCTTCCTTCCTTCCTTTCGTGAGGAAGATTGGCTCTCAATTAACATTTGTTGCCAATCCTACTCTTTTTGCTGAGGAAGATTGGCTCTGAGCTAACATCTGTGCCCATTTTCTTCTTCTATTTTGTATATGGGATGCCACCATACATGGCTTGATGAGTGGTACATTGGTCTGTGTCCAGTATTTGAACCTGCAAACCCCTGGCCGCTGAAGCAGAGTGCACGAACTTAACCGCAACACCACCGGTCGGCTGCTCACCAACTGATTTTTGACAAAGCGAAAAACAATTCTACAGAAGAAATATAACTTTTACAATGACTGGTGTTAGAGCACTTGTACATGTCTCATGCCTCATACAAAAATTAACTCAACATGGGTGAACGGCGTATAAATCCAAAAATAATAATAATAACTCACCATGGATTACAGACTTAAATATAAAATGTAGAAAAAAAATTTTATAAAAAATAGTAGAAAAATATTTGAGATCTAGGTAAAGTATGCTTAGACTTTGCATTTTAAATCTGATATTTTCCAATCCAATTATTTGCTTGTAAGCCTTTCAGTTGTAGGAAGTCCTGTATATTTTGGATATGAACTCCTTATCAAATAAGTGGTTTACAAATATTTTCTCCCATTCCATAGGTTGCCCTTTCACTTTGTTAATTGTTTCTTTTGCTGTGCAGAAAAAGTCTTTTGGTTTGATGTAGCCCCACTTGTTTATTTTGCTTCTGTTGCTATATCACAAAAAATCATTGCCAAGACTAATGTCAAGGAGCATTTCCCCTATGTTTTCTTTTAGAGTTCTTAGGGTTTCAGATCTTGCATTTAATCTTTAACTCATTTTGAGTTTATTTTTGTGTATGGTGTAAGATAAGTGTCTAGTATAATTCTTTTGCCTGTGAATATCCAGTTTTCCCAACATCATTTATTGAAGATACTATCCTTTCCCCATTTTGTATTCTTGGGGTCCTTCTCAAAAATTGGTTGGCTGTACATACATGGATGAATCTCTGGGTTCTCTATTATGTTCCATTGATCTATGTGTCTGTATTTATCCCAGTACCATGCTGTTTTAATCACTACAGCTCTGTAATATAATTTGAAATCAGGAAGCATCATATCCAGCTTGGCACTTCTTGCTCAAAATTGCTTTGGTTATTTGCATGTTTTCTAGTTCCATATGAATTTTAGAATTGTTTTTCCATTTCTGTGAAAAATGTCATTGGGATTTTGATAGGAATTGCATTAATATTTCTTCAAAGAAGACACACAAATGATCAAAAGGCATATGAAAAAGTGCTTAACATCATTTATTATCAGGGAAATTCAATTCACAACCACAATGAGATATCACTTCACACCTGCTAGAATGGCTATCATCACATGTGTGTGGTGATGGGTTGTAATTAGTATTTGGGTGGTGAACATGATGTAATCTATGCAGAAATAGAAGTATAATGATGTACGCCTGAAATTTATACAATGTTATAAACCAATGTTACTGCAATAAACAAAAAATTAAAAAAAAAAAAAAGAATGGCTATCATCAAGAAGGTGAGAGATAACAAGTGTTGCCATGGTTGTAGGGAAAAGAGAACCCTTGTGCGCTGTTGGTGTGAATGTAAGTTGGTTCAGCCACTATGGAAAACAGTGTGGAGATTCCTCAAAAAATTAAAAATAGAACTACCATATGATCCAGTAGTCCTACTTCTGGGTATATATCCAAAGGCAATGAAAGCAGGATATTAAAAATACATCTGTACTCCCATGTTTATTCCAGCATTATTCACAATATGCAAGACATGGAAACAACCTAAGTGTCTGTCAACAGATGAATGGATAAGGAAGATGTGATATATATACAATGGAATATTATTTGGCCACGAGAAAGAAGGAAATCGTGCCATTTGTGACAACATGGATGGACTTGAAGGCATTATTCTAAGTGAGATAAGTCAGAGAAAGACAAATACTGTATGACATCACTTACATGTGTAATCTAAAAAAGCCGAACTCATAGAAACAGACAGCAGAGTGGTGGTTTTCAGGAGCTGGAGGTGGAGGAATTGGGGAGATGTGAGCCAAAGGGTACAAACTTGCAATGAGACAATGAACAAGTTCTGGAAATCTAACGCACAGCATTATGATTAAAGTTAACCATAGTGTATTGTATACTTCAATGTTGCTAAGAAACTAGATCTTAAATGTTCTTGCCACAAAAAAAGAAACGATAATTATGCTACATGATGGAGGTGCTAGGAAATGCTACAGTGCTAATCATATTGCAATATATAAATGTATCAAATCAACACTAAGTACACTTAAACTTCCACAACGTTTTATGTCAATTATATTTCAATAAAAAAGCATTAACTTTTTAAAACATAGTTGTAAATTGCATTGTTCATTTTCTATTCCACACTTGAGATGAATTACCTCCAAATACTTTTGAGATAAACTTGTTGACATCATAACATACTTAAGTCAACAATATCCAAATAGAATGTTATTTCAAAGTCGCACGCACCAAAAATAATTTTGAACATCAGCTTTCTCATTCCTGGGAACTGACATTTTTTGTGGTAGAGAAGGTAAAGAATACGTGAAAGTCAGGCATGCTAGGATTTGGGAGCAAGACAACTGAAATAGAAGACTAGCGAATATGGAGAAGAGAATGGTGATCTAGGGTATATGGATGGTAGGAACGAGGGGAAATCAGGAAGATTGTGGGCTGAGATATTAATGTATCATGAAATGATCACAGAGTAACTCTGTCCATTTGCCTCTTGCTAAGCATTACATATGTAACGTTGAAAGTGTGCATTGAAAGAAAGTACTTATTAAAGTGAAGTACTTAAATCAGAATAAATGCTTGCCTTGCCAATGTTAAGCTAAAAGTAGTTATGCTAAATTGCTATGTAAATATTGGAAACTAATAAGATTGCAATAAAGACACATAGCTCCTCTGAACTGACATTCATGATAATATACACAACATTTGTACCTTGGTAGTTGCTCTTGCTATATGGTGGGAGGTAAGGCTTGATCCTAGACAGGCTTTCAAGTTAGAGATGATGAACTATATCAATAAATTATATTACAACAAAATCACCAAGACCAGATGGCAGTCATTCAAACATTCTGCAGGAACTTGGAATTAATTTACTGAGCTATAGACAACAATATATTACATCTGTCATTGAAAACAGCTATCCTGCTTGAAGACTGGACATCAGCCAACGTTATAAGAAGGACTGTGCTACCAAAAAAGTAACTACTATAAGAAGCATGTGTAAAAACATTTTTAAGGACGCTCTATGGTTTCATATAGTTTAATTGAGAATTGATATCTGGTAAAACTCTTTAGGAAAGTTAACTTATCTTCATTTTTAAAAATTTAACTGCGGAAATAGAATTTGTCTATATTTCTACAAAGTCATATAACAGTTCATTCTAGAAAACAACGTAATGTGAGTTGTGATATACAAAATTAGGCTTCACGTAAACAAAAAAAATATTTGACTAACCTAATCATCTAAGCTGGTAGAATGTCTGTATTTTAAAAGGCAGATTTAAACTTAGTATATTTTAGATATCATTTCAAAGAACAAACTGTGTTAGCTTAAGAGGTCTGATATGTTCTAGTGTTTCTCACTATCCTGAGAAATTAGAATAAGAAACTTTTCTAGGAAAGCCTTGTCAGCAGTCTTGTTCTCTTGTGAAGGTATGTGTCCAGGACTATAGTTTAAGGAAATAGAATATATTGGATATTATCTGACTATTTTTTTTTAACAATGAAGGTTATAGGTAGAGTCAATATATTTCTCTAACTGCTACTTTTTTTATAAATATGATAATTGTTTTACAGCTGCAAAAATCCTGTTTGTCATACAACACAAATAATCACAGAACTTCTATACTCTCATACTCACAAGTCATGCCAATAGTTAAGGGGAAGGAATCATACTGGTATAGATCATTGGGGATCATCTTAGAATTCTGCCTGTTGCAAGTTCATTTTGTTTGTCAGATGTATTGACTCTTCAAAAAGTATAGCAAATTTATGTGATCACAAAATAAAGGCAAATCCTTCTTGATCTCACTCTCAAATTTTAAGTACTAATAAACACAGATAAAATTGTAAAACAAACAAATACATAAATGTGGGAGAAGCAAAACTCTTCTTTAAGGTATAATGCCAACTAACATGCTATATAGAGGAAATGATAGTTAACATCATCATAACAAAAAATTGATATGTATCAATGGATGTTTAAATATTAGATGAAAGTTTGTTGAGAACAGGATCAAAATTGCAATCCATAAATTACCCATTAAACACTAAAGGAAGAAAGAAACCTTTGTATGGAGAAATCTGGCAGACACTACATCAAAGTTACCGGCATCAATAAAGGCATAAACTGATACCAGCTGCACTCGGATATGATGCTCTGAAAACACCACAACTTCACATATGTTAGGCTTCTGCCAAAAAATTCACTACCTGGATCTAGTTATGATGAAATACGCAGGCAAATGCAACTTAGGGGACCTTCTACAAAACTCCTGACCTTTACACTTCAAAAATATCACTGTTCTGAAGGCTGAAAAGTTGTTCCAGAAAAAAAGTATGCTAAAGGGACATTATAACTAAAGGCAAAACATATTGCCATGTTGGGGTTTGGTTTGGGGAAAATTACTATAAAGGACTTTATAAAGACAATTGACAAAATTTAAACATGAATTGGATGAGTTAGAGGAATTACATGCATGATAAATTTCCTGAATTTGATAGCCTTGTGGTTTCTTAAGAGATTGTTATCCTTATTCTTAAGACATTCATGCAAAGTATTTAGTGGTGAAGAATCATGTTATCTGCCACTTATCTTCAGATGTTTCAGCATAAATAATGATAATCATTGCAACAATGTGTTCATATTTATGGATAAGTAGGAAAAATAAGAAAATGATAGAAATTTGTGAACCTAAGCAAAGGTAGCTTGTACAGTTCTGCAGCTTTTCTTTGGATTTGGAAATTTTCAAAATAGAAATTAAAATAACATAAATTTATTTCAATGCTTAAAAATATTTCCAAAACATGACTAGTTCCTTTCTAGTTAAAATAGAACCATTTCAACCTACTCTGGTAAGTATAAATAGAAGAAATAGCGAGAAATTGACACTGAGAACCCCAGACAAGCGTATGTTGCCATGTAAGGGCACAGAATTAGAGAAAAGGGAACAAACAAACAAAGGCACAAAGGGACATCAAGCAACAGGGAAAAATATTAAAGAACAAAGTGCATAATATAATTATATGATTCATACTTAAAAACAAATTTGCCTTATTGCGTTATGACTCTCATAAATGTAACCGAATTTATAAGCAGAGTAGTTAATGTATTTCAATGGAAAACACATAAATGACAGAAAGTTTGTGTCTCGGGCAAATTCTTGCCCAAAGACAAAATATAGCGTCTGTTTAACTATACATGGAAGAAACACAGACAAATAAAAAAAAAGTGAGGTAAAGTATTATATTCTGTCAATCTATTTAATTACCATTCCTTTAGGTTGTTATTTTTTTTAATTTAAATCAGTAGACTACTCACACGTGGGCATGATGACACAGGAAACATATCCCTTGTATGTTAATATTTGTTTAGTCACATTTTGGAGCACATGCAATGTTACTACAATAAGGACACTGTTAAGTAGTGGTAGAAATCAATTAGAGATTTCCAGTTTAAAATAAATACCAGTCTCTGACATATCCTCACTCAATTTCTTTTTGATTTGCACCAGAAATTTATTTTCTCACAGTTCTGGAGGCTAGAAACCTGAGATCAAGGGGTTAGGAGGGTTGGTTTCTGTTGAGGCCTCTCTCCTTGGCTTGTAGATGGCAGTCTTTTCCCCGTGTCTTCATAGGCTCTTCCTTCTGTATGTGTCTCTGTCCTAATTTCTTCTCCTTATAAGGATGTTAGTCATTCTGAATGACTGTATTTTAACTTAATTACCTCTTTAAAAAGATCCTATCTCCAACTATAGTGACATTCTGAGGTACTAGGGGTTAGGGCTTCAATATATGATTTTTTTTTTAGTGAGATATAATTGACATGCAACATTATATTAGCGTCAGGTGTACAACATAATGATTCTATATTTGTATATATTTTGAAATGATCACCACAATCAGTCTAGTTAACATCCACCACCACACAAAGTTACAAATTTCTTTTCTTGTGATGAAAACTTTTAAGATCTACTCTCTTAACAACTTTTAAATATACAATACCGTATTATTAACTATAGTCACCATCCTGTACATTACATCCCCAGGACTTATTTATTTTATAACTGAAAATTTGTACCTTTGACGACCTTCCCTTATTTTGCCCAGCCTCCACCCCTGCCTCCTCTGGCAACCACCAAGATATTCTCTGTATCTATGAGGTTTTTTTTCTTCCCCTGTCTGACTTATTTCACTTACCATAATGTCCTCAAGGTTCATCCATGTTGTTGCAAATAGGAAGATTTCCTTTGAGAACATAAAGATTTGTCGGGACTGACACGAGGCTCTATAAATGTTGCCTACCACAGGTTTCTAGATAAAGATCTGGGTTAGCTGAGCAGGGCAGAGAACAACACAGATGACCAACATCAACAAGTCCCATAATATGAAGACAAGCTGACCAGGGCTGGGAGGAGAGCTGTGGAAACAAGGATACCCACAAGAGAAGGAGTCAGCAGAAGCAGAAAGGCAGATCTCTGGCAGGTATAGCTGGGGGTTGGAAGCAGACTAGATATTTGCTGGTGAGTTGGGGCTGGAAGAGGAATGCCGGAACTATGGACTTAATTATGTCTACCCACCCCCCCACACACACACCCAAAATTCATATGTTGAAGCCCTAATCCCCAATGTGATGGCATTTGGAGATGGGGTCCTTGGAAGATACTGAGGGTTAGATGAGGGCATGAGGGTGGGGCCCTCATAATGGGATTAGTGGCTTTATAAGAAGAGAAAGAGAGACATATCTGTGAGCACACAGCAAGAAGGCACCTGTCTTCAAGCCAGGAAGAGGGTTCTAACCAGGAGCTGAATCAGTTAACACCATGATCTTGGACTTCCCAGTCTCCAAAACTGCGAAAAATAAAGCCACTCCCCCCAAATGGAGCTTTTTAGGACTAGTTCTAGGTGTCCTTTTCAGAACTTTATATCTCGAGTTATCTGAGTTATGGGAGCATGTCCCCACATGTTCTTATGTTCTAGGCTTATATTCTAGGCTTCTCTGGTCCCATACCATCAAGACTCATCTCCACATATTTTCTCTGATTCTTGTTGGTCCACATTTGTTAGGTTCTGAAGTTATTCTGGTGAATAATTTCCTTCCTTCTGAAGCAGAGACACTATTTCTCTAATTGATTCAATGTGTCATCCTTCCCTAATTAGTTATTGAAATGAAGTTGAAGCAAATTTTAAGGATATCAAATATCACCTTGTGAGACACATGCTTCATCTGAGGTCTTCAAGCACTTTCCATTCTGCCACTCCTAGCAAAAGAGAGAGGAGTATTTCTTCTATCACAGATATGGATGCAGGAAGCTGGAGGTAAATTACTGATGCTAAGAACAAGAGTGGTAAGGACCAAGGGAAATCTGGAGTTTGGGGATATAAAGTGCATCCACCCTGATACCAGCACTCCAGATTTCAGGGTTCCCTGACTTCCCTATCAGACTCCCACTCTAACATCAACCATAATTTGTATTTATCCTTCTTCTTTTTTGTAATTCTGATAGTCACACAATCAGGTACTGGATTCTCATCGACACAAGTTTTCTCCTTGCCACAGAGACCTTCTCGCTTTCACATCAAGCCATGAGTTCATAGTGACCTAACCTAGGCCTGTCATTTGCATGGTGGCTTTTTGCAACAACCAACAAGTTCTACAGTCCTTATAATTCCATTTTACACGTCTCAAGCACTATGGATAGTTCACAGAACAGTGAATGCTTCCGATTATATGCCATCCCCATTCATGATATGTGATAGTCTTAGAAATTGTAATGCTATACATCACCCTACTTAAAACTAGCAAAGGGATCCAGGTTCATTGATATCTGGCCAGCATAACAACCAATGCCAGGATCTCATCCAGAGAATCTACTTCCTGGGACAATGTCTGTTACCGGTTTTCTTAGTTTAAGCTCCCCTAGAACACCCCACAACAAGGCTTCAAGTACAAGTAACTTACTAAGAAGATAATCCTGGGAACCACTGGTATAAAATAGGAAAGTATAACAGAAACCATAGGGTATACAGTAAATTGTGTATTATCAATGAATTACCTTTGTGAGTAACTTGAACTTAATCCCACTAAAGATCTCTGAAATCCAGTCTAGAAACACTTGCCTGCGAGTAATCCCACCTGAGACAGGATTATTTATTCATTAACTCCTGTCAGTCATTGTTTGATGACTATTGGAGCAGGGTCTGGGGATGGTGGTCATTATTTCTCTGGATTTACAGGCCTACTGTGCATGAAGTCTAATCAGGCACCAGTTGACAGAAAGTTATCAGGCAAAGATGTTGGAAATTGGACGGGGACCCCTAGAATGTTAAGGACCAAAGGATTAGAATGTGGCGCAGACAGCTTCTGCTACAACAGTTAATTCAGTACAGGAAAATTGTATACGTTTAAGGATATTTACCGCAAATTCTGGGTCTGTAAGACTATGGAGTTCACTCAAGAAATATGTTTTCTAGAGGTAAGTTCTCATGATTACCCTGAGATTTCAAGAAGTATGGAACGAGATGGTGTTGGGGTTAACATTAGCTGAAATTCTTGTATAGCAGGACAGACAATTTGGTCATTTTTTAAATTTGAGTACTAAAATAATTAGTACTGAATCTATTTAAATTCACAGTAAGATAATAAAGATAGATTGTTGTAATGATCCGATCAGTCACTATTTGAAGTAGCAAAATAAATTAGTTGTTTTTATTCAGCAATACACTCTATTTTCCTATTGAGTTGTATGTTTTATAACAGATAGCAATCAAACTATTGATTACTCCTTTTAGTTATTATAAGTAATTAAAGCCTAAGAATTCTAATAGGAATACAATTCATTATTTTATTATTTCAATTTAGAGCCCTCTTTATTATGACAAAACTGAAGAACTTTATATGCTTTATTTATTTACAGTTTTACTAATGCACAGGAACGCTAAAAGTAAGGAACTATATGTTTGTTTTATGTTTTTTCCCCAAAATACTTTCATATTCTAGTGATATATATATTATAGTTTAGATTTTTATTGTTTTTTTGCATTGATCATAATCTCAACATTATAACAGTTACTACATCATTTTTGGTGTTTTCAAATCAAGTACAGCATGCCAAAATATATATGGCCATGCTCCGTTCAAATCACATGCATGATTCCAATATTATCAAGGCAGCAACCTGCCATTGTGTTTCTATAGTTGAGCAAGCCAGTAGAATTTTTTCTGCTAAAACTTTAGCAATCTGCATTTCCTTGGAAGCATGATCAGTAGTAAAAGCTCAAATTCATTACAAGTGGTAATTTTTCAACTTTCTTGCTTTAAATTAGTACTTCAAAATTGATTATGTGATCTCCAACTGAAAATGAGTGAGATTAACAAGGAGAACCTACAGTGTCCCCTACATTATGTTTCAGACTGAGGTTAACGTTAAAATAGATGTTTCATTCTCAGCTTATCTATAGTCAAGTAAAATATAAAATATACCCCAAAGTTTTCCATAAGGCGCACATATTCAAGGTTAAATCAAAATAACAAAACATTTTGAAAACATAAACTTCTAGAATTGTATTTAACCACATGTAAAGGAAATCATATCGTGAACAATACATTTAAATTCTTTTAGTGTTGTTCCTATAGGAGTAAGCTACTTATAAAAACAAAATAGTACTTTACTATTTAATTTTTTAAATAGTATTTAATATTACATAATATTACATATTAATTAATATTTAATATTATAATAGTAAAGGTAAGAGTATAAAGAGCTCCTATCCCAAAATATCAACACATATATATACATAGCTATTCTTGTGTCACCTATACACTCAAACACAATTATTTTAAAATCGATCACAGAAATCATTATTTCTACCATATATACTTGTGTGCATCTATAAAAGATAACACAGATTTTAAAACATATCCACAAGCCATTATCCATCCTAAAAATTAACAATAATCATAAAATGCCTACTCAGTCTAGAAAATGTTCAAGTTTTCCTAGTCCCTTCAAATTTTTAAAAAAAATGAATTGATCTAGTTAAAGTCCACACATAGTATATGAATATCTGTTATGTTTTTCTATGGGTTCCCTTCTCACCTTCCCATCACTTCCTCTGACCTTATAATTTATTTTATTAATGAACTGGTACATTTGTGCTATAAATTATATCATATTTTGGGGTCTGCAAAGTGCATTTCCACAGACATAGGCCTCTGTTCCCTGGTATCATCTATACTCTACCAATTATTTTTCCTGGTAGTTGGATCTAGAGACCTAATTTGATTCAGTTTCCATTTTCAGAAGGAATGCTTCATAGGTGGTGATGTGCAGTTTAAACAGAAAACACATATGATTGAATGGTCCTTCTTTTCTGGATGATAATCCCACTAACTGCTATTGTCTACATTCTTTGCTTCAAAAGCTTGAAAATGGTAACATTCAAATTCTATCATTCCTTCTTCACTTGTTAACTGGAATCATTGCTTTTATTAAGGCTTTACATTTTTAGAGAAGTTTTAAGTTCACTACAAAATTGAACAAAAAAGTCAGAGATTTCTCATAAATCCTCAGCCCCCACACATGCACAGCCTTCCTCACCATTAAAATCTGGCACTAGAATGGTAGGTTTGTTACCACTGATGAACCTACTACCCACTTATTCGAAATATCTTTTACTAAGTCCATTGCTTTCCCCCATTGTTTTGAGATGATGTCTTTTTGTACTCTAAATTTCTAAAGGCAATAATGTATGTTTCTGGAATTTCTATTCTATTCCATTGGTCTGCCTATTTATAGGCCAATATCACTGTCTTTTAAATATAAGGATTTTATAATATGATTTAGTATCTGGTAGATTTACACACCAGTCATTGCTGTTATATTTCAGAAAATTTTTTACTTTTATTGCTTTTTTGTGATTCCAACTAACATTTATAATCAACTGTTGACTTCAGAACAAAAGTTAATGGTATTTCTATTGGGAATATATTACACTTATAACAACTTTAGGGGCATTGATGACTTTATGATATTGTTTTCCTATGCAAGGAAATGGTAAGTCTTTTCATTTGTTCAGTATAATAGTGTGTCTTTGGGAAGTGTTTCATAGTTTTATAGATTGCAATATTTCTTATTAAGTTTATGGTTAATATTTTGTCCATTTTTAAAATTAATAGAACTTACTTTTTGAGCAGTTTTAGGTTTACAGAAAAATTAAGCAGAAAGCACAGAGATTCCCACCTGCCCCCCCGCCGTTTCCCCTATCATTAATATCTTGCATTAATGTGGTGCATTTGTTATAATTGATAAGGCCATGTTGATACTTTATAATTAACTAAAGTTCATAGTTTACCTTAGTGTTTACTCTCAGTGTTGTACATGATATATGGATTTTTACAAATGTGTAATGATGTATTTCTACCACTGCAGTATGTACAGAATAGTTTCACTGCTCTAAAAGTACCCTGTGCTTCACTGTCCTAAAAATCCCCTGAGCTCCACCGATTCATACCTCCCTCCTTCCAAAACTCTGGCAACCACTGATGTTTTTACTGTATCCACAGTTTTGCCTTTTCCAGAATGTCAAGTAGTTGGGACATACAGTATGTAGCCTTCCAGATTGGCTTCTTTTACTTAGCAATATGCATTTAATGTTCTTCCATGTCTTCATGGCTTAATAGCTCATTTCTTTCTATCACAAAATAATATGTTGTTGTATGGACGTATACTACAGCCTGTTTACCCATTCACTCATTGAAGGACATCATGGTTGCTTCCAAGTTTTGGCAATTACGAACAAAGCTGCTATAAACATTTGTGTGCAGGTTTTTGTGTGAACTAAGTTTTCAACTCATTTGGGAAAATACCAAGGAGTATGATTGCTGGGTTGTATAGTAAGAATATATTTAGCTTTATAAGAAACTACTGAACTGTCTTCCAAAGCATCTGTACCATTTTGCATTCCCACCAACATTCTCTTTTGCTCCACATTCTTGACAGCAGTTTTGTTTTCATTGCCTCGGATTTTAGCCATTTAAATAGGTGTTTAGTGGTATCTTATTGTTTTCCTTTCTCTCTCTCTTTTTTTTTTTTTTTTGGCTTCAAGTCACTTTTTGCATTAAAACTTGTATCCACTTCTTGCTTACTAGACAAAATCTATTAATTTTATGTTCTCTGTTTACATAAATTAACTTATTGGTTTTGCTATTTTTGTAGAATATTTTCAGTGTTCCTCCTGAATATTTATGTCATCTACAACTAGAATATTTTACTGCTCCTTTTGAATTCTTTTCCCTCCAATTGTTTTCTTTGGTCTATTTGTGTTGACAAATATAACCATCACATGTTAAGGAGGACCTACAAAGCATCTTTGTTTTATTGATTTCTTTAATGCAAAGTGTATAGTTGTATACACACACGGACTACATGTTTCATACATATTTTTATATGTTTTTTTGCTTGTTTTTCTTGTATCTGAGTTTAATATTATATGTTTATGAAAAAATGTGAAGAATATGTTTACAATTTTCATAATAGAAATTAACCCTTAATTCTTATTTGTATACATAAATGATAATTAGATTAAGGGCAAAATAAAACAGAAAATTATAAATTGATTTACTTAACAAATAAAATATTGATCCAAAAATCTGAAAAATCTGCAGCAAAAAAAGAAAATCAATGAATAATTTCACTAAAATAATTATGCAAAAACATTGACCAAAGTATTAGCAAAAATAATTACAAGAGACTTTATTATTGAGACATGTTATTGAGAAATAACATGTTCTAATTATTTGAGTTTCATTCCAGGAATTCGAGATAATTCAATTATAGGAAATCATAATACAATACATAATAGTAATAAAGCTAAGGAGAAAAATTAGATGATCATTTACGTAGGTACAGAAATGACTTCTACAAAATGTTTAAATTTGATATTTTACTTACTTTGCACTTCTGAAATTATTTTTTTGCTTTTATCTATTAATCCAATCCTCCTGCTTAATTTTGATTTGCTGTATTTTTCTTTTACTAGCTTTTAAAGTCATTTGATCATTACGTTGATATATACATCTAATGCTACAAATATTCCACTCATACCTGATTTTGCTAGATTCCTTAGAATGTAGTTTATTGGTTTTATATTATCATTATGTTTAAGAAATTTTTAATTTACCTAATTTTCTCTTTGAAGCAAACCTTGTTTAATATAACATTTTTATTGTTATTTTAGAATTTTTAGCTTTGTTGTTAATTTCTCTTACCGTTTTCCTTTTTTCCCCCAGCTTTATTGCAGTATGATTGACAAATAAAACTTATATATCTTTAAGGTATACAATGTCGTGTTTTGATATATGTATACACTGTGAAATAATTACCACAATCAAGCTAATTAACATATTAATTACCATTTGTGGGTTTGTCTGTGTGTGTGTGTGACAAGACACTTGATATTACTGTGTTAGCAAATTTCAAATATTCAATACATTATTATCAAGTATAGTTATCATGTACTTATTAGGTCTCCAGAACTTATCAGAGATGTTCTTTATATTTTTCCTTTTAACTTTTTGAGTTGTTCATTTTAGTCAAACTATTAGAAAAATGTCGTGAATGTTCAAGGTACAGTCTCTATTATTGCTATATACACTTATGAATTTTCATCTTAAAACATACTTTATTAGGTCACAAATCCAGTTTTAGTAGAAGTACATCACTTCTCACCTAGAAAAAATCCATTGTAGAAGAATGAAGAGAAAGAAATCACATAAAATACTGAGTAAGTCTGGGGCTGGCCTGGTGGCGTAGCAGTTAAGTGCGTGAGTTTTACTTTGGCGGCCCAGGGTTCGCTGGTTCGGATCCGGGGCTCAGACCTATTCACCGCTCTTCAAGCCATGCTGTGGCAGCATCCCATATAAAGTAGAGGCAGATGGGCACGGATGTTAGCCTAGGGCCAATCTTCCTTGGCTAAAAAAGAGGAAGATTGGCATTGGATGTTAGCTCAGGGCTGATCTTCCTCACCAAAGGAAAAAAAAAATACTGAGTAACTGAAAAGCATATATAAAAAGTCTTTTATTACTGTCTTTTTCTCTATTTCTCCTTGAATCTCCTGTTGTTTTATCTTATGTCAGTTGTTGCGATATAATTGGGTGTATTTTAATATCTGTTATATACTCATTAAGAATTGTAGCATTATAAAATATATAATGCTATTCCCACATAGAAGAACTAGAAGGACCTATAACTAGGATATACAACTATGTAGTGGGGTATTGGGGAGAAAAAAGAAGAAGAGGAAGATTGGCAACAGATTGGCCCAGGGCCAATCTTCCTCAAAAAAACTTTTCTTCTTTCTCTAGTTTTTATGGCATAATACATTGAAATATTTTTTTCCTGTACTCTTCCTAGTTTGGTTCTCATGTGTAAAATATTTTCTTTAATTTTCCATTTTAACTGAGTCTGTAAGACCCTTTTCTCAAGTCTTTCTTTTTGCCAATTTTTAAAAGTTTCTAATATTTTGTAATAATTTTTATTTTATAGTTTCATTCTATTAATATATTTAGTTGTTCTTGAAATATTATTTTAAAATTTTCATTTATTTTGTAGCTATGAGTTTCTAGTGTGCCTTCTTTGGGCAAAAATTATTCTGTACCCATGGACCTACTGGGATACTTAGCTCCCAAATCCAATACACTGCTCATATTTGCTGGTTTAGTAGGAAATTATAGTGAAAAAAACTTAAGCCACATAATAGTTGTCATTTACCCCAATCTTTGCAACTGGACAAACTAAGCCCTTGTGGTGTTTCCAGTTCATTATTTCAGTTGAGTCATAAAAAAATCATACTAATCTCCATTTTTAAAAATCCTTTTTTTATAGCTAAGTGATTAATTTCCAGGGAAACATACACATAACCTCTGTAACATCTAACAATGAATAGAATATTATTGACATATTTTAAAATAACAAACCAAAATACACACTGAAGAATATTCATCTGAAAACATGAAGTCTTAGGTCAGAGTCAAGTTCTAGTAGAAGCATGTTATTTTTTTCCCTCAAAACAATCCACCTGTGGAAGAAGAACGACGAGAAAGAAACCCACATAAAATACTAAGTAATCAAATAGCTTTGTAAAACTGACCTGATGGTACACTCAAGTGTATAAACTGCACTGATTTTATGTATTTTTAATTATTAATCTAATGATTCTTTTGTCTTCATTGTTTCAAAAACATTTTCTGTAGCACTCCTTTGTGAATGCTGGATAACTCTTATGTTTTAGCTTGTAGGTGACTGAAAGCATTTCAATTTATTATATAGAAATTTGATTTTCTTCCAGCTTTTACTGACAGTGCAAAAGTTCAAGGCATTTTCAACACTAAATTGTAACTATTATATCAAACAGAGCATTTATGCCAATTGAAACATTATGAATATGACATCAGTTCAATGGGAGCCTTAGATTACAGTGAGTTAAATGTTAAGGAGAGTATGCTTTTCCTTTTTTTATGTGCTGGCATACATATTAACATGTCACAATTTTACATTTGTTTTAATAAACTACAGATATGAAGGTTACAATTTTAATTACCAATTTGTGGAAATAACTGTGAGCTTCCATGGAAATGACTGAAATCAAATAGATAAAAAGATGTCTATGTTTCCAAGACAATTGTACTGCTTAAGAAACCACACACCTTGGTTAAAAAAATGTTGTGACGATCCTTGGGCATACAACCTACCTAGAAAAGAAAACAAACTAGAAAAACTGTACAAATTTGGTGAAGGACATACACATCAATACACTTCCAATGTGACCAAAGAAGGTAATTAATAGGAAGAATCTCTTAGACCAGATGTGGATTCAGGGGACTGTGGAGAATAGTGGAGAACGAGGGACAAGGGAGTTTCTTCCAGAGAATAGAATTACTGCCCACTCACGGAATGTTCATATCTTCAGGACTGTGGACCATCTCCGGATCTAATCACACAGATTTCAGAATTACTGTAGCCATATGTCTTAGCTTCTTCCTATTTCAAACAGTGTGTATGTGTGCGTGTGTGTGCATGCATACTGTGGAGGGAGGATAACTCGATTTACTTGCTTATAAATTCCATTTAAGAAAAGGGATTTTGGGATCGGATGTAAAAACTTCTGTGCATCAACCGGAGATCCTGGATATTAAGATCAATGCAGTGATGTCATCTTAGTCCATTCAGGCTGCTATAACAAAAACACCATAGACTAGGCGGCTTATGAACAACAGAAATTTATTTTTCACAGATGGAGGCTGGGAAGTCCAATATCAGGGCGTTGGCAGATTTGGTATCCAGTGAGAGCTGGCTTCCTGATTCACAGATGGCCCTCGGCTCTCTGTGACTGTGTTCTCATATGGTGAAAAGGAAGAGGGAGCTCTCTGGAGTCTCTTCTACAAGGACACTAATTGCATTCATGAGGGCTCTGCCCTCCTGACCTACGCACCTCCCAAAGGGCCCACCTCCAAATACCATCACATTGGGTATTAGGTTTCAATCTGTGATTTTGAGGGGACACAAACATTCAGTCTATAGCAGATGGGATGGAACTTTGAGGGTATTTTCCTTCACAGGAATTCAGTTAGTTCCACGTGTGGGGAAAAAAGGATATTTAAAGACCAAGAGGGAAGACTGGATCAGAGACTGGAAATGGAACCAGTGTTCCATTATATAATGAAACCACGTGTTTCCCTACATTTCTCAGCCACCTTGAAGTGGTAGGCTGTGCTATATAACTAATAACTGGCCAATGGGCCATGGCAAAATTATTTAGGAGCCAGTGCTTTGTTTTTATGTTCTCTTTTCATGACTCTGCTGTTGTAAAAAACATTGTGCAATGGTAGAACTATCTGGTTTGGTCCCTCTCATAACCATCATTGGTCATGTACCTTGAGTAAGAAAGAAATCTTTGCCATTATAAGTGTCCAAGAGTGGATGATGTTTTCTGTTTGTTTGTTTTGTTTTGTATTTTTTAATCTCAGCATGGACTATTCTAATAGGTTAAGTTGTCGCAAGTTGTCAAATATTTTATAGTCCAACAGATTTGTATATGGATTTTTATTTTGGTTCTCATTGATTTTTAAAAAATATACATAAAAAAAGTTTCTAATAAGCCACTTCCCTTCACAGTTCTGCTTAGATTGCAAGTATAGATGATAAGTAAAATGTAATATATGTTTACAAAAATAAGCCAGGAAAAATTCTGTTTTAATTTTCATCTTATTTCAAAATCCTAAAGAGGAAACATGTAAGGACATTTTAGCAAGTGGCAAAAATAAAATTTGAAATCATATATTTAATAGTATAAATTAATGATTTTTACTAAAATATGACCTTTATTAATTAGAAAGTAAAATATACATGTCCTCTTTCCCACTACCTTTAGATACCACATCCTCTAAAATCTTCAAATACATCCAGTGACAAAATTTAACTCTGTAAAATTGAAAATGTAATATTACATTATACAATCAGGTGTAACATTGCTACATCATTATTTTTTGAGTGTGTCTTCAACTTGATGTCAATGTTTTCTAATGCCATTCTTAAACCTGTCACTATCATTCACTCATAGAACTTCACCTTTGCCGCATGACACATTGCAATTACTGCCGTTCTTGGAATTAATCAGCACATTAATGGCCTAGAAAAGTCACCTTTTAAAAAATGCCTTCAATAACTACTTATGTTTTTCATCTGGCTTATTATAGTGCCCAGTATTTACTTAATCAAGTTATTAGAAGGCTATAGGAGGCAGTGCTTGACAGCCTACCACCAATCATATAAGAGGAGGTACACATTTTGCTCTTACACCAATTATTTGGAAATAATTTCAAAACAAAGATCTTTCTCCCTGAAAATCTCTCAATGGTTGTCTCACCTCACATTCCTAAAACAGACTTGTCTATGCCTGAGAGTGAATAGACTATTAGGAGGAACAACCTTACAATCTTAAACCCTGAGCATTTTAGGAACATAGATAATAACATATTTGCAATGTGCCTCACTTCACATCTCCAAATTTTAGTTATTCTAATACTGTAAGTGTGGGTGGTATGCGTGTATAGATGTGTGTACAGTATGTGTGTAAAATCCTGTAAATAGGACATATTTGGTCTAATCAATTTAGTCAATATCAGTTCACTAAAAACCAATTGGACAAAATTTTTATTCACCAAAACTTTACATGTGTTAACTACTTATAAAAGTTGCAGTTTATTATTAAAACTGGGTTCAAATAATTTTGAAAATTCCTTTGAAGTTTCAATTCCCAGTAGCTCTTTTCTCTGAGCAACTGTGTTGTGGTTGCTTAGTCAAAATTTTTCTGTCTTGTTAAACGAAATGATAATTATATGTTGATTTCAGCTTCTAAATGCTGAGCACATTTTGTATGCTCAAAAGACATACTAAGGTAGTGTTTCCATCAAACAGGCTAACAAATTGGTAAATAAAGAAATTAGAAAAAAACTAGAGTGAAAATATATTAGAAGAAATTTTCTCTGTGTATTACGCTCAAATTTCAAAATACATAAGAAATTCTCATTTTGCGATGTCTTATACCCTGGAATTAACTAAATTTTGGCCTGTGATGGCAAAGTAATTTCAGCTATACTAATATTAATTTTATTAAACCACATAATAACTTTAAAGAATATCACTGTTAGTTAAAATATATCCCGTGTCACATTTCCTAAAGCAATCTATAGATTCAATGCAATCTCTATCAAAGTTCCAACAACACTTTTCACAGAAATAGAACAAAAAATCCTAAAATTTATGTGGAACAACAAAAGACCCCAAATAACTAAAGGAATCCTGAGAAAGAAGAACAAAGCTGGAGGTATCAAACTCCCTGATTTCAAAAAATACTACTAAGCTATAGTAACCAAAACAGCATGGTACTGGCACAAAAAGAGACACACAGATCAATGTAATAGAATCAAAAGCCCAGAAATAAACCCACACATCTGTGGACAGCTAATCTTTGACAAAGGAGCCAAGAACATACAATGGAGAAAGGAAAATCTCTTCAACAAATGGTGTTGGGAAAACTGGACAGCCACATGCAAAAAAATGAAAGTGACCATTACCTTACACCACACACAAAAATTAACTCAAAATGGATTAAAGATTTGAATGCAAGACCTGAAACCATGAAACTTCTAGAAGAAAACATAGGCGGTATGCTCTTTGAGATGGGTCTTAGCAACATCTTTTCAAGCATCATGTCTGAGTGGGCAAGAGAAACAATAGAAAAAATAAACAATTGGGACTACATCAAACTAAAAAGATTCTGCACAGCAAAGGAAATCATCAACAAAACAAAAAGACAACCTAACAATTGGGAGAAGATATTTGTAAACCGCACATCTGATAAGGGGTTAATCTCCAAAATATATAAAGAACACATGCATCTCAACAACAAAAAAACTAACAACCCAATTTAAAAATGGGCAAAAGACCTGAACAGACATTTCTCCAAAGATATACAGATGGCCAAGAGGCACATGAAAAGATGTTCAACCATCTTTGATGGTTGCATTAGATGGTTGCATTAATGCAAAAGATGATGCATTAACCATCAGGGAAATGTAAATCAAAACTACAATAAGATATCACCTCACGCCCATCAGAATGGCTATAATTAACAAGACAGGAAACAACAAGTGTTGGAGAGGACGTGGAGAGAAGGGAACACTCATACACTGCTGGTGGGAGTGCAAACTGGTGCAGCCACTATGGAAAACAGTATGGAGATTCCTCAAAAAATTAAGGATAGAACTACTATACAATCCAGCTATTCCACTACTGGGTATTTATCCAAAGAACGCGAAAACACCAATGCGTAAATATACATGCACCCCTGTGTTCATTGCAGCGTTATTCACAATAGCCAAGACTAGGAAGAAACCTAAGTGCCCATCACAGGATGAATGGATAAAGAAGATGTGGTATATATGCACAATGGAATACTACTCAGCCATAAGAAACAATGAAATCCAGCCATTTGTGACAACATGGATGGACATTGAGGGTGTTATGAAAAGCGAAATAAGTCAGAGGGAGAAGGTCAAATACCATATGATCTCACTCATTACGTAATAGATAATAACAACAACAAACAAACACATAGAGACAGAGATTGGATCGGTGGTCACCGGAGGGGCGATGGGGATGGTGAAACAGATAATTAGGCACATGCGTGTGGTGATGGATTGTAATTAATATTTGTGTGGTGAGCATGAGAACATGATGTAATCCATGCAGAAATAGAAGTCTAATGATGTACACCTGAAATTTATAGAATGTTATAAACTAATGTTACCGCAATAAACAAAAAATATAAATAAATAAATATATCCCATACCACAATGAATGCTAAAGTAGGTGTTGTGAATGTAATTTTGTTGAATAAATATTTGGCCATGGTCATTTTTCAAAGGAAATATAACTCACACCTAATCCTCGTAATGGGAAGATAATACTACACCATCTGTAGAAATGAGTAAAGTAGGCAGAGGCACATTGAGTAATTAACCAAATGTGTTTTTCTAGTAATTAGAACCTAGGCAATATACCTGTAGTATATTGTTGGTTGATTTTTACAGAATTGACTTGCTGAGACTTTTTCCTTCCACAATTAGTTAGTTCACTAAATGATCTTTTGAAAATTGATTTCAGTAAACACATTCCCCCCGCAATTAGGTCATTGTTCACGTTTTTGAACCCTGTATGAAACATAATGTACTATCGCATGTTCAATAAAAGTAGAAAATAGTTTATTATTTTCAATCTTTTAAGCATTTTGTATGCCTCTATATCTATCTTTCTCTCTCTCTCTCTCTCTCTCTCTCTCTCTATCTATCCATCCATCTACCATCGTCTGTCAAAAGTGTACTAAAGTTAAATAAAGCTAAGATAGAAATTTCCAATATCAGAGTAAGGTAGATGGCTCTCCAGAGATGTCCATTGAGGTAGGTAAGAGAATTAGAGTCACTGCAATTCACCCAAGGCTGATTATCCTCTTGGTTATAATTATAGACGATGTGAATACATAAATAAATAGACCAAAATTTGCTCTTTATGTCAAATTTTGATTCTTTTATTTTCAATAAATAAATATTTTTCCAAAGACCTGCAAATGTATCTATAATTTGGGACACCGTTTTCTTGATTTTAAGTCAAAACATTCCCTTAATTAGGACAGGAAAAATTGAACATTTTTCATTTAAGGGTTCAATGCTAGTCCTCAGAGCCTATTACAGAGCCTGGTCCAGATATAACATGTGATAGTGTTTGCAAATTAATGAGTAGATCCTGGGAGGGCCTTATAACCAAATCCTTCCCTGAATCATCTCTCTCAACTGTCACAACCTTCATACACTCAAACACTCTCTACAACTTCTAGACAGTGATGAATAAATATGGTGAAAGCCTTATGCTTTGTGACATTCCCTGTATCAAAAAGTAGAGACCATCTCAATCTTTCATATTTAAGCATGCCTGCATAAGATAATTCTCTGGCTCCCTTAGCGTGATTTCTAATGTTTTTTCTTTCTTTCTCTTTGTTTGCCTCTGTTCTCTTTACTTGCCTCTTTATTTTCAGCCTACGTTAAGTTTGTTGCAAATGTGTTGTTATTTTTAACAGCATAAATAAATATTTTGCTGGTTATCACAATATCACATTTTCATGATAATCTGTCATAATGGGAGTGTTCAGAACATTAATGTGTAGAGTGCTAACTGCTATGTTTTGATTTCTGCAAGCTTGTTTATGACGTTTATTTATTTTGTGTCCTCATTTGCTCTTTTTTCTCTGGTTGAATAGTGTTGCTCTTCATTTCAAATTTTCCCACATAAATTTCTAAACTATTTTCCATCACATTTGTAAACACTTTCCCTTTTCCTGTCTTCATAATGCAATGCACGAATCTGAATTATTTGTTAAATCTTACTACTTTACTCCAAAAAAGGAAAATATTTTTCTTTTATTTTATCTTTATACTTTCTCCATCAGTTATGTTTTCATGCCATGTCTCTTTTGTATGTCAAAGTCCTTTTACCTTCTGTCTCATGAATTCCATTCCTTCATGTTTTTGATTTATGCCTGGATTAGTGGCCTGGAAGATAAAGGGCATGCAATATCACAGGTAT
The DNA here is from genome assembly GCF_020826845.1 of Diceros bicornis minor. Classification (NCBI taxonomy): domain Eukaryota; kingdom Metazoa; phylum Chordata; class Mammalia; order Perissodactyla; family Rhinocerotidae; genus Diceros; species Diceros bicornis. The sequence continues at coordinate 51,614,368 of NC_080759.1, read as the reverse complement.
GTAGTTGATGGGTGACAGACAAATTCTAGGGTGACCTGATGAGTCACACCTGCAATAACTGCCTCCCCTTTAGTGCAGGTGGGAATTGATACTTGCTTTAAGCCAATAGAATATGTCATAGCAAAAGGAATAGTCCTTGCCATGACTATTTACATTATGTAAGATTCCATCTTAGAAGTCTAGGGGGACAGATTTTCTTCTCAAACTTTAAAAAAGTGAGCTATCATGTTGTAAAATGAATTGCCAGAGGGCCACATGGCACAGAACTGCAGGCAGCCTCGAAGAGCAGAGAAACTCCCCAACTGACAGCCAGCAAGAAAGTGGGGACCTCTGTCGTACAACCTCAAGACACTGAATTCTGCCAACTACCACAGGATTTTAGAAGAGGACACCGTGCTCTAGAAAGGAACACAGCCCAGCAGGCCCCTTGATTGTAGCCTTGAGACGTTGAGCAGAGGACCCGGTTTAACCGTGCCAGAACCCTGGACACACAAAAACTGCAAGATCATAATAGATTGTGTCTTGGGTTCCCTTGGATGAGTTTTCAATTTCATGTTCAGCTCGTTTTTTACTAGAGTCTGGTTATAGGAGAATGCTAAAGAATAAGATTTGCACCAATGATTAGAGAAACAGGGTCTTTATTTACATGGCCATGAGATATAAAGTATAACAGGCCATGTGACCTGGGCAAAAACCACTCTTCCTGGCCTGATGGTTCTCTTCAGGGAGCAAAGGCAGAAAGACTCAGCCTGACCCTTTATCACATTCTTAGCCTTTCCTGGGTCAGAAATCCCTAGCCCACACAAGTAATTAAAAACTTTCATGGGAATGATGTTATTTTCCATAAAACTTGGATCATCAATCTCTTTCCAGAATCCACCCCTTTCTGACCCTGTTATCCAAAATTTCCTTAGCCCATGAGGTGGAAATTATGGACAGATCCTCATTGCTGGGATGCAGAGAAAGGCCGTGGCTTCACCTACATCCAGATGGCTGGGTCTCAGGAGCCACTTGGATCATAGGAATCCAGCATCATGGAGTCGGCAGGAAAGGAGAATGGAACCAGGACCTGCGCTGAATTCCCAGAATTCCCTCTGTTCCCTTATCACTTCTGCCCCATCACCCTCCCTCAAGACCCTTTATAGCTTTCTATTTAAACTTGGGATATGTCTTATATGGATTTTTGAAAGACTCACCTCTTTTTGTGTGTGGGTGAGGAAGATCAGCCCTGAGCTAACATCCATGCCAATCCTCTTCTTTTTTTTTTCCCCCTGAGGAAGACCAGCCCTGAGCTAACATCTATTGTCAATTTTCCTCCTTTTTTCCCCCCTTTTTCTCCCCAAAGCCCCAGTAGATAGTTGTATGTCATAGTTGCACATCCTTCTAGTTGCTGTATGTGGGACACGGCCTCAGCTTGGCCGGAGAAGCGGTGCGTCAGTGCGCCCCCGGGATCCGAACCTGGGCCACCAGTAGTGGAGCGCGTGCACTTAACCGCTAAGCCACAGGGCCGGCCCTGAAAGACTCACTTTTAAGAATAAACTTTAATGCTAAGAATTTCAACTTACCTTAAGTGCATGTAAAAGAAAAAATAAAACAAAAAACAGGTCCAATAAATATAGACAATATTGTTCTTAAATTAATATTTCTTTTAAAAAATCTTCATATTAATACTTTTAATTTTTTAGATGCAGAACTTCTAGATAGAAGATAAATATCAAATGAAAAGGACTCAATATTTTATGATCTGAAAAGCTCACTATTAACTTTACATGAACTAAGGAAGATGGAGAATACAAACAGTTAATTTTTTTTAAGTTCACTTATTATCATTTGCTTTCAACCTTTAGTAGACAAAGATTAATTATCTAATTATGGAATGACAGTGCAATCTAAACACTTTCATGTTTTCCCTGAATATAGAATATTTTAATGTACCAATCTCTTTTCAAGTGGACTCAGGAGACACGTAGTCTTTAAAATTGTTCTTCTCATCTCACATAATGTTAAGACAAACACATACACAATAAAATTGGAAGAACATTTCAGAAAGCATACTTTTAATCATTTCACGTTGAACACATCCTCATTTTACGTATTTACTGATATTTGAAAGATAACTTCAAGATCTAAAACCAATTTATGTTTTTATCATATTTATAGTTCTCAAATATAAATGATATTTAAAATTCTGGTTGAATTTATTTACAAATTGTTGACTTTAATGATTAATCAAAACCTTCTCCTCCCCCAACCTGTAGAGTTTTACCACCTATACACACTCTCATCTTTCTACTACCCTAAAAAAATAAGAGAAGTTAAAAGAAAAAACTCTGTTGTTTATATATCTAAATCTCCTTTTTATAAAAAATGAATAAAAATTACTATATTTATATGTAATAGAATTTAGTAAAAAAGATAAATAATAATATGAACATGATTATTTGGGAAAAGTAAACATGATTTTATCTGTTTTATAAAATTTCATTTGTTTCATTATTTAACAGTTTGGAAAATATATTTTTTTTATCTTTAATAAAATTTAAATAGAATTTAATGTTGCTTGATCTTAGAGAGTTAAGCAAACACGCAGACAGGTTATTATTAGGACATAGGAGAGACAAAAGAGTAAAGATTTACTTTATTCCTTTTGGACTAAACCATACTTAACTAAATTTTGCAGTAGCTAATTTCAAATTTATTTTTGCAGAAGATAGTCCAAATGACAGATCAAGCAGTGATGCTCCCCATCCATATTTCTGCCAATATGACATTAAAAGGGACATCGTTAGAAAACATAGGTGAATCTGGGAAGTGCTTCCTTGATGTAATTTTGGAAATGTTATGTATAAAGAAATAAGGAAGACATAAATATATGACTTCTAGTCAGAGACTATACTGTGTGTGATTTCAGTAATTTTCTATTTATCGAGACTTGTTTATGACACTTAATGAGATATGTTTTATATTCAGGATTATGGTATAATTTTTCTTCAAAAGCAGGTTCCAAACAGTATTTAGAATTTTTATTAATCAATTCAATAGCCTTGTTCAAAGTGATTGATTTCTTTTTTTAGATTTGAAGATAGGAGAATTATTCTTCATTTTAGTAATACCACCTACCTACTCCAAAAGGAAATGCCAGATGAAATTTAGTGCATGAAATTTTAAAAATGCAGCCAAAAGGCAGAAAGTGTATTCCCATGAAAGGCCCCAGGGGTAAGATAACATCTGAAACCAGCAGCAATTTTGGCTGTAGTTAAGCTCTGGATGTATCATCCCATAAGCAAAATTATTTTGTGAAAATCTAGACTCTAAGGACCCAAAAATAAGCCTGAGTAAAAAATATTTTTTAATATACAGCTGTTACTGCATCAAGATGACCTTTCTGAATATGGGTTTGACTAATTTACTCTGTGGAAGTCCTAATGCTCAATTTCTTTCTAATGTGCAAAAATCTTCAATCACCCTATTCAAAAACTTGTAATGGAAAATGCCATAGTGTATTGGATAAATATTAATTTCTCAAGTTATCTGAGACTCTCTGCCGCCCAGCTCTTCATAAAATTGCCAGATTTAATCTTAAAATATAATCTCTTTTTAACCTCTGTGGAATAACATGTCACTTTGAGCTTCAGCTGCTAGACCCCATAAATGATACTAAAGCAATATTGGGAAATGTTTCCTAATAAGACAGGCTTCTATAAAGACAATTTTCAGTGTGCAACAAGAGACGTCTGTTTGGGAGTCCATACATCAAATTAAGAATTTCTCGTTTTGGGCCCATTTATAGAGCATTACTCAGAAAATGAAATGTAGAACATGGAGGCCTTTCTGTGGACCAAGACATCCTCTCATAGACTTGTCTGCTCAAACTTGAACTGAACTGATGCAGAGTAGACTTAGAAGAGAAAGTTTTTCATCTGCAACATGTTATCTATTTTGCAGAACCACTTATTTATTGCTTTTTTGTTTACCTTCCTCCTCTGTAAATAAAGACACATCTCCATTAAAAGAAGTCAGAAGACAGAAGAGAATTATATTTTCCCATAAATATTGCCTGTAAGAAAGTGAATATGTCCTTAAAACAGAAATTTAAGCAGACTTAAAATACCCTGGGGCATGATGCTAGTTTATTTTCTGATATTTATGCAATAAGAAGATTTTGCTCCGTGCTACAAAATAAACTTAAACAATAGTAAGTGTTTTTATATGGTGCTCTCTCACTCTGGGCCGTGGATATTTGCCCCCACCATTGATGTCATGCTTGACTATGTGGCTTCCTTTGGCCAATGGAATGTCATTGCATGAGACGTGAACCAAGGCTTTAAATGGACTGGCCTGGTTTGGCTTACTTCTTACCCTTGGGTGAATCTTCCAGAGAACTGAATTCCCAGGCAGCCTGGACTTCTGCAGTAAGTAGGCATAATAATGGTCCCCCAAAGATGTCGACATCCTAATCCTCAGAACGTGTGAATATTTTATCTTATATGACAAAAGGGACTTTGCAGATGTGATTAGTTAAGTATTTTATGATAGGAAGATGATCCTGGATTATCTGAGTGGACCCAATATAATCACAACAGTTTTTATAAGAAGAAAGTAGGACAATCATAGAGAGAGAAAAGACAGATGTGATGACAGAAGCAGAGGCTGGAGAGATGCAAGGAAGGGGCCAGTAGCCAAGGAATGTGAGTGAACTTAGAAATCAGAAAAAAACAAGAAAACAGAGTCTCCTTAAGAGATTCCAGAAAGAATACAACCCTGTCAACACCTTAAGTTTTGGGCTTCTGACCTCTAGAACTGTAAGATAATAAATTTGCATTGTTTTAAGCCAATAAATTTGTGGTAATTTGTTAGAGCAACAAAGGAAATTAATAGAGCATCCATGAATACATATGACCCGGACCTGACCCAATGCACAGCCTGGGTCCAGGCCAGCCAGCTTTCAGAGCCGTCTTAGATGAACCGTAGAAGTTTGTTTGTGAAGTAGAAATTCTGTCTCTTTCTCTTTGCCTCTCTCTCTCTCTGTAAGATAAGCGCATATTTCTATTTTTCTCTTTTAACTAAAACGAAATTATAAACAGATGGATACATAGATTCTGTTTTGAACTTGCTATTTTTTCTAAAGAATGTATCCTGTACATAGTTTCATATCTCCTTATACTGATATGTTTATTCTTTTTAGTGGCTTCACATTATTAAATACTACAGTTTGTTTAACCAATAGCCAGATGAGGAATAAAATTCAGCCTAACTGCCCTTACTAAATAATAAGAGAATATAGATTGTTGGTATAACTGATAAATGTTATAGGGAGGAAAGAGTGCATTATAAATTGTTTGGAATTTGTTAAATACACATGAATGTTAATTTATGCTGAATTATCAACCTCATGTCTCTCCTGAATGGCAGGAATTAAAATCTAGATGATGAATAATGCTAAGTTGAGAATTATATGCAATTTTTTTTTGTTTTACTTAATCTGGCTGAACTTCCTCCTGTACTTACAGAAACAGAGAAATAGGCTCTTCAATGTTGGGAAAAAAAGATTATTTTTGTAGTCCATGTTAAGTCATTATATATTAAGTTTAAAAGACTTGAAAATTATAGATTTTGAGTCTTTTTTTTTGAAAATCAAAATAGACTATATATCACATATATTTATTTAATTAAAGAGAATGTACGTAATTTGATATAAAAGAAAAATAATTGCTTATTGTCAGTTGAAGACTGTAATTAATCTTTCAAATCATTGGAGTTATGTTTTTTTGCCTGAATCACAGAAAAAAAGGTAGATAAGCAAACATTTAAAATTCAGAGCTGGGCCTGGCCCAGTGACATAGTGGTTTATTGCACGTGCTCTGCTTCAGCAGCCCAGGGTTCACAGTTTCGGATCCCGGGCGCACACAGCCGCACTACTTGTCAAGCCATGCTGTGGCGGCGTCCTATATAAAGTAGAGGGAGATGGGCACGGATGTTAGCCCAGTGCCAATCTTCCTCACTAAAAAGAGGAGGATTAGCACCGGATGTTAGCTCAAGGCTAATCTTCCTCACAAAATAAAATAAAATAAAATTCAGAGCTACACCTAATTCTTTGTTATTCAGCTAATATTCCAATTTCAAGATGAATAGAAAAATACTGGAGGGCCAGCCCCAGTGGCCTAGTGGTTAAGCTTGGCACACTCTGCTTCAGTGGCCCAAGTTTGGTTCCTGGGTGCAGACCTATACCACTCATCTGTCAGTGGCCATGCTGTGGCAGCGGCTCACGTACAAAAAGAGGAAGATTGGGAATAGATGTTAGCTCAGGGCAACTCTTCCTCAGCAAGAAAAAAAAGAAAGAAAGAAAAAAAAATACTGGAGATCTTGTTATACTATGTCACTAAAAGAGCATAAAATAGGGCTTCTATTGAACAGCTTAGCAGCAATAACTCTAAATTGAGGATATACGTATGTTTTAACCATCTTCCTGAGGAAGAAGAACATGTATGAGTCTATCGATCGATCTATCTATCTCCTATCATCTGTCTGTAAAATTTTTAGAGAAATTAAAAGCTAAGATTTTTGTACAATGGTAATATAACTTTCCAGGTTCTCAAGGTTATTCTGTCCGTAACTCTAGTTCAGGGGTTTCTCACGATCACATCACCAGATGTCCAGAGGTGAATACTTGTAGTTTAGGGAATAGCCTAGGAATGGCATTCATCCAGGGATAATGTGTAAATACCAAGTGATATTTTGACATGCCAAGAGTTGCCTGAGCTATTGCAAAAGTTGTGTAAAATCCTGTCAGGGGTTCATGGGATGGGAGGATTAACGAGCATTGGATCTGCATACAAGTGCTGGCAGATTATCAAGCAAGTGAAACTATGTCATGGGTGGATTAGCACTCCAGGTAACTCTTTACTGCAAAAGCAATATTGCTTGCATTGCCCATTGCTAGAATAGATGGCTCTATTCTCATGACCTAAGCACTTCCCAAAGGCCCCACCTCCTAATGCTGTCATATTGGGGGTTAGGATATCAATATATGAATTTTGGGGGAACATAAATACTCAGACCAGAGCAGACTCTCCCATTTTGGTAAAGTTTTCCAGAATGAACTTCTGTGTCTGGGGATCACTATCTCTTAAATTCTCTTCCTTCTTCTACTCTCCTTCTATTCTCTCAATCTACTCTTCAGTTCTCTGCATCTGTTCAGTCCCTCTCTATCTATGCCCCATTTGCCAAAGTTATTTTCTTCCTGCTCTTTTCTCGTAGAACTTGATGGGTTGTTATACCCAACGCTGTAATTATCAGTAATTTTTAAACAAATGGCTTTGTTTCTTAGGAAGAGAAAGGGCTTACATTACAAACATACCCAGAAGGTGTGTGGACAATATGGGCTTGCCATCCTTCTAACGAAGTACAGAACAAACAAACAAGAAATGTCAGTTGATCGTTAATTTTCTGCCACATTTAATTTTAAGTGTGAATGACATGGATATTTTCTAGTAACTTCTTGAGTTGCTATAATTTGATATTCATAAAATGAAATTTGGTGGATAGAGATTAGTGCTTTAGCAGTTTAATCTTGACTCGAAAGCCCAGCCACCAAGCAAAAATTCTGAAGTGCCATAGCAAATGGGCATAGCCAGAAAGGTAGAATTTCTTTACTTAAAATGAAAAATATTTGTGATTTCTTGTCTTGATTATGTGTATTAATTACTGTGCTTTTGTTTTCTTTATAGATTATCCATATCCTTATTATTACAGAGATGTTTACATAATACCTATTATATTACACTGTATCTCTTATGAAGATATAGTCTCATGAAAGAATGCAAATAAAATAACATACAACTTTCTATCAATGTAGCTATAGTACAATATTTTGGTAGGGTTTAGGAATATTAGAGATTGTTTTAAATATGTTATCTTCATATTTATTTTAAGTTTATATTTAATTTGTCATTTAATTAAATTGTTATGCATTTTAATCATTTTTAATGAAATCACTAACTAGGAATATATATAATTTTCTAGCAGCACCTCTACTCAAACTTGTTTGTTCGGCTTGTCTCCAGTTCTTTTGTTTTGCTTAATCCTTTTGCTCTGGGATGTAGAAATTGTTCCCTATGGAGTTTTTGGCTCTCCAAAAATGTCAAAAAAGTTTGGCAGCTCTCCAATAAAAACAAAATTAGAATAATATAAGCCACAAAAGGAAAAACTCAGCCATATAAGCATATAATTGTTCATTGGAACCTAGAATTTGTGAGACAATGCCCTGTTTCCTAGGCAATTATGCCATTGTCTGGTACAGATGTTGCTGTTCAGGTGTCATCAAAAGGCAAAGAATGATCTGAAGGTCTGAGCTCTGTGAAATGTATAATATCAATCAAAGCACTCGCTTAGCAGTTACTCAGCGTTGTGTCTGTGAGTTACTGAAAATAATCCAAAACAGCTAAAAAATGCCTGCCTGAGACCGGAAATCCAGCGAAAAAGAGATCTCCATGAACCTGCTGTTTTATTTTTTTGTTTGTGTGTTTTAACCCACTGAGTCCATTGCTGCTCATGGAGTTTTAATGGAGGTACCAGCAAATGATAAACTGAATCAATGAAATGGTTGGCTCCGGTTCATCTGAAGGATACATAATTATCTGTGATCATTTGTAATAGCAATAATAACTGCAATAATTAATAATAAAATAATCTTAATATTTTAGGCATTTGTATTAGTGTATTATTGGATTTCTATCTTCCTGCTGCATTTTGATCAGTAGGGTAAATATAAGGAATATTGCAATTATACGCAGTTAGTCAACCTCTAAACCATTATTAGAATGACTTTCTCCTCTTCCATACAGTGCACTAATTCATATTTAACAGAAAAAGGAAGCAATCTGTATAACATTTAAAAGAAAATAATATCTACATACACTTTTAGAAATTCCAAGCATTGGAAACTATGTTTCATAAAATGTGGGTCATCCATACATAGACATTTTATTATACTACAATTATAAGTACATAGCAGAAATTAGCCAAATGATAATAATAAAACATCTAATGTTTTACTTTAGAAATTCAGGATGATTTCTAACGGATTTTGCTATTCAGTAGTCCAATTTTCAGGGCTTTTCTTTAGCAGGTAGAAAGCTAATATGATTATAGGAAAGCTCAAGATCATTAGCTTCCTTAGAAATTGCCTGCTTTAGAGGAAAAAGTACATTAACCCTCTTATCTTCTGGATGGCAAAAAAATAGTGTCACGTAGGTACTCGGAGTAAAGACATTACATTTTAAAACTATAATTCTTTATAAACAGTTTTTATCAAAAGTGATTATTTTATGAAAGTAGAAGGATTTTTATATAATTTACATATTTTCCAGTACAGCACAATTACTTTTAATAACAAATTAAATTTCCTGACCTAGTTTACATGCTTGTGCTACGCTGATTTTTATATATTTTCCTGACAAGACACTGCTTAAGTCAGCGGTTTTGTGTATCTGCAAAGAAAATGACAGACTCGAAGAAATAGTGATCATCTCAGCTGAATTGCAAGAATAAGAACAATTGATGTTCAAATGACTATATGTTTGAATAATTTTCTATGTTATACAAAACTCTCAATTACACTAATTAGTTTATCATAAAAAGCTTTGAAGGATGTGTCTCCCAACCACTCCATATTATCTCTGTCATAATTCTAAGTTTTCCTACTTGTGTACAAATTCCATGAAGGCAGTTATCTTTTCTGTTATCCTCAGAACTAACAAGAGCAGACCAAAGTCCACATTAAAATCCCCAATTTTAAGCATCAGTTACATACTTTCCTGATCTCTCTTAGTTGGTTACTGGATATGTTCAGTTTCACTGTAAACTGAAATAGTAATACAGTAAGACAAACAAAATAAACTCACTAAAGTATATCTTCCAGATGCAAGGGCTCTGGTTTTATACTTTTAATATTTTGTTTAATAAGACGATGCTAAACAATTGGAACTACAAGTGCTCCTGTATGCACCACTTAAACAATTGATTATCTTGAGCTCCTGTATCTCTCTCTCCACCTTTCTCTGAATTTCTAAATCTCCATTTGGGGTTTACATGTACTTTGATGATAGAATAGATTATATAATACACTGTGAAATAGATATGCTTATGTTCAACCATAACACATGATAATTAAAGGTCAAAATACTCAGGATTAAGATCATAATACAAATAACAAAATGAATGATTATATGGTTCTGAGTCACTCTGAGAATATTAAAGACTACACAGAATCATTATCTTAGCCGTCCTATTTTTCTCTTTAAGTCAAACATGGTCAAAGAAAAAGATGGGCCCTGTCAAAGTGTAACTTTTGAGTAATGCGTGATTTGAGGTGTTTCTAAGCATATTTTGGGTTAAGGCGTGTCCTTCTCAGGTTTCATTTAAGGAGTTCCCACTTTACTGATGGTGGTCCCACTTCACTCACCTTGAGGAGTGAATAGAAATAGGGAATTATGATACAAATGTTCATTGACAGGTCCTCATTGATATGAGGTAGGGAGCCCATGTCTTTCGTTACAATTACCTCCTGCAGTTTCTTTTCCATATTATTAGAATTAAACTTCTCAAGTTTGCTCTCTCTCTCAATACTAGCTAACGGCATTTCCATATTTGTCCTTGTTATTTCACACCCTAGCTAAACGCTAGGAAAAAAGAATCTGAGAAAGATAAAAAGAAAAATATTTTCCTCTCCCCTGCAGAAAATTCAGTACTATTCTGCATCCTTAAGGGAGTTCGAATAAATTGGTGAAATGAGAACATTTGCCAAGGTCCCATACAAAATCTTGGAAAGGACGTCTAATCTTTCTATTGTTAAACTGCCCCGAAGAAGTTATTTGCACAAAGGTGTCTTTTAAGGCACTTGAACTTCAGTGACTAATCCTAGGGATTGTGGCCTATAACTCCTAAAAGTTTGCTCTTTAGATTAGTGTTTTATTTAATAACTTGTTGCACCACTAATAATGATGAAGTTGAAATATCTGGGTTTTTTTTTCTGTTGGATCTCACTTATTTATTTCTTTATTTCTTTATTTATTTATTATTGCAGTAACATTGGTTTATAACATTGCATAAATTTCAGGTGTACATCATTATACTTCTATTTCTGTATAGATTACATCACTTTCACCACCCAAATACTAATTACAATCCATCACCACACGTATGTACCTAATCACCCCTTTTGCCCTCCTCCCTCCCTCCTTCTCGTCTGGTAAGCAACATTCCAATCTCTGTCTTTATGTGTTTGTTTGTTGTTATTTTTGTCTTCTACTTATGAGTGAGAACATATGGTATTTGACCTTTTCCCTCTGACTTATTTCACTTAGCATAATACCCTCCAATTCCATCCACGTTGTCACAAAAGGCCAGATTTCATTGTTTTTTATGGCTGAGTAGTATTCCATTGTGTATATATACCACATATTCTTTATCCATTGGTCCCTTCATGGGCATCTATGTTGCTTCCAAGTCTTGGCTATTGTGAATAAAGCTGCAATGAACACAGGGGTGCATGTATCTTCACGCATTCCTGTTTTCATGTTCTTCGGGTAAATACTCAGCAGTGGAATAGCTGGATTCTATGGTAGTTCTATGTGTTTTTAAAAGATTTAAATGCATATATAGCTTATTTGTAAAGACAAAAGAAGAGCTTTGTAATGCCCTTGTTTTCTGGGGATCTGGAAGTTATTAGTAAATCCAAAAAATCTCTTGGATTCCTGATTCATACACATTCAAAGTGGAGACTTTTGGCCTCAAGTAAATTAATATTGAGCTTTTTGGGTATCGACGCAGATAAAATCATTGGGCTTCCCAATACCACTAATTAATTAACCTCTTATAATAATATTAAATTTATTTTTACTTGATCCACTATAATATATACATGGTGATATATATAATACAATATATATAATGTAACATATATGATATATGATATGTATATTCAGATACATATTTAATTTCAGAATATCAGGTTTCCCTCTACTCAATCCACATTTGTCGGTATCATGTTCAGTTGTTGCTATTAATCCTTCCCATAGTTGGTTGATGTCAATCAATGTCTCCACCAGGGGCAATTTTGCCACCCAGGGGACATTTAGCAAAATCTGGAGACGTTTTTTGATTGTCACAACTAGAAGGGGAGGCTGCTACTGGCTAGTGAGTGGAGGCTGGGGATGATGCTAAACATTGTACAATGCACAGGACAGCCCCTACAACCAAGAAATATATGGCCCCAAATTTCAATAACAATGAGGTTGAGAAGCCCTGATATAAATGGTAAATGGATGATAAATAATAATCATTTCAAGATATAAGAAAATAAGGACTTACTATATTAATTTATTGAACCAAATTCTAACAAAGTACAGAAGGTAAAAGTCACCATTATAATACGCATAGTCCTGAAGTCCCAACTATTACATGTTACCAATAGATAAAAATACTTATTTTTAGAAAAGCAAGGTGTGAAGATCTTGGAATTTGGAACCACATCATTTAGGTTTATATCAAAGTTTCACTTGCTATATGTTCGACCTTGGACAAATTAATAAACATCACATGCTGTATTAGTCAGCTTGGGCTGCTATAACAAACACAATATAGACAGGGTGGCATAAAAGTCAGAAATTTATTTATGGTAGTCCTTGAAGCTAAAAAGTCCAAGGTTAAGGTGCCAGCTGATTCAGTTTCTCGTGAGAGCCCTCTTCTTGGTTTGCAGGTGGTCACCTTCTTGCTGTGTTCTCACATGCCAAAGAGAGATCCTCTCTCATGTGTCTCTTCTTATAAGGGCACTAATCCCATTCTTGAGGGCTCCACCCTCATGACCTAAACAGCCCCCAAAGACCCCACCTCCTAATACCATTACACTGAGGATTAGGGCCTCATCATATGAATTTGTGGGAGGTGGGGACACAAACACTCAATCCATAGAAAATGCCTTATCTGTAAAACAGTCTTAACAGCACCTACATTTTAGGACTATGGTGGTACTAAATTATTCAAATGTTATAAAGTCTTTACAGGAGTGGCTGTCACACATTAAATGTTACGTAAGTAGTATTATCGTATATCTTGAAAACTGAATACTACAAATGCCTTCTAAGAATGTTCTGAGAGTTTCACATGGAGATGGTTTTCACGGCAGGAAAACATTTTACTAATTAAAAAAAGCATTTCTTTTAATTCGAGAGCATTTTTTTTTTTTTTTTGTGAGGAAGATCAGCGCTGAGCTAACATCCATGCCAATCCTCCTGTTTTTTTTTTTGGCTGAGGAAGACTGGCCCTGGGCTAACATCTGCACTCATCTTTCTCCACTTTATATGGGACACCACCACAGCATGGGCTGATAAGCGGTGCATCGGTGCACACCCAGGATCCTAACCCAGGCCACCAGCAGTGGAGCGCACGCGCTTAACCGCCACGCCACAGGGCTGGCCCCAATTTGAGAGCATTTTACATTAAAAATATTTTGTTTTTAAGTATGCTCTCATATTTCTCAAGTCTAACATTTTAAATATACTTCTAAAGTGAAAATAATTTAAATTCATTATCTTTAAAGCAAGTAAAACTACCAAACCGTGTACCAAAATGAGCAGTTTCAGTCTACCAAAGAAAGGTTAAAAAGCATATGTTCATATTAATTATTGGAAATAAGTAATATATTTTGCAGACCTGTGCTAGTTTTTTCCTTTAATTTTAATTTTTCTTTGAGATAAATGATGAAAAAACTGAGTGAAGTATTCTGCAAGGAAAAAGTATAAGGAAATTTACCCATGTAAAGTGTGAATATTTAAAATCTAAAGGATATAATTGCTTCTATATTTACGATTCTATATTATGATTTTTAATTATATTAGTCAATAGACAAAGTTAATATATACTTCCTATTTATAAATGTACTCATAGAATTTGAATATTATATAATATGTGTTAGAAATATGCCAACTAAGGCTTATATTAGAAGTTCTCATGCTCTTTTCTCAGGCATTGTGTCTAATACGTCCATATTCTCTCTTGTGATGATGTGACCTATCCTCATGACTTTAAGTACCACATATATGCTGACAAATTCCAAAGTGTTATCTCTAGTTCAGAACTATATTTAATTTACACCCCAATGATAAGACAACTCATTAATAAATTTACATCCATGTATGTCAACATCATCTTAACATCTACTCTTGAAAATTAAAATACAAAAATAAAATAAAAATTTAATAGAAATAAACATCTGCAATTCTTGCGCTGTATAATGCCATGTAAACTGTGACCTGTGCATGCTAGGTCTCAGACCTGGATTTCCAAGGTTCTGTGATCACTGATGTTCAACTATAGGCACCATAAAGTCGTGCAAAGTGAGGACTGCCTGTAACTTGTATTATAACATTTCCCCTCCCTCTGCCCCCACAATAGAGGCTTATGATAGTCATTTTCCAGGCAAGGAAAGTTTGAATGATTTTGATAGAGTTTTTCTCCCCACACTTCCAAATAAAAATTTAAATATATTTATACTTAAAGTTTTCCCAGACCAATGTGTAAATTCAAGTTTATAATGAGTAAATTATCTTCTAATTTTGCTTTTATTTTTAGATCTTTAGTGCTTAAATTTAAAACTGTGTTTTAAAATCCTGAGTGAAATTGTTCTGCCATATCGAAAAATGTATTTTTATTGCTAATACTTTTCATTTTAATAACTAAATATTACTTTAATGAATTTTATCAAAGTCCACCTTTAGGTAACTTCTATTTTTAGATATTTTAAATGGAAAAGAATAAGGGTGTAGATTAAATTCTTTAATTTGCATAATGCCCGATCATATTTAAAAAACAGCATTCATTTGATGAGAAGGCACTTTACCTCTATGATCTTCCTACCAAAAAAATATTAATCCCAGTCTGACCATGAGACGAACATCAGACAAACCCAAATTGAGGAACATTGTATAAAATGCCAGACCAGTATCCCTCAATATTGTCAAGATCATCAAGAACAAAGTCAGTCTGAGAAAAAATGACGGACCAGAGGAGGCTAAGGAGACACGATGTCTTCGTGTAAAATGTTGTCCTGGATGGGATCCTGAAACAGAAAAAGACATTAGGGAAGAGAGAAGGAAATCCGAATAAACTGTGGAGGTTAGCTAATAATAATGTACCAGTGCTGTTTCCTTAGTTCTGACAAATGTACCATAAAGATGTAAGAAGTTAACAGCAGGGGAAATTAAGAGTGGTATAACATGAGAACCCTCTGTACTTTGTTCGCAACTTTTCTGTAAATCCAGGATTATTTTAAAATAAAGTTTATTTCCATAAAATATATCATTCGGAAAAAGGTCGACAGATTATACAAATAAAGTCATAAACAAAACTTAGTCATTTCAAATAATCGATTTCTTTGTATCTTAATCATTTGGTAGGATAGAAATTTAGGGTATGATGACATTTATGAGAAAGGCAAAAAAATGACATCTTTTCTAGGTGGAATTAAGAGAGGACCATAGGGAAACACACAATTAAATTTTAGAACCTGGGAAAGTAGAGCTGTATCTCTAGTGGTAAAAGAGCCTCTGTCTCTCCTTTTAGAGATGTTACAAATTAAATGAAACTGATGGCCAGAAGACAATATGAATATCTATTCTATATTTCATTTTCAAGTGGTTTATTTTGTCTGGATTCCTAGACAAATTAATAACTCCAACTAGATTTTAGATGCTCTGAGAGCAAGTCCGCACCACGGAGGTTTCTAAAAGGTGAACTCATCTTGAACTGTTTTCTGAATCCCACCTGTTCTCCATCTCCATTCTCAGCGAGCAGTCAATCACATGGCCACCTGGGATCAATCAGAAAGTCACCATTTGGGGAAACAGACAACATTGCACACAATTGCTGCAAACTAGTTCATATTTTTAAAGGATAATGTAACACAGATGCACATAGATATTCAAACTTCACCTAAAAAGTGAGGCTTTTACTCAGAACATTCTGATAAAATAGTAGAGTTGCATTTGCAGCAGGAGAAAAGGTATTTCCTGCCCAGGAGAAATCACAATCTAACCTTTAAAAAGATGAGGGAAGAATTGTGGCATCTTTCTCACACTTGGAAAGCAGCAACAAATACATGAAAATAACAGGGTTTGCACTCAGTTTGTCATAACTGGGCAGCCATGGCAACCACTCCTGATGGGAAATTTCGGGGAGAGAGGGAGAGGAGGATAAAGGTCCTTGACTGGTGGTCCGAATTTACTTTTGTCCAACCCTTTAGTTCTAGAGAAGATGGAAATACTCTAACATATCTTTCCTCCCACTAATTTTTAAAAATGAACCACAGTTTTACATAGATACTTCATTCAGTCCACTGTAGGGATCACTCAGGTATCACAGGAAAGAATTTTGGCATCAATTAGACACAAGTCCAAAATGACTCCACCCCCATGTACCGGGAAGACATTAGAGCAAGTAAACGATATCTCACTAGGTTGGAAGTCCCTTGTAAAAGGTTATGGATTAAACCTAATGGGAAAGAGAAAACACAACTGTGATAAATGGAGCTCCTCAAAGGGCTACATTAACCCCAGCATGGTTGGCAGGAACCCAGAGAGTAACCTCCCTTGACCTAGGCAACGGATTAGCTGATGGCGCCTCTAAAGTCTTTAATGTGGAGAATATGCCAAGGAGGTGATAGATCTAGGAGTGTCATTTCAATGAGAGAAACGACTCCCCATACAGCATCACACAGAGAGATGAGCTATGGAAAGTGGTTACAGCATTTCAAAAGCAATGAATGATATCCTATGGTTTGTAATGATTCACACAGCTCCAGTTTCCTGAAGAGTCAACCCAGAGAAGTGATCATACTTCAGACTGCCTTTTCTTCTTGAAATGTGCTAAATTCTGTGATCTGCTCCTTTGGAAAACATTAGGATCATCACCCTGCTACACACAGGATTCAAAGCTCAAGTGGTCTGATAGAAGACATGGCAATGAAACACATTCTCCATCCCATAGGCAGTTGGCCTATGTGTGACCGAGGTGGCAAATTCACCTGCTTAGTACTGACTGGGAAAAGTTTCCATTCCAAGATTTTCACACCATGGTTGTATTTATGTTGAAACTATTCTGAAACAGATGGCTGTCAAAAACCTGAAAAACAGAAAATCACTTGGAAATTTAAATTCAGTGAAATAAGAAACACAGGCTCACAAGGCTATAATCCTCATAGTAGTAAAACAACTAGTATTATGCTATGAAAAAGAAAAGAAGGGGGCGGCCCGGGGTTCACAGGTTCGGATCCCTGGCATGCACAAATGCACCACTTGTCAAGCCATGCTGTGGCGGCATCCCATGTAAAGTAGAGATAGATGGACACGGATGTTAGCCCAGGGCCAATCTTCCTCAGCAAAAAGAGGACGACTGGTGTTGGATGTTAGCTCAGGGCTGATCTTCCTCACACACACACACACACAAATAAAGAAGTACGAACTTGGAAATTATTTGATTTATTAAATAAATATAACTTTTTGAAACCATTATTCTGAGTAAAAGAAAAAAGAATAAAGGAGAAAATAATGAATGAAAACAAGCATGACATTTTTGGCTTCATTTTTGTAAACCAGCATATTTTAACAATCTCAAACCTTGTCATTAGGGATTATCAGTTTAACAAAAACAGTTATTTATTGTGAGTAAACCAAAATACCTAACTGATTACCAAACATGTGAGCATTATAATTATGTACATGAGAATGTTCAATTTTATCCAGTAACTTTGTTTTATATTTAAATATCCTTAAATATTTAATACTGATATTTTTAATATCCTGGATTAGAGGATCTTGAAAACACAAGACTATTTGGAATTGCAAACATCTTTCTCTTGAAAGAAAAAAAGAACTGCTGCATATTGTATATTTTATGTTTCATTAAAAATTTCCTCTAAGTAGATTTTCTGGAAATAAAATGCATAGGACACTTCCTTTCTGCCTACCTCCTTCTGTAAACTAGTCACTTAGTAGTCCCATGTATCACAACATTTTGCACTCTATAATTCAGATGAAATATTTAAAAATCATATTGTACTGTCAGAAAGAAAGAACTTAAAGAATAAGATTTCAACAATTTACAGAATGAATTTACAGAAGCTGATTTTATTGTTAATCAAGGAAATGTTCTTTTGCATTATAAATTAATAGAAAGTAGTATGAAAAGGAATAGAAAAGTTTTTGTATCTGATTATAGTTGATACTTTACTGTATCACTGTGTAATATTACAGATCCAAATCCTTTTGACGCCATTTTTCCTTTTGGAAGCTCTCTTACACTCTTCATATATTTAGTCTGAAGAACTCTCCACATTCCCAACCATTTCCTAAAGAATTTCTTCACATTAAGTGTGGGTGAGGCAGAGCTTTTCCATAACCTGCCAACTCAAACTATTTTTAAACTTATTAGATTGTTTGGAATTTTATCCAGTGTATTAGATACCTTCCCTAAAGTTTATTTTTTGATAAGCATGAACATCATTTAAACTTTTTTAATTGTAAAATGTTGCCCAAATACAAAAATTCTCATAAAATAAAAGGAAGCAGGTTAGCGAAATTATTATAAAGTGGAAATTGATGGAATCATCAATCAAAGAAAGAATAAAAAACTGTCAGAACCTTTCATGAGCTTTATTGCATTTAGCTGTCTTTTTTTCCTTGAATTTTAAGATAATCATTCACTGTATTATTTTCCATTTATTTGTGTTACCACCTAAGTATGCGTTCTTTAACATCCTTAAATCCTATGGTTTGGTGTGGTTTGTTTAAGAAATATATAATTAGTGGAATCATGTAAATGCATATTTTCATTTCTGGTTTCTTTTTCTAAACGTCATGATTTTGAGGTTGTGCTTTGTTTATTTTTATTCCTGTGTAGCATTACCTTGTAGAAATATATAACAATTCATTTATGCATTCTACAGTGGTGGACATTTGGGTCATTTCTAGTTTTTGACAATTAGAAATAATCTGCTATTAACACATTACAATATTAATGTAAAAATCTTATATAAATTAGTATCATATTAACCCAAGCACTATTTGAATAGCGTGATAGACCAAGAATAAGTGACATTTTTCTATGTATGAAAATGTGATACAAAATTAGGAGATCTAATAATTTAATTTGTAATATTTATTAAATCTAAATAGAAAAACATACCTGATGCTCTCAATATATTTTAAAGCAACATTAATCAAAATCAACATAAAATCCCAATTAAAACAAAAATTCTTTATAAACCAGAAAATAGATGATACTCATTAATATATCTGAAAGTCTGGCCTATTTTGTGATAAAAATAGAAGAATCGTTCACACTACAGACAATAATCAGAAATGACTGAATTTCTGTAATTACATAATTATTTACCCTTTTTTATGAAAGAATTAACCAAACTATTTAAAGAAGCAGACATAACAAATGATATGTAAATTGGCAAGAAACAAACACTACCAATTATAATTATTTGCCATATGATTTATCTATAGGAAACCCAAGAGAATCAACTAATGTAGTTAGAAAAATAATAAATAATAATAACTTCAGAAATCTCTCAGACTTTCTCATATTCAAATTCTCTTCCTTTATTTTACCATTCATAAACAATTAAAAATACTCAAAATAGCATCCCAAAAGCAAAGCTACAGAGCAATATGTAAGAATTGTATATTACTTGTGTATTAAAAATGTCATAAAAATGTATTTAGCAACATAGAAAAGACTAGATCAGGGGCCGGCCCGGTGGCATAGTGATAAAGTTTGTATGTTCCACTTGCATGGCCTGGGGTTCGTGGGTTCGGATCCTGGGTGCAGACCTACTCACCTCTTATCAAGCCATGCTGAGGCAGCATCCCATGTAGAAGAGCCACAACTCTACAACTATGAAACACAACTATGTACTGGGGCTTTGGGGAGAAAAAAAAAAAAAAAGAGGAAGATTGGTAGCAGATGTTAGCACAGGGCCAATCTTCCTCAAAAAAAAAAAAAAGGACTGGATGAGATTGAAATACATAAGATGTTTGGTCCTAAAAGAACCTGATATTTATTTATTTTATTTTTTATGTTTTTTTGCGAGGAGGACTAGCCCTGAGCTAACATCCGATGCCAATCCTCACCCCCTCCTTTTTTTTCCCCTTGAGGAATATTGGCCCTGGGCTAACATCATGCCCGTCTTCCTCTACTTTACATGGGATGCCACCACAGCATGGTTTAACAAGCAGTGCGTCGGTGCGCACCCGGGATCCGAACCTGCAAACCCCTGGCCGCTGCAGCGGAGCGTGCACACCCACACGCTGCGCCACCAGGCCCGCCTCAAGAACCTGATATTTAAAGCTGGGAGTTATATCTAAATTAATTCATAAATTCAATACAATTGTACAGCTAGCAGAATTTATTTTTAAAGCTATTTAAAAGATTATCCAAGTGAAAAATTATATAGAGGGTATGGCAATAAAAATTTTGATCAAATAAAGGGAAAACACATGTATTTGCACAGAGCCCTTTAATTCACCCTTATTTGCTTTAGATTTGATATTTTCATTTAAAACTTTAATTAATTTGTAATTTGTTTTCTATGATATGAGATGAGGAAATCAAGGGACTTGACTATGAAGCAGCTTGCCAACAATCTTACTCGCATTTGCTTTACTATTCCCTCTCTATTGGTTTTGAATGCTTTCAATCAAATTTCATTTTATAACTAAAATTTCATATAAATACTTTATTTTTTAATTTTGTGATATCTAACAGCACTTACAATTTTATATCATATGAAGCTATTTTGAAGAGTTATATTTGTGTATGATTTGTATGCATAAGCAGGATAAATTCCAGCAGGCAGAGAGCACTGTGTGTTGCCTTGCAACAGAGGAACGCCAAGATCGGAAGAGAGAGTGTTTAAAGCATTACATTGGGCAGGGATCAAAATAAAAATAAAAAAGTAAAATATCTCTTTATTTACTTTTTATACTTTAGACTGCCTTAGAGCATACGCCATCCTCTTCCTCCTCATCCTCATCTTCTTGCTCCTCCGTAGATTGCTTTTATGGAGGAGCAATTTTTTTTTTTTTTTTTGCTATTGCAGAATTAGTACCTCCATCTCAGACTTTACATATTAATATTTTCTACTTGCAGTCATGTCATGGAATTATTTTTAAATGGTTAAGATGGTAAAAAGCAAAAACACAAAACAAAGCAAAACAACTTCATTATATGCAGGAAGAATAAAATGGCTAAAATGGTCAAAAAAGAGAAAAAAGTCATTAAATTTATGGATAGAGTTTTTTTATTGTCACAAAGCAGATAAAATGAATTGCTCCTTTCTGAGTGACTGAATATTGCATAGTGTCTCCTGACTTCCTTCCCAATACCCAACTCTGGAGATGCTATAATTACACAAAATTGAGAAACAATTCTAAATGATGAAAGTATTTGTGGCCTTCTTTAGAATGCGAACGCAAGCGCTAAGCTCTGCAGTGTGAGGCCAGTAATGGACAGGTGGTGAGGGGAGGTGAGAAAACATCGGTTGGAGGAAGGCACTTGTGTTCTCACATTTCTTCTCGATGTTGTTCTGGATCAACCTGCCTTCTCATGTTTCTATTATTTAAAAAAAAAAAAAATGAGGTTTGGTTCAGTATCTTTGCAACAGGTATGAGTAAAGATGTGGGGCAGGGCTGTTACAAGAGAGAAAAATGTGTAATCTGCAGGCAGGCGAGCTGGAGGCCCAGGGAAGAGCTAATGTTATAGCTCAGGTCCAAAGGCATCTGAAGGCAGAATTCCTTTACCCTTAAGATACCTCAGTTTTTTTTTTTTTCCCTGAAGGCTTTCAACAGATTATGGAGGGTAACGTGCTTTACTCAAAGTCCACTGATATAAATGTTAATCACATCTAAAAAGATATCTTCAGAGAAACATCCAGACTGGTGTTTGACCCAAAACCAGGTCCATGGCTAGCCAAGTTGATACATAAAAGTAACCATTGCAATATGGTTGAGTTGGGAGGTCTTTGTCCTGGAGCATTTCTCACTTGTCCATACTAACCAAGAGTGGCTTAAATTAGGGCCGAGGTTTGATCCTTTTCTTTGTTTATTTCACTTGCCAATTTAGCTGATAGTCTGAGGAAATTTGAGCTCACAGGAAAAACATCCTAGTTTTCTGCAGATCACAATGGCCTCAAAGAAGAATAAATGCACTAAGAAAACTAATAATAGACAAAGCAGAAAAAAAAGTAACACAGCATAGAAAATCTTATGTAAGCACATAAATACCCTCAAAAATTTGTGAAATAATATTGTAAATAAAAAGCAGGAATAACCTGATAAAATGCTGAATCAAAGAGAAATTCCAGGTGTGAACAATATAGTGGGCAAAATAAAGACACCATAAATAAACTAAATATCAAAATCGATAGTTGATGAGGGGCCGGCCCGGTGGCGCAAGCGGTTAAGTGCACACGCTCCGCTGCGGCGGCCCGGGGTTCGCTGGTTCGGATCCCGGGCGCGCACCGACGCACTGCTTGGCAAGCCATGCTGTGGCGGTGTCCCATATAAAGTGGAGGAAGATGGGCACAGATGTTAGCCCAGGGCCGTCTTCCTCAGCAAAAAAAGAGGAGGATTGGCGGATGTTAGCACAGGGCTGATCTCCTCACAAAAAAAAAAAAAAAAAAATAGATAGTTGATGAGCATGTAGTTGAGCTGAAAGATGGGGCTGGGGAACTCTTAGAAGTCATAAAGAAGTGATAATGATAGGAAATATATGCAAGTAAAGTTAAAAGACATTGGGGGCAGAAATAGAAGAGATAACATTTATATGATGGACAGGAGCCCTCACTTATCCTAAAACTGGAGTCCCAAAAGGAGAGAAAAAAATCAGAAGTATTTGAAGGAATATTTATTGAGAATTACTAAGCGGGAAAGATGGAAGAATTCAGACTTTCAAGGCTTGTAGAATACTAAAGAGGGTAGATAACTAAATCTTACACTGGGATGATAGTGAACTTTAAGAATATTAAAACTTATAGAAATTTCTAAAACCTTCCAGAGATGAATTATGAATCAACAGTCAATTTTAATTTGGACTTTATAATAGTGATACCAAATGAAGACAAACATGATTTAATATTTAAAGCAGTTGACAGAAAATTATGTGTTTGAACATATTTGATGATGTGTTCAAAGGATTTTTCTGTTTATTTATTCTTAAAGAGAGTTATTCAGAGAATTTGATGAAAGAGACAGAGATGACAAAGAGAGAGAGAGAGAAAGAGAGAGACATCCGAGGGGCAGCAGTATATTCAAGCAGATGGGGTTGTCAAACACGTTTTACGTAAATATCAGAGTATGTCTCTTGCACTTTCCCCTAAGCAGTCATTTGAAAAGGGAGCATCCATCATAATTTTAAAGAAGCAAGTCTACTTAAACACAAGTTTCTCGATAGAATATTCCTTTTTTAATAGCGTATAATTTAGTACCCCCAAACAAATCTCCTTAAATTCAAAAGATAGAAAATATACAAAATGAAGTAATTTGGCAATAAATTTCAGAAAACATTTTACAGTAAATTAATTAATCATCTATAAAAGTTTTCACAAATGTGATTCTTGGTAAATATACTTTCACTAAGAGCTAGCAAGTTGTGTGAGCAAATGACAACTGCTAAAGGCAATTTTAGGCATGTTCTAGATTGTTTCAAGTGAGATTCCAGTTTATTTCATTCTTCTGCCTACCTTCTCTTGATAGATCTATCTTTTTTTGTGTGTGTGTGTGTGTGAGGAAGATGAGCCCTGAGCTAACATCCGTGCTAATCCTCCTCTTTTTGCTGAGGAAGACCGGCTCTGAGCTAACATCTATTGCCAATCCTCCTCCTTTTTCTTCCCCAAAGCCCCAGTAGATAGCTGTATGTCATAGTTGCACATCCTTCTAGTTGCTGTATGTGGGACGTGGCCTCAGCATGGCCGGAGAAGCGGTGTGTTGGTGCATGCCCAGGATCTGAATCCGGGCCGCCAGCAGCGGAGCGCGCGCACTTAACCCCTAAGCCACGGGGCCGGCCCCTTGATAGATTTATCTTAATATGACAGTATTTCATGAACTGAAGGAACTTCTCATATTCCTCCCAATTTACAGAAGGTGAATTTCTAAACTACCTGTACATGGCCTTTCCTTTTGACTCCAGCTTCTACTATCTCACTGCTTTTATTATGTTGCTTTTCAATCAACTGTAGTTTTTTTGCTTTTACATACTCATGAATTGTATTGCACAGCAGGATAAAAGATGATTTGTTGCTTAGGGTGAGAAAAACTCTCAACTCTCCCTTCACATATACTTTGTATTGTGCTTGAGCCTCAGTAGTAAGAGTAAATCTCTGATTATCCATCAATATTTAGCTAATTAAAAATATAGATCATCTCAGGTCCCCAGCACCATGACTTCCATAGTGACACGTTCAATGAGTTGTTACATTCAGCAATAAAACCCCTTCCAATAACCCCTTCCAGAGGCTGTTTCCATAACCCTGAAAATTTGAGGAAGAAAGAATAGTTTTCAGACAAAAAGGGAAAAAAAAAACTACATATTGTTCTATAGTCATCCGCTACCTCTACTTTCCAATTCTTTCTCTTTTCCCTGAATAGCAAAAGGCAAAACAAAGACTTGATACTTTATATACATAAGTTACTGCCAAGTTTCGGACTTTTGTTACTCTGGAAAAAAGACCTTTCAGTAAGATGAATCATTACATTCCAGAACCATTATATTTGGCAATACATTAGCATACAGAGACATAGAAGTACAAAGAGTTTCTACTTAGGAAAAAATCAGTGGTGAACATTGAAACATACCATTAAGTATAAAATTATTTTTCTTTCATAATGAAGCCACAGGAGAGATAGGATTTAAATTAATTAAAATGATTACATAAATCCATGCTTATGTGAAATGTTAGACTGCCAATTGTCCAAAGGCAAAAGAAGAAATTATTCTTAATTGATAGTCATATAATTAAGCTTGTAAGTATATTTACTGCTGTTTCTCAGGACTCATAATAATACAATTTTCTCTGTTGTCATGAAGAATTTTAATACTACACATTCTGATTTCTTGCTGGGAAAGGAGTTAGATATGAGAGTAGTAGTCCTGAGGGATAAATCACAGATTTCATGACTCTGTGCTGGTAAGATTATGTTCTACAGCTCATATTCACTGAACTTTTTAGGAAGGGTCTATGCATTGTTTACTTGGATTATAACTCAGTTGTTAGCTGTGTTGGGTGTTGGGTGGTAGGTTCAGAGAATAAAATACAAAGTCATTAAACACAGGACCGAAAACGTAAAAGAAGTGTTGGGTCGTTAGGCAGAAAAGTAACCAAAGTTGGTTGTAAGCAGAGCAGAGAAGCATTAATTTTCACTTTGGAAATAATCTCTCCTTTCAGTGAGCCCTAGGCAGTTTTTTAGATAATACATCTGGTTCTTTTCTCATGATAAACTTCATTTTTACATACTTGCTTTAATACAAAGCTTCATTTAAAATAGTTTGGTTAGAGCAACACCAGCATTAGATAATTTTGTAAAGAGGTGAGATTCTATATTAAAGAAAAAAAAAAAAAAAAAGCCTAGGGTTAAGATAGTCCCTTCATTCTGCAAACATCAGGATCCCTTTATTGACAAAGAAAAATAATAGATCAAAATCAATTTTTAGTGAACACCTTAAATAACTTTAACAGAATTCAACATACTAACACAATTCATATAATTTCCTCAACTTTCTTGTTGGAGGATCTGCAATTCTCTGGCCTCATGTCTAGGTGGTTGCATTTGCATCAGAGTTGCTTTCTCGGCTCATCTCTTGCCCTCAAGTTTTCCCAGTTGGGAGGATCTGACTTAGATTAGAGAATTTTATTGATGGAATGAAAAATACATAGCATAGTACCTTCTGGGTCCTTCCCTAAGGATGCATAATTCCTGTAAGAAGGGCATATTCTTTTATCCATGTGGTGAAAGAGGGATGGCTACTCAGGGAGAGGTTGCCTCAATTGCAAATATTTTTAAAGTTCTTTTGGCTAGAGATTTTTCACACTCTCCCATCACTACATCCTTCTATTGGCTGACATATTGATTTATATCTGTTTGTTTCTTGTGAACTTTTTGTAATGGATTCTAAACTTAGGAAGTTTTTTGTTATTTGTTTGTTTGTTTTTTTAATTTTGTGATCCAACATGGAGAGTCTCGGGTATTAATCGTTACACCTAACATTTCCACCCCAAAATCCAACAGTGCTGAATATCAATTCAGTGTTTTATTGATGGCTTTACCAAATTCACTAAGGGGTAAAAATTTATTTCTTAAACTGAATTTTCTCTCTCAGATAATTATTCACAGTAATTTGCAATTTACAGTGACTAAAAATGACTCTATATTTAAAAAATTGTATCCATATAATTTTAAGTTTTAATTAAGTTACTTTTGTTGGTTCAAGTTTAATGAATGTAACTGAAAGACATATATGGGATTTTGTGTTACCCAGAGCATTTTACGAAATCCTGCTAAATTAATCCCTGTGATGAAGAGCAAATAATATCTTGAGTTAATGATCATGATTTTAATTGTTAGATGGTGAAAAGTCATTTAAATAAATATTTTGCTGTAAACAATGGCCAACACTAAATTATTTTCTCTTCTTTTGAGTTATCCATTTTTAATTATGAATTATTTTTAATTATGTTGGTGGTTTTATACTTATTACAGGCCAATGGGCATTTGATGATTTCTGGACAGCTAATAAGAAACTGAACTATCCTCCTGAATAATTAAAAGAAAAATTATTTTTCTGGCAATCTTTTTCTCTTTTATTTATTTTATAATTTTTTCTTGGTTCATTTATTCTATGACCTCCTTTTTCAACTCCTTATTTACAATTTCTCCAAATTTTAAGTGGTTGGAATAATTTTGTTTCCTCTCTGACTTTTTAGAAGTGAACTGTCTAATGGGTAGCCAGTAGCTTAATATAGCTATGTACACTTAAATTTAAAATTAATTAAAATAATATAAATATTAAAATTAATTTCTTAGTTGCCCTAGCCATAGTTCAAGAGTTTAATAGGCACAGGTGGCTACTCTTACTCTATTGGAAAGCAAAGATTTATAAACATTTATAAACATTTCCGTAATTATAGAAAGTCCCCATAGGACAACGTTGTTCTAGAAAATGTCTCTATTTTACATATGGACAATTTTTTTTCTAATTGAAAAGTCTGGAGTACACATGGCAGCACACTACAGCATATCTAATGATTTTGCATTATTTTGACATATATAATAAAATAATTTAAATAATTTAAATAGCTCATTATAAAATGATGAATATATCATTAAAAGCAATGGCCAAGTTAAAATATTTTGACATAATTTTTTATAGAAACTGAACCAGATTTAAAATTATTTGGAATTTTTGTTAAGCAAAAAATGAGAAATATTTGTGTATATATATTTTTCCCCGATTAAAAGCTGACTCCTATATCAAGTGTAATTTGTAATCCAATTAATCATTTGTAATCCAATTAATTATTTTTACCAACATATATTTAGTAATGTCCAAGTGTCAGCTACAGGGGATACAAAGATAAATAAAGCGAGGGCTCTGTCTTTCGTAGGGGGGCTCTATGAGATAATGTTGAGACAATATGAGTTTGCAATGAGCTGGGGAGGGTAGGGAAGAGAAGGACCACATCTGAATCGATTCCATTGCCATAGACAAGTAGACCTAGCTACATATGGTGGGGCACAGGGGGGCCCAACACAGAGCTCTATAAATAGCTTTTATATATTTATTTATTTTTAGATGTATTTCAAATATGCGCCTGAGTGACAAGGCTAAGTGCCAGAAACGTGTCCCTGAATAGCAAACTCAAACCAGTGATAACCTCACCTGATCTTGAAAAAAGTGTCACTAGATAAATATTATTGCTTCTGTTCACTGAGGTGGATAGAAAGTGGGCACTCTGTATATTTCTCATTGCAGAAGATCTTAATGTCATATTTTCAAGATCATCTGCATTGCCAAAATCTCTCAGTTCTTATATGTCATTTTAAGGTTCGTTGAACAATGCCATCCTTTGCATACAGCTTTATTGACCATGAATAACACATGCGATTGACTAGTAATGATGCTTTAAAGAAAGAATGCAGGTAACAGTAAAGCAGTTGGCAGTGTATAGACTAGAGTGGCAGATATACTAAGAGGAAGAGAGGATACTGTCAGTTGGGAAGTTTAGAATAAAACAACAGTAATGTGCATGTATCAGTGTATTGTTTTGAATCTAAAGACAGTGCTTATGAATGTTTGGTGCTATTTCTATTTTGCGTGTCTGGTATAGATCCATGGGAAAATTTATTTCTTCCAGTCAACCGGAAATTATTCTGTAAAGTATATTTGTCAATGTCCATCACAGTGATAGAAATAAATTCAGAAAGAATTCAGAAAATTCTTATATAATAAACTGGTTGGTGTTTGATAACTTTTCATTCAGATGTCTGCTAGTGGAGGTCATGCTGAGTTTATACTCTCTAGGTGGAAGGGTAGACTAATAAGTCCCTTTTCTAAATCAAATATAAAAATTAAATAGGAGGGCCGGCCCCATGGCTTAGCAGTTAAGTACGTGAGCTCTGCTGCTGGCAGCCCGGGTTTGGATCCCGGGCGTGGACCGAGGCACTGCTTCTCCGGCCATGCTGAGGCCATGTCCCACATACAGCAACTAGAAGGATGCGCAGCTATGACATACAACTATCTACTGGGGCTTTGGGGGGGAAAAATAAATAAATAAAATCTTTAAAATGCTAATATTACACCTAAAATAATTAACATTAAATCTCTAAAAAAAAAAAAAAATTAAATAGGAAATTGCTAGAGAAATATCGGACCATAGCATAGCATCATAATTGCATGTCATCATAAACTATTTATACAATAAAAAGCAATGGCTTGGATATTAAAATATCCATATTTTAAAACTCAAATAATATTCATGTGAGCAGCACAATGGATCTTTTTGATGCAATAACATGAAGTTCCTTATTGAAAAAAATCCAGACCACTATATATTTACTAAATCATATTTAAACATAGTAATTCTTACTTGATTACTAATGATATACATTTTATTTTGTTTATTTATTTATTTATTTTTTTGTGTGAGGAAGATCGGCCCTGAGCTAACATCTACCAATCCTCCTCTTTTTGCTGAGGAAGACTGGCCCTGGGCTAACATCCATGCCCATCTTCCTCCACTTTATTTATTTATTTATTTTTTTGTGAGGAAGATCAGCCCTGAGCTAACATCCATGCTAATCCTCCTCTTTTTTTTGCGGAGGAAGACCCGCACTGAGCTAACATCTATTGCCAATCCTCCTCCTTTTTTCCCCCAAACCCCAGTAGATAGTTGCATGTCATAGTTGCACATCCTTCTAGTTGCTGTATGTGGGACGCTGCCTCAGCATGGCCAGAGAAGCGGTGGGTCGGTGTGCGCCCGGGATCCGGACCCGAAGGCCAGTTGCGGAGCGCACGCACTTAACCACTAAGCCACGGGGCCGGCCCCCTTCCTCCACTTTATATGGGAAGCCGCCTCAGCATGGCTTGCCAAGCGGCGCGTCTGTGTGTGCCCAGGATCCAAACCGGCAAACCCGGGGCTGCCGCAGTGCAGCACGCGCACTTAACCGCTTGCGCCACCGGGCCAGCCCCAACATTTTATTTTTTAGACTCTTTTGGTTAACTATTTCCAATTCTATGTGATAGACAAAGTCTGTAGATATTTGTTAAAACGAGGATTTTAATACATTGCTAAATATATTTGCATACCAATTTACGATTTTATTAGTCTTTAAAATATGGAATAAATTAGCTAGCAACTCATTGTACATTCTTTGGAAAGGAAAGGAATACAATTTTGGCAGTTTTCCTGCAGTTAAAAAAAAGTCAATTGTAAAAGTGCTTTTCATATTCATAGAAGCATAAATTGGTAAATCTTTTAAAACTCCTTGGTGTGACTCCCAACAAGGCACTGAGTCCAAAATTCTCTGTATTTTTAGAGCAATACTATACCCTACAATACCCCTAAATGTTATCACTCCAGACTTCAACATTCATCAATAGATTGAAATAAGATTCTTTCTGAAATAAGGCTGTGACTCGTGATTTTGAGATCTAATTGCATAGACCCTGTAAAAGCCATGAATATAGATGAGAAAAAAGTGCTGAGTTAAGCAAGACATCTATAAACAACCTTTTACTTTGAGGAAGCTGTTTAACACAAACGTGTGGCTGAAAATAATGAAACTATTTTTGTATAATGAAAATATTCAATTTATTACTATTAGTTATTTTCATTTATATTGCTTAATATTAGTTGGCAAACAGCTCTGAAAATATGGACTAATAAATTGTAATGCTAAGTGACACATTGGCTTGAAAATGCTTATATCATTCTTGTATAAAAGAATTGATCTCAATACACAAGAAGTTACGAAAAATATTTTATTGACACTTTAGATAACACAAATGAAATAATATTTTACAATACATTTTCTTGTATCACCAACAAGTTTTACTTAATATCAAACACCTACACTTGAAGAATGCAGGAATTATGTATAGGATCTATGGTCCCATGTTAAAGATATTTGAATAATTATGTAAGGCTGTGCTTCCTTACACAAAATCAATATAAATTCGACAACCTTTTAGCTAAATTGGTGATCACACTAAGAAGATATTCACAAAGCCTCTGCAGGTACAAAAATAACATGAAGATAATATGTAAAGGACTCTGTCGCAGATGGAATTCCTCCAGAAGCAAATGAATGTGCAGAGTGTTTATTAGAGTATGCTCTCAGGATCAACACTTGAGAAAGGAAACAACATTGGGCAGAGGGAGAAGTTGGTCTCAATGCAGTCTCTACAAAGGTCTCAGCTACCCTTGTAGTTAGCTCTGAAGATGAAGTAACTCTTTGGTATTTTCCTAGATGGGGCTAAGGCACTGGGATTTTGTACCCAGGATGACTAGTAATTGCCTGCAGGTTGACTGGGAATACGACTTTGGGTGAGGCAGCTCTCTTCAGACAATTTCTGAAGAGTATGAAAACTGAGAGCTGTTATCTATCTCCTTTTCATGAGCTGCAATTAACAGGAAATAAACCAACAACTTCCATGATCAGTCCTAGGAGATTAAATTTATACAGTCCTATAGTCCAGGACATGCAATTTTCTAGCAGTATGGCTTGGTCCATACAGTTCCAGCTTCACAAAAATTAAAGATAATAAGAGTTGATTTATATGTTAATTTAAAGCAAAGATCTAAAAAACTAACTTTAAGTAGATTATTTTATTACATATATATTTATACTATATACATATATAATAGTGAATTTTAGTTATCACTCACAAAATACTATGTGAGTTTTTAAAACTTCAGTTTTACCGTTAACAAATAAAGTCAGTGTAATACAAAGCAAATCACACATATCCTTTCAACCTCTAAAACCTGTATGGTAAATAGACAAAATAATTTAATTATACATAATCTAGAATTTCAATGTCTTTGTTGTTTCATCTGTGATTTATCAATAATTAATATCACTTATTGATTGACTGATGTTGCTTGCAATAATTATACAATTATATAATTGTTTTATAGGATGTTAATGATCATTTGACATTTATGCTAAAAGTCTACATGAACTTGAGACAAATCAGTAATTGAAAAGATATTTATGAAGAAATTTCGATGTGCACAATATTATGCTAAATTCTTCTAAATGATGCAAACAAATATAATATTTCTCTATATTTTCAATAAATTATAATCCAATGGGAAATATAAGACACAAACAGGTAATAAACAATAAGGAATACTCTGAACGTTGTACTGGTGGGAAAATACTTCATTGCATCACCAGAAGCACATGGGTTATAAGAAGATTATTAAATAAAAGAGTTGGCCTAGTTCTCTGAAAGAGAAATAATACTAATTTAAGGGCAGTTATATATATATTGAATTACATATTATATTAAAATAAAGATC
The DNA here is from genome assembly GCF_020826845.1 of Diceros bicornis minor. Classification (NCBI taxonomy): domain Eukaryota; kingdom Metazoa; phylum Chordata; class Mammalia; order Perissodactyla; family Rhinocerotidae; genus Diceros; species Diceros bicornis. Next base: position 51,582,228 of record NC_080759.1, on the reverse strand, counting down.
TTGTGGAAAGTGTCATTATTTGGACTATACCACCAGATCTTTATTTTAATTCATTTAAAGTATGTTTTGATTTATATTACCGAAAGGTATACATGAGTGTTTCTAAATGGTTTAGTTCTTCTTGTATATTTTCTTTTAAAATAATTTAAAACTTTGCTTTTCAAATTTTATAAAATGTCATTATGTATTTAATAGGAACTATATTAATTTTGAAGAATTGACTCATTTTAATAATTTCTCATTGAAGAAAACGAAAATTCCCTCGAGTTATTTATTTAATTTTGTTATGTTTTTTATTCAAGTTTCCTGTTGTTGTTATTTTCTCTTCTGTTACTGACTATTTCATGGGCATCAATTATACTTGTGTTTTCTTCTTCTTTGTACTCCATAGCTTTTAGATCCTCTGATTTTTTTTTCCTACTGGACAATTTGTTTACCTTGATTCACAATCTTGTTTTTATTCTATTTCTGTTGTATTCTCATTTTGTTGTTCTTTCATTAAATTGAAATAACAATTAATTGACTAAAAAATGCAATAAAGTTGTAAGGAGTTTCTCACATGTGAGCTATTGGTATGTCATATATATATGTATATGGAAGACACTGTAGAGATTGTATCTTCATGTTTTCCATATATGGGTGTCTTGGGACAGAACTTATATAGTGTGTGTGCATTATTGTTCCTTCTCCTGCAGTTCTAAGTCTAGTAATTTATCTTTTAAGAAATGAGGGCTGAGTGTTAATATTTATCAACTTTTCTGTAACTTGACGTCAGGGGGGAGGAGAGGGAAAAGGGATCTTTAAATGGCATGTAATATAGTAAGCACAGGGTATTGCTCTCCCTATTTGAGATTATTAGATGATACATAACTTTTAACAGGAGTCAATATATCTCAGATCTTTTAGGGAGAAGGGAGATTTGGGGATAGGGGAAATCTATTTCCATGGAGAGACGCCCTTAGCCTTCAGATATGTCTTTAATTCAGTGGATAGCATTAGACCTTTTTCTTTAATCAGAAAAGGTTTACCCAAATGTACATACCTCCAGATTAGATCTTTCTCCAAAGCAAGTATTTCCAGTATTCACAAGCTGAAATTTAGAAACAATAAAACTGCCACTTAATTTTTCTCTCTCCCAACTTGAAGTATTAGAAAAAAATTTCCACGGTTTTTAATTTATACTGATTCTGGGTGCTAAGAAGAGGAGTAAAGTATAATTTTGTACAGAACATTTGCAGTATAGTAAAGTAAGATGTGTTGTTTTAACTTTTGGATTCATGCCCTTAATTTAGACTAAACAAATTACTTTATTACGTCTTGAGTAAGAGGAGGGTTTCCCATGTGGGAGAGTCTTAGTATATATTTGTGTGTGTGTGTGTGTGTGTGTGTGTGTGCCTGCCTGTGTGTCTGTGTCTGTGTGTTATATGTTTGAGAGCTGGGTATGTCTGTGCATTTTAAAATATATCATATATATTATTTTATATTTATATGTCTTATATCTATATAAACCCACTTAAGTCTGAAATCCTGATTTTTCCTCCTTAATATTTTAATATAACGTTGTGAAATACATTAATATATTTCCTAATGTTGAGTCATTTTACATTTCTATTATCAACCTCATGTATCGATATTTGGTCATATGTTTGTGTGGACTATTTTAATACCTCTCAGAATTAATGTTGACTATATATATATATGTGTCTGCACAATGATCATGAGTGCCCCTGGTTTATAAAATTTTTGTTTATCACCCCACCATCTTTACTGTCAGGGGTATTATCGGCTTATACTGATTTGGGTAAAAGTCATGTTATAAAGACAAAAATAAAATTTTTATTTAGTGCTTTGTTTAATTTACATTTTCTTAATATGCATCCATATCACTTAGAATTTCAAATGTGTTGGCAAGTATTAGCATAAATTTGTCCTCATATCATTGTATATATGTAATTATGGCCTTTCTGGTTTCTGTTATTAATTTCTTTTAATCTTTACTATATTTCCAGCTCATCATAATTTTTCTCCTACACTTTCCAAGTACATTTATTTATTTATTTATTTTTTATTTTTTTTTTAAAAGATTTTATTTATTTATTTTCCCCCCAAAGCCCCAGTAGATAGTTGTATGTCACAGCTGCACATCCTTCCAGTTGCTGTATGTGGGACGCGGCCCCAGCATGGCCGGAGAAGCGGTGGGCGCCAGGGATCCGAACCCGGGCCGCCAGCAGCAGAACGCGTGCACTTAACCGCTAAGCCGTGGGGCCGGGCCCAAGTACATTTATTTTTAAAACTCCAACTTCAAGTTTTTATTACTTTGAATGTCTATTCCTATACTCGTCTCCCTTGCATGGGTTCTTTTTGTTAAAACATTGCTTTCTTACCCTCAGTTTATGTGTCCTTGCAAGATTCCGAGTGCCCTGACCAATTAGGCTAATTGATCATCTAATCCAATTATTTAATTGAAAAATGAACACAGGTATTGAATGGGGCCAATTAGAATAATGTTAGATATTTTGGAACTATAGGGGAATGAGTTATCTCTTTTTACTGGAATCATTAGCTATGAGAAAATGTAAGCCCAGAATTGCTAGAATTTATTTGTGCCACGTATAAAGAAAATCCAGTAGAAAATGACAAAAATATATAACAGGAGGGCCCCAAGCAGTGTCTCCCCGACTTTGAGGCTATGGATCCAGCTCAGAGCACAACAGACACCTGAACCTCCCAGGTGTTTCATAAAGCTTTTCTTGCCTTAAAACAGTTTGAGCTGTATTTTGTTATTTGCTACCTAAAGAATCCTAACCAATACTGTCATACGTTGCTCCTCTTTTGTTTCCTATTCTATTTATGTGCTAGATTGTGTTTCAATAGCTTGAAAAATACATTTCCCAGAATCTTCCCCCTTGTGTGGTTTCAGTGAGAACTGGCTAAAAGTAAACATACATGATATTTGGAATGAGGAAAGAAGAACCGGTTACACTCGGGGTTGCCCTAGTCAACTGTGTTGATGGACAGATATGGAGTGCTTGATGGGCTCTGAGCTGTGCTCACTTTTCTGCATTTCCTGTCCAGTTCAACTTTTCTACTATTGATGCTGGAAACCAACAGCAGCTCAAGATGGACCATTAGGAGCCTCCTTATATTCCCTCACAGAGAGAAGTAACAGCCAGACCACAGTTTCTTCAGAAGAGATAGTTCCCACAGACCTCTCTCTCCATGAGGGACCCCTCTGTGGTCCCTCTTTGATGGCCAGATGCACATGGTCAAGGGTATGTAATAGGATTTGTAGAGTGTGTGAGCCAAGGAAGGGAAGGATATAGCAGAAAGTCTCCATAGCCCCCCTTGAGAGGTCATTTACAATAGAAAGCTGAAAAATGCTTCATTTTTGGTGGCCAACCTGCTTAAAAACACTCAAGTCTATAAGAATGAAAGTTCACAGTGGTCTGCTTGCTTATGCTTAATTATAACAATATAATAACAAAAAGGAGAGAACAATTCTGCATATGTTTAAGAGTAGAGAAACCTTTAGTATAAGGGCAACTCTGAAAGATTTTCTTCAGCACAAGAGGATGACCCAAGCTTAGTTGAAGCATGGGAACTATGGCTATTTATAATGAATTACTTCTGGAAATTTCAGACTTTATGGAAGATTTCTAGGAGTATTCTACTTCTTTAGACTTCTTAATAATGTTTTTTTCTAATTTGTGGGTCTCAGAAATACAGAAGTGGAATTTGACTGTGAAGGAAAGAGGACTGACAGACTATGTGGACTAGAGAGGCAGCCTTCCTTCTCAGTCACAATTAAATCTTGATGTTAGTAATTCTGAGCCAAGGACATTGATGCAACCCCCAGTCATCCAAGATCTGTAGATTTCCTCTGAACTCTACCTGACCTACTCTCCCAAGATATTAGAGGAAACTCAGCTGTGATTGAAAGGATTTGGTGTGGAGCACCAGGTTCCCTGATGGGAGCATAAAAAACTCTTTATGTTTTCAGGCGATAGGGCACAGTCAGAAAGCAATATTTGCAAGTGGGACTTTCGGAATACTGCTGTCATCTCCCTCTAGGAGAAATGAAGGTGTGGTTGAGCATTGAGTTGGAGGAAGAAGTAAGTACAGCCAAAAACCTGAAATGTGGCATTAAACTTCCCTTAATGTAACTATGGTTCTTTTTAGCCAGAGTATCCGGAGCAGAATGTGAACTAGAGATTAAACTCTTAGAAAGAATGAAGATTAGTGATGAAGAAGATGCTATCTCTTGGGGGTACTAGCAGCAGTTCTTCTCAGATGAAGAGAATAAGTAATTCATTACATACTGGGTATATTTATATCACTTGAGACGCAAAATAAGAAAGCTGCCATGTAATTAAGGACTATTCAGCATGTGGTGCTATTACCCTCAGAGGACAGCCTGGAGAAAGTACCTGATGTTTAAAATACATTTTTTATATTTTGCCCTACTCCATAAGGCACGTGGAGGGAGAATTTGGAGGACAGATGCTGCTTTCAGGAATTGCAGATACTTTCCTAGAGAGAAAGTGAAATGGGTGGGAAAATAATTATAACAACATCTGGCCCATAAGTCTTGTTAAGGAGTGGAGAGTGTCTGTTTGGCAAACTGTTTTGGAAGTCCCTTAGTGAGGGGTCCACAAAATTTTTTTTCTGTAAAAGACTACAGAGTAAATATTTTAGTCTTGCCGTCCACACAGTCTTGTTGCAACTACTTAACACTGCATTTTTAGAACAAAAGGAGCCATGTACTATACATAAGTGAATGAGTGTGGCTATTTTCCAATAAACTTTATCAAAAAACAAATGAAAGATGTGCTGGGCCATATGTGATCCACAGGCTGTAGTTCACCCACCTCTGGGTTCCAAGATGAGGTCATAAGGGCATGTGTTATAAGAAGACTGTGAAACAGAAATAAGAGGTAAGTGGCTACATATGTAACATCAGAACTTTGTGGGAGTGGCCAGGAGGGGAGGATGTAGGGAGTGACAGAGGTAACAATACCAGGCAATGAGGTAAGAAGCTTAGGCCTGTGGTGAAAGGTGGTGGAAAGGAATTCCTGCTGATGTATTGACCATAGGATAATCTATTATTCAATTTTATGCTATTTGAACAACTACAGTGTAAGCCCCTCCGCCTCGACTTTCAGTAAAATTTGCTTTATAGACCACCACACTATAAAATAAAAATTTGGTTAACCTATGTTTACTTGCTTAGATTGACACTATTAAGGAATAGAGATGGATTTTCATATCTGCTTGGCGTGGATCAAAGAGATAAGAATTGCATTGGCATATGGTGAGACTGATATTCTGAGTCCTGTGGACACTGTAACTGTCCAGTGTCCAGAGAACCAGGGACTGTGAGATCTTAAGCACTTAATAGTGTGCAGAAATCCTGGGGAAGATAGCAGACTGTTGACGTGAGCTGATATCTGGGTAAAAGAGAATCTCAAGCATCATTAGACTATTGCAATAACTGTGCATATATTAATTCACCTGATAACATTGTCACATGAGGGCCCACTAGGTCTCAAGAAAATACGTATTTTATTGCATTCTTTCCTAAACTTTATTATGTTATTGCAAATGGCAATCTGAAATCAACATTTGCTGAATTCGGTGCAAAAATTTGTTGAAACAGAGTTTATTGGTGTGTTTTTTCTTATTATCTATGTGATCCTGTGGATATAATTTTGTGGGATTGAAGAGACCAGCTGTTTTACTGAAATCTTCACTGTAAGCATCTACCTCCTATCTTAACTCCTGTAATGCTGCCATCACTATTGGAACATCATAATACATATAACAAGTATTTATTGAACACTCAATATGCTTGAAAACTTGCCTATGGCATTGAGGATGTATCAGGGACCAAAATAGACTAAGATCCTTATCTCTCAGAGCTTATATTTTCCTTTCTTTTCTTTTTTTTTTTTGGTGAGGAAGATCAGCCCTGAGCTAACATCCATGCCAATCCTCCTCTTTTTTTGCTGAGGAAGACTGACCCTGGGCTAACATCTGTGCCCATCTTCCTCCACTTTATATGGGACGCCGCCACAGCATGGCCTGACAAGTGGTGCGTCGGTGCACCCCTGGGATCTGAACCCAGGCCACCAGCAGCAGACCGTGTGCACTTAACTGCTATGCCACGGGGCCGGCCCCCCTCAGAGCTTCTATTTTCAAGGGGGAGATTGACAATATACTTTCTCAAATAAATATTTTATACAACGTCAGATGTTGAAAAGTCCTATGAGGAAAAATATAACATGATGATGAGATATGAAGTGGTGGAGTAAGAAGATGTTGTTTTACATCAGGAGCAGATGTGGGGAGGACAGAGATGGTCTGCGTGGTGAGGTGACGGACGAGCAGAAATCCAAATGTAGTGAGGGGAGGTTCCGTGTGGATATCACAGACAGGTGGAAGAGCCTGTTAAAGGCCCTGAGGCGGGTATGTGTCTGGTGAGTCTGAGGATCAGTAAGGAAGCTAGGGTGCTAGATAACTCCATTACTTAATCACTAAAGGAATGAATGAATGAGAAGTGAGGATGTTTTCTATATGTAGATGGGACAGAGAAATTTCAAAGAGCAGGAAATGTATGAACAAAGCTTGTCCAGGGTCTCTGAACTATTAGAACAAACCCATGACTTGGGCCCTATCCTGTTAGTACTACAGAGCTCTTGAAAGCTTTTGAGCATGAACGTGACGTGGAAAAATGAGTATTGACAGACAATTTTTTTTGCAGTGTTATGAAGTGAAAACTGAAATGTAGAGGAAATGAAGAACAAGGAACGAGTAAATAATGGAGTATTTTCACATTATACATAAGGAAAGTGGGAATGAAAATAAACAATAATAGACATTACAAAGGAAGATGTGATAATACAAGGTAAGTAATTCAAATTTGGAGCAAGGATGAAGTAATCAAATATGGCTCTAAGATTTGGGGAATGAATAACTGATGATATGATGGTATTGGGGAAGAAAGAAGATGAAATTAGTATCATATACCTGATTTAGGGGTAGATTAATTGTGAAGTCATGGCTTTCAGACTTAAAAATTCAACATGTTATCAGATAATATTAACTCCAGTGATCAGGAGGACAGAATTGTTAGGACGTCAAATGGTTAAGTCTGGTAGTTGAAGTCACAAAAGAAGTGGACTCCAAAACAAGAGTATCTGAATTCAGAATTTCAGAATGTAAAGAATGGTCTATTGGGGAAATCCCAACTTTAGGAAATAGGGGAATTAAATTTAATTTTAAATATTAGATTATTTGACATATTTGAAGTAAAATATTAGATAGTCTTCATACATGCAAATATGTTCATATGTATGCATGTAATATTCTCCAAAGCTGTTACAATGTAAATTTATTTCAATTTCTGGTCATCATGAAGGATTCTTAAATTCCTAAACAAAATATTTACGATTGGAAAATGACTTTTTGTTTCTTGTGCATTATTTCTTAAAATATATTTGTTTCTTAAATTTGTATTTAAGTAAACCTATTTTAACATAGGAAGTGTATAAAACAATTTACAACGTGTTAATAATAAAAAGATGAGTAATCTAAGATTATAGTAGACTTTATTATCTAAATAATAATGATGGCAATAATAATTATGATCAGAAAATAACTAACATCATGATGAGGCCCTACTATGCGCCTGGCATTTTTCGAGACAGGTTGCCTGTTTTAAGTCATTTAAACATCACAACACTCTATTAAATTTGTGCTAGTGCTTTTAATAGTTTACAGATGAGAAGACAGAGACATGCAGAAGGTTAGCAACTTGTTCGAGGTCACACAGCTAGCAACTGGCAGAATGAGGTGCAGAGTCTCCGTTCTCTAAATGCTAACATTCCCTACCATTTAAATATCAAAAAGATGGTAGGGATTATGCATAGTCAATAATACATTAAAATTCTATGTGAAGAATACATTTTATTTGACAAGGCAGCCTTGTTAAACAGATTTTTTGAAATATTTATCTTTGGATGGGTTTCAGGAGCATGTAGAGAGTGTAGAGGTGGTGAAATTTGGCTCTCGAGTTGTTGAAGTAATTCAAGTGCATGACAATTAATTCTTGGACGAAGTAAGTTTTATATGTTTTATTGTGAGAAGCCAATTTCTCTTGATTTTCATATAATTTTATCTAGTGCCCCTCAAAACAAGGGTTTATATTACCCTAATCACTGAAATTATTATATCTCAAACTTATATATGCTCTTAAGGCTTGTATCAGTAAAATACACACAATAATCAACCAAAAATTATACCACAATCAACAATAAGACACATCTCCAAAGAGTTTATAGAAAGTTCTGTACATGCCTTTAATGTCTACATAGATTCATGTCCATAACTCATCTACAACATTTTCCCATCCAAGTTTGGTAAGATACTGAACATTCTAGTTGGTGTGTATACAAATAGAGCAATATTCTCCATGGTGTTCTCTATCTAGAGAAGACAGCATTAAATTAATGGTAAGGGCTAATTCCATTTCAAAACTATATCCTTAATATCAGACAACAAAATCTTAATTCTAAATGTCAGGTGTGTGTGTGTGTGTGTGTGAGAGAGGAAGATTAGCCCTGAGCTAACATCCGTTGCCAATCCTCCTCTTTTGGCTGAGGAAGATTGGCCCTGGGCTAACAGCTGTGCTCATCTTCCTCTACTTTATGTGTGGGACGCCCGCCACAGCATGGCTTGATGAGCAGTGTGTAGGCCCGTGCCTGGGATCTGAACCCAAGAACCCTGGGCTCCGAAGCGGAGAGTGCAGACTTAACCACCATGCCACTGGGCTGGCCCCAGAAATGTCTTTTTAAAGTATGAAACTAAAGTTTTGTAATCCAACTCCTGATAATATTAATGGGAGACACATGAAATAATATCCTTTGGGAATCTAGAAAACTTACAGATGACTTTATAAAGTGTCTCTCTGAATTAGAGGCACTATAACCATTTCTTCACTTATAGAATTATACGTATAATTTGCACAACTGCAAATATAAGTTGCAAACTGCAACTCAAGTATCATTATTTTTCTATAATTAAAAAGTACCCTGTATAGTACATCTATGAAGGAAGAGATCAAAATATATTACTTAAGTTTCTCTTAACAGTCACAGATAAAATTCCTTTTCCATAAATGCTTTGCAGTTTACAAAAGATAATAAAGCAGTACTTTGAAAGAAAAGAATTTTTCCAAACAGTATAATTTTAGAAATATGTAAAGAAAATAGGTGGTTTGCCAGAATTGTGATTTAAGCTTGATAAATTAGTAGTAATTTCCTTATGATTAATCTTAACATTATTATTCTTTTTAGAAACATTACATATTTTATCATATCCTTCCTAAAACTACACATGGAAATTTTTGTATTTACGAATGTGTAAATTTAAATATAATTTATGCAGAAACAGCTTGGAACTATGTGGGAGAGTCTGATCTCTACATGTGATATATATTTAATGTACAAAGCAGATTTAAATTCTGCTACAGTTTTTAAGTTTTCTTACAATCTTTCTCTACATTTTTGTTACCTTTTTTAGCTACACAAATTCTCTTTTTATTTGGTTTTTACATTATGGTTTTCCAACATTTACCTCTATTTCTACAGTCTATGATTTTATATCATTGCCTTTCTGTTGCCCCATGTGTCTTCAGATAGAGCTTGAATTTTCCTTGGTCTCCAGTCTTTGTCTCATAGTTTTCATATTTGTTGTTTCATTACTTGCTCCCGTAACTTCAGATTGGGTAATTTCCAGCAGATTAGGTAGGAGAGGTTCGTTCATCCTCTCTTCTGTTTGATCTTTATCTACATCATATTCTCAGATCTGTATCTGAAAGGTAGGTTGAGTTATGCAAATCTGAGGAATGTCCCCATTCCTTGTCTGACTTCTCTCTACTGCAGATATGCAGATCTGAGAACAATTCATTCCCTACCTACCTAACTCATCTACCTTTCTGAGATTTCAAAAGTTCATTACCATAAGAGGAACTGCATTCTTCAGGGTGAATTTGTAGTAAGACTCTTCTTCATTCTCTGTTCCTATAAATAAAGCTTTAATTTATGGGCATCACATTTCCAAAATTCAATAAAAAGTGTGTCAATGATATGTCACTATGATAGGTAGACTAATAACCCACCATCCGAGGATGCATATACCCTAATGCCTAGAACCTCTGAGTATGTTCTTTTGCATGATATAGGGGACTTTACTGATGTGATTAAGTACAGATTTCCCCCACTATCCGAAAGCAGAGCATTCCTATGAAATATTTTGTAAACCAAAATGGTGTAAAGTGAAGAAGCAATTACCATTAATTTATATGGGAAAAAATTTTGAGTGTTCCCAGACCCAAAAAATGACCTACCATATCATATCTAATAACACATAAAACGTAAAGTAATTACTAACATGTAGTAAAAGAAGAGATGATATGATAAATCAACAGCCTACATAAAGTAGAAATAATGCATGTACAGTGTAGTTTCACTTACCGGAATCGAGAGGACAGCTAGCACACTGGAAGGCTGAGAGATGGTGGTGGTGATGATGGAGTGTTGGGCTGAGTCTTCAGAGGTTTGGGTGGAGGGAGGTACAGGAAACTGGGGACTGGGAGAGACAGGAAGAGGGTCCTCAAATATCTCATAGCCTTCTGAATCCATTAAGGCAGGCAGGTCACTAATGTCTGCACCTTCCATGTCTGCCTGCCTTGAGGTTGAAGGTCAAGGTTCCTCATCTGCTGTGGCTGATGTGGAAGGCTTGAAATAAGACAGGATGCTTGACTGCTTAGCCTCTGTAATGACTCCTGCAAAACAAACACTGAACGCTATTTTCACTTTTAGCCTTTTTTGTAAAAGTGAAAACCCTCTTCGGATAACTTTCACTTAGTGAACACAGGTACTAATGTAGATTTTTCATAAAAGCAAAATGGTGTAAAGTGAGCTTTCAGATAGTGGGGGAAACCTTTATATGGATCTCCAGAAGGTGAAATTATTCTGGATTATCCAGGTGGATCTAATGTAATCACATAATTCCTTAAAAGCAGAGAACGTTTCTTGGCTAGCTAAGAGAAATGTGACATGAGAAGAACACAAATTGCCTTTATTGGCTTTGAAGATGTAGGAAAAGACCCATGAGGCAAGAAATTCAGCAAATTATACGAGCTGAATACAATCCTCAGCCGACAGCCGGTAATGACACAGGGACCCAGAACTACAACCCAAAGGAGGGAAAAAGAATCCAATTTCCAGAGTTGCTGAATTATATTAATTGAAGTGTCCAGTTTTCCACCAAAACTTATGAGACATGCAATCAAGCATGAAAGTCTGGATTATACACAAGCAAAAAAAGGAAAACAAAAAACAAAAACGGTAAAAAGAAACTGTGAAGAAGCACAGATTTTGGACTTACTAGAAAAGAGGCTTTAAATTGGATGTTTTAAATATGCTAAAAGAAATAAAGGAAACAATATGTATTAGTTTTCTAAGGATGCCATAACAAAATACCACCATCTGGGTTGCATTAACAACAGAAATTTTTCTCACGGTCCTGGAGACTGGAAATCCAAGATCAAGGTTCAGCAGGATTGGTTTCAGGTGAAACTTCTCCCCTAAGCTTGAAGACAATGCCTTTTCACTGTCCCCTCACATGGCCTCTTCTTTGTGGAGGGGAGGGGTGGTGGAAAGAGAGAGAGAGAGTAAAGGAGCTCTGGTGTCTCTCTTCTTTTGATAAGAACACCAATCCTATGAGTTTAGAGCCCTTCTCTATGATGTCATTTAAGCTTAATTACCTCACTGAAGGCCCTATCTCCAAACAAAATCCCATTGGGGGTTAGGATTGCAACACATGAATCTGGAGGGAAAAAATTCAGTCTATAACAGTATGCTTAGAGAACTACATGTCTCATTGAATAGAGAATACTAATAATGTCATAAAAATTATGACGAATAAAAATTCAAGACTTGAAAATTATAGTGACTGTCATAAAAAATTCACTGGAAAGGCTCAAGAGCAGATTTCAGCTGTCAAGGGAAAGAATCAATGAATATCAAAATACATCAATTGAGGTTATCCAATCTGAGGAACAGAAAGAAAAAAGAATTAAGAAAAGTAAACAAAGCCTTAGAGACCTTTGGGAAACCATTAAGCATACCAACATACACATAATGGGAATGCAAAAAGGAGAGGAGAGCAGTGAAGATTTAATATTTTAAGAAATAATGGCCTGAAACTTCCCAAATTTGATGAGCAACATTAATATATACATCCAAGAATCTCAGCGATGCCAATTTTGATAAACACAAAGAAACTCACACCTAAGCACATCAAAATAAATCTGTTGAAGGCCAAAGGAAAAGAGAATGCTAAAAACAACATGAGAGAAATGATTCTTCATGTATGTTATGAATTGAATTGTGTACTCCCAAAATTCACATGTTGAGGCCTTAACTCTCAAAGCAATTCTTTTTGGAGATACGTCCTTTAAGGAGGTAATTAAGAATAAATGAAGTCATAAGCATAGACCCTTAATATTATAGGACTGGTGTCCTTATAAGGAGAGGGAGAGACACGGGAATGCACAAACACAAAAGAAAAGCCATGTGAGAACATAATGAGAAGATCTCTATATGCAAGCCAAGGAGAGTGTCTCCAGGAGAAACCAACACTGCTGACACCTTGATCTTGAACTTCTAGCTTCCAGAATTGTGAAAAAACAAACTTTTGTTGTTTAAGCCACCCAGTCTGTGGTATTTTGCTATGGCAGCCCTAGTAAACTAATATGACATAGAATTCTTAATATGATTAACAGTTGATTTCTCATCAGAAACCGTGGAGGCCGGAAATCAGTGGGGATATCTCAACAAAGAAGATAATAAAGATGGCAAATAAGCATATTAAAAACATGCTCAATACCACTTGCCAATACGGAGTGTCAAATTAAAATAATGAGATAACATTATATTCTATTAGAATGGCTAAAATAAAAAACAAAATCTAGCAATACCAAATGCTGGTGAGGATGTAGAGAAGGAAGAACTCTTTTTTATGCTGGTGGAGAAGAAAAATGCTACAGCAAATTTGGAAGACAGTTAGACAGTTTCTTACAAGTAAATAGAAGCTTACCATATGATCCAGCAATCACAGTCCTAGATATTTATCCCACAGGTTGAAAAACTGTGCCCAGACAAAAATATGCATGCAATTGCGAATAGAAGCTTTATTCATAATCTTCAAAAGCTAGAAGCAATGACATTGTCCTTCATAGATGAACAGATAAATAGATGGTAGTAAATCCATGCAATGGTATACTTGAGCAGTATAAAGGAATGAGCTATCAAGCCATGCAAAAATGTATAAATATTAGATTCTTACGGCTACAGGACAAAAGCCAATCTGAAAAGGCCATATACAGCAGGAATCTATGTAGCTGACTTCCTTGAAAAGGTAAAACTATAGAGACTGTAAAAAATGTTCAGTGGTTGTCTGGAGGTTGAGTCTTATGAGAAGGTTAACTAGATGAAGAATGAGGGGTATTTTGTGGTGGTAAAACTATTCTTTATAATAGTTTAGTGGTATTACATGACACTTGACTACACATTTGACAAAGTCCATAGAAGTTTACAGCACAAAGAGTACATATATGTATGTTTATATATTTATAAATGCATATATATTTAGGAGGTTAAGGGTTTATAGGATAGAATGCAGACTATATACTGAAAATGAGCAATTAAGTAAATGGATGGCAAATGATGAGATGATGGGAGCCAGTTTTCTCATTGTTGGACTGGGAGGTTATAAATAAGCAAGAAGAAAAGGCTAGGATAAACATGTAGTAATATTGTTTACCCTAATATTGACACATATGGATACATATAGAAATATTTGTAGATATGTGCACATATGAAGGTTGGTATACACATATGTGTCCTTGCTCTGTCAGCTCAGAGGACCTGCAAACAACAGTACCTCAGTAGCAACAAGCACATCTGGTCCCAAACCTTGTTTCTAATACTATTCTCCAATAAAAAGAACCAAAAGTCCTTAATGAAATGGCTGATGCTAGGAGTGAGCAGGAAATATAGGAGATGAGCCTGGAGCATTTTGTAGTACCAAAAAGTAAGGAAGTGCTAAAATCTCACACACACACACACACACACACACACACACACACACACCCCATTATGTCAAAGGGAGCCAACAGAAAATATTTCCAATTGTCAAAGCTGGAACAATTTGAGTAACAAATAAAGATATATTGGATTATAATGCAAAGTTTAAAATATCTATGAGTACATATTGATATAACTAAATGATTATATAAATGAGGGAATCGACAAATCCAAGTGCAGAACAGTACCAAATTTGTAGATACTCTTTAGGTTACATTGAGATTTTGTAACTGCACAGCTCCTTAATTGTAGACTGTGCATAGTGACTGCCTTTCAAACAGTGAAGTACGTGAAGGGAGAAGAGAATAACTTTACAGTCTGGCAAACACTACCAGACTACCACAGACAGTTGATCAAAGGTAAAATCAACAGTGTGCTAGTCTATACTCTTGACATGATATAATGAGAATGACATTTTACCTCTTCTAAAAAACCCCATAACACTGTCTAATCACGAGAAAAACATCAAACGAATCCCACTATGGGGACGGTTCACAAAATACTTGACAAGTAATCCACAACACTGTCCAGGTCACAAAAAGTGAGAAAATCTTGGAGATTGTCATAGGCTAAAGAGATATGAACATTAAATGTAAATAATGTAGTATCCAGGATGAGTTGCTAGAACAGAAAAAGGACTTGGTAAAAACTAAGGAAGTGTGAATAAAGTCTAGATTTTAGTTAAAAAATAATGTATCATTATTGATTCAATGTGACAAATATACCATACTAATGTAAGTATTAGCAAGGAAAACTGAATATCTGACATAGAGGAACTCTTGGCACTATCTTTAAAAATTTTCTGTACATCTAATACTATTCTTTAAAAAAAGGGGCCAGGTGGTGGCTTGGTGGTTAAGTTCGTGCAATCCGCTTCCGCGGCCCCGGGGGTTCGCAAGTTCGGATCCTGGACGTGGACCTATGCACCGCTTATCAAGCCATGCTATGGTAGGCATCCCACATATAAAGTAGAGGAAGATGGGCATGGTTGTTAGCCCAGGGCCAATTTTCCTCAGCAAAAACAGGAGAATTGGCAACGGATGTTAGCTCAGCGCTAAATTTCCTCACCAAAAATAAAATTAAATTAAAAAGTTTATTTAAAAAACTCTTTTGTTGGCCGGAATTTTTCTTCACCAAAAAAGTAAATATCTTTCATATTCTGATAATTAGCCTCATTACTTGTATTTATCTCATTTTGGTTACCCCAACTAAACATTTATATGAAAATCCAGCCCTTGATATCTGAAAGTAAAAAAAAAAAAAAATTCATTGGGAATATAACACAACCTCAAAAATTTTATTTTGCATTTTTTGTCCTTATTTGAAACAGTGAAGGATTTGTACTATTCCAAATATTCCATTTATCCTGTTATTCTTTTTTTATTCTAAATGTTAATGCTCATTTGTATTATATCTTTTATTATTTATTTTAAATATTTTGTTTAGAATCATCAAGTATGGATATTGTATGATCGTTTATAACTTGTGACAATATTCAAAAGCACCTTATAATCTCTTAGGGTTGGCTATGTCACAACTGAGAATAATGTACACTACATATGAAACAGAAACATAAGTCAAGAAAATTAATATTTCAGTACTCTATTGTCACAAGTTATAAGGAACCAGTGCTTTCATTTAATATTAACTTATTTATTTCTGCCATTGTACACAGGGACAGTCCAATAACTTAAAATTGGTAAGAATTCTCTATTTCTGGAGAAAAAAAAAAAGACACTCTATTAGAAGATAGGACGCCATTTACCAAGGCATTTTAAACCAGAATTCAGATAGAACTAAGGTTGAAAATCTACAGTGTTTTATTAAAAAGGTAGCAACTTTTCTGTAATTTCATTACAATGATTATCTTCTAGGAATATATTATATTATCTCCTATGGTAAAATGACAATCACAGTCCTCAAAATGATCCCTAAGGCGTAGTGAGAGAAGAAACATGAAAGTAAAATTAAACAAACCATTAATTTGATATTGCTTTTATAAATGACTTTACAGTCTCTACTTTTAATTAAAATACCAGGCTATGTACAGTTCAGAGCTAATCTCGAATTCTTTTTTTTTTACTGTTAAACAAAGTACAGAATATGCTTATTTTCCATTGTAGTTTTCATGAAAAACACTTATAATTATGATTTAAGCCATCAAGGTGAAGCAGTGTTCTATTCCTGTCATCAAATTGTGAATTATTAGTATTTTCTGTAAGTTTGGGGCAAAGAAAAAGAAGGTTTAATAAAAGTTTAATAAAGTTTTTGGCATATGAATATAGCATGGTTTGAAAGGGCAGAAAATGTGAGATAAGACAAATTTGTGGTATTTTAGTCTTTGAAATATTTCTTCAGGCAAGGTACAAATGGACAATATTCAATTCCAAGTCATTTCTGCAAGTTTGTGGCAAATGTCTGAATAGTCTAAAAGGTATATATGTGAACATTGGGCAATAGATTTGAAAAAGTTCATCCAGTTTATATGTCTTTTAAAATATACATCACCAAGCCAGGCCTGAGGGCCTAGTGGTTAGAGTTCGGCATACTCCACTTCAGTGGCCCAGGTTTTTTTCCAGGTCACGGAACCACACCACTGCTCTGTCAGTAGCCATGCTGTGGTGGCCACTCACACAGAAGAGCTAGAAGAATCTACAACTAGAATACATAACTATGTACTGGGGTTTTGGGGAAGAAAATAAAAAAAGAAGATTGGCAACTGATGTTAACTCAGGGCAAATCTTTCCCAGCAAAAAAAAAGAAAAGAAAAACAGAGAGTGAGACATATACTTTTATTAATAAGTAAATAAATAAATAAATAAATAAAATACACATCCCTGAAAAGTTTAGGACAAGGTATTCTAGGCAAGTGTATATGGAGAGAGATTTTCAATAATACCTAACTTTCAAATAGGATGACAGTAATTGATTCGTGAACAATTTCAGCTACAGAAATTTCATTATAGAATGATTGATTAATTAATTACCAGATATCTAACATATGGCAGACAGTGGGCCAGACATTGCGCCTGGCAGTTAATGGTGCGTTTAAGATAGGCTAAAATTAGTTCACCAATGTTTTGATTGTTCACACAATAAGTAAAAATTTTTGAAGATGAATCCTCAATATGTGCATGTATTTTATATTTATATACCATACTACCAACATATTAAGTTTATTTTAAAAACCGAATAAATAGATAGGAAAAATAAACAAATTTATGCTATTTCCTTCTCATACACAAACAAAAAATTCAGTGCTTCCCATAGGAAAATGGCTTCCATAAGAAACCAGTTTCTCAGAGAGTTTCTCAGTGATGGAATCCTCCAATTCCCAGCTTATTTCAGACCCTAATCTCTTTCACACTTTGGGAGACCCTATGTACAGTCTATTCTTAATTTTTCACTCAAAGTTATAGAAGGCAAGTTACACAAGTTAGGGTGATCTAAAATATAAGTTTGTTTACATTTAAAATAAATGTTTTTTATTCTTGAATTTTAATTCAGAATAATATTTGAAGCAACAAACACAAAGTTTTAACAGAGTCAATTTAATCATGGCTACATGCTGTGCTAAGCATGTTCTTATATTATTCTCAATATCTTTCTGAAATGTTGTTTTCAAGGCTAAATGGCTAGTAATTGGTTAATCCAGAGTGAAATCAGAGAAAGTGCTCTTATTTAAGGAGAAAAACCAAAACAACAACAAAAAAATGGCTGTCCAAATCTGGAACTTTTTGTTTTTCTACAAAGTAGAGCCTCTTGGAAAGATATTTTATATAAATATTCTGAACAAAATCAGTGATTTATCCGGAAGGTGCGGGAAGAGGGCACCTGGAATATTTAATTATTGTTATTGTTCCCATACAACTAATTGAAAGGATGTGGCCAAATTTAAGAAAGCAATGTTGTAATTTCTGACTTGCAACCTTAAGGAGTTAGATACTAATATAGAGAGAAGATCTGTTAAGCCAGCCCGTCTGGGGCATGATGTAAAAGAAAAAGCCCAGTAGAGCCAGGAGTCAAGAGTGAAAACGCCTCACCTCTTTCTCTCACGGGACACACTCTGGAATTTGAGTGCGGAGTTTAACATCACGGTTCTAGAATCTACGTGGTCTAATTTCAAGTGGTTTGGCATCCCAGGGTTACTATTGCCTGTGTAGATTACGTTTTCTCTGTGTCTCAAAACTTCTAATGCGTTATTTAAAAATGTCAGGGCTATAAGGGTTAGTAGACATCATCTAGCAAAAAAGAAGAAAAGCTCATTATAAAATTAAAATTACATCCAGATAAAATAAATAAATTCCTGAATAGCACAGTGGTTTTCGGTGCCAAAGGAGGAGAGGATTTCCCATCTCTTAACTCCAAGACTGACACTAGATTCATTACATCATATCATACAATTCAAGGCATTGTTGTTTCTTTATCTGTGTGTTTTTTATTTAATATTATTATTATATTTTTTCTTTGTGTTAAGGTGACTCACAAAATTCAAAAGATTGCAATGTTTGTCTACAGAGAAACTTAGAAGAGAATCGTCTCTGAAGATAATGTACACATGACGCAGTTGTTTCCAAAATGAGTTTAGCATCAATCTCTTAAACTATGAAAAAGTCAAATTTTAACCTTTGAGAACACACCTGGAAATATTTCAGAAGAGGAAATATATAGATAATTATATATTATATATTCAGAAGAGGGAATATATGGATAGCTAAACAGGTGAAAGATGCTCGGGAAACATCTAAAGAATAACCAAATGGAACAAGCTATCATCTACAAAGAAAGATATCAGAATAATTCAATTGAATCTTTCAACACTCTTTTATATCATCAAAAAGAGCCTCCTGTCTTACACAATCTAGTTTTTACAATCACACGTTTCATCTGAAATGTTATGCTTCAAAAAAAATCATATTTGAGAAAGTTTGAACAAGAAGCTTAAAATGAATAAATACAATCCAGTACATTTAACTGCATTTAACAACTCGCTGTATATACAACCAAAATTAAATTGAAAAATGACTTTAAACACAATACACTGTGCATTAACACTGGTTAAACTCTATCATTAGAGTATTTTCACTAACAAACAAAAAATGGAAAACTCTCTTCTATTCTCCTCCTCTCTTTTTATCTCCCTCCTTTCCTTTTCCTTCTCTCTTTTATTAAAAAAAATTCCTCTCAGCTAATTGTTTTCAGTTTTCAGGATGGGGCAACACACAGACATACATGCTTAAAGTTTGATTTTCAAGTCTTTGTCATTTTTTAACCTTTTCCTGTAGGTAAAGATGCCCCCTACTGCACTCTCCTCCATTGCTGGTCTCATAAGAGCACTTACGGAAAAGAGAATGGAACCCCTGATCAGAGCCTTGGGTCCAGAACAGGAGACCCCTCCTGCTCCTTTGGACTTTTCGTCACCAATGTCATTATCCCGAGAAAACACACTGTCACAGTCTGTTGCATAACCCCACAGTGGACAATGAGGTATCTATCCTACCTGGAATGGCGTTTTCTCCCCTTTTTTTCTGGTGTTGAATGACATTGCTAAGCAAAATCCCTTTGTAGCAGAGCTTTCATACACCTATGCCTGGTAGATACACTGAGGGTGTTTTCACCAACACCCCTCATACACAACTGTGAAGCAGAAAAGACTTGAATACGAAATTCCAGTCACTTAGACAGAGGTTAATAGAAAACTTCTAGTATTAATCCATGTGTGAACATGAAGTACAATCATTAAATATTTCCTCATAATTATTAATGTGGTACTTTTCTTTCAAATTTCCCTGAATGTCAGGCAGAGAAGCAAGTATCTCCTATCAGTTAACTAATATATTCATTGATGTGAATAATCATCAGTGACAAAAAGCAACAATTTCTAAATTAATCCGTATTCAATATCAAATGAATACAGTTGATAGAGACTGATTTTTAAATTGATTTGTAAATTAATAAACAAAAGCATATAATATACACCTGAGAGTGATGTGGATATGATTATGAATATTAGTATAGATATGGACTATAATCTGATAGAGACAACAATAAAATATTTTAAAGACAATGGGACATGCTAATTTCCATTATCTTTCTATATTTGAAATGATATAGCATAGCGTAAAGCATCCTCTGTGTTGAATTACAGAAAACAACTTATTCTCTCACCCATCCTCATGCTAGATTTTTAATAGGCTAATTTCTTATAAAATGCAAATGTATTTGAAAGCACTATTTCCACCTTTAACCTAGAAAAAAATCATGAACATTTTTAGTTTATATTCCGACTATCACGGCCTCATGCTTTCGACAATTCACTATACACAGTCAATTTTTTGAACTTCAGATTTTGGAATTCTTTTAGTGTCATTCCACTCACATCATCTCTATGACTCTTTGATCCTTTATTGTTTTGGCTAATGGAGCTGTGGAGAAGAAATTCCTGCTCTCTGCTCACCAGGGAAATGACATGCCTATGTTGATGATAGGAATGGTCTCATATTTTTGTCCATCGCCAGCTTGTCAGAGTTTGTCTTTTAATATAATTTTATAATTTCATATGAAATAGATATCCATGTAAAAAAATCAAATCTGATTTTATCTGAATTAAAATTGTAAAGAATTCATTAGAAGGTTAATGGAATATACACAGTTAGTAGAATAAATATCATTTAAAAATTGTGATAATAGGTGAAAAGGTCTGATTTAAATAGAATATCTGAAGAAACTCTGTGGGGACTGTGGAAGACTTGTAGAAAAAAAAGAAATGATTTGGGTAAATTTTCAAATTAAAGTCAAGCTTGGCCAGAAAGGTGTGGGGGGTAGAATGAAAACCTCAGAATAACAGTGATTCAGGTATATACTAATAATATAGAAATAAGTTATAAAATCAAGGATAATTCAGACAGCAAAGTCATCTGTAATATATTTCAATTTGCCACTAATCACTGATTTTCAACACATTCATTTTAAAGAAGTTTTAGAATTTAAAAAGCAAATGGAGGTAGAATAAAATAATTCTTTGAAAGAAAAAATATAACGTTTAAACAATTAAAAAATATAATATGGGTCATTTTTAGGGAATTTTGTCATGAATGTCACATGATATAGATCTGATTTATAACTCCATTTGGGATAAAAAGTCTGGTGCATGATGAAATTATTGAAGTGACTCATAAGAGTAATTATGTTACATTATTGTGTAGCAAAACCTTTTCTTAACTATGAAATATGACAAATACTGAAAAGCCATGTTTTTTCTATTTGATATGAAGCATAATTTTATTGTTAACAACATATTGTTAGGTAATGAATAAGTCCTCAGTATTTACTATGATGAGGACACACAACGGCTTTCAGGATACACAAAGATAAAAAAGAAAATGTGTCATATAACTTCAGGCTTACAACTTTTAGATGGAGAAGAGACAACTTGAATAAAACAAGATACAATTAAAATGTAAGAAAGGTATTTAAAAAATAATGTAGTGAGAATGCAAAATGCTATTTTGGAATACAGCCTGACAGTTTCTTACAAAATTAAACATACACTTCTCATACAATCCAGCAATTGCACTCCTTGGTGTTTACACAGAGGAGTTGAAAATTTATGTCCACATAAAAACTTGCACAGGGATGTTTATAGCAACTTTATTCGTAATTGCCAGACTTGGAAGCAACCAAAATGTCCTTCAGTAGGTGAATGAATAAACTGTGGTACATCCAGACTATGGAATATTATTCAGCACTAAAAAGAAAATGAGCTATCAAGCCATGAAAAGACACGGAGGAACCTTAAATGCGTATTACTAAGCGAAAGAAGCCAATCTGAAAAGCTTAAATACTGTATAATTTCAACTGTATGACATTCTGGAAAAGGCAAAACAATGGAGATAGTAGAAGTATCAGTGGTTGTCAGGTGTTGGGGAGAGGGAGGTATGAGCACAGAGGATTTTTAGGGCAGTGAAACTGCTCTGTATGATACTGTAATGGTGGATACATGTTATTATACATTTATGCAAAGCCCTTAACATGTGCAACATCAAGAGTGAACTCTTATGTAAACTATGGACTTTGTACGATAATGATGTGTCAGTGTAGGTTCATTGATTGCAATGAGTGTACCAGTCTGGTGCAAAACTTTAATAGTGGCGACAGCTGTGCATGTGTGGGGGCAGGGAGTACATGGGAAATCTCTGTACCTTCTGTTCAGTTTTGCTGTGAACCTAAACTGCTCTAAAAAATACAGAGTAAGTCTTGGCTATTACGAATAATGCTGCGATGAACAAAGGGGTGCATATAGCTTTTTGAATTAGTGATTTCATGTTCTTTGGATAAATACTCAGTAGTGGAAGAGCTGGATCATATGGTATTTCTATTTTTAATTTTTTGAGAACTCTCCATACTGTTTTCCATAGTGCTTGCACCAATTTGCATTCCCACCAGCAGTGTGTGAGGGTTCCCTTTTCTGCACATCCTCTCCAACACTTGTTATTTCTTGTCTTGTTAATTATAGCCATGAACACGATGCAGTCTATACAGAAGCTGAAACATAATAATGCACACCTGAAATTTACACAATGTTATAAGCCAATATGACCTCAATAAAATAATTAAAATTTGAAAAAAAAAATCTACTAAAAAAAAAGCAATGTGGAAGCACATATTGGGATTTATTTCCTTTGGTAGCTGCTGAAAATCATGGAGAGTAGTTGAAAGTTGAGGAGCCTTGTGCAGCATCTAGGATTTCACCCAACAGGGACAAGTGAAAAGATTTTCCTAGAGACTGTATCAAATGTCAAAATTTTTAAAGGCAGAATGTCCCCAAATGCAAAGCTCCCACATCTTCCTGTAACTCAGAATATTGTTGAGAGTGGGAGGGGCTTGGTAGATTGTACTGTGAAACAGTTATAGCTCTGAATGAGGTTTTTTATTGGTTTGTTTTGTTTTGTTTTAAATTTTCACATAGAAAAAGGTAGGCCTGGGACCCATCATTCAGAGAGGAAAAAAAGTTAACCGTATGAGAAAGGTATCTGGAGAAAGTACGATCACCACTAAGAGTGAGGAGGAAAAAAGAAAAAGCATCAGTGCAATCAGGATGCTAAGGGTGACATTTTCTTCTAGCCTGTTCTGAGATAGAGAACTGCAAGACTCTCCCTCTATCACTGACGACAAGCATATCACGAAAACCTAGGGATTAAGGACTCTGGCAGAGAAGATGCCTTCTTCTGTTCACCACCCACAATGGCTGCTGAGAAGAACTGAGGTTAAGCCTTGCAATATTCCTCCTGCCAAACACCATTGGCGTTATGAATAAACTATATCTCCCTCTTCTCCCATAGTTTTCTTCCCAGGAACTTTTTCAGCACAAGAGAAGAAGAGAATAGATATTTCCAGTTTTTCTAAACCGTGATAGGGTTAATGTAGTCTTAAAAATACTGGCCTGAATCCTAACAGTAGTGACCTCTTTGCCACAGGTTTTCTAAACCAATTTGCAAAGAAAAACTCCAATAATAGCAAAATGTGTGGCCAACCACTTTATCACAGCATGATCTTGATGAACACAATGGACTGCCAATATGAACAATTTCAAAAATGTGTAAGTCAAACCACTATGAGTTCCTCTTATAGTATACACATTGCCTTAGAAAGTGAAAGACACTTATGCGTGTTATTTTAAGGTGTTTGAACACGCCAAATTTTTCAGGTCTCAGGAACATTGCACATGAGTTTTGTTGTGAAGCCAGTGAAAGGCCAGTTCTGTACTATGACTGACATGCACATTTTCTTTCTCAGTTCTATTAATACTAATTTATGACTGCTGATAGTGCACGATCTTTCAGAAATTTATGCAAATGACTTTCTGAAATGGATCATTAAATATTTGTCTTTTATCAAAATACATTTAATTTATCCACTTATAGCATTCAGCTAGAGAAAAATATAAAAGTGAGACAACAGCTTTTTATATGAGAGAAATAACCAGGAACCTCTTCCCATTTTATATACCAAATAGCGTTTGGTAACATACAAAAACTATTTTTTAAAACTAGGAGATATCGCTGTACTTTTACTGTTTCTGCTACATTTAATTGACATGGCAGAATGAGTGGTTCTTTCCTATCATAGTACTATTTTCATGATTCATCTTTTCACCCCTCAGTCTTTGCTACATCAAATTTTTTTTTAGCTCTATAATGAATTATAACATGCAAACAAAATAGTGTACAAATTGAAGAGTATCTTGATGAATTCTCACCAAGTGACGACAATGTGTGACCAGTGTTAGCAGAACATCACCAGTACGTGGAGGCCTCCCCATGTCCCTTCTCATCATTACTGCCCCAGTTGCAAACAGTACATTGACTTCCAAAACCATAGAGTAGTTTTGCCTGTTGATGAATTTTATGTAATTGGAAACTTACCATATGTTATATTCTCTATTCACCTTCTTTTCTTAAAAAATAATTTGTGAGGTTCTTCCATATTCCTGTGTGTTACCTCAGCCTGTGCCATCTCATGGCTCTTTTGGACTCATTGTGTGAACACCTCCAAATTTCTTTACAGCTTTGTATAATGGTGCTATGAACATCCTTGTATGTGATTCTTTTGAAGTATTCACTTCTCTTGAGAATTGCAGAAAGAGGATAGCTGGGTCCTAGATTATGAATAATTCAGGTTTAGTAGGTACTGATGGACAGTTTTCAAAAGAGATTGTAGCAATGTATATCCTCACTAGCTGAGCATGTGAGTTTTGGTGGCTTTACTTTCATTCTTAATACTTGGTATTGTATACAGTAATATTGTGATTTGTAATAAGAAATACGTAGTTGGTCTTTATCCCTGTTTCTGGCCCAGAGCTCCTAAAATCCTTGGAACGTCTTAAGTGATGAGATGATAAAGGTGTCTTTTGTTATATTTAGGAGGTGACTTTTGGAATGCCCCTAGATCACCAAAGGTTGGGGTTGGTCACCAGAGGAATCAACCATGTAATTAGAGGGGTGGAACTTTCAGTCCCATTCCCCTGAACTACAGGAGAGAAGAGATCTGGAAATTGAATCAATCACCAATGGCCAATGATTTAATCAATCTTGCCTATGTAATGAAGACTCCATAAAAACCCAAAAGGACAGAGTTCAGAGGGCTTCCAGGTTGGTGAATACTTCAATATCTGGAGGACAGTGGCCTCCTGGAGAGAGCATGGAAGCTCTATGCCCTTTCCTCATACCTTGCCCTATGCATCTCTTCCATTTGGCTGCTTCTGAGTTATATCCTTTTATAACAAATTGGTAATCTAGTATGTAAATGTTTCTCTGAGTTCCGTGAGCCACTCTAGCAAATAAATCAAATCCAAGGAGGGGATCACGGGAACAAAATAGTTTTAATCTCCAAATCATCACAGATGGTAAAATAGAAATACACATGGTCTGTTTTAGACACATTATACCAGTGTGTAAAATCCTAATATTAATAAGAGCTATATATATTTTGGTGTCTACTAGGCACCGTTCCCACAATCCTTTTGTTTTAGACAGGAGAACAGTGAGAATCCTAGAGGTTTAGACAATACAATTTGCAGTTGGCAGAGCTCTACCCCTGTCATGGTGCTCCTACTCCAGGCCTTTGTGTTTGGGAAGGGTTTAAGGTGAAAAATACAAAGAAGGCTTAATAGAAGAACTGATTGAGTCTAGAAAGATGAGTAGATGTTCATCTGAGATGTTCAGGGGTGGTCCTGAGGAACACCCTTATTTTCAGAAAGTCATCCCTGAGATGAAAGACATGAGCATGGGAAGCATTACGGTCTGTGGTAGGAGTGGAGGTAGGGTAAGGCTAGAAAGAGGAAAGGCTGGAAAGATAAGCAGGGGACGCATCATGGAGGGCTTAAACTGAAAGAAATGGGGAGATTTGTAGGGATTTGAACAGCTGTCAAAAGATAGGATAAATTTATAGATTTATAATTCAGTCCATATATAGATCAATATATGACCAACATTCTTGTTTCCAAACTATTTAATGAGTGCTTTAAAAACTCCTCTAAAATTTTTGTTTGTTTAATGAATTGAATATAATATAAGGCTAATGAGATCAAAGATTCTACTGAAAACCTACTTGTGTCTGCTAGAAGGTGTTAGATCCCCATCTTCTATTTGTTTAAAAGAAAACAGATCATGTTTTTAAAAGATGTCCAAAAGACTAAAGAGTCTGGCACTTAATGCAGTCATGGAAAAAATTTGGATAAATAGTTCCACATGTATTGTGGAACAAGATTCTGAATATTATTTAGTTTCCTAAAGTTTGATAGGAAAAAAAAATGAAAACGTCAATTCCAAAATTGAAAGGAATAACCTAATTATCATCAGAGACATATCCCTCTGTGTTTCCTCTTACAGAAGCCCTGATAAGCCAAGATATCTTACTTTTGTCCTTGTAGTATTTTTTCCTTGATCTCTGTGTCCAAATTCTTCTAAGTGCTATTATAAATTATTTTAAATAACCATAATTTATTTTTAATATGTAAAATTTAAAAGTAATTAAAATAAATATTTAACTGATTTATGCATGTATTTACATGTCTTAAATTTAGGAATTTTCATCAATATTTTCCTCTGAATTTTATTTTTGGCTATCTAACAATATTAGGTGAACCACAATTTATGATGTCACTCAGTTTATTAACCAGAAAACGGTAGTTAAAACTGATTTTATCTTTTATCTACTCTGACCTAGATTATTAACCAGCCAAACTCTCCCTAAAGACAGTCAAAGTGAACAGCTATAAATTCCATAGAACTTAGAAGACAAATAATAGACAGAGAGAGACTGACATAGTCTTAATCTTGTTACTCTCATAATCACACTCTTCTATTTTTGGCTAAGGTCAAAATCAGGGCGAGAGAAACACATATGGTCACAGTGCTCAGTCTAAAGTGTCTCTAATATATGGAGACAAAGACAGAATGAATGAGCTGATGCTTCACTTCCTTTCTGTAAAGTAAGTTCCCTGGTGTGGAAAAATATGGCAATGAATAAGACATTCTTTTAGTTCATGGGGAGAAGTGTTGGCACAAGAAAGGAAAGAAAGAAGACAAATCCATATGCAGAGCAACTATGCTTTCCAATGAAAATGAATTGCTGCCCTTCCGGTATGAAGGGGTCCAATATAATTCATCTGCCCCCAGGAGGCTGGCTAATTCTCTTAGGCACAAGGCACTGTTAGGGACTCACTGTCAGTCTCTGCAATGGCTGGACAGATCAGATGTTGCTGAGACCATGCATTACCTCTATGCCTGGCCTCATGGCCACCTCATTCATATGGTCATCAGGCAAGAACAAGAAAGGATGTGGAAAGAAGCTGCCTTATATCCACAGAGTAGGTCATCTTGAACTCCTGATTATGAAGAGCATTCACTGAAATAAATGCCTTAATGAGCTTCACACAGGACAAAAACACCCTCTTACCCTGACTCATTCTGAGAGGTTCATCCAAAAACTTTTTCCTAGACCTCAGCGTTACCAATTTTCTTATTTTGTCCTTTCTAGATCCCTGATTATTCAGCCAAATGTCCAGTGACTGCCAGAAATAACTGTTGCCATCTCTCCTTTAAGGCCCAGTGAACGATCATACGGGCCACTCATAACTATGCCCATTGAGGTTATTTCCCTTCCTCACTGCCCTTCAGGGAAACACTTATGTGGAGCTGTGATGCTGCAGGCTTCCAGTCTAGGGTGATAGTTGCATTTGTGTGGAATCATTGGTAAACCAGCCACATGTTTTCTTCTATTTCTTCAATGCACTGACAATAGAGAACTCTCTCAAGGCCACAAGTGAAGGTTAAAGGAGAAATGTCAATATAGCAGCACTAAATGTCGTTGGAGACTCACTCACTTTCTCTTTCTACTTACTTTTGCCTTCAGAACTTGCTCAAGATCTATGTCATACACGCGATTTCACTTAAAGATGGGATTTTTCTGCGATCACACAATTGGATAGCTTAGTCGGTCAAACAGGACCCAAATAATAATGAAGAGCTCAGGTCTCACGGTTTCTCATGACCATACATCCGGTGTATGTAGCAAGATAGAAAATGTCTTTGCTTTTGTTTTTTTCTCAAAACTATGAGTAGCTAACTGCAGAAGTAGTCATGTCTTTGTTCCAAAATCTTAAGTATTTCTGCTGTGATTCTCCTAGTGCAGCCTTCTAGAGCTTTTTACTTGCATGCAACCTAAATCTGGTGAAGAACATTTTCTCTCTCATGGCTCCACTCAAAAAGGCAACCTTATGGGTAACTTGAAAAACAAAACAAAACAAATAAACCTTTGGAATATTCTGAAATGTGATATATTCCTCCAAAATCCAAAGAGAACCATTAGGCTTTGTATCTCTTTTAGTGATAGGATAGCACTTACACTTCACCTTGAAGTCTCAAGACATTTTAGATCTGTGATTCCTAAAACACCATCCAGGTGGTAGGTTCCTTAATTTTACGTGTTTTTATCTATCTGCTGGCATAGAAGAGTCTTTCCAAAGCATCTAGAATATTTCCTACTTCTTGTTCATCAAGTCCAACAGAAGGATATCATCAACATAGAGGACTACAGTGATATCATGTGCATGGTAAGGTGGTCAAAACTCCTGCAGGCCAGATTATTACAGAGTTCAAGAGTGAGCTCATCCTTGATGTGAGTAGGATTACTGCTGTATCTGTCAGGTTAAAACAAATGTTTCTTTGTGGTCTTTGCTAACAGATACAGAGAAAAAAGACTGCCCCAGGAATGCACACAAGTATAAAGTTCTCTTTTGATTTTCTTCGGTAAGAAGATCACATCTAGAACAATATTTACAATTACAGCCAATAACAATTTGGTTTATGCTATTCCACTCTCGTTCCCCAGAGTTTATCAAATAGTCTAGCTAAACTGTCATGTGATAGTAATTATCAACCTTGCATTTTCTAAGTAGCTAATGGGGCATAAACTCTGCAGTTCCTCTAAAGTGAGATATTGTTTTTGGTTTACTATTTTGATAAGGATCCAGTCTGTTATTTGCCCTATCTACCATGACAACCGTAACTCCATCAGTGAAAGAAACAATATGGGACTTCTTCTATAATGCTGAAAATGTTATTTTAATCATACATTCAAGAATTGAGGAAATGAATAAGTTTGAATTCAAAGATTCACTGGGCCAACTATTACTTGGGCAAAAAGACCATTCGTCGCCAGATTTACATAGGCTTCTATTCTGACTGCTGGAGGGCAGTTGTGTTGGTCCAGCTAACTGTACACTGTAAAGATAGAGGGAAAAAAGTTTTATATATTGATTTTTATATCTATATTCTATTTATATATAAAAGTTATATGTATATGACAAAGAGACCCGCACCTGAATTTTTTCTTCTCTTTTTGCTGCAAGACCTCGACCTGTGATGGAATCTGCCTTTGTGGCGGGGGAGAGTTGCTTCGGCAAGCTGTGCCTGGAGTTCTCTTGGCCTCATAACACCCTCCTGATCCTGACCCGGGGTGAGTCCTGGTGTAATCATTAATAGAGTCCCCTTTCCTCTTCAAGCTAGGGGGTGGAGGTGTGAGGGGGATAGGAGAAATCTGAAGCCTAAGTGATCTACCAGAGAGGAATATTGTCATAAAATATAACTAACAAAAAAAAAAACATACTTAGGAGCCCCCAAAACAAGTACCCAAAGTTATAAAAGCTTTAAAGCCTTTAAGGACCTGAAATCCTTTTTTTGGGGGGGATTGAGTTTGCATTCACTATCATAAAAAACAATGTAGAAACACGTACCCACAGGAAACATAGCTCAAAATCCTCAGCCATGTCTCTGCCACTAGTAACCTTGCCATAGGTTGATGCGTTGACCACCATGCCTCTTCATGTAACAGCACCGTGTATCCTTGCACATTTACCAAACATTACGTTACTTAAATTCACTAACTTCACAAATGTTTGTAATTAATTTCAACCTCTATTTTATGGATGATGCATATAAAGTGCCTGGGGAAGTAAATGCATGGAGTATGTATTGATTATTATGTTTAGCTAGCTTCAGAGTAGGTTTGCAAGTACAGGAATTTTCTGACTTCCACGTTGTGTGTCTTATGGTGATCCACAGACTCCCAAAATATATGAAATACAAAAATATTGATTAACCATCCAATTCAGCTATTAACAAGTTTATCTTCGGTATTCAGTTGTGTATGCGTGAGTATGAGTGTGTGTGTCTCTGTATAAAAATATATACGCTACTTCCTTTTATCACATTTTTTGTTTATTTTTTATTTTCTTCTGTTCTCATTTTTCCTATTTATTTCCAACAGCTTCATGAGACTTGTAGCTCATGCATATTGGCACCACATTTCTATGGAATTTGATAAAATAAACAGAAATAAATATACAAAAAAATCTGTGAAAAGGGAACTTCCTGTTTGCCAAGGATTATTGTGTAACATTTTCTAAGTGGAATCATCCTTAATTAATTAGGATAATATTTTAAATGTCTAATGATGCAATGCAAATATAAAATGCAAACAACACTGAGTGATGAAATTGTTGAAAAGGTGAGTAAATTAACAAGCTGGGGGATTTCTGATACTGGATTGAGATGTGTGAGCTAAATTCAGGTTAGACTGAGGTGTGAATTGAGGACTATTTTGAATTTCTCGCAAGACAATTACCCTGGTGTAAAAATTAGAAACTAAATCAGGAAAAGGAAAGATGGGGCGCTAACCTATTAAAATAGTTGGGATTAGCCCTGGAGTTACATTCTCTGTGAAAATATATTAGGCTTAGGTTGCTGTGGGCCACAGAGAATTGCAGCTGTTTAGTTATCTTTAATTGATGGATGTGAACCTCAATTTGAATTTTCTGGCTTTAATTTGGTTTGGGACTATTAAGTAGAGTGGAATAGTGCTCTTTGAGACATGACTTTATAATGGCAGACCTTACCATCAATATCAGTGCAAGTAGATCATATTTTTAAATCCTGTAGCAAAGCAATAGCCTTCAGTTTTTTTTTTTTGTGAGGAAGATTTGTCCTGAGCTAACTCTGTGCCAATCTTCCTCTATTTTGTATGTGGGTCACTGCCATAGCATGGCTGACAAGTGTTGTATCTCCATGCCCAGGATCCGAACCCGTGAACCCGGGCTGCTGAAGCAGAGCACATTGAACTTAACCACCCGGCCACAGGGCCAGCCCCAATAACCTTTAGATTTTATTGACCAAACCACCACTTCACCTAGAGAGTTGCCTCAAATATTTTTTAAGAAAAATTATGTTCAAACACTTATCAAATACCACAAAATATGTTATTTCCAATTAAATTCAGTATCAGCAGGCTAATAGGATTAATAGTATATCAGATATGGCATGAAAACACTGTTTTTTGGTGATACATTCTACATCCTAATTTACATCTCATTATCTTTTCTGCAACAAAATAATCCCCACATATGCAAAACTTCATTAAGGTGATTCCCCAAAGGGAATACAGACATTCCTAAGAATGTTTTAGCCCTGCTGTATCTAGTTTAATGTACTTGCTCTGAAACTACAAGGCATTATTGTTAACTTTAACATAATTTTTCTTTGAATCAATAAACATAATCAGATGCCTCATTTCTGATTCTCCTGCTAAAAAGGCATTTTATCTTTAAAATACTGGACTGCAATTTCCTCATTCTTGAGTAATTTTTCTGTATTTAAATGAAAAAAAATGATATTTTACATTTATAAAACATTAAAATTTGCAAAACATTTACCTTCAATTTATTTTTGTTACAAATATTGATGTGCAATATTCAATGTTTTAGTTAGGATTTAAAATTAAGTGTTCTTTTTTTTCCTATGGCACAATTAGAGTCAGTTGCCAAGTGTATAATATGAAATTGTCAGAATTATTTTGTATTCTCCTTTTTGTCTATAAGATATCAAGGGAAGTCATCTCTGATGAGGTAGCATAACAAGTATTCAGGTCCCCTTAGGTTTCATATGTCAAAGATATTTTGATATTTTCTTCCCGGCATATGACTCAGGGTTTCTTCAGCTGTGCCACTGCATACAAATCATTAAGTCTAGGTTCTCTTAGAGAAGAATCCCATCCCCAGCTATTCTAGGATTCCAGCTTCCTGAGCTCAAATGGTAGACATGATAATGAGAAAGGAATTCTCGTTTGATGTATACAGGCACAGAAGAGATTTTATAACATTATTTTTCCCCTTAAAAGAGTCATTTCTATTTTATCTCTTCTATAACTCATATGCCCATTAATGATCCCTCTTTCTTTCTTTTTTTCTCTATCTCTTCTATAACTCATATACCCATTAATGATCACTCTTTCTTTCTTTTTTTCTCTCTCTTTCTTTATTTCTTTTGCTTTCTTCCTGACTTCATTCCTTTTTTCCTTCCTTCCTTCTTTTCTTTCTTTTTCGATTTTTTCATATATACATGGGACATATATATATATGTGTGTGTGTGTGTGTGTGTATATATATATATATAAAACACTCTGACTTTTAAGTGCACTTTCATTACAACTTTAAAAATTAAATATCAAGTATAATATTGTCTAAAAGATATTTAACAGGGTTCTAACCCAAATTTTCTATAAGCTTAGCTGTAAAATTTTGAGCAATTCGATATCTTTAGGTAGTTCCTTTTTTAAATTTTCCATCTTTTAAATGAAGAGGATAATTAAGATATGTTGGTTTGTAGTCCATTCTAGTTGTAAAGTCATACAATTTTAATTGATTTTTAAAAAATAGA
This sequence comes from Diceros bicornis minor, assembly GCF_020826845.1. NCBI lineage: Eukaryota > Metazoa > Chordata > Mammalia > Perissodactyla > Rhinocerotidae > Diceros > Diceros bicornis. The sequence continues at coordinate 51,549,245 of NC_080759.1, read as the reverse complement.
TTTTTATTGGAGATATTTTTATCTCTGACAACGTCCCCACAAACTGGCACTTTTTAAAAGTATTTATGCATTTAAGTGATTGGATTATTTGATATTGTTAAAAGACTTTCACATTAAAGGAATTATTCATATCCTTGGAGCATGTAGTTAGAATAATGCAGAGAAATAATGCTCTTGGTTATTCTCACAGAGTGTATTCATTGTTCTCCTAATGTTGGACTTATTTTATCGAAGTGCGGAAGTAACAAATAACAGCCATAATATATTCTTCCCAGTGACTGTTTGCTGCTTTACTCCTACAATTTTGGCATTTTATTAGGTTTGGATTTTCTGACTTACCTTGCTCTGATGGTGTAGATTATTTTTTTAGGAGAGAATCCTCTCTTTCCACCGTATTCTATTGTCATGAAGTTATTTTCTTTCTCTCCTCCTGGAGCAAAAAGTTGTACTTTGCCCCAGACTAAGTCAGAGTCTGCTTTCTTTCTGAATCTACCTTCTCTCTGACTGCCTATCTTCTCTTCTCTTCCTTGAGGTAATCTCACTAAGGCATGAACTGCTGAAGCCAAGTTGAATTCAGGTGAAAACGTGTAGGAAGTTCATTTTAATTTCTTATACAAACAATATTTTCTAGTCAACTGTACCGGTGATAAAGATAGTCTGATATCTTACTTATATACTCTACTTCTCAATTGGTTCAAAATCTAGATGGGAAAAGAGTATGATACAGTCACTTCATCAAGCCACAACAAATGTCAACACAAGTCCTAATCTTTTGGTGACCCAAGAGTTTTCTCAAGGGATTTACTGTTTAGGAGGATCTCCTTGAATTCCTTAAAAGAGTACAAGCTTCCTAAATAAGCTACCATTTATTAAAATGTCTTTCTAAGTTCAGAGTGATTCTTTCAGTTCCTCATTCATAGTAAATGTTCAAAGCATATTGGTGAAATGACTAAATTAAGAGAAAGAATAAAAAGTCTCTTGATATATATACAACGTATCCTGTAATTTACCTGGCAAAGAAAGCTAGCAGATGGTGTTTCTATTTCTGAATTGACCTAAGATATTACTGTAATGGTTGTATAGATGTATAATTTGACTGATATTTTTCACGTTAATATGACATCATGGTTTTAGTTTAGAACGCGTTGTGTCGTAATCATCTTTGCGTTATCCTACCTACATAGCACAGTACATTGAACAAGATAAAAATTTAACAAATAATTGCTAAAATAGAGATACTTTTATTTCAATGGGGTCTGTGCAGAGTAAACTCTGTATTGGATATACATTAATTTTCTTCTGTAGTTCATTAAAAAGCCGTGGGCAAAATATAGACCTCACTTAACCTTTAAGGATTCTGGCTAGAAGCAAAGTTTATTTATCCCAGTCAACAAAACTCCCCAAAGGGAACAAAGTTATTCAATATTTAGATACTTTCTTGTGTTTGAGTTACACAGACAAAGGGCCCACGGCTGTTTATAAATCTCTTCAGCGTTACATTCTGGTTTAGGAAAATCAAATTTCTAGCATAGAGAATGTATCTCAGCCTCAGGAGATCACTTAATCCAATAGGAATTTGGCAACAACAACTGGCTTCAAGAGGTAGGCCTCAATATGTGCTCACTGATCCTGGAAAATCTTATAAGCACATGGGTTAGGATACATGCACTAAATAGGAATTTATCTGGTGAGTAATTAGAACAGAATACTTATTAGAATCTTGATATGACTCCCCTCTGTTATACAAAATAGGAGGACCACATCTTTTAGAAATCGTTGTGTAGTAGGTTTCTATTTTCCTATTTTTCTGAAATATTATCAAATGACGTTTGCTTCTATCTAAAAGAATCATCAGGACTGATTAGCATCAGGGGCTCCGTAGAACACTTAAATCAACTCCTCACCCCCATCTCTGTAAGCTCATCGTTCATAATTACCCAGGCTCTGTATAACATTTATATTTGCTGTTTGGGTATGTATTTGTTGAATGAGATTCCCATCATTTAACAGGCAGCCATGACTACCCAGATCACAGGCGCCAATTGCATCGTGGCCACCAGATTGTAAGTAAAATGAAATGAACATATGGAAATTGATCTGTGACTAGTTTCCCAGCCCTGCACTCCTAGATTTACTATTCGTTCTTGTTTTATAGAATACCTTAAGGGGAAAATATTGACGTGTCTGAAAAACAGTTTTATTTTTTTTGAAATTATACTGCTTTCAGTAATTTTAATAACTCAATAGATTTATTCCATCCACATTTACTTTTTTCAAGAAAACACTTACAAGAAGCCTATGCCACAAAATAAATATGAAAAGAAGTCTGTGTTTATGATAAGTTGAAGACACTTATTTACTTGTCTTTTTGTTATGTGGACAAGAGGAAAAAAAGTGTTAAGACAACAAAATGAATAATGTAACATGTTTCTATGACTACAGGAACAGACATATCGAAGAGGTCCTGTTGTTAAGACGTTTGACAAAGTAATAGGCAAAGAAGGAAAATTCACATCTTAGGTATAAAAAAGTTTGTGTAAACTAAATAAACAGCATAGTGCACATTCTGAATGCTTAATTCCATTTTGAGTAGGTAATATTGTAATGGGAGTGCTGGTAGTAGCTACATATAAAGAAATTTCTGTTCATTTCATTTTTATACAGTGTATAAAAAGATGTTTAAATGAATATTACAGAGAAACATCCTCCTCATGGAACTTAGGACATAGTGATACTTCTATGATCTCTAACAGTGCTGTTGTTGTTATAATATATTTTCTTAGGATGAAAAGGAATGAAAGATATTTTTCCTCTGTCATGATTAATGTAAGAAACTAAAATAATTCATAAAATTGGAAGCATTTTCTTCTTGAGATAATCAGAAATGTGAGGGCAGGATTATGAAGTGGGAAAAAAGTAATGTGTTTGGAATGAAAAAGTCAGGGTTTGAGTCCTGGGTCTCATCCTTCACCTGGATCCATTTCCTTATCTGCAAAATGAATGAGTTGGTCTGAAACGATCATTTCTCTTCAAGCAGTGAGTGGATATGTTCCAGACATCAATCTAAGTTTTCTGTCTTAGAAGTTGCTCAGACTCCACAGAGACAACCCAGACAAGCCAAAGCCTGCTCTGACTCCCAAGAAAGACCTGGTAAGTGCCCACTACTCAGCCCTTATTTTATCACCCTCTGGACACAATATTAGCCAGAGAGGAAGGTAGTTAGTCATTGTATTCAGAGTCTTTTTAGTCCTGGGGATGTGACGGATCACACAGTCTTTTTAATCTGTTGGGCTAAGCCCCCCTTCACATAAGAATCCCTAACAGAGAGCCTATCGTACTGTTTGATGATTATGCATTTACTATTCTGTTATGGAAACGTCACAAAAAGGACAAAGGGTATCTTTTTTTCCATTGAATCCCTAGTGCTCCATGCAAGGAACGGTATTTAAAGTCTCTGTATTGAAGTACTGGGTAGAACAAGGCTCCAAGTGCAAGGAAATAATAAAGGCTTTATCAGTCTAAGTAATAACAAGTCAGTATTTGGTTTTCATTCTTCATTGTTCTACTAAATATATCGTGCACTTTGTTTTATTTTCTTAGTATTGCCTCTATTGAAATTTTCATGAATTTATGCAAAATATCAATTTACTTGAAATCAACAATTTTTATCATTAAATACATCATTTTCATCATTAAAACAATCTCTCTACAATGTCTTGAGACTCTCAATACCATGCGAGTTGCTCAACCAAGAGTAAAGAATCAAATAATCTCTCTTCTATTAAAATACAACCATGACTAGTCAACGGGTCTCCTATTTCAGGACTTCTTTAGAAAAAAATGATTAATATTAGTTTATTTTAAATATAATTTCAGGACATAATTTTGCTGCACAATTGTTCTTTTTAACTTGAACATAAAAGAAACTTTAAACAGAATCACCTCAAATTTAACACAGTGTGCATTCATTACATACAAATTAGAATTATGTTTATATTTTATTGAACAGTTATTTATTATTCACTGAGTTATCTTCACAATATTTTTCCATCAGCAAATAAAAATTCATTACACATGATAATATTTAAGAATTTTTAACTAATAAAATGTCATTTAATTAGAAAATAACTGCTCTTCAATTAACCTGCTTACACGATTATCCTTGTTGTCGTTTGATAGCCTGGGTAAGTTACATATCTCCTACTTTGCGTATTGATTTCTACATAAATTGCATAGGGTTCAGATACTTTTATTCCTAAATTACATAATCTCTATGCACCTGGGCCAAACAAATCCCACTGTCTCTAGGGTAATTAGATAGAGTTAGCATAACACCTGCATTTGTAACACCTGGTGGCAGTAAAACGTAAGTGCAGATTGGACTCCTAAAAATTAGTGAAGTCTTTAGCATCTTAAGGATTTTGGCAACAATAAAAGTAACTACCAATTAACACAAAGAAATCAAGTTGTGCAAATAGCTAATTTTGCGTCAATAGAGCCACTGCAAATGCACATTCAAAAATAAATATAATTTAGACCTACCTCTTTCTGGTCTGCCCGTCAACCTCCATTTTGCTTAAGTGAGTTACAGCATAGTGAGCAAATTGCCATAATCAAATGTAGGAAACGCTTATATTAATTTTAAGATAAGCACAGGTGTCTTGAAGTATCAGCTTCTGGGAGGTAGAGTAGATATGTAAAGAACATCATCAAAATTCCCATAGCCTAACTCCAGAAGAATCTCAATGCAAAAAGAAACCAATTTAGTTCTAACTTAATTGGATGAAATCTAAGAGTAATCTATCGCAGACTGTATTGAAATTACCCTGGTGTTTGGAGTTTACAACATATGTACTTGAGTTTCTCAGAAAGCTGATTGTTTCAAGTATTTTGCATGCAAATTCACCGTAAACAGAGAAGGGTATGCAGCATTAAATGCAGACTGCTGAACCTGATGCTCAGCATGCCCCTGCTGAAGGACAGGTTTTTGAACAATTACCATATCAGCTACTTATAAAATAGAGAGAGAGCACCTAATATTTTAAAGACTCATTCTCTTTCTTTGGAGAACATCTCTGTCTTGTTTTCTGTTTCCATTAACAGTCATAGTCCTTAATAGGAGATTCTCCCAACTCTCCTTCTTCACTTCCAAATCCTGTTCGACTTTTGCCCCTTCCTTCTTCAGAAATTGTTCTAATAATTTCAGCAATGACCACCATATTGCCACATTTTGAAACCACTTGTTCCATCTTGAAGTTGTTTACTCATTTGGCTTCTGACAAATTATTTTTCTAACCCTTCCCTGTCTCCCTCAAGGTTCTCTTTCTATTGTAATACTTTAAACATCTTTCTCCTCTTCAGTTCTTTTTGTTCATTTTTAACTACCATCTTTACTGATCACTCTCAAATGTATAATTCTCTCCCACAATGTCCTTGAACTTTAAATGTTAGTAGCCAACTGCCTGAAGGGCATGTGTACTTCAGACATTTCTATATCAATACCTGTATGTTTGAACTCATATTCTCTCTGAAATTTGTTTGCCTTTATTCCATTTTTGCAGAACATGGCACAATCATTGACATAAAATTCAGAAGCTTTGAAGTCATCCTGAATTTCTCTCTCATCCTTGTTTTTAACCAAGCAAAATTCCTTTTTCTTATATCCTCTATTTCTCAATCCATTCTATCATCTCTGTATCTATCGACACTGATGAGGTTTTTCTTTACTTTCACTTAAAACAATTGTGATTCAGTTTGCCGTCCCCTCTCCTTTGTCCCCTTCAAATCCATATTTTACAGAACTGCCAGAGTGAGCTAAATGAAATGAAGAATTTGAACAACAATGTTTCTCAAAATAAAATCCACAGACCACCAGTACCACAATTAACTGGGAAATTGTTTGAAATGAAAATCTCAAGCTTCTTCTCAGAACCACCAAACAGAAACTCTAGGGTGGGGCCCAGAATCTTTGTTTTACAAGCCCTCTATGTGATTCTGATGTATTTTCAAGTTTGAGAACCATTATTATACAGCATAAAATCTTGGGCACACACACTTACCCTGTAGACTCTTGCTTCCTGCACCTAACCTGTTTGTATTTTCTACCCGAAATAACCTTGTCATCTTTACTCACCCAAATACCTCAATGCAGTCATTTAGACTGAGCAGATGTGCTCATTTCCACAATTTCTTTACTGATTCGCAGACTCTAGATCTTTCCAACTCCTCTAGTTTTTGGTGCACAGCCCTACAATTTCTTAGCCCACAGATTCCATTAGCCACAGTTTCTCCATCCTCCAAGCTGCGTGTACTCTGGGCTGAATGATGGTGTGTTATTATTTCAGCATTTCTAAGTTTCAAGCATGCTGTTTACTCATGATGTATAGCTGATAGTTACTTCTCTAATATACTAACAAAGAAAAAAATGAATAAGATGGATCCTACATCCTGAGATCTTGCATTATTACCCAGAAAAAAATGTATGTGTGTAACTTGAATGTAAGTGTACGATTAGCAGACATTCAGTCCTGTCCAAAACATCCACAAGATATTTGGATAGGACCAGATATCAAAGACCTTTTGGTGTGGACCAAGTGTCTCACGGACATTTTGGACCAGAACCAAATGTCCCACAAGGATGACTGCAGACAGCCGACATCTGACATCTGACTGCATCCCACGAAAGACTGAGGCAAGTGAGAACTGTCCAGACAAGTTCTTCCCTAATTCTAGGTGTCATAGGCAGAATGCTGAAATGACTCCCAAGTACACCCACCCCAGATTACACACCCTGTATATTTCCCTCCCTTTGAGTGTGGGCAAGAGTTATGAATATGACAGGATATTCTCTCCCTTGATTGTGCCATGTTAAATAAGATAAAGGTAAAAAGATAGTCACTCCTGTGATAATATTATAAGATTCTGTGGTAGCATACCACAAAGAGTTCTTCTGCTGGCTTGGAAGATGGAAGCTGCCTCGTGTGGCTCTGAGCAGAGAGCCCAGCTATTCCATGCCCGCGCTCCTGATCCACAAGAACTTTGTGATAATAAATGGTTGTTGTTTTAATCTTTTAAGTTTCTGGTAATTTCACTGTAATGAAAAATGAATACACTGGCCCCGAAAATTATGAGAAAGGTAAACTAGTTGTTTTAGGCTGCTAAGTTTTTGTAATTTGTTACAACCATTAGTAGACAGACTGAATTGGGGATGATTTGTTATGCAGCAATAGTAAAAAGAAGAGTTCCCTTCTGTGAGACCGTTCTTCTATTAAGAAAGGTAGAGCATAGGTCATTCACCAGAGTCTACAACACTAAGGAAAAAGGGATGACTTGGAGTATTGCTATAGGATTCAGACTGATTCAGAGAAATATACCATAATGGTTAGGACAGGAGAAAAATGCAAGTCACATATGTGTCTATGTATTTTCCATGGAAATTCCCAAAAATATATTCTGCAAGTTTATGACAGAGAAGGCACTGAACTCCTTAACCCAGGGACTTGTGCACTCTAGTTCCATTGACTCTGCAAAGCATGTCTTGCACCGCTCCACATGCAATGTCAGTCTCTATGAGGATATGGAGGTCCAGTAGATTTGCTGTACCGGAAAGAGAGCAGCTTTCCTCATCTCCCATTTCTGATATAATCTCATCACTCTTCCCCTGTACTTGTCCTGATAGGCTGCTTCCACAACTTCTGCGGTCAAAGCAACCTTGTTTTTATTGTTACTATCCCAAAAGTGTGTTTGATTATCAAGCAAAATCTCATCAGGCTTTAAGCAATTATCTAGTCAAAAAAATGGAGAGATTAATAACACATGAGGCACGTGTATGATCTCAGGAGTTTAAATAGATAAGGTTTTTAGAGTATTTAAAAAGGTATTTCAGTTGAATTAACATATCACAATTTAGTCTTATCACATTCATTCTTTATGGCAGTTATAAGAAATTACCACAAACTGGATGGCTTAAAACACGAGAAATTTATTCTCTCATATTTCTGATGCTGAAACTTTCAAATCAAGATGGCAAGGCCTTGCTCTCTCTCTGAAGGCTCTGGAAGAGAATCTGCTTAATGCCTTTCTCTTGGCTTCTGATGTTGCTGACAACCTTTAGCTTGTAGACACATCACTCCAATCTCTGTCTCTATGGTACAACGACTTTCTCTCTGTGTGTTCACATTATCTTCCCTCTGTGTGTCTCTCTCTTTATGCCTCTTCTCTTCTTATAAGGACATTAGTCATATCAGATTAAGGGCCCACCTTACTCCAGTATGACTTCATCTTAATTGGCATCTTAATTGTACCTGCAGAGACTCTTTCCAAATAAGTTCACACTCACAGGTACCAGGGATAAGAATTTTAAGATTTCTTTTGGGGAGATATAATTCAGTCTACACCGTAACCATTAGATATGTTGCCAAGTGAAGGACAGTGTTAAAGCTTAGGCAACACTTTGAATAAATGGTCTGAACATTCAATGTAGAGAAAACTTGGCAAATTTAAGATAGACAATACCACCAGCGTTTTAATTTAATCATTACTACACTCCATTACATGTACTTTCTATCACTGAGGAGTCCTCTATGTTCCGCCTACGTCAGCCTCATAAGGTCATTTGTATAGCATTAAATTCCGTTCTTATTACTGGTATCCTAAGAACCCAGGCATAACTCTGACTACAGTTTCTTGAATATGTTCTTGAAATTTCTACAATAAAGTAAGTAAAAGGCAGTAGAGCAAGTAGTAAAATGAGCAAAAATTGTTAACAATCACTTCAAAACAAAGAATACCAAAATAATAAACACACGGAAGTATTCAAATATAAGCACATGGATACACATATGTGTAAATATACATATGTGTATATACATAATTTATACAAAAATGTATTCTGGTTTATTTGTTATGACATTTACATAGTACTATACAAAGAAATTTACACACATTTTTATTAATAAGGAAACCTATATTCCCTTAATCCAAATGAATTTTAATTTGTAATTATCCTCATCATTATCATTAGTCCAAATTTCTATTATGAAACAAAATATTTTAATTCATGAGCCCCTCATCTCTAGTAGATGTATAGACATGCCACTTAAATTTCTTACTTTGTGCATTTTGTCTTAAAAGTCTATGTTTAAAATATTTGAAAATATGGAAAGTATGATACATGAGATCACTAGGTCTTAACTTCTTATGGTGTAGCTTGGCCAACTCAAACCACTCCTTTGAGCCAGGTGGAAGGCAGTGGAGAAAGAGTGCACATCAAATTCTAACGATGCACAACCTGGGCAAATCCCTAGACTACGCACATTTCAGGCACCAAAGACCTCAGTGTCTGCAGGTTGGTGCTATTTCTTTTGTCAGAAACACTCCTGCTTGTCTGAGTAAGTCTTGGCAAATATATAGTCTGGTGTTCCATAACTAATTCTGGATATGAAATGTTTTTTTTTTTTTTTGTGAGGAGATCAGCCCTGAGCTAACATCCGCCAATCCTCCTCTTTTTTTTGCTGAGGAAGACAGCCCTGGGCTAACATCGGTGCCCATCTTCCTCCACTTTATATGGGACGCCGCCACAGCATGGCTTACCAAGCAGTGCGTCGGTGCGCGCCCGGGATCCGAACCAGCGAACCCCGGGCCGCCGCAGCGGAGCGCGCGCACTTAACCGCTTGCGCCACCGGGCCGGCCCCTGAAATGTTTTTATTACAAAAGAAAGAGATGCTAGTTGATGTCTGCTTATTTAAAGTAGAAATGCAGAAATACGTAATTTAGGATGACTAGGACATTCATTTGTGTGTCCATAAATATTTGAGAGGAAAGTGTCCTTCCACCCGTGTAGACAAACACGCAAGCAAAAACTCAGTATGTAAATGAACCTGCTGGAGTTTTTGCCATTTTTATGTTATTGTTAGTCTTTTCAGGCCCCTTGTTTTCATCATGTCAAAGTTTATCTTGACTTTACAGCTTTAACGGGTGTTCCGTCTGCCACCTTACATTATTGTTATTTGAATGCTGCAATCATAATTGTTTTTGAAGCACCTTTTCCTATGAAATCTGTAAAGTAAAAATAAATTGTATTTACTTCAATTGCATCTTCTTTTTCTATTAACATTTCAAGCTGTTAAGTCTCTGATAGAGCTCGTCAACTTTTAAAACCCACCGAAAGCAGTATTTAAAAAACATAGCTTTTCCCTTCTAAATTGCTGCTATAGTATATTGAAGAACTAAACTCATTTTCTGATAATTGAATTTCAAATGTTAGATTGAAGCATCATTTTTTTTTTTAGAGAGTAATGCTTTTTTTTTTTTTCATCTTTCATGTGATTACTGCCCCATCTTTGCACAATTAATGAGGTTTTACACTGTGGCTCTTACGTGTATTCATTTAAAAATCTTTAATTGCTTTCTGTTAAGAACAACTGAGGAGAAATTGCCTTTCTCTTTCTTCCATGTTTTCCTGCCCTATATCAGTCCTGAATAACAATCCCATACAAGAAAGAACGGTGACTCTAAAATACACTATGTATTAGAAATAGTGGCATTTTGTCAATAGAGATTACCTCCTTGCTAATATAAGAACTATGTAACACACTAGCTCAAAAACAAAACCAAGATCCAAGATCAGATATAGAACTAGTTCTACTTAACTTTTGATCTGAAAATATTCTTCTTGCCTGCTCCCACAGAATGCATTTTTCCTGGTTGCATTGTGACTTTTCCTTTTTTTTTTTTTTTTTTTTGAGTAATGAGCTCATAAATATCTTATGGATTTATTATAAAATAAGGAAAATCAAATTTAGTAATATATTTTTCTTTTACGTTCCACTTATTTGGTAGAATGAAGAGGGGGCAGAAACTAAATATTTTCAGTTTTTTAAGAGGTATATTAGAGGGAAAGAAAAACATCAAATCTTTTATAGTCCCTATTGGACATATTTTTCTCTTTTTCCTGTGTCATAATCTTCTCTGTCATTCACTTTCATTAGTATTGGAAAGGCCTCATTCTATGGTTTAACTAGCTACACTGCCAACTGGAGTGGTTAAATAATTGCATTGATCGTAGACCTATCCCTTCTCTTCATCTTTCTTTATATTTTAATTAATTAAATAACTAATTAATTAAATGGTTGTGCAAAGGGGTTCTCACAATTTTTTTCCCATTTTGGAAAAAACAATATGTCACAATATTTTTATCTATTATTGATGAGCAATTGTTTTTCCCACTTTGGGCTTTTATAAGTAAAGCTACTGTGAATATTTATTGTGGACATATGTGCAAGTTTTATAGATGCATTTGCAAAGGTGTAATTGCTGTGTTATTATTAGTGGCACTCATATTTTCAGCTGTATTAGAAAATGCTAAATTTTTTTCTAAACTGGTTATAATCATTCCATTCCACCCCACCGTCCCTACAATGGATGAGAGTTCTAGTTGCTCTGTATATTCACCAACCCTAGAAAGTAACAACTTAGTTTTGCTCATCTGTTATGTGTGTAGCAGTATCTCATTGATGTTTTAATTTACATTTCCCTCTTTGTAAAGAGGGTGGGCACTTTTTCATTAGTTCATAGGCAACTTGGGTTTTTCTTTATGTGAGGTGCCTATTCATATCTCTTGATCTTTTTTTTAAAGTGTTTTTCGCATACTGAATTGTAAAGATCCATATATTTTGTTCGTGATTGCCTTGTCAGCAATACATGTGCAAATTTCTTAATTTCTGGGGCTTTTCTTTCCATCATCCTGATAGCTGTAGTCTAAATACATGAGCAATCTTCTTCTTCTTAAGTCAGTACCTCCACTTGATCTCTGAATTTTCACCATATTTATCTACTCAATAAAATTTTCTTCTTAAGTTAGCCACTCTCCCATGCACAATCATTCTCTCCCTTTTTACTAAATCATTTCTTCAGTTTTCAACATGCTTCAAGATTAGTTATGCTTTGTTGAACAAAGTAGAATATGTGTCCATGCTGCACTTGAAACACTTTCTGTCAATTTATATAGAAGTCAGACTGTGGCCAAAGTACCTATGTGGTGTTTCTTCTTTCTCAACTACTTAGATATGTTTCTGTTGCAGGTCTAAATCTGAGCATGAATAAATAAAGTCTAAAAGTCTCATCTTGTTACAACAGTCTAAAAAAAAGACACTGAATTTCATGACTTAAAGGACATTTGATCCTGCCCAAAACATCCATACGACATTTGGTCCATGCCAGAAGACCCTTGACATTTCCTCCAGTCCAAAATGTCCATGGAAACATTGGGTCCATGCCAAAATGTCCTTGATATTTGGTCCTGTTCAAGACCATTTGGCATGGACCAAATATGCTCATGGACATTTTGGACAAGACCAAATATCAAGCACCATTTCGTGTGGAGCAAATGTCTTATGAATGTTTTTGACAGGACCAAATGTCTGCTAATCACAGTCATCTGAAGGTTAGGCTGAGTGGGATACCCAAGACGACTTACCGACTTACTCACATGGCAGCATTGATGTTGGCTGTCATATGGGAGATGTGATCAGAAAGCTTACACATGGGATCACAAACCTGGAGAGTCAAGCTTCGAAATGGCAATTGGCTTCTTCTGGATCAAATATCCAAGTAAACCAAGCTGAAGCAGCATGGTCTCTTCTGATCTGGCTTTGGAAATCTCATTGTGTTATTTTCTTTATACTCTAGTAGTTATACCAGTTCCAAATCCACCCAGATTTGAGAGTAGGGGATCCTCAATGAGAGCAGCGTCAAATAATTTGTAGGTGTGTTTTAAAACTACTAAAGGACACTAGAATAAAAGGACAGGCAGTCAAATTACCAATCTCTATGAGGCTCTGTATAAAAATGACAGGGTTACCTACATAATAGAACTCTTAAAAGAAGAAAACGTGGCAAACATCAATGTAACTAGGACACAATGGCATCTATTTGATTTTCTGGTTTTCCCAACACTTGTCGTTTTATACTTCACCTGTTATTTCAGTAAGTGTCTTATCCTGTTTCTATATCAAAAGAGGGCACACCTGATACTTTGTGTGAGGAATGGTTTGTGTAATGTGGGCATTGTGAATGCTCATTGATTAGAGTCTGGGTGTTCAGATAATTCATGTGCTTGTAGGTTCACAGGCATACAAGTTTAGTCAAATTAGATTAGTCTACAGGCAAAAATTACCCGAATCCTCTGTAATCTTTAGAGATAAATTTTTTGTTTTCCTCATTGTTATCTATAGCTGAAGCAGGAAGAAACTCCGTCTTCATCATCTTGTGTACAATTTTAACTTTTCTCTGTCAATATGACCTCATATAAAACAACAATTCTCAACACTTCTTTAATATTCATAATAAAGTCATTAAGTACAGTATCTTTCAGTCTGCCTTTGGTACAACTCATATATTTATGTATGAAACTACCCATAGGAGCTTCAAGTTTGAATAGTTACCTCTGTTTCTATGCTTTATTTTTTAACTTAAATGTGTATTTTTCTAATGTTTTCTTTCCTGCTTTTTTATCCTAATGATTTGGACAATATTTACCTAATTAAAATGTCTTAAATCAATGACTATTGGCCAGTTAGTTAAGTGACCCTTTAACTTTTTTGATTTAAAGGCATCTCTTCATTCTAACAAATGAGGAACTTTTTTAATAAAGTATTGATGATGGCACTTGTACTCAGAGAAATGCAGTAGCAAATGAAGTTAGTAATTAACATGTAAACAACCAAAATGTTACTATAAAATAGTTTTAAAGTTATAGTTCTGGACATAAATGACTAAAGTACATCAATAAAATATTTCACATATATAGAGTTGTATAAAGCTGGGATTTATTATCTATTGGTAGTCTACGAGAGGTTGATCTTTCAGTGTGAAATGTACATAAATTAGAAATATTAACCTGTAAAAAAATTTGCCTGTTTTTACTTGGCAAGGAGCAAACATACAAAATCAATACTTTTTACATATCAGGCCACTTTTTAAAAATGTATAATCTAGCCCTTCTTGCACAACTCATTTTGATACTGTGAGTAGCTTAGGCTTCATGTTAGCATTAATAGTGCTGTTTTTCTTTGTTTCTTGGTAGCTCTAGTTTTCCCTTGATGCTTTGCAGGTTCTACAAAGATGTGACTGATATACTCCTGGGATGGGTCACCAGAGGATATTCATTCAACCTTCCAACAGTTCTTGGGATGTTTATTTTAAATGTTTTTCCCATAAGCGTTTTATGTGTTAAAACAGATCCCTGGGCACTAATAACTCAGAAAAGCTTACATTTGACTTTCAGCCAAACAAGCATATGTTTTCCCAAAATGTCAAGTTTGGAATTGTACTACACAAATTCATTGTGAAACTTCAACTTATTATTCAGAATGGAAAATAGGAAGAGACCTATGAATCTATCAAAATGGCAAGGAAAGTTTTAGTTATAATGTTTTCCTGGTACAGGCCCAATTTATTTCTTATTGTAAACCTCCCCCTACTTCCCAAGATTATTTAAACTCTTTGTTCTGAATGCTGATAACAAGAACAAACAAAATGCACCACTTCTATTTATTTTCAGATAACTATTGGGAAGATGAGAAGCACTTAGAAATAATATTCAAAACCAATTAAATGAAATGACTTATGGAAATAGGTCATAGCAAATATATACCCACACATATTTATCCTAACATTCAAGAGCCATATATACGAAAGGAGTTCTAAGTTCGTTTATAAAGTCATTTAGAACAACTTCACCCATTACATGTTGGAAGTCTACAAGGCAGAGCCATTATTTCTTGGGCTAACTGCACTAACCATTGACTGCAATGACGAGAGGCTGCAATTAAATTGCAGAAAATATGCCCATTATGTACCTTAAGAAATAACTTTATTATCACTACTCACAGATAAAAATCCTAATTCATTCATGTTGCACCAACTTTTTAATCCTGCTCCATATCCTCTAAACTATACTACATAATCTGCTTTCTTGTCCCATTGAATATCTTATCTCATTATACACAAATGTGTCAGAAGCTGTTAAAAGTTTTGTTCTTACACGTAGTCCCTCAGTTTGGACCTACGGATGGCATATGCCTACTCAACTTACAAACGCCCGGATCACTGAGAGATAATTTCTCTAGATCTGTTGATTCTATTTTCAATGTTTCTATCATAATTTAAATTTCTTTAGGATAAGGACTGTCTCTTTTTAAAATCTAAACTTTCTGGGCCTGGCAAATAACAGGCTTCCTAAAATTAACTGGGTATCTTCTCAGCTGGATTGGTAGGGGTTCAAGTTTAGGTTCCATTGTTGACTATGCTTTGCAGATAGCTGGTGGACTAACCAACCGTCTGTGAGCTATTTGGTATTTCTGTTCCCATACAGTTCACAAATTTGAAATGAAAAATTAATTGAGGTTTTCATAGAGAAAGCTCATAATGTCATCCTAAACTTCACCTTCTTGAAGTTTGCAAAAGCTCTAGAAGAGCTGTGTTTGTCAATTAATTTCCATGGATTTATTTAATGATGCTTCCCTTCTTAGTTATTTCAAATGATTGGAATTCTTTAAAAAATTGTTAAATTTGCATTTGTTACTATTTATTGTGTTTTCAGAAAAATTAGATCATTTTTATGAGAATTAAGTATAAGCATGTCCTAGTTTAAGAGTTGCATGATCCATATTTCATGTTAATATTTCTGATATCAGCTTGCATATAAGTTTAATTGGAAGTATTTTTTTTTCAAGTAGTGATGAATTTTACATTACATAGCATCTTAAAGTCAATGAAATAAAGCATTATTTATCACTAACTTTTACTTAAATAATAATGTACTATAAAAATAAACAGGATTACAAGATGAAAAAATGCATATTTATAGTTGTTCGATGACTAACCCTGCTAGTAAATGGACATTGAAGAAGCAGGAAAAATATGCAAATACCGTGAATGTGTAAAAAAAGATTTTCTTGGAAAAGTGACCCTAGGTCCTGTGATAAGTCTAAAGTGAAAGTAGATCTTTTCTATAGAAGCAACCTAAAAGTTTTGCGTAACCTTCCAAGAAAGCTTCTCTCTTATTAATTTATTGAATTTTCCTAAGACAAGAGTTAAATTATGATTTTCATTATAAGCATTCCATTTAGTAGCTTAAGAAGAGGAAGAGAAGAAAATTATGTGGCTATCATTCAAAGTTGTTCTCTCCTTTGTAAAAACTGGAAAAGTCACAGTTATCCTGGAAAGCTCATAATATGTAATGAAAAGTTATGACAAATATTCTCAGATAAAAAGAAAAACAAATTTTTTGGAAAAATTCTTTTGTCTAATGACATGATTGTTGTTCTACTATATTAATGTCGTACCATATGGCAGTAAAATTATACTGTGCTTATCAAAAAAGTTAGAGCTTCATGAAACTCTCAACATGCAATTCTTGGTACAGTGGTGGTAAATACTTAAGTAAAAATATTTGTCAAATTTTCTCTTTACAGAGAAAATTAGGAGATAGAGGATTTTGTTTTGTGAGCTGCGATGCAGAGAGCACTCATTTATGTATTGATACATTAGACATAGTATAGCAAAAAAAGTCAGTATTAGAAGGATGCAGGTATTTATACCTGTGTCAAATCACACACGCTTTTATATAAATTGAATAGTCAATTATCAATAATTTGCTCCCTGATATCAATTCATTTTTGAAAAATGTAAATCATGACCCTTGGTTGTAGATTATTTCAATGTGCTGTAAAAAATAAATAAATAAAGACAGAGAAAGGGAATAATCAATAAACAGTCAGGTTTTCCCACTCTGAAGTCCACTACTCATCAGAGAGAATGTTCACACATGAGTTTTGAAATGATGATTGAAATGAAACTTGTGTTTTAATGACTTTCTTAGTGTCAGTAACTACCATTTATATGTTTTCAAGTGTATTTCACGGACTTCAAATCTGGTATACATCAGAGTTATGTACTAGCATCTTAAGAGATCTAAATATATTTTTTTTATTGCAAAAATACACCAATTTAAAATTGTCAGATAATATTTCAGGACTACTTAAGAACAAATTGTGATCCACATGGTTTGATTTCCAGGATCTTAACTCTTTCTAAAAATTTGCTGATTTCTTATACATATCAAAATTTTTTTAAACAATTAGATATTAGTCGTATAATTAAAAGTTCTTAAAATATTTAGTTGAACACTAATAATTACTTTGTAGAATCAAATGCAATCCAATTGTGTGTTAGGAATCCAGTCCCTGATCCCATTTTCTCCAATTTGAAACAGTCTTCCAGGTTTTGAAAGTTATTTGATTATCCCCAGAGTATCTAAGGTTACATTTCAAGTGGTCTGCAACAAGAAAAATCTCTGAGGTTTTGGGGTCCACGTTATATTTACCTTTTTACTCAAGGGCTCTGTCGTTTTCAGGTCTCTGTCCTCTCATCTTTTATTGTTGAAATTCTCCTTGGTAACTATACTGTTCTCAGGTTTCAAAGCTATAGCAATCTTTACATCATTTTTATTCCTACAAGAGCAATTAGTAACTCTTATAAAGGGTTGAGAAAGGAAAAAGAGTCAACATTTTAGAAAGTGGGATAATAAGTTGATTAGAAAAATTTGAATTGAGGCTACACAGCACAGTTTCGCCTCTCATTTTATGCTACTTAGGTAAGGCACGAGGAGACAGATATTTGCATTTAAGTAGGAGTGAGATAATGCCAGGCACTTATGGCAAAAGAAACGAGTTGTGGATGTTTGAAGGAAGTGATCATGTGTTTGTGGGCATGAGAGGGGGTCATTGTCTAGAGCGGTGGTTCTCAAGATGTAATCTATAAACCAGCAGCATCAGCATCATCTATGGACTTTTACAAAAACAAATTCTGAGGTCCCGTCCCAGACCCACTAAATCAGAGCTCTGGTGGTAAGGCAGCAATCTGTTTTATCAAGCCCTCTGAGTAACCCTGATGCATGCTGAAGTTTGGATGAATATATTTGTAAAGGTAGAGGATAATGTTAAGAGAGTGAGACTTTGAAATCAAGATTTTTGGAGACGGTATACTAGACCCATAGAAGTGAATGGTTGATAAGGAGTGAAAAAATGCCAGAAGATGAGGATGTCAAGGAATAGAGACAAGTTGTTGGACAGATTATACATATGATTCATTAATTTCACCAAAAATTATCGTGAGAGTACTAATGGAGAGAAATTCAGCTAGTCGGTAGCAAATATTTTCAATAAATCTGGAGTAATTGAGACTCAAAGGATACTCTAAAGGAGCTAGTGTTCTTAAAAAATGAGAAAGGAAAATCATTCTTAAGTAACAAAAATGGGCAATGGACACAACTATTTCACCTCCAGGCGTCATGATACTTTGAGTGGGACAAAAACTGAAACAAAAAGCAGAAAATACAGCCATGAATGCGCAGGTCGGCAGGAGATATGGGACTCAGCACTGTAGACATTCCATCTCTTCATGAAATGTCTAGATTTTTTTTTTCTAATGGGAAGTTTTTATTTTAGAAAATAAAATATTTACCATCTTGAGGAAAGCATCAGATCATGCTATGTCCGGAGTCAAAATAGGAATTTTTCTTTTCATGATGGTGTTGTACATAGAAAATATCCAAAAGCGTGGATTAAAATACTTGCATATTTACACATTGACATAGATCCGCCTGTTCCTTCATATAGGTCTTAACTCAATTTTCACACAATCACACATTCGTTCTTTGACTGACTTATCAAAGAAAAATCCTCCATCACTCTCAATCTTTTATTATTTTCTCAGTCACTTATCATCCAGATTTATTTTTCATTCATTCCACTTGCCAGTACCCTGCATTATGATATTCTTTTATTTATCTATTTGTATTGTCTACCTTACCATAGAATGTTTTGTGAGGTTATGCACTTTGCTTTGTCTCTTACTATCATTAATTCTGAGAATAGCTTCAGATACACCTCCAGCCCTCAGTTATTTTTCTTAGATAAATGAATGAGCACATTAACGACTCTGGTGTTGCTGCTTTAGTGATATGTCTTCCATTAGATAGTATGGCATATTTATTGTTACATCAGAAATCTTTGGTGCTGGCAATTATGACTAATTTCTTAGCCATCGTAATATTTTAAAACATTCTCTAGGGAAAAAGCTATGCCACTTTCATTAGATCTTCAAAGAGATCTGTGAGGAAAAAGAATTAAGAATCGCTGTTTAGGAAAAATAAATTTAAGAACAGAACAAAGCCCTTAAAATCAACCCTACATAAAACAAATTATAAAAGTAAAAGTAAAAACCAAATGATAACTCATCATCTGAGGTAACCACCTTTAACAATATTCTATGCATTTATATATATGATTGTTTATTAACATGACTTGCATTTCTATGCCACAATATGACAAGGAC
Organism: Diceros bicornis minor; assembly: GCF_020826845.1. Taxonomy (NCBI): domain Eukaryota; kingdom Metazoa; phylum Chordata; class Mammalia; order Perissodactyla; family Rhinocerotidae; genus Diceros; species Diceros bicornis. Next base: position 51,529,847 of record NC_080759.1, on the reverse strand, counting down.
AGAATTCCATGACAGTAAATATGGGCTAACTTTATCTTATCAACGGCTACATGTTATTACAACGCAGGTTTCTATCCTAATACAGTTTAATATTAAGTGCTAGACTCTTAACTTGTTTCCAAAACCATATAATAAACAATGCAAAAATTTATACAGTTGAATGATTTTCTATTTATGATAATTTCTATCAGAACCAAAAAGCCTCCTAAATAATGTACAAAACTCCATTTTCTGTTCTTTTCAGATTATTACTATTACTGAATTTATTATATTAATAACCTTTACTATGGAAAGTATTTAAAATTAAAACAGAGCTGAAATGATAGGGTGGAGATATTCAGACTTGTGTGCAGTTTAATGGAAATTCATAAATAGCTACCCATTTGAAGACAATTCTGAAATACAAGACTCACAGAACACAGACTGAACAAACCATGGAGTACTTTTCCAATCCACTGGCAGATGAGAATACATCGTGATCAATTACTGAGATGAAAGCTATCTCATGCAAACAAGGTAAAAATATAAATAAACTCTACATCTGTATTATTGCTACCAACTTGATAAATGTTTTGGGAAAATTTATTTTCCTAATTGGTAAATAATAACTGATAATTTAGATAAGTATCATTGTGAGGGTAACATGAGAAAACAAATGCCAGCCATAAGATTCTGCAAAGTAAAAATATTCAATGGATTTTTATTCCTCTTCCCACTGAACCCACATTTTTCTAATAAGAAAGAAAAAATATAACAAATTTTAGGAAAGACAATCTGTTTTTCTAGTACTAAATAATAATTGGAGCATAATACAAGAAGCTTTATGTAAAAGCATTAGAAATATATTTATCAGTGTTGGCAGAATTAAAAGTAAGTCAGTCACCTCCAGGGTGAGTGGCTGTCAAACTTCTCACTTTGAGAATTAGCCTTCAGTGTTTGACTGTTGTTAACAGCTCCAGAATGTCATAACTTCCTCAAGATCCTTGACTATCTCTATTTGTTTATGCTGTCCTTTGTTGGAACTATTGGCCACATTGCCAGATTCATTCTAATATAAATTCAGCTGATGTTTGTAGGATAGGCATCAGTAGTAATCAAAGCATACAACTTCTGCCATCTCATCTAGCAAGAAATGAATGTCTGGTTTCCCAAATGTCTTTCCTGAGAGTAAGAAAGACTTTCCCCAAAATGTCCAGCAAACATTGTCTACCCATGGCCAGATTTGTGGTATATGCCTATTCATGACCAAACTCGAGGCAGAGAAAATGGCTTTGTCATTAGAATAATCATAATACTTCCTGAGAAATGAAGTTTTTTTTATTTTCCTTAACTACTTGAAAGTCCTCCAAATACATACAAATAAGTAGTTGGCTCATTGCTTTATTCCCATGAATTATCAGAATTTAACATCTGAGAAAGGAGATCTCAGATACTATTTTTAAAATGTAGTTTAAGCAAAGCAACACTGACTAATTCCAGAGTACAGATCTGAAAAGAAAACTATCTTTTCTGCATACACTTAAATGGTAGTCACAGGAAATGCAAATAGTGTTTTAATGTCTCCATTCACCATTTAAAATTTTCCTATAGCCCTGGAATATGTTCTTATTAAACTTCTCTCTCTGCATCAACTTAAAAAATTAAACTAAAAAATATATAGAATTATAAGAAAAAATCACGAGAGGGTAAAAATTAAATAGAAAATACCACTAGGGTGCCACAGATATTTCAAAATGTTGCTAAATACACATGGGCAATGAAATCTGTGATTGCCTGTGTCAATTTTGCATGTAACTATCAGTGAAATAAATACTTTGATCCACTCCTGGGAAATGATCAAGGAAAGATTCCCTAAGATTTGGGCTGCTGAATACACACACACACACACACACACACAACTACAATTGAATTTCTGTTTTATTTCTTTTGTAAACTTAAGATAAGAACGATGTATTTGCTTATAACAACTTTACTTCAGAGGAAATCTGCTAAAGTGAAATGAATGGCAATTATGTGATTTATGATTCCTGACCACGTGTGCACTTGTGAGACATAAAACATGAGGGCAGCTCGTGATTTTAAATTGGAATTCCACAGCATGGTATTAAATGGTATCTTGAGAATCCTTAATTCACCTTTAAACTCTTCTTGAGAATATTAACTTATTGTTTAGTGACTAATCTATCTAGACAAAAGCCTGGAAATATATTCATTTTCAAATTATTGTGATAAACATTAATTTTAATTTAAAATGGGTTCAAGGAAATGATGCAATGGTTAGAGACTTTTTTTTTTTGAGGAAGATCGGCCCTGAGCTAATATCTGCCAATCCTCCTCTTTTTACTGCGGAAGACTGGCCCTGGGCTAACATCCATGCCCATCTTCCTCCACTTTATATGGGATGCCACCACAGCATGGCTTGACAAGTGGTGCGTCGGTGTGTGCCCAGGATCCCAACCGGCGAACCCTGGGCCACAGCAGGGGAGCACGCACACTTAACCGCTTGCGTCACTGGCCTGCCCGAGACGTTTTAACTTGAAAAAAATCAGCAACAAATAGAAACAAAATACATTTTTAAGTGTCTTAAAATCAAAGTGTGAATAAGTTAACTCTGGTAAAATGACTGTTTTATTTTAAAATAAGGATTTTGAATGCATTTTGATCCACTAAATTTCTTCTCAACTCTAGTTGAGGGTTTTTGTTTTCATTTTGCCTAAATTTATGGAATTAAAAAGAGAGCAAATGGGCACCATTCTTGCATCTCGTCATTTCATCATTATTACACAAATCCTGAAGAGTGTAGTGGAGCATGGTGGAAAGGCAGAGTGGTGGCCATCCCTCATCCCAACCATATTTTCTTCCAATGACTTGACACCATGTCACGGTGTTTCAACAGATAAAGAGTGCTGATCCAACTTTCATTTCCAGGATTTACTGATATAATCCCAACCAACGAACATCTTAGGTGCAGCATCGCCAGCTATTTAGCTATTTTGGAACTTTATGAAGATTGTGTGTTTATAAATGCTATGCAAACTTGTTGGGAAAATTAAATGAAAGAATAAAAGTATGATTTTAGTGTCTGTGGAGTCCCTCACAGTTTGCCAATCCCTCATCTAGGAGTAACATGTTTGTATATAGTGCAATTACTTGCCATAATTTAAACCAAATATCACTTAGACATCCTCGATATGTGATGTGGTGGCAGTGAAACACATGACCTAACGATAGAATAGTTTTTGTCAGAAATTTGGAGTCCAGCAGCAAAAGAATCATCTTCAAATATTAGGAACTTTACACTATAGGTCAAATGTTGTATACATAAAAGAGAGAACTATTTAACATCCTTTCCTTCTTTTGCATACTTTATACACTGTAGAAATTTTGCCAACCCCTCATCAAAAATCCTTGAAATTTTTTTCTGTACTTCTATTCTGTATAAGCTTGTACTAATTGCTGCTCTCGTCTCCATTTTTTATTACAAAAGCCTCCAAAACTCTTCTGACTCAGATATGTCTTTGTGGAATGTGGAAGAAAAAGAAATGTTTGGCCAACAACATATATTATTCATGAGGAGGAGGACAGTGATTATGGAAAAATTCTTAAATTAATAATTTTTGTTACAAATATATAAGTGAAGGCTTACACATTTAAAATGTTTTACCCTTATACATATTATAGATATTTGAGTTTCAACGTTGAGTGATGAGAGTCAAATGACAATACAATGTCTCAAAAAGGTAGGTAACAGTTCACTGCCTTTCTTTCAACTGCTACCTCCCACATAAGCTAGAAAAATGTAGTTTCTATGAATCACAAGAAGGGAAAAAAATAGATAAGAAAATGAATGAAACATCCTCCTTGGCACTGTGGACAAAAAATGTCTGGATTGCATATTTATTGTATATTACGATAGAGACTGCTAATTTTTATTCTTAAAGCTCAATGAGGTTAATTAAAGATCATAAGAATATACATAAAATATTCACATGAATAACATATTAAATTGTAAGTCCATTGTTCCAAAGGAGAGCCACTGATTTACAGACTTAAAATACAATTTTTACATGTATATTGGGGCCCGGCCAATGAACCAAATCAAATAGGCTAATGAATTGAGTAATCTTAAGAGGGATTAATTAGGTTGGTAATTATTCATTATGAATTAAGAAATTAAAAAGTGATAAATTATTTGGGTAGCAGATAACGGCAGTCGACAATTTGTTATAAATTCCCATAGTATTTATTATAATAACATTAATCACCCACAGCTGTTCTGCTCTTAAGGTCGTTACTAGAGTAATTCCACAGAATTTCATTCAAAAACAGTATCCTCTGTTCACAGGAGGGGAGCTGAGTGTGTAAATATACATTATACAGTAAGAAATAGAAGATTAGCCTTTCATGTGCTCATAAATTAGTTTTAAAAGAAGGAGACATCTTCCTAGGTGATGCCTTAGATAATAAATCTCTGAAATATTACAATACTAATTTGAGTAGTAAAGAACCCAATTTACCTCATTATTTAATAATACATGTAAATTTTATTAATACAGATCCATTTTTAAAAATAATATCTTTTTATTCATATTTGCTAATTTGATGAGACACTGTTATCCAACCTTCCTATAATTCTCTAAGCATGGTTTCCTTTAGATCTTTGGACGTGTTTTCAATAGATGCTGAGAAGTCTTTGCTAACCCTACCAATTGTCCACCTCTATGACAGTTTTTATTGTCTGCTCTTTTACCTGTTGTATGGTTTAAATTTTCCTTTTTCTTTGCGTGTCTCATTTTTGTAGAAAATTGAACAGTTTAAATAATATGTACTAGCAACTCTGGATAATGATCTCTCTCCAGGTATTGATATTGTTGTCTTTGTTTACTTTTTTATCCATTTAGCTGCTTAGTGACATGATTGAGCTAATTCTGCAAAGTCTATTTTCTCACATTGTACAGCCTCTGATGTCCCTGATCAATTTTTTCCTTTTTTTTTTATTGGGCTGGCTACCTAAGTGTTACTCCTGGATCAGCATATACCACTCTTTGTTCAGAATTTATGCTTTAAGTTCCCTTGATCGGTTAGATTTCTATCCTTTACCATTGCACATGTGTGCCTGGGAGGCCACTGTCATAGGCCAAGGAGTTTACAGATTTTTACACCATTGTATTGGTTTTCTAGGGATACTGTAACAAAGTACCACAGACAGGGTCGTTTGAACAACAGATATTTATTATCTCATAGTTCTGGAAGCTAGAAGTCTAAAGTCAAGGTATTGGCAGGGTTAGTTCCTTCTGGAGGCTGTAAAGGAAGGATCTTTTATAGTCCTCTTTCCTTAGCTTGTAGGTGGCTGTCTTCTCTCTCTGTCCCTTCACATCATTTTCCCTTTATTCATTTCTGCGTCCAAATTTCCCTTTCTTATAAGGACAGTTGTCATATTGGATTAAAATCCACCCTAATGAACTCACCTTTAACTAGATTACCTCTCTCAAGACCGTATCTCCAAATAAGGTCACATTCTGAGGTACTGGGGGTAGGACATCAAGATACAAACTGAGAACACAGCTCAACCTATAACACTCATGTTCAGCCAGGGACTAGTAGCTTGGAGGTTGTCTCTCTAATTGGTCTTGAAAAAGTATAAGCTTGGTCTTGCACACAGTATTTCAGACTGCCAGGGGTGAGTGTGATTTTATTTCAAGTCTGTCTTCCTAGAAATTGACCCTTGGTCCGTGTAGCTTATTTTTCAGTGTTTGGTCAGAGGTTCTCTTTCATCCTTTGGGCTTCTGCCCTATGTTGATGGGTCTGAGTAGAGTTGGGGAATGTTATCCAGTTTGTTTCGTGTTTTTCTCTGATTGCTCGTGTGGGAGTACAGGCTAGCACATGTGCTCAGTCTTCTTGATCGCAGGTTTGAGTTACTTCCTAGGAGGGCTCTTGGAGATTTTCACTTTCTAAGTTCTCTCTATTAAACTTTTGGCTGCTCTGCTGTTGCATTTGTTTCCCTGAAAATAATATGTAGTTAAGATGTTTCTAAATTCGTCTCAACCCAAGGCTGTTGCACAGCGGTCAGTTACAGCAGGCAAACAAATGTCTACTGTTTTCAGGATAGTCTTGCAGAGATCTAGCATATCAATTTCAATGTCCCTCTTCCCCAGACTCCTCAAAGCATTTTTAAAATCACACCAACTCCTCAAACAGCTGACCTGTAAAATAGCAGAAGCCATGTCTTTCACATTGAAGGACTTCCCTTGATTTCACAGATCTGAAGCTCTGACTTCTTTTATCTCGAAGTCTGAGCATTTGCTACCAGTTTTCTCCATAATGTTTGCATCTTTATAGATTCTACTTTTGGCCTATATCAGTGAATATCATGCATGCATTTCAGCTTCTGAGAGCACTGAAAGATCCATTATTTGAGAAATTGTGACATTTAGAGTATTTGATTTCTTATTCTAGTGATGCAACTGAATGGGGCACGGCCATATATTCAGGTCTCCAGAATAATGTAAGGCAGGACAAGTCTCACAGAGGTATTTCTGTGGAGGAGTGTTGTTTGGTGACTATACTTTATGACTACAAAGATGAATGAAACTGTTCTTGTTCCATGCATATGAGTTTTAACGTTGTCTCTGGTCATGGAACAATGAATATGCCAGTAGCTGAGGCTTCTCATCACTGACGCATTAGTGCCCTCAACCCTGATTACAAAATATAAAACTTTCCAAAAGTATATTATAGCTGTGACTTTATATTAGCTGAAACTGGTGCTCAGACAGGCTTGCCAAATTACTTGTAGACGTTAATATAAAATTATTGCTGATTGTAAGTGTGAGGGTCACCCAATGATTTCATGTCCTTACTTATTGGACTTAGAGGCAACTCGATTTAATGCAACTCTTCTGTGGTAGTCAAATTCTGTTAAAGAATGTTATATAATTCCACTTTTCTTATCAGACATCATGACCAATAATTGTGGAGAGCTCTGTTTATCTTATCTATTATACATTTGCAGACCAAATGAGTATGCTGAATGCATAATTAATTTTTATAGCAACCAGGTATACTTGTTTTTGGCCAGCTTAATTCTTCTAATCAAATTCAGATTTATTTACCTATTAGAAGGCCAAAAACTTTTTAGAGTTTCTTGAATTTATTTATACACAGACCCTACATGAGTCTCAATAATGTTTCCTTGCCTTGAGAAAATGGAGGTTTACACATTCCCATTATTTTGATTTCCAAATGCAAAATATCAACTATCTACCATTTTGAAAATTGATATGTATGTATTTTAGCTCTAAGAAAACCATTTTCAAGAGGAATACCACAGGTTAATAAAAAGTTGATATCTTAGCCAATACATCTTTCTCTTCTGGGTACTGCTGCCTGGTTGTCTATGGTCTAGCAATGATCAGCAGAGTTGTTACCGAACCAAAGTGAGTTCACTTCTTAGTAAGCTGAAATCAAAGACTTCACTAGAAGCAGTTGTCACAAAGTAAATTTTATTTGCAGCGCATAAGGGGACCATGGGTAATCTTTTCCAAAGCTGTGGCTCCCCGAGCAAGAGAAAGCAGGTGTCTTTTATTTCGGGTGGGGAATGAATATTCAAAAGGGAAGTCTCATCATCACATGTAGAGGTAGGTATAAGCTTGCATAGTTTGAAATCATGCTTTCACGTATATCTCCTGTTATGCTAACAAGGCTTAAGCTCCTCCTGGGGCAGAGATCCTAGCATTAAAATGAAGCAAAGAGAGCATTTTGGGCACTTCTCAGCCCGTCTGCACAGGTGTCACTCTTGTGATGGGGTTTGGAGCAGTTCAGGGTGGTTGTAGTTGCTTGTCTTCCTGGAACAGACCTGAGAAACAACTTTGAAGAAGATTTAAGTGCTGTTGAAACTTCCTTTAAGTAACTCAGGGCAGTTAGCTGGTGACAAAATCCCTTCTCTGTTTTTATCCTGCTCCTCATTCTTGAGGGGCATGGGGCAAAGGTCAATCTTCTGTAATTACTTCCTGCTGAATATGGGCATTGTCATAGGGACCAGTAGAGGAGCAGAATTTTTCCCTAGCCAATCTAAGATAAGTTTTTGAGTCACCAAGCATCACTCTGAGCTGTTTGTATCCTTGCATCATCACCATCTGTAACTTTATAGCTTTAATGCATTTAGTCACAAACTGTACCAGACAATTAAATATGCAAGGTTGAAGAAGTAATAACAAGAATATCATTGCTACAGGTCCCAACAGGGGCAGAAGCCAGGTAAGACTAGGTATAGCCCTTTTTATCATCTCCCATATTTGGGCAGGCACCAGTTCCCCAGAGGGGTCTAGGAGGAGAGGGGTTTCAGTTCTTAATGAAAAAAAATTGAAAAAATTGGTTTGGAGATTTGGGCTACATCTTTGAGGAAACTATAAGAGTTTAGGATCCAGTCCAGTTTATAGATAGAAAACAAAAACCTCAAAGACAATTAACAGGCTAGAAGGCATTATCCACAAATGTGTATTATGATTTTACTGAAATATAATTTTTCTCTCTAAAATCACTCTCATTTTTACCACACTTAGCCAAATTAAGACTCAATGTTTTGTAAAATAAGTCTAGTTTCAATAAACTTGGCTCAATTACTTACATAAGTACAGCAAGAATAGTAATTGATTATATAGGCTCTTTTAAATCTGCTTTGCTAGAACTTTTTATACGGAATCTCAGATTGAACCTTAAAGGCCTCTTGAGGCCAGGCCAAGCCAAGGACTTGTCATCAGATTCTGTCTGCAATACCTAGCAATTTGGGTGAATCCTTCTCTTTTTGAGGTCCCCAAAATATCCTGAGGTTCTTGCACTTGCCAGGAAAGTGACCTTCTTTATTCACCTGGTACGGAGCTGGAAACCCTGTAAGCAAGGTACCAGGCCAATATTTCCAAGTGGTTTTATTTTATAAAGTCAATATTTGTTCCTCGAAGATGGCTGGTTATATCTGATTCTATGCATATTTTCCTCAAATATGACATTCCAGTCAAATCTGTGGTACTATAACCAATGTTTCCAATTGTGTCTTGTTATAAGCAGAAGAGATTCTTGTTGAACTTATGCAAATAACTATATTGTCATGAAAATTAGAATACTCACTCATCAAGGATTTCCATATTCTGGAGGTATCAAGTAGGGAGAAAAAAAGTAAATGCTTTAATTCTGCTTACAAAGGTATAATTTACCAAATTGCTATAAGTCATGGTTAGCCTAAGAGAAAACGGAAAAAGTTTTTTTTTAAGTCTAGAAAAACAAAATGTTTAAAAAAATCAGCAATATTTTAAAAGAAATGTCATAAAATTACAATCATCTTCATCAGTTTACTCCCATGTAATCAATTCTTGATCTTGATCTTCTGTTAGCAGCTTTATATTGCTGTTAGTTTCTCTGTTATAGTTCTGTAATTTTTTTACCCAGCTCAGTTTTGTAATCTGAAAATTTGTCAGAAACCTGTATCCTAGAGCAAGTGTCAGAGTTTTTTTTCATGAATCTCTCTGAAGATGAAATATATCTGCAAAAATATCAGAGTAAATCAATAACTATCTGTGAATGACAAAACACTCAAAATGGCAATTGACAAAGAAACTTGGTTATTTCTCTGACATATAACACTCTAAGATAACAACTAGAATCTCAACTGACAGCCAGGACAGATCAGAATTTTAAGAATGCTATATAATTTTTAAAACATTTATATCAGTAACATTTATCCACACAATATAACCTAAGAAGGTTTATTACCATTTACTTGGCAATGCTTCCCATGCAATTCAACACACCAAATAAGCCTAACTAGTTTAATATCTCCCTTTTTATAGAAAGAGAAAAAATTCTTTGAGAAGTCCCAGGATCTCATTGGAAATCCTCCCAAAAAAGAAGGACTTTTAGGATTCAACCCTTGGGGAAATTTGTTAAAAATATTAAAAGGTTTTAAAATACTTCGTCAAATTGGAAATAATGCTCAGTTATCCATTTAATCAAGGAGACAGCAGAAAATGTCAAAGGCAAACGAAGAGAGTGAAATAGTTTTTAAAAAAAAGAAAACCTTAATAGAGAGACCTCAGCCTCCTTGAACACAGGTAATTATTTTAACAAAACATAGATTTTTCTGTCTTTTTGGTAGACTCACTCAAAGGTAGAAAAAAACTTTTTATAATCTATTTATCAAGAGCAGACCAAAAGTTCAAGAACATTATCCTTTTAAGAGAGAGAGCCAAATTTTAATTTTTCACCACATTACTTTTGATTTTGAAACTCATTTATTTAATTGATTTCATTTTAATATTAGCCAACTTGACCATGCACAAAACTCTTTCCTCAGGGTTTTACTTCCACAAACCTCTTGTCGCTTAATTTTTACATTTAGAATTTATCTCATGCATTCTTCTTTTTTATTTTTTTTAGTGCTTAAGGACAAATTTATCTTTCTTAAGAAAACTATCTCTAGTCTTTATGCCTTCTTACTGAAAACATACATCTAAATTTTTTAATACAAAGATGTTTTCCTTATTAACATTGTGTAGCCTGAATCACATATATTAATTATAGTTCTTAACCCTTATACACCTTGTTTTATTGTGAAAACTAAGAATTAAGTAATTATAAACTGTCTTTTATATTAGCGTTCTTCAGCTTGGCAAATTTATAAATATTTTCTATAATTTCTAGAAACATGTTACTTTATAGTACAACCTTTTCATAAAATATAGAACATGTTCACTAATAGACCAGAACATCTTTTAGTTTCTCTGTAATAAGAAGCCAAAAGTATATAAACCTATATTTAGTAATTAATGTCTAATATTTTATCTTAATTGGAAATTATCTAGATATTCAATGAATTTTTCATCATTTAATTTAACTGAGCAAAACTTTAAAGTTTTAAATTACCAAAGGGATTTTGGAAGTTATTTTAAAAATACACATGCCATAAAATATGACTGTTGTTAAAAGTTTATCCATAAACTCTTATCTCACTTACACCTAAATCATTTGTTCTCAACAGTCATGTTTAGATTATTTACAAAAACTTCATGTGACATTAAAGCAGTTAGCCATCCTCTTAAGATGATTTAAGTATATACAGCATAACACATAATTATTGTTAAAAAGTCCCACCCAAACTTTAACTTTTTCACGTCTATTTAGTTTACCTGTTCCCCAAAATTATTTAGATTGACCACAAAAACTTCATGAGACATCAGAAAAAATCAGCTATTATTCTAAGTTATTAATTTTTGCTGACAAATTTTGTAACAGAGATAACATGAGTTTGTTTGGCTAATAAAGGCTGTATGTCTACATCATATTCAATGGTGATAACACTGAGGACATGCCTATTTTAATGAAACTGACGGACTTAAACAAATTTTCATTTACAAAGGTCATTTTATATTATGTTAACTTGAAAGACATCTGGGCTAGTTTCTATTACATTTAAAAATAATTTATATAACTGATTATTTCAAGCCAAGTAAATAGAGATATTTTAGAAATTATATCATCCAGACACACATACATAGACACATAGACCAGATCTTTATAGTTTTAGCCATGTCTCAGGCACAAAACTCAAAAGAATGTTGGATCCAAATTATTTGGTTTTTTGTTTTTTGGGTTGTTTTGACATATGGACCTGCTCAGATGGCTAAAGATTTTTACTAAAGATTCTTTTCTTTTTGCTGTGAGGTTCCTTTTTATAGCTTGTTTTGAAGTCATTTTATCTTTAGAAGCTTCTGTATATTAATCGAGAAGTGCTTTTCAATGTGAGAGGTTTTTATTTGTGTGTGTGAGGAAGATCAGCCCTGTGCTAACATCTGCCAATCCTCCTCTTTTTTTTGCTGAGGAAGATTGGCCCTGGGCTAACATCCATGCCCATCTTCCTCCACTTTATATGGGACAGCGCCACAGCATGGCTTGCCAAGTGGTGCATCGGTGCACGCCCGGGATCCGAACTGGCAAACCCCGGCCACCGCAGCGGAGCGTGCACACTTAATCACTTGTGAGAGGTTTTGAATCCTCTCTTTTAAGGGTAACTCTTAAGGTGGACTCATCTGAAACAATAGTTCCCCAGAATGGCCGTTACAATTTCAAAATATCTCAAAAGTTTACTTATTTTTGGTTGCTTAATTTTAGTTCTTGAGTTCTGGGGGAGTTGAAGTAGGGAAGCTCAGCAAGTGAGGAGAGAGGAGCAGCAGATTTGGTTTCATTTCCCTAGCGTAATTGCTGGTGTAGTTGACACCTTCCAATCTGGCATGTTTTTAATTTTATTATTTTCTCTTAAAGAGGTAATATAGGATTCCTGATCTTGTTTAGATGCCTCAAAAAAATTAAAATAGGCTTCCCATTTGTTGTTTAATTTTTATAGCTGGCTTTTCCCTCCAATTGCATATGCAAATACACCAGTTTGTGTAAGCTAAAATTGCCCCATTTTGGCCATTTTTTTTTCTTTTTTTTTTGGTGAGGAAGATTCACCCTGAACTAACATCCATTACCAATCCTTCCCTTTTTTTGCTAGAGGAAGATTAATTCTGTGCTAACATCTGTGCCAATCTTCCTCTATTTTGTATGTGAGATGCCTCCACAGCATGGCTGATGAGTGGAGTAGGTCCACACTTGGGCTCTGAACCCACGAATCCAGGCCGCCAAAGTGAAACACGTGAAACTTTGGCCATGGGGCCACAATTTGGCCATTTTAAAGTGAGATCTCCTTTATAATGTTTAATTGACATTGCCTGAAGGGTGGATTTATATGCTCTCACAATATCAGGCAGTGCAAATGTTCCCCAGTGAGACATAAGACTTATCCCCACAATAAAATCTAAATAAAACATAATCGGGCAAAAGAGATGTAATCATTTTACATAAAGTCCATCATTCCCAGCCAGTCTTGTTGGGAAAGGTTAGTGCAAAGACAAAAACAAAAACAAGCCTGACAAACTCAATATCCAGTAAAAGAAAACCTAGACCAAGTTCTCAGAAGTAAGTACCTTGGCACCATTGTGCACGAGTTCCACTACTTACAGAAGGTGTCTTCCAAGTTCTAAGCCTAGTTTCTTCTACCACCAACAGTAAAAGCAATCTCTTGAAAGGTGGATGATTAAGGAGACTAAATGACCCCAGGAAGATCTAATCTGGGAGATGAGAGGTCAATGGAAATTCCCTAGCAGAAAGTATTAGGGAAAGAAGGATGGTGGGGGGCATTGATTTTTCCCCAAAGACTACTGGTAAAGAAATTGAGAGACAGAGATATCTCTGAGGCCAAGAAACCAGATTGCTGAGGAAAAGAAAAAAAATACCAAGATAAAGTCTCTGTCATATCAAGACAAAACTTCTACCAGGCATCCCTGACCAAAACCCAAACAAATCACAGATGGATAAGACTCAGACTGAGTGATTTCAGAGGGTATTTAAAACACCAAAGGGAACCCCACCTTTTGTCACAAACACAATAGAAGTCTCAGAGTCAGTAATTTCACAGGGGATTTTAACCCCACATTGGACGCCACCTTTAGTCATGAACACAACAAAAGAAAAGGATTTAAGGGGACTTAATGCTACCTTTTGCCACCTACATAACACAAACACAAAAGAGGACTCAAACCTACAGTCAGTGACCTCTGGAGGGGACTTGAGCCCACACCTTGTTACTTCAGAAATGACTAGTCAACAGCTGGATCACTCCTGTTTTTGCCAGACCCAAAGCATTGGGACTCCATAATGGCTGGGTCATGCAATCCTTTCATCCAGAGAGGACTCAAACCCACCACCAGGAGACAGAAGCCAGGCTTAAATAGAGTTTGTGAGACAACAGAGAAAAGACTCTTATAGCCATGCTGTGGGGTAAGCGTCACTTACATCCATCAAGAGATCCTTTGAGCAAAGTGCTCAGTGTGGCCACTGGGTCTCCCAATGGGGCAGCACTCTGAGCCAGCAGCACAAGCGCCAAGAAGCGAGTCCTCTTCATGAGGTCCAATCGCTGACTCCTGGTAGCTAGAAAGGTTTAGCCCAGGCACACTGCCACAGCCCACTGCGCCATCCACTGGAGACAGAGTAGTTGGAGAACGAACGTCAGAGGGACAGTAGTCCCACCTGAGGTGCCAAATTTTATTACCATACCAAAGTGAGTTCACTTCTTGGTGAGATGAAATCAATGCCTTCCCCAGAAGAAGTTGTCACACAAAGTAAATTTCATTTGCAGCAAATAAGGAGACCATGGGGAATCTTTTCCAAAGCTGTGGCTCCCTGGACAAGCGAAGGTAGATGTCTTTTATTTCGGATGAGGAATGAATATTCAAAAGAGAAGTTTCCTCATCACATGTAGAGGTGGGTATAAGCTCAAACAGGCATAGTTTGAAATCATGCTTTCACATACATCACATGTTATGTTAATAAGGCTTAAGCGCCTCCTGGGATGGAGATCTTAGCACTAAAATGAAGCAAAGGTAACCTTTGGGCACTTGTCAGCCCGTCTGTGCAGGCGTCACTCTTGCGATGGGGTTTGGAGCAGTTCAGAGTAGTTGGTGGTTGCTTGTCTTCCTGGAACATACCTGGAAAACAACTTTGAGGAACTGCTAAGTGCTGTTGAAACTTTCTTTAAGTAACTTGGAGCAGTTAGCTAGTGACAGAGTGAAGTCAAGAAAGCTAACTAACTGATGTGATGACGTGGTGACAAACAGCCTGATGTTTACTGGCCCCAGAGACTCCATTTATTCTTGTTGTTTTGTTTTGATTGGGATTAACTTTATAGGTTGCATGGAAAGGGAGGACCAGCCCTCAAAATCCCTCCTGGTCATTTATGCTTTGGTCAGTATAGACATTTCATTCATTTGGTACCCCTGACTTGACTACCAGGAGAGTCTGTAAAGGGCTTATGCCATTGCTACTTCAGCTGGAATCATAAGAAGCATGGAAACTGGTGAATTCTTGAGAGCAGAGGAGTGGACTGTAAGTTTAGTGGTCCTCAATGAACCATGACACCGAAATTCAAAGCTTTGAATTGCTGCCTCCCACATGGACCCTGAGCTCGGTCTTGTCACTGGCCTTGGCCAACAGAAGGTAAGCAAATGTGACATCAGTGGAAGATTGGTAGGCGTTTCAGCACTTGTACATTGGAGCTTGTTTTTCTTTGGAATGTTCTTGGGATATAACTATTTTGAAAATAAGCTCAATATACCAGAGGGAGGAACCAAGAGAGACACAAATATCCCAGAATTCCAGCTATCCCCACGAAGGTACAGACTCATGAGTGAGGCCATTTTGAATATTCCAGCATAAATCACTATCTGACTGCAGCTGTATGAAAGACACCAAAGGAATCCAGTAGAAGGACCAATCAACTCAAAAAAAACATGAGAAATATACAATCTCTCATCTTAAGACATTAAACTTTGGAGTAGTTTGTTAGACAAAAATAGACAACTGAAATGAGTGGTGCTTTTGAAACTTGAATGTGCATTTGAGTCACCTGGGTATCTTTATACATTTCAGGTTATGATCCAGTAGTCTGGGGTCAGGGTTGGAGATTCTACATTTTCTACAAGCTCCCAGTTGTTGCCACTGATGCTGCTCTGCAAGTCCACACTTTAAGTCTCAAAGTTCTAGAGAACCAAAAATTCATGTTCTTGATTTTTCCTAAGACCATTTCTGAGCATCTCGTTGTGTTAAAAACTCAGATAAATTCTCTATTTTAAAGTCGTTTTTACTAGGGCAGTGAGCATGGTAGATATGCCATTCCAGTAACCTATATGGACAAATATGCCATTGTGTGTGTGTGCATTTATGTAACCCAAGTTTTTGGTGCCTGGAGAAATCTGCAAATCTGCTTTAGAGGGAGCATTTCCTTTAATGTTCAAATATAATAGTTCTATCTCCAATAATTAATCATCTAGGAGTATTCTCAGAAAGGATACATCCTTATTATTATGGTAAACTCCTATGCCATTGAATTCTGCTATATGATTGGCTCCATTGAATTTGGAAATTTTTTATGCCACTTTTCTCTACACAGCAATGCTTCTTCTGTTTTCCTTTCCCGTACATATTTTATGAACATGCTACTCATTTATGCAATGAACTTATATTCAAGTTTTGGAGTCATAGAGAATTCAAGGTACAATCAACAACTTAAAATGGAATGTTAAGCATTTTATAGAGTTGGTTTTGTTGTGTTTTTATTGTTTTTGTTTTTGCTGGCCCTTACCTCTGTTAAGCCCTCAATTAATATCATCCTCTCCATTCACTTTTCCTGCCCTATGCATCCATCAGCCTTAACTCCTAATATTGCTCTTACTTTTTTCAGAAGATTAGTTTTGCTTTCCATCATTTATCCAAATTAGGCTCCTAATCTAAATGTGTTGATCCTAAACATATTAAGGTGGTCTGCTGAATTTGTTATGGCCCAGCATTTGAAAGAGTCCTGCATATGATCACATTAAAGCTGTGCCAATAGATTTTTGCCTTGAATAAGTTGTCTTTTATTAAAAAAACTGAAAATGTGTATTTTAGAAAAACTAAGTGGAGTGATGGGAGGGTTAGTCAAAGGAAAAAACACCTGCATGTAAACCTACGCTTCTCTTTTGTTCCTAGAATCTGAATATGATCCCAGTCTCTGACTTTTTCCCGTATTCAGAATCCCTGCCTCTCTTACAATACCTGATCACTTTTTGCAAATTAATTTCTGCCCCATGCTTTCAAATCATTATTCTTCAGTAATTGAAAGGAAGGATTTAAAAAGTTATTATATAGAAGACAGAACTTGTCATATTAAGGATAAGTAGAGCGCAAACATAGACAATACCAATACTAAAAAAAAGAAGAGTTAGGGATTTGAGGTTGGATAAACATGGACCTTTGGCTTTGCCTCTCACTAGCAACATGATCTTCAGCATATTTTGTATTTTGCTTAAGCCTCAGCACTTAGCATTGATAGCCGGGGGGCACACAGTAACCATTTAACAAGTTTCAGCTGATTTTTTTATGTGGCTTTCAAAGTGTCTAATACAAAACCAATAAATAACTTATCCAAAGATTCTGATTTAATGGTATAAAAACACATTATAATTTCAAACATTCTTTAAATGAACTTTATTTAGATATTTCATTGAGAACCCCCATACTGTCTTATTCACGGGTAACGTTCAACTGTGGGTAATGATGTGAAAAAATAATCTTCGCTAACGAGGGAGACTGAGAGCAGAGGGAAAAGGGGGCAAGGAGCACTGCAAAGAGTGAAGGGGCCAAAATAAAGCATTAAAAAGGAATTGTGATGTCTTCAAAATAAATACATGGTATTAATTCTGGAATGGACTTGACATATTGATCACCCCAAAGGGCATTCAGTTAATTACAACCTTATCTAATTATACATGAACTTTAAAACCATTACTGCATCCTTATTTTTTGCCTTGGTCTGTTTACAAATGTGTGCTTAAGATGCTGATTGGGGGATGACCCTGTGGCCTAGTGGTTAAGTTTGGCTTGCTCTGCTATGGCAGCCTGGGTTCATGGGTTTGGATCCCTGGCACAGACCTACACCACTCATCAGCCATGCTGTGGTGGTGACCTACATACAAAATAGAGGAACGTTTGAACAGAAGTTAGCTCAGTGCTAATCTTCCTCAAGCAAAAAAAGAGGAAGATTGGCAACAGATATTAGCTCAGGGCTAATCTTCCTCAGGAAAAAAAAAAAAAAGATCCTGATTGGTCGAAATTCAAATCAGTATAATACACAAAGCAAATGCTCTGGTTCTCATATTTCAAAACAAAACTTTAAAGTGTTCAGAGAACTTGGAAAGTTTATTATCCCTACTGAAGCAACTCTTTTAGAGATATATGTGCATTTTCCTTAAATATAGCTAAATTTTCTATGGAAGTATTTATCTTATCAATATTGGATTGATGTATTCTCATTAATTAATGCTTCAATGAAATTCATTTCTATGTTAAATCTAAAGAATGAGATTAAAACAGAAAGTTGTAACTGAGTTTACATTTTTATGATGAAATGGTATCATAATATTTTATTTTAAAGTACCTGCAACTTCTAAAAATATAAAGGTGTATGCTGAAGTTTGTATTTCAAAACTTTGAATGTAATCAAACGGATGAAACAATCAAGAATAAACCAATGAAGGGGTACACCTGACATTGCTGTATACTAATGCACAAACTGTGAAGTGTCATGATAATTCTAGCTGTCGGAGAAGAGCTATATAGCTTAAAATGGATTATGTAAAGCAAATGTTGCAATTTAGGCTTTTTATCAATGAAAAACAAATCAAACATCGTTATTAGAATTTACTTAGATTTTCTGAGATCAGATTATATAAGGGGAAAACACTTTAATAATACATTCTCTAACTTTTTAGTAGTTTTATTTATCACACTTTGTACCTAATTTCCTTCATCATTTAGAAAGAGCAGATAGCAAGCAATTAAAGAGAGAGATGTTTTAGCATTCTTCTTCTAAAATTATCTAAGTAATCTATTATCTGTGGGGCTATGTCTGGTCATAGTTTTTTATCTGATTGCATTTTTTAAACATTACATGTGCACGAATAGATATATAAGACAGTGAAATGGAGTAATTTTACTGGCTTATTCAACCAATGTGAATCAATTTAAACAATTCAAGATTAAAACAGAAAACAGTAAGAAATTAGAAATGCATTTCAGTGACTTTTTCTAAAATAAGTTTTTCTTAAATATAGCATTCTTATAAGAAAATACACAAATTAGAAATATATAACTGAATAGATTTTCTCTAAATAAACTCATCTGTGTAACAGATCAAGAGAGAGACATCCTCAGCACCTGAAGAAACCCCAGTAACTAACCTCAACCTTCCCCAAAGATAACCACTAACCTGCCTTCTAATGGCATTCTTAGTTTTGTTTAATTTTCATTTCAGAATACTATTTTGTGCCTAGTTTTTGTTTATTACTCTCAATAATATACTTGAAAGACGTACACATGTTTTATGTAGCAGTAGTCATTTTTTTTTAATTCTTGTGTAGTACTCTATTGTAATAATTTTCCTTAAATTATTTACCCATTTTCATAGTATTTTCCAGGTAGGGATTTTAATTTATGATGATGCTATAAACTTGTTTTCGTACAAGTTTGTACTCATTTCTTTTGCATGTATGCCAAGATTAGAACTGCCAGATTTAAGGGTGTGAATATTTTTAACTTCAGTGCATATGCCAAACCATTCTCTATCAGTTTATACCTCCAATGGCAGCATATGATATGTGCAGTTGCTCCATATCCTCGCCCTTGATTTTGTCAGTTTCTCTAAATCAACTTACTGAGTTACAATTTACTTAAAATAGAATGTACACTTGAGTGTACAGTTCAAAAATTTTTTACAGAAATATACACCCATATAATCACCATCCCAATCAGTATACAGAATATTTCTAATGCCTGTCAAGTTCCCTCATGAGCTCTGTAGTCAATCATTTCCACCCACAGCCCCAAGTAACCAGTAAATTTATTTCTATAGTCATTCGTTATTTTTGTCTGTTATATTAAACTTCATATAAATGTAATTAACTATATGTACTCTTTTGAGACTGCCTTATTTATTTATTTATTTTTACCTGCATAACTTTTTTTTTATTGAGGTCACAATAGTTCATAACATTGTGAAATTTCAGTTGTACATTATTATTTGTCGGTCACCATATATATGTGCCCCTTTACCTCTTATGCCCACCCCCCAACCCCCTTCCCTTCTGGTAGCCACTAATCTGTTCTCTTTGTCCATGTGTTTGTTTATCTTCCACATATGAGTGAAATCATACAGTGTTTGTCTTTCTCTGTCTGGCTCATTTTGCTTAACATAATACCCTCAAGGTCCATCCATGTTGCTGCAAATGTGGCAGTCTTGTCTTTTTTTACGGCTGAGTAGTATTTCATTGTATATATATATACCACATCTTCTTTACGCATTCCTCAGTTGTTGGGCACTTGGATTGATTCTACGTCTTGGCTATTGTGAATAATGCTTCAATGAACATAGTGGGGCATAAGTCTCTTTGAATTGTTGATTTCAAGTTCTTTGGGTAAATACCCAGCAGTGGGATCGCTGGGTTGTATGATATTTCTATTTTGAATTTTTTGAGAAATTTCTGTACTGTTTTCCATAGTGGCTGCACAGTTTGCATTTCCACCAGCAGTGCATGAGGGTTCTCTTTTCTCCACATCCTCTCCAACACTTGTTATTTTTTGTCTTGGTAATTATAGCCATTCTAATAGGAGTAAGGTGATATCTCATCGTAGTTTTGATTTGCATTTCCCTAATAATTAGTGATGCTGAATATCTTTTCATGTGCCTGTTGACCAGCTGTATATCTTCCTTGACAAAATGTCTGTTCATATCCTCTGTCCATTTTTTGATTGGGTTGTTTGTTTTTTTGTTGTTGAGTTGTATGAGTTCTTTATATATTTTGAAGATTAACCCCTTGTTGGATATATGATTTGCAAGTATTTTCTCCCAGTAGTTGGGTTGTCTTTTCATTTTGTTCGTGGTTTCCTTTGCCTTGCAGAAGCTCTTTAGTCTGATGTCCTCCCATTTGTTTATTTTTCTTTTGTTTTCCTTGCCCGAGTAGGCATGGTACTAGAAAAGATCCTTCTAAGACCAATGTCAAAGAGTGTACTGGCTATGTTTTCTTCTAGGAGTTTTGTGGTTTCACGTCTTACTTTCAAGTCTTTAATCCATTTTGAGTTAATTTGTGTGTATGGCATTAGATAATGGTCTACTTTCATTCTTTTGCATGTGGCTATGACTGTCTTATTTAGATCAGCATAATGTTTTTAAGATTAATCTGTTTTGTTATGTGTAGGTAATTCATTCATTTTTACTCATGAGTAAAAATGTGTGCAGATATACCACAATTTACTTTATCCATTCACCTGCAAACACAAATTTGAGCTGTTTTGAGTTCTGAGCTATTATGGATTAAAAAAAAAGCTTCTATAAACACGACAAGCTTTGTACTGTTTTGTACAAGCTTTATGTGTACATATGGTTTGACTTTTCTTGAATATAGGTAGAAGTAGAATTAATTGCTCTGTCATACATTAAGTGTATGCTTAACTATCTAAGAAACTGCCAAACTGTTTTTCAAAGTACTTGTACCATTTGCACTTGCACCAGAATGTGTGAATTTCAATTGCAAGAATTCTTCATCAACATGTGATAGGATCAGACTTTATAATTTTAGCTACCCAGTGGATGTAAAATGTTATTTTTGCGTGATTTTAATTTGCACTTGACGAAAGATATTGAGCATATTTCATGTCCATATTGGTCATTCATATCTTCTTCTATAAAATATTTGTTTAAATCTTTAGCCCATTTTTTAAAACATATATTCTAGATACAAGTCCTTTATCAGAAATATTCATTACAATATGTTATCCAGTCTGTGGTTTGCAGTTTCATTTTCTTAAGGTATTTTTTGAAGAAAACAGAAGTGTTTAATTTTGTCAGAGACCAATTTATTATGTTTTCTTCATTCATGCTTTGTGCCTTTTTTGGCATAAGTAAAGTTTTGTATTTTACAGTTATGAAGATTTGGCCACTATTTTTTCTAAATGTCATATGGTTTTCATTTTAACTTTAAATCTATAATCAATTGCAAGTTAACTTTTGCATATAATTTGTGACTGAGGGCAAGGTTCTTTTTTTTATACCAAAAAAACTTGTTTTTTCAGCAATTTGTTGAAACGATAACCCTTTCTCCATTGAGTTGCATTCGTCTATAGTTAAATTTGAGGATGATTACCATAATAATATCTTCCTATCCATTATCATGATATATTTCTCCATTGACTTAAATATCCTTTAATTTCTTTCCACAACACTTTGTGATTTTCAGTATACAATCTGCACATATCTTAAGTATATTTCTGAGCATTTTATGTTGGTGACACTATTTAAAATGTTAAGTTTTAAATTCATGTTCTAATTGGGAATTGCTAGTGTATAGAAATAGAGTTGTTTTTATATGTGAACTTTTTATCTTTATTAATTCTAGTTGGGTTTTGGGCAAGAAGCCTTAGGATTTTCTACACATGTGAACCTATTGACTGTAAGAAAGAAAATTTTACTGCTTTCTTTCAACTCTGTATGCTTTGTTTTTTATTGTTTCTTTACCTTAATCAATGGCTAGGATTTTCAGTACATTGATGATTCCCCTATTGGTGACAGGGAATGTTCTTTGTTCTTGATGCACTGATTCACAATTAAGTATCATATGAGTTATAGGATTTGTGTGTGTGTGTGTGTGTGTGAGGAAGATGAGCCCTGAGCTAAAATCTGTTGCCAATCCTCCTCTTTTTTCTGAGGAAGATTGGCCCTGGGCTAACATCCGTGCCCATCTTCTTCTACTTTACATGGGATGCCGCCACAGCATGGCTTGACAAGCGGTGCATTGGTGTGCGCCTGGGATCCAAACCTGCAAACCCCGGCGCGTTGAAGCAGAGCATGCACACTCAATGGCTATGCCACCAGGCCGGCCCCAAGTTATAGGATTTTTGTAGATGCCCTTTATTAGATTGAGGAAATGACCTTATATTCCTAACGTGCTAAGAGTTTATACCACACATGATTGCTAAATTTAGTCAAATGCTTTTTCTACATCTATTGAGAGGATTTTATGATCTTCTCCTTTATTCTGGTAAGTGTAAAATGCATGGATTTGCAAATGTTAAACGACTTTGCATTTCTTGGATAAAATCCGTTTTGTCACAGTGTACTCCCCTTTTTATATATTTTTGGAGTTACATTGCTAATTGCTAATATTTTGCAAAGAAATTTTGTGTCAACAGTCAAGGATATTTATCTGTGGCTTTCATTTGTATGTATGGTTTTGGTGCCGGGATACTTCAAGCCTCACATAATGAGTTTAAAACTTTCTTCCTTCATGATTCTGAAAACATTTGTGGAAGATTGACATTATTTCCTTTTCAGGTGTTTGATAGAATTCATCAGGGAAGCCTTATGGGCCTGGTGTATTTTGAAGGAAAGGTGTAATTTTGAATAAAGTGTCATTATTATATAGAAAGCTATTCAACATTTTTATTTCTTCTGGTCTTAGTTTTGACAAGTTGTGTTTTATTTTAAAGAAATTTCTCCATTTCATCTAGTTGTCACTTTTTTTGCCACAATCATGTTCACGTTTTCTTATTATCCTATCAATACCTGAAAGATCTGTAGTGATGCTCCATCTTTCATTTCATTCCTGATATTAGTCATTTATGTTCTCTATCTCTCTTTCTCTCTCTCTCTCTCATTCACAGGTAAAAACTTAAATAATTGGATGAGTATGTTCTTCCTTCCAACTAATAAACCTAAAAAAGTCCACCATTTTTATTAATTTTTTTATTCCTCCTAACATTTTAGAAAGAATTCAACTGCTAATCTATGACCAATGCTTTAGATAGCATATCCTGCTTTCGCAGGAATATTAGAACTTCAATTACATCATGACTTCCGTAAATTCACAACCCTCTTTCAACTGGATCGTTCTAAACAGCTTTTGAATACACTGAACATGATTCAATCATAAAAAGCATCAATTGCCCACACATATTTCTCTTTTCTTGATCCCACATACCATTATTGCTACCACCCTATAACTCTTCTACCCTGAACAAACTTCCGACATTTCTATTTAATTGAGGAAAAAATATTAATGAAATTCTAAGTAGCCAAATGTTATAAACAAAATGAAAATATTTGTACTTGAATATATTTCTACTAGGAATCAGGTTCACTGAGAAAAATAGAAAAGTATCAACTTGGTGTTTAAAATGTGTTAGCCTGATAGTAAGAAAAAATGGAAACAATTCTAAAGAAAAAAAAATGGAAAGCTTACCCTGAATGAAATGAAGGAAGAGGCATTTTCCTAACATAATGGCTGAGTTTGTGGAAGCCAGGTTAGACAGACAAAGAAAACAATCAAATGTGCTCTTGCCAAAATGATATCAAATATAAGACTAAGAAGTAGCTGGAATAATTAGTGCCAGTATATCTGGAGGAATAGGGTCTACGAAATTCTGATAAAGGCACTCAATGAAAACTTTTCAAAGAAATCTCAAATAATTTCCCCAAAGAAAGTATAAAAAACTTTTAGAAAGATTTGAGAGAATGAATTGAAGTTCAGTGTTAAGCATTTAGGCATCATTATGGCATTATTATTAAGTTAGAAACAAATAAAAAACAAACACAGAGGAATTTGGGACCCAAAACAGGGTTGCCACATATCCCGAGGGAGTATTTCAATAAATATGCGAGGTCAGGGATATGAGGAAAAGAAATGGACGATATGCCATGGTCAAGGCTTGAGGTAGGTGTTGAAATTATAGGAGCATATATCCTAAGTAGATTGTCCAATTCAGAAAGAAGTTGGAAATGTCATTGAAAAATAGGTGATATTTGGTAGACTCCTATGGCATGGCCCTAATATATCTCACTAAGGCAAGCGTAGAGGCATATAGCTTGATATACCTTGGAATAGGATATTGGGATAGTGAAGAATCTAAGGGAGTATACTTGGAAATGTACTCGTTGTAAATGTGTGGCACCTTGTCACCAAAGGAAGCAAAAGATGTGTCGCTGGAAGGACTGGCACTCAATTTAACTCTGAAATGACGGAAGCTCAGATGTCAAATCATTAATGGAAATTAGGATATTTAATCAGATATTCACTGAGGGGAAGCCAAAAGACTTAAGTGAGGGCTGAACGCTGGCACGCTTACCCTTCACCTAAACGTTTGAGTGCAGGCATTTCTTCAATGCCACTGGAAGGAGGAGGAGTATTCAGGTGATGGGAGGTTCCTCCCCGCTTCTTTTATGTTGCCAGTTTGTAGATTCCTGGCTTGCATACTACTGAAGTGGAGATCAAGTAGATTTTTTTTCTTTTCTCCTGTTTTTCCTCTGTTTTCCCACCTTCTTCCAAATATAACTAAGTTGTTTTAATACACTTGTCAATTTCCAGAAATAGGTATTTGGACTGATCTCTTCACTGGGTTCTAGAAACATAATTTTGATTCAGAAAATTACTACAGAGATTGGTGATTTGCTTGTGGTTTTAAAACATGTATTGATTTGTGACTGATGTCATAGTAATCTTACATATTCCCATAAAAATTGTGTTCCTTAAAAATAATAGGACATGTGGCAGACTACAGAGCGAATTAATTGAGCTTTGCAAATGCTAAAAGAAGTTTAGTAGGAGGAGATGACGATATAGCTGATAAATAAATATAGCTCCATCCAGAGTATAGGAATAAAAATTTGTGGTTGAGATTGAAGAAAAAGAGAAGTTAGAAGAGTGAAATATCAGAATTTAATTATTTTGGTAATTATTATCAACTATATATATTCATATATATATTTCAAATGACAGTTATAGTGATGTAATACATACTTAATGAAAGAATAAAAGAAAGATGTATGAATACTATGTGATTCTTATAAACATATTTGGAAATAAGTAATAATATGTCCCCTTTTCCTAAAGAAACAGAAAGAGATTTTATAATTTGCTGATAATTAAACACATATTATTGGTGAAACTTACCCAGATTTCAGAAATTCTGATGGCTAAGGTGGGATCAATTCATTTAAGCAATGTTGCCTTCATATTTCCTCATTCTCTGTCATAGTTTCATCAATTATGTTCTTATAAATCATGATACAGAAAGTCTGATATTTCCTTAGTAATTGGGAATCCTCTCAATATGCTTTTGACACATCGTAAAGTGCCTAATCTTAATCAAGTCTTGCCTTCATGGGCTTTTTTTCATGCAACAATACTAATACAAGCTTAAACTACAATTAACAGGAAGGAAATGTGATTTAAAAAATCATTCAAATCACTCCCCATTCCTGGTTATCTCTAGAGATTGCCACATAAACAAATTCAGCATAGTTAGTGTATTATTTTTAATTTCATTTTTACTTTTTATAACAAATGATGATGTTTGACAATGTAGAAAGTAATCTTAACCAGATTTGCACATTTCAAATTGGACTAATTCTAGTTTCAGGTCTAAGAAGGATACAACACTGACATCACTTAAAATAATTACTGGATTAGTACTCTCTTAGAGATTCAATAGTAATGAATTATTACCTAGGTATGATTTATCATAATGTGGAAAGTTGGATTAATTCGTTTCATTTTGTAAAAGACTTGATATTCTGGTTATAAGCAGAGACTTCATTTTTCATTAATTTGATATTGCCTTTGAGGAATTCTCCACCTTATTATGTATTGGATGAGGAGGGCAGCAGCTGCTGCAACATTTTCTGAGGGTCGAAGTTGTCACTGTGCCAAGGCTGTGTCCAGTGTCCAATTCTGCCTGCTGTGTGAGGTTGGCTGGATCAGCTCCACTCTGGGTGATTCCTGTGGTGTGATTAGGTCTGTGGACCTGGTTACTCAGCCTCTCTTGATAAATGCTTGTTTTCCAACCTGGTTCTCCAGCCATCCAAGTTCTTCAATGAGTTGCCCTATATCTTTTTCATTCCTTCCTTTTCTTGTTTAATCCAAGCAGAGTTGGGTTTGTATGATGTATGATTTCCAACGGCTTACACAACAAATTGTCACACATTGGATAGCTTAAAACTACAGGAGTTTATTTTCTCACAGTTCTGGAGGCAATAAGTCCGCAATCAAGGTGTCAGCAGGGGCCATGCTCCCACTGAATGCCCTAGGGGAGGATCCTTGTTGCCTCTGCCAGCTCCTGGGGACTCCAGGTGCTCCTTGCCTTCCCCAGCTTCATGACTCTAAACCCCGCCTCTCTAGTCATGCTGCCTCCTCCTCTTCATGTGGCTGGTCTTTCCTTTTTCTTCTCTCTGTCTCTGGCTCTCTGTATTTTTCTATTTTTTTCTTTTTAGAAAAATTTGTAATTGTGGTAAAAAACACAAAATTACCATCTTAACCATTTTTTAAGTGTACAGTAGTGTTAAGTATAGTCATATTGTTGTACAACTGATCTCAGTTGCTTTGTTATACATAGCCCTAAATTGGCTTTTTAAAATTTCTTTTATTATGTACATATTATTTAATAATGTTCCTTAAGAAATAAGAATCCAAATTGTTTCATACACTTACACAACACTTAATATAAAATCAAAAATGAACTGTGTTTTCAGAAATTTCTTTTTTGAGTACATAGGGAGAAAGAAATATTCCTCTACCATTCTAGGTTCTTCTAACTGGTCTATGAATTAAATTGACATGAGACAGAATAACAGGAGAAAATCAACAAATTTAACAACATGTATACATTGGAGAAACACAGAAAAACCAAGCAACTCACTAAAATGGCCAAAGTCACCATCTTAAATGCCATCTTCAGCTAAAGACAAAGGAGGATGTTGGGGGTAGTGGTTTGGGATTTCAAAGGGGAGAAGGAAAAGCCAATGTTTGGTAAACAAATGTCTGCCATGCCTTGCAGAGATACAGACATGGAGAGGACTTTGATCAAATAGATCTTTCTAGGTTCCTGCCTGTCTACCACACCTAGTTCGTATTATACTATAGTTATCTATGGTGATAGCTCCTTCCTGGAACAGGCCTTCTATCTTAAATTCTTTTAGACAGTTAAAGGAAGGGTCAAAGCTCTTTCCTGAATCTTCTATTCTTAAAAATAATCCAGCCAAAGAGACATATTTTGGGGTAGCAAATTCTGTTCCTCTACATGTATTGGCAAAATTCACAAAGCATTGTTTGTGGATGATGTTTACTAATGTTTCTCTGACCTGTGGAAGGAGGTTTATTTCATATACAAATTAAATCTGGACACTGTACTTCATTAATATCACTTTATCTGTGATTTTGCAATGTTTGAAGATGCACAAGTAGAATTTGCATAATGTAAATTGTGGTCTTTATATCTGAGATATTAAATTTAAAATAATTGAATATAATCTTAATATTTCCACTTCATATATATATATGTGTATATATATGTTTTATATATAACACCTGTCTTCAAAACAGCTACCTTCCTCTGCCTATCATCCATCACCCTACTTTAGCATTACCTGGTAGACGTGAGTGGGCTTGTGTTATGTCGCGATCTTACAAAAACATTAACCACCTTACGTTAGAAATGGGCTCATAAGCTGTCACCTGCATGGCAAGTCAGACAGGTGCAAATATTTCTTTTGAATTATGATCTTGTAAAAATGAGACTTGATAATTGAAAAGCTGGTCACTGTGACATGCAATTCTGGAAGACTGTTTAACATTTTTTGAGACAGCATGATTTGTAAATAAGAGGCATTTATTACTACAGACAGCCTTAGGGTACACATACATTTTCCCCTGACGAGTATACAGATGCAAAGGCTAAATTCATTTGCATTGTTCACAAAATTTTATATTACGTTTAAAAGTAGGATAAATGTAAACACATTGTAAAGATAGAATGATTTAATTACTTCAATTACTTCCTAACTTAGAAACTGATTTTAAATAGAAAAAATCTTCAGATTTGTAATTTTCTTTCTAAATCCAAAGGTTTTAAATTGTTTGGATGACTTCAAAATGGAGATAGGTTGATCAGTACTGATTTGGATTAAATTGTATGTTTTTATAGTCTAATAAATAAATGGTCAGACTTTGTTAAAATAAATTACTATTCTAACATGAAAAAAATCTAAATATTGTAAAGTCCGAATTTTGCTAGAAAATTAATGTCGTTTTCCTCCAGCTCATTTACTATCATTGTTTGACATTACAAAAACTTCTGAATCACTTGTGTTTAAAAGACCCACTAGTGTCTTTACTTTTCAATTCAGTTTTCATACATTTAATATTTATTTTTAACTTACTTAGAAAATAAAAATTTTAGAAGAAACAAAATATTCATAAATATAAAAATATTGCAGGGGCCGGCCCGGTGGCGTAGCGGTTGAGTGTGCACGCTCTGCCGAGGTGGCCCGGCGTTCACAGGTTTGGATCCTGGGCATGCATCAATGCACTGCTTGGCAAGACATACTGTGGCGACGTCCCATATAAAGTAGAGGAAGATGGGCATGGATGTTAGCCCAGGGCCAATCTTCCTCAGCGAAAAAAGAAGATTGGCAATGGATGTTAGCTCAGGGCTGGTCTTCCTCAACAACAACAACAAAAAAACCATATAGTTATAAGTATAGCTTTTCATAGACATTTATTCAATTGATAAATCAATCAAGAATTTTTTATAACTAAACTAAGGACAGTTATTCTTTAAAGTGCTGTAGCAACTGCATTGAATTTAAAAGACAACATTACCTGCTCTCTTGTAGCTTACATTCTAGAATGGAGAGACAGGTGATAAACTCAAAAGTATAAAATATTTACTATATTAGATGGTAATCAGTGCTGTGGTGAAGTGGAAAAGGAACGGAGGAAGGGCCCCAGATGGGAGTGTGATTTTAAATTTAAATACCTGGACTGCACTGGTCTAATTGAGAAGGCGTATTTGAGCAAAGATTTGAAAAAGGTAAAGATATTAATGATATATGTACACCTGGGGAAGGATGCTTCAGGGAAGGGGACCCACAGGTGCAAAGGCTCTGAGGAAAAAGCATTGCTTAGCATGTCAGGGAAAGAAATGAAGTGACTGCATAGGTTAGAACTTGATGAAGGAGTAGTAGGAGAGAGAAAGTTAGAGGAAGAGGCCAGGATTACTGCAAGGATGGAGATTTTACTCAATAAATTGAAAGCCACTGCAGCATGTGAGCTGACAGACCTGTTGTGTCTTCCCTTTTATAAGATTATTCTGGCCACCGTGTAGGCAGTAGACTGGGATAGGCAGTTGGAGGAGTTGAAACAGGAAAACCAGTGACAGAGTTATTTCAATTTGCCAAGTGAAGAATGAAGGCAACATTGACTTGGGTAATAATGGTTGGGCGGTTAGAAGGGACTGAATTCTGAATATGTTTTGAAAGTATTTTATTGCCAAAAAAGCTTTGCTGACAGGCTGACTGTGAGGTGTGAGGGAAAAAAAATGAGTCAAACATGAGTCTAATATGTTTGGTCAAAGCAACTGAAAAGCTGTTACCATTTATTAATAATGGAAAGCCTGTAGGAGGAACAGGTTTGAAGCGTAAGTTCATGAGTTCAGTTTAGAAATAAAAAATACATATGTATGAATATATCGATGTATCCATATCCTGTATTCACATCCACCTGTAACTCTACTTCTATGACTACTTATATCTCTAATTCTCTCTCTCTTTTTGCATCTATATGTCCAACTCTTAGCAGAGTGTCTGGAACTAGTGGACAACCTACACTTGTTTGTTGAATGAATGTTGAATGCATACACACCACATGCAATTTGGTGGATACTGCAATTAGAGTGTAGCAACATAAAAACTAAATTTAAAATTATGTATGAGAGATTTTCCTATATTCTTTCAGAAACATAATTTTAATAGTTCTTAAGTATATTCATGGAAATTTTGGTTATCTTTATCAAAATGTTAAGAGCATTTTATTACTTTGTATTGAGGAGGGACATCTGAGTCCCAAGTTGTGTTTCTTACTCATTGTGTGAACTAGATCTAATTACTTCATCTTTTTGAGATACAATTTTCTCATTTCTAAAATGAGGATAGCAATATTGGTAAGTTTTTCTAAGATTAGATTGATGGTATGATAAACATCTGACATAGAGCAGGCAACCAATAAATTAGAGGTGTAACTAAAATGTGTGTCATTTAAATTGCATTAATTCAGCAAAAGTTGTGGGATCACTGGGTCAGTAATATACGTTTATCTGGAGAAACATATAAAAATCTAATAAGAAAATGTATATTGAATTAATAAAATACTTGTTCTTAAGTAATTACAAAGTCCTTAAAAGCAATGCAAAATGGTGCAAACATCATAAACTGTTACAGCTCAAATCTGAGACTCCAATTATAAGATATTGAAACCTACCTCAAAGTTTTTCCTATTTGTGGGGAGTATGAATTATAAATGAAGCAAAATTGTATTGAAGCAGAATGCTAGGTATGTAGCAATTGAGTAGAATAGAATATATCTAGTTTAGGAATTTAAAGATGAAATACTTTATGTTTAAACTATTGTATATATCAGATAATTAAGTTATTCTAACAGTACTTATTTGCTCTAGTTAATCAGAAGTTGTTCAATTTTTTATTGCAGCAAATGTTGCAGAATAAAATTAAAATGCTGGCCCTGTAAGCAATTTCTATGTGTAGACTTTAAATTATTTCTTGTAATAAATTTTAACTAAAGTATCATTTTTTTAAGTTTCATGGTAACCTGTCTATGCAGCCACCTCTAATGGAAGGACATCAACATTAAAAGGCTGATGTTTTTAGTGCATTAAATTACAAGCAACAGAAAGTCAACACAAAAAGGTAGCTATATATATCTCTATATTTTTTTTCTGGCTACTTAATGTACTTAACCATTTGTGAATGATATA
Source organism: Diceros bicornis minor (assembly GCF_020826845.1). Taxonomy (NCBI): domain Eukaryota; kingdom Metazoa; phylum Chordata; class Mammalia; order Perissodactyla; family Rhinocerotidae; genus Diceros; species Diceros bicornis. The sequence goes on along the minus strand of NC_080759.1, from coordinate 51,498,353 downwards.
TCTTTATTAAATATAATCCAGATATTTGAATGTATTTGCTAAAAAATAATAAAAAACCCATACTTATAAAATCATTAAAATAAAAGAGATTCATGAAAATCAGCTTTTGTTCCAATTAAATATTTTGACACTCTTAGAATGTTGCTAGGTATGAAAGTAGGGTTATATTAAGTTTTAGACTGTAGGTCAAAGGAAAAAATCTCGCCTCAATACAAGAATCATGAACTTTGCTGTCCATGATCAATACCACCTGCCTGAATTTTGACCTCTGCTCTACTGTACTTGGTTAACTTTAGGTTGATCTAAAAGCCTTTAAATCACACACTTTTTCACTTTAGAGTGTAAAATGAGCACCCTTGCGGCTGACCAGATTCTAAGCGGCTGCTTTTCCTATCTAGTGTTAATACCTTCAAAAGACCATAGCCTCAAGAGCTAGGTATAAAGATAATCCTCAGAGATACTTTTTCTAGGACTGCTGGAATCTGAGACAATTATTTGCAATATGTAAACATTTGAATAGATTTTCTCTGTAAGAGAATAATCATTAATTGTTTCATTTCTGTGTTTCTCCTTAAGCATAGAAGAGAAAAAATTGCCAACAAAATTCCATGTGACAGGAATAATGAAGGTGGCAGGCTGTGGGCAAGCCATTTTCAAGGCCCTGATGAAATTTGCATTGCCAGTATCTAATGACTGTCCCAATAGGAGAGATTAGAATCCAACGTTAAAGATCTGCATGTTCTACACTTACCTGAGATACAGCTGCCTTAAATATCAATTTAAGAAATAAAGCTTGCAAATGAGTTGATTATTACCTTTGGGGTGAAAAAAAATTGATATTATGGGAATTTTAATACTACATTTAAAAGCTTCTATGTTTTGTACGTTTTATTTCTTAAAAAAATGGAGATCCTTGGGGGCTGGCCCCGTGGCTTAGCGGTTAAGTGTGCACACTCTGCTGCTGGCAGCCCAAGTTCGGATCCTGGGCACGCACCCACGCACCGCTTGTCCAGCCATGCTGAGGCGGCGTCCCACATACAGCAGCTAGAAGGATGTGCAGCTATGACATACACCTATCTACTGAGGCTTTAGGGTGAAAAAGTGAAAAAAAGGAGGAGGATTGGCAATAGATATTAGCTCAGGGCTGGTCTTCCTCAGCAAAAAGAGGAGGATTGGCATGGATGTTAGCTCAGGGCTGATCTTCCTCACAAAAAAAAAAAAAATGGAGATCCTTTAAATCGTATATCTAACATTTTGAAAGTTAGAAAGATGAATAAGAAGATATAAGTTTTAATGCACTTATGTGTTCTTTCTAAAGGACATAAAAGTATATCACTAAAACAATTTCATGTGAATGTGCATGTGTGCATGCACACACACACACACACAAACACACAATCCCTGGACAAGCTTATCATTATAAACACTATTCAAATCAAGTTGTGGTGCCTTTTATCTATTCTGTTTCCTTGATTCTGTCTTCGGTCAGATATTAAATAACAGGACGGAATTTTTTTCTAAGTTTTATCATAGGAAATAACACAATACCAATTTATTTTGAACTAAACTAGCTTTAGAGGTAACAGATTTAAGGGGACATTGTTTTTCCTACTCTAGTACTCTAAATAATGGTTAGTTCTATGATAATAGGTTTTATAAAGACAAAAACAACCTTTTATCTAATAAGTTTCAGAAATTCTGGGATAAAAAGTTAATATATTTATTTATTACATGATATCCGAATGACCCAATCTCCACTATATTTCTGTAAAAGAAAAAACTACATTATGTCATGTTACCTAATCTTAGGACCATCTAGTAGAACTAGGCCTGTGCAATATTTTTCTACATTTTATATATTTTTCGTTTGGAGTTCCACCAAGTCTTGTGATTATGATATCAGAGTGTTGAAAATGCTGACTCTTTGGATAACATGTTATAAGTTTTATAGTTCTATGGTGTATCTCTCTTTTAGTTCTCCTTTTTTATCTTAACAACCTACTCTAAAATTTCAAAAGTAACTGCCCATACTCCCACTATTTGCTTCCTGTATGCCAAGGATAATGCTCATTACCAGGTAAATTATGGAGTTCTTGCAGCATTAGTGCCCACAGTTAACATCTTCACTCTCTAATTTTGTTTGGATTCTTTGCAGTTGAATGCTTTTTATTCATACTGTAACTCAATTGCTCAAGTTAATTGTGAGAGAATGCCATGAAATGATTGTCAGTGAAGAAGGTCTCAGTCTATCAAGGTGGAAAGGAACTGTAAATGAAGCAACACATTACTCAAGATTCCATGAGCAAATACACATAGGGCACTGGATAGTGGAAAACACAGAGGGAAAATTAGAGTTCTGTACATGGAGCAGAGAAATGCCAGCTTATAGGGGCTGGCCTGGGGGCATAGCAGTTAAGTTTGCGTGCTCTGCTTTGGTGGCCCGGGATTGGCGGGTTCGGATCTGGGCACAGACTATTGTACCGCTGGTCAAGCCATGCTGTGGCGGCGTCCCATATAAAGTAGAGGAAGATGGGCACGGATGTTAGCCCAGGGCCAGTCTTCCTCAGCAAAAAAAAGACGAGGATTGGCAACAGATGTTAGCTCAGGGCTAATCTTCCTCACAAAAAAAAAAAAAAAAAGAAATGCCAGCTTATAAACTTATGGAAGTACCAAATGGTTCTCTGGAAGGAAGGAGGTCCAATGGTGTATTTGATAAATTAATGCCAGTATTATGGAATGTCAATTTTTAAAATCTAAAGTAATTCTGGCTGTTTCATTTAGCATATATTCAATATATTGTCGTTTCTGTTGATTTATAAAAAGTGAACTGAATTGTAATTAGCACTTTTGTAGAATGGTCATTTCAACATAAATACCATTAACAGCAAGTATTTTTGTGCCATGTACAAGGGATATAAAATTATTACATTATTGTGTGTGTGGGGTGTGTGCATACGTGTGTTTCTATCATGGAGGATGTCCTTAACAGAAACTTTAAACATACATAAAAGGTAAATAACCACACAGCGTAACATATTATGATACGTGCTCCTCAACCATTGTGAAAATTAGTATTTTCATAGTATCATATAGTTAGCATTTAATTATTCACCAAACAAAATATTTTATTGTTACAGTAGTAAAAGTCCTGAGCTCATTATTTCAAAGGTAGAAAGGGTATAAATATAATTCTTCTATTTTTCCATAATATTATATGCCTAGCTGCATCATAATATATATCATACTGAGTTTACCTGGATTTGGTCAGCAAAACAGAGCTACTACAACCATGTGAACCAAGACTTCTACGACAGGGTGGGAGTGAAAGTCAGGAAGGCAACGGTCAGAGGACTGGAGAATATTATTATTTCTAATCCATCCCATCTAAGTAATCTTTTATTGCTACTGGCACTTCTTTTCATTTTTTTCTACATTATGTAGAATCCTGACTCATTTTATTCTCTGGATTATTATCATATCACTGTTTTAATTTTTCGGAGTAGCTTTACTCCCCATGACTCCAATGTGGATTTTAATTCCAATAATGTCAGCCTTTTTCAGATTCCATCTCTTTAGGAGATATGGGGGAAAGGACATGGAAGGGGAAGGACTGAATTTAGATGTCTTTGCTGTTGTATGTCTTATTCTAAAAAGACTATTTGGCCGAGGAGCTAAATCACATCCTCCAAAGAAGTTTTACAAGTATACAAATTGAAATATGCTTCTAAAATATGTACCTGTCAAATTTCTGTGTGTAATTCTTATTTGAATCTATCCTTTGGGCAAAGAATAGAGTATCATTCACTGTTTCCAGTTTTTGTGATGATAAAAATGAGGTCAAAAGAAAGTTAAGGACTTCTGGTTTCAACTATGACATGTAAAGAGCTTAGAAGCCATCATCTCTGTTCTTTCAACAAGGAAGGCTGGACCAATTGAAAACCAAAGACTTTTCTTGACCCCTTCAGAGAATAGAGGCTACAGCACAAACCACCACACAGAAATCTGGAGAGAACACATCCAGAGAATCACAGCAGAGCGCTGCTGGCGTAGAGCAGAAGTAGGTGGAACCATAAACTGGCAGACACCCTTAAATTATAATTTGGAGGAATTTCTAGAGCCTGAGTGTGGAATAGAAGGAGAGTGACAAATGCCTGGGAGCCTCAATTTTTAAAAGCCCCAACACATTCATGAACTTTCCCTCCAGAAACCCCAACAGGCTCACAGGTGAAGTTCCAAGAAAGATCCTCTTGCGGCTCTGGTGGGAGAGGGGAAGAGTAACCACTGTGAAACCCACCTCTCAACCTTCTCCCTAGGTAAGATGTACTCTCCAAGGAAGATGACTTTGCCAGAGCACAAATCTGAAACATTAGCACTGCAGAGGGAAGAAAATACCTCTGCAGTCTAGAACCATTCATTCTTCCCGTCTCATCTAAGGTAAAGGAAGGAAGGAAGGAAGGAAGGAAGAAAGGAAGGAAGGAAGGAAGGAAGGAAGGAAGGAAGGAAGGAAGGAAGGAAGGAGATCAAATGTAGACAACAGGGTTTATAGCTTCAAGAAATGGATTGGGAACACTGCAATGAGAAAAAGGAGTGGGGGTATGGGGGGAGGTAGGAGTGGAGGAGCATAGCTAGTGGAAATATTTATGAAAGTCACAACCCGAAGACACAGGTCCAGTTAAGGATTGAGACCTAATCAGGACATCATAGAACACAACTCTTCTCCTACACTTTACCACCACAACAGTAGGGCTCCAGCGTAATAATAGTGGTTTGCAGCTTAAAGAGGCACCAGACACAGATTCTCTAAGGAGGAGTTCTTGGGAAAGCACAAAGTCAAGATTGGGAGACAAAAACAAGGACATTAGAGGAATTTGAAGCCTCCGATATCTATAGCTATGCGAAACTCCTAGTCAGACTGATCACAGTCTGAAGTCAACTTCACACTAAAGGACAATTTATTGCAGTTCCTAACAAGTCCTGCTTCAACAAAAACAAATCATGGCAAAATGCAAGGATAAAACACATTATGAAGATACAAAACCATCATCAAAAACAAAATCAGCTATGACAAAGATGTTGGAATTATCAAATATAGTATTTAAAATAACTATGTTTAATATGTTCAGGGCTCTAAATGAAAAAGTAGACAACACACCATCACAGATGGCTAATGTAAACAAAGAGATGGAAACTAAGAGTTAAAAGAAATCCTGGAGGGCCGGCCCGGTGGTCTAGCAGTTAAGTTTTCATGCTCCACTTTGGCGGCCTGGGGTTCACAGGTTCAGATCCCGTGTACGGACCGACCACCGCTTGTTCAAGCCATGCTGTGGTGGCATCCCATATAAACTGCAGGAAGGTGGGCACGGATGTTAGCCCAGGGCCAATCTTTATCAGCAAAAAAAACAAATCCTAGAGATCAAAAAGAGTAGCAAAAGTGAAGAATGCCTTCAATGAGCTCACCACTAGACTCCACGTGGCTAAGAATGAGTGATCTTAAAGACAGAAACTTTTAGTTGATATTTTAAATACTTCATCTTGATTGCCTTATGTTCCTTTAATACCAAAAATAAGATGAAGAGGCACTAAAGTAAGCTTCTCTGTAATAAAGCGTGTTGTGATGTATAATAACTGGCATATGGCTGACGCTTTAGATTAATGGAGGTGGTCAGATTCTTCCATTTGTAGCTCTTTCTCTACACATAATGCTCTAGATGGCATTGACTCACAAAGATGGTAGTAAATAATGAAATAAAAGGGGGAGATTTATATTTTAGTCAATGGTACAAAGAATGTTTTCTAGAAAAAATATACAGAATTATTTTGCTCCAATTTTAAGGAACTAATTAGTGTTATCTAGGACAAAATCTCTTTCTAATGCATTGCTTTGATATCACAAGTACTAGTGTGTGTGTATATATATATAAGTATATATTTACATGTAACAAATATATCAAAAAATCAGACAAATTACTGATTTCACAAAATATATTATGTGAATAATGAAGAAAAGTAAATAGGAAGCCAAGTCACATCAAAACTCTTTGAGGGTTTATATGATAATGGACATGAACTTAATCATCACATTCAAGTAATATATTCTCCTTTTCCTGAGAATATCTTCAGGTTAATAAAAACACATTGTTTTAAGTCTCTGAGTTAAGCTAATTACACTAATATAGAATGTGTTTTGTTTATTGTGTTTTCTTTGGTCCTAGAAATAATAAACGCAAACATCAAAAATGTTGATAGGAGACTGTGGTACTGAACCTGAACTTGATCCTCACATTCCAGTAATATAGTCTCCATTTCTTGAGAATATATATATGTATATATAAATATATATAGTAGTATATAGTATATAAATTCTCTCTCTATATATATATGAAAATACTCTTGGAAAAACTTAGACCTAAACTAAGAAGATATTTTTAATCACAAAACATTTTAGATTTTTGCATTATATCATGGCAAAGCTGCAGAGAATATCATCATTATTTTGAAATTTAAGAATACTAAATTCTTCAAAAAATGTGTTGAGAACCAGGCAGTGATTGAGAAGCAAGCTTGTAACCAGACTGCCCACTAAATCTTACAACAAGCTTTATTAACCCCCATCCATCTTCCGTGTAGAAATCAAACAAATTATAGAAGAAAAGCAAAACAAAAAAGGAAAGCATTAATACATACACACAAAAGTTTATGATAATATTGTTTAAAATTAATATCCATTATGTATTTTATGTTTATAGTTTAATAGGAAAAGAAGCAATGTGTAAAAAACAGAGCCAAATAGCAGCCCAAAGACTGGTCTGTGGTATTATATTTGCGTTAGATTATGAAGTAAGAATTTTTAAATATAAAGAGGGTTGTATCAGCACTATTAATAAGGATTTATAAACATGTCAGTAATTGAATTGGGTAATTTTAATAATACTGCATTATCTTACAGTCTTTATAGGTAGTATCATAACCAATTATAAAGTGAAAAAAGAAAAATCAGAAAGCCATGCTTTAGAAGACAACACGGGAATAATGAAGGTGGGCTCTCACTTCAAATGCAAGTCTGCTCAGATAATGGAAATTGTTGTTCCTTTAGAGTCAATGTTTAATTAAAAATTTTGAAATTATAGGAAATACACATAAGAAAAAGAAGAAATAGAAATAATTGAAACAAGTTACTGATTTCACAAAATATATTATGTGAATAATGAAGAAAAGAAAATAGGAAGCCGAGTCACATCAAAACTCTTTGAGGGTTTATATGATAATGGACGTGAACTTAATCATCACATTCAAGTAATATATTCTCCTTTTCCTAAGAATATCTTCAGGTTAATTAAAACACATTGTTTTAAGTCTCTGAGCTAAGCTATTTACACTAATATGGAATGTGTTTTGTTTATTGTGTTTTCTTAGGTCCTGGAAATAATAAACACAAACATCAAAAATGTTGATAGGAGACTGTGATTGTTAATTTTACTGGTTAACTTGACTGGCCTATGGGGCAGATATTTTGTTAATTCATATTTCTTTGGGGTGTGTTTTGATGCGGAAACATTTAAATCAGTAGACTGAGTAAAGCAGACTGCCCTCCCTATGGTGAATGGGACTCCTCCAAACACTTGAAGTCCTGAATACAACAAAGAGGCTGACCCTCCTCTGAATAGAAGGGAATTTCTCCTGCTTGACTACCTTTGATCTGGGACGTCAGTTATTTTCTGCCTTTGAACTTGGACTAAAACACTGGCTCTTCCTGGGTCTCGAGCCTGCTGGCCTTCGGTCTGGAGCAACACCATGGGCTTTCCTGGTTCTCTGGCCTTCAGACTCTCACTGGAACTACACCATCAGCTCTCCTGGGTCTCGAGCTAGCCAAGTGCAGATCCTGACACTTTTCAGTCTCCACAATCATGTGAGCTAATTGCTTATAATAGATCTCTTTCTATTATAAGAGATATTGGTTCTGTTTATCTGGACAACCATTACTACTACAGAGATACCCGTAAATAAGCTTTGTTTAATATAGCATTTAATATACAATAGTTTCTCACTACTGTTATATCTTATGTTAATAGTTCAAGGTGTATTTTTAATTTTAATTCATATTCTCTCAAGCCAGAATATCATATATGGATTTTAAAATTCATTTAGTAATGCCTGTGGTATTTCTCATAAACTTATTTTTAATGCACCTAATTAAAAAGTTATTCTGAAAGTATTCATACATTTCAAAGCCGGTAACCTATCTGAAGACTCCGCTCCCAAGTAATGAGTTATTTATTGATCATTTGTATTGAACCTCTGTTATATTTAATTAGTAATAGTCATTTATTAACAAACTGTTTTCTTCTCTTTTGATGATTATACTATGGATTATGGAAAGAAGATTTTTAATGGCTCCTTTAGATATTTTAATTGTAGTCTTCCCTCTTTTGAAAATATATTTGCCAACTTCAAATTTATTATGCAGAATTAACAAATGTCAAGCTTGTATTTGATTAGTATTCTTTTCTAAAGGAAATACTACCTGCTCTTTATCATCATCTTCTGATTCTTAATACTCCCTCAATAGCAGCAAAATCAATATCGTTACCACAACCAACACCAATGATGAAATTTTAGTACAGCATACATTCATAAATGCTTATACATACATATGTAGGGATGTGCATAATGTATCTATATATGCACATACACATATATGTGCATGAGAATTGTATGCATACTCAAATATATACATATATGCATGTGCATATGTATATATTTTTCTGCAATATATAAATATTTGGATACATCAGTATATTTTATATTTATAAATATATCATATATTTATATTGGATCACCCTGTATGCCACTTAAGAGGCAGTTGACGATATCTGGAGATATTTTTATTGTCAAGACTGAGAAGGTACATCTAGCATCTAACGGGTAGAGGCCAAGAATGCTGCTAACCATCCCATCATGCCGTCAGTCCTCCCACCACAAAGAATTATGTAGTCTAATATGTCAATAGTGCCAAGGTTGAAAAGCTCTGCGCCAAGATGATCTTGAGCATTCCCAATCCTGGTGAAGCAACATTGCAGAGTCCCATACACATAAAAAAGATGATGAAAAACAGACTATAGACAAAGACTGCTGTTCATGTTTTTGTTTGAAATCATTAGTTTCCTCAATTTAAACCCTACTTGTTGAATCTATTTTCTTTTTTCCCATACACATATATATTTTATGAGACTGTCATCGTTCATTTTTCTTACAATCCTTTTTAGGACTCAAATCCAATATCCTACATGCCTTTAGGCATGCACATATTACTCTGTGTTGCACTAATCCAGTTCTCCTGTAAAAATCCAAAAATTTAAAATTAATGCCCAGAATTATTGTGGCAAAATGAATCACTTGTTGTTCTTCTCTGTGCCCTCCCTACACTGGAATTAAATATGCATACCCTTTCCATGGGACTTTACAGTTCTTCCCACTAGAGGTGGATTGTGTGGTTCTGTTCCATTGATAAAGGCGTTGTCAACGTGGTTTGTTTGGTCAAGACTGTGGGAAGAAGTGGCATTGTGACAGTCCCAGCCAAGCCCTCAAGAGGCATCATGGGTTTCCACTTGCCCTGTTGTGCTCATACCATTCTCTGCTGGAAGAACATAATTCGATTATTAATTGCTGGTGCAAAGAGGATGAAGGCTGTGTGGAGCCGACTTGAACTCAGAGCCCAGAACCAGGAGCCTGGAGCCTGAAATCTAGCCTAGCCAAGCCAAGGAATCCACAGCCCATGACTGAAGATTAAATACATACTGTTTTTAGATACTGAGCACTGAAGTGGCTTTTTTCACAGTAGGCATGGTTGAAAGTGATTAGAAGTGGAGTATTTCTTTCCTATGAAAACTTAAAATGTGCAATACTAACTTTGGAAATAGGTGGCATGTGCCTAAGAAAATTCATATAGGAGAGTGTAAAATGGTAGCTTTTATCAATTAGCAGCAAACCAGTTAGGAAAATGTCACTTCAGAACACTTGGAAGACAAAAAAACAGTACCTAAAAATTGTTCCAACAAGCCAACCACATCCTCCTGCAGAAGCCAAGAACACCTCATCCTCTTGTTACTACAAAGCCTGTCTCCCACAAACTCTTCTCGTTCACTGTGTTTCTGCGTGCAACACTACGTTGACCTGCATGGTAAGCAGTGTCCTGCTACACTCGGCTATGAGTATATGTGACTAATAACCTGCTGCCATTCTCATCTGTCCATTGGTGAGTGACATGTGTTAGGACATCTTGTACTTAGGGTAAGGAAGCCCTCCCTCACCAATGGGATGAATAAGAGGCAAAGAACAGTGACCTGACACATATGGCCGAAGCTGTGAAAGATGATTAGGTGGAGACCTGTGCCAATCATTTGCAGCTCCCTACTGCTTCAGAATCATGCTTTCTGTGAGACCCGAGGATTTCCTTTCTCAGACACTTTTTTCTCACTCTTGCAGCTCCTGCTCTAGCTAAGTTAATTACTATCCCTTTCCTCTCACTGCCAAGGAGAAAATCATGCTGAGTGTCATCTACAAGAATTCAGTAGACATTCCTGTTTTTCTGGTCTCACTCCCATTCTCCCCAAGTTCTTCGCCAAATCCTGAAAAATAATTATTTAATCCCAATATTACAGGTTGTAAATCTTTTTTTCTCCTCCTGTCATGTCTCCTGTACTCCCTTTAGAGACATTTACTTCCATGTTTCCTGAAACCTCAATTCCTGAAGTAGTCCTCTAATAAATCAAGCATATACTGACCCAATAGAAAGTCCAACCAAGACCATTCATTTTGAGTGTGCATTCAATTCTGATGGTGCCTTTCCTTGAGTACAGTTCCAGACCTACTTCTTCCTTCACTGAGCAGGTCTGTTGAACAACGTGTCTGGGGCCGGCCCGGTGGCACAAGGGGTTAAGTGAGCACGCTCAGCTGCTGCCGCCTGGAGTTCGCCGGTTCAGATCCCGGGCGCACAAAGATGCACTGCTTGGCAAGCCATGCTGTGGCGGCGTCCCATATAAAGTGGAGGAAGTTGGGTACAGATGTTAGCCCAGGGCTGGTCTTCCTCAGCAAAAAAAGAGGAGGATTGGCAGATGTTAGCACAGGGCTGATCTTCCTCACAAAAAACAACAACAACAAGAAAAAAAAAAAAAACAACGTGTCTAAGCTGTCTTCAAAAAACAGCTCAAATTGAATATCTCTTGTAATTCTGCTTCTTGATGGGTCCCAATTTCCAGGTCATGGCAAGGACACTGAAGTTCAGCCAAACCACTTTCCAATCCCAGATTGTTAAATTCTATGGAAATTTCTAACAAGACGTAAGGATTAGAGCTGGTCTCAGCACATGCTTCCTGCAAGTAGCAATACCAACCGGTTAGTAGTACTAAACATTGACCTAGGTCAACTAGGGAAACAACAGGTTCAAGTCCCCCAGAAGTTCTCAAATTTTCATGTCTTGGGTGAGCTTATTTACACAAATTCAAGAACTCCTATATTCTTAGCATATTTGACTGCATTCAGTTGGTCTACTTTTCCTGCATGGTTTTTCAGTTTTACCTATGTATATATTTGTCAAAATTATGCTTCCACAGCCTATATTTTTGTGTTATAGACAGCTAGTTGTGCATGAATATCCATTCTCTCCTTATTCCATTGTAAGAGAATCCTTAATTTCTAAGTACGCACATGGCTAGCTGGAATAATGCAAAGCTAAGTCCTTCACATACCAATTTTTCTATGATTAAGTTATTTGATTAGTTTGGTGCTTGGATGTGTATTGCAACAAAACAACAACAACAACAACAAATGTGCTATGTAGTTGTTCCTCAAAGCACAAGGTAGATGATCATGAGGACAAACAGACATATATGACAAGAGGCGATTGGATTAATCTCATTATGGCTTAGTTTATTTAACCAGAAAATAGCAACAAAACAGTACTAAGTCACAGATTTGTAGTAACTATTAAGTATCAAATTCCTAGTACAAATCCTAGTACACAGTCTACGCTCAGTAATATTCACCTTGTTTTCCATTTTCAGCAAATAATTTGCGTATTCTGAACGTATGATTTCGCCACTGGAGAATCTTTGGAACTGCAGAGTACACAGTTTTGTTGTCTTGAGTAATGGGTAGCAATAGTGTGTAGAGGTGTTCAAAAGTCAGAAAAATTGGTCACTGAAGAGTTGGGAATAGTAAAACATTTGATGTAGACTCACAGATTAAACAAACGTCAGAAATCAAGTTGGGGTAATAGATATGATCTCATATTAGCATTCAGGGTTAAACAGTCATTACAGAAATTAGAAGTACAAGGCATATAATTACAGGTAAGAAAAATAAAGCAAGGAACACCCTTAAGCCATTTATTGACATATCACATACAAAAATACACACACACCCACACACAGATACACATACACACAATTTGGGGGCTTTTTTTAGGTTCTAGCATAGAGCAGAGCAACTTGGACGTTATAACTGAAGATATCCCCATCTACTTTATAGATAGATACACCATCTATACTCACTTGAGAGATGCTAAATGCTAGAAGGTTGTTCATGGAGCATAAGGGACGAAAGGGACATATGGATCACTAAGCTAATGAACTAAATTAACTGTGATGGACATTATTGTAAGAGAGTCACAGCCAAAATAAAATATGTGAAAGACAAGGAAATTGAGTCTGAATTGTCTAGCATTCAAGATTTTAAAGGCAAACTTTCAAATTAAATACTTTTGAAAAAAATGTACTAGAAAGTTGACAATTTTGCCATGCTAGTCAAGTCAAGACAATTTAGAAAGATGTATGTGATGGATCAAAGATGGCCACAGATTCTTTGACATGACCCCATTGAGAAATTGGTCCACTTCCTTTGTCTTTGACCGTGTGATTGCTTTGACAAATAGAATAAACAGAATCAGTAGCTGTGCCTTGGTCTCTTGGACCTGAGCCCTCATTTATGAAACTCAGCTGCTCTGCTACAGGGACTATGTAGAGCAAACTTAAGACTATATAAACAGAAAAGTGATCTCCAAGACCCAAGTTTCCAGCTCTCCCGCCAAGATGCCAGCCATGTGAGATAGCCATCTTTGACCTTCCATTACCGTTCAGTTGCCAGCTAAATACTGTTGAGTGATCCCAGTCAACACCATATAGAGCTGAAGAATCATCCAGCCAAGCCCTCATAAAACCAAGAGATATAATAAAATGGTCATATGTTAAGTTAGTAAGTTTTAAAATAGTTTGATTCAAAGCTACAAAAAACAAATAGACAAAGCAAGGCACAAAAAGCCAGAATTAAATAAAACTTGAGAATCAAAATGGTACAATAAGTGATGGGCATATTTACTTTTGAGAATAAAACTATATTTATGGGGTAAAAAAAAAAATCCATAATTTAAATGTTTTCTACTTAAGACCCCAAATACCCCTATTATGGTAAAATACATCATCTAATGTTCCAGGACATAGAATTACGTTTTTACAGTGATTTGATAATCATGTAGTAGAAATAAGAATGGATCATTCAGTACAAACAATTAATCATGTGCCTGCTCTGAGTCAGAATGAGATAAGAAAGAAGAATAAGACATGGACTCTATAAAGGAGCTTACAATCTGATTCTTCTCTTTTGGTGTTGTGTTTATTTTTATTTATGTGGGTGATTTAAATGGAGTATCTGAGGTGAGTTAAGTGACTGTCCTCAGATCACACAGTAATGGATGGATGACTCTAAAGTTGTCTCACAGCTTCTGACTCAGAGGCCGCTGCTATGGACAATCATGTGGCATTAGTAAGGATTGCCTCAGAAATGGGTGTAGTGTTGAGAAAAAAATTGGTGATGTAAGTGGCAGAGGCCTTTGTAGGATCAGAGGAGAGGGACTGGGAAAATTGAAGGAAGGAGGCTGCAAATATCCATGAGAATGAAACATCTTGTCACTTCCCCGAATTACTAGCAGTGGTGAAGGGTCAAGAAGAGTGTGAATTAAACTATCAGATCACAAGAAAGAGGACTCAACCTGGTGATTGATAGTAAAAAATAAGGCAGATATTTGTTCCCTGAATCTCTCCCAGTGGCAGTGGAACATTTCCATCTGGAGGTATGCTGACATTACTCAAGCTGGCCAAATTCAAAAAGTTGTTCCCTTGCCTCATATCTCTTTATATTTAAGACAAGCTGTTGTTAGGCCCTTCAGTGATTGCTATAATCACAAAACACAGCATCTGAAGTAACCATAGAGCATGAAATCTGAGAAAGAAATAACCAACACGTTGGCATCATTACTTAAAAATCCGAATTATTTCAGAAGCATTAATTATTGCAGAGGTTCCCACATTCATTTTACCACATAGTTGATTTATTTTCAGTGGTATTCACAATAAGAGAATGATTTTCAGTAACAAATATAGTAATCGGAGATATTGTTCTACACTTTTATACTTACATACAATCAGATCATGTGAGAACATACAGTAATGTTTATGTTGATATTTGCTCTTTTTTTTTTTTATGAGGAAGATCAGCCATGCGCTAACATCCATGCCAATCCTCCTCTTTTTTTGCTGAGGAAGACTGGCCCTGAGCTAACATCTATTGCCAATCCTCCTCCTTTTTTTTCCCTTTTTCTCCCCAAAGCCCCAGTAGATAGTTGTATGTCATAGTTGCACATCCTTCTAGCTGCTGTATGTGGGACGCTGCCTCAGCATGGCTGGAGAAGCGGTGCCTCGGTGAGCGCCAGGGGTTCCGAACCTGGGCCGCCAGTAGCGGAGTGCACTCACTTAACCACTAAGCCACGGGACCAGCCCCTGATATTTGCTCTTTTAAACATTTTAAAGTATTATTGCTTTTTCCCCCACGAAACATTACATTGAATAAAAAAAAAAATACTTCGTGATGAGTAGGCTTATTCATATGGCCTAGAGTATGGAAATAATTGACCCACCATGTTTTCTCTTCTTTACTTAACATATTTTCAACTAGTTTTTGTCTGTTTGTTTCTTTTGGTCTTCCTCAATAAATAGCAAATATGTTCATTTACTAAGCATAGCAATATTAATGGTATTTTGAAATATATTTTAGGGGTCTGAAATCACATATTATTGCTACTTCTTGGGCTATTTACAACCAAGAGATTTGAGAAAATTCTTACGAACTCAAAATACACCACACATTTTTAGTGTGACTTTGCAGTTCTCAGGTTTTGACCTCTCACCCTCCTTAACAACAATGAAGGTTGTTTAATTTTTGTTTGCAATTCTTTCCCAGACATATATAAGTTCAGCAGATAACATTCTTGTAAAATGGAGACAGATTTCTTAAGTTTATATTATTGTTTTTGTTGTTCATTGTTCATCAAACGTTTCTCTTGCACCTCTTCTGTATAGGTACAGGGTATAAAGATGAATCCTGGAGAGTCTATTTCCTGCTGAGCTTGCAGTGGGGGAGTTGAATACTACACCATGTAATACAATGTTCTAGTTGATGAGATTAGATATCTGAAAAGGGTAAAAGAGAAGCTCAAGGGAGAAAATGGTCAATTGTCGCCAAGAGGTGGAGAAAGAATCAAAAGAGTCAGAGAAATGACGGTCCAAGACATGAGTTTGAATGATGAGAAATGCGTACCTGTTTAAAGGTGATTGAGAGATAGGGAGAAAGCACAAATGCCCTTCCACATAGAGGCAGCAGGTACGCCAAGATACAAAGATGAAAGATCTGATAAATTGGGGCCATCACAAAGCTTTTCTCTACAATTGAGACACAAAGTTCAATGTACAAATTTGTTAGGTGGTGGAAAAACCACAGAGAGCACAGACTTCCAAGTGGAAATAATGAGGACTTATTGAAGGTTTTCAGGAGAGAAATCACATGAGGGTGTGTGTCTTTTAGGAAGGTTGAAGGGGTATGGGAATGGAGGCATTAGGATAAGTTAGGATATTGTATGTTACAGAACAGATTTTTTCCTTCTGTCATCAAAGATACTACTTTTTAGTGGCCTTCTAATTGATATAAACAAAGTGAAACCTCACAACACCTTTGACCAACAAACATAATTATTAAAAAATTTCATCAAGAAATTTCAAATGGAATTGAAGATATTAAGAATAACGCAATTTTGATAAGCATTTCCATCAGAATCTCTCTCCCATCACACATCCTAGATTGAAAACTTTGGGTTTATTCATTCTTCTCTCCATATTTATCATTCAACATAATTTGTGCAATTATCTCAATTAAATTTAATGTTAGTGGATGAGTGGTCTAGCTCTCCTATTGGCCATGAAAAATCATAGCTACCACAAAGGAATCTAAATTGTAGCAGTTTAACTATACTGACTAGAATCCTGAGGGAAGATGTACATTGCATAATAAGCTTTGCTATTAAACTTTTTAAAAATATAATTCTATTATATCAACACTAATTTCTGTTAATTCTCACCTTGGTAAATGACCACACACAAGCTTCACTGTGTATTATTTAATACAACTTGTATTAAATAACTATGTTTTGTATTATTTACTACAATGCATACTTCTGGTCCATAATACGTCATTTGAATTGTTATTATGTGATGTAAACTTTTTAAAAGATGTATATATTTTGAACAAGTTTTAATTCACCACTGAGAACTGTACATATTGTAAAGAAAACTTAGAGCTTCAAAGAGAAGACTGGAGTACAAATTTGAATTGGAGTCTACCTGCCATTTATATGTGGAAAATGATATTTGACGTTATCTTTGCAGTAATATAAGATTAAATAGTCATAACATTAACTACTGAGTATTATGTTTATTAAAAATTCTATGTTTCTATACTTTATAAAGATTTAAATTATTTATGAACTAGAATTTGTAATTTTTAAACATTTCTGATTGAAAATAATTCTCATTTTCTTAGTTACAAGTACTGAAAACTGCCTCTATTAAGAATACATTTCCCGGGCCGGCCCATGGCTTAGCGGTTGAGTGTGCGCGCTCCGCTGCTGGGGGCCGGGGTTCAATCCTGGGCGCGCACCGACGCACGCTTCTCCGGCCATGCTGAGGCGGCGTCCCACATGCAGCAACTAGAAGGATGTGCAACTATGACATACAACTATCTACTGGGGCTTTGGGGGAAAAAAATAAATAAATAAATAAGTAAAAATTATAAAAAAAAAGAATACATTTCCCTTTTATCTTATTGTCTGAATAAAAAAATTAGCAGAAGTATATATATACATGGTTTAAAGAATTAAATAATTTTAAAAAAACTGACTCAAAGAATATCAGTGTTCTACTCTCCTCTTCTCCCTTCTTATCATTTCTCTCTCCCCAATGGCAATTAAATTCACCTCTTTTAACTTATTATATTAGTATTTTCCCCCATTAGCCTCAATTACATTCTTGTGTTAGTACTTCTTTTGTTTTTTTAGTATTAGGTGTATTGACTTCATAGTAGGAAGAGGTCAGTTTAGGGTTCTTTCTCTCCATGTTCCAACAAAGGTAAGATATTCTTCCCATACCTCCACCCATCAAATGTATTTGTATCACACATTTGGTTAAAAAATGTTAAGGACACTAGTAAACTTGCTTCAACTCTAGCATTTCCACTCACATTTTTACAAGTAGTGTTGCTTTCCAATTTAAAATAGTAAAACTCCAAATTGCATGTAATTAAAATTGTCACTGCACGTGACCAAAATTTTTTTAAAATCGTGAATGAAAAGGAAAAATTATTTTTCCCTAAAAAATCGTTAAAAAATAATTTACCGCAGGGATTAATTTTAATTAAAATAATTAAATAAATTTTTGAACCAAATTGAATTTACTTTCTCAAAATGGTGGCATAAATGAAATATTTCTTTTAATTTACATAAATAATTTGTGAATATCAGCTCCTAGATGTACATCTGCAGGCCTCTCTGTACTTGAGGGACATGTTTAAAACATTGACTTCCTATCTTCTAGTCATAGAACAATAAGAATGGCTATATATGAAGGCAGAATTATTTACTAAAGAGTAATGGAACTACACGAGTTTTCTATTCATGAAAATATAATTGAAAAATAAAACAAATGAAGAGAGTGTTGATAGTTTCATTTTGCTAAACTTTTGTCTGCTATGCAAATAGAAGGCGCTATGAATCAGGCAAATTCTCTCCAGCAATATTCATCTTTCCTCAGACATTGATCAGCCTGGGAAAGGAACTCTAATCCAACTTAACCAAAAAGCACACTTTGATATACTGTTCTCATACTGAAATAAAACGTTAGCATTTGGTGATCTTGAATAAAGAATATATTATTTGTCACTTTTTATAGACATCCCATTTTTCATACCACTGCAGAGGGTCCTAAATTACTGAAAAAATATGTGTCTCTGGATATGTGCTAAAATATGATTTCACATTTATTTGTTTATAAGTTCATTAAGGTAAGTGATTGCTGGAAGCAGGCCCAATCACTGTTATTAATTCTAGCTCTTGGAGTCATACAATATATTTTTTGCTAAAATGTCACATTTCCATCTCTGAATACATATAAATATCCTGTGTTACCCGTGTCCCAGCAACCAATGGATAAACAGTGTTTTATCCTCTCTCCTCAAATTTTATTTCTCTTTTTCTTTCTTTATCACGGCCCTCTTTAATTCATCATACAGTAGATGCTCTGGTAAACGAAAGTGAGTTTCAATGAAGAGATTCAGGAATGGCCAACAAACTCTTGCTTTAGGATCTTTCTGGTGGTACTATGGTCTTGACCATTTTTAGAAAGTGACTCTGCCACAAATCAAGAGCCTCTGCCATCTCTTTGTAGATGTCACACAGTGTTGAATAGTAGACTCATTAATTTGCTTTGCCACAGTTGTCCTGCCAAAGCTGCTGTATTTTTTGCAGTGTGGGTTTAGAATTAGTTATATATGTGTTTACAAGACTGCTCCAGGGCTGGCCTGCGGCGTAGCAGTTAAGTTCAGCGTGTTCCACTTCGGTGTCCTGGGTTTGCGGGTTTGGATCCTGGGCATGGACATACACAACTTGTCAGCCACAATGTAGAGGAAGTACATTGGCACAGATGTTAGCCCAGGGCTAGTCTTCCTCAAGCAAGAAAAAGGAGGAGATTGGCAACTGATGTTAGCTCAGGGCTAATCTTCCTCAGAAGAAAAAAAATGATTGGTTCATTGCTTATTAATTGTGAAACTTTCAGCAGTAAATAAGCTATAGCTGAGTTTGCAAAATCGTGGCCTGTCTTCTGTCTGAATTTAGAAGGCTAAGATTAATTCTGAAAACTGGATGAAGACAGTAAAACCCTCTCCAATAGGTTGATATATACTCAAAAAACAGTATCCATGAATATAATGAATAAGATAAAGTGACCACTTGTTCACCAGGTCAAATAATACAAAAGGCAAGACAGACCAAAAGGTAATTCTACTTATTAGACTCTCTAAGATGCTTCCAGTTATAAAAAGAGTTAGAAGGACTCATAAGAAAGATAGAAAGAGGAACACAAGTGGGGGCAAAGGAGGGGGGTATGTGGCTCAGACAGAGCATATATCTCACATGTTTCGCTCATTGTTCTGGATTAAATGCCATGTAACTCATTGTATAAAATATTTTTCAAATAAAATGTATTATATGTTATGGAACCATAGACTTTCAGGATTGGAGACATATATATATTTATTTATTTTTTTCTAGCTAAAATGAAATACATTTTTAAGTGAGATATTTATGGCTCTTGGCCACTCATAATTGTAAATACATTTTGGTACGTAATTTGTTTGTTTTAATGAGTTTCCTATCAAGCACGCTGATTTTGTGTCTAGAAATTAAGGTGTTTGTGACACCTGAATTGTTACTGACACCATCCTGGATTTTTAACTACTTGTACTTCTTCATTTCAATTAACTTAGGTCTTTTCAATCACAGATATAAACAGAATAATCTTATATGATATATTAGTCAGGGTTGTAATAAAATATAAAAGAATATTATTTTATTTTTACAGGCAGGTATTACTAAACGCTGCACCTCACTATTTTCTAAAGATTTCTCTCAACTCCTATTATTTACTTTGATTTCCTATTTTATTTGAAGACATGAGCAAGAACCACAAGTTACCCTGAAACACAATGATGCTCATGAGTTTAATGTAATGATTTTTGGTGTTAATCGCTATTCCTGTAATACAGTAAGAATAATTAATGAAAATATATATATTTGGGGCATTTAATAAGCTTATTGATTCTTAAAGTAACTGGTTAGATTTATTTATTCTGGAATATAAAACAAGATTATAGTTAGCTAGTTAGTGAGATAGATAAATAGAAATATTTGGATATAAGGAAACAACATTTTTCATTATTAGCTTATCAGATCAGAACAGCAGATGCTCATTTCAGCAATGAACAACAGTAACAAAATATTATTTAAAAATTCTAACTAATATAATGGTAAAACAGGAATTTCAAGTATGTCGGCAAATCTTTTGATACATAATTAGCATAAACTAAGGGTGGGCAAATGTTTCTGTAAAGGACCAGACAATGATGTCTGTCACAACTACTCACCATTTATAGCACAAGAGCAGCCATAGACAATACATGAAGGAATGGCAAAACATTGCAAGCTGGATTTGGCCAATGCTACAGTCTGTAGTTTTCTGACTTCTAATATAAATGACATTTTATTAAAGATAACTTTATGTTTTTCAGTTGACAACAGATTCCACAGCTAAAATCTAATATTATTATAAATAAATAATCAATACAAATACATTCTCATTTATTTCATATTTACTTGTCTTTGATTTCATCAGATAGTATCCTTATCTCTCAATGTGGTATTTTTTTTCCCTCCTCAAAGCCCCAGTGCATGGTTGTATATCCTAGCGGTAAGTCTTTCTGGTTCTTCTATGTGACCTGCTGCCACAGCATGGCCACTGACAGATGCATGGTGTGGTTCTAAGACCAGGAAGCAAACCCAGGCTACTAAAGCAGTAAGCGCCAAACTTGCCGCTAGGCCATCAGGGCTGGCTCCCAATGTGGTATTTTTTTAATGAATGTCAACATTTTTTAATCTCATTGTTCTTTTATGAAGCTTTTCACCTAATAACTCTCTCTTTCTCCATAAGGCACATTGACACCTACACCATACTGCTGCTTTTTACAGTGATGTCTTAGGAGAGATGACAAACATTACAGGTGCTTGTAAAAGGACTTCAACTCATCACTTCCATTTCTCTTATTCTAATTCTGTCTTTACAATTAAAGACCAGTATAACATGATTCCATATTAACTTAATAGTTATAAATTTTATTTATAAAATTAAAAACAAATAAAATTATATCATATTTGGAGCATTGAAAATTATTAACACTGTACTTTTTGATGCCATATGGATCTAGAGGTAACTTCATATTCCTATGATCAATAAATTGTTTGATATATTTTGTATCTGTGAAAGCGTCTGAATTAAGGGATATAAGCTTCAATGATGGCTTTTTTATTTTCTTTTAACTACTCCCAGAATTTCAGAAATAAAAAGAATCTCACAAATCATCTAGTCCGGGGAGATTTATTTTTCTTGAGCAACATAACCTTTCTTTAAACTCTGTCTTCCATAGGAAAACGATATATAAAATAGAAAGTGGATTTCTATTATTTTGAATACATTGTGAATATGCATTTATTTTTATTATAAAAATAGACAAGTGTAGATCATGAAATACTTTAACCTCAAGTTCCAAATTTGGAGGTGTTTTTGAGTAGTAAAATACATAATTAAGAGAAGGTCAGGTAAGGCCTTTTAGGACATAGTAAAGAATTGGGCTTTTACTCTGATTGCAGTAGGAAACTGTGGTGGACAGACTCAAAGATGGTCCCCAATTATCTTTGTTTCCTGATATCCTTGAGTTTGTGCAGAGATTATCTGATTTATGACTTGTTTCTAAACCATAGAATACAGCAGAAGTATTGACTGCTGTTATAATTGTGCTACATGAAATTGCATTACCTGTCTTGCTAGTAGGCTTTCTCTCTTGATCACTTTGATGAAGCAAGTGATCATTGTGGGGAGGCCCGCATGACGACGAACTTAGAGTGGTTTTCAGCCAACATACAGCTAGAAACTGTGGGAGGCATCTGGTTGACAGACAACCAGAAACTATGGTCCTTAGCCATACAGCTCTCAAGGAACTTAATGCTGCCAACAACCACATGAACTTGGAAGCAGAGCTTTCCCCAGGGGATCCTTGAGATGAAACTGCAGCCACAGCCAACTCCTTTATTACAACCTCATATGATCCTGAAGCAGAGGACCCAGTTAAGGAGTGCCTAGACTCCTGACCCGCAGAAATAGTAAATGTGAGATAATAAATATGTGTTGTTAATAGCACTATGTTTGTGGTGATTTATTACCCAGCAATAGATAACTAATACAGAAGTGTTGAAAGTTTTTAGAAGACAATTGTTATGGTTTGAATTTTCTAGGCTATTGGACTGTAGGCTCTAGAATAGGAGGGTTATAAAAAAAGGAGATTGTTTGGAGCACTAATGCAATAATTTAGGAGTGGATTATAAGGACTCAGACAAGAGTGATAGCAGTAGACGTGTCTAGAAGTGGCTAAACTCTAGATGTATTTGTAGGAGGAACTAACAGAATTTAGGAGTATATCAAATTACAGGTGTGCAAGAAGGTGAGAAATCAAGCTTTGGGCCTTGGTAACTGGAAAGACAGCAGTTGTCATTGACAGAGATGGAGAAACCAGAGAGAGAGCACATCCAAAGAATGATAGGATAGATTAGGATTTCAATTTTGAATGTATTAAATTTGAGATGTTTATAGTCAACTAGTGGAGATGTCAAGTAGTCAGGTGGACATTCATACCTAGAGTTCAGAGGAGTTCAGGCTGGAGATATAAATTTGGGAGTTGTCAATATATACTTGATATTTAAAGCCTTAGGAATGAATGAGAGATGATCAATAAAAATGAGTTAGATAATAAAAACAAAATATCTAGGAACTGAGGCTTGGACCTTTTGAAGCTCATAGTCATGAAGAAAAGAAATGGCCGGTAAAGGAGGCTAAAGAGGAATGTCTATCACCTAGATGGAAAAACAGGTATGCGCTAAACTGCATGCCAAGTGAAGAAGGTATTTCAGTTGGAGGGAACAGTCAACTGTTTCAAATAAGCTGGGAGTGAAGCAAGACTGGAAAATTGTGAATTACCCATTGGTTTTTCAACCCAGAGGTCATTGAGGGCCTGTAGAGGAGTAGTTTTGATTATATAGTGCAGGTGAAGCTTAGCTGGATACAGTTCATGAGTAAATGAACAATGGAGAATTTTATACTAAGATTATAGACAATTATGACGAGGGAATTTAACATAAAAGAGAGTAGGAAAAAAGGATTGGTAACTCAAAGGGGAAATTAGAGTCAGGAGTGTTCTTTTAATTTTTTTTTAAAGGAATAAATAATAGAATGTTTGTATGCTTATGTGCAAAAATAAATATTCAAGAGATAGAAAGAGATAAAATATAATTCCTGAGAGTAGTTCAATTTACGGTCATTTTTCCTAACCCTGGTGTCCTTGCTGCATTTCCAATCTTTTTGAGATGCATTGCCAATATAGTTTTTGTCTCCTTCCTATTGGTTCCTTCTAAACCTAAACCTCACTCTTCCTTGTACGGACAACTGAGAGAGACTAACACAGTGTTTAAGAACAAGCTTCCACAAGTATATCTGCCATTGGGGTTTCCCAATCGTAGGTAGTCACTGATTTATGTGTGATTTTAATCATCCATCTACTCTGCTATGACCATCTTATTTCAGTTTCCTATGAAACCTGTCCTTGATTTTTTTTTATTTCTTTGCGCAATTTTAATGCAGCTGCATATGTTTGGAAATTTCCTATCATCTAGCATCTTGATGGTGTAAGTCAATCAAGAGTTGGAAATGAACCATCTTACATAGAACATTAATGCAATATCCTCTTATATATTAATTGTGCTGACCAAATTAAGCTTTGAATTAGTGCATATTGTCCTATATGAAATCCTATTAGATAGACAGTTATCTGAACTTTTTGCCCCAGTGTAAGTCATTTTTAACAAATGCACTTTTATAAAGTGACTTATATGATGGAAATTTTTTTATCTAGTGTGGATGTTACCACATTTTTGAGTTTTAATTCTGAGTGTTTGAATGTGTGTGCATTTGTGAGTCTAACTGTAATTGAAATAGCATTTAGATGCAGTCACTGGTGAAAAATTCTTACCTTTAAGGAAGAGTGGATTCTGAGATTTAAAAGAAAAACACAACCCTGGCTTGCATGAGGTTAATGTGTAGGTTTTTGAAGACATTTAACGGGATGAATTGATTATATCATCAGCGAGATAATTTTACTTAGATCTATAAAATCTGACTGGGCACTTTCATTTACATGTCAGAACAGTGACAATAGATGCAATGCTTTCATTTGCACATGACAGTGGCAGGCATTACTCTAAGCACGTTACACATATTAAATTATTTAATGATTACAACAAATCTATATGTAACAGTCATTGATCCATAGCAATGACCAAAATCGCACAATGAAAATGTTGCCAGCTTCCTTAAGACAGGACCAGAATGTTCTTTGATTAAGATCTAGTTCAGCTCTCTGGGAATAGCTCGCCAGAAGGGCTCTAATTCTTCTTGGCAATGGCTCCCTAATTCATTGTTCATCATGATTTCTCCATGGTTCTTGGCTCTGCCTTCCTAGATGATGCTTTCTTCTGCAAAAGAAATGGCCTATGTTTGTATATGATTAGCTGTATATGAGTTTGTAGAGAGTAGCCTGCTTTCTGTTTGCATCAAGTTGGGTCCCACAAGCCTTTTTGCAATTTGAGCTGTCTCAGACACTTTTAGTCTGTCTGCAGTGTTTTTATCTATATGCCACTCTACAAACCTTAAAATTTGTGTGAATTGATTTGAATGAAGTTCACTGACCAAAAGCCATGCCAACATTTCCTTTCTAGACAGGTGGTTAACCGTCTTATTTCAAAGAAATATACCACCATGCTCTTGGTTTTATCTTTGTCCTCAGGCCTTGTTTCACTTCAACAACTTCTATTGGCTTAGAAAACTAGACATCAAAAAAAAATTATCTTCATGGGGGCTGGCCCCGTGGCTTGACGTTTGGGTGCGCGCGCTCTGCTACCGGCAGCAGGAGTTCGGTTCCCGGGTGCACACTGAAGCGACACTTCTCCGGCCATGCTGCGGCCGCCTCCCACATACGGCAACTAGAAGGGTGAGCAACTACAACATACAACTATCTACTGGGGCTTTGGGGAAAAAAAGGAGGAGGATTGGCAATAGGTGTTAGTTCAGAGCTGGTCTTCCTCAGCAAAAAAGAGGAGGATTAGCACAGTTGTTAGTTCAGGGCTGATCTTCCTCACAAAAGAAAAAAAAATTATCTTCCAATTCAACACAACTGGCCCCATATATTCCCTTTAAATTCTGTTACATTCTTTAGCTCATCTTTCTCTTGCAATATCTTATCAGGCTCAGCCAGGTGCCACCAGTTGACATTTTTAACAATCTGCCTGGATCTATCCTTAGCCAAATATGAATTTCTTTGGTACATTTTATATCTGCTAAGTTAATTCAGGAAATAGTTTTGGCACTTGCTTCACTACAATAGGTATCATATTTCCACACTGCAATTACATACACTCTCTTCACCAGTTTCGTAGCTTTTGTCAATAATTTATTCATCATTGTTCAAGATCCACATGCCACTTGGTGTCAAAGCTAATTTCACATTTTTGTAGATTTTATTATGGCAAGGCCATAGAAGTACTCAACTTATAGTATGAAAGAACTTATAGTATGGAGAAAAAGTCAGAGGATTACTGACAGCATAATACAGAAATAACAGGCTTATGCTTGCTTAAACCAAACTACAGAAGGGCTGCCCATTAATTCATTCCTGTCAAACTGGAACAAACACTTCCAGTGACACACTGAAAGCTTGGCTTATGACCCTAATGGATTAGATGTTTACCATTAATAAGATAAAGTGAAGTATATCAATTAAAGTGTATTGATAATTTGATGTCAATATGGAAATTCTACAAGTAACAGAATGAGTACCCAAATGATCCTAAGACATTGTTCCAAACGAGATGAATTTAAAAGCATGGACATACTTAAGTTCTGAACTTGAAACAAAACTATGGCAGCAACAAGAAGAAACACAAAACCACTGCAAAACATAACAAAAATTAAAAACAAAAGAAGTAAGGCATAGACACACAAACACACAGAAAAACAAAACTGCACGACTGCGTGCTATTAACTATGTAGCTTAGAACAATAGATATAAAAAAGAACATAGCGCTGTGCATCCAAAATACTATTGTGGGAAAAAATTACCACTGAATTTTGAGGTCCTCAGCATCCCTTAGCATAGTAAAGACTGAGTAATTGTTGCTCTAAAGACACACTCTTTTTTTTTTTTAACTAAGATTTCCCCAAACATATTTAAATTTAGAGCAGTTTCTTTTTGCCTAGGACATATTTATTATTGAGTGTTTCAGTGATCACTTAATGGAAGAACTCTTGTTTCTTAGTTACATATCTACTATCCTGCATTGGTTCATCTTTGTACATGTTTTGACACAGTGTTTTTTATCTATGTTACTGTTCAGAGTTTTTACAAACAGACCTACTTATTTTCCGATCACATGAGTCAATAGGAGGACAATGATTTTACACAAAGGTAGAGAAACAATTGTTTGCATGTAATATTCAGTGCCAGAAGTCTGATAGTTCCACCACGACATTTAAGTAAGTGTATCTATGGGAGAATGGTTGCAATGTCCTTGAATGTCCTTGCAATGTCCTTTGCCCACTATTGTACGCTGCATGTCCTTCATGATATCAAACAAAGAATATGTTCTTGGTAAATATTTTAAATGAATTAATGAGGTTGAATATTAGCCCTTTCCAAATTGACCTTATAGTTTTATTTCAATAACATTTAGAAGAGCTGTTTTAAGCAGTTCAAGGATATTTTAAATACCAGTTACTCTAACAAATGACTCCCCAGATTACAGGCCTAGCTTGATATAAGGTCTCAGAAAATGATTTTCTCCTTTTATATCTATGTGTGATTCAGCATTATTTCTGCCTCCTCACAAGCTATTATAATCATGGTTCTATCATCATTTATTTCAGTTAAAATGTGCCTTGAGCCCAAAATGGGAAGAAAAAGGTCCATTCAATGTGGATTACAAACCTTTCTGAACGTGAGAAGGAGAGAAGCTTGAATATTCTTTCAATAATGTATCACTGGAGGTCTGCAAGTATTTATGTGGTAGTGTATATGAGCATATGCATAAGATATTTGCCCTGGAATGCAGGTTATGATATTTTTATATATCAACTTAGCAGAAAATTTAGACCGCAAAATAAAATATATTACAAGTGAGAAGTGAAGCTTTATAAACTCCTGAATGATTTCTAAACTTTTTTCTGTATTTTTATGTAACCCACAAAAGTAACTATCAACAAGATAAATGGATTGCTTGGTTAAAAAACAGGTTTTAATTCACATGGGATTTACAGTATTTGTTGCAGTGATTTTGAAAGAATTGTTTAATAATACATTCAGTTTTAAGGAAAACAGGTAATAAATCTTCCGATTTGCCAGACTTTATTTACCAAAGAAAACTATTGGATAAGAAAATCCATGGAATTCAGTTTTAAGATTCTCAAATGCAATTTAATAAGTCAGCAAGCTAGAGAACACTAAACTGCCACAATTTTTCTAGCAAGATAAACCTATAATATCATGTAACTAAACACAATAGTAAACTTTATTATTTTAAATATTGCACATATAGTCTTCTGCTAACTGAATATAAATGCTGTAAACTAATATATGTCTATAATACTTATAAAATAATATAATTATCTTTAACACTGGTAAATATATTGAGAATATGTTTAGTTGCAAAATGTACAGAATATGAATATGTGTGTATATGTATCACTTTCCTGTCTCATAATTTTTATATTCTTGTCTTTTTGTAGTGGAATAAAACTTTTATAATACACTTTCTTATTTTCTTTTCTCATTAAAAATATACATCTATTTTGAAGATAGTTCAAAAATTAAGAAAATGAAAAGAATAATATGAGAGACATTCACTACCATATTATATTTACCTTTAAAGTTTTTATTTTTAGCTATTCTAAGGAAAATAGTTACAAACATATTGAGCTTTTCCAAATCTCTGCAACCAAATCTCCTCTTTCTTTTCCTGGAGAAAACATTATTGCTGAATAGTTTTCCTTAAACGTTTTTGTTCGTTTTCTTGTTGTTTAATGACATACCTATAACATAGCTATCCAGAAGTGAGTTCAAGTGCTCTGTTGTTAGCTTTAAAATATATGAAACAGGCTCTGTCCTTTTAGTCAACACATAGTTTTTATCAACTTGCTCTTTGTAATTAATATCACATCATATTTTCAAAACCATTCATACCTTCCATTAGTTAGATAGTGTCCTTTGATGCAAAAAATTTTGATGAAGCCCCATTTATCTATTCTTTCTTTTGTTACTTGTGCCTTTGACATCATATCTAAGAAACCATTGCTAATTCCAAAGTCATAAAACATACCCCTATGTTTTCTTCTAAGTTATATAGTTTTAACTCTCATATTTAGGTCTTTGATCTAGTTTGAATTTATTGTTGTATTTGGTCAAATATGGATCTAACTTCATTCTTTTGCATGTGGATGCCCAGTTGTCCAGCACCATTTACTGAAGGAATTATTCTTTTCTAATTGAATGATCTTGTCATTCTTGTAAAAACCAAACTGACCACAGATGTGTGGTTGTTTTCTTGACTTTCAGTTCCATTCCATTGATTTATATGTCTATCTTTACACCAGTACCACTGTTTATATTACCATAGATTTGTAGTTAGTTTGGAAATCAAGATGTGTCAGTCCTCTAATTTTGTTATTTTTCAAAATAATTTAGGGTACTCAAGGTACTTTGCAATTTTATATGAGTTTAAGGAACAGCTTTGCCATTTCTGAAGAAAGGGCTATTGGAATTTTAATAGGAATTACACTGATATGTGGATTGCTTTGGGAAGTGTTGCCGTCTTGATAATATTAATTCTCTGAATCCATAAACAGGGGATATCTTTCCCATTATTTAGGTTCTTAAATTATTTCAGCTGTGGTTTGTAATTGTCACTGTACATGTTTTTCACTTCCTCAATCACATTTAGTCTTATGTTCTTTATTTTGATGCTGTTGCAAATGGAATTTTCTTAATATCCTTCTTACATTGTTCATTGCTAGTCTATATAAAATGTGACTGATTTATGTATGTTGATCTTATATCCTCTAACTTTGCTGACTTTGTTTACTAGCTCTAAAAAATTTTTGCTTTGGTTTTGGTTTTGGTTTTTGAGGTTTTTAGTGTTTTTTTTTTTTTTTTTTGATATGTGTGTGTGTAGGTGTGTACGTGTGTGTGTTCTTTTGGATTTTCTATATATAACTTCATGTTAACTGTAAATAGAGATAGTTTTACTACTTCCTTTCCAACCAGATAGCTTTTATTTGTTTTTCTTCCTAAATGATCTGGTTTCACTATCCAATACAATGTTGAATAGAAATGGGAAAAGTGGGTGTCCTTGTCTTATACCTGTTCTTAACGGGGAGAGCTTTCAGTCTTTCATTATTGAGTGTGATGTTAGCTGTGGGTTTTGTTATAAAAGCCCTTTATTATGTTGAGGAAATATCTTTCTATTCCCAGTTTATTAATTGTTTTCATTATGGAAGGGAAATAAATGTCATCAAATTCTTTTATTGCATAAATTGAGATGCACACATTTTTCTTTTTGTTTTTGTTTTCTATTGAGGTGTTATTTTACACTAAGGTGCTGTATTTATATTGGATCACCCTTTCATTCCTGGAATAAATCCAACTTGGTCATGGTGTATTCTCTTAATAGACTGCTGAATTCGATTTGCTAGTATATTTGAGGATATTTGCATCTATAGTCATGAGGGCTATCGGTCTGTCATTTTCTTTTTTTGTGGTGTCTTTTTCTGTCACTGGTATCAAGGTAATGCTAGCCTCATAAAATGAATTAGGAAATGTTCCACCCTATTCTGTTTGTTGGATAAGTTTGAAAAGGACTGATATTACTTCTTCTTTCAAATGTTCGGTAGAATTCACCACTGAAGCCATCTCTGAAAAGTTGTCACAGCCAAAACGAGCATAAAGAGACATGATAAGTAAATATAATGAAGTATTTTGTATAGACTCCTAAAACTAAAAATAAGAAAAATCGACACACTAGGTAAAATCTAAGGAAATCTGGAAAAAATATGGACTTAGTTAATAGTAATGCAGCAATAGTGTTTCATTAATTGTTACCAATGTACCATACTAATATAGGTCAGTAATAAGACAGTAACTGAGTGAGAAGGTATATGGAAACTCTTTGAATTATCTTTTCAATTTTTCTCTAAATGCAAATTTGTTCTAAAAATATAATATTTTTAAAAAGCTACTTAGATATGAAAAGCACGTCTATAACTTGCATATATGCATTATTATTAATAATGCTTTTATTATTTTAATTTCATATGCCCAACATTGGTGATATCTCACGCAGTCTCAAATATCTCCAAAACATTGAGCAAGCGTAGATTTAAAGATTTGCTGTACATATACTTGACATGAAGAAATAGTGATTTGTCGTGCCTGTTGTCCTATAATGATTACAGCAATACAAAGTAGCTCGAAACCATATCTTCTTATCAAAGAAACGTTTCAGTATAATTTTGTAATAAAACAAAAAGTAACATGAAATCAAAGTGGTGAAACGCGTTGTATTCATTTCTAGCTTGTGAATATCTTTGCCATAATAAGTTGACTCAAAGTAGCCATAATTACTATAAAAATTAGAAACAAGATGTGCATTGTCACAGTAATGATTGGATGTTATTGCAAATGCTAAGGACAATAGCATTTAAAAACAGTGCTAATTCCTGTGTTCTCTACAGGGAGTTCTTAAATATGCACACGTAATTAAAGATAATGCTTTTAAACCACATACTCTCTAAAGGAAAACACACAAAACATTTTTGATTAACAACTAAGACAAGGCGGTGGTGTATGCTGATTTCTGTTATATTTATTTATGCGTCTATTTTACACGATGTACTGTTTTGTCCCACAGTGAACCTAACATATGCAAATATCTCCTCTTGCACTACCTCATCCCCTATCTCACACCTCCAGTGTGTTCTTTGACTTCATTAACGTTCTTCAGAACTACTACACATACTCAATTCTCAAAATCCTTGCGGTTTTTTAAGATTTTGCCTTCCTCTTTCATCAGCCCTGTACCAATCACTACTCTTTGACACTTATTTTCACTAGTAATTTAGAGCCCAACTCAACAGAAGCATAGTTTAATGAAGATACATAGACTTTGAAGTTAAATAGCTCTGAGTCCAAATCCTGGCTTTGCTATTCACTAGATCTGTGTTTGGGAAAAATTTATTTAACTTTTCTGAGGAGTAGCTTCTTTACTTTTTAAGAGAGAATAAAGCTTTGGTTTATGATACTCAATCTAAAATGCACACTGTGCTGCCTTTAACACACGCCAGTTTCTTTTCCTTTTTCTGCTTTAAATCTAGATTTTCAATCCTAAATCCTGAATTGATCACATTCACCTATCATTGTTTTAATTGTTCTTGTCATTATCGCTCAGAATCTGTTAGATATTGCCAAAGGGAAGTACGGTGGGTAGCATTAAAGATGCATACTTTCCAGACCAACACTCCTTTCTCTGACCTTCAGAAATCCTTTTATTTATCTCTACTTGTCCATCTAGCACATTCCACGCATTTCCTACTATCTATAATTTCCAAGTGTTATCTTTACCCTTTCTTTTTGGAAATGACTCTATGTTGTACTTTACTGGAAATTTAGAGGTCACCTGAGGGGAATGCTTAAAATTTACTACCTCTTTGCCTAAAAATGTTATTTTCACTCATATTCATCTACATAAAAATGGCATCGTTTCTATCATCTGGGCTTGCATGGTGTGTGTGTGTGTGTGGCTTTGTTCTCCACTTCTGAAAACAACTTTGTCCTTTAATATGCAACCTCTAAGAAAACTGGGGTTTTGTCTGCTTTTTTATTCCCATATGCCTATGTTTAGACCAGTGGTTAGCATGGAGCCAAGGCTCTGATTTTGTAATGACAAGCCTATAGTTATTTACTTATAATTATATAATTATAAAAATTATTTATATTTTTTAATGATATATGTGTAACTTTTTTCTGCTCAACCAATAGTTACAGTCTACATCACAAATGAACTTCTTCCCTCCCTCATTTCAGCTCCTTTCCTTAATTGATGAGTTCCTTGAAATAGCAATCTATAGTCACTTCTGCATAAACTTTAATGTATTAAGGTTTTTTAATCTGTGTTTTGTCTTCTCTATTCTAATAAAACTTCTTTCTCATAGTGTCCTAAGTGATAAAAACTAAAGTGTTTTCACAGATTTATATACTTCGACTTCTGCAATTACCAAAATAATTAAGAAGAGGTGTTGTAAGAAATAAAAATCTTTGTGATAGAATCATTTATGTAGTGAAATTCATCAGTTTTTTCCTCTATAGTTCTGTCTTTAAAAATATGGAACATGAGATTCTCTTTTTTATGTTTGTGGTGAAGCTTTAAATTCACTAGGAATTTCTTTTGGAGTATTGTATTAGATACAAATGTGATTTTACTCTTAACCAACTGGTTTAACTGGCTGTTTTTAGAGTTAGTAGTAATATTTTACAGAAAAGATATTCAAATACTTCTATTAATTAATTATAATGTATAGTGTTTATATCTTACAAAAACATTGAGGAAAGAATTATATTTATAATTCAGAAATTATTCTATATTAATTTAAATCTATTACCAAGATAGAACACCTCGTTTTTCATTGGACCATAAATGGAGTATAAGATATCATTTCTTGTATAAAAGCTACCAGACATTTATTTTTAATGCAAATGGGCAATGACAAAAAACCAAAACTTGATTTTTTTTTTTTTTTTTTTTGTGAGGAGATCAGCCCTGAGCTAACATCCGCCAATCCTCCTCTTTTTTTTGCTGAGGAAGACGGCCCTGGGCTAACATCTGTGCCTATCTTCCTCCACTTTATATGGGACGCCGCCACAGCATGGCTTACCAAGCAGTGCGTCGGTGCGCGCCCGGGATCCGAACCAGCGAACCCCGGGCCGCCGCAGCGGAGCGCGCGCACTTAACCGCTTGCGCCACCGGGCCGGCCCCAAAACTTGATTTTTGAAATATCAAAAAGAGCATCTTCCCTGGGGTAGATGTGTGACTAGAGTCCTGTTAGAATTCTTGAAGGGAAGGGCCATAATTTCCAAACAGGTGCTATTAATTGTAGATAAAGACATAATTGAAAAGCATTATATTTGTTGCAGGAGGAAAGAGCATTTTCTTAAAACAAACACAGTATAATTAAACATCAACTGAAACACAATTGAAAATTTCAGAATTTGACACTTGTTTCATTTATTTATGAATACAATTCTTTTATTCATGTTTGAAAATAATTTTTATGTTTTACTGTTAAAAATCCTTGTCCAAAGATCAGTAAGTGAACTTATTTTTCTTTTCATATGTCATAAAATTGAGTTGAAAGCTTTTTCTACACTTCATTGTATTTTTGTTTCATATTTTTTGAAAGTTGACATTTTCAGGAATATTTAAATGTAAATATTGCCAATAGATTATTATTAAAATTTAAATTAAATTCCAAGATGTTTATGGTTTTATATACAGATGAATAACAAAAATGTTATAAATTATTAATATTAAAAACATTAAACAATTATTAGCTGCATCATATCTTGCTGTTATAATCTCATAATACACAAAATATATACTCACATACAGAGGTACATATATAAAATAAATTTAATTACGTTAAACAAAAAAGGTTTCTTACATTTTTTATCAAATGTATATATATACATATATAAATTATCTTTACCATTTTTCAATTCAAATGAAAAGGTACATATATACATAAATAGCGTTTAAGAACCCAGAAATGAGCATGTTCTTATTTTTCCCTTATTTTAAATCGTGCTTATTTGTAATCATAGTGGCATAGAAATAGAATACAGAATTTTAAATTCTGAAACTTGAACATACAGCTTAGCTCTGTACTATTTTTAGTGCCTTTCTTTTACAATACATGTCTGATTTATAGCAAAAATTCTGTGTTAATCTAATCCGCTAGACACTGACATAATATATAGCCCCTTGTCCCACTACAAGTCTCAGATTCTTCAGAATTGAGATGTAGCTAAGGTTAAAACATCAAGCACCTCATAGAATATGCATATGAAGTAATATAATGTATATTAATACAATTTAGTACACTTTTTCTTGATTTAAGATTTGATATTTCAATTGCTAAATTAGTTAAAAGGAATTTCCAAGAAACCCATATAGCCTAACTTACAAACACATAAATATTTCCTATGAAATGCAACTTTATTGCAAAACCACCCCAAATGGGCAATATAGCTCTTATCAGGTCTGTTTTGGGTAGTCTGAAGGAGAGGTCCCCACACAGTGATCCGTACGGTGTTACAATGGTGACACATAAGAAATATTTGAATGCTTGTTGAATATGCAGAGTCCTTATCTCTGCTCAAAGTTTCTGCAGCAAAACTTTGAGAGTGATCATAACGTATCTATTTGGGGAGTACTTCTTTAGCAGACATTCCACCAGCATATGGAGGACATCCTAGAAAATATGTGTTATAGTAATCAAGTATAACTATTTCTTAAATACTTATATATTATGATATATTACATCTTGGCAATCATGCATCTCAATATTCTAAAGGTAGATGAAGAAAATACGTGCAATATGCTATCTGGAGTGCTTTCTCTCTCTCTCTGTCTCTCTGTCTCTCTCTCATACACACACACACACACACACACTTCTCTCTCTCACACACACACACACACACACACACACTTTTTTTAATGAAGTAATTAGTGGTTAGATTTTTTTTGCTTTAACAACCCAACTGCTTATTTGGCATTTATTTCTGGATCTCACTAGTTATAATTTAAATCAAGGAGTGTGTAGTGATACTCAATTCACTCAAATTATCACCAGATTATTTCCTGAGTGAAAATTAAAAAGATGGATATTCATTTGAAACAATTTAGAATAGTAGATATTTTGAACATTTTCAATATCTCTGAAGAGATTTCTTGTGATTACTATAAATTAGCCATTTACTATCAATGTTAACATGTAGGTTGGCAATACCAATTAACCATCATTTCCTTTTGATCCATTATTTTGGAATGTGTTTATCTTCTTAATTTGCAGTGCAAAGTGCTTGATATTATTTCATCAAATGTAAATATTCAAAGCCCTTCAGAGCACCACCACGATAAGGAACACATATCAGCATCTTTCAGGTTTGTCGTCTCATAATTTGAAGAAAGGATGAGACAGTCACAGCAGGCCAAGAGACAAGCAACCCTCAATAGTCTGACTCATTGTAACTTCTGATGTGGAAATAATGACACACATATGTCATTGTTGGTATAGTAAAGAAGAGGTAATCACGGTGATTTGATGAGAAAGAACACAGTTGTTTCAGGTGAAGTAATCAACAATAAGAGTAGTTCAGCCAAGTGGAAGAGAGAGAAAATTAGTCAAAGGCAATCCAAGCAAGAGCCAAAATGAAATTAATTTCCTGAGGCTGAAGCTGAAAGTTTGCAGTGATGATAAAGCAAGACTGCCTGCAGGTCGTATTGGTCAAAATAAAGTCTCTGTCACGGGTTTTATATAATGGTGAGGGCTGGTGGTTAGCACACTATGAGGACATTGGGAGATCAGGTAAAGTTAGTTCCATTGGAACATAACCCTTCATAACATTTAAAGAATTGCAGTCTCTAACTCAGTGCCCTCAAGGTAACTAACTTCCATGAAGGTATTTCAGTAACTATGAGAAAAATGACTAGGTAAAATCAATAGATCAGGAATTTGATAGAGCTAAATGTTAAGCCTGGCTTCATCTTCTAAATTGCAGAGGCTAATTGGATAATTGATGCCAATTGTCTTTGACAAGGAGCTATGACTGCTTTGAATTATTATGCTGTACCCCTAATACACTTGTGTGAGTTGATGCATGTTGGTTAATCCCATTTCTTTCTACTTGTTGAATTGTCATTTTAACTTAAGCAGTGCCTTCAGTGTCATTGTAAATCTCACATGTGCCACTAGATTGAACCCCAATCCAATATATTCAAGGCTAACTCTAATTTATCATCTTCCTCTGACAATGTTAAGAAACATTGTCCCTTGGGTACGTGTACAAACACATGTCCATTAGGGAGTTTTATTTTGTCTACTAGTCCTCTGCACATGTTTATCTCCTAACTCCTTGGTACTTCTTTTCTTTCTTCAAATAATGCAGGTAGATTTTTTAATTTTCCCAAATAATGGAAGTGTATTTTTATTTTAGTGTACTGGACACTATTACAGATTGACAGGTTGAGTGGTCCAAAGCATCATGATCATCCTTCATAGATATGTTCATAACAGGGCATACTAATTTCACTCAATGTTAACTTAATTAACATTGTAATGGTCTCCTCAGAGTGAAACAATTTCACACTCTTGGAATATAGTGATAAAAGGAAAGCATTGCCACTTATAATCTCTTGAAAGAAACAGAAGATTTCAAATTAAAATACAGTGCTGAGAGTGCTAAAAAAGAGGTATGCAAAGATACATACACCTGATCCTACCTTCAAATTACTATAAATAATCATTTGCAAATTGCTTTGAATTTCCTATGGGAACTAAAGAAATTACATGCCCCCAAATTTATTATACAAAATAACATCCATACCCTTACTCTGTGATTTCAGGCTGTCTCCTCAGTCTTCTCTAAAAACACCCTCCTCGTACAATTTCTGTGCTATTTCACTGCATATACCTATTGGTAAATCCAACAGTGGACCACTGTTCTCTACATCCTTTCAATGAAAAACCCACACCTTTTGTTAACATATTCCTAGTAAAGATCATCCCACTGGGTCTGGCTCAAATGGTAACTTTTCTTGGAGTCTTTTCCTAATAACACCAATTGCTGCCAAATCCTGCTAAATTTAGCTATGCTTCTCTCTTGACACTTATCACATGCCTGTTTATTTACAGTTTTCTGTTTGTATTTTTAATCTATCTAACACAGCATAAGTTACTTAACTGTAATAATAATAATAACTTAAATAATAATAATAATAGCATCAACCTTAAAAACAATACCAGCTAATCTTTATTGAATACTTATCATGTATGTGAAAATATTGTCCTTGGAACATCTGGAAACTTTACTTATGAAGTTTCTATATTAGAGTTTATTTAACTATCCCAATAGTCACTCACAATCAGTAAATGAGGAAACTGAGGTATGGAGAGGTTAAATAGCTTTTGGAAGTGACATCTCATCACTTTTGCCATTTTCCATTAAAAATAGGCCACAGGTTCTGCCCCCACTCAAAGGGAGAGGATTGCATAGGGGTGTGAATACCAAGAGGTGGGGATAATTTGGGCCATGGTAGAGTCTCTCTGTCATAGCCATCCTCTAACCCCCAGTTATCGGTGTCTTCCTAACAGGAAAAATGCATTCACCTCCTCCCAAGGTCCCTAAGAATCCCATTCCGTTAAACCATCTGCTCTAAGTCCAGATACTCATCATCTAAATCAGATCTAGGTAAGGATGATGCTCCTTGGGTGTAGTTGTTCTCAGCCTGTCAATCTATAAAACTAAAGAGACAAGTTGTCTGTCCCACACAGCCAACATACAGTGGTGGCACAGTGAAAAGATAAGTATAGACATTTCTGTTCAAATAGGGTAACAATGAAGGTACAAAAGATTCGCTGCTTCATAGTGATTTTAAAATGAAGCCAGGAAAATGCTATATGTTCTTTGATCAGATTTCAAACTCTGGGAATAATTCTCTATGGCTCTCTCTCCTACCTCTGTGTTCAGCCTTCCAGTCATCCTTCCTTTTCCGTGAAAGTAGCATGTACTGGTGGCAAAGTAGTTTTATTAGCTACCTTCCTGCCTGTAGATTTCAGAAGTCTGACCGTCACTTTTCATTTTCCACTCTCCCCGCTCCTTTCAGGCTAAGCTGTCAATGTTTTTGCTAAAATAAATTTCTCAAAGACTGTGTGGATCTTCTGTGGATTTCACAGGATCTCACGCCATTAGACAAAAGCCATACCCACAAATGGCTTCTAGATAATCCCTCCTCTATCTAGGACGAGATGCCGAGGACTGAGAGGTAAAGTGGTTAAGCTTCCTAGACTCCCTGCTGTTAGACTGAAAGCATCTGTGAGACAAAACCTCAGTCTCTCCAAAGGACCAGTTTTGTAATGAAATACTCTATCGATCTTTTGAGGTTTTATCAAGAGGTTCTACAGTCACACCCTCAGTTTTTTCCCTAGACCAGGTTTTATCTAAAAATTATGCTTTCCTAACAGTTCTTAGAAACAATTTGTTAAATATAGCACCTTTCATCATCTGGAAAAGCTCAGAATTTTTAAAATTATCAACTTCTTTTTAAAAGTTCTTTCCTTAAATTATCTTTCTCTTCTTGAATTTACTATAAGCAGAAAGAAGAAACCAGATAGCATCTCCAATGGTTTGCTTGGAGATCTCCCCAGCTATGTAACCACATTTGTCACTTACATGTTCTGCTTTCCCCATAACTGCTGAAGAAAATTTCACTAAGTTTTCTCCTGGTACATTGCAAGATCTCCCTTACTCTACTTTCTCATAAAATGTTCTTCACTTCCTTTTGAGCCATCATTGGCAATGTCTTTAAAGTTCTGATTTATAATTTTCTGTTTAAGGAAATGTAGTCTTTCTCTGTCATGCTTTTCAGAAATTTCCCAGCCTTTGTCCGTTGCCCCATTCCAAAGCCACTCCCACATTTTTAGTTATTTGTTAGAGCAGCATCTCACTTCCAGGTACCAAAATCTGTGACTAGCGCTGCATAATAAAGTATCACAAGCTTAGCTGCATAACATAACACACATGTATTATCTCAGAGTTTGAGGGTCAGGAAACCGAGGATGGCTTAACTGAGTCCTCTGCTTCGGGATCTCTCCCAAGAATTCAGACAAGGTGTTGGCCAGGGCTCGAGTTTCATTTGAGGTTTGACTGGGGGAAGGATTTTCCATCAAACTCATGTGATTGTTACAAGCAGAAGAATGAAACCAGACACTTATCTTTCGCAACTCAGAAAAATGAACTCAAAGTGGATTAAAAACTTAAACATAAGACCTGAAACCATAAAACTCCTAGAAGAAAACAGAGAAAAAGATCCTTGTCATCAGTCTTGCAGTGATTTCCTGGATATGACACCAAAAGCACAAGCAAAAACTGCAAAAATAAGCAAGTGGGACTACATCAATCTGGAAAGCTTCTGCACAGCAAAGGAAACAATCAACAAAATGAAAAGGCAACCTACAGAATGGCAGAATATATTTGCAAATCATATAGCTGACAAGAGGCTAATCTCCAAAATATATAAAGACTTTATATAACTCAATAGCAACAAAGCAAACAATCTGATTAAAAAATGAGCAGAGGAGCTAAAAGAGATATTTTTCCAAAGAAGACATACAAATGGCCAACAGGTACATGAAAAGATGCTCAATATCACTAATTATTGGGGAAATGCAAATCAAAACCACAGTGAGATATCACCTCACACTTATTAGAATGGCTGTTATCAGAAAGACTAGAGATAACAAGTGTTGGTGAGGATATACAAGAAAGGGGAACACTTGTGCACTGTTGGTGGGAAAGTAGATTGTTTCAACCACTATGAAAAACAGTATGAAATTTCCTCAAGAAATTAAAAATTGAACTGCCTTTTCCTTTACTTCTTTAAGAGTAGAAATTGGATTCAAATCCTGCATCTATTTGCTGTGTGGTGTTTTGCAGCCTGGGTTTTGATTATTAAGGTCCTACATTATATGAATTACCTAATAGTATTATGTATAGCTTAAAAAAATAAAAAATGAAAAAGCAGATAAGGTGACAAAGAAGATAAAGTGATGTCCCTCCAGAGATTCACTGATCTTAAAGCAAAGCAAAATGAGAGAAAGCAAGAGAGAGGGAGAGAGGGAGAGAGGGACAGAGAGAGACAGAGAGACAGAGAGAGACAGAAAGAGAGAAAGGAGAGACAGACAGAAATATTCAAATCTAATATTCCACCATCAGGCTCTCCAGAATTAGGAGTAAAACTGAATTGTCCTTAATCATCATTAATAAAATGCAATCATCTTTAAAATTAAATGACTCTTGGGCTAACCCAAATTATAGCGTTGTAAATAGGCAACTGAAATACATGAATCAGCCATTACCCTCTATATTCCTGAACATTCTTATCTTCCATATGTTCATATTTTCTGTCACTTTACCTGATTTTTGCCTTTTTATTTCTGGACCAGCTTCACAGCTCATTTGCTTGCAATACAGCATAACTGGTTTTCTCCTTGACATGTTCTGAATACATGGTTTTATGTTAAGAGTTTGAACAATGGGGCACATATCTCTGTCTGCCCAATAAACCAAATTTATGGCAGAAAAGCTTGGTTTTTAAGCTTTTATAGACAAAGAGGGCAATTTATCTTTTGCTTCCATTGAATTCATTTCACATATTGAGGAAATCTGTTTTGGATAAAATAGAACTTTTTTCCACCCACTTTCTCTATGACTCGCTTCA
Source organism: Diceros bicornis minor (assembly GCF_020826845.1). Taxonomy (NCBI): domain Eukaryota; kingdom Metazoa; phylum Chordata; class Mammalia; order Perissodactyla; family Rhinocerotidae; genus Diceros; species Diceros bicornis. Next base: position 51,457,450 of record NC_080759.1, on the reverse strand, counting down.
TCAATTATCCTTTCATCAATTATCCCAGGGACTCCCTTTGGGACATTTTTAGCTCCTCTTAGTCAGTAAACAAGACTAAAAAATATTTCTCTTCAACACTAGCCCTTCATTTCATTTCCTTCTCATCGCCAATTATCTGTCCAAAGTAGCAGACAACCAATGTCTCTACTTCTTTATGCCCATTCAATAACCTCTTATATTGAAGGAGAGCAATGAGTTGATACCAACAGCTCCTGGTCACTCTTGACTCCTTGTTGCATTTGATATTCATGACCACAACATCTGACCTTGAAATATCCTCTTAAGTGTGATCATTTTTGTAGCCTCTGTATCATGGCTCATTTATGTCTAACTGAATCCCAAATTATAACTCTACCTCTGGTCCATGTCTTCTATATATCAGTCTCTCTCCTCTTTCTCTACACTATCACTTCTAAGTATCATTTCTCTCTTTTTAATTGCTTACGTGTGTAACTTCCAAATCTGTGGATATTGCCACTTTCTGAGCTTTAGTCCAGAATTTTTAGCTACCCACTGGGAATTTCACATAAGGTCTTGTTATCTCTAAATTACTGTAAGAAAAAAAGAACATGTTCTCAAATTCATCCTCTTGAGTTTCCCACCATGGTAAATAACACGGAGGTTATCGCTCTTCCACTGATGACCACACATATCAGACAAGTGCTGCCTACATAATATCTCCCACATCTACACTTTGACATCCTTCCAACACTCATCTTGGCTCATTCAGCTAGTCACTCATTAATTCATTTTAGTAGGTATTTGTTAAATACCAACTATGAGCAGGCATTTCCCTAGGTTCAGGGACATAAAAATGAATAAGATAGTGAAAAGATATAGATATGGTTTACATTTTCAACAAGCTCACTTATCGGGCATTCAGAATATATTATTACATATAATATTTAGTGGAAGTTTTCCTATTATCTAAAGTAAAAATGATACAACAATAAAAATAACAGTACAAAATAAAACGCCTCATCATTTTTCATGGTTCCAATCATTGAGTACATTCTATCTATGTTGTATTTTAATCAGCATATTTTGTTTCGCCCAACATATATATAACCAGTACACACGTTTTCCTCAAATCTGCATGCCCATAGTCAGTATTTCTTTGTATAGTACATTATTTTAATGTAACGATAAATACTAAAATATTAATTATCAATTACCATTCATTTTCATAATAATGTAGCAATTGGTGGATTTATATATTATATAATTTGGTATATTTATATATATTATATAATAACATGTTATGTTATCTCTGTATGTGTGTATACATATGCGTATAACATATACATACATACATACTTTTATCCTTATGCGTAGGATTATGTGTGTGTATCCATGTATAAAATACACAAATATTACCCAAAGTGGAGTTAGTAGGACAAAATAAGTGATTGAGCTTATGACTCTATCTTTTGTGAGGTTTCTTTCCAGATCATACTAATGTACAGTATCACTAGGAATACAGGAGGAAATTGTTTCTTTTGTTACCAGTATTGGATTTTTGTGTCTTATACACACATTTTGTTAAGTTAATAACTGGTTGTTTTCTTATCTCATAAATTTTTTGTTATTTTGTATATCTTATATGTTATAATGTGTGTGCCTTTAAACAGTCTAATTTTGCAATGGCTCCATCACTCAACCTAATTATCATGAGTATACTTAAAGTGACCATTTCATTTCCTGAAAACCTCTATTTTAATGCAAAAGAACAGAGTTAAGATTCCAAAGGATGTCTTTTAAGGTTCTTCATTATCTACTTCAAATCTACTTGTTCAATTTTGTGTGTTACTGCTAACCTACAGAAGAGAAAGAAGGCCGTATCTTATCCCTCTAAGACAACAAGCATTGATTACATCCTATGCCTTTGATTTCAGTTTTTTCTACCACCATGCCATTTATTCCTCTCAGCATATTATAAATACATTTGCCTTTCCTAATTCATCTTGTCAGGAGAAAACTGTCATCTATAAAATAATTTATTCTCTCTTAATTAGGTTACACTGTCCTTTTTGACAGTGACTAAACTTTGCTCATATTTTTTAAAGTGCAACATAATGGCTAACACATGGCCCAAGAAAGATGGTTAATAAATGTTTACCTCTTCTACCATTTTAATCACCAAAGTCTTTTTCGACCATTGGACATTATCGAATTCATGTAAAATCATTTTAATACTTGTGAAACTGTGTTACGGGCCCTGTAGTATTGAAATTACCTATTTTTAAATCATTTAATCTTCAAAATAAACGTGTCATATAGTTGCTATTAACGCCATTATAGAGGTGAGGAAACTGGACCAGAGAGGTTAAGTAACTTGCTGCAGTTCACACGGGTGGTAAGAAGAGAAGCGGGTTTCAAACAGCAGCATTCTAACTTCAAAACCCATGTCTTGTTCATTCTGTCCAAGTTGCTGATGCAGCCCAATCTGAATTTCTTTTTCACTACTTATTTTTAAGTTATTAGGTAAAATTAAGTTCCACTAAGCTATATTCATACTTTAGTCACATCTATAAAAAGGAACCAGGGAGGAAGTCAAGATGGCGGCGTAGGCAGACTCTGAACTCACCTCCTCCCGTGGACACAGCCAATTTACAACTACTGGTGGAAAAGTTACCCCTGAGACAGAACTGAAAACTGGATGAGAGGAACTCCTGCAACAATGGACAATCCTAACTGGGGTAGAAGAGGCAGAGACTCCCTTCTGGAGAGAAAAACGCCGCCTTCACAAGCCGCAGCGCCTCATGGCCACAGGGGAGCAGCCCACAGGTACGCAGCCTCCCTGGAGGCGAGGGTCCCTGAGCCGGGACTGCCCCCCGCTGTGGGCATTTTGCGGACCCAGCACAATCGAGACCAGCGGCAGAATATCTGACTTTGCCTGCTACTAAAACATTGGGGAGCACCCCCAGAAAAGCTGGTTCACAAAGAAATTAAAACCGGCTCTTAAAGAGCCCACACGCAAACTCACCCGTTTCAGAAAGCAACCTAAAATCACCAGAAAGAAAGGTGCACAGTGCTTTGGTGAAAAGAGACTCACCTAATAGGCACTGTGTGCAACTCGGTGAGGGGTGAGACCTCTGCAGGGACTGGGACATTGGCGGGGGCCATTGTTGTGGCCTGGTGTGGGCGTGCTGACACAGACGCCATTGGAGTTCTCCCTGAGGCCTGCTAGCCCAGGGTCTGCACCACCTGCTAGAGCACCGATTTAATCCAGCTCAGCCAGGGCAGGCAGCCCACTCTAGAGACTGGCCCCACCCAACAACAAGCCCTCAGGCAACTTGTGGGCCTGCATAGATTGGCGCCTGGATTCTCTGCAGCCTGGCAACTGAGCTGACTTTAGCAGGGCAGGGTGTGCACAAGGAGTGGGTGGAGAGTGTGGGGCGGTGGCGGAGTGTGTGGGGGTCCTGCTGTGGAGAGACTGGGTCTGCTTGGGGAGGTGGGGGTGTGCACATGGGGCAGGACTGTGTTGACTGTGTGTGTGGACCTGTGGGTGGCAGGGCTTGTCAGCTGCAGAAGACTTGTGCTTCTCAAAGACCCACATAGGAGGTTTGCCCCACCTTCCAAAGCCTGAAACAATTGGGTGATCCCATGCCTGAGGCCAGCCCCATTCAGCTACAATCCTCAGAGAGCTGACAAGAGACCTAAAGGCTTGAGGCTTATAGCAATTGTAAGGCCCTGCCACGTTGGGGGCCTACTAACTTAAAAGAAATACTGCAACACAAATGTGGTATTAGAACTTGCAGCCAACTGTGCTGGGGCTCCCCACACCTGATAAAGAGACTGAAGGGCCCACAACAACCACAAGCAGCTGAGCATTACAACAGCTGGCTAGGAGCATAACTCGGCCAACCTGGGCGCCTACAAGGAGAGCAAACAGGCCACAACAGAAGGACACATGTAGCCCGCATAGGGGTCACCCCTGGAACATTGAGAACTGAGGGAAGCACACGGCAGGCTTCCTAAGCCATCACTTACATAAGGTCACCTATCCAAGAGCAGGAGACGTAGCTGACCTACCTAATACGTTGTCACAAGCACAGGGAAAGAGGCAAAATGAGGAGGCAAAGGAATACATTCCAAGTAAGGGAACAGAACAAATCCCCAGAAAAGGAACTAAGTGAAACAGAAATGAGCAACCTACCTGACAGAGAGATCAAACTAAGAGTGTTAAGGATGCTCACTGATCTGGGGAGAAGAATAGATGAACTCAGGGAGAATGTCAACAAAGAAATGGAAGATATAAAAAAGAACCAATCAGAAATGAAGAATACAATACTGGAAATGAAAAACTCACTAGAGGGACTCAAAAGCAGAGTAGAAGATACAGAAGAACGGATCTGTGAGCTGGATGAAAGACTAGAAGAAATTACCCAAGGTGAACAGGTAAAAATGAAAAGAATTAAAAAGAGTGAGGACAGTCTAAGGGACCTCTGGGACAACATCAAGCGCACTAACATCTGTGTTATAGGTGTCCCGGAAGGAGAAGAGCCTGACAAAGGGTCAGAGAATCTATTTCAAAAAATAATAGATGAAAACTTCCCTAACCTAAGGAAGGAAACAGACATCCAGGTACAGGAAGCACAGAGAGCCCCAAACAAGATAAACTCAAAGAGGCCCACACCAAGACACATCATAATCAAAATGTCCAGAATTAAAGATCAAGAGAGAATCCTAAAAGCCGCAAGAGAAAATCAGGTTACATACAAAGGAAACCGCATAAGGCTATCAGCTGACTTCTCAGAAGAAACCTTACAGGCTAGAAGAGAATGGCATGATATATGTAAAGTGCTAAAAGGAAAAAACTTACAGCCAAGAATACTCTATGCAGCAAGGTTATCATTCAAAATGGAAGGAGAGATCAAAAATTTCCCAGACAAGCAAAAATTAAAGGAGTTTGTCACCAAGAAACCAGTGCTACAAGAAATGTTAAAGGGACTGATTTAAGGGGAAAAGAGAAGACCACAAATAGGAAAAATTATCTTTTCCCATGATAAGAGGGTAATGGATGCAAAAGCACAAAAAAGAGGTTAGATATGATACCAAAAACATAAAATGACAGAGGAGGGGAGTTAAAAAGTAGAGCTTTCAGATAGAGGTCAAACTAAAGAGACCATCAATTCTGTATAGAAGAAGAAAGGAACAGAGAAGGACTACTAAAACACTGAGAAAATCAAAAGTTAAAAAATGGCAGTAAGTACACACTTATCAATAGCTACTATAAATGTCAGTGGACAATTAAAAGACATAGGGTGGCTGACTGGATAAAAAAACAAGACCCATATATATGCTGCATACAAGAGACACACTTCAGACCTAAAGACACTCACAAACTGAAAGTGAAGGGATGGAAAAAGATACTCCACGCAAATGGCAATGAAAAGAAAGCTGGGGTAGCAGTGCTCATATCAGACAAAATAGACTTTAAAACAAAAACTGTAAAAAGAGACAAAGAAGGGCATTACATAATGATCAAGGGAACAATCCAACAAGAGGATATAACAATTGTAAATATCCACTCACCCAATGTAGGTGCATCTAAATATATAAAGCAATTATTAACAGACATAAAAACAGAAATAGACAGTAACACAATAATAGTAGGGGACTTTAACACTCCACTTACACCAACGGATAGATCATCCAAACAGAAGATCAATAAGGAAACATTGGCCTTAAACGACACACTACAACAGATGGACCTAGTAGATATATACAGAGCATTCCATCCAAAAACCGAAGAGTACACGTTCTTTTCAAATGCACATGGAACATTCTCCAGGATTGACCACATATTAGGCCACAAAACAAGTCTCCACAAATTTAAGAAGATTGAAATAATACCAAGTATCTTTTCTGACCACAACGGTATGAAACTAGAAATCAACTATAGGAAGAAAATCAGAAAAGTGACAAATACATGGAAATTAAACAAAATGCTACTGAACAACGACTGGGTCAATGAAGAAATCAAAGAAGAAATCAAAAAATACCTGGAGACAAATGAAAATGAAAATACGACATGCCAGAATTTGGGGGATACAGCAAAAGCGGTTCTAAGAGGGAAGTTTATAGCAATACAGGCCTATCTAAACAAACAAGAAAAATCTCAAATAAACAAGCTAACAATGCACCTAAAGGAAATGGAAAAAGAAGAACAAACAAAGCCCAAAATCAGTAGAAGAAGAGAAATAATAAAAATCAGAGCAGAAATAAATGAAATAGAGATGAAAAAAAACAATAGAAAAAATTAATAAAACCAAGAGCTGGTTCTTTGAAAAGATCAACAAAATTGACAAACCTTTAGCTAGACTCACCAAGAAAAAAAGAGAGAAGGCACAAATAAGTAAAATCAGAAATGAAAGAGGAGAGGTTACAAGAGACACCTCAGAAATACAAAAGATTATAAGAGAATACTATGAAAAGCTATATGCCAACAAATTCGACAATCTGGAAGAAATGGATAAATTCTTAGAATCATACAACCTTCCAAAACTGGATCAACAAGAAGTAGAGAATTTGAATAGACCAATCACCAGTAAGGAGATTGAAACAGTAATAAAAAAAACCTCCCCAAAAATAAAAGTCCAGGACCAGACGGCTTCCCTGGTGAATTCTACCAAACATTCAAAGAAGACTTAATACCTATCCTTCTCAAACTCTTCCAAAAAATTGAGGAGGGGGGGAAGCTCTCTAATTCATTCTATGAAGCCGACATTACCCTGATACCAAAAGCAGACAAGGACAGCACAAAACAAGAAAACTACAGGCCAATATCACTGATGAACATTGATGCAAAAATCCCCAACGAAATACTAGCAAATCGCATACAACAATACGTTAAAAAGATTATACACCATGATCAAGTGGGATTTATTCCGGGTATGCAAGGATGGTTTAACATTCGCAAATCAATCAACGTGATACACCACATTAATAAAATGAAGAATAAAAATCACATGATCATCTCAATAGATGCAGAGAAAACATTTGACGTGATACAGCATCCATTTATGATAAAAACTCTGAGTAAAAGGGGTATAGAAGGAAAGTACCACAACATAATAAAGACCATATATGAGAAACCCACAGCTAATATCATCCTCAATGGTGAAAAACTGAAAGCTATCCCTCTAAGAACAGGAACCAGACAAGGATGCCCACTGTCACCACTCCTATTTAACATAGTACTGGAAGTCCTAGCCAGAGCAATCAGGCAAAAGAAAGAAATAAAAGGGATCCAAATTGGAAAAGAAGAAGTGAAAATGTCACTATTTGCAGATGACATGATTTTATGTATAGAAAACCCAAAGAATCCACCGGAAAACTTTTAGAAGTAATAAACGAATATGGTAAAGTTGCATGATACAAAATCAACATACAAAAATCAATTGCATTTCTATACACTAACAACGAAGTAGCAGAAAGGGAAATTAAGAATACCATCCCATTTACAATTGCAACAAAAATAATAAAATACCTAGGAATAAACTTAGCCAAAGAGGTGAAAGATCTGTACATCGAAAACTATAAAACATTGCTGAAAGAAATTGAAGAAGACACAAAGAAATGGAAAGATATTCCGTGCTCTTGGATTGGAAGAATTAACATAGTTAAGATGTCCATACTTCCTAAAGCCATCTATAGATTCAATGCAATCCCTATCAAAGTTCCAACAACATTTTTCACAGAAATAGAACAAAGAATCCTAAAATTTATATGGAACAACAAAAGACCCCGAGTAGCTAAAGGAATCCTAAGAAAAAAGAACAAAGCTGGAGGTATCACACTCCCTGATTTCAAAATATACTACAAAGCTATAGTAACCAAAACAGCATGGTACTGGCACAAAAACAGACACACAGATCAATGGAAAGAATCGAAGGCCCAGAAATAAACCCACACATCTATGGACAGCTAATCTTTGACAAAGGAGCCAAGAACATACAATGGAGAAAAGAAAGTTTCTTCAACAAATGGTGTTGGGAAAACTGGATAGCCACATGCAAAAAAATGAAAGTAGACCCTTACCTTATACCATACACAAAAATTAACTCAAAATGGATTAAAGACTTGAATGTAAGACCTGAAACTATGAAACTTCTAGAAGAAAACATAGGCAGTACAGTCTTCCATATCGGTCTTAGCAACATATTTTCAAGCACCATGTCTGACCGGGCAAGAGAAACAATGGAAAAAATAAACAAATGGGACTACGTCAAACTAAAAAGCTTCTGCACAGCAAAGGAAACCATCAACGAAACAAAAAAACAACGTAACAATTGGGAGAAGATATTTGCAAACCATACATCTGATAAGGGCTTAATCTCCAAAATATACAAAGAACTGATGCATCTCAACAACAAAAAACTATCAACCCAATTAAAAAATGGGCAAAAGACCTGAACAGACATTTCTCCAAAGAAGATATACAGTTGGCCAACAGACACATGAAAAGATGTTCAAAATCATTAACTATCAGGGAAATGCAAATCAAAACTACAATGAGATATCACCTCACGGCCATCAGAATGGCTGTAATTAACAAGACAGGAAACAACATGAGTTGGAGAGGATGTGGAGAGAAGGGAACTCTCATACACTGGTGGTGGGAGTGCAAACTGGTGCAGCCACTATGGAAAACAGTATGGAGATTCCTCAAAAAATCAAGGATAGAACTACCATATGATCCAGCTATTCCACTGCTGAGTATTTATCCAAAGAACTTGAAAACATCAATGCATAAAGATACATGCACCCCTGTGTTCATTGCAGCGTTATTCACAATAGCCAAGACTTGGAAGCAACCTAAGTGCCCATCAAGGGACGAATGGATAAAGAAGATGTGGTATATATACACAATGGAATACTACTCAGCCATAAGAAACGATGAAATCCAGCCATTTGTGACAACTTGGATGGACATTGAGGGTATTATGCAAAGTGAAATAAGAGGGAGAAGGTCAAATACCATATGATTTCCTTCATTAAGTAGTAGATAATAACGACAATAAACAAACACATAGAGACAGAGATGGGATTGGTGGTTACCAGAGGGGAAGGGGGGAGGTAAGAGGGGGAAAGGGATAATTCAGCACATGTGTGTGGTGATGGGTTGTAATTAGTATTTTGGTGGTGAACATGATGTAATCTATGCAGAAATAGAAATATAATGATGTACACCTTAAATTTATACAATGTTATAAACCAATGTTACTGCAATAAACAAAAAATTAAAAAAAAAATAAAGGGCCTTCCAACAAAAAAAAAAAGTAATTTTTTTCTTTAGTCTTCCTTGTTTACCTGCCAACATGGCCTCCAAATAAAGCTTTTATCTACTCACTTAAAAAAAAAAAAGTAACCAAAATAGCTACATCATCAACAGCATGAAAAGCCTAAAATTAGATAGAAACAGGACAAAAGTGTGAAATGATAATTTTACAAACATAGTGGTCACCAACACAATAAGTGTAAGAGTCTACACATTGTCCGTTATTTTCAGAATTGGGACCAGCATGTTTAGAAAAAAAATTAAATTGAATTAAATTAAACATTCTTATTTTAATGATAGTTCAGTTTCTTAGAACATTACTAACACATAGAATAGTTCAATGATTAAATGTTCACATAAACCTGCACAATCAGAAAAATTAACAGGCCATTTATTTTTAAATTACACATAAACGATGTACTTGAAGCTACTTTATTTCTTATAAGTTCTAAAAGAATTGAGACTAGAAGAAGAAATTTAGCGATAGTAGACAGCTGAGAGCAATTTAAATACGCACACAGGCCAACTTGTAAATCAGCGTTCAGAAAAGAGATTTTGTTTTAATCAAAGACATATAAATTAAATGTGAAATCATCATTAATTTTAATGAATAAATCACAAAGATATGGAGGATTTAGAGACTTTCTACCTGTTAATCTTTCCGTATATCCATCCAACCATGTGATATCTAAGTAAATTACTTCCAACTACAAAGACCTAAAACAAAAACATACATCAATAGAGAATACAAAAGGAAAAAACCACAATTGATTTGAAACTATGATTATATTTAAGGGTTATTTGTGTCCAAATTGAAAGTGGTCCTTTTTTATTTTTTTCAGCAGGCAAACCCTGAATACAAAAAACAAACATAAAAAATTTTATAAGTGAAATGTGATAAACTTGTTTTGGAGAATCATATTTAAATTTGAATTTAATAAATAACGTAGTTTCTGCCAGCAATGCACACTTAAAGTTAGGTCTATAGGAAGCCACAAAATCAAGTATGTGGTTCTCTTCATTTGGGCAGAGCATGGTGGAGAAAGCTTACAAACACAAAGCATTCAGGACAAAATTACAATGAACCTACAGTGATTTAACAGCCTTGCTTTCATAGGTTTTAAATAATTTTTAGAATAAAGGACAGCAGTAGCTTATTCATTTATTCCTTTATTCAGTACAGAACTACTTTTTTGGCAACTCTGTGAAGCACCTATTAGCACGATGTGAAACACCTCCAAATGGGAACATAACATTATTCAAGTTCCATTCTCAAAGGAGTGCTATGTACCCAATCTGTCCATTCTAAACATTAATGATTTTCCCAACGTTAACAGCGTTACCTATGGGGTATGTGAATATGTGTTGTGTGTATGCATACCTTACTGATACACACTCAGTGTCAAACAAATCAAGGCAATGCAAAGGGTACAATATTGGTCAACATAGAATTTTTTTTTCCTGCCTATAAACAGATTAATTTGGATATAAAATTTTATTTAGTTTTTACTAAAAAAGTGATCATACTATATGAATTTGATTATATTAATAAATAAAAAACTATAGGTCCCAGTTTCCATGGGGAATTTTTGGAGTCCTTAGCAGTCACCAGTGTATTATGATGGATGATTATATGATGAGAAGAACAGAGAAGTGTTTCTAGACGTACAGAGTCAGAGGATTGACCAACTGACCAGTTTGTGACCATTCCCTAACTCTACTCAACTTGCGTCAGAATCGGCAGATTTGAAAAATACTTTCATGTACACATTTATATATTTAATTAAATTGCATAATGAATAAACCAATGGCTTGTTTTAGAGTATAGAGTTGGAATTATATTGAGGGTTATCCATTTCAGGAAAAGGAAAAGGAAGAAATAGTGTAAGTGATGGTGGGAGGAGAGGAAAGAGCAATAAACTGTCACAATTCATCCATCCATTCACATATTTATGATCAATATATATGGGGCTCTTGCTATGTATGGGAATCTTGTGAATTTTGTGAATACATAAATGAATAAAACAGGTCCTGTCACTCAAGGAATTCACCATCTACAAATGCCTGCAAAGCATTCATCGCATCAGCACAAGGTCTTACAAGCCACTCATAAAGAAAATGAAGATGGAGAGCAGAATTGCAATTTACCAAAAATATTAAGTTTTAGTTTGAAAGCAAGTCCATTTCTCTTAGCTAGAATGGCTTTCCTGGAAAATGTTTAGAGTGCGTATATTAATTAAGAAATTCTGCAGAAATTAGTCTTACTAATAGATACAAGTGGATCGAGGAACACACCAGCTGTTGGGCGTCAGCTGGAAGAGGAGGTCTACCTCAGTGCCCATGTGGCTCATCCACATCAGACTACTCCAGAGTCACTTTTTTGGGTGACACGAAAGAGTGCCAGAGAAGTTCCATGGTGGGTCTTTCTCTTCTCAGAAGCATACATCCCAAGTAAAGTTGGAAATAAACTTTTGAAATGTTTTTATCTCCATATTTTATACATATGGTGAGTAGACTGGGTTGAATAATGCATGTCTCCAAACAAATTCAGGTCCACCCAGAACCTCAGAATGTGATATTGTTTAGAAAAAGGGTCCTTCCAGAAGTAATTAGGATGAGGTCATGCTAGATTAGGGTGGGTCCTAAATCCAATGACTGATGTCCTTATAAGAAGAGGAGAGGACTCACACAGTCACAAGCCATAGAGAGAAGAAGGCCATGTGACAATGGAGGCAGAGATTGGAGTGATGCAGCTGCAAGCCAAGGAATGTGAAGGATTGCCAGCAATCACCAGCTACTAGGAAGGATTCTGCTGTGGAAGGAGGGAGGATGGTCATGCCAACACCTTGATTTTGAACTTCTAGCCTCCAGAACTATGAGAGAACAAATGTCTGTTATTTTAAGCAACCCAATGTGTGATACTTCGTGGTAGCTATAGTAAACTAACATAGTAGGATTGGTAATTTTGGTTAAAACTGAAATTAAAAGTTGTGAATATTTTAACTAATTATCTGAAATGGAAAATTTTCACCAGGAAAAGAAAATAACAGAATAGAATCCAGAAAATAGTAGCTTTTAATATATTACTGCTTGATACAGAAACCTAAAGACTGAAGATATGCATTATAAATATATTTTAAACATTCATGACATAGTCCTCCACCCTTTCATCTATTTCCTTGAGGGTTAAAAGGCTTAGCTATGGTTTGAAATACTTCATAAAGATAAGCTTATGGACTTAGTGTTTAATGAGACTATTTCAGGAAGCAATATATGCTTAAAAGTATAAATCAAGACTTAAACCTAGCTTAAAGGATTTCTACTAAAATTGCAATCAATTTATGCAATATTCATTAGAGTTTAACACATTGGGGGTAAAAAATAAAAAGAAAACCTACAGAAAGTGGCCATTTTCAATTACAGTAACAAGGGAAAAAGAAGATAGGCTTCTTATTCCATGAGAAAGTGTTCTGCGTATTTCCCATTTTGTTGTTGTTTATTTTAATATGTCAAGATTGGGGATTTGCAAAACTCTAAGGCAATAAAATATTGTTGAATTAAGTCTCTGAAATGGAAGCGTCTCTTTCTGACAAGTGGTCCTCTGTGCTAGGAATGTAGAGTGGGCTCCACGTTAGATAAATCAGATGCCATACCTGAAGGGCGAGTGCGAGGGTTGTGGACCACTCTGCCATGAGGATATGGGCTGCGAGGTGCATTTCAGTCTATTCAGGAAAATTGGCTAAGATTTTTATATTTGCCTACATTTTGTATCTCCTTTTCTTTTTCTTTCTCTCCCTTCCCTTTTTCCTCCCTTCCTTCCTTCCTTACTCCCTCTCTTCCTTTCTTCCTTCCCTCCCTCCTTTTTTTCTTTCTTTCTTTTGTTCTTTTTCTTTCTTTCTTTCTCTCTCATTCCCTCCCTCTCTCCTTCTTCCTTCCCTCCTTCTTCCTTCCTTCCATTTTCCTTCTTCCCTTCTTTCTTTTTTCTTAAAATATTTTCTCTCCTTATAACACTGCTTCATTTTCTTTTACATTATGAAGATATACTGCTTTACAATTTAGCATCTATTCACATTGTGTTGCCCAATGTGCTTTTTATTAATTTTCTTTTCTTTTTTAAAGTGTTTTTACTCTGATTTGACTCCTGTGGCTTTAATATTTAAGATTTTGTCTAACTTTTTTTTGTTTTGCAATTAATACACTATTTTAAACTATTAAAAATGCTTTCTATATTTGTAATCCTTTAATAATTTGTTTAAAAAATTTAATATGGTGATATATTTATATGATTTATCATTTATGAAGTTATACTCTGAGTAGACTCGATGCCTCTTCTGTGCCTTTCCTCTAATTTTCTCCTTCTTACTTTCTTCTGTTTTTTCCTCTGTGTGTAGAGGAAAACACACACACACACACAAATGTGCTATTTCTTAGGTCATCTCAATGTCTTACTTGAGCAGTCTTTGCTTTATTGTCATTTTTATATTGTCTCCTCTCCCACTCCTCAAGCTCAGCCAGGCCCCATCTTACCTGACAACTCTTGTTCTAGCTGTTTCTCTGCCTTGAATTCTCTATGTCCAGGTTCTACTTGGTGAACCTTTGCCTCCTTCGAATTTTCAATGAAGTCTTGCTACCTTAGTTACTACTTTTGCTTCTATTCCCTCTCTGGTTCTACTCTTATTATTTTCTTCCATAGCACTTGATCACTTTCTCACATGCTATATAACTTATAACTTAATATACTTATTGTTTATTGCCTACTTTCCCCACCACGATATAAATTCCAAGAGATGAGGGGGCTTTGTCTACTTGGCTCACAGGTGTATTCGAAGTGTCAGAACAGTATTTGGACCATATGAAGTCTGCTTACATATTCTGAATAAATGAATGAATTTTAAAAAGTCTAACCCACCTGTCATATGTCAATTGAGTACTATCCACTCCTAATAACTAATTTATATTAGCTTTAATTTCTTTTCACAATCTATGAGATTCTACAAACTTTTCTGTGATTTCCTCAAATAGGGAAACTTATAAAAATCTTGATAGCAGTTTTTCTCAAAGTGCTTAATGAATGATAATTTATATTCCCTTTCTTATGATTTTATATTTTCTATATTTATGGTAATTAGCATATGCTACTTCTGTTTTATTTTTATCATTATAAAAGCAATATTTATTGTTAACAAGAAAAAGGGCAGATAATTCTTCTATAAGTGGGAGAAAATCATCCAATTAGACTACTTATTGAAGCACTTAGATACTTACAGCTTTACCTTTGTACCTGTGTGTGTCACCTTTTAAAAGTCTTTTTACTGTTGAGTTTGTAAAGTTCTAATTTATTATAGTTGAGTTATACATTTTCTTATAGCTGAAGCATCACTTTCACATCTGATAGTCATCCCCAAGTCATCAAGGTACATAGTTAATGTCTTTTATTTATTGGACAAATGCCTAAGATGAAAGAAATGGCAGTTTGAATGCTCAACCTGAAAATTTAAATGTGTGATTGAATACTACATTATACACTATGGGATAGATAAGTATAAAATGGTATAGTGATTATAAGATTCTTTGAGTACTACTATTTGCTTATTAAAGGGTAAGAATGCTATTCTGTATTGGAAAATAGATTATAGAGTCCTTGATATGTTAAATGTTTGGCAAACATTATATTTCAATTTAATGGCAGAGAAATAGTCCAAAAAGATAAAAGACAACAATACAATACTCATAAATTAGTGAAGAGTTTTTCCACTGTCAACATTAATATATAACCATCACAGAATGAATATTTCAAAGATGATATGGTAATTGTGAATACTTGTTTTTAATGTCTAGCTAGTCTTACATTACTCTAATAAAACAATAAAATAAGTCACTTTAGGTCATTTTGCTAATGCTACACGACATCCATGTCAGAAGGAAAATTGTTCATCATGCTACCTCAAGGCAGATCCACAGGAATGATATTTTACTTCTTGTGGTAATTTTACGTTTTTTTTTCCAGCTTGTAATTGCATAAAATGTCAAGAAAGAAAATGCCTCTAAGTAAAATACAATACATATAAGTTCAAAGAATTGCATCAAAATGCTAACTTGCTGCTTTCCCAACATGGATAATAGCTTTGCTTAAGGGTCCTGAAAGCAGAAATGGTATTACATGTTGTCAAGAGGGCAGAGATTATTGAAACATGCTGCCTCATAAAAGAGAAACAGAAGGATTTTACTTATAAAATAGCTGTATGAGAAGGGAAAATAGAAATATGTAAACTACAATATCACAACATCTTTTTACCTTTGTAATTGTATTTTCAGTTGCCAAAAGAAAATCATTATTTTAGACTCAGACCATATAGATAATAGCTTAATTTTGCATTTAGATTAGAAGAGTTTTACTTGTTAATTTTCTCATTGCCATAAACAATAGTAATTAATCAAAGTTATACTTTCTGGAGCAAAGAAGGAAGTAGAAATTCTCTGTATTGTAGACCTAAGGAAATTGATAGAGATATGGCGGAACTATAATTTAAAGAACTAGTTAAATAATTAGATATTGGTCATGACGAAGTAGTGGAGATCTAGGATTGCTCACGGGTATACAACCTGGGAGACTAGATAAGTGACCACACCATTCTCAGAGTTAAAAAAAAATGACATATGATAAAATATATGGGCAGAAATGAGTTTAGACGTTTATAGAGAAAGCAAGAATGGATAACAATACGACACCTAAATGTACAGGTGTGGAGCCATGGAGAAAGACACGAGAAAGAAATTATCTCAGCCACTAATTGGAGAGAGAGAGTGTGTGTGTAGAACAGAGAATTGGGTCAAAGAAAGAAATATTTCAAAGTTGTACTGATACCAATATATCAGCTGAGGTCATAGATTTCACATAAATTAGTTCTTCACAGTATAGGGGAAGAACCTGAGAAAATGGCTATTTGACAGAACACTAGACTGGATATAAAAGAAAGAGAAAGAAAGCAAGGATACTGGGGGCACTGGAAAAAGGCTGGTGAGCATAAAGAATAAAGGGCCCTAGGCTGTAAAGAAAAGGAAATAAATAACTTTGAGATCAGCAGACTAAGAAAAATGGAAGGATGAGGGGGTAATAGCGTTGGTGAGGCTGAAGAAACTTTCAAAGAGAAGCAAGGAAGTAGCGAGCACAAAAAGAAGATTTTGTCAAATAATGGTCTATTTCTTGTTACATGTGGTTTAAGAGAAGGTAGTTTGGTCTCAATCCTAAGAAATATGAGAAGATACATTATCTGAGTCCATCAACTGAAGTACCCATACACATAGGCCCACTTGTGAATGGCTTTTGTATATCCAGCTATCTGGACGCAAAAAAGAAAATCGAGGGGGCCGGCCCGGTGGCGCAAGCGGTTAAGTGCGCGCGCTCCGCTGCGGCGGCCCGGGGTTCGCTGGTTCGGATCCCGGGCGCGCACCGAAGTAGTGCTTGGTAAGCCACGCTGTGGCGGCGTCCCATATAAAGTGGAGGAAGATAGGCACCGATGTTAGCCCAGGGCCGTCTTCCTCAGCAAAAAAAAAAGAGGAGGATTGGCGGATGTTAGCTCAGGGCTGATCTCCTCACAAAAAAAAAAAAAAAAAAAAAAAAAAGAAAATCGAGTTTTTTAGAACTCTCCTTCTAGCCTTGGCATTTAAGTGTACCCATATATGATAGTGAGAAGTTTTGAAAAAGTGAGGGTTTCTCCTTCCAATTGAGCAGAGAGAAGAAGCAACTTTGGGGTCTACTTTTACTCCTTAGAGTGTAGTGTAAAGTAGTTATGCTAGAAAAGTCCAAGAGGTCCAGTCCTGTGGAGCTGTGTAGTTGTATGTACCAAGGGTGTCTGGGAACAATGTCAGCCAAATAGCACACTCCTTAGAGAATGAGCCCATAGAATATCCCAGTCTTCATACAGCAGCAGGATTCCAACAGAAGTGGGATGTTTTCCAAATCTCTGCTTGCATCATGTTTGTTTCTGCCCCTTTGGCTCAAGTCCAGAATCAGTGTGAAGGGCACAACTCAAGGTATGTGTACCTTGAGTATCAAATGATATTTTTCATATGAACAAAGTTAGTGAAAATTATACAAGACATCTACAATGGAAGCTACAAAACATTCCCTAGGGAAATTAAAGAAGACCTAAATAAATGGAGACATATGCTATGTCCATGTTTTGGAAATATTCAATGCCATGAAATATAATTTCTCTCCAAAATAGTCTACAGAATTAACACAATCTAAATCATAAACCCAGCAGATTCTTTTGCAGACCTTGACAAATTGTTTCTAAAATGCGTATGGACATTCAAAAGACCTAAAATTTCCAAAGCAATCTTGAAAAAGAAGAACACAGTTGGTCAACTTATACTGTCTGACTTCAAGAATTACTATAAATCTGTATTAACAAAGATAGTGCAATATTGACATAAGGATTCAAAAATGGATCAAAAGAACCAAATAGAGAACACAGAAATAGAGCTATATTCACATGACCACTTGATATTTGACAAAGATTCCAAAGCAGCTCGAAAAGAAAATGGAAGTATTTTCAATAAATACTTAGTCAAAACAGGGCATCTATATGGAATAAAACTAACCTTGAACTATACTTCACATCATACCCAAAAATGGATCATAATAAATTTAAAACCTAAGCCATAATATGTTTAGAAGAAAAATAACTTGGTAGAATATCTCCAAAATTTGGGATAGGCAAAGTTTTCTTAGGATACAGAATGTTATAAACATAAAGAAAAAAATGGATAACTTAGACTTCATCAAAACTAAATATTTTTGCTCATGAAATGTCACTCTTAAGAAAATGAGTAGGAAAGCTACATTCTGGGGGAAAATATATGCACAACATGTGTCTAAAAAAGGACTGTCATTTTGGATATATAAATCAATTAATGATAAGAAAACAAACTCCCAAAATGGACAACGATTTGAACAAACACATCATTAAAATACGCAAATGACCAATAAGCACATGAAAAGATGCTTGACACTGTTGGTCATCAAAAAAATGCAATTTAAAACCACCTTAACCTACAAATCCATCAGAAAGCTAAAATTAAAAATATTGAAATTACCAAATGTTGAAAAGTGTGTGTAACAACCAGAAGTCTCATCCATTGTTAGTGACAGTTCCATAGAGAATATAGAAATTATTATATGCATAAAAAACTCTTATACATAATTGATTTAAGATTAAGAATCCTCTAACTTTACAATTGTCATGACATTTTCATTTTCCTATCTTAATTTTTCATCCCTTTTTACTCTAGGAAGCTTCAGTCTCAACACCACCAGTTGCCTTAAAGTGTAAGCACACACAAGAGACTCCCCCACTAACATACTAAAAATTTTCAATGATATTAGAAGCAGGAAAATCTTGAGGTTTGTTTGTTTGATTGTTTGTAGGTCTTCTGTGCACTAAAATTTTCTATTGGAAAAAATTCTATCTTATGTCACCAAACCCCATACCATTCAGGTAAATTACTGGTAAACTCTTTCTTCATCCCAATGACATCTCAGCACTTTATCCTCATGTTCTAAGAGTCTGGTGTTACTGAGCAACATAAACTAAAAAAAGACTCACATCTAGATATATTCTGGTGAAATTTTGAAAAGTAACAGTAAAGAGGAAATCGTAAAGCTTCCAGGGCAAAGGCTACGACTGTGAGATATAAATTTCAAAACTACTTACTTTTAGACGGCATTTAAAGCCCTAAGACTGGATAAGATCATCTACAGATATTGTAGAGAAAGAACAGACTCTGTGATAGAGCTCTGGGGAACTCCAAAATCCAGAGATTGATAATATAAAATATAAAATATAAATTACATAAAGCAAGACATCTAAGAAAACTGATAAGTAAGGTAGAAAGTAAAACCAAGATTACGTATTCAGTTTGTGTGTGTGTGTAATATGTGTATATATAGTGAATATACAATTAAAGAATGATATATATATGTAAACATATGAATGACTATACATACATATATATATTACTGCTGAGGAGTCAATTAATATTGAGACAAAGAATGGATAACTGGACAGAACTAGTTTCATTGAACTAACGGGGATTACATTGTGTCCTAATTGGATTGGAGTAAAAAATAGAGATTTGAGCAAATAATCACTGTGAAGTGATTGATTTTCTTCTATTTTCCTGTTATGTGAACCTTTCATTTTCAGACAGTTTAAGGGTAATTTTATTATTTTATTTCCCATAGTTATAGTTTTTTTCTCCATTGCTTAGCTATATTCACTGGAACTTCAGAAATACACAATAAAATTTGTGAAATCGATAATCTTAACATTATTTCCAACGGTTCCTCATTAGGCATTTTGGCATAGATCTGGCTTTATGTATGTCCTCTATGATCCCCTGCAACCCCTAACATGTTGGAGCCATGTGACTATTTCTGGCTAATGGACTGTACAGATTTGAAACATGTCACTTTTAACCAGAAGCAGTTAAAAGCCAATTTCTCTTCCATCCCTCACTTTCCCTGCCTCCGAAACCATAGAACCCACGATTCGAAATGGCTGTACCACAGCTTAGAGGGAGCATAGATCCCTGAATCACCATTTGAAGGAGAGCTTCGTAATACATAACAAGGCAAGCTCCAACTCTTTGTTGTCTACATTTATATCAAAAATATAAAAACACAGATAGGTTGAACATAAGTGGATGGAATAGTGCTGCATTCATTTTCTACTATCATGTAACAAATTCCCACACGCATAGCATTGTATCGCAAGACTTTTATCTCACAGTTTTTGTGGACTGGAAGTTCAGGCACAGCTTAGCTGGGGCTTCTGCTTTGTGTTTCTAAAGGCTGTAGTCATGGTGTCATCCACAGGAGTAGGCTCTCACATGGAGGCTTGGCTAGGGAAAAATCTGCTTCCCCAATAGCAAGGTTGTTGGTACCATTCTTTCTTTGGAATTGTAGGATTCAGGGAAGTTTTCTCCTTCAAAGCCAGGAAGTGGGGAGAGAGACGCTAGCAAGATGGGTGCCGCACAATAAATCATGTGCATACAATCGTATGCACCCATCACATTTGCTGCATTCTATTGGTAAAAAGCAAGTGAAAGGTTCTGCCTGTATCTAAGGGAACGGACTTCCATAAAGGCATAGATACTTAAAATCTGTTTGCCACATAGATAAAACGTAAAATATCTAAGCAAAAGACAGCAGGAGTGGCTACGCCAACATCAGATAAAATACACTTCCAGACAAAACATATTATCAGAGATAAAAAGGGATATATCATAATGATCTTGGGGTGAACTACTTAGGATGACATAAAAACCATATGTGTATCATTTAATAAGACTTCTAAATACTTGAAATAATGTTCAACAAAATTAAAGAGAGCAATTGAAAAATTTCACCAATTCAATTGGAGATTTTAATACTCCTCTAAGCAATGACTAGAACCAGTAGTCAAAAAAACAGTGAAATCATAGAAGATGCAAATAACATTATCAACCCTCTTGACGTAATTGGTATTTACAGAATACTACATCAAATAATGCAGAATACGTATTATTTTCAAGTGCACATGGTACATTCACCAAGATTATGTCTATCATGTAAAAAAATGTCTAAATAAAGTTAAAAGGAATGAGAGCATACAGAATATTCCATACTCTAACCAAAGTTAAATTTATTTAAAAATAAATAACAATAAAATACCGAAGCAAAAAATATTTGAGATATTTTTAAAAAAACAAGCATTTCTAAATAATGTGTTAAAGAAGATATTATAAGCTAATATTTGAACATATTATGGATTGAATGATAAAAAATCAGCATACCAAATATTGTGGGATTCAGTTAAAGCAGTACTTAGTATGAAATTTGTAGCTTGAAATGCCTGTATATGTAAAGAAGAAATGTCCAAAATCCCAGAGATCCAAAACCATCAAGGAGCTAGAAAAGTAAGAACAAAATATCCCCAAAATGAGTACAAGGAAAGAAATAATAAAGAGCTAAAAATCAGTGAAGCAAAAAATTGAATATCAATAAAGAAAGTTAACAAAGCTAAAAATTGACTTTTTGAGATTGATATAATTGATAAACTTTGAATAAACAATCTGTCTATTCAAGAAAAAAAGATGGTACATATTAGCAATACTAGGAATAAAAGAGGGCTTATCACTAAAGAGCTTATCACTAAAGCTGCATTAAGCAGCTAATAAGAGAATATTATGAGCAACATTACGCCAAAAAATTAGATTTATATATTGATATATATGAAATGTACATATTCGTTGGAAAAATTAAGCTTACCAGAAATGACATAAGATGGAACGTAAAATGTGAGTAGCCCCATATATTAAAAACATTGAATTAGTTACCAAGAAGCTTCCTTCAAGAAAGCACCAAGCTCAGATGACTTCCGTGCTGAATTCTATCAAACATTAAAGGAAAAAATGGCACTAATCTTCCACAAAGACTTTCAGAAATAGAAAAGGAAAGAACACTTCCTAACTTGTTTTATAAGGCCAGCGTAACTGCAGAAACAAAACTTATAAAAGATATTGAAAGCAAGCAGGCAAACAAACAAATAAACAAACAAACTCCACAGGCCAATATCACTCATACGTACAGATGCAAAAATCCTTAACAAAATATTAGCAAACTGAATTAAGCAATATAGAAATATAATACTATACAATGACCAAGAAGAGTTTATTCTAGTAAAGCATGGCTAGTTTACATTTGAAAAATCAAACAATGCAGTTCACAATATAAATAGAGGAAAGGAGAAAAAGTGTCTGATCATTTCAAAAGATGACAATTTCTAAAAAAATGAACAAAGGAGAAAAAGTGTCTGATCATTTCAAAAGATGACAATTTCTAAAAAATTGAACATGAAACCAATAATATAAGGAAAATTCCTCAACCTGATAAAGAACATCCATGAAAATAAAAGGAATGACAACAAACATCATACTTAATGGTGAAAAATTGAATGCTTTCCCCATAAGACAGAGGAAAGGTTTCTCAAGTTTGGATATTTTATTTATTTTTTAATTTTTTTTGTGAGGAAGATCAGCCCTGAGCTAACATCCATGCTAATCCTCCTCTTTTTGCTGAGGAAGACCGGCTCTGAGCTAACATCTATTGCCAATCTTCTTCTTCCCCCCCCCCCCCAAAGCCCCAGTAGATAGTTGCACATCCTTCTAGTTGCTGTAAGTGGGACGCTGCCTCAGCATGGCCGGAGAAGCGATGCGTTGGTGCACGCCCGGGATCCGAACCAGGGCCACCAGTAGCGGAGCGCACGTACTTAACTGCTAAGCCACGGGGCTGGCCCTCAAGTTTGGATATTTTAAAAGACCCAAAAGGCTCCATGATAGTTAATTTTATTCGTCAACTTAACCAGGCCCAGATATTTGGTTAAGCATTAATATAAATGTGTCTGTGAGGATGTTTCTGGATGAGATTAACGTTTGAGTCAGCAGAGTGAGTAAAGTGGATTGTCCTCTCCAAGGTGAGTGGGCCTCAAGCAATCCATTGGAGGCCTGAAAAAAAGGAAAAAGGCTGAGTGAGAGAGAATTTGCTCTCTATGCCTATCTGTCTTGGAGCTAGGACGTCAATCTTCTCCAGCCTTCAAAGAACCCAGATTAATATGCTTGGTAACTCCTGGTTAAGTCCTTTTATACTGCAGATGGTGAAAATACCACTGGCCAAGGAAGGTCTTTTGGCTTCTCCAAGGTCACAGACATAACCAGGGCAGAGTCTATGTCTCTGTGCACCCAGCCTAGAGTTCCCTCTATAGCTTCTGTCCAATTGTGGTTCAGGTTTTTATTCCCTTACGTCATCCCAGTATTCACAGGTACTATTATTTTGCTAATTCCTGTGAGTACTTTTCAGAGATTAAATAAACTTATTTTGTATGTATGTTGTACAAAGATCCAGACAAGAGCATCTAACTGATACCATTACCAGGCAAGGGCTCACCACCCAACGCACACAGAATCTGATACCATGATACACCGGTCTTTGAGAGAAGAAGCAGTTTATTACACAATTAGTTGGTAAGGAGACAGGAAGACAGGTTCTCAACTCTGTCTCCCAGATCCAGGGTGTGGGTTAAG
This sequence comes from Diceros bicornis minor, assembly GCF_020826845.1. Lineage (NCBI taxonomy): Eukaryota > Metazoa > Chordata > Mammalia > Perissodactyla > Rhinocerotidae > Diceros > Diceros bicornis. Next base: position 51,434,016 of record NC_080759.1, on the reverse strand, counting down.
TTTTAAGAGATCAGGGAGGGCCAGCTGGTATGCAGAAGCACTGGCAAGATGAGTTTTGATTGGCAGATCAAAATTTTCTCTTTTGTGCATACTCCTGCCTGGTGGGCCAATGCTGAGAAACAGATTTAACATCCTGTTGTTAAGATGAGGTCAGCACAGTAAACAAGGGTAAAGTTGTTATGCAGATTTAAGTTATTGCCTTCTCTATTGATAAGAGTTTTTAGAGATTTAGAGTCTTCCTCTCCTTCCTGGCACAGAGAGGAAGACGCACTTACAAATGGAGATTTCCCTTATAAATGTAAATTTCCCTTACAAATGGGTAACCTCTACTACGTTACCAGAGCTCTCCCTATGCCTGCTGTTGTTTTTCTTTTTTAAAATAATCATCAGCTCAAAATAGCCCTTATGCCAAAGAGACGTATTTTGGGGTGGCAAATTCTATTCCTGGTCACATGGTTACAATACAAACAAGAATAGATGATCAGATGGGTCAGTGGAGAATCACTTTGTTATTTTAGAGCTGACACAGCTCTGTAGTCTAGAGCAATAAATACTGTGCAATGAAGAATGCACAGGGAGCAGATCCTTGATATGAAAACCCCTGATTTTTCTAAATGTACTTATTTGTTTTAATAAAAGTTATAGCTCTATTTTTAACGCTGTGATAGTTAATTTATATAATGCCTTAGAACATAAATGTATCAATATATGAAAATATTAAAAGGAACCTAGGTCCCTGAAATAAAATATATTTTCTGATTATATTTTTGTAGTCTAGATATGTTATTTGAATAACCTTTAATTCTGAACAAAACATACCATATCTATATTTTGCTCAAATGGCACAATGGTATTGTAAATAAAACAAAATATTCATGTTAATTTAGTCTTTTAATATTATCTTTTTAATTAAACTGATTAACATGAGAGAATTTTAGTTAGGAGAAAATGCCAAGAACATATTTATAAATCAAGGAGTTATGAACAGACTGAAACCCACAACCAAAGTTTGATTAAGGAAATTTATCCCCAAAAAAGCTGTTACACTGGTTTGATATTTTTTTAGCCAAGTAATAATGAGAAGTATTTTAAATCTTTTGTTAACTTAGCAACCACAGAATCTTTATTTAACCACGAAGGAAAGCAGAATTTTCCACCTCAAAATATGTCTCTATGGTATAAAGATGATTATAGGTTGATTATTTTTAAGAAACAGCAGACATAGGAAAAGCTCTGAAAACGGAATAGAAGTTACTCTTTTGTAAGAGATGTTTATATTTATAAGGGAAATCTCCATTTGTAAAGATGTCTCCTTTTTTGTACTAGGAAGAGAAAGATGACTCTAAATCTTTGAAAATCTTATCAATGGAGATGGTAAAGACCTAAATCTGCTTAAGAACCTTACCCTTATTTACTATGTTTTCTGTAGTCGCCTCCCATAACTGGCTTTCCACCTCCTAACATCTTCTTTTGTGTTTAGCTGGAGATGGTATTTAAGGTAGTGGCTTGGACATTTTGGGAGTTACTCAGTTTTCCTGGGTATCTCCCATGGGTACAGGAGGTATACATGTTATTAAACTTCTGTTTGTGAAGCCAGGTACCTGAGGGTAACTCTAAATATTCAATAAGAACATGATTACCTTTCAACCTTGTTCCCAACACAGACATAAATGAAAAGAAGTTAATGTTGTCAATTTTCTGTTTTCTTTTTTAAACTCAGGAGTGATTCAAACATCACAAGGATTTATGAGCTTGTTTTGAAGAAGAAAAAGAATGCCTTCAAGAAAGTTATGATCACCAGATAACCATCCCTCAGCTGCCATTGACGCCCAGAAGTCAGATTGTCCAAGGGCTTATCTGGAGTGAAAGAAATACAGATTACACCTTGGTTTCTCTGAAACTCCTCCTCCCCTAGCTCTATAGAAGCCCATGCTTTCTTCTCTTGTTAAGGCAGATTTGAGAGAACCTATCCTCCCACCTTCTCCTTTTGGCCAATTCGAATAAACCTTTCTCCATCTCCAAGTACAGGTGTCTCAGTGATTGGCTTACTGCCCATTGGGCACACAAACTTGAGATTAAGAGGTTCAATATATAACATTTGTGTCAATAATATTTGTTTTTTTTTTTCCTGTTAATCTGTCTTTTACTATAGGGGGGGTCTCAGTCAAGAAGCTAGAAAGGTAGAGAGAAAATTATTTTCCTCTCTTACAATCACATTAAAATTTCCACAGTTACTTAAGAAGATTACAATACTAAAATACTGGAAAGTGGAAGACATTGTATTTGAGAGCTCTCATTCTAAAACAGACAAAAAAGAAATGTTAGGACTTGGACACAACACATTTTCAGTCTTTTATGGAAGAGACCCCGGTGAACAATGTTTGTGTCTGTGTGATGGGAGAGAGCTAAGTAATTTGCAAATTTGGGCTAACTAGGCATGTTCCAAGAAAAACATATTGCATTGAAAATATTTAAATTCATCAGTCACTGGGTCTCCAAGGAAAAGGATACAAAAATAACTCAACAAACTGAGAATATCTTAGAAATAAAATTTGACTTTTATAAAATTACCAAAGAAAATAAATCTTTATGGTAGAAAAGTATATTTTGGCTTGATGAATCTTTTAAAAGATAACTGATGAATAGCTACCAAAAGTGAGTGATACTGGAAACGGTCCCTGGGACTTAGGATTGAGTATTCTACACTAATTTCTTTAATTACTGAATATTTTTGGATTTTCCACTCTTTAAATCCCTAAACATTTGTAGTAGAATCAAGTATAGAACTTTGTGGAAAGTGTTCTGAACCAGGCATAGAAGTCCTGACTCTTTCAGTTACTAACTCTGAGACACCACTCAGAAAAATAAACATACTCTTACCACCGTTGATGAGGTTTCTGTGAAGATGAAATAAAAGAATCAGTATAAAATGTACAAGAAGGTGTGTAGCAAATAAATGCTTAATAGTTGTTAGTTTACATTAATATTATCATTATAATTAACCCTGTGAGACTTCTGCTTCTCCAGCCCAATGATTTTCTCTCTTGATATACAACAATGGCAGACCTTGGTCATTTATGCCAATTTGTGTTGTAGGACAAATTGTGTACTGCCTACTTTACAGTTTTTATAGAATCAAGAAGGATAATGCATGGAAAGGCACATGGAATCTATAAAAAGTTATATGAATGCAAGATGCTGTGATTATTATAAGTACTCGTGTTTCACAGGCATTCAGGGAATACATGAGACCATATCTTAGGCAAATGTGAAAAATTATAACCTAGCTGTAGAAAATGCAAAAAATCATGAAGGAGAAGGGAACTTCCAGATGGAGTTACAAATTTTAACTTGCACTAACATTTGAATGTGCAAAGGAAATAATGTGAAGGGAGCAGAATATGCCACCCCAAAACAGGCCACTTTGACTATTTTAAATTAAAGTTACTTGAGAAACAACTGGTGCAAAAAGGATACTCTGACCCTCCTGTGTCACCCATAAAGCAGGAAATAAATATCCCATATGAAAGGCACTCTCCCTGTGCCAGGAGAGTAGAAGGCATCCTTATCACCAATGATAGGGAATTTAGGGCTGAGAAGGCTGTATTAAACAACCTTACTTCTTTTTCACTAATTTACTACTCCAAGCCCAAACCCCTTTGTCTTGTCAATTCTTCACAAATTTATTGTTTCTTTGTCTAAAAAGTATAAAAGCTGCCTGCTTTGGTCACTTCTTTGAGTCTCATATTTTTTGGGACTCCTGTATGGATGAAATTAAATTTGTTTTTCTCCTGTTAATCTGTCTTCTCTCAATTTAATTATTAGGCCAGACAAAGAACCTAGAAAGGAAGAGGGAAAATTTTTTCTGCCCCTACAATGCCTTTTACTGGTCTGTAACTAATCTGGTCCTATCATGATCCTCCATGTGTTAGTTAATAGCTAAAGAAAAAAACTTTTATATAACTTTTAGTTCAAGCTGATTTTAATTTCAATCAGATCCAGAATTCAATCATTTTATTTCTTCTTAAAAAAAGAGAAGAGCCTTCAGCCTCCAACTTCCCTGCCTTCCATGCCCCTACCCTGCCCTTTCCATAGATGTGTCTGGGTGTACCTGTGAAAGCATGTGGGTTCCTTGTGAAGTGGGAGGTGTGGGATTTATTGAAGTGTATTTATGACTCTGTCTGGCATCCAGGGAAATGTCCCAATTCTCCTTGGCTAGAGTAGTGTTTGTAACTGTTAAAAATAGTCTGTCTTTTGGGATCAAATAAGACTATTGGGATCATTGACCTATCCCCTTGAAGAGTCAGCTATTCCTCAAGAATTTTTCTGGCTTCAGACCCTAGAGTCTGTGTCATGTCTTCCATTTATTGCACTCCTGATCTGGGAGGACATACTCAAAATTTGCTATGCATAACCTTGTCCAACTCAGTTCGCGTGCATGCCGTGTGGAAGTAAGACATCATTGGAGATTGGCCCACTCTTCTTGTGTCCTCCCCTCATCACCTTCTCTGTTAGGCTGGACTAAGCCATGTCTATGAGGTGTCTCTCCACAGTGGTTCCCTCTAAGAATACCAAATAGGAATCCAAAGCAAGATTCTACCTCTGCTTCTCTTATCTAATAAAACTTCCTATCTCTACCCCCAGGTGTGAAAAGGGGAAAATTTGAACAAAACTATGACAGTTAAACTCCCCTGACTCTCTTCTCCTCTTACTTTTTCACAAGTACTGTGGGTGAGTCCTTCTGTTTCCTTCTCTTCTGACACATTCTCTACTTACAAGCAAATCTCCAGGCTCTGATGACATGGGTGAGAGTGTATCTTCCTTATAGAAGCGGTAAACTCTATGAACTGGGTCTTCTAGGTCAGGCCTTTGAGATATTACATGGAGAAAAATGATTCCAGAAAACTTTTTCTTATCAAATGTAGGGCCTTAAACACATCCTATTTTTTGTGTCAAAACCATTTACATTGTTTCTGTAATATTTCTAATCCCCAACCTTATATAGTCCTTGTGTTCCTCTTTCTCTTTACATGAATTCAGTAATGTCTTAATCTTCAACCTCTTCCCATCTGCTCCATCCAAGAGAGACAGATAAAAACAAAAAACAGCCACCTAGTGTCCACCAGAATGGAAGTTTTATCATCAGAAAGGCAAACAAGAAAAGTATCTTAATATTCTTTAAAATACCTTCTCTTACAGAGAACTTACTACTTCATGATTATGCATACTCTCTACTAAAAATATGGATATGATTTGGAAGAAAAGGGCTGAGATAATATGGAATTTGAGGGGAATTTAAGAAAGTCAAATCCCATACCTATACATGTGGCAGTTTTTGCAAAATCACTTAGAAAAATAAATATTGAGAAAATAAAACCTCAATAAGAAGATTAAATTGTGCCTCTTCCCATTAGGCAATCTAATTCTCAAAAATAATGCTGAAAATACCACAGTGACTTTAGAAAAAACAGTATACCATCAATTTAACAGGGAAAAACAATTTCAGAGAACCTGCTACTGGGGAAGGTGTATGGACATGAATCCTCAATTAAGGGTAGTAGGAGATAGTGAATCTGTTGAATCACGGTAACTTTAATTCTATAATGTGTGCTAATTAGTTTCTGGGTTGCTTGCTGTCGTGTAGATAATTAATGATAAAAATGGTTATCCAATTAGCACAATGGCAAGGTAAATAGAATTAGGCTCCATGAGGACATGTTCACGATGTTTTTTTAGCCCACGGGAGAGTGTCTAGCTTAATGAGTCTTAACGGGAACACTGAGTGAACATTTTTTTTTCCTGAAGAAAGAATATAAGTCAATGTTTCTATGTTAGTTCTCTACCATTGCTTTGAGAAGTTACCACAATTTTATTTATCTTACAGTTCTGTAAGTCAGAATTCTGACAAAGGTGTCACAAAGCTGAGAAATCAGGGTGTCAGCAAGGCTTTGTTCCTTTGTGATGTTGTGGAGTGAAGCTGCTTCCAGACATATTCAAGTTGTTGACAGAATTCACTTCTGTGTGGTTGTAGCACTCAGGTTTCCGTTTCCTTGCTGCGTGTCAGCCAAGGGTCATTCTCAACTTCTAGAGGCCACCCACATTCCTTGGTTAATAGCCCTCTTCATTCATCTTTCAAAGCCATCAACATTAAGTCTTTCTCATGCTTCAAATCCTTCTGATCTTCCCTTCTGCCTCTTTTCTTCTGCTGTCCCCACGTGCTACATGTCTCTCATTGGCCCTTTTGTCTTCTTCTGCTGCTTTTAAGGACTTATGTGATTACCTTGAGTCCATCCAGACAATCTAGAATAATCTCCTTATTTTAGGGTCAGCTAACAAGTAATCTTAATTCCATCTGCAAAATCCCTTCCCAGCAGTACCTGGATTAGTGTTTGATTGAATAACCAGGTTATAGGAAACTTGGGAGGAGGGCATCTTTTGAATTCTGCTTACTATAATTTGCTTACTCATTTTTTATTCCATAATCAATGTCAGACAATAGGACACATGTCGCAGTAAAAGGATGAATGACTCCTAACTCTCAATTTCAAATAATAAACAGTCCAGAGACTGAGAGACGCATGTAAGGAATCTTTACAATGAAATGTATTATAAAAACACTTGTGTATGAATGTGAATGACGGAGATGTAGAAAAAGTCCCATGGAAGTAGCAAGATGGTGGTTGAACTCTTGGGAGGGGTAGAGTGAGGAGAAACTTGACAGAGGAAATATGATCTCATTTTTCTAAAGGAAGTATAGTTCAAAGTGTGGAGAAAAGAGGAACTAAGATTCCAGGGAGAAGTAGGTGCAGAACTGTGAGTTGTGAAAAAGCATACAATGTTTGGAAAATGGTGGGACAAGGGATATCAGTGTGGTCAAAAGAAAGAGTGGAAATAAGGAGAGGAAAGAAATGAGATGTAAATGTAGATTGGAACAAATTCGTTAATGCCTTGAGTACCATTGCTAAGAGATCATGAGAAAACAATGGAGGTCAAAATCTATAACACCAGATGTGAGTGTATGTGTGTGTGTGTGTGTATGTGTGTTTACAACAGCTGTGGCAGTTTTGTGCAATATAGATTGGACAAATGAGGGCCTAAAGCTGAGAAATTGAAAATAATGTTTAGGAATTTTAAGTGTTTTAGTCGTAGAACGTTCCAAGTTAAAGTTCACTTGTTAAGGTAGTTTAATTCATTTTTACTTGTGAATGACATAAAGTATAAATTAAAATGGAATCCAACTGACTCTTTGGAGAGAGAGTTTAGTATGTAATCAGATTGGCTTCTTTTTCTACATACTGCTGTTTTCTTTCCCCTTGCTCATATTGCCTGTGCATATTTACTGCTTTCAGGTTTTAGTTCTTTTTCTATTTATTTATTTATGTTAAGAGTACCAGATTTTGAAAAATAATCCAGTTATGCACATACTTTTCCCCTCTTATACTGCTGCATCAAAAATGTATTCAAATACTGAATGGCACTGATTCAATTCATTATTACTGAAGCAAGCAGAAGATTGCCATCAAGTAAACTTTGGTTGATAATTCATAGTCATGGGAAGAAAAAAATAATACAGTTCAGGAAAATGGGTGCAAGCAAAGAAGCACATTTTAAATATATGTTGTCTGTTCACAATTTAAATAGTTCTCCAAGGAAATTATTTTATATGGATTCATGACAATAACCACCTGCTATAAATTTACATGTTGGAGCACTTGGATGATGGCACTGAAGACTGATCACGGCTAACATCAGACACCTTTCACAGAAGTGCATCAGCAAACACAGAGTCACAGCACCCTGCCCCCCATATGCTTTTGATAAAATTGCATATAGCCTCACTAATGAGCAGCAAGAGAACAAGAGACTTCTTTTTATAAAATACGAGATAATTTTTTCTACATTTATCTGACTTTAATAAAGGTATTTTGAGTTATTATATTATAATTTAAATAAATAAGTACAGCTTGTGGCTTATTCTAATTTCTTACACGATATATAAACTATCTTATTGACTTAAAAATCTTTCTGATTTTATTGCAAAGTGATAACAACAAATAAAAAAATAATGAAAAAGTACAATAAGATTTAGTATTCTTAAAAAATATTAAACAATAAAAACAAAAAGAAACCATCAAAAAGCTTGTGAAATATACTTAAATTTGTCCATAGTATTGTTACTTCATTTATTCAACAAGCAATTATTGAGTGGTCCTCTTCCAAGAACTGAATTCAGCATTGTTCAAAACAGTGTAAATACACATGAGGTGGGTCAGAACAAGCAATAAACAAAATTAATAAAATGTTAGAGTATATTAAATGGTCATAAGTACTACAGAGATACTGAAAGAATAAGCAAGGAAATAAGATATGGTATATGCGTGTATGTGTGATGATGAGGAGGGCACAGGAGCAATACAATTAGTACAAGTAGAGAAGAGTTCAATGAGGTAGTGACCTGTGGGTAAGACCTAAAGGTAAGAAGATGAGCCTTGTGAAATTCTGGAAAGAGCATTCCAGAAAGAGGAATAGCAAATGCAAATGTCCTAAGACAAGAGCTTGCCTACTGAAACAACAAGAAACAGTAAAAAGGCCAGTATGGTTTGAACTGAGTAAGGGAAGAAGGAGACAGTGATGTGCTGATAAATTGATTCTCCAAGAAAACAAAAAGCCATGATTTTTAGCGTTTGTCAGTTTCTGTTGTGTAAATGCTTGCACCATGACTGATTTCAAGCTAAAGACACGATGTTGTGGAACGTACAGTTGGGATGAGATGCACATGACAGGCTCTCATGAGCTGGTTCCAGTGGCCCCAGCACTCCGCTGGAAGAGAGTGTTAGGATATGAGTTCAAATTAAGGTCTGAATGAGAGTGAGATGATATAGGGACTTTGATCCACTAAAGGCCTTGATATTGTTTTCTCTATGTAAGATGGGAAATAATTGAATGGTTTAAAGTTTTCTTAATTCACAAAAAATATAATTTGAAAGTATAGGAGTCATAAATGCCCCATTAGAGCTTATGAAATATCCCTTCCTGATTAAATATGAAAATACTTGTAAAATTAAACAAATTCAAGTTTTAAACATCATGTACAGAACCAGATTAAAGGGTGAGTCACTCACAGGACAATCTATGAGAGACATATAAGGTGCCAGTTAACTTGGTTTTTAATTGATTAAATCTAAAAGAACTACTAATTTTCACCTCCCTTGTCACCACTAAATGTATACTGAATTAATATTTAAATGATATAAGATAGAAGGAGAGCCAGCTTTTTATCTTACTTGCCTTGGTCAGGAAACATGCTGTGCTAAAAATCAGACACATATACTTTTACCTCCCTCTTCATTTCCAAGAGTGTGTGTCTTAAAATTTGGCATTTCTCTAATCCCATTTCTTTTATTTTTTTTATTTATTTTTTTGAGGAAGATCGGCCCTAAGCTAAACATCTGCTAATCCTCCTCTTTTTTTGCTGAAAAAGACTGGCCCTGGGCTAACATCCATGCCGATCTTCCTCTACTTTATATGGGACGCCGCCATATGGCTTGCCAAGCGGTGCGTCGGTGCGCACCCAGGATCCAAAATGGGGAACCCTGGGCCGCCGCAGCGGAGAACAAGCACTTAAGGCTTGCGCCACCGGGCCAGCCTCTCTAATCCCATTTCTTATTTCATTCCAGGTATCCCTCACTATTTGGCAGTGGTAGTGAAGACTATCACCCAAGATGATTAATTTTATCTTCCTTATCTCCTCACATAAAAAGGCATTCTCATTGGTTAACCAGTCTCACTTAAACCTTTATGATCTCAAGGGAAGATGACCACCTTTCTCAAGGCCAAGAACTGTGTTTTACATCCCTTCCCTTACCATTTGCCCAGGGATTTTCTTCCTTCGCCTAGTTCAACATTCCACCCTTCAACGTAGTCAAATATGAACACGATCTGATCACTGCAATATTCACAAAGATTTTTCTTCATGTTCCACAGCACTAAAGCTACCTCCTGTCTTCATGACAAAGCTTCTAAATATAAAATAGAGGTTCTACTTCTACTTTGCTCATCACTTCCATTCCACTGCCATTTGTCTTCCATTCCACTATCTCACTGGATTCTCTTGACTAAGTCACAAAGCATCTCCCAAATCGTAAAATCCATAGGGAAATTTTAGTCTCTCTTTTCTGATCACTTTGTGGTATTTCATCAACTTGACTGCCTTGTATCTTCTAATCCCTTCCCTGATAATCACTTGCACCTATTTTTTCTTCTTTCTTTCTGATAGTTTTTTTTTTTGTGATATTTTTCCAGTCTCTTCTCCTTTTCCCATCCCTTAAATATAAATGTTCCCCAGGGTTGCGTTCTCTGTCCAATCTTTTCCATATTGTATACACTTACTTGATATATTCAGAATTCACTTATCTGTAAGCTTATTTAAATATCTAAGTGGTATATTTCCTCCTGATGTTTTCTACAAGTTCCAGAACCTTATTTTTAACAGATTATGATATATGCCTATTTAAAATGGCCAACAGGTACACGAAAAGGTGCTCAGCATCATTGATCATTAGGGAAATGAAAATCAAAATCATGAGATACTCTCTCAAACCTGTTAGCATAGCTATTACCAAAAAGACAAAAGATAGCATGCTGGCAAGGATGGGGAGAAAAGGGAACTCTTGTACACTACTGGTGGGAATATAAATGGGTGCAGCCATATGGGAAACAGTATGGAGGTTCCTCAAAAAATTAAAAATAGAATTACTACATGATCCAGCAATCCCGCTTCTGGTACACATCTAAGGGAAATAAAATCAGCATTTCAAAGAGATATTTGCGCCTCCATATTCATTACAGCACTGTTCACGATAGCCAAGATATGGAAACAATCTAAGCATCCATTGACAGATAAACGGGTAAAGAAATTGTGGTATATATAGAGAGAGATCTAATGTACAGTATAGTGAATATAGACAACAATACTGTGCTATAATATCAAATTTGCTAAGAGACTAGAACTTAATTATTCCACCCACTAAAAAGAAATAATTATGTAATGTGATAGAGGAGCTAATTATCACTACAACAGCAATCATGTTACAAAATATAAATGTATCAAGTTAACCTATTGTACACCTTAAATTAACACAATATTATATGTCAAATATATTTCAATAAAAATGAATACATAATATAAAATAAATAAATAGTCTTGCTTATTATACACCATCCTTTGTGACATGGTCCAATCGCTTTTGTTTCAGCTACTGTCCCCCTTGCACTCATCTTCATTCTTAGGAAATGGAACCACCTGTGTTCCTGAAAGGCACTCTTTCATTGTTATTTTTATTTGCTATTCGCTTTGTCTAGAGAATATATTTTTCCCTCACCTGCATGGATAATATTTATTTACCTATGAAAATAAAAGCCTTCTTTCAAGAAAAAATACAGATACTTAAATAGCTACTTACATAATACAGATAAAAGACTGTTAGTACTTAAAATAAGGGAAACTCAGACTCAGTACTTCATATAAGGGAAATGCTGGAAACTTGTGCTTCTATTTCAAAAGGCATACTAAGACCCAGGGACTATTAATATAAATGACTAATCCTATAAATATTGTGTTGAAAATCTTTAACTTTAAAAACATATAAAAATTATGAGCATCTAGACAAGATAAAAAATGAATTTATCTGTACAGAAAAAATAAAAATAAGCTGACTTTAGACTTGATGTCAGCATATTAAAAAAAAACATACATATACATTCTTAAATGTATGCTTGAATTTAATATGGTACCAGCAAAATGATGTATTATTCACTAAATGATGCTGCGATAATTATTTAAATATGTGGAAACCATAAACAAAACTCTTTACTTATATTAAACACCAGAAAAAATAACCATATTCAATTTTAAAATCTTGTAAGATTTTTAAAAGAAATAAAATCTTACAAAAAGCCAAAACACAAGTGAATATCAGCATACAGTTAGTGGAAATAATTCTTTCAATATTCACACGCAAAATGCAAAAGAGGAAATGTTGATGGGTTTGACCAAATAAAAATTAATGACATTCACATGATAAAAATAAACGAAATTAAGAGGCAAATGACAAATTAAAGAAAGAAATTGCAATACATGGAGCAATGTGTTGCTATACTTAATATCTAAAGAACCATTTACAAATCATTAAAAGAATAATATCTTCCAATATAAAATTGGGCACAGTTCACCTAAAAAGATATTTCACCAAAGAAAAAACAGGATTTGATTTCAGCAAGAATATGAAAATTATATCAGGTTTCATTTCCCACAACACTCACTGTAGTATTGCAACCAGTAGAGCAAGCTCACAGCAGCTGTGGCGATGTCAATAAAGAATTTCTAGTGGTTCCCCATGCCAGTGGTTTTGATGACACTTTTCATTGATTTAATAGTCACCTAAATTTGTTTCCACTTGTTCAACAAAGCTAATGGTTTTAGAGCTCAAGTATACAAATAAAAAAAACAGCATATACCAAATAGTATACCAAATTTAATTTGGAATTTTCTATCAACCATTTATCCTTAATAACTGTAGGCACAGGCTACATAATTTTCAAAATCCTAATAGAAACAAGTAGGTGAAATACAGTTGCTAGAAATATAAAAGTGGTTAATAGCAATAAGAAACGTGTATCTTATTTGAAAATTTATCAATACTTAGACATTACAATAGGCTCAATGATGGCCCCAAAAGATGTTCCTGCCCTGATCTCCAGAACCTGTGAATATGTTACCCTCCAGGACAAAAGGAACTATGAAAATGTGATTAACAATTTTGAGATTGGGAGATTATCCTAGTGGGTCCAATGAAATCACAAAGGGTCCTCATAAGAGAAATGAAGGAGAGTCACAGTCAAGAAAAGATCTGAGGATGGAGACAGATGTCATAAAGGAGAGAAGACGCTGCACTAATAGCTTCGAACATGCAGACGGGGGCCAAGAGCCGGTGGCCTCTAAAAGCTGGAAAAGGCAAGGACGTGAGTCTCACCTCAGAGCCTCCCGAAGGAGCTAATTTTGCCAACACTTTGACTTTAGCCTAGAGAGGATGATTTTGGATTTTGGATCTCAGACATTAATAAAATTTGTGTTGTTTTAAGCCACTAAGACGTGGTTACTTCTTAGAGCAGCATTAGAAACTCATACAATTTAATCTTTCAACTTTGAAATCAGAAAGCCTAACTTCAAAAATTAGAAAGAGACATGAGTTTTAGTGTAAATTGTCTTAGATGTGGGGAGACTGCTTATAAAGATATGTTCTTGGGCTTTCAGTTTCAGCTCTGACATGAAAAAAGCGTAGAAGTTGTCACTTCCATCCTTACGAGAGAAAAGATGAAAAAAATGAAAATCAATGAATTTTCCCAGACTTATTAGGGAACTGAGGTTACAGGGCAAAGTGCCACCTGTAATTTGGGGAGGCAGGTAAATATGGAAAATCACAGCCAACATCAGTTCAGTGCTAGGGCAAGAACCAGGAACTGCTGGAGCAAGTAACAGGTGGGGACACTTAAAAGGCAATTTTGATGATTTGCTGGAGGCTGAGCATGGATTAATTTAAAAGTTAAAAACTCCTGGGGCTTCTGTCCTAGAAGACCCCCTTATGGTCATAGGTTTTATGTACAGGAGCCCCACTGAGTTCTCACAATGAAGATTGGAGAGAAATCTCCCCTGGTTTCAGGCAGGGGAGGGGAAAATAACGATTTTTAAGTATGCGCAGAATATTCTTCATAACAACCACCTGCCCTCAAAGGGAAACTACTTTACCAGAGCCTTATCAGACCAAGGGGAGGGACAGTTAAACAACTCTTGACCACCTCCCCCCCAAGACTTCCTGTCCCATACAGGGGAACAAAAAAAAGCATAGAAATACTTCTGTAGGTCACATCCCCAGGACTTAGGGCCACTAAAGAACAGAAGACCTGAAATCAATAATATATACTTCCACCTTAGGAAACTGCAGAATGAACAGCAACATAAAGAAGTAAAGGAAGCAGAAGAAATGAAATGTTAAAAATAAGAGCATCAGTCAACATAATTGAAAAAAAGATAAACAATCGAGAAAAATCAATAAAACCAAAAGCCAGTTTATTTTAAAAGATCAATAACATTTATAAATCTCTAGCTAAGAAAACCAAGAATAAAAAAAGAGAAGACACAAATTACTAATTCAGAAATGAAAGAGGTCGTCATTACTGATCGATCCCACAAACATTAAAGGGATAATAAGGGAATAGTATGACAAGCTCTATGGCTACAAATTTGACAACCTAGATGAAATGGGCCAATTCCCTATAGCGCACAAAGTACCAAAACTCATACAAGGAGAAAATCCAACGTATGATACTATACATTGGCTGTATAGTATAGTGTATGTATGATACTATATCACACAAACGTATGTGTGATCCTATAATGATGGCTACATGATGTTATACATTTGTCAAAACTCATAGCTGTACACACAAAAAGTGAACTTTGTTACTGTAATTGATGAACTTATTTAATAACAATGTATCAACATTGGCTCATTAATAGTAACAAATATACTACAGTAATGCAAGATGTTAATAATAGGTGAAACTGTGTGCAGGGAGTGATATACGGGAACTCTCAGTACTATCTGTTCAAATATTCTGTAATTCAAAACTGTTTAGATATAGTTAAGAACTGTCTCTTAATTAGAAAAATGTATATTTCTGGATCCCCTTAAATTTGTCTTTGATTGTAAATAAAATTTCTACTAATCAATTATTTGGTGGTATCACTGCCAGAATTTTGGTGGCAGAAAACTTTCTGGCTGTTTTAATGTGCATGTGAACCTCATTCCATTTAGATTTTTTAAAAGTCTTATTAGTTATTACAATTTTTGAATACTTTTGACTTTCTCTGTTGCTTGTTTTACAATTTTTTATTCTAGTAATGTAAAATCTTAGCCTTTTCTGCAACAGGAACACTTATGTTCAGTGGAGTACACTAATGTAATTCTGGCTACTACCCAGTACAAAAAATCAAAGGAAATGAGCCTAGGTACTAAGTCCAGAAACGTATTTGGTGAAGGTGGTTGTCTTGATTTGTGTTGAGTACCTTGCATAAGCTCACTAAACTTAATTCAGACCATGTCTTCAGAGGGCAATTTTTCAATCAAATGTGTGGGGCTGAAGTAGCTGACCAGATTTCTAAAGAAGGCATTGTCTTTTAGAGAAGCAAGCAGTCTCCTTGGTCTTCCAGGGAATTATCTTTTGAAGTGGATATGGCAGCCACACTGAGGTAAAGAATTTAATGGAGGAAATGAGGCCAAGTTGGGAAAAGTGGAAACAGAAATATGTTCTCCAGACAAAGCAGCAAGAGTCATACCACTGTTTGAATTAAACAGAAAATTGAGGTGCTAGATTTCCTTGGACCTGTTTTTTAATTTTTCCTTTAACTATAGGTGGCAATAGGAAAATCAAGCTTAATTAAAGGACTTTTGCAACAGTCAAATATTATTACATCCCCCAAAACGTGAAAATCTAAGTATTATTTAAAAGTGCAAAGGCAAGAATCCATTTGCAAATGAACAGAAGCTGAATGCAGATGAACAGCTAACATGCTATGTGAGCTGAAATCTCCTTAAGCATGCTGGATACTAGGATACCCAAGGGTAATGAGCTATAAATATGTAGACATTATTTATTTTCAATGTAAATACAATCTTAAAACTTTTAACAACACATTTATGACATTTAGTTTTGTTTGAAAAAAAAATCCCATCTGAGGTCCTTCAAACACACTGCATACACCTAGACACAGCTGTCATTTTTTTCATTTTATACAAGGAAAGGGAAGCAGGAGTTTGTTTATCAACCACAGTGCTACAAATGGCAAGTACATAGCTGTGGCCTTTTAAGTCATGGAGTGAGTGATTTAACTAATAATGTCTAATTAGACTGTCTCCAGAGACTGAAGGTGAACATCACAATAGACTCTAGAGACATTGAAATTTAAAAATTAGAATGATAGTATATTTCTCATCAGTAGAACAGCAATTTAGAGTAAGTTGAAAAACATTATTAAAATTTTGAGAGGAAATTATTTTGAGCAGAAATTACCCAAGGGTAGGCGTTGAGGTTACTGAGAAGCACATATTAAGTTCACAGTCCAGAGGCACAGGCTCATTAAAAGACTGGGACCTAATCATAGAGTATAGAACGCTTCCTCTCTTCCCACACATTTCTAATACGTCACTAAAGGCCTATTATCAGCATTCCTTTACCTAGTACACCATGTCCAACATTCAACAAGACATTACAGGGCATACTAAAAGGCAAAAAACACAATTTGAAGAGAAAGATCAAGCATCAGTACAAGACTCAGACATGGCAGAAATGCTGGAATTATCAAACCAGGAATTTAAAACAACTGTGAATAATATGCTAAGGGCTCTAATGGAAAAAGTAGACAGTAAGCAAGAACAGATGAGCAATGTAAGCAGACAGACGGAACCTCTAAGAAAGAATCAAAAAGAAATGCTAGAGATTGAAAACACGGTAACACAAATGAAGAATGCCTTTGATGGGCTTTTCACAGCTGAGGAAAGACTCTCTGAGCTTCAGGATATGCTAACAGAAACTTCCAAAAGTGAAAAGCAAAGATAAAAAAGATTGAACAAAACAGAACAGAATGTTTAAGGCCTGTGGACAACTATAAAAGGTGGAACGTGCATAACGGAATACCAGAGGGAGAAAAAAGAGAGAAAGGGACAGAAGCAATATTTGAATCAATTGTGACTGAGAATTTCCCCAAATTAATGGCAGACACCAAACTAAAGATCTGGGAAGCTCAGAGAACACCAAGCAGGATAAATGTAAAAAAATATATATATACCTAGGCATATCACATTCAAATTGCAGGAAATCAAAAATAAAGAAAAAATCTTGAAAGAAGTCAGAGGAAAAACCACCTTGCCTATATAGAGTATCAAAGATAAGCATTCCATCTGACTTCTCTGAAACTGGCAAGCAAACACAAGTGAGGTGAAATAAAATGTTGAAAGAATAAAGCTCACCCACCTAGAATTCTGTATCCTGTGAAATTATGCTTCAAAATTGAAGAAGAAATAGACTTTTTCAGACAAACAAACATTAAGAGAATTTGATGCCTGTAGACCTGTGTTACAAAAAATGTTAATGAGGTTCTTAAGAGAAGGAAAATATACATACATCAGCAACACAGATCTACGTAAAGAAAGGAAGACCACTGGAGAAAGAATAAGTGAAGGCAAAATAAAGCATATTTTTTAAATTCTTAATTTAACAAATAGTTTAATATAATAGCCACAATAATTTGATTATACATATAGGTGTGTACTTATATATATATATAAATATGTTTATTTATGATTATGCATAAGTTAAATGAAAACAATGATACCACAAAAGACAGGAGAAAAGAATTAGCAATATTTTATTACTATAAGGTGCCTGCACTACCCCTGAAGTGGTGTAGCGTAATGTAAAAGTGAACTTGAATTAGTTGTAAACGTATATTGCGAATACTAGGGCAACCACTAGCAAAGTGAAAAATAAATAAATAAATAAAATCTATTAAAAAAATCATCCATTGTTTATCTGAAATTCAAATTTAACGAGGCATCCTTTTTGTTCATTTGCTACTTATCCTGCTCATCATGTGAAATAACTTGCAGGAAAGCTGCGTGCAAACTTTATACTTTGGATTAGTTTGCAGGGCTAAGGAAAGAAGAAAACTGTACTTGTCATTCCCTTCTTATCTCCAGTCTTTTGTCAAAATATTTTCCATGGAATATTAGTGCTCCTATACTTCTGAACGCTCACCAGGCACTTAGGGGCAGCAATTGAAAAAGCCTGGAGGTGTCCATTGTGTATCATCTTGGCCCACGTGTGGTGGAAGTGGCCAAAGCCCACTGGAGTCCGGTCGGGAGGGGCTTGAGTGATGGAGCGCCTCAGTTTTGCTCTCAGGTGTGCGCAGTGGAGACCAGGCCAGAGCTCCACTTAGAGGAGGCAGATTTTGTCAGTGTTAGGATAACAGATTATAGGGTGGCTTAGCCTTCCTTCGAGCAAATGTCTGATGGCTCAGAGAAAATTAGGGCCAGATAAACACGAGAAATACATAAACTTGATTAGATCTAAGTAATTACTATGTAATTATCGCTTGGGGGTTGTCATGCAAATTAGGTGGGAAGAGCATGCAAAACACCATACATAATGTTTGGCACATAGAAACATACGTAACATAGGCAGTATTATCATTATGCCACTATAGCATCATAAACGTACTGCATGCCTTTATATTTTTCAAAATAGACCAATAGTGAGAGCTGTGAAGATTTGGTCACAGTTAAGGAACAATAGAAAGATAATAGTAAAAGCACAGAAGTCAAGAGGTGAAGATGTTGGGAGGGGTTATAGAAAGTAGTGCAATATCTCCAAATCTCTCATCTTACATAGTGAAGAGGCAGAAGATTTATTAAGATAATTTAATTCTAACTTAAATTCTAAACTAAAGTGTAAACTTAGTTTTTACCTTAAAGTAAAAAGTAAAATAGCCAAATATAATGAATAATACTGGGCTTGGCGGTAGGATTTGGAGGGAGTCTATAAATGTCATGAATTCCTCAGCATTCCTAGTGAGGAGTCGTTATACGCTGTCCAAAATGGTCGCTGTAGTAATGAAGAAGCAGATATATCATTAAAAAAGGGGGGCTAAATGTGGGGAGAGAAGTAGGGAGGAAAACATGGCTTTGAATATTTTTACTTTTTATTTATAACTATTCTTTACAATGGATCATTGTTATTGGGGAAATATAATTAAAAACAAAATCTCCTGCCAAATCAGAAAATCTCTCCACAAAGGTAGATGAGAACAAAAACTTTTATTACTGAATAATTGTTAAACCAGAACATGGTGCACATCACAGGCGGTTTGCTAAAAATCACAAAGACGGAGAGAAATCTCTCCCTCTTATGTATCCAACTAGAGCAACCCGTTACATCCATGTTCTCAATATAAACAATAATTAGTCTGCAAGTAAGAGAGAAATTGATGACACCACTTGTCACACATTGTTCATCCTAAACCCACTTGGTAAATGGATGACCATTTGTGTTTGTTAATTACTTTCATCCAAAGGAAAAAATAAACTTCTAATATATTTGTGAAGGTACATAAATTAGCAACTTGGACTCAAGCACCCAGACAGTAGGCTCCTAGCCTCCTATGGAAGCTAGGAGATGGGGTGCTATCTTCCTCTCATTTCAGATATAGCTTCTAGGTCCTTGAAAAAAAAATTCTAGAGTTATAAAACTGACATTTGTTTATTCAGCTTTTAAAAAGATTTACATACATTTCAAAGGAGCAGGCAAAGAATTTACGATTAGCAGTTTAAGGGGAGATGAGATCCCTTTCTTGCTTCAGAGATCATTTTTCTCTTATTTGTGATTTGTATTCACCCTTATATTATTTACATTGTCCATCTTTGAGTAAAATATAATATAATGTAATATAATTTATTTATTTTTTGTGTGTGTGAGGAAGATCAGCCCTGAACTAACATCCGATGCCAATCCTCCTCTTTTTTGCTGAGGAAGACTGGCCCTGGGCTAACATCCGTGCCCATCTTCCTCTACATCATATGGGACGCCGCCACAGCATGGCTTGACAAGCCATGCGTCGGTGCCTGCCGGGGATCCGGGCCCATGAACCCCGGGGACGCCAAAGTGGAGTGCGTGCACTTAACATTGCGCCACTGGGCCGGGCCCAATTTAATTTTGAATTCAGATTTAAGTGGCATTCAGGAAGGGGTATAAATATGATTTGTATATGTCACCATCATTGTACAGAACCAAGAGATATATTTTTATAGAGATGTAAACATTCTGTTTACAATCTGCAAATCTGACTCTTGTAATGGGGCTCATCTTTTATATTTGCTATTGTGGAATGATATTTTTCAGAAAGTGACTCAAACCAGGATTTCAGTATGTCTGCCCTTAATCTTTGTGAATTATGAAATAAACAATTGTTCTCCAAGAGCAGCAGTAGTGGGCTTATGTAAGTGAAAGCTTAGCCAATAGAAAGAGAAAGGAGAACGCATCAAGAAAGATAAATATCCCATGCTCACTTTTGCTTGCTTATTATTTCTTGTATAACTCCCACACAACTGACTGTATGAATTAAGCCTACAACTGTTCAAGCCAGCAATATTTGAGGATCTTGTCAAGCCAGGAGTGTTTGAGGATCTTTAGGTTTATTCATTTTTGCATGCCTTCTTATCTGAAGCACTCTTTATAGACATGTCCTTCAAAGAAGCAAGTCAATTACAAATCAGTATCTAACGTTTGGAAAGTCCGGACTGGAAACTTCAAATTTCTGATATTGGACTCTATTCTTTCCATGTGACATCTTAATATTTATGACACGTTTTCCCAATTAACTGTTACATGGACTAGGTGATCTGGGAGATGGCTGCCTACATCTTAGAGGTACATTCTTGTCTCTCCCCTCCCGTTAATGAATATCACTGATACAAGTTTCAAATCATCATAAATGCATCTACCAAATAGGATCTAAAGTCCAAAAGTCCTTCAGCCATCTTCACATGTTATAACAGCTAACAAATAGAATCTTTACCCTTTTTTTATAGAGGTTATATTTTAAGAGGTTGATAAATAACCTGCAAGAAATCCACAGAATATTAATTAAGAATGAAGCACTACATTAATATCTGAGTTGATATCATGGTGTCTCTTCTTTTTGAGACTTAAGAAAGCTTAGAAAGCTTTCTTAGAAAGCTACATTGAGACTATATTTGATTATTTTTGGGGAAAGTAGAAGGTCTAGATATAGTTTGGACATTTTTCTATCATACAGATGTCACCTGGAGATTTTTAGTAGAATGTCCTCTCCAGAGGGGAAAAATAATTTTAATTGTGAATGTTTATCCCAAGACCTTTCATAATAATGTTTCCTTACTATTAAAGATACATTTGCATTCAACATTTAGATCATTTGGTTGAAAATGGGAGGGTGTATGAGATGTGTACAAGTTTGCTATTTCTTTAAAAGTGTGCGTTTTGTTCCTTTTATCACCTACTGACAAGAAATTATCCATATGCATTCACTCTCCCAGACACTCGTCCTCTTCAATGAGCTAGAGGAAAATGTATCATCTTCATCTTCATGTTCTTTCAAAAGTTTGCTTGTAAAAGTCAACTCTAAACATATTACTTGTGATATAACTTTGGTTTTCTTAAACTCTGTAACATAGTGTTTGTATTTCAATTATGTGGGGTCCTGCTTGCATTTTCAGTGAAGAAACCTTCATAGCATTGCTCCCACCCTGACAACTAGAAAAATTCAGATAATATAAACAATCATCATTTTCTTTAAGCCATCAACAAGCCAATTTAAAATTGCCTAAAATCTAACAAAAGGCCTTACAAGGAGAGACCAGTGAGTCTCTGGCTTCACTCTGGGAGACCACAGTAGGAAACACTGCCTGGAGTCATGCAAACAGGTAAGACCTCAGAAGAACTTTTAACAAACTATTGAAAGCTAAATGTGGGCAAATGTGAAATTACCTCCCATAAAACCTACCCTCCGTAAGGACCATTATGACAGTGGGTCCATAAACAATTCCCCCACCTCTTGACCCCAACATGTTCTAGGAAATGGCTGGCCACGGAAAATCCTTGGCTCTTAGTATTCAACAATCCTTCCTTGTTTAAAATGTCTTGAAACTGCTCCCTGGCTCCATTACAGCAAACCAAAGAATAATTATTACATCTTACTAGCTTGCAAAACTCCACCTTAATAGAGTACTTGCCAACCAGAGACTATCTTAGTTAATACCATCTTTTTTTATTGTGGAGGATCACAATTTGCCACCCCAAAATATATCTCTTTGGCTTGATTATTTTTAAGAATAAAAGACTGAGAAAGAAACTTTGACCTTTCCCCTAACCACCTATAAGACTTTAAGATAGAAGGCCTGTTCCAGGAAGGAGCTATCAACATAGATAACTCTAGGTGTGATCCACTGGGAGGAACCTAGCAAGGCCCATTTTATTGAAGTTCTCGCTCAAAGTTCTCTCTTGGGTCTCCTTGTCTATAGATGGCCCAACAAACATCTGTTTACCAAACATTTGCCTTTCCATCTCCATGTGAATTGCCTTCCTCCCCTTTGAAGTCCCAAACCACTACCCTCCAACATCCTCCTTTGTCTTTAGATGAAGATGGTATTTAAGGAGGTGGCTTCAGCCATTTTGGTGAGTTACTCAGTTTTCCTGGATTTCTCCCATGTATACGTTATTAAATTTGTTTGATTTCCTCCTGTTATTCTGTCTCATGTCAACTTAATTCTTATACCAGCCAGAAGAACCTACAGAGTAGAGGAATAGTTCTTCTTCCCCTACATTATCTATAAAACTTACCTTCCTTTCTAATACATTTGAATCTTTGCTGAAATGAAAGTAACAGCAGGTGGGTTCTTCTGAGGCTGGTTTATGAATAAGCAGCCTTTCTTAATTCTGTCTCAGACTTTATTTTTCTTTGAGACTGTAGAACTTCCTAGCTACAGACATAAGAAGAATTTATACCTACTTGTGGGCTTTTTTCCATACACCTGCACAGGATGCTGAAGAGAAAGATTAGGATGGAGAGTGAAACCAGAGAAAGCCTTCCTCATGGTGCAAGTATAGAGAGAAGGGAGTGACCACCTGTGCAGGAAAAACAGGAAGCTCACCTGGACTCTTCTCCACTACAGAATAAAAGCCTTAAAAGGCCTATTGCCCCAGGGCACTGATGAAGATGCATTTTGGCTGGGAAAATGGAAAAAAAAAATCCACCTTTCTGCATAGGTGAGAGACATGAAATAGTCCTGCTAAAGGAGGCTTGACGGGTACCTTGATAACATTCTATGTCTCATGTGTGAAGGAGAGGAAAAGGAAACTCTTCGGAGTTATGAAACTCAGAGTTATCAAACTCTGGTGAGTTACAAAACTCACCAGAGATATGAGGCAGAGTGTGGCTGCCATGGAAAGAGTGCAAATCACTGAAGAAACCCTCAGAGCTAGACCCATGGATACAGGCCATGCCTAGGACTGAGCTCTCACCCCACCTTTCCCATCCCCCAAAAGTAGGATAGGAAATACCGAGTAACAAACAACAACAGCCTGCCATCAAAGGAGGAAAAAGTGTGAATAGAGACTCCTTTTGATCTGCAGGTGTGCAGTGACGGCCCATAGCTGAAGGTAGAGCCGGAGTATTGAGAAATATCCTCTGGTACTTCCAGCTGCCACACTAAGTACAGCTAAGGCAGGAGAATTGTGAAGTTGGTGATACAGTCGGGTGAGAACAGCAACTGCAAAACCCAAACCCAGCTCAGCTCCGGCTAGATTGAATCAACCTCCCACACTGATCGCCTAACACCCGGTACCAGAGAAGCTGTGCCCAATTCAGGGTATACACACTATGTACCTCAATCTCTCCTCTTTTCTAAATGATGTCTGGCCTTAGATAAAAAGTTAAGTGATACAAAAAAAGCATGAGAAAACAACAACAGTGAACCCACTGTGAAGAGACAAAGAAATCGATAGAAGTAGACTCAGAGATGGCCCAGATGTGGAATTATCACACAGAGAATTTAAAACAATTATGATTAATGTGTTAAAGACTCTAGTAATAAGGGGAAAATATGTATGAACACCAAAAAGATCAAAATTATATGGAAGAATTAATTGGACATGCTATTAAAAAATAAAAATCTAAAAAAACTGTAATAGAGATGAACAATGCATTGGCAGACTCATCAGTTAACTTGACACATCAGAGAAAAACATCAGTGAGTTTGAAGATAGGTCAATGGAAGTTACCGAAAATGAAATGCTTAAAACAAAACAGTAAATCTATACATATATAAAAAAAAAATATATATATATATATAAATTTTAAAAGAACAGACACTATAATAGTTATAATAGTTGTAGGACAATGCCAAACATTCTAAATGAAATGCTTAAAACAAAGCAATAAATCTATACATATATTATATATATATATATAAATTTTAAAAGAACAGACACTATAATAGTTATAATAGTTGTAGGACAATGCCAAACATTATGTAACTGTAATTCCAGAAGAAGAAAGAAGTTTAAATAAATAAGGTGAAGAAGGATTACAGAGAATTCTAAAACATATTGAAAAATAACAAGCCACATACACAAGAATCTCAGAGAACTCCAAGTGAGATAAATTAAAAAACAAATAATAAAAAACAGAAAAAAATACCTATATACATAATTTTTAAACTGCTCAAGACCAAAGATTAACAGAACATCTTGAATGTAGCCAGAGAGTAAAGACATACTATATGCAGAAGAGCAAAGATAAGATTTTGAGCAGATTTTTAGACACAATGAAATCCAGAAGACAATAAAATGAGATCTTCAAAATACTAAAAGATAAACCCTTTCCACCTAAAATTCTAAATACAGCAAAACAATTTTTCAAAAATAAAGAAGAAAAAGTGTATTTTTATAAGACAATCTGAGAGAATTTATTTCTAGCAGACATACCCAACAAGAAATTTTAAAAAGTATTTTTCATGAAAAAATGAATAAGGTATAGGATGGAAGCATGCATCTGCATAAAGAAAAAATATATATTGAAATGATTAAAATTAAAGTAAATATAGGAAATATTTTATCTAATTTTTAACTCCCCCAAAAGATACTTGGCTGTCCAATATAAAACTAGTAGCAATTTTGGTTTATATTGCTATGGACTGAACGTATTCCCCCAAATTCATATGTTGAAATCCTAACTCCTAATGTGATGGTATCAGGAGGTGGAGTGTTTGAGAGGTGATTAGGACCTGACAGTGGAGCCCTCAGGAATGGGAATAGTGCCATTGCAAGAAGAGATGTGAGAGCTTGCGTCCTTTCTCTGATCTCTGCCATGGGAGCCTACAAGAAGAAGACAGCCATCTATCACCCAGAGAGTGGGTCTCACTGGACATTGAATCTGCTATCACCTTGGTCTTGGACTTCCCAGCTTCCAGAACTGTGAGAAATAAATGTTTGTTGTTTAACACATCCAGTTTACTGTAATTTGTTTTAACAGCCTGAACTAAGACATATGGCATGCATAAAAATAAAATATTTGACAACAACGGTACAGAAGATGGGAAGGAAGAGTGATAAATGCACTTTTTTAAAGTTTTAAGCCATGCATGAAATGGTATAGTATTTGAAATTAGCGTGTGACTTATTAAAGATGTATATTGTAAATCCTAGAGCAACCACCAAAAAACATAGAAAAAATAAGTATAAACTATGAACCAACAGAGGAAATAAAATGGTATCATAAAACATAACTAATAATAAAACAGGCAGAATAAAAAGAGAAAATATACCAAGAACAGATGTAACAAAGAAAAACAATTATCAAGATGGTAAATTTTTGTCTAGTCATATACATAATTGCATTAAATGCAAGTGATCTGAATGAACAGTTAAAAGACAGACTTCTCAATTTGATTTAAAAAAAGACCTAATCAGAAGTTGTCTATAAGAAACTCATTTTACATTTAAAGGAAAAGATAGGTTAAAAGTTAAAAGGTGGCTAGTAATACACCACACACACACTCATTAAAAGAAAATGGAAGTGTCCGTAGTAATACTAAGACATGTAGACTTCAGAACAAGTAATAGCAGGTATAAAGAGAGATGTTACATACTAATAAGGAGGATGATTCAACAAGTCATAGCTAACATATATGTGTATGCACCAAAAATGAGCTTCAAAATATCCAATGCAAATGCTAATAGAACTGAAAGAATCATAGAGAAACCCACAATTATAGTTGGAAATTTTCACCCTCTTTTTGGTACTTGGTATCATTTTATAGACATTGGAATTCCTAAATTCAAAACTACTGATGATATCAAATGTTGATGTGGAATGGGAGCACTTAGAAATGTCTCATATTTTTTATGAAAGTTCAAAATATTGCAAACACTTTGTAGAACTGTCTGGCAGGTAACAGTAAAGCTAATGATACAACTACTCAATGGAAAGAAATCCCATTCATTGGTATTTTATCAATGTAAATGAACACATCTTTGAACAAAAAGACATTATAGGAACAGCATTTTTCATAATCCTAAAATCCAATGTCCATCAATAGGTGAAGGGATAGACAAGCTATTGTGTGTCTATACTACTTAGCATGGGAAAGAATGAACCACTTATAGACATAAAATATGGATGATTCTCAAAAACATTATACTGAGGATAAAAACTAGACCCAAATGAATGCATACTGAGTTAGTCTATCTATATAACCTCCAACAGGAGGTAAAGCTAATCTTGGCTGATGCAAATAAAGCATTACTTGTCGGTGTCGCCCAGTGGCATAGCTGTTAAGTTTGCTCGCGCGGCTTC
This sequence comes from Diceros bicornis minor, assembly GCF_020826845.1. Lineage (NCBI taxonomy): Eukaryota > Metazoa > Chordata > Mammalia > Perissodactyla > Rhinocerotidae > Diceros > Diceros bicornis. Next base: position 51,407,513 of record NC_080759.1, on the reverse strand, counting down.
GGAGGCCCGCGGTTCCCAGGTTCAGACCTGGGGCGCGCACAGACACACCACTTGTCAAGCCATGCTGTGGCTGCATCCCATATAAAGTAGAGGAAGATGGGCACAGATGTTACCCCAGGGCCAATCTTCCTCAGCAAAAAGAGGAGGATTGGCATCGGATGTTAGTTCAGGGCTGATCTTCCTCACAAAACAAAACAAAAACAGAAAACATTACTTGTCTTTCAGAGAGCAAATTCACTGGAAAGACCATGAGGCAACTTTCCAGGGTGATGTAAATGTTCCATATTTTCCTTTGGATAGTGGTTGCATAAGTATATCCACTATCAAAAACGATGGAAGTGAACATTTTATGTCTATGTATTTTATTGTTATAAAACATTTCTCAATAAAATAATCTCTTAAAATTATAATTTATAGCAGAATTAATACATTTTGAAAATAAGAAAATGTATTGAATTCATTAAAAATTAGGGGGATATTACTTCTGACTTGAGGGAACTTAGAAAATCTTTATTCAAAAATTGTATTTGAATATGGTCTGAATATAAGTGGTATGTTAGTGGTTTTACTTGGGAGGAAGACCTTTCAGCTTAAGAGAATAGTTGAACACATCATAGAAGGTGAGAAATTTTATAGGCATTTAAAAGTAGCTGAGTTGCATAACTTATTAAAATATTAGATCTAGTAGCAATGAATTCAGGGGGATATAGATATTCATTCACTATGTCCAGAAAAAAGGAATTCTCAAGTCGGCTTTAAAGCACACGGGAATAATGCCTTCTCCACATACATCTATGCAATAGGTCAGAGATCAAGATGAACATTAGGAATTTTTTTTCTTAAATGTCAGTATCTGAAAGCAAACAAATCAGTATTGCTAATTAGGGACCCAAAGACCTATGTACAGATTGGCTTTTGGAAAATTTGAATTCTTTTCTGTTCAGACACAGAAATAAAATTCCAAATATCATCAAGGAACAATTAAAAAAAATTCAATGAAGCCAAGAACAATAAAGATTCATTGCCTTTATTTATATTTCAAGGACCAATGACCTACAATTTAATTTCCTAGCACCCTAAAAACTTGCCCTTGACACTCTGGTACCAGTGCTCATATGTGCCTCAAAAACTCTTCCCAATGAAACAACTCCTAGTTTAGCATCTCTTTCCTTCCTTCAGAAAATACCATTTTTTCTCACTTTTTTTCCCCACGAAATGTACTGCCATTGTTCACCATTGCACTTGATATCCTGGGGTTTCCCTCAGTACTGTATCAGGCCCATGTGGTGTGGGCTTCAGATAGCAGATTAGCCAATAGTCACAAAAGCCATCTTCAGCAAAGACAGTACTTTTACAACTACTGTGACATTGCTGCAAAGTGCTTGGATTATAAGACCCCTGCAAGTAAAGCAAATACACATACACAAAAATAAGAATCCTACTTGAAAATGAGGAGGCATTATCACATTTATTCTTTTGAGAGTTTCATTATTTTAACTATTTTTAGAAACCATTAATTAAATAATCCCTGTACAACGTTTTGATCTACACATCCCTCTTTCTTTCAAGCCCAGACACTAATGTCAGTAATTAAATTTTAGAGTATGTGTTGCTTTCATGCAGCTCATACCTTTGATTATTATGGAAAAAAAATACAATGCAGGTGGCACTAATAGTGGATATAGTATTCCAGGTAATTCACGTCAGTGTTTGATAAATTTTAGCTATTGCAATTGTTTATTAATTGCACTACCTTGGGTACATAAAGTAGCATATTTGATTCTTAATAAAATAATAACCAGAACCTGCAATTGTATACATTTTATTACCTGCCACTGAAAAATACATATGTATAATTATATATTTATATATAAAAATATATATTTTTATACACACATAATTGAGTGAGAAATGAATAATTTTCATTCTGCATACACATCTATTGCTCTTTATCCCGCAACATTGCCACTCTAAACTCGTGTTAGTACAACACATTCCGAGTTGTCATGGTCTGTCTCCATGACACTTCACTGTGTAGCTTGGTCAAACTCCTGATACATAATGGAACACTACAAGAATTCAAGAGCTTTACTAGAATCGACAGAAAACTTATTTGTATTACTGTGCATGAGTAAATATACCTAACTATTTATTTCATATGAAAAATGCTCCTTCATAGATACCCATCAATAAGTAATTACTGGTAACTTCTATAAAAGGCTTTGTTTTCTATGCCTTTTACAAACATGAATAAAACATAATGCATATTCCAACACTTAGGGAACTTGCAATGTTTTGAGGGTGACACAAATTGAATGAAATCATTAGGATGCAATTAAATAGTAAATAAATTTAGGTAGACCCACAGTAATCAATAGAAAAATGTAACAGGAATTTTCCTGTAGAGATACTATAGTCTATTTACACGTTGTCACAAAAACTATGTTAAAGCAAATAAAAATGACATATTAAACATCAGGGTCAATTTCAAAAAGATTTATAGAATAAGAAAGTTAAAATGAATTGGTCTAAAGCAGTTAGTCTGGTGATACAATCAGCTAGGGGCTATTTAAATGTATTTTAAAAAATAATATATATTAAAAATTAAATTTGGTATTATTCATTTAAAAATAATATCAATTGTAAAATTTTCAAATAATGCCCATTCATGTAGATATAAGATACATATGTATGCTATTATTTTTTTATTAAAAGTGCTTTTGCATAGAATATATAAATATAACATTAGAACAGAATAATGTGACCATAACAAAATCATGGAGATGTGAATATTTTATATTTGACATGGATAGAATTACCAAATCGATAGGGAAAATATAGATAACACAGTGAGCATTGTCAATTTTTTACCTATATGGAAAAAAAAACTAGATCCTTACCTCCTCCCAGATGCAAGAGAAATTTCCAGATCTGAAGACCTGAATAGCTATAGGAAAACCAAAACCTTTACAATAAATCGTGCATATGTAGGTTAACATTTTGTGAAATGGAAAATATTTCTCATTGTTTGACTACATACACATTAAACAACATTTCATGACAAATGCATGACAAAGAAGGAAGTAATAAGCTCCAGAATTGGCAAATGGGTTTTCAATACATATCGGGGTTAACGTCTAACGCTTACTAAAAATCTCTCAATTCAATAAGAATCCAATCCCACGATTCATAAGAAAAAAATACAATACAAAAATGAACAAAATACATAAATAGGAAATTCAAAAAAGTGGCAACCAGAAGAACACAACTCTAATAATCAAGGAAGTGGAAATAATATCTCACAACATAATATTGGCAAGAACAAAACTCTGTAAACATAAAGAATTGAAAGGAAAATGGAGAAAAAGGAATGTTGAACAATCTTCAGTGGGGTGAAAATTGGTACTAAAAACTTTAGAGGGAAACTTCTGACATTTAAAAATCTGAGTATGTTTATATATTATGACTGAGCACTTCGATTTTATAGTGTTCCAGGTGGTGTCCTGCATATTAACAAAAAGATCTTAGTGCTAATATTTTCATTATAATATTAAAAATCAAAAATTTGAAAACAAAATGTAAGTATATTTTGTTGTAGTCTAACAATGGAAACTACAAAGGCATTAAAGTGAATTAACAATATAGATCAATAGGTTAGTAATGTCAAAATATTTTTAAGATATCTGATAATTAATGCAACACAGGGACCTAGATTGGGTAATAGAATAAGAGAAAATGATTCTATAAGGGACATTAGTGAGAACATGGGAAACAATTGGAATATATTGTGGATGAAATAATAGTCTGGCATCAATATAGAAATCCCAATTTTGATAATTGTACAGTGGTATGTAAGGAAGGCCATTGTTCTTAGGATATATACATTGAAGTATTTAAAGAAAATTGTCACAGTATTTTTAACTTTACCCCAAATTATTCAGAATAAAGTATATATGTGTGTGTATGTGTGTGTGTGTGTATCTGTACGTGTGTAGAAAAAGAATAAATGAAAAAGCAAATGTGGCAACAAGGTAAAAATTGGTCCATCAGTGGGAGCCTTTTTGCAAATTAGAAATTTTAAATTATAAAATAAAACATTATAAAATGTTAAGTAAAAGTGCTAGTTGCAAAATACATATTTCATGATACAATTTATTCAATAGTAAATACATGTTACTTACGAATGCATACACAATAAAAGACATGAAGAAGATTTAAAAAAGCAAGTTTATGATTTTTTTGCTCTAAATGAGGGGCATATACTTTATGTTGTATGTTTATTTATTTTAGAAAATTCTTTCTTTGATGCTGTAATAGAGAAAATTTGTCTCTTCTTCATTCTGCTCTCTAAACCAATATGAAAAACAAGGAAAATGAAGCAAATGAGGAACAGAAATGAAAATTACAAGTTTTAATGATTTTTTAAAACTCTTTTATTCCCCAAACACAGCATAAATGAAGATGGGCTGCCAAGTTCAATGAATATTAGATCAGACTGAGAGGGATTCAACAAGAGCACCCACATCCCAGGCAGAGCTTGCAGAGCAGGATTTTCCAAATTAGGAAGCACACCCTGGGAAGCAAAAACCATGCTTGAAACACAAATGTACTGACTAAAAACCTTCCCAAGTCACATTTGAAATCACAGAAAAGCTGAAGGATCATTCCTGGAGGAGACCAACAGGCTTATTTTGCAAGTTTCAGTCTGCTAAGGGTAGAGACTTATGTTAAAAGCAGCTGGCAGTAAATTGCTACAGGATACCCACACATGAATATACATGATTGTGCGCACACACACACTGATTGTGCACACCACACACACACACAGTCCTTGTCAAAAGAGCTTCAGAATAAGTCAACATGATGTCTTAAAAACCCAAATCACTTGCTATCTCCTTTCTAAATTGTTTTGCTACAAAAAGATGGTTCAGGAAGTCATGTAGGCACACAGAGACGAGGAAAATTGGATTGGCATTCAAAATACCGAAAAAAATAATGAGATAAGGAATACTGGAAACAAAGAACACAAGAGACATATTTTGCCTGTGAATAGGTGAAAATTGTGACAAAAAATTCAAAAATATGAATTCAAAAACCTTAAAGAGGGCACTCTATACTTGTAGAAATCAAATCAAATCTAAATTCTAAGGATTAATGAAGAAATATTAACACAAAAATATGAAAAGTAGGGCCGGCCCCGTGGCTTAGAGGTTAAGTGCGTGCACTCCGCTACTGGCAGCCCGGGTTCGGATCCCGGGTGCACACCGTCGCACCACTTCTCCGGCTATGCTGAGGCCGCGTCCCATATACAGCAACTAGAAGGATGTGCAGCTATGACATACGACTGTCTATTGGGGCTTTGGGGAATAAAAGGAGGATTGGCAATAGATGTTAGCTCAGAGCTGGTCTTCCTCAGCAAAAAGAGGAGGATTAGCATGGATGTTAGCTCAGGGCTGATCTTCCTCACAAAATAAATAAATAAATTAATTAATTAATTTAAAAAATATGAAAAGTAAATTAGCTGATCTAAAAAAAGATGTAAAAGTATATAATTAAATCATAACTGAAATCCATGCGATAGAGGAAGTAGCAAAATAGAATGATATAAGACAACTAAACACAATAGAGATATCACTGTAACTCTAAGAAGAAAAGTAACAGGCTTTCTACATGCTCCATAAGAAATTACTCGAATATAAACTCTAGGCAAAGGGTAAAAATGCAAGCTCTTAAAATAATTATCTGTGAAAATAAAAATAGTTCATATAGTAAAATATATTTAAATAATAAGCATTAAATAAATTAAATTTAAATATTAAAATATTTTAAAATTAATTTGAAACAGAATGTATTTCTGATATCAACCCTAACACATCTATCATTGGAAAAACAGTCTCAAATTTTTAGATCACATAGCAAAACCCAAATATATGCTGCATTCCAAAGTCATATCTAAAGCAAAAATTCTTGAAATGATTGAAAGCAAAAAAATGGATATCTCAATACAATGCAATAATAAAAAGAAAAATAAATGATGATATTAACAAGAGAGACCTTAAATTCTACAGAACATCATTAAGAAGGGTCCAATAATTGTTGAAATCCACAATAAATAGCCTGTAGTTATGAATATGAAAGTCCCAAATATCACCAACATTCATGAGACAAAAACTACAGTGGATATAAGGAAAAGCGCCCTTCAAATATTTCAGCTCATGGTAGAAAATGTAAAAACATTAAGTAATAACAGAGAATCTAGCCAATGTAATAGTGAGATATAATTGATATATATGAAGGAATTTACACAGGAAACACCTCCTTTCTAAATGTTCATAGAACAACCACAAAATCTCAAGGTATTATATGTATTAAAAACCATGAAGAAAAAATAATATGTTGTGATAAGTACAACTAGTGAGAAAATTCCTATAATTAGCATGCTAATATTTTTAAAAATATTTAAAAATCACACACACATTACTCATAGAAATGTTAAATTACAAAAGCAAATTCCAAATTCCTTCATGAACCAATTTTCAAGCAAGGACAAGGTAAAAATTGAAAGTGCAGAATATTTTGAAAATAAGCATGAAATTACTGTGTATCAGTGTGAGAACAGATGATAAGAGAAAAAGGTACAGACATAAGTACTCTTATTAATGACAAGAATAAAACTGAGCGAAATAATATTTTAAAACTATATGTGGCAAAAGTACAAATAAACTTATCAAACTATAAAAAGAATATCAGACCTATCAAAACAGAAAATGAAAAAACTAAATGTAGTAAGCAATATTGGAAAGAAACAAAACAATAATCAAACAAATTTGATTAGCTAACACAATCTAGAATCCAAAGGAAGAAGCAAAATAACATAAAATATGAATATAAAAAAGAGATGGTGAAAAAAGTTAAATCACTCAATAGTATAGAAACAAATATGCCAACTTAAAAACGGAAGATTTTAAAGAAATATAAATAATCTGAATCTGATATCAGAAAAATATAAAATCTAAACAGAACATTTACCATAGTGTAAAGCAAGAAAAGTATTGATAAAATGAAAAAAAATAATAAATTTCTGAAAGAAAATCTAAACAGAATAACAAAAATGAAAATTGACATACTATGTTTATTTTCTATTGCTATATAACAAATTATGAAAAATTACTAAAATTACCAAAAACTTAGCAATTTGAAACAGAACCCCTTCTTTAGCTCACAGTTCTGTAGGTCAGAATTCCAGCATGATATGTCTTGTTTCTCTGCACAGGACATCACAAGGCTGAAATCAATGTATCAGGCAGCACGAGTTCTCAACAGTAGGTTTTGGGGAAGGACTCACTTCCAAGCTCATTCTTATATTGGCAGGATTCTATTCCTTGTGATTGTAAGATTGAAGTACCCATTTCCTTGCTAGCTGACAGCTGGAGGTGGTTGTCAGCTCCTACAGGCTTCTACACTCCCTTTCACAAGCCCCCCTCCCGCTACTTCCACCCCATTTCCAATTCATCAACTGCAGGTTGAATCTGTACCATGATTAGAATCTCTGACTCTCTCAGTTTGACTCCCAGATCCAGATTTAAAGAGGCCATGTGGGTAGGATAGGTCTACCAAGGTAATCACCAGATCTTAAGGTAAAATGATTTGGGATCGTAATTGTCATGCAAAATCCCTTCACAGCAACATAGTGTTTGATTGAATCACTGGGAGAAGGTATGTGTAATCAGAAGAGGCAATCTTGAAGGCCTTCTTAGATACCTGCCTACCTACAGTATCTCCCAGATATCAAAACACACTCTACAATTACAGTGTTTTAAAAATATTTTATTGGTGATGGAAAATATGCAAAAGTCAATGTAAAAATAGAGTCTAAAAGGTAAGATATATGACATATATGAGGAACATATAGAAAACACAATGGTAGTAATGGTATTACTGTCTGTATAAGATTCTTATCTTGTGCTATATACCAAATAAATATCAGATTGATTAGAATCAAACATAAAAATAGTAAATATATAATATTTAATAGCAGGAAACAAAAGTAACTGGACCGAAAATATTTGACTCCATCAACATCAACACTTGGGAAGGATTAAAAATATTTAAAAAATTTTAAATGCTTATATACTGGCTAAAAAATATTTGCAATATATGTTTATAATTACTACCACAAAAATTGATAGACATTCAAGAAATCAACAAACAAAAGGTAAACCAGGTAAACCATCCACTAGCAAAATAGGCAGCGCATTCAAAGTTCAACTTAGAATAGAAACAAGATAAATATGTACTTCAACTTCAGTAGGAATAACATAAATCCAAATTTAGAGAACATTGCAATATTTTTTAAAGTTCTTCTTATTGCTAGATTTGGCAAGACTGTGGAATTCAATATTCTTATATACTCCTACAGGCGGCATAGTTTGAATTAAATTATGGAGAAAATGAAATTTCAACCTGTATTGTCATCTATCAAATGATTCAGCTTCTAGCTCCTATCTTACAGAAATATCCACACAGGATTACTTACATAGGGATGATCATTTCTGCTTTTTTATAATTGTGAAAGAAACAAGAAAAACAAATAGTCATGAGGAAGCATTAAAAGAGTCGTTTTATTTCCATATGTTGAAATACTAAGAAGAGTTTTAAGATAAAAAATTGTGTTGACTATATTTTGTTAACTGAAAAAAAGGAGTAGACCACCAAAATACTAATTACAACCTGAAATTTTTACAATGTTATAAACCAATGTTACTGCAATAAACAAAAAATTAAAAAAAAAATAAATAAAGGACATTCAGTCATGAAAAAAAAAAAACTGTAGAAAACATTTAGAGTATGATCTGTTTGTGTGTGCCTTCCTAAGTATGCAAAGCAGTGTTTATGCGGACTTAAAAAGAAAATTGCCCAGCTGTTTTACTTGAAAAATGAGTTTATTTGGGAATAGCCAAAAGAATCGCAATTTAGGATGTGCATACTATGGCCGACCATAGGCAAATCTGGAGAGATAAAAGGAGCTTGCTTTTATAGAGCAAAAGGGGGGCTGTTCAGAATGAAAGTTTACTGGAGGGAAGTAACAGTTCAGGGTGCCGACAGCTTCTCACTGGCTGAGCTGTAGCACTTCTCATTGGCTGAGCTGTTGCTGGGTGGGGAAAGAAATCTTCCTTCCTCTTGATCTGTAGAAAAGTAGTAAACACCTTCCTGTTGGAGATGCAAGCTTACCTCTCTTCCTGTTTGCAACAATTGACTTTGTACGAAAAGACATGACAGTTCCCCCTACAGGCCTTCCTGACTCCAATTTAGTTGAGATTTCTCATTTTATTTCACAGTTACTACAGGGAAGCAGAAGTGGAAAAAGTAAGAACTTTTACTTTGACCTTTTGCTCACTTTAAATAGTTGCTTCTTTTATTTAAAAAAAATGGACAAAAGAGAAAAGAATATAAATCAACATTTATGTGCAAACTAGTATAGAGTAGAAGTTTGCAAAATATGGAAAAAGAGCTTCATCATGAAACTCAGTAAAGGTATCATAATAAAAATCTCATTTTAGCTACGGCTTGAAGGAGCTATTTGCATGTGTTTGGAAAGAGTAGGGAAGCTCACACTAGATGTTTTTGGGAAAAGAAATGAACATAAAGTTGAAATCTGTACCACACGTTGTATATTTTACCAATGCAATTTAATATTGTTATTTTTCTGCACCAAAAACACTTTTGTTTGTCCGTTTCAAAATTTAAAAATGTAATTTTTTCTAAAGTAATTTATTACTTCTGTGATACGTATTTTTACAAAATAAACCGATTAATGACCACTTCTGGGACTTCTACCTGGAATTATAATTCTCCTATTACTTCTTGTTAATTTGATGATTTTAAATATTATTTTATTGTTTGACAAATTTGAGGTTAACTAATGAAAGACTTTAACAACTAATCTGTTGAATTAAAGAAGGAATTTTACTGTTATTTAAAATTCATTTCAAATTCAGCTTCAAAATAAATTTGGAAAGCTTTCCCTTTTGAGAGGTCAATCTTAACCAAATTTTGATCCAACACTTGAGGTCAAATATGCATTTTAATTAAAGTATATTTTCAAATTTGGATTGATTGCATTTCACTAATTTTAACCATTATGCATCAATGAAAACAGTAAGAAGCTAAATTTTGCATGCAAATTATACACAGGAGAATACAAGGAAAATTGCTGTATGTTTAAGTTCATTTACCCTTAAAAATCAATTAAGTTTTCACGTGCTTAATTTTATTACTTTCAACCACTTGATAAACACATTTTTCTATTGATATGCTATGAACACTTTTCCGCAAAATATTAAGAGATCCATACATATGTAGATCATCAGAAAAGAGAAAATAAATATATACAGGTAATAAAAAAGGATATAAATTGCATAAATAATATTATAAACTAATTATACATTAGACATTGCTATTTTAGTTGATAGACTAGCTTTCTTAAGACCTATTCCATGAAGATGGAGAACGTTGCAATCTAAATTGGTTTTCTAAGATTGACACAAATATATGCATTTTTTGAATTTTAAGATTCACAGTTTACATATAGAATCTTGTTTTGTGTCTATTAAAAAACTTATTAAACTTATCATCAGTTTCCTTAAGTAAACTCGAAAAAAATAGAATGTTTACAATCATTAATACACTTTGCAAGACATGCTTTGAAAAAATCTACAAAATTGTGTTGTTTCAGGTGCTGCACATTAATTTTCTAGTCTTTGCATCTTTGTATTAATATCAAAAGTAAATCTTGATGAATAAATATGATAGTAGTATTACATAGTTATAATGATATTATGATGCCTTAGATAGTAGTAAAAACCTCAGACTCTCTGTGTATGTGTAAGGAAATAGCAGATGCTAGTTTATTTTTTCATGAAAGCTAATGGATCTGTTTTTCCGAATGACTAATTGTCATCTACTATATTCAAATTGGAAAGATAAGTCTAGGATTCAGTCTGATGCCAGAGGCTGTAGCTCAGTTTATTCTTTTCTTTTTTTTCAAATATAAAACTCCCTTAGACCAATGGGCACCGTATTTCTCATTACTTGAATTAACTAGGTTAGGGATGTATCATGTTACAGATACTTGATATATTCCACATCTATCAGCGAGGCAAATAGGCCATAGGAAGATTGTGGAGGTAATAATTGCACAATTATAAATTACAAATTACAAAACCTTTTATTCTAACTTGCAGGTATTTGAAACACTTCAATATAAAGCTATTTACAGGAATGGTACTGAATTTTCCAGTTTTCAAATTACTCACAAAACTAAGTAAATGGAGAAACCTTTCTTTTGTTGCCCTGTTCAAGTCCTTTCAATTTTAAGTATATTAGAACGAAAAAAAAGAAAAATAAGAGTAACATGCATAGGTTAACGATATTTTCTTTTCCGTAAGAGAGTAGGAATCTAGGGTACCTTAATTTTACATGTTATATATTTTTCTAATGATTGCATTTCCTGTAACAAGGATGCATGGTTTTTAATTTTGGAAAAAGCAATAAAATTATGAAAAATAATTTTAACTAACATGATGTGGGTATTTTTATTTGCTTTATAATCAATAATTAAAAGCTTTGATATCAAAAGTTGTGCGTAACTTTTTACATAATCTAGTCTAAATTCTCAAACATGGAGAATTGTTTCCATTGCATACCTGTTAGTCACCCATCTGTCACTTGAACAGCTTTGTAAACAGACTTGATTTTCTAAGAAGATAGCTCATCCCACTGTTAAATATCTCCTTGTTCTACTGTTCTTTCCTATGTTTTGCCTAAATATGTCTCCCACCATTTCTTTTTTTTTTAATTTTTTGTTTATTGCAGTAACACTGGTTTATAACATTGTATAAATTTCAGGTGTACATCATTATAATAGCTACAGGAATCCTGAGAAAAAAGAACAAAGCTGGAGATATCACACTCCCTGATTTCAAAATATACTACAAAGCTATAGTAACCAAAACAGCATGGTACTAGCACAAAAACAGACACACAGATCAATGGAATAGAATCGAAAGCCCAGAAATAAACCCACACATCTATGGACAGCTAATCTTTGACAAAGGAGCCAAGAACATACAATGGAGAAAAGAAAGTCTCTTCAACAAATCGTGTTGGGAAAACTGGATAGCCACATGCCAAAAAATGAAAGTAGACCCTTACCTTACACCATACACAAAAATTAACTCCAAATGGATTAAAGACTTGAATGTAAGACCTGAAACTATGAAACTTCTAGAAGAAAACATAGGCAGTACGCTCTTCGACATCGGTCTTAGCAACATATTTTCAAGCACCATCTCTGACCGGGCAAGAGAAACAATAGAAAAAATAAACAAATGGGACTACATCAAACTAAAAAGCTTCTGCACAGCAAAGGAATCCCATCATTTCTAATTTAAGTTTTCCTCTTCCTATTGACTAAACCTCAAGCTTATAAAGAGATATATCATGGCAAAATTCATAAACATCTTTTTTTCTGAATAAATTTTTCCATTTCCATAATCAATTTCTTAAACGAGTTTGATTATGGATCCCTATTACTATTCTGGAGTTTCTCTCAGATAATTTATAAATGTCTACCATAAGATACATTACTCAGAATTTAATATAATACTGTAGACATGATCTGACAAAGTAATTCTTCAAATTTCTTTATGTTTCTTTAGAGTAATTGTGAGACTTTAATAAAAAATTACTTGCAAGTGCTTTGAAATAAATCAAAATATCAAATAAATCTATAATAATGTATCCTCAAGCCTGCTAGTTGTTTAGGAGGCACCTATTGAAAAGAAGATGTATCTGCTACCTTAAATCTTGCTCAATATCTGACTGTGGACAACACCTTAATAAATCACTGTTTTTAAAAGGGGGAAAATTCATTAACAGATATGGATATTTTATAACAGGAAAAAATCAACATATGATAATGTAGTCAGGAATGTTTGATAAGAAAAGAAAGTCTCGTTATTTTTTTATTTTAATTTTTGTTTGGTGAGGAAAATTATCCCTGAGCTAACATCTGTTGCCAATCCTCCTTTTTTCGCTGAGGAAGGTTGGCCTTGGGCTACCCTCTCTGCCCATCTTCTTATACTTTGTATGTGGGACGCCACCACAGCGTGGCTTGATAAGCGGTGCATAGTTCCGCACCTGGGATCTGAACCCGCGAACACCTGGCCGCCGAAGTGGAGCATGCAAACTTAACCACTACGTCACTGGACTGGCCCCGAAAGTCTCAGTATTTTTATCCAATAAAATTTTCTCATGTTTATCTGTTATGAATCAAACCAGTGAACTATCACTAATGGAAACAAAGGCTCTACATGGTAAATGTCATTGTTCACATTTTGTAACGTGTTCAGTACGAAGTCCAGATTGTAGGAAGTACAAAAAATAGAGTTAAATATGAAGCAGGGGTTCTGAGCCTGGGGTCCAGGGACTCCCCCAACCTGTTCATTGAGAGAATTTGGGAGGCACTTAAACTCCAAGGAGGAAAAAAATACAACTTTATTTCCATTTATCTCTTTTTTTCTTTAGTAGTTTATTATTTTTTAACAGCTTTATTGAGGTATAATTGACAGACAAAGAATTGCACATATAATGTACACAAATTGGTAAGCTTGGACGTATGCAAACCCATGATACCATCACCATAATTAAGGTGATAGACATATCCAACACCTCCCACAGTTTCCTTGTTTCCCTGTGTGTTGTCTTGTTTTTTATTTACTTTATTTTTTAGTGGGGGTAAGAACACTTAATATAAGATTTGCCCTCTTAATAAACTTTGAAGTGCATAATACCATATTGTTAACTATAGGCACTATGTTCTGGAACATAGATGTCTAGAATTTATTCATGTAGCATTACTGAAACTTTGTACCTACTGAACGACAATGCTCCATTTCCCCCACACCCCAGCCCCTGGCAACCACTACAGTATTCTCTGCTTCTATGAGTTAGACTATTTTAGACACCTCATATAAGTGGAATCATGCAGTATTTCTCCTTTTGTGACTGGCTTATTCCACTTAACACTTAGCCTAATGTCCTCCAGGTTCATCCATGTTGTCATAAATGGCAGGATTTCTGTCTTTTTTAAGGCTGAATATTGTTCCATTGTGTGTATATACCACATTTTCCTTATCCACTCATCTCTCTATGGACACAAGAAAACTCCAAAGACTCCACAAAAAATTGTTAGAACAGATAGATGAACTCAGTAAAGTTGCAAGATACAAAATCGACATAGAACAATCAGTTGCATTTCTATACACTAACAATGAACCATCCAAAAAGGAAATTGAGAAAATAATCCCATTTGCAATAGCATCAAAAAAAAAAAAAATACCTAGGAATAAATTTAACCAAGAAGGTTGTCTCAGTTAGCCATGCTGCTATAACAAAATATCATAAACTGGGTGGCTTACATAACAGAAATTTATTTTTCATAGTTCTAGAGGGTGGAAGTCCAAGATCAGGATGACAGTAGATTTGGTGTCTAGTGAGGGATCCTTTCTAGAAGGCTGTCTTTTTGCTTAAACCTCACATGGCAGAAAGGGTGAGCTATCTTTCTGGGGTCTCGTTTATAACGGCACTAATCTCAATCATGAGGGATCAACCCTCGTGATCTAATCACCTGTGAAAGGCCCCACATCCTAATACAAACACTTTGGGAGTTAGGATTTCAACATATGAATTTTGATGGAGTCACAAACATTCAATCTATAGCAGAGTTGTCAAACTTGTACACTGAAAACTGTAAAACACGAATGAAAGAAAGGAAAGGAGACGCAAATAAATGGGAAGACATCCCGTGTTCAGGGATGAGAAAACTTAATATTGTTACAATGTCCATACTATCCAAAGTGATCTACAGATTCAATGCTATCGCCATCAAGATCCCAATGGCATTTTTTACAGAAATATAAAAAACAATCCTAAAATTCATACAAAATCACAAAATATCCTGAATAGCCAAAACAATCCTGAGAAAGAAGAACAAAGCTGGAGGTATCACACTTCCTGATTTCAAATATATTACAAAGTACAGCAATTAAAACAGTATGGTACTGGCATAACAATGGACAGACCAATGGAACAGAATAGAGGTAGTCCAGAAATAAACTCACTTGTATACGGTCAACTGATCTTGGGGTCCTAAGAACACGCAATGGGGAAAGGATATACTCTTCAACAAGTAGTATGGGAAAACTAGATATCCATATGCAAAAAAGTAAAACTGGACACCTATCTTATAACATACACAAAAATCAAATCAAAATGAATTAAAGACAGACTTAAATGTAAGACCTGAAACTTTAAAACTGCTAGAAGAAAACACAGAGGAAAACATTCATGACATTTGTCTTGGCAATGATTTCGTGGATCTGACACCAAAGCACAGGCAACCAAAGCAAAAATAGGCAAGTGGGACTACATCAAACTGAAAAACTTGTGCACAGCAAAGGAAACAATCAATAAAACAAAAAAGCAGCCTACAGAATGAGAAAATTTTTGCAAACCATATATCCAATAAGGGATTAATTTCCAAAATATATAAGAAACTTCAACAACTCAATACCAAAAAAATCCAAATAACTGTATAAACCAAGGTTACTGCAATACACAAAAAACTAAAATAAATAAGGAAATTAAAAAAAAAAATGGGCAAAGGACTTGAATAAACATTTCTCCAAAGAGGACATACAAATGACAATAGGCATATGAAAATATGATCAACATCATTAGTTATCAGTGAAATGCACATCAATACTACAATGAGATATCACTTCACACCTGCTAAGATGGCTATTATCAAAAAAAAAAGAAGAAAAAAGATAAGTGTTGGCGAGGATGTACAGAAATTGATCCTGTGTATACTACTGGTGGGAATACAAAACACTGCAACTACTATGTAAAACAGTATAAAAACTCCTCAAAAAATTAAAAATAGAGCTTCCATATGATCAAGGAATCCCACTTCTGTATATATATTCAAAAGAATTGAAGTCAGGATCTCAAAGAGATAACTGTATTCCTGTGTTCACTGCAACATTATTCACAATAGCCAAAATATGGAAACAACCCAAGTGTCCATCAAAAAGTGAATGGATAAAGGAAATATGATATGTCCATTTATTTCTAACTGAAATCTAGCAACTACTTCTATCTTGAATGCATGCCACAAAGCACAGTGATAGCAGTAAGAATTACAAATTGCCACTAATAGAATCACAGAATTTTATGTCACATGTGGCATATCGTTTATATTCAAAAATACCATGCATGCACATCAATCCTTTCAAAATGTAGTAGTACTTTGTTTCAACATAATAAGTTAATATATCTATGTAACACAATTTAAAAAGTAATATTTTGATAACTGTATAATTGGTTTCCTTTAAAATATTGTGTTTTATTTTGTATATTTATTTTGTGGGTAGTTTTAAGGGTCCATGGCTTCACAGGACTTTAAAAGGCTCATAACATATCAAATTTTAGAATCTCTTATGTGAAATATTGAATAACTAATACACGACCAATAAATGTATAGCCAAATCCTGCATATTGTCTAAGACTTAATTAAAATGTTATGTTTTCCATAACACTTATTCTGATTCTCATTTCTTTTCTCCGAACTCCAAATTTTCAAGAGAGAAACACACACACACACACAGAAAGGAGAGAGAGAGAATGTGTCTAATATCTACCCTCAGCCTTTTTATTTATTATTTTGAAAATAGGCATGTTTTAGAGCAATTTTAGGTTCACAGCAAAATTGAGCAGAAAGTACAGAGAGTTCTAATATATCTCCTGTTCTCACACATGCACAGCTTCCCCCTCTATCAACATCTCCCAACAAATTTGTACATTTGTTACAGTTACAGATGAACCTAAATTGAAGCATCATTATCACCCAAAGTCCATAGTTTACTTTAGGGTTCACTCTTGGTGTAGATTCCATGGGATTTGATAAATATATAATGACGGGTATCCACCATTATAGACTCAGATTGAACAGTTTCCCAGCCCTAAAAATCCTCTGTGCTCTGCCTATTTATCCCTTCCTCTCTCATAACCTTTGGTCTTTTTACTGTCTCCATCATTTTGCCTTTTACAAAATATCACAAAACTGGAATCATACAGTATGTATTCTTTTCAGATTGATGTCTTTCACTTAGTAATATGCATTTAAGATTCCTCTTTGTCTTAATGTGGCTTAATGGCTCATTTCTTTTTAGTGCTGAACAATATCCCATTGTCTGGATGTACCATAGTTTTTTCATCCATTCACCTACTGAAGGACTTCTTGGTTGCTTTCTGAGTTTGGGTAATTGTGACGAAAGCTGCTATAAACAGCTGTGTGCAGGTTTTTGTGTGGTCATAAGTTTTCTACTGATTTTGACAAACACCAAGGAGTGCAATTTCTGGATCCTATAGTAATGGTATATTTAGTTTTACAAGAAACTGCCAAACTGTTTCACAAATTGGCTGTACCACTTTTTGCATTCCCCCAGGCAATGAATGAGAGTTATGTTGCTCCACATCCTCACCAGCATTTGGTGTTGTCAGTGTTGGATTTTGGCCGTAGTAAGAGTGGTATAGTGGTTTCCTATTGTTATTTTAATTTGCAATTTTCTAATGACATATGGTCTGGAACATCTTTTTATATGTTTCTTTGCCATCTGTATATCTTTCTTGGTGAGGTGTCTATTCAATCTTTTGCAAGTTTTTTAATGGGGTTGTTTGTTTACTTATTTTAAGTTCTAAGAGTCTTTTGTATATTTTGAATAACAGTCTTTTATCAGGTATGTAGTTTGCAACTATTTTCTCCTAGTTTGTAGCTTGTCTTCTCATTCTCTTGACAGTGTCTTTTGCAGAGCAGAACTTTTTAACGTTAATGAAGTGCACTTATCACTTAATTCACTCAAGGATTATGTCTTTGGTGTTATATCTAAAAAGTCATTGCCAAACCCAAGGTCTCCTAGATTTTATCCTATGTTATCTCCTAGGAGTTTCATAGTTTTGTGTTTTACATTTAGGTCTTTCATCCATTTTTAGTTAATTTTTATGAATGCTCTCAATCTTTTTGAATATAGGTAACATTCTTTTTGTCAAGCACATTCATCGGCAAGTCTTAGATAACTCAATAAATGTTCTACCTAATAGATGAAGATATGTCATTATTGTGAATCTCTGTTTTTCACTCTGCCTTTTTTCAGGTTTTTCATTATTAAAATCCACCCCCACTAGGATAGGGGATGTGAGTGGACGATCAGAGAACTCTCACTGAGTATAGTTTTCTGTTTGTTTGTTTGTTTGTCTTTTGTGAGGAAGATCAGCCCTGAGCTAACATCTATGCCAATCCTCCTCTTTTTGCTGAGGAAGACCGGCCCTGAGCTAACATCTATTGCCAATCCTCATCCTTTTTTTTTCCCCTTTTTTCTCCCCAAAGCCCCAGTAGATAGTTGTCGTAGTTACGCATCCTGCTAGTTGCTGTATGTGGGATGCCGCCTCAGCATGGACGGACAAGCGGTGCATCGGTGCTCACCCGGGATCCGAACCCGGGGCCACCAGCAGCGGAGCGAGCGCCCTTAACCACTAAGCCATGGGGCCGGCCCACACACTGAGTACAGTTTTATATCCTAGAACTATCCAGGAAAGACTGTCAAATTTAAACATGAAATTTATTTTGTGAATGTGGATAAATCTAATTGACCAGAATTAACTTTTCTTTTTCTTTCCATTGGGTTTTTAATGGCAAACCAAAGAAATCACTGCTTCTAGAACACTGCCATATATGACAATTTAGAAGAAAGGCAGCCTTAAAGTAGATGTACTGAATATTTTTCTTGCTAAATTAGGTTGAAGGGGCAGAAATACATTGATAATAAGAATAATTTGGGATTTAGAAATGATGTTAATTTATCATGAGTGATTCTCATACCTGGTGTGCGTGCGCGCACACACACACATAATCTCATAATATATTCTCTGAATAGACCCAAAAGACAATTCCTCCACACAGGCATCAAGAAGATAAGAGGAAAAGTGGGCTGCACAAGGAACTACACAAACACACACACATACACACGTGCACACGCGCACACACGTGTGTGTTTAAATTACGAATGTGTTCCCAAGCCTATAGTCTGATGAGACTGCATTCCCACACTCTTTTTAATGTTCACTGTTTTTTTTCTTCATATGTTGTATTTGATCTTAAGGAATTGCTTAATTTCCTTGAAGTTGATGTTTATATGCTCTTTCCTTATTTTTCTTGTTGCTTTTCAGTAATTTCTATCAGAGTAAGGTAAGATATGATCTTTATTCTACCATTTTAAGACTAGAAGTTAATGATGGTATATTACATTTATTATTTCAGAGATATATGCACTAAATTTCTATAATCTTGAATATCTAACTGCATATATAATTATTGGAAATAATTTTACTATGTAATATTTTAACAGCATGCATTTAAATCAAGAGTTTATCCTCAAACATGTGATCAAACTTCAATAGGATAAAATACACCAGTAGTAGATTTCTGTTTTGTAGGTCTCCAGAATAAGTAAAAAAATCTAAGTGGAAAAGTATACTAAATCTGGTTGCAGATTAAAATATTCTAGGCCTGGTTTGGTGTGATGGAAAAGAAGAAAGCATGTGCTGAACAAGGGAATTCCATTGACCTATTATCAGATTCATATCCCAGCACATCCCAAAGAGATAATCATAAAGTCAAATGTGAGAAGGGAATGCTTTCACAGCAAAAAAATCATAAAGTTCTGCTAATTTATATTAGCAAAATAAAAATAGGCAATATAAAATAAATGGATCCTGTGGTTTGTAGAACAGGACGAAATAAAATCTGGATTCTGCTGAATTTATCAATATTAGTCCACCCACTAGAAATTCCCGATTAAATGTGCTTGCTTAGTAATCTCAATATAGTTCTATTCCTTAGGTTAGCCTCTAAAATTTGGAATCAAGGGTTAACTCACTAAATCAAGTTGAAATGATAAAAATTCCTTGGAAAAATGTAGAGAAAAGTACTGGAATAATGTAAAGGAATAACCTCTAATATTAGGGAGGTGAGAATTTTGCACATAACTTATTATGCAACTTACTTGCCCACTACCTTATGGGGTCCCAGAGTTACCTCTCTCAATGAGGAATTAAGGAATACATTGCTGAGAGTAGAACCAGTACATTGAAAAGTTATAGTAATGGTTCTTCTGTTTTCAATCAGTAATATAGTTTGGAGGTGCTGGTTTTGAAATGGTCTTGCTTATCTTAATGAGGATAATTGTATTCTAGGGTGGAAGAGGTCCAATTTTAACAGGACCTGCCAGAGACAAAGTGAGAGTGATCCCTATAACAGGCAGAAGGTCCAGACTGCTAATTAGAATCGTCTGACCCACAGCAACCTTTGACAATAACAAATAATTTGTCAGGTCCTTGGAAAAAAAGAAATGATCCGCCATCAAGAGTCCTACATAATGCATATTAAACAACAATAAAAGGCTAGATCTGACAAGTGGAAATATGACTTGAGACTTGACTCTCCAAAATGGAGATTCTTTGGCCCTAAACTAACTCCTAGACTTGAATCAGTTGAAACTTCCAAAGCCCACTGGATGAAAGTGAGAACAAATAAATTGTGAAGGAATCCCTTAATACCTCAAAAGAATGTACCTCTGACCCAAACTTCCCTAAAATTACCAGCAGCTAAATGTTAAGCAGCTAAGAGGAAAAAGAAATGCACAGTTTTCACAGGAATTACTGGAAATTGGGCCTGAGCTAATGTTTTTCCTGAAAATCACAATACTTCTTTCATAAGAGTAGCAGCTTCTGAACATCAAGTGATAAACAAAGTTTTGAACTTCTCCAATCTTATTGTGTCCTCATTCAGTTCACAAACACCGTCTGTGGTGATTTCCTGTTGTTGATGTGCAGCTCTGGTGGATATCTTCTCTAGACACTGCATCTAGGTCTGTGAGAATTTGCTTGTCAGTGTCTACAAAAAACTGCTGTGAATTTTAACAGGATTGCCATGAATCTCAGATCAATTTGAGGAGAATGGACATCTTAACAAGACTGAGTCTTCCAATCCATGACATGATATTTTACTCCATTTATTTTGATCTTCAGTTTTCTCTCAGTACGATTTTGTAATTTTCTATGTATAAATCTTGCACATATTTTGTTAAACTTATCTTTAAATATTTCAAGTATTTTTGCTTTTATAAATATATTATCCTTCATTTAAATTTATTTTCCAGTTGTTCATTGCTGTTATATAAAAATACAAACGATTTTTTTATATTGACCCTGTGCCTGCACTAGCTGGGGTCATTAGTACAACATTGCATAGAAGACACATGATCAGACAACCTTTCCTTTTCCAGAATCTATGGGGAAAACATTTAGTCTTATACCATTAAATATTTGGTTAGGAGTAATTTTTTGGGGGGTGAGTGGTAGCTTTCATTCATTTTGAACCATTATATATAAGTTCCTTTCTATTCCTAATTTTCTGAGATATTTTCCATAAATTTTCATTGAATTATATGTAATACTTTTTTTCTGAATCAATTAAGATATTCAAATGTCCCTTCTTTATTCTAATACATCTTTTATATTGATTAATAGTGAATATTAAACCAACCTTACATTTCTGAGGCAAATCTCTCTTTCTTAAGTTTTTTTTTTGAAATAAACAAACCATGTGACTATGGATTTATATTGGTAAGGCAACATATGTTTTTGTAAGCTGAAGTTAACAAATGTGATAAAGTGTGATAAATAAATTAGGTTGTTCTTACATATAAGAAAAAACAAGGTTGTTTATTATCCCAGAGTGCTAATTAATTCATTAATTCTAGTGTAAAAGGAGGTAATTAATGACATGAACCTACATTGATCCTTGCTCTCATTTATTCAAAAAACAAACAAGAAGCTCCCAAAGAATATCAGTCTCAAAATTAGAGAAAGGGGACAACTATGGATATTTTAGTCATATTGAATGATACCTCAGAATTTTAAACAATGTAATGCAGATAAGAAGAGAAAATTGAACAGTGTTAATAGAGTTCTAAAAGGCACATGCACCTTTATACAATGTGTGAGATATTTTATTAGTTGCACACGTGGAAAAAAATATAAAAGTCTCATATTCAAAAGAAAAAGCATCGTTTTCTTTATTTCCTCACATTATACAAAACACCTGGGCTATATATTCACTAAATATAAGAGATATATTTGAATGATATGACTTAAAATATAGTATTATTGGTGTACCTTGAAATCACCTTGGAGGTCACTAAGGGTACAGTTACAATATTGTCTTCTGGGGCCAGCCTAGTGGTGTAGTGGTTAAGTTCGTGCACTCTGCTTTGGCGGCCCGGGGTTCCCAGGTTCGGATCCCGGGTGCGCACCGACACCACTTATCAAGCCACACTGTGGCAGGAGTCCCACATGTAAAGTAGAGGAAGATGGGCACAGATGTTAGCCCTGGGCCGATCTTCCTCAGCAAAAAGAGGAAGATTGGCAACAGATGTTAGCTCAGGGCTGGTCTTCCTCACACACACACAAAAAAATTGTCTTCTATATTGAATAATGTGACACATTTATTTAAATATTCCTTGGTATCAGTTCAAATTATTTTAATATGAACCTAAACTTATTGATGGGAATAATTGTTCAGGTGTGAATGCTTGTCATTTTTCCCATATCATTTAATTTTATTTTTGTATATATCCTCATAAGAAATTATACCAGAAAACAATGATCAACCTGGAAAACCTATTACTTCAATATTGGTGAGACCTAATATATAGAAGAATTCTGAGAGAACCTAAATGTCAATCTAAAAAAGATAGGCATTTAAGGGCCAATTAAGAGAGAGAGAAACTTCCAAGGTAAAATAAATCTTTGAGCACCATTAACAGAAGACATTACCCTCCAGAGAAGCTAAACCCTGAGGCCTAGGTTAATGCAGAGAGGGAAAGACAGAATATATACACAGAAATTGGATTTGCTGAATAATCTAAACTCAGTTCACAATGTAAAATATTTTACAACATTAAATCCTGATGCTATGGGTTGAATTGTGTCCCCCCCAAAAGGGTGTTGAAGTCCTAAGCCCCAGAATCTATGAATGTGACCTTATTTTAAAAAAGGATCTTTGCAGGTGATCAAGTTAAGACGAGGTCATTAGGATAGAACTTAATCCATGTGACCAGTGTCCTTATAAAAGGGAAATTTGGATATAGAGACAAATACAATGGAAGACACAAGGACAACACTATCTAAGAGCCAGAGCCAGGGAATGCCCAAAGCTACTAAAAGCTAAAAGAGGAGCATGGAACAGATTCTTCATCACAGCTCTTAGAAGGAACCAATGCGGTTGACAGCTCAGTTTCAGACTTCTAGCCTCCAGAACTGTGAGACAAGAAATTTCTGTCGTCTAAGCCACCCGGTCTACAGTACTTTGTTACAGCAGCCCCAGGAAACTAATACCTCTGAGAGGAAAAGTTGTGAAGTAGTGGTTTGAAATGCTTTTTGGCTGCAAGTAACAGAATATCTCAATGGTAGTGGCCCAAATTTATTTTGCTCACTTAAAACAAATGTTTGGAGGACAGCAGCAGCTGAGTGCTGTGCAGTCAGTCAGGGAAGAAACCGAAGTTCATGATACATCTGTTTTTATACTCCACCAGTTTAGTGTCGAGACGGTCAAACTGTTGATGCCATGGATCTGGCCATCAGGGAAGATGGAGTGGATGTTGACACACACCTCATCTTTCTCTCCCATTTATAAATTCAATGTTTTCTCAGAAACTTTCAGTGGAATATATATTATGAGTCATTGTGCGTTACTCTGTCATACGACCTCCCTGTCTACTAAGGAGAATGAGAAAACAGGAATTTATGTATTTTAATCTCTAAGGTAGAGCCAGGCCGAAGAGAAGTAGCTTGGAAATAGAATTGGGTATCAGCCATAATGTCTGCCAAATGGGCTTTTATATTGGTTATGTCGTATTGGGCCATTTGGAGTGCCCAGAGCTTAAGAATCTTTATTTGTACAGCAACATCCAGAATCCAATCATAAAGGGAAAAAAGCACTGATTCTGGACCAGTGCATCCAATGGAGTGGATAAAGCGAGAAGAAGAAAGCTACCAGGGGCCTCTTGATTTTTACAAATTCCTCCTTTGCTTTCACATATCTGTGCATTCCTGGGAAATTTTGTTTTGCATGGTTATTCATAAATGACACAGGAAGGACATCTGATTAAAAGGCACTAATTTGTTCTTCAGATGCTTCTCACTTGAGCAGCTAACTCTGTTTTAATCTTCACTGTGAGGAAGAGCAAGGATTTATTAATACTTTCTGTGTGGTAGAAGTACGCATGATATCCATCAAGATATTTTCTTACAAAATAAAACATATTGTAGCCATTATTCATTGATATAATATTAGAATATACTATCACTTCAATATCATTTCTTAATTTTTATCTTTAACAGAGGTTTTCCCCTGAGCAATTCTCTGTGTTACAAATATTTGTTACCAAGTATCTGTGATAATATTTCTTTCATTGATGATGAATTAATTCTTCCACTTTATTAAAATAATAGCATTCCTGAATTGTTACTTTATGAAGATCTAAGTAAATATTTAAAATATATTTAATCAATAATAAGTGCGATGTACTAGAATGGCAATAAGATTTATTCCCTTATTGATATTTTGCAAACAGACAGTGTGGATAAACTAGAATGTGGACCCCACTGAGAAAATGAAAGACCAGGCTTTTTTCATTTCTAGAATTTTTAAATAAACTAGGACGGACGAGAAAATATGTATTGAAAATATCCTCAATATTGTTAAATAATGTGATGTTTCAGACATAATAATCTGATGACTATAACCTGGTGATTGTAACTTGCACTGACAGAGGTGCAGTCTATAAAACCTATTATTCACAGAGTTCCTCTAGCTTGTGCTAGTCGATGCTAACTAAAATGCTGTGCTATCGCATCATCAAGATTTGCATTCAGCTGCTGGTTGGAGAATTGTAAAATAGACTTGGGTTAAACATACGGGGGTGTTTTTTCTGTCTCACATAAAATCAATCTGTTTTAGCCAGTCCACAGTCTTAGTCTGGCTCCATGGCCATCTATCATTTTGTTCCACGATTAGCGACAGGTAGATCCCATGCTCATGTTCCTGGCAGCGGGAGGGAGAACTGGGCAAGGAAAAGAGGTGCATCTCCCAACTGAGTCAGCCATCTTTAAAGAGATTTCTTTGAAAATTCCAGGCAATGCCTTTCATGCACATGTTACTGAGTACCACTAACTGAAGCTAGCTTAGAAGACGGCCTTTAAATTGTATACAGTGCTGTTCCAAATAACATTAAGGTTCTGGTACTAGGAAGGAGAAAATAGGTACTGGGACCACACACACAGAAGAAAGCAAGGCAGCAGGATGATGTGCATTCATGGAATGGAAGTGCAGGTGAAAACTCCAGGGTGTTTACGATAGAGAGGAGAAAATTACACAGGCTATGATATATGCTTGGAAAAGTAGCATGTAAAACCATCAGACATGATTGTTCAGATACAGGAGACAAAGAAAATAAACAGTCTTCAGTTCATAATATGGAACTTTGGAATAGAGATTCCAGAAAATGAGGAAACTACTATGAAAACATATTAGAGATGTGTAAGTGTATTTAGTTATGAGGTAGATGATTAGATTAGAAGCTCTTCTAATCTCTTGTATTTATTATTTTATTATGTACTATAAAAATGAAAGATTAGTGCCTGGTTTAAGAGTAATGAACATGCAATTTTTGAAATGGTTGATTCTTCTTATGGACATACATCAGTAGGGTTTGTACTGAGTTATTTTTAACACCCTCTTATCAATAGTCTAAGGCTTTATAGAAGAATTCATCTTTTCTATGAAAATATGGAGAATAAATGTAATAGTATGCGCTGAAATTCTAATGAAAATGGAAGACTTTAATTTCTACTTTAGTATACAAACCCCTTCACCTGTTATTTAAGGATTTTTATTAAAATACCCTACTTATATAGAGTAAAAATTATTTCCATTTATGTTGATGAATTTTATTCATATTGTTCTGGTATTGATTTTTCAGAAAAGGGATACCAGTGTGTAGCTTTCTGGAATATTCTATAATTTGTTAGGGCATGAATTCAGTAAGTAAGCATATTTTGTACATTTAAATTTTTCAAGGCACTACATCAGTCCTGTATCATCTTTACTAGAACATTCATGATTATTCTAAAAGCATGTGCTATCTATACCTAATAGCAAATATACCAAACTTCTCAGTGTAATTTCTAAAATAACAAATAATATCTCAATAATTTCAAAATACATATTTATTTTTCAGGGAATGAGAACACATGCCATTATCAATAATTTAAACAACTTTTAAAATCAATAATATTTTGAAAGATAGAATGCGTCTTTAAAAAAACAAACAAAAAGAAAAATACTGTATGATATCACTTATATGTGGAATCTAAAAAAAGGCAAACTCATAGAAACAGTAAATTGATGGTTACCAGGGGCTGAGGGGTGGGAGAAATGGGGAAATGTTGGACAAAGAATACAAACTTCTAGTTATAAAAAGAACAAGTTCTGGGAATCTAATATACAACATGATGATTATAGTTAA
This sequence comes from Diceros bicornis minor, assembly GCF_020826845.1. Classification (NCBI taxonomy): domain Eukaryota; kingdom Metazoa; phylum Chordata; class Mammalia; order Perissodactyla; family Rhinocerotidae; genus Diceros; species Diceros bicornis. The sequence goes on along the minus strand of NC_080759.1, from coordinate 51,380,745 downwards.
TAATACTGTATTGTATACTTGAAAGTTGTTGCAAGAGTAGATCTCAAATGTTCTCATCACAAAAAAGAAATGGAAATTAAGTGACGTGATGTAAATGTTAGCTAATGCTATGGTGGTGATCATTTTGCAATATATAAGTATAACAAATCAGCACATTTTATACCTCAAACTGAGTTGTACACCTTAAACTTACACAACGTTATATGTCAATTATATTTCATTAAAGCTAGGGAAAGAAAGCAAAACCAAATCGAGTCAATAGTTCTTACAGAGCTTGGGGAAAATGTCAAATCTTTAATTTCATAAATACCTATGGTATATGATTATGCTCTAAAATATTTTCTTTCAACTCTGTTTATGTTAGGAAACTATATTTGATGTCTTCACTAGTTATGCCAGTATTTCCCCTCAGAAAATGAAGTATAAAGAAAATGATAACAACGTCTTCTTTTCCATACAATTGAAATTGCTTTTGATTTTCATCTCTCCAGCAGTTCCTTTTTTATAGCCAGCCCCCAATGAATTCTATTTCATATTTATTCCTTTTACTTCTACTAGCTTCTTCCATTGGAATTTTATTGTTTGTTTGTTTTTTAACCTATGGATTTACACATAAAGAGAGCTGTATGCTACTGAATTTATGTTCAGAGTGGCTAAGAGACTGCTGGAAATTGTGGAGGAACGATAATTTTGAATACATATAATTTTGATACTGATGATATACTGTTTTTGCATATGAACTAGGAAATTCAACCTACCCTACATTTCCCACCATAATGCATATTAAAGAAAAATTTGCTTTACAAGTTTGCAAAAACAGATGGCTGTGTACAAAAGCCACAAATTCTAGGAGAAAGAAATATTGGTCCCAAGTCAAATCCAAATCAACAATACAACATAGAAAGCTACTTTTACATGAAATCCACAGTAAGACACTTTTAAAATATTCCTCTATCTTCAAGAATTTTTTTGTCTAATCATGTCCCCTGTGGACATAGTGATTTATACTGTGATTCCTTCTCAATGGCATGAAAATAACACACAGCTGTCATTCTTATTCTTTGCCATAAATATTCAAATGAAATGCTACTTGTGGTTCTAATGCATTACCCATTTATTTTGAAATATGTGATTAAAAAATGTGTAACACATTGCTTAATTTTTCTTTAACCAAGTCTGATTATATTGTCTCTGTTTTTTCCTTCCCCTAAATTATGTTTTTTTGTATAATATGGTCAAAAAATAAATGCTATCTTGTATTATAACAACTGACATAACGATGTTTTAGAATATTGCAAGAATCCAATAAGGCACTTGACAGTAAGGCAAGTTAAAATTTTTCTCTGAATTAAGAGGGAAGTTTTTAAATATCAAATGTCCCTGGCCTACTGTGTACCCTGCAACAGGGGCCTCAATGAGAAAATGCACTCCTACAGCCTGAGAATCCTATAAAACAGTCCAGATTAGAACTTTGAGTTATTCATACTGTGAACACAGGTTTAACAACCTATGACTTGAGAAACATTTGAGAGTCAAATAAAATTTAATTCCAAAAAAGTAGTTGTTATATGCCCATTGAAAAGTTTCCAGGAAGTCATCATACTCAAAGACAAAATATACACTTCAGAGTTCCAAGAAATGACACAAATAATCATTGTAAATGGACTAACTCAAAAAAAGGTAAAATAGTTTCAAACAACAAACCATACTCCCAGGCTCAAAGTGAAAGCAGAGACATTGCAGATTTCAGGTAGCATAACCTTTATCTCTCCATCAACCAAAGTGGCATAAACAAGAAGAGTCTTGTCTTTGGAATGCCTGCCAAAGATATCCAGTTCAACGTTTAAATAGTCTCTGTTTTCATTTTGTTTCCATTTTATTCCAGGCATAGTGTCTGTGTTGTGGATGTGCAATTTTTCCTTCACTATTTGGAGTTTATTTTCCACTTTATTCAGCACTGATAAAGGGGTTGATCTGAAAAGAGAGAGTTAAAATTAATGGTAATTGGTATGGTGCAAATGTAACATTTGTGTTGATAAGCAGAAGGTGGATCTCACTGAGGTCCTCTTCTGTAGGGGTTCATTTTACCTCATTTTCCATCTCTGTGTGTTTAATTGTCCTTTGCTTTCAATTTCATAAGGGTCTTCATATAGACAGTTGTTATGGGCTAAATTGTGACTCCCAAAGATTTATATGTTGAAGTCAACCCTCAGTACCTCAGAATGTGACTAAGATAGGGCCTTTAAAAAGGTAGTTTAGGTTAAATAAGGTCAATAGAGTGGATCCTAATCCAATTTGCAGATGTCCTTATAAGAAGAGGAAATTGGGACACAGACACTTACGGAGGGAAGATGATGGGAAAATACAAAGAGAAGACAGCCAACTACGCACCAAGAAGAGAAGCCTCAGAAGAATCAACCTTATGGACACCTGCATCTTAGACTTACAGCCTCCAGAACTATGAGAAAATAAATTTATCTTGTCTAAGCCACCCAGTCTGTGGTATTTTGTTACAGCTGCTCTAGAAAACTAATACAGCAGGGTTGCTTCATAGTTTAAATACAAACAAAAAGTGAGTTAATAAAAATTGAATCCATGCTATATGTATTATATATATTATACATATAATTTGAATATAAAACATATTTAACTGTTAGTAATCTTATATAGATATACATTCAATGTAGGTACTTATTTTCTTATCCAATACCAGGTGCATTTCAAAATGTAAGGAAAGACTGCACATATATTATATATTACATAACACCTCACATCCTTGTGGAGTCTATGGCAGCACCTGTAATTAGTCATCTTACTAGTTCTACCTAGAAACGTATGAGTATTCACACTAAATGGGATAAAACATATTAATCCGCATCAGCTTAACTGTTCAGTGAGACAGAGTTATAAAACCTTTAGGTTTTTCAAATGTTTGAGAGTGTTGAAATTTCAGATTGTTGATCTGAATGTAGAAGAAAATAATGTAGGATTCTTGTGTTAGTGAACATCTTCCTGAATAAGGACTGTTATGGGTTTCAACCATCCTTGTCATCAATAACATAACATTCTCTGTCCTGTGCTGTTGTCCTTTGGGATCACGTCATTGTCCCTGATTCAGCATCAGCTCTTCATCTTCTTTAGACACAATGTTGGGCAGAGTCTTTGTGGGATCAAAACAAATATATTAATTTCACAGAACCCTCAGTGTTTAATTCCTCAAAATCAATGCTTTCAAGAACTATATATTGTAGTACACACTTTTCTTTCGAAGACAAATATCCTATAAGACACAAACAGGTTCATGTGAAGGTGATGTAACAGAGGATTCCTCATATGATTATTGTAGGATTTTTGAAAATCTGTACTAGTAGTAAATTGCTTTATAAATCTTGTAAGAAGAACATAATCAGCAAGTTTCCTAAAATGATCTAACCATCTTTTTTTTCCCCAGAATTCTATGAGCATTCCACTTGGCATTAGAGTTGCAAATGTCACTTTTTAGGACATGCAACTCATTTTCTTTTGTTCCCATTAGCTCCTGTATAAATTCACAAAATGCTGAAGCTCAAGCATGTTTCTCTCTCGTAAAAGTACATTTCTTCTGAGAGGAGACGACAGAGTGAAGGGAAGGAGATGTTGCACAATGTCCTCCAACTTGCTAGATGAGAAAACTGCAAGTTTGTGTTACCTCAAAATATCTTGCTTCATCTCTCAAAAAAAAAAGAAAATCAAAGGACATACTATTACATGCTATCCTCAGGATAAAGCAGCCAGTGTTACCGGTTAGAAATATTGCAGACATTTCCACGTAGGCTACATCTACTATATTTTATCACACTGAATATCCAGCTTATTATAAAATAGATTTTTAGGCTGTGAATCTATTTTTTAGCATAGGGCAGAAAATAATCTGTGGGCAAATAAACTCTGATAAACAATTAAATGTAAGATGTATCCTGATTTCAGAGTTGTTAAAATGTAAATAAATAAGTAAATGAGTATTTTATTTAATTGAGAAAGTCATGTTTTTATGAAGTTTTTTTTGGAAATCATAGTGAATGAATGTGACAGAAAACTCTAATTTTATTTTGATATCTTGGCTGGGAAATCAAACTTACATCAGACTTCCAAGGTCTTTTTCATTTCATAGGAGAAATCAAGAACTATATTCTTTGACCTTCTTTCTCCATAGTGTCCCTGGCTGGAGTTTGCCAGTGAGGGTCACTAGCAAGGGGTGTATGTAGGAGGAGGAGAAATGGAGCATTCATTGTGTTGAGTCTAGAAAGAATCAGCAAAAGGGAGATGGGTTATTGCTGGTCACCAGATTTAACATGTGAAAAAGTTAAGGCAAATGCATTTGTAACCTTCAGCATTGGCCACAGGGAAGTGCTAAATGGATACGTGATAAAAATACCCATTTTTTAATCATAATAGGGAAATGATAGTATTATTCTTAATTATTTATTTTGTTAATAGATTTACTTACATTGAACATCTGCGTATTTAGGAAACACACTGCTCTTTGTCTTTTATTATAATATCTGTTCAATTTTCAGCTGAATTCTTTATATATTATCAAGCATTTTTTCTTTCTTTTTTTGGGGGGAGGAGGAAGATTTGCCCTGAGCTAACATCTGTTGGCAATCTTCCTCTTTTATTTTTTTGCTTGAGGAAGATTAGCCCTGAGCTAACATCTATGCCGGTCTTCCTTTATTTTGTATGTGGGATGCCTCCACAGCATGACTGATGAGTGGAGTAGGTCCACGTCTGGGATCCAAACCCACAAACCTGGGCCACCGAAGTGGAGCACGCGGAACTTTAACCACTCGAGTGCGGGGCTAGCCCCATATCAACGATTTTTATAACGATAATCAGACTGAAAAAATATTAGGCTATTCCAAATAGGAGGTCTCCTTCCCTTTCCTGATGAGAAAATCTAAAAATTATATTTGGCTTACTTGTAAATACAAATTTTCAGGGTTACACATAAAATAATTAAAGATCTATTTATGATATGTAATTAATTAATTGATATATGTACACATTAAAATTAAGTTATATAAATAATGAATTCATTTAGAAATATTTCTACCCCAATAGTTTATAATTAATTGTATTCAAATTTTTCACACACGTCCTTACCGTCACAGGCTGACAGCACTCCACTAGAGCCTATTTTTTAGATAACTCTTAAAATCCACATACGATCCTAACACTGGAAGTTGTATCCTAATCCATAAGGTTAAGGTTGACTGTGCTGTTCAGATCTCCTCTATCATTAGTGATTTTTTTTTTTTTTTAGTTTTCTATTACTTCTTAAGAGAGGCACATTAAAAGCTACTAGAATAATTGTAGAATTATCTACTTTTATCTAACATTACTCCTTAATATCAAACATGTAGAGATATTTATATCTAATGTATATTTAACCTATAGATATATTAATCTATATGTGGATATATAATATAAAATATGATATATATAAACATAATATATAGTCATATTATCACCCTTTAATTCTATCAATTTTTGCTTTATTTATATAAGGTTTTAATATTAGGCCCTATTCATTTATAAAAGTTACATTAGTTTTCTACTATTGTGTAAGAAATTATGACAAAATTAAGAGTTTAAAACATTTGTTTAGGGCCCTGGTGGCCTAGTGATTAAGTTCGGGACACTCCACTTCAGCTGCCTTGGTTCGGTTCCTGGGTGCAGACCTACACCACTCATCAGTGGCCATGCTGTGGTGACATCCCACATACAAAATAGAGGAAGATTGGCAACAGATGTTAGCTCAGGGCAAATTTTCCTCAGCAAAAAGACCACATTTGCTTACTAGCTCGTAGCTCTGTATCAGAAGTTTGGCATCTTGTGACTTGGTTTCTCTAGTCAGAGTATCAGCAGGCTGAAGTCAAGATGTCAGTAGGGTTGAGTTTTCATCTGCAGGCTCTGGGGAAGAATCTGCTTCTAAGATCATTCCGGTTTTTGGCAAATTCATTTCCTCGAAGTTGAGGACCCTGTTTGCTTGCTGACTACCAGGTGTGCTGCTGTCAGAGTTTAGAGGCCATCCACATTACTTGATTGAATACCAAGTATACATATTTTAGAACCCTTTATTTCACAAATCCATAAGGGAGGCAAGGTTACTTGTAATAGCAGTATATTCGAAGAAACAGAGCGTCCTAGAGAACTGGATAGGAAAAATGTGGTGCAGAACATGCAACACTGGGTGGAAAAAACAATTAAATAGGTGTACCTATAGCAATCTGGTTAAATTTAAAAATCATGCTGTCAAATAGAAAATATTAGACACAGACTGTGATCAATGGCATAAAACAATGTATGTAAATTAAAAATAAATACATATATAAACTAACTGCATGTTGGGAAAGCAGTTAGTTTATAAAGAAAAATAAAACTAAATTTCTACCTTATACCATGTAAAAATATGTACTTCATAATCTTTGTCATACATTTAGTATGTGTGCCAATGGGGAAAATATTTGCATTTTATATCACAAATAATTTCTTGAATAAATAAAGGAATCCACAAATCGAAGGGAAAATATCAAAAACCAATGGAAAATGTGAGCAAAAAATATTGAAAGAATTCACAGAAAGGGAAAAATAAAGAGCTCAAAATCCTATAACATATTTTGAACATCACCCACAAAAAGATAAATCAAAATCAAAAAAGAAAAAAAAAGAAAAACATAATATCTTTCTTCTTTTTAAGATAGCTCAGCAGGATCTGTTTTAAAAACTCAACAATCTATTGAGAAGACACTCAATGATCTTTTATCCATTTCAAAGTCTTGCACAATTTTTCCTGGCACAAGGAATGCTCTATAGCAGGAATTGGCAAACTTTTTATGTAAAGGGCCATATAGTAAATATTTTAGGATTTTCTGGCCATAGAGTCTCTGTTACACCTATGCAATTGTGCTGTTGCAATGTGAAAGGAGCCATAGATAATACATAAATAAATGAGCGTGGCTGTTTCCAATAAAACTTTATTCACCAAAAACAGGCAGTAGGTGGGATTTAGCCAGTCGGCTGAACTGTGCCAACCCCTGATCTATGGCATTTTCCTAGAACCTATTACTAACAAACATGTTAAAATTGTGCCTACATTGGGCCACCAAGCAGTTGCATATGATAGATTTAAATCTTACTGGCAACACTCTTATTGGGATCACTCACCATAATTCTGTATATCTCTGCTTAAAACACTAAAGCAATCGCAGTGACTACATACATTGGATGTAAAAAAAGTCAATCATTTCAGTCATATAATCAGGAGTATGTTATCCTCGGAATTACTTTACATGAAAATAGGTATAATTGGGTTCCAATTAAATGAACTAATCTTGTCCAATTCTTAGATATTTTATTCAATTATTTATTTGTTAGTTCTGATGAAATCTTACACATTTTGTTGTTATTCCTCAACGTTTCATAAAAGATCTTTTCAATACACAACTCAACTGGCTAACTTCACTTTAACTCTACAATTTCCAGTTACGTTTCAAAAATATATTTTATTTATCCTTTTTCTTAAAGGAAATGAGCCTAATTTGACTCTCACAATTTACTGGAAAAATGCTATTCATTATAGACTGAATCAAAAGTCCAAATTTCAGAGCAAATTTTTGGAACAGGGACCTGTGCAGACAGAATACTTTTTCAGGGAGAATGGTATTCTGGTTTATTGGCATTCTGATTGTGGTTAGGGAATGATGCCACCAGACCTAGAACATGATAATAACAGGCATTTTAGTCATCAGATAGTCCAATGAACTTTTTTTTGTGTGATAAAACAAAGACTCAGTGTGCTTAATCCAGACTAATCCAGGGTTATGTGCTTTATTGTATTTGTGTCCATATTTAAAGCTCTTTAATGTGTGTTAATATTTTCTCACAATAATCCTGCGAGTTAGTTAAAGCAATGCTATTATTCCAATTTTTTAAAAAAATCAAATTCAAATTCACAAAGCTTGAAAATCATAAATCTAGCAAGTAGCTGAACTGAAATTCAAACTGATGTCTTCTGCAATACTTCACTAGTAGTGTTCTGACCTGAGTCCACCACAATCTTTATCTGTTTCTTTGTTGGCATGGAGAAAATTTTGAAAATTTGCATCATGATTAACATTAAAATATATATTTTAATTACTTATAAAATATTAAACCTCATGTTAACTCTTAGGATAGAAATCATTCTTGTGCAACTGGAAGGAATGAAGACAGCTTACTGATTCACTCAGCTTCCAAAGCAATATCCATGACATTAAAGGCATCACCTAATCATATACTTCTAGTTGGAGTAAAACAATTTTTGCACATAGTTTAAGCTGCAGGATATAACACATGGTAGGTTAAACAACACGTCTCATCCTTCCTAGTAAGGAACTACTTCCAACAAAAATTCCTATGACGGCATGGAAGATGAAACTCATGAAAATTAAAATGAATAGTGAGTAACCCTAACCCCCCAAAATCAAACTTTAGTAGAAATAAGCTTAGAAAAATGGTATGCCAAATAGACTATGTATATAAAAAAATTGAAAACAAAATGCTGGGATTAATTTTTTTAATGTCATACGTAGTTTGTAGCAAGGTTATTTCCGTAGAAGCCATGCAATACGTATTTGTTGAATGAATTAATGAAATAACCAATGTTTTATTTAATATTAAATGATGACAAAAGAACGTAGCATTTTGAGTATGATCTCAGGTTTGGAAGCAAATGGTGGAAGGGAGTGATGGGAGGAAGGAAGAGAAGAAGAAAGGAAGAGAGAGGTGAACCAAAGAAGACGTGCACAAGAACAACGTGGCAGTAAGGAGTATAACAAAATGCCAAAAATCAAAACACTGCATAGTGGCAAAAAAGCTGGCTTTGTTTTCTTTCTTATGGTTTTCCGTATTTCTTAGATTTTCAATAATTGTTTTGCATTTAAAAATTTAAAAGTTGTTTCAGCTCTCAAAATCTCGCCATGATATTTTTCTAATTAAAACCTAACTCAGTGTTGTAAAGAGAATAATAAATAACGTAGGACCTGAGCCAATAATACAGCTAATAAGAATGGTGTCCACAGGTTCTCCTATCAATGATTTCCAACTGATCCATGAGCCCTGAAGATTTCGTCAACCCATATCACTGCCTTTCCTGGATGAGGCTGAGAGCAAGTGACAGGACTCTCAGTGATTAGGCTAAACTCCATCAAGGTCAATATAACAAAGTTCTGAATATAATTTTCTTTGAAGGAAAGTTTTGATTGCCAAAAAAAGAGAGTTTATTCTTATTATCTAAATATCTGGCATAGCCAGTGGCAAATAGAATCAGTCCCTACCTCTGTGATTTTGTAAATAAATGCCATTTTTTATTCCATTCTGCTGGCTGCTCTCTCATAAATTTAAAGTAACATAATAGCAGCTTGCTTGTTGCATTGATTTTACAACCTTGAGGTGTTCTTAATCTGGGAAAAAGTAAACCTTTATTAACAAGTTGTCATTTTCACAGCAGATAATTCTAAGTTACAGGATTTCATTAGGAAAGGAAAACATCCCCTTCCAATAATATGGAGTGGTTAAGATGTTATCTAGTTAGCATGCTGATTTCTAATTTTCTAAATGTATAACATTGAAAAATTTCATTTATTTACATTACATAATATTTTAGAGGTTATTTATTTGAAATTAATGTTCATTGAAGAAAAAAAGGGCAAATGATGCCTTTCATCTTAATGCAACAAGACAAGGAATAGTTACAATAGAAATAAGGAAAAAAGGCCAAATTACATAAATAAAGGATGCATTAAAAGTGTAACTTCCAAGGATTGAGCCAAGTAATCCTTTCTGATTTAGGTATGTTATAAAACACTAGATATCTAAAGAAAATCTTCTTTAATTCCATCTTTGTTTTTTTCTCTTTTACCAGATGTCTGTCTGACAATTAGAGCAGAGCTCTCTCTGTTCCCACGTAACACTATTCATCGATGTTCTGATGTTCTGCACCTACATTTGAATGGACCGTTACAGGTGGAAAAAGTGCTAAAATCAGCTGTGCCACAGCAGTATTGATTTGGATATTCTTATTTATTCTTCCCTCTCCTGGAAAGAGAATACCTCCTAGAGAGGCTGAAATTCACTTCTATCATCAAACAGTTTAGAATACCAAAAGAGTTGTTTTTAATAATTCTCTTTATCCTAGAATTTTGGAGATCAGAATTTTACAATTGGATCCTGAACAGCTGTTTTGGTATTCCGAAACATGGCTGGTAATAAGAGGAGAGAATTTCAGTCTCACTCCATGATGTAAATGAAATTTAATCCAAAATTGTGTTTGGAAAGCAATTTTTTGAAAGTGCTAAAATGATACATTTATTTCTATTCACTGTGAGCCAGGTGCCCCCCAGCCATTCCACACTGTGCACCAGGGAAAGAGAGAGAGAAAATGCCTTTTGAAGACGTAGAACATATGACATGCCAGAGCAACAGAGAGCACGGTACCAGGGAGAGGATCACAGTGGCAAGAAAGACAGGCATGCAAACAAAGCTCTTCAACCTCGGGTCCTAGATGGTGCAGGTGAGTCAGGCTGAAAGGAAAACAAAAAATCAAGGAGGTGAGAGCCTGAGATTCCCCTTTTGCCTTTCCTCCATCTCCCATTCACATGTGTCCATTTTCTATTTTCTACCTACCCAAAACAGCTACAGGAAAGCAACCTGGCGAGGAGCCTGGCCTAATTTGGCAGAAGGAGCACCTCTTATGGACTTCTAGGAATTTTCCTTGGGGTTCATGTAGATAAGAAGATATCCTGGAGCTACCTTCCCCCAATCTTGTTAAAGGGACCTAAAGATCGCTGATGGGGCTAGCTGTGAGCTGACCAGGGAGGTCCCTGTGGCTGGGCTTGCATTATCTTGTAGCTGGAGCAGCAGAGAAGGTAGGATTATGTCCAAGGCAATTAAAGCTAACTGCTCCCTTGGCCAGAGAGAGATGACAAAAGGAAATCTGAGAAACCAAACCATCTGAAAGAGGCTGAATAAATTGGTGGAACAGACTAAGTTTACTGAATTAGATATTTTTCTGCTCCACCTCTAGTGGAATGGGGACATGGTATGGGGCACAGATAAGTAACTGGACATTTAAAGTGACATATCTTTGTATAGTGAGCATAGTGTGTATATTTGTCATCACACTACAATTACTTTTCAAGGAATGCTGGCTCATAATTTTCCAGGGAATAAAATTACAAATTCTAGACAATCTGTGTGCCACTTGAGGATGTGATAACATTGGTGAAGATGAGACAGGTTCAAGTAATTTAATTACTAATATAAAATAAAACATGTGGATAAGAACTTTAATTCTTCTTTTTTTTTCTTTTTAGGGGAAGATTTGCCCTAAGCTAGCATCTGTTGCCAATCTTCCTCCTTTTTTCTTCCTTTTAAGCCCACAAAGCCCCAGTATATAGTGATGTATGGTTTTAAGTTCTTCTGGTTCTTCTCTGTGAGCCACTGCCACAGCATGGCTACTGACAGACAAGTGGTGTGATTCTGTGCCTGGGCACTGAACCCAGGTTGCTGAATCCAAGTGCGTGGAACTTTAACCACTAAGCCATTAGGGCTGGCTCAAGAATCTTAATTTCTAATACCTTGGATTAATGAACCTGTATTGTGAATCAGCTCAAACAACTTACAAGGCCACTAACATTTTTACAAACAGAAAAAGGTCAGGTCTTTGAGATATTTTTAAATAAGACAGAAGAAAATGGTTCCTTGTTGTGTCTTAATGTTCTTGGACTATCTTTTATTTTAACCAGTCTCTGGAAGAACATAATGGGATAATTATTTTGTCAAAAAGAGGATGTGACTATTTGTGTAAAAAACAAAAAGAACCAAAGAGGAAAACATTCACGAGTTGGCTTTTGTTCTTTTAGGAAGATAAACACTGTGATTTTCTATATGCATGTAGAAGTGTAATTTTATGCCTATTGTTCATGCAGGGAGAAAAATATTTCTGGGCTTTCAGTTCTTTAGAAGATTGAAATGACTTTTTTTTTTAAATAATTTTGACTGTATTAGGATCCTAGAATCTGGATGCTGGGCTTATATGTGTTTTCTTGCATGAAAATAGTAATAATTCATTAACCAAATAATCCTTTTCCCTCCTAGAATATTTTATATCTAACAATTCATGCCAATAAGTGAGAACCTAGCATAATTGGAAGGTGTATAAAGTAATTATTAAATCTTAAGGACACAGAGTGTATTTCCAGTATGTGTGTGTGCATGTGGATGTGTTGTGGAGATTTTACAGTCAAATGGCAAATACCATTCAAGACTTTCTAGTTCTTCACTCTCCATAAGGCTTGACCTTCCTAAACTCTGAAGATTGAATGCTCAAAAGAATAATATGTTTTGCTACAAGTATAGCAGTATACAAAACGGAGAAAAAAGGATCAAGAAATTGAGCCATGATCCATTAAGCCATGTCTTTTTGTAAAGAAAGAATTTGCCAATGTAACTTAACAAATTTTAGCATTTTGAATTGAAAGAGCATTTTACAAATGAAAATGTGTGCAGGGGCATAATGATTTAAAGCAAAGGATAGAATGCTGCTTCTGTATATTGCCCCACCTTCTCTCTGCTCTTCAGTATTTTGACAAAGCTTGCCATATGTGTTTCCCTTTATATTTGTTACAGAAAATTAGAAGAGGCCCCAAAAGCACCACAAATGAATCAAGGCAGAGTGGATAAATGTGAAAGGAGTTTTTTATTGTTCTGAAGGGTTTATCACGTATTCTTCAACTCTTATCTCAAAAAGGAAGCTGATATTACATTGACCGGTATATTTTGAAGCTCTATTCCTAAAGAGAAACAAAAACAAATCTTTTTAATTCCAAATTTTATGTTTTGCTCTTTTGTTTGCTGTTAGTTTTAGAAATAAAGTTAGCAAGCAATGATGGTATGAAAAAAGAGCAAAACTTAGCATAAGAGGGGATTTGATTTCAAATCTAGCATTGACAATTATAAGATATTGGACCTTGAGACAAGTACTTGATACGATCTGCGCTTAGTTTTCTCATTAGTAATGGGAATAATAGTGTATGTCTTTCTGAGTTGAAATGATTGCTAAAGGTCATCATGAAAATAAAGCACACGGGCAACACTCAAATAGTAGCTACTCAAGACACAAAAATACAGTTGGGTTTTTTTCTTATTAATGTCCACCTTAGAATAGAGAAGCAATTGTCCTGTTTTCTTTGCATCAGAATTCCTGGAGAGTTTTAAAATAATTCAGATGGTTGGAGCCAAAATTTGATGATCTGGTGTAACTGATTCAGTTGGTCTTGAGTTGCCGTGGGCTACACACGTACACACACACGCACACACACACACACACTTACTATGGAAGTATATTAGAGTGAACACACCTTTGTAACCAGCATCCACATCTAGACATAGTCATTACCAGCACCCTAGAAACTCTGCTTGTGCATCTTTCCAAGTACATCCCTCAGTGACAATCACTATACAGATGTCTAATAGCAGAGATTACTTTTGCCCATTTTTGTGCCTAGCAACCATTACTCAGCATTATGTTTGTGAAAGTCATCCTTGTGGTTGTGTATAGACATAGATAATTGTATCTACTAATTGTATCTAACTGTACTAATTTCATCTCATCTAATTGTGTAATTGTAATCCATTCTCTAAATACATCATAACTTCTGTACAGTATTCTTTCTCTTCTTCAGGAGCATATGGGTAACTTTTAGATTTTGGCTAACAAGAATAGGGCTGCTATCACATAAAAGCATATGGCTTTTTGTGAACATATGTTGGATATTTTCCTGCGAATGGAATTTCCCAGTTATATGGCATTCATAAGGTCAGATTTAGTAGATACTGATTATTTTCCAAACTGACTGTCTCAATTTACCTTCTCACCAGCACTACATGAGAGGGCCAAGGACTGCACATTTTTTACCAACACTTGCATTTTCCGTAGTTTTTCATTTGAGCCATTGTGGTGGAAGTATGATGGTACAATATTGTAGTTTTAATTTGCATTTCTTGGTGATTTATACAACTGAGCAATCTTCATGGTTTATTGTTCATTTGGATGTCTTTTTTTACAGTGTTTATTGAAGTCTGTTTGACCTGTTTTCTATTATTTTGACTGAGGGGTTTTTTTTAAATAACATTATATAATCTGGGAACGAGATATTTGTTTGTTTGTTTTTGTCAGATACCTGTATTATAAATATCTTCCCTGCTCTGAGGACGACCTTTTAATCTCTTAGCACTATTCTTTGATACAGAATTTCTTACTTTTAATATATTGCCAGATTTATCATTTTTTAAATATTAGTGATTTTTGTTCACTCTTTAGGAAATATCTGCCTACTCTAAGATAACAAAGATTTGATGTGTTTTCTTCTCAAAGTTCTATCATTTTTCTCAAAATTAGATTTCAAATCTATTAGGGATTTTTTGGTGTGGGTGCTAGTTTGTTTCTAAATACTCTGCTCTGTTACACTAGACACTTGTCTTATCTGATACTACGCTATCCTAATTACTCTACCTATTTAAACGCTCTTGATGTTTGATTGGTTAAGTCCTCCAGTTGTATTTTCTTTTTCTTCAATTGCATTGCCTATTTGTGGCTCTCTGCTTTGCCGTATGGATTATAGAACAAGCTTATTGATTTCTACTCCCCCCAAAAAATTTCCGGTATTTTTATTTGGACACTGTGGAATCTACAGATTACTTTAAGAAGAATTGAAAACCTTACAATATAGAGTCTTCTAATCCATCAGAGTGGTATATCCTTCCATCTATTCAAGTATTCTGTAATTTCTCTCAATAACGATAATTGTTATTTTTAGCTAATTTATTTCATGCCTATATTTAATCATATTTTCCTAAGTATTTATTATATGTATCACATATCATGATATTTATCCACTTAGAGTATACAATTATTATATTCTTAGAATTACGTAACCATCACCACAATCAAATTTAGCGTACTTTCATCACCCCAAAATGAAGCCCTGTCATTCTACATTAAAGCCCTAGACAACCACTAATGTACCTTCTGTCTCTATAGATTTGTGTATTTTGGATATTTCATATAAATGGAATCATACACTGTATGATCTTTTGCAACAGATCTTCTTTCACTTAGAATAATGTTTTCAAGATTTACCCAAGTCACAGTATGTATTAATAATACATTCCTTTTTATTGATGGATGCTATTCTATTCTATGGACACATCATGTTTTATTTATCCATTCACTGATTGATGGTCCTTTGGATTTTTTCCACTTTTTGGCTAAGATGAATTATACTGCTACAAACATTCATGTAGAAGTTTTTGTGCTGCAATATGTTATCATTTCTCTTGGATATATACCTGTTAATGGAATTGCTGGTTTACACTGTGTTTCTAACGAATTTTTTATCCTTAATGAACTTTTAATCTTTTGAAGAACTGCTAGACAGTTTTCCAAAGTGGCTGTGTTACTTTACATTTCCATCATCAATATAAGCAGGTTCCAATTTTGCCACATTCTTGCCAAAACTTTTATTTCTGTTTTGATTATAGCCATTCTAGTTGGTATGAAGTGGTATCTCATGGTTTTGATTTACATTTCCCTAACAACTTATAATGTTGAGCGTTTTTTCTTGCTATTGGCCATTTGTATATATGCTTTGTAGAATCTATTTTGTTAATTTGCTCATTCTTACATTAGGTCATTTGTCTTTTTATTATTGAATAGTAAGAGATTTTATATATTCCAGATATAAGTCCTTTACCCGATATATGATTTGCAAACATTTTCTCCAATTCTGGGCTGCATTTTCACTTTCTTAATTATATCTTTTTGAAGCATAAAGGATTTTAACTTGATTAGGTCAAATTTATTTATGTTTTCTTTTGTCACTTGTACATTGGGTATCATATTTAAGAAGGTTTTCTTAACCCAACATAATGAAGACTTATGACTATGTTTTTCTCTAAGAGTTTTATAGTTGCAGATCTTAAATTTAGATTTTTGATTCGTTCTGAGTTTTTTTTAATACTATGTGAGTAATGGATTAAATTTTCTTATTTTGAACGACTCATTTGAAACAAACACGGGTGAAGTAGTTTACTTGGGATATGACCCCAAAGCAAAAATGGGGACATCTTGAAAATAAGCAAGGGAAGGGAGACAAGCCACCTAAGGCTTTGTACTAAGGTTCTCCAGAGAAACAGGACCAACAGCATTATATATATATTTAAAGACAGGTGTATATCTATAAAATATATAAATATATATATATATAATATATAAAGAGATTTATTATAAGATATTGGCTCACATGATTATGGAGACTGAGAAGTCTCACAATCTGCTATCTGTAAGCTAGAGACCCAGGAAAGCAGGTGGTGTAAGTCAAAGGCCTGAGGGCAGGAGAGCTGTGGTGTAGATTCCAGTTCAAGTCTGAAGGCCAGAGAACCAGGAGCATTGAAGGCAGGAGATCCATGTCCCAGCTGAGCAGTCAGACAGGGAATGAATTCAACCTTGCTGTGCCTTTTTGTTCTATTCAGGCTGTCCAGAGATCGGACGATGACCATGGGAGAGGGCCATCTGCTTTTCTCAGTCCACCAATACAAATACTAATCTCTTCCAGAAGCACCTTCACAGACACACCAAGAAATAACGTTTAACCAGATATATGGGCATCCCATGATCCACCATGTTGGCACATAAAATTAACTATCATAGGCTTCATTAATAAAATTGTTGCCACTATGGACAACCAGGACTAATCATACTAGCCCTCTAAAGCTGTGCTGTTTAATATGGTAACCAAGAGATATGTGTGACTACTCACATTTAAAATAAAATTACTTTTTATTCCTGAAGGGTCTGAGCTCTTATTTGCTTTATCCTTATGAGGCCATAATATCCAGGGGCATAGAAGTATCGAGACTCTCCCCCGTCGATCCACTGAGGTCCAGACAAACTCTTCCTTGCCTCCATTGTGCAAAGGACCTGG
The DNA here is from genome assembly GCF_020826845.1 of Diceros bicornis minor. Lineage (NCBI taxonomy): Eukaryota > Metazoa > Chordata > Mammalia > Perissodactyla > Rhinocerotidae > Diceros > Diceros bicornis. The sequence goes on along the minus strand of NC_080759.1, from coordinate 51,363,682 downwards.
GATTGCCGCGAAAGATGACAGGCATGAGGAGCCCAAAATGACAAGGTGGTGGTCCTAGCTTTAATTTATAAACAACACTTGCTGTATCCACCTGGTAGTCATACTATAACACACAACCTCCAGTAACCAGGACAACAGCCAGAACTTCAATTTTAGAGGACCAGAAGTATATATTACACAAGTGGGTAACTGAGTGATGGCGAGCAGGTCTAATCCCATTCCCACACTTTGGGTACTGGACCTGCTCATCCTAGCTATTGGCAACACAGCACCACAAGTTACCTGTTTGATCACGGCATTCCAAAGGGTAGAGCTCCAACCATTGTAGTGTGTTGCCCCAAACTGCCACCGTTGGTGAGCATTAAATAAGCTTTTCCATCATTCTGTCTGCTGGGTTCCTTCCACTGGACACTTATCCACTGACACTCGCACCCCACTGATTCAGAGTTGCCATTAGGAGCATAAAATCCCCTGCACTACTGACTTGTGCATGTGTGTGACTGTTCAACTGTCTGTGGTTTTGGAGATAGCCCTAGGGCAGCAAAACAAGACTGCCTATGCTTAACGTGGAAAACTAGCAAAGTAAATGGAGTTGTCCGGCAGAGCTGCCTTGACAGCTGGTGGGCCAAGGACACATGGCATGGTGCATCAGAAGTGTTTTTTACAGTATGTATTTATTTTCTTTCTTCCCTTGACTATAGGTCTCTATCATGTTCAACATTATGCCCAGCAAATACCGTAAGGCTTGGCAGTGGTAGATCTTCAATGAAGATGTATTGAATGTATGACTGAATAAATGTATTCATTTTGTGAATAAGCATATGACTTCCTTTTGTTCATTATATGAAACATAAAATTATTAAGATTATTAAATGATCAAGTCTAATCTCTTCTTAAGGTAAATATTAATATTTTATTGAACGAAGAGTTAGTAAAGATGTAACAAATTTCATTAGTTTATCTCAGATGACATTTTTCATCCTGTCAGTATATTGGAGAGAACATAGATGTGGGAGTCTGACGAAATGGAGCTTAAGAACTAGCCTTAACATTTGTTCATTCAGAATCTGTTTCTCCTCCCACAAATTATATTTCATGGTGCTGATTGAAAAATGGAGTACTAGGGGCCAGCCCAGTGGCGTAGTGGTTAAGTTTGCACACTCCACTGTGGCAGCCTGGGGTTCGCAGGTTCAGATCCTAGACGTGGACCCATGCACTGGTTATCAAGCCATGCTGTGGCAGCATTCCATATAAAGTAGAGGAAGATGGGCACGGTTGTTAGCCCAGGGTCAATCTTCCTCAGCAAAAAGAGGGGGATTGGCAACAGATGTTAGCTCAGGGCTAATCTTCCTCACGCACACACACACAAAAAAAACGGAGTACTTAACATGATATATTCACCAAAATGGTACCTATTATAAATAGTAAAATTTAGATGTTTTCTACATAATCAAGCAGTACAGCTTTAGAATAAATTACTTTCTATCTCTAACTGTGGATATATGAGCTTACGATATTGACTCTGCCTAGAGAATTAGAGATAATTCTACACTAAAAGACTTGATGTCTCATAATGTAAATTATATTTTAAATCAAAACTCACAGTTATCAAACTACTGTATAAACTAGAGTTTAGATACTCAAATTCATATCTAAATTAGTAACAGAATTAAAAAAGATGTCACGAAATAAGTAATTTCACACACACACACACAGAAAGTGTGAAGAATTGTTGTGATCGATGTAGTCCAATCAGGTAAATTCACTGAAATATGCAAGTCACAATCCTGATTGATTTGGTCTTTAATTTCACTAGCTAAAATATGAAATATTCTCAATTAATTAAATCTTAATTTTAGGCCCATGCAGAATTACTTTCTAAAAGTCTTACCAATGATCTCTATTTTCAGCTCTTTGATAAACACATTGAATTTCCAGGTCAATGTATATATTATTTTTTTGGTGTCACACAAAGACCCTAATTCATTCATCTTTAATTCAAGAATGGAAAGTTCAGCTATAGTACCAAGCAACTGAAATTTATGATGTGAAGATGGATTAGTTGCATTTCATCTCAAAATGGCATTGAACTTTATTCACCCTTACAAGCATCTCTACTTGCTCACAAATATGAAATATTTCTTCTTTGACAACAAGGGAGAGTGAAATACAGCAATAATTGTATTGTGCATGCAGCATCTGTTGCTTCTGTGCCAAGAAGCATATCTATAAAGAAACTCTTCTCTCATAGGCTCCTCACAGGCTTCTAAAATTTCAGAGGTTGATTAGGCCAGTATGTTTTCTACTCTTCTCATCTTTTATTAATGGTTACTTGTTCTTACATAATATGTTTCTATTATAATTATCACTTACCTGGGAATGGACTCTAAGTGATTTCCAGTAATATTGCCCATCCTTGAGCATATCGTTTTATATGTAGATAAGTATTTTTTTTTTGTGAGGAAGATCAGCCCTGAGCTAACATCAATGCTAATCCTCTTCTTTTTGCTGAGGAAGACGGGCTCTGAGCTAATATCTATTGTCAATCCTCCTCCTTTTTTTCCCCCAAAGCCCCAGTAGATAGTTGTATGTCATAGTTGCACATCCTTCTAGTTGCTGTATGTGGGACGCGGCCTCAGCATGGCCGGAGAAGCGGTGCGTCGGTGCGCGCCCGGGATCCGAACCCAGGCCGCCAGTAGAGGAGTGCGCGCACTTAACCGCTAAGCCACAGGGCTGCCCTAGATGAGTATTTTGGATGATAGATATCTAGAATTGGAATTTCTGGTTGAAAATATTTATACATTTATAATATTAAATACAAATCTCCCAATTATCTAAGGAAAAAAGACTTTGTTTATGTATACGTTCACCAACACTATATGAAATTTTCATTTCCCAAAACCTTGCCAATACTGGGCATTGTTGAGCTCATTTAAAATGTTTGTAATATGATGGGTTAAAAATATCATTGAAAATCTCTTTAATTCAGTTGATTGATGCTGAGCTTTAGTACGGTTTTTATGTATGTATTGGTGGTCATTTTGACTTTTCAATTAAATAAAAACACTTTCTTGACATTTTACATATTAAAAACTACAGTATATCTTTACTTTGCCTGTACCTGAAATGTATCTCCATACATTTTGTAACTTACTGGCCTCTTCTTCTTCACTGGCTAGTTTAGTTATTCTCCGTTTACATATTACTGCAACATACCCCCGCCCCATCAAATCATTGGAACAATGTGCAATAAAAAATAAAGATACACCTAAATTTTAATGTTTCCTCTTTCTTTGCTGGCTCTTGCTTAGTTCAGATTCTTCTTACCATTGCCTATACTCTTTATTTGTCTCCTCTGCTGTTTCTGTGCTATCCTGAATGCTATTTTCCAAAATCAGAAATTATGGCAAGATGGTGATATAAGCTTTTATCTCTAAATACTCCTCTCTCCTCCTGATTTCCAATGAAATTATCAAAAGAAGCTTTTGACATACTAGGAATTTCAATATTTTAGCCAAATATAGTACAGGAAAAATCATATTAATAAGAGAGCAGTCATCCAGTTCTTCTGCTTTTTTCTGAAAACTCAATATGATCTAGATGCATCTACAGAAAATTTAGATAGAATCCCTAACTTAGTCATACCGCCTAACTTCGAGGGGTCTGGATAGGAAGCAAGATTCTGTGCTGGAGCACTTAGAGGTTACTTTTATTTCCTCTAACCCCACTAATTGCTGCTCTTGGCATCAACATCCACAGAAATCCAGTATCCACACAGTAGCTTTTAATTCAACCTTATATCAGGCCCAAAAGTTTATGTCACACAGAGGTCGGGTGAGGGGGTCTCTTACAATAATATAAAACTTCTTAAGACAAAACGAGGAAGACTGTTTTGCCTAATGTCTACACGGACTTTTTTGGAGAGATGAGTGGGGAGAAACGACAAAATAATTTATTTTTAGGGAGAAGTAAAGCCAAATAAAATACATTCTCTGTGGTAATTATTAGAATTGTTTGAAAATATTTCAATTTACTTCTTGAATCACATAGTATGATTGCACACTTCTACCTGTAGTAAAGCTAGGTAGGAAGATGTGAATTATTGGCTAATGAAATATTAGTAGGGGTGATGTGTGTTACCTCCTGGCAGAGGCCATAATAGTCACTGCGTGGCTGACCACAGTAAGGATGGAAGCACATAATGAGATGGCATCTTCATCAGCACGAGTTCTTGAGTGATTGTGATAGGCAGAATCTCTTGGTAGCCAATATTAGACAAGTGGTGTGAGCACAAAATACACCTCATCACTAAACACACTGGAGTTTGGAACTCCATTTTAACCAACATATTTCCTTCCTAAATACTAATATAAATAATTGAGGACAAAGTTGAGTTAACCAAGATATATGAATTTCAAGAATATGGAGGTATGGTGTAAAAAATATAAAAATTTTAAAAATGAAAGAAAAAAAGCTATAACTTTGTCTTAAGAAGAGAATTCAATTGATTATGTGTCATACGTGAAAATAATCATGTCTTCTTTTCTGCCCCCTCCAATAACAACAACAAAATATCAGTTCCACAATGCTAAACCTAGAGACCTCATTACCTGGTCTCCTTCACCCTCTGGCTTCTGGATGAATGGCATGAGTAGAAAATCACAGCATTGGAAGAAAGAGTGATAAGGGTATTTTTTCCCTCTCCCATTTCTTTGGCACTGTGTTCTGATTGTGGAAGTATTCCTGTTTTGTATTCTTTTATGAGATGGTCAATCAGGTATAGCCACAAGAAGAGATACAGAAGAAGCTCCAGAAAACAAAGTTTATTATACTCACAGGTCCTAGAAACAGGAGGCACAGCACACCACACAAGACCACATGGAATAACACCAAGGTGAGCAGGAAGCAGAAGACTGGAGCAAGTGCATGGTTTAGGCGTAAGCTTATATTGGAGTTTCCAAGGGAACGGTAAGGCAGAGCAGGGTAGACAGTTTAGGATCAGCTGGTTTGAATAATTTTGGCAGGTCTGAGCTATAGAGGTGGTCCCCTCTATAGGTACCAGGCAGGTGGCCTGGTACCTGCCCTGGGATGATTAAGGCAGAGGAATATTGCCTCTCACTGACTTCTTTCCTTTGAGCTTTTGGGTTTATTACAGATGGTCAACTCTTCCCACTATTACTAGTCTCTGTGTGCCTCAACATTCCATTTGGTTTTCTAAAGGCTAATTACATCTCAATAAATAATCCATTTACCAAAATCTATTTAAAAAATCTTAGCTGAATATGCCTTTGGTATTCTGCTTGGATCCTGAGTGATTATGTTGATTGCTACCAGGAAATGAATACTTAAGATGGTATTCTGGAATTGGGTTGCTCACATATTTAGTCAGAGTGCAGATAACTAGCTTATTTGAAGTAAGTGGGAAACTGGCTTTTAGTTTCCAGTGCGGGGCACAACACTGGGCCAGCATGTCCCTGTGGCAGGAGTTAGTTACGGGTAAATAGTTAATTTAGTTATGTTGGTAAATAGAACTTTTAGATGGACTGGCTGCTCCAGCTGGAAAGGAAAGTTTAAATGTGAGATAAACCTCAGGTCTTTGACTTACCAAGTCAAAACATACATAAAGAATTAGAGAGATTCAATAGAGATCTTCAAATAATTCCTCTTTATACATCTGTTGAACAGACATGGCTGAAAAGCAGGCTCAAAGTTCGTATTACAAAGTTAAAATTCTAGTAGAATATACAACCTTCCTAAGAGTTTTAAGTGAAGCGTAGGCCATGGTTCAAAGAAGAGGGATATGAATTATGAGAGAGACACATTTGAGCAGACCTATGGAAACTATTTTGAAAACTGAAATATCTTCACTGAGATCTGCTCTTACTGAAGTAGACCAGTGATGAAAACAGACGAATCTGAGCATCAGATCTTCCAGTCTACCTGATGCATGATTTTTCTAGTTCTGAGAAGCAAAAGTATAGAGTAATTTAAAACAATAATGGTTTCCGTCTGGGTGTGTGTGTGTGTGTCAGTGGATAACTGAGAACTTGTCAATGGATGAAAGAGATTGGCGGGGGGGATGTGTGTATATGAAAGGTTATCCAGTTCTGAGCAATGAAAAAAGGTTTTACTACTGACCTTTATAACTATGAAAGTTTCTACACTTGATCTGAGCTCAGAATTAGGGGGAAAAAAAAAAGAAAGAAACTTGAAATATCAATGTGATTTTCTTGAAGATGGAAGGAGAACTTTTCCTATATCTTTGTCAACTAGCCTTTCCTTGCATAAGAATCTTCAGATCATTCACCTGGGGCAGCTGCCTCCATAGAGATGCTATTCTCAGCTACCATTATTTTGTACATGAGCCCTAACTGAGGTTAAACCCCAGCATGGCCCCAAAGATCAATTTCAACTTCTAGTCAAGTTTACAGGACAACAGGATAAACATCTCTGGAATTTAGTATATTGACTAATTATATCAGCAGGACCCCAAGGACATTTGAGATTGGATTATAAGTGTTAAACTTAGGAGGAACAAACATAAAGTTATATCTAATGAATTTAACTACCTGTGTACATTCACCCAGGATATGGAATTTAATGTATTAGGTCAAGTACTTGGGAGTATGTCTAATACATTTCTTGGTTGGTTAATTGATGTCTTGGTTCCATGGTGGCCTATAAACAATGAGGTGGAGATGCTGGCAATTCCTGAGCAGGCTATAAAGGGTCAGAAAGCTTAGTAAAGCAGAAACGCAGAAATGGATTTATTAAGAGCAACTGCTCTGTGTACTCCAACCAAATCTCCCAGAAGGAGATTTGTAAAGGGAATGAGCTCACTTTACAAGGCATTGAGAATTGTGCTGGTAAAGGAAGTAAGAATCTCTCTGAAAAGCTCTGCGGTGACTATCCTCTACAATGTGGAGATGAGTAAGTGATTAGATAGTAGCTGTGTCTTAAATTAGTTGATATTTCCTTTTATTAAGACTAACAGTGTTAGTTAAAGCTATAAGTTATCTTTTGGATGATTTTTCATCGAATCAATGTTACTTTGGATGATTTGGTTAGTTAGGACTTTGTGTCTCTCCTATGCTTGTCATAAGTCCCTTCATTAATAAAAGACAGTAATAAAAAACTAAGTGGAAAAAGTGAGAGTTCTGCTGACCATGCTCCCTTTCTTCTTCCACATCTGTTCATTGCTCTCTTCTTTGCTGCTCTGGTCCCCAGGAGGCTAGTCTGCATGAACTGAATTCATCTAATTCTGTTGCCCCATGGCTTCTGATTCTGTCCAACCAAGGAGAGACATCAACAGGAGAAAAAAAACATGTCAGACGCTAGACTGTGAACCAGACCACATAAATTTTTATCCACTATAATTTTTTAAAATAGAAATATGCCAGAGATTTTAAAACAAATCCAAAGTCAGAATAGTCAAATTAAAAAAAAAAAAAAAACTAATTCCCCTAGGAAACTTTTGATTCATCTGGGAAAAGAAAAAGTCTTTACTATATTTCAGTCTATTTTCTTTTAATTTTGGTGTGAAATAAAACTATATATTGAAACCATTGTAGCCTCAAATAACCTCATTGTTAAGAAAGATTACAAAAAATCCACAGAATAAAATGCAATAATTTAGCAAAAAGATAAATCAGGATAAATTAAAAACTAGTATCAAATCTCAATACATGAGTCAGAAAAAAGAAATGCACAAATAAAATGTCTTATTATTTGTAAATTTCAAATCTGCCTCATCTAATCAAATAAAAAATACAGCATAAACAAAAAGATATTATAACATGACGAAGAAAGATGGACCTAAGCTAGTATTTATTGCTAAGCTTGAAATTGTCAGCGGAATTGTACTTTCCTTAAGAAATCTTTTATGTAGAAAATGACTTAGAAATCTGTAAACAATCCCAAATGCCCATCAAATAGTTAATGTATAAACATTTTGGTATACCCACACAATGGGATACTACTTAGCAATGAAATAAGATGTATGACTGATACATGCAACAACATCTGTGAAATTCAAAAGCATTCTGTTAAGAGAAAGGAGTCAAACACAAAAAAATATAATACCAAATGAATTAGTCTATATGGTATTTTAGAAGAGGTATACTATATGGACAGATTTTAAAAAGTGGTTGTTATAGACACAAAGTTAAATCTAATGAACTTATCCATATTGTACATTCACCCAGGATCTGGAATGTAATGTATTAAGTTAAGTACTTCAGAGTATCTATAATGCATTTCTTAGTTGGTTAATGTCTTGGTTCTATGTGTAGGGGTCATTCACAAAGGGACACAAAGGAAGATGTTCAGCTGATTAAAATAGTCTATAACTCGATTGTGATTATAATTATACAGTTGTATGCATTTGTGAAAATTCATGAGTATGCATCTAAAAGTGACTTTTAGTGAAGTATATTTCAATAAACCTGAATTTAAAAAAAAAAAGTTCCCAAATTTGAACATAAGAACAGCTTAATAGCAATAGAATAAATAAAATACTTACAAGTAATTATTTTTAAAAAAGTCACCAGAGCAAACAGTTTGTTGTATGAAGTATTTACGAATTTTACAGAAAAGCTTTATAAAGCTGTGTAGAATAAATAAAGTGTTTTCTAAAAGATTATCAATAGCTTACTAATGGTTATGGGGAAGAAGTCATTTTTGTTTTGCTCTCTGTTAGCAAATATCACCTATCACAGGCCTTGGAAAACTAGGAAGTATATGATAATTAGTTATTAAATAGATGAATGAACAAGTTAATAAAATGACAATACATTTTAAAATATAATTAAAGTAACTTGCACACAAGTAGAGATAACTTTACATTCAAAATGTTATAGATTTGTTTCAACGTTCGTTAAAGTAACATGTCAAGATTCATTGTATTTATTCCAAAAAATCAAAGTTGATTTACTTAGTAGCAAATACATCAATAATATAAATGCATAATACAATCATTTTAATTTTATTAGTAAGTCAATTAACAATATTTAAACAGATTTTCTTCATAAAATAATTTGCTTTTTGTGAGATAAACAAAGATACTTCCTTAATATTAAAAAAAGCATAGATGGTTTATAACCAATAGGTGGACTTCTGTTTTTGGTCAAGATATAGTAGATTATAGTAGGCCAACCATCTAGCTGCAACAACTAGAAAAACATATAAATTTTAAAAATCAAAATTTTAAAGATATACAGATCTGTGAAGCAAAGAAGACAAGATAAACTAAAATCCTAGGAAAGACAAACTCTTCCTAGATGTTACTTCTTTCCTGGAGGCATTTGCTGATTCTAGATACAGGCTGAGGATCAGGTATCGTCTAAGCAAAGGGAATCTACCGAGGGAAAATGGAACTAGAAGTGCTTTTGAAAGTTGCAGAGGCTACCATAATGGATTAGAATCTAGAATGTATGAGTGTTGTTCTTCCCACTGGGTGTTCGGTGATTCCTGTGTTGGTGCAGGAAGTTGAGGTTGCTGGGCTGAAAACTTCTAAAACTAAGAGTGAAAACAACAATTGATTCTCAGTACTCAGGAAAGTAAGTCCCAGTAATGTGAGGGGCCTAGTGAAGCACGCTCTTGGGCTTTCCTCCTAATATTGTCAGATTTCAATTTACACAGAGCACATAGCTTAAAGAGGTGAGCTTAAACCTCACAAGAGCAGAACTGAATCTACCATAGTCCTTCAGTGATGAGGACAGAGACCTTCCAGGTCATCAAATCTCAGAAGGAAAGAACTGAATACCCCAGAATCTTTCAGTAATACGGACGAAGATTCATCAGGTCATCAAAATCCATGAGCAAGGAATAGAGCAAAACCAGAAGTGGGTGAATCTTAGTAAAAGAGCAACTCATCCCTACTCCATCTCTTTGCTTAGAAGGAAAAGTATACCTTCTTTTAGGAAAATTAGCATCATTTGCAACTTCTAAGATGAGCTTACACATCTGGCATACAAGCAAAAGTTGTGAGACATGAAAAGAGACGAGAAAAAGACCAATAATCAGAAGAAAAAAACAATAGAACTAGATCCACAGATAATCCAGGAATTACTCTCTAAAGACAAGAACTTCAACGTAGCCGTGAAAAATTTAAATACATCTAGATATATAAAATAGAGAAAAAGATGGAAAAATAGATGAAAGATGGAAAATGTTAACAGAGAATCAGAATATATGAAACATTTTAAATTCACATTTCATAACACTCCATAACTATATTCTATAACTAAAATATATGATAATATGAAATTAAATTTTAATAGATTTAAGAGCAGACTGGGTACTTCATAAAATTGGATTATTGAGCTCAAAGAAATGTCCAAACTGTGGTGAACAGAAGAGATTAAGCAATGTGAGTGTTCACCATCAGCTTTTAAAGACTGGGAGGAGATAAGAGTGAGCCTTCCTGATCCTTGAAATTTTATATACTTTGATCTAGGTGTTGGTTATACAAATGTATACATGCTTAAAATTCATTGAGATGTACACTTAAGATTACTTAATATTATGTTATACCTCAAAGCAAAGAAAAATAAATTGTGCACTTAATTGACCAGACTCATGTTTTTTTACATTTTATATGATTTATTTTTCTCCTTGAATTCATATTTCATTAACTCCCACTACCGAATTTTACCCTAATTTAATACATTTCATACCTGAAAGTATTGTAATGATCATCATATATATAATATAAATATAAATATGTTTATATATATACTAGATTTTATTTTTCAGAGCAATTTTTAGGTTCACAAAATTGAGCAGAAGCCACAGTAATTCCCCCATATACACCCTGCCCCCACTCATGTACAGCCTCCTTCGTTATCAACCTCTCCCAAAAGAGTGTGACATTTGTTACATTTTTTACAATTGATGAACTTACACTGACACCTAATTATCACCCCAAGTCCATAGTTGATGTTAGGGTTCACTCTTGTTGTACATACTATGGTTTTGGACAGATGGAAAATTACATGTATTCACCATTATGGTGTCATCCAGAGTAGTTTCACTGACCTAAAAATCATCTGTACTACATCTCTTCATTCCTTCCTCCCCCCAGTCCTTGGAAACCACTGATCTTTCTACTGTCTCCATAGTTTCATCTTTTTATAGAATGCCATATAGTTGGAATCATACAATAAGTAGCCTTTTCAGATTGGCTTCTTTCTCTTAGTAATGTGCATTTAAGTTTCCTTCATGTCTTATCATGGCTTGAAAGCTCTTTTTTTTTTTTTTAACACTGAATAATATTCCATTGTCTGGAGGTACCACAGTTTACTTGTTCATTTGCCTTCTGAAGAACATCTTCGTTGCTTCAGGTTTTGACAATTATGAATAAAGCTGCTATAAGCATTCACATGCAGGCTTTTTTTGTGTGTGTGTGAGGAAGATCAGCCCTGAGCTAACATCCATGCTAATCCTCCTCTTTTTGCTGAGGAAGACCGGCTCTGAGCTAATATCTATTGCCAATCCTCCTCTTGTTTTTCCCCAAAACCCCAGTAGATAGTTGTATGTCATAGCTGCACATCCTTCTAGTTGCTGTACGTGGGACGCGGCCTCAGCATGGCCTGAGAAGTGGTGCGTCAGTGTGCGCCCGGGATCCGAACCCAGGCCGCCAGTAACAGAGCACACGCACTTAACCGCTAAGCCATGGGGCCAGCCCAAGGTTGTGTTTGAACATAAGTTTTCAACTCCTTTAGATAAACACTAGGTTGCTGGATTGTATGGTAGAGTACGTTTAGTTCTGAAAGCAACTGCCAAATGATCTTCCAAAGTGGTTGTATCATTTTGCATCCCACCAGCAATGAATGAGAGTTCCTGTTGCTCTATATCCTCATCAGCATTTAGTGTTGTCAGTGTTCTGGATCTGATCATTCTAATAGATGTGTAGTGGTATATCTTATTGCTGTTTTAATTTGCATTTCCCTGAAGACATATGATATGGAGCATCTTTTCAGGTACTTTTTGCCATCTATTTATCTTCTTTGGTGAGGTGTTTGCTAAGATCTTTGGCCCATTTTTCAATCAGGTTGTTTGTTTTCTTATTATTGAGTTTTAAGAGTTTGTTGTATATTTTAGACAACGGTCTTTTATCAGATATGTCCTTTGCAAATATTTTCTCCCACTCTGTGGCTTGTCTTCTCATTCTTTGATAATTTTTTAATATAAGTAATAAAACAGATTGGAAACACTTCCCTAGCCATTGTCATCTTTATGTCACATGTTGCAGAACTTCTAGACAATGCAATAACAGAAGAAAAATTAGACAGAATATCTATTATAAACTAAAGCAAAATGATGTCTTGAATCAACGAATACATGCATTTATAACTGGGGAAAATCAAATAAATCTCAACAGGAACTGCTTTGCATTTCAGTGTCCTCTTCATATGAAGAACTTTCTATCATTAGAGTAGTGGCTTGCATGAACTTTAAGAGTGAGGTGAATTCTTTTACAGTTGAGAAAAATCTCTCAGTCTTAGATGCTAGATGGAAACAGGAAAAGAATGGAGGCACGTGGAAAAGTTAGAAGAGCATCCACATAATTGCATTGAGTTTTAATGAGACTAAATGAAGGCATAAATTATGGGGATAATTTAAAAATGGAGACACTTAAGCAATATTGAGACTTTCACGTCAAATGATTTTGATCATTGATAATTGGATATGAGGAAGAAAAAGAAAGAAAGAAATCTCCCCACTATTTTTCTTAGGCATTTGGGAAGATCGTATTTTTGCTTGCAGAGATGTAGAAGAGAAAAAGAAAACAATTTAAATGACACTGTGATGAGTTAACCGTGGATGTGCTGAACTTGATATGCTTGTGTAACATCACAGAACAAATGTTAGTGAGTAGCTGTATATAATGGGCTGGAGTTCAAGAGAATTATCTTACTTAAGTACAGAGATATGGGCATTATCAACATATATATGATATTAATACCAACAAGGAAGAAATGCTAGATACTAAGCACTGTTCTAAGTGTCATACATATTATATATATTTTTTAATTTCAATTAACCTCCAAATTGAGATGGAATAATATTATTGGATTCTCATATATCAGAAGATAAACCTGAGACACAAAGGGTTAAGTGACTTGCCCAAACTCACAAATCTCCTAATGAATGGCACTGAGATGTGAACCCAGGCAATTTGCAGCAGGAACAGGCTCTGAAACAAAACATTTTATATTGCTCCTTAAGAGATGGTAGTTAAAATAATGCGAATAAGTGATATCAACCAGGGATAACTCCCAAAATGACAATAAAATGGCCTGAGAATCAAACTTTATGTAAAATCAACAATTAAAAAAGCCCAACTCATAGAAATAGAGAGTAGAATGGTGCTTTCCAGGGGTTGGCGGTGGGGCAAATGGGAAGATGTGGCTCAAAGGGTCCAAACTTCCAGTTATAAGGTGAATAAGTTCTGACTACCTAATGTACAGCATGGTGGTTATTGTTAACAATACTGTATTATATACTTGAAAGTTGCTAAGAGAATAGATCTTAAATGTTTTTACCACAAAAAAAAAAAGAAAGAAAATCGTGTGAGGTGATGGATGTGTTAACTAACTTTATTGTGATAATCATTTCACAATATATAAATGTATCAAATCATCACCTTGTACACCTTAAACTTTTACACAATGTTATATGCAGATTACATCTCAATAAAGGTGGAAAATATATTGGCAGAGAAACAGGAGACTGAGAAAGGAATAGAAATGGGCCCACCAGAGGAACAGAAGAGTAACGAAGGAGTGGAGGGTCACAGTATTCAAGACAATTGAGCTTCTTAAGAACAAGAAAACGGTGGGCTGGCAGTGAAAAGGCCATCAAAAGTGACATGGAATATAGGAACAAAAAATATTGACTGTGCTTAGCAACTAAAAGTTTCAATGATGATCTTGCTGTTAGAACTGTTTGGAGGGTGTACGGAAGAAACACTAGAACTCAGGAGAAGTGTTGGCTTATCTTTTCATTAATTAGAGGCGCAATCTTAAAGAAATCAATTAACCTTTTCAAGTTCTGGAAAAAGACATTTTAGTGTAAAATGGGTGCAATCCCCAGTGTTCTAGCAATCTATATAATTCCATTATAAAAAAGAATCTGCTTTATTATTGCTATTATGAGTCAAAATGTATCTTCATTAAAACATACTAGTGGGTGTGGTGTAGGGGTGGTAGGAAGATATTTTCTATCTTACAGATTAGGAACCAAAATAAGTTAGTGCTTTAAGGAAAAAAAATTAACAATTTATTTTGTTCTCTCCAAATTTCATGGTAAATGTCCTATAGAGAAACGGCAGATGCCCCTGTTAACTTGATGTCTTCTCTGAAAGACAAAAACTAAAATATTTATAACTTGTAATTTTAATAGCACATTAACGTAAATGAAATTTATGAGTGATCAGAAACAAACATTGGAATTTAGCATTTATTAAAATACTTTTTGCAGCAACAGTCTTGCATTTTAAAAGTAAATGAACCTAGATATATTAAAAATATCCTGATATCATTAAAACATAAAAGGTTTTCAAATGTCTGTGGCTTTTATTGCTTCTTCCTTAAAATAATGATTACATACTGACATCTGGTACTCATGTTGCAGTAACTTTGGGACCAGGAGTTATGAACTTAATACAGCATTCTAAACGAATTTCATAAACACAAATCTTGGGGGCATAGAGAATCCAAAACAGCCTTTAATCTATAAATCAATTTTGATTTTCCAATAAATATATGCTCCTCGTGGAAACAATAGTGGCCTAAAAAATTTCTTTCCTAAAAGAATTCTACACCAAAAGCCTTTGAAACTGAACATGATGAAAAACTCAGAATTTCATTAAAAATAAATCCAATTAAACTTAGCAAACATCTATTGCACAGGTACCATTTACCAACTACTGTGCCAAGTCCCTGCCTTTAGTTCAGAACCAAGAGGAAGAATTAGACATGAAGCAATTAAATATGGAACAATGTGACGAAAACATAATAGAGGTATCTATAATTTGCTATGGAATGTAAATCAATTTACTTATGGAAAGTTGCTGGGAAATTTTTCCAAAGATTGTATTATTTTACAGTGCATAAAATAATTTTATCTATATTATCAGAATTTAAAGACAATTTTCTTGGCTGAGTAGTTGATAAGGAAAATTTGCTGCATTGATTTAGAGTTTGGGGTCCACAGTAATTTTGAGAGCCCTTGGAGATTATTTCCCCACTTTCAGCAGACCCTTTCTGGACAGCTGCTGCTGCAGCCAGTGCTCCTAACTCTGTAGAAATGAGGATGTCTGAATTAGACCCACGTTTCTTCAAGTGCATCAAGATGTGTAATATTATACTCTGTGCCACTATTAGCATGATCCCTGAGCGACTTAACTTTCAACATAATCCTGTAGGATTGTTTGTTTGTGTTCCTAATTTACCCATTATGAAGTCTATTTCCAGATTCTTATGCAAGCCTAGTTATGAACATTAGAAACCATATCATATCAAAAATCATATCAAAAGATCCTTCCGTAGATACACTGTAAGGAAATTGGTGTGCATTTCACTTGCAAGTAGCGGTTTAAGGAAACCATAAAATAAACTTACCGTCTCCTACGTATTCAGAGCGTACAAATTCCTGAGTAGCTTGGAGAAAGAAGACTGACAATAATCAGTTACCTTAAATATAGGTTTAAAATGCTTCATTATGCTGATGGAATTATTTCCCAGCCTGAAAAAAATAAGTTGTCATTTTTCTGAGTTATTTTTTGTGTGGGGATCCAGACTGCAAGACTAACCATTACAAAATAAAATACTCAGGACCTAATTAATTCTTGAACCGAGACCCTCGGTAATTTTCACTGTTTCACTATAGGATATAAACATGGACTTGGTCCCTAGATTACAAGTAGTTCTTCTTCAACCCAATGCAAAGTTAATGAGAAGAAATATCAATATAGTGCTTGTGACAGCAGCTAGGCAAACTGTCATGTTTATAAGCAAGACTTGAAAGCAATTCATGCAAATTGCAATGCAGCTTGTCATCGTTGGATCTTGTATGCTATGGGCAAAGGGTCTATAAAAATGGTACTGACAGGTTGCAAAAAACAAAAGCAAAGAATTGTGTGACAGAGAACATTGGGAAGAGGAAAAAGATTTTAGAGAATGAAAGAGTAAATGAATTTAGAGTTTTACAAACATGGAATACTAAAAATGATTGAAGTCTTCCAAGAGACCAGGAAAATAGAGATGTGGAGTGATAGCTGCTAAGCGGGTAAAATTAAAGA
Source organism: Diceros bicornis minor (assembly GCF_020826845.1). NCBI lineage: Eukaryota > Metazoa > Chordata > Mammalia > Perissodactyla > Rhinocerotidae > Diceros > Diceros bicornis. Next base: position 51,347,376 of record NC_080759.1, on the reverse strand, counting down.
ATTAAAAATAAAGAGGGAACCATGTTTATACACAGAGGAAACGAGCAGAAAGAAGGATTATACGGTTGCTGAAAATCAGGGGAATGAAAAAATCTTTTCATCTTTGAAATTAAAATGAATGAGAAAGTTTAATTTTAAATAGTCTAAATAAATTAAACTATTATCTGCACACTAGGTAAATAAGTCATGAGCTTAATTATTTATGAAGAATGTTGCTATGAATTTATATTTCACTGTAGCTCATTGTAATTTTTGGAGCATCTCTGTTTCTTCTGTTTTTGCGCTGGAAATGAATTGTAGAAAGCATAATTACCTGGAAAATAAAATATTAAGTCCCTGGAGAAGGCAAAATGGAACTTCCATGAAGTCTGAGTGGGGGATTGAGTGGTGAGTTTTCTGGGATAGGAATCTTTGTTTTGTTTTTCTTCTTATTCCCAATAGTGCTATAGACTTCCAGAATTGTTAGGTAGATGATGAGGCTGTCTTGTTCCTGCTAAGTCCTAGTGTGTTCCCAGAAAAAGCTATGTATAGGTGTGCTTTAGGAATAAAGCTCTGACCAGAACTTCAAAAAAGGCACTAGTTGTCCCATAAACACAGTTAAGAAAGGGTTCTACATCAAGAAATCTGAGATAGAGGCACAAGAATAAGGATGCCACCAGAAAAATAGTGGGTCTTGGAAACTAAGAAATGCACCTCTCTTCCTCCACTCTTATTTAATCTAATTTTTGAAGTATAGGGTGAAAAATATGGTGCAATTTTTATGTATGTCTTGAATATCTCAGTAATATTATGCATGTTGAAGATTTATTAATTTAATTATACTTTCTACAATATTAAACTAAGAAAATTTGCAGAAGATGTTTTATATGTACACAATAGAATACTACTTAACCATAAAAAAGAAGAAATCTTGCCATTTGTGGCAACATGGATAGACCTCGAGGGTATTATGCTAAGCAAAATAAGTCAAAGTCCAATACCTAGTGATTTCACTCATAAGTGGAAGATAAAAACAACAACAACAAACAAACACATAGATACAGAGATTAGGCTGGTGGTTACCAAAGGGGAAGGGGGGAGAGAGGCGGGCGAAAGGAGGAAAAGGGCACATGTGCATGGCGATGGATGGTAATTAGACTTTGAGTAGAAGCAGCAAATATATAAACATTCTTCCATCAAAACTTGTGTACCTGTTATGTGCTAGGTTTTATGGTCACTGGGGGATAACAATAACAGCATATGTGTCGTGCAAATGTTATTATAATTGTTGTTGTTGGTGGTGGTGGTGTTAGGGTCTTCATACCATGTTAGTCTTTATCCCCTTCCTATGATTTGTGTTAATCTTCTTCAATATATTGTGTTTTGGAAAATCAGGAACAACACCCTGCATAGAATTCTCTTGTTTATCTTCCTAAGAGACCACAGCTTCTCCGGTCATCCTCGCTATTTAAAGCCAGAGACCAAGTAAATGGATATGAATCTCATTCCTCTTCCTCTCCCAGGCATTAGTAGTGTCTCATGATAGACAGATTTACCAGCTCCTCTTGATTTTCCATGTAGTTTACTGTTATATTAGAATATCATTTATTTATTTATTTGTTCAATAAATATTTATTGAGCAACTATTATTAGAGTTAGTTGGGATACAGTAATAAACCAAACACAGCTCCTGTCTTTAAGAGTAGGGAGGCCATGATACCTTTCCCTGTTCAGAGAGCATCTCTTAGGCAGCCATGCTGTGTACCACACGACTGCATCATCAGACACATTTCATGAACTAGTGACAGCAGCTAACCCAAGAGTTTTCAGTTCATAGTTGGGCCAATAATCTATGCCTGACCTGCTGTGGAGAGGTGATCTGGACTTTTAGTGGACTGGTGTCTTGGGGTTGTGATTTCTTTCATGTGTATTCCTCTCCTCAGCCCCATCTAGCATTCCTGCCTCAACAAAGGGAAGAAAATAATAATCTACAAGAAAAAACAAAACAAACCTACTTTAACAGGTGGGAGCGCTTCAGAGATAGATTGGGAATGCTGATAAGAGGGAAGGATGTAGTAGGTAGAAGGAAAAGCTATGCCCTTCCTACAAGTAGAATAAAGCTTGGTCAAGTCTTTCCCCTTGGCGTATAGACCTTCGTGATGAAGAAGGCACTGAAGCTATTTTACAATGATTTTTTTCTTCCTCTACTTCTTCCAGATACATGCTCAGATATTCATAGTGAGAAACTTATCAGGTTCCTGCAGGTCAAGTCCACAGACGTGTGAGGGCTCCCCGTCAGAATGCCGTTCCCAGGGTTTTCTCACATTCATGTTACTCCACACTCCGCCTCAAGCTGCTTGTCTAAATTACCATTTCAGTGTTCCTTCCAGTTATGGGTTCAGCAGCTTCTCTTCCAGGTAAACAGATCTCACTCTGTCTCTCTAGATGAGCCTGTCTCTCCAGATTAGCAGGTGGTAGTTTCCCCAGAACTGAGTTTTCTGATGGGTCCAAGATAAGTCATTGATTTTCCGTTTGCCCAGCCTTTGCTTGTGGTAATGATGGGGGTGAGGACTTGCAAGCTCTTTACGGTTGAAGCTGAAATCAGAAATCCAAATATTAATGTTACTAACCTAGTGATGTCAGTGATACACCATCCCACTCCAGACTTTATAGAACAATGGGCATGGCATGGGGAACAAATACATTTTAACCACAGCCATATTGTGCAAACCAAGGATATAAAACCACCTCAAGGGGTGTAATGTAGGAACAGGGATAACGTATCTGGATCTTGCTTCTGATAGAAATAGTCTAGATGAAGAGCAAAAATCAAGTATGGAGCCAAACATCAGAAAAACCAAATAGCTGTCAATTAAAAAGTGTGAGACCAGATGTAAGATTTGAGGAATCACCAATTTGAAGCCCAGAGGTTCGCAGACATTTCTTTTTCCTGACTGTTCATAGCTGTGGGCAACGCATGGAAAGTGTCATAACAGAGGAGAGACCAGTTCATTGGGGGTATCTCCTGTCACACAGAAGCTTGGGAAGCTCATTCTTATTTTTGAGGATATTTGCAAGGAGTGGAGTACATTCAGTGCAAACCAAGAGTAGACTTGATTGATGTACCACCTCATCACTGAAGTCTGAATGCCCACCTGGTCAAAAGTGACTAGAGTCTTAGACGTAAAAGGAAAGAAAGTTTTCATCCTCCAGTTATGGGGAAGTCATAGTTCTCAGAAGTTGTCACATGTGCCATTTTATAAAGTAAAGTTTGAAGTGCTGTCATATTTAAAATTTTTGGTGGGGAAAGCTTTTGTCTGGGGCTTTTAACTTAGATGGCTTTTGAGAAACTAGTCACCTGGAAGCATTTTATTGACAATTTAATGATTGACTTTTCTTCTGCTAAGGGCAGGAATTTAAGGTGAAAGCAATGTCATTAATATTAAAAACAACTTGATCATTCTGAAAGGCAAGTTATTTCAAGTCTGCGTCTCTGTGGAAACCTTTGGAAAAATAATTTTGATTCTGGAAATGTTGGTTTTATGCCAGGTTTTGCCAAAGATCACCAGCTTTGTTGATATAGAAATTGCTTTGCATAATTGTGGTTTTATAAGAAATTATGATCCCCAAAATCCTTCTTGATTGTTCTATCCTAAGGTGCTCACTGTGTCTCTTTTGTGCTTGGGATGTGTTAATATTGAATATACCCACAATTCCAACAAGGAATAGTAACATCAAATTTAAATTTAACTAGAATAATCTGACAATTCTGCATTTACATTCAAAATCCAGTAGCTAAAATTGATTCCCATATCCCTCTCTAGTTTAGCAAATGGGACAATTAATTTCATTTCAGTCTCTGAATAAGTTCAAAGCTGGTTTTTTAAAGCAAAACTCATAAGTTGCATATTTGTTATGCTGGTGTTAGTCCCTATAGCTTATCCACAGTGCTGGCTATCCTGGTAATATCTGTGGAAAAGCGAACAAACAGCTATAGATCATCCTGAAATCAAACGCAAGTAGGAAAATGCTGGAAAAAGGTCAACACTTAGAGAAAAGACTCGCAAGGAGATGAGGGTTCCCTTTTACTTCTCCTTTGTGTCCTCCTCCTTTTCTGGCTTTGCCCCAAAGATGGACTGTTACGGAGCAGTGCAGCTTATCCACTGCTAAAACCCTGGTAGAAACATGCCATCTTTCTGGCCACAGAAATCAGGGCAAGAACACACTGTGAGTAAGTAAGTGAGAGGGAATTTTGGAGAGGAGAGACCCAAAGAATGAATCCTGTAATTCTGATGTGAATGCACACAATTCTCAACTTGACTTCTGAATTGCACCTATGCTGAACAGACTCAAACCAGCACCACAAATGCTAAATAACTGAATTGAGATTAGAAAATGCAAGCATCAGTCTAGGTCTAAAATCAATTCCTGTAATCATTATAAACCATCCCTCTTTCTCTCTAGTGATACTCTTTCTTTTAAGTTCTATTTGATTAAGATCACGCTTACTGTTTGCATGTTTTATCCTTTTCTATTCATTTACTTTCCTATCTACATTTATACTAAAATTGCATGTCCTTTAGGTACCCTGTAGCTGGGTCTCCTTTTTTGAATCCATTATGTCAACATGCGTCTTTTAAACTGAGTGCTTATAATATTAACTTTTAGTAAACTACGGAAAAGGCTAAGTCCACCTTCCCATTTTATTTTTTATTATGTTTGTTCTCTTTGATTTTTATTCCATTGTTTCCTTTTTTTCTTTTCCAGTCATAATTTTAATATTTTTATAGACTATTTTAAATCGTCTACTGGCTTTTTGGCCAAAATTTGTTTTTAGTCATTGCTCCTGAGATTACAATATACATATCTAGCTTTTCACAGCCTACTTAATCTTTTACCACTTCACATAAAATACAGAAAGTATAGACGCATTATAAGACTATTTGCCCTTTCACTACCTTATTTCCTTTGTTTTATGTTTAGTTTCCTAGGGCTGCCGTAACAAAGTACGACACACTGATCAGATTATAACAGCAGAAACAGTTGTACGTATTTTTTAAAGACTAAATGAGAAAACATTGGCTTTTATATTTACTGATCTATTTACCATTTCTGATGCTCTTCCTTTGTTCTTAAATATCAAACTTTCTCTGTAGTATCCTTTCCTCTTTGGCCTTAATAATATCCTTTTACATTTCTTGTAGAAAACATCTTCTGGCATCAAATTTTCTTATTTTTTCTTCATTTAATAATGTCTTTATTTTTCCTTTATTCTTGAAAAGCCTTTTAGCTTAATATAATATTTGGGATAGAAATTTATTTTACCTATTTTTCAGCACTATAAAGATGTTTTCCCACTGTCTCCCAGACTCATGATTCCTTATTTGAAATCTACAATCATTTTAATTTTTATTTCTCTCTATTTAATACAGAATGTCATTTTTCTTTACTTTCTTTCAATATTTTTTTCTTTATCTTTGTTTTCCAGCCAGTTGATTTTGTGTAAATGAGTTCAGTTTTCTTTTAACTTACCCTATTCATGATTTATTGAATTTTTAATCTGCAAATTTATGTCGTTTTTAAAAATCTGGGAAGTTTTCCTCCATTATTTCTTCAAATATTTTGTCTACTCAAATCTCTTTCACCTTTTCTTCTTCTTCTCCAATTAAGTGTTAATTAGACCTTTGGATAGTTTCCCATAGGTCCCCAAAAACATTCTTTGTTTTAGTGCATTTTCCCTCTCTTCTTCTGATTGGATAATTGTTACTGTTCTATCTTCAAGTTCACTGATTCTTTTCTCTATCTTCTCCATTGTGCTATTGGGCCCTCTGAGTCAATTTTTTGTTGTAGATATTATAATTCATAGTTAGCCTGCAAATTCAATAATTTGGACAAATTGGAGAAATTTCTTGAAAAATACAACTTACCAAATTGATATAAGAAGAAACAGAAAATCCAGTAGTTCCATATTTAATCAAAATTCAAAAAACTTTTAACAAAAACACTCCAACCAGGAAATCTGTAGGCCAAGATGATTTCACTAGAGAATTGAATCAAACATTCAAAAAAGAAATATCACCAACATTACTTTACTTATTTGTTTGTTACTTTTAATTATTTAATTTTTTGCTGAGGAAGATTCACCCTAAGCTAACATTTGTGCCAATCTTCCTCTATCTTTCAGTATGTGGGCCAGCAGCACCCAGCATGGCTGCTAACAGAGCGGTGTAGGTCTGTGCCCAGGAACCAAATCTGGGCAGTCGTAGCGGAGCACGCTGAACTGAACCACTGGGCCACTGGGGCTGGCCCCTGCTTGTTTACTTTTAGAAGAAATCATTGTCCAGATTGTTTTATGAAGCTGGTGTATGGCTAATACTAAAATCTGACAAAGATGCCACAAAAAAGGAAGGGAAAAAAAAGAGAAAGCAGAAAAGAAAGAGAGATGGAGGGAAAAAATAAAAACAGAAGGGAGAGAGTGATGGAGAAATGGGGGTACACAGGAAGGAAAGAAAGAAGAAAAGCAAAGAAAGATGAAAAGAAAAGAAAAAGAAGATAATATGCTACCACTATCTCTCATTTAACAAAGTATTAGCAAATTGAATTCACCAATATATACAAAAGATAATACCTCATGCCCAAACACAGTTTTCTCTCAGGAATGCAAGGGTATTTTTTTTTTTTTTTTTTTTTTTTTTACTGAGGAACATTAGCCCTGAACTAACATCTGCTGCCAACCTTCCTCTTTATTTTTTTTTTTTTTTGGCTTGAGGAAGATTAACCCTGACCTAATATCTGCACCAATTCTCCTCAACTTAATATGTGGGTCTCTGCCACAGCATGGCTGATGAGTGGTGTAGGTCCTTGCCCAGGATCTGAACCCACAAACCCGTGCCACTGAAGCGGAGGATGCCAAACTTAACCACTACACCACGGGGCCAGCTGGGCAATGGTATTTTGTAAAAATAGCTTTACTGATATATAACCCACATACCATACAATCCTCCCACTTAAAGCATACAATTAAATTATTTTTAGTATATTCACAAATATGTGCAACCGTCACAAGAGTTAATTTTAGAACTTTTTAAAACCTCAGAAAGTAACCCCATATCCTGTAACCAACACACCCTATATTAGGTTCCCAGGGCTGCTATAAAAAAATACCACATGCAGGTGACTTAAAATAATAGAAATTTACTCCATCATATTTCTCAAACTGACAAGTCTGAAATCAAGATATCAACAGGGTCATATAGCCTCCGAAGGCTCAAGGGAAGAATCCTTCCTTGTCTATTTATTTCTGTCCATTATTGATCATGCATTTTTTTTGCTCTGTTATTAGGGGCATGTGTTTTTATCATTTTTATATTCCTGATGGATTGAACTTTAATCCTTATGAAATCTCCCTCTTTCTATCTAGTAACGCTTTTTGTCTTAAAGCCTATTTTGTCTAAGATTAGTACAGCCACTCCAGCTTTCTCTTGGTTGCTGTTTGTGTGATGCATCTTTCTTCATCCTTTTACTTTCAAACTATGTGTATCTTTGGATCTAAAGTGTGTATCCTATAGACAACCTGTAGTTGGTCATGGCTTGTATTTTAAATCCAATCTGACAATCTCTACCTTTAGATGGAATTATTTAGTCCTTTCACATTCAATGTTAATATGAATGTAATTTATTTGTGTGATCTTTTATTTTTTGGTTTCTATATGTCCCATGTATTTTTGGTTTTCCTGTTCCCCCTTTACTGCTTTCTTTTGCATTACATGAATGTTTTCTACTGTTGTATTAGTTTCTAAAACTTATCACAAAGTTATGGCTTAAAACCACAAAGATTTTCTTGTTGTCTCTGACTTTGAGCATTTCTATTATGATGTGTCTGTCTGGGATCTCTTTGTACTAATCCTACTTGGAGTTTGTTGAGCTTCTCCTATGTGGATTGTTTGTTAATAAATTTGGGAAGTGTTTAGTCATTATTTTTTTGAAATATTTTACTGTTTTTTTTATTTCAGGTATAGTACTTTTTTGTGTGAGGAAGATCAGCCCTGAGCTAGCATCCATTGCCAATCCTCTTTTTGCTGAGGAAGACTGGCCCTGGGCTAATATCCGTGCCCATCTTCCTCAACTTTATATGGGATGCTGCCACAGCATGGCTTGACAAGCGGTACGTAGGTCCACGCCTGGGATCCGAACCTGTGAACCCCGGGCCACCAAAGCGGAGTGCACGAACTTAGCCACTACGCCACTGGGCTGGCTCAGGTATAGTGCTTTTAAACTCCAGAATTTCCTTTTGTTCCTTTTTTATAATTTCTATCTTTTTTTTTTAATTGATGTTTTAATAGTTTATAACTGTGAAATTTTGGGTTGTATATTTTTGTTTGTCCATCACCATATATATGTCTCCCTTCACCCCTTGTGTCCACCCCCAACCCCCATTGCCCCTGGTAACCACAATACAGTTTTCTCTATTTTTAATGTTCTATTTGAAGCAACGTTGTCATCAGATCTTTCTTTAATCATGCTTTCCTTTAGTTCTGTGAATATATTTATGAGGTCTATTTTGAAGTCTTTTTTTTCTTTAATCTAGCATCTAGTCACTCTCACACAGTTTGTGTTGTCTTAATTTTTTTTCTGGTGTATGGGCTGTACTTTCCTGTTTCTTTGTATGCTTCATAACTGTTTTTTAATGGAAACCTGATATTTTAGGTAATGCTTTGTGCCAGCTCTGGGTACTGGTATCCCTTCTTCCAAGGCTTGTTATTGTTACATGTTTGTTTATTTTTTACTGATTTTTTGGATTATTTTAGTGAAGTATATACCCCCACGCTACACGTTGAGTCTTTGATGCTGCTCCTCAGGGAGGTACAACTTGAGTATACCCAGTCACCCTGGGATGACAGGTACAGATCTCTTCCTCTCTTCCTCACTATACACAGCTGTTAAATTCCACTAATTGCCTGCTGATTTTTCCTTTGTTTTCATTCATGAGCTAGCCCATAAATTGCTCTAGCAGTTAATCCAATCCAATTATATCTCCTTTGAAGGAATAGTTCTTGAGGTCTGTGTTTGATATTTTTTGACTCTAGAAGGGATCCTGCCAACTGTCTTATTCCCTACCCTTCCTTACTGAATTTTCATAGATTTCCTTGAGTAGATGTTTCTTCCTGCTCTTTGCCCTTAGGGTCCAGAATCATATGATTCATTGAGGAGTAGGTCAGAGGAGGTCTTTTCACTGCCAGAAGTTGATTCTCAGAAATGCAAGATTGTTTAAAGTTCAAAAATCAGTAAATGCATTTATCACATTAACAGAATCATAGGAAAAATATGATTCAACACCCATTCCTGATTTTTTAAAAATGCTAAGCAAACTAAAATAATAAAAAATATACTCAAGCTGATAAAGAACATTTATGAAAATTCAAGAACTAACATAATGTATAAGGATAAAACACTGAATTTTTCCCCCTTAATATCTGGAAAAGGCAAATATGCCAGATTTCACCATTTCTATACAGCTTTTTTACTGGTGGTTCTAGCCATTATAATAAAGTAAGAAATTAAAATAAAATCCGTAAAATTCACAATGAAATAAAATTTTCTCTATTTTGATATAATATTTTCACATAGAAAATTCCAGAAATCTACAAATCAGTTTTAAAAGTAAGAAACAAATTTAGCAAAGATACAAAGTTGATATGCAAAAATAAATTGTGTTCTTATGTACTAGCAGCAGATACCTGGAAAAAATAAATCTTAAAAATATCATTTATAGTACTGTTTAAAAATCCATAGGATACTGTGGAATAAATCAAACATACCATATCCACTGAAATTTACAAAACAATACTAGGAGAAGTGAAAGAAGACATGAAAAAAATGAAGCTATATATTATGTTCATATATCAGAAGAGTCAATATTTTTAAGATGCCAAATTATTTATAAATTAATGTGTAGTTTAAACACAATCTAAATCAAATTCCAGTCAAGTTTTTGCTAAAAATTAAGTCTCTCTTAAACTTCAAAAGACCTAAATTAAAGAATTCTAGACTAACAAAACGTATGGACCAGTTGATTTTTAACAAGTGTCAGCATCATTGAAGAAATGAATGTCATTTCAAAAATTGTGTAGATTCAACTGTATATTCATAAGAAAGGCAATAATCATCAAGCATTAACTCACACAAACACACAAAACTTGGAATAAATTATACACCTAAATAAAATATTTTATATATTTTATATTATTTTAAATTGTATATTTTAGTAAAAGCTAAACATATAAAACTATAAAAAAATAAGTGAAAATATTTGGATACGGAAAGATTTCTTACCTAGAACACAAGATGTTCTTACAAAGTATAAAATTTTAAAAAGATAAGTTGGACTCAGCAAAATTAACATTCAAAAAATTAAAAGGCAGACCACAGATATGGAGCAACTTTCTAGAAATATAAAGAACTCTTACAAGTCAGTCATAATAATAAAAACAACCCAATATAAATGGTCAAAAAATATCTGAGCAGACATGTCACATAAGAAGATAAATGAATTGTCAATGAACACATTAAGATGCTCCACATATTTAAGGTAAATGAAAATTAAAATCACCACTTCATATCTATTAAAATGGTTAAAGTTTAAAATGTAGACAATATCAAGTGTTGACAAGCATGTGGAGCAACTGGAAACCTCCTACACTGCTCTTGGAAATGTAAAATAATACATCTACTTGGAAAAGCAGTTTGGCAGTTTCTAAAACTTTTAAATATAATCTGCCATAAATCTCAACAATTCAACTCTTAGGTATGTACATGAGGGAAATGAAAACATAGCAACATAAAGATTTTTACACAAATGTTTATAAAAATGTATTTGTAATAACACAAAAATAACCAAATGATTATGAACAGGTGAATAATGGATAAACAATTTGTACTATATCCATACAATGGACTACTACAGGACAATAGAAAGGAATGAACTATTGTTACACGCAACAGTACCGATGAGTCTCAAAATAATTATGCTAAGTGAAAGAAGTCAGACAATACTGAGTACATAATGTATAAATTCATTTAGATAAAATTTTAGAAAATAAAATCTAATCTATAGTAAAAGAAAACAAATCAGTGGTTTCCTGGGAAGAGCAGTGGAGGGAAAGACAGATTACATATGAGCACAAGGAAACTTTCGGGCTTGAGGAAAATGTGCCTTATTTTGACCATACTGATGGTTTCATAGGTATATCCGAAAGTCAAAACTCAACAAATAGTATACATTAAATAACTACAATTTATTGTATGTCAATTATCACTCTATAAAGTGATGAAAATAACATATTTCCAAAAATATTTTCATTGGCTATAAAATTTAATTATAATCTTAGAAACTTCTCTAGAATCTAATTACAATCCAGTTAGAAACGTGGCTTCAAAAGTGAATAGATACAGTGCTCTTTTTTTCTTCATCTATTAAAATTAAGTGTAAACTAGAATGGAACAAAAAGGCTAACAGATACAAGTATCCAAAATGTACAACACCACGTTCTGGATCAGATTTGAGTGGAGTTCTAGCAATAAAAATAACCTGTTAGCTTCGTGAGACTGGAGAATTTTTGTGAGGGGAGTGTAAGAGATGGAACATTTTCTTTCCTTTCTTTTTCCATTTTTTCTTCCCTTAATTTCCTTCTTTTCTCTTGTTTCTTCCTCTCTGTTTGATTTCTTTTATTTTTCTTATCTTCTTTCTGATCTATATTTTTTCTTTTCAACTATTGTTTTTATCTTTTACCTCATTTCTGTTTCTTTATTTGTATCCATACAAGATCCTATTTTTAATATTTTCATTGTTTTCCATTTACTTCCTGTTTCCCTTTATTGTTTCTATCCTAAAACGTCTTTATTTTTCTTTTTTTCACCATTTTAATTGTATACTTTTGAAACACAATATGTGATTAAAACTATTAGTATACCATTATTTATTGCATTTCTATGATATTTACAAGTTTCAGAGGAATTATAAAAATCTTAATGTTATCATCATCATGTCACATATGGGGACAATAATGCCTTCTGGAGTTCATTTTCATAATTTTCCATATGTAGTAATTAGTTGAGTTATGATTTAAGCCCAGGTGTTTTCAATCCTCATTTACTACACCTCATTGTTGGTAAATCATGCCACGTTCCTCTACACTGATAGTCACCTTATAATACTATGCCTGATTAATTTAAAATCTTGGCAACATTTCCTTATTTGATTAGCTAGAGTGATATTTCTTTTGGTTGATGTTGGAGTGAGGGAGCACTCTTGTTAATTTTTTCATAAATAATGGAGAACACAGTTTGCCCTATCAGATGTCAGAATTACTCTAATAGAGGACAAGATATGAATTTTCACTTCGTAGTATTAAACAGTTAAGAAAACACTGTCTATGTAAAAGTCCGAAAACACTGTCTATGTAGAATTCCAACATTCCCAGATTAATATCTTAAAATAGGTTTTTTATTTTCTTGAGGACCTGTGAACAGAAGCATACAAATACCTCTCATAGAGAATTTAGAAATAATATTTGAAACATACCTTTCATATACAACATAACATGCCATTTGAGCATGAAATTTTCTCCTTTATTTAGAAAATCAGAAGGGGAATATATATTTTTAAAGTTTTTCACATAAAAATGCCTTTTTGATAAAGTCCAAATACTGAAAAAAACTGTCCTAACAAAATATTTGGGAGGTTAAATCAAAGTGTGGCCTCAAAGTTTTACAGTCATAATTTTAAAAATCTGTCCTCAATACATCTATTTTATTGATTTGTATATTTTCAATAATTCGACTCTCAAATAAAAGCAACACATGGCAGTCTTTAAATTATTAATTATATAAATATCTTATAACTATTAATATTTACCTTAATAAATTATATAAAATAGATAGGCAAATTTGGTTGTCTAATTTTAATTTAACCTAATAATATTTATGTCACTAAATAACTTTTATTCTAAAATTTGTGAAAATATAAATAATAAGTGAAGTCTGTATTAGCCTTGGTTCTAGGCTCTGGCCAGAACAAACAGAACATAAAAAATTTCTGTAGACATGAGACCCTAAAGATGTGTGTTAATTACCATAATAGTTATAGTCTTCAGCAATTATCACCTTAACATTTGAGATCTGGTACATGATTATAAAGCATCAACAACCATTATTTGCAAGCTTATTAAATTAGTGCAAGGACAATGTTTTCAAGTTTCCTTCTAAATATTTATAAGCTACTGCCTTGACCAGAGTCAATCGTTGATTTTTATATAAAATTTTCACTCATTCACTTCATTTATAGTTCATTTACAGGAATGATGGCTGGATATTATCTTATTTGGCTTAGTTTTTGTGCAGATATTCTCTATGTTGATTGAATTAGATTTTCATAAAGTGTATCTCCAGCTCAATATTATTCTTTCTTTTCTGTCTCTTTCATCTCTCTTTTAAACTCCTCTTTATTTCTGTAGTCAACGTGAGCTCAGCAGTATCTATGTCTTCCTGTGAAAGAATAACAGTGGAATAGTTTAGGTCAACATTTTTTAAATTTTATTTATTTTATTTTTTTCCCCCAAAGCCCCAGTAGGTAGTTGTATGTCACAGCTGCACATCCTTCTAGTTGCTGCATGTGGGACGCGGCCTCAGCATGGCCGGAGAAGCGGTGCATTGGTGCACACCCGGGATCCGAACCTGGGCCGCCAGCAGCGGAGCACGCGCACTTAACCGCTAAGCCATGGGGCCGGCCATAGGTCAACTTTTTTTGATATTCTGCATTAAAATGCAATAACCCTAATTCTAATGAAGCATTTGTTGAGTGCTATATTTAATTGTGGTTCACAAGGCATGACAGAGAATTTAACGACCTCAAAACCCTCAGCATGCTTAGGAAGTGCATCCTGGAAGAACAGTGCATAAGATTGAGGTCCAGACTGTCACTCAATGGGCAGCTTTTGACAAAAGTTACAATTTCCTACTGAAATTTTTTTCAAAAAGCCTAGACCATGTACTTGAGAATGCCTGAGTACGTTAAGGTAGACTCCCCTCAATTGACCAAGAACTGAACTCAACTTCCAAGGAGGCAAAGTCTAGGAAGACCCAGAAAAAATATTAGGTAGCCATCCACTATCATGGCAATAGGATGAGAATATGCCAGATGGAGTAGAGAGTTCAATTAAGCCCATCATCAGATGAGCCAGTATAAGACTAAAAGGACCTACATGAGTGACAGTTGCTTCTATAAAGATGTAGGAGCTGATAATGACTGAAATGGGTCATTATCTTGAGTTTGTAATGACACTTAGATAGAATGTAGATGTTTGAAGGACAACCAGATAAATTTTCCTAGATAAAAAGCAAGTTTCTACCTTTATACTATGATCCTCTATAGAAAGATTTCCTCTAAATGAGTCCAGTCTACAGGTCAACCAGAGCAACAGCAATATTTAATACAAAACAGAATGTTTGCTGTTGAGGTGAAGACGTGTGGGAACAAGATGGAAACTGGGTGTTGAGTTTTTAGACTTAATTATAGTATGACTTGTTCTTCCATAAACGTTTTGATTGCTTGTTTCTTTTTTTTTGCAAAAAGAAATTATAAATTTTTTAAATTATCTTTACAAAATATCATCAAAATATCATCTTTTGACAATCAAAAGATTGTCAAACATTATTTTATTGATTTGGGAGCTTTCTTATGTTTATTCATTTATGTGTTGGGATATACCAATTGGAAGGTTATGTTGTTTCAATAATAGTCCCAAACTAGACTCATTGCATGTATAGCAATTAAGAAGCCCAAGCAGGCTAAAAAGGGGCCCCTTCCTTTAAGACAATTAATTATGATTAGTATTGCCTGTTGCCTTGGAATAAGGCAGATCAGTTAAGAAAACTGAAAAAGTAATATTGTTTTCAACTCCAAATGTAAGCAAACCGGAGCATGGACATGTCTCTCCCATCCCCAGAATTTATACTCAGCTGGTGGGTCCACACACCTCTCTGAGGCTGACACAATGGAGTAGGCCTCAGGAAATCAATGTCAATTGTGTGGGGTTGTCACTAATTGCTTCCAGCTTAAACTCCACCTGTTGGTCTTATTTTTATCATCCTTGTTGCCAAATTCCATGTTGAAATTTGATTTTGATGCCTACTTCTCGTCTCTTCAGCACTATCAATTGGTCACATTCCCTTTCGTATGTTAGTAGATTATTACCTGCTCCTCAAATCTATTCTCTCTTCTAGTGTAATATCCTCTCATTCTTGGGAAATGATCTGATAATAGCCATGTGAACCTTATGTGAGACATAGATGTTTAATTATGGATCACTTAATCCTTGAATATTGAATCATATAAATCATTTGAGTAAGCAACTTTATAAGACATAAAGTCTTTATTGATGTGCAGACAGTGGTTGAATTTTGATACTGGAAAAAGTCAGTGAGTGGTTTGTTACCAATGTTACTTCAAAGAATTTTAAGAGTCCTAACAATTTTAAAAATCACCCATTTTGGCTCAGAAACCACTTCAAATTAATTAAAAGTATAAGTTACCTTAAAAAATTACACCAGATGTGCCAAGATTTATTTGCTAAATTATGTTGATTTGGATATAAATGCTTTTTTCTATTTACATCAGATTATTGAAGATTTATAAACACGTTCTAATCAGGTTGATTGAAATAATTCAGAAAGTCAACAAATGTTCACATACCACTACCATGTACCAGTAAAAGCATAGATATTATTTTTTTATGAAGTTTGGAGATGGATGATACAACAACACTTGTGACCTTCTCTATAAAAATCAAAAGTTCCTAATGTTCGTATTGCAGAGTTTCTGATGTGTCAACATCATTTGAAATGTGATACAATGAAAATCATCATGCCCAAAATAAACGTGGGCTTGTCATTGTCTATCTTACAATGCATTTTAAAGTAGAGAAATGCTTACTATTCCTAAAAAAGCTAACTTTTTGTTGTTTATTACATCCTTTAATAATTTATCCCCAAAGAAACTAAACTGTCAAAAATCATTGAGCCAGAACTGGCAGCTTGTCAGTTCTCACTGCTCATCGGAGAAAGAGCAAACAGACACAACTCTTCAGAGACCACACAGCTCTAGGTAGCAATTACATAATGCTCTATTTCAAAACATTTTCTAGACTCACCCAAATATAGACTTATACACTATACACCAAGAAAAACTCTTCAACACCTATTAATTTATTCAATCAATGTATTATTTTGGTATCTGTAAGGAAGAGAGAAGAACACATTTAAAATCATGATTACTTTCCCTCAGCCTTTCAGTAGAAAAGATACATGTTGTAATCAGTGAAGAAAAGCTGTATTCTGTAACTTTTAAACAAATTTTACCTTCATAATATGTTTCCATATTCTTCTGCCTTAAATTCTCATTAAGAATTTCACGGGGCCGGCCTGGTGGTGCAGTGGTTAAGCGCTTGCGCTCCGCTGCGGTGGCCTGGGGTTAGCTGGTTGGGATCCCGGGCATGCACCAACGCACTGCTTGTCGGGCCATGCTGTGGCAGTGTCCCATATAAAGTGAAGGAAGATGGGCATGGATGTTAGCCCAGGGCCAGTCTTCCTCAGCAAAAAGAGGATTGGCAGATATTAGCTCAGGGCTGATCTTCCTCACAAAAAAAAATAAAATAAAATTTCAGACTCCATATAGCCCTGACCATGCTTAGATTGAAGGATGACAAAAAATTACACTTCAATGACAATAAACTTGTTATTTTGTAAACACCAATAACCAAAGTCTACTAACTTTATTTTTTTTATTTATTTGTTTTTGTGAGGAAGATCAGCCCTGAGCTAACATCCACGCCAATCCTCTTTTTCCTGAGGAAGACCGGCCCTGAGCTAACATCTATTGCCAATCCTCCTCCTTTTTTTTCCCCAAAGCCCCAGTAGATAGTTGTATGTCATAGTTGCACATCCTTCTAGTTGCTGTATGTGGGACGCGGCCTCAGCATGGCCTGAGAAGCAGTGCGTCGGTGCCTGGGATCCGAACCTGGGCCTCCAGCAGCGGAGCACACGCACTTAACCACTAAGCCACGGGGCCGGCCCCTAGAAGTCTACTAACTTTAAAGAGGAAAGAAGGATCCCTTTCTCTGCAATCACAGTTCTCGTCATTCATTCTCCCCATTGCTGCTTTCACACTGGTATTAACAGCTGTACTTTTCAGGCATAGCATCGACACTATTGGTTTTGATGATTTAGATAAAAGGTACATGCAAATATACAGTGGATCCTGTGAAATCATTCATTCATATCAATAATTTTTGTCCCTAAATAGCCTATTAGAAAGTAGTCAATGGTTAATGGATTTCTCACTGTATTTATCATACACATTATTTTACATAATGAGCCAGTTTTTCTTTTTTTTAAATATGGCTCAATATACAATATTTTGCCAATCAGTTCATAGTGACCCAGCCTGAGATCTTAATAGATTAATGGAGATTGATGGTCATCAGGCCTTAGAGTCCATTTTTTGTGATGAAATAAGACTATAAATCAAAATGAACAAGGGGCAGATCAACTTCCCAAAATACATACATGTTTTTACACAGAATTGAGAAGGCATCCTTCAGCAGTATATTGGACAAGCCGTTTAGTATCTTAACATAAACGTCCAGTAAATGCCTATAAAGCAAGCGGCTCCTTAGGACATAACATAGTGCAGATTACTGTTTTGTTTATTTTCTTCAGTAAAAGAAATTTACTCAAGAGAAAAATATATATATATTATAATTTATATATATATATTTAGCCATCTGTGTTGCCTCTAACAGAATGTAAAATATGAATATAAATTATTTATATTTACAGAATATAAATAAAAATATAAAATTTTATACAAATTTTACAAATAAAATAAAAACATATAATTTATATACATTTTATATACATATGTAATTTTCAAGACCAGACAAATTTTGTAAATCTTTTGACTATTAGTGGTAGGTCTTCAGGGAACAATTTTTATTTGAGTGATATAGACAAAATCACAATTGTTAATCTGTTTTCATGAGTCAAATAATTTAATCCATTTTATTACACATTTCCTCAAGGTTATCACTACTATTTTATTGTGGGAGAATTTATTTGGTTAAGATTACATGGATTACTTTACATAAATTTTTTTTTTCAAAAGCTCACTGCGCCAAAATCCGGAACACTAACACCACTAATCACTGGCAAGGATATGCAGCAAAAGGAATGCTGGTAGGAATGCAAAATGAAAAACAGTTTGACAGTTTCTTACATTCATTGCTGGTAGGAATGCAAATGAAAAACAGTTTGGCAGTTTCTTACAAAACTAAACAGACTCTTACCATATAATCCAGTAATTTGGTACTTACCTAAAAGAATTGAAAATTTAGGTCCACACAAAAACCTGCACATAGATATTTATAGCAGCGTTATTCATAATTGCCAAAACTTGGAAAGAACTAAGATGTTCTTCAATAGGTGAATGGATAAAGAAACTATTGTACATCCAGACAATGGATTTTTCAGCACTAAAAAGAAATGAGCTATCAAGTCATGAAAAGACATGGAGGAACCTTACATTGCATATTACTAAGTGAAAGAAGCCAATCTGAGAAGGCTACATACTGTATGGTCATAACTATATGACTTTCTGGAAAAGGCAACACTGGAGACGGTGAAAATATCAATAGCTGCCAGAGGTGCGGGGATTGAAAAGTTGGAGCACAGAGGATTTTTAGGGCAGGAAAATTATTCAGTTTGATAATATAATGGTGAACACGTGGCATTATACATTTATCCCAACCCATAGAATGTACAACACCAAGAGCGAACCCTAATGTCAACTATGAACTTTGGGTAATAGTCATGTGTCAATGTAGGTTCATTAGTTGTAATAAATGCACCACTGTTGTGGGGGATCTTGATAATGGAGGAGGCTGTGCATGTGTGTGGGCAGGGAATAAATGAGAAATTTCTGGATTTTCTGCTCCATTTTACTATGAGCCTAAAACTTCTCTGAAAAATAAAGTCTATTTAACAAAAAATTCACTGTTACCACTAGTTCATACTATTTATTCCAAGTTGCATATTATTTTCTGTTATACACCATTAGTACTTCAGTGGAGAATTATATATAAAAATCCTGTTTTTATTTTAAATAAATTATACCAACTATGATAATTTTTGAATTATATGTCTGCTTATACCTCTAAATTCTGCATCTGAAATTATTTATTTCTCATCTACACCTATCTTTTCAATTAGAAATCTTACATACATAACCCAATGAATCCTTAAATTTCATCTACTTTGAAATTAAAGAGTTTTCTTACACTACCAAACTAATACCCGCATCTCAATTTCCCAGGGCTTATGGCTGGCACCTCCACTACTCCATCACACAGCTTCTCATAATGAAACCATCTTCTATCCCCCCTCCTTTTCATTCCTAAAATCCTCCATCAACTCATCCAAAAGATTATTTCTTTAAGATGATTTCAGTTTCATCCTTCCTTTTATTCTCACTACCAAAAATTATTCAAAACAAATACCACTTTGGATAGGATCAAGGAAAACGAGTGTTACAGACACCGTAGGTTTTAATCAAAGAGGAGGATTGATGATTTTTGGAGTACTGGGGGAAATACATGATTATAGAAGTGGGATTTGAGAAAAATTCAGATGGAAAAAGAAAAGGACAACATAAATTAGGAGAAACGTACTTTTCTCATTTTGTTAGAGACAACATAGATGGCTATAAACATCCATTCAGAAAATAAAGCCCAAGAGAAAAATTAGCCTTAACATTTTGAACTGGAGTGCTATGCTTCACCAGTGACAATGCACTATCATTCTTGGTCTGAATGCATTTTTCCACCATTATTTGTCAAGAATGCATGATCTGCTGCTAGTAGGAGCCAACTCCGCAGAAAAATAGACAAAATGTCAACAGTATCTGCAATAGCTCAGAAAACCACCACACATCTTTGTATGACACAGACTTGGTCTAATTCATGAAGAAATACTAGTGGAAAATTTAATGAAGAATGAGAAGTCAGATTTTCTTCTAAAACAAATAGGCTGTAGCACAAGACATTCCACAGTTCTAATATTAATTCATGTACTTTGTGGTTTCAAAATGTTTCCAAAACTCTTAGAAAGCAGTAAGGTTAAGAGCACTACTTTACCAATAAATCTTTGTTGGAGACAGTAGAACGATGTTTGCAAAATAAGCTTTCTTCAGTAAATGGGATACGTGACGTTTACTCACCAATGAAACGGTAACAATGCATCCATCCTTGAAAACAGAGTCCATATAAAAACAACCCTTTTGGAAAAGAGTCATAAGAATCAGGAATTCTTTAGTAATGACCAGGAAAAATGTAATATTTTTATTGTTTACTTTACATTTAACTGTTCTTTCATAAAAATACCTCACCAAATTTGGAATGTTTAATAAAAAATTGGAATTGTTTCCTTACAATCAGAAAGGTGACCTACTAAAAATATATTAGAAACAGCATAGTCAGAAAAACATTGGTATAAACCTGGTATTGTGGAAGAACCTTTCTGTCTTGACACAAGAATACCAAGATTTGGGTCCTTCTCATCCATCAATCACTTTTCACCTTGGGCAATTTATCTAATCCATTTGTATTATTCCATAAAATTGCCTATAAGTTTGATAAAAATAAAACCTTCATCACTAGGGTATGCTATTGGAGAATTAAGAGAGATTCCGTATGGGAAAATGCTAGGCAAACTTCAATATGTCTATGCAAAAATTTAGTTATAATAGATCTGCTTCTAACACTAGTTATTATGTCGATATGTGACAGTAAGTCATTAAATCTCTTTTTCACCATAAAATGTAATATGCAAGAAAATGTACACGAGAAAGATGTATATTTTAAAGGATGATAACAGTTTTAAAACACATTGTTTAAGATAAAATGTTACCTATACTTTTGACATGTCCTTTTGTCCATCTTGATAACATCTCCTTATACACTCCAAAATCCCAAAAGGTAACCACTTCTCTACATTTTGTGATAATCATCCTCTTGTTTGTCTCATAGATTTACTGTACTTATATGTATCCCTAAATATGTATGTTTCAAATTGGCTTGTTTAGAGTGTTCAGGGACTCTTAAAGTGGGTAGCTTAGCCTTCCTCACCACATGCCAGTGGGATTCCAAAAAAGGACATTCCAAAAGGAAAATCCCTAATGTGTATGTCAAGTTTTGTCTGCATCATGCTTGCAAATGTCTTACTGGCCAAACCCAAAGTCAGTGGGGGAGGGGCTTCACAAGGATAGAAATTCTAGAAGGTGTGATTCATTGGGAGCCAACAAAGCAATGGTCTACCACAGAGATCTAAGCTGGTAGATGGACAATATCACAGAAATATTTATCCAGAGAGCAGCTGCCCAAATATCAAACTAGAATTTAATATCAATTTTTTTTTACTTAGAACAGGTGCTAAGAAAGAGGAAAGTCCTCCAGTCTTAGATGGACAAGAAAAAAATCTGAGAAACAAAACATAACATCTGAGCAATATTAACAAAATTGGAAAATTGATACATAATCAGATTCTTGAACCAGAGCTTCTTGAATTTCTCCATGCTCTTTGGAGAAGTGGAGCCAAAGGTACATTTGAAAAACAGATTTAATAATTTAATTATGCTACTCATCTAGTGGAGAAAAAGGAAACAGAGGCTAGGAACCAGGAAGTTCCATGTTTCACCTCTTGGTTTTGACCCAAATTAAAAATGTAACTCATATTCTCCCCCCGTAGAAGCATATTTAGTAATATGAGGATTTCTTCAAGACTACTCTGAAGAAATACTTGACATTCTGGATTTCCTTTTCTTCTTTTGCTTCCTTCAGAATCAGCAACAATGATAGACTCATCCCCAATATCAGAACTGTTGTCAAATAATAAACTTACCTTGACAAAAACTGTAATGCACAGGGGAGATTGAGGAGAGCTGAAGTGCTCTCTCTGAAGGCAAAGAAAGTGGATGAGTACCCATGGCAACATGATTTCAAGGCAGTGAAATAAGCATGAAATCAAGGGGTAAGAGAGCAGCTGTTGGATCCAGCACATTTAACACCACTAATCAAACCAAGGTCAGCAGCTGGAAAAAACTGTGAAGTGAAGAAATAAACTTCAGTGACAGGCTTTGAAAACGTGCTCCACAGACAGGTAGAAATGACTGTATTTGTATGTAGGTATTGCAGAAAGGGCAATGTTCAGTTCAGTAATTTTTGCAACCATGGACAGTTAAACTGTCTTAATGAGCATCTTCAAAAATGAAATAGAACAGACAGAAAAGATGTATTGTCTGACAAAGAACTATGGCTCAAATCCAAACATCTTGCTGACTATAGACTCTGATATTCTCTCATTCATTTCTTGGATGGATTTATTGAACCACATTTTGTCCCATTTTATGGCTAGAACCATACAAGTTATTTTAGATCACTTTCTGGGAGAACACTGTGTTGTCTAAACTCTGGCTTAAAATAAATAAATATGTGTATATACATATATTTATTTTTATTCTTCTGATTAGTCTGATTTCCTAAACTCAGGCCATATATATATATATATATATATACATATATATATATATATATATATATATATATATATATATATATAAAATCTGATTAGTCTGATTTCAGGCAACCTAGGTTAGGTTTCTCTTATTTTTAAAATGGAAGACTGGTCTCTCCTAAAATCCAGAAAATAATTTCTGGCTCTAATAATTTTTTGGGTCCTACTATTGATCAGTTGCTGTATAAACTCTAGATATATACCGTGGCATGAAGCACTATCTTCAAGAGATTAATTAGCTATTTGGAGGTCTAAGATAAATACATTAAAATATAAATAATAATATATACTAGCATGGGCTAACCATAACATTAAAAGGACATTCATAGTAAGTCCCTCAGGAATAGAGAAGAGGTAGAAATCACCTTGGGCCAAACACATCTGAAAATTTTTCAAAAAGCAGGTAGAAATAGGTTGGAGAGAGAGTGGAGCTTAGGTCAGGAAGGAGAACTGAAGTGAGCATAGGTGTGGAGGCAGACACTTAACTAATAGCTTGAAATACGCTGATCGACGCCCTCTGCAAGTCACCACACATAATTTCCAAAATGTTTGACTATTCAGCCCAGATGTGCACATGCTCTTTTATTTATGTCAGTTGGTCCTTTTCTTTTGCCCACTCTCCCCCCAGAGTGGAGAGAAGCCCAGACTAGCACTTTATATAGAAGGAGATGGGAGTGTGCTGTGTCTCAATTAAAGAGTGCAGTATTCTATTTGAGCATTTTTCTACTGGATACGCTCCTCATTTTTTTCTCAAAAGCGTTTCTTGCTAAAGAGGAAGTAAATTGATCACACCTCCAACCACGCAAATGGATCTGAGGTCTTAATCCATGTACTTAACCTTGACATGCCAAAACTCTTTGGCTGCAGAAGAATCACCTCAAATTAAATAATTTGCACAATCAAAGAATGGTTTGTTTTCTTTCACAACCAACATACAAATATACAGAATAGTTCAAGCTGAGGCAGAGAACACACTTTGTTATCTAAGTCATTGTAGAAAGAAGACATGCAAGTAACTTTTAGAGTGTGTGTGCGTGTGTGTGTGTGTGTGTGGAACCTGAGGCATGTACTCTTAGAGCTCTGCTTCTCATCCTCCTGGCCCACCTTTGCAATGGTGGTCCACCTGCAGAGATGGTGGGCAATTCTGCGTGAGGTGAGGCTCACGCTGCAAGGGTCCTATCTCTAGCACATGTGACTCCACAATTTTCTGCCTCTGGGACCTCACAAGGCAGCAAATCCTTGTTAAGATCCTCAACACCAGTCATATTAGGCATTAAAAAAATTGATATATGCAAGCAATGTTTCACTTTTGACAAAAATTCCAGTTGATCACATTCATTTATTATTTTATTTGAAATATTTTATCTCATTTATTATAATATGGAACATCTTTACTTTCTGAATATAATTTTTTTTTTTTTTACCAATTTTATAATGATTAGTAATGTATCGGTTTGGCACAGTAGCCAGTTGAAACAAAAATTTTTTGCTGTGTGTACTTTCTTTTCTTTTTTTAAAAGATCAGTATTACTTATTTTGTTTGAAAATTAGAAATTGTATATATTTAAGGTATACAATTTGATGATTTGATATACATATGTTCTAAAATAATCACTACAATCAACCCAGTTAGCATATCTATCACCTGGACAGTTATCACTTTATTTATTTTTTTTTTTTTTGTGGCGATAACACATAAGACCTACCCTCTTTATAGTTAAGAATACAATTAGCTATTGTTAACTATAGTCACATTGTTGTACATTAGGTCTCCAGAACATATTCCTCTTGTATAACTGAAGCTTTGTACTGCTGGACCAACATCTCCTCATTGCCCCCTCACCTTAGCCCCTGGTAACCACCATTCTACTCTCTGCTTCTATGTGTTTGACTATTTTAGATTCCACATGTAACTTATTTTTTTAGTAGGAGGAACAAAGATGGCATTGAGGGGAAAACTATTTTGTCCTCAATGACTTATCCTCTGAGACAGACCCTTTAGGAAACACAAGGCTGTTGACAGTGCCCACAGGGGTGCTGACACAGACGTTCATCACTGGAGATTCTCACTATGGACAAGTCATCAGGAGGCAGCCTCTATGAGTGTTAAAATTGAGAAGTAAAAGGGATAACAAGAACAGTACTGAAGTGGTCAGAATAGTGGAACAAAGGAAGACTGAAAACCATCTAACAACATTGTGTTACATACTTCAAAGTTGCTGGGAGACTAGACCTTAAATGTTCTCACCATGAAAAGGAAATGATAATTATGTGATGTGGTAGAGGTGTTAGCTAACACTAGGGTGGCAATCATACAGCAATATATAAATGTATCGGATTAACATATTGTACATCTTGAACTTACACAATGTTTCACGTAAATTATACCTCAAAAAGAACTAACTCACCTCACAATTTGGTCAAAGAAGCTTTGAAATAGGAAGAGTAGCAGCAATAAGAACATGCACAAATGATTCACAGTGTGCATTCTGACTGGAAATAAGTGTTTCACTCAAAACTAGATGCCTTCTCACTTCTAATGGTATGAAATGCTGTATCTTAACTAATAAAGCATTCAAAAGCTAAGACATAAAAAATTGCAACATTGGGGAGGCTTTAATTTAAGACCAGTATAGGAATAGATTTAGGTAAAGTGGTTATTTGCACATTATGCAATGTTTAGACAAGACTGAATCTTTTACCCTTGCAGCCTCTTTGAAAGTTGGCTTATGTGTCTTAATGTTAATGCCTCACCATACTTCGAAGAGAAACAGGAAATACTCATTCCAAGCTGCAATTGCCTTTCTGTAAAACTTATATTTATTCTGAACTGTGATCTTTCTCTGTAATTCCACTTCTCCATATTATGTATCTGTTGTTTATTCAGTGCTATTTAAATTTAAGGATAAATGTAATTTGGAAAACACACACATTGTTGTACAAACATTTTCCAGAGATTGCTTTAAGGGAAACAATAAAGTATAGGAAAAGATTCTTTAGACTAAAAACAATATAGAATTCCTGACTAAAATCAAGTATGCTTTTGCCCTCTATTCTACCAGCAAACTTGAGTAAATCTCAGGGAAATTTTCACAAAAATCCATGCAGCATTGTGCACGAAGATATTTACCATAACATTATTGAGGGTAACAGGGAGCTGGAGGCAGCCTAGGTTTTCCTGACTTAGGAAATACATAATTGAATTGTAGTGAGTGCTGTCTACGGAATACATGAAAAGGCTAGAAGAAATGAACTATATGAAAATAGGATAACAATGAAAAAATAATAGAAAATAGTTTTTTGGTAGAGAGATATGTTTAAATAAACTGAATTAAATACAACAAAAAAATGGGATGTCAGTTAAAAAATATAAAAAAACTTGCACATACACACACTCAAATGCATATACACACACACACACATATATATATAAGGATACATATCCATCATGTTAGCCTAGACGTTGGAGAGGGTTAGAAGAGTGGGTACTGGGATGAAGGAGACAAATAATATAGCTAGAGAGGGGTTTGCATGGGGGAACAAAACGTTTATACCAGGAAAAGAAGGGAGACTGAGGAAATAATGAATTTAACTTGGATATTTTTTCAGCTATCAGGTGTGTCCATAAGAATTACAAATGCCAGAAGAGACAGCGCCAGAGAAGGAATTGTGGAAGACATATGGTGTTGAAGAGATTTTAGTATTCAGTGGAATAGTCCGAGCCGTCATAAACATAAAGATTATAAAACTGAATAACAGCACTGTAAAATTTTCTTTAATTATTTATAAAAATTCAGTATGCACAGGTACAAGAACAAGATGCAACTATTAATAATAAATAGAGAAAAAAGAAGAAAGGAAATGAAAGCATAAAGAAACTTACAATTATGAGTGGGGATTTTTCTATATTTTATTTTTTTTTAATTTTGTGGAAGTTGCATGTTTACAGGTTTATGATTTTAGATTTCATATCTCATTTTTCTTATTTTCAAAGTATCCAATACGTTGGTTGTAATGCTTACATAATGTGTAACTCTGGTTTGAGTACTTCTATGTTGACAAAATATGACACTATGCTTGTAACACGTTCAATACATGCCAGAGCTTATTGGACTAGGGGAAAAGGTTATGCGTATACCTCCATCAAATGGACTACCATGGGTGTCAAGGTGAGCAACCCCAGTCCCTGTGCCATAACAGGATTTAAGCAATTACTAGTATCACCTAGCTTTTGCTAATTTCAAATTGATTTCCAAGAGAAGGAATTTTTTTTAAATGAGCCATAATTCAATTTCCTGTAATGCACATGAATGCTCATTTAGTGTGCATAATTCTAGAATTGCAGTGGACACACACATACGACAAATACCTCACACACTCATGTGAAACTGCGCCCCAGAGTCACACTCTGATTGTTCTCCTCTCTTCCAGTGGTAGTAGGACTCTAGCTCTATGCAGCCCTCAAAAGAAAAATTGTGGACTTCTGATGTCCCAAAGCACTGAGAGGATAAAAATTACACAAGGTTCTAGGTCACTGGAGGGAAGTGAAAGTAAGAACAGCAATGGCACGACTCTAGCAATGGAGTCTCCTATAAGAACTCCAGCTGTGGAGCAGTAGGTCTGCAGTACAAAACCACTCCCTTCAGTTGCTCCATAAATCAGGGCCAGAAGGATTGTGGGAAAAATGGGTGAAGCCTCGCATAGGTTCCAGCTTGGAAGAGTTAGGTTGACAATTGAAGCGTTCTGCTCACAACTTATTCCAAATTCCTCAGGTAAGAGAACAAGAATGCCACGAAGCCTCAATGACATTGCCCATAAAATATTGCATTAGCAGTATTAGTAGCAGTTAATCATTACTGTTAATTTTATCATTAATAACATTAATAATAGTAGTACTGTATCATATAATAGAATTACAGTGATATTATAATATTATATTTGCATAATCGTTTTTAGTTGTTGATACTATTATTATCATTTCGTTATAAAATAGTCACAATAAATTTCTTTTCTATCAGAATTAAGAGAGTAGAAAAAATTTTTAAAGAAAGTAATCCTTGTATTTCTTTTTTTCCAGTGGTCAATTCTGCATCTTGATAAAAATGCAATGTGTCACATTTTGAAAAGCAGACATTGGATTTAAATAGAATATGGGTGCACATTCATTCTTGTTTTTCAATCTCTTTATCTCTTTATTTCCATCTGATATTTCAAATTATCAAGGAACTCTTCAGACAAAGAATAAGACCCATGAACTAAATAAGTGCTCATAAGATTTCATCTTTCATAAATTGTCATAAAGTATGAAGATAGGATCCAGGAAAGACTGATATTTAAATTGTCTGCTTATAGAATGACTTCTCCAATCTTGCCATTGTTCTTGTACGTTTTCTCTCTTCAAATTCTGGAAGGTATGTGATATCCCACACAGCAGCTTTTGAGGACAGAACTTGAATGATAAAATTTTCCCAGTTGATACTTACCAAAACTGAAATGGGTTTATTTTTTAATTGCAACACAGTCAAAATTTAGCTGGTCATTTTTAGAGGTATGATATGAAAAGGGTGACATTTAGGGGGTGGGTCACTGTTAATCTAATTTAATAAACTGAAATGTTATTAACATGATGATGGCAAATATTAAAATATGTAACCAGAAACTTAATTGATATGTTGATATAAATAAAAGACAACTTATAAAGAAATTTATCTGACAGAAAGTATAAAAAATATTTTCTGTTTGTAAGTCAAAATTTAAAAATTATTGGTGCTTTAACAAGTTTTCTTTTTTCTTCACTAGAAGTGATCTTAAATATATATTCAAAAGAAATAATTACCAAAAGATCATTTAAGTTAAGGAAGATGAATATTAATTTAAAGCAAAATTTATAACCATTGTATGGATATAAGATTTAATTATGAATATTACACAAATATTTTGTTTTTCTCAACAAATCATAATTAAAATCAAGGGGGAAGAAAGAATACATATTTTGATTCAAGGAAAATAAGAAATTTGAATGGAAATATGTTTTTATTGCTAAAAAATAAATATATGGATTTTTTTTAAAAAGCTCTTTTTATTTATAGATGACATGATTGTCTATTAAAAAAAATCTCCACCCCCAAAAAACTAATGAAACTAATAAGTTAGTATAACAAGGTTGCAGTTTAATGGTTATTATTCAAAATTCAATTGCTTTTCTATATACCACAAATGAACAATTGGAATGTGAAATTTAAAAAATAACATTTACAATGGCTCCCAAGAAAGTGAAACACTTAGTTATAAATCTAACAGAAGTGTAAAGTGTTTATATGCATAAAACTATAAAACTCTGATGAGAGAAATCAAAAACATCTAAATAAATAGAGAGATACTTAGTTTCCATGGAATATAAGACTCAACATTATGATGTGAACTGTTCACAACTTGATCTATACATGCAACACAACCCTGATGAAAATCCCAGAAAGCTAGTTGGTAGACATTGTTAAACTGATTTTAAAGTGTTTGTGGAAAGGTAAAAGACCCAGAATAAGCCAACACAATACTGAAGAAAAAGAACAAAGTTGGAGGATTCACACTATTTAATTTCAAGACTTACTATAAACTGCAGTAACCAAGACAGTGTGATATTGCTGAAAGAATAGACACACTGATCAATGGAACAGAATAGAGAGCCCAGAAGGAGACCACACAAATATAATCAACTGCTTTGTCACAGGAGCAAGGGTAATTAGTAGAAGAAACTTTAGAACAACTTGTCCTGGGAAAATTGGATTTCCATATACCCAGACACAGACCTTACATCTTTCATAAAGAAAAATTCAAATGCATTATAGACCTAAATGTAAAATATAGAAATATACACCAAGGAAGACATCTGGTCCTGGACTTTTATTTTGGGGGAGGTTTTGGATTACTGTTTTGATCTCTTTACTGGTGATTTGTCTATTCAAATACTCTCTTTCTTCTTGATTCACTTTTGGAAAGTTGTATGATACTAAGAATTTATCCATTTCTTCTAGATTATCCAATTTGTTGGCGTATAGTTTTTCATAGCATTTTCTTATAATCTTTCATATTTCCCAGATGTCCATTGTAACTCCTCCTTCATTTCTGATTTTATTTATTTAAGCCTCTCTTTTTTTCTTGGTGAGTTTAGCT
The DNA here is from genome assembly GCF_020826845.1 of Diceros bicornis minor. Classification (NCBI taxonomy): domain Eukaryota; kingdom Metazoa; phylum Chordata; class Mammalia; order Perissodactyla; family Rhinocerotidae; genus Diceros; species Diceros bicornis. The sequence continues at coordinate 51,317,550 of NC_080759.1, read as the reverse complement.
AACAGTTTCTGAATTTTGTTTATCTTTTCAAAGAACCAGCTCCTAGTTTCATTGATTTCTTTCTATTTTTTTCAGTCTCGATTTCATTTATTTATTCTCTGATTTTTATTACTTCCTTCCTTCCACTGATTTTGGGCTTTGTTTGTTTTTCTTTTTCCAGTTCCTTTAGGTGCACTGTTAGATTTCTTAATTGAGATTTTTCTTGTTTGCTGTGGTAGGCCTGTATTACTATAAACTTCCCTCTTAGAACTGCTTTTGCTGTATCCCATAAATTTTGGCATGTTATATTTTCATTTTCATTTGTCTCCAGGTATTTTTTGATTTCTCATTTGATTTCTCCATTGACCCAATCATTGTTCAGTAGCATTTTGTTTAATCTCCACATATTTGTGGCTTTTCCAATTTTCTTCCAGTAGTTAATTTCTAATTTCATACTGTTGTGGTTAGAAAAGATGCTTGGTATTATTTCAATCTTCTTAAATTTATTGAGCCTTGTTTTGTGGCCTAACATGTGATCTATCCCGGAGAATCTTCCATATGCATTTGAAAAGAATGTGTATTCTACAGTTTTTGGATGGAATGTTCTGCATACATCTAGTAAGTCCATCAGGTCTAATGTGTCATTGAGGGTCAATTTTTCCTTATTGGTCTTCTGTTTGGACAATGTATCCATTGGTGTAAGTGGAGTGAGAATCCAGAGCCTGGAATAAACCCACACATCTATGGACAGCTAATTTTTTTTGTTTGTTTTTTTTTTTGTGAGGAGATCAGCCCTGTGCTATCATCGGCCAATCCTCCTCTTTTTTTTTGGTGAGGAAGACTGGCCCTGGGCTAACATCTGTGCCCATCTTCCTCCACTTTATATGGGATGCCATCACAGCATGGTTTGCCAAGCAGTGCATTGGTGCGTGCCCAGGATCTGAACCGGCGAACCCCAAGCCACTGCAGTGGAGTGCGTGCACTTAACCACTTGGGCCACCGGGCCAGCCCCCAGGTAATTTTTGACAAGTGAGCCAAGAACATGCAATGGAAAAAGGAAGTCTCTTCAATAAGTGATGTTGGGAAAACTGGACAGCCACATGCAAAAGAATGAAAGTAGACCATTATCTTACACCATACACAAAAATTAACTCAAAATGAATTAAAAACTTGATTGTAAGACCTGAAACCATCCAACTTCAAGAAGAAAACATAGGCAGTATGCTCTTTGACATCAGTCTTAGCAGCATATTTTCAAGTACTATGTCTGACTGGGCAAGGGAAACAATAGAAAAACTAAACAAATGGAACTATGTAAAACCAAAAATCTTCTGCATAGCAAAGGAAACCACCAACAAAATAAAAAGACAACCTAATAACAGGGACAAGATATTTGCAAACCATGTACCTAATAAGGGGTTAATCTCCAAAATATATAAAGAACTCATACATCTCAACAACAACAAACTAACAACCCAATTAAAAAATGGTCAAAAGATCTGAACAGACATTTCTCCAAAGAAGATATATAGATGACCAACAAGCACATGAAAAGATGTTCAACATCATTAAGTATCAGGAAAATGTAAATCAAAACAACAATGAGATCACTTCATGTCCATCAGAATGGCTACAATTAACAAGACAGAAATAATAAGTATTGGAGAGGATGTGGATACACTGCTGGTGGGAGTGCAAACTGGTGCAGCCACTATGGAAAACAGTATGGGGAGTCCTTAAAAAATTAAGAATAGAACTACCATACAATCCAGCTGTTCCACTGCTGCGTATTTATCCAAAGAACATGAAAACACCAATGCATAGAGATATATGCACTCTTATGTTCATGCAGAATTATTCACAATAACCAAGAACTGGAAACAACCTAAGTGCCCCTCAAGGGATGAATGGATAAAGAAGATCTGGTACATATACACAATGGAATATTACTCAGCCATAAAAAAAAAAGATGAAATCTTGCCATTTGTGACAACATGGATGGAACATGAGGGTATTTTGCTAAGTGAAATAAGTCAGAGAGAGAAAGTCAAATTTTGTGTGATCTCACTCATAAATAGAAGATAAAAATAACAACACACATAGAGACTGAGATTGGATTGGTGGTTACCAGAGGAGAAGGAGGGAGGGAGGAGGGAGAAAGGAGTGATTAGGCGTATATGTATGGTGATGGATGGTAATTAATCTTCCAGTAGTGAACATGATGTAGTCTACAGAGAAATCGAAATATAGCGATGTACATCTGAAATTTATATGTTATAAACCAATGTTACCACAATAAAAAAAAAGAACTATACAACTTCTAGAGGGAAACAGGAGAAAATTCTATGGTTTGGTGATAAGTTTTTAGATACGACACCAAAAGTTCAGTAAATAAAAGAAAAAATTGATGTTGGACCTTATTAAAATTAAAAACTTCTCTGAGAGACATTATTAGGAGAATGTAAAGACAAGTCACAGATTGAGAAAAATATTTACAAACATAAATCTGGTATAGAAATGTATTCAAAATATACAGAGAACTCTAAAAATTTAACAAGAAAACAAACTCAATTTAAAAATCAGCAAATGATCTAAGCAGAGAAACCTCACTAAAAAAGATATCCAAATGACAAGAAGCATGTGGAAAGATAATTAAATTTTTATGTTAAAACAATGAGATACCACTATACATTATTAAAAAGGCTAAAATTCAAAAACTAAAAGTACCAATTGTGTGCAGAGCAATAGGAACTCTCCTTCATTGCTGGTGGGAATGCACAATGATTCAGACACTTTGCAAGACAGTTTTTTTGTGAAACTAAAGATAGTCTTACCATACAATCCAGCAATCATGCTCTAAGGTATTTGCTCAGCTAATTTAAAATTTAAGTCCCCACAAAAACCCGCATGCTAATGTTTATAGAAGCTTTATTCATAATCATCAAGTACTGGAAGCAATTCAATGTCCTTTAATAGAAGAATGAATAAAGAAACTGTGGTACATCCATACAATGGAACAGTATTCAGCAGTAAAAAGAAATGAACTATCAAGCCACAAAAAGACATGGATGAACCTTAAATGCATATTTCTAAGTGAAAGCAGCCAATCTGAAAATGTTACATATTATATGATTCCAAAAAGGTAAAATTATAAAGACAATGAAAAATCAGTAGTTGCCAGGAATTCTGGAGAAGTAAAGGATTGAATGGGTGAAGCAGAGGAAATTTTTTAGAGCTGTGAAACTATTTTGTACAATACTGTGATTTGAGATACACAACACTATGCAGTTGTCAAAATCCATAGAACTTTACAGCCCAAAGAATGAACCTTCATGTGTGCATATATATATAAAATTTAGGAGATCAAGAATTCCAGGGTGGAATGCAGAATATGACAAAACAATCAAACTGTATTATGAATATATGAAATTGCTTTACTGAAGTAGGTTGGGAAATAATGTGCTGACCTAAATAAATTTGGAAATGAGTGCAGTCTATAAGACCAAAGGCAAAAGAAACTCATATCAGTCTAGTTGTCAATGTTGTTTTCCATGGGGGCACTATTTAACAATTCTGGCACCACTATACGTGCATGTATGCCAGAACTGAACAATTGGTTAAAAGGATGGCAGGTGGTGGGAGGCATATTTCTCACTGTTGGAGCCGGTGGTTACAGATAGGCAAGGGAAGTGGGCTGGAGCGATCCATGTGGTACTGGACTAGAGGCAAAGTCAGTGTGAATTTATGTAATTCAAAATTAATATGGAATGTAGAAAACAATAATTATAATAATGTGGCATTAAAAATATGGAGAATTAAAACTCATATAAAAATATCCCATAATGCAAGAGAAAAGGAACACGCAAAGTATTCCAAGGTCCTTGCATTGTGTGGAAGGAGGGTAAGATAAAATATCTGTACTATATTCTCTGAGACAAAAATGGAATAATGAAAAACTTTCAGTTTAATTAAAGGTAAAACAAGAGAGAGAGAAATAATTAGTAGCCAGGACAAATAAAAAGCATAAATAAGATAATATAAAATAATAACATGATAAATAATAAGTTAATCAATAATAAGAAAAAGATAAAGAAATAAGATAAATAAGTTACTTAAAACCAAACATAGATGTAATTACATTAAATGGATATGCACTGAATGATTTAATTAAAATCCAAAGATTATCCGACTGGATTAAATATAAACAAACTACGTTTTGTTTTCAAGACTCAGACATAGTATAATGGATACAAAAGCCTTAAAAGCAAAAACATAGAAATAAACATTGGGAATGCTAAATAAAAGAAAGTCTGCATGGTTATATTAATATAAGTAACTACACTTTGAGGCAAAGAAAATATCATAAGAAATAGAAACATTTCATAATAATCAAAAACAATTAAAAAGTTGATATTTGTATTTAACTAATAACATATTTTCAAAATATACCAAATAAAAACCAATAGAAGTGAAAGGAGAAATAAAACATTTCAGAATTCTAGTGGGAGATTCTTAAAAAACAAACAGCAAAGAAACAGGATATAAGAACTATAGCACCAACAAATTTGACATAATGAACATATATTGAACATTACATCCAAAAACTTCAGAATATTTTTCAAGCCCAAATACAATATTTATATGCCAAAAAAATCATGTTTTTGTGCCAAAAAGCATGTCTCAGCAAATTTCAAATGATGAAAAAAAACAAAGTCCTCTGGCCACATTGCAAATAGGCAACAAATCAATTAAAAATAAAGATAATGAAAAAATTATCTTGTGCTTAGAAATGAAGAAATATACCTGTAAGTATCCCAGAGTTAACTAAGAACCTATGACACAAATTTAAAGACAGTTCGTTGATTAATAATAAAAATATGGAGGCCGGCCCCATGGCTTAGTGGTTATGGGGGTGCGCTCCGCTACTGGCGGCCCCGGTTTGGATCCCAGGCTGGCACTGATGCACAGATTGTCTGGCCATGCTGAGGCCGCGTCCCACATACAGCAACTAGAAGGATGTGCAGCTCTGACATACCACTATCTACCAGGGCTTTGGGGAGAAAAAGGGAAAAAAAGGAGAAGGATTGGCAATAGATGTTAGCTCAGGGCCGGTCTTCCTCAGCAAAAAGAAGAGGATTGGCATGGATGTTAGCTCAGGGCTGATCTTCCTCACAAAAATAATAATAATAAAAATATGAAATATCGACACATGAAAGGGAAATAAACTTATGTTTAGTGGAAATATAAACTATTAGTTGCTTATAAAAGCTGAGGCATAAAATCCATAACTAAGCATAAACCCATGTTATTAGAGAGAGAATATGAAATTAAATCCAGATGATGAAGAAAGGAGGAAATGATAAATGTAAACTCAGAAATTAATGAAATAGGAAAAATAGAGAAGATCAACAAAGGCAAAATTGATTCTTTATAACTTTTCAAAAATGAAAAGAATCTGCTAAATCACCAGGGATAATATTAATCAAGAGAAAAAAAGAGAATACACAAACTAATGAAAGAAAAAAGAAAGATACCTACAGATTATTTAGACAATAAAAGGATCACTAAGTGATCTAATGAATAATTTTGTGCCCATAAAGAAAACCAAACAGAAAAAAAAAAAAGGAAAATTCATAGTATTAATCTAAATAGTCCTCTATGGAGATCATTAATTCTATATTACAAAAAAAAAAGTTCTCACAGGGAAATAAACAGTCCCAGACGGCATTGTTTAGCAAAACAAAGAAGCAAACTGCATTGTCCTAATTATGATTTCATTTTATTTAAAAAACAGGGGACTTTGTGTCATTCTTCCTTGTCATTATTGTATGTCTGGACTTTGCTTATGGGTAAAGCATTCTTCCCCATGTTCATTTATAAGGCTGTGTTGGTTATCATTAGCAACTGATAATAATTGAAATTTTCTTTTTTTTTTTTTTTTTTTTGGTGAGGGAGATTGGCCATGAGCTAACATCCGTTGTCAATCTTCATCTTTTTGCTAAGGAAGATTGACCCTGAGCTAACATCTGTGCCCATTTTCCTCCACTTTATATGGGACGCCGCCACGGCATGGTTTGATGAGCGATGCATAGTTCCGCACTCGGGATCCGAACCTCTTAACCCAGGGCCGCCAAAGTGGAGCATGTGAACTTAACCACTATGTCACTGGCCCAGCCCCCAAATATTCTTTTTAAGGTAGTATCTTTGGTCTGTTCTCCAGAAGCAGAGACTGAAATTCTTGTTCAAGTGATTAAGTGAAGGAGTATTCTTAGAAGGGTGGGAGAAAATCCAAATAAGAAAGGAAAAATCATCAAAGCAAGAACAGGCCTGATCCCACAGGCAACTCTAGAGTGTGAATTGCACCACAAAACAGGTCTTTCCATGCATCAAGGGCCTGTCCTTTTTCCCTGTGTCTGACTGTGGTCTGTGGAGGGTGGAAAGTAAGGGTTAGAGGTCGATCTAGCTTTCCCGGGCTGGTAATGCAGATCTTGTTTGGCCAGGGCACCTCTCTGGGAAAGGGGGCAGCTGTGGGTGGTTAGCAACGAACACTCAACAGCATCAGTAAACGGGGCATGGACTGGAAACAGGGTCCAGAAGAGTGCCCAAAGCCCCCTCATCCAGGAGCAGTCTTCAGTGAGACCTATTGAGACTGAGCATTTCATGGAATTTTGTCATAAAGTCATCCCTACGTCTCATAGCGATGATTCATTTAACCCCTTATAAACAAATTATGTTCTTCCCACATTCCCTGGGTTGGTTAACACCTAGACATGCTTTTCTGTATTTCAGTATGATCTTCTAATAATTTGTATATTTTAATGACATGTAGCATAGTGACAGTAGTAGGACCATCACACAGTTTTACACAGTGAAACTTCTAGTTCATTTGAAATTGACTGCAGGATTTTTAGCCCCTGCTCTGCCCCTTTAGAAGCTGGCATACTCTCCATAAATCCGTGCAACAGCAGGAGTAAAGCATAGTCAAACACCCACAAGAAGAGGAGTGCTCTCTTTTCCCAAATATACACCTTTCCCAACATGTAGACCTGTACTCATGCTGACACATCTCATCACAGTCTCAACATGGGGAAAATTTCCAGAACAATATTATATCCCCTTGCTCTTTTTCTGATTAAAGAAAGGCTGTGTCATGATGTTAGAGCACTTAACTTTTTTATTGGGCAGCAGTTAAGAATTAGAATACCAATGGGATACTACCAAATAAAATATGTGTACGGGGCCAGCCCGGTGGCGCAAGCTGTTGAATGAGCGCACTGCGCTGCAGCAGCCCCGGGTTCGCCGGTTCAGATCCAGGGTGCACACCGACGCACCGCTTGTCGGGCCACGCTGTTGCGGCGTCCCATATAAAGTGGAGGAAGATGGGCATGGATGTTGGCCCAGGGCCAGTCTTCCTCAGCAACAAAAAAGAGGAGGATTGGCAGATGTTATCTCAGGGCTGATCTTCCTCGGGAAAAAAATATATATATATATGTTTACTATAACATGACTTATTTATTTTTCTGCTTGAATGTCTGGTATTTCTGGACTTCTTTTTTAAACTGTCTTTTTATTTCTCTGATATTACTTTAGGAGTTAAGTTCTTAAAAGTGAGCCATGCAATGCCACCGGAGCAGATTGTCATAGCACTTCAGAGACGCTGCTTGGGAAGAAAGCTTAAAAATATGTCAAAGATCCATTTCCTTGCCTGCCTTCTCCCTTTCCAGAGAAAATCCCTGGAAGCATGAAATGTGCCGATGAATACCAGCAAGAGACTTTTTTAAACCTTAATTTAACATTTTTATTAAATATGATTATTTTTCCACATAGACATTTAGATTTTAACAAACAAAATTGATGCTTTAGAAACAGTAAAGGAGAAAAAGAATAAAATATTGTCAAAGCTTCTCTTTTTGTAACACTTTAGGACAGTGGAAGCCTTCGTCTATGACATAGAGAGTTTACAAAAGCTAACTCTACCAGCCAGAGTCTTGGACTCTAAAAATAATTTTTATTAATAATTTTTCATTGATATCTCATCTCAGAGCCTTTGGAAGTGACCAGTCTACTCTAAAGTCACAGGCCAGGTTAAGTCTAAGCATTTAGTGGGTCACTTCAAACAGCAATAGTAATACTGGCAATGTAGTAAATAAGAACAAAAACTTCAATGACACTGAATTCTATTCACTTTTCTAAACACTTATTCATTTAAACAGTGAAACACTCCATATTTTAAAGGTAAAAATACACAGTCACAGAGGGTTTGAATTGCCCAATTCCACTTCATTAAGCATTGAAGCTGAGATTCAAACCCAAAAGTAGAGTGTTCAATCAGACTTTTTCCCTGTACAAGATAGGTCTAGAAAAACTGTGTCCATTAGTCAAGGAATGCAGTAGGGAAAGCCAAACCTATAGGTATGGGGAGAGGGAAAATTCTGCAGACAAATATGTGACAGCATTGGAAGTTGCAAGGTTCATGCTACTCACAGGATATCCATATTTCGGTATAAGGTTTCGTCAACAATAGCACATGGTTGAGGATGACGAAAAATAACCATTAACCCAGAATTTGATGCATAGACAAACCTTCACACAAGATTTAAAGCGAGATAACATTTTTGTTTGATTGTATGTTTGTTTTCAAATACTGACAACTTCAAATCAAGCCAGGCATATGTTTCCAGTTCCTCGATTAGGGCTCAGACTTGCCTCCTGGTAGTTATTCTCTCTGCCTCTTGGCTCTGCTGAGTCAATTTTCCTTTTCCATAACAAGTAGTTCATGTTTTCAAATGAGTAGATTAGATCTTTCTGAGGTCTTAACAAAGGGTTTTACATCACACCATTGGTTTTATTTTTTTCATATTTTCCTGATGGCAACTTGGATTATACATTTGTCTTGGAAGCTATTGTTTAATTTGAGAATTGTCTGTCATCTGGAGAGGGTGGGAATGAGAAAGAGTTTTATTTTTCAATTTAAGAAGTCCTTTTTTATATTAGCTTATCTCTCTCTCTCTGTATTTTTTTTTTCTACACAGCAAAAAGAAGTCTGTTCTGCCTGGAAATCTTCTTGACTAGGTTATCAAGTTCATTAGGTACATATCCTATTTCTCATGTTACTGCAGGTTACAGAGTTGTTAAATTACCACCGAATAACATAGGTCTTCTTTCCTCCAACTTCCGGTTTACATTCTCCTTATTTTCTTTCCATCCCTCACTGAGAGCCCCCTCCATGCCTTTGTGCTTTCAATACTCTGCTTGGGGCCCTTCCAGGTTTCTCCAACCCTTTCCTCAAAGTCCCTCAAGGTGTGTAGGCTTCTCTTTGACACCTTGTCTGAAATGCAGTGCCACGTATGGCTAAGAATTAGCAAAATGCACCATTTTTTCATGCCATATCATATTTTGATTTTGTTATTTTGGCCCTTCGCAGAATTGCTTTTATCGAATTGCATTTTATTACTATACTACCTCCGCACACGTGTAAAATGTAAGAATTACCATAAGAAAACATAAATCAGTATTTATAGTAATGATTACCCATGGCTTAAGCATCTTTTCTATCACCTCATATTGCACACCTGAGCATCCACAGGAAAAAAACTTGTGTGTCAGAACTAATTGATTTACATTCCACCTAAATACCCTAGCCTTTTTTTTTTTTTTTTTTTTGGAGTCTAGGAATCTGGATTGATAAATTTGCAGCCAATGTCTAAGAACTAAGGAAGACTTTAAGTGATGAGCTGTTTCCCAAATTACTCTTACCCCGGCTTGATCATTAGTTCCTATGTTTATTTTCCATTTGCTTCAGTTTTCTTAAGCATTTATTTGTTCCACTTGCAGAATATGGAACTTTTTAAACTAATTCAAGTGATGTTAGAAATGAAGCTGACTCTACACAGGAGGTCGTATGGCATGCCACATGTAGAATTTTAGACAAAACTAATATACCCTGTGTTTTTGGCATAATGAGACAGGTGTGCCACATCCAAGTCATTCCATTGGGTCATTTCTGAGGGAAAACATTATTAATAATTCAGGTGCTGTTACTACTGTGCTTGACTCAAAGCCCAATGACCCTCACCTGTGTCCCACCTACTGCCAGATAGCAGGCTTAATCAGATCTTCCCAAGTGCCATTTGGCTACAGTGTTGTTGATGTATGTTTTCCTCAGCCTTTAGTATCGTTGGCGTCTGCACAATCTCTTTGATTGGGTTGATCCAAATCAACTGTCAAAGTCTCTATCCAAGCCACTCTGGCCGAAGTGTACTTTAGTATTTTCTAGACTTCAGGAGATTAGAGACCATGGGACAGGCTATACATACACAGCATGCCTGGGGTCTCAATCCAAACAATGAGCTCTTAGTTGTCACACAGCTGCACAAAGTTAACATCTTTTTTTATTTATGTCTGCCTTAGAAGTGAAGCTCTGCTTTTAAAATAACACAACACCTACAATGGAGGAAGATAAGAAGCAAGAGCTGAAATACACTGTTGATATGTTTTAACAAAATGTGCAGGCATAAGCATGCCTTGGTCATCTACATGGAAGGTTGGTGTCTCAGAACCAGTAATCTGATGAATAAGATGTGAAGGAGAAGCCGTTTTCAACAGTATTTTTTAGAGTAGTTGTAGCTGCCTTAGGGTATTTATCTAGAAATTGCTTTAAACTATATAAACTGTAATAAAGATTTAAGATTATATATGTGTTCAGGAATCCTTTTAAGGGGAGAAAACAAATATAAACCCTATTTATTGTTTGACTTGAAGAACGGAAATGAGAAAAAGCTTGGTGAGAAGCACTATATTAGCAGGCAATAATCCATACTGAAAATACTTGCAGTAACAGAATTTGCTTCCTTTCCATAGGCACAGAAGGACCTTCAGAGTAGTATTAAATGGAGATCCCCAAGTTGTAGTAGCATTATAGAGGAGGAAATAAATTCCTGAATCTTCTGGTTAGATATATATTCTTTTACGCATCCGGCAATTCATACACATTTATTACATACCTACTATGTGTCATACATATTTATTGCACACCTACCTACTTTTGTATCATTCTCTACCTATTCCATGAATAATATTGAATTGTCTTTCACATCTGATGTTTTGTTATGTACCAACATCATAAGGCATTTAAGGTATTTATTTTCCCTAATCTCCAAAGATTTTTATTAAAATCTGTTATTTAGAAAACAGTCTTCAGCTATAGAATCAGGCAAATCCATATATAAAAAATTGTGCTGCACATAAGACCAGATCTACCATAAGACACAGAAACATGAAACTAACGTGGCTCTAAAAAGGACATAGGAAGATCGATTATAACTGATATTATTTTATATGGAATCCAGAAGAAATAATAAAATGAATACTTTTCATCATACAGCTTAAGTTAGGTCATAGAACTTAAAGAGATATTAGACAAAAATTGTACTAAAAATAAAATTACTATAGTAAATATTCCAATAGGAGAATATAGGGATCATAAGGTCATATATCACGGGGAACTAAGTTTAGCTCTTATAGAAAAACTTACTGAGGAAATGAGTTCTTGTCTTCCTCCCTCAATGCTACTTCAATAAATGTGAGCGCAATAGAATTTAATGCAAAAATAATATTTTAGGAGATTAAAAGATACGAAATATTTTCCCTATTCAACAACTAGAATTATACCAAAAATTGCTTAATCTTTTATCATAATTATTAACCTCAAAAGGTATATTTGAAACTTTCCTTGTCCTCATAGCTGTACTAATATCTACACATACCAAAACATGCCTTTAGCAAGAATTTAGGTATGTTGAAATTATATATTTACAAGTTTACCTCCCACTATATTACAGAATATTTGAAAGAAGATACCAAATTTTATTACTCTTTCTTTCATCACTTTAACACAGTGCCTAGAAAATCCAAAGCAATCCATAAAATGTTTATTTACATTAATCAATAGTTCTGCATAATATAGCAATAGTGTCAGAACACAGGAAGAGCAAATACAAAACATACAGAGAGTAAAAATTTCTCAAAGACAATAAAATATGAAAGGAATAGAAAAATCTCATCATTTTAACACCTTTGTCTTTAGAACTTTGCAAATACTTTTTCATTCCACAGTGATTAATTTTCACTGGTAAAGTCTCCGTCGAATCACGCATCATTTCGACGAGTTACTAGGTGGAATTGTTATTTACTCCACTTGTGCACTCAAGCAGCAATGCTCAATTCTTACCTGAGTCATAACTAGCACATTACCATTTCCATAGCAAATATTAATCAGCAAGTATTCTACTATAGTGCCTGAATATCAGGAGCTAAATTGTGCTGAACTATGGTGCACATTAATAAAGTAGAACTCTCCAGAGATTGTTGATATACGGCAGCTGTAATTCTGCTTTTACTGATCATCATTAAATTGTACTAAGGTGAGAAACACCCCTTAAATAAATAAATGAAAGCTTACTCTGCTTGAATAATTTCAGTTTAGAAATTAATGTGTTAACATGGCCTGCGAGTCACTGTCTGTCTTCTCCAAATGAACTGTTGTGATGGAGGTAGGATGTGCTCACTTTATATTCTACTGCCCTCTGGCAGATAAAACGGTGCTGCCAGAATAAGAGATTAGTTAACATTCAACATATGTTAATTAATGTACTTTATTAAAATGTGTTATTGTTGCCTTTATTCATTCTTGGTACTTAATTCATTGCTGTAGGGAATATAATAAAACCATTAGGGCTTTCCAAACAGTCATCAAAACCTCACACAGCTGAGTTAGATTTTAAATAGTAAGATTCCTCCATTCACCTCTTACCGCTTAAAATGATTTTTTTTCCTCGATATGTGGCAAACCATAATTTAAAAATTTATTATATCAAGTGAATTAGGGAATTCATTTGCAAAATACATGGGAGGTTTATCCTAGGAAATTCAGTTGAATATGTTTAAAATATTCTGTGTTAAAAAGATTAAAGCTTCTAAAATTACAATGTTTGAGAAAGCCATTTAAGTTAGTGATATACACACTCAGGAACACAATAGAACTTTCTTAATCAATGTAGCTTATTTTTTCTACAAAACATGCTGACTAATGCCCATGGTAGGTTGAATACTTTCTGTTAAAAGGCTACTTGGAAGTAATCCGATGTACATCTACTCGCACCAGGTCACTTACGGTTACCAAAAGTTAACGGTATTAGCTCCTAATCCTTTTATATCAGTCCAGGTAAGCTGGGGAATATCGTGGAAGCAAATTAACCCCAAATCGCAGTGGCTCAATACCAAAGTCTCTTGCTTACTTGTGCAAAGTCTGTTGCACGTTGTATGACACTTTAGTCATCTGTCCTCCGTCAAAAATCTAGACAGCTTCCATCAAGATATCACAACTTACCATCATGTCATTTGTTTTGTCTTTTCAACATGTGCCTTCAATGTTCTTGGGCCAGAGGAAGAAATAATATGGAGAACAGATCTTCTGTGCTTCACACAGGAGTCTACACACCGTCTCCTACAAATCATTGTCCAGAGCTAGTCACTTGGTACCAAAAAAACTGCAGAGTAGGCTGTGATGTCAGGGGATGCACGGATATTTGGTGAGCATTAAATGTTTCTTCTATTGTCATTCTGTAATTTAATCAAATTTTAAAAAATATATTAAATAGGAGTGAAAACATTGAGATATAGCTATCAAAACATGACCACCTTTTGGAACACCTTGGTAAAGTCTAATTGATTAAAAAAGCATACTATCCAATTAAATGTCAGTTAGACTTATGTAAAATAAATAAATAAATAAAGTGAAGGAAAAGGCACTAAAATCTAAGAGGATTCTTTGTGAGTGATTTTGTCCCATTAAACTTTTTAAAAAAGTAGATAATCATAATAGATGCATTATAGTTGTTTCTGCAAGTTGTGTGAAAAATAAGAAACTCTCACATTGACTCAAGTAGATCTACACTAAAAGAAAGAGCCTTGAGCTTACATTGTATGAATATGATTTACATTAAGAAAAAATGTTTAATTTATATACATATCACTTTTAAAGAACAGCGATACTGTGTAGAGTTGAATACATTGACTGCTATATGACTTTGATCAAGTAATTTACTTTCCCATGGCTCAGCTCCTCATCTGTAAAATGGATTAAAAATAGGGAAAAACATACGGAAAGTGCTTATAGTACATAAAAATTACTGAATGCATATTAGCTATCATTAGTATCATCAGTATCATCACAAGTTTACTGACATTTAATGAACAAGCTAAATTTAATGATTTCCATTGGAAAATAAACCTTCTATTTTTAAAGTTTAAAACGTATTTAGCTTTACTACGTTTTAGTGCATATGTATTTAAAAAGTTAGCAATCTTATGGACTTATTTTAAATTCAGTAAATTTGACTTTATCTTAAAATATATTTTCCAAATAAATTTAACCTTTTCGTAAATCTAATGCATGAATTCCAAGTAAGTGAAGTCATATGCAGTAAAGTTTTTTTTTTTAAGTCTAAAAACTTACTAATATACATGGAGGCATACAATCAAACACTGTTTTCACCTCATCTGTTACCATTTGTAAAGCATTTGACTGTCAGTAGTGAATAAACCTGCAGGGATATAAATGAGTAAAATTTAGAAATAATAGTTTGTAAATTCATATCGTTTATTATACCTTTTAAATAGTGCCATATTTTGAGTCGTTTATTTTTATGTGTTCTAGTTTTTTTCTATCTTAACACTGGAATTTAAAAACCATACAGCACAATATGATGAGATGCTCTGTTACATGTTTAAAATAAATTTAAATGTTCACAAGTAATAATGAATAGATTTTATTAACATATATAACCACCAAGATATATGTAAGTATACAATTTATTTTATAAATTGTACTGCACACACAAAATTCTCTTTGGTTCAATATTCAGAATGATGTACATTTTAAATAAAATATAAAATTAATTTCCTTTTAGCTTCCTATTCTTTTTATCTTTATTTTTTTACACAGTGAGTGCAAAAATATGTGAAGTCCAATTTTGTAAATATTTAGAATAAAAAATGAAAAGACATAAAGGATCATTCAGATTTAAATTGATTTTCCCTCCTTTTCTTTGTAGCCAAATTACATGAAATGATAATTGGAAAAGTAATTTGCCAGTGATCATCCTGGGTCTTCCAACACCTTCCCCCTTTATGAGAGAAAACAATCTACCAATTTTGCTGTTTCTCCACTTTCCATTCAGATGCTAACGTTAATCAATCATGTCAATTTGAACATATTCAAATTCTACCTTGAATGAAAAGAATTTGAATTTCAAGTGATATTTGGAATACACACTCAACAGAAAAATTGAATTTATTTTGATCTCAGCTGATACTTGGGTCAGGATCAAACAGCCTGCCAGGAAGAGACAGGACCCTCAGTTCCACATCTTTGATGAAAGCCTTGGGGAAATATTCACTTCTGGGAGAGACTGAATATACATCTGAGATCACAGCCTCCCTTAATGCTTGCAAAATGCGGTTGCAAATTCATAGCTTCTATAACTTTGATGGGAAATTTTGCATTGGAAATATTGCACTGCAATTTTATAATCCAACAAAAGAAACATGTTTGAAAATAAATGAAGTAAGCACAACTTGCAAGAGAACTTCTTGCATGTGGCTTGTAGTGCCAAATAGATTTAAGCAGAGCAGCTGCTTCCTGGGCAAGGTTCCTTATGGTCCTGTGAATAGACCTGTTCCCAGTGGTTAGGAGAATTTCCTTTTATGGTTTCTGACAAACATAGCAGTCTGGTCACAGGTGTGGAAGACAGTTTTTTAAAAAAGAAAGAAATATCGAAATTCTGGCTGACATTATGATTATATTTCCATAGACATTAGAGTAAATAAAATTAAACTTACAATTAAAGAAACAACTGAAAGTATTTTTTATACATATTGTCATCAATGAGAAAACTGCTTTTTGAAAGAATGTGTGTTTGCTGTGGTCTGTGGCCTATAGAACAGTCTCACATATATTAAAAGGGATTAGTAAATTGTTAACACCTTTCATTTATTTATTTATTTGTTCATTTAATTCATTGGGAACATCTCATATATGTTACAATGCATAGTAGGCACAAAGTTGTTACCCAATGACACAGGACTTAATTTGGCAGTTTGGGGAAGCCTATATATTCCTTTAAAGCTGCTTTCAAAATAAAGCAGGAAGTACAAGAGGTGAATTGAGTAAAACATTTCCATCATGAAATTAAATGTTCTACTTACTCGAAGAGTTTACCTCTGGTTACCACTGGCTTCCTTCGCAGTCCTTCTAGATTACTTATTTCTGTTTGTATAGACTTTCATTTCAATTAAGATTATTTATTATTCAGAAGCAGTACTTCTTTTTAATAAGTCCTACTGTATGGTTCTTCTCAGTTCCAGTCATTCTCCTCATTATTCATTATTCTCTCTCCAGAATATTATAAAATTTTGTTCCTGTGTCAAAATAAGTTGATCCCCCTCTAATGTTTAATTCCCATGTTTCCGTGAGATTTCAGAGTCCTCACAATCTAGCTATTTTTAAGTATCCCAAAAAAGCTAAAACATGAAAAAGGGACCACATTAGAGTAAGAAATAATTTTGCCATCCTATTAAAAGTAGTTATCACATCTATAAATTTACACACTGCAGAGATTCTAAGCATAACTATCAAAACAAATCAAGAACATAAACTCCCATAAAGGCATAAAATATTTATGAGTCACTAGCAATCGTTCACAGTCCATGTTATAATTTAAAAATGAGAGGCAAGATTTTCACATGTAGATGCCAGAACACTCACCTGTTGAAGCTGTCTCATGACAATCATATTCTGATGAACATTGTGATAAGCCTAAATAAATGATATGCACAAATTTCTTCTAATATCTCACCTTGGTGTGAGAAATTTTGGAACCCTACAAGTAGGAGAGAGGGAACAGTCAACACGGAGCTCATATCGTCAAATCTGTCTATAGGTTATACTTCCCCTCCCTGCCCGAGATTTGCTTTGACCATCACAATTTTAAGTAATTAATACAAAATCTCTTTTCTTCCTTTTTGGGTGCTGAGTAGATTAAATGTAGATAGCAAACTGGAAGCATTAGTTTAGTTCTAAGATACTGTCCTAAGGTATTGTCAGCATGCTAGGAAGATGAAAAAATTAAAAGAAATATTGCTTCTGATATTTAAGGTGGTTTTATTTCCATGAAAACATGACTAAGATTTATTTTTAGATCTTGGTTTTCTGACATATTTTGTATTCAAATTCTTAAATGTTTTAATATTTGTAAAATATGGGAGATGATACATTTATAGTCAATATCAATATTTCATTATATGTGGGTATAAATAAATTATAAGAAACCATACCCATTTTTAGAAGGTAAAGAAATAGAAATGGATTGTAAAATCTTCAGAGTTTAGAAAAGAAAATGTGGGGAAAGAAGAACTGTTAATGATAAAAGAAAGTTTCCAATGACAAAAAGAAAATGTGGGGGCCGGCACAGCGGCACAAGCGGTTAAGTGTGCACGCTCTGCTGCGGCTGCCCGGGGTTCACAGGTTCATATCCTGGGCGCACACCGACGCACTGCTTATTAAACCATGCTGTGGCCGCGTCCCATATAAAGTAGAGGAAGATGGACATGGATATTCGCCCAGGGCCATTCTTCCTCAGCAAAAAGAGGAGGATTAGCAGTTGTTAGCTCAGGGCCGATCTTCCTCACACACACAAAAGAATGTATATAAAACCGTAGTCCCAAGGTCACTTTTAGCGAATCCAATTATTTGGTATAATTGGAGGATTCGACTTCTTTTATATCAAAACTAACTAATTTTCCCTTCCATTCAATGTTTTCTGTTGTTTTAGAGGAGAGATGTGAAAGGGACATTACTGCACACTGTATCATTGGAAGAGGAAAAATGACCCTATATACCTATGACTGTCACACTTCAGGATAGAAAAAAATCATAATCATGGAGAAAAACTTAGTCACTATCCCTATTTCTAGCAAAAGTTATTAGATAAATTCAGTCATTAGGTAAACTTAATCAAATACTAGATACACCTAAATTCTTAGGTTAATCTCTGAAAAGAAATTATCAACTGAGAAAAAATTTTATTTCAGAAACTTACAAATCTTTTTTTTATGAACCTTTTTAAGATATTAGTAAATAACACATGAAGATTTATAGGATTATCCTAAGGGAAAAATTGAAATACTCTTTGGGCCCAAATTTTAAGGGTTCCTCTTACTCCTTGATAACTCATTCCACTTCCCTCCATTCTTCCTTGATACATGCTGATTTGCATTGTCGCACAAAAGCTAAAATATTATAATTACAGATAAGGGAAAAATATGCTGTTACTGTTGTAGTTTTAATCTTAAACTGGGAAAACCAGCAGTCTTTCTTACAATAGACACAATAATGATTTACAAGTCTCTCTGCAGGTTCAGAATTAGGGAGGTTTACAGTAAACAGGTGAGCAAGTGAACTGGATTCTCTATCTCTTGTCTAACCAACAATCCTTTAAATACTAAAGCCAGTCTTTATGCCCGCATGCCCGCATATGTCGCACAAAATATCATCTTTGTTGTCTGACTTATGTTATTGTGTAAGATAATGAAAATTATGAATATTTTCGAAGAACATTTTCCTATGTATGATCATTGTTTCTTTAAAGGGGAAATGAGAACCAAAACAAAATTTTGTACTTTCACCAGACTCTACCTAGTACCTGACCTCATTAGTATCACACCAAACTACCAGTCAATATTTATCTCCTCATATCTTGTTCTTAAAACTTTTCCAAAGTGATATCAATAAAGCTAGAAATAGTATTTCTTTTGGAGGTTGTCTTTTGACAATTTTATCCCAAGAACCTTTTACTTTGTTTTCCTATAAACACCTACCAGCTAACCAGGTGCCTTCAGTAACAGTATAATTTTTTCCTTCTTAAACTAAACTATCAAGCACTTTACTAGCATTTTATGGAGTAGACAATTTTCTTTTAGTCCGTTTGAAAATAACAGAAATATGCATTAAAATGGACATGGCAATAAACGTGTGAACTCTGCCAATATGGAGAATTGGGAATGCTGGCTTATCCCCGAATGTTAAGAATAGATATATCTCGGCGCCAGCCCAGTGGCATAGGGGTTAAGTTTGCATGCTCTGCTTCGGCAGCGCAGGGTTCATAGGTTCTAATCTCAGGCATGGACCTACGTACCACTCATGAAGTCATGCTGTGGTGGTGTCCCACATACAAAATAGAGGAAGATGGGTGCGATGTTAGCTCGGGGCTAATCTTCCTCAGCAAAAAGGGGAAGATTGGCAATAGATGTTAGCTCAGGGCCAATCTCCCTCACCCAAAAAAAAAAAAAAAAAAAAGATTAGATGTATCACATTTTATTGTCATATAAATTCATCTTGTTTCAGTAATTTCACATTTTGCATTCTAGTTCCAGCTTTGGATTCCTTGAATCAAATAAGACCCTCTCCATCCTGCAGACAGTTTTACCTCTACATGCATTTCCTGATTGGGCTAAGGATAAATCCACAGCCTTGCATAAGAAAGCCAACAGTGTTCACCTGCATCTTCAATGTTGTTTACACTGTTCAGAATACTGGCCAGGGTGCTGGAAATCCATTTGGAAGAGAAGATTGTCAAATCAAGTGGTTTTTCAGGGAAATGGGCAGCAAGAAATGTAAGGGTGAGTATTTAAACGACTGACTCTACGAACTCATACACTTTGGCCCTGTCAACTGGCGAGTCCCGTTCTCCTGGACAGTTTCACTTACTTCAGGCAAATGTAATTGTGTGACAATACCTAGCTTTTGGAGAGCTGGCAATATTTTACCAGAAGAGTTAGTTTTGGATGAACTTACTGAAGCCTTGAGAGAGAAAATGTGGTTGTTGAATTCCAATAATAAAAATAATAAATATGCATGAGTGCTATCTTTAGAGTATACGTGCCTACACTTGAAAATGTGGTCTTCAGTTTGTCATCTTCCATTCACTCCTCTCTCTCCACTGCCTTAGGACATCCAGCCCAAGCTTCAGAGGGACTTCTCTAACTTAGCACCATGGTGCCCTTCCCATATTTCTAACCTGACCTCTCTCCTCCTGGTTTGACACTGTTGACTGACTACCTCCAACTGATACACCCGTCTCCTGGCTTCTATGATAACAAACTTTCTCAGGGCCCCTCCAATGTCTCGGCTGCAGCTTCTCAGTATCCTTTGTGACCTTGTGTTTTTCCATTCACTCTTGAAGAGAATGGTAAATACCTGGTGCGTCTAATTTCTCTATCAAATTAGTGATACTCCTAGAAAAGTAACTCAGAGATGTATAAGCCAAAACATATTTCACAGGGATTTTAACCTATCAAATATTATACACAGCCACTATAGTTTCCCTATGAGTGTCATATATTACATATAATTAAGTCCGTGAGTTTCAAAAAGTTTTGGTGAAAATAATTATATAATTTTTACAGTGCTACATACTTCACATAGCATTTTTTCACTAGAGCCTCATAACTATTACATACTAAAGTGATTGCGTTTTCTAACTAAATTAACTAAATTTTGCAGATTAAAAACTGAGTCTCAGAAAAGTTAAGTTACTAATGGTAGTTTGTGTATCTACCACTTGAAAGAACAAAGAATCGAATGATCTGAACTCCGTTTCACAATGAAATAGCATCCATAAATAGGAAAACAGAAGATGAAATTTCATTATCAGTTAGCACATAGCGATTAACACTTTCGTGAGCTGCAATTTAAGACCTCATGTTATAATTTCATATGAACAAAAGTGGATTTAAATTGTTTTATTATCCTCAAAGATTATGGAATGTCATGGTTTTCTAAAAAATATAATTAAATAAATGTATTAGAAAATACATTTCATCTAACACATTTGTGATAAATTATGTTAACAGTATGTATCCTTTACATAATGTAATGAAAATGGCACCTCACTGCTGTGCTCTTCCTCCCAGAAAGTATATAATCTTTGTCTAATCAGGAGAAAAATATCAGACCTATCCCAATTGAGAGATAGTCTACATAATACCAGTCCATTACTGCTCAAATATGTCAGTATCATTAAAAACAAGGAAAGTCTGAGAAACTGTCACAGCTAAGAGGAGCTTCAGAAGTCATGTAAACTAAATGTAATGTGCTATCCTAAATGAGATCTTGTAACATAACAAGGACACTAAGTAAAAACTAAGAAATCTGAATAAATTGTGTACTTTAGTTTATAATAAGATATCTGTATTCATTCATTAATTGTAACAACTGTACCATACTAACGGAAGATGTTAACATGAAGGGAAACTGAGTTTGAGGTATGTGAGAACGCTCTGTACTCTCTTTGAAATTTTTCTGTTAGTCTAAAACTGATCTAAAATAAAAATTTTACTAAAAAGGCAAAAAAACTTAAGCATACACTTACCATTTCCCAAGTAGACTGACAGTCTGTTTATACAAAATAATGTATATGAGAATGTTTATAGTGGCTTTATTTGTAACTGTCACACACTTGAAAGAACTTGAATGGGACTTCAACTTGGAAATTGACAAACTAGTAATTCGTATGGTGAAATAGTACTCAGAAATCACAAGAAATGAGCTACCGATAAACCAACAACGTGGATGAAGCTCAAATGCATTATGCTTATAGAAAGAAGATAGATCTGAAAGGCTACCTAATGTGTTCCCATTTATTTGACATTCTTGCAAAGACAGAATTATCAGGACAGAAAACAGATCAGTGGTTATAGGAGGTGGGAGGAGAATTTTACAAATAAGAGGCTAGGGAAATTTTTTGGTAATTGGATTTGTTCTATATTTTGATTGTAGTAGTGGTTATACAACTGATACACTTAAAAAAAAACTCACAGAATGGTTCACTACAAAGGATGAATTTTACTGTATATAAACTATATCTTGATAAAAAAATCAG
This sequence comes from Diceros bicornis minor, assembly GCF_020826845.1. Classification (NCBI taxonomy): domain Eukaryota; kingdom Metazoa; phylum Chordata; class Mammalia; order Perissodactyla; family Rhinocerotidae; genus Diceros; species Diceros bicornis. The sequence goes on along the minus strand of NC_080759.1, from coordinate 51,295,573 downwards.
AAAATAATTATGAGTCACAACATAATGTGTCACCTTAAGGATTATGACCCCAAAATAATCTCTTGAATAATAACATGAAAATGCTAAGTTGCTATTATTCAAATCTTTAGGGAACCTTAACAAGAGGGAGTTGCCATGACAACAGTGGACCAGTTTATGTATAGCGGCAAATTCTGGGAAGGATTTCCAATTGGAGTCATCAGATCAGGGAAAGAATAGAGAATTGGCATGTGTTGAGCAAACTCCTAAGTGAATGTTGTAACTCATCAAGTTGAGGATCAGAGTGTGCTTGTAAGGTCATTTGAAGGGATCTATTAGACCACACTTTTACGTCAATACTGAGAACTAAGCACTAGTGAAGGAGGTTAAGAGCAAGAAAGAGTCATGAAAAGCCAAGAGGCAGGAACAGAGTGGTGAGTTATAGCATCTTTCATGGCTACCCACAAAATAAGAATATTGTTCACGTAAAGAATGAAGTGTCCCAATTTGACTTCCTGTATAAAATTACTTTTTACCTGAGAAATGAGTAGTTCCTCTTAGTATTTTCTATTAAAACCTACAAAAATATTGTCCCAACTCAATAACATATTACAATTTGCTTAGAAGCTCTTGTGAAATATTTTCCTGTCATGAGAAAAAGAACAAATGATACTTGTTGATTTTGAAAACACATCGGAGGTGTATAAGCCCTTGAAAACAATGATGCAAAAAGTATAAAATATTTATTAATGCCTTGTTAATTTACGCAATTCAAAATATTATGAGAAGTGGCAGTAGTTTTGTAGAGCTCATTAGATCACAGAATTTGCTTTAATGGAATGTAAACTCAGGTATGATTATTATTATGAGGAAAATCAAGAAAATTAAAATACTGGTCCAAGAGGTTAATAATTTATCAGCCCAACCTCTTAGAAAATGAATTCATTTATTAGATAAAAATCTAATAACTGATTACAACTGGAATCAAAGAAATACTTAAAATTAGAGTGGAATAATTGAAGAGAAACAAAGGAAAATAATTAGAATTGGAATGTCAAACCACCATTAGCTATTGTTCACCCAGTAATTCCCTTGTGGCAAGCTGGCAAGCACAATATTGCCAGTTGAAATCTCATCTTATCACCAAGCAATATATTAACATGCCAGATATTTATTAGGAATTCTATATAGTTTGTTCCATTTAATCCCCAAAGGAACAAAATAAAGCAAGTTCTGTTATCATTATCCCATTTTTATAAATGGGAATATTGACCTGTTATGTCTTTCCCTGGATCCTGATATCTGAAACTCTACACTGTATAGTCCTTCATGGTTTAGACCACTTTGTCAACCAAAAAACATTTGGCTAAGCTTGTGTATTGAACCCTGTGGAGCATATTATAACCCTAATCTGCTTCTAATAGTCAGTGTTAAACGTGGTTCAATTTTCATCTTGCTTTCTATTTCATTAAACTTTTGCTCAGATCTCCATTGTCAAAGACAGAGTAGAGAATAGTGGCTAAAGAGGACAGTTTCTAGAGCTAGCTGGCTCAGGTTTACATCTGTGGATAATAGAGACCTACCTTAGAACAATGTTTAAAAGATTAAATGAGTTAACATATGGTCAGGCCCTACTCCTACCTAAATGTTTATTATTCATTTACTTCTAATTTATTTAGATGTATTCTATTACTATACCTTCATAACACCTAAAGTTAGGTGCTTTGCTCAACAAATTTCAGCCTTTCTTCTTCTCTAGTTTAATCATTTAAGGCTATAAATTCCCATCTAAGCACCACTTTAGCTGCATCCCACAGTTTTGACAAGAGGAATTTTGTCATTGATGTCTAAAAATTTTCTAATCACTATTATAATTTATTATTTGACCCAAGAGTTATTGATCATTGGCTTATTTTTTTCTAAATTTTAAACCATTTTCTTTTCCTAGTTTTCTTTTCCTTTTTGTCTATTAACTTAGATGCATTGTAATCACAGAACATATCATTCCTTTGAAAATATTTGAGACTTGCCTTTATGTCCTAGGATGTAGTTAATTCTCAGATATGCCACATGTTGTGTGTTTGTGTAGTAGATCTAGCTTGTTTACCCATTTGTTCAAATCTTCTATGATTCTACTGATATATTTGGTCTTCTTTGTTCTACCAATTATTAAGAGAGTGAAGCCAGGTACCTGAGGGTTACTGTAAATAGTCAATAACCTTTGACCTTGTTATGAAAAGGAGTTAATCTTGTCAATTTGCTGTTTTCCTATTTAACCTAAGGGGTAACTCAAGGGTCACAAGGATTTATGAGTTTGTTTTACAGAAGAAAGAGAATGCTTTCAAGGATCACCAGATAACCAGCCCCCAGCTGCTGCTGATGCCCCGAAATCAGATTGCCCAGGGGTTTATTGGGAGTGAAAGAAACAAGGACTACCCCTTTGTTTCTCTGAAACTCCTCCTGCCACACCCCTTAGCTCTATAAAACCTTCTGCCTTCTTCTCTTGTTAAGAGGGATTTGAGAGAACCCATGCTCCTGCCTTCTTGTCTTGGCAAATTTGAATAAACCTTTCTCTATCTCCAAGGACTGATGTCTGTGTTTGGCTTGCTGTGCATCAGACACATGAACTTGAGATTAAGAGGTGTGATATCAAGAGTAAGGCAAAAATCCCCCATTATGATGGTGGATTGTCTATTTCTACTTGTTCTTCGGACAATTTTGTTATATATGGGTAGGCCATATTCTTAGGTACATTAACTTGCTATATGTTTTTGAGGAGGTGAAATTATTGTGCACTGATTTGTCTCCAATGATGCTTTTTGCCTCAAAGTCACTTTTTCTCATATTAATATAGGTTCATCAGCATTCTTTTGGTGTGTAATTGATCAGTATGCGCCCTGTTTGTTTTTAAATTTGTCCATTTAGATTCACCAACATATTTGCCACTTTATTTGCTTCTCTTTTTATTTTTTCATTTCAAACACTCCATGTAGGATCACTTTTATTTGTGCCTTAAGCAAATCCCTTAGTATTTGCCTTAGAGAGGGTCTGTGGTGGTAAACACTCAAAATTTTTGTTTGTCTGAAAATATCTTTATATTGTTTTCATTTGTGAGAGATATTGTCAGTTGATATACAGCTCTGAGTTCTGTTTTTTTTCCCTCCTCTGAGCACATTATGACATTTTTTTCCACTATCTACTGACTTCTGTTTTTGCGGTTAAGAAGTCAGCTATCAGAATAATTCTTATGCCTTTGAAGATAATCTATCTTTTGACTCCAGAAGCTTTTAAAAGCTTAACTCTCTCATTGATGATCTGGATTTTCAGTGTGATATACATAGGTGAAGTATTATCTTTACTTACCCTGCTTTCTGTTTTTGGGTTTCCAAAACTGTGTATACTGTTTTATACAATCAGTTCTGGAAAATTCTCAGTCACCTCCTCTAACTTGCCTCTTCTCCACCTCTCTCTTTCTGTTCATTTCTTCAGGAACATTGACTAGATACGTGATATTCCTTCTCACTTGGACTCAATTTTCTTGAAACTTTTCTTTTATCTGTTTACTTCTCTGTGTTGTATTCTGTACAATTTCTTTAGATTTATCTTTAAACTCACTAATGTTGTCTTCAAATGTTCCTAATCTAGTATTAAAACTGTCCAATTACTACTGATTTCTCTTTATGTCTTCTTCTATTTAGTTTTCTTTCAAATCTACTTCTTTTTATATAGGTCTTACTATCAACATACTTTCAACAACTTTTATTTATTTAAGTATTTTAATATGGTTACTTTATATATCATTTAGTAATTCTAATATTGTTATGGATCTCATTCTGTTTTCTACTTTATCTGCTGGTTCTCAATACTGCTATTTTTTTCTTTTGTATGCTTTGTGATTTGTGATTGTGAGTTTATAGTTATGGAAATTTTCCATAGGAATTCTTTGAGGCCAGGTTTGAAATTGAATTTCTGCAGAGAATGTTCGCTTTTGCATTTAGAACTTTACTTGGCACACGTTAAATTAAATTTGGCCTTTTAGATGTTTCACATAAACCAAGCTGTATGAATTTATAATGCAAATCTGCAAAACTGTTTGTGGTTATTTGCTTTTAAGATTTTTCTTTTTCCTTGTCACTAAGGGCAATATTTCTTACAGATCATTGGATGAGGGAAGGGAGAATGAGAGGGTCTATTTTACTATTTTCCCTTAGTATGATCATGTTCTTTAGGATGCTTCTTATATGAAAAACCTACCAACACTACTTTTCTCCTTGACTTTTATCTGCAGGACAGGAAGAAAATGGCCTTTTGGGTCTATATTGTGGAATTCAGAATTTGCATCTAACTACCGGGTTACAACTATGCAACAGTCAGTAATGGGTCTTTAATACACCGAAGGGAAAACTGATGGTGCTTTAATCGTGATTTACAAGAAAAAATATCTCCCAACTCTAATCAAAAGTGGCATCAAAAAGCTATGGAAACATGAAGGTAATGCTGAAGGAAGAGATCCCTGATGACCTCATTAATCCCCTGTACACCATCAGGGTCTATTGGTAACAGTTTATTTGTAGAGACTTTTTTTTGTTCCAACTATTTGTGAGTATTGCTATTTCAAGACTTTCATTCTTTGTTAGAAATAATTAAAAGAAAAATGAGAAAAATCACTTATTCTTAAAAAAAAATAAAAGTCATTTTACCTTGAAAATACAATATAAGTCCATTAGATTTATTTTTATATACCTTAGATACATTATGGGGTATAAGTGACATTGTTTTGCTATATTTTGAAACAAACATTCTTTCATTATAATTCATCATTACTTATAATTATTTATAACTATGCTACCAAAGGACAAAGAATAAGTAAACTTTAGAAGGATGGAATAGCGCATAGGGATGATGAAATACTAAAATATATTATCTTTCACTTTCCTTATTGTGTTACCCAAGTATTACATCATCTTTCAAGAAGGTATTAAACAAATTGGAAACACCGTCTTTGTAATCTATTTTTAAATCTTATTGAACACAGTTGAGAATTCGGAACTTTTCATATTCTGTATATAATGGGAAAGAGAAAAAGTTGACATGAGAAAACATGTACTATTACTAGAAGAATCAGGAGATAAATACAAAGAGACAAAGAGCAGCCCTCTGGACTCCAATAATGAAGGTTAAATTAATCATATCAGTGAACGCTCAGATTGAATCTTCAGATGATATCCTAAATGAATTTTTGCAGACTCAAGAACTGATGAATGAATACTCATTTCCAAGAACAAAAACAAAATAAAATAAAATAAAATAAAGCATTCTCTCCAGTTAGAAGGGACTTATCTTACTTCAGTTAGATTTAAGGTAACCACTGTCATGAGAGAAAGTTTTAAAAAATATCCAAATGTTGCTTCTATAAAATAAACTGTAGTAGGATCATTGTTAACTGTGCTGTTATTTCCAACATTCCAATTCTACATCATAATTTTGAAAATTCAAGAATTTCAGATTAATCTACAGAATGCACATTTAGAGAATGGAAAGGCACCATTCGTCAGATTTGAAACTGTTATTTTTCTTACACATTCACATATTCTCTCTATTAAAGCATCCAATTTTATGGTGCCATGAAATAGAAAGCTCAACACTTTTAGCTACTAATGTGTGTAATATATAAATAAGTCTATTGAACCTTCAGAGAAGAATTGAAACTCCAGTGAACCTGTATTATTTGAAGCTCACAAAATGCATATTGGAGAAATGTAACTTTCTTTGCTTCTATGACCTGCAGCTGCCACCTCTTTAAACAATTTTATTACCTATAATTCGGGATAGAATCAAATAGAAGAAAGTACAGACATCTTTGTATTTCTATTTGGAAGATTGCTGATAAATTCAGAGTATTGCTTAATAAAGGTTATTAAGGCCAAGTCTACCCTTTGTCTAAGGACGCAGATTCCTAATTCTCCTATGTTGTCTCTTATATTAGCTTACTAGGAGCTATTGCTGATTATCTGTTCTCACACACCTGTAGAACTTAATGGAGTGTTACTGGAAGAGGTCGTTCCCACATCCACAGATCTTAGATGAACTCAGAAGCAGAACTTATGGTTCGCAGGTTTGAAATAGGTGCATAGCCAGCCTCTGGGGACCTTGGTTCTCGAGTTCCCCAGACATGTAATCCCTCCCTGCCTTGGCCATTGGTCATCTTTTCTGTCTATTCTCCCACTTCCTGCAGTAGCATTTACCCATTTCCCTATCCACTGATGTCAACCCCATTGCTAATTCTAATTCACTCTTAGGTCATGAAATTTACTCCTGCTCTGATAGTTTCTCCTCTATGTCCTTGGAAGTGCTAACAAATTATCCCAGATGTTACCAATATCCCCATATGAGACTATTGAATGGATTCCCTTTGCTATAGATGAGATGGGTTCCTAAAGACAATAGTTCTAGAATTACCCCTCTTGCCTGGACTAGTATGATATCAAAATCTTTGAATATATCCTGATGACTTGCTCACTTCCTGTATTCAATATTTATTGAGAACTTTCTATACCAGAGCCAGTACTAGACACAATTTCTGCCCTAAAGGGCCTCAAAGTGCACCGCAGTGGTTCTAAATCTTGACAACATACTACGAGTATTTAAAAAAATACAGATTCCTTGGCTTTACACCCAGGCATTTTAATCCTGTAAGCCAAGGGAGGTGCATGGGAAAATACATGGGAAACATTTCTCCAACTGAATCTGAAACTCATCTGTATGTAGAAATAAACAGACAAACCAATAACAATGAAACCAATTATGCATGTTAAGATAGTTTACTCACGGTAATAGAGGCACTAGAGGTTGGAGGCTACCCCCAAATTAGTCTTGTACACTTTCTTTCCTGGCCTTTAGAATGAGCTGAATTTGCCCAGCCTCAGCTGTGCCTCTAAACAACCTTACCAGAACACTGAGAGGGAACACACTGGAGAAGTTAACAGCATGGTCTCTGGGGTTAGCCTTCCACTTGACAGCTAGGGGAACTGGGGCAAGCCACTTAACTGTGAGCTCCAGTTTCTCATCTGTAACTTGGGTAATAGTTGTATTTACCTTTCAGGGATGTTGAGATGCTTAAATACAAAAATGTATTGCCATGTTTATAACAATGTCCACTGTATAACCAACATATAATAAATACAAGCTATTAATTTTTTCTAAGAAAAGAATATTTGTCAGATGACTTTTTGAAAAATTGAAAGGTTATTACTTAAGGCATCAAAACATTCGTACTGTAATTTAAAGATTTTTGCATAACTTCCTACATTATTGATCAGAATAAGAGACTCCAGTTTAGTTTCTTCAGAAGGCTTAGATTAGGGTCTTCTTTATGGCCATCTATTGTAAAGCCCTGAGATGAATAGCAGGCCCGGCCGGTAATTCATAGATAAATGGAGTTGTTTTCCCCATAGGAAAGAGATTCAGATTGCATTGATTTTCTAGAAGGTAATCTTGCTCCTTCGTACTCAGTAGATGTATTTTTACTCTCCTCAGGACACTGAATTCAACATCCTTTGTCTGCTAGAGCATACGAGATGAAGCGCCTCAAAGAAGCTAGTTAAAACAACAATGTCAATTTTAAAAACAATGCAAACTCAAGTGGACTTAGATTCTTGCAGAACAAAGTAAAGAAACTAATTTTCTGCTATCCTTAAAATCTTAGGCACTTTTATGCTTATTTTAACTTGATAATTTTGTGCTGTGAGTTTAAGTTGTGGAATTTTTGTTGAATAATTGCAACAGTATAGTTTTTGTCCTAAATATAAATATTCCAAACCAATATGGTTTTAAGTCTGTATCGCACCAAATACAAAAATGTTACACAATATTAACTCTAGGGTTGTCAGTCAGAAAATACAGAGCGCAATAGAGTGAAATAGTTATAATGGAGTTAAAAAGTTGAAAGGAGCAGACGGTGAGACAATCTAGTAATAAGCAGCAACAGGAAGCTGCCATCAGCTATAGGGAGGAGATGGAGTTGTCCAACCCTTGGATCCAGGGCTTCGAGTGGGAATAAGAACCACAAATGAGATCCAGCTACTTCTAGAAATACCCCCGAAACAGAAAAAGACATGGGTGATTCTCGCATCCTCTGACCCCACACATTTTTTCCAATGCCTGTCATTGGCAAGTTGGTAAGAAAATAGTTGGTTAAGACGGAAGACTGGATCTGAGGGCAAACAGACAAAGGTCAACACAATGAGAACATAAGGAAATAAATTACAACATAATAATGCCTTCCTGACACTCTGTTACGGGGGAGCCAGGGAGTGTATGTTCAGATATGTCCAGTAGCATGTTCTTTGTGATATCCCCAGATTAATATCCCACGATTACCAGGCCCATTGTTTCTTCATTTTCTTCCAGTGCTATTGCCATAAATAAATAACATAATTCAATCAGAAAAAACTTGATTACATTTATTAAAAACCAACTCTGTGCTTAACTTGAAAGCAAAATTTAATGTCATTCAAAAATCCTGGTAAAGCTAAATGTAAAAAAAAGAAAAGAAAACGATTTGTATTCATACACTGAGGACATGTTGATGGTTTGAGGCAGTCTTGTTAGAACATCCTAGAGCCTTGTTGATACCTATATATCCTTGTGCCTTCTGATAACAGTAGACAACAACCATCAGTAGATATTTTTTCAATGTGTTTTCCTCTTACACACTGTGAATAGTCTAAGAAATAGAAAAAAAATCCTAAAATAACAACAAATGTTAATAGTGAATAAAGTCTATTGTAGCCTAATTTATTCAGATGGGCCATTTTCTCAAAGCTATGCTCCATTTCATGTGTTCTGTGCTAATCTGCTCCTGAAACATTGCCAGTGTTCCCTCAGCTAAGGGAACATCAAAGTCTAATTTGAAGTGCTGGGTTAATTACCTCTTATTCGGGGCCCGCCCCGTGGCTTAGCGGTTAAGTGTGCGCGCTCCGCTGCTGGCAGCCGGGGTTCGGATCCCGGGCGTGCACCAACGTACCGCTTCTCCGGCCATGCTGAGGCCGCTTCCCACATACAGCAACTAGAAGGATGTGCAACTATGACACACAACTATCTACTGGGGCTTTGGGGGAAAAATAAATAAATAAATAAAATTGTTAAAAAAAAAAAATTTACCTCTTACTCGTTGGTGAGACCAAGTTTGGAAATTCATTAAATCTCTCTAAATATAGCTTCGCCATCTAAATATGGATGGAAAAGGAAGTAACCAAAATCAGTTACCAGGAACCACAGTTAACCTGTTAGAAATGTATTTTAGAGATGTCACTAAAGTCTCACAAGACCATGTGGATGTATTTACCCCATTTCACAGGGAAGGCAGAAGCCAAGGCCCGAAGAGGTCACAGTGCCATTTGCCTTTAGTAAGAGATAAGCCAGACCACAACTCTGTCAAGACCTCTGCCCTACATCACAATAATAGCTAATATGATTAGAAGGTGCCAGGCACACTCCTAAGATCTTTCAGTGAATTAACTCAATGAGTACTCAGAAAAAACAGTTTTATGTAGATGAAAAATAAGATGCACAGAGAGGTTAAATAATTTGTGCAAGGTCACAGTTAGTCAGTGGCAGAACTAGGATGCAGTTTGTCCCCAAAATCCCCTCTGTCAAACAATGCCATCCATATATATTACCTCTCAACATATTGTGTAGGGATGTTATGAAGACCTTATGCAGCAATATATGTGAAAATATCCATGAAATACAAAATGCTATACATACATAAATTATCATGGTAATTTCTAACTAGAGGAGAAAATGTCAGAAGATATTAAAGGTGATTCTAATAAATACCTTGTGGGATATTATGATGAAAATCAAAGTGGGTGACTTTATCTTTGAACAATATTATTATAGAGTAGATGCAGTTTAGGCATGCTGCACCTCTGAATAAAGATGTGACTTAGAGTAATTTCTAAATTTTTACTCTAACCTACCAATCTTTACTTAAATTGAGAATAATTTCTAAACTTTTACTCTAACCTGCCAATCTCTATCTACATTAGTCCCTGCTACCTCTCCAGTCTTATCCTTTATTATCCTCCCCTGGACCAGAGTTTTAAGAGAAAATGGATCTTTTTGCTATTCTTTAAAAATATGAGCTCGATCCTGCCTTAGCTCTTCCCTCTGCCTGCAAGGCAACCCCCCTGATGTCCTCATGGGCTGGCGCCTTCTTGAATTTGAATCACTTCCTCCAAGGTGCTGACCTGACCTCTCAGTCTAAAGCAGCCACTCACTCAAGCTGTAGTCTAGTGCCTTCTTTTAATTCTCTATAGAGCAATCATTTATATTTCATTTTATGCTTATTTATTTATAGCTAAAGACTTTCACATCCAATCAAAAGCCACCTACATTTGAGAGGAAGTCTTCTTTCTCTTCATTGACTGGTGTATAGTAGGCATTTAGCAAATGTGGGTGAATAAATGAATCATAATTAAACAATTAAAAAATATAAATTATTTGAATTGGAAAGCATTATTCTAATAAGACCAAGGCCATGGGTTAGATCTCTATGAGAACCAATTAGCATTGGCAGAGTTTCCATATTGAAAACTGATTCATCAACAGAAAAATGCATAATAGTAGTCAAAATAAATTCAAGGTACGAGTATAGATAGATATACTCATATCCTCACCATTTAATGGAAATATATCTCAGAATGAATGCCATTTTCAATATTATTTAAAAGACAGTATTAATAAAGGCAAAACAATAAAAGATGTTTTACATAGCATTGTATATGTGCAAAATAAATATCATTTTTTGTGTGTGAGGAAAATTAGACCTGAGCTAACACCTGATGCTAATCCTGCTCTTTTTTCTGAGGAAGATTGGCCCTGGGCTAACATCCGTGCCCATCTTCCTCTACTTTATATGGGACACTGCCACAGCATGGCTTGACAAGCGGTGCATTGGTGCGCGCCCGGGATCTGAACCTGCAAACCCCGGGCTGCTGAAGCGGAGCGCACAAAATTAACCACTACACCACCTGGCCGGCCCCAAATATTGTTTATTTAAAATTGTAAAAGAGAGCAAACATGGAATTTGATAAAATTAATTTGATTTTAATATCCATAAAAAATCCCTTAGGAGTAATATAATATCATTTTAGAAAATAAAACAAATTATTGTAAATATAATTACCATAATTAAATAATATAATTATTTATATTTACAAATTTATAAAATATATAAATTTAAATTTAAAAAATATAAATTTATAAAATTTATATTTATAAATAATATAATTAAATATAATTCCTTTTATTTTCTCCAAAACTATTTGGAGAATAGTTTTAATGCTTAGTATTTACTTTAAGTCCATTTCACCTGTGAAAGTCATGCAGTTTGCTTTGCTTTATATGTGTTCATTTATATTCACATGAAATACCTCTCTCTCAAGACTTATTTTCTCTTATTTGTCTTTGTCACTGTTGATGTATGAAATAAGCCATTTAACTGGGAAAGTGTTTAAATTGAATAAGGATGACATTGACAATGAGGTGAATTTTACATGAATATATGTTTAAAGTAAAATGACTTTTCCTAAGATTTACAATAAAACCTTTTACATAACGACAGCAGAGGTCAATACGCTTCAGATCAAAGTTAGATTGTAGGATTATGGTGAATTTTATACTCTATTTTAGCAGTAAATTCAGACCCTGATATATCATTTCTGTCTAGTATTTCAGCCATGGCTGGTATGTATATAATTTTTAGGTTAATTCATTATAATAAAAAATGAGTTCTTCCAAATCAATAATTACAACCTATCTTTTCTTTATATTCCTTTATTTTTCTTTTCAAGAGTAGTGGACAGAAAAGACTAAAATTAAAGATATGAATGCTGCCACTCATGTACTGAAGTTTTTCAATAAACAATGGTCACATTTTTAGAAATGAAATTCAGCATTTATAATGACTGCCTGAATTTAAATAGGTATCTCTTGAAACTGATTAATTGAACTACAGCTCGAAAATGTGTATATTCAGGCACACGAATTCTGTGGGATATTTTACAAAGAACAGGATTCCACGAGCATTAAACTTTGTAAGCACCCAGTTTTGTATCTTGCTTTAGAGAGTCAATCACACTAACCAGTATACTAAAGGTTTTAAGAAATTCAACAGCAATGATATCTGAATATCTTACATATGATTTGTTTAACTCAGTTTTTACAAACTCAGTTTATTAGGGATGTCCTTCATGCAACAACTTAATTTCTGGAGAATATATGTTGGCAAACAAGTGCTTTGATATTTTCCTAAAGTAATTTAAGCTTATTTATGCTAAAATTCTTTTGTAATATGATTATTGTAGTTCTATATTTATAGAATATATTCTTCCCCTGATCATTCTAGAAGCACACATACACACATATATGTGTATATTCATAGAACTGTCGTGTGACTCTCTCATGTAAGATGTTACTAACATCACCATGGGCACACACACACGCTACAAAAATAAGCAAAATCTGATTTCTGTGATGACAAGTAAAATGAGCTTCTGTTTGCATAGCCTATCTTTGCAAGATTCCTTCACTTCTTTTGACAATGACGAAGCAAGAACTGACCGCCTTGCCTCTGCCACGGATAAGGATAGAAAACAAAGGTGAAATTCCACGAGAAAAGACAAAGATGGTATCAATTACAAGGAAAAGAGACAGGTTTAGATAACTTGGGAGCTTGTATATATTTGAAGGCTGGTGACTCCAGAGATAATATGGCAGCAGCATCAGGGGAAAATGTCACAAAGCACAACTATGAAGAGTCGCTAGGCAGAGGAGCAAGATGGGTGAGATCTGGAGATAGAGGCTTCTGCCCAAACAAACCAATATGTTTAAGTAGAGAGATGTGAGGATTGGAATATGAGGCGGAGTGAAGAACCCCTCAGAGGCAGGAAATTGTGAGAAAGAATACAGTAAGATGCTTAAAATATTAGCAAAATACCCCCCCCACACACACACACACAATCCAGAACAAACATGTGCTCTAAAGTGTTTACATTACTTACATAAAATAACAAACTAATGTTGAATTAATAAGAATTCTTTTTAAAAAAGTCAATTGGCCAGTTTCAGAAAAATAGGAATGATCAATGTATCCTGTAAACATGGATAATAGACTTGTAAAAGATTATTACCCTTACTGATTATCTACTAAGTATATGGTTTTCCTTGAGTTATATGAATGATCATTAATTCTTCATTTGCTTTAGTAGGGCAAATATAAACCAGTAAGCCAAAACTTGTGTTATACGTGTTGTATGTGATAACCCGTATAATTGTTTTTTAAATCAAAAGTAAAAGAGGAAAATATTCACTGGTAGAATATTATGTGAGACAAATAGGACTATGAATCTACTGATTGTAGAATAGTATATTATAGAAAACTAATAAAATATTGATTCTATATGAAACAAATAAAATGTTAATTCTTATTGTAGAATTTTCCTTGAGTTATTTGAATAATGATAAGTTCTCCAATTGCTTTGTTAAGTGATTAAGTATAAACTAAGCCACCCAAACCTCATGTTTTACAAGATTTTATGAATTCCAATGATAACCACTTCAAAATTTTGTCAAAATAAAATGAGGAAATGTTACTGATAGAATATTATATGAAACAAACAACACAGTTATCCATGTCTCCTTCCAATATATATATCAAATTTTAAGACATTACCATACTGAAGGTTCCACTTTGACATTCATTTATTTAACAATAATTTATATTTGTAGGGTTCTTAAACTTTCCATCTTATTTATTGATAATATATAATTATATTTTACTTGGCTTTAATGAAATTCAATAAATGTGTCTAATTTTGTTGTTGTTGTTGAGGAAGATTAGCCCTGAGCTAACATCTATGCCAATCTTCCTCCACTTTATATGCGGGTTGCCACCACAGCATGGCTGACGAGTGGTGTACGTCCATGCCCGAGACCCGAAAACATGAACCAGGCTCCTAAATGTATGTAATTTTAATTGCTAATAATTCCTGCTTGAATGAAATTCTTTTAATTGTTTCTGTCCTCCATTAAAAAGTTATCAATATTGAAGAAATGACTTTCCACAAATATTATATGCTGCATTTTCTTCCATATAAAAACAAAGTTGAGAGGCTGACCCAGTGGTGTAGTGGTTAAGTTTGCGTGCTTTGCTTCAGTGGCCTAGGGTTCACAGGTTCGGATCCTGGGTGCGGACATAAGCACCACTCATCAAGCTACGTTGTGGTGATGCATCCTCTATACAAAACAGAGGAAGATGGGCACGGATGTTAGCTCTCAGCTAATCTTTCTCAGCAAAAAGAGGAAGATTGGCAATGGATGTTAGCTCAGGGGCCAATCTTCCTCACAAAAAAAAAAAACAAAAACAAAATAAAACACAGTTGATCATATGAATTTGGATAATCAAAGTAAATTGGACAAGATTAACGCATCATAGTATTTCTCCATGGAGAGAGTGGATTCTGTGCCAATAATTGTATATGAAAATATTTAAATGTTAATTTTATACCTTTCTTCTAAATATTGATCTTTAATTCATCATTAACATTTTTAATTTCTTATGAGAGTTCTATGACCGCTTAATGTAATGTCTGTGTCTTACTAACTTTGTTTCTTTTACTCTCACGCAGAATAAAATCATTAATTTACTATGACTTGCAATGTTAGGATGTTGATGTTGGAAAAAAGATACGGCATTGAAAAATCTGAGGCCTAAACCTGGCTATCTAAAAGATAGACTTAGGGAGTTGCTAATTTCTTTACTTACAGTCTTCTTATTCTAAATGAATAATGAAGGAAACCTATCCTTTAGAAAAGTAACATTCCCCATTACCATCCAACATTCACTAACTTCTTACTATGTTAGGAAAGATCCCTGAAAAATGTAAAATGTTTATGTACATTTGGAAAAGACTTATTTGGAGAAAAAGAGAATGTCCACTGTCTAAAGCAGAGATTTGGTGGGGTAACAAATGTGAACGTTAAGAAGGCTAAATGCTCTCTCTCTCAGAAAGTATCTTTATAACAACAGAGCGGAGTAAGTCCTGGATGTGACTTTGAGTAGTCATTCATATGAACTTATTTTAATATTTTACAAATCTAATATCCCTACTTATTATTCTGGCTACACTCAATCCCTCCAGAACAAGTAATGAAATAAAGAATGGATTTAGTACAGTATCATCACTCCCCAAGGAACGTCTCCAGGAGGCCATCTCTGTCACCTCAATCACAAATGACTGTTTTCTGCCAGATGTTTGCCTCAACCTACCTACCTCAGTGTACACTTATGTAAGGGACACGTCTCTGATAATGTTATATCAACAAACACCTTCATGTATTTGGTTTATGGGATTTATAAGACAGTAAATAAAGCTAGAGTTCTCCTAAATGTGACCTACAATATTTTGCTATATCTTATTTGTTCAATAGCAAACCTTGAAAATACATTTTAAACAGAAAAAAAGAGTTTGCATGCAAACACGTATACAACTGTGGTACAAGAGGACTATTACAGCAATTTTGCCGCAAAGGTAAAAACAAAGTTTGGGGGAGTATTGATGAGAAGATATGGATTTATTCTGACTGAAGTCAGGGGAAAACTTCCCAAAAAAAACGACTAAGATCACATCTTCCATAGCCTTGGTAGATGAGTAAGATTTTGACAGATAAAAATGTATGGAAAAGCCTACTAGATATTCTGATATTTTAAAAAATTGACAGTGCAACATTTTTGGCAGCTCCTTTTTATTAACTTTTTTTCCCCTGAGCTGTAGGCAGACATTTAGCAATTCATCTTCTGGGGCTACAATGAAACAGACAAGTGTGATTAGAATCTTGAATAGCTCAGTGCGAGGATAAAAGATAAAAAAGACAGAAGTGACAAGTCTAAGATCATAAAAGCAATCACTCATCAAAGATTAGAATTCCTGAATTCTAGACTTCACTACGTAGCCTTTAGTCCAGTACAACACATCACTGGCATTCTTCCATTTTACTTACCGTGATGGCGTCTCACGAAAAAAGAAAGCTGTAGGAGTTTGATCCTTTACCAACTATACTATGGTCTGGAAAGAAACTGTTTCTCCAAAAGAGGTAAAATAATTATTTCAATGTTCAATTGAGAAAAAGATGGCTTCCTGAAACGTATTTAAAATACCTACTTGCTTTCTGCAGAATGAATTCTTCTTGGCTCAAATTTGCATCGATTACTGTTATATTTTATCATCATTGTCATCATCGTTTTCCTTTTACTCTTCATAGCATGAATCCCATCCATGCACTTTTATGACAATATTCCAATTTCAGTTTTGTCGTATTTGCTGTTGGTATCATTGTACATTCAAAACATACATATACTATTTAAATGTAACTTTCAGAAAAATCCATGCCTTCAATATAACAGATTTTCTCCATGGCTCTAATATTTAGGAGATGTGTAGGCTAATGATTAAGAAATTTTCCAGGATTGTATTCTTGATAAAAGTCAAAATGTTAGGCATTTGTTAAATCTAGCACAATATTCTCTAAGTAAACCATATATATGGTGTCTAAGTAAAACGTATATATATACGGCACATATATTTTTTTCTATTAACCTTTACCTAAGGACCAAAAGACTGTGCATGTTTTAAAATAAGAATTTGATCTTCACTTTTGAAAACTGGAATAAAATGACATGGTATGGAAAGTCTTTTTACATTCAGGCTACGTAGTCATTATAGATGTACGCATATATTTGTGACAACTTGGAATAAAGAACACCTGACTACTTTGTGGCTT
The DNA here is from genome assembly GCF_020826845.1 of Diceros bicornis minor. NCBI lineage: Eukaryota > Metazoa > Chordata > Mammalia > Perissodactyla > Rhinocerotidae > Diceros > Diceros bicornis. The sequence continues at coordinate 51,278,749 of NC_080759.1, read as the reverse complement.
ATAAAATGTAATATTTTCATTATTTGCACCCCTAACAAAGTCTATCATAAGTTCAGGTCAGGAAGCTGAACTTCACTAAAAAATAGAAATAACACAAAATAGCTAATAAATATGATTCATAAATTTTAAACAGGAGCATAAAAAGTAGATGAGGTGGAGAGAGTAGAGGTTCCAGAGCCACAGAAAATTCTAGTCAAGGAACTGAATATGGCAACAAAGTTATGCCAGACAGTAATGGACTAAAACCAAGAATCTTTGGGATTAAATAAGAAAGTGTATTGACCATGAATCGAAATGGACTATCCTAGCACCCAAATTCAGACCCAAGAACACAAAGCAAAGAGTAAATGTTGAATGGGTGATACTGATAGCGAGAGTGGAGAGCTGGAGGATGGTAAAGCTAGCTGGTATAAGTGAGACGTTAATTTAGTAAATTCGGAGAGAAGTGCACTATCAGAAGTACTTTGAAAAGAAACCAACAAAATGAGACAGAGAAAATATTCAGAATGGTTTCTTACTTGCTGATACAACGGTGAAGTGTGCTGAGGTGACAGAATTTGATCAGACATAGTGAGCATCCATTTGAGATTTGTGCATGCACAGTTCATCTTGGTTGCCGCTGTCTTCTTATTTTGATGATTTCCAAGTTAGAAAATCCACATTTAAAGGACATTTAAAGACTCCTACTTTGAGACAGATCTGTAGAATATTTCAGAATGCGTTTTTACAATGGTCAAAGAATGAGATAACGGGGGTTAGAGGGAAGAATTTGGATCTTTTATAAAAGTGCAAATTTGGTCCCTGTGCTATGAAATTTCCTGGGAACTGCATAACTCTTAGCTCTCTTTGTATGTGGTTTGCTACCTAATAAGCTAAATTTTTATGGTTCCACATTATATCACGTGATCTACCTGATTCCATTGTTTCATGGAAAAATCTTTAGAGGTAAATGTGATTGAGTTAAAAATAAGTGTTGTAATGCATCCAGAAAATAACACCAAATATAATCTGTCTTTGTTTAGGACAATATCTATCTTTATTTCGTCATCGATATTCAGTTGGAAGATGGGTGGAGGTGAGGAGGCACATACAAAAACCATATAAGAAGATATTTAAAATATAAATGTCTACTCTTTTCTGTCACATTAAAATACCTTCTCTGAAATGGTTATCTGTTGCATCGGTGAACAAACCACTGCAAAGCTTTCTGGTTTAAAATAATCCACTTATTTGTATGGTACAAGTAGAAAGTGGCAATTTATTAGGCTCAGGGCTCAGTAATTGCATTAATTAACATTTAGAGCTGCCAGAGAAGCTGGAAGTTGAGGGAAGAATTATTGGGAAGAAGAGAGCCACATCAATATGATTACAAAAATATACATACAAACCACCTGAAATCATTACCTAGTGCTTGAACTTCAATTCTCCAAGGAACTCAGAGGAAAACAACAGCTGTAAGGTTGAAAGATATGATAAAAAATTTTATCAGCTGCCTGGGACTAAGAAGACAGATGTTGGACTTCAATCCTGCTAAATAAGAAGAGCTTCAGGGGCCGGCCCGCTGGCGCAAGCGGTTAAGTGCGCGCGCTCCGCTGCAGCGGCCCGGGGTTCGCTGGTTCGGATCCCGGGCACGCACCGACGCACTGCTTGGCAAGCCATGCTGTGGCGGCGTCCCATATAAAGTGGAGGAAGAGGGGCACAGATGTTAGCCCAGGGCCGTCTTCCTCAGCAAAAAAAGAGGAGGATTGGCGGATGTTAGCACAGGGCTGATCTCCTCACAAAAAAAAAAAAAAAAAAAAAAAATAAGAAGAGCTTCAAAAATATTTTGTGTTTTCTATTCAAGCCCCAGAAGAGTTAGGACTTAAAAGTAAGGACCACATTCCAAACTTAAGGAGTTTGTCCAAGACATAAAATCAAAATGGAAATAGATTCATTTTAACAAAACCTAAAACCAAAACTCTGCAACATCAATATAATCATTAGTAGTTTACTCCCCTTCTAGGACAAAACTCAAAAACTCTTAAAAAGAAGGAAAAAACCCGGAGTCTATAAGTGTATCATCTACAATTTCCAGTATACAATAATAAAGCAAATAAAATGAAACACAAAAAGAAAAATGTGACCTAAGGGCAAGAGAAGACTCAGTCAATAGAAACAGACCAATAGAAAAATCAAGATTTTGAAATTATCAGATGAAGGTTGTAAACAAACTATGATTAATATATTAATGAATCATCAGAAAATTATGGGAATACTGGGTAAAGAGATTTGGACTATTAGAAAAGATACATAAACTCTAAAAAATAAAAATGGAAAATATAGGACAAAAATAAAACATCTCTAAAAATGAATAAGCATTATTGTACCAGAGAAAATCTATGAGGATATAGATGAATTTAAAAACACATTAACAATTTGGGCTGAAAGGACAACTGTGGAGTTATGTACTCCACAACTGTATACCTTATATATATGTATAAACAACATAGCTTGTTTCAAATCCACAAGTAATATTATAAAAATTCGTCAAGTTCTGGGCATAAAGTAACCCCTAATAAACAAAAAACAAATAAACTAAAACTATAAAGTATACGTTTTCTTACCACAACGTAATATTATAGACATTAAATATGATAATTAAATAACTCATAATTCAAGATAAAATTAAAAGAGAATTAGAATTTTTCTGCTGCATGATACAACTGGTAGGGTGTATTGTAAAGTATTTTAAGTGAAATTTTTAACCCAACTTTCAAATATTAGAAAAAAACAGATTTAAAAAAATCAATAACTAAATATCCATCTCAGTAATATAGTTCATTATGTTCTGCATATTCCCCTTTTATTATTAATCTATTGCTGCGTAACAATGTTATTGCAAACAGTGGCTTAAAATAATACACATTTATTATCTCACATTTTCTTTAGGTCTGAACTCTGGACTTAACTTAGTGGGTCCTCTGTTTCAGAATCCATAGGCTACAATCAAGGTGTTGGCTCAGGCTGCAGTCTCATCTCACCTGGGGAAGCATTTACTTCCAAACTCACGTGGTGGTTGGTAAAATTCAGTTCCATACAGCCCATTGAACTGAGGGCCTCAGTTTCTTGCTATCTTTTAGCCATAGGCTACCCTCACTTCCTAGCTGATTATTGCTCAGAGGACTGCCCTCAGCTCTTTGCCACGTGGGCCTTCCCAACATAGCCACATGTTTCATCTAAACCAAGAAGAGAGAGTCTCCTAACAACACTGACTTTACAACACTATGTAACATAATTTAATCATCCTGCCCACACTTGAGGAGAGGAGAATACTCAAGTGTGTGAGTACTGGGTGACAGGAATAATCAGGAGCCATCTTAGCATCTGTGTGCCACACTCCTTGTGTCTCTCTAGATCCACTCGCTATTTTTCTTCATTCAGTTGAGGGCCCTGATTGGCTAGCCTTTATGGCTTATGATTGATACGGCCATGGAAAGAACTAGAGTGAGCAATTGTAATACTGGAAAAACATGACATTGGAGTATGTATTCTGCTGGCTCCATGTCTTCCCAGCTATGGTTTGGCAGAGGATGCTTTATGCTACTGAAACTTAGAGCTTAGGTTTGTTGGCTCTCACTTATTAACAGGGAAAAATCATATAGCCTTAATGGATGCAGAGAGAGTATTTAACAATATTCAACATCCAACATTGATTAACAATTTTTAAAAGAAATGTTTAAAAAGCTGGGAATATAAGGACATTAATGTAATCTGATAAAGGGTATCCTCCAAAATATTAAAGGAAACATCATGTCAAATGAACCCTTAAAATATTTTCCTTAAAGATCTAGAATGATTCAAGCAGATTTCCTATGCCATTATTCAATATTGAATAGGAGACAAGAAAGTCATGAAACACACACACACACACACACACATACAGATATAGATTGGGGGAAATTTATCATTAGAAACAGATAATAGATGTCAAGATTGTGCATTTAAAAATCTGAAATTATCTACAAAAATAATTAGCATTTATAAGAATTTAGCAAGTTTGATAAATTAACAAATATGCAATAATAATTTGTAGTTTTATATCCCAATTAAGAAGTATGAGAATATGAAATTTATTAGCATTAAGATTAAAGATCTATGGACTCAGTGCAATTACAATGAAAATCCCAATTGTGTGTGTGTGTATGTGTGTATGTGTGTGTGACAGGCAGAGAGAGAGAGATAGAGTGTATGGATACAACACGTAAAGCTAATTTTAATGGAAACACAGAGGACCAAGAATAGCCAAGATACTTTTAAATAAGAATGACAAGCTATACAATGTTGTTCCACCACGTGTTAATATTTATTATAAATCTATAGTAATTAAGATAGTGTGGTAGTAGAGTGATTTATGGACAAAAGAATAGATATCTCAGAGAGAGACACACAGACACATGGACACTTGATTTAGGACAAAAAAATGCAAAGAAATACAGGAAGATACTATTTTCAACAAAAGGTTCTGAGTCAACTGGATCTCGTATGGTGAAAATGAATCTTGACGTCAACCACATGATGTACGGAAAATGCTCAACATAAAATGCAATCATGTTTTAATATAAAAGGCAAAATATTAAAGCTTCTAGAAGATAAAATAGAATGTGTTTACGACTTTTGAGTAGGCAAAGATATAAGCACAAAACCTTGGCCATGAATAAAGGACCACATTAAATTTAAAATTTCTTCAAAGTTTATGAGAAGTTCATCAAAAGACATCAGTAATAAAGAGAGAATTGCAAGTCATAGAATGAGAACAGTTATTTGCCATACACATACTTAACAAAGCGTTTATATCTAAAATATAGTTTAAAATTGTGCAAACCGTTAAGTAAAAGACAACACAAAGTGGGTAAGAGAAGTAAACAGACACTTTAAAATATACATAATTCAAAATGAGTACATCTATCCAAAAGTAATTCCTCTCATTAATAATCAAGGAAAGGCACATTGAAAACCTCAAGGGGATACAAATGCACACACACTAGAGTGGCTAAAATGAAAATGACAGACAACAAGAAGTGTCAATGTGGATGTTGTGCAAGAACTCGTACACTCTGCAAATGAGAGGGAAAATAGGTATGATCATTTTGGAAAAAAATTGTTGGCAGTATTTACTAAAGACAAACATATGCATACCCTATGTCCCAGCACTCCTATATATAAACTCAACAGAAATTCACACATCTGTTCAACAAGACATACATAAGAATTTTCAAGCATCACTAATTGTAACAGCCAAAACTGGAAACACAGTTGTCCATACTCAGTAGAATGGCTATACTGTGGAGTATTTATTTAATAGAAAATTATTCCAATCACACTTATGGTGGTAAAGTATGAAAATATGTATAAGGAGACATGTACTAACAAGTTCAGAGCATCATTTTAACCACGGCACCAACAAGAACCAACGATGATGTCCTTAAAAATAAAATGAATAGTTTTGGTATACCTGTGTGATGAAATATTACATAGCCACGATAATGAATGAATGGATCACAGCTACAGAAGACAACTTGGATGAACTGTAAAAGCCAATGTTAAGTAAAATAATAAACACTATATGATTCCATTTGTATAATTCCATAATAGTTAAAATGAAACTCTATTGTAAAGTTTAAAGTAAAACAAAGAATTAGATTCTGTAGAAGTCAAAAAGTTCATGTAAGAAATATTTTGGACTATAACCCAAAAATTTAACACATGATCATACAAATGAAAATGCAAACTTTGATTAATGCATAAATAACAGAATCTATATCAATGACAGTAATACTATAGACAGTGATAAATTTTCTAGTAGGTAAACTTCTACCACTAAGAGCATAGTGGCATAGAAGAAATAACGACTAACATTCTAGAATGCTTTACAGGTTACATGTTCACTACTGAAAAAAGTTGTAAAACTAGTTAATAGTAGAACTAGAGGGATTAAATTGTTACTGTAAGAGAGGAATAAATTTTCCTCTAACCTTCTATGTTCTTCTGGCTGATCTAAGAATTAAATTGACATGAGATAGAATAACAGGAGAAAATCGACGAGTTTAATAACATGTATACGTGGGAGAAACTCAGGAAAACTGAGTAACTCGCCAAAATGGCCAAAGCCACCACCTTAAATACCATCTTCAGCTAAAGACAAAGGAGGATGTTGGGGGTGGTCGTTTGGGACTTCAAAGAGGAGGAAGGCAATTCACATGGAGATGGAAAAGCAAATGTTTGGTAAACAAATGTTTGCCGTTCCTTGCAGAGACAATGGGACATGGAGAGAACTTTGATCAAAAGGGCCTTGCTGGGTTCCTCCCTGTCTACCACACCTAGTTCATATTATACTATAGTTATCTGTGGTGATAGCTCCTTCCTGGAACAGGCCTTCTATCTTAAATTCTTTTAGGCAGTTAGGGGACAGGCCAAAGTTTCTTCCTGAGTCTTTTGTTCTTAAAAATAATCAAGCCACAGAGATACATTTTGGGGTGGCAAATTCTGCTCCCTTACATGGCACTTCTGACCTTAAATCTTGGCTTTCCACAGTCTCGTGACTTGAAATCTGAAGTCATCCGACTGTGACAGCTGACTGGGACAAGACATTAATTCTTTAGGGATTCGGTTTTCTTACTTCAAAATGGAGATATTCTACTGGATGATCACAAGCATAAATTTTAATTTTAAATTTTAATTTTTATACCAGTATATCCATATATTTAATTTTTTTGATATTATTATAGTATATTTGCCCAGTGACAAGCCAAATAAGGTAAAATTTATAATTATAAAAAATGGTAACTTGAGAAAAACAGTGACTTTATTTCATTAAGTAACTTAATAAATTATGATGACTCACTAGGAAACTTTTTTTTCTATCCTAAGGATTTTAAGGGAAGATAATGCTTGAAGATGATTTTTGAAATCTGAGAGGATGCCAGAAAAGAATGGAAATCAAATATATCGTGATTTTTAGACATCATTCAGAACCTAGGACTCATATGCAGTGCTTTCAGTAAGACTGATTGGGACCATTACTCCTCATTTAAAGGTCATTCTCAATCCTGTGCAGTTTTATGCAAATCTTTGCTCCATGCTTAGTTTTATCTCTCCAGGAGCCAATGACTGCATCCTTTTCTTTGCTAATTAATCAGAGAGGCAGAGAGAGAGAGTTAGCTCATGCTTGATTTTTAGAATATGTCATTTTATGCCAGTTGCTTCTTGAGACCTGTGCCACTAGCATCTGAAATTTAATTAGAACATTTATCTTTTAAATCATATCACTGTGATTTGCCCCCTTGTTCATTTCACACGCTGCGTATTCTGACGCATGAAAGGGGAAAATTCAAGTCGGTAGCGCAAACACAATCCCGTTACCAGTTAGAGGAATGGCAGAGAACATGCCAGGGGCATAACTGGCTGAACAAATGCTTCAGTTTAGAGGACAGACCGCATGTAGGAAGTGAAGTGCCACTTCACCAGATACTGAATTTTCTTACAGTTAGCTGTGATTATAGCATATGCAGCATATCACTGCAACACGGCAATCTTAGGAAACTTGTTCTTCATGTTCATATCTCTCAATGACTTGAATGTAATTGTTAGAGAAGAAAACAACAACATAGAACATCTTTGAGTAATTAAAAAAGATCTTAATTCATATCACAGGAGCAGCCTGTTTTATGCATGACCCCTTGATATCTAATTAATGAATGTTTTAAGTCTCTGTAGTCTTGAGAAGTTGATCACAATTGAAGCCATAGAGCTATGGAAAAAAAAAAGGAAACTATCGTGATTAAGCTCAACCAGGTATAAATATTCATGTGATATATTCTGTGCCCAGGTTGCCCCCACACCCTCAGTGATCATCTCTCTAGATAAAGGCTCTTATCTTCATTGCTGAATGAAGGATTTAACAGAGTTAACTACATAGAAGAAGAAAATGGGCTACTTATATTTCTTTGTGTTAGAATGAAGCCAGGTAAAAGAGACTGACACCCAAGGTTATTGAGTCTGACTTTCACAAAGCAGCCATAGAAGCAAAACACTGGGATGATATGTTATCAGGGCCAGAAACTACTGAAAATGTTTAGAAGGATTGTACTTCTGAAATGATGATGAGAAACCCTGTTCTAAGTAGATATACAAAAGCTACCCCATCTCGCTGTCCTGGGGAGATTATATGCCAGATTAAATGGAATGTTTTGGACTACTCTAGGTATTTGATTTATGAGACTATTATGTACTAGAATAATTGGGAGAATTTCAAAGAATATATGGAGGCTTTGAGTAAAACAAATAAAGGAATTCTTCTCTCCTAAGTTTAAGAACATTAGAGAGAACATTCATCATATGGGCTTCTGCAGACAAATTTCAGAATCATAGACCTGCTGCTGTCTTAGTCTACCTATTGCCAGGTAGATTTGGGAATTCTGTTGCCATTAGAGTGAAACGCCAAGAATCCCAAGAATTTTTAATATTAAAAGTTTTGAGAAATACAAATAAATGAGGGTATATCTGTTAATTTCATCTCTCACACTTGAAGAAAACAGTATTAGTCCTAAAAGCAAAGAAAGCGCGCACTGAGGGTCAGCAAAATTCTCTACATATATGATAGAATGACACTCACAGCCCATTTCTGGAAAGATTTTAATAAATTTAAATTAGTTTCTGGATTACAAAATGATGCAAATTTTCGTATTTTTATTTTCAGTCTTCTAAGTTTTATTTTTTTTATTATTATTATTTTTTTTGTGAGGAAGATCAGCCCTGTGCTAACATCTGCCAATACTCCTCTTTTTTTTTGCTGAGGAAGACTGGCCCTGGGCTAACATCCGTGCCCATCTTCTTCTACTTTATATGGGACGCCGTCACAGCATGGCTTGCCAAGCAGTGCGTTGGTGCGTGCCCGGGGTTCCGAACCAACGAACCCCTGGCCGCCGCAGCAGAGCGCGTGCACTTAACTGCTTGTGCCACCAGGCCAGCCCCTCAGTCTGCTAAGTTTCAAATTGTGCAGTTGGAATATAAACACAGAGATGAAATATTCACTATGGCTGATGTTACATTTTTGTAAAAGCACTATGCCTGTGCTTTAACTATAAATAGATATATAAGACCCAATTTAATGAACTCCCTGAACATCCCCATTTGCTGTAACTTCTTAAAACGAATTCATAAATAATGGGACCAGTACTTCTTCAGTTTTAATGACCTTATTCAAAGAATCTGTGGCAAATCATTCCACCAAATCCCTTCTGTTATATTCAATCTGACATTTGCATTTAAATACAATATTTTGCATTTACTATGTTCTCTTTGCTTGGAGAAATGAAAAAAAAAAAACAGCCATATTGAAGTCTTGGAAAATATAAGCACAAGAACTAAACAAAAGGTGCCACATTTCATTGCATAGAATATTAAAAAGCTTTATACAAAGTTAAATTCATTTTTTTCAGAGAATGGAAATTCATGTTAATTAGTTTTCTTTATCGCTATGGAATGGTAATACCAAAGATATGTTATATTTTATTATATTTTATTATCAATCCAAAGAAAAATGGACATTACTAAATTTGGGCAAATATTTTTTTTTGATCTGTACTTTGGGTTTCATAAGAATTACACCACATTTATAAGAATTTTTCCATTTTGGTAAATGAAATAATAGTTGCTAATGTTTAGTATATTTACCTATAATTTTATAAGCTAAAGGAAATGAAATTACAAAAAGTTAGCATTATACTAGTAAAGTCAATCAACCACATAAAATTACTATATTAATTTTGTAGTTGATAATATTGTTCATATTTTGTTTTTATTTAAATGTCTTATAGCTAGATTTCTAGACTACAACTTCTATGCAAAATTCATTTTTACTTTTCATTTAAGTAGCCTAAGACAAATCATAGGAAACCAAGGACCAAGATCTTGTTTCTATAAATAATTCCATAATATGTCTTGGGGACAGTGCCTATGTGTCCTGATCACTTTCCATTTCTACAACTATTAGCCTGTGCAGTGAGAAGCATTATAAAACCCAAGTCCTCAAAGAAGACTTTAGCAATTTATTTTACTGGAATTAACCACAATACCAGGGAAAGCAACTTACTTATTTAAGACTTTCAAACAAAGCTTTGGGGGAGAAAAGTTTTTTGTTTTATTTTGCTTTGTGTTTTCTCCAAAGCCTAAAAAGAGAATCCTAGGCTACTGTATGGCTCAATATACGGTGACCTATATGATAAGCAGGACAAGACAAGCCGCCTCCTGCCCGACAACCTCCTTATCTCATTATCCTCCAGCACTGGCCCCAGCACCACCTGCCATTTGGGCAGGGATTCCCATGCCAAGTATTGTTTGGGTGGTTTAGTAAAGGGTGGGAACACTCGCTGCAATGTCATTAGTCAAAAAAGTCTATGTTACAGGCTGGAGAGGAAAGGTTTTCATTATCAACTCTTCGTCATTCCCTTTCCAATGGAAAAGTAGTTAGACCGCTCTATTTTCACTTTCAAAGATCAACATAGTGAGATGCTAATAGGATGAGAGTTTAAAAATTCTATTTCTTGGGACTATTGGTAAAAGTTATACTTTTTATCACACTGCCTTTGATTAATATTATAAATAATAAAAGGCCCTAATTCTTTTTTTTAGCTTTATTGAGGTAATTGGACAAATAAAATTGTAATATATTTAAAATGTACAATGTGATGATTTGACATACGTATACATAGTGAAGGTTTCCATTCATAGAGTTAACTCATCCATCATCTCCATATTTATTTATTTTTTCTCATGAGAACACTTCTCTTAGCCAATTTCAATTATATGTTATTATCAACTATAATCACCATGTTATATAGTAGATCCTCCAACATTATTCATCTTATAACTGAAAGTTTTTGTCCTTTTACCAGACTCTTCATATTTCCCCCACTTCCCGGCCCCCAGCAAACACCATTCTACTCTCTTTTTATATGAGTTTGGCTTTTTCAGATTCTACATATATCATATAATATTTGTGATATCATACAGTAATCATTGTTCTCTGTCTGACATTTCACATAGCATAATGTCCTCAAGGTTCATCTATGTTGTCCCAAATGACAGGATTTCCTTCTTCTTTAAGGCTGAATAATATTCTATTGTGTATATATATGTGTGTATATAAATATGTTTTCAAACCTTGGCTATTGTGAATAATGCTTCAGTGAAAGAGGGAGAGCAGATATCTCTTTGAGATAGAGATTTTGTTTTCTTTGGATATATACCCAGAAGTGAGGTAGCTGGATCATGTAGTAGTTCCATTTTCAATTTCTTGAGGAACCTCCATGCTGTATTCCATAGTGACTGTACCAGTTTATAATATCACCAACAATGTACAAGTGTTCCCTTTTCTCCACATCCTCACAGCATTTGTTACCGCTTGTCTTTTTGATAACAGACATCCTGACTGGTGTGAGGTGATATCACATTGTGGTTTTGATGTGCATTTCCCTGATGATCAGTGATGTTGAGCACATTTTCATGTACGTTTTGGCCATTTATATGTCTTCTTTGGAGAAGTGTCTATTCAATCCTCTTACCCATATTTTAATTGGCTTATTTGGTGTTTTTTGTTTTTTTTTTGCTATGAAGTTGTATGAATTCTTTGTATATTTTAGATATTTACCCCTTATCAGATATTTGCTTATCAAATATTTTCTTCCATTCTGTCGGTTGCCTTTTCATTTTGTTGATAGTTTCCTCTGCTTTGCAGAAGCTTTTGAGTTTGATATAGCCCCACTCGTTTATTTTTGCTTTCATTGCCTTTGTTTTGCAGGGCAAATCCAAAAAATCATTGCCAAGACCAATGTCAAGAAACTTACTCCCTGTGTTTTCTTCTAGAAGTTTTATGGTTTCAGGTCTTACATTTCAGTCTAATGCATTTTGAGTTGATTTTTCTGTATAGTATAAAATGAGGTCCAGTTTCACTCTTTTGTTTGTGGATATTCAGTTGTCTCAACAGCATTTATTGAAGAGACTATCCATTCCCCATTGTATATTCTTGGCTCCTTTGTCATAAATTAAATGATCATATATGCATGAATTTATTACTGGGCTCTCTGTTCCATTGATATATGTGTCTATTTTTATTCTGATACTATACTGTTTTGATTACTATAGTTTCATAATATAGTTTGGAATCAGGAAGTGTGATGCCTCCAGCTTTTTTCTTCTTTCTCAAGGTTGCTTTGGCTATTTGGGATCTTTTGTCGTTCCATACAAATTTTAGAATTCTTTTCTCTATTTCTGTGAAAAATGTCATTGGAATTTTAATAAGGATAGCATTGAATCTGTAGATTGATTTGGATAGTATGGACATTTTAACAATATTAATTCTTCCAATCGATAAATGTGTGATGTCTTTTCATTTATTTATGTCCTTCAGTCTCTTTCATCAATGTCTTACAATTTTCAGTGTACAGATCTTTCACTTTCTTGCTTAAATTTATTCCTAAGTATTTTATTCTTTTTTATTCAATTGTAAATGAGATTGTTTTCTTAATTTCTCTTTCTGATAGTTTGTTTTTAGTGTATGGAAACACAACTGGTTTTTGTATATCTATTTCATATCCTGCAACTTTACTGAATTCATTTATTAGTTCTAACAGTTTTTGTGTGGTATCAGTTGTAATGTTTCCTCTTTCATTTATGATTTTATTTACTTGAGTCCTCTGTCTTTTTTTCTTGGTATGTCTAGATAAGGATTTGTCTATTTGGTTTATCTTTTCAAAAAATCAGCTCTTAGTTTCATTGTCCTTTTCTATTGTCATTTTAGTCTCTATTTCATTTAAAAGGCCCCAATTCTTGAGGATTCTTGTTGGTTTTACATTATAGTATATCTCAACATATTTTATATAAAATACTTTCTATAATAGAAAAAGTATGTGTAAATAGATAAAGTGACAGAGAAATAGTAAAGTTTGCTAAAATCATACATAAAGTCATACATAAAAGTTAATCTCATTCTTGCTCCTCCAAAACATGACTTTGGACCAGATGTAGTATAAAGATTCAAGCATGGAACATTCTCTATATTGCCAATAGTTTAATCAGGGAATAAACTAACAGTTCACTTAAGATTGCCAGTCCTTCTCTTTGGGTCTTAATCCTGCCTTATGAAATATAGAAGACACTACCTAGGTCATCTTAGAAATAGCCAAGGAAATTAGAACTCGTGTGTTAGGGGAATGCATATTGTAAAACAATCATCATTGACATTTTGCTGTTTCTCAAGCCTTCTTTTGTCACCTGCTATGTTAACTTTTTCTTCACAATTCACCAGTGACCCTTGGTCAAGTCCTTTTTGGAGTAAAATAGTCATAGATATTGGGGCATCTACATTTAGCACAGCATTTGTATATGACAATAGCATGATACAACAAAAGCAAAATAATACAACAATAGCAACAAAGGCATAATATACCTAATCTTGAAGAAGCCAATGAGGAGTAGGTATAGATTAAGAGAGACAATTAATGTTTAAGGCCATTACGTATATCTTCATATTGTTATACCAATTATTTGCATCCCCCTTTGATCTATAGCTATGTGAACTTTATAATAAATTCATTTAAACTATTTTATGTAGTAATATTGCTGTTAAGTTTACACAACTTTACATCTAAGGTGGGTCCTAGAAGTGATGGGTGGGTTTGACTACATGTCCTTAATCTACGTTATACAGTGCAATTATTATACCAATTGTAGTAATCAGAAATACCTGTTAAACCATTTAGAATTTTTGATCTGAATTACCCAAAAATTTACTAGACCTCATCTACGAATTACTCATATCTAAACTCAGATTCTGTAATATTATAATACAGATGATGAAGATTCCACAATGAGAAGATATCACAATGATAAAAGCTTCAATAGTAAAAAAAAAAAATATATATATATATATATATATGTTGAAGCTCAGAAGTGAAAAAATGGAAGAAGCAATGAAAATAAGATACAATTTACGGGCAGGTACTTCAGTAGCACCCATATGGGTGTGATGGTCTTGATGTATAGGGCCAACGCTCTTGCCAAAATTACCACCAACATCACCCCTCATACACACACACAATCTCTTCTTGTGTATTAGATTTTCATTTGCATTAATTATACTTCAATACAATTCTCTAGAAAGTTAGAGATCTAGTTCAATCAGTTGACTTTTCTCCTTATGCCAATCGAGTTAGTTATAACAAAGGAAGAGAGATTTGTGGGATGGAAACAAAGGAAATAACTTGAAAAGCAAGAAATGCTCTGCAGTTCTGGGGCAAACTTGAAAATTCTTGCAAAGGAATATTTAAGGTAACAAACGTTTCAAGTGTTCTGGATATCTGGGAGTGAGAAAGGTTATAGAGAGGACAGAGAAAATGATATGGGAAGTTATTGATGGCAAATTTATCTAGTTTGAAATTATATCTGGGATGAATGTGATAGCTCAGAGAGTAGGGGAAAATTTTTTTTATGATACTAAGTAAGGTTTCAAAAATTTGTTTGGACTATACATAACATATTTAGCTACTTTGGTTAAATAAGTACTTAAGGACTTTCTGGAACCACATTACTGTGCATTACATTGACTTTCTGTGTTCCTGGTTCCTTCCAAAGGATCACTGAATGAAATTCTGGAACACCAGTCCTTCATAAGTTGAGAAACACCTGTTTTGTGGTTCCTAATAATTTTATAACTATCCATTGTTCAAGAGGTCAACCTAAGCAAACACTGCTGAAATTTTCAGCACTTCAGTTCCAACCAAAGCCTTCATGCTGTTTATAGATTTTTATTTATTTAGTAAGCATGTATATATCACTTACCATGTGCCAAACTGGTTCTAAGCACTTTGTAAATATTGATTTATTTACTATATAAAAGAAATCTTTTGAGGAAAACACTGTTATGGAACCCATTGTTGACATTAGAAAAGTGAGGGTAAAAGAATTAGGTAACATGCCACTGTCAAATAGGTAGTAAGTAGTAAAACCAGTGTTCAAATTATTTCAACATGCTAATAAGATAAAAGGCAAATATCATTTAAATTAACATAGTTCTTTAAGCTCATATTAAATCTTACTTTAAAATTCAAGACATATGAGAATTCTAAACGTGCTTCACCTATAGGTCTGACATATGTTATAATAGACTTATTTTTAATGGCTTGTCCCATTACAAGAAGAGGATTCCATAAGTACTTCTAAAATTTAAATAAATAATTAGGTATAGTGTTATATAATAAATATGTAGAGGTTAAACAGGCCATGTTACATTTCCATAACCATTATTTACACTTTCTTGATTAATGTATATACATATATTCTAAGATGCAAAGAACTTTAGGGTTTTTTTTAAAAGGGTTTAAAATTCATCTAGTACCAGAAAGTCATATTTGGTTCTCTCCTAGGAATTTTGAGGTGTGAGAAAAGATTGTGATATGTGTCCTCTTCTCAAGGGACTTACAATTTCTTTGGGAAGGTGTAGACTCTGGAATGACTGTAAAACACTGAAAGGAAACAGAGCATAGTTATACTTTTCAAAGTCGAACCTTCAGAACACATCTATGGGATCACCTGTGGTGCTTACTAAAGATGTACTCTTCTGGACTATATCCTAGGCCAACCTAATCAGAGTTCCTGAGGGTGGAGATATCGATCTTGCATTTTTAAAGAAACTCTCCAGCTTGTCTTTATGTGCCCTGAAGATTGACAACCAGCATAAAATGAATTAACAAAGATATAAAGGATACAATGCTTGTTATGAGAGGTCATGTTGGGAAAGACATTAAAGAGTATTACACAAGCAGTAGTTCAAGGAATATAGAGTATATTTTTCATTCCTTTTAAGAACAAATGTAGTATTTGCAGAAAGAGTATTTTCCTTCAATTTTTAAATACTAAAATGCAAAAATATGAATCCCCCTATTATGAGGACCAGCATGTTTGGATATAAAGACTAGAGATCAAAGTTGATGAAGCTAGTATTCTGGGCAGATAGATGATGCTCAATAAATATTTGTTAGTTCAATAAATATAAAAAGACCCTAAATGGAGGACTCAAGAGTTCAAAGGTATTCTTTGAAGTAAATAATAGTAATCAATATCATTTATTTCCAATACTTTCCATAAGTACAATTTTGTATTTTTCTTTCCCTTGATGCTCAATACATCTGTTAGTATAAATAGATATTCTCATAAATTACAAAATAGAAAATTCAGGATCAGAAAGATTAAAGTAACTTTCCTGATCTTATGTAGCTACCCAGTGATCCCAGGTGTGGCCCATGCTTTTCCTTCCATTGGATATTGCCTCTTCACTTTGTGAGTAACCCTAGCAGCGGGAAGACACCCTGTGCAAAATAAATTTAATGCTTCCATAGTCTGTGTTCTCTATCTGGTTCTTTATAAATCTTATTTTCTAAATGAAATTGTTCATCTTCCCTTAGAATGCATAGTGTTCTATCTGAATTATTTTTCTATTATTTTCTGGGGGAAATAGTCTAGCTCTTTAAAAAAAGGTTTCATTTATTTTATTTTTTCAAAAAATATATAAAACAAACACTATTTGATGTTTTTGTAGGTTTATACTAGAAGCTCCAAGTCCTTACATATAATCATCACACTGTTCCTAAAAGTGAAAATCTTCCTTTTTATTTCCAAAATTCAGCCAATTGACCTTAATCCTGCACAAAACTATAAAGTATAATTATTTTGATGACTGTTTTGCTCAGAAGCCTGGAATAACTCTGGAGTGAGAATGGTTAATGAGTAAAGCACATTAACCTATATTTAGTATTTCTTTCAAGAAATGAGATTGTGATTTCAATTTAGATTACAATCAACAGGTCTGCATATCACTGAATCATTATCAACATAATTCACACTGATAGGCTCAATGGTATTACACTTATAAACTGAGATCCAATAGTCAGAAATAAATGTCTAAAATTCTCATATCTCAAAAATGTAGTGCAATTTTAAGAAATGAAGAGAGCCTAAAGATCATTGTCAAGCTGTAACTTTGTAATTTAATTAGTCTCTATTGGTGATTCTCAAAGTTGTCCCATCATCTTTCAATGATTCTCAAAATTTTCTCCAGGTGTGTTATTGGCGAGAGTCTGGTATTGCTTATTACAAAATAGAAGGAAGAAAAGAGAGAGAGAGAGAAAGATAAAGAAAGAGAGAGAGAGAGAGAAAGCAAGAAACAGGAAGGAAGGAAGGAAGGAAGGAAAGAAGGAAGGAAGGAAGAAAGGAAAAGAAAGAAGGAAAGAAAGAAAGGAAGAGAGGAAGAAAGAAAGAAAGAAAAAGAGAAAGCAAAGCACAGCATAAAAAATAGGTTCGTGTCCTGTTATGGGATGATGTTGGTATCCCCCCAAAATTTGCATGTTGAAGCTTTAATCCCCTGTGTGATGGTATTTGGATGCAAGGCCTTTAGGAAGTACTTAGGGTTAGATTAAGTTATGAGGATAGGACCCACATTATGAGATTAGTGGCCTTATAAAAAGAGAAAGAGAGACAGAGATCAAGGAAAGGCCACACAAACGCACAGTGAGAAGGCGGCCTTCTGTAAGCCAGGAAGAGAGCCCTCATCTAGAACCGAATCTCCTGGCACCTTGAACTGTTGTTTAAGCCAGTCAGTCTATGATATTTTTCTATAGTAGCCCAAACTGACTAAGACATGCCCTGTTGATATTTCTGCTGCTTTAAAAAATTATGTAGTTGCTTCCCATGTAATTTGGCACTGTTTTAGTCAGGGTTCCCAAGAGAAACAGAACCCATAGGACATATATGGACATATATAAGAGGAAATTCATTATAGGAATTAGCTCATGTGGTTATAGAGGCCAAGAAGTCCTGCATCTGCAATCTGGAGAACTAGGAAAGCCCCTGGTTTAATTCAGTCTGAGTCGAAAGGTGTGAGGATCTGGGGACCAATGGTATAAGTTCCAGTCTGAGTCTGAAAGCCCAAGAACCAGGATCACTTACATCTGAGGGCAGCAGAAGACAGATGTCTCAACTAAAGCAGAGATAGCAAATTTACTCTTCCTCTGCCTTTCTGTTCTATTCAGGCACTCAACAGATTGGATGATGCCCACCCACATTGGTGAGGGTGATCTTCTTTACTTGTTCTGCTGATTCAGTGCTAATCTCTTCCTGAGACATCCTCACACACAACTCAGAAATAATGTTTTACCAGCTATCTGGGCATCCCTTAGCCTAGTCAAGATGACACATAAAACTATCCATCACAGGTGCTGGTTGTCAATATCAGTTAGCACAGGCAAGGTTCTGGGAGCCTAGATTAAGATGAATTAGAACACTGTGTTCAAAGGTAAATAGGGAATTTTATTAGCTTGTGTATGTGTATTTCACTCTTGGTTGAGAGAGGTCTCTGAGGTATTTGGATATTTTAATCTAAGCAATCCAGCTATAATCATTTGAGGATGATTCTCATTGAATCATGCTGAAGCTGAAATTTTAAGCAACAACAGGGCACAATAAAATAAGTTGTATCTAGTTCATCTAACTGGGGTTTTTATAGTGTGGGTATATCTGTAATGATGTTGCTTATAAACATATAGCTGTGGACACCAGGTGAAGGAAAAGGTTTACCCATACAGGGGTACGGAGCACCTCTCAGGGGTACAAGAAGTCACATGGACATTTCCATTTTCCACTTGAGGTCATCTCATGCTGAACCTCAGGGCAAACCTCTCTTTTTTTTTTTTGTGAGGAAGATCAGCCCTCAGCTAACATCCGTGCTAATCTTTTTTGCTGAGGAAGACCGGCTCTGAGCTAACATCTATTGCCAATCCTCCTCCTTTTTTTCCCCCCAAAGCCCCAGTAGATAGTTGTACGTCACAGTTGCACATTCTTCTAGTTGCTGTATGTGGGATGCCACCTCAGCATGGCCGGAGAAGAGGTGCGCCGGTGCACGCCAGGGATCTGAACCCGGGCCGCTGGTAACCGAGTGCACGCACTTAAGCACTAAGCCACGGGGCCGGCCCAAACCTCTCTTTATTCACAGATCCACAAATCTACTGGGAAATAATGAAGGTGAGTGTCAACCGGGACCACAGCAGCACAATATTGTTGCAGACATGATGAGCCTTGGGGAATTCTTCCCTACCTTGTTGAATTGGTATAAAAAGTCATCATTCCCATAGAATGAGCATAGAGATCTGCTCTTCTGCTTCAGCCAGTGGTTTCTTTCGTTTCACATGTTCTACTCTACAAGAGGTACCAGGGAAATTTTAAAAAACTGAATAAACTACGGTTTTTGCTAGAGTGAAGTGGAAATGAGATAAGCACACAGGCCCCGATCTTTTTTGCCTCAATTATTAATGTATTTTTAAAAAAATATTCAAGATGCTGAATCATCTGGATAATTAACCCAATAGCTTCTTACTACCAATTCCTCTTCCTTACAGCTTAGATGGCTCATAAGGAATTCACATCTCAAAAGTGAGCAGAATTGAATTTTTCTAATCTAATCTTTCAGTAAACAAGAAGAAATGATGTTTCTAATTACTGAAATACTTATAGATTGTCGTCTACTTTTTCTGTAAATATATGTTGAATTAAATTTGGAACCATAGCTAAATTACCTGATAGATGTCACTTAGCGAATTGAGGGCAAGGAAATATGTGCATATTCTGTTTTTTCATCGTATCACACAAAAAATTCAAATTAACTCAACATGTCAGAATATTGATTAACTTGGAATATATCATATACAAAAATATGTTTCAAGAATGTAGTGATTTCCTAATGATGATAATAAATAACACTTAAGACACACACAAATTTTTACTTTAAAATAAAATATCTGTATATTTTTAGTGAAAGTATGGTAAATACTAATTATGCAGACAGTGGTTTTAATTTTCCATTTCAATTTCTATGTGTAGATAACATATAAATTAAATTTCTTCTAAGCTATAATTGTCTACATAATATATGTATTCAGGCATGGGTGTGCAAAATCCGTATCTGTAACCAGGAAATATTGTGGAAATTGAGATATTTCAGTAATCAAATACTGAAAGAAATATTACATACAAATTATTTCCTCAGATTGTGTAAATAAGGTATATCAAAAAACTTCATAATCTATAAAAATAATATTTTAATAATAGTGAAAATGGAAAGATATAAATTGTTGAAGGCAGAGAAATAGTAAGATTTGCTTACAGACTAAACCTTTAATTTATATTGGCATAGATCTGTTTAAAATATTTTATAGTCTTTGTCTATTAAGTAGGATAGTGTGTAGATATTACAATCTAAGGCAATATTTCAAACACCAAATTATAGGATAATGCTTGTTCATATACCTCAATAATCTACATGACTATGAGATTCCCCAAAGCAAGAATAGGATACACCTGTGTATTGCCAGTACCTAGAAAGAAAAGAGGCATCAACCAACATTTGCTGACACGAGTGTTTAGAATAGAATCCCAAGATGAGATCAACTCAGACTGACCTGAGGCCATATTATTCAGGACTCACAGTTTGTCTTCAATGCCCTTCCTATTTCCATTTTTTTTTTTTTTAATTCTGGTAATATATATGTAACACAAAATTTACCTTTTTACATATTTTTATTTGTAAAATCCAGTGACATTTATTTAATTACATTCATAATATTGTGCAACCATCATCACAATTTCCAAAATTTTCATCACCTCAAACAGAAACTCTGTACCCACTAGGCAATAACTCCCCGTTTCCCCTCCTTCTAGCCCCTGGTAACCTCTAATCTAATTTCTATCTTTTAGGTTCCTGGACCCCATTTCCAATGTGGGGAGGGGGTTCCTAAACATACCACAAGCAATTCTCTGGACATCAGCAGGGTGTCCTACGATTCAACTCAATTCTAACACTATACCTGGAGATAGCATCAGGTTCCACAGGCTAAGGGTTCAGCCCTACAAGACTGCATCCCCACCCACTTCAGATGCCAGTCGCAAGTCCAGGTTATCACTTGTACTTTTGATCAACTGGCTATAAATCAGAGGTTCCCGTTACCTCCTCCTCAAGTTCGATTAAATTTGGGGCCGGCCCCGTGGCTTAGTGGTTAAGTGCGTGCGCTCCGCTACTGGTGGTCCGGGTTCGGATCCCGGGTGCGCACCAACCCACCGCTTGTCAGGCCATGCTGAGGTGGTGCCCCACATACAGCAACTAGAAAGATGTGCAACCATAACATACAACTATCTACTGGGGCTTTGGGGAAAAAAAGGAGGAGGGTTGGCAATAGATGTTAGCTCAGAGCCAGTCTTCCTCAGCAAAAAGAGGAGGATTGGCATGGATGTTAGCTCAGGGCTGCTCTTCCTCACCTAAAAAAAAAAAAAAAATTACTAGCATGGCTCACAGAATTCATAGAAACATTTTACTTACTGGATTACTGGTTTATCACAAAAGATATAATTCAGAAACAGCCAGATGGAAGAGATGTATAGGGCAACGTAAGTGGAAGAAGCAAGGAGCTTCCCTGCTCTCCCCGCAAATCTCCATGTATTCACCAACCCTGTAGCTCTCCAAACCTCATTATTTTGAGTTTTTATGAAGTCTTCATTACATAGGCCTGATTGATTAAACCATTGGCCATTGGTAATTGATTCAGGCTCCAGAGGCTGTCCCCTCCCCAGAGGTCAGGGGGTGGAACTGAAAGTGCCAACCTCCAATCACATGGTTGGGTCCTCTGACAGACAGCCCCCATCCTTAGGTGTGGTGCAAAACTCACCTCATTAACATAGCAAAAGACATCTTTACTGCTCTCCTTGCTTAGGAAATTCAAAGGGTTTTAGGAGCTCTGTGCCAGAAATGGAAACAAAAATCAAATATATATATTTTTATATAAATCACAATATCACACTGTCTCTATGAATTTGCCTATTCTAGATATTTCAGATAAGTAGAATATATTTTTAAAAATTTTCTATTTCCCTTCCATTTCCTTCAGCCACTTAGATCAACATTCTATCATAGTTGATAAGATCTCCTCATGTATAGTGCTCATCTCATGCCATTGCTCAAAGTTCCAGATTGAGTAATCATTTTTTCACTTTATTTGCCACAAGGGAGAATCTACCTGTCTTCACTCAAGTTTTGTGGAAGATTGACTGGCATTCTCTTAGACAAGTGTCCACTGAATTGGAAAAAGTTAAATATATTGCTCCTTTCAAAGGTTTTTTAATTTGTCCAGGAATATTGGTAAAGATTCTTCTAGGTATGTCTGTGCCTCAATTCAAGAAATAAATTGCACATAGTGGAAATTTCAACACCATAATCAACTGTGAAGGGTATGATTATTGCCAGAGATCTTGTTCTCATTCCCACAAGCACATTGCTCTGGACTATCTGCTGTGATATGAGTATGTCTGTTTTGTTTATGTTTTTGTTTTTTTGGAAGTGTTTATCAGCATGAACAAGATTGATCTAATCAGACTGTAAATGGTCCCATTCCCACTGAGTTTCTGCCCTTTTTAGGTATAAGCATTGTTCTTATTGGACATGTTTATCAGCATGAACAACAGTGATCTTATTAGCTACATGGCCCACTTCTGTCGATACTGTTCTGTTCTCTCTGAAGTTTCATACCTAATACCCTATCAACTGGAACCTAAAGTTAATAGCCTGTATCTCACTCTTTTTATGTAGTGACCAACGATGCATAAACTGTTATTGAATATTAGAATTCAAATTACAAAATAAGATTTTCCATTTCAACACAGGAAAAGTCTCAGCTCGTTCATCTTGTTTGACAGTTTTCCAGCAATATGCTTCCTTGACAGTCATCATTATTCATGGGCTTTACTTGCACATAGCCCTCAAATTTCTCCCTGCCATTTTAATTAGTAGTTTCTGTTCACACTATGAGAATTCAGAATGTAGGTTTGTAATCATGTAGTTAATTAATAATAGCTATGATGTGGAGAAAATAAAATATTTTGAAGCACAAACCTAGAAGACAAATGGGTACTGGTAAATAGTGGAACTAATATGGCACTGGTGCATAGCTGCAACAAAGCGGTAAATTCCCAAGAAAATTATTTCAACCTGCTTAAGTTTCAAGATCCTAATATTTTTATTACATTACCCGAAGACTTAGAGTAAAGCTTTGACTCATGATTCCTAAATCTTTAAGTATTACCAATGCATCTGACATTTGATATTATTTTTAAAAATTCTGATTCATCCATAATGCAACATGAAGAAAAGGAAATACCATCTTAACCATCTTGTACTTTCTTTTCCCTCTATATGTATGGCCCTGAATTCCATTTCCTACAGATTATTGAATTATTTTCTGAGGGATAAAAAGTATTTTCTCAGGATATACTACTTTTCAGTTATAATAAAAATATCCAGATATTGTAACAACAACCTAAACTATACATATAATATATTACATTAATATGATTATTATTAATATAATATTATTATTAATAATATATGTGTTTAAGTTAATTAAGTTCCTCAAGTCCTCAGAGGAATTTTTTACTAATACTCACTCTGTAAGATGAAATGTCAGACCTGAGCTCAAAATTGTCAATTAGGTTTAATTCTGTCATATATGTTGCTTGATTTATTTGCTCTTATTATCATAGTCTAGTTGAGTATAATCTCAACTATGTAATATTATAACCATGAGGTAAATGAAAATCTGTGATGTTTCTTTGCAAAACTTAGGGAAAAAGGCTCTTCTAAGAACCTATTCATTGGCTCCAAGTTTTTTCTCAGAATACTGTCTTTTATTTCTGGGGTCAATCTTTATTGCAACTTAAATTTCTACATAAAGCAAGAAGTAAGCAATCTATAGTAGTATTACTTTACAAACTTAAAAAACGTCTCTGCAGACGCGCACAAAGAAGAAAACTGAAAGAGAAAAGAGGTTTGCAAGAGAAAATTCTCAGATGGAGTGGTAGGGTAATTTGACAAAGAGTTGTGTCTTCTCTTAAGATAACCAGACAAAAAAAAAAAAATGTAAAATGATTTAGACTATTAATAAAATTATCTGTTTTTATAAATTCACTGCAGGAAATGTATTAATTATTGAATATAATTTATTTTGTTGACTATCATTACTAATACAACATTTATTAAGTGACAGTTATAATCATACAATGTCTACTTCTATTTGCTTTTCAATTAAAAAGAATTGCCAAGAATTTATGATATTTCAAAGGTCGATTAATTCAAACAATAGTTTAAATATTCCATCAAAGAAATAACAGTATTCATTTTAAAAACTCAGAATAGAGATAGTATAGACTAGAGCTGTGTTCTCAAACTTTAGAGTGTGTGAGAACAACCTGGCGAGTTTTTAAAACTCAGACTTCTGGGGCTCAACGCCAGACTTTCTGATTTAGTAGGTCTGGAGTGGGTCCTGAGAATGTGCGTTTCTACCAAATTGTGGGTGATGCTGATGTTGCTGAGCCAGGCTTCAAACTCTGAGAACACTGGACTCGGAGAACTAAAAGCGTATCTTCACATTTTATTGAAAGCGAGACTTTTTTTTTTAAAGCAAGTCATTTTAAAATTAAAAATTAATTTAGAATTGTAGTATCGGTTCCTGAAATCGCAAACATAATTTATGTTAAACAGGGAATTTTAACTAGTTGGGTGTTTGAAAACACTATAGGAATGTAGATTTCTTTTATGTCATCAAGGATTTTCTTTCATGAGATAAATGGAGTTAATGTTTGTACATGGGATTCTTCGGTGTTTATGAGGAATCACAGATCTATGAAAACTCAGATTATCCAAACCATTGAATTTAAACCTGATAATCTTCCAAAATACCCAAAAGTAATTTTTTTTTAATCGGCACTTATGACTTTTACTGTTATATGACCACATCGACTCATTTGCTTCACATTTAATGAGAGCCTGGTCTCATAAACTTACTAGAGACTATTGTCTGGAAGGAAGGAAGGAAGGAAGGAAGGAAGGAAGGAAGGAAGGAAGGAAGGAAAATGAACGGGTTTTCATAAAACACAGAAAATGCAAAAAACAGCAACATCTATTAAATCTCACACCTAAAAATCAAACATCTCCAAACATTTTTGCTTTCTTGACTTTCATCTAAGAGATTCTCAGGCAGAACTGGCTTCATGAACATATGCTCTGTGAAGTCACACCCAGGGCCTCGTGCTTTGATGGCCCCTGTGCTTAGTTGAATATTCTGCTCTCATTGTCTTGAAATTCTTAATAATTTTCAAAAAAGGGGCCCCAGGGGCCGACCCCATGGCGTCGCGGTTAAGTGCGCACGCTCTGCTGCTGGTGGCACGGGTTTGGATCCCGGGTGCACACTGATGCACTGCTTGTCAGGCCATGCTGTGGCGGCATCCCATATAAAGTGGAGGAAGATGGGCACGGATGTTAGCCCAGGGCCAGTTCTCCTCAGCAAAAACAGAGGAGGATTCGCATGGATGATAGCTCTAGGCTGATCTTCCTCACAAAAAAAAAAGGGGGGGGGCCATATTTTCATTTTGCACTGTAGCCTCTTATATTCAGGTAAAAAAAATAATTCAAATACTAGGTTTTCTCCTCTCTCAATGTAAATTTATAGCAGTTAAATACGTGTCTCAAAATTTTAAAAATGAATCTTGGTATAATTACTTAAAGCCACAAATACTTCTAAGCACATCTACACATAGGAAATCTGTTAAGTATAACAAAATAACTGAACAGAAGAGAACTAAACTTGAAAAAAAAGAAAAAGGAAACAAGCACACTTATGGTGGAAGCAGGTTTATAATGAAATGAAATTCAATCAAAGAAGAGAGAAAAGAATTTGAGCCGAAGGACTTCCAGACTTTGGAGGAGCACGCCATGTCCGCCAGGGGGAAGGAAACCAGACTCTTGCATAGGAGAGGAACACATTGTTGAGCAAAGCAGATTATCATTTAATGTACCGTGAAATACAGGCAGGCAGATCTAACACTTTATAAATTGTGTGTGGAGAGACTTCTGGCCTATATGAGCACAGATTAAATCCTCCTGTAGCAAGATTAATCTAGTCAATCTGCATGGGCACGGCTTCCATTAGGAAGTTCTTATTAATTATTAAATCAGTGCATTTCTTTAATTTTATCCGCAGAAACAACTACTATTCCTTGCACAAGTACTCAACATCGAGGGACAACTCAACAAGTCTTTTGTGCTACTTTCAAAGGGTCACCCTAAGGAAGAGAAAGTCTCCATGGGAGGGCAGGGGGGCAAAACGCACAGAGACGAAAGAAGTAGACAGACATTTTGTTTCCATTGCAATGAACTTCCAAGTCTCAGGAAAGCAAAATGTCCAACACTTTCAATAACTCCTCCTCTGCTTGAAATACAGAACACAGTAAAAATGCATTCACCAAGGAAGAAAATATTCTAAAATAGACTATTGGATCTCCTGTCCAAGAAGGATTTATTTTCATTAAAATATGTAAATAGTAGATACTGAGTTAAAATTACTCTAGAATTTGAGTAGCAAAATTCTAATTGATGAGCTTCATAAAGGGAAAAGTTATTCTATAGTACATCCTACATTTCCATGTACTTAAAATTTTACGAATAGGATTCTAGAACTTTAATTGCCTAAGAGCAATAGTCATGCAAAAAAATAATTACTCTAATTCATCTATGTTATTGTTTCTTTGAATTATGAGACTGGAGGGCA
This sequence comes from Diceros bicornis minor, assembly GCF_020826845.1. Lineage (NCBI taxonomy): Eukaryota > Metazoa > Chordata > Mammalia > Perissodactyla > Rhinocerotidae > Diceros > Diceros bicornis. The sequence continues at coordinate 51,252,020 of NC_080759.1, read as the reverse complement.
GTGAATATTTTTTTAAAAAATTACAGTAAAATACACTTTGGAGAAGAATGCTTGAGAATCAACTTGCTAAGGTTTAAATCCTGACTCTGACTCTTGGTAGCTGTGTGAATTTGGGAAAATGCTTAAATTCTTTGAGCCTCACATTTTCTATCTTTTGCTAATGATAATGATAAAAAAATTTCATAGGACTATTCAGAGAATTAAATGAATTAGTAAATATAAAGGGCTTAGAATGGTATCTAGCATTCAACAAATAATAGGCATTATTATTGTTGTTTTTATTATTATCATGATACAGCAGGGCCCAGGACTAATGTAATAATCATGAAAGGCCACCCAGAGGAAGTGATTTTTTAAACTGAACTTAACTCCCCTAACACATTTTATATGCACAGGTACCGTAACATGTAGTGCTTAACTGGTCTCATATATGAGACTTACAGAAACCAGAGTCTGTGTTTTATTCATTTTTGCATTATTTATGCAAAATTCCATGCTCAAAAAGTATTTGCTGGATTGAAATTGCCATACGACTTCAACTATCTGCACACTTACTTCCAAATATTATAGAAAGGCTATGTTCTTTAAGAAAGGATAAAAGAATAAGAGGTCATTAAAATTTCAGATGTGGCCAGCAAGAGACCTTAGACATCATGAAGCCGTGGCTCTTCATTAGAGAAATGAAAAAACTTGACCTAGAGAAGTCAAATTGTATGTCAAAATATATAGCTAGTGAATGCCTGCACTGAGATTGTAGCCCAAATTTCTTAATTCCCTCATCAATGCTGCTCACATGAACCCTGGGGATCATGAGAACTTTTAGTTTCTAATCCCCAGGTGTACGAGGATATTGCCTTATAACACATATAAAATAATAGCTTTCTTTCCACCGTTGAAAATGCCTAATAAAGGGGTAAATCAATCCCTGTAACCAATTGCCTGGCTCTGCTGATAGAAAAATGATGTTGTTACTCCCTCAGACGTTCTGATCTTTTGAAAAAGGAGAATCAATGTAAACCTTACTTGCAAAGGAAATGTCATCCAATTATATTTCATCATTTTAAGTGTTATGGATATAGGAAACAAAGCAAAACCCGTTAAAATTCTATAAAAATGTTAACCCTAAGCATTCTTAAGTTATAAGTCAAGTGAATAGAAATGCAATATTATTTTTTTTCAATAACAGCAATTGCATTTTGGCAAGGATCCAATTAGAGATGGCCATGATGAAAAACATGTTTGTTTGAAATCATCTTGCTGATGACCAAAGGGCATTTTGTTTTAGAGCCAGCATATATTACTGGAATGGTTTACTTCCTTTTAGCACAGGTCATCACAACATCTCAACAAACAAAACAAAACAAAACTTTTCTATGACACATTTTGATATAAGTAAGTGCCCTATTTACAAAACTTGGCAAAAATAAATCCTATAGTTCATAAAATAAATTTATAATACAAAGCCAATCAAATTAGCACATACTTGAAATCTTTGAAGCATATTCTGCATACACAATAAAATTTCTATTCCATTCATATCCATTTTCTTATAATAAGAACAACATGTAATCCATGCAACTCTTACCAATCTCTGCTGAGGTTACCTATCTCTCTGGCTCTGCTATTAGACTATATCATATTGAGAGCATGGAATCACCAGTTCCTCAGTATATATTCATCACTTACAACAATGCTGAAAAATAGTAAGTATCCATAAGCATTTGATAAATGAATGAATGAATGAAGAAGTCTATGGAGATTCTCTTAATGATGAATAATTTGCAAGCATTGTGCTTAAAATAAGGTCCTGAAATAAAAGTCTGATCTCAACTTAGCCAAAAGCTCTCCATTAATTAATAGGGAATGATTTTCCGGATATATTTGAAAGAAAAAAAATCAAGATGAATAATAATACGTGTAATATGCTACCAAGAAAGAGGAAATGGGAGTATATAGTTAGATTTGATATTTATTCATAAAAATCCTAGAACTAGTTCTAATAATTTTTTCAAATTTAGTTTAAAAATTAATTTACAATCATAATTTTACAAAAGAAAATAAAAGTGTTACCTGCATGTGGTGGATGAGGGAGAGGAAACACAAAGATGACAGGGAAGTACTATTCTACACAGAATTTAAATTATTCAAATTTGAATTTTATAGAGGAAATGTCTACTCAAATACATTTTTTTGTGTGTGAGAAAGATTGGCCCTGAGCTAACATCTGCCAATCCTCCTCTTTTCTTTCCTTTCTTTTTTTTTTTTTTTGCTGAGGAAGACTGGCCCTGGGCTAACATCCATGTCCATCTTCCTCTACTTTTTATATGCGACGCTGCCACAGCATGGCTTGACAAGCAGTGCATCGGTGCGCGCCAGGGATTTGAACCGGCGAACCCTGGGCTGCAACAGCAAAACACGCGCACTTAACCACTTGTGCCACCAGGCTGGCCCCTCAAATACATTTTTTAAGTGAAGTTCACAAGTAGGATATATTGAATTTGAGTGATGTGGGTAAGTTTCTAAGAACACCTTTAAAGATAAATTTAAGCTATGCCCTATTTATTTGTATGGCAATTCTCCTGCACCACAATTACCTCCAAGGCTTTCTCTCACTGCTCCCAGACACCATCAGTAAGTTTACCTTGTGGTTCTGATAAAATACTTTCCCTCTGTTAAATTTCACCTACTAATTGCTGTCTTGTGGGTATCTACCAGTAAGCAGCCAGCAGTTGTCATATATCTCTCTTCTGACTACAGACACATCCTGAAAATCACTGATTTTGCTTTTAACATTAGAACCCTGAAATTTGAGTAGGAGAGTTTTGCATGACAGAACACAAAGGGGATTAGAAAATCAGACGGGAGCACCTAGAGATTTTATATTCTAGGTAAGAGAATTGAACATTTTTTTAAAAATTTCATTTATGTGCTCTTTGATAAATTGCCTCTTTATGAATCTAAATAGACTTTTAACTGAGAAAAATTTTGCTCCGTTTGGTCATCGAGTCAGGAGATAGCACGATTTGATGCAGATTTCAATTACATCAGCTCTTACGGGATTTCATTTGTGCAACTTCAGAGCCGTTGTGCAGCATTTAGCAATCCTTGGGCCCGGGAAAAGAGACTTAGAAATACACTCTGAAATAGAACATGATTTCTTTTTTCCAATTTAGAGAAATTTTATAAGGAAGAGAGAGATAATATATATTGCTCACAGTTCAATGCTCTTTGAGACAAATGGATTCATTTTCTATTGATATAAACAGAAATTTATTCTTTCTTTCTTCTCTGAGACTCCACTCCCTGATGAAAAAGGAATCATATTTAAAAATAGATTTTTGAGAAAACAAAACTTTTATATGCGATTTAATAAAGCATTATTTTTTAAATAATCCAACAATATAGAAATGCTATTTATCTGTTTAGATCATCTGTTCTAAAACATCTTTTTTTTGTCTCAGAAACACTTTTTATCATTAAAACATGTTAATATTGAGAACTCAAAAGAGTTTTTGTTTGTGTGGGTTATGTATATCAATATCTACCATACTAGAAATTAAAATTGAGAAATTTAAAAATACTATTAATTCATTTTAAATAACAATAATAAATACATTTCATGTTAATGTGATAAGATATCTTTATTTAAAATTACTATATTCTACTATACCCTGCGCAAAAAAAGAGAAGAGGGGAATCATTTTACAGTTTTGCACGTTTGTTTAATATCTGACTTAGCAGATCTCAGCAGGGTTATCATATCTGCTTGCACATTCCATCTGTGGCCTCCCACATGTATGTAGCTGGAAAACGAAGGAGTATTTAAAAAGAATGTTTAGATAATTGTGGATATTTTTCTTTGCTTCTACAACAAAGTTTGACAAGTTGTACTTTCTTAAAGATTAATTGCAACGTAGAATCTGAATTTGGTCAATGTACTTTTTGTACTCTGTTACATTAAAATCCATTTTCTTGAACTCTGAATAGATCATTTACCCATGTATGATTTTGTAACATCATTTACAGGTCTTTTGGAATATACTGATACACCGAATTACGAAGAAAATTGAAATGCTCACACATTTCGTTATATGATATCAAGATATCACATTTGTCAATATCACCAATGATCCCATCAGAAAAGTGTAAGAATCAGAAATCTCTCAAGCTCATGGTGATGGATACAAGTTTTCAAATATTCTAATTTTCACTTGAAATGTCCAGTATTGTCATTGGCAACAAATACTGTCAGTTGCTGTCCTTGAAGTGGCAATCTCAGTTCATTGAAAAAGAAAATATCTTTCAAACAATCAAGTCTGAATAATTGTTGGGTCTGTTAGTCTTTGTTTTGTTTAAAATAAAAGTGGAGATCCATGTCAGTCATTATTTAATAGAAAAGTGGTTTTTCCATGAAAAAAGCAGCTAATATAGCTCACAACTCAAATAATTGAATGAATACTTCTACTCTAGACAAACGTCATATTTCATTTTGAAACAAATATTCTTAGTTTGAACCTCCTATTTTGTCACACAGAATTTTGAAAAGATGTGCACTCAAGATCTCACTCAAGGGGGCCGTCCCAGTGGGGTAGCGGTTAAGTTCGTGTGCTCCGCTGCTGGTGGCCTGGGTTCCGATCCCTGGTGCACACAGATGCACTGCTTGTCAGGCCATGCTGTGGTGGCATCCCATATAAAGTGGACAAAGATCGGCACGGATGTTAGCCCAGGGCCAATCTTCCTCAGCAAAAAAAAAAAAAAAAAGGCGTGGGGGAGGACTGGCATGGATGACAGCTCAGGACTGATCTGCCTCACACACACAAAAAAAAGATATAACCCAAGTGTTACTCTCCAGAGCAGTAAAGAGAATAAAAGGAAGCTTCTAATTAAAGCAGAGTTACAAAATGATAAAATATCATTTTTTAAAGAGAGATTTTCTTTTTATCTTACTTCATTGCTTTCTATGATACCGTTATTTCCTTTTTTTGTCAAAATCAAAAGTATTTCCAAAACCTAGTCCCATACAAGAAAATTTAAAGTTTTAATTTTTATCAGAATTGTTGAATCTTCTATCATGCTAATGATATGAATACTCAGTCTCTTAAGATGGTTTAAGTGTTCTTTACTTTGACATAGATTGCAGATCTGATTTTGATATTAACAACTTATCACATACATTATCATTTAGTCCTCTGGATTATATTATACACAGAGTTTACATTGTCTCTAAACCTTTTTAAGACCTGCATGGATGGGATCAAATGTTAAGAATGAGCAACGGTTCCTAATTAGCATTAATTTTCCAGCTAGCTTCAACTACAGCCAAAATTCACTAAAGAATTTCAGCAGTATTCAAAAAATTATTATGTGGATACCTTCACAATTCTTTCACATTCTATTTCTATCTCCTTATAATAAAGCCATTTGATTTGTTGTTTAATTTGAATTCTTTTTAGTAAAGTGTATAGAAGTTCTCAGATTTATGCTGAAGTAAACAATAAAATAAATGAATACATAGAAGTATTTGTTGTACCTTTGTTAATTGGTTCAAAATATCTGGGTTTATTTCATACAAAGATCACTGTTTCAGTTCTGGGAGAATTTATGAGAAATTGATAAATTATGTTCTTGAGAACATAATTCTGAGAGAAGAGTGGAGGGCAGATAGTGAGTTGGAGAAAAGTTTACAGATTGGTTTCCCAGATAAGAGTATAGGTGGAAGGGAGCTAAGATTTGTACAATCCTGACTTTAAGTTGAAAGAAAAAAGAGAAAGAAATTTCAGCTACCATATTAGGGTTAATAGAAACAAAACAGATGGAAAGTATAAGAAAATTGGAATCTGATATTTTCCCTCAAATGATCTAAATTGCGCCATGTTAAGTACAGAATACATTTTTGCCGAAGGCATAGCAGCAAGGGCAAACAGCTACAGAGGTTATTTCAAGCTAATAGTTTTAAATCATTTATTATTTTACTGAATTGTCTGGGGAGTTAATTTAGAACAGTATTTTTCTATATGTGTAGTGCTGGTGAGAATCCCTGTGGATGAATTTAATAGACAAGTGTCTCACGGGGAGGCAAATGATTTTATTCCCACTCAACCAATCAGAACACTTTCAACAGCCTGAGCATGGAGCACAGCTTACCAGGAAGCAAAATAACAGTGGCACAGAATGCTGAGCCTTCCTTTTGAAATGATAATTAGTCATCAAATTCACACTGGAGTCAAGGTAATTAATGATCAGGAATTGTAACTTACAGGCTGCACCATTTGGAAAGGAGTAAATAACCAGACAAAGATGCAGGATTTTGGATCTGTTTTCCAGACGGTAGTCAACCCATACCTGGCCCACATTTGCCTTGGAAGACTTCAGATCATATGTGCCTTTAGTTTCCTCTAGTCTTCATGAGTCCCCACAATGTTGTGGTAATTATGTTTGTTCCTCCTTCATCCCCATGGCAAGCTCCTGAGAACCCCGATTTCTAGAATGGTACCTGGAAGGCAATCCTCTGACAAAGTCTATTTAATAAAACCATAAACAGCCTAAGGACCAGGAAAACAACAGTTTCTAATTCTTATTAGGAAACTATAATTAAATTTAGCAATGCACTGACTTTATTAAATGAAAAGAACATAAACAAATTTTTTTTGTGTGTGAGATCAGCCCTGTGTTAACATCTGCCAATCCTCCTTTTTTTTTTTTTTTTTTTTTTTTTGCTGAGGAAGACTGTCCCTGGGCTAACATCTGTGCCCATCTTCCTCCACTTTATATGGGATACTGCCACTGCATGGCTTGCTAAGCCGTGCGTCGGTGCATGCCCGGGATCCAAACCAGCGAATCCTGGGCCGCCACAGTGGAGTGCGCGCACTTAACCGCTTGTGCCACCAGGCCGGCCCCGAACATAAACAAATTTTTAAAATTACAAATAATAATAATGACAATGTGTTATATCATATATGTCATGTAATATATATATTATATGTCTTCCTTGTTAAGGAAAAAAGTGCACACCTGAGTGTCTTAAGATTTTTGGTGAGTAGAATTTTTGTTTTAATGCATAACTTCTGTCCCACAAAGTCTAACTTTGTACTGCTTAGGATCATAAGTTACCAGTAAAAGCATTAAGAAACATAAGTATCATGGTGTCTTTTGTGTATATATGGTAATTACAAGTGTGTATATGTGTGTGTAAAAATATATTATGGAAATAGTTTTTAAAACTTCACAATTTATGTTCCTTTATGAGTAAGATAAGTCTTCGATTCCAGACCTTTCTTTTACCAATGGTAGACTTCAGTCCGAGAATCTAGATGAGTCCGGAAATTAGATCAATTCTCCTTCCAATACCAGCAAAAATCTAGAAAATTCCCTGAGGACTCAAGGACCCATCTCCCTCCAACTATTACAAAATCCTTTAGATTACCCCCTTTCCCCTAAAGCCCAGGGGGAAGAAAAAGCAGCGAAAAGAATCTTAAAGAGTGAGGTGTTAAATGTGTAGAAACTAATGATTTACTTAACTGGATTGATTAAAATACTCTTTTAAGTTTTTAAGTTTGTTGGAATGGACTGTGTTTAGTTATTTTCCCTCTACCACCTATCAGGTGAGCAACTGAGAAAAAAGCAAAGTTTCTTAACTCATCCAAGTTGTAGTGCTATCAATTATATGATCAGAATGCATTTATAAGGTAAATAAAATGAGAAGATATGAAAAGAAGGAAAAGAACAAAGAGAAGAAGAAGAAAAATAACTAATTGCATGGGTTTTGAGGTCTGTCACAATTCCTTTACAGTCATGTGCCTCATAATGATGTTTCAGTCAACAATGGACCTCACATAAGACAGTGGTCCCATAAGATTAGTACTACCTTGCCTCAGCGTGTAGTAGGCTATACCATCTAGGTTTGTGTAAGTACTGTAGGGGAGAAAGAAATTTTCCTCCACCCTTCTAGGTTATTCTGGCTGGTCTAAGAATTCAATCAACATGAGATGGATTAACAGGAAAAAAAAAAAAACAGAAGTTCAATAACATGTATACATGGGTGAAACCCAGGGAAACTGAGTAACTCACAAAAATGGCTGATGCCTTCACCTTAAATACCATCTTCAGATAAAGACAAAAGAAGATGTTAGAGTGGGGAGAGTCAGGGACTTCAAAGGGAAGGAAGGCAATTCACAGGTAGATGAAAATGAGCAAATGGTTGGAAAACAAGTGTTTGGTCACACAGAAACAGAAGAACATAGAAGGGAGCCCAACAGACAGGCTTTTCTAGGATCCTCTCTGTCTACCATCTAGTTCCTGTTATGCTGCGGTAATAGCTCGCTTCCCAAGACAAGTTTTTTAATCTGAATTCTTTTAGGCAGTAAAAGAGGAGGTAACAAGAAAAACTTTCTGAGTCTTTCGTTTCTTAAAAATAAACACTCTGCGGGGCTGGCCCGGTGGCACAAGCAGTTGAGTGCACGCGCTCTGCTGCGGCGGCCCGGGGTTCACCGGTTCAGATCCCAGGTGTGCACTGATGCACTGCTTGCCAAGCTATGCTGTGGCGGCATCCCATATAGAGTGGAGGAAGATGTGCATGGATATTAGCCCAGGGCCAGTCTTCCTCAGCAAAAAAAAAAAGGAGGATTGGCAGATGTTAGCACAGGGCTGGTCTCCTCACAAAAAAATAAAATAAAGTAATTAGGCTATGGGGCCGGCCTGGTGGTGTAGTGGTTAAGTTCAGCACACTCCGCTTTGGTGGCCTGGGGTTCACAGGTTCAGATCCCAGACGCGGACTTACAACAATCATCAAGCCATGTTGTGGAGGCAACCCATATACAAAATAGAGGAAAATGGGAACAGATGTTACCTCAGGGCCACCCTTCCTCAAGCAAAAAGAGGAAGATTGGCAACAGGTATTAGCTCAGGGCCAATCTTCCTCACCAAAAAAAAAAAAATTAAAAAAAATCAGCCTAAAATAATCCTCATGTTAAAGAGACATATTTTGGGGTGGCAAATTTTGTTCCTCTTCAGTACACTCTATGAGGTACACACATGATGAAATCACCTAATGACAAATTTCTCAGAACATACCCCTGTCATTAAGTGATGCATGACTGTAGTTGACTCCTATGTCATCTCCCACTAATTTCTCTTTGCCTCTACTTTACACTTCATGTTCTAGCAGTTATGTTATTCTTCATCTATTTTGATGGCCTTCCTCTATTCACCTCAGATTTCCTATTATTTTGTACTCTGTCACCTCTGTCACCTTTGGGTCTCAACACATTCCAGAAGTTTCTCACCCATTACGGCTTTCTCTCTGGCTTCCTTTAAGCAGCTGGGCTCTTTCTAAGTTCCATCTCCAATATCGATGCCCATTGATCAAGCTTGTGCAGTGGCTTCCAATTGAAATGTTCCAGAGGAAACAAGTGGCAAGTTTTCTCAAAAGTAATTATGGTAACTTACAAGTCTGATATCAAAACATAATACAATATTCATTAACTTTGAGTTACTTTTGAAAATGCTCTTTCTCCTGTGCATTGACCAGAGAATAGAGACTATGGGAAAAGGAACAAAATGCCTAACTGTCCATGCTCAATGCGCAGTTAAGTAGTTCCAAGACCTAGAAGTTGAGGGGCCACCATGAGTTTCCTTGTTTTATTCTGCAAATTCTTTTCAGTAATCTGCTGGAATTTTGTATAATAAAACCTTGCCGACCGAAGTCAAGACGGCGGCGTAGGCAGACTCGGAACTCACCTCCTCCCGTGGACACAGCCAATTTACAACTACTCGTGGAAAAATTACCCCTGAGACAGAACTGAAAACTGGATAAGAGGAACTCCTGCAACAACGGACAATCCTAACTGAGGTGGAAGAGGCAGAGACTCCCTTCTGGAGAGAAACAACGCCGCCTTCACAAGCCGCCAGCTTCACGGCCGCCGGGAGCAGCGCACAGGCACGCACCCTCCCTGGAGGCGCGGGGCCCTGAGCCGGGGAGCGCCCCCGCTGTGGGCATTTTGTGGACCCAGCACAATCCAGACCAGCGGCAGAATATCTGACTGTGCCTGCTACTAAAACATTGGGGAGCACCCCCAGAAAACCCGGTTCACAAAGAAACTAAAACCGGCTCTTAAAGGGCCCACATGCAAACTCACCCGTTTCAGAAAGCATCCTAAAATCACCAGAAAGAGAGGTGCACAGTGCTGTGGTGCAACGAGACTCACCTAATAGGCCCTGAGTGCATCTCGGTGAGGGGTGAGACCTCTCCAGGGACTGGGACATTGGTGGCTGCCATTGTTGTGACCTGGTGTGGGCGTGCTGACACAGACGCCATTGGAGTTCTCCCTGGGGCCTGCTGGCCCAGGGTCTGCTCCACCCGCTAGAGCACCGATTTAATCCAGCTCAGCCAGGGCAGGCAGCCCACCCTAGAGACTGGCCCCACCCAACAACAAGCCCTCAGGCAACTTGGTGACTGGATTCTCTGCAGCCTGAAAATAGCCCACATCAGTGGGGCAGGGCGAGCACAAGGAGTGGGTAGAGAATGTGGGCAGTGGTGGAGTGTGTGGGGCTCCCGCCATGGAGAGACTGGGTCTGCTTGGGGGGGTGGGGCGCGCACACAGGGCAGGACTGTGTTGACTGCGTATGTGGACCTGTGGGCAGCAGGGATTGTCAGCTGCAGAAGACTTGTGCTTCTCAAAGACCCACAAGGGGGGTTGCCCCACCTTCCAAAGCCTGAAACAATTGGGTGCTCCTGTGCCTGAGGCCAGCCCCACCCAGCTGCAATCCTCAGAGAGCTGAAAGAGACCTAAAGGCTAGAGGCTTATAGCAATTGTAAGCCCCTGAGCCTAACAACCTGCCACACTGGGGGCCTACTCACTTAAAAGAAATACTGCAACACAAATGTGGTATTAGAACTTGCAGCCAACTGTGCTGGGGCTCCCCACACCTGATAAAGAGACTGAAGGGCCCACAACAACTACAAGCAGCTGAGCACTACAACAGCTGGCCAGGAGCATAACTCGGCCTCCCTGGGTGCCTACAGGGAGAGCAAACAGGCCACAACAGAAGGACACACATAGCCCACATAGGGGTCACCCCTGGAACATTGAAAATCGAGGGAAGCACACTGGAAGCCTCCTAAGACATCACTTACATAAGGTCACCTATCCAAGAGCAGGAGACGTAGCTGACCTACCTAATACATAGACACAAGCACAGGGAAAGAGGCAAAATGAGGAGGCAAAAGAATACATTCCAAGTAAGGGAACAGGACAAAACCCCAGAAAAGGAACTAAGTGAAACAGAAATGAGCAACCTACCTGACAGAGAGTTCAAACTAAGAGTGTTAAGGATGCTCACTGGTCTGGGGAGAAGAATAGATGAACTCAGTGAGAATGTCAACAAAGAAATGGAAGATATAAAAAAGAACCAATCAGAAATGAAGAATACAATACCAGAAATGAAAAATTCACTAGGGGGACTCAAAAGCAGAGTAGAGGATACAGAAGAACGGATCTGTGAGCTGGACGAAAGACTAGAAGAAATTACCCAAGGTGAACAGGTAAAAGAGAAAAGAATTAAAAAGAGTGAGGACGGTCTAAGGGACATCTGGGACAACATCAAGCGCACTAACATCCATGTTATAGGTGTCCCGGAAGGAGAAGAGCGAGACAAAGGGGCAGAGAATCTATTTCAAGAAATAATAGATGAAAACTTCCAAAACCTAAGGAAGGAAACAGACATCCACGTACAGGAAGCACAGAGAGCCCCAAACAAGATAAACCCAAAGAGGCCCACACCAAGACACATCATAATCAAGATGTCCAGAATTAAAGATAAAGAGAGAATCCTAAAAGCCGCAAGAGAATGTCAAGTTACATACAAAGGAAACCCCATAAGGCTAGAAGAGAAAGGCACGATATATTTAAAGTGCTAAAAGGAAAAAAATTACAGCCAAGAATATTCTACCTAGAAAGGTTATCATTCAAAATGGAAGGAGAGATCAAAAATTTCCCAGACAAGCAAAAAGTAAAGGAGTTTGTCACCAAGAAACCAGTGCTACAAGAAATGTTAAAGGGACTGATTTAAGGGGAAAAGAGAAGACCACAAATAGGAAAAGTTATCTGTTTCCATGATAAGAACATAATGGATACAAATGCACAAAAACGAGGTTAGATATGATATCAAAAACATAAAAGGAGGGAGGAGGCGAGTTAAAGAGTACAGCTTTCAGACAGAGGTCAAACTAAAGTGACCATCAATTCCGTATAGAACAAGAAAGGAAGAGAGAAGGACTACTAAAACACGGAGAGAAAAAAAAAAGGTTAAAAAATGGCATTAAGTACATACTTATCAATAGCTACTATAAACATCAATGGACTCAATGCTCCAATTAAAAGGCATAGGGTGGCTGACTGGATAAAAAAACAAGACCCATATATATGCTGCATACAAGAGACACACTTCAGCCCTGAAGACACTCACAAACTGAAAGTGAAGGGATGGAAAAAGATACTCCACGCAAATGGCAATGAAAAGAAAGCTGGGGTAGCAGTACTCATATCAGACAAAATAGACTTTAAAACAAAAACTGTAAAAAGAGACAAAGAAGGGCATTACATAATGATCAAGGGAACAATCCAACAAGAGGATATAACACTTGTAAATATCTACGCACCCAATGTAGGTGCACCTAAATATATAAAGCAATTATTAACAGACATAAAAACAGAAATAGACAGTAACACAATAATAGTAGGGGACTTTAACACTCCACTTACACCAACGGATAGATCATCCAAACAGAAGATCAATAAGGAAACATTGGCCTTAAACGACACACTAGAACAGATGGACCTAGTAGATATACACAGAGCATTCCATCCAAAAATTGAAGAACACACGTTCTTTTCAAATGCACATGGAACATTCTCCAGGATTGATCACATATTAGGCCACAAAACAAGTCTCCATAAATTTAAGAAGATTGAAATAATACCAAGCATCTTTTCTGACCACAACGGTATGAAACTGGAAATCCACTATAGGAAGAAAATCAGAAAAGCCACAAATACATGGAGATTAAACAAAATGCTACTGAACAACAACTGGGTTAATGAAGAAATGAAAGAAGAAATCAAAAAATACCTGGAGACAAATGAAAATGAAAATACGACATGCCAGAATTTATGGGATACAGCAAAAGCGGTTCTAAGAGGGAAGTTTATGGCAATACAGACCTATCTCAACAAACAAGAAAAATCTCAAATAAACAATCTAACAATGCACCTAAAGGAACTGGAAAAAGAAGAACAAACAAAGCCCAAAATCAGTAGAAGAAGGGAAATAATAAAAATCAGAGCAGAAATAAATGAAATAGAGATGAAAAAAAACAATACAAAAAATTAATAAAACCAAGAGCTGGTTCTTTGAAAAGATCAACAAAATTGGCAAACCTTTAGCTAGACTCACCAAGAAAAAAAGAGAGAAGGCACAAATAAGTAAAATCGGAAATGAAAGAGGAGAGGTTACAAGAGACACCTCAGAAATACAAAAGATTATAAGAGAATACTATGAAAAGCTATATGCCAACCAATTCGACAATCTGGAAGAAATGGATAAATTCTTAGAATCATACAAACTTCCAAAACTGGATCAACAAGAAGTAGAGAATTTGAATAGATCAATCACCAGTAAGGAGATCGAAACAGTAATCACAAACCTCCCCAAAAATAAAAGTCCAGGACCAGACGGCTTCCCTGGGGAATTCTACCAAACATTCAAAGAAGACTTAATACCTATCCTTCTCAAACTCTTCCAAAAAATTGAGGAGGTGGGGAAGCTCCCTAACTCATTCTACGAAGCTGACATTACCCTGATACCAAAACCAGACAAGGACAACACAAAAAAAGAAAATTACAGGCCAATATCACTGATGAACATCGATGCAAAAATCCTCAACAAAATACTAGCAAATCGCATACAACAATACGTTAAAAAGATTATACACCATGATCAAGTAGGATTTATTCCAGGTATGCAGGGATGGTTTAACATTCGCAAATCAATCAACGTAATACACCACGTTAATAAAATGAAGAATAAAAATCACATGATCATCTCAATAGATGCAGAGGAAGCATTTGACAAGATACAGCATCCATTTATGATAAAAACTCTGAATAAAATGGGTATAGAAGGAAAGTACCTCAACATAATAAAGACCATATATGAGAAACCCACAGCTAATATCATCCTCAATGGTGAAAAACTGAAAGCCATCCCTCTAAGAACAGGAACCAGACAAGGATGCCCACTGTCACCACTCCTATTTAACATAGTACTGGAAGTCCTAGCCAGAGCAATCAGGCAAGAGAAAGAAATAAAAGGGATCCAAATTGGAAAGGAAGAAGTGAAACTGTCACTAACTGCAGATGACATGATTTTATATATAGATAACCCTAAAGAATCCACCAGAAAACTTTTAGAAGTAATAAACGAATATGGTAAAGTTGCAGGATACAAAATCAACATACAAAAATCAGTTGCATTTCTGTAAACTAACAACGAAGTAGCAGAAAGAGAAATTAAGAATACCATCCCATTTACAATTGCAACAAAAATAATAAAATACCTAGGAATAAACTTAACCAAAGAGGTGAAAGATCTGTACACCGAAAACTATAAAACATTGCTGAAAGAAATTGAAGAAGACACAAAGAAATGGAAAGATATTCCGTGCTCTTGGATTGGAAGAATTAACATAGTTAAGATGTCCATACTTCCTAAAGCCATCTATAGATTCAATGCAATCCCTATCAAAGTTCCAACAACATTTTTCACAGAAATAGAACAAAGAATCCTAAAATTTATATGGAACAACAAAAGACCCCGAATAGCTAAAGGAATCCTGAGAAAAAAGAACAAAGCTGGAGGTATCACACTCCCTGATTTCAAAATATACTACCAAGCTATAGTAACCAAAACAGCATGGTACTGGCACAAAAACAGACACACAGATCAATGGAATAGAATCGAAAGCCCAGAAATAAACCCACACATCTATGGACAGCTAATCTTGGACAAAGGAGCCAAGAACATCCAATGGGGAAAAGAAAGTCTCTTCAACAAATGGTTTTGGGAAAACTGGATAGCCACATGCAAAAAAATGAAAGTAGACCCTTACCTTACACCATACACAAAAATTAACTCAAAATGAATTAAAGACTTGAATGTAAGACCTGAAACTGTGAAACTTCTAGAAGAAATCATAGGCAGTACGCTCTTCGACATGGGTCTTAGCAACATCTTTTCAAACACCATGTCTGACCGGGCAAGAGAAACAATAGAAAAAATAAACAAATGGGACTACGTCAAACTAAAAAGTTTCTGCACAGCAAAGGAAACCATCAATAAAACGAAAAGACAACCTAACAATTGGGAGCAGATATTTGCAAACCATACATCTGATAAGGGCTTAATTTCCAAAATATATAAAGAACTCATGCATCTCAACAACAAAAAAACTAACAACCCAATTAAAAAATGGGCAAAAGACCTGAACAGACATTTCTCCAAAGAAGATATACAGATGGCCAACAGACACATGAAATGATGTTCAAAATCACTAACTATCAGGGAAATGCAAATCAAAAGTACAATGAGATATCACCTCACACCCGTCAGAATGGCTATAATTAACAAGACAGGAAACAACATGTGTTGGAGAGGATGTGGAGAGAAGGGAACTCTCATACACTGCTGGTGGGAGTGCAAACTGGTGCAGCCGCTATGGAAAACAGTATGGAGATTCCTCAAAAAATTAAGGATAGAGCTACCATATGATCCAGCTATCCCACTGCTGGGTATTTATCCAAAGAACTTGAAAACACCAATGCGTAAAGATACATGCACCCATGTGTTCATTGCAGTGTTATTCACAATAGCCAAGACTTGGAAGCAACCTAAATGCCCATCAAGGGACGAATGGATAAAGATGATGTGGTATATATACACAATGGAATACTACTCAGCCATAAGAAACGATGAAATCCAGCCATTTGTAACAACATGGATGGACATTGAGGGTATAATGCAAAGTGAAATAAGTCAGAGGAAGTAGGTCAAATACCGTATGATTTCCTTCATTAAGTAGTAGATAATAACAATAAACAAACACATAGGGACAGAGATTGGATTGGTGGTTACCAGAGGGTAAGGGGGGAGGGAGGAAGGTGAAAGGGATAATTCGGTACATGTGTGTGGTGATGGGTTGTAATTAGTATTTTGGTGGTGAACATGATGTAATCTATGCAGAAATAGAAGTATAATGATGTACACCTGAAATTTTTACAATGTTATAAACCAATGTTACTGCAATAAACAAAAAATTAGAAAAAAAAAAAACAAAAAAAAAAACCTAGCACTCTTCAATGGCTATTGACACTACCTTTCACCCAAGACGGGAAATGGCAAGGTCGTTGGCAGAGAGGAGTGTGGAATGAGCCTGGAGATGTGAAAAAGGCCAGATTATTGAAGACATTTTAGTTGGGGGAATTTATTCTCTAGGCAAAAGGGGAGTGATGAAAGTCTTTTAAGGAAGAGAAAGATCTAATGACTTCTTTAAGAAAGAACATGCAAGAACCAATGAGGAGGATAAACTGGAGGGATTGAATTTTATTTTTTTTATTTTTATTTTTTTTGTGAGGCGATCGGCCCTGTGCTAAGATCTGTCAATCCTCCTCTATTTTGCTGAGGAAGACTGGCCCTGGGCTAACATCCTTGCCCATCTTCCTCCACTTTATATGGGACGCCACCACAGCATGGCTTGCTGAGCAGTGCGTCGGTGCACGCCCGGGATCCAAACCAGCGAACCCCAGGCCGCCACAGCGGAGCTCACGCACTTATCTGCTTGCACCACCAGGCCGGCCCCAGGACTGAATTTTAAAAGTAGGGAGGCAACTGTAGAGGAGGAAGACAGTTCCTCTACCCTTTTGGTCCTCCGGGTTGGTCTAAGAATTAAATTGACATGAGACAGAATAACAGGAGAAAACCAAACAGAGCTTTATAACAAGAATACATGGGAGAAACCCAGGGAAGCTGAGTAACTCACCAGAATGGCCAAAGCTGCCGCCTTAAACATCTCTTCAGCCAAAGACACAGGAGGTTGTTGTGGGTAGTAGTTTGGGACTTCAAAAGAAATGTATGTGGAGATGTAAAAGCACATGTTTGTTAAACAAGCGTTTGCTGGGCCAGCTATAGACAATGAGACCCAAGAAACAGAACTTTGATAAAAATGGGCTTATTGATGCCTTTCTATCACACCTATTTTACGTTATACTATAGTTATCTTATGGTTTTAGCTCCTTCCTGGAACAGGCCTTGTATCTTAAAGTCTTTTAGGCAGTTAGGAGGAAGGTCAAAGTTTCTTTCAGAGTCTTTTGTCCTTAAAAATAATCAAGGCAAAGGCAAGGCAAAAAAAAAAAAAAGACACATTCTGGGGTGGGCAATTCTGATCTCCTACACTACTTAGGAGATTATTTTAATAGTTCAGCTAAGAGAAAACAAAGACCTGAATCAAGTAGAAGCAGTGAGGATGAGGAGGAAGCGATACCATGAAAGATGTCATGTCTTCTATTTGAATTTAAAGGAAAGGTCTCAATTTGTTTAGGATTATCTACACTTCTGCCTATGCTTCCCCCTAGTCACATTTATCACTGTAAAATATATAGGAAGAGAAATGTATTTATCAAAATAATCATGGGGTGGGTCAGTTCTATAAAATTTCAAGTTGTGGTAGAAATATTCTGTATGCAATTAGTCATGTTAGTATAAAACTTGTCAGAATGGTAGGGGCAGGGATCTTTGTGGGTTGTTGGCGTGGAGTTTACAGTTAAAGTGACTGGAGTTGAGAATATATGGGCAACGTCTCTAGAAAGGAAAGGAGAATAATTAAAAATCTGAAGAACACTAGTGTTAAGTGTTGATCTGCAAATTATGGTTCATTTACTATGTGCTAAACACTGGGAATAACATTAGCTAACACTTATGGAGAAATATCTATATTCCAGACACTCTTCTAAGTACTTTACATGTGTTATTAATCATCACAACATCATAAGTACTATCATTTTCCATGTTTTACTTAGTAAGGAAATTGAGACAGAGAGAGGTTTAGTAAATTATCTAAAATGTGACAATGCTAGAAATTGATAGAGCAAGATTTAGATCCAGGCAGACTGGCATGAGAATCTATGTTTTCAGCTGGTTCAATTCTTGGTCAGGAGTTAGTCTTACAATGATGATAAGACAAACAGAAGATCCAAAAAGAGATCAGTAGAGACATTTTGAGGAGACTGTAGCCAACTGTGTCAAGTACTGCGGAGAGTTTAAGTAATTAAAAGGGTAAAAAGTGTCTGTTAGATTTGGCAATTAGAAGATCCTTGGTGACCCAGGACCAGAATGTAGCCATCGAGAGAACTTCTGCTAACAAAAAGCATTGTGGAAGACTGTGCTTAAATCACTGCTCCATGTTGGACTCACGCCTGTGGAAAGTAGAGTGCTTACACTACTACAGGTGTCAAGAGCTAAGGGAGATATACGAGGCTTGGGTATAAATTGTAGCTTTCCCTAGGATTGTCAGTAATATTCTGTGCTGATTATTGTGGGATCCTGTGGGATTTGAGCTTTATTTGTTTCCTAATGCATAAAAGATGCTGATTTTAGTAACAGTAAGTCTTCCGTTTTGAAATGCAAATCAGTATGATTGTAGAATATATATGCACGTGGTCACACATGTCAGGAATGTGTGTACATTTGTGGGGTATGTGTATGTATATATATATGTGTGTGTGCATGTGGTGTATATGTGTGTGTACTGTTTGCATTTGTGTATATGCACATGCGGCATGTGGGTGTGGGTTTGTGTTTTGGGAGAGGGATTGGTAGACCATCTAGCTGGAAACCTACCTATGAACCCTTCAATGAAGAGATTTCCCCAGGTTTCTAGGTAGGGAATCAAACTAATAAAAATGTGACCTGACTCAAAGATAGGCAAGCCTTCTGTGTTGAACATGTTTCTTATTAAAATGTGCTGCATGGTTTGTGATTTTTGCAGTATATTCACAGCTCCTCTCCAGGCTGTGCAGAAGACTTCAAATACATTAGTGAGCTTATGATTCTTTTGTACAATTTCTCTGTACATTAACTGTGTTTGACAGTGAATTCTGTGATCCACATTCCATCAGCTCTCAAACTTATGCTCCCACAGCATATCCTTCTCTTGTTACAGGCACGTGTACAATCTTGTGCAGAAAATATTTTAGGCCCACAAGGAGAAAAATACACCAATGTTATGGCTGACCCTGCTTAGAGATGCTACAGAGCAACCTCTCCTACAATTCATTTTGGGAAGAAACCAGTAGTGTTTCTAGGTAAAAGAAAAAGAAAAATTAGTTGATAGGGAATTCTTCAACTCAAATCATCTTTTTGAAAACATTATGCACTACAATGACAACAGGAAATTTCTAGTACTGAAATTTGGTCTTGAGGTAATATAAATGACCCCAAAATGACAATTATAAAACATAATCCAAAAGAGAATATAATGCGTGATTTACAGACAGTGGGGAATATTGAGTGGTGAGGGAAGGGAGAGTGAGGGGCAGGTAAAATAACCATTCACAACCACGTTAAAACAACTTTCACTTTCTTTCTAACCCCCTCATAAGAAAGAATGAAAATAAACCATTTTCCTCAAGTAGTTTTTGGCATAAATAAATAAAGCCTGTTCTTCTAGAAACATCACTTCTGTTCTGAATGGTCATATTAATTATCAGAAAGCCTGCTTTCAACTTGATGAGATTTGTGCTTAATTTTCTGCATTAAGAATATGACATTTTTCTAAATAAAGTTTTATATAGAATAAGTTCATTCTTGTGAACTCTGTTTTCAATGAATCATCACATATGAGTTGTTTGCAAATAAGAATTCTGGATTCCTAGTGCCCCCATTTTACTTTTTATTTACATCTTCAATCTCAGCACATTTGCTCCCAATGTCTCCAAATACTACCGGCCATACCAGCTCTTACCCAAATACTGCCTAATGCCCACAGGCTGCATTCAGCAATTCTAATGGGAAAAGTTATAGTTACTTCTTCTTTGTAAGCGGTAAATCAGCACTGCCTAGTGACAGTATTCTCCATCATCTGCCTTTAGTAAACCATCTGCATCCATCAGTAAATCTCTTTGGGATGAATCTTTACTGAACTAGAGTATCACAAACGCTTGCTATCCTACATCTGCAATATGTGTCATCCATTTCTCTTCTCGGTCTTTACAGTTCACATTTATTCAGGATTAATGTATTTCTATTAGTACTAGTGAAAAAATACCATTTGTTAATGTTATAATAGAGAAGATTATAAATCATAGAACCTACAATTGTTGTCATATTCATATTCTGTCCAAATACAAATCCCCAATGGTCCACATGCCCTGTGATGATTTTCCTTGGTGACCCCAACCTATAGAGATTTTCACCAAGTGTATTTTGCATTTATGGCTCCCAGTATAAACTTAATCACATATATTTAAATTCTATAGTTGTTCTCCTGTAAATTATTTCCCCAGCAGTGCTTAATCTCCTTGTCGGTAGGACCTATATTATTCTGCCTCTGTATCCCATGAACTGTCTAGAATACTACTCAGTAGGTACTCAAAAATGTTGATAGATTTGATTTAGTAATATCATAAAAGGGAAATTATAAGGAATATTTAATCTCTTCAACGGTTAGGTGTCTAGACTTGAGTTTCTACTTGTATATAAATTACTAAACTGTAAACTCCTAGAAATCAGAGAATGTATCCTGTTGACACGTGTACCCCCCCTCAGCATCCAGCTTAGTGTCCTCTAAGCTAGAATGCCAACTCAGTGAAGCCAGGGATGTTGACTCATCTGTTTACTTCTACAACCTGGCACACAGTATGAGCCCTAGATAAGTGATTGTTGATTGAAAGAAACGAGTCCTATCAGATACATTCTGGAATGTTTTTCCTGACTATATTCCTTTTTTTCTGAGAATCCCTCCTCCCTGACCAAAGGAGAGCCCTATAGGCAATGATATCCCTTCAGTTTTTACCATAACTGATTGGACCATCATTACACACCAGACCTGAGTAGCCAGTCAGATCCTCCCTTATTCTTGCTGAATTTTGGGTTGAGGCACTGGGGTACATTATAGTGACTAAAGCTGGTGGCTGAGGTGAATTGTAGGGTTGGGACAGCCATATGCTGCCGTGGCCACAGATAGCGTGCGTGATGGCACCAAGGAGCAGAAAACGCTGGTCTTTGGAGAGAGACAAATGGAGCAAATACCAAGAGGAGGAGAGTCAAGAGGCAAAGCATAGAGAAGCTTTACCCCACGGCACTTGTCTAGCCCTGTCTCTAAGCCCTTGAGAAGCTGACTCACCTCCTGCCTTTAGTTTCCATGAGTCTCTCTTGGGCAGTAATGAGCTAGCCCTCAGCGTTTCCTATTATTACATCACCAAAAATATTTCGCTAATTCAAAACATTCAATAAAAACTGTGTAATAGAGATTGGATTGAGAAGACAATGAAGGTATTTTAACTAATAGTCAGGGGACTTGAACCCCAGTTTAGCTCTACCATAGGCTGTGACTGAATAAGTAACATCTTAGTTTCTTCATTGGGGAGTTAAGGATGCTGGACCAGAAGACACCCTTTGATGCTTCTATCTCCCACTTTTGTGATCCTGTCATGCCTTCAGTCACTTTGATGAAAACTGTAACATTCAATTAGCCAAGTATTTCTAGATACTCAGGTATTTTATCACATGTGAAGGATGTAATCTAGATATTCATAGTGTTCTTTAGTTTCCAACTAGTTGGTTTAAGTTAAATTGGTGCAGTCTCCTTTCAAATTTATTTTTTAGCTCTTCACATTCATGCAGCAGCAGACTTTATTCCGGGATCTTTCCAAATAATGTTCATGAAATCAAAATTAAGTTTGAATAGGCTTTTCTAATCCATGTGCAGGGCACACCTGTCTTTTTTATATCTGCAGAAGGTGTTCTCTCATTAAAAATTTAGTATCACATTTTTATGTTCTTTTGTTCTGAATATATTAAAGTAGATTTCCAAACAAGACTTGTAAGGTTTCCTGGACATATGTAAATGTAAAAAACCTTGTACAAGGCCTTGATAGCAATCAATATAGACCCAAGGGACAGAAACTGAAAAGAGAACACATTGCAAAGAACCAAATAAACATTTATTATTGCATCCAACTCTAAATCTTTTGATAAGCCATTTCATACTTACTTCTAAAAAGTTGACCTACAGATTTTCAGATTAAATTACAGTTGTTAAAGACTGGAAAAATCATATTTTGAACTCCTAACTCATTCTATTCTTTTCTTTCTCCTGTTAAGTAGTTGCAGAATTTGTCCCTGACCCAAATCAAATAGTATGCATAAAATTATATTTATGTGACACAACAACATTGCGCCTAAAAATGCTGTAAAAATTTTCTCATAGCTTAGTTCAAAATACAATTTCCTTCATGCAGTTATTTACCATATGTTGCTCCAGGAAAACTCATGTTAAAAAGACGGGAGAATTGTCTTCCTGACCCTGAGCTCATACCTAGAGCCACAACATTAGCACACTGGCCTAATCCACAGCATGCTACTACCCATCTCTGTGCTCAGACACGCAGAGGCAGTTAAGAAGCCTATACACAGCTGTAAGTCAATCTTTACCTGGCAAGAGCCAACAGTCTGAGCACCCGGGCTCGTTTTACTGGAGCAGAAGAGTTACATGAGTGGTTGACAAAAGGGTGTGGGAAGAGCTGGCTTTACAACCATGGATGATAAAGAAAGCCAAGAGATGTTAAAATGAGGACTCAAAGAAATCAGCAAACATTTGCAAAGAACAGCAAATAGCTTAGTTTGGCTGGGTTAGAATTGCATGAAGTGGTGAGTAGGAAATATATCTGGAGATTTAGATTGGAACCAGATTATAGATGGCATTGATTATCAAACTACGGAAACCAAAACTCAAACTGTACGTAAGTAACTACTGACGATTTTCAAGCAGAGAACTGACTTAAAGCAATGGAAAGTGTAGTGACAATACTAACTTCCATTAATACGTCATAATCATCCAGATCGGGCATGATATTGCATGAAAATAAAGATTAATAAGGTATAGTACCTGGCTTCCAGAAGAAAAACTATACATACATACAAAGTAAAATAATGAATAAAATATACCTA
The DNA here is from genome assembly GCF_020826845.1 of Diceros bicornis minor. Lineage (NCBI taxonomy): Eukaryota > Metazoa > Chordata > Mammalia > Perissodactyla > Rhinocerotidae > Diceros > Diceros bicornis. The sequence continues at coordinate 51,228,746 of NC_080759.1, read as the reverse complement.
TACTATATGACAGAAAGTGTTAATTTCTATAAGAAAGGATCAAAACGCTTTGGGAATCATATCATCCGCATATATTTCTTGGCTTTGTATCCTGTTTCCTCTAATCGCTGAATCTATTTGGTTCACTACCAATTCAATCTTTCAAATTCAGAAACAAATAAGATTTTAGATAAAATTTATTAAATCAACTTTAACCCAATACTCTCAGACTTAGCAAAAATCACCTTTACTGCCCTGGCCTAATGACCAACATCCATTGACCATACTCTAGGTGCCAGGCATATTCTTAATTATTTTACAAGTCTTACCTCATTTAATCTTCCCCAAAACACTACATGGTAAGTTCTATTATCACTTTCTGAGGATGAAAGGTATTAAAGAATTTGCCCAAGGCTACAGAACTTTTGATTTCATTTCTTAGCCAACACATATATTGCATACCACATAATTTTAAAATATAACCAATGACGTAGAATCCCCACATTGTCCATAGTTTCTGTGTTTTCCCTAAGATCTCACCTCAAATTCTCTTACACAAGCTCTGTCTTTTCTTCCCTGCTTCAGTCCCCATGGTAGGCTGAATTACTGCTTACTCATCTCCAGTACCCCACTCCATGGCACCACTCCTCAGAGGATCACTACTGTGTAGAACTCAGGTATAGTCACATGACAAGTTTTGGACAATGATATTTGAGTGCAGATAACAGGCAGTCTTCCTGGGGAAGATCTAGAAGAGCAGCAACAGTTCCTCATCACTTCTTTTCTCCACAAGATGCTCAATATCTCTGATAAAAATAGTTTCATCAGTCTGGCTCCCAGAATAAGAAAGTGTAGAGCAAAAATGAAGCTGACTTAATAGACCTCCCTCCAAGAGGTAGACTCAGATCCTCTATCTCCTTTTATAGATGCCATACTTGTTCTTTCTCAGCCCCCTGAGACTTAGGCTCTCCTCACAGCACTAGTGCCCATGTTTAATATTGCTGTAGGTCACATTCTACAGAAAAAAGACCCCAAGACACTGGGACTTGTGTGTGAGTGGTTTATTGAGAAGTAGTCTGTAGAAGAGCACATGTGAAGGTAAGGAAGCAGGATTGAGCAGATGGAGAAATTGAGTTGTGATGCATCTGTAGTGAAGTCTTCAGGTGGTCTATGTGGAGATCTGGATCCGAAGGGCCCTTCAGAATTTTCCCAGATGAAGTAAGAGGGCCGGACATTTTTATGTCCCCTCTACTGACTTGCCATTGGACATAGGCTGCCCCCTTGAGTAAGGCAACTTCTTTGGCTCAGGTCAATTCCTGGACAGGAACTTAACTATGAACAGTGAGAGCTAACACTTCCCACAGTTGGGACGATGGTGGCACCATTCTAAAGGGGGCTCTGGATAACATACTACAATAATCACTCTAACCACTTATGGTGAGTTCCATCCATCTGAAAACAGCTTCCCCAGGTTTCTGGTTGGTTTCTTTTCCTAGGAAAAGTTACATCAGAAGGTTAGTGAGTCAACTATACCCTCATAGTACCATAGAGGTACTCATCATCTCTCCCCTACTACCCAGGTTATATTTCCCACATCCTTCCCTAGGGCCTCGACTGATGTTGGGAACTGATCTAGTGTGATGAACCAGACCTTCATTTCCAAGGTCTCTGTGTCTCTGTCCACCTTGTCTTTCACAGTGTGTAGCTGATGTCCTGTCCATTTACAATAACAAGTGAACAGAGGAGTACTAAAAGACACCCCAGTGGATTACACGGGTGCTAAACATTTTCTTCCCTGTCTCCATTGTATAATAGGAGATTTTCCTCAATTACCTCTCCCAGGAAGGGTCCTCTTTTCCTTGTCTGTTAGTCTCTTGGGACAAGGAACCAAAAGTAGTCAGGTAGCAACCATAGCTTTAAGTTTAGTAGGACTGTCATTGCATCCCCAAGTGAAAGCATTCCCCCTCTTAGAACTAGATCTGCAGAAGTTAAGAGTTTCATGAATAAGAAGCACAAATTCCCAAGTGTATATAGGGAGTATTAGTCTTTGGGCTTGTATTAGTCTGATGAGCTGTCATAACAAAGTACCACAGTCTAGGAGGCTTAAACCACAGAAATTTATATTCTCACAATTCTTGAGGCTGGAAAGTCCAAAATTAAACTTCCAGCAGAGGTAGGTTTCTGGTGAGAGTACTTTTGCTGGTTGCTGCCTTCTTGCTGTGTCCTCTCATGGTGAAGAGAGTGAGCTCTCCTGTGTATCTTCTTATAAGGACACTAATCGCATCAGTTTAGGGCCCCACACTTAACAACTTTATTTAACCTTATTTACTTCTATAAAGACTCTGTCTCCAAATACAGTCTCACTGGGAGTTAGGGCTTAAACATATGAATTTAGGGGGCACACAAACATTCAGTCCATAGCATCCTGCCCCTGGTCCCCCCCCAAATTAATGACCTTATCATATGAAAAATATATTCTTTCTATCCTAACAGTGCCAAAGGTTTTAACTCATTCCAGTATCAAGTCTAAAGTCCAAAGTCTCATCTAAATATTATCTATATCAGATATGGGTGAGACTGGAGGTACAAGTTATCCTGAGGCAATTCCTCTCCAACTGTGAACCTGTGAAAACAGATGAGTTATGTGCTTCCAAAATACAATGTGTGACAGGCATAGGATAGTTATTCCCATTCCAAAATAGAGAATAGGAAAGATGGAAGGGGTGGCAGATCCAAGCAAGTCCAAAACCTAATAAGGCAAAAATCCATTAAAGCTCAAGGATAATCCTCTTTGGCTCGATGTCCCACCTTCTGGACCCACTGGGGAGGTAATTACCCACTGTGATGGCAGTCTGGCCCCCAAGACTATACAGGGCAGGGGTCACACCCACAGGGCTCTGCCAGGCAGAGGCCCCACTCCCAAGGATCTGCTGGGAGGCCCCATCCCCACAGCTCTGGTTGGCAGCCATCTGATTCTGTTGAAACCAAGGCATTCTTGGTTTACCTCCCACCCTATGGTGTACTTGTGTGTTACCAAGGGCACCAACATACTTGCCACTTCTTATTCATTTCTTCCAAGTAACACGATGTTGTCAACATAGTGGATTCATATGACATTTGGCAGAATGATCTTAATCATTCCAGACTACCATTAAAGCAGAGGGTAAGCCAGTTAACGTAGCCCTGGGGTAGGATGATAAATGTATACCCCTACCAATCCCCTGTGAATGTGAACTGCTTCTGACCCTCTTCAGGGGGGATGAAACACAAGCATTCATTGTATCAATGGTTGCATACCAGGTATCTGGAGCTCTGCTAACATGCTCTATAATATTATCACATTTGCCACTGTGGCACTATTATTTGATTGAATTACATTAGTCCAATGTCATCCTTCAGGATCCATCTGGTTTTTTAAAGCCAAATCGGTAAATTAAATGAAGAAATGATGAAGACCATCATTCCTGCAGCTTTTATGTCTATAAGCATGACAATATGCTTTGATATTCCTCCAAGAATGCAATATTCCTTGCGTTTTATCATCTTAGCCAAGAGAGTGGCGGTTTCGGTTTCTCCTGACATTTCCCAATTTGATAGCTCTCACCAATAGACCCAGAGATTCTTCATTCCATTTGGACATACGGGAAAAGAGAAATGACCACTGAGTAGGTCTGTGAACCCAGTGGATCCCCTGTGAAACATAACTGGGTCAGGGTTCAATTTATTACCTGGCTTTATTATGCTCTCACCCTAAAAGGAGACCTTGAGGAATCTGGATTCCCAAGTCAGAGTTTCAAGATGTACCTTTCTCTAATAATTCTCAAAATACTTTGGTAGTCCCCCATTCCCTTGTATAAATAGATTGCATAAGGTTATATAAGTAAAAGGTTGTAGGTCCCTTTGGGGAAGGACTGGGGGGATCATTATAACTTTTTCCTCATTTTGACTCAGATTTTCTCTCAGTCTATATGTTCCATATCTGAGAACTATCTCAGGTCCGGAAACTGTGTAAGGGATCATGACTTTTCATTGGGGTGCCTGCCCTCTGCCTCCTGATCAGCTAGCCATTATTTATTTGGCTATATCTATATCTATAGATTGAACAATATCCTTGTTGTCTGCCCATACATTTTTGTTCTTGAGAATGTTGTGTTCCTTTAAGCACATTCAGAACTCTTTTGGATCAGGTCCCCCAGATACCATTTTTATCTATCTATTCATTTTGATTATTGTGTCCTCCTTGCAACTGGTGGATAAGCACTTCAATGTGTCCTCTATTGTTTCAGGATCTTATCATCCCAAATGCTATCAGAGAGTACAGCATTTTGTTTAACCCTATTTGACAGCTCTTCCTTATCCAATTTTACACTCCATTCCTCTTGATCCAGCAGTCTCAGTATCTGGGCCCATATCCATTCTTCCTGCTCCTGCTGGAGCATATTGGTTAGGCCCTATAGTAATTCAGCATATAGTCCCTTTCCTCCCTTTGTAGGCCCAGCACATTCCCAGTCAGGTCAGGAAGGACGGTGGAATTCTGAGGGAGATGCACGTGGTCTTACAAAGGAGAAGCCTCTGCAATGTCTTAAAGAGAGGGAGGAGGGCTAACCTCTCCGAAGGAGAAGGATGCTATGTCTGCAGAGTTAAAGGTTTAGAGGAATCCAGACACCCAAGGCTTTGAGACCATCAATCCTGTTCCAAGCATAAGGGTCATACTCTTTCACAATTAGGGTCCTGACTTTGGCATACCAGATCTGCAAATGTTGAAGATTTAACCAGCTCTGGAGCTCTGCCATTCTCATAAATAAGACCTGAGCCAGATCCTCGTCTTTTTCTGCCTTCTGACTGCAGGAATTGAGTGCATGTGCTGCAGCAGTGGCTCTCTGTCCCTCACGCTTTGTCTTGTATAGGAGTTATTCATATTCAGCCTTTGATTGTCTTTCTGTAACGCACTGGTGATCCCCAGCAATAGCCACCCTATTTCACATAATCACTACTTCCTCCAAACCCATCAAATACCTGATATAGAGTACATGCCAGCACATCCCCTTCCACTACTATTCCATTTGAGGTCACCACCAGTGGAAGGTGAAAGTTTGCACCACAACCTCATGCCATGACCTATCAGTTATCCAGCTTCCACAAGTAATTTCCACTGCCAGCCAGTCACTGGTTAATTGTGCTCAAAAACTCTATTTTAGACTCAGCTTCCTATGTCGACAGCTGGCATCAACTGTCTTAAATAAGATTCCCAAGATACAGATTCTGAGTCTGCTGTTTACATGCAAGTGGATTATAAAGGAGGAAGGGGTTAGGGAAACAAAATTGGGCAAAGAGAGATTGAACATCCAACAGAGGACTCAACTGGATATTATGGGTAACTCTGGAGCTGGGAAGGCCCTTGTCTTACGTCAGTAGAGGCAAAGAAGCTATGCCTTTATACTGCTATATCAAGTCATTGGATACAGGTTGCCCACAGGAAGCAAGAATAAACTTGGGCAAAGCAGCTTCCTTCAGCTAAGGGCAGTTCTTGGAGAGGAACTGAGCTGCAACCACTCAGAAGACAACACTACCAGCAGCTGTGAGAATGAATGCCTAGTTCCTGAAGGAAACCACACACCAAGATAAAGTCCTCAGATTATTTCCAGGAACTTTCCTTTAAATTTGACACTGATTAGTTATTCTGCAGATGGTTAAGCTCATTTCGCCCACTTAAAGCCTCTTACGTATAACCCATATCGCTCCTTTGCCCCAAAGCTACCCTGACACAATGAAATATAAGTTTGTTTTTGATCTCCTCTTTCCCCCCCTTGAAAAAATTTGACAAATAGAATGTAAAGAAAATGCCAAATTTAGTCTCTATTTAGCTCTAATAAAGAATATTAGCTGATTACAGACTTAAGGAGCTTCTATTCCTTGCAGTTTTGTGTTTTAAGGACAGTCTTATGAGCCTTCAAGTTCACGTTCATGATTCATGGAAGACATGGAAAAATATTTTGGAGGAAAGACTTTACTTCTCAAAATCATATAGACATGAGCGACTGCTCATTTAGAAGACTTGATCACAGTAAAATTTCCCAATTTGTGTTGATAAATGTTTACTTATTGACCACAATACACAGGACACTATGAGGAGACAGACACTGCATGACAGGACAGTAGGTCTTCACTTTAACAAACCTCATTACATAGAAGCAAATCTCATTAGATAGAGGGAAAACATTAATTTATTCAATCAATCTTTGTTGACTAATCCCCAAATGCCAGTTACTGTCTGGAAAATTTAGGTGACCCAGAGATAAACAACACAGGATCCTTGAATCATAAGTTTGCAGTTAATTGGGATAGCCAGAAAAATATAAAACCAACTATATTAAATAGTTATAGACAAGGAAGTAGGTAGTACAGAAAATACACAAGTAAAATATTGGGCAGAGGTGGGGGGATCAAATTTGTTTGAACTTTGCAGTCTTTTGTGACATACTTCATAGCCGTTATCTGCACCCATTATAGAAATTCCTAGAGAATAGTATAGAAGCTCACAGAGAACTATGAATGTGACAGCCAATGAAGCTGATCACACAGTCATATGAGTAAGCAGCTCATGAAAGCTGTAATCAATACCAGAAATTGAAGTAAATATGTCTAGAAAAGAACCCAACAGGAGGTAATGGAAAAATAATGTTTCTTCCTAAGTGAAAGGAAACTATTGTCTTTAATATTTCTGCATGTATTTGTTTGTTTTGTCTCTACAGATAAACGTGTGGCAGTTTTCAAATAGGTAAAGGTACCAACCATCTGAAATATAGGTCACTGACAATAGGTGAACCAGAAAATCGATACCCTGCATCCAAGGAAGTATTGATTTGTTTAATAAAAAGGGAAAAATACAGTGCGGCCAAAAGTTGAACAGAAAATGAACTTTATGCTATACCCCAAAGACGGCAATGTATGAACTCTAAAACCACAAAGAAAAACCATTACCGGAGAAATCTTAGGCAAGACAAAGTCTGAGAAATTCATATCCAGGGACTGAGGACTGAATTATGTTAGATTTCATTTGCTTATTGTGACCTTCTATCTCCACAAATATTTGTTGGTGAAGTGGAGCGCGGATGATACGTCACAAATAAGTGTAAATTATTAAGGATAAAATAGATATATCTGTGAAAAAATATGAATATTCATGACATCCCTAAAATATTGCCTTCATGGCTAGACAACCCTTAAAATGGCCAATATTGGCATGTGTTCTAATTATCTGTTGACCTTAATAGTATTAATCTTGCCTCAAAAGTCAGTCAGTCTTTCTTTCTCTTTTTTTTTTTCTGAGATTTTATTGAGTTTTCTATTATTTAATTGATTCCCTCTTGTCTGGTCTAAATAATCAAGACCTCCTTCAAATATTGGACATTTTTTAGTTCTTGGGATAAATGGTAGATTCATGAGTACCCACCATGTTTATACTTTAAACTCAATATAAAGATTACATATACTTCCTTTCATGAATAAAAATATTGGAAAATATAATAAAAAGGAATGATTTTAAAAGCAACAACCATGAAAAGAGTCTGGTTCTGTTACTTTTAGTTGTCTAACCAAATTTACCCATATTCAAAAGTTCTTAGCCATGTTTTCTTCTCCTAATTTATTGAAACATCCAGAGATTCCGTTTCAGTCCTGAGCTTGAGAGGAAATGTCTGAGCAGCCAGCCCAGCTGGAAAACACAACAGAATTCAAATTGTACTTCTCACTGAGGGTATCTCAATTGCTGAGAAAATTTTTAAACCTGTGCATAAGAGTGTTTATTCAAGGTTAAATGCCAAGGAAGAAAAGTAGTTAGCACTGAAATCACTTGGCTCATGGCTGACATTTCTGTAGTAAAAGATGATTATCCTTGACTTTAGATGACGTATCCTGATTCTAACTTTCATAATGTGACTATTTAAATAATTCTTTAAATTAGCAAATCTTCTCAAACTAATCCCAAACTTGAATACCATATTGCCTTCATTTGAATGTTCTCATTACATTCAGCAAATCTCAAATTGGGACCTCAGTTCTAGTTTGAATGTAACATAAGTTTTGTAATAATTACGACTTTCAACTATAATACAAGAGCTGAGTTAAAAAGACAAACAAAATGCAGGTCTCATTAATTCTTAATTGAATTTTTTGTTTATCCTTCCCTCTACCCTCTCACTCCTGCTGAGTTCTGAAGAATATATTCACTCCAATATACTTTAATGGGGGATTTAATTTCATGTCCACAGTCTTGCTTTAAATGGACCTTCAGAAATTTAAACGTTATGGAAGTTGATTTTCACTGTTCTTTTTTATCAAAAAGAAAGAACTCCACTCTAAAGTTGACCTAGACTCTCTAGGAGAGAGACTGCTCCATCAAGTCACTCCTTATCCCCACTGCTTAGGGAGGGCCTATCAGGCACTCAGCAAATATTTGTTGAACAAACAAATGTATAAACTTGGTTATTACTACTAAAGAATGATCAAAAGTCCTAGAACGAAAGAACAAAATGCACAGATATGTCACATTTACAGCAAAGTTACAAAGTTTAATATTCTTAAGCCCTGGCTATTTTGATAAGAGAAAGTTAGCGTTGTCCTATGATGATCCCTGGTTGAAGGGTGGGAATATGAAGAGTGGAGAATAGACCGTTTTCCAGAAAGCAGTGAAATCACTATTCCTTCTCATGATGAGATCTTTTCCAGAAGTTCCCAATAATAGAGATGATAGTTGCCTAGAAATACAGGTCTTCTTTTTAAATCATGAGTCTTTCCCTCACAGAGCATGCAGTCATGGTAGATGCAATGAAGGGCTACCGGTAGGAAGGGCTGGGTTAGGAAATGGTCAAGTTCAGTATCCTCCTCTAACTTCTGCTCCATCCTTTGCATTCTCAGATGTAGTCACAGTTTCTACCACCTCCAATAACTTGGCAGCTCTTTCTCAGATCATTGTCTATACAAAACCTCTGCTCATTGTCAACAAAACGTCAGCCAAGAATTTAAGTTCCCTTTGGCCAACACGTCTGTGAAATCTTTAACCTACTAACTTTAGATCCTGATTACTCATTGACTTAACGTCTAATGGAAATTTGAAAGTAGTCTTCACTGAGCAATCTCTTCATTATCCCAAACCCACGCTATCTGAAATTCTAGCTCTATGTATAGGAGATAAAGAGAAAATTATAAGTTAAGAATTTCCACCGTAGTAGAAATAAAAAGAAAAAAAAGAAACTGAATTAATTAAGGTGAAACATGTTTGTGACTATCCATATCTACAGTTACCCAAAAGAGTTGGAGATTATTTATATATATATAAATATATATAAATTTATATATATATAAAATACACATATCTTCATAAAAATCAGAAAACTATATAATCACTGTTCGCAATATGATAACATCATTGTGCTAACATATTTCTTATTATTTAAAATTATGATAACATTTATGTAACCAAAACTAGAAGTCTGCGTGTTGTCCAAAGCATGAAATGATTTATTAAGCAGATAAAAATAAAAGTTTGAGAAATTCAGTTTGTAGACACTCTTGTTCTAAAGGCTTTGCCCAATGTCTTTCTCACTATTTATCTCCCAATACTAAAGCCAGAAAGTCAATTATTCTTTTTCCCAGCTTCTCTTACAGCTAAAGGTGGCCATGGGACCCACTTTTGCTCATAAAATTTAACTTGAGATAATGATTTCGACAGGAAGGGAAAGCAGAAGCTGGCAAGTCACTTTCTCCTGACCCTTACTTCTTGCCTTGACTATGGAGATGATTTTTGGAGCTGCAGAGATTTTGGCTATGGCATCAGTGAGCCGTTGTATCAAAGCCAATGATTTCCTTCTGGTGGAAGGAAATGTTCCATTTTCATAAGCCATTGCTGTAGGGTTTTCTTTTTGCTTAATTGAAAATACACATTGTTTAAGTGAATCTATGGATCATAGAGTTAAATTTTTCTTTTTACCCTTATAAAAAGATAAATACATGATAGATGATAAATAGATAGATAGATGATAGACGGAGAGTCAGATAGAAAATAGGTACATAATCTATAAATGCAGTGACAGTGGTGGTCTCTAAATTCAGATTGCCTGGGTTTAATTCCCTGCTCCATTACTTAATAATTGTGCAAACTTGCATAGATTAGTTCATCTCTCTCCACTTCAGTTTCCTAGATTTTAAAATGCATTTCATGACAGTAATTATTCAAGTTACTTTGAAGTCTACTCTGTAAGCACTAAACTAAAGGCAACAGTAGCCCATTTATTCTAAACTTTTTCTCTTATGTCATTGTGAAATTAATTAAACAAGGAGACCATTAGACTGAGGTGGTTCTAATCCTTAACAGCCTACCAAACCAAACTTAAGCCTGTAAATGACTCAAGGTTAAGAAATCAAAACCTAAAGCCAGCCAATCAGAATACGCCTGCTCAGGTATAGTTCTTTATAACCTAGCTCCAAAACTCCTTTTGCCTCATAGAAGGAAAGTTAATCCTGTAACAGTCAATTTGCCTTTGCTCAGGGTAACTTCCTTATTCTTGTCTTTTTCTTGTATATAAAACTTTTTCACTTTGTAGAGCTCCTCGGAGTGCCTTTCTACTTTTTAGATTGGATGCTGCCAGATTCATGAATCATTAAATAAAAGCCAACTAGATCCAAAAATTATGTGTCTGTGAAATTTTCTTTTAACAATATAAAGTGAAAGACAATAGAAGTGTACATTTGTAAATATGACACACATTTGAATTTGAATGGTCAGCATCAATCAGTGGGGTACCATAGAACTAGATGAAAATTTAAAAGTTCTCTAATGTTTTAGCCTTGTCACCAGCTTCATATTTTCTCCTTTTCTTTCTCTTTCTACAGTTATTCTGACAACATTTAACTATCTGCCCCTCTTTGCCCAGGCTTCATTCTTTCCCTTTCCTCAGGACCCTGGAAGATGAGCACGGGTTTGTCAATGAATGTTTTTCTAGCACACACAGTGTCCTCTCTGAAATAATTGAGTAGTGTTTTTTTCCTTACATCTCATTACTTTTAGAATAGAGTCATTTTTTGCTTAAGCTCTCTATTAGGGGCTTGAGAGGACCAATGAAGAACACTGCTTTTTCTCCCTCTGAGAGCTGAAGCATCTCAAAATTACTCAAAAGAAAGGTTAGTTGAGAGATCAAAATATCTCCTTTATCATTTGACAAAACTGACATCGAAAGGACTCAGAAGTAGACACAGTTACCCAAACGTATCTGGGCTCTTGGATCTGTTGATATAATAAAAGAGGATAGGGCTGGACACACTCTCTGAGGGCAGGACCTGACCTCTCAATGCCCAGTTTCTTCTTCTACACTCATCACCAGATTAAGACACTCCTCGTTCCCTAGGGAGCAGTGACTTGGGAAGTGGACAGGAGCCTAGAGTGCTATGCTTGCAGTCCTCCCTGAAGATCTGCTATTTGCAAGAACCATTATGAGAGGGATGAAGCTTTCGTTCCCAACGCTGGTTCAAGTCTGATTTCTCTTACTTGATATTCAGGGTCCCATATATTACTTAAATGAATGACATATTTCTAATTCTTTTTTATTCTTGGTAGTGAGGAAAATCAATATAAAATAACAAATTAAAATTATTCTAAATAATTATCTAATATCTCTCATATCTACAACTTTGGCTCAACAAGTTCGTCAGCCCAATTTCTCAGAAATATTTTGTAAAAGAACTAATACCCCTGGGACTAGACCATTTAAAACAACTATAAGCGAGTTTCATGAACAGAGATACAAAGTTGTTTTATTATATCATACATACCAGCAAATCAAATTAATGAATATTTGTTGATTCTCTACAGTCTGTAGAACATAGTGCTAGGTGTTGTAGGAATACAAAAATGACTTGCGATGAAGATCATAAATACTTGGGATGTTTGATTTTAAAAAAATCATCAACTACGAATTTAATTGGAGATATAATGTACAAACACAAAAATTTAAGCAGCAATACCAGAATTGTATATCTTGTCAATAACAAGTTGTTGCTACACAAAATCATATTAATTTCCAAAACAGAGTCTATAACAGTAGCTGTGCATACAATGGAGGAGGTGATCCCTCTGGGAAATTGAGGCTCTCTAGAAGAGGAAGTCGTGGTAATGAAGAAAGAGATACAGGAAAAAAAAAAAAAGAAAGGAACGAAGGAAAAAAAGGAAGTAAGGAAGAGCCAAGGTGCTCACATGTTTTAGAATGAAATAAAAAAACCCTAGAATTGGGAACAAAGTAGTTAGGAGATCAATTTTTATTTATTTTTTGCTGAGAAAGATTAGCCCTGAGCTAACATCTGTGCCCGTCTTCCTCTATTTTGTATATGGGACACCACCACAGCATGGCTTGATGAGAAGTGTGTATGTCCTCGCCTGGGAACCGAAACTGTGAACCCCAGGCCTCCGAAGCAGAGAGCGCGAATTTAACCACTAGGCCACCAGGCCAGCCCCAGGAGACCATTTTGACAGATACTGAAAATTAAATGCTAAAGAAATAAAGCTGTCAAATTGTATTTGGTTCAAAAGGTATGCTAAATATCTGAACTTACCAGACAATGAGGATTTAGGGTAGATTTTCTTTTTTTCCATTGCATAGTGATAAGATCAAAGGAATTATTAAAAATTTAATCTGATGGTTAGGGAGATAAATAAACAACTTCATGAGGCATTATCTCTTTCGGGAAGCTTTCCCTACACAATGTTCTCTCCTCCCTACTCCACATTAAGTGAGCTGTCTCTAAGTTCTGACTGCATCCTGCATATCTTTGGAGAGTGTTACTTTATCAGATTGAATTTCAATTGCTGGTATAACAAAGTGATTGTGAATAATTCCAAATAGACAAGATCCTTTGAAATGTACTGACATCTGGAAGTTTTTCTGTTGTGATTGATCCTGTATCAAAGTTGTAGGTAATTATAGCTGTCAGTTATCTTTGGACAGGAAAACCAGGGGCCTTGGGAATGGAGAAAGGCTACTGTTGAGTTGGGCAACAGAATAAAAAGCGTGGAGAGGAGAGAGATCGTCTATCATCTGTGCTTTAATAAATTTGCTACTAAACTTCAAATCACAGCCTAGGAAGAAACATCACATAAATGGTGCCCAAATTGAATTTAACAACTGAGAAAAAGCAAAGCATCCCCTGACATCTGAGAGCTGGCCTGGCGCCATCAGTCAGGTCTTGGTGTGGCTGCAAGCTGGTCTAGGACACACAGCTAGGTGTCACTGTTCTCCTCTTGAGCATAAACTATTTCACAGACTGTCAAATCAGACAAGGCTACTTCATGACCATGATGGATCAAAGAAAAAACATGGCCTCTCTATAATCATGTCTGAACACAGATAAAACATGAACATTGTGCAAACCACAAACATGACCGACATCTCTCTATGCTGGCTATTGTTCCTTTATTAACTACAGTTTCAGTTTCAGGCTAATCTTCCTATCTTCTAGATAAAGTTTATTAAGATACCCAATCACCATAGTACCCTCACACCATGACAGCATCCAATCCGTAGCAAAGCCCCACTTCCTAAACCCTCCTCAACTCACATAACACAAGCCCAAATCCTTCTAATACCTTCTTACTGAGACACCCCACAGTTCCCCATGATGTGTATTCTCCCTTGCTTCAATTTGTAATAAACCAACTTGTTCAACTGCAGGTGTATTCTTGGTGATCTTTCAGCTGGAGGGCATTGACACAACTGTCATCCATCCGACTCACTGCTGGTTTGACTTTGCATGCTAGGTGACATGCTGTTACTTTTAATGTGCTAAAAATAGAAAATGTATAATATTTTCACACTGAAACCTCAATACAAAGCTTCCCCTTGAACACACAAATTGGTGTCTGCTGTACAAGCAAGAAGTAAAATGAAAATATAAAACTAAATAACATTAGGAAGAGAAACGTCCACCATTATCTCGGTTATTTCAAATACAGATCTAATGAGAGGTGCATCCATAGCCATCCATCATGATTGTCTCCTTCTGCATTTTTACTCTCAGTGTGCCTGGTGGATTTTTAAAAATCAATTATAGTTTTAGTCTCTGAAAAATGATCCCTTACTAGGGAAAACTTATTGTCATGTTTGCGATATATATTTTTGTTATTTTTCTTTGAGAGCAGAAGAAAATTATTGTATATTCTTTAATATAGAATGATTTATTTCTTCATTTCACTAATAAAAATACTTTTGGATTGAAAAAATTATTCTGCATATTGCTATACCAGTCTCTAATAATTTATATGATTTTTATGCTGAACCAATTGATGAATTTACATATTTACTCTTTTATAATTTTTGTTCACTTCTGAATTTACCAATGTAATGTCCTACTTGATTCATTACACATATTTTATAAATTGTTACTCCTTTGTGTGAATCTCAAACAAGATTCAGAGGGAAAAATACTATTTTTTCATACCTAACAGAATTTGCTTACTTTTTTGCATTTCCATGTATTCGTAACCGAGCTGTGTTGGCCTGTCAACAAACTCTAACATATGTTGAAATATTATCCTAAACTAACAATAATGTGTTTAAGTTTACTGACTTGGATACACCACTCTTTTTGCTTACATATAACATCATATCAACAAATTTAAGTCATTCACAGGTCAATGAAGCTGGTCTTCAGACTTTGCAATTGATACATTTGAGGCAGAACCACAGAATTGACACCATCCAGAATACAACAAAATATAGTAGAATATTAGTAATTTAAATTTAAACTATGGCCATCTGTAAAGCAGCAAAAAAAAGTAGTTGTAATCTCAGATTGCACTAGTTTCTTAGAATTATTTTTAATGTAATTGGATGGTTTCCAGTTTCAGTGAGTTTGCATGGATAGTGGGAACAGAGGAACTAGCAATCTTTCCAACAAAACCTTATATGTAAAGTCTTGGAAAGCAGCAGATTTTTAACTATCTAGTGTCAGGACTCCTATACAATGATTTCAAAAATCATCGAGAAACGCAGAGAGCTCTTGATGATACATGTATCAATATTTGCTGCATTAAGTATTAAAACAGAATTTTTAAGTATGTTATTAATTCATTTAAAAATAGCAATAATAATCTTATTACATGTTAACAAATATAACCAACA
This sequence comes from Diceros bicornis minor, assembly GCF_020826845.1. Taxonomy (NCBI): domain Eukaryota; kingdom Metazoa; phylum Chordata; class Mammalia; order Perissodactyla; family Rhinocerotidae; genus Diceros; species Diceros bicornis. The sequence continues at coordinate 51,213,600 of NC_080759.1, read as the reverse complement.
AAACTGTATGTTTCTAAACAAAGAATACAGGGGGAAGAGTAGTATATTTTTGCAAATCTCTTTAATGCCTGGCAACCTATCTATTGCAATATGTGGCTTTGGTTGAAGCAAATGAAGAAATACATAGACGTCTAGTTGGCAAGGAGAATGATGTTAACAGTTTTTTCACAGAATTGTGAATATTCCTTGTTTTACCCCACTAAAACTCACAATGACAAGTTGCAATATGAAATCTGAAATCATATCAATTAACTTTTTGTACTCTGCTGTATCATAACCTATTGGTGGTTTCAAGGTAGTTTGTCCTTGTAGTTTGAATAGTTCTTTTGCCCATTGCAAGATTTTGCTAACATCATGCATTGATCATTTAGAAAATATTGGTTCACTCAGTTATGTAGATCATCCACATGTTAACAAATTTCATTATGTATATCAAAAATTGCATTTGTCAACATCACTGGCAAGCTCATCAGAAAATTCCTTGAGTTTTGGGAAAACTGATGATGGTAAATACACATTTTTCAAATTCTGATTACCCCTTGAAAGCTCAAGTTTTATCATTGGCTTCAAATTCTACTACTTATTTTCCTTGAAATTATACTTTTATGAGAAAATGTGTCAGATACTCGGGTCTAAATAACCAGAGTTTGGTTATCAGTTGTTTTTTCAAGAGAAAAAGTTGTTTCATAGCAGAGCATTTAGATCAGCTCACAACTCAATCACACAAGTGCTTTTTCTGGAGACAACCATCACACTTCAGTAGGAAGCATAAGTGTTTTATGTGTCCTTTCCGTTTCAACATCCAGAATATTAAAAGGACAAGTACTTGATAGAGAAGATGTGAAAAAATTTAAAATTCTGCCATGTGAGATCTTCCTCAACTGCCATAGGCAACATTTTCCACTACTTCCTTTATTTTTCTATTTATTCTTCTACTGCATAGTGTCCAGGCCTGTAATGTATAATTTACCAAGTATATGTAGTATGGTAATCACATATGTGTATACATACATACACAATGTGTACCTCCTCATAAAATGCTAAGTTTCTCAAGGTTTTGGATAATTCTATTCATTTTTTTTTTTAATTAACACTTAGTAAATCCTTTGGCAGATATTAGGACTGTAGAAATGAGAAAAAAAAAAACCATGCATAATTATGCTTTCTACAACAGCTTTGTTAAATACTGTGCAATAAGCCATAAAGATCCTTGTAGAACTCTATGGAAAACAGTATGAGAGTTCACCAAAAAATTAAAAATAGAACTACCACATGATCCAACAATTCCACTACTGGGTATATTTCCAAAAGAATTAAAATTAGGATCTCAAAGAAATATCTGCACTCCCATGCTCATTTCAGCACTATTCACAATAGCCAAGATATGGAAACAATCCAAATTTCCATCAACAGATGAATGAATAAAGAAAATGTGTTATATACATATAATGGAGTATTATTCAGCCTTATAAAAGAAAGAAACCCTATCATTTGCAACAACATGGGTGAACCTGGAGGACATTATGCTAAGAAGAATAGGCCAGTCACAGAAGGACAAATACCGCATGATCTCACTTACATGAGGAATCTAAAGTAGTCAAACTCACAGAAGCAGGGAGTAGAATTGTGGTCACCAGGGGTGAAGGGAGGGAGAAATGGGGAGTTGCTGTTCAATGGGCATAAAGTTTCAGTTACGCAAATTGGACAAGTTCTAGAGATCTACTATACAACATAGTGCCTACACATAATGATAAAGTATTTTGCACTTAAAAAATTGTTGAGAAGGTAGGTCTCATGTTAAGCATTCTTACCACAAGAAAAAAAGGACAAAAAATATGTATGTAAACTAACCTTACCAACATATTAAATAACACAGTGCATGTATTTTTAAAAAGAGAGAGAAAAGCATCAAGTCCGCCAGAGGAAAAAAGACTTAATTCCTGCTGTCTGACTATTGGTAGACTTTTTGTTAGAAACAAAGATTTCAGAAAAGCATATAATATTACCTTCAAAATTCTGAGGGAAATATTCTATTAATTTAGAATTTTATACCTAGACAAACTATGATTTAATAGTGAGGGCATAATAAATATTTTCAGATATACAATGATAAATAATCGTACTAGTAATCAACAAATGCTCTTCTAGACATAAAATTCCCACATAGTTTCATTTTATTGGTGAATAAATTGAGCCAAAAACAGGTTAAGTGACTTTCCCAAGGTAGTACAGCTATTAAGTGGCAAAGCAAGAATTTGAAACCACATATTTTCTAGATACAGAGTCTATGTGTTTAATATAACACTAGAAGATCTATTAAAGGATACTTAACAACAATAAGAAAAATCAACTTGGAAGCAAGGCATTAAGTGCAATATGATCAGGCTATCTTTATGGAATGTTTCCATCTAACATATCATCTTGCTGATAAAAAATCTTTGTAGTTTAACACTATGTTTTATGTCTCATTTCAATGAAATATACTGTATATTTCCCACTGAGCCTTTAAGGTTCTTGCTTATATCATATTCTACATGAAAATCTATGAAAAGAGAGCTCTGGAAAATGATAAGTAAAAGCTAGTCTTTTGAAGACATAACTATAACAAAACATGGGCCCCCATCTGGCCAGTCTGCCTAGAGACACATTCAAAGGAAACCACAGATCTCATTCCAGAAACCTTGAGGCATATCATTCATCTACAATGTGAGTTTTCTTAAAAAGGCCAGACCAAGAGTTTTACATATTTTAATAGATAAAATATTTCCAGAAATCATCTCTATACCTTATTTCCATTTTATATAGAGAAGAAAGATTTAAACATATGGAAAGACAGAAACAGACACACAAGACTACACAAAACAAGATACCAAGAGAAGGAAATCCTAGTCCCTGATGGTTTTTTAGTTCTCAGAACCAGCCTGCCATATGGTCTAGCTTCACTCTCTGCCCTTGGGTTCCACAAGATGCTTCTGTGGCCTGTTTTATGGGGAAAGAGACACGGGATGATTTGATAATTCCTTTTAGAAAAATGACTCCAATTGTAGCCAAGCAAAGGCACAGTAGCTAAAGGGATAAATGAAGGTCCGGGGACTTTTGTAAAAGTTAGGAACATGATTGTATGTGGTATGAAAGATTCAGTAGAAAAAAAGTAGCTGATGGCAGGAAAGTAGTAATTGCCAAAGGAGTCAAGTCATTAAGAAAGCCAGAAGGCATGGGATCTCGATCTTTCACAGAGAGATTTGCCTCTGGTAAGAGAAGCACTCAGGATGAAAAAGATGAGTGTGTAGGTAGGACATAGAGTTTATTTTGATCTGACCAGTGGCAGAGGAGAGAGCTATTTCCTGGTAGCATCTATATTCTCCATGAAACATAATATAAGTAATTGGCCGTAGACGGGAGCAGTAGGAGAGATGGATGGGATGTTAACAGAAGCAAAAATGGATAGAATAATCATGATACAAAGTGAATTAATAACCTTACTGGAAAAACACAGATGGTTTCTTTCCATTTGAGGTTAGAGATTATAAATATATAGTAATAAAAATCAGTAAGCTTACTACAATATTCTCCGGAAATTCTTGACTATAATTTTAGGTATGAAACAGACAAACAACTGGGTTGATCCAGTTTTGTGCAGTGATGGGGAAAAAATGGGCAAGAAATTGAAGAACATATGCAAAAGCATAAATGTAATGAGGGACTTTGGAATCTGAGCTGAAAAAGAGAGAAATGAAGGTAGAAAACCAGACATCTGTGGATCAACAGATTGAAGAGCTCAATGACTTAGAGCACTGTTTGCATGGAGAAGTTAGAGAAAAGGAGGAGGAATTATATCGTAGGTGTGATCAGAAAGTGAAGCTATAAGGACTAATCCAGGAGCTCCATCTGGCCCTGCTGCCTGTGAACTCACTTTGAACTCGCTCTCGGCGCTTTGGACTCTGACCCACGAATTTGACTCCCAACTTCTAATTAGTTCTTTTTTGGTTTCAGTGTGCTTAGTCTACCCTTTATATGCATACACAGAATTCACTCTAATTAGTTCTAAAAGAAATAGATTGAATAAGAGATACTGAGAAATCATAGAACTAATGGATGGCTGAGAGAAATGTTCTAGGCTGAACTTCCAGGACCAGTTTTGAGAATCACACCACTGCTCCTTGGTAAAGACAAAGACACTGCCATGCTACAAAACCCCAAATGTCGCCACCATCAGACAGCTGCCACCAGCACCCCCAACACCCGGTTCAGTAAATTAGATGTGCCTTATACTACTACCTGTTTCCCCAGGTAACTCATTTTTCATTCAAAGTCCACGATGCATGCATTTGATCTGTGGAAAATAAGCTTCGTGTTTGCCCTTTACGGTCCTGGAAAATTGGAAAGGTAGTACTTTATGATTCCATGATGGGCCTGACAATGTGGAAACTACCAAAATGTAAGAAGGATGTGCAAAAATATTTCAGCAGATTTAATAGGGCTCAATGGGAAAAGCCTGGGTTACTTCTTCTAATACTAAAATCTTATTTTCCATGTTGTAAAGACTTTGATCTATAAATAATTGTACACTTATTTATATAGTACTAAATACAGAAGTGTTCCATAATGAGAAATTTTTGGAAATGAAGTTACAAAAAGAAAAGGAGAGATAAATATGTGTTATTCTAAACTTCTGTCCACTCAGACTAGGCATACAGATTATTTTTTTAAAGTCATTACTTTGCCAAAAAACTTCTAAAACTATTTTTCCTACTGTCAAATGACTATTTCATAACTTCAGTAGTTTAAAATATTTCAGATTGAAATGTGTAGAAGTGCTGTGGCATACTCACTGTGACAGAATCTCTAGGATCCAGAAAGAATGATACCAAATCATGATACTAACCTGTAAATAAAAATATTAGTTTCAAATTCTGAAGCCAGGCCACCAAGTGAAAAAGAAGTTTGAAATCTTTAAATTTTACAAATTTTTTTTTTACCTCACTTACCAAATACCTGAGATGAATGCACATTTTTAGCCTAAATTTACATCATAATTACCTCAATTCTGGATCACATTGCCTCCATACAACTGTTAACACACTACTGAAGAGAAGTTGGAGAAACACTTCTGGTAAAACATTTCTTTACACAAGATAGAGAAACCCTATAATTTTCAGTGAAATGATTATATAAAGTCCTACCTATAATTTTATTTAATTGTACCTTTTTACTTCATTTTCTCAACCTAGATCCCTTTCTTTTTTTCCATCCTTGTCTCAAAAGGAAGACAATGAAACCATCTACAAAGCAAAATGTTCAAGGATATTTGCCATTGAACCAATTTCAATTTGTGTCTAAGATTACAGTATTTCAAACTATTAGCAGAGAAGTTAAAGCTCATTCTAGCAACTATGTTCCATAGATACAGAGAGGTCTCCTTTTTCAAATATTGACCATAAAAGTATTAGTCATGGGCTACATATCAGTAAAATTAGTGAGAAGACTCTACATAGTAACCAGAAATAATATGCTATATGGCAACAAATGCAAATATAACCTTACAGATTACCATTAACACATATAATTGGTATTAATAGTGGATCTAATCATTAAAATTCTGTTAGGAATCTTTTCACTGATGTTGCTAAATAGAGGGAGTGTGATGGTTAAGAATGCGGGTTCTGGAGTAAGATTCCTCAGTTCACGTCCAGCTCTACCAGTACTAGCTATGTGAACATCATCAAGCTCTTTAACATCTCTGACTTCTGTCTCCACATCTCTAAGGTAGGATAATGTAAGTACCTCCCTGATAGAATTGTTGTGATGCTTAAATAAGAAAGTACAGATAAAAGACATTAACCAGGGGCTGGCACATTGTGATTTCCCTACACAGGTTAGATTTTCAATTAAATGTCTATATTGTAGAAATATTATTGATAGTATAGACGAAATTAATCAATGACTCACAAATTTTTCCATTTATATCTTCTTGACCAGATAAAGATAAAACTATATCTTCAACGGACATTCAGTTAAAAATCTGAATGTTTTAGTCATACTACTCAAAAATTCTAGAGCTTTTGCTGAAGTTTGATTAATCATCTACATCAGGAATTGGCACACTTTTTCTGCAGAGGGCTAGCTGGTTAGCATTTTAGTCTTTACAGGCCATACAGTTTCTGTCACAGTTACTGAACTCTGCCGTTGTAGTATAAAAGCATCCATAGACCACACTTAAACAAACGTGAATGGCTGTGGTCCAGTGAAACTTACCAACAGGCAGCAAGCCAGATTTGACCCATGAGTGTAGTTTACTGATCCCTTCTCTAGATAGTTAATAAAATGAAAACAGAATCTTCAAATATTTTAACCCTATTTAAGCTTTACTGAGGAAAATACCCTCAATTAAGCTACTTGAGTATCATGATTTCACTGTCTGTGAGTACATGTATCCAAACCCTGAATTCTCTTTTAAATAAAGTGAATATAAACAGCAGTTAGAAAATTTGTAACAAGTAGTTTATCGTTGCAAAGGGGAGATATGACAATTGACAAGACTGAAAAACTACCTCTGACTCACCAGATAAATAAGATGAAAGTAATCACAGGAGCTACCCTCATATATTTCTCTCTCTGCTTACCACATGAAGATCAATGTATTATTAATTGGAGAATAACTCCTAAGATAACGTTATGATAAAAATTCCTAACTATCAGTTGTAATGTTTTCTAAAATGAAAAGCAAGTGAATCTATCCAGTCAGAGTCTGAGTTAGAATCCACGGTCAGTGGAGTGCTGAGCTCACTCACACAGTCACTGATTCGCTGTGTCTTTCAAGCACTATAACTATAGTTTTGCAGTCTCTTAAAAAAAAAAAACTAAAAGGGAAATTGATGACATTCTAGGGAAATATGAATATTGACAATGCCAGCTAAAATGTCTACCTTCTGGATCTTTTTCAATGTATTTTATTTGTTTTGTTTTAGGTTAACTTATTTTGGTAATTGCTCGGATTTTCCCACTTAGTTTTACAGAATGAGTCTCAGTCTAAGTGTGTGAGGAAAATAAATAATTGGAAGGCTGACTGCTGTGTTTGTTTTGGTTTTCAGTTTCTGAGGCACAGCACCTTCCCTCCCTGATCATCCAACATATAGAACACACCAACTTCGTGTGGCAGGTGGGAGGGGAGATAGACTAGAGGGTACTTCCTAAGACAGCATCACTTCTCATTTCTTGGTGGGCTGGTCCTGTACAGTGGAGCCCAAAGCACTGAAAACATCTATGAGTGCTGCTCAAAGGACTCAATCCCCTCATATGTTCATCAGCAAATACCCAAGCCTGTTAGTATTTGAGGAAGAGGGCATATTCCCTAAGACTTTTCTTTCCACATCAGAAAGGCTGATTATTATGCAAAGTGAGGACAGATAGCCATGGGTCTGGACGGGTGCACTGGCTTCACTCAAAAAAGACTGACATCAGTATCCATTAGTAATCCTCTTCTTCAAGGTGAACAAATTTTCTCTCATCTTTCTTTGAGCTCATTGTGAATTCCAACCCCCAGCACACGTCTGTGCACTAAGAACTGGTGCCTACCTACCTACCCATGGTCTCCACATTCCAGTGACCATCCCCTGGACCAATACCTTCTGAATTGTTGAAAGCCGACTTTTGGACTGTTGGACTCCTGCCCAAGTCTTTCACTTTGATAGGATACAACCAGCAGCCTGTTACACCTCCTCCCTCACAGTGACCTCCTGGCCCTTTCAACTCATCTCTGATCTCTAGTGGCTTTTCTCTTCTCTTCTAGTTTTCCCTCAAGCCAAGCTAGACGTAGAGGCATCTGATATTTCTGTCTCCTGTTAAGTAAGAGAGCACTAACAAATCTCAGATATGATAGATAGATAGATATAGATAGATAGACAGATGATGGATAGATAGAGAGAGAGATAGAATTATATAGAGAGAGAGTACTACAAAGAAATTGCTTCAATTCAATTCTCTAATCTACTTTGCATTTATGAAACACAATGCAAGACAAAAAAAGAGGAAGAAAATTAATTACTTCATTGTAGATGCTATTAATGGAAATCCAAGGAAATCTGTCTACAATCCCACGTAAAATTGAATGAAAGATATTTTTTTCCTCACTCGTTTTCTAGTCATTGTCCATGTTCATATTTAATGAGTACACACTGTATTGACATTTAGAAATATTTGAGAGTCTACATTTTCACATATATCTCCAGTTTGCTATGGCCTCTTTTTGTCTTACAGCACCATCTAACCCTTTTATCTCGCCTCCACTGCTCAGCATTAACTGCCATTTGTGGATTCCTCACCCTGCTCTTCGTGCACATACTATAACGTTTACAATGAAGACACGTGTAAAAGAATGCCTTGTCATTTGTATTTAAAAAGTGGGAACTTAATGGTTTACATTTCTGTTGTTCTTGAATTTCTCACCTGCAAATGCAGCAAGAAACTAATTCATGGTCATTTACAATGTTTTAATTCCACATGTCAATTTACATGTGTGAAACAATTCAAGCCAAAAAAAAAAAGACAACCTTTCCACTGCAGAAATCAAAATATCTGGTTACCAAAAAACCCGAGTTCCTACCATCACTGCACACGCATATACAATTATTGCATTTTAAGGAATGTTTTCTCTAATATTATATATTTATAGCTGAGTAAAATGCATATATAAAGCCAATGACATTATGACTCACTTTATGGATAACAAATAAAAAAGAGTCACATGTGATCTAATCCAACACTGCTCCAAGTATGGTTCACGGACCATAGGTGGCCCACGAACTGTTACCTGTTTGCAACAAGTTAAGTATAGAAATTGAGTGTTTAGAAACATTTATGGTAATTTGAAGATTAAGATTATGTCTATTGAGTCTAATGAGAAAAATACTAGATTATATTTATTATGTTTTGTTAATTTCATTTCTCATCTACAATAAATTAGGGGGAAAAAGAACTTGTCTTGCACAACAGAAAGTTTGAGATGCACCACTCCCTAACAATAGTCATCAGGCCTTTGTCTTCACATTATACACTGCTTTTCACTCTTTTAAAATCTCTGCTGTACTATCATAAAACAACCGATTATGGGGTATTTATTTTAAGTGTCTACTACATGTTGGGCACTATGGAAAAGCATAAAACATGATAAGGCAAGTCTAAAGTTTGGTTAAGGCAGTAGAACAAAGATGGAGGAAACAATTAGGAAAATCAAGGAGTTTGTAAAGAAGACCTAACGGTGGGCAATAGGTAAACCATCATCACCAGAAGCAGTTGAAAGTTCTCTCAACATCTTACTGCACTATCTGCAGCCAACAAAGGGCACAGAAAATTAATTGCTTTGATATTCATTTGCCACGTGCTTTTATTTAATCTAAGACACTATTCCAACAGACGTCAAGATTGTGGACATTTCAGCAAAATCCTCTTGTGAAGCCTGTCTTTTTTTTTTCTCATCTATCAACAGGACTATTAAAGCAGCAGTCACAGAAAAGCAGAGCTGAAGAGTCTCAAATCATTTATACCTTTGAGACAAATAAAATGCACTTTTGAAAGCTTCCTACACCTCGTAATAGATTTCACTTCACCTCATCAAATAATGAAAAGGGAAAACGAAGCCCTCTTCTTGACAACAATTTGGACTCAGTAAGAATGTACTAAATCAGCTGCCCTAGGACAAAAACGTATTTGTCATCCCACACTAGACGGGAGCTGACAGATCTAAGAGGGGTGAGCAGAATGCTCTTATTGTTTATGCTCAATACCTCATAGCTTTATCCTGAGGCCGAAGCCACCTGGTTTTCTCTGCTGTACACACACAAGACTGACATTTGTTTTAATCTATGAAAAAGCATAGACGTCGCAGTGGCAATGAAGCCCCAATGGTCCTTCAGCTATTTAAAGGCTTTACTGACATCACCAGATCGTAGCAAAAATAGAGAGACGTTCAAAATCAATTTCATGTTTTAAAATATTCCTAACAGTCAGCGTTCTGCTGATGACAGGAATTACAACAAAATCACATGTAAACAGTACGAGATTTGACAGTATTTTTTTTAAATTTGCATGAAATTCCTTTAATTTAATCATTTTACTTCCACGCTGTCTTTCGCTAAAGTATGTTCCCACTAAGTTTTGAAGTACATTTTTTAGCAACAGAGAAAAGGCTTAATTGTACACTCATACGAACCATCTAGTATGTATTTAGGTCTATACAACATGAGAGAATTTGATTTTTAGCCCTCCTTTTCCTTTACTCAATTATTTACTTTCAAGAATAGAGCTGGGTGCTGGCCCGGTGGCGCAAGTGGTTAAGTGCGCGCTCTGCTGCGGCGGCCCTGGGTACGCCGGTTTGGATCCCGAGCACGCACCGATGCACAGTTTGTCAGGCCATGCTGTGGCAGGCGTCCCATATAAAAAGTGGAGGAAGATGGGCATGGATGTTAGCCCAGGGCCAGTCTTCCTCAGCAAAAAGAGGAGGATTGGCAGATGTTAGCTCAGGGCCGATCTTCCTCACAAAAAAAAAAAAATAGAGCTGTACATTTAAAATTGAGATAACCTAAGTATTAACTCCTAAGTTCTGTATAGACTGTGACCTTCATCCAAAAGCTATACCACTGAATGTCAGAAAATAAATGCAAAGAATAATAATGTGATAAGCATTTTTGATATGGATCATGGTGGAGGCAATATTACAGGAGGCATGGATTTTAGTAAAATTTTCAAGAAATGTCAAGTACTTATGCCTGAATGATTTTTAAAGCTAAGTTATTCCTATTACAATAATTCCAGAAGTTCATTATTGCAATATCTTAATTATTTAATTAGAGAAGAGTATACTCTAGCATAAGATCCATAACCAATTTAACTTGATTATCATATGTTGACAAAGTTTTATGCCAGGATCTTTCTTTGACACTTAGGTATCTTTTCAGAACAAAAAGAATCAAATATATAAAAGGAATTGGCTAAAAAAGTAATTTGATCAACTGCATAAATAGTATCCTAGTCAGAGAAAAATTTCTGAAGCCTTCCTTGATCCCTGTCCCTATTCTCTGGCATTCCAGTTGTAAGCCTGGCTGTCATCGTCAGTAGGCTGTGAGAGTCCCTTTTTATCTGTGTGTCCCTAACACAGTGTACAAAGCCTCATTGGTATACAGTAAATATTACATAAGCATTTGAATGAATCAATCAATTGAAGCTTTCTGTTTAGACTTTAGAAAAGATCAAAATTTCTAATTGGCAAAGAAACAATAAAATACAACCCCACTGTACTTTGGGGGTTTAGCAGAGGCCGGTATATGATGGAGCTGTGACCAAAGGTTGGAGACAAAACTAAGAACACAAACACTAGGGAGAAGATAGAGACAAAACTAAGGAAATTTTATTAGAGAGACAACTAGTCTAGAAATACGACTGCTTCCAAACTTCCAAGTAACAAACCAACAATTGAGCTATTTTCTGTTAAAACTGCTAAAGCTTATAGAGACAAAGGGTTAAAGGCACTCGACAATGACCTATTTTAAGGAAGAATTTGTCAACCGCCATTTAAAGGGCAAGAGACGGCTAGGATTTTATCCCTAACAAGCTCAACCTGCCAGCTGGTGGCCACCGCCCTGAGTTGCAGACATTTGGTCATTGCGGTGCTCTGGGCTGTTTGTAAGGAACTGTGCCCCAAATCCCACCCAAACAAAGCAATGGAGGTGATATGAGTTCTTGTGCTCCATAAGAACACACCACCACCACCACCACAAACCCACAAAAAAAGAAAAGATTAAAAAACAAACAAAATTTGTTTCATTATCTGTACTAAAAAAGAAGTCTGGTCTAAAATGAAATTTTGGAAAAAATGAAGATCGCATTCAGTGCTTGGCTCGTCCTCTTCCTGTATCCCTCTCCTACAGTTACCAGTAAAATCAGTGCCGTCATTCAGCCCAATTCCCCTTCTGACCACACCCTACATTAGCACATCTGCTGTGGGCTTGAAATCGTCCCTTCTATTCTAGCAGAGCTCCCACTGCTTTGAAAACTCACATGTCCAAAATTCCACAAGGGTGATACCAAGTGTACCCTTTGTTAAAATGTCATGACCTAGAATGAGGCCTGGCACAATAAAAATGTATATAATAAGTAAATAAATTATTGTAAACTATTTTGTTTCTTTGTGTATGATGCTAAGAATGTATGCATTTTAATAAAGGAGTCTCATTTTTGACAAATGTGTTTCAACATACTAGTTGCTATGATGTTCATGAGTGATGTTTATAAATTTTTGAATTAAATATAAACAGGAGTATGCTCATTACTTTTTGCTGTTGTGGTTTATGCTCCAGAAATCTTGAAAAAAACAAGGACGTTTATAAACTACCAGAATATTAGACCTATTCTCCATAGTCAAGAGTCCAATTAGGCATTTGTTCAAGAGTAGATGTGATAAAGATGGTTCAAGAAGAAAAGGATGGGCATTTTCATTAAGGAAAAGGGCTATTTCAGAAACTAGGTCTAATTTACCAAGAAGCCAATCAGGCATCCGTTGCTTTCGGTTCCTATAAACAGTGCCCAAACATCTTTCCTGAACTGGGCAAGATCAAATTAATCACCCTATTATTTCTCAGCTTGAAGCCAAGGTCAGCATTTTAAGGTCAATTCTGGGCCTTTATTCAGTTACCAAAAATGACAGTTCCTTGAGAATTCCAGAGGCATGCTTCAAAGTGGAATTGAGATTTTGAACAAGTCTTTTAAGTTTCTCTGTCCTCACTTTCTATAGCATTTTCAATCACAAGTTTAGAGTCATCATATTTGACATGAAGGTTGATGAGATATATCACAGCTGAATGAAACAGCTAAGGAAACTAAAGATAGAAAAAAATTAAGTGTATTAGAGAAAGAAAAAATGGAGAGAGAGAGAGAAATGCAATTTTATAGATTAAATCAATAAAATGTTTAGGAATTTCAGGTATATAAAATTAATGTGAGTAGAATTTTTTTTAATTTTTTGCAATAGAAATGAGCAAAAACACTGATCTTGATTCAGCTTCAGCTTCCTATGTTTGACATGCAATACTGAACCGACACACCAGAAGAAATGGAAATTCCACATAAAAACTGCAAAGGAACGGCAAAGTTTCATTTCCAAACCAAAACATGTTTTTCTCTGAAGAAAAATGGGAAAATCTATTTAATATGCTCTGATAGTCATCAGGGCTGATCACATAAACATTCTCACTCCCTCTCTGTCTACATACGTGGACAGATTGCAGTTCCCAAATAACATGAAAGGAGGTGTGCCCAGGAGATTTACGTGGGCCGACGAAATGTGACAAGTGACATACCTATGACATATGTACCTTCTGGATGGAAATTTAAGAGCCAATGTGGGCTTTACTGTCTGTGTGTGTGTTTTCCTTCTGATAATAGGTAGCAAGGGATGACAGATAGAGCTGGGTTTTGGAGGGAAGAAACAGTGGAGAATTTCCCCCAGCCAACCCAGATTAATATGTAGCATGAATCATAAATAAATATTACTATTTTAAGCCACTAAGATTCTGGGCTTGTTTGTTACCAAGCCTGGTCTACCTATCCTGCCTGACACATACAAACAGAGTGTTAATGTTCAAGGTTGACACAGACACAGATTATAGTGGCCATATTAAAGAGTTGGTTCTGGGTAATGGAAGATTAGAAGTTGATATGTTGTAAGTGATACAAACTTTCCTCTTCTGCTTCCTACCTGTAAGATTTTGGACTTTTTATTCTCCCTAGCGTAGTTTTTCTGATGATTAAATGATCTGTTATAGTAAATATTAGGCACAAAATCATAGTCAACACATTTTAATACTTTTTTTCTTTCCTCTTGTGTAATCATACACGTCACCAAGGACTTTGGCTTAAAAAATTAAAATTAGTAATTACAATAATAATATTAAAACATCATACTACATGCAGCATGAATCAAGGTATAACCCATCTTTGGGAGAGGAGGGAGCCTGAATGAAATTTCTGAACTATAATCTAAGCACAGATTTCCTAATATGGGTGTTACAAAAACCAACCAGAGCAATCAAACAGATCATTATTCACAGTGACATTGAGGGCCCAATACATTAAATAAGAGCCAAGTTGCCAGAAATAATTTCCTGAAAATAGAAACTCTTTAAACTTGTGGATAATTCAGGTTTTTATTTTGTTTGTTTTTTCTAAATTAACTAATTCTGCTCTAATATATGCTCATTAGTGTGACTTCTTCACATCAGTGAAGTGGACACTTACTATGTTTTCCTCTACACTCTGTAGCCACTCTATGTGTATATCAGTCATGATTGACTAGGTTAGATCTTGGGGAAAAAACAAGCTCTAAATATGAGTGGCTTAAAATAAAGATTCTTTATGACAAATGCCATGAATACAATATGCTTCCATAAGCAAAATTCAGTGAGTCTACCTGTTAGTGATAATGGCAATATTAAATATCATATACATGTTAATATCATATGGTGTTTAATATCGTATTTATATAGACAGTAAAACTTCAAAACAGCGTAGCATGAAAGATTATAGAAATCTGAGTCTTTTCAATCACACTATTATATAGATTACCTTTAATTTCTACCAGTTCTGCAACATGTATAAACTAACGTGTATAAACACGTCCTAAACTAGAGTTCTAGCTGGAATAATCTCATGACTCTTAAATTAGTTTCTTTACATAAAATCTTAGCAAATGTGTTCTAGGCTACAACACATTGAGTCTTGGAATAAAATCAAAGATTAGATTCTAATTAGGTTAGATTGAAATCATCGGATGTGCTCTTCTGAAAAAATTTATCAGTCATTTGGTCAAATATTGGGTTGGCAGAGAAGTAGGTTGATAAACTTTTTCACTGATTAGTGATTGAATGGACAAAATTTACCAGCTGTTTTGACACCATACATTCCCCTCTTAATTGATGGTGTGAAACATATTCCAAACTTAAAATTCATCTGAACTATTTTCAGAACAAATTTAAAGTTTAGCACAGTATTACGGCTTTTGTTAACTTACAATGCCTTTTGAGGCATGCCTATTTTCTAGAAAGTTTTTGAGAAATCTATTATTAAATTTGGCCCTATCTATTAAAAATAAGCACTGCTTTTAGATCAAAGTAAGCAAGATTGATTTAAAGTACGATTTAACTTCAGCCTACAGTTTATTTTCTCAGTTGTTTCCGGGTAACTGAACAGATATTCACAAAGAATGCTTAGGAATGCCTTTTCATATGAATTACACCAAAGTGTTGAAAAGAACCCAAGCAGTTCTGAACACATCATCACATCTTCCTTACCCCTCCTCACCCAACTGGTAGAGCACGCAGCATGGGACCAAAAATACAGTGACCATTTCTTTGCCATATTTGGAACATACTTACACTAAAAAAGCATTTACTTACTTGAAATTTAAATTTAAATGGGTGTTTTGTATTTTATCTGGAAACCCACATGACGATGCACTTCCTTGAAATACAATAGTGGTCAGGTTAAATAACTGTTAATATTTCTTCTGTTTTCCCTGCCTTAAAATGAATTATTCATTGGTGCTGAGCAGTGCGCAAACAATATTAAAGCCAAATCCACATTTTTGTGACACTCCTGACAAACTGCTCCTATATTAAAGAAATAAATTACAAGTCTTATATTGTTCAGCTGCATGGCCCTCATTCCTATTTTTGAGACATTTCAATCAACCTTGCAATCATCACCAAGTTGTGAGATATTAAATATATATTTTATCTGCCCTGAAGTAGCATTGATTTTGAAACTGTGAAATCTTCTCATTTTTTTTCCAGATAATGGTCAAATTGGTCATTTCGGTTATAAATTAGGTTTTTCATGGCTAATGTACTTCCCATCGACACTTATTATACAAGCAGCAATTATGTCATCACAAGCCTCTGGTACAACATGAAGGGAGCATAGATGTCAGAATTGATGATGGGCTCAAAGCCAGCTCATTAAAGACAATGGTGTGAATAATACAACCGTGCTGCTTTTAAAAGAACCAAATATGTGTTATCCACCTATCAGTGCACCAAAGCAGCATCATAAACATAGATCTCTAACTGCAGCCCATTTAAATGAAGAAACGGTGTATATTAATCTATGAAATAGATTTTACCCAGGGGGAAAAATTGTTCTCTCTATTTATGAAAGTTAAAACATTCAGAGAAGCACTTATCAGATGAGCATCCATGGTACTCAGATGCATTTTACTAATGTTTCCTGCTAAGAAGGATAGGCGGTGGTCATAAAAGATGCTATAATTTGTTAGAAATAAAAGAACTAAAAAGAGTAATGTGTATACAGGTTTTTGTAAATCACTGAGAGTAAATTTTCTAAATTACTGGGCCTCCATGTTTGATATACTTAATTGGAAAGTCATTGATAAAACATGACAACAATTTTATAAACACACATACAAATCATTCAGTATTTTTTTTTTTAATTTAGTATTCCCTAAAGGTAAGTTAATAAATCTTTTGGCAATAATTGTATGCTTCAGATCCACCTTTATTTTCAGGATCGTAGGATCCCAATGACAGTTTTTGGTTTGGGAAAATTATTTTAATATTTGAATGGTTTCCTATCCCTTGCATTTTCAACAAGATCAGGAAATTTCAGTTTACATGCATAACTTGAAAACTTACTAAGACAACTAAGAAGACTCTTTTCCATGATACACATCACTTAGTTATCTTTGAAGCAAATCATTTCGTCTATTAAACAGCATCACCTAAGACAGAAGTTAGGGGATTTTTTTTTTCCAGTATTCTCTTATGGAGTTTCTGGGCTCATCTACCTACTGATACCCAATTTACCAATTCCAAGGGGAAATGAAGTTTCACATATTATGAAAAAGTAAGGTAAGAAATATCTACTTATATTTTTGGGGGGTGGAAGAAGAGGTGGCTTTAAATATTCTCACATACATAGAGTCTCTGAATCTCCACACGACCCTACAAGATCAATGTGCTTATCTGCATTTTTCAGATTGAGACACTTAAAATGCAAAAGATTATGTGTGCTGCCTAAGGTCTCAAAACTGAAAAATGGAAGAGAAAATATTTGAACCTAGGATTTCTCATTTTGGGAAAGTGCCTTTCCATAGGATCTCTGCTGGTCCATGGAGTGGGAGGAAGGTGATGTGGAGTAGGGTGCTGACTTCTGGCTAAGCCAGACTTGTCATATCTTCTTCCTAAAAGAGCATCAACAACATCTCCTCCTCATTTGCCAGTCTTTTTGGATGATATCATCCACAGAGACAAGTGGTATGAAATCTAGATGTCAACTTTATTTCCAACCCCTCTCCACCAAATAATCTAATTTTTTAACTCTTGTTCTCTATAATGGTGTCCCCTTTCCCTAGAATAGCCTTGGTCTCTAGTTGTGCCAAATAAAATTTTGCTCATTGCTATGGTCTGTTTGGGTCCTCCTAAAATCATGTGTTAAAATCAAATGCCCAAGGTGATACTATTAGGAGGCAGGGCTTTGGGGAGGTGCTTAGGTCATGAGGGTGGAGCCCTCAAGCATGGGATTAGTGCCCTTTAAAAGAGACCATGGGGCTCTCCCTTGCCCTTTCCACCATGTGAGGACACAGTGAGAAGTTGACAGTCTATGAACTAAGGATGCAGTCTCTCAGCAGAACCCAACCATGCTAGCACGCTCTTCTTGGATTTCCAGTGTCTAGAACTGTGAGAAATAAATTTCTGTTGTTTGTAAGGTATCCAATCTGTGGTATCTTGTTATAGCAGCCAAAATGAACTAAGACACTCATATTTTAAAATGACTTCAAATAACATTTCCTCAATGAACCACAGCCTTCAGGCAGAGCCATTCTCTCTCTCTCTCTCTCTCTCTCTCTCTCTCTCTCTCTCTCTCTGTTTGTGTATGTGCGTGCCGCCAAAGGATTTTGAGTAGTGACACCATAGAAGCCTTTCAAATGTACAAAATTATTTGCCTTTTTTCAAAACCCTTCATTAGTTCCCTGTTAGCTTGAGGACAAACATACTAACTTTTCAGAATGGCATACAAGGAATGACCCTTGTTTCTCTCTTCAGTGTAATTTCTCAGTAAATATTTTCTTTCACTTAGACTTCACCAAAATCTGTCTTTTTTCTCCAATCATACTTATCAGTACTTCCTTCGATTTTCTCATGCTGTTTTAAATGATAAGAACCATCTTCTATCTTTGGGTAGAAAAATCTCAAAATCCAGCTCACTCAGAACCTTTTCAATATATCATTTTCAGAATTTGATAAGTCAAGTTGAATAGCAAGGTATTAGTCAGTCTTATACTGATAACAACCAAAAAAAAAAAAAAATCTCAATGGCTTACGACAACTTCGTTTCTCAACTCTTTTATGCAAGCAGCTGAGGGTAGACCGCTAAACTCTTTTCTGTGTATTTTCTCATTCGTTCTGGGACTCAGACTGAAGGAAAAATCCCTATTTGAACTCGCCTTTTTCTTGGCAAGAGAAGAAGGACTAAAAAGCTGGAAGAAACGCACAGTAGGTTCTAAAGTTGCCTCTCAGATTCAGTGCTCATCACATCCAGTCACATGCCATTGGACAAACAAGCCACGTGGACCAACGGAGCATCAACAGGAGGCATTGCAAGTACGATGGCCGTAGTTAAGGATGAATAACCTTTTTATTGGAAAGATGAGTGAATATTTGGAAATAATAATGCAACTGACCTCCTTTTACCCCCTTAATTACATTCCTTTGAAAATTTTCTCTCTAGAATTTTTCCTCTTTGAATACAGGACTGTGGTTTATTCCACTTTGCATCTTCAGCACCTACTGCAGGGTCTGAAACACAATAGCATTCATTAACTGTTTGCTAAATGAACTATTGGATGGATGAATGGATAAAGGAATAAAAAAAAAGAAACAAACAAATGGATATAATATAACATTATTGAATTGTAATTAATTTGTGACAATTATATCGACATGAACTTAACCAGAAATTCCTTGAAGACAGGTGTTTTATTCAAATTTCTCTCATCCACCTTCCTGAAACCTCTCGCAAGAAGCATGACACAGTGAGAGTAAGTATTCAGAAAACCTTGCTGAGTGATGAGTAAATGAATGAATACAGTGAATACACAACTGGAGACCCCGTTCATGTAAAATTATCCTCAGATCACTCCTCACTAATTGTTCCTATCATATAAAGGAAATATGACCCTCAACTACCTGTACTTTAAGAAAACTCTGGAAAACTACTCAAATCTTTGCTCTACTAAACTTAGCTCTAAAAAGCACATTGTGAGTACAAGTTTGGTTTTATATAGATCTATATAATTAAAATTCAAGAAGGAAAAAATGTCTACCTACAAAGAGCATCTCCTTAAAAACAAAGCCCACATATATTTCTGTCCTGTGAAAAATTCTAAAAGGATTATTCTATTGCATTTTCTTAGAACAGCATGGAGTAAAGTGGAAACAGAGGCTTTAACAGCAGTTCAATTATTATCAGAGTGAGCAGAAACAGTATTTCCATGTAAGTATATTAAAACTGTGGTGGTTAATTTTGCTGTTAGTGAGAAATCTGGGCTGGGTCATCTTCTTTCATGCAGACACTTAGTTGTCTAGAAAGTGATGATGGTACTATAATTAGTATAGACATTGGCAGTTTGCATTGAAATTGCCTGACTTTGTCATTAATTCCATCCTTGGCTCTCCTGTCCAACTTATGTTCCTTTCAGACTGTCAAATTTAACACCTTACTGAATCTTCCATCACAATTACAGTAATTTTTGCTGCTACTAGTGCACTCTTTTGAATATGATTTTGTCCAACAAGCTAAATTGAGCAACTGTTTAAAACAGAGAAGGCATAATAGGAGGTTCTGAAGAAGGTTTCAGAATACCTGAGATTTACCCTTTTTTAGTATCATCATAAAAAAATAGCCATTTTTTGGAGGAAATATTTACAAAATCTATTCAACAGTTCCATATTTGCTTAAAAATGATACAAATATGCTTTTGTCCTGATGAATCAGTATTAGTATGGTTAGTTTCCATTTATAAAGCTGTTAATTGTAGTATTTTGTTTAGTTTGTATGCCTCTTATGAAATATACCACCCCATAAATTTTTTTTGAATTTGCTACTCGTTATCAACTATAACCAATAAATAAAATTTTGATTGTGAAATGTCTATACATATTGAGTCAACAGACTGGAAATCAAAGCCATTTATACGAAGTGAAATGCAAGTACTATAGGACACAGATTCTGTAATTTTTTTTTTCTGCTGCATCAGTGTTTTTCCTCCCATTTTTTTTCCTTTGCGCAATTAAGTTAGCCAGAAACTTTAGGACAAGTTCTGTGCTGAAGTAGATGGATAGGTAAACTAAATATAATGTATTTTTCAGAAAATCTAGAACATCATCTATTGTAAGATACAGATACACCATTATTTTACCATCCTCTAAAAAACAAAACTACTTTCAATTATGCTTTTCTTATCACTTACATTTGTTTTAATATATATTCAACAAATTATCACTTGAAGACTTATTTACACATGCATTTTTATCTTGCACAATAAAAAAAAGAGAGAAAATATAAATGGAACAAGTTGATTATGATGCTCCTCAAATCTCTTAAGTAACTTCATTTTTGTCTAAATCTATTTCCCATCATTCTGCCCTTCACCGTGGGATATAATTTCCTTCAACCTGATTATATAGTTCCAA
Organism: Diceros bicornis minor; assembly: GCF_020826845.1. Classification (NCBI taxonomy): domain Eukaryota; kingdom Metazoa; phylum Chordata; class Mammalia; order Perissodactyla; family Rhinocerotidae; genus Diceros; species Diceros bicornis. Next base: position 51,192,844 of record NC_080759.1, on the reverse strand, counting down.
CATTTTCCCTCCAGTAATTTTCATCATTTGCTTTATCCGTTTTCACTCATTAACCAGCTGAAACTGCTATAAAATCTGAACAGACATAGTAGTATGCTTATTTTTCTGGCTTAATTGGGAGAAAACAACACCTCTGTGTGACCAGACTTTCACCATAGTTTCACTAAAAACTTACAAACTTTCTGATATGTAACTCCTGTTTCCTATATAGGATCATAAAACATAACACACACACACACACACACACACACGCACAGACACACTTTAAAAAATGAGCTTTCTCCCTGGGATCTTAGTTAAATATAATATATCAGTGTAGTTCGTAACTTATAATAGAGGCTATTTTTTAATTTTATAATTAAAATTATAAATTTTATATTATAAATTATATATTATATATATAATTTATTATATTATATATTATATATAATAAATTATATATATATAATTTATAATATATAATTATAAATTATATATTTATTTATATTTAATTATAAATATAAATTATATGCCCCTATGCTGGGCCTCTGTGATCTGCCAGAGCTAATTGCCTTGGTTGGTTTCCCACATTTGCTATTTTGTTTCCATGAACAAAAATATTTCCATCCAGTACAAAGGAATGTCTGGTCACTGCTCTTCCTGGAAAACTCTCTCCACACAAGATGGTAGACAGGATATCAGCCTTCTGGGTTCTCAGAAATTCCTGCCAACTTACTTTCATCTTCACTGTAATATGACCTTAAGTGGCCTCCACAGTAGCCATTGTGTCTTTAGCATGGCACCTGTTTATTTCAATTACAAAATGCTTAGAGCGATTATCTTGGCAAGAACCAGTCTCAAGGACCCATCTCTCACATTGACGCACCTTGAACACATTTAATTTTTGTCATCACTCTGTTAATGTCACCTAATGTGTCTCTAAAACACAATTTTATCTCTCTGATATTTTCATTAGGTGAAAGAGGTTCAATTAATCTCAGAATATGGTGCCTTGCAAACCATGTGGTCAGAAATTCACCTGCCTCACTAACAAGAATAAATTAAGCCTCCATAACAAAACGAAACAAAAACACAAGTGCTCTAGTCTATGCACATTCCCAAGACCCACCTTGGCTGAGATGGTGAGAAAGACTCCAGCTGTGCATCTAGCAGCCACTGGAATCGAGGGCACGGGTGGCTTTAAGCCAAGGCAAGGCAGATGGGACACCCTTTTTTAGCTACAGTGGGTGTAACATTGGCAAAGAACTTCAGTAGCAATCTTCCCTGTCAACAGATCTGCCCTCTCTCAGAAAAACGCTAAGGCATGAGCATGAGCTAAAGATGGAGGATAATTTAAAGAAACTCTCAGTTTAATAGACAGTATTATAAATATTATAATAGAGTTATTAGTGAGAGCAGACGGAAAAGCAGCTGGATTGTAGCAGTCAAAAATGTTATAGCCTCAGGCTTGAATACAAGAGTGCACCGCTGAAGAAACTTGACATCAAATGTTCTGTTCTGTAGAACCGACGGAGTTGGAGCAAAAGAACAGTGTATTCTGCTAATGACTCGAGGGAGAAGGGCGTTTCATTATTCAGAAGGGCTTATCCACTATGTGCTTCCAAGGAACAATAGTGATGATATCTGAGTGGCTCTTTTTTGACAAATGCGTCTCCGGTTGAAATATTGGGAACTGCAGGGCATGTCTCTCGAGGGGAGAAGGAGCTTGAGAAATATTAACAGTACTTTCTGGAATATAAAAATCCCCCAGGTCCCTCAGAACATGGCTGTGTGAGGATAAGTGAGAGGTAATGTTGCAGGATCATTTTGCACTCGTATTAGGCTCGTCAGCTTAGTACATACACACGTGTATAGTCATTGAGGCGTCACTATGCTAATACAGAGAGGCCACCTAGGTCTCACACACCTGATGAAAATTCTGCAGGAAAACAGTAGAAACAAGTGCTATTCAAAACCATCCTCTTACTTATAGGTTACTAAGCAACTTCAGACAAATTTTCTGCCTTAATCCCTCTTAAGTCTTTTAGGAGGAATGGGTGTCCACATTAACTCCAGACCTTGAAAATCAGCAGAACAGATAAATCAATTGGGGGCTTCATTGTTGAGAGGAAGCCATTAAAATGGATAGACAGATCCATGAAAAATATTTTCTACTAATGGATTGTTCTTAATCTGTGGCCTACATCAGATAGCACATAGTCTCTCAGGTTGCTATAACATACGCATAGTAGGGAAGGATTTAAAGGCTGATGAATTAGGATATAAAATTTTCTTCTGTAATAGTAGTGTTTGGATTAAAGTGAAAGTATTGGCCTATTAAATATAACCCTTTTGGCCAAAGTTCTAAGTCAGAGAAAAAAGAAGCGATAATTTTGAATGCAAAATTTTAGGATAGGCCACCGTAAAAGGAGCTTGTTGTTTCTTGGGAAGTGGTTTTCTTAGAAACAATTTATCCTGAAGCCATTCTTTTCTACTCAAAATGATGTCCCCCTGCACAATGACCTTCCCAGGAAGCTAAACTGATGAAATTTGAGTTACAGCAGACTTAAGAATTGAATAATGGATGTGCGGAAATTGATCAGTGAGGTTTCTGGCCAGTGTAGCTAGGGTGGCTAGTAAGATCCAAAATCTTTGGTCATGTGATTAAGATGGCGTTCTTTGGCACAGTCTTCCAGTTACAGATGAGTTCCTTAGCTTTGCCCACCTAGTGTGCAGATTGGGCAATAAGAAAGTGCAACCAGGAAATACAAATTTACAGATCAGCTCAAGAAAATGCCACAAGTTAGTTTTGCAAGTTGGTTAATATTGTATAAGAAACTAAGAACAGAATTTTTTTTTTTCTAAGAAGTCCTAGAAGGGTACACCGCTGACTCATAAGCTCCCATCTCACTGCCCTCTGGCAGCATCAGTTACCATTATCTAGCACATTTCTCTGAAATTTGCCTCTAGTTCTAGAGCTCCAGTGGCCTCTCTCCAGCAGCAAGAGCCAGCTCAGCTTACCTGCAGGACAGGCCAGAAGTGCAGGGGACTTAAGAGCTCTGAAGCAGAGCCCACAACCAATGACGAACAGGAGGTGGTGGCAAGAAAAATAGTTTTTCCCTCCTCTGGAGGGACAATTCTGAGGCTTGCTTGACACAAAGCCTCAATTTCCAACAGCAGTATCAAATTCATTAATGCAGCACACACTGGGTTATACAGGAATAGGTAGAAGTTGTACTAGGTAAAAACATACAGTGGAACGAAGGAATCGGAGATGGGAATTCAGAGAGAAGAGGGGAGTCATGTCTTGGACCCAGGATGGGTAGTGATGCCTCCTGGGGTCAGGAAGAGACTGATGCCCACCTCCTCCTTTCTGCACCTCCACTACCCTCTGGAACCCTTTTTGACTGTGCCATAACCTGTGATGTGCATCTGGGATTCAAGTCCAGACCTCACTTTCTCAGCATCCACTTGCCTGAGGCAGCAGAGTTCTGCAGATGATGAAGAAGTATCTCTCCCTTTGAAATTTCACTTCTATTTTTTGTGTGCTGTGTGGTTCCTCACTGTGCTTTTCTACTTTCTAAAAAGGAATCCATCTTCACCAACAATTTGGAAATTAGAGACAATGATCAGGTGAGGGAATGCTCAGCCCAGCTGGACTCTGGTTTCTCCTGTTCCTTTTCCCACCTCCCTACCTCAGTTACCTTGGCAAAAAGAGAAACAGGAGCTCTCAGGACAAATTAGAACATCATCATTCCAGGGCCCCGTGGCTTGGCGGTTAAGTGTGCACGCTCCGCTCCTGGCAGCCCGGGTTTGGATCCCGGGCGCGCACCAACACACTGCTTCTCTCGCCATGCTGGGGCCGCGTCCCACATACAGCAACTAGAAGGAAGTGCAGCTATGACATACAACTATCTACTGGGGCTTTGGGGGGAAAATAAATAAATAAATAAATGAAATCTTTAAAAAAAAAAAAAAAGAACATCATCATTCCAGAGGACAAGACAAGTCTTTGTGCATGTGGTAGATGGTTTCACGATATCATTTCAAACACAGTGACTCAGTGACCCTGGATTTGATTATTAAGAGGGTTCCAGATATCTGCAGGAGAACAAAGTGTCCCAATCCTTGATCATCTGTCCCCTTCCCATCCCAGGTGGAGCAGCCAAGCCTTTGTGTTCAGGCTGACGTGGAGAGCAGTGCGGAGCCTCTGAGAGCCACTGATCAGAGGCGAGAGCTCTACCTCTGCCCTGTAAGATTTCAGTGCTGTGTCCTTCTTAAGCAGAAGAATGCTGACTGAAACATCAACTGAGGATCATATAGAGAAAGAAATTCTCTGAGTTTTCCAAAGAAGAAATATAAGAAAATATTGTTATTTCCTTATAAATGAACAATAGGTAAGGAACATAGAGCTCCATTATTCCAAAGCAGCAAGTTATGAACATTGAACGTCTGTACTTTCCCCAGAGAGAGGAGACAGAGTGGGTCTGAGTCTCTTATTATTTTCTTGTCTTTCAGAATCAAGGAAGAGACAGGTAGACGAAAAAAGGCAGAGCATTGAAAGGTTGGTTTTGATTCATTTTTCCCATAGTCTCTCCTTCTGTGAGTCCCTATGTCCACAGTCTCAGAGGACATTAGTGGGTAGTACCAGTTTCTCAATAAATAAAATGAAGCCCACAGCAGGGAGGTTCCATAGGAAGGTAATCAGAGCCTGGGATACATCTCAGATTCCCTGCTCTGCCCACCCATGAGAATGAATGAATGATGAACCTGGGAGATGAGTGTTGCCCAAAAGGTGGTCATGTGAGATGTAGTGGAAGAACCGCCAGTTAGCTTTAGAGACGGACTTCTGGGTAGTGTCTTTGGACAAGTTGTGTCAATCTCCTGTCTTGCATTCTCTGTGGTATGGCACCTGGGGACCATAACCCTCTGGGTAATTTTGAGACTCATGGGGGATAGTGTGTGGAATTGCTGAGTCAATAACAAATCACTACACATACTTGAGCTCTACTGCTATTATCATTGATCATTTTGCCTTGTGCTCTAATTTCTAGGACATTCTCAGAGTCTAATGTAGGCAGGGTTTAGCTGAGACCACTAAATGGAAGACACCCCGGTTCCTGACGAGGGCATACAGGTCCATCTCAAAAGTCAGTTTAGAACTAGAGTCCAGAGTTGGTTTCACTGGCTTTTACACCAGAGGAAAGGAAAATGTCCAGAGGATCCCCTTCCATACATCACGTCATGATCAGCCTCTGTGCAGTGCCCAGGCTCAATTGAAAGCAGAGATGACTTTATGTGTGGTAAAGATGATGAGAGTTGCAAATGCAAGAAACCCGTTGGGGTGACTTTGGAGAAGAAAGCGAAGCTTATCCATTGACTTCGTGCTTGGGCTGCAAGTCAGCGGAGTCCAGGCACGGGCAGATCCCTTAGGTTCCTAAAACTTTCCCGCAGCCTCTGAGAATGTGAATTTTTTAGATGGGAAGATCAGACATGCAGACAGACATCCCAGGAAACTTCTGAAATCCCAGATCCAACAACTATGGCTAGGACCTCCTCCTTCCATGTCCCCCAGAAAGCCTGTGTCCACAGCCAGCACCACCAAGTTGCGCCAACGGTCCCAGGAATCTAGGGCACTGTCACCATATTCAAGGATATGTGTTTTATTGACAAACAGAAAATGATCCTCCAACTCTTCTTGAGATGAAAATTTTACTCAAAGAATTGTCTCTGTCTAGTCAGTAACTTCCAGCAGAGGGTCTCTGCTTTTTATAGTTAGTGATGTTTATTCTCCTCAAATACATTTGTTTCTTCAGATAAGAGAGTGGTGTCCCCTGTCTAAGCCATGGTTTAGGCTGAGGTTTGAGGCATCTCAGGAGCTTGAGTTTTGAGAAGGAAGCTATCAGCTTCAGCTTTAACTGAGTGCATTTTTAAGCTTTGAAGTGTATCCAGGTGCATGGAGGGAGGTTGAGAGGGGCGCTGCATATCCACCACCATCCAGAGTCCTTTCAATCTGCTAAGATAACATAATTTTGAAATAAATAATTATCCTGTATAATGGTCATTGGGCAAAAAAAGAAAAACTAATATAAAAATATTCAGAGGCTTTGAAACTGGGAAAATCAAGTAAAGACCCAGCCCTAGGACCTGGCTTAGCTGTTTCCTCCAGTTCTTTATCAGCCAGTTCTTTGGTGGATAAAGAAGTCTCCTTTCTCTCCTCTTATTTTACTAATAGGAAGAAGCCAGAGGGTAAGGAGGGCAGAGGAAAGGACTTGGCTGAGCTGGGAGGAGAAGGAAGGCATTCTATTTTCAGGCTCAGTCAAGAAATTTTCACGTATTTGCAAGTAGCACTCGAGTCACTCTCCAGCCTCTGGGTGATTACAGGATTCAAAGCCAGGAACACGTTAAAATTGCCTCCAGCCTGGGTCAGCTTGCCCAACCTTCCACCCATGACAACAGCTCTGAAGGGGCTCAGGGACAAGAATGTTTTCCTGAAAACAGTTCCTGTTTTATATTCTAGAAAATACAGCCAACGTCCAGTGAACATACAGCTGGGTGGGCTTTAGGTGAAGGTGTGTATTAGCGGTCTAGGGTATTGGTCTGGTGGTCCCTGGAAGGGCTGGGGAGAGACAAAAGAAGTGTTTGGCTGGAAAACATTTTGAATGATAGTGCTTACAATCAGAGGTCACAATTAGGGGCCATCATTCACCTTGTACAGAGTTGTGCTTCAGGGGGTGCCACTGATATTGAATGTGATGGGAGTGGTGTTCTCTGGAGTTACACAGCACCAAACCTTACACCACAACCTAGTGTCAGGGTAACCAAAATGCATGAATGTGGAGACATCTGTTATACATTCCCTATTCCTTCTCACATGAAAGGAAATTTAGCCAGGTATTTGTGAGACAAAGCTGATATGGGCTAAGATGGATGCTGGATTGAAAGAAGAAGAGTTGCCCAAGGTGATGTGTTTGCTGGAGGGACTAGAGAATGATCACTATAGTTTTCAGAGATGCACAAGAGATGCTCGTGCCCATACTTAGCACAGATGCCGTGGAGCCCCCCACATTTTAATGGGTCATATATGTTTGCGCTAAGAGCTTCCAGTAACAACAATGATGGACCAAAGACCCAGAAGGTCTTTATCAGCTGTTTTATTGAAGTGTATACCATGATAAAGAGGAAATGTTACCTCCAATATTGACTAGTATTAGATGTCTTCTCACCCCAGTAAAGAGGGATTTAGAACCTGATATAATTTAACTTCGAAAAATTAAGTTGTGTGACGCTTCTTTCAAATCAGCATTGCAAAACATATTCATACATTTCTATTTATCATATCACTTAATATTTACAACTCTTTTGAAGTAGTAGATACCATTTATCCTTTTTTTAACAGAAGAGGAAATAGAGGCACAGAGAAGTAAATGTATACTTAGTGGATTAGCATAAAAGAAGGAGCCAGCGATGGAGAATCCTTTTTTATTGTGAGGAATCATTTGAAATAAAGTGACAGAAAACATACAGTAACTGTTTTAAGCAACACAAGGAAGACGTTGACTCGTGGAATTGACAAGTCTGAGATTAGGGCTGCATGCAGGGACCTAGGTTGTTGCCAGGGCTCATTTGATGTCCTCGGGATCAGTTTCCCTTGATTTCTTGGCTCTATTCTTTTGTGCTTCTTCATTCTCAGGCTTCATGTGGTAGAAATATGCCTGTCAGCAAGTTCAAAGTGAAACCCTCCCAGTTCAAGTGCGGCTGAAAATGGGGTGCCTCCTTCGCAAGAGTCCTTGAAAGAGTCTCAATGCTCCTTATTGGCTCTAGCTGGGTCACACGTCCACTCCTGAACCATTCGCTGGGGCTAGCATGCTTTTTTTTTGGCTGGGTGTATGTCACATACCCACTCTTGGACTAGCGCTCAGAGTGGAAGACAACTCCACCTACACATGGACAGAAACTGGAGAATAGAGGCAGTTCCCCTAGAAATGTATTGTGATATTTGTTTTCAGGTATCAAAAGAGTAGAAAACAAGGAGAGGTACTTGTTTTCCACTATATCTCAATGAGCTGTATTCCTTCTCAATGACCACAAAATTCTTAATTGAATTGAGCTCAAAATAGACATAATGACAAGTGACTAACAATCCAGATTCTCTGTCATCTCTCATTCAACTGAAAATAGATCTCTATAATCCATTAATCCATTTATAGAGATCACCAAATGTTCAGACTATAAAATCAATTTCCAATCATTGCTGCCACCAATTGGGAATAACTTTGCTTCTATAAACAAACCAATAATAGAAACAAAATCCAAAATTAGTAGAGAGGGGGAAAATCTAGAGAAATAGAGTTTGAAAAAAATTAAAGTTCTATTGCCATTCATGGTCACCACTGCAAGCCAAGAAAAGACATGCCCGGGCTTATGCTGCCCATGAGGTACACTCTTCTGGCAACACAGTTACCCTTCTCTGTCAGGTGAATTTACTGTGCATCTCAGTGAATGACCTCAAAAATGATAAAAGATTATTTGTGAAAGAGGTCATAATCATGACTCTCATATAGATATAAAATGAAGACCATCAAAGTTTTATTTAACTCATAAATTAATGAGGAAACCAGTAAATGTTTCAACTGGTTCAAATGAGAATCCAAAGTACCACACATAGATAGGGAAACAAGAAACACTGAAATGAATTTATAGATAAATGCAAAATGAGTCATCCATGAGACAATTACTTATTGCATCTTACTGGACACAACTAATTTACATATCTATGGGCAAGAATCATTTGCATTATTATCAGTTTTATATAATTTACAAAGATATAAAACAGCTCAAAACTATAAAAGATAGAGATAACATAGAAGGGATTTACTATTCCAGAGATTTTTTTTTTTAATTTTTTTGACATATCAAAATCTTTTACAATGTCCCATTACACTCCGGTACACCCCAACAGCTATTCCAAGAGAATGTACTCTATACTCTATTACATTGGGAACCAAAGACGGGATTCTCTCAATCTCCAAGTCTCACACTTTTTTTAGTGAAATAGCTTTCCTAGTTTTTCTTTGAATCTCCCTCTCCCTAGAACTGAATTATAAATCTGGAAAGATTAGACCAAAATAGTGTAAGTCTACTGTAATGTACTCAAAACCCATCTCCTCACTACAGTATAAATATCTAAATTAAATACCTCTTTAATTACATACTTTGTTATATTCCCTATCAAGGCTCTCCTTAACAGTTTCTTGTTTTGCAGAATTTGTTTATAAAAGGCCTTTCAGTTACACTCTATATTCCATATACAGTGACCACATCCAACTTATTCCATTCTGTTGCCCATTCATTAATGAAAAAACACACTCAACATTAACGTTTTGAGCTGGTATACTGAACATGTACTGGCATAAAGTTGTTAACAACTCTGAAACTGCTTTTCAAGTTTGATTTGTTGAAACACATGATGCTATCTTTAATGACATGACTTGCTTTTCATTTTTTAAAACTACTTTGAATCTCTTGACCAACAACATTTTAAAATACCATCTATTGACCAAAAAAAAAAAAAAAAAGCACCATTAGTATCAATTTTTTAATGCCTTCTTCTTCAATGCTACACATGATGATACCATTGGTCCCTGTGCTTGAAGAGTATTTAGTAACATCTGTGTAAAAGAACTAGATTTTTCAAGGGATGACATTCATTTCAAACGATAGTCATGACAATTGTCATAATTATCCACTTCAACTTAGAATTTCTTGTTCATAAGTAATGTCCCTTTTAAGAGCAGCTTTGACATTTAAAGGGATAAAATTTTGTCATTTCTCTCTTTAACACATTCAACAAGTTCCCTGAAGCAATGGAGAACTTCAATAACACTGTTTGCACTTCTTTCAATGTGCATAATTCTGTTGCTAATGAGATACTGAACATTATGACCAAGAAATAAATAGACCTCACTTGATAAATATTTAAAACGTCAATAAGAATTTTTGAGGTTTTTTTGAATTAAAGTATGATTTCAGTGCTTCAAATAAACTGAGAGTTCTCTCAATTCCATTTGCTAAAGAGACCACTGGTTTGTTGAACGTGAAAGAGTTGAAAAACACTGAACTCAAACTGCTTTACAGATGTTTCACAAATTTTAGAGAAGCTAATCTCATGCAAGTTGTCTCATAAAACTTCTTATCTAGCTCATTCCATAGGCTAATGTAACATTAATTTCAAAACTGAATGAAAGCGGGGGTGGGGGGCGGAGGAGTCAAGATGGCGGCGTAAGCAGACTCGGAACTCACCTCCTCCCATGGACACAGACAATTTACAACTACTCATGGAAAAATTACCCCTGAGACAGAACTGAAAACTGGATGAGAGGAACTCCTGCAACAACGGACAATCCTAACTGAGGTGGAAGAGGCAGAGACTCCCTTCCGGAGAGGAAAAACGCCGCCTTCACAAGCCGCCAGCTTCACGGCCAGCTCACAGGTCCGCAGCCTCCCTGGAGGCGAGGGGTCCTGAGCCGGGGAGCACCCCCACTGTGGGCATTTTGTGGACCCAGCACAATCGAGAGGAGCGGCATAACATCTGACTGTACCTGCTACTAAAGCATTGGGGAGCACCCCCAGAAAACCCGGTTCACAAAGAAACTAAAACCGGCTCTTAAAGGGCCCTGCGCAAACTCACCCGTTTCAGAAAGCATCCTAAAATCACCAGAAAGAAAGGTGCACAGTGCTGTGGTGAAAAGAGACTCACCTAATAGGCCCTGAGGGCATCTCGGTGAGGGGTGAGACCTCTCCAGGGACTGAGACATTGGCGGCGGCCATTGTTGTGGCCTGGTGTGGGTGTGCTGACACAGACGCCATTGGAGTTCTCCCTGAGGCCTGCTACCCAGGGTCTGCCCCACCCACTAGAGCACCGATTTAATCCAGCTCAGCCAGGGCAGGCAGCCCACCCTAGAGACTGGCCCCACCCAACAACAAGCCCTCAGGCAACTTGTGGGCCTACATAGATTGGTGACCGGATTCTCTGCAGCCTGGCAACTGAGCTGTCTTTAGTGGGGCAGGGTGTGCACAAGGAGTGGGTGGAGAGTGTGGGGCGGTGGCGGAGTGTGTGGGGCTCCTGTCGTGGAGAGACTGGGTCTGCTTGGGGAGGTCGGGGCACGCACACGGAGCAGGACTGTGTTGACTGTGTGTGTGGATCTGTGGGCGGCAGGGCTTGTCAGCTGCAGAAGACTTGTGCTTCTCAAAGACCCACATAGGGGGTTTGCCCCACCTTCCAAAGCCTGAAACAATTGGGTGCTCCTGTGCCTGAGGCCAGCCCCACCCAGCTGCAATCCTCAGAGAGCTGACAAGAGACCTAATAGGCTAGAGGCTTACAGCAATTGTAAGGCCTGAGCCTAACAACCTGCCACGCTGGGGGCCTACTCACTTAAAAGAAATACTGCAACATAAATGTGGTATTAGAACTTGCAGCCAACTGTGCTGGGGTTCCCCACACCTGATAAAGAGACTGAAGGGCCCACAACAACTACAAGCAGCTGAGCATTACAACAGCTGGCCAGGAGCATAACTCGGCCTCCCTGGGTGCCTACAGGGAGAGCAAACAGGTCACAACAGAAGGACACACGTAGCCCACATAGGGGTCACCCCTGGAACATTGAGAACTGAGGGAAGCACACTGGAAGCCTCCTAAGGCATCACTTACATAAAGTCACCTATCCAAGAGCAGGAGACGTAGCTGACCTACCTAATACGTAGACACAAGCACAGGGAAAGAGGCAAAATGAGGAGGCAAAAGAATACATTCCAAGTAAGGGAACAGGACAAAACCCCAGAAAAGGAACTAAGTGAAAAAGAAATGAGCAACCTACCTGACAGAGAGTTCAAACTAAGAGTGTTAAGGATGCTCACTGATCTGGGGAGAAGAATAGATGAACTCAGGGAGAATGTCAATAAAGAAATGGAAGATATAAAAAAGAACCAATCAGAAATGAAGAATACAATACCGGAAATGAAAAATTCACTAGAGGGACTCAAAAGCAGAGTAGAGGATAGAGAAGAACGGATCTGTGAGCTGGACGAAAGACTAGAAGAAATTACCCAAGGTGAACAGGTAAAAGAGAAAAGAAGTAAAAAGAGTGAGGACAGTCTAAGGGACTTCTGGGACAACATCAAGAGCACTAACATCCGTGTTATATGTGTCCCGGAGGGGGTAGAGTGAGACAAGGGGGTAGAGAATCTATTTCAAGAAATAATAGATGAAAACGTCCCTAACCTAAGGAAGGAAACAGACATTCAGGTACAGGAAGCACAGAGAGCCCCAAACAAGATAAATCCAAAGAGGCCCACACCAAGACACATCATAATCAAAATGTCCAGAATGAACCATAAAGAGAGAATCCTAAAAGCCGCAAGAGAATGTCAAGTTACATACAAAGGAAACCCCATAAGGCTATCAGCTGACTTCTCAGCAGAAACCTTACAGGCTAGAAGAGAATGGCACGATATATTTAAAGTGCTAAAAGGAAAAAAATTACAGCCAAGAATACTCTACCCAGCAAGGTTATCACTCAAAATGGAAGGAGAGATCAAAAATTTCCCAGACAAGCAAAAATTAAATTAGTTTGTCACCAAGAAACCAGTGCTACAAGAAATGTTAAAGGGACTGATTTAAGGGGAAAAGAGAAGACCATAAATAGGAAAAATTATCTATTTCCATGATAAGAATATAATGGATACAAATGCACAAAAAAGAGGTTAGATATGATATCAAAAATATAAAAGGAGGGAGGAGGCGAGTTAAAGAGTACAGCTTTCAGACAGAGGTCAAACTAAAGTGACCATCAATTCTGTATAGAAGAAGAAAGGAACAGAGAAGGACTACTAAAACACTGAGAAAAAAAATGGTTAAAAAATGGCAGTAAGTACATACTTATCAATAGCTACTTGAAACGTCAATGGACTCAATGCTCCAATTAAAAGGCATAGAGTGGGTGACTGGATAAAAAAACAAGACCCATATATATGCTGCATACAAGAGACACACTTCAGCCCTAAAGACACTCACAAACTGAAAGTGAAGGGATGGAAAATGATACTCCACGCAAATGGCAATGAAAAGAAAGCTGGGGTAGCAGTACTCATATCAGACAAAATAGACTTTAAAACAAAAACTGTAAAAAGAGACAAAGAAGGGCATTACATAATGATCAAGGGAACAATCCAACAAGAGGATATAACACTTGTAAATATCTACGCACCCAATGTAGGTGCACCTAAATATATAAAGCAATTATTAACAGACATAAAAACAGAAATAGACAGTAACACAATAATAATAGGGGACTTTAACACTCCACTTACACCAACGGATAGATCATCCAAACAGAAGATCAATAAGGAAACATTGGCCTTAAACGACACACTAGAACAGATGGACCTAGTAGATATATACAGAGCATTCCATCCAAAAACCGAAGAATACACGTTCTTTTCAAATGCACATGGAACATTCTCCAGGATTGATCACATATTAGGCCACAAAACAAGTCTCCATAAATTTAAGAAGATTGAAATAATACCAAGCATCTTTTCTGACCACTACGGTATGAAACTAGAAATCCACTATAGGAAGAAAATCAGAAAAGCCACAAATACATGGAGATTAAACAAAATGCTACTGAACAATGACTAGGTTAATGAAGAAATCCAAGAACAAATCAAAAAAAACCTGGAGACAAATGAAAATGAAAATACGACATGCCAGAATTTATGGGATACAGCAAAAGTGGTTCTAAGAGGGAAGTTTATAGCAATACAGGCCTATCTCAACAAACAAGAAAAATCTCAAATAAACAATCTAACAATGCACCTAAAGGAACTGGAAAAAGAAGAACAAACAAAGCCCAAAATCAGTAGAAGAAGGGAAATAATAAAAATCAGAGCAGAAGTAAATGAAATAGAGACCAAAAAACAATAGAAAAAAATTAATAAAACCAAGAGCTGGTTCTTTGAAAAGATCAACAAAATTGACAAACCTTTAGCTAGACTCACCAAGAAAAAAAGAGAGAAGGCACAAATAAGTAAAATCAGAAATGAAAGAGGAGAAATTGCAACAGACACCTCAGAAATACAAAAGATTATAAGAGAATACTATGAAAAGCTATATGCCAACAATTCAACAATCTGGAAGAAATGGATAAATTCTTAGAATCATACAACCTTCCAAAACTGGATCAAGAAGAAGTAGAGAATTTGAATAGACCAATCACCAGTAAGGCGATCGAAACAGTAATCAAAAACCTCCCCAAAAATAAAAGTCCAGGACCAGACGGCTTCCCTGGTGAATTCTACCAAACATTCAAAGAAGACTTAATACCTATCCTTCTCAAACTCTTCCAAAAAATTGAGGAGGTGGGGAAGCTCCCTAACTCATTCTACGAAGCTGACATTACCCTGATACCAAAACCAGACAATGACAACACAAAAAAAAAAAGGAAAATTACAGGTCAATATCACTGATGAACATCGATGCAAAAATCCTCAACAAAATACTAACAAATCGCATACAACAATACGTTAAAAAGATTATACACCATGATCAATTGGGATTTATTCCAGGGATGCAGGGATGTTTTAACATTCGCAAATCAATCAACGTAATACACCACATTAATAAAATGAAGAATAAAAATCACATGATCATCTCAATAGATGCAGAGGAAGCATTTGACAAGATACAGCATCCATTTATGATAAAAACTCTGAATAAAATGGGTATAGAAGGAAAGTACCTCAACATAATAAAGAGTATATGTGACAAACCCATAGCTAATATCATCCTCAATGTTGAAAAACTGAAAGCTATCACTCTAAGAACAGGAACCAGACAAGGATGCCCATTGTCACCACTCCTATTTAACATAGTATTGGAAGTCCTAGCCAGAGCAATCAGGCAAGAGAAAGAAATAAAAGGGATCCAAATTAGAAAGGAAGAAGTGAAACTGTCGCTATTTGCAGATGACATAATTTTATATTTAGAAGACCCTAAAGAATCCACCAGAAAACTTTTAGAAGTAATAAACGAATATGGTAAACTTGCAGGATACAAAATCAACATACAAAAATCAGTTGCATTTCTGTAAACTAACAACGAAGTAGCAGAAAGAGAAATTAAGAATACCATCCCATTTACAATTGCAACAAAAAGAATAAAATACCTAGGAATAAACTTAACCAAAGAGGTGAAAGATCTGTACACCGAAAACTATAAAACATTGCTGAAAGAAATTGAAGAAGACACAAAGAAATGGAAAGATATTCCGTGCTCTTGGATTGGAAGAATTAACATAGTTAAGATGTCCATACTTCCTAAAGCCATCTATAGATTCAATGCAATCCCTATCAAAGTTCCAACAACATTTTTCACAGAAATAGAACAAAGATTCCTAAAATTTATATGGAACAACAAAAGACCCCGAATAGCTAAAGGAATCCTGAGAAAAAAGAACAAAGCTGGAGGTATCACACTCCCTGATTTCAAAATATACTACCAAGCTATAGTAACCAAAACAGCATGGTACTGGCACAAAAACAGACACACAGATCAATGGAATAGAATCGAAAGCCCAGAAATAAACCCACACATCTATGGACAGCTAATCTTGGACAAAGGAGCCAAGAACATCCAATGGGGAAAAGAAAGTCTCTTCAACAAATGGTGTTGGGAAAACTGGATAGCCACATGCAAAAAAATGAAAGTAGACCCTTACCTTACACCATACACAAAAGTTAACTCCAAATGGATTAAAGAGTTGAATGTAAGACCTGAAACTATGAAACGTCTAGAATAAAACATAGGCAGTGCGCTCTTCGACATCGGTCTTAACAACATCTTTTCAAACACCACGTCTGACTGGGCAAGAGAAACAATAGAAAAAATAAACAAATGGGACTACGTCAAACTAAAAAGCTTCTGCACAGCAAAGGAAACTATCAACAAAACAAAAAGACAACCTAACAATTGGGAGAAGATATTTGCAAACCATACATCTGATAAGGGCTTAATCTCCAAAATATATAAAGAACTCATGCATCTCAACAACAAAAAAACTACCAACCCAATTAAAAAATGGGCAACAGACATTTCTCCAAAGAAGATATACAGATGGCCAACAGACACATGAAATGATGTTCAAAATCACTAACTATCAGGGAAATGCAAATCAAAACTACAATGAGATATCACCTCATGCCCGTCAGAATGGCTATAATTAACAAGACAGGAAACAACATGAGTTGGAGAGGATGTGGAGAGAAGGGAACTCTCATACACTGCTGGTGGGAGTGCAAACTGGTGCAGCCACTATGGAAAACAGTATGGAGATTCCTCAAAAAATCAAGGCTAGAACTACCATATGATCCAGCTATTCCACTGTTGGGTATTTATCCAAAGAATTTGAAAACACCAATATGTTAAGGTACATGCACCCCTGTGTTCATTGCAGCGTTATTCACAATAGCCAAGTCTTGGAAGCAACCTAAGTGCCCATCAAGGGACGAATGGATAAAGAAGATGTGGTATATATACACAATGGAATACCACTCCACCATAAGAAACGATGAAATCCAGCCTTTTGTGACAACATGGATGGACACTGAGGGTATAATGCAAAGTGAAATAAGTCAGAGGGAGAAAATCAAATACCATATGATTTCCTTCATTAAGTAGTAGATAATAACAACAATAAACAAACACTTAGGGACAGAGATTGGATTGTTGGTTACCAGAGGGGAAGCGGGGAGGGAGGAGGGTGAAAGGGATAATTCAGTACATGTGTGTGGTGATGGGCTGTAATTAGTATTTTGGTGGTGAACATGATGTAATCTATGCAGAAATAGAAGTATAATGATGTACACTTGAAATTTTTACAATGTTATAAACCAATGTTACTGCAATAAACAAAAAATTAAAAAAAAAAAACTAAATGTAAGCAATCCAAGCAAATTATGTATAAATATAGACACAAGCATGCAAATCATATATTAGCCAAGAAAACCCAGGAATATATTTTAAAAATTGTATCCAATTATTAGAGTATATTCCAGGAATGCAAGAATGGTTCAACATAAGCAAATGTATAAATATACTTCATCACAATAGAAGGTTACAGAAGAAATTTACATAATTTTCTCAGTAGATGTCGAAAAATATATTTTAGAGCATAAATGTCAATTTATGATTTTAAAATGTCTCAGTAAAGAAGGAACTTCCTTAACTAGGTAACAATTATATACCAAAAACATATGCCCAATACTCAATGGAGAAAGTTTTGAAGACCCTTTTAGGTTAGCCAGATAAAGAATACACATCTTAGAGAAATATATTAATTTAATTTTATTTTATGTTATTTATTTATTTTTTTGTGAGGAAGATCAGCCCTGAGCTAACATCTGCCAATACTCCTCTTTTTGCTGAGGAAGACTGGCCCTGGGCTAACATCCGTGCCCATCTTCCTCCACTTTATATGGGACGCCACCACAGCATGGCTTGACAAGCAGTGTATCGGTGCGCGCCCGGGATCCGAACCTGCGAACACTCGGGATGTCAAAGCTGAGCGTGTGCACTTAACCGCTGCGCCACCAGGCCGGCCACAATTAATTTTATTTTTTTAAAAATCTCCCCGGAAATTTGGTTGGAATTTCATTATATTTATATATTAACTGGTGAGAAATGATATCTTTATAATATTAAGTCGTTCCAAATAAATGATAGACTCTTGTTTTATTTTGAATTTGTCTGTTATTATTTTACCCTGGAAAGGTACATTTTATCATTTGTGTCTAAATAGGTAATATATTAGATGATACATTGACACTATGTGACAGTCTAGTTTCTAAATTTTTTTCTCCAATAATTTTTAACGTCCATTGATGATTCTTGCCAGAATCAGTTATTATCACAGTGGTTGTAAAATGACAGGTTTTCTAGTATTTATTCCTTATTTATCAGTTTGTATTCTTATGTACAGAGGGTCCTTCCCTCCACATCTTTATTTTTTTGTGCAGCAATTTTCATATATTTTTATATATTTTAATTATACACAATGTTATAATTTGTTTAAATAGACAACTGTCCTCTAAAGAAATTAAGAAGAAAAGAAAGATAGACTTGAACATTTGCCTATATCATTACACTTTTATTCCTTTCCTATAGCCTCTTTTACTGTTAGTTTTCATGGTTATGTAATATGTCACATGCATTTACTCCCCATCAAGATTCAAACCCTTTGAAAGCAGAGATCATCTTACCTGTCTATATTGCCTGGTAAAACTTGTCACCAGTAAGGCATAGTGGGTGCTCAGAAAATATGTAATGAATAATTAACTTTCAAACAGCTTTGATGAATGAATGAATGACCTCTTAAAAATTCCTACCAACAGTAAAGCAGTAGCATATTGTTTTACCTTTGAAATAGTTCCATATTTCTAGTGAATAATAATAATAAATGTATAAAAATTCTAAATAAATAAAAAGGAAAAAATAAATAGAGGTAGAAGAAATTAGCCTCATCATAGAAATCAAGGCCTTGGCAACTGGGAAAATTACAAGTACTTAGAAGCTTCTTCATAAAAATGTCAGTCAACATAAGTTAATAGGGTATAAGACAGTGGAAGGAAGAAAACAAAGAAATATTGAAGAGAAATTTAAATGCTAGCATTAGAAAACACAGTACAGGGGCCAGCCCCATGGCATGGCAGTTAAGTGCACATGCTCCACTGCTGGCCGCCCGGGTTCAGATCCCCGGCGTGCATGGACACACCGCTTGTCAGGCCATGCTGTGACGGCATCCCACATAAAGTGGAGGAAGGTGGGCATGGATGTTAGCTCAGGGCCAGTCTTCCTCAGCAAAAAAAAAAATAGAAAACACAGTACATACACCAAATTGTGCTTCCACATTGAGAAATAAAATCTGCTTCCTAGGCTAAATTGTGTAATATAAATAATAGCTAAAAAAAAAACTATGAAGTTTGAAATCTGCACTTGTCTTTTAACAACCAATAAAAGAAAATATATATAATTATGGCATTATTAAGAAGCCCAAAGTAAATGAAACTACACTAACAGTACCTGTAAATTTTAAAGAAATTAAATTCTCTGGATCAAGAATTCTGAAACTTTGTGTGAGATCTGGTGAAGCCTATGGATCCCCTTTTCAGAATAATTTTTAATTAAATACAATAAAATACAAAGGTTACAGAGAAAATTACACAGAAATGTCATCAAATATTTTAAAATATATATTTATGACATGGTAACTGTGCTTCTTTGTTAACACACAAGATAATAAGTATGATTACAATATAGGCAAGGCAAGATTAAACTTTACCTTTTTAAAGAGGGATCAATATGAAAACTACAGTTGCTTTATCCTAAATAATACAGAACATTAAACTCTGGAGTGGATTTTGACAAGGCAACATGCATGTCATGTTGGACAGCCAAAATTTTCCATATTTTGTGTGAAAGTTACAAGACTTGAAAATACTCATTCTCAAGGATTTATTGTTGCAAATGTAATTAAATCTTCCACAGCTTGTTTCATAAGATGGAGATCGACTACTCTCAAGGAACATCAGAATTCTACAAGACTTTCTGAATTAAACTCCACTGTGAGAACATGTGACATCACCATTTGGTGGCCTATTGACCACTAGGCACAGTGTTGCAAAAGTTGGCCAGTTGGAAACTATAAGCCTGAAATCACATGAAATAACTGCAGTTTGATAATAGCTATGGGTATAAATGACATTTTGAGATATCTACAATGAGTATAATGTGCAGAAAAATATCCATGATATCTATTGATACAGATACCACAGGTAATGCTCAATACTATTAAGAGTTTTTGCTTATATTCGCAATGGAAGGAAATAAATTTCCCATAAGGAAATTAACCTTACAGATTAGTGAAAATAAAGACACACTGTTTTTCCATACACATTCACAAATATCCTAAACTCTACCCTTACCCCATTGGCAGACCATAGACCAAGGTTTAGAATCACTGTGTCTAGAACCAGAAAACATATTATACCAGGGTATTAATAGAACTTACACATATAATAATAATAGTAATCACACTGTAATAGAAAACATTTGAGCATATTACCTATGTTTATTAATCCTCACAATAGCACTATGAGATACGTATAGGTATTACTTTCATAGTTGCAGAAAGTGAAATTTACGTGAAACAAATCTGCTTAAATCATACATAAAACTAGTAAATGTCAGAGTCAAACTGAACCATTACATTCAACATCAATGTCAATATCAATAGTTTACCTCATGATGAAAATGTGAAACACTATACAACTATACCGATGTGGTGCGTGTGTGTATTTGTATGAGTCTTTCAATAGGGCTTCATACTCAGTGTATACTGGACAACTGGATAAACTGTAGGAAAGGCTAGCTGGAGACCTGAGAGGGGGAAATAAGATATTATATGAGGACATTTGGAGAATAGTTAAGCAATTGAGAAAAAGAGGGTGAAAGTTGGTTCTTGAGTCAGAAGTATAGATAGGGCTTGGATAATGGCAGCAACTAAATACCAGCTGACCCAAAAATTGAATAAAAGGGGTAGCCAAATGCTCTAACAGCAAGGCTAGGAGATTAACATTTTCCACACTTACTGTGGGTCACTAATCTCCTAGATGAAGAACACAGGTTCAATCATTGTGAAAATAAGGGATTGCACTTCCCTGTCACCCTGTGACACAATGCTGTTGAGTTGCCCTGACAACTTCAAAACAACGTTGCAAGTTTTGGATAAAAGCCCTTTTTGTTCCGTTTCACATAATGTTGTTTATCAAAATAAGGTAAATATGTAAGAACCTTCATAGATTTTTTCTACCTATTTTATATGTGTTTACGGTATTCATTACCAAGGTGATGGATAGTTAAGTAGGTGCTAGATACATTAAACATATCGCCACCTGCAAAAGATGTTTAACAAATTACTCTAAACTTTGCTGGAGTCACCTGGCAGCTTTCCTAATTTAGGAGTAATCTAAAAACTAGTTTGATCATGACCATCACTTAAGCTGCATATGTAAGGCAATATTATTTGTTAGGAAAAACAATAATAATTTAAAGATAATTATTGTGTAAACAGACAGTACACCAATCTTAACAGCACGTAAATGATATATGCCTCTCCAGTTAAAACACCTGAACCTAGTTACAGCCCTCTCATTATTGAATCTCCAAAGACCAAACAAAAACAGTGATGTTTTTAATTATCCTGATTGCAATTCACACTAAATAAGAATGTGCCCCAGAAAAATATACAGAATTTGTGATTTTTGAAGCCATTTAGAAAATCAATTTTATATTCAGAGACCTATAGCTTTTCTAGGAAAAAAGAATAAGACCAAAAAATGTAATCTTTATAGACACTAGAAAATATTGACTTTGTTTCTTTTTTATAATTAATCTATTATTCATATATAAAAGAATGCATGTTAAAATAAAGACAAAGGACGGAGTGTATATTTTATAGATCTCTTGTTTTCATTTTTTGTGTACAAGTATATTTAACAAATATAAATAATACAGTATTATTTAACAATATTACATATTTTATATATATACAATACATATATTTATATGCATATATATGTATATGATGTATATACAGTATTATATATACAACAATACATATATTTAACAATTTAACAATATTTAACAAATATAAATAATATAATATAACAACAAATATAAATAATATAAATAATAAATCTGAGGCATAATGAAAATGAAAATTTTAGGCCTGCATTTTTCACAGTTAATTTATATACCTAAAAAAATCTGCAAATAAAAATTTAATGCTTCAAAAGTTCCACATAGTTAGGAGACTAAAAAATAGAATTATCTAACATGATTACCTTCCCCAGAGGTGAGTTGATAAATTGCTGGAAACACGCTTGTTTAGCGGTATAGAGATGATCAGCAAAAGAATTAAATAAAAAAACAATTTTTTAAAGTTTAAATGATTCAGTCTGGGAATGGTGTAAGAGGGTAGCAAAAAGAAAAGTGAAAGGACATTCAAGCCCATTTGAACACTAAAAAGTTCTAGCTATGTGCTTTTATTACTTTTGATATTATAAATTAAAAAAATAATAAATGTGCTACATTCCTCTTCTTAAGATTTCTGTCTCAAATCTATCATTTCTGTAAACAGTATTGCTGTAAATTCTCCTTTTCTTAAACATAAACACTAATAACCACAGTTAGGGAATATGAGGTTTCTTTAATTGTCAAGAACACAGACGTTGACATCTTATAACAGAATAGCAGCAGTGGGGTGGTAATTAGTAGATATATTATGAATATATTTTGAAGGTATAGCTGACAGGATTTTCTGAGATGGGCTGTGAGAGAGAATGAAAGTAGTGAAGGTTGCTTCCCAATGTTCTAGACCAAGGTGACTGGAAGAATGATTTTCTGTGGCAGGAAAGACTGAAAGGAGAAGATTTGTAGGATAGGAAATTGCAGGAAATTAAAGGTGACCAAAAATTCATTGGCACTATGCCATAGAGAAGTGGGTCCATACCTTTCCTCTTGAACCTCTGTGGGCCCTGTCACTGTTTGAACTTATAGAATATGGTGCATGTAATGCTGCATCAGTTTCTGGGGTCATGCCTTAAGAGCAATCTCTTCTGGCGGCTTCCACTTTGTTTCTTGGAACATTCACACTTGGAACCTAAAGTACTTTCTAAGAAGTAAGACTACTCTAGGCTACCATGTTGTAAGGAAGTCCAAGCCATGTGGAGAGACCAAGAAGGATGAAGCACCATGAAGATGGAGAGAAAGAAACAAAGACAAAGAGAACCAAGGTGGCAGATGTGTATGCAAGAGAAAAAGCTAATGTTGGGAGTGGATCCTTCAGCCCTAGCCACCCCGGCTGATACCATGTGGATCAGAGATGAGCCATCTATCTGATCCCTTCCCAAACGCCTGATCCACAAGATCCTGAGCAAAACAAAATAGCTGTTTTAAGGTGCTAAGTTTAGGAACAGTTTGCTACACAGCAGTAGATTATTAAAACAGGAATCATGAGCAGAGTTTTACACATGCTAATTTTGAGATGCCCATAAACACTCAAGTGTCAATGTATTCAAGCTTTTAGATGTTTGACAAATATTTTTCTGAGGATTAAATGAGATAACGTATGCAGACAGCCTAGTTAAGTGCCTCCCCATTATAAATGACTCAACAAATGTTAAATGGTTTTCATTTTTAAAGTCAAAATATTTTAAATAGCCAAAGGACAGAGGAAGTTGTTTATGTTATGAATCAGAATGCTGTATACATTTTATAATAATGAAATCATGCAGAGAGGTGGAGGGGAAAGGAGAAATGAATTAACAGTGCATACGTTAGTATCATCCTCGTTTATAGTGCATAGTAGATATTTTTTAAATGTGATAATTCATAAAATAAAAGTTTATACATATTAAGTCTTAAAAGTTAACCTCTAAAGTAATCTGTAACAACATTTCAAAAGCAGGGAGGAAAAAGAGGACAAAATTAGTGGCCTATTGAAAGCATGATAATTTGTTCTTTTCATAACAGAAAATCAATGTGTTTGTAGAGGTTTTCTATTGCTCCCAAAACAAATTACTATACACTAATGTGCATATGTGTGTGCGCGTGCAATGGAAAACAGTATAGATTGTATAATCCGTTTATAGAAATAACATTAAATAAATATTTTTTCATATGCCAGAAATAAATTTTGAAAAAGTATGCAATAAATTAGTGAATTGTAAGAGAAAGAGAAACAGGAAAACTTCTCAATTACTTTCATAATTTTGCAATTTCAAATGAAGACTTTATAAAATAAAATGAATGTAAAATTCCAATTATTATTCAATATATTTCTAAAATATGTCTCAACTCTCATCTACTGAATAAAAATAAATATGCCCACATTCTACTTAAAATTATGAAGTCTTTATTTAGTTATAAATGTATTTTTTAAACTAACCTTCTTTGTGATAATTAGAGGCTTCTATTCTTCTGTCCTGTAAATCTTTCTGATTCTAGTTTTGCCATGTTATTTAAAATCAGCATAATATGAATCCTCTCAATTAAAAAATAAAGAATATAAGAAGCTATACTTCAGAATTTTATTCTGGAACTTTCTGAGTAGACTGGATGTCTCAAATCTGTCAGAACTAGAGATTCAGAGAGCTGTAGTTAGCATCTTAATTTTCTCCTTTTTTTTCCTAATTCCACTCAAAAATTGCCCTTTTCACCACCAGTGCCACCTCAGCCATGAGCAACACATCATAAATCGTATTTTAAAAAAGAGAAAGCTTTCACAGGCTGTATTACTGTACCAAGATCAAGTCTATGCTCATATGATGAAACAGAACTATTTTGATTACTCAAATCATGTGGGACATAAAGTATTATATTTTTCACTAAAATATTTAGATAACTGAGTCAAAAGTGATAATGTTGTTTAAAGAGCCTAAAAGTGGCGTATATTGTCTGCTTCTCTTGCTAATAGAAAGCTGTCCTGTCTTTACCCCATATCTCAGTTCTTCATGTCCATGAATTAACCTAATTTCATAGTGCTCATTTTGCTTTACACAAAATTTCTACCTCATATCTTTGATCTTTTATTTCTGTTATAACTATTATTACTGATTAATTGGTTTACGTTTTCTAACCAGAAGTCACTAGAAACAAACAAATAAAGAGGCAAGTAGATGAATCTGTAGTCTTTATGGTGAAATATCCTCAGGGAAGTATCACTCAATCGTCCTTTTGTGGCGTTGTCAGAATTATTTTTCAAAGAACTAAGCCATAGAGAATTCTGTCACTAGCTCAGAATCTAAATATATTTTATGAAGAGAAATTGATTTAAGCAAAGGAAGGCTAAGGAGTTTTATTGCACTGAAAAAAGTTTAGTTTAAGAAACTAACACCATATCATAGATGTTTTATTAAAATTCCTCACATTTTTTTTTCTGCTTGGCCTTCTTTATCTTTGCAGCATATGCATTATAACCTACTATGTGTAAAATGTACTCCAACTGTCAGAGTCCTTTGGGAAGCTTTTGAACTCTAATGTTTGAGACTTCCTTATTCATCACCGTGGAAGAAACTATGACAAGCTTAGTGTATCATTGCTCTGGGGACTGCATTGTAACTTGACAAGAGGGTAGAGACAGTGACCTGAAAGTTCTTTTCCATCTCTTGCTTATGTGGTAAAACATCGAGCACCGGTCGTGTTTGCTTTCTCGAAATTATTAAGCAGTTTAACTGGTAGACATGCAACCATTTTGGTATAAAAAAGGTAATCACTGGCAACTCAATATATAGAGTAAAATATGAAAGCGAGGTGAGATTCTGATAATAGATGTCATCCATTTCAAGAGTATTGGAGCATGATGGAGGTTCCATGACTTGAACAATCGTGTTAAACTGTGGTACAAGTTAGGAAGACTGATGACTAGGAAGGAAAAATAACCAGAAAGAGAGTTTGAACTGCTTTCATAATTCCTGCCGTTTCAAAACAAACCACAGAACAATCCCCATGAATTTGCTAGCTTGAGAGCCCTGGCGGGAGCTACAAATGGACGTTCTGACAAGGAAGAAGAATCACACATAGAATCACAGAGCAATTACAGGCATTACTAACTTGAAATAGAAAAATCAAGTCCAGCTGCTTTGCACTGACCGCTGGGGAAAGATCTGGGTTTCTGTTGTCTACAGCAATTCTTGGCAAATCTCATCGACATCAGATACATGTTTCTATGCCTAGTAATTAAAACCCAACACGTTCCCAGCAGTTGCACAGGGGCCGAGGTCAAAAGAGCATGTTGGGACAGCTGAACTAGCTCAGCTGCCTTTCCTGAGGACAATTGTTTTTCATAATTAAGCTTGAAACAGTGTAATTCAAAGAGGAACCACCCCCACCTCCTAAGGCCCATTCTGCTACAGTCAAAATTTCTTATAATGGGCTTTTCTTGGAACAGAGACAGGTATCTGCAATATGATCTGGAAGCCATATTGTAAAGGAAGTTACACTGGAAAATCTATTGTTGCTTTTTTTTATATATATTCCTTCCTTGCTATCCTACCATTTATTTCCAGTATTCATCATGTAAGTAAAATTTATGACAAGCACTTCTAACTACCCTTATTACCACCAAGCACACACATCTCTTTTATTATCTAGTGTATGAATTCAATCAACAACTACGCTTATTTTATATCTACCATGCATCACATACTAGTAATATAATGGTGAGAAGGGCCTGCTCCTTACAGATAGGATAGAAAGCTCACATTGCGAGAGACAGAGAAGTCAGCATAAAATTACAATATCATACTACCAAATACATGAGCACATGTCTCATGGTGCTCATGGGGATGAGGGCACACAAATTTTCAAAGTCATAAAAGGTTGCCTGGGAGAAGTAAATTCAACTCTGATACCAGAAGACATGAGTAGGAATTATCTGGGTAAAGCAAGCGCGGATCTTTTCTCAGTCATTGGAACAGCATGTGCAAAACGCTGAAGGTGAGCAAAACTGTCATATTCCAGGACTTACCGTAGTATGGCTTTTACCCAGATATCTCTGTCTATACTCACTACCTCCACTACTCTTAAAACACACCACTTCCCCCAGCTTTGTCCATTGGTATTCTCTGTATTTTTTTCCATCTAGCCTTCTCAAGGACTTCTCTCTTGCAATTAGCCTTTTTCCTTCAGTTTTATCTATTCTTCCCTCTCTTGGGAATCATTTCATCCATTACAAATACCTTATATTACCTATCAAAAAATAAAGGAGAAGAAAACTTCTCTTGACCCCCATGCTAAGAAGTTTGATGTTTTATCCTGAGGCCGGTAGACAACCAGTGAAGAGTATTAAGCAACCAAATATCATGAGGTTTGACTCCTGGAAAACATCATTCTGGCTGCTATGTGCAGAATCAGTTGGAGGGGCAGAGAGGAAGCAAGAAGACCTATCAGGAGGCTTGCTAGTGGCCTTATCTAGACAGTGGGGATAGACATTAGACCATTAGAGGGATGCAGAGAGAGAGTAATGAGCAGCACCAAAGAGGTGGGGCTGGATCAGATGATTGGTTCAGCCTGTTAAACATGTTAAATTTGCATGTCTGATGAACTTGAAAGTACAGTTGTTAGTCATGAGTTTCCAGCGAATAAATTGGTAGAAATTTTGAAGTCTTTGGCCTATGAAGTCCAATCTTGAAATATTGAGAACTTACACACACACACACACACATATCACCTTGAAGGTACTGAAAAAAATTGAGGAGAAAGCCATATGAATAGTATCTACTAAGAATGCTACTATGTATACCAACTTATACATACTTTAAATTAATCGTTTTCAGGTCTTATTCTGGCTTGTTGCTAACTATTTCATACCCCTGGCTTCCCTGGAATACAATTTCCCCAAGTATAAAATACATAGGTTCAAATACAGAATTATAAGGTCTTTGTCACCTTCCAGCTCTAAAATTCAAAGTGTCTGATTCTCAGAACAATTTTAAACCTAGAGAGAAAATCCTATATTTAATTGAGGTAATTTCCCAGCACCTCAACATGAATCACCTGCAAATCCCATGATTTAAAATTCCAGGCAAAACTTGGCCTCTCTTCTTAGAAAGAGAAGGTTTGGGTCCCCTCCCCCTCCCCCCCAAGGCTGTTTGGATTCACCAACAAGCAGTCCTGAGACAAGGTTTTGAGCACATCTAAGTTATTTGAAAGATAAGGAAAACATCAGTGTGAAAGAAGAAAAATCAAACAAGTAAGAAAAGAGAGCCAATAAAGGGTATGTTTTAAAGCCAGCTCCCATTGTGGGTTACTGGAGCTTAATCCCACCAGAGAAACTTGGGAGGTTAGAGTTATCCCCGCTAGAGAGTGAGAGAGGCGGGGGAGTTATATGCTACCTCCTGTTAATCATTGCTTGAGGGCTGTGCCTATGGCACACCCAGCTTGCTGTATGCAAGCCATAGGGTTCTTCTACAGCCATAGAGTCTCCAAACAAAAAGAAGCAAGTGCTGGAAGTCAGCAGCAGAGTCATAGAGTGAGGGGAGACAAGTAGGCCCAGTTGTTATCTGCTGTACTACATCAGCAGGGAAAATCTAAAGTCTTTACTAGCCCAGAACCCTAAGAACCCCATGCCCTGCGGAAACTGCAGGAGTGTTCCCATAAATTGAAGACACCAGGACTGACTGAAATGTTCCCCAGGCTTCCACGAGTCATTACATAGTCTTGTGATTTACATATATTTCTTAGTATTTACCTTTACATTTTCATAAATATGGACATAGGGATCTGAATGGTAATTAAGATAAGGAAGAATTATTATGACCAATATACAGAACAGAAAATAAGATTCACAGATTTTTCAGATATTTCCTCAGTGCGTTTTATTACCTGGCAATTTGTTGGTGAAATCTTGTTGTGATATAAAACACATTTACATCAAATTTACCTAATTTGTGAGCCTAAGTTGGGAATAGATACCTGACACAGTAATTAGAAATGTTAGTTTTACTTCCCAGAATCGTGAAGTTAATTTAGTCATTGAGAGTAACAAGTCCTGAGCCAGCCCTGATGGCCTACTGGTTCAAGTTCGGTGCTCTCTCTGCTTCAGCGGGCCGGGTTTGTTTCCTGGTCGCAGAACCACACCACCTGTCTATCAGTAGCCATGCTGTGGTGGCAGCTCATACAGAAGAACTAGAAGGACTTATAACTAGAATATACAACTATGTACTGGCGCTTTGGGGAGAATGAAAAAAAAAAAAAGAGGAAGATTGGCAACAGATATTAGCTCAGGGCAAATCTTTCCCTGAAGAAAAAAAAAGTACCAAGTCCAAGTTCTTTAGTAATTTTGCTGTTATTAGTAAAAACATTTCTTTGTATGTTCAAGATGGAGTAAATATTTTCTAACTTATTTCCTCAAATCTCTTAGAGTCCTCTCAGGACAAATTATATTTGGTCATTTTCCAGAAATAGGAAATAAATGATAGACTCTACCATGTTTTATTTTGAACTTTACTGTTATTATTATTATTAATATAGTTACATGACAAGGGTATCTCTCTAACGATTCTTTTAAATAGATGAGGAGGGGATCAATTCTGATTTCTATGTCTTGAGTGTCTAGCCTAGTGCCTTGTGAATGATAAGAGCTCAAAAATGTTTATTAAAATAATATTATTAATATTTTCAACTTCTTTCTCAACTTGAACTCCCAAAGGCTTATGTCTGTATAGTCTCTGGTACAGAGGGCAGTGATCCCTCAACTCTGGAAGCCCAGTAATCATGTGCACAAGTATAACTGAGGAAGGGGAAATTTGCTATGTAACTCTCATATAAGATAGGAACTAGCAAGCCAGCACATCTGTCCAGTGGATGAGATGATTGCAATTGATGACCCTGGCTTGTCCTAGGTAAGGTTGTTTAAAAAGCCCTTGGTTTTGTAACTATAGTGGGTTAAAGGGTGCCCCCTCTCAAAAAAAAAAAAAAAAAAGATATGTCTACTCAGAATTTGTGAATGTGACCTTACTGGGGACAAGGGTCTTTGTGGATGTAATTAAGTTAAGGATCTACAGATGAGATCATTTTGGATCATCAGGGTTGGTCTATATTCCAATAACGTGTCCTTATAAGAGACAAAAGAGAGAAGATACACACACAGAGGAGAAGATACACCCAGAGGAGAGGGCCACGTGAAGAAGGAGGCAGAGTTGTACAGCCACGAGCTGGAGCACTTGAATTACCAGAGCTGGCAAAGACAACGCAAAATTCTCCCCCAGAGCCTGTGGAGGAAATGTGACCCTGCCAACACCTTGATTTCAGACTTCGAGCCTCCAGAACTCAGAATAAATTTCTGACGTGTTAAGTCACCCAGTTTGTGGTTATTTGTTACAGCAGCCACGAGAAATTAATACAGGTTTTATCTTTTCTATAAAAGCTATTTTCAGTCTTACAAGTTACCTTTTGACAGGACTTTCCATTTTCATATCACTTGAAAAGCTGTGAAAGGTTATTACCGTGATGCCAGCTTTGACCTTTTCAGTTTGAGCAAATATGGCAACATGACCAGTGTTCCCTATGTCTGTTCTCATTGAATTCTCAGCACATGGAGCATTTTACTTCCCTGCCCACTTTCAGCAAGGCATGGCCATTTGGCTAGGTCTACTCGAAGAAATACAAACAGAAGGGAGGCACCAGTATTGATTCCCCGTCCTCTTTTTCTTTGCTCCAGTGACCAGTCTTAGTCAGCTTGGACTACTGTAACAGAATACTAGAGACTGCGTGGCTTAAACAGACATTTATTCCTCACAGTTCAGAAAGCTGACACATCCAAGACCAGGGTGCCAGCATGCTCAGGCTCTTGGTGAGGGTGCTCTTCCTGGCTTGCAGATGGTCACCTTCTTGCTGTGCCCTCACGTGGCAGAGAGAGGAAGTTCTGGTCTCTCTTTCTCTTCTGATAAGGGCACTAATCCCATCATGGGGGCCCCACCCTCACGACCTCATCTAAACCTAATTACCTCCCAACAGCCCCACCTCCAAATACCATCATACTGGGAGTTAGGGCTTCTACATATGAATTTTCAGGGAGACACAAACATTCAGTCCATAACATCAGGGAAGCAAGTGATGGAATGGGGGTGCCACTAGAACAAAGCAACAGAGAGCTGCCCTAGAGAATCTCCCAAACAACTGGTGGACTTGACATGAGAAAGAATAAATTTGTACTGTGTTAAACTATACAGACTACTGTGATGTTTTTTACCACAATATAACCCATGTCACCCTGACTAAGAGAGTATATAAAGCTAGAACCAAGAGAGTGTTATTTTTCAGTAAGAATTCTGCTTATAATCCAAGGCGTAGTACCATCAAATGAATTTCTTGGGTTACAACTGTGTGAATCTACAGATTAAAATTCCTCTACGTATAAAGCAACTGACTGAACAACATTGTCACAGGATTTAGCCCATTATACATATAAATTTCCTTAAAAAAACAAATTACTAACTAATGTATGATGTCTAACATATAGAAACATAAAATATGGAAAAGTTTAAATAAAAGCTAATAATTCAATACTATCTGGGACCTGGAAATGTAATATTTTTTTAAATGTTTTTATTATTATTTGATTTAATTTTTGGTTAACATACTATGTTTTAGAGAAAACATTAGTATTTCCACATTCCAATCCCTGAAATCTGTGAATATGCTACTTTGTGCGGCAAAGGGGACTTTGCAGACGTGATTAAGATCCTGAGATGGGGAGATTATCCTGGATTATCTGGGTAGGCCAATGTAATTCCAAGGATGCTTATAAGAGGGAGAGAGGAGGTCAGAGAGGAGAGAATATGCTATGGTGCTGGCTTTAAAGATGGAGGAAGGGGCCACAAGCCAAGGAACGCATTCAGCCTCCAGAAGCTGGAAAAGGCAAGAAAAATCCCTTCTTCCCCTAGAGTATCTAAAAGGAACATAAGTCTGCCAACACCTTGACTTTAGCCCAGTGAAACTGATTTTGGACTTCTGACTCCCAGAATTGTAAGATAATAAATTTGTATGGTTTTAAGCCTCTAAGTTTGTGGTAATTTCTTAGAGCAGCAATAGGGAACTAATAAAGCTTTTATCTAATTTTTTCTTTACTTACGTTGCTTTCAGTCTTAAAAAGTTCTAAAATTTTGCTACCCTCACCTTCTCAGCAGTTTGATATTTCTTATTGCCCTGTGTACTTAAAACGTTTTAGGAACTTTCATTTTAAAATCCCTCAATTGACAACCTATAATGTATTAGGGAGACACAGTTCTAAATTTCACATAGGTGATGACATGAAGAAGAATCGGATTTCTGCTAATCTCAGGAAACGCTTTGCCACTCTGTCCCACATGCATAGAGTTCCTACAGTTTTCCTATTCAAAGCAGGAAAAAGGGGTAGGTGGAGAAATACTAGGTTACATTTTCATCAGGGGTTAAAGAATTTAATACAGCAGAAAAGATTCCACTGACAACCATCCTTTATTTGAAACAACTTTCCCCATCTTTATAAGAAATACATAAACTAAAAAGGAATGGGTCTTCTTGTGAGTTTTGATGTTTAATTATTATTTTTAAGGACCACTCTTTTAAAAAATGCACCCCCCCCATCAGGACCAGGCCCCTGGCCTAGTGGTTAAGTTCTGTGCGCTACGCTTCAGTGGCCCAGATTCAGTTCCCGAGCGAGGAACTACACACTGCTCATCAAGCCTTGCTGTGGTGGCATCCCACATACAAAATACAGGAAGATGGGCACAGATGCTAGCTCAGGGCCAGTCTTCCTCAGCAAAAGAAAAAAAATTGCTTCTGACAGAGACAAATTTCAATTCCTAGAAGAGTAATGAATATGACCACTTTTAAAAAAATATTTGAATACAATGGTTTTTAAAACAAGCTGTATCTTTCAGGCTGGTGGCCACTGCCGTGGCCACCTTTGCTATTAGAGGTATTGCTGGTGGCACTGCAGGTGGTAACGTGGAGGCACTGCTTGGGACAATGTTGGTGACCCTGTCGGAAGCCTGATAAAATATCCTCCAGCTCCCTCTGCCTTTCTTCTGCTGTCTCTTCCCACTGGTAGATACTATCAGGATGCCAACTGGAAGGCAGTCACTGTCAGGGCCTTTTTTCCCCAGAATTGAGAAGAGGTGAGGAATAGTGTCCTGCTGATAGACAAAACACAGTCAGTGCCTCAATAGTCAATAGATCACAAGTTTATGGACAATTAAAAGTTTGCTCTGAATTAATTTTATAAGTTTTCTCAATCCCTCTTGTTTACTTTGCTTCTAAATCATCCATAGATGGAAATTGGACAAAAGCATTGCTCCATTGCTTTCACAAATTTTAAAGAAATTTTTCAAAAAATTCATAAAGATTATATTGAGCTTTCATGTTTTAAAAACATATATAAATTGTTTTTAAAAGCTTGTGATGATGTTGAAATTCCAGACATCATGGAAAATTTATGGGGATTATTCAATCATATTTTAAAAAACCTCCAAAGCACTGCTTTGATCATCTGACGGTTATATTGACCAAAAACCTGATCTCTGCTAAAACAATGAGTTCATTAATCACCCTGACATGTCTATTAACTAGTCACCGCCAACCAGACCAACCAAGATGCTGTCAGCAGTGAGCCCCTAGTGGTACTTCTGGCAGGCTCTGAAATTTCAAAATGCTGGGATGAATGCTACTTCATTGTTTTAGTCTCCCAAGACTCAGACATTTTGACTTAAGAAGAACATGGAGAAGATTATTGTACCATTTTTTTATTCCAAAGTTATTTTCAATATTTTCTAAAGCTTTTTTTTACAGCACTCTGAAAAAAAATTAGGTCAATCAGAGGACAGTTTTTAAAAATATTTACTAATTTTTTTTCATTTAATAACACACACTACATTGAAAGATAAAAGTGCATATACATTTAATATACATTAAGAATATGGTACTGCATTTGAAAAATAGCATAAAGTGTTTGGGGTATCAAAGCAAATATACATATATAAAATTTGCCTTACTGAGACAAAGACAATCTGAATTATTTAAACCTAAATATACAAATCACAAATAAAAGCACAAGTCATCTCAATAACTGTTGAATTGTTTATTCTTTTCCTTTTTCTTGTTTTCCAGTACAAATAATAAATGACAGGTAAACACTTAGTCTCTAGCCAGTCGTAATAAAAATTGCCTCTATTTCTTATTACCTTTTTTGCTCACTCTTTAACAAAGATCATATTTTGTACCCTAAATTTAATACAAAGTTCCTAATGTAACTCACCTGACATTGTCCATGAAATAACTAGCTAGCAATAGCCTGAGATACTTTGCTCTGGGGAATATTCGATGGTACTAAGGAGAAAAGAGCATGGTACTTTGCACTGGGGACCCAATGCAAAGTTCCTCGATGGCTTTGAAGAGAGAGGGAGCCATGTGACAAGGAATGTGAGTGGTCTCTAAGAGCAGAGAGCCAGCAAGGAAACCCAGAAGAACAGAAGATGGGTCTTACAGCTGCAAGGAACTGGACTCTGCCATTAGCCTGAATGATCTTGGAAATGAGTCCTTCCCCAGAGTTCCGGATAGTAAGGCAGCCCAGCCAATACCTTAAGTGTGAGACCCTGAGCAGAGCACCTCACAGAACAGATCCTGGGCTTCAGACCTACAGAACTATAAAACTGTGAGATAATAATTGCAGACTGTTGTTTTAAGCTAGTGAGTACGTAGCGCTTTGTTACACAGCAATAGAAAACTAATACAAGGTGGAACCAAAAGGAGTTCACCTGCACATGGCAGGAGTCGCAGTGTACATTCACTATTTTCCCCAGGATTATGTTAACTTTTCTGCTCTCTGTCATGCTATATCACATAATAACCTCAATTGCCTTAATATTCTTCAATCACATTGATAACATTACACAAAGTGGACCTATTAAGCCAAAAATGGAGAATAATTTCGATGCCATATTTAGTCTCATACATACCACAGGGTAATAAAAACTCCAGAAAGATTTAGGAAGCTGCCATATCAATGATGATTATAGGGGTCCAGAATATCCCAATTAAGATAAATGACAAGTTTTTTACCTGTTCATTCTAACCATTAAGAAAGTGATACAAAACGTAGATTTTGGAAGGAGGATATATTGCATTTAAGAATACTGCTCTGGGCTGGCCAGGTGGCGTAGCAGTTAAGTGTGGGTGCTCTGCTGTGGTGGCCTGGGGCTCGCAGGTTAGGATCCCGGGTGTGCACCAGCGCACCACTTGTCATGCCAGGCTATGGCGGCGTCCCATATAAAGTAGAGGAAGATGGGCACGGAAGTTAGCCCAGGGCCAATCTTCCTCAGCAAAAAGAGGAGGATTGGCGACAGATGTTAGCTCAGGGCTAATCTTCCTCACACACACTATATATATATATATATATAAAAGAATACTGCTCCTACCCTTTTATTGAGGGACAAAAAAGGATGAGAATTTCAAAGGGAACACAGAGCAAGAAAGGTCTTTGCAACAGGAACAAGTTGAGATACAAGTTGCCAACACAACCTTCCCTATATGACTGCATAGATCTGATGTTGCTAGATATGTCAGTCGTGGATAAAGATGCTGTTTATAATCTCTGGAAAGCCCCAGCAGAAGAGATGCAGCACAGAATTCTATAACTCTGCATCAGAGAACCATTCTCTCTTCGTAAAACACAGCACAAAGCAACCCAGAAGCTCTTCCTCAAAAGGAGAATATTATCTGCAAAGGATAGTATAGCTTTTCTCTAAAATCCTAAAAGTCCCAAAGGCTCCATAGGGCATCCCTATATGGGACAGATAGCTCAAGCTCCATTTGAGCTGGGTCATGTGGCCCCAATGGCAGAGCAGCTTGCATGACAGGTTGGGCCCCTTGTAGATCCTTCTTTGGCTCTGGGACTCATATAAAACGGTCAGCTTTTTGTGTTGTTTGGTAAAGAGGTCAAAGCAGCACACCAGAAGGAGGAATGTGCTGCCCACAACTTTTAGAGCCCCATGACGTGTCTCACTTCTTTCTTGCTTGTAGGACAGATCAGATACAATGATTATCCCTCACCTTAGGAGGGATATACAACATGCTCGAACCACTGGAGCCATCAAAATTTAACTGATGTAGCAGGATGCTGAATTTCCTGCTGTCTGGGACATACATGTCTTATAAAAGTGTTAAAATATGTTTATGTGGGATAGCTGTATTTAGTAGTTAAAAGAACTGCTTCCTGATCGCCAGGCCCAATTGCATGATATTACCAATATAGTGGATTAGCATATTTTATGGAATGAAGAGGCAATAGAGGTCCTTGCAGAATACATAATGACAGAAGGCTGGCGAGTTGGAATAGCTTTGAAGTAGGTCAGAATGAATGG
This sequence comes from Diceros bicornis minor, assembly GCF_020826845.1. Classification (NCBI taxonomy): domain Eukaryota; kingdom Metazoa; phylum Chordata; class Mammalia; order Perissodactyla; family Rhinocerotidae; genus Diceros; species Diceros bicornis. The sequence continues at coordinate 51,156,850 of NC_080759.1, read as the reverse complement.
CCAGAAATTGAAAGCCCACTCTTGGTGGTCTTTACTAAAAGATATAGAGAAAAGAACAAGAAAGTGTTCTCCAGATCAATAATTGCATACTAGTTACCAAAAACTATGTTGACTTGCTCTAGTAAAGAAATGCATCTAGAACACCACTTGCAAGTGGAGTCACCACATGACAAAGTTGATAATAATCCATTGTCAGTCTCCAAGGTCCATATCTTTTTTGCATAGACCAGATAGGTGATTAGAATGAGAATATGGTAGAAATCACTATCCCCGCATCCTCCGGTCCTTGAAAGTGACATAATCTTTGCAGACCCTCTAGAAATGCAATATTGCTTTCAGTTAACTAGTTTTCTAGGTAAAGGCAGATCTAATGGCTTCCATTAAACTGGTTCTACTATAATAGCCCTCACTCCACTTATCAGAGAACCAATATGAGGATTCTTCTTTTTGCTGAGCGTGTTCATAGTAAATTATGCATTCAGGAACTGAGAAAATAGCCATTGGGTGTGTTCAGGAACCAAATAGACCCACCGTAAGGTGAATCCCAGAAAAACAGTCCATTTTGTACTTGGCTTTCTACATCCCTAACCTGACTGGCTGACCATTCTGGACTTTTCAGGAACTAGAATGAGCATAGAGTCAATTTCAAGTAATCCTTGAAAATTTGGGGAGTATAGACCTCCCCTCACTTCACAGTCATCATGGTAAGTAACTAAATTTTGAAGACAGGAAGCTGAAATTTCCCAAGTGGGTCACTGGGAGTAATGGGAAGCTGTGCCACTCCTATTTCTATACCTAGGTGTTCAGACCCGTGTATTCTTTTTTTTGTGTGTGTGAGGAAGATCAGCCCTGAGCTAACCTCCATGCCAGTCCTCCTCTTTTTGCTGAGGAAGACTGGCCCTGAGCTAACATCTATTGCCAATCCTCCTCCTTTTTTTCCCTTTTTCTCCCCAAAGCCCCGGTAGATGGTTGTATGTCATAGTTGCACATCCTTCTAGTTGCTGTATGTGGGACGCGGCCTCAGCATGGCCTGACAAGCGGCGCGTCAGTGCACGCCTGGGATCTGAACCCGGGTGGCCAGTAGCAGAGCACGCACACTTAACCACTAAGCCAAGGGGCTGGCCCAGACCTGTGTATTCTACCTTCAACGGAGACAGCTTGAGGTAATAGTTTTTGATATAGGATTTGTACTGCATCTTGGAAGATGGCAACCCATCCGTGTAAGGTGTCTCCTCCAATCTTTCACCTCAGCAATGCCTTCATAAAGATGGTGTATTTCCAGTAGCTTTTGGATGGTAGTAAGAGCAGTAGATGCCATGGTCCTGTGCCCATTGCCACACTCCCTTTGAAGTTTAGTGAGCCTTTTGGTTTAAAGCAATATTACCCTGTACACTGTGCCAGTGAATCAATCCCTTCATAAGTCCTTATATAGTGGTGCAGGTGGAGGCCCTGCAGGCAGAAAAGGCAAACAGGTAGCTGGAAACTTCTTGATTGTAGTAAAGATTAACAGCTGCTGCTTCCAGGGTAGAAGAAACCCAGCAACACAGTGTAATCAATTTACCACCAAGTGGCTGGCAGCGCGATCTCAGGGTTTCAGCGCTGGTCTCTGTTGCTGGGAGGTTACATAGATTAGGGAGCAGTAGTTGTCCATGAGATTCTTAGGGAGATAAGAAGTGTTTTGACAAAAAAAAAGCATAATATAAGTTTTTCAATGCATAATATTAATAATCAGGCATCTAGGCAGTGATGATTCGGAACCTAGTAAGCCTAGTACCCAGGCCTTTCAGGAACTCTGCTACTTAGAAAAGAGGCTTGTTGGTCAAACACATGAGGTATATGTGCTCTAATGCTCACATCGGCCCTTCCAGATTAAGCCCCATTCTTATCCACCTTGGTTTCTGAAGCCTCCCCATATTAGCTGCATCAATGGACTTCTTTTCCCAAATATTGGCCTTGGCTGATAGAGATTCCAGGAAGGAGATTGGAGAAGGGGAGTGAGATTTGGATTTTAATCCTCACAGCCCCCTACTGCAGGCTCTGCAAAGGGCTCTCTCCTTTCAGGTTGCAGGAATGAACCATCTCGCTCCTCCAGCCTAGGGTAGCAACAGTCTCAGTATTTCTAGCATTAAGTCCTCTACATTACCCTGTGAGTTAGTACACCCAAACCTACGTAGATGGTCCATTTATTAAACTCTCTTCAAAGTTTCCTAACCTGTGTGTGCCATCTTTTTTCTGCAGGGGCTCTGACTGACATAACATATGAAAAAAAATGGGGGTAGGGGATTTTAATGAAAGTGAAAAAATGGAAGCCAAGAGGTTCTTTTCAAGTGACTAAGAAAATGAAGACAGTGGATAAAAAGTTCCTAGTAAAAATGTTTTGTTGATACTGAAGTGAGAACCTAGGCAAGTGATAAATCCCAACAGATATAATTCACTGATAATATGTAATCTCTTTTAAGAAAAGCTTTAAGAGTTGAAGCTCCAGGAGTACTAAATTAAAGTTAGATGTAATCTACTTTCACTGATGTTGTTAAACTAGCTAATTGCGTATATTCGTATCAGAGGAGTGAGGCAATTAATATTCAAGTATAAATCTACACCTTCCTCCACCCCACCCCAAACAGGCAAATATTTTCACTACTGTCTTCATTGTAATCCCCATCCGTCTTATGCTGTATCAGTCATCTATTGCCACAATAATGATAGATAACAAACAATACAAAACATCACTAGCTTAAACAATGACTGTTGATTGCTAATGTGCGTGGAGTCAGCTGCGGTTAGGTCAAGTGGCTCAGCTAATCTTGGCTGGGTTTGTACACAGAATGGCTGGCTGGCTGCTGGGTGCCTAAACTCTGTCCCACATGGTCTCTCATCCTCCAGCCGGCTAGCCATGGCAAGTTCTCATGGCAACGGAAGAAGTACGAGAGCAGCAGTGGAGAAAAGAGGACTCTTGAGGCCTTGACTCGGAAACTTACGGTTCCTTCAATCATATGCTACTCAGCCAAACAATTTACAGGGCCAGCCCAGATTCAAGAGATGGGAAAATGGTCTCCATCTCTTTAGTGAGAGGAAAAGCAAAGTCACATGGCAAAGGAAGTGACTGTGGAGAGGGAAAAGTATCAGGGCTCTTAATTCACTCATTCTACCTTGCATGCCTTTATTCACACCTAACTCTCCACGTGAGGACTGGCTGTGCATGTCTTCCCACTATCCAAGACTCATGTCTTCAAAATAATCATGCTTGATTTAGACAATTAAAACTGTAGGGCCTTCTGATTGCAAGGAACAAAGATGGAGACCAGGAACAGCAAGAAATAGGAGTTTACATTAACAGGGGCCTAGGAGAAAGTGAGCGACGGGCCTTAGGAAGAGCAGGGTCCATACACTGATGGCAGACATGAAGACTTCGAGCTTTGTGCTCAGGTGGCTGAATGCCTGACCAATTCTTCATCTTTGTTTCCTGTTCAGCTCCATGATTACCCTGTTCTCTTTTCATGCAATGGAATGCACTTCCCCAGAGGCCAACATGCCCCTTCTCCCCACACTCCTGAATAGCCTTGGAGCAGAGAACAGCTTGCAGGAGGAGCTATCATCAGCAGGGTGGTGAAAGTGGGGCACTCTAAGTTAGACAGCAGTCAGGTGTGGCAGGAGTCCTGCACTTACAATACAGATGCTTTCCCCATTATTATTATCATTATCATGAAGACTGCTTTTCCCTTTTTGCGACTCAAAAACTGCTGTATGAAATGAGCCATACAAAGAAGAAATATAAATTCCTGATGCATCTGTACACAATGAGGAAATGTCCTCCTCTACTAAATTGTCACTTACCGTAACAATAGCAGCCATAATGATAATAACATTTACATTTCCTCAGTGATTTACGATTTTTATAACACTGCCACATATTTGTTTTTTATTTTTCATCACTGTGTGTAGTCGTAGCTCTTCTCTTTCTTGTCCATGTCAACCTGGGCAAGTTTCTGCACTTCTCTGGGTCCAGTTTCCATTGATGGGCCACACCCCAGTCAGGGGTCCCCTAGACCGGGGGGCTCCCAAGAGACTCAGACTCTGTGGGCCATCTAAAGGGGGAAAGTCCTGGGGTAGATTTAGGGAGGTTTGAGGCTGAGATGGAGAATATGTATTTTTGTATTCATTATGAATCTCAAACATTATTGTCCATTCAAATGAGTAGGGTATTTGTTAAAAATTAATATTTCAGCTCACCCCTGCCCAAGAGTCTGAGGGTAGAAGCCAGGAAATCTGAAATTTAGTGAGTACTCCAGGTGATTCTCCTGATTCTTTCTATCCTGTTTGGCTCATGGACAATATTTGTGTATAGTGAGTTAGGCAAAGCTTTTCCCAGGCCACTCCATGCTTGACAGTGTAACCAGCCACAAAGGATATTCACCACTTACACAGGTCTTGTAAGTATATCAAAACATCTGAGACAAAAATTGATCTCTGTTCTCTTGTTTTTCAAAGCACACTCAATTTGTTCTACAAATGAAAAAAGATAATCTAGTAAACTATAAATCATTATATCTGCGTTTAACTACAAATTTGAATACAACTTTTTTAGCTTATTATTTACTTTGAAGGTGAAATCTACAATCTGTCAGATTTAGTGGGAATGCTTACCTCACAGGTTCTTCAGAAAGGAAGGGAACTGAACCTCCACTGGGCATCTAGTCTATGGGAGATACTTTGACAAACATCATCTCATTGTACAAAAATTGCCCAAATGTATTGGTCAGGGGGTTAGGCTCTGGGGTTATTGGCCTGGATTAACATCCTGCCTCTGCCAGTTTCTAGCTGTGTGACTGAGGGCAAGTTACTTAATTTCCTGCTTCAATCTTCTTATCTTTAAGGAAGCATAATGGTGTGACCAACCTGAAAGGGTACTTACGTGGATGAAGGGAATTCAGATAAGCAAATCCTATGGAGTTAACACATGGTAAACACAAAGTAAATATAAACTATTATTACTATTTTATAATTACAAACTCTATTCAGTATTAGTCAAAGGGCTCTTTTAACGTTTCTTAATATTAAACTGACCTATTACTTGGTTTAATTAAGGTTAACAAAAAAATACATCAGTATTAATATATGGTGAATTGGTTTAAGTCTACATTTTAACATGCTAGGTTTTATTATTATTGCCATTATATTTCATCTGTCTTTTACCTGAGTGGAAGGTGTGATATTACCATTAAGCTGCCATTGCCAGACCCCCACTGCATGCTATAGAGTCCTCAAAGATCAAGTCATAAATCCTAGAAATAAATTATACAATTTAGAATTCTATAATTAAATTCTGCTAGTCCCTATTAAAAAGAGGAAAAGCAAGGATTCTCTCTTACCTTCTGTTGAAAGAGTTTTAAGATTAACTTCCTCATGGCTTGGTTCAATCTTTTCACCACGGAATACCTCCAGGGTTAAGAGCTATTTTGCATTTTAACTAGAGGCCTCCATAGCCTTCTGCCTGGCATTTGAAGAACTCTGACTGTGGCGCTAATAAAGGGCAAGCAATAGGGGAAGTGAAGGGCAGTCTTTCCTTTGTCTCTTATTTGTTGCAGCCTTTTAGGAGGAGAAGGGGAAAGGGCTCTGATTAATTTTGTGCCTTCAAGTTTCAGCAATCCCATGACATATTGGAGTGCTTTCCTTTTGTGATTTCAGCTCTGCTCTTGCACCTCTTTTACACACTCCTCCAATGGAAAGCTAACCTTTACGCTTTTATAGACTGCTATTGCTCAGAGTCAAAGCAAGTTGGCAATCAAAGGCTAGGATGGCATTTGAAAGGAAGATCACGCCGCCGATGGGGCTCACAGTACGAGTGCTCTGAAGCCCTTCAGTGTGTCTTTTGAAACCAGCCTTCTCTGCATATCATTTGTTACTAAAATGCTAATACTGTTAGTGTTCAAATTGTCTGCCAAGTCTCTGTAGGCTTTATGTACACTGTCATTCTCAGTGTTCACAGACCTCATTTCAGATTGTTGGACAAAGTACTGGACCTTTCTTCTGATTTATAGCCATTCAATCTCCTTTACGGCTGTTTTACTGATTGATATGTGTTATGCAGCCAGAAGGTGATTACCCATACTGCCTTTTCCTGCTTAAACATATTGGCAGTTAGATTAGATATTATAATAAGTTCAACTTTCTCTGTGGAGATGAGACTGCTAACTCATAACCTCTGGGGCTTTTAGATATATGGGAGAGTTTGGTTTGTTTGATTTTCAATTCACCTATCTGATCTCCTCTCTAACTTCCCCTTGCCTTTAGAGGTGCATGTTAGTAAGAAGCTATAACATTCAACACTACTTTACTAGTTCCATGTGCTACAAGGCCTAACCACTTGCAAATCTCTTTTTTGTGGGGGAGGGGGGGAGGTAGGGGGATAGGAGGGTGGTAGGAATAGGATGTAAGACAAAAATTGGAAGGTGGCTATAGTAGGGCTGTATCATCTTTCTCTTTCATTTCTTATATGGAAAGGGACTTTGATAAGACAGAGTAAAAAGGATAATGTCTTTGTTAGCTTAATAGCACATCAGCTTTATGCTACTGGAGTGGACATCACTGCCATTGACTATGCTCTGTGGTGAAAAAATATGAATGACTGAAAGTTTTAAGGAGATAGTGTGATCCTCGTCCCTGCTGTTAACTTAAAAAGCAAATTCACCTATTATTTTATCTCAAAAAGAGTTTATTCAGGAATAGCCAAAATAATTGCAATTCAGAATGTGCATGCTATGGTGAACCATAGACAAATCCAGAGAACAAAGGAGGGGAGCAGCTTTTATAGAGAAAAAGGGGGAATGGGGAGAGGCCAAGTCCAGTCTAAAGGAAAGTCAACCGGGGGAAAGTAACAGTTCAGGGCGGCCACAGCTTCTCATTAGCTGAGCTGCTGGCATTTCTCATTGAGCGGCTGTTGCTGGGTGAGGAGAAAAATCTTCCTTCAGTAGTAAAGTAGTTTTACTTCCTGTTGGAGATGCAAGCATCTGTCTCCTCCTGTTTGGCGTAATTCATAATGTATGACAGGGCGTGAGAGCTCCCCCTACAGGCCTTTCTGACTCCAATTTAGTTCAGATTTCTTTTATTAATTTCCACACTGCCTCCCCAAAGGAATCAGGGAGAACACAGGTTCGCATGCTTTCTCACCAGGATTAAGCCTAAACTGGGAGCTGAAGGTAAGGCAAAGAGGAAGAAAAATATCTAGCAAATCTCATATGAGGAGATAAACCACTAAAAAAATAAAAATAAAAAAAATAAAACAGGATATCAGGATAGAAAATAACTCTGAAACAAGTACAGAAATATTTTGTACCATTGTCTGAGTTATTGATGTATATAACATTAGCTAATAGTGACCGTCTTTGATTATAATGGATGGTGTCCACAAGCCCACAATATACTATGGACCTAATAAAGGGGCAATATTTAAAAACTAATGAGAACAGTGTATTGGGAAGGGCACTGGTCTCTAGGTTAGAAAACTGAGGGCTTTTTTCTTGCTTTTCACTTTTAAATCCTGTGAGTTGGAGCAACCCATATATGAAATGGTGAAAATAATCTCTTTCCTGAGATTATTATAATCTATTCAAAATGTTTTTAAAAATCTAACAGACCTCTACAAATATAAAGTAATATCACTAGCAAAGTAATCCTAGTCTTTAACACACTGACTTTTGCCACCAACTGCCCCCCATCTAATTGCCATCAATAATTTATCTTAAATTAACCTAGCTCAGTATTTTTCAAACTGGAAATCATGAAACTTTCATTCTAACTCTCACAGCCTGTGGAGATTAAACACTAGACAGTAAATTGGCCTTTGTCACCATTTCCCTGAGGGTCTCCCTGGGAATAGCTCCCCTATTTCAGACTTCAACATACCAGGACTGAGAAGTGATCTCTGACTGAATTCTTTAGAACATCCTCTTTATCTAAGCTGGACTTAGACAAAATAATTACTGCACATTCTTTTGAAAAGCAGAAAACCAGAGTCAGTCAGATCCCTGCTTCAAGCTGATCCAGGTTTGCCTCTCAGCTTTTGCTGGATATAATCCAAGTTACCCTAGAGATCTTGAAGCTGGAGTAAAGAAAGTATGCTTGGCCTGCTGAGTTTGTTCTGTAAACCCTGACATTTAGAGAGAATCACCACGCTTGAACCTTCATATCTGGGGTGTGCAATCAGGATGAAGGGGAAAAAAGATATTTACAATTATTTAATGTTGCCAACATGGAGTCTGGGTACTTAGAGATGGCAATTTAAACACAAATAAAAAACAAATGGTAATTATGTGACATGATGGGGGTGTTAGCTAACCCTATGGTTGTCATCATTTTGAAATATGTAAGTGCACCAAATCAACACATTGTACACCTTAAACTTACACAGTGTTATATGTCAATTATTTCTCAATAAAGCTGGAAGAAAAACATAAATAAAAATTGGATTTGATTTTTGTTGTTACCTAACCTCTGTACCAAATCAAATGGATTATGAGACTTGAGAAATATAAAGCAATGTAAAGAAATAAAGTCTACAGATTTACCTTTATAATTAAAATTCTGGCTTTTTAAAAGCTTACAATGATGTTTAGTGTAAAAAAATACCCAGCATAACATCATGAAAATAAAGACTCAGGTCACCATTTGGTAGCTTGTAGGGTCACCTACAATAAAGCTTTTATTCTACTCTCTCCACTGTTTTAGAGACACAGATTTGAAATTATAGCCATAGTCATTTCTTTTAAATTCATGTACTTTAAATTTTTTAAGAGAAAATTATTTTATTTTCAATGATGAATTATTCAGTTTTTATGCTTAGCACTGTTAAATCTTTTAGATTTTGACAAGGTTTTAAGACCATATTAACAATCAACCTCTAACAATTACATTGCATTTGAACTCTAAATAGAAATACTAAATGCATTCCTATTTCTTTAAGTTTTTATTTAGAATGTGTCTTTTTGGCCAAATAAAAAATATTTTAATTTCCTTAAAAATTCAAAATGAGGGAAGGCTTGTGACACTCGTACAGCTCTGTAACTCAAATCAATTTTGTCCATGTAAAAAGATATCACTGTTGATTTTAAACCTCATGAACTTCCCAGGTGAAATCTGAAACTGTTCCATACACAGAGGGCAAGGAGAGACCAAAGAAAGAGGCAGACCACTCCAGATAGGTAGGTGGCAGGTTTAATAACCAAGGGAACTTACATACAAGTCTTGTCTTGGGCACCCATCTGCCAGAATCTTAAAAGTTTATATAGAGGCTTTAACGGAGTTCAGTCATTTATACCATCCAGATGGTCTCAACAACATCTTACTCTCTGAAGGCTGCATCCTTGAAACAGTTCCCACTGTGGGAACAGTGGGCAAAGTGTACATTCCAAGGACAGGAGAGGGGCTGAAGAGCCTCTGATTGCCCAGGTCCAGCTCACAGGTCAACCGGCTGTCATGTCCTCTCAATGACCTCCTCCAACAATCATTTAGCTTTTTTTTTTCACGGAGCATCCTTGTAAGTGATCTCAAATCCTCTTTGAAAAAGAAGTGGGATAGGAATAAAAAATTTTCAAAATAAATTTCAAAAGATTTAGTTAATCTGTGATATCATTAGAGAAAAAGTACATCAGTAAGATGCTGTTTTGAAATAAATGTGAGATGTTATCAGTCAGAATGGGCTAGGTATATTGCAGTAATAAACAACCTCTAAATTTCAGTGGCTTAAAAGCACAACCATGGTTCTTTTCTCCCTTACACTTCATGGCTGTTGTGGTTAACTAGAGACTGCTCATCTCAGTCTCTCAGGATCCAGGCTAATGAGGCAGCCACTGTTTTGAACTATGGGGGTCATTCTGAGGATAGAGGGAAAGAGGGTACTTTTGAGAACCTTGGGTCAAAATTAAAATGCAGAGCCCAGAAATGATACACAGCATTTCCAGTCTCAACTCATTGGTCAGAAATGGATTTGTGGCTCTATTAATCTTAAGAAGTCAGAGAATGAACCAACCTTGTGCCCCAAAACTGGGGAAGAAAAAGACATGCATTATAAGTAATCCGAAAGACCCTTCTAATCAACAACATTTCACCAACCAATACACTTACAGCCTATCTGAGTGAGAAAACTTAAAAGATGTCCATCCAGTACGCCATGAAGCTCAAAGGCTTGGATCTCTGAATGATGTACAGTAATATCTATGTCAGGACTACATAGCTCATCATTAAGCTACTATCTCTCAGCTTGAATTCCACCTTTCTATATCCCACTTTATGATACTGAGATTCTGCAAACCATATTTTCTCTTTTACCAGCTGACTCCCAGTTAGGCTTTGCAGAAGAGGGTTCTAGAAGAAGACTGGAAGACTAGAAGAAGAAAAATATACATGATGCTTGCTTTTCGATCCTGTAAAATCACTCCAGTAATACTGCTTCAGTCCATCAGTGGCGTTTATTCCAGTAACAGCAACTGATTAAAAATTATACTTTGTAATTTTCGACTCTCCCCAAAGAGCCTTATTTTGGCCCATCAAAGATAGCAGCACCAGCTAAGCGGAGGTAAGCACCACTCCGTCGAGATCTACACTTCATCTCCAGAGAGCTCCTCCTCCAAATTTACCAGTCAGGGGGCTGAATCACAGCTCAGACTCCAGATCTGTAATAATTCTAACATTTCCCTTCAATATCAAGCCCCTGGGACTGGTACCTTCTTCCATTAGATACTCTCTATGTGAAGCCTTTAATGTTCCCTTTCTCCCTTTGCACATAACAATGTTTCATATTTAATTCTCTGTTAAAATAACTGATGTGTTTTTTGTCTCCTGACCCGACTCCTGCCTGACTGACGTAGTATATATTTCAGGTTGGAACCAGTACCTCTTGACCCAGGGAACTGTATACTCTAAAAACAAGCTATTTTTCAACAACCCACCCCATAAAAAACTGTGGATCAGGGACAGGCTATCTACAATAAACACTCCTATTTAGAAAGTAGAAAGAATATGAGATACTAAGCTGTTGAATTTCTGGGGCTGGGCAGAAATTCCTAAGGGAAGGGAAATGTTCATGATTATGCCCTGGTTTTGCTTCCCAGGAGGGGATACCCAGTCCATTGTTTTCTTTGGCCCTATGTTTCTAACTTTTGGAAGGCCCTTCATTTTCCATTATCCTCTTAGGCCACCTCTGAAGAGGGTATTGGTGAACATGCCTTCTGTGACAGTCTGGATCCTGTGAGAAACAGAGGCCAAGAGAGTATTAAACATGCAAGAAATGTATTAAAAGCAATGCCTGTGAGAGAAAACAGGGAAGGTACCAGGAGAAGCTGGGAAAACTTCAGATCATGGGTTTGAGCCCAAGGAGAGGAGAGAGAGAAGGAAGTGAGGAAAGATGGAAGGAAGGGAGGGCTGAAGTACGTTAAAATGCAGGGCAATTCTAAGGATATTTTGGCAAGGACATCAGTGAGTCCTTGAGACAGTCAGCTGTCAGAGGGGCCCTGAATGTCCCAGGAATGAGCCTGCCCATATTCAGTTATTAGCTGGAAGCAGATCATAGGAAGTGTAGCCTCAGCACACATGTGACCATGGTTTCAGAGGGACCACTGGAACCATTGCTCATTACGCTCTCTGCTGTTGACAATGTGAGTAGCACATCTTCATGGCCACCATACTCTCTTTTGGGATTGAACACCTTCTCAGATTGTTTTCCTCCCATAGAAATGTGAGACTTCAAGGTTGCTCAATGTTCAAAACAGTAAAACGTAAAGCAGGGTCATGTTTTCTTTGCCAGTATAGCTTTCTCAAACACTTAGGGTCTTGTCTCTTTTATTCTAGTCAGCAGCATGTCCCAAAGCCACATCCATAGTTTCTTCCAAGACTTTTACTCTCCCTCTCTGGATGTAATTGCTGCTATCTGGAGCCTATCGAGTTTCCAGGAGAAAGCCACACTCTGGTCTCTTTCCCCTAAGCCATTTTGTCCCACAAAAAGGTTTAATGGGTTGCACCTAAGCCATTCAAAAGTTGAACAATGGATTTGAAAGCTGTACCCTTAATTTGATTCTTGCATTTAGACAGTGGTTTAATCTGATTTTGTTGTTCAGATAATTTCTTTGTCTTTTACTATTTGGGATTGAAAAGCAGTTACTTCTTCCAAGCCTACAAGAAACTGAATATCTACTCTCAATTTTCTTTATTCCTGCTTGCAAACCAGCAATCAGGTTCTCTTTCTTTTAGTGCCTTTTCAAATGGAGTGGCAAACATACCTAATAACAATCTGTTTTCCAGACTCTTGCACTAATGCTACATGTTCATTAGGCACATTATATGCTTTCCAAGTTTATTCAGGCAACAGTTTCACCAAATAATTTGCCACTACATAACGAGGATCACTTCTTTTCTGAATGATCATGCATTAACATGATCATGCATTAACTTGCCCTACAAGGACACGTCATTGGTCAGAACTATTTACATGGCTCCAGGAAACCACAAGGAGACAAAAAGTTCATTCCTGATATGTACCTGGGGAGGAGAAAAATGAGAATAATTAAGCAGACAGAAAAAGGACTTCCTGAATGGTTTTACAAAAAATGTTGATACACCAGTACCAGTATCAATTTGCTCATTTTATCCACTCAAATTTCTTTTGCCATTAATATAAATAGAGCTAATTACTTGAGCATGGTTATACCAGATTTCCAACATGCAATAACATCACTCCTAGTGATCTGGAGACTCTGCAAAGACAGCACAGAGTGTGACCTTAGGGCATCTGCCTGTGATCTGAGGACTGTTGCCAGTGCCAGAAAACTGAGAAAATATAAAAGGAGAAAGAAATGTTTCCTTCAATTCCTCTTCCATCCTATTTGGGATACTGTAAACTTTTAGACATGTAAAGAAGAAGAATCTTTTTGGAACTCTTTAAATACAAGTTGTGCTAATCATCTGTTCGCAAACCCATTCTCTGATTATACGTCTCCACACGTTGGTGGAACTTTTTGCTCCTTTTCTCCATAATTGCCCCTTAAACCACAGAGAAGGAGGGGAGTGACATCAGCATCATGGCAGAGTGAACTTCCCACTTTGAACTCTCCCCCTCTAAGACACAACAAAAAAGACATTCATATTCCAACAGAAACTATTCACACAACACAGGGGACATCTGAGGCACCCAGGCAGCCATACACCCGAGGACTGAGGTGCTGGAATCCCCAGAGGAAGTGGAAGGCGGTAAGAGGAGCTCCTTTCCTTCCCCAAGGACTGTGACCCAGAGACTGAGACCATGCGGCTCTCAGAGGAGGGGGAGGGGCGGCTCACCACGTGAAAAACAGCACTCTCCAAGACCCCTCACAGCCCGAGGAGATCCCCCTATGGAGGGATCGGAAATGTTGTAAAGAAAGTTTCAACAAGCTAGCCCCTCAGGAGAGCAGAGAGCCACAGCCAGGCGAGAAACCTCTGAGATCAGGGAGGCGAAAGTAAGCGCCCCTCACCCACCCAGCCTACCCAACTGGTGCTTCAGCACAGCGGTGCTTCAGCACAGCGGTGCTTCAGCTCAGCCCTGTCCCCAGAGGCAGCAGCCCCCTGGTGCCTGGGTCCCACCAGTAGTGAGGCGAGCTTGCGCCGTCGCACCAGAGGCAGCAGCAGCTCAAGCCCCACCACACCACAGCCCCAGCTGCTCTGGCTGGACCAAGCCAACGCCCCAGCTTCCCCAGCTCCCTGACCACCGCCTCAGCTCCTTCAACTGGACCAAACCCTGCCCCCAGCTCCTTCAGCTTGACGGCCCCCCCCACCCCTGGCTCCAGCGGCTTCGGCTTGGCCTGTGCTCAGGCTCCAGCTGACTTGGTGCCAGCAACTTCAGCCCACCCCACTCCAGTTCCAGCTTCTTTGGCCCAGCGGTGCTCCAGCTCTCCCTTCTTTGGCCTAGTACACTCCAGTTCCAGCTTCTTTGGCCCAGTGCACTCCAGTTCCAGCTTCTTTGGCCCAGTGCACACAAGTTTCAGCTTCTCTGGCCCAGCAGCACTCCAGCTCTTCCTTCTTTGGCCCAGCGCACTCCAGTTCCAGCATCTTTGACCCAGCAGTGCTCCAGCCCCTGCTTCTTTGGCCCAGTGGCACTTCAGCTGCAGCTGCTTCAACCCACCAACACCCGAGCCCCAGCTGCCTTGGCCTAGCTGCACTCCAGTCTCAGCTGTTCCCATGCTTCCCCCACAGCAGCCTCCACTCAGCCACACCTCAGATCAGCCAGGGGCTGACAAGAGTGCCCGCAGATTGAGGCGGGCCAGAATACACAGCCGTTGACCCCCACCTAGCAGCAGCAAGAGGAAACTGTGACCATATATTTTCACTATGAGGAAAAATAAGCCAACACCAACAGGCACCATGCAAAAATATATTAAATCTGCAGACCAAAAGGAAAATGACAAGCACCCAGAAGTCAACCCAGAAAGTGCAGAAATGTATAATCTTAATGACAGAGAATTCAAAATAGCCATCACAAAAAAAGCTTAATGAAATAAAGAAAACACAGACAGACAAGTCAATGAAATCAGGAGTTTCTTCACAAAAGAGATTGAAACTTAAAAAAAAAAACAATCAGAAATCTTAGAGATGAAAAACACAATGGAGGAGATAAAGACAAATCTGGAAGCCTTAAGCATCAGAGCTTACAATATGGAGGAAAGAATTGGCAATATTGAGGACAGCAATGCAGAAGTGCTCCAGATGGAGGGGTAAAGAGAACTAAGACTAAAAAGAAATGAAGAAACTCTCCAAGAAATATCCAACTCAATTAGGAAATCCAACATAAGGTTTATAGGTATTCCAGAGGGAGAAGAGAGGGAAAAAGGAGCAGACAATTTGTTCAAAGAAATAATATCTGAGAACTTCCCAAACCCTTGGGAAGGGGCCAGAAACACCAGTGAATGAAATAAATAGATCTCTTAAATATATCAACTTGAAAAGACCCTCTCCAAGGCATATCAACTTGAAAAGACCCTCTCCAAGGCATATCAACTTGAAAAGACCCTCTCCAAGGCATATGGTAGTAAAGCTGGCAAAAGTCAACAACAAAGAAAAAGTATTAAGGGCAGCTAGACAAAAAAAAATAGCATACAAAGGATTTCCTATCAGGCTTTCAGCCAATTTCTCAACAGAAACTTTACAGGCTAGGAGAGAGGGGAATGATATCTTCAAAATTCTGAAGGACAAAAACTTTCAGCCAAGAATACTCTATCCAGCAAAAATATCCTTCAGATATGATGGAGAACTAATAACTATCCCAGATAAACAAAAGTTAAGAGAGTTCATTGCCACAAGATCCGCACTACAAGAAGTGCTCAAGAAGGCCATCATCCCTGAGGAAAAAAAGAGAAAGGGGATTCAAAGTTTTGAATGAGGAGGAAAATAGGTCGACAAAACCAGAAAAATTGCAGTCCTCTATCAAAATAGATTAGCAAACACTTAATTATAAAACCAAAGATCAAGGGAAGGTAAGCAGCAAACATAAATATAACCTCATCATGTTAACACACACTCACAACACAAGAAGGAATAGGATGTGACAACAATAACATAGAAGGGGAAGAGGATAGGGATCCAATTGACTTAGTGTAATGGAATAAGAGGCCATCAAAAAATGGACTATCACATCCATGAGATTTTTTATACAAACCTCATGGTAACCACTAACCAAATAATCAGAACAGAATCACACATGATAAAGAAAGAGAAAGTAAGAGAACCCCCATACAGAACTACCAAACTAAATTGGTAGTCCAAAACACACAGGACGAGAAACAAGAGAAATGCAAAAAAAAAAAAAACGGAAAAAGAGCGATAAAATAAAAACAACAAGCCCCCATATATCAATAATTACCCTAAATGTAAATAGGGTGAACTCTCCAATCAAAAGACACAGAGTGGTGGGATGGATTAAAAAACAAGACCCAACAATGTGCTGCCTCCAGGAAACACATCTCAGCTCTAAAGACAAACACAGGCTCAGAGTGAAAGGATGGAAGACAATACTCCAAGGTAAGGGCAAACAAAAGAAAGCAGCTGTTGCCATACTTATCAGACAAAGTTGACTTCAAGATAAAACAGGTAATGAGAGACAAAGAGGGGCAATATATAATGATAAAAGGGACACTCCCCCAAGAAGACATATCATTTTTAAATATATATGCACCCAATACAGGAGCACCAAGGTACATAAAGCAACTATTAACAAACCTAAAAGGAGATATTAACAACAACACAATAGGAGTAGGCGATCTTAACACTCCACTCTCATCAATGGACAGATCATCCAGACAGAAAATAAATAAGGAAATAATGGACCCAAACGAAAAACTAGATGAGATGAACTTAGACATATACAGAGCACTCCATCCAAGCACAGCAGATGACACATTCTTCTCAAGCACGCATGGAACATTCTCAAGAATAGACCATATGTTGGGAAACAAGGCATGCTCTTATAAATTTAAGAAGATTGAAATCATAACAAACATCTTTTCAGACCATAATGCCGTGAAGTTAGAAATCAACTACAAGGAAAAAACCAGGAAAGTGACAAAGCTGTGGAGACTCAACAACATGCTACTAAACAACCAATGGATCATTGATGAAATTAAAGGAGAAATCAAAGCATATCTGGAGACAAATGAAAATGAAAATACACCATACCAACTCATATGGGATGCAGCAAAATTGGTCCTGAGAGGGAAACTCATAGCACTACAGGCCCACCTTAACGAACAAGGAAAAATCCCAAATAAGCAACCTCAAACTATGCCTAATAGAATTAGAAAAAGAAGAACAAAGAAAGCCTAAAGTCAGCAGAAGGAGGGAAATAATAAAAATCAGAGCAGAAATAAATGAAATTGAAATTAAAAAAACAGTAGAAAGGATCAATGAAACAAAGAGCTGGTTCTTTGAGAAGATATACAAAATTGATAAACCCGTAGCGAGACTCACCAAGAAAAA
Organism: Diceros bicornis minor; assembly: GCF_020826845.1. Classification (NCBI taxonomy): domain Eukaryota; kingdom Metazoa; phylum Chordata; class Mammalia; order Perissodactyla; family Rhinocerotidae; genus Diceros; species Diceros bicornis. The sequence continues at coordinate 51,139,861 of NC_080759.1, read as the reverse complement.
GAGAAGGCTCAAATAAATAAAATTGGAAATGAAAAAAGAGAAATTACAAGACACCACAGAAATATAAATGATTACAAGAGAATACTATGAAAAACTGTATGCCAACAAATTGGGCAATCCAGAAGAAATGGATAAACTCCTAGACTCATACAATCTCCCAAAACTGAATCAAGAAGAAATAGAGAACCTAAATAGACCAATCACAAGTAAAGAGATTGAAACAGTAATCAAAACCCTCCCAAAAAATAAAAGTCCAGGACCAGATGGCTTCTCTGGAGAATTTTACCAAACATTCAAAGAAGACTTAATACCTATCCTTCTCAAACTATTCCAAAAAATAAAGGAAGGTGGAACACTTCCCAACACATTCTACGAGGCCAAAATCACCCTGATACCAAAACCAGGCAAAGACAACACTAAGAAGGAAAACTACAGACCAATATCCCTGATGAACATAGACGCAAAAATTCTCAACAAAATATTGGCAAATCAAATACAGCAATACATTAAAAAGATCAGACACCATAATCAAGTGGGATTTATACGAGGGACACAGGGACGGTTCAATATCCACAAATCAATCAATGTGATACACCACATTAACAAAACGAGGAATAAAAACCATATGATCATCTCAATAGATGCAGAGAAGGCTTTTGACAAGATCCAACATCCAATTATGATAAAAACTCTCAACAAAATGGGTATAGAAGGAAAGTACCTTAACACAATAAAGGCCATATATGACAAAACCACAGCCAACATCATACTCAATGGGGAAAAACTGAAAGCTATCCATCTGAAAACAGGGACAAGACAAGAGTGCCCACTCTCACCACTCTTATTCAACACAGTACTGGAGGTTCTGGCCAGAGCAATTAGGCAAGAAAAAGAAATAAAAGGAATCCAAGTAGGCAATGAAGAAGTGAAACTCTCACTATTTGCAGATGACATGATCTTATATATAGAAAACCCTAAAGAATCCATTGGAAAACTATTAGAAATAATCAACAACTACAGCCAAGTGGCAGGGTACAAAATCAACTTACAGAAATCAGTTGCATATCTATATACCAACAACGAACTAACAGAAAGAGAACTCAAGAAGACAATCCCATTTACAATTGCAACAAAAAGAATAAAATATCTAGGAGTAAATTTAACCAAGGAAGTGAAAGACCTATACAATGAAAACTATAAGACATTATTGAATGAAATCAATGATGACATAAAGAAATGGAAAAATATTCCATGCACTTGGATTGGAAGAATAAACATTGTTAAAATGTCCGTACTACCTAAAGCAATCTACAGATTCAATGCACTCCCAATCAGAATCCCAAGGGCATTCTTCACAGAAATAGAACAGAAAATACTAACATTCATATGGGGCAACAAAAGACCCCATATAGCTAAAGCAATCCTGAAAAAGAAGAACAGGGCTGGAGGCATCACAATCCCTGACTTCAAAACATACTACAAAGCGATAGTAATTAAAACAGCATGGTACTAGTACAAAAACAGACACACAGATCAATGGAACAGAATTGAAAGTCCCAAAATAAAACCTCATAGCTATGGGCAGCTAATCTTTGACAAAGGAGCTAAGGACATACAGTGCAGAAAGGAAAGTCTCTTCAATAAATGGTGCTGGGAAAACTGGATAGCCACTTGCAAAAGAATGAAAGTAGACCACCTTCTTTCACCATACACAAAAATTAACTCAAAATGGATCAAAGACCTGAAGGTGAGATCTGAAACTATAAAACTCCTGAAGGAAAATATAGGTAGTACACTACTTGTCATCAGCTACAAAGGGATCTTTTTGAATTCCATGTCTACTCACACAAGGGAAACAAAAGAAAAAATAAACAAGTGGGACTTCATCAGATTGAAGAGCTTCTACAAGGCAAATGAACCAGGATCAAGATGCATAGGGAACCCATCAGCTGGGAAAAAATATTTGGAAACCATATATCTGACAAGGGATTAATCTCCGTAATATATAAAGAATTCACACAACTGAATAACAAACAAACAACCCAATCAAAAAATGGGCAGAGGAAATGAACAGACACTTCTCCAAAGAAGATATAGATGGCCAATAGGCACTTGAAAAGATCCTCAACATCACTAATCATTAGGGAAATGCAAATCAAAACCACACTAAGATATCATCTTACACCTGTTAGAATGGCTATAATCACCAAGACAAAAAGCAACAAATGCTGGAGAGGCTGTGGGAATGCAAACTGGTGCAGCCTCTATGGAGAACAGTATGGAGATTCCTCAAAAAATTAAAAATAGAAATACCTTATGATCCAGCTGTCCCACTACTGGGTATCTACCCAACGAACCTGAAATCAATAATCCAAAGAGCCTTATGCACCCCTATGTTCATCGCAGCATTATTCGCTATAGCCAAGACATGGAAGCAACCCAAGTGTCCCTCGACTGATGATTGGATAAAGAAGATGTGGTATATATATATACCATGGAATACTACTCAGCCATAAAAAAAGAAAATTGTCCCATTTGCAACAACATGGATGGACCTGGCGCGTATTATGTTAGGTGAAATAAGCCAGAAAGAAAAAGGAAAACAGTGCATTATTTCACTCATATGTGGAAGATAAACCAACACACGGACAGATAGAACTGTTTGGTGGTTACCAGGGGCTAAGGGGGTGGGGGGTGGCCACAAGGGGTGGAGGGATACACTTATATGGTGACTGATAAACAACAATGTACAACAAAAATTTCAGAAGAAGAAAATAAAAGAAAAAAAAGGAAAAAAATAAAACCACAGAGAAGGAAACTTCTGTTGATAATTTCACCCTATTGTGGGAATGTTGAGAGGGCAGTTTCTGTCCCTCTTTCTCCCCTTCTTTGCACCTATAGATAAGTGGTAAAGTGGCTAACTAGACGAGTGAGATTAAGGATAGTCTGACATTTATTAGGACATAAGCATCACAGTTTAATCATCATGGTTTCAACTCGTACCTTGACATTAATTATTAACAGCATCTCCTTTCACTGTTAAGTGTCTCAGCATTGGCAGAAAATTGTGTGATCTCTCTCGTTGCAGGTTCCCAATGATACATGGCTTGTTTCTCACCTCCTGCTTCCTCTTAGGTGTCTACCTATGTTCTTGGGCAGCAGATCTGGAGCTTCTACTCTCTGTACCGTAACTCCTCTTAAGTGAGCCCTCTTTACTTTGAAAAGTCATGTATAATGGTTAATTTTTTCTGTGAACATGGCTAGGCTATAGTGCCCACTTGTTTGGTCAGACGCTAGTCTAGACGTTGCTGTGTAGATATTTTGCAGACATGATTAACATCTACAGTCAATTGCCTTTAAGTAAAAGAGAATATCCTGGATAATGCAGGTGGGCCTCATTCAATCACTTAAAGGCGTTAAGAGCAAGAAATGCAGTTTCCTGAAGAAGAAAGAATTCCGCTTCAAGACTGGATCGGAGAAATCCTGTCTGAGTTTTCCAGCCTGCGGACCTGCCTTACAAATTTTGCACTTGCCAGCCCTTTATATATATATATATATATATATATATAATCTTACTCCTTCTGTTTCTTTGGAAAATAATGACTGATACACCTGCTGTTCTGCAACTTTTCCATCTGACTATGGATGTAGCTGCAAGACAAGGTCAGATTCGTTTGATAAATACCAGTTGTCTTTGGTAACTAGAGTTAAATGAAGGCTTTAAGCCTCGTCTTCTACTACGTGGTTATCAGGTTACCAGGTGATTTGCTATAATGAAAATATGTTTTAGAGAAAATAAATAATTTTTTTTTTTAGCAAGAAGGCACAAAAGCAGTATTACAACCTATTCTTAAAAAAATCACTGAAGACGACACTGTTTATCTCAGACACTCCAACAACTCCATGGATTGAAAGGTTCATTCTAAAATGGATGAAATAATATTTTGATGGCAGAATCATTCAGGCTTCTAGTGAGGTCAGATGATAGTGTCTTCAGAAAGCAAAGGCTGTAGACCTAACTACTGCTCATTAGTCCTTGCTAGATCCTATCAGTTTGCTCATAAAAGGATGAGGTGCCCACACCATCTCTCTAGCCACCCTCATCACGTCAACACCACTCAATTCTCTAGTTAGGAAGTATTTTCAACAATCCTTATTGTTAGATTTCACTAATAATTGTGATTTTTCAACCCCTATTGCTAACTCCTGAGATGTAGATTCCAGATTAAAGTGTTTCAAATGATAGCCAGCCCTAGGGTACAAGTTATATTTATCTAGATACTAATTCCACTGATGATAATAAAAATATAGTTAAAATAATTTCTCATGCAGAAATTTAACAATCACATGGGTCATCAAGTCTAGGTTATCATTTATCCCAATACAGAGTCAATGATAGACTAGAATGTGAGGCATTGGCAAAAGAAAGATATATAAAATCTTACTGCATTAATTAAACAAAAGTAGAGGATAAAACATTGGATAAAGTAAAATTACAGAAATGCGAGTAACAAAGGAAGGACTTAGCAATTGAAATCTCATTTCTTTACATAGTTGATCTAAGCAGAGCTGTCTCACAAAGTAGTTCCATTTTAACAATTTAAAATATATTTTTAAATATCTATTGTTCACGGTATTGGAAATTCAGCAAAAAATTGAAGATATAAAGTTCCTGCCTTTGGGGATCTGGCATTCTAGTGGGAAAAGCAGGTAAAACAAACAAACAAAAAAAACCAAATAGCGTGGTACAATATAATATACTAATACTATAAATATATCCTTATATAGTTCAGTGATAAGTGCTATAAAGAAATACAAATCAATGTGAAAGTAAACAAATGGGGGAGGATTCTGTTTTAGAAATCATGCCTTTTTCCCTACGGTAGGTCTTTACCTGGACATTTTGAAATTTTAATATAATTTGTCGGGGTGGGGATTTTTTTTTGACTACATGATATTTGAAATGCACTTCCTAGATAACCTCTCATTTCTTTTTAATTTTTAAACAATTCTTCAGTTTAAACAAGTATTGATTCTATGACATTTCTTCTCTTCTTTAGGAATTCCAATTATAAAAATATTGAAACTTTTCAATTTCTGTTTTCTCTGTTGCTTAATATCAGGTTTCCTAATATGTGTATGCACGTGTGTGTGCATATATATAAGTATGTTGGTGTGTGCTATCATTGGTTTTATCTAGCTTGGAGTTTATCAATCTATTAAATTTTATTTGAATACATTTTCTCATTCTATTATTTCTTGTTGATCATTTTTATATTCACCTACTACTTTGCTTGTCTCTGCTTTATTTTGCCTTATAAGTCACTGATATTTTTTACAGATGTAAGCCTCATGTTGAGTGAGAGATTTCTCTCTCTCTCGTTCTCTCCCTCCCTTTCTTTCCACTCTCCATGGCCCCAGTTCAGAACCAAATCTATTTTCATTACTGAGGACTCTTGTACTCTAGCGATATTGAACATACAGGCATCAAGCCACCAAACCAGAGAGCACCTTTGCTTATACATGCACTATTTTATTTCCTTTCTCCCTCATGTCATAGACTATAAACTGTAACCTTAGAACTGAGAGAGTCCCACTCCAGCTACTGGTTCCAAGCAAAGAGACTTGATCAAACGGAGCTCTTATACTCATTTTCCCAAGGAAGCCAAACTTCCAGGTGCTCATTTGTGTAGTGGTTGTAATCCCTGTAGCCTCTTAACATCAGTTTTGCACAGAGTTTTCCATTTATTGTTTATTTCTGTTACACAAAGATGTTCGTATTAATTTTATAGCATACACATGTCTTCTTTAATGTTCTTTTTTAAATTTCAGCCATCATCATTACACATTTGGAGCAGGAAGATATCCAAAATATGGATTCCATTGCCATCTTGGCTTGAATACAGTAAAACATTCTCAATTGTTTATCTGTGGCTCAGGGCATTTTCATTGTTTCCTTCTTTTTGCTTTTATGTATCTCCAAACTTTTCTTTAATAATCATGTACTTCTTTTGACAAAAAAAAAAGGATAGATTTAATATCTGAAAATGAAAGATAGTTTGTAAATATTCAATTTATACACATTTTGGTGAGTTTTCTAATAAATATTCATTGAACTATTTTGGTCTAGAAAAAAGAAAGAAAATTCTCAAGCAGATTAGGACATCAAACCAGCAGGGGAGAAAAAAGATATTAAGATAAGAAAGCCAACTACATTTTCTTACTTCATTAAGTTGAAATATTTCCATATAATTAGCAATTGTCACTTCTGAGTATAGTACAAGTTAATAATCATTTTCCAAACGGCAAAGGTAATTTTAGATACTGCTTGATGGTTTGTTTGCAAATCCCCAAGCTGAGCATTGAGTTTTCAAAATCTCTACTTCTTTTTTTTTTTTTAATTTTTTGTTTATTGCAATAACATCGGTTTACAACATTGTAAAAATTTCAGGTGTACATCACTACACCTCCACTTCTGCACAGATTACATCATGTTCACCACCAAAACACCAACTACAACCCATCACCACACACATGTACCGAACCATCCCCTTCACCCCCCTCCCTCCCCCCCTCCCCCCCAGCAACCACCAATCCAATCTCTGTCCCTATGTGTGTGTTTAAAATCTCTACTTCTTTGACACCAACGTGTAGGTCTGGCCTAAATTGTTCATCAAAATCTCGAGCAAGCATATTTGCATAAAAGAACCATATGACAAAAAAAAAAAACATTAACAAGAAAAAGAAATGGAATTTTCTTCAAGAGCTCAAAAAAAAAAAAAATGCTTCAGAGGATGCTAGTCAAATGACATAAAGATAGCTCCCTCCGTGGAACAGTGTATCAGATTTCATAGTCTAGAAACTTTATTTCACCTCAAGTAGATTTCTGCCCTTAACTTTAAAGAATAAAATATAACCATTCATGCTTGAATAACCAATTGTATACTTAAATATTTAAACAGCTTATACTATTTTTCTTAGTATTTTCAGTTAGCTAAAATCTATAAAGGCATCAGAAGAAGTGACTATTTGTAGCATAAATCTTAAACCCGAACTAAAGAGATATCAGCATTGAAACCAGCGAACTAATTTCTTCATATCAACCATGTACTAGGATTCTAAAAATATTTTATTCACTATATTTATAAACCTAAAGCTGTCATCCACCAATGACATCCATGTTGGCAAGTCCAGTGATCAGTCCTCAATCGTCATCTTATTGGATCTTGTCCAAAGAAGAAGTGCACCGGGAAAAGTTAAACAAGCAAGAAGACTTTAAGAATATTGCAATAGAGGAGAGAAGCCAAAACAAAAGTCTCAACTCAACTTGAGTGAAACTAAAGATGGGAGAATTTTTAATCACTGGGGTGAGCTAGTGGGAAAAACACTGGAGGAAGATAGACTTAAGGTTGATCAATGGGATGTGTTGAGCTCATTGAGGTTGCAAATGTTTTTCTCTGTGATTAGACCATCTGGTTTGCTAATTGGCACCCGTGGAAGTTAGGCTCCAATCTTCCCAAAGAAGCTGGGAAATGGAGGCACCATCTTCCTTGAGGATGATATTTCAAAGGGATGCTTCCCAGGTCCTTGAGGAAGACATTCTTGGGTTGTAAAACTAGTAGAAGCTTTAAAAAAGATTTACATCTCAAAGGGACAGAGAAAGAATTTACAAGTTTTCTAAAGTAAATGCTTTAAGAAAAGGGAGGTTAGAAGCCTAGAGTCGGGGAAAAAGCCTGTCTGGAGTTTAGCCAACCTTAGAACAACTTTAAGTCCCTCTTGGTCAGTTCCCTCAGCAGCATTTGACACAGTTGACCATTCCCTCCTCGAAACACTGTTTTGACTTGGCTTATGGGACACCACCCATGGCCAGTTTTCCCTCCACCTCATTGGAAGCTGCTTTGTGTCACTCTTGTTGGACTGAAGGCTCTCTCATGTATTAGTTTGCTAGGGCTGCCCTAGCAAAATGCTGCAGATTGGGTGGCTTAATAACAGAAATTTATTTCTCACTGTTATGGAGGTGATAAATGCAAGATCAAGGGGTCACCAGGTTTCGTTTCTCCTGAGCCCTTTCTTCTTGGCTTTTAGATAGCTGTCTTCTCACTGTGTCCTCATATGGCCTTTTCTGTGTGCACACATTCTTGGTATCTCTTCCTCTTCTTATTAGCACACCAGTCCTATTGGATTAGGGCCCCACCAATATGACCTCATTTAACCTTCATTACCTTCTTAAAGACTCTATCTCTAAATACACTGACTTTGGGGATTAGGGCTTCAACATATGAATTTGGGAGGGATGCAACTCAATTCACAATACTTCACAAGCTCAAGAAGGTGGAGTGCAATCAGCTCAGTCCTCTGGCCCGTTCTTGTTACCATTTACTCCTTCTGTCATAGCAGGAAGTCTCCTGGATAGAAGTGAATTTTTAAATAGATGACATCCAAATTTAAATCTCAGCCTTGAATTTTCCCTCAAATTCGGAAGTCCTATAGCCAAATTCCTTTGTGACATTTCCATTTAATACTTGATAGGACCTGAAATGTAATATGTAATATGAATTCTTCATTTCCTTTTAAGGTGCATTTTCTCAATTTTTTTCCCATCTCAGGGAATAATAACTCCAGTGTTCAGTTGCTCAAACCAAAAAATCTTCATTTTTCATCTTTCTCATTCTTTCGTATCCCAAAACCAGTTCATTCGCCAATCCTTTCAGCTCTACTTTCAAAATATATCTTAAATCTCACCTGAATACAAAGAGGGAGGGGTTTGGCTCTAGCTCTGTGTCTATTACTTGTGTGAACTTGGGTAATTGCATTAACCGTTATACCTCAGCTTTCTCTTATCTAAAATGGATATTACAAATATCTACCTCATAAGGTTGTGATAGCACCTACAGTGGCTAGCATGTAGTAATTGCTTAATAAATGGCAAGCACAATACTTGTGTACTTTAAGAAGTTTCTCCCAGTTGGGATGTGATACCAAGTTCATCAATGGTGCAATAGCTTCATCTTTTTCTATTTTCCTCCCTATTCCCCACAGGAAACCTTGGTTGGCAGTTAGCTATACTCAAAACCTAAAGTGGTTGAGCATAAATTTGGTTTATTGTAGAACCATCTAACAATTCCGACTCTCGCCACTGTCTTCCTGAAGTTGATGCATAGCTCATTTTACCTGAGACAAGGCAACAGGCAAATTTAAACATATGCGCAGCAGTAGACTTGAATCATGACCACAACTCTAGAACTTATGTCAAACTAAACGTTCAGAAAATACAATCTTCACTGCCTTTAACATTTTTCTTTACTGTCTTCTTCTGGGACTTCATTTTACAGAGACTGTATAGGCTATATGAACAAATTCAGGTTGTAAAAGAGGGCAGACTGTCCACGTCAGCCATCCCTCTGGGGGTATCATGTTCAATTATCATTCTTCTCTCCTTTTTTCCCACCTCTGCCAAATTTTTCAGGGTTCTGATTTCATGGACAAATTCCCATTTAGGGATTTTTTAGCTGATAAGTACTTATTGTAAAAGTGAAGGGGTATGAAGTTAGTAACATAAACCCAAAGACATCTATTTCTAATTGTGGAATTGTGTAGATAGAGATGTTAAAAAATGAAACTCTTTTTGGAAAATGCTTTACAAACCATAAAGCCTGATGAAATGACAGATACCATTATCTTTAATGGGGTAAGTCTACTCCACTGAGGTTCATGACATTGACCTATTCCGGGGCAGGTCACCCCTAAGTTCTTCAGTGTCGCTCTGGTAGGCCGGTTCCTTGTGGCTCAGTCGTTCCTTAAAGAAAATGTGACATTTCATCAAGACACTGAATTAGGATGAGGAAGTGAATGTGTCATGAATTCCTCTCAAATACTCCTCTTCCAACTGAGAATGAGTTAAGTACCCTAATAATAGCTTTAGTGAAATGGTCCTGCCACTTGTGGATACAAAGGGTGGTATCATTTGAGGTTAGCTGATTAAAGATGGATGGTTTCTCTCCTCTTAGTTTTCCCTCAGCAACTGTCAAATGGGAATATAATTAGCTCATAGAGGGGAGAGTATAAAAGTTGGCAAGGCCTTGTTGGTGGCAGCTCCCTGAACATGGAGAACCTCATAGTCTCTTCTCACTTTGAACCCTAAACAAGGAAGCCCCCATACTCTTTTCCCCCTACTTAAATATTCCCAAGCCAAGCTTAAGTTTCTCCTCCTCCTTGACGCTTCCTGCATCACTGTAGTACACAAGGATCTGAAAACCCGTAATACCATGTTTCACATTAATCTATTTTTCTACACTTTTTTGTAATGTAGATTAATTTTTCACATATGAATGCCTTGCCATCCATATTTGTCAGGACTTTAAGGTAGCAAATAACAGCAACTTGTTGGAGATATTTATATTTATATAAATAATGAGAACTATAAGAAAACAGGAGAAACTATTTTCTGGAAAAAAATATTTAGGTAGGTGACATGATCAAAGAAAGATCTGCAGGGACCACATCATAAGGACTAAAATAGAGAGGCGCTGCCACCAAATGACCTATCTTTCTTGAGCTAGCTCTTACTTCTGCTTCTACTATTGCACTTAATTCTACAGATGAGCTTTCTTCATAGAGAAAGGAAAGAAGCTATCAGTAACCTGACATGTAGATCCTCCAAGTTTACCAATTCAGCTGATGGCAAAGGCTCTTGATTTCAGGGTATGTCTGCCACCATTAGACCCATCATTGTTGTCAGGGGTTTGGGGTTGGCCTGCACTGGCAACTTTCTTCTAATGTGATAGATCTCATTTCTGGGAATTATAGCCCCACCAGAGTCACAAGGGTCCCCAAAGTAAGGGAGAGTAGGAAGAAGAAAAATGCACACACATACACACACTTTGGATTTATATCTTTAGCAAGAAACCTTGGAGGTTTACATAATACATTTTACTATGTTATCTAACATTTCTTGAGTATATTATTCTAGATAATGTTATAATTATTTTATACTTAATTCTCATAAAACCCTGTAGATCCCTTAGTTATAGAATCTACCTTGAATACTTCCATCTTGGCCTATGTAAAACAAGCTAGAGAGTAGGGCATATTAACTCAACTCTGCTCCAAACTGTCTCACAATGGACAGTATTCAGCTTGGGAAAGTTATACATAGCAGGCAGTGTTTGTGAAGGGTCTGCAGGGTTACACTTCACCCTTTTTCTCTGTTTCTTTATTCTCCTGTGTTTTCCATTTCCCTGCCTTTAGTTCTACTAACTTTCAATAAGAAGTGAGTATTGAAACCTTATTTATAATTATGGAAGTCCCATGAATAATCTGACACCCCGCCATCTTGGATGGTAGCCTTGAAGGTTTCATTCATATCAAAGCTTTATGTCATTTCTTGTATGCCTTTAAATGGAGAGAAATCTACTAAAGCATGTCCCTTTATTCAGGTTCTTGCTAAAAATGATAAATACTACCCAAACACTCCAACACTCTGAATATTTTTTGGCCAAATCTACTAAAGCTTCAATTTTGGAGATTATATTTTCTAAGTTGCAAATTTCAAAGTTTAACTTTGCTAACATTTAACAAAGATAGCTGATAAACCCAACTACATAGAGATTCTCTGTGATGCCACCATTTAAAAAGCTTTGCATTTTAATATAGCACATTTATAACACATCACTTCTTGTTCCTGTATTTGAGTTGGTTAAGACTATTTCGTTTGGAAGTATAGGAGTCTATAGTATCTTAAGCTAAAAGAGAACTATATTAGTTCTAGTATTTGTGATGGACACTTGGAAGAGTTAAAATAAGCATGACTTTAGGAACTGGAAGCAGAGTTCAACACCACTGAGACTCTCTCTCTCTCCTTCTGTTTCTCAGCTCTTTTTAAATTAATTCTGAATCCACACTATCTTCAAGGCGTAATATAGATGCTTGATAGGCACCAACTCACATTCTCCCATTTTAGCAGTATTGCATTAAGGAGAGAGAGATTATCTCCTTATTTTCTTATCAAAGAAGGACTTAGATTCACCTTACCTGAATCATGTGCCTACTCTTCATTGATTATTCTTTCCAGAAATATGAGGTCCTATGACTAACAAGGTTGGGGCCATATTCCCTTTCCTGTGGACTAGATGAGAGCTGTCCAGCTGTGATGTCAAGCCCCATTAGAACTACCCAAAAGAAAGGAGAGAAGCAATAGTTTCCAAAAAAAGAGATATTAAAAAGTTCTCTACTACTTCCTACTTGGATTTTCACATATTATAGTGAATAATAATAGATTACATTTATGGAGTCCTTTCTATATGCAGTCATAATGCTGACTACAAACTGTCTTAACTTACTCAAACAATAATCCTGTGAGGTATGTACCGCAATTATTATTTTTCAGATGAGGAATCTGAGTCTTAGTAAAACAGAGTAAATTGTCTAAGGCTCTGAGTCTAGGGGAATAACAGAGTCTACATAAAACCCAGATTTCTCTGACCCTTCAGCATCATGATTAAGCAAACCAGGTGATATGGCTTAGGGACTGAGAGTTTGTGGTTGGACATCAAATGGACCAGAATTGTTTCTCAGCTCTACCAATTACTGGCTGTGTCATTCTTGGATTAGCCCACCACCCTGCACAGAGGAACCACAGAAATGTTTATTTAATAAAGGAATGGACTTGTGTATTATGATTTGCTATGCTGATACATGCTTAGAAATTGAATTACAGCTCCTAAAGTCCCAAGTAAGAGTGAACATAAAAGAGTTAGGTGTCTGTCTCTAAAGGTGACAAGTAAAATGGAATCTTAATCAAGATAGCAAGAAATTTTCAAATCTCTCTGATATCCTTTCAGACTAAATATGCCACTTATAATCGGTTTGTAATCTTTTTATTTCAAAATTACTTCTCTAATTATATCTTTTGGCAAAGCAACTGTGTTCTTCCTTTTTTTCCCATTAAGCAAAAGAGAAAGAAGATATTTGTTTACCAATTAGGTGGAAGGTAATTCTGGCATGTTGAGGATTTGGCATAGAAGCAGATAGTCTGGGAAAAAATAAGGTGGAACTAGCGCTATAATTTTGCTTCTCATTACATGGGTTAGAAATGGCCATAAAAAATGGATGACATTTGTTTAAGAATTAACGCACCTGGACACATATTCACTTACACCTCTTTATTTCTTGCACAAACCTTACATTCATGCATCAGTGTACAGCCTTCCACCTTCTACCCTGCCACAACATAATCTTGTTGAAGTGTAGACAAAGCCTTGTAGAGACTCTACTTCAGTAGCCAAATCACTGAGGAGCATGTAGTTACTACTCTCGGTCTATTCTGGACCAAATTACTGACAATACAAACAGATATTACACACATACACCTGTGTATAACATTATGCTTCTCTATTGAACCACTTTTCTAAAAGAACAAGAAAACCAGTAAAAGGGAAAAATTTACCAAACTACTGTTATTATTCAATTTTTTTTGTTTCTTTCCATACATATCAATATAACTCATGTTTCCTCCAAACTGTCAACTTTTTGGCACAATGCAAAAGACAACTTATTTTCCTAGCAATTGTTTATATATAAATAGGAGCAATTTTATGTACCATAAAGGGAATTTAAGAAGAGATATTCATATATAATATGTTCATCCTAAGAGTTCATCCTTAATCCAGAGGGAACCAGCATCGTTTGGTTTGTATCTTTGTTTTACCATTGCAAAAAGGAAATTTTTTTACTTTCTTCTGTCTTTTATGGATATCTCAAATGCTTTCACTTTGCTTAAGACGGCATATTCTAGCAATATTCTTTTTAAAAGGGCATGATACGTTAAACAAGAAGTAGTTATAAGTGATGAACTGCCTTACAAGAGGGCTGGCTCCTTCCAAAAGCTTTCCTAGACAAGCACTGATCAATAGGATTTACTGTGATGATGAAAATGTTCTATATCTGTGCTGTCCAGTATGGTAACCATTAGCCGTGTGTGGCTATTGAACACTGGAAATTATGCAGTGTGACTGAGGAGCAGAACTTTAAATTTATTTAATTTTATTTAATTTGAATTTAAACAGTCTCATACATCTAGTAGCTACTGTATTTAACGCAGTTTTAGACAAAGACATCTATATTTCACTATGTCCTTCCTATTCCAAACGTCTTTAGTATTGTATGAATTATACTCAATTTCTATCTCTTCCACCTTAATCCACCTTTCACATAATCATTAGAATATTATCCTTTTGTTCAGCATTCAACAAATGTTAATTGAGAGCCTATTGTGTAACAGGTCTTGTGATATATAACAGGCATAGATCTAAAGACAAAAGCAGCATGGTCCCTACACTCATTCAACTAAAAATCCACTGGTTAAGTAATACACAAAGCACCATAACAGTCTTAATCAGGTTACTCCCCTCTCCAAAATGTTCTGTGGCTCACTATTGTCAATCCCATGAAAACCAAACCCCTAAACACAGAACTCAACTTTAATATGGTTCTTTTCATTTTTCCATCTCAATCTCTCAGCCAGATTAGATAATAAGTAATTTCCTAAGTTTTCCTGCCACCATCACTATCAGGCATCCTCTCATATTTGACCCTTGAAATTTTCTTCATATTCTACCTTTCACATCTCTTATCAAATGCCACCTTTCCTAGGAAGGAAAATCTTGTCTATCTAATGATAACTTGGAATCACCCTCTGGAGAGCTTATATGTCATATAGACATAATTTTCATTCTCAACTTGGACTTATGATAGTTCAGTGCTGGTCATGTGCTAATTTAGAACTAACATAAAAAATTCAGAATATAATTCTAAGAGTAAACCATTTTTAAAATCAAACTGACAAGATGAAGAAAAAAATGACAGTCCATTGTTTAAGTTGTCTACTTTCACAACAGAGAGCTGTGATTTTTAAAAAAGACCAATTTACTAAGTTGATCTACATGTCATTTATGTTAAAGTAGGGAAGCAAAAATTAACGGATAATAAATTTGATTCTCTAACATAATCTTTTCACTTCCCATTCAGAAAATAAGTCCTAACAAAGTGGAGAATCTGGGCAAAATACCAATGTGCATTTTCTCCCTGCAGAGTCAGCAGATAAGCCATTTTGTTGATTGGGTGTAATTTATAATATCTTATACTTTTATATGACATTTCCATGATATGTCAAAGGCAAATACAGCTAATTGATCTTTGTCCAATCACCCAATTTGAGCTTTTTTATTTTTTCCTAAAATACTATACAGTTACTACAAGCTAATTTTTGCATGGTATTTTAGTATTAACGTACTTCTACGTAACATATCTTACATGAGGTCCCACAACTACCCATTTTACAGAGGAGAAAACATATTAAAAAAATGAGCTGTGCAAAATCAAAGAGCATACTAGTGAGGAATTATACATTATTCTATCCACTGCATTAATAGTTCAGTCTATTTCTTGGTCTGTCCCTCTCAGCCTCTCTCTCTTTTACTTCTCTCTCCCTCTCTTCCTCTCTTTCTGTACATGTAAATAAATGGATAGAGGTAGAGACAGAGATAGATATGAAGATATAGATATGAGTATGAGTTCTGTATGACCATAATTTTTCAATTAAAATAGATAAGTAAAATTGTTGTTTTAAGGCAAAGAATATATAATAATATTTTGATACTAATTGGATGAATTCCATGAACGGAAATTTTTTGTATAGTGTCATACGAAGTCCCACTTTCATACTCTACTTTTGAATTTGGACACATAAATATGATGTTTGTTATATAAAATGTATAGTGATTATTTGTGGAAGATAAATAACCTTAACAAAATTTCTAAATACTGTATTGTAGAAATAACCATGACTCCTACTTAAAATTTTTTAAATGAATAACTTTTTGACAATGAGGTTCAGGCCATGTGGCTTTTCTCTCTGATGGAAAGGATATGAGATTTCAAAATCTAAAACTTGTTTTTCAGATACTTGGCACATCACTCCACCATGAGTACATAAACATATCCACATACGTTTACTCTCTATGCGGTTCTGCACTGTTTTATTTTTGTTTCAATGCTTCTCAGGTTGATCCATTTTTCTTTATATATTTGTTGCTTCCCCATTTAGCATAATAAGCTTATTTTCCTTTTTGTTTTTTCCAAAAGTTTTCGCATAGGAACGGCATTTTAAAGCTACAACTCTGGGAATGTGATTTTGTAAACAAGTTTAATCAAAGATTATTTCCCTCACCTAATGGTTTCATGATGATTCACTGGTCTTAGTTTCTTAGAAGGCAGTAACAGTGAGTTAAATACTATGGTAGTCACTATGCTTGCAAAATATTTCATCTCTCCCATTCCAGGAGCATTTCTATTCCTGGTTCCCTTCTTATTGGGCGGAGCCCTATGTGACTAATTCTGATTAAGAAGTTGTGAGGCAAAAAACTTATATAACTTTGAGCCAAGCATTTTCTTGCCAATCTGTGACTCTCAGGCCTCACTTTCTCTGTGTTGAAGAACCTGGCAAAGGTATAGATGAAGAGTCTCTCACATTGGTCTCAAAGTGAGAATGTGGACGATGGAGAGTAGAGCCACCTGCCAACCCACAATGGACGCGTAGAGCTAGTGAGCGAGGAATAAAACGTGATCCTTTCAGGTCACTGAGATTTGCTGGTTGTATGTCATCACAGCACAGCTTAGCCCAGCCATACTAACACAGATGTTGTGACTGATGAAAAAGGCTCCTTTTGTTAACTACATGGGCATCCCTTTTAGAGCAGAAATATGACACACATGTATTTTCTCATCAGTACAAAACGACACTTACAAAATGGGTTAGAAAAAAATCTAATCTGTGTCCTTAGTTTCTGCTTCCTGTTTATTAATACCCAGGATACATTCCTATTTACCCAAATTCTTTTTTGCTGTATTCTCTAACCTAAAATTTTATCTCTTTCCTTGTCAAACATAGTTCATACATCACAGCCTTTATTTAGTACAGAGGTAGTGTCTGTCCAGTGAAAGCTAAATTACCTTTGAAAATATCTGTTAAACCCAATAAACTTTGTAAAGCAGTTCATGAGACAACTGTGTTTGATCTTTGCATAATTTTAATTTTGGTTAGTAATACTAAGTCATCCAGAAAGAAAAGAAAACAAATAAGAAAATCTACTGGATCATTCTAAAAAAAACAGAGTAATTTGTTTATTTAAATATTTTATAATATTTTTCTGTATGTCAGTTACAATCAAGAGTATTGTGATAAGGAAACAGTATTTAATATTAATTCGTGTAAATCTCAGTGAAAAACATTGGCAATGCTTAAATTATTTAATGTATTTGAGCAATGTTGTACAAATATTTCTAGTTACATGAGTTCACAAGTACTCTACATTTATATGAATTATATAAAATATATAAATTATATACATGTATATATTGGTGTTTATATGTCACGTAGAATATGTATCATTATTGTCGTCATCATTACCAAGAAATTAAAAGGCATGATTCTTTGCGGAATTCCTTTAGGTTCACCTGAATAGCTGGTGATAAAATAAGAGCCCATTTTTATGTTCTGCGTTTAAATTCCTCTTCCTTTGTATAGAGGAAACCATGAATTTCTTATAAAATTTCTTGCAAGAAAAATACCCTGCAGTGCATGCCTGTGTTTTCTCAGAAGCAGGAGGAGGTTTTATCACCCAGGTCAGACAGCAGACGTGGGTGAGTCTCGTGTAGACAGCGGGGTCTGCGCTGGGGCAAAACCATGAAGAACACAGAACTTGGTGTTGATGTGTGCCCACTGCCTGTTTCCGTTCCCTGCCTCTAGGAAGCATCCCCTTTCCCTTCCCCACTTTGCTTTCAGGCAGCGTGCTGTCCAACCACATCAGCGGCTCCCTTGTCTTGTGGTTCCCCAACTGGCTGTGGCTCCCTAGATGGGGTGATCATTCACCACGTTGTAGGAATGGACTCATTTTCTTCAATACAGAATCCCAGAGTTCTGTGCTTTCAGATGCTCTGCAAGCAAATCTGATGTAAGAGCAAGCAGTTTCGGAATAAAACCTTCAAGGCTAACAACAACAGTAATAATAAAATAACTCTCTAGTGTGGGGATTTTACTACTTTGCTGGCCAGGGAGGAAGGTATTTTGGTATTTTCAAATATATTTAAATATACTCTGAAGATATTTTGTGATCTTTTAAATACCACCTAATAGATGCTCACCTAGCCCTCTGTGAGGCTGCACCAGCCATATGTGAGCGTTGTATGAGTATTGGTATATGTCCTAGTGTTGGTGATATTTATTCTAGAGGCAAGGAAGCTCTGCCTCACCCACTGAACCACGTTCTCACATTCCATATAGAAAAATGGTTCTTAAACTTGTGTTCACAAGTATTACCTGGGAATCTTGTTAAACATGCAGCGTCAAGGCCTCAACTTCAGAGAATCTGAGTCAGAGGTCTGGTGTGCAACCAAAGAATTTGCATCTTTAATTACTCCACAGAAAATTCTGATGCAAGTGTGCATGACTGCCAACGTCACAACCACACACATGTTCTGAAGAGAGTTACCTGTGATGGTGGTTATTCCTTTTCTCTGAGGGAGGAATAGAGCTTGGGGAAGAGTTATAGGAAGTCATATTTCTCTCTGTCATTATTCAGCATCCTGGAGGATGCCAAATATATGAAATAGGATGCCTATAATATATGAAATAGAATAAATAGCCTCGATGCATTGGAAGAATGAAAATCATAGGATTTGGTGTCAAAGAGATCTGAATTTAAAACCCAGCTCAGCCACTTTCTCATGGTGGGAACTTAGACAAGTTATTTCACCTTCTGAGACAGTTTCCTCATTTATAAAATGAATTTTTTTTAAAAGTCAAAACAAAACTATCTCATAATTTTGCTGTAACAATTAAAATAGTCTGAGAGATAATAGGAGTGCCTAGTGCATAGTAGGCATTTTAAAAGTTCATTTAAGTATCTGTCCATTTCTCTTATCACTTTAAGGTTTTCCATTTTAAAACTCCAGTATTGGCTTAATTCTAATAAAAATTGTGTTGCACTTAATTCTCTTCTGAAGCAGTTCTGGAAAGATTAAAGTTGACATTTTCCCTGGCTGCATGCAATTTTGACTGTCCAGTCAATTAACAACCAGACTCAATCATGTACTAACGTTGCTCGCAGTTACGTGCTGGGTTCTCTAACCCCAGAGGGCGCATATAACACTTCTTTCAGAATGCAACAAGCATCCTTTATGTGACGAGGTACCGATACTCTTTTTTTCAATGAGTGAAACTGTGATTGCCCTTCATGGATGAACCATTTTATAGAGTTATGTTCTGCTTTCAGGGTGGTGTTGGAAAACAAACTATTTAACCTTCGTCTGGAGTCAGGCCCCTGGTGGGTGAAGGAAAAGTGGTAATCACAGGTATACAGAATAGTGGGTGACTAGGGGGGATAATTGGTGAGGGAAAACCAAGCCTTTCAGCTCCAGGTCACCAATTCTAATATATACCAGGTCAACAGTGATCAAAGGTGTGAGGGACTTTATATGTTCATTTCTGGTTCCTGCTAGACGGAGGGTTTATGTCAGAAAAACAACTCCAGAAATGACAGCCTCAGCACAGAAGCCCCAATTTAATTGACATGGAAGAATAGCCATCATTTCATCATTATAAGCTGCCAGTCACAATCAGGGTGAAGACAATTCCCTACAAATCCCTCTGGCTTCCCAGGGACACATGCCATGGAATGACCAGAGTGGCACTTGATAAAGGAACTCAAGTGTGTGTGATCCAGCAAGTGGACAGTGAAGTCTGTCTACTTAATGAAGACATTGCTACCAAAAATTTCTATGTTATACTTTATACATTAGAAAATTAACACCCAGTGTTAAATTCTCCAACCATGTATCAGCAGTTGTCCATGATTTGAAGATACTTAGGTAAAATTTCTTCTTCCCTTCGTGCTTTCCAGTATTAGGCACTATTCCATTCTTCCACACCTCATTTTCTAAGGAAAGGTGATGACTATTTCCCTTTTAATGTTCTCCCCATAAATTTGGAGGATTTGTGTAATTTTGGCATTGTTGCAATTATTGATTCTAGACAATAATACTCTCGATGACAATACATCAAATAGAGCTCTTCTCTAATTGGAAATATTTTAATGTTAAGAAGTGGTCATTATTGGTACTGGCCTGGTGGCGTAGCGGTTAAGTTTGCAGGTTCTGCTTTGGTGGCCTGGGGTTCCCACATTCATATCCTGGGCGCGGACCTACACATTGCTCATCAAGCCATGCTGAGGCAGCATCTCACATAAAGCAACTAGAAGGGTGTAAAACTATGACATACAACTATCTACTGGGGCTTTGGGGAGAAAAAAATAAGTGGTCATTATTTCATGGGAAGGACATTGAAGACCGACAGCCCTGGATTTGAATCTCTAGTCAATATTCACTATATAATATATATAAAAGTTTATGCAAATTACTTAACTTTTCCAAACCTCAATTTTCTCTGCTTGTCAAATGGTCATAATAATACCAATCCTACAGAGTCATTGTAAGAATTTAATAAAATAGTATCTATAAAGTGTTTCTTAAAAGACATATTTCATAAAAGATACCTAATAAATATCAGTTTCTTTTCTTCCATTAGTTAATGTAGAAATTACTAAGATATTTTTGCAGCTTTATAGTGTGTAGATCCATTTAAATGTGTAAAGCATTGCGTTAGTGGGTCTGAGGTCTCCCTCTTCGGGGGTCATGCAGGCCTGTCCATAAAGGGCAGATTCTACGAGGTGAAGGAGAATGTCTTCTCATTTGAGAACCACAGAATAGAGATGTTGAATGAAGCACAGTTAGAAACCATGGGAAAGTAGTTTGCTGGGTTAGCCAAGACTGAGTTCTTGTGAATGATTGACAAAATTATAGTGAACTCTTATATTTCACATTATATACATGTGCCATATTGGTCATTTTGTCAATAAAGTGCATAAAAGGAACAAATTCAAATAATTATTAGTTAATTCTCTAGACACAGTCAGGAACAACGACCCCAGCATAGTGAGTATCTTGGACATACCATATTGGTACTGTGGTACCATGGGTAGTGGTACCCTGTTGTGTGGCTTCAATGAGTCATGTAACTTATCTGTGACTAACATGTTAGATTAAATAAATAATATTCAAGATCCTTTCCAGCTATCAATCTATTTGAATCTTTGCTATTATTAATGAGAAAGAGATAATTAATTAATTATAATTTTGCTACTTGTTCTATTATGTTTTTTGTTGTGGTTAAAATTAATTTATTTGATATTCTAAACAGCAATTTACTTATGCAGAGGTATTATAGTCAAGTTGTCTTATGTTGCATTATTTATTTCATTACTAACATTGACCAATAATTTTCAATTTCAAAAATGTATACTATCAATAGTGACATAGTAATAGAACACAGCTTGTTGTTCCAATGCCAAGTTGATTTTACAGTGCAGACAATAAGATTAGTGCTCACTTGACAAGTAAACTCAATAAATTTTGAGTAGAAAGTCACTAAGAATAAATACATGCCCCTATATTTATTCTGTTCTGACTATAAATATATTTTTAAAGAATATAGAACATTTTTCTTGACAACATCCTTGACATTTTAGCTAACAGTTTATAAATCACATAGGAATTTGACAGAGTTACAATATTCAAGTATCTGTGTAGCGTGTAGAAATGGAACATCCAAACCAACCTTGAAACTAAAGAAAGATAATAGTTATATGAAATGGCAATATTGTAATTTATTGGAACTTTTTTCCAGTATATAGGAAACTTCCAGAATCAATCAGGTAAGAAACAGAACTCATTCTAACTCAATGATATATATTTCCCCTTCCTTTCTGTTACATAGTTTAGGTATTTCAATTAGTTGAACACAACATTATTTTTAGAAGTAGGATGCTATTGATTAACATAAATTCATTCATTAAATCAAACTCTATTAAGCATCTATAAGTAGAACAATCTTTACTAAGCTTTTAGGTATATTCTAATATAAATTAGACACAAGTCTTTGACCTGAAGGAATTTAGTGTCCAGTACCGACAAACATACACTGTTGATGAACTTTCAGATTCATGGTATACGGCAGATACACCATCCATCACCCACACATTGGTTACCCACACTTGCACGCACAAATAACTTCTTAAGAAAATATATCTTCAGATTGGATAGAGTTACCTTGTACAAAAGAAAGAGTGCTAACCCAAGACCAAGAGATAAGTTACAGTTGTGATAAATGAGTTGTATAATCTCATTCTTACCATTGATTTGTCTAAGATTAGGTTTGTGTTCCTGATCTATTAAAATATAACAGAAGATTTGCTGCGGAAACTTGCTCCTGTTAAGTCAAAAACTATGAAGAGTCTACGATTTTGCCATTTTCATGCTAACAAGTTATCCTGCCACATTTTAATATACATTTTCTGACGAAAAAATACAAGTCCTGTGGGTCAGAGAAATATATCATTTAATCCATATATCAAAATGAAGCAGCCAGAGAAATATCTTGCCCCAGATCCCCACATCTCAATTCCCACAAGGCAATGCGATGAGGACCAGATGTTTCCATGCCTATGAGGTTGGTTGCACCGCAAGAGAGGAACTCCAAAATTTTGAAACTTGGGAATTACATACGATAGTCAATTTTCCCATGCTCCAATCAGGAGATAGAGAGAGAAAGACTTTATCTTTACCCTGGAATGTGAACATATCCTATCTAGGAAAGTCTCTAGGTTAATATACATAAGCCAATGTGTCCAGATGAGAGGGAGAGGGAAGATGGTGTCTGTGAATCTCTAGCTTTCAAGGCCTTTGAAACATGCCCTTTGCTCGGAAGGCCCAGATGTTGCCAAGAAATATTCATGGAGAACTGTCTCTCAACAGCTTCCTATCTTGCTTAAAAAGACCATGCTTTCCAAGATGAAGGCCTTGTATTCCTTTTCTCCTCTTTCTGTGCGGCAATTGCACAACATCCCTGGAGAGGCAAACACCATTTGGTGACCACGAGGCAACAAGAATGTTGTCAAAAGCCAGCACCCTAGAAATGATGAAGAGAGAGATAAAAAGATTTCAAACATCCCTGTGTTTCTCAGCATCTGAATTAATGTGAGAACCTGTCTGCTTCTGGATTGAATGTTATGTGAGTAAAACAAACTCTTATTTGCTTCAGGCATGTTAATGAGAGTTTCCTGTTACTTGCAACTGAAAGCACTCCTAAATCCTGTGGGGCATCTGAGGAGACTCATGAAGGAACAAGCACCTTGTCTACCCTGAGCAAACCTGTGGTAAATTATGTAGTAATTGTGACTATAATACACTTACGGAACATTTATAACACGATTCATACGAATTCTACCATTCAACATTCACAACTCGGAGGTGTATCATTTCCCTGGTTTCACAAAATTGAGGCAATTTAGGCTTAGCAAGATTAAGTAACAGGACTTGGAGGGAGAGAAAAGAAGGAAACATGTAAAGGCTGTGATTTTCTCCGCTCCACTCTGTGCAGGCATCTTCTGCTTCCATCATAGTTTACACAAGATGTGTTTGTCCTTCTCGAGCAACAACCCATGCTCCAGGCTTTGTCATAACATCCTCCCTTAAAAAATACCTCTCTCTAAGTCAGAGGGAGAAGGTCAAATACCGTATGATTTCCTTCATTAAGTAGTAGATAATAACAACAATAAACAAACACATAGGGACAGAGATTGGATTGGTGGTTAGCAGAGGGGAAGGGGGGAGGGAGGAGGGTGAAAGGGATAATTCAGTACATGTGTGTGGTGATGGGTTGTAATTAGTATTTTGGTGGTGAACATGATGTAATCTATGCAGAAATAGAAGTACAATGATGTACACCTGAAATTTTTACAGTGTTATAAACCAATGTTACTGCAATAAACAAAAAATTTAAAAAAAAAAAAAGACAAAAAAACAAACAAAAAAAACCTCTCTCTGTGGTATTGCCTCTAGACTCACTTCTTCTCTCCTGAGTAGCAGCTTAGTTACTCTGATTTCAGTGGCCCTTTTGAATAGTTACCCTCTCCAGATAACACATGCAGAAAATACAGTCATCTTGAGGGAACACCAGGACACAGAGGAGTGATATCACTGGTTGGAATGTCAGACTGCTGGTGGATAGACACTTGGGGTAACAGTTAAGTTCACTGGACCCAGGCAGCCATCCTTTGACTTTGTACAGAGAAATCTGCTGGTTCTTATGCACTGAGTGGGACAATGAATAACCAAGAGCATTAACCTATCTCTGAATAATTTGATTTCCTACAGGAAAAATCCCATTACCACAAGCACCTAATCTCTATATTGTATAAAAGCTTTCCAAATCCCACTAGGCCAATGGTTCTTAAATTTCAAATATTTCTCAACATAACAAAATGTCAGGAAACAAGAGGATTAATCCCCTCAAGTTATGCTTGGTTAAACCAACAGAGCAAAAGATGAGATGGATGCTAGGAACGTTCTGGTTTGCTGAAATTTATGATGATTGACGCAACACAAATGAGTAATAACTAGTTATGTTACCTGATGGCTCTCTCGGTTATCCAGGCAGCTGCCACGAATCAGTTCTGTCTGGCACATTCAACTAGAACAGTGTTCAAATAAGGTCCCTTTATGCTTGTTTGCTTTGTTTTGTTTTCATTTTCTTTGTGAACCAATAATATTATAAAATGCAATAAATATGAAGTACTAATCAATTAAAATGAAAAAAACATACAAATAATAAGCCCCCAAATTTTTAATATTAGTGCCAATAGACAAATTTCAATAAATGTAGAACAAACATACTGTAGACAAAAAGAAAATAATTTAAAAATCATAAGCCTTGTTTATTTAAAGTGTGCATATGGGCAATAACAGAGAGAATTACATTACACATAACTTTTTTTCATTCTACAATCATAATTAACCAGAAGTTATGAATGAAGCACTAATTTCCCAGTATTAAACACATATATATATATCCTTTGAATGCAAACCACGTTTATCAATTTTTGCCATGACAAATAAACTTGCTTCTTGCTTTTAACCTAACTATTCTAAGTTAGATTGACAACAAAGCTATTCTATAATGTCTACAAATTTCTTCCTTGCTATTGTTTTAAAGACGTACATCCTAGAGAACTCAGTCTCACAGAGGTGTATCGAAGGAGATAAGAAAAGATTTTTAAAGCAATTTCAGGAAGCTCAAGATATTCATATTTAACTTTCTTACAACATAAAGCAAGTGATTCTGTGTTTTAAAAATTCATTTTTACTCCTGCATCAGCAACCATTTCCAATAATTTATTCTGTAAAGTTTTAATTAAGTTTAAATTATATTTTGATGAAAACAAATGAATTCTGGTTTTCATATACTTGTTACCCACAGTTCACAAGCTCACCTGAAAATACCACACACAGTAATGAGCTCCTACTGTCTGTAACCACTTCAGAGTCGGGGCCACACGCATCTCACAAGGAAACATCAACAACACCTGAACTCATTATGTTGCTAAGGAAGGAGTCCACTGATTATATGTTGGATGTCCTAGTAGTATCAAATTGATGTAAAAGTTTCTAAACTCTTACTCTTCAAGCTTCTATTTATCTTTTCAGCAGACCGCCCTCAGCCCCATATCCACACTGAGAAGCGCTAATCTAGAGAGAGTGCAATGGTCTGGCTAGAACCCACACTTGACAGAAGTGCAGAATTGGCAGGCTGTTACTTAAAGCACCAATAGTCTATTTTCTGCAACCACCCTCGCTTTTTCCCATGGGAAGCATCTCTGCTTTCTTTCTTCAACTTTGCTTCATCTCTATCATACCCCATTAAAACTGTTTATTTTATTTGCACTAATGTCTTAAAACGTAAACGTTTAATGAGGGACTGTGTATCTCAGCAGGAGAGTGGGAGACTTGAATTAAAGAAATGACTCATTTATAGACTACTAGGCAGCAACAGACAGGATGGGCGTGATTTGGACTGGCCATTCTGTCTAACTGGGTAAAACCATCTTGGCTTTGATAAGTGCTGCCAGGAAAAAGTCCCTCTACAGTCACCCTGGAGAAGATTTAGTTTCCTCAATACAAGATAAGGAAACTACTTTATTATTGTTGTTTCTTTTTCTTGGTCCATTAGTCTCTCTTCAATTAATTTTGTCCTTCTAAATGCTCTACATGGGATTTGAGACCATCTATCGCATAATTTGAGACCTTTACATCCTGCGACCTTTAATACTAGCTGGGTAATTAAATTGGTTGGAGGCTCCACAAAACCAGCTGCGCAGAATGAGTAGGTTCTTTTATTTTTTTATCTTGCAAGTAATAGAATAGCACTGCCCATATCACCAGAGGGTTTATATACTCTGTGGAACGTCTTACTCTTTTAACTACTAACAAAGCTCTGAGCTACTTGAGTAGCTTAGCTCAAGGTAGATAGATATACAACTCTTGGGTTTTGGTACAATTTTTATTTCATTGTATATTTAACTCTTTGAGTGAATTTTCAGCCACTGCACTACTAACATGCAATATTGAGAGTCCTGGCAGACGGAAAGCGCCAGGTTGTCATGCATGACATTCAAAAACAAAGCCAAGTATCTTGGCAAAGATTTGTTATCTTCATGACCTCACCCTGACTAACACAGAGTTTATCCCTTTGGAATATTCTCTATGAGTATTGTTTATTTTATTTGGGGTGGTTTGGGCTGTTCTGAAGATGATATGATTGATCCTAATTATCCTTGACTTCAGAAATTAAGCTCATTGGAAAGGAAGGTAGGCCGGGTTTACACTCTCCCATAATTATTCCTTCAGGATTCCTCGTATTCTACAGCAGCTCTGTAAATCCAACCTTTTTCTCCTTATTTCTGTGTTGCAAAAGTGTTATCATAGTCTCATTATTTAACAAAACGTACAGCGCTCAAGCTAGCAAATTCTACGGCTCATGATAAACCAAAGTGTTTTATTTCTTTTGTTTCAAGGTTAAAAATGCACTGTGAAGTAGGTATTTGCATTTATTTTCATGAACATTTTCCTGGAATAAATTACTGCATATCTATGAAGTGCAGATGGGACTCCTGGCTTCAAAAGGTTCTTAGAATGCTTCTCTGGAAGCAAATAAACTGTACTTATTTTACATATTGTTATTTCACAAACGGGATTGGGTGAAAATATTAGTTACAAAAGTATTATATTATTATAATGTTTCTATATTTATTGTATACATAATTTTAGTCTTCATAGAAGCAGCTAATAATTCTATCCAGTAACTACTAATTTCTGCATATTGTTTAAACTCTTTAGTTGCAATCATAACCAGTTCATTTCATGAAAAGCTATCAATGTCAGATACTTGAGAGGGCAAATGTGTAGCTACTCAATTATAAAAGTTCATGATGTCATTAAATGAAGCATTCAAGGAACAGGTTCTTCTCTTTCATGTATCAGCAAACTTACTAAACCAATGTCCATATTAAGTTTTCTATTTATCCAGAATTTCCCACCTCTAAAATACTGAGCCATATAGAACTTCAAGACATCTCCCTAAGACAAGGAAATAAATGATAAAATAGAAGAATGGCTCTCATTAGAGTAGGTCAGAAAAAGCAAAAGGGAAAATTCATTGATGTTCAATATTAAATCTCTCCCAAGCTACAAGTTTGTAATTTAGAACTTCAATTAAAATGCTTTTACCCCTGTGATTCTTTAACTTTCTCCTCTCTACCCCTATTAACCATTAGTCCTGGTGATTTTTAATCAAAGTTAATGGGAGGAAAAGGAGAACTGTGTCACAGAAACTTTTATCCTTCTTTCCTCGGAACCACACAGCCCTAAAGGTGCTGTGGCCGAGATGAGTAAGGGAATCCCAGGTGTAGAAACATTAACAAAACATAACGAAGTGGAATAGGATGTGGTAAAGAGAAATTCCTCAGGAGAGGATGCCAGAAAGCTAGCATAGCAGACGTGAACTCCTCCACGCAATAAAACAATAGAATTAACAAACAATTATAAAATAAGAAATTCCATGCACTAACTCATTATTTTACAAATATCTGTTTGAACTCCACCAAATGGTCCATTATTAAGCCAATTAATAACTGGATGATTCACTAATTAACTACAAGTGAAACATGCAAATCTAATTAAAT
Source organism: Diceros bicornis minor (assembly GCF_020826845.1). NCBI lineage: Eukaryota > Metazoa > Chordata > Mammalia > Perissodactyla > Rhinocerotidae > Diceros > Diceros bicornis. The sequence continues at coordinate 51,111,674 of NC_080759.1, read as the reverse complement.
ACACTTTTATTTTATAAGTAATTTAGTAAAAGACAAAAGATATTCAAATTGGATGATAACTTTGTGAATATTAATTCAAGCACTGTCATTATACAGGTAGGGATATTCAGAATATATGATAGCTAAATTTTTAAGTAATAGCAGAGGCAGAGCTAGGTGACCAATCTATGACTCTTCTAGTCCATTTTTTCTCTGCATTTTGCCTTCTCTTTAATCTCTGTTATCCAACAAAATTAAAACAATGACTGGGGCCAGCCCCGTGGCTTAGCGGTTAAGTGCCCACGCCCCGCTACTGGTGGCCCAGGTTCGGACCCCGGGCGCACACCTACACACCGCTTGTCCGGCCATGCTGAGGCTGCGTCCCACATACAGCAACTAGAAGGATGTGCAACTATGACATACAACTATCTACTGGGGCTTTAGGGGAAAAAAAAAAAAAGAAGGAGGATTGGCAATAGATGTTAGCTCAGAACCTGTCTTCCTCAGCAAAAAGAGGAGGATTAGCATGGATGTTAGCTCAGGGCTGATCTTCCTCACCAAAAAAAAAAAAAAAAAAAAAACAATGATTAATTCATGGCTTCTCTCTTAATGGCCACTGCTGCCTCTCAACATTGATTTAGATGCAAGAAAGTGAAGGAGAAAAGGAAATGGTCACTAAACATTTATTACATGCGGATATTGTACGAGGCATGCTTTCACATACGTGACATTATAAAATAATTACACTACCCTGTAAGTTATATGTACTCCAATTTTATTACTAGAGAAAAATGAGACTCAGTAAAATTAAAGTCCATTGCCCAAGATTATAAGATTAGTAGCTATTGCACCTGGGATTCAATTTAAGGTCTTATGGACCTCAGTATGTCAGCTTTACACCAAGGGAGAAAACGGAGCTAAAATGTGGATCAGGCTTTGCACATTGATCTACAATCTGAAAAACTATTCCATGGTACTTCCAACGACAAATGTCCTTAGTCGTAAGGTGGGGCTAGTGTGTACTGCAACCTGACTTAATCCCATCTCCCCAGTCCGTAGGACCAAAAACATCCAGGTGTGTGTGTCTCAGGTTGGAGAAAAGGCAGAAATTATTTTGGTCAAAATTCCTAACCCAACATGTATTAAAAATTGTGCAGTTACAATTAGTTCCTGTGTATCTGTCTAAAGTGAGCCTATAATGACTAGACCTCTGGTATTTTTTCCACTTGCATATCATCATTACCCCATCAGAATAAATTATTACCATAAAGGTGATTGTCATCGTGTGTTTAAAACAGTAGACAACGTGCTGACATTTGGGGCAATTGGAAAGTCATCTGTGTGTCTTTCCTTGCGTTGTATCTAACCTGGGCTAGAGCAGACCACAGAGGAACTATGCTGGGATCGCCAACTCTAATCAACCACAGTTTAATTCTCTTTGGAAAGTAATTTTTGAGTCTTGAAAGTCATTCAGTGATTTCAAGATGCCAGTAGGTAACAATGTGAAAATTATTTTTCCAGCGCATAATGATATCCTCCAGGTGCGTTGAATGGCTGACACTGTGTGTGGTTTAGGTGCTCTTATTCTCAAAGAACATGGCAAAGAAAAATAATAAATTGACTAAAAATGGTACAAGTAATTTGTTATAATTTCCTAGCTTCTCTAGGAGATTAAAAGCACCAAGATTGTTAGTATTCTCTTTTTATCTTATAATAAGATATTTCATCCAGCAAATTTGAAGACTGAGAAGGATACAATTAAAGACAAAAAATTGTGAAGAAAATGGAAGAAGTGAAAAATAAGAAAGCACCCTAGTGCTTAATAAATGCAGTTGGAGATCAAGTAAAAATAAGTCCTACTTCATACTTATAAAATCACAGACTTTTTAAATTTATTGTGTCTTATGGAGGTATGGGCAGGTTCCACTCATGAAAGTATACACAGGTTCTAGAAATGTTGAAATAAATATATGTTTTATAGAGAAATACTGTTTTGAACAGAAAAAAAGTGAATGACAGAGTTATGTCTTAAATTTTGATACAAAAAGCAAAAAAATATATTTTGCCAAATTGTGATCTTGATACTTACACGAAAGGCAAAATTTTGGAAAATGAAATCTGATCTAGGATAGTATTTTTAATGCATCTATTAAAATACTTTGTTCACTAGAATGATAAAAGTAAGATATGCTTAAAGCAAACTCCAAAATATAATTTAATTAACTGGTGTATACTTAAAGTATTGTCTCAAATTTGTTATTGTAGTTTTTGTTCTTACAGAAAGATTTCTGTTCTAATGGCATCTGCAGTAATAAGACTTGGACTGTAAAGATAATCTCTTAGCTTGCAAATCTTTATTTTAGTTATTTACTTTACTATTGTTACCAAATTCGGTTCACAAAGTTGGTAGAGATGCAATTTATCTCACAAATGATTCATAAATATTAGGAATGTCTTTTGCAGGAGAATGCCATTAAGATAGCCAGGAGAATAGCTCATTTTATGTGAAATTCTCTATTTTTTTTTATATTACCACTACAAGTTGTAAGGACAATATTAATTTTCATAAGCATATTGGAGAACTACTAAATTGAAGTCAAAATGTGTTGGCTTTGCAGTTTTAAAGAGCATCTAAAATTAAGCTTGAAACAGACCTGTTCTTTATATGAGCAATTTTCTGCAAACGTAGGCAAAATCTATTACTTGTCCTTCCGTGGACCAAGTCATCATTAGATGTCTGAGTGTGAATATATGGTTGTGAATTGCATCTTTTTTGCCCCAAAGCCTTGTGCACATACTCATTGCCTGTAAATAATCATATACTAGTTTTATAGTTTAGTTAGTTCTTATGTTTGTTTGTATTTTTTTAGTGGATCAATAGGTAGAAACACAAGCGGACAATTTTTTAAATGTGCTTCAGAATTATTAACAATTAAACCAAGAAAAATCATAGGACACTCTAAACTTTCTCTTACTTACTTCAGTTCAAGTCAATCAATTCAAATTAATGAACATACAATAGTTAACTAGTGAGATATTATACTAGGGCCTTTAGATCAGAAGAATAAACTAATTTTAAGCCATATTCAGTCAAGAGGAATAATTGTCCCAGGAAAGAAAAAAATAAACAAATAAAAAAAAATCTTGCTTAGAAAATCCACACTATGTCAATTTTTTATGCTTTTTTGTTGTGGTAAAAATAGATATAAAATTTACTGTCAACCATTTTTAAATATACAGTACAGTTGTGTTAACTATCATTGTGCAGCAGACCTCTGGAACTTTTTCTCTTGTAAAACTAAAACTCTATAGTCATTGAAAAACTTCCCATTTCCCCCTTCCCTCAACCCTAGGTAACCACCATTCTACTTTTTGTTTCTAAGCGTTTGACTACTTTAGAAACCTCATATAAATGGAATCATGCAATGTTTGTCTTATCTGCCTTATTTCACTTAGCATAATGTCCTCAAGGTTCATTCATGTTGTAGCGTATGACAGGATTTTCTTCTTTTTTAAGTTTGAATATTATTCCATTTTATGTGTATATCATATTTTCCTTATCCATTGATCTGTTGAAGATACTTAAGTTGCTTTCACGTCTTGGCTAGTGTGAATAAAGTAGCAATGAACATGTGTGTGCAAATTTCTTTGCATGATCATGTTATGTTTTCACTCTTTTGGATACATACATAATAAGAAGTGGGATTACTGGATCATATCACAGTTCAATTTTTAGTTTTTTGATGAACCTCCATGCTGTTTCTCATAGTGACTGCACCATTTACATTCCCCCCAAAAGTGTACAAGGTTCATCTTTGTCAGCATTTGTTATTTTCTACCTTTTTGATAATGGCCGTCCTAACAGTATGAGGTGATATCTCATTGTGGTTTTGATTTGTATTTCCCTGATGATTAATGACTTTGTGCATCTTTTTCTTATGCTTGTTGGCCATTTGCATACCTTCTTTGGAGAAAAGTCTATTCAAGTCATTTTCCCATGTTTTAATTTTTTTTTCTTAATAAGTTGTAAAAATTCTTTATATATTCCAGATATTAACCCCTTATCAGATATATGAGTTGAAAATATTTTTCTCCCATTCCTTAGGTTGTCTTTTCACTCTGATGACTGTTTCTTTTGCTATGTAGAAATATTTAAGTTTAAGGTAGTCTCGTTTGTTTATTTTTGCTTTTATTGCTTGTACTTTTGATGTCAGATCCAAGAAATTATTGCCAAATCCCATGACATAAAAGTTTTTACCTATATTTTCTTCTAGGAATTTTACAATTAAAAGTCTTATTTTTATGTCTTTAACCCATTTTGAGTCAATTTTTGTATAGGACGTTAAGAATGAGTCCAAATTCCTTCTTTTGCATTTGGATGCTGAGTTTCCCAACACCATTTGTTGAAGAGACCATTTTTTCCCCATTGTGTAGTCTAGACACCCAGTTGAACATCATTTGACCATTTATATGTGGGTTTATATTCTGTTCCATTGATCAATATGTGTCTTTATGCCAGTACCACAGTATTTTGATTACTATAGCTTTGTAATATTGATTTCTGTATTGTAATATTGATTACTACAGCTTGTAACATTGATCACAATAGCTTTGTAATATTTGATTACTATAGCTTTGAAATTAGGACATGTGAGGCAAAAAACGCCTTTGGTATTTAATAGGAAGTACATTGAATATATAGATCACTTTGAGTGGTATGAACATTTTAACAATATTAAGTCTTTCAGTCCATGACCACAGAACATCTTTTGATTTATTTGTGTCTTCTTTAGTTTCTTTCAGCAATGTTTTTGTAGTTTTCAGTGTAAAACTCCTTTGTCTTCTTGGTTTGCTTTATTCCTAAGTACTTTATTCTTTTTGATGCTATTGCAAATAGAACTGTTCTCTTAATTTTCTTTTCAGAATGTCCTTTACTAATGTATAGAAAAGCAGCTGATTTTTGTGTGTTGATTTTGTATTCTGAAATGTTGCTGAATTCATTTATTTGTTCTAAGGGGTTTGTGTGTGTGTGGAATCTTTAGGGTCTTCAAAGTATAGGATCATCTATTATATCATATCATCTATTAACAGAGATAATTTAAATTCTTCCTTCCCAGTTTTGGTGGCTTTTATTTCTTTTTCTTGCCTTACTGCTCTGGCTAGGACTTCCAGTACTATGTTGAATAGAAGTGGTGAGAGTGGGCATCCTTTCCTTGTTCATGATCTTAGAGGGAAACTTTCGATTTTTCATCGTTGAGTATGACATTTAATTGGGGGCTTTTCATCTATGGTCTTTATCGTGAGGAGGTAACTTCCTCTTATTCCTAGTTTGTTGAATATTTTTATTATAAAAGGGTGTTGAGTTTGTCAAATGCTTTTCTGCATCGATTGAGATGATCACATGGTTTTTGTTCTTCATTCTGTTAATGCGATGTATTACATCGATTGAGTTTCATTTGTTAAACCATCCTTGCATTTCAGAAATAAATTCCACTTGGTCATGGTGTATAATTTTTTTAACGTTCTGCTGAATTTGGTTTGCTGGTATTTTGTTGAGGATCTTTGCTTCTTCAGTATTCATCAGGTATATTGGCCCATCATTTTCTTTTCACATAGTGTCTTTTTTTGGCTTTGGTATCAGGGTAATACTGACCTCATAAAATGAATTGGGAAGTGTTCCCTCCTCTTCTAATTTTTGGAAGAGTTTGAGAAGGATTGGTGTTAATTCTTTAAATATTTGGTAGGATTCCCCAATGAAACTATCTAGTCCTGGGCTTTTCTTTGGGGGAAGGTTTTTGATTACTGATTCAATTTCCTTACTAGTTATAGGTCTGTTCAGACTTTCTATTTATTTATGATTTAGTTTGGTAGGTTCTATATTTCTAGAAATTTATCCATTTCTTCTAGGATATCCAGTTTGTTGGCATGTAATTGTGCATAATGATCTCATAATCCTTTTTATTTCTGTGGCATCAGTTGTAATGTCTCCTCTTTCATTTCTCATTTTATTTATTTGAGTCTTTTCTATTTTTTTCTTAGTTAGTCTAGCTAAAGCTTTGTCAATTTTGTTATCTTTACAAAAAAACAACTTTTAGTTTTGTTGGTTTTTTCCTACTGTTTTTCTATTCACTATTGCATTTATTTCTACTATAATCTTTATTATTTCCTACCTTCTGCTAATTTTGGATTTACTTTGTTCCTCTTTTTCTATTTCTTTGAAGTGTAAAGTTAAGCTTTTGATGAGATCTTTCTTCTTTTTTAATGTAGATATTTACTGCTATAAATTTCTCTCTTCTTACTGTTTTTTCTACATCCCATAATATTTGGTATATAGTATTTTCATCTCATTTGTCTCAACATATTTTCTAATTTCCTTTATGTGTTCTTTTTTCACTCATTGGTTGTTCAAGAATGTGTTCAATTTCCACATATTTATGAATTTTCCAGTTTTCCTTTTGCTATTGATTTCTAGTTTCATTCCTTTGTGATCAGAAAAGATACTTAGTGTGAGTTTAATCTTCATAAATTTGTTAAGACATGTTTTGTGATCTAACATGACCCATCCTCTGCACTTGAGAAAAATATGTATTCTGTTCCTGTTGAGTGAACTGCTCTGTAAATATCTTTTAGGTCCAATTCATCTACGGTGTTGTTCAAGTTCTGTTTCCATATTGATCTTCCACTATGGTCTGAATGTTTGTGCCCCACCCCCAAATTTATATGTTGAAACCTAATGGCCAATGTGATAGCATTTGGAAGTGAGGCACTTGGGAGCCGAATAGGTCATGAGGGTAGAGCTCTCATGAATGAGACTGGTGCTCTTATAAAAGAGACCCTGCAGGGCTCCCTAACTCTTTCCACCATGTGAGGACACGGTGGGAAGTTGGCAGTCTGCAACCTGGAAGAGGGCCTTCACCAGAAACTGACCGTGCTGATACCTTGATTGTGGACTTCCAGCCTCTGGAACTGTGAGCAATAGATTTCTGTTTTTCATGAGTCTGTGATATTTTGTTATGGCACCTGGAATGGACTAAGACAGAAATTTGGTACCAAGAAGTAGGGATGCTACTGTAACAAATACCTAAAAATGTGGAAGTGGCTTTAGAACTGGGAAATGGTTAGAAACTGGAAGAGTTTTGAGGTGCACATTAGAAAAAGCCTATGTTGCCATGAGCGGAGTATTAAAAGCAATTCTAGTGACAATTCAGAAGGAGAAGAGGAGAGTTGTAGAGAAACCCTCAATCTTCCTAGAGAATAAGTAGACTCTCTAAGAAGTCATGAACAGAATGTTGGTAGAAATATGGATGGTGAAGGCCATTCGAATGGGGTCTCAGATGGAAATAAGGAACATATTATCAGAAACTGAAGAAAAGATGATTCTTGTTATAAAGTGGCAAAGAGCTTGGCTGAATTGTGCTTGTGTCCTAGTGTTTTGTGGAAGGTAGAACTTGTAAGCAATAAAATTGAATATTTGGCTGAGGAAATTGCTAAGCAAAGTATAGTAAAAGCTGCCTGGTTTCTCTTGGATGTTTACAGTAAAATGTGAGAAGAGATAAATGATGTAAAACAGAATTGGTAATTAAAAGGAAGCCGAACTTAAAAATTTGTTAAATGTTCAGCCTATGCATATTGCTAAACATGAGAAAGCATGTTTGGAAGAGTACACTAATGGTGTGGCCAAGTGACCCTTTGATAAGGAGATTAGTATGGGTGTGAAAGATAAAAATCATACGATACTATCAATTGGTGCATAAAAAGCATTTGACAAAATATATCCTTTCATGAAAAATACTCTCAACAAAATCAGTATAGAAGAAACATACCTCAATATAATAAAGACCATATATAACAAGCCCACAGCTAACATTGTACTCAATGGTGAAACATTGAAAGCTTTTTCTCTAAGATCAGGATCAATAAAAGCATGCCCACTTTCACAACTCCTATTCAACAAAGTACTGGAAGTCCTAGCCAAGCAGTTAGGCAAGAAAAAGAAATAAAAAGCATCCAAATCGGGGGCCGGCCCGGTGGCGCAAGCGGTTAAGTGCGCGCACTGCGCTGCGGCGGCCCCGGGGGTCGCTGGTTCGGATCCCGGGCGCGCACCGACGCACTGCTTGGTAAGCCATGCTGTGGCGGCGTCCCATATAAAGTGGAGGAAGATGGGCACCGATGTTAGCCCAGGGCCGTCTTCCTCAGCAAAAAAAAAAAAAAAAGAGGAGGATTGGCCGATGTTAGCTCAGGGCTGATCTCCTCACCAAAAAAAAAAAAAAAAAAAAAAAGGCATCCAAATCGGACAGGAAGAAGTAAAATTGCCTCTCTTTGCACATGATATGATCTCATATACAGAAAATCCTAAAGACTGAAACAAAAACTGTTAGAACTAATAAATTAATTCAGTAAAGTTGCAAGATTAAAAAATCAACATGCAGAAATCAGTTGCATTTCTATACACTAACAATGAAATAACTGAAAAAGAAATAAAATAGTCTCATTGATAATAGCATCAAAAACAGTAAATTTGACCAAGGAGGTGAAAGATCTAGTCACTGAAAACTGTAAGACATGATGAAAGAAATTGAAGAAGACACAAATAAATGCAAAGATATCTCATGTTCATGAATTGGAAGAATTAGTATTGTTAAAATGTCCATACTACTCAAAGCCTTCTATAGATTCAATGCATTCCCTATCAAAATCCAATGGTATTTCTCACAAAAAATAGAAAAAGAAAATTCTAAAATTCCTATGGAACCACAAGAGACTCTGAGTAGCCAAAACAATTCTGAGAAAGAAGAACAAAGCCAGAAGTATCACATTTTCTGATTTCATACTGTATTACAAAGGTATAGTAATCAAAGCAGTATGGTACTGCCTTAAAAATAGATACATAAACCAATGAAACAGAATTGATAAGCCAGAAAGAAACCCTCGTATATAAAGTCAACTAGTGTTTGACAATAGAGTCAAGACTACTCCTTGGGGAAAGGATAGTCTCTTCAATAATTGGTATTGGGAAAACTGGATAATCACATGCAGAAGAATGAAATTTGACCCCTATTTTACACCACTCACAAAAATTAACTGAAAATGGATTAAAGACTTAAACATATAACCTAAAACCTTAAAATCCCTCGAAGAAATGATAGCGAAACAACTCCTTAACATTGGTCTTGGCAATGATTTTTTGGCTATGACCCCAAAAGCACAAGCAACAAAAGCGAAAATATATAAGTGAGACTACATCAAACTAAAAACTTCTGTGCAGCAAAAGAAACAATCAACAAAACGAAAAGGCAACCTATGAAATGCGAAAACATATTTGCAAACCATACATCTGATAAAGGGTTAATATCCAAAATATATTTAAAAACCCATACAACTCAATAGCAAATACACAAACAATCTATTTAACCATGAGCAAAAGATCTGAATAGACGTATTTGCAAAGAAGACATACGAATGGCCAACAGGTACATGAAAAGATGCTCAACATCACTAATAATCAGGGAAATGAAAACCAAAACCACAATGATATATCGCCTTACACCTGTTAGAATGGTTGTTGTCAAAAAGACAAGAGGGGCCGGCCCCATGGCTTAGCGGTTAAGTGCGCGTGCTCTGCTACTGGTGGCCCGGGTTTGGATCCCGGGTGCACACCGACGCACCGCTTCTCTGGCCATGCTGAGGCCGCATCCCACATACAGCAACTAGAAAGATGTGCAACTATGACATACAACTATCTACTGGGGCTTCAGGGGGAAAAAAAAAAGGAGGAGGATTGGCAATAGACGTTAGCTCAGTGCCGGTCTTCCTCAGCAAAAAGAGGAAGATTAGCACAGATGTTAGTTCAGGGATGACTTCCTCACACACACAAAAAAAAAGACAAGAGAACAAGTGTTGGTGAGGAAGTGGAGGAAAGAGAACGCTTGTATATTCTTGGTGGGACTATAAGTTGGTGCAACCACTATGGAAAACAGTATAGAGGTGCCTCAAAAAATTAAGAATAGAATAACTATATGATCCAGAAATTCCACTTCTGTGTACATATCCAAAGGAAATGAAATCAGGATCTTGAAGAGATATCTGCACTCCCATGTTTACTGCAGCATTATTCAAAATAGCTAAGATATGGACACAATGTAAGTGTCCATCTATGGATGAGTAGATAAAGAATATGTGGTATATGTATATATACATGGAATATTATTTGAAGGAAGTCTTGTCCTTTATGACTACATGGATGGACCTTGAGGGCATTATGCTAAGTGAAATAAGTCAGAGACAGAAAGACAAATACTGTATGATATCTATTATATGTGAAATCTAAAAAAGCCAAACCCATAGAAATGGAGAGTAGAGGGTGGTTGCCAGGGGCTAGAGGTAGGGGAAACGGGGAGATGTTGGTCAAAGGTTACAAACTTCCCATTATAAGATAAATTAGTTCTGGGGATCTAATGTACAGCATGGTGACTATAGTTAACAATAATGTATTCTATACTTGAAAGTTGCTAAGAGAATAGATCTTAAATATTCTCACAACAACAACAACAAAAAAGGTAATTATGTGAGATGATGGAGATGTTAACTAATCCTTTGTGGTAACCATTTCACAGCATATAAGTATATAAAATCATCAAAACCTTAAACTTACACAATTTTATATTGTCAATTATATCTCAATAAAAATGGAAAAAATTATGAGTCCAAGGGAAATCAGGAGAAAGAAAGGATCTCCTGAGCCATGGGGAATAAGCCACTGGAGAAACTTTCCCAGGGGTAACAGGACCGGGGTCTGTTCAAAGAGCACCTTCCATCACCAGGGTAGAGGATGCTTACCACATCTGTCCAGAGAATTTCAGAATTGCTATGGGCCAGTGACTGATTGCTATAGGTGTCATACCCTTCCCCCCCGAATGTGTGTTTCTTATAGTAATCCCGTACTCATTCTCCCATGGTTTAATATGGGTAATTTTCCTTTTTAGTGCATAACTCACTGGATTAAGATCCTCATCGTCGCCTTGTGTGAAGACAATTGCATATCAACCCATAATGAAGAGACCTCTACAATTGCCCAAAGATCCTATACGTTGAGATCAACACTGTGATCAGATAGGAATTTTGAATTTTCTTCCTAGGAGTGGGAACAAGTGTATTTCTGCATGTGATAAGGAGAGTGAACCAAATACCTGGAGAACAGACGATAGTCTGAGGTAGTCATTATCCAATTCATCAAATATTCTAAGTTTTCCTTCTGGGAAAATGGTAGGGTGGCATGTTCCTGTTCTCTTGGAGTCAGGTATGGCCAAAGGGTTAGCTTTGTCCAATGATGTGTGAGCAGAGAGGCAGGTGCTACTTCTGAGTAGAAGCTCTAGGAGCCAGTGTGGGATTCCCCACACTCTATTCTCCCCTCTGACAACAATGCTCCAGATAGTGGCTGCTCCCTCGTCGGGAGGGACTCATACACTATGCGGCCTTTTCAGATTGGCTTCTTTCATTCCATAAAATGCATGTAAGAAAATTTATCTTTTTTTTTTTTGGTGAGGAAGATTCACCCTGAGCTAATATCCATTGGCAATCTTCCTCTTTTTTTTTTCCTGTTTGAGGAAGATTAGCCCTGAGTTAACATCAGTGCCAGTCTTCCTCTATTTTGTATGTGGGATGCCTCTGCAGCATGACCGATGAGTGGAGTAGGTCCGCACCCAGGATCCGAACCTGCAAACCCGGGCCGCCGAAGCCAGGCGTGTGGATGGAACTTTAACCACTCGGCCATGGGGTCAACCCCAGAAAAATGTTTTATTAAGTAAAATCATCCATAATTGTCCCACCAAAATAGAACAAATGGTTTCTAAGATTACCAATAAGTTGTGTCTCCTTGCATAACCAGATTAATAATTATGAATGTTAGCTCATTTCTTAAATCAAAGGACATATAAAATATTTGGCCACTTCTATTTTTACTAAATTGATGTTCATAGTTAAGTGTTTTGTTGTATTTGGAAAAGTATTTTTATTTGTTCAGCACATTTAATATTCATGTAGTCTTTTTTATGCTTTTATTATATCCCGCTTCACTTTTCTATTCCTAATGCTGACCCCCCCACCTCCGCCAGAGTAGTCCTTATTATTTCTCGCAATATTATAAAAGTCTCCTATTATAGCTTCTCACCACCATTTTATCCCTCCCTAATCAATCATCTCAATGATTGCCAGGATATTCCATAATGCATAATTCTGATCATGTCTTTCACCTTAACAAAAATCATTAATGATGACCCCTTCTGTGCTGAATAAAGTCTAACGACCTGACCCCCCCAATCACCTGTCAAAGAGCTTGCGCTCCGTGAGTTGCTCCTACATTTCCCTGACTTTGTTCACATAGAACTTTCCTTCATTTCATTTCTCTGCTTTATCTTAAGATTTTGTATTGTATCCATAATATATATACAAAAAAATGCACACACACAGAGTTTTAAAAATATAAAGAAATGTAATCACTTGTGTATCCACAATATAAGTCAAGTAAGAAGGTATTGCCACACACCAGAAACCCCTACTAGATGTAATCACTGGTCTGAATTTTGTGTTAATTGTATTTTTCCTTTTGTTTTTGTATTTAGTTTTATCTCACAGTTATTCATCTTGAAGCTATAATGCCTAGTGGTGCATTTTTGAATTTTATATAGATGGAAGTATAGAATTTGTTGTTTAGCATCTTGCTCCTTTTACTCAATAGCATGTTTGTGAAATTACTCATGTATTTAGATTGAGCTCGAGGTCATTTGTTTTCATTGCCAGGTGGTATTTTCTGAATATCTAGCTGACACCTGTTAATGGGTGTTGGATGCCATTTTGCAGGCATAAACATACATGGACTTGAAATTCCAAAAAAGAGATCAGGACCTGGGAATCATCGACATATAAGGAGTCATTAAAAGCCACGGTCATGGAAAAGATTGCTTGAGATAGTGCACAAAGTGAGAAGAGAAGGAGGACTTATCCCATTGCCAGGAAACACCAACATTTATATGAAGAAGCAGAAAAATAACAATGGCAAGGAGGTGTTAGCAAGGAAGAAGGAACATGAAGAGATAGGGGTGTTAAGGAAGTCAACAATAATGTGTCAATGGAGAAGTGAAGTAAGCGAAAAATTGATGTAATTGTTGAATTGGGAGCTATTTAGCGAGTGATTTCAGTGGAGTGATGGGGGTAGGTAACAGCCTTATTCCAGTAGGTTGAGGAGTAAAAAAATGGCAAGTAAAAACAAGAAGAGATATCTTTTTTTATTTTTTAAGTAGCTTGGCTGTAAGGAGAAGGAGAAATATAAAATTATAACTGGAGTGGGATATCAATGTAGTGGGAGGTTTTATTTTAAGATAGAAAAGCCTGGAGCAGGCTTACATGCCTAAGGAAAGACCCGTTAGAGACAAAAGGCCATTGTTATGAGGGTAAAGTTAGAGGCATTAGTTCTTTGTAGACAGAAAGCACAATGTAGAATTAATCCTCCAAGTCTAAAAATCTCGTGGATTATTATTAATGTTTTTTTCCATGGATTATCTTCTTACAAACTCACTCTGATCTCTTCCGATGTAATACTGAATAGTCATTTAAATTTTCAGTGACCCAACTCAGTAATCCTTTTCTGCCCTTTTGATTTTTAAATCAGCTTTATTGAATTATGACTTACATAAAATAATACACTAATTTTACTGCACAATTTGTTGACTTTTTTAGAATCATTTTCATCAATTTTAATACGCATTTTTAAAAATTTTTAACATCTATGAAATAGGATGCTTCTTACAATCAATGGCATGTCATAATTTAAATACAAACTTTTTTTTCTGACTCAGTGATACATACAGTATATTTTATGACTGGTATCAGATTTGATGAATTAAGATAATTATGAATAATCCTGGTCATGCCAACGGGAGTGTGTCATTTGTGCTAATATTAACTGGCATGTGTGAACTGGGGGAAAATGTTCTCCCATTTAATCATTGACTTAAAATAATTACCACATACACATGGGGAATTTCTGATTTCTGGCTTTGCCTTTAGGAATGAAGCCATTTTTGAAAAACAACTTTATGGAAAACTATCTTAACAGATCAGCTTTAGGACCACGAAAAGACGGGGAGGAAAAATGTTTTGTTTAATTCTCAGAAGTATTTCTTCCTCCTGAGAATGTTGGCATTCTCAATGCTATAAAGAGGATGTCAGGGTCTCATTGTGGTTGAAAATAATTTCCCCAAGAGCTTTACAGGACATTGAGTCACATAGTGATAATTTGGTTACCTAGATAAATAACTCCATTCTTTAAAAGGCCCTATATTTCAATATATTTTTATTTTTTATTTTTTGTGAGGAGATCAGCCCTGTGCTAACATCCGCCAATCCTCCTCTTTTTTTTTTGCTGAGGAAGACGGCCCTGGGCTAACATCTGTGCCCATCTTCCTCCACTTTATATGGGACGCCGCCACAGCATGGCTTGCCGAGCAGTGCGTCGGTGCACCCCGGGATCCGAACCAGCGAACCCCGGGCCGCCACAGCGCAGTGCGCGCACTTAACCGCTTGCGCCACCGGGCCGGCCCCTTCAATATATTTTTAATTGACAAACTGAAATCAGAGTCTCATCACTCAAACACAACTGTTGACATTTAGGATATATTTCCTTCTGGTCTTTTTTCATAATCATATTTTACATGTTATTGTATATGTATGCAATTCTGTATCTTGTATCTATTTAGTTACAATTGGATTACAAATATTTTCTGAGTGGTATCCAGGCTTTGTTAATTATCATCTTTAATGGCTGCATCAGGGTTTCTTAAATGAATATCCTATATTTTACATGTAATTTTCCCTATTGTTTCCAAAATTTGGCAATATAAAGCTATAAGATTTGGGTATTTTCAAATATTTAGGCAGAGTTTAAGAAACAAGATTTAGGATATCAATTAGTATACATTTTATTGTGACTTTGCAGAGCAATCATATTAGTTATTTGTAACTAATAGTATATCTTGTATACTATTTATAACAGGGCAGATACTGTACGTACTGTACTCTAGTTAATGATGACAATTAGCTTTACTTATATAATTTGTTGACTTTTGACTAATGTATGGAGTTTTGTAACGTTGTAGTTATATAGTGATATAGAACATTCTCTTTACCTCAAAAAATTTCCTCAGGCCCTTTGCAATCAACCTTCTCTACTCACTCCTTGCCCCGGGCAATCTCTGACCTACTTTTTATCCCTATAGTTTTCCTTCTAGAGAATTGCATATAAATTAATCTTGCAGTATATAGACTGTAGTCTCTTGTATCTGGCTTCTTCCACTTTGCATAGTGGTTGTATCAGTAGTTTGTTCTTTACTGTTGTGTAGTATGCCATTGAATAAATGTGCTCCAATTTGTTTATCCATTCATCAGTTGAAGGACATTTGGCTAGTTTCCACTTTCTGGCTATTACTAATAAAGCTGTTATTAACATTCAAATGCAAGTCTTTTTGTGGATGTATGTGGTCATTTATCTTGGATAAATATTTAGAAGTAGAATTGCTAGGTCTTATGTTAACTGTCTAATTTTATAAAAAGTGTAAAATTATTTTTCAAAGTCATACCATTTTGTATTCTCACCCATAATTTATGAGAATTCTATTTGTTCCACATCTTCACCAACACTTGTTTTTTTCCATCATAATTTTAGCCATTCTAGCAGTTGTGTAGTAGTAGCATTGTGATTATGATTTGTGTTTCCCTAATGACTAATGACGTTGGACATCTTTCCACAAGCTTATTTTCCATTTGTATATATTCTTTGGTAAAGTATCTGTTCAAATCTTTTGCCTAATAAAATCTGTATTAGAGTGTATTTGTACAATACTAGTAACTAGAGACTTTATTCAGATTTTATCAGCATTCATATGAACTCATTTATGTATCTGTATGTGTATGTATGTGTATAGTTCTATGTAAATTTATCACATGTATAGACTTGTGTAACCACCACCACCATCAAGATACACAACTGTTTCATCACCACAAATGAACTCTTCCATCCTACCCCTCCATGGTAATACTCCACAATCCTGACAATGAACAGTGATTTTCAAAGAATAAAAGGTTTTGATTTATCAATTATGTTATAGTTCATGCTTCTTGTATTTAGGGAAACTTTGCCTAACCCACGGTTACTACAACTTTCTTCTAGGTTTCCTTATAGAACTCTTTTCCTTATCACACTTACTCTTGATCCATTTCAAGTTAAATTTTTCTCTCTAGAGGTCTTGCACGTATTTTTTTAAGTTTACCTTTAAGTATTGTATAGTCTTTATGCAATTGAAAATTGTATTTTTAAAAATTTAAATTTCACATAGGGACAGGGAATTTTCCTATAGCATTTTGTTGCTGCAGATATTCTGAAATAGTTTCTTGTCATCTGTAATGGATTGAATAATGTCCCTCAACATACATGTCCACCCAGAAACTCAGAATGTGACCTTATTTGGAATAGCGATCTTCGTAGATGCAATTAAGGTAAAGATCTTGAGATTAGACATCCTGGATTATCTTGGTGGGCCTTAAGTCCAATGATGAGAGTCCATATAAGAGACAAAAGTGGAGACACAGAGATACACAGAGGGAAAAACTCGCAGAATGAAAGAAGCAGAGATTGGAGTTATGAAATACAAGCCAAGGCACACCAAGAATTGCCAGCAGCCACAAGGCATGGAACAGATTTTCCCTCTTTGCATCCAGAAAGAATCAATACTGTCGACTCCTTAATTTCAGAATTTTGCCATTTAAAACTGTAAGAGAATAAATTTCTGTTGTTTTAAGCCACTCAGTTTGTGGTAATTTGATATAGCAACTCTAGGAAACTAATACATCACTTAACTGTGGTGGCAATTTCTGAACGAAGACAGAAATTCTAGGTTGCCGAGAGATAAGAGAGTAGACAAGACCTCTTTTTAAGTCACAACAAAATAAATACTGTGAAGACTCAATGGAAAACTCACAGTCATGTAATAAAAATTCATCCAAATTGCCTATATCAAACTTGCGAGGAGAATTTTTATAAACTTGGGATATCTCTCCATTGCGAAGTTTTTTGATGATTTGAAATATCCTCCAGAACTCACTCTTTTCCACAATGAATCTAGAATAACTTCCACATTTCAATGACATTGATTTTTCTGTGTCCCATCTCTAATTCCAAGTTTGCTCAGGTTTGAAACAAATGATACTTAATTCAAAGTCAAGATGGCATTTTTACAATACCAGCATCACCTTGTCATATTATAATATCCTGTATCAGTGCTCATTAAGTTAATTGAACACTTGCCTGTTGAAAGCAATTAAAAATCATTTTTTACCAGGATTGTTTTTGAAACTACAAGATAATTATGAAGGTTAGTTTTTTAATATTAATATTAAGAGGTAAAACTTACTATTGTGTTATTACAAGTTAATCTTGAATCCTAACTTCATTCAATTGTCCTACTGCTGGCTTTCTCTTTCTGCACCATGCGAAAGCAGAGGAGACAGGATGCTTGTTCAGGCTAACCAACACCAATACCCATAAACCACACAAATCCAAATATGGGCAAAAATTTAAACAGTTATTTCTAGGCCACCAACCTATGGTTGCAAAGTAATAATAGAAGAGTTATTCTGTACCTCAGATCCTCCAAACTCTGTCCTTTGTACCAGAAAAAAAGGAAGAGAGAAAGAAAATTTAAACTTATAAGGGCCAAAATCCAGAACACTGACAACACCAAACTCTGGAGAGGATGTGGAGCAACAGGAACTCTCATTCATTGCTGATGGGAATGCAAAATGGTACAGTCACTTTGGAAGACAGTTTGGAGGTTTCTTATAAAACTAAACGTACTCTTACTAAACAATCCAGCAATCACGCACATTGGTATTTACTCAAAGGAGTTTATGTCCACACAAAAACCTGCACACAGATGATTATAGCAGCTTTATTCATAATTGCCAAAACTTGGAAGCAACCAAGATCTCCCTCAGTAGGCAAATGGATAAAAAGCTGTGGTATATCCAGACAATGGAATATTATTCAGCACTATAAAGATACGAGCTATTGAGACATGAAAAGACACAAAGGAAACTTAAATCTTAAAAGGCTGCATAATGTATGGTTCCAACTATATGAAATTCTGAAAATGACAAAACTATGGAGACAGTAAATAGATCAGTGGTTGCCAGGTTGCAGGGAGAGGGATGAATAAGTGCAGCACAGAGGATTTTCAGGACAGTGATAATATTCTGTATGATGCTATAATGATGGATATATGTCATTATATGTTTGTGCAAACCCATAGATGTACAACATCAAGAGCAAACCCTAATGTAAAGTATGGACTCTAGGTGATAATAATGTGTCAATGTAGGCTCATTAATTGTAATAAAGGTACAACTTTGGTGGGAGATGTTGATAATGGGGGAGGCTATGTCTGTGTGGGGGCAGGAGGTATGTGAGAAGTCTCCATATCTTCTGCTCAATATCTGTGAACCTAAAACTTCTCTAAAAAACAAAGTCTGTTAATAATGAATAAATAAAAGCCATGTGTATTGGGTGAGGAGGATGAGGTTACTGTTGTTGCAAGGGAGATTTCCCAGATTTTCTAACAACTATGATTTTTCTCCAATTCCTGATGAGTACCATGCTTCCAGGTTGCTATGGTAACTCTTCTTGGCTGACTGCCCAGAGCCTGTGCAGAATCCTTATGCCGCTCAGAGAATATATAAATTGCTGGTACTTCTGCTAAGATTGCCAGGAGCAACACTACACAGCACACAGGCTTCACCCATCTTAGATGGGGACAGAACAGGAACCTAGAGAAGTTCTAGAAACTCTGTACCCTGGGCTAAATTAAGACCCCTATGGTCCTACATTGTTTAAGTAAATATTTTCCAAACAGTGTTAGACACTGCTCTAGGTGCTAAGAATATAACTGATCAAAAGAGCCAAAGTCCTTGATCTCAGAAAGCTACATTAAGGCTGGGATGAGAGGAGGAGAGAAATTTTTTTAAAGTCAAATAATATGACTCTACATAGTGATACATGATATAAACCTAATAAATAAGGGTTTTATACAGGTTATCTGTATAGTTATATAATTAGTGATCTTGGTGGTGGGGAAAGTAAAGGATAAGGAGAGGAGAAAATCTTTCAGCAGAGATCTAAATGATCAGGAACCAGATGTGCAAAGATGAGCATGCCCAAGAGAAGTAAAAACAGTGCCAAAGACTTGGGGAGGATGGTGAGAGGGGCTTGATGCAGTTGGCCTCATGTGCCAAGAGGTTCAAGTTTCTAGGTACAATTAGAAACTATTGAAGGGCTTTAAAGAGGGAGTTGCATAATCTGATTTAAGGTTGTAAATGATGACTGTGGTCACTCTGACTGCTCCATGGAGACAGACTGTAAAGGGTCAGGGAAGGAAAGAAGAAGAAATAAAAAAATAGTAGTCTATTACATATTACAGGAGTGTAGGGGAAAAATAGAGATATCCTGATACAAGCAGTAGACGGAGAGAAATGGCTAAGCTTGAAAGGTATTTTGAAGGCAGAATCAAACAGATTTCTTGATAGATTGATAGGTTTGATGGGGGCAGGTAGCAAGTGAAGGAAAGGTGAAAATCCAAGACGACACCAAGGCTGGCTTGAATCTTTGCATCAGCACTTTTGCGTAAACGGCCTTAGGCTGCTGTTGATACCTGTCTCTTCCAATCTCAACAACATGTTTTTGAGAGACAGTTGTCTGTGGGTGTCTTGCATTTCTGTACATTTGATGAGCATTGACTGTATTTGTTCTGGACTATCTTTTCAAAACTGATTGTACAGCAAAAGCCTTTGAAAATAGACATAATGTACCCCTTAGGAACAAAGGAAAGGTTTGTTTACTATTCCATATAATACAGATAATGTCTCCCTTAGAGGCAAAAGTCAGACAGGTTTACTTCCCATTATTAAAAAATTGGGGTTCCCTAAGCTCATGGCTCCCCTCTTGTAGTGCAACCTGTGCATCCCAGTCATGTCACCTGCAAACTGGGACTCAGAGAACCAGTGCAAGTACTATACCTTGGATACTCCTATTGCTTTGGGTAATAAACTGTCCTTTGTCTCTGACCCAGTAGTCTCATGTCTTCTAATAGCGTCTTTGAAACTGGCAGTTACACTTGTTAACTTGCAAGTAGAGTAAACCTCAGATCCTTCCTAGTTCTTGATGTTTATCACCAGGGAAGTCTGAAGGAGGTACTCCTTCACTCTATGTCAGACTGTTTCATTTTTCTAATGGATTATTTCCTTATTCCTAAGGAAATCCCTTATTTCCTTTTTCAGAAGCTTCAGTTACCAAGGAGTAACAACATCTTGCTTACCAGACATGGAAAACTCTAAGGAAGTCACAATATATGTCATCTTTTTTTTTAAGTCCCATATCTAGATTAGTGAGTATGTATGATAAGGATAGCTTTCAATATTAGAAGCTTGATTCAGGAAAACAATTTAAAACATTCTTTTTAAGCCCAAAAGACTTATCTTTAGCATTGCCTCTGTAATGAATTACCTCTTTTATTTTCCTTTCCATAATTATGGAGGAGGAATGTTTCCTAATTGGATACACCATGTGTGCCTCTAAGTATAACAAGGAATCTTGATGATCTAAAGAGACAGGGTGTCACATCAGCTGAATGAATAAATGAATTACCATCAGCTGAATGAAGGTACACATTAAAGAAGTGGAAAACAATAATCATTTGTAAGGGAGGGAGGTGGGAGGAGCTTGAAGGAAGGTAAATCTAGAAAGGATGGGAGAGAATGAGAGAGAGATTTAGAATAAAACCAAGGTTGGTTTTAGTAGAGCAGAGTCCAGTATAAATTTGAGGCAATTATCCATTGGAACCACCTTGTTGGAGTAACTGTCCTAGGAGCTCTTGAGAGGAATTATTAGGTACTTAAGTGTGCTTAAAATGAAGCCTTGCTACTTAAGATATTCATGGTCACAGATTTCTCACCAGAGCTATGGGAGTGCAATTAGCCAATCAGGTACGAGGATGAGAATCTAAATTGAAAGGCGAAATGGGTGTGAGGAGGACTTCTTAAATTGGTTTGGATATGGAATCCCACTTTTCAGTGAAATGTTTTGTGGCTTCTATCCTCTATAGAATGAAAAATGTTACTGGTTGTTTCACCTTCAAAATGGTTGGGGCTAACATGGAAACAGATGCAAAGATGAGGAAAATGTACATATATGAAGGAAAAGGGACATTCTATTATCACCCACAGCTGGCATCCCTTTTTAGCGAAGCATTATTTATAACTTCTTCCTTGGTATTCTAACTTTCTAGCCTCTTAAAAATGTCCTCTGAGTTCCAATCGCCTTCACAAGGTTTTAAAAAGAGATATAGAGACATTCTATCCTAACCACCTTCCAATCATGGCCTTCCACCAATATTATCTGTTTGTGGTGTTTAAGGAGACATACATTTCTATTTCAAATTCAGGCATGTCAAGAATATTAGGAAAGCTACTATGAGAGGCAAACCAGGGTGAGATATGAAGCAAAGGTTTTACACATGTATATTCCATTAAATTTTAACAAAGTTCACTTTGAGAGTTTTTTAACCTTCCTGAATTAAGAATAATTCATTTCTGTGCCTGACCAAATTACAAAAAGTAGGTCATACATTCTGATAAGCTTCTTGGGGAGAGTTGATAAATTTTCACTTAATGGTCACATTAAGAGCAATCTTTTTCATTGCTATATTTCATTTAATAAGTTGCAGTAAGTACATGTCTTAATTTGTCCTAACCTACTTAGCTTAAGTCCTTCTATCTAGTCATAGATTATAAAACCTGTAGTAAGTAAAATTTTAAGATAGCGTCTGTGACCTTCAGGCCCTGGTGTTACTCCCGTGATTATGTTACCTTGTATGACAAACAGATTATCCCAGTGGGCATAATCTAATCACACTAGTTGTTTAAAAGCACAGATTTCTCTGACTGGGGACACAAAAGGAATTCACAGAGATAGGAAGCACAAAGACTGCTGCTAGCCAGATGGAGGGGCCCATGTGAAAGGACCAGTTAGTCTTCTGGAAGCTGACAGCAACTCCCAACCCCACAGCCAGAAAGGAAATGGAGACCACAGACTTATAGCTGCAAGAAACTAATTTTACCAACAACCTGAATGATCTTGGAAGCAGATTTTCTTTTTCCTTCAGCCTCCAGATCAGAGTTCAGCCTGTCTAACATCTTGATTCTGGTCTTGTGAGACTCTAAACAAAGAACCATCTGAGCCAGCCTGGACTTCTGACCTGCAGAACACTGATAATAATCAACATGCAGGTTTCTTTAAGACGCTATATTTGTGGTAATTTGTTACACAGAAATGTAAGATTAATACAAAACCAAAAGCCTACATTATGAAATTACGATAATTCCTGCCAATAATGTAGACAGTATTGATAAAATAATCTTCTGATATTTATTTTAAAGGATTTTTTTTTTTAAGAAGAAACTTCCAGGCAGGGTTTGAGGCACATCTTTTTTACTGTATCCTTGCACAGTTTATCTCACATTTCTTTGTTAGTTGTCAACATTTTTTTCAATGAAACACTATTTTGTTAGTGAGCATCTTAGAAAACAAACCAATAAACAAACCTCAATGAATGATGAGGATAAAATTTTCAGCAATACTGTTACACTTGACACAAAACATTCGCCTCCACCTTTATCTATGGTATTTCTAGGCTCCAGGACTTGCTAGAGAAGTTTGCTAAAATTAAGCCTGTTTGAGTTCCGTGACAAGTCAGGTGGCAGTCCCAACTAGACACAGCAGACGTGAGGCAGTGCTGCACAGTGGTAAAGCCTGTGGGTTCCTGAGTGGGTCTGCCTGGTTTCCAATCCTGGCTCTGTCAGTTATTTACTATGTGACCTTGAGCAAGTTTCTCAAACCTGATGGTGTGTTTCTTTATCTGTAAAACTGAGAGAAACAGTATATATCTTAAAGGAGGGATTATAAAGGTATCATATTTTAGGTACTTCCTAAAATATAGCAAATGCTTGGTACATTTTACAATGTTTACTGTCACAGGAGAGCTACCCAAGGCTAAAAACAACTCAAAGGCAATATACTTGCTTCTAGACAACTTCTACCAATCCCAAAACCACAGTCTGTCTTGTGTCTTCACTTTTTTTGTGGATAACCTCCACCATTTTCCAGGTTGCCTAGACTCAAAGCTTCAGAATGATCTGAGGCAAACGTTTTGTAGTTTACTATATTCTGATTGATCCTATGTGATCATCCAAAAACATCCTATTGTTTTTGTTAGAGCAGGCCATTAGAGAGAGGCTTGTGCAAAATTTGGAGGGTGGAAGTAAAGGAGCAGCCATTTTTAGCTCATATATATTGTCGCTAACACGCTGACTCACATCAATGTTCTCCACCCACTCCTGGATCCTATTTTGGCTTCTTTGGCCCCAAGACCAAGTGTGTGTGTTTAGCTGTATGACAAAGAGCTCTGGCTTCTACAAGACATCCATTCCACCTAAGTCAGAAACAGGGCTCCAGCTTGTGCTTGTGGCTATCAGCTCGTTCTTGCTCTCTCCCACCTTACCTCCATCTTCCCTTCCTGACTGCCCGCCATGTGGACTTCAACCTCCAGCATCAGACTCAAAGACAACAGCCTTGCAGTGGCTGCTTAGTTAGCTCCTAGAATTGTCAGTCATGCTGCAGAGACGAGGAGAACTGAACTTTCCAGCGTGTGACTGGATGAAAAGAAATATGAAATTGGCACAAGAAATTAAAAGGATGTATCTGGACTAGCATCTGGGAAAGCAGTTTAACTCCCTGCAGGGGCTTCAAGAAGGGGGTGAAGAAAGGAAACGAAGGATGCACCCTGTTCTGGATGTGGGTAGGGCAAGAAGCCGGGTAGGTTGGGAGAGCTGGTATCTCCTTAGCTCGTGTCTCGGAGCTTGGCACAATGGCTGCTTTAATGAGAGTGAAAAATATGAGCCTGTAGGAAAGCTGATAGGCAGCAATAGCAACAAGATTGGTATTTACATGTATATTGACAGTGTTTGTGCACCCTCAGACACAAGAAGTCAGGAGGAACAAGGCTAAAGGTGCAGATTTTGAGATGCCTCAGGGATGACACTTAGCTCCCATTAACCAATAGGAAGCGGTGAAAATGGGGTTCAAGTTTCGGTTGAACTGCTTGGCCGTGTTGACCTTCTACCTCTCACACATGTCTTCTGCTTTTCATTCAAAGGTCTGTTTACATCCTCTTTCCTTTCTATTTAGAAAATTCAAAGGTGAAGTTGGGCTTAGCAGTTGAAGTAATAAAGAATGACTTTATGCTTTAAGCTAAGCAACTCAGAGATACCCTCTTAAATAGCAGAAATCAAGCAAACCAAGGGCTTGACTGTAGGAGAGAAGGGAGGAGTTTGAAGTTGAAAAGAAAAATGCTCAATGTCTTGGAAATGACCCGTGGTTATAGGAGAGAGAAGAATGAAATGGCAGATCATGTTCAGGATGATGAAGGTTCTGCCTGAAAGTGGCATACATCACTTTTGTCCAAATGTCTTTAGTCAAAGCAAGTTCACATGGCCACTCTTGAGTTCAAGAGAACAAGGGTGTAAAGTCTTCCCACAAGGAACTGCAGAGAAGAACCCAGAATATTTGGTAAACAATGTTGAAGTCCCCAAAATCTTACCAAACTTAGAACAACTTAAAGCAAAGCTACTCTTATGAGAACTTAAATTAGCCCTAGTAGTCAATCAGTCCAGTTATTTTAAGTAAGAATAAGGTAGCAGGCAAACTCTGGAATGGGCTGTTACTGTCTTTTTAGTCTATGTCATAAACAGGCCTAAGAAATAACTTGGCTTTAAGATTATAAAAGCAGAGACCTCAAACTGAAGCCCTGCAGCTGATGGAAAGATGGAGAATTAATAAATTCATTGCAATGGGCAGCTAATAGACAATGGGTGCTAAGCAGCTTGAATTAAAAACCCAACATAATGCCTGCCTATGTTTACTGTCTTATAAGACAGAAATGAAAACAACCAAACAGCCATTTGGCCTATAATCAGTTTGCAACCCCTAGTCCATTGATAACCACATTGAAATATCCTGGTAATTGACTGGATTTTTTTTTTCTGTAATAAAATGGGCGTACATGAAAAAGATGGTACAAAGATCCGTAGATCTTCTACTACCAAATTGTTATATGATCTTAAGTAAATTACTAAAACCCTCTTTATTCTGTTTTCAGCTTAATGGCAAATAGTGTTACTATGTTCATGGGACATTATGGTATGGGCAAATATCGTTTTTGGACAGCTCTTTAAGTTGGGTACTTATTATTCTACCATGAGATCAAAACTAGTAAATCAGGAGCCGGCCCTGTGGCTTAGCCGTTAAGTGCGCGTGCTCCTCTACTGGCGGCCCAGGTTCGGATCCCGGGCGCGCACGACGCACTGCTTCTCCAGCCATGCCTAGGTGGCGTCCCACATACGGCAACTAGAGGCATGTGCAACTATGATGTACAACTATCTGCTGGGGCTTTGGGGAGAAAACGGGCGGGGGGGAGGAGGAGGATTGGTAATAGATGTTAGCTCAGGGCCAGTCTTCCTCAACGAAAAGAGGAGGATTGGCATGGATGTTAGCTCAGGGCTGATCTTCCTCAAAAAAAATAAATAAATAAATAAAACTAGTAAATCATACTACCACTCTACTATTAGGATGGTATAGAATACTTAGTAGCTATTTATACCCTAAGGGTAGAGAAGAAATTGAGCAGCCAGCATTAATGCTTACATGGTGAGAATCATTATTCAGCACTGTCCTGGTCATTCCCACATGCTCATAGCATTTGAGAAAGCCTTAGACATACCCCATGCCATCCAGCACATTTCCTTGAGAGGCTATCAGCCAGATATCACGGTTTGTATAAGATTTTTTTTTACATACATAACACCTTCTTTTGAGATATAATACACATATAGTAAAATTCATCCTTCAGACTGTATGATTCAGAGTTGTGCAACCATCACCACTATCTAATTCCAGAGCATTTTCATCACCACAAATAAGTGATGAAATATATTTATATACATATGTACACTTTGATCAGCAACTCACTTGAGGAGAGTGTTTACTAACGATTGACAGGTCACCAGAAATCTCTGCTCCTCAGTTATGGGAAGGTGGTGGCCTTAATTGAAGGGAGGGAACCAGTTGTATTGTTGTTTTATGTACAAACCTCTGTTAAGGTCAGGAGTGGATGAAATGAGAGTTACCGGGAGAGGGCAAAGCAGTTCAGGCCACAGGGAATTTTCATGAGAGACTGGGAAGGGCATCCCTCGCTGAATCTGGAGGACCTTCCCTGTTGTTTCCATCTTCCTCTCTCTTATCTTGAAAAATGAAGCCTGAAATGTTTTCTTTTCTTTGTGCATGTTACAATATCCCTCCTCATTACTTGGTCACATTAATTACTCTCCCTAAAGTCCACTCCTACGACATAACGAGTATCACTTTTTATCTAGTATTGTGTTTGATCTCACTACCCTTCCCTATTATAAAACGTGCAATGTCCAGCCAGTGCTTCCATTTGTGTAGACCACAGACCTTGAAGTCATTCTTGACCCCTCTCCTTCATGCTCCACAGCCAATCTGAGGAAATTCTGCTGGTTCACCTTCAGAAGAACATCTGACTACCTCTTACCACTTCCGCTGCTACCAGCCAGGTCTAACCTTGTTATCGTTTCTTGCCTCCCAAGTATTCCATACTCACACATAACCACAACCTTTGTCTATTCTGAAAACAGCAACAGAGGGATTCTGTTACATTGAAAGTTCGAATATTCTCATCCAACGTAAATTTAGAGTTGCTCAAAATTTCCCTAGGATCTTTGCATCTCACTCAGAGAAAAAGTCAAAAAATCCTAAAGATGGCCCATTAGATCTCACCTGATCTGCTCCTGCAGCCATGACTTCTCTAGTCATACCTACTCCCACCCTCCCCTTCTCTCCACTCCAGCCTCCTTGGCCTTCTTGCTATTTCTTGAATTCACAGCATGTCCTTGCCTCCAGACATTTGCACGGTCTATTCTCTCTTCCTGGAATAGTCTCCTCCAAGATATCCACCTGACTCACACCCCCACTTCCTTAAGATTTTCACTTACATGGCTACTTTTCAGGGAGGTCTTCTGTAACCTTTCTCTCAAAAACAATACTCCCCGTCACCTTGTGAGGTCACACTCCATGGAGTCAGGATCTCCCCATACACACACACACACAAAATTTGTTCCTATGTCAAGGCTGATGATGCCACACACACGCCAAGAGGATAGAACAGATTTATTACTCATATAATGAGGCTTTCCGGGATGGCAGGCCCAGTTTGCTAAGCAGGTCAAAAAATATCCTGAGAGAGGCTGGCCCCATGGTGTAATGGTTGAGTTTGGCGCACTCCACTTTGGCAGCCTGGGTTTGCAGGTTTAGATCCCTGGAGCGGACCTACACACTGCTGCTCAAGCCGTGCTGTGGCAGCGACCCACATACAAGATGGAGGAAGATTAGCACAGACGTTAGCTCAGGGCTAGTCTTCCTCAGGCGAAAAAGGAGGAAGGTTGGCAACAGATGTTAGCTCTGAGCTAGTCTTCCTTAGGTGAAAAAGGAGGAAGGTTGGTAACAGATGTTAGCTCAGGGCTAGTCTTCCTCAGGTGAAAAAGGAGGAAGGTTGGTAACAGATGTTAGCTCAGGGCTAGCCTTCCTCAAGCAAAAAAAAGGAGGATGGTTGGCAACAGAGGTTAGCTCAGGGTGAATCTTCCTCAGCAAAAAAAACAAAAATGTCCTGAGAGAGCAGGGAAAGGAGAAAGGTTTGGGGTTTCATTATGGTGGTTAGGGAGTGGGGCTCTAGTGAGCATTCCTGCGCTCAGGCATGGACAGGTTTTAACTCCCTGCCAGGGCCAATGGAAGGAACACCTAGATTTTTTTATCAGCTTGCTCAGATGTGGGGCAGGAAGGGAGAGGGTTGTGATGGGCTTGCAAGCTGTCAGCAGTCAAACATCAAAAATGCAATCAGAGGATTTATTATACACTTTTGCCTGCTTTACTTTGTCCTTCCTTCGTCATCATCTAACATACTATTGACTTCACACATTTATCTTTTTTGATTGTTAGTCTCCTCATTCTAGATAGAATATAAGTTTGATTTTTAGGCAAGGATATTTTTCTCTTTGGTCCACCATGTTATACGCAGTTCCTAGAAGAGGACTTGGCACATGGTAAGAACTCAATCAATGTTTGTTGTATGAACAAATTCATCTTTGTGTCTTCTGATAACTAGTATCCTGCACTTAATAGCAATTAAATATTTGTTGGTTGGTGAAAATGCAATGAAACTTCTGACAATAAAGTATACCAGAATGTTCCCTCTAAATTAATACACTTTTATAATAGTTGCATTCATCCCAACCACTTTGATGTCAGCTGACACACAAAATCTTTGGAAAAAACAGTACATCAAAGTATATTATTATTAAAGATAGCAAGTTTGCATTTGAGCTATTTTTTAACAATTCCATAAGTTCTATGATTTATAGATTTTAATTCAAGTTAATATTATGTACAATCTCCAAATAAATGGAGCAGTGATTTGAAAATTCCCATTGTGTCTTGGATACTGCCAACCCAGGAACCTCAAGAAAAGTAGAAGTTATTTGGCCAATAGTGATGAGCTCACTCTCCATGCCCTAACATATCCTAGGCTAGTAAATACTCCAGACCAGTAATGTGTACAGTAGCATTTTGGTTGATTCTTTTTTGTTTATTTTCACTTTCTTTTACATCAAAACATATTTTTTTAAAAGTATCCATAACTTGTAAAAAAAGGCAAAGGAATGGCAGTAGTCAATGATGTATTTTAAAACTCACCCAAAGATAATTTAATTTCTAAAGGAATTTTATTTTGTGTGACTTGCAATCGACTATTGATTAAAGTCCTAGATGTATGAAGTTAGTTATTAAATTGTATAGTTTTGTCAGTAAAGGTGCAAATGTTATCTCTGAATAGAAAACACCTAAGGTTATGTTTTGATTATTCTATAGGATAGTAACCTATAAAATATAGGAATTAGAATGTCCTATAGAATAGCAATATTATTTTAACACCTTTTTTCATTTCTAAATACCTATACATATCTAATTCCTCAAATATTCTTTGAACCAGCTTTACAGTTCTGCTAGATCCCTCATTTATGAATAAAATAATTTTGGACACATGTTCATTCTCTACTTCTACAACAGTCGTGTTTATTATTTAACTTTTAAAAAATTATACTTTCACTTATCATTTGAATGCCTGAACAAGAATAAAAAATAACTTTAGAGGGAAAAAAATAAATGAATACCTTAGCCACCAGCCAGAGTAGGTACTTTGAAATGAGCTTTTTCAAAGAGAGAATGTTTAAGATTATAAGGCAGTCATAAAATCTCAGAATGCCATCAACAAGTTCTGGAATTTAAATGCAATAGTCTATGGCTGGGTGGTATCTAATGTCAGGGACTGAGCAACTTCATCATTTCTATAACCATAAAAGTGTATTTTTTTATGAGTCCTCAGTATTTGACAAATAATATCATTTAACTGCCTGTGCTAGAGAGGTTTGACTTTCAAATCATAATGCCAGTATTTTATAACAATAGATACCTCTTATGCTTCTTTTCCTTTAGCAAATTTTCTAAAAGAATTTTAGCCTCACAAATATATCCCATATATCAGTCCAGACCACGGTAGTCAGACAAGTAATAGTGGTAGGTAATAAACTGAAGAAGGTAATAATCTGAGGTAGGTAATACTGTGGAGCTGGTGGAAATCATGTCACACATAAGTCACCTCTGCCATGTGTATTATTAGATCTTTCCGTTGATGGAGTCAGCCCCACACATATGCGGAATCTCAGTCAATCTCCGTCAAAACCAACTTTTGAAAACACAAACAGGACCTCATCTGAGTCCCAAATTGATTTAAATCAATATCTTGTCAGGTCTCCCGAGCATTTTTAAGTCTTGTTTAACATGTTGAAATGAAATGCTTGTTTTTCCCCATTAAATGCTGTTGGGAGTAATCAAGTCATCAGTGGAAAGTTTTGGAAGGTCAGGAAATCACGAAGCTGACAGTCATGCACTCCGTCTGCACATACACTCAGCTATGCACCCTATTTCCCATCTCCACCCCCACTCCCACCTGCTTTTTCCTCTAAGGTGATTTTGAGACTTATGGTGAGGTCTTTTACCTAATTCCATTTTCATAAAAACTTAATTATTGTCCTTCACACTTGACTGCTAAAAATATCTTTATGTGCTCCCTTCCTTTGAGGCCTCCAAATAATCATTTCCTAATCAATTTTGTTCTAAAATAAATCTTATGCATGCTTACATGGTTGTTGGGATATCTTAAGTCTGCATGAGATGGGGTGGATTTTGAAACTGGGACTTTCCATGACTTTCTGCTTCCCACCTCCCTGCACCAATTATTAAACTAATCCTTGTGACTCTCTAGATATGTTATTCAATAGTCACCATTTCATTTAACCATTAATTAATAGGAAAAGATGAGCATGAAATAAATGTTTTATTTTCTATTTTACATGCATTCTGTTTACAAGAAATTCTTCCAATAAAATAATGTTAGGTAAGGAAAAATGTTCTGGGATGTAAAATTATAAAGAATCAATTGATGTGTAAAAGACATAGTCAGTGATTCTAAGATTGTTGGACAAAACATCATCATTCTCATCTGTATTTTTTACAGATGTATTTTTTGCTTTGTTCAACTTTATGCGATTTGGGAGTGACTTCCCTGCTTTTAATTTTAGGAAACAGGAATCCAGAGGTGTGAATGTGTAAGATTCTTCAGTTAATTTAGAGTTTTCAAATCATCTCTCTCAGGAAATTATTGTCAAATAAAAGACATTACAGCCACAGTAGTGTGGGTTAGCGTGTTGTAGCTTCTTTAGTTAATTGAATAAGATAAAAAGTACATAAAATAATAGCAGTTTTATTTAATAGTTGTACAAACTCCAAACTTTAGAAGTAAATGTATGACTTATTCATGAAAAATTCAATGTACGACAATCCAAATAAACAGAGAAATTATACAGTATTATTGAATTCTAAAAAATAAAAAAATTTACTACATTTTATTTAGATAAATAGTTTCCTTTGTACATATGAAGTATTCTTAGTTTTGCGGTGATCTAACTCAAAGAAGGAGAGATTTATATGTCGTCTTATCATTTTTAGGGTTATTTTTGACATGGATTTCTTTGGCAACATCTTTTATAGAACTCCTTTGCCTATAAAAGAATGTTCTAATATTGTACTAGTTTCATTTCCTTAATGAGGAAGAAATTTCTCCATCTACTCAAGTAGAAATCAAGTACTCAAAATAATAAAATGGCTTTTTCATTGGCTTTTTTCATAGTGTGGCATCCCAAATATCCCAGAGAGAAATACCAGCTATTTAAGCAATACTGTCATATTTGAAAAATGAGCCTTTGCCTTAGTTACTCAAAGAAATGGAAGGATTTGTCACCTACCAGTGCTTCTTTATCATGGTGCTTCTGGATCATTCATCTTGTTGCTTGTCAGAAGCTTTTTCAAATAGAGTCCTTGTTATTACCAAACAACAATTATGGTTTTAATTGAGTGTGGGGGCTATTCAAGGTCTGTTGCTATAAATGAGTTGAACTTTTCCTGAAAGACCCTTATTAGTTATATTTTGTACAGACAAAAACTATGCATGTGAATTTTGCACATTAAATATGGTTGGAAACACATTACCTTAATAGGGGAGAGTAATTTTTCTACTTACCTACTCTAGGTCACGCGTGTATTGAGAACTACACTAATGAAGAGAATAGTGGTCAACAAGGAACTACCAAATTAAATTGACTTTGGGTTAATGAACAATACCTGTCAGTGGATGACTGCTGTGGGTCATGAAAGCACTGAAGCCTTGGAAGCATGAAGGCTATTATCCAAAGCTCAGCCCCACCAGATCTATGGTCTTGGGCATGTTACATACGTAGCCAATAATTTTATAGCCCTTGTAACAAATCCCAAGTGGGATTCTCTGTCCAGTTATCACCACATAACAATTATGTGAATATGTGGGACTGGAGTCCCCAAGAAGGAGCTCATAGTTGTCTAGTCTGGAAAAATGCAGAATTTGATAGCTCAAAGGCCCTTACAAGAGAAGTAAAAGCCCTTCTGCCTTAAAAAACTGATTCTTCCACCTTAAAAAAAAATATGTATATTGTGATAGTCTCTAAAGCTACTATCCTATCTCTCTCCTTCCAAACTACTCATCCTTGAGCTCCCAGTTAAAAGATCACAGCACAAAGGAAGACTTTCCTTTAATCTCCATCCTCCACCACCCCACCCTTCACCCATACACCTAGATCCTCCATCCTCATAGTACCCTGAATCATTTATTCCTAGTACTTATTACAGTTTCAAAATATTTATGTGTGTGATTATTTCATAAATATCTATTCTTCTCCTTCACAAGATTAAAAGCCATTTAAGGACGTGGATCACATCTTTCCTTTGCTTATTTTCATATTTAAAATACCTACCAGAGGCCTGGGCACATTGTAAAGAATTCGATAAATACTTTTTGAGTGAGAAAGCGACTGAAAAAGTTAATGAATTAAAGTCAATGGCCTTTACTCAGACTTTAAGATATGAAGCTAGTTAACACAATAATACTCAATACTCAACATCCATAAGTCACAATTCTAACATATTTCTCATCCTACATCTGAACAATCTTTGTTTGTTCTCTTTCCTGGTTTTTTACTCTTCTCTCTCAAAGATGTAGATATTTGCCAAAGATCTGCCTTAGTCTTCTTTTTAATCTCTATCTACACACTTTCTATCTGTGATTTCATTCATGTCCAGAGTTTTAACTATCTCCACCTGCTGATAACTTATGAATATTTATCTGAAATTGGACCTCCAAGCCTAAACTGAGTTTCAGTTTATTCATTTGTACTATGAAGCATCTGGACTGGGTTATCTCTATGATCTTTTTCTACTGTAAAACAATATCTCAAATTCAATATGTCTAACGTGGACTCCTCCCCAAAACTATTGTTACTCATTTCCCTTTTTTTTTTATGTCTTTTTCTAATTATTTTTTTTTAATTTTTTATTTATTGCAGTAACATTGGTTTATAACATTGTAAAAATTTCAGGTGTACATCATTATACTTCTATTTCTGCATAGATTACATCATGTTCACCACCCAAATACTAATTACAACCCACCACCACACACATGTACTGAATTATCCCTTTCACCCTCCTCCCTCCCCTCTTCCCCTCTAGTAACGACCAATCCAATCTCTGTCTCTATGTGTTTGTTTATTGTTGTTAATACCATATGATTTCCTACTCATTTCCCTTTGCTCTCACAACAATACTATTCTCCATTCCTTGCCACACCTAGATTTGAGGTTCTCCTTTGATCTTACTTCTTTTTTTTTGAAAGATTTGCCCTGAGCTAACATCTGTTGCCAATCTTCCTCTCTCTTTTTTTTTTTCCCTCTGCAAAGCCCCAGTACATAGTTGTATATTCTAGTTTTAGGTCCTTCTAGTTCTTCTATGTGAGCCACTGCCACAGCATGGCTACTGACAGACGAGTGGTGTAGTTCTAGGCTCCATAACTGAACTCGGGCCACTGAAGCAGAG
Source organism: Diceros bicornis minor (assembly GCF_020826845.1). Classification (NCBI taxonomy): domain Eukaryota; kingdom Metazoa; phylum Chordata; class Mammalia; order Perissodactyla; family Rhinocerotidae; genus Diceros; species Diceros bicornis. The sequence goes on along the minus strand of NC_080759.1, from coordinate 51,077,896 downwards.
CGTGCCAAACTTTAATCACTAAGCTATCAGGGCAGACCCTGGTCTTATTTCTTTTACTGTAGCTCCTCAGTTTTTTCCTTACTTTCAGTCTGCACACTCTCTAAACCAACTTCCAATGATTGCCAGTTTAATCTTTCTTTAAAACAATAGAAGAAAAAAGTTTGCGAATATATTACTTTCTTGCTCAAAATACTTGCTCCCAGTTTCTTGCTAACTTTACAAATGCCACAGCATGGTATTCCAAATCAGCCAAAATGTGATCCCAATCTGTATGTCTAGTCTTATCTTCTACCTTCTATATGTATATACCACATATTTTGGCTAATTTGTTTGGTATCATTTCTTGAACACAATCTTCCTTTCCCACCACAATTGTTTTCTCATTATCTTCCCTCCTTTTGGAAAGCCATCCCCCTCTCTCCACTTGTTAATATCATCCCGTGGTTTAATGACATTATTTAATGCCACTTCCTCCTTGAAACCTTCCCTGGTTAATCCCTTCAATCAATCAAAATTCATCTCTACCTGCTCCAGAAAATTTTGTTTAAGTTTCATATACCTGTCTTGTGTAGGTACAACATAAATACCTAGTATGTGACATTTAATTCTATGCTTTGTGAGGAGAAACTGTATGTGTGAATAATTTTGAATTCCCTGGCTCAGTGCCAATCACATAGTAGACAGTCAACAAGCAGTGATTGATAAAATAAATAGATGAGAAATAAAAGTGATTACGTAAGAAGAGGAGGTTCTGATCTTAATAAAAAAAAAAAGGATTGGACTGAGGAAACCAAAATTCTCTTTCTAATTAGCTGAGTAACCTTGGGGAAGTCAAAGTAAATTAAGTCAAATAGATAAACTATAAAATCCTGTGCATAGTGAAATATATTTGAACACCCGTCAACTACTTTCAATGAGTATTAATAACTTATAAATATTAGTAGAGACAAAGTAATCAGTAAATTCTAAGGGAACTGGCCTCAGTTTGCTTTAGTTAATAAAAGCCAAATAAGTGAAAAAAAATTCTAAATCATTTCTTCTCTGTTGAATAACCTCTATATGCTCTCAGACCAGGGGACTTCCTAAGTGAATAGGTAATATTTACCTCACACATCAGGGAAGACTCAGCTCCCTGGAAAATCATACCACCATCTGTAGTAATGATTTGTCTAAGATTGGCTGAGGTTGCTCAGCTATCTCCAAGGGAGAGACTTGACCCCATAGTAAACCATGATCTTGGAGCTGTTGGCCGACCTTTTTTACCTTGGTTTAGTCTCTTCTGTTAGTCCCTGATGAATCTGTGCTACACAGCTGCCCTGATATACAGATTACGATGCTCATTTCTTCTGATTTACCAGTCTTCCAAAGTATGGGTAAGTGCCAAATGCAATTCATTATGATTTTACATCTTCAAGCCACTGACATAGTAAACTCATTGTAAAATTACCTAGCAAAATATAACCCGTAATTATATGTACATATTTTAAAATTCTGAGAGTTCCCAAATGTACTAATGCATGCACTGTGAATTTACCCAGATTTCATCATCTTTCCCCAAGCTTACAAGATGAAGAAATAGCTATAAACAGGGATACTGATGGTGGAAGTATAATGCTATCTTTTCTTTACCTATACTGTTTTCAACCTAGGCATTCTATTTTTCTGGTATGACACCCAGAATATGATCCATTTTCAGATAGACAGCGATTTCCTTGAACTTTCCCATATCTGACATTCTAATCCACGCCCCCAACAAAATATCCTAGCATCCTAAAACTGCTCAAATTCCAAAGTACAAAACTAAACTAAACTTTAAGCAATTATCTATAACTCTACTTGTTGCTAATGTAAAACAAATAAGTCCAAAATTACAGAATGTGCCAATCTTTTTTAAAGGTTATTTCAAAGACCCTATAGACAATTATATGCATCAATCCACAACTATACTACAGAAACTTGGGGTTCGGTTATTCTCTAAAGAATGTGGTTCTGCTTCTAAAAAATTTTTAAAGGGAAAAAAGGGGGTTTACAGTTTATAAGAAAACATAATTATCAATTAAATATTATCTGAAACTGTAAATAGGGCTAAAATTGATGTGCTTTCAATATTACAATGATGCAATGATGCAGGTCCAACCAAGTATTATCTAATCATCTGGTATACTATTGGTTGACTTATTGGTTACTATTGATCAGGCAAAGACTACATAAAGTTAGACTTGTAGAAGATTAATAAGTTATAAATGATTTTGGCTGCTAGAGATGCAAATAATTTCCATCTGAAATAAAAGATAACAATAAAGGTTATATTTTTATCGATCTCGAGGACATTAACGAGTTTTGTGTCTTACCTAGCAATCTTATTCCAGCATTATTTATTCTAGTGGCTATACATAATCTGCCCAGAAAATTTTCTTCTTAATCAGCTTTACTATTCCACTGGCTTCTTCATTAAAAAATTAATCTGACACACGCTTTCTATATGTTTGAATGCAAATCATATTGTTAGCCTCTGAAATTTATATTTTAACATAATTACTACAAAAGGGTATCTAGAATTTAGACAATTCCAGTGAGGCAAACGAATAGACTTGATGTTGAACCATTGAGTCCAGCTGATCAACCAACTGCTCCCTGCAGACACTCCTGCACGTTACCCTACTGTGGAAAATAATGATCAGAATTCTACAAAGATTCCTCTCAGTTATGCATGCTTTTGTGGGAATAGATTGTATTATCTTTATAGCTAAATTCTTTCTCTCTTCTAAATTAGAGCTGTTAGTATAAGAATCAGTGAATTATAAATGATATGAGTAGAAAACATGCATATTCCATCCAACAGACGCACTGTTATCAGGTGACAGGAAGAACCATGCTGGAATGTCAGGGAATGAGATGAGCCAATCTGCCTGGAATCCTCTAAGACAGATATGTAAGCTCTGGGGAGACAAATGAGAGCTGCTGCGCTGTTTTAAACGTTATAGTGACATTTTAATTTTATGTAGCTATACGTAGTCTTTGTTAACTAGTTATGATAATTAGAATTACATTTGTGATGCCATTAATGACTAATTACAATCCAGACTTAGTGAATAAAAGAAAACTGACGGGAGAAGTTTACAAATTTGAGTGAACAAAATTTTTCACAATACACCTTTTTTTGTTTTTTGTTTTTTTCTTTTTCCACTTTTTTTTTCATCTTTATTGACACACAATTGACAAATAAAACTGTTATACTTAAAGTGTGCATCATGGTGATTTGATATACATATACGTTGTGAAAGGATTCCCAACATCTAGCTAATTAACACATCCATCACCTTATTTATTTATTTATTTACTATTTTTGGTGAGAACATTTAAGTTCTACTCTTTTAGCAAATTTCAATTATATAATGCAGTGTTATCAATTATAGTCACCATGTTTTACATTGATCCTCATCTATAGCACCCACCTTATAGCTGAATGTTTGTAAACTTTTACCAACCTCGCCCATTTCCCCCACCCCCTAGCAACTACTTTTGTACTCTCTGTTTTTATGAGTTTTTTTTTTTTTGGTGAGGCAGATTAGCGCTGAGCTAACACCTGTTGCCAACCCTCCTCTTTTTGCTTGAGGAACAGTGGCTCTGAGCTAACATCTGTGCCCATCTTTCTCTATTTCATATGTGGGTCACCGCCAAAGCATGGCTTGATGATGGTGTATGTCCACACCCGGGATCCAAACATGCGAACTCCAGGCCACCAAAGTGGACCACGCCGAACTTAACCACTACACCACTGAGATTCCACATATAAGTGATGCTATGCAGTATTTGTCTTTCTCTGTCTGGCTTGTTTCACTTAGCATAATGCCCTCAAGTTCCATCCATGTTGTCACAAATGGCAAGATTTCCTTCTTTCTCAAGGCTCAATAAAATTCTATGGTGTATATATACCACATCTTATTTACCCATTCAGTCATTGACAAACAAGTAGGTAGCTTCCATGTCTTGGCTATTGTAAATAGTGCTGCAATGAACATGGGGGTGCAGAAGGTCTCTTTCAGACCTTCATTTCATGTCCTTTGGATATATACCCAGAAGTGGAACTAGTGGATCATATGCTAGTTCTATTTTTAATTTTGAGGAACTTCCATACTGTTTTCCATAGTGGCTGCACCAACTTACATCCCACCAACAGTGTGCAAGTGTTTCATTTTCTCCACATTCTCACCAATCCTTGTTGTCTCTTTTTGATGACAGCCATTCTAACAGATGTGAAGTGATATCTCATGGTGTTTTTGATTTGCATTTCCCTGATGATTAGTGTTATTGAACACCTTTTCATGTACCTGTTGACCATTTGTATGTCTTCTTTAGAAAAATGTCTATTCAGTTCCTCTGTCCATTTTTAATCAGATTGTTTGTTTTTTGCTTTTGAGTTGTATGAGTTCTTTATATATTTTGGATATTAACTCCTTATCAGATATATGATTTGCAAATATTTTCTCCCATTCTGTAGGTTGCGTTTTCATTGTGTTGGTGGATTCCTTTGCTGTGTGGAAGTTTGTAGTTTGCTATAGTCCCATTTGTTTATTTTTCTTTTGTTGCCTTTGTTCTTGGTGTCAAATCCAAAAAATCATCATCAGTGCCAATGTCAAGGAGGTTGCCCCTTTATTTTCTTCTAGGAATTTTATTGTTTGAGGTCTTATGTTCAAGTCTTTAATCCATTTTGAGTTGATTTTTATGTATGGTGCAAGATAGGTGGACAGTTTCCTTCTTTTGCATGTGGCTGTCCAATTTTCCCAACACCATTTATTGAAGATACTGTCCTTTCCTCATTGTATATTCTTGGCTCTGATAAGGCTTTTAAAAATGTAGAGGTTTTTTTTATAACAAATATATTTTAGCCTTAGGGTTACAAATCAACAATCTTTGTAACTACTAAAGCAAATCTTTTGCTGTTACAAAGAAAACTTCTCATCTTGCTTGGTAAACAGTCTTAAAAAGAAACTCAACTTTGTGATAAGATATGCAACAAGTAGATATACATATTTAATTTAAATTTTATGATAAGATATAAAATATTGGGTAACTATCGTATCTATCTTATATAATAAAATGACTAAGCCAAGGCTTGACTCCTCAAAGCACTTATGTCAACAATCACCTATTTCTTCAAGATTATCTATTAACAACAATTAGGCTAACTGGAAATGACAGACTCTGCTTTTACTAGTTTTCTGTACAAGACAAAATTAAAGAATGTAGGCATATAATTTTCCAATTCTCAGCTCATTGTTAAAAATTATGTTTTCCAGAAAATAGCACACTTGTGTGTATGTGTGAAAATATTACTATCAGTAATGCAGCAAAACAGATACAATCATAGAGAACCACATTGATTTTTGACATAAAATATCTTACATTTAACATCTAACAGAGCTACTAAGCTTCTGAAAGAAAAGTCATATTCTTCTATTTCCCTATAAGTGACTATTGAGCAAGCAGATCAGGAAATATTATATTTTCTATAAATTCTTAAACTTTTCATTTCCATAATATTAACCATATATAACTACAAGCCAAGCTTACATATGAGTTTACTTGTTTTACGTGTCTAGATAGAATATCATTTGGAGACAACTCATGTAAGATACCCACACCCCTCCCCCTCTGCACCAGAAACTCCTGGCATAAAATTCCATGCTCTGGTTATTCTGTCCCTTTCCTAATTCTGCATATTTCTTTCACATATAAGGCCTCTACCAACTCCAAAAGAATGTAGATGAATCATTTAGGGAAATAGAGAAGAGTGAGAATCAAGTCCAAGGTCACTGAGGAATTTACTGGAATAGCGAGTAGAACAAGAAAGGGAGAGTGAAAACATCATTTCTTAGCAAAAGCTTATGGAAAGGAGGAAACGTGTTAGTTAGCAGGCACTGTCAAATCTCATCTATAAAAACCTAATCAGTTATTTATAGTCAAGTAAAGACTAAAGGAAAGTTTACCTTTGCATTGTGCATGGGAAAATGGACTCAACTAGCAAAAGGATAGAATGAACAAAATTGGAAGACATTCCAGAGGCAGATCTCCTTCAAGCACATCAATAGCATCCACCTCTTCATTCAACAAACGTTCTGTACCAATAAGTGGAGCAGGCCAGTGACCAGCCTCGCTTACTGCTGCTTTGATGTGTAAGTCATGAATCAGCCACCATTATTCATTCATTAAAGCAGGACCTCAACAAGGCAATTATCTGTTGTCAATCATCTTGACCTCTTATCTAAATAGAATGCAATTAAATTAAAAACAAAGAAATCTAAACACAAAATCTTTTTAATAGAGGTCCTAATGACAATATAAAATTTTTGTAGAACACTTAAAAAATACTTTTTAAGATCACCTAAATAATACATCTGATTGCAAAAACATTCAAAAATAATTAGAAGAATAATAAGAAAGGTAAAAACTCATCTGAAACTACACAAACCTGTGGTTTTAGTGACAGATCCCCACAAGTCCTGGCATGAACTTGTACATATTCGTCATTCATTCCATTAAAGTAATATTTATATTACATTTTAATATTTATATTACAAATATACATACATACATATATTTCACAGCAGAAATATTAATGTGTTTTATTATGGTATGTTGCCCTTTGTACTTCTTGAAGTGTTAAATAACATATTACTTTTCTAAAATCTAAAACCTACAGAATTTTTAAATATGTCTGGTCCCAGTGATTTCAGGTAAGGGATCATGGAGCAATATATGATTAGATATATAATTTTACATAATCGGATTAGTACATACTTGATTCTTTTTACATTTTTAATCTCCTGTGGTATTTTTACTTGTCTTAGCTATATGTGAAAGGTGTTTTGCTAATATGGATAAGTTTAAAAACTGTAATGTTATTAAAATATTTCTGTCTCTCTCCAGGATATATTTAAATCTAGTCATTGGAAGACTAGTTTTGTTTTTTGTTTTTTGGGGTTATTTTTGGTGAGGAAGATTGGCCCTGAGCTAACACCTGTTGCCAATCTTCCTCTTTTTGCTTGAGGAAGAGTGGCCCTGAGCTAAAATCCGTGCCCATCTTCCTCTATTTTGTATGTGGGATGCTGCCACAGCATGGCTTGATGAGTGGCATAGGTCCACGCCCAGAATCCGAACCAGTGAACCCCAAGCCGCTGAAGCAGAGCACGTGAACTTAACCACTACACCACAGGGCCGGCCCTGGGAGCATTTTTGTCATTAACATATAGCGGACAAATTTTTTTTTAAAGATGAGAAATTTCATCTGGTAGAAAAGTATTTTAACCCTGTGTCTGGGTAAATATGGACCCTCAAATTGTGAAAATCTTGTAGTAACCTAGTCATTCTTCACATTAAAATCTAAGATTTCACAAAATATTTGATCATCATTTCTTTAAAAGAAATGGCTCAGGATAGAAAAAAAAAGGCAGGATTTGCAATAATGGTGTCATAAAAAGGGCTGGCATTTCAACCATCAGATAAAAATTATAAAGCTTGAACAATATTCTAAACAGCAATTTGAAAGCAATAGAAAATGGCCAAAGTGAGGAGAAACTTGAAAAGAGTTTATGCCTAAAAAACACCTATTTCATTTAGCAAGAATTGTGGGTTGATGGCTTTTTAGCCTGGGTGCACTCCTCAATTCACCGAGCTGTGACAACAGAAAATTGCACTCTTATACTTTGAAGTGGTAGATGATAAAGCTCAGGGCATCAGAGCAGATGAACAGAATATTAAAGGAATATGTTCCAGAAGCAAGAGAACCTCAGAAGAGCTGAAGTCAAAAATCTGAGTATAACGTGCCCCCTCCAACCCTGGTCACCCACCCCTGCCATCTCCCTGGCTGAGTGTTAAGCTACACATCTGCACAGGAAAACCAGAAAGCCCAGCCGCAAAGCAAACAGAGAGTAGAGGCTGGTCAATCCTTTAAAGACAGACCTGTTCCTGGTTAAATTTGCAAATTTTCTCCAGTACCCAGCTCAGTGCCTGGCGCAATAGTCAAATAGTAAATATCCAGCGAATGAGGTCATTACCAATGTATCTAGAGAACATGAATTCTCCAGTAAGTTCATAAAGGAACTTGTACCAACAAAGCTGTAAATAGCAAGGCAGAGAGAAATACAAGCAATAATAACTATGTAAGAACAAATAACATGTACTTGCAAACATCACAACCAAACACAGCACACAGAATTTGTTTGGATCCACAATACTAATACAAAGCAGTGCTCGCTCCCTGCCTTAACACTACTGACTTGTTACAGGACTGGGTCAGTCATTCTCTGGAATACCTCATATTGTGGATTTGTCTATTTGCTTCCTTATGGTATATTTTCATTTGTCCCTCAGTTCCAGTATTTTCTATAAATGGGAAGTGAGTTCTAAAAGCTTGATTAGATTCTGGTGCCACCATTTTTTAGCATGGGAGCTGCTATATAATTTATATTACATCATATCAAGAGGAACATAATGTCTACTTATCCTACTAGAATTAGGATAAATTGGTAGCTTCAGAAGGGGAAAGCCTGACCCCTCGTTGTAAAATTCCCATTAATATTTCACCAGGTCATTTATCCATCCACAATCAAGGGTAAAGCCAAAATGGTGATTTTCTAACTTGAGCATTCTTTTTACATTTATTAGATGAAATTTTTCTGTAAAGGAGTACTTCTTCTAATCAATTAGATTATTTAGCTACTCTTATATACAATTTTTATAGAAAAGTCAGGGCAAATGCTTAAGTCTTTCTATACAATTGCCAAATTTCTAAGTAAAGAGTTGGTTTTCTTGCCTAACCCTTATCCTCCCAATTTTGTCATTCCTATATTTTTCTCTGCCTAAAACTCCTATACTAATCTGTCATCCTTATCCTATCTTTTAGTTCTACAATTAGATACATTCAATGTTTATCTTCAGACTTTATGCTAAAGTTTCTGCAGTCATTTTGTGATTAGCTGAAACTCATTCCTAGTAGAGCCCTTGTGATGGTGTCACATAAAATTCCTGAGTTCTTAATTGCTTGTTTTCCTATGATCTTTTACTCAGTTTAAATTTTCACTAGATAAAAAACCTTTGGTTGATGTTTTCTTCCTTTGCATATCTTATAAAAATGTTACTCCATTAGCTTCTAGCATATTTTGCTTTTTATGTTTTATTTATCTTATAAGTTACTTGATTTTTTTGCCAAAAGACCTAAAGATTTTTTAAAATCTATAGTGTTCAATGTTTCTCTGTGTTGACCAATCTGGGACAATATCATAAATTACTAGATGTGTCTTGTCAATATGTAGTTGTTTCATGTCACCAAATTTTGGTCTGATTTGTTGCATAGGAATAGATCATTGAACCATGGATTTGCACCTGGAAGAGGGGACTCTTTGTAAAACAACTAAACTAAAAAGCAAACTTTTCACTTTTCAATTAGTGTTTGGAGGGAATGTAAAAGCTCTAGGACAGTCTTTCATTCCAGGAAAATATTCTCAGAGAGATAAATGGCTTTAGAGTAGTGTTTCTCAACCTCAGTACTACTGACATTTTGGGATGGATAATTATTTGTTGGGGGGGATCATCCTGTACATTGTGGGGTGTCTAGCAGAATCTTTGATTTCTACCTATTAAATTCCAGTAGCACCTCCCAATTTGTGAAAACCAAAAATTTCTCTAGACATCGCCAAATGTCCTCTTCTCCTTCACTGAGAACCACCGGCCTCAGGGAATCAGGGGTGTGCCTTTAAGACACTTTATTAAGATCTCAGAAAGATGTAAAGTAGTACCACACATACCACCTCAGTAAAACAAAAAAACATCTAAGAATCTTACAGCTATGTGTCTTAGTCCTTCTGGGATAGCAAATGCAGCTTCCTAGACTCATAAGGGCATTGTCCTACAGCAGCTTTCTAGAGAGCTCAAGATAGAAGAGGACTTTTCTCACATATTCATGGGTATGGCTTTTGTCTAATTGGGTGTATTATAAATAGACATGTTTCAATATATATAGTGCTTAAAGAAATTGTACCAACTTGCATCAAAAGTGATAAAAATGTAATGAATGCTTCCATCCAGAGGTAGGATATATGCCCCCTCCCCCTTAATATGGGAGAGTTACAACTAACAGAGTATGGCAGAGTAATGCTATGTGACATCTGAGGCTACGTTGTAAAAGACCATGAAGTTTTTGCCTTATTTGCTGGAACACTGTCTTGGAGCTCTGAGCCACCAAACTGGAGAGGCCATGTGTAGGTCTTCCATCCAAGGTGCCAGCTCAGCCAAACTTTCAGCCATCCCTGCCAAGAATGAAGCCATCTCGCACGCTCCAGACCAGCCCATAGACTGACTGAATACTGCTGAGTGGACTTGGCTGATGCCCCATGGTATAGAAAACTCAATATTACTCAAATTTATGACGCACAAAATCATGACAAATAATGACATATAATCTTGTACCACTAAGATTTGGAGATGGTTTGTTTAGCAGCTGTAAATTATTGGAACACTATGAGGTCCTGTTATCAATTTCTGTTTAAAATGTTCTTTGTAGGATTTTTAATTTTGGTATGTATTCCCTGGTTGTTCTGCTTTGTCTTCAAAAAGAGTTTTGAGAAAATATAAAATTTATGCTACTGTCATTTTTCTGCCATAGCCTAAATCCTTCATTTTCCTTAATAATGATTAATGCTTTTGATAGGGATAAAGATGGCAAGTCTGTTGATGATCCAAAGCTGAACAAAAAGAGTTAGTGGACAATAAAACATGTATATACAGAAAGAACCTGTTGGAATAAAATGATGGAATTAATCTAATACAAAGAAACTTATAAGAAGGAGAAATTTTTTCAAGTCATTAATAGGCCATTGGTGACTTTGAGGACATTAGTTTAAGAGGTGTTAGAATGGTATTGTAGAAGCTACATCTCAATGGGAACTAAATCTAAATTCCCTGCAATCTTCGATTATTTGATTTTTAGTAATAAGCAGTCATTCATCTATTCAGCAAATATATTGAATGCTTTATAATAACAGGAAATATGTGCCAGACACCATGATATTTCCTATATAAACAAATTTTTTGAGAAGCAGACATTAGTAGCTCTGTTTAAAATAAAGCCAATGCTCAGGAAAGTAAAGGAAGTTAATTATAAGTAGTATGCCTGGGAAGTATCTGAGCAGTAAATGTCCATCAGACTTCAAAGTACATACTCTTCCTATCACTCTGTTCTGGTGACTAAGACACAGTCCATGCTCTCTGGAAGGTTATAGTGTTTTCTAGGGACAGATAATAAAAGTAATGATTACAGTGCCGTGTGATGAGTGCTGGGCTAGACTATGAAGCTTAAGCTGTGGGAGCACAGATGATGACACCAAACTGACTGTGTCTGTCAGAAAATGTTCTCAGAGGAGGCGGCACTTGACCAAGTCCAGACAGACAAAGACACCTAGCTACAGGGCAGGTGGGGAGAGAGGCAGGCAGGACACAAGAGTTCTAGGAAGTGAACTGCAATGTGCAAAGCCATTAAGCCCTGAAAAAGTTTCATTTAGGAGAGTTTTAGTCAAAAGAGCTCCCAAAACAGATTTTGAGAGTGTGTGTGTGTGTGTGTGTGTGTGTGTGTGTGTGTGTCTGTGACGGAGTAGGGGAAAGAAGGAGGCAATAGATGAATCTAGAGAAAGAAGTCAGAGGTTGGCTTGTAAAAGGCCTTGTATGCTGAAGGAAAGGGGTTGAACACTCGCCACAAAGCTAAGGAGAGCCAAGAAGGAGTTTAAACAGCGGCCAGACATGACAAAATGGGTATCTGAGTGCTGATATTCCCAGAAAAAGTCACCTTAGTCTCCAGCCAACTTCTGAACTAATCACTGTGGCCAAGGAGCTGGGCTTGCTAAGGGTCTCTTCCTGAAGCTGCAGCCGCAGGCAGATCCTGCAGAGCTCACTGCTCACCAGGGGAGGCAGACTCTTGGGGTGGGTCCAGAGGGACTGGTTGTTGGGAAGGCAACCAACCACAGCGTTCAAACACGTTTTCAGATGGCTGGATTCTGGGTTTTCATTTTAATCCTTCAGATGCCTCAGGTGAACAAGAAGATTAACAATCCTTCCTTGTTAAAATTGCAAAAACATTCTTTTGCCCTGTCATATGAATGGAATATTACAGTTTCCCAGAAAGACATACTTCTACTAATAAAAACTATCAAAAGAGGAATGATGTATTCACCATTTTAACTTAGAAGAAAACACAGAAACCAGTAATTATACACACACATACTTATTTAAGTCATATATAGTTTAGTATATGTGGAATACTCATTAAATAAAAAATATTAATAAATGTATGCAGTGTGTTCAAGGAAATTTAAAACACTGAAGCTAAAAATACAAAGTGTACTAAATGACTAATGTATATTTTTATTAACCGACAATTATATTAAGGAATAAGCCAACTGAATTAGAAATGTCATTTGTTAAGCTTGTTTGGAATAAGAGTCTTCTTGACAACTGAGCAAAAACATTAAGGACTTGCCAGAGAAAATAAACAACCCAATACTTCTCATAGGGTTTGTTGTTAGCTGCAGGACACAGCAATTATACAGGTAGATGACAATTTTTTCTCAGCTGGGTAACTAAAGTGAATGTGATGAGTTCCTTTCATATAATATAACAAAAGAGAAGGAAGCCTGAGGAGCAGTGTTAATCAAGCATAATCTAACATGAGATGAAGGAGAGAAAGATAAAACCTCTAACAAGATAAGGTGCAAAAAAGATCTTTAGCAGAAGAACTGGATGAGACTGGGACATTCTGGCAAGAGAATCTTTCCCCTGCAGAAGCTCTTCTCAAAAGATTAAAGGATTGCTTGGAGCGTACACAGATACACAAATATTATCAACTCTCTTGAGAATCAAAATAGGACTCTTACTTCTCAGAAGAAAAGAAATTTACCTTTTAGATTGAATACTGGCCAAATCCAATTATTTCTTAATGTTTAAAGAAAGAATTAGTCAAACATATGGATGAAATGTATGGATAAAAGTAATAACTGATTTCCAATGACATTATACAGATCCACTCAACCCAAATTGCATTTTTAAGGAAGCTGTCAATCTGATAAGTTTATATTAAAATAGATCTTAGGGAAATACAACATGCAACATGGGATGGAAAAAAAAAAAAAGGAATGAATTTCAAATCCAAATGTTCTGGAGTAAAAGTTCCAAACCTGCCCCGCAGTAGCTGTGTGATCTTGATCATGTTACGCAATTTCTCTAACCCACGTTCCTCATCTGTACAGTGGAGAGAGTAGCCCTTACATTATAGAGTTGTGAGTATTAATGAGCTAATATTTTGCAGGGCCTCTTATCCTATTGATACAAGTTTAGTGGGGAGTCTTATTGGTTGTGGTATAAATATATATTGATTTTATATTTCCTCCCACAATTTGCAAGCCTCAGTGCTATTTTATAAATGAAACGAAAGTACCTTCAAATGATGCTATAAGGATCAAGTGGATACTATATGCCCATGGGCTTTGCAACTTACCATACAAGTGTTATGCAAAGCCCTATTCCCTTCACCTCACTGAAGAAAAGATTAACTTTTTGTATTGATCACAAATTGTGTCTTTGACAAGTTTTATAATTTTGGTATAGTTTCAAAGCTATTCGTCCCTCAAATCCTGTACAGTAACATCATTCTTCAGCCAGACTCAGGATGAGTAAGATCAATGTTTTGACAAATAGAATCCTCATTTGAAATGTTGTGAAACAGGACTATATTATAGCTTGCCTCTCCTTCTCCCACATATGCATTTAAATAACAGGCAGTGCGCTCAATGAGCTGAATGGGAGACCCATTACTTGTAAGTAGACAAGCGCTGTCTATACTAAGGGTACTGTTTAAGTACCGCAAAAAGGGTGCTGCCTTAAGAAGCAATTAAACCTCTTAGCTACATATTGTCAGAAAGACCAACTTAACATCAATTACTTAAGCCATATTTTCATTCTTCAAGTTTTAAAAGGGCAATGTTAAATGGTTCTTCAGAGTCACTTTATTGTGATTAACTCTAGTAATATTAGGAGAATTGCACTAAGTTCTACTCAAAATTAGCAGGTCTTTGAGAGACTTTCTGAGATTTATTGTCATTGAGGCTCTTGCCTGCTGACATTTTCTTTTGAATTTTTAATACCAAAAATCAGTTTCAAGTGCAATATGACACAGAAACTTGTACTTATCCCATGTTTTAAATCAAGTTAAAAATTACTTTTTTGGGGGTGACGTCAGCATCATGGCGGAGTGAGCTTTCCCGTGAATTCTTCCCCCACAAGATACAACAAAAGCAACAGCCACAGACCAACAACGGAATCCCAGACAGTGAAAAGCTAGAGCGGAGGGATCCACACTGCCGCACATCTGAGCGCGGAAGGTGCTGGGCCCCCGGAGGAAGTGGGGAGAGGTAAGGAGAACTCCGCTCCCTCCCCATCAGATCAGCGATCCGGTCCGCGCGGCTCCCAGAGAGGGGGGAGGGGCGGCCCTCGGCGGGAAACTGTAGCTCTTCGGTCTCTCTCAGCCAGTGGGAAACTCCCGCACAGAGGGCTCAGAGGAGCCACAGGGCTACCATCAACATCTGAGCACCCCAGAGAGCGGATAAAGAGGGGCAAACGAGAAGCCTCCCACGTCAGGGACCCAGAGGGCAAAAGAGAGAGCTCCCCCCTCCCCGCAACCTGGAGTCTGCAGCTGGACCAGATCTAGCGATCCGAGGCAGACCTGAACAAACTGGACTGGACCCGTGGATCGCAGTGGGGAAAAAACAAAACAAAACAAAACAAAACTGCGGATCGCAGCAGAAAAACTGGGGCAGAGCGCAGGGGGCTTAGACTACACAGCCCTTTACCACCAGACAGTGGCGGCAGGTGGAAATTGCAACCAGAGACTTCCAGGATGAGGAAAATCAAAACCAACACAGGAACCACAATGCGAAAATATATGAAATCACCAGACCAGAAACAAAATGACAAGCACCCAGAAATCAACCCCGAAGACACAGAAATCCATAAACTAAATGACAGAGATTTCAAAATAGCTATCATAAAAACACTCAACGAAATACGAGACAACACAGACAAACAATTCAATGAGATTAGGAGTTTCTTCACAAAAGAGATTGAAATCATAAAGAAAAACCTATCAGTGCTGATGGAGATGAAGAACACAATGGAGGAGATAAAGGAGAATCTGGAATCTTTAAAGAACAGAGCTGACAATATGGAGGAAAGAATTAGTACTTTAGAGGATAGGAACACAGATATACTCCAGATGGAAGAAGAGAGAGAACTAAGACTAAAAAGAAATGAAGAAAGACTCCGAGAAATATCGGACTCTATTAGAAAATGTAACATAAGAATTATAGGTATTCCTGAGGGAGAGGAGAGGGAAAGAGGAACAGAGAGCCTATTCAAGGAAATAATAGCTGAAAATTTCCCAAATCTGGGGAAGGAGCAGGAAATACCAGTAAGCGAAGCCAACAGGACGCCTATATATATTAACAGACAAAGGCCTTCACCACGACACCTAGTGGTAAGGCTAGCCAGGGTCAACGACAAAGAAACAATATTAAGGGCAGGTAGACAAAAACAAAAAATAACGTACAAAGGAACTCCCATCAGGCTCTCAGCGGATTTCTCAACAGAAACTTTTCAGGCTAGAAGAGACTGGAATGATATATTCAAAATACTAAAAGATAAAAACTTTCAGCCAAGAATACTCTATCCAGCAAAAATATCCTTCAAATATGATGGAGAAATAGTAACTCTCCCAGATAAACAAAAGCTAAGGGAGTTCATGGCCATGAGACCCCCACTACAAGAAATACTCAAGAAGGCCCTCAGGCCTGAAAACAAGAAGAGAAAGGGAACACAAAGCTTGGAGTAAGGAGAAAAGTAGGTAGACAAAATCAGAGAAATAGTAGATCTTTACCGGAATAGGTTAGCAACCACTTAAATACTAAACTCAAAGATCAAAGGAAGAAATTCACCAAAAATAAATTTAACCTCATCACTGTAAACACACAGCCACAACACAAGATAGAATAAGGTATAACAAGAGCAACTTAGAAGGGGAAGAGGAAAGTGACTGAATTGACTTAGTATAAGGAAATAGGAGGCTATCAGATAATGGACTATCTCATACAGAAGATTTTTTGCCCAAACCTCAAGGTAACCACTAAACAAATAATCAAATTAAAACCACATATGATAAACAAAGAGAAAACTAGAAGAATCATAAGACAGAACAACCAAACTGAATTGGCAGTCCAAAACAAATGGGACAAGAAACAAAGGAAATGCAAAAGAACCAGAAAATAAGTGACAAAACAGCAAAATTCAGCCCTCATATTTCAATAATTACCCTAAATGTAAATGGATTGAACTCTCCAATCAAAAGATACAGAGTGGCAGGATGGATTAAAAAGCAAGACCCAACAATATGCTGCCTTCAGGAAACACATCTTAGCACTAAAGACAAGCACAGGCTCAGAGTGAAAGGATGGAAGACAATACTCCAAGCTAATGGCAAACAAAAGAAAGCAGGGGTTGCCATACTCATATCAGACAAAGTAGACTTCAAGATAAAACAGGTTAAGAAAGACAAAGAAGGGAAATATATAATGATAAAAGGGACACTCCATCAAGAAGACATATCACTTATAAATATATATGCACCCAACATAGGAGCACCAATGTACATAAAACAACTATTAACAAACCTAAAAGGAGAAATCAACAACAACACAATAATAGTAGGGGATCTTAACACCCCACTTACAGCAATGGATAGATCATCCAGACAAAAAGTTAATAAAGAAATATTAGACTTAAATGAAAAACTGGACGAGATGGACCTAGTAGACATATACAGAGCACTCCACCCAAAAACAGCTGACTACACATTCTTCTCAAGCGCGCATGGAACATTCTCTAGGATAGACCATATGTTGGGAAACAAAGCAAGCCTCAATAAATTTAAGAAGATTGAAATCATAACAAGCATCTTTTCAGACCATAAGGCTATGAAACTGGAAATGAACCAGGAAAAAAAAACTTGGAAAGTGACAAAAATGTGGAGATTAAACAACATGCTACTGAACAACCAACGGATCATTGATGAAATTAAAGGAGAAATCAAAAACTATCTGGAAACAAACGAAAATGATAACATGCCATATCAAACCATATGGGATGCAGCAAAAGCGGTCCTGAGAGGGAAACTCATAGCGATACAAGCCCACCTTACCAAACAAGAAAAAGCCCTAATAGGCAACCTTAAATTACACCTAACAGAACTAGAAAAAGAAGAACAAACAAAGCCCAAAGCCAGCAGAAGGAGAGAAATAATAAAAATCAGAGCAGAAATAAATGATATTGAGACCAAAAAAACAGTAGAAAGGATTAATGAAACAAAGAGTTGGTTCTTCGAGAAGATAAACAAAATAGACAAACCCTTAGCCAGGCTAACTAAGAAAAAAAGAGAAAAGGCTCAAGTAAATAAAATTAGAAATGAAAGAGGAGAAATTACAATGGATACCATGGAAATACAGAGGATTATAAGAGAATACTATGAGAAATTATATGCCAACAAATTGGACAATCTAGAAGAAATGGATAAATTCTTAGACTTATACAACCTCCCAAAATTGAACCAAGAAGAAATGGAGAATCTGAATAGACCAATCACAAGTAAAGAGATTGAAATAGTAATCAAAAACCTCCCAAAAAATAAAAGTCCAGGACCAGATGGCTTCTCCAGTGAATTTTACCAAACATTCAAAGAAGATTTAATACCCATCCTCCTCAAACTATTCCAAAAAATAGAGGAAGATGGAACACTTCCTGAATCATTCTATGAGGCCAACATCACCCTGATACCAAAACCAGACAAAGACAATACAAAGAAAGAAAATTACAGGCCAATATCGCTGATGAACATTGATGCAAAAATCCTCAACAAAATATTGGCAAACCGAATACAACAATATATTAAAAAGATCATACACCATGATCAAGTGGGATTTATACCAGAGACGCAGGGATGGTTCAACATCCGCAAATCAATCAACGTGATACATCACATCAACAAAACAAAGAATAAAAACCACATGATCGTCTCAATAGACGCAGAGAAGGCATTTGACAAGATACAACATCCATTTATGATAAAAACTCTCAATAAAATGGGAATAGAAGGAAAGTACCTCAACATAATAAAGGCCATATATGACAAACCCACAGCTAACATCATACTCAACGGGGAAAGACTGAAAGCCATTCCTCTGAGAACAGGAACGAGGCAGGGCTGCCCACTCTCACCACTCCTGTTCAACATAGTACTGGAGGTTTTGGCCAGAGCAATTAGGCAAGAAAAAGGAATAAAAGGAATCCAAATAGGTAACGAAGAAGTGAAACTCTCACTATTTGCAGATGACATGATTGTATATATAGAAAACCCTAAAGAATCTGTTGGAAAACTGTTAGAAACAATCAACAACTACAGCAAAGTTGCAGGGTACAAAATCAATCTACAAAAATCAGTTGCATTTCTATATGCTAATAATGAACTAACAGAAAGAGAGCTCAAAAAGATAATACCATTTACAATTGCATCAAAAAGAATAAAATACCTAGGAATAAATCTTACCAAGGAGGTGAAGGACCTATACAATGAGAACTACAAGACATTATTGAGGGAAATCCACGATGACATAAAGAAATGGAAAGATATCCCATGCACGTGGATTGGAAGAATAAACCTAGTTAAAATGTCTATATTACCTAAAGCAATCTACAGATTCAATGCAATCCCAATCAGAATCCCAATGACATTCTTCACAGAAATAGAAAAAAGAATACTAAAATTTATATGGGGCAACAAAAGACCCCGAATAGCTAAAGAAATCCTAAAGAAAAAGAACAAAGCAGGAGGCATCACAATTCCTGACTTCAAAACATACTACAAAGCAATAGTAATCAAAACAGCATGGTACTGGTACAAAAACAGACACACAGATCAATGGAACAGAATTGAAAGCCCAGAAATAAAACCACACATATACGGACAGCTAATTTTCGACAAAGGTGCTAAGAACATGCAATGGAGAAAGGAAAGTCTCTTCAATAAATGGTGTTGGGAAAACTGGACAGCCACATGCAAAAGAATGAAAGTGGACCATGTGCTATCGCCATTCACAAAAATTAACTCAAAATGGATCAAAGACCTGAAGGTGAGACCTGAAACTATAAAACTCATAGAAGAAAATATAGGCAACACACTATTTGACATTGGTTTTAAAGGAATCTTTTCGGATGACATGCCTACCCAGACTAGGGAAACTAAAGAAAAAATAAACAAGTGGGACTTTATCAGACTAAAGAGCTTTTATAAGACAAATGAAACCAGAATCAAGATGAACAAACAACCAACCAGCTGGGAGAGAATATTTGCAAAACATACATCTGACAAGGGGTTGATCTCCATAATATATAAAGAACTCACACAATTGAACAACAAAAAAACAAACAACCCGATCAAAAAATGGGCAGAGGAAATGAACAGACACTTCTCCAAGGAAGATATACAGATGGCCAATAGGCACATGAAAAGATGCTCAACATCACTAATCATCAGGGAAATGCAAATCAAAACAACACTAAGATACCACCTCACGCCCGTTAGAATGGCTATAATCACCAAGACAAAAAACAACAAATGTTGGAGAGGATGTGGAGAAACAGGAACCCTCATACACAGCTGGTGGGAATGCAAATTGGTGCAGCCTCTATGGAAAACGGTATGGAGATTCCTCAAAGAATTAAAAATAGAGATGCCCTATGATCCAGCCATCCCACTACTGGGAATCTATCCAACGCACCTGAAATCAACAATCCAAAGAGGCTTATGCACCCCTATGTTCATTGCAGCATTATTCACCATAGCCAAGAAGTGGAAGCAACCTAAGTGTCCCTCGACTGACGATTGGATTAAGAAAATGTGGTATATATATATACAATGGAATACTACTCAGCCATAAAAAAAGACAAAATCGTCCCATTTGCAACAACATGGATGGGCCTGGAGCGTATTATGTTAAGTGAAATAAGCCAGAAAGAGAAAGACAAACACTGTATGATCTCACTCATATGTGGAATATAAACCAACACATGGACAGAGAAAACTGGACTGTGGTTACCCGGGAAGTGGGGGTGGGGGGTGGGCACAAGGGGTGAAGGGAGTCATATATGGGGTGATGGACAAACAAAAATGTACAACCCAAAATTTCACAATGTTAGAAACCATTAAAACATCAATTAAAAAAAAATAAATAAAATAAAATAAAAATAAAAATTAAAATTAAAAAAATTACTTTTTTGATTAAAAGAAACATAGGTCCTACTTGCTGGTAATCTTTGAACTCACCTCCCTATAAAAGTAAAATGGTATTCCTTTCAGGCAAGAATATTAATTAGCCTCCTTAATATTCAAAATCGATTACCAATTCTGTTACACATCTGGCAACTAAAGCATATGATGATTTCCCACTTCAATCAAAATTACGGAATATTAACAGTTCAAGTGCTTAAAAAACATCAAATGTGAGTTGTCTTCAATCTAGGACTTAACCTTTCTTGAGACACATGATATTAAGAAATACTGTCAAGGGCATAATAACTATCCATCCCTCTTTGCTCTCTAAGTAATATCACTATATTAAAATATGAGAAATACATACTCTCATGTTTCTTCTGTGGGTCTAATATTGCCCCTTTGTGCCCAACACGTTAGTAGACTCTCAATCATTGTTTGTCATGTCAAAATCTCCTCGCCATGGTGTCTACTCAAAAATTCTTACTACCCAATGGAAGGAGAACACCACTAACTTTTCCAGAACCCAAATATCTAACCTACAGTGGACATATCTTTCCATAGTGCAGAGCAAGAAGACCAAGGGGTTAGCCCATCACAGCACATTAGGGAGAACAGGAATTGAAACTCTTAATAAATAAGTGTAAGTTTTGAGACCATATGAAGATCAAAGAAATTAGAGTTGAACTGAGTGAGTATGCAAACAAGACCAGATTGGAAATAAAATGAGGATGGAAGAGGTGAGCAAAGAAACAAAGAGGCTCTACTCCCAGCTCCTGTCGAGGTTCCTGGTACAAGATAGGGGCTCAATAAATATGTGATGAGTGACTGAAGGAATAAATGCCTACGTGAATGAGTTGAAGTTGAGCTGGCTAAAACTGTGGATGGTCATTCCCAACCAGCACATCATTCTCTTCGGCATGCCCTACAAACACAAAGTCAGAAAAAATAAAAGTAACAACAACACTAGGCTATCACTTACTGCCTTTGGAACTATTCCTCATGAGTCTCTGTGTCAAAATACTGTTTTTCAACCTCAGCCTGTTTCGCATTTGCCTGTTTTAGATTCTTTTTTAGGCTTTGTCAGCCAGGGTCGTGGCCTAAGCTGCTCAATTCCTGAATTCAGCGTGGTTAGCCTTAGTCTGTGTCCTTGATCATCAATGTCCTATCGCATTTCTGTAGCATCCAAATATGGCAACTTCCTTTCTAAGATATCCTGAATCTATTCTCTTCACAATTTTTATCTGAGCATCTTTTCCTTTATCTTTAATGTCCCATCCTATTCAATTTTGATTTAATTTCCAAAAGTTTCTCCCAATTGTGGAGGTACTGGCAGGTCAGTTTCAAGAGTACAAAAGGGTTAGACTCCTCCAGCCCCTCTGGTTCTTCTTACCCCTGAACACTTGCATTCCCTGCTACTAGAAAAAAGCAAATTCCCTCTCCATCTCAGCTACTGTTCTGAAATTCACCTGCTGTACTTCCAGTGAACACCTGTCGGTTTGTGATTTTTCTGTTTCCAGGTCCATCAAGCGCTGCCTGTGGCTTCATCTTCCTCCATAACACATGCCAACATCATGCAGGTCTTGGGGCTGAAGGTAGGTTGTCCCCAGTCACTTGTATCTTTGGGGCTCATAGGAATGTGTTCATAGAAATAATACTTTTTAAAGATGGCTGCAACAATATCTATCATTCTACATGCTCACGTATGGCTTTAGCCCCATTCCTACTGAAAAGTCGAGTCTGTGTCCTTTCTCCTTGAAACAGGACTGGCTTTTTTGATTGAATTTTTAAGTAGAGTATAGCAGAAATGTCACTAGTGACTTCTTAAGCTGGGTCATGAAGAGTGACAGTGTCCACCTTTCCTGATGGAATACTTTTGAAGCCTTCGGCCATAGTGTAAGTAGTCTGACTTCCCAGAGGATGTCATTCTCTGAGGAAGCCCAAACTAGCTGATTTGAAGGCACTACACAAAGAGACCCTGATACCACATGAAGAGAGTGAGTTGCCTGGCCAGCCCTTAGCTGCTTCAGCATCCCACCATTCCAGCTCCAGCCGCCATCTGACTGCAACCTTGTGAGAGACTTAGAGCCAGAACAACCCAGTTGAGCTATTTCCAAATTTCTGGTCTGTAGATGATAAAATGTTGTTGTTACTTTAGGCCCCCTAGTTTTGGGGCAATTTGTTATGCAGCAATAAATAACTGAAATACCTTGTCACCTCATTTTGTTATAAATATTGGCCATAGGTTCTTGCTATTGAATTACTCTAGCTGTTTTACGTGGAGATTTGGAAAGATTATAAAACTATGCTACCACTGCCACTATCTTCCCAGAATCCCCAGCAGAGAATTTTTAAGAAGTCACTAAGGTGACACTAATGTCCAGCCAGTTTTGAGAACCACTTGCTTACATGCGCTGGTTTTAATATATAACTCTCAGCTCTTGGAGTCAGCTTTATATGTGGGCTTTCCTGTGGGTTTATATGGTCCAATATCACCCAGACGCACCATGAAGTGAGTGAAATTGAACTGATCAGATGTAGAGTAGATTCTCCATACCGCCTTGCTGTGCTTCTACAAATTTACCTGCTAAGAATGTGATTGGTACTTGGCATAATTTCTATGCGCGGTGATTGGCATCTTCTAGTCAACTTTCTTCCTGTTGTTTTGTAGCTGATAGATATCCCAAGTGAATTAATGGGGGAAAATCCATAAATGATAATATAAACATTTCTTTCCTATGTACGTATTTGGAGTGGAGTGCTTTCTGTTTTATTTAAAATTATTCCACCATTTGTAAGTCATATTGACATCATAATAAGTGAGTTCTTTTATGCAGAATGTTTCCAGGTCCAAAAAAAGGGAACATTGACAATAATTAGGGGAAATTGTCATATCTTGTAATTCAACCTGGTGTGATCATTTGGATTTTTTTTCTCTAAACGTTCATTTCCCTCCTTTTCTCACCATGGGCAGAGTGCTGTTGTTCATCATGTTGTTTATGTTCAGTCCGACCCTCTGACTATTTTGGCCGATGGAATGCTACTAGACATGACATGAGCAGAGGCCTTGCAGGGTTTGGGTTGCATCATCCATTCTGGTGAACCACTGTAAATAGAGCTTGCACCAATTACTGCCCCCTGAACCTGGGCCCCAGAACAAAGACCTGTGTAGCAGACCTGACTCAACCTACTGCCAGGATCCAAGCCCAGCCTACCCACATCTTAAAGCAGAGCTACCCATCCTGGATCAGCCAAACTGCTGTTCCTCTGCAGAGCTATAAGCACAGTAATAGATGTTTGTTTGGGGAAGCCACTGGTTTGCATAATTTGTTATTTAGTGTTGTGGCAGCATTCGACCAAAATTCCAGGTATAGTCACATCATGGTTAACTGCATATAGACCAAAAGTCAGCAAACTAAATCCAGCCTGTAGCCAGTTTTTGTGAATAAAGTTTTATTTGTGTATGGTCTATGGCTGCTTTCACGCCTCGATGGCAGGGCAGAGTAATTGGGACAGAGACAGTGTGATCCACAAAGCCCAAGCTATTCACTGTCTGACTCTTTACAGAAAACATTGGTCAAACAAGCATAGAAGACTCATTCATACTGGCGTGATTAAAACCAAGCTCACCCACTCAGACAGCACTGATGCTGGAAGGGAAACCCCAGTAGGGGCTCAGGGGAAGTTGACTGTGGCAAAGCGTACCTCTGTTAGATTTATCTTTGGTCCCAGTTCTTCTCTCCTCCCTATACCTACCTTCTTTGCTTTCTGACTTTGCAGTTTTTCCCACTAAAGATAGAGAGAGTATGTCTTTGCCCCTTGACTTTGGCCATGTGACTTGCTTTTGCCAATAAAACAAAGAGCAAGTGACTGGAATCAGATGTGCCAGTTCTGAGCCTAGACCACAAGAGCCTTCTGTCTTTCTGTTTGCCCTCTTGCTCGACCATCATCAGGTCCAGCCAGCCTGCTGGTGTAAGGCAGAGGACAAGAGATACTTGTTGCAAAGCTGCGCCAGCTAGGGTACTCAAGCTAAGCCTGGACTAAATCAACTGAGCTCTCATCCCACCAATACACACATGTGTGAGACAAAAAAATGCCTGGGGCTGCATGCTACCAGGCTTCTATGGCGATTTTCCATACAGCATCATTGGGGCCACAGTTAACGGATTGTACTAGGCGGAATTTTAAGATGAATTCCAAGATTTCTCACACCCTGGTATACATGACTTGCATTATTCTAGACTGTAAATATGATGTTTACTTCTACAATTAGGTTATATTATATGGTACAGTTGACTTTAAGAAAGGGAGATTATATGGGTAGAACCAACCTAATCACGTGAGCTCTTTAAATCTGGATAAGAGGTCAGACAATGGCAGAAGTCAGAGATTTGAAGTATGAGAAGGATTTGATGTACTGTTGCTGGCTTGAAGATGGAGAGAACCAGGCGGCAAGTAATGCAGGTGGTCTCTAGAGGCTGAGAGTGGTCCCTTGCCTGACAGCCAGCAAGGAAACAGGGACTTCAGTCTTAGAAGCACAAGAAACTGGATTCTGCTGACAACCTGAATGAGCTTAGAAGCAAATTTTTCACCAGAGCCTTAGAATGAGAACTCAGCCAAGACAATGCCTTGATTTCAGCCTTGTGATATCCTGAGCTGAAAATCCAGCCACACTGTGATAGACTTCTGACCTATAGAACTGTTAGCTGGTAAAGGAGTGTTGTTTTAAACTACAAAATTTGTGGTAATTTGTTATGCAGCAATAGAAAATTAATACTCTGATATGACTTCTTTTTACCCCATTTTCATCATGTGTACAGTGGAGATTAAAACTCTCTCTGCCTCATAGGAATGTTGTGAAGATTAATGAAATAATGTAAGTGAGTTTATTACAGTGCCAAGCCCATAGTAAACACCCAACTGCTTTTATTATTTTTAATTACACCATTAGTAGCTTGTAACCCAATCCCATCTTCGGTGTTGAAGCAGACAAACACACAATGAAGCAATGATAAACTCTAGAATGTACAAACATTCCAATAAACATTTGATGAACAAATTAATTAATTAATGCATCTGGGAACTGGAAAGTGGACCTGAGCCTACAAGAGGGATTAAGTTCCATCTCCGGGGAGGAAAAGGAAAGAAGCACCTAGAATCTAGCCTGTGATTCTAGCCTGTGATTATGTGAAATGAAAATATTAATTGATGATGTATTCAGACTTCATACTCTGGGCAATTATAACTGCAAACTTCAACATAACTCTATCATATAATACATCTCAATTAATATTTATTCAGTAGTGAGAGTACTGGATTACAATGGGAAAAATTTATTTCCAAGATTAATTTGTAAGACATTGTTATGGGTAAAATTGTATCACCCCAAATTTTATATGTTGATGTCTTAACCCCTAGGACCTCAGAATGTGAATATATTTAGAGACAAGGTTTTTAAAGAAGTCATTAAGTTAAAATGAGGTTATTAGCATGGGCCCTAAGCCAATACGGCTGGTGTCTTTAAAAAAGGAGGAGAGTAGGACGCAGATGCACACAGAAGCAAGACCATGCGACCACACAGGGAGAAGATGGCCATCTACAAGCCAAGGAGAGAGACGTCAGAAGAAATCAACCCAAATGACACCTCCCTCTCAGACTTATAGCCTCTAGAACTGTGAGGAAATAAATTTCTGTTATTTAAGCTGCCTGTTTAAACTACCTGGGCCATGATACAGCAGCCCCAGCAAACCATACAGACAGGAGTACAGATTCAATTTAAGAGGATATTAGTTTTACTTGGGGGATTTTTCACCTAAAAAAAAAAAAAAGCAGCTTTCTATTCTATTAGTACTATCTTATTGATCTTAGATGTCTACTTTAAAATGTTGAAGGCTCTTATATTTCAACTTGAATATGCCTGAATGGTAAAACTCTCCCTACAGAAATTTTGATCTCTTAGGTTTAGAGACATGCAACAGCCTTCTGCTGAGTGTGGTCCAGCATAATGGTTCTCAGACTACGCCAAATATACTGAACAATGCCTTATTCATTTAAATATATGCATGCATATATTACATTGGATATTAAAAATGGAGCTTACTAGTTATGCATTAAACTAATGGTTTCATCATTTTTGTATAATAGCCACAAAAAATCTGTTTTCCAATCCACGTGTCATGTGATTAGCACTTAACATTTGTGATCAGTCTATTTTGCATTCCGCTACTGAACTACATTTGCCATCTGCTGGATCTCTAAAAAATTATCAGTGCTTTCAGCCCATTTACGTTGTGCTTTAGTCTTGCCATCACTTTGAATCACTGACAATACACATATTCTCTTTTGAATGTCATTGAATAAATCATTATGTGGGGGCTCAGGTTTGAGGTGTTTTCACCAAATTTTTTGATAACTGGAAATATATAACTTTGTGTCCAACACAATCAGATTCTTTGGTGTCTGAGTCAGTATATTTATTGATATGATCAAAGCTGAGAAGGATCCTGTCAGACTTGAGGCTGAAGGGGAGGAAGATTATCCTCTACCCACTCTGGGTCCCTTGTGGCTGGGCTACAAATTAAATTGACATGAGACCAAATAGCAGGAGAAAATCAAACAAAGTTTAATAACATGTGTACAGGGGAGAAACTCAGAAAATAGAAACTGAGCAACTCATCATTCTAACTAAGATGCTCACTTAAGTATTTTTGGCTAAAGGTGAGGAGGGTGCTGGGGGGTAGTGGTTTGGGTTTCAGAGGGGAAGAAGACAATTCATATGGAAATGGAAATGCAACTGTTTGTCAGACAACTCTTTACAGGGCCACTTTTAGAGAATGTGGCTGGAGAGACAGAATTTTTGATAAGATGGGCGTATTGGTGCCTTTCTTATCACATCTATTTTACATTATACTATAGCCATCATATGGTAGTGGCTCCTTCCTGTAACAGGCCTTCTACGTTAAATTCTTTAGGCAGTTAGTGGGGGAGGTCAAATGTCCATCAGAGAAAATAATCAAGATAAAGAGACATATTTTGAGGTAGCCAATTTTGATCTCCCACAAGGCAAACTCCTCCATTTAAGCCTCTCAACAAGAGTAAGGTCCATAAGGAAGGGAAGGAAGCTGAAGCCCAGGAAATAATGGGACTGAGTAAAAAGCTGAGAGACGAATACAAGGCATGTTCAATGGCAGCTTCCACTGTCTTTGCTTTTCTGTGCCACAAGCTCCATGACTACAAAAGTAGCTATGTAGAGATGTTGGATTGAGGTCTCATCCAGTCTCATGTTAGAGGATTTCAGCATTCAGAAAATGGGAGAGGGTCAAAATAAAAAATGTAGATACTGTTAAAGCTTATGATACAACACCTGGATCTCTTGTCATAGCATAGTCATTAAACCCACGCCCTTTGGGATCAGGCAGGACTATGTTCAAATCCTGACTCCCTTACTCTGCTATTAGCTGATTTTGGACAAGTTGCAAGTATCTCTCAGTCCCAATTTCTTCATCTACAAAATGGGGATGATAATAGTCCATGCTTCATAGTATTTTTTTGAGTATTAAATTGTATAATCCTCTTAAGTCCTTGTAAATACAATGTGTGCAATAATACTAAATACCATTGTTATTGTATTAGTACTTTTGTTACACCTCCTCTTAATAATATTTATGTGAGAGATGGCATTCAGAGTTAGATCCTCTTTAGGCACCATTTTATAAGAGATTTTGTTTACTCTTCATTTCAGCTTGTTGGTTCAGAAGACAATGATTTCACCCAGTTCAGATCTTCTCATAAAACATACACAGGGCAATTATTATAAAGGGCTTACAAGCCTTTATAGGGCTTATAAAGACAGGAAAGTATTTCTGGAAAATGAACTCATTCTATGGAATTCAATATATGTAATGATCTAACCCTCTAATGCAATTAACTGAAGCATAGAGAGATGTAGGTAGACAAATATACCTACCATGCACAAGGTCACAGGAACTATAGCTAATGGGCACATGATAGTGCAGAGAGATTCTGCAGTTAATCAACAATTCCTGCCAATTACTTTATTAGAAAGTCCTTGATCATAAGAGGAGAGGATAGAGTCTCTGCCCTTCTGATGTTGGTTTCTGCATCATCCTCTGATTCATTACTGCAGCCAATATTAAAATGTCCATGTGAGTCACCCTACTTAATTCAGAATTAGTCACTTCACAAATGAGAAATTGCACACTAACTGCAGAGACTCCGAGGTCCCCTGGGCTTATACTGCACACCCTTCATCAGATTCACTTCTCTGTCTCTAGATAGTTCTCTACTTTATCTTTCATATGTCAGAGAAGATCTGGCAACAGGGGAGAAGGGTGTCATTCTCCACCAACGTTCATTCATGCTTTAGATTTGTTGTTTACGAAATCTACTACAAAAACACCTAGAAACAGTATCTACTATGTTTTTCTTGTTGGATTTAGACAGGAAAAAGGATAAGTTTGAACCCAGGAAATATTAGCACATTACTCATATAACCTTTGCTTCATGGTGTTCCGTGTCTTTCAGAGTCTCTCTC
Source organism: Diceros bicornis minor (assembly GCF_020826845.1). Taxonomy (NCBI): domain Eukaryota; kingdom Metazoa; phylum Chordata; class Mammalia; order Perissodactyla; family Rhinocerotidae; genus Diceros; species Diceros bicornis. The sequence goes on along the minus strand of NC_080759.1, from coordinate 51,048,926 downwards.
ACCAGTTACAGGAACTTGATTTAAAGATTGTCCATTGGCTGCCAGGGCAGGAATTTTACCCTGTACCTTTTCTGTGGTCAGCTACACATCAGTTATTCTGTACCCCTTTGTGTAGATCTCTTGTTTACACTTGTTTTTCTCCAAATAAAAATTTTAGTCTAAAGTTTAATGATAAGATCCAAGGTGGCACTTTCCATTTAGTGTCTTCAAAGAATTAAGCAAGTGATGAGTGAGCTGTCTTGCCTGGCTACGACAAAACTAAAATGGTGATAATCCATAACGATCCTCTCAGTCTGATGCCACCTGAACACAGCTACCTCAAGTAGTCTGAAAGTTAGCTCAAATTACAGTAAATTACACCTATTATTTCCCTTCAATTACCTTCTCACTTAGACCACTACAGGGCATCCACTCATTGATACTGAGCTGTGTTAGACGCCTGTCAACGTCTCCAGATTAGGGTACATAAAAGAAGGTGGAAACTTTAGACTAAGATACCAAGAGGCCAATTGGAATGGTGTCCTGTAGTTTTTTGTAATTCTCTGTTCAACACAGTATCTGCATGTTCATATATTATCACACTGATTTTACTCCTTGTATTAGTTTCCAAGGGCTGTTATAACCAATTACCACAAACTTTGTGGTTTAAAATAACATAAATTTATTTTCTTACAGTTCTGGAGATCAGAAGTCTGAAATGGGTCTCACTAGGCTAAAATCAGGGTGTTGGCAGAGTGCATCCTCTCTGGAAGCTCTAGAGAGAATCTGTTTCCTTGCCTTTTCTATCTCCTAAGGGCTGTCCACATTCCTTGGCTCATGACCCCTCCTGCCACTTTCAAAGCCAGTAATATGGGGCTGAGTCCCTCCTAATTTCTATGTCTCTAGTTCTTTTCTGCCTCTCTCTTCTCCTTTTAAGGGGCATTGCGATTATATTTGGGCCTGCCCAAATAATCCAGGACAAACTCCCTATTTTAAGGTCATCTGATTAACAACCTTAATTCTATCTGCAGCCTTAATTCTCCTTTGCCTTGTAACCTAACATATTCACAGGTTCTGGGGATTAGGATGTGAACATCGCTGGTGGGGGGGGGCATTTTTCTGTCTACCATATCTCTTTATGTGTGTGATTAATTATTTTAAAAGTTTAAGTAGTTTTGACACCACAAATCTAGGGAGAAGCAGGCACAAAGAGTTTTATCTACAATGAAAAAACTATTTCAAACAACAGTTCAGGGAGGTCTGGCTCCTTTTGTAATTGCCTTTGGATAGAAATGATTTGCAAAGATGAAGTCAAGTTATAATTTTTCTATAATTTCTATAATTTTCCTCAATGATGGTGGATTCAACAAACTGATTGCTCACTATAGCAATATGAAGTATCAAGTCACCATAATTTTTTGAAAATGTTTTCTCAAAGGAACTTTGCAGTTTTAATAATTGCAAAGTTCTGTTAATTGTGCTAATGTGGAATTCATTTTTCTTAAGAAAGTAACAGTAAGTTTTGGTGTCACTTGCTTAAGAAGACTAGCTTTTCACAGTTTATTTCTATCTTTTTTCAAGAAGAAATTTTAAACCATTCTATGAATGCTGAGTTTTCAGGGAGACAGTCTATAAGGTAGAGTTTGAGGGAGGCTTTCCCAATACATAAGAAAAACTTTTAAACTACCCTAAAATTACTACAGTTCATCTGAATGGTAGCACATATTATGCACAAAATCTATTGGCAAAGACTGAAGTTTCTAGAAAGAAGCATAAGGTACATAACATTTTAAAATCTATGCTTACTGGGAAACTTTAACTTTGAAAATAAAAAAGAAATTGCGAGGCTGGCCTGGTGGCACAAGCCGTTAAGTGCACGCAATCCACTGGGGCGGCCCGGGGTTCACCAGTTCAGATCCCGGGCACACACTGATGCACTGCCTGTTGAGCCATGCTGTGGCAGCGTCCCATATAAAGTGGAGGAAGATGGGCACGAATGTTAGCTCAGAGCCAATATTCCTCAGCAAAAAAGAGGAGGATTAGCATCAGATGTTAGCTCAGGGCTGATCTTCCTCACAAAAAAAAAAAAGAAAATTGCAAATTATATTAAAATACTAAGGATTAGAAGTCGAATTCAAACCAGAAGCACATGAAATTCAAATGCGACACTACTAATAATTCTTTGTGCATATGCATAAAATGTCATCCTAGAAGCTTCATAGTTTGAAGAGAAATTCCAAAGATTTGAAATTAAACAAACACTTGCTTATTCACCAGCCTCCACCCTGAAGGAGTACCATCTGGCTAATGAATTTATGCTCAGTTGTTTGACACTTATCAATACTCCGAAAGTAAAGTTAGCAGTCTTGCCCTCAATATGATATTGTTCTATAATTTGAAACAAACACAGGAAATATTGCCCTGATATCTACTGGAATATTTTTCATATTAAAGTAAAACCTACAGAAGGATGGGTGGCATATCTAGAAAAAAATGTTTGTACTATTTTCTTACCCATAATGTATGAAATGATAGGACCCTTCTCACTTCCTCTTCAACACCTACTTCATCCATGCCTGATATTTGCCCAAAGAAATATATGACTTTGAGCTAAGTGTTGTCTTCAAGAGAGTATCCTTTTTTAAATAAAATATTCCTGAGATTGTATGATACAATCATAAGATAAATGATAACAATGATGATGATAATAACAATAATAATAGTAATAACAATTGAAATTTACTAAGTGCTTATCATATAACTGGCACTATGTTAACACAGAAACTACGTCATCAGATCTTCCCCATTTTCCCTATGAGACAAGTGTCATTAAGGCTCTTGGTTGCAAACAACAGAAATCAATCTGACTGGTTTAAGTAGGGAAATGATGTTCATAGAAACCGCTCTGGAGAGCACAACCAAAAACACTGGGTAAAACTTAAAATATATGTTTTTTTAAAGTATTACTGGTTACAAGCAACAAAAAAGAACAAATCCATAGGTAATTGATCATCAGGAGTCAATGTTAATGACAAGATTGATGGTGATCCACAGTGACATAAAGATTGCTTGTGAAGGGACACAGGGAAAGAAAAGGAAGGAAGGAAGAAAAGAAGGGAAGGAGGGAGAGACAGAGGGAGGGAGGCAGGAAATGAAGGAAGGAAGGGTGGGAGGGAAGGAAAGAGGGGGGGTAGGAAGGAAGGAAGGAAGGAAAGACCATATGAGGATTGGAAAAGAAACATAATTCTTATTGACCGCTGATATAAGTGTCTTCATAGAAAACTCAAATTAATCTACAGATTAATTTGTCTACAGACAAATTATTAGAATAAATAAGATTTTAATGAATATCTATAAAGACATTTTAACTTTGCAACAAATGGTGCTGGGAAAACTGGCTATCCACACGCAAAAGAACAAAGCTGGACCTTTATCTAATACCTTATACAAAAAACTAATTCAAAGTGGATCAAAAGACCTAAATTTAAGAGCTAAAACTATAAAAGTTTTAGAAGAAAACATTTGGGAAAAATCTTCATGACTTTATATTTGCAACAATTTCGTGGATATGACACCAAAAGCGCAGGCAACAAAAGAAAAAAATAAATAAATTGGATTACACCAACTTCTTTGAATAAAGGGACAAAATCAACAGAGTGAAAAAGCAACCCAAGGAATGCGAGAAAATATTTGCAAATCATATATCTGCTAACAGGTTAACATCTAGAATATATAAACAACTCCTACAATTCAACAACAAAAAACAAACAACCTGACTGAAAAATGAGCAAAGGACTTACATAGACATTTCTTCAAAGATACAATAAACTATGAAAAGATGCTCAGCATTATTAGTCATTAGAGAAATACAAATCAAGACCATAATCAGATACCACCTCACACCTCCTAGAATGGCTATAACAGAAAAAATGATGAGGATGTAGAGAAATTGGAATACTTGTGCATTGCTGGTGGGAGTATAAAATGGTATGTCTGCTATGGAAAAATGTTTGGTAGTTCCTCAACAAGTTAAAATAGAACTACTATATGACCCAGAAATTTCCACTCCTAGGTATATATCTAACAGAATTGAAAGCAGGAACTGAAACACATATTTTTCATACTACTGTTCATAGCAACATCATTTGCAATAGTCAAAAGGTGGAAACAACCAAAGTGTCCATCAATAGATGAATGGATAAAGAAAATGTGGATAAACAAAATATATATCTCTCTCACATTTTGTGTACATATATATCTATATCATTATATATAATGAAATTGTGGGTGTGTATGTATATATATATATATATGAATATTATTCAGCCTAAAAAGGAATGAAATTTTTATATACCCCACCAAATGGATGGACCTTGAAAGCATTATGCTAAGTGAAATTAGCCAGACAGTTATTATATGATTCCACTTATATCCTTATATGTGGTATCTAGAACAGGCAAATTCATAGAGACATGAAGTAGAGTAAAATTACCAGGGCTATGGGGAAGGGGGAATAGGGAGTTATTGTTTAATGGGTACAAAGTTTACATCAGGGATGGTGAAAAAGTTTTGGGTCTAGATAAGGATGATAGTCACACAACGTTGTGAATGTACTTAATGCCTTAGAATTATACACTTACAAATGGTTAAAATGATAAATACTATGTTATGTATATTTTAACACATGAAATGTCATAAAATGTCAATAAAAAATGACATTCTAGAGCCAGCTCTGATGGCCTAGTGGTTAAAGTTCCACACACTCTGCTTCAGTGGCCTGGGTTCAGTTTCCAGGTGCAGAAACACACCACTCGTCTGTCAGTAGCCACGCTGTGGTGGTGGCTCACACAGAAGAACTAGAAGGACTTACAACTAGATATACAACTATTTACTGGAGCTTTGGGGAGGGAAAAAAATAAAAGAGAGAGAGGAAGATTGGCCACGGATGTTACCTCGGGGGGACTCTTTCCCAACAACAACAACGAAAAAAAATGACATTCTACACCAGCAAAGAACTATTAGAAAATTAAATTAAAACACCATTTTCACTAGCAACAAAAAAATAGTATAACTAGAATTAACAAATTGTATGCCTGAAGATTTTATAAGAAATTATAAGATATCATTGGAAGACATTAAAGAAAATAAAGTACACAACATATCCATAGATGGAAAAATCCAATTATAAATATATTAATTCTCCCTAAATTACTTATAGATTCAATGAAATCCCAATCATAGTCACAAAAGGGTTTTTCATAGAACTTGGTAAGTTAACTAAATATATTTGGAAAACCAAAAGTCCAATAACAGTCAACATACTCCCGATAAAGAAGAATAACCACAAATAGCCTCTACTGATATTAAGAATTGTTAAAACAATCTGTATTTAGTAAAACAATGTACTATTGACACAGAAAAAGACAAACATCAATGTCACAAAAAAAGAGCTTTCTTTGTCTTCAATGGGGAATCATCTGTCATTATAACAGATGACCTGTTGCTTTAAAGAGTAATTTCTACTTCCCTAATCACATCTTAACCCCCTCTGCCTCACATGTACTGTTGGTTCATAAAATGGCCCCCATACATGCAGGGCAAGGAGAGACTGAAGAAAGAGGGGGATCACTCCAGATTGGTAGGTGGCAGTTTTAATAAGCAAAGAAACTTATTTATGAGGCTTGTCTTGGGCAGCTGCAAGACGAGTAGATCTCTGAGTCCACCTATCAGAATCTTAAAAGTTTATACAGAGGCCGTAACTGGGTTCAGTCACATATACCATCCAGATGGTCTCAGCAACACATTGTACTCTTAAAGCTGCATCCTGGAAAATGGCTCCCACTGTGGGAACAGTGGGCAGAGTGTACATTGCAAAGATAGGGCAGGGGATGAGGAGCCTCCAATTGCCCCGGTCCAAGCTCTTGAGTCAACTGGCAGTCACGTTCTCTTGATGACCTTCTCCAACATACACACACACACACACACTTTTTATTTTATTTTTGGTTGGTTGCTTGTTGGGTTTTATTTTTTTCTGACACCATAGAGACACTATGTTGGGATATTGTTATGTGAAAACGTTGGTTTCTTTTTATAATTCTTTTTTATATGTAGGCATTTGAAATTTTGGTAGTTATAGAAAATAGAATCATTTGTATTATGTATTATGCAATGTATTATGTGTATATATATGTGTATATATACATATATGTGTGCATGTGTACATTATTGGCACATATTTGGGGGCACAAAGTGATTAACAGGAGCTTCTACACGAGTGTCATCTTGGTGAGGGTAGTGATGTCACCTCGTAAGCATTGTGAGGCTGTACAAATTATGTTTTCCTCAACATAAACGTGTACATGGGAAGGCTGATTCCAGCAAAGAAGATGCAAAAATAGCAAACCCTTGAGTTAGGGAGTAACAGCAACCCACAGTCTCAGCCAGATTTTCTCTGAGCACCGTAGAGAGAAGATAAAGGCTTGCATGGAAGCCAGTTGCTAAAGGCTCATGAAACTCAAATTCTACTCCAGGCGAATTCATAAGCAAAGACTAATACTCTGTAAAAAGAGATCCAAATCATGACATCTGCATCTTAGGGCAGACCATGTATCATGAGACAGGAATAGAATGGAACACACAGAAAAGCTTCTCATCCATCGTTATGCCCAGAAAGGAGAACCCAGAGAATGTCATCAGAACTGACTGCGCAGTTTTTTGTTCCGTTCTACATAAACATGGGTGATAAAGGGCATGTCGTTCAATTATGGAGTGAGGATGGCATTACACATCACATGAGAAAAACCGCTCAGAGTGGGTTTATTATATTTAATTAGCCACAGAAATAATAAATGGGCCTTTCTGATGAGTCAATTTACCAACACTTTTCCACTTAGACTCTGCAATAACTAACCTATTCTGGTCATATAAATGACACCAGCTAACATCAAAGCATGTTCTTATTTATGACAATTTCAGAAAGATAAACTGCACAATATTAGAATTATATAAACAAGGGAATAAATTTCACTTGAAGCTAAAGTCATTGGAAATATTTTCAAAATGAATGAGAAAACCAATATTTTAAAAATATTTTCTAAAAAAGTAATGTAACATCTAGTTAAAACAAGTATATTTATTTTAGCTTCTCATTAAAATTTAATTTATTAAAAATTAAAATTCTAGAGAGGTAATTTTATATATAGATATAGCAAACTGAAATATACGTGTAGTTCTATGTAAGACTTGTGTCATGTTGAGAGGATTCTAGAAGACTTCATTTGGGTTATTATGTTTTCAGTTTAAATAATACACTTTATGTAAATTACAAAAAAAAAATAATTACAACAAAAAATCAGATTACATTAACCCTCTGAGTTCTCATCCTCCCACTCCTCATGTATAAATATGTATATCTCATCAAATATAAGTTTTACATAAAAACTGAAATCCAGTGCAGCTCTGTTTTGAAGAAGGAAGCTTGTGAGTCTTCCTCATAGATATGTCCAATTTTCACTGATTTGGTGAAGAGATAATGGAGACCCCTACCTCTAAGCATGTATCTAATTATTATCAGCAGTCCTCAAGGTGTGTGGCTGAGGGAAATCACAGAACAGAGGCAGAAATTATAGTCACACTGATTTGTCAGGGTTAGCATTCTAGCTCACCTGTGCTTCTGTAGTGAAATATGCTTAGCTGAGTCCTCTTTTGACTCTTACAAAGTGAAGATATTTGCTACCTGCTAAGGGTCAGTGTTTGCTTAAAAACATAAGCCCATCTTCGCTGAAAGCAAAGAGCCAGGTAAATATTTTGGCCAGTGTCCTATTCATTTATTTCCAGAAAAGCTAGTTGGGTAAGTGCCAGTCGGGTGAGTGAAGCTAGGTGAGAACGGATCGATGGAATTTGAATACTTCATTCCTTCCTAGCAGAGAAGAGAAGAGCTAACTGTTATAAAATTTTGAAAAGGTATTGTTACTAAGAATGAGTATCTTTTATATTGTGAAATATCTGCCAAAAGAGGAAGCAATAGCAAAAGAGTAAGAGATAAGAAAACAAAGGAGATAAACAAGACATAGTTAAAACAGCAAATATGAGAGGCGATTGAGAGATAGACAAGAAATCGGGTCTTAGAACCCTGGGCTGAGGTGTAACCTCCTACCAGTGTGTTCTAATAAGCAGAGAGGTCTGTTGTAAGCCTGTGTTACCAACCTGAGTAACATTTGTGAATGATTGATGTGTTTACATTTAGAGCAGACTCCCATAACTCCCTATAATCTCTTTAATAGAAAGTGCATTTGGTTACACTATCTTAAAGGGAAGAACTATTTACTTTTTTGTTGTCTGACCCCACAGAATTGAAGTCATGGAGAACTCTATATACGTTAACTGGCTATATCAGCCTCTGCTCGGACCTGTGTTGCATCCAGAGAATCATATGCTTGTCCAAATAATCTACCGAAATGTACTTTATATGTCAGTTCCATGTATGGGGTGGGGAGAAGGCTGTGGGAAGACAGAGTTAAGGTGTCTACGGAGACAGAAGTTTGAAGTAAAGATAGAATAAAATGCAGAGGACCTCAAGGTGAACCAAAGTCAGGCTCAATAATCTGAAAGGAACGGACAAAGAAAGCACGAGTCTATTGGTGTAAGGCTCTATCAGGGCCCCATGGTACTCTGTGAAGCCATGCACTGTAAGAAAATTAGTTTAAAGCAAAACTGAAGATGCCTCTCCATAGAACTTGCAGAGGTGGGACAGCTCCAGAGATAGGAAAAGAAAAGGATCAAAAGTCTGCCCCATCCAGGAGTTTCATTTCCTTGGGGAAGCAAAACTTCATTACGGTTACATGGTGTATGCGAATCTTTTGAAATATCTTTGTGAAAGCCTGTGAAAACAGGGTGAGAGATTACAGGTAGGGCAATTTTTCAGGAAAAGGAGAATGACAGGGCTGGGAAAAAGGTAGTGTGCAGTTACAAAGGTGAGGGCTACAGGGGAAGGATGCAAAACCAAGCATTGAGAATCTGGAGACTCTGGCTCATTGTCTCATGGAGTTGTTAATGCCTTGGTGGATTACCTGTGCGTGACATATCCATTGTTAAGGAGACAACTGGAGAGAGCAGTAATAAATCAAAATAAATTATATTTGAGTGGTAACAATTTAAGGCACGGTGGTACCTGGGATGTATTTAAACGTAGAGCATTCTTCTGGTTCCAAAGTTCCAAGAAGACAACTACCAGCCCTCATTATACTTTCTTTCACCTTCTTCTCTTCCAGCTGTTTTGTTTTCTGTTCTCATCGCAGATCCACTTTCTCCCTATTCCTTCTGATTCTTCTCTTCTTTTTCTATCAATCTCTCTATCAAAAGATTTTAAGTTTTAGCAGCTATTTCCTTAGACCAATTTTCTACATCAGGTTTTGGAGTAAGATGGCAGGCAGAAGAGAGTCCCAACAAAACTAGATTGACTCACTACTGAGTTTTAAAATGAACTCTAAGATTTGGAGATCAGCCATTTTTGTTATCATCAAAAGATCACCAGAAAAAAATACATTTTGATTTATTCTAAGAGGAATAGCATTCTGGCACTGAGTCATGGTGGAAAGCTCGACCCATCTAGCAGACAAGGAGTTTGGCAAAAAGAGGGGTATTGAAAGGAGGTCAGATTGCAAGATTAGAAAGGATTCTTAGATGTGAATACTAGAATCCCCTCTTGTTAGCTTAAGCAGAAAGATATGTATTGAACAACATAAGTAGCACATGGACTTTCCAGGAGGGTCAAGAACCACAGCCGGAGGCTAAACAGCTAGCTTAAATGCCCCAGTCACACCTGCAGGCTGCTACAGTGGAGGCTGGGTGCTGCCCTCGGCAGCAAGAACGCTTGAACTTGCATCACTGACACTGGGTGGAGGATTCCTCTGCCAAGACTTCTCCAATGGCTGCCTTGAAAAGACAGACATCTCCACCACATGGGTTCCTCCTTCTTCAGCTCACTCTCTTCTAAAATGAAATTTTTGTCAGATGAATCTGAATGATGGAGCCGAGGTCACGTGCTTAGCCCCAGCTGCAAAGGAAGTGGGAAAGTGGGTTCCTAGCTCCTACCTTGAGGACATGGAACTCATAGGATGGAAACGTCTCACACAGGAGAGACATTCAAGCGGTGCGGGGTATCTGAAAATGTACGCTAAATGTCCACTAGAGTAAGGGAGGTTTAGATAAATACCTCAAGGCTTTTTAAATGCTAAGAAAAAATGTCAAAATGTGTGTCAAATATCTGTGCATATCATTTCTTTCTAGTTGGTTTCTCTTATGGTGCCCTATGCATGAATTTGATAAAGTGCACAAGAATTCTAGCATCCAGTAACAATCAAAGTGGTCATCTCAGAACTCCAGCTTGTCTTTTCAAGCTGTAACTAGGCTTACAGACCCTCTGAGTCAGCTACTTCATTTGATACGTGCATGGAGACTGGATGAATTGGCAAAGATGACCCAAATAATCAGTTGCAGCGCTAGAACTGGAATGATGCAATTATGCATTCTCAATGTGACCTTCACATTTGCTTTTTTCTGGAATCAAGTGTTGGGTGAATCAGTCTGACTATTGAAATCGATTTCCATTTTCATCAGCTCTATAATCCCCAAATTCCCTGTTATTTAGATGGATATCCTGCTCAAACCTATACTAATTGTCCCTTGCACAACCAGTTCTTTCTTGAACAAAGTCTAATTTGCTGGGTGCCAGAATGTCCACACACTTCTATGCTTTGAGTCTTGCCTTATGCTTTTTCCTCTGCCCAGAATATCCTTCCAGATTTTCCAATTGAATATGATCTACTAGTTCTTGGAAGGTAAGTCAAGTATAACGTTTAATCTATTCCGACACACCAGACCCAGGCAGAACTAATGGTTTTTTAAATGTGTGTGTGTGTGTGTTACTTTATATCTCTACTATTCATTTACACGTATGCCTCCTTCAAAATGTGCCAGTGGTATTACCTTATGCATCTTTGAATTCTTAGTAATTAAAATATTGTTTTATCCATAGGGTCTCCTTAAATGTTTGTTGAGTGAATGATGCTATCCAAGGATAAAGTCCACATTATATGTGAAATGCTCTAATAACAAGACTCGGGGTACAAAAATACACAAATATTAAATATTTTGTGAATGTGATTTTGGAAACAACTTATTTTTACTAACTCATACGTCAAGGAGTGTTAGAACAGGTTTTCAGTATACCTAATTTTCAGGGATATCTTAATTTGGGGCTCACTTTTAAACATTGCCAATAGCATTCGTTGAGACATTAACACATAGTTTATTATGTAAATTTGAGTTCTCTCAAGGCTATCTTTCAGTTCATTTATTGAATAAAACTAGACATATCCAAAAATTTTATAATTGGAATCCAGATAGGCATTTTAAAACTGAGGTTTTGTATCCATACTATGGATGAGTGAAATGAAGGAGTTAGTGATGCAAGGTTTGGATAAAATCTTAGTTGGAGAGTTTACTGAGCCAACTTTTCCATTCAAGTTTGATTCAATAGTCATATTGCAAAATAAAAGAGATTGTGTTTTCCAAGGCCAAATTAAGATTACAAAGAAAATTACTTATATGTTCCTAGTGTAGGGCTTTCAAAGTACGGTTAAATAATAAATATTATTTCAGAAGGCAATATTTATCAATTGGGCATTAAAATTTGATGTATGAGAGTTTATAAACATCATTAATCTGGAGCCCTGTATTCCTGTAAAGAATTTCTCAGTCACCTTTTCATTCTGTAGAATTTAGAAGATAGCAATAAAAATCCCCAGTGCACAGCCCATTCCTATTAGATAGGAAATCTGTGAAGGCCTAGCAGCTTTTTACCTTGATGCTTTTAACCCAAAAGCTGATTGTAAGAGATTTCAATAGAACTAGATATTAAATTAATGACTGCATTCATCACACCAAAGGGCTTTTTCAATTAAGCAGAATTCAGGACTGTCTGGATTTTAAAAATTGTAATCTTCCTATTCCATCTTTCAAGGTTGGGCTTGTGTTTGCAAAAACATATTAAGCTTTACCACCTTTTAAATATGAAAAGGGAGGCAATAGATAAAAGATAAAATGCAAATTTGAACAGAAGCCAGTTGGCCGGAACAATAGGCTCAGCTATATACTGAGAAGCAGAAAGTTACTCCTGTGCTTCTGATTTAATTTAGACAATAAAGGAAGCATATATGGGGGAAGAGTGAGGTCTAAAATCTTTAAAGATCAAAGAGGCTAACATTTAAAAATACTTTAATAGTTATATTAGTTTGCTAGGGCTGCAGTAACAAAATATCACAAACTAGGTGGCTTAAACAATAGAAATATACTGTCTCATATTTCTGGAGGCCAGAAGGCTGAAATCAAGGTGTTCCAGGGCTGGTTCCGTCTGACGGCTATGAGGGAAGTGTCTGTCCAGGCCTCTCTCTTTCGCTTATAAATGGCTATCTTCTCTCTGTGGCTCTTCACATCATTTTCTCTCTATGCAAGACTGTCTCTGTGTCAATTTCCCCTTTTTATAAGGACATCCGTTGTATCAGATGAAGATATACCCCAACGACATCATTTTAACTTGATTTTCTCTGTAAAGGCCATATGTCCAAATAAGGTCACATTTGAAGAGGCTAGAGTTTAGGACTCAAACATGTCTATTTTGGAGGAATACAATTCAGCTCATAACAATAGTGTCGCGTAATAATCACTATGTCTACAAATCTCTTCAACTTGACCTCTGTATTTTTGCTGCAAGATCTCTTACTCTCTCTTCCACTGCTGCAACCTTAGTTAAAACTTATGCTCTCACTTTGGCTACAACAGTAGTCTCCTATTTTATGTCCTTACTTGATTATTGTACTTCCTCCAACTCATTCTCCAGAACACTGCAAAACAAATCCTTTTAATATGTACACCTGATAATGTCATTTTCCTACTAAAAACAAAACAAAAGGAACAACAAAAAACATTAATGGCTGAATATGGCTTATAATGTAAAGTCCAGTCCACATTCCTTTATGATATGCGAGCATTTGAATGCTTCAGCCCTAACAAAATTTTTGACCTTATCTCTTAGTCTTCGTCTTCACATGTTCTATCTCCAGCTGTAATGGTCAAGATATGTCAGGTTATGTTGCAGCAATAAACAACCTCTCAAAATCTCAGTGGATTAAAGCAAATAAGCTTTACTTCTCTTTCTTATAACACGTCCACTGTGGGTTGGTCAAGGGGCTTTGCTGATCATAATCAATCAGAAACCTAGGCCAACAGAGCAGTCAAGTCACCATTGCAAACATTATTAGAGGAGAATGTGGAGAATCATGCAGTTTCCCCTAAAACTTCATTTGTTTAAGTCCATCACATGACCACACCCATCTTCTAGGGAGTGCAGAATCCTACCACATGCCCAGGAAAAGCTGGAGCATTTATAATGAGAATTAATGATCCCTCTATCAGCCCAATTGAACTTCTTACCTGATTGTTGATTAAACATTTCCCTCTTTCTGAAATGTCTGCTTCCTCCATGTAAACCTGAATGTCCTGTATGTGAAGATTCCTATCAAATATTACCTCCTCCACAGAATGTTTTTTCATTGAACTGCCTCTAATCTTACATAATCTTCTCTTCTCCAAACTCCTTAGTACTCAATACCTCTCTCATGACACTCAGCACATTATCTCAAGTCGCAATTATGTGGATAATTCTTATCTTCCCTATGAAACTACTTGCGCTGGGGCAGGAATAAGGTTTCATTCATTGGAAAATCCATAAGATAGAAAATGAGGGTCTTATGTAAAATATGTGTTGAATGCTCTTTATCATTAGGTGACACAGGCTTATGGTAAGGTGGTTTATCACTGGATAGTAGTATGAAAAGTAACTTCTATCTTTATTTCATTTTATGTGCTTTGTTGCATTTCCAACCTTTGTATAAATATATTATTTTTGTTATAAAAATAGAATAACTCAAAAATTTTATTCTTTTTGTCAACTTATCTTAATATGGATAAAGATCACCACATACAAGTAAGCAGAAGCAAAGCAAAAATGCCCTTTTGAAGGAAGCTTATTTTTCATAAGGAACTGAGAAATACAAGAAAATATAGCACAACAAACCACATTGACCATTCTCTTGATGCAATTCTCATCTGAACTCACTTTGATACTCTTCAGTTATATAATGTATTATTTGAACAGTTCCTTAAAATATAGTCAGAGCTGGTTATACATATATTAGGTATACACAATAGCTGTATTAAGATCCCCTTGATTTTGCTCAATTGTTTTCATCAGTTCTAAAATATACTTTTTTAGTATTCTAACTTCTCTGATAGCTGGATGTGTCTTACAGTCGATTTCTCCCAGTTGCTGTTGGCCATGCAACCATTGGCATTGTCTGTGAATGCTTGAACTTGTCAGAGTGGTTCAATGTCAATTTAATTGAGTGTTCATTTCTGCTAATATCTGCATGAACTTTATATCCATTTAAAGTGTATTCTAAAAATACTGCTTTGTGACTCAACATTGAATCACAAGTTTACTATTTACACAATTCCAGTCTACAGTCCTCCACTCTACCAGCCAGGCTATCAAAGAGTGCACACAAGTTTACTATTTAAGCAGAAAGGCATGGAAACAGAATAGTGGGGCATACATTCCATGGTAGTGAAACTGAGTGTTAGAGGAATGACTACAATTCTATATTTTCTTTTTTTTATTATTTGATTTTTTTCCAGTTTTATTGAGATATGATTGACATATAACATTGTGTAAGTTTAAGGTGTACAACATAATGATTTGATATACTTGTGTACATATTGTGAAATGATTACCACAATAAGTTCAGTTAGCATCCATCAAGTCACATAGTTACCAAATTTTTCTCCTTGTGCTGAGAACTTTTAAGATCTACTCTTTTAGCAACTTTCAAACATACGAAACAGCATTGTTAGCTATAGTCATTCTTTGTACATTAGATACTCAGAACTTATTTATCGAATGGAATTTTGTACCTTTTGGCCACCTTCACTCATTTCACCCACCCTCCCACTCCCCACCTTTGGCAACCACAAATCTGATCTCTGGTTCTACAAGTTTTGTTTTTATAGATCCTACATACAAGTGAGATCATGCAGCATTTGTCTTTCTCTGTATGACTTATTTCACTTAGCAAAACGCCCTCAAGACCCTTCCATGTTGTTGCAAATGGCAGGATTTTCTTATTGCTTATGGCTGAATAATATTCCATTGTACGTACATTCTTTATTCATTCATTCATCATTGGACGCTGAGGTTGTTTCCATGTCTCGGCTATTGTAAATAATGCTGCAATGAACAAGGGGATGCAAACATCTCTTTACAATAGTAATTTTATTTCCTTCAGATATATACCCAGACATATTTCCTTGCAAGAAAAAAAAACAAAAAGAGTTTTATGGAACCTAAAGGAGGGTAGAATCCACAGGAATACAAAGCTTTGTTAAAATTTTATTACTAAGATACGTGTAAAAGGACTGCCCAACACCACCAAGCACGCAACTGAAGGTGGGATAAATGGCTGCATCCCTAAAAAGGATAAAAGGAGATTTGAAAGTAATGAGAGGCTGATGTGACCAATTTATTAAAGAGGTATAAAAAAGCTCTTACAAAAAGCAAAAAATAAAAAGTCTCAATGACAAGACATGGTTGTGGCCTAGTTTAATCAGAAGTGCTTTTTTCTTTTTTAGTGGAAATAAACTCCTCCTTATAACTGATGTCAACTTAGATTGAATGAAATACAGTAACTGCCAACAGAAGAAGCCAAGGAAATATTTTCAGCCTAGCAGTCCTTTTTCTTTTACTCTCGGAAGCTGAGGAGAGCTCTAGGACAGTATTCAGCACAGTGGATTCGCCACAATGCTTTAAAATTCAGCAGACTGAATTCTCCACAAATGCGTCCTCTGCCTACTTCTCCAACTCGGCCATCTCTCATTTTTTGCTGGCCTTGGTGAAACATCTACTGTGAGTCTCTGTTATGTGCATTCGTATCTACTCACCCCCATTTTCCTACCTGCTTTCTCGGTCGCAAGCTGTACCTAGTTGTCCTCAAGACTACCAATTATTAACCTACAAGTGTAAAACTGCCATCTCTGTTCAAGGCTCGGGATTCCCCAAATAAAATAGAATGGTGCCTCAAGCAAAACTGAAATAAATATTTTAAGTGACTGCCTGATACTTTTCATCAAAAAAAAAGTTAATTTTCAACTAATGGTTTCCATTTTGAAAATTCACCATATTTTAGAGAATTTTATATTTCCTCTTTCATTTCCCCTATCCCTAGAATCCATGATTAATCAAATTATACTTACATGGAGCATAGTGATTTTCATCTTTCTTGTAGTTTCATGTCATCAACAAAAAAGTTGCAGTTCATGAACACTGATTGCCAAGAATTATGCCTATTTCCTGAAAGAGGCAGAGTTGCCATTTCTAATTTTCCCTTACCTTATTTCCAGGCTTCTCTTACAAAATACACACAGATGTTAAATTACTGGGCTGGGAGAAGTGAGAGGTGGAAAATCCTGCATACTGTATCTGCACCCTGCCTGGGGATCAAGGGAGAGAATCTGCTTATCAATTAAACGCTCGGCTATAGAACAAGCTTTAGATCTGTCATGGTATCACACTGGAGATCAAATGTTTACCTTAATAACTAGATCTGCTGCCTCAACCTTAATATTTTCTGCACCAAAACTTAATCCCCAGTCAATCCACTCAGCTAAATTATCCCACAGACATTTACTTCTGGCACAAAATGCTGAAAAGGAAAGTTCAACAACCTCTCCAATACACATCCCACACACGGAGGCAAGAGGGCACCAAAACTCCTTTCCTCATAACGATTTAAGTTGAACACTGAAGGGACGAATTTTATGTTGCATAAAAGCCAGAGAATGTAGTCACCCAAATAATGAAACACAGATTATTGATGCTGATTTTTATGCTAATGAAGCTAAATACTCAGATCAAGTAAATACTCTTTTTACTTTATTCCTCTCTCTATTTGAATAGCCTCTGTTCCCTGCCAACACCTCTCACGCCTCAATTTGAAGTAAGTCTCTCCAAGAATAGGCACTTGAAAAGTAAATCAAACTCCATAAAACCTAAAGAGAAAGAAGATGATTTTGTAGGAAAATGGGGAAAAGGACAAAATTTTATAGAACATTTCTATTCTCTCCCCAAATTTTCTGCTTAAGCAGCACCATTTCCTCTGTTCTCAGTCACCAGCAATGGTTTTTCTCCCAAGAAGCAACCAACCATTCCTCTCATTTTTGCAAGTTGCTAAGACTACTGACTGTGGTCCTGTACAGATATGGGGAATGTTCCCAATTGCTTTTGCAGCTACGCTATTTGCTCATGTGCCGTTTCTATACAAGGGAGTCATACCTGAGGTCAGAAAAGCTGTTGTCCTGATCTGATCTATGTAATAAGAAATAAAATGGTCAAGAGACCATTACCACTCAAATAATACAGTGTTATATAAAGACTATCCTGGAGTTAGAATATCCTTGGACATATACACGCATCTTCTAAGGCATTGTATCAAGAGTGTCTACATCCTCATAATATCCACTGGCATTATTGGCCTTGGATGGAACTGTCCAGTAGGTAAGGCTTGTCTGCAGCAGTACTACTCAAAGGGTGGTCCATAGACTGGTACCAGTCTGCTAACCATTATCCATCCTTTGATGAGATAAGTACAGAAATTGGAAGTGAGCATTTAGATACTAGTGTAGCAATTTGACACTGTCTGATATCTAAGTGTATCATTGGTGAACATGTCTCACTGAACAGGGTGTGAGCCAGGTTGATGTTGTCAAATACAAGTGATGAATCACATCTGGTATGAACTGATATCAATGTTGATCTGCAACAAATTGGGGAAAAATAATTGGTCTTCACCATTTGAAACACTCATCCAGAGCACCCTCCCACCTCCTCTTCAGGGATCTTTCATTTTATGTGTTGCCCCAAGTTTGCTATCCCCAAAGAATCTCTGAATGCTTCTTGGAAACTGTGCTAAGGAACTAACACCTATGAATGTAAATCTCTGTTATGAGTAGATGTTATGAAAATGTAGACATTCTTGATACAACACTTTGATTAATGCTTATTTTTGTACAAAGACCTTCTAACTCCAAATATTCCTTACATGATGCTGTATGATTGTGTGCACACCTGTGAATGTCACTCTGTAGTCCCCACTCCCAACTTCACCCCAACACTTCATAATTTAGTCATGCTTGTTTTAGCAAATCTCTGATAGGTGCGCCATGTCTGGGTAGAAGCTTCTGTACCCCAGGCACACCCACCAGCACCCCCAAACTGTAAATATACCACGGTTATAGTATCAGTGCTTTAAACTAAAGGGATTAATTTGAGAGAATAAGTGAGACTAATCTCAGGAGGACATTTGGGAGCCTGCTGCTCACATCAGACTCTGAGCAAGGACCACACTGTGGACCAAAGAAGAGATAGACACTCTCACCACACACATTACATCCAATGCCCATGCACACACATGCGCACACATGCACACACACACACAGAGCGGCACACACCAGCTGCAGTGTTCATACTGAAGCAGTTATCTTTTGTTTGAAAATCAACACACGGTGCAACAACCAGCAGACTCAGCTTTGGTCTGGGTACTTAATAAAGATAGTAAAGTTCACACTTCCATTTAGACATTGTCATTCTGGGTTAGACACAAACATATAAAAAATAATATTAATATGTTAATATTAACATGTTCTGTTAATATTTATGTTGGTATTTACGGTAATTACATAATTATGTAATTTATACAATTAACATATTAATATAAATAATAACATAATATAATAAATAACATAAATAGTAAATAATAAAATAATAAATAACATGACAAAAATAATAATATAAAAAACATAAACATTAAAAAATAAACATAAAAAAAGACTGTGTGGGAGGTAAAAGACTTTTGCCACATTCCAACCCTATTACTTACTCAGGTATGCTCTCAAGCAATCTCTTCAATTTCTCTGAGACTATTTCTTCATCTTTCAAGTCAAGATATTAATACATGCTTGACAGAGTTATGGAGAGAATTAAATTATTATAAAGTACTTAAAAAACTATCTAGCACATGACATGTGTTCAATAAAAATATCTCCATTCTTTATTCAGTTTTCCTAGGAGGATGTCATTTCAGCTAAGACTTCTTTAAAAGCACATTCTAACATCTCCCTCATTAAGTAGTAGATAATAACAACAACAAACAAACACATAGAGACAGAGATTGGATTGGTGATTACCAGAGAGGAAGTGGGGAGGGAGGAGGGCGAAAGGGATAATTAGGCACATGTGTGTGGTGATGGGTTGTAATTAGTATTTGGGTGGTGAACATGATGTAATCTATGCAAAAATAGAAGTATAATTATATACACCTGAAATTTATACAATGTTATAAACCAATGTGACTGTAATAAACAAAAAATTTTTTTAAAAAAAGCACATTCTATACCTATCTCCTTAGATGTGTCTATAAAAAGCATAATTGGTAAGTTCTTCATGTATGAACATCCACCATCTCCTCTGCCAGAGTCAGACCACAGACAGGCAAAGGAGAGGGGAAAGGGGAAGAAAGGACAGTCCATCTTAAAATCATTGTAGAGAATGCCCCTTCCCAGATTCCAATAAACCACCCCAGGGTCCAACATCAAGGACCTGGAAGGAATCTGTTCAGTTTAGAACACAACTTAGCTCCTCCTGTGTCAGAATCTCAGAGGGAGCAGATATTTGAAAAGCTCTTCAGGCAATACTGCTGTGCCATCACCCTTGAGAACCACTAAGCCGAATGAAGAGAAGGACACATGCAGATCTATTGTAGCTGGTAGTGATGATGCCACAAGAGGCTACAAGCAGAGCCCAGAGGAGAGAGAGATGGGATTCCACTGAGCATCCACAAAAGCTTCGCAGAGGAGAGGACATTTGGGCTGAATTTCTGAGTGTGACCAGCCCAATAAGATACACCCAAGGAAGAAGCTGAGACTGAGTAAATTTGCCTTTAAAAAACCAGTCTAGCTGGAAATGAGACCTCAGTGTTTAGAATAACATTATCAGTTTGTTTTTGCATTGATGTCAGTTTCAAAGATATTAAGAAGACATTAGAAAAGTATTGGCCTCAGGCAAATGTAAACTCCTTTCCCAGACACCTGGCAAAGAGAAAAATCATTTCCACTTATAGCTCTTCGTAGAATACTTTTGTTTCTGTTTTAATGGTTTCTTTGTTCACTATTGCGAAAAATGAATATTCTTGAATGCAATTATAGGAAGGTGTTATGGTCTACTAGAAAAACTATAAATTAACTTAAAAACTAAATTTAGAAATTCTTCATTGGAATGTAAATAGGTTTACATAAGGGACTTCCAACTCATGTAAACAATTTGTTCCCTAATAAATTTCATTCTCGAAGAGGAATGATTGCAATGAAGTATACACTTCCCAAAATGCATTTTGGATGAGGCAGTCCCTTCATGCTGGTTGTAGTGTTTTTAAATAAGCAAAGAGGTATTATTAAAAGGACAAAATGGGAGCCAACCCCATGGCCAGTGGTTAAGTTCAGCACACTTCCCTCTGGTGGCCCAGGTTCACAGGTTTAGATCCCAGGCGCAGACCTATACACCTATCAGCCATGCTGTGGCAGCAACTCACATACAAAATAGAGGAAGATTGGCACATATGTTAGCTCAGGGCCAATCTTCCTCAGCAAAAATAAATAAATAAAATGACAAAATGGTAAGTGTTTTATCGGCTTTAAATATACCAGCAATGAGGGTGGTTTCCAAATTTAGGCTAATGATATGTAATTAAACACTTGATATGTCAATCACTCACCCGGATTGTATTTTCTCAGTAATAATATGTTTTTATGGAATCTGTGCAGTTTGGTTTTTTGCTAGTAAACTACACAATTCATCAGAATTTACAGCATTCCCCCACCTATTTAATTATTAATATTACCTGTCTTATGACTGAATCTTTAAGCCCTTGAGTATGCCAATGGTACACATAGATGTGATGTTGGCATCATAGAAAAGAAGGACAGTGTCAGAGGAGAAATAGAAATATGAGGAAATGGAAAACTCACAAAAAGATACACTTCAAAACTTTATCTCTTCTGAATGGCTATAATCAAAAAGACAGATACTAAGAAGTGCTGGAGAGGATGTGGAGAAGCTGGAACCCTCCTACATTGCTGCTGGGAATGTAAAACGCTGCAGCTGCTTTGAAAACTGTTTGACAGTTCCTCAAAATGTTAAATGGAGAGTTACCATAGGACTCAACAATTTCCCTCCTAAGAATGTGTTATAGGCTGAATTATGTCCCCTCAAAATTCATATGTTGAAGTCTTAACTCCCAGGACCTCAGAATGTAATCATATTTGGAGATAAGGTCTTTAAAGAGGTAATTCAAGTAAAATTCAGGGCAGGCTCTAATCGAATATGACTGGTGTCCTTATAAGAAGAGGAGATTAGGACACAGATAACACGCCGACTGAGGGATGACCATGTGAGGACACAGTAAGAAGGTAGCCATCTGCAACCAAGGAGAGAGGTGTCACAAGAAACCCAACCTGCTGACACCTTGATGTTGAACTTCTAGCCTCCAGAACTGTGAGAAAATAAATCTCTGGTGTTTAAGCCACTCAGTCCATAGTATTTTGTAATGACAGCCCTAGCAAACTAATATAGTATATATCCAAGATAAATAAAAACATATGTCCACACATAAACGTGTTCAAATGTTCAAAGTAACATTATTCATAATAGCCAAAAGGTGGAAACAACCCAGATATTCATCAAATGATGAAAGATTAAATAGAATGTGGTATATCTACCCAATGGAATATTATTCAGCTATAAAAATGAATAAAGTACTGATACATGATAAAACATGGATGAACTTTGAAAAAATTGTGTTAAATGAAAGAAGCCATACATCAAACAAAAGGTCACATAGTATATGATCCTATTTATATGAAGTCTTCAGAATAGGCAAATCCAGAGAAATAGAAAGTAGATTAGTGGTTGCTAGGGGCTGGGGAAGAGAGGAAAGGAGAGCAACTGCCAATGGGCATGAGATTTATTTGGGGGCTGATTAAAATGTTCTGAGTTAGATAGTGGTGATAGTTGCACAACTTTATGACTACTTAAAACCACTGAAATGACATGTTACTCTTTAAAAGAGTAAACTTTGTGGTATATGAATTCTATCCTAATATAGCTACAAAATAAAAAAGAGAAGAAAAGGAGACCAGTCCTGGCTTCTTAATACTTTATCCAGAAAGAGGATAATTGCTTCAAAAGACCTAAAGGAAAGGAAAAAGATAGTCAACTCCAACATTTGGAAATGAAATGCAAAATTACAATCGACTAATGAGATTATAGCTTTTTATTTTATAAATTTGAAATAATATTTTTAAAGTTTTCTTCTTTTTATTTTAACAAAATCACAAAAGTAAATGTGATTACAAAAGCAAATGCTAAAAGTACTAAAAGAAAACAAGCAAGCAAATAAACGAACCAAAACAACTTTACCTCCTGTGAATGTGAGATTCTGGTACTAAGTAATAAAAGGAATTGAGGGAATGGATATGTGGGGTGAAAGAAAAAGCTGTGAAACCTAAAAGAGAATATCAGTCAAGTATTGCAAGAGATGATGGGATGCTTGACTGGGCTTTCTCTTAACATTAAAACACAAATCAGGTGTTTGTCTTCTTTGAACTGGGCACCTCTGCAGTATCAGTGACTTTGGAGTTATTTATGAGGGCTTGACATGGTTACTAGATATCGTCACCTTGTCTTCAAGGTACCTAGACAAAATAAAGACCTGTGGACAGCTTGAGGGATAACTAGCACCAGTCTCACTACCATAAATCAATCCTGGGGACCCCAGCTCCCTCCATGCTCTCCCTTCTGCTCTAGCTGCCCTGAGTAAGAAGGCCATATTAGCCTCTTCTCCAAATTGGGCTGTTCTGAATTCTTCCCTTCAAGGCCAAGCCTGTTACCTTCCTTGCCATTGAGACACCTCTTTCCTAAATGACGGCTGCCTCTTGGGGTCACTGTTGCTGCTCCAGGGTCACTGCTGCCATCTTTGCCTCAGCCACCATCCGAGCAGGCACGTGGCACTGCGCTGACTGGGCTGGGGCAGCACCATTCTCTTTTCAGTGTTGGCATCTTACTCTGGTCCAGAATATCAGCTATATTGATGCTCTCAGCATCTGGTCCCCTCTGCCCCACCCACACCTTCCCTCTCTGGGACAATCAGCTTGCCCTGCCTGTCCATGTACCTCCCTACCTGGGCCATACTTTAGACTATACAATCATTTCCTGCTTCTTTCTAGACTGCTACTTATTGATAAGTAGACCCCTCCCAACTTCCTTTAATGTCACAAAAGCTTTTCTCCATACATCAATGATTGATAGTGCATTTAAAAACAGCAAGAAATCTGAAAATGTTTCATGAATCCAAAAATTATTTTTTTCTGATCTTCCTATTAAAAAAAATATTTCACTCTCCTTTTGCCAAAGACGAATGAAAATTAAATGTATACATTAGGTATCAATGCAAGGTAAATATAGTATACACTAAGTTTTTAAGAAGTTCATAGGGTATCTTTTATTTTCTCTTTGGTGTAGCATATGGTTAAAGTGCATCTGTCTTCTTTTTTGCTGTTATTGATTTCTATTATAAGATGCCAAGGGGTGTTATGTGATAAGTTGCCCTATAAATGGCTTTGAACTCAGACAATGAAATGAGAAATGTTCATCTATAACCATAGTCCAGATGCTTCCTTAAAGATGGAAGATGTTGCATTTAATGCTGTCAAAAAAACTTTGTTTCAGAAAAAACAACAATCTAGCTTCCCTTTAATTGACATACCTTGTTTTATGAAGTCAGTGTCACACAAACTCTAAAACTTCGTGAAAGAAAATGCAATTGCCAGAGAGGGGTGGGGAAAAAAGCCTAAGAGAAAAATCTCAATATTGAAACATTTAAATTCTGATTAATCTTTTTGTAACAAGTTGTTGAGATTAAACTCACCGTTAGAACTACGTAATTTACAGCCACCAATAAAAATGCCATTCCTAATGCCCGGATACGTTGACGGCCAGATTTAAATTATCGTTCACTTAATTATTTGGCAGATCTGTTCTTGGATTATTTCAGAATTAGATGAATTGCTCAAGCTGCAAGTGCACTGAGAAGATTGAGAAGACCCTGGATCCAGAGCCTCCCATGACTTTTAAGAAATCCTTCTTCTCACAGCAGCAAGGAGCTCCCCGTGAAGGGCAGAATAGAGAAAGTGGTTTGTCATAAGAAGCCTGCTTTCATCTACGAAAATATCCAAAAACAGTAAACCATGTAGTTATTTGGCTATTATTTCACTTAAAAATGTGTGAAAATCTATTCTTTTTCCTCTTTTCATGGTCCAACACACTGAAAGAAGCCTATCCCTTGCTTTTGAGGCATAATGATGAAACATATTATCTAAATAAATGTTAGAAACATACCAAGTCCTTGTTTCTTTTCTAAAATTGAGATCCTTCCTACCATATATGACTAGATTTTGAATTGGCAGAGAAAGTAAAACACTGCAGATCTCTTCTTATTGGAACAAGGAAAGAACAAAGGGAACCTAATAAGGGATTTAGTAATAATAAAAATAAATGCCATAAAAGTAATCTCATAAAAGTAATGCCAGTTGTGAGGGATGGAATAAGAATAAAAACTAACACAGATAGTGCTTCATATACATTAACTAGTACATTATTAATTTAATATATGTGCTATATAGAGGAGAAAAATGAATACTAAGTTAGCCAGTTGTCAATGTGCCAGAGCATATTAAACACACGCACAGACACATCCACACACAGACAAGCTTAATGGATTGTGACAATGAAATTTATTTTAAATTTCGTAAGTCCAGATCAAGGTCCCTCAAAAGATTGATAACGGAGATTGATGAGTGATGTATGACAAAGAGGTAGGGAATGTTTGGTATGGCTGAAAGGCCCTGGCTTCAAAGGAGCAGCACGCGAACAAGCCTGGAACTACAAAGATATTAGTTTTTAAAAACCTCAAAGTATAATATATAGTTTTGTAGATAAAACAATAAAACAAAAAGGCAAAAAGGCAGAGGAAGAGCAAATTCGCTCTCTCTGCTTGAGCTGAAGCATCCATCTTCTCCTGCCATTGGACACTGGTGCTCCTGGTTCTCGGGCTTGCTGACTCAGATGGGGGCTTCACCCCATCAGCCCCCATGATTCTCAAGCCTTCAGACTTGGACTGAATTACACCACCAGGTTTCCCGGTTCTCCAGCTTGGAGACTGTAGATCATGGGACTTCTCACCCTCCATAACCATGTGAGCCAATTCCTATAACTAATTAATAAATAAATGTATAGATTTCAGCTTCTGGCTCAGAGTCTCCCACAAGGCTGCAATTAAGTCATCTCTAGGGGAGGATCCTCTTCCAAGCTCACTCACATGGCTGTTGGCAGATCCTCACTAGTTATTGGCCAAAGACATCAGTTTCTTGCCATATGGGGCTCTCTATAGGATTACTTACAACATGGCAGCTTGCTTCTCCCAGAGTGAGGGCTCTGGGAGAGAGAAAGGGAGAAAGGGCACCCAAGACAGAAGCCACATTTTTTGGAACCTAATCTTGGAAATGATCTTCCATCACTTCTGCTGTAGTCTTTTCATTAGAAGCACATCTAGAAGTGCAGACCACCCTCAAGAGGTGGGGATTATATAAGTTCATGAATACCAGGAGTCCAGGATCACTGGGGGTTATCTTAGAGCCTACCCATCAGCTCTCTTTTTGCTTCCCCTTCCTTCGCTCTCTTCTCTCCGCTTCTTTTTCTTCCTTCTCCATTAGGAATTCAGAAATCAGCCCACTGACCCACACCTGAAGCTGAATGAGAGTGGATGGAAATTTGGCTAAAGTCTATTCTCTCAGGGTCACTCTCTTCAAACCACTTGGGCTTTTTATTCTACCATCTCAACTTTTTCCTACATCCTTTGTGACAGTAGAGCAGATAGCAGATCATTCCGGAGCCTCTTTATCAACTACTCTTTAACATAACATTTCCTCTGCCTGCCTACTCTAAAACTGCAACCCTAAAAAAAAAGAAAGAAACAGAGAGGGGGAGAGGGAGGAAAAGGAGAGGGGTCAATAGAGCTAGAAAGGGTTAATGAGTTAAGCAACTCCTTTCAGCTGCTCAACCAAAGATTTTTTCACTGTTTTTACAGACCGTTAAAAATAAGTACCTGTGTTAATGCATGTCTCAGATAGAGAAGGGACATTTTTGTACTGTTTCATTTGTGTGCTTTAGTGTCCAATTTCCTATTCAAGTCATCACTCCACAGAGGATCTCTGAGAATCTTCTATGTCGTTAAAATTTTTATTAAATTACTACAAGTCCAATTTTTTGGACCAGCTGTCTCCTCTCAGGCCCTCAGGGTGTCCTTAGCACGTTACTGCCCCCAGCACTGATAGACTGGAATAGAGACGTCAACATGGCCAATAGCAGTTTTTATTAGTGGCACCAGAACAGCTAATTTGTCTTCATGTTCTAGCAAGTACCACTCTGGGCACCCTTATCCTGTCTGGTTGTGGCCTGTATTGGCATTTGGTAAGCATACATTTTTTTTAAATGATTTGCAATGAAGAGCTGACTATTGAAGCTAAAATCGAGTACGTTTTTTAAGGGAAATTTGGTGATTAGCCTTTGGGAAGCCGATAACGCAGCATGACACATGTTAGCACATACTCACCGATTTTTTAAAAACATCTTGGTGATCTATTTCTAAACTTGCTAGCAAACAATTGCTGCTTATGATACAAAAACTTCTCTTGGTGTATGCATGCACTGATCAATAAGTGATATGTTAATTCTAATTAATATTATATCTGATAAATTTGTGAAATAGGAAAGTTCATTAACTAGCGAAGCATTTTAGATGATGAATGCCGTGAAATGTCACCTACCTAAATCTATGTTGGAGAAAGTAAAAATTGTAATTAGAATTATTCTCTCTTATAAACCTTGACAAAATATTTTCTAGCGCTGACCTTGCTTCTCGAATCTTTTTGGTGCTTTACTAGCAAGGAGAAATGGAGGGAAATAAGGAAAGGCAAGAAAAATAATGTAGAGAAAAGAAGATGAAAGAGGAATAAAAGCCTAACATGTAAAGTAGCAGCAGGAAAAATTCTGTGGAGTAATCAAACCTCTCTGGAGAAAAATAGACTATAGCTAAAATCCAAACAGTTGCGTTTTACTTTGTTTCTTCCTCAATTTCCAATGCAGAATAATTGTACTCGGATGTTTATTAGGAATAACAGAGGCATAGTTACAATTGTTTTACTTTTCTCTTGTGAATATTATGTGCCATATAATAGATGGCCTAGTCCTCTTTCCATTGGTTGCTATGAAGCTCAGGAATAAATATTCAGCACATCTCTAAGAAATACATGTATTTTGTATGGTTTACATTTTATTTTAACTTTCCCCCTGGATTTAACTTATTATTTTCTACCTCTGTTTTCATTGGGAGGGGAGGGTGTATTTGAGGACTTTTTTTTTTTTTTGAGCAATTTTAGATTCACAGCAAAATTGGGAGGAAGTTACAAAGATCTCCCATTTACTCCCCTCCCCGACACATGCATAACCTCCCCTACTGTCAACATCCCCCACCAGAGTGGTACTTTTGTTACAATTAATGAACCTACATCCACACATCATAATCGTCCAAAGTACATAGTTTATATCAGGGTTCACTCTTGGTGTTGTACATCTATGGGTTTGGACAAATGTGTAATGACATGTATCCATTATTACGGTATCATACAGAGTATTTTCACTGCCCTAAAATTCCTCTGTGCTCCACCTAGTCATCCTTTCCTTCCCCTCAACTCCTGGTGACCACTGATACTTCTATTGTCTCTGTAGTTTTGCTCTTTCCAGAATGTTATATAGTACTTAGCTTTTGCAGATTGGCTTCTTTCACTTAGTAATATGAATTTAAGCTTCCTTCCTTCACGGCTTGATAGCTCGTTTCTTTTTCATACTAAATAATATTTCTTTGTCTGAATGTAACACAGATTATTTATCCACTAACCTACTGAAGCACATCTTTGTTGCTTCCAAGGTTTGGCAATTATGAATAAAGCTGCTATTAATGCCTGTGTGCAGGATTTTGTGCAGACATAAGTTTTCAACTTCTTTGGGTAAATATCAAGGAGCACGAATGCTGGCTTGTATGGTAATAGTATGTTTATAAGAAACTGCAAAATTGCCTTCCCAAAGTGACTATATCATTTTCCATTCTCACCAACAATGAATGAGAGTTTCTGTTGCTCCACATCCTTGCTAGCATTTAGTGTTGTCAGTGTTCCAGATTTTGGCCCTTCTAATAGATGTGTAGTATCTCACTGTTATTTTAATTTGCACTTTCCTGATAACATGTGATGTGGAGCATCTTTTCATATGCTTCTTTACCATCTGTCTTCTTTGATGAAGTGTCTGTTAAGGTGTTTGGCCCATTCTTTAATTGGCTTGTTTGGTTTTTTATTGTTGAATTTTAAGAGTTCCTTGTATATTTTGAATATCAGTCCTTTTTCAGACGTGTCTTTTGCAAATATTTTCTCTCTGTCTGTGGCTTGTCTTCTCATTCTTTTGACATTTTTCAGAGCGGAAGTTTTTTTCATTTTAATGAAGTCCAGCTTATCAATTATTTATTTCATTTAGTGAAATGAAATGCCCTTGGTGTTATATCTAAAAAGTCATTAGTGTGCCCAAGATCATCTAGGTTTTCTCTTATGTTATCTTCTAGGAGTTTTATAGTTTTCCATTTTATAGTTAAGTCTATGATCCATTTTGAGTTCATGTGTGTGTGAAGGGTGTAAGGTCTGTGTCTACATTCATCACTTTGCACGTGGATATCCAGTTGTTCTGGCACAATTTGTTGAAAAGATTATTTTTGGTTTGTTCCATTGTATTGCCTTTGCTCCTTTGTCAAAGAGCAGTTGACTATATTTATGTGGGTCTGTTTCTGGGTTCTCTATTCTGTTCCATTGATCTATTTGCCCATTCTTTCACCAATACCACACTGTCCTGATTGCAGTAGTTTTATAGTAAGTCTTGTTGTCAGGTAACATCAGTCCTCCGGCTTTGTTCTTCTCCATCAAGATTCTGTACACTATTCTGGATCTTTTGCCTCTCTGTATAAATTTTAGAATCACTTTGTTGATTTTGATTGGGATTGCATTGAATCTCTATTTTTGTTTTTAAAGGTGATTTTATCCTGTGTATCTGTTAGCTGTTGCTGCCTAATAAACCATCCCAAAACTCAGAGCCTTAAAACAAGAAGCATTTAATATTTCTCAGTAGTCTATAGGTCATCTGCTAATTCTCCTGGTCTAGGCCAGAATTGGCTGATCTCAATCCAAGTTCAAAGGGGAAATAGTTCTTCTTAATGGGAAGAGTTACAAAATCATGTTGCAAATGGTGTAGATGCAAGGAGGAGTAAAGAATTTAAAGAATTGGGGAGATATGTGTGTGTGTGTGGTGTGTGTGTGTTTGTGTGTGTGTATCCATACCACATAACATACATTTTTAAAGCTTTCTCAAACCATTGTTTAGTAAGGTGGGAAAAATAAATTAAATTAAACATTGGTGAGTACATAACTCCTTTTCCATGAATGGCTCTTTTCGTCATGCAGATCTCTGAAAATCCTCCCTCGTCTCTCTGGCACTAAACTAGAACCCATTCAAATATCCTCTATTATATTTCCATAATGTACTTATCATTATATGAAAGTATCTTGTTTTCACATCAGTTTTATTTTCCCACTAGACTATAAGCTTCACAAGAACAAGGACCTTCTCCTCTTGTTCACTGCTAAATCCACAGGGACTGAAACAGTGCCTGTTGTATAACAGATGCGAAAGGGAAAAAAATCCATGTAGTTTTAGCTGTCGATGGGTTTGTCTCGTTCCCCTTACCTGATGCCCAGCAACAAGCCAGCTCACCTAGATCAAGACATTTTGCAGAGAGAGCAGGACTTTGGGGTGATGTCAACCCTGTCCCCAGGGCTCTCAGTATGCAGACCTTTGCCATCAGCATGCATACTCCCCAGCACCGTTCTGAGGTTTGGAGGTTTGTTGTTCTATTTCTTGTTACTCAGAAAAACTAAGTGTTTCCTACCCCCTTGTTATGTGCTGAATTGTGTCCCCTCCAAACTTCCTAACCCCTAGTATCTCAGAATGTGACTGTATTTGGAGACAGGTTCTCTAGAGAGGTCATTAAGTTGAAATGAGGTCACTTGGTGAGTCTTAATCCTGTGACTGGTATCATCATAAGAAGAGGAGATTAGGATACAGACATGCATAGTGGAGAAGATCACGTGAGGACACGAAAGGAAGACGGCCATCTGTAAGCCAACAAGAGAGGCCTCAGAAGAAACCAACCCTGCTGATGCCTTGATCTCTCAATTCTAGCCTCTAGAATTGTGAGAAAATAAATTTCTGTTGTTTAAGCCTCCTGGTTAAGCCACGCAGTCTCTGATACTTGGTTGTTACGGCAGCCCCAGCAAACTAATAGCCCTGTCAGACCAGTGCACAAATATGGAGCTCAGATTGGAAGTGATGTTCTCCCTCTTAGGGTGCTCTTTGTTGCATGTTCAGGCAGCTGGCACAGACATGTCCCTGGGGAACAACTATGAGAGATCTTACACTTTCTTCTTTTCTTATAAGTTACCGTAATTGATAAACTTTATTGTCACCAGCTTCATGTGTTTTGGGGACGTGGATAATCTCGGATCTTGCACAAGACAGATGATCAATAGATCTTAATTGGATGGATAAAAAGACACATTAAAAAGATAGTGCATAAAACTGGAAGTTGGATGAGGCCATTCTGTGGAATTTTATCAAGACAATGGACAGGAAACTTGTTAGCCCTACTAAAAGCAATGTTTTAGCTACTTACTTGAATCCTGATTTGCTCTATCCTGCAAAAAGACATTTGTGATTTATGCATTTAATGAAACCTGCACTGAAGCAGAAGAGTAATATCTCTGCATGAATTTAAAAATCTGTTTCGTAGGATAAAATTAAGGGAAGTTGAACTCTACATTTATTAGAAAATGATAGATAATCCTAATAGATAATATAATGGTACTATAATAAATCAAGGTTCTTCAGACAGGCACAAATCAGATAAAATGTTTCCCATAGGATTAGTCAGTGAACTAAGGGGAAGTATTGAAGCAAAAATATACAATGAAGTAAAAGATATAAATTATAGAAGAATATGCGTTCTCCATGCTTAATTTGCAATGAGAATATATATTGTAAAGTAGAATAATGAACTACTATTAGCTATGAGATTAAATAGAAATAATAATGAGGTGTTACAGAAAGCTAAAAAAAAAAATACTAGAGAGAACAAGGTGCTATTATAGGGATTTCCCAAGAACAGACTCAGAAATGGAGATTTGCATGAAGGAATTTTATTAAGGAACATTCTTGGAAGCAACATCTGTGAGGGAATGAAGGAAACAAGGATAGGCAGTGACAGAAACTAAATTGAGATTAAGTCATGACAGGCCTCAACTGATCCCATGGAGAACTATGGAACTACGATGATCCTATAGAGTTGTTTCTCATTGACAAAAAGAGTCAGAATTTTGATTCTCTCATAGACCAGTAATTGAATTTAGGCTTTTCTTGGGGAGGATGCATAACCCTAAGACAGCTCCTTTGGCTGAAACAAGTCCTCAAGAGAGACTCAGATTTGAACCTTTGGCAAGCATCACTCTCAGCAACTAGAGAAATGAGTGCCTTGGTTCTGAGGAGACGATCTGGGCAGCACACCACATCACCCACCACATTCCACCCCTGCAATAGTCCACTATTAATTGCTATTTGCTTCATAAATATGTTGATGTTATCAAGGATTATCTCCTTCAAGATTAAAATTTGTCTCTTTTCCTGGGGAAAATTACAAAAGGAAAGATAGTGGGGTAAGCTACAGCCTCTGCTGCTGCTAGTCACAGGGCTCCAACTAATTCTCATCATCTTCTTCCTCTATTACCCATTCTAGACTTCCCCTAATTCTTCACTAGCAATAATCCTGGTCTATGCAGACTATCTGGTGAATTGACCTATACCCTCACTCCTGAGAGGTTTACAGCTACTGGTCACCATGCTGTTATCAGGTCAAGAGGGCTTCTCCATCAGAAAGAGGATTCCAAAGAGAAAGTGCAGTGAACCAACTGGGTGCAAAATATATTCTTTCTTCTCTTATTACATAATAGCAACCCTACCTACTTTTGATATTCAGAGTCATTAACTCCTCAAGGATGATCATTCTTTTCCTTGCCAGCTGGTCTCTTGGCACAAGAAGCTCAAACAGATGGGTGGGAGTCATTGCTTAACATTTAGTGGTACTCTGTTTTGTCACTTAATAGAAGATTTCCCCACAGGATAGAATTTTTATCCTACAAAGCCTAGAGGTATGTGGCTGAGACATACAAATTCCCCAAGCAGATCACTGGGAACAATGATAAGCAGGGCTAATCCTATTTCCACCTTTGGTTCTCAGACTATGTTTTCTGCTTATTGGGGACACAATACCATACAATTGTCACTAATTTAAGATATGTACTATATTCTGGAGGGAAGATGGCACCCCATTATCACAGGGTATCTGCATCTTCAAAAATCTGTTCCAGGAGCCGGCCCAGTGGTGTAGTAGTTGGGTTCTTGCACTCCACTTTGGCAGCCTGGAGTTTGTGGGTTCAGATCCCGAGCACAGACCTATGCACTTCCCATCAGGCCATGCTGTGGCGGCATCCTACATACAAAGTAGAGGAAGATTGACACGGATGTTAGCTCAGGGACAAACTTCCTCACCAAAAAAAAAAATCTGATCCACATCCTAGCTTCTGAATAGTGTGATACATAATGGAACCAGTGGATATGCCCTCCATCACACTTCCTTTGTTGCAAATTTCATCCCTTAGTCCAACATATATTAAACAGGATCCTGTATCAGTGTATCAAATCCTGTATAAGTCCTCAGAGAATGGTGCTGGCTCAGGCTCTGTGGGCAGGAAAGATAAAGATCAATACATCCTGAAATATGTGTTGGTTCCATCCATTCAATATCAATTTGCTGTCCATTCTGTAGTGGAACAGATACATTGTAACCAACCTGCCACAAATGGCTGGTTGGCCTTCTCAAAGAATAGCTCCCTATCAGGGGCTCAGCATTGATCTCTGTTTTTTGGGCAATTGACATTCAGCAGAGGATTAGCTAGGTCAGCTTTGGTGAGTGAAAGCTCACTCTGTGGGCTGCCTCTTTCTCTCTCACAATGGCTACTCTATTCATGTGCCAATTGCGCTGCCACTAGAGTGGACGATATTAGAGCTTCCTGACATATGTGTCCAAGTCCTTCTGTGATGTTATCGCCTCTTCTGTGATTAATGCTCTCCAATGGGAATTCAACACGCCATACTAAAACCTCCACACGTTATACCTGCTCCCATAGTAGGTCCACATGATTTCACACGATGTTCTTGTCTTGGACATGCCAATCTTGGTCCTTCAAAGCCTGTGAACAACCAGATAAGCCATTCACCACTGCTCTCGAGTCTGTGTGGACACTAACTTTAAGCTATTCCTTTTTCCATACAAAGTGGATGATCAAGTGTGTCTCACAAAGTCTCCCCGTTAAGAGTACTTCCCCTCATTGCCATTTCTCAGGACCACATCAGATGGGGGCTATAGAGCAGCAGCAGTTTATTTTTGATTTGCACCAAATTATAATAGTGACCTATCCATGAAGTTTGACTTTTTCTGCCTATCCAGTTAGATGGTCATAAGAGACCCTCCCTGCAGCCGCAGGTGTGAGCTAAGGGAGAGATACCTGTGCAGTAGTGGCAGGTGACACGGGGGACCGAGATCCTTGCTCAGTGATCTTATTTGTGTCTTCTGGCATAGCTTGTGCATGATCCAAGATGTACTGCTTCCACCTTACTGTGATTTACTGCTAGATCTGCATGATCTTATGACTTAGTATGTCTGCTAGAACCCAACTCTTTGTTGGCACCTCTAGCCACATGTTCACTTGATGTCACCTGGTCAGTTGCTTCATTTCTACCAGAATTTAGCAGCAAACCAGAAGCTTTGAAAAGTGTAATGTCTTGCCTTCAGAAACATATGGGTCTACATGGTAATCCTCCCAGGGGAGATTATTTGATACAAAGTCCACATGATATTTTTTCCATCACAGATGCATCTAATACCACAGGGTCTGCCAGATTGTATAGCTCAAGTGGAAAGTCTGCTGGTACTGCAAGCTGGACGAACTGCAGAGTCCTTTTTCTATTCTGGACCCCACCTAGAGATGGTAGTCACATGTATCACTGAGCAAATGGATCGGAGCAATATTTCTAAGTTGTGGAATCTGCTGTCTCCAGATCCCAAATCTCTAATAGTCATTGTGGTTTTTTGTCTTAGAGTTGGAAGTGTGAGATACAACAATTTGTCTTTTACTTCATCATGGCTGTTTCAGCATACCCATGACACCTGAACCTCTTAAAAACTTCAATGATGTGGTGGCTTCTTTAACTGTCATATGGTTGATCTCTTTACCTCTGGAGTGAATGTGTCTTACCAAGACTTCGAACACACTTGTCACTTCTCTTGCCCTTAGAGCTGCTTTGTTCTCATAATCATCCTTATTGCTCCTTGTTGATCATGGACCTGTGACAGCCACACCAACCTTGCCCTTTAGATTATAATTGTGCCTACTTTGTTTTGGGATAAATTCTTCCATCTGTCTTCTCTTATTTCCTGTCATCACATAATTCCCATTGTGATTATGAAGCTCAGTTCTATAAGGACATCTCTACCATCATCTCCAGTATTCTGAGTACAGTCACTATTGGACTTCTCCACAATGTTGGTGTCTGTCTCACCAGCACATACCTTTGCTGCTTTGAGGAATTGGAGTGTCTTCCATGCTATCCCATAGTATGGATAGCCAGTGGGTTTTCTAGTTTTTCATAGTATATCCACTCTTGAAGGCCCACTTGTCTGAGATTTTTTCCATTTCCACCATTTGCATGGAATTCTGGCAATTCCTACTTAGTATGAGCCATAACTTTCTCTAAGCTTCAAAAGGCCAACCTAGAAAGCACGTCAGCACCATCTCCTGGTATCCTTGGAAGGTATTTAAATCCTGTATCATAAGAATGTTCTCTCTTATCAATAAATCCTCTTTTATCCAACTTTATGTTCTATCCCTCCCTCCGCCTTGATCCAGCCCTTCAGCATCCAGCCCATAGACACTCTCCTGGCAAGGTCCTACAGCTCCATTCAAAGTAGAGTCTATTTCCTCCTTTAGCAGGTCCAGCATGTGTCTTGCTGGTTTATACTGTGACTTAACCTTAGTTATTTGTCTGGTGGCTAGAAGGGAAGTGGAGGTAGACTCAGACAGAGGGTGGGAAGGACACGTGTTCTCTTGTGAGGCATAGGCCCATGCATCATCTTCAGTCAATATAGGAGTGCTATCCTTTAACAGGGAAGAATGGACCACTTCTGCAGATCTGGAACAGTCAAGAAAAGGGATTCAGGATTGGTTGTCAAGTGTATTGACACAGATGTCTCCCATCTCAAGTCTCAGGATCCCATTATTATCCAGTCTGCTATCCTTGGAATAGCTGACATTCTGAGGCTGAGGACTTAACCTTCTCTAGAGCCCTGGCACCCTTATAATTAGGTTCTGGGACTGATTCTCAGCTTTTTCTGTCCTCAGATTCCAGAAGGTGAGACTTTTTATGTTTCCAGGGAGGCTATGTGAATTTCACACTCAAGCCCAAATGGGTAATTAATCACCCTAAGTGTTTGATTTTCTTTCTGTGCTACATCAATACCACTCACCATGAACCATTTTATCCCATAGTCCTATAACTGCTAATTATCCTAAATGTCTCAAATCCCTGCCTCAAAAACCACTGCATCCCATCCCAATTCAACACTGTTGAAAGTTTTACCATTGCACTACTACTATATAACAGTTACAATAGAGGCCTCAGCCCAGCCCATGGAAAGCTCTGGAGTTGAGCTTGCCCTTAGGAGGTGTCCTAGTTCCAAGAAAGAGGACCAGGCCTTTGAACCCCTTTTATCATTGAGCTATTCCATGTGAACTTCCCTTTGGGAGTGCACATAACCTCCATGAGGCCACTCCCTTCAGCTGCAGGCAATCCTGAGTAGGGACTCAGCTGTGAACCATTGGCAAGCAACACTCTTAGCAAATGGGGGAATGAGAGCCTTGAAATCTGGGTGACACACCATAGCATCCACTATACAAGGTTATTAGTAAATATGCATGGGACCGAAATCCACAGTGAAACTAAAAAATAAATTTAGCACTGCAACAGAATGAGTAAATCTGTTTTCAAGAGAAAAAAATGTCATATAAGTAGGTTGGAACAGTGGCAAAGTTGATACTAACCTGAAAAAATAAGTAATAGGTTTCTATAAAGTCCTACAAGATGTTGAAACAGACTATATTAAACTTGAACGAATATCCTGTTCAGAGAAATCTTACATGGTGATAAAAAGAAATCGCAATCCCACAAAAGAAATTTTAAGGTAAAGGAGCCTTTTTAAAAATCTTTATTTTATAATTAAACTCTATCCATTTATCTCAGTTCTTCCCTGGACTGGATTTTTCAAAAAGGGTGGGTTAATCCTTTCTTTCTCTCTCTGTCCTAAAGGTCATTAACTTTTCAATGGTGGCAATCAAAGAAAAATATTACAAGAGAAAATGACTCACATTGGAATGTAAAGATATTGAAAACCTGTGCCATGTGGCAATGGCACTCATGCACACAATAGACGTCCACCAGATTGTGAGTTGTTGGAGAGCAGGGAGTAGGTCTTATTCATCTTTATATACAAATACCTACCACAATGCCTTGCAAGGAAAAATGCTTGATAAATATTTTATGAGGGAGGGAGCCAATTAATTAAGGAATTAATGAATATAAATTTTGTGCTTACCCTCAAAATTCATTTCAGAT
The DNA here is from genome assembly GCF_020826845.1 of Diceros bicornis minor. Classification (NCBI taxonomy): domain Eukaryota; kingdom Metazoa; phylum Chordata; class Mammalia; order Perissodactyla; family Rhinocerotidae; genus Diceros; species Diceros bicornis. The sequence goes on along the minus strand of NC_080759.1, from coordinate 51,011,737 downwards.
GTCTAGTAAATGATTTGTCTGAGGTTGACTAAGACATGTTTTAGACAAAGTTTTGAACATAAAAGTATTCTCACAGACTTTTATTATGGGGATTATATAATTTACTAAAGGCAATTTAAAGTTATTTTTCTAAAAATTGGTATATAGTAGCCTATGTTATTCAATAAACACTGTTAAAGCAAGCATACATTGATTGGGGATGAATTACACAACAGGATGTGGTTAGGTGCCAGGAATACACAATTCCTTCCTCCGGGGAACTTATAGTTTTCTAGTGATGGTAGCATTCATGTGAAAGCTAATTATCATCAAGCAAGATAACATAAGAATTAAGTAGAAGTATGTGGTTGAGATTGATAATTCCCTACTCAGCTACCATTTTTCCCTCCTTGAGTAGCAGAAGTCAATTTTTAGCTGGATAAATGATCCCCTAGAATAATTCTTTCCCAGTCTCCTTTGTAGTTGCAATAGCCATGTGTTGTGAACTGAATGTTTGTGTTCACCCCAAAATTCATATTTTGAAATCCTAACCCCCAATGTGATGATGTTAGCAGATGGGGCCTTTGGGAGGTGATTAGGTCATGAAAGTAGAGCCCTCATAAATGAGATTAGTGCCCTGATAAAAGAGACTCCAGAGAGCTCCCTTGTCCTTTCTACCATGCGAAGACACAGTAAGAAGAAGGCTGTCTTATGAACCAGGAAAAGAGTCCTCACCAGACAGCGAATCTTCCAGGGTCTTGATCTTGGCCTTAGCCTCCAGAACTGTGAGAAATAAATGTCTGTTGTTTAACCAACCCAGTCTATGGTATTTTTGTTATACCAGCCTGAGCTGACTAAGACACCAAGTGACCAATCTCTGACTGCTGGAGTATAAGTGTTATGTGAGAATTCCAAAACAGTCTCTTTAAAAAGAGCTGATTCCTTCCTTTCTGCTGAATCCTTAGGATGAGAACACAAGGACCAGAGTTCCAGAAGCCATCTTGGACCATGAGGTAACTCTGAGGAAGAAAGCCACATGCCTAGAACAGTGAATGGTAAACAGCTTGAGTCCCTGGTGATTATGGAGCAACCACACTATCTGTGGAAAGAAAGAAACTTCTATCATGCTAAAGCCACTTTTTCTCTTTCATATTTGTTTGTATACTTTATCAAATAAAGGCAAACCTAAATCTAGTGGATAATAGAGGAGTGAACAAGCGGTCATTTATTCTAATAGGGTGATTGGTAGTTTTAGGGAGGAGGTATCTTTTGAATTAGACCTGAGAGGATGAGAAAAAATTGTTCTTCTACAAATTCTGAACTCAACTTTTATCATTAGCCAAAAAAAAAATAGAGATATATCTTAAAATATTTGTGTAAAATCTATTCCAAAGGAGTAGTCAGTAATAAGAGCTATATTTATTGAGGTTCAGTTGTTTCAGGCTTCCTATTTAGCTATGGCGATATTTAAATGTTTTCACTGAATCACTCAAATGAAAGCCATAATTTATTTGCCTCTGAAAGACAAAATTCTTATAAAACAGATTGTAATTTTAAAAGCACACTTTAAAAATACATGAGCCAATTACTCTTTTGAAACAATTAATTTTAAAAGCAGAAACACATAAATGTATATATTTTCATGTATATATGAAAATGACCTACTTGATACTATTAAATATAGAGTACATTATTTTGGTATCATGCTAAGTGTATAATAAAATATAGGGCAGGGCCTCTGCAGATACCAATGCAAAGCCAATAGAAAAATATATGAAAAATCTTTACGCTCTGTTGACACTTAGCTACTTGTAGACTGTAGCAATTTTTACAAAGTAAGTTATTGTATTCTTTGACATATATTCCTAAACATATGAAATATAGGTCAACATACATTCCTGGAAAAAGTGCATATGGGGTTTGAAAGAAGGAGAAAGGATCACGTTGGGGAGCTATTGCAAATTATGTAATATTGTAGCTAACCTAAATGTGTTCTCGGAAAGAACACTGAAGTGAATATTTTGGGAAAGCAAATAATATTTCTGCAATTATTTGAAATTGCTTGTCAAAACCTATCAAGAACCATGAAGAGTCTGCGATTTACCCTACTTACAAGCTAACAGGTTGCAAGGTAACCACAGTTTCACTAATGCTCGCGGAAGACCTGAGACTCCTGGGTCAGAAACAAAGGGTTCTGTTACTCATGGCACTGCAAGCAGCACGAGCTTCATGCTCGTGTACATTCCTCTTGCCCCTCAAATCCCATGGAGGCGATGTAGAAAGGCACAGGAGGATCCTATATGCACAGTGTACTGGTCTCACAGAGCCCAAAACTTTCATAAAGTGCTGCAAGCAAACTTTCCTACCTTGACCAAAGAGGAATATATTGTCTTTACTACACAGCACAGTGAACAAATCTGCTCTTTGCTACAGAGAGAGACAGTACCTCTATCTTCCAAGGCTATACAAATATCCTTGAAAAGATAGGCAGTGTTTCTGATGACAAGATGTGCAGAAATGTGAGAAACCCAGGGAGAATTGTCTCTCAGAGAAGTACACTCCCCATTGAAGCAACACAACAAAGCCGTCTCTGGGAAAGGAACCAGGCTGGCAAGTATAAGGGGAATGGAAAGGAGGCAAGGGAATCTATATCTGGAGCAAGTTAAGGAGGAAGAGAGAATAGAATAAGATGAGGTTAGTGAGAGGAGCAAGAGATGGATCATATTGGGACTTTTAATCTATGGAAAGAAAGTGGGTTTTTTTTGTTTTTTTGAGGAAGATCAGCCCTGAGCTAACATCCATGCTAATCCTCCTCTTTTTGCTGAGGAAGACCAGCTCTGAGCTAACATCTATTGCCAATCCTCCTCCTTTCTTTCCCCAAAGCCCCAGTAGATAGTTGTATGTCATAGTTGCACATCCTTCTAGTTGCTGTATGTGGGACGTGGCCTCAGCATGGCCGGACAAGCGGTGCGTCGGTGCGTGCCCAGGATCCGAACCCGGGCCGCCAGCAGCGGGGCGCGCACACTTAACTGCTAAGCCACAGGGCCGACCCGGAAAATGGGTTTTATTCTGAAGACAAAGGTAAATCATTGAATGTTTTCAAGCAAGGAAGGATCATAATCTGCAACATAATTGATATTTTTAAAATATTACATTTTAAAATATTACAAGTATTGGTCAAAGAATACAAAGTTTCACTTATGCAAGATGAATAATTCCTAGAGATCCACTCTACAGTGTAGTGCCTATAGAGTCATGCATCACTCAACAGCAGGGATACATTCTGAGACATGTGTCATTAGGTGATTTCATTATTGTGCAAACTTCATAGACTGTGCAAACTTCATAGACTGGACTTACAGAAACCTAGATGGTATAGCCTACTACACACTTAGGCTATTTGATACACATCTTACGAGACCAGTGTTGTATATACGGTCTGTCATTGACGAAATTGTCATTTTGTGGCACATGACTGTAGTTAACAATTCTGTATAATATACTTAAAAATTTGCTAAGAGAGAAGATCATGTGTTGTGTCCTTATGATAAAATAATGATAATAAATAAAGAGGATGGCAGGAAACTTTTGGAGGTGATGGGGAGAAAAATATTACATTGGCTGCTGTGTTGGGAATGCATTTTCCAGCAGGAGCAAGAAGAACAAGCCCAGTGCAAGCAGACCACTTGTGAAGGAAAAAGACGATGAAGACAAGGACTAGCACAGCTGTGAGAGAGACGGAAAGATGGAACAAAGTCTGTATCTATTCTGAGGATGGAAATGATAGAACTTAGTGACGACGAAGTGAGTTGTGAAGCATTGACTAAGAGGAATAAATCATTAATGATGCCTGGTTTTTTGCCTTGATAAAATATTGTAGATGTTGATGACTTTGATTTGAGCGAGGATCTTGAAGGGGATGGTGGGAATTAAGAACTCCATTTTGAAGATATTAAGTTGGGAATTCCCATTATGCTTTTAAGGGAAGATGGTTGGATGAGCAGTTGGATATATTAGATCAATGGCTAGATTTGGCCAGGAGATATATATTTGGAAGTCATAGGTAATATGACAGGTAAAGACACAGGAATAGATAAGGACACTATATACAGAAAACAATAGGGAATGGAATCCTGCGGCAAGGAGATTCAACACGGATAGGTTAGAATAGGAAGAAGCCAAGACAAGGAGCAAGACGGCGCCACTGACTAGGTAGATCGATATGCAAGGTAGCTTGGTGTCATGCAAATGGCGTAGAGAATGTTTCAAAGAGCTGTGTCAAAAGCTTCTGAGAAGTCAGGTGACACAAAGACAGAGAAGGGCCCATTAGATTTAGCAACATGGAGTTTTTTGATGACCTGGACAAGATGGTTTTACTGAAAGCCAAAGCCACATTAAGATTGGATTTAATGGTTCTTACCAATAAAAAAAAAAAATCATAATTACATGACACGATAGAGGTGTTAGCTAATGCTACAATGGCAATCATATTGCAATATAAATGTATCCAATCAGTACGTTGCACCCTTAAACTTACATGATATATCAATTATACCTCAATAGAAAAGCGAGAAACATGGTCAAGTTTAAAAATGAGCTTTCAGTAGTTCAAGGGCATTTCCGCTCAATACAGTATAGAATATTGTTTGTTATAACATAGTCCCTTCTGCTTTACCACTAAAGTAAGAGATTTTGGAGGACAGAAGCAGTGCCTTTCACCTTGGTATCCAAAGCCTGATGTGTAATAGGCATTTAATCAAAATTTAAAATGAACTAAAAAAAGAGTGGGTTGAGGAGGAAATAAATGAGTAGGTGAGGACTAAAGAATGGCAAGATAGACAAGTCCTTCCTGGAGATCTGCTCTGACACACAACAGAGAACTAGGGCTCCAGGAGTAGATGAGGTCAAACAATTCGTTTTTATTGGGAGGTGGTAGAGCATCCTTTCATATTATTGGGAAAGATCCATAAAAGACTGTAATGCTGGGGCCCCGTGTGGAGGTCAGTCTTTGGAAACGCAAGGAGGACAAGAGGAGAAATTTATATTCCAAAGGTTCAAAGGCAGTTCCTCCACAAAATAAGAAAATAAGTGTAAAATCTGTACATAGGGGAAATTATATTTGTAGTTTTGCCAGAAAGAGGAAAGAGTTCTACTCTAATAAAACTTCTATTTTCTCAATGAGGTAAGTTCCTCATATTTTTTCTTTTGAAGTGTCTTATTATCTCAGTGAAAAATGGAGGTCAGGCATTGAATAAATGGGTGAGGGAGGGATAGGGACAAGTGAGAGGACTGAGAAAAGAAGAGAAAGATGGGAAAAATAAACATATGAGCAAGAATAATTCTTTTAGAAGGTTATGATTTTGCTTGTTCCTAAAGAATGAACATGGATAATTCTAAGAAAGTTGTGACTAGAGAGTCTATAGAGAGCGAAGTTCAAAGTGGGGAGTAATTAGAACAGCTTGATAATACGGTTAGTGGTTAGGTGCACCCTATTAGGTGCCTAGTGTATATTATTTTAATTCTCACAAATCATGAGGAGGGTATGATTTTCCCATTTTACAGTTGAGACGACCAAGGCTCAGAAACGTGAAGCAGCTTTCTTAAGGTTAACTACAACCAGGAAACAGCAGAATTTGGCTTCAAGATCAAGTCTGACTCAAAAGCTCTTGTTCTTCCCATAGCCGTGGGAAGGCATCAGAGACCTTAATTTAGGGAAGGTATGTGAAGAGACCTCTGTTTCAGGAAGATAATTTTATAAAAGTGTGGATACATTGGAGGAACAGAGACAAGAGGGAGAACTTTGAAAAAGTTGCAGTTAGCCAGGTACTTAGAACAGGCTTTAAGTAAAACAATGATGGAGGGATTGAAACTAGAGATCTGGAGGGGTGTTAGGTAGATATTGAAGTGATATATCCAACATCTACCTAATTATTCCTTCTCTGCCATAACAATTTACTTCTTTCCTGCTATAGATGGCTTTAAAAAGGAGACGTTAGTTCCATTTCTCTTTCTTCCCTTTTCACTTTCTCCCCTGACTTCAGAGTAACAGGCTGGAGGTAGGGGATGGGGAAGAGGGGAAGGAATGAGAGGAGAGGACTTACAAAGCACCAAGGCAACCTAAGTCACATTGTCTCAGGAAGTTTCAGGAATGAGTTAGCATGAGCAACCTGAAGTGACTTTAAGTATCAGAAGGGTGCTTGCTGTTTCCCCAGGCCACTGGCAAGACAACTCCACTTCAAAACCATCAAGGGCTTGCGTTGCTTGAAAAGCACATTCCCCTTTCATTTTTTTTTTCCTTTGTGTGTATGTGAGAACTATGGAAAACAGAGGAAAACAGTATTTGAAGACGAGTGATCCAACATTAATTTAAAAACAATTGCCTGTTTTTGTGGACATGGCCTCAACGTTTGCCAAATGTTTGTAATAAGCAGAAACATTCTTCTAACAGGTGCGGCTGCCACAATGAACACCACAGCAGGCACACGAGGCGTTTTATCTACAGTTAGGTCGTTGAAACAAAATGCAGAATAATGGAAATATGCGATTACTCAGATATTTGTAGAAAATCATTTGCCCAGCGGTAAATGATGCTTACTGAGGACAGGGGAACACGAGGAAAGTATTGTGATTCACCCCGTAGTTCTGTTGCCAGCTGGATAACTACTCCACAGTCAGAATATAAAATGTGAATTTGTCTTTGGGGCTTTATATAATTTCGTGTATTTTTTCTGTCTTGGGTTTCCTTTTATTCCTTTTTCACACAACAGCTTTTTTTTATTTTTTTTTTTGTAATGTGCCGCATAGTATACATTTATTTCTCTTTTTTTTTCCCCTCGTGGTATGGGGAAAACAATCCCTGAACAGATGTTGCATGAAGATTGCCAAGCACATTTTGCTTTTGATGTGCCATGCTGAAAGCTACTTTTTGGAGAACCCACTGGAGGAATGTACTCCTTGTTGTGTACTATACATTTAATAGCAGGAAGACAGTTGGAAAAGGATTATAACACAGTTCTTGAAAATGCCAGTGTTGTTGAGCATTCAAAGATGAGCAGAAGGAAAAATTTGGCAAAGCATTCACATGATGAGACACAAAAGTTGCATTTATAAGTCTATCAACTATTAAGAACAATGTTATACTTTTTAAAAAGATATCTATAGTGATGAAATGCTCAGGACAGAGAGGAATTTAACAACAACTCAAAGATGCAGTTTGATAAGCATTAAAAATTAGAATAAAGTGCATGAAAAAAATCTCAAAATAAACAACAAACAGTTAGTAGCAAAGTTTTCCCTAAAACTAGTTGGCAGTGAAACTGCGTAGTTTAGATCCTCGTCTTCCTAAACACAAATACATACACATACACACGCACACACACACACGCCACATTTTCTTCCTATCCAAGCTGATATTTGACACTCAAAGCTATGGTAAGGATTCAATTAAAGACAAGCATTGTGTAACTAGTTTATACATTGGTCTATATTCTTTGTAATGAAAAGTGGGAGATTAAAATGGAGCCACATTGAAACACAATCTATCCTTAAAAGGAAGCACTGCCAGCCTGGCCATTTTTAACTGAGGAAATGCTGAAGCAATGGACAGAGGGGTGAGATATAGGGTCAGATTAAGGGTTCCTGCAGGTTTTATGAAGAAAGGTATTACACAGGGAACAGAAAACATTAGAATAAAAGGAGATGATTATGGAATGCAGATCCCTTGAATGTTTTTGAGAGAAAACTGATGTATTCCAAAAGTGTAGAAGTGGTATATATGTGCGCTGTATTAGTTTCCTAGGGCTGCCATAACAAAGTACTACGGACTGGATGGTTTAAACAATAGAAATCTATTTGCTCACAGTCCTGGAGGCTAGAAATCCAAGATCAAGGTGTCAGTAAGGTTGGTTTCATTCTGAGGTCTCTCTCTTTGGTCTGTAGATGGCCATCTTCTCCTTATGTCTTCACACGGTCTTCATTCTGTGCTGTGTCTGTGTCCTAGTATTCTCTTCTTATAAGAACACCAATCATATTGGATTAGGGCCCACTCCAAGGACCTCATTTAGCCTTAATTTCTCTTTAAAGACCTTATCCCCAAATACAGTCACATTCTGAGGTACTGGGGGTTAGGGCTTCAACCTACGAATTTTGGAGGGACACAATTCAGCCTATAATATGGACCAAATGAACTGACCTAAATTCAGAACTGAGCTACGTGTTAGAGATACACAGAAGCAGTCTCTGGTCCTTGTCTTCAAGGAGCTTACAAACAAGTGTGAAATATAGCGCACATAGATCCCTATAATAAAACACTTAAAACATCCTTTACAGAGCACTAGAACATAAATGTTAAGGGAATACAAATGATGAAATCAAGAAAGATGCACAGAACATGTGACATTTGAGCTGTGACTTGAAAAATGAGCAGGAACTCTCTAGACAGAGAGAGATTATGAAGACTATGTCAGGGACTCTAACACCCTGGCAAAGGCACAGACGTTTCAGAGAGACTTAATCAAGGCATACAACATCTTCAAGGAACCCTCAAAGCACAAGTAAATGAATTAGTACAAAAGTCATTAAAATATTCACTCTAAGAGGTGTAATATATTCTAGACAATTAAAGGAAATATTAAATTATGAATAAAATTCAATTTTAATTTTGAATCTGCATGGATTTTTGTACCAAACTATTGCTCCAAATTTAGAGCCTAAAAACAGTATTCAAAATAGGACATCAGGAATTCCTGATCCCCCAGGAATTCAGAACAGAGATGCTTTTAAGTCATAATTAGGATCAAGCTAACATAGTCAAGCATGTATGTGGAGGTGGCTGTACGTATACCATGTACTTATCTATCAGGGACTCTCATCATATTTAGATATGGCTTAGGAAGTTTTGTGACATTTTTGCTCTCATTAATCTTAGAAAACTCAAGATTTGACTGCCTCATTAACCAGAAAGATAATTCTCTTTCTGTAAAGATGGTGAATATAACCATCTTATGTGACATTGTAAACTTTGTAAAATCATCAATTAAGGATATATACATCTTTTTAGGATAATCTACTCCAATTCAGTTTGTTTCTCTAGCCAAGATCAGTCACACAGTCCTTGGAATGCTATTGATGTAGCTGAAATGGAATTCAGAGAAGTTGAAAAGAATAAGACTTCATGTTGATATGTGATTTACATTTGATTCCTGCCTTAACTATGCATATTAATTACCACAGTCTAGCTCACTCTCTCAAAAATTGCTGTATTTATCTGTAGCACACCTTGTATCAAAACACCTGGAAAAAGAAAAAAGTCTGGTTACTAATTCTAGACCAGGAGCTACCTAATTATTTGCCCTCTCTGAGATGTGCAGTTCTTAATTCTGTGCCTATTCTTGTGTCCATTTGATCTATAGATAGTAATAACTAGAAAAGTCCTCTCGCCAGGACTCAGTGAGGTGACAAATAATAGGTTGAAAATAACTAAAACCACTATGTCTATGAAGATCCAAGCACAACAGACCATTAAGGATATATAGTAGATTCTGATATTAGTCTCCAGGTTCTCTTTAAAGAAGTATTGTGGTTAACAAAAAAGTTTTGACGCTGGATGTCTTCTATATTCCTGGTTTTGTGCTGTTTATGAGTGATGCAGGCTTCTTGCTTCAGAGCCATTTACTAAAGTCTTAGATTTTGAAAATGCAATTGCTCCAAGTGTAGACTTTTGACCATTGGATGTTTATAAGATGATTTCATCAGGATAACTTGCTTCCATTTAATAAACTCAGTTAACTAATACGTGTGGTGGTATGATACTGTGGTGCTCTTTCTGTCACCTAGCACACTGGGTCTGGGTCTCCCAGACCTGGCAACAAAGTTAGATAAGCAAAGGATAAGAGAGAGTTGTTGCATTGAGGGACAAAGGATGACAGTTGCTGAAAATCATCTTTAAGATTTCTGTCATTTTCTATATGCCTCATTAAACATGTCACTAGAAGGATTATACCAGGACTTTAGTGTTTAATTGTCTTGCCCAAAGTGAAGGGTCTATTCAAGCACTAAGGCTTAGTGTATTACATTCAGTAAGCATACACTGATTTTTTTAACTTTGGATGTAAGTCTTGATACCTTCTATAAACAGAAACATTCCAATTTTTGTGTGTGTGTGTGAGGAAGACCAACTCTAAGCTAACATCCAATGCCAATCCTCCTCCTTTTTGCTGAGGAAGATTGGCCCTGGGCTGACATCTGTGCCCACATTCCTCTACTTTATATGGGATGCCGCCACAGCGTGGCTTGACAAGCAGTGCGTCGGTGCACACCTGGGATCCGAACCTGCGAACCCCAGGCCACCGAAGCAGAGCACGTGCACTTTATCGCTATGCCACCAGGCCGGCCCCCCAAATATTTTTTATGTTAGCAGAGCATCCCACCATCACCTAGGCTAGTCTCTGATTGTTTTGTCCAAACATAGCACATTTTAAAATATTAAAACACCAATGTTAATGGATATTTCAAATGCAATATAAATATTATACACACATCTGTATGCACACAGATAATTACTATGTATTTTAAATAGTGACAATGGTTGTTTTATTGATCAGAAAATAATGCTGTCTTGCTAATTAACCAAATTCTAGAAATCCATGGGTTTTATTTTTTTTAATTCATAAAGTTACTAAAAATAATTAGAGATAAGCTCTATTTAACCATTAAGTATTCAAATCAACTCTTTGAGAACATGGAATAGAAAATGTAATAACATCCCAATTACTTATGTAAATGGTCTTCTGATTTGTGCTATTATCCATTTTTGGCACCATTATTCTAAAACGGCATTCCCACTTAAAAAATAAAAGAAGAAAATGTGCAGACGTGTAAGCTGAACTGAAGGAACACTGTGCTCCCAGACTTTCCAGTTGCTAGGGAAACCAGATCCTTTGTATGCCTGTTTAAATGGCTTCCTCCTTGGTAAACTGAGACTGGCCTTGTGAAATTCAGTGAAAAATAAAAGTTGAAGTTATAGTATAAAACATGTATGCATTAAATGAACAGTTCCCAAATTGTACTTAGAAACTAAGAGCGTCTATATTTAGTCAGCACATTGATTAAATTATCTCACTGTTGTTCATAAATAAAGCTAATACCATAGGATCCAGCTATCCCACTACTGGGTATTTATCCCAAGAACATAAAATCAATAATACAAAGAGATTTATGCACCCCTATGTTCATTGCAGCATTATTCACAATAGCCAAGACGTGGAAGCAACCCAAGTGCCCATCAAGTGATGAATGGATAAAGAAGATGTGGTGTATATACAACGGAATACTACTCAGCCATAAAAAAGACAAAATTGTCCCATTTGCAACAACATGTATGGACCTTAAGGGTATTACGTTAAGCAAAATAAGCCAGACAGAGAAAGACAAACACCGCAAGATTTCACTCACATGTGGAAGATAAACACATGGATAAGGAGAACAGATTAGTGGTTACCAGAGAGGAAGGGTGTTGGGGGGAGGGCATAAGGGGTAAAGGGGTACATATGTATGGTGATGGATGAAAACGAGACTACTGGGGGTGAGCAAGATGCAGTCCATACAGAAACATATATAACAATGTACACCTGAAATTACACAATGTTATAAACCAATATGACCTCAATAAAATAATTTTTTTTTAAATGATAGTACTAGTGGGCATAGTAGATAATACTAACGGGCAAAGATACTACTACTAGGCATAGCTGAAAATATCGAAGCATTATTAGATGTTATTTTTATACCACAAATGGGTAAAATTCATTTTTCAATTGACAATTATTTCTGAAGACCTACTGTTTCTAGACATAAATTTGTGTGATATTCATGATTAGTATTACATTTTGCAGAGATATTCTTACACCAGCTCCTCACTATCAAATAAAGTACAACATAGAAGAATTCAGGGCCATATAAAGTCATTATGGGCATCTCCTCCTATAGCACAGTTATGTATTGTCATCACTACTTTACAGGCAAGAAAGCAGACGGCAAGAGGGATTAAATAACTTAACCAAGGGTCCCTCTAATCTTTTGTGTATATTAGATGTTTTTCCAACTAGACTGTATGACTTTTGAGAGTTTGAAGAATAACTTACACTGAAAAAACAAAAAGACCATAAAACATCACAATAACATTCAATATATTTGTTGATTGAATTATGACTTGTAAGTTAGAGTTTCTGACGATGTCTCATCTGATGTTGGATTACAGATGCAGCCTTCTCCACTCAAGACTGAATCCGGGGGTCGGCCCGTGGGGTAGTGGTTAAGTGCGCGTGCTCCGCTGCTGGGGGCCTGGGTTTGGATCCTGGGCGCGCACTGACGCACCGCTTGTCAGGCCATGCTGAGGCGGCGTCCCACGTAAAGTGGAAGAAGATTGGCGTGGATGTTAGCTCAGGGCCCGTCTTCCTCAGCAAAAAGAGGAGGATTGGCGTGGATGTTAGCTCGGGGCTGATCTTCCTCACAAAATAAATAAATAAATAACTTTAAAAAAAAAAAGACCGAATCTAAATTTTATCTGCTGCTGCTTCTCCTCCCATGATTCTCTTCACATCTCCTATCCACTTCGTCTAGCCCATTCTGTTTGATTTGAATACATAACTAATACTTATCACTGTTTGTTATATTTTTACTCTGCAGAGTTCTGCTTATATAAAGGAAATTGCAGGCAGAGTTTCACCTTACCTAGGTCTGCTCTCAGAGGTTTCAAGCACTACATTCTTCCCTCCTATGGCTGTCTCTGCATTTGCCTTGAGATCCTTCGTTCTCAGATGAGGCATCTTCTGCTTTATCCATAAGATGTTCTCCAGGCCACACATAGGCTTCATTTGAATTCTTCACCTGAGATAAATGTTTACATTGATAATTTGGGTTTTCTTGTGAAGAAAAAACTTCGCATGATTTGATGATTATTATTTTTGTCACACTCTATTCAAATGAAGTTTCACAATTGATGATTTGGGGGAAAAAAGAGTAATGGTCCATTTAGAACAGAGGTATTTGTGCCTGTTGGAATGACTTTAAGTTTTGGTTCAAATGGGCTCAAAGTTCTTGTGTGTGAGGGGGAAATCATTTCTATCTGAGGAAAAAAGAAAAGAATAGACGAAAGAAAACAAGAAGATAAAAAAGAGGAAAGTAATAGAAAAGAAAACCAGATATGGGTCATTCATATGGGGGAAAAAAGTCACCTTATGTAGTGGGATTATTTTTCTCTTTTTGCTGTGTGACTTGGCAAGAGTAGAAGTTGTGCACAAAGAATTTAAAGGAAAAAAGAGAAACCTTTCTAAGAATAACTTGTAATCAGGAAATTTTCATGCCTTTCTCCATGAGTGGAAGGATCTGGTACACTGAAGTAATATTCAGGCATGCAGAATGAATTGATGAGACATATGGAAAGTCCAGCGAGCTGATACTTTCAAACCTGACAGGAAAATGGAGAAAATTAAATTATAGGAAGCAGCAGCTTATTAAAGCATAATTTGCACTAGTAATATTTTTAAACATTTGCCTTTCTGTATAATTTTCTGTAACTGTTTCATTTTTCTTATAACTGCAGTATTTTAATACCATGCTCATTTCTTAAAGAATTATAATATGTTTTTCCAAACAATAATTAAGCAGCTAATTATTATATTTCAGTAAAAAATACTATGGGAGTGTAGTTGCCGTACCAGAATGCTATGGTAAAAAATGTGCTGTTCAACCCTTGACAGCAACCCTAATTATGAAACCATCAGAGTGGCATAAACTGCCTCAGGGGTACACATTATTCAAACACAAGACTAGGAAGAAAAAAACAAACATTACGCAGATCAAGTCCTGTTCTAAAGCTGAAAATGTGCACAGAGTAGAAAAATCGGTATGCGACACCTCAAGGCAGCAGAAGTACAGGGCGTTCCTGGCCTCCAAATGCATCATACTGCTGCACCTGGCGCATTTAACATGTCAGAGTTCAAGAGTCTCAAGGTCGAGTTGTGAGAGATGTATTTCTACAGCTATTGACATCTAGTAAATGTCCAATAAACTTTGAATTACTTGTAGGAAAAGTTTTCTCACAAGAAGAGCTACTATTTATTATGAACTGTGAAGTACTTTACACACAAATTACAATTAATAGTAACAACAATCCAACTATAATTATCCTTAGTTTACGGATACGGGTTTTCGTGGAAGTAGGGAAATAGCCATGTTCCTAGAGACAGAGATCAATTGTTCATTGTTCCCTTCCAGAGGCCATTTAAGGTGAGGTCTGGTCAATTCCCCCATCAAGCCACTCCTTGCCTGTAATTGTCTCTTATGGTATCACTGCTAAGTATAAATCAGAGTAATCTGTGTCTTCAAGACCCTTCCATTCATCCACCTAACACTCGACGTTCTCCTGATCTCTTGATCCATGTCTTTACCAGAAGGTCTGCACCTTTGGTAGAGTCTTGAGGCTTCTCGGATCTGAGCACTCATTCAACTTCTCTGGAAAGAAACCAAGGTTGCTAGTGGAGGGTATAACTCTGGGTCTGTGGAAGTCTCCTGATCTGTCGTGACTGTTCCTACAACTTTCCATTCTGAAACACGTAAATGTTCTACAGCTCAATTGAGACTTACTAATTTCTGCTGTAGTGACCTAAAAAACTGAAGAACTGGTTATTGATGTTGGAGACTCATAAGGATATATTAATTTTTCCATTACTCTGAAAATGACATTAGCTCGGACAGAAACACTTTGCCATTTGGTGGGATTCTTGAGTAGTCAGCAGCATCCTCAGGAATTCACTTGTGTCTCCACTGAAAAGGAAATATTGTTTCATACCTGAATTTTTATCAGCAAGTTTATTTCTAGCGGGAAGAGAATGAGTCTAGCCATACGGGCTGGTATGCTATCCCTGCTTTTCCATTCACTACCTGACTGACATGAGGAAAGTTACCTGATGTCTCTAAGGTTCAGTTTCAGCGTCTGCAAAATGATGCCTCCCTCACAGGATTGGTGAGCATTAAATGATAGGTGATATATGAGAGTCTAGTACTGGGGCTGTCATATCCTTTTTATACACACATCTCAGTTTAACAATTAATATTTTATTATATCTTGTTGGCTCACCTTATTGTTCCAAATAGATGGAAATGCTGTGGAGAACAACCCATGTCTTAAAACTCTTTCCTATCTCCTGGGACACCTAGAATAGTGCTGGAGATAATGTAGGCACAGATGAACTCCCAGGAATTGGCAAATCCAAACACAAGACAGCATAACAACTTAGAGTCTTCCCCATCACTTGTGTGTGCCACTTTCCTTCTCCTCCATCCCTTCCGTGGACTTCTGGAAAGTGACTAAAAGAAGCTACAGGACCATTGATGGGGGAAATAATTTAAAAGAGAAACTTGGAAAGGGGAAGTTTGGAGACTTGCATTGTTCAACAGGCCAGGCTAACACTGTCAGCTCCTGGAGGAATAATCAAAGGAAATCAGGTGTTTGCAAGTCTCTAAGATCCCAAGAAGAGTGGTGAAAGGGCACGCCCAGGTGAGTCTTCAAGTATCATATAAATGTGTCCAGTGCAACCACAGCCCTGACACAGGAGGCTTCTGGGAGCACAAAGTGACAGTCCCTTCTCTCAGAAACCTCTTTTTTTTCTTATTAATTGAATTTCCCAATTATCCTCATAAAAATTGGTGATATTAATCACATTCTGAAAGATAGTCAGTATTAATGGCACAATATTTTAAAAGAAATGAAAAATCTGAGACACATTCATGTTGCTTTCCTTCTGCAAGGTCACTGAAAAGTTAGGACTAGAACCCAGATGGTTTCAGCTTTCTAGGTCAAATTTCCCTTCATCAGTTTAAGTATAGGCTATTAGTTTGGATGACATTAGTACTAGAAAAACAACTGCAAGATTTAAAAATGTTCTTAACGGTCTGAATATATATATATATACACACACACACACCTATGTATACATATATGTACATACACGTATATTCATATATGTACATACATACATATATATATATGAATGATTTGGAGGCAAATGTGTTTTCACAGTAAATATAATAATCAGAGATAGGAAATAGCCACTCTAAATCACATGGTATCAGTATTTTTTAGTGTTTAAGTAAATACTCCAATTCCAATGAGTTATTTCATAGCAAATATACTTTCCTGGTTTAATTTTTGCATATTTGTTTCAAAAATAAGTTTTAAAAAAGAAAAAATATCAAGTAAATTACAAACGTTTTCATGTTAAAACACAAAAATAAAAATGTCATTTAAATTTGTTGGCCATTTTTCAGGAAGTTTTCATTTTATTTCAGAATCAATCCAATTTATGGCAATCCACCCTTAACAAACTTATGAATACAACAAATTCCATTTCATATGTAGGTGATTGTTATGTGATATATTTAAAATCATCTTTCAACCATACTTCTTGCTTCTTTAAATAGGAAAAAAGTCACAAAGTATATGAATCATAAATCAAGTATAAATTATAATATTCTTTGGTATGTCATAATCCCATCTTTCCCACTTTTTCATCCCTGTGAGTGGCTGATACAAATATGAGGAGAAATGGCTCCCCCTACAAGTTGGAAAAGTAGGGAGAATCAAGTAGTAACACCTCACACTTTGTGAAAGTTCTGACTTTAGACTTGCCTCTCCTCTGCAGCTCACCGCCCACCACCTGCCCACACCATCATCATATCTTTAAGGGCCTCAAGTTCACGTCAAGTCTCCTAGCTTAGTGCATTCCTGCAATGGGTGTAAGCTACAATTGACTGTGGCCATGACATGCTAATTAGCTTCTCTGGACCACATTGAAAAAAGTTCCAGAGAAGTTGTGTGGAGGGAAGTAAAGTGCAGACTGAGTTACTTAATCCTCAAACCTCCCTCAAATCCTTCAAAATTCACTGTGCTTAGCTGAGGACAGAGCTAATGTCTGCATATAACCATTTGCTCTCTGATTCAAGGGAACATCAAGAGAAACTTTCAGTTAGCAGATGCTCTGCTGTTAGAAATTCATTGCAAAGATAGCTTAAACCCTGAAAAAAATTGCAGGAAACCTGTTAGCTTCTAAAAAGACACATGGAGGCAAAGGAAACTCTTCATTTGTCTGGAAAAATTCCAGACACCAAGAGAGATTTGATTTAATGAATTGTCATGAGGTGTTAAGAGGTATAAAGATCCGTGCGTTGTCAAAATTTGCCTTTCCTCCACGTCTCTCTCTTCTTCCAGAGCTTGTGCTGATGGAAATAGGAGTTCTTTATTTCAAGACAGTCGTTCTTCATCTTGTTTTGGTCAGCAAAAAAACAAAAAACAAAAACAATACACTCCCCCAGAAAAAAGAAAGTACATCTCACAAAACTATAAATTGGTTACAAAAATCTCAAATCTCTGCTCTTTACTTTTTTTGCATAATATTTACTTCTGCTTTAACCTTTTATGCCTTGAAATATAAATTTTATGACCACCCTTTCCCCATTGTCTATGTGAAAAACCAGACTATGGATTAAGACCCTCATAGAACTGGACTGTATACTCTGTGATTAATTCCTAGAATTGGCTTGAATTTTACCCATATCATTGTCACTCTTGGCACTTTTAACTCACTCAACAATATTCGTGAAGCACTTAGGATGTGTAAAGCGCTATGAAGGAGTCAGAGGAGTGCCTGCACTTAGGGGAAGGCCAAACCTGCAGATCACCGTTGAGCTAAATCCAAGAGTACAAAGGCCTTCCTCCCGTGGGACTCCAGCGGGAGGCCGGAACTCTTCCTGCTTCTGTCAAGCTGCCTCCGAATCCCTCCCTCCCCTCAACACTCACAGCATCTCTATCACTCTGTACCTTGGACCAACTGGACTAATCAAACTGTGTGCTTTATGCCTCTTCATCCCAGTCACCACAAAAGACCTGTGACTCCAAGGTCATTCTTTATTCTCTGAAGGTTAACCCTCATCTGGTTACATAAGCTGCCTTTTCTGACCCCATCTCCCACCCTCCGTCTCCTGAAACCTATGCTCCTGAAACTCTAGATCAGTCACCAACCCTCTCCCTTAACCTCAACATCTTCTCTGAAAGTCCCCGTCACAATCTTAATTTGACTGAAAGCTGGCTCCCTCTGAGGACACTGATTCCTCTCCAGCTCTCTTGAGCAGTGGCTCTTCATCTCTTATTCCCTTTGCACTATGGGTTCTGGAGCTGGAGTGAATGCCCCTCTTGTTCCTCATTATCATTTCCAGAACATTCTCCCTCCCTTCCCCATGGAAACTCCCAGCATTGAGTCATCTCATCAGACACCTTGCCTCTATTGCAGTCATCTCCCATGTCCACAGGACTCCACACCCTCTCTTCCTAGAAGCTATTAGCTTCTGACTACTGTCACTCTTTCCCAATACTTTCCTATGATAATTTAAAACCCACATTTGTCATCCTTGCAATAACCTGGACTCCCAATTCCTTGAATTCTTCTCCTCTAAAGATCTTCCCTTTAACCTCACCTTGGGCACTTATTTCCATGGTCATACCTATTGTTACCTTAATTTCAATAATCTCACACACCAATCACTACCTCTTAACTTTTAGCCCACACTATTAACTCATATCTAATGTGATGGACTGACCGCTTCTGTCCTCCTCACCCCCAAAATTCATATGGTGAAGCCCTAACCCCTAATGTGATGGAATATGGAGATGGAGTCTTTGAGAGGCAATTAGGTTTAAATGACATCATGAAGAAAGGACCCCTCTGATGGAATTAGTGTCCTTAGAAGAAAAGGAAGAGAGACCAGAGCTCCTTCTCTTTCTGCCATATGAGGACACAGCAAGAAGGAAGGCTGTTTGCAAGCCAGGAAGAGAGTCCTCACCGGAGCAGAATCTGTAGGTACCTTGATCTTGGGCTCTCAGCCTTCAGAACTATGAGAAACGAATGTCTATTGTTTAAGCCACCTAGTCTGTGACATTTTCTTATAAAATCCAGCTGGCTAAGTTATGTAACAACTCTTCAAACACACTGGGACCTACAATCTATTGATTCAACCACTTTTTTACTTTTCCTCACCCGTGATATCCTCCTCTCTTCCTTCCTTATGCAGCTTAAGTCCCATGTTCAATCATCTTAGTCACTTGCCTGGACACACTTTCATCTCTCTTACTCATCTTGTGCTTGTGTCATCAATTTCTTTCCTCTCATTCTTTCTTGAACCCACTCCCATCATATTTTTGCCTCCACCACTCCATAGAAATCATCTTTCTTGAAGTCACCATCATTCTCACTTTGCTAAATCTAATGGTCATTGCTGGATCCTTATCTGCCATGACCTATTAGCAGATTTTGACAGAATTGATCATCACTTTTCCCTTGCAACAGTTTCTTCTCTTGGCTTCCAGGGCACCTAATTTTCTTTGGTGTCCTCATCTCTCTCTCTCAGTCTCCTTTGCTGTCTTTTCCAATCCCCAGTTTCAAATGTAGGAGTTCCCCAGGGCTTATTTGTTGACCTCTTCTATTTCCTTTCTGCATCCACTTCCCGGTTGATTTCATCCACCCTCATAGTTTCAGATACCATCTATACACTGATGGTTTCCAACTTTGTCTCTCCAGCTCCAACTTCTCCCTTGAATCCCAAACCCACAACTCTAATTATCTACTTGATATTTTTCATAGGATATTTAGTAGACATCTCAAATTTAACATGCTCAAAATTGAGCTTCTAACAGTTTGCCAAAACCAACTTCTCCAGCAGCTTTCCCCATATCGGTTAATAGTAGCTCCATTCTTCTGGTATGAAGGCCACAAACAGTTAGTTATATTTAACAGGTTTTTTTCTTTTACATCATACATCCAATCTGTCCCAAACTCCTGTCTGTTCTACCTTCAACTTATATCCAAGTTTAACCATTTCTTATGTCTCGCTACCCACATAGTCCAAGCCACCATAATTTCTAGCCTGGTTTGCTGCAGTAGCCTCTTATTTCATCTCACATCTTCCACCTTTTCTTCTCTGTAGTCTATTTTCAACACAGTATCAAGAGCAGTCTTATTAAAACTCTAGCAGGCCAGGTCCCCCATTTCCTCTAAACAGTTGAATGTCTTCACACCTCACTCAGGGTAAACAATAAAATTGTTTTTACAATAAAACAGGTCCACACACTATTGGCTCCCTGTAACCTCTCTCACTAGTTTTCCTACCCTTCTCTCCCTCATTCCTCACTCTAGCTATGAAGGACTCCTTGATGTTCCTCAGATGTACTTGCCACAATCTTATATCAAGGACTTTGTGCTTACTTTTCCACTTGGCTGAAAGCCTCTTATCCTAGGTGTCTGCCTGCTGTCTCCCTCACTTCCTTTATTCAAAGTCACCTCTCAGGGTGTCTTTCCTGACCATCCTATATAACTTTCAATGCTGTCTCCTATTTGTTTTATGTGCCACCCCAGATTGGGGCACTTGTCTTGCTTTCAGTTGGAGTAACCCTAGGAATGACAATGCTATTTCCATGGTCATGGAGCCAGGTTCCTGCCATTACTATAGATGGAGGAACCCACTGCAGCAGTAACTCCCAGTCCTTCCTGTTGCTCATGGCTACTGCCCACGAACATCTTGCCTTTATCCCTCTCCATGTACCTCTCATCTCCTGCCTTGCAATTTCCATGTAGCCACTAAAGCCAGAGACACCACAGGATCTGGTCAGTATGCTGCAGGCACAATCTAAAGCCATCAGCTAACCTCCTCTCCCTCTCTCCTCCCTGACATTCTGCCCAAAGACCCAGTTGCTTCACATATCTTCTCTGAAAATATGTGCTGGGAGAACAAGCAACTGCTCATCCACAAGCAGTGGAAATTTCGATAACACACTTTCCTATATTTGCTCTCCTGGAGCGGTCAGTGTTATATTCCAAAAGCATCATTCTCGGTACATTACTCTCCTGGTTTAAAATCCTTCCACAGTCCCCCTTGCCTATAGAATAAACCACCAGGTCTTTAAAGTGGCATTCCAGTTTGGCAACAATCTCCAGTCTTGTCTCTCGCTTGCCCTATGCTCCAACCGAAATAAACCAATCATCATCCCTAGACTACATCCAGAAGTTTCCTAGCTGTGGTCTTGGCTCAGAATTTCACCTCTTCCAGGAATCCCAAGACCTTCTATTCTTTCTATCAACATTCTTTCTATATTTTCATGATCCAGATCAAATGTCACTTCTTTGGTGAAGACTTCCTTGATCTTTCCAAAATAAAGGATTCTCCTTTCCCTGTGTGACAACTTATAATATGCTTCCTGGTATTCTTGTTATTTATGCATTCATCTCTAACTTCTCTCTTAAATTCCGAGCTCCTTGAGGGCAAAAACAGTATTATCTATCTCTATCTCCCTCACAATACCTAGTTAAAAGACACGAGCATATTATATTTGCTCAAAAAAATGTTAACCCTAACCAAATAGCAGGGCAGGCTGTCTGGCAACACCCAAAGACATGGGATGTTCTAGAGAGAGTGAGGCCCAGGAATGCAGCAGAGAATAGAAGGGAGCAAGAGGCCTGGGATCAGGTTGATTTAATTCTAACTCTGCCGTTTAACACCTGTGCATTTTGAGGCAAGATTTGTTTTCTAATTTTTATGAATCTGTGGCCCCTCCTACCACATATAGTACACATGTACATATATGCCACATATAGATAATAGTACCTACCACGTATGATTATGTTGAGAATTGTGTGCCTTTTAAAGTGTCTGGCCCAGGACCCAAAACCTCATGTCCTGACTACATTCTAGAGTCCTCAGGCCTCTCTGTATTACCGCTGAGACAGCAGGCTATGGTCACTGGGTCACAAGGGATGGGACACGCAGAGACTCCTTCTCCTGTTGAACATGGAGTGTGCCCTGCTGGCTGGTGAGGTTCAAGGCAGTGTCTCTTCTCCACACCCACAAGAGCCCCGTGCCAAGGACTTGCCAATGACAGCAGAGGGTGGCTTGAGCATGAGAAACACGTCTTATCTCTCCCTGTTGAGTTCTACATAGAAACGTATGTCCTGAGAGAAGTGGAGCCAGAAAAAGATGTGAATTTTTAAGCAATCAACTTAGCAGAGTGTGAAAAATAAACCCTCAAAGGGAGGAGGGGGCCTTCACCATGCTTTTCATACATATTTCTCTCAGAATGGCTGAACAGTCTTACAAAATTGTGCAGAATTTCTGGGAGACAAAAAAGAAACTGAATAACGCTAGCTCAGAGCATGAGGTAGGATGCAAAGGGGAAGGAGTTATTTCCTCGTCTGTAAGAGGGATAACATTAGAACTGCTTTTGCTGTCAATAACAATGTTAACATGCCAATATAAATGCATCTTGTCTTCAAGCGTGAAATTTCATGTCACAGTAATAGAGGTTTAGGCGGTGTTTATAATTATATAAAATTGCATCGCTCAGAGTGGGAAAGAACTAAGGTAGACCGCACTGACAACAGAGAAGGGAACTCAGAAACACGTTAGGAATCAGTGTAATCTCTTGTGACACACAGCGTGTCACACACAGGGAGGCATGAACCCAGCCCACTGATGATGTCAGCAGTTCCTGCCATGGTAAAAGGAGCACGTCATTTTGTTTTGAATAAAAAGTCACTTCTGTGTCTAAACCTCAAAGATGTCATTCTTAAATGAAAAGAACACTGTGTTAAAGTAACTCAGCAGATCCTAAAATCCACTTTCCAAAACAAGGATTTTACTGGAAGCAATTAACAGCACATGTCCCAAGTTACTTTCCTTTGTAAGAAAACTGGTTTACCTATGTGATTATGTCTTATATACTTAAAAAAATCTGAAGTTATTGTCCAAGAATAGTGTTTGAGTAGAGAGGGAAACAAGTATTTTTATTATATTACGTTTATGCACACATATTTATATACATATATATGTACTTGCTTATGTGTAAATATATTTATACCTAAGACTTGCTCAGCCATTGACTGACACCACACATAATTTATGCCCTATTTATCCTGGAACCCCAGCATTCAGTACAGTGCCTGGAATGTAGTAGGTGATGCATAAATTTGTTCTACTGACCTGTAATCTTTACAGGTTGAGTTCCATTTTGGGATTTAACAGATTCAAATATGGCAGAACTTCTGATGAAATAAGGCCAAAAATTTAGAAAGCTGACTCTACCAAATAGGAAAAAATTCCATTATTTTTCAAAAAAACAAAGTCTTATGAGGGAGGTGAGTAAAAACTGACTCCCAAATGTGCCATAAGCATCCTTCTAATTTACCTTTTTTTCTTTCATTCGAAACTAGCATCCAGCAAATAGTTTTTGTCCCCTAAAGGTAATCTAGACTAGTTTCTGAGGAAACCAAGAGATAGAAGCCACACACTGAGACCCTCAGTCGGTGTGTGGTGAGCCCCAGGCCAGGCATACCAGGAAGACAGCAATACCAATGATCCCTCTACTGACTGGCAGAGAAGGATGCCCAATGGGAGTGCAGGTATAGTCAGCACTAATGGGAACAGCTATAAAAGCAAAGTATTCACTCACTGTTCAGGTCTGGCCTACTTACTATGTTCCAGGTGGGATGCATTAATAAAGAAAATAGGCAAAAATCTCTGTCAATAGACTCTAGTAGGGGAACACAGGTAGTGAAATATAAACACAATCAATAAGTTAATTATATAGTGAGTTAGAAGGTGAAAATTGCTATGGAAAATAGAACAGGGCAAGTGGAACCAGAAGGGTACAGGGTGATTGTAAACGGCAAGAGTGTGGTTGAGTCAACCTCCTGAAGAAGGCGCCCATGTAAACAAACACACAAAAGAGAAGAGATCTAGAGATGAACTAAGTCTTAGGGGGAAATGATTAACTAAGAGATGAGCATTTGGATCTAGACATACAGATATAGCTGGAGGCATTGAAAATGTACAAAAGGAATAGTCAAATAAGAAAATGGAGCGTTTGTAATAGTGAGGTCTGGAACTGGAGCACCCTAAATGAAGGATTTCCTTAGGTTGGATGTCATGAAGAGTGTGGTGAGATGGTTCTTTATTTCCCCTAGCAAAGGTAGGATGCAAAGGGGAAGGAGTTATTTCCTTGTCTATAAGAGAAAGAACATTAGAAAACAAGGCACTGTAGGAGACCATTGAGAACTTTCATTTTGGCTTATGCTCCCTGTAATACTAATCGAATGCTTTGAAAATTATTGCTGAACTAACTTAAGGATGTTCCAGGAAGCCCAGATATGTCTGCACAGCATGGTAATTAAAAGAGGAGAAATTGGGGCCGGCCAGGTGGCGCAGCGCACTCCGCTTCAGCGGCCCGAGGGTTCGCAGGTTCTGATCCTGGGCGCACACCGACACGCCACTTGTCAAGTCATGCTGTGGCGCCGTCCCATATACAATAGAGGAAGATGGGCATGGATGTTAGCCCCCGGCCGGTCTTCCTTGGCAAAAAGAGGAGGATTGGCATGGATGTTAGCTCAGGGCTGATCTTCCTCACAAAAAAAAAAAAGAGGAAAAATAAAGCACTATATTCTGGAAAAAATTAATATTGCTGAAGGCTGATCCTTCTAAAAGAAGTGCCAGTTGACTTTAGGATATAAGGTCAGTGGGTCTTTAAGCCCTGAGCTTCAGTGGACTTTTTATGTCCCTCCATCTATGACCTTCATAGCAAGCAGGAGGAAACGTCATCTGTTCCCTGCCTGGGTTGGTATTCTCCAGGATTTTTCTAGCAGTATTCAAACATTCATTATGTGTCTGTCATTGTAAGGCTCAAATGACACCACAGTTACTATTTTCAATTACAGATGTAGTTATCATGGAGAAGGATAGAAGATGGTGTCTAAGGGAACTGGAATCTCCATCTTGTTAATGGGGCTCCCTTGAGACTAACTGCAAAACCATAACTGCCAACAGATCAAATGAAGGAAGGGTAGATGCTGAAGTTGCTCTTTATTTTTGAGTATCCACTTTCAGGGCCTAAGAGACAGAGATACAAACAGCAACAGGACAATTAGACAGCTGATTTACATATTTTGCATTTGGGGAGGTGCTAAATGTGGAAAATTAGACAGACCCGTCCTTGATGCGTCACAGTCCAATGAGAGATTTAAGAGCGAGCACAACACAAGTACTGAATACTACAAAAGAGGTGTGTACAGAGAATGGAGGATGCTATAATCTGATGGAGGATGAGGGAGAGAAAAATGACACAGAAGATGGTCTTGATAGGGCTTGAAGAACAACTAGTTCACCAGGCAAATAGAGAAGAACATTCCAGGTGTGTGTGTGTGCAGTGAAGGGGTGGGTCTGGGGTGGGAAAGTTGTAAGTACAGAGACCAGAAAACACACGACTAGAGAAAAGTTAAAGGGTTTAGTAACGCTATTTTCCATATTTAGCCTCATTTCAAAAATTAGGTTAAGGGCTTTGCATAGATAGGTGTTTGGGTTTTATTTTTAAATTATTAAAATATTTTTATGCATGTTCAAAGACATTCCATGCAAGTGTTAATAATGTGTTTCTCCAAAGTGAGTAAACTTGCAGAATTTGGAACAATGTTTAGCACTGAAGTTTTATATCTTACAGAGCCCAGCTAGTTAGAGAATGAACTCTGCTCCAATCCATCTTGTCTCCCACTTAGTCTGGTTGATAAAAGGCAAGACAACAATCAGGAAAAAGCATAACTATCCAGTGCTCTAGGGAGAAATATGGACACCTTAGCAAGAACATGAAACCATTATGGAATAACTTGAGTTTGGACGAGCAAAGGTCAAAAACATAACTTCTTGAAAAACGTCATTGACATAGAAATCAGACTCTATACTGGAGAGGTATAGTTCCCTAAAAAGTTTCAAACTTTATTTCTTTTTAAGACTGAAATGTTAAATATACCTTAAAAGCTATGCTATTTAGGTGCACAAAACCAAAATGTTCAATAAAAAACAATTTCAATTGCATAAACAGATGTTCTGTCTCCATGTCTTTCTCTGTAAATGGCTTCAGCATTTAATCCAGTTAATCAAGGAAGGTGACCTCCAACATCACTGAATCATCTCTCTTTCTCCTACAGCCCTACCACCTCGAATGGAAGTCTCTCGCCCTTTCCATTCCTTCTCAGAGACTCATCTCCAGGTGAGCAAAATGTGCAAGCAATATGGAAGGCAGAGAGATAAGGTGGTTAAAAGCTGGTGTTTCTGGATTCTGTAGACGTGGATTTGATCTTGGTCTGCTACTCACCCACGTGTGACCTTGAAAAGTGACCTCATTCTTCTGAAACTCAATGTCCTCATCTGAAACAGAGGTGAAACAAAAATCTGCTTCATAATATTGTCGTGATAATTAACTAAAGTAAATTAAAAATTAAAATTAAATTAACAAATAATAAAGTATTTGGCACATGTTAAATATTCAATAAAATTTAAATATTATTATTGAACTTATTATTACTCCTAGACAACTGGCTAGGAGAAAGTCAAAAACAGTACATGTGAATTTATGTGAAAAATATTAGATATGGTGCTCCATTATTTCACTGTAATATCTAAAAGCTGTAAATAAAATGCATATTTATATTTTTCTGCCTTCTGTAAGAATAAAATATTTTGACATCTGAAGGCCACAATTCAGTTTTCTTGGTTTGGGCAAGCAATTGAACACTAAGTGACTGTGCTTCCAATGCATGTCATTTGCTTCACGGTTCAATGCACTTTCATGGGCACTTGTTGTGACCAGGACCCAAGATGGAAGAAGGAACAGAAGGGACCCATTTTTGGGGGGTTGGGTATGGCCCCCTCATGTGGCATGTGCATGATACAGCATTATTTAACCCTTATTTCTTGCCTGCTGAAAATTCACAAAAATATAAACCACCAACACATTCTCCTGCTCTCAACAAACTCCCTACACCTCCACCGGAGTCATCTCTCTAAATGCAGAAAGAAGTTTAATCCCCAATGGCACACTCATTGTCTGATTCTGTAGAATTTAGCTTAAACTCATTAGCATAGCATCCAAGGCGATCTACAAACCGATGCTAGGCCAGGCTTATCTATTGCCATTTCCAATCACAAATAAAAGACTCTACCCACCCCATATTAATCAGAATTCCTTAATCCAAGTATGCCATGCATGCTCATGTCTTGGCTAATGCTTTTCCTCTGCTGGCAGTACCTAAAAAGATTTTTCCTTGACGTGGTAAAATCCACATTGTGGGTCTTCTTCTCTGACTGCCCCATCTTAGGTTGTATCCCATTCTGTCCCCTACTGTATGGGCCTGGCTGATAGACCAGAGCATGAGGGTGAAAAGTGGAGGCAAAATATTTCTTGCTTTTGGACTTTGTGCTTGAGACCAAAGGGAAATACCAAAAGTTGCATCTGGGCCTGAGAGTCAAATCTGGGGAGTCTGATCTGCTTTTCTATATACCAATAGACATAAATTATCAAAGACAATTACATAAACAAGTCACAGAAGGGGAAAGTTTAGGGCAGGTAGTGGTCAGAAGCCATAGCAGCTGAAAACGCAGAGCAAATATAGGCTTTAGCAGGTAGTCAGGTTGACTCCTGGAGACGAAGCTTGAGATGGAGACGTGCTGCCCTGCCTCCTCTTTGAGGAAAGACTTGTGGCTGGCTGCCTGCAGACAGCCTCTGACTATCAGCTCCTCAAGTCTTCTTCTCAGCTGCAAAGGGCTTCCTCATCTAAGGGATTGTGGGAGTCATCCTTGACTCTTCTCTGTCCATTACACCACACATTCATTTGACGGACAAATGCAGTCATTCTGCCTTTAAGATATTTCCAGAATCCAGCCTTTGCCATCACTTCCACCACTGCCATCTTAGTGTAAGTCAGTGGTTCTCGACTGGGATGGATTTTGCCTTCCAAGGGATGTTCGACAATATCTGGAGACATTTATGGTTGTCACAACTGTGGGGATGTTCCTGCGTCTATGAGTAGAGGCCTGCGATGCTGCTAAACATCCTACAACGCACAGGATATCCCTTACAACAGAGAATTATCTTGTCACAAATGTCAACAGTGCTGAGGTTGAGAAACACTAATCTGAGCCACCATCAGCTATTACCTCGATGATTTCAATATCATCCTCCTGAGTTGCCTGCCTCCTCTGTTACCCTCTTCAGCCAGAGTCATCCTTACAAAATGTTAACTGGTCCAGAGCATACCACTCTCAGCTCTAAGGCTCCTGGTCACATTTGTAACAAAATTCAAAACTTTTGCCTTGCCTCCAAGGCCTGTATGAGTTGGCCCCTAATGACTTCTCCAACTCTCCTTTCCACCTCTCTTCCCTCTTGCTTCAGCTCTATGTTCAAGTGGCTTCTTACCCCAGAGGCCATCCATGACCATCCTACCTAAAACTGCACCCCCTCTTCACCCATCACTCTAGTCCTGCTGTATTTTGCTTCACAGCACATACCAACACCTTACATACTATAAATCTGTTTTCTGTTTGTTTATTGTTTATCTCCCATGCTAGACAGCAGGAACTTTGTCTTCTTTGCCCCAACACCTCGAACAAGGCTGGCACACAGAAGGTGCTCAGTAAATATTTGCTAATTGAATGAAAATATGAAGCCACTTGCAACCAATTTGTGAACATCGCTGTGGGTGAGTGGGGCTATTTTAAAGGGTGGCTAGGAGGGCATTGCAGACTGGTAGAATCTAAGTTTCCCTCTGTAGGCTCCCAGATCATTTACTAGATGGTATTAAATGATTGGTTTATATATTTCTTTCCATCATTAAATTATATGTGTCTTGAGGAGAGGAATTGCAACCTTTTCCCACAAAATTTAGATCTGTGCCCAATTCATAGCAGTTGGCTAATAATGGTTTGATGAAAATAAAAGGGAAAATGTTGTTAGATATTTTATGCCAAAATATGCATAATAGAACAGATTCGATAGCTCTAAATCAAGGAAAATGGCTATTTAAAAATCTCTTTCTTTTTAAACAATATGTGATCCTGACAGGTTAATTATCCTACTGTATAATATTCACTATAGGTACTCAGGGTTTTTTTTTTTTTAATCTATGTCCTATGATATCCACATTCCACTGTTGCAAATGTAATATTTTTATATCAGTCACATTATGACAGTGGTTATTTCTATAAAAAAATACTTTATCCAAAAGAGAGACTATGGTTCTTCCCTATAATTTTAAGTCTTTAGCAATTCTCCTTTTGAAACTATCTTCTAATATGTAGTATTTTCTGAGGAATTTTGAAGAAATAGAGCAACATATTATCCATAATTGCAAAAAATTCTATATTTTCTCTGAGCTCTTATATTCTGGTTAGTGGATTTGAGCTTATTTCCTGACTAGAATTATGTTTGAAATGTAGACTGCAAAACCTATCTTTCAGTGTTATGAGTATATAATAATGCCACACTCTCCATCTATAATCTCCTTAAAGCTTCCCCAGTCTTCTTTGTCTATCACGTATCTTTCTATCTCTTTGGACTTTGTTGTTCAATTCCAGAACACGTAGAGTGTCAAAACAAAAATGTAAGCAGGCAAGGAAGACTTTATTCAAGCTATTGCAATAAGGGATAGAAACTAACTGAGCTCAACTCCACTGAAACAAAAGGCAGGAGGGTTTTCAAGCACTAGGGGAGCTAGTGGGAAAGCGCTCGGAGGCATTAAGGGTGAGGTTGATCAGTGGGATGCACTGAGCATGTGGAGTTATTCTCGAGTTTGCAAATGGTTTTCTCTGTAATGAGGCCATCTCTGTTTGCTAATTGACATCCATCAAAGTTAGGCTCCTACCCTTCCACAGAGACTGGAAATAGGGGCATGGAGGTGCCATCTCACTTGATGTTTAAGTCTCAAAGAGATGGTTCCCAGGTCCTTGAGAAAGACATTTCTTGGGTTGTAAAACTGGCAAGAGGCTGGGAGAAGATTTACATACATTTCAAGGGACAGAGAACAAATTTACAATTGCAAGTTTTTTCTAAAGAAAATGCTCTAAGAAAAGGGATGTCAGGGGCCTATAGTCAGGAAGAAATCTGCCTAAAGTTTAGCCAAGCTGAGGGGAACATTAAAGCTGCCCTGGTCAAGACTGTATCATTAGAACAGCTACAGATGCATACATTTCAGCCATTAGAGTTGCTGACTAGAAGACTCCATTGTCGAATTCCTGTCCCCATTTCCATAAAATCATCTATCATAACACATATGTACTTGTGTGTGTATGGGGTGGTGGGTTCTTTATAAAGTACCTTTTGGGACTTTGAAAGGGTCGTTATTGTTTTTCCTGCTTGCGATGGACTGAATGTGTTGCCCCAAAATTCACATGTTGAAGTTCTAATTCCAATGTTATGGTATTCAAAGGTGGGGACATTGGGAGATAATTAAGTCATGAAGGTGGAGCCCTCGTGATGGGATTAGCGCCCTTATAAGAAAAGGCCAGAGGGCTAGGTAGCTCTCTTTTGGCCATGCGAGGATACAAGGCAGTCTTTAACCCAGAAGAGGGCCCTCGCCAGAACCCAATAATGCTGGCACCCTGATCTGGGACTTCTGGCCTCAAGAACTGTGAGAAATAAATATTTTTTGTTTAAACCACTCAGTCTGCCAGTCTGTGGTATTTTGTTATAGTAGCCCGAGCCAACTAAGACATTGATCACTATAGGCTCCAATGTCGCCCTATTTACAGCTATATTATCTTCAATACTATCAACAATAGTACCAGTGACTGGCCTCCAGTGACGGGCTACCCGACCTCATTTAATGATGATCCAAAGAATAAATTTCAAGGACAGCAACAAACCCCCCAGTTAACTCCCTCTCCTCTACTGCACTGGGACTATGTCTGAGTATATTGATTGTAAAATCTCAATGGAATATAGAGGGATCCCCCTGGAGCACCACAGGTCTTGCATCTCATAAGACTACATTCAATTAGCTTTCTAAAATTGAAAAGTCACTGCCAATTCTGTAATTTAAGTAATTGAATGCCTGAGGAAAGAAGGGCCACTGCAACAGATGGGGAATGCAGACCTTCAAGCCATTCCCTCACTTTGGCTGAGCCGGTGCTCCAGAGCCGAAATAATGGTGATGTATGCCCTCATGCTTCTCCGGAGAAGCCAGCAAGATTGTGACCCCTCAGTTTGAGAGTACAGCCTCTTGGGTTCACAGGGCACAGAACTAAGCCAGCTAGACTTCGATTACTGACCTCATTTTCTACCTACTCAACAAGAAAAGTAATATACTTCATTCTTCCAAATTAATCTTCTAAGTCATTAAAAAAAATAAATGTCACACAAGCAGATCTTCAATGTAATGACAAAATTAATTGGATAAGGATGAGGGAGAGAGGTCCTCAAGATCATAAGAAAGAAATGGAAGGCAATACACCAGAAGCAGCAAAAAAAAAATATATGTATATATATATATGTATATCTTTTCTTATAACCCCAGCTCATAATCAATGGCAGTTAACACACAGAGGACCACTTTTTACCATTAGCTAATTAATTCTCTTTACATCCTTCTCAGAGATAACCATCCCCACAACCCCTTCCACCTACCCATGTGGAGATAAAGCTGGATGTTCAAAACATATTCTTAGAATGGTAAGAACTGAAAATTGAATTAGATTCTTATGTTTCTGCCTGCTTATTGAAAACTTAGATTTCCATTTTAAGATATTTTCTGAAATTGGACTTCCCCAAAGCTTACTTTTACAAAATGGTAAAATTGACACCAACTGAGATGACCTCAAGCCACCAGGAAACAAGCTGTTTAGGGAAGATGTGAAGAATTTTGCTGAATACAGAGTTCCAATAGGATTTCTATCTGTAGTCCTTCTCTTTATGAAAATAGTAATAAACCAATTGCTTGTCAATCCAATTGAGTATATAAATTCTCTATTTTCTTGCTAGTTCTCTTCCTCAATAACAGCATAGCGTTTAAACATCACCTATACCATCACCTTAAATGAAGCAGTAGCTATGAGCAGTAAAGTCAGAACAGATGCACATTAAGTATGGCTTTGAGGGTCAAGATTTCACTTCACTTAAAAATTATTACTTTCAGATAATATTTATTAACTGTCATAAGATAGTAGCTATTAAGCATATCGAATATGTCAATCATGTAAAGGAATCAAACTCTGCCTGGGCTACCAAATTTAGTTTCTATCTTTAAAGTCATAGACTTTATATTAAATAATATCTAATTTTTAAAGAAGGAATACAGTCACATGCTTGAAAAATACAAAATCTAAAAAATATATTTTAAAAATGTCCCTCCAACCCTTGTCCCAAATCCACCCAATTCCCTCCACCATCTTGTAACACAACAGAAAATTGCTATTATTAGTCCCTTTGTGTCATACCAAGGTTTCTTTTTGCATATCCACTATTTATTTTAATTTAATAAATGCTTCTCTGATTAAAAAGCTGATGTAAAACAGAGCACAAAGCAATATTAAAAGAGAAGCAAAAACTAATTTGATGACAAATCATTCTTTTGTTAAAGTAGATAAATTTTTCCACACCATTTTTTCCCCCTTAATATAGCTGAAGCTTTATAATTCTTATTTCCCAATACTCCATTTTTAGCTAATGGTTCAATCAAGAAACATGCCTGTTTGTTTCCAACAGGTAAAGTGAAATTTGACCAATAATTGTGAGTCAGACCTGAGGGGTGATCTATTTTCTGGCTAACAAGCATCTACAGAAAAGAAATGTGCACTGTTATTCTCTATTCTAGCATTGGTGTTTCACAGGGATGCTAATTAATTAGAGGAGTGAGACCTTATCAGACCTGAAAAGTCCTTTGAGATTTCATCTCAAAATAGAGTTCTAACTTTCTCAGTTATACTAGTAACTGAGATTGCAACTGCAGAGGAGGTAAGAAATTACTGGTAATTATCAGCTAAACTGATACAAGAAGCAGAATCATCATAAAAAGAAAGTAGGACAATTTCATATTTCACCGTCAGTAAATTTTTATTGGGCATTGATTTGATGTCCTATATTTGTTTAAACCCCACTCTTCAAATAGATATTGTCCCTGACTTCCAGAAAGTTACAATCTAGATAAAAGTGTGAAAAACTAAAATCAGAACAAAAATCTGATAAAAACTTGTCAAAATTAAAATATGTGTCATAAGAACACTGTTCTTTTCTCAATTAGTGATCGTATTAGTTAGCTATTGCCGTAAATAACCTTGTGTAAAAATCACCCTCAAATTCAGTGGCTTATAGCAAGTATTTACTTTTCTCCCTTATATTTCAGCAGGTTGGTTAGAATGACTTGACTTAGGCTGTCGGTCAGCTGAGCCTGGCTCTAGCCTACAGATTGAAATCAGGTTTGGATCATTCATCTCTTCTTGTCCTTGGGCCAGTGGCAACCCAGGGCATGCTCTTCTCATGGCAAATGGCAGAAGCACAAGAAGGCAAGGTCCCTCAGCTTGTGTCACATCTCATTGGATAATACAAGGCATGTGGCCAGGCTCAATATCAGTGGGGCAGGAAAATACGTTGTGCCCACACCACAGTGGGAGGGCACTGCAAAGGTTCACGGCAAAGCAGGTGGGTACACAATTTATAACAAGACAATGAAGAACTGGGAGCAATATTCCAATCTATGACAGTGGTAAAGAAAATTGGCATTACATCTTCAAAGATTTAGCAAAAGTTTGCCATACCTTGACTGTCTAGCTATAGAAAAATACCAAGAATTGCCAGATTTAGGTTAAACATTACCTTTGGTCGGTAGATATATTTTTACGTTTATTCAGGCATTTGCTCTTCCAAAACTTCCAAAAATATCTATTGTTGCTGTTTGTCGTTGTCACTGTTCTGCTGCTATCACTTTGTTTAGTGACTCTCCTGAACTAACTAGTTAAAGTCTGTTTCTTAGTCATGCGTAGCCACTAAAGTCTCTGCTTGGCTAGCTTAATGGTCAGCTAATGAATGGACAGAGGTTTCCTCAAGTTCCTGGAACCAATAAGTGTTCCAGCCTTTGCCGAGGGGCTCTGTGTATGTTGGGGCATGCCTTAGTAGGCAGTTTACAACTCTATCTTAGCCTTCATTTCCTGCTTGCAGAGATCCTCAAGGTCAGCCAGAGATGAGAACTTGAGGCCTTCTTGGGTATATCCTGAGCATGCACACAGCCCTGTATATGGGCATGGCCTTGCAGATTCCCCGGAATATGTTGGAGCTATTCAAAGCCTTCCTTGGACATGTAATTCCTCTGTTTTTCCTTTAAAATTTTTTTTGCTCAGCTTGTTGTCTGCCGCACTGTTACCACTGCCAGAGGCAGCTGTGATATTAAGCAATTGTGCTCTGTTTTGGACAAATACTCCTGAGAAAAACGTTATTTGCCTTGGGTAAACACTGAGTTAGGTCAAATAAAGACAAGCACTGCAAGTGGAGTTTCCCAGGGAACTGCCAGACAGGTCAAATCATGACAATTCTCTGGGGTTGAGGTTTAACGGGAGATCCAATCACATTCTACCCCTCCTCATGGTTGATAGTCTTTTGGTTTTTACTGTGATGGTGGAGCTGCTGGTTTTCAAGCCTCCCACAATGCTGGCAAGAGGGGCATGGGAAT
Source organism: Diceros bicornis minor (assembly GCF_020826845.1). Taxonomy (NCBI): domain Eukaryota; kingdom Metazoa; phylum Chordata; class Mammalia; order Perissodactyla; family Rhinocerotidae; genus Diceros; species Diceros bicornis. Next base: position 50,977,181 of record NC_080759.1, on the reverse strand, counting down.
AGGGTAAGTTAAACCACCACTATTAATCAAAATGTCAGAAGACAAAGACAAAGAGAGAACATTGAAAGTAGCAAGAGAAAAGCAACTCATCCCATGATAGAGATTCTAAATAAGATTAACATCTGATTTCCCATCAGAAATCGTGAAGGAGAGAATAATACAGTGGGATAACATATTCAAAGTGCTGGAAAAAAGGTTGTCAAACAAGAAATCTGTATCCAGCAAAAATATCCTTCAAAACTGAAAGAGAAATGAAGACATTCCTGGATAAACAACCCCTTGCCCACTTCCTAGAACTGAGTCAATTTAGACCCAGAACATACTGCCTAAAAGGATGGCCAAGTCCCCAGGAAAAAGGTGCCTGTGACACCACAGCACGTATAAACCGTAATGATTCCCCTACTCTTTCCACAAAATGACCGGTAGCCGTTTACTCGGACAACTTCACTGAGGAAAAAAGAATACCCAGACATTTGGAGGGCTTTTGGACACAGACTCTGAGTGGACAAATTTTATCCTTGTCAGTAGAACCTAGCCACATGAATGCTGTGATTTCCCCCAATTAAGAAAAAGCAATTGAGCCAATAATAATCAGATCCTCTTCCTCTGACTGCGTCTTAGGAGGAAATGTCAATGAGGAATAGTCATTGCCTCTGATGTAGCAGCCTTGGGAGAAGACCAGTCAGGATCAAGACTGATTCTAATGGATACATGTAGGGGACCCAGCAGGGTGGGGAAGGAAAGTCTCCAACCAGACACTCAGTTTTCTTGTTCAGATGATGATCTGTGTCCCAATTTAAACCTAATGACTTTCCTGTATGACGAATTCAAACAGAAACAGAAAAACCACTACAGCTAAGCATGATGCCAGAGTCCATTAACATCACACCCATTTTCAGTCACATCCATTCTAAGAGAGGACTCCTAAACCATGCAAATAACTTACCTTGGCACAAGAGTAGGAGATACAGGGATGATCAACTCCTATCTTTTCCTCCTCTGTCCACAATGTCCCAAAATATTGCTCTTTCCTTTGAAAAATTTAAGTAGTTGGTTAAGAAATTTCAGACATACGCTAGGGAAAATTTAGATAAGCCTGACTTCAATTTCAGAAATTAGTCTTTCAGCAACTCTATTGCACTAATTGAATGAAACTTAAGCTCTGTTGGATTAACTTGGGGGTGTGGGGCATACAAGAGGAGAAATTAGGACTTCATCGCTGAATACACTTACTTTTACGTGCCTTACAAGGTCATATCTTTGCCCAATTGCATATCACCTTTAAGATTAATCCAGAAAGTTTCTATGTGGTAATTGGAACTGGATCTGGGCCTCGGGAAATATGTAAGATTTGAATGGGTGGATAAAAGATGGAAGTTTTATATGAAAAAGGGGGAATATGAGCAAATTTACAAAGTAAATTGACAAATTACAGGGAAGTAATTACTCATTGGACCACTGGATAGGGATGAGGCATGATTGATAAGAGGTAAGATTTGGGAAAGAAATGCTTTTTAATTTGCTAAATGTTAAATTTTTAAACAAATATCAGCTTATTTAATTTTATTTAGTCCTTACGACTAAGGTAGGTAATGTTTTAAAGATAAGGAAATTGGGATTCCAAGAGGCTAAATAAATAGTTCAAGATCACACAACTAAAAGGTTGGCAGCCTCAAGATTAAAACCCAGGTTGAACAGATAAATCTGTCCCACACAGCCTCCATGAAATGAAGATTGGAGGAAAACCAGAAACAAATTCAGGGCCACATAATAAAGATCTTCCATTGTTAAATAAAGATAGTGAATTTTATTCTGTAGGCAAAAGGCTACCAAACTTCTGCATTTCAGGAGTGCTGATTAATGTACAGTGTGGTTCTGATGGAAAACAGGACGATTAGTTGGGAATGAAATGGTTGTCCTCAGGTGAGCGGGCTTTGTCAGAACTACGGTGCCCCCCCTTGTCTCGTTGCCTCATCCTTCTCTTTTCATGCTTGCGGGGCCAATGGAAGCTTTCCAAAACATGCAACCCACAAGTGCATTTCATTTCTCCGCAACAGTCTTTTTGTTTTTCTTCAATCAGGCAAAGGATATCTTGGAATTATACTTTTTGTCTTATCTCTCTAACCTCTTCACTTGTCTTTCTAGTGCAAGTTATTTTGCATAAATTTATAAATATTATACTACAGGCTAGAAACTTCTACATCTTCAGAGGTGTCGTAAAGAGCCTTTAGCTGTAGCTTGTCGCCTAAGCATTTGAAATACATTTGGGCAAAACAGAACCCAAAGGACACATCTATGTTCATTGCAGCATTTTTCACAATAACTAAGAGATGGAAGCCATCCAAATGTCCATCAAAGAATGAATGGACAAAGAAAATGTGGTATATACATGCAATGGAATATTACTTAGCCTTAAAAAAGAAAGAAATCCTATCCTATGCTATCACATGGATGAACATTGATAATTGAAGCCATCATTTAAGTGAAATAAGCCAGTCACAAAAAGGCAAATACTGCACGGTTCCACTTATATAAGTACCTAAAGTAGTCAAACTCATGTAAACGGAAAGTAGAATGGTGGTTGCTAAGGGCTGGAGGGAAGGGAAAATGAGGTGGTGGTGTTTAACAGGTATAGCCAGTTCTGCAAGATAAGAAAGTTCTAGAGATTTGTTACACCACAATGTGAATATACTTAACTCTACTGAATTGTACACTTAAAAATGGTTAAGATGATAAAATTTATGTTGTGTTTTTTCCCACAATTAACAATTTTAAAAGATTAAAATGGGAAAAAAAAACTTAATCAAAGAAGCATATCCTTAAAGAACTATTTGGTGATTAAACATCTTGCCAAATAGGATAAGAAAAAGCTCTTATTAAGCCAAAAAAAATTTAATAAATAAATAATAATAAAAGAGAACCCAAGAGAGCTACTGATAGAGCAGAGCTTTGCACCTCCCTTGGGTCAAGGAAGGCACCTGATGACAACCTCAAGTGTGAGGAGGGCAAAGAGGACAGGGTCCCCGTCAGAGGTTGACAACCACTATGTTTACTGATACATCAATCAAGCCCTCCACATCTTTATTTGCTTTATTGCTTTTTCCCTCTCCCCAGACCCTGGTTCTAAAAGCAGACATGATGGATGCTCTTGTCGTATTGCGAGCCGATAACTGTCACACTTCCCCTCCCGTTCTCACTATAATTTCCTTTAGGAGGTTTGGCTTGCTACTGGTGGAGTTCGAAGAAAGCTTTTCTTGTCAAACTTAGGAGAAAATAGAGAGAAGAAATATGGATTTGTGACTCCAGTTTAAATGAAGAGGTAGCACTTCCCCTGGAAATATTAAATTAGGGGCTGTGATTCAAGATTCCAGGTCTTACTAGGTTACTCAGCTTTCTCTTAAGAAGCAGGAGTTGCAAGACATTTTCAATATTTACCAAAAAAATGGAAAAATCATTTCAGCGCTCCTGTGAGAATTAAGGAGAAAATGGCATAAAAATACATTTCATTTCACAGAATTCCAACTATCTCAGGTACCCAAGGCCTTTGGAATTATTATTTGTGAGCATGGCCTTTCCAGGGAGACTATGTTAGCTTACGAAAGAAGCATCCATAGGGCATGTCTGGCCAATCACGAAGCAGCTGGGAATGTCATGGTGGGCATAATTGATGGGATCAAATCGAACACAAGTCTTGGAGGCAGATCAATCGATCTTGTTGAAAAATGCAGGGCAGCTCTGACAGCCAGTATCAAACTGACAAAATAGGAAAGACAAAGGTGAGTTTGATTCTGTTCTTAAGCTATTCTGAAAGCAACTAATCGAATGATGTTCAACATCTAAAGAGTTTACAATTCAATGTTTAGATGCTACTGTAAATGTGTCTGTGCAAAATTAAGAAATATGGAAGCTCTGTGGATGGTCACTCCAATGCAATAATATCATAGGAGCCCCTGCTTTAAAACGTCAACATATTGAATTCATGCCCCCTGTTGATTCACAGGAAATGTCAGCTTCCAGGAGCTGAAGGAGAAGAGGATGATTTTAGAAGGGGTGATTTCAAATTGGAGGAGTAATTCCAAAATGTTCGGAGAGTTTGTTCAGGTAAGCTCCAGTGGGCACCATCTTCATCCCCTTGGAGAAACAAAATTAGGCTGCAAACCTCAACCAGAGAAAAAAATTCCCACAAGATGACCTACCTTTCATTTTTTTCAAATCCTGTTCTGTTTCCTAGAATTTTACAGATTTTAACTCAGCGTAGACATAAAAGATTAATATCAAAGTTGAGTTCTTAGAGGGGAAAGAAAACTTTGCTTCAGTTTCTCTTTGGCCCTGGTCTATTGTTAAACAATTTAAAGTTAAAGATGCTATCTGAGATCCAGGCAGCAATTTTATTACAAGTGCCTTTTGAAAGTTCACAGAAGGCTGCAATAATAAATGTCATTTTCATTAGAATAATGTGAAAGGTTACACACCACAGAATAAGACTAGGCTCGACTGCCGTTTACCACTCTTTTTGAATTTCCCAGAGTGCATAGCTCTCCTTCAGACCCTAGAGCCACAACACCTCACAGGCAAACCAAATTGAGTAGACATAAAAGAAAACTCTAAGGAACAGAACGCACGGTGCCTCAGCAGAAGAAATCCTACAGAAGTTAAACATTCTCTCAATTTAAACAAGAACAAAAAACTTGCCCAATCTTCAGCATTATATCTGGGAACACACTTCTAAATCTGCAATATGTTCTGAGCCAAACAATATAGGAATAGCAAGAGCCCTCTTTTCTGAACACATAAGGTCATTAAGACCACAGAAAAGACCATCACAGAAAGGAGGAGAAAGCATGCGTGTGTGTGTGTGCGTGTGAATGTGTGCACACTCAGGTGTGTGTTGAGCATTTACAAGGATTCCTGGCAAATTTTAACAACTCTAAAATGTCACACTAATTTGGTTTCTTGTTTATCGTTTAAAAAAAATAGATATACTGTACCAGGATTCCAGGCCGAAATAAAACTTCCTGTGGCAGAACCAAAGTAAGGGAACAATGCTAGGGGGCATCATTATGACGCTGGGAAGTTAGACTTCATAAGTAATTGTATATCATCATTTTATCCTCTTTATACGGCACTTTCAATAAGGTTTTAAACAATGAAATGGTTTAAAGTATAAATCTAAAGATTTTAAGAGAAATAATGGAAATAGGGTAACTTTTAACGAAGTGTAAAATTATTATCAAAGCATAGGAAGGTGCAAGACCCTTGCAAATAATAGCCAATGTGTATTGGATGCTTCCATCTCAAGGTCTTTGAATAAGCTGCCTCTCTCTAGCTATCTGTCCCCAGAACCTGCATGCTCCCTCTCTCAACTTTATTTGGAACTCAACTCACATGCCACCTCCTGAGAGAGCTCACCTATGACTCTCTAACAAGAGAGTATATACCTCCCCTCTGATGGACAATTTTATGTGTCAACTTGGTTAGGCTATGGTGCCCGGTGGTTTGGACAAACAGTAGTCCAGATGTTGCTGTGAAGGTATTTTGTAGATAAGATTAATATCTACAACCAGTTGACTTTAAATAAAGATTACACTTGATAACGTGGGTGGGCCTCATCCAATCAGTTGAAGGCCTTAAGAGCAAAAGCAGAGAAGAAGGATAGCTGACCCCATGGTGTAATGGTTGAGTGTGGTGAGCTCCACTTCGGCAGCCTGTGTCCGTGGGTTCGGATCTTGGGCGTGGACCTACACCACTCGTCAGCTGGGCTGAGGCAGCGACCCACATACAAAATAGAGGAAGATTGGCACAGATGTTCGCTCAGGGCAAGTCTTCTTCACCAAAGAAAAAAGCAGAGAAGAAGGAATTCTGCCTCAATACTATAGTATAGAAACCCTGTCTGAGTTTATAGCCTGCTGACTTGCCCTACAAATTTTGGACTCAAGACTGCAACATCATCTCCTGCCTGAGTTTCCAGCCCGCCCCACAGATTTCAGACTTGCCAGCCACCACAAATCCACAGTTCCGAGAGCCAATTCCTTAAGATAAATCTCATATATAAATATATATACGTATGTGTGTGTGCACATCTCCTCCCTTATTCCTTTTTTCTACTTCATCATTCTTCATTAGAAGTGTCAGCATCAGCTAAGATACATAGGGATTGTTTGTTTATTTTTTACTAGTACCTAGAACAGTGTCTGGGACCTAGCAGGCACTCAACACACGTTTAGGGGATGCGTCAATGGTGTGCTGACTTCTGCCAGTCACTGTTTTAAATGCTTTGCAGGGAATAACTCATTTGCTACTCCCAGCTAGCCTGAGGTTAATGCTGTGTTTTGCTCCTATTTTGCAGATGCTGAAACTGTGGCAGAGAGCAATAAAGGGACTCCCCAAAAGTCACGCAGCTGGCACGAAATGGAGCTGGTCATTGAAACCAGGTAGCTGGGCCCCAGAGTCCAGACGCTCAAACTCCACATTCTAAAACCCCTCGGGGGACTTTTCAGCTGCCCGAGGACATCACCCGGAGAGGGGAAATCCTCACTTAGAAGCTATAACAATTAATGACATATAATAATAAGGTTAAAATACTCTATACATCTGTGATCTTGTGATTCCATGTGATCTGGGGGAATGTTACAAATCACTCTGCTAGACAAAAAACAAGGTATTTTTAATTTAAAGAAGAAAGAAGAAAAGATAGAGAAAGGGAACACCGAAAATCATAGGATATTTCATAGAGTTTAATAAAAATCAATTTCAAAAATTCAAGTAGAGCAAATTGCTCCATTGCAAAGAGTCTAAAAGGAAACACAGCTGAAAGACCACGGGAGACATTTGAAAAGGAAACCACCTTTATAACATCACAAATATCCTAGTGAGGAAGAAACAAAAAAAGTAGTGAAGGAAACCAGAGAGGAGGCAGAAGCACAGAGAGAGTCTCTAGTGAGCCCTGGAATGTGAAGCAAGATGGAAATTATGGCCAGGGTTAGAACACTTTCCCTCAGGCCATACCTTCCACCGGGTCCTATATCCCAGATCCTGGTTCTGAGCCTCCAAGCTTGGCTAAAAATCTACTAAGAGTTTCTGGGACTCTGTCGCCACCTAGAGGTCTCACAGTGAATAAAATGAGATAACTGTGAAGTGCCTGGAGTACAGCAAAACTTGTAGCTATGATGGTCACTGTAAGTCCCTGAGAAACTAGCTTTTACGCGTTTTGTAAGCACTTAGCAAAGGAAGTGGCAGAACCTAGAAGCCAGCAGGGTTAATAATAAGCATGTCAGCCATCGAGCTTTCCCTTGGGATATTGGGTCTTGATTTCAGCAAGATTTTTGACAAAAATTTCATGGATAACTTTGTGGGCAATATAAAGAAATATATGCTTGATTGTTATATGGTTAGTTAGCCTGATAGCTGATTAAGCGATGGCATACAAACATTGTGGATTGTATGTGATGACAAGCTGACATTGAATCTCAGTGGCACTAGACCAGGGAGCTACTGGTACTGCCAGGCTGCTGTGCGATTGCCTATATACCTGATCCCGTCTTTCTCTATCATTAATAGCTGCTCCCTCTGAATATTTCCCCCTTTTCTCCCTCTCCTCCTGGGCTTCTGTGTAACTTTTTCTGCTACTGGTAGAAAGGAGAGGGGAGTCAGCCTCTGGAGCAGAGGCAAAATTTCACGTCTGGACCACATCCACTGCTCTGATGATGTCCAGCTACAGAGACCCAAGGGATCGTGGCTGCCATGGTTGGTATATTTGATGGTGGCAACTTAGCCCAAGACCCTCAACTGAACACTGCCCTTCTGATCTTGAGGGTCTACACGGGTGACATGGTATGACCAAATCCTCACCCCTAGCAGGGGGTCCACCCCCAAGCCTTTATATGGAATTCCTTTGTCTTTTAGGGGCTACTTGAAGATCTAGACCTGCACTAGCTAATCCATTGCCATGGGAAACCTAGGATTCCCTGTCTTGTCAGTCTATTACCCACAGAAAACAGGTAGGAGATGGGGCTCTAGAGATGGCCATGGCACTCTCCTAACCAGCTCTGCCACCTTACCATCTTCTACAGGACTTCCCTGATGCCCTTGAAGCTTGTCTATAGGTACTGCCACTGAACAACCACCAGGTGAAATTGGACCTCGGGCCCTAAGTTCAGAAACATCACAGTCTTTAGGGAAAATAACGTCCAGGGGCTCCTTCCTCAGTGGAGAGAGAAAAGGGGTAGCTCTTCACACTCTACTGCTCTCTGAACACCTTCCACCACATTCTTTTCCTAAGGACCCCTCCTTTTCTTTACAAATCTCTATTATTTTTATTTTTTTGTGGTAAGAACAGTTAACATGACTTCTACCCTCTTAGATTTTTAAGTGTACAATGCAATATTGTTAACTACCGGCACAATGTTGTACAGCAGGTTTATAGAACTCATTCATCTTGCATTACTGAAATTTTGTACCAATTGATTAGCAACTTCTTGTTTCCCCTGTCTCTCAGCCCCTAGCAACCAGCATTCTGCTCTCCTTGGAGTAGGGAAGACACAGTGAGGCTGCCAGCTTGTTCAGCAGTGTTGGCTCTGGTTGGCAAGGTCTCCTTGGAGCCCAGACATTCATTCACAGTCAGCGCAAGTGGTTAGGAACAGTGTTTAATGTCTCAAGTTCTTGCTACAAAAGCCTTCGTAGAACCGTATTACACAGCTTACCGTAAGTCAGCAGTGTGATGTGGCTGCTCGTTAGTTACATGCTGTAAAAATACTGAACTGCTCATAATCGTCAAGGCTCTTCCACTTCCTGACCACATACAGCATTGCATTGTGTATGCCAAAATGCCTTTCCCTTTAAGAAGATTCAAGAAAGCAGAGACTAGTTCCGGATCGGGTGCCATCAGGAAGGCGAGAGAGAAGGAATTCAGTGATTGGATCTTGGTCATTTTCACCTAGGAGTGAGGAGGATTAAAGTGGACTCCAGCCCACTGCTTTTAAAATTGCAGGGCTCTATAATAAGACTCTCCCAAGTCCCTTTTACCTAGCTGCCCCATGGTTCTTCCGATGTCCGCTTTCCCACATTGTAACAAGCTAAATAAATCTAACCTTGTTTGACTCAGTGTATTCCTGTTGATCTTTGGCTGAAGAGAATGGAAAGGGAGACACTGTTGATTGTGACGTATTGATTGGAGAGAGTCTTTAGTCTTCTTGAACGTCAATGTGCATATGAATCACCTGATGATCTTGTTTAATTGCAGATTTGGACTCAGCAGGATGGGGTTGGAGCCTGAGATTCTGCATCTCTAACAATTCCGGTGATGCCCATCCTGCTGGTCTGAGGCACACAATTTGAGTAGCAAGGCTCTGGTCCACTGGTTCTCAAATAAATAGGCTGCCTGTTTCAATCCCCTGGAGAGCTGCAAAAAACACTGATGCTTGGGTCTCACCCCAGGGATTCTGATGCAATCCGTACAACAAGGCAGATGAGTCCAATATGAAGCAAAGTCTGAGAAATTTTGTCTACTATTCTGTGGTGGAGAGTGGAAGGTATTAAAGAGTTAAATTAGCAATTTCAAGGAAAACTGTACAGAAGAGCTGGGGGATGTAAAGGGAGAGAGACAAAACAAGGCAAGAGAACATGCAGAATTGGGAAATAGTTTGCCTTCTTTGGATCACAAAAGCAAGTGAGGTGAGCCAAGAATAGTGGGGCACTAACTAAGGTCATAGGTCTCAGGCTAGTTTAGAGTGTCTTTACTCCAGTCTATGTTACCCTGATAATAGGGCTCTTACCACATGATAATGATATTATTATAAGAAATCCATATGTGAATTAAATGAACAGTAATTAGAGAAAGAGTTCTAATAGTCTAGTCAGCTCCAATGTGAAGAAGGGTCAGGGAGGACAATGGAGGTTTTGAGCCACACAAAAGAATGAAGACATAAAGGAGAAGAAGATGAATTATGTATAAAAGGGCTCAGGAGCCTGTGTTCTTCAAGAGCTTCTGGGTTCTGCTGACCTATAACTTCTCCCACTTCCTCAGGTCAAATCAATATATGTAATAAATTATGTAGTTGCTTCTCTCATCTTTCTACTCTCCAGTTATCACTCCTGGAAAGCAAAAGGCATGTGCTTAACCTCTGGTGCCCAGCATGAGTCTGCTCCTTGACTTACTGTCTCAATCCTTACCCTCACCCAGGGCATTGGGTTTGACCACAGTAGGGATTAGAATCAGAAGCCAAGATAACTATCATGAAATACAGTGATGAGTCCCCACTGCCACACACTCTGCAACAGCTACACCTACTGGTGCAAGAGCCCAGCATCTGTAGGAAGTTTCACCACCAGCAGTGTCTACGAGGGACGACTGCCTTTGCTTTGGGTGCCTCTGCAGAAGCCCCCAAGGTGAATTTTTCACTCTCCAAGGAGTCTGTATTTAAATCAGACCATTCCAAACATACTCTGCAATTTTGATAAAGATCTGTTGTTTGCTGAGCCAGATAAATGAACTGATACAAATATACAGAGAACATTTTTATGTTTAATATCAGATTCTGATAGATATGGATGGTAACGTTCACTCTACCTCCTTCCATGTCCCTTTCCTGGGATCCTAGGCAGTCTTAAGCTTGTGCTTTTTCCTTCAGCAAAACCACAGGAACAAGGACAACCTCCTTCCAACATCAAAGCCCCTCGATTGCTCTAACAGTGGAGCAGAATTCTGCTAAATAGTTTGCAAGGACCTTAGCCATTCAAGGGAAATTAGTGGTGACATATTTACTGTTTAATATTGTTCTGTTCTCCACTTCTCAATTTCTCTACTGATTATGTGTATAATCCCAAGAAGAGCTCTCATAGCACAAAGAGCAGCTCTGATCATGACTGCCAAGATCAAGGCTTATTTGTCCTGATGGTGCTGTGGGAATTATCAGAATGACAAGACCAGCCTCCTGGGTGACATCAGATGACAAGATGGCCTCAGATCCTGGCTGCCTCGGGGCTCAAATTCCAGAGCACCCAGGCCTCTCAGCTCCTTCTTGTTGATCCCTTCAATTTCATTCTTGAGTGATTGTCCCTCAATCACGTGAAAGCTCACAATAGCGCTATATCCCTTATTGTGAATTAAACATCTGAGTGTGTGTTTTGATTTTCAACTCAGGAAAGGGAGAAAGATGAGCAGGCAGAGATAGGTGCGGGGCACAGAAGAATGACTTTCCCTCTCACAAGCAGCCCAACTCAAGATGCTACCTTGTGCTTTGTGCACCTCTTACTTCTCTCTCCCCTGGGGCCCCCTCCCATTTCTAGCCAGATAAGAAACAAGCAGAGGGGCCAGCAGAGACCCCGGGCTCCCTGGGAGAAATGGCGTCCAAGAGGCTTGCCAAACAGAGGCCACAATTGTGACGGATGCTGCCCGTTTTTTCAGTCCTCCCAAAGGACAATCCTTCAGAGCGTGCTGATTTGTTCTTCCTTCCTCTCATCAGTCTTTGCTGCTTGTAGTTAATAGAAAGAGGAGAAGATATTTGCAAACCATACTTCTGATAAGGGCTTAATCTCCAAAATATATAAAGAACTCATGCATCTCAACAACAAAAAAACTAACAACCCAATTAAAAAATGGGCAAAAGACCTGAACAGACATTTCTCCAAAGAAGATATACAGATGGCCAACAGACACATGAAAAGATGTTCAAAATCACTATCAGGGAAATGCAAATCAAAACTACAATGAGATATCACCTCACGCACGTCAGAATGGCTATAATTAACAAGACAGGAAACAACATGTGTTGGAGAGGATGTGGAGAGAAGAGAACTCTCATACACTGCTGGTGGGAGTGCAAACTGGTGAAGCCACTATGGAAAACAGTATGGAGATTCCTCAAAAAATCAAGGATAGAACTACAATATGATCCAGCTATTCCACTGTTGGATATTTATCCAAAGAACTTGAAAACACCAATTTGTAAAGGTACATGCACCCCTGTGTTCATTGCAGCGTTATTCACAATAGCCAAGACTTGGAAGCAACCTAAGTGCCCATCAAGGGACGAATGGATAAAGAAGCTGTGGTATATACACACAATGGAATACTACTCAGCCATAAGAAACGATGAAATCCAGCCATTTGTGACAACATGGATGGACATTGAGGGTATAATGCAAAGTGAAATAAGTCAGAGGGAGAAGGTCAAATACCGTATGATTTCCTTCATTAAGTAGTAGATAATAACAACAATAAACAAACACATAGGGACAGAGATTGGATTGGTGGTTACCAGAGGGGCAGGGGGGAGGGAGGAGGGTGAAAGGGATAATTCGGTACATGTGTGTGGTGATGGGTTGTAATTAGTATTTTGGTGGTGAACATGATGTAATCTATGCAGAAATAGAAGTACAATGATGTACACCTGAAATTTTTACAATGTCATAAACCAATGTTACTGCAATAAACAAAAAATTTTAAAAAAATAAAATAAAATAAATAAAAAAAAATAGAAAGAGGAAAAGCCTTTGGAGCACAATCAGAAGTGAAAGTCTCGTCAGCATCTCTTCCTCAGCTCCGCATTGTTCCTCGCTCATTTTTCTCCTTTCACCTCGCTCGCTCACATCGCATGACCTTCCAAAAGAGAACCGCTAAAAATAGCAACAGTTGTAAAACAATGTTTTATGCGTTATTCCACATGCATATCTGTCTCAGGGTAGGGAAAGCATTTCCAAGCATAGAAATAAAGAAAGAAAATGTAAAGTAAAAGATTGATGGTCTTGATCACATAAAAATTTTAAATGTTTATGCAGCAAAAGCTGCCAAAAGCGAGATCTGAAAAGCACAAACTAGAAGGAAACTGGTACGCCGTAAATAACAGACAATGGGTCATTACTCCTAATACATAAAATCTCTTCCACAGCAGAAACAGATGAATATGCCAGTAGGAAAATTGGCAAAATGTGAAAAGGTGATGCACTAAAGAAAAAATACACGTGGACAATGAAAGCATTTCTTAGAGTTCAACCTATGTGCAAATAAAGGAAATGGACTTCAAACATCAGTGCCATTTTTAACCCATCATATAAGCAATTATTGTTATGATAATATTCAGTATTAAAGTTATGAGAATGTGGCTATTTATATGCCACTGGGCGGAATGTTACCTGCTATATTCTTTTTAATAGGAAATACACCAATATGCATTAAATCCTTAAAAATCTATATTACGTTTGCCTTCCTAATTCTACTTTTAAGGATTTAGTTTGAGGAAATAATCAAAAATATAAACCATTATTTATTAATATAGATGTTAACCACAGGGTTATTTATGAAGAAGAGAAAGAGAAAGAGAAACAACTTATAGATGTGCAGTCTAAATTTCAAACATAAATATGATGAAATATCCATAGCAAGGAATATTTGTCATCCATTAAAAGTTATGTTTTAAAAGAATATTTGATGACATGTGAATATAAATACTCACATTATAAAGGATGAGTTAAAAAGTTATAAACAATATGGACCATAAATTTATTTTTGTAAGTTTGTTTGAATGTGTGTGTGTATGTGTGCATATGTGAGTGTGTGTTTGTGTATCCCTAGAAAGCTCAACACATATCCAGTGATGATCCAAGAGTGGTGTGACCATTCAAGACTAAAGTTTCTCACGGGAGCTTTTTTCTATATTCTCCCAATCTATAACGAATATACACTTCTTTCATAAATATTGTCAGAAAAAAATAAATGGTATTTTTTAAAGTTATATATGTTTTTAATTGATCAAAATGTTGTATTCTGCAACAAAATATTCAATCCACTTTTTATTGCATTCATATCAAAATGCCAATCAAAGATGCTGTGACCCTGGAGGAAGAGAATAATTCTGCTTGATGAACCCAGCAGATACTATGCCCACTGCACGTGGTCGCACCAGCAGATAACTCTTTCAATAATGTTTGGAGCAGTTATCAGCCTCTGGAAAATGAATGTGGGCTCCTAGTGTCCAAATTAAGGTCTATGGATGACCATTATGAAGATCTCAAATATTTTTGAAACATTGCCTATTTAAAATCAGGCTGTAACTAGAAAACTTTTAATATACAGCAAAAAGTTAAAAAAAAATTGCAAGACAGAAATTGCTTTGAATTCTATAGGATAAAAATGCCTATTGTAATTGAATTGTGATGTATGTGTGTTTCTTCTTCTTCATCTAGAATTTTTCTCCTAAAACTGTCAGATGTAAAGTGGTTTAGAGGCTCCACCCTCAGTGTGGTAAGGAAGTAGACTGTAGGGAGAGGTATCATGTACACATGGCGGCCCTAAGCAGCATATGGCCAGGCTCAAATATGGCATTTTTCTATATGCTGACCCAACTGAAAAACAGAAATTATAAAATAATTCTACATCCAGTGATAGGACACTTTCCACATGGAATTCTCCATCTGCTGTCATTTAAGATATAGTCTCTCAATTGGTCTAATTGAGTCTCGGTCTTCTCTCGTCCTTTTGAGAAATGGCAGTACCTTTGCAGTTCGCCATTTATGGTAAACTGCGTCTTTTCCAAAGTGCAGCAGTGCATGGCTCCCCAAAAGGTGTTAATCCTGGCAAGATTTACCTTTCTCTCCCAGAGCCTTCACTAGAGCACCATTCTGCTTCAGGTGTTCATCATTTTAATGAAGAGGCTTGGAGAGCATCTAGTCAAAACAGACTCAGCACTTTTAGAAAAGCTAATGCCAATTCACTGATCCTTCAGTATTTAAAGGTATTGCACTAGGAAAGATTTCTTGAGCCTTTTCTAAAACTGATGTAAGGCCTCTGATTTTTGTCTCACATTGACAACAGAGTTAATTTAGTCTAGTCACAGGCTCTCTGGGACTCAATTTCTTTCTCAGAAAAATGAGACAGCGGTCTGTGTGTGTGTGTTGTATGTTCTGTGTGTGCATGTTATGTGTTCACATATCAAATATACCCTAGGAGGATACATGCCAAAATGTTAACAGTGTTCACCTCTGGTCAATGAGATGATGGGTGACTTTTTTTTTTTTCTTGGTGAGGAAGATTAGTCCTGAGCTAACACCTGTTGCCAATCCTCCTCTTTTTGCTGAGGAAGACTGGCCCTGGGCTAACATCCGTGCCCATCTTCCTCCACTTTATATGTGGGACACCTGCCACAGCATGGCTTGTTAAGTGGTGCATAGGTCCACACCTGGGATCTAAACCTGCGAACCCTGGGCCGCCAAAGTGGAGCGTGAACTTAACTGCTACCCCACCGTGTCCAGCTCCGATGGGTGACTTTTTAAAAGTCACAAATACATGAAATGTTTAAGGAACTAAATAATACAAAAAAAAAAAAAACCCTCTAGTTTTGCATAATCTACCCTAGATTATAACCCTTTAAATTATTGATAAATGTTCAATATATTCATAAAAAAACAAAACTATTGTCTTGTCTAGAAGTTTTTAAAGATCTAAGATATAGTAAAATAACAGCTTGCATACAGTTTTTTTTTATATAGGAACAATGCAATATTATAATTGGGGTTATGAATTAGTTCCTACCCATGCGGATGAGAGTTCTGAATATTTAATAAAAAAATAAAAACCTATGTAGGTGTGCTGAAATAAAAAAAGAAAACAAATAATTATATACATTGTCCAGAAAGGACAACAAAAATATCCTTCTTTTTTTTCTATTTAATATCGCTGGTATAAATTTACAGAAAATCATCTCAAAGTAAAATCTAAAAAAAGAAAGAATATGTGTTTTTCTGCTATTATTCAGATTCAAGGGGAATTGATAAATTCCTTTTCTGAGCAAGTTATGAACCAATTTAAAACGAAGACAAAAGCAGACAGATAAGCAAAATATTACCAATATTGCTGATAAAGCTGATATTGGATAACGTGGCTGGCCTATGTCTGTTTTAGTAAGCAACTTTCTAATGCTGAATCCCAGAACTGGGCTGACTTATACCCTGAGCCGTCGCAGAACCACAGGGACAAGCCCTCCCTGCTAAGCTAACTCATGCAACAAATGATGGAGTATATTGGATCTCGGTGGACGTGCCAACTCCCAAGGGAAAAGGAAGATGAAGCAGCCAATGTACATGCAATCTCCTCCTTGTACTAAACTCTCTACTCAGGTACATTTGAGGAAGGAATGAGTGAGGGGGTGGGGAGAAGTCATGACTATTATACAGGAAATACTATAGCAGGGACTAAAAAGTGTCTTCTGCCAATCAAAGTAGGTATCTTTGTTCTTAAATGGAGTTTAGCAAGATTGACGGCAAATTCCTCTGTTCTGAAACCAAACTCCCTTTGGCATCTGCCACCACACTCAGGATCCTGTATACCTCAGCCAAATGGCTCTTCTAACTCTCCTGGATGGCTTCTCTGTCATGGTAGATTGGACTGGCCAATGTAGGAACTTCAAAGTTGTCTTTCCCTAGAGCTCAGAGGGTTTTGCAGAACCAGGTCTCCTAAAGCCTATTCCTTAGGGCCCAACCCAGTATAGCCTTAGTTTTCTAGCTTCTGCTTCCTTTGCAGAAGACAAACCCAGCCAAAAACTGGGCCCCTTCCTAATATTACCAATTAAAAGAAGAGAAAAGAATAAAAGGAGACACTTCCACTCTCCCTCTCAAAAAATGTCCCCAGTAAAGTTGCCTCCTCCGGGACTCCTAGATTCATATAATTTCACTCTTCCAGCCAGGGATCCTACACCCATGAACTAGAAAGAAAAAGGGGGAAACTCCACTATTCCCTGGATGGTGGAGTTTTTCTTTTTCCTCCTCTTCCCTATTTCTATGGTGCCTCCATTTTTGCCCTTGTTACCTACCAGAATCCCTCCTCTCTGGAAGTGGGAAAAATAGGAGAAGGCATAGAGTCATAACTTTTTTATTATTTCAAGACCGTTGTTACAAGCATTCATTACTGAGATGGATTAGTTATGCTTTGTGACTTGTACAGTGAGGCCTCATGATAAGATAGGAGCAAATATTTAAATGCAGACAAACTTAGGATCAAATTCTTGCTCCACAGATTACTTAACGATGTGACCCGGATCAAGTTAATTCACTTCCTTAAACCTTTCTTTCTTCTTTTATAAAATAGCAAATAAAACCTCCATCTTGGCACCGTTCTGATGATGAAATGATGTCGCTTCAAGCATGCAATAGAGCACTTAGCATAGTACCTTTCCCCCTCCCTGTTACTTTCAATGTTATTGAAATAAACAGGCTGTCTGCCTCTACACATAACATCCTCTACGTTTGTTCACACTTGCCTCCTCTTCTGTCGTCAAGTGTTACTTCTTGCGGCTGTGTGGCCCTTCAGCTTCTAACCAGCTTCTGCACTTTGCGTAGCATTTTTTGACTGATGGCTAAGGGTGTCTCAGTCCTCTTCTCTTGGAGTAGAGTGCACAGGCTTTGTGACAGCTCATCACTTTGTAGTGGGTATTTGTCATATCTGTGCTGTCCAGGTCCTTTTGAACACCTTCCCTGTGTTTCCACTGGGTCAGTTACTAAGGTAGTGTCTCATCTACAAACCAATGCTACTTTTCTTTTTTTGAAGTATTTTTTTGTTTTGTTTCACTTTCTTTTTTTTTAGGAAGATTGGCCCTGCACTAACATCTGTTGCCAATGTTCCTCTTTTTTCTTTTTTCTCCCCAAAGCCCCAGTACATAGTTGTGTGTCATAGTTGTAGAGTTGTAGCTCTTCTATATGGGACGCCACCTCAGCATGGCTTGATGAGAAGCGAGTAGGTCTATGCCCAGGATCCAAACCGGGGAACCCTGGGTGGCCAAAGCAGAGCACACGGACTTAACCACTGCACCACCAGGCCGGCCTCAAACCAACCCTTCTATATTCTGTTATGTGATGCAGAACTGGATCTCTCTAAATCAAATGTCTGCTTTACCTGCTGTTCTCTGTTGTGTTCTGCCAAAGGGGGCTCTAGAGGCAAACTGCAAGGCTTGTCGAATGAGAAGGAACACCATCCTTCCAGTTTGACTCTTGCTCCAATTAGCCTCACTCAAGCAATGCTTCTTCACCTCGAGAGTAGCACTAGTTCTGGTAGTGGCCATTGGTCCCAGTTTGCAATTTTTCTAACACTTACATGCCTGGCCTCATTGCTCCCCCTCAGAGACACAGTATGCACCAACCAGCCAGCACTCCCTCCAGGAGTCTGGGTCCCTGCCCAATGGGATCCATTCTTCAAGCATCTTAAGCATCTAAGTTATAGCATCTCCAATCTCTTCCTTTTGTTCTCAACCCCTAGGGGTGGCCCTGTCACCTGCAGTGTTACTCATGAATGTATCATTCATGGGATTATTTTTTGCCATTTCAGTTTTCTAGTAAACAATTCCATGTACCTAGTTAGCAAGTCTTTGTACCAAAATATTGCTGTTAAAATTACTGGTGTGATTACTCAACCATAACAGGATCCTGACACAAATTCCCCGTCACGAATCCCGCCTCTCCAAGGTGGGGCCCAGGACTCACTTGCCCAGTGGTCATGTCAGCTCCAGCAGAGGTCAACTGTCCCCGTTTGTCTGGGACAACCCTGGTTTTAGCACTGTAAGTCCCACACCCCAGAAACTCGCACAGTCCCAGGCAAACCAGACAGTTGGTCATCCTACCTGTGGCCCATGTGTCACCAATCAGATGTACATTGCAATATTCAGCAGAGAATAATCCAGGAATTTTAGTTGGATTTAGTAATTCTTTGAAGTAGAAATAAGATATATAGAAAAAGTCTGGCACTCTATTTTTTTTTAACAGCTTTATTGAAGTATAATTGACATACAAAAACATGCACATATTTAATGTATACAATTAATGGCACATTTTAATGCTCAACAAATATAGATATTACTCTTGAAATTTTGTAAGTATATTAAATCTATGATGTAAGATCCTTGAGTGTAAGAACCATATTCTGTACGTGGTCTGTATCCCTAACATGATTGTGTTAGTCTTCTCAGGCTGCCATAATAAAATCCCACAGACTGGGTGTCTTACACAACAGACATTTAGTTTCTCACAGTTCTGGAGGCTGGCAGTTCAAGATCAAGATGCCAGCAGGTTGGTTTCCCCAGAGGCCTCACTTCCTGGCTTGCAGACAGCCACCTTCTCACTGTGTCCTCACATGGCCTTTTCTATGTGCACACATGGAAAGACAGAGATCTCTGGTGTTTCTTCCTCTTCTCATAAGGACACCAGTCCTATCAGATCAGGTCCCCACTCTTACGACCTCGTTTAACCTTAATTACTTCCTTAAACGCCTCATCTGCAAATACACTCACATTGAGGGTTAGGGCTTTAATATACGAATTTGGGGGAGACACAATTCAGTCTATAACATTGATCATAAATGAATTGGGGAGGGGTGGGAGTGTTATCTAGAATCTGTGGGATTCTATCTTTAAATTAATAGATATGAAGTGATTAGGAAAAATCCTTATTTTCAAAATGCAGTTTACTTTTTATTAATTTCAGCATATTAGACCTTACACCTTCTTCCCAATTCCATACCAAATAACTTTCTTTCTTCAGAGATTAGTTTGGGATCCAAACCACTAACACATGAGTTGACATCTCTTGTCCAGAGGAGTGATACAATTTCCAAAGACTGACCATGAAGCATTTTCCGTATCCTTCCAGCAGATCAGAAGTAAAATTTAATGGCTTCATGTAATTTACAATCCTCATATCACGTGTTCAAAATGAATAGCACGGGCTTGCCTATCTGGCTATGAATACCTGTCTTGAACAGTTCCTGAAATTACTGAAAAGGACCACTGTCTATTGTAGGAAATGCATTATTATGATTACAGCCCTACTTCAGGTGCCATTATGTGGTGTTTGTCAATGTGAGGTGTCTCATTAATTAATTCCTTCTGAGCTTTCAAACATGTACCTAAGGATACCATCAGCAGGAAAAGGAAAACAACTTATTCCATGTAAAATGGGGATAATTCCCACCCCTGCAGCTTTCATGAAGCTTAAAATGAAAATGCAGACACGCTAAAAGCCTTGGCACATTTAAATTGAAGGTAAATCTTGGGGTGTATATTTTGCAAGTGAAAAATGTGATGAAATTGCATTTCTGGCAAAGCAGAGGAAAGAATGATAGCTTAATCTTATTAATCTTGTTTTTCTTAAAGTTTAGGCTTTGCAAAGTTGCCACGGCAATCCAAGACAATTGAATCTCCCCAGGACTGAATGATTCATTAAGATAAGGGCAAAGAGT
Source organism: Diceros bicornis minor (assembly GCF_020826845.1). Taxonomy (NCBI): domain Eukaryota; kingdom Metazoa; phylum Chordata; class Mammalia; order Perissodactyla; family Rhinocerotidae; genus Diceros; species Diceros bicornis. The sequence continues at coordinate 50,956,969 of NC_080759.1, read as the reverse complement.
GAAGGTAGTGGGCACATTGGAATTACAGCCCCAGGGCATTACCAAGTAGGAGATATGATTTGCCGCTTAAGGATGCCACTGCCCAGTGTGTTGCCAATAGAAAGTTCTGACGTCTATAAATGTCACCAACTACATAGCTGTTGTCTTGGTAGGGACAATTGTAACCTTATGATCAGACTTACAAAATTCTGAGTCAACTAAACAATTTACTCAGCTTAAAATTAGGAAAAATGCAGATACTAAATGTTAACTCAGGTAAGAGAGAGGCAACAAAAGAATTGCATTCAGTCTTTTAGCTGGCTTAGCCTCCTCGGCCTCTTTAAGCCCCAACACACCCAAAGGCCCATGCCTCGCGTGAGGTGGTTACTACTCATCGTTAAGGTCTCAGTTAAGGTATCACTTTCTCTGGAATGATTGCTCTGACAACCACAATCTAGGAGAGGAATGGAGCTCCACGGTCCCCTGTTCCATTCTCATTGTGGGTCTTCTCGTGCTATTTGACTATTTACTTCTCTGAAACACCCCACTTGGCTGTAAGTTTTATGAGGAAAAGGCATGTGTCTCTCTTCCCTCTTTCATTCATTCATTTACTCAGACAGCGAATAGATATTTTTTGAGCATGTGTTATGTGCTACAACCTGTCTAGAACAGGGACACCACAGTGAGCAAAATGGCAAATTCCCTGACCTTGTGAAGCTTGCACTGTAGTAGGGGAGGCAAATAATAAATAAACACATATGCAATACAAGCTCTTAAGCAATCTAGAGTTGAGTAAGTTGAGGGAGAATTATGAGGGAATTATTTCATTCAAGGTGAGTGGTCAGAGAAGACCTCACTGAGGAAGCAGGAGAGAGATGCACGCAATGACCTGGAGGAAGAGCTTTCCAGGCAGAAGGAAAACAAGTGCAGTGGTGCCAAGGTAGGAGCAGGCTCCACGGGCTGAAGGCATAGCAAGGCCAGTGTGATGTGAGAGAAAGAAGCAAGATAAGAATAGTAGAAATAAGGTAGAGAAGAGGTCAGAGAACAGACCACATGGGGCTTTCAGGACCATGATAAAATTGGGTTTTATTCTGGGGAGATGGGAAGCCCTTGGAGGCTTTTTACTGGCTGGATATTAGGTTAAGGGTGGAGAAAGGAGAACCCTCAAGAAGCTGTTGCAGGAGTCCAAGCAAGAGGGGATTATGGCCTGGAACAGAGAAGTAGTCATATTGGGGGTATATTTTAAAGGTAGAGCCAATGGCATTGCTGATAAATTGATGAAGGGATATGAGAAAAAGTAAGAATTAAAGATGACAGGAAACAACATGTGTTGGAGAGGATGTGGAGAGAAGGGAACTCTCATACACTGCTGGTGGGAGTGCAAACTGGTGCAGCCACTATGGAAAACAGTATGGAGATTCCTCAAAAAGTCAAGGATAGAACTACCATATGATCCAGCTATTCCACTGCTGGGAATTTATCCAAAGAACTTGAAAACACCACTGCATAAAGATACAGGCACCCTTGTGTTCATTGCAGCGTTATTCACAATAGCCAAGTCTTGGAAGCAACCTAAGTGCCCATCAACGAAAGAATGGATAAAGAAGATGTGGTATATACACACAATGGAATACTACTCAGCCATAAGAAACGACGAAATCCAGCCATTTGTGACAACATGGATGGACATTGAGGGTATTATGCAAAGTGAAATAAGTCAGAGGGAGAAGGTCAAATACCGTATGATTTCCTTCATTAAGTAGTAGATAATAACAATAGACAAACACATAGAGACAGAGATTGGATTGGTGGTTACCAGAGAGGAAAGGGGGAGGGAGGAGGGCGAAAGGGATAATTCAGCACATGTGTGTGGTGATGGGTTGTAATTAGTATTTGGGCGGTGAACATGATGTAATCTATGCAGAAATAGATGTATAATGATGTACACCCGAAATGCTATAAACCAATGTTACTGCAATAAACAAAAAATTAAAAAAAAAAGATGACTCCAAGGTTTGAGGCTTGAACAATTGGACGGACAAAGATGCCATTTACTGAGATGAGAAAAGGTGAGGAGGGATCTAGTTTGGATAGGGAGGAGAGAACCAGAATTTCTGTCTTGGAGACGTTAGGTTTGAGAGTCCGATCAATATCAAAGTAGATATATCAAGTGGGCAATTGAATATACATGACCGGAACCGTGGGTATGTATTTATGAATCACAAGACTTTATAGGGCATTGAAAGCCACAGGACTGAGATGTCCTAGACCAAAGTCCACAAACTACAGCTTGCAGTCAAATCAGGACACCTCCCTGGCTTGGTAAATGCACAGCCACATCCATTCATCCCTGCGTTGCCTGTGGACAGTTTTGTGCTACAAGGGCAGAGTTGAGTCATTGTGACAGAGACTGTGTGGTCAGCAAAAGCCCAAAATATTTACTGTCTGGACATTTACAGAAAAAACTTGCTGACTCCTGACCTAGAGACGAGTAGAGATGAAGAGAGGAAGTCTGAGGTGTGGGCTGGGAGAATCTTCCAACATCTAAGAAGTCAGGGAGAGCAGGAGGATATAGAAAAAGAGATACAGGAGGAGCAGTGGTGAGGGAACAGGAAAACAGATGGTTTTGTCACTCTTGTGTCCTTCACACCTAGAATAGAACCTGCATGGGAAGGATGCTCAATGAATATTGACGGATGTCAAACTAAGGAATAAATGAAGTAGGGATATTAAAGAAAAAAGAAATAAAAACAATTGAAAACATTTTGCATTCCAGTCTGCCAATACTTCAATATGATTCTATGACAAAAGATTCTGAGGCTACCGTCAAGATTTCAGAGGAAAAAATATGATTTTCAAACCCATATATGAGTAAGATGAAAACAGCAGTCTCCAGAGCTAACTTTTGATCATCTAGATTTCCCTCTTGATCCTAAAAATAGGTTCTGTATATTTTTATTGCAGGATCCAAAACAGCGAAGAGATTGACTAAAATGAAAGGGCGCTGACTAACACTGCTCTTCAAGTTCTACCACTGTAGGAGATGGGCATTTCAAAAGCCAATTTGTGTAGTGTAATTTATTCCAGCTGCCCAGCAGAAATAAGTAATACTCTTGGGCCCTCTCATATTGCAAGATTTTTTTTTTTTAATCTGGACAAGCATTTCTCACATCTTGCAGCTGAATTTGGTATCTAAGAGAAAAATTTGTCACCCAGGAAGGTATGTGTTCTGCTTCCCAGGATCAGGCTTATCATCAAATAGTCTGTACAGCAGGTAACCTCTCCCTGCCTCCAGCTGATAGCCTTCCTGAAAAATGAGGTTTTATGAGGGAAAGAGGAAATACGAAGGGGATCTCAATCAGGGACCCCTCCAATATTTTACAAGTTTTTTAGTACCCCACTCAGAAATATCAAACTTTCTATAAGATACAAGGAAATATATTCAATGCCCACAGTAACAATCATCAGCCTGCATTGAGCACCCTTCTTGCTACATTGTCTCAGGAAATCCTCATAATCGTTTTTGGAAGAGGGTTATTTTCTTTTTATAGGGAAGGTAACTTGAGCTCAGATAGGCGTAGTAAACTTATTCACTATAACCCAACTCGTACCGTGAAGAGCCAAGTTCCGTACTCCAAAGTTGGGTGGTTTTTTTTTTTTTTTTTTTTTTTCACATTACCCCATGCTTCTGAAAAGTACACACTGTGTTATAAATGGATTAAAAACAAATAGACAAGGTTTCTCAGGACTGAATTAAACCATTTAGGTGTCCACTCAGAGCATAGATCCCACTCCTTTATGACATGTGTTAAAAGATAAACTGAGGCGCATTAAAATTTTCAAGAGTTTCTTTGAGCACGCATCGATTCAAATAGGTCAGTGCCAAACCAAAGGCCGTTAGGAGCACTCCACCTACAGGAGCTGGGGAGAGGATTTTGCAGAGAAGATGTGGAAGCAAAGCAAGGAAATGATTTGATTAGTTATAGTGGTTGCCTTATTAGGAAAAGGCTAATTGGTTGTTTGTGATGGCTCTTCTTAAATTTCATTTTCTCAGATGCGAGTGCATTGACTCTGGCTTGGGTTTTGGTTTGCTTACGTAGGCTATGGAGGCATCAGAGCCACCTCAGTCTAATGGCCTCCTTCTTAATTACTTTAATGGAAGCTTGTATGGAGATAAAGTCACCCTCAAGTCACAAAATCTAATGCCAATAAATTTGATGGTAATTAACTTAGATAGTTTCTGAGACCCAGACAAGCTGTCAATTCAGTTTGATTGCATAAGATCAAATAACAGTGCCTAATTTAAAAATTATGCATGGTTACATTGATAAGCTTTTATTCTACTGAAATTCATGCCAAGTAAATATTATCAACCAAGAAACTTCAGGGAGCATTTTTTTAATCTTTACTAATTATTCTGTTTACTAAGCCAAAACCAAATTTCTTATCTAGAATAAGCACTTTCTAAAAAATATCTCGTACTCTGCAGCATGTTTCACGGACAGTGGCAGATGTCTCACCTGATAGTCTTTGGCAAAACTTTTCATCTTTAATCTGCAGGTTTAAATCTGCCATGTTGTTTTTTAATCATCATTTAACTTCTGTTCTTACTGTTTCATTTATCTTGCAGTTCAGAGGGAAGCTGTGAGATCCTGCAAATAATATCCCGTATTGTGTATTCATCTAAAAAAAAAAAGATAGGAAGAAAAATATCTCCTCATATTCTTCAAACTTATAAACTACTCCAAGGTACCTACTTGCTCCCCAGCCTCAAGAAACAGCATCTTGTACATCTGTCTTTTAACACAGTAGATTTTCTTCACTATTCCTCATTTATGCATCAATTCCCAGTCAACAGTCATTAAAAGAAATGACATGTGGGCTCTCTTCTATAGGAAGACTTTTAGACTTTTGTCAAATTCATTATAATTCCATAAGATTTTATCAGGAATCTATGATGTGCTTTGTACAGGGATGGGCAATTTGGTGGATAAGAAATATATATACTTCTTATGTTTGTGCACATATATACATAAATATATTTATATGTACACACATACACACATATATGTATATTTTGCTATAGACTGAATGTTTGTGCGCCCCCTTCCAAATTCATACGTTGAAACCTAATCCCTAATATGATGGTATCAGGAGGTGGGGCCTTTGGGAGGTGATTAGGTCATGATGGTGGAGCCTTCGTGAATGGAATTAGTGCCCTTATAAAAGAGACCCCAGAGAACTCCCTCCACCCTTCTGCCATGTGAGGACGCAGTGAGAGGACAGCCATCGAGGCCAGGAGGCAGGTTATCACCAGACACCAAATCTGCTGGTGCCTTAATCCTGGACTTAACCAGCCTCCAGAACTGTGAGAAAAAAAATCCTTGTTTATAAACCACCCAGTCTATGGCATTTTGTTATAGCAACCCAAATGGACTAATACAGAAATGTACATACGTATAATAGGTTATAACATATATATATAATATGTTACAATTACAATAGATTACGATAGTTTGAGATTGTAATAGAGATGCTCAACTACTTCCATAACCTTGGTAAGAAAGAAAAAAAAACTGTTTACTTTCCTGGAAAGTCATCGTTTTAGTAGTATTTAGCTGAGGTTGGAAGAGGCCACCTACCTATCTATCCATATACACTATTGTAGGCAGAATAATGGCGTCCCTAAAGATGCGGTTAAATTTAGGATCTTAAGATAAGGAGATTATCCTGAATTATCTGGATAGGCTTAGTATCATCAGGAGGGTCCTTATAAGAGGGAGGCAAGAGGGTCAGAGTCAAGGAGATGTGTTGAAGAAAGCAGAGAAGAAAAAGGCAATGATGCAACAGAAGCAGAAAGAGAGAGATTGGAAGATGCTCTGCTACTGGCTTTGAAGGTGGAGGATGGGCCACAAGTCAAGGAATGCTGGCAGCCTCTAGATTCTAGAAAAGGCAAGGATTGGATTCTTCCCTGAGCTTCCAGAAGGAACAGCCCTGCCAACACTCTTTAGAACTTCTACTTCCAGAGCTGTGTGATAGTAAATTTGTGTTGTTTTGAGCCACTAAGTTTGTGGTAACTTGTTATAGCAGCAGTAGGGAACTCACACATCTACCAAATCAATTCTGACAATGAATGAAGTGACAAGTGTCATAGTCAGAGTGTCAATAAAGATTCAGGCATAAGAGAGAACAAACCTCTACTGATCTCCATTGCTGTAAGCTGGTATCTCACGACCGTTGGGGTTGTTGTGTTATGTGGTAGCTTCATCCTTCTGTGGTTCTGTAAACGCTGGGCTCTGCAAGTTTTGGGCTGTGTCTCAGAAGGCGGAGCATGTGAGTTTACCTGAAAGGAGAAATTATTCCTGGGTCAATCATGTGAATAGAGGCCGGTCTTCAACACTGAGAGGGCAGGAAAAGGAACCCATATGTCACCCTTGAGCTGGACTCACCTGAATAACCAAAGCAGTAGTGATCAAAGTGAGAGATCTCCTGTGGAATCATGTCAGGGGCCGGCAAAGGAAGGACCTTGGAAGTAAGTGATTTCTCCCAGGACCCCATTCAAGCTTAGCTGTCTACAATCCTGAAGGCCAATCATATTTTATAAATGCATTTACCTTCTGTCTCTTACCTATTGTAAACTAAAAAAAAAAAAATTAACATTTTCTCAGGTAATCTGTATGACAGGAGCTATAGAAGATATTCATACGAGCGGTCACCATCCCACATTAGGGCCAGAATTTTAAAGGAAAGGCCAGCCTGGCTGCAGAGACAGCAATTCAAGAACAGTCCCAAGGAGAAGGTGATTTTCAGGGATCTAGTAAGGCCAGGGAACAGGGTGCTCTTTCTCATCTGCTCATTTTCCTTCCTCTGACAGCGTTGGTGATGCTAGCTTTGCTTTATTGAGAAGAGCAGCATTTTGTGGTAGCATGATGAGTGTTGTGGGAGAACAGGAAGAACAATAAGCATGGATTGAAAAACTGTTGAAGGGAATCAGGGAGACGTGACCCAAGTCTTAAAGATACAAGAATTTGGACAGGTAAAAAGGAGGAGGGAGAGTGTTCTGAGCAGAGAGCTACGTGTGAGTATAGACAAAGAAGGAGGATAAACCCCATTGTGTCCCTGGAGACACTGGGCTGATTGGAGAGGGAATTAAGGTGGGACCAGATAGGACTGTAAACTATTGCTAACAGGATGTGCAGAATCGAGCCATTCTCTCTGGCAGCAGTGAAACAAAGTGGTGACATTCGCACGCTAGGAAAGCAAGAGGAGGTTGAGAGAGAAAGATAGTATGGATTGGAACATAAACAAATCTCAGAGGAAAAGGCTGGTGCAGTAATTCAGTTATGAGAGTAAGGACTCCTAAGGCAAAGTGGTAGAAGTGGGAACAGAGTAGAAGAAGGGATAAACCTGAGAAATATATACAAGAAAATATGCTAAAACATAGAAATAGACTGGATATAAGAAAAAACAGAAATAAATGGTGTTGCGTTTGACCAAACATGAAGAATTTAATAAGGTAGTTCTATTAGTTTGCTAGGGCTGCTGTAACAAAGTATCACAGACTGGTTGGCTTAAATAACAGAAATTTATTTTCTCACAGTTCTGCAGTCTAGAAGTCTGAGATCAAGGTGTTGGCAGGGTCTGAAGTCTCTCTCCACGGCTTGCAGATGGCCGTCTTCTCCCTGTGTCTTCACATGGTCTTCCCTCTGTAACTGTCTGTGTCCCAACCTCCTCTCTTTATAAGGACACCAGACGCCAGTCTCATTGGATAAGGCCCACCCTAATGACCTTATTTTAACTTAATGACCTTATTTTAACTTAATGACCTCTTTAAAGATCATATCTCCAAATATAGTTATATTCTGAAGTACTGGGGGTTAGGACTTCAACATATGAATTTGAGGGGGCATAACTCAGCTCATAAAAGTAGGATAGATTAGGGAGAGGGAGGGAGAAAAATTCGATTTGAACACGTTGAATTAAGGGGATGTCAAGACAGCCTCCTACAATTTCCTGCTATGAAGATGTCTAAATAGGAAACTTATTGTCAATCCCCAAGTGATGATGCATTTGTTATAGGAACCGTCAGTGTAAAGCAATGTTGGGAACTCTAGAAGTTGATTTTCTATGAGTCCTTCAGCCCAGAGATGATCCTAATTGTCTAGAACTCTACACTTCATTTTATACCAGAATGTCTCACAGCATGTTCCACAGATCATTGGTCCCACAAAATGCTCTGCAATAACAAGCTTTCTGGGGCCAACTAATATGGGGAAGCCGCCATGCTATGGTATCCTTCCTGGAGAACCACAATGCACATTGATAAAGACATTGAAGTCTTTCTGCAAAGAAACGGAAGAATTAGTTTTATCTCATCTGCATTCCCAATGTGATTTGACCATGAAACACTTTTTTTAATATCCTGCAGAATAGATTTGTGTGAAAAGCTGTTCTTAGACCTATTTTGATACCCATATTCTTGCCTTAATCTCATAAACTAATTCCAAGGTTAGGATTTTGAGTGTGACATCAGCTGGGTATGAGAAAGCCCCCTCACATCTGACAATAATGCTGTCTACTGAAAGCACCAACGTTATAGAACCTGTGGTAGGCAGAATAAGGTAATGGTGCCAGCTGTGCTCTATAACCCTTTGATAGGCTGAATAATGGCCTCCCCAAGATGGCCACGTCCTAATCTCTGGAACCTGTGATACATGATTTTATATGGCAAAGGGAAATTAAGTTTGCAAATGAAATAAAAGTTTGCTAATTATCTGACTTTAAGATAAAGAGAGTAGCCTGGATTATCCGGGTGGGCCCAATATAATAGCGGTTCCCTTTAAACGGGTAAGAGAGCAATAAAAATGTCAGAACTAGGGAGATGGCAGCATAAGAAGGACTTGATTGGCTACTGCTGGCTTTGAAGGTGGAAGCAGGCCAAGAGCCATGGAGTGGAGGTGGCCTCTATGAGCTGGAAAAGGCAATAGACTTTCCCCCAAGGCCTCCAGAAGGAACACAGCCTTGCCAACACCTTGCTTTTAGCCTAGTGAAACCCATTTCAGACTTCTGACCTCCAGAACTGTAAGAGAGTAAATTCAGGTTCTTTTAAGCTACTACATTTTTGGTAATTTGTTATGGGCGCAATAGAAAACTAATACAGAACATCACTAGAATCATTTAGATGGATCTTAAAAATTGTTTCTTTCCAAGGGTAACTTATATGCTTGATAGAGAAGTTACATAATAGCTAAATATAAGTGCTTAGTATTCATTTCCCATGCCAGTCATGTTTTAAATATTTATAATCCTGTTTAGATTATATGAGAGCAACACCAAGGCCATCCTAATTATCAGATGTACTTTGTAGATCAGAGCATAGTGTATCTACAATTTGGGGATGGTTTATTTGTTAATTGGAGGTAATTTTTCAGAGCAAATCTGTATTTAATATTAGGATGAAAAATATAACTCATCAACTGTGTGTGCTTCATTTGATTCAGTCAAAGCAGGGCTCAGTCACTCCTGCATTTGTCACTCCCCACGCTGGGCCCAATAATAACAACTCATTCAACAAATATTGATTATGTTGCACCTACTACTTCCTGGGTATAGTTCTAGGTGCTGTGACGGACACAAACGAGATTGCTGTTCCCGTGTAGCTTACATTCCTGTGTAAGTAGACAGTCAATGAAGGAAGCAGACAAATAACTAAATATATTTGCCTCTCAGGCAAAGGGTGGTGTATAGTTTCCTGAGGCTGCCACAACAAAGTAACGTAACTGAGAGGCTTTAACAACAGAAATTTATTGTCTCACAGTTCTGAAGACCAGAAGTCCGAAATCAAGGTATTGGCAGTGTTGGTTCCTTCCAGGGGCTGTGAAAGAGAATCTATTCCCTGACTCTCCCCTAGCTACAAGCCGCAGGTGTCCCCCGGCTTGTAGATGGCATTCTCCCTGTGTCTTCACATCAGATTCCCCCTGCACGTATGTGTCTTTATATCCAAATTTCCTCTTTCTATAAGGACACCAGTCGTTTTTGATTAGGGCCCATCCTAATGACCTCATCTTGATCATCTCCAAAGACCCTATTTCCAAATAAGGCCGCTTGAAGTACCAGAGGTTAGGATTTCAACATCTTTGTGGGGTGAGGGAGACACAATTCTACCCACAACAGGTAGGCGAGAAGGCCCTGATATCAACTAACCGGAAGCACAGAGGCGCCAGTTGAATCCATGGGGATTTCTCCAGTCAGCCCTCTGTCGTGTTATACTGGGAGAGCTATGGTTATTGGCACCAGCTTCAGCTGTTTTACTAAGATTACTCTTTCACTTATTCCTTCACACTCTCCCTGGAATTAGGTTCTTTCAAATTTTCAGAATCTCTTCTTCAAATTACTGAGTGGTGCTCACCTTCTCTTGGTTTCACCATTACCCTCAATCTGCACAACATTTAACTGGCCATCTTCCATCAGAGGCAAGTCTTATGCACTTAGATCATTCAGATCACAATTGATTTAGGCTTGGCCTAAGTTATGGTTGGCTTAAATTAGTTTTCTTTTGAGCATTTACAAATATTGTTTGGTCACCTCTGAAAATGAGAGACAATATAACCACAATGCACATATTTCCGTAGTGCCTTATATGGAGCTTCCCTATAGGTATTTCACATTTAGTCTTCTCTAAACTCTATGAAACATGAGTTAACATCCTCATTTAATGAAAATAAAATAGCCTTAAAGACATTACCACCCACGATTGAGGTCTCAAATCTCCTCAGTGCTAAGTGTGAGATTCAAATGCAAGTTGGGACCATTTCGCTGCTAAAACACGGCTTAAGATCATCTGTCACTCGAAATTATTTGAAATTGGAAAGATGGTCATGATGAAGGGTGAGAAAATACAATGTGATTCTACTACTTGCTAGATAAAATTTTCACCAAAATTATTCCTTCCTGGTGCCTCACATTCCTTTTAGGTGAACTGAGAAATTACCTATTCAGGATCTCAGCTCCCTCCTTACTGTAGAGCTGATAAATCTTTCTTCCCTACGAGAGACATGTCATGATCAATATTTTCCTGCACTGAACTATCCTATGTTCTATCACAAAAGATCTATCTTCTAACTTAATTCCATTTAGTTCGCTTTCATTCTCCTCTTATTCAGATTCAAAAAAAAAAAAATACATATCAAACAAAGTTTTCAAAAGGCAGATTATCATTCCCACATGGAGGGCTGCTCTAAATGTGCTTCAGAGAAAGCTTGATGCTGCCAAACTCACTCAAAGACTAACCAGTCAGTAGGTGGTTATTAATTAAGAAAGAACAGTGTCTGTGTGCTCCAAAGGAGGAAGAAAAGGCTCACTTCTCATTACAGCTCTACCCTTTCTTTTCTCCGTGACCTTTGTTGGAACTTACTAAGTGGCAGGACAGTGCCTGGGCTTCAGGCAAAAGGAGGAGAATACTTAGCATGAATAGGTCAAAGACAGCACCGCCTCATAATGAAATCTCAGAGAGGAGGACCTAATTCCAATGCTGGAAACTTGGAAAAGGTTAGTAGCAGGGAAAATCCATGGCCAGCAGACAGTCAAGTTCACACCTGGAGTGTGCGTGTGCTTATGTTAGCTGAGAAGAAAGCTCTGTCAAGCCACAGTGTGGAAGCCAGGAATCAAATCTCTGGCATGATCCATGCTTCTTCATTTCCTTAATTATCACCCAAGTTGAATATATTCTTTGGCTTGGTTGGCTTCTCAGTGCACATTTTGATAAAATTACGTGACTTCTGCAGTGGTAATTGCATTGGTTTCTCCATCAGTTTTTTTATGTCCTGCCATGTCATGCTAATAAAACAAACAAGAACTTCTGGCAAAGGGCTTATTAGAAAGTTTTGCAAACAGAAAACCTACTTGTTATGAAAAAACATAACTGCATTGGAAAAATTTCAAAAATGGCTTCTGGGTTTCCTTTGAAATGGTACTAATAGATGGTAGGAGATGCAATCTTGTCAACTATTTAGGAAGGAAAGTTGATCATGAGCCAAGAGCCATGACTTGCAAAGGTCTCCCCAAGTAGTGTGCAAATTACCATATTTAGAACTTGGATCTCCAAAAAAGAGCAATGACATCCAGTTAAAGCTGAGCCTTTGGAGAGCTAAGCTCTTAGAGACATCAGTTTTGAAGAGAATTTGTTCAACAGCACTAAGCAATAACTGTCACATCTCTGTTACTCCTTACAGATTACAAAGGACCCATATGACGTCCTCTGATTTCCCCCTCCCCATCCAACTCGATGACCAGGGCTATTGCTATCCCCATTTTCTAGATTAGGAAATTGAGTCTCAGAAAGCCAATGCAATTTGCTTCCATTTCAGTTAATAATTGGCACAGCTGGGACTCATTCTTTGTCTAGGCTACATTTTAACTCACCGATTAAAACATTCTCTCAGCAAAAGAACTATCATATGCTTTCTACATCATCTGCTGCTTCAGTTACCATTTAAAGATTGATGATGCCCAAATCTGTACCTGTGGGAGGACCCACAGACTGGTCTTCCTACTGGACATCTAAACTTGAATATCCCAGAAGCACCTCAAATTCAACATGTTCAAACTAAATGCACCACCAAGCGGGCTCCTTCTCATCGCACCAAAACTCAGGTGGTGAAGGTAGATGCTGCAATTGTTGGAGGAACTTCTCAACACCAGCCAAATGCAATCCACTCCATGACCCTCTCCCTATGGTCTCAGTATTTACAATTTGTAGCATTTATGCCATTCTGTATCTCCCCACATCACAATGTGTGTTTACACGTGTCCCTCTCAATATTTTAAAAGCTTTGGGGGCAGGGATTATGTACCTGTCACTTGGTGCGCATGCCATATACGTTTGCTGAAGTGAACATAACTTTAGATTAGAAAGTCTTTTTTTAATAGCGTTTTTATTTCAGAATAGTTTTAGATGTAGATAAAAAGTACAAGGATAATACAGAGAGTGCTCATACGCCTCACCCAGTTTCCCCTACTATCTCACATTAATATGATACATTTGTCACAATTAAGGAACAAACACTGGTTACTACTAACTAAATTCCACACTTTACTCTGATTTTCTTAGTTTTCACCTAATGTCCTTTTTCTGTTCTAGGATCCCATCTAGGATTCCACGTTACATTTACTTGTCATGTCTTCTTATTCCTCTCAGCTGTGAGACTTTCTCAGACTTCCCTTGATTTGATGACCTTGACAGTATTAGGGAGTATTGGTCAGGTATTTTGTAGAATGTGCCTCAATTTGGGTTTGTCTGATGTTTTTCTCACGGCTTTCTCACAGGAAGATCAAAGAAGCAATGTGCCATTCTCATCACATGATATCAAGTATACGTACTATCAACATGTCATCACTGTTGACGTTAACCTTGATCACCTGGCAGATGTACTGATTGTTGGATTTTTTCACCATAAAGTTATTACCCCCCACCACCTTTTTCTATATTGTACTCTTTGGGAAAATGTCTCTATGAGTAGCCTACCCAAAGGAGGGGGAAGTTATGCTCCATCTCCTTGAGGGCAAAGTATCTACATGAATTATTTGGAATTCTGAACAGATCTGTCTCTTCTCTCGTATTTATTTATTTATTCAATTATTTATTTATGTCAGTATGGACTCATGGATATTTATTTTATACTTTCTGTTATAGGCCAATACTTCTTTATTTATTTTCTTGCTCAAATTGTTCCAGCTTTGGCCACTGAGAGTTCTTTCAGTTGGAAGAAGGCTTTTATTCATAAAAATAATAATATCATTTATGAATGCAAGATGGCTTCTACAATTTGAGAGAATAACATAAGCCTTGTAATTTAGATGCTTAGGACCTGATTTTAATGAACAATAACATTTGGTTTTCTGTTCTTTTTTGATGCTTTCCCCCTCCTTTTCTCATTTTAACAGTCGTAAAAATATATAACTCTTACTCATCTTCGTATTGTCCCTAACTACTCCCCACATCCAGCTTGGCAAGATAATGAAGGATTTTTATCTGTTTTACAGATGAGAAACAAAGACACACAACAGCTAAATGGCATGTCCCAAGGCTTTGCATGCCACACTGGGGGAAATCAAATCTGTAATTCATCACACCCAACCCTCCTGCAGAGAGCTGGGTCACCATTGCCTCCCTCCCTTCTCCAATTATGGTGGGCTTTGCAATCAACATGGTGGTTATCATGCCCTTTACAAAGGCTGGAGCTCTCCAGCAAAGGTTAGCTGGCATTTTGCAGTTCCTCCGGCATGCTTTGCCTTCTCCTGCATGTAGAGCCCAGCGGAGCATTGAAATTTCAGCTGCTTCTCAGGACCACCTGGAGTTCTCAATTCCCAGCTCCCCCAAGAAGCTTCACAAACAAGCTCCTTGTTTTTGCCCTGATCCCACAAGACCTTTATTCAACATCCAGTTGCCTGTTAGGTTTAGCTTTCCTCTCAAAACAAACAGGACTCATTTCTGTTCTGAAAAGCTAAGCCCTATTAAGCCACTGTTCAAGACTGACGGGAGATGAGATTTTGAGCTCCCAGCACTGTATTACGCAGGGAGTGAAAAGGAGAGCAAAGAAGGAAGAATGCACATATGTGGTAAAACAAAAAGTATCTGGGGTTCTATTCAGGGTTTTGCTGATAATTAGCTTTGTGACCTCAGGCCACCCCCTCGTTCCCTCTGGACCTCAGTCTCTGCATCTGTAAAATGAAAACGCTGTGGAGATTAGAGCCTTTGTAGCCTTGTAAATTAAAGCCTTCACAAAAACAATTTCATTTTATACATATACGATTGAAATAAAAGTTTCACTAACCAGTGCTTAGTCTTTCTACATGTGGTTACTCTGATATTTTATATTCTATTCCATATCATGTTTTTTAATGTAGGTGGTTTGGGACTCAGTAAAATTGATGTCCTGACCCATGAATGGATCATGGTCTGTAGTTCTGAAAATCCTGGGGCTAGATGGTATTTGAGACGCTGTTCAGCACTGATTTGCCAAACTTCTAAGTCAGGGTTGGAATAGATATTTATTATCAGAGCCACTAGGCTCATGCTATATTCCTGCCCACTTGCCCTGGATTTTGTCCTGACTCTGCATTAGCTGTGTGACCTGGAGAAAGGAACTCAATTTTCTGAGCCTCAGCGTTTTCATCTCTAAAAAGGCTTGTTGTTAGGAATACAGTGGATAATGCAAGTAGCAATGCCTCAACATTCCATGCAAAACACATGGTGTTATTATTGTTATAAAAGACTGGGATGAGGCCCCTTCCACGAGGAGGGAAGGTGAGCAGTGATAACCTCCCAGTGAAGAGATGGAGGGGAACAAGGTGCCTCCTAGGTGCACTTTTGGGCACAGTTCTCTCTCAGTTATGCCAATTGGCTGTGTTTTGAGGATGCTGTAGGTTACATGGGTGCTGAGAGTTACACTCTTAGATACTCCTCAACTATGTACATCAAGTTCCCTTCAGATTACCATAACAATATTTAATCTTACCAGGTAATTGTCTGTCATACCTCATAAAATAGAGAAATGTAGACTAAAATAAACAACAGAGTCCCTTTCAAATCTCTCTTTACTTTGCCTGGAAATCTCTCTTATGGTACTCCTCACTCTATCCAAGGCCCTTTTTACACGTTCCAACCACCCTATATGCCCATTCCAGGCCCATCAATAGCCCATCACCAGGTTCTTCAGCCATCCAGAAGTGTTTTCTAGGAAGAGAACAGGTTGGTCCAACCAAAGCAATCAGGCCAGCTTGTCAGCAGATGACATCTTTTTTTTTTTTTTTTTGGTGAGGAAGATTGGCCACGAGCTAACATCTGTTGCCAATTTTGCTCTTTTTGCTGAGGAAGATTGGCCCTGGGCTAACATCTGTGCCCATCTTTCCCTATTTTGTATGTGGGACACCGCCACAGCACGGATTGATGAGAGGTGTACAGGTCTGCGCACAGGATCAAAACCCACGAAGCTTGGGCCACTGAAGCGGAGCATGCGAACTTAACCACTGCGTCACCAGGCTGGCCCCAGGTGTCATCTTTAAATAAAGTCTTCTACAACGAAGGAGGACTGTTTTTACCTTCCTGAAACAACAATAAAAATAAGGGAAAAAACTCTCTCCTCCCTTCTCTTAAAGCAATTACTTAGGAAATTTCTAAGGTCTTTCTCTATCTGTTTGAAATATATGTAAATCTTTTTAAAAGCTAAATGTGCTTCTCAGCTTTAAGTCCCAGAAATGTCTTTCTCAAGGACCTGGGAGCCTGGGAACGATATCTCTTTGAAATATGACCATCAAAGACTCTAGAGCCTCTATCTCCTAGTTTCTATGGGAGGGTAGAAGCTTCCAGGGATGGGGCATTTGCTCCATAACCTCTCCTCTCAGTCTGCCCAGGAAAGTGACCAGGGAAAAACAAACAAGTGCAATGAATCAGCAGCCTGCTACAGGGAGCTAAAATCAAAAATTGTCAGGAGGTGACTCGGGTTTTGAGTAAAAGGCCATTGGGACCCTTTGAAAACTTTAATTCTATTCAGTCACTCATAAGCAAATGATGAGGACCCTCTCTTCCACCTTGCCCCTCTCTCAGCCTTCTTTGTCTAAGAGGGTGGCAGCATATCATGGGGAATGTTGGTGGCTAGGAAGGACTCATTTCAAAAGGTGAGCAGACACAGAGTGACTGCAACGTGGATCCAGAGGTAAGGCTGGGATCAAATAGAGACTCAAAGTCTGGAAAAAGAGCAGCAGTGGGCAGCCAGCCTTGCCCTGGGTGGTGCCAGGTTCATGGGATAATCATGGCAAACGTCCATTGAATGCCACCTCTGTGAAATACATTGTGCTAGGTGTTATTGATCACAATAAGCCATGAGATAGAACTGTTACTAGTCCCATTTTACAAATGAGGAAACTAAGCTTAGATTCCTTAAGCAACTTGCACAAATTCTTGCAACTGGTGTGAGTTGCAAATGCAAAGCAGTGTTAGGTACTTTACAGTTAAGGCAAAGGGAATCGGAGAGAGACTCGCTAAATGGAAATTTTATTAACACACTTAGAAAACAACAGAGTGAAGGATTTCCTGGAAAGCATCCCCTGGCTTCCCGGCCACTGTGGAACGGCAGAGCGTATTCCAACTGTGAGGCCACGTCCACTCCACAGGCTCCATCAGAAGCATCTTCCAGAGGACTCTTCAGTGTGGAATTCACATGAAAGACCTGCCGGTCTGAGAACGTCAAGGCCGTCACCTTGTGACGGAGTCTCTTAAAGGGATATTTTACATCTGAGACCTGGCAAGTGGTTCCTTTTCAGAAATATAGGAGGAAGAAGGTGATGTTCCCAAAGACACACCAGTGCAGTGTCTTTCAGAGTGCTGAGAGGGTCAGATTAGGCCATGGAGGAAGTGGTGGCCCTCAGCTCAGAATTCTGTGGGCTGTCTTACTGCATAGCAGCTGCAATAAACAGACCCCACAATTTTGTGGCTGAAGTGCAATCGAAGGTGCTTCTCATCCATGGGACAGTCCAGAGGTAAACAGTCCAGGTGAGGAGGAGGTTCTGCTCCATGCAGATCCAGGCTGCAAGGGAGACTCTGCAATCCTCAACAGAGCACTTCATCAAGTGGTGTGCTGGTAAAAGATTACAATCAGGGGCCGGCCGGGTGGTACAAGCGGTTAAGTGCACATGCTCCGCTTCAGCAGCCCGGGATTCGCAGGTTTAGATCCCCGGCGCGCACCGTCACACAGCCTGTCAAGCCATGCTGTGGCGGCGTCCCATATAAAGTAGAGGAAGATGGGCACGGATGTTAGCCCAGGGCCAATCTTCCTCAGCAAAAAGAGGAGGATTGGCAAAGGATGTTAGCTCAGGGCTGATCTTCCTCACAAAAATAAATAAATAAATAAATGAAAAAAACAAAGCTTACAATCAGCTCTCGAAAAAACAAAACAAAATTCCTGACTTGTAGCATTTGCCAGTTTCCATGGTATAAATATTTTGCCACAGCTGATGCCAAGCTACCAACAAGACATCACTGAACGCAAAGCAGGAGGAAATGTGCACAACTGGCCCTCACGTACCTTGTAAGCCAGCTCCAGCCCACTGCTGCTCCCATCTCTGTTCCAGGAGGCAGCTCTGGTGTCCGCCATTTCCCAGTCGAGGCAGAAGGGGGGAGGGAGAGTAACGGTGACCATCTTCCTTATGAAATGTGACCCCAGAGCTGTGCTCATACCCCACTGGCTAAAGCCGGGTCACACAGCGGTACCCAGCTGCAAAGGAGGCTTAGAAATGTAGTAATCTCTAGATGGAGGGGGCATTGCATGTACTCAGTTGAACCTTGAAAAAGGAAAGAAGGGATATATATTGCCCTCATTTGGTTTAGCCCTAGACCCCCCAAAATGACAAATTTCCTCCCCTTGCTACACGTTGCCTGCAACCCAGTGAAATTCTGTGAATGTCTGCCATGGGATTGCAGAAGCCACGTCATCTTCCATCCTCCACCTAAGGAATGAGGAGTCCCAGGCTGAAATGAGTCTTATGGGCAGGATTATCAAATTCCTCAAACAAGAAAACATCCATTTAAACACTGGAAGCTTTCCTTCAATTTACCGAAGTGGGGAGATATGGCTGTGATCATATAGTGGAACCAAGGGAAAACAATGGACGTACAGTCAAACAAACAAATACTGCTCCTAACCTGGATGTTGGGTAAATCCACAACTGGACCACCTTTTAAGCCCGTGGTTTTCCACTTTTACTCCCCATGTGCTTCAATTTAACACTGTTGGTGGGCACTCAGAGACAGTTATGGTTTCACTACGTTGAGTTTACATATTATTCATTTAACAAACTTTTAGAGCTTCTGCTATGTCCTTGGCTCTTAGCTGTGCACCAGGGCCACAGTGATGAAGATAAGACCGCCACATCAAGCATTCATAATGCTGTATGAAGATCAAGTGTACAATAATCCAGTTAGTTTCAATTCATCGTCTCCTAAGAAAGGTCACTAAAAAATCAATCATTTAGGCAACATATGTTAAGGGTTTTTATAGGTAGTCTACCCAATGTAGGCTTTATTGATGTTTGGTTGTTGTTATCAGTTGAACGTTTGTGTCCTCCCAAAATCCATATGTGGAAATATTAACCCCCAATGTGACGGTATTAGGAGGTGGGACCTTGGGGAGGTGATTAGATCATGAGGGTGGAGCCCTTCTGAATGGAATTAGCGCCCTCATAAGAAGAGACATAGGCACTTCTTCCTCTCTCTGCTCTGCACCAGGTGAGGATACAATGAGAAGACTGACATCTGAAAACCAGGAAGTGGGTTCTCACCAGACACCGAATCTGCAGGTATCTTGGTCTTGGACTTCCAGCCTCCAGAACTGTGAGAAATAAATTTCTGTTGTTTAAGCCACCCAGTCTATGGTAATTTATTATAGCAGCCTGAACTGACTATAAGAAGTGGGTTTTTGTTGTCTATTTCTGAGTAACAAATTACCACAAACCTAATGGCTTAAAACAATATACGTTTATTTTCTCACAGTTTCTCTGGGTAGCTTCGTTCTCCATATGGCTACAATCAAGTTGTCAGTGAGGACTGGGTTCTCTCCTGAGGCTTCAATGGGAAGACACCCCTTCTAAGCCTACACTGTTGTTAGCAGCATGCAGTTTCTCAGAGGCTTCCAGATTGAGGGCCTCAGTTTCTTGCTGGTTGTCGGCCAGGGGCCAGTCTTGGTTCCTTTGCCACATGGTCCTCTCCATAGGGCAGCCCGCAAAATGGCAGCCAGTTTCTGCAAAACTAGCGAGAGAGAGAGAGAGAGACTTCTAGCAAGAGCGATATTACAATCATTTATAATACGATCACATCTACATAATGACATACATTCTGTCACCTTTGTTGTATTCTACTGCTTAGAAGAACATCACATGTCCCTCCTACACTTAAAGGGTGGGGATTACACAAGAGCATGAACCCCAGAGGGAGGGGGTCATGGGGACCACCTTAGAGTCTGTCTCCCACCAGATGGGATAGTTACTCCTTGGGTGTTACCCTCCCCTATACATAAGACATTGAGCATCCTTGGTCCCTGCATACCAAATGCCATAGTGCCCCCCAATCATTGTGACAAACAAAACTGTCCCCATGCATTTTCGAATGCATGCCACATGGAAGTATAGCTCTGGCTGAGAACCATTGCGGTCTCTGATTATCAAATTGACCACAAAATTGCTAAATTTCTGTTTATTTTGTATTCTATGGATTCAACCAATAACTAACAAGAAAATAGGTCTTCATCTTTTTCCCTCACAAGCAACATATCATAGTTAGATGGTATAACCGATCTATCCAGCTGTGAGTTACATTAAGTAAAGCTTAATTGGAAGGGAGACCTTTAAACAAAAGTCACCCTAAAAATATATATTGCTTATTTCATCATGAAAAACATATTTTTCATGTATATGAAAAAGATAGTGGTTTCAAAGAAATTTTAATTCATTAAGCATCCACAAACCTAGACCCCTCATTTTTCTGGTGAAAAGTCTCTGTAAACTTCTACTCAATTCTTTTGAAACTAAAGTATTCACTTCCTCCCACAGCATGGCGGCACAATTGGTAGAATACAGGTTTAAATTCCCCAAAGGGTAGACTTCATTTAATGTCTTTCCAAACTCTCCTCACAATCATTGATACAAGAAAAGATAATTGTGTCATTTTCCATTCTCATTACACTCCGAGATTGTTCTGACAATGGATTTATTTGATGCCTTTCAGAGCTCTTCTCAAAGATATAATCAAAAGGAGAGTGCATCAAAGAATTTGGGGCATTTTTTGTTGTCATTCATTCTTCATGATAAGATAAATTAAAAATAGAGACTCCAAATGAGATCTATTCTTGTTACCTTAAGATTCTTCTGGGACTAGGTTGCTAGTTATAAAAGCCACCTTTCTGTGCTGAAATCTATTTCTGCACTTGTTTAAGTTAGAAAAAGTAGACAGGACCTCACGGCTGTTTCTGAAAGATAGTTGCCATATAAACACACTTCACTTGAGCTTAGGAAATTAGGACCATTTTCCTTTTAGAAACTCTTAGCATCTCAGGCCTGATAATTCAACGTTAAACAAAAAGTATTCTTCCAGGATAAGGTGAGACACAGATTGAAAGCTCAAGTTTGAAAAGCCTGATCTTTTAAGGATATTTCTCAAGCTTTAATATGTGCACACATCATTCCAAGATCTTGTTAAAATGCAGATTCCAGTTCAATAAGTCCGGGATGGGGTCTGAGATTCTGCATCTCTAACAACTTCCCAGGTGATGCTAATGCTCCTGAGGGGGGCTGGATTAGGGTGAGGAAACAGAGGCATTTGCCTCAAGCACAAAATTAAAGGAGATGCCCAAAACCTCAGTGATCAAAATAAACAATCTTTTAATGCAATATTTAAAAAAATCAAAATGAGAGTAAAAATATCCATGATTAAAATACATCAAAAATTTTAACAAAGACAGCTTGTTATTTGCTCTACAGCCCTACACTATTGTGCAACAAGAACAGTTGTTGGCAAACCATACAACCTCGCAGACCCACCACACAGGTTTATGAAGGATAACAGTGGCATGGGAATGGATTGGGCATGGCAGGACTTTATATATTGTAACCTTTTTTTTATATTTTAGAGATTTTATTAATATTTTCTGCTTGGTTTGAATGGTGGTAGAATATTTGATAAGTATATATTGATATTGATAAGTATGTATAAGGGAAAATTTTTCCTTTGGCCTCAGGCTCCAATATGGCTCAGCAGGTCATCACTGCTTGTCTTCAGATCACACTGGAGCAGCAAAGCTGCCATGGGTGTCTAAGCACAGAGCTTTACTCTCCATCTACGTCTGAGGCCTGGCTACTCAACGTGTGGTCACCTGGCCAGCAGCATCGACATCATCAGGGAGCATTGCAGAAATGCTGACTCTTGAGTCCCTCTCTAGATCTTCAGAACCAGAGTCTGCATTTTAACATGATCCACAGATGATCTGATGCGTAATAAAACCTGAGAAGCATGGCTTTATGAATTTCCAATCTCCTTCATCAAGATCGGGAGCTCTTGTTTCTGTGTCCCTTGCATGTGCCCCCTCAGCAGGTCCGGGCCTCTGTATCTGGGTGGGTTTCTGCATGTCTTAGGTGAAGAGGAAAGCAAACATTTATTTCCCGCGGTATCCTTATATATTTTATATTCCTGATTGTATTTCTGAGCCAACAATGATAAACAGCCTCTAGAGAGAATCCTATTCTCATGCGGAAGGAAGAGAAGGAATAAAAAATAAGCAGGCTTTATGGCCACAGGAATTTCTGACGTCTGCCCCTCACCAACTGCTCTCGTGTAGAGAGATGGATAATTTTTCAGGAAGCATGTCAGGAGTGACTGCATTAACCTTGAAACGTCGGTCCCCGTGGGTTGTAAATTTCTGCAATCTCACTAGTGAGTCCTTTTGAAAGAGAAGAGCAGAAGGGAAAAGGAGCGAGGGTGGAGGGAAATAATCCTGCCTCAGAAGCAAAGAGGAGCGTCTCCTCTGAAATTAAATCTCGAACCGTCTCAAGGCCAAAAATCACACTTATCTCTACCTGTCTCCTGAATGAAATGCATACATTCATTAAGTAGAAAGGCAACAATCTACCACTCCCTCCAGGAAAAATGCATTTACTCCTTTTCACCAGTGAGGAACAAGAGTTCTGAAGAATTCAGCAACTTGAAAATCATGGAACAGAATTTTAGTGTTGAAGAATCCTTAGATAGCAATTTGCCCATGATGATTTACAATCCAGGAATCTCCTGAAACAAAATTTCGGTTTGCCATTATAGAAGATCGATATTTTTTAGAGTTCATTGAGAAAAGTGCTATTCAAACAGTGAGATGTAATATTATACTAACTCTATATTCAGAGGACTAGCCACAATGACACCAGGTGAATAGTTAAAGGGATAGGAGCACAGGAGAGAGATGACACTCAATATAGAAGCTGAGGAGGTGGGGGAATATATGAAATTGATGAGGTCTTGGATACAATCTATTTCTCTTGATAATGAAGTAACAAATACTGATTAAAAATTACTTTTATATGATACAATGTGCCCCAAAAGCCACAATTCAATCTGTGCAAAAATATTAGAGACCCCCCTGTTGCACTTGACATAAACAAGTCCATAAAATTTAGTATCAGAATGTAAGAAAACGTTAACTGATTTATAGTAACGTAAAAGGAATCACCTTCCATTTAAACAGCTATCTAACAAGGAGGGGTTACATCTCAGAAACTACGGCTGAAAAATATCACTTTTCTTTTGACAGTTGAGGTCACCAGCAGCGCCGTTCAGTAGCTCCGCATTTCAGACCTGCGAAATCCATTTTTCCCCTCCAGTGTTCTTTCTCTTTATTGCCGTGTATATGCCACTCAGTTTGCCTTGTCTGATATTTGCTTTGACTGTTATCCACTTCATTTCTGCCCATACCTTCCTACTTTGTTTGTTTTGTTTTATTTAGTGCTTCCTAAAGGAGTGAGATTGACAGCCCAAGAGAGCAAAATCCTCTGTTTATCCGGAGAAAAGGTAAAGAGAAAAGCAATGAGACTGTGAGCTTCTCTGACACCCAGCGTGCCCTCAGTCTTACTGCTGAGACCCCAGGTATCAGAAAGCTCGTCCACTGGGCCCTCTGTTGTTATCCCCTAAGGTCTTGGTGACCTGTGGGGCAAGGCACTGTACTAACTTCGAGGGAACTGCCTAACATCTTGACATTTAATGTGGATGGTGGATGAAATCTGCAAGGAGGTATGGAACACATGGGTCTCTTAGCTGTCTCATTTCTTACCCCCACCTGCAGTGAATTTGGCACAGCTTGGGTAGCAAGCTTTCAAAATTCTGTGTGTGCGCATGTGCACAGGCATGAACACACGCATGCATATGGGTATGTATGTACCTGCCGTGAATTCTCAAACTTTCCACGTATTCTATCACCTGGAGATCTTGTTAAGTTTCATACTCTAATTTGAATGATCTAATATATGGCCTGAAATTCTGCATTTCTAGTAAGTTCTCAGGTAATGCCAGTGCTGCTAGTCCAGGGACTAGATTTTGAGTGACAAGGGTTATATATACTGGGGAAAAACCAAAGGTACTTGCCACCAATCAAATTCCTCTCTCAGTTATTTCCAGAGTTGGCTTCATGACAGAAATAAAGAGGTCACCTTGATATATATGCCACTAAATCCCTCCAGAATGAACATCATTGACCTCTGCATCAGTTTATTTCATCATGATGACAAACATTGATGGGATAAGGAATCCATGATTCAGAAGAATCCACATTTGCCTAATAAATACTCTATTATGTATAAAGCACTGGACTAGGAATATTAGACCCACACAGCTTGTAGAGTATAGGATACTCAGATCCTGCCCTCATCCTTAAACTTGGCCTATACGTTAATTGGTACAAGCCCCCTCGGCTGGTTGGGAGCGTGCCCTAGGAGTTTCCAGGTGACATGAATTATTTATTACCCCACCTTCAGCTGGAGACTAGACCAAATTTTATTCTCCAAACAGCTGAGTCTTTTTGTCTGCTGTTATCAGAGTTGTTGACCTTAATATGCTACCATTTTAAACAACAATGAGAAATATCCATATTTAAAAAAATAGCTAGAAATGACTCTTGTCCAATAACTTAAGGTTAATTTTTTTTATTGTGGTAACATTGGTTTATAACATTATATAAATTTCAGGTGTACATCCTTATATTTCAATTTCTGTGTAGATTACATCATGTTCACCACTCAAAGACTAATTACAATCCAACACCACAGACATATGTCTAATCATCCCTTTGGCTCCCCCCTTCCCCCTACCCCTCTAGTAACCACCGATCCAATCTCTGTCTCTATGTGTTTATTTGTTGTTGTTTTTGTCTTCTACTTATGAGTGAGATCATACGGTATTTGACTTTCTCCCTCTGACTTATTTTGCTTAGCATAGTACCCTCAAGGTTTAAGATTAATTTTTAACTTTGGGAGAATTCAATGCCTCATGTACTAGTCTATTCTCAAGGCAAAATCCCAAGGCACTTACTTATATAAAGATGTGACAAGGTCTGTATTAACATTCCCTAGTCAAAATTTTAAATTTATTTCCTCATAATTGTGGGCTATAACAGAATGTTTGACACACAACAGAACCATTTAATGAGTCTCCAAGGAACTTCTTTTCCAAAGTGGTATAAAAATCCATGGGTAGACAATGCACATTGAGGAGAGAACTTTTCATATGGAGAATTTTTATTAGAGTTGGAATTTGAAAGTTTCTGAATGGAAAATTATCAAAAGGTATCACAGTTGGTAGACATCTTTTGGAAAATAATAAGAGGCGTTGTCTGTCTCCATTTCTATATATAGAAACATTAAAAACTCTTACACATGTTTATACAGTAAGAAAGCAAAATTAAAATGTAAGCAAAATTTCATGTCATTTTCCTTTTATTTTATTTTTAATTTTTTCTTTATTTTTCTTACGTTTTTTCAATCCACCATCTTCTTCAGAGCCTAATCAACAAGACATCGCTCGCTTTGTTGAAATCCTCACAGCACTGCACCTCACACCTTGTCTTACTTCCTCTGGGTCTATTCCCCATTTTTTATGGTCTCTGAATGTGATGTTATTATACATTTCTGTCAAAAAACTAACTTGACCTTCTCTATGCTCTAGTAAAACAAACATTACATTATTTTGCTTGAGGGTTTCTTCTCAAAGAAGCAGACCTGAATTTTGCTCCTTAAATTCTTTCTAACTTTTTGTTAAGATGTTTTCTTAAAAATGAAGAGAAACACCTTCTGATTTGTGCAATAAATTCTGTTAAGAATAAAGCAATATTCAGGGGGCCGGCCCCGTTGCGTAGTAGTTAAGTTCACGAACTCCACATTGGCGGCCCAGGGTTCACAGCTTTGGATCCTGGGTGCGGACCTACACACTGCTTGTCAAGCCATGCTGTGGTGGCATCCCATATAAAGTAGAGGAAGATGGACATGGATGTTAGCCCAGGGCCAATCTTCCTCAGCAAAAAAAAAAAAAAAAAAGAGGCAGATTGGCAACAGATGTTAGCTCAGGGCTAATCTTCCTCACAAACAAAACAAAATAAAACAAAAGAATAAAGCAATATTCAACAGGAACCATATCCATTTTCAGAAGCTTCCAGATTTGAGATCACTGGAGTAGTAAGGTTGTAATACTATGTAATAAGATCATATTATATCTGAAAAGGAGTTATACTCTAAGATAAATTATGCTATCTTAGAAATGTTCATTCATTCAGGCCTAAGATCTCTAAGTCCTTACTTTGTCAGCCTAATGCTCTAAAAAAGGTGATATATCTCCAAAGGTTGCTAAGAGAGATGCCTAGAACTCGTTTCCCAAATTGTCTTCCTCATAACATCAGTTATGAGAATTAGCAATAGGTATTATTCTAAACATAAAAATTCATAATCAAGTAAATTTGGAAAGCATTAAGGCAAACACAATTAAACAGGCATTTTATTGCAGGACTTCTCTGACTTTTTAGAGTTCCATAGCAGAGACTGCCTAGGTGCTGACCGTTTCTGTTTTCTACTCCTAGACACATGAGATTACCACATTTTCCAGCTACCTTATTGTTAGCATTGGGGCATGTGACTAGTTCTATCCAATAAAACGTGGACAGAGTGATATGCGCCATTTCCAGGGCTGACTATCAAATGTCCCACCTCCTTCTCTTTACTCCCTTCACTCCTTGGAAAGCTGAATGCAGAGATCCATTAGGGACCCCCAAGGAAATGCAGAAGATGGTGGCACCAGAAAAAGGAAGGAACCACGTCTTTAAATCACCACATGGAAGGCCACTTACCAAACATCTAATCACATTATGACCCAAGTGAAATCTTGCTTGTATTAAGCCACTGAGATTTTAGGGATGCTTGTTACAGCAGATATGTAATAGCCTTCTAATTACCTTTCTGCCTCCATTTGTCATCAAATTGATTTTTCATCAGTCTACTTTCGCCATTGACTTTCCTCTTCAAATACTTTTGTGGGCTTTATATTAACCTTATGAAAGATTTGAACATCTTTATTCAGGTTTAAGGGCCTTCCTCCATTTGGATATAGCCTTATATCCTTCTTCTTTCCAAGATGAAACCTCTGCTCCTGTGGATCCACTGTAAAGCAAAAGGTTTATGTCCCTGCTCCTTTCTAAGACTTAAATCTCTTTATATCATATTCATCCATAAATGTTCAGCTTGAAAACCTAATCCAAGGCATAGTTTAGAGCATTTTAGTTCACAGGGTTCTTTCTCTGCTTTAAATTGTATTTTCTTCCTTTCATTTTATATATTTACATTTTTGAAAACCGCGCAGTCAGCCAATCAAAACAAATGTTTATTAAGCATCTGTTAGGTATCAGGCACCATACTAGGTCCTGAAGATAGAGTAGGAAACAAAGAATCAGATCCCTTCCCCCCATAAGCCAACATTCTAGAAATAAACTACAATTTCTCTGAGAGGATAATGTCTTATTGACTTTTTTCCACATCTAGTATGTAATATAATTCATTGGGGGTACTCAAAACATTGAAATGCCATCACAGTTATAGTCTTGGTGCACTAATAACTTTTCTTTAATTATATGTTATCTTGCATCTTTTCTTTGCATTCATGTATTTTCACCAAAGAATATTGTGGTAAGCACAATTCAAAAGATATCCCCTGAAGATCCCCATCCCTCGATTAGTCAATAAAACACTAATCTAGGTACTGCTCTGAAGGGGCTCTGAAGATATAATTAAGGTCCTGAATCAGCCTACCCGAGATAGAGAAATTATCCTAGGCTATCTGGTTTTGCCCAATATAATCACACAAGCAGTAGAGGAAGGCAGACAAGTCAGTCTGAGAGATGCAGGAGAAGGGGAAGTTAGGTATTTAAGGAGAACACATGACCTGCCATTGCTGGAGGCAGGCCACATATAAGGCATGAAAAAGACTGTGAGTGGCCTCTAGGAGCAAAGACTGGCCCCCAGCTGACAGCCAACAAGGAAATGGAACCCTGAGTCCTACAACTGCAAGAAACTGAATTCAAACAACAATCTGAATGTGCTTGGAAGCAGATTCTTCCCCAGAGCCTCCAGAAATGACACCAGCTCTGACAAAACCTTGATTTTGTCCTTATGAGTCTCAACAGAGAGAACC
This sequence comes from Diceros bicornis minor, assembly GCF_020826845.1. Lineage (NCBI taxonomy): Eukaryota > Metazoa > Chordata > Mammalia > Perissodactyla > Rhinocerotidae > Diceros > Diceros bicornis. The sequence continues at coordinate 50,928,738 of NC_080759.1, read as the reverse complement.
AAGTTGAGCCATGCTGTGCCTGGACTTCTGACCTAGAATTGGGAAGTAATACATATGTGCTGGTTTTGAGTCACTAAGTTTGTAGTAACTTGTTATGACAGTGATTGAAGACTAACACAGAGATTTACACATTAATTGATTTATTCCTTCAACCCACACCAGTGGAGTGACTAGTCTGAGCAAGACTGTAGCTAGAAATACAAAGTTAAAAAGACACAGCCCCAGGACTTTCACCCAATAGTCCTTGCCCCACCTGGTTGTCCACCCCCCTTTCTCAGTCACAAGGCACCCCTCTCCTCCCTATTGGGGTGGTTTCAGAGGAGGCCTGGTGAGGAGTCAGGATTTTCCCCATATCCAGCAGTAATGAGGCCACTGTGGTGTCAGAGGTGACCACTTGCGGATCCTAAACTCCCAACCCCAGCCAACGAGGAGCCCCCTCCACCAGTGGTCATCGGAGGCCAAATGAGGAACCTGAGCCAAGGGCAAGGAGAGTTTCAGAGAGGGACAAAATCAATGTCCAATCTGGCAGAAAAATCAAGTAAAATTATGGCTTTAAAAAGTGTGTGCTGTATGTTATTTGGAGAACGTTGATGACTTCAGACATTAAGCGATTTGTAGTGTATGGCAGAGAGGTGTAGTGGATGATGCTATAAGTGTAATGAATGTTATGTAACAAGTAGACAAAGAGTAAAGTGTCTTCTTTTCTTGTTTTGACTTTTTTTTTAGGAAACTTGCCTATGAAGGCATAGGGAGAGAGCTAGAGGTAAACAGAAGAATGTTTGTTATATAAGAAGCGAGAGATTTAAATATGTTTCCACTATGAAGAGAAAGATTCTTCAGAGAAAAAGGGATGAACAGCTTCAGAGCAGGAATGATTGTGAAAGTTTTCCAGGAGACCATGGGACTCCAATTACTAGGGGATTAGCCTTGGATAAAAAAAGGCTTCCATCCCTTTCAAGATCTCAGAGCAGGGAGGAGGGCTAAGCAAAGAGACATATGTTTTTAGTGGCAGGGGGTCCAATCAACAGAGTGCTCTAAGATGGTTTTGGGATTTTCTCAGTAGGTTAAAGGCACAGTAATTTGCAAATAGTAAAGAGGAGGAGACGTATGCTTTTAGGATCGTCTAGGACAGTTAAACTGAACCAATATAATTAAGGAGTAATTCTTTGATCAGTAATTATAATAAATTGAAACAACAATGTCTTAGATAGTTGTTTCTTTTGAGCATTCACGTTATTTTTGAAAAATCATTTTTCCTCTTCCTTTGTAATAAAAAAGAACATTAGTGAAATTGCAATGCTTTGCTAGTGGTTTTAAAAAGTGAATTATAGCTCTGCCGTCTCCCAGGTATTTTCAGCCAATTTCTACAATTTATTTGGGAAGAGAAAACCAAAAAAAAAAAAAAAAAAAGGCCATATTTTCAACTACACAATCAGGAAAGAAAAATCACTGAATAATAACATTTCTCTACCTTAATCAGTGCTAGGCTGCATCATTACTTATTGGTAATAAATGTCATGTTCTCCTTTTGTGCCCCTCTCTTTATTTTCTTCCTGACTTGTTACAAACCAAATGTGAATGTGCTTTCCTGTCCTACAGGACAGGGGTGCAGCGCTCTTCTCAGGAACTAGAGCCACACAGCCTGTTTTCGAGTGTCTGAGAGACAGAACCAACAATAGGGAGCTCAAAGACAGGGAAGCAGGAAAGGGGCATGTTACCCTCACAACAGCCAGTCTTATCAGTAAGCTCTAGGAGAGAACTGAATGGAATAAAAATGTAACTGAAGACATGTAAGAGAGCAGAAACCTGGTTAGAAGGCCTTTTGGCCAAAAAAGAAAAAAACAAATAATGTGCTGACGTCACCTAACATCACAGGGATTCCTTCTGCTGTTGCCCTACGGCCTGGCTGAGCTTGAGAGCAATTCTATATACATTTCCAAACTATGTATGTCAGCATGAGTAAGTACATCAGTCAAGCACTAGGATGTGCCAGACAGTGTCATGCTCTGTACAATGGCACTGCTCATTACCGCGGTTTATAATTGAATGTCAACTCTGAAATGAAGTCATACATGAAATACATAGAGGCAGGCTGGAAACAAAAAACTGTCGCATGGTATTCCATACAGTAATAGAGAACCTCTTCGTATTATTACTCTTTCTGCTTCACACATGAAGAAAGGAGTCATTGGATGATTCTGGAAAAGAGTCAGGTGATCCTTGCCTAGGTCCACCATGGTTTAGTTCAAGAACTTCTTCAAGTAACTTGACCCCTTCAGAGATCACACTTTCCTAAAAGGGAAAATTACATTAGAAGTTTTATCTGCTGAGGTCCAGAGACATTCAAGAATCTCATAAAAGTGATGGGCTCCACCCCTGAAATATGAACTTGCGTATAGAAACACAGATTTCAGACACTTCGTGAGTCACTGCAGTCCAGTTACGGACCCTATGGTGGGTTTAATTGTGCCTGCTAAACAATATGTTCAAGTCCTAATCCCAGGTACCCACGAATGTAACCTTGTTTGGAAACTGGGTCTCGGCAGATATAATCAAGTTAAGATGAAGTGTTACTGATAAGGGGGCAGAGGGTGTCCTACAGCCAATATATTGGTGTCCACATAAATAGAGGAGAGGAGACACAGATACACAGGGCGAAGGCCGTGTGATGCTGGAGGCAGAGATTAGAGTAATGAATCTACAAGCAAAAAAATGCCAAATCCTGCTAGAAACCACCAGCAGCTAAAAGAGGCAAGGAAGCATCCTCCCCTAGAGTCTTCACGGAAAGCATGGCCCTGCCAACACCTTATTTTGGATTTCCAGCCCCAGGAACTGTGAGAGAATAAATTTCTGTTGTTTTAAGCCACCCAGTTTGTGGTATTTTGTTATGCCAGCCCTGAAAAACTAAGGCAGACCCCATGCTCAGAAACTCCAGAAAAAGTGACTGCAAGTCGTCTGTCTCTCACATTCACACACACTCCATCAGCAAATTCTGTTGGCTTTATCTGCAAAATATATCCAGAGTCTGACCATTTTCACTACCTCGTACTCTAGTTCTCTGATCCAAGCCACTGTCAATCATCTCTTGCTTGGATGTCATAACATTTCTCCACCTTAGTCGGTACAAGGCTACACCATTACTTATTGCTAATAAATATCATGCTCTGTTTTTTGCCCACCTCTTCATTTTCTTCCTTATCCATTACAAATCAGTGCAGACATGTTTTCCTGTCCTTGGCATTTGCATCTCTTTCTTCTCCACCAGGGGCTGGCAAACTATAGCACATGGGCCCTCCCCTAACCAGAGATTCTAGTGAAAGTGTTTTTCTAGGTGAACTCCAAGATCTACCTGACTTTTTTCTGCTATGCCCCAGACAACACCAAGGCTCCCAAGAGGTTACACAGAAGCTGCTTTCCCAACCTGGAACCTCTTGTGTTTACAAACAAACTTTGTCTTTAAATAAAGTTTTATTGGAACACAACCATGTCCATTCGTTTATGTATAGTCTATGACTTCTTTCATGCTACAACAGCAGAGCTGAATAATTTCAACAGAGACTATAGGGGCTGCAAAGCCTAAACTCTATATTATCTGACCCTTTATAGAATACATTTGCCCCCTGTTCTAGATTATCTGGGACCCTGGAACTCTCTGTCCTAAAGACTCAGATTCCCCTTCTTGGGGCTGCATGAACTTCTTCGACTTCAGATTCATCCCCTCAAGGACAGACTGCGCCTCAGATGCGTACACTCCTGTGCCTTGGCAGGGGTAGTTAAGGGCTGGTGATTTGCTGGGGCGCAGATTATTCTTAGACATGCAAACTGCTATATCCATACACATAGGCATGAGTTCCCCACACTAGAGGATGGAACTTAGAGTAAGAACAGAATGGCTCACCTGTGCTGCCATGTTCCATTAAGAAAATCTAGAGAGTCCAAGAATTCTAAATTAAACCTAGTCTTCTTGACTGTTGTAAATATATATTTGCCAAGGCTGGAGGATAGAACACAGTTTAACATATTTCGGCATAATGTATAACTTAAAATATATGGACATATGTGATGTGGGCCTCCTTTGGACTTGTGCACTGGTCCTGCAGCTGTCCATGGCCTGCACTGGGGAAAAATTCTGTTAGATTTGACTTTCCATTTTCTGTAGGTTAGTTAAACTGGGAGTTTCATTCAATAACACATATAGACACATACACTCTTGCACAGATATTTTATAGTAATCATAAACTGGCCAGCTCTGGTCTAAGTAAAGTGGGACTCCACTCTTTTACACAAGCCCATAAATCATGCTATTTGCCTTACCAAAAAAAAAGTTTGTATGATTAATATTTACAGGTATTGATACCTGACAAAGTTGGAACGTTTGACTCCAGAATGAGGTTCTGTTAATCTACAGATGTTCTGAAATTCAACTGATATGAATAAGGCCTAGGAAAAAGATGGGTTTTTTTGTTTTTGAGGAAGATTGGCCCTGCACTAACATCTGTTGTCAATCTTCCTCTTTTTCTTTTTTCTCCCCAAAACCCCAGTACGTAGTTGTGTATCATAGTTGTAGAGTTGTAGCTCTTCTATGTGGGATGCCGCCTCAACATGGCTTGATGAGCGGTGAGTAGGTCTGCACCCAGGATCCAAACCAGTGAACCTCAGGCCACTGAAGTAGAACGCGTGAATAACCACCTTGCTACTGGCCAGCCCCTGGAAAAAGATGTTTTAAGCTTCAAGTTAATTTCTTATTTTTCTTGAAACCAGTAGCCCTTTCAGCAGTGCATCAGAACTTGCTAGATAGTCTCCCAATCCTTGGGACCATCAGCAATAAAATATGAATCAAGTCTGAAGATACTTTATTTAAAACGTATCCTTTCTTTTACTTTGTTTCCCAATCAGCCATCAGGTGAAGTTAGATATAAATCACTGTGATTATTATGCATATATAAGATAAACACTTAGACTTTGCTGGTGGCAACCCTTAGAAGTTGCTCTGATGAAATATTCCTGACTTTTGCTATGACAAGAGTCACTGTTGAGGTTTCAGCCATAGACTTTCACAACATTCATTCAACAGATTTTCAACAACGATGATAGCCAAGCTGTGCACATAAATAGAATTGCTAATTATGTACCAGTGGAGACATATCAGTGAACAATATAAATGAGCTTCATGCTGTCCTGGAATGTATGGTCCAGTGTGTGAGCCAGAAATTAAACAAATATTAGTATATTAGTATAAAAAATACCTACTTGAATTTTTCTTCCATGCTAGAAAGGACTTTGAAGGATTTGAAAAGCAATTAAAAGAGGTAAACCAGCCTTAGCTGGCATGGAGGGGGTAGGTCACAGGAGGCTTCTTTGAGGAAATGACGTTTAAATTGAGCCAGTGGGATACATAGATGTTAGCAAAGTGAAGCATTTGCCGTGGCCCTGAAGCAGGAGAGAGCTTTGATCAACTGCAGGAAGACCAGTGTGGCTGGAGTGGAGTGAGCGAGGTGGAAACGGTGTTAGACAGGACCAAAGAGGGTGCAGGAGCCAGAACAAAGACAGTCCTCAATGCGGAATTGGCACACTTTTTCAGTAAAGGGCCAGATGGTAAGTATTTTAGGCTTTGTGGACCAAGCAGAAAAATCAAGCACATTGTGTAGGTATTTTATATCAGGAAAGGAAGAAATTCTCACATGTTTTATTGACAAAAATCAAGGTATAATAATAATAATAATTGAGTACAATTTTTATTTGTAATACAGATCTACCAATGAAAAGAATGGAATTCTTTTTGGGGGAGGATAACATTTTGCTTAGGACTTCAAAGTTAAAGTTTCTTATGATTAAAATTGATTATATTTTATGTATTTCATCTCTGAAAACGTTTTTTCACACTTATAGGTCGTACCAAATACTGATATAAATCCACGAGCATATGATTTCACTTGAGCGTGTTCGTCACCTGGAATCAGGCTTTCATAGAATTCTGTTAGATTCTTCTCTTGATATTTACCTTTTAGCATATCATTACTTTGCAGATTAATCATTTCCAATTGAAGTTTAGCTGGAAGTTCCTCAATTGCACAGTTAAATGGATTTTGAAATACAAAATTTCCTTTGCACATGCACTGAGGTCTAAAAAGGGCTGCTGGAATTGAAGGCAGAGTCTACTATAAGGTCATTTGTTTTATTATATTAAATGATGCTGGATAATCTTTCTTATCAAGTCCTAAGAAGGAAAAAAAAATCCAAGATTCTAGGCCACAATTAAATGGTAGCTTTTTATCTTATATGCTGTGCAGTTTTGTCTATTTTTGAAATGTTTGCCTGATTCCTTTAGTAGAAACCCAAGTTTTGACTTTCCACAATCCAATTTGTATGGCACACATTATGTATATTCTTTCTGTTTTAGTTAAGATTATTTTTTATGTTTACCAGTCTTGCGGATAAAATGATCAGGAAACACAGAGCTAACAATTCAGTTGTGGAAGATTTGAACTGAAAGTACGTAACCTCCTCCCAGATCCACTTCTTTCTTAGCTATTCTCACAGCATTTTTCACCATAGAAGAATTGTTAGCCCAGATTTTCTTTTACTCAAAATTCTGTGTCAAGAATCTCAGAGGAACTTTCCACCAAATTATCCTAAACACTTAGACGGCAATAAAGACAGCAAGGAAGTGTTCATTATAACAGCTTCACAGAACTCAATCCTACAGACTTTAACGAAGAAAAGATTTTGCTGAATTTTTCCAGTCTTTGCTGAGAAAACCTCCCAGTGGAGAGATTTACTGTGATTCTGCTCCTCATGGTGCCAAATCCTGATCCCACCAAAGGCAAGCAAAGGAAGAGAAAAATAAAACAACATTGGTGGATGGACTTAAGAGCTGAGTGCTGAAGTTAGAGAGGGATCCTTGATAAATACACTTCTGTTTTAGTTTTCTAGGGCTGCACAACAAATTATAAACTTAGAGGTGTAAAAAACAGCACCCATGTATTAGCTCACAGCTCTGTAGAAGATCTAGCATGGTGTGACTGGGCTCTCTGCTCAGAGCTGAAATTGGCTGGGCTGAGTTCACATGTGGAGGCTCTGGGAAAAATCTTCTTCAGAGCTCATTCTTGTTGGCAGAATTCAGGAACCTCAGTTTGAAGGGCTGAAGTTTCCTTGCTGTCTGCTAGCTGGGGCCACTCTCAGTCAGTAGAGGCTGCCACATGCCTCAAATTGTGACATCCACTCAGGTCCGTTCAGATAATCATTAATTATGCCATATAACAACCTAATCAAGGGAGAAGAAAAAATCCATCAAACTCATAATCTTGAGGGTTATGAAGGTTATGTACACAGTGGGAGGGAGAATATGGGGGGCCATCTTAGAATTCTGCCTACCACAGCATCCGGTAGGATTCCAGGAGAAAAACGGAAGTTCAGTACGCAGACATGTATACCTACACCAGGATGCAATTCTTTTTCCCTTCCTGCTTTTTAGATTTCATTTCTGAATCTCAAAAAGTAATCTTTATTCTAGAGATGGTTTTGCAGTACAAGATTTGTAGCTGAGAACTATGATGTTTTCATAAATAAAAATGAGAAAATATCAGAGGGCAGGAGAGCTTCATGGACATGAGATCTCAAATAATAATTTCATTTCGAAGGCAAACATCGCTCTTCCTTCAACCAAAAATTTCCTTTTCATGTAAACAGTTTCTATACAAGGATTATAGTAGTTGAGAATGTTCAGCCATAAGTATGCAAGAGTGAATATTTGGGAGTGTAAGTATTTAAAATATTCAAATATTCAGAAACTGGAATCTAATCCTGTTCTTTTTCAGGAGAATAAATATTTTTGGAGTAGTAAAAAGTATTCTATTATGAAGAATGCTTGTGTATTGTGTAAAAGAATCATTACTTCCCACAAAATATAAATCTGTAACAGACAGAACATTAAAAGTGAGTGCTTTTTAAATTCTGGGTATCATTAACAAATTTAGACAAACAATGTACATATATATGTACCTTTATTTTCAAGTCTAAATTCAAGGATCAACCAATGTGCTAAGGATTTTCTTATCCATGTAACCCTAAAATTCTTAGATCTCTTTACTAAAATATATATATATATGGGGGGGGCGGCCCCGTGGCATAGCAGTTAAATGTGCGCTCTCTGCTACTGGCAGCCCGGGTTCAGATCCTGGAGGCACATCGATGCACCGCTTGTCAGGCCATGCTGTGGCGGCGTCCCATATAAAATAGAGGAAGATGGGCATGGATGTTAGCCCAGGGCCAGTCTTCCTCAGCAAAAAGAGGAGGATTGGCATCGGGTGTTAGCTCAGGGCTGATCTTCCTCACAAAAAATAAAAAATGTATATCAGAAGAAATCATAGTTATTTTATTTTTACATTTTAGCTCATATTTGATGTCCAATGTCAAAAATATTTTATTAATTTATTATTTCGGGACTTAGCCTGTACCCAACACACTTTAGGTATTTAAAGGTAGTTTTGTAGCTGAATTGAAGAGATTCTTTTGTAATGGTAATCTAGTATATGGCCATTAAGAAAACATTAAAACATTGTAATAGGAAATATATCCATATTAATTTTTTATCAATAAAATCAATCAAAATGCTTCTGTATATAAAATACAGAATTTTTGCCACAGTTACTCAGGTTCTCTGGGGAAAAAATCAAGGAATCAGCATACATAAACATTAAATTCAGAAAGAATGTATTTATAGAAGGAGACAAAGATTGATTAAAAGCAAAGAAACAGTGTATAAATCAATTCCAGATTATGAGGACCGGCTGAAAGGTTGCTTTGCTTTCAGAGTGAACTTTAAAATCAAGACTTCATCTCAGTTGCCATGGAAAGTCAGCTTTTCTGTGCTGACATTTGTTTGCAATCTATTTTGTTTTTCTGATTAACATGCTCTCTGTTAATATAAGGAAAGTCTAAAAAACTAACTTTTGGAATGAGAAAGAAACTATTATTAGACATCTCTAAATTGACTAGGGTGAATTATTCTTTTTTGCTTCTCCTGAAATAAAAGCTATCCCAATCAACTGGCTGCCAGCTCATCAGTTTCCAGTCTTTTTAGGTTATCCATTGCTGCGTAAAGTCATCCCAAAACTTAGTCTTGTAAGAAATTAACACTTTTATTACGCTCGTGCATTCTGTGGGTCAGAAATTCAGACAGCATACGGTGGCAATGACTTGTCTCTGCTCCAGGATGTCTGGGGACTCAGCAGGGAAGCCCCAAATGACAGAGAGTATCTCAAACAACTAGAGCATGGAATCGTCTGGAAGCTTCTACACTCACATATCTTGTGCCTGGGATAGAATGACATGAAGGCTGAGATCAGCTGGGATTGTCTACACGGGGTCTCTCCGTGTGGCTTAGGCTTCTTTCACAGTATGGCAGCCTCAGAGTAGATGGTTTCTTCTATGGCAGCTCAGGGCTCAAAGAAACAGCATTCTAGCACACCAGGCAAAAGCTATATAACCTTTTATGGCCTAACCTCAGGAGTAACATAGCCTCATTTCCTCTATACTTTACTGGTCAAAGTAATCATAAGACCACCCAAACTCAAGAGAAGGGCATATATACCCATATCTCAATGGGAGGAGTGTCAAGAAATTTTTTGCCATGTTTTAAAACCAACATACTCTTCACCACTATTATTTCTCTATTAATTTTCCATTGCCGTTGTTATGAATATGAGTGCCAAAGAATGACGGAGTTCTATGTTTATTAACAATCCAGCAAACACACACTGTTTGGAAGTTCCCAGAAGCTTGTCTGGGTCTTGAACCCACACAATTTGTTTGATTGCTTTGACTGGCTAAGTGATTCATATTAGCTGAAAACAGTACACAAAATGGTTTTTAAACAGCTAACATCAAAATAAGTCATTTAGTATGTGATAATACATACTACTACTTAACACGTAGTAGGGGGATTAAAAACAGGTATTACCCAAAAGAAAAAAAATAGTAGGCATTTGTTGAAATACGATCTGTATGTCCATATTGCCTCAACTGTGTCTGAACTTCTTTTCAGAATGGCCCTGGAGCAGATGACAACTAACACCTTTGTGACTCTCATCCTGCCAGTGCTGCATTTCCAGAACACTTGCATGGCCATGGAACCAACAGAGAGTGAACTAGATTTATGTTGAGATATATATCCTAGTCTTCCATTTACTATGTGACCATGGTCATGTCCTTTACCTCTCCGGGCTTCAGTTTTCTTATCTGTAAAAATGAAGCAGTTGAACTTTAAAAACCTATGAATTCCCTTCTAATATTGAAAGTTTTTATTAAAGTAGTTTTTCTCTTTTATTCACTGATTTTTTTGTTATATAACTTTACATATGGGAAGCTGATAAATAAAAGCCATATATTGAAATGGGTTCAAAAATGGAAATGATGGTAGATGAAGATGGTTCCTACGCTACCCCATTCAACACAGTTGTATGGTATTACATTTCAGCCAAGTTATGAATATATTGATTTGTTCTAGTTCTTCCCCTTGGAGTAAAGTGAAGGGGTATTGATGGACTAAATTGGGAATCTACCCACAATTAATAATATGTATCTTTAAGTGAATGTGCTTAAAGACAAAACTTATGACACATGAAACATACAATCCAACTTCCCAATCCTCAGCCATATTTGTGTCAAGATCAGAAATCAAGTAAAACTGCATTTTTCTCTTGAAACAGTCAGCAGATGCTTGATAACCAGCCAAAAAGAAAATCTCTGTGGAGCCTTATTGGGAGACTGGTCCAAAGAAAGAGAGTTTGTATTCTTTGGTAATTATCCCCCACCTCTTGAAGTGGCTGCTACTTACTGGAAACCTGGCAAGCATATGTACCTTCGGGAAATGAGGACTGTCTTGTCCTCCCTCTTCACAGCAGAGTTCCACTGCCCAACTGTACTTCTCAGCACATAATTCAAGTCATCTAGCTGCTGTCACCTCTCTTTAGAGTCTGAGACACCAGTTAGAAATCAAAATTGTGCCTAGAAAAGAAGTTGTTGGTGACAGATGAAATGATGGTACATCCAGATTGACTCAATCTATTGATGTATTTCCATACCACTTCCAGCATAGTATCAGACAGGGATGCTAAATAGCACCAGACTGGAAAAACAAAATCAGCTTGAGTTCCACAAAGACAATAAGAATTGTGGTAACTTCACAGCAGGGATCCAAGCAAGAGTCAATCACGATTCTGTTCATTATCTGAAACAAGTGAGCCTTAGCTATCAGAGTCAAGAGTTAGTTTCTCAGGAAGTCCTGTGGGGCACTATCTACCTTGGACTCCACCATCCCTAGAACTTACTATGGTGGCTGGTATCTAGAGGGCACTCAACACGCTTTTGTTGAATTAGGTGAATTTAAAAAGAAATGAATTGATGAAATAGATGATGAGCAGAAACACAGGAGACCTGAATTCCAATTCTAGTCTGGTTACTAACTAGAGCTATGCCAAAGGTTTTGAAGCTTTCTGTTAATTTATCTATAAAATCATAAAGACAGAGCAGGACTTTCTATTATCTCATTTAGTACTAACATGTCTGACTGTGTGATTGCTATGTCCTTGGGTTTTGGTTAAAATTTGAGTGAAATTAAAGCACTGGATATGACCCTCAATCCAAACACTCAGATTTCACAAAATTTAAGACAACCTAAGCTCAAAGTCATGTGGGAGGAATGGCTAACCTGGGCCCTGTGTCACCCCCCACTTGCACCACCTTAAACTGCACCTGGGTAAACCCAAAGGCCTCTCTTCTCTAGAGGTAGACATCAATGCCCACTTTGCTGTCTTTGAAAGAAAATTTGGGAGTGTATTTCTGGTAGTCCTTAAAACTCCTCCTTACAAAGGCAAGTTTTTACCAACACCATGAGAAACTCTAGAAAAAAAAATCTAACTCTCCAGTAAAAACCACAGCCAGTTATTCTAGGCAAATGTACCCCCTAGTCATGCCAACTTCCTCCTGTAAAATAGTTCCTGGCTCACCATTTATCTTTCGTCTATGCTTTCACCTCAACATTGATATTAAAGTGTAGGATAATTAACTGAAGGCACTGTGTTATCACAATGCAAAATCATCATATCAATATCTGACCCTTTTCTCTAATAGGAATTTCATGTAAAATTTTTTAATGAAATTATAGAGATAGGAAAACCACAGATGCATACGTAGTGTGTGGGTAATGTCCTATTAGTGAACAGGTGAGGCAGAGATAATTTTCTCTCCAACAAAATTTATACTTCCCCTCATATATTGTGAAGTTATCATTGCAATGTGCCTACCCAATGGGAACTACGTTTCCCAGCCCCCCACCCCCGACCTTGTACCCAGGTGGCCACGTTGCATATTTCATAGATAAGTTCCATCTATGAATACAAGCCAGAGCAGTACGTGTCACTCCTGGGCAAGAGTATTTAGGAAGCATTTTTGTCTTCTCCATCCTCCCCTCTCCTCTATGCCAGATGAATATATAGGACACCAAGGCTGTAGGTGGTGATGGGGCCACAGATGAAATAAATCAGGGTTACTGAGACAAGGAGACAAACTGACCAACAGCACCTACATTGATTTGTTACACAATGAGAAATCGACTTCCAGCATGTTTAGTCCCTGAAATCTTAGGGGTTATTTGTTACAGCAGCTGGAGTTACCCTAACTAACAGATTTAAAAAATGGACAAGATTGGCTAGTCTCAATTTCCTTGCCAGTGATGTAGAGACAATAAAATCCACCTCAGAGTATTGTTGTGAGAGTAAATGAGACAACACATATAAGCAGGCAACCCAGTTCCTGACATACTGTAGCTGCCCAGTGAAAAATAATTACAATGTCATCTGTGCCCTTAATTTTCCACCACTCTTTCTCCCACCTAGATCAGCAGTAATCCTTCAAAAATGATTAAAATTAATTTTTTAAAATAATAATAGTGTTTAATTGCTGTGATTTCTTTCTTTCTGGACAGTAGTGACAAACGTTAATTTAATATAGCAGACCACCACTCACTCATTCCACATACACACATATACAAACAATACAAGCACAAAACCTGCCTTTTTCTATAATGGTTTTGCATCTGCCATAGGTTTGAAATGAAAGCAAGCGTGGAAAGATTGGAAAAAGAAATAATAGGATGCTCACACCTAATAACTCTCTTATTACTAGTTTTCCTGTCATTATTGTCACTCCAAGATATTTCTACCCAGGACTTAACACTGAAATACACACACACATGCAAAAACTACACACAATAAAATTTCACACCACCACCAACTCAAGATTGTTTCCTTTTCCTTGGTCTTGATTGCTATAACTGCATCCATCTGTCTCAGTGGCTTCAATCAAGATAACCAATTTTGTGAGAAAATTGTTAAAATATAAATTCTTAAGCTATTTTGAGAGATTGTATGCCCAAGAAGAGTACTTCTGAATTTTAAGTTTATGCTAAACTTATATTTCTCTTCTGACATGTGACCATTATGGTATAGAGAATTCAGTTTTTAAATTGTTTTTAATAAGTCCTTTTTGAACCCAGACAATGCAGCCCACAGCACTGCCTTGTCAGTCCTTCCCTCAATTTATACCAGGCCTGGAAGTCGATCGTCCCCTGCAACAATGGCTCATCCCCACGGCATGATGGGTTTGGCAATTGTGATTGATCAAGTCCAAAACACGTCCAGTCAGTCAAGCTAAAAAGCCAAGACACTATATAAATTACACACAGTACTGATGCTTATAAGCTATTTTAATTATTTTCACTATGTACTATTTTCAACTTGACTATAGCATGTATTAAATAATTTAGAAAATAGAAGAATAAAATTTCCTATTCCAATGTCATTACTGTGAACCTGTTGGAATTTTTCCTCACTATGCATATTTTGTCCATGTTTGTAAATGTAGAGTGTATGCAACTTTTTACACTGTGACATATACCTTAAAGTCACAATTAGGTGCTCTCCAGAGATCACCTTAGCAAATGGTTTACAGTTATTCTAAGAGTAAGAAATTTCCTTTTCAGAGCCACTCTGTGTGACACCAGCAGAACTGGTATTATAGAACTCACACTGGGTGGCTGAGAGTTTTCCTTTTTCTGAAAAACCCTGCAGTAAAAATGTTATATCTTCAGGCCTGGCATCCTGCTGGGTGAGGTCAATTTCTCGGATCTTTCTCCCCATAGAAAACCACCAGATGAAGTTCCCTACGGATTCACCTAAAAAAACACATTTTTATATTCTCTCTTCAGACATCTTCAAAATAATTGTGTATGAAGGAAAACTTTCTAACACAATTCTGCTTGTTTTCAGGTTCTGCACTGATAAACAGAAGAAAATGATGCTCCTAACGATAATAAATGCCCTGAGAACAAGAAAATGCTCTCAGTGCAAAAATCTCAAACTATGGTAGGTGGTATCTTAAAAGCAACAGAAAGTAAACTCTTGGGAGCGGAAACTTAGGAATTTTTTGGACTACATAGAAATCCATTTATAACTAAGAAAACCACTTAAAAATCTGCAAAAGTGGGGCTGGCCCGGGGGCATAGTGGTTAAGTTCGCGCACTCCGCTTCAGCGGCCTGGGGTTCGTAGGTTCGGGATCCTGGGCGTGGACCTACGGACCGCTCATCAAGCCACGCTGTGGTGGCGTCCCATGGACAAAACAGAGGAAGATGGGCACAGATGTCAGCTCAGGGACAATCTTCCTCAGCAAAAAGAGGATTGGCAATGGATGTTAGCTCAGAGCCAGTCTTCCTCAAAAAAAGAAAAAAATCTGCAAAAGAAAATGGTATGAAAATCAAATATTAAGTGATTATATTGTACAAGATTCATGAAATAATTGTGGGAAAACACTTATGTACAAAGAATAAAAACACTAAAGAACCCATATGTATTAGTTTCCTGGGGCCGCCATAAGAAAGTACCACAAAGTGGATGGTTTTAACAACAGAAATTTATTGTCTCGCAGTTCTGGGGTCTAGACGCCTGAAATAAACATGTCGGCAGGGTTGGTTCCTTCCAAGGGCTGTGAGTGAGAATCTGTTCCAAGCTTCTCCTCTAGCTTCTGGTAGCCTCCTTGGCTTGTAGATGGTGTCTTCACAGTGACTTCCCTCTATGTATGTCTGTCTCTGTGTCCAAATTCCCCCATTTTATAAGGACACAGTCATATTGGATTAGGACTCTATATGAAGTCCACTCTAATGACTTCACCTTACCTTGATTATCTGCAAAGACCCTATTTCCAAATAAGGCCACATTTACAGGTATTGGGGGTTAAGCATTCCCACTCCTTTGAGAATCAGTAAAGAAAAAAGGGGAATGAACTGCATACCCATGGCATTTCAATACCTGCTTTAAAGTATTATATCACAGAACTAGCACATTACCTCTATCAGGTTATTTAATAACCCAAACCAATCACATGCCCACAAAAGGAGTTTTTGGGACAGCAACTAAGACACTTCCTGCTATTTTTACTTGTTAGTTTCACCACCTACAGGATATGTTTGTTGACAAGTTATTAACTCAGAAAAGCACATGTAAAACCTTTCATAAAAGTTTTCTTCTTTTAGATAGCAAGCTGAATTTTCAATTTTTTTTCCATAGGTACATTGACAGCAGTGCCTGTATGTAGCTTTTGAAAATTCAAGGTCTATCTGCTGTCTTTAACTCAACAATTAATTTACTAACACAAAGAAGTGAATTGCCAAGTGGTTTTACTTCTACTCATGGATTTGCATGAACAACATTGTTCTGAAAATGGATTTGACTTTGGTTTAGGGCACACAGTGTTGAAATGGGGCAGTCAGTTTCGTTGGTGCTCAAGAGACCTTAAACAGCATCTATTATTATTCCTTTATTTTGTAGACCAGCTGAATCCCCCAGCAATGCTTGAGCCAGAAGTGGAACACCAGGGTCTGGAGAAGTCCTGAGATCTTTCCTCTACATGACAGTGAGAATACATTTCAGCTGGGAGCAGTGAATTACAGTTTGCTTAAATTGCATGCTCTGCCTAAAATCTAGAACTTAATACGTCTTTCTTAGTTTGTGTCAGCACTGCCTGTCAAGCCCAAGACAAAGTGGTACTTTATGATGTAATAGACAAAGTGCTATTACAAAGGTTATTTTTTTAAAAGGACCTGTCTGAATGAACTTGAAGCCTTCAGAGCTGCAATTATCTCAACTTTTTCATAAGCTGTAAATTGTCAGAGAAAAATCAGAAGCCGTTTCTTGCTGATGTATTTGGCAATTCTGTTCTTGTTTTTCTCTGGGTTTTGTATTACTGTTCTTAGAGAGGTGAGGGCATACAGGTACACATATACATGCATGTGCACATCTACCCCAACAAGAATTGAAAAAGATGGGATGAATGAAGGGGAAGAGTGGCAGGCAGAATTCTGAGAAAGCAGGCAAGATTCCCAGGACTGGTGGACACACCCTATATAATCCCCTCTCCTTGAACATGGGCAGGACTGTGGATAAGATGGGATATCACTTCTATGGTTAGGTTATCTTATAGGGCAAAGGTGAAGAGATTTTTGCAGATGTAATAAGATCCCCAATCAGTTGACTTTGAGTTCACCAAAAGGGAGATTATTCTAAGTGGCCTGACCTAATAATGTGAACCCTTAAACGGGACTGGGGGTGGTCAGCCCAGTAGTGTAGTGGTTAAGTTTGTGTGCTCTGCTTCAGTGGCCCAGGGTTCGTGGGTTTGGATCCAAGGCACAGACCTACGTACCACTTATCAAGCCATGCTGTGCCAGGCGTCCCACATATAAAGTAGAGGAAGATTAGCACAGATGTTAGCCCAGGGCCAATCTTCCTCAGCAAAAAGAGGAAGATTAGCAGCAGATGTTAGATCAGAGCTAATCTTCCTCACCAAAAAAAAAAAAAAAAAAACTGGGCCCCTCCTGGAGTCAGATATTCGAACATGAGAGAAATTCTTCTGCCAGCCTTGAGGGAGCAACTGACATATTGGAGAGAGGGCCTGTGAGAAGGTCACGTGGCAGGGAATGGTAGGAGCCTCTAGGAGCTGAGAATGAACCTCAGCTCACAGCCAGCAAGAAGGGAGGCAGGGGACCTCAGTCCTACAATTGCAAGGACATGAACTCTGCCAACAACCTAGGAGCTTGGAGAAGGACTCTGAGAATAGGATCAGACTGAACCCCTACTGACACCGTGATTTCAGTCTGGGAGACCCTGAGCCAAGGACACAGTTAATCTGTGTCTGGCCTCCTGACCCCTGGAAACTGTGAGATAGTAAATGCATGTTGTTTGAGGCTCCTCGGTTTATGGTATTTGTTATGCAGCATTGTCCAATGAATATAGGAAGTAATAGAAGGGAAAGGTCCCAGGGGAGAGAGGAGGGAAAATTTAATCAACCAGACTTAACACAGCTGGGTCAGGAGGAACTCACTTGGGGCTCTGTCAACGTGTTAGTGTCTCACTCCTTTTGTCCCCATGGCATTTGTACAGTGATGAATGTTGCTGTGGCAACAACATGGGAGTCCAAATGATTTCTTCTAATTCATTGAAATAGTCAAATAAGGCATGCAGTGAGCAACGCTTAGGCTGTGTGAGAGCTCCAGGCACTAGCTGTGACAAATCTGTTTCCATTACTCCACCTGCCCCCTGAAAACATCCCAATAAAAGCTTCAAAATAGACTAAATAGTCTTTACATGTTCAAAAAAAACCCTGTCTCTCAAAGGAGAAATACAACCATCCATATTATGGATAGCTAATTATAATCAGTTACATTATTCTTCATTAATCTGTCTTAAAACTAAACTCCAGGGAAAGTGTTTCAATACTCTTTAGTTAACTATCAATACAGCAACAAGTAAAAGTCATTCAGGTGTTTAGCCTGTAGCTAATTGTTTCCATTGCGAAATGAGCACTTTTATTAGAAAACTTATTTGAAGCAAAACTAATAAAGTTTGACCATATCTAAAGGTTTAAAAAAGTTAAAGGGAGCTCCCAAACAAGTGAGGCGTCATTTTAACAGGCATTTTACCACAATTTAATAATGGTTCAATCCTTAGACTGTCTCTAACCATGAGACTGGAAAGGAACAAAGCAGGAAAATCTCTAAGAGCCTTCTTGTAAGCAGGTATTACTATGTTGCACAGCAACTATAAAAGTAAATATTGAGGCCTCTGATGTCAGTTGCTTACCCATCAGTCACTGCTCACTCCTTTTCTGTAGGCCAAATCCTGATTTTGTTCAGTCTCTTGTGACTGTGCATTTCGGGGAAAGCTGTACTTCCCCCCCAGACCTAGAGGGTGAAATACATTCAGTCTAAGCCAGTGGTTCTCAATCTTTCTCTCTCATCAGCTTCACCTAGAGTTTCTGATCCAGTAGGTCTGGGATGGGGCCCGAGAATGTGCATTGCTAGCAAGTTCCCCGGTGATGCTGATGCTACTGGCCCCGTGACTCCGTTGCGAGAACCAAGCCAACCGTTGCTCTCCGCGGTGAGTGATGGGTTTAGATGGGGGCCCATGATACCACTCTGAGCACTAAGATGGGAAGGAAAATCTGCTGAGGGCTTTGGAACGATTTTCTATGATATTAAAAAAAGAAGAAAGGCCTGAGATTTCCTCCCTTTCCTGCTTCTGAACTTTGTTGATTTTACCTGACGTCTAGAACTTGAGTGCTTATCTTACAGGGAGACAACCTAAAAGAACAAGCCAATGTGACAGGTTGGAAAGTTAGAAAGAACCTGGATTGTGAAGCTGTTGAGTGACTGAGCTAACCAGCCCCGGAATGCTCTACTTCTGCACTTGTTAGTGTACATGGATTATTAGCTTTAAGCCGATGTTGGCTCAGTTTTCTCTCACTCAGAGTCAGAACCATCAAAACTTGGAGCACTCTATTTGTCATTACAGGGTTTGGATTAAATAAAGAAGAAAAAAATGTTGTCATTAACAAAGAATTGTTTATTATATGTCCCACACATTATTTGTGTTCTAGGTCCTATTGCCTTAGATATTGAAATATTCAGTCTCCTATTGTGAAAACTGATCAGATTCTAGACATTATTTTTGATTGATTAAGAAAGTTGGAGGAGAGAGAGTGAGACAAAAAAATACATATTAAAATGTAAAACTAAACTTAGAAATATGTTTAAAATATTAGTATTCCAGACAATTCTAAGCATTTGCATTATTGCATTATTGTCAATAGGGAGTAGTTTAAAATGAGTTAACTGATTAAAATTAAGGGGTTGAATTGCTGGCTGGTAAAAGGTTTCTGTTGTCATTTCATTTTTCTTTTCCAGGTTAATTGTCTGTTTTATTCAGATTTGGGTGAGTCAGAGGCTTCAGGCAGCCTATTTTGAGGGAGAAGATTTAGCATCTGCATGCTCTACCCTCCCTGTTCCTGCCGATGGGACATTGGAACTCACCCTTTATGTCAAAATGGTTCCCTGGGCTTCAAGTCCACATTGAGGCTGCCATCCTTAGTTAAGAATTCTTAGGGCTGTGAAACCGACAATGGGATTTTTGGCTTTGTACACTTGAATGAGGACATCATCCTGGGGACTCCAACTCCTCGGCTGAGAGACCTCTAGTGTCAGCGGTGAGTTCTGCAGGATCCAAGGACATCTTGACCACCCTCTCTGGGAGAGCCTTCCCTGGTCCTTTCTGGAAGTGACAACAAACACCACACCTTTCACTAAGGTGTAAATGGGCTTATTTTTCTCCTCCCTGCAGTGACTGCCCGGCCAAGACTGTGAGCAGTCCCAAGGCCGGCATTAAGGGGAGGCCAGCGCCAGCACCAAGGCCAGGGCTCTGGACGCAGAGCCCGGGGTGAGGGGGGTGCCTGGGCAGCGGAGCCCGCAGGCTCGTGCTCTGAAGTCCTGGAACCCTGTCCCACACGCCTGTCATTTTGTCATCTCGTCATTTTGTTTCGAGCCTACTGTAATAAAGCCTACATTGGCAATTGCAAGGCCCAGATATATGTAAATGAAAAGTTCACTGAGAAATCAGCTTATTACTTTAATTCCGCCAGAATCTATCAAACCCCACCAATGGGAAAGACCCTACAGCGTTCATCATGAATCCTCTACTATGGGGAAAAGAATAGAAACTTATCTTCAGTTATGTCCCGGGTAGTTCCGTTACTGCAGTGCTACAAGAACCTCATTACCGAGCAGCTTGAAGGGTCCCCAGGAGGCCTGGACAGACTAATTA
This sequence comes from Diceros bicornis minor, assembly GCF_020826845.1. Classification (NCBI taxonomy): domain Eukaryota; kingdom Metazoa; phylum Chordata; class Mammalia; order Perissodactyla; family Rhinocerotidae; genus Diceros; species Diceros bicornis. The sequence goes on along the minus strand of NC_080759.1, from coordinate 50,908,533 downwards.
CTAACCATCTCTTTAAAGGAAGGAGCTTAGTCACCCTGTCTAACGTTATCAAAAATCATGGCAAATAAACCTGTCTAGAGGCAGAGGGATGGCAGAGTTGATCTCCTGAGATACATTTAAATTAAGTTTCATCGTTTTAAGAAAACAATTTATTCTGAGTTTTCTCTGAGACAAAGGTCTCTTGATCTCTGTATATCATTGCCTCTTTCCTCTCTATTGCAGTTTCTTTTCATAGAATTCCCTTTGCTGGACACAGAAGTACTATCTATAGTTACAAAGTACAGTAGAATTAGAAAAAATGAATAGTCATTTGAAACATGAGATCAGTGGTTTTCAAACTGATGCTGTACAGAAGAACTTAGGCATTCCCCAAAGAATAAAGTATTTTTCACTAAACAATGACTGTTTGAACTGCCTGAAAAACCCACTGAGGGAGCCTACCATACTTATATGTTAGGTTTATGAATAATGTTTTATTGATTTTTTTTATGACTACCGTTAAAAAAATAAAAAAATAGAAAACACAGCCACAGCACCAAAGCAGTAGACTGTAATCAGTCTATTTGAACATTAAACTTCTTAAAGGGAGAAACTTCCCTTTTAACTCATTACTTCTCTGGACTCTAGAGACTTCACGTTTTCAGAATGTGTCCTATTTCCAGGTTTTATATTTGTGCCCCTTCTCCCAGAGACTTTGGAAAGTCTTAATCAGTTATTCTTCTCCAGGGAAGAAAAATCCGTGAAAAGTATATCTTTAAACTTCATTTGCTTTTATTTATTTTTGTGTGTGTGTGAGGAAGATCGGCCCTGAGCTAACATCTGCCAATCCTCCTCTTTTTTGCTGAGGAAGATTGGCCCTGGGCTAACATCCACTCCCATCTTCCTCCAGTTTATATGGGACGCCAACACAGCATAGCCTGACAAGCGGTGCGTCGGGTGCGTACCTGGGATCCGAACTGGCGAACCCCGGGCCGCCACAGGGGAGCACGCACCCAACCGCCCGCGCCACCGGGCGGCCCATTATTTGCTTTTAAATACAATGTATTTTTTATTTCAGAAGCAATACGCATAGAAAATTAGGAAAAAGTGGGAAATAAAAAGGGAAGGAGGCCCCGTGGCTTAGCAGTGAAGTGCGCGCGCTCTGCTGCTGGCGGCCTGGGTTGGATCCCGGGCGCGCACCGACGCACCGCTTCTCCGGCCATGCTGAGGCCGCGTCCCACATACAGCAACTAGAAGGATGTGCAGCTATGACATACAACTATCTGCTGGGGCTTTGGGGGAAAAAATAAATAAATAAAATTTTAAAAAAAAAAGGGAAGGAAGCCATTCATATTTCCAATACCCAAAGACACACAGCACTAATTCATATTTTGATAAATTCTCTTCAAGTCTTTTTTCCTTTTTTTAAATCTCTACATTTTTCAAAACTTACAAAGTTAGTTTTACTCTCTGGCAGTGATTTCTCACTGTGTTTAGCTATTTTCTCTTACTGTGCGTGCCTTTGAAACTTTGGGATTCTTTAACTTCTGACGTTAAACACCTTCTAGTCTTACCCTCTGGTTAATATAATCATTACATTCGGCTTTACCTCATCTATTAGCTGATAAATCCAGCTTCTAGTCACACAACTTTCTGATCATTAAATCCATGTTTCCAATTTCTTGCTGGATAACTCTACTTGAACATGTTTAAACTTAAACATCAAAGCCTCCTCTTTCTTCTGTACTCTCCTAACGTTATTTTGGTTACAAGTAAGAGAAAACCGAAGTCAAACTTATGTAAATAAAACTAAGACTAAAAATAACTTATTGGTTCTAGGTTAGGACTGGCTGGGTGCAGATGCTCCTGCACTGATACAAAGGCTGACTGATCATGCCCCACCTCTGTTCTACAAGTTCCTTTTTATTTATTTTTTTAATTTTGTCTTCAGGTTGATAGGCATTTAGAGTCACAAATGGCTGCCACTCTCTGCTCAACCTACATGCTTCCAGGTCCTAATCAGGCAGAAAAGAATGAAAACCGTGTAGCTGCTGTTTTCATTATTTTCCCAGCATCCCCACCAATAGTTCTGAGAGGCACTTGGGTTGGGCTGGCTTAGCTCACATGCTCAACACTCAACCAATCCCATTGGCCAGAGAGATGCAATGGGCTGCTCTGCTTAGCCCTGGGTCTCACACTTCGTAGGGTCCCTGGGAACCTCCCTATGGACTAAGAATAGGGAACAGAGGAACAGAACCTCAGATGAAAATCAGAGCTGATGCTAGAATAAAGCAAGTGGATGCCAGGTGTTAACAAATACCATTTGGCCCTCCTTTAGTTAATGGCACTCACTCACCCAATTCCAAAGCCTGACATCATGTGAGATACCTATATTTCCTTCCCATTGCAGCCAAATGGTGACAACCCATTCACTTCTATTTCTGCAATGTTATTCAAAGCCAGTCTCTCCCTGCATTCCCACTGTTGCTCCCTCACACATGGCTTTCTCAGATCCTCACAACTGATCCTTTCTGCCACTAGTCTTATACCCACAACATTCATTGAGCCACCAGAGTGATTTATCTAAAACACACATATGATTCTGCTGCCTCACCACTTTAGTGGTTCTCACCACCTCCTAGACAGGTGCAATGCCTCTGCACTTCCCTTCAGGGCGTGGCCTCATCTAGCCTTGCAGCATCACTTTTGAATATATTCCTACACTCACACTTTCTTACAGATACGTTGGTCTATTTTGAGTTCCCCAAAGGCCAGTAGAAATATCTTTTCTTCATCCCTATTCTCTTACCACCATTTCCCACTACTAGTTGAGACCATCTAATTCCCATTGTATTCGTTTCCTATTTCTCCTGCAAGAAATCACCACAAATTTAGTGGCTTAAAACAATATAAATTTATTATTTTCAAGTCTTGGAGATCAGAAGTCCAAAATGGGTCTTACAGGACTAAAATCAAGGTGTTAGCAGAGTAGCATTCTTTCTGAAGGCTCTAGGGGACAATCTGTTTCTTGACATTTCCAGCTTCTGGAGGTTGCCCACATTCCTTGCCTCATGACCTCCTTGCATCTTCAAAGCTAGCAATAGCATCACTCTGACCTCTGCTTCCAACATCACATCTCTTTGTATGACTCTTTCCCCTCCTTCTTTCACTTATAAGGACCCTAGAGATTACATCGAGCCTCCCAGATAATCCAGGATAATCTCCTCATCTCGATATCCTTAATTTAATCATTTGTACAAAGTCCATTTTGCCATATAAGGTAACATATTAGTAGGTTCCAGGGATTAAGTTGTGGACATTTTTGAGGGGCCATTACTTTGCTTACCACACCCATGTACTCCTTCAGAACCAGCTTCAGTATGATCTGATTTTAGAGATGTGTTATCTGTCCTTACATGTATTCTGGGTTGTTCCTCTTTACTTACTCATCACCTTGCATCCTTCACTCTAGCACTCAACAGCCACAATGTTCCTCACACTGACTTCCCCACTCACAACAACTTTGATTTATTCATTTCTGAATGATAACGCCCAGTTCTGTGTCTGACACAGTCAAGGAAATTAATAAATGTATTGTAGTTCTGTAGTCCTCTAACCATCAACCTAAGAGCTCGATAGTTTTTGATCCCCAAATCCCAACCTAACTTCAACGTGCCACAGAGTGACTCACAATGAAATTATTTTACATTTGAATGGAACTTGACCAAAGTTCTTTTTCTTTTGTTTCTAAATTTCAAGCAAATCAACTTGATCTCTAATTCTAGTATTTTATACAATGATGTGTCATTTATATTTGTTGCTCTTGGTCAACAAAGAAACAGAAACTAAATCCTTAAAGTTTGATGTGACTTCTTGGTTTCTTCTGTTCAACAAACTTCCACGTGCTTCCTAGGAAAGAAGTTCTAGGAAAAACAACTAAAGGAACTGTGGAAAGTACACAGCCGCTCATGAATACATGCATTGACAAAAGTGTGCCTTAACTTCCATACTCCGTGTCACATTGACCCAAATGTTCACTCTTCAGCCAGTCTTAGAGCTCTGTTTTGCCATGTGATAGAGTCACTTCTCAACTCGTGAAGCATACACGCATCTCGAGACGCAATGGGCGCCCTGTTAATATCTGTATGAAGCCTATGGCTGAATGACATATTAGTAGAAGTCCAATCACCACCCTGTGCCCTCTCTTTTATTGGAAGCTCTGAAGAAGTCTCAATCATAAGGTGGAATAGATCATAATTCACAGGAGGACGCAAAGCTCAGTGAGCTGATTGTCAAATAACAAAAGGATTGATCCAGGTGGTTTTGATTAAGGTAGAGGTTGCTGCCTCAGGAGTTCACTAAGGAGGAGATCTGCCAAAAACGTGTAAAAAAGCTGTGCAGACGGTCATTGTGTTAGTTCAGTGGAAACAATGTTTCATTATAGGTTGAGCTACTCAGTGTGTCTAACAGTGAGGATGCTGCTGGACAGATTTCTCTAGTGCCACACTGTCACCAAGCCAGGATATGAAGTCCACAAAAGAGGAAATGGCACAGTTGTGGGTAGGTATGCATTTTTCTAATTAATCTGCTTGGAATCACTCATTGCCGCAGCATGAGAACACCTGGAATTCTTGATTGTGATTATAGAGCCTTGATATAAGGTTGTCAGCTATTGCTTTATGTTGGAAATGTTTCTAATGCCTACTTCCATAGAAAACAGTAGATGCAGGAGTCTCGTTCTCATTTGCTCGACTCATCAAATTAGCCATGTATATATCTGTCTAATGGTGTGTGTGTGTGTATGTATGTGTGTTACGTGTATGTAGTGCTCCGGATTCAGCTTCTTGGCAATAAAACAATACTTTATCTTACTGACTGGTACACCAACCTATATATGCTGCCTCTTTAAACCTTCACTTTGTTTCAATAGAATAGTATTTAAAAAACAAGATTTACCTGAATAAGCTCTCATTATTTAAGTTATATAACATATACAGATAGCAGTCAATTAGAACTGAACTACACAGTTTCGGGTAAAACTAGCCCCTATAAGTCTGTCTCCTTAAGTTCTTTGGCTGCTAACTGCTTACCAAAAACATGATCTTCTTTTCTCACTTTGAAAGCATTTAGTATTATTAGAGAAGGCAACTGAGTCCCTGTCCATCCTAGTCACCTCTGGATGGCAAAAGACACTCACTGGATTGCAATTTTTACCCATGGTTATCATTGTAGGAGACTGTAAATGGGGAGTAATTTTGTTTGTTTTGTTTTGTTTTATTCCCCAGGGATGCAGGTTAATTTGGCGTAAGTTTCTTGCGAAGTTAAACTTGTCATATCACACGATTCGGCAATTACACTCCTAGGTATTTACTCAAATGAGTTGAAAACCTATGTGTACACAAAAATCTGAACATGAATTTTTATAGGAGCTTTACTCATAATCACCAAAAACTGGAATCAGACAAGATGTCCTTTAATAGGTGAATGGATAAACAAACTCTGGTACACCCATATAATGGAGTATTATTCAGTACAACAGAATATTATTCAGTGATAAAAAGAAATGATCTATGAAGCCATGAAAAGACACAGATGAATTTTAAATGCATATTGCTAAGTGAAGTAATTCAGTCTGAAAAGTCTACATACTACTATATGATTCCAATTATATAACATTCTGGAAAAGGCAAAATTATAGAGATGGTAAAAGACCAGTTGTTTCCAGGGATTTCAGGGGAGGGTGGGAGGGTTGAATGGATGAAGCACAGGAGATTTTTTAGGGTGGTGAAACAAGTCTGTATAATCCTATGAAGACGTATCCATGGCGCTATGCATTTGTCAAAACCCATAGGCAGCACAAAGAGTGAACATTAATTCTATGTGAATTTTTTTAATGTTATTTTGGAGGTTAGGGATCTCAAGATGGAATGCAGAATATGACAAAACAATCTAACTGTATTATAAATGTATAAAACAACCTTACTGATTAGAGTCGGGGCAAAAGGTGCTGATCTAAGTAACACTGGAAAAGAGTGGAGTCTATAACACGGAAGATAAAGGAAACCGCACATGATCACTGTACTCTAGTTGGTAAAGTTTGTTTCCTATGGCAGGTACAGATTCACAATTATGATATTGCTATACACGTATACTGGAATTGAAAAATTAAGTGAGTGGATGGCACATGGTGAGAGCCAGGTTTCTCACTGTTGGAGTGGCAGGTTATAGAGAGACAGGGGTCTAGACAGACAAGAGACTAGAATGACCCCTGTTGTGATGAATTAGAGTCAGAGACATTAGTATAAACTCACATTTAGCTTAACATAAATACAGATTGTTCCACAAAGAAGTATTTCTGAGATCTATAAACACATGGGTTAGTATACACATGTATAATTCCTTGCCTAGACACAGTGACACCCCAGCAACAATGAGCACACGTAATGCCCACATCTTGATTTCTAACACCATTCTTCAATAAAAGGAACTAGGTCTCCTTAGAAAAATGACTGATTCTAGTACTGGGGTAGAAATATATGTGATGAGCCTGAAGCATCTTATAGTACTGGAAAGTAGGGCACTGATCAAAAAAAAAAAAAAACGCATATACACAATGATGGAGTATGGCAAAGGGGCATAGGAGCCAACATAAAAGCTCACAATTTGAGGGGCCAGCCCGGTGGCATAGCACTCTACTTTGGTGGCCCTGGGTTCGCGAGTTCGAATCCTGGGCACGCACAAATGCACCGCTTGTCAAGCCATGCTGTGACGGCGTCTCAGATAAAGTAGAGGAAAATGGGCATGGATGTTAGCCCAGGGCCAGTCTTCCTCAACAAAAAGAGGAGGATTGGCAACAGACGTTAGCTCAGGGCTAATCTTCCTCACCAAAAAAAAAAAAAAACCCTCACAATTTGAACAACAAAATAAATAAAAATAGTATTAATTTATAACCCCCAAAATAAAATAAATATCCATGAGTCCATAGTGATTTAAATAAATGATTAAATAAATAAATAAAATGGAGAGAATAGATAAATTCTGCACGCAGAATAATTTTAAATAATTTATGGGGATACGCCACCCTCAAGGAAGTGAAATGTAACTCTCCTCTTCTTAAGTGTGGCCATCATATGGTGACTTCCTTCCAAAGAGTACATTATGGAAATGGGAGAGAAAATAACTTTAAAATGAAGAAACCTAAAAGCACTACCTCAATCAGATGATGAAAGTAAGCATTAACAGTGATAAGTGATTTTGAGATTGCATACTCTGGATCTGATGTGATGAAAATGACAGTTCACCTCTGTGATCTTCACCAAAAAATATATATCACCTCAGTCTAATCATAAATAAAACATCAGACAAATCCCAATAATGGAATATTCTATAAAATGCCTGGCCAGTACTTCTCAAAACTGTCAAGGTCATCAAGATGAAGTAAAGTCGTAGAAACTGTCATAGCCGAGAGAACCCTAAGAAGACATGACAACTAAATGTAAGGTATCTTGGATGGGATCCTGGAATGGAAAATGGATATTTGGGTAAAACCTAAGGAAATATAAATAAAGTAAGGACTTTAAGTTGATAATAACATATCAATATTAGTTCATTAATTGTAGCAAATGTATCATTCTAATGTAAGATGTCAATAATAGGAGAAACTGAGTGTGGGGTATGTGGGAATTCTCCATACTCTAAATTTTTTTGTGAAAACAAGACCATTCTAAAATAGAAAGTTTATTTTTTAAAATACCAGCATTAAGGGGCCGGCCCAGTGGCACACGCGGTTAAGTGCGCACGCTCCGCTGTAGCGGCCCAGGGTTCGCCGGTTCAGATCCTGGGCACGCACCAACGCACTGCTTGGCAAGCCATGCTGTGGCAGCATCCCATATAAAGTGGAGGAAGATGGGCACGGATGTTAGCCCAGGACCAGTCTTCCTCAGCAAAAGAAAAAAAAAAGAGGTGGATTAGCAGATGTTAGCACAGGGCTGAATTCCTCACAAAAAAAATAAATAAATAAAATACCAGCATTGAAATGGATAAAAGTACGTTTTACTCTCCATCTTATCCTAATCTTTCTCAATTGACGCAAACTCAGTAGTTTTATTTGCACGCCCCTCCACCCCCACTGCCATCAAATGCCAACACTCCTGTCTACTGTGAAATCTATTTTTGCTTTGATACCTGTGATTGAGGCAATAATGAAGTTTCTGAGGACTAGTTTCTGAGGTACTAATATTCCAGTGATGCTTTGTAGAACTCAAGAAAGCAACATGACTTCGTGGCCAAAACTCAGTCAGAAACATCATTAAACAATTGTTTTCCCAAAACATTTATGACACTATTTGCATTCTCAACCAGTTGGACCATTAACTCAACCAGTTGAGCCATTAGATCAGTAATTGGTCATCAAACACTACAAATTAAAATGAAATGTACAGAAGTATGATTCAAGTCAATATATGATGCAGAGATTCGGTTTTCCTGAAACACTGCAGTTCATTTTTCACACCTATATTTCCTTTTAAGAGACTGCACAAAAAGCTGAAATCTTAATCACCAGTCAGTTTTGATACAACACAAATGTTTATGACACTGTAACTTATTTACTAGGTATCCGAGGTTTTAAAAGGAAATGCTTCAACAGATTTCTATTATCTAGTTCATGTTAATATCTGAAATTTCTTGTTTTTCATTAAAGTTGATGTGCCTGTGATACTACTTCATGTCTATGAATAATGATACATGCACAGTTGCAAAAACTATGTAAGTCACTTGATGCTGAATTTGTGGTTGATGGTTTCAGGTTCTCGTATAATTATAAATTACATAGAAGATATTCCTCAGCCTCAATGGAGAGCAAATTCTGTAAAATTCTCCTGGATATTTTTTTATGACATTATTGGACTTATCTGTTCTTTACAAGAGTTCTGTTGTTATATCTGTCATGTGCGTCCCTGATTTTCTTGGCCTATTTTTTGAAAGAAAGAAAATTCATTAAAAACACATTCAAATAATATATTCTAGACTAGATAAACTACATCATTTTCTCTCAGATCTAGAGAATAGCACAGTTGTAGTTTATTTCTTGCTTCAAAGTCTCTCTCATTACTATGGACAGCCATGTGTCAGTCAAAATATTTGTCAAGAATCATGATGAGGACTCATCTGAGCCACCGACTGAATACAGATTCATTCATTACTCAGCCATGAACAGAGGGACTATAGCCTGCTGGTGATTATTCAGCCATTTAGTTTAGCAAACCCCTGAGTATCTACTTCTGAATGGTCTGTGTATCAGAGGGCAAGAGGGAGTAAACTTGTGTAAAGGGCCAGAGAGCAAATATTTCAGACTTTGTGAGCTTTAAAGAATCTGTCACATTTACTCAGTTTAGTTGTTGTAGCTGGAAAGCAGCTATAGAAAATACATAAATGAATGGGTGTGGCTGCGTTTCAATAAAACTTTATTTACATACAGGTATCTCCTGCATCAAGTCAGATTTGGCCTGTGGGCTGTAGTTTGCCAACCACTGGTCAACAAACAGGGAGAGTGGGAGAGAGAACGGAGATGACAGATACTGGTCACTCAGTGATGTCTAGAATGTTCTTTGCTTCCTTCTCTAACTGGAAAATCCCCTCTCACTGTACCACACTAGCTCACACATTCTTTCTTCCATGAAGTCGTTCTCAGTTTCTTCATATAGAATTAATTTTCTCTTTTTTGCATGGTACTATTATGACTGTTAATTTTCAAATCTACTGTTCTTGCTAAACAATGAGCTGCTAGGGAAAGGGCCACTTCTGTTGTCCAACTAAATGCGTACTGTACACAACGTGGCCAGTTCCCTTGGAGTTGAACAACACACAGCAGCCCTTCTTGGGGACAGGAAAAATACCTCATCTATCTTTGTATCCTTGTACATAGCAAATTGCCGTTATTTAATGAATAAATAAAATATAAAGAAGAAAGTGATGAGAAAAACATATGTAGGACAACAGCATGCTACATGAACTCAGAGGAGGTAGAGAGTACCTTCAAATGAAGGGAAGAGAGAAAGTTACCTAGGAAGCTGAGTATTGACATGTAAATAAAGGAGGGTATGTAAAAAAGGAAATAGCATTTATTCTAGACTCTGTGTGTGATAGGCAGCCATCTAGCATGGCCCACAATGATCCTCACCTCCTGATATTTATGCCCTGTGCAATCCCCTCCTCTTGCTTGTTGGTGGCACATAATGACTCACTCCTAATGAATAAAATACTACAAATGTGATGAGATGGCTCTTCCAAGTCTACGTTACAGGAATACTGTGACTTCCATCTTGCTCACTCTCTCCTTTGATCACTCTGAGAGAAGCCAGCTGACACACTGTGACCTGTCCCATGGAATGTCCTCATGACAAGGAGCTGATGGCTCCAGCCAACATCCAGCAAGGACCTGAGCCACAAGACGGAGCTTGAAAGTGGATCCTCACCCAGCCCAGCCTTGAGGCGACTGCAGCTCCGGCTGACACCTCGATGCAGCCTGTGAAAGAGCCTGAGCCAGAGGCACCCAACTGAGCCACGGCTGGATTTCTGACTCACAAAAACTGTGAGATAATAAATGTGTATTGTTTTAAGCTGCTAAATTTTGAGCTAATTTGTTACACAGCAATAGATAACTAGTATAGTGTGTCAGGTGTTTTAGGTACACTTTCTCATTTAATCCTCACAATAAACCTCTACAGTATACATCATAGTCAATTTTACTGATAAGGAAATAAAGCCCAGAGAGATGATGTGATCTGTCAAAAAATTCGTGATTAGTGAGTAGCAAAAGTGACATTCGAATCTGTGCAACTGGAATCTCACAATGTTATAAACTAGTATGACATCAAAAAAGAATAAAAATTTAAAAAATGATAGGAAGTCACTGTAAGCTTTAAAAAAAAAAAAGTGACATTCAAATCTTTGCTCTTTCAGTCACCTCAAAGCAGGAAAAGCATGAACTAAGTGAAAGATAAGGCCAAAGAAAGAGAGTGCTCTAGAAGCCACATGCAAGATCTGTTCCACTTCAGTAGACGCTGGGAAAACACAGGTGATCCTAGCCAGTTCACCACACAAGCAGGACTCATGGTGTGTCATCATAAAAGCCACTTTTTTTCTTTCTTGAGGAGGTCTCTCATTGTCTCTTTAAATCCGCTCAGCGAGGCTGTTCTTCTGCTCCAGAAAGAAAATTCTGCCGAGTCTCAGAACATTTTTGGTCATTCTTAGGTAATAGAAATGGCTGCTTTGTACAGACACAATCTTCATTCAGCGATTAAAAGCATTCAGTTTGATACATTGATCAACCCTTCAACCTTCATCCAGATGTCATGCCTCACCCTCCTCTCTAGCTACAGATGGGCTGCCTGGTGCCTGGGGCCAGCACGCAACTGACGTTTCTCTCTATGCCATGGACCTCTGTCCCCACATATCTAGCTGCTATTTCTGATCCTGCCAGGGTTGAAGTGGGTGGGGATGGGAAGAAAGTCTTGGGGTGGCTTGAAGAATCTTTCCTTGTCTAGTACGATTGTGAGATGGCTCAGTAATTTCTGGACCTAGCAGCTACTTAAAGTTGACTTCTTACAGCACTTTCTCCAGAGTCTCCCATGGGCCCTCTGCCTGCAGCGTCTATGACAGAAGCTGGACCTTGTCTTCTGCTAGCCTCTCCCCCTCCCCAACCAGCATCTATCGCTGGCAATATACCTTGCACCATTTTACTTGAGCTCCCCTACCCTAACATCTGCTACCTTGGGCAGAATTTCCTTTTGAACAACACCAGATGGACACTCCTTCTCAGAGGGTCAGTAGCATCTATTCTGCTGTAACAGCCTGCTTTAGCTTCCTCACACAGGAGTCAGGTACTATCCCGCTGTGTCCTCCAAATGCAGGGGGACATGTAGTGAGGGCTCTGAGAGGCCCCATTGAAGCATCACTTTTAGTCTTGAAGATCTCCCCATCCCTACCCATTGCAGGAAGGTAGGGCTTACAGTACTACTTTTTGTCTTTTTATTATTGTCTTTATTATTATTGTCTTCAATAATTTCAGCTTCAAAATTACCTCCCATCTTCAGTCTCTCAATTCATTCAAACCTCCCTTATGGGTGGAGAATTTCAGAGTTGTGAAACTGATTCTCTGATATTTCCTTTGAAAATCTGCTTGTGGTCTAGTGCCTGGCTGAAAATTCAATTTTAACATCAAGTTACAGCACGAACAGAGTTTGGCTTTAGGGAAATTCATCTAGTGTGTATAGGCGAGATTGAAGTTTGAAGGCACTGAAAGAGAGAGATTTGATAAGCAGCTATTAAATAATCTAAGCTACAGACAAGTTAGGTCTGAACCAGGGCAGTTGTCGTAGGAATAAAAATAGGAAAATTGTCTCAAGAATCATGGTAGAGGTAGATCAAAAAGAGGTGAATGAAGGTGAATAAAAAAAAGGGACTTGAGAACTAGAAGGAAAGTCTCGTTTGCAATAGAAGTCAGAATTCAGAAGCAGTGCAGTTGAAGGGGAAATGGCATGATCAAGCATGCGCCCCCCCAGGTGCCGTTGCAATATCAGGTAGAGATGAGCACCAGGGAATTGGAAAATGGGCCTCAGGATTCAGAATTGAAGCTCAGCATCATCTGCACGGAAGTAATTATTGAACCCATAATAGTCATAAGACTAACACTCGAAAGTACATAACGATAGAAAATGACTGAGAGGAGAAAGAAAAGTTTCCCCCTAGAGATGGCAAGAACACTCAGAAAAGTGGGAGATGACAAGAATACTCAGAAACGTGGAAATGTAGGGAAAGGCAGGGCTTCAGTGAGGGGTAGTCATTAGGGTCAAAAGCTGAAGACAGGATAAGAAAGGAACTACTGAAAATGGCCCTCAGGAAGACGTCCGTCACCAGAAATGTTTCAGTGGAGTTGTTAAAACCAAGCCCAAATTCCAAGGGTAGGAGAGTGTACTAACTGTTAAGAAGTGGAGGCAACATGTCTAGAATGATCTTGGGGAATTTGTCAGTGAACAGCGATCTCTTGAGAAGACAGAAGGGTCTAGGGGACATTTTAAAATACGTGTATTTGGACATGTTTGTAGGCAAAGGGGGAAGAGCCAGTGAACAGAAAGTGATGCAGAGAAGCAAGAAAGAAGGGAGCGAACAAGGGATAAGATCCCCCAACACATGCAGCAGGAGGGAAGGAGAGGCACAGAGAAATGGGCTGGCCCTAAAATGACACACAAGGCACTTCCCCTAAACTGAAGGAAAGAAAAGTGAACGTGAAGGAAAAGCCTAAGAAGCAGAAGAAGAAAGTTGAGAAAGACCTAATTAGATGGTTTTAAACTTTTAATAAAATAGAAGGTCAGGTCATTTTAGGGGATGAGATGGATAGGGGTTGGTTTCTTACGAAGAGTAAAAAGTTTTGAAGCCATCACTATGTGAGATGGAATTTTTAAACCAGAGAATCAGTCAGATACCAATAAAGGATTGCTGATCCAAATGGAGCGTTCGATTGAAACTAACCTCTTCTTCCTCATCACTCACTCCCTTATTAATGTCATATTTTTTTCAAGGTTGACTAATTGGCACTGAGTTGTGACCTTCTCCAGAAGTGCTTGCCAATTCGGGAGGAGCAGAGAAAGCAGATAGAGCACCACCCTAGGCAAGCACTTGGCAAAGCAGTTGTGGATGCAGGTCAGGGGAGGAGAGAGTCCAGGGCGAAGAGAGAGCAATCTGTCAGTACTGACCACTGGTCATGCCAGCAGACTACAAGAAATAGTGAGATAGAAGGAATTGTTAAGTCCACAGGAATGCCAGATGGAGGGAGAAAGGCAACAGATAAGAATCAGACAGTGGAGTCCTGAGGGCAAGTGTCAAAGTCCCTCGTGTGGGTGGATTAGAGAAATGCAAAACAAGCTGAGAGTTATCAAGCAATTACAAAGACCAGAGAAGGTTGAAATTGTTGTGTGTGTAGCCGCAGTTAAGGAGACCAGTTCTGCCCAACTCCTGATACTTCCCTCCAGATGATCTTTCTATGTATGCAGTCACTCTGCCTCATGGGAGGTGGTGTGACTTTCCTGATTGCTGAATTGGGAAGATAAAACTGAGAATGCTTAGATCATCTCCTACCTTTTCCCTCTTGGCTGTAAGCTCCCCATAGGAAAAACACCATCTCTGCTGCTCTTCTGCGGATGGGGCATGGTTGGCATCAAGCATTTCTCCAATTGGGCAAGTAATTGTAACCAGTCTGGGGTTCTGGTCCGTTTGACTCTCACAGTAAGCTGTATCCTCCAACTTGGCTGTTATCACTCATTTTCCCTCCATCTGCCTCATGGGAGGGAGGAGAAAGATGTGAATTTTTTACTGAAGCTTCTAAGAGACCTTAACAGCTTACTGAGACCTCGTGATGTCTGGAATGCTTCTAGTTTACTTCAGTTATAAACTGAATCTATAGAAAAAATGCCACTTAAAAATCCTCCTTGTTCCTCTCCATGCCTACTTCATGTATGTCATGAGCTTAGTCTGGGAGTCACGACTGTTCAGTTCTCTAATGAATGGCCAGCCATACCTGGCAATGCAGAATGTCTAATCCAGCCATGAAGAACAAGTTGGATCCAATTCTACTAGCTGAGGAAAGTTTCCAGTGACAGAAAATCATAATTCCAGACTGGTTCTCTAGGAAAAAAAAGTGTGAAGAAGGATTAAAATTGGCCACATTTTTTAGATCAGAATAAAATATTGAAGTCTGGAAGGTTAAAAAAAATAAAGTGGACCCAAGATATTTGAATTTGTGTAATAAATAAAGAAGAAATTTTCACAATTTAAAGCCAAATTCCTTGTGTAGATCCCAATTAGGCCCTTGTTTTGAATGGGTGAATTTATAAATACGCCACAATCACACTGGTCGTCGCCCCAGTTCCATATAAGGAACTCTACACGATTGTCTTTATTTCTAACTACAAAGGTATAAATTGCAATCCAATGCTTAAATTAAGTTTATATTATATGTGTGAGTCTTTGAAAACTCTGTTTCTGCCAATGAAATTGTTGCCATAGTAACTAATGCACTTCCAAAGAGGGAAAAATGTGCACCAATTTTTTTCCCCTCAAAAGATAAAAATTAAACTAAACAACAACAGCTCATGGCCATTTCATTAAAAGGTTGTTCTCTCACAAATGGTATTATAAATCTCACACACTTTTTTGAAATAAAGAAATAATAGCCTCTTCTCCATCTTTGTGTTTCTCATTCAAGGGCAAAGAATAGTCTTTGAATAGCACACAGAGAGATTGATGAAGAACTCACTAAGCAAACATGAGAAGTAAATGATTGCATTGCATGCTATATCTCAAATTTTTTTGTTTTATGAGATAACTAATTGGATAATAATAATAATAATTGTCACCTCATGTGTAAGGGAAACACCAATACAGAATATTTAGGCACTGAAATTATACTAAATTCTATTTAAGCTCTAAATTTCAGGGACCTAAAAGAGATCCAGGACCACAAAAACAATCATATTTAGCATATGCCAGTGAACATCTACAAATTAATTCCTTTCCCTTAATTTATTTTGCTGTCATTCTTGGCATAAAAAATCTTTGAGGAAATATTTCTTAATTGGGCTTATTAAACCAATTTTTTTCTCTGTAATCATGTTGAATCACTGTCATACGAAAGGTAAAAGTAAATTCATAAATTTCCATTTAATAAATTTTATATTGTTCAAGTTTACTGACTTGTATATGACAAAATGAGAAAGCCAGGGCAAATGTTAGAATTTAGATTTTGGTTAATTGAATATGTCCTTCTCTAAGAGCCTGCAATAAACAAATAAATTTAGTACTAACCTTGGGATTTAATAAAAACAAAAAGTCTTTCTAAAGCTCAATATTAATTATTTCATTTGATCTCCTAACTGCTATTTTGTCTTTTTTTTTTTCACCATTTAGAAATATCTCCAATAAATTTTGGAAACATAATGCTTCGTATTTTCTGTAAGCCACCAACTTTGAAATCTGTAGAATAAGTCTATATATACTTCCTAGTAATCATTCCTATTGGCATCAGTAACAGAAAAATAAACAATGTGAAATAAACAGAAATAGGAGAAAATAAAATTGCATATCAAAAGATGTGAAAATGTTGTCTTCCTTTTATTAACAACTCTAGAGTAAGAGACAGAGTTCTTTAAATCAAATATTATAGGTATAACTTCAGACACTAAAGCGATGAGAAAATAATATAACACAAAGAGAAATTAGATTTAGATACCAAACAGATGGATGATACACAGATGTTCCTAGAACAGCTGCTATAACAATAATACTTGAACAGTGTTCAGAAAAATTTAGGTGATTACTTTCCATTTATTGAATGAACTGTATTTAAGATTTAGATCTAATAAACACTGCTACTGCATGTGCCTATTAGGCGATCTGAAGCGCAATGAATTGGGCATTCATTTCAAAATGTCTGTGGCTTATAACAGTAAAGACGTTCAACCTCATGGTCACTGCTGTCATTATCAGATTATGTTCCTAACTGATCACAGTTGGCCATAGCTTTCCTGGGAATGATTCTACCCCAAGTGTTGCTGATTACTATATACAGCATTCATTTGGAATGATCGATGGTTTCCAGTACCATGTGAAAACCATGTACCTTGGCTCCACTTTGGGGCAACCCAATCCATCAGAAGCCCAGCCAAGCCCAGAAGACATTTTGGATTTTGCCACGCATGCTGGAGAGCTGACAGCTGATTGAAGACCAAGGCTCCATTTTAATGAGTCTCCCCAGTTTTGAATCCATCACTGCCAGACTGACAAACATCAAAACTTGGCACCCTCCGTTAGAAACTATTTAACCTATAAGACTGCATGGTGTAAAGAACTGCCAGCCTGGAAGTTTGTAATAATGAAAACTTGCTTAGCTAAGCGACAAGATCAGGTGATACATCTGCCTTGCCTATAAGAACCTCGAGGATTGAGGCATTAAACACTGGCTTTTCCATACTTTTAGCAGGTATAAGAAATTATTAAAATTTTGTTTTTTAGGGTTACCAGGATCCAATACCAGATAGAAAAACAAAGCATAAAAATCCATACATGTAAATTATTTGTGTGAAAACTGGTATTTATAGAAACTAACGGAAATATGCCCAGGACACAGCACAGGCCTATCCAGGATAGCCTGGACTCTAAAGCAAAATCAACCCTTTACAGTAGAAACGACTATTGTGGATAGTCTAATGAAGGGATGAAATCACCCACACATGTGAGGCGTGGTCTCCAGGGTGTATGGAGAAAGACATATATGGTCACAAAAATCTGTGTGCTTCTCAACATGTCCCAGCCCTCTTGCAGGTAGCAGGAGCTGAGTGACTACTCTGGACAATGCACTACATGTAGGAATGAAGTGTGCCACTTCTGGTTTGAGGCGTGCAAGAATGGGTATGGATTTTCCATGCTCTTGTCCCCCACTGTATTGATCTACATTTTGAGATGCCAGTGTCACAAAACGGCGGTGCTTCTGTGAGCCTGGGTTTCTGACCACCACCAACAACCTGCACTGGACATAGCAAAGGCAAGAAAAAATTTGTATGTATTGCCAATTGAGATATTGAAATTAATTTGTTGCTGCAGTATTTACCTAACCTGAATGTTGAGAGTAAAAAGTGACCCTCAGGCAAACAGTTGATGTCAGGAATGTACTAGAAAACAGTAGTAGGTGATATCTAACTACTAGAGCACTGTGATGGACAGTCTAGGCGCTGGTTATACTAAGGGTTGTATGCTGATAAGTAGATGTAGGGCCTCAGCCATGGAACTTTTTTGAAGCAGAACTTCATGAATGGGTGTATAAGACTTCATGATTGGAACAATGAGAGGATATGGTCACAGAAACAAGAGAGGTGCTAGTTTATCTGAATCAAGACAGAATATAAGAATAGAACCATCTAAGCTACTGAAACAAGCCTCTGAAAACTCCCTTTGTAAGGATAAGCCTTTTATCAGGGCCTGGGATAGGGATAAAAATACCAGTAGAGCTCTCCAAATCTCAGTTCTGAACAAAGGAGCCTATTCTCAGGCAGAGAGCCAAGCTGGTCCTGAAAATGAATTAAAAAATTTAAACAAGGTTCATGTGATGATCAATTCAATATTTATCATTAAAATGATCAAATAAAATTATGGTGAGTCAGTCTTCTCTCATGCTGGGTTGATTCTCATAGACCATGGCAGCCTAAATGGGAAAGAGCTTTGGGTCGCGGGAGATGGTTCAAAGCCAGATTCCCGCCAAATCTACTTCATCTGTCTATTAACGTAAAAGAAGTCTCTTAGCTCTCCCATCTAAAAAGTTTTTCAGGGGCTGGCCCTGTGGCGTAGCGGTTAAGTGCGTGCGCTCCGCGGCTGGCGGCCCAGATTCAGATCCCAGGCGCGCACAGACGCACCACTTCTCCGGCCATGCTGAGGCAGCGTCCCACATAAAGTGGAGCCAGATGGGCACGGATGTTAGTTCACGGCCAGTCTTCCTCAGCAAAAAGAGGAGGATTGGCATGGATGTTAGCTCAGGGCTGATCTTCCTCACAAAAAAATAAATTAATTAAAATTAAAAAAGAAAAAGAATTAGTAAAAAGTTTTTCTTAGAAATTTAATGTCTTCAGCACTGATAATCCAACTATACCGTTTGATGGCATTAATAGAAGAGTGTTACTCAATGAAAATCAATTCACGAAATTTCTTTCTGTTTCCATACATTTTAGAAAACGTATTTTCCAAAACATGTCTGATTGCCTTTTGAAATGTGGCAATGTGTAAAATAAAAGGATGTCTTTACCTATTGTCTTTGGCAAAGGCAAATAGAAGCCTCCATCCTTGCACAAAAATGCATGAATTTTATTTTAGCCAATGAGCCTAAACATGCCAAAAAAGAAAATCAGAAATAACAAAGTGAATTTAGATTTAGACTTTGCCCAGATACAAATTGGTTTTGCTAAATTTGGA
The DNA here is from genome assembly GCF_020826845.1 of Diceros bicornis minor. Taxonomy (NCBI): domain Eukaryota; kingdom Metazoa; phylum Chordata; class Mammalia; order Perissodactyla; family Rhinocerotidae; genus Diceros; species Diceros bicornis. Next base: position 50,889,540 of record NC_080759.1, on the reverse strand, counting down.
ATCGTGAATAGAATTCAGCAAAATACCCATATTGGTTTTTAAAATATCATATCAGCAATTTGACAGATGTGTTTTCTTTACAAATTTACTCTGTCATGTTGTAGACAGAACCACATCTAGTTTTATGAGCCAAACTTTAGATGATTTACAAAAGAAGAAAAGAGTTGCCAGGGAGGAAGACACCTAGAGATTTATGAAGAAGAGATATACATGAAAAGAATTTCATATGGAACTAAGTCTTGTGGTCAGTAGATCAAGTATTTTCTGATACTTGGCCAAATAACCACCATCATCTTGACTGAATAACCACCAAATAGTTGACTCAAATTGATCATTGAAGCAAATGTAAGATGCTGTCAATCAGTTAGTTAAAACAATAATCAACTAGGGGCCAGCCCGGTGGCGTAGCAGTTACATTCATGTGCTCCGCTTGAGCGGCCCGGGGTTTGCAGTTTCGGATCCTGGTCGAGGACCAACACACCGCTTGTCAAGCCATGCTGTTGCAGTGTGCCGTATAAAGCAGAGGAAGGTGGGCATGGATGTTAGACCAGGGTCAATCTTCCTCAGCAAAAAGAGGAGGATTGGCAACAGATGTTAGCTCAGGGCTAATCTTCCTCACAAAAAAATCCACAATAATCAACTTGCAAATAATCAAGTGTTTGAAGTGAGTATTATTACATATAGACAAACTAGGTCTATGTAAAAACGAAATGATTTGATTTGATTAACTTAACTAGTCAACTAAATATTTAAAGTCATTGAAAGAAATTCTTTCTGGTAGTATGTGTTCTTTTACTGACAATAAAAAAGAGTCATGTTCTTTTACTCACTACAAATTAGTGCAATATTTTATACCTCTGTCTTTCAAGCATAAACATTAAACTGTCACTTTGGTTGTTTAATAACCTGATGGCAAATATATTCACATGGTCATACACATCATATACACATAGAGCTTTAAAATACCATCCCACTTAAATCAATAGTATAAAATTTGCTGATTTAATTCCATCTTGAAGAGAAGAAAAAATGAGCAGTAGTGCTTTCTTACAACTCATCATTGTTCATGCAGAGTCTCAAATTTGTTATGATTATAGTGAAATCCAGCTACTTCATGTCAAACTGATGTACAAGTAAGCCAAGAAATTATCAAAGGAACCAGATCATTTTCAAAAAGCTAGTAAACGAAAACACCAGAAAATATTTTGTAGTTAAAGAATTCAAGAACATTAAACTCTTCTAAAACCATATAGGTTATTTTTTTCCTAATTATCACAGTATGAAAATGCTTGGGATTTATTCAAAGTATGGGTAAAAATATGTATATGTGTGTGTATGTTGTGTGTAGACACACACACTCAATTATACACATTCCCCTGACACACTCTATTGCCACAAGTTTCTTAAGCAAAAAATTAATTAAGCAGATCTGTTCTAGAATATCACATTATAGTAAAATAATTAATATAAAATAATAATAATACAAAAATACAATTAACTACCAAGTAAAATACTGAGGTACCTGATAGATGCAACCTTCCCACAAAGATTAACCTTCTCCTCCCTGTAAGTGGGTGGCTTAGTAACCATTTTTTGGTAGAATAACACTGAGTTTACCATTGAAGTCAAGCCTAGCTTCTCCACCATCCACATGGCCTCAAAATCCAAGGCTAAGGATAGGCAGGTGACTCGCTTGCCAAATTTCCTGGGACAGGACAGCAGGTCTTGGTACCTTCAGTGAGGAGAAACATGGGGCTGGGACCCAAGAAACAAATAGAGAGAAGGTGGTAACCAGATGGGAAATATGACATGAAATATTATATATCATAAGAAAGAAGAGAAAACAATGCTGATTGAATTACATATACAGAAGAGGAAGCAAAGGACCCAAATTGGTTATCGATACAGTCTACAAGGCATCACTGACTTCTCTACTAGGAACAAAACAGCATTCCTGCCAGACGAGGACAGCCAGACTGAGTCTCTGAATTGAAGCCGAGAATCGTGTTCCCCTTGGGAATCTCCCAGAGATCAGAGTTGTCTCTTCATACTGAGCACAGAAGTGGAGCTTCTCTCTATTTTATATCATCCTAAGTGGAGATAACCCCCACCTTTTCCTTGCTTCTAGCTGAGACAAGGCTGAAGTGTCAAAGTCTTTATTAGGGTCTGAAGAGAAAAAAAAAAAGAAAAAGAAATTAACATAGAGTGCCATTAATTTAGGCAATCTGACTTGTCAGGCAAAGCAAGAGAGACTGAGTCCCTTAGGCCTTTCTAGGAATAGGTGACTGGTGTCAGGAATATCTTTATATTTCAAAAGAGACCCTGATCTCAACCCCCAGTAGGCTCACCTGACCACTACAGACCTCAACAGAATTACCACATCCTGTTTCATTTTCTCCCTCCAATTAAAAAACAGTCAGGTTTTACTCCGTGAATGAATCCTGCTGTAACATCGCTAATCTACACTGATTCTTTTGTTCTTTGACTTCTTAATACACATATTATGAATATACTCATTTGACATTTAATTCTAGATTCTTCTAAATAATATTATAATTGTTTAATTAAATTTTTTCGACAAAAAAATGACAGTGAGTTCTTTTCTTAATTTCCCATACAGGTCTTGGCATATGCTGTACAGTTAGTACACAATAAATTGAATTATATGAGATTCAAATTCTCTACAAAAATTTTACTTAAAATGATCATTAGCTAATTGCATGATTGAGCACAGCTTGGCCAGATGATATTCTTTCCATGTATACTAAAATTATCTTATACAAAATGTATTCTTATAGAATGTCAAAGGTGAGGCAAGGATTTTACCATGTCCTTAGGAGGGCATTTAACTAGGAACAGGGACTATATTGGGTTTTGTAATCATTTCCAGGAAGTCTGACTTCATGACTTAAAAGTAGATGACAATTTTTGGCACCTATGCCATGAGAGGTACTTTTGAATAGCATAGAAGAAATGTGAAAAATGGTGGGGGCACTCTGGGGAGGCTGGGCATGGGAAGAGACGACGTCACTCCTTTTACCTCTCACCTAATTGTCTGTTTCCACATCCAGGTCCTCCTGAATCCCTGGGAATATAAATATGAGTCAATCTTCTTTGTGTTCAGTCATTGATTCTTTGATTCATTAGCCCAACCAGCATTTGTTATATGCTATTTTGTGCCAGGCACTCAGCTGGGATAGACCCATTCACTAGGCTGTCAAGAGCCCTACTCTCATTTTATCATATTCTAGTGGTAGAGGCATAAATAAACATATGAAGTGACAAATAAAAAGATAACTACAAACTGTGGTAAGTTCTGGGAATAAAATAGCTGAAACAGACAGTAAGATGGGACCTAGTTAACTACAGTGATCAGAACTGGCACCTCTGAGACCTGAATGTTAAAAATAGATAAGCCATGCAATGAGGCTGCCAAAGAACCTTCCAGGCAGATAGTGGTATCCTCAAGGTTGGACCTTATCCTTCCTTACCTATTTATATTAGAAGGGAAATCAGGAATACTTCAGCACACCATCTCTAATGACAGAATTTCAAAGAGTTGAGCTGTTCTCTGTAAAGATCTTTAGGCGTCTTCCCAGCATCTCTGAAATGACACCACAAGACAATTTTGCAGACATTTTTAGTGATATGCATAAGAATGTACACAGAAAAGTAGATGCCTCAACATATTGATAGTTAATCAGGAAAGAAACCACAAATCTCAATGATCCCTACATTACAGCCCAAGACAGTTTGATTATTTTTTCACCGAATGGATCAAATTTTTGTCTAAAATGTCAAATATTTCCTATCCACTCCAATCTAGATAAAAATCTTTCTTATACTATTTATTCAACAATTACAGTGACTAGCATGCCCCCAAGGTTGCCCTACTGAGGAATAACCGTAGGCTCTCCTGTTCTGTGTCATAGAATGAGCCCTCGTTTCCATGCCCCAGAGTCAGAAACATGATTGGGCCACAGGGAGAAAGACATGCAGGCAGTGGGTTGCTCAGAGGACCTATGATGAGCCTTCTCCATATAGCCCTTCCTAAGCAGAGTAAAGCAGGACTTAGCTGAGCCAACCAGATTTTCTCTCTTGGAAATAAAATGGAAAATAAAGAATCACATAGTGAACAGCAAGAGCTAAAGTTGAAAGTAGCTGGGCAAGCCAAAGTAATAGAGGCCTCAAAGCCCTACGGTATTGGGGGGAGAAAATAGAGAAGATGCTGATGCCAGATAATATCAGTAGGAATATGAGCGTGCACAAAGAAGCGAAGACAAATAGAGCACGTTAATAGTGGGACAGTAGTATAGAGATCAGTCAAGTCTAGCTGTGTATATCCCTGGAGCTGCTTCAGATTCAGCTCCAGCCTCCATCAGGCTAAGACACAAGCTTCCTGTACTGGAATCCCTGGAACATCCCAGCATCCCTTATTGCCACATGTAGCCTCACAATACATACAGCTTGGCCGTCCCCAGCTCACTGAGCAGGAGTGACTGAGACTATTCTTTGATACAAAGAATGCCCAAGAGAAATATGCCCCATTACATCAACCTTTCCCCCTTGGAAACAATGACACAATGAAAATGTTACATGCATAGTATCATTGTGGAATCCCCAGAGCCTAAGGCAGTGGCTGATACACAGTAAGCATTCAATAAAGGTTTTTTGATAAATGAATTAAAGACTGAGTGAAAGAAATAAGAAATACCGACAGACGTATTTATTATTTATAAACTATGTTTCCCTCTTCTCAAACCAATGTCTTTACAAAAAAATGAAGTTTTAAAAAAACATAGAAATGTCATTTTATATCACTGTTTCTACGTATAATGTACATTCAGAGACACAAAGAAACCTTAAGAAATCAGTTCAATATTTTTAGGTATATGCAGAGAAACAGTAGTCAAAATGAGCCCCAGAGCAAAGTCTAATCTACTCCATTCCTAGCATTGAACACCCAAGAGATGTCCCCTGCTTTCTCCTACAGTGAAAGGTGGACGACTTCTGGGAGGGAATGAATGAAGGAAGGAAGGGAGGAAGGAAGGAATGAAGGGAGGGAGGAAGGAGGGAGGGAGGGAGGGAAGAAGGGAGGGAGGGAGGGTGGGAGGGAGGGAGGAAGGGAGGGAGGATGAAGGATCCTAAGTCCCCTCCACTCTGCACAGTCCAAGTTTTCCTTGTGTCCCTTCCCCTGTACCACTTGTCTCTCTTTTTCACCTCTCTCCTCTGAGAGCTTTTGCCTGCACAAGCAGAGAAATTCCACAAATGCTTTTTATGGCCGCCTCTCACTCCAGAAGCAGCAACGAGTCCTTGCCCCCTCAGATCCCTACTCCTCTCAGCCTGCCTCACTTTGCTCCCGCTTTGGCTCTGACAGTTAAGTCAAGGTTGTACACTAACGTAAGTGAGAAATAAATTGGAAATTTCGAATTTATAGTATTTAGATTGGAACAGACTGTTCTTTCTTCCTTTCTTACTTCGTTTCTTAAATAATATTTCTTGCACAAATGTGGTAAAATGAGAAGAACATCTCACCATGTTCAGACTGAAACAACCCTGAGTTTAAAAGCTACCCTTTCATGGAGTTGACTAAACTAGGAAAGTGAATATTCATAGATTAGATTTTTATGCTTATGAGTTTTATTCTTTACAAAATTTTTGGATTAATTCAGCTGAAAGGCAGTATTTGATGGACAGAATTAAATGAAACTCACAAGATATTAACTAGTCCCTACATGATCCTCATGCCTAACTTAAGAAAAGAAAGCAGCAATGCCTTGAGTTCATTTATCTAAGCAATTTCTGCCAGAAGTTCACAGGCATAAAAACAAGTTGGTGAATTAACATAAACAAAAGCGTATTGGGATATGAATTGTCATTTTCTTGGTCACATTCAGTCCTAGATATCAAAGGTCTTTGTGTCCATGTTTAACACGGCAATTTATAGCAAATAATAAATATTAGTTACCCCTTGAATTCTCTGTGACTTGCTTTAATTGTTTAATCTTATGATAAAATCAGTGCTCTCTAGCTACCTCAAAATAAAAGATTTTAGCCATCAACTATGGATGAATTTCTTCCATAGTATTTTATTTCAGAAAAGACAAAGTTGTTTGTTAAAAAGAACTTCTTGTTTATGTTCTCTACATGGACATATAAATCATACAATGTAACAAGTCCATTCTTTAAAGTTGCAGAAGAGCAGCACTAAAAAAAAGTCTTCCATATTTATTTTTCCCTCTTGGAGCTTAAAAAAAATGGTCAAACTAATTTTTTTTCCAAAAAATTGCTCCTGGGCTTAATAACTTTTACAATAAGTTACATTTCAGCCTTGGAGGGAAATTTGACAAACTGAGTTATACTCTTAGAAAAACAATGTTATAATGGAGAGTTTGGTAAGTTGTTAGCTACAACTGTACTATAGTATACAAGAATTGTAAGAACTAGCAATCAAAAACTGTGTGTGTATTTTTTTCAGTTAATTTGGGGAACAAAAATCATATCTATATGTGAAAATTATCAATCTTTACATAAAGATCTTTTGGTTCTCCTATATGTGCATATACAATGCTAAAGTAAATACTATCTGATGAGTATAACGCATTATATACATACCAAAGGGAAACAAGGGAGAGTGTAGGGCAAGCATTTCATAACATTTAACGTTTTCCAAATAACAACCTGTTGCTGCTGTTTTGAATAAAACAACGGTAAGGTGGTTGGTTACAGGTAATAACAGAAACAAATCTCCCATGGAAGGATACATATCTGGGATTAGTGCTCATACTTCTCATTGGCAACCTGAATTTAGAGTTCTTGTTTATAGCCCGAGAAGAATTTTCCATACTGACTCTGGAGTCTTGCGCAAAGTAGGCCAGACAGTGCCCCACCGGGGCGGACTGGAATAGCCAAAGGAGGTGGCTTCCGGTCACTAACAATTATATCTGAGGGGTGCCATGACTAAGAGAAATATTGTATAGCACTCTCTGAAAATCCCTAAATTAATTCCTAAACACAAATGGAGGAGAGTTTTCTCAATAGTAGCTTCCCCCAGGGAAGAGTAGAGCACGGAGGTTGTGAGCTTGCCCTAGAGGCAGGTTGCCCGGGGTCAGCTGTGTCTCCTCCACTCATTAACTCCCTGACTTTGGGCAAGTTGCTTAAACTCTGCTAGACTAAGTCTTGTCGTCTGATTATGGTCGCAATATGGTTTTGATAATATAGTAATACAACTTATTTTCATCTATGGCAGACTATTTAATGATATAGAGAAAGATGCTATAACGTTAAATCAAAAAAGCAAAATTCAGGGGGCCAGCCTTGTGGCGTAGTGGTTAAGTTCATGTGCTCTCCTTCGGTGGCCCGGGGTTCACAGGTTCGGATCCCTGGCGTGGACCTATGCACCTCTCATCAAGCCATGCTGCAGCGGCTTCCCATATATAAAGTAGAGGAAGATGGACACAGATGTTAGTTCAGCGACAATCTTTTTCAAGCAAAAAGAAGAAGATTGGCAACAGATGTTAGCTCAGGGCCAATCTTCCTCACCAAAAAAAAAAAAAGGCAAACTATAAAACAGATCCCAAACTTACAAATATGTATATATTCTATATGTTTATAAACTTGTTTTAAAATATCTGGTAAAAAAATACAAAAAATTCACGGTAGTCATGTCTAGATGATAGGAGTCATGAGTGAGGGAGAGAGAGGGCAGAGAGGTAGTGGACTTTTCACATAAGGAAGAGAAGTGAGCTTCTGATGCGAGAAAGGAAACGATACATACAAAAAGGAGAAGGAGGATAAAAATGACTTTGGCAACTAACTTCATTGTGCTGGAGGGAAACCTGGAGGAGCATGGGGAGAGAGGAGAAATGATTAGAAAGTTACTACAGTGTTAGGAGAGAATTGGGTAAAGGACCACAGGAATTTCTAAAATTTTGCTCTATCATTTACTAAATGCTATGAATGCATCCTCCATGACCACATCTCCACCTACTCTTGTGTGTGTTTTGTTTTTTCCTCCAACAACTATGGTGAAGATATAAATTGTTATTTAATTATTTTGTGTGCTGGGTTTTGGGTTTCTTTAAATCGGAGCCAACACCTGTGCCAATCTTCCTCCACTTTATGTAAGGGACACCACCACAGCATGGCTTGATAAGCGGTGTAAGTCCAGTGCCTGGGATCCGAACCCACAAACCCTGGGCCAACGAAGCACAACATGTGAACTTAACCGCTACGCAATCAAGCCAGCCCCAGCCTATTTTTTTTTTTAACTTGATAACGTGTCATGGACATCTTCCCACGTCAGCACTCATGGCCTTACCCAATTATATATTTTTTCTTACTGAGTAGTATTCCATAATGTGAGTAGACCAGGATTTATTTACATTGTTGCTGTGTTTCTCTTACTACAAACAATACCATAATGAATGTCACAGTAAATGTATATCCGCACTTATGTGTAAGTATAATGAAGAGTATGATGCCACTTTTTGATGTTTGACTGCTGACAGCTTTCAAGCCTCACACCACCCTCTTCTTTTGCCCACGTCTGGGGAAGCTGATAGGAAAGACTGTGCTTTCCCTCCCTGGGTGCCAGTGGGAAGTTCAAACTGTGTACCCCCGGCCCCCACACAAGTGTGAACCCTCTCCCCAGTCCCACCCACTAACCACAATAAAAACCCAAACCACTCACTTCGCTTTATCCTCTCAAACAAGTTCAGACTCTCTTGGGAGCCTGCTTGCTGTCCGCAGAAAGCCTCATTATGTGAGTAATAAACCATCTCATGCTATCTCTGTGCACATGTGGCATCAAGACGTCTGAACCAAATTTGGGTGGGTGGTTGATCCTATCCCTCCACAGGGAACCAGGAGACAGCAGTATTTATGTGGAACATATTTCTAGAAGTAGATTTATAACACCAACAAATGGTTTAGTGTCCCATTTTTCCACATCCTTACCAACTGTAATTGATTAGTTATTTTAATCTTTTGCATCCTGATAAGCCAAAATGGAAAATAAAGATACAATTTAATTGCATTAATTTGTAATTCTCTGATTAACAATGGATTTGATATTCTTTTTATTTATTTTCTGGCTATTTGAAAATTTTTTACTATGTATTATTTGCCTTCTGTTCTTATTTTTCTGTATGTAGGACCATTTTACTAAAAATACTAGTCTTTATCTGTGGTACATATTGCATATATTTTATCTCATTCTAATTTTAATCTTTTAACTTTGTTTATGGTGTCTTTTTCTGTAGGCAATTTTTAATTTTTATATAATTAAATCATTTGGCCCTTTTCATTTTACCTTTTTGGTGTTCAGTCATGTTTAGGAAGGACCTCACATCCTAAGATTATAAATTTATCTTTCTATATTTTCTTTTAGAATGCTTATTTATAGTTTCATTTTTTTATATTTATACATTTAATTTATTTGAAATTAATATTTAAATAGACTGTGGTATAATAATTTAATCTTTTTCCTAATGAATACCTAGCTATCTTAATACCACTTATTAAATAATCTGAATTTTCTTTGCTGACTCGAAATATCAACTTTATCATATACAAAATTCCCTTATTCCAAACACACACACACGTATCTCTGTACTTTGTTTTGTTTCATTGATCTATGTGACTATCCATTGCTTTTTAAAAAAAAAAAAAATCTACCTTTATAATATAATTATAATCTGTCAGGGCATCCTCTCCCCACCCCAGGACTTTTCCCCAAATTCCAAATTTTCATTGCTATTATTTGCAATAAACTTTAGCATTAGTTTGTCAGATTCCATGCAAATTTATTAGTCTTTATTTCTATATCTTTGTTTTTTTAGATTAATTTTGAAAAAATTGATATCATTATTATGTTTAATCTTTCCATCCAGGATATAGAATAGTTTTCCAGTTATTTAGGTTTTCTACAATTTCTGCAATTAACTTACGTGCCCTAGATTCTAATAAGTGCATATTTACACACTTTACTGTTTCTGAACGTAGAACGTATTTCACATGTGTATGTTCATGGTAGTATTTATTTTTGTTTTTTCAAAGTGTCATAATTAAATTGTAGATTTCATTTTAGAGTCAAGAAAATATTGTGCCTTTATAATAGAAAAATTGCATTTCTTTACATATTCAAATTATTATTAGGTATTTTATGTATTTTCTGACATTGTTTTTAGTCTATCTTTGGCAACCTTTGTAAGAGTTAGAGGTTATTTTATTGTACAAAAACCTATAAAAAACATTTTGAGTTGTATTTCTAATATATTTGGTAATCAATATTTAAAATATCATGAAGAATCTCTTATAACCAGTTATTTAGCAATCACTTGTTTTAAACTTGATGTGCATAGATCAGATTTCTTTTAATAAAAAACATCCTGTACTCTTTTATTAATGTTTTCTATTAACAGTTGGCACACAAATCAATTTGTGTGAATCAATCGATTCATTTGAATGTTATTAACATTCAGTATTGCAATTAGTGGCACTAAGTTTAGAGAACAACAACTATCTAAGGAAAGCAGATGCTATGACAAGAACATCAGGGATTTGATGACAAGAACCGTCCTCTTAACAATGCTATTTGTCCCCAGGTCAATGGGGCCAACAAAATCAGAAGCCGAGATTCTATAATTAGGAGCAGATAAGTCCAGTCGATATCAATATGTGGTAACAATATTAATCTCTTTATAAAGCAGGCTTAAACCAGCTGTTTAAAAAAAAGTCTCATGTGCCCTTTGAAAGTTTCTCTGAATTGATGCCATAGGGAGGTCCAGCATCTAGGAAGTAATAGCAAATCTATTATGAAGTATCAAGAAGTTTCCCTAGATCTCACAATCTATGAGTGCAAAGGAATTATGTTAATAGCAATAACTCAGATATCTCAGCCCCCTTAAAAGTTTACTCACCTCTAAGAATTTCTGGAGCAGGTGTCGCACAGAGAGACACGAGTAAGTCCACTCAGTTACATGTGACTTCCACTGTTTCCGCCATTGGCCTTGCTGGGACTTTCTCTACCATCTCCCTCCAGGACTGCCCTAGGTACAGGGGAGTTCCTGGAAAACCAACCTCGTACGCCTGAGGCTAAGCAGGGAGACTATGTTACTCTCTTGGGATGCTGGGAGTGAAATTATCTTTTCAGGAGGTTGAGGTCTTATGTGTGAACAAGAACATATAGCGTGTCACTCAGTTCTGTCTCCAGGCTTCCTTTTCTCTAGTACTCAGGTATGAGTTTCATCTAATGACTTTATGAAGAATACACATGTGCCAGGAATTGTGCTAAGAACTACAGATGCAAAACTGAATAAGACATGGGGTCTGGCTTCCAAAAGCTTATGGTCTAGTAAAGTTGATGCCTGTTTTAGAAAATAAATACAACATAGAAATAGGCCAAAATTGCCTGATTGCTTTTGGATGTTTGAAGAAGTCACCTCATTTTTAATGACCACTGTCTCGCATTGTCTTGAATGTGGTATTGCTATTTCATCAATATCTGTCCTTCCGACCCTTGGGAGGCACTACCAGCTATGGTACAATTCAACCTTCACATTCAAATCCAGTCTGGGGCTCTGTTAATACAGAAAAGGGAAAGCAAGCCCATCCATTTGTCCAAAGCTCATCTTTCTATATGCTTACCCTGCAATCATGAGCTGCCCAGTGAAAAGAAATAATAGTTTGACATCTCCAATATACCTATATTCTGATGTATGTTTCCATTCTAAAGTAACCCCTTTAATTTCATGCACATTATTTGCCTGGGATAAGAATGAATGTCATTAAATGGGAAAACATAATGATAAAATCATGCAAATAATTAAGGAATATAGCATTTTGTAGCCAATTTATTTTCTCTCTTTTAAGAACACTGTTGATAATGTAGTAAGAAAAGAAACAATCTTCTAGCATCCATTTTCACTGGTAAGGAGATAACTAGGGTGGCCTAGGACTCAATTTTTACCCTCTTCAAATCAAGTTTAAGTGCTGACTCCAAAGCCACTGTTAACATATTCAAAAAACTGGTCTTTGGGGTTTAGGTTCTTGGCATATGGCCTTCTCCAGTCCTTAGACTCTAATTCCTAATCTACAATGCAGCCTCTGAAGAACAATTGTCAAAGCTTCATGCACATTGGAAAAGAGATTTTCTATCCACTGCCAAATGAAAAGTTAAATACCTATTGAAATGCGTAGCAAAATCCTTTATCACCAGAGGGCAAAAGTTGCTTTCAATACTTTATTTAAACTTACATGTGTTATTACTGTCTGGTGCATAAAGTAGCTCAAAAGCTTTCTAGATGTTTCCTTCACTTCATAGGGAAAAAATAGTCTGTTAATTTTTTCTTTCTTCCACAACAGCATCAGACTATAATTACACCAAATCTCCTTATGCTATAACTAGGGAAAAAGAATGGGGGTGTTTACATGTTTAAATGAAACTCTCAATTCCCTCAAATTCTGCCACAATTTTTAAAAATCTGTTTCTTTATCTCATATTCTGAAGTCCCCCATGACATATGCTACCTATGAATAATATTTTTAAACCCACATATGCCAAATATGCTGTTACTGTTCTCACATTATTAGTCAAGTAAAGTTCTTCACTAATTCTACATAACAAAATGTTCCCAACACTTGCAAAATTTCATATATTTTGAATTCCTTTTTACCTTGAGGCTCACAAAATTAACACTTAACATCCTTGAGGAAACCATGAAATCAAAAGAAGATTTAAGTAGCAAAGCTGCATAACACCCATTAGGCCTTTTAACCATAGCCCAAATTGACGATTTTCATTCAATCTCTTGGTTCATTGTTGCATCAACTTGTACTCCAAGAAATGTTTTGCCTTCTTATTGGGCCATTTTACCTGCTGGCCCCATCTACATAACATTCAACAGCTTTTATTCCAATCCATTAGCCTTTAATGTTCAATTAAAACTCTAAAGGAATCACTACCAAGCTAAGGCAAGACACAGAAAAAGGAAAAGTCTTTGAGAGTCCTCCTCTTTCTGCCATACAATCTTCCAAAGTGCCACTGCCTTTACCAACCCCTCTCTGCCATATTTGAATACCTGTTATGATAATCTCTCTTCTGTCTATCTCTCAGTTCTAGTTTTCTCATCCGTCCATTTCTATCTTCCTAACCCACTGCCTTATTTCATTTTTCACCTCTTCACTCAATTCTTCTCTCATTTTCTTCTCTATTTGGAAATGGAGCCACACAAAATAAGCAACAACTGAAGGGGAGAAAGTCAAATGTTTGTCCTTGGGCTATGATCTGAAGTTTCATTGATTTTTTTTTGCTGTTTTTGTTGCATAATTGCTCCTTGTTTCCCCCAAATAGCTCCAGGTTTGTGGTGGTGTTTTTTTCTCTCACTCTCTCTCTCTCTCCTCACTACCCACATAGCTAAAACCTGTCATATCTTTTCCTACCCATTGAGGGTCATCTTCCATTCTTTGTCTAGCAAATTCATGTATCCTGGTAAACGAGCTGTGCTTCAGAAGATGATTAGCCATCCATCAGCTTGAAAATAAAATGTATTTTAATAATTTTCTCTTGCCTTTGTTCTAAATCAAAGGACTTATTTTAATATTGGGGAGTTGAATATGTGAAATCCTTTGACCTTGCAGCATCTCCCCTAAAATAATGCCACATAGGTAGTTATGTATGTTACTTACACCGAGAGCACAGGCAAGGATTCAGTGTCTCTTCTCCCTGCCAAAAATAGTTACTGTGTGCAAAGAAGAGTAAGCCTTAATAATTCAGAACATTCATTCATTGTTCAACAATTATAGTTGTGTATGGAACCTTCCATATGCCAGTTGTGGAGCTAGGCACAGGGGATATAAAGATAAATGAAATGTGGTCATTGCCCTCAGGCACAGTCCAGTGAGAGATGTACACAGCACCATGTGATTAGTGCTGTGATTATGACCATCAGGTTAAGTTGTGGAAACTGGGAGGAAGGTAGCTAACCAGATTGGATGGAGGAAGTCCTAGAAGAGTTCCAAGTGGAAGTGACCATGAGGCTGGGCTGAGTTTTGAAAGACCAAAATGAGACTGCTGGATGTGAAAATGGCATTGAAAGAAGATGTGCCAGAAAAATGTGCAACATTTACAAACATCTCACCATGTGAAAACCCAGCCAATGGGGAGTAGGGAAACATGAATGGCTCTAGCTCTCATGGGGCTCCAGGAACATTCTTTCCTCTCTGTGCCCTTCAGATTTCCCACTCTGCCAGCCCCTGGGTGCCTCAGTATCCTCTTTCGTTTCCCTTAACCTTGCCACAAACTCTACAGTTTCTCGCTAAAGCGAGATCCATCTCAGTAGAATTCTAGTCCCTGACAGAATTCCACTGGATGCACTTGGCTTATAAAGGGCCAGTGACAACGATTTTATAGAGAAGACTCAAGCATGAAAGAGTGAGGTGGGAATGGCATTCTTTCCATGCTAGCATTCTCTAAAATGTGCTATCCAAAAAGAAAGCAATACCATTGTTTATTGGTAGTACCATTAAATGGAGTGTTAATCCTTTTTCATTAGTATTATGAAGAATGGTGAGTTGTTGCTAAGCAGCTGATATGAAGTTTATTCTTCAAAACCTGTTACTTCTTTAATTTTGAATCCTAGAACTTTTTTCATGAAAAAAGTGGAACGACTCTACATGTGGGAGAGGTAAGAGTACATCTGCCATCATAGCTCTTTTTGGTGCCAAAGTCCCTGCAGGGGGAAGAAGCAATCTGTTGTAGCTATTAATATTGCAGAAGGAAAACCTACAGTGGAAGAAATTGGCAGCCAAACACCCTAAAGTCAGAACATAAAAAAGTTAAGAATTCTTTCGCCACAGTGGTGTTACTCATACTTTGCTAGTGTCTTGGTTAAATACTAGTCTAGATTTAGATTATTTTCACCAGGTTTTTACAGCAAGGATAAATTTTTTTGTGGAGGGAAGGCGGAGAAGTCTCTAAATGATTTAAGAGCTTATACGTTCAAGAGAACTTCTCTTTATTTACCAAACATTTTTTAGCCAAATCTTAGAAGAATAAAGTATTTTGTGAAATCAAGTATTGCCCCTAAAAAGATGGAAAGATGAAGCACAAGGCCTTCTTCTCTTAAATGAAAGCTTCCCCCTGGAAAAGGATGAACAATATAAACTTGCAAAAATATTTTTGTGTGTGTGTGTGTGAGGAAGACCAGCCCTGAGCTAACATCTGATGCCAATCATCCTCTTTTTTTTTTTTTTTTTTTGCTGAGGAAGACTGGCCTTGAGCTAACATCCGTGCCCATCTTCCTCTACTTTATATGGGATGGCGCCACAGCATGGCTTGACAAGCGGTGCGTCGGTGCACACCTGGGATCCAAACCAGCGAATCCCAGGCCGCCACAGCAGAGCGCGCACACCCAACCACTTGCGCCACCGGGCTGGCCGGCCTAAACTTGCAAAAATATTTTTGAGGAAGCACAGTGATTAAAAATTCTTAACAACGCTAGAGGTTGAAAAGAAAAATGGGTAACTGGTTAATAATCAAGTAAACCTATTAAAGTAGAAAAGTATAGATATAGGTCAAGAAGGAGATTCCTTTCTCTGTGATATCTAGTTTGTATCTTATATGTAAGAAACACTTTCTTAGTACTAAACAGATGTAACTTGTTTTAAAAAAAAAAACAAAACAAGGATAATTCTAATGGATCAAAAGATTTATAAAACGATTAAATTAAGGGCTTGTTCTTCACAGTGCGAAAGGATTTGCTGCTTTCCATAATGTGCTGCTTTTCATAGCGTGTCTTATTAAGGCACAAAAGTGTTTTCTAGATCACCAATCACTCCAAAGATGAGTTTTTGGCTTGAGATGAATGTTGACAAGACAGAAACTGAAAACTAAACTTTTGGGATTTGCAACCAATAAGAAATTAAAAATTAAACACAAGCATTTCCAGAATTTAATAAAAATTTTGGTGAGAGTAAGTGTCAAGACAACACACAAGGAGAAAGCCTCCTGCACAGTGTTTGGTACCATGAGAAACTAAAGGGAGTATTTGGTTCAGATATTTTGGAAAAAAAAAAAATAGGGTAACTTCCAGTTCAAAAGAGCTGACAGATCACACACTTTCGCTTCTCTTTGAAACGAGTATCCTACTGATGTGAGTAAAGTGAAACACAACAGAGGATAAATTAAAGCCGAGTCAGAGAAGAGCTTCACCAGCAAACCAAAACAAAGAAAAAGTTCTCAAAGATGTAAAACTGATAGAATCAAACTGATGATAAAACTCAACTAAGAGAACCCAAAATACAGGCGTTAAGATTGGACTAAGATGAAGGATATTTCCACAGAGAACCAGAGACTAACCCCATGGTCAGGGCTGAGAGCAGAGGAAGACTCTGAAGGCAGAATGCCTGAATTCAAGCCCCAGCTCCACACCTCCTGCCTGCCTCAGTGTCCCCACTGAAGAGTGGGGAGGATTACATGAGATAATGTAATCTCAAAGTGCTTAGCAGAGTGTCTGGCTCATGGGAAGTGCTCAGGCATTTAGAACTCAACAAAAATGAAAACATAAAATACCAAAACCTAAGAGAAGCAGTTAAAAATAAACAGAAAAAAAGTCGTTGCTTTAAATGCCTTTATTTCTCAAGAAAAGACTGAAGTGCAGATCATTGCAGACTCTGTGAGTTCCCAGCCCAGATGCCCCATCCCTTACCAGCTGTGGAGTGTGCTCCTGCTAAAAACCTACACCTGCACACTTCTGCAGCGGATTGCCCTTGGAAGATTGACTCCCTTAGGGGTGATTGGAGTTATGTCCCAGCTCCCATTGGCTTTAGTGGCTGGAGCCAATAATACTGGGACACAAAGGTCCTGCATCCTTGCCACAAGTTAGGACAGCCTATAGTGTAATTTGCGCTCTATTTATGCTACAAAGCTCCCCACAGGATCAGGCTGAGTGAGGTTAGACTTACCATTCCCTCCCTGCTACCTCTCTCCTTACAGGTACTTGTGAGCACTCCCATAGCAAACCTTTCACGAGAATCCCATCTCAGGCTCTGCTTCTGGGGAACCCAACCCAAGATATGAGCCTTCAGCTCAGGAACCTAGAAAAAGCACTGTTGCAAAACTAAACCAAGATAAAATATAAGTAAAAGAATTAATAAGATGAGAGTGGAAATTAGTGAAAAGGAAAAAAATATGAGCTTGATAAATTGAATCGAGAACTTGTATTTTTGAATACTTTTGAAATAGACCTCTTAACTGACTTCCACTTATCTAATCTACTGAATTAATCACAACTCTCCATTCATCTTATAAATCAGAGTGCTTTATACAAAAAATAGGTAATTTGGAGCTCCAAATAGTTGATGTATGCTCAAAGAAAGACCTTGTCCCTACATCAAATGTTGTAAATTAATTCTCATGTATGTGTATTGTTAGAATAAATTGTGTCCCATCAAAATTCGTATCTGTTATGTTTCCGAACACTGTTTTTTTTTTTCAGTTAACTAACCAACTGTTAGTACCAAGCCCATTGGATTAGCGTGCTTCTATTCAACTCAAAAAAATACTTCAAAACCCATAAGATAAAAAAGGAAAATAGGAAAATGTACACATATCTGCTCATTTGTGGAAGAATAAACCAGAAACTAACATGATTGATGGATGGGTGAAAATAGGGTGGAAAAAACAGGGGAATGGAAATGGAGTAAGATGGTGAAATGGGAGTGACATTCTCTGAGTAGACTGTTTTGTATACCTCTGACTTTTAGAACCATTTTCATGTTTTATGTGCTCAAAAATAAATAATTAAAATCAAGCAGAAAGTATGTGTGGGCTGGAGGGGAGCAGGTGCTGGTATAGGATGGAGAGGGTCAACTGGGTTCTGTCCTGTGGAGTCCACCATGCCCCTAGGGAGGAACATACCTCCGCTGCTTCCTGCTTCCTGTAAGATGGGGAGAGTCCATAAGGCACTGTCCCACAGGGTCCAAAGCTGAAATTTGTGCAGGGGGGGAAGAGCGGGTGTCACTTCTTTGCTTCTGTTCACCTCAAGCAGGGCAGGTAAAGTCAAAAAGATTCTGTCCCATAGGAATTCCTCTTCTTGGTCCTCTGGCCTGAAAGAGTGGGCCCTTCCTGGGGCTTTTAATGTCTTCTCCCAATGGCAGTTCTGTCTTTCAGGTTGTGCTAGCACCTAAGCAGAGATAAACGGTAGGCAAAAGGAAAAATTCAAGGAACCCACTGCCAGGTCATTCCACAGATCTAGAGATCCTTACCCAATAAGCCTACATGTTTCTACCTTTCAGAGTCTTCTGATAGTTTCTTTATGTATTTTAGTCTAAGGTTATTAGTTGTTGCTAGCGAAAAAGATGAGATAGGGTATGCTTTATCCCATATTACCTGGAACCAGAAGTCCAAAACGCCTGATTTTTTTTTTTCTCAGAATATCAGATTTCTTCTCTGATTGGCTCTGATCTGGTTCTGTCTGGCCATTCTCTGTCCTCTGAGTTAACTTCCCTGGTTCTGTTCTTTCCTTTCAATGGTACTCCCAAAGAGTGATATTTAAATTCTATTACTCCCTTCTCATATATTAAATGAAATTCTTATCAAAAAGAACTTCCTTTCATCAACTATCTGGTTTCCCTGAAATACAGTAATTTTAAGGGAAAGCTGACAAATGTTTGATTTACTCTTTTTATTTACCACCTTTCAGAATAATGAATTGTGACCTTAACAACTTCCAGTGATGACCAATAAGGGGTCTTTTGGGGAGGAGGAGGATCATTATGACACCATAGATTTTTAACCTATTTCAATCCACTGAATTGAATCCTATTTCAATCCACTGTAGTCATTATTCTTTTTGATGTTCACATTTTCCTACTTGTGGCATTCCTTCAAGATGGCTTCTTCATCCTTTTGACATAATCTCCAGCAGTCATGAATATCTTCCTTGATTTTTAATACAACAAGATGCTCTAGGCATACCTTGTGCATTTCCTGTCCCTAGATCTTCGGTTATATATGTTTTCCCCCATGGAACCTTGGTTAACTTTTGTATGATATGGTACTTAGAAACTACAGTCTAGGTGCTCGGGGTGCTCATTGCTACTGGGTTGTTCACAACTTCTGTTTCTTTTCTCTGGAACATACACACTGACAGACAAAAATAAATCATGAGTTCATAGTGATATTTTTCATTTTATGATTATAACTCTCTTCTCATGCAGAACTTATTTGTTGCTAAGGATATTAATGCAATTGTATACTTGCTTTGTCATTATATATATATTTGTTTCAAAAGAACAAAACTTTATTTATTTTAGGGATGGCCTTCTGAATTTTGAGTTAATATTTACTTATAACTGTGTGAACATTTTTATGCTTCCAAAGTCAAAACTATTAAAAAAAAAAAAGACACATTCAGAGAGGTCTAGTTTTCATCACTGTCCTCTTTACTCTTTTCTCCTGTCTTAGTCCATTTAGGCTGTTATAACAAAAATGCTCATTTATTTCTCACAGTTCTGGAGGCTGGGAAGTCCAAGATCTAGGCGCCACCAGAACTGGTATCTGGTGAGTGCTCTTTTCCTGGTTCATAGCTGGCCATCTTCTCACTGTGTCCTCACATGGTTGGAGGGACAAGGGAGCTCTCTGGGGTCTCTTTTATAAGAGAACTAGTCCCATTCGTGAGGGCTCCACTCTCATGACCTGAGCACCTCCCAAATGCCCACTTTCTAATACCATCATGTTGGGGGTTAGGATTTCAACATATGAATTTTAGAGGGACACAGACATTCAGTCCATAACAGTCCCTCTCTTCAAATAGGTAACCACCATTCATATGGGTTTTGGTCTATGTGTGTGTATGTTCCCTTTGTGAAATAAAAGGCGATGTACTCTATACAGTTTGTTATGCCCATAATTTTTTTTCACTGACCTATTTATCCTGTAGACCATACACATCATTACATAGAGATAGTATTCATTGCCTTTTACAGCTGCATCGTGTGCTTATCCAAGTAGTCCCCTGTTGATAGAGATTTGGGTTGTTTCAGTCTTTTGCTCATGAATACCACTACAATAAATAGCTTTGTTCAAATGTAAATTTATAGTTTTTCCAGTGTATCTTCCCAGACACTGAAGTAAAATTTCATAGATGTGAAATTGCTGGGTCAAAGGATAAATGCATATGTACTTTTACTAGATATTGCCAAATTGCTCTCCACAAGATTGACTATTGTTTCATTCCCCCCAGCAATGTATGAAAATGCTTGTTTTTCACTTGTTCACCAAACGAAGATGTATCAGAGTTGTAGAATTTGGTCAATCTGATAAGTGAGAAATGGTGTCACAATGTAGATTTCTATTTTTATCCACCTTATAATGAGTGAAATTGAGCATGTTTTCCTGTTGAATGTCCATCTTTTTCTATGAAATGTCTGGTCGCATTTCTTGCTCATTTTTTTAAATGGTGGTTGACCATTTTCTTCCCAAGTTTTGGAAGGATTAATATCTATTAGGGATATTAACACATTTTCTGTGACATAAACCATAAATATTTTTCCCAGTTTGCCATTTGTCCAGGGCGTTCTTGAATGAAAAAAAGCAAATTGTACAAGAGTGTGTAAAATATATTATTTTATTAAAGAAAAGTATATATGTATAGATATAGATATTCTATTCATATATTATACACCATACATTATATATCATAATATATGGTATACGACATATAATACATACTCTTTATAATGCAGTATATAGTATCTTATATATTCTATACCTAGAAGGATATACACTGAGCCAATATTGGTGATTATCCTGATAAATGGGAAGGGGAACCTCCACTTTTTACCATATTTGGTCTGTTTCGCTTGAAGTTTTTCAATGAGCACGCACATACTTCTTTCATAGTTTTTAAACAAAAAAGGAGAAATAACTCTTAGTTTCTAAGTTTCCTAAAATACTTTGGCAATATCTAGTCCATTTATGTTGTTTAAGGAGAAAACTCTGCAAGTGAACACTCAGCTTCCAAAGTCCAAAGTAGAGAAAAGATGTAAGAATTTCAAAAGAATTGAGCTTATTTTTTGACCTTGATTCAATTGTCTAAAGAAAGGAGAATTATATTAATTGCTTTCCTGACACATTAGACTTGATCCTGTCTTTGCAGAACATTGTTAGCACTACTTCCTTTCTGTGTATCATCTCTAATAGTTGCCTTCAGCAGTGAGTTTGAAATAGATTTTAATACAAGAGACCCATTTCCTCCCTGCTAATTTAGTTTCATAAGACACAGTGGAGACAAGTAATTGTTCCAGTGATGATATGAAGCTATGGCGTATGTTCTCAAATATGTAATTAAAATGTTTCCCTTTTATCTTGGTAAATAAACCAGGCCAATCAACTCTCATCCAAATGATGAGGAATTCTTGTCTATATTTGGAGAAAGGTAACATTAGTATTCTAAGACTTCATTTAATATCTCTCCATGGAGACACAATAAAAGGGAATTACATCATAAAGTGTAATCTCTTAAGGATTTTGAAGAGAAGTTGCAAATGTTCTAAAAGCATAAGAGAATGAATTGTCAATTCCTACAGCATTTATTTCAGACTCTCTTTTGTATTTTCTGAACTACTTTGCAACGTCAGAATTGTTTTACAGCATCATTAACAGAAACGACCAGGTCTTGATCATATATCAGCTTGCATCACACCAACACTTTTGAGCTTAACAAAAACTCAGTGAAAGATTTCACTAAGTTCTGCCACTTTGGTAGTTTGGTCCAATGATGGGAGTATAAAACCACATCCACATTTCCAGGAACTATGGAAAGAATTGCGTGAATCTGGCTACAAAGCACAAATCAAATCATGCAGCCCTGAGGTTTATCAGGAAATATTTGCAGTCGACAGAGCCAACAGACTTGCTGCCAGGACTCTGGATAGGTTATGTGAATATGACAAACAAGAAGACACCAAGATGGTCCCAACCAGTGCCTAAAAGCATCTCCACACCAGTCATACTCAATGCCTGTGGCTCCACCATCGCGATCTTTCCTCCAGCCTAGAACACAGTGCAAACACCCCTGGGAGAAGAAACAGAGTAGACATTTATCATCTCTTGAAGATTAGAATAAAACTGTAGCCTAAAAGCAGAGAGCACAAGTAATTGATGCAGTTGGGGCTCTGCCCTGACAGCTTTGGAGGCAGTGCATCCAGGTTAACCTAGCCTCCTGGTTAACATAACCTCAGGTTAACCTAGCCTCCTGGTTAACCTATTCTCCAGCTGCTTTGAGGGTTAGCTGCTAATGGCTCTTAGCTGCACCTTCTGCAGACAGTTATCCTCAATCTAATGGTAGTTGCCTTGCCTGGGAAGTTCGGCAGCCCTCACCCCGACCTGGGGCAGCCCATAGCCAATCACTGACCGACATGTGGTACAAATGACTGACTCCCATACCTCAAGGTGAGGTGACTCTATGGTGCAGGTCATGCTCCAGAGCATCCAAGCCAAGATGACATCCATCAGCATCCCCCTCCTCTATCCTGCTTTCTCACTTCCCACTCCTGAGAGCGTTCCCTCAATACATGGCATCATCTGAAAGCACGACTCTGCTTCTCAGAACCCTGACTTAAGACATAGGAATAGGTTTTGAAGGAAGGAGAATGGAGAGGTATGCTCATGGCAAGGGGGGACATGACCTAGTTAAAGAACTGTCAAGAGGCCTTTAGCCAGAGGACTAGAGAAAGGTGCTGAGAGGTTGGACCCTGGAAGACGGTAGAGAAGTGAAGAAGAGGGGCAAATTCTGCCTGCTTCTCTCTCCTGAAGGCTATGCACAGTGATCCCAAGGGAGAGCCATGTTGCACAAAATGACATCAGCAGCCCAAGAAGGTGTGGATCCATTGAGGGTGGCAAGCTCTGCAAATCTGGGGGCAGCTGGCAGTGATGCAGAGTCCGCGCCACACAAGTGAATGTCTTTGTCACTTCAGTTGCAAGCCGGGTACATTTTGCTTCTATTGTATTGCAAGGCTTTCCCTTCAGACTCATAATTCCATCTCCCAGAGAAATTGCCTAGTGGCCTTCACCTCCCTAACAAACTCTTTTTTGATGGATTGGCCCCTCTGGGAGAATAGTTACTGTGGAGAGAGTAGATTTATTTCACTTGCCATTCATCTTTGTACCTCCTATAAGCCTAAATCTCTTTCACTCTCTCCTGTCCTCACCTTGTCTCCCAAGAGAAACAGACCAGCTGGAGGACACATCCGTGATGCAGAGGGATGATAACACACATGGTGGCTTTCGACTTCTGTCTCTTGTCTCTGCCTTATTATGTTGAGAAGGCCAAGGAACAGGAGAAATGGAAAGCTTGAGTAAAACCTGAGTAAAGTGCAGTATATAACTAGAGGAAGGAGGTCTCTGATTCAGGCACTGTCTCTCGAGAGTTTGAGCAGGGGAATCGCTTAATAAGGAAAGCAATAACTGATTACCCTGAAGGTTATTTTATTTAAAGTGGAATAACAGAAATCATTTAAATGTGGTCATCCCAAGGAACCCTTCCTGGATTTTTCCCTCAGGGTTCCTTCTAAAATCCTTGCTTATAGTTTATTAACCTAGATGTATCCAACTTTAAGAAAAAGAGAGAGAAAGAAAGAGAAATGTGCTTTAAAAATGAGAGTGAAGTGATCGAATTCTCTTTTAGCTACTGGAAAGTAATCCCTGAATTAAGTAAATTAAGAGGATGATACCTTTGAAATGAAAATAATCACTCAATTTTAATTTATAGAGATTTATTTTTCAACTATTGGGATTTTTTTTCCAGGTGATAAACACTTGCATAAATACTGATTCCACAAAATCGTTGGAGCTGAGACATTTCAACTTGGTTTGTGCTTACAGCACTTTCTTGTTTTCACTCCATGGCCACAATGTCTTTCTTCATTACAAATATCATCTTGTGTCTCTGATACTTAAAAACCTTTCAGTAGCTTCCCATTGCCCATTGCTCATGGAACTAGGGTGGATAGCAGACTGGCACCTCCATAATCTTGTTTCACCCCTTGACTGCTGCTTCACCAAGCCTTTCTCTTTCCCCACCTCCTTCCCCAGACACCTGAAATACACCAAATCCCTTGTCAAGCCTCACCTTAAACATCTCCCTTCCATGGCTTTCCTAACCACTCCGTCACGTACACCCAGTGGTACAGTTATTCCAACTTACAGCACTGCAAAGACCGGCTCATATACTCCAGCCTCTTCTAGACCATAAGCTCCTGGTTTCTGAAATTGAATCCCTAGGACTCATCACAGTATCTGGCACTAGTTGGATGTACAATAAACACTTGAGTTAATTAACGAATTTCATATTAAATTGCAAAATATCTCCTTGCTTCACAGCATCACCAGCAATACAAGATTAAATTCTATTTGACTTACTCAGGAGCAAAATTCAGAAAGGCCAACTTTCTGCCATATAACCTTTCCATGTTAGAGTCAGAAGACTCAAATTTCCACCAAAAGGAAAGAGAAGGAAAAACCTGACATTCTGGAATGACACGTTGTTTGATGTTCAATATCTTGCTGGAAAAAAAAAAATGAAAGCTGTAATATCAAAGCTTTAGCTCCTTAATTTCAAACGAATCACTGTGCTTTCATTACTCTGTCTTCTCGGCTGTTGATCTAATGTAAATTGTGTACTGTAGTTTTAAAGGTCAGTTCGCAAGTATTTCAACCCAAAAGGATAGTTGCGGGAGTTCATTTTTGAACCAGGAAATGTCAGAGTTTAATGTTAGTGTTTCTATCCTATTTTAGGTTCCGTCATTCTTTGTTGTAGGAATTTGAGGTGAATTTCTCCCTGTGGTTTTGGACTCAATAAATAATTGTCTTTGAAAGAATCTCATTGTCGACCTGTCTGTTGTTGCACAATAAAATACATTCTGACAAAAACTGGCCCAAGTAAAAAGAAAGCTGGACAATATCATAGTTAAATAATAGTAACTAGTTAAATAGTTAAATCTATTTTCGAGATTTAATTTCTACTACAATTCATTTCAATATATACCATGAAATTATAGCCAATTCAGACTTTTAAACATTGTTTTTGAAGATTCTAATGAGCAACATGCCAGTGTGCCTGCTTCGGAAGATTCATGGTGCTGAGAGGCTCTTAGTCTAGCTTGGAGACCTTAAACAAAGGCATGTGATTATGTTCCTGGATGTCTATGGAACCTAAACGTGTATCCCTCACAGCTTATAACTAACCTCGTATTAGGGCTTTGATGAGCATGTGATAACATAAAAACCCACTTTGCACCAATATTATCAGTAACGATGACTTTACAGAGACAAGTGCCTGTGCATAAGATCAGAATAATAGTAGCTAAGATTTAATCACCTCTTACTATACACCAGCCAGTCTACTGAAGGCTTTACGTACTTTTTCCAATTTAATGCCCTCAAAAATCCCATACGGTAGATACTTTTAAATCCATACTTCACCAATGAGGAAACCACAGCTTAGAGGGGTTGCATAATTTACCCAAGATTGATTTTTGGATTTCAATAGAATGATATGATCAGACAGTAGACTAACTCACAGGAATATAAATCAGGAAATCTTACATCTTGAAAAGCTACATATTTGAGGAATGAAGAATGAAGATGGGTAAAAGGAAGAGAAGAACAAATGCAGAATTAGGGTTCCTAGTATTTACTTTTGAAAAACTCCGTGAAAGCTGACAGTCTTCACCCACTCAGCTCGAGGTGTAGGCAACCTAGCATGCATGCTAGCCCAGAGGCTTCCAGGTTTCTAGGAGAGAGTCAGTGCTGTCTGCACAAAATACCTAACAGCAACCGTGTACTTGTATCTTGAGAGTCTGCTATGAGCAGTGTACCATACAGCAGTAAACAAGGCAAGTCCTACTCCCAAGTCACCTGCTTTCTGGAGGAGTAAAGCCAGCAATTGGTCCAAGTAGTGTGGGCCTTTAGCTCATCCAATTTGGAGGGACCTCTTTAAAATAGGAATACCACGGGCCGGCCCCGTGGCTTAGCGGTTAAGTGCGTGCGCTCCGTTACTGGTGACCCAGGTTCGGATCCAGGGTGCGCACCGACGCACCGCTTCTCTGGCCATGCTGAGGCCGTGTCCCACATACAGCAACTAGAAGGATGTGCAGCTATGACATACAACTATCGACTGGGGCTTTGGGGGGGGAAAATAAATAAATAAATAAAATAAAATAGGAATACCAAAAGTTATTAATATAAAATTAGGTACAAAAGTGAATATTTAATTTAGAATGAAAAAATTTGCAACAAATAACAATTGAAACCTGGCAAATACCACAAACATCAAAAATACATAACATTTAAATTAATTTCCTGCTTAATGCATCCCTGGAGTACTTTTCCCCTGCATTTTGACTGCATACTCTTTGATGGCTTCTCATATGATGGTTTTCAATATCTTATTCTTTAAATAGAATAGGAAGATAATCTAGTCTTTCTTGTAGCATGGTTGATAAAATTTGTTTTTGTTACTGAGAGTTTAACCAAAGTCTATTTCAGCTTCACGACTTGCTACTGGGAGTGACATTTTTAGCATTTTTGTCAATTTGGGGAAAATCTTTGTCAAGTTTCGTTCATGCATGAGCTGTTTGAGATAATTCTGCTACAGATGTGTGCCCTATGAACAGCAGAATTCTGAAAATTTCTACATTGTGTGATTCCCATCAAAAAGAAGAAGAAAATATATGGTATATCATTGACCACATTCCTGACAGGAAAGAATACTTATTTTGAAAGTTGATGAGAGGCAAATCTTCCTTTGACAATTTTTCATTTTTAAGAATTGGCTCAATTTTCCACAAACCTCTCTCTTTGTACACTTCAAATCCTCATAGGCGCCATAGGACATGCTCATATCTGGATGTGACGTCTGGCCCTGTACCATCCTGTGTCTATGCCAGGTCTGCCAACACAACGGGCTGTGGAGGTACTAGTGGAAGCCTCTCCTTTACCAGGACAACCAGAAATAACTTCACTATTCAAGGAAGTGGCTGCAAATCACATTCACACATCCCTATAAGCTCAACTAAATCAATTTACCTAAATCTCTAACATGGTGGTGGTCACTCCAACACAACCCACCAAATGGAAATGAAGAGAAATTTAGAAGGGAGAGAATATAGTCTTAAATGATTGTGGTTAAAGTATCTTACTTTTGAAACTTCACACACACGCACCATGTGGACACGCTGTAGGACCCCTCCCAGGGCCTTGGGAAAGAGCAGCTTTACTGTTAATCTAGTTTGTGCTTGAGTTAAACCATGGTTCTCAACAGGAGAGGAAGGTGGAATTTTGCCCCCCGGGGACATTTGACAACGATCGAAGACATTCATTTTTGGTTGTCATGACTGGAATGAGGGGTGAGAGCATGGTTAATGCCACCTAGTGAGCTGAGGCCAAGGATGCTGCTAGACATCTTACAATACACAGAACACTCCCCCTCCCAAACCAAGAATCATCTGTCCCACAATGTTAATAGTGCTGATGATGAGAAGCCGTAAGTTAGACAAACCAAACACAAGTAAAGAAATCAATGAACAAGATAATCCAAATGAAGGTAAATGCTGTAGAGGCATCAGATCAGAGTGTGTCTGGAAAGGAAGGACTTCTCTAGATGGGCAGTAAGGAATGACAACTGAATAAAAAGCAATAGGATATATTGGAGTATATGAGGAAGCCATTTGGTTTAAAACTAATTTGTCCTGACATTGTTTTTCCAAGAGGGGCTGACATGGCCTGTTGAGCATGCATTGTGCATCTGCTTTAAACATTTACTACATCCCAAAGAAAAGAATGATGCCCTTAAAGATAGAGATGTGACTTCCCCCCATAGAGTCATTTCTTTAAGGATGAGCATCTCTTCCTGGAAACAAAGGATTAATTATTGACCTGCTGTGTTCACCTTGTGACCACTTACCTATTGACTGCTGACCTTCTGTGCCAGCTAAGCATCTCATGACAATAGTAAAAGAGGTATCCCTATCATATGTGATATATGCTCTTTGTTCCAAGATGGTATGTACCACTCTGTACCCCATTTCTTTGGTGCCCTTCCTTCCTTGGGAAGGAAGGCCCCAGACTATAGTCCCCAGACCTGGACCATAATAAACTCACCTCAATTTTGATTTATAGATTGATTATGGATTATTTGCATCAACAGGAAGGTGTCGCCAAAGAGGGAGAGGGAGGTTTTGAGCTGAGATCTGAATGACACAGAGGAGCCAGGGTGAAAAGACGCGGCGAGGAAGCACTCCAGGCAGAGTGAAGGGTGAGTGCAAAGGTCCAAGATGGTGAGGAGCTTAGTGTGTTGAGAAACAGAGCAGGCCAGAGCAGCTGGGTCCTGGGGAGCAAATGATGAAATCCAAAAGTGCCGAGCCATGTAAACCAGAGTAAAATGTGCAATGAGAACGTGAGGCGATCTGACTTAAAGTGTAAAAAGCTATGCTGATTCTGTGTGGAAAATGGAGGAGAGAAGAGCAACAAAGTTGTCGGGAAGACAGATCAGGGGCCATTATAGTAGTTCAGGCAAGTGACGATGTAGCCTGAACCAAGTGATACTGATGGAGAGGAAAGCGGTGGACAGACGAGGGATTTATTTCAGAAACAGAGCCTAAAGTTCTTGCTGAGGGATTAGATGTGAGGATGACTAAAGAGAGACCTAAAGAATGACCCATAGGTTTTGCAGTTGAGCAACTGAATAGATGTTATTGCAATTTTCTGAGATAGGGAATAGAGATTTTCGAGAGTGACAAAATCTAAAATTTCTGTCTGGCCATTGTGCATTTGAAATGCCTATTAGACGTTCCAATGGAAAGGCTAAGGAGGCAGACAATTGGATGGTGAGTCTGAATTCAGTGGAGAGGGGTCAAGCCTAGAGATGCAAATGTACAAACCATCAGCCTATAGGTGGTATTTAAAGCACTGAAAATTCTAAGTCAGATACATGGGCTTAAAATGTACATTACAATGAACATTAACTACCATTTATTACCTGACATTTCACCTAAAAGAATTTGAGCTGTGCTTAATCAAAAACTGCCAATGACTCCGAAATTCCAAGGACTCACTATTTAGGGACAAAGTTTCTACCAAATGACATGATATGCACATTGCCAAAGACCTCACTCCCCTCTCAGGAGCCAAGAAGCTGAAAACCAGCAAGCCTCTACCTCTATCCCAGAGCAATTCCTTGAGTTTGAGCCTCAAATCAGACCCCACTGACTCAACAGCACTCAACGTAACTGCCGTTTTAGAACACATTCCTCACCCTCCAAGCCTGGGGTCAGTTCCCATGTGTTGACAAAATTGCCAATGGAATTGTTTAGAGCAACTCCACCTGCTATTGGAAGAAAAATTTTAAATGTCATGCTTACTACAATAACAGTAACAGTCGATGTTGATGACCTGTTAAGTAGGAGATGGGGGATCTCTGCTCCACAGAGTCCTTTAGGATTCAGACTGAAGGAGACTGCCATTGTTAATATGTGGCTTCCAAAATTACTCTAGAATTATGAAGCAGACAGGAGACAGGGGAGTAGAGACAGTCAGGAAACCACACCTGCTTCTTAACCATGTTGGCCAAGAAGCAACGCACATCACCTCCACTCACATTCCATTGGTTAAGAACAAGCCATTTGGTCTTGACTACATGCAAAGGGGACTGGGAAATGTGGTCTCACGCCGAGAACCCACTTCCCAGCAGCAACTCTACACTATGGGAGAAGGCAGAGATCTCCAATGCAGAGCTAGGCACATCTCCCACCTGTTTCCTGGTCTGTATCGACCTCTAGTGTGTAAGCTTCCTGAGAACTGTGTCCTGTTCACATCACGTGCCCAGCAGTTAGCACAGTTCCTACCACAAAGGTGGCACTGATACATAGGTCTAAATTGAGGACCCCAGTGATTACATAAGACGTAAATTATTGTCCTAGTGTTGGAGTCTCTTTCAAGGATTTTGTGATTATGATTAAGACTAGGAAAAGAATGACTGCCTACCTGCATCCTGAAATAGCCACTATGGCTGATCCCAGACACCTCCACTGGGAGAATTGACTCCAGTAAAAACTTAAGGCTAATTACATGGCATTATTATTTATAATATTAAACTAAGAGTAAAGGGGTGACAAATAAAGAACCCAAGAAAATGGAGTAGTCCACAAATTGTAAACAAGAGCACTCACCCATGAATGCTGTCTCTGTGAAGCATGGCACAGCTTTCCCAAAGGGAAACTGTCACATTACCCCTGCCAGTCTGCTCCTCCATTTAGCACCTCTGTGCATAAAAGCCTTGGCTAGAAACAATTCCTGATGGTCCATACTGACTTCAACATTGAAAAGATTAAAGCTGTGTAACACGGGACTGGATAGGCAGCATATCTCACCAAACACTTCTGCTTTTCTGTGGCAAGTAGCCAAGCAGTGTTTCCAAGGGTCGGTATGGTCTCTGTAGAATCATCTCAGGTAAGACCATATTTTGAGAGACTACGTAGAACTGAGACTACTTCGTTCCATTCCAGAGCACAACCTCATCTTAGCGATTTGTTTAATGTGAATTGCCAGACACAACACGATCAAATAACAGGTTTCATTAAGTCCCAGAATTTGTGGGCAGAAACTTTGCAGCAAACAGGAGACAGGAGAAGAAAGAGAGTGGAAAGTCTTATTACCCTAAAGCAAATAATTGAGCTGTAAGTTTAGGCAAATATCAGAAGGTGATTTGAAACGTATTATTGACTGAGATTTCTTAAAGAAGTAAGAAGGCTTGGGCATGGAGAAGAACTAGAAGCTGGTCCTGGTTCAGCCTGAAAAATCAACGGGGCATAGAGCCTAGTCTTGGAAAATTGAGGCACAGCTAACGCAAGCATGAGTAGCTGCATACCCAACAGATATGACGCTGCCAGCATCATGCCACCCATAATCATGCAAAGATGACACATCATAGTGAAAGTGGGACCATCCATCCTAAAGGATTATGTCACTGCTCTGCTCAAAGCCCTCCAATAGCTCAAGAGTCCTCTCAGGTGAAAACCAAAGTCTTAGCAAAGGCATCTAATGCCCTGCAAGGTGTGAGCTCATCTCCTTCCACTTGGGCCACACTGCCCCCTTTGCTACTCCTTCAAACTTGAGCATCCTGCTTCCACCTTGGATTTTGCATGGCCTCTTCCCTCTGCTTGGAGGATTCTTCCCCCAGAGGCCTGTGTGGCCTGCTTACTCACAACCCCTTAATCCAGGTTTCCACTTAAAGGTCACCTTTCAGTGGGGTCCTCCCTGCCCACCCTATATAAAAGCAGCTTCCTTCCACAGGTCCCTCAGCACTAACCTTTTGTCCACAGCACTTGTATGTGCTGACATACTGTAATTTTCCTATGTATTTATTTGCCTTACTCCCTTTCTAGAACATAAGTCTTCGAGCGGAAAGACTTTGTTCAGCTTTAGAGGCCCAGTGCAAGGACAGGGCCTGAATCAGAGTAAAGAATGTCTGCCAAATGCATATGGCGGTCCTATAGCCACTGAACCTCCAACTGGCTGTGAGGGTGACTTGTGGGTAGGAACAAATAGTGGAGAACAAGTCAAAACAAAAGTACTTGTTAATGTTTGTACTGTCATGGTTAGGCATTTTTCCAGATATTATTCCAGGTGGGGCATCCACGAATTCAATGAAGTAGGCATTATTGTATCTATATTAAAGATGTGAATATTAAGTGATGGAACAGGTGGATAGTAAGTGACAGAGCAGGACTGAACCTCAGGCCAGCATGATTCCTTGGTAAAAGGAATCTTAGATAAAAAGGAGGCAAAATTTGGGTGATTAAACATGCTTTTTATCATTGTTCTTTCCCCAAGTCCCTAAAATAATGAAGAAAAATTACAAAAAGTGGGTTTAAAATCTACACAGATCAATAGAAATTAAAGAGAAAAAGGCCGAGAGAGAGAGATCGACACATTTTGGGACACAAAGCGATATCAGACCTAGTAGATCTGTACAAGCTTATTTCTAAGATCCTGCTGAAGACAAAGCCAATGATAAGAAAGTCAGTTTGAGCCTCAGAACCCAGGAAAGGCTCAGGTATTGGAGGTGTCAGCTGCTATGGAAAGTGAGGGTAAAGCAAGAGGCTCAAAGCAAATGAATTAGTGGAAAATCTATATAAGGAGAGTTACATACTACCCTTCCCTCAGCACATCCTCCCACCATTACTACCCTTCTCCCAGTTTAACAGGAGATGTAAAGTTATTCTGCAGAGATGCTGAACCAAATGCGGCTTTAGACTGGAGAAAACAACAGGATAAAAGCAACTTACTGAAAACGGAAGCACAAGTTAAGGGAATAATAAAAAGGGATATCCCCAGGCCCTTTCTCCCACTTGGTTCCCAGAGATGGCAGCCGGCTGAGGACTGTCCACTGAAAAGTCCTGCAGATACTGACAAAAAGCCATAAAAGCCACCAATCAACATGACTCACCCGCATCCATAGAGCTTCAAATTGGGTTTTTAGTGCCTTAATCTTACTTATAAATAGATGGCTCAGGCCACCAGACAGGTGAGGAAATCCTGGAACACGAAAGAGACCAAAACAAATCAACATGAAAACAAAACTGAGAGGAAACAGATATAATGTGAGATACAGAAGAAATATTTTTTAAATCTTTAATGAATATCCCCAGAAATATGAAATAGCTCACTCACGAAACATGGAAAATATGATATCTAAAAGAAACTCGAAATACTCCTAGAAATTAATGATCATACAAATAAAACATATACCGGAAAAGGTAGAAGAAAAAAATGTCAAGAAAATATCACCAGATGTAGAAAAAAATAAGAAATGGGAAATAATAGAGAAACAATAAGAAACCTAGAGCCCTTAAACATAGAATCAACAACTAAGTTAGCTACTCAATTTATAATGCCCTAGAGAATAGAGGGGAAGAAATTAGCAAATAAATTATAAAATACAATTTCCTAACTGAAAGGATATGGCAAGTGCCAGCCCAATGAAAGAGAAAGGACCAAGCCAAGTCTCATCGCTGCAAGACTCATCACCAAGAATAAAGACAAGACCTATAAGTTTCTGAGGTGGGGTAATGGTTGCCATCAAAAAATTAAAAATTGAATGGAAACTAAAGGAAAATGAAGCAATAGGCCTAAAATTCCAAATGAAAATGATTTCCAACCAGAATTTTATGTGCAGACAACATCTAAACTAAGAGTGAGATCATAAAAAAGACATTTTATAGTATGTAACATCTCAAAAAAAAAGTAGAAGTGGAGGGGCTGGCCGGGTGGCGCAAGCGGTTAAGTGCCCACGCTCCACTGCGGCGGCCTGGGGTTCACCGGTTCGGATCCCGGGCGCGCACCGACGCACCGCTTGTCAAGCCATGCTGTGGCGGCGTCCCATATAAAGTAGAGGAAAATGGGCATGGATGTTAGTGCAGGGCCAGTCTTCCTCAGCAAAAAAAGAGGAGGACTGGCAACAGATGTTAGCTCAGTGAGCTAACATCTTTTTTTGTGAGCTTCCTCACAAAAAAAAAAAAAAGTAGAAGTGGAACTCAGGGTGAGAAAGGGTGCGACAGGGGACAGCTGCTTTTCATTAAATCCTCTCCAGTCCTACTTGACTTGTAATCTTTACACTCATATTATATCAGCAAACTTTTCTGATTAAAGAAGAGAAAGACAGATAAATTTGCTATGTTTGTTATCACCAAAAATGTGCTTTTCAACAAAGTCAATTCTACCAAATTCCTGATGAAACTAAGTTTTTAATATTGGACTAAACCATCCAGAAACAGTTGACACATACAGACCTGACTGCTCTGCCTGAGTTTCTGAGCTTTTGTGCTACAGAAATTAGTCCCTGCTGGGAATGAATGCAGAGGCTTTTCTTCCAATCTAGATGGGGCCCTCAGGCCTGTCATTCCAGATTCTGATACAGATGGGTCTGTGTGTCATCTTTATTTTGACCCATGGTGCCAGAGCTCTGCCCAGCAAAGCAAGACAATAGCAGAAATATCAGCTATATTCCCTAAATCGTCTTGTGCTAAATTCCTGTTCATAACCACTAAGGACCCACAGATGTCTCTTTACCCAGGAAAATGAACAACTGTTCTGTACCCTCTGAAAATTCTGATGTGGGGACTACTCATATTTCTGCACCCGGCACAGATGCAATCTCAAAAGAGAACTACATACATACTCTTTCTCGTAGAAAGAGCACATGAGTTAACAAATGATAAGAAGTCATCAGTAACTATGAGTCAAATGAACAGTTTCACTTTATTTGAGTTGCTCTGGCTCTGTACCATGTTAGGAGGTGGGGGGAGAAGTTTAGGGATATTTGAGTCTCCTTGGCATCTAATTATAGCTTTTGTTTAGGATCTGCTCTTGTGTCACCTGTTTGCTAGTCATCCCAACAGCCAGCAGAGGAGGCGGTGACAATTTCTAAGACCCTGTCAGAGCAGAATTTCTATTTCCCTTGCTCTCATGAATCCTCTGAGAAAAAACCATAGCTTCCACGGATATTACAAATAGGCATTGTTTTGTCAGGTACTCTGATGGGAAATGAGCTTTGTTCTACGCCCCCATCTCTTTTGAGAAGGAGAGATGGAAACCCTGCTCTCCCCCATTACCAGCTGCCGGAAAAAAAGGGAATGTGGCTCACTGCCTGCCTGCCATGTTGAGCACTGAACAGCAGCTGTGAAGATGGGGGAAGAAACCCTTTCATCCGAATAAAATTGAGGCGTTTCAACATGCTTTTCCCTCTCAATTTCTTCCTCTTTCTAGAAGGCTGTAATCAAATCAAAACTCTTATTTATGAAATAATTTAAAATTAAGTAAAAAGCGTTGAAAGAGGATAGCATTGAACAAACTCCTACCAAGAGTGAAACACTTTACCTCCATTATCGCTCTGATCTGCACAAAGACAGTACGATTATCACTAATTTAGAGATGAGGAGACAGGATCCGACAGTCAACTAAATCACTCTAGATGGCGCTATCTATGGGTAACGGGCATGGAACCATCACACCTGTGATGTGTTCAGAATACAACTTTCTTTTTGTCTCCCTCTGTCCCTTTAAATTGTACCTTAAGATGGATGAAAAGTGGGGCAGACTCAAGACTTTGTTGGTCACTCTGAGGAAATTAAAGTCTTTATGGCCAGAGTAGCCACAATTTGATAATCACGTCTGATGGCTTCCCCAAGCAAGAAGCACAGAAAGGGAACCTCAGTCTTCTCCTTGCCTGGTAGTTCATTCACCTTCTCCTTGACCTGTCTACCATGGCTGCCTCCAGGTTTCCTCTTGATCAGGCAAAGGGAGGGTGGAGGGAGAGGGGAACAGACACCTCCTATCTGCTGATCCTGTCCCATGCTGACTGCCTGCTAAGGGCCTGGCAGATGAGAAATCCGGCTCCTTCTCTACTGCGCACCATCATGGACTCTCTGACAACAACCCTCAAGACCCAGGGGACGCAGTTTTCCTCTAGATGTCCCTTGACCTTCCATCCTGGATTTCTGCTGGTTCATTCCAAGGAAATGCTCTCTCCAGTGGAGTCCCATCACCCTTCAAAGAGATCCTCTCAGGAAAAATGTGAAATCTCTTTCACATTTGGCCCACAGGAAAGACCCATGCAGGACCCAAGACAGCCCCTCTTCCATTAATGCAGCCCTCAGAACACTTTACCAGCCACACTCTCTGGGGCAAGCAAGAGATAACCCCAGGCCATTGTGTCCACCTCAGAAGAAGAACTTCATGCTATTCAAGTGGTCTTCTTAAAGCCTCAAATGATCTCATTAACAGCTTGTGGAGGGGGTATGAGACTCTAAGAAGTCTCTCAAAAAGCATCCTTCTCTCAAATCTTCTCTCTCCATTCTTTTTGAATCTTTTTAGATCCTCCTTACAGGTGATGAGTTTGGGGATTTATGAAGCTGATTCCCACATATTTCCTTTAAAAATCTTCCTCTCTATCTGGAAGTTCCCTTTGGAATTTTTTATTCATTGTCTCTTGATGCCTCACTTAATAGTTACAATGAAACTTCAATGACATGGGCTAAAGACTGAAACCAGAATTCAAACCCAGGCCTGGTGACTCCAAACTTATCCTCTTTCCTACAGGACCATACTGATCCCAGGAACACTGCTGCCATTGATGGGACCACAAGGACTCCCCATAACTGGCACAAAATTCGCCAGCACAGCATATGTAGAGATGGGCAAATGTTCAAGGTATTTGAGATACAAAGACGAAAATAAGGTTGACATTTTAAGAAATATGAGTTGTTGGTAGACATAGGAGGTTTATAATCTGCAAGGAAGCCTCTCATGACCATAAGACATCGAGACAATAAACATTTTGATAGTAAACATACCAAACACAGCCTCATCTAATCTAACTATCCATTGGTTCACCAATAGAGGAGTTCAGCAATTCCGGTTGTGTCATTTCATGAATTATTAGAATTGGAATATCCATTAGAGACCGTCTATCTAGCACCTTCATCTTATAGTGGGTAAATTAAGGCTCAGAGAAGTGAATGACAAGTCCAACTAGCATATGGTAGAACCAGAACAAGGATTCAAGACTCAGGGTACTTTTTCCATGTCTACATGTCTTTCACTTGCCATTTGGCATGGTTTCCCAGAAATTTTTTAAAAAATCAAATGATGGTAGATATGTTTTGAGAAATTACATTTGCAGTGATGAGGCTTGATGAAATTCTAGAATATCATCTACATTTCTATAGAGTTTTGCATTATTACTGCTATGCTGCTTTCTTAAGACCAGGGTACAAAAAAAGTCTGGAGATAATACTCGTTAGATTTCACTCATATGCCATCTCTTCATTTTTATGTACAAGTGTTCCAAAATATGCATTTTGCTGTAAAGATAATTTCCCAAGGTGTATTGAAAAATGAAGCTGAATGATCCAAATTATCATTTATGCTCAGCATGATACACCAATATTGCCCTGTGCTTAGTTAAAAAATAATACTTTATTGCACAATTTATATTTCAGGCCCCGTTTACATCTTTGTTTACAATCTTTGAAATATTTGCCTAGTTAATGTTGACATTTTCTTATGAGACAACTGATTCTGAGAGCTAGACTAAAACATACAGGTGGGTCAAAATATGTGTGTTTCAAATGATAGGAAGCAAGGAGAACAGTGATCCCTCCACCACGTCCTGAGGTACCTAAGGTGCTCAGAGAAAACACAGCCTCCTCTTCAGAGCAGTATCCTTGGAGCAGAGCCAGTTTTCAGTCAGGAGGAAAAAGACAAAGGAAACATTCAGGAAAGTGGCTGTGCAAGAGATCACTGTGTGACAGTGGGTAAAGTGGGGAGGGGCAGGAGTTAGGGCCAGGTTCAGGGGTCTGCAGAGTAGTTAGAGAAAAGGGTTCTTGCAGTGACAGATGGTGTGGGAGGTGAGAACTTATAATGGTGACAGAATGCTTAGGGATATGAGACATGGTGGGTAAAATGTAAGAACATTTTCCTCCTCAGTAACTTGTATACGTTCTGTATAGCTCTGTGCAAATTAACGGAGGCAGGATAGTCCCCCTTACTTTCCCCTATACCTGTCCACTTACTGGGACACTTAGTTCCCTCCTCCTGGGGCCCTGGCCCACAGTAAGCTAGAATAATTGAAAGCAGTCTTTGATGAGAGAAAGAAATGAGACAGATATTCTTTAGCATAATCACCTCCTAGTTTTGTGCTAAGAGATGGTTAATATTCATAAAGTAAGAGTTAGTTTTGTATACAATCTCCCTAAGGCTGGATGAAGTAGGGCCAATTTTTTCATCCACTCTCCCTACACACAGAACTGAGGAGACCACAACTTCCACCACCCTGTACAGAAGTTAAATCCAGATTGAAATGGATAGCCAGAGCCAGAGGATAAGAAAAGAAGGGAAACCAAGAAGGCAAAGCAGTTAAAAAAACAAGACAGACTGAGAGGACCATGGGGGCACCAAGGGACAGGAGAGGTAGGAGAAGGAGGGAAATAAAAAGCAATAAAGAGGAGAGGTATCCTGACACTCATCCCAAGTCAGCTTGTCATGAGTCAAAGGGCACTCGAGGAGCCAAGTGAGGATGGTTTGGGACCATCATCTGAACTTTGTATGATGATTTATCATCAAATAGTAAGATTTGATTTCTTCTAACAGATAGCTTATCCGTTCAGTAAGCATTTACAGGTGTTTATTCATTATCTGTTATTATAATTCATTATTCATTAATTCCCTGTTAACATTAATTGCCTAGAATACAAAGATGAACAGGACAAAGTCCAGAGCCAACTTTAAAATGTTCACAGGTTGGTGGGCGAGGTAAAACAGACAGATAATGCCTTGAGGGTATGTGCTAACAGAGAGCCGAGGAACGAGCTCTCAGCTGAGCCTGGGTGGCATCAGAACCAACCAACCTCAGATGTTATTGTTTGACGAGTTTCAAGGTCAGTTTTCCAAAAGGAAAAATGAGGGCATGTGTTTTCCAGGCGGAGGCACCTGCTGCAGTTAGGAAGGCCCGGGAAGAAATCGTAGCACATCCAAAAGGCAGAAGTCTGGCTTATCTGGAAGTGTGGTGGGCCCAGGCAGGGGCAACAGGTGGAAGATGAAAATGTTAGAATAGATCTAAAAGATGTGTAGAGACCAGACTATGAAGGAGCTGAAGCTGTGATTTTATCCTCAAGTTTCTTGGAATTCCTGAAGGATGTATGTCCGAGAAATCAAGCAGACGGTTGATGAGTTTCCATTCTACCTTAGAAAAAATGACCTGGTGAGGAAATGGAATGAATTGGAGAGGACAGATGGAGGGAAATAGGACTAATCAGGAGGCCATTGCAATAGTTAATCAAAAGAGTGAGACGAAAATCCAACTGTGATAGAAACAATCTAAAAACTAAAAGACAGAAGTTGATTCAAGCCAGGGTTTATAGTCGTTTCATAATGGTTAAGTATCAGACTGTTCAGTAGGGCCATTACCATTTATTTTCCCATTGCTTCTATAGAGGCATTTGATTCAACTTACATCATTTTTACTTATATAGTTAGTGTCAGGCATTAACTGCTTGGAGCATGAGAAGAACCTAAACTAATTCTCTGTCTCAGGAAAGCTGAGAAGCCTCACACACATCTTGGGCTCCTCTAACAACATGAGTACAAGAGCTCACCACCCACAGACCCTCACTGAAATAATCACTTATTAAAGCAGGCTACAAAGTATGTTGTTAATTTTAAAACCTTTGAAAAAAATTGCACTTTAGTATGTGTATTAAAATTTAAGGTCCCAGTGGCCAGAACTGAAACAGATTGAGCAATAAAATAAGTAGTATTGGATTATAACACGAAGTTTCAAATACATATCCAGGAGTCCATACTAATTTTTTTAAATGATTGAATGAATAAATAAATAAAATGGAGAGAATAGACAAATCTCCTGTACAGAAAAATTCCAAATAACTTATGTATAAACTCTGGAGGAGTGTAAGTCCCCATCCCTACATGTAGGCTGTGCATTATGATTTTCTTCCAAGAGCACAGTATGGAAAGGGAGAGGAAAAAGAGTCACTTTACAGTGGAGAAAGCTGGCAGACACAACTCAGCCTCCAGAGGATGAAGGTCAACCTCCACGGTGAGAGGTCATGTTGATAGCATGTATCCTTGACAAGATGTGATGAAAGTAGCACTGACCTCTGTGGTCTTCCTCCCCAAAACCCGTAACCCCAGTCCAATCATGATGAAAACATCAGAAAAAGCCCAACAGTGGGACATTCTACAGAAAACCTGACCCGTACTCCTCAAGACTGTCAAGGTCATCAAAACAAGGAAAGTCCAAGAAACTGTCACAGCCAAGAGGTGCCTAAGGATACATGATGATTAAATGCAATGTTGTATTCTCAATGGGATCCTTTAACAGAAAAATGGTATTAGGTAAAATCTCGGAAATCTGAAAGAAGTATGATTTTTAATTAATAACAATGCATCAATGTTGGTTTATTAATTATAAAAAAAATGTATCATACTAATGTAATATGTTAATAATAGGAGAAACTGGATGTGGGATACATGGGAAATCTCTAAATTATCTCGTTAATTTTTCTATCAATCAAAAATTTTTCAAAGATAAAGTTTATTTTTAAACATTTTAAAAATTTAAGGACTTTTAACTTCCCAGAAAGAAAAAAATGGTAATAAAGAAAACTTTATTAATTATCCAGGCTGTGGCAAAAAAAAAAAAAATAGAATGAAAGAAGCAAAAAAAATGGTAAATAGAAAAGTTTAGAATAAATCCAAATATATCAATAAAGTAAATGCAAATCTTTTTAAATCACCCATTAAATCTCAGAGTACCTTAGGGGACACTACAGGGCATTTAAAATGAAAGAAGTACTAAGTGAAATAAGTCAAAGAGAGAAAGACAAATATCGTATGATCGCACTTACATGTGGAATCCAAAAACACATACATGCACAAAAATGAGCTCGTAGGTAAGAAAACAGATTGGTGGTTGTAGGGGGCAGGAGTGGGTGAGATGGGTGAAGGGAGTCAAAAGGTACAAAATTCCAGTTACAAAATGAATAAGTCATGGGGATGTAATGTACAGCATGGTGATGATAGTTAATAATACTGCATTGCATATTCGAAAGTTGCTGAGAGAATAGATCCTAAAAGTTCTCATCACAAGAAAAAAATTTATAATATGTATAGTGATAGATGTTAACTAGACTTGTGGTGATCATTGCTCAATATATACAAATATCTAATCATTATGTTGGTACACCTGAAGCCAATGTAACGTTATATGTCAATTACAACTCAATAAAAAATA
The DNA here is from genome assembly GCF_020826845.1 of Diceros bicornis minor. Taxonomy (NCBI): domain Eukaryota; kingdom Metazoa; phylum Chordata; class Mammalia; order Perissodactyla; family Rhinocerotidae; genus Diceros; species Diceros bicornis. The sequence continues at coordinate 50,848,666 of NC_080759.1, read as the reverse complement.
AATAAATAAATGAAAGAAGTAGATCATGCATTAATGTGGATAGATCCCAAAAATGCAATATAGGATGAAAAACACAAATTGTAGACAATATGGTGACATTTATGTAAAGGTTAAAAGCACAAAAAATAATTATATATGTTGTTCATGTAAAAAGTATGTATATAGGGAAATGTAGCTAGAAAGAATACATACAACTTTAAAGGGAGTGATAGAATTAAATTAAAATTCTTTTTTAAATCCTTCTGGGGATAGAGAGAAGAATGGGATTGCAGAAGGGTACAAAGGAGTCTTTAACTGTATTTGCAAGCTTTTATTTCTTTAAAATTAAATCTGAAACAAAAATAAGTACTATAGTACAAATTCAATTGTTTTAAGGTTATTTCTGCATTAAACAAAACAAACCAGAGCAAGTCTGACTCGTATTAATTGACCTGTATTAACCTCATCACCCTAGTATTTATCTCATTATATTACATGAACTATGAAGCTATGAAGTTTTTAACTATATGACACAAAAATTCATTAATCATTAACACATGATTAAGTACAATTGAAGCCATTTATTGACTTTTTAACATAATGTTCAATTAACACATGACCTGGCCAAACATGACAATGAACCTCTGGGGGAACACTTAGTCTCCATTACAGGGATGAAATTTAGAATAGAGTTAAATTTAGAACAGAGTTAAGAGTTTCCATCAGGATGTAACTGAATCTTTCCACTCATTCCCAGGGAACAGGAAAAGCCTAAAATTAGTACCTGTGTTTCTTTTCATTTGTTTTAATTCCAGCTTTATTTAATAAAAATGGGGGAGGGGAGAGGAGAGAGAGGGGCAGAAAAGGGGAGGAGGAAAGGAGAAGAGGAGAGAAGTGAAGAGAGGAGAGGGGAAGGGATGGAGGGAAAGGGAGAAGAGAAAGGAAAAGATCAAAATAGAGCCACAGAACCAGAAGAGGAGGGGAGCGGAGGGGAGGGGGAAGGTGGGGAGGGGAGGGGAGGGCAGGAAGTAGGAAGTAGAATGGAGATTCCCTTACCAGAGAGACAATGTTGCAAACACCCCAGATCCTTGATTAAAAGAGATGCACAAGGCTTAAAAAATCTTTGTTTTCTCTTTGATAGAATTACGTCAGACAGAGAAAGCCATACACCATATGATTTCACTCACGTGGAAGATAAAAAAAAATGATAAAATAAAAAACACACAGACACAGAGAACAGATTGGTGGTTACCAGACGGGAAGGAGAGAGGGAGGAGAACAAAAGAGGTAAAAGGGCATGTGTGTAGCCTGATGGTGACAGATGGAAACTAGACTTTGGATGGTGAACACAATGTAGTCTTCACAGAAATTGAAATATAGTGATGTACACCTGAAATTTATATCATTTTATAAACCAAAGTTACCTCAATAAAAAAAAAAAAAACTTTCTGATATTCAAACCGTGTGAATGATTTACCTATTCAAAAATTTAAATAAAAATGTTTACTTAAAAAGAATAGAATTAAAGACAGGTTGCTAGTACCTGGAGTAAACAAACATTGGAACTAACTCAAGCAGGAGCATTTAATTTGGTCAAAAAGAGTGGGACAAAATTAAATAAGTCAAGAGAGTACTTGAAAATGACGGCTTTACAGAAAATGTATATTCCCCAGCAACTTGTTTTTCACACATTGGCAAATTTTTAGGGCATCATAGGGAAGTTCTGTAATCCTTCATGTCATTTTCAGAAGATTATTCCCTACTTTATTTTTTTTCAACTTTTAATCATTTTTTTATTCCTTCTCTGTGAGATTTGTATTAGAAACACTTAATTTTTAAAAATTACAATAAGCCACACGAAAGTATAGACAAACAGTATAGACAAAAGTTTAAAAAAAGAAACACAAACTAGTGATTGACAACATTAATTTCCCTCCAATTTGCACGATTAAAAAAAATTATACAAACTTTGCCAAATATAGCAGACATAGTTGACAAAAATTTATATTTTAAATTAAACTTTCCAACTGCTTTTATTTTTATAATTTATGTTACTTTGTCTTATTACAAAAATAATGCATTCTCATTACAGAATATGCAGATTAACAAAAAGAATACCCATAACCCCAGCAACTCAGAGAGAGGCATCCACTATTTACACTCAAAAGTGTCTTGACATTCCAACAATTGTTTCTATAAAAAAAATTTGACCAGATCACCTGGAGCCCCAGCCATTTATATTCAATAAATGCCAGCAACAATTTGATCCATTAAACTCATAAATTGTCTTCTGATTTCCTCTTCAATCTATAATTTCATGTTATCCTTGGAAGCACCAAATGGTTGTGATTACTATCAAGGGAGCCTGGTGTCCTAGCGTGTAGAGATGGCAGCGGAGTTAACCAGCCCCAGGCTGGGCAATGCCAGTTCATGAAACAGCTCTAGGTTGCTGCTACAGCTGCTTGATCTCTAGGAAATGTTAAAATTTCACTTAATTAGTTATTTTTGCCTTTATGTATTTCAATGTAGTTTCTAATAGCAAAGACTCTTTGGGGAGGAGGGGGAAACCTCAGGATTTGTTTTTGTACTAGAGATGAACAGAAGGTGTTCTACCAAGGACCCAAAAACGAAAAAAATGAAAAATGCAGCTATGGGGAACTGACAATAGAACCAAGAATAGAAGCAAAATAGGAGATAATAAGGATGAACCAGAAATCACCCAATAAAAGCCAAACTGTGCTTTGAATACTGTGTGCTGACAGAAGACCCTAAATAATCCCCCATAGATGCTAAATTTCCCATAGGAAATTAAAAACTAGTAAAACTGATTGAACAGCAAAAACTACACACTAAAGTTTGGTTATGAAAGCATAAATGCATTTTGCAGGACAGAAAAAGGAATTGACCTAAAGAGGGGCTTCCAACATTCAAAAATCTGGATAAACTTAGAACTCATGATTTCAATAGAAAAATATGAATTATTTACCAACTTATTTATTCACTTGTTATAATTTCTATTTTTTTCAAGTACATGACTACCTTATGAGATGGTTCTGAGAGTACTTATCTTCCACTTAAGACAGTGGTTAACTGATTCACTGTATAACTTTAGCCAAGTGAGAGCAATCAATGGAGGATTCTAAATTATATCTAAATTAGGACAAGGCATGATCTAGCAATCTCACTTCTGCATATACATCCAAAGAAAATGAAAACAGGATCTCAAATAGATATATGCAGTCCCGTTTTCATTACAGCATTATTCACAATAGTTGAGATATGAATACAACCTGTGTCCATCAGTGGATGAATGGATAAAGAAGATGTGGTATGTGTGTGTGTGTGTGTATATATATATATATATATATATACACACACAAAGGAATTCAGCCATGAGAAAGAAGGAAATCCTACCATTTGCAACAACATGGATGAAACTTGGGGGCATTATGTTAAGTGAAATAAGCCAGACAGAGAAAGACAAATACTGTATTATATCTCTTATATGGGGAATCTAAAAAAGGCAAACTCATAAAAACAGATAGTAGAATGAACGGTGGTTGCCAGGGGCTGAGGAATGGAAGAAATGGGGAAATGTTAGTCAAAGGGTACAAACTTCCAGTTGTAAGATGACTAAGTTCTAGGGATGTAATGTGCAGCATGATGATTATAGCTAATATTGTATTATATACTTAAAAGTTGCTAAGAGAGTAAACATTAAATTTTCTCACCAGAAAAAATAAATGGCAATTATGTGACATGACAAAGGTGTTAACTAACACTCTGGTGGTAATTATTTCACAATATATGTGTATCAAATCAATGTGTTGTATATCTTAAACTTACACAATGTGATATGTCAGCTATATCTCAATAAAGGTGAAAAAAATAAATAAATTAGGGCAATGCAATGTTCATCCACAATTGCTATAGCGTACAAGCCTGATTAAATCTAATGGCATATGTTGTCTTTGTATCATCCACGTTTTCTCCCCCACACTGGAATATAATCCCTATAAGGCAGATAGCAAGTCCTTGTTTCCCCCACAATACTTCACAAAGCACTTGGCAAAAGTAGACTAATATAAAAGGAATGTCTAATAAAACCAAACCACTTACTCTTTTACAAAAGCTAAGAGTATGCCACAATTTTCAGCTATTCACTGTAAAGGTAACTGAAATCTCCAGGATAAAATCGTGAACTAACCTGGATTAAAACGTCCTAATGAATTTTAAATCAGTGAAGTCATCTATTTTTATTTTTCTTTCAAAACAGGGCTTGCAAAGCACTTGCAGAATTGAATAGGCTTTTATTTAGTTGCTTTTTCACATCATTGGGTGAAATGTGAATTTCTAGTGGTAGATTTCATTGATTTCTGTCAAACTGGACAACAATTTGCAGAGTTAGTCTACCCTTTCAGGAAGAAAGGTAAGAAAGCTGCTGTATCAAGCCTTCTTTGTCAGCAAGATATTGGGGGAAATCACTCTGTGTTGACTTCTAAAAATCATAAGATACACATCTCAGAATTCAAGCCACATGGCTTAGGCCACTAGTGATATAGCTTATACAAAACAAAGAAATAAAGAGAGCTCTCCATTTTATCAGCTATATCTGAGTAGTCTGGGATGCTATACGATGTCCTTCAACCAATTCCAGGCAACTGCTGTGGTTCACAAATGATTATTCAAAATTCCAGATGGGAGATTTCCTAAGGCAGTTGCTGAAAGGCAGGCACAGACAAGAAGCAGCCAACTGAGGGATGTGAGCCACCCAGCAGAACGGAGGGCTCTCACCCCAGCTTTAGACTCAGGTCTAGATACCACTTCTTCCAGTCAAAGAGTAGAAGAAGCACAATTTAGAGAGGAAAATTCAAAGATAATATACTATTAGAAGATGCTGATTATAATGCTTTGGGAATTGAATGAACCAAGTTAAGAGGAAGAGGACTCCCGGGCATTGTGGAAAAATTCTCAAAAATATATTACAGTAGCCCAATATTAACTTCAGCAGAAGCGTGTTGTCAGGGTGCCAACCCCCTAACTCAGGTTTAGTCAGGTCTAGGGTCAGTGTCCAAAGCCCAAGCATGGAGAACTGAGCTGGACAAGTGGTTCTAGCCAAAGCTTTGATTGCTTATTTCTGAAAGCACCACTTGAACCAGCTGACTGTGTATGGCGATGTGGAGAGCTATACACAGTGTGGCTGTTCCTAATATGTCCAATGAAAACAAAATATCCTGTCAGCTCTATTCTTCAACCAGAGAAAAATAGAATATACAAAATGCAATTGGGGCAAGGCCCTAGATTTCTCTGAAGGTGATGCTTCAAGTCCAGCAAAGTAACTGAGCCACAAGTTCTCAGAATAATGCTCCTCCATGCATGACTCTTATCACCGGAAAACTGTAGGACACTAATTTTTCCAATTTTCCATATTTATTATAGCAGAAGCCAGTGGCAAGATACCTAGATTCTCTTAAGTCACTTTGGAAAAAGGAAAGCAGACCAGAAAGTTTCATCATAAGAGTTACAGAGGATGTTCCATGGAGCAATCCCCCACCAAAGGATAGCCCAACCTTCTCCAAGAGTCATACCCAGAGTTTTTTTTTTTTAAAAAATGGATTATGAGAGACCAGCCCCGTGGCTTAGTGGTTAAGTGCGCGCGCTCCGCTACTGGCGGCCCGGGTTCGGATCCCGGGTGCACACCGACGCACCGCTTCTCCGGCCATGCTGGGGCCGCGTCCCACATACAGCAACTAGAAGGATGTGCAGCTATGACATACAACTATCCACTGGGGCTTTGGGGGAAAAATAAATAAGTAAAATTTTAAAAATATGGATTATGAGGAAATTTTAGCTTTCAGTGCTTTTTTCCATGTCAAAATATCTGTGATGATGGTGACTATAGTTAATAATACTGTATTGTATATTTGAAAGTTGCTAAGAGAGTAGATCTTAAAAGTTCTCATCATGAGAAAAAAAAATTGTAACTATATGTGGTGATGAATGTTAATTAGACTAATTGTGGTGATTATTTCACAATATATCCGTATGGAATCATTATGTTGTATACCTGAAACTAATATAATATGTCAATTATATCTCAATAAAAAAATATTTGTGATGACTTATTCATGGCATCGATTCATAATCGACGCAACTTCTGTGTGGAAGTATTCTGCTCCCCTTCCCTCTCTGTAAACTTGGTAGGGGAGAGTTTTGAATCAATACTTCTATTATACACTAATTTTATGCACTTCCTCAAGTTGTATGTGCATCTCCTGCCTCCTGGACCCTCCTTGGGGCCAACCAGTCCCTTCTCCTTAATTACCACCAGCAGCCTGGTCCATCAGCCTTGCTCGAAGTGTGCAACTCCTGCCTCTGCTTCTGGAATTCAAACAACATGGCTTAGGTTAGGCCACTGGTGATATATAACTTGTACAAAACAGGGAAATAAAAAAAAGAATGCCATCCCACAGGATGGAATTTGATATCCTTAATGGCCACAGGCAGAGCTGAAAAATACTACTCAAAAGTACAGGGACGTCAACTCTCTGAGGACTGAACTTTGAGCAATGATCAATAAGAAAGAGAGGGTAGCCAAACCCCACCCACCATGGACTGCTCTATTCGTGTGGGCCTCTTTGTCCTCCCCTATGCGGAGGAGATGCACCTGTGGGCCCAGCTGTGTCTTGTCACGGCTCTTTGGGATGCCGCAGCTGGTTTGGTAATGCATTCCTTCACCCTTTTCCCTCACTCTCACTGCCTTAGTGTGGCATCTCCCAAGTAATACATTAGTACTTTAAATCTTTGCCTCGGATTCTGTTTTCTAAGAAACCAAGGCTAAGACTGAATGTAAGAAGTTTCACCTAAATTTAACTTTTGAGTTATTTTGTTCATCCAAATTCTAGACTTAAAATAGAATCAAGAGTAAGTTCAAATTAAAGGTGTCAGGTCCTTGGGGGAAATATTGAGATATACACAAACTCACCAACTTTAAATCAAGAAAATATCCTTGGAAATTTTTACAATTAACTATCCTCCTTCAAGCACTCCAAATAGTGTTAATAAAAATGTTACTGTAAAAAAAAAATCAATTTACCTAAAATCAAAGATCTATGAAACTCTGGGGAGAACAACCAAAAATTGTCAAAGATTATTACTTATCCTCTTTAGCCACATTATAAAAATAAATATAGGCGACAAGTAAAATTCCCATTACAATGAGTTTCATGGTCTAGACAAATTGATTTCTTGTGGCTCAAAACTTGTACATCTCTCAAGTGGCTGGAATTCATATCCTCGGGCAGCTGAAAATGAAATAGCTATGTCCAAACTCTCTAAAATGATTTAGCAAATATAAACAACTGCTCTAAACGCAGTTAAGGAAATGAAAGATAACATGAATTCTCCAAACAAGTAACTCTTTGTACAGATAGTATAATTATCTTTGGGAGGTGATCAGCATCTTTGAGAAGGAAGGGGATGATGAGAATCGGCTGTGCAGTTGAGTTGGGCCCCGGGGGTTCAGAAATGAATAAGATACAGTCCCTGCTCTTGATGAACTGACAGTCTGATTAAAAAAAATAGAGAGAGAAATAATAATTCACTGCAAAAAGTGTTATGAGTAATATATTTCATGTTTTGGAAGAACAGATGACAGTTGCTGACTTGACTTGGAGGGGGTTAGGGATACTAATAGATGTTCTAATTAACATGCTACTATTAGCTGAGATAGGAATTGGTTTGAGGAGGAAAATAGTAGATTTGGTTTGGGACATGATGAATTTGAGGTAAAACATACAGATAGAAATTAATCTGTAGACACATGAAAAATCAGGCCTGATGCTCAGGAAAAACTTCCAGTCCAGAGCAGGAGATGCGAGAGTCAGGAGGGTTCAGATTATAGTTAAATGCATGAATGACAAGGCCCAGGGAGCATGTGTCAGGAAAAAAGAGGAGTGGATTGAGAGGAAGCAAGAGTCCAATTTTGTAATCCCAGGCAACACAGATATTTAAGATGAAAAGGGAATTCGAGAAGGAGGAGTCAAAAATTAGGAGGAAAACAACACGAAGGAATATCTCAAATGAAAGTGGGAAAGGTCCAAAGAGGAAGAATGTGCTCAGCAGTTTTCAATACTACTAAATAGCCAACGGAAATAACTGAGAAAAGTCACCGTGGGATTTGGCAGTTAGCGGGTCACGCTGAGAGGACTTTTTCTGAGGTGGGATTGACTAAAGCCAAGTTAAAATGGGCTGAAGATTGAAAGGCAGACAGGGAAGTAGAAAGGGTGATGAGACACTAGCCTGCAACACTGACACCACATCATACTATTGGGTCAAAAAAAAGGAAATTGTGTAAAACACAATTGCTGTGCATGTGTGGCAGCTTGTCACAGCTCTTTCTGAGGCTACATCATCTAAATTCATCTGGTCCATCTGCAGTTGGATGCTCTTTGGTGCCATTTGTTGGTGCCAAAATAAATATCTTTAGGGGACCATTCTGGTTTCAGTGGCTAGCTGGGATTTACACACTTTTAGCTCCCTTTTCATAAGCTTGAAGCAGGGAGACTGGGCTGAGACTCACATTCTGCCTCGAGTTTCCCAGGAGAGTTCTCTGCTATTTCCTGCTTTGCCTCACATTCCCCTCCAGAAGTTAAAAAGCTTCAGCTCCCACCACACTCTCCCTCCCCGCAGCCCCCGCCCCATCCATCTCACTGCAAGATGATGAGAGGCTCATGGACAGGAAGAAATGGCAGCTATAAGATGAGAGGAGGGATATAGATCTTTGTTGGCAGAACAAAGGAGGAAGTAATAACTTAAATACAGATGTTTATTCTTTGGTTTCATCCCAGCTGCTTTCCAGTTTTATTATTGTCTGGTCTCTCATTTACCATATAATGGCATATAATCAGGTACCTTGATATTGAGAGTAACTACTGCTTGGATAGAAAAGAGAGACTTCATACATTATATGAAATTATTCTTGTACAGAAACTGTGCCAGTCATGTGTCCTTTGCTTTCAAATACATTTTCCCCTCTTCCTGTAAGGAATTACATTTCCAAGTCTCCCTTGTCACCTGGATTCCATGTAGGTTCAACCCGGGAGAAGCACTGGCAAAAGACTGGGGGGCAGGAGGAGAGAAGTCAGGTATTTTCCCTCTCTTGCTCTGTTTCATGCAGCGCTCCCAGCGATGGCTGTGTCTCCCCTGTAACTCCTGATTCCACCATTTCCCCACTACAGTCACTCCCTGAAGGTGACCCTGGTTCCTGGATTCTGGTAACATCACCATCTCCCATTGTCTCTCCAGCCCAAAGGGTGAGCACAGCTTCCCGTGGTTGCTAATTTTGGGGATGCATCAACCACCGCTATTGGCTTCTCAGATCTTCCATTACCCAAAAACAAATTCCCTGGATTAAACTCCCTCTGTTGAAAGACCTAAAGTGGTTTCTACCTTCTGATTGGACCATAACAGAGAAACCATCATAACCAGATCTAGGAAGCACTGTTTTAGGAGGATTATTAGCAAAGACAGGGAAATATTTATCTGTATCAGCCTTTATTATCACACTCCCCTACACAACCCTCAACCAAAAGTGATAGAGAATTAACAACGTCCTCCTAACCAGAAAATTAAAATCTATTTGAAAGCAGTAAACATGGATACAAGGAAAAACAATACCCTGAAGAATAGAAATGCTGTGAAGTCAGGGCTCTCAGACAATGAGGGCTGATGATCCTAGAGGGCAAGTTAGTTGAAGAAAAGGGGGGATGTATTGGAGGTCAAGAGCTATTAGAAAGGGAATGTATGTCAAGATGAGATGCACAGAAAAATGTGCAGAACAAAAAGAACTGGGGTGATCTCTCTGCTTAGCAAATTTAAAATTTCTGAGATCTGTGGGTTGAGGGGAGGTAGGGCTCCAGGGGAAGGGAAGAGAGAAGGAAAGAACTGCACTAGGAAATAGGAAAAAAAGGGAATTTTTTTAAATTCAAGAGAAACAACAAGTATACTAAAGAGTCTAACTGTTTTCAATATTAGGTTCACCTGGGGTGATCCATCTGAATCGCCAAAATGAGAACAGAGGCAGTGACTGATGGAGGAGTCCAAAGAAGATCAAGGGTTCCATGCATAGGCCGAGGAAAGGAGAAGGGAGGAAAGGAAGAGAAAAAGCATCCTAGTGAGGAAACAACTATACCAGAGCTAAAATTGGCATAGAAAGAAGAAAGATCTCGGCATGCAGATAGATGCTATGAAACAGAACAGCAGTGAAGTCATTCAGGTTAGAGAGTGGGTTGAGATATTGATTGGAGCCCACATGGGAGGAGGGGTCTGTATACGTACATATGATGTAAGCATAGAGGTATATACATATGTATACGTGTATACGGGTATATAATATATACATATTATTTATTAATTAGCATATAAGCCACAAAAATACTAAAAATTTTAACCAGGACAGACTCATAGATTGAGAACATGCAAGAAGTCAAGCCAAACTTGAGGGAATCTAGAAATTGAAAAGATTACAGTTTAAATAAAACGAATAACTCTCCACACACACCCCTCTCCTGCTATCCTCTACCCCTTCTCCACCCAGCACCGTCATTATACTTCAAAAAGAAGCTATTGTATTACCATAAATTGCCCAGCCTGTGACTCAAGTCAGTTCGAAGGCTTATAGAAAAGTGGACTAGCAGTTCAAATTTTCTAATACCTGCTATTTAATTTTAAAGTGACCTTAAAAAGAAAGGGAAAATCTCATTATTCTGTGCCTTAGTCTGTTCAGACTGCTACAACAAACTACCGTAGACTGGGTAGCTTAAACAACAAACATTTATTTCTCACAGTTTTGGAGGCTGGGAAGTCCAAGATCAAGGCGCCAGCAGATTTGGTGTCTGGTGAGACCCCACTTCCTGGTTCATAGAGGGACACTGCGTTCTCACACGGTGGAAGAGGCATGGGAGCTCTCAAGAGTCTCTTTTATAAGGACACTAATCCCATTCATGAGGGCTCTGTCCTCACCACCTAATCACCTCCCAAAGTCTCAACCTCCTAATACCATCACATCGAGGGTTAGGATTTCAACATATGAATTTGGGGGGGACATAAGCATTCAGTCCATAACACTCTATATATACCTGAATTGAAATAAAAAAAAAAATTAAGTAGTTTATATGATCAACATATAACTAGCAGCCACCAAATGAAGAATAAAACATTAGAAATGCATCTATGTGTATTAATTGCCCTTCTTATCACAGAAATAATCTATTGTTAAGAAGAGTCTTTTGATATCATAGATAGGAAATGAAAATGTGCTTTCTTTTTTGCTAGTGTATTTAATTAGCTCTTTTGTAATTGTACGCCCCCCCAACCCCAGGTTATAAGAAGACAAATTATTCCAGACGTAAACAAGGTAAAAGGCTTTTCTAAAACAAATGATTCTTGAAAATGACTTAAACTTCAGCACAGTCCCTTAATTTTTCACTGTTTTTGTTGCACTAATCAGCCTTTTTCTCTTTGTTTCACAATGAAAAGCTAACCTTGCAGAAAGAAAAAGAAAAAAGCACTTTGAAAAAGTGCATAACCTCTCAGCATGGGCTCCTCCTGTGCAAAACAAGGGCAGCAAGGCCGGCGTGGTGCCTGCTACAGCCAGGGGGCGCTCCCAGCAACTCACAGTTATCAACTCGCTCAGTCCTTACCACCATGAGGTGGCCATCCTCCCCGTAGGGGTGAGGAAACTGAGGTTGGGCTACTTGTCCATGGTCGCATAGCAAAGGAATGAGGACAAAGTAAAAGTTCAAGCCCAGGATTTTGGCACCAGTGTCTATGCGATTGGCCACCATGCTGCAGTGTCCTGTATAAACATGCTAATCATACTCTTAGGAGTCTTCTGCAGACCAAGCCAGACAAAATTACATGGAGCACTTAATACCTTGGGATTATGCAAAAGTAAGTTATCATTTTTATGTAAGTGCAGGATCCCTGGATGAAATGAAACATTCTAGGCTATTATGGATGACTGATTACCCCCAAGACCTTCACTCAAAAGTTATCCAATTTGAGATGTCAAATAAATGGGATAAAAAAAAAAAAGACTTTACACACTTCCTAGTATCATAAAATATTATTACTGACATTATGTCTCACCATGAGTAAAATAAAGTCTTGATAATCTTCGACACCTTACAGCTTTGGTGTTCTGATTAAATCACACAGGAAAACTATAACTTATTTTATAAGTGTGGTCATATTGGCTCAGGCTATAAAATTTTTATTTAAACTCACTTTATATTTTAGGTTAGATACAAGTCACGTTTAGTGTGTTATCTGTCACTTCCTGAGAAATTTCGAATTTTTTTTTTCTAATTCATTTGAAAAACTGTAGTGCTGTGATGATTAAAACTAATTGTTCAGTCTTGAACTTAGGTTACTTCTATCAGCAAGGAAATATCACAACCTCAAATTTAGACTTTTATTACTATTCCTTTTAACTTCAGTACTTCAAAAAGTATTTCCCATTGTTTTTGATCATTTACTTATAAATGTGGCGGAGATGAGCCACATCCACATGAAATATCATAGGATAACATTCATAAAAATAGAAATGTACAAGGCATAGTTAAATAGTTACAAGGATATTATGAAAATCACCAAAAAAATGTTAGAAATTGTTCATATCAATGTAAAGCATCACAATTTTCATTATCATTATTTTTAAACTTGTAAATAGTTTGATATCCACGAAGCATTCATTTCATGGATTTCAGAATCTTATTTCTTTTCATCTGTGTCATATTTTTGAGATATATTTTGCTTTCTTCTCTTGCTGTAACCTGCTTAAAGTCATCAAACTAACTTGAACTTTGCTGATAATTAGTTTAACAAGCAAGAACTTTGTGTGGTAAGTTGTGGAATGCCTCATGGTTTACAATCAAAAGGGCAACCAGTGCAATGTAGCAACCTTGAAAAGACTCTTAAAGATGCCCAATCCTAAGTCTTCCCCGCGGGGTTCTTGCCTGAGTGATTTCACTCCATCAGTGGGTGACCCTCAGGTAACTAGAAACATCTAAGAAACTGAATAGCCCAAATTCCCACACAGTAATTATTTGAAGGGATATGGTATATAATAATTTCTTTAAGAGCTCAATGATATCCTAATATTTAGTGTATTTAAGGATGACGTAATGATTATAAGAAATTGACTAAGTGCTAACTTTCTTCCAGTTGCTGGAGTAAGGGCTTTATGCTCATTACAGTTAAAAAGAAAGAGAACACATTCAGCTACATATACAAGGGACTTATGTGGAGTCAGGAAATGAGATGGGTCATTAGGAACCTGGGTTCAGTTTGGTGGTATTTGATGATATTTTATTCCAGGAAGCTAAGAATGCTCCTATTTGTCTTTTCCGCTGAGGCTATTGATGATTAATAGGAAAAGCAGAAATGAAAGGCACTTTGTTCATAGTAGGCCAATGCCTAATACATTTCCAAAGTAAAATTCCTGGTGAAGCTGGATGGGATCCCATAGCTCAGGCTGGAAGCCTAACAAAGCCTTGATTTTCCCAGGTCCTTGCCTGGACTGATGGGCACGGTGAAGAACAGGTATGAGAAGAGGAGAGAGAAGAAATATAACAGGCTCCAAGGGAACCATAGCTGACTTACTAATATCACAGAACACCAGCCAAAGAAGCAGAGATGAGCCACACACACATAAAATGCCATAGGATAACTTCATAAAAGGAGAAATGTATGACACATAGTAAAAAAAAAAAAAAAAGCACAATTTTTATAATAATTCTTAATATGCTTCTCTCAATATATGGGAGATAAAGTAGCCAGAAAGCATTTCACAAGGGTTCCTATCCTAGTTGGAGGAGTGTGATGGTTAATTTTGTGTGTCAACTTGGCTAGGCTGTGGTGCCCAGTTGTTTGGTCAAACATTGTCTAGATGTTGCTGTGAAGGTATTTTACAGCTGTGATTTACACAAGTAAAGCTGTGAGCGCATCCAATCAATTGAAGGCCTTAAGTGTAAAAGCTGAAGTTTCTCAAGAAGGAGGAATTCTGACTCAAAACTGTGACATAGAAACCCTGCTTGAGTTCCCAACCTCCAAGCCTGCCCTGCAGATTTTGGACTAGTGGCTGCAATTTAGCTCCGACCTGAATTTCCAGCCTGCCTGCCTTCCCTACAGATTTTGGACTTGCCAACTCCACAATCATGTAAGCCAATTCCTTAAAATAAGCATTTATAAATAAATAAATCTCAAAAGAGAAGAAAGAGAGAAAGAGCTAAACTCTGAATTATGTGAAATGATTAATCAGGTACGGTAGAGATGAAGGTATTTGAGAAATAGTATTTAGATGCTTAAAATATATAACAATATATTTTGTAACCTATCAATGACATTTGTTTTCATCTGGCTAAAAAATATTGATTTAAAATGATTGCATTTAAGATAGTAAAGAAATTCACAATACATTCCCACCAGTAGAACTTTTTCTAACACACAATGCACTAATATTAGTACTTTAAAAATATATATATATGAAAACTCAAAAGACAAAAATAATAAAGAAAAATGAATATAATACAAGCCAAAATCTCCTAAGCTACTCTTGGATCAAAGTGGAAATTTAAGTCTCTAATTCTTTTTTCTTTTTTTAATTTTTTGCTTATTGCAGTAACATTGGTTTATAACATTGTGTAAATTTCAGGTGTACATCATTGTAGTTCTATTTCTGCATAGATTACATCATGGTCACTACCCAAATACTAATTACAACCCATCACCACACACATGTGCTTAATTATCCCTTTCGGCCTCCTCCCTCCCCCCTTCCCCTCTGGTAACCACAAATCCAATCTCTGTCTCTATGTTTTTGTTTGTTGTTGTTATTATCTACTACTTAATGAGGGAAATCTTAAGTCTCCAATTCTAATTGACAATAAGGTATATACCAAATGGCTATATTTGCCTTCCTCGCTAAATGTGTCCCCCACAAAACTCATATGTTGTGGCCCAATCCCCAGTGTGGTAGTGTTTAAAGGTGGGGCCTTTGCGAGGTAATTGGGTTTAAATGAGTTCACGGGGCTGGGGCCCCCATGATGGAATTGTGCCCATATATGGAGATGAGGAGACCTGAGCTCTCTTTTGGCCTTGTGTGGATACAGTGAGAAGGTACCGTCTACAAGTCAGGAAGAGGACCCTCACTAGAACCTGACCATGCTAGCACCCTGATCTCACACTCCCAGTCTCCAAAACTGTGAGAAATAAATATTTGTTGTTTAAGCCACCCAGTCTATGGTATTTTGTTACGGCAGCTCCAGCTAAGGCCCTCATCTTCCTGATTTTCTGCTGAAATGAGCCAACCAAAAGAAAGTGGCTGGGAAAATTGTACACTACCGTGGGAAAGTCACGAGGCATTTTAACTGCGCGTTCTAAATGTCAAGGAGCAATAACTTGTAAATAGCACAGTTAAAAATGAAATTATGACAAAGGAGGAGTGTCAACCTCTGCCACCACTGGCCATATCAGGAAGAGACACCACAGAAGACAGACACCTGCCTTGGATTGTTACTGCAGATAGAAATAACCTGGTCAAAAGATAATTTCTGAAAAAAGATAAAGTATGACTTTCTTATACAAGTACAAAAATGAACACATGTTACAGATCTTACTTAACTTATTATTGAGGAAACTGATGAGGTGTCACAACCAGTTCAAGGAGTGAATATTACAAAAGTACAGAATTAATTTGCGTGTCTATAGACAAGAATTATTTTGCGTTACTACCAGTTACCTACAACTTACATAGTTGTGACATAGTTCCCATTGAATCAGAATCACATGATGTCTTTCAGACAGAAAACTAGATAGATGCCCTGGCAAATTATCTGTAGAATGCAGAATTTAACAGCTCTGGTTATGGTGACTTCTATGTAATCTACTACAGTAGATTTTCCTCCTCCCCATCCATTTTAAAAGATCATGATATTTATCCATTTAAGTTGAATGGTTGATATTTATATTACAGGCTGAAGAGATGACCAGGTCCCGCTCCAACCAGGCTCTTTATAATTCCTTTGTTTGAACACTGTAAAAGACTGCCCTAAACCATCAAACTACACACCAAAACTGAGCAATATTCATACATGACAAAGGACAAAAGAATGATAAAGAAAATTTATGTGTGGGGTGAACATCCTTCTGTTCATTCCAGATTCAACATTCTTTAGGAATTTTTCTGATGTGATTTTTCCTTTGATGTGCAAATTCTTAATGAGTATAATTAACAGCATTTGTTTCTCTCCAGTTACTCTGGCCTGGATTTCTAGGCATTTTAATATTTGGAACAAATTCCTTTAAATTGGAAGAGATATATGTGTATACATGGAAAAGGACTCAGAAGGGTCAAGATATCCTTGGTTATTTGTAGTTATTCGTGATTATATGTGGATAGTGAGATTATGGGTATTTTCATTTTCATATATTTGCTTTATTTATTTCCAAATTTTTCTACAATGAAACTACAGTGATTTGAATTGAGAATCAATATTTTTTATCTGATTTTTTTAAAGGCCATGAAACAATTTAGATGTCTGTTAGAAGTTCATGTTTGTTTTATCTGAAGGTACTATGTGGAAAGCCTTAGGGAAAATATTTAAATGATATACTACTCGTGAAAAAATTGTACAGTTTATAATTATAATAATTAACTGTACTCTTCTCATGTTTTTAGAGGACACAAGTCCCACTCACTCCACCTCAAGAATATGATGGGTGTATTCTTTATGCAGGTCTCATTGACTTCCTGTAGCTACCGAATTAATCATCACCATCACCATCACCATCATAGCTAATTAGTGTGTTTTATGGGCTAGACTCCATTCTAGGTACTTTACATATATGTCACCAATCCTCATAACTATCCTATGTGATGTGCACTACCATCAACCCCACTTCACAGAAAAGAACGTGGAATTGGAGAGAGATTATTTTACTCTTCTAGATCACACAGCTAGATACCAGATCACAGTCTCCAGAACCCAACTTCCCAACTCCCAACCTCTCTGTTTTGCTGTTGTGTGAAGCACGTGAACAAAAAGGAGAGCTGGAATAATGAAAGCTAACGTGAAGTTCACACACTTAGAACTGAGCAGAAATGGGCAGCCTTTCTCCCCCAGCTGCACACTAGAGTTTACATTGACGAGCTGTATGTCTTCCCGGCATGAGTACCTGAGAGTGTTCACCACAAACCTTCTCCTAGAGGTTTTCTGCTGAGTCGTATTTATATACCAGGCCAAGTGGAACATGGGTAAAGAAGGTTATGAGTCCTTGGAACTATACTTTATGTATGAAATAGGTGAAAGTGGAATGAAAATCTAACACTTTCAGTTGAGGATGAAGGTGGAGTCCAACCATGGCCACCTCATCTTTCTGCCGTGCCCACCTCACGGTTTACCAACCCTGGGAAAAGCTGACCATCTGTTCTCGTTCATTTCCCACTCCCACTTCTACGCTGCAAGGAATTATCAGAAAAGAAACAAAGCCATGGCAGTTGGCTTGACTATGAATTCTCATTATCTACCTCAACCCAGGCTTTCAGTAACATTCAGGAGCAATTTTCATCCAGATCTTCATGATTTCCCTTCTCCACAGAGGCTGATAGCTGAAAACGTTTTCCCCTCACTCCGTTCTTCCATCTCTACTGCCTCCCTCACGCTCAGCAGATTGCCTGCATCCCATTCTTAGAAGGTCGAGACTGTCCCATTGGAGTTTCCTCCACTTCCATCCTAGCCATCACAAAATCTCTCTGCCATTCACTCTCTATGTATTTTCATTCCTGCTCTCAAACAAGGCACATCCCTCCCCTTGACTGCACTGGTCACCTCTAATTAAGCTCTTTGCCCCTCGTCTTTCTGCATTTCCTCGCTATATTCTTTATTCCTTTGCTCTTGGAAATATGTATTATCTCCTTCCTTCCTTATGCTTTCAAATTTGGCCATAATTTCCTGCTATTTAAGCCAACTAAGGGTTGCCAACTTTCTGGCCTTCCGCATCTGAGCCTTAATATTTTGCCTCCACATCTTCCTCAGTCAACCAATTCTTTATCTCATTTATTTGTTCAACAAATATGTATGTGCACTCCTAGAATCCAGCCCTAGTCTAGTAAGTAAAATGGGCAAAAAGACCTGCCTCTTGGTGCTTACATTCTAGGGAGGAGACAGGCAATAAAATGGACTTAAAAGTAAAATATGTCATATATTAGATCACGCAAGAGAAAAAACTAAATCAGGGAAAGGAGATATAAAATGTCAGGGGATAGGAGGTTGAAGTGACAGAGAGGGTGACTAGAAAAGAAGTGCTGGAAAGGGGATTTTTGAGTAACAGCCCGGAGGACGGGAAAGAACTTGCTGGGCAAATATTTGGGACAATAGTACTTCAGGTAGGAGGAACAGCAAGTGCAAAATCCTGGAGGCAGGAATGTGCCTAATGTAGACAGCAAAGAGGTCATGGGGCTGGAATTTGGTATATGCAGGAGAGAGTGGTAGGAGACAAGGTCAGAAAGATACCAGGGGTTGGATGCAGGGAACCACATCGAACATGGTCCGTGTAGGTCTCTGTAAGGATTCACTTTGGCTCTGAAAGTCTGTTTTGGTTAGAACAGAGAATTGACCCAAGAAAAGAGTGCCTTGGCAAAATAGGGAGTTAGTTTTCTCACATATAATATGCAGTTCAGAGACAAACACTCCAGGACTATTACAATCATTGTAACTCAAGCTCCATTTATGCTTCTGTTCTGGTTTCATTAGTCTGTGGCTTCCATCCTTAAGATGACCTCACGGTCACAAAATGGATGCTGGAATTCCAACCAATGCCTGCATTCCAGGCAGGGACCAGCTGAATAAGCCCCTTTAAAAGACATTCTCAGCAACTACCTCCCAAAGACACGTTCTTACGTACCACTGGCCATGCCTGTTTTATAATAGGGGTTAGAAAATGTTGAATTTAAGTAAATATATTGCCATCCCCCCAAATTAAGAGCTCATTAAGGGAGAAAGAATGGGTGAGCAACTAGCTGCCGTAGATGATTAAAATTTTTATAGCTGTTAATCAGAAAATGAAGTTAGATAAATTTAAAAGTGAAACTCTGAATTTGGCAGTCACTTTATCCACAAAATAAATGTGTATAATAAAAATGCTATTTAAAATAAATGAGTAAACCAATTTTTGAAACTATTTCAATGAGTGTTCCATCAGTCGGAACATTTTAAGAAAATTTGGAAAGCTCTCTTACTTTAGTATGGGAATACAACCGAAAACACGACTCTCAAAGATAATTATGAGCAAAAAGGAGCAAGAGAGGCATGGGTCAACTCTATACTTATTATGGCAGAGAAAAATATTTCCATTACGGCAAACCATTCCACCAAATGTGGGCCAAATTGATATCCTCTGAAACACTGGAGTCCAAAAATCCTCAGAAGAGATTATTATGCTTGAACATCATATTGCCAACTCCAAATATTACTCACATATACATGTGGCAATATCATACAGAGGTCAAGAAAGAAAAAATAGATACAAGATATAAGCTAAGTATTGATAAAATAAAAAATGTGGAAGCAATACTAAAAGAAGAGAAAAACATTCAGTATCTCTGCTGGCATATTGAGTAGAGAAAAGAGGGAGATATATTTGCAATTTTAAGTTCTTCTTAAACAAGAAAACTCATAGTTTCTAGGCTCTTTATTCCTGAAATCCTCTGTTGAGGTCCTAAAATCCATTGAAGCCCTTACTGTTCCCATTTCCAGGGGTGATTTATTTTTTAAAACTATTTCAGATCCTGTAAGGTGGTTTTCACCAACAAGACCAAACAACTTTCCAATGCAGGGGAAGTTTTGTTTCTGTCTTCAGGAAGCAATAACCCAGACTCATTCTCTGTGGGCGCTAAATGAACATTAATTAATGATGAACGGAGGATACTTTACCATCTGTTCAGCACTGATTCAAAATATATTCCTGTTATTTAATTGGATTATTTTTAGTCTTGTAGCTTCAGCTGGGTGAACACTAATGGCTAAAGCTGTGAGATGCCCAGGCAAATCATAACTCCCATTTTGAATTCCTTGTCTGGAGGGGTGACTAATTATTGAAAGATAAGTGCATCCAAATAGCAGTGAAAGAAGGTCTTTTCTAACATGTGGTTTTCTTAAAGTGATAAAGCATTTCCTCTTCAGTAAAATAATTCAAGTCATGTACAACAAGTGACAGCCTGGAGGACTCGGAGCTAATGGAAGAAAGACAATGAAAATTTTTTTTAAAGGAGAAGAAAACAAATGGGATTTACATATATGGTAAATAGTACAACATTGCCTTTTCTGTCATTAAGCCCCCCAGCACTTCCAAGTATATATCAGAGCTGTCATGCTGTGCTGCCCTCTGGAGGTACACACTGGGATGTGCAGTGGAACCAGCAAATACAATTTCAATTCAGTCATTTTCAATTTATAATATGATAGCCATTTCTTCATGAAAGAGAAATTGAGCTGTTTTTAAAATTACTTAAGGCGAGAGGTTTCTGAGAAGTCATATTACATTTTTCTCAAACTTTCAACTTAGAATTAAGAATAAGAAGTAAGGATATTTACTTAGGTATGCAGGAGGGCTGGGGCTCAATTTTAGTGTACTCTTTCTGGGTTCATGGATTGCATGGTAGAATGATTTATCAATAGCTCCAAAAGCTTTATTTGCCCCAATGAAAGACTTTATTAAAGGTGTGATTTTCCCTAGTCTGCTTTCAACCGTTCCAACACAGCATAAAACGAGCTCAGATGTTCAATGACATCGGATTTAAAAGACGATCAAAAGCATGCTTCTAAGAGGCACGCTCAGATTAGCAGATTGTATTACAGAGGCCAATTGCCAGCACTCAAATCCCAGTTCCACCAGACGCCATATATGTAACCTTAACCTCTGTAAGTCTCAGTTCTCCCTCAAAGGAAAAACGAACATTTTAATAAAATCTACATCACAAGATTGCTTTGAGTATCACACTAGATAATGCATATAAGGTGTTTTGTACAGTACCTGACTCTTCCCATGTTTTCTAAAATAAGTGTTAGATAGAAATTGCCAACCACACCACTTGTCCTACAGGAAGCCTGAGGGCTGCTACTCACCCAGGCCCCTTCTGAAGGGTCATTTGCACGTGAATCTCATCATCTGAACTCAGGCCAAGGTGGATTTGATCAGGGCAGGGAGGCTGGTACAAGGACGGTCAATCCATAGGCTGATGAGGTGACCTAATGCAAAATCTTTGCTCTAAAGGTATGACTGTAGTTAACCGAGCCAAGAAAAAACTCTCTTGGGCAAGAAGAATGAGAGATATCAATAGAATCTAATGACGGCAGGGGCAGAAGCTACATGACACATACGTACATACTTGAGACCACAGAATGCACAAATAATCAGAAGCACGAGACAAGGAAAGAGTCCTTCTGTAGGGGCAGAACTGGTAGGAGAGGCCCAGACAATGGGAACAGGAGTCAACATATTGAGAACAGAGCAGGACACAATCATTGACGCTTGTTGCTGAGGGGGGCCTCACAATATCCTGATCCCGAGAGGGGACTGCCTGTGCATTCTCGCCAGCTGGGCCCATCCTGCCTGGGCACAGGCAAGGGCAGAGAGGGTATTTCTTGCAGCAGCTTGCCCAGATTGCTCAGAAACCAGGTCAACTTACATAGGGCACCAGGGCTGTGAGCATCCACTTTTTCTTAGTCCTCAGTCCCCAAGGTCTCCACGCGTGCAGCAGCGCCAAAGAGCAGACACAGTGCAGATACAGAGCTGCCTGCTTTACCAGCCACGTGCACCAAGCCAGAGTCAGCAGGAAAAGCTACACTTTTTTAGTTCGCAGGAACTATCTGGAAAATGCAGGCTCAAGTTAGCCCTTTATGCGTAGTGTCTTAGCCCATGACTTTCCCTGATTCTCTGACTCCCCTCTTCCAGACCTTCACTTCCTCAGCTCTTCCTACGTTTGTGTGGAAAGAGCACCTTACCCCTTAATATTTGCAGAGATTCTGTTTTCCTGACTAATACTACTTCCAACCCTAATTAAGAATAACTTAAAGAGCTAAGGGTTTTTTTTTTTAATATTTATCTTATACCAGACACTGTTCTGAGAATTCTACACGAATTAAATGATTTTCTTCCTCACAACTCAATCAGTTGGTATTATAATAATCTCCATTTTATAGATGAGAAAGCTGAAAGACAGCAATTTTAAGGAATTAGTTCAATATCCATTCCCCTGAAGTCTGTAGATGTGGCCGTTCATGTTTTATTTGCTTCTCCCCATACCATTATAATAAAGTCCGAATACCCAGTTTAACATGTATGTGTATTGGTTTCCCAAAGCCTTTAAAAAGCGCCTGATAAAATCATTTAACATATTTTCGTATGCATGTGTCCTTAAATATGTTTCTTTTGAAAGCCAGAGTCAATACAAAGAGATTACTTACTGATGCAGATTCATAAAGAATCATATTTGTGCCCAATACAAACGACCTCGGTATTGTTAAGAAACAGAGGGCCAGTGTGGCGTTACAAATAGAAACAAGAGGAGAGTGAAAGGAGGTGGGTCAGAGTGGTAGCTGGTGGCAAGATCATAAGAAGCCTTTCAAGTGGTGGTGCGGATCTTGATAAGGCCAACAGAATGGCAGTCATTCGCAGGATTTTGAGCAAGGGAAGGGTATAACGTGATTTGTGTTTTAAAAGTATAACTCTGGCTGCTGTTTGAAGAAAAAACAGTTGGGATGTGAGAGAAGAAGCAGGAAGACCAACTAGCAATCAGTTACAGTTATCCAAGCTATAAATATTGGTGGTTTTGATTGGAGAGGGAGGGCTGAAATATAAAGTGACAAGATTCCAGATTTGTTTGGGAGGTGACTGGCAGGGTTTGCTGATGGACTGGACGTGATGTGTGCATTCGTTTCCTATGACAGCACAACAGATTACCGCAAAGTTAGCAGCTTAAGACAGCAGCCACTTGTTATCTCAGTTTCCGTGCATCAGGAGTCCAGGCGTGGCTCATCTGAGTTCTCTCTTCAGGGTCTCACAAAGCTGAAATCCAGGTGCCAACTAGGCTGCATTCCCATCTGAGACCTCAAGAAGGGAAGGATTCACTTTAAGACCTCTTCGGGTTGTTGGCAGAATGACTTTCCTTGCTGCTGTACAATTCACAGCAGCTTGCTTCTCCAAAGCCAGCAACAGAGAGAAAGAGAGTCTCTGCTATGTGAATTCTCTGACTTCACGGAATATCTGGGTCCTCTAATAACAGGCTCACCCGACTAGGTCAGGGCCACCCAGGATAATCTCCCTTTTGATTAACTCAAAGTCAACTAATTAGGGACCTATCCCTTTACTTTTACCATAAAACATAATGTAATCACAGGAATTATATCCTAGCAACTATGCCATATTCCATAGCATAGAAGCACATCATAGGTCTCACTCACACTCAAGGGGAGGGGATTGCACAAGGGTATGGATACTAGGGAGCAGAAATCATGAGGGTCACTTTAGAGTATGTCCCCCAGAGAGTGTAAGAGAAAGAGAGGGGGTCTGGATGACTCCAGGTTCTTTGCCCAAGCAACTGGAAGAATTGAGCTTCCACTTACTAAAATAGGGAAGATAAGGTGGAAGGTTTAACATGGGAATGGTAAATCAAGAGCTTGCTTTCAGACGTTGTATTATATTTGAGATGTCTATTTGACATCCTAGTGGAGATGTCAAAGTAGGCATGGACAAATTGCAAGAGACGTGGATGGACTGCATGATTGTCCAGACAGAAACCAACACGCGGCACCCGCCTGGGTGAATTATCCACATTGCAGGTTCCTTGCCTTCCATCTTGATTGTTCTGAAATGTGATTGGGTCAATGTTCCACTGCTGATCACACTGGGTCTTCTCACTCATAAGACACTAGAGTACTAAGAAGAACACATTAGTTCAGTGTATTAAATGTCACTGTAAAGCAAACTGGATATTCATATAAATATGGTGAGCACTTCCCCTGTAGTGCTCACTACAGGTCTAGGGTGGACACTGCTAACCTTTGATCTAATGACTCCCATCTTTCTACGATTCCATGACTGACCACCTCCCCTACCAATGAACACATGCTTCCTTAACTCAGAAATTTTCACTCCCATTCCCACTGTATAATTCTGAAATGTGTCATGAGTGGGATTACTTCCTCTTGAGAATCTCTGCTTTGGTTTCTTAATGGGATGCTGCTCTGAAATGTTATATATTAATTTCATATCTCTCCAAGAACAATTTCATCACCTCATTTCCCAGTTTCTTGAGGTTTACCTAATTGTAGCCACATACTACCCAATACCTAATAAGGCATACATAATTTCCAATTTTACAGATGAAAATTGAAGATCAAAGAAGTTAAATGACTTCTCTAAGTCCGACATCTAGAAAGGATCAGGGAAATTTATACTCAAGACTAGAAAATCCCAAACACCATGTTCTTTCTTAAATATCTACATTTTAAAAACTGTGCTCTGTGAAGGCTAGGGTGGTGGGGAGGAGTAAACTAAAGAAAATTGGAAAATTCTTCCTTCCTGTGTGGAGCAATTAGAAGTTAGTTGAATGGTCCTGGAGAACAATTGTCTGGCAATCTCCCAATATAGTTTAACTAAGTGAATGAATGAAAGAATGAACAACTGAATGTTTTACAGTCTCTGACTGTCACTATCATTGCAATGGTGTAATGCCAAGGACGGATTTCTCCAAGATGGAATTCTCTTCTAGTTGGTTAAACCCAACAGTAAACAAGTTAAAATGTGGATTCCAATTTACATCCCTGGAACACGTATAACTTCAGATAATAGACAATAATCGTTCTTATTTACGCAGTATATGTTTACTTTGTGCCAAACACTGTGCTCTGCCCTTTGCATACATCATCAGTTTTAATCCTGACGAGAGTATGAAAAAGTGAATACTCCAATCCCCATTTCCTTATGTGTAACTGGTACTTAAACTATCCTGCAAAATTCACACTTTTAGCATGTTACACAGCTAGGATTTAAACCCAGCCTGTCTAATTCCAAAGTTCATGCTCTTCACCACTAGTATATAATACCCTTGAAAATGTTGCTAAATAAATCAAGGTCTGTGGTAACTCAATGTGGACGAAAAAATAAAACAGGTCCAAAAGCTTATTGTTTTGCTTTCGTTTCTATGCCTGTTTATTCAGGGCCTCAGGGTGTGTATACCTTTAACAGCTATTTTATTGGGGGACATTTAGAGTGACTCTCTGGAGAATCTCTTTGGTCACTGCAGCATCTCAGTTTGGTGCTGGTTCCAGTGTGTCTGATAAAGCTGTTTCATCTGAGGTTTCTTTGCATTTAATGTGTGTGTGTGTGTTTCACTGTGTCCAACAATTCTGGTAGCAGCATATGGTTAGTCTTGTTAATTGGGCTTTTTGTTATGCTGTGTCTGCAAAGCTTCTTTTAATTTATATTCAAATGTTTGTCATCCTCTGGCAGTCTGTTTTGGGATGTCTGTGTTTGTTTTGTGACCCATGACTATAGCATGTTTTTCAAGCTGTGTTCTGGCACGTTATTTGAAGATGCCCACCATGTGCTGGCTTCGCACTTCAATATAATTCCTGCTCTGTTTCCTTAACTAGCCAGCAGAGTTGGCCCTGGAGAGGGTAGAGGAAGGGGAGAGTCATTGTTTCAGCCCATTCTAGGCAACTATGTTGTTAGGAATGATATAGGTGGCATGAAAGTTGGCTTGTTTATCAAAGACAGAATGCTAGATGGTTCATGTAGCAGCAACATTCATAAAAGCCTACCCTTTGCCAGGAACTATTCACGGGCCAGGTTCAGGAGACTTAGTACAAGGAGATAAAGTAGAGAAGCCGCCAAGAATGGTGTTGATTCCAGACTCTTGAACCTAAATACCTGGGTTCAAGTCTCAGTTCCACTACTCACCAGCTGTGTGACCTTGGACAAGATACTTAACTTTCTGTTCCTTGGTTTTCTTGTCTATACAATGTGGGTGACAATAATATCTATTTCATGGGATTGGTGGAAAGATTAATGAGCTAATACCTAAAAAGCACTTAGAATAAGGCCTGGGATACAGTAACATTCAGTAAATGTTAGCTGTTTTTGCTATTATTATTTTATATAATTTCTAATAAATATAGAGATCTGGTTAGTACAAGGGGTACTGCAAACCAGAAATAAAAAACCCAAAAGGGTCTAATCAATATTCTCCAAACTATATTCTGCAGAAAGTTAATAAATTTAAATAAAAAATGTTCCATGGTTAAATACGTACGAGAAATGCTGAGTTAAACACAACTGTGCATGTCACAGCCTGTGTTAGGCTGATGTGGATTGTGACTCTCCCCAAGGAAAGGGAAGATACAACTCCCGAGTTTATTGGATACAAGAATTCCTTCTAGACGTGCATCTTAAGGGACTAGTTCCCATCAAAAAGTCTTTGTAAAGTCCTGATTTGGGTAAAAGTTGTAGACAATCACAACTAGCAATTAGAGAGAAATTAAAGATATTAAACATGTTCCTAGATGTTTAAGATTGAATTCTTGGAGGTTTATGTGAAACTGCAATTATGTGACACACATCCACACAGAGAGAGAGAATTTATCTACAAAGGAATCTCTGGTGTCACCATAGTAGACCAAATCCTGTGACATTTTTGGTATCTCATTCTTTCTTGAATGACATTTCTCTGAGGAGAAGCCCAAGAACCTCCAAACTCCCCAAATGGAAGAGAGATAAAGTGCAGCTGGGATTCTGCAGACTGCTGGGAGCTCCCTGCTGCTCATGTGAAATCAGGAAGATAGAGAATATTATCTCCAACTTTGCTTCTGGTAGAGAATGTAAAAATATATTAATTTGCTTTTTCGGCCTATAATTTATCATGTGCTTCTCTAATTATGAGAGACTTGAGGAAGAAAGACAGAGGGTAAAGAGGAAACTTAAAGGAATGTAATGACAATAGCCAGAAAGTCATAATGTCTGGCAAACATCACTATATAGACACATTTCCTCTCAGCTAAAGAACTCTTACATTTGGCTTTTTAAAAAAAAAGTTAGTATGGAAATATTTGACCAGTTTTAATGTGAATATAATTTTTTTTTCTTTTGGCAGGAAGAGATTCTCCCCAAGTTAACACTGTTGCCAATGTTTTTTTCCCCTCCCGAAAGGCCCCATGCATGGTTGTATATCCTAGCTGTAAGTCCTTCTAGTTCTTCTATGTGAGCCAGCGCCACAGCATGGCAACTGACAGACAGGTGGTATGCTTCCGCCACCGGGAAGTGAACCTGGGCTGCCGAAGCAGTGAGAGCGCTGAACTTTAACCACTAGGCCATCAAGGCTGGCTCAAATATAATTCATAAACATTCTTTCTACACTGTGCTAGATGCCAGGGAGAAAATGATGGAACTGACACAATATTTTCATACCTGTCCTCACAGGCAATCACACCATTTCAATTCATAGCTCAGAGTAAGGTAGTGTAGGAGCTGTGAAAACACATGGATGAGTCATTTAACTCCAGCTGGCTGGGGAAGAGGCAAGGGATTCCTCCCAGAGGAAGTGGGAGCTAAGCTGGGAGCTAAGCTGAGAACTGAGGAGTGAACAGGAGGTAGCAAGGTGCTGGAGTGCGGGAGGAAGAGACGAGTGTTACAAAAGAGAGAGGCTCGAGGGCAAGACAAAGAAGAGCAGGGCTGAGAACCAGAAATAAGTTAATATGATTGCAGTGCAGAGTGCAAAGGAGCAGAATGATGAGGGATGAAGGGAGAGGTAAGCCGGAGTAGATAGCGAATGATTTCACAAGTCAGGTTAAAGGGCTTGCAATTTCTCCTGAGGATTATAGGGATCTGTTGAAGTATTCCAGACAGAGCAGGGCCATGATCAATTTGCCTTTTAGAAAGGTGACTTCAGTTCCTATGAGGAAACTCACTTTGGTTGGGAACAATATTGCTGGCCAGAAGACCATTTAGGAGGCTGTGTTTGCAAATAAGGCAAGAAATGATGGGAGATGGAGAGATGTGAGAGAAATTAAAAAGGTAAAATATGTGATTGGTTTGATATGGGAGATGAAAGAGAAGAAGGATTCAAGGGTGACCCATAATTTCTTAGATGTGGGTGCCACTCATTGATTTGGGGGAACAGAGAAGTAGAACAAAGGATGAAGACAGTTAATTTAACTTGGAATGTGTGGAGTCACACATCGACATGGAGATGACCAATGGACAGTTGGATATGTGAGTCTGGATCTCAGTTGTGAGTCATCTATGCTGGAGAAACACTTGGGTGGTGTCATCATGGAGTGAGATGATGCCTAGGGAGAGTGTATTGAGAAAGAACAATTTCTAGGGTGATACCCGGAGAGACAACCAGCAGACAAAGAACCCCCAGGGAGACTGAGAAATCTTGAGAATAACTGGAGAAGGAAAACCAGCAAGAAGAATGAAGGCATGCTCAACCATGTCACGTGATGCTATGAGAAATGTTAAGCCTGAGAAGCACCCTTTAAATGCAGCACCACTACCACTGTTTCCAAACCAGTAAACCAGTAGCAACAGTGGACAGAGTGCACTAAAGACTGAGCGAAAACAAGGAATCAGGATGAGGATGTGCTCTCAAGAGGTTTGGCGTAAAACAAGGAAGAGCGATGTAATAGGGAGCTGTGGGAGGATGCAGGGTCATGGAAGGAGGTTTTCTCTTGATATCATTTTCATTTAAAGAGAAGAAAGACTTAGATGTTTAAATTCTGATGTGATGGAGCCAGTAGAGAAAAAAAAATTTTTTTGGAACGGTAGATTGAGTAAGATCTCTGAGGAGATAAGAAGGAATAGGATCCTGAGCTCAATGTCCTTGGTTTTGTGTTCGTACCCCCCAAAAATCACAGGTATACATCTATTCTATTGCCCCTCTGTGGGCCTTTTAAACCTCCTTTGCAATAGCTGTCTATAGTGAGCTCCAAGCAGGCAGGAACTACGTCTATCTTATCTTTGTATCCATCATGCCCATAGTATAAACACGCATCACTTAACGACAGGGATACGTTCTGATAAATGCATCATTAGGTGATTTATTCATTGTGCTAACATCATAGTGTGTACTTACACAAACCTAGATGGTATAGCCTACTACACATCTAGGCTCTATGATACAAATCTTATGAGACCAATGTCATTGATCAAAACGTCATTATGCAGTGCATGACTGTAGATGCTCAGTAAACATGTAGTTAGATATAGCAGGTGATTTTTAGTATTTCTATAATGCAAGTTTTAGGAAACAAGGCATGGCATAAGAACTAGAGGCCATAGCATGTTATTTCGATGCCTAAATGTGTCTCAAACTTAGTTGTAGCTCAAAGACATCCTTTTCTAACTTAAATCTCAAGATTCTATAAAGAGGCAGCATAGTTTAGTGCATGTTCAGTCTGCTGCCTTTGGACCCAACAGGTCTGGGTTCAAGTCCCATACTCGACCACTTCTTAGAAGTGGCAGACCTCAGGCAAAGTGTCCCATATCCCTTAGCCTCAGTTTCCTGATCAGCAGAAGCTGGAAGGAAGATTGGCCTGGGACAGAGGGCCAGGAAAGCCCCAGGGCAACAGAACCCTCCACGGGTTGTCAGGGAGCAAATATTCAGAACCAAGGGCTGTATATCTTAGCATCCAAAGCTTCTCAGGATTCTGTAAAGAAAAAATTAACAGAGTCCTGCCAGATAGATATTTCTAAGAACTTGCCTTAGTCATAAGAATGATTTTTTATTAATATTGATAAAACATCGAAATTGTACATAAGACTGTTTAAAACATTTGTTTTAAGCTCTTAAGCTCCTCTCCAGTAGCCTGATGATCCCAGGCTTTTGCAAATTGATTTTTCTATTTCAGTTCTCAATTCTCCCTTCACAGTCTAGCTGCCAGCAGAGCAAATTTTATCTTTATTGCTATATATTTATATACTACATATTAGTGTTTATATATATATTCATTGAGTTCTGCACTTATGATATGTGCACTTTCTTATCCTATATTATACTTAAATAAAAATTCACTAAAAACAAAAAAGAAATTAATTTTCCCGTTCCTACTCCGCCTCACTTCTCTTCGTCTTCCCTGATTTTTGGTCTACCTCCCCCGCTGCACTGCTGTCCCTTTCTAGCCCTGTGAGTTAGTGGACACCCTGCCTTCTACCCAAGCCCTCCTCAGAATGAGGCTGCCCTCCGAGTGTACACACCTTCCCTGAGAAACCAGCTCCCCTTTCCTCTCCTAGGAACTACCCTCCCGCTTCTCATAGGAACCCCCTCTGGCTGTGCTGGGCCTTCCCACAACCTCTTACCGTGGTCTCCTTCTGGGAGGGGAGGAAGGAACACACCTTTCACCTTAGGTTAGTTTTCTACATATTGGGTCTATTTTCCTCTTGTCTTCTATATATTTCAAAATGATGCTGATATGGGGCTGTTTATTTCAGAAAGTTTCCAGCTGAAAAATACCATCTGGACCTCTTTGACTATGATAGGTAGATATACACATGTCCACATATATCTTAAAATCTTTTGGTGACATCATAATGTCTTCTTTTAGTGCCACCCAGGTACACAAGATCCCCAGTTTTGTTGTGATGTCTGAAACCATGAGACTGTATTGGTTTTCTACGTGATGTTTCAGAATGGACTTTTTATTACATGGTGGCAAAAGAAGAGAAAATAGCTTTTTTTTGAATCAGGAAGATTCTTTTCTCTTTCATTTTTTTTTCCTTTCTTTCTTTTTTCCTTTCTTTCTTTTTTAATTGTAGATGCACTGAAATAACATCTAGTTCTGTAGAAAGAAAAGTTATCATAACTGACCTAGAAATGATTATGAAGCTAATAGGAGAAGCCCTGTGATTATTTTTAAGATTACCTTGCTGACACCTACTGGATAGGATTTTTTACACAAACATATAATACAAGTAAGGCAATAAAGATTTTCTACTCTAATTGTGATGCATGAGATATTTTTTTAAAGAATAAAATGGATGGGATTAACTAATAAATTTAATTTTTAATTTCTTTGTGTGGTCCAAATTAATTTTCTTTTCTTTCTTTCTTTCTTTTTTGTGAGCAAGGAATGTATAAAGGTCAAACATTTCAAATTTTTTGGTTTGGAAAGGAAAAGTATCACTTTTCTTTAATACAGTAATGAGTTGAGAAAATCTGCACTTAATGAGCTGTATCTAAATTGTCATATTCCTGCTGGTAGATCTCCCAGCTTAACAAAACAGATAAGATGAAAAAATATTATATAAATTAATCAGCTGGTTTCCAACGAGAAGTTATGTGCTCTCTTCACTCATTACATAAGGCCCTTTTAATCTCAACCAAGCATTTATGGAGCATCAGGAATTCCAAAATAAACAAGAGGTTTACTTAACAGTTAACCAGGGATAATAAAGCTATATCTCTTAAAGCTGTAATTTTAAAGGCCTTAGTAAGTTTACAGCTACAAGAAAACTTAAAATTTATTTAGTTTAAACTTTTAATTTTTAAATTGCACAAGGGTGGGGAGGTGTCCAACAACTGAAATGACAAGAAATGCCAGAGTTGCACCTAGAACCCGGAACCTGAATCCCAGGCCAATGCTTCATACAATCTCTACTGTATCATTGGTCCTTAAATGTTGACTTATGATTTATCCCTTGATAGCAACTATTTACATTATATTATAGATTAAGATAATTACTCACTTCAACTCATTGGTTCCTCAGATGCTAACAATGGAGCATATGATCTGGTGACAAATTTGGGAAAAAAGTGTATTAGTTGTCTATTGATGCATAATCAATAACTACAAACTTAGCAGCTTAAAACAATACCTATTTATTATCTACACTTTCTGTAGATAGTATCTACAGTTTCTGTGGGTCAGGAGTCCAGCCAGAGCTTAGCTGGGTCCTCTGCCTCAGGGTCTCACAAGGCTAAAATCAGGATGTTGGCTGGGGCTGTGGTCTCATCAGAAGCTCAACTGGAGAAGGATCTCCCTGCAAGTTCTCTCAGGTTGTTGGTAGAGTTCATTTCCTTGTAGCTGCAGGACAAATGGCTTCATTTTCTCACTGCTTGTAGGACAGAGACTGCCCTCAGCTCCTAGGGGCTGCCTGGAGCTCCCTGTCGGGTGGGCTTCCCCAACATGGCAGCTTGCTTCTTTACAGCCAGCAAGGAAGCTCCAGCAAGACAATGCTACAACTTTATGTAACATCACCGCAGAATCATGTACATGTAATCACAAAGATCCTGTCACCTTTGCCACATTCTCTTGGTCAGAATCAAATCACAGGTCCCACCCACACTCAAGAGAACACCAGGAGGTGGGGATCCTGGGGAGCCACTGTAGAGTGTGTCTCCTACAAAAGAGATCCAAAAATACCAAACTCACGTTCATATCCAATTGACATTTAAAAATGTATAAGTGTCCACATATTTAATTTTCCTTGAAAATGTGAATGTGTATATATTTAATTTAATATAAAACAACACCTAAGGGCTGCTGGTCCCTTCCACAAAAAGAAACAGCTCCAGTTAAGGGCCTAGAGTGAGGCAACATTTTGATGGCCAGTCACCATCAAAAACTGCAGAAATATTCCTGTCACTCAAATGAGGTTGTGAATGTTCTTCTGGGAAAGATGATAGATGTGGTGGAGAAAAGCTTGTCTCAAAACAGCTACAAAATAGGCAAAAAGAATAAAATAAATCCATTTGCATGAACCCTACAGACACATAACTATTTTAAGTTTTAAAATGAATTATTTTGTAGGGAGTACAGCCAAAATATTTATTGCTGATAGTATACCACATTTTCAACATCTGTTTCAACTGTCTTGATTGTATTTTAAAATAACACACATTCAAGAAGCTTCTACTATGAGCCAGGCAGTTACAGTTTCGTCAACTTATTTGTCCTCCATTAATTCTTGGAATTCATGGACTTGGATTTGAGTAGCACCATAGATAGTGCTAGAACAGATGTAGATGATGTTTTATTAACATGAAGAAGCAATACTAACTTGTTTCCTATATTGAGAGAGTTTGACTATGGCAATATGTGAGGATAATTCTGCGGGCTTTAAAGATGAGTTACAACTAATTAAGCATTAATTCAGCAATGTTAGCATACTGCCAGATTGATAATGGACATTCAATAAGCCTCATTTAGTCTTCAAAATAACCTTGTAAGTCACAGTATTACCCTTATGTTATAGATGAGGAAACCAATGCTTAGAAGTTAGGCAGCTAGCCCAAGGTCAAGCAGATAATAAGTAGGAGCGTTCTGACTTCATATCTAGTGCTATTTCCATCATAGAACAGCTACCTAAGATTCTCATTTTAAATTAACTTAATTTCTTATATCTTAAAATATCTAAATGAAATATCTTTGCTCCCAACTGACATTATTTGCTGGAGCTGGTCAAAAGAGCTTATACGTACATCTATTCTAAGCTGATTTGAAGAGTGTGAGTGTTTCCTTCACAATTATTTTTTTTAATAA
The DNA here is from genome assembly GCF_020826845.1 of Diceros bicornis minor. Taxonomy (NCBI): domain Eukaryota; kingdom Metazoa; phylum Chordata; class Mammalia; order Perissodactyla; family Rhinocerotidae; genus Diceros; species Diceros bicornis. Next base: position 50,815,088 of record NC_080759.1, on the reverse strand, counting down.
ACCATGGATAAAGAAAGGAATGTATAAAAAACAGAACGTCCTTGGTTATCCAAATGCTGCCATGACAGTGGTCTGCACAGAATGGAGATCTCAAGTTCAGGTCTTGGTTGGAGGTGGCTGTGAGAGCCAATCCAGGGAGCTCCCTAGAGAAGCTATGGAGCTTCCATGACGTGAAGTGCATTGTAGCAAATGGTGGGGCGATCAGTCCTCTGCAATGTGTGTATATATGGCAGTTTAGATTTCAAAAACGATGTCCATTAAAATCAACTGAGGAAGGGTGAGTTATCCAATAAACAGTTTTTGGAAAATAAATTCAAAAGATACCTCTACTTCACACCGAAACCAAATTCTTGTCACATTAAATATAATTGTAAAAACATAAAAAATATTATATACTTATATTAGGAAAGGGCTTTCTTAGCATATCACCTAGGTACACACACACACAACTATAGAGATACTCTATTATTCTTTCTTGCCAGTATCCATTCCCTCCTTTTTTTAGTAAAAGAATGTTTCTGATGCTTTCAGGAACCATCCCTTCTGTTGCTCAATCCTTGTGTCTCACCATCCCTTCTCTCCAGTTCTAGATCAAAACCAAGCCTAGGCCCATCAGAGCCACATCCTTCAGGCCACTTCATATACTTGAGAATGTAACCTGAGCCAGCCCAGGCAAAGCCTTCCAAGGCTGAAAGAATTTTTCTGCTGAAATTCTCAGAAAAAAGACTCTCTTTTTAGGGTCTTGGGAACTAAGGATCCAGTAAGTTGGAATCTGCTGAAGGAGTGAAGGAAGAGGGGGAGTGGAGAAGAGTAGGAGAGGGGAGGGAGGACAGCAGGAAATATAAAGGAGAAAAAGGGAAAGAAGACAATGATCAAGAATCCTGGCCCGGCCCCATGGCTTAGCGGTTAAGTGTGTGCGCTCCACTACTGGCGGCCCAGGTTCAGATCCCGGGCTCGCCCCGATGCACCGTTTCTCCAGCCACGCTGAGGCCGCTTCCCACATACAGCAACTAGAAAGATGTGCAACTATGACATACAACTATCTACTGGGGCTTTGGGGGAAGAAAAAGGAGGAGGATTGGCAATAGATGTTAGCTCAGAACTGGTCTTCCTCAGCAAAAAGAGGAGGATTAGCATGGATGTTAGCTCAGGGCTGATCTTCCTCACAAAAAAAAAAGAAAAAGAAATCTGCCTATGCAACATATCTTTCAAATAAATTGTCTTTGCCTTGGAATGATATTTAAGCCCAAAATTTACTTTGAATTATGGAATGGAAGGGAGTTACCAATTTTCAAGGGTTGAATTTCTTTAAATGACTATATACAATCTTGCTGTGTTGGAAAGTCCCTCAAAATTAAGGCAGAAAAATGATCCACTGATGGGAATGAAAAATACTTCCTTTTTAAGAAAGGAAGCTGCTAGTTTGTGTATCTTTCTATTCTGTTATGTCCTATGCAGGAGTCTAGCGAAGAACCCTTTTCATTTCCCTTCATCACTCTCTATTGAAAATCACGGAGTTTAAAGAAACATTAAGGATAACAAGGAGGATGTAATTTATTATTATTCAGAAAATTTTAATCATCAGAGAAACCAAGAACTTATGTTAGCATAAAATACTTAATGTCACATTCTGTATTTACCAAAATGAATGCATAATTATGTCAACTAATTTATACTTAATCCATTGTTGGAATAATTTATTTATGAAAATTAACTTGAATAACATTGCAATCAGTGGGACAACTGGGATGGGGGAAAGCATAAGCAGCATAAATAAATAATGAAGTGAAATAAATAAGTGAAGAGGGACTATAGTTTGCCCTTAGAAACAAGTTAGTGCTATGTGTTCTCCCCTTATATGGAAGATGAGTATAAATGATTTCATGTGCAAATGTCACTGAAATGTGGAACAGGTTGAGTTCCTGGGTTTCAGGGAATGGCTTTATTTTACACCAACCAACCACTGTCTTGAAACATGTTCTCTCCATATTCTTGTCCTTGCCTTTTGCCAGTATTGGTAAAAGATTCCATTTTTTTTTGGTCATTTTCAGTTTTAAGAACTTCATTCAGGTAACTATTAAGGGCGCTTATTCTGCATTCCTCACATATCCAAGTGGAGGAACATCCACTGGAGGAAGCTCTCACTTCTCTCTTCCGCCTTCCTCACCACCTCTGGAATAGCAGTTGTCCAACACTGCCTATGACTGGGTGAGCAAGTTAATTCTGGGACAAAGTTTCAGCAAAGCTAAGTGAGGCACAACAGAAGCCTCATTCTCCAACCAGCTTTATCCGTAAAAGTTTGAAACAATACTGTATCTTAAATTTCCCTCTATCCAACTTCTAAATCCATCAGTTGATTCAGACAGACATCAGGCAAAGAAGAGGGATGTTAAGTGTTGGTTCCTTGAAGCCCAACAATAATTGGGATGCACTTTCAGTCATAGAGTTATGGTATAATACTATATTTAAATCAAAACTTCTCCTCTTCCTTCCTGCAGGCCTAATCCATGGTCCACGCACCTCCAGTGGGGAAAGGAGTGTGGTTCATTCTTTCACTCTTCTCCTCTCCCTTATTCATTAGGCAATGTCCTCCCTTCCTGAACTCTGTGATGGCCCTACTCAGCTCTCCTTTCTCATAGCCTAGGGTTCCCTCACCCCAGCAAGCTGCTATCTTGGGTGGGTTCTTTCAAGATAGCATGAGCCCAGTCCCCCCCCATGAGAGGCAGTATGGCAGCCAGACTGGCAATATTTAAACCTGAGGTTTTCATTTACCATCCACACGAACTTAAGCAAGTCTCCGCGCCTCATACATAAAATGGAAAACCTAGAATATCAATATCATGTGCTTGCTTAAGGATTAAATGAATTAATATACATATAAAGTGTTTACTATAGTGCTTTGCACTTAGTAAGTGTTGTGTAACTGTTAGCCAAGGACTAAGATGCCTGGGTCCCTTTCTTGTAGCTATTCCCAGTCTTTCCAATCCATTCTCTTGGTGCCCTTCACTTACCTGGGATCAGAAGCAGATCCTCACCACTATCTCTAGCCTGACATCCACCTTTTCTCAGGAAGTCCTCCCATGAACTTCCCTTTAGAGTCCAGTCTTCTCCTTTCACAGGCTGAGTGGAGAGTAGGGTGAATTTCAAAGGACCAGCTTAGCTACCTCTTAGCAAGTCCTGGGATAAAAGTGTGTGGCTTCTCTCTTTATGATGTGAAATACTAACTGCCAACTTAGGAACATAGCCAATATTGCAGGCAATAGTTAAGCAATTATTTAAGGAAAGCCTTCACCATGTTTAATAGACTCTAACACAGTGACTGAATGACAAGAAGCCTCAACCAATGTGAGTCAACTCTGGTTAAACCACATCTAATTAGGGAGGTAGTGTCTGAAACACCTAGTTAACAGAGGTAGCAGGTCTCTATCTACCTGTCTAGTGTCTCATCTCAGCATGCCTATACTCTTTCCTTTTGTTCTCGCCAAACTATTTGTAATAGACCAAACCTCACTTTTCACACCTTTCTGCCTCCCTGTGGTTCCTCTGCTTGGAATGCCCTTGATTCCTTCTTTGAAACTTTATGTTGCCACCCAGAAAGCAAGTGGTCCCCATAACTTCTGCATGTACTCCCTATTTTAGCCTTCACACACAGTTACTGTGGGTTATTCCCATGTCCGTCTCTTCTAGAAGATGGAGAGCTGCTCAGGTGTAGAAATCCTCTCTGATCTTGGCCCCAGCACAGTACCTAGCTCTTCACAGCCATTTAGGGTTTGAGTAGATAAGCAATACAAGAAAATACACCATGGGATTATATTTGTTAACTTAAAATCTGGGTTGCAGAACTCATCCTGGGGGAGAGGAACTAACTTTGTTTAGTAAACAGCTTAACGGGTCATTTTTGTTTAGAGAGGAGGATTAGAAGTAATAAAACTAAATTACTCTGCATTCAAAAAAGCAAGAGTTGTTTGGGATGGGAAAAAAAGCAAGGAAGGACAAGAGAAAAGGTCAGGCAAGAGAAAGGATGGCCAACTGTATGTTGGGAAGCTGGAGATTGCACAAAAGAGACAACCGGTAAAAACTAATTGGGCAGGCAGGACTTCTGGAATGGCTATATGATAGGCTTAGTGTACTCTCAACACAACAACCCATTAACTGATTAAATTATAAAAAAAGAAAAATCATGTCACATCTCTGGTAATTGTCTTGAAGATATAGAGCAAAAGGAGAAACACGTATTCAGGAAAATTTACTAAATTTCAGTAATAGTGAGAGTCTGTGGCATTTGAACTATGACTTCCTCCTACTCCAATCTCCAGCTCTGTATTATGGGATCTTTACACCAGAGAGGTGCATCCAAGAAGATAGGGCTTCCTCTCTGCTCCCTCAACAACTCTGAGTCTAAAGCTAAGCTTTCACCTCAGAAGGGTCAGGCAGCTAATGTCTCTCAACATCACAGTTCTGTGTTACAGAAACTCTATTCCCGGTGGGCATGGTGCGGGGGAACTGAGGCTTCCTTCCCTACCCTGCTTCCACTTTTGGACAGAAGCTCTATCTCGGGAATGGCAGGTCCAAAACACTGGGGTCCCGTCACCTGCGCCCTGCTCATGGAGCAGAGTTTCTATGCTTGGAGAAGCAAGACAGAAGACCAGGGGCTATCAAAACCTCCTTCTAGTGCCCTCTTTCAAAGCAGGGAGTGCTCTCGGGTTCTTGCCAGAGAGAGAGGCAGGCCAGAGAGGTAAGCATTGAAGACAAGAGCTCTACAGCTCTACCTGAGGGCACCAACTTTATTTGGAAGACAACATGAAGAATTGCATACCTAAGTGTCAAGAACAATGGAGATGTTGATGGTAAGTAATTAAGGGGGGCTGCTATTTCCAGGACAGGGGAGCAACAAATAAAATGGAAGAGAAACGTAAGTTCAACAAAGAAAGCCGAGGAAAAAGACAACCAAGGAGAATCTCGCAGGGGCTGCAGTCAACTCTGGCATTTGGGAAGACTGTGTGCAAGCAATAGACTGCAGCACTGAGAGCAGGATGTGGGATAAACTTGGAAGCACTTCCCAAGCCACACAAAAAAGCATCAGCAAAGGGCAGAAGGCGTACCGGCTCAAGAGGCTTGGTAGGCACCACATCTGACCCAACACTGACTGAAAAATAAGCTTTTCTGACACAGGGGAGATTCACAGGAAGCTAGGCTTTAAAATAAAATCGCACTCATCCCTGGCGGTCTGGAAAACCAGGCAAATGTTCAAAACTTCACCCTCTCAGGGGTGACTAGAGAGGGAACTTGTAAACTACTAGTCCCTAGCTGAATGTGGGACAAAAGTCATAAAGTCCCTAAGCTGTGAAAGCAGTCTCCAAGTCACACATACATCCAACAATAAAGAAGGAAATTCTAACTGGCTAAGAAGCTAAAGCACAACATTTGACCAATGACCCAGGAGCTGATTCAGGAGCTACTCCTAGGTAGATGCACTAAAAGACAAAAACAAGGGGGAAAAACCTAAACAGAGACATCACAGCCTACACACTGCTGGGAAATAGACTTCACAGAACTAATTCAGCCAAGTTATCTAAACAAATAGAAAAGTGATAAAATAAACAACAAAAGCAAGCCCCGTGGAGGAGGAGTGGAGTCAGTATTCAGATTTGCTACAATTTATTACCTAAAATTGTCCAGTTTTCCACAAAAAAATATGAGACATGCAAAGAAACAGGAAATTTGGCCCATACTCAGAGGGAAAAAGCAAGCAATAGAAATTGCCTTTGTGGGAATCCAGATGTTGGACTTAACAGGCAAAGACTTTGAAGCAGCTGTTATAAATATGTTCACATCACTAAAGAAAACTCTGTTTAAAGAATTAAAGGAAGGTATGAACACAATTATTCATCAAGTAGAGAATATTGATAGAAATTATTAGAAGAATCAAATGGAAATTCTGAAGTTGAAAAGCAAGATGCTAAAAAGAGAAAAAAGAAATCACTGAAGGAGTATGTATTAGTTTGCTAGAGTTTCCATAACAAGATGCCACAAACCGGGAAGCTTGAAAAACAGAAATTTATTGTTTCACACTTCTGGAGGCTAGAAGTCTGAGATCAAAGTGTCAACAGAGTTGGTTCATTCTGAGGGTCATGAGGGAGAAATCTGTTCCATGCTTCTCTCCTAGATTCTGGCAATCTTGGATGTACCTTGACTTCTCCTGCATCACCTCAATCTCTGCCTTCATTTTCACATGGTGTGAAAATGTGTTCAAATGTCCTCTTCTTATAAGGAGACCAGTCATATTGGTTAAGGGCCCACTCTACTCCAGGACAACCTCATCTTAACTTAATTAATGACATCTACAACAACCCTATTTCCAAATAAGGTCACATTCTGTGGTACTGGAGGTTTAGGGCTTTACACAATTCAATCCACAGCAGAGTACAAAAGTAGACACGAGATGATAGAAGAAAGAATCAGCAAACTTGAAAACAGATCAATAGAGATTGTGAAATCTGAATAACAGAGAGAAAAAAGAATTAAGAAAAATTAACAGAGCCAATGAGAAATGTGTGACATTATTAAACACAACAATATATGCATAATGGAAGTACCAGAAGGAAAGGAAAAACATATTCAAAGAAATAATGCCTGAAATGGATTGGAATTAGAGGGTTGGAAGTGGGGAGCAAGAAAATAGGTGGGAGGCAGGAAAATAGATGGGATAGAAAAATGGCTTAACAATGTTTTATATCAGAAATATCTGTTCAATTTTAATTTCTATTATGTGCTGGGCTTTGTTATTCCACCACCATAATACCCAACTCTTCAGCAAAAATCTACTATACACAACAGCCATATGTGATTAGCCTTGGGAAAATTTTTAAAAAGAACCACTGATATGGAGAAGAAAGCACTGGGAATAAATAGTAAAATGGGAGAAAGATCAAGAAATCAAAGCCAGAGTAGACTGAGCCACAAGCAGCCAGGAATAAACTGCAAGGAATGTTGGGCTTCACACTGCACTTAAGATGGGGTTTAAACTGGTTTTAACAGAATCTTCAGGGACAGGGAAAAACCAGCCAGGTTGCAAATTTTATTGTAAGTTCAAAAATGGAGAATACAATTATTGTCCAAATGGTACTAAAAGCTTTATGGAAAAAGAACTTGGTCTTAGTTGCTTTTTCTTAACTTGCCACATGGCTTCAAAATATGTCTAAACAATGAGTTGCAGAGCGTATGGATTCATACTGATTCTTTTTGCCTCAGATAAATGTGTGTGTTCTTTTTTCTTTGAGGATAATTTAATTCACATCACATTTTTGCATACCTAGAGGAATAGGAGTAAGTTGAACTTACAACCATGATTTCTGCTGTAAGACCATTTCTGCATCCTTCCATATGAATCTTTTCACCAGTGGGAAAGGTTTGCAAACTGCTGGGCTGCAGGCTCACTTCCTAATACATCAAAACCTCAGCTCTGTCCCAGCAGCAAGCCATTCCAGAAGGGACCTGCCATTCTCATCATTTCAAATCTCTTCAAAAATGGTGCACTCATTTTGTTCAAAGTGAATCCTTTTGTGTAAAAGGTAAACACTCTACTAAAGAGTCTGTAAATCTTAGATCTCAGGAAATCTCTGAACAGTAAACAAATACATGTGATTGAAGAGAAGAGTGAGGTGAGTTAACAGGAAAGTCTTTGACTGAAGAGAATTTCATCATTGCGATTTTTATATTTTTAATGACATGTACCATCATAGCTGTCCTTTTTTCCTCTATAACGCTATAAGAACAGCCTTTTTCTTGAGTGAGAAATGCTAACTATAATATCACCCTTTACCTTGGAATAGAAAATTATTTTTCCTGGAGTTAACAAGTAACCTGTGGCTGAGACTTAGCAAAGTAAAACCACTACCGAGAAATGAGCAGTGAGGGTTCCAGCCCTGAGTCAACCTGAAGGTCAAGGAGCATCTGAGAGAGAAAGTGTTTGCTCCAACCTGAATTTCAGGGTAAGCTGATAAAGACTAGCTAAGATTAATGCAGGAAAACTGGACAGAATCCTGAGTACCTAGAGGGATGAACACAGCACTTCAGCGAGCTACGCTGCACCATTTACTGACTGTGCAACCTGGCCCCAGGTCAAGTTAACTTTTTTGCGCCTCTGTTTTCTCATATGTAAAAGGAAGATAATACACTTTACCTCACAAGATTGTTCTGGGGCATAAATGAGACACTGTGGGTAAAACACCTATAAGCTAATTTGGCAAATATAGGGGTTTTTTTTTCCTACTATCATCCTCAACTTAAAAAATAAGTCTAAAATAAAATCTTTACAAATAAGGATTGATAATTCTTGGTGAATATTTGTTTTAAGAAGAGTAATTTTGTGTTAATAAACTTGATGTGGAGAATTCATGACCATAATTTAGAATGGAAGGAGGTTTGAGGTGAAAACAATTTTTGATGCTCAGATAAAGGAGAGAAAAGGGAATACTCTTGTCACTCATTCATGTCACCCAGGAGCATCACACCTAATATTACTTCCTGAGAAATTAGTAATTCAAATCAGCAGACATAAAGTTATTAAGAGACGGGAAATGCCACAAAGCCCTTGTAACCCCTCTCATAGACCGTAAACAGGTTTCCACCACCCTGTGATTCAGTGTCTTCTTGTCAGTTTTTTCATCAATGCAAATGAACAGGAGGCAGATGGCAGGGTTTATAATCATTGTGTTCTGGTTCTAATTGGCACTTTTTATTTTCTGCAAAATAAAGTCATTTCATTAACTAACACTCAAGCAATTGACTAACTGATCCTTTTAGCAAGTCTACAGAATTTATCTAGGATGATATTATACAGAAATGCTGTTTTTAGGGAGCACCGTAGGGCTGATCTTGAGTAAATGACTAGCTTGGAGAAACTTAGAACACACTATGAACTCTTGGGACTTACAAGGGCTGCTGGAAAATAAGTTTCCCTGTGTTCCTAAGGAGTCAACATCCGTTGTTTGCTGTAGGAAGAAGAATGGTATCATAGACGGTTACCAGCACTATCTGGGAAAAGATAGATGTGGACTGGATTATTGGATCCACCCCTGCTAATTAAGTGGCTTTGAGCAAGTTACCCAAACCCTCTAAGCCTGTGTTCTTCATCTGTAAAATAGGTAAATACCATAGGATTCAGCTATTCTACTTCTGATTATTTATCCAAAGAACACAAACACACTGATTTGAAAAGGTAGATGCACTCCTGTGTTCATTGCAGCGTTATTCACAACAGCCAAGACTTGAAAACAACCTAAGTGCCCATCAACAGATGAATAGATAAAGAAGATGTGGTATATATATATATATATATATATATATATATATATATATATATATATATATATATAAAATGGAATACCACTCAGCCATAAAAAAAGACGAAATCTTGCCATTTGTGACAACGTAGAGGGACCTTGAGGGCATTATGCTAAGCAAAATAGGTCAGACAAAGAAAGACAAGTATCCTATTTCACTCATATGTGCAAGATAAAAAAACACACACACAGATATGGAGAATAGATCCGTGGTTGGTTACCAGAGGGGAAGGGGGCAGGGAGAGGGGGAAAGGGGGAAAGGGGTACATGTGTACAGTTACAGATGGCAACTAGACTTTTGGTGGTGAACACGATGCAGTCTACACAGAGGCTGAAATATAATGAGGTGCAGCTGAAATAATGTTATAAACTAATGTGACCTCAATAAAAACATAATAAATAAATAAATAAAACAGATGCTGACAAAAATACCTACATTATAGGGTATTTATGAGGGTTAAATAAGTTAATACTGAAAAGAACTTTCTCAAACATTAATGTTCAGGCAAATCAGTAGGAATCTTGGTAAAATACAGACTCTGATGGAGTAGATGTGATGTGAGACCAAGATTATGCTCTAAGGTATTTCAATGCTTCTGGTTCTCAGACCATCTTTTCAGTTTAGCAAGTCTTTTAAAAAGTTATCTCAGGCGGCTGGTCCCGTGGCTTAATGGTTGGGTGCGCGAGCTCCACTACTGGCGGCCCAGGTTCGGATCCCAGGCGCGCACCGACGCACCACTTCTCCAGCCATGCTGAGGCCACGTCCCACATACAGCAACTAGAAGGATGTGCATCTATGACATACAACTATCTACTGGGGCTTTGGGGAAAAAAAAGGAGGAGGATTGGCAATAGATGTTAGCTCAGAGCCAGTCTTCCTCAGCAAAAAGAGGAGGATTAGCATGATGTTAGCTCCGCGCTGATCTTCCTCACAAAAAAAAAAAAAAAAAAAAGTTATCTCAGGCCTGGCATAGTGTATTAGCTTTATGATGATGATTTTTATTAATCAAAGACCCCAAATCTGCATGCCGTCCTTCCTTTCAGTATGGAATGCCTCCATAACTCTCTACCAACCTGCAGGAACAGTATTGTGTAAGCAAAGTTCGCCTACAGAAAATTAAAATAACATTGGGATAGCAGGCTGAATAATGACCACCCAGAGATATCACGTCCTATATCAAGACCAAATATACAGATACCTAGAACATGTAAATGTTACTTTATAAAGAGAAAGTGTCTTTGCAGATGTGATTAAATTTAGAATTTTGATATGAGGAGATTTTCCTGGATTACCTGGGTGGGCCCTAGCTGGCACCTTGATTTTGGACTTCTGAGCCCCAGAACTGTGAGAAAATATATTTCTATTGTTTTAAGCCACTAATTGGTGATAACTTGTCACAGCACTCATAGGAAAGGAATACAATTGGTTTAAGTAAAATATTTATATGTATACAAGTTAAATGGCTAATATCTCAAAAGCTAAGCATTTTACAGAATAAATTATTCTCTCTTTGCTTAAATAAATGTTCTGAACTTCATGAAAAACATAAAGAGATTGACAGCATATTAACAATGAGATTTTATTTCAGGAAATTAGTAAAATCCTACATTCTGCTTCCACATAAAATGCAGAAAGTTTCAAAGAAAATTGTCCCCAAAACCAGATAAACTATAAAATTATAACTTTTAATAGCTAGAGACCTGGAATTGAAGAGACCTCTGTTTGTTATGCTCCACTGGCCTAGATTATTCTTTCACCTCTCAGGGAACACTCCCAGAGTTTTCACTGAAGCATTTCTTCAGTGTAGGGGTGGTTGACCCGGAGGGCATCTGAGGCCCTCGATGCTCTCCAGGAAGAGGCAAGGGTGCACCTGTGCTCACCTTTCACTTCTGAGAGTACCAGGTTTTATCAGAAAGCACCCCACCTGCTATCCCTGGAAAGAACTGGAAAAGAGAAATGGATTATTTGGTTATCACAGTTTGTTTTTCAAATTTAACCATATGTTAAAAGGAGTTTCAAAGAAAAAAGTGACAACACAGAATTCTATACACAATAAAAAATTTAGGTGAAATAAAGACTTTTCTGGACAACAAAAGCTGAAAAATGCCAGCAGAAATGTCCTTCAAGAAATATTCAAAGAGGGCTGGTCCTGTGCCTAGTTATTAAGTTCAGCACGCTCTGCTTCGGCAGCCCAGGTTCAGTTCCCAGGCACGGACCTACACCACTCATCGGCAGCCATGCTGTGGTGGCGACCCACATAAAAATAGACAAAAATTGGCACAGATGTTAGCTCAGGGCAAATCTTCCTCAGCAAAAAAAAAAAAAAGAAAGAAAGAAAAGAAATGTTCAAAGAAGTTCATCAAGCAAAAGTAGTATAATACTTAAATCTACACAAAGAAATGAAGACTGAAGAAAATAGAAAAAGTAAGGTAAATATAAAGGATATTTCTCTTATTTCTAATCACCCTAAAAGATAATTGACTAAGACAAAGATAGTTACAATGTATCATGGAGCTCATAACACATGTAAAAGCAGAATGTATAATAATGGCAGAAAGGATGACAGGGAGGGATTGTAAGGTTCTTATGCATGAAGTGATATAATTTGAAAGTAGACTGTGATAAGCAAAAGTGTATATTGTAAACCCTTGTAAAAGAAAAATTGCACTGAACACTTGTTAATAACAGCATGGAAGACTTTATTCAAGACTATTGCAATAGGGGAGAGAGATTGAATTCAACCCCACTGAAACAAAAGGCAGGGGGATTTTTAAATGCTGGGGTGAGCTAATGGAAAAGCACTGGAGGACATTAGGGGGAAGATCTGTAGGTGTGATTAGGTCATCTGTGTTTGCTAATTGTCACTTATCAAATTTAGGTTCCTACCCTCCCACAGAGACTGGGAGACAGAGGCCCTATCTTTCTTGACTTCATTTCAAAGGGATGGCTCCCAGGTCCTTGAGACAGATTGACATCTCAAAGGGGCAGAGAAAGGATTTACAATTATAAGTTTTCTAAAGTAAATGCTCTAAGAAAAGGGAAGTCATAGGCCTATAGTCAGTAAGAAGCTTGTCTAAAGTTGAGTCAAGCTGAGGGGAACAACAAGGCCATATTGGTCACTCTAGGACATTCATCAAACAGAAAGGAAAATGAATGAGCTGTAACTAATAAACCACTATTGGAGACAAAATGGGATAATAAACAATAATCCAAAAGCAGGCAAAAAAGAGAAGGAAAAAAAAAGGAACGAGGAAGAGATAGAACAAATGGAAAACAACTAATAAGATGGTAGATTTAAATAAGACCGTATCAATAATTATCTGAAATATAAATGGTTTATACACTCCAATTAGAAGTCAGAGGTTATCTGATCATATTAAAAAGCAAGACTGAACTATACAAGAAACCCACTTTAAATATAGAGGTATAGATAGATTAAAAAGATAGAAAATTAAAGGATGGAAAATACAATCACAAGAAAAGTGCAGTGGCTGTATTAATAGCAAACAAAGAAACATCAGAAAAAGAAATATTACCATGGATAAAGAGAAATATTACATAATAATAAAGGGGTCAATTCACCGTGAAGACATAGCAATCCTAAATGTGCGTGTATCTAAAAACAGAGCTTCAAAATCCACGAAGAGATATTATATAGTGTCTTGTCAGCAGCATTGGGACCATCTGGGAGGTTGCCAGAAATGCAGAGCCTTGGGCCCCATTCCTGCCCCACTGACTATAATCTGCATTTATAACAAGATGGCCATGTGATTCAAGTGCATATTAAAATATAAGAACACTGATAAAGTGCATTATGCCACATTGCTAATAAAGAACAAGCACTCAAGTGGTGTGTTTTCAGAGCAGTTTTCTCAACCAAAAAAAAAGGGGATAGCTACATGAGGTGATGGATATGTTAATTAACTTGATTGTGATGATTATGTCACAATGTATATATATACCAAATCATCAAGTTTTATACCTTAAATATCAAAATTTTTAATTGTCAATTATATCTCAACAAAGCTGGAAAAAAATTCAATTAAAATGTATAATCCACCAGGAACTCTCCAGTGTAAATTTAAATAAGATGAAACAATTCAATAAAACTGTGAAGAACTCAGTCCAATAATTACAATTATTTTAATGTTTAAAAAAATAATCTTTGGGGCCGGCCCGGCGTAGTGGTTATGTTTGCAGGCTCAGTTTCAGCAGCCTGGGGTTTTCGAGTTCGGAACCCATGCATAGTCCAACGTACCACTTACCAAGCCATGCTGTGGCAGGCGTCCCACATACAAAGTAGAGGAAGGTGGGCACGGATGTTAGCCCAGGGCCAATCTTCCTCAGCAAAACAGGGAGGATTGGCAACAGATGTTAGCTCAGGGCTAATCTTCCCTGCCAAAAATAATAATAATAATAACAATAATAATGATAATATTTTAGCTTCATGGGTTCATAGGGGATACAGAATTCAGCAACAGGACTTTATAATAAAGATTTGCAAGTTGGAGATTAAAAGAGACTGTCATGAGAAACATTCTAATATTACCTTTTTTTAATTTTCTTTTTTATTGAGGTAGCATTGGTTTATAACATTATATAAATTTCAGGTGTACATCATTATATTTTGATTTCTGTGTAGATTACATCATGTTCACCACCCAAAGACTAATTACAATCCATCACCACACACACGTGCTCTGTCACCCCTTTTGTCCTCCTCCCTCTTCCTTCTGGTGACCACCAAGCCAATCTCCATCTCTATGTGATTGTTTGTCGTTGTTTTTATCTTCTACTTATGAGTGAGAGCATATGGTATTTGACTTTCTCCCTCTGACTTACTTCGCTTAGCATAATACCTTCAAGGTCCATCCATGTTGTCACAAATGGCCAGATTTCATCCTTTTTTATGGCTGAGTAGTATTCCATTGTGTATATATACCACATCTTCTTTCTCCATTCGTCCCTTGATGGGCACCTAGGTTGCTTCCAAGTCTTGGCTATTGCGAATAATTCTGCAATGAACATAGGGGTGCATGTATTTACACATTCATGTTTTCATGTTTTTTGGATAAATACCCAGCAGTGAAATAGCTAGATAGTATGGCAGTTCTATTCTTAATTTTCTGAGGTATCTCCATACTGTTTTTCATAGTGGCTACAGCAGTTTTCACTCCCACCAGCAGTGTATGAGAGCTCCCTTTTCTCCACATCCTCTCCAACACTTGTTATTTTCTGTCTTGTTAATTATAGCCATTCTGACTGGAATGAGGTGATATCTCATTGCAGTTTTGGTTTGCATTTCCCCGATAATTAATGATGTTGAACATCTTTTCATGTGCCTATTGGCCATCTGTATATCTTCTTTGGAAATATGTCTGTTCAGATCTTTTGCCCATTTTTTAATTAGGTTGTTAGTTTTTTTGTTGTTGAGATGTATGATTTCTTTATATATTTTGGATATTAACTGCTTATCACATATATGGTTTGCAAATATCTTCACCCAATTGTTAGCTTGTCTTTTTGTCTTCTTGATAGTTTCCTTTGCTGGGCAGAAGGTTTTTAGTTTGATGTAGTCCCATTTGCTTATTTTTTCATTGTTTCCCTTGCCCAATCAGGCATGGTACTTGAAAATACAGTGCCAAGACCAATGTCGAAGAGCATACTGCTTCTGTTTTCTTCTAGAAGTTTCATGGTTTCAGGTCTTACAGTTAAGTCTTTAACTTATTTTTGAGTTAATTTTTGTGTGTGGTGTAAGAGAATGGTCTACTTTCATTCTTTTGCATGTGGCTGTCCAGTTTTCCCAACGCTGTTTATTGAAGAGACTTTCCTTTCTCCATTGTCTGTTTTTGACTCCCTTGTCGAAAATTAGCCGTCCATAGATGTGTGTTTATTTCTGGGGTCTCGATTCTGTTCCATTGATCTGTGTCTGTTTTTCTGCTGGTACCATGCTGACTTGGTTGCTATAGCTTTGCAGTGTATTTTGAAATCAGGGAGTGTGAGACCCCCAGCTTTGTTCTTTTTTCTCAGGATTCCTTTGGCTATTGGGGGTCTTTTGTTGTTCCATACAAATTTGAGGATTCTTTGTTCTATTTCCGTGAAAAATGTTATTGGAACTTTGATAAGGATTGCATTGAATCTGTGGATTGCTTTAGGAAGTACGTACATTTTAACTATGTTAATTCTTCCAATCCAAGAGCACGGAATATCTTTCCATTTCATTGTGTCTTTTTCAATTTCTTTCAACAATGTTTTACAGTTTTCAGTATACAGATTTTTCACTTCTTTGATTAAGTTTACTCCTAGGTATTTCATTCTTTTGGTTGCAATTGTAAATGGGACTGTATTCTTAATTTCTCTTTCTGCTAGTTGTTGTTAGTGTATATAAATGCAAGTGATTTTTGTATGTTGATTTTGTATCCTGCAACTTTACCATATTCATTTACCATTTCTAAAAGTTTTTTGGTGGATTCCTTAGAGTTTTCTATATATAAAATCATGTCATCTGCAAATAGTGACAGTTTCACTTCTTCCTTTCCAATTTGAATCTCTTTTATTTCTTTTTCCTGCCTGATTGCTCTGGCTAGGACTTCTAATACTATGTTAAATAAGAGTAGTGAGAGTGGGCATCCTTGTCTGGTTCCTGTTCTTAAAGGGATAGCTTTCATTTTTTCACCATTGAAGTTGATATTAGCTGTAGGTTTGTCATATATGGGCTTTATTATGTTGAGATACTTTCCTTCTATACCAATTTTATTCAGAGTTTTTATCATAAATTGGTGCTGTATCTTGTCAAATGTTTTCTCTGCGTCTATTGAGATGATCATATGATTTTTATTCTTCATTTTGTTAATGTGGTGTATCATGTAAATGGATTTGCAGATGTTGAACTGTACCTGCATCCCTGGAACAAATCCCACTTGATCATGGTGTATGATCTATTTAACATATTGTTGTATTCGATTTGCTAGTATTTTGTTGAGGATTTTTGCATCAATATTCATCAGTGTCTAATACCACTTTTTAAAAATTAGTTTTTGCCATCTCAGTTCTCTTCAGTTGCATAATTGCTCTAAGCTGTTTGAACCACAAATACGTTTCCCAGTTATGTTATCAATGAGTGTTTTTAATAGTTCACACTTTTTTATGATTTAATGGTTCTCGATCCTTGCTGCTTTAACAGGAGGCCCTCGCCCCTCCTCCAGATATTTTGATTTTATTAGATTGTGGTGAGACCTGAGCATCAATATTTTTTAAAATCTCCTCAAATGAGTCTAATGTACAACCAGGGTTAAGAACCATTATTTTAACAAATTAAGATTTTTTTTTAAACAAACAAAAGTAGTAACTTTGAGTGCAACTCAATATCCGTTGCTTATTTCACATCTCATTTCTGTCATCTCATATATATGGTCACTAGTTTGTGAATGAAATAAATAATCTGCCTCGCTGGACTGAACAAGCACAAAGGAAAAGCAGCATCATTTGACAACAGTGTGAACATCAGCATCAGACACAGCATTAAATGGCATATTCATATACATACTTAATATATTTATGACACACCATGCAGAGAGAAATCATAGAGGTTGGAAAGCTTTACTTTGGAATTGACTTACAAACGGGCTCACATCAAAACAATACAAACAAAAGGAACGCCAAGAAATCAGTTCTCTCTTAAATTGAAAACAAGGAGGAATGGCATTGATGGAGATAAAGCTAAGCTTAATACCTTATGAGGAGGAGAAGAAGGACCACAGCTGCTGACCATCAGGGTCACCTCCTAAAGAAGTGTCCTCATGCCGGGTAGTGGCAGCCCGCCTGTCTCCTTCTATACAAATTGACCTGTAACATGTAAGGGGAGAGGACTTGACCTTTGCTGAGCACTGCTTTGTCCTGGGCACTTCCTAGTTATTTGTCTCTATTGCTCTTCACAACAGCCACACGAGGAAAGTATTGTGTACCCATTTTTCAGATGAGGAAACAAAGCCTCAGAAATGCTAAACAACTCTGCCAAATTTACCCAGCTAGCAAATGACAGATCCAGGGTTTGAACCAGTCTGTGGGCTCCAATGCTCCTCCTTCTTTGGTCACCCTCCTACCTCCCAGGCATCACAGTAGTTAAGAACGGGTGTGCCCAGGTAGCCAACTGGGGATAAGGAGTGTCTTGGAGAGGAGGGATTTTTCTAGGTGGGACCTCCAGAGCCTAGAATTACTCATACTCCTCTTCCTGCGGTGCCCCAGACGGTAACAGCCATCAGGTGACTTGAGCTGGGCAAACAGATGATAAAGGTGAGAAACTAGAACCTTCAGCACAGCAGGGCTGGAAGTAAGGGCTTGAGATGTAGGTGTGGATAAGGGTGGGAATTAGCATCCTAATTTTCAACTCTGACTTTTTCCCATGGACATTTTGTTACAGAGTAGGCTCTGTACCTATGATTAGTGTCACGATTATGTTATAAAGATGCTCATGGTTAACAGAGCCTTTAGTGAGCTGATTGGAGCCAAATAATATGTTCAAATAGAGTGATTGGCCAGGAGATTCCAGATTTATAACTATTGTCCTGGGTGCCATTTGGTTTTGGCATTCTGGACTTTTCATTTTTTAAGAAAATCATATTAATTTCTATTGAAATAAGTCAGGATGGGTTTGAACCTGAAACTTCTATCTTGGTCTCATGTGTGAGATGCACAGTTCTCCTTTCAACATGGGGTTAAATTTGAAAGACAACCTGTGATATCCAAGGGTCAACCACTGCCTACATAGTAAAGATGCTTCCATGAAGATTCTGGCTGTGTTTCCTGAAGGGCAAAAGAATAGTCTTTTGAGCTGAAGCAGAGCAAGCAAATGTCTCTTTAAGTCTAGGTCTCTATCTAAATGCCAGTAGACTGAGAACCAAAGATATGACTGAAGATGGCAACAAGGTAGAGGAAAGAGTCTTTACGCAAAGACACAATCTGATGGTTTCACAACTTGGCAAAGGTTTGTCCCAGTCTGTATAATCCTGTAGACCACCTTGGGATTTACAGTAGAGGCTGCAGATCATGTAATGCCACGGCTCACCCTAAGTGTTCTCCTGTAGCGAAGACTGTGCGCTGTGGACTCTACCCCAGTACAACCACGAGGACATCGTTGCAGCAAGATACAGAACCACACCACAGGCAACAGTATGATGAGGCTCTGTCTGGTGTCATATTTCTTCTGTAAGATATATCATTATAAATTATGAAAAGGCTGGCATGAAATTATATTGCTAAGATCTATTTAATTCCCAGACGATTCCTCATTCTCTTACCATTCACCTAAAGACCAATTCATATTATATAAAAAATGAACTTAAATTTTCCTGAATAAGCTAGTTAATTTTTATTCACATACAAGCATGGATTTTAGAACATTACATATTTGTTCTGTGTATTGAACATAATACATATTTGTATTAGCAACAGTATACTTACATCTAAATGCAAGCACGTTAGTGTTAGAAGGATCAAAATAATTAAATGTGCAATGATTCCACACCTCCAACATCAACTTAGAAAAGTTATCTCCCTATTCCACACTCAGCCCAAATTTATCAGTTTATTCCCCACCCTACCATGATACCAATATGGTTAAATAATGTGTTCTGCTTTCTTCCACAACAGACTATTCGTAGATTTTTAGCATGGGGAAAGCAAACAACAAACAAATAAAAATAAACCAAAGTAGGCTAAAGCAAACAGGCATATTCGTGAGCTGTGTTCTCTACTTAATACTCAATTTTCTGATTTCTAATACAATCAAAATCTAATACCTAGAAAAACATTTTTGTTTTCCAAGAATATAATTCATCTTACAGTGATCACCTTTTTTTAAAGTCCCAAATATGTGCCCCTCATAAATCTTTGCAATCAGTGGTATAATGTATCAGGGGATATAAGGTGTGAACAATAACAATTTATTATGTTCTCAAGAGAAGACACTGAAAACATTTTCACTAATCGCTAGAATAGCAAAAAGTTTCATTGGTGCATGCAAATGATCACTTTTCAAATGATAAAACGCTAAAATGCTTTATAAGCTCTTTTTCTACAGGTGTCCTGGGATTTGTTTTATTTGCATAAATAAAGTATAAATGGATACATCACAGCAGACTGCAAGGAGCAAGGTGATGCTCAGCAGAGCGAATTTTAAACTGCGCCCGGCAGTAAAGAGGAGTGTTCAGTATCAGCGAGAGCACAGGTTTTGCTTCAGAATCTTACACAAATCTCCCCCTTCTGTGACTTTCCAGGTAGTCTCTTCCGTGTCCTTCACCACATTTAATCTTTCTCCCTTCTCATGAACACTCTATGTGGCCTTATTAAAATCAACTCCTGCACAAAGTATTGGGGAAAACTTAATTGGCTTTCCAGGCAAGCCTGCTTGTGATTACATTTGATATGAATGCTCTGCATATTAGCCTAAGTGAAGAAATAAATTAAGAAAGGTATTAACAGTACCATAAAACATCATCAGCCTGCACAATATGTCTTGGCTCTGCCCATACGACACGCAGCAAGGAACAATAACGTGCAGCCCAAAGGAAAATGGCATTGGGCATGCAAATTAAAGGGAGGGCAAGACTCCCAATCACAGCTCTGCACCCACCCAGCATAAACTCAAACCTGGAAACAATTAAGCTTGCCTATAAATCCAGAGCCTTGGGAAACTAAATGGAGTCCTAAATCAGAGAGGGCACAAAGAAGACCTAGGATGAATACTCATTAGCCAAACCCACACAGTGGTTTTATGGATGTTCCTAAAAGAAGGGAACTGATAGGACTTTTATAAACCCACAAAATAAATCACTTAAGGCATTGAAATTATAATATTAGGTCATAATGCTTTTGGCATCTTGTAACGAAAACTTTGAAATCTAGGGGATAAACATGCTATTTTTTAAAGGCTCATTTGAGGAGTTTTGAGGGGATTATTCATTTGTTGTCTTGATCTGTCGGAGTTATTGCTAATGATCAAATTCTAACAGTGTCTGAGGACGAGAAACCTGACGCTCCTTATTTGCCATCCCACCCCACTCAGGATACGTCCTTCCACCCTTCAGGTTCCTGCCTTCTGACCTGTCTGTACATATTTCCCATTTCTTTTCATGCAAATGAAAGGAGAGAGCAGGATTCAACCCACAATTACTGTCTACCTGGCTGCTCAGCCTTATGGTCCTCCAGGCTGAAGAGCAGAACCAGAAAAGCCCTTCAGCGTGCAGATCGGGCAAGCAACGCCTTCTGCTCTTGCACTGATGAAGTTCATTGTGCTTAAAGGACAACAGAGAATGGGGCTCACCATTCAAGACAGGTAAGAACGCCTTTGTGGATTCACAGCATCTCAGCCAAATCTCACGTCTGATTCTAAAGCTGACCTTGGATTCTCTTCTATCCTTCACTGGAGGTATTTGTGGACACTTAATATATACATGTTGCAGGGAACAGGTGTCAGTCAATGGACCAGAATGCATAAACTTTGAAAATTACTAGAACTGAACACTAGAAAAATTACAAGCCCAAACTACTAGATTCCCTCATGTTTTCATAACCTACTAATTAGTTTATTGGTTTTCCAAAGTATTCACCCAATCTGGAGGACCATATTGTGAACATAAGTGTACCATTTGTTTACCCTTAAGAGGCATTATTTTGATGTGATGACGGGGGCTACTAATCAAAAGTAATCAGTTGCATAATATAATTTTTTAAAATGACTCCTAAATCTTGCAAGAGAAAAGTCCTTAAAATGTAAAAGTAAATATGCGCCTCACCAGAGCCTGACATAAGAAAAAAAAAAATGTGCTGCAGATTTGGGGGGAGGGGAAATTATGTCTTTAACAGAAAATTGCTCGTGTATGTGTATTTTATTTACATCATTACTAAAGATTTTTATGTCGCAAAAACTTTATAAACTACATCATCAGTATGCATTGGCATATCTAATTTTTTATAATGCTACACCTTTGAACAAAAACTTATCATTGATAAAGACAGCGTTGATGCTGTATATTTTGTCTATACAGGAGAATCCTGCAAGTCACTTAGCTATAACATTTGTGGTTTGTCTTGTCATGTCACTTAATGCTGAATTCTTTATAAGATTTTTCCACTGCAAATAGTATTTAACACAAAGAAGTACTTCTCACTTCAGCGACTTGGAAACACATGATTTCCATCAGCCACTATTCTGTAGTTGGCAGCAGTCATAACAGGGTTTGAAATTTCATTTAGAAAGCAGCCCTCCTCAGCCCTGCACTCCAGGCCAGGTTTCCTGTCACCTCTCCTTTAAGCGCTGTCTTCACTTCCTCCCTTTAGGGAGCAAAAGGTGAGTCCCCAGTACGTGGGTCTGAGATGTTTTCCCTTTCGCCTTCAGATCTAAATTTCGCCGTCACCTCCACACAGCTGCCCTTCCTTACAGTGCAATCAAATTAGGTCTCCGCAGGGAAAGATCGTGCATGGAAGAGATGTTGCCCAAGAACACCTGGGCTGTGACTCTGCTGTGTCCCCTGATGGGGACATGGCCTCACTGATGCTGAGGTGGCTCACAGAAGACTGAGGTAAGTTGCTGTGGAATGGTGATGTTAGCCCACTCAGAAAGGGACAGTTCTGAATGTGGCAAAATTTTCTCTTTTGTCTTAATTCTGGAAGGACCCTACTTACACAGAGAGGGTCACTGGGAGCTGTAAGCTGCACAGGGGAACCAGAGGACCAGGAAAAGCTAGGCAAGGAAGCACAGTTTCTGCTTCAGCTCAGGGGAGCTCCTGGCTGGGGTTACGTTCTATGTCCTTGTTAAAAATAAATAAGGATGCGGTAGTGTGGCTTCTGTCTGCTAATCCATGACACCTGAATAGCTGCAGGCTCCCCTTGTTCTTCTCACTCTTGGCATCCAGCATTTTCCTTCATAGCACTTAACCTCCTAAACTTTATATCTTTTTCTGCGTATCTCACACACGTGTCATGTTATACAGTCATAAATTGAGGTCATATAAAATAACATACCTAAATAATTGCTTGTTTTCTGTGTCGAGTCCTCTTACGTGAATTCCATGAAATGGGGGACTGCAACAATTTCTTTTCCACCATTATTCCATCAGTGCACCAGAGTGCCTGACACACCAGAAGTACAAAATAAATAATTATTGAAATAAATCAATATTGAGACAGGTGCAAAAGACTACTCTATTACTGCCATGGCACCAAGACCCTCACTGTGGTTTTCTCCATGTCCAAGGCAGTCAGTGACTCTCTCTATCACCCGGAAGAGTCAATGAACTCAATAAAGATTCAATCCCTTGCCCCCTGATTCAGTACAATGCTGCGTCCCCTTCTACTGGGAGCTTCTGCTGGGGGTGGGAGGTGGAGGTGAAGCAGAAAGGGGCTCATCACTGCTTCAGCAACACTCCTCACTGAATTAGTTCCTAAAAATTCCTAGTTGTTTTCATGGTGTCCTTTTCTACTTTGGGTCTCCAAGGCTCACACATATATACCAACGGGGTGTATCTCAAAATTATCTGAATTAGACATTTTTAAGTTATTTGATTTAAAAAATCCAGTTTTGAAAGCTTATTTCTGGATACTCAATGACACTCACCTCCTTGCTAATAAATAGCAATTACAATTCAGACATTCATTAACAACTTTTTATTAATTCACGTCATTTTTACATTTTCACTATTTGTTCTTCAAAATAAAATTATTGTTCTACACACAAATCAGAGAAAATTTGTTTTACACACAAATCCATACAAATTAACTGATATTTTAATAGAGACCAAAAGAAGCTGCTCAAATGAAAACAGTAT
Organism: Diceros bicornis minor; assembly: GCF_020826845.1. NCBI lineage: Eukaryota > Metazoa > Chordata > Mammalia > Perissodactyla > Rhinocerotidae > Diceros > Diceros bicornis. The sequence goes on along the minus strand of NC_080759.1, from coordinate 50,791,920 downwards.
TGTCCAAGTTGGGTAGAAATCACATGAAACACTCAGGCCTAACTCTCATCATAATTAGCATAAAATGATACTTGTCACAGAGCAGAGCCTAGCAAGAGCGACCCACACCTGTCTCCTTGTAACCCTTCCTTCCTATAAAACCCTTCATCAGCAGAAATATGAAGTTATGCAGATCTAAAGCTAACCAACATTTGTAAACCACAATTCTAATACTGACCAAGTTTTCTAGCCAATAGGTTATAGAGGAAGCAGTTTATTATAATTTATAATCAGAATTTAAAATAAAAACATATGAAAAGTTCCTTAGATAGTATTTTCTTAATTAATAAAAGCCCATGTGAAGTCCCCACACACCATCTAAGATTTTTATCTTTTTCCTATTCTTTTCTTCCAATCATTACATCTTTTCATCAACTGACACTTTTACCATGCTGTCACACCTGCTTTTATTTCCCCATGTTATCTTCTCATCTCTGTCCACACGCAAATACATTTACTGTTATAATCACAATGTACTTACTATTTTTTAACTATGTCTTTCACTATGTGCTTACCGTTTCCATGTTACGAAATTTTCATTGTTGTTTTTCATGGCTGCCTAGTATCTCCTAATTTCCTTAAACATAGACTTATTATTGAACATTTAAGGCATTTCCTTTTTCTCTGCTGTTAAATACATTTTTATACATAATTTTTTCAGCCTTTTAAAGGGTTTCCTTGGTATAGATTTCCAGGAGAGAAAATAAGGGTTAAAGTACGTGAACATTTTTATGGCTTTTTCTTTGCTTAGTTATTTAATTATTTCACAAAAACGTGGGATCAATTTACACTGTTCTAGGAATCTGTGACTGCAGCACTTTTACAAAGACCTCACAACAATTCCCTTTTAGCTTTATTTTTTTTTTATTTTAACAGATATCAGTATTTCATTATTAATTATCAATAGGGTTGAACATTATTCTATACATTTATTCTATAGGTTTACATGAACTGTCTATTCATCTGTTCACATTCTTAACCCATTCTTCTATTTCCATCCATTTTTTAAAAGGTCTTTTTAATTAGCTGCTTGAGCCATGAACATAAATCTCTTAACCTGACCTAAATGCAAAAGGCAATAGAAGCAAAATCAGCACAAACTTGCCATGTCACCTTAGAAAACCGGGCTGTCACCAGAACCTCATTAACAAAAGAATAATCCCTCCAAGGGAAATATTGTCTGCTTAACTTAGTCAGTCTTTAGAGTTGAAGGAAGAAGAATATGTATTACTGTGGATTTGAGGGCCACACTTCATTAGGAAGTTGTACATTTTACTTTTAAATCACCAAGCAACTTTTCAACAAACACAGTGATTCATCATTAACGACAAAACAGGTTAATGTAATTAAGCAACTATCTAAGGAGTACGGAAAACCCATGCAGTTCGTTAATTCACCATCAACCTGATGTACACACTGTCCAGCACTCGTAGAAGAATAAAGGTTATGATCACTTGGATCTTGCATTTTCCAAAGTATTGGGTGGGGGACACGTCCCAGGTTATTTGACATCGCAGAGAAGGGCAACCCCACGGAGCACCCAGTGTTCAGGGGACTGGGCCGTCCTGAGATCCACGGCGGCGATGTAGTTCAAGTCCGTTCGGTCTGGCTTCTTGTAGATAGGGCAGGAATAACACCGAGGATCTCTTTCACCTACAAAAAATTCATAAAAAATAAAAAAACCTTGGTGAATTTCTAATTTAAGCAGCCCAAACAAAGTGCAGAGCCACATTTGTGCATTTTGAAGGTCATTCCAGCGAGAAGTGGGTTTAGTAGAAGGAAGGAAACTCTTCCTGAGGTCAAGCAATCCCCAGATGTGAAGTAGATGCGACTGCAGGTTTCCAGTGGTTGTGACAAGACACCGAGAGGTCCTCAGGTTTACCCCACTGGCCTCTTGTCCCATGTCCTTGACAGTAAATAACCTCTGCCCACATGACATGACCACGAACCTTCCATTGCTTCCTCCATCTCCTCTCCACCTGTCAGTTCCACATTCCCCCTCTACCCTTTCTCCTTTACTTCCCCACCAAATCATGTACACATACCCTCCATATTTTTCCCTTATAGCTTGCCTTTGGCACAAGGCACCTGTCACTTTTAAATCAGACATCCAGCACCAGTGAGCATTATTTCACTATTATTATTATTTCAAAATCCTGTCTTCAACCCCCTGTACCATAGTCCATACCACATTTGAAATCACAGGACAGAGGATGTTCCCCACTCCTACCAGATGTTGTGAGTTCTCCGTGTGTAGAGGAATAAAAATGCCCAGAAGCAGAGAGCCATGGCACAGTTCAGCTCCCTGAGATTCAATCTACCTTCTTGGAGTAGATGAATAGATGGAGTATTCAAAACCACATATGCAACGAAAGACAATCAGTGTATGTCCATCCCTCAAATATCCTCTCTAATGCATTCATTCTAACCCAAGGCTCACTTTCTCTGTAGCCTTGGGAATCCCATGATCAGACAGATCCAGGTCTGTGGGGCCTTACACTTACACAATTTGGGGTGAGGGGTGTCTTTAAGAAAAAGAGTAAAAATTTACAAATGCAAATTTCGGCTTTGGAAGGAGCCTCTGCATTGAGCAAGCCTGAGGTTTAAGCGTCATCAGCTTCTTGTTAAATCCACTCTGCCCGTAGTAGTTTATCTGCACATCTCATAACATCATCTCAAGAAGCAGTATCTTGTTTCCTCTTTTCTACCAGATTCTGAATTATTTCAGGACAAAAGTAGTGTCTGCACCCATCCTTGCCCTCCTCCAGAAGGCCAATATTATAAATGACCCTCACACAACTACTAAGACAAAAACACATTTAACTAAGAGGATAACTTTGCTTCGGTGAGTTAGTGTTAACACACATGGTCACTGAAACACAGAAAGTTTCTAAACGCAATGTTGATATATCAAACTTACTGAATTTATTTCCTGAAGCTAACTTGCTCAATAATTTAGCTTTTTCTAGCAAATTACAAAAGCAAGGCACTATCATAAGTTAAAGTTTCATTTTTTGAACCAATAAAACTTTCATCTTGCTGTACCATGTGTCTTTATACTTCCACTATAAATTTAAGGAATTTTATTGGAAGAAGTTAAACATTTGAATATGATAATATTATACATAAGCCTCAACATAAAATAAAAATTCTAAAGCAGCAATTCTTAAACAGGAATGATTTTACCCCCAGAGCACATTTGCCAATATCTGTCGATATTTTTGCTTATCACAACCGTGGGGTGCTATTGGCATCTAGTGGGTAGAGGCCAGGGATGCTGCTAACATCCTATAAAGCATAGGACAGCCCCTCACAACAAAAAGTTATCTGGACCAAAAATGTCAGTAATACCAAAGTTGAGAAACCCTGTTCTAAAACAAAGTCACAGATATTTTACCATACTTGAAAACTATGTGCTTGCTTAATCCCATGAAATTAATCATTAGAAACAATCTAAATTAACGTTATATACCTAATTTTTAGATCTAGGTGTTATTTTTTTAAATTACTATGAGACTATCATTAGTAATAATAATTAGGCAAATGTACAAAAAATTCTGATTAAGTGAAGGACAGTGAATTAGTGGAGCGCAGCTAATATTAACTATACTAACTGATATATTTAAACTCGTTAATGCTAGGATCTGTAAACATAAAATAAATATATAACTAATTGTTCTTCTTGATGCAAATTTGGCTAACAACCTTTTTATAAATCTTGAAATAAGTGATTGGAGTGTTACATTTGAACCAAATGATAATTATAATAATTACACCTTGGGAAGTATTTGATTACTTGGATTTTAATCCTGAAAGAAAAATAGAATTGGAAAAAAATAGCATTCTTTTCAATAAGCTGGTAAAAAACAATTCTCTGAAACGTTTATCCAGTTTTATTTATTTTTAATTGCTCCAGAACCGAAGGTGCCCACGCCAAGTCACAGCATGAAGCAAACTTTTGTAGCAGGACTAGAAGCCACTGAAAATATAATTTCATAGTGAAAGTGCTGACAGATGCTAAACAACCACATAAACAGATGATTTGAAATCATTACCCCTAGTTAGGCAAATAACTCTGAAGACAAAAAAAAAAACATGCTAGGTAGGTAGAACAAATCAGCTAAGTATGTTTAAAGCCTTAGGGTTCCAGAAGGAGGAGCAGAGAGAAGAGGCTGTATAAATTGCTGAACCAAATGCTTTAGGATCCTAAAGGTTTTAATAAAACATCTTGAGGGAATTTCATTTTCTAACTAACTTCCCTCTCTAGCCTACATTTTTCATCCAACTGCTAATATATCATCACATCATATATTCCTTCCAATATACAAAATAACCAAGTTACATAGAGATTCCCTATATAACCTTTAAATCATTCCTTTATTTAACCTCTCTTTTGTTAATAACATTTAAATTATTACATAGTGCACTGTTATATTTGATATTTCTTTTAATCCTTCAACAAGCATGTGTTACACATATTAGTAACAGTAATGATAATAAAATGATTTATTGTATGCTAACTATGTTATGGACCTTGTCAGTTTGATTCTCTCAACAACCCTATGAGATGGGTACCATTATTAAATCCATTTTCCAGATGAAAAAACTGGCACATAAGGAGGTGAGTGACCCGTCCAAGGTTACAAAGCTGCGGGTGATAAGAACTGAACCTGGCCAGAATGGATCAGGAGCCTGTGCTCTTTCTCAGCAATAGTTTAGGATGTACTGCACGTGTGTGCCTCTACACCTTCGCAGGAAGATGTGAAAATGAACCGCAGCTCACTGAATACCTGACCTCGACTTGTGGCATATTTGAGACTCCTCCAAAGCCACATGACTAATTACTAGGGTGATAAAGCCAGGAGAGCAACCCAAATATCCAGGCTCCTGGCTCACTTTCTTTTACCTGAGAACATGTGCTCCTCCCCCCCCCCCGGGGGGGAGGGGATGACCACCGTTAGCCTGCAGCATGGAGGGAGGGAGGCCACAGGGAACAAGAGCACACATCCACACAGAGCAGATGCTTTTACTGTGTCTACTTCACCATGGACCTGAGAAAAAGAAACTCATGACTTCAAAATGCAAGGGAGGGGCCAGCCGGGTGGCGCAAGCGGTTAAGTGCGCGCACTCCGCTGCGGCGGCCCAGGGTTTGCAGGTTCGGATCCCACGCGCGCACTGACACACCACTTGTTAAGCCATGCTGTGGCGGCGTCCCATATAAAGTAGAGGAAGATGGCCACGGATGTTAGCTCAGGGACAATCTTCCTCAAGGAAAAAAAAAAGGGGAGGAGGATTGGCATCAGATGTTAGCTCAGGGCTAGTCCTCCTCACAAAAAAAAAAAAAATGCAAGGGAGCTGTCCTCATGTTCAATTTAGCCTTTATTTTCAAGCTTCATCCCAGACACCGCAGAGACTCCCTAAATGCACTGTCTTAAGCAGAACACTAACCCCAGGAATTCCCAGAGGTTTGCATTCATCCCACAACAGACAAATGTGATTCTGATACCAGCTGTGGTAGCCAGGAGTTATAGGCAAGTTACATAATGTCTCTAAACCTTCATTTCCCCATCTGCACAATAGGCATGATATATCTTACAGAGTTGTTGTGAAGATGAAATAAGTTAATATATGTGAACGTCTGGCATGTATAATGCCTGGATGCAGTAGAGGCCTGAGATGTGTTAGATTTCTCTTCTCTCTCTCTATAGACACACACACACACACACATACACACACACACACACACACATATGCACATATACACACACACTTACCTTTTCACTAAAACAAATTCCCCAGACTCACGTTTCCCATAACTTGAACAGAGTTCCAGGTTTACACCCTGAAAGTGGATTAAATGCTATGGGGCTCAGGAGTCAGGAGGTCTCCACTTCCCGGTCACTGCATGGGGCTTTTCCTACCCCCAACCCCTCATCTGCAGGGCTGGATCAGGGTGGGTCATGGGATGTTCTCAGAAACACTTTTTCCCTAGCAGGAAATACCCTCATTACTGCAGGGACCCTGAGATCTTTCTCACCCTACTTAGTGACCAGAGGGACATAGAAGTCTTGCTTTGTTCCCCCAAATGTTTTCATCACTGTTTTCCAATCACATCGGCTACAGCACTGAAGTTCATTGAGAAGCATCACTCCGTCTACATAGTAAATCTGTGAGGAAACATATCTTTCCTGTACCTGCCTCTTTTTAACTTCCTTTGAGATCAGAGGAGCTAGGGTTGGTGTGGGTGGCTTTATCCTCTTGGTGAATTTAGTACTTTTTGGGTGACTTCTCACGATGTCCCAACAAGAAGTATGAATAAAATAAACATTTGGGGATACATCACTCAATTTTTAGAGTTAAAATAAATCTTTGGCTTCCTTTTGAAAACAAATAAATCAGTCCTGTACATAAAATTCAATGATGAATTATTTAAACTGAAAATTGCTCTTCACATTAATATAAAAACAACTCATTATAAGAATTCTAATTTTAAAACACTGCACTTTTGGAACGTCCTTGGTCATTCACAACACTACACCTCTTTACCTCAATTAGAGCCCTATTCAGTTCTCAAAATTGAATGAAAATTAGATTTACAGTATGAAAAGAGGGATGAGATGTTAGCTTTTCATCACTACAAAAACACATCTAACAACAAAGCTATTTGGTAAAACACGCTTCAACTAACTTCTACTGAAACCAAAAGGAGCATAAAGAATTAAAGATTTTTTCTCTCTTTTTTTTTAAGTACTTTGAAATTAGAAACTTTTTCCTTTGCTTATTTTATTTCCTCCCTTACCTGCTGCTAATGAGCATCACCGCTGACTAATGCCCAGTAGGGTGAGTACAGTTCATCTACAAAAATCTATTCTTAAATAATAAAGAATTGCTTTATTATAAAATTATTACTTTATTACATCCATGCTGAGATATTCAGTGTCATATTGCACTGGATTTTTACAATTTAGTCACAAGAAATAAAAAAGTAAAACACCTGACTCAATGTGAGACAGATTTTTCTTTCACTTTATAAGGAAAACATTTTTACCTGTTGACTAGATGCAATGATATGATAAAGCAAAATTTCTAAAATATTATTTTTGGCTAAAAGAACATTTGATTATTATTTCTATAAAATAATCACTACTCCAAGATTTCGCACCATCCTAGGAATCAATAAATACAAAGCCCCAGGCGGCATACTTGCCCAAGCCCAGGCAGACACATTCATCCTCTCAGATTCAACTAGGACACACTGAGCAACAACATGAGCCAAGAACTGTGCTGAGCCCCTTCTGTTTCTTTTCTGTGCTCAGCTCTCTCCGTAGGCTCCTCTTCCTTCATACAGCTTCTTTCTGTTCCTCAAACCCAGCATTTCCATTGCTACCTCACGCCTTGGCACAATTGCCTTTGCTCCTGGAGATTAGCAGGGCCACTTTCTGTCACTCAGATCTCAGTTCAATGTTCTCTCTTCAACAAGGCCTTCCTCGAACCCCTAAATTATCTCACTCCCTAGCATACCACGTGTGTGTTTCCTTTATCAAAACAAGAACTATCTGAAATCAGTATGTTCATTTATAGTCGATTGTCATTATTCATGAGACTTATGTATGTCAAGTCTCTATGAACACTGAATTAGCGACTCCCAAACCATTGCTCCGAGGGCAAATACAGGGTTAGGCTCCTGTGAGCCTCTGGTCGCAACATTTTTGTCAACCCATCAATACATAATCTTGGTTTACGTGTGTTTTCTGTTTAAAGACACCTTTTAATATACACTGTTGCTTCATTAACATTGAACTCAAGGCCAACAGCACTGTGCCTCATGCCTGAATGAAGCGTATCTAATACACGTATTTTCTCCATAACGCCCATCATAGCCTTCTTGCGCTTAGGAACACTAGACAGGCTTCAGCACTACACTTGGGGGCCATTTTAAACAGTGAAAAGTACAAAAATGTGAAAAATGTAGCACTAAATAAACCACAAAAAGGACACTTGTTTACAGTGTGAGGGCTGAAATAGGAAGGCAGAGTGTCGCCTTCGTCAACCTCAGCAGGAACGTGTGTGTCGTGTGACTCACATTTTTCACTGCTTCCTGCAGGGTCTGCAAATGACCATGAAAGTGCCACAAGCATTGAGTTGGGGGCTAGAAATAAATTTTAGAGTGTAGGCAAATTCATAAGTACAGAACCCATGAGTAACAATGATCGACTGTATTTGTTTGCTTCTTTTTCAGCTACCCTACCCTCTTTGAGACTGAATTCCATGAGAATGGGGATTCTGCCTGGGCTTTTCCACTGTTGCATCCCCAGCACTAGAGTAGTGCATGGCAGGTGGTCAAGACCAGATAAATGCTCACTGAATGACTGAGTGAACTAATGCTTATCTCCCTCAAGAAAAGTCTAACTCTAGCTCCCCGTCACACTCATTCTCGTCCTCCAAAGCACATCTCAGAAGCCATCTCCTCTAACCTCCAGGCCTAGCTATGTTCTCCTTCAGGCTCCCTGAGCACCCGGCGTGTATCTTTTTTGTAACATGCACCAAATTCTATTTTAATTATCTATTTACTTAACAGTCTTCCTCACTAGAGTGTGCGTCCCTTGTGGGCAGCTGGTTCATAATTATTTCTCTATCCCTTGCACTTAAGGTCCTCGCTGGTATATATTAGGCATCCAGCAAATATTTGCCTAGAAAATAAATACACACAGTTTATAAACTCTCTTCCCTTGACCTGTATTTCTAAATGTGATATTTATCTAAAGGTCCAGGATACTAAAAGCTGTCTTTTAAAGAGAGATTATTTTATCCCTTTTTTAAAGAAAAATCTTCTTTGCTTCTATGGTAAAATCAGCACTTCCTTGGAATCTGCTATCATGGCTACCTCTAGAGTTTATGGCTTATAGGACTCATTTCACTGTGTAAATGTATATCAAATCATCGTGTCATACACCTTTAATATACACAATTTTTATTTAAAAAATAAAATGAAGATAATTTCCTCATGTGCTGAAAGGTGGTTATTGCCGAGGAGATGTTAGCTGAGTGAAACGCAACCAAAGTCTCCAGAAACCATCAAACTAACAGTGAAAAATAGTCTAGGTATTTTTTTTTTTTTTTTTTAGTGAGAAAGATTGTCGCTGAGCTAACACTTGTGCCAATCTTCCTCTATTTTGTATGTGGGTTGCCGCCACAGCATGGCTTGACAAGCAGTGTGTAGGTCCACGCCTAGGATCCGAACCTGCAAATCCTGGGCCGCCAAAGCAGAACACACAAACTTAACCACTACACCACCAGGCCAGCCCTAGTTTAGATGTTTTTAAACTTGTCAAATACAGCTTTGATAATTTTGTCAAAGAATACGTGTGTGCTTCATAGAAGTGTTAGTACATATATAGGCTGAAATATGAATCCAGCAGTTTACCATTAGCCACCAGATTAAGCCAAACATTCCTGAATTCAACCTGGATTTCACAGCCTGGCTTCAATCTCTAATCTGGTAGAGCCACTGCCTCCAGGTGGGCCCTGTGCAGCCCTGCCTGGAAAGCCTTCTTTCTACCTCTTGCACCATCTCATCATACCAACCCTTCCAAGCCCTGTCCAGGCCAACTGCTCCTGAGCCTCAACCCCTGACTCCTTCATCCCACTCTTCCTCACCCTCCTTTCCCACCACTTAGTAACTATTCCAAACACTTGTTTCTTATCTCATCAGCTAACGTTTCATGAGTATCCATATCTGCTTTATTAGAGAGGCAAGAACTATCTAGAACCATTGCCTTCCAATAGCATCAAGAAAGTGCACAGCAGTCAATAAGTCCTCATTAAACACAGGTGTAAATGTCAAGCTAGTTGATAAAATAGTAAAATTTTTATTATATTATAACAAAAATAATGAGATCTGTGTTTATAATGTCATCCAATTTGATAATACCAACCACCCCTGAATGGGCACGACAACTTACTATTGTTCTCTGCATAAATCCTTATGACGGGCATCAACTCAAAGAGCACTTTTGGTTTGGACTCAGTGAGTTTCACGTTCCTCTTGTCCCAGCCAGCACCTTCCAGATATAGGCCGTAGACGTAGACACCCTCTGTGGGAGGGGCAGAAATGTCATCCTTCATCCACTTGGTGACTTCATTGCAAAGCACCATATTGTCCAGAGCCCAGCCTTTATTGGCCCGAGTTATTTCCTACTCAAGTCAAGAATAAAAGCAGAGGATGAAATCAACAATTAGAGGTTTGTCTTAATATGAAGAGCAGAGCAGTGATGACAATGTAGCCCCAAATTACCCTAAGTCAAAGGAAGCAGAATAGCATTTACAGAGTTAAAAAGAGTCTCTCATAGACAATACTCGTGTCCTCATTTAACACTCTACTTTAAAAAGAAATATGATATAAAGTAATATATAAAAATAACAAATAGATATTTTGATTTGAGCTAGCAAGCTGAGAACAAGTTGCTGGATTTATGTTCAGGACAATGTAACTACTGGTGCCAAAAAGAGAGAGTCATTCTCTGTCTTAGTATATCCTTTAAAACTATAATGAAAGAAGAAAACCTTGTAGAGGAAAATTGTAATAACACAACTGGTGCAAATCAGAGCTCTTACCTGTCGCATTGCAGTTAAAAATCCTTGGGGGTTAAAAAAGCCCGTCATCCAGAAGCAGTGGGGTCTGCCATTGAAAACCCAAGAGGTGAACTGGCAGTTTCTTTCTATAAGTTCAGTAAACCAGAAACCCAATGTGCTTGAAACCCAGGATGCCTGAAATGCATACATTAACACAACTAATTAGTTCAGGTTTAGTTCTTTTGTATAACTGGCTATGTTCACAAAAAAAATGATGAAATATCAATTTCACTTTTAGGATGTAAAAGTCCCTACGACATGAATTTCCCTTGGATTCTGACCTTTAAGTTTTCAAATTATTCTTCCTCTGTAATGATATTAAGATATAATAGAATTGGCTAATCATCACATGAATTCTCGATCAATTCAGAGCTCAGTGTGCTGTTCAAGATACCTGATGTCAATAGAATCACCTTCCATGTACGAATACATTCATTACCAATTCTGCTATAAAGCAATTAAAACAACTAATTGAATTAAATTTAACAGGTTTCAACTATTTTTCCTTAGGTTACATTTTCAATAGATATACTATAAAACAAGATTTCTATTTACATAAATATGCTCATGGCCTCATCAACACTTTAAAATACATTCAGTGGATGATAAATCGTAGAAGCCTTTCTTTACTTATCATTTTTAATGAGGCAAACATCAGTTATTTTCTGAAGTTTTTGTCCCTTAGAATGCACTTTTATTTCCTCTGATGAAGGAGCAGAAATGAAAACACAGGTCCTTTGATCATCAACAAATTAATTGTATTCATTGCCTGTAACATTCTGCCTGAATTCACGTGTGGAACTTCTATTATTACAATTGGCACAGATATGCCATTAATGTTAGGAGCAGCCACACTGGTAGATATCTCCAAATCATATTTTATAACATTTTACTGTAATTGCAATATTTTATGTATGAATAAATGTAGCGATCAACCTGGGTAGATACACCACTTGAATTTCAAATATCTTAAGAATTAATTTGCCTATTTTTCAAGAGACACTGAGATTCCAGAAAATGAGTTGTGTAAAATAAAAACCTGTATAAAAAGATCATAACTTAAAAATTAGGTAACTCATTCTATTCTCTCTTTATAGACACCTTAACTAAAGGAGATGTGTTTATACCACATTTGATCTGAGAGCACAGGGAACCATTAACGAGAGGGCGCCTCCTGGCGAGGATCCCTGTCCCAAAGGCTCCCAGGTACGGACAGAGCTGGGTGAGCTGGTTTAGGGGAGAATGAACCTACAATGGCCAGTGACCAAGTAGGTTCTCCTTCTGTCATTGGCAATGAAGAGAGGCAATTCAGGTAAGAAACTCTCCGGCCTTGGCAATGAATTTATTGAAGGTGAGAAGGAGAGGAAGGTGTCTGGTCAAAGCTGATTCTGAGTTTCTAAGCTGTGTGACTAGAAGGATGGATGGTGATGTCACCAAATAAGATGGAGAAGACAATAGGAAGAGTGTTCCCCAGGTACTTGCAGGCTGCCTGTGGGACCCACTGCCTTGGAATCTGCTGAAGTCCTGGGTGAGATATCAGAGGCTCTGCACTAAATAAGCCTCTTCTAAGTGACCATCAGTTCTAACCCCATCATGTCTCACCTTTCCATTTACTTGAGTAACCTCCAAAAGGTCAACCCTCTAGTCACCGAATGGCCCAATCTCATCTCTATATGCTGCCCTCCCTGTACATCTGCCAATCTGACCCAACCCCCAACCTTCCCACCCTCTCAAGTCTTTCCATTGTACCCTCAGGATCTTCAGTGCCATGATCAGCAAACTCCTCTAGATCCTTCACCTCTTCCCTGACCATTCCCCTCAGCTCCTCTCTTAACTGAAATATGCTCCCCCACCCTGACCCAGGAAAGACTGCTTCCTTTGCATCCTTCTCAAAATGTAGGCTACTGTTTACTGTTACTAGTTTCATAGCCCTCAGGACTAGGAGAGGAGTAAGTATCTTTGTTGTTTCTATTATTGTCAGGTCATCATTTCCCACTATTCTCTTCCTTTGAGTCTCATGCCATCTGGACATACAATCCTCATCCCTTCTTGTGTCTATCACCTACTGATCACTTCCTCTTATTTATCAAGGAATTTGGTTCTTGGTTCACTCTTTCACTCCATCCCCAAAATATCATAAGGATGATGATGATGGTGGTGATGGTGATGGTATAAATGCCGGTGGTGGAGGTGATGAAGGTGATGGTGATGGTACTGATAGAGGTGGTGGTGACAGAAGTAGTGATAGTGATGGAGGTGGTGATGATGGTGGTGGTGGTGATGGTGATGGAGGTGGTGATGGTGGTGGTGGTGATGGCGATGGAGGTGGTAGTGATGGAAGCAGTGGTAGTGGTAGAGGTGGTGGTGGTGGAGATGGTGATGGTGGTGGTGGTGGTGGTAGTGGTGGTGTGTGGTTTTAATAATAATAATAGCAAGCACTGACATAACACTGGCATATGCTGGGCACTGTTCTAAGCACTTTACATTCATGAACTCATTTAATCCTCACAAGAACTGTAGGACTTTTGAAGAAATTCAGGCACAGCAAGACAAGTAGCTTATCTGAGGTTGCACAGCTTGGATGTGGCAGAGACATGATTTGAACTCAGGTATTCTGGCTCGAGAGTCCAGCTCATAATTCATACACTGCATTTATTTACTTTCATTAATCATTCTTGGTGACACCAGGATCCATGTGAATGACCCACTGAATACCCTACCTTCTTATCTCATGACCTTTGATCTCTAATGATCTTCATGTCCTTCCATTTCATTCCCCTACCCCCACACTCACACTTGAAATCTTGTCATCATCAAACACTGTCCTGTTGGGCGGAGCACATTTTCTCCACAATTGCATTTTGTTCCAAAGAGAGAGAGCTCCACTTACACAACACTCCAGGCTCCTCTACCCCCTCACTCCCCTCACTCCAAGCAGGTAAAGAAACTTATCTGACTGGGAGGGGGCGTTTGCAGAGACAGTTTGTACTCATCAAATATCCCATGTGCCCCATATACTTCCCAGCCTCCCATGCAGTTGATTTGGGTCCACAGATCTAGTTCTGATCCATGGACTGAATGGAAATGACATTGGTCACTTCCTGACCCAGAAAGTTTAGACCCAGTACCTCATCCATCTCTCTCTTCCCCCGACTGTGATGACTTCAAAGGCCATATGATCCAGGTGGTACAGCCACCACCAGATGGCGAGGCCTCCACCAGGTAGTCCCAGGGTAGCTGTAGAGCTAAGGACTCACCTGACTTATGGAGGAAAACAGAAGTAGGGTGCTGCTGTACCAGCAAACTCCCAAAATATACGTCATTAGCTCAGCTCTGGGGCAGCAGGTGGTTAGGAAAGTCCTCTCAGCAGTGGGAAAGATGGAGATACACATTCGGAAACCTAGCCCCTTTCTCTTTTTTGGGGGGACTGAGATGCCTGCATAGTGCACACACTCTGCTCTGCTCCTGCATGCTCTAGTGTCACAAGAAGTCTCTGCAGGGGAGCCCTGCAAACGCCTGGATTTTGGACTTCCCACCTCCAGATCTGTGAGACAATAAATGCTATTGTTTAAGCCACCGAGTCTGTGGCAGTTTCTTATGCAGCCCCAGGAAATGAACGCATCTTCCAGTGCACTTGCCTGGCGAATGCCCAACATGGGACAACCTCAGTCATCCACCTTTCCCGGCCTGCTCCCAGTCAGCTGAGTCCCGCTGGAGGAAACTGCACAATGGCACAGACCGGGTTCACTTTACATTCGTAACTCCAGATTGCAAGTGGGTGAATCCTGTCACATTTCTCTACCTGCAGCTATCCCAGTTTCCTCCTTCTTCTGAACTTCCAGCTGTGGAGAGCGTATGCATTCATGAAGTAGAGTAGAAGGGAAAATCTTGGGAGCAGAGACATTCGGAGAGAGCTGCGAGGTCAGGACTTGAGTTCCCGTTGTGGGCGCAGGGTCACCCCAGGTGACGGCAGCAGCCAGGTGGAACGGGAGCACACGGCAGATCCAGATTTCTCGCGAAATACGGGATACAAGTACAGCAACACCTCCGACCCTTTTCCCATGTCTTTTCTCCACATAATTAATCTTGGCAATTTCCCATACATCTCCCCACAAGATGTGCTTGCACACACCACACACACACACACACACACACACACACACTTAAACACAGCACAAAGAAAAGAATATACTTTAGATTCCATTCCCTCAAATACACACATTTCCCTACTTACAAAGACATTCAGGTATTTATTTTACTTTTCGAAGTAGGAAATTATTTCTTAAAACCACATCTGTCATTTAGCACAATTACCAACAGGTAATCAGTAAGCATAGTGTTAAATTATCATCTTGTTATCTCGAGGTATAATCACATATCTACAGACAAAGCAAGGAAAAATGTTTCTCTTTGATGTGACTTTTGAGATCTGTGTGTGTGTGAGTGTGTGTGTGTGTGTGTGTGTCTAGGAGCAGTCCCTTCTATGAAACTAACATCCTGGGCTTTGAAGGCCAAGCGCTTGGGTTTAAATTTTGATTCTTGGGCTTCTTGGGTACGTGATTTGTGAAAAGATCTAACCTCTTTCAACCTCAAGTTCCTCATTTGTGAAATGAGGGCAATAAAATGCAAGATTCAAATGAAATAATGCATGTAAATTGCCTACTAGATCCCCTGATATGTGGGAGATGCTAAATAATTTCCTTCCCTACCTACAATCTAAAAATACAAGGCTATAAGGGGATTAGTCCCTAAGCAAAAGAACGCTTTTAAATAAATTATCCTTAGATGCTTTTCTGCTTGCCAATTACAACTATTCACAACAATAAAGTGATTAGGCAGAATAAGAGCAGACTTAAACGTACTTTTTTCCACCGAGCAGGAATTCTGGCGTCAAACATGCAATTCAATGCATCTCGTAGATTTTCACTCATGATGATGGTGCCATCAATAGCAAGTTTCAGTTCGGTCAGGGTGCTTCGGACCAGAGTGAGTACCCTCTGCATTCTGTCTATCTCCTGCCTGAGGAAAATGTTCATCGGCTGGAACGGCCCCATCTTCTTCAGCATCTCTTTGACCTGCCATGGAGATATTCAGCGCATGTTAAAAATTGGACAGTTACTAATGTTTATGCAACTGGTACCCTCGGGCTTCTGAAAAGGCCTGAAATTTTACAATGCCATAAATGGTAAGCTTTTATTTTTTTTACTGCCAGAAAGCAGAGAAGAAATAAAAAAGAAAACATCTGTTAGATGACCAGCCAATTTTTTATCCCATGTGGAAAAGAACAGGCAGCCATTAATTCACAAAAGAATATAAAATGTACAACCACACAGCCTTCCAAATAGCAAATGCACCTACTGGGAAATATTCACTTACTGCCAATCTCAGATTTCCAAACACACACAAACGCACATGTACACATACAAAACCATTCTGCTGGTTGCCTCAAAAAACTAGACTTTGTTTTAAAAGCTTTCTATTTTTTCCATTGGAGCATCCATTCATTCATCTACCCACCCACCCGCCCATTCATTTCCATCTTGCAAGTATTAATTGAGAGTCTTCTATGGATCAGATATTGTGCTAGGGTGAGTTGCTTTGTCCTAAGGCAGCACTGACAAATTCAGCAAAAGTAGAGAGACACTTCTAAACCCCATTATTTATCATATTTATTTAAGTAATTATTATTATATTTTTAGATATTTTTACTGCTTCATAAATATTTCAACCCTTGTTAGACAAGAATGACCTCTTTCCTGATATGATAATGAAAGGTGCTTATGAAAGCTGATAGTAGTATTGATTTTCTCCAAGCAAGTGATCAGAGTTTCTTCCCAGGGAAATAATTCCCTTGGTGACAGGTCCTTGAGTTCAGTCTGTAGTCCTAACAGCCAGAATGGCCTGCTTTGTGGAAAGTAATAGGATGCTAAAGAAAGAAAAGGCTGCAGGTTTCCTTTTGAAAACCAGGTGGAAGAGGGGTAATAGACAAAGAAACGTGGTGGTCCTGTGACAAAAGTATCACACAGTTAGTCCAGGTCATCTCATAAGACTCCATGGAAAAAGTAAGCCACTTACTTTTGCTTTTATCAAAGATTTCAAAATGTTACCATGGTAAATCTTTTCACAATATTTGGTAAAATGTCTAAAAAATTAACTTTCATAATCATACATTTTGCTTAGAAGTTACTCACCTATTAAAAATACAAATCAATTTTCAAAACCTATAAGATGAAGAAGCTGCAAAGAGCTAATGATATAAATATACACTCCCTGAAATTAAGAAGGCCTGAAATTTAAGTTGTGCATTAAATTACACAGCATTTATTTAAATAATCAGGCGCTTTACTCTAAGAATACATTACTTTCCTTTGAACAAATGACAACGTGAAGTACGTCATGGGAAAATTCTAGAAAAGCAATCCTAACCCATCAGTGTAGACACTTGTAATTTATTTATGAATACTAACATTATCATCAGGCTTCTTTATGATTATATTTTGAAATGATTACATTTATAGATTTAAAAACTTCTTTTTCTGGTTCTTCAGGAAGTGAATTTTTTAGATAATTTTTTAATTTCAGAAAAATTATAGTTGCCCTCGTTCCTCAAGCCTCCCAACCAGACACATGCACAGCTGACATTTTGTCAGGGTTTCAACTCACTTCAAATGGACCATAGTCTGGGGGCAGCTTTTCCAGCATATCATTAGCCAGCCGGGCCACCACAGCCTCCCGGGTCTCGTCCCCTCCTGCAGAGCTGTCCTGGGGCTGGATGCCCAGGATGGTGTCCAGCACATCCTTGCCCAGCTTGCTCTGGTAGGTGATGTCAGCATTGGGGTGCAGCCCGAACACCTCGGGGCTGTCATAGGTGGGCAGGCTCTGAAGGACAAGACCCCACGTAAGCACAGACTACTGATGCAAGCAGTTAAATTATACTGTCTTAGGAAATACACACGTTTTTGTTAGGATAAGCATTTACATGATATGTCTTACTTGTGTCAGGCTACAATCTCAATAATTTCTACAGAAAAGGGTCAAAAGTTTCCTTGAAAAAAATTAACATTGAGAAACATTATTCTTTAAGGTCTGTACCTCAAGTAAATTTAATCAGAAATACTGTCATGTTTTATAATATGTGAGATGGAAAGGGACCTGTGGATTGGTATTTTGTTTTGTGCAGATCTAATCTAACTCAAACCAGTTGTTTAAATGTTGTATAACTAATGGTTACTACGATTAAGACACCAGAAAATTACAGTTTTAACAATTATGACCCAAATAAGGCTGCAAGTGGGAATTGTACTCTCCTAGGGAGAAAGACAGAGATTAGGAAAAAAGAAGTATTGAGAGAGCAACAAAATCAGAGACAAAAACAGACAGCAAAAGACAACCAGAAGTAGAAGAAGTAGCCAAAAACTCCTTAAGCTATTTGAAAAAAAGAAAATTTACCTACAATTTGACGTATATTTCTTTGTGTGAATTGTATCCTTAACTTTATTATTGTCTTATTCATATTTTCCCTCCATTCTACTCCCTTATTTGATTCCTTTTTATATAATGTCTTCTTACAAGCTATCTCAACTTCATTGTGAAATTAGGTGTATATAAATAAATACATGGACAGGCATACCTAAATTTATACCTTCATAGGCATTTTTCTACTCAGTGCTAATGATTTAAAGACACATATAGTACAGTTAAGACATATACACTTGTTGATTTGAATGAATAAAAGTGTAGAGGTGGTAATATATGATAAACTCATTACATTTATATATCACAGAACCTCTAAATGTACTGATAAATTTAGCCCTTTGGGGCTGTTGTGCTTTAGTTTGTTGACTCTGAGATAAATCACAGATAGAGGCAAAAGAGATTGCTAAATAATGATCTAATGAATTCAAGGTATAGAGACAGGAAATGTAGTTACCTTGAAACACAAATCAAATTTTTTCCCAAGTTTCCTGTCAAAATCTTATTCCTTCTTAGAGCAGTGCTTCTCACTCGGGGGTGTTTTTGGCGATTTGGTGATGTCTGGAGACATTATTTAGTTGTCACAACTGGGTTGGGGGTGCTTCTGACATCTAGTGAGTAGAGACCAGGGAGGCTGCTAATGATTCTACCAGGACAGCCCCCCACTACAAAGAAGTATCCAGCCCTGAATGTCAATGGTGGCGAAGTTGAGAAACCCGGTCTTAGAGGAAGCTCTTGTACAGAGCGGGTTCCCGAACCTACTCATATGCTGCCCATTAGGCCAGGATTAAGGAACAGATGTCACAGGATAAGGCAAGTGTTTTGAAAAATAGAACAGACTGAGACTAGAGGCTGCCTTTGTCCTATTACCACAGGGAGCTGAAGTCTCATGGGTGAGAGTTCCAGGGGATTTGTGTAGGTTCTCGAGTTCTAAATCTGCCCCATCTATCATCTCCCCAAACAATATTCCTCACTGAGGCATTAAAAGAGAAGAGAGGGAGGGAATTCACACAAAACACACACTCAGAACAAATATAAACATTCTAATCATTAGATGAATATAAACATAGGAAGAAAGCATCTATGGTGGAAGTTTCAATATGTATCACCATTAAAGTTTATTTTAAAAGAAGTACTTGCAGTGTAAATAAATATTGGAAAGGTCAAATGGCTGTGGATATTTGCCCTATGCATAAAATTCTGAAGTTGACAAACCTGAATATAGTGAAGATAGTTATCCACCGTGCTGCATTTTGGAATATTATATCCTTGGTAAAAGCTGAAATTTGGTCCAAACATATTTTCACTGAACCAAACCTTAGCAAACGTGTTCAACAATCTCTTATCGTAGTCATCAGTGACTCTGCCTCCATATTGAATCTCCCCTATCATGTAGCGGATGGTGGTCCAGGAGACGCCCTGGGAAAATTTATAAAATAATATTGTAGAACTGACTACTATCTCATCCTCATTTTCCGTGCCAAGTAACATCTATGTTCATTGTCATCGATGTCATTCATTCATTCATTCATCTATTCATTCTTCATCAGTAATGCGAAAAGTCCAGAAAGGAAATGCAATAGGCAAACACGAACATTACTCAAAGTTCGTGTTCATGATTTGAGGGAAACTCCCTGATGCATTCATACGTTTTCATACTTTAATTTCAAAGGAAAAAATGTTCATTTTTTTAGAATATTGAGGCAGTTCTTTAAAAAGCACACACTTCAAAAGTAATCTAGACTCTTATTTTCATTTTTTAGGATTTTAAAAAACAAGTTTCCCCATTCAGTTTCCCCCCACCTCAACAGACCCTTTTAGGTTGTCTTATATGTAATGTCAACTTGCCTTTGAAAAATAAAAATATAATCAAAATTTGTCCATTTTTTACCTGAACTTAAGAGGCAAGTATGACCCAAGTTGCTATGATTTAAAGATTATGACTTTGCAAGCACAGAAAATCATCACTCTTACAGGATTTACCCCAAAGCTGGGCAGTCATGTTAGATCCAAGCCCACAATCCCCAGTGGCATGAAGCAGTGCACACAACAATACCTTTTTGATATCCATGTCATCCAAGTGGTTTTGGATGAACTGCACAGTGGCATTAAAGTCGGCTTGATTGAATTCATAGGGGATGTTCCACCCCAGGGGACCAAACTTCCGCCTCTCCTGGACCGTGGAGTGCAGGAAAGCCACTGCGTACAGCACGGGCTTCCACTGGGCCACGGTGCTCACATCCAGCAGGTCTTGGCTCACACCTGTCATGGCCAGTTGGGTGAAAAATTGTGTCATCTCTCAAATATCTTTATTTTCTGTTATTTTTATAAGTTATTAATTATTTTTGTAAATTCCTGATATTAAACATCGTTTATCATGAATAATTTTTATCACATTCATATGACAATTATAATTTAACTTTTGGGTGTCTGGAGGGCATTTTTCTCTGAAAGCTGCAAAGAGATTCGGGGAGTGAGGTCTTGCTAATATGGGTCAAGTTCCTGCTGATCTAACAAGATAATGTGGGGATAAAAATAGAGGTGGAAGAGTGATGGCAATAAATAAATACTACTACTACTGCTGATAATAATAATATATAATAAATGG
This sequence comes from Diceros bicornis minor, assembly GCF_020826845.1. Classification (NCBI taxonomy): domain Eukaryota; kingdom Metazoa; phylum Chordata; class Mammalia; order Perissodactyla; family Rhinocerotidae; genus Diceros; species Diceros bicornis. The sequence goes on along the minus strand of NC_080759.1, from coordinate 50,771,168 downwards.
AATAATTATATATATCATAATAATTATTATTATTTGGGGCATGTACTCAGGTTGCAATATGCTTTTATACACTACTAATAATTTAAAATTAATTAATATGGTTTATATAGAAGCCCACTGCAGTCTGACTATATGTCCCAAATAATTATGATTATTATATACGTATATATTATTATATATCTTTTCATTTGGTAATTTTTTTAACTGTCATGATCCTTCCACATCTATTTTATCCCCATATTACCTTGTAGATTGGCAGGAATTTGAGCCTTGTTAGCAACTCTAAAAAAAAATCTCTACAGATTTTTGAGATTGACATGTAACAATTATTATATTCATTATTATTATTAAGTACACTATTTTATTATTAAAGAATAAAATTTTATTAAATAAATAAATTTTATTAAAATGTATTCTAATTGTCCCGGATAGATTTTATTGTCCCTATTTTGCATACAAAAAAATTGAAACTCTGGTTGTTTGAGTGACCAGCCACCAAAAGAACAAAGCATTTGTTCAGGAAGGACCAGAATCAGGATTTCTGACGTCGAGGTCCACGCTCTTTTCATGACCCCGAGTTCCAGACAGGAAGCTATGAAGCAGAGGAAGCAAAGGCAAGGAGAATAACCTCAGTCCCAGGTGTGATTGGAGGGGCATTCTCATCTGGTTCGCGGCTATTGTTTGATTTCTAACTTAGCTAACATTCTGACATATGGCTTCATGAAATGAAAGCAGGCCATAATTTTAAAACAGCCTCTCCTCTTGGAAGAGGCTACTGTCCTACTTTAGGTATGGAGCATGAAGACCATAAATGATGAAATTATCAATTTTAGATGTTAACATGAAAAGGCAGGTGTCTGGCAGAGAACAGCAATATTGGGAAGTAGAGCAATATTGGGAAAATAGGAAAAATATAAGGTGGGAAATCCCAGCTCTGATGCCCTAACATTGCCAGAGTATATTCCACACGGAGCATGCCCAAGGGGTCTATCCCCTCCCATCATGTTAAATAATAGTACTATGTGCTATAATATCTCAGTCAATTCTGTTTTTACAATTTCTTTAAGAAAACAATTTAAGTACAAGAATCCCACAAACTTGGAAGTATTCCTTGACTTACCACCATATGTTCTTTTCAATCCTGCCCGGAGGCCCTGTGGAGGCTCATTGGCAAATTTAATGGACATCTGAAGGAGTGTAATGGGAAACTGCTTATGAACCTCAGTGGTCACCCATAGGCGGAAAGCATTGTGCACAATCTCAGTTTCTATAATTGTATCCATTAGCTCATCCATGAAATCGAGTCCCAGATGACAATTCTGCAGAAGGGCCCATCCTCCCTAAGTCAACAACAGTAAATGGAAATTAGGCTACTTTGTGTTTCACCCAGAGATTTAAATTAGTATGTTCTTTAGAAATTAAGTGAGGAAAATTTAATAGAAAACCACAATAACCACTTTAAATTAACCTAGGCCAAATCTAAGGATAAAATACTGTTTAACTGACATAAGATATATTTTTTTCTTGTTCCATGTATTTGTCCCACAGTATACTAGCATGCCAATTGTAGTAATAATATATGGTAGGAGTTATGAAAATAACCAAAGTCAAACATAAAAAGAGATAAAAATACTTCCAAGTAAAGATGGTTGCTTGAAAAGATCTGTTTAGCTCAGCTCCCTCCCCCAAACTCCATGAAAACTACAGTGAAGGGACTTTTTTAAAGGCATGAACTCTTAAGGATAAAGACAGTGAGGGTGAAAACAATATCAATTACATTTAAAATGGACTCAAGAAAGCAGAATTCGCAACTGGCATTTGGGGAAAGCTGAGACGCAGCCTATTTGTACTACATAACTCCCCAAACACTCAAGAACAGGTGACGAGAGGTCCCTCTGGAAGTGGAGTAAGAAGATAGGCTAACACAAGATTGCAAGTCCAGAACCCTGACATATTCCTGGCTCCCCTAAAGCAAGATGGAAAGCCGATTTTCTTTGGACAGCAAAACAGACAGGGTTTGGAGTAGAGACATCACCATATTAAGGGTATAAGAATCTCACTGAAAACAGGTAAAAGAAAGTTTGGGGCTGGCCCCGTGGTGTAGTGGTTAAGTTCAGTGTGCTCTGCTTCGGCAGCCTGGGTTTATGGGTTCAGATTCCGGGCACGGACCTAACCCACTCATCAGCCATGCTGTGGTGGCAACCGACATAGAAAGCGGAGGAAGACTGGCACAGATGTTAGCTCAGGGCCAATCTCCCTCAAGCGAAAAAAAAAAAAAAAAAAAGAGGAAGATTGGCAACAGATGTTAGCTCAGGGCTAATCTTCTTCTGCAAAAATAAAATAAATAAAAATAAATAAAGTTCACCACATGAATTTTGAGACCTACTCCTCCCTTCTCCCACTGAGTTTCCAGAACACTGGCAGCAGGGCATATATTCTCTAGAATGTGGAAGAACCTTCTCTGGGGAATCTGACCACTCTAAGAACAAGAGCCTTAGAAAATAATAAGCCATATCTTTCCTATAAATTATTCTATAAGAATAAGAAGTTTCCTTGCATAAAGCAACACAAGCAAAATTTTAGGTCACGCATTAATAATTTACTCAATATCTAATCTATAGAATACTTTGCTAAAATCATCTACAATATCCAGATCATAATCTTGAGTTGTTTTCTTGATTCTGTAATTTTGGATCATCTAGATTTGTCTAGTGCAGCCTGAGTTATTTCTCTTTCCAAGAAACAAAGCAAGCACCAGATCAAAAAGCTTAGTAGAGTTACACATAAAACTGATCATTTTGGAATTTCACACATTCCCTTATATTTTCTTCAGAAGTATAGAGCCCTGCTGAATAAACAAACTATCTAATTTTTGTCCTTTGAAAAATTTAATTGATACTGCCCAAAATTCAAAAAAAAAAAGAAATTAAATATAAAACATAACAGCAAAAAGCCTTTAGTTGCTCGCTTGCATCCAGCACACAGGTGAATCCTCATCTAAGTTTCTTAGGTAATAACTTGGATGCTTCAGTCTTCACCCAGGGAATCCCTCAGCCAAGATTATTCTTGGGTACTGCCGCATTCTGTACTAAATGTTCTGTGTTCTTCTTACTGAGTAGATCATCCATTTTGCTACTCTTGGGTAGTTGGTTCATTCTATCGTATTGCCTCAAACCTTTCTTACAAACTTTTAAAAAACCTATTGTCTCTGACAAGTTATAAGCATGCTAGTAATAGGAAAAACATTTTTCATTTTACTTAAAACTAAACCACTAAACAGAAAACATGAATAAACTGAAGGCTAAAAATATCCCATTTAAATTCTAATTTAGTTGCCTGAAACTATAATTATTAGTTATGCAATTATTTATTTTAAATTCAAGTTAAATAAGTGCCCTATTAATGTTAGTGTTTTTGTTCCAAGTACAGTAATAGACAGAGGGAGAAATAGAGGAGAAGAGAGGAGGGCGGGGAGAGGAGGGAGGGGCCAGGATGGAGGCCCATCAAGCCTTCATGTTGAACCAGACCTGGGATTCTTAAAGATAGATGTATTTTTTCATCTCTGGACACAATTCAATCACACCCTTTCTGCCCTTTCCCTCCCAACTGCAAACTAAGTGCATCAGACACAGCATGGCACACGTGAGGGGCCCCTCCCTTTCACCAAAGCTGGGGGGAGGGTATGGCTTGGGATGCAAGTGCCTCAAGGTAAATATGGAGATTCTAGAACCCAGTGGGCTCAGTTCTAGACCGGGGGAAAGGGACCAGGAGGTAGCACAGTGGTAAGGTTCTAGATTTAGAAGCCAGGACCTAAAACTCAGTGATTTCATGGCGGGCTGAGCAGTTGGCAGTTGGGAGAATGAGAAACAGCCAGTTCTATCCTCAGTAAGGGGATTCCCTGGAGAGCACAGAAGGAGTCTTGAAATATGGGGGAGAGCTCAGTCTCAGGGAAGAAGTAAGGTCTGGTCCAGAAAAGTCCAGAAAGGGCCAGAGAGGCATCTAGACCAAGACTGCATTTTCTCCAGTAGGAATGAGAAGCCAAGTGGTTCTGCCACCTTGCTTGGCCAAAGTGTGGAGGAAGAGGGGAGCAAGAGTGCAGGGATCCTCCAGGCAGAGCCAGACAGAAAAGGCTAGACCAAAGTAAATACGTGAGTGCCCTGTCCTGGGGCCCAAGTTCTGGAGTTGAAATGGAGGGCCTTCTGCATTCAATTAACTTGAGTCCATGAAAGTCCCCCAGCTCTGGCCTTGATTGTCCCTAGCAGGGATGCCATGTGGTTTCCAGCACTTAGAGGCTCCCACGCCAGGCCTGAGCATGACATGCTCTGTATGCTGTAGACTTTACAAGCCACAAAGGGCTCCAGGAGCCCCACCCTGGAAGGCGACAGGCCAGGTTTCCTAAAACCTCGGGCACTGTCTCAGGGTAATCACAGATTCCTGGCCTCTGGGCCAGGGGCCAGGCCTGGGGGACTCCAGGGCACAGATTATGCATTCTGGAACCCAAGAAAGGTATGGCATTGTGGATTCTGGAGTGTTGGGGACTCCAAGAGCAGAGCTAAAGTGGCTGGAATATTTGGGGGCAGGGCTGTGAAACCCACAGAGGTTTGGGATCTGGAGTGGGTTTAGCATTACGCGAACTGGTTGGGAAATAAGATGTTCTGGTTGGGTAAGTTTTCCATAGGTCAAAGCTCAGCATAAAAAGTTTTAAATTGTATCTGTTTTTCCACGAAAATTTTCTAGAAGACATCATACTTTTCTCTATTTAGTAAACAGCATGCAGTATGTAAATTTAAACTCTTAATGATTCATAAGCTCTTTCCTGCATTGCTATTCCATAACCCGTAAAAACAACAGCACAACACAAAAGTGGACATTTGGCCTCACATTTGCCATGGTCTGCTGTAAGAGCTTGCGAGCATGCACTTCCTGGCCCTGGCCCATGGACACATAACGGGTTTCTATTTTTAATCTCTTCCCCAAGGCGATGATAGAATCCGTGGGGTCTGAGCCCATAGACAGGAGACAGATGAGTGGCGTCCTCGGATCAGATTCCTCCCACGTCTTTTCCAAGTCCAGGATGACCCCTTCTGCATAGTTCGCTCCCATAGAGTCCGTGATGTACTTGCGGGCCTGCCAAAAACAGTACATGCGTCACCAAAACTAGTTCCAACTCCTTCATGGGTATAACGCAGTGTGCTTTCCAAAATTCAATTTTGCAGATTATCTCAATGATGTCCACAGTAACCCTGCCAGTGAAATAGAGCTGAGAATTCTTGTCTGTTTGAATCCCCATTCTGTAGATGGGGAGGCAGTGTGACTTGCCAAACTCACAATCATACAGTTAGAACCAGAAGCCAAGTTGGCTGACTCCTCATCTGGGATCTATAACAACACAATGGCTGCTTCCTGTTGGACATAAAAAATAAAAACATTAGGCAATTCTATTATTTAGAATGCTTTGAGGGAAATGTATGCATTCGAATCATCAAGTAAGCAGCACAATGTCTGGAATTTAATGGGTACTTATCAAATAAATAATTACTGAATGACCACTTACTGAATGAAATTTATTGGATACTTATTGAATTAAAGAATGAATTTTTTAAAGATTTAATCCATAAGTTTTCTCCTAATCATTGTCACCATCCCTTTCCGTTTTTGGTTTATCCCCTTTACTGTTGATTTTTTCTTTTTTTACTTAAATCCATGCTCACAATATCACAGACTTTGTCAAGTACATTATCAACTATATAAAAATATTTCTAATAACAACATAGTCCTTTTTTCAAACAAGGTAAAGAATTATTATTTATTTTTCAACAAATACTATTGTGAGTATGACCCTTGGTATAAATTCTCCCCCTGGTAAATAATTGGATTCCCTCAAAAAATTTTTTTTCTTCCTATTCTGATATCTTCTCCACCCCAAGGGGGTAAAACCCAAGTTTCTCTCCTCAGTGGGATTCCCCAGAAGAATCATTCTCGCATAATAAGCAGAGTCCAGCTGTGGGTGCAACATGACCCATAATCTTTCCAAGGGCTGGGTAAGCGAGCCTCCCCACTCCCATTCCTAGAGAAACACAAAACAGCTGTAGGCAGGACTTCCCTTAAATCAGAGAAGCTTCAGATAGACCTGGACCAAAGAGGAGGTGGAGATGGTTAAACTGTTGTCTTTGACTTAAAAACATCCAGAGTTTGATTTCAGTCAGTAATATAGGCTCTGCCTCCACTTTAAGTATCTAGCTACACTCTATATATCCTCGAAGTTATTGCCGTACCCCAGGTCTCTGATATTACAAATTAGGATGATGTCCCCTGCTCATGTTTACCATCTTTGCAGGTTAGAGTGGGAGGGTAGTGGCTACATAAGCGAATCTTCCAGCTTACCTCTCTATCTCCTCTCGAATCTTGGTAAGAGGCAAAATGGGTGCCAGCTGTCTAGACTGTTGAATGCCCAGAGTGTTTCTCCTGATTCCTTCTGGTTTGTGGACACTCCCCAAACAATCTTTATCATCCACATCACGGGGTAAAGGATCTCTTTTCAAAGTAGTCTGCCATGAAATACCCATCTTCCCCATAAGAATGCAAAGATAAAGATGTGCATTCCCATTCCCTAAACTCATAGTAGCTAATTCGGAAAGGGCTGGGCCATTTTGCTATGGGGTCCCTTCTCCTTCTTTCAAGTCATAATCCCTCCCCATAATGTTCAGGCCACCACATCAATGGCAGATTAAGAGGCATGCCAATTTGGTAAAGTGTACAGGTTTTCCTGCCTTGGCAATTATCTCTAGATGACTTTGGGGAAAGGCACCCCACCCGGCCTCCCAAAGGTCCAAGAAGCGGCAGTTGGGGCCCCGGCTGGCAGTGTTTGGCCAGTGGCAATGAAAGAACCCTCTGGTGCATGGGCCCCCCACTCACGGAGATGATCGCCCATTCCTCACTTCTTTACTAGCTTCATTGCTTGGGAGAAGTTCTGATGAGGTGGACTTCAGTCCAGTTGAATTTGGAGCACAGGATGCCATTTATTTTTGTATCTCAATATTTCTTCTAGATTGGCCACATCCAGTATCAAATTCTCTAACCTAAGTATAAATGCCTGCACATTTTTTCTGCAGGCCTCTGACATGTTCTTTGGCTTCTCTAAAAGTCTTCTCTAGGTATGCATTCAGTCACAGTCACTGAGGCAGTGTGCTTTGTGATCAGGAAGGACTTCAAAGGCTGGATGCTTAGGCATTCTACAAGTTTCATTCTCAGCCACGGGTACTCGCCAGCACTGCAGCATCTCTATAATGTACCTCATCGAGATCCAGGTGCTTTCCACTCTGGGAGAGTGAGGAGTTCAAAGTGGCCAATATTGCCATAGAACTCAGCATTGACCCAACATGGACATCACCATCCACGTTATGAGCTAACATGCTCTGTTGCATACATCAGGGGCCAGACGGTAAATATTGTAGGCTTTACTGGCCACACAATCTCTGTTGCAACAACTGAACTCTACCATTGCGGCACAAAAGCAGCCATAGATAGTCCATAAACAAATGAGCATAGCTATGTTCCAATAAAACTTTATAGTCACTGAAATTTCAATGTTATATAATTTTCAAATATCACAAAATATTATTCTTCTTGTGATTTTTTTCAGGAATTTAAAAATGTGAAAACCATTCTTAGCTCACCAGCTGAACATATACATGCAGTAGACGAAATTTTATTAGTGAGCCCTAGTTTGCCAATCCCTGTAATAGACTATGGGGAAGTCTATTTTGCAATTAATGGAAATTATGACTGAAGATCCTTTCTGGGGATAAAATTCTTGTTCCTGGGAAAAAGACATTTTATAATAGGGTAACAGCCATTGGTTTAAACTGTGTCCAAGTTTAAGTGTTGTAATGAGTCTGCGGCACAAATACATATTATGTGAGGATACTCAACCGTTCCAAATAAGCCTGCAATGTAGTGAGCATGGAAAAAAAGCATGTGTGTGCTAGAAAAAGTATGTGCTACAAAGAGTGCATTTCTCCGTTTTATAAAACTTAAACTCCAATCCAACACCCTGCACTGAGCAAGTAACAGCAAATAAACTAGTTTTAGGACTTTACAGCCTACAGGGTGATATGAAACCCCACACAGATTATTCTTGCAGGAATATATCAGAGAAGGCTCCCTCATGAAAGGAGCATTTAAGGTGATGCTGGGATGATGAGTGGGATTTATCTAGACAAAGAGGACAGCTAGGAGAGTCAGAGTGGTGAGCATTTCATGCAGAGAGCACATACGCAAGACCTTGAAGTAGAAAAGAGCAAGTCACCAATTGGGGACAGAAAGACATCCAGTATAACCCATGTAAGATCCCAGTGTGGGCCAGCCAGGCTTCTGCACAGCCTGCTGATCTATAAAGAAAGCTAACACCTCATTCGCATGAATGGAAATAGAGTACCACATTTTCACAGGTTACTCTTCACACAACCCTGAAGAACATTTTTGTCCCAATATCTGGTCCCAATGACACAGACTCAATCTTTGAGTCAGGGGGAAAAAACTGAACAAATAAACCTCTTTACCTGTTCTGACCTCTCTTTGTTGAGTATTTTTGAGACACGAATGTGTATGTAGCATGAGATGCCCTCTGACAGTGTGTCATTCTTGCAGTTGAACGTCCCCTGATGTGGGTAGTCATGCTCAGCGAAAATGCTGAGAACAAGCCTGATGCTGCTTATGGGGAATGGGAATTGAATGCATCAGCACTGCAGACCTCCTAATATGCTTCCAAGAAAGTATCTGGTTGAAAATCACCAGGAATCAAAAGGAATCTAATGCGAGAATAACAACTTCAGAGGAGAGAACATTTTTCCAGAGGAGTCTTCCAGATCTTGTTTAAGACTTGGGTGTTATCAAAAGGGTCATATTAAGCCATTAAAGGAATGGAATAATCATATTTCCATTCCTTTTAGAATATGAAGGATGGACTAGAGTGGGCAAGAATGGACTACAGCAGCCCACTTAGGAAGCCATGGCTGTCATCAGTCTATGGATGACAGAAGGCAGGATGCAGATGACAAAGTAACAAAGGAGTGGGGGAGACTTAAATTTCAGCATTGAACCAAAGGAAGTGTTACGGGTTAAAAAAGTGGAAAAGGGAGGGAAGGAGGGAGGGAGGATGGAAGGGAGGGAGAAAGGAAGGTAGGGAGGGAGGGAGGGAGGAAGGAGGGAAGGAAGGAAGGAAGGAAGCAAGCAAGCAAGCAAAGAGGAGAAAGAGAGAGAGAGAGAGAAAGAAAGAAACTAAAAAAGGGAAAGCAACTACGTGACCCTTCTATACTGCCCTTAAATAAGGCAATTGTTTGACAACTCATTTGGGTAGAATAAAAGTAATAAAGTTGAGAAGAAAAACTGAAGGAAGGGTGATCTCAGTGCCCTGAGTTGCCAAACTCATTTTTCTTTTCTCAGTAAATCATTGAAGCTAGTTGTTTTCATGATTTCACAGTACCTAAGTGGACTTGGAGGTAGTTACTCCATACGTTTTTAATGCTCCCTCTGGAGAGTGACAGGAAAAACTTCCTACATTCTATTACAAACCCAGCCTATTGCTACTCCATGGTTTATGTGAAGAAGCCCTTAAGGAATCAACCTATGCTGAATATTAAAGTTAAATTTTTAATCGTGAAGGCAAGACTCAACAAATCTTTTTAGTGGGTAAATTTCCATGATGGTAGACCAGCAGATTAAAAGTCTATGAAAAGATGGATCTTCTGGAGGCAGGATTTACATTTCAACCACAGGTAAAATTTTAGGCCAACCTACTTTCTTGCACCGAGGGTTGTGACATGTTCTGGGGAAATGACTACGGGTTTGGGAATGCTACACTTCCCTCTAGTCTATGTCTCCTCCATAGTACCTTCACATCCTTCCTATTAAAGAAACATTATTTTATTACTAGCAAAATGGAGCAGCCATATCATTTTTGAGTTAATATAAAAATGATATGGAAGAACAATACATTACTTTTATGTTATACTTATACACCCACCTTAAAAACATGGTTTTCTCACTCATTCTTATCGCACCATTTAGACCAAGTGATTATTAAATCACTTAGCGCAAATGCATATACCTCGGTACGTTTACTTTTTATTTACTTTTTCATTTTTCACATTTGCCTTGCTAGAAAATTACATAGAAGCCTACAAGAAAATTCTCATTGGGATTAACATTTTAAATATTTCTTTAAATTTAAAAGGAAATTCTCCTTTAAAATATTCTTCTATTCTTTTTGATATGACCTTTTTACCTGGGCAATGGTTCTGTCAGGACACCAGGATCTGATAAGGAGAAGACGTCTAAAGCAGTCAAGAGATTTATCATAGGCATTTGGAAGAGGTTCCTCCTCAGGGTTTTCCTTATCAAACCATATTTTCCACATTTTCTCATTTCTTGATATCTGAAATACCAGGGGGTAAGAACTATTTCACACCACAGAAAAATATTTCAGTAATAGTTCACAGATATTTTTCATCAAACCTTCTGACCATTCCAGACATGTGTGAGTGATGTCCTTTGACATTTTTTAAATGTTATATTCCAGTATAGTTATATTCTAGTATAGCCAAAAAGTTTGAGAGTTTAAAATCAAACTTGCTTGATTTGCTTGTGATTTGCTCTAAAGTCAGTCTGTATCAACACTAGCCTATAGCTAGCTTTCAAACTAGGGAGAGTCCTGGGGTGTTTAATTTCTTCTACACCTTTGTGGTATAAAAACAAATTTATAAAGAATAAAGAAGTCAATGGAAACTCATCTTTATTATTTTAAGGAAATCTGATTTTCTCCATGAAATCCTTGCATGATCAGGAAGCAAATCTCATTCACTTACATGTCGTCATTTCCCAGGACCACTCTTAGAAGAAAAAAACACATTTAATACATTCTTATTATTGAATGAAGTTTTTTGGTCAATACTCTATTAATCTAGAGTAATTTGAAATATAACATTTAATATCATCATCAAATGAATAATCAGACACTTGCTTCCTTTAGGCAGTTGATAAAGGAAAAGAACACAGTCCGTTATCCTTTGGAACTTAAAAAATCAAAGAGAGATGAGCATTACATGGGCAAGCATCTCAAAAACATAGAACAAACAAATAATGTCTGCAGATAAACACAATCTTATGTTCTCTGGTACATTCCCTTTGATTAAAGCCCCAAGAGTATTTCTTGAGGTCTAATCAAAGAAAAAACCATTCAGGTTTGTATTTAGAAAGTATCATGTAAGAATAAAAAATAATAACCTCCTTCAGTCATGAAAGACTACATAATGTGGAGGGATTGCAGGCATAACATGTAATCTCCAGGAGATAGCAACTTCAATAACAGATAATGGTCTGGGAAAAGGGGAATAAACCAGAGTGCATTAAAATCTTCCAAATGAAAGTTATTTAACCCAAAAGAATGGTTTGTACTCTAATTACATGGCAATCACCAGTTGTAAGCCAAAATATAAAAATATAGCAGAATTTAAGCTTCTGGTCAACTTAAACCGGGAAAGTCAAGAACCAGCCTTAGGACACTTTCTGGTCAAAAGGAAGCCTTCAACTTGTAGCTGAATAAAGCCACCTCGTTATCAATGTGATTTCTCTCTGATCATCCAATTTTCAAGAACCTATTTCCTGGCTTGTCCCAATTCAACTCTCTATACCCAATTTCCAGGATCCCAACATATACACAATTGATGGGCATTGACTGATTATGCAAGAAAAATAACTTCTAAAGAGAAGAGGCCAAGTGTTTGCATTCATACCCAGATGCCTAGCTAAGGCAGGAGAATGGGAGGAGCAGGAGAGGAAGAAGATGAGATGGAGGGACAAGAGGCAAGGAAGGATAGCTAGCGCTTAGGGGCAAGCTGTTCATATTTCTTTTCATTTAATCTCTAGAAAAAAAGCAACAATTCCTAAGTACACCTAAAGATTTAATCTACTTGAATCTATCAGTTTTTCTACTTGTAGATCTCCAATTGGTGATACTGACATACGGCCCAGGATAGCCCTAGTTAAACTTTCTGCGCAGATAATTTCTTCCTGCAAGACTGGTGTGCAATGGGTGAAGTATGCTTTATCAGAGTGTGAGCGAGCTGCGAGGAAGGTCAAGCACAGGTAACACCATTTTAAGAGTGACAATATTAAGAAATCTCTCTCTTTCACAAATATTGTAGCTAGTGATAAATCAGAAAGGTGCTCACAGTCATTATCTTATGTTTATTCAAAGCACAAGTTACCTGATCAAGGATATCTGAAAACTGTCTAAGTTTGCTGAGTTCCACCAAATTCAGCCAGGTCATGTCCAGGATCCATTTAGATGGCTTAGGAGGACAAGCTTTAAGGTCCAATGAGGCACCACCTTCCAAATTAAACACATAAAGTTATCAGATTTTTCTTTCTTTACTGTAAAACATCTATTTATAAAAACTTTTGCTTAAACTATTTTAATTTCAATTTTACTACCTTGACATTTATTAAGCTCAGAAATATAAATCATAGTGATGAACAAACTTTAAAATTTAGTAAAGGAATAAATGATTTTAGAAAAACACATTTAAGAATCAGTAATATAGGTTTGGAGCCAAGAAGATGCTGGATTCTGTCCTAGCTCCACCTGGCCAAGGTCTGGGTTATCTGTTTGAGCCTCTGTTTCCAAATATGTAAAATGGGAATAATTAAGCCTGGGTATTGTGATGATGATAGAATGACAGAAAATATATGTGTAAAGCACACAGAACAGGATCAAGAACACATCAGAAGGTCAGTGAATGAGCACCTATTGTCAATATTAAGAATTGCCCAATGTTGGCACAAGCTCATTTTAAGCAGAGAATTTATCTAGAAATGTTAGTAGCACTACACATGCTTGAAGGGTTCTCTTCTATAAATCAGTATATTATTTACATCCATTTTGAGCACACTCCAAGGGCCCTGTGCTATATCACTTACATTTGGTCAATCTAACCACAGCAAACATCTCCACTGGGTACTGACTGCTATCTTTTTGCTGATGATTTACCTAAGTTCACGTAACTCATATAACTCTCACAGCACCATAAAATAAATGACACCTTAAAAATGTTATTCTTGCCCATCTCAGAAAACCTAAATGTGTGAACAATCATATTTTAAGTCAAATAAAGAGTTAGCAAGTCATCTATAGGATAAAATATGTTGTTTAATAAATAACATCTATTAAAGTGTTTCAGGGAAAATATGCTGTAAGCATAATTCTTAAAAGGATATAACCAACCCACTGGGCTACTTTTAAAATCCTTTTCTGAACAGAGCAGATCATAAACAAATAATACTCAAGCTATTTATTGAGCCGATCTCTACTTCATCCAGGCACCATGGATCCCATTAAATTGCTATCTTTTGCCAAATCCATCTTAGTATATTTCCAACAAGGTAAGTGTGGCCTTGAAGCCATTTCAATGAAAATATTAGCTCATAAAATCAAAACAGATTGCTTTAATGCCAGGGAGCAGTTAAAGACCTAAGGACAATGGCATTGTGTTGAAAAATGTCACACCAACTTCCATGGAGACTGCCCATTTTCCAACAAATTGAAAAGAATAAGGTATTCACCAGGGGTTTAGGGAGAAGCTATTTATGGAAAGGAAAGGGTGTTCCCTGCAACCAAAGCATCATTCATTGTTTAGTTGAGGGTAACTGTGACACAAATATCTTGCCTGCCTTAAAGGTATACAACGGGCCACAAACAATGATTGTAATGGTGGTCGGCATATTCCTGGGTAGTATAGCACCAGATTAGATGGACTCCAGATGAATAAACAGCTGGGATAGGAATAATTCAAAATAAATTCTCAAGATGATTGAGAATTATGCCAGTCCCTTCACTCCTCAAACCCTTGCTTTGGGAAAAAGTGGGTTTAAATTTCTGCCATAATACTTTGTAAAAATGATACGTGCTTATAATGAAAGATGTATACATTATACCACACAGTCACAAAGTGTCATAGCTAAGGCAGACTTAGAAAGTTGTCTAGGCTGATCTGTTTGCATCTTAGAGTAAATTAAAAGACCAGTATCAAAACACTATGGCTATCTAAATAACATTTTTGAACAAGAGATTTTAAATTCCTTACAGAGGGAGTTCATGTCATTGGGTAGCTCTCACCAACATAACTAGCAAAGGACAATCTTACAACCTAACTATGTTCCAAAGTTTCCTCTGAAAGTCTGTTTCATAAAGCAGCATTATATTGCTGTTGAACGCCAAAGGCCCACAGAAGCCTGCCCAACCTACGCAAGCCTCAGACTGATTGAAATAAACTAAAATACTAAAGATAACATGACAATGCTTATCATTTGCTGAGCATATTCTATGTTCCAGGGTTTACATAAATTGTGTGAATTCTCAATAATCCTGTTACGTAGATTTGACTATCCTTGTTTTATAGATGAGAAAACTGAGGTTTGAAAAGGTTAAATAACCTGCTCAAGACTATTCACCAAGAAAGTGGCAAAGCCAATATTTTCACTTAGAGTCTTCCTGACTCTAAATCCCATGTTTGTTATCATTATGCCAAACTATAACACGCTTTAAGTATTCCAACCAGACCTGGATGCTATGTTCAATGTCATTTCTTTCAACAGTCTTCCTCTAAATGCCCCCAGGACCAGCGACCCCTGCCCACTTGTCTATCTCTCAGGCAGGCCTACCCCCTTAGAGATCCCATTAAATATCCCATTTAAAATCTTACACCTCCCCCACTCCACACTACCTGTAACTCCCCACCTTCCTCACTCTGTTTTGTTATTTCCATAGTGATTACTAGCTTCTCACATACTACATAATTTACTCATTGTTTTTTTATGTATCCCAAGTGCTATTCTGTGTCCCAGCACACAGCAGGTTCTCGATAAATACCCATCCAATAAATGAACAAATAAAATATCTCATGTTAATGCAATCTTCAATGAAATGCAAGGAAACTGTTATAGCCAGGAAAAAAAAATACTGCAGAGGACCTTCACAATAATTCCTACATCTGCACCTGTGTACAAAACTTTCTATTGTTATATTGACCTTTGATAAGAGTGAGAAACTCTTCATGCTTGACTCGGTTCCTCTGGATGTCAATCTTCAGGGTAAGAAGCAAGGTGAACAGGAATTTGTGCTCCTCATACAACCCCCGGGCGGTGTATTTATAAACCTCATAGGTCATGTGCTCAATGATATTAGCAATCCTCTTGCTTGTAATTGGGCTCTTGACAGACCTGGAGGAGAGAACATTTACATCAGGCTTATCCCACTGCCTTTTTCAATTGTCCATAAAACAACATCGTTAATGGAGAATAAGTAAATTTGGAGGACCAATTCTTATTTTTTACACATCAAGAGTAAGCCTCCTAAATCTAAAATAACAAGCATTCTCTCAACACGAAATAACATAACAGGATCCTAATGTTGCCTAAATCAATTTCACCCACAGGGCATTATCACTCACAACAATGTCTTGGGGATTTTCTTGTTTAACAGAATCACAAGAAACCAAAGGAATCAATCAACGAATGAAGAGTTGGGAGAGCTTTCTCTGAGCATAACATGACAAATGAGAATGATTTGTTAACACACTGGTAATTACACTAATCTTAGATTACAAAAGAAAAAGACTTTTAGTAGCAAAGAGAAAGGAATTTGTTAACATAATGTCATCATTCCAGCCCACAGATATGGAATTCAGCTCAGCTTCCTGAGTTCAGACGTACCTGGCTAAGGAAAGGTCAAACAAGCCGAGAAACTGACGGAGCGAAGTCTGATACATCTCATTAACCAAGCGCATCTCGGCGATGAGAAAGTAGAGGATGCTGCCCCGTGCAGCCACTAGAAGACAAAGAGCAAGGCTGCAGGGTGCTATGACGGTGGAAAATAAACGACCCATGCACATATCAGCCTAAACGCTAAATGAAAACAACAAGTTTTATTTTTATGTCTTCTTAATGACTATCGACCAGCAATGGGAGTCGAGAGAAATGCTCATGTATATATATTTAATTCTTACAAACATTGTGTAAGTAGTCTGCTATGTGTGTTTATCAAAGGGTCACTTTCCATTTTAGAATTTCTAAATCTCTCATAAAAATTATTTTACTGTTTTTTATAATAAAAGTAGAAAAGATAACCAAAGGGATAGCAAAGATTATCATACCCAACAAATTGTGTCGGCATTGTAAGGATCTCATTCTTAAGCTCCGTGAAGAAGCCCTGACTAATCTGGGCCTCAAGTTGGCAAAACAAGGCATCGCAAAGACGATGTTCCTGACTCTCCATCAGTAGATGATATTGTTTTGATTATTTTTCCAGGAGGAATGATAAATTACTAAAGGAAATGGAATTCTTTCGGCAGGTTCCTCTTGTAACCAAGGAACAACATTGATTTGCAAATCGGTGGATAAGACTGAAGAGGTCCCGTGAGACCAGAGAACCATCTTCCTAACACAAAGACTACAAATAAAAGACTGGTTCACCATTACCAAATGACAAACAACTAGTGCACAGCCCTAAAATGTTGCAGTAATTCCTCAGTTTTCACTAATTTGTACTTAGGTGTTCTTTAAAAATTCTCCCTCCTTACTTTCTAGTTTAAAAATAAGTTCATAAGAACCTTAAAGGATTTGCCAACTATAAGGAACTACAAGCACCTATAAAATTTACACCATTATAAAATTTTTTCTTCTCAGTGTTACTGAATATTTCCCAAAGGAAACATAAGTGGCCACCCCACCTCGCACGGTCATTTGCATAATGTCCTTACTTCCTTCAGTTTCTCTCATTTTCTTTCTTCCTTCCTTCATTTTCCTGTGACATTTGTCTTTCATTATCAAACTCACCAGGTCTATATTCCTCCCGGGCTGAGTTAATTTGAATTTCTGTCTCGGCCGAAATTTCCAGCTTCTGTGTCACCTCCTCGGCTGTCTTTTTTGTGTTACTCAGCACAACAATGAGACTCTCATCTTCCACCAAGGACCCCTGGGTACTGGTCAGGCGGTAAAGCAAATTATCTTCTAGCTCCTTCATCCTTCTTTTGTTTGCAGTTACGTCTTCCATAAGATGAGTTCTTTCTTTCTCCAGTTCCTGTTAATTTGCATAAATATATTGTCTTCCTTAATTAACAACTATTGTTTGACCGCTCCTTAAAAAGTGAACCTACAGGGCTGCTCGCAAGCTCCTGGGCTGTACTTATTATGTTTGACTGCAGGAAATACGGACATCAAAATAAGAGGAGGAGAACTGATGGAGGAAAGAAGAACTGGCGGCAAACAACATGAAATTGGCTAAAAATATTACCAATATGCCCTTTACCATCTATTTATTTCCTAAAGTCAAATCATTTTAAGTGACTTTTGTGATTTAAGCTTGTTTCAAAGGTGAAAAATATTCGAAAATATATTGAAATACATTTGAAGACCAATATATATGTCTCGGATTAAATACACTTACTTCTGTTTAGTTTCTTGTTTACAAGAGCCCTGTTGTTTGAATGAGATTATCTTCAACTTGCTAGTTGAAAAAGTATCACTTCTGTGAAAAGCAACTGTCTAAAGAGTTAGGTAGGCCATCTGTGCTGCTCCTGCAGGTACCCTCCAATTAAAAAATCATCTTAGCTTGAAAAGGTGCTGTTCACTCCAAGAGAAGTAAAGTTCTGTATCTTTCCAAAAGGACCTGTATAGATAGCTGGGGAGAGAACGGCCCTGGAAGATTACTGTCCTTGTCGGCTATTTCTTCCTCTTGGTAGTTTGGAGAGGCAGAGGCAGTGGAAGAGAAGGAAAGAAAAGATGAGGCTGGTGAAGGTGGGTAAGGAGGAAACGGCTATGACGCGGAACACGCCAGAGGAAGCGTGAAGCCCAGAGGCTGGTAGACAACAGGGCAGATATGCTCCTGGCACCAAGTCAAGTTGTGCATGAAAGTCAAATTGTTTTAGGAGAGACTCTAACTTTGAAGCTAAAAAAAAGAAACAAAAAGGATTTTGAGAAGAAAGGACAATGAGTAAATAGTATTTAAAAATTTGAAAAGAAATATGCATTAGCGAGTTCACTTGAAAAGCTTTCTAAATATAGTGTCCATTGACAAGGTATCCATGCTTAGCCACATTAATAAAATAATGCACATTTTGGTATAAATACAAAATGGGAAAACTAGGGTTCAATGCAGGTGACTTCAACATAAAATCACAGGAAAGCATTGTTGGTAGTTCCGGTTGTGACTTGGTGCAGCCGCCTGGGCAGGTGGTACCAAGCTCAAATTTCTAGAGCACTTCAGAAAGATAAATATTTGACTGAGTATTCTGAATATGGTGCAGTAGGTTTTATAGATTCTACTCTCAACTGACAGAACTAGAAACCTAAAGTTATGCAGTGATGAATCATAAGAAATCATATAAAATACAATGGGATTACTCATTAATAACATAATTAATTAGGTGACTTACCTTTGTTCTGATCCAGAACTCACACAAACATCAAGGGAAGGGAGAGGCCACATGTAGCCAAAACTGCCATTGCTGATTGCTACTCAAGTTATTTCACTTTAGTGCTTAATACATTTATTCACTTTAGGACTTTCTTTTTGAATATGAGAAACTTCTCCCCATAACTACTCCACAAATTACATCTTGTTTTAAACACTATCAATACGCTGATAACTCCCACACTCATATCTCAGCTCTTCATCAGCTCCAGATCACACACCCTTCCAATGTCTCCACCCGAACATCTAAGAGATGTCTCCTACCAGCACCAGCAGCAAAATGGAACTTCTGATCGGATCCCTGCAAACTTGCCCCACCCCGGCCTTCCCCATCCCAGCAAACAGTCACCCCATTCTTCCAACTGCTCAGGCCAAAACTTCAGAGCCCTCCTTCACAGCTTCCTTTTACTCAAACCCCACATCCCACTCATCACCAAATCCTATCATCTCTACTGCAGAAACAGGTTCAGAATCTAATCATTTCTCACCACTTCTGCTTATCCAACACCCTGCTCCAAGGTACGATAACTTCTCCTTGAAATTATAGGATCCAAACAGGTCTCCCTGCCTCCACTCTCACTCCTCATAGTCTATTCCCAACCCAGCAGTGAGAATGATGCTTTGAAACACACCTCCTCTCTCCAAACCCTCCAAAGACTAACCATCCCACTCAGAGTAAAAGCTAAGACCCTTACCAAGGCCTGTGAGGCTCCTGCTTTATTTTGCTCTAGCCACACACAGTCTTCCCTAAATCAGTGGCTTTCAGTAGTCTGGAGCAGGGCCTGGGAATTTGTACTTCTAACATATTTCCAGTTGGTGCAACATTGCTACTCCTATTCCGGGCACCACGCTTTGAGACACAATGCCTTGAACATATAAAGTACTCTCCTGCCTCAGGGCCTTTGCACTGGCTGTTGCTCTGTCGAGCCTGTTCTCTCAGATAACCCACTCCCTCCTCTCCTTCAAGTCTTCCTTAAATGTTACCTTCTCAGTGAACCCCACTTTGACCATACTGTTTAAAATCACAGCCCACTACCTGATTCCCTAGCTCTCCCTCTTAATCTACTCTATGTCTTTCTTTTTAATGGCATTTACCACTTTCTAACATAACACACAATTTACTTATTAGTTATGCTCCAAGGATTTTTTGGTTCATTGATACATTCGCCAATTCTTAGCACAAGCCTGGTACATAGTAGATTCTCAATTAATATTGCGGAGTGAATGATTAAATGCTATACCCATTTCAAACTGATAAACTGAAACACATAGTGAACTAGAAAATCTAGTCATGTCTTAGTGCCAGAAATAGACATGAAAATTCTCACAGTAACTGAAAACCATGAAGTTAAGATTGTGGTAACAAAATTGCATGAAGGCAAAGAGCAAAGACCGCTGGCCTCTTCTGCATGTTCCAACTAGTTAATCACCACTGGTTGAACAGTTATGGTGGGTAGAACCCTATCAGGGTCCCAACTCATGCTCTGAGACAAGTGAGTCAGGTCTGGGGACATTCTAGAAAAGAAAAAAATCCCTCTTTAAGCTAAACAAAAGCTCAGAATTTGCATTAATTCTGAATTCTTTGGGATTTAGCAACTCAAGCAAAACCTGCTCTTCTCATCTTTGCTTCCATCTGTTATTTGGTTACATTTGAAAGCTTCCTTAGTGGTTATTTTAATTCATTTATTCACTACATAAGAATCTCAAATTTGAGACAATGTAGAAATTAGTACAAACAAGTGACATTTAATGGCTCCTATAAAATTCCTCTCCATAAGCAGTTATAACAAAAGCATTCACACTATGGTTACACTAGGAAATAAAGTGATAATAAAATTAAAGGGAAAAAATTCAAATATTTTTTATTGCCATATTCCTAAATTTCACACACTATTGTTTCTGAGTTCCAAAAGGTGAGCCTTACAAAAGTCCTCATTCAGCAGACAGGTAAGGGGAGGAATGTAAAGCAGAGGGAAGAGGGAAGGTTTTGATGTCACGAAAACGTGTTTGAATCCTAACTCCCAGAACTTAGAAGCTGCAAGACCTTGGCCATGTTACACAACTCTATAAGCCTCAGTTTCTTCATCTGCAAAATGGACACAAAAAAAGCTCAGAAAGTGATTGTGAGGAATCACCAGGAAAGCAGTTAAAACAGTCACTGGATCATGACAGCAGCTCAGAATATGTCTCTTCCCTTCTATCCCCTCCTTTGACTCATTTTCAGCATGGACTGTCAGAAGCGTGATAATGTTTATTTAGAAACGAGTTTGAAAAATAAAATTATAAGTTACGACAAGATAAATCATACTTTAGAATTTCACATATCATCATACAAGCTTAATAAAGTAGCTGAAAAGGGTTAAAAAGAAAAAGAGAACTTTCTAATCTTGTACTTACAATGCTAAGGATGCATGCTTTCATGCCTGCTGGGGATGAGACAAATCTAAAAACTGCACCAAGTCTTACTGAGTCTTCCTGAATAATAATTTTTCCTCTGTCCTTTTTTTCCAATTACATAGTCGCTGCCCTAATTTAAGCTTTAATTATTCCTTAGTGGACTACTCTAACAGTAACTGGTCTCCTTGCCGATCCTTTTCTCTGCCATCACCCCTTTTTCTGCTCCTAGTCATTCTGGGGATCTTCCTTAGCTATTTGGAAAGGTCCAAAATTCTCAACATAGTTTGCAAAACCTGTTACAACCTACATTTCCAGCCTCATCTCCACTTCAGAACTATGGGATTGGGACTAAAATTATGTCTCCGTGTTGCTTATGAAAACCATTATTAATAAAATAAACACAGTTATTAGTAATATACACAATAAGGGGCAAATTATTTCATTACTGATTTAAAAAGTAGTCAGTCAAAGCCTGGACATTATTGAGATGGTTGTGGTCAATTTAATATCATTGTTAACAACACTAATTAAATAAATTTGTCAATTAAAGTGACGCTTATATTCCCAAAGGATTAAAATAAGGCTAAGAAGTACATTTCCCCCAAAGTTTGAAACTGATGAAATAATATACTCTAAAGTAAACAGTACAATTTAAAGTAGTATTTGGGGTTATGAAAGTAAATTGTGTATTAAATAGCACACCAGTGGCCAAACACTACAACAATAGTTATGAGAAAAAGAAAGTTCTCTCTGAAAGAAAATAGGACAATTGCTGTTTGCTTTTCATTCAAGATATAAAAATGGAAAACCTACTTTGGGATAAGGTTTTAAGCATATTTTCTTTTGTATGACTGATTTAAACATATTTCTGTTGAAACATATTTCTACGACTTTAGTTCCATCGATATCTAAGAAGATAGTTCTTTTACAAATTAATATGAAAGGACAAAGTTAATCAAAGTAATTTTGTCTATAAGCATTTTTCCCACCAAAGGGATTATCTCTTAACATAAACACACGCAAACACACACACGGAGCAGTAACCATTTGTGCTATGTATTCCATATACTAAGGCTACAATGTAAAATTTTATATAACTTGGGATAATGTAAACAGTATCCCCAAAGTGAGTAAGAAAGTACAGCAGTGATTCAGTGCAATTTCATGAAACATACTAGTTATTAATTAAATGATCAAAAATTAAGTGGCTCAAGAAAGATGCAAATGAAAACTAAAATTCTTTATGAACATAAATTGCATCTGTAATAAAAGTTTTGAAATCCAGAAAAGGAAAGAGATGACAGCCTTTCAAGTTCTCATTTTTAAGGTGTCACTCAGGCTTTCATTCCCAAAGATTCTCTCTCTTCTGTACCTTGCACTGGTAATTAAAATGGAAAGATTACACAACAGAACTCAGAAACAGACATATGTTTTCTCCACCACCAGTGAGCTGGTAATAACAACGTCTGTTTAGTGTCTTTATTACATTACTTCCCATGTCAGTTCCACGAAGCTCAGGTCCTTCCACCTCCAAAGGAAATAAATCAGACACCCATTTGCTCATCCGGAATTCTGAACAATGAAGACCCCTGAGGCCTTGTATTGTGAGATAAGTAGAAGCTATTAATCAATATTAGTATTTTTCTCCTAAAGGTACATAGTTCTCTTTGAGTTTCTGTCTTGTTCTCTAGGATCAAGGCGAGAGTGAGCCTAAGAGATTGGGTTTCTTTAAAGGAAAGTTGCTGGAGGGCTACTGGTTTGCTGCCTGCTTAAAATGGTTTCCATATACCACCTTCTGGTGACAACAGCCAGCTGTTTAAACCTACTCACAGCATGTCAACAATTGAACACGGCCTTGATGTAAACTTGAACAGCTCATGCATTTGCAACGACTGCCTTGAAGCACACAGAAAAGTGTAAAGTCAGTTAAAAATCTGCCTTCCTTGCAGTCATACGTTCTGAAGTTTCCCTTTGTTTCTGAAGCAAACAAACCCGATGTCCCGGCAGGCTGTACAGCTGAGCAGTCAGGAGAGCAGATTCCATGTGATAATAAGGCTCCTCACTGCCCATATTCCCAGGACACTGGAGAGCTGGTAAATTTATGGAATCAAAGAAGAATGGCCTTTCCCTTGTATCATAAGTTACTGTTCCAAGCCGCCTTTCACAAGAAGAATCGACAGACCAGTGAAAGCATAACTCATCCTGACTGAAGAGGTTCACCGTTTGTTTCAGCCCCACATTTAAGGGAAATTCCTAGATGCTTTCCAACATCAACTTCCTACCTGTGGGATCTTCCTAGTTTCCAAAGCCCTCCCCTGCGTGGTTCAATAACATTTTATATTTATAATCACCCAAGAAGTAATCATAGTCAGAGAGACCCCTTTGTCACTGAAGTCAAAGGAATAATTAGTGATTATTAATTTGCTGCAGAGAAAAGAAAATACAGGTTACACACTGTATAATAATGTGATTCAAGGTAAGATGACCCTCTATTATTCTAAGAGAATAAGTGTCACATTACTCTGGCCACAGTTTTTGTAAGAATTATTTACTGTGAGCCTGGAATGGATTCTGATAATGAGACAATAGTCAAGGAATAATTTCTCAAGACACTCAGCTCTCCCAGGAAGTAAGGAAAAGCCTGGCCTGGGAGCCATATTGGCTTTTCAAGGTTGTTCAAAGTCTTTTCAAAGGAACTCAAAGTGCTCCTTGCTTCATCTTAAACCTTTGCTGTAATAATTATGGCTCAGTGCTGGAGCTGTTCTGTTTTGTTGCAACCAAAACCTATCAGGCCAAATTACTTTTGCCAAGGAGACTGTATTCATCTCGCCTGAACAGAAAAAAAACCAAGGACAAGGATACTATTCAATCTGCCGTCAGAGCCCCTTATCTCCCTGAAACCAACACCACAGGTGAAAGCAGAGCCTGAGCTACGGGTAATGGATACTGCCCCGAAGACTCCCAGGGATTCCCCTGCTCAACATGACACGCTGTTGATCAGGAATCCCAGTCCTTCCTGAACTAATGACATGGTTATTAGTCACCCACCTCTGTTGAGACTCCAAAAATAAACAAGTACATATTTTGAAGGCTGTTATTACTTTGATAGCTAGTCTGTGGGAGGAATTCTAGCATCAATCAGTTCCAGCCATACCGGGGTCATAACCAATGTAATTTACAAAGTCAGATTAAATGCCCTTAACACAACTTCCAACTCTGACCCTATAATTTATGTACTATACATTTAAAAAATAAAAAGAGAAGATCTGTAAAAAAAAGGAAGTGGGGAGGGAGAGAGGAAGAAAGAGATAAACATATGGACGGGCTCAGAAGAGCAAGCATGGTATGACATACAGAAAAGGTAAAAATAATGGGAGGCAGAGATTCCAAAGATTTTTCCAATACTTTTAACCTAAATAAATCTTTAGGTCGGTGTAGAAGGGGGCCATAAAGTAAACTAAACTCCTCATTGCTATCGAACCCAGGAGAAAATCAATAATAACTTTCAGAGTTCATGCAGTTTCACCAAAGCAGTCCTATTAAAATCCTCTAGATCTCTTTGCTTAAGACTCACATGTTCCCTAGAGAAAATGCTAACTCCGAACAAGGAAGTTTGTTCGGCAATTACTGGCCATTTTTCCTTGAGAATTAAGTTATCCCATAAAATAGAAGTAGAGAAAACAGATATGGAGTTACGCTTATAGAGCATAATTAAGCAGCAGCCTCTAGAAGGTGCCCAGTGAAACTCTGGTCTCACAAACTTCTGTCCTCTCACAATATACACGGAGGTCTCTTAGATAAGAAATAAGAACTCACCATGTCATCTGTCATCTGAGTACAACGTTTTAATTTTATATTCCAAAATCATAATAATGAATCGAATGAAAGAAAAACCTAGACATGTACTAGAAAGCTACAAGTCAACAGGTGAATATAACTCACAATCCAACAAACTCTTCAGAAAAATAAAGAAATATAAAACCAGAATAACGGTGCTGAAAATGAGACTGATATTCTCATAGTTACACCATTAGTCTACATAAAATCAATTGGTGATATATGTGATTTATGAGATGCGGATGAAACATATTGGGTAGATAATTGGTTAGTAGTTATTTAAAACACTTGGGAATTATAACAGTAAAAATCATAGAAATAAAAAGGGGAAAACTCAATCCTACTACAACTTTTATCATATTATTTTCGTCAATGAAAGAAGCACAACACAATACAGAAAAGAAGGTGGCCATACTTCACTTACCTGCTTCTCTGTGAGAATGACTCTCCCCAGTAACTGGTCTTCTAGACCTTTCATGGTGACAGTGAAGTCAATGATGGAGGTTCGAGCACTTATTTCAGGGGTGTAGGCTGGATTGGGCAGTTTGGTGGTAATGTAGAGTCTGAAGCCATCCATCACATCTACTTCCTTGTCACCAACCTTCACCTTTTTTATAAACAAGTAAGTTAAAAGTATTAAAACAGAGATACACCTTACTGTGTCCTTTCTGTATAGGATCAAGTGTTGCTTTAAATAATTATGTACCTGGAGATAATCTGTATACTAAAAAAGAAATGGTCATTAGGCATTCACAGGGCCTCAAGACACTAGGACAAAGGAAGGAGGGAAGTTAGTTCAATATATACTGAGCAATAAATACATAATTTATCACCAAAATTGTTGTGATCATACTAGAGAAGTGAGATGGATTCCGCACCCAAAATTTGGTTCAGAAGTCGAGACTGACGATGTCACATGTGCACCAAAAGGGTATAAAAAGGTTGATTACTCACATAATGAGATTTTCTGAAGAGATTAGGGTAGGCTCCCAAGAAGATCCAAAAAGTAGGAAGGGGCGGCTGTTTTAGGGTTTTATGGCGGTTAGAGGATGGGGCTGAGAGGAGGGTTCCCACACATGGGCATGTACGGGAGTTGCATGGTTTGAATTTCCCACCAGTGCCAAAGGAGAGAGCATCCAGGTTTTCTTATCAAGTTGCCCAGATTTGGGGTGGAAGGGGAGAGGGGCATCATGGGGCTTGAAAAGTGTCCAGTCAAACATCAAAATGGAGTCAGACTTTATTACACAAGTGAGGTATATATTCCTCAAAGAACTACTCTGGAATACTTTAATCCCAACCAAGGAAGTGTAGAAGAGGAAAGCAAATGCCTCTTGCCACTGACCCAAAATTGAGCTGCTGCCTATTGAGAAAATTTCATCTATGTCACATTAACCTAGCTTCATGGTAATTGTTCTGCACATTGTGATCAACAGGTTTAACCTACCTTAAAGGTAGACCCAGTCTTAATGAAGTTTCTCTCCAAAACATTATCCAGGGCTGGATCTAGTTCCTCCCCAACATCTTCGATAAGCAAGGGTCTTCCAAGGGAAAGACTGTCCTCCAGGTGGTTTCTGAAGTACTTGTGATTTAGAGATGTGATCTAGAAACAAGATCAAAACGTTGCTCTTGACAGACAGTATCATGATGCAACGCACAGAGATAACGGATAGTAAATGGTGCGTAAGCATTCTATCACAGGAGACAAATTCAGAAATTTTCAGAGACCCTTACTTGGAATGAGACTTGGTGAAATGGAACAGAAAGCTTTCCATTCCTTTCCTTAACATACAGTCATTCTCTTTTACCGGGAAGCAAGTAAAGGTTCTGCGTGGCAACGCTGCCTTTTCCTCAGCACTACCACTTTTGTGACAAATAATCATGGAATAATTATGAAGTGCTCTTATAAAGTGCTACACAGTGTGATACAGCTCTGCCCTGCTCTGTGCATCTAAGAGAGACTTAGGCCCCAACAGAAGAGAGTCTGAAAGCTTTGAAAGATGGCATTAGTAGAGAGCGACACAAATGCAAATAATGCAATTTTTAGAAGTTATTTCTAAATATTAATATCTAAATATTAACACCTAAAATTATTTCTAAATATCAAATATTTATTCTTGATCTGTGGCAATAAAACTTGACTAGTAACATAAATATACTCAAACACAAATTACCTGGAGTTCATTCTGGCTTTCTTTATTTTTAATCCAGATCTTGCCTTGAGTCTGTGGATCTACTAACAAAGGATAGCGAGACGCCTTTGTGACAATAATTCCATTCTGAATGGACAGGTCATCATTTGGCAGGCCTTGGAGGTTCCATTCACTAATAGTAGGAGCATCGATCAACATCTCATTGAGATTTAGATTGTCTCCAAACGGAATTTCCCGGGCTTTCATTTCCTTCCGCCAGTCATTTAACAGCAGATTGCGAAATTCTTGGTTAAATGGACCAGAATAAGATAGAAAAGCTGTAGCCAACAATACATCCCCTAAAATGGAAGACGAAACATCACTGAAACACTTTATGATCAGCTTTGCAATTGTGCAGAATATTAAAAATGAAAAAAACAAAAAGAAGACAGCCATTCTTTTAAACTAAATTCCAGAAACCAAATTGTAACCACATGTTGCTGTGTCTTGGTTTGGTTCATTGTTTGAATAAGCAGTAGTTTGGTTCATTGGTAAAAAGCATCTACATGATCCACCAAGTAATAGCTGCTAGCATCAAGCACTGCATTATTTTGACTCTTACTGAATGTGAGAGAATGACTTTTGAGTTTACAAGATACAAAACCTCAGAAGACAGAGCCTCCATTCAAAGTGACCTTGATCAATATGACCCTTCACTCATAGGAGAATTTAAAAGAGACCTGATAATAAGAGATTTAAAGGTCATTAACACATCTAATAAGGTCTGCATAGATGCCAAACCAATATTCATCCTTCTGAAATAGCTGGAGAGACACACACACACACACACACACACACAGAAGAATCTTAAGAAATCAAGCATTGGATTGCATTCTGATTAAAGCCTAAATGTGCTAACTCCCTATCACAGTCAACACATAATCTCATTAATAAAGAAATTTACATACCTACAAGCCTCTTAGTTTGTGAAGCAAACTCTTTACTTTGCTCCGTCCATCTTTCTTTTTCTCCTGCCAAGCCGCCAATCAGGGCGGAAGCAGTCTGCATCTTATGTCTGCACCGCTCTGCATCTTCAAGCAAGGTCTAAAAATGGCCATAACCAGAAGGAAACTTTTGTTCAAATAAATATAGCCTCTGGCTCAAAAATATAATTTTAAAACATTATATATTATCTGCCTGAGACATGTGATCCATTTATTACATAGGAAGCATACAATTAAATTTCCGTGTGCTTATGTGAGCCCAAGCCTGTCTCTTAAATCCTATCAATGGAACCTGGATGGATTCCTCATGTGGGGCCCTGAGCCAACTAGTGAGACCCTCCCCAGATGTTAATAACTGAGAGATAATGGAAATTTGCATCATTTATGATTTCCTTACAACAAAAAATAGAAATAAAATATAAGCATACATGCTAATATCATAGACCACAAAAAAAAAAATGTAAAGAAATACATAGCCCCACTTAAAAATTAGGAATATTTCTCATGTTAAAGTTTAGCATCATTATTGCTTTATCTAAGTCCACATCTCCTTTTACTTTTGGCGAAACTTTAGATTATCCTCAGATTGTGGTGTTCTGAGGCTTATTCACAGATTCCAGCCACACTTGATTCAGCAGGTCCCTCCCTGCTGCTCCTTGTGTCAATAAAGGACCTTTAACCAGAATTCTACACACTGTTGCCACTCAGTGCTTAGTTCTTAAAAACAAATGGTTCTGTTTCTCCATGTTTAAGAGAAAATTGCTAATTCTACTTATAAACACTTATGACATAATAATAGGTATAAAAATTCAGGTATGTGACCAGTCACTGGAAGTTCATGTATAATATTTATATACATTTATATAATATTTAATTATATTTAGCATATATATGCCAAATGTCTAACAATATAAGATTATTTAAATAGATTATGGTATATCATGAATAAGAATACTCTGAAGCCTTTAAAAATTATAAAAATTTTTATAACCAAGAGAGTTAATCATGATGTATCTTTACCTTAGAAATTCAATTTATAAAGCAATATGTACCGAATTATCTGTTATATATTTTAATGGATTTAAAAATACAGTCATGCATCGCATAACGATGTTTCAGTCAATGACGAACCACATATACAACGGTGGTCCCATAAGATTAGTACAATGTAGCTTAGGTGTGTAGTAGGCTGTACCATCCAGGTTTGTGTAAGTACACTCTATGATATTCGCACAAGGATGTAATCACCTACCAAGGCATTTCTCAGAATGTATCCCCATCATTAAGCAATGCATGACTATATATGTAAATCAAAGCATATGTTCAGATATGAAATGATAAAGAGCAAAATATTTTTATTGTTCATCTGCACGGTTACCTATGTGTATTTTCTATAAAGAACATCAATTGCTTTTGTAATAATAACACAATACAGTGGTTTTCAAAAGCAAGATATTTATTCCAGTTTGTGCTAGTCTATTCTCTGTTCTCCTTCCCTCTAGAGTTAATGCAGAAAACCTAAAAGCCCAGCTGAGAGGTGCACCCTCACATCTACACCACTCATATTTGTTTGTCTATTTCACAAGAAGAAAGACGCCAGCTGGGAAGTATACTACATCATCTATTTCTGCCCACCTTTGAAACAAACTTTTCATGTAAAAGATATTTTTGAGATTAACTTGTCTTCCCGAAATTCCCCATCCCCACTCCCAACTAGCAAAATAAGAAAATGGTCAGCCCCTCCTCTCCTGGCTTTTGTTTTCTGGAAGCCCAGGGCCCTTTAGGGGATTGGGATATGGGAGAGGGAGAGGAACAGAGGTCTGAGAGTACAGGAGGGAGAAGCAGATTTTCCCTCCAAGACTGGTTGGGGGAGTGTGCAGAATTCACTGGGTTCTGTGAGTAATGTGTCCCTGCACCGGCCCACTCTCTCATAGCGGTCCCAGCGTGTGATGAGCTGTCCAGAGGGCCCAGGGAAGTGAGCCCTAAGCACAGGCACTGCCCTGTTCAGAGAATAGCAGGACACACACTCCTTCCAGGACCACCCAGGCCTGAGTCGTGAGGTTACCACTTGTGACCATGATGAACTGTAGACTCAAGGCCCTTCTGCCGTCTTGTAGCCCATAAGCCCCCTGGATTCTCAGGGAGCCCTATGGAGGGGGAGGGAGCAACAGAATGACTAAAGGTCAAGTTCACTCCAGCATGTTGGGGGCAGGAGGGCTCATAGCCATATTTTAATTTCTTAATTTAAAAAAAATTGATATTTGGAGGCCGGCCCCACGGCCAAGTGGTCAAAGTTCCACACACTCCTCTTCGGCAGCCCGGGGTTGCCGGGTTCGGATCCCAGGCGCGGGATCTACTCCACTCATCAGCCACAATGTGGAGGTATCCCACATAGAAAGTACAGCAAGACTGGCACAGATGTTAGCTCAGGGCTAATCTTCCTCAAGAAAAATAAAAAGAGGAATATTTCCAACAAATATTATTAGCTCAGGGTGAATCTTCCTCACCAAAAACAAAACAAAACAAAAATAAAATTTTGACATTTATTGAAACTCAAGTTCTAAAATTAGAGCCATAACTTTACAGTAGGAGTTCTTGTGTGGTTTTATAATCGCTTACCTAACAAATAGTAGAAGCTCAAAAGCAAAAAAGCTGATTGAATGAACTAATGCAAAAATGTTAAAACTGAAACACAAAATGAGGCCGTAAAATATTTTTACTCTGTTTAGTAATGCTTCCCAATATGTGAGTGTCCAGAATGGAAGAAATTATCATGTCTTCCTCATAGTTCTAAAGTAGACTCTTTCAAACTGCAATGTTAATTTTCTCTTTATATTATAAGTGAATTCCATAGGGCTTAAGTAACAAACCCAAATAAGTGCTATATAATTACTTCTCCAAAATTTCTAAAAAGCTCTTATTTTGCTTTCAGGAGACTTATCTTTAAGAGGAAATATCATACATTCTGCATATAGTGAAACTGAAATATTTATCTAAATTCCCTCATTGGGACTCCTATAAGAGAACAGACTAAAAGAGCAGGAATCTCAATCCAGCCAAGTGAAGGCTGAGAAGGGGCAGAGGAGAATTCCATACAATCATCAAGGAAAGCGCAGCATGAATCTAGCTCTTATTTACCAAATACAGGATTCATCAGAGGCAGACACAGATTTTGTGGGGCCAGAAGCTTACATAATCTGGGGACCACTTTAAGAAAATCATTAAAGAATTTTTACTAACACAAAATACCAAAGTGAACATGTAGTTAGAATGAGGGGAAACAAATCACTACAAAGTCCTGGTGACTTAGAAACGCAGGTGCCTTTCCTCTGAGATCTCTAGGTATTTTACCTGAATGCTCACACACAAATGCTTGCCAATTATGACCTGGTTTCCCCTCCCTGTAGAACATTCCTCAAATCCCAGTAACCTCGGCACTCATGGGGGCCTGTGCAAGTCAGGGGCCATAAAGCTTACGCTACATTAGGTCTATGTTAAATCCGCCTTGATCACCAGGAGGAAGGAGGCCCCAGCGGAACTAGAATTAGTAAAAATAAGATAAAGCGTTTTTTGCTCAGTGAATAGTAAACGTATGAGCCTATATTCTGAAAGGCTCTAAAGCTGCAACAAAGCTCTCAAAATAGGTTGAGAAGGCTGTGGATGGTCATTGTCATCAGGATACAGCCATGTGGTCAGTCACACTGTCCAGCAGAGAGGCCTGAAATGGACCTCAGGAGACCAAGGTCTAGTGCAGACTGTCCAGCCCTATGACTGGGGACCATTCTCTTGTCTTCTCTGGGCCTCAGTTCTTTTCTCTAAAATGAGAATAAAATAAAAATACCTACCCTGCCTACCTTGCAAGATTGTTTAAAGATTAAATGAGATAAAGTGGGAAGACATGATTTAAAAAACACAACAAAAAATGCTACATGAGATGCTGTTATCATCATCATTAATAAGGAAACTTAGAATGTTCACGTTCCAGAACTGACTCCTGTTTTGGCTGAACATCCCTACGTCTCACCAAAGGTGCTTGTGCCTGTTAGAAACAAGCTCCAGGGCTTCGGGAGGAATTATATGCTGTGTATGTATTATGTGTAAATTAAATGAATCCCTCCTGGAAACTAAACCCTTGGAGAGAGAAAGGAGAAAAGGAAGGAAGGGCTTACAATAGTCGTGTAGGTGTGTGACAGTCCCTCCCATGCCAGAGGACAGGTACCTGCTTTTCAGTCATGGCCTGTTCATACTCGGCCTGTACCACATCAAGCTCTGCCTGCTTGTCATCCAGCTCAGCCTGCGCCTTCTGCAGATCCTGCATGGCCAACACGTAGCGATTCTCCTGCACCACCAAGTTGGCCTGCACAGGACACACACAAGGTGAAGGGATGGGCAGCAAAGCACACATCCAACATTTCAGAGTCTGAGAACTCAGCCATGTCACATGGTTATACCTTTTCTCTGTTCCATCCCTAGAGTCTTTTCAAATTGCATTGTCAAGACCAAATCTTAATGTGAACTTGACATAAATGCTTATAGGCAGAAAATTACAATTTATTAGAGCAGAAGTCAGCAAATATTTTTCCATAAAGTGCCAGATAGTAAATATTTTTGGCTTTATGGCCCAAGCGGCAAAATCAAGGCTACTATTTAGGTAATTATTTAAAAACCATTTAAAATGTAAAAAGTATTCTTATTTCACAAGCCACAAATATAGGTGGTCAGTTAGATTTGGCCAATGAGCCATAGTTTGCCAGCCCCTAGATCAGAGCACTCTAATATTAAATGCATATAGGTATATTACAGAACATTGTAATATTAAGATATGCATAAAAAGAAAAAATTAAATATTTAGAACCATCTGCATAGCAGGACTCAGCACTATTGACGAGGATGTTAAGACAAAGGACAGAACATAATTATTCACTGAATATAAAGATCTAGGTTTTGTGGGTGGTGGTGGTCTTGATGTTGTTCCTGTAATTTTCACATATTGCTTGCTTTCCAGAAAAGAATTGATATCTTGAGCTGTGACCAATTAAAAATATTTGTTTTAACGAAGCTACTAAATTATAGACTCAAAAGACATAATCAAAAGTACTATTAGCAAAAGACGAGGCATAGAAAATAGTCCATGCTTACAGGGATTTAGATCCTTTTCAAAAAATTTTTGAAATCAAATTTCTCCCTTTTAAGTCTACAAAATGTTAAAATGAACTTTAATAGGGAGATCCACTACTAGAGTGATATTCTTTCTGAGGTTTTTTAGAAGAAAAGATTATCTTAAACCATTTCTTCTGAAATAAATTATTTTCCTATCTGAAAACCTCAAGTTCCCAAATTTTGGCAGAATAATTCGTTATGGGAATGTCAGAGTCCCATAACCGACTAGAACCAATGACAGGCAAAAGCATGGCTTAAAAATTACAGTTTAAAAAGAATCTGACTCTTGGAACATTTTTCTCTCGGCTCTGCGCTAAGCTGCACCTGTTGCCGTGGCTTAGACATGCAAGGAAAGCAGAGCCACTGTGTCAACTCACTGAAGCCACCCACTAATGTCAAAGTGTTGCAGCCCCCAAATTTTTGAATACTTTCTAGGACTTTACTCAGAAAAAATAAATTTAAAAAATTTTGTAAATGAAGCTCTCAAAAGTTGCTAACTAAAATGTACAGAATCCTTCAAATCCAGTGGCTCACCTTAGGAGCTGTGGAACTCTACTCAGGTTACCTATGAGCCTCAGTTTCTCCACTAAGATTTTTAAAAAGTATTCCTAGGATTTGTGTGTATGTGTGAGGATTAAATAAGATAACATATGCAAAAACCCAAGTCTGGGACCTGGCATATAACAGGAGTTCAAAAATAATAGACATTGTTATTGTTATTAACCATGTTCAATATTTAAGCCTCTTCTGTTGTAATGTTTTCTTTATATGGACTTATATTTACTGGTTTTCATAGAATTTGCACAGAGAAATCTCATTATAATGAACTTGAATAGAATCTAAATTGCTATTGTTGTAATTCGTATTTTTTAAAGTTTATTCACTACCAGAAGTCACTTGGCCTGTCTATCGGGATTGTAAAATGGTTATTAATTAGTGTTAAAGAGGTTCCAACTGAAGTTTAAGAAGTGTCCTCAATCTCTTCTAACTTAGGAAGCAGGAGTTTGCAAGCGAAGCCCCTCCAGGAATAAGTGAAGTGAGAGGCCTTGGTCTGTATTTCTTAATATCATAAGCAGACTTGCCCAATGATAACCACTCGCTTTGTCTTCTACTTCTGCCTACGCAGCGAATATGGAGGATCAGTGTAACTGCACTTATTTTTCTGACTGCCATCTGGAGGGACCTGACAAACTGAATGCTCTCAGATCCTGAATGCTCATAAGAATATAGGAGGGCACTCCCAGACCAGACTTCTGAGGAAGAGAAGCACAGGTTCCAGGAGCAAGTAAAAGGTTCCCCCCTTCTGATGGTGTTCTCTTCACTCCCTACTTTAGGATCTAGATTGTCCTGGGACTGGTGGAGGCTGAAATGTACTGAATATAGGGGAGGAGACTTCATTGTTGTTATGTAAGCCTTGCTCAGAACGTCCATTATTTTGTACTGATTTCAGCTCATTTTATTTAAAGCAACCACAACAAAATAAAAACTACCCATCATGAATTCAGAAACTACGTATGCTTGCCCACCAGAAAAATGTACAAAAGATGCCCTGTACTTCCCATTTGATACGGTGGTTATAATTCAGTCAGTATCAGAATGTCCATTTTTGAGCTATGCTGGTGTCTTCAATGGTCTCCAAATCTAAAATGTCAGACTGCATGACATCAATTATTTGCTCTAAAATTCTCTGAGCCAAATGAGTCTTTGCTCTTTTAAGTTGCCTTACGACCCCAAGGGCTTCAACAAGTGAATAAATGACCTTGGGATGATAACAACTAAAAAATAAAGTACGACTTGCAACTCTATCCCTATCTATCTCCTTCCTACTTTTGATTATTTTTATCAAGAGTATTAAGTTCTGGGCCGGCCCCGTGGCTTAGCGGTTAAGTGCGTGCGCTCTGCTACTGGCGGCCCGGGGTTCGGATCCCGGGCGCGCACCGATGCACCGCTTGTCGAGCCATGCTGAGGTGGCGTCCCACATACAGCAACTAGCAGGATGTGCAACTATGACATACAACTATCTACTGGGGCTTTGAGGAGAAAAGGGGATAAAAAAAAAAAAGGAGGAGGATTGGCAATAGATGTTAGCTCAGGGCCGGTCTTCTTCAGCAAAAAGAGGAGGATTGGCTTGGATGTTAGCTCAGGGCTGATCTTCCTCAAAAAAAAAAAGAGTATTTAGTTCCTTGGGTATTTTATAAGTATAAGTTGGATTTTAGTTGATGGTTGAGGGAGATTAGACTTATACAAAAGCAAAATAATCAACCAAGCCATAAGGTGTGATTTTTGAGACATCAATATTCCATTTTCATAACATGTACTTGCCTCTCCACCTGCTGAAGACTGAGTGTCAGTGAATGGTGGGGGAGTGTGTACAAGTGAAGCTTAGAAATGCAATTACTCAAAGGAAAATATAGGCATATTCTCAAATCACATTCGATGACAGAGGATATTCAGTTTCTTTCCTGAGGGACAAAGGAGAAGAGAGGAAGTCCTATGTCATGCCATGCAACCAAGACCAACCACCAATGTCTATGTCTTGACCCTGCCTCAGTCAGAAGATTCCCTGGCAGGAGATCTTGGACATTATCAGGGGATTCTATGCCTCGGTTTTCTATGTTTCTTTTTTCCAAGTTGACATTGTGGAGGAAAAATATCCAGCAGCCCACAAGGGATTTAGTATCCTTATAGAGAGTCCATGCTTAAAGGCTCCTACAATTCTGATTGGAGTAGGATTACAGACAAGAAGAAACATCCTGTGCTTGGCCTTTCTCTCACTTGCTCTCCCTGCTGACTTGAGTACAATAACACCAGAGGCCACAGGCTCCGGTGCAGCATGAAAAGATAAGACCAGTTGACCTACAGACCCCTTGTAGGCACGTGTCCCACAGTTCTACCTAGGAGGCTTACCTTCAGAGGCAACACTTCTCTGTTTATAGAAAAGAAGGAAGCCATGGCTTTGGTCCAGGAACAAAGACCGGCGACATTCCCACATACACGTTTAGCAGTTTCGATGTTGTAGTCTGCCATTTCAAAGTAAGGATTCAAAAATTCTATCACTTCCTCATTGATTGTGTCTTTTGGGAATTGCTATGGAAGAAAAGAGTAAAATAAAGTCAAAATACTTCTTTCCATGAAGTCATACTCACATTATATTCACAATGCCACTGAAATTGTTGAACAACCAAGAATGGATGAATTATATCATATTTTGTCGATATTTCAGGATATTAGGCAAAAATCCTGGAGTTGAAAACAGAGAAAGCAGTGAGAGCAAAGAAGTCAGAGTATACTTTATCTTCTGTGGACAAGAGATACCAAGTGTAAATAATTTTCTGGGATCCAGGGAAAGAGTAAATTATTTAGGTGATGAACACTAACACGGTTATTAGAATTTCAAAGGCAATAGAATTTTCACGCCATTAATTCTAAATAGGTGAATTACAAACCCATAAAATCAACAATGGAAGCGCACACAGGTATATTCAGCCCAAGGACACACATATATGTAGCATTTAGCAGCAACTAAATGCTTAATACATTCAGACAGAGGTTCTATTAAACTCACCTGAAATGTGAAGATAATAACTTGGAGACTAGGCCTTGAGGGTGATAAATTCATTTTTAATCACAGAACTATCAAGAATATGAGAGAACAGTTATCTTCTGGAGAGAGAAAATTTAAAAACAGTAGCAGAAATGGATTAAAAATGCCTTCCTGCATCAAAAGAGAAGACTGGCCAAACAATGAAATTGAATCTTTTAAAAGTGGTGTTTGATCATCTAAAGTGGATAATTAAATGTTTTCCAAGTAGAAAGAAATTGAGTACCTAAATAATTCAGAGAAACAAGCCCTCACAGAAGATACATAATGTAGAGTGAAACACACTCCACTCAGACCTCATTTAATGTAAATTTCTTTTATGAGACTTAAAAAATAGTGAAGCCAGAAGAAAGATCAGAATATTTGGGAGCAATAGAGGGGTGGTGGTGACAAAAGACAAATAGCAAGGGAGCTTCCAAGAGCAGTGGCTCTGGCACCAGGTATATAAGGCAGGAGCCTAGAGTCACTTGCCAGCATCCTATTTAAAGTCCAATTCCATTGTCACATTCTTCTGTGAAAACTTTTTGAGGTTCCCCTGTCACTACTGCCATTCCACACTCACATGATCAGAGGTAATCACCACCTCCTCTCCACTCGATAGCGTATTATTTCTTCACACTGGCACTTTCATCATAGTCTCAGATTTTAATTATCTGGGACAAGTGTGTGGGGCCCACTAGTTTCATATGCTACTTATTGTGATAGCTGCTGTAAGATGCCTCACAAGATGCTCTAGCCACCTGGGCAATGTCGAGTTGAAAACTGAATGCAAGATAGTGCTAAAGTGATTGCTTGGGAAACGGATGTGGGTTCGGTATTCCCAATTAGTTGTCTCAAGATCTAAAAATGAAACATAAAACAATAAAACTTCTAGAAGAAAACACGGAAGCATTTATTCTGTCTTAGAGATGGGCAAAGATTTCCTAATCAGAACACAGATAGCACTATTAAGGAAAATATTGATAAACTGGACTACATTAAACTTAAGAACATCTGCTTATCCAAAGATACCATTAATGGAATGAACCACTAGGCAGAAAGTGGGAGAAGATATTTGCAAGTGTATAAATGACAAATTCCTCATATTTTATATATAAAGAAATTTTACAGACTAATAAATTTAAATAGACAAGAGACCTAAACAGGCATTTCACAAAAGAATTCTCAAGAAGCTCATAAACCGATGAAAAGATTTTCAGCAACATTAGTCATCAGAGAAATGCAAACTAAACCCACAATAATAAGACACTGCTACAAACCTATCAGAATAGCTAAAAATGAAAAATGGTTAAGATACGGAGTAACTTATATACTGCTAGTGGGTGTGTAAACTAATACAACCATTTTTGAAAACTCTTTGGCACTATCTACTAAAGCTGATTAAATGTACAACCTAAGACCCAGAAATTCCACTCCTGAGTATAGTGCCAACAGAAATGCAACTATGCCCACCAAATGACCTGTAGAAGAATATTCATAGTAGCTTTATTTATAATAGCTGAAAGCTAGCTACAACCCAAAAATCCATCAACAACACAATGGACAAACAAATTGAAGCATATTACAGCCTTTCACACTCATGCTGATTCATACAAGCTCATGAGAAATGATTTTCAGGAGTTTTGCAAACTGGTTGTTAAATATAGCTGTTATTAAAAATTAAATTATGTAAATTTTAAATATATTTTATTTAAAACAAATATAATGTATAGTCAGAAGTCATCATTTTCTAATTATTTTACTACATTTTACTATCTATATATTTGACATCATTTACATCTGTTGTACCTATATGGTGGGAATATTATACAATGGCATGTTACTAGGCACCTCTTCCAAACTCTACATTCAGCAACATCATTTTGGTAGCTTGAAATTGGCCATTGTCAGGATATTTAAACCATGGAAATTGGCAAACACTACAAATCAAAGCATTTTTTCTTTTTTCTCCCCAGAGAACCAGTTGTTAAACATTTATCACACACTACTGCATATTCATATACTGGAAAGCTATATAGCAATGAAAAAAGAATGAAATACTGTCCTGTACAACAGTAAGAATGAATCTCAAAGACAAGTTGAATGAAAGAGGTCAGAACAGAAGAGTTTGTATGATATGATTTCATTATGTAAATTTCAAAAGAGGCAAAATTAATTATCAGGATACAGGTCAGAATAACTGTTATCTTGGGAGAGGTTATTGACTGGGTTGGGACACAAGAGAGATTTGTGTGGTCTGGAAATACAAATCTTGATTTCAGTGTTCATTAATAGGTATGTACATATTAAATATTCATTAATCTGTGTACTTAAAATGTGTGCATTTTATCATATGTAAGTTCTATCTCATAATAAAATTAAAAAGATGAAAATTAATACTCAAAAATTACTATTGAGACTTTCAAAATATAAATATATATATATCTGTAATCATATGCATACAATACATGCACATATATATTGGTTCCTTAAAATGACTTTTTTTAACTTTTATTGACCTCTGTCACTGACGATGCTTTAATACACCTAAAATCTGTCAGGAAAAGCTCTAATGCTTACAATGTCTTATACTTGAAAGACAAAATTCTTCTCTGAAAAAATAGTTAACTACATCGTCAAAATATGTATACAGGATATTATTCAGGCTTAAAAAAGAAGGAAATCCTGCCATTTGTGACACATAGATGGACCTGGAGGACATTATGCTAAGTGAAATAAGCCAGATGCAGAAAGATAAATACTGCATGATCTCACTTAGATGTGAAATCTAAAATAGTCAAACTCATAGAAGCACAGAGTAGAATGGTGGTTGTGAGGGGCTGGGGGAGGGGGAACTGGGCAGATGTCTGTCAAGATGCAAGATGAATAAGTTCTGGAGCTAATGTACAGCCATATGAAAACAGTTAACAACACTACACTGTATACTTGAAATTTTCTAAGTGTTCTCACCACAAAAAAAGGAAAATGGTATCTATGTGAGGTGATATGATACTTTAATTAGCTTGACCGTGGCGATTATTTCACAATGTACATGTATATCTAAATATCAAGTTGCACACCTTAAATAAATATAATTTTTATTTGTCAATTATACCTCAATAAAGATGGCAAAAATATTTAATAAGTAAAAATATGTATGTACAGTAAATTCTTTTTAGAAACTTGCTGTATTAAAGGACTACTCAGATACTCTAATGAAATCTGAGTCCTTTCTTAGCCTGTGATTATTGAACCACCAACCTGTAAGTTCTGTAAAAAGTTCCCTGCAGTCATCAGTTTTAAAGATTCCTGCCAGGAAGGAATTGGACAGCTTTTTTCCAGGTCAATTTTCACCGCATTGACTTTCCTTTGAAACAGCAGCAGTACACAGTCCATGATCCGCATGATGAGGTGAGGGGGTCGGCCCAAGGTGCGAACTGTAGCAATGTCCGAAGGCTTAATGGTCTGGGGGAGGAAAGGAGGTTATCATCAATCTCAGATAAGCAAGTGCAGACAAACCAACCTTTAATCTCTAAATGCTACTATTTTGACAGAGAAAAGCAAACATTTTCAAGTTAGATGCAATCATAGGGGCTAGATGGACATTTAATCCCAAAGAAACACACGTTCCCCAAAGTTCAAATTTTTACAATTCAAACTGACAGCGAGAGGACAGACAGTGAGAGAAATGTTGGCGAGCAGATAAGGAGCTGTGACTTTCCTAAAATTGTACAGACCACTTTGTGTCAGAAAACAGAAAAGTGTAATCTGAAAGAAAAAGAATACTCAACATTTAAGCAGAAACCAGGGATTCTAAACCAGGAAAATGCCAGTGTTTGCAGGGCATTTTTTACTCATTAGTTATGTAGGTCAAGGATCCGCCTCTCTCTCTTAAGCAACTCAGACTTGTCACAGGGGACTGACACCAGCGGGTAGCCTCAGGGCTGACAGATTGAATAATTAGAGGTTTCTTAGCTGGGAACTGACCTTTAAATGACAGAACTTGAGCAATACGAATTTCACTCAGCTCTTAGAAAAGTTCCGTTCCATTTCTAGTACAAAGATTCTTATAGAGTAAATTATTTAACAGTCACACAGACCTGTTGTGGTTGATAAGAACTGTTCTATCTCTTATACACTTTACGGAATAAGTATTGGAAAAATATTAAATATAAGAATCTGATACAGCTCTATTTCTAGAAAAAATAGTGGACATTCATTCCTTCCAGATCTTGAAAACCTTCCATCTTACTTGCATTTGCATCCCTCTTATCAAAAGAAGGTAATCAATGACCTTCTCATCAAAGCAAATGATCTTTTTTCTGAGGACTGAGAAAAAAACAGAAGAAAACCACTGAACTTGGTAATTACGAATGTAACTATACACTTTGAAAAGGTTTATGTCAATAGACTAGCATTTGTGAAAGCTAGACTGCTGGAAGTGAAGGAGAATTTGCAGGACCGAAGTGGAAATGGCAGAATGACTTTTATTTGAGATGTGTGGCTATAAAAGAAAGGAGAGAAATATAGTAGCAGCCACTGGGGAAAGTAGGGTCAAATTAAAGTTATATAACACGTAAGAGTTGATGTAAGATGTTTATTTTTACTTTAGTTTCAAAAGGGAGAATTTTCAAACAGAATTGGGCTCTATTATGTTCGATATTCAGATAGAAGAAGTTGGGAGAAGGGGTGTTTCTGAAGTTAAAACTATTTCAGCTAAGTATTGGATTCCTCTTCTCTCTGAAAGCAGAGCAATATGACTGTTACATAATTTCCTAGACATCACTGCAAAAGAATAGTTATTTAACATCTGAAGGTATTTTGTATGTTTGTGTCAAGTCAGAGCAGCATTGAGTTAGGAAGAGATACATTCTTCGCTGTTACCTTATTTGTTGTCTAGATTTATGTATCCTGATGCCAAAATGTTAGAGTTTAAATGTGCCTGGAACTTTTTGAGTATAGATTGGTAGCAACACATTTCAAGGTTTCAAAAGCTCACAAAGAGGACATGAAATGGCGAGAGAACCAATGAAGGAAACTATTGAAAATCTCCCCCACGCACCCCGTCCCCTTACCCCCGTTCCCACACGTCTCTGTACTGATGATTATGCAACGCAGAATATTTTAGTGGTAGAAAGCATGAAATTAGGAGGATACTGAAAACATTTTGTAATATCAAAAAAGATGCCAAGCCTATTAAATCTCGGAAAAATGTATGCCTTTAAGCATGAGCTGAGATGCCATATGCTCTATTCCTATGATGCCATTAGGTATATGAGTTCAATAAAGGTTTACAAGTTTCTTTACACTGTCATTGTCTTCTCTCTGTTGACCAGAGATTCTCAGTGAAGCCAAAATGCCCAAAAAGGAAAGAGGGGATGAGAATCGGAATCTTGAAGAGATATTTGCACCCCCATGTTCATTGCAGCATTATTCACAAGAGCCAAGATATGGAAGCAACCTAAATGTCCATCGATGGATGAGTGGCTAAAGAAAATGTGATATATATACAATGGAATATTATTGAGCCTTAAAAAAATTAAATCCTTCCATTTGAGACAACATGGATGGACCTGGGGGGCATTATGCTAAGTGAAATAAGCTAAATACAGAAAAACAAACACTGTATGATTTCGTTTATATGTGGAATCTAAAATAGTCAGATTCATAGAAGTAGAGAGTAGAATGTGGTTGTCAGGGGCTGGCGGGAGGAGGAAACGGGGAGGTGACAGTCAAAGGGTACAAATTCTCAGTTATCCAACATAAATTCTGGAGATCTACTATACAGCATAGAGCCTATAGTTAACAATATTGCATTATATACTTCAAATTTGTTAAGAGGGTAGATCTTACACTAAATGTTCTTACCACACAAGATAATAATAAAAATAATAATATTAAAGGGAGTGGAGGAAACTTTGGGAGGTGATGGATATGTCTATGGTTTCATGGTGGTGATGGTTTCACAGATGTACTATATGTATCCCCAAACTCTTCGAGTTATATACTTTAAATATACACAGCTTTTTACATGTCAAACATACCTCAATAAATTGGTTTTAAAAAAAAGGGTCAGGAGGAGATGAGATGCCCCCCAATCAGAGAGACTGAAGATCCTGGAGGACTTCAAAGATTAAGGAGAACAGTTTAGCTAGTACGAGGAGGAATGGAGAAACAATGAGGAAAGAAAGATCACATGTAAGAATAGTGTGAAATGTTGGAGAGATAAAAGAGAAGGCAATATCTTCATTGTCTCAAAAGAATAGAAATTCATATTTGTATATTGACTCAGAAAGCTTAAAGACTTAACTTGGACCAAAAAGATTTAGAAGTGTATCAGGCAGTGTCCTAAGTGGTTAAAAAATAATTACATAATCAAGTAATGACACATGCTCAACTGAGGTTATATATCTTGAATTAGCAGTGGACCGATCAGCAGTGTTCTATTTCTCCAGCCATTTTCTAGGCCAGGAGTCAACAACATAAGGCAGTAGATGAGTAAGACTGAAGTCAAAGCAATGTTAAATTGAGCCCCCAAAAGATCTTAAATTGAGTCTTCAAAACTAGACCAGCCCTTTAAGGTGTGGCCTATTTCATTAAACTCATCATATTTTCTCAGAAGCCAACCTCCTTTCTAATTTCACCATTTCTGTTATTGCTACACAATTACATTGAATGATTGTGTTGGAAACCTGCTCAAACTCTGACTTAATGAGCTACATTAGATCAGTAGTTCTTTATTTGGATAATTCATAGATACCCTCAGAGAGTTGTATCTTATAGACCTACTCCAAGGTCCTCAAGGAATGAGTGAGGAAATGTTATTTTAGAAATTTTATGTGACTTTCCCAATGTCATACAGCTTACTGGTGACAGAGTTGAAATGAGAATCCAGGACTCCTGATCACCATTATATGACGCTGCCCATCATTCATGAGTGAGGAAAATGAGATGTGAAGTAGCACATGCAAAATCTAAAAAGAGCTAATCACATCTCCAAGCAGAAAATATTACTTGAAATCATTCCTGTGGAGAGAGCTGTGGCGGGGAGCAGTAGAGCATCTCCTGGTTGTGATTCATCTTCTCTGCCTTAGCCCTCCTCCTAGGCCCTGAAGGATGGTATCTATTGTATCCCAGAGATTTACCTGCAAGGCTGCTTCCGCTTCTTCTAAAGCTGGTTTTGCTGCTTCCAGTTTTTCTTCAGCAATGGCTTTATCTTTAGAGATGCCGTCTACAATGGCCTGGGCTTTGTCCTTCACCTTCTGTACCTCAGTCTTGACCTTTTCGGCAGCCTGGGCTTTCATTGTCACGTCTTTTAAGACCTAATTCAATATAAAACAAGAAAATACCTCATCAAAAATTACCAAATACGCAGCACGTTCTTGCCTTGCGTTGTTGATTTTGTCCACTTACACAATTTTTCATACATAAAATTAAGAGTACTCTGTTCTAATGGAAGTAAATAATTTATACTTTCATGGTTATAACTTAGTGAATATGCATATACCACTAACATTTATGAACTGGGAATTCAAAATGAATATGGTGCACGCGTCAATGTCCACCCACCGTGTCGGCTTTCGCGTTGGCCACCTGTAGCTCCTTCTCTTTCCCTTCCAGCTCTTTGCTCAGGGCTGCAACAGACTCCGAAGCTTCTTTTAGCTTTTCCAATCCAGTATTCATTCTGGGATTGAAAATCCAAGCAAGCAATCTTAAAATTTATGGTACTTGGTCACATCTTCCAAGTACCGGTCCACTAATATAGATAGTAATGGTCACATTTGAAGAATGAGCATAGAGACAAATAGCAAATCCAAGAGGGCTTGACCAAAAGGCTACATGTCCAGGCTTGATTCAAGACCGAAGACACTTTTATGTTTTTCATAGATCGCATGTGGGAAGAGGGAACCTGCTAAAAATACTGTGTGACATGACAAACAACAGTGGGTCTAGAATCTGGATCACACAGAAAACATGCTTAATGAAGTTTAGCTAAATGACAATAGACTTCA
This sequence comes from Diceros bicornis minor, assembly GCF_020826845.1. Classification (NCBI taxonomy): domain Eukaryota; kingdom Metazoa; phylum Chordata; class Mammalia; order Perissodactyla; family Rhinocerotidae; genus Diceros; species Diceros bicornis. Next base: position 50,726,523 of record NC_080759.1, on the reverse strand, counting down.
AATGCTTGAAGCCCTGTCATGGAGGAAGGTAAACAAATGACTTTAGTTTTTTAAAAGAGATCAACGAAGTTAAAAGAAGGTTTGGGATCAAGAAAAGAAACAAACTTAAAGCCATCAGAACAGCCTCATGAAGGGACTAGCTGCCTGTCTGAACCTGCAATGACGTGATCTTAAAGACTGGAGCCCTCAGAGTCACTTAGCCCAATCAACCACCCAGGGGTCCCTTAGGTAGCAACCCAGGCTGATTCGGGCCATATTCAGGCAGAAGATGTAAGTGTTCAGAAAAGAGCAGGGCAGAGTAGAGAAATCTGGAACAAATATCAGTGAAGTAGGCTATTTGCTATGCAGCGAACATAAGCATCAGCCAGACTCTTCTGTCCCAGACACTCAGAAAGTGTGGGAAGAGAGGGACAAGAGGAGGGAGGAGGGGATGTCTGTATTCTCAACTTCCTTCCAGGTCTATTATTTCTATCATTAAGTCATTCAATATTATAGAAAGTGGTGGGCCACATAAAAACTTGGCAGTATTTTATCCTATTGGGCAACAATAAATTCCCTAGCAACCATGGGATAATCCTTTGGATAGGCCCAAGAGGAGGGTTCCTCAACCACAGCACTATTGCCATTTTGGGCTGGATAATTCTTTGCTGTGGAGGACTGTCCTGCACACTCCTAGGATGTTTAAAAGCATCCTTGACATCTACTCATTTGACGCCAGTGGCACTCCTCTGCCCCCTGCCATCCGAGTTGTAACAAACAAAAATGTCACTAGTCATTGCAAAATGTCCACTAGGAGCAAATTTGCCCCCAGTTGAGAGCCACTGCTTTAAAGCATCTTTATATTTGAGCATCACAGTTACCTGTTGGCCAGAGTTTGCACTTCCACACGCTTTTCTCCATATATGAACTTATAGCCCTGAATAAAGGAGAGGTACGACTTGGGCGTCACATGGGTAGAACGTCGGAATCTCTGGAAATAATCAACAGACTTCTCAGCTACCCCATCCTGGAAGGAGCCCATGCACTGGACCACTTCCTTCTTGGTTTCCAAACTGCAGTCAATGTCATAGGAAGAGAGGAAGTGTTCAGACACTAGAAAGAATAAAGATGACAGCATGTGACATATGAATGCGAATTAAAAGTTAACTGGCTATTTCAAAAAGATTTAGACATTTCTTAGGCCTGCAGACCACTTTTATAGCCCTAGCTAGGTATGTACATATCAGCATTTTTGGCCCCAGGACTATGACATCAACAATTTTATTTTCCCTTTCATGTACAAAACTATAACAGACTGTAAGCCTATCATCATTCTTTGTTTTCTGGTACTTGTGCAAAGAAGTCTCTTTGATGCAGCTGCAGGTTCTGGTTGGCAGCCAGCCTGTTTTATGGTTTACATAAGAACAAAATGGTACAAATAACTCAGAAATCAGTGACCACCTGGTACTTATATTTAACAATCTCACTTATTTTTTCATTCAGAACCTGTCGTACCCTTAATTCCCTCAGGCTCTGACTGCATTTGGCATGGGGAATGTTCACCACTAAATTTTTTTATGCCTGGGCCATCTTGTACTTAAATGTGGCAGCTGGCCATTTGTAGTTAATTCTATTTACAGTGTCCTTTAAAAATGTTTGGGTTAAAATCTCCTATTGGAGACCTTTATCTTCCTAATGGTGCCAAACAGGGGACCAAGCCTAAGACAGTATTTCCTATTACCAGAATAGGCCATAAAGTCAGAGCTAATCAATCACCATATCCACACTGAGTGTCTGTTCCACATCCATCACTGTGATGGGTGCCATGGAGTGAAAGAGTTTTATGAAACTTGGTCTCAACCCCAGGGAATTTACAAGGGTGGTGCACAATGCAGTTAAAAATTATCACAACTCTCTTTATCTATCTTAGAAAAAATGGCCTATGGATTTGCTTAAAAAGTACTTAACGTATTGAATAATGTACATAAGAGTTGCAAACAGAAATAGGGCCAATAAAAAGGGAGAGAAAGAGAAGGAATCAAATGAACAGACGTATCAGGTAACAGTTGGCGAAGGAATAAAAAATGGTATCTTTTCACCATTAGTAACTGATCACTAAACTAAGTTCCTCGTGCAGTAACTGCGGGGCCGTATTCACATTTACGCAAATAACAGAGACCATTTATCAGCTTGGTTACAAATACAATTTATCATACACACTGAAAGGCAATGAATTAAGACCCTCAGAAGTCACTTTTCTCATAAGACTTAAGCAACCATTATAAAGAACAGCTAAAATTTTAGGAAGTTTAAGTCTGGTCACTGGAAACAAAGGAACAATTCTTGCCCATGGCAAATTTTTTGCAGGTGTTAACCACAATGGCTGCAATATTCACTATGTGCCAGCCATGACACTCAGTGCCTCACTTGGTTTTACGGGATATCCTCAGGAAAGTCCCCACTTCTGAAAATTTCCTTGTAATTACTATGCAATGATTTTTTTCCTTCTTAGGTGAACAGAGAGTATCAATAATGGTGACTTTTTTCTTTATGTGGCAAGTTGTCTTTTTGTCTCTTCAAAGAGTCAAAGAGAATAAAAATGGGATGGATTTGAAGTACGTTTTTCTGAAGACCCACAATCTCTGATGCAGGAAAGGTTATAAAAAGGACCGGGTCACTTCCTCTAAGGATGACCCAAGCCTGCTGAGACTCAGACAAGGAGCCACAGAAAACCATTCCCCCATCTTCAAGATCCAATCAGCGAGGCAGCCATGCCAGTTTGGGGGTCCACCTTCAGGCTAATGTCTGAGGTTGGTGTGGGTCATACCCTGGTATTATGTGTTCTTGTCACTTGATGGGGAATGAGGTGAGGTATGTGTGGATTAGAAGGGAGGACAGAGGGCTCAGTCCCTGAATTTTAGTGTTCTCAAATTTCCACTTTATTTGGATTAAAAGAACTGAGGTAACAAAGTAAAAACGGCACATTAGTTGCCTATCCAGTATTCATCCCCTTTCTTCGTTACTAAAAGAATCCCAATTTTGCTCAAGGTAACAAATTGCCCAACTAAAGCTCTTTCATTCCCCAGACTCTCTTGTAAGAGAGAATGACCCCATTCTGGCCAACGACACGGTAGACAAAAGCTCCTGGGAAGAATCTGGTCCTGAAGTAAAACGCAAAGCTTCGTGAAGCGCCCACAGACACAAGGCCTTGAGATGCAGCAGCCACCTTACGCCTAGAAAAAAAGAGCCACAGCCTAAGGACGACAGCAAGGTAGAAAGAGTAAGATTTCTAATGGCATAGCCCCGGACTGCGCATCTCTGCATTTTCTTGGTAGCAGGAAAAATTAAAAAACAGCCCTCGGGGCCGGGCCATGGCTTAGCGGTTAAGTGCGCGCGCTCCGCTGCTGGTGGCCCGAGTTCGGATCCTGGGCGAGCACTGACACACCGCTTCTCCGGCCATGCTGAGGCCGCGTCCCACATACAGCAACTAGAAGGATGTGCAACTATGACATACAACTATCTACTGGGGTTTTGGGGAATAAAAGGAGGAGGATTGGCAATAGATGTTAGCTCAGAGCTGATCTTCCTCAGCAAAAAGAGGAGGATTGGCATGGATGTTAGCTCAGGGCTGATCTTCCTCACAAAAATAAATAAATAATAAACACAGCCCTACTTGTTTAAGCCACTACTTCTCTGGTTTTCTCTTACAGCCAAACACATTCTTAACTGATATATTCAGAGAGCAAGCATATCTAATCTTGGCTGATCCTACATAACAAAAGTTTACCAGTTAATCCTTACAACATCCTAAGTGATGGATATTTTTATGTACATTTTACATACAAAGAAAATGAAGCATAGAGAGTTTGATTCTGGTTACAGAATTGGAATTCTAACCCAAGTATGAAAGACTTCAAAGCCTACATTACCTTGATTTAGAAATTCAAATAGAACCCATCCATGTAGAATCTTCAGAGTACTAAACAAACATTTTCCATTGAAGCCCAAAGTTCAAAAACATCTACTGGCCAATGAGCTTCATAGACAAAATATACGAATTTTTCAGGGAAATGGTAATGTGAAAAAAAACAATAATAGGCTCAAAATGGCCCCCATGACAGCAAACCAACTGTAATTAATTGCAGTTTCAACCTCTCCCAGCAATATAATCTTAATCAACCAGTCTGGCATTTTCTGGTCAGGACCAATGAGGTGATCTGTCATGTAGGCCCTCTCCATCCCCCAGAGTAATGAGAGGCAATCTATATGATAAAACCCTTGTGGTCCCTTCCCTCTCAAAGACAAGATGTCCTGGCCCAAATAATCCTTTCTTTTCTTTTGCTAATATCTCCCTTCCCCACCCTTCTTCCTATGAAAACTTTCCATTTTGTACAACCTCTCAGAGTATCTCTCTGCTTGTTAGATGAGATGCTGCCTGAGTCATGAATCGCCTAATAAAGCCAACTAGATCTTCAGATTTACTCAGTTGAATTTTGTTTTTTAACAGCGAGTAGTATTGTGGTTGGTATTACTTTCTGAGGGGTTATTGTGTGCAACTGCCTCATTTCTCTTTACGCTACATCATTAGTTGTGAGCAGCTGTAGAAGCAGCGGTGGCTAACTTATAAGACCAAAATCCTGTAGAGTATAAATCAAGCAATTTTCAAAGACAGTCATTTTATTTACATAATTAAAGTGACCTTCTTTGAAAAAAATACATATGCCATATATATGCTATTGATTTTGTTGAGACTTTTTTCCAAGTGAGGATGGCCTATTTTAATAACAAAGAGCTGATTTAAAATGGAGTCTAGAAGAACATTAATAATTATCTTTACCTTGGAGAAATCTAAATGAAGTTAATTGATTTAGTAGCGACTTTGGAATCACAGAGATTCATTAAGCAATACAAGACCACCAGAACGAAGATCATACAGATATTTAGAAAGAATTAATTCGAAACAACTCCACATAAGGCTAAAACAAAGATTTGCCAAAATAAAGACTACTAAATGACAGGAAGGACAAGGACTTTACAACATAAAACAAAGCAGATTTTTCCTTAAATGTTTCATCAAGAGATTCAGTCAGTGTAAATTCATAGATATAAAAAACTCACTTTTTTCCAAAAGCAATATAGTTATTAAAGTACTACAAAATCTAGTATTTGTGGTGTATGTGGGATAAAGGGGGGGATACTTGGCTCCTTCTGAGTATCTTTACATTAGAAAAATACTCTGAACAATAACAACGAACTATCCAAAAAAAGAAATTAAGAAAACAAGCCAATTTACATTAGCATCAGAAAGAATCAAATACTTAGGAATAAACTCAAGCAAGAAGGAAAAGACTGGTACACTGAAAACTATAAATACTAATGAAAGAAACTAAAATAGACATAAATATATGGAAATATATCACATGTTTATGGGATGGAAGAATTAATATTGTTAAAATGTCCCTACTACCCAAAGTAATCTACAGATTTAACTCAATCCCTATAAAAATTCCAATGACATATTTACAGATACAGAAAAAAAAAATCCTAAAATTTATATAGGACCGCAAAAGACCCTGAATAGCCAAAGCAATTTTGAGCAAGAACAAATCAGAATCACCTACTCATTTCCAAATCTATAACAAATCTACAGAAATCAAAACAATATGGCACCAGCATGAAAACAGACATGCAGACCAATGGAACAGAATAGACAGCCCAGAAATAAACCCACGTATATATGGTCAACTGATGTTCGACAAGGGAGCCAAGAATACTCCATGAGGAAAAGATAATCTCCTCAATCAACAGCACTGGGAAAACTGGATATCCACATGCAAAAGAATGAAATTGAACCCTTATCTTACACCATACACAGAAATCAACTCAGAACGGATTAAAGATTTAAACTTAAGACCTGAAAGGGTAAAACTCCTAGAATACAACATAGGGGAAAAGTTTTTTGACATTGGTCTTGGCAATAATTTTTTTGGATGTGACTCCAAAAGCACAAGCAACAAAAGCAAAAATAGACAAGCGAGACTACACCAAACTAAAAGCTCATGAACAGGAAAGGAAACCATCAACAGATGAACAGGCAACTTACGGAACGTGAGCAAATATTTGCAAACCTGAAAAAGAGTTAAAATCCAAACTATATAAGGAATTCCTACAACTTAATAGTAAAAAAAAAAAAAACAAGTAACCTGATTGAAATGGGAAAAAAAAATGAATAAATACTTCCCCAAAGAGGACACACAGGTGGCCAACAGGTATATGAAAATGTGCTCAACATCACTAATCATCAGGGAAATGCAAACCAAAACCGCAGTGAGATATCTCCTCACATCTGTTAGGACAGCTATTCTCAAAAAAAAACCAAAGATAACAAGTGTTGGCCAGGATGCAGAGAAATGGGAACCCTTATGCGCTACTGGTGGGAATGTAAATTGGTACAGCCACTATGGAAAACAGTATGCGGTTCCTTGAAAAATTACAAATAGAACTACCACAGGATCCAGCAATCCCACTTCTGGGTGTATATCCAAAGAAATTGTAATCAAGGTCCTAAAGAGATATCTGCACTCCCATGTTCATTGCAGCATTATTCACAATAGCCAAGACATGGAAGCAACCTAAATGTCCATCAATGGATAAACAGATATTGTTGTATATACATACAATGAAATATTATTCAGCCTTGAAAAAGAAGGAAATTCTGCCATTTGCAACAACACAGATGAACCTGGAGGACATTATGCTAAGTGAAATAATGAATATGAATAGAATGAATAGGTCTGGTGGCCAGACCAGAAAGACAAATACTACAAGATACCACTTATATGAGGAATCTAAAACAGTCAAATCATAGAACCAGAGAATAGAATGGTGGTTGCTAGGGGCTGGGAGCAGGGGGAAATGGAGAGGTATTAGTCAAAAGGTACAAAGTTTCAGTTATACAAAATGAATAAGTCCTAGAGATCTTCCGTACAGCATAGTGCCTACAGTTAACAATGCTGCATTGTATACTTAAAATTTTCCTAAGAGGGTAGATCTCATGTTAAGTGTTTTTATCGCAAAATAATCATCATAATCATCATCATTAAAGAAGTCAAGAGGAATCTTTTGGAGGTAATGGATATGTTCATGGCATAGCTTATAGTGATAGTTTCACAGATGTTTACTTATCTCCAAACTTACCAAGTTGTATACATTAAATATGTACAGCTCTTTGTATGTCATTCATATCTCAACAAAGTGGTTTAAAAAATAAAGTGCATCTTAAAGAATAAAATAAATAAATTAGAAAAATACACAATAATCTAATACTTTTATGGGAAATATTTACTGTAATCTAAATGAAATATATTCAACACAAACAAAATATTTCCTTATTGATGTGGCTGGAGATAATAATTTAATTCAGAATCAGCATCCTTAAGGCAACTTAAAAGATGGTTTTTCTAGAAATCTTGTTGCTGATTTTCTAAAAACAATAAATAACACTTAAATCCCTAAGTGTAGTAAGTACGAATACTCAAAGAGGGTATTCTTTCAAAACAACAGAAGGCAGCTTGGTATTAGGTGTAGATGTTGGTTTTCCCAAAAACATTTTATATTGACTAAAGAAAGGAGCTATGTATCATGTCTTATAATTATTTTATCCACTACTGTGACTAGCCCAGTACTAAATATTCACATAGTACGCAGGCTGTAAATACTTACTAAACTAGATTGGAGACATAATCACAAAAACTTACCGGTTATCAAAAGGTTTAAAAAGATTTAAACGTCCAGGTGCATTACGTAAAGTTTAAGTGCTATAGATATAGGATGTCCAAGAAAAGGGGAAAAAATTTAAATATCCCTAAGTGAACAAAGGAAGAGCAAAGGATGTGATGAGACTCAATTAAGCTTGGAACTTAGATAAACAAAGAAGATGAGAGAGAACATTCTTGATAAGGGGGACAATTGTGGAATCATAAGGATGATTAAAGCATGTTCAGAGAACAAACAAAAAAGAGAAGATTTGTGTTGAGTTAGAGAAGATCGTAAGTAAGTTAGAGCCATGTTATGGAAGGATGATGAATTTTGACAGACTGATTCATTCATTCAACACGATAAGTGTCAGGCACTGGTAGCTGCCAAAACCGTGAACAAAAAAGATACATAGTCCGGGGCCGGCCCGGTGGCGCAAGCGGTTAAGTGCGCGCGCTCCGCTGCGGCGGCCCGGGGTTCGCTGGTTCGGATCCGGGCGCGCACTGACGCACTGCTTGGCAAGCCATGCTGTGGCGGCGTCCCATATAAAGTGGAGGAAGATGGGCACGGATGTTAGCCCAGGGCCATCTTCCTCAGCAAAAAAAAAAAGAGGAGGATTGGCGGATGTTAGCACAGGGCTGATCGCCTCACAAAAAAAAAAAAAAAAAAAAAACTTTTAAAAAAAGATATATAGTCCTTGACCTCATGGAGTTTTTAATCTAGCAGGACAGATGTGCATTAATCAAATAAATCACACAACTAAGTATATAAATTGCAAACTGTGGTTAGTCCCAGGAAGGAAAAGGACAGAGTGCTGTGAAATGGATACAGGGAAACGGGTTTACTGGGGGAGAGGGGCATCAGCGGACAGTTTCCCTGAACAAGTGACATTCAGCTGAGCCAGCATTATCCAGGCAAAGGGAGGAAGGTGTAGGGAGGATGGGAGGAGGAGGGCATTGCACGGGAAGAAAAAGGGCATGTTCAAGATCAAGGAGAACAGAGCAGGAAGAAAATGTGACCTCAGGTGAGGCTAGGGAGGTAGGCAGAGCCAAACCTTGAAGCCCATTCTAAAGAGGTGGCCTTTTTCCAAAGAGCAATGAGAGGACATGGAAAGTTTTAACTAGAAAGCAATGTGATTGGGTTTGTGTTTTTATCACTGTTCTGTCAGCAATGTGAAATGGACGGGACACAGGTGAAAGAGGAGGAGAGATCATTAGAAAGCTATTTGGGTTTCCAGGTGAGTGACAATGATAGCGTGGCCCAGGATGTCAGTGAAAGGGAAAGAGTTGGATAGATTCCACTACTATTTAGGAGATAAAGTCGACATGACCTGATGATGGAGGAGACTTGAGAGCTGAAGGAACGAGAAGTGTAAAAGACAAAGAGCTCTTTGAATGTACGGTCTGATGGACCATGGTAAGACTTTCTGGGAGAGGGAGACCAGAGGAGAATAGTTCAGTTTTAGACATTCTGAGTTTAAGGAGCCTGTGAAACATCCATGAGAATGTGTCAAGCAGGCAGTTGAGTGCACGGATTTCAAGCCAGAGGACAGACTAGACTGGAAATAAAAACTGATGAGCCATTGTTATATAGGAGGCTGGGAATGAGCTTTCCTGGGAAGAGAATCTGGAGTGAAGAAATGAGTCTGCCTTGCCTTCCAATAAGCCTGGCTCAATAAATGGCATAAGGTTCAATAAGCATGTTCTGAATAAGTGAACAAATAGAAACAGGCATGAAGGTGAGGACACTTGCTAGAAACTGAGGACACAGAAATGAAAGTTTTCCTCTCCTCCATGTAATCTTAGCTTGAGTTGATGTGATGAGATTTAAAGGAATGGGGCAATTTGTGAGAAATTAACAAAGGAGAAAGATCAATAAGACATTTGTCTTGTAATAGAAGGGATGATTGAAATTGGGACTTGGCAGGAAAAGCTGTATATTTAAATTAAATCATCTTAATTATGGTATATTACAGTTTATCACCTGAAGGTGTTATTTTTATTATTAATAATAATACCTTACATGATATTTTACAAAGTACTTGCATACTAATTATCATAAAGTCTCGCACCACATTACAACGTTTCAGTCAACCACAGACCACTTATACAACGGTCTCATAACATTAGTACCATACAGCCTAGGTGTGTAGCAGGCTATATCATTTAGGTTTGTGGGAGTACACTCTATGAGTACACTCTTTGCACAACAACGAAATCACCTAATGATGCATTTCTTAGAACGTATCCCCATAAATAAGTGATGCATGACCATATTTCATAGTAAACTTGAATAGAGCTCTTAAATACTGTCATTTTGTGCTCTGCCTTTATATCCTACTTCAAGGAATTTTCAAGTTTTACCCTTAGTTGTATTTACATTTTAACAGAACTTAAAATTTTAAATCACTGGTTTTTTCTCTAATCTTATAAGACAAAAGAGAAAACTGTACATTGTACTTCAAATATATTAGAATATTCTGTGTTTAAAAGCCACAGATTGGGAAACCATTATCGTCATAGCAGTGGGTTGAGAACAAAACTTCCCCAGAGGGGAAGGAATTTGTTAAAAAACAGATAGATGATAGATAGATAGGTAGATACATACATACATACATAGGTAAACACATAGGTAGGTACATAGGTAGATACATAGATACATCTCTATATATCTGGGTTCTAGCCCCAATGCTGATGCTACTGGCTTCCTGAACCTCTGACAATTCCCTCAGCTTCACTCTCCCCAGTCTCTCCATCTATAAAGGACAGGAGATGGGTTAATCAGTCGTTCTCTCACTGGGTACCACAAAGCTGGGAAGGCAGATGTGGGGGTAGCAGGAGTGGGGTGAGGTGAGAGGGCAAGCCTCCAAAATCCTTCCTCCCCTCCACTTTTTACTGTAGGAGTGGGGTGAGGTGAGAGGGCAAGCCTCCAAAATCCTTCCTCCCCTCCACTTTTTACTGTTTCATCTCTTAGGGCTACCTGTAATGTTTTCCCGGGAAATAAGACTCTTCTTAATTATTATTAAAACACAATAATCAGACAAAAAGTTTGAAAGCCACTACCCTGAATCAGGATTCCCCTGAGATTCTGATACAATAGGTCAGAGGTGAGACCTGTTATATTGTTTAAATCATTCACAGATAATTTCTCACCAAAAGCTGAAAAAACGCATAAACTACATGAATGATCTCTAACATCTTCTAGACTACTTTTATGTTCAATTCATTTATAGAGTAAGAGAAGCATTAATGTTCCATAGGATGGAACATTAGACAGAAGGAAGGACTTCAGCCATAGGACACTGAAGGTTAACATCCTTTGTCAAGGATAGAAACCATCAGAGGATTGTTGGATAGTGACTTCTTTTTTGATTCTAGCACTGCAGCCACGAGAAGGAAACATCCAAGAGACATTTGGGTTTAACTACTCTGAGGCTGACCAACCTACTTAAGAAAGAACACAAATGCTATCAAAGATATTAAGACCTCAGTGCCTTCCTGTGACATCCCATAACCTGCCTGGGGATCCACCTGAGACAAAGTCTTCAGGCAGCACTGCAAAGATGAGAATCACTGCACATTAATCCGAGGGGTAACAGACTGAAGATCTCATTCTCTGACAACCACACTCTGGGAAAAAATAGCTATTAAATGAGAAAGAGCACCATCTTGCAAAAATCCTCAAACACTGGACAAAGTGACTTTTGGCTCAATCCAGTCCAGAGGTGGCAAACATCACAGAATGTAAATAAACACTGTAGACCAGAAACTCTGGCATAAAATTTCCACTACACTAACCAGCAACTAAGGCATCCTTAGGCCATCGGCTGAACCAGTCAATGGTACATCCTGAAATAAGGGCAGGGAACTTCAAAGCTCGATTTCGGAATTTCTCCCCCACCGGTGAAAAGCAGAGCACAATGTGAAGGTTCTGTCGGACCCGGCCCATGAAGTAGTCATACAAGTTCTCATTGGTTGGAGGGCGCCTGGGATATTCTTTTTTCATGCCGGATATGAGATCACTACTAATTTCATCAATTTCATCACGAGCAAATAGGTTGGAGACCTGAAAAAGAAGTGCAGACATTCAAATTCAGAACAGGCATATGAAAATAGATCGAAATATATAGCTCAATATGTTAGCATAATGTCTTTCCTCCATTTGTGCTCTCAACCTCACCTTTACAAAATTAACCAAAGGTCTTCAAGATGAAATATACCACATTTTAAAATACATAGACAATTCTATTATTAGGTGCAAAGCCATAGCCCTCTAAGGAGGTAAATGGACATATCAATAATCCAATTAGCTTTCCTTGTAATCTCCCTCTTCTGTTTTTTCATTCGTCACTTGGAAGAGTCATTGACATTTTAAATGCATAGCTCCACATTTTGACTGGAAGTTTTACTCTCCAAAAACCTGATAGAAAAAGCCATTCTTCATACTGATCACCTAATCCCCAATAATAGCACTTACTCAAAACTCTAATGCAAGGAAATACAGACAGCTCTAAAGCTGGAGGGAAACTGAAGAGACAAAACACATGAAGAATAAACGAGTTCCTACCTCCCCTGATGATAAAACATTGTTCATATATTCCAAAAATGACTCATCCTTAATCTCATTGTCCGTGAAAATAAACGTGATTCCTTTGCCTTGCTGACCGGCTGTTCTATACAAAATCTTCAGGTCTTCCATCAGATTTGATGTGTTGTAGGATCTAAAGAAATACTGTGTCATTAACCAAAACTATTCTGATGAGAAGGATAGATCCTTATAACGATGCTTTATTCCATTTGGTTAACCAAAAAAATGCTGATATTGTTTCATCAGATAGGTATTTTATTGTATGTGAATGTTACTCATTCACTATATTTACTTATGAAGATGAAACTGATTTTTTTTTTTATTTCTTTCCGTTTCTAATAGCTATTCCTTTGGGAGGAAGAGAAGTGCACCATCTTAGTAAAGTTCTGAGTACTTTGCTGTTCACTAAAGCCAAAAACTATTTTTTTATTGAGCTATAATTGACATATAACATTATATTAGTTTTAGGCGTACAACATAATGATTCAATACTTCTACATACCATGAAATGATCACCACAGTAAGTCTAGTTAACATCAAGTTAAGTAGTATTTACTTGCAAAGATAATATCGATTTTTAAAACTCTACATTTTATGAAACACTATAATAATTTTTTTCTACACACAAAAAATCTAGAGTGAAAAGTCAACGTGAAACAAAAATATAATTTTTACCACAACTAAATGTCATCTGAATGTGTATATGTTTCATTTTGAAAATATTTGTCAGTAATGATAATAGAAAAGTCAAATTGGAAAATTTCCTAAGCACCCATCTGCAATAATATTTTAGAAGATACTTTATAAATTAAATGAAACTAAACTAAATCATGTCAAGCCTTTATTATACAGGGTGAAGGAGATGCCCTATTAGAAATGGTGCCCTCCTCATCCCCCAACATAATTATTTCCATTGCATCTTTGGATTCCACATGAAAGGGTTTGCTGAGCAATCAGTACACTGTAGTAGAATAGCTAGAAACATTAGGAGATATCCCATTTTAAACCTTCTTGCACTGTCAAAAGCAATCCTTCAGTGGAAGTCAGCTTGCAATCATGAAATGTTAGAGAGGTGCCAACATAGGGTAGCCCATTACTGCCAAAAGTGAAAATAAAGATATTCCCCTCCTGGAGACTCAGACTTACTAAATTACTATTGAATCTTGTGTCATTAAATAAACTCAGAGTTTAGAGCACAAGAGCAAACGGCCTTCTGATTTTTTAAAAGCTACTAAATATTTAACTTCTGTACTTTGTGCTTTTTTTAACATAAAACCTAAACCCTAGAACCAGAAATACCACTACTATGCATCAATATTTTAGGAAGACTTCTAGAGAAGTGAGATCTGAGAAATTAGAAAAGAATTTTAAAGATACAGTCCCCCTTAAAAAAAATAAAGACAAAGGAAAATATCTCACCCTAGCTTCCGGGGATAGGGGAAAAACTTTCAGCCCAGTGCCCTGGGGCCCTAGTCCCCTGGATCAAGGGCCCCGCTGCCTCAAATAATACGACCTGAGTTATCTAACAAATGACTTTGCTTCCCAAACATGAGGCTCTTGCTTCCTGAGCCTTGGCCACACGGCTGTGCAAAGGCTTACACAGTAGAATAGTCTCCCGAAGGCGATGAGAAGGCAAGGAGGCCTTGACCCTCCTTTTCATCAGTAATGGAGCACTCCCAGTGGGACATGCAGAGGAATTAATTTATCACAGAGAGAGGAGTCATGTTTTCACTGAGGCAGTGTGGTGCAGCAAAAGTCAAGCCAGACCAGAAACCAGAAATATCGTGATCAATTCCCAGGTAGATCTGGGATTTCAGACGAGTCACAGCCTCTCTGAGTCTCAACTGTAAGACAGGCTAATGTTACGTGCCCAGCTAACCCACAAAGTTCTTTTAAAGACAAAACTAGCTTGTGCATCTAAAAGTGCTTTGAAAACTTAAGGTTTTACACAAATATTAGGAACAAAAATCTCAGAGTCCAACCCCTTTCCTGTATAGGTTATTTTTTATCTAACTCTGCTTCTATCCACAAACTAGAAGAATTATACACAAGGTATTTATTGGATTTATTCTCCAAGCAGAACCCTATAATTCAGACCAAATAAAAAGTGTAACGATAGCAACTTGAATACCTGGATCTCTAAACCCAACGTTTAATAATTTTCAACCTTCGTCCTAGCAGGTGACTAGGGACCCCCATGAATGAGACAGATCAGCTGAATGTTTTACCCTCCTGGGCCAAGACAAAGCTCTATATCAATGCCCAGGAGGCAAGACTTCCTGCTCCCATACCTAGAAATTAACCTCTAATAATTATCAGCCCAACTAAACTTCCCCAACCGGCCTCCTGCTTCTCATCTTCTCTTGGTTAATCCTGAAAATCAGTTTAGCCTCTCTGAATCACCCCTGCTTATCTTTTCATGTTGACTTTTCACTTCTTAATTCTCCCTGCACTACACACATCTATCCCAAGGGCATCTCTTCGGGGGTTCCCTATTTGGATAAGTAGCAGCACTGTCTATCTGGTTTCCCAAGCCAGAACCAGTATGTACCAAGTCCAAAAGCCCCAACTTCCTAACCATCTCTTGAATCTGTCCTCATTTCTCCATTCTCACTGCTCCCACTCAGGACACCATCATCTCTTGCCTAGACCCCTGAGACAGGCTTATAACTATTCCAGGCCAGCTCCTTCCATCCATTTTCTGTCCATGCAAATCTGACATGCCCTCCCTAGTGGTAACTCATTAAAGGTTTCCTATTGCTCTAGGATGAAGTCCAAACTCCTTGTCACACCTTCTAAGGTCTCCATTTCCCTTCCTTTCCTACTTTCTACCTTCCGCTGTACACCTAGCCATATTTAACTTCTTCCACAGCCTCAAGTATGACTTCCTATGTGCTGATCCTTTTGCCTGGAACATTCTTTACCACTCCTCTTCTCTGAGATAATTCCTACTCATATTCAGGTCTCAGAGCAAAACATCTTTTGCTCCAGGAATCTTTTTTCTGACCTTCCCCTAGCCTACGTTAGGAGTCCCTCCCTCATGTTTCAACAGAATCCGGCCTGCATTTATTTCCTTATCATAGATATCATAGATAGCACTTACGTATCCCACCTTACTGAATGAGGTGCTCAGTTGTCTGTCCCTTTTGAATTACTATAAACTCCATGATGACAGGGGCAGGTTTACCTTGCTTACCACGTATTCTCCAGCACCTAGTCAGTGACTGATACATAGTTGGTGTTCAATAAATATTTTTAAATGTATGAATGAGTAAATCAATATAAATTTTTCATCTATTTTTCCAGTTTATTAACATTCTTGAAATCTGAATTAACACTTAGTAGGGATAAATTTCTTCTGAAATCTATCAAAAGGAATACACATAACACTCATATCACACATAACATAAAAACAGTGAGGAAGTTCTTCATTGCAATGAGAGGCTGAAATGTTTCAAAAGCAAATTGTTAATGTGCAACTTTCATGGTCTATGACAGAGGTTGAAAGGGGAAGATGATAAGTCAACATTAAAGAATAAAAACTATTATGATTCTTCATGTATAAGAAAATTGCATCGTTAACTTCAGGTGGTCTCTGAGAACCTTTTATCAAAATCCATTTCAGGGGGCCAGCCTGGTGGCATAGTGATTCAGTTTGCACGCTCCTCTTTGGTAGCCCAGGGTTCACAGGTTTGGATCTCGAGTGTGGACCTATGCACCGCTTATCAAGCCATGTTGTGGCAATATCCCACATATAAAGTAGAGGAAGGTGGGCACGGATGTTAGCCCAGGGCCAATCTTCCTCAGCAGAAAGAGGAGGACTGGCAACAGATGTTAGCTCAGGGCTAATATTCCTCACCAAAAAAAATAAATGAATAAATTCCACTTCAGGTTAATTAAAGTGAAAGCTTGTTACCTTGTCAGAGTGATCTGGAAGGAAGTATAGCCAGCAATGAATGAAGCCAACCTTGTCAGGCTCTGCTTTCCTGATCCTCCCACTCCCACCAGGAGGGCATTTCCCCGGGGAGTACGAATGACCCGTGAGATCTAGAATATGGAATAGAAAAAGCATATATCATTCAACATGTAAATAGTCCATTTTTTCCTATTTACTCAATATGAGCATTTTGTAACACGTAGGTGTCCAGAATCAGAATGGAAAGATATACTGGTTGGACAAATGGAAGCATTTCTGAAATCGAACAGTGTTTGGAAGCACTGGACAGGATGGGGAGTGTGGGCTGTGTCTTTAGGAAACCAGGAGAAGACCAGTACAGAAAAGTCAGCAGACAGCCCAGACTGAGGCTTGCTCTGGGTTTCCAAGAAGAGAAATAAAGTAGACTGTAAGGTTTCCTTTTAGTCTGCCCAACTAATGCAGGAGGATAGGAAAGAGAGCAGAAATTTCAAAACAACGTATCCTAAGAATATACAACACGCAGTTGATTAGAATATCCTCCACATTTGAAAAAGGACAGAGAGTTTAAACTGAAGTGAAGAAAATTCCCAAAATATGGCATAGATGAAGGAATTTTTTTTAAAAAAAAAAAAAGATAAGCATAAACACCCTCCTAATATCCTAATATTTGGTCAAGAGAGTGATAACTAAGGTATCTACCAAGAAGTGATTATGGGTGGACCTGAAGTCCACTCTGTGCCAGTCAGTAGCCCCAGATCATTCCAAGTCCTCCTTGTTGACAGAATTCCGTGTTTCTTGGCTTTTATTGGTATTGAATGAACTTCTTATACCATCAGGCCTCCAACCCCACCTAGAGGGGATTCAGTGCAAAATTCTCCTTGATGCATTCTTCATCTTATGTGATAACTATTTATCTTTCCCTCCTAACTGCAGTTTAAGCCTGGGGTATTGCTGTAATACCCACTTTTCTCTATTACAGAGATAGATGATAGAGATAGAGACAGATGATAGAGAGTGGGATGGGGGCTGAGAAGGGGTCACTTCTCTGTGGCTGGGGAAGCTTCCTGGGGTAACCTGGGCTCTGCACTTTGCCAAGTTTTTGTTAAACATCTTTTCTCAGGATTCCTTCCACTGGCAGAGGCTATGCTCTGCTCCTTTTGGGACTACTCTTTATTTTTAAATTATTTCCCCCAACTTAGTGTGATCCCAGGAAATGGAGACCATTTTCCTGTCTCTGCTGTGGACCTGAGAATCTGTGGGATAGGCAGGTGATAGACCCCTCTCTTCCAGCCTCTTGCTCACCCTTTCTCCATGTGATTCTCTCCAAAGTTGTTGTAGGCAGGGGAGGAGGGGTACTGGCAAGAACTCTTAGGATTTTGCCAATGTCTATTCATATTCTTTCCCAAGTATTACTTCAAGAGGCACAGATAATGCAAGTAAGGAGCAACCGCAGGCCATACTAGAACCTTCTGTGTCTTTCCTTGGTTAACATATGGCTTTTGTCATAACCATTTCCTTTTGTTGATGGGACTGAATATATTAAGGGTTTAAATAATTGTTGTTAATTAGGTACTGGGAACCTTCACCCCAACGTCTCTTCCTGTAACTGAGTCTAGGTCTTAATAAAAATATTTTCCATTCCAGTTATTAGCACATGGTAAATTCTTAAAACCTATTTGTCAAATTAACATATACAGGAACAAATAAATAGAAGGCTTTAAAAGCAGACTCAAAAAACTCATAATTTAGTTAAAAACAGAAATTATAGGAGAAAACACAGTCGGGTGAGACCTTCAAATGGGGCTATTTTGTCCTATTATACACAGACGGTGAGATAGAGATATTCATTTTTTAATTCAAATATTAATTTTTTAATTAAACATTTAGCAAATATTTTAAAAATTCAGAATGCCCACCCTTCCCTGCAGGTGCTCCACTCTAGCAGGGGAGAGAGCCCTGGTGGATGCAGGGACAGAAAAGAAAGACGGCAGTAAGAGGAAAGGATGTAAAGGAAAAAACACTGCTTGATGGAGGCAAGGCTTAGGTGTGGAGCTAGAATTTGATCTGGATCTGGAAAGATGACTAGAATTGATCATACAAAGAAGGTGTCATGCCGGGTAGGAGTTGGGCTACATTTTAAGAAGAGGGAATGGGAGGCACAAAGTCTCAGAGTCAGCAAAAGGCTTGAGGTGTCCCCATGGTGGGGGGGACTTCAGTACCAGGTACGGAAATACCAGGAAATGAGGTAGCAAAGGGCTGTTTAGGGCCATATTGGGCACTTGGTTAAATTCCAAACCTATTTATCAAGCATCTCAAATGTGTCTGTCTCAGCAGAACTCCATCCTGTGAACACTGAGGTGAATAAATTGGGTGCCCACCCTCGCAGAGCTTACTGTCCAGTAGGGAAGAAAAACACACAGAGAGAGAAATTCTACACAAAGCAGCATCTGCTGGGAATGCAGTATTGGTGAGGTGCTCTGGAACCAGGATGTGTTTAATCATAAGCAGCTGCTTTTTCTGGATTACACGCCAAGCAGAGCCTGACTCACAAGCAGTAGAGTGGTAGGAAGGGGCTAGATTGTGAAAAACCACACATGCCATGGTCTGAACTTTAACCAAAGAGGCAAAAGAGATATCACAGAGATATTCTCCATTTTGAAAGAAAATGGTTATTTGAATTAAGAAAGGAACTAAGAAATATGTGTGGTCTCATATCACATCCTGTTTTGCTGCAGTTTTCATCTTCAATTCTGTCTCTTGGCTTCTTTCATGTCTTATAACTAGGTCACATATTTCAAGGCTCACACTCACACAACACAGAGTTTGGATGTACTGTACACAGAAAACAAGAGTGTAGAAGAGAGGGTTGGCCTAGAAGACAGTAAGGAGTGTAGTATTTTAGCTCATAAACTCCAGTCACAGATTCTCTTGCCAATCCTACAGCAGACACACTAGAGGCTAAGAATGAGGGAAAACACAGTCAAAGAGCCTGTGCTGAGGCATGCATGTCTCAAACGTCACATCCAGACAAAGTGAAGAAATGCTCATCGCTCATCATCTGTGCTGTGAAACAGGGAAAAAAGACAGTTGTAGCAAACTTCCTCAAGCACAAGACTAACACAAATAAACTCATCTTCAATTTGAACCATTATTAAATCCCAGGCTGATCAGATTTTGTCTCCAATAGACACCTAGTCATGAAGTTGCCTTTGGTATTATTTATTTAGAAAATATGTTTTCTTTTTTTTCTTCTTCCTTTTAATGATTAAATATAACAGAATGTCTATTCTTCCTGAAACACTTAACCCTTAATCAACTATAAATTAGGAGCTAATTTCAAAATGTTATTTATATTTGGCTTTGGAAGAACATTTGCGCTCATAATTTAGTATGTACATCTCAGGTTCTGGAGAATTCAGAGTGTCCAAGCTAATTGCCCTCATACTGGGGAGACCCAACCTCAGAACAAACTCTCTGCCTTCCTCCCTCCCAGACTTACTCCAGCCTCGCAGAAATGCCTGTCTCCCACTCTTCTATTTTCAGAGGGAGGGTTCATGAGATAACTTCTAAAACCCTACCCATTGCTAAGATTCAGTAATTATTAGAGGTGACAATTTGTAATTATGAGATCGTTCCTCATGGTTAAACCTAAGTAATGGAAGACAGCCTCAAACTGTCTTCTTTTTAACTAAAAGGATGTAGTCTGAAAAAGTAGCTGACATTAACAAAGTGAGAATATCAACAACAGATTTTAAAGGGCACTATCTTCCACTACAGATAAATTAGGTCACATAAATTAGCCAGTAAATAATATATTTTACTTCCAACCTTTGAAGATCAACTGTCCTATGAATGGATACTGCAATGACTTATAGGACAGAGTAGAGAGAAAACTGTACTTCCCTGGTGGATTTCATTCTACCAGAATTTTCATCCAGCTCAAAGTCAATTGTTTATGCACTATTTTTAATCATTATTTCTAACTGTGGTAAAATACATATAATATGAAATTTACCACCTTAACCATTTTTAAGTGTATAGTTCAATGGCATTAAGTATATTCACATTGTTGTGCAACCACCACCACCATGCATCTCCAAAACTATTTTCAAAAATGAACCTCTGTACCATTAACACTACCCATTCTCCCTCCCTGCCAGCCCCGGGCAACCACCTTTCTACTTTCTATCTCTATGAATTTGACTACTCTAGGGATCTCACATGAGTGAGGTATTTGTCTTTTGGTGACTGGCTTATTTCACTTAGCATATCTTCAAAGTTTATGCACTATTTTTACATAGTTATCCTTTGCATGATACAAAAAATAAGCAGACTTTTTTTGCCTCTGCTTTGAACTCAGATGTCAACCATATTCGCGCTATGTAGGGAAAACACTGAGCTGGAAGCTGTATAGTGACACTGAATAAAATTATCATATCACACATTTGAAGTACACACGCTCTGATTTTAAGCCTATAGGTGTGACATGTTGCATTCAATTTAGAAATTAAATTGAAATAGAGCATTGCACTTATTTTTAAACTGAATATTCTCCTAGGAGATGAAAATGAAAGAAGAGGGAAAAAATTTTAAAGCCAAGCATCCATCACTTTGGGGAGGCGCTACTGGGCGTGGCCACTGACCTTGACTAAGTGAACCATTGCATCCACGAAGAACACCAAATCCATGCCAGCGCCACGGACGTTCTCATTATAGAGCTGCAGGAACATATTCAAACGCTCCTTTAGGTGATCAAAAGATTCAACTGGTTCATAAATTTTGGGCATTTCAGCATCAGCCTCCTCAGATGTTTCACCTGGGGTGGAGGAAGAATAATCAATTAAGTTTCTTCAAATCGCTGGACTTTACTACTTTCTTCAACCCAAATTAACACACTCAGCTCTACAATTGAACACTGAATAATATCAATTTTCATCCAATTTTGTATCATGTATTTTTAGAAAAGAAAAGAAAGCAAATAACAGCAAAAGCATTAGAATTTTTGAGATCATATGCAGTCTTAGTTCTTTCCTGTCTAGAAAGGGCCAATTTCAAATATTATATGCATTGAATTTAATTTGAATCCATAATTGAACGTCGGCATTTCAAGGTCCCTCCCAGAAATATTTGCTTAATGGTCAAAATGAAGATCAAAAAAGCAGGGATTTAATGTCAAAATCAGCAAGACAAGGCAAGAATTAAATGATTTTTTAATAAGAATAAAAAGAAAAAGGTCATTGGATTTGCTCAGGAAGTTTTTATGATTTAGGAATTTCAGGTTAGTGGTGAGGATAGAAGTAAATTTGAGGGAATGGACGTGGAGGGTTGAGAGAAAATAGAAAAATGATTTCCTAAATAAATAAACATATTGAATTATTTCACTGGGAAAAGTATTTAAATCAATATAGTTTTTAAAATTTAGAAACACATAACATACTAGCTTAACACTTTCCCAACTTCCACTATAAAGCATAATACCAAAGAAAAAGCTAATCTAGGCATATGTATGTTCATGATCAGTTAACACTAGTAATAGGAAAAAAAGTGACAGAGTTGAATATACTAATAACAACTTAGAAATTCACTGGGTACTAGAAAAGTGAGTGGATCTTCCAATTCTAACGGTACATACTTATTTTCAATTGACCCTGTCCTAACATAATAGTATATTAACCTTTGTATGACAAAGCAAGGAAATTGATTTAACATAATCATTAAGACTGGCCTATTTGCAAAGCTCTCACTAATCGAATTTCAGTAGTCACTTCACTGTTTCATAAATGTTCAACTCAAGCTTTGAAAAATAAAGTGCTTTGAAGTTACAAAAGGTTAAGTGTTTGCCTCCCAACACCCCCTGCCCCAAAATACAGCAGTTGTGCTTTGCTCCACGAAAACCATAACCTAATTATGCATCCTTCTGAATAAGAGGAAATAAAATATATAAATCCTAATTATCCTGTAAATGCTTTTACCTTTATAGGATTTTTGTATGTGTGTGACCTGATTTAAAATAAAATGTGTCAGCTTCTTTCTGGGGAAGGATCCTTCCAAGTGCATAGCCAGCAATAAATCTCCTTTTGCAATTGTCACTCAGAAACTGGATAGATCACACATATACTTATCAAATCTAATAAGGGGCTGCCTGGTCATTTTCAATCATTTAGACAATATAAATAGCATATGTTTAAACATGCCTTTTTAAATATGGAAGTTGACTTAAAATTCATCCTCAGTATTAGAAGAGGTAATCAAATGACAGAAAAATATTCTACTTAACTCAGTTATTTCTGAGGGGAAAAAAATAATTGGAGTACCGCTTCTTTTCACAAGAAAAGTAATATATATCTCAATTTTTCATGGAACCATAACTACAAAGACTTGCCTCCACATCATTTATCTCTTTCCAATTGTATTCAATGGCCCTTTCAGATAATTTGAGATTTTTCTTTTTATTTTCAACACTCAGGGTGGCCCAAATAATAATTATCATTATTTTTGCTACCTTTCATTCAGCAGTGACTATGAGTCACAGACTGCCCAAGCCATTCTACAGATAACGTTTCATTTATTCCCCACACGACCCCATGATGGATATATTAACATTTCCAATTTTTATAAATGAGGAGCATGAGGTTCAAGAAAATTCAAAGACTTGCTCAGCTAATGTGTGGTAACTCTCTTCCTCAAATCTACCTCTGTGTGACAGCTGTAAGTCCTGTGCACTTTCTTCTATCTCATCCTGCCTCCCAACTCTACCTTAATATCCAAGATTGACATGCATAAAAAGTAATCTTTGAACGCCATGAGTATGCACTTATCCACTCATTCCATATTTATTGAGCACCTGCTAGGTCCCAGGCTTGTTTTAGTAAAGTTTACTAGACAGAAATTCAACATCTCTAAACTGAACCTTCTGTCTTCAGACAACCCTTTGGGGAATTTCAAATTCTATTTCAATCATTTACCTGTAGCTTCTGGCGCATCCCTCAAGAAATCCACAAAATAAGTGTCAACTCCACAATCCACCAAGAGTTTTTTCTCTTCACCAAACTCCTCCTCCACCAAATTTACTAAAGCCTTATCAAACCAGGTCACATCATCAGACATCGTGAAACGATCAGCTATAACCCGTTTACACTCATGCTTCCACAGCCTTAACAGGTCCTGTTGAAAGCATAATTCACGTGCATTATGATTTCCTATTTGCCATAATTGGGAATTCAAGTTGACGATATTGTACAGCACCATCCTTCCTGATTTAAGATGCTACATTTTAAAAAGTGAAGGTTGCAATATACCTAACTTCATTTCAAATTGGTCTCAATCAAGTACATTAAATAGAAAGTAGTGTCTATTCATTTCCGGTCTTTAAATTAAAATGAAAACATCCCTAGAGAAAATCTAAAATCACTCTGATCAACCAAGAAACTAATATTCTAAATAAAAGTCTTAAATTTGTGACAAATTAGTCTGTTTGGATAAGACACCTACATTCATGCGACCAGAGCATAATATAAAATGCAGTATGTAAACCACTTCCATGTATACAACTGAGATTTTGCAAAGGTATATTTACTCAACACAATGTGAAGAAAATTTGTGGCAAAAATCTGGATTATCTGAACAAAGTAATCACCTAGTCTAGATAATCCAGGCCCAAAGTTTCTGGAAGTTGAGGAAATTAAGTACCCAATACACCTATTCCTATAGCAAGAATAACAAATGTTTATCTAAGCTCAATATTTGATCAGAAAGACTGGTGGAAATTTCTTAACTTGGTAACATTTTACAAGTTAGAAGATTTTTAAGCCATTATGTTACTAATGATAAAATGTTATTTGGCCAGAATATAAAAGAAGTTTAGTAAAATATATTCAATGATTCAGTTAAGACACAAGCTCATGATAACACCAATTGCTGGAACTGTTCATGCTGATTTAAAATAAGCACCAAAAACTGGCTACTCAAAAAGTCATATTAGAGAACTGCATTCACAGTGCCATTAATTGGCAATAACTTTGAGGAAAAAAATCATATTAAAATGTTCACTGCTGCTAAAACGATTCTCAATTCTCTGTAACAAGGAGAGTGAGTTTTCTACAAAATGCCTTGTCCTCAAGAGTCAGCCAGTGGGGTTACCTACTTTGTGAGCATCAGGGGCACTTAACGTGCCTAGTGACAGTTTGGTCAATATCTCAATTGTCTCTGTGTGTTTATGTGGAGAAGTCTCCTAAAACCCAACTGCTTAACTACCTCCTTGGTTCCATAAAAGGCTGAAAGAGAGCATACAGGCCATGCTTTGGAAAACAAGACATACTGGATTTTTACATAAGGTTCCTAGTTCAAAGGGAATTCTTATAATGCTAGGAACTGTTATAGTCAAGGATATGTACAAATGCTCGTTTTTCTGTCAAATGAAATTTCTACTCTTCTGTCTCTTTTCAATTTACCAATATACGTAATTCTTTTAGTGCATCTAGTTACAGGAAAAGGAAAGATCATGGATGATTAACAACAAAATGATTTCTTCAATTTTGAACGTTTAAAGATAATTACTTTTTTTAAGTTAAAATGTCAAGTTTAAAATATGAAGACTATTACATAATAAAATCAATAGTGATGCTTTCCAAAATTTCGTATACAAAAAATATCTTATGATGGGAAAATAAAATCGTTTCCTTTATTCTATTCATTAGAAAATAATTGTGGGCCGGCCGGCCCCGTGGCTTAGCGGTTAAGTGAGTGCGCTCCGCTGCTGGCAGCCCGGGTTCGGATCCCGGGCGCGCACCGACACACCACTTCTCCAGCCATGCTGAGGCCACGACCCACATACAGCAACTAGAAGGATGTGCAGCTATGACACACAACTATCTACTGGGGCTTTGGGGGGAAAAATAAATAAATAAATAAAATTAAAAAAAAAAAAAGAAAATAATTGTATATACTATTTCCTTAAACATAAACTTAATTTAATTGGAATTTTTTTAAAAAAACTTTCTGACATACCTTTCTCTTTTTTATGTTAGTTGAAAAGCAGCAAAGAAAAGGATATCCATGCTAAAATATCCTAAAATATTTTCATAATTCCACTAAAAATTACATTACAAAGAACATTTAGGGTGTAAAATAAATACCAATGTCATGGTTTTCCCCTCTTATGTATCACTTACATCTGGTTCCTTGATAACCTCTGAAGTAGTGTTCAGCATTCCCTGCCAGATCCTAGAAAGATCTCGAAGGTTAAATACATAATGGAATTTTGCAGGGGTAGGGAGCATTTTAGTCTTAGTCATCTGCCATAGTCGGCGGGTCAGGGGCACCAATTTCGTCACTGACTCTCTTACTTCTTCTGAGAAACCCCTTTGGGTACAGTAGTAGCCTATCCCAATCACACCTGAAAAGGGAAAAAAAGTCATAACATTTAACTGGTGGGTCAAATCAACTAAGTTAAAATGAAAAACGTTATAAAGTAAAGTTTGCATAAACATAATTAAGTATTGTAATAGATAACCACATATTAAAGAAATTTATATTAATTAATGTTCTTTTTTTTAATCTAAAAAATAGAAAGAGCTTCAAGCAAGTTAGCATTCAAATACCGAAAAGTTGATTAAGAAATACTACTGAAAACTCTAGCTGAACTAATTCAATGTTATTAATTGGGTAACTGATAAATATATAAAGTTGCCTTATAGAAGATAAGAAAAAGGGAGGTTTCATGAATCCTCTAAGATTTTTCCATTCTGTTGTTGCCTTTCCGTGCATTATAAAATATTTTAATTTACTTACTATGTAAAACTTTTCAGGCAAAAAAGAACAATTAAAAGTGATAACAGTCATTCTTTCTGGTCCATTTTACTTTTCCCAAGTTTAGATAATTCACGTGTTATTTGGTTTTCCAACCTTTGCCCACTGCTGTGATTGAAGGCAGATGCTGCCATACTCCACCAGCCTAGGGCGCTAAGATGACATTTTAGTCTGCCAGAAATTAATTAGGATAACCCTAATGAGGTTTTTCTCAGCAGCAGTTTCAGAAATGGTAAATTAATACCTAACATGAATGCATACATAACTTTACACTCTTTTTCTGCAAAGAGTAATTCCAAAATCAGTTATAAAGTTATTTTCATTACTCAGCTAAATAATTATGGTTAGCTATTGGGCTACTGTTTCTTCAATATAATTATTTCTGAAAAACTACATATTTAATCAATGAATAACTTATTACAATCCTATAAATTACCCTGAAGATCAGACTTAGGCTAATCTCTGCTCTTCACAAAATTATTTCTTTGGCCAAAATCATTATATGGGTTGGTTAAAGTATCAGCTACATAAATTTTTGGCATGGTATTATATCAATCCAGACCTCAAATATGTTTATCCAGGAGGAAACAATTTCATTATCTCCATGTTCACTTAATACTTAACCTCTTTGCTTAAGAAGCTAGCAGCAGTTACTTTAAGAAAAACCTAGGTAGAAAAGATCTACCTAGGCACCTAATTCAGCACATATATATAATAAATCCTTATGTAAACAAAATACACTACTTTAAAGTGATGAGGACAATAAACTAAGAAGCCACCCAATGTTCCTTCTGTGTTGACCCCTGGGTCACTGACACTCATTTTACCAAAGATCTTGTCCACGGAAGCATCAGAGGGCAATGTGCAGTTAAATATAGAGAACTGCCTCTTGAGTCTTTGGGGTATATCATTGCGTCCACCCCCAGGATGGATCATGGCTGCCAAAAACTGGATGTCCACAATGCTGGTAAACTCCCCAGGCTTCTCTAGGTTATAAAATCCATTCTGTTCCATCAGCTGTCGTACTATCTCATTAGTAACCTAAGAAAGACAACTTTCAGAATTAAAATGTCATTCCTTTATATCCCAGAACCTAACTCCTTGAGTGTTTCCAAATAATGGACTTTATTAGAATTCAGAAATTGCACGTTGACAAAGTAGAAAAATATTTACTCAACAAAAGATAAATCAATGCTGAATTGAAGAAATAAAATTCACAATAGGATTGACATACCTGGTCTCCCCACTCATTGATTACTGGCATATTCAAATCATCAATAAAAACAGTCATCTTCTTTCCTGCAGGAGGACCATATGTTGTACCCACGCGTTTATCCACATAGCTCTCTATCGTCCTCTGTTAAACAAGAAAGCCAACAGAAACGTCTGTGAAAATATCCCCTAAGACATGGTAAATTATTTTAAAAATCCAGAAACATTTGAATCGACAGGAATTACTCAGAAAAACTCCCCTTAATTCTCGAAAGTAGGGCATAAAGTACCTAAATCATCTTGTTTAATCTTTACAACCTGTGAAAATCTGGTTTAATTTAGGAGTAAATGAAATTCTGATCAATGTAAATTTTTAATGGGATGAGACTCTTCGGTCCATTTCTACAGATTTACTTTTGTCTCATTGTGCCTACGTTGATGACACTATAACGCACAACCCCCATTATTCAAAGGGTCCAGCCCTGCTGAAAGTTTCCCTATAATCAGGGACAGAGTTACTCAGGGCTACTGTCCAAGAAGCTTCTTCTTAGGTCTGCGCTCTGAGCTGCACAGCCTGTCATCATCTGAAGACTGCCCTCTCCATTGAGAAGGCTGCCAACTGGCTTCTGTAGCCTGACACAATCCAGATCCACTGCTTTGGGGCAAATGCAATCACATTGAATTACTTCCCATCCCCTCATACAAAATGGAGAACAATGCCCACCTGTGTCTCCTCTCTCATTTCTACATTCTGAGCTTAGAGGGTACAGGAGGACACTACACTGTGTTCTACAAAAAATTTTCCTAGCAATATGAAAAAGAACATTAAAACTGATGAAACTAATATAATGTTATATGTCAATTATACCTCAATTTAAAAAAAACTGATGGAAAGCGTGTTGGATGGAGTAAGGGCGACATGGGGGAAGGACTCCAGACTATTGACTACAGTATTATCATTTCCATGTAGTACAACATAGTTTGGAAATCAATCATTAAATCAAAATGTGTGTACTGAGTAACCAGAGCTAGCACTGCAAAGAAAACAGAAAGGGCTTCACGGTTCTCATGCTCCAGAAGCTCAGTCCTAAGGACTCATTTCATTCCTACCACTGTAGGAAGCTACTGATCCATGAATTTAAGTCATCTTAAAGTTAATGTATAAATATAGGAGAAAGTAGAGGCATATTGAGATAAAATGCATTCTCCTCTTATCCAAAAAAGTTTTCTTATTTTAGGATGAAGAGTAAACCAGCTAAAAATGACTTTAATAATCCAGGATACAACCACAAAATAAGGCCAAGATATAAGCAAAGAACTACACACCAGTCCTTGGAAATCTTCATAGTTTGGTAATTTCAAATTGTGTGTTTCCATCATCATTTTAATGAATAATAGCAAGAGGTGAAATTTTTCACCACGTTTAAATAGAAAGGTATATAAATATATCACATTTATTCAACTACAAAACAAATCTCCCATGACAACAGTACAATGGCAAAACAAATTTCATATTCCCCTGACATAAAAGCAAACTGTTTAAAGTAATGTACTAGGCTAAATTTAGCTCTGCTTTTCAATGAATTTAAATGTGTAAGGCAATTAATATTCTCCTGACACCTCCCTCTGGCAAACTAGAGCCTTTCAGGCATTCCCTCGTATATTAATAAGAACTCACAGGCACAGGAAGACTTTAGGCCTCAAGGGGCCTTCTAAGACCCAAAAAGCCACAGGTGGAACAGGTGAGATAATACGGAGTAACTGGCACATACCTGCACTTTCTTCCCCTTCATTCTGACCCTAATTTCTTTGAAATAGCAGGAAATTACTAGTAAACTATGTAAGTCATAAAAGAGCTAAATTGACAAAAACAAAAACAAAGGAGGGAGAAAAATTAAACAGCTTGTGAACCTAAAGTTGGGACTTCTTTCTGCTTTTAGAACTGCTGCCTATTAAATAGTTACCCAATACATTTTGGAGTTTGATAAGACCCCCTGAAGGCTTAAAGACACAGTAACTGGATGTTCTACTCCATCAGGTATTTAGTTGGGAATATTTGGGAAAACCGTATACTTGGACTGGTATCTCCAACTGGACTTCACCACTTAGATGTTCCATAGCTTCACAAAATCAACATATCCAAACATAAATGCTTCTTACCCCAAAGTCTGCACCCCCTCCTGGGTGCTCATTTCAGGAATTGGCACCAACTACCCAATTGCTTCATCCAAACATTTCCACATCCAACAACGATAACTTCTATGATAATTTCAATATTGCCCTTAATGTATCTCCTCCTCTCTGAACAATGACATGCTAGGTCAGTTATTTGTCTTTCTTACGGGGATTAACATCACAACCTCTTAAATTTCCCTCCCTGCCTCCTCCAGTCAGTCTGGAGACTTCTTTATAAGTCATATACACTGTCTATATTGTGTGATTTACAATTTTATCTAGAACTTTCTGTCTCCCCAAAGAAATCAGTCCAAAGAATTACTGATCATCTTTGTAGTACCCTGTCACCCACTTTCTCCCTGATCTCCTGGATCTGTGCTCCCACTTCATCCATGGTTTTGGCGGTATAAACCATAGTCCAGTTAATAAAAATTCATTTATTTGATTATTGTCTGTCTCTCCCACTAGAATGTAAGGAGAGAAGGCATCTTATTTGTCTTGCTCATCATCGCATCCTCAGCGTCTAGAAAGGTATCTGATACAATGTATTTATCAGTAAATATTTGACACATAGATAAATCAAGACAAGAAACCTGGGAGCCATATTTAACTTTTTCTCTCTCTTCTATGCCTCTCCTCCAACAATATCCATTCAGCCAATAACAAATCCTGCCAGTTCTGCTTCCTAACTACAACTGGAATGCATCCTGCGTTGCTTCCAGTCCCACTTTTATTATGCTGGTCCAGCCCAACCTCCCTCCTGAGGAATTACTGCAACAATCGCCTCTCCAGTCTCTGAGAGCAGCCACATCTCTTCCATCTTGTTCTCTGCTCTGGATGCAGAATGAACTTTCTAAGGGGCAATGTAATCCTGCTCAATACTCCAGCGGCTCCCCATTAGTGATTTATAAGGAACTCCATGATGCTCCCTGCTTACCTCACCAGATTTATTTCTAAACACTCCTCAGTCTCTTTGCTCTGGTCCCTCAAGGTGTTAATTCATTCATGTTCAGGTAACAGTAAAGCACATACCATAAAATGATGCTCATCTCACAGGCTGGTTTACAGAGTTCATTATGAG
This sequence comes from Diceros bicornis minor, assembly GCF_020826845.1. Taxonomy (NCBI): domain Eukaryota; kingdom Metazoa; phylum Chordata; class Mammalia; order Perissodactyla; family Rhinocerotidae; genus Diceros; species Diceros bicornis. Next base: position 50,696,011 of record NC_080759.1, on the reverse strand, counting down.
GTCCTTATTCACATATTCCTAGAGTAGCCATTTCTGAGCCAAAAAATCTCTCAGGATTAGCGTTAGCCAGACACAATTTGTGAAATATTGATTTAGATGAATGATCTTCCATAAATGTCACTTCTCTCAACTCATCTATTAATAAAAAATTGAAATCTCTAGCAGGGGCCTGATTAAGAGCAGTTTACACTGTTTTCTGAGAAGAAACAAAAACTTTACTCTGAAATAAGAGAATAGTAGTCAGCATGTCATCTTCTTAAGCAATTTTTGGAACCTAAAAATGATTCTGATCTTGCCGTCTATCTATCTCACACATACATGTGATACCAGGGTTAACCTCACCTGTGATGGTGGCATTTGAAGAAATAAAAACTAGATTGTTAGAAATCCAGATAGATTTAGGAATGGAGGTGAGGAAAGCTGCCTTTCTCCTTTCTAAGCCAGGAGCCCTAAAACTAGGGGCGATTCAATTTTCTGAATTGATTTCTTAATAGACAATTCAGCCTCTAAAACTCCTAAAAAATTAATATAATATTAATATAATGTAAATATTAAATTCCCCCAAGTAATGGTCAACTCTTTCAATACATTCATTGATTTCTAATCCCCTAAAGAAATTAATCCTCTCCTCCTCTGGGCTCCACAATACTTAGATTACACCATAAGTAGCACTTATCACATCAGCTGTAATGGACTGTGCACATGTCTGTTTCCTCAACCAGACAGAGGGAGAAAGACTGCACCGGAAGGGGTATTGGCAGGGTCATGTAGAGTTGAAAAGGTTGTGCACCACCCAATTCTTGGGTTTACCATTCATACAACTGTCTCTGTGAATGGGACACACACGAATCTGCATAACTTGCATGGCCTTATACAATAGCTCTGACTAGATTTAAAGTCAGAAAAAAGGGCTAACTGAAAGCACAGAAAGAGAAACCACAAATAAGAGGGGCCTGCGATATTACATCCAATTAAATTGAAATATAAAATATACTTAATTTTAGGCTTCCATATATCTGCTATTTAGCTAAAGGATAAAAATGGAGACATTATGCTCTCTGTTAAAAAATTTACTGCCTAAATAAGATCTTCCCACTTTATTACAATTCACCAAAACCAAGTGAAAACAGTCTTACATTAGTGAAGTTTAAAATGCTCAATAGTACATTATAAGAAGTAAAATGAGGGGCTGGCCCTGTGGCCTAGTGGTGAAGTTTGGCGCACTCTGCTTTGGCGGCCCAGGTTTGGTTCCCAGGTGCGGACCTACACCATTCGCTAGTGGCCATGCTGTGGTGGCAACCCACATGCAAAGAAGAAGAAGATTGGCACAGATGTTAGCTCAGGGCAAATCTTCCTCAAGCAAAAGGAGGAAGATTGGCAATAGATGTTAGCTCTGGGCGAATCTTCTTCAGCAAAAAAAAAAGTAAAATGATATCTAAAACATGAAAATACAATAATGCATAACTAGACGCTAAAAATAAAACAAATGCAGTAAGTGATAAATCAGTCATTTGAATATTAATGTGGATAAAGAAAAGCCATTGGAAGGAGGCAAATGGCTAAACTGGAAAAGCACAGCAGAGCATACAGGGACCTGCTTTCTCACTGGGTTCTGCTACCAACTAAGTATGTGAACTCAAACAAGCACTTTAATTTCCTTCCACCTGGGTGCATTAATATTAACAGTAAAACCTGACATTTTTAGAGAGCTTTACCATGAAAAAATACTTTCACATATAATCTCTTATGAATCTCCCCTGGAAAGTAGTCTTCAAACTGTGCTCTGAGGAGCCAAAAGGATTTTCTGCAGTCACAGGGGCCCTTCAGGAAGCTGGATGAGGTTGAAAGGGATTTCAGGAGCCCAGCTCCAATTCCACTGAAGCAAATGCATGGTTACCTGTTTTATAGCTTAGTCTTCTGCATAACATTTCATTTGGAGAAGTGGTTCTGACTCTAGAAAAAAATGCAGAATTTCCTTCCAGCTCTATGATTTCTCATTTTTAAAAAACAAAACCTATTGCTATGCAACCATTTGTAAGATGATTGCTGCATTCAAAACACTTTAAGATTATTTTCAGAAGAGATAAATCTTTTCAGAAATTCTCTTAGAACACTTTCTCTTTCTTCTTCTTACCTTCCTGTATTGTTTAAATTTTTAAATATATGTATGGATTACTTTCAAAAATAGAAAAAAAACATTAAAACAATATTTGTTTCCAAAAAAAATATATCTCTTAAAAGACCAACAGAATTCCCTTAGCCAAAAAACAGGGAGACCACATAATTTTGTCCTAATCACACACATCTGATAGTGACAGGGGATGCCATTAATTGTTAATCTGAGAAAAATGGAAGTAACGTGGACTGTCCTAGGCAAAGAGGGACAGATAGTCAGTCCTCCTACTGATAAAAGATGTGGAAGTGACACCGTGGTGAAAACAAAGGACACCCTGATGAAAACAACCTGTCGAGTAACAGACATGTGTCCTTGACACATGTGCCATCATGGGAACACAGGAGGGACGGACAGTATCTATTTTCTCATCTACCATGTCAATTTGGTTTGGATCCAGACAAGTGGGAGACCAGAGACGAAGGCTCGGCTCCACCAGCCCCTGTTTAGCACGAACAGCTGAAAATTATAGTGAGAATGTTAATTACAGCAGCTTGGCTAATTGAAAGCTTTCTGAAACTAATGAGTCCAGTGTACTAGAAAGCTCTGACGCTCAGCAGTCAAAACAGGCACTCAGCAGAGCAGATGATCCTATGATGCTTCTGAACAGAAGAAGAAACAGGAAAGAGCTGATGCCACCTTCACACTGAAGGACAGGAAGGAATGAGGCTAAAGCTGTTGTGAATCAGATAATGGCACCCTAAAGGATACAGATTTTTATGTTTTAAAAGCCCGCTTTATTATTCTTCTAATTATTCTACTTCAACGTGGTACCACTTCTAGAAATGTATTATATAGTTTATAAATTTGTATAACAAACAGGTTGCTTTCTAGATCATGTATGCCTTTTTGCAGGAAATTAATAAATATCTCAGGTTAACCACAGATCTTTACCACCTTAAAGGGGTAAATATCACCAAGAGTTGCTAACAAAAATACAGTGATAAGGTCTTGTTATATACTAAAGAATTGGCTGGGCTTTGCCCCTGCTTCCTAGGTTGAGCCTTTAAACCCTCGGAATTTCCTGAGTAATAGGAATGTCTTTGTTATTCATGGTGAGTCCCTCAGACCACTCATGACAGAAAGACTAACCATTTTATTTGAGGGTTGGGGCTGTGAACCACATGATTGATATCAGCTGACCTCTTGGGAGGGTAAGAGGCTTGGAGATTGAGTTAAATCACATGGCCAATGACTCAATCAATCATGCCTATGTAATGAAACCCCAATAAAAACTCTGGACATCGTAGTTCAGGTGAGCTTCCTGGCTGGTGATACACACCGGTGTGCCTGGAGGGTAACACATTCTGAGGACACCGAAGGTTGCATTTGGTACCCTTCCAAACCTTGCCCTATGCTTCTCTTCTTTTGGCAGATCCAACTCATATCTTTTATAATAAAACTGTAATCATAAGCATAGCACTTTCCTGAATTCTGTGAGTCATTCTAGCAAACTATAGAAACTGAGAGGATCATCAGAGCCCTTGAATTTGTAGCCAGTTGTTCAGAAGTGCTGGCAGCCTGGGAACCCCTGAGCTTGTAGCTGGTTTCTGAAGTGAAGGAAGTCTTGTGAGGACTGAGTCCTTCACCTGTGAAGTCTTTAGTAACTCCAGGTAGTTACTGTCAGAATTGCACTGCAGTCCTAAAGATTTAATCCAGTCTCAAGAAATGTGAATAGCTAGATAATTACCCAATATAATGAGAAAAGAAAACAACACTTTGATTTAATGTTTTAAAACCTGCATCACAAGTAAAGTTATAATTATAACCTTTAAAGACGATGTCTCTTAAAGTAAAACTAACGAAAGTTTTTTAAATGTAAAACAGTATCAAGGGAATGTGTATAACGTTAGCATCTTGCCAGCCTAGGATCATTTAATGTGCTATTCCCCAAACTCAAAAATACCACTGCTGAGTCTCTGCAATTTGAGGTTGACCTTCCATCCAGACCTTCCCATCACGACACTGTGTAAATGGTATTCATCTGATAGAAGGCTAGCCAGTATTGGAAATTCCATCTCTAACAGAGGAGCATAACATAGATGATAGTCTCATTTAGAAACTTAATCAATGATCTTAGTTTATTGTCACTCTGCATTTACCAATTACATTAAGTGATAAACGTACATGATTTAGTGATGCTCTCAACAATTTTCATTGCTCTTTGATATTTTCATTCCAACAACTAAAGAACAACAAAGTTAATCAAAAGCAAAGCTCTTTGGATTTAGATTCTCCTACAAATTTCCCTTCCTTTTGCAATTTATGAAATGTATCTTTTTTATTAATGTATTCATGTTCTAATACAGACATGAGAGATGATTTGAAAACAACTGAAGCATGAACTGACATTGAGGATTTTCCTCCCCAGTTTCGATAGGGTCTTAAACAACTTAGGAACAGGAGAAAAACAACCAGTCAGCCACTGCCAACCTAGTCATTCTTGACAGTTTCATTGACAAAAGCAATGCAAATTTGAGGGTTTTTTTTTTTTTCCTGATACTCTTCAATGATGTGATAGGGTAAAATCTTTAATATGCTAAGATTCTAAGATTTTATTCCTATTGCAATTGATAATGGGAGCCACTGTGGAATATTAAGTCAGGGAACAACAAGATAAAAGCAGCAATATAGGAACCAGAGATTGGAAGAGGACTAAAAGTTAGACTGGAAGAGAATTATACTTGAACCAAGACCAGCTGGGAATTCCTCCAGGCTAATACTTGGTGTGGAATCACGAAGAAGTGGATTATGCAGAGGTGGACAGGGAGAATGAAGAAAAAGGATGAGATGTGAGAGTATTTCTTTAGATACATTAACAGCCCTTGATTCAAGAGAGACCCATTAAAGATAACTCCAACGCATTTAGTCTACAGGCTAGAATAATATCAACACCCACCAAAAAGCAGACAATAGAGAAAGGAAGTAGGTTTAGGTAGAGGAATAAATTATTTCTTTCAGTTTTGGATTTTGTTTGTTCACAGGCTTTTCTACATAAATATTTTAAACAGTACTGAGGCCTTTAATATCTTATATAAGCTTTTCATTTCTCCATAATTGAAGATGTTTATGTATCATAACCTAACTAGGGAGAGAGTCTATTGCAGTTGAATAGAGATAATGGAAGACATACGCAGGGGATTTACCACGGCTGTGAAAGTGCAGATTAAGTTCAGTGGGCACAGGCAGAAGAGTAAAGAGATCTGAGCCCCTAACGTTTATCACCAACTTGGGCTTCATGAGCAATACCAAAGAGCCAGTACCTGAAACATTAGTGGGGTGGTTGCAGAAGAAAAGTTCAGACTCTTGATCACATGACTTTCAGGATCATATTTTGACATAAATCCTTTGATTATGACTGTTTTGGCTGTTCCTTGTTCGCCAATTAACAGCACAGCCTAAAATAGGAGTTGAGAAAGAAGTCCAAGAAATACAATTAAATGATTGTCATGGGCTGAATTGTGTCCCCACAAAATTCATATGTTGTAGCCCTAACCCCCAGGACCTCAGAATGTGACTGCATTTGGAAACAGGGTCTTTAAAGAGGTGATTAAGGTAAAATGAGGCCATGAAGGTGGGCCCTAGTTCAATCTAACTGGCATCCTTATAAGATGAGGAAATATGGACGCACACAGAAACAAGAGGGATGCACACACACAAAAACGATGTGAGGACACAGCAAGAAGACAGCCATCTGCAAGTCAAGGAGAGAGGCCTCAGAAGAAACTAAACCTGCTGACACCTTAATCTTGGGCCTCGAGCCTCCAGAATTGTGGGAACAGAAATGTCTGTTGTTTAAGCCACCCAGTCTGTGATATTTGGTTATGGCAGTCTAGCAAACTAATATAGTGATCCAAAAAGAAGGACTTCTCTTTGGAAAAACAAGTCAAAATTTACTTTCTCTCAACTAATACATGAGAAATAATTATTTAATTATGAATTAGAACTATTTGACTCTAATATTCTTACTGGGGAATTATAAAAGAAGTATACTAATTGGGGTAATATTTTCATTCATTCTAAACAGCAACATAAAACATTCTAAAATAAATGTAAGATGCTTCTTGTTTTCAGGTGACATTTTAAAATATGCTGCTTTTAATAAAAGTTAAAGAGCCATACCTTGCCCTGTTTGGCGATGGTTTTAATTAGAAAGTCAGTCCTCACATTGTCAACATTTGGCACCAGGATGGAGCCATATTCTGGGGTGACATTAGATGGATACACATATTCCTCCGTACACGTGTTCCAGTGCATCCATTTACCTGAGGTGCACAGAGAACATTTACGTCTTCATATTCCTAGTAATAATTGAACTCCTAACTGTAATGAGCAGACATCTTCCAAAAACTCCCATAAAATAAAGATCATTAGAATCAGAGTTCTAAGTATTTAAGTGAGTGTTAGCCCAGTCAGAATTTCCCAAGGAACTATCCCCAAGTGGTAATATTAGGAAATATTAAGAAGTAACTTGAAATTTTCTTTTTAAATAGGTAGGTTTTCAATAACATAAAGTGTATATAAAAATTTAGAACACACTGACAGTAACAGGTACCTGAAATCATTTTAAAATGTCTAATCTCACAAGCTTTTCATCACACACTTCCTTAATTGTAAGACCAAAAATAAAAGATATATAAATATTACATATATATGAACTTTATATATGTGTGTATATGTATTTTATATACATATGTATACACACACAAACAACCTTAAAGAATATATGTAGATATAGATGTATAGACACATACACATATTTGGTAAAAATACACTTCATACTTTGTAATTTTTATGTAAATTGCTGATTATTTCAAATGAATGGCTGAAATAGATCTGATTTGGGATATGTTCTGGTTTTAATTCATTCAAAAATTCACTACACAATATATTTAACAAGAGACAAACGGGCATTTGAAACACAATCAAAATAAGTTTTTTAAAAAGAAACAATTACCTTTCTTTGCACATGAAAATTTCCATTTTCATTTTACAGCCACAGTTTTACCTACCATTAGAAAAATATATCTATTTCGTGTAAATATTGGCCATTTGGGAAAAACTGTTCCCGCGTGTTATGTACGAACGGTAAGCGAGCATCCTCACCATCGGACGCGACGTAAAAGTCAAACATGGTGCCGTCGGGCCCGGCCGGGGGCGGCAGATCCAAGCTCAGCGAGTCCTGCGAGCGCAGCCAGAGCTCCACCCGCCGCCGGCCGTCCAGTTCCAGCGCGGCCCCTGCGCTCCACATCAGGGAGAACACGTAGAGTCTCCCCAGGTGCTCTGGCGTGACCTCCACACCTTGCTCCTGAGCACGAAGGTAACTTTTTTTAAAATTACTTAACTCTCAAACAAAAACTTTGCTTTGAGATTTAATGAAAAGAGCAAAGATATAAAAGGGACAACAGTATTCCCCAAGACAAGAACAAAGGAAAGATGAATAAAACTGGAGAACAAATGCGGAACGCATCTCAAGGAATACCAAGCTGGTTTCCGAAATAAATTTGGGATGCTTATTAGATGATTGTGAACCTGCAACTAAATTACAAATCCATGGCTTGCTTTGTGAAAAAAAGAAATGAAAAAAATACAAAATATCCGGGGTCCATGTTTGAAACATTCCCCCTCTCCCATAGCTCTAACACAATCAATTTCAAATATTGTATTCTCTGCACAGTATGGCTCGGCTAATAGAGAAATTTCTAGAAAGTTGAGTGGTTTACCTTTGGAGGGATCAGGCCTTGAAGCATGTTAATGCTTTGCATGATTACAAAGGCCTCCAGCATCTCCATCTTGTATTCTAAGTTCTGAATACTGAAGCGATACAGATCTGGAAAAGACTTGATGTACAGCTGACGAAGAATTTCAGCTTCTTGAGGCGAGCGTTTTTTAAGAAAACCCTGTTAGTTCACAGATTAATGCATTAATTAAACTTATTAGCACGCCAGGAAAATGGCCATTTTTAGACAAAAGTTTTTAAAATATCAACAATAGTACTAATATCTAATGAGTATTGCACTTATGATGTGCCAGGCCTTGCTATAAATTCTTTCATGTATTAACTCATTGAATTCTCAAAACAACTCTATGAGGTAGGAGTTATTAATATTATCCTCCTTTTACAGAGGAGGAAACTGAGGCCCAAGGAGTTTAAGTGCCTAGGATCCCACAGCTGGTAGGTGGCAAGGCCAGAATTCAAACCCAGAGTCTGGCTCTAGAGTCCACACATTCAGCTAGTACACTGTGCATATGCTCAGGTCTTGAAGCTATGATGGATAAAATGTCTTCACCTCTGGATTAAAATATGCTAGGAGAAAATGAGGAGGCTTATATATGGAAATAATTTTTAAAAGGAAAAGGAATGAAGATCAACAGAGGAAATCCATACCCAGATTTTTTAAATGGGAAACAAATATTTATCACAATTAGTTGTTTCCTTTTATTTCTTCTAACTTAATTAATAGTCAATGTAGCAAAATATCAAAGAATACTCAGGAAAATGGAGAACTGAGTCATTTGGGGAACCCAATATGAGCAACGTGTGTGCCAGTCATAACAAAATACTACTTAACACACAATATTTTCTTAAGGTGAGGCAAGTTCTCTTGGCAACCAGAGATCGACTCATTCATACAGACTCTGAACAGAAGCAATAAAATGTTGACTCCAAATTATTCATCAGTTCATGAATTTACCATGGTTCCATAGCAACAAAAACAAAATATAGCACTTTTGAGTCGATGGAACCAAAAAACATCATACACTGGTCCAAGTAATTAGGTTGGCTCCCAGAAGCTGACAAATTCCCAAGAATATAACTTCTCCATTGGTCTGCCTGCCAGTAACTCTCTCAGAGCTGCGTTGCACTGCTCTAAACATTTCCATGTGATTCTTTGTGAGTCTTGCTTCTTTCTAACCATTTGCAAAAAGAAACTGCATTGTTTAAAAGCATGTAAAAATATTAGGTAGGTGTAGCATTAATGTAAAGGCCTTATTCAGCTTCAACATGGACAGAATATAATAGAAGCTTATTTCATAAATAGCAAACTCTAAATATTCATTAGCTAGTAGTGTAAAAGTATTTTTAAAAAGCCTTTGTGAGTTTGCAGTATTTGTGGAAAATCGCATAAATACATATTCACTTGGAGTTTGCTGTATCTGTGGTTACCAAGCCTGAATCTATTGTGATGCTTTGAAAACAACAACAACTCCTGCTTCTCCTCCCAGAGATGCTAATTTGGTAGGATTGGGGCATGACCCAATCATCTGTATTTTAAAGAACTGTCATTGCTGATTATTTTTGCAAAGCCAGAGTTGAAAACCCTTGCTCTGCATTCTCCGTAATGGATGGATAATTTAATCGTGAAACCTGAAAATCTTGAGAAGCATTTTTAGTGACATATCACAACTACATACTATTTTGCTATATAATCCCCTCCTTCTTCAATCTTCATACTTCACCAAATCTACACCCTTTTGCAACCCAGAGCTGTATAAATTCTGAAAAGATATTATTAAAAGTTAGGATATACCCATATAGAAATAGAAGCACAAAAATGTAATGGCAATATAAAATAAACAACTACTTTATTCAAATTACGAGTTCATAAGTTTTCAATCAAAATCATCTTCCAAAAACTTATATATGGGGGCCAGCCTGGTGGCGTAGTGGTTAAATTTGCTTCAGTGGCCCAGAGTTCACAGGTTTGGAACCCAGGCATGGACCTCCGCACTGCTCATTGAACCATGCTGAGGCGTCCCACATTTAAAGTAGAGGAAGTTGGGCATGCATGTTAGCCCAGGGCCAGTCCTCCTCAGGAAAAAGAGGATTGGTGGTGGATGTTAGCTCAGGGCTAATCTTCCTCACCAAAAAAAAAAAAACACATATAAATGAAAATAACGAATGTGACCAAAAATGTCAAAAAAGATTTACAGATGGCTTATCTAATAAACATTCTGCCTTACATTATAGTATTTATTTAGTAAAATATCTAATCATACAAGGCATTTAATTATACTTTGATTATAATCAATATATTCTAGAATATATTGGTGGTAATAAAATAATCTTACCTTATTGTGAAGTGAAGAGATATTATCTGAAATATTATTTCCAAGTACAAATTTAAAACTAACATTATGACTATTGAATCTCATAAAAATTCCTTATATGCAATTTTAATAAATTGTCTTCTTCAAGTTCATATTCAAAGATGTTTGCTCCCAAACATTATGCAAACAAGCACCTTTCAAAAATGTCATGAATCCCCAAAGTGATAAAATTAAATTTTACTTATTCAATCACAGTTTGGCAGAATTATTGATTCACCTAGGCTTTGCAATTACTCCACAACCCACAGGTTGGAAATCACAGGTCTAATGTGATATTAGAAGAATATGGAAGAACCCATGAGGAGCAATCAGAGTTTAGAGGTCCCAGAGCATCAAGGATCTGCCATAAACATTAGCAGGAAAATGCAATTACACCACAGGTCTGCAGAAAAATCAGCAGGCACACTACACGAATGCTAAAAGATCTCTTTTCCTTTTTAATTGTACAAAAGAAAGACTCCAATCATACCTCAAGAATAGGACTCCAATCGAGGACAGAAGAACTCATGAAAACCATCCCATTTCTTGAGACAGTAGCAGGTGAAGCATTGTCAATGTTATGAGGTTCGAAAACGATCTTGCAGTTTGGAGCCATGGGAATCCGATCGCCATTGGCAAGGGTTAGAGTTTTGTTGTCATCCAAAACGGAATTCAGATTTTCAATCCAGATGGCATCTACTGGACCATCAAGAACTATCCAGATATGTTCCCCTAGAATATCCCACCAAAGGAGGGGGAAAAGCATACATTCATATATATGCATATGTACACAACTATGATGCTTGAAGAAGTATTATAATTTGACGCAATTTTCATTAATTTTTAAATAAAGCTTTGATCTAAAGGATTATCTTATTTTATCACACAGGATTTTTCCGATTCTTTATATAGCAGTTGTTTAAAGCCCATAATCAAGGCAAAAAGTCATTTGTTGACTGAACAAATTCATTGAGCACCTTCTATGGATCAGCACTGTTCTAGGGTCTGGGGATATTGTGGTAAATAGGACAACATCCTGACTTCACAGAGCTTACGTTCTAAGGGGAAGAGATGATAACTAAACCAATAAGCAAAGAAATATATAAGATAAGAAAAATTAAGCAGGATAAGAGGATGGGGCATTGTTTTAGATAAGATGGTCAATGGAATATTTCAGGAGTAGGATGAAGTGATGTGAAGATCTAGAGGTAGAATTTTCCAGGCAGTGGGAATAGCAAATGCAAAGGTCGTGAAATGGGTACAAACTTAGGGTGATCATGTTTCATGAACAGCAAGAAGTTGAAACTGTTTAGCAAGAAGAGGGGAAGGGGGAGAGGGATGTGAGTACTAATCAGAAAGATGGGGGGGTGAGACAGGCAGAGCCCCGGAATCAATTCTGGTTTGCACATGTCAAGTCTGAGATGTCCAACAGAGATCCCATAGAATTGTGGAGTTGGCAATTCAAGGGAGAGGTCGAGGCTGGAGATTAAAATATAGAAGCCATCGGCTTAGACATGGCATGTAAAACCATGGACTGGGTAAGTTTCTTCTAGATAATAAGGGTAGATAAAGACAGGAGGTCTGAGGACAGAGCCACTTCAATCTTTAAATTTCTGGTAGGGTCTCCTTTGCTGGCTCCTCCCGCTGGTAGACCTCTCGATGAAGCAGAAGTGGGAGAGCCAGCAGATTAGGTATCCTTGAAGCCAAGTGACGGAAGAGTTTCAAGAAGGGAAATGATGCAGTGTGCCAGATGCTGCTGAGAGCGGGACTAGACCAAGAATTGACAATTTGTATTTGACAAGCTGGCAGTCACAAATGTCCTTAATAGAGCAGTTTTGGAGGGACACTGGGGAAAAAACCTGATGGGAATCACTTAAGGAGATATTTGGAGGTAAAGAAAGTGACAAAGATCAGCGGAATTCTCAACAGGAATGCCACTGTAAATTTAGGTATTCAGTTTAATAGTTTCTCTTAACTTCTTAACCACTAGTTTCTCTTACTCACCAACACCATGACTGAGTTTGTAGTTCTAATTTTTATTTACTATGTAACAACTGTGGAATTTTCTATGTCAAATAAACTGCTTTCAAAATCCTAATTATACTCATTTGACTCAAATTTAAGTAAAATGATGATCTAATCACCAGAGTCACTTTAAAAGAAAAAGCATATGTTGCCTTTTTTAAGGAGGAAAAAAAACTACCTTTCTGAGCTCCTATTTCTTGAGGTAACATTTGGTCACTGGATCTGTGTTTATGCAAGATTAATGGAACAAATCAGAAACAAAATTTGATTTATTTCCAGTAAAACAACAACAATTTCTAATATGAGCACACTCTAGAAATTAAGCATTTTCATTTCCCTTTGGACGATTGATGTTAGGTTGATCAGCTACAGTCTCTAAATGAGGACTATGGTGGCACCACCTTAAACATTTTTCAATAGAACGCTGTTGCCCAAAGCATAAACTCATAAATAATGTCACAAACATCTTGTCCTCCTATATTCTTTCTCCTTGCAATTGCATTCACTCTTCCTGTCTTCTACTCACTCAGGAGTGAGAAAACACGATGAGAAGAGAGTTAATATCACCTCTTCCATCTGAGCTTATATCCTGGGAACATTGGGTTCAATTTACAGAGTCCATAAGTGCGAGAATATTCAGCGTGAACCACTAGCCCTTAACAAGTTTCCTTACCCAACAACCAAACACCAATGTACATCTAAACAGAATAATTTGTTAGTTCAATATATGATCCATTTTTGATATACACAATTTTCTTCCCAAAGAAACCCATTTCCTCCTGTGGTTTTATAGGGGAATCAGTTTTCTAAAAATATGCTGTACTTAAATAGAGTAACATTTTAAAAATATTCAGTGAAAATAGTTGTGGTAAAATCACTTTATTCAATACTATCAATTTTCCTTAACAGCTTTTTCTATTTTATTCTAAGATATCACAGGGATACAGAAATGTCTTTTCAAAAGGAAAACAATTCTCTTTGTAACCAAAAAAAAAGGTAGAGGAGAGGGATATTTTAAATACACTAATCAATAATTTCAGTATTTCAACATTCACAAATATTTTGATTTATGATTTCTTAGCCTTGGCTAAGATATTATACGGAGAATACAGTTGTTCCACTAATTCTAAATAGCCACTAAGGATTTTATTTAGGGGTACATGTCAAAAATAACACTTGTAACTCATATTCTACCTTTCTTAGCCCTTAATGTTTTCCTCCAAAGAGTAGAAAATATTCCATCGGTCCAGTCATTCGTGGCCACGTCGAGCCGACCAAACATCTGTGGGGCCGTAATCGCTTTGGGATTCATCCTCATCTCCCGGTGTGGTTTTCCACAATCTACACCAAGTAAATCCAAATTTTAAACAACTCAGATGTAGAGTGAACCATCATTAGGCGACATTGCACTAATTTGCGGTGTACTGTCAGCAGGCGTTCAAAATATGAAAAATGCAAAATTACATTGAAAATATATGTCTTACTGCATTCCAAGTTATCATAATTAGCCTCATTAGATTTCATTGATTAGAGCACTTTTGCTTTTATCTTCTGTAAAAGAAAATTACATGTTACATAAAGGGAGAAAAAGAATACCATGTTGGAATTGACGAAGAAATTAATGCAATCTGGAAGTTCTTCAAATTTCACAACTCAAAATCTTTTGGTTTATTGTGTACAAGAGTAAATCTTGTATCTGAAGTTTCACCCAGAAGATGCCTCATTCTCTCCTTGGATTTGCTCCTCTCAGCTTGGATTTGCTGAGATGTGTTCTTGCTCATTTGGAAAAAATATGCTAAACTAAGGTTGCAGGAATCAAGGACTTCTCTTTTGTGGTCAACCTCAAGAAAGGTATTCAAATCTTTCAAACCCTAAAACTACTCTTAAATGGGCTGGATTCTGTATGTAAGGGACTTTGGTTAATCAGGAGAAAAGTGAAGAATAAAGTTTAAAGTATAAAATCATAAAAATATAAAACACAATAGGAATCAACAAACACAAGCACACATACATATATATGCACATTAGAATAGGTGCTACATTAAAAGCTGTTTAGAAAATTGACCATAGTTCTCTTTTTTCAAAATCGCAAAAAGAATCAGGGTAATCATTTGCAAGATTTTATGGTACTGAAGTTCAACTCAGTCACAATCCAGCTTTTTCAATAAATGATACCCATAGACTGACAACACTTTTTAATCTAATCACACTTTACAAAAGGCCAGCAAATTCTTAAAGTGTATGACAGTCGCAGATGAAAACTGGACTTGGTCTGTTGCCCATACAAGAGAAACTATCAACTTATTTCATTATGGTAGTAGGTAGAATTGTATCATTTTTATTTAAAATGCCTTTATATTTCTATAAGAGCACTTTAAGAAAAAAATGCTTGACTTTCAAAATGGGAGTTAAACTAATTCCTCTTAATTCTGGCTGTCAGAACCTTATGGACTGCCATGCCGCCCCTCTATCCCGCAGTCTATTCTCTACATGGCCACCAGATGGCCTTCAACACACAGGGTTGATCATACCACGCCCCAGATCAATGGCTTCCCATCACCTACAGGATAAAACCTAGGTATTTAGTGTGACTTACAAAGCTCCTCATGCCATGCGTACTGTATTAATTTGAATTCCCCCTGAAAGCAAAGACTGAAAAACAAGGAAGTGGGTGCTGGGATTCTGGAGTGAGAGGAAAGAGAGTGAGACAGGAAAGGAGAGAAAGCCAATAATGGGCTCATTGGTGAGCTGGTCACAGATGTAGTGTCCCTCCCATAGATAAGAGGAGGTAGGACATTTGCCTTCAAACTCTTCTCCTCTGGTGCTTGAGGGTATGGCTGCCTCAGGGGCATTAATTCCCACCCAACCCCTACATCCAGGCTGAGTCAGTTCCCTAGCCTCAAGGAAAGTTATAAGGCTGAAAAACTGGGAGATATCACTAGAGTTTTGGGGAGAAACTGACCAACAGCTGCATCTGTGGCAGGGGAGGGCCAAAAGGATGTGGCACTGGGCACCAACAGCATCTGCTACACCTCTTCATCTCCCCCACACACAAATTACATTTCATCCACGCCAAAGCAGTTCCCCAGGTATATCACGGTCTCTCCGGTCCCTCCTACCTGCACAGCTCTTTGTTCTGCTAAGAATGCCTTTTTTCCATCTGCTGCTCAACCCTCAAACCTCAGCTGAAGTAGCACCTGCCCTGTAAGCCTTTCTCTAATTCCTGAGAAAGGTTTCTGATCTCCTTTGCCTCTGCTCACAGCATAACTGTCCAAACCTTCTCATAGAAATTCCATGTTGACTTATAATCATCTGTGTCACTCTGCTACACTGTAAGCTCCTTGAAGACATGACCATTTATTTCATGCCTCCTGACCCATATCTAGTACAGAAACTAGCAGAAGCTCAAAGTACGGAACATCAAAGATATCTCATCAACAAATATATGAAGAATAAGAGAACAAATAACATACACGGATCTAGGAGAAGTTCAACCCAATTACCTTCTCAATCTTTCGGATAATTCAAGTTTCAGCAAAAACCAGTGTTTCACTTAAGATAACAGATGTTTGCCCTATATACTAAAACCAAGAACAACTTAATAAACAGCAAATAGTCTAATGATTAATTCATCTTTGCAAACAACTTCTCCAAAACCAGTGAGGCCATATGGATTACATGATTTAGACATATCATTCATAATGTATCTATATTGTTTAATATTTAGTACTCATTGTGTTCAAGTACCAGGTGCATTGGTAGTTTATTGTTAACAGAAGACACCTACATAACAACAACAAAAGTATTATTAAGCATAATTTGAGAGGAAAACACACCATTTTAAAGCAATGTAAAAATCCCCAAACGGAATTTTAACAGCAAACATGAAAACCTCATGGTAGGTCCTGCAGGTGTGAGCTCTCAGTTTTGGCAAAGGTAGATGATAGCTGAGAGCATAATCCTGTCTCAGTGTGAAGACTCCCTGGTGGAGTCTTGATGTACAGAATTCACTTCATCCCACAGCTGAGGAAACTGAGACTAAATCCAGGACCCTAGAGCTAATATAGACAATTTCCAGCAACCACCAACTCAATGTCAGTGCATTGGGGTTCCATGAGCTGACTGGAAACCCAACCAGCCACCTTTTCCTGTGGGATCATGTAGATGCATTCCAACAGCCAAAGTTCTGTGAAATTTTGGAACTCAACTTTTCCATGGCTAAAGAATTTTAGGAAGAGAGTCATCAGTGTTCGATCAGAACTGGAGAACACAAGAATAATCATGAATGTGGCAATGCCCGTTATCCTTAGATGACCTCGGGCTAGGGACGTAGATGTAAGGCTTAGGGACATATGGAAATTGAAAGCATTTATTTAACTTCAGTAGAAAAATATCTGATTCCAGGTGGGAAATTAGTTTATGATTAGGATGATTTTCAACACATAGATTTTAAGAGTTTGAATTGGAATTATTTTTTATTTATTGAGAGATAGCATGTTGTATTAAGTCATTATTGGGAAGTGGCATGGTATATTGGGAAAAGTCTGGGTTTTTCATTAGTGGGCCTTGACCTTAATTCTGAGTCCCATCACCTACCTTTGCAACCTTGAACATTTCTGAATGTTCATTATGAAACATCTCAAGATCATTATGAAAATTAAATGACATAACATATGTAAAACATAACACAGCACATGAAGACATTTTAAAAAATCTTCTTCCTGCAACATTATTCATAAAAGCCAAGATATAGAAACAATCTAAGTGTCCATCAACAGATGAATGGATAAAGAAGATGTGGTGTATATATAGATATACACACACATATATGTATGTATACACGTATGCTAGAATATTATTCAGTCATGAGAAAGAAGGACATTCTACCATTTGTGACAACATAGATGAAACTTGAGAGCATTATACTAAGTGAAAGAAGTTAGATAGAGAAGGACAAATACTGTATGATATCACTTATATTTGGAACATAAAAAAATCAAACTCAGAGAAACTGATTATAGATTGGTGGTTACCAGAGATTGGGGGGTGGGAGAAATGGGGAGATATTGGACAAAGGGTACAAACTTCCAGTTATAAAATTAACAAGTTTGGAGATCTAATGTACAACATAGTGATTATAGCTATTAATACTGTACCATATACTTGAATGCTGGAAGAGAGTAGATCTTAAATGTTCTCACCACAAAAAAGAAATGATAACTATGTGATGGGATGGAGATGGCAGCTAATGCAAAGTAGTAATCATTTTGCAACACATAAATGTTTCAAATCAATACATTGTACACATTAAACTGACATAATGTTAAGTGTCAATTATATCTCAATAAAGCTGAAAAAAATGTTTTTCCCCTCTGGTCCATTAATGTAATATGTTATCTCTAAAATGTACCCAATAATCAGTAAAGCAACATTCCCTCCTATAAAAATATATTAATGTATCTACCTTTGTGTCCCTTTTTGGGGCATTCAAATGTGTCACCCAGAGCAACAAGCTTGGCTGCCCCCTTACCTGTCATGGCTTTCATCAAGGTGTGGATGCAGGTGGTCTTCCCTGCTCCACTAGGCCCCAGGGTCATCATTCCATGCCGTACTCTCTGTGTTTCAAACAGCTGGATGACTTTCAGTTTCCAAGGAGGATGGTTGATTAAACCAGCTTCTTCAACCTGAAAACATAACAAGACTCCCACATTGGGCCACATTAACTACAATCTGGACTTACCATTGTGCTCAAGATAAACACAGACATGGAGTGGGGGTTAGAGGGATGGGGAGTTAGTGTTTAATGGGTATGGCGTTTCAGTTTGGGAAGATGAAAAAAGTTCTGGGGCCGGCCCCATAGCTTAGTGGTTAGGTGCGCGTGCTCCGCTACTGGCGGCCCGGGGTTTGGATCCCGGGCGCGGACCAACGCACTGCTTCTCCAGCCATGCTGAGGCGGTGTCCCACATACAGCAACTAGAGGGATGTGCAACTATGACATACAACTATCTCCTGGGGCTTTGGGGGAAAAAAGGGGGGAGGATTGGCAATAGATGTTAGCTCAGAGCCGGTCTTCCTCAGCAAAAAGAGGAGGATTAGCACAGATGTTAGCTCAGAGCTCATCTTCCTCACAAAAAAAAACAAAACAACAACAACAACAAAAAAAAAGTTCTGAAGATGGTTGGTCATGATGTTTGCACAATAATGTGAGTATACTTAATGTCACTGAACTATACACTTAAAAAATGGCTAAAATGGTAAATTTTATGTTATATATTTTACGACAATAAAAAAAATTGCAGAAAATATATATATATACGTAGACGAAAAGCAGGCTGAACATAAAATGTTTTCCCAAGCTAACAAGAAATATCTGAATTTGTCTTTGGGAATTAAATACATTTATATTAACATTTTGTTGAATGTATGTCTTAGAAGTAAGTTAAGAATAAAGGCTCAAATATCAAATGTATTTTAAATGTTTAATTTAGAAGATATTGAATAACTGAAAAACTTTGTAGCATATAAAGTTGACTGAAATTTTATATAGACTTCAAGCTATCTTTATAAATCTTGGTAGTTTTTATCTATAAAACACATATATGGAAGTTACTCTGCCAAACACTATTCCAAGTTTAATCTTCATAACACCACCCTGTGATCGGTACTATTGATATCTTCATTTTACAGATAAGGAAACTGAGGCACAGAGAGACTAAACAACTTACCCAAGATTATTACTTGTAAAGTTGTGGAGTTGAAGATTTGAACCCAAGAAATTCAGCTCCAGGGTCCATGCTCTTAACCATTATGTTATACTTAAACCCCCTATAAATGACACTTTTATTTTTATTTAAATAATTTTTGGATAATAATCATGTATCATTATATGCTATGTATTTGCTCATCAGATTTTTCATATGCTACAAATTACTAATGTAGGTCACCTTATAAATTACTTTGTATTTATGCCTTTTAGGCAATACTGCAATTAATTTGGCCATATGATAAAGAAACCACTTGTAAAATGCATTATCACTCTTACTTGATTACAAGATTAAGATTTTTATATACTGACTTTTTAAAAGAAAAATATCCATTAAATACTACCATATTGGATTTTTATTACAAATATCTGCAAGGGACTGAAATGTATTTTATACATATGAGCCAATCACCACTTCTATGCAACTTTTTTTCCCAAACTATTCTTCATAGGAAAGGAAATTGAGGCACAAGGTTTACATGATTCATTTCCATTCCTAGGAAGAATCTAAAAAGTTAAAGCTGCACCAAGGATCATGGGAAATCCAGACACCTAATGATCCACATAGCATGGTAGATCCTGCAGAACTCGAGGAGGAAATCACAAGTGATCCTGGGCCTGGGGGAAAAGTAGGATTGCTGAGGAGCCACATGAGATCACTGCAAATGACACTCAGAGGCAGGAGTCTGGAGATCAAAGCAACGTGGCAGACACCAGGGCCCCAGACAGAGCCAAGCCCAGCACAGGCAAGGCAGCCAGATGAGCCCCACTGGCTCCAGCTGACCCATCACATTTCATTTTGGAATCTGGTGTGGACAGGTTTCCATCAATAATAAGGCCACTAGCACATGGCCAACTGGACATGTGGACATGTGGTTGTGCAATGGTAGGAGACCCCTGGCTGGAGGAGCTCTGTCAATGGCGTGCAACAGTGTCTCTTAAAACAGTAGTCACTGCCTTGGGTGTTGTTCTCGCAGAAGCCATAGATTTGGTCTACACCAGTTCCACTTGATTCCTATAGTGCCCATCAATGGATGAATGGATAAAGAAGATGTGGTATATATATATATACAATGGAATACTACTCAGCCGTAAAAAAGAGGGAATTACGCCATTTGCGACGACATGGATGGACCTTGAGGGTGTTATGCTAAGTGAAATAAGTCAGATGGAGAAAGACAATTACTGTATGATTTCATTCACATGTGGAAGATAAACAAACAAACACATAGATATGGAGAACAGATTGGTGGCTACCAGAGGGGAAGAAGGCAGAGGAGGGCAAAAAGGGTAAAGGGGCACATGTGTATGGTGACAGATGGAAACTAGACTTTTGGTGGTGTGACCTCAATAAAATAAATAAATAAATTTTAAAAAATAAAATAAATTCAGATGAAAGAGACACTGTGCTTGATGCCCTGTGAAATACCTGTCTACTAATTGCCGTTTCCAGTTCAGGGTACCCTGCCTTGTCCAGGAGAATATTTGGGAAGAGATCTTCAATCAAACTCAAAAATAAAGGTTCATCCTCATCAATCTAAAAAAGAAAAGAAAGGGAAATCAGACCAGCTATTCTGGCACAAGAATAGCAATGTATAGATAAACTGGAAATGTCCAACACAGCCCATAACAGCCCATTAATTAATGATTATTTTATAATAACTATTAACATATAAAATATCAACTTCATTGAAGTTGAGGAATATTTGCTTCAAGTTGCCCATAAATTAAAAATTATTTAAAGAAAAAAAAGAAGAAGAAAGGGAGGAAAAAGAGAGAGAAAAAAAGGATGGAAATGGAAGGAAAGAAAATATTGCCTACACGACAACCTTTCCATAAAATAACCAGTTTGAGGAGCTACTACATAGCCTACAATTTCTAATTTTTTTTAAACAGTTTTATTTATTTATTTATTTATTTATTTATTTATTTATTTATTTATTTATTTATTTATTTTGTGAGGAAGATCAGCCCTGAGCTAACATCCATGCTAATCCTCCTCTTTTTGCTGAGGAAGACTGGCTCTGAGCTAACATCTATTGCCAATCCTCCTCCTTTTTTCTTTTTTCCCCAAAGCCCCAGTAGACAGTTGTATGTCATAGTTGCACATCCTTCTAGTTGCTGTATGTGGGACGCGGCCTCAGCATGGCGGGAGAAGTGGTGCATCAGTGTGTGCCTGGGACCCGAACCCCGGCCGCCAGTAGCTGAGCGCGCGCACTTAACCGCTAAGCCACGGAGCCGGCCCTACAATTTCTAATTTAAACTAAAAAGAATTTTTTAAATGAGAGATAGCAACAAATTCATGAATTAGAATTTGGTTTATACTTTTATTTTGAAATAAAAATATAACATTCTGTCATCCTGTACATAGATTTACTGATGCTGGACAACTGATTATCAGTGTCTACTGTGAAATGAAAGAGTATGAAATTATTACACACTTTTAACATTTACATAAGATTTCCCGCCAGGCTCTACAGACTTTAAAGAAGGTGAGATTTTAGCTCTAAAACATAAAAATGATTCAAGCTATTTGGAAACTTAACGTGTGGATTTTTAAAAATCCATTTCAGTTCTATTGGAATAGGCGTATGCTAGACTAAATGTGAGTCACCACAAAAATAACTTCTGAAAAAATATAAT
Organism: Diceros bicornis minor; assembly: GCF_020826845.1. NCBI lineage: Eukaryota > Metazoa > Chordata > Mammalia > Perissodactyla > Rhinocerotidae > Diceros > Diceros bicornis. Next base: position 50,674,316 of record NC_080759.1, on the reverse strand, counting down.
TTAAAGTTATGCTCTCTAGCACTTTATCTGATAATTAAGCATTTTAAATGAGCATTTTAAATAAATATTTCCAAATCTCATTTGTGCTTAGTTAGTTGAACTGATATTAAAGCAGATGGAACATTTTCATCTGTGAATCTTACCAGTTTAGAAAGGTTCATGTCTCGCAGTACACGCATGACGATTGTGGATTCTGTATCTGTGGGGTGGGCTCTTTTTGCTGCTCCCAAAGTTCTCAGAACTGACAGAATGTTACGCAGACCAAAGTCATAATGTACCTGAAGAATTTAAGGTACACTGGGCTTATTTTCAATATTAACTTACCTATGGAAACTATACAAATTTGACAGAAGACCTATTCGGAATAATGAATATATGCTGATTTTCCTTTAGAAACTTTGTACAGTTTGTGGAGCAATAAATCTTTTTATCAATATATTTTTTGAGCAAATAGAGAATGCCCGAAGGAGTCCTCTCATGTCCCATCATTAATTTAAGCCCTTAGATCTGAACTAATAGGTATATCTTGACAGAGAGAAAGGAAGAAATTCCCTCTTAGAGTATACACGTCCCCTTGAGACTCTTCTTAATCAATCATTCATAAGAAAATTTTCTCAATCTCTAAAGCTAAAATTCTGAACCAAAATTAAACTGAAACCTCACTCATGACACATACAGATATATAGATAGATAAGTAAAAAGATAAGCGTATTGAGGAGGAAGAGGAGGAGGTACATTCCAGGATTACCTAGAAGAGGGAAGAATAAAAACAAATCAGAAAACCAAGACCCCAGCTTTGTTATTCCCTTGACATAGATATTTATAAAAGCTCAATCATGCCAAATTCCAGCACATGTAAAGTGAATAATTAAAAATCAATTATCCAACCACCATGGAAAACAGTATGGCAGTTCCTCAAAAAATTAAAAATAGAATTACCATATGATCCAGCAATTCCACTTCTGGGTATATATCCAAAAGAATTGAAAGCAGGGTCTCAAAGAGATAATTTGCACACCCATGTTCAGAGCACCATTATTCACAATCGCCAAGAGGTCAAAGCAACCCAAATGCCCATTGACAGATGAATGGATAAATAAAATGTGGCATATATCTATGATGAAATGTTATTCGGCCATATAAAGGAAGCAAATCTTGTCACATGCTACCCCATGGATGAACCTTGAGGACATTATGCTAAGTAAAATAAGCCAGTCACAAAAAGACAAATACCGTATGATCCACTTATATGAGGTATCTAAAGTAGTCAAATGCATAGACACAGAAAGTAGAATGGTAGTTATCAGGGGCTGAGGGGGTAGGGAAAGAGAGGAGTTGTTGTTTAATGGATATAGAGTTTCAGTTTTACAAGATGAAAAAGTCATGGAGATCTGTTTCACAGCATTGTGAATATACTTAACGCTACTGAACTGTACGCTTAAAAATGGTTAAGACGGTAAATTTAATGCTATACATTTTTTACCAAAATAAAAAAAAAAAAACCTATAGAAAAAAACTGCTAAGGTAATTGGGAGCAGTATGCATCACTTAATACTAATCATTTGGAGGATGCAGCACATAAAAATATTCAGATTGAATTCCTGCCTTCAAGGAGTTTAAATTCTAACAGAGATAATAAAATAAAAATGTGAGTGAACTTGCATAAAAGTAAGGATGACTTGAAAGTGCTGGTGGGTGGAAGTAATTAAGGAAACCTTATCAAAATTGGACTCAGTTAAATCTGTAGGCATGAAGTGAGATTCACAGAATGTACACCAAGAGATCAGCATGGGGCCAATCTTCTTGTATGCATTGACTCATTTCATTTCACAATGACCTTGTGAACAAGGGCTGTAGGAGTGAAGAAGTAGAAATAAAGTACTAGAGAAGAAGAGGGCAGGAGTCAGTGACGTGGGGAGTTTTTCTAGCTGCAAGAAACAGCATGGAAAAATATTTCTTTGACAGAGGAAAAAAGAAGAATGAGTAAAGGCTGCAACAAGCAGCAGAAACCAAGAATGTTTTGAGTGGGAATGTAATTTAGTTGAACCTATGAGTATAAAAAATAATCTAGATTCAAAGAAGTTTGGAATGGAGGCCAGACTGAGGAGAGGGATCAAAGTGTTCTACATGTTAGGAGGTTGTATTTATGTTATATTTTTATGTTTATTGCAATGTATTATCATTTTGAGCATCCTTTTAGTGATTTTTATTTATATGTCATAGAAATTCGTGGCATGATCCCTGCCTCCTGGTGTTTGTTCCCTTGTAGGAACTTTTCCCCTTGAGTGTGATAGGATCTGTAATTTGCTTCTAACCAACAGAATACAGTAAAGATGACAGATTGTATGTGATTACGTGCATGTGATTATGTGGTCACATTACATAAGATTTGTGATGGTTAATTTTGTGTGTCAACTTGACTGGGACACGGATGCCTAGATAGCTGATTAAACTTTATTTCTGAGTGTGCCTGTGAGGGTGTTTCTGGAAGAGATTAGCATTTGAATTGGTGGACTGAGTAAAGAAGATGGCCCTCCTCAATGTGGGTGGGCACTATCCCACCCCTTAAGGATCCGAATACAACAAAAAGGTGGAGGAAAGTTGGCTTCACCCTCTCTCTGCGTGATTGCTGAACTGGGATATCAATCTTCTCCTGTCCTTTAATGCTCCTGGTCTCTGGCCCTCAGACATGGACTGGAATCTACACCATCAACCCTTCAAGCTACACCATCAGCTTTCCTGGGTCTCCACCTTCCAGATGACAGATCATGGGACTTCTTAGCCTCCATAACTGCATAAGCCAATACCTTATAATAAATCTCTTTATATATATACATATATATCTTCATTCTATTTCTCTGGAGAATCCTGACTAATACAAGATTGTAGCACTCATCTTGCTGGAAACTCTTTCTCTTGCTGACTTCAAGAAAGCAAGCGGCCATGTTGGGGAATCCCAATTGCACTTAGCCTGTGGGAACTGAAGGTGGCCTTCTCTAGCTGACAGCCAGCAAGAAACTGAATCTCTCAGTATTACAACCTCAACAAACAGAATTCTGCCAACAATCTGAGTGAGCTTGGGAGTAAATCTTTCCCCAGTCAAGCATCAGATGAAACTGCAGCCCTGGCCAAGACTCGATTGCAGCCTTGTTAGATTCTAAGCAGAGGACCCAGCCAAGCTGTGCTGGGACTCCTGGCCACAGAAACTGTGGAATAATAATTGTGTATTGTTTTAAGCCAATAAATTTGTGGTAACATTGTTACACAGCAACAGATAACTAATACAGAAGTAATATATGATTAATTTCATGCCTCTTAACTCTGAAACCATATGATGTCAGAACTTGCTACTTCAAACAGTACAGGAAACTAGCAAGAAAGTTACAACAGATAAGACAGATAATTAGCAAAGCTTGGCCGAATACCTGAGTGAGCTTGGAAGTGAGAAGAGTAACTGATTAAGAGGTTCCTGAAAACCATGGGGACATATAACACATATTATGATGAATGTACAGATGGGATAAAGAACAAATATTAATATCCATAAGTTTTTGGCTCTTAAATCAGTTCAGATAGTATTCACTTCATTTCTATGCTGTAAATATTAAATTCTTTAAATGCATTTCTTAATAAAACGAGGCATATAAAATTATTTTTGTAATGATACAACTTTCTACTTTGTATCAATATGGTACTTTGTCAACAACCCCAGTCACAATTTTCCAAAATGAGAACATTTAACTGAATAGAAAAATTAAACATGTATAGTACAGAGACCTTCAGAATGTCACACCTGCTTAGAAAGCTGCTCCTCACACAGCTTGTAGAGTGTGAAAAACTTCCTGGCCAAAACAATGTTATCAATGAAGCCACAACTAGCCAACTTCACCCTTATGATAATCTGTCTGTCAGGGACCATCATGGCCACGGAGCGGAAGTTAATCTTCAAGTTTTCAGGGAGTTCCTGCCGCCCAGCATAGCCAGGATTCTACACAGAAAATAAAATCCAAGGAGGAATGATACAATCATGGGACAGACAGACATCAGCATAATATTAAAAGATTCATTATGTAAAACAACAAATCTGGAATGACAACCAGAGAACTCATTTACATATCTCACTCTCCTTTTAAGTGGAGAGACTAAGTCATGGGTTATTAATACGAGCTTTGTTTAACACCAAAGGCTTTCAAATCAGGAGTGAAAATTACAGTCCTAATTTCCATTCATGGAAAATAGGTAACAATGACCAGGAAGATGCAGGAAAACTGTGATAAGAAGGCTGAAATTCAGTAGCTCGTCTTATGGTTCCTTACCATGGTTAGAAAAAGTCCAAATTCAGGGTTCATAGTCACGTTATCTCCATCAGTAAAAATAAAAGATTTTTTACGCTCCTTTTTACATGTCAGAATAATGGAAATTTGCTGGGCTGCAACTGAGAGAACTGGTAAATCGATACGATTAAATTCATCAAAACAACCCCAGGATCCAGACTGTGCCAGTCCTTGGAAAGGGAATTAAATAGAAAATCCAATTAGTATGTAATTCTGGAAAGCCAAGGAAAAGGGCATTATGAAGCTGCAAGACAAGCCAGAGATAAGTTTGTTCAAAAATAAAATTGAACAAATAGATTGTTCATAAAGCGCCCCCAAATAGCTCACAATGTGGCATTTTATCTGTAAACACTCAGCCTGCAGTGATAAAAAAACATTACAAAAGGCAAATGATATCAACACTTGACCCACACAACACTGGTAAGATTCAGATTTTACAAAAAGTTTTACAAAGTTGAAGAATGACTCTAAAACATAGCCAGTTGCTAAAAAATCTTAACAAGATATTACTCCTTAACTGAAATTGCTCATCAGATAAAAAAAAAAAACATAACCCTCACCTTTAAAAATCCGTCCAAGTCCTCGGAAATCCATCTGATCTGAACAATTGAAGACCACAACGTATTTCCCAAGACATCGTCCCATATCCTTGGTAGTCTCTGTCTTGCCTGTTCCTGCTGGTCCAGCGGGGGCTCCCCCCATGCTCATCCCCAGAGCTTGAGCCAATGTGATATAACACCTTGAGGGGGAGAGACATCACTAGAACCACACCATGGGCATCTCCAAGATACTTCTGAGGCATCACAGTGAACTGAAACCCACACTAAATTAAAAAAACAGAAGATCCAGGCAGGCCATTGTCTCTACATAACATTTCCAAAAATGCATCCTAAAATACACTTATCTTTATGAATATTAACATGTAGTGAAAAAATAAGAGGTGGTCTATGGTCAAATAAGTTTGAAAACTCCTTTTTAAAAAGGTTAAACAGGCTTTATTATGATAATGTATATTGAGCGCCCCCAAGTATGAAAAACAGCACATAGCGTTCTGAAACTTATTTGGCAACTTTTTCGCAGAAATCTACCAACATCTAAAAAATAGTATTCTAGGAAACAGATTGGGAACCATTAAAGGAGTCCTAGAGGGTTTGAGTGCCAGCACAGCGGTTGCACTGAAGCCCCGTCTAGCAGAGAAACACTCAGGTATATCTCATGGAAGCTGTGAGAATCCGTCAGAGAAAGGGGCACGTTGTTAGACCTGTCTACATTTCTTATCAAGCAGATGAGACGCCTCTATCAGCCTTTGATTTCTGCTGCCCTCTGTCTGAAGTGACAGCAGTAGTTAGAACAATTCCAATCTTCTCTATCTGTGCTCAGAAGTGGAAGGAAGGACTAATCATGAAAAACACTAGGACCTTTCAGAGAAAGGTGCTATATATTGTTATCATATTATAATGACTATTTTATCCTCTAAAATATCTGCAACTCCATCCACATAACATCGAGCTTCCCAGAGACCACAGCAGCCAGTGTTGTTGAATTTTCTCAGGGCAGTCAGCGAAAGGCTGACAAGAAGCCAATGCCTCTGGCCTTTGACTATTTTTAGGTATTAATTTTAGTGAGGAATTCTTTTGTAAAAGGGCAGCAAAACTTGCAACGGAATCCCAGTGGCCAGCAAAAAATGGTGACTGACTTCACCCATAATCAAGTCAGAGAAAAACAAACCAGTGAACACTTAGGGTGAAACAGGCTGAAACAAACTTCATATCACCTTCACTTATATACTTATCAATACTACTTTGCTTTTAAAGCTCTCAAATTTTTAATACAGAGCAATGTACAAGATAATAAATATAGTGAAAGAATCAAGTTGCAGAAAAGTTTGTGTAGTCTGATATCTATATATAAATATTACATATTTTGACGTGTATATAAACATGTGACAGAACCAGTCTAGGAGCAGTGAATAAATCATGGGGGTTTATTTGGCAACTTTTTAAAAAGAGCTGACATCCTAAAGGAAGGAAACAGATTATTTAAAAACAGGAAACAGGAAAAATAAAGCTGGGTAGGAGGGTTGGAAGTGTGGAGATTGCTGCCTCAAATGTGGTGTGTCCAAAGACCCCACTGAGGTGACATTTGAGCAGGGACCTGGGAGGTGAGGAAGCGAGTTATGCCAGTATTGAAGGGAAAAGGGTTCCAGGTCAAAGGAACACAAGTGCAAGGGCCCTGAGGTAGGAATGTGCTGGGGCTATTCAAGGAATGAGCAAGGAGCAAGTGGCTGGAGCTGAATGAGGAAGGAGAGACAGAGAAGTTGCAGGTGCCAGATCATGCCGGGCCTTGCAGGCCAATGTGAGGACATTGACTTTTACTTTGGGTGAGATGGAAAGATAGTGGAGAGATTAAGGCAAAGGGATGACAGGATATGACTTATATTCCAGTGTCTGAATTGAGAACAGACTGTACGGGGACAATGACAAAAGCAGAGAGACCAGTTAAAAGACTATTGCAATAATCCAGCCTAGAGATTATGGTGGCTTGGACTAGTGTGATAACAGCAAAGAGGTGAAAAGTGGCCACACTCTAGATGAGTTCTGAAAGTGGTGCTGACCAAACTTGATGATAGATTGGATAATGAGGTGAGAGAGGAAGAAAGCCACCAACGATGCTCCAAGGATTTTGGCTTGAGCGACTGAGGATGGAAATGCCATTTGCTAAAATGGAGACGATGGCAGGAGGACGAGTTAGCGGGGGACAATCAAACATGTTAAGTGCGAATTCCCTGCAAGCATCCAAGTAAACACGCTGTGTGGGCAAGTGGATGTGTGTCTGGAGCTCAGGGGAGAAGCCTTGGCTAGGTGTAGAGATGGGGGAGTCAACATTTAGATGATGTTTAAAGTCATGTGAGATCACCTAAGGAATGAGTGTAGATGGAGACAAGAAGAGTCTTGGCATGTTCTATGCTTAGAGGTTAGGAAGATGAAGAGGACCCAGTAGGAGAGGGTACAAAGAGACAACCAGAACAGGAGGAGCCCAGTGAATGTGGTGTCCTGGAAGCTAAGTGAAGAAAGTGTATCAAAAAGGAGAGAGTGACCAACTGTGCAAATGCTGCTGATGAGTCAAAGAAGATGAGAACTAGAAATGACCATTGGATTTAGCAAGACGAAGGTCTGGGTGACATCTTACCAGAGAGGGGGAAGAAAGTAGGATAGGCAGAAGAATGGCCCCCTCAAGGATATCCATCTTCTAATCCCTGGAACCTGTAAATGCTACCTTACATGGCTAAAGGGACTTGCAGAAGTAATTAATGTTAAAGACCTTGAGATGCGAAGATTATCCTGGATTACCTGGTAGAGCCAATCTAATCTCATGAGTCCTTAAAAGGGGAAGAGGGAGGCAGAAGAGTGGGCCAGAGACAAGAGACAGAAGAAGGAGGAGAGACTGGAAGCATGAAAGGGTCTCAAACCATCTTTGCTGGCTGTGAAGATGGAGGGAGGGGGCCATGAGTCAAGGGATGCTGCAGCCTCCGGAAGTTTGGACTAGCCCTCAGCAGACAGTCAGCAAGAAAATGGGGACATAGGTCCTGTAACTGCAAGAAGACGAATTCTGCGAACACTTGAAAGAGCAGGAAATGAATTCTCCCCTAGAGACTCCAGGAAGGGGCACAGCCCTGCCGACACCTGAAGTTAGCCCAAGACATGCGTCAGACTTCTGACATACAGAATTGTAAAATAATTGATTTTTGTTGTTTAAGCTTCTGAATTTTTGGTAATTTGTTATGGCAGCAATAGAAAACTCATGCAGAGGGCCTGACTGGAGGGAATTCAAGGTAAAATAAGTGGAGAGAAATTGTGCTTTTGAGGATTTTTTGATGGCAGCACAGAAATGCGAAGGAAATCGGAGCGTTCACGATAGGATTTTCTTTCTGGAAGAAATTACAGCATATTTGTACATTGATGAGAATGATCTAGTAGAAAGTGAAACTTGATGATGCTTCTAGAGAGGAAATAACCGTGTCGGTGGAGGTGTTGGCTCTGGACTGCAGCACAAAACCTATCCCGAGAACCAGGAGAGAAAGCCGACTGCGTGAGGACAGCTGGCTCGGTGAGCAGACGTGACAGTGGGAAATGAACGTACGTTCTCTCCTGTGATAGCTCTATCTTCTCAATAAAATAGGAGAGAGGCCTCCGCTGGAGAGAGAGGAATGGGGAAGTGCTGGAGGCTTGAAAAGAGAGAAGGTGTGAAATAAAGGCCTAAGCCAAGTGTTTCAAGGAATTCTTCACATTTTGTGATGATCCATCTCGCCATGTCAAAACAAAGAGAAAAAACTCCAAAAGGATGTCAACAGCATCCAGTATAGATCATCTTCAATCCAGACATTAGAAGGAATATAAAAATTTGAAGATGAAAAGTACAAAGATGAGAAAATGATAGAGGAAAATGACACAGTAAAATCCTTCATTCTCAGTTGAAAGTGAGCATTTCATTTAGCATCACCAAGGAGCAGAAGAAACTATGTAGCAGATGACAGTGCTACTATGTCAAACTTTTACGTTTTGTCTAATGACATTTTCAATCTAACAGCCCAGAGGTTCATTCTGTGAACATGATTGATACTCAGCTTCAGTTTCCACTTAGGCCTAATAATAATTTTAATGCTCAGCCATTTTGTCCAAAATAAGTATTCAGTGCATCCCTGAACAGAGCTTATACCATTACCTCTGATGACACAAAGTTCAAATTAGACTAAGTGAATTACAGAGTAATAGCCATGGAAGGACACTCCAGTTCATCTTACAGATGAGGAAACTTAGTCCAGGGAAGTTGCAATGCAGCTCTACTAACACAGTAGGTAAATAACAGGCAGAGGGCAGAACTAAGAACCCCAGATGTCCAGGCCAATGGCTGCCCCACTATTTTTCACCTGCACTGATACTCAAGTTTTTTCTGCTAAAAAGCCATCTTAATTGTCTCTGTAATGACAACAGGTGCCACAGTCCCCAAAGCAGCCCTGAAGACCCACTGTTATTCACACCTATAGACATATGGCAATTAATTCCCTTTCTTGTCCATTTGATGTCCACTGAGGTCATTTGAACTTTGCCTCTATATGACTGAAGGCAAATGAAGCAAAGTCTGTTTCCATGACAAACCTAAATCCCATGTGAAGACAGGTGTGTAAGGCTAAAAATACCGAATTTCAAAGACTTGAGTATAAAAGAGCTTGTAAACCCTAAAGAGACGTTAAGTAAAAATCCCCTGAGCAACTCCAGAGAATAAAAATGTCAGAGGGGCGGGAGGAGAGAGGTTGTGGAACCACAGAATCTTTCCATCACCTGTCTGTGAGTGGAGTTATGACAAGCCTGTCAGTGCAGCCTAAAAATTCATTCTGGTATACGAAAGCCACATCTGTGATGCGAATCATCATCTTGTCAGAATCTTCATTAAAATAAAATCGGCACTGTTTCAGCCATTCAAAGTCTGTAGGGCTCTTGATATGCATGTGACACTGAAATGCAAAAGGTACATGCTAAAACTGAGATGAGAACCATTTATTAAATATGCACATTAGCATTCACATAGATCGTAATGCAAAGCAAATGGAACTCAAAGACAACTCAACTAGTTCAGAAATGTCGACTACATCGCCATCCAACCCATTCATTTATTGATCAGCAAAAAAGATACTTTAGAAGACACGGGAATGTGAAAATTCAAGAGAAACCTCTAATTGTGCCCCCTAATTTAAACAGCATGATATGTTTTAATAGTAAGATATTCTGTTCTTAAAATTCACCCTTAAATGCCCAATACCATAGTCCTAACCATGAAATACAGTCTACAAAAAACATGTTTTGGCATACAAAGACAGAACTAAACAACCTCATTAGGAAAAAGGCATCTCTTATTATTATAACAAAATACACCGTTGGGTTTTTTTAAATCCATTAATTATTTTTCCTAGGATTTGCAGAGGGCCAAAATTTCTAACATCTAAATGGCAGGCTATTGCCCAGCAATGCTTTTGTCTGAGTTTTTTTAACCAAAATTTTAAGCCACTTGAATCGTTTTTCTTTGACAAATAAGAAATCTAAAATTACCCTGAGCCCTTTATTTCTCAGAAAGGCAAATAGTGGGCTTAACTATTAAGAGAGGAGATTAGCACACAACAGCTTGGATGTGCTGCCTTCATTTCCATTACATCAGAACCAATCTTTCATCTTTGTTACGTAATGAGGTGAGACACGATCCAGAAAATTATTATGAAAATAAGAGCTTTTTGCTTCTTATCTAATGTGGTATTTTATAGTAGAGGACAAATTTCATTTCTTTTCACATTTCTCCTTTTTTATAACTATTAAATTCTTTTCCACCCTGTTTTTTTCAAAAGGCAAAAATCTGCATGACACCTGAATGTCACCAACTATATTAGGAAAGACCATTTACAATCAATGACATAAAATGTAGCAAAACTTGTTAAAGATGTGATTTATCAAAAGCCTTAAAGGGAGTACTCAGCAGCTCTAGTAGCAATGTTACTTATTATTTCCGTAGCAAGAAACTGGTAATCTTCAATTAATAACTAAAAGGAGCACAAGACAAATGACAGCTTTTCAGGATGCTACATGGCATTTTAGCATTAAAAATCATCAAATACAGACTTTTAAAATAAAGCCTAATTGCCTTAGTAACATCTTAGCAGAAATCACGGGAACATGGCTGAAATTTCAGCTGAAGACTGCAAATAAAATCTGACGACCAAGCTCTCATCATGAAGACGACTCTGCCTGAATTTAACCTTTTCTTTGAATTCATTCAAACTAATTCTGGTGGGTAAATACAGACAGTGTCTTGTGTTTGCTTTTCTGTATATGCCACAGCATTTAGAAAGCATTTACCAGGTCATCGAAGATATCCCTTTGGTGCACATGAATAGTAATCAAAGTCTCATATTTAACTCGTTCCATGGAACTCAGATCCTTTGTTGTGATGTCTATCAAGGTATTCAGTAGCTCCAGGAAAGATTGATTGGTTTTCTGCATGATTTTTTTATCAAACTTGGCATTTCGAAGGGCTTCTTCTGAATCCCGTGTCCATATCATTTGAATTCCTAATAATCCCACCTTATGGAAATAAAAAAGGCTTATGAGTGTTTATGGCATACAAATACATTTAAATAGAAATTACAATATAGTGAATAGTTGTGATTATTATGCAAATTAAAGTCAGCCTTGATCATATCAACTTGCTATGTTGCTTCAAAATCTATGGAACCTCTACTCATATTATTTACCTGACAACTAAATATGTGCAGCCTCATGAGGTGTCTAAAATTTTTTTCTTGTAATTTTAAGTCATTTATTGTTTAAGTCATATTTCTCCCTAGACAGATTGTAAGTTACTGGCAGGGAAAAAGATGTTTTAAACCTGCTTTCCCTAAATTAAGATAGGGTTTACACATGTAGATACTCACAAAATCTTTATTGACCACAATGACTAAGAAAACACCATTTTCTGTATTCTAATGCTGAAATACATTTCTCATTTTTCTGGTAAAGCATATACTCAGTACATTTTTATGATTTATGTACTAAAGACATTCAGTAGGAAAAAAACTTTTAAGTTAAATAAAATATACCAAATACCTCTACAACACAAATACATATATATATACATATGTGTGTGTGTGTGTATATATAACCAAATAATCTATAGTTGAAATCTTTAAGTTTATCTATATTTACCAAATCCTTATAAAAATCTTAACATTGGTCCAGAGTTAAATTGTAGCCAGTTGTGTAGTTTACAATAGACAATGTATGAGATCTAAAATGACTATTCTGTAAAAAGTACTTTCCAATTTCATTGCACTGACCTGAGCAGGGAAGGAAGAAAGAAATTCAATCAGTTGGAAACCTGTTTCTTGAATACTTGCAGCTGCCTGGCGAATCACAAGATGTAAGGAGGACTGAGATTCCTCCAAGAGAGAATTAAGCCAAACTTCCACATTGCCCTCTGCCATCACAGGTTTATTCAATTCAATCGTTTCACCCTCTCGGGAGGAAATTGACAGAATGCGATCATAGATCTGTTAGAAGCCAAAAAAAACCTATATTTATATAAAGAATGAATCCTCCATTGCCCTCTTGTCAATGTTATCCTTCCCATAGAAAGTTAATCTACGGATTATAAAATAAAAGGCAAAATATGATATAAAATCAATTTCAAAGCAATAAAAATAAGCTATCCATGAAATCAAAAAGAGAACACTAAATCAATTCCAAATAGTCTATACCTGAGAGGGAAAATTTGTTTTCTAAGAGAAATATTCAATACAAATGTGACGATCAAAAAATCACTAAAGTTTCTCCAAACGAAATGGGATTCTCTAAGAGCCTGTCATCCACACAAGCTTATCAAGTTGACATCAGCAATGACCTGGCCAATATGATCAAGGCAAACACCTTACAAGGTCATTCCAATTCTATACTAAGCAGTGTGCTCTTTACAGGAACTCTTGGTTGCGTGTAATGTTTTCTAATTCAAACCCAGCTCCAAATCTGGTCATTTCACTTCAGTTTCCACGCAGTATGGCATAATGAGAACAGCATGGTATCTGAAGTTCTAAAAGATAGGCTCAAATGAGGCTCTGCCATTCACTGACCACGTTGGAGGACACATCTCTGAAACTAAATTTCTTACCTATAATTAGTCATTAAAAATCATGCTTATTTACTTCCCTACCCACCTCACACAGTGTTCATGCCCATTAAACAAAATAATGCAAACTATAAAGTAAATACAAATGTTTGTTGTTGTTTCTGTCCTTTCGTAAGTGGAATATTGTTTCCTTGGTCTCAGATTTAGTACTGTATTAATGAAATCCCCCTTAGTTGTAGATAGAAGTAGTCTACCAAGAAGCAAATTAATTCTAAGTTTCATGGCCCCTCACTTGCACAGATCCTTCTAGGTCCTGAATATAAATTTGTATTTATAATTTTATAAGATTTAGGACACAGAAAATCAGGATCTGCCCCTGGTTGTAGAAACCTTATGGCAAGAACAACAACAACAACAAAAAGCAATGCTATTTTAAGAAGTAATTGCTATGAACAGAGTCTAAAAATGAGGAAGTTTAAATTATCTTCAATGCACAATGAGACAGTGAGAAGCCTCACTCTAGCACTGTGAAGTCCTGGTGCTATAGCAGAAGGATTTGAGCAAAACATCAGGAAGAACTTCCTGGGTAATTTAATCCCCTCTTTCAACCCACACATCTAGCAGATCTACAGGAAACACTGATTTTAAACCATTAAAATCCATACTGTCTTCCCTTCATCAAGGCTTCGTTGTAGCAGCTCAGCCTTTTCCGTCCCGACTTTGCAATCACTTCTGACACTAGCTTCCTTGCCCCCTTCTAGTCCACCTCCTACACTGAGCCAGAGAACCTTTCTGAAACACAAATCAGGTCACTGCCCTGCTGGAAAACCTCCCAGGCCTTTTGTCCCATTCACGGTGAAGTGGAATTCCATAGTATGATACACTTGGCCTTTTGGAATCTGGTCCATGCCTCCTTCTCCCCTTTCTCCCTTTGCTCATCACTCCCTGTTGTGGGTTAAAATGTGGACCCCAAAAATCTATGTTGAAGTCCTAAGCCCTGGTACCAGTGAATATGCTTATTTGGAAATAGGGTCTTTGCAGATCTTATCAAGTTAAGAGGAGGTCATACTGGATGAGGGTGGACCCTAATCCGATGATTGGTGTCCTTATAAGAAGAAGGAAATTTAGACACAGAGACACAGACACATAAGGAGAATTTCACGTGAAGACAAAGAGAGATTGAAGTGATGTGTCTACAAGCCAAGGAACACCAAGGATTGCCAAGTGCCACCAGAAACCAGGAGAGAGGCATGGAACAGATTCTTCCTCAGAGACGAACACCTTAGTTCTTCCTGAACACCTTAGTTCAGACTTCTAGCCTCCAGAACTGTGAAAGAATAAATTTCTGTTGTTTTCACCCGGGGTAGCCCTAGGAAACCAATACATTCCCGCACATATCCACACTTCTGACACCCTGGGCTGCCCACACCTCCAGGCCCTTGCACTTGTCCTTCCTTCCAACCAGACCACGTGTCTCTTCTCTACCTGCCTGGTTATGTTCCACTCACCTTCAAAAAAATAAGTTCAGACACCACATTCTCCTTCAGGGAGCCTTCTCTTACACCCCTTACACCCAGGTTAGGGCTCCCTGATGGGTATTCCCATGCTCCTTGTGCATAATACAAGCATGGCAAGTCAACAATTATCGACAGTTTATTTGCCAAATTTCTCTTGAATGCTGTGCTGCATAAAAACGACTTTAGTTTGATTACGATATATTCTTCCTTGGAACCCCAAGACTAGCATCATGCCTGGCACATAGCAAGGGGCTTGAACTTAAATGACTGTCTTTTAATTGCTTACAATGGAATAGCTCTCCCACTGCACTAATTGCACTCTATAGACTCCACGAGAGCATGAGTTCCATGAGGATGGTATATTCCCATTGTTAAGCATGGCACCTGGCACATGGTAGTTGCTCAACAAATGCAAATTGCATGCTAGAATGAATAAATGAATGATACTGAGGGTTTGTATGAAGAACCAGAGGGGGACTGGATACATATCAAACTGGAAGGGTCACTTTCCTAGCGAATTTTGGGTGAAGGGATGGATTAGACAATATCTTCTGGCAGCTGTGCAAATGGAGTCTCCCTCCCATTGAATGACATTTTGGGTCCCATACAACTCCAGGATTCTAGAAACTTCTTGAGAGTGTTAAAAAAAAAAAAGTTTCAATCATGCATGATGGAAAACAGGGAAGACCATCATGCCAAAAACTTCTGAAGCCTGACAAAAACAATCAAATCACTGTGGCAATTCTGTTGAGTCAAGGCACTATTTTACAAGCAATCTTTGTTTTGGTTGGTTTCTACGTTTTGTTGAATTTCTAAACAGTTAACTTGGCATGTAAAACCATGAATGCTACATATGTGCATTCCTAATCATATTTAAACTATTTGTTATTTAAATCTACACTTTTGATATTAAGAAATCACATAGTTCTGAAGGCAAATTGGGCCCAAAAGTTTGATTTTCATCACTGGCTGAGAGTTAATGGACGGGAAAGTAATCCTTTGTAAACACAATATCAGAGAGCTATTTAATAAAGACAGCTGAGATTCTAAGATATGGTCACTGCTGGCCAGCAATTAGAATCAGGCAAACCTTCTCGTGGAACTTGACAGATTTAATGTTGTCAAACACATTCAGCAAATGGGCTTGTATAGTGTGCGCATCTGATGCCTGCCCCAGAATCTCCAGGAGGGCAGGGTCCGAGACGAAGAAGAACCGTGGGAAGCAAAGGCGCTTTTTCTCCAAGTATCTAAGGAAGGAAAAAGATAAACTTAACAAAAACACAAAACAGGCCTTTTTAGAAATCAATTTGGATGGTAAAAGGGGGAAAGATTTTGAGACAATCTGATTTTCCCATGCACTGTTCAATGTTTTTGTTTTGTTACTAATTTTACCAAGTGCATTCCATTTCCAGATAGGGAAACAATTTTTTTTCCAGAAGTAATGAGAGAATTTTTCACAAGTGTAACGTATATATTTGACATGTATACATCTGACTTAATCTGGAAAAACTTGTCTTTTCTTTGTAGAGAATTAAAAAAATACAGGGATTTTTTTTTGTTTTATTTGGTTCGCCAACACGATGCTGTGTCAGCTAATGGCTGTGTCTCATTCTTGGAATTCTATCTTAAAAGAATCCAATGAATCCAGAAACCAAAGCGGAAGCAAAATCCAGCTATGAATGAGCCATACAAAAGGACCCTAGCACTGTTCTCTGCCTCCAGGAGCAACCAAAACCCAGTGAGTGTTCCTATCATCACCTTGCTCTCAATTGCACTTTTGTTTCTTTATTTCCTTTATTTTATGGTGATTCCTTATGCGATGGATATTTTTTTCTGTTATTCTCATAACTATACCTCTGTATCTTCATTTTCTAGCACATTTGGTTTAATTAATGCAGCTTAAATTGCAGTTTCTTTTTGAAATCTTATCAGAAATCCTTTCTAAACTTTGTTTTTTTTTTTTTAATTTCTACTCCTTCCTGTCATTTGTATTATTTATTTGTTCCCGGTGGAAAACTATGGGGGAAATATTTTTACTTCATAGAAGTAGAATTCCTTTTGTAGGGAAATAGAGTGTTTACTAAAGGACTACATAGATCGGAAGCTGAAGGCAGGTGGCAATCTGCGAGGGCAGTCATGGGGAACTCTGGACGGTCCATACCCAGTCCACTGCTGGACTTTTGTTGTGTGGGATGTCCAGGATGAGGGCAAGAGTGAAATTCCTTTTTTCAGAGGCTGAACGAGGCAAAGCAAGGAAGGAGATAGAAGGAGAGGCTCATGGTAAGCGAGAAACTTGGGGAGGAAATGGGCGTGTCTAAAGTGATGGTCATGGGTGAGCCTTGCTGGATGAGCTTTCTCTCCTTCTCTCACAGGATACTCAGTAAAACAGACGTGACAAGCTATCATTGTGGCAACTGGGTTTATTCCCTTCGGGCCTGTGAAAAACCACAAAGTCGGGTCTCAGAAAGGGGGCAGGAAAAGAGCAGAGGCTGCCCAAAGAGTCTCTTTTCTTACATCTCTCTGCATTTTCTTAAAGTCTTACTTTTATGTTCATAAAAACTTTGTTTGTTTTAGCTTTTTACTTTCCTTACTTTAAATATGCTACTTTATTTTAAATGTACCAACCCATCTTACTTGTATAACTTTGATTTTTATTCTTTTTTTTTTTTCTGTGAGGAAGATCAGCCCTGAGCTAACATCCATGCCAATCCTCCTCTTTTTGCTGAGGAAGACTAGCCCTGAGCTACCATCCATGCTGATCTTCCTCCAATTTATGTGGGACGCGGCCTCAGCATGGCCTGACAAGCAGTGCGTCGGTGTGCGCCCAGGATCCGAACCAGGGCCGCCAGCAGCGGAGCGCGTGCACACTTAACCCCTACCCCACAGGGCCAGCCCCGATTTTTATACTCTATTGAGAATAATTCCCATCCCTTACTTGTTGCCCTCTTCACAGTAGCCTGGTCTGATTCTGGTGAGAAACCAGGTAAGGTTTTCTATGCAGTTGGACCAGGATGGAAGAACATGTGGGATGTGACAACCAAACCTCAGTGAGGGAGTAGAGAATACAATTTATTCTTGATCTGTATGAAGACCCTTCCTATCAATGCAGATCCTGATCAGCTGTGGGGCGTTGTTTTTGTGTAAGCATTAGTACTCATGCGCTTACTCAAGTACTCAAGGGCTCACACATTTTGGCTTATAACCTCTTCTTTGTAACAGAATCAAAAGCCAAGGAAAGCTCAATAAAAGCTCTGAATAATTTCAGAGTAGACTTTTTCTCTTAGGAGTTATAAAATAATGCCAAAATGTCAAATGATATAGTAGACTATGTCCATGATAAAAAGACAAATGCAAGAGAAAAGAGAAAAATTGTGTGTGTGTGTGTGTGTGTGTGTGTGTGTGTGTGTGTCTACCCATGGTGGCAGGTGGAAGAGAAGGACGGGAAAGAAAAGTAACAAAGCCAGCAGTAGGTAGACCATTGGTGTGATTCCTCAGCAAGTTTCTCAGCGATAACTGAATCCTGCACAATGTCCCAGTGGTTCAGTCCCCTCAGTCTTTCATCTTGAAGAGCCCTGGGAACATGGAACCTCTCTAATCTCTTTCCTCCTTCCCTCTGGCCTGACCCTAGTGGTAGACTGCGTGGCAATCATACCAGGTTTACATCCAAGAACCTTTAGCAGTACCTGCAACACGGTTGGTCGTGCTAAATAATCATTATGGTTAAAAAGAAAGGCACAGCGGGCCGGCCCTGTGGCTTAGCGGTTAAGTGCGCGCTCCGCTGCTGGCGGCCTGGGTTCGGATCCCGGGCGCACACGGATGCACCGCTTCTCCGGCCATGCTGAGGCCGCATCCCACATACAGCAACTAGAAGGATGTGCAGCTATGACATACAACTATCTACTGGGACTTTGGGGGGAAAAATAAATAAATAACATCTTTAAAATAAAAGAAAGGCACAGCAACAACAGCTGAAAAACAAAAATCCTTCTTTTTCTCAAATGTCCTTCAACAGTTACTTGAAGAGATTGAACAATTTTATAAAGCAGATCAAATCGTTAATACCTGAGTCTATTTTTCTAAAAATTTATGTTGGAGGATTTCCTCACAAGTCATTTTGCCTTAAAGTAGACATTTAAAGGGTGTTTTACTGATATTTTGATTGGCTATCATGATGTTTAATAATGCCTGCTTAGGACAATTTTCCAAAGAAAAAGTATTAGCATAGGCCCATAGCATATGCTTGGGGAGATTAAACTTGCAAATATTTGCTAAGGAAAATCTTGGCCCTACCTCTAGCTCCTGCTGAACCTGCCTACCCATATGTGGTGGGGTAGACATCCATTTGGGCATGGTCTTGTTTAAGCTCTTCAACTCTCCTAAAAGCATACCAACTTCATCACCTCCCCAACTGAATGCCAAAGTCTATGGATTTGTCCTTAACCAGAGCACAGGTTGTCAACCATCTAGATTCTTATTGGGGTTTAAGTCTCTCACATTTTATGCTGCCCAATATCTTCCACCAACTTGGATATGAAAATGACATTCAGGAAGGTGTTTTTGTGGAGGATGCAGTCACTCCATTCTCTCATTCCCCTGGCATGTCATAAGTGTCAGTATACATCCCAGCACAGTTATTATCCATGATGCTGCTCCAACCCACAACTGTGATAATTGTGATGGCTAATTTTACATGTCAACTTGGCTAGGCCGTGGTACCCAGATATTTGGGCACACATTGTTCTAGATGGTTCTGTGAAGGTATTTTTCAGATGAGATTAACACTTAACTCAGTAGACTGTGAGTAAAGCAGATTACCCTCCATAATGAAGGTGGGCCTCATCCAATCAGTTGAAGGCTTTAATAAAAAAAAAGACTGACCTCCCTGGAAGAAGACTGAATTCTGCCAGGACACTGCCTTTGGACTTGAACTACAACAGCATCAACTCTTCCCTGGGTCTCCAGCCTGCCAACCTACCCTGCAGATTGGAACTCGCCAGTCTCCACAGTCACATATCTATCGTTCTCTCTCTCTCTGTCTCTGTCTCTCTCTGTCTCTCTCTCTCTTTCTCCTTATTTATACACATATATATATATACATATAACTTACCCAAAATTTCTCTGTATATACTAACTATTCTAAGGAGATTAAATGGGTTAGATGGGGAGATATTTAAAAGCATGTATAGATAACTATGTTTAGAATATTACTATTTAACATATTTCTACTTACATGATTTTATCTTGATTAGCCAAAGGGAAAAAAAGAAAAATATTTATTACTCTTGGAACTCACCCAGTCTACATATACATAAGTGTGTGTGTGTGTGTGTGTGTGTATTGGTTGAGTATAATGAAATATTTTGGCTCTTCAGATGTTTATCCAAGAAAAATATCAGAAAAATAGGTATATTAATTTTAAACTGCTAGGACTGTATGAGAATGTTTCCAAGATCTTGTCCTAGCTATGGAAGTAGCCTAAGTCCTATGATCCAACATCAGGGCAAACCTAGTGAGGGCTAGGAGGGAACATAAGGCTCCAAACTATCAGTTATTTCTGGGCAATAACGTTAGACATGAATTAAGTCCTAGCAAAAGAAAACCAATTTGGCAAATGCTAGCCAGTCTCTCAGGTCCCTTTCATCCCTAGGATGCTAAGAGGGCCTTCATGGAGCCAGTGTACAACTTACCCAGTAAGAGATTTCTGGCATATTTCCAACTGGTCCAGCAGATGTGGTAATAGCTGCCCCATGGTCTCGTCTCCGACGCAGCACTGAACCACGTTTGGCATTTCATGCGCACGACTCATGATCTTCACCCAAGATTTATCTATGTTGGAAAAGCGCTTGGCTTCCTATGAGAACAAGGTAACCAAGCACACTTGGACACGTCTGTGATCTCGAGGACAGAGCATCTCACATACCCCCCTCAGAGGCCAGAGTTGGCCCAGTCTGGACACCCCAGCCATACACACCGAACGTCACACCTGCTCTATTTCAATTCTTCTCGTGCCTTTTGCACCTTACCACTCCCTTTCTTCAACGAGAATCTTTAGCTCACCCGGTACCCCCATTATGTTAACAAAAAACAAGAAACAGATACAAAAATACCATATGGGATAGTTTGGGAGGAAAGCACACTCGCAACTGTTTTCACCAGTTATCTCTAAATGAAGTGAATTTTAAGTTTTTCAAATTTTCTACACTGAGCATTGAATTGTCTATTTAGAACATAAATGTTTAAAAATAAGATACAAAATTAATTATAGTATATTTTTTTTAATTTTTTTAAAAGATTTATTTTCAGGAAAAAAATGGAAAATACACAGATTATTTTGAGTGAGTAGGATATTTTCTTCCTTACTCACTTTCTTCATCACGGATATTTTCTTCCTTAAAACTTTCTGAATTTTACCAATGAGCATGTACTATTAAATAGGAGAACAAGAAACCCCACCTAGATCCTTCAATATTGTAGGTGAAAGTTTCCATTATTAAGTCCAATTTAGGATTCTTCTCCACCCATCAAGAAGGAAAAAACACCCAAATATAAAAAGAAAAAATAAATAAATACATACTTAAAATTTTAGTGTATGGATACATTTCACTGGTGGCCAAAAAATAAATAGGCTAACAGATCTGTCCGCTGTAATTAAACCAAAAACTAAGCAAAGAGAAAGCTAGGAAACCTAAGTGAAGAGAACACTCAACATAATCCTGCTTCTAAAACCCAAATATATTGTTAAGATGTTATAATTTTGCAAACAATTTAAGGTAATTGAATAAGAATCCTTGAGATTTGGTAAAAATGTTTTTTAAAAAAATCTCAAAATACACTGCATACATACCAAGCAAGATGATTACAATTTAATGAGAGAAAACAGTCAACATCTTGAGAAAAGGGACTTTTTGTTTTAGAGCTTTTTTCCTGCAGATTTCCACCCCTCAATTTTACAGTACAGATATAATTGGGCATATTGTATAGTGTGAGTTATTTTAAACTGTTAATAGTAGAATAACAAATTATCCTATCATTGTCAAGATAAATTACTCCATAATTCTACACTGTTCCAAATTCTACCTTCAAATTATCTGAAGAAGGGTCTCAATTATGCAGGAATTCATTCTTTGTTTTTCTTAACCTTCTGTTTCCTATAAAACCTCACAGTTTTGTAGTATTCTTACTCTCTGATTTTCACCCCCTTCTTTTCCACAATTACTCTCTCTTTGAAGAACAGTTCAAGAACAACAACAAAAAGATTGGGGAGGGGGTGGCTCACTAGAGGTTGAAACATTATTGCACTTTTAAAGGAATTATTAGTTATTAGATAGTTCTCTAAGTTAAAAACCTGATGAAATCATAAAGAAAATTCTACAACCTTGGGAAGCTGCTTGGCAATGTCTCCTCCCACAAAGACGGCTTCTAAGTAGATCCACAAGTTTTGCACCATCATCCAGTTCTCGATGATGTCTGTTGAGTTAGAAAGGTACTGAACCCATTTTTGAATCTGGGCTTTGAATGGCATATTGTACCTAAAATGAGAAATACATTCAGCATTTGTTCTTTTGCTGTTTTGTTTTTATTCTTGTTGTTTTCGAACTAAAAAGATTCTTTTTAATCCTAATTTTTACCTATTTCTCTACAACTTTGATTATGTTGCTGCCTGTTAAAATAATGCTACCAAGGGATTATTTCATCACCATTTATTGGGCATTGTTAAACTAACATTTTCCCTTTTGATCCAGAACATAGAGAGGTGGGAGACATGTCATCTACGGAGCAGATCAGGCATTAGACTTGACTCCACCCAGCTGCTGGAATAATATAATTCAGGTCATTGTTGCTACAGCCAAGAGAATAGTATTCTGTCTACGGAGCTTCTGTGCCTAGTCCACGGAGTCTCTGGTTTTTCATTTAATATAGTACAATTACAGAGCCATTGGTGGTGGCCAAAGAACTGATTCAATTTCCAAATGTGATAATATCTGGAAAATCTCTTTAGCCTCCCCACTTCTTGGTATCTTTCCAACTTCCCCTCACTGATGTCCAACCCACTCATGCCCATGTGTGTATGTGTGTGAGGGATTATGCATGTTACATATAAACCCTGATAGCCACTTTCCCACCTCTCTCACAGTTAATCTATCTTCCCCTTTTTTCCTCTTGAGGCAGAAACTGACATTGGCCTCCCAATGTCTTTTTCTCCTTCTTCTTTAGATATAGAACCCCATTTCTACCTGGACACATAGCTGCCCAGTTAAAATACTGAATTTCCCAGCTTCCTTTGCAGCAATGTGCAGTCCCAGGACTATATTCCCATTGATAGTTCTCAACCTTAGCTGCAAAATTGGAATCCTCCGGCAAACGTTAAAAACTTCCCCTGTCTGCCGGTGTCTCGCCCCCAGAGACTCTTTCAATCAGTCTGGGATGTGGCCCTAGTGCTGGGATTTTTAAAAGTTCCCTGGGGGGGCCGGCCCGGTGGCGCAAGCGGTTAAGCGCGCGCGCTCCGCTGCGGCGGCCTGGGGTTCGCTGGTTCGGATCCCGGGCGCGCACCGACGCACTGCTTGGTAAGCCATGCTGTGGCGGCGTCCCATATAAAGTGGAGGAAGATAGGCACAGATGTTAGCCCAGGGCCGTCTTCCTCAGCAAAAAAAGAGGAGGATTGGCGGATGTTAGCTCAGGGCTGATCTCCTCACCAAAAAAAAAAAAAAAAAAAAAAAAAAAAAAAAGTTCCCTGGGTGTGTCTAGTGTGCAGCCAAGGCTGAGAACCACTCTTCTAGAAGAGAAGTGAGTGACAGCATTAGATGTTAGGGGTAGTATGGAGGAGAAGGGCCACACCTGGAAAGACAGAAGAGCAAGCCAGGCAAAGCATAGGTCCCTGGTGACATGATGGAGCCCCCACTCCAACCTGAACCATCCACCTGGGGACTTCTTTTACATGAGAGAAAGGTAAACTTCAGTCTTGTTTAGGCGAGTTGTATGCGGTGCTTCTGTTATTTGCAGACAAACTGAATCCTAAATTATTGTACTGCCTGTCATTGTTTTTCCTTTTCTCTTTTTTCTCCCTGTATTGATCTCTCCAGTCCAACAGAATATGGATTTGGACTCTTCTCAGATATTAGCGAGCTTAGTGAATAAAATTTCAATTTCCATATTCTTAACTGTTAAATAGATTCTTTTAATATTCCTCACGTCTTTCTGGGGTTTTTTGTTTATGCTTTTCATGAGATCTCTTTTATTTACTCCACTATCCATAGCACCTACAAGAGCGCATGGCACATGGTAGGTGTTCACTAAATTTGTGTTAAATACATGTTCCTCACACAATTCTGTCTGTGGATTCAATGCCATTGGTAAGGAAAGTTTCCCCCACAGATCATTTTTATTTAATTAAGTCGTGCGCTTTCTACCTTCCCAGGGTGTGCTGTCTTCCATCTGTCTTTCATTCTGGTTGGATATGAATGGTAACCAAATCCATTAAAACTCACCAAATTCTACACAGTCCAAACTTGAATTTACCAGTGGGCCAAATCTCTAAGATAAAATTTCATATTCTATATTACTTATTTCAAACACTTAGGTGTACCAAGTAAATGGAAAGGGGGGAATTTTTTAGTCAAAACAGTATTAAGTAGTTACTACTTCCTACATTAAAATTATTGATACACATATACACAGAGAATAGAGTGACATTTTAGACATAGAATAGCACAATAAATTCATATCTCAATGATACTCACATTCTACTCAATTACCCTATATGTGAGAAGATCCTGGTAAACAAAAAATTATTTCAGAAAGAGCAAAGGGAAGCAAGGAATGGAGGAAATGTAAGTTCATGAGTCTATGGATTGCGTGTCAAAAGCACAAGGGCTTTGCTGTTACTGTCAAATGGAAGTGTTAGAGTCGCATTGGTCTGTGCTGCTTTACCTCTCTTTATGAACTAGATTCATTCTCTATCTTAATCTGTCATCTCATTAAAGTATGTACACAACTAAGAGTTTCTAGTCCCTAGATGTTGGCAAAAAGGTTTTCCAAGTAGAATGATTATTCTGAAATTCAGAATAATTTTCCCCCTGAACTCTAGAGCCTGTTGAGCTGTCAGCTGTGCAGTGAGGCTTGTCATCAACAACATTGAAATGTTCCGCAAGATCCAAGAGGCTAATTACATGTTGCATTATTTTGTCCAATTGATGGTCTCAGACACAACCCACAAGTAGAAGACAAGGAAATAACAACAGGATTACACATGCTGTGCCAAACGCTAAAATTAAAACAAGTATTTTTAATATGGAGTAAATTGTATGAGGGATATTGTTGCATTTTTAAAATCGATTTCCCTTGAAATGTTTGTTATGGTTCTCAAGTCTCAGGAAAAAGATGGATGGTTTTCCTACCTGTTGCTCAGTAGCGAGCCCAGCAACATTAAGCTGTCCTCCATGGTGGCAATGATTTCCGAGGTACTGTCTCCTCGTAAGAGGAGCTCTCCACGAGTTTTAAAGCTGCCGAATGTGAATGTTTTGTTGTCCCATTCATTAATGACTTGCTTCAGCTTTTGCTCAATGTCTCTCTCTTTAACTGCACTGATGCAGATGTCCTATTAAAATTACAAGCTCTCATTTTATCACATGAAAGTCACACATCCTTCCCAAATAGTCTAGAATCAGCAGAGGTCCTATCTTCACTCTTTGCTTCATATGTGTCTATAAATATTCATATTTCCAGGTCTAAACTGCAATATAATAAATGGTGTGTATGTATATGCAGATATAGATTTAGGGATAGAGATATTACTAAGTAACAGAACCTTAATTAGTGAAATTTCCCACCAAACTATTCCAGAGAGAAAGATGACAGAAAAGATAGGCAACAATGGAATATTATTCAGCCGTGCGAAAAAAGGAAATCCTACCATTTGCCACAATATGGATGGAACTCGAGGACATTAGGCTAAGTGAAATAAATCAGATGGAGAAAGACAAATACTATATAACCCTTCTATGTGGAATCTAAAAAACCGAACTCAAAAAAACAGAGCGGAATGGTGGTTACCAGGGGCTGAAGAGTGGGAGAATGGGAGAGATGTGGTTTAAGGGTACATACTTGCAACTAGGAGATAAATAAGTCTTAGAGATCTAATACACAGTACAGTGACTATAGAGAACAATACTGCATTATGAACAATAAACGTGCTAAAAGGCTAGATCTTAACCGTCCCCGTCACTAGAAGAAATGATAATTATATGATGTAATAGAGGCATTAGCTAATGCTACAATGGCAATCATACCACAATATAAATGTATCATACCAATATGTTGTATACCTTAAACTTATTCAGTGTTATACGTCAATTATATCTCAATTTCAAAAATCAAGATAAAATAAGATATGCAATAACTTTTTAAATTTTAGAACTCTAATCGCAGACAAAATTTAATATAACTCTGATTTAACTCTAAAGTCAAATCAATGCAGTATGAGAGGAGGGAATTAGCAGAAACCTGATTTCTTCCCAGCCCTATGATCACTTTCCCAGTCTCCTCTACAGCCTTATCTTCTCCTGGACCATTAGTCAAGCCCTGTCCTTGCCCTCTTCATGTCTCACACTGCACCCCCTCTCTGGGTGAGCTCATCTATGCCCATGCAGGCAGTAACCTTTTGTACCTCCAGGCAAGACCCACATCCATTTGCCTCCGGGGCTTCTCTGCTTGGATATATCAAGGGAACCCCAAACAAAATCTGTGAAATAGCAAACTCATGCCCAAAATCAAGCTCACAGTTTTTGCACCTTCTCACTCAACCTGATTCCCTTCCAATATTACCTATCTCAATGATAAGCACCATCATCCATCTAGATCTCTCAGCAAGAAATCTAGGGTTCATCCTTAGCCCCTCCCCTTGTTTCTCCTACCATGTTCCCACCACCAACAAAACTTACCCAGTTTTAGCTCCTAAAGCTCTCTTTAATCTCTTCTCCTCTCTCCCATTTCACTACCTGCCTCCTCGTCCAACACACCATTATCTCTTGCCTGGGATATTCTTATAACTTCCCCCTTGCCCTACTCCAATCCATTCTCCAGTTTTCATAAAGAGTGATCTTTACAAAATGCAAATCTAACAATGTCATATCCTGTTCAAAATACATCTCCCAGATGTCTCCCCATTGCTCCAAAGACTGAAATCGATACATGTTCTAGCCCCACTGCACCTCCCCATCCTCAGCTATCTCCTCTCTCCCCCATCCCAATACCCCAGCCACTCTGGCCTTCTTCTGGTCCCCCAAACACACCTCACACCCTTCACACATGCTGTTCCATTTGCCTTGCATTGTCTTCTTTGCACTTTCCGAGCCCCTCACACCCATCACACAAGCTCACTCCCTTCACCCGGCAGTCATTTGCATGCACTCCAGCCTTCCCTACATTTATCACCCTTTACCCACCTCCCAGATAGGTCAAGACCCATTATTGTAGGCTCTCATAGAGCATCATACTTTTCCTTCAACGGTATTTACCATGGCTTGCAACTATACCCTTATGTGTATAATTATTTAATTACACAAATTATTTAATGATCTATAAACGCAAGAATGCATCCTCATGTCCCCAGCACTTAGCACAGAACCTGTCACAAAAATATTTGTTGAAGGAATTCATAGTTGAATGCCAGGAAAAGAGTTTTAATTGTCCTGGCATGGTTTACTGAGCCAACATTCCACAATGTGGGAACACTTCAAATAAATCCCACGAGACTTTCCAACCATCCCACCACTCTTATCAATTGTACCTCTATTTCCTCTTTGTATTTCAGAAGAGGTGCCTCCATGATATTTCTTAACTTAAAAGTTTCATTCCCCACATCCAGACTATGCCCAGTGAGAGCAGTTATCCTTTCCCAGTGCCTCTCCATCATGGCCTTACTGGCCAGGTGCTCCAGCAGGGGGCAACATTCGCTGAAATCATCAATGGTCTTCTTCAGATCCAAAAAAGCCTGCCAGTCCTTCAAAGCCCGGGGCAGCTTCCGACACCTGCAAAGGGAAGCCAACACGAAAGGTCATTCGAATATGAGCCCAGAAGCCTCTAGTCCAAGATTGTCTGCTAGCACTTCTATCAAAAACAGTCACTTCAAACACCTATCACATTTTTAAATCTCATGACTCAGAGGATACTTGTTAATAGAATATACTTTTACACTACAGAAAACTGCTCCTCCCAATCAGGAAAGAATTTTTTTCAATCCCTCGTAATAATTAACCAAGTAAAAGGCATTATTTTAAGGGCTAGAGGTGCCTCCTGATTCAATTCAATTCTACAAACACGTATTAAGATCCTGCTAAGTACAAAGCACAACAGAACGTATCGAGCTATCAATCAAAAAACACGACAAATGATCTTCTATTTTCTTTGGGTTCAACACTTAAAACGATGTAGAAAAATCATGGGGCTCTTGCTTTTATTCTAGGTAATCATCTAACATAACCTTCAAATGTTTGATAAGTACAATATAAATAGAGATCAGTTCCCTCCAAGCTGCAGAAAAGCCCCTGACAAGATTTATCCGGGTTTAAAGGATGTGCTTGTCTCGCCGTGTACACACAGGGGCAATTAATAAATAGCATTTGACAAGGGTGATGTCAACAGACAACAGCAATGCAGCATGATGTGCTTTCAAAACATCTGGCATGAAAAGAAAGCTTGACAGCCTACCAAAGAAGAAAGCATCTGAGGTTCAACAGCTCTGGGCATGCTAAACATTTAATTTCTCACCTGTTCTGAAACTCTAAAAGTTCATTGTTGATTTTTTCAATATTCACTTCTGACCAAAGGATATCGTGATAGCTATTTACGGTTTCTATGACGCTGTTGTATAGAGTGTATATTTTTTGTAGAAGACTTAATTGCTTCTTTATTTCGAGAAGCTGAGGATACTGCGTAACTGGCAAACCAAAAAGCTCCTCTCCCCCAGTATAGGTGATGTATTTCCGATAGATATTATCAAATTGATTCTAATCAAAACACAAGTGAAAACTCATCAAAATGATTCACATATGAACAAACATGCAAATGAAAAAAGAAGATTGGCAAATAAGCAAACATGTATGATCTCTGAGCACATATAAATAGGAATACCAAATAAGTATAATTAATTACATAGAAACCAACTCTAATTATAACCATGCCAAATCACGTTTTTTAAAATGTAAGTACATATCATATTCCACAAAAGGCCTTTCTATATTAAGAAAAAAAATGTATGTGTTTAAAACACATTAAGGTTTTGGTTTTAGAAGGTCATAGAAACTAAAAAGATTACCTGAAACATGATGAGCCTATCACTGGCTTCCTGGGGTTTCAAGCCACTAGCCATTGGACCATTCTGAAACAAAAAGTTAAAGATAAAATAGAATGAAGAGCTTACATACAAATTTCAAGAACTCAAAGTATGTCAGTATCAAAATTAGCTTTCACCCAAATCACATACATGATAGGAAACAGTTTTTTACTTGTAAAAAAGGACTCAGGAAAGTGACTCTTTTGGAAATATTTTCAAGTTTAAAAAGGCCAAGTTAACGCCACAACTTCCATATGTCAAGAAATTCTGAAAACTAAAAATATATACTATTTATTTCTTAGGTGACACAGGCAAAGAAAGCTCAAAAACTATTCTATAAGAAGCCTATACATAGAGTCTGATTTTGAACTAGAATATTAATGCCACCTAACTCACAGATTTCACCACTCTAATATCTATTTGTCAGGTGATCTATAATCTTAACATTCCAATTAGGTTTTCCTAAATTAGAATGCCTTAAATATGCGGATGTCTGTGCTTCTTCATCCACGAAGATAGAGCATAGATCCAACCTCCTAACTTTATTCACTTTGTGGTTTGGTGTGCTGCTAGTTAATAGATACAAATTTACCCTACACTCCACATATTTCTCTTATGTAACACACTATAATTGCCTAGAAATTGGTCGCGTTACCCACATATTCCCAATAGAAGATTCAGCACTAAAACTCACATACGTATGATTAAAATATGCACTCCATCTGTCTTGTCCATTTTTGTGTCTTCAGCGCCAAGGGCAGCACCTGGCACACACTGGGTGCTCTACAGTATTTGTGGAACTAATGAATGCTGTGGCAAGGTCGACCATTATAACTACATCGAATAGTATTTGTCTACACAAATTTAGAAGGCATCAAACAACTCCAGTAACAAATCAATGATTAACAGCACTTGTAAATTTCCTATTTCCTGTTGAAATTATTCTGGCTGAACTCTAAAGGGAAAGGATTGCGAAAGGGAAATGTCTTTGCTCTCATGAAAATAAAATTCCCATTCCTAGAGAATTTCATCGAATGTGATATGTAATCTTTAAACAACAACCACATTTTACATGCTCTATTCACTCTTCTCCAAAAATACACACAGAGAAAACCAGAATCGTACCAAATTATAGTCCGAGTAGAACTGGTGACAGTCTTGAAGGAAGACCTCCACAGTACTAATGAGCTCTTTCCTGAAGCTGGGCTGCAGAGAGACCAATTCATTCTGAACTTCGCTGGCACGTGCCAGAAGCTTCTCCCAAGCATAACGCAGAGTATCCACTTTGTCCATCTCTTCCTTTGCTATCAGAAGTCCATATTTGTTAAGCAGGGCGTAAGATTCCTACACAAAAGAAGAAAAATTTAATTTCTGCCGGTCAGATGCATAAATCTACACAAAGTCATTTATTAAAGCATTAGAATGGGAAAGACCAGCATGATAGGGAAACCGCCCAGAAAGTTCTAGTTCTTCTACTTGCAAACTGTAAGATCTTAAGTGAGCAATTGAGGCTCTAAGCTTCAGTTTCCTCACCTGTAAAACAGGAAAATTCCCTGACTGCTTCACAGGATTTTTGTGAATATTGAAAAATATCATTTTAAATGCATTTTGAAAACTATAAATAGTTATACAAATAAAAGGTATTTTTACTTAGGCCCGTAAATTGGTTTTGAAGAGTACAAAATTATATCAAGTAAACGAGAAACATAAGACAATTTAACTGTTAATATTAAAATAACAAAATAAACCAGGGTTTTAACTCTATCCCATTTCACTTCATTGGCAAGAGATTCCAACTGTAGGACACAAGAGAGCATTCTTGAATCAGAGCCTGAGCCAAGTCATGGCCCTCAGGTTGCAAATTCCTAGACTACTCTCATGGCTAGAAGATTAAAATGAGGCTAACGTTGGTTTTCATGAGAAAAGATTTTCCTTAAATATCCCTGGCCTCTTCTCCCACCATTACTCCTCCTCGTAGAGGTAGAATGGATACCTGACTGTTGATTTGGGGAAAGACTGGTGATTTGGACAAGCATAGCCCAGTGCCTTTTCTCCCTCTTCCCTCTTTCTCCTCGAAGGCATGCCTGTGGTCTGCACTCCAGCACCAATCAAATGGAGCAAGGTACTAGAGAGGCCTGTAGCTTTCCAATGCTGCCTCTGATGGATGAGTAAGTACAATTCTGGAATTTAGTATTCACAAGCCCATAGTGTACGTGCACAGGGCAGGGAGATGAAGGGGGGTGTAATGGGAATATGTGAGTTGTACACTAAATCATGTCTCCCAAATAAGTTCTATCAGTAATAAAGACTGTATTTTGATCTTCACTACTTGACTACAGTTTTGTCTTAACTCTCAGGTGGAGGAAAACAGGGTTGTCAGTTACTGATCCTCCTCTTCAAACCCCAGGGTCTCCCCTGGTCCTACACAAAGCAGAGGCTCTTTGCCTTGATGTTTCAATTCCCAAGAAGAACGCCATGAACCATGTGATTTTCCTGACACAACACAGCAGAGGTGCAAACGTGCAGTCATCTGAATCATTTCACGGTAATTTGACATTTTCCAAAATTCAAAGAAGGATGCAAAA
Source organism: Diceros bicornis minor (assembly GCF_020826845.1). NCBI lineage: Eukaryota > Metazoa > Chordata > Mammalia > Perissodactyla > Rhinocerotidae > Diceros > Diceros bicornis. The sequence goes on along the minus strand of NC_080759.1, from coordinate 50,642,887 downwards.
AACGTGAGACTAGAGTAGGATCCTAACTGTCAGAGTTGAAGTTCAGACATTCAAGTTATGGTGTGATGAAAAGATGTTTTCATCTGGAACTGTTTTAAAGCTACAATTATACTAGTTTCATTTAATAGAATAAATACGGTGACCCATTCCTGATAAAACATTTTAATCTAGAAAAGACAGTATGATAATAAAAACAAAAGTCGTGTGCAACACTAATCAAACTGCATAAATTCTTTGACCCTCAGTTTCCTTAGGTGTAAAATGCGGGTTGTAGCAAAGATTAAACAAGTTAATACAGGGTTAATACTTGAATGGACACCATTAGTGCACCATCCAGGTCCTATTTATCAGCTGGCATTTGCATCCCTGACTGCTGGGAGCATTGGCTGTAGGGATCAAGCTGCCTTCTTCCCTTGACAATTGTCCTCAGCTGAATAGGAGCTTCCTCATGGGAGATTATGGTCAATGACCAACGGACTTGGGGGAATAAATGACAGTCCCGCTTTCCTCAAGGTGGAACCAACTGTGTAATACCATTCGTCCTCCAGAGCACCTGTGGGATCAGGCTGAAACCAGTCTACAGCTAAGATCACATCCTCACTTAGCTCCCCCACCCCTGAACCAACCTCATCCTCTCCTGTTTCCCTCTTCCCTTCTCATGTGAACATGCATCAATAAATTACTTGTACAGAAATCCTCACCTCAGGCTCCGCTCTTAGGGACTTCAGATGCCATGGAAAGGACTAGAACTGGCCCATAGAAGGCACCCTATAATGTTAGGTATCATCATTACCGAAATTGTTGTTCTTAAGTTTAGCATCCATTTGTAATATAGACCTGGTCAATATTTCAGCTAATATCTCCCATCACGTGGAAATATTTCTATAGGAACAAATGATTATTAGTTACCTCGATAGGTCCTACTTGAAAGTCAATGGAGATTTGCTGCTCCCTGATTTCCTTCAGTGCCACCATAGCAATCCGAATATCATCGAGGTCTCTAATTTGACGATTCAGCTTCTTATTGAATTCGTCAACAAGTGTAAAAATGTTTTCCATCTCACTCCTGTATTTTTTGTTACAGTGACGGCCGATGACAACCATCCAGGCCTTCGTCTCAGCAGTCAGAGTGAACTTCAAGTCAGCTGTAAAACCCAGATGTCCACAGTTCAGTTTGAAAAACTTGAACCAGTATGAGAAGACCCAGTGCTACTGTTCACCAACAGTAAATACTTTTAAGCTTACAGCCCTCTAACTCATGAAAAATCAACCTGGAAAAACGTTAGTTTTTCCTAATCATTATATATTCATCATTTTATGAAGCTTGTTTTGCAACAATTCTAAACATAATTCAAAATGCTAAAAAAAAAAGTACATATCAAAACCATTGGGATCGCTTCTCGGCCTTTTGGCTAAGATCAAGTGCAAAACCATTGGAGATAAGCCTCAAATGTTTGTTATTATTTATTAAAGATAAATTTTAATTCCAAATACAACAGACTCATCCCCTTTCTCTGAATTAGCATTTATTCTCAAGGTTTAGCACCACAGTGTCCATAATATTCCAGAATAAATAAATATACAGAAAAGAATTAAAAACAAATCTACAAATTTATCTTAAAGGTTGAGGCCCATAAAAGGAAAGCCAATCTTTAAGATAGCAAAAACTCTCTGGAATACTAATCTAGGTAAAGAGACAAAACAATACCATTGAATTTTTATGACTATCTGAAAGAAAATGAACCAACCTGTGTACAGAGCAATGGCACCCACACAAATATATTCAGGCTCAGCATTAATTTCCTGCTCTAGGTTTCGGAAATAGAGAATCTCAGATTCAAATTCAGAAAGCAAGGGGTTTTTCATAATAAACATCATAATGGTTTCTTCTTTCTCCTTTTGCCAAATGTGATTGTAGCGTTTGAAGCAATCCATGGATGTAACAACTTCCTAGAGTACAAATAACAGATTTGTGTTGAGATGGAAGAAACGGCATCATGGTATAAGTGAATATTTGCCAATTGCTGGTGGCCTCCATGGATTTCTTAAAATGTTTAATTAGTGAACTGTGTGACTAGTTGGAAATGCCACAGAGCTGGAACTGGATACAACTGTGTAAATAGTAATCCAAGACTAGTAACAATGAAACTGTTACCAACCCTAGCCAAAAGGAAAGGGGGACAGTTTCTAGGAAAAAAAGAGAGAGTGCATGAAGACTCTTGTGGACGGGGCCCTCTTGATTGGGCTAGACCTTAGGTCAAAAACCATAGCTCAAAATCATGCCACAGAGAGGGTGCTGTGGGAAAAAATAGTCTGAGGTCACTCTCTTCCCCCATCCACCCCCCAGACCTCCTCCAGGACTCTCATCGGTCAAATCTACTGGAGGCCTCAGTGTAAACCTATTGATTTGTTTCCTAAGGTCAGAGGGTGGAGATTAGCTCTGGAGGGGCAAACAGAATATATCCAGCATCAAATCCCATTGAGAAATTGCATGAAATCGCATATAATGTATAAATTCATCGGATAAGGGTTGACATCTGTACGATATTAAATCTTCCCATCCAGAAACATAGTATGTTTCCAAATTTTCCCATCTTTTATTTAAATTCCCTGTTAAGTTTTAGAGGAATCTTCACAGAGACCCCACACACCCCACACACTTATTATTATGTATGTCCCTAGGTATTTTTCAATGATGTTGTTATTGTAAACAGGATCTTCATTCCACTGTTTTTATAACTGGCTATGGATGGCATATAAGTTAAAAAAAATCTGATTTTACTTTTTTTCCTCTCTCTTTTTCTTATTGAGGTCACATTGGTTTACAGCACTATATAAATTTCAGGTGTGCATCATTATATTTTGACTTCTGTATAGCCTACATCGTGTTAACCATCAAGTCTAGTTGCCATCCATCACCGTACACATGTGCCCCTTTACCTATTTTGCCCTACCCTTACCCCTTTCCCCTCTGGTAACCCCCAATCTGTTCTCCGTATCTATGCATTTGTTTGTTGTTGTTGTTGTTGTTGTTTTATCTTCCACATATAAGTGAAATCATACAGTATTTGGCTTTCTCTGTCTGACCTATTTTTTAATAAACAGTCCTGTTTGCTACAAAGTGTGCTTCTGTGAGATGATTGGCTCACTCGCAACTGGTAACTAGGAATGATGTCAATAGAATGGGGAGGTCTCATATCAAATGCTGTTTTTCCCAGCCCTTTGTTCTGTACCAGCTGAAGTAGCAATCCTTTGTGCCATGCTCCCTCCGCCATTTCTTCCTTTTGGGCCAATTTGGTCACCACTTTGTTTTGAGAATGTTCTTTGCACAGTTCGACCTGATCTTTGCATCTTTTACCCTTATTTCTACAACTCAGCAGCTTCAACTGTTTCTAACTCCACCTTCTACCAAGTTCCTTTCACCTTTTGATAGTAAAGTTGTATACTTATTATAGAGTTATTAAACGGGTTAATATTTTACTACGATTGTTAATACTTTTGTTACTACTCTGGTTACAAAATTTCCTAGGTTTTGTGTGTCTGCCTCAACCCTGTTTTTCTCATAATCCCTATTATATTAAATGGGCAATTTTGCAAAACAGGATTTTCAGGAACATGTTTATTGCATTACAGCAGAAATGCCTATAATTATCTTTCAACTGACTACTAACAACTCTTATTGGGCCATATGTTTTTTCAGATTAGCCTCTTGGATTTACTTGGTAGATAATCATATCATTTACAAATAATTAAAAATTTGTCTCCTCATTTCTAAGTTTATTACCTCTTGGGAATCAACTTTTCTATTGGCTTATATTATAATTTCAGAGTTACATCTGCATGAGAAACAATTTTCAAAACTGAGATAAAGTCCAAAATGCCATTATTTGAAAAAAGAGAGCATTACCAACAGCATTCTAAATGGCCCAGTTGCTTTAAGTGAATTTCACCAACCCACACCAAAGCAAAGAGTAGCTTCACTCCAACTTCCCACACACAGCTAAAGTGTCCCTCAGAGCCTCAGGTTTAATGGGCCTTGAGACTTCCCACCCTTTTAAATGCAGAAAGCTAAGCCTGCCGCTGCTTCTCCCAACCACAGCTGATGCCCTGGCATGGGCTGAGAAGCTGACATGCATACCCAGAATGCATTGCAACAGCATGAAGACATATTCACAAATGTATGATGACCTGGAGAATGAAGTATAGATTATCAAAGATCTTTGCATATGGGTAGAAATTCCAGAATCTTGAGCTCTTTCAACATCCAAGAGTTTTCTATATTAAGACTATATCCTAACTAAATAAATTTTAGATTCTCATTTATTTTACCTGAAAGTCACAGTCTTTATTAAATTGGAACTTTTGTGTGTGTGTGTGAGGAAGATTAGCCCTGAGCTAACATCCGTGCCCATCTTCCTCTACTTTATATGGGACACTGCCACAGCATGGCTTGAAAAGCAGTGCACAGGTCCGACCCTGAGAACTCCAGGCCACCGAAGCGGAGCGCACAAACTTAACCACTACACCACCAGGCCGGCCCCTATTAAATTGGAACTTTTTTGAGCGGAGGTAACCTAGAGCTTAAAGGAAAAATTACACGAACTGCATATGTAGAGCTGTTCTGCTTGAGTCATTTTTATTGCCCAGGCTATTTTATTGTTTGGTCCAGCTCATCTTTTCAAGCCAGGCAATGTTGTAAGTTGACGGCCAGCCTATGGACATACTGAAGGTAGGTCAGGTTTACGTTCTGATCCAATCAGCTATGGCAAGAGGAAAGGGGCTGGGATGATAGGATTGTCTGTGGTTGAGGGAGAACCATTCAGTAGGGTCTATGGCTGTGAAGGGCTGGTCATGTCTAGTACTATCACTAAGTGTGTATTTATTCTTCCAGAAACAATCTATCCATCCTATCAATCTGAAAAAAGTCTTTCACATTATTCCAAGTGCTAACCCTTTCTCTGATTTTAAGGAAGACTAAGATCTATATATTTCCTTCATATAATATAAAAGCGAATGCAACAAAAACACAGATAAGCATTTTGTTGCCAGCGGTATGTTAATTTCAACTACTATGTCTTACCCTTAGATTTTCATAAAAGTGGCTGCTTATATTCAGAGAAAGTAATGGACTTTATTATTGATTTATTTTATTGTGTTTTCCATGATTACTGAGACATCTGAAAATATATCTGAATATTTATCATCATAGAATACTCTACTTGCCTTTATCATTTACTGTAGAGCTTGCTAAACTAAGCAATAGATAAATATTTGTTAAATTGAATTATGTGAACACTGCCCCTAGGGCAAAATTAAATACGGGACCTTCACTATATTAAGAAAGGAAAATTGAAAATGCATAAATGCAAAAGCTTCCAGTTCCCTTGGGAACACATTAAAATTAAACTGAATAATATTTCCTCACACAGTTTCAGCAATGGTGGCTTTTCAAAATGCTTTCAAGCAAATGCAACTCATTCTGTCAAACTCAGTAGTAGAAAAGAGGTATTTACTGAGTGACAACTATTCCCTCAACACTCACAAACATTTTTAAGGAGTCAACAGGTGTTAGTGGCAATGTGAACACAGACATTTTTAAAGTAGAAATTGACTTCAGGGTTTTGAGTCTTTTTGACCACAACAACAGATTTGCCTGAACAAAAATAGGAAGTCGAGAGAAGAGCAGGTTGGAACTAAAAATTAACCCAAATTTATACCCATGTCCAGTACAAGTTTGTATTGATAATATTAATATTTTCTTTATTCTCAGTATTATCTGATTTCTATGTGGCAATATACACAAATTTTCATCATCTATTTTATAAGATTTGCCTGGCTACACAAATATGAAAAATTGACTGTAAATCTTATTCTATTTCAAATGTACTAGTATCACTGACTCTTTGGAGGTAAATTGTAACACCAGTCTGATCTGTGGTTTGGGACACAGCAAATTTTTTAACAGATTTATTTGTACTAAATAAATAAATAGGTTAAAGGCATTAAACAGAATACAATATAAAACATAGGAATAATAGATATCTTTCACCTTGCAATATAGAACAAAAGATCTTTAGTTAAACAAACACTTGCTGAGCACATACACGATGCCATAAGCCGCTCACTGAAGGCACAGTGGGTGAGCCCCAGGCTGCGTGTCAGACAAGACTGTGATGCTCAGCGTCACACAAGCACATATTGTGAAGCAAAGGGGCCCTGGCAACAAATCCTCTTGACCTACCTTTTTGGTGGAGTTAATGATAGTGCTAAGCACAGAGACTAATTTTACAATCTCTTTGTTGTCAGAAATATTCTTATAATAGTTCCTGGCTTGAACAGGAATGGGTAAGTTTACAGATGCTATTTCAAAGGTATCTAAAAGCAAAAGAAGAGAGAAAAGATTATATCGACAGCATAGAGAACATGCTTTAAAAAGATGAGGGGATTTCTGCAATGATAAAGTACGGACCTCTAAAAATCCTCTTCTTTATAAAAGTAATTGAAAACAGTGGGAAAACTGGTCCATATCAATTTTCAGGACTCTGAAAATTAACCAAAGCTTGCAACAATCCAAGGAGTGCTTGTTTATTTAAGAAAATATTCTGACTCTTGGTAACACAGTGAGTTTCGTGGTGTTTCAACTGGGTCTCTGTCCACTGCTCCCTTACCAGTTACGTGGTAGTTTGAGAAACAGGAGCCTTGCAACCACTGTGGCCATGAAAACCACAGCCTAGCAGTAGCCTAGAAGTCACCAGAGGGGCTAGATTGGGTTTGGAGCTCCTCAGGAAGCCCCCACAGAATTGTCACTATTTGACTTGTCTGCAAGCTGCCTGGAAAAGCCCCATTCAAAGAGCTTACATTTATTTGACCTGACTCAGAACTCACGGAGTGAAAAAATCCCGATCCCCAAGACGTTTGTCAAAAAACAATCAGCGACAAATAACTACTTTTACAGAATATAAATGAAATATAAGTGAAAACCATGAGACATACAGCAAAAATCACAGCATGTTAGCAAAACAGGACACATAATAGGTCCAAATACAAACTATCTCTTAAAGGTCAGGAAATATTCATTGTGATGAGAAGTTTCTCTTTAAACTGTGAAACTAAAATGCTTCTTGTCCCCCAGTTCTCGTCATTACATTGGACCAGAAATCAGTGACGCAGCCACAACTGTAACACACTCGCTAAAAATACGCTATTTTAAATGGTGGTATTAAAATACATGGATCTTTATATTTTATAAGCTTAAAATTGGCTCATAGATTAATATTCTGATCTAATCTGATTTGAGAATTACATAGAAGGAAAATACATTTTCACTCAGTAAATGTTGGTTTACAACAACCAGTCAAAAGAACAGAGGTCTGGCCCCATGGCCTGGTGGTTGAGTTTGGTGCACTCCGCCTCAGCTGCCCAGGTTTGGATCCCGGGTGCAGACCTACAACACTCATCGGCAGCCATGCTTTAGCAGCGACCCACATACAAAATAGAGGAAGACTGGCACAGATGTTAGCTCTGACAGAATTTTCCTCAAGCAAAAAGAGGATGATTGGCAATAGATGTTATCTTACAGCGAATCTTCCTCAGCAAAAAATGAAAAAAAAAAAACTGAAAGAACATTTACCTTGAGGTTCATTTTCTCCCATTTCGACATCAGAATCACTGTCTTCACTATTCTGCAAAGTAGCCATTTTTCTTTCATGCATCTTTTTCTGCAACATGAAAGGATATTGTTCAGCTCGGTCCCATCTATAAAAGAAGCTTCCACATGAAATGATTTCTTCATTGCACACCTACCTTGGACGACAGCTCACTGCTCCACTGTCTAACCCCCTTGGTGACGTTGACGATGCACTCCACGGCTTTGCTCAGGGTCTGCTGTATGTCTTCCAGGGCAGGGGCCATAGCAATGTTGGGAATGGCCAGAGTGACGCCCGCCCGGAAAATGGGCAGACTGTTCCGCTTCATCTTAGAGGCACTGTTACTGTCTGAGTTAACACGAAACAGGGAAGATTTAATCTTTTAAATTTAAAATGGGATTTATTTCATTCTTAACCAGAAAAATTAAAGCATCAAGAACAATAGATAATAGGTGTATAATCGGACAAATATTTTGAATAAATGAATGAATGAATAAAAGCTAATGGAGGATCTAGCTTTGTTCAATGTAACAGAGCAGTTCAGTAGAATCCAAGTCATTTTCTGCTAATTACAACCTTCTGGTGCACCCTCCATAAAGGACACTCATTGTGTGGGGTCAGACTTGTTATGTAAACACTTATTTAAAATATTAAAGACCATACTGTCCAAATAACAGGATGCCAACAAATTAGCTAAATGTAGAATAAGTAAGCAAGGCATGAAAAACAAGAATAACTATCAGAACAAGCCAAAGTCAGAACAAATAACTGGGTTCAAATTTCAAACAAAACAAATACCTTTCCTACCACTGTGTGTATAATCCAAACTCTGAGCAGTTAGAGAGGGGAGAAGAAATAAAGTGTGATTCACCATTTATATCCAAAGGGCTTTTAAAGTTGGACATAGGCATAGGTATGTAAATACAGATGTGTGTGTGTGTGTGTGTGTGTAACTTTTTAGATACAGTTGGAAATACCTGTAATATATAAAGTTGGGAAAGACATGTGATTTAATAGTCAGCATATCAACCAACAGTTGATAAGTTCTAATAACATCCCTATGTCAAAGAAAAGGACTATCCTCCATTCTGAAATGAAATAAAACATAATAAACCATGCCACCAATCAAAAAAATTCTTTCAAGGGGCCAGCCTGTTAGCACAGTGGTTAAGTTCCACCTACTCCACTTTGGCAGCCTGAGGTTCACAGGTTCGGATCCCGGGCACAGACCTATACCACTCATCAAGCCATGCTGTGGCGGCGTCCCACATACAAAATAGAGGAAGATGAGCACAGATGTTAGCTCAGGGCCACTCTTCCTCAAGCAAAAAGAGGAACACTGGCAACAGGTGTTAGTTCAGGGCCAATCTTCCTCCAAAAAAAAAATAAATTCTTTCAAGGTTTCCACTTTTACACAGCCACTTTTAATTAAATATTAAAGATGCTTTTTCTTAAATGCCAATATTTAAAATGAATAAAAAGGTTTTATTATCCTATTCCTTTTCATCTTTAATTACTGTTATTTTATTTTTTTACTATTTTTTTAATTTAAAATTTAGTTTCACAATGTCTCTAGACTTGATGGATTTTTGCGGCCCATCTGGGAAATGCAACACCTATTTTTGAACGGTGCTGAGGAAGAGATGATTGTATGGAGAATGAGGAAAACAGCTGGAAAGTATATTGATACAAAATAGTAAAAAATACAAAATATTGCACAAAAATAGTAAAAAATTTTCCATTTTGGAGAGGAAGGCATTAATAAGATCTTTATCACCTTATAAGACTAGCTAATAACTTAATAATTCAATGATGAAATTATCTTTCTATATATCTTCTTTGAAAAGTATATATTTTTGCTTTCACTAATTAAAATAATTAATTTTACATTTTCACCTTACAAAAAAAGATTAAAAGTGATGTCAATTATTATGTAATTAACAAAAGCTAAGTGACTTTAAGCAAATTACTTAACCTCGCTGTGCTCGGTTTTCTCAGTTTGAAAATGAGAGTAACAACGGCATCTACTTCACAGAATTGTTGGGATAATCAAAGTTCACAATGTATAAACTTATAAGGAGGCACTCGATAAATGGTGGATTTTTTAAATTATTTAAATAGAACAGGAATACACAGACACACACAATCAGCAACGACGCCTGGCCAGCAAGTAGGCAAACTGTGTGAGATTATTACCCCGGAAGTTAATCATATTGGAGGAATGAATGCGTCTGCGAATGGCCTCTAGTGTATTCCTCGTAACTTTCAGAAGAGCATCCATATTTTGATGGTTGAAATGAGAGAGCAACTCGCGGGCTTCTTCCTCTAACATCTCAGTCTCTTTCTTCTTTCTCGTGATGGTTGTCAAAGGCATGAGGCCTGCCCCAGCATTACGGGAAGATGTCAAGGTGTCGGAATTTCTTTCTTCTCTTTTTGCTGTTAGAAGATGAGAGAGATTGAGAGAGAGGGGGAGAACCATCTATTACAATTAAAGAGAAGAAAATTAAGATAAATTACATGCAAGTTTAATAACAAACGTCACACTTCTTAGAAAGTGAAGCCACCAAAGGATAGGAAGAGGAAATGGGGGCACCAGGTGGACTGATGGAGGCCTCTCCTCCTCAATGTGAGGAAACAGGAGAGGCAGGAGCTATGGCTGAAAAAGCAAGACTGGGCCTCAGGAACCTGGGTTCTTGTGTTCTCTCTTCTACCAACAGCCAAAAAAACCTTGGGAGAATAACTTTCCTTCTCTGCCTCTCAGTGTCTTCATCTGTCCCACAAAAGATTTGCTCTAGTGTAGACATACTCTAACGGGAATTCCAACCTATAATCCATCCTACCCTACTGATAAGGTGAAAAAACATGCACTCATACCTACATGCAAAGAGAGCTAACAAAGGCCAATGCAAAGTACATGTTTGTAGAGTTTAACAAAAAATAATGGGAATTAATGACATAGAGTCATTACAATATGCTCAGAATCATAATTTCAGATTTATAAATGTCCTTATAAAATTGGGAGAGTGTTTATAGAAGCACGAAATCAATTGCAATGTAGAAATTAAATTTTAGTTTTCAGCAATGTCCTGGAAAAAGACCTTCCATGACCCCATCTCTTACCTAAACTTTGATTTTTTGAATCAGCACCATTCACAGTGGATACTTTTTCACTTTCTTCTTTAGATGGAACTTCCACATCCAGCAACATATTTATTAGCTCATTGACTGCTTCCTCCACTAATGAGCTTTTACAGTGTAGTATCTGAGCACCATTTACACAGAGGTCCTATCGGAAAAAAATTAGCACAGTGTCATATTTGTTTACCTAGCTCTTGCAAACACATCAGGAATGGTAGTAATGCCCTAGGTTCAGCCTCCACATGAGATTTTGGTCTCCAACAATGCTTGGCCACACCTCCTACACTAACCCAGACCAGGCATCCTGTAAAGGAACGTGTTAAATATAAGAGAACAAATTGGAGCAGCGTGGATAGACCAAAACTACACTTACTTCTCCAGCAGTGGAGGAAATAACTCCAAAAGCCATGAGCAGCCTCTCTTCCCATGAAGTTTCTTTCATTTAACGTAAATCTGCTCCAGCCAGCCTTCCTTCCCTCCTCACCTTTGCCAATAAGCCACAGGCAACTCCTAATTAATTTCAGATATTCCCCTCTCCTGCAACTAGATGACACATTTCTCACGAATAAGATTAAGTAAATATAAACTAATGTGATTCGGGCACTATGATCAATTCTGTAGGATGACAGATAGATAGATAGATAGATAGATAGATAGATAGATAGATAGATAGACAGACAGACAGACTAGAGATAGATGATGTAAACAGTAACTGATTTACCACCTAGTTGGAAAATAAGCTTATGAAGCAATGGACTCGGTTGGTCACAGTCTCCAGCTCCAACCAAGTTCCACCATTATTCATCTCGAGACTCTAATGTGCTCATGGACCATCCATTCCAATATCAGCTTCACAATTCATTTACCTCCTTATTACCCAGAACCTTCACCTCCACTCCACTGCAGGGCACATGACATTTTGATTTCATTAACACAGGAACATTTTGATGTGTCCTGAAACTATTAAACTTCTCTGTCATCAAATAAAGTATAAAATAACAACTTCACTTCCAACTCAGAACTTCACCCAACTACCAATCTCCATCCCTAGCCCAGAGACAGTTATGAAAAAGAGACAGAGATATTTATGAAAAAATCAGAGATTGAGTGAGGGATAGGATAGAGTTAGCATCATCCAGTAACAAGTATAGACTCTGACACCAAACAATGTGAGTTTAAATCCTAGCTCTGTGTGATTCTGGGAAATCCTCTGGGCCTTGATTCCCCATCTACAAATGGCGATTATGGTAGAACCCACCTTAGATTGTTATCAGTATTCCATAAGATAATGTTCATAAAATGCTAACAACGGTGCCTGCCGCAAAGTAAATACACAAGAAGTGCTTCTTATCATTATTGGTCAGCAAATCACATATAACCATAGAACCTATGTTTGCCAAGCTTGTTCATCTCATTCCATATAAACTAGCACCTTGTTCTCTGAGAGATCACTAGTATATCTTCTTTGTGTGTGTGAGGAAGATTGGCCCCAAGCTAATGTCTGTTGCCAATCTTCCTCTTTTTGCTGAGGAGGATTAGCCCTGAGCTAACATTCGTGCCCATCCTCCTCTACCTTGTACGTGGGACGCCACCACAGCATGGCCCAATGAGTCTGCGCCCAGGACTCGAACCCACAAATGCCAGGCTGCCAAAGCAGAGCGCACGAACCCAACCACCAGGCCACTGGCCCAGCCCCAAGATTGCTAATATATATATATATATATTTTTTTTTTTGAGGAAGATTATCCCTGAACTAATATCGGTTACTAGTCCTCCTCTTTTTGCTTGAGGAAGATTGGCCCTGAGCTAACATCCATGCCCACCCTCCTCCACTTTATATGTGGGACGCTCCCACAGCATGGCTTGATGAGCGATGTGTAGGTCCATGCGGGGGATCCGAACCTATGGATCCCAGGCCACGGAAGCACAGCACGTGAACTTAACCACTATGCCACTGGGCCAGCCCCAAGATCACTCATATTTTTCAAAGTCTGCATCTTAAATCCTGTGACTCTACACACCCTCTCCTAATGACATGACTTCTCACTTCAACCACTCTTTGCCAATGTCCTTTACTTGATGACTCCCTCAGCCTTCCACTGCCCCAGCCAGGAGAAACCCAGCCCAAATGAACCAGAGGACGTACTGTCTCCACTTGCACACACAGGTCATGGCAATGCAGGTTCTTGGCATTGGAAATTCATGGTTCCTGAACTCAAGCAGGCCCCAGTGCTACCCAGGAGTCATTCTATATGACTCCAGTCACGTTTCTCACCAGGCCCCATAACAGCTGTGTCCTCTAATCCCCATGTCCCCAAATCTTTACACCACCCACCTCCATCGTACTCAGCTAATAACCTTGATTTCTCCAGCACAAAGCAAATGGAGGCCATGACATGGGAATCAGCCAACTCCCTGACCCCATGCCCTCACCCAGAAGACAAACCAGCCTCCATCATTAATCCCTTTTCCTCCTTTTGTAGTGAATGCAATGTTTCTCCTTCTATTTAAGAATAACCACACAATCTGAGTTCTAAACCACAGATTCTCCTGCTTCGTCAGAGACCATGCTTACCAACCATTCCCTTTCTCCTTCTCTACTTAATTTCCCCCCTCAGCATATAAACGTACTCAATGAACTTCAGCTCAGCATCTTCCTCCAACTACCATAACAAGCTTCTGCCTCAGGGCCTTTGCACTTGCTAGCCTCTCCGCCTAGAATCCTCTTCCCCAAAGATATTCACATGCCTTGCTCCCTCACTTCTTGTGTTCACATATAATCACAGAAGTCATCCCTGACCATCAACATAAAATCACAACTCTCTATCAGGTACTTCTTTTCTCCATTACCTTCAATTTTTCTCTGTTGAACTTATCATCACCTGACACATTATTTATTGGCTTTTTTGTTTGTTTGTGTTTTTGTTTCCTCCGCTTGAAAGTGGGCTCCACGATGGCAGGGATCTCCTCTGTTTTGTTGACTGCTGTATCCCCAGCAGTGATTTGCATAGGAGCTCCACAAAATTTGTTGAAGGAATAAATGAATTATAAAAAGTCAACAAATTCAAGAAAAATCATTCATTTATATTGGTAACCATTCATTTATATTGGTAACCATTCATTTATATTGGTAATCAAAAATGCAAATTAAAATTAGGTTCTATGATTTTGCCGCTTAACCTAAAATTTATAAATTCTAATAATTTATAATTTATTATTATAATTTATTATAAGAGAATTTATCATATTTATTTATAATGAATATTTTATTTATTATATAATCTATTGTAATAAAATTTTTATTATAACTTATTATAATTATAATAAAACAGTGTTTGCTGGAAGATAGTGAAATTGGTGCCGTCACATTGCTAGTGGCATTGTAAGTTGATACCACCCTTTTGAAAAGCCCTTGCCTACACATATTAAGAGCCATTAAATGAAGCCACATTCTTTGCTGCAATAATCTTACTTTGGAGGAGAAAATAATCCTAAAGAGGAAAAAAGCATGATACATGTCAATATATTCATTGCAGCTCTTGGCAAAATAGCAAAACTTTGGAAGTTATCTAAATGTTCAGCAACAAGAAACTAATAAGTAAATTCAGCAACAAGAAACTAATAAGTAAATTCAGCAACAAGAAACTAATAAGTAAATTCAGCAACAAGAAACTAATAAGTAAATTAAGATACATCAACTCAATAGAACATTCTGAAGGCATGATTAAAATGGTGGCTATGAAAGCCATACAGCAACATGAAAAATACTTTGTGAAGAAGAGTCAAGTGGGGAAAAAAAAAAAAAAAACCACTCTTCAAAATCTGCTGTATCTATGGTAGGGATCACAAATTTATTAAGAGGCATGTAAATAGGTAAGGCATCAAAATTATAACAACAGTGGTGTGATGGGTAAAAATGTTATTTTTTCCAATTTTTTTAAATATTCTAAAACTTGCTTTTAAATTAAAAGAAATGCATTTTTATAAAACAATCATAAGAATAGAGGTAATATTAAAACCATGGAGCCAAGTGATTTCTCGGAGGGGGAAAGCATGACAAATAAGTGGGAGGGACAAGGGGGAGTTTGGGGTCTACCCACAGTTAGTGAGTCTGACAGGAGGAACCAGAAATTTCTAAAATGTAGACACTTAATTTTGATTATATAATGATAATTTAATATAAACTGAAGACTGCCACACATGCAGAAAAGCGTCAACACTGTAAGCTGAGATTGCTATCCTGCTTGCGAGGTTGGTCTTTGGCTGGCGTCTGGGAGCTTGGATTTCGGGAGGATTCCCACAGTTCCCCAGCTGACAGTGGCTCGCTGTGCCTGGACTGCCGGTGCAGACAGTGTGGTTTATGCTGAAATCCTGCTTTCCTTTGGGGTGTCTGGAATTTGGGTCCATGCTGGGCAGAGGGTGCCTATGTGACAAGACCCAACAAGCACCTTGGGTGTCAAGTCTCTAATGGACTTTCCTGGGCAGAAATGTTGCACACGTGTTGCTGCATTTTTGTTGCTAAGAGGAGAGAGCTCTGTGTGGCTCATGAAAGAGAGAGATCTTAAGGAAGCCCGCATACGCGTTCCTCTAAACTCCACCTGTCTTTCCCTTATGGTCTGACTGTGTATCCTTGCTACGTTGCAGTAATAGGTCTTAGCCTTTAGTGCAACTAGATTCTGAATTCCATGAATCTTTCTAGTGGGGATGGTTTTGGGGACTCCTGACATACACATTACAATCACCATTGATGAGTTCTTATAATCAGGATGCCCACTGGAAACACTGTAGATGATGCTAAAGTGATTTTCCCAAGGGGCACTTCATGGAGCACTGCTCCCAGGATCTCAATCCTGGCACAGGGAAGCAAGTGTCCCATTTGCAAATGTTTGAGAAATAACAGGTTAAAGAAAGTTAAATGGGCTCTTTTCCAGGACACCTTTCAAAGACCTTTATTTTAATATGTTAATGTGTAAAGAATCTGTAAGAGGAAAGGAGGGTACAGTTTTTACCCTAAGCAGTTTGAACACAGACCCCGCCTCTCCCAGGTTTCCTAGCAACAGCTCCAGGACCGTGTGCCACAGAACACCAGTTTGGGAAATGCTGCTCTATGAAAAGTTTAAAGAAGAAATTCTATCCAGAAGATATTTAAAACAATTGTTTTATTAATTAATCTTAGCTTACTAAAAGCTCTTCAGCAAAATAGCTCTATTCTTCAAAAAATGGTAACATGAGAAATGTGTTCTACAGCAATTTCTCTTCTGCTGATCTGAAAAGAAATGATTTGTTCCTCATGTCTAAGTGACTCCTTAGATACATCCCTCTTCATTTTCAAATTATTGTCAGAAGGCTCCATGTTTGAATCACATCTATCACAGACCAATCATGGGGAGAGAAAAAAATGTAATTTGTGCTTCAAAAATGCCCTTTATAGAAAAATGAATCACAAAAAAAATATTAAAATAAAAACATCAATCTTCTGATAACCTTAGTCATTTGGAGAAACTCTTCGCAGGTAAGTGGCTCCTCCTGGGGGAGTTGGCAAAGAGGCGTGCTACTCATTTCTTCTAGAATGGCGTCAATGCGGAACTCTATCAGATCATTGACCCTGTCAAGCAGCAATTCCAGGTCCTCTTTGGAAAAAATAAAGGTGAATAAAAGAGATTAAGCATTTTGTTTTAAAAAATAAATCAACACGATTAAACTGCAGTCGCAAAAGTAGGATTAAAGTCGCTCCACACTGCAGTTTCACACCTGGTTTTCCCACACTGTTCTTTCTTGAACCAGTTTCCCAGCCTTCTCAGCATGCCTAACTCTGACTCAGACTGGAAGATTCAGCTCAAATGCACCCCCCGCCCCCAGGAGGTTTTCTGTGAATCTGCATGTATTCAAATGGCCCCCTCCTGCTGTGCTGGCATTGCCCTCTGAGTATCCTTCCATCTCTGTGTATACCACATTGTCTGCTCATTGTCTTATCTTCCTCCAGAATTCATCTTTTTTATTCTTGCGTCTTCAACACTTAGCCCAGTGCCTCTTCTACATGAGTATTCAACAGATATTATTGAAGTGAAATTCCCTCAATTTTTCTTTTACTGTTAGTATCATAAGGTATATTTTTTTAAGCTGTGCTCAAGTAATATTGAGCACTAAGTTCCATGGATGGAGAGGCCAATTCTGAAGGAAATTAACAATTTTACATCAAAAGTAGAATTGATGGTTAATGGACCTCCACCTAAGGGGTAAATAGATTTTTCAACAGATATTATACAGTAAACTCTCTTTTTTTTCTGATACTATTTTCTTCTAAGAAATCAAGTTAAAGTCAAATACAGAAAAGCCCATGTTATACCCTCATGATGTATCAGAGATGTAAACACTTCCTTAAAAAAGTAACTTTACTTCCTAAAGATTAAAGACCTAAAAGTTTTCAATCATTTCTAAGCTAATTATTAAGGAGGCTACTCAAGATACCAAATAGTTCTGCCTACTAAGCTTATTCCCTACTAAAAGAGAGCCAATGCTTTTATTTAAGCATCTGTCCTCAACAAAATTCTTTACTATTTCTGATTCTTCAAAGCATCTTCAAGGATATCTGTGGCCCCCTAAGGATGTCCACATCCTAATCCCCTGCAAATACTACCTTATATGGCAAAGGGGACTTTGCAAATGTGATCAAGTTAAGGATATTGAAATGTGGAGACTGTCTTAGATTATCCAGGTGGGGCCAAGTTAGTCGTAAGGGTCCTTATATGAGGGAGGCAGGAGAGTCCGAGTCAGACAGAAGAAAATGTGACTATGGAAGCAGAGGGACAGAAAGGAAGAGATTTGAAGACACTACGCCGTTTTGAGCCAAAGGATGTAGGTGGTCTCTGGAAGCTGAAAAGGATTCTCTCCCTAGATCCTCCAGAAGCAGCCATCCCTGCTTATACCTTGATTTTAACTCCTTAAGACTTATTTTGGACTTCTCACCTCCATAACTGTGTGATGTTAAGCCATTAAATTTGTGATAACTTGTTGCAGCTGCAATAGGAAACTTATACAACAACTATGCATAGATTGTGCAAAATCATGTCAATAGAAGTCCTGTGTGATATATCGAAGAGTGGTCAATACTCTCTTAAATGCACAATACAAATAACCACCTGTAAATAGAAAGGTTGGGTCACTAACCCAATAAAGAATCCAACTGTTGTTAAGACTCAACAGTTTGCCTCCCAAGGAAACTTAATCTTTGTTTGACCTCAGTTCCTTTGCTTAAATTACAAAAAGAAAACAGAATCAGAGAACTAACAAGAGTTTCTTTAAAAATGACCTTCTTGTCTCCAGCTAACACTCTAATAAAACATTCAAATTGTTAACACTCTAATCCTAATATTCTCTAGGGAGATGTTACTAAAGTCTACCTTAGTAGCCTGTTCTAATTTGGTTGCAATAACTCTTATTACAAAGTTTTTATACGTTTTATAAATGCCTCCTTTTAGAATTTTAGCCAATTTCTTCTTATTTCTAGATCCTGTGGAGATAAATTTTGGAAAGAATATTAGCTTAGAGGCAAGGAAACTGGGTGCTAAACTCATCCTTACTACTTACATCTATACAACATTAGAAGCCATTTAACATCTCTGGATCATAGTTTTCCAACTTTAAACTGAAGGTCTTGTTTAAGATTATTTCTACAATCTTCTGCACTCCTATAACGCTATGGGTGTCTGATCGTGCATTTTATATTATTCGACCTCCAAACTTTAATGAGCCTCAAACACATCTCAATCTATCTAAAAATCTTTTTACAATTTGTCTTTGAATCCAGCCCCAACCTATGAGGCAAAACAAAGATGGCAGGAGGGTTCAATCACTAATTCCTCACTCCACTACCCCACCCAATCCAGCACCTCTCAAATATTCTTGAGTATACAGCACCTGGTAAATTAAACAGCTGGACTCTTCTGAGGTCTAAGTTATTTACAAGGTACAGTGAAAACCTACCAAGGAGATAAGCTCTTGACAACTTAGGCTATAAATAGACTAGGTACTACTTTAGCAGCCACAAATACAAGACCAAGAGAAAGACTTGAGGAAGAAAGAGAAAGAGAGAGAGAGGGAGAGAAAAAGGGAAAGGGAGAGAGAGAAAAGGTTGATAAAAGGAAGCATCATGATAGGTATCTAGAAAAGAGGTCCAGGAAGGGGTGACCCAGAAATGAGGTGATGGGATCAAAGGGTAGGAATGGGGTTAGGGAGGTAAAGACACAGAAAAAGACTAACTGTATAAAACTATTGCAATTATGAATCCATAAGTGTATGAGTGTCTGGTACGCACCCAACAAAATACAAAAGAAATATAAGAAACAGCCTGATTTTCATGCCCTTTGCAGTCAGTTTGGGGAAAAAGATGGAACTCTACTAAACCATTAGAAGAAATCAAAATATAGGGTCTCTGGCCCCAACCGTAAAGCAACAGGAGGCCACTGGAGGAAATGGTCCCACACAGTAGAACACTCCGAGTGGGCTTCTTGGGAGTGAGACTTACTCTGGTCTATAAAACGTGGAGAAAATTGGGCCATGAAGAGAGGAAGGACAACGCATAGGAGAGGAGAATGTCTAAGTCTTCCCAGAAAACCCGCTCTGTTACCACATTCCAAACTGTGTTCCACTGCCCACCACGGAAGGTCTATAAGCTGTTAATATGTTTTCCTAGAAGGCAGCCAAGGAATTCTGGGAAACGCTACCTACAAGAGCCCACTTTTGGAGACCTAATGGACATTGGCATATTAAAGGCTCTGAAAAGTCCTCCAGAAAAGAAACCTGCCTGACTTTGCTTAATCTGGATTTGCCAGACTTATCTGAGCCCAGACTCCTTTTTTGCAACATACCTGTACACATTCTGGGAAATCGTATTTTATGGAATATACCACCTTACATATATTTTAAAGCATATTATATCCCTCATTAAGAAAAAATATTCGCTTGAAATTTTCCCATATATCCTATTGTTCAGCATTCTACTCTGTCCAAATCTCCAATCTTTCAAATCAGGGTCTCAAAACACCCTAACCTACTAATATAAAAAGCTGAATGATTCTAAAGATCCTTTAGATTCTAATGTCCAGCAATAAGTATAATTTTAAAATGTATTTAATGTCTGGGGATAAAATTAAATAGTGAATATATATAGTTTCCAGGAAATTAATTAATTAATATATTTTGGTAAAATTCCTTATGGAACAGCTTAAGAAAAACACTCCTCATTTCATTATTTATAGCACAATATCTATAAGAAATTATACAATAGACATTAAGAACTCAGCCTTTCGAATTGAGAAATAATAACCATTTAGACAGACTTACTGATCTTTGCAAAAGTGGTTTTTAAGTACGCCTCAATGTTCAGTGATGTCCAGGTCAGTGCAGCCAGGCCAGGCTGGAGAGCTTCATCCACTTTGGCCAAATGAGGGACCATCAGTTGCTCTATGGTGGGGGGCATTTTTGACTTCACTCTCTGATACTCAGCCAGCATCATCTGCAATGAAATGGGGGTTAAAAAATCAATTAATATCTCACTTGTAATATCTATTAGTATCTCATTTTTTTATCCAAAAGGATGACTTTTATTTAGGGTCCAGCTGTAGGGCTCCAATAGCAACCTGGCAGGTAGAGCGACTAAAATGAAATAAGAATAGAATAGAAGATGAGAAATCTTTCCATAAATACAAATTCCTAATCCAATAAAATACAACTGAGGAGGAGAGAAGAAGAATTTAAAGGAGTTTCTCCACCCCCAGCTCCCCATCCAGCACAAAACGGGAGGTGACTTCTGAGGTTAAGTGACTTTTCTAAACCAGGTTAAGTCATGTTGTTAGTGCCTTAGCCTGCGCATCACTAAGCATATTCATTCAACTTTGTACACTGGCACCACGTGCTTCCTGCTCCTCTGGGCACTTCCTACGGACCATACTCATCACCCAGTGTCAGAGTCACCAGAAGTCTGTCTCAGCCCATTGCGAGGATTATAGACCAAGTCTTGATGCAAGACCCAAAGCATACAAGGAATCAGGAATCACTGTTGATGTCAAAAAGAATCATGCCTTTAAATATCATCCATATGCCAAAGAAATGCAAATTTACATCTCCAGCCCAGATCTCACTCCTGAAGTCAAGATTCATATATGGCAACAGCCTACTCGATATCTCCACTTGAATATATAACAGACATTTCAAACTTAACATGTCCAAAACTGAAAGTTTGTTTGTACCCCAAACCTTCTCTGCTCACAGCATTCTCCAACTCAACTGATGGCAACTCCATTCTTCCAGCCCTCAGGCCAAACCTGCAGTCATCCTTGATTCCTTTCTTTCTCTCACACTCACGTGCAATCCACCAGGATATCTTGCTTGCTCCGTATTTAAAAGAGATCCTATATCTGACTTGCTTACCATATCTACTGCTACCACCATCTTTGAATCTCACTTAAATTATTGTAATGGTCTACCATGTCTCCCTGCTTCCACTCATGCCCTCTACAGCCTATGCTCAATTTAGTAGCAACAGTGATCCTTTCAAAATGTAAGTCAGATCATGTCCTTCTACTCACATGGGCACATGGCTTCCCATCTCATTCAGGGCTACAAGTTCTCATGTTAGTCTGAAAAGACCTACCCAATCTGGTCCCCATTACTTCTCTGATCTCATCTCCAATCACTCTTCTCCTCTCTTACCTGCTCCTGCCGTAATGTCTTCCTTGATGGTCCTCAGCCTCAGGGCCTTCACATCTCCCTCAAATAGTTACTCAAATGCCACCTTCTCAATTAGGCCTATTTAAGATTGTAAACCATCACCAAAACCCACCATACTCTACCTCTTTGCCCTCTCTATTTTTTCCATAGTACCTACCACTTTTTACCTATTTATAATATTCATTGCTTCTTTTCTGTCGTACCCAACTAGGATATAAGGACAAGAATTTTGTCTAAAACAGTCCAAAGCACATAGGAGATAATCAATATTTCTCTAATTAATTAATTAGTTGTTATCAGAAGGAGCATTTGTGATCAGAATCTCATAGATTCTGGTGCTCTATTGAAAATTTACCTGTTGTATGATGTTGAACTGTGTCAGTATTTTGCTCATATGTTACCATTTTCAAATAACACTAATAGTCCTTCCAGCCTACCTTTTAGGGTAATGTCACTATTAACTAATTATAAGAAAGTAACTTTAATGCACTTCTTAAATACTATTGTTTTAAGCTCATATTTGTAATGCGCATGTTGTTATTGCTTTGTCATTAGATCAATGTTTCCCAAAGTGTTTTGCCTGAAATACCAGCCTCAAGAGATTCTGTAAGAAAAATGGTCTCTGGATGGGCAAGTTTGGAAAGTGCTATATACAATATCTCCCCTCTTGGACAGTCGATTAATATTAATGATTCTGAGAAAACTACAAGAAGGAAATAAGAAGCCCAATGGACTTGGTGAATCATGTTAAACCCAACATTTCCCAAATGGGCCACGTAATCTTTTCTTCATATAATACTTTTCCACAATTTCTATATATCCTTTCAATTTCCATGAAAGCCACAAAACTTCCAGCCATTCCATCAAAGAACCAGACATGAGAATGAGACTATCTTGGACCTTCCAGATCGAACATCTGCCAGCTGAACTAAACAAACTTAGTCAATGCCACATGGAACAGAAGAATCACCTAGCCAAGCCTTGCTTAAATTCATTAATCATAAAATCATGAGATATAATGAAATGGTTGTTTTAAGCCACTACATTTTGGGATTGTTTGTTATAGGCAACAGATAACTGAAACAGCAATTCTGTGGACAAAATTATTACTAGCAATTTTATATTCTGATAAATGTTATTTCTTAGTGAAAAGACTATTTTCTTTGTAAATACGTAGATTTACCAAGGGATTTTCCTAATATGCAAGAAGTGTCTAAAAGGGAATCCCAACATGCTGGCTAGTATTTGATGAGCCCACATTTGAAGAACGTCTGTCCATTGCCAATATTAACATTTTAATGTAACATGAAGGAGTGGGAAAACAGTAGACCACAAGTCTGAGGTCTGGTCCTACTTCTGCCACCTACTAGCTATGAGACCTTGGCTAAGTCATTTAACTTCTCTAAGCCATGGTTTTGTCATCTATAAAATAATATAATAGTATTCCGTCCCAATAATCTAACATGGTTGCAGAAAAGATCAATGGAATAATGAACATGAAAATGATTTAAAATGTAAAGCATTATGCAAATGCATGGCCTGATTGGCCTTATCCTCTGACGTTAACCACTATACAACTGTAACAACAGTTTCCATGTTGTCGAGTCTCATGGCTGCATCTCTGACCTCATCTTGATCATCCTCTGGGCAGCATTTGTCACTGCTGACCAGTCCCTCCCTCGTGAGGCTTTTCTTACCCTTGGCTTCCTTGACACTTGGTTTCCCCCCACCTCAAAGGCCAATCCTTAGTTTTATTGGCATATTCATCCTCTTCTATCAGATCTGTTAACATTGGAGCAACACAGGGTTTGGTCAAGGCCCTCTACTCTTCTTTATCTACATTCTCTTCCTCGGCGATCTCATCCAGGACAATGACTTTAAATAACAACTATATTCTGATAACTCTCAAAAGTATGCCTTCAATTTTGACTTCTCCATTCAACTCCAGATTAATTGCATGGAAAACTTCATCACTTGGATATCTAAAAATCATCTTATACTTAAGATGGGAACTATTGATTCCCTCCTATCTCCCAAAATACACTAGTTCCAGTCTTTGCCATCTCCATAAATGGAACTTCTATTCAGAGCCACTGCATGCTATTGAGCAAGTTGTGCAAAACACAGCCTACACAGCAATATAGAATAGACCTACTTTGAGTAAATCCATTGAGTTGCTCACATCAAAAAAGCAGGAATTATCCTTGAGTTCTCTCATAACCTGCCTGTTGACATAACTCTCTAAATCACTGATCTGTTCTGCTGCCATCCTAGTTCAAGCCACCATCATCTCCATCCCGAACCAGTGCAACAGCCTGCAAACCGGCTTTACACCAACACTGTTACCCCCTTAAAATCTATTCTCCACCCAGCAGCAAGAATGATTTGTGTTGTAAAAGACACCATGCCTTTTTCTCCCTCTCAAATTCCTCCAACGGCTTCCTGGTGCACTCAAACTTATAAGCTCAGTTTACAAGATCTGTAATGATCTGGCCAACTCTACAGCCTCACTCCATGGCACTCTCCCCCTCACTCACCCCACTCCAATCGTCCCGGGGCACTTTATAGTCCTCAACAGTGACCACCACCATATTTTTTTAATGCAAACTGGAGATAGCTGGGAAGGGGGAAAAATCAAAGTACTACACCTTCATGCTACTGAAGTTCTTTTTGTATATATCCCGTTTCCAGAAAAGGGCAGCTGCAAATGGCGAAACTTCCAGACCCATCTGTGACATGCACGCTGTTTCTCTAAATAAGGTTAATATCTGAGGATCAAAGTTTACAAACAATTCTCCCGTGCCTGGAGCCTTCACCAATAAAGAAGCCTCAAGTCCTCTGTGAATTTCTTCAGTCTGTGAGAAGAGATCAACATTATTACTATTAGAAAGTTCAATGTATACACAGGGTTTCTAGCTTGGCCATTTCTGGGAATGAGGATCATTAAGTGTTCTTCCTCGGATTTGAGCTTCTCAAATTAAAGACAGTGGGGTCACTCATTCTTCTCCTAAATTCATTTTCAGAAAAAGGCCTTCAATTTTTGGTAGTAATGTTGCACAGTCGATTCAACAAAATGCTTAGGTCATGATTCTTACACCTGACAGATACGTGGATACTGCAATAATGGTGACTTTTCAAAAGCCATTTAGATCCCTGATACCTTCATGCTTACTCAGTTATTTTTCCTAATAAAAGTTTCATAAAACTTATTAAACTCAGTTTTCATTTATCTAGAAAAGCAATGAACACCACTACGGAGACTTCTCTGTCATTGGCTCAGACACCAAAAATTGAACCAGGAAAATGAGGTACTATTTTAAAGGCCTTGTAAGGCTGAATTTTGTCCTCCAAAATACTTCCTGCCAATCTACAAAGAAATACAAGTGTTGATAGAGTATGAAATACAATTTGATTAACCTAGTACGGCCAAAGAAAATTTAAGACTTTGTTTAACAGACATACTAGTGTTTACTGACACATTAAGGAACTTAATGGAGGAAAAAAAAGAACGAAATCTTAACCAACCAGGTAAATGAACCAATACAGGATCTTCTCCCTTAGGAGTTTGTAAATTAAATACAAATGAGTTTTTGTTACCTGGCTTATGATTTTTTTTTTCAAAATTAATCATTATTATTCTTCATGGACATATTACACTCTTTGATTACCTACATTCAACCAAACCTATCTTATAAAATATCTGCAAACCCAGCTTTCTATGGAATAAAACTGTCTACCGCTAGCAGAGGGTTTCCCACTGATTTGACAATGGAGACACCTTTCAAGAGTATAAATGCAGAGACGCACTTGCTGAAGCCACGCCCTGTGGTAGAGAACCTCAAACTCCAGGAGGACCTTGGCCACCCTGTTGTAACTGCGAATCACAGGTTTGGCTTCCGCCGTCCGTAGCACTGCTGGGTGCTGCTGCAAGAGCTGCATGGGTTGCTGAATCCTGAGGAAGAGCTGCCGGGCCCACAGAATCTTCCCCGCAACGGGAGGCTGGTCTCGGGCCAAAGGAGGATCGCATTTCTGCTTTGTATACAGCTTTGAGATCACATCAATGTCAGCCCCGTAGTGTTCAAGGATACGCCGGTATTTGTCATCAATACCAAGATTAGGTATATTCAATCTGATTAAAAAAAAAAGTGAAAGGTTTGAATTAATGGGAAGACACCTAGCAATCTTCCTTATTAAGATTTATTTTAAAATATATGCGAATGGAAGAGAATGAGATATTTATTTGGTATGTTACAAACATTGAAAGAGTATCAATCCACCAATCATATCTTAATAAAGTGGTTTTAAAAAAATAGTATCAATCCTTAAAATCTAAGCAAAGCTCATAACTTGGTAAGAATTTCTTCAAATTACTTAAACATTAACTAATATTATGATAGGCAGTCTAAATGTCCTTCAAAGCTCAGAGGAAATTAAACAAATCCTTAATCCTCTGAAGAAGTTAAAAACTGTGACCTTGTTATCCAGATTGTCAAGAGAGGATTTTCTTTCCATTAGAATATGAAATAATAATGATAACATAAACTAAACTGTATTCATATTACCCCAATTTTAGAAAATAAAACTTATAAAAAGTTTCCAGTTTTTACCGTTCAAATTTCTTTAACAGACTTAGAGCTTGATTTGTGTTTTGAATCTTTTCAAATGTAACATCCATGAACTTCTGCAACTCATTCTAAAATAGAATAAAGTCTGATTATGGACAATGAATTAGCACTGCAAAAAGTTCTATTTAGCAACAAGATAAGAGAGCTCCCCATTCTCTACAAACACATATAATATAGGATAAAATATAACAGAAAATTTAATATTCACCTGAGCTTGAAAGAAAGATAACTGCCCAGAAACCAGAACAAAGAGGGACTAGAAAGTGAGAGCACTCGGGGGTTGGCACATGGCGGGCTCCAGGGGTACTGGGCCAGATACAGGGCCTGGGGATAGGGGCTTTATCACAATGTGGGTAGAGCAACTGTGGGGTCCTAACACTCTTAACAGATCCTTGCAGAAAACCAGGGCCTTGAAATGCTCTCCAGACCACAAAAGAGGGGTTAAATGACTGTCTACAAGTTGGGGAAAGCAGCAGGGGGTTTGCCATCTGCCCAGGGCTGCGAATGAATAAAATAGGCTCCTAGAGTAGGATTCCACACTCTCTCTGTAAAGAGCAAGATAGTAACTCTCTTCAGCTATGCAGGACATAGGTCTCTTTCACTCCTCACCAACCACCACAGCGCTACGGCAGCCCTAGACGATCCATAAACAAAGAGGTAAGGCAGGATTTGACCTGTGGGTAGAGTTTGCTGAGCCCTACCCTAAAGCAACTGAAATCTATCTGTGCCACACCTAGATGAGAGGTTGAATTTATACTACACAGGAGATAAGAGGGGTCTAACCCAAGACATTAATGTAACAGCTAGTCCAGGATGGCAAAACCACTAGGACACCAGCAGAAGGAACGCAAAGCCACACTATAGAATCCCTTCAAGGGCCGTAAGACCTCTACAGGAAAATAAATAAATAAATAGCTCCTAAGAAGATAAGTTCAAAAAGATGACTTAGGGGCCAGTCCAGTGGCGTAGTGGTTGGGATCGTGTGCTTTGCTTCAGTGCCCCGGGGCTTGCGGGTTCGAATCCCAGGTGCAGACCTACACACCACGCATCAAACCATACCCTGGGAGCGTCCCACATAAAAAATACAGGAAGATGGGCACAGATGTTGGCTCAGGGTGAATCTTCCTCACCGAAAAAAAAAATGACTTAAATATCAAAGTTTTAAGAAATACTTCTTTCACAAAGCCCTCGAACCTATTTTCCAAAATGATCTTCATCATGGGTTGTCCTGAGAACCTCACATATCTTATATTATTGTACAATGTTGTCACCCCCAAAAATTGCACCAAAAAACAAAACACATGATTTATTCTTTGTTCATTCTAAGATTTAGTACATAGTCATCATTAAAATCTAAATTGACTTAAATAAAAGGCAGAAAAATTATTTCATTATTTTCTATTTCATGCTTCAAGGTAAAGTTCTAATCAACCCTTTTTTCTCAATTTACTGGGCAGAAGTTTTGAGCCTCTACCATTCCAAAGAAATCATTAATTTTTGTAGTGATAAAACTGGAAAGCCAGTTGCATATGCAGTGAGAATTAGTACCTGGATGAGCTTGATTTTACATAAGTAATTTGTCAAGATAACCAGTGGGAAATATCCAGGAAATCCCTAGAAACCCTTAAAACTGGAAAGACATTGCTATCTGGGGGCAAGTAGCAATGCTCCCTGCCCCATTCAGCAAAGCCAAAAGTTGAAGGATCGCTAAGCCTATTATAATATTGCCTGCAATACTTCTCGCTACTTCTACTGAAAGTATAAATATTATACATATATAAGCTATATATATGCTTTATATATATGTACACTTTACATATAAGTACATATAAAATATATATATTTACATTTTTTTAAATGATGTTATTTCTTCTGCAAACACCACATCCTAGGATCGAGAAATTTTCCTGCACTACAGAACAGTACAGTTAGCCTACCTAAATAAACACTCAAATGTTTTCACTACATAAGAAAATCCCTATGTATAAAGTATGCACAACTAGAACATTGGCAATGCTCCCACTCCCTCCTTGAACTTCAGACATCAGCACATCTTTACTGAGACCTAACACTTGGACCTGGTTTTTCTTGTTTTCCACCCTATGTCTTCACAAAGGCCTACACTGAGCTCTCTATGAGCATCTAAGACCTCAAATTAGTCTTCTTTTCTCTCTGAGCCTTAGGTCCATTCTTACAGTCTTTTGGAACCTAGACATGGAATCTTCATACTAGTCCCCTTATTAGTTCTGGGCTCTCAGCTCCGACTCAGTTTTCTCTTAACTCAGTCTACCACCTCAAAAGCTTGTCCTTTACTAAGTCCTGCTGTAGTCAGTGGACGTCTTGACTTCCAATGGCCCACCTGGTTCCAATGTACCACCTCCCTTTGACCTGTAGTGCCAGCATGAACCCTAAATCTGGACAGGCTTCCAGGCTCTGATCCCCTTGACAGTGGAGCCCTGGACACAACTCTAATCCAGATCACTCATGTATCCCCCACCCTCCAGCCCTTCATCTTGGAGATGCCACAGTTACTGGTCCTCTCCATTCCTCGTCTCCAAGATGCATCCCCCTACTCACTCCCTCCAGAGTAGTAGGAAGGTCAGTATTTTCACCCCTGCTTTATAAAGACAAGGGATGAATTCATGATAGTGGGTGCTTGATTTAAAGGAGAGAGAGTAGAAAGGTTAGTTAAGAGAAAGAGTATGGAGAAAGGGACAAAAGTCAAAGGAAAACAGTCATCCAAACAAAGAGAGAAGTGGACCATTTTTGACATGGAAAATAAGATGAATAATAGTGTTGAATTTTAAAAAAAAGAGAGAGATTAAGGAGAATAGGAACCAATGTCTACAACTAATGCTTAAAAATCAGGCTGTAGAACAATTATAAAGTTATATTCTTGGTATTATAAAAAGTGGGCATAGGTTTGAAAAGGTCTCCCTATCACACCCATTCCTCCTCGTTTTACTCGGAAAACGTAAACACTGTTCTAGCATCAAGGACAGCCACCTCTCTGAAGCCTTTCCTAATCCCAGTCAAGTAGAAGTATGGGATTGTTTTCCTCCTGGGTTCACATCCTACCAAATGGGTTGTAGCAATTCTCAGATTCTATGCCCTGTTTTGCAGGCCTGTCCTCCCTATAAGTTTCTTTAGGACTTCTCTGGACTATGTCTTTTTATCTTTGAATCCTTACTTCCTGGTACAAAATCAGAATATTATACTTTTGTAGTTTGTCATTTTAGCCACTATTTGTCCTTTTTTTAATGATATATTCATTATTCTGTTCTAACATATATGTACTTATATTTCAATTGTATCACATGTCTGCTTCTGTCTGACTGTGAGCTTCGAGGGCAGATCTACTAAATTTATTTCTGTATTCATAACCCATAGAATAGAAGCCCAATACATAATAGATGTACAATAAAGGCTTGTTTAATTGCAACAAACCTAGTTATTGTTATTTCATTACTCACACATTAGTTCAGCCAATATTCTTCGCTCTCCAATAATATAAAGTGCCATCCCCTAGGCTCTAGACTCAAATAGGAATAAATACAATTCCTGCCCTCAAGGTGTTCACCATCTACCTATATCCCACATATAAGCTACTGAAGTACCATGTGATCAGAAACTGCTGGAAAACACAGATGAAGACTTGACACATGAACACTGACCGTGGAGCAGAGAATCAGGATCTGCCACTGTCCATCAATTTCCAACAAGAGATCAAGATCTATTGAGATCAAGTCCTTATGTCTGAATTGGCCCCCAAAAGAGGTCACTGCTTGAATTATTACAGGCACTATATCTTCCAATCAAATGAAAAGTGTCTTATAGCATAATAGTTAAAAACTTGAATTCTGGAGCCAGGTTGCCTGGATTTAATCCCAACTCTACCACTTGTTATCTTTGTGACTTTGGGCAAGTCCCCCAACCTCACTGCACCTTCTTCCTCCTCTGCAAATGAAAATAATAAGAGCACCTGCTTTATAGGTTTATTGTGATGATTAAATGAAGTAATACGTATAACATACTTAGATCAGAACCTAACACAGAGAATTAGCTAGTTTTATTATGATTCTTTTTGCCATTGAACCCACTCCTCCAAAAATGCATCAGAGCTCTTTTTCCCTTGAGGTGTACCAATTTATTTCAAACAAAAAGTTCTGGATAAGAAGTAACAGAATGGCCATTTTCCTTTTATAATCAGAAAGGTACACACTTCGCAACTCACTGGGATAAAAAGAAGTCTGCATGTGAATTATGGTAGACACCTATTGGGTTGTCTCCCCACCTCACCCTCCTTGATGCCCCTCCTCCAACACAAACATTCCCAACCACCCCAGGGGGTCCCATCCCCCTGCTTTTACCACATGACCCCACAGGGTGGGGTTACACCCAGGGTGAGGCACCCCACTAGAACCAGTCAACCCAAACTCTTCCTTGTTTGGAGCTGGGGCTGGTCCTCTGATATGTTCTCAGAAGCTGAGGATAGCCATATGCCACTCATGTGGACTGGAAGTCAAGATGGCTGGTCCTCAGTGAGTAGGAGTAGGGGTAGGGGGTGAGGAAAGGGTCCAGAGGCTGAGTCAGTCCTGGTGCTGCTGTTTCTAAGGCCAGCTGCAGCCCTGCCTTTGGGATCTGCCAGCCATCGCTGACCATTTGTTTAAGCTACCTCTGGTCATAATCATTGCTATAAAGTAACAAACAAATGGAAACAAATTTCTATATTCTAACAACAGTACGCTTCAACAGAAGATGAAAGTTAATTTTCTAAGAACTAAGATGGAAAACATGCAGAAGTCTGTGATTACAGATCATTATCCAAGGTATATTTATGACCCTTTCATCCATGAAAAAGAGCCTTCAGTTATTAATCTGAAATCACAAAATGCAGGCCGAGGTTGCTCTCAGTCACCTCCATGATGAAGACGCCTCTCCCTTCTGAATGGGTAATGATTAGCAGTATTATACAGATGGAAAAAATAAACACGCTACTGTCAACAGGAATTTTATTATACAACCTACATGTAGGTCATTAGTCTGCTTGCAAAACTCTTCATAATCTTGGTCAAAATCCATTTTCCGCTGGTCTAAGAAATTATAGTCCTTTTTCTTTATAGTGGCAACAATATCCTGAAAAGTTATGAAAGAAATAAGACAATATTTCAATATTCTTGCATTACTTAATTAAATGACCTTTAAGTATAAAACCTGTACAATCATTTTCAAAAAAATCAACTTAAGGGGCCGGCCCGGTGGCGCAAGCGGTTGGGTGCGCGCGCTCCGCTGCGGCGGCCCGGGGTTCGCTGGTTCGGATCCCGGGCGCGCACCGACGCACTGCTTGGTAAGCCATGCTGTGGCGGCGTCCCATATAAAGTGGAGGAAGATGGGCACAGATGTTAGCCCAGGGCCGTCTTCCTCAGCAAAAAAAGAGGAGGATTGGCGGATGTTAGCTCAGGGCTGATCTCCTCACAAAAAAAAAAAAAAAAATCAACTTAAAAGGAGCCTTATTTCTTTAATTACTCACATTGCTTAATGCCTATTACAGGCAGTATAATGTTGCCTACTGCCTTCAAAGAAACCATTTGGAAAGCATTTTCATGAGGTTTCATGTATTTTTAAAGAAAAATAAAAAATAAAAATCACATCTGAAAAGTAGGAAATGTGTTTTTCTCTAAAAATTTCTTACTAATCACATCTGAAGTAACAAAAAAGAAGCCCAGAGGAGAAGGTACTAGAATATTTTTTATTAAAAAGTTTGTCTTCTCAGAAAGTAAATAAGATGTTAACAGAACACAAATTTAGGAAGAAAATGATTACTTTATAACATCTACAGATGAAATACTATCTTCCAAGCCTCAAATGTCTTAAATAAAATGTCAAACCACAACCTACCATTTAAAGAATCTCTAGAATTAATTGCTTCCTCCTGCCCTGCAAAGCTGCAGTCTGTGACTACAAAAGTACAAATTAGGCAATTTATCTCCTTGCAAATACTATTATCCGAAGTTTTGTTTGCTCTGAATAATGAGCTATAATATTCTATGATCATTCTTAACCGGATTCTAAGCCATTCCCAAACTCGGAGCCCACACTGTTGACAAAGGCATATAATTTTTATGCAGAGTGGTGGCCCTCTTTCCACAATCGTCTCTTCAAAGTCATTTCCATTTAAACATCAGTTCAAATCTCTCAAGAGACAAAAGTGTATAAACTGCATAACTTTGTGAATCAAGTTTACTAGTTAAAACAACCTACTCTTGCATGCTGTATAACTACAAAATGAGTTCTATTTAGAAATTGTATATATAGAAGACAACCCATCGTGTTATATGAAATGTGTAAAAGCAGTGTGGAAAAGCTGCATTACATTTTAATGTGATAATTAAAAAGATTTGGGGACCTTAGAAAATTCTGCTCTATGATTGGATTTAATGGTCACTTAAGAGTAACGAGTTAAGTAAATAAATTGATTAATCGTGACCTCTAAACCAACTAATCAAACTCAACCTACTTAATCATTTACTTGACAGATATTTATTGCACATCCATTAGGTGCCAGTAAACTCTGAAGATACAGGAATGAACAGAACAAACAAAAAACCCTGCCCTCAGGGAACTTACATCCTGGGTGGGGAAACGGAGTCAGAATGTATGTAAGTCACAAATAAATGAACAGGATAATTTCAGACAGTGATAAAATGAGTAATGTGACATAAAGTGATTGAGGGGAAACAGAGAAAAAGGAAAACTTAATTGAGACAGTCATTTAAATTAACATCTGGAGGCCAAGGAGGAAATAACCATGATGATCCAGGGGCAGAACTTTCCAGAAAAAAAGCTCTGCAAGCCCTAAGGTGGACTGAACTCACCTGTCCTATGCCTGGAAACCATGGAATAAGGAGAAGAGGATCAGGTGAGGAGGCAGGAGGGGTGGGAAACGGCTTGATAGCCTTGGAAGGAACCTGAGTTTTATTTCTGTGGACACCACTTTGAGCTTCTAACACTGGTATTAATACACGAAAATCTCCCCTTAGGCTTTCATGAACCATCTACATTTTATCTCACTACCCTCTGGTACATCCATTTTAATCAGTATTTCACTTTAGATTTCAAAGCCATTTCTCTTCCCAGTATTTTTACAGGTTAGAAAAGTCTTTATCTGCATTTAGATGTACAGTTCAACTTCTCATTCAAAAATAAACTCTGAGGGCCCGGCCGAGTGGCATAGTGGTTAAGTTCGTGTGCTCCAATTCCGTGGCCCAGGGTTCGCAGGTTCGGATCCGGGGCACAGACCTACGCATAGCTCATCAAGCCACGCTGCAGCAGGCGTCCCGCATATAAAGTGGAGGAAGATGGGCACGGATGTTAGCCCAGGGCCAGTCTTCCTCAGCAAAAAGAGGAGGATTGGCAACAGATGTTAGCTCAGGGCTAATCTTCCTCACCAAAAAATAATTAATTAATTACATAAATAAATAAACTTTGAAATATGTTCCAAAGTTACTTATTCTTTATTAAGAATAGAAAACAAATAATTAAATTCCAAATTGAAAAATAAATGGACATATTCCCTCTTTGTCTTGAAAAACTGTCACTTTCAAAATATAGATTATCCACCTTACAGACTACACACGGCTCACCTAAAACATTTCCTGCTATATAAGAAAGGTCTTTTCTTTTTCTCTTCAAAAATCTGTTGTACTCAGGAAATTAAAAAGACTCCTTATATTGGCCTAAACTGTTAGAGTACAAAAACCAATGTGCAGCAATAAATTATATGATCCTTTTCAAATTCAAGTACAAAAAAAATTCAAGTTTTAGTGTCGCTGTCCCCAAACTAAGAAAAAATCGACTATATCCCCATTAAGAATTTAAAAACATTTTGTTTGTAAATTGTTTTTTAAAAATCATCAAAATGTTATTAGATCACTGTGCCCACTTTAAAAACTAAGATTAGTCACATATATACCCTTATAAGATAAAGCAGTTAAAAATCAAAATAATTAGGAGTGTTAGAGCTAAAATAAAATCTGGTCCCTTTTATTTTTTAACATGTGTCCAAACAAAACACTTATATGTAGAAATAATCAGAAGCCACTCAGAACTCAGTATCAACTAGTGCCTAACATATAGTATATGCTTCATTAAGTATTATTTCTTGCATGAATAAATGAAATAATAAGTCATATTTAAACATTTTTGTTGTGCTACTAATGACAATGTTTTTACTAACAATGATTAATTTTAGACCATTGGGAAGTCATTCTCATAACCACGCACCTGGAAAAAACCTATTAGCACCATTACACAATTCTCAAATAAATTTAATTCTTTATTGTTTAAGGGCCATGAGCTTATATTTTACCTTATAGAAAATTTCAATCATTCTAACTATAGTTATTTGCATAAAACATTAAAGTTTTGGTTATGGATAAGAGTAGAAATTCAGTTTTCAAGTACAATACCTGGTATTTAGTGACCATGTCTTCTAGCCCTTCAATTTTAGAATCCTGCAGGACTGAATATGTCTTAAAGGCCGTAAAGATGTCTACTATCTTGGCAAGGCGTCGGTGGAAAGTTTCAAATTTTCCAAAAATATACATCTCACTAAATTCAAATTGTTTTTCATTTGGATCTTGTTTAAGCTTTTGTTTTGTCTTATGAAAGCAGTGCTGGTATTCCTTACAATAAAAATCCAAAAATATAAGAAAGGGAACATAATAAAGATACCAACCTTATTCTCTTAAGTGAAGGTGATGACAAACTTAGGATGGAATTCCAAGCCCGTTCACAGTTTCATCCCTTAGTATCTACTCACCCATCAGCCTGGAATATCATCTTTTCCCATCCTCCAATCTAGCAAATTTCTAATTATTCATGATGCAACTCAAAGATGCAGCCTTTCCTTCTTGGTCCCACCACGTTAGTAACAGCCTCACTCTAAGTCCATCTCCCCATTTGTCTGTAAGAAGCTTAGGGAAAACTACCTCATTTTAGTCATCTTTGTATCCCTAGTACTTAGTGTGATGTCGGGACATAGTAGGCCCTCAAAGAAGTTAGAATAAGTGAATAAATTTTCTGGAAAGGCTTATTAATACTCAATTTTCTTAACAGTAAAGAATTACTGTTCTTTTGAGCAACAAATAATATGCTAACTGCTAAGTAATTTAAGAAGCATTGGCCAAAAAAACATAAAAATAATGAAACATCATCTAAATATCTCATTAGGCTGACCCTTACCTGCTTAAGTTTAATTGCAGATAATATTTTTTCCACAACAACATCCTGTGGCTGGCTCCAGATAGAAGCAGTTCCATTGTTGGTAATATAAGCTTTACATGCAGATATCATCTGATTGGTCACCTGGAATTTTCCAGTAAAACGATGTTATGTACATAAAACAGCCATCAGTTATAAACTGGACTGAGGGGTCCTCTTCTACCTCTCCAGTGTGCACAGTCTGTGAACTCGAGCTTTGGGTTTATTTTTTTCTATGACAACTATGACCAAGCACCAACCCTTTTTTTTCTAGCTTTATTGAGGCATAATTGACAAATAAAAATTGTATATATTTAAGGTGTACAACGTGGGGATTTGATATACATGTACATAGTGAAATGATTACCATAATCAAGTCAACACATCCATCATCTCACAGTTACAATTTGTATGTGTGTATATTGAGAAGACTTAATATCTACCTTCTTAGCAACTTTCAAGTATACTGTACAGTACTATTAACTATAGTCTCCATACTGTACATTAGATTCCCAGAACTTATTCGTCTTATAATTGAAAGTTTGTACCCTTTCACCAACATCTCCCATTTCCCCCAAACCCAAGCCCTGGCAACCACCATTCTACCCTATGCTTCTATTCAACTTTTTTAGATTCCAAACATATATTGTCAAAATCATTTGTGAAATCACAGAGTTGGAAGCACCATGGAAAAATCAACAATTCAGGCCGCCTTGTTTATGCAGGATGAATGTCTTAACCACCAAGAAAAGATTCCGTTCCCTACCTAAAAGCTGTTGAATTTCCCCGATCTCTTTAGGTGGCTTGCTCTAACACTTCACTCACAGTTTCTAAGTGCTGTGTAAAGGTCTGTCCACCCTGATCATTTCATGCCACCATGATCTGTAGCAGAAACGTCCAAGGAGAAGGTGACAGAGAAAAGAGTAAAGCTAATGTACGTAACCTCTAATATTTTATTCATCTATCCAAACTTTAAAAAAAACAGAATTTTCTTGGTGATATTTTAATAAATTAAAAGGAAAATTAAATGACTACTGTATGCATGGAATGATGTGATGGCTGGGATTTGCAGTGCAAAGGTCGGGAGTGTGAGTGAAACAAGATTGGCCATGCGTTGACAATTGCTGCATCTGGATGATATGTACATGGGAGTTCAGTATACAATTCTCTTTCCTTTTGTACCTGCTTCAAAATTTCCATAATGAAATGTTTTTGAAATTTAGGTAAACTGTAGTTTCACAATTTTGTTCACAAACAAGACTTGCAAACAATACGCATGAAACCTAGAGTAATAATGCATATTGACTTTTGAGACTTCTATGCAGGGAATATCCCTCACGTGTAGTTTTAAAGTATGAAGAATTTGGGAAAGGATCTAGAGGATTTCCCTCCTTTCTACTTGAACCTGAGAGCAGAAGGAAGTTTCCCATCGAGCTCTCAAGGCTGGATCTTCCTACCATCAGGAACAATCATGCCTCCTACCGCATTAGTTATTCACAACACGAGTCCAGATGAGTTGAAAATGCCTCTATTTTAATACAACACTTAAAATTTTTGCTTGGTAACATATAAGTCATTTACTATTTAAAGACTGCTCAAAATAAGAAAAGCAACAGTGCTCACCATAAACACTTAGGAGTTAGGACATAAGCTTTAAACATTGTTATGCTTTTTGGCAGAATCATTACAATTGCTTTATGGATTATTGGAACATTGCAAGTGGCTTTTATTTCCATGATTATTGTTCTAATAACACCAAGTAAACAACTATGGCATCAAATAAATTTGGAACAGTGGCATATAAAATATGGAGATAGCCAGTAAAATATATTTTTTCTTAATTAAAATTTACCCAATAGGAATAAAATAACTTGCTAAATAACCTAGGAAAAGATATTCCAAAAAGAATCTTTTTTCATTTTTATTATATAACACAATATTCATTATAATTATTATTTTGAGAAATAATGCTTCATGATTTGCTAGAATCAGCCTCTCACATAAACAATTCTATCTCTATTGAGAGATTAAGCTTTTTTTTTAATTGTAGGATACATGGATATTGGAGTGTGTTAATGTGGTAATTTTTAATTATCAAAAAATTGACCATTGGCAAAGAAATATAAGTGACCACGGACTCTACATCATGCACCTACCTTTACGAACAGAGACGTGATCTTCTCAGAGGTGTTATAGTGATGAGAGATACTATAGATCATTTTAATTGCATTGATAAGTGTAGGAATAGCATCAATCATGGATATCTGGAAAACACCACAAACGTTTTCAGGGAAACAAATATCAAATTCAGCAAAATTCTAAGGTCTAATCATTCCATCTTCATTAGAATAAAGTGTAGCTAAGAAATTTTTATTTAAATTTTTTAACTATTATCTAACATTTTACATAAATATATTTAAGGGTAATTTTATTTTTATTGTTTAGTCATATGCAGTTAATGCATGCAGTTAGTACAATGAATGGTTTCAATGCATTAGCTTTCTGTTAATGACGAGGTTGTGTTAACAGTCAATTTTGTAATCAATAAAAGCAGGTACTTCTTAAAGTTAAAAGATTGAAAAAAAAAAAACCAGCAATGACTCTTCCTAAAGTTCTTCAAGTGTAGTGCAGAATGTCAATTGCAATACTTAATGGAAAGTGGAATATGCAATAAATGTTTTTAAAATATAACATGATATATACATCTTCGATAGATAGATGATAGATAGATAGATACATACATAGATAGATAGATAGATAGATAGATAGATAGATAGATAGATACAAATAGATATATAGATGTGTGTATATACATATAATTTTCTTGAGAGTAAAAAGAAGTTTCTAAGACTTTCTCAACAGACCGTAAAATTTACAAACCAAAACTCCACCTCAATTCAGCTAGTATCAAAGGACCATCAGTAGACTAAGGGAGCAGAAATCTTTAACTCACAGGGTCATTGCTGTACAAGGGGTCACAGCACTTTTCAAGTGTGTACAAATATTTGACATTGTCCTTCGCTTCATTAGCTGCATCAGTGATTCGAATATCCGTCTCTCGCCAAGTCTAAGCACAATACAGGAAAGCAATTTTAATGCAATTATTAATAGAGGAACTTCCAAAATAACAGCTGCTAAGAGTTACCACAAGTCCCTTGGGTCAGACTTGCAGTTTGTCCTGTGCATCTTGCATAAAACTGAATCCAGACAGGTAAAGTACATTGCCACACTAAAGAGCAATGTAAAATTTTTGACTAAATTTTTAAAGGTAACTCCTGCAGGCCTTCTCTTATAAAATCTATTCAATAACCAGGACAGAGTATCAAGAGGGCAGCACCTCCCTTTAAACCCACACCTTCTCTCCTCCACTGGCTACTGGATCCACTTTGCACCTCACTCCCATATTTTCTATCTTCCCTGTATTCTAACCTGAACTACCTTTCCCTATCACCCTATACTTTTGTTCATCCGTTCATGTAGCAATTATTTATTAACTGATAACCATATGCCAGGACTGTGCTATGAGCCAGGAACTTCAAAATGGAAATATATCTAAAAGTGGGAGAAATAAAAGGAAATGATTTAACACAAGCCAACATGTTCAATTGACTTCATGGAAGTCCTACTGATAATATTTCTGAACTGTAGCACAATGAAATGATTACATCTCTTTGAGCAACGATATAAGGTAAATCCAAAGCACAGTTATTGAAACAAATTACTATTGATTTTTTAAATTATTTTCATAGATTGAAACATCCATGCAAACACTAATGTGTCTTTATGGCACCAATGCTAGGTGTGGTAGGCAGCCTCTACAATGGTCCCCAGTGATTACGAACTCCTAATATTCATGTCCTCGTGTCATCCTCTGCCCTTGATCGTGGGCTGAATCTAGCAATTCACCTCTAATAAACAGAATATGAGAGAAGTGATGGAATGTCACTTCTGGGATTAGTTTACCAAAAGACCATGGCTTTTATGTTGGGTGCTGTCTTGCACTCTCTGATTTACTCCTTTTAAGAGAAGCCAGTTGCCATGTTGTGAGCTGCCCTATGAAGAGGTCCACGTGGTAAAGAATTGAAAGAAGCCTCCAGTCAACTGCCAGCAAGAAATCAGATCCTGCAACAACCACATGAACAACTTGGAAGCAGAGTCTGCCCCAGTTGAGTCTTCAGATGAGCCGACACCCCAAATGCAACCTCATGAGACACGTTGAGTCAGAAGCACCCAGCTAAGCTGCACCCAAATTCCTGACCCAAGACAGTGAGATAATAAATGTTTAAGTTGCTAAGTTTTTTAGTAATTTGTTACAGAGATATAAAACTAATATACTAGGGTTAAAAAAAAATAGGTAAGGTAAGTTTTCATTTTTACTACATCTAGTTGGTCTGAATTCATAATATATATAAAATCATGTTATCATGCTACATCTTAATTACATGCAATGCCCTCTAATAATACATACACATACATATACACCAGCCAACAAATATCTTTAATTCAAAGGCTATTTCCACAGTGTCCAAAATTATAAAAGGACAATATTATCCAATCTTGAAGATTTTTTCATAAAGGTATAATAACATTTTTCTGTTTCTAATTACTCTATGACATGAAAATACACCTAGAGAATTTTCATTCCCATTTCCTAGCACAAAAAGAAATGGCTGATAACCTTCAGAAGTTTCGACTTAGCAGCAGCGAGCACTGCCAACACAGCCTTCACATCTGGGCTTTTTAATTGATCCAAAAGGTAGTTAAATTTGGATAGTCTTTTTTTCCAGTGCTCCAACTCTGCTCGGGGCCCAAGGTCATCTGCTTCCTTCCGCAGCTGATTGTTTTCAGCAAGGACCTGTAAATGCACAGGAGAACCATGAACCATTGAGTAGGACTAGAGATATGAAAGTTATACATAAGCAAAAAATAAGGAAATAAGTAAATTATGCTATCTGAATAATGATGCTTCAAATGACAACCTTTTACTAACTTAACATGTATCCATTTTTAAAACTTCAACAAAAATGTAGTTGACTTCTTCTAACTGTAAACTACTTACGTAAGGAGCTTGAATGAACTTTTGGAGGACCTGACCTCAGCCTTGGCTATTCACTTACTGTATACCCTCAGAGCAATAAAACCTTGGAAAGCTCCCATGCCTTAAGTTGGTTAATTTTCATTGTGCTTACTTTTTGATTAAACGTCCACCTTCACTTAAGACTTTTCTGAAAATACCTTTATAGGTTAAGTCTCAAGCTTCCTTTTAGAGGACACACTGAGTTAGAAAACTCCACGTACTTCTACAGAGGTTCTCACCAAAGTAAATTATACCTTGAGAAAAAAATCGGCAATGTGCAGTCTTCTAGTTATATAAGTATATAAAGTTATTTACATTCACCTCTTAGAATTCTTACTATCTCTTAACTAATGACTATAAATTAAAACCATGTAGAACCTGTCACCTTTTAGGAACTTGTGGTAAAAATAGGCAAATGGGAATGGCATATGATATACCTTCTTCCATTGGCTTGTTCAGTAATGTGGCATCTGAAACTGATGTTTGGTTTCGGAAAATTACCTGTTCGGTCTGTTTGATCCATACTTTCATATAACCTTCTATTTTTTCCAAAGTCTCAGGGTTATTAGCTAGAGTCAAGTAGTCTATTGGTTCCTTCAGGGTTTTCAGGTCAAATATGTCACACTTTTGAAGCTTCACCTAATTAAAATGAAAGTTAAATAATAAGTTGATGCTTTTGTAAATACACATACACACACACACTCACATACACTTCTCATTGACCTCTCGGCTTAGAAGGATCTTAAGGGAATCCTCTAGACTAAACTACCCTCTCCCTGAAGAAAGATCCCTGAAAGCATAGTGGGATATAAAATGCCCAATCCTCCCTATGCATTGAGGACACCACTCAACAAGACTGATTCTGAGGTCAAATTTTGGGTAAAAAAAGAAGAATGAGTGAACTAGAGAGAGAGACAGAGTCATAACATCACAAAATTTGGGAATTAATAGAGAACTTGGAAATTAAAGCACCAACTCATGAAACCAAAGAAAGTGGGGGAGCTTCTAGGAAATTGACTGAGAGGTGGGGTCATTTATAATCTACCACATTCTTTTTTGAAACTAACCAGAGGAAAAAACTCTCATGTCCTTATCCGATAACATTGATACAGTTAGCAAGTTCAATGGCAAACACACAGATTTTTTTGGAGGGGGAGCGGGAGGAAGCAGGTAGGGAAGGAGATGTGTTGAATTTTGACTTAACAAAGAAATCTGTTGTATTTTTAAACACACATAACACAAAATGGACCTTAATATTTGATAAGGACATTGTCCTGCCGGTAGAGGTGCACCTGGCACTGTGAATCTCTAAATTCAGATCTCAGGCCTGATCCCACTGTACCAACAACAGAGCTAGTATGTTTCTCTCAACTGGTTCAGAACCAGCAGGAAAGGGTATGGCTTTTTGTCACTCAAATGCCGACAGGGCCGACGAGCCACTTCATGAAGCCCGGGTCCTAAGGGCTTCTTGGTAAACCAAGGTAAAACCAAAGAGTGTGCTGGGAGATGTGGAAGGCGGAAGGTGCAGGCTGGGGAGCAGGGGGCGCCAGATGCTGGGTTCATACTCTGCCCCCTTCAAACCAGCAGAGAGAGGCCTGTGGGATGAGGAATTGGCCCTGCTACCGGGGCCTGCCACAAGGGAACACTGCAGCACCTGGACGGCCCGCTCCAGGTTTCCTGTTTCCTTCACTTGGCTTCCTAATAAAGCCTTGCCAGCTCCGACCTCTGATGGCCCCCAGTCCTGGTTCCCAAGCCCAGCCTTGCTCAGAAGCTCTATGTCTGCCCCATCCACATGGGGCTCAGAGGCACCGCTCTGTCCTCCCTGATCCTGGCCTTCCCACTCCGTGTTTTTCACTTTGCTGTGCTCTGACAGAGCTCCGAAAACCCACGGGGGCAACCACACACCCTATCCCCCTATGCCTTTGCTCATGCTGCCCCCAGCCTAGAAGGACATCCCAGCACGCCTCCACCCCTGCCTCCCCCACGCTGCACCTTCCACCTGCCAGATCCAGAGGACTCCTTGGTTCTACAGGGGAGGGCTCTGGGCTTCATGAAGTGGCACAGCCTTCCTCCTGTGTGGGGATCCATCTCACTTTTTTTTTTTTCGTGAGGAGTACTAGCCCTGAGCTAACATCTGGTGCCAATCCTCCCCTTTTTTCTTGAGGAAGATTGGCCCTGGGATGACATCCATGCCAATCTTCCTCTACTTAATATGGGATGCCGCCACAGCATGGCCTAACAAGCGGTACGTCAGTGCGCGCCCGGGACCCGAACCTGCAAACCCCGGGCCTCTGCAACGGAGCGTGCGCACTTAACTGCTGAGCCACCGGGTCAGCCCCCCACTTCTTTTGTAATACCTCTACTACAATATGAAGTGGAATCACATGACTGCACAGCTTTTTTAGGTGGAATAGCAATTTAATTTGGGTCAACTTGCATTTTAGTATGGCCTGCATCATAGTTAATAGCAAATATAACTCAGATGTTAACTGGAATCATCCTTCCCCTGTCTGGAAAAAATTATTCAACTCCTCCATTCTACATCTTTTAGAAAGCATAATGCCTCCCTCCTTCCCAATATCCCAATAGGTCCCAAAAGGTCTCAGTATCCCCTGGAGAGGGGTGAGTGCTACATTGTCACTGGTATCATGGGATCGATTTCTCTACCTCCCATACATGCCTGATATGGGCTGTCATCTGTCATGGTTTCACACCCAGCACCCTCTACCCCAAGTAATCATTTACACAGGCTTATTGTAGATAGCACAAATTTTACAGAAGCTAAATCCCACACTTGCCAAATTTATTATTAAAGGCCCTTCGGTCACTACCTCAACCAAAGAACCAGACCCACTCTCTCCGGATATCAATTCCTCTCTGCTTCTCCCTTCTCTTCAGGATTTCCTCCATCTCTACCCACCATCCACCACCCACCATCCATCACACACACACACACACACACACACACACACACACACTCTCTCTCACTCTCTGGTTCCAAATCCCTTTCCTTCTAGAATGCAGAACAATGCCACAAGCATTTCATACTCTTCTCTTTTCAGTCAAACATCCGACATGACTGAGTAAATGCTCCATCATAGCCAACATTTCTTTGGAACCCCTACTGCATTAATCACTACAAACTATAGGAACTTAAATCTAGTCACCACCACATCTTGAGGGGGCAATAAAAATGCCCACAAAATTTTTTCAAGATTTGCAAGGTAGTGGAATTAAGACCATCCAAGAGAAGGATTACACACTTATATGTTGTCTTAGTTCACCATCTGATAATTTTTGAAGGAATAACTTATCCATTCTTACCTTCTCCTTCAAACTCTCCTGTGCGCCCGACAGGACACTCACAAAGCCTTCCAGAGAGCTCAAGAACTCCTGCTGAATGCTGGATGCTTCCTGAAGACCCTCGAGCTCACCCCAACCATGGCTCGTGGCCCTGAGAGCGGGAATGAAGATGTCGGATAGCAAACGTCTCATGCTATTGAGCAGGCCTCCATCTGCAGCATCTAACATATTAAAGCTCACCTCCTGAAAAACAATTAGGAGATCCTTTATTATAAAAATTATCCTCAGTTGCAACATAGCTACTAAGTCATTTCTGAATGTTGTTAATTAGCCAAATATCCTATGGAAATAAATGAAGACCAATCAAATGAGGAAAGCAAAGGCTGTTTTTTCAGAGCTTGCTATAGCAAGGGAGTCGGCCACCATCACAGAGGAGTGGGGAAGATTCAGAGCAGAAAACAGGGAAGGTGTGCCCTGGTTGGAGGCTGTTGGCATGGGGAAGCTGGAGACAGGCTAGCTAGAAAGGGGATATCCTGTGTGATTGGTTAGGGGTACACATTTGGGTTTCTCTGGTTGGTTTCAAGTTGGAAGTGGGGACAAAAATTAAGGAAGCTGTCAGTCATCAATCAAGTCCTGGCCCTTTTAGCCAATTGTTACAGAAATTATTGTTTAGCTTCCTAGCTGGCTTCCTGCAAGTCT
The DNA here is from genome assembly GCF_020826845.1 of Diceros bicornis minor. Classification (NCBI taxonomy): domain Eukaryota; kingdom Metazoa; phylum Chordata; class Mammalia; order Perissodactyla; family Rhinocerotidae; genus Diceros; species Diceros bicornis. The sequence goes on along the minus strand of NC_080759.1, from coordinate 50,598,410 downwards.
GACATAGCAGGCTGGCTACCTGGGTTGTTTATCGTAGATAAGGAGGTTAGTTTCCCAGGTAGGTTGCTGCAGGTTGTTGGTCAAAGTTCTGTTTTATATATGGTCTGGCCATTGTCCATTTGCATATTCAGTCTCTCAATCCAGAAAATTATTATTGTGACCCCTTGATTAAGACATAAGCTTTATACTATTCTAAATTGCAATCATCAAAATAAAAGCACGAAATAAATAGAACACAGGATGTTTACCAGTTTATTTGGGTGCAGATAATGCACCCACTGAGGGCAGGGGAGACTGGTACAAAAGCACTTTACTCTGAACAAAAAATAAAGTAATATATCCATTTTTATAAATGTTATTTTAAAGGTATGAAATTTGACATTAAGTAAATAACTTATGGGGAACTCTTTTTCGAAGGAAAGACCTCACTTGTTACGTGCACACACACACATACACACATGCACGTACTTACATAAAATGTTATATCAATTTTTGTTAATTGAATATTAAGTCCTCTTACTCAACAGATTTAAAGGAAACGTCCTCTTAATTGCTTGCTTTAAATGCTTTTAAAAATACTCCTTTGAAAGTAGTTTTAAATATTTAATGAACACACTGGTTGTCTCCATAGGGAAGGATGTTTTTTGTAGAATTTATGTGGTTTTTGGTAATTCAGGGTAAAGGATTGCTCTTGCCCCTTACCCGATGGATGTTCTCAGAGGTGATAGCTCTGGAAGGGTCGGTCCTGATGAAGAACACACATACCCCCATAAGAGCAACATCTTTTCCCTCGGTCACGAACACCTTAGGCTTTTTAATCTTTCCAGAAATAGGATTTACTCCTCCTGGAGAGCCAAGTTGTCCTACAAATGCAAAAAAATTTTAGTTTCACAAATACTATGTACAGTCCACACGGTCGCCTCTTGGAATGAAGTTTTCTTGTTAAAATATTGTCATGTTGACTCGTCCGTGTGCTCTAGAAGGCCCACCACTAGGACAATCTCTAGCTTGAGCCCTAAGGAGGCCTAAAAGGATCTGTTTGATTTCAGACCACAAGTTCATTTCAAAATTGTTGCTCTAGGAAGAAACAGGAATGGGAGGCACAGGAATAAGAGAGTTTGGTCCAGAGCAGATTCTTGCTGAACCTACAAAAGTCATCTCCAACTGCGCTGGGCCTTCATAGGGGCAGAGAGAGGGGGTGAGGGAGAAGACACCATCTATGGGCATGTGTTGTGTCTCAGGCCCTCTGCCTGCCAACTTGTCTACATTACTAAAACTCATCACAACCCTTAAGGCAGCTGTGACCTCTCCTAAGTCACCCAGCCAACAGGTGGCAGAGCCCAGATCAAAAACCAGCTCTGCCCACAGCACTCCAGCTCTCCGCCTCCCCCTGCTTCCCCTTCTCTGTCACAGTCTGGTTGGCTCTTCAGTATATTGCTGCATTCAGGATCGTGCAGAGGCAGGACAGCACTGTGATGAATGGCGTGGGCTCTCGAGTCAGACTCCCAGGGCTTCAGTCTCAGGCTTCACTTCCTAGCCATGTGACCCTGCGCAAGTCACGTAATCTTTCTGTGCCAAGGCCCAGAGAATGCCAGGTGCCAGTCAAGCAAAAACTTCCCTGGCACCTCTTACCTCTTGTCCCTGCCCTGCTTCAAGCCTGACACAGTCAGAAACTGTGATTAACACGATGTGGGAAGGGGTAGGGATAAGTTTAGGAAGCAGAGGAGGGCCACATGCTCCTCTCCCGTTGCAAATATCCACCTTCAGAGGCTCCTGCTGTGAGGGAGGGGGTGGAAGAAAGAGGGAGGGCCAGGAGTGAAGAAGATTTCACATTAGATCAGCTAGTTTTGATCAACTGGATATTTTTAATTTCTGAATTGAGACTGTGCTTGTAATCTGAAGCAACCATAGGAATTTTTCTTATCTAAAAATATCCAGGGCCAGCCCCGTGGCTTAGCGGTTAAGTGCACACGCTCCGCTGCTGGCGGCCCGGGTTCGGATCCCGGGCGCGCACCGACACACGGCTTCTCCGGCCATGCTGAGGCCGCGTCCCACATACAGCAACTAGAAGGATGTGCAGCTATGACATACAACTATCTACTGGGGCTTTAAGGGGAAAACAATAAATAAATAAAATCTTTAGAAAAAAAATAAAAATATCCAGAAAAGTCATGGGATTGTCTGAATTTTAATCCAAGGTCAGAAGAAAAGCTACTCCCACTGAAAAGGTTTAAAGGGAGAGTGGGAAACCAAAACAAACCTGCATTTATGTTTACATCCCATGAACCCTTTTGTTCAATGTAAGGTTTATACACAAAGGCCAACCTCACCCAGTGCCTAGTCCATGGGTGAACCCAACACTTCTTCTGAGCTTAGGGTTTTCAATTGGGGATGAAATTCAAAACTTCTTCTTGTTTTGATTTTTCACTTGAAATATAATGGATTTTCTAGTCACAAAATATCAGATGGATAATTTGGAGAAAATGCCAGTTATTTAGAGTATGCATATATAATTTCCTCAATATTTAAACAAAGAAGCATAGTCATACTATATGCCAACAGCAACAACTATTTTCCCTTTCTTCAAAAAGGTCATGAAAGGATGGCATATGATATTTTAATATAATCATAATATATTTATGTCCCTACTTTGGCTTTAAAATTATATGAATCCATGTAAGAGTTGAATGGGACATGCCGGTTTAATCCACACAAAGATTTGTGAATTTTTCTTAAGTGAAAATAACTAAACCTGTCATTCAATATTACATATTTGAATCATAGTCAGTAGAAAACAAACATAATGTGATATTCAACTGGAAAACTCATGTTATGCTTATCGGCAACAATTCCAATGTTTCAAAGAAATAGTGCCTATATAGAGAAAAAACAGATGTCCACAAGAACATAACTGCATATGCTAGCACATAACTGCATAGAACCAACTAGCATGTAAGGAAAGGAAGTCTCAAAATGCAACCTACTTTATTATTCCCCAATTATGAGCACAGCCTGAAAAGAAAAACAAAACATCCCAAATAAAGTTAGAACAACCAGGCTAAATACCCACCATTATCTGTCCCCTTTGCTTGAGGTGAAAATAGAACCTGAAAATAGAACCTCACCCACCACACCTCACTGCTCCCCACCTCTCCCACCTCCCAAGGTGAAAGTTCTCACAGTGGCCTTCTGCTTCATGCCATCCTGGGATAAACCTTATAACAACATACGTCTGGGTTACGTCACATCAAATTTGGATACCTGTTTCTGCTACCTCCACGTCCTGATAGTAAAACATGAGGTGACGAAGACCTCCAGCAGCAAAAAGCTGATCAATTCTTTCAATCTGGGAAAAAGGAAAGGCAAGGTAATGACTCTGTTCTGAAGTAGAAACATGTTAATCAGCATTTACTATGATCTTTCTTATTCAGATAGGACTGCATCTAATAAACCGTATAGAAAGAATCTTTTTTTTAACATAAAAACCATGAAAGAATAAATGTTTCACCATAATGAAGATTCAGTTCAAAGAAGTAATTCAATTAATAATAAAAATATTTGCTACACACACACATTTGAAGAGATTGTCCCCGTTTTTTTTGCTAATTTCCTAAAGTGTTGAGCTGTTGAAAGCAAACATAAATATAGATGTTTCATTTTCACTCAATTGCAGATCAGAAAGAGAGAACAAACCTTTCAAAACCCAGTCTAACACACTGGAGATAATCACTATTAAAACGCAATAATCACTGAAAACTGCCATGAGAACACACATGACTGCAGAACACTCCATCAAATAGCAACCTGGAATTCAGTCCCACCCATGAGCTTCCCTGCATCACTAGAAGTCTGTCAACTGGCCTACTACCAATGCAAGTGCTTCTATAAATAGTTAATAGTACAGTTTTGAATTGAAATGAGAAGAAAAAGGATAAAATCTACACACCCATTAGGATGGCTACTCTCAAAAAAATAGAAAATAACAAATGTTGGCAAGGATGTGGAGAAATTGGAACGCTTGTGTACTGTTGGTGGGAATGTAAAATGGTGCAGCTACTGTGGAAAACAGTATGGTAATTCCTCAAAAAATTGAAAATAGAATTACTACATGATCCAGCTTACTTCCACTTCTGGGTATAGACTCAAAAGAATTGAAAGCAGGATCTCAGAAAGATATTTGTGCACCCATGTTCATAGGAGCATTATTCACAGTAACCAAAAGATGCAAGCAACCCAACTGTTCATTGACAGATGAATGGATTACAAAAATGCGGTATACACATATGATGGAATATTATTCAGCCTTAAAAAGGAGAGAAATTTCGACACGTTACAATATGAATGAAACTTGATGGCATTTTGCTAAGTGAAATAAGCCAGTCACAAAAAGACAAATACTGTATGATTCCACTTATATGCTATATCTAAAGTAGTCAAATTCATAGAGACAGAATGTAGAATGGTGGTTTCCAGGGGCTGGGGGAAGGAGGAATGGAGAGTTGTTGTTTAATGGTATAGAGTTTCAGTTTTGCAAGATAAAAAGAGTTCTGAAGATTGGTTACACAACAATGTCAATGTACTTAACACTACTGAACCATACACTTAAAAATGATTAAGGTAGTAAATTTTATGTGGTGTGTATTTTACCACAATTTAAAATAAAATTTTTTAAAAGGATAAAATCTAGCCCGAAATTTAAGTTTGAAAATGAGCCTCCTTCAATTTCTACCATGTTATACATAAAACCATCATATATAAGGAAAAGCGAGTTGCTCTGTTTTCTTTGTTACATTTCCTTGATCGAGGATGCTATGGGGATGAGTAGGACGGACTCATCGAGACTAACTTCCAAGCCAAGAATGTGGTGAAGGAGATACTTCCATCACGGCCAGTATTGAAGCTCCGGGCCCTCTAGCCTTGCTTGTGAGCCTGAGCCAGGACGCTGTCTTTACAACCCCAGGTTCTGACATTCCTGGGTCCTGGATATGACATAGCAGTTTGACTTGGGCTTCCTACAGTTCAGAAATTTTACTCATTTATTCCACCTGCATTACCCCAAATCCAGATGTCTGAATTGGGAAGTAGGGAAGAGCTAAGCATTTCACCTCTGGAACAATCTCTCCAAGACTGAATCAGCTGTGTGACCCTCTCTCCCTCTATGCCTCCATTTTTGGGGAATAATATCACCTACCTCCTGATATTATGAAGATTAAATGGGATTATAGATGAAAATCACTTAGAACAGAGACTGACACATGGTAAATAGTCAATAAATGTTAGCTGTGATGAAGAGGAAAAAGAGGAAGAAAAGGACATTTCTTCAACTCCTGATTGATTCATCCTGTAGTTTAACCATCTGACTGTTATTCACCCTTAATTGTTCCTCTGATTCCTACTAACCCCATGAGAGTGGCACGGTAGGAAGGAACAAAGCCAGGAGAGTGCTGGAGCTGGAGCTGGCTCATACTGGCTCATGACAGCCAACTGATCACAACTCTTCCCAACTTAGCATTTAGTGACACCATGTTGGTAGTTTGGAATCAGCCATGACGGGAGTACTTACACCACAGAAACCAGCAAACACTCAAATTAGTGCCAGACCCTCTGTGCCCTCCATAATCCAGTCAGCGAGAACTCAAATGCATCGCACCTGATTCCCCTCAAGAATGGCATCCTCCACTTCAGTTTTGCTCAGGTCCACACAGGAAGCTACAATCGCAAATAAGTAGTCATGCCTACCATCCAAACGTGCCCGCTTGGCTTCCTTCTCTTCCTTCAGTCTTTGCTACAAGAAAGGAACAGAAATCTTATGAAGCAACTGCTATTCTCAAATGGATTCATTTTGTAATAATTTCATACTATCATTGCTTTTTCAAGTCTTGGGTATTCAGATAACAGACAGCTTAATGGTACCAGGTTTTTTTGTACTATCTTCTATTTTTATGAATAATGTTATTTCTATTATGAAAATAAGGTGTGCTCATTGCTTTGAAATTGCATAATACAGATAAGCCAAAAGAAGAAATAAAAATCATCTGCCATCCAGAAAGTATTACTGTTAACATTTTGTTCTAAATCTTTACAGACTTATTTCTATGCACACATAAGCATTCAATAGACACACAAGAAAAGAGATATACATTTTGTAAACATTCCCTAAGCCACTAAAGTAATATTCTTCTACACTATCTCCTATCTTTATTGTTTGTCTACAGGTTCACATCTGGTCTTAAAATTAGTTTCTGAATACCATTGCTCACTTTTTAAATGTTGATTGTTAATTACAATAACAAGGCATGTTCAATGTAACCAGTTAGAAGCCTATCTTTCCATATGTGCTTTGCTCAGACAAACATATGCAAACGTATAGAGATGTGTGTACATCTATATGTCATACTATAAAAATTTTTCATGCATTTTCCCTTAATAATACATCACAGACTTCTTTCTAGTTTAATACGGACTATTCCAACCTATGTAATCGCTGCAAAATATTCACAATATGGACGTACCATAATTTATTCAGCCATTATACCATTGGTGAATATTCAACTTCCAATTCATTTCTTGAATTAAGTGTATTATCTTTAATGTCAACCAGTAGTTCCTACTAGGAAGAAAAAAAAAGGCCCCTCTGGATCCTTTCTTTTATTCAACAAACAGTTATTAAACCCCAAACATGTGCAAGCACTGTAGAGGCAAATGCAATCCAGTGACCTCAAAAGAGTTCACAGCCTGGTTGACAGGGTGTGAGCAGAAAAAGTAAATATGACAGGATGGCATTACGGTTGTTACAGGGGCATCAGATATAGCCAGGGACATTTATGGGTCTTCAGAAAAGAAGCCGAAAGAAGTATTCCCCACTTTAGCCTGGGGCTGAGGAGGCGTAGAGGTAGCAATACAGGCAAACTTTCAGGAAGAGGTGGCTTGAGCCTAGGGTTGAAGGAGAGTTGGCCACACTCTCCTGGGATGGGGTATTTCTGCGCATGTAAAGGCCAAGAGACATAAGAAAGCACAGCACATTCTGGAAACCACAAGGCAGCCAGGATGGCTGAACTAAAAAGGTCTAGAAAGACATGACCGGAAATGAGAAAGAAATCAGATCATAAAATAAATTGTGGACCACATTAGAAAGTTTAAACATTATCTGAAGTCCACGGCAGATCACTGATGAGTTTCAAATCAGGAGAGATGTTTAGTTGTCTGTGCCGCATCAAAAAATCAGTCATTCTGACAGTAGTGTGGAAAGTGGATTGGAGTGATGCAAGCCTGGAAGCAGGAAGGCCAATCTGGTAGGTCATGGTGGCATTCCCAGAGCCTAAGACAGACAAACAATTGGGAACGTGGATCTGGAGCTCAAGGAGAAATTGCATTGCAGATACAGATATAGACGGAGGTTCTCAATCCGGCACAACTGATGTTCTGGGCCAGATGATTCTTGCTGTTGGGGGCAGTGCTATGTACTGGAAGGTGTTTAGCAGCATCTTTGGTTTCTACTTTCTAGATGCCAGTAACTCCCCACCACTGAGTTGTGAGAATAAAAAATGTCTCCAGACACTGCCAAACGTCCCCTATAGGACAAAATCACCCCCTGCTGAGAACCATTGATATGATATAAAATAGGTATGATAGAAATAAGCATAGACATAGACGTAGCCAAGATAAAAACTACAATGTAAATTGTATCTTTGGAGGTCGTGCAGCACAGAATCTGCACAATTATGTAATCAGCTCTTTCATCCAGCAGGAGGTATGTGCATACTAGTTATTCAATAAATACTTGTCAAATGAATGAGTAAATCAAAGTTTAAACCATGAATGTAAATATGATTTTTTAAGAAAGAAATGGAGAATGAAAAGACAAGAAGGTGAAGAACCTTGGGAAACACTAATATGCCAGCAACAAGGAGGGAAAGAAGAACAAATGGAGTGGGCTGAGGATGAGCGGGCAGCGAGATGAAAAGGGACCAGGAGGCAGCGCCACCAATAAACCACGGAGAGTAGCCAATAGTGCTAATGCTATAGAGGACTGGTTGGGTCAATTAGGATATCCATAGCAATTGCATTTATGAGATGGCTGTAGCATCCCACAGCTCCTTTGTAATGTGACTGTACCACTAACCTATCAAGAGATGGACTCTACTTCCCCTCCTCTTGAATTTGGTTGGTGCTGTGACCAGTTTTCACCAAGAGAATGTGGGGAGAAGTGAGACTGTAAAATTTCCTAGGCTACTCCTTAAGAGACCTTCAGCTTCTGCCTTTGCACTTGGGAGTCCTCCCTTGGAACCCAGCCACCATGTTGTGAGAATTCCAAGCCACATGGGGAGACCACATGGAGAACAACCAAGGCATTCTGGTCAACAGCCCCAGCTACATCCTAGCTGACACCCCAGCACCAATTCGCAAGCTATCTTGGACATTCCAACCTAGTCAAGCCTACAGATGATTGCAACCCAGCCAATGCCACATGAAACAGAACTGCCCAGCTGAGCCCAGTCACCCACCCAAGAGAGACAATAGGCAGTTGTTGCTGCTTTAAGCAATTAAGTTCTGGTATGGTTTGTTATGCAGCAGTAGATAGAATAATCCTTGTTAGAATAATTTCATTGGTTGGGCAGAAAGCAAATGAACGTAGATTTAAGAAAAAGATGATTGGGAAAAGAGAAACACAAAGATATCGAATATAAACTACTCTTTCCAGAAACTTGACTATAAAGGAAAGAGGTGTGGGACTAGTGGATAGAGAGGAATTTAGAGTCAAAGTAGAGTTTTTTAAGATACAAAAGACTTCAGAAAAAGTAAACAGGAAAAAGTTAGAGATTTCAGAGTGATCGAAAGGCCGTCACTAGACCTATGCAATTTACATGCATTTTTCGGAGCCTGGAAGGACTGCTTGAGAGAAGAATTAGTTGGGGGTAGGGACAGAGGGAGGGTTTAAGGTTTAAAAAGAATAATCTACCTATATCCTTGCCATTTCTCTAAAAAGGAACTAACTCAGGTCCTGACACATAGTATACAGTCCATAAACGTCAAATAGAAGTAAATTTAAATCTCTTTTCAAATGTGGCTAAAATCAGGAAGGTGTCTGTTGTTTTGACTGTTTTCTACCTCCTTAGCAGGAAGGAATAAAAGGCTTTTCTCAAAGTGATCTCTGAGTTTGTACTAAATGTCTTCAGCAGCTTGAGAACACGGTGGCCACCGGGGAGCCAGGAACTGAGCAACAAAACGAGACGGCACATGCTGGGTGGCCGAAAAGAAAGAAAAGAACCAGGAAGCCAGAAGAGTCAGGATGTAAACCAATTGAAGGCTTCCAAAGAATACAGAAGCTTAAATACGATTCTGCCATGGCAACACATTACTCTGTGACCCGATTTTATAAGATTCCAAAAAGGAAAAATAAATATTCTAGCAGAGGAAAGGTGAGATTGGTCCCTAAAACAGAACACTAAATTTTTCTATTTTTATTTAAATATCCCAGAGGAAAAACACTTCCAGAAGCATATTATGTATACAAAGCAAATTATCAGTGTGCGTTTAAAGGAAGCACTTTCAGAGTTATATTAAAAGGCATGTTAAGCTTTGAATACATTCTTACGTAAACTGATTGTTCTGTCTCCAAATGACAAGCAATATGAAGTAAACCCCAGTGCCCTGTAGACAAAAGACCACAATGTTTATCAATCTCAACTTTCATTGCCTTATACTAAGGTATCCTCCTACAATGAGGGACTTTCTTTTTTAAAGACCACAAAATGTCAATAACGTCAAACAAATATTTAGTCATCAGATCAGGCATTGTCCGTCCATAAACTGAAACCAGCAGCTTTCTGGCTGCTAAGGAACTGCAGCAACAAGCAGTCAGATGACTAGCTGTCCGGAGGTGGCTTATCCTGTTGGCCTTTGAAACATTTAGGACACCTGGAGAGTGAGGGCAGAGTGGGATTAAGAGGGTGAGAAGGAAACGATGGAATTTTTTTGGAGTCACATTAAAATTGTTCTGCATTGCATGAGCAAGCACCAACTGATGGGGGCAGGGAGGATGGCCAGAAACCTAGTCAATGTCCAAGGAAATCCAGAACAGTATTAAAACCCTTCTGCAATTTGGCGACAGGGTATGTTGCGCTGGACTAGGTGACAGCTAAGCTCCATTCCTTCTCTAACATTTGGGCTACTTCTCATTGGTTCAAAAGTTAATACAGACCACAGACTTGAGATTTTAAAATACAAATCCCAATCAAGACCCAATGCCATGTACTTTCAAAATAAAGCTCAGTGACTTTTTCTCATGACAAACCCATCCATCTAAAATTTTTAATATACTAACCTTTGCCTTTAACTCTGTAGAACCCAAGCCCAAGACTACATGGTTGTATATGTAAACTGTGTATGAACTACATACACTTCATTTTGGCTCTAGGTTGATAATCCCCAACAATGTGAGAGACCTTACCCTCGTCTGTAAAACGGAGAGAAAAATCCAAACTTGAAAGGTATTTGTGAAGACTAAATTGGGTGCGGTCTTGATAAGTTAATCAGCACTTGAATTTAAATGGCATGACCAAAGCTTTGACCCTGGTTATCAAAATTTAGGGGACATAAAACCTTTTTATAACGATTTTTTAAATGTGCAAATGTTTAAGCTCCCTCTACTCTTAGAAAGCCCGGCCCTGCTGGCAGGCTTGTCTCTCATCCAGGCCCACCCCACTGACGTCACTGGCAGCCAGAAATGGATGGAGGATGGAGCCATCAGGTCTAGGAGCCCCTCTGGGGCTGAGCAGGGACACCCTTTTCCCCAACCCTCCTAAAGGCGTCAGAGTACATTTTGCTGTTTCTCCTGGTTGCATTGCTAGCTATGGATCTGCTAGTCATGATTTGCTTACTGTGTTTAGGTTTCATTGTCACAAAAGCCATATGAAGCAGACACTATTACCTCCACACAAGGAAATCGAGACTATGGATGATTAACAATTTTCCCAAGAGCGCACAGCTTAGTAAGTAGCAGGGCTGGGGGATCAAGCCTTGGTGTGTCTGCAGGGCCAGGCCAAGATACAGGGGGTCCCAGGCAACCAAAAATTTTGCATCCATTCAAGTTGATATTCCATAAACATGTTTTCTTTAAATTTCCACTCAAGGGTTATCTAGGGCACTCTGGGGGGAGACCCCATATACATTGCCTGGGGTATAGCAGGAGTTGCGAGTGGAGATTGGAGTCAACTAGCACCAATTTCAGAGTTATACTGGTGATATTTTAGTGTCAGGATGGACTGGTACCCAGGGAGCTTCTAAATGGCATGCCCTGTGTCCAGCTCTCCCACAAGACTCTTGTGTCTCAGTAAATGGTATCTCCCCACTCCATCTTTGACTCCCAAAAGCACTGGGGAGGTGGGCTCCCTGCTTGGGCAGCCAGTCGGCTGGGCTCCATGCTTCCCCCCACTCGTGGCTGCTTCCTCCTGAACAACTTCACTTTTATTTACATCATACTGTATACACTAGGTCTTCATACGATGCCTTTGCACAGCAAAGTGAGTGGGGCAAGGAATGGGTTCTGCAACCAAAAAAATATATCTTTGCTTAAAAAAAAGAGTTTTTCAAGGCAACATGATTAGCTTTATTGCATGTCTGAATCTGAGAAAGAGAAAGAGATCTGTTTTAATAAGGGTCTGTTGCATATTTTTCAATGAATATATTTCTATTTATTGGATGTGGGTGTTTTGTTTTGTTTTGTTTTTTGTGAAGAAGATCAGCCCTGAGCTAACATCCATGCCAATCCTCCTCTTTTTGCTGAGGAAGACTGGCCCTGGGCTAACATCTGTGCCCATCTTCCTCTACTTTACATGGGATGCCACCACAGCATGGCTTGACAAGCGGTGCCTGGGTGCGTGCTGGGATCCGAACTGGCGAACCCCCAGCCACGGAAGCGGAGCGCGCGCACTTAACCGCTACGCCAGGGGCTGGCCCCTGGATGTGGGTGTTTTCTTTTTTTATGTATATGTATGCATATAGCAATGTAACAGAGTAGAGTAGAAGACAGTATAATACAGATTAAAATCCCCACCGGAGATAATGGTAAATAATGTGGAGTCTATGAATTACAGTTGAAACCTCTTATCTTAAATCGCCAAAGTCAATACCTCTGAGACTGATTTCGCTTTGGCTCCCAGTATCAATCTCAAGTCCACAGATAATTAATTACCAGATGGAACATAGGGCTAAAGAGGCCAAGGACACGGTCTGATCATCTTAGGCCAGTTAACTTCACTTTATTCCATTTTCCCCAACTGTGGATAAATGAGGGCAAATCCATGAGCAGAAGGGAAAACTACTCAAAGTATATGCCCAGCTGAAACACCTGGTTATTTGTAAAATATGTATTTCTTTTCTTTTTTTAAGGAGGATACCCAAATGGCCCAGGCTGGTTTAGCTCACCTACCTGCCTTATATATAACCTGATCCTTCTTATCTCATGTACAGTCAAATAAAATCAATATCAACTGAATCTCACCATTCCTACAAGAGTGTCAGCTCCACAGGGAGGGATGTTTTCTATTTTGATTTTTGCAATATCCCCAGTGCCCAGAACAGTGCCTGGCACAGAGGAGAGCCTCAACTGATATCTGATCAGTGGATAAATTTACCAAGTTAACCATTTTACAAGTCACTCTCAAGTAATTAAGGGCTGTAACAAATTATTCTAGCTCAAGGTGAGTCCATGATTCCAAGCTCAGAATTCAGTCAATAAGCTCCTAGATCTTCAGTGCTGTTATGACTTGGGCATAAACCAATGCATGAAATTCTACCATTAGTATAGATTACAGCTGTCCCTCAAATTACAGCAAATATACCTAACCTCGCTTAGTCTACATCCCATGTAAATGTGTTGAATTACGGAAACTGAGGGAAGCAGTTTCTCTTACTCATTTCCATGTAGGGCCTTCTCTACAAACTTAACCCAATTTCCGTGTCTTCCAACAAAGAAAAGCCTCCCTCCTCATCTTCCAGCATTTTTGTTTTAACCCACAGGGCCCCATTTCCTCCCTGAGAGAGGCTGCTCCGTTATGCTTCCTGGACCACTCCAACCTGCTCTTTAATTGGCTGGGAGAAACACAAGTTAGCAGCTCTCTGCTTCTAACTGTACTTTTCATGTCTTGTCTTTCTTACTGCCCTTTCATTTCATTTCTCCAGGTGAAGGGCCACAGCTGCAGAGGAAGTGCTGCACGTCCTTCCCACATTAAGAGCACTTCAGCAAAGTGGTTTCTGGAAGGAAAAGACACTCTGCGCTGGCTAATCCACTCACAGCAGGTGCTACAGTGAAGCCCTCCTTTATTTAACAAGAGCTGCACTCTCTCTCCATTGCTAAGAGATAGCACTTAAACAGAGAAGGTCCCATCAATTTTCCTGTGTCTTAAAAGTAAGCTCTGGAATCTTGTCTCTTTTCACTGGAGTTTTCAGGACCCCTAAATCTCCCCATTTACTAACTCACTGATCTGTCATTCTTTCCAAGCAAATAAAAGATCCCCTCTTTACCTTTTACTACATAGGGATTTCTCACCCAAGCCGACCCAAAACCTGCTCTAGGGGTATCCCCATCACCACGACCTCCTCTCCCCACAACATTCCATCACCCAAATTCTAACTTAGAGTCCGTTTTCTGCACACCAAATTTCTACACCTGATCGAGTCTTAGCAAACCTTCATATGGCCATATATGTTATCTGCTCCCAATGCCACAGTTGTTTTACTCCAAAATCAGGAATACCTCTTTTTAAGGAACTCCACTAGTTCCCTCTGGCAGCAGGGGCCATATAACTCAAGTGGCTTTCACCCATATGCTAACTAAATATAATATGTCATTATTCACATTTTATATGACACAGGGGTGAAATTTCCAAACTTCTCCTATTCATCACAATAAACCAGAGCGCTTAAAGTTGGCTGCTCATTAGAATCACCTGGGAGCCTTAAAATACTGATGCCTGAACCTCCCACCACTCGGAAACCCTGACTTGTGTTGTCCGGAGTGGGGCCTTGGCATTGGTATTTCTCAACAGCCCGCTTGGTGATTCTAATGTGCAGCCCAGTAAGAACATTGCTCCAAAGGAAATCATTGTATGAATTGATCATGATTGATTAGTACTACCAGGCTCTTACTCGAGGTAGGAATTTAATACAGAATGTACAAGGGAATAAATTTTGGATCCCTCCAACTCGAGACCTCTTGTTTTTTCTCATTAGCAGAGTTCTACAAAAATTGATAGGAAGAACAAGTTTCAGCTCTAAACTCCATGAGGTTGAGAAGTGCTCTTCCCTGCCATTTCATGGAGCAGAGTCTGGCACAAAGTAGGCATTCAATGGATATTTGTGAGATGGATGAGTTTTACACTTAGAGTCGCATCCTCCCAGGGTCTAGCTATGACATGATTACCATGTGGGTATCTTGGGCATTAACTCATTCAGGCTGAAGAGTACTCACCTGGGCATTAACAAGCAGTGTCTGTACCCTCCCCACTCCCCAGCGAAATCCTAGAGCCATTCACCTCCCGAAGCTCCAAGGAAATTGTTTTGACCTGTATACGATGTGAAATCTCTTCACTGAGCCAAACATGTCTGGACCTGATTAACACAGGATACTGAAACCGGTTTGGCTATTTTGCCAGAGAATAACAAAACTGACATCCCTTCAGCTTTCAAAAGATATCTGAAAGCAAAGGTTCTTTTCTGTCTTGGCTTCTACTATGCCCTCCCACGGGGACAATGGCTGCCTCCCTGCAGAGTTTCTCAGCAGGGGAAGGAGATGGGCCTCCTGAGAGGATCGTGCCCTCTCTCTCCCCCTCCCCCCAGTCTCTATCCCCACGAGAATCACCTAGAAATCTGAAATTCCATAAGCAGCAGTATTCCCTAGCAGAAATACATACAGGGTAAAACATTGAATACATTTCCCTGCAGCAAAGGGAGAACTGTCTTCTATTTTAAAACCAGCTTTGCAATCAGGTGAATTTAAGTCAAGAACTGTCATAAACCTTGCAAGTTCTTTTTCTGGAAGTCAACAAAGTCAACCAACAAAATTATGTATTTCAATTTAATTTTAGGGAAAGAAAGAATAACAGAATCCACAAGTCTGGAATTCATGTCCCTTGTACACTTGTCACTTGGTACTAAGCATTCTTCATCTATGAGAAAAGCAGAAAGAAGGCAGACATCATATCTGGATGATATTTTTGCAAATAAGCAAGTGAATATACACAGAATTATTTCAAGTTTTTTCATTGAAAAGTATTTGGGCTTATTATACAAAAGAAAGGATATATGGCTTGACTATTCTAAACCCATAGAGTTTACAGTACATTGGCTATTTGCATGTCAATTATTATATTACAACAACCTAGTTATAATATAGCATTGTTAGAGTAATAATTCCAGACCAAGGTTAAATAAATACAGATTTATAGTTTTTACGTTAAGTAGCTTTGGAATCTTTGCCATTGATTATTTTGGTTTACAAAGTTATAATTTAATAAATTGTCATATCAGCATGCTAAATAGAAAATGTGTAATTATTTATGTAATATACTACAAGATTACTAAGGTAATTCTGTTAATATCATACTTCAGTGGCATGAAGAGAACCAGCATCCTGAATATATAACGAAACCTCCAAAAAACTTAACTTACTCCCAAAAGGCAGCTCATGCCAAGGAAGAATCTAATTCATTAAATATACTCGAGATTTTATCACCGATTTCAACGTTTTAGACTTGGTAGTGAAAGACAGGAAAAATATTCAGATGTGAAAAGTCCAATTCATTCAATTTATTGCACAAGCATGAACTAAGCCGTATTGGTATCAGGCTCTGTGTTAAGGGAAGGCTATTCAAAAATGGAAACTGTCATCCCTGTCCTCACAATCTAGTGAGGGAAAGTGACATGTAGACAAATGTCATTTCACTACAGTGATGTGACCAGGGCTCTAATGGACACAGAAGCAAGGTGCTGAGAGGGCACAGGGAAGGAACTCTCGCCTCCTCCTCAAAGCGGCAGGGAAGCTTCTCAGAGGAGGCGACACTTGGATTTGCTCCTAAAGAATGAGAAAGTGTTTGCAGGCAAACAAGTTCAAGGGCTTGGCTGGAAGATGTCGACCTTGGGAAGGATGCATCGGAATCGTGGCACTGGGGAAGTGGAGGGTGGCAGGTGGTAGAATGAATGCAGAAACATTCTAGAAATATTCCTAGAAAAGGCAGAGACAGCATTCCTGCTGTTTTGTGGGGAAACAACAGGCTGCAAGGCCAGACGGAATCATCTGGGCTGTTGGGGATGCATAAAAGATACAGAGATCAAGCCCTGAGAAAGCATGGGTTAGAGTTGAGACGGGAGTCCTTAGAGAAACCTCCATTTTCTTCTGACATTAATTGGCAGGGGAAGAGGTTCCAGATCCCTCTCTTGGCATTTGCATAATAAAAAGCTCCTGAGCTGAGCCCAGTGCGAGGGAAGCTCATTCTTCAGTGTGACTCCAAAGGCACATCCATGCATCTCAGGGTCTGTGACCTCATCTCCAGGCCTATGGAACGGGCAGTAGAGTGCGATTCCAAAGAGCCTGGAAAACTGGCAGCCTAGACTCTGCCTTAACTCTCTCTCATCACCAAGAAAAGCTTACAGGTCTGAAAGAATGCGAAGTCTCCAAAGCACCCTGAATGTGTTTTTTCCCTCAGGCGAGCATTGTCCCTAAAGACACAGCATGTACTTCTAAAAGTAGTTATAGTTTAGAATGCGAGGTACAGAAAAGCCTAAGGATGCAAACCGTTTTTTTTAAATTTGAAATATCAACATGTAGCCTTATGCACTATCGAAAAATTAGTAGACAAATATGTTTCTCACAAATTCACCAGTGTATAACTTTGAACTTTTTTAGCTATCTTTCCACACAGGTGTGAGAGATGATAATCCAAGACCCACGTGCAATTTTACAGACAGTGGCTCCTTACCGTTAAAACTCGGGTGACACTCTGCTTCCAGAGCTGTCTCCTGCCCATCCTAAACATCACAGCAACCTGCTCAGCTGATGGACTCTTCCAGAATGATCTTCTAACTCCTGGGAGACCTACTCATCATTCAACAGGTTTTCAAATGAAGAGTCCTCGGAAGGACCAGAAGTTCACTTTTACATTTCTAATTTGCATGTATTATTCAACATATATACAAAATAAAAATTAAAAGTACACCTATAATATTCAAGTTTTCCTTCTAGAGTTCTCCCCTTGGGCCTCTCCTCTGTTCCAAAGCCTCGTGTTGTTAGGGTAATACTGTTTATATGCTATACGGTTTAACTGTGCCTCTTAATCATGTTTATCAACCAATCAAAGCATTTGAACTGTTCAGTTGCAACACTTCTGATGTTCGTTTAATTCTATACACTGCCCAACAATAAGGCTGGAGTCAATAGAGATATTTGAATAATTTCTTTGAACAGTGAGAAACTTTAAACCATATCAAAATAGAAAGCAGAGAAGCCACAGCTCTGAATAAATTGCTCAAGAAATTCAGTCTTACTTTGTCTAAACAACTTTGTGTGCACGATTAACTGCCAGCATTGTGACTAATTGTGACTAATTGTCAGATAGGCTAATTGTGACCCAAAGGAGCCATTTTCTCCCCATAAAGAACAAGAAGCTTATTTCATATGCAAATAGCAAATGGTGTCCATAAATTACTTGTGCTCACACAGCTGCACATACAAATAAACCAAGGTAATTTATTCTATGTGGCTAAACATCTTGATCATCCTTACTGCGAAGACACAATGGGAAATCACAGCCAATGTGATCTAAGAGATCTAGTACATATGATTTCTCCCCACAAGATGAATAAAAGGCAGGACATTTAAGGTTGAGCTTGTTGAATTCAGGATTTAGTCCTTGGAATTCCAGTTTCAGGGACTCAAATCCAATGAAGTCATCCAAGGATAATCAGGAAAAAGGGAACCCATCCTGCTAATATCCTGCTAAGCAACCTCATAAGACTGACTTGAAAGCTAGGGTGATAAGCTGGTTTTAAGATACCTACTGCTAATTTGGTATCTGAATTTGGGAGAGTCCCTTGGTCAGTAGCCAACACTAGGGTGTGGCTTCCATATGTAGAGTTAATAAAGAGACAACATTTAGACCTGAGTATTATTTGGTAAGCAAAGAACTAGAGCACAGGAAGTTAGAGTTTGTTTATGGGATATTTTTCAAACCCAACTCTGGGTATTGGTAAGTGGCTGTTTTCTCTTCTAATCATGAATGAAGACGGTGTCTAGATTAGAAGTCACTCTCCTCTGTGTGGTGCTGAAAGCTCACTCGCAAATCGCAGTATTTTCTCATCCTCCTCGCTCAGCATCTCAGTGCCAGTCCCAAGAATCCTCTGCCAACACATGACCTCAGGACAGGGGTTACAATTCATTGTATCACCGCTCATCTTTCATTAGTGACATTTAAATCGGTGCCTCCCTAATGGTATTTTAGGCACCATCCTCATTTCATCGGCAGCCCATTTACAACGTTATCTCTTGGGGAGAGTGACTTTCTGGGAAGGTTTCCACAGATGGCTGACGGCATTCATTTTGTGTTTGGCAGGCATAACCATGGCTCTCTCAAGGTTTCACAGTAAACTGCAAAGTCTTCCAAGCTCTTTGCCTGGATTGCAACCCTCTTTGGGCAAGGTAGAGGCAGTAGGGCTCCCCTTGAGGTTCCCAGACCGCTGAAGGAGGCTCACTGAGAATTGTCGTTTAGCAGTACAAACAAAGCAAAACACAAGCCTGAATCTACATCTGACCACCTGCTCCCTAATTGCCTGCCTGAAATAAAATTGATTTCTGGTTGTTGGAGAAGAGTTATCAAACATTGCTCAGTGGGAGACTCAGGAGGGCTTTCCTACGAGTGATTTCCACCAGGCAACTGCTTGGGCAGGTGAGACTCCTCCTACAGGAACTCTTAAGCTAAAGAGTTCTTCAGGCCTGTCTGTATGGATAATGCACCCTTCCAGGCAGAAAATATTGGCCAAACACAAATCTTGTCAGACATAATGAGAAAACAAGAGTGGACAATGGGCCTCATGTAGGCGGGGGACATCATCCAGAAATCTAAGCACCTTCAGGCAAAGTTTAAATTTCCACTTTCATTCATTGACTTAGTCATTCATTCATTCATTCATTGAACAAATGTTTGTGAGTGTCTTTTATGGGGTCAGGCTCTGTACTACATACTAAGCATAGAGCAGCTAATTAAAATACACACTTAATCAAGCATTAAAAAAATATTAATTGTAAGATGCATAATTACTTTATGGAACAAAGAGAAAAAATAAAATGCTGCCAATTAAACTTAAATACACCACCAACTTTAGGATGTATTCTGAATTCACAGATAGTAAAATGTGAAAAATGTACATCTCAGAATCCATGAAAAACCATGGTTCTTGCCTTCACTGGGGGAAGATATTAAACAGACAACATGTAAATAAATACATAATTACAAATAAAATATAATTACAAACTGTGGAAAGTGCCATAAAAAAAAGAAAATATGGTGCAAGCTTCGCTTGGATCTGTGTTCTGAATTATCACCATTTTATGCTTGCATTCTAAAGTGTAAAATTTCCTGAACTCATCCATAAATTATGCAGAGTCACCTATTTTGGGCTTTGCAGCCCTGTATGTACAACCTACGCCATGAGGCATAATAGAAAAGTGCAAGCACTGGGGTCAGACAGACCTGGATTTAAATCCCAGCTCTGTCCCCTTCTAGCTATGTGACGTCAGGGCTGTTGTTTCCTAAGTTGTACATTGGAAATAAACCCACTTGCCTAACAGACTTGTGATGATTTAAATATATGCAAAACTCCTGGATCCTCACAGGCACCTAATAAATGAAAATATAACTATATTTTTTATTCGCAAAAAAGTTATGACTACAATTAGTGACGATATTAATGTAGCGGACAAATTCCCAAGGAATTTAACCTAACCCACAAATTCTAGTCTACAGCTGTTTGGAAATTTTGCTCTTGATTTCTGAGTATGTCCCAAGAAAAAGAGTGGATCCAAGTTTTATCAGTTACCGTCTACACATTTGTCATAGATTTCCATCTCTAAGAATGTCTTACTGAGGCCCAGTAGAATCAAACACAATCATCAGTTTAATGGCCTTGTAAACAATGATACAGGGGCAACATATAAAAATGGTAAATGAGCTCTGTGGGATGAGAAAGTACGATATTTCATGCACTCTGGGTTGCCCTTTTTTTTCGCTTTTTACCATATTGAAATTGGGTGCATCTGATATTCAATGTCCCCTTATAACTGCTGTTGGTTGGCAGCCATCATGACACAGCTGTCATTGCCAGAGTTTGTGCAGACTCTATTGTCATTCCAGGCGGCACAACAGGTCCACTGCAGCACCTTGATATTATAGTCAACAAGCCATTGAAGATCCACTTGAGGAGGCACTGTGTGTCCTGGTTGCTTTCTGAAAATCTTCCAGTGACACCTTCTGGGAAGATCAAGAAAACACCAGCTTCTCAACTTACAGAAAGGATGACAGTGGATGGAAAGAAAATCCTGGGAGAGTCAGACCCTGAATGAGAAGTTTTAGAAATTTCTTAACCTCTTCATTACACTCATATCTGTACAGATGCACAAGGGTGATATATAATTTTTCTAAATCTATGTTTAAGTAAATCTAAAAGAGCTTTTTCAATTAAAATAAAATAAAAATCAAAAACAGCAATGCATCCTAGTTTAATCGACAGCTGTTTTTCTATCTTAGTGGTGAATGAAACAGTGGCATGTCTTTTATCTGGTGATGGCTTAGATCAGATGAAATACAGTTTTGTGATATCTAATGATCAAAGAAAACTACTTTGAGAAGGTAGGACTTAAGTCAAGCCTTGAAGAAGCGTAAGATTCAAATAGCAAAAGGTAGGACATACCTTATGGGAAAGATAGCACGAGGCATGGAGATCAGAATTCAAAAGAGAGTCTGTCTTGTGCTGCAATTGTGAGGAAACATCATTAATTAATCTCTGAAAGGTATGTGGAGGCTGAACTGCGGGTGTCAACCTAAGGTAGCTGGTTCTTGCAGGCTTTAGGGAGTCATTGGAGAATAAGTCAATGAAAGTCTTGTTTAGGAAGACTATGCTGGTCTTTGAATGCAGCAAGGATTGGGGTGAAGATTGAAGTATCCTGGCAATGAGGAAACAAAGGATTTGAGAGAGGGATGAGAGCAGCCATCATCCAAGCCACCCAAAAACAAATAAACAAGCTAAATAAAAAGAGGCAAGTCCTCTTGTCCCATCTGCCATTTTGCTCCTCCTATATAGAAATCCTGGTTGAAGAAGGAATGGGAAGGAACAGATAGATGGAACTTGACAAGTGGTAATGGAGCAAAGTAGACACAGTTGTCAAAGATGATTTCATTTTGTCAAGATTTGGTGTGGTGAAGAATCATATATCTCAAACAGGAACGGGGGAATCTAGAGAAAGGGTATATTTTTGAGACTAGATGACTAAACAAATGTAAATAAAGCTCTGATTCTTTACTTTTCCTATTGGTCTTTTCATCTTGAAAACATGAAGGTCAGTATAAGCAAGACCAAAAGCATCCAGCCTCTTTCTCTTTATTCTATCATAATAAACGAAATTCATAATAGAAAAAAAGCCTCATAATAAAAAGAAAATAAAAGAACCAATAATATATTGATTCAATAACCATTTGAGCTGCCTCCCCTCAAAAAAAAATAATGACTTTAAAAGCTTCAAATGAAGTGGTATGGTTTGTTGATTTTGCCACCATTTCCACGAGTTGAAATTGTGCAGCAAAAGCTAAAAAAGATGCACAAGTTTTCTAGAAGCCTCATCTGTCAAAATTCAAAAGAGAGAAAGGGGGAAAGGCAGGAGAAATCCCAAAGATTCTGCATACAGAAAGCTGATGCATTTAGAGTAAAGCATACACTAAACAGAACATCCAGTTTCTGCAGGTACGGACTGGAGGAAGAGAAATGCTCAGTGCTGAATGCACATTCCAGACGTTATTTTGTATAGTACCTTCCAAGTGGAAAGTGTAAGAATTAGGAATGTTTGGCCCTGGGAGAAGGGTATACCAAGGGAAAGGAAATCTCAGGAGCATCCTTCCAACTTCTCTTCCTGTCTTCCCCTGGTGACACTTGCACGTATCTCCATAGAAATAGTGTTGTGCTGGCTTTGGGAAGCCACGCTTCTGATCCTGAATCCCACACACTGGTTGGTTGTATGACATTGATAAACCTCCAGCCACACTGGCCCCCTTTTCCCCATGAACCCTATGAGGTAGGTGGCCAGATGATCTTGCAGGGCTGTCCAGCTCTAAGCAAAATGCATGGCCTTCGTGAGTGATCTCTGCCACTTGGATCCCAAGCACACAGCATGCTTCAAGTTATCAAAACGTTATCTTAATATGAATTCTGCAAGTACAATCTTATAACACGGCATACAAAACACTGGAGAAATTGTGATATCACTGGAATCATCTGAAATGAGGTTGATCATTTCAGCATTGCAATGCTGTGACACCTTTGATAATACTGTTTTCCCCATAGGAAATTTTTTTCCATTCTAGATGACCATATCTTGAACAAATGATGCTCTCTGGACCATGATACTTGTTCTTTGTATATAAAGCTACAAGGCTTTACAAGATTCTTCTCTGAAACCTAAACACGAAGCCCAAGGGCTCGGAGTGAAGACATGGAAATCAAATTTTAGGTGCAAATCACAGAGCTCATTATAATAAGTCCTTCCAGCATTCTGCTTTTGGGTCGTCTGCTTGGCCTGGTTATAATTTTTCATGTTGAACCTTTCCAGTCATATTGCCTAGCTTAATTATCCCAGTCACTCCTTGTTTGGGACCAAAATTTCAGCATTATATCATATACAACTGAGAAAAATAACACTTCTTTAATTAGAATCTTGTTTGTAGTTATAATCTAAAGGGTAGTCAACAGCTTGGGACTGATCCTACACCTTAATTACTTGTTCTTTCAAAAATTCAAGGTCAAAACAAATACATGACCAGTATTAATTAGAGAGATATGAAGAGAACCCTTATTAATATGATAATTCTTGCTTCGTGAAAGTAGCAGAGGCAAATGGTCTTTACCTTTATGTTACCTTTTAGTTGCTATTGTTCCACTTCACACATGGGCATCCTAAGGCACCAAGGCATGATCATTTTCCCAAATATAAAGCAACAAAAACTCCAATTGATATTCCCTCTTTTTTGGTTCTGATTTACTTTATCAGGTATTTATTTAGGAGAAAAACTATTTCATTACGAGTCACTGCCCATACCAAGATCTGGTCTCTGATATTGAAGACATCAAGGAGCACTAAATAATACTGAGAAAGCCCTCAGCTCACATCCTCCTGTTCCTGCTGACTCCCAGCAACAGACACATACCACCCTGCAGAAACCCAAGACTACAGCCACAGAAATGAGGATCAGGGCCCAGGTTTCACTGAGGGGTTATTTTGAGGGCTATCTGCTGTTAGCGCAGTTGTGCTTGTTTTTGTTAAACAGGGAAAGAAAAAAGTAGAGAGTTAGGTTCACCAGCAAACATAACAATTCTCACTTAATCCTGCATTTAGTTCCTCTTTTTTTTTCTCTTGTGCCAAAATATCACGAAATGGTAACTTCAAAATCTTGTTCCTTTCCTATTTAAAGAGAAAAGTGAGTCAGATGTTACTTGGTGTAAAATCAAATCCTAATATTAGGAATTATTAGTTGATTCAATCAAGAGACTTCTTCTAAAAGCAACAAAGAATAACCCCACCCCAGGGCCTCTGACACCACTCCATCAAAAGCACATTAATTAGCCACCATGATAGAGGAACTTCCCAACTTATGATAGCTTGACTTCGCAAATCTCCGTTTACTACTATTTTTATCATAAACACAAACCCATGAAAATAACCAAGACATATTTGTAAACACAAATGGTTAGCACTCACACCCATGCCAAGGGGTCTGGTAGTAAACTGAGATGCATTGATTTGTGAGGCAGAAAATCTTTTGATTACAAGAACGTGATCAGATACCAAAAATCCATTTACCTGAAACCAAACAGTAATTTCTGGAAAGAATGTTTTATCTCTCTTTGAAAAGCTTAAGGGTAGACTTGGGGAGACATCAAAGGACAATGTTTCCAGCCAGAGTCAAGAGTGATTTGATCACCTCAAAAGAAAGCATTTGGCAGAAGAACAGAGTTCATGGGGAGGCTCAGATGCTCTGCTTTTGGTGACCTCTGACCTCCATCAATACCATTGCAAACTCTCAGAGGTCAGGGATGCATGTCTGTGTCACAGCTGTATCTCTGGGTCTTCTTACTGCTCATTAAATGAACGAAGAACAGTCCCATTTATAACCTCATCCAGGAGCTAATTAGGTCTTTAAACCCCAAACTACCTACAGTTACAAATGAGTTACTCTGCTACCAACAAAGCAAAATTTATATTGCCAAGGAAGACAAAAATAACCGTCTGTTCACCTGTGGGTGTTTTCTATATTTCACCCTTCTTAAAGACCATAAAATAATTTGTAATAAATGTCATACTACCTATAGATTTCACAAGGCAAATCTCAAACACTGCTGTTTCCTTCAACAGCAAAAATGGAAAAATAGCATTTCAGAGAGCAAATATAAACTCCATTACCACATACATAAAGAATAAATTCGTTTTATTGCTAACAAAACTAAATTATATAAATGCTATGCAGACCAAATGCTCTTTCAAAGCTTCTTTAAGGATGAGCTTCAGTGTTTACTTCCTACCAAAACCAGCATCACAACTTTCCTGACACAGCAGAGATAAATGGACACCCAATTAACATTAACTAATTAACGTATACAAACATTTCTTATCATAGGTACATTTACCAATTGCTTTATAAGGCAATAGCTAGTTCCTGCTTCTTCGAGAATTGCCAGCTTGCTAATTTTCCATCTATTATTAACTCTGCCACTGAAAACAGTTAACACTGAGCCTTGTATTCAAAGGTAGCCCCCAGGTAGATTCAAACATCCAAATGAAATGGTGCCATTAATTATATAAATCAACTTTCATTGATCGAAGTAAATTCCAAGTTGGGAACATAAACGTACCTAGAGATGAAAACATGAAGGCCAGGATAAGGCAAGGATTTTGAAAATGCATCCCTTACCTACATTTTCAGTATTTAGTATTTAGTATTTGACATGAAATTAACCTGAATGATTACTTTCTTTGGATTGTTTTAACTTTCAAATATTATGTCATCAAAAAAAATGTGGGAAGGTTCCTGTTTACTAGGAACCAAAGATAGCAAAGGAAGACCCTAAGGATCAAACCTGGTGGTATAATTCCTTTTCTATGAGGTAAGGAAATTAATTCCATATTTTTAGGTGTGATTTAAGAAGTGTTATATATTTTAAGAAAATGTTTTGGTATAGCTCATTAATCTCATCAAAGTCAACCACCATTATATTTATTGAGCTTCTCTGAAGCACCTAACACAATGTTATTCAAGTATAAGATATAAAGAGTTTATAATCTAGCAAAGGAGATAAAACTACAATTAGTCAACAATAAAGTACTAAATTGTCAGAACCTAGCAAGGGATATGGGAATCCAGGCTTCTATATCAAGCTCATGAGTCTATATATATAAAATATATCCTTAATATGCAGTCATGTTTAAAAGAAAAGAACTTTTCATAAAACTCAGTGTTGAAATTAGTCTAAATCACTTAAATAAAGTAGGAGCAATACCACATCTAAAAATTAAAGGGAGAAATTAAAAAGCTAAAAAAAATCTGTACTATTTTCCTTTCATAATAGAAGAAAATAAAGAAAAATATGTTCCTGAGGCAAGTGTTCTGAAAGTGAGCTAGAGCACACTAGGAGAAAATATTTTCCCTCTGCTTTTCCACCTTCTTTCTCCCCCTTTCCCAAAGCAAAGGGTTAACATTTGCATCTACTCCAACAGAAAATTCTAGAAAGAGGACAGCACCTCTGTGTTCCCCAAGAAACCACCCCAGCATTCGCATCACTGCCACTGCCTGAGGGAGCCTCATTCCACCTTCCAATTCTTCCTTCTCTCTTCACCTCCCCATTTGCTTCAGTCTCCCTCCTTTCTTATCCTAAAGCCTAAAAGAAAATCATCTCTCAACCAGATCCCACGCAATCTTTTTCATATCATCACTGATTTTTTGAGCATCATTTTAAAACAAATTAGGATCGCCCATCAACATTAAGGCTAAGGCAGACCAAGGAGCATTGCTTGGTGAGTGGGTTTCCCTGCCAAACAATGGAAGGAAGAAAACACGATGTGCCCATTTGCCTATTACATAATAATAACAAAGCATAGAAAAACACAAACTGAAGGCGTTAATTCATTGAGTGATGTAGAGCAATAGGAGAAAATCTATTGCTTTTCTAATCCAGAAAATGCACAAAGCTGAAAACAGCACTCTCCTAAGAGAAACTGTGAGGCAATTACTACTAAAAACACTACAGTCGAAGGCAATTTTTCTCCAAACTGTTATCCCCATTTGGGAATTACATTTCTTTCTCTCTCTTTTTTTAAGAAAATTAATGAAATGGAAAACGTTTTTAAATCACAGAAGTTTGTCCTGTAGGAAGTCTTCCAAGCAGTAAGCAGTTGGTTTAGTTATTTTCCCCTACTTAGTTCTATTCAACTATTGTAGAGATTAAATATTAAAATCAGTTCAAAACTCTTATTTAAATATTAAAATTTTATTCTAATATATAGGGAAAAGTGAGATCTGAAGGGAAGGAGAGGTCCTTGCCAAGAGTGTGCAACACTGAAGAAAGGAAGAGCCTCAAGCCACTCCCTGCCTTGCCCTACAAATCCCCACCTTGTGCAAGGACACCACCCATCATCCACTCTCACCAGTGGGGACACAAGCTCGTCTCCAAACGCGCCTTCAGAGTCTGTCTGAAACACACTTCCCTCCTTCCGTGCAGGTCAAAGTCCCATTCATGGGTCAAGAATCTGTTCCCACTTCTCTTCCTCTATGGAGTCCCTGAGTCTCAGGGTTGCCGTCTCTGAAATTCTATTGCTCTTTCCTTGATTCTAACAGTTTTCATCTTGAATAATAATTACTTTTTAGAAATAGAATTTGTACTAGGATGTTTTTTAAAACAAGGGCTTTGAATGTTGTGATTAGCACAGCATCTATCACACAACAGGTGCTCGTTAAAAATAAATCAAGTGATCTTTTTTTAAATCATCTATACTGTATATGGTAATAAACCAAGAATGATACTTCTTTTTGTTACATACCTCTATTTTTTTAACCCTCTTCAAAGTGTCATTTTTCATGCTGTTGTCGTTCTCATTCTTGTCTTTTTTCTGTTTTAATTTGTTGCCATGGGTAGTGATAGTGTTGAGTGTGTGCGGTAGAAAGAATCATTGATAAGAGTAAACGGCAAATTCCAGCCCCTCCTATAGCTGTCGCTGTTCCTCCTCTGTGCCCCTAAATAGAGGATGTGTACTTGCTTATTCTGCATTTCTACTTTCCTCCATTAGCCTAGACTGAAGCATGAGGTTTACGCCATGATCAACTCTCACATTTTTTCTTGCATTGAAATATACAGGCAGGCCCTCTTTTTTATTGTTATTTTACTGAGTGATTATCAAATGGGATAGAACTGCAAACTGGAATTTTGTGAACCGAATTATTCATAAGAGTGAATTTCAATATACTGAGCATCGACTTACCATTGCTCTGCGCCATCAGCTAAGGTTTACAAATATTTTCCTTACAGGGAATTGTTGTTGCAGTATTATTTGTAGTGTGGGAATGTCAAATTGGTAAAGCTCTACTATTAATAGTGGATCTACAGACGCATGAAAGGAGCACTGTGCCTGCAATCACCAGGCTTAGGTTTATCGGGCTTTTTACGTTTCCTTTTAAAAAGAAATCCTCAGAATTCCAGTTACAAGATTTACAGCATTTCAATCTTATGCCCTATAAAATCTTATGTTTGGAGGTTAATAAAATGAGATTGATCCAGAGATACTACATGTTGGGTTCTTTTCTTTTTTCCTTTCAAGCACAATACGTTAAATGATGCACAGTCTAACACTATGGAAAGGATTCTGGTAACAGCTGACTACTAGCGGAGGTTAGCTGCCATCCAGTGGCTGGAAGTATATCTCACCCGTACCCACTGCCAGAAGAGCTAAGGAAAGGCAAGACGGACCCATGTCTCATGAGGATGTCAACAGTTATCAATAATTTACATTTACCATCTCATATTTACAAAAAAAGACAGAATGATGGGGAAATTGTTGAATGCTTTAATGGAAGAGAAGCCAAAGTCTCCTTTTTTATAATTCTAAGACATGAGAAATTTGTTATGTTCAAATGGCTTCTTTCAAAAATTCCCTGTTTAGAAACTTTGCCTATCTATATCGTATGAACCAAACTAAATAATGAAATAATTACGAATGACAAAATAGATCTGACTGTATAGAAGATGTCACATTGAAGAAGCAAAATTTTGATATCAGTCTCTAAAGAAAAACACGCAAATATATCCATATAGTGATCAGAGTATTGATACAGTTACATAGTGAATTCACTTGGAATGATTTTGACCATTTTCTCTTATGTAAAAGGTAATAGCATTCTCTTCTTTAAGATCTTTAACCTCTTTTAAACAATTCTAATACTAATAATTTTAAATACAGTTTTGATGTTTTTATTATAAAAATAATATACATTTATTGTGGAAAATATAAGAAAAATAAATATCACCCTAATCTGAGCACTATTAGCATATTTTCTTCCAGTCTACTTTCTATGAGAAATGCCCTAGCTCCCATTTTCTTAAAACTATATATATATATTTACACATATAATGTATATATGTATATGCATATGTATACCTTTATTTTTAGTTTACAAGCTATCATGAAAATTCTCATACTACTGAATGTTCTTCAAAATATGATTTAATGGTTGCATATCATATTGATTAGATGAGCCTTCATGTATTTAGTCAATACTTTTTTATTTAACTTTTAGATTGGTTCTAATTTTTCACTACTATAAACACCACTATAATGAATATCTCTGTGTACAAATTCTTGTATAGATCTCTGCTTATTTATTTCAATGAATTACTAGAAAAAATTTATTCCTTAAAAATTATACCCTTTGGTTCCCACGAGAAATTTATTTAATTTTGTTTCATCTTTGCCTACATGATAGATGAGAAATGATAAGTCAATATTATCCCACTGCTAGTGTAATTTGCAAGGCTTTGACAATTGTGAAGCTGAACAGTTTAAAAATATTTATTGGACATTTGTGAGCTTTTTTACTTTTGTGAATTGCCTGTTCATGCCCCTTCCTATTTTTCTCCCGGTCATTTTATTTCTATTGATTTGTAATTGCTCTTTTTAAGACTGGATAAAAGATACAGCACATATACAGAAAACGAACGCTGCTTCAACATTACTATCATACAAAGTAGAATTCAAGACAAAAGCCTTAAAGATTTGGACCAAGACAGGCATTTTATTTTTATAAAAGGTATAATCCACTATGCGTATATAGTAGCAATGTGCCAAAAAACAGCATTAAAATAAAATAAGCAAAACCTGTTAGAAACATAGTCATCATTAACAGGAAAACCATAATAAAAGGATATTCTAATAGAATGTTTAAATACAAATATATTAAATTTTATACTCCCCAAATATTATTCTTTTATAGTGGCATAGATGGTTAACAAAATTAATCATTTATTAGAACACAGAAAACCTGAATGCATTTTAAAGAACAGAAATCACAAAAGCCATTTGGAATATAATAAATCTCACTAAAGACTCAAGAGAACTGATGACCAAAGAGAGGGAAGAGAGGGACATGCGTGGATTCACTGCCAGCATCCAGGGAATGCGGGCGGAGAGGGTCAGGAGAGGGGTGCCCCTAGTCAGGCTGACTTGGCCACACCACCCCCTACTCAAGGACGGGCCCTGTCTCTTGATGCCTTGAGTGCAGGTCTTTCAGGACCAGCCCGGCACCCAGGACAAGTCCTTGGAGCTCCCAGGTGCTTAAGAGAAGTAATGGGGCACAAAGGTGGGAGTGGAGCCAGGGCAGAGAGAACAGGTGGGAAATGGAGGTGGTTTTACCATGTTAGGTCTCCTTATTCATTCCTTACCTGGTTCCCAGGTCCCTCTCTGAAATTCTAGGTGTGTTCTATCAAAATTCCTCATCACCCTCTCCACAAAAGGTGCCCCCAAATCTGGACTCAGTCCGTGCTACAGTTAAATATGAAGATCAGAGTAGAAAATGAGCGTCCTGCTTCTCTATAATATGAAGAAAGCCCTTTTCTCATTTTCAAAAATATCCAAACCGTCAGTGTTCATTCAGTATTCTGAAGTTCTTTCAATCCCAGTAGACTTCAAGGAATTTGTTTGGTTCACAACTCTGGGGGAACAGGTGTAAGAAACAAGGTGAGGAGAAACTGGGATGGACTCTGCTGTGATACACTGAATGTGAGGAAGGTGCACAGATAAGTGAACCCCAACACTGGGGAGGTGAAGATCTGGGCACTGAGGGGCCCACATCATCTTGGTAAGGTGTGATTTAAATCAGCATCCCCTTCTTCAGCATTCCTAATGTCTGGTCCAGAGGTTGGCAAACTATGGCCCATGGGCACAATCTGACCCACTGCCTGTCTTTGTAAATAAAATTTTATTAGAACACAGACACATTTATTCATTTATGTATTGCCAATGGCTGCTCTCATGATACAGTGGCAGAGTTTAGTAATTGCAACTGAGACCCACAAAGCCTGTAATAGTTATTATCTGGTCCTTTACAGAAAACATTTGCTGACTTCTGGTCTGGACCAACATTATACACAACTTGATTATGCCTCTCATCAGTATAGGGGGAACCCTTTAAGACCCTGGACAAGGCACAGCTCAGCTGCATCCTGGAAATCTGTCTCTGAGGCTTCCGTTCACCTCCCTCCACAAGTCCCTCAGCATCCCTCCTGCCCAGCTCCACCACCTCCCCACTTCTACGCCACATACAGCACGCCCACTTCCTGTTGACTCGGCCTCACTGCTCAGCACCTCGGAGCTCAAGTTTGCCCAATGCCACGAGGTCCTCTTTTTGGTATCAAGTACTGTGGGGTGGGGCTGGGTTTAGTTTCACGAGAATGGAGACGAACTGGAAATAAGGCTGTAATTCCTTTCATGTCATCCTCATACCTTCTTCCATATCCTGAAGGCCTAAGAACCTTCCACCCTTTCCCAAACCTCCAAAGAAGGGAAGAAATTGGAATACGGGTTTCCCCAGGCTCAGTTCTGCTGTGGGCAGGTTTCTTTGAATCAAGAAAGGCAGGTGAGGTGAGGAGCTTCTTGGCTGAGTAAGTTTTCCGTACTTCCCTCCATTGACCACTTTTCAGTTCTTTTTTGCAAAATTTAATAACATAAAAATCAGCTTTTTAAAATAAAAGTGGGTGTTACTATATTCATTTTCCAGAAGAGGAAACTCAGAGTCAGAAAGGTAAAGAGACTTGTCAAAGCCCGTGGGAAAAAGTCTCTCCACGTTCATAACACAGCATTTTAAGTAGTCCTCTCTTTAAGACGCTTCTCTCATTCTTTCTACTAATCCTTGACTCTCAATTCCTTCGCCACCTGACTCACAACATACCTCCTCCAAGAAGGATGCTCTGATTGACACTCTCTCCTGACTCTGAGTACTCCTCCACAAAGAATTCAACTCTTAGAGTTTTTCTTATTTGTTTACATTTATTTTTTTTATTTTTTATATTTTTATATATTTTATATTACTTTGTATGTTTATGCTTTGCTTTAAATTCAAAGCAGGTGCCAATATGTATAGATACTTTTATATAAATTAGATAAACACCTGAATTACGGTGTGTAAATTGAGTTTTAGAAAGTCAGATAATATTTTCTCATTTACATGTCATCATTTAAGTTTGTCACAGAAAAAAAAAAAACACATGACTCCAAGAAATAATGAAATATCATGTGTTGACACCTTAGAAAACAATAAGTTTCTAATAAAACATTCAATGTGTTTAAATTTTAATATTATAGAACACTTCTTTTTTTTAAGATTCCTCTTGGATTGCAAGGAACAGAAATACACTCATAAACACAGGTGTGCAAGAGAAACTGCAAAGGACACTTGTTAAAAATGGCAAAACAGATTTTATTCAAGCTACTGCTCTAGTTTGGAACCGAGCTTAACTCCCAGTACAGCAAAGGCAGCTGGGGACTGACAGCCACAGGCAGGGCTCAGTGGATAGAAAATTACTAAGCGGAACTTGATTAGATATCAAGCGGAGAGATGGGGAACTTGATTAGATACCAAGGGTGGGGGGATTTTCACTCTACTGGCTTAGCAGGATTCTTGCTAAAACTGAGCTTTGCAGGCCAAGAATGAGGCCCCATCATAAACGGGGCTCAGAGGAGCCTGACTAAAGTTTGGTCAAGGAGGGGGTCCTTGTCACAGATAATAGGAGTTTAAGAATAAACGAGCAAATGAAAAACTGTCTCGGCAGCTGCTCAGCCAGCCTCACAGAGAAGTGCCATGTCCATCACACGCCACAGTGGCTCTGGTGGTCATCCATCACTGCAGTGGTCAGGCCCCAGGAGCAGAGAGCATTCTCGGTGCCCAAGTGTTCCACCATTTTGATGACTCTGCAACCTTCTCCCTCTCCCTTTGTTTCTACTGTTCCTATCACAACTTGGATCAACCAGAACGCCTATCTGGAAACAACTGGAATCAAATCTGGACAACTGGATAAATGGCAGGAAAGGAATTTATCTGAATGATATTGAAAAAGGCACACAGGACAGACAGGAAGACTAGAGGATCAGGCTCAGAACTGGATGAGAACTAAGGGAGGCTGGAGGTCAAAAGATCAGCCAAGGTCACACTGAGAGACATAGGCTCCCCCTGACTCTCAACCCTCCCTCAGCTGCCACCACAAATAGGCTATCAACACCTTGACCTTGTACCACTACCTCCAAAGTCCAAGTCCCAGACCAGGGCACCTGACTGGAGGCCCTGAATCGAGGCAGCAGCCATAGGCATGGAGATGAGACAGAACTGACAGCACCTGGTGGCTGAGCAGAAGCTGGGGATGACAAGATCTGAGGCAGATGCTAAGATTTCTCATTTGAACAACATGGTAAATGGTAAAGCTGAGATAAGAAATACCTGAAGATGAGCAGTTTGGAGGGAAAATTGATGAGTTTCACTTGGGGGCGTATTGAATTTGAGATCTCTAAAAAACACTCATGTGGAAATGTTCGATGAACAGTTGGAAATGTAAATCTGTATCTCAGAAAAGAGATGGGGCTTAGGGATATGGATCTGAGAGTCATCAGCATAAAAGTGAGAATGATGTAAATTAGCTCCCCCATGGAGAAGGTGGAAAGTGAGAAGAAACCTGAACCTGGGGTATCAGGAAACAATGAGATTCAATGTGTGAGCTGAAGGAAAGTAGCAAATGATAGAAACTAAGAACAGTCAGAGAGGAGAGCCAAGAAAGGGAAATGTATTGGAACTCAAAGCAAAAAAAAAATGTTTCAAGGGAAAAAAAAAAAGGAGTCAAGATTGTTGAAGCTCAACTCAAATGTCCATCAACAAGAGACTGTCTGAATAAACCATGGTACAACCATGCAATGGAGTAAAGAGGCACGATGAGACCTCTATATCCCTCTATGAGTGATCTCGGACACAGTATCAGGCGAATAAACCACAGTGCAGAGCAGTGTGTGTTGTATGCCACTTTGGGTGCAAAAGTGGGGGAATACACAAATGCATGCATCCCAGCCTTTATAATACTGAGATTTTTACATAATCAGAATTTCCGATAACAACTGCGGTAGGCTGAATATTATTATTCAGCCCCCAAAAATGTCCCATGTCCTAATCTCATAAACCTATGGATATATTACCTTACATAGAAAAAGAGACTTTGCAAATGTGAATAAATTAAGGATTTGGGGAGGGGAGAGATGATCCTGGATTATCCAGGTGGGTCCAATGTAACCACAGGGTCTTCATAACCGAGAGACAGGCAGGTCAGAGTCAGAGAGAAGCGGATGTGATGAAGGAAGGAATGTTAGAGTAATTCGAGGAGGGGGCTGTGAGCGAAGGAATGGGGTGACCTCTAGAAGCTGGAAAAGGAAAGGAAATGATTCACTCCCCGAGGCTCCAGAAGGAGTGCAGCCCTGCCAACACCTTGATTTTAGCCCAGTGAAACTGACTTTGGACTTCTGACCTCCAAAATTGTATGAGAATAAATTTGAGTTGTTTTAAGTCACCAAGTTTGTGGTCAATTGTTACAGCAGCAGTAGGAAAATAATAAACAAGTCTTCAAGGGTGCTTGTTGGCATGTCATATTAAAGGTCAAAGCCAAGCCTTCAGGTTCCGTGAGAGATGGTCCAGTGCTGTGGTGAAGAAGGACAGCTCTTGGGCTGCGCTGCCTCTTCGATTGCTCTGCTGCAAAGCTTCTTTTCTGTGCTTCAGTTTCCTCCTTTGTAAAATGGGGAGGAGGAGGATGCTCATTATAGTGTCCAAATTAATCTTCTTTTAGAACATGCATGGCACAGAGCAGCGCTATATATTTATGTATGTATTCATTAATGCCTATGACAGGTTGGCATTGGAAGGATTTTAATGAAGTTCTTCCATTAATTGGAGGTCAAGTTCAACAAGAGTGGTGAAAGGGTCTTTCCCTGTCCCAAAACCACCCCCACAAGTCCCATGCATCGTCTAGGGTCTCTCTTCTGCTTCAGGAGTACCCATCATGTCCAGGGAGACTGAAATGCCAATTGGCACCTGGGTGGCCTCCATTACTACTCACCTTCTTTCCCCAACTTTCTTATAACCAAAGTCCTAAGGAGACCAGTTTCTATGAGACTGTGCAACTGCAGTTTCACGGACCCAGATGGGCACCAGGTATTTGCCCATTGGGGTGACAGTGCTCTCACCATCTCCCCACCATCTCTGGGCCTACTTGGCCAGGAGGAGACACGTGGATGGCCCAGAAGCCATGGAAAGCTGGTTTAGGCAGTTAGGAGGCTGGTAGGGACCAGGGTGGCCCTATGACATGCTGCCCTGGGGCTTCCCTGGAGCTGGGGACTATCGGTGGGGCACAGACTGACCCCCTGGAGTCCACAGAGGGGGAGGGAAAATAACAGACATCCAAGAGGCAGAATTTTAGGGGCATTGATAGACTTGAACACCAGCAAAAAGAACAGATGCCAGCCCATAGCTCTGTCCAGGAAGCAGTCATTATATTGTTAGATAATGGAGAAAGTTTGAGGATTCCAAGTGAGGGGACAGAGTGGCCAGGGCAACACTGCGGCCCTTGAGGGTTCTGAAGCAGAGTTTACTTACCATATGGAATCAAGGTACTCAACCTTTCAACGATTAGTATTAGTACTAGTACAAATCTGCTGAATTTCAGCCTTATATAAAACTCTATTTTGCATTCTGCAGTGGATATTGAAGATACGCTCATTCCATCCATGCCAATCCATTTCTAGTATTTGGTTTTTGTATTGTAGTAACTTGAAAGCTAAAAACTACATTTCCCAGACTCCTTTGCAAACTCTCTTGCAGCTGGGGATCCATACGTAATTTAGGTTCTTCCAATCAGATGAACTTGCATGAGATTTTGATTCAGACTAAGCTTTGAAGAGAGGTAGAGTGTGAGACATCCATTTTGCTAGTGCAAATTAGGCAGAGGTGATGTGGTCCTGGAACCAGAACCAGGATAGCAGCTCACTAATCACAGAGAGGCTACGTTTCCCTCAGTGGCCCAGTTCTGTGGTGTGATTTTGGAAGCTCAGCCTACCACTTATTTTATTCAAAACTCCCAATAACTCAGTATGATAGCTGTACCCCTTGATAAGTCTTTTGCACTTTAAACAGCTGAAGTGGATACTAATATCTGTAACTGAAAACAATAACCAAGTAAATGGTACCAGAAGTGAGATTCAGGAAACAGCTCCCCACAGGGATGTGGGATCTGACTTATATCCAGATGCCTTCAGACATTGGGACACTAACAGTTATGGCACACAGTGGCAAAGCAGTTACTTAAATTGTCACTTGTGGTTGTCTGGAATGAAGTGACACTGAAGGCCATGGCCTTAGAAACCCCAAGGTCTCCTGCAACTAACAATTACAGGGAGCCCAAAGAATACAGAACTGTAGGGTGGCAGCCACTGAGTAGGGTAACTATACACTGGGGAAGGGAGATTTCTAGACCTTTGGAAACTAGTGAATCCAGCTCTGAGCTAGCAAAGCATGGCTTTGTGGGCTACCAGACAAAGTGGGGCGGGGGGGCGAAGGGGGGAAAGTGAGGTTAGTAATAAATGGTGCGTGGTGCCAAGTCTATCTCATAGTGACCCAGTGGACACATAAACTCATCCTGTGACCCAGCGCACACAGGAATTCATCCTGTGGTGACTTCTACAACGCCTAAGTGTATAGTCAGAACAGATATCTTTGGCAAATGGCAGAAATCTCCATTTTTCCAGGTATAGATTCTCCTGGAACACTCTCTCTCTATGAACACAGAAAGCAGTGCCACCATCAGAGATGTGACAGACGCAGGTGGCAATCCCTACCACAAATCCTTTTAACTCTCCTGTTCTACCAGTACCTTCTCAAGACAGACGATCTTAGAGCAGGGCTCCTCAATCTTGGCACTATTGATACTTCGGGCTGGATAATTCTTGCATCGTGGAACATTTAACAGCATCCCTGGCCTCTAGCCACTAGATGCCAGTAGCACACCCTCCCAGTTGTGACAATGCCTCCAGACACTGTCAAATGTCCTCTGGGGAATGAAATGGCTCTTGGTTGAGAAGCACTGAATGACATGAAACAAGCTTAATCAGAGACTGATTCCAATTACAGCCGCTGTTCCAGATATGATTTCTGGAACTAAAAAGAAGCACAATTCTTGTTGAGCTTCTTTGGATTTTGGAGGCAGTGTATCCCATATTTGGGTGTACTGCTCCTGCCATGTACATAGTAATGTATATGGCTTCCAGCTTTGAGTGGGGCCCAGGGCAAGATATGGCTCCCTCTGGTGTAAGCCCTTCTGACTCTTTGACCCAGCTTTAAGTTTCTGGGGAAGATGGGATACTGCCTGGAGCTTGCAGAAGAAAATCATAGCAGAGGTCTCTTGACCACTTTGGAAATAACTCCTCTCTTTTTTTAAGCAGCTCCTGGCTTGCTGCTGAGCCCAGCAGACCCTCCAAGTGACCATGGTACCTCAAATTCCCATCATGAACTCAGTGTTTTCTGATCCTTCAAGTCATACATTTGGGCTTCTGCAGTGACTGTCCACCAGGTCCTGCAGGCACAGGTGAGTTCCATGAGCAGGAAGCTCACATTCCTGGTTCACCTACACCTGTGCACTGCCACCTCCTTCTCAGCTCACACCTGTGGCCTCTTGGGGGCAGAGGTCACTTTTGCCTCTCCTCCTACGCATCGTGCAATGCTTCTGGTTTGCTCCCACTCTTAGAACCTGAAAGGTGGAATCCTACAAGATCATCTTTTCCAATCTCCTCACAGGACAGACTAGGAAACTGATACCTGAAGAGGTTTAGTCACTTCTCCCAATGGTGGAGGCAAATGGTGACCGGCCAGGCCGAGAACTCAGGGATCCTCGCTCATGGTCTTTTTGCACATTTTAAGGTAAAGAGTTGGTGTAAGATTCTCTAGTAATAAGTGATCCTGCATCCTACGTCAGCCCTTTCCTTAACATTTATCACACCCAGAGAAAGAAAACATATCAGTCTGTTACATTTCACAACTTGGTTAAACTTCCAGAAAAATAGAGACAGTTTTGACTATATAACATAAAACCTTCTCATCAGTCCAGGTCTGTTTCATTTCTCCATCCCTAGATGGTTTATCTGGCCTCTTCAAGCTTGTAGGAATCCTTACTCAAGTCCAACGTAATCATAAGCACTCTTTGTCCTAGATTTATCTTAAAACTGACATAAGAGAGTGCATTAGAATTGTAAAAATAATGCTTTGTGCAAGAAATAAAGGGTAAGCCATCTGGAGTTTTGTTTTGTTTAAGATATTAATGCAATTACAAAGAGTCAGTATCACCTGATGAAGCGACTTCATTCCCTACGAAAAATAACATTTATAAATTTCACATAAAATGTACTGGTCTGAGTACATAAAACTTCAAGCCAATTTCAGAAAAGAGTGATAATATTAAAATTCAAAGGTAATTTGCCTCAATTCTTTAACCTCGAGCAGTATGTCCCTAAAATATTTTTAGGCTTCTCCACAAGGTGGAGCTAGTCTCCAAGCAACTCCGTTGCTAAGGATGGATGCATTGGTGTTTTGGAAACGTTCAATCCCAAAGTGTCACTCACCATAGCTGTCTTGATAGGATGGCTCATTTCCTGCAACTCCAGGAATCACTAGTTAAGGTAAAGG
The DNA here is from genome assembly GCF_020826845.1 of Diceros bicornis minor. Lineage (NCBI taxonomy): Eukaryota > Metazoa > Chordata > Mammalia > Perissodactyla > Rhinocerotidae > Diceros > Diceros bicornis. Next base: position 50,559,858 of record NC_080759.1, on the reverse strand, counting down.
ATAAATATTTCTAGCACTGTTTGAGGAGCTGTAACTTCTCAGCCTCTGCTCACTCACGCAGTGGTCTTCAAGTGCAGGCTTGAGCGCTACATCGCCCCAGTCCTCGACTTCACTGGGAAGGCCAGCGTGAAGGGCGTGGGAAGCATGCTGCTCTTCCGTCTTTGTTCCCAGTGATCGGCACTTCCTTAGCCCCCATCCTCTCAGAAAAATGTCATGCCAAGTGTCAGAGGTCTTTAGAAGATTTCCATTAGCTCCAGAGAAGCAGAAAATCTATTCAGGTCTATTTAGATGACAGGCAGGGCAGGAAAGTGAGGACTGGGGAGGCTCAGTCACCTTTGCTGACCAAGTCCTGTGTGCCAGGAAGCCCTCTACGTGCCTCACCTCACTGGACCCCCACAACAATGCTGCAAGGTAGCTTGATTCACCCCATCTTATAGAGGAGAAAAATGCAGCTTTGAAAAGCATCTCACTCTAGGTGACCCAGCTGGAAAGCAAGGGTCCATCTGATTGCAAAGCCTTCAGACTCCTGTACCACACGTGGTCAAGCAGACATCTGTAACCCTACTTAGAAAGCTGGGAGTCCTGTGGCTCAGTCTCACCATGGAGTCCTATATAAAGTATGAAAGTCCTGGAGCCAAAAGTGGCTGAAAAAAATTCTAATTTTTGCTTGACTATCTCCAAGAATATTAAAGGGGGTTCAATTCATAACCCAGAGCAGCATTTCTGAAAAGCCCCTGCCTCTGCCCCTCATTCTCTCACAACCCAACGCTGTTGAAGGATTTCTCACACACAGACCTTCCCTAGCTTCTCTCTCTCCCCTCGCCTCTCTCCTCTACCTTCCTCTTTCTTGGCTCTGACTAAACCCCTCCCCCTTCTTGCCTCTCAGGTGTGTTGCCAGACTGGAAGCTCCAAATTTTCCTTTGGAGGTGGAAGGAATCGTCACAGATCTCTCACTTCAATATCCCATCCCAGGCCAAATGGGATTCAAACACACCTGGACACATGTGGACACGTGAAACGAGCTGAGGAAGTCCTCACAGAGAGTGATTCATAAGAGTTGAATTACTAAGAATTTTAGGGGATTTTCTTTCCTTTCGCTTATTTTGGCGAATGGAGAAAAAGGATCCACAGAAGACTGCACAGGATCTCAGGGGAGAATCAGGAGGGAAGAACAGAAAGGTGTCTCTCCCAGATAATATTTCAGGCCCTAAACTGAGTCTCATGGGAAGAGGCTGCGCATGAGCTCCACGGGAATTCTGCGAGAACTGAGGGGAAAGCTGGTGCAGCTTTGATGCTCATGGGGCCAAGTGTCATCCCTCATGAAAGGAGGGATCGAGCACATTCATGCACAGACACATCATGGCTTCAGTTTTGTGATGGCACCTGCCTCCCAGCCAGGTTATAAGAACCAAGAGATGCCTCGACACTGGAACCCAACATCTTTCACCACTCCTGTGATGGTGAATTTTATGTGTCAACTTGGCTAGGCATGGTACCCAGATATTCGATCAAACACTAGTCTAGTTGTTGCTGTGAAGACATTTCTTAAGTGAGATTAACATTTAAATCAGTAGACTTTGAGTAAAACAGATTACTCTCCATAATATGAGTGGGCCTCATCTAATCAGTCGAAGGCCTTAAGACAAAAAAGATGGAGGTACTCTGAGGAAAAGGGAATTCTACCTCCAGACTGTCTTTGGACTTGAGCTGCAGCATCAACTCTTCCCTGGGTCTCCAGCCTGCCAGTTTAGCCTGTAGAGTTTGGACTTGCCAGGCTCTACAATTGTGTGAGCCAATTCCTTAAAATAAGTCTACATAGATAGATAGATAGATAGATAGATAGATAGATAGATAGATAGACAGACAGACAGACAGACAGCCACACTCCAACCTAGGGCTTTTGCACCCATTGTCCCCTTTGCTGCAGTGGTCTCCCCGATGCATTCACATGGCCAACGCCTACACATCCTGCAAGCCTCCCCTCAAATATCACCTCCATCACTGGGCCTACTCAACCACCCTATTTAAAATTTCAATCCCCCTAGCCATACACAGTTGAAGCTCCTTACTCTTCTCTCACCCTTTTTTCCATGATCATCTTCCAACATATGAATAAAATGTGCTTGTTTCGTATTATTGAGTATTGTCTCCCTTGACTAGAATGTGAGCTTCATCAAGGTGGGGATTTTTTGGTTTAGTCCACTGATGTAACCCAGACCCCTAAAGCCGTGCCTGAGACATGGTAGGTGCTCAACAAGTATGTGTGGAACGAATGAACTCCTCCTTGATCCCACATCCCCAAGCCCAGCTTCTTCCCCTCTCACCACAATGCCTCTAAAGAATGGTTTCTACTCACTATCTGCCACTGCATTCCTCCTTCTCTCTTGAAGTCACCCCAATCTGGCTTTTGTCCCCTCAGCTACACTGAAACAGCTCATCAGAGGCACCAGGAACTCCACGTGGCTCAATCCAAGGGCAAGTGCTGTCTTCATCTTGCTTTCAGCTGTATTTGGCAAATACACCCTCCTTTCTTGAAACGCTTTCTTCACTTGACCCAGGACACCCCCTCTCTGGATTCTGCTCTGACCCACTGGCTTTTCCTTGTCTCACCCTCCAGACCCCTGAAGGTCAAGTTGTCTCAGAGCCCAGGCTCAACCATCTTCTCTGTCTACTCTCACCTCCTAGATGACCTCACTGAACCTTCAAAAACCTATCTCCAACCCGGACCATTCCTCTGAACTCTAGCCATGGAAATCCAACTCACATTCTCCTTGCGGGTGTCTCACAGACATCAAACTCAGCATTTCCCAAATCATGTCCTATTTCCCTGCCAAACCTGCTCCTCCCACGGTCTTCCCCATCTCAGGGAGGGCAGCTCCATCCTTCCAGGTGCTAAGGCAAAAAACCCCGGAGTCATCCTTGACTCTGCTTTCTCTCACCTCCTTTCTCTTCTAATCCATCACCAAATCCTTTCAGCTCTGCTACAAATACATCCAGAATCTGACCACCTCTTGGCTCATCCAACACTACCACTCCTGCCCAAGCTGCCATTATCTCTCACCCAAATTATGACAATAGCTACCAAATGCTTCTACTTTTCCCCTTCTATTTTCCCACACAAACCAGAATTGTCCTTTCAAAATGGAGGTCAAAACATGTTCTTCATAGTAGGTGCTCCATAATCTCCCCATACCTCTTTTACTCCATCCTCTACCACTTTTCCTCTTTGCCCACTCCCCTCCAGGCACAACATCCCTCATCTGTTCCATTAACATGCCAAACACGCTCAGGCCACAGGACCTTTGCACGTGATGTTCCCACGCCCTAGAACCCTGTTTGCCAGTTATCCACATGATTCTCTGAAGTCCTTCAGGACCCTGCTTAAATGCCCCCTTATCAGTGAGGCAACTTCCAACCACCCTATATAAAAAACAAGCCACACCACCCCACCCACTCTCCAGAGTTTTCCAGCCCTTGCTTCATTTATTTTTGTCCATAGCACTTATCAGCAGCTGGCATAGTACATACTCTCCCACTAGAACGGAAGCTAAGGAGGGCAGGGACTTGGTCTGTTGAGTTCACCGCTGTATCTCCAGCACCTGGTTCATAGTAGGCGCTCAGTAAATATGTGTCGATGCTTTGGACATCGGTGGTCTAGGACACACTTTTCTGAAGAAGACTGCACCTAACTGTGAGCTCTTTGGGGCCAGGATCGTGTCTTGTTCACATTTGCCAGTTCTCCTTTCTTCTCCCCCGTCCTCTGCAAGGCTGCTGCCTGGCTGCTGTCATCCTTTCTAGAAGGGGCGGCCCTGAGAGAAAGGCCTCTGTCATCCAGCTTGCGGGGAAGTCTGAAGAGCTTCAGACAGAAAGCTATGTTTTCCACCCAGCTTTCTCAGTACTGACAGATAAATATTTTGATCTCCATCAGTCTGACATCGCCTTGATCTCTCTATCCTTCCGAGTCAAGGAGAGAAAGGGGGCGATTATTTGTCAGCCCCTCACTCCCAAATTAGTTCCCTCCATCTTCTCACTCGCCACCTCGTCCCACCCCATCTTTCTCAGACTTTTGGTGTCTGTATAAACAATCTCCATCTCCTGATCTTCCAAAAAGGGCACAGCTGGCAGGTTAGGCAATCCTTCCTAAACCTGGCAGACATATGAATTATCTCAGACGCTTGGGAAAAATACAGATTCTCGAGCCTAGTGCAAAGCCACCGAATCGGAACCATTGTGCCAAGGGCCCAGAAAGCTGTATTTTTCCTGACCCCCAGTTGAGGCTGACGCAATCCCCCAGCAGCAGCCCCACGTCAGGGTGAGGGTTCCAGGACCACCAGCAGAGTGAATACAAGTGCTCAGCCCCTCCCATTCTGGAGGAAGGCGAGGATATCTTTCAAGAGTTTTATTCCTCTTTATTGAGCTTATGGGCAGGTGCGGCGCTCCAGGAGACACCCCCACAGTTGCTGGTTCCCATCCAAACCTGGAGGCTGAAGTTGTTAAATAGCTGGCGCAGTGGTTCTCAAACTTTGATGTCTCAGGAACCCTTTACACTCTTAAAAATTATCAAGGACCCAAAGAGCCTGGGTTATGTGGGTTATATCTATTGTTATTTAATGCATTAGAAATTAAAACTGAGACGTGTTTAAAACACAAGAATACACAAGCACACATTCCATCAGCCATCAGAGCAACGGCACTGCCACACGTCACGGAGCCACTGGACAGCAACTCCACAGGCAAGATGTCTTAGGATAAGTATGAACATAGTTTTGACCTCAGGGATGCCCTGAAAGGATTTGAGGCCCCTTCCCCACAGATCCTGGACCACACTTTGAGAACCTGTGGGCTACGGGAACGGGCAGAGTCCCCAGGCTTCCTGCAGGAAACTGATGGATGATGAGCAAACTCTGGCTGATATTATTTCTTGCTTAGATTGGAAGCAAGGAGAGTTCTCAAAAATGAAATCTGTAAGGCAATCAGCTCAAGTTTCATGGAAGCTGCAACATCGGAACTATTCCAAGCTTGCCTCTTGCTCAACCCCTCGGACAATTTTCAGACTCAAGTGCTGGCACCCACAGAAAATACCTATTGTAACAGGCAGAATAACGGCCCCCAAAGATGTCCACATCTTAACCCCCAGAACCTGTGAATATGTTAGGGTACATGGCACAGGGGAATGAAGGCTGCAGATGGAATTAAGGTTGCTAATCAGCTGACTCTAAAATAGGGAGATTATCCTGGATTATGCAGGTCAGCTTAATGTAATCATACAGGCCCTTAAAAGTGGACGATAGAGGCAGGAGAGGGGGTCAGAGAAAGAGATGTGACTAAAGAAGAACGATCAGAGAGATGCAACATTGCTGGCTTTGAAGGGGCCACAAGCCAAGGAATGTGGGCAGCCTCTAGAAGCTGGAAAAGGCCAGGGAACAGATTCTCCCCTAGAACCTCCAGAAAGAATGCAGCCCTGCCAATGCCTTGGTTTTAGCCAGGTTAGACCTGTGTCTAATTTCTAACCTAGAGAACTGTTGATAATAAATTTGTGTTGTTATAAGCCACTAGGCTTGTGGTAATTTGTTACGACAGCCATAGGAAATTAACTTACCTGTTAAAGCTGTGTAGCATTCGAACCCTGCAACTAACAGGAAACTGCCCAGAGAACCCTGAAGGAGGGATGCCTTCCTGTGGGCAGAGCTTCGAAGAAACAGACCAAGCAAGGAGCTCACAGCATTGGCCAGTCAGCAGCAGGATGCCATGAGAATCCCTGACCCGTCATCCTCCTCGATCCCCTGTCCACAAATGGCTTATGCTCTGAACCTGTGACCAGTCCACAGTGGTTTCACTGAGGTTTCTGATCCTTTCAGTGTTTTTCAAATGGGCATTTGGGTTTCAGTGGCCCTGTTCCCCAACCCCAACCCCTATGACATTACATCAGTTGTCTTGAGGATGACTATCTAATTTCACACTTCATTCCCAGCTCTAGAAGCACTCCCTGGCCTGGATCATGACCACACCGAAGGAATGCCCACCATCAGGAGACCTGGAGACATCACCACTAAGTGCAAAAGCTGGACACAACTTCAGGTTGTCTCCTGTTAGGGGCAGAGGGGTTGGGGAGGCAATGCATTCATTATGGAATGAATGTTGGAAGGAGTACGTGTGTGCATTCTGAGCAGCCCAGCAGCCCAGAGACAGAAAATCATGTATCAACTGGTGTATCAGCCCAGAACAGAGTACAGCCCCCTCCACCCTGGTAACCTCCCCTCTATGGCCTCTAGGCCACTGGGAGTCATTTCAGAATGGCCTGGCCCCTCTACCCCACAGGGGTGGTTGGATCAGAGAACACCTGACCCAACTGGAGAGATTCCCTTCCTGGAATTTGGAATTAGAACTAAGAGAGAATCACCTCTTTGGTGGTTGCAATTGTGAAAGCTCAGAAACTAGGGGTTGGCTTCCTCCGCCTACATGCAGACTATGGACGCAAACAAAGCCAGTCTTCAGAAAGAGAGAGACGAGAATGAAGCAGAACCCCATGTGTGCAGAGATGAGAGTCTGGGTCACCTGCCAGTCCTGGCTCTTGCACCTTTCTCAGATCCAGCCTCATTACTACCCACACTATGATTCCCCGAGACAACCCTGGCCCATTCCTGGCCCATTCCCGTTTCTCTCCTTCTGTTGGTTTAAGTTTCTTGCAACTGAAAGAATCCTAATCCATATGCGACATCACTACTATAAGGGCATGGAATCCTCCAGGAAGCATTTACTAGAAAACATATTAAGCTCTAGAGCCAATATTTCTTTAGTTCCTCCATAGTTTCTTGTGAGCAGCATCTGGGGTCAACGCGCTAAGCAAGGTCATTGGGTCGCACCCATTCATGCACCACCTTTCGCCCCTCAGCCTCAGCTGTCTCTGGGGCCCTGGACCACTTGTTCTGCCCCAGCTGCCAACTGCTGCGTCCAACTCCGGGTGGGCACTGACCACTTTCTCATGCACATGACCCCCCATCTTTCACTTCATGCCCAGACTGCATGCTTCTCTCCTCCTGCCCCAGGGCTTCCCTGTTGCCACAGGACACCTGGAATCTGCTTGTCACCCACGATGCACAACCAGAAGAGCAGGGGAATTAGTGTCAATGAAGCAAACGTTCACCAATGGGAAAGTAGAGCATGAGATAAATTCTCTTCCTTCCACCTACTGGACTGCCGGGGTTCATGTGGCCTCATGGCAGATCGTCCCACCAGACTGGCACCTGGAAGCGGCCAGCTAAATAACACGCCCTCATATTGGTTCTCCCTCCTTCTCTACCTCCCTCCGCGTTCCCTCCCTCCTGCTTCCCTGGGATTGCACTCCTAATAAATGGGTAAAACAAATCCATGCCTCGGGCTCTGCTTTTTAGGGAACTCATTCCAAGATGTTCTTGATTTAAAGGAGGTCTATGGTAAACTTAGAAGCTGAATATGGTAGAGATGAAAAATTCCTGGCGAGTTTTCTTTTTTTGTAACTGAAAATGCATTCGGATAGTATAGTAACTGAAACACAAGACATAAAACAATTGATCCCCCTACGAATGGGTTACACCAAGAGTTACTTTGGTAACATATCCCCAATCCATTTCTCATACAAGAGAATGAAAGATCATATTAGCAAATAAACTCAGTTTAATGCCTCACTATCCACCAAATATGAGAGAATGTAATAGGACGCTTCAGTGGAGACTCCTCAAATAATGACTACTTTTGCCTGGAGAAAAATGAAGACATAGTGTTCATTTATAACACATATATAAACCTGTCAGTTGCAAACCAAATCCAAAAAAGGCCAATTCAAGGAAGCCACTCCCTGGGCAGCCACTAGGTGGGGAGTTTTAACCACTCCTTGGATTCTTTGCCTCCTTAAAGAGTCACTCCAGGATTGGCTCTGCTCTTATTCTAGTTGATCAGAATTTGCTATTTTGACAAATTGAAATTTACATGCAATAATCTGAGAATTTAAGAAACCTCTAAATTTAAAAAGTTTTAAATTGTTTTGTTATAGATACAATAAAAGTAGGATACGTTTATATCACAGAGAATGTTTTACTTGTCCATTAGCTGTGTGTAGTTTGGTACTACTACTTTAGCTCCCTACTCTTGAGAGGGAGGCATTTTTATTAGAGAGTGTTTGATGAGGTCTTTGGTTCACTTTAATTTGAGGGGTATATGTGTGTTTGCTGTCTAAACAAGGTGTTTTGGTAAACAAAAAATCTCCTAGAACAGCATTTCTCAGATGAAGCCAGGGCAGAAGTGGAGCCCAAGGGAGGTAGAAAGGGCCAGGGAGTCGAGGGTGTGCTGCTTGTAGGACGGGAGGAGAAGCTGAGCGATACTGGGATAACAACCGCCAATATACATTTCCTTGTAATTATTAATATGAGAAATACTTTCCAACAAAACCTTTACAGCTTCACAATAAGAGATTCATAAAATAATTTACTGTACAGTTATACAACGCAATTTATGCACCCCTTAAAAATCATGTTAAAGCAGCATTTTAATGAAATTGAAACATGTTTGCGATATGTTGTAAAATGAAAAAAAAATCAGGCTCCAAAAGTACGTGAATCAATTTTTGTAGAAAAATTAAAAATAAATAAATGAAGAGTACATTATATGTGGGGATAGAGAAAGACTATTGATAGTGATTATTTCTGAGACTGAGATGTAGGCTGACTTATTTCACATTCTTTTTGCTTATCTGTATTTCCTAGTTTTACTTCTGTCTTGTTTTTATTTTAATTACTAGCATTACTCTCTACTAGGCCCTGTTCTAAGCACTTTATAAATATCATCTCACTTAATCCTCACATCACGCCTATAAAATAGTTACTATTACTATCCCATTTTTATAGATTAAAACACTGAAGCACAGAGGGTCAAGTCACCTACTCGAGGTCACACAGCTAATGAGTGGTACAGCCAGGATTCAGACCCAGGAAATCTGCTTCAGATCCTGCATGCTTAACTAATAAAACAAGAGAGGAAAAAAAAAAAAAACATAAAGAAAAAGGAAAGAAGGAAGGAAGGAAGGGAGAAAGAAGGGAAGGAAGGAAGGGAGAGAGGGAGACAGGAAACTGTGTGCTACAAGGAAACAACAACATTTGCTTTAAAAAAATTTTTAAAGCTGTGTAATGCCTCTAAAATGTTATTATTAAAGGGAATCTGGGTTTTTTTTAAAGGAAAACTGTAAACTGAAAAGTAGGTAACAAACATTGAAATGGTTAATCCCAAATAAATTAGCTGCAAGAATACAGAAACATGTGAGTAAAATGTCTTAAATAAGAGGCTTTAAAATTTTTTTTTTTTTCCTCTAAATCCTCAAGCTGGCTGCTCCCCCTCCAGGAGCACAATAGGTGTCCAGGGGCTGGATTGACACCTCTACCTACAAGTCTGGATGCCGCCTCTCTAGAGCGTGTCTCAACCTGACTAGCGTGAAAGCCATCATTTTTTTTTTAACTAAGTAAAAGAAAACCAAATTGTAAAAACCGAAAAACAGAAAAGGAGAGGAAAGGCTTAACACTCAAGCTGAAAGTATGACAAACCTTAAGTCTAAGTTCACACTCCTCACGTGTGTGTTCTTCAAGACCAAGGCTGAAAGAGAACAAATGAAGTCTATGTCTGCAGGAAATCAAACCAACTGCCGCTCTGCTCAGCACCACGTGAGGAGGGAAAGTCGCCTGAATTATTCCCTCTGTATAGACACACGCTTCTCAGGTAGACCCAGACCCAAGGGGACGGGGTGGGGGTTGGAGGAGAGGAAGGAAGGGAAAAGGGAGAGGAGGAAGTGGAAATGGAGAAGGAGCAGGAAGAAGCTGGAGGAATGAGGAAGAGCGGTGAGAGAAAGGAGGGAGGAGGCAGAAGACAGAAAAGAGAGGGATGTGACGGAGAGCTCTTCGTTTTTCTGCTACTGGGCTTTACGTGTTGAGGAAGGGGACACAAACATACGAGGAAACTCATGAAGCCTAAAAACAGGAAGAGAACTATTTCTCTCTTTTCCTCTGTCCCTCAGCGCAGACTTCAGGCAAAAATCCCCACCTGCAAAGGTGGTGAATGTGTCTTTATCTCTTAAAAACATGATCAGGATTAAGTTTTGTGAAGAGATCTGAGTGTCGTATGTAACAAGCATTAAGCAAAATCCTTGATTTCACTGCAATATTCTCCAGTACACAAAGCAGGAATTAACAGACTTTTAAAAAAAAGTAATCTTTATATAAATAAAGCAAGTGCTGTTCAGGAGATGAAGACTCAACCCCAAAAAGCTGCAAAGTCGCGTCACAATCTCACAAAGAATGCGACAAAAGTTCATTTTGTTCATTCAGTTCACCCACTTACCTACCTTCCAGGAAACAGGTATTTTTTAAATAGGATTCAATTGTTTTAAAAGCATATTGTTCACGTCACTGCAATTGCCAAGTCTTGTTAAAAGGAGCTCTCCACTCCACACAACGGAAGGTTCGTCTGGCAGGCATCCTCACAAGACAGGCTGGGTGGCCGTTGCTATTTGAGCCGCAGGAACAGGTATTACTGAGCTGAATTGAGCAGCTTTGAACGGCTTGGAATTCTTCAAAACCCCAACATTCCACATGTGATGACTGATTATCCTCATTTTCTCCCCCATGAGCATACAAATCCCAGACCCCAACCAAAAAATCTGCCATATTCCCAGATTATCCGCAAAATTGCACATAGCGCATTTAAGAAATTCAGAGAAGGAAAAAGACAAAGGTGAGAATGAAGGAAGCCCATGATATCTCTTTTCAGAATTTTTAAATCAGTGTTTTAAAAGATCATTTGCACCTAATCTTTGCTCTTTAGCCTTTGACCAAAATATAAAAATTTTAACCTAATTTCTTTGCACTTACTAATTTACTAGTGATGTGTTAGGCCCTATTTTACTTCATTTTGGTGCCAGGGGCCTGAAAACATGACTTTCAAAGTCTATTTTTAAGAAATTCCACTGCCAGAACACATTTTTATATCCGAGCGAGTCCCTTGTAATGGAGCTGGACTTACGTAACATACTTAATGAAGAATTGCCAAGCTATTGGTATTCCACGCCCATCTAATGTTATTTCCCCATTCTAAAAGGAGATCAAGAAGATAAGAATACATTATTAGCCATTTTTAAATCTTTGTATAGGGCATATATTTGCACACAGTGACCAAGACATAATTAAAACTCCCAAAGTGAAACTTAATCAGCCTCTCACCTTCCTAAACCAATCATCACGGCAGAGGTTGCTGGACAGTGACCCAGATACTTCTTTAGAGGCCTGAATGATCCCAGAAACACCAAAGCTCTTTTCTGAGAAGTGGAGATCTATTTCTGTTATTCATTAACACCCTTAAAGCGTATATAAGCCAATGAAATGGCAATGGGGAGTCACAAACACAGGGCGTGATTAACATCCTCAATGAATGGACGCCCGCCCTTTTCCTTGGCGGTACCCGTCAACACATGCTTAGCTTTAAAATGGAGAATCTAGAATTCTAACAAAGATAAAATTAGGTCCCAAAGTCATTGAAGCTAATGAACAAATGTAATCATGATGCAGATGCTTCAACATGTTTCAGAAAGAAGTTAAATACGCTGTTTTTTATTACTCTCTCTAAATTTTCTGTTTAAGTAGGTGGAACATATTTTAAAGGTAAATGAAGTGACTGGGAGGGATTTCTCATTTTTAAGTTTCTAGGCCTACACAAGCCTGGGAAAAGGGTACTGGATACCCAAGTGTTCTGACATTAATTTTTTCAGCAAAAAGAAAATCAAATATTCCACCCATTCCATTATTAACTGTAAAGGTAACAAAATGTAGATTACATAGAATTTAGTCTCATGACAAGACTATTCGATTAATAAGCATTTTAATTGCATAATATACTCAGCACTGGGCTACAGTTAGGCATAGATGTTTCCCCTAATAGCACAAGAGAATAAACAAAATGAATCCTATACTCCAACCTTAAAAAAAGTTTAAAAAGCATGAGCACAGTTATAAAAAGATTTGCTTCATGGATGGTTCTGGAATCAGCTTCGCTAATTTATAGTCACACTCCATGCAATGAGATACCCAGAAGTCAGTTGTGATGTGCTAGCCTCTTGAGATCTAGATGAATCTGGCCCAAGCTCCCATTCCGTGCCCTCCTCAAGATTTCGGCAGCCCCCTAGGGGGCTGAAGGGCTCAAGATCACCTCCAGCTCTGAGCTTTTTCCTCTGAGGGGGCCAGGTGTACGACACAGCCCATTGCTCAAATTCCATGAAACAACAAAGTGGCTCATAAATATAGCAGACCTGCTCATAGAACAATTTCCAAATGAACCCTAAGCATTCCCATTCTCAGGCTTTCTGCCCATCTCACACTTGAGGGATCTTTCCGTGACTCTGCCACTGCACATGTCCAGCCTCCATCTTCAGGCATCCCCCAGCCTTCCTCCTGAGCAGCTCCATATCTCCTCCACCTCTCACCTACTCACCCACCCTGCCAGACAGGGAACTTGCTATAAGCCATTCTCCTGGGTTGTTCTGGCTTTCCCCTCAGGTCTCATCTCCTATCTCTAGTGACTTAACTGGAGTTTGTCTGTTTTTCCCAAAGACAATTTCCTTCCTCAAAAGGAACTGTGATATTGAGATCATTAATATTTACGTAGACCTTCCTGAAAAAGGTCAGCGTCAAGTACCATCATCAATTCTGTAATAGCTAAAAAACTAAGATACATTAAAGAAATACAGACCTTTAAAATCATGACTATAAGAAACTTCAGTGAAACAGTCATACCGTGAAGAACAAAGGGGAGTAGAACCCTGTTGTAAAATGACTCATTACGCATTACAGATATGAAAAGACACCTAACCCTGGACACAACTACATATCATCAAAGCCTGCCATGACACGGAAAATAAGGTTATCCTATTCTTCAGCATTATTATTATAAAGGAGCCACCAGAGATCTGACAGTCTTCTCCACTAATAAGCTTAGATGGAAAAGGAATCCTAAGTTGGTTGGGGAGGAATGACCTCAATTTGAAAGCTCTTCACCAGGCTCTGTCTCTTTTCTCCAAGACTGCTGCTCTCCCAATTTGTCTGTCTGCTGCCATTACCACATTTGCTATAACACTTCTACCTGCATGGCTAGCTGTTCACTTCCTTAGGTTCACTTGGAACAACTGTGTAGGTTCATTGCCACAATCCATCTTCAGCAGCATCTGTCCATCACACGAGTGGCAGCAAACCTGAGTCAATGCAGGCTGACCGACCACGTTCCAGGAGCTCCCAGTCACACGCCTGTCATCAGACAGGACTCCAAGTGGCTGATGGAGGCGTATTTGAAGCTCTGGCCCACACTGATCCCCACCATGCTGTCCACGACATGATAATCCCATGCATTTTGTGCTGGGTTGGTATTCATTTTAACTTGTTTAGGGTTTTCAGCAGTGTTTGGCATGCTTGTCTTCCCAACAAGACGGTTAAACGTTTTTGAGAACAAAGACCCGTATCTTCAGTTTTTAAGTCTCCCACATTGCCTTGTAGAGTACAGCACATTCAATGGACATTTAACAAATGATGCCTGATGCCCCCACCGCCTAAGCCAGCCAGAGGGAAAATTGTGACAAAGGGAAAATTAATCTTTGGTTCCTTCCTTCCTTCTCCTTCTCCCCTCCCATCCTTCCAGAGCCATAGTTCTCAAGTCACCCACTATAGCACTTATTTAGGCCAATGTGGGGTGGATCTCAATTTAGTGGGGCCTGAGGCTTATGCAATTTGGGGAGTCCCACATTAAGAAAGAGAATACAAAATTAGGCATTAAAGTGGATTTTTACTTAGAAAGAAAAAATAAAATATAACAATTACAAATTTTTAAAAGCTGACAACACAAAATCCAGAAAAAAAAATAACAGAATATTTTTAACTTCCTGAAAGACTTCTATATCAAAAAAGATATAAATAGAGATAGGTTTTTGGCTGCAAACTCTTTGATCCCCTCTTCATTCAACAGCTCTGTAATATCTTCTATAGAGTGAATACAAAGATAATTCAGTCCTTCCTCCAGCAGAGTTGATTGAAATTTGTCTTTTATTATGGAGAGATGGGATGCTCAAAACACGTACATTCCCACACAGGTCTACTGGCTCTTTGTAGCACAGTTTACAGATTTGTACCCTACAAATACAGGATTCTGATGAATTTTATTTTGCACAATTCCTATCATAATAGAAAAAAAATGTATCATGTGTTTATAATTGTATCACTTCACTATCAAGACTAGTCCTGACGGAAGAGAATTTCCATTTTTGAATAGACATTGACGAGAACCAAATTCTCTACTTTCGGCACATCTGCTGATTAAAGGTGTTTTCCATAGACTAGCTTCTAGCCCATCCATTTCAAACCTAGTCTCTCCTCCATGGATCACATAATTCCATGCTGGGCACATTCACATTGAATGTGACCTCAGCCCTGGATCTTCAGATCATGACTCTGGAAGAATGGACACAGCAGGAGGAAGGAGAGTAGCAGGAACATATATAGCAAAATATATTTGTGCTAGCGCTTCAATATATCCTATAAAACTAAAGGGAATGTTTTCTCATCTCAGCTTCCCCTTAACTGGATCTAAAAAATACCTATTGCCACGCCAACTCCACGGGACAACAGGGGAAGCTGGATGAAAGAGAAGTTAGAATGGAAAGAGTTAATTGCAATCAATATCTCCTATTTCTGCAAATTTTACAAAAACATCTGTCCATGAACACATTGGTTGGCCCTTCTCATGTAAGCAAGGGGCCCTGAAACCTAAGCTTCATTAGTTTTACTGTAAACCCACCTCTAGACTATCCATTCTGAGTTGGGAAAGTGAGTAATATTTATTAAGTACCTTCTCTTACCTTGTATTTTACATTTACTAACTCATTTTGTTCTAAATATTACCTTGCAAGGAAGGTAATATTTCCATTTTATAGATGAAAACATTGAGATGTATAGAAAGTTTCTAAGAGGATATTCAAAAAAAACTATTGAAATGATTGCTTCCAGTGAGGGTGCTGGTGGACAGGGCTGGGCTAAAGACATACTTTGAATTGTACGCCATTTTACATTATGTGAGGGGTTTTTTTTTCCCATTAACTACTTTTTAAATTAAAAATTATATACAATATATTTGAAAGAATAAGAATTCATACTAAGAGGAAAATTATTAATAGATTGATGCATTATATCACTGTTACATGTTGAATTGTGTCCCCCAAAAAAGATATGTTGAAGTCCTAACCGCCCAGCACCTCAGGATGAGACCTTATTTGCAGTTTGAACCGAGTTAAGATGAGGTCATTAGGGCAAGCCCTAGCCCAGTGTAACTGGTGACCTTATGTGAGTGAGCATCCTTCCCATTGAGAGTGGGGTCTCCACCCTACAAACGGGGAAGGGAGAGGTTGTGACTGTTCTGACCAATAGATTACTGCAGAAGTAACTTCCAAGTCTAGGTCATAAAGGTCACAGCTTCACCTGGCTTTCTGGAATACTCTCTCATTGAAGATTTCGGCCACCATGAAAGCAGCCAACTGCCCTGAGGCTGCTTTGCTGTGAGGAAGCCCGTGTGGAAAGACCACATGGAGCCATCTGAGACTCATGGAGAGAGATGCCACCCCAGCCCCCAAACACCAAAGGAGATTCCCTCGTAGGGGAGCAGAATTTGCCGCCCCAAAACGTGTCTCTTTGGCTTGATTATTTTTAAGAACAAAAGACTCAGGAAGAAACTTTGACCTTCCCCCTAACTGCCTAAAAGAATTTAAGATAGAAGGCCTGTTCCAGGAAGGAGCTGTCACCATAGATAACCATAGTATAATACGAACTAGGTGTGGTAGACAGGGAGGAACCCAGCAAGGCCCATTGGATCAAAGTCCTCTCCATGTCTCATTGTCTCTGTAAGGCACGGCAAACATTTGCTTACCAAACATTTGCTTTTCCATCTCCATGTGAATTGCCTCCCTCGCCTTTGACATCCCAAACCACTACCCTCAACATCCTCCTTTGTCCTTAGCTGAAGATGGTGTTTAAGGTGGTGGCTTTGGCCATTTTGGCAAGTTACTCAGTTTTCCTGGGTTTCTCCCATGTATACGTGTTATTAAATTTGTTCGATTTTCTCCCGTTACTCTGTCTCATGCCACTTTCTTAGACCAGCCAGAAGATCCTAGAAGGGTAGAGAAAAATTTCTCCCTCCCCTACAGTTGGTGACAAGGAGGGGAGAAAACTTAAGTGGCTGGATGCTGCTCACTCCAAGACCACTGCAGCTGCGAGATCCTGGACCTCTGACAAGAGCCAGCAGGAGGTAAGAGTTCTTACCAGTCAGTCTCCCGGCTCTCTGCCTGCAGGGTCCAATGGAAGTGAGAGTGGTGAGTTTATTCCTTTTCTAAATTTAGATTAGCAGGAGAAAATATTTGTGAAGCTAGTTTCTTGGACTCAGCAACTCTGGGAAATTTGGTAGAGTTCTCCTTGGTTTTTATTGCTCCTTCTCCCAGAGATGCACACTGTTTTTCCTTGTCTCTGTCTTTTGTGTCATTTGTCATAAAAAGGAAAAACCATAGGGCAGGACACAGGCATAGGCCCTATAAGCCTGCTGTCTGGGCTGGTCTAGCAGTCTGGTGCTGGCTTAATAGGCACCTCAGCTATAAGCTATTGCTAAGGGACATCTTGGAAGCCAAAGCTGCAAAATTGGTGGGCAGGGGTCAAGCATTTAAGAGCCGTTAGGGCACTCACCACCTCAAGAAGACAATACACAATCCCCAACCCCATGGCACATCCTTCTGAGGTATTAGTTTGGCTCCAAGAGACCCAATGCTCAGCTAAAGCTGTTATGTGCATATAAGGAAAAAAAAAATCGGATCATGTTTTTCCTTTTATCTTGTTGTGTCTTGAGGGCCTGGCTTTGTGACCAGTGAAAATATCGTCTCTGGCCTCTGCTACGCAGGAAGCACACACCAGCGCACACCTCGGCAAGCAGTCGAATGGACTGGGGTTCTGAGGCGCACTCTCTTTGTCCGGCTATGTCAGCCCTCAGGGGAGTTTGTCATGAGGGGTACCAGTCCATAAGGCGCCTTTGTTGCCTCAACCTTCACTGCTTGCTAACGCTGTTTTCGCCACGCCATGCTGAATGCCTGTGCAATGAAGGCCTTTGCTTTCTTAAACTATTTTTGGGAGCGAATTTTCTGGATCTCGTGAAGGCTGCTTCTTTTGCATTCTCTTTTGGGGATGCCTCTTACCTCCATGGTTAAGCCATAAAAGGCTTATTGGTTGAAGTCACTATTAAGATCCTACTCATCAATGGCCAAACAATGGGTCCTTAAATTGGAAACACTTCTAAATTGGGAAAATTTTTAGAGAGCTCTCATCATAAACAGTTGTTTTATTGGTACCTATGGAAAGATCAAATTAAAAAGAAATACAAAGAACTAATAACTAACCTTGAGAACTTAATAGAATTTGGGGTCTCAGCTTCCGCTCACGGTATTACAGATGCTAATGAAAGCATTAAGTTAATTAACAAGAGAATGGAAAGAAGCCAAGGAGAGAATAAAGGGACACTTCCCAACAAGGTGGAAATTTTTTAAAGGGTTATTAGGAAATAACGTAAATAAAGCAAACATTGAAAGGGGGGAAAACAAAGAGGAATCAGAAAGAGAAGGGTCATGGGACTCATCTCAGCAGGATGGAAATCTTTAGATGGTTATTTAAAAACAGGATGAATAAAATGGACATTAATGGAGTTAATACAAAGGTTTTAATACACGACTACCTAAGGTTGGGTGGGCCAAAGGGACTCCCTACCAGTCCCCACAACATTAAAGAGCCCCAAACAAGTCTGCTCTATTTACCCCAGTTTGGAGATATTTAAAAACCTGGAAGGTAGAGATCACAATGAGAAGCCTGACCAACAATTGCTTGGGGCAACAGTGAGGCCGGTTAATCACGTTAAAGACTGACAAAAGGGCCAGGATCCCTTGGCTCGACCTCTCAGTGGGGATTCAAAGCGTTTTACACAGGAATGGGTAAAATGATCGGTAGATGGAGAGGAGAAATTTCCAAGACTCCTTGATGCAGGGACCCCATCAGCTATAGTACCAAAACCTATTGATGGGACTCAGGCTACAATTAGATTGAGAAAATGTAAAAGTGTAAAGTTTATAGGATTAAAAAATTGGAATGTTTGAGCTAGTATTATACGAAGAAGTCACGTCAACTTTGCCTGAGTGTTGTATGGGAATAGATGCTATGTCTGTCCAGGAATGCCTCCTCTACCCAATATTATAAGATCAAGACTTGTTGATGGAGTCCTAATAAAAGCTATGATTAGAAGAATAAGAGTGGATGGAACTAAGATGAAATTCTGTAGGAGAACTGGTGTATTTAAACAGCCTTTATGTGAAGTGATTGCATCTCTTCCGCCTGATTGGATATATGGGTTGTGTTATGGGGATGGACATTGTGTTTCACTGGGGAATGTTTCCCCTGCCTGATATTGTACAACAGAGGGCATATAAATTCGCCCTTTAGGCAATGTTAATTAAACATGCTAACAGGAGTCAATAAGGTTGCCTGAGCCCATACAGTGTGAGACAGAAACTGGAGACTGATATGCCACCGCTAATAGGAAAGATAATGGAAGCCCACCTGCAAGGTGAATTGGTCTAGGATTGAATTGTGCACTCATGAAGAGAGTCTTTGTTAAACGCTTTGTGCAGACTTTTTATTTTTTCCCCCCCCAAAGCCCCAGTAGATAGTTGTATGTCATAGCTGCACATCCTTCTAGTTGCTGTACGTGGGACGCAACCTCAGCATGGCCAGAGAAGCGGTGCGTCGGTGCGCGCCCCGCAGTGCGTCGGTGCGCGCCCGGGATCCGAACCCAGGCCGCCAGCAGCAGAACACGCGCATTTAACCGCTAAGCCACAGGGCCGGCCCATGTGCAGACTTTTTAAAGTTGTTGTACATTGTCCTGAAGTTTTAGAACTTAAAAAATCTTTTGATTTACCTCTTAGTAAAAAACTCCCTGATATAAAGAAACAAATTAAAGAAAATGTAATTGGATGAACAGATCAGCCTTTTGATATCATTCAGGCTACAACACAAGCATTTGAGAAATTAAAAGCAACTATCTTTGTCCTGCAAATCTCTACAAAATCAGAAATGTAAACATAGCCCACAACTGCCTGAGACTGATCCCAGTTAGCTCAATTGATGCAACCTAAAAAAAAAAGAGAGAGAGAGGAAATGTTTGGAAATTTGGCAAATTTTTTTTTTAAAAATCTTAAAAGTTCTCTCCACAAATATTAGTAAAAAGATTTAACAGGTGAACTTAACTCTTTCCAACTGCTAAAACAAAATTTGGATCCAATTATTCTTTTATAAATTTTATAAATGATTTTTTTGAAGTTTTATAAATGATTCCTATGAAATTCTTTTATAAACTTTATAAAAGTTTTGTATTGTACCTAATTCATAGCAAAAATTGAACAGAAGCTATACGGTCTATGTCTGTCTGTGTGTTCATGTATGCCTATATATATATACATACATATATATGTTGTAAATGTGAGATACTTTTTTGTCTCTGGATGGTATGGCCAAAATTAAGAGCTCTATTTAATTGGCTGAAGGTAAACACTTATATAAATTATTTCTAAATGTAATAGAAACTAGCTCAAATGTTTTTCAAGTTAAATGATATAAAATAATCTTTGGTAAATAAAAGCTTATTTAAGTTTGTTGGTTTGATTGAAATAGGCATGTCCCAGAGTTATCAGCATCAGATATGATGCAGACGTGCAGCCTTTATTTTACCTGAGTTTTTTACTCAAATAAGCTTCTGTTATCTCTGTTACAAAATTTGTCAGCAAAAATAATAACTTAGAATGATAGCTAATTTTGTCTAATGTCTCATGAAGTTTTTGTGGGTAATCTAAACAAAATTGTTGGGAGCAAATGATTTAGATAGATGTAAGTGAGATAAGAGTTTATAGATAATTTTTATTTAACAACAATTATATTGTTAAATATAAAAATAATTCTATTTTATGGCATGTGTCCTTAAAATAGCTTCAAAAATCTTTTTGGTAACTTGAAACCTTAGAGTTTTGCTAAATTAAGTTAAATTAGAGCTGATTAAGTTAAGTTAGAACTAGTGCATGTTTTCAGTAAAAGAAGGTACAAGGAATGGATATATTTTTGTTTATTTTGTTAAGAAAGTAAATTTGTCCTAAAGTAAAACTGGTTATAGGAAAGAGGAAAATAATTTTTGTTCTAAGGAGAGGCTAAGAACGAGGGAAGGCATGGGACAAATTCTGAATGTAAAAAAGAAAGTTATAGTAGGTTTGTGGAAGAGGAACCCTGAGAAAAGAGTTTTGTGCATAGTCAAGTTGGCTAAGATTGGAATGAATTTAGTCAAATAAATGAGTTTTAATATCAAAAGAAAGCTAGAGCAAAATTAGAATTTGGTTTTCTCTCTCTTAAAAGTACAGTTTTCTTGGACTTTTAGTCTGCTCTTGATAATGAGATTATGAAAGGTTTTTCCTTACCTTTGAGTCAGTTTATCTAAAAGGCAAGGATTCTCATGTTTTGTGAAAATAATTTCCTATGTTCAGAAAGCTGAGGCTTCTCTATTAAAAGAGCTTAGGTTTTTTAACTGTTTAACTTTCTGTGTTTTGCCTTTAACATCTTCTGTTGTCACTTTGGTTAAATGAATAAGTAAGCATTGTTTCACAGTGACCTATGATCCTATTTGACCAAGAGTTTTTAAATCTTTTGATATTTTTTGACAAACTTCCCAAAATTCAAATCCTAAATAAAGTCTTTCTGTTGACCTGAAAGTAACTTTGAGAATTTTCAGTGAGTCCCTGGGACTTCTCAAAGAATTTGTTCTCTCTTCCTATAAAGAGGGAGATGTTAAACTAATTAGGCTTATTTGGTATGTTAAATTGCATGGGAAGCACTGTCAAATAAATGACAATAAACCATCTTAGGTTATATTGCATGGGTAAATGTTATTAATATACGTGTTCTAAAAAAATCTACATAAAATTCCTAAAAATCTGACACGCCCTAGTATAATTCAAGTTATTATCTTAAAATGTGTGTTACAAAAATAACCAAATTTCCTTGTCAATTGCATGTAATCAGATCTTTAACCATGTCATTTTAAATCTTTTGTCATTTACAGACAGTCATTGTTTTACTCTGATGATTTTTCAAATATGTTTCATCTTCAGTGAGATTCATGGAAAGGATTCTGACACTCTAGAATACAGGTTTCTAATAAACCTTCAGATCAGAAAACAGAACTAGGTAAGAAATTCTAGAACTCTAACAGACAAACTGATGGCTTCATAAAACTGCTAACAAAAGATCAAGATCAAGAATTGATTACATGGGACTGAATGAACTGATGGAGATGATTATAATTTTTATGACTTTTTATTTGAACTACTGCTTTTTTTTTAATGTTGTGGTCTGCCAGATTTAAGGAAACCTTTTCCTGTTTTCTCTTAAGCTAACTATGACTTATAGAAAGTTGGTAAATTATACCTTTGTAGTAGAATTGAAACATTTATCTTTTTCTCTCTACCTGATCCCTCCAGAATTTGGAAACTCTTACTAAGTATGTATTCCTATTTTCATGGCAATATAGTCATTTACATAAGTTCAATAAGAATCTGTTCTCCTTAAAGGGAACCCTCATACACTGCTGGTGGGAATGCAAATCACTGCAGCTACTACGGAAAACAGCATGGAGATTTCTCAAAAAGTTAAAAATAGAAATACCATATGATCCAGCTATTCCGCCACTGGGTATTTATCCAAAGAACATGAAATTAATAATTCAAAAAGATTTATGCACCCTACGTTCATTGAAGCATTATTCACAACAGCCAAGATGCAGAAGCAACCCAAGTGCCAATCAGTGGATGAATAGATAAAGAAGATGTGTGTACACACACACACACACACACACACACACACACACACACACGCACAATGGAATACTACTCATCCATAAAAAAAGACAAAATTGTGCCATTTGCGACAACATGGATGGAGCTTGATGGTATTATGCTAAGCGAAATAAGTCAGACAAAGAAAGACAAAGATTGCATGATTTCACTCATATGTGGAAGATAAACAAAAAAACCCATAGATAAGGAGAACAGATTAGTGGTTACCAGAGGAGAAAGTGGCAGGGGGAGGGCAAAAATGGTAAAGGGACACATATGTATGGGGACAGATAAAAACTAGACTATTGGTGGTGAATACAATGCAGTCTATAGAGAAACTGAAATATAATAATGTACACCTGAAATTTGCACAATATTATAAGCCAATATGACCTCAATAAAATAAAATAATCTGTTCCCCTTGTAACAGGACACAATTGCAAACAGTGATTATACTACCAAGACTTTGACTAAAATGTCATATTTGAGAGAGACATGCATAGACTCAGACATGACCAGACAGCTTTAAGGAACAAAGGTTGACTTTACGGAACAAATAAAGCCCCTTGGAAATATCAGCCTGGTATCTTGCTTACAGTGTTCCAAGTAAACTTACCAGGTGAGTAAAGAAGGTCACTTCCTGGCAGGTGCAAAAACCTCAAGATATTTTGGGAACCTTGATTCACTCAAATCTATAGGCATTACAGGCAGAGTGTGATGACAAGTCCTTGGCTTGGCTTTCCTGGCCTCAAAAGGCCTTTAAAAGTTCAATCTGAGATTCCTTATGATAAGTTCCAGCAAAGCAGATTTAAAAGACCCTGTATGATCAATCAGTACTCTTGTACTTATGTAAATAAATAGGCCAAGTTTATGAAAACCTACTTTGCAAACAAATTACTCTTAATTTGGCTATCTTTGGTACAAGTGAGGGTGATATATAGAGAAAAATTGTGTTTCAGTAGCACACCTGTGTGGATATTAGATTCTAGTTCTGCTAATTGTCTTTGAGGTTTTTGTTTCCTACTCATAAACTGGACTGGATCCTAAACTCTTCCAGTTTCCTCAAACGTCTGGCTATAAATCTCCAAACTAAACATTTTCGATTTTTTCCATCCTTTTGATCTGGAATCATTGAGAACTGCAAACTGAGGCTGGGCAACTCGGTATAAACTTAAAAAAGATCACCATGATAGCCCATACTTAGGCAATCTTCATGCCCATTGCTGTGTAAGCCACATAGAAAGATACCTGAATACTCAACGATATCATCAGAGACATTTCAAACTGCAAAAGATGCTTCGACCCTGACATCTAGAAATCTTGACTGGCTGTGGCCTGGTCTCAGAAACTGGTTTATAATTTGCTCCAACCATTAACTTTGTTTTTCTTTTTGTTTCCATAGAAATACCTCTTATTAAATACCTGATTGCTTGCTTACACAATATAGGCCTAACTTGGGGAGCTCACCTGCACGGCTGCCTCCTAAAATGAACTTAACTAGACTGACCTATTGATAGGCCTCAGAGACTGGTTCAATGAGATGGAACAATCTACCAAGTCAGCTTCTGGACTATGAAACCTTGATATTTCAAAGGCAGGAATGTAGGGGAGTATAGTTTGCTACCCCAAAATGTGTCTCTTTGGCTTGATTATTTTTAAGAACAAAAGACTCATGAAGAAACTTTGATCCTCCCCCTAACTGCCTAAAATAACTTAAGATAGAAGGCCCGTTCCAGGAAGAAGTTATCACCACAGATAACTATAATATGAACTAGGTGTGGTAGACAGGGAGGAGCCTAGCAAGCCCCATTGGATCAAAGTCCTCTCCATGTCTCATTGTCTCTGTAAGGCACGGCAAACATTTGTTTACCAAACATTTGCTTTTCCATCTCCATGTGAATTGCCTTCCTCCTCTTTGAAGTTCCAAACCACCACTCCCAACATCCTCTTTTGTCTTTAGCTGAAGATGGTATTTAAGGTGGTGGCTTTGGCCATTTTGGCAAGTTACTCAGTTTTCCTAGGTTTCTCCCATGTATACATGTTATTCAATTTGTTTGATTTTCTCCTATTATTCTGTCTCATGTCACTTTAATTCTTAGACCAGCCAGAAGAACCTAGAAGGGTAGAGGAATTTTTCTTCCTCCCCTACACCCTCAAGCCAGAACCAGCCAGTTGAGCCTGCTCCTGGCTTCCTGACCTGCAGAAATTGGAAGCAATAATACAATTCTTGCTATTTTAAGCCACTAAGTTTGGGGGTGATCTGATGTGCAGCAATGATAACCAGCACAGTCTCCAATGTTCTAGAGATTCCTCCTTTATATGAAAGGAAATGCTTCTAACATTACAGCTTAGTGTCTGTGTAATATCTTTTACTGTAATATAGGGGCATCAGATCTAGGCCAAGAGTCCTGGCCCAGCTGTTCTTTATCTGAAAGGTAACAGCCACCTTTCTGCCATGAGTGGTGGGAAAGCTAGTGAAACGCTTTTGATGCCTAAAGCAGAGAAGGCAAAAATCATGAGTGCCAAACCACAGATTTGTTCTGAAATCCAAGCAATGTGGGGTCAGCACGGCCCAGTGGGTCTTTAACCCTGAACAGCAGCAATTTGAGCTGAAGTCTACTAATGAGGAGTCATTTTCTATTCCCTTTACCCTCTTACAAACCAATATGGGTGGACATTCCAAACCATTGAGGGCCTAAATAGAACTAAAAGGCAGAGGAAAGGGGAATTTGTTTTCTGCTTGAGCTGGGACATCCATCTTCTCCTGCCCTCAGATATCAGTGCTCCTGGTTCTTGGACCTTCAGATAATGCTATGGGAGATCAAGATTTGGCCACCCTGAAATCTATCTCTTTACCTTGATTGTTTTCTCTGATGGACATTTGACCTCCCGCACTAACTGCCTAAAGAATTTGACATAGTAACTCCTTCCTGGAACAGATCTTCTATCTGATGGCTGTAATATAATGTAAAATAGATGTTACAATAGAAAAGGCACCAACAAGCCCATCTTATCGGAAGTTCTGTCTCTGGCCACATTCTCTGGATGGCCCTGTGAGGAGTTGCCAGACAAACATTTACATTCATAAGGGAAATCTCCATTTGTAAAGGTATCTCCCTCTCTGTATTGGGAAGAGGGGGGATGACCTCATTTCTAGAAACTTATCGATGTGGAAAGTGAGGCCTTAAATCTGCATAATAACCTTACTCTTGTTTACTGTGCTTTAGTGGTGATCTCCCGTAACTGACTCCCCCAACCTCCAACATCCTCCTTTGTCTTTAGCTGAAGATGGTATTTAAGATGAGAATTTCTGCTATTGTGTTGAGAAACACAGTGTCCCTGCTTTCTCCCATGTATACATGTTATTAAACTTGGTATTATTTTCTCCTGCTAACCTGTCTTGTTAATTATTTGGCCAGCCATAAGAACTTTAAGGGAAAGGGCAGAGGGGGATTCTCCCTCTTCCCCTACAATGCCCTCCTGCGATCGTCTTTACATAGTCTGATTCAAACACTAGTCTCTTCTGGAAACACCCTCACAGACACATCCAGAAATAATGTTTTACCAGCTATCTGGGCATCCCCTAGCCCAGTAAAGTTGACACATAAAATTAGCCATCATACAGTCTTTAAAAAGTTTTACTCATTGAAATTTTCTGTCTCTTCCAGCTAAAGTTTGAACTCCCTGATGGCAGAGACTTGAATTGAACTGAACTGCTCAAGTATCTTCTTATACCATTTCTCTTTCCCTAGCCTCTGTAAGCATATTCTCTAAATTGGAGAAAATACTAGAAGAAACCATTCGTTCAGCAGATTCACAACCATCAAACCACATGTGGGACCTGGCAATGGGGTGGGCCAGTCCGTGGGTGGAGGGGACAAGTTGACCCACACACTGTCTTGAATGCTGCTCCACACTTGAGTGTAACTCAACAGTCTGGGAAACTGACATATCCCTGGTAGGCAATTTACTCTTGAGTTGAATCTATTGGTTCTTATTCATAAACACAGTAATAACTGAGCAGCTGTTCCACCCTTTTTTTTTTTTTTTTTGTCTGGTAAAAGCAAGGCTACAAAAAGTAAAGCCAAATGCAAACAGGAGAGAGGTATAAATAAACAGCCACTGCGCTCACTGCCAGGAAAGAACTTAGCATGACTAAAGGATAAAATGTAACAGGTAAACTTCCTCCTAACATTTCTTACACAGCAGGAGCCAATTCCTCGAAATATCCACACTCATAGCAGCCTTCATCCACACTTATTAGCAGCCTTTTTCCGAATGCTGATACTAGCCTCAGACATGCCCTTTACCTGGACCTGGGAGAAAAACAGGACCCCCTACCTTCCTGAGGGGAATTTAAAGTTCTGCAGACTTCACATTTCCCAGATGTAACAATTTATATACTTCAGTCTATTTGTTACTATTTTTCCTAAATAATGTAACCACCAAAATCCATGTTTGCAGCATTGATGATAAATTACTACGGCTGCTAAAATCCTTTCCACATCACCCTCGGATTAGGGACAACAGGCTGCCACTGATGAGGTTTAGGAAAATGATGCGGTGTAGGAAACAGTACTAAGCCATACTGCTCTTCACATTGATCCGGGCATGCTCATTTACCACCTTCTGTTTCCAATTTATGTAAAATAGGGGCTGCTCACTTAGCTGTGGGAGAAAGCACAAGTTGCAAAATAGTGTTTACGAGGATGTGGCCCATGTGCACGGAAAACAGAAAATATTTACCAAAGGATGCTTAAGTTTGTCTTAGGAGAAAAAAAGTTGTGTAAACATTTAGGGGGCATTATTCTCTATATTTTTTTAACTATAAAATATATATATTTATAATTTATAATAATATATTTGTATTTTATTTAAATGTATAATTTATATACTTAAATATCATAATTTATAAATATATATTTATCATATGTATATTCATCATGGAAAATTTTTAAATAACAGCCAAAAAAAGAAAGTTTAAATCCTCTTTAATGCCACCAGCCAGAGATAGTTAGTATCAATATTTTGGTGTATGTCCTTTGAATATATATAGTTTTCTATACATATTTATATTACCGCACAAAGGCCATGATCTGCTCACCACGAGACAAAAGCCAATTGTCAAGGGGCAAGATGGTGGAAAAGAAAGGGCAGTTTATTACAGCTTGCCAGCAAGGGGGCAGATGGCCAACTAACGTCTCAAAGAACCATCTCAAGGGGGCACAAAATCTTACAGCAGTTATACAGGCCAGTGGGTTATTGGGGAGGGGGTTAGGAACCTTGACCTTCTGGTGTTACAGACTGGGAGTGCCACACCAGATCTTCAGTTTTCATTGATGACAGCTATCAGCAGACTCCCTGTTCAGGAGTCATCACATTCCTAAGGAACTCAAAAAAGCAAAGTTATCATCTTATCGCAGCTGGGAGACACATGCCCAAGCAGAGGTCATAAAATCTACAGAGCAGTTAGATCTCCCAGATGGTGCATATCCAGCTGGGTTAGTTTGTCAGAGGTCATTCAACGTTACAATAGGGTTTCTTTTCTACAATATGGTTTCTCTCATGTCAACCTTGTGTTGAGCCGGTATCAATTACATACCTTTTTTATTTGTATAAAATTGGAACGATATTGCTGTAGTGACCTACTGTTTTCACCTATTAATTGTGAACACTTTTCTAGGTTATGAAACATTCTCCAATAACTTTCTTTTTGGTCTTTGCAAGTTTAGTAGGTAAAAAGAGATATCAATTTAATTTCCTAGATTACTACTGAGGTTAAACAAGAAACATTTGATAATTTTTAAATTATTTAACTTCATCTTGAACAGACCACGGGAAAAGTAGAAGAAAAGAGCAGAGCACCTCAATCTTAAAGCAAGCATAATTAATAAAACATAAGAACATGGTATAAGGCTAATAGCCATGTTTTATATCCTTAAAGGGTAAAACTGAATAAACTTAGGTAAGATTATATAATATATAGATTTATAATTAAGACACAAAAAAGCCATTGGTTTACTGGCATTGGAAGTGGCAACGCCATCTGTCATTTCGGGGTCACTATTTTCTTTGACAGAAAATGGGGAGAGGAGTCACTAAAAAGAATTAACGAGTATTTGTCTTAATGAAACACAAAATAGATAAATTGGAAATTCCAAGTACTCATGATATCTAAATTATATGAAAATAAGAACATTAATATAAGTCTACCATAACAAGATGCTCACAAGAATAAGACAGCAAATTCTGAGCAAACTGAACATCTACAGAGAGGAGGAAAACGTTGAAGTATTATTCACATAAACTATCCACATGGCTCTTAATTAAATAAGTATAAATTTACATCTATTAAATCATGACAGGGTGCATACCTTATTCTTAAAATAATAGATTCCTACAGTGATATAGCTAGAGACAGTGTAGCTAAGTGAAAAAAATATATAAATACAATCTCCCTTGAAGGTAAATGCAAAAACAAGTATCTGGATTTTCCTTCATTCCACAGTATTCATTTAAAAGACAGAGACAGAGACCAAAGGAAGTGAAAGCTGATTTAGATGCACAGAGTACGCTTCCACGTTTCTCACCTGCTGTGCACCGAAGCAGGTGTAAAGAACAGGACGAAAACCACCTAGTGGGGCTTTCTCTGCACACCATCCCTCTCCCTCTCTCCAAGGGAACTAAACATTTGCTTTCGTCCAAACCCAAGAGCTAATAATAGTAACAGCCAACAACTCGACACAAAAGCAGCCTCCGCCACACCTGGATATCTTTGATGCTCGCTATGGGACAATGGGTTGCTTGGGTCCATGCGGTTGACCACCAGTGGCCTTTCGGCAGAAAGAGGAAGAGAGAAAACAGCAAGTTGAAGATAAAGCAGAGCGGTAGTCCCGGAATCTATTGCTTTTATATTTTATGGGGGCCCTGGTGCACGTGATTGCCCACCACCCCCTGAGAAAAACCTGCAAATCTCAAAACCCAGCAGCTCTAGCCGGACAAGCTCGAGAGAACGCTTTCAAGCCGCACGCTCCGCAGTTGAAGCCCAGAACAGAAGCCCGCCCCTCGCGGCCCCTGCGTGGACCCGGGGGAGCCGGGGGCTCCGGGCAGCTCGGCGGCTGCGCACGCGCCGCGGCGGGGCGGGCGGGACGTGGGAGCCGCGCGGGCCGAGCGCGCACAGTACCGGCTGGTCCATGGCGCTGCGGCGCGGCGCTCCGCGGGGACACGCAGCGGGCTGGCCGCTCGTCCGGTGCTGGGCCCCGCCGTCGCCTCCGTGCCCTGCCCGCGCTGCTCCCCGGCGTCCGCTCGGGTCGCCTGTCGCCCGGCTCTCCCGGCTGTTTGCTGCTCACGCGGTTGCCGTGGCGACCAGCAATGCCCCGCCTGGACCGGGTCCCTCCTGCTGCCCGCCGCCCCGGCCGCTTAGGCCGCAGCCCGCTCGGAGCCGCCTCCCGGAGAGCGGAAATCCAGAGCCTTGGCCACCGAGCCCCGGGTGCCATTTCTTGACTGTTTTCCATCACCTTTCTGTTAGGTCTCAGCTGACTGTTACTTCTAGCATCAGCCAAGTCCACTTATTTTGTTTGAATGTGGAATTTTATGTGTTTCCAGCTTCAAGAGAAAAAAATTCAAAATGGGGGGCCGGCCTGGTGGCACAGGCAGTTAAGTGTGCGCTCTGCTGCCCTGGCCCCCGGGTTTGCAGGTTGGGACCCCGGGCGCGCACCCACCACGGCTTGTCAGACCATGCTGTGGCGGCGTCCTGTATAAAGTGGAGGAAGATGGGCACGGATGTTAGCCCAGGGCCAGTCTTCCTCAGCAAAAAAAGAGAATTGGCAGGTGTTAACTCAGGGCCAATCTTCCAAACAAAAAAAAATTTCAAAATGGAGTATAGAATGTTTCAACTTTAATTCACACATCTTTCCGCAGCCTTGACTCATGCTTCAGTTCCTCTCATTGCTTCCTTGTCAAATACATCCACAGCTAACTTTTCAGCTGAGAACTCAATGGAAATTTTTAGAGTTTTAACTTGGAAGTGACAAAAATAGTTTCCTAAATAATGTCTACCTGTCAGAACAATATCTGCATCGGCATGTGTGAAGTTCCTAGGAACTCTGCCTTACCAGACTTTTGCAAAGAGGAATATAAATATTTCACATCTGCAACTCTCTTCTCATTGGGACTAGCACTGTCCATTAGAAATATAATGTGTGCTACATGTATAAGTTTATATTTTCTAGGAGCCACATTTTAAAAAGTAAAAAGAAACAGGTGAAATTAATTTTAATATTCTTTCATTTAACCTCATATATCTAAAATATTATTTTGTGATATTATCAATATAAAAATTATTCATGAGATATTTTACATTCTTTTTATTATACTTAGTCCTCAAAACCTTATGAGTAGCAACAGCACATTTCAGTTTGGACTAGCCACATTTCAAATGCTCAATAACCACTGTGGCTGGTGGGTATTAAGCAGTTCAGGTCTACTTGACTATAAACTCTAGGAAGACCCGGCCCCAAATCTCCATGGAGAGGAGAGGATTGCATCTGCTCATAAGGGCTACTAAGTACCGGATTAACTCTTGAACAATTGTTCACATTCGTATTAGTAAAATAAAAAATCCTTAAGTGGTAGTAAACTCTAAATACTCTTCAGAAACTAAGAAAATTAGAAATGACTTTTTTTGGTCCTATGTTTTTTTTATTAATAAACTTTATTTTTTAGAGCAGTTTTAGGTTCACTGCAAAATTAAGTGGAAAGAAATGACATTTTAACTGGCTGACTTTGTAGGCAATTTGTGTAACTTTGCCTACAAACGGTGCCTTTGCCACAGGAAGCCCTGCATGTTAGCCTAAAGGGAATGCTGACCTGGGACTCAGGGTGGCTGGGTTCCATGTGCCCCTGCTCTCTTAGGAACTGCACAGTGTCATCACCCTGTCTGTCTCATTAGCGTATTGTCAGTTAATTGTGCAGCCTAATAATCAGCTTAGAAGAGTTTAGACCCAGGCGCTCAAGAAAAGAGTTGTCTTTTAATAGAGGTGGAAACTCAGCTTGACCAGGGAAGGAAAGGAAAAAGGGTGTCTGTAGTAGGTAGGTCTGAGAAGGAGAAATGAGAGCTAACATTTTTCTAGGTGATTATTGTGCATTAACTCATTTTATCTTAAAATACCCTCTAAGCTTGGCCATTATCACATTGACCCTGTGTACAGAGGAGACACAGAGAGAGATGAAGCACTTGCCCAAGCCACATAACCAGGAGGGTACAATGATTTGTAAGCACTGGCAATTTGGCTCCACCTGGTGCCTAACCTCTAGACTATATTGAGATGACAGAAGGTAGGGAAGGTGAGAGGGTGGGAGAAAGGAGGGACACCTCCAGGAGTGATGGCACACACAGATCTGGCTGATTTCAGAAAGAAAACCAAGGCTAATACAATCAATACAGTCCTATAGTTGCCTGATCTGTGCCATCTTAGGCAAAATTGTGAACTAGACAAGTTTGTCTTTGGTCATCTCTTCCTGCTAAAAATTCCTCTTTGCTCCCAGAAAGGTGTAGGTTGTTCAGGATCCCTGAGCTACAGCAGACTTCCTTGGGTCTGGCCTGAGTCCCAGACCTTCCACAGCTATCCTGGGCCACGAGTTCCTGCCCTGGGCACCATCCTCAGAGGACCTCCTTCTGGCTTCCGGACTAATATTCTAGATTAATTCCAGCGGTTAGTAGTTGAGGAGATAGTTGTCTCAGGCAGCTCTCCCACCCGTCAGACAGCAGTACTCTTAAAACTTGACCTTCTGGAGATAGAGTCAGCTCAGTAATAGGAACCTTGATGAGATGACAGAGTGGCGAGGAAGATGCCTGAGCTGGAGGAGACAGCAGGTTCCTTAGATCCTGCCTGCTCAGACCATGGTAGAAATGATCCCACCATTGAAGGAATTGGGCTAATGTACTTCAGGTAAATAATTCAATTTCTTACTTATCCTAAAAAATTTTAGAGTAAACCTCAAACTAAAAACCCCGCTTAAATTGGTCTTTTAACAAGAGATTCATCCTTGGTGCCTCTGTTACCCAGCACACAGTAGGTGCTCAAAAAAATAGCTCTTGGGCCGGCCCCGTGGCTTGGCGGTTAAATGCTCGAGCTCCGCTGCTGGCGGCCCGGGTTCGCATCCCTGGTGCACGCTGACGTACCGCTTCTCCGGCCATGCTGAGGCCGAGTCCCATGTACAGCAACTAGAAGGATGTGAAACTATGATGTACAACTATCTACTGGGGCTTTGGGGGAAAAAAAATAAATAAATAAAATTAAAAAAAAAATAGCTCTTAAATTTAAAAAGACCAAATGAATGAACACGTAGCAATTTATTTATTGTCCACCCACATGGAATCAAAGACATCAAGACTAATTACATCATAAATTTTCAGATCTGACAACAACCAATGTAATTTATGATTTCACTTAATAGAAAAGATTATCATTTTATGGAAAAGAAAACAAAGAGTGACTTGCCAGAGGCCACAAAGATATTTATTGACTGAGACAGGACTGGAAACCAA
The DNA here is from genome assembly GCF_020826845.1 of Diceros bicornis minor. Classification (NCBI taxonomy): domain Eukaryota; kingdom Metazoa; phylum Chordata; class Mammalia; order Perissodactyla; family Rhinocerotidae; genus Diceros; species Diceros bicornis. The sequence continues at coordinate 50,527,306 of NC_080759.1, read as the reverse complement.
GTCTTTTTTTTGTACTATGTTTTATAATATACCTCAAGACTTAAAAATAATACATTTCCTTCTCCAGGTCTGATTTTCAAAGTCACAATTCTTTACAGTGCTCTGTGAGGAATGTAGCATTTCATGACATTGCTTGTATTTGTCTGTCACTGAAATCATATAATAGTAACTTCTATTTTTACAAAAAAAATAGATTACTGGATAGAATTTTATTAACTGTTTCTCTTCCTAATTTTGGGGGGAAACTTTTGTTGCCTGTCATAAATTGTGGGCTAGCAAGCATCAATAGACAGTGAAGGAATTATCAGTTCACAAATCAATATTAATTCAAATTATGAAACTTGGCAATGGAAGAAGCCACTGTTGGTTGGCTAACTCACTCCCATTTCAGTTTCATTCTTCTTTGCCTGCCTCTCCTTTATATGCAGGAAATGGTAAATATTTCCCAGGCTCCCTTGCAGTTATAGATGGTCATGTGACACGGCTGATGAACCATAAATGCAGCATACTAGGGTTCTTGGGAATGCTTTTGCTTTCCTCATAAACGAGACAGATTCAGTTGTCCCCTTCATACTTCCTTCCAGCAGGAATGTGACCATGATGCCTGGTGCTGTTGCAATCTGCCATATTACAACTGTCTTAGTCAGTTCGAGCTGCTATAACAGAGTACCATAGACTGGGTGGCTTATAAACCACAGAAATTTATTTCCCACAGTTCTGGAGGCTGAAAGTCTGAGATCAGGGTGCCAGCATGGTCTGGTTCTGGTGAGAGCCCTCTTCGGGTTACAGACTGTCGACTGTTGTATCCTCGCGTGGCAAAAAGAGAGCTAGCTAACCCTCTGACCTCTTCTTGTAAGGGCACCAATGCTGTTTAAGTGGGCTCCACCCTCATGACCTACTTACCTACCAAAGGCCCCACCTTTTAATACCATCACATTGGGATTAGGGTTTCAACATGTGAAATTTGGAGGGAACACAAATATTCAGTCCATTGCAATGACCGTGAGGGAAAAGCTCTTTGAATCACAAAAGTAACCACTTTAATATCTTTGAGTCTGAACCAACAATAGCAGCTGCCACTCCCGGACCCACTTGTCATAATGGGAAATTAAACCCCTATTTGTTTAAAGCTTTGTAGGTTGCGTTTTCTGTTCCCTGCAACTGAAAGCATTCCTAGTGCAACTGCCAACCATTAGATTTTTTGTGGCTTGATTTTATTTTACAAATATAAGAGTTATAAATTGGACAGTCACAAACTAGAAGTAACTTTCACCACTGTCCCAGCCTGAGGAAAGGAGGGGTGGCAGGGGTCAAATAATCCCTGAATAAGATGTCTAGTTAGTTTTGTTCAGATCCACCCAAGTACCGATGCTGGGTGGGTGGCATGTCTTCTACTCCATGATGCCACCATCTCCCTGGGTGTCCAGAATCTCACTCTCTGTTTGGCAGGTGGGGGATAAGAGGGCTTACAAATGCCCTTGGATGCTGAAGCAGGGATATCTACCCCACGTAGGTAACATGAGCTGAGCAAGGCCTCCAGGCACAGGTGGGTGTCAGTCCTGCTGGAAGATGAGCAGATGCTTGGCAGCCAGCCATCCTTGGGATGCTTTTGTCTGATGCGAATGAGAAGGGCTGCAGGTATGGCTCCTCTCCACAGACATCATTCAGAGATGCTCCTTTAAGGATCTGTTGGCGCTGGTCAGGCCACTCCATGCAGATGACCTTTGTCCCCCTGGTCTTCCGTGGTCCTCAAGGCCCATGGGCACCATCCTCAAGTGTCCTCCAGCCACTTGGCTGCTCCACCTGCTCCTCCCAATCTCACTCAGCTCTGCTTTCCCACTGGTATCAGCCAGCTGCTCCAGCATGACGGTTCTTCAGTGTCTAGGCTGCTACCGCCATGCAGGCTTCCACAGAAGGGTGGTGCCAGAAGGCGCTGTAGTGGACATTTGTCCTCTTTTACTGACCCCCATCCAAATCCGCTTCCAATATTTGGAGAATTTCCCACCAAGCAGATCCCTCCCTCTATAGAAACCAAAAGTACCCAGTACTCTCCCAGATGCCCTTACCACTAGGGGATCAGCATGTGACCCAGGGGTGACCAGTCAAATGCACCCACCTTGGACTTGAACCAGGAGCTGGGAACCCAAAAGCAGGGGACAGGAGAGAATAGATTCTGGCAGAGGGTGGCAGCAACCACACTGCATTAGTTTCTGAGGCAGTATGGCGGAGGTGGCCTCCTAACCAATGTGTCCAGCAGTCAGTCGGGGAGGTGGCAATATCCTCAACAGGGTGGTTTTGTGGCAGAAAGTCTGACCAGCTCCTGGCTGCTGTTGTAGATCCTCCTGGCCATTTTCCAAGCCTCACTCTCACTGTCCATTCTCAGCTATTCTGAGCAGCCCAATATGCTTTCAATACATTCTTTTTTTAATCATTCAGTCAGCTGTAGTCAATTTCTGTTGCTTGCAGTTAGGAACTCTAATTGAGACAGCCACACGTTCAGTACTGCCCCATCCTTTAAATCCCCTTAACAACATCAACATGAGGCTGTTGTGTGTGTGATGCACTTTATTAACATTTGGAAATACTAATTAATAGAGGAATTACAGAAGTAAGGAAGGAGAAATTTAAAGTAGTATAGTAAATATAACCTCAGATTTAGGAGGCAAATTTTCACAAGTTAAGCTCTTCAAAGGGAGTTTCTTCACAGGGAGGAGGGGAGCAGTTTACTCGTTCCTAGACTTTCAGTTTACTAGTTCCTAGGAATTTTACTAGTTCCTAGCCTAGTTTACCAATTTCAAAGGTATATCAGTCAGAGTTCTACCAGAGAAACAGAACCAGTAAGATATGTATGTATATTATATACATACATGCACTCATACACGTATAGACACATATGCAAGCTATATATGTTATATCTATAAGGAAATCTATTTCAAGGAATTGACTTCCACGATTGCGGGGGCTGGCAGATCCAAAATCCCTAGGGCAGACTGTCAGGAAGATCAGGCTGGAAACACCTGGGCAGGAGCTGAAGCCCACAGGCAGGATTTCTTCTTCCTCATGGAAACCTCGGCTTTGCTCTTCAGGCCTTTCAACAATTACCAGTTGCTCAACAGCAATCTTATATGAAACAAACAAAAAAGAGAGATTTTGAAATGCCATTATTTTCAAAATTTTAGTGATAAAATTTTTTTTATAATTAAAACTTAGACGTTCTACCAAAAATAAAATCTCATAACATAGAAAGCTAAGCACATAGGATAAATGATTTTTTATCCATCTGAGAAAATACAAGATTGCCACAGGAGGATTAAACTAAAAACGTACATACTAAAAAAGAAACAGAAAAGATTTTTACATTATACTTTATACTTGTAGAATCGTGGTTTACCAAAATACTTCTATCTGAAAATGGAGAAAACTATTACCCACAAAAGCAGTGCTCAGACCTCAATATCTAATAGTAAAAAGTAACCAGTAACTTGGGGTGTTCAATTACGGAAAGTGTTAAATGCTAATATGAAATATATATAATAAAACTGCATTTGTTCTTGGCCAATGTGCAATGTTCTAATAAAATAACAAAGCTTCATAAAAAGGATTTAGATTTTTGTCAAAACAATAGTTTCCACCTATATCTGAATATAGCCAGTTCATTACTTAAATGTTTAAGAAAAATGAATGATGAAAAATAAAAATGCTATAAATGCGTGAAGAGTTGCTTGTTATTTAAATTGCCTTTACATTGTATATTTTAATTTGGGCCTTCAAGTATGGCCTCTGATTATCAAAAACTCATGAAATAATCTATCAACGAAACAGCTGCTTTCTGGCACTTGGATCACCTTACTAATAATTTTTAATATTGAAGCGTTAAAGCAATTTCTCAGCCAAATTAAAAAGAGCATGTGTCAAAGTTTTATTTCAAATTTTCCACAAGAGTAGAGCCAGCCAATTCAAAGATATCTCTTCTCTTAGAGATATTTATAGAAAAAAAAAGTGGCTGTTAAGAAAATTTTCCAGAACTTGGATATAAGAAAGAAAGAAGCTTGTGTGACTTTTCAGTCTTATAATGGAGCATCATTTAATAACTGGCCCACTGAAGGATTATTTAATTCTTCAGGGGAATGTACCTTCATTTGAATTATTATTTACCATTGATTATGGTACAGACTCTGAAGTTACAGGTTAACTTGTAGATTTCTGTGCAGTAAAAATGAAAATGAAACATGATTTCTGTCTGGGAGAAAAGTTAATCATAAATGTTACCATTTTGTTGTCATGTAAGACATTAACCAGTTTTGTATCAAACTTTGTATTCTTCTGTCAGCATTGTTTCATTGATGATATTCAATATTTCCCAGAATTTTTAAACTAGCTGGATCTCTTATTAAGTTAAATCTTTGCCACATGCTGTTTTATATTTATATAAGAATTATACTTTTAGATTTTCTAAATCATACTTTGATGTGATACAACATAAAATATGCCTGGTGACATCAAACTCCTCACAGGAGATAGTCAGTTGACTAGGTGGGTAGGCACATAACTTTCCAGAAGGATTTCTAAACCTCCTTAAAGTCTACAAGAAAATTGCTCGGGAATGCTAATTACTTCCCAGAAGGAGTCATAAATTATGTCTGCAAAAATTTCTGTACCAGACCTTGTTTGGGACAGTTTTTTTTCTCAGTTGCCATTTTGAATTTGGAAAACAGTATGTATACTACCATCGGTTGACAGAAATAACCATAAAGTTACAGTCTTTCACAGGATTATACTGGGGGAGGAATATCAGGAAGAATAAATGCTAGAGGATTCCTAGAATTGGGCACTTAAAAAATTTCTCCTGCCAACAAAGAGGAGACTTTGTCACATGCCTCTGACATGCTTCATAATCTTTATTCTCGTTTCTGAAAACTCAATCCGGAAAGGGAAAATGAATTTCAAAATACCTCATCTTTGTCAAGCTGCTTTGGTGAAAAGTAACAGAAACCCACTCAGACGGGCTTAAGCAAAGAAGATGGGGGACAGGAGGACACAGGTGCATCTCAGGAGCTGGAAGGCAGGAGGTATAGCCTGGAAGCATCCAGTGAGGTCCTCTGTGTCTCCACAGTGCGACCTGCTGCCTAGCTTCTGCCTTTATACATAGCTCTCCCTACAGAGCTTTGCCTCCCCATGCACACAGCAGGAGGTTGCTCCCCATGACCCCTAGTTTACAAGTCCTTAGTTCAAGCAGCCAGCAGAGACAGACTGACAGGCATGTCTCAAACCCAGATCCTGGGGAGAGAATCTTGGATCTTGCATTTATCCTGGTCCAGTCAGCTCTGGCCAGCGGAGCCGACAAGACGCAGGGACCCATCCTCACTAGCGGGAGGAAGGGCATGGAATAGGCAGACACCCAGTAGGCGTCTACTACAATCCAAGAGGGATCGCTTCAAGGATGCGAAAACTTTCTTCTCACTCTTTCAACCTCCATCTCACACCATAACATTCCATTCATTTCTTCATTCATTCATCAATCGAATATGTTGCAAGCACTGCTCATGTGCCAGGTGCTGTACGTGGGAAAAAAGATGGGTAAGACACTTTTTTCTTTACTATCAAACGAAAGAGTGTTTGTAAACTCTACTAAATTCCTTGAACAAATAAAGGCAATTTAATTCATGGAACATGTCTATTCTCCTTAATCGCCAAATATACTAAAATTTCAGATCTCTCTCCAACCAGTTCCTCATTTGATCCGTTGACCCCGGATACGGCGCTGCCGACTGACTGACAGTCAAGCTGCCATCTTCTTTATCCCAGGACTCTTGGATTAAGATAATCAAGGTCAGTCTGGATAGAAAACAAAATTTTTTAAGTAATTTAATTGTAAAGTTGGACTTGAAGAGAGAGGCTTAAGCAATATATAAAGACTTAAATAAAATTAATATTTCAATGTAATTTTTAAAACGTAAATGAATCTAATTTTAGGCCACTTGTCATGGCTACTATTGAGACAACCACTGTCCATTTCTTGAGTTTTGCTCACCAGGGCAAGAATGGTATGATAAGATTTTGGGGAAGCTGTGTTCCTTCTGAAGTGACCCTACAAGTCCAGAGTGTTAAGGTAAACATGGGGATAGACCTCCTCAAGACCCTAGAGGTACAAAATCTCATCATTCAGACTCCAACTGGACATTCATGGTATCGTGAACAAGTCTGGGCTCAAGCGTGTCTTTTCATTATTTGTAAAGAAGGGATTTGCTAAGTAAATGAATGGTGTCTACAAAATTTATTTGAGGGAAAAAAATTTAGCCTGTTGAATCCTTCTGTAAGTAATTACGATTTTCAAATATTTATAAGCAATCCGAGAACTGTGTATTCATAAATCATTGGTAAGTTAATTGGAAAGCATTCTTATATATTCATCAAATCTGACTCCCTCAGAACTCCTGCTAGGCAATACTCTGCCATCCTAAGCCTAATTGCTGTGTATATTTAAAAGTAGTAAACACTGTACTTCTTTTTCCAACATGCTGAAGTTCATTCATTTGTCTGAATTAGTGAGAAATATAGATATGTGTGTGTGTGTATAAATATTTAGAAATCCCTCTCAGTTTCCCTTATCTGAATAGCCCCTCCTTTCCCCAGTAATTTGGCAGGAATGAGGATGCGGTGCCCAGCTGACCAGGCCTGGACAGGGCCAGGAGCTGGGGTGAGGTGCTCCTGATCTGGGGGCCCAGGGGCACCTGAATCAAGGAAAGAGCAGAACACAAAAGTGTAGAAAAACTGACGTTCAAAAAGCCACAGAGAGAAAGTTAAAGTTAGTCCTAAGGAATTCTAGATTCAGACCTAGAATTTTTCCAGAAGGATGAGAGCAAACGGACAAGTATAGCCAGGAAGGGTGTGGAGTTTGAGGAGGCTTGGAGAAAAACTGTCCCAGAACCACCCAAGGCTGTCACAGCTTGTTTTTGTGAGCACTCAGGGAGCCCTTGGCCACACCTCAAAAAGATATCTCGAAAGTAATTTAAATGAATGACCATTTTAACAGAAATTCTTTAAGTGGTAGAACCACCAAAAAAATACAGTAAAATACTTCCCTCTTGTTAACTGCTGCCTTACCTTTAGGGCAGGTTTGAGAAGGTTAAAATAAAGCAACCAAGACCTTGTTTGTGCTTCTAGGAGGCTTAATAATACAGGTGACAATCTCAGTTTAAGCAGCTAGAAGGAGTAGCAGGCCAAGCAAACAGTAAGACACCCAACTCCGTTCCATTTCTCCCTAACCACGCCTGTCCTTGGTAGTGTTTGAAGAACGGTGGCTCAACATTTTTTCCTTTTTATTTTTTAATTTCTTCTTATTTATTTCCTTTTCATTCTTTAGTGTCATAAGTACATATAGCCTCCTTTAAAGCATTTCTCAAAACGTTTCTGAAAACAATCGTTTATTGAATGAAGCCAATATTTGGGAAAATTCATTGCAGAGAACAAGCATATAGCACTCTTGTTGGTCTTCACTTTTCCAAAATGTTCATTTATTTTCTTCTAAATCATCACAAAGGTGTTTGCGTATATTTGACAGCATGAGCCATAAATAGTGAGAGTCAAAATCCTGGGAAAGTTATAGACCTGGTTCAAGTTGAACAAAGGATCCTCTATTCTTAGATTCATTATAGAAATACAATTATTATTTCACTCTTTTCAAAACTAGCTTTCATTAAATGGATTCCTTAAGAGTTTTTAGTTCTAAGAAACATACTTCTGTGTCCACCAACAACAATTACATTAATACCAAAAGGCACATGTCCCTTGAAATGTGACAAGACCTATTTCCCAAATTCCACAAGCAGAAGGTACTAGAATGTGTACACTGAGTTCTCAATTTACTACAGCATTACTTCAGTTTGCTTAAAAGGCTGTGCCACAATAGGGACTGCAAGGAGGAGGGTTAATGTTCAAGCTACTTTGAGTGTGCATATTTTAACAAGATGTGATTTTAAATTCTGAGAAGCACAGATGGTTGATCAAGTGTAAGAATTGTGATGGATGGAAGATCACATATGAATGCTGAGCCCAATTACAAACGTCAAATACCACTTGGATTAGCATTCACTGTATTCTTGTTTTGGTTATCGTGCAACAAGAAGGTAATGGCTGATGACATTACAGTTCAACAATACATCAATCTATTTTGTGAGAGATGCGTCCTCTCCACTTTCTTTCCTCCTTTTGGCAGAGTTTAATAGTATAGGGTGTGAGAATCTCAGTAGCATCTCCCCAGTCATTCTAGAAGATCTTTCCTAGACCCTTTGTGATATTGTGATTTAATAAGAAATACGTATTTGGTCTTCCTCCCCATTCCTGGCACAGACCTCCTAAACTCATGGAATTTCCTGTGATGGGAGTGATAAAGGTGTCGTTTGTTACATTAATGAGGCGACTTTTGGAAAGCACCTAAGGATGGGTGCTGGTTCAGGAGAATCAACCATGTGATTGGAGGGTTGGACCTTTCACTCCCACCCCTCGACCTTCGGAGATGGAAGAGGGAGACTAGAGGTTGCGTTCAATCACCAGTAGCCAATGATTCAATCAATCATGCCTAGTAATGAAGCCTCCATAAAAACCCAAAAGGACGGGTTCAGAGAGCTTCCGGGTTGGTGAACACGTGGAGATTTGAGGAGAGTGGCAGCGCTGGAGTGGGCGTGGAAGCTCTGGGCCCTTTCCCCATATCTTGCTCTATGCATCTCTTCCATCTAATTGTTCCTAGAGTTATATTCTTTTATAATAAACCAGTAATCTAGTAAGTAAAATGTCTCTCTGAGTTCTGTGAGCTGCTCTAGTAAATTCATTGAACCCAAGGAGGGGGTCATTGGAACCTCTGATCTATAGCTGGTTGGTCAGTAGCACAGGTGTCAATCTGGACTTGTGATTGGCATCTGAAAGGCGGTGGAGGGGCAGTCGTATGGGATTGAGTCCTTAACCTGTGGGATCTGACGCTATCTCCAGGTAGATAGTGTCAGAATTGAGTTGAATTGTAGGACATACAGCTGGTGTCAGAGAATTGCTTGGTGTGGGGGAAAAAACCACACATCAGAATTGGTGTTATAATCTAAAGTCTCTTCCACATTCAGGTCTGGTAATATGGTAATTAGTCAACTATCCAAGGCATAGCCAGCCCCTTGTGGTTGGGTTGCCCAGTTACCATCTCTCCCTTCCTTGACATTACGCCATCTTTCTACATCTTGTCTGTTATACTCCTTGCCTATGGATAGAGCCCATCTGTAGGTTCAGCCCTCTCCAGACCTTGAAATCACTAGAAGGAGAACTACAAGGAGTCCCAGATCAAAACTTAGCCTTGGCTCTGCTCTGGCTTGACTCTTGTTCTAGACACTGGTCTTTTTCTCCACTCCACTGAGTGCGTTCCCTTTTTCTGTGCAGTTCCTGCCCCAGTAAGGTAAGGATCCTCCTTTCCTCCTTCAGGCACTTCAGGACCTGGGCCCTTATGTGTCTACATGGGAGACCCTTGGAACTACACCTTGGTTTGTGTGTATGTGAGCCTGTAAATGTAAGTAAAAAAATACTGTCAAAATTCTTTCTTCTGTTTCCTGGTTCCTAGAAATGCCTTTCGAAAGAAGATATTAATTCTATCCTAACTTTTGAGCAGAATAATGTCTGTGAGTCCCTGGCTCCTCTTTGATATAGTTCAACATTTTTTTTTGGACACTTATTACACAGCAGGAACTAAAATATATAGGCAATAGGATACAGGGCAAATGAGACAAATACGGCCCCTATTCTCAAAACCCAATAGTCAACCAATAAATGTAATATGATGAAACTTTTAAATAAGAGAAGCACGTATGTGTAAGGTATAGGGATCAAGGAAAGTAATAAGAGAAGAACATTTGCAAATGGTAAGTTAGTTCTGAACACATCAGTGTAACTGTAGGTAAAGATGTTTGAGCATGTGTGTCTGTTGAATGGGGAGCTGTATTAGTATAGATAGCTGAGCATTATGTTCTGAGAAATGCATTGTTAGGAGATTTCATTGTTGTGTGAACATCATAGAGTGTACTTATACAAACCTAGACGGTATAGCCTACTACACACCTCGGCTATGTGGTACTAATCTTATGGGACCACCATTGTATATGAGGTCTGTCGTTGACTGAAATGTCGTGGCACATGACTGTATTTCTGAACTTCCAACACCCTTATTGCCTGGAACTCTCATTTGGCCGCTTTCTTGTTGCCTTGACAAGATTGTAAAACCATGGAGACCATGATATTTTGTCCCCATGCTTTTGACATTGAAGTCTCTCCAGAAATATGTGTAGGAGGGGAAAGATAAAGAGGCAGAAGGAACACGAGAAGATACTCAGCATCATTAGTCATTAGTGAAATGCAAATCAAAACCACAGTGAGATAGTACTTCACACTAAGATGGCTAAAAAAAAAAAGACAGACAATAACAAGTGTTGGTAAGGATGTGGAGCAATTAGAACCTTCTTTCATTGCTGGTAGGAATGTAAAATGGTGCAGCTACTTTGGTAAGCAGTCTGGTAGTTCCTCAAAATGCTGAACATAGACACATATGTGACCCAGCTATTCCACTGTTAAGTATAGACCCAAGAGAATAAAAACGTATGTTCAAACAAAACTTGGACACTAGTGTTCGTAGCAACAGTATTCATAATAGCCAGATGTGGAAGTAATCTAAATTGCTGAATAATATTCTGTTGTATGAAAATACCACATTATCCATCCAAATGATGAATGGATAAACAAAATATGGTATATCCACACAATGAAATATTATTTGGCATTAAAAAGGAATGAAGTATTCATACATGCTGAAATATGGATGCACCTTGAAAATATAATGCTAAGTGCAAGAAGCCAATCACAAAAGACAAAAGATTGGGGGCTGGCCCAGTGGCATAGTGGTTAAGTTCACGCTCTCAGCTTTGGTGGCCCGGGCTTCATAGGTTCAGATCCCGGGTGCAGACCTACACACCACTCATTGAGCCATGTGGTGGGGGCATCCCACATACAAAATAAAGGAAGATTGGCACGGATGTTAGCTCAGGGCCAATCTTCCTCACCAAAAAAAAAAAAAAAAGACAAAAGATTGTATAATTCCATTTAGGTAAAATGTACAGAATAGGCAAATTCATATTTGGATTTGTGGTAGAAAGTAGATAGTGGTTACATGAGGCTGGGGAGGAAGAGAGGGGAAATGAAGAATGACTCCTAATAGGAAAAGGTTTCTTTTTGGAAAGTTAAAAATATTCTAAAATTAGGTTGTGGTGATGGTTGCACAGTTCTGTGAATATACTAAAAATTACTGAACTGTATACTTTAAATGGGTGAATTTCATGGTATGTGAAATATAAATATCAATAAAGCTATAAAAAAAGAGAGAGAAGGAGATGCTTCATGTGATTTAAGGTAAAATTAGTTAGACACATTCTTGAATGTAAATACTAACATAATGAATAACACTCCCCAACAGAAATAAGCCTCATAAGAGTAGCATTTTCTAAATGTTAATTTCTAAATTTCCTTGTTTCATCCACTCTGAGAATTAGAATCTTGAATTTGATAGATAGGAGGGAGCCAACCAGTTCAGAAAATTATCCATAACAGTACTTATGGATTTGGTAAGAATGACTGAATTCACGCCATAGAATGAAAACTAAATGTAGTTTACAGTATAGTTGACTTAAGGGTAATTATACACCCCAAACAATAATGATATAGGGTAGGAGGAAATGAACTTAGAGTTAGTAATTTCTGACTTCCCCACTAGGAACAATGTGAGGGTAAGAGGATGTTTTCTGTGCTGGTCCAGCCAGGTCTTTCATGGTTCTGACTCATGCTGGTTCTAATGGGTGCTCCAGTGCGTCCCATAAGCGTCTTGCCTCAGTCTGGTCAGTTCTCAGACATCACGTTCTTGTTGCAGAGCCTCTATGATTTGCAGATATTTCTCATCCTCTCCTCAAACTTTACTTATCCTCTAGGACTTGATCAGTGGCATGTCTAAAACAATGTGAACCCCAGTATGATCTACCGATAATTTCTTACTGCCTCTGAAAGTATCGGAGGCAGATCCTCTGCCTTCTTACCAGACTCACAGCACAGCCTCCTGTCCTTTTAGGTCCTGCATTCTACCCCATGCTGAAGCCTGTAATATTCCTCTCCTTCGGGCAGGAAGAGTGATTTAGCTCAGCTGCCTCAGAATCAATGATTGGGTCTCCTTTCAGGTGTAGCTGGAAAGACACCGACGCAGAGGTTGATGTGGGGTGGTCATTGTTTGGGTTGCCCTCTGCACTGGGGATAGAGGGACAGCTGAGCTGCTGTGTGAGCTTCCTTTTTCTCTTCCTCCCACCCTCTGTTCCTCCTTGATGCCATTCTTTCTGGGCTCTTGGTTCTTCAGAGCCATCATGTTTGCCCCAGTGATAAGGTCCAAAGTAAGGAATTCACATTCTGAATTTTGTCTCAAGTCTTTGGGACAGGAGCAGAGAATTGGACACATTTTTATTACTCAGAAGGAAGGGGAAGGCAGTGGAAGTCAGAGGACCTAACAGGGCAGTAATACCTAACACCCCCAGAGCATCAGTAGATTCAAGAGTTGGGTTCAAGACGACATATCCTGCTTTGTAATGCCTAAATGCCAATGGCAAAAATTTGTAACTGAGCTGAGTGGTTCCACTACAAATTTATGTTTTCCATCTCACAGCTGGGTTCTGAATGCTTCTTAGAATCATTTTCCTAATCACTACATGATTTCCTTCCCATCCCTCTCTGCAGCTGTTATAAGCCTTCGCCTTCTCTCAGCTCCCCACCTCCACCCCTACCCTCTTCTCTCCCCACAGCGAATTTCATGTTCTGTGAAAAGATGACGCTATGGGCTGCAACCTCCATCAGCATCCCTTCCTTTGGCTCAAAATCCCTTCCTCTACTCTGGCTTGGGTCTCGCTGTCTCCTTCAGGTCTCTCTCAGGAAGAGTCCTGAACACCACCAAGGATCAGCCCTCCACTCCTTATAGGGTAAATAGGTTAATGCACAGATGGGGATTCAAGTCCTGGCACCAGTTTTGCAGCCTTGGGCAAGTGATATCCTCTTTGTGCTTCGGTTTCATCATCAGTAAAATGGGGGTAATAACAGCACCTCCCTTGTAGGGCAATTGAAAGGATTAATTAATTTTAATTTGTCTAGGTAAAGAATTTAAGACAGTGCCTGGCACATAATAAACCCTATGTAAGTACTCGCTATTATTATCATTGTGTACTAGCATTAATGTGTATTTATATGAATGTGTATTATATTATGTATATAATTACCATGTAGTAATCACTAATGTGTGTTAATGTCAATAATAGTCAATTATTGTTTGTGAATCTTCAAAAGGGGAATGTTATATAGCTGCTGCCCTAGTTCTGTTACCCAGGAGCACCTACTAACAGTTCCCCAGAGCAGTGTTCTACTGCACACCTACACTGAAATCAGTGTCTTCTTTCTCACTTGCTCTCTACCACCAAACTCCTTCCAAAGTGGTCTGCAGTATGACCCCTTCCTCCTACCTCATGCTCTCTCTTTGCGCCTGTAATCTGCTCTATCCCCCTAGTTCTATGAAGGACACATCTCTTGGATGAGCTCCTAAAGAGCCAACCCACACACCTGTCTTGGTTCTTTTCTACTTGACAACCACAGAGTTGGCCACATTCATGATCGCTTCCTTAAACTCCCTTCTACCTTGACCCACAGGGCATTATTCTCCTCTCTCTTCAACTTCTAAGCATGCTCTCTCCTTCATCAGCTTAGCTATTTCACCCAACTCTAAAATGTAGCTGCTGCTCTGTCCCTGGTCGCCCTCCCTCATTCTTCTCTGCTCTCCCTCTACAGGCCCAGTGACATTCCAGACCAGTGTTTCCGGGACAATCTGGTCTGCATCTATTGCCCTCCTTTCAGTTGCAAAAGTGTCTCATGTTTAGACAACAAATTTCATAGTCATTCTGTCTATGAGGGATTTTGCCCACCTTCGCAGCCTCGGCCATCATCTCTAGGCAATAGCGATGGTGGCCAAGGGGACTGGGGACAATCCACCTCAGCCTCTCCTCCATTCACAGGCAATTGACCTTTTCTTCCTCTTATGTAAGGAGCTATGCAGTGCAGTCCCTTTGCCCTACTTCCAGTCAGATTGTTGCCCCTCCTTTATAGATGTACTGAACACAAATCTATATGTCCAATCTATACATCCATCCCCTACCTCTACTTTCAGCCTCAGACATAGCGTTTCCAAGTCCCTGATGGACAGTGCCAATCAATATTCCCCAGACATCTAAAACCCAACAAGTACAAAGTTGAAATTCATGTCATTTCTCTTAGTTGATCTTCCCCTAGCTCCTGTACCTGTTTGCAGCTTATACCTGCAAAATCATGGTGCCCATCCTACTCATGTCACTACCAAATGGAGACGGCCACACCCACAGCCCTGCTAATGAAATGATGGGGATCATTTGGACCGTAGGATCCCATACACCCCACCACAGCTGATCGGACCAAGGAGGTGGCTGCCAAATCTAAAGGGAGCCAACCCCGAGGCTTTCCTTGTGGCCTTTGCCCTGGATTGCCAGTTTTTCAGGAATATGGAACTGGGAAACTGAAAGACTGATGTATTCACCCACATGAAGAAACATCAAAGAGGGTGGCTCAATCAAGAAAACAAGACAGATTGTCGGAAGGACAGAGGGAAACACAGAGGAATAGGTGTGATAAAACAAATGTGATAAAATGCTAGTAGCACTCGGTGGTAGGATATGGGTATTCAGTGTCAAGTTCTTTCAGCTGTGTTGTCTGTTTGAAACAGTTTCTAATAAAATGCTGGGGTGGGGGGGTGGGAGGAAGGATGCATCAAAAGGTGTCATTCCTTAAGTAATTAATTTAATAAATATTTCTCGAATATCTACCACGCTAAGCAGTAGGGACTCAGTGTGAACAGGAAACACAGTGCCTACCCTCATGGAGTTTACAATCTAGTGGAGGAGGCAGGTCAAACATGTTAATCACACAAGTGAATGTATAATTACAAACCAAGATTGGGGCTGTGAAGAAAAAGGAAGGAGTGTAGTGAAGATTAGAACAGGGGTACCTGAGTTAAGACCAAGGACACTTCCTTGAGAAAGTGACATTTAAGATGACACCTAGAGTCAGCAGGGGTAGGCTATGCATGGTGATGGCAGAAAGCTTTCCAGGCAGAGCCGTGAGTGTGGCCTCGTTTAGAAACTGAAACAAGATGCATGTGCCCAGAGTGCACGGAGCAAGGCAAATCAGCAGCGGCCAGCTCATGGAGACACTGGTGGGGGAGATGTGGGCCCCAGAGAGGGGGAGAGATGACAAGTTAAAGTCACTTATAGGCAAGGTTTGAGGGAGATGTATAAGTATAGAAGGCTGATAGTAGACAGTAGAAACAGGATAATGCAGCAAGTGTGCTGAGGACATTAGAGGACATGCCTTACAGTTCGTTGGGGGGACGATCAGCCAGAGTTCCAGCTCCAGGCCTCATCTATGTAGATCCTAAGAAATAAATTCTCTTCTATTTGTACCAAACTAGAGCACAGCATCACCAAATATGCAGGCCCCCAAGCCAGAGGCATCTCCCACATCTCCTCGCCTCCTCTCTCAATGTGCATCCTGTGACCAAGCCCTGTAGTTGGCCTGCATCCCTTGAATTTGTGTTTCCTTTTTCATTTCCATCACTGCTGTCTCTACTTCCGTAACCATCACTAAATCTGACTTCCGCCCTTTTACTCCACTGAAAGGGTGTTTGCCAACAGCCTCCTTGATGCTAAAACCCGTGGGTTCTTTTTGGTCCTTTTTCTGCTTGACACCTCAGCAGTTTTAATTGTATTGACCACACCCATCACCTTGAAATGGATCTTCCACTTCCAAGCCTCCATACTCTAGTTTTCTGTCTACCTCTCTGGCCTCTCCTTCTCAGTCCCCTTGTGAGTTTCTCTTCCTCTGCCCATCCCATAAGTATCAGTGTTCCTCAAGGTCTGTTTCAAGACTCTTCCTTTCTCTCTCTACATCTATGCCTGGGTGGTCTCCTCTATTCCCATGACTTCAATTTCCCTCTTTTGTCCTCTAGACTCTAGCCAGTGCTGTCCGATACAATTTTAGTGGTGGTTATGGGTTGAACTGTGTTCCCCAAAAATATATGTTCAAGTCCTAACTCCCGGTATGTGTGAATGTGACCATCTTTGGAAAAAGGGTATTTGCACATGTCATCAAACTAAGATGAGGTCGTACTGGACTAGAGTGGGCCCCTAAATCCAATTACTGGTATTCTCATAAGGAGAGAAATATTGAGATGTACACATAGGGAAGAATGCCGTGTAAGGACGGGACAGAGATTGGAGCGACACATGTACAGCTAAGGAACTCCCAGGACTGCTGTCAACACCAGGAGCTAAGAGAAAGTTATGGGACAGATTCTTTCTCAGAGACTCCAGAGAGAGCATGGCCCTGCTGACACTGTAATTTCAGACTTCTAGCCCCCAGAACTATTAGAGAATGAATTTCTATTGCCTTAAGCCACCTAGTTTGTGGTAATTTGTTACAGCAGCCCTAATACAGAGATGATGGGAAGGTTCTGTATCTGCACTGCCCAATATCCACTAGCTATATGTGGCTACTGAGCCCTGGAAATGTGACTAGTATGACTGAAGAACTGAAATTCTGAAGAAATAACATTTTATTTCCTTTTAATTAATTTAGATTTAAATAGCAACAAGTGACTGGTGGCTACCATCTTGGACAGCGCAGCTCTAGATCCATATATCAACTGCCCGCAGGGCAGATCCTCTTGGTTATCCCATGAGCAACTCAAACTCACTCAGCCTATTCCAGACAAATGTCTTCCCCTCAAAGCTGCTCCTCCTGTCTCAGAAAAGATGCCTCCTTCACAACCCAAAATCATGGGTGTCCTCCTTGGCTCCCCTTATGCCTTGGCCCCCTCATGCAGCAAGTTGCCAAGTCTACCTCCTAAATATTTCCACTCCTGGGACCTCACTGCTTAACATGGCCAGTGGGGCCCTTCCTGATCTGGCCCCTCCCAACTCCTCCCTGGCCATGCCCACTTGGTCTCTCAGCTCCAGTTTTCTGCTCTCTTTTGCCCTTCTCTTCCTCACCCAATCCTTTGTCCTGGTTAAATTCTTTTAGGGCTCGTCTTCTCCTCCAGGGAGTCCTCACTGGAACCTCAAAAATAGATTATGTGCCCTTTGTGCACTCTGATGATGCTGAACTATCCTCCTGCAGGAGGGTTAACACTGCATTGAAATAAGCCCTCTGTCTTGTCTGTCTCCCCATTACCAGCTGTATCTGCAGTACCTAGCACCAACCCTGGAGTACAGTGAGCACCCAGTAAATATTTGATGAATGAATGAATGAGTGAGTGAATAAATGAATGAAAAGAACTAAACAGTACAGGTTATCAGGGGAAACAAAATATTTGATGAATGAATGAATGAGTGAGTGAATGAATGAATGAAAAGAACTAAACAGTACAGGTTATCAGGGGAAACTGTTAGCATTGTTGCAAATTATGGATACTACAAAAAAATAACAAAGGATAGAATAGATTAAAAATTTGCTTTCGTGGCATCCAAGTGATACTAATTACAGTTATTTATGTGAAATCTTACTTTTTATGCCTAATTACCATACAGTAAAAGCAAGGATTATGTATATCATTAGATGTGTCAGATCAACTCGGTTGGGTTTTATTTCATTATAATAGTGAATTATGCACATATGCTTAGACTACATAAATTATTGTGGATGTAGCTGGTTGTCTGTTCCCACCCTTGAAAAAGTTTCTTTCCTCTAGTCTTCATTCCGTAGTATCTCCAACATCAGGGCACTGTGAAAATAAGCAGTGGGCAGAAAAATGGGTGGTCACTTCTGACCAAATAGAATACAAAGCAATTAAAAGTGGATTGCGATGGTGATACTGTTGATATATTATTTATCATTATAATGAACTTGACAGCTACAGAGGGTTTCACAGATATTTTATTTAATCATCTCTTCAACCTTGTAAATAATTAAAATTCTCAGAGTTTAGGTGATTTGTTTTAATAAATGCCAGTGTCAGGAAAATAACCCATGTTAAGACAAATTTGGATAGAACAGGGCTCAAAGTCAATGACATTTGAAATTAAACTTACTAAGTTTGTATAGCCAGCCCTGGTGGTCTAGTGGTTAAGATTCGGTGCTCTCACTGCTGCAGCCCTGGTTGGTTCCCCAGTTAGGGAGCCACACCACCCATCTGTTTGTTGTCATGCTGTGGCGGCTGCGTGTTGCTGTGATGCTGAAAGCTCTGCCACCCGGCATTTCAAATACCAGCATGGTCCCCCATGGTAGACGGGTTTCAGCAGAGTTTCTAGACTAAAACAGACTAGGAAAAAGGACATGGCCACCCGCTTCCAAAAAAATTGGCCAAGAAAACCCTGTGAATAGCAGCAGAGCTTTGTCTGATATAGTGTCTGAAGGTGAGAGGATGGTGCAAAAATACCGGGCAGGGTTCCGCTCTGCTGACCACAGGGTTGCTGGAAGTCAGAGTTGAATCAACGGCACTAACAGCAAGATTTGTGTAAAGCATTTTTTATGCACATCTCGTCAATAACACCCCAGTGATTCGGGTGTTACTATCCCCTTTTTGCAGACAAGGCAACTGAGGGTCAGTGAGGTTGAGTAACTTGCTCAAGGATGATAAGCAATAACTTTTGAATGTGGGTTCTTTGGCTCAAGAACCCATGTCTTTTTCCATTTAGCTTAGTTCATGCCTAGTGGCCCATGTTTTATCAGGAAAGTGGGAATAAAGACATCTAGTCAGGAGGCGCTGGGCTGAAGGCTTGATTGAGAGAAAGAAATGGAAAAGATTTTAAACAGCTGCTCTTGGGGTCACCAAAGGATCTAATCCAGGTAAAGTATAAGAATTTTCCAGTATTCCTAAGATCCTGGCTGAAAAATGTATCTCGTAGACTATGTGGTGGATTAAAGACGGCCAAAAATTCTTTGACCCTCCTTCCATCTAGAGGGGGCGTCTATTTCCACTTCCCTTGATCTGTGATTGCATCGGACGCTAGAGCACAGAGAAAGTGATGCTGCTTGACTTCCAAGGGTAGGCTACATAGAAAGCTAGACACCTGCACCTGGGTCTCCGGGAGCCCTGAGCCGCCATGTTGGAGTTGCACTCCAGTCGACAGTCCCAGCTGAGCTCGGTCTTCCAGCCATCCCCACTGAGGAGCCAGACTCATGAGTGAAGCTGTCCTCCCCCCAGACCAGCCCATCTGCCAGCTGAATACCACCCAGCAGCCTTAGTCAGCACCACACGGAGCAGAATAATTGTGCCGCTGAGCCCTGCCCCAATTCCTCACCCACAAAATCACGAGGCATAATAAAAACACTACGGTTTTAAGCCAGTAAGTTTCGGGGTAGTTTGGTACACAGCAAAAGATAACTGGAATATGCCACAAGTTCATTTTATAAATTTTCCTTCTCTTCATGGTGCCAAACAAGTAAATAGCAAGGGCCAGGTGAATAAATAGTCATAATGAACAAAACAAGCTCCCCTCCCTTTCACATGGCAATTGCCCCCACACAAAATTTGTCTTTCAGACAAATAACTTTTCAATGGACTTATTTGAAATATCACCCATAAAATAATTTTCCCTTTGAAAGTTATCAAACACTGATAGAAAGAAAATGTCTGTGAGAGCACAGTTTGAGAGAGATAGGACATTCTTTTGATAATTTAGCCATTTCCATTTTTGACACCCAACAGCTTTTTCACTGTTCAAGTCAAATTTGATAAGGAAACGAGAGATAACATCCCTTTTCTCCTCGCTTTCCTTATGCACATTTAATAACACCCAGACATACAAGGTCTTCTCTCATCCGTTATTTCTCACATTATTCAAGTTAACCTGATGATGCTAAGATGAGAATGCATTATCCATAGATCCATCTCACAGTGCAGGCCAGGAATGCTGAGTAGTTAAGTGGGGAAGGGGGTGGGGGACGCTCTAACCTCAGTGGACAACACGGTTACCCAAACTGTGCGGTTAGCAGAGCACAAACACTACAGCTGTTTGCAAAGGCACCCGCAGTATTTGACATGGCCAATCATGCTGGTGATGTCAGACTGCTTTCTTAAACAAAAGTGAAATGTGAGGAGGTGAACAGTTACACAACTGTTGGAAGATATTTTTCCTCGTTTGGGGAGCCATATTCTTAAATGACTATGTTTTCCACACTTCTGGGTTTCCCCCAGGTCTTTAAAAGTCTACATGTCTTTGCAATCCTTTACAAAGCCTACCAGTTGGCTCCTTGAGTTGTTGGTTATCTCACCACCCTGACATGCAAGTCACTGAGCAGGGAAAGTGACTCATGGGCTCTAAAGAGAACCGAATTCATTGAATTAGACGTTGGAAAAGAACCTAAATGAGTCATCGTATCCTTTGCTCTGCCTGAGGCAGCACCACACCTAGACCACTGCAGCCAGAAGAGAAGGAATCATATTTTTAATAAGCTGCCTGCAGAAGGATCACTTACAACATTATAAATCCCATTCTTCTATATACCTATGTTCCAAAACCAACAGCAAAGGCATTACAAATTTGAACCCCAAAGGACAAACTAAAGAGCAGAACTGTGCAAAGCCAGGAGCCCCAGCTTACACAATGCCTTTGTGTAAATTAGGAAAAGGTGGCCCCTCGGGGCCAAGGAATTAGGAAAGGGCCCGCACTCAGTCAGAAGCTGCCCAGAGCCTGTGTGCAGAGCTGGGTGAGCTGAGCACATGTGTTCTGTCCCCACTCGATCTTTCTGCCCGCCCCGCCCACTTCCAGCCTCCCCTCCCCACCACTCCCACCCCAATTCTGTGCAGATAACAAGTTCCAGAACCACCTTCAGTGGCCTGAGAAGAAGTAAATGAGACTTTTAATGCCTCCCTCTCCCTCTCTTCCTGGTAAAATCTATCTTTTCCTACTTTTTTTTTTTTTTTTGGTGAGGAAGATTAGCCCTGAGCTAACATGTTGCCAATCCTCCTATTTTTGCTAAGGAAGATTGGCCCTGGGCTAACATCTGTGCCTATCTTCCTCTACTTTATATGTGGGATGCCTGCCGCAGTGTGGCTTGATAAGCGGTGCATAGGTCTGCGCCCGGGATCCGAAACTTTGAACCCTGGGCCACCAAAGCAGAGCACACGAACCCAACCACTACACCACCAGGCCTGCACTTATCTTTTCCTAGTTTTAACTCCCTGGTTCCTTGTTGCTTGGAACCTTGTTCCTTGACACTTGGTCACACTATTTTTTTTTTTAATTTATCTGTCACCCTCTACTAATAAATATGAAGGCCGACAGGTAATGTATCTTAATCCTACCGGGTACCTGGCAGGTGCTCACTAAAGGAATGAATGACTCTGGGAAAGAATGAACCACAACCTTAGAACATCAACATCTAATTTTTTCCTCACTTTAAACTGAAAGGAAGAGTATGACCTTGTCTTCCCTGTGGGAAAACAACCAACCAGTACATATTTTGTTCTCTGGAGCAGAATTCCAGGTTGAAAAGGGGACTTCTTGATCACATGGACCATTGTGGCTATGAAATCTGAATCCTGTGCTGGCGCCATTTTCCTTCCACTCATCTCTTGTTCGGATGCCATTCCAGAGCAGTCTCTTTCACCAAGTAGCAGGTTAGACTAGACCATCGAGAAGAGGAAGGATCCTTTCTAACCCCTTAGAGCCCTCTTATATACAGGGGAGGGGCTACCTTTCCAGCGCCAGTGGTCACAGCCACGTTTCTTCTTGGGAACAATATTGGAATCAGAACACAGCCACCAAAACCACTTACCCAGAGCAGCCCTTCCTGGCCTCTCCCCAGCCTGGCATTATTGGCATCCTAACAGGCCATAGAGACAGCTGCCAAATGAACCCATCACTTTGATATGAGGGGCCACCTGTCAGCGGCCAAGCCAGAGGTCAGAAACTGAATGTCCCAGGGCCAGTTTACTTGGTCTACGTGGTGTGTTGTTGCTATTGTTGTTTGTTGTTGACATTTAATTGCATGATTCCATTTATATGAAAGATCCAAAATAGGTAAATCCACAGAGACGGAACACAGATTGGTGGTTACCAGGGGCTGAGGAGGAGATGAGGAGTGACTGATTAATGGGTACAGGGTTTCCTTTTCGGGAAATGAAAATGTTTTGGAACTAGATAGAGGTGGTGAATGGACCAAATGCCACTGAATTGTCCACTTTAAAACGGTTAACTTATGCTATGTCAATTTCACCTCAATTTTTTTAAGTATACACAAAAGAGAAAAGAGAGAGAGAGGCTTCTATCAGATTTCTGGCCTCACTTGAGACAGTGGCAGATCTGGCATACTGGCCTCACCCCCACGTGGCAACAACCAGCTGGTGCAGAGCCGCAGCTGCCGATTGACGAAAGGCCACTTGCCCTCCACGTTGTCCTTCATGCAGGCCCTCATCTGAGTTTGTCACCCTGCCTACCCACGAGGAAGCCACTTCTTTTCTTCAGAGAGTAAACAGAGTCCCCACTGAGCAGCCATCTTCAGATGAGTGTAAGACGAGATCATAAATCAAGATCTGGGAACATAGCTGGGGCGAGACACATGTGAAGAGAGAGGCCAGGAGGCTGTGATCAGGGAAATCAGACACAAGGACGAGCAAGGACCGGTGTGTTCCTGATCACCCTGCCTAGAGTAGCATCTCCTCCACCCTTCTAGCCTCTCCATCCCCTAACTCTGCTTTATTTTCCTTCCCAGCTCTTATACTACCTGACTTACTATGCCTATTAGTTTCTTACTAATTACCACTGATGGGGTGGCTTAAACAGAACTTTATTCTCCCACAATTCTGGAGGCCAAACTCCTAAATCAAGGCGTCAGCAGGGCCACACTCCCTCCAAAGGCTCTGGGGGAGAATCCTCCCTTGCCTCTTCCAGCTTCTGGTGGATCCAGGTGTTCCTTGACTTGTGGTGGCATCCCTCCAGTTTCTGCCTGTGTCTTCACATCTCCTTCTTCCATCTGTATCTGTGTCTCAAACCTCCTACTCCTTTCTCTTATAGACATCAGTCATTGGATTTAGGGCTCGGCCTAAATCCAGGATGATCTCATTTTGAGATCCTTAACAATTATATATGCAAAGACCTTGTTTCCAAATAAGATCACGTTCACAGGTACCAGGGCTCAGGATTTGTGCATAATTTGGGGAGGGACACAATTCAACCCATTACTATGTAACTATTTGTTTACTATGTGACTCATGTCATGTAAGTGTCAAGAGAGTAGGGACTCTGCCCACTTGTTTCCACGTTGGATCCCCATAGCCTAGAATGATGCCTGGCTACTCAGTAAATCCTTAGAGAATGAAGGAATAAGGCAGCTTGTTTGTGGGATGATGTTTGGCTCAAGCCAGGTCAGCCAATAGCCAGATCAATAGGAAGGCATGACAGTAGCAATCCAGTATATGCAAGTCAGCCACGAATGTCAGGTGGACCCAGGGATGAAGGTCACTGGCTATACAGGAGGTACCAGGGCAAAATGAGGAGTGCTCCAGCTTGACTAAGAGGTTCGTCATTAAAACCGCAAGCCTGTGCTAATGGAGATTCCTAACATGCCAGCTCAAGAGCACAGAATCCTGGTCTGCAGTGGTGTCGATTCTGTAGCAGGGGCTAGACGAAGAAACTTTAGGCAGGGTTAGGCTTACCTCCCACCCTTACTGGGGTGCCGCTGTGTTTGCAATAACTTCAGCCGGGGTTTTTCACTCACTAGGGGAGTGGTACTCAACGTGCCTCACCAACCACCTGCTTCAGAATCACCTGGGGGATGTGAGTTAATACTGCACATTCTTGGGCCTTACTCAGACCTTTCAAATAAGAATTGCTGGGAGCGGGGGCTGGCCACGTGGCATAGCGGTTAAGTGCGCACGGTCCACAGCTGGCGGCCCGGGTTCATATCCCAGGCGCGCACCGACGCACCACTTGTCAGGACATGCTGTGGCGGCATCCCACATAAAGTGGAGGAAGATGGGCGTGGATGTTAGCCCAGGGCCAGTCTTCCTCAGCAAAAAGAGGAGGATTGGCAGATGTTAGCTCAGGGCTGATCTTCCTCACAAAAAACAAACAAACAAACAAAGAATTGCTGGGAGGGGGCTTCAGTGATTGCTGAGAACCATAAAGTTTGGGAAGCAATGAATGTCGGTCTCTTGCAATGGTGACCATAGGGATTTTTTCCCCCTCAATAGTGTGGTCAACATCCCACACTATTCGCTATTTGCTATGGTCACTGTCGTCAGTTCAGGCAGTTGCCACCTAATTGCTTGACTTGCTGCCATTTCTTGCCTCTCTTTTCTAGTTAAAACGTAATAGAGATGGCACAATGTCTGTCCCCTAAACCTTGA
This sequence comes from Diceros bicornis minor, assembly GCF_020826845.1. Classification (NCBI taxonomy): domain Eukaryota; kingdom Metazoa; phylum Chordata; class Mammalia; order Perissodactyla; family Rhinocerotidae; genus Diceros; species Diceros bicornis. Next base: position 50,502,831 of record NC_080759.1, on the reverse strand, counting down.
ATGGTTTTTCCATTATCTAGAGAATAGACACTGCTGGTCACCTACCCAATAGCCATTCCTCCCTTATTTCATTCTAATAGAACCCTGATTCATTCAGGCATTGAGGGAAAATGTTCTTGTGGAAAGTGGGCCCTACCCCTCAGAGGGGACTATCTGTGGTGGGTTCCCAGTCATCATAATACCATTGCCATTTGTCAGCAATTGGTTCAGAGACAGGCAGGTGACCCAGTTCTGGCCAGTGAGACATGAAGGGCACCTGCTGGGGGCTTCTGGGAAGATTCTTGACCCTGATCAGAAGAGAGATAAGACAAGAAAAATTCTCCATTTTCCCCAATGTAGCAGATGCCTGTGGTTCCCTGCAGCACATCCTTTGGTCCACGTTGATTTCAGCCACTGCCGTGGCAGACGTTCTTAGCTAGATGGTTGATCTCCTCATCTTACACCGTTGTTGAGGGGGGATTCCCACCGTAGGGTTGTAGGGATGGCTGAACACACAACACCCGACACTGGACAGATGAGAGTGACAGCAGTGTTTCAGTCACACATACTCACACCCAGGGGAGGGGGACACTGCATGCCACACAGGCTGCACTCGGGGACAGTGAACAAGCAGGGCTGAGGTAGTCTTTGTAGTATCAAGAGGGTGGGGTGCTGCTTGGTTCCCAGGTGAGAATATGATGGGTTTATTTGAATAATTCTGCAGTTGGGCAGGAAACTGAAGCCCATACCCAGGGATAAGCAGGAACAGTGCCTGGTCCTGTGATAAGGAGGGTGTTTGGCTAGGGGACTTTATCTGTGGGAGGAGAGTGGGGAGTAGAACTTCCCCTCCCAGTTTTGGACATCAAGGCAGCACATACTATTCAGCCTTAATTTGAGGCCTTCCACCACTAGGGTGGGCATTCTTAGGAGCTCATACTCACCCTGAGCTGATGGCATCCCATCTCAAGCCCACACACTGAGCTTCTTGACATTTTTGCCTTTGAGTCTTTTCCTATGCTGCTCCCTGCCACCCGAAACACTTGCATTCTCAACCCTCCCAGCCACTGGGGAACAGGAGCAAGGGACAAAGACTCCAGGAGCCTCATCTTCTAGGTGGACAATCCTGACCATGCTCTGTACTTCCCAGTAGATCCAGGCAGAACTTAGCCCCTGGTACCCACAGCAGCAGCTCAGGGACCCGCCCTCGTATTGGCTTTTCCTCCTTCCCTTTCTCATGTCCCCAGTCCCTCACTCAGCTTTCAAATAAATGGTAGCAGGATCTGCCTTTGGGGAAACCCAAAATCAGACACTCTTCCTACCTGGACACAGTTTTATGAAGAAATGACATCTTGTACTTGAGAGGACAGACTTGAGGAGAAAGCTGACATGCTGAGGATGGTGGAGTGGAAATATGAGAAGAGTTGGGGGTCCTTGGTGGCATCCCAGAGATGCTGAACCCCCATCTGGCTCCCTCCTTTCATTCTTGCTGGGAGGAGGTGATGGATCCGCATTCCACCATTTAGGCCACTGGCACTGGAGCACCCTAAGTGATCCCCAGGATGTTCCAGGAAGTCCGTGTCAGTAGCAGGCAAAAGAAGCATTTTAATTTTAGACCAGTGAAGCCAGGAGTCTCAGATAGAAGGCCAGCTGGAGGTGTCAGCTGTCACAGAACCATCTCTCCGGAATCCTGCAGAAGGAGAACACAGAAGTCCAAATGTGCCATCATCTGCCAAAGCCTTCCCCAAGTCACAATATCTGGTGAGTGTAACTATTTGTCATACCTTTGGCCCTTCTCATTCCATCTTGTTGTCTTCAGCTGTCACTTGAATTTTGCTAGCGTAATTCTAGCCACATAATTGTGGAGGAATTCTTGGTCAGAGTTGCACAAGCACAATTATAGCACATGAGTTTGTCATGACAACAGCTTCTGGAAATCAACCATGCTCAAGCATTTCAGCTGTGTGTCAGCTATTGCCATGCGACTGACGGGTGGGGTTTTGCATGAAATCTGGAAAACATGACATAAGACTGAGGTTCTGAAGACACAGCTCCCTGGTGCTCTCTGGGCTCAGCAGTAAGTGAGTGATTAGAGATCTATTTTTACTCTTTGGAAGATACTAATTAGCACTTAGTTTGATTTACCCGAATTAGGCAAATAGTTGTTTAATGAGAAATCTTCACAAGTTAGATGGCTCACATTACCCTCCCAGAGGAGGTAACAAACAGACCCCACAAAGCCTGGTGGGGGAGTCAGGACGAGTGTCTCTTATATATTTATAGTGACTTACTAGCATGAACTAATTGCCTATGTTGTCAGATCTTAGCTTGTTCTCTCTTGTGCTTCCCAATGACACGTGCAAAAGTTCTAGACACTCCTTAGCGCTTGCTGAATTGTCTTGATTTGCTGTCCTATAATATACTCACTGAGCATCTACCCTGAGCTGAACGGGGAATGCAATGACCAATAAGGCCCGCCCTGTCTTCTGGCCTTCAGCATCAGAGCTGTCTGACCGAGAGCAAGACATAGCCCCTCTCTGTCTCAGTGTCCTCATATGAAAAAATGGGGACAGTGACATGTGGTTTCATGGCCTTCAACCTGTGCCACCGCATAGATACCCACACCTAGAAGGACCCTGTGCTTTGTTTAATGCTCTGCTATTGCAATCTTAAAATTCTTAATACTTTTTGAAAAAGGGGTCCCACATTTTCATTTTTCACTGGGCCCCACAAATTGCATAGCTTATCTTGTGGACAAGAAAGTATACACTACAGAGATTTACAAGGATTAAATAAGGGAATGCATTTAAAGCTCATAACACAAAGCTTCACATAGAATAAGGTCTCAAAATTGGTAAAAAACCATCCCAACTAGGTAGTTAAATCCAAAACAAATGTATTTATTTTCTCAAGGCCTCCCATCCATCTAATCTTAGGACTGTTAGTTAAATTCTGCTTAAGTTTCTTTAATAAATGCTATGAGTACATCTCTGACCTCAACTTTGAATTTTAATTTTCAAATAATTAACATGGTCTGTTTCATTTTCTCCCTATCACTTTTGTCAAAACGCCATCCTCTTCACAGCTCCCATTGACTTGAGAGCTGTGCGCAGCCCTAACGTCCTTTGGCCACGCTGATAGAGTTACCAAATACTTAACTGGTTGTTTCTATTCAATCGTTTTTCTTCCCAGAATTGACTAATTAATTATACCAAAATGCTTATAGAGATAAACCATACACAGGGGACAGTAATGGATTAGAAGTGAAGACATTTATTTTTTTCTTATCTTAGCAAACCGGTAACCTTTGATAAATGTCCGCAATTCCTTATCCACAATTCTGAAATTTAAAAAGCTCTAAAAAATTTGGAAATAAATTTGTGGCAAATATGTTTGGTGGCAAAACCAAACCTGAAACTGATGTGGGGGCCATTTGTAGTCTATTTATAATGATGCTGTGGGTATTACATAACATACCACCTGTAGACTGAATTATCTTTCTAAAATTAAAAAAAAAAAATCTGAAACACACCTAACCCCACATTTTTGGACAAGAGACTGTGGCCCCGTATCAGGCTCACACTGTCCCTTCCAGAGCTTGCTCCTTGACTAACAAAGCCACACGTTAAGGACACGCCCTGGAACTCAAAGAGATATTTGCACACCTACGTCCATGCAGCATTATTCACAATAGCCAAAAGGTGGAAGCAGCCCCAGCGTCCATCATTGGAAGAATGGATAAACAAAATGTGGTAGACACAGACAATGAAATATTATTCAGCCTTTAAAAAAAACGAGGACATTCCGACACGTGCTACAACATGGATAAACCTTGAAGAAATTATGCTAACTGCAATGAGCCAATCACGAAAGGGCAAATACTATAAGATTCCACTTACATGAGGAACCTGTAATAGTCAAATTCAAAGGAACAGAAAGCAGAATGGTGGTTGCCAGGGGCTTGGGGAGGGGGAATGGGGAGTTAGTGTTTAATGGGCACAGAGTTTCAGTTTGGGATGATGAAAAAGTTCTGGAGATGGATAATGGTGATGGTTGCACAATGACATGAATGCACTTAATGCCACTGAACTATATACTTAGAAATAGTTTCAATGGTAAATCTTATGTTATGTGTATTTTACCACAATAAAAACAAAAGGCTGGTCCTGAGAGGGTCAGTGCTCAGCACGTGGGTGCTGGACTCCCGTCTCCACCCGCTTAGCCTCTTTGCGTCCCTGGCCACCCTGGCACTGACCATCACTCTCCGCCACCACCTGCAGCTGCCCTCATGGAAGCCCTCCAGCCAGAGGCTTCCATTGACCCCTGTCCTCAGCATTTGTCTGGCTTCATTTCCTGGGGTCTCAGACTGATAAACTGGCAACAGACCCATCTCTAGCAAGGCACCGAAGCACACGCACATGTCCTGGCCCTGCAGCGTCCCAGACCCAGGATGACCCGCGAGCAGGCCCGTCTCCAGCATCTGGTCACTTCCCTCGTGCTGTTGGACAGTGCTAACATGAAGGAACAAGGAGCCAGATCCACAGCTAGTTGATCCAAGTCCCCTGTGTATGTTTGCTATTGCTGCTATAACAAATTACCATAAATTTAGTGGCTTAAAACAACACAAATATATTATCTTACACTTCTGGCGGTCAGGAGTCTGAAATCAGTGTCACTGGAATGAAATCACTGTGTTGGCAGGGCTGCGATCTTTCTGGAGGCTCTAAGCAAGAATCAGTTTCCTTGCCTCTTCCAGCTTCTAGAGACCGCTGGTATTCCTGGGCTTGGGGCCCCTTCCTCCATCTTCAGGGCACATCGCTCCAGCCTCTCTGTCCATCGTCACATGGCCTTCTCTCTCCTCTCTGTCTCCCCCTGTGTCCATCCTTCTTGGAAGGCCCCTTGCCCTTGTGATTAAATCAAGCCCACCCAGATAATCCAGGAGAATCTCCCCATCGTGAGACTCTTATTAACACCTGCAAAGTCTCCTTTGCCGTATAAAGTAATATTATCACAGATTCCAGGGACTTCACAGAGTCCCTGGGCATCTTGGGGCAGGAGGGCATTTATTCAGCCTATCACACCCTCATAGCAGGCTAGAGGCTCACACACAAAACTTGAGGGCTGAAACAAGGCGACAAAACAACTCTTGCTCTTAGTTGCAGATCTGGAAGGTGAGATCAGAACCATGTCTGAGAGAGGGACAAAGACTCGAGTTGGAGAATGGCCCAGATGCATCATCAACACAGTGAGGCCTCAGGTGGAGATCAGGATCTGGATGCAGAGACAAGGGACAGATCTCCTGTTTGTGGCACTACGGCAAGCAACATAACCTAAATATCCTCCCGCTACCAAGCACCAAGAAGTGCTGAACAAAGTATGACAAATAATTTTTGAATTCATAGCCAAGCTCCTAAACAAGTAAGGGATAGCCTCGGGGGCCAAAAACGAAAACGGTCTGAAAATCAGCATGAACTGATGATGGGGTTGCTCTATGGACGTGAGAGAGGTGGCAAGTTTTGGTAACTAAGGAACTTATGTTTTCATGGCCACACATGGACAAGAGAGAAGGCCTTGGGTCTATCTGAGGTGGAGAATTGGAACTGAGGCCCCTGGTGTGGTCTAAGAAAAAAATCTACGGATCGGGCCAGCGAAGTGACAAGGAAACTCATTGTCTTGGCCTGGACTTGGGGAGGGGTCATGACAAAGATTTGGCTTTTATTCGGAGTGAGATAGGGAGCTATTGAAGGGTTTGGAGTAGAGGAGAGACGTGGTCTGACTCACGTGTTAACAAAAACACTCAGGCTGCTGTGATGGGACTAGATTGGAAAAGATAAGTGGAAGCAGGGAGTCCAGGGGGAAGACTATGCTGTAAACCAGGAAGAGATGCTGGTGCCTGGGGTCAGGGGGGCAGTGGTAGAAGTGACAAAAAGTGGTTGGATTCTGGATATATGTGAAGATGGAGCCAAGGATATTTGCTGATGGAGAGTAGGAGTAGGAGAGAAAATGTGAAATCAAGGATGACTCCGAGATCTCAGCAATTTTGAGATTTGAGACAAATTTTTAAGATTGAGATGACCATTAGACATCCCAATGGAGATATTGAGCATGCAGGAGGGCATATAAGTTGGGAATAGAGGGGAGATGTTGAGACTAGAAATAGAAATTTGGCAGTTGCCACTATATAAATGGTACTGAAAGCCATGGGACTAGACAAGATCACCGAAGGAGGGAGAGTAGATAGGGAAGAGGTCCAAGGACCACACTCCAACATTAAAAGTTTAGAGAAGAGGAGGGGCGAGCAGAGGAGACAGAGAAGAACATTCGAGAAAGGAAGAAGGAAACCTGGAAAATGCTTGTGCTGCAAGCCTAGTAAAGAAGTGCTTTGAGAAAAGAGAGTGATTGGCCAGGCCAAGGGCTCCTGGCAGTTCAAGTCACATGACGACTGAGAATCAACCATGAGATTTAGCAATGTGGAGGTCATCGGTTATCTTGACAAGAGCAGTTTTGGTGGACTGGTGGGGATGAGAGCCTGGTTGGAAAGGATTTAAAAAGAATGGGAAGAAACAATTCAAGCGCCCATTAATAGATGAATGGGAAAACAAAATGTGGTCTATCCACACAATGGGATATTATTCAGCCATATAAAAGAATGAAGTACTGATACATGCTACAACACAGATCAATCTTAAAAACTTTATGGTGAGTGAAAGAAGCCAGTCACAAAAGACCACATATTGTATAGTTCTGTTTATATGAAATATCCAATATAGGCAAATAATCCATAGAGACAAAAAGCATATTAGTGGTTGCCAGGGACTAGGGGGACCTGAAAGAGGGGAGGAATGGGGAATGACTGCTTAATAGATACGAGATTTCCATTTGAAATAAGAAAAAGTTCTGGAACTAGACAGTAGTGATGGTTGCACAATATTGTGAATGTACTTAATGCCACTGAATTACACACTTTAAAATGGTTACAATGGTAAGTTTTACGTTATGTGTATTTTACCACAATAAAAAACTTTTAAGAGAATGGGAGAAAAGAGATTGAAGACAACAAAAATGAAAGTTGTACCATAAAAAGTAAATAGAGCGGGAGCTCTTAGCGAGGTCACAAAAAGTGTGTGCGCTAGTGGGAATAAACAACTAAAGACAAAATTGATGATTCAGGAGAGAGAGGAAGGAATTGCTGGAGAGTGACCTTGAGCAGAGGAGAGAGATGAGACGTGTCACACGGGGAAGGGGTTGGCCCTTGCCAGGAGCCCGGGTATTTCGTCCATGAGAAGAGGGGAGAAGGGAGAGCATGTGAGCAGAGGTGCAGCCTGTGCGTGGGGAGGTGCAGTGGTGAGGACCTGGGGAAGCCTCTCTGAGATGCAGGAGCAAGGTCATTCACTGAGACTGAGGATGAGGAGGAGGTTGGAAATAGTCGTCTAGAAGTGGGAGTGACTGGACCAGGGAATACTGTGCAATTGCTGGACAGCCGTGAGGGTTATTGACCTTTCACTTCCCGTGGGACATGGTGGGCCTCTTGCTCCCATCACCTCCAGCTATGTGGGTTCAGGCTCAGAGCAGGCAGTGAGTGGGTTTAACCAGGGTTGTGGTTTAGCCAATTGTTTTGGTGAATTTTATGTGTCAGCTTGGCTGGACCCCAGTGCCCAGATATCTGGTCAAACATTATTCTGGATGTTTCTGAGAGAGTTTTATTTGGGTGAAATTTTCATTTAAATTGGTAGGAAAGCAGATTTCCTGCGATAAGGTGGGTGGGCCTCGTCTAATCAGTTGAAGGTCTTAATAGACTAAAGACTGACATACCCCAAGCAAGAAGGAATTCTCCAGCAGAGACAGCCTTCACATTTGAAATGAAACATCAGCCAGGCCACCCTACAGATTTTTGGCCTTGCCAGCCTCCATAATCATGTGAGCCAATTTCTTAAATCTCTTTCTATATATGTGCGCGCGCGCGCGCGCGCGCGCGTGTGTGTGTATATATATATACACACACACATCCTGTTGCTTCTGTTTCTCTGGAGAACACTGACTAATACATCAACTGAAAGTAATGAAGTGAGAGAGGAGAAGGAACTGAGGTGTTTACAACCCACCAAGGGTGGACTGTCAGCTGGATAGGGAGGAATGTGAGGGCCCAGGAGGGATGACGTAAATCACCGGTGGTGAGTTCAGTAGATTGTGGCCCCCATGGTCTTGAAGGATTGTTGGAGTGGGGCATTAGAGGAGTTATAAAGTCAGTTCTAAATACTTTCAAGTTAGCATTATGCAGAATAAATACTGAAATAGCTGTGTTTCGATTTTTCTCCAGAATTGCAAGATTGAGGCTCCAAAGGCATGGTGAACTGTGGCACACTTCCCTCCTGGAACCCGGGCAGGAGGCAGCCTCAAGATATGGGGTGGGAGGTGGGAGGGGAACGGGCTGCAGAGAAGGAATGATGGTGACAGGGCACATCTGGAGAGAGAATGGCCTAAGAGAGCCACCCACACCCACACCCAGCGCGATGGAGATCCAGGGACATTCCTGTAGCCCTGAAGGAGCCAGGCGGTAACTGAGAGTTCCATCAGGGTGCCTGCCAGGGGTCATTTGGACTGGAGCAAGGGGATGCAGAAGGCCGGGGGTGACAGCCTGGAGCTGGGAGCCAGAGGGAGGGTGTGGCTGGCAGCAGGCAGCAGGCAGAGGGCGTCAGGATCCCAGGGAGCAATCAGCGTACACAGAAAACAAGCGGGGGTCCCACCCCAAAACCAAGCTGGAAGACACACATCTCCTCCTAGGCCAGCTCAGAGAACCAGCCACCTGCCACGGGTGCCCCAGTGTTCCAGAAGCTTCTCCCTGCCCCAGGACTTCTCAGGGAGGAGGAGAGTGAGAGGAGAGATTATGCGGGTGGGAAAAGGCCTGATGGGAACTTCAAACTTTGAGGTGACCGAGAAATTTACTCAAAAGAGGCTTTCGTTTTTAACCAGAAAATACAGAATTACCTTGAGTGACGAGATTGCTCTTCTGAGTAGAGATGGAGCAAGATTATTGCGGAGATTGTTCCCACCGAGAGGAAAAGGCTGCTCGTAACAAATTCCAGAAGCCTGGTTACCCTTCTGCGTATCTGAATGGTGATCTGAACTCTGATCCCACTCTCTGTAAAGGGGTGATGTTACGTAAAACAGCTCTGTGTGTTGAGAGCATTCGATAGGATCATAAAATAATCTCTGAATGGGAAGAGGCTTTAAGTCGTCTAATCTAGGGCTTCTCAACCAGGGGCGATTTTGCCCCCCAGAGGACGTTTGGCCTCGGCTGGAGACATTTTTGGGTTGTCACGACTGGGGAGATGCTATTGGCATCTGGTGGATGGAGGCCAGGGATACTGCTCAACATCCTACCATGCACGGGGCAGCCCCTCACAACAGGAATTTTGTGACCCCACATGCCAGGAGTGTCAAGGTTGGGAAACCCTAGTCAAATCCGAAATCCCATCCGGGCGTGCATGTCCTCAGAAAAACTCCCTCCTGGCTCAGCCAGCCTCAGCTTAAGAATTTCCGAGGTCATTTGCCCAGTGACTAAGTGACAGAGGCAGGATTTGTTCTCAGCTCTGCCTGACCCCAGAGTCCGTGCTTTTTAAACGTCTCTGTCATTTGCCAAGGTCTGTCAAAACAGAGACGTTCTACTTGCGGTGCTCAGAATGCCCAGGTGGGGGGATGGGAGGAGTTCTGCTGAAAGGTCCCCTTCTGCAAAATCTCTCTCCCGCCACCTGCGACAGTGCCTGCCCCTCCTTCACCGAGTCCACCCTTTGGGCTGAGGCTGCCCCCTCCAGGGGCCTCCCGTAAAATGCAGGTACCCCATAAGGGTTTGAAGAAATTGCTCTACAATATAGTCTAAAAATGGTGCTGCCTGTTGACCTTGGGCAAGGTGCTTGACCTCCCTGTGCCTCAATTTCCTCGTCAGTAAAATGGGAATAATAATTGTACCTACCTCAGGGGTTGTCGTCCGGGTGAAATGAGTGATTATATAGAAAGCCTGACACATAGTAGGTACAATTTGTGGTGTTCATTACCCGTGTTCAAGCGTTCCTAGGGGAAATCTGTAGGGGCCCTTTAAAAAGCCTGACAAGAACCCAGGTTTAAAAAAAATTAGCAACAACAAAAGTGCAGCTTCTGCAGTTTCTTTTCAAGCGGGACAAACTGTTCGAAACTGAACACGCGTTAGTAAGTCGACGAGTTGAAAGCAGTGAGTGACGGATTATTCACAGGGTTGCCAAGGAAACTATCCAGGTTGGAAAAAAAGATTGTCGTGGAGGGTGACGCAGGCTTCGGAAGTAGCCCACAGAATTCTGTCGCTCGCCCTCAGCCACAGGGGGAAACGTGAGCAAGAGGCTCCCAGGGCGTTTTAGAGCTAACCCGTGGGGTTCGTGTATCAGCAGAAAGCCTGCTTCCCTCTGCGAGAGCTCAGCACGTCTACTCAGGACAGACGAGCGCAGGTTAGACGTGGCGGGATAAGCAGCACCCATGCGCTCAGGTCCGGAGGAGGCTGAAGGCCGCACAGCGTAGGGGGAGGTTGTCTGCAGGCCATTTGGCCCCAGGTATAAGAGAAAGCTAAAAATTTCTCCAAAGAAAAGGAAGAAAAAAGAGCATAGGGTGAGCAGTAGTGAGAAGAGGTTGTAGGAGCACCTAGATGTTGATAGTTCTGGAAAATTATTTCCCTATCATATTCCAGATTTGTTATGGTCTTTTTTTATTGTGGTAAAATACAAATAACATAAAATGTACCACTTTAAATGTACAGTGTACAGTTCAGTGGCGTGACTGCATTCATGTTGTGCAACCATCACCACTAATTTTAGAACACGTTCATTACCCCCCCAAAAGAACCCCATTAGCAGTCACTCCCCACTTCCCCTTCCCCGCAGCCCCTAGCTATCACTGTTTGCTGTCTCTATAGATTTGCCTGTTCTGGATATATCATATACATGGGATCATACCGTATGTGGCCTAATGTGTCTGGCTTCTGTCACTCAGCGTGATTTCCAGGTTCCTCCATGTTGTAACATGTATCAGAACTTTATTCCTTTTTATGGCCTAATAATATCCCACTGTGTGGATATACCTCATTTTGTTTTTCCATTCGTCTGTTAATGGGCATCTGGATTGTTTCTACTTTTTGGCTATTGTGAATAATGCTGCTTTGAGCATTTTCTACACGTTTTTGTTTGAATGCCTGTTTTCAGTTCTTTTGAGTGTATATCCAGGAATGGAATCACTGGGTTATATGGTAATTCTATGTTGAGCTTATCATGGAACCGCCAAATTATTTTCCACAGCGTCTGCACCACTTTCCCATTGTTATGGATTTTTGCCAAATGAATTAGTAAGCAGTTTTTTTTTATTGATAACACCTAGGGCTAGTAAGGAAGAATTGCTGCAGCCCCTTTGAAAAACAGTCTGGTAATGTGAGGAGTGATGAGGCTTAGTGGACAGAGAATAGAACTGGAAGCCAATACACCTGGGTCCAGTTTCCAGCTCTGCCACAGACTAGTTGCCAAATGCTTACCCTTCCAAACCACAGTTTCTTCATCTATAAATGGGGAATAGTTGCTTCATAGTGTTGTAGTGAAGATTAAAGAGTTATATTAAAACATCTGGCATCTGGTAGGCACCCTACGAGTTCTAGATATTGTTATTATAACGGATAATGTTATTATCATGTATCAAGAGCCATTAAAGTCATGTTATTTAGCTAGAAAATTCTGCCCTTGAAAATCTATGCCAAAGAAAGCAAATCCTCCATTTCTACTAAACAAAAGAAAAACCCTCAAAATATAAGCCCTATTAAGAGTGAGTTAATAGTACCATTCTTAAACAAGAAGGAGATGAAGAAAACCAACAATTTTTGAGCACCAGCTCTGCCCTGTGTTCTGGGTTAAGTTCTTGACACACTCACTCATTCATTAAATGTGCATTTATGGAGCCTCTACTATGTACCACTCACCAAGTTGGGCCCTGAGGATACAGTCCAGAAGAGAGACACAGTCCCTGCCCTCGTGAAGCTTATATTCCAACAGGAAAGAAGGAAATTAAACAGTTAATAATAATAGCTAACATTTAGGGAGCATGTGGTTTGTGTCAAGCCTGTTCGAAGCTGGGATTGTCAAACTACAATCCATGGGCCAAATCTGGCCCACTGCTTGTTTTTGTAAATAAAGTTTTATTGGAATACAGCTGTGCCCATTCATTTACAGATTATTGTCTATGGCTGCTTTCGCACTATGGCGGCAAAGCTGAGTAATTGAGACGGACACCATGAAACCTAAAATATTTATTTTCTGGCCCTTTACAGGAAAATATGCCAACCCCTGTTCTAACCACAACAAACCTTAGATGTAGGTATAGTGCTATTATTATGCCCATTTTGCCGATGAGAAAACTGAAGCACAGAAAGACAAAGTAACTTTGTTCAAAGTCACACATGTAGGAAATGAAGGAACCAGATGTATAGTACAGTCTGCGATAACACCTGTGCTTTACGATCTATGCTGTACTGCCTCAATCAAATACAGGGTGATTTAATTACAACTGTACGGAGTGCTGTGAGGAAGTGGAGGTGTAGCGCTTCACCGAGGTGTGAAGCGGAGTGAGGATCTGAAGGATGAGGAAGAGTCGGCTGGGTGGAAATGGGACATGCTCCAGGTGTAAGAACAATGAATAAGGGAGGGCCTTGAGATAGGAAAGAGCTGGCCCATTCAAGGAATAGAGAGAAAGCCAGTGCAGCTGGAGACAGGGAGGAGGGAGCGGTGCCCGATGGCTCTGATGAGAGAGGCAGGAGGCAGGTTATGCAGGGCTGGGTAAACCAGTTTGAAGATTTTGAACTTTACACTAAGAGCAATAATGAGCCATTGAAGGTTCTTAAGCACGAATTCGATAATATTACATTTGCCTTTTTTTCAAAGATGACTCTGGATACAGTGTGAAGATGAGATTGGAAGGTGGGAACTAAGAGTGGAAGGAGAGACCCATGAGAGGCTATTGCCAAAGACCAGATGAGAGAGAACAGTTGTTTGCGTTGGGCTAGGAGAGCGGAGAAGGAGAGAAGTAGACAGATTCAGATGTTTGGAGGGGCGGGGGCAGAATCAGCAAGACTTGGTGATTGATTGGCCATGATGGGAAAAGAGAAAAAGGGGTCAGGGCGGGCCATGTGGCTTCAGTATTTAGTGTGTATTGCTTCTAGGCTGTTGCTCTGGGTTTTGAATTGTAGCAATAGAATCTGCTCTAGCTAGTTTGGAAAGAAAGAGGATTATAATGGAGTATTTGTTGCCTGAGAGAATCTTAGAAGGAAGAGTGGATCAGGTTCTAGGCTGTGTTTCAAGGAACAACTCTCTGGTGAAGGTGGCAAGGAGACTCCAGAAGGATGCTGCCTGTGCAGGTTGGAGATGACCTGTCCTGCTTCTTTCCTCACACAGCTCCCCTGGGAATCAAAGTCCCTGCTGGTGCCTCTGATTGGTGGACTCTAAGTCACATGTCTGCATCCTAGCAGCAAAGGAGGCTGGGAAATGTCATTGGTTTTTGTTTTTATGTTTTGGGTTTTATGTTGGGAAAAAGTCAAAACGTGAAGAAGGTGTTCTAAAGATTCTGGGCTGCTACAAAGGGCACATATGTGCTAGAGCAGATGGTGGAGAGTTAGACGAACATGACGAACACTCCCAAGGAAGAGCTGGTTTGAGAGGGAAAATGAAGGGTTCGTTTTTGTAATTGAATGTGAGGTACCCTGATATCCAGGAGATAGCTGGATAGATTTTTTTTTTTTTGGTGAGGAAGATCAGCCCTGAGCTAACATCCGTTACCAATCTTCCTCTTTTTGCTGAGGAAGATTGGCCGTGAGCTAACATCCATGCCCATCTTCCTCTACTTTATGTGGGATGCCGCCACAGCGTGGCTCGACAAGCAGTGCATCGGTGTGTGCCCAGGATTCAAACCAGCAAGCCCCAGGCCACTGAAGCGGAGCGTGCGCACTTAACCAGTTGCACCGCCAGGCCGGCCCCAGATCTTTTTTAATCTTCATGGCCAACTATAAAATCTGTCTTACAATCCATTTACCCTAATGTCACACAATAAGAAAGTGGGAAAATAGGACATGAATCCAGGACAGTTTGGCTCCCATAGCTGTGGTTTTTTCCTACCTTTCAGACACTGTCTTTCAACTTTATTATTGTCCTTTTGACCTCTGCCTATCTTTGGTTAATATCATTAACACTTTTAATTCTGCTTTTATTACTCCTGAGGCTGACAAACACCATGAGTTGGCCTGACGACCTCATTCATGCTCAAGGAAGAGTCTATTATTTCCTGCAGGCTTTTCTGTAGAAGTGTTATGTTGATTCTACAGTTTATATAAAAATGCAAAGGACTTATAATTTAGCCAAAACTATTTTGAGAAAGAAAAACAAGGTTGAAGGACTTATATTGCCTAGATTTCAAGACTACTGTAAAGCTACAGTAATCAACAGAGTGGTATTGGCAAAAGATAGTTGTAAGATGAATGGAAAAGGAGAGTCCAGAAATAGATCCACACATATATGATCAGTTAATATTCAGTGAAGATGCCAAGGTTTTTCGATGGGGATAGAATTGCCTTTTCAACAAATGTTGCTTGAGCAACTGGATATCCATAAAGAAAACAATGAACCTCCAGCCTTACCTCACACCGTATGCAAAAACTAACTCAAAATGGATCATAAACCAAAACGTAAAAGCTAAAACTATAAAACACCTAGAAAAAAATAGGAGAAAATCTTTGTGACCTTGGGGTAGACAAAAGTTTCTTAGAACACAAAAAAGCACAAAGCATAAAAAAAGTATTGATAAAATGGACTTCGTCAAAATTGAAAGCTTTTGTTCTTTGAAAGATACTGTTAAGACAATGAAAAGGCAAACTAGAAACCAGGAGAAACAATGCACTAGTCTTAAGAACATATAAAATTTTTACAATTCAGTCATAAGAAGACAAAATAGTCAATTTTTTTACATGGGAAAAAGATTTCAACCGCCTTCGTTAAAGAGGATATACAAATGGCCAATGAGCATATGAAAAGATTCTCAATATTATTAGTCATGGGAACATGCAAATTAAAAGCACAATGAGATAGCACCATACACCCTTTAGAATGGCTAAAAGTAAAAAGACTGGCAATAGGGGTAGGGGGTGGGCACAAGGAGTGAAGGGAGACATATATATGGTGATGGACAAACAAAAATGTACAACCCAAAATTTCACAATGTTATAAACTATTAAAACATCAATTAAAAAAAAAAAAGACTGGCAATACCATGTTGGTGAGGAAGGGGAGCAACTAGGGGTGTAAAATTGTGCTTTGGAAAACAGTTTGGCAGTTTCTGAAAAAATTAAACATACACTTAACACATGACCCAGAAATTCTGCTTCTATATTTCTACCCAAGAAAAATGAAAACATATGTACTCAAAAGATTTGTATATGAACGTTCATAGCAGCTTTCTTTAGAGAAATTGTGTTAAATTAAAATACTTCTCAGCCATGTAAAGGAATGATAAAGCAATACATGCAACAACAGAGGAGACTTACAAATGTTATTATTAGTGTCTCAGTAATTTTTTCATGGAACCTAATCCAAAAGAAATACCTAATAATTCTGTTTATTAAGTAGTTAGGTCCAAACAACTTCATAATAGTGGTTCCCAAAGTGTCCAACAGAAGTCTCCCTGTTTTCTTCCAAAATTTAAAATGTCCAAGGTGCCCTGTGAGTTTGCTATAGTGCCCCAATGCCTTGGTGCAGTTTGGGAACCATGAAAAACAATGGTTGCCTGAGGCTGGGGGAAAGGGGCATTAGGGAACTTTCTGGAATGATGGAACTTCCCTAAATTTTGATTGTGGTGGTGGTAACACACGTGCGTACATTTGTCAAAACTTATCGAACTGTATTCCTAAAATTGATGCATTTTATTGCATGTAAATTATATCCCAACAAAGTTGACTTAAAAATAATGGCCAAAGATATCTATTCTGGGTATGAAAATACATCTCGTATGCACATACATACACACCCACGCATACACACACTCACTCCTCTTTCTGCCTGTTCATGGAATCATAGAACTACATTTAGTTGTTTTGTTATTGGCCCCCCGAATTGACTCTGAGATTCAGTCTTCGCCTCCCTCCTTCCCTCGTCACTACTCCATTCCTGCCAGTTAAAGATACTTTCACCACTTCTACTTCCCAGCATACATATATTAGGGAATACTGTGAATCCAGATTGAACAGCATCAAGGAACCTATAGGAACTTAAAGGGCATTAGTAGGCATAAACCACCATTGTAAGTTAAGAATGTAGTGTAAAGGTGCACAATGCCTTTCACCCATGGTAGATGCTTATTAAATATCCATTGACTTGAATTTATTGAATTTGTTGAGACTTGAAGTTTTCTGGGATATCCTATCATTATTGTTAAATAATCACTTGAAAACAGCTCCTAGATGGCTACCATTTATTGAGCATCTGCTTTTCTGATAGACATGCTTTTCAGCTTTATTTCATGAAATCCCCTCAACTCTGTGGGGTGGATATTATTAGCCGTATTGTACAAATCAGGAAACTGTGCTCAGAGAGGTTAAGTCAATTGATCTGTGTGGAGATCTGGGGTGACTGAGTAGAGAAACTGGGATTTATAGTCCAATCTGTCTACCCGAGCAGCTCACAGTCTTTACTGTGCCTCTCTGACTAGTTATGTGTGTCTGATCTGATTATTGTAAAAGAGTAGAACCTTATAATGGGAGTCTGAATCTCATCATATTCGAGACTAGAGTATAAGGTGTAATGTCCCTCTATTCCCTCCTGATGTGTGATGGGTGATAGAGAATCTTGTTTAAATGTCCCCGTTTTAAATATTAAAACATATTTTCAGGGAAGGAAAATCTAGAACCACATATTCTTCTGATGGATAAATGTTAGACCTTCTAATTCATCCTCTTTTATCGTTATGAGATTTTTTGTTGAATGAAAACTACATTAAGAATATTTAAGTAACAATGACACCTTGAATTTTTAGATTGTATTACCATTTACAAAGTGTCCATCCCCTTGCGGTCTTCCCAACCACCATAAGATATCATCATCGAGTGGACACTGTATTGACTCTACAGCATCTATTCCATCCCAGATGATTTGTCTGAGCTCATCAGAGTAACCCCATTGCCTGGGCCAGTGAGTGATTCAGAAATGGGCATGTGACCCAACCTAGCTAATGAGATGTGAAGAAACATCTTAAGGGTGATCCAAGAAAAGCCACAGGAAGAAAGGATCTCTTGTCCTCCACTGGATATTATCACGTCTGGATGGAACATCTGGACCTGCCGCAGCCTTCTTGTCCCCGTACTACCTGAGAATGATGAGGACACAGGATGGCAGAGCTGCGAGACAGAGAGAACCTGGCCTTGATGATTCCGAATCCACTCCCCCTAGAGCCGTTGTGCCTCTAGTTTGTCTGTGAGATGGCATACGTCCTTATTGCTTAAACCACTTGGATTCCTGTTTCTATCACTTGCAGCAGAAAGGATCCTGACACCGTAGCCGTACCTGGGACTCCAAGAGGTTAAGCAGTTTGCTCTATATCACATTGTTAGTGTAACCAAAAGCGGACCTGGAATCCCAATCTCCTATCAGCCAGGGCATCTTTCACTCACCAGCTGCTGTTAATTGGCTGAAATTATCTTACCCATTCTAGTTTGATGAATATCAGCTGAATACTCAAAACACCGTTTTTTGTTGCAAAAAGATGAAAACCTTAGCCAATTTAAAGAGAAAATCCAGGAAAATAAATGTCGATTGATCGTGGTAATGCATAATATAGATGCTTGCTTTGGTCTTATTTTACAATAGAAATTAATTTATATCTGAAAACATTTGGTTTAATGTCATGTATGAAATAGTGTCATCTCTGTTAGATGTATACTCAAGAAAATCTGTAGGTTTTTTTTAAACGACATTTGTGAGAAAAAGCTGCTGGGAAAGATTCTTTCTTGCAGTTATTCTTTTTAAACCTTACATAAATAAAATATGAGAATCATTTCTTTCTACAGTATCAAGTCACCAAAATGTAAGTTGAGGTTTTTTTCTTATTTTCTTCAAGGTTTGTGCTTTACCCTTTAACAAACTCTTGCAACAAATTTTTATCTGGCTAAAACTTTTCTTTTTATCTTTGAAACATTTCCTACAACCAATAGTTTAATCTTATCTTGGGATCTAGAGCTGGAAGGAGCTCAGACATCTGCTAATTTATCTTCCTTCCATGCGGCGGGTAGGTCTTTGCCTTGGATGAAGTGAATTCATGTTGCTTTTAATGTCCCCAGAAGGCACTATCACCACAGTCTCAGAAATGCCTTCTCAGCGCCAGGGAACTCTTCTTGGGTCTGAAATAAATCTCACTTTGTGCAGTTTAAGCTCATTTCCTCCTTTTTGTACTTCCTCAGTTAGTCAGAGCCTCCTTCATCGGGGATTCAGTCACAAGCACTTGGCCCAGGTGCCCCTTGATGCCTCTTCACTGCCTTCATTCAGGTGTCTTCCACCCAGGGCTGCCCGATGACCCTACAACAACCTTGGAATCCAGGGCCATGGCCCGAGCATCCTCTGATGGGAGTCTCTTTACAACAGGAGAGACCACATGTCCTGGTCTGCCGGTTCAGTGCTGGTGTATGCCTGTTGTTCAGCACAATTTTTAAGAGCACTCACTTTATTTCACCCTCAGCAGTGTCTTGGTTTGCTTAATAAATTATATGATCCCCTTATTTATAGGCTATGAAAAATTAGGGTGACTTTCCTGAACCTCCCAGCTTAGAGGCCCCACACACTAATATAGCAAACAGAGGAGACCAGACAGAGTAACTCAGCATAGAGTGCTCTAGAACTGTGCTGTCCAACATGGTAGCCAATAGCCACATATGTGGGTAGTCCTAAATGAGTTGTGCTGAATGTGTAGAATAAACTCCAGATTTCAAAGGCTTAGTGCAAAAAAAAACAAGATAAAATATCTCTTTAATAATTTTCATATTGAAATTATATTTTGGATGTGTCAGGTTAAATAAAATATATTTATTAAAATCAATTAACTAATATATAATTATAATTAAAATATATTATTTAAATTATTTTATTTTTTTTTAACGTGGATACTAGAAAATTTTAAATGACTCATGTGGCTTCCGTTGTGTTTCTATTGGACAGTGCTCTTCTAGATCCAGTAACTCATTCCCAGGAGTGGTCCTTCTTCTGACTCCTTTTCCTTTCCTACATCAACATTGGCTGCCAAGGGTGGATAGTAACAGTTTTAGGTATTACTCCTCCCAGATGGTATTTGCCTGGTGACTGTGGCCATTGATAGTGCACAGTCCTTACCAAATCAAGGTGTTACAGAGTGGACAAGGCCCTGTTCTCCACTTAAGGAGATTGGAGTTCTAGACCCAGCACTGCATTAGTGTGAGCTTAGCTGAAACAACAGCCTCAGAGGACCTCAATTTTTCCATCTGTAAAAGCAAATGAAGGCATGGGGCTAGATGATCACTGAAGCCCCTTCAAGTTCTTCCTAAAATGAGGCCTGAGCCAATGAATGAACACTGTGGCTATTTCAGGGAAGCATGTAGGGTCAGTGGAGGAGCTTGATTTAGGAGGGGCTCTTGGGTTGCTTCTCAAATCATGCCACGTGTGTGCCCTTAGACCCAGAACGCCCCCAATTTACACCCCTTGCCGCCTAGCCAACTCAGAGAAACCAGCATTTGAATAAGATAATTTGTTATTACACGTGATAATGTAGGCTAAGTAAAAATACGTAGGATTAGGAAGGACTTTGAAATTGAGGGATAATGGATCCACATAGGTCATTAAGAAAAGTGAGGCTTATTATTATTTCTCCTTTCCCAACAATATTTTTCTGGAAACTATATATGAAGATGTTGTAAGGTAGATGGAATTTTCCCACAATCGCAATATTGTAGTTGGGAGTTTCATTTCTGCCCAATGACTCCACATGATAATAATCACAGATATTAAAGCAATAACAATGAATAGAATCCTCCCAGGAAGTGTTTCATTTTAAAAGAAGTTTTGTAAACACGAATTAATTTCCAATCTGTGGAACATGGAAACTAGGTTGACTGAGGGCAGACCCTTTTGAGCAGAAGTGTTTTCTAATAACCCTCAGCCTCTCATGGCTGCGGCCGTGCCGCAAGAAGGCAGGTGAATTGACATCAGAAAGCCAGTGTTCTGCTTCTAAGAGGTCCCCCC
Source organism: Diceros bicornis minor (assembly GCF_020826845.1). NCBI lineage: Eukaryota > Metazoa > Chordata > Mammalia > Perissodactyla > Rhinocerotidae > Diceros > Diceros bicornis. The sequence continues at coordinate 50,482,555 of NC_080759.1, read as the reverse complement.
TGGTTGAGCAGATTAGCTAACTGACTCCTTGAGGGGCATGAAACAAAATTTTGAAGAAGCAGGATGGAAGCTAGATCATTATCCAGGCTCTCTAGGTATGATGATGGATATCAAGGCTCTCTGGGTGTGAGGATGGAGTACAGATGGACCAATTGCTGGGTAGCCAGAAGGCACCTGGAGGATATATAGGACAGCAAAAAGAAGTGGGACTCCTGGGCACCAGGGGCCAGAACAGGACTAACAGACTAGTGAGGACTGACCCAGGGCCATCAGGAAGGCAGAGGACCTCCCTCGCAGGTCACTGGAGTGCCAAAGGCACAGGCAGACACAACTCACTTCCTGTCTTGCCAAGGGCCAGCCCCGCTGCTTCCTGTTGATGTGCATTTCCTTTCATTCAAGCTTTCAGTGAAGTCAGAGAAATTTGAAAAATATGTGCAGTCTTTAGTGAGTTGTTTCTCCTGTGCTCTACATAAAGGGTGAATCTCATGGGAAACAGACCACACAGTCCTCCAGTACTGCGACATTTGACTATTCTGGACGTTCTGAGAATGGTGATCACCTGACCTGAGGCCAGGTCAAATAACGAATACCGAGAAGGAAAAAAAGATGGGATGGGAGAGAGTATGAATGGCATAAATGAGAAGAAAGGGTGGATGAGGACAGTGAGAAGAAATAGAGGGAGGAACGGAGAAAATGAGAGAGGGTGGAGAGAGAGCACAAGGGAGACAGGAGGAGGAGGGAGGCCCAGAGGGAGAGACACGGCAGGTCCCGGGATAAGTGTTAGTAGAAGTAGGCGGTTCCGGTCGCAGCTCGTTATTGGCTGAGCTTTCCAGACAAGCTATCGCTGGAAGCCATGGCAATCTCACCTGTTTTTCATAGCCGCTCAACTGCTTTAATGTTTCAGAACGTGCAGCCAGTCTCCAACCAGAGGTAGTTCTTTGGTCTACAATGATGTGACCACAGCAGTGTGACTCACTGACTTGGATCAAATCAAAGCAAGGGATTAAACCTGGAAATCCATCCTTCATATAAATGTAAAGGCTCCCGGGCATTCATTGTGGACTAGGAGGCAGAACCTGCTGAGGGCTGTCAACATATTACCGCAGTCCATCCTACTGCCGACCGTGGGGCAGACATTAGAAGATGAGTAAATGGACATACGTGGAAGATAAAAACAACAAACACACACACAGATACAGAGACCAGATTGGTGGTTACCAGAGGGTAAGGGGGTGGGGAGAGGGTGAAAGGGGTAAGGGAGACATTTGAAGGGTGACGGATGGCAACTGGACTTTTGATGGTGAACACCATGTAAGATAGTCAGAAGTCAAAATATAATGATGTACACCTGAAATTTATATAATGTTATAAATCAATGTGACCTCGAGAAAAAAAATTTTGCCTTGCACAAACATGTCAACAGGCAAAATGAGAAAGATAAGAAAATATTTTTTATAATTCCAAAGGAAAAAGATGAGTAAATGGAGGCGGCATGTAACACAGTGCATGGCAGAGCTGGGGTTCATTCTTGGTGTTCTCTGACTTCAAACACTGGGCTCTCAGCTCTGTGTCACGCTGTCGTCTTATTGAGAGCCAGGGCTCTGTTATAGCAACTACGACTGTTGGTCCACAGGAAGTGGTTGAGTCTTTATGAGTGTTTTAGGTTAGTGATCAAAGCCAGACATGACCTAACTCTACCTGGCCTGTGCGAATGGGCCATTGTCTCTCTCTGAAGCAAATTCCTACATTCCGTGCTGGTCATAGCATTCTGTCTTCCTTGAGGTCACAGCATTTCTGATTTCTGACTTTCCATTTTTCTAGGAATCTGAGAAGGGCATAGAGGTTTGAGTCAGGGGTCTTCCCACAGGCATTTCCCATGCCTCTGAAAAGGGTGCCGTTGTCACTAAGAATTGGATCTTTGTATCTGAGCCAAGTGTTAAATAAAAATGTAACCCAAGGGCAGCTCCCACCACCATCAAACGCTTGAATTCTGATTCCAGCCTGAGCGGGGGCTTGGGTTTGCCATGTAAACTACAAGCGGACAGCCTGGTGCATCTCATTCCCTTGAACCCCAAAAGGTCAACACGAGGCCTCACTGCCTAGACTTCCAGAGGCAATGAGATTGTCCCTGCACCCCAAGTCACTTCATCCTCCTTCAAGCCCTCGCAACCCAGCATGCCCCCTCTCAGGACACTCGGCTCCTCTCTGAAGGAGAAAGCCCTTCCATCCAGCCCCTTCGTGTTTCTCACAAACTCTGGGAGTCCTCTTTATTAGTTCCAGCTCCTGCTGGCTCCGCAAAGGGGACGCATGGGCCCTGGCCCCTGGGATACCGAAGAGCGGGGTGCGGTGGTCGGGGGAGTGGCTCATATAGTGCCACTCTGTCCAGCTCTGCCTCCCCTCCTCCATCCGCCTCCCCAGCCGCCCGCAGTGCTGGGGGCAGGTTTCTCCTGAAGTACCTGCAGGCAAATATAACTGGCCAGCACGAAAGTTGGTTTTCTTCCAACAGCCTCCCAGCCTAATCCATGTGAAGACCATCAGCTCCTTCTATTACCGTGACTTTGATCCCATTTCCTGTGACATAATCACCATTCTCTGGCTCTGCCCAAACATATTTGCTGCTTTCTTGGCTTTTTTCCCATCTACAAAGGGTCCCTGCACTAACTGATGAAGCTTCTTTAGTGTTCGAAATTCTCAACAGATATTAATCTTTGAGATTCAAGACTGAGAAATAGGTATTCTCAGGATCCTAAAATCATAAGCTATTACATATTTCTCATAACATTTTGTTGACATGTTTTTAAATGAGTGGCTACGATAAAAAACAGTGAAACATAAGCTCATTTCCTTTTTTAATACAATGAAAATATTGTCTATTTTACAAAGAAGTGTAACCTACTGCAGATATTCAAACACAGGAAAACACCAACTAATACCATTGGATGGTATTTGAGTAATATAACATTCAGATCTCCCAGCAAGATTAACAGCACTGCTGTTAAAATGCATGTCAAAATTGCAGTTTAAGCATACATTTTGCTTCCAAAATTATTGTTTCTTATAACGCCACTCATAGCATTTATATAAAGTACACTGTGCATATGAACTTACTAGTACTTCCTTTATTTGCAAGAATGACCCACCATTAGCAAGAGACAGGGCCGTGACACACCCAAACAGCTACAGCAAGACTGGCAGTGGATTGTAACTGCTTCTCTCCTGAGTGCTATTGTCCTAGTTTCCAGAAATGTCGACCTGACCCTTCGAGTAGGCTTGTCATTGCTTCCTGTTCTTGCTTTCTACCTGATGTCAGTGGATGCCTTCTAACCAGTAATGTCTCCAGGTCAATTGTTATTACGCTTTAATTCTCACATGAGAATTATCATTGTTTTTCCCATTTTCCCAATTTCTTATCTGATTTTATCCTCAGGATTCGGGATTTGGAAACACATACAAATTTTCTAAGAAATGTTGGGAAGGAATTCCAGATGGAAACGACTTCTTCCTTAGCCATCCAGAAGGAATGGCGCCACAGTGGCCCATATTTGCTTTCTAATTCCCAAGTTCCTCAGCTGATAGCCGAGGAAGCAATTTCAGCCCTCTGGCTACATAAAAAGCCATGAATTTTTATTTCTTTTTGAGAGTATGTCTCCAAGAATCTGTTCACTTATTAGCTTTTTCATGCAATTCGTTGCCTCTCTAGTCTGTGTCAGACACAGCATGGGAGACAAGAAGATGAGAAGACATAGTCTCCACCCAGTGCTCGAATCCGAAGAATGGAGCAGTGAAGGGAGCCAGGTTCCCCCGCATTGAGTCCTTGCTTGTGGACGCCAGGGGCGGCAGGAGCTCAGAGAAGCCAGTGCTGAGCCTGCCTGGAGCCGTCCAAGGTTTCACACAGGAAGTGATGGTTTGGTTGACTCTAGAAGGGAAGCGGCAAGTTTTCCAGATGGAAAAGGAAGAGAAAGAAACTCCATATATGGAGCCCAGCCTGTGCAGAGCACAAAGGCGTGTGGAGAACATGGCGTGCTGGACTGTGACAGGAAGGTCCTGTCTGCGACATTGGGACGTTTCACTCTGTCCTTTGGTTAGTGGGAAGCCTTTTGGGTTTTTTTTTTTAAGTTTTATTGAGGTATAACTGACAAACAAAAAGTGTATATACTTAAGGTGTACAACATGATGATTTGATATACATGTCTATTGTGAAATGATTACCATGGTGATTACCACTGTGAAGTCAAGCCAATTAACACACCCATCAGCTCACACAGTTACCTTTGCGTGTGTGTGTGGTGAGAACACTTCAGATCTACTCTCAGCAAATTTCAAGTATACAATACTGTATACAGTACAGTCACCGTGCTGTACATTCGATCCCCAGAACTTAGTTATCTTATAACTGGAAGTTTGTACCCTTTGGCCAACATCTCCCAATTTCCCCCACCCCCAGCCCTGCCAACCACTTTTCTACTCTCTGCTTCTGTAAAGTTCGAAGCCTTTGAAGCATTTAATCAGGGGAGCAACACGATCAGGCCTGTGGGTCAGAACAATTCATTAGGAAAATTCCCACCCGCTGTGGGTGCATGGATCCCTCTGAATAACTCCAGAGACCCAGCCCACTGATCAAGAGCATATTCCACAGCCTAGCTGTTCTCGTTGAATTTATATTTAGAAAAGAGTGGATTTTTTTCTTTTGTCATGTGGTCTTGGTTAGCACCTGAGCTTGCATCTGAAAAACAAGGGGATGTCAGTGCCCAAAGGCACCACACAGGAGCCTCTCGCATCTCAGTTCTGAGCTGATTAGTGGAAACCGTCACTTCCCACTGTAAACCCCCATCCTCCTTAAAGATCCAGACATAACATCCTATTCCAGGCCGGGAGACACCTCCATAAGAAATAAAGGAGCATGATACCTGCAGCTAACTCTCAAATGGTTCCAGAAAAGCAAATGTGGCAAAACGTTAACGATTGGTGAATCTGGGTGAGGTGCATGCAAAAGTTCTTTGTCCTATTTTTGCAACTCTTCTGTACATTTGAAACTATTAATGATGCCTTGACATCCCCTGCTGTCATGTCATCCCATGAGTCTACAATATTCCTTTTGATGATGATAACAGCTACCATCTCAGGAAATCCTACTGGTTATCATCTCTGCCCTATGTACTTCACATGACAACGTCTCATTTAATTTTCACCTCAATACAGTGAGGCAGTTACTATTGTCCCAATCTTACTGATGAGAAAAATGGAGGTTTAGAAAGGTTAAATAATATGTTAGATTAGATGATTACTCAGTGAATATTCACACACACACCCAACCTCCATGAGCAAAGTATACTTTCCCCATCCCATATTTGTTGGGCTAGGACCGTGGGATTTAATTTGGAAAAAGGGAGGTTAGTGGAAAAGACACGAATAGAAGCTTAAAATGCGATTGCATGGTTGGGCTTGCACTTTTATGTTTCTGCCATCACTATGAGAAAAGCATGTCTTGGGTACAAGGTCCCTTCAAGGTACAAGGTCCAAGGAGGATGAGAAACTTGTGGAGCAGGGCTGGACCTAACTCACAGCTTGAAGACAAGCCCAGCTAAGCCCAGACTAGATCAGCCAACAACAAGCAAACTCATGGGTGCATGTTATTAGACGTGACTGAGTTTTAGGGTCATTTGTTACATGGCACAATGGTGGCAACAGGTAACTTATAAACCCAACTTTAAAGCTGGGCTTTAACAGGATATGATTTCTCCTGATAAAAAAAGAAGGAGAAGGAAGAACAGTGTAGACAGAAAGAGCATAAATCCCAGAGGTATAAAGTATATCACTGGAAAATAGGGTGAATGACAAAGAGATGATGCTGAAAAGGTACATGGGGGTCTATTTACAAATGTGCTTAGCTCCTGTATTGATCAGGATGAACCAGGATGTGCTGCAATAACAACTAAATTCTTAAATCTCCATGGCTTACCACAGTAAAGGTTCATTTCTTATTCACAAAAAGCCTCCTCCATCCAGAAACTACTCTGTGTCACACACTGTATTAGTTTGCTAGGGCTGCCGTAGAAAGTATCACAAACATCCACAGAGATGTATTGATGCATACATACAGAGATGTATTGTCTCACAATTCTGGAGGCTAGAAGTCTGAACTCAAGTCTGGCAGGGCCATGCTGCCTCCTTAACCTGTAGAGAAGGATCCTTCCTTTCCTCTTCCAACTTCTGGTAGCCTCAGGTGTTCCTTTGTTTGTGGCACCATAATCCCAGTCTCTGCTTCCATCCTCACATGGCCTTCTTCCCTCTGTGTCTGTGTCCAAATTTCCCTCTTCATATAAGGACATCAATCATATTGGATTAGGGCCCTCCCTTATGACCTCATTCTAGCTTGATTAGATCTGCAAAAAACCTATTTCCAAATAAATCCACATTCACAGGTACTAGGGGTTAGGACTTCAACATAGCTTTTAGAGGGATGTAATTCAATGCATAACCCACACATAGCTACAAGGTCACCACAGCAGGACCAGAGGAAGCTGGAGGATACCACAGGATGGGTTTAAGGGTCAGGCCTGGCAGTGGCTTCTGTCATTTTCGTCCATGTCCCATTGACCAAAACCTGGTCACATGGTCCCAGCCTAACTGCAAGGGAGGCTGGGAAATGTGGAGGAGACATGGATACTTGGTGAGCATCAACAGTGTCTTCTGTGACCTCCCCATTCAGGAGTCCAGCCTTTATTCTTCAGGCAACAGGAAGCCACAACGTGTGGGTAAGAACGTGAGGAAAGGGGTAAAGTGAGCTGTAGTCATGCAGAGGACCCAGTAGAGAAAAGCAATTCAGGAGACTAGGAGATCAGATGAGATGCTGTCGAAATCATGCAGAACGTAGATGATGAAGACTTGAAACAGGGCCATATTGTTAAGAAGAGAGAGGAGGAAACGGGTTTGATAAAATTTTTGGAGGTAGAATCGGACAGCCAGACAGAGGGGAAGAAAAAGGAATCATTTTTCTCCCTTACAATCATGTCACATTAGGACCTTAAAGGGTTTCAGCCAAAGGAACACAGTCTGCTTTGGAGAAACTCTTCTGAATAGTTTGCAAAGTTTCACAATGCAAAATCTCCAAAACCAGATCATTTTGCTAAAGTTGTCTATATTGTGGATACCACCAGAGATAATGAAGCCTTTTCATGTCATGAAGCCTGGCAAGTTGATGAAGGAGCAAACTCAAACCAGAAATATCTCTTTGGGGACTTTCCCTCTTTTGCAAAGCTATCACAGAGAAAGGAATGAATTTTGGAAAAATACCCTGAAGGCTTCATGTTTCCACTCCGATGCCAGTTCTGCAAAATAGTGCCAGAAATTCAGCACTGTCCTGGAAGAGAAAAAGAAAACAGCTGCAGGGCTGACAGAGTCCACACCAGAGCCTAGCTGGAGGTGGCAACTTCCCATGGACACGTATGAGACGCTGATGCCCTGCAGGATGAACAGCTCTCCAGGAGGAAGGAGCCTCACCTTTTGCACTGTTTGCACATTCCTTCCTCGGGGAACATGTGCACTTACTTGCTTCCCGTTCTACTACCCACGCTTACAAACAAGCAACCTGTTACTTATCACTGAAAGGATTTTTGAAACACAACACTGAAAGGAATCGATTCTTCCAAGAGGGTCATCTGGCCCCCGAGTGGAGGTGAGGCAGAGGATTCCCTCCAGGTACAAGGCTTCGTGAGCAGAGGCGGGGAAGGGCCGAGCCGCAGAGGCCCCTGGGCTCTGCATGTGCCGTCGAGAGCTCAGCTCTGTGTGCAGCCATTTCACACTGGCCCGCACATTCTTTGTCGCCCAGTCACACTGTAATCCCGAACGTTAGCATTCACTTCTGCGTGACATTGGCCATTTTACAACAATTCCCTCTCTTTTCCACTGCTGCCTGGAGGAATTGCAGAGGGCTGACCTCTGCTCAGTGAGACAAACGCTCACTTCCCCACTCACCCCATTAAACACTGTTTTCTAAACTCTCAAGGAGCCCCCTGGAGTCAGAGCTGCCGGACAAGTTTGGGAGCATGAACAATGGACTCTTAACACATTGAAAATGATGTCTCAGCTAGAATGCCTTTCTCCTCTTTACTTTTCTTTGTCTTTCTCACTTCCCCCATTTAAATCTTTCTTCTCACCCTCCTTCAGCTCAGCTGGACCCAGCCTTGCAAAGCAAAGGGGAAGGTCAGGAGAAATTTAGGAGAATACATCATCATTAGGTCAAAGCGGGTCAGACAGAGGGAAGGATAGTAATCATTCACCTCGAGAAAGACGATTCGACCCTCCCCTCCTAGACCCCAGAATTTTCAAGCATAAGACTGTCTGATCTTTTTCAGGGGCCCTCCATCACCTCCTACACCACAAGATGCCTTGTGGGTATCAGTTAAGTGGCTTCTGACAAACTGAATGCTTTCTGCATGTCTCAGATGACTTGCAGGCAGTTCACTGAAGACCAAGAAAGGAAACTTCACTTATCAGGCAGTTCAACCCCTGTGTGCATCTGCTGGGGAGCTCTGCTGAGTCAGGATTGATGGAACAGATTGTAAATGCCCCAGTGAACCCATTAGCCTTCCATAGCTGTAAAAGTTGTTAACATATTTTAATCACACACACGTACACACAAGCAAGCTTAATGATTTTTAAGATCTGCTTCAACTTGGAACTTATCTGCTTAAAATTCTTCAGTGCCTCCCCACTGAATTGGTAAGAGTATCCAAAATTCTGCGATGGGCAAGGCTCTACATCAGCAGTTCTCAAACTTGTCCATCTTGGAACCCCTTTACACATATAAAAGGTATCGAGGACTCAAAGAATTTTTATGTATGTGGGTTATATCTATCAACATTTACCAAACTAGAAATTTAAACTGAGAAAATGTTATTTTTAATTATTTGTATATTTTTAAAAAACAATAATAAAACCATTACATATTAATATATTTAATATAAATAACATATGATTAACACAAATAACAAGTTTATGAAGACTAATCTATTTTCCAAAACAAACCATTTTTAGTGAAAAGAGTGGCATTGTTTTACATTTTTGCAAATCTCGTAAGTGCCTGACTTAATGGAAGACAACTGGATTCTTACATCTGCCTTCAATCTGTTGTGATGTGTTGATAAATCTGAAGATAACCGGGCCTCACACAGACATGCAGTTGGAAAACAGAGGAGTGTTTGATAGGCATTTCAGGTCATTGTGGATATTCTTTTTTGATACTATACCAAATCTCAACATGTGGTCATTTCTTAACGGTTAGTTGCAATGTGGAATATGAAATATCAGTGACCTTTTCACATTCTATTATATTAAAATCCATTGGACTATCTTGCCCTTTGACTGGCTCTTTCACCCATACATGATTTGGAACCAACATTCATGGTCATTTGGAAAATATTGGTTCACTGAGTTAGGCAGATCTTCCAAATGTTGTCTCAGTATATTTATACAATATCAAAAATCACATCTGTTAATATCACCACTCATCTCATCAGAAAATTCTTTAAATATTAGGAAACTATCAACCTGATCGTGACAGATACAAGTTTCCCAAAATTATAGTTTTCTTTTGGAAGCTCAAATTTTATTATTGGCACCAAATAATACCACTTTGTTCAGTTTTGAGAAAATGTCTTACAGATATACAAGTCTGAATAAGCATAGTTTGATCATCTGCCAGTCATTCTTTCAAATAAAAATAGTGTTCCATGAAGCACAAGGCTAGTTCAGCTTGCAACTCAAGTGCTTTTCCTCACGACAACCGTTAGAGTTGGTGTGCACAGAGCACATTATACATATTTCCCATTTCATTACACAGAATTTTTTTAAAGTATACTCAAGAGAAGAGATTTAATAAGAAGTAATCATTTTTACAGCTTCATCAAGGACATTTTTAAGTGAAGCTCTCGTGGTTTTTTTTTTTTTTTTGCAAATGCATGTGGTGAAGAATACAATGACTCCTAGTGCAGCCTGACTTGTGCTAAAGCCCCATTGGTTTTACCTATCCTTGATTTGCATTTTAACAGTGAAATATCAAAAATGGTGGAAAAGGCAAATATCATGTTAGTACTATTATGAAAGATTTATTTGACTTCTTATACTCCCTGAAAGGATCTCAGGCAACGCTGGGGTTCCATGGACCATGCTTTGAGAACCCCAGCCTTCCATGCTCTGACTTCTGCCTTCCTTTCAGCCTCCTCCTCCCTCACTGGCTTACATTGGTCTCCCCTAGGAGCAGACCAAGAGACAAGGATTTAAAGATAAGTAGTTTATTTGTGAGGTGACCCAAAGAAGTACTGGGAGGGGAGTAGGAGAATGAAATGAAGAAGAGAAGAAAACCAATGCATGATGTGATCGTGAGCAGGTTACCCCTGCAGACACCTGGGGCTCAGTCCTGTGGGGAACTGTTAGGAGATGGAGTAGAGCATACCTCAGAGTTATCCCTGAGGGATGAGGAAGCTGGAGCATTATCCTCCAACTCTAGTCACCATTGGCTAACGGCTACTTGCAGAGACCTCCCCTATCCAGCACTTCCCGTCTACTCTGCATTGCACAGGATGAGCATGCCAGAGAAGCCCTCAGATGGAGAGTCGCAGAAGCTTGCTGTTGGAAGCCATAGCATGCACTGGAATGGTGAATGCCACAGGAGTATGGAGGGGCCACCAATAGCATCTGCTATCTTCACTATTCTCCCATCACACTAGCTTTTATTTGCCTTGGCTCAGGGTCTTCCCACATGCTGTTCCTTCTATCTGGAACCTTCTTGTGCTCAACACTTTGCATGGCCAACACCCATTCATTCTTCAAGTCTCCACATAAATTCACTTCTAGAGAGGACTTCCCTGATCCTCACCATCCTAAAACAGGTTCCCCTGCCAGAGTCACTCAATGCACACCGAGTTTTTCTTCTCAGGGAGCTGCCCCCTCTCCAGTCTTTATTATATATGTGTGTTGTTCTTTATTTAATGTCTTCCTTCCCACTAACCCAGCATCTCTATAGCGTGAGGAGGAGGACTATGTTTATGATTTTTTTTTTCCCACCATTATATCTCCAGCACCTAGAACAAGCCTGGCTCATGGTAGATACTCAATAAATACTTGTTGAGTGAACGGATGGATAATCATAAATTAAAAAGTACATAAAAGGTACACAGCTAGAATTTCCAGTGGCAATTCAAAGCAAGAAATTGAGGCAATCATTCTAGCAAATCCAGGAGCTCTACTGATTATGTCCCCTTAATAGCTGAAGATTGGGTCAAAGTGGCCTTAAGGAGGCACAACCTTGTCCTGTGTGGCATCACAGCTAGATGGCAGTGTCATGGCAGCCCCCTCTTGCCTCCCTCTGCCCTGCCCTTCGACATGACAGATGCTATTTCCCCTACTAGGATGCTGATCCTACAGATACATGAATACATAGACAGATGATTCTAGAATGAGAAGAAAAGGAAATACCAGAGCAAGATGCTCAATCTGTCCTTCCAAATTCTCACAAGATCCATCATGGACCATGAATTCTGCACATAACATGGGAAGCAACAATGAAACTCAAATGAAGAATGAATGAATGAATGATGCATTAAAAAGCACATAGTTATGGTAGAAAGAAGCTTTCCTTTCTAGATTTCACACAGACTGGATTTTATCTTTCCAAAACAAGTCACTGTCTAAGATGTTTTTTGGGGGCACAGCTTATTTGCAGTGCCAAATAGCATAAAACAGAAGAAAAACTTAACAGAAATCTTACAAATCATCTCATAACACATGATTCATTTTTATGTCTATTACAATTTTCAAATACCTTGTCAGTGAAATAGAAATCTCCTTAATAAAATCTATTTCCCTTGTATGGCAGTTTAAAACAATTGAGTTCTGTGATGGACAGGAGGGTTCAGAAACCCTTTTTCAGGGTTATTAAATCTGCTGCTGGGAAAATACTAATTCCCTGAAGCCTTTTTTCATGTTCAGGTCTGTAGGAGATTCAATCCCAAATTTAAATGCTCAGGTGCACGATTTCATATTTGCTTTGAATAATGGTATCTGTTCTCAGAAAATCAAACAGAATTAGAAAAAGCAATTGCCTGCGGGGATTTTCATTGTGTATTAGTGACATGAGATCATTCATAGGCCACGCCATTTTAACAGTTTACCATTGTGGAATTAGAAACATTTCCACAAATCCACCGCAGAATTCAAAATGTTCCTTTCCTTCCTATTACGAGAGGTGAAGGAAATAGGTGTTCTAAAATGCAGGCAGCGTCGGTGTAAATGCAATAGCCATTTGCTCAGCGAAAAATGCATGTATCCTTTTTCTTGCAGAAGAGAGACAATATTTGATTTTAATTACTCGTGTAGTGTTGGAGATGTTGGGTCTAGGTCAAGGAAGCCGAGTAACTAAAACAAAATACGTTGAAGTGTAACAGGTCAAAGAGAGGCAAACAAACGTAAACATGGAAATGGAACTACAATGAATGACCAAACATAACCTGTGCTATTCACTCATTGCGGAACTGCTTAAACATGGAAACCTGCTTTCAGGTTTCTTCAAATATCTGGGGCCCCTGTATCCCAGAGTGGTCTGCTTAGGCAGACCATAGATAGCAAAGCATCCCAGGGAAATACACAGGAGAAATTAGAAGGGCTTGGCCAGTGGCCGGAAGGCAGCCCCTGACCACACCTTGTACCATAATCCCTCTCACGGTCCTTGGGTGTGTTTGCACCTGACTACCCAGGACTTGCTGAGAGACGGTCGGGTGAGCCCACATTTGGAAAGCACAAGGCCAGATGTCACAAGCCTCTATAAAGAGAGACTACAGAATGTTAGTGGGTAGAGAGGCCGCTTAAAAGAGCTTTTACAGCATCCTTGAGACTCACTGCCCTTGCAGAGTCACCCTGGCATCTGCCTAACGTACACTGAAGCCTGGAGAGTAAGTCTTTACAAGCTCTGACTCCTGCTCACACCATCGACAGCATCTTTCCACTTCTGCTAAAAGCCTGACATTTGGCACCTTGGTCCTCCTTCCTCCTCATTGTTCTCCCAGTGGCTTTCTTCTTCATGAGTCCCTTGATCCAAATATCCCTGGGCCTGGCTCCCCTGACTTCTGTGTCCTCTCAGAAGGCAGCTTTCCCACCAATGAGGCAGCAGCTGAATTCTCCAAGAACCCCAGGGTCTCAGGGACCCAAGGGGAGGGAACTCCATTCCATAAACCTATAACCTCAGCCAGGAAATATTTCCAAGCCCCAAAAGGCTAATTTAGCCCTCCCCGACCTCAACAATCAGCAGAGCTTTCAGCTGTTTTAGCACAAGGAGAAACAAAATGGGCTCCAAAGAGCGGAATGGCCCTGAAAGAGCCTTGGCAGGTCAGCTCGGACATGTATGGCACATGTGCTCCCAGAACACCTCACAGTCTCACCAAATAGCTCAGTTACTGGTGCTTGCCAGGTGCCAAGCTGGATGGTGAGCTTTTAGTACATGTTTACTTATTTAAGCCCCACAGCAACATTATGGGGGTAGATGAACTATTATAATGCCCATTTTAAAGATGAGGAAATAGAGGCAGAGAGAAGTTAAGAAACACGTCCAAACGGCATAGTCAGAAAGTGGCAGGGCTAGGAGTCCAAGCAGCTCAGTCGATCTCCAGACCGTGGGTACCAGAGCTGGCCCGGATTCAAGGATAATTAGGTCAGAGAACAAAGAGTTCATCTCTCTGGTTTATACTCAACCATGACTTCTTTTTAAGAGAAGCTCCGATTCCTATTTTAATGACTCATTTAAATGATTAAGCATGTATGAAGCCCTTATGCTTTGAGGATTAAGACTTCATGAAGTCAATCAAACAGATATAAATAAATATGCTGTTATTCTAGAACCAGAAATGAGACATTTAACTCAGAAAGATGGTATTTTTGAACCTCCGTGGAACGTTCCCACTCCCGAAGAGCAGATGATGAGTAGTGGATGGTGGCTGGGATCTGCACGGCAGGGAGCCCTGCCGCCATTGCTCCCTCTCGAGTGTGTAATGCGCTCTCTTGTTAAAACGAACTTGGTGCCTGAGCACCATTTGTAAAGCACTGTAATCCATTGTGGGCGATGAGGGCCTAAGTTGGACCTAAGTGTTGCCAAAGTGTTGGGCTAAGTGTTGCCAGTTTAAAAAGAAATGTTTGGGGAGAAAAAAAAAAAACCCTGCGGATGAATATGTTGCATAATTGGATATTGGAGACAAAAGAGATCATCAAATTTTAGGTCAACAAATATTTTTTGAGCACTTTCATCATGCAAGGTCTGTAAGAGGTGGATAAAGGTCTGCTGGAGACATCCCTGATCTCACCGCACTCACATAAATATGTGGAAAGCAGAGAGATGTGACAAGCCCACAAATAATAATATAGATTAGATTAACCATATTATGACAATTGCAGACAAACTACTATGAATAAAAATGTGCCCAGGATTCACCAAGAGGGAGAGGCCTCCTACAGTCTGAGACTAAGAGATGATATTTTGAGGAATTGAATGGGCATGGAAAAGCATTGTGGGCATGCGTGCACTCTCTCTCACCCTCTTCCCCTTGCCCCAGCCTGGGGTTGCAAGTTCAAGTCTCACCTCATCCTCACTGGAGGCTGGTGGAATGATGTGGGTGGGTCACCCCTCAGCTGGGCCGGGGCTGAAATTCTTTGCTCCTGCTTCTGGCTCCATCTAAACACTTCTACTGTCTGGTAGCTCTGGGTCACAAGGGGAGGGTATGGATTGCTACCAGGATGGTTTACTTTTTGCAGAAGCCCAAAGAAACTCAGCTTCTTGTTAGAGAAGCAGGCATCCTCAGGAATGTGAGATGAAGAAGGGTGCTATGTTTGACATCCATGAGAATGTAAACAGAATGCTAGTCTAGAAGGAAGGACAAGTAGAAGGAGGTGGAAAAAAATCAATTCATAAATAACTAACCCACTGCCTACATGGACTGCATGATGAAAAGGCTGTTTGGTTGGTAGGAAGGTTTAAATAATAGGCATTCCTTTTGCGTTCCTAACTAATTCTGTCATATGAGTTATTTCTGCTAACATGTTCACTCAAGTTTGCGTGTTACATTCAGACGATGACATCTTTCTCCGACAACAGTCAAGACAACGTCTAGATTCTTCACTATATTTGATTGTTTGTGATTTTTAAAAAAAAGACCATATACAGAGACTTTGAAATCTCTTTAATGTACACAGATAACAGCAAACACAAGAACTGATGACCTCTGTGTCTCACCATTTATTTACAGTTTTCTTCCCAAAAAAAAAAAACTTTCCAGGAGTAAATGTCTATTATATGATAGTATGTATTTGTTTTGTTTAGTGTGGAATCTGCAGATCACATCTTATGTTATAATGAACAATTTTTAAATGTAGTTGATGTGGTCAATTAATGAATAATGCTATTTTTGTGCATTAGTCAATTTGCCAAATTATATTTTATAATATCATCAACTTGGAATCCTTATGTAACAGTCAGTAAAACATGTTTGAGTGTATAGTTCCTCAGATTGCTCGTGATAATGTAATTAAACCTGAGTTACTGAGCTTATGGGCTACATTTTCATCTGAATTAATGTGATTCAGCCTGAAGGCAAAAGAACATATTAAACTAGGGTTCCTTGGAGAAATGGCTAATTCCAGGGCTAGAGCAAGAAACTATAACATGAACCTGGAAAAACTTGTTATGCCAAAAAGTAAGGATGTGATCAAAAGGACATAGGAGCCAGCTTGAAGGGGCTCCTAACTGGCCAAATATGGGACAATTTTAACATCAAAATAGAATAAAAATTATGTATTATATCCTATAATCCATAGAATAGAATAAAAATTTACAAGTCCATACTGATTAATAAGTAAATGAGGATGAAAGGAAAGTGATTCCTCATAGCAGAATGCTAACTAATAAATGTAGAAAACATAAGAGAGTTAGAAAGTCACTCTTTTATAACCATCCTAGTAATAACTGATTCAAGGTAGAATTGTCAATGGCTGTGAAAAGTAGGGTGAATGTATGAAGAACAATAGGATATTTACATACACTCAAAGTCTTTTACAACAGATTACTTATAAATTACAGACAGGAAAATAGTGATTTCTAGTGAAGAAACCTGACAGACACCATGTTAATCAAGGGATCAAAGTTAATATCACCAGTAATGGGACAAATGGACATCATGTGTCTCCTGATGTGATGCACTGGGAAGAACACAACATCATTTATGAAGGATTTTGTCCAAAATGCATAACCTAATGTAATCATGAGAAAATATCAGACAAAACCGAACTGAGGGACAGTCCACAAAATAATTAACCTATAATCTTTGAAAAGCAATAACATGAAAGATAGAGGTTGAAGAAGTGTTACAGATTAAAGGCAAGTAAAAAAAATCATGAAGACTAAATACAAGTGTGATTTTGGAATAGGTTCTGGATTGGGAGGAGGTGAGGTGGGGGTAGGGGAGACAGAGATTGTCGTAAAATTACTGAAACAATTGGCAAGATCTGAATATGGACTATATAGTAGATAATAGGATTGAATCAATGCTAAATTTTCTGAATTTGATATTTGTACTGTGGCTATTTTTGTTCTTAGGAAATATACACTGAAGCCTTTAGGGATGAAAGAGCGTGATACCTGCAGCTAACTCTCGAACAGTTCAGGAAAAGCAAATGTGGCAAAGTGTTAACAATTGGTGAGTCTGGGTGAGGTGCATGCAGAAGTTCTCTGTTCTACTTTTGCAACTCTTCTGTACGTTTGAAACTATTAATGATGCCTTGACATCCCCTGCTGTCATGTCATCCCATGAGTCTACATTATTCCTTTTGATGATGATAACAGCTACCATCTCAGGAAATCCTACTGGTTGTCATCTCTGCCCTATGTACTTCACATGACAATGTCTCATTTAATTTTCACCACAATAATGAGGCAATTACTAGTGTCTCAATTTTACTGATGAGAAAAATGGAGGTTTAGAAAGGTAAAATAATATGTTAGATTAGATGACTACTCAGTCAATATTCACACACACACCCAACCTCCATGAGCAACGTATACTTTCCCCATCCCATATTTGTTGGGCTAGGGCCATGGGATTTAATTTGGAAAAAGGATTTCAGTGGAAAAGTGGTGAGTATAAGTTTAGAATGTGATTGCATGGTTGGGCTTGCATTTTTGTGCTTCCACCATCACTATGAATAAAGCACTTCTTGGGTAGGTGTTCAAGGTACAAGGTCCTAGGAGGATGAGAAACGTGTGGAGCAGGGCTGGACCTCACTCACAGCTTGAAGACAAGCCCAGCTGAGCCCAGACTAGATCAGCCAACACCAAGCAAACTAATGGGTGCATGTTGTTAGATGTTACTGAGTTTTAGAGTCATTTGTTACATAGCACTACAGTAGCAATAGGTAACTGATACAGCTAACACATCTGAAATCATACACATGATAAGAATTGGAGCCAGGATGCTCAACCAACCAAGTTGCTATGGTGCCTCTCACCACTCCTGTATTAAAGAGCATTTCCAAATGTGAATAGCCTGGCTATTCAGAATGATCACTCATGACCCTGAAAACCCCTAAGACACTTTCTGAATCTTAAAATAAAAAATGATTATAGCAAAAATTGCACATGTGTTTTATCTTCATGCTTTACTAATTGATAATCACGGCATATTAACCTTTCCGTTTACCAGCCTGGTTAAATGGTACAACAATTTTTCAATTTCCATGACCATCAGAAATATTCAATATACATAGATTTTAAGTTGTACAACGTAGAGGCATTCCTTGAATAATCACCAGTCTCTAATGTCAGATGGAAAAATCAATTCTGTAAAAACTGGAATGAATTTTCTAGCGAGGGTTTTGACTCATCTGGGTCCTAAGACACAAGAGAATAGATTTCTTTGGATATTTTGATTCTCTGGCTTTAGTCTTACTCAGAACCCAAGATGAAAAATTACACCGTTCTCAAATTTTAGCTACAAAGCAAATTTCCAATTTAAATCTAAAGATCAGTTGTTTGTTAGATTTTCCCAATTACTAAAAATATTCTTACATTTTTGCTAAAATATTGAAAACATTTTCTCGTACAATAACAGAGGAATTTTTTTTCAGCAAAGGAGATTTTCTTTCTTTTTTTTTTTAAGTTGCGTTTACCTCAAGACCAAATCCTGTTACAAGAAAGTGCCTAGAATTGTGGCACAAGGGTTGCAATTTGACTCTGTGACTGGCTTCAGTTACGCATCAGCAGCTGCATCTTTCAGCAGATCTGCTTGTGACTTTGTAAGCAAAGTCACAAATTTCTGGTGAAAGAAATAGCCACTGCTAATTCTTTGGGGACAGTGCTGTCAACATGCATTCAAATGAGAAGAAGAGGAAGAGGGGAGGGGGGAGGAGAAGGAGAAGAAGAATTAAAAATGGAAAAATTGTAAAGTTAGTGCTCAGCCAATAATATGCTATTGCATATATGCATGGTGTGGGAAATGACATACTATGAGAATTTGGTTTTTTGCCTCTTTAAAATCTCTAATACATATGCATAAAGGTGATGTCCCTAAAACACAACTTTATTTTCTAATAGGAAAGACCAATTTTTTCCCTCCTGTACAAAAGAGGCAGATTATTTGAAGAAACTGAAGTTAAAAATAGCTCTGGTGATATTGTCTACAGAGCTGAAAAATGCTCTTTTTTGTTTTATAGTCTTATTAAAGAGAGAAAGCAAAGGGAGTGTGAAATGAAGGCTGAGACAACACACTCTCTTTTTAAAAGAACAGGATGCAAGAAGCTCCCCACTGACTTATGAAAAAGTAAATAAAGTCGATATCTGGGGCTAATTTCATAAGAATGAAGCTTCAGTAAGTGACTAGATAGATGTAACTTCTTTTTAGGGGGTAGATAGCATAGTCTCCTCTTACGCTCTCATGAAAAATACATGTTCTTCTGCCATCTTAGCTGGAAAAACGGGACCCCCTGCTCGAAAGATTGAAGCAGAACAATTGATCAGAGCCTGAGGAACTTCCAAAGAGGTAGAGTGTTCTCCTGCATCTTGGATAAGAAGCTTCTTAGATTAGAAGCATCTTAGATAAGAAACACATCCCCAAAAAGAGGAATAATGGCAGCAATTTTGACATACTAACAAAACTCTGATCCCAATTTATGGCCTCCAAATTTTTCCTAGTAAGACAGGGTCATTTTTATTTTTATAAGAAAGGAAGTCAGTGCTTGATTTTGCAACCATTACGGTGCAATAATATTTAACAAATGTTGAAACTTTAAATGAGGTGTGAACCATGTCAGCAGCAAATGTGTGTCTGTGGACTGCTTCATGATGCGGGGGGGCTTCAAGTTGGGGGGCTCATTAAAAACTCAGAAAATACATACGTTATCCCACAATCGTGTAAAATGTATCAGAAAAAACTCATAACGAACCAGTGGCACTAATGTTATGCAGACTAATTCAGAGTCCTTTGACATCAAAGTCATAAAAACAAATCTAAGTGGAAGAATCCATTATGCCATCTGGAATTCAGATTTCTAGTTCCAAACCAATTGGTAACATGAATTAATCTTTTTAGTGGAAATAATCTGGTATGGTTGATAAATAACAAAGTATGAAATAGTAATCACATATGTTATACAGAACACAGACCCCCATGTGTAATATTCTCATGATGCTAAGCCATAGTTACCTGAAAAAGAATATACATGAAATACGAATTGGTAGATATTTTAGCACTGCAATAAATATTGCCTGTTACATTTATCATACACCATTAATAAGTGTGGGTTAAGGATCTACCCATAATATATTTTTGTGTGTGTGTGAGGAAGATCAGCCCTGAGCTAACATCCATGTCAATCCTCCTCTTTTTGCTGAGGAAGACCAGCCCTGAGCTAACATCTATTGCCAATCCTCCTCCTTTTTTTAATTAATTAATTAATTAATTTAATTAATTTAATTAATTAATTAATTAATTAATTAATAAGTGTGGGTTAAGGATCTACCCATAATATATTTTTGTGTGTGTGTGAGGAAGATCAGCCCTGAGCTAACATCCATGTCAATCCTCCTCTTTTTGCTGAGGAAGACCAGCCCTGAGCTAACATCTATTGCCAATCCTCCTCCTTTTTTTTTCCCCTTTTTCTCCCCAAAGCCCCATAGATAGTTGTATGTCATAGGTGCACATCCTTCTAGTTGCTGTATGTGGGACGCCGCCTCAGCATGGCCGGACAAGCAGTGCGTCGGTGTGTGCCCAGGATCCGAACCCGGGCCGCCAGTAGCGGAGCGTGTGCATTTAACCACTAAGCCATGGGGCCGGCCCACTATCCATAATATTTTTAAGGTTTATTTTCCCTTTTTGAATTAGGATTTAAAAGTGGTGAGACATTGCACACCGCTTGTTCAAAGAGGCAATCTCAATTCTAAGAACAGGTGTTGTTTTCTGAGCACTTCCTCTGTGCCAGGCAGCAGGCTGAGATGGTAGAGCCAGGATTTGACCTGAGAGGGCTTAATCCACATCTCATTCACTTAACCTCCCAAACACACATTTGGAGAGTGTGATCTCACAGCTTTCTCCCCCTAAAATCCCCTCATTGGCTCTAGCAGTCACTCATTGGCAGTGACGTTGAAGTCTTTTATCCCTTTCTGCACCCTAAGATACTGATAGATGCCTGGGGTAGGGAAGGAGGCAGAAGGTTGGAGGATGGCTGTGTAGATCTGCTACCTCACACCTTCACTCCTCAGGGTTCTGGAGTGGGTATGTGCTTGCTCTGGTGTGTGGGACCGGAGAGAGCAGCCATTGTCACTGTATCAGGTGGTTCAAACCAGCTTCACCTCCTGTGGGCCAATTGAAGAAGGATTGCCATCACCTTCCACATCCCCTGGCTACCAGACTATTAGCATCTACTTCCAGGAGGGGATAGAGTCTTCTGACGACACAGGCAGGGAGTTCACACACCCTGAATAGATCTGGTGCAGCTTGTCTTTCCTGCTTTCAATTTCCCAGTGTCCCAATTTCCTCATCACTTAATTTAAGTGGCATTAAATCCTCTCTGAAAGAAGGTTGGACATAAACAAATAAAGCACCTCTCTGAGGCAATGGAGCTGGTTTGCCCACCTCGTTCATGCCACTGTTTATTTAGTTAACAGACTGAACATCATCCAAACTCAGAGTTCAAGAGCTTGGTTTCAAAAACTAATTGACATAGAAATCAGATAGGAAACTGAATGTCAGACTGAAGTGGCTGAATTACTCTATGCAACTCTGAAAGAGCTTCCAGATTACCGTTTTGCTAAGGATGACTTCATATCAAATATCAGTTTATTTTCTTTAACCAGAGTAGGTGGCAGCCTAAGTGATCATTACCGATGCCTGAAGTTCCTTAACTGGAAAAGCCCTTGTATACTCCAATTAGAGAAAGGTTTGAAATGCTCCATTCAGCCAGTGTTGCCTTGATTTAGCTCTACAGTAAGTATAAATTATTAGTAACACACTGAGAAAGAATGGAAAAGGAGAGAGAAATTCTGGTGCCTGCAGAGGATGGGGAAGAGAATACCCTACTTGACAATTAATTTCTTAAAATTACTCTATTGTTGAATATAGGCCTAATAAACATTTACTGAGTAAATGAAAAATTGAGGGAAAAATGGAAGAAGGGTGAGGACAGAAGGGAAATTTTTGAAAAGGAAAACTGATTCTACTTCTTTACTTTACAAAGAGTAGTTAAATAGTACTTTGGCAACAAACTAGGAAGGAATAGAAGGGAACTTCCTCCAGCTGAAAAAGGGAATCTATGAAAAACCCACAGGTAGCATCGTATTTAATGGCGCCAAACTGAAAGCTTTCCCCCTAAGACCAAGAATGAGACGAAGATGTCTACCCTCACCACTTCTATTCCACTGTACTGGAGGTCCTAGCCAAAGCACTTAGGCAAGAAAAAGAAATACAAAGCATCCAGATTGGAAAGGAAGAAGTAAAATGATCTCTATTTGCAGATGACATGATCTTGTATATACAAAATCCAAAAGAATCCATTGAAAAATGATTAGAACTAATAAACAAGTTCAGCAAAGTGTCAGGATACAAAATCAATATACAAAAATCAATTGTATTTTTGCATACCAGCAAGGAGCAACCCAAAAATAAATTAACAAAACAATTCTATTTACAATAGCATAAAAAATAGAATTTGGGGGAATAAACTTAACTAAAGAAGTGCAGAACTTATACTTTGAAAACTATGAAACATTGTTGAAAGAAATTTTAAAAGATCTAAATAATGGAAAACCATCTGTGTTCACGGATCAAAAGTCTTAATACAGTTAGGATGGCAAGACTTCCCCCATTGATCTACAGATTCAATGCAATCCCTATCAAAATCCCGGGTGGCTTTTTTCTGAGAAATTGATAAATGGATTGTAAAATTTATATGGAAATGCAAGGGATCCTGAATATCCAAACACTTAGGAAAAAGAAGAACAAAGTTGGAGGACAGACACTTCTTGATTTGAAAGCTTACAATAACGAAAACACTGTGGTACTGGCATAAAGATTGGCAAATGAATCAATGGAATAGAGTTGAAGTCCAGAAATAAACATTAATGGTCAAGTGATTTTTGACAAGAACTTCAAGACAACTCATGGGGAAAGAATAGTCTATTCAACAAATGGTTCTGAGACAGCTGGATATTCCCACACAAAAAAAATGAAGTTTAACCCCTACCTCACACCAGCCACAAAAATTAATTCAAAATTAATCATAGACCTAATGTAAGAGCTAAAACTATAAAACTCCTAAAAGAAAATATAGAAGTAAATCTTTGTGATGTTGGATTAGGCAATGATTTCTTAGATACAAATCAAAAACACAAGCAATAAAAGAAAAAAATAAACAAATTGGATTACACCAAAATTAAAACTTTTTGTGCTTCAATGGACACTAGCAAAAAAGTGAAAAGACAACCTACAGAATGGAAGAAAATATTTGCAAATCATGTATCTGACAAGGGATTTATATCTAGAATACATAAAGAATTCCTACAAATTAACTATAAAAAGACAAATAAACCAATTTAAAAATGGGCAAAGATTTGAATAGATATTTCTCTGAAGAAAATATACAAGTGGGCAACAAACACATGAAAAGATGCTCAATGTCATTGGTTATATGGGAAATGTAAATCAAACCACAATGAGATAAAATGTCACACCCACTGGGATAGCTAAAATAAAAAGGATGACAATAACGAGTGTTCATGAATATATGGAAAAATTGGAACCCTCATTTATTGCTGGTGGGAATGTAAAATGGCACAGCTGCTTTGGAAAATAGTTTGGCAATCCCTTGAAATGCTAAACATAGAGTTACCATATGATTCAGCAATTCCATTCCTAAGTATGTACCCAAGGGAATTGAAAACATGTGTTCACACAAAAACTTGAACACAAATACTTATAGCAAGATTATTCCTAATAACCAAAAAGTGGAAACAACCCAAATGCCCATCTACTGATGAATGGATAAAAAATGTGGGTTTGTTTAAAATGAAATATTATTCAGCAATAAAAAAGAGTGAAGTTCTGATACATGCTACAATATAAATGAACCTTGAAAACATTCTGCTAAGTGAAAGAAGCCTGTCACTAATGATCACATATTACATGATTCCATTTATGTGAAATGTCCAGAATTGAAAAATCCATAGAGACAGAAAGTAGATAGTGGTTCCCAGGGCTGAGGCAGGAGGGAGGGGGGAATTACTGCTAATATGTATGGGGTTTCTTTTTAGGGTGATGGAAATGTTCTAAAATTAAGTTGTGATGGGTGCATGGCTGTGAATAGACTAAAAACCACTGTGCACTTTAAATGGGTGAATTTTATGGTGGGTTAAATATATCTTGAATCTTATAAAAACATACTTTGGCATAGGATCTATTAGAAAAAAATAGATCAATCTATCATAGGACTGAATTTTCAAATTTGGATTAAGGTATTTTGGTAGACACTGTGAGTTGGCTACTCAACAAGCATTCTCCTCTTCTTTCTGGGAGTAGAATCTCAATTTTGTCCAGATAAGAGGCAACAATGTGCCGGATCACTGGTGTGTATTGATCATCCTAACTCCTAGGCAATCATGGGACCCCCATTCACCTTTGACAGGGATTGGTTTAGGGGTGGCAGGTGACCCAGTCATGGCCGTTGACACAAAAGAGAAATTTGCTGAGAGTCTTAATGAGATAAAAAGTTCAGGATAAAAAGAAAATCTCTCCATTTCCTGCTTTTTGACTTTATTTAGTAAGGAAGCAATGCTTGTGGGTACATAATCATGAGAAGGACAGAGAAGCTGTCCCAGAGCTGCTGTGTTAACCATCTCTGGAACCACCTACCTCCAGAGTTCTCGTAAAATGAGATTTATTAATAAACTCCATTGTTTAAACCACATTTTGTCAGATATGTTGTTTAGTGTGGCCAAAAGCCTGCTAACTGATACATTTTCTCTTAAGTGGGCTTATTTGTGAATTCTCATAAAATTACATTTTCAGTTCTACATCAATGTTCTTCTTTAGAAGATGAGATAAAATCAATCTCGACTTTTTCAGAACACAGGCCTAGGACTAGTCAGTGAAAGGTATAGGAAGGGAGCGTTTTACTCAGTAGGAGAAGCAACCTTCTACACATGAAATGGATCAGAGGTTTGGTCAGCTTTTGTTAGGAAGCCAAGATCTCATGAGGATCACCCATCAAGGATGCTAACAGGCATCAGCTGGGGCCTGGACTGGAGCGTGCATAAAATTCCAAATTCTATGTTTCTTAATTCTCACATGAAAACTTCTAAGATCACAGACTCATTTTCATACAGAAGATGAAATTAAGCAGCTCTGCTTTCAATATGTTAATATTTTATAACTTTGTTGGGTTGAGCTCAAACTAACAACCGGAAGCCAGCTCTTAATTGGTTTTGTCTAATTCTTTATGAAAATTTGAACAATATCTTAGCATTCACCAGTAAGGAGAATTTTATAAATTATTTTAGAAGTGAACAAGAAATAAATCATGATGGAAAGGCAGACATCTTCATAATTCTGAAAGAAAATTACCATTTTTCTTATTTAAATAGTGTATCTTAATAGAAATCAGGAAATGTGTGAAAATACCTCTAATTGTTAGTGCCGTAATGGAATCTCTTTATAAACCTGGAGGCATGGGATTTACACTTGTCTCATAATTGTGATTTAATTCTTTACATATATAATTGGTTTAAGCAATATGATTTGACCTAAATCAATGCAAAATTTACTATGAAATACTGAGGGAATCTCAAATCTTATTTAATGATAGAATTAATGCCACAGAGGCAGATGTAACTGTTGTTTTTTTTAAATAGTCAAATTTTATGATAAAAAGACAATTGGGCAATTCACTTCCAGAATAGCGATGTGAGCTCCATGTACCCACTCATCAGTACAACACCATAGTGGTGACAATCATTTTTTGAGAAAACAACCAACCATTTAAAGTCTCAGGAAATTGTCTTAAGGAAATGAAGAAACACGTATTCACGAAAATCTACTAAATTTTGGTGAGACTAGAAGAATCTATGGCACTTAAGCCACAACCTGCTCCCCCCATCCAGCTTGACATGATGGAAGCTCTATTCCAGGAGGATGTGGCCAAGAAGATGGGGGTCTGTCTCCCCCAAGCTCCCAATCAATGGGTGTGTATCTCCTAGGAGGGGCAGGCCATCAGCATTTCTCATTCCTGCTCCTAGGTATGTGTTCAGAGGCTGAATTTCAGCTAAGTATGGCTGAGAGGTTGAGGGCTCCCTTCTTCCACCAAGCCCCCACTCATAGGACAAAGGCTCTACCTCAAGTGTGACAGGCTGAGAATACAGGAGCTCTGATTGCCCTCATCCCCATTCACTCATAGATCAGAGGTTCCACACCAAGAAAGGCAAGCTGAGAAGATCAGAGGCTACTGCCCCCACCCTAGCACCCTGTGCCTAAAGCAGGATGTCACTCAGAGAGAAGTATACCACTGTCCCTGCCTTCAGCTCTGGAGCCATGGCTCAGAGATTTTGCCAAGGAGGAGAGGCAGGCTATAAAACAGAGAACTCGGAAGTTCTCCCCAAAAGAACTGACTATTTGAAACAGAATGTGGGGAAGGGCACTCTCAAAAACAATAGAGATTTTTGATGGTAAGCAATTCAGAGGAGGCTGGTAGCTTCACGAGAAATAAAGCTAAACCATAGGGCAGCTAGTTTTCCAGAGAAAATCAGGAAAACATACAGTTAATAAGAACTCTCCTGGGATTAGAACAAACTTCCAAGACTGGACTCAAAAATTATCCCTGGAACGAGGCCTGAATTTAATTGGCTCAGACTGTGGAGCAATGTATGTCCCCAAGGCATTGTCAAAAACAATCGAGCAGTCAGCCTGGCAATTAGTGAAGTCTAACAGCTGGGTGTGATATCAACAGGGGTAGACAGCTTGACTGAGAGATCAGGGAAAAGGACGGCCAAAGAGAGCCCTGATAAAACTACAATCATCCCAGAGTAATTGTGTACATGCCCAAGGCTGTGCTCTCTGACATCAGAGGCTTCACACTACAGAGAAAGTAGACTGAAAAAGTCCAGCCAAGACAGTAAGCAAATAAGCAAGCAAACAACAACAACATGCCTTAAGGTTGGGGAAAGTCAATATCCAGAGTTGCTACATGACATTAACAAAATTTCCAGTTTTCAACAAGAATTTTTTGGGTTTTTTTGGTGAGGAAGATTGGCCCTGAGCTAACATCGGTGCCCTCTTGCTCTGTTTTGTATGTGGGATGCCACCACAGCATAGCTTGATGAGTGGTGTAGGTTTGCACCCAGGAAGCGAACCCGAGAACCCCAGGACACAGGAGTGTAGCACACTGAACTTCACTATGCCACTGGGCCGGCCCCTCAACAAGAAATTTTGAGATGTACAAAGAAACAAAAAATGTGACCCATACACAGGAAAAAAAGCAGGCAACAGAAACTGCATGGAGGGCCGGCCCCGTGGCTTAGTGGTTAAGTGCGCGCGCTCTGCTGCTGGTGGCCTGGGTTCGGATCCTGGGCGTGCACTGACGCACCGCTTCTCCGGCCATGCTGAGGCCGCGTCCTACATACAGCAACTAGAAGGATGTGCAGCTATGACATACAACTATCTACTGGGGCTTTGGGGGAAAAAATAAATAAATAAATAAAATTTAAAAAAAAAAAAAAAAGAAACTGCATGGATCCAGATTTTACACATAACAGGCAAAGACTTCAAAAAAGTCATTACAAATATCCTCAAAGAGCTAACAGAAGCTGTGCCTAAAGAAGTAAAGGAAGGCGTGAGGCCAACGTCTCATCAAATAGAGGATTTTAATAAAGAGAAATTATTTTAAAAAGAGAAATAAATACAGATTCTGGAGTTGAAAGGTGCAATAACTTGAATGAAAAATTTATTACAGTAGATTTGAACTGGTAGAAGAAAGAATCTATGAATTTGAAAATAAATCAATAGAGATTATGCAATAAGAACAGAGAGAAAAAAGAGTGAAGAAAAATGAACAGAACCTCAGAAAAATGTGGGACGCCAACATACATATAATGAGAGTACCAGAAGGAGAGGAGAGAGACAGGGGCAGGAAAAATATCTGAAGAAATAATCACTGAAAACTTCCTATATTTATTTTTTTTTAAAAATACATTAAACAATGTTCACACGCTCCGCTTTGGCAGCCCAGGGTTCACAGGTTCAGATCCCAGGCACACACCTACATGCCACTTATCAAAGCCATGCTGTGGCAGTGTCCCATGTAAGGTAGAGGAAGATGGGCATGGATGTTAGCCCAGGGCCAATCTTCCTCAGCAAAAAAGAGGAGGATTGGCAACAAATGTTAGGTCAGGGCTAATCTTCCTCAAAAAAAAAAAAAAAACATTAACCTATGCATCCAAAAAGCTCAACAAAATTTATGTAGGATAACAGACAGAGATCCACACCTAGACACATCATAGTAAAAATGGTGACAGACAAATACAAAAAGAAAAGTCTTGAAAGCAGTGAGGGAAAAACCATTTGTCATGTGCAAGGGAACCATAGTAAGATTAACAACTGACTTCTCATTAGAAACAAGGCAGTTTAGAAGGCAGTGGGATGATGTGTTCAAGGTGCTGTGGAAAAAAACCTGTCAACCAAATACATAATATCCGGCAAAACTACCTTACAAAAATGAAGGCAAAATAAAGACATTCCCAGATAAAAACTGAGAGAATCTGTTGCTAGCAGACTCATCTTACAAGAAATACTAGAAGTTCTTCAGGCTGAAAGCAAGTGACCCCTGATGGTAATTTGAACACACACACACATGCACATGCACACACACACACACACACACACATACAAAGAGCACAGGTAAATGTAATTGTGTAATTATAAAAGATGGCATAAATGCATATTTCATCTCCTTCTCTTAACAGATTTAAAAAGCAATTATATAAAATAATATATATATAACCGTATTGTTGGGCTTATAACATATAGAAATGTAATATATTTGACACCCACAACACAAAAGAAGTAGGTGGGACCAAAGCTGTGTTGAAGTAAGGAAATTACACTAGATGATCATTTGAACCCACAGGAACAAATGAAGAGAACCAAAAATGGTAAACGAGAAGGCAAATATAACAAACTCTATAACTATATGCTCGCTCTCCTTTCTTCTCTTTCTTTAGAAGACATAAAATTATATAAAATATATGTTTATATTATATTTATATTATATAAAATATGTTACATATATATTATATAAAAATATATATAACAATAATAGCCCCCCCAGAAAATGAAGAGGGACTAGAACTACATGAGAGCAGCATTTTGATATCTAACTGGAATTAAGTTAGTATAAATCTGAAGTAGATTCTGGTAAGTTAAGATGTATATGGCAAGCTCTAGAGAAACCACCAAAAAACTCTCAAAAAATATAGTGAAAAAAATTGTCAAAGGAATTAAAATGTTACACTAAAAAATATTCACTTAATGTAAATTTAAAAAGACAGTTGGTCACATTCACTAATGCAAATGGACACTGGACAACCCAAACACTGAAAAAATGAAAATTAATGAGAAGATGCTTCCCAAAAATTTGGTCCAAGATCCCAATAAATTCAAGGACCTTTTTACAGTAGGAAGAAAAGTACAGTTCTTTAAGGATTTATCCTTGAGAGGAGAACCTACTTCTTTCTTGCCAGCAAGGGGATAATATATTAAATTATGTAAATTTCTCACAATGACCCCACTGACTTAGGACAAAAGTGGAACTTTTGAATTGGAAGTAAATAAAATTGACTGAAAATCTACGATGGAATGGAGTCTACGTGAGCTTGTCCCCACAGGATTCAGAACTTCTCCCTTTGGTACACATTGCACGTCTGGAAACATGCTGCAATTTTCAGGGAAGAGAAATTAAAGCACGCACTTTTATGGAAAGATGGATCTATTCAAAGGCAGGTAGTGCTCTGAAGCTCTAATTGTTTTAGAGAAGAGGGGGCAAGCGGCTCCCCTTTAGAATGCTCAGTGACCTTGATGGGCACTCTAACCCAGTGGAGCTTTTGAACAGATGAGTGGAAATCACCACATTTCTCCCAGATTAGACATAACCAAAATCTCTTCTTGGAGTCATCAGTAAGGAATTTGCTTAATAACTGAACCTGTGGTCTCTGGGCTCTCTGCCAATGGCAGGAATAAATAAGGAGGAGGATATAGACACAGGCAGGGATAAAGGAAGATACTTTGTGCCTGAATTTATTGCTCTTTTTTTCATCTCTGTCTCCTAACCTTTCTTATCTATTTATAGAAAACAAAATTATTCCTTAAATCTGAATGCATAAGAGGAACATGTACAAATGCGTGGCTTAAGCAGATAGTTATGTAAATGATTATAGAATAATAAAATCAGATGTAAACGATTTCCATTACCGCTAATCCATGGCAAGATTCCCTATTCTATTTTCAAGCAGCTTCAAATCTGCTTGTAGTCTTTTAACTCAATTTCATTTTTATAGCATTTTTCCTAGTTTATAGGGAGCTTGCCTGAATATTGAAGGGAAAAAACTCTCCACTGTACTCATTTCTATAAGTGAGATTTTATGGGAAATTTTGCCTGTCAAGGAATTTTCTTTCAACTTTCACTGAAATAGCAAATCAAATTGCTCTTCAGATCTACTGTAACTCCCTTTACAATTTCACAGTTCTTATTCTAGCTTCATTTGAAAAGGTGACTTTCTTTTAGAGACCAGAGAAAATCTGACTCTGGTTCTCAAATAAAAGGACCAAGAATAATGAAAATTTGGGCAGATTTAGGAAACATTTGAAAGATTTAATTGGAGAAATGACCAATTACTCTTTGTATATCTCCTTATCACTCAGCTGTCTCAATTCATCTACTTTTGTCAGTTTTTCTTTCTTATTTCCACTAAACTCTCTAGTGTTCCTTATTTTTCTGTGGTAGATTAAATCTATGAATGGAGATGAGCATTTTTACTTATCCATATTTGGTGCGTCATATGCTTTCTGTAGATTCATGTCTTTCATCAGCTCTGGAAAATTCTCCAATCATTATTTCTCTGAATATTCCCTTTACTCCCTTCTATCCATTCACCCCTTCATAAAATATGTGAGAGTGACTCACTCCACCATGTCTCTTTTTGTTTTGAATAAAGTCACAATTCTTTGTTAAAGTGGGTTTATTTTTTTATTAAACTATATTTTAATTACTAATTAACACAACTTAGAAATAACCAATTACAAATTAAGTATCTTGCTGACCATAGTAACTTCTTATGCTTTACCATTTCCTAATTTTTAAGTAAAATTTACTGTGGTATAATTTATACACAATAAAATTTACATATTTTATGTGGAAATGGATGAATTCTGACAAATGTATTCATCCATGTAACCATTGCCCCATTTCAGATATAGAATATTGCCCCAGAAACTTTCCTTGTGCTCGTTTGCACTCAATCAACACTTCCACCAACACACCCTACTCACCCACTGATTTGATTTCTATCAATATAGATTCATTTGGGGGGCCAGCCCCGTGGCGTAGTGGTTAAGTGCACATGATCTGCTTCATTGGCCTGGGGTTCACAGGTTCGGATCCCAGGTGCACACCGACGCACCGCTTGTCAAGCCATGCTGTGGCGGTGTCCCATATAAAGTAGAGTAAGATGGGCACAGATGTTAGCCCAGGGCCAGTTTTCCTCAGCAAAAAGAGGAGGATTGGCAACAGATATTAGCCCAGGGCTAATCTTCCTCACAAAAAAAAAATAGAGAGAGAGAGAGAGATTCATTTTGTCTGTCCTAGAATTTCATTATACAAACAGAATCATACAGTCTTCTCACTTCTGTGTCTAGCTTCTCTTGTACAGAACAATGTCTGGGAGATTCATCCATACTGTTGCATGAATCAGTGGTTTGTTTCTTTTTATGGCTAGATAGTATTCCATTGTATGAATATACTACAATTTGTTTATCCACGTTCATTCCATACATATAAGCAATCTAAATTGTTACAGCATGAAACTGTATATAGTCAATATAAGATCTGATATACAAAAGTTTTGGTAGCCTCTTAACTTCTCTCACTCCAGCCTCCAGTACGTTCTTACTGCCAAGATCAACTTTCCCTTCACCATGACAATCTTCTATTAAACTTTGCCCTAGTCCACCACTGAAAGTAATCCCTTTTGTTTCCCACTTTTACTTCATATGATAGACCACTTTCTACTCTGTGTTATGGTTACTTAGTTACCTATCTAATTTCAGCTACTAGACTCTGAGCTGCTTGAGGTCAGGATCCAAATTAGATTTATCTTTGCTTGTGCACGGCTCTTAGCGAACAGCTGGCTTATGGGATGTGCTCAACAAATGGCTGCCGAGTAGACAAATCAACAAGAGAATTCCTTCACTCAAAATCAGCTCCCCATTTTGTAGCTTGTTGTTCAAAATCTTCCACAACTAGCTCCAACCTGGCTTTCCAGCTACATTCTCATGATTTTTTCATACAAAATACCTCTTCTCCAGCTAGACTAGTCTATTTGCTGACTTCCATGCCTTCATCTAGGATGTTTTCCTGTCTAGAAGAAAACACAGACATACACACACCTACCTTTCTTCTCCCCTACCTCCTGAACAAGAGTTAGAATCCCAAGGTTTCTGTCGCCAGGAGAACCTTCCCCCATCCACACACCTCTGTCAACAGGGACCGTACCAGTGAGCAGTTGCAAATTGTGCCCAGTAGGGGGAGGTGTGCCCATAATCTCCCACCTAGTTCCAGTGCTTTTTCTGTAGCCCTGGAGATTTTTAAAGAAGCCATGTTTACAGAAACCTCTCACAGATTAAAGAAATAAATAAACAAAAGTTCAGCCATCTCCTTCCTCAAATTACTCACAAGCTATGAGTAATCTCCACTAACTAAAGCACAGTAATTGAGGCCTTAATAACAAGGACAAAACCATTTGACCATTTTTAATCTCCGTGATTTAAAACACAACCAGTTCATTTTTTAAAGTTACATCTGAAGAACCTCACTCCATTTGCGTCCTCATTTTTTTTAAAAATCCATAAAATGTCCTCACAGACTGAGTGTTGAATGCATGTTCCAGTGATGCAAAGTTGAATGTCTGGCCTTTCATAGGCAGAGATTAGTTAAAATGAAAAAAATAAATCTGTACTACCCACTTCTTTCCCATCTCCACCCACTTCTTCCCTCCCTTTAGATTTAAAAAGTATGTTTTATAACTATTGACCAAATGGCCGTTATTTTTTATGTACTTGATTTAAGATACTGTGAGACTCGGCCTGACTCAAGTGTTAATCACCAATTCATGCTGATCACAAACCAGAAGTGAACAAGTCATCGTGAAATACACAAACCGTGTCACATCACAGGAAGCAAAAGACAGCCCAGCCAATGCTCACCCTGGGGCAGACAGTTCTCTCAGAGACTTAATGAAATTCAGTGTTTCATATGTCTATAAATTAATGAAGCTAGAAGAGATCATTGCATTTCATAGGCAAGAAAAGTAAGATCCAGAGAGATCACGGGGACTTTTTCAAGAGACCATAGCCAGTTGGAGACAAAATAGAGACTAGAATCCAACTGTTTGGACCTGTTTGTTGTAGGATGCTCTTTATCTATAAACACCGTTTATTGCTCTTCTCACAGTGTCAGCAAGAGACGATATCTTAAAAGCATCTTTTTTGTGCCCAGGTCCTTTAAAGATATTCTAAGAAGGCAACACAAACACCAGGTTGGCTTGAATAATGCCTCTCTAAGGAGCCAGCCAGGCTCTCACCTTCATAAGGCGGTCACATTGGCACCTCTTACAATAGTACTTGAGAAGGATCATCAAGGAAGAAAGCAAAATCCATCCACAGTGGCTATTGCGTGTGTCAGCACACATCCTATTCATTCCTCCTGTAATTACTTAGTGGGTGGAGTAAGAGGCAGGACGTGTTATTATATTAGGATGTTATTTGTCCCTTGAATCTAAAGATTATGCCTACAGCTCACATTACATCAGAGGTAGGGTGTAAATGCTAAAAGCTATGTTAAAATGCCAGTGCTTAATAACAACAGCACTTGAAGCTTATAACACCTTCCAGGGTGGATCTCAGAGCACTTGGCAAATATTCATTAGATTTCAACACAGTATTATGCGGGAGGAGCATCATATTATGATTTCCTTTTTATAAGTCAGAGAAAAGAAAGATAATTGCCTTTTAAAATCGATCTGGCAAGTTTTGGGTTTGGCCCTGAGATTTTTATTTTTGATTATGCCTAATTTTGTAAATTACCTAAAAGCCTCTTGATAAGTTTATATAAATTCTAATTAAATAAAGTGATTGACTTAATTGGGATCAGAACTGGAAAGTCCTGTGCTCATTCAGAGGAAATACTAACTTTTCTGGCTTCGTGACATAAAATTCATACAAAGAACCCTCATAAAGCTTCACCTGAAATTCCAGGGGTGGAACGTGTGACGCAACCCACCAAGGAATGTAGCAACTTAAAAAAAAATTACAGAAGCTGCAATTCTTCCCTGAACTATCATGATTAAAAATTAATCCAGGGGCCGGCCTCATGATGCAGGGGTGAAGTATGCGCACTCCGCTGCTGGCGGCACGGGTTTGGATGCCGGGCGTGCACCATCACACTGCTTGTCAGGCCATGCTGTGGCGGCGTCCCATATAAAGTGGAGGAAGATGGGCACGGATGTTAGCCCAGGGCCAGTCTTCCTCAGCAAAAAGAGGAGGATTGGCAGATGTTAGCTCAGGGCTGATCTTCCTCACCAAAAGAGGAGGATTGGCATGGATGTTAGCTCAGGGCTGACCTTCCTCACCAAAAAAAAAAAAATTAATCCAGGAATGCAGGTTTGGGGATGAGGTAGGAGGAAGGGTGGGAAGGAATTAGAAAGGGAGAAGAGGCAAAGACTGTTTAAATATTTACGATTTTTATTTGGAATCAGAGACAGATTCCCTACTTTCAAAACTTGAGGTGCCATGATAATTAAGTACTTCAGATATTTTATATTATATCTGATGGATTTTGACTTCAAAGGAGCTTAGAGGGCAGAGTGTCAGCCAACACAAGGCTTTTGCTGCAGCCCCCCTGAAACATTCAGCCTCATCACAGAAAGTTCAGCAGAGTCCTTCCCAACAGAGCACAACACCCTAGGGAGAATTTCTCCACTCTAAAATGGTCAATGAGATGTAAATGGAACTTGTTGGATGGATAAAGCCCCTGGAAAAGTTCCTAAAAGAGGGCTGACTCAGCGAGGAAGGGTGCTGCTGTTTTACTGCATGCCTCCTTCTTCCTACTTGGATTGTTGAAATGATAGCTGGAGTTCCAGCAGCTATTTTGTATCCCAAGGTAGACCTTGAGAAAGGAGTCCACACTCTGAGGGAGATGGAAGAAAGATAAAAGAAACCTACACATCTGATGACCATGTTGGAGTCACGCCCACTCTAAAGTGCCTGCCTTGGGCTTTCTTTTACATAATAGAAAGCCTCTTACTTGAGTTTTTCATTATTTATTCACTGATAGAGCCAGCTTGATGACCTTTAGAGTTTAAGTAACCTTATTTTCTCTTTAAAACTGCCTTCATTTCTTGAAGAAATACAGCCAGTACTGCTTTCCTTGACTTTATAGAATAGATCCACTAAGGCCTCCATGTCACGTAGCTCCAAAGAACACCATATATATTGTGGGCCAGTGGATACCTCTCACTTAGACTACATGTAAAGAGGGTCCATTGGACCCTATGGTCCTAGCTTGCCCTGCTTTCACGGAATTCCCTTCTTACTTTTTTTTTTGCTGAGGAAGATTCACCCTAAATTAACATCCGTTGCCAATCCTCCTCTGTTTTTTATATTTTGCTTGAGGAAGATTAGCCCTGAGCTAACATCTGTGTCAATCTTCCTCTATTTTTTTTTTTTTTTGTATGTGGGACACCGCCACAGCATGGCTGGTGAGTGGAGTAGGTCTGCGCCCGGGATCCAAACCCACAAACCCAGGCTGCTGAAGCAGAGCGCATGGAACTTGAACCACTCAGCCATGGGGCCAGGCCCTCCCTGCTTACCTTTTGATCTTCTCAGGGTTACATCCTCAAGGCGATAGGTGAAAAGGGAATTTTAGATTCAAATATTGGCCAAACAATTGCTAATACAATCTGTAGTTTTATAATCTCATTAGGGGCTGATTTAGACCAGATTTCTCAAACTTGCAACCTATGCACGACTTTGACAGGTAAATGAATATCACAAAGCATCTATCATACCTCCTTCCACAGCAAAAAAGAAAGGAAGGAAGGAAGGGAGGGAGGGAGGGAGGGAGGTGGGGAGGAAGGGAGGAAGGAAGGAGGAAGTTACCTCATTGAATGGAACAGAGAGCACGCTATTGATCATAACACAAGAAGAGATACAGGAAAACTATTTCCCACCAGAAACAAAATAATAATGGTACTACTAATAATAATTAATAACATTTATTGTGACACAGCTTACTGTGTGGCCGTCATTGTTCCACTTCCTTTACATGCATTGACTTGTTGATCCTCATAACAACTCTGTGACAAAGGTATTATTATTATGATGGTGCTTACTTTAGAGATGAAGAAACTGAG
This sequence comes from Diceros bicornis minor, assembly GCF_020826845.1. Lineage (NCBI taxonomy): Eukaryota > Metazoa > Chordata > Mammalia > Perissodactyla > Rhinocerotidae > Diceros > Diceros bicornis. The sequence continues at coordinate 50,446,305 of NC_080759.1, read as the reverse complement.
GCATGGAAAGCTGAAATGAGTCGCCGAAATCTCACAGTTGGTAAGTGGTGGAGTCAGAATGTGAACCCAGGTCTATCTGACCCTCAAACACATACAATTAACTACCACACCATACTGCCCCCAACAGTTTAAAACTGTTGGCAATGTATTACCATAGACACTAAATCTAGAGCTAGACTGCAGGTCCAGGACGGAGGGGGTATTTGTGTTTTGTTCACCATTCTGTACCCAGTGCTGAGAACACTATTTGGTATGTCATTGGCACTCAAGTAATTATTGAATGAATGAGGAAATGGAGTGAATGAATTCATGTGGAGAACTTTACAGGACCCCTGGGGGAGGAGTTTCTATGATTACTGATTATGGTTTAAGAATTGTTTCTTGGGGTGGCTATGAGCAGACCATTCCAAGGAGAAACCCATTCATGATAAAGCCACGTGTGATGCATCACTTTCAGATGCTAATAAATCATTAACATCCAACCATCTGTAAGAAATCATGATACCTTCTGGGGAAGCTCATAGAGTGTAAGTACCTTCATTCACGCCACCTTGTTTAATCCTCATACCCACCCTGTGAGGATTTATTTCCACTTTACGAGTGAGAACACTGAGCTCTAGGTGACAGCCAGAATCCAGCCTCCTGTCCTCTCACCCACCCCCACACCACACATATTTAGCCTGGGGTATCTTGCCCATCATGGGGTCAGATGTCCCCTGACCACTCATATTCTACTGCCCATCCCTTTCATGACCAGGAGCCTGCATTTACAGCCCTCCTTGGCCCACAATCTAACCCCTAATCCTCATGCTCCAGGTTAAATAACAAACCAATCCAAAACACAACAGCTTAAAGGGAAAGATATTGCGTGCTCTTGGATTGGAAGAATCAACATAGTTAAGATGTCCATACTTCCTAAAGCAATCTATAGATTCAATGCAATCCCTATCAAAGTTCCAACAACATTTTTCACAGAAATAGAACAAAGAATCCTAAAATTTATATGGAACAACAAAAGACCCCAAATAGCTAAAAGAATCCTGAGAAAAAAGAACAAAGCTGGAGGTACCACACTCCCTGATTTCAAAATATACTACAAAGCTATAGTAACCAAAGCAGCATGGTACTGGCACAAAAACAGACACACAGATCAATGGAATAGAATCGAAAACCCAGAAATAAACCCACACATCTATGGACAGCTAATCTTTGACAAAGGAGCCAAGAACATACAATGGAGAAAAGAAAGTCTCTTCAACAAACGGTGTTGGGAAAACTGGACAGCCACATGCAAAAAAATGAAAGTAGACACTTACCTTACACCATACACAAAAATTAACTCAAAATGGATTAAAGACTTGAATGTAAGACCTGAAACTATGAAACTTCTAGAAGAAAACATAGGCAGTACGCTCTTTGCATCGGTCTTAGCAACATATTTTCAAGCACCATGTCTGACCGGGCAAGAGAAACAATAGAAAAAATAAACAAATGGGACTACATCAAACTAAAAAGCTTCTGCACAACAAAGGAAACCATCAATAAAACGAAAAGACAACCTAACAATTGGGAGAAGATATTTGCAAGCCATACATCTGATAAGGGGTTAATCTCCAAAATATATAAAGAACTCATGCATCTCAACAACAAAAAAAACTAACAACCCAATTAAAAAATGGGCAAAAGACCTGAACAGACATTTCTCCAAAGAAGATATACAGATGGCCAACAGACACGTGAAAAGATGTTCAAAATCACTAACTATCAGGGAAACGCAAATCAAAACTACAAGAAGATATCACCTCACGCCCGTCAGAATGGCTATAATTAACAAGACAGGAAACAACACGTGTTGGAGAGGATGTGGAGAGAAAGGAACTCTCATACACTGCTAGTGGGAGTGCAAACTGGTGCAGCCACTATGGAAAACAGTGTGGAGATTCCTCAAAGAATCAAGGATAGAACTACCATATGATCCAGCTATTCCACTGCTGGGTATTTACCCAAAGAACTTGAAAACACCAATGCGTAAAGATACATGCACCCCTGTGTTCATCGCAGCGTTATTCACAATAGCCAAGACTTGGAAGCAACCTAAGTGCCCATCAAGGGACGAATGGATAAAGAAGCTGTGGTATATATACACAATGGCATACTACTCAGCCATAAGAAACGATGAAATCCAGCCATTTGTGACAACACAGATGGACATTGAGGGTATTATGCAAAGTGAAATAAGTCAGAGGGAGAAGGTCAAATACCATATGATTTCCTTCATTAAGTAGTAGATAATAACAACAATAAACAAACACATAGAGACAGAGATTGGATTGGTGGTTACCAGAGGGGAGCAGGGGGGGAGGAGGGCAGGGGGTATAATTCGGCACATGTGTGTGGTGATGGGTTGTAGTTAGTATTTGAGTGGTGAACATGTTCTAGTCTATGCAGAAATAGAAGTATAATGATGTGCACCTGAAATTTATACAATGTTATAAACCAATGTTACTGCAATAAACAAACAAAAAAAAAATCAAAACACAACAGCTTAAATAACAATTTGTTATTATCTCTCATGGTTCTTTGAGTTGACTGGGCTCAGCCCAGCGACTCTTGCTCAAAGCCTCTCGTGTAGTTGCAGCCCGATATGTCAGCTGGGGCTGCAGTCACCTGAAGACTCAACTGGGCTGGACATCCTACAAGGCTCGCCCAGGTGACTCACAGCGATGATGGCTCACCTGGGGCTGTTGACCTATGTGAGCCTCTCCCCGTGACTTAGGCTTCTCACAGCATGGTGGCTGGGTTTCCAGAGGAGCATTCCAGGAGCGTTTCAAAGGGCAGGAAGCAGAAGCTGCCAGGCCAGAGAAGGGCATTGCTTAGAACTGCTGCAATGTGATTTCCACAGTAGCCTTTTGATGAAAGCAACATGGGGCCCACCCAGATTCCAGGGTGTGCAGAAATAAATCACCCCTCCTGATGGGGAGCTGGAAGGTCACATTGCTGAAAAATGTGTGGGATGGGAGACATTGCAGCCATTTTTGGAAAATATGATCCACCGCATTCAGCTTTGTCATTAACCTGCAATGAAGCTATCCAGCTGCAGATAAATTTTCATTTTCACACTGTTATTCTGTGTTTAATTGGGCACACAGTAATGTTTAATTTTTTTTTTACTGTTGCCAAGGTTACATTTTGGGCCTTAACTGTTATTAGTTCATACCCTTTTATACCTTCTAAGGCTATTCTACTTCAAATACGTATTTAGGCCCAGTGATAGGAGCATTCGTGGGGTCCAGGACATGGGTGAAGCCTCCACTGTTTGGTTTATATTCACTGTAGTCCTGTGTACCCCTGGCAGTTCCAGCCTCTCAACGAGGACCAGGCAGGAATATATAAATAGATCAGTTCACATCCATCACAATAATGAAAACTCTTTTTTACTAAATTCCCAATCAACCTCTCTTTCGAACCTGATGTTCGAATATTTCTCCCCGGCACCCATGTTCCAACCAAACTAGACTTCTCTCCTTGTGTCTCCTGGCCTTGTTTGCTCTGCTTCCTCCACTCCCCCACCCCCCATCCCAGGTCGCATTCCATTCCCACACCCCCATTTATTGAAATGTTACTTCTTTCATGGCAAATTCAAATACTACTTCCTCTAGATTGACTTTCTTGATTTCCGTGTCAAATGGGAATAACCCTCCTCTTCTTTGAACCTCCATAACTCTTGCTTGCCATCTCTCGGGACCCTTACCTTGTCCTCTTGGAGTCACAGTCCTATTTGGGTTTATCTAATTCCCTCCTCTTACCTTTGCATCCATTCTCTACACAACGCAGCACAATGCCTCCCACGCAACAGGTGTTCCGTTGACACATGTTGCATTGGGTTGAACCTCCAGGAATGTCATTCTCATTATACTGTCATTGTCTCTAATGGCCTAGGCCTCTAAAAGAGCTCACTCACCCTCAGGGAACTTTGCTCATTCACTTTCATCCGTAAATCCACTCTTTAATTCAACAGATATTAGCTGGGCTTAGTCCCTGTGCTAAACCAAAAGAGTGTTTCGCCATAACTCTGGGTTTACATTAAATCATCCCATTTCCACAAGCAAAATTATCTTACCAAAAAAACAGGCATCACAAGTCACGCGTTTACTCCAATTTCAGCTCCTTGAAGACGAAGAGACATCTCTTGGAGCTAGACCAAGGGCTGTCCACAAAGACCTGAATGTAGCTTCCATCGGAGGATCCTGGTTTTCATCACCCTCTACTCAGCATGCCCTTGGCAGCCAGACCTCAGACTGGCTCTCAAATGTTGCTCTTCTGATCACATTTACAAATGTCTGGGCTCCCTTGCTGATCCTTCCTGATTCTGTTTTTGTTCCATGCACACTGGGCTGGGGTGACCCATCCATGATCACCATGCAGCTGGCTTCTAACCTCTTCCACTCCCTACACTGATCTTTGCTACTTCTTAGAGGTCCTTCTTTACACCAGGAGAATGGACAGCAAGAGGAGTTCCAGGCTCTTCATGGAGGACAGTCAGAAACATCCAATTCAAGGTGGAACTAAGTCTTCAAATGTGCAAAGGCCAGTTATTCAGCCACTCTCTGTCTCCGTTTCCTCAAGTGAAAATGGGGAGAATAATAGCCCCAATTTCAATGAGATAATGCATTCACACATTACGACTGTGCCTGGTACATAATAAGCAGCCCCTGAATGCTAAGTTTTCTTGTTGTTGCTGAATTATTGTTGTCTTGGGTCTTGTTTCTCAGAAGCAGACTCTGAGACAAGGAAGGGTCTGTTTTTGGCCAAGTCTCAGGGAGGGCAGCTTCAGCCCAACCCCACAACGGAACCGGGAGTGTGGGGCGCCCATTGTCAAGGGCACTGGGCTTCCTGGGGGAAAGAATTCCCGGCACTGCCTGCTCCCTTCGTTGACAGGCAAATCAGCTCCAGTAGACGAGAGGCAGTCCTCCAAGAAGAGCGGCAGGTGTGGGCCTTGAGAAACAAAAGCACGTTGGAGCTGGTAGGGGCAAGCAGGAATATAGAGGGGACCTAAGGGGATCTGGGCGAGTCCTGCAGTGGGTGTCATAGCTTTCTCTGCATAGCATTTCTTGCAATTCTTGTCTTTGACTGGCCTTCTCATTCTACAGCCACCATTCTCTGTCCTCCATTCCAGCTCCTTTCACAACCTACAGCCTGTTCATTCATTCAGCAAATACATATTGAGACCTACTGTGTGCCAAGTACCATGCTAAGACCTGGGAATATATCACTGAACAAAACAGGCAAAAATCTGTGCTCTAATGGAAATATTCAGTGGTGGCAAATTTTGCCGCTTTTTAAAGTAAATCTGATTTTTAGAAATAGCCAAAATTCAGAGAAGATGGGATTACTGCATAACAGTAATTTTTACCCAAAGTAAGTTGTAAATTAATAAGACTGATTCTCTCCTAAGCCTATTAAGCTAATCTTTCCCAGGCAATAATTTTAACTTTAATAATTTTAACTTTTTAAAAATCATACATTTTTCTTATTACATAGGTACATAATCACACTGCCAAAAACTTGGAAAAATGGCAAAAGGTAAGTTAATTACCTGTAATCTCACTGGCTTAATACAGCTACTGTTAGCGTTTGGGGGAATTTTCTTCCTGCCTTTTCTTTGTGTCTACTTTACTTTTTTGATAAATTTGAAATCATTAACATCTATTCATATATTCCTTTCTCTCTTCATATTTTATCATAAGCACAGTCCCACAGTCTATATAAACAATATTTTAATGACCATGTAATATGCTATTCTTTACTTACTCATTCCCATTATTAGCACTTTGGTTGTTCGCAATGTTTTCACTATTGGTTATTGAATTAATTCAGAAAACAATTCCAAAAGAGGGGTGCCAGTGATGTGTGAAGCAGTGAAACCATAATCGAAATGAATTCACTGATTCCTGGGGAGCACTTCTGAAGGATGACTCTGCTGAGGATATATCGGGTTTATCGTGCTGGTTAAAGAAAACAATAATCGTACCCTGCAGTTTCATATTTCACATGCTTGAGGAGTTCTTTATAAGTTTACAAGAGGCCTCCAAAAGAGGAATTCTCGGAATTTGATTTTTATCTCCATCCGACTGCACCACGAGCGATTTCCTAAATCTCCCCGAAAGTGCTTGGCAACCCTTGGAGGAGAGGGATTCGGGAGGGGACAGGCGAGGGGAGGCCTGCAATTTGCCAATGTTATTCCTGCCAAGGCCTCAGCTGACCCCGGAAGGGCTCTTGCTGCAATTTTCCCGGAAGGGGCCCCAGGTCTAGTTGTCACTGGTCTTTCAGAAGGCTCTCCAAGGCCACAGACATCTGTTAGACACGACCCAGGACAAAGACAGCTGGGAAAACCCACAAGGAAGGAAATCCCACTGTGAAAGGAGCTGCCTCTGAGGTCCTCTGAGAACCATAGTTAACCATTGTTAGTTACAAAAGGCTCGAGTTGAAAGCTGCTGCTGATTCCAGGGTCAGTCTCTTGGCCCGCGGCAGAGTTATAGCGGGGAGGGACACAGAAGTGCCTGTGTCCCCAGGAGTGGCTGTCAGTGGCTGATGGAGCAGCTGAGGAGCTGCTGCCAAGAGCCAGGGCTCTGTCTAGAGAGAGCTTGGCCCCTGAGGAGACCACGCGACAGGCACCGACAATGGGCCATTAGCTCTCTGCGGCGTCGCCCTCCCAGTGCTGGCATTTACCGCATGGCCCACACTCTCGAGTCTAGAGCTCCCTGCAAACTGTAGTGAATTGTAATGAAAACTTTCCAGTGGCCACCTGCACACGCTCCCCGGGCTGGATGAATAAGCAAAAAGTCTGACTTCTTTTATCCCCTTCCATCTCCCACCCCCAACCTAGAAAAAGGAGAACTAAGTTTTTAAAGTTTCTGAGCTGTTTAAAATTGGGAGCACGCTTTCACGGCTGGACACTGTGTCGCTGCCTTGGGCAGATATTTGACGTCAATATGCAGAACAGTCTGGATGAAGAGAACTAGCACTCAGTAGAGAGAAATGGGCATCATAGGAGCCTTAGAAAAGAAAAATCATCTCCAAGCTGCTGTCCGCAGCTTTCTCTTAACAGTTTCTGCAGCTCGTCAAAAGCCTTCACATGACAAGTGGTATGGTCCCTGAAGTGGGCCACTAGGGCAAAGGGTGAGGCCTGATGTTGGCATGGATGGGCATCCAGTTAGCGCTCTCCAGGATTAAAACTGGGAATGACCTCACGCCTGATGGGCTCAGCCTAATGCTTTTTATTCTTACTAGGGGCTGGAAGAGGAGGCAGTGCCTAAAAAAACACCATCTCGGGTCCGGCCCAGCGGCTTAGCAGTTAAGTGTGTGCGCTCTGCTACTAGCTGCCCGGGTTCTGATCCGGGGGCGCACCGACGCACCGCTTCTCCGGCCGTGCTGAGGCCGCATCCCACATAGAGCAGCTAGAAGGATGTGCAGATATGACATACAACTACCTACTGGGGCTTTGGGGAAAAAAAAGGAGGAGGATTGGCAATAGATGTTAGCCCAGAGCCGGTCTTCCTCAGCAAAAAGAGGAGGATTAGCATGGATGTTAGCTCAGGGCTGATCTCCCCCACAAAAAAAAAAAAAAAAAAACCACCTCGAAAAAGGCAAGGGAATCCGGTTAAGACAAAAATGAATACACAAACCTTTACTATATTACCACGGGTGGAATTCTAGGGCTAACATATCCTAACAGCTCCTCTAAGGAAATGCAGTTAAAGAAACCCTGAAGGATGCTGTGATAAGATAGTCTAATGTGCAGGCGGAAGACCGTGTTAAGGTGAAGGAGGCTCGTTAGTGCTGGCTTCCCTGAGGCTTGGGCTGCAGGCTGGTGTGCACTGCGAAGGGGGTGGGCCAGAGCTGGGTGTCCAGAATGCAGTAAACTGCAAAAGCATAAAGGACATTTAGCATGGAAGAGTCTTGGCGGGTATCTTGACATGGGCTGATTCATGAAAAGTGTGCTCTGGTGAGGTTATATCTATTATTAAAATAATGACATATTTCCATACTGTTTGGCAAAGGCTGCTGCCCCAAATCCTCCTGGTGCTACAACTCTTCACCATCCCCCGCACCCCCACCAACCCTTCCAGCACTGAAAGCCAGGGGTGGGTATCTCCAAGGGCCACCTGGCACCTGCCAGCCTGTAGGTGCACCAGCCAGTTCACAGCGACTGTCACACAAGGACCCAGTCCCTGCGTGTCCTCCCAGCCAGGGAGGGCCCACACAATAGTACTGGGATGTGCCCAGTGCCCAGGCAGCCGGAGGTAGCATTCTCCTGGGGCATCCTCAAGAAATGCAGCCCCCACAGGGGACCATGCCAACATCTTTGTATATCAACGCTACCTTTACACATGTACTTAATGGCAAGACTTAATATCCCATTTAAGACTTCCTCAGACCTTCAAGTTACCAAAGTGTGAGTAACTATATTACGCTTTTTGTTGTGTAAAAAGCCTAGGGCAGAGGACATTCAAATAACTAAGAAATGGTAGGCTAAATATTAGCCAAGACCCCAAGGTCCTTCAGATCTGTTGGGAAGAACTAGATCTTCCAAGAAGGGCTTTTTTGGAAACTTTCCCTTCCTCTTTTAAGCTGTCTCCAATCTGTATTAAATCTCTTAACTGAGTTGGGGTTTTTTGATCAAAGAAAGTATGGGAAAAACAATGTTTCCATAGAGATGTGCCAGGCTCGATGCTACATGCTTTCCATATAGTCCATATGGGCTCTGACATTGGCTTATTGACCCCTTGGACAGATGAGGAAACTGAGGCTTGGAAAAGTTAAGTAATTTGCTCAGAGGCCAAGAGCTAGAAGGTGGCAGACATAAAATTGGAAGCCAGGTCTGTCTAATTGAAAAGCCCCATCTTATCCGCTCTCTACCTAATACTGTCTCCTCTGTAATTGGTAAACAGTTTGCCCATGGTGTTACCTGTATCAGGAGGTTACTTAGCTATTAAATTTGGAAGAATAAAGGTTTGTGAGAAGTGTGATGTCAAAAAGAACGTGCGCTTTAAAGAGCAGCCAGAGAAAAGACAAAGGAATCGTGGCTATATCGGGGATTGCGTGAAATTCCTCAGCGGGGCCACAATGCTCATTCAAGAAGGAGCATGACGCAGTGGGAAGAGCGCAAGCTTTGCATCTGAATCTCAATCCACCACTAGCTGAGTGACCTAGAGCAGGTTACTTTACCTCTCTGAGTCTCAGTTTCTCCATCCCTACCTGGAGCAAACAATTCCTACCATCCTGAATGGTTGTGAAAATTAGAACATGCATATGTCAAGTTCAAGGAATTATGTTTAGTCCTACAGGGAGGACAAAGCCGTGAATGGTTGAGGAACGGGGAGCTTTGGTTAACAGAGCATTCTGGTTACCTGGTCTCATCACCATAACTGAAGCCACTTTTCTCTCAGTCCCTTGTGTGGTGTAATGGGAAGAGCCATGGGATAAAAGTCAGAAGACCTGAGTACACACTCCAGCTTAGCTGCTTCCCAGTCTGAAGCTTCAGGGTCTCCTTCAGTGAAACATGGCTAATAATGGCATACCCACCGTTAGGATGATTTTAACCGTAAAATCCTTAGGAAAGTGCCTGCTTCACAGTAGTTGCTCAAAAATGTTATACCAAATCTTTAATTTCTTTTAACTTTTATTTGGTAATAAACTTCATGTTTTAAAAAAAAAAAAAAAGAACATGCGCTTTGAGGAAAAAGTCAATTGTCACCCTTCAGAGAGAAAGTTATCTCTCCATGTGTCAGGGAGGCTCCTTCTCCAGATCTGATCTGGCCATGCCCCATTCACCTGCTCAAGAAAAGAGGTGCCACTGTCTAGACGGTGTCATCTCTGCTGGCCAGACAGACTTCATCTTCTCCAAATTGCTTATCTTCTGTCAACCACTTTCTTCTCATAACTTATTATTGATATATAGATATATTTTTCCTCTTCTAGACTCTAATCACATTCAAGTCAGGATCCATGAATGATCTTTTTTTTGCATCCTACACATGTTGCACACAACATAGTAGATGCTCATATCAGTTGAATGAATGAATGAGTTTGGGGGATGATCTTTTCTATTTTTTCTTTTTTTCCGCCTCCTAAGTAGGTTGCATAATCCACAACACCAGAGATACCGAATAGCAGCTGAATGAATGGGTAAATGAGTGTAGGGATGCAGAACTGGTCCTTGACCTGGAATAATTCACATTAAAGGTTGTTCATTTAGGGATGTAACTAAGAAAGTGACACCCTTAGAAATAAGATATAGGAGACATGGTTACGGCCAGAGGAAAACACTAGCCAAGATTTATTCAGAAGCCTGGCCTGGGAGGATTATCTTTTGGCTTTTATGTTGACTTTCTGTAAATCAGAAGACACAGCAGGCCCCATTTTATGTCCTACATTGGAAGTGAAATGTTTCCTATGTCTGCGGCAAGGTCGCCATGCGACTGTGATCAGAGAGTTAAATGGGCCTCTACCACACCCCATCACATTGTAATTATTTTTTCCTGAAAGTCTTGCATTTCTACCATTACTTTTTCTTCCGACAATAATCAGGCATATTGCCACCTGAAGCATTTGCTTCAGACAGGAAATTCTCAGAATGTGTCTTTAATGACAGAACTCTAAAGAAGATGAAACCCAACCACGGTGCAGTCAACTCTTCTCAGCCCTTAGCTTGTTTTCCAGTTTTTGGACATTCCTTGTTTTCATTTGGTTTTTCTTCCATTTGATAGGAACTTGTTACTTTTTTAAAAGACCCAAATTCAAATCAAAGGATCACTCTTAATATGCCAATATCTGTTATTTCATTAAATTATAGTGCTCTGCATACAATCCTCACCTACAGATCTCTGAAAAATAAAGTTTTCTAAAGTCAGTTACAGTATTTAAATAAAATGGATGTTAGTTGGCCCTAGACTAGTCATGGAAACACATGCCTAAATATAATATTTGGAGCAGAAACTCTTACCTTGTTCTGAAACTAGCTTGCTGCAAGATGGAAGAACAGATTTGTATCATCTCACAAGGGCATTGCTTAGTACAGACTTAATTTTACCTAATTTGAGAATCGCGTGATGGTTATTTCAACACATATAGTTTCTTCATTTCTACCTTCACGTCTTACATCCAAAGAGAATGACCTCTTACATCTGAGTGCACGGCCCTGTGCCTCTTTTAATAACAGGAAAGATTGTCAGATATTAGTCAGCTGCAAGGCAGGCCTCATGACAGTCTCAGCCAACTTCAAGGAGGTAGAATAGCCCATCAGAGTTGTCCTGAGTTTGGCTGAGATTTCCAGGCCCTTATACCCATGAACCCATCTGGATATGGGCCACCCCAGGAATGGATATAACCTTGGGTGAGACTGCTTTCTGCAACCAAGACACTCTCTGAAGAGGCTGACAGCTGAAGGCGCTCTGCTGACAGTGTTCCCAGCAGCTGGGACAACAAATCTTTCGTTGAAGGGAGGTCCGGATGGGCAACACAGAGACCACGAGGAACATACAGTCCAGTCAGAAGATACATACAAGCACAGAGAAAATTATAATGCACTGTGGGGGGAATAGGATACAGTTAGATACAGGGCTCTATGGGACATCTAAGAGACTGACTGTACACGGTTGGGGGGTGAGGGAAGTGTCTCTGGGGAAAGTCTCATGTTGCTGGGCTGTGAAGTGTGTGATGGCTGCAGAGTGACACAGGAAGAGGAAAAGGCACACGCAAAGAGCCGGAGCACAGTGGCTCAGGATGATGGAGAGACAGGGAAGACGAGGCATTCAGTTGCAAAATTGGAGAAAAGGTTTAAATTGTGTTGTGGGAGGCAATAGCTTGATTAACATTCCTACTTAAAAATAAATGACAAAGGAACCAGACCAGTGGCATAGTGGTTTAAGTTTGTGTGCTCCACTTTGGCGGCCCAGGGTTCACAGGTTCGGATCTTGGGCGCAGAGCTATGCACTGCTTATCAAGCCATGCTGTGGCGGCGTCCCACACATGAAGTAGAGGAAGATGGGCACGGATGTTAGCCCAGGGCCAATCTTCCTCAGCAAAAAGAGGAGGATTGGCAACAGATGTTAGCTCATGGCTAATCTTCCTCACTAAAATAATAATAATAAAAATAAAATAAAATAAATGACAAAAATCAGATTTTGCAATTCGTTGTTTCAACAGGCACATTTTTTGGACATTTACTAAATCTGCGAAGCATTGTACCAGATAGAGTGAAGGATACAAGGAACAAATGGGATAGTCTCAGCTCCCCAGGAGCTAGTGGGAAACAGTTATTTCAACGTCTCCTTGGATTATAAGGGGAAATGATTCTGAATAGAGTGATGAGAAAGGTAGTCTAGAGTTGGGGATTGGTGCTCCCCTCAGACCATCAAAAGCAAAGGCCCCGTGATGAGCACAAGTTTGGTAGAAGACTCTGGGACAGTGGGTGCTCCCTGGCTGCACCCCACCAGTCCCATACGCATAAGCGGCCAAGGTCGTGGCCTGATGGGGTCCTGGAATTCCAGGGACCTTCCTGCCCAGATCCTACCCCAGGTATGGATATCAAAGCCTTGGAACTGTGGGGCCCCTGGGATACCCTAAGACATTCTGCTTGGAGCAGGATCCAAAATGGGGATTTAAAATAAAAGCTCCAGGAGATTCTGAGGTTTGGGACACTAACACGGTGGATCTTTTATGTCACGCAAAGGAGTCTGAAGAGCGTTCTAAAGGGCAGGGAGTGAATCAAAGGTTTTTGAGAAGGAGTGACACAATCCAGCATGTGCTCCAGGAAGATGGCTGGGCTGTGGTCAACAGAGCAATGGTTAGAGGTGGAGAAGGTCCAGAGGAAGAGCCCTTCCCTGAGACAGACCCCCATTGTTGTACCCCTTTGTGCCTCTCCCCCAGGTTTCCCTAACCTCAGGCACCTGCGGGGACAAATGACATCCCATTACTGTGAATATTCAACCTTCACTGGCTTGTTAACTCACCACTATCACACAGGGTCTCAAGTTCTTGCAAAGCAGCCCTGTGTACCTGCAGGAGTTCCAGGGGACCTCACAGGTGTGTGCCCCTCCCACCAGGTTCAGCAGGCCCTGCCCCTGTCCAGTGCAACCCCCTGCTGCCATGGTCCCTCCTGAAGCTCCACCCCTTGAGCAACCAGCCTGAGCCCCCTGGAGGCTGAAGCCAGGCTATGGGCTGCAGGAGAATGAAGAGAGATGATTACCTTCCTTGGGCAGTAAGAAGTTTCATAGCCACACATTACTTGAACCCACGTGTGGAACAGATTTGGTGACCAGCTCCTTCAGTTTACACTATGGTGGTCCCTCTCTTTGGGATCCAGACTTGCATCCAGGAGGCTGGACTGAACCCCTTTCTCTGAATTTTCACTCTCTGCTGACAGTTTTGCATTTCGTCAAATCTCCTCGTACCTGGATCCCTCTCCCCTGTAGATGAGTTCTGGTGCCAGAGCCTCCTCAGAGAGGCTCTACCAACAGGCCACCCCACTTGTTTGTCAGAAATACCCTAGCAGTGGGCACAGCTGAGTTCTCTTCCCAGGTGGCTCGTTAAAGATTCAAGGTACCCAGTGGCTCACCAGTATACTTAGACATAGCTAAGCTCCTCCCTCTGCTGAATCCACATCATGTTACTGTGTCACACAGGTAATAGGGTTCTGCACCCAATTTCCACGTGTGTGTGTGTGTGTGTGTGGGCAGGGGTTCCCACACCATCAAGCAACTAACTCTCTGACACCAGTCGGATGTCCTACAATTCAACTCAATTCTGACGCTGTCTACCCAGAGATAGCATCAGATCCCACAGGTTAAGGGCTCAGTCCCACAAGACTGCCGCCTGCCTCCCCACTTCAGACGCCAGTCGCAAGCCCATTTTATCACCCGTGCTTCTAACCAACCAGCTATAGATCAGGGGTTCCCACAACCCCATCCTCTGTGGGTTTGATTAATTTTCTAGAGCAGCTCACAGAACTCAAAGAAACATTTTACTTACTAGATTTCTGGTTTATCATACAAGGATATAACTCAGGAACAGCCCAGATAGAAGAGATGCATAGGGCAAGGTATGGGGTAAATGCGCTCCCAGAGCTTCCATGCTTTGTCCCAGCACCAACTCAGAAGTTCTCTGAACCCCATCCTTTTGAGTTTTTATGGAGGCTTCATTATGTTGGCATAATTGATTAAATCCTTGGCCATTGGTGATTGAAACTCAATCTCCAGCCCCTCTTCACTCCCTGGAAGTGGGGGGAACTGAAAGTTCCAACCCTCTGTTCTTGGTTGGTTCCGCTGGCAACCAGCCCCCATCCTTAGATGCTTTCATAAAGTCACCTCATTAACATAAATCCAGTTGTGGTGGAAAGGGGCTTATTATGAACAACAAGACACCCATTTCACCATTACGGCTTTGAAATGATTTCAAGAACTGAGAATAAGAAATCAAAAATTATAACAAAAGATGCTCCCATTGCTTTTATTGCTCAGGAAATTCCAAATGTTTTGGGAGCTGTGATCCAGGAATAGTGGACAAGGACCACTGTTCTTGTCAGTGAGAAATATATATGAGAAATATATTTTGGTCATCAGAATGGCCAAATATATATTTCTTATAAATCATTATATTGCAATAAGCATGACACTTCTCTTGTCAAGGTTGTCTAGTTTATATTTGTAAAATGGGAGTGTTGAATTAGGTAATCCTTTTCAGCTGTAAGATTCTTAATTCTAAGACGAGGTAGAAGTCTACTGCAATAATGCAAATATATGATGATGAGTACGCGGAGAGGGGGAAGCTGAAGATGAAAATGAGGTCACATAATTGGGTAATAATAACAATCAATATTCATTGAGCCTTTATTATGTGCTAGTAGACCATATTCAGCAATTTACATGCATTATCCAATTGAAACCTCAGAACAACTATATGATGTAGGAAATGCTACTGTCCCCACTTTACACTTGAGGAAACTGAGGGTAAATTTCTTATACTTACACAGATACAGTAGCTAATTTGGAATTTGAATATGACTCTGATTCTAGAGCCATACTCTTAGTTACTATTCTACACAGCCTCTCAAGAAGACTTTGATAAAAATAGAAAGCACTGGATCCTTGAAAGAGATGATAGGTTTGTGGTATAAAGGAAGATCAGAAAGGAGAGCTGCTGGGGTCTGTCTTTCCCTTACTCACAATTCAGTCCAATTGGTTTGTCTGTCTATCCATCTATCTATCTACATATCATCTAACCCCCTACTCATCCACCCATCCATCCATCCATCCATCCCCAACCTTCTTCAGAAAACAACTTGAGGAAGCTTAAGAGAAATAGAGAAGTAAAAACTTTCAAAATAACAATGAAAAAATAAAAGCCACATAAGGGGAGTAGATTACTGTAAAACCGATGCAAATAAGAACATAATTTAATTCTGAGCATCTTGACTTCCAAGGAATAAAAAGAAACGTGGTGAGTTCCATAGTTTGCTTTAGCTCATAAAAGGAAGCACAACCATCTGTCAGCAAAGACAAAGTTTCCTACTACCAAATCCTAAAACAGATAACACATGGATCTTTATTTATTAAAGGGACATTAAATAACATAAGGCCAGCATCTTCAAATGCAGATGAGTCCCAATAAAGGCAGAGCACGTAATGTTAAATCTTCATTATTTCTGTAAGACTCCAGGGTAAAATAATCCAGACACGTTCTAAGGTAGTTTCTGGAGTTCTGGATTGAGAAGGTCCAGTGATGTGTGACCTACTGCTCTCCTATAGTTGAATACAGTCTCACTTTCACTTCATCATTGGCTTCTCTTTCATTCTATCTCAGGAAAGAGAAATAGACAAAGACGCCAATTAGATAATGTCAGAGAAAGTGCAAGAGACAGGAAGGCAAGAAGACCAGGGACCTGAGAAGATGTCACCAAGGTGGGGACTGGGATGGAGGGAAGTGAATTTAAATGGCTTCAAATGCCAGTCCAACCACCTTGGAAAAATCAAGATAATGTATTGCAAGCAACAGATATTAGTTTCTTTCCTTGCTTCTCTGAGGTTGGGAAGAGCTGGGAAGAGCTGAGCAGAGAAGAGAGTCTTGCTGAAAGGAGCCAAACAGGAGCTTCCTTTTGCAAGTTGGAAGTATCTTCTTGAGTCTCTTCTTCAGGAAAGAAATCTTTGCACATCAGAGCAAGATGGAAGGGAGGTGGAGGTAATGTCTCCTCCCACGTGGTAAGATGTTGGCTGCTGGCTGTTGTTCTAAAGGATATTGCAACATAGAGAGGACAGTTGTTCAAAGCCAAGGAGAAGTGTTATCTAGACACATTTGACCTGCATATTCCACATGCGTAGTTTTTTCTCCATAGGTGATTTAAAAGATCATACTGTATTTATTCTTTGTTCTGTGAGTCTTGGCCTTTGACCAAAAGCAATAAAATTCTGACCTAGGCATTCCATATCACCCCACTTCAAGGGGGGTTTCTCACTTCTCTGAGTTCCTTTGACATTTATTGTGTCTTCTACTCATTTGAACATATATTCCGTTTTGTAATCATAATTGTCTTGTCAAGTGACTGAGTCTTATCTTTCCAACTATGTCTTGTCACTTAGAGCTCCGTGCACAGCGTCATGCTCAGAGAGGTGCTAAGTGTCTGTTGGCTGATTGATAACTTCCAAATGCTGGAGCATTTCTTTTTTTTTTTTTTTTAAAGATTTTATTTATTTATTTTTCCCCCAAAGCCCCAGTAGATAGTTGTCTGTCATAGCTGAACATCCCTCCAGTTGCTGTATGTGGGACGCGGCCTCAGCATGGCCGGAGAAGCGGCGCGTCGGTGCGATCCCGGGATCCGAACCCGGGCCGCCAGCAGCAGAGCGCGCGCACCTAACCGCCAAGCCACGGGGCCGGCCCTGCTGGAGCATTTCATGATTGCACTGGATGTCCTCCTCTGGCCCACTAGATCCGCTCTCTGCCTTTTTCCACCCTGCTCTGTCCTCAGGAGGCTGAGGACAAGTATGGACTCATCCCCAAGCTCTCTTGTTCTCGCTCCCGGTTGAAGGCAGGCAATAGGAGGCACCGGCCGCAGATGAAGGGTGGAAGGAGAGAGATGTTGGAGTGTTTATTCCTCTGGCTTTCTCCCTGCCAAGCTATGGGGTCACAGCTAAACCACTGTATCCAGAAACTGTATCAAGAGCCGCTTGTTAGCCTCATATTCCACAATCTCTGGGAAGGTCCACTCTTGCGCAGGTTTGGTCACGATCCTCTCCTGCCACTTTGCAACTTCTTCGGCACTTGACTGAAGAGTGAATGTAACCACCAGCTGCACACCCCACATGAAACTGTGGAGCTCAGTGGAAACAAATGCCACATACTTCTCCTTTAGGAAAGTGGGTAAAAGATCCCCAAACTCTTTCTGGTTGGCGGAGGGAGAGCACCACACATTGTGGCTGGGCAGGGACAGCACCTGCCGTGGGAGATTCCCAGCTGGCTCTGTGAGGGCTGTCGGTTGAGGATGGTGAGGTATACGGTCAGAGCCCTGAATCTCATGGTCATTGGCATATGTTGCCCACTGGGAGGAATCCCTCAGGGCCTGTGTTCCTGCAGCAGCCCATTTCTGGCCAGTTTCCCCTTTCCATCCTTTATGCCAGGGCCTGAGAATTTCCTGAGATGCTGTCTTGGTGCATTCAGGCTGCTATAACAAAATGCCATAAACTGGGTGGCATGTAAACAACAAACGCTTATTTCTCACAGTTCTGGAGGTTAAGTCCAAGATCATGGCGCTGTCCCACATGTCTGGTCAGAGTCCTCTTCCTAGATGACTGTCTTTTCCCTGTAACCTTGTGGAAGGGGCAAGGGAACCCCCTGGGGCCTCTTTTATCAGAGCACTAATCTCATTCTTGAGGGCTCTGCCCTCATGACCTAATCATCTCCCAAAGGCCCACCTCTTAGTACCATCACGTTGGGGGTTAGGATTTCAACGTATGAATTTTGCGGGGACACAGACATTCAGTCTACAGCACATGCCTAGACACTCTACTGCCTTCTTTTGAATTAGCCACAGCCATAATCTATCAGACTGGATTTTTATTTATTTAGGTTTAAACAGCTTTATTGAGATATAATCCACATACCATACAATTCACTCACTTAAGTTATACAACTCAACGCTTTTTAGTATATTCACAGGCTTGTGAAACCCTCACCATATCTAATTTTAGAACATTTTTGTCTTCTCTAAAAGAAATCCTGTACACATTAAGAGTTGCTCTCCATTCCTCCCTCCCTCACTTCTAACAACTATTAATCTACTTTTTATCTCTATGGATTTGTCTATTCTGGATATTTCACATAAATGGAATCATACAATATGTGGCTTTTTGTGACTGGCTTCTTTCACTTAGCATAATGTTTTCAAGATTCATCCATGTTGTAGCAAGTATCAGTACTTTATTCCTTTTATGGCTAAATAATATTCCATTGCATGGATATACATTTTCTTTGTACACTCATCAATTGATGCACATTTGGGTTGTTTCTAGTTTTTGGCTATTATGAATACTGTAAATCTGCCATGAACATCTGCATACAGATTTTTGTACAGATATATATTACCATTTCTCTTGGATATATACCTAGGCGTGGAGTAGCTGGGTCATATGGTAACTCTATGTTTAACTTTTTGAAGAACTGCCAAACTGTTTTCCAAAGTGGTTGCACCATTTTACATTCACACCAACAATGAATGAGTTTCCAGTTTCTCTGCATCCTTGTCAGAACTTGTTACTGGCTGCCTTTTTGATTATAGTCATTCTAGTGCATGTGAAGTAGTATCTCATTGAGGTTTGGTTTGCACTTCCTTGATGGCTAATGAGGTTCAACATCTTTTCATGTGCTTATTGGCCATTTGTATACAATCTTTATGTCCACAGTTCCCTATCCAAAACCTTAGGAGCCGGATGGATTTCAGAATTCTGACCCTTCCCGAAGTTCATTAAAAAATTTTTCAGATATGAGAAGGTAAGAGTTCATATACTGTAAAAAGCTTAATATCCCCAGTAGGCTCTGGGGTAGCACCGTAAAATCACATCCTTCAATATTTCTGCAGCAAAAACATGATTCACCCTAAAAGAGAGATAAATTATACATAACCTCACATGATGTTAGAGTTAGTTTTTGCCAACAAACGAGTTACAAAAAACATTGGTTTTCAGAATTTTTGGATTTTGCAGTCACAAAGAAGGGACTGAACACCTGTACAAGTTCTTGGGTTCCAGCCAAGACTGTGTTGTGGCCAACAATCCTGTGGTGCCATTCCTGCTCCCCTGTGACTCTCATAAGTACTGTCCTCCGTGAGTCCTCGGGGTCCAGTTGGGGTGCAGAGTGGGAAGACACGGTGCCAGGTCACCTCGCCTCCCTTATCTGATTGTACATGTGGCCCCACCTCAGCCGTGAGTGGTGTTCCCACCCTGGCCCCATGGTTGTCTCAGGATTGTTAAATCACTGTGCTTGCCCAGAGAGAGAGGTGCAGTGGGTGGTGCTTTCAGGAGAGGGAGGATGGAGGTTGGGGGAGGGTTGTGATGTGTAGGGTGGGTGTTAATCCCTGCATTACTCCCAGATATCCCCATTGTACTTTCCAGAATCTTTAACTCTACTTGTAGAAATAGAGAAAGGGTGAGAATCCAGCTGATGCTTCAGTTGGGCACATCCACAGTATGTGAGACCATTTGGGGTTTTCACAGAAGCCAACTGCATGCTCAGGGCTGGGAGGAGGGTAATTCAAACGCTCAGTCCTCCTCACCTTCACTTTCTCCTTTAAGTGGCTCTCGGTAAGCAGCTGCCCTTGCCCTCAGTGGACCCACGGGTTGACCTTTGAGAAAGCACAGGGGATAGCTCATCAGCTGTGCCCAAACCGCTGACCATGGGCTAATAAATTCTGCCCCAGGATTGGGGAGGGGTTCTCTGCCCTGTCCCCAATTCTGCTTCAAAGCCATAGCCATTTGCTGGCTGAGAGTCTGTGGCCTGGAATGTCCCCTGCAACTGATTCTCTTTCCAGTGAGGTGCTCTTAGCTAGAGACCCTCCAGGTGATCTCAGGAAAGGGGTTAATTGTAGAGGCCAGGGAAGGAGACTGGTGTACAGCCAGAATCAGGGCAGCGTTCTGGGCGCTCCCATCCGCTCCCTGTACTTCCCTGCTGTCCAGTTGCCCCACTCCTTGACTGGTTCCTCCAACTTTCCAAATTCAAGGAGGAATGAGTTCCGTCTGGCTTGTCTCCAGGTGCTTTCTTACCTCTCCGATGAAGGAGGTAGGGATGGAAGAGGGGGCAGATGGGGGCTACCTGGTGTAAGCAGTGACGCATATGAGGTCTTCCCTGGGGAGAAGGGCAGGTCCTGAAGGTCAGGCAGGCAGCATGCATTTCTCTATTTTACTTGCCCAAGATCACACAGCCCATCCGTGTCACAGCTGGCACTGAATACCAGGTCTCACTGGCTTCTTTTACCTCCATGACACTATCAACCCAGCAGTCTCTGGAAGAAGAAAGTCAACTATACGGGTTTTAAAAAGAAATCGAATCCACTAATTAGGGTTCCTTGTTGCTGTGTGTAGCACCTGGCTTTACTCTGAGGCCAGAGATAAAGAAATAGGAGTAAAAAGAGGCCCAAGGTGCTAAGAAGTGGCTTTCTTGTGTCTCTTCTTGTCTCTAGGTCCTGAAGAACAGGCAGGTGGGTGGGAGGAGATGGGGGTTCATGGGCAGGACCCAGGGCTTGTGAGGGAAGAACTCCTCTGAGGTGTGGCTGCACAACACATCAGGTCAGTGCCGGGGACAGGCAGCCATGACCAGGCCAGTCACCTGGGGCTGCCCGCAGGTGGGTATCCTTGTGCTCCCAGCCAGCTCTGCCTGGCGTGGGTTCCATTAGTTGGCATGATGGTCCTCGAGCATCTTAGGAGCCTTCACCTTGGAGATGACAGCCTCTGGTTTCTAATTAAGGCTCTCTCCACTACCATCTTTTAGAAAGCTTTTTACAGACTTCTGTTTTATTTCCTAACATTTTGATGAGTCCACATATCTCCCACTTTCAACCTTAAATCACTTAGAATCTTCTCATACAATAATCCACATCTGTGATCTCATTCTGATTGAACAGCAGAGTCCTTACAACGCAAGGACCAGGTTTTAACGTGATGAGGTTCCTCTACTTCACTGACTATATCTCCTATTTTCCCTCCCACTGAACACAGTGGCCTCCCCTATCTTCTTCACATAGCCAAGCCCGCTGGGCTACCTCAGGGCCTTTGCTGCTGCTGCTTCCTCTCCTGTCCCTGTCCCCCAGAGTCTCCTACATATCACTTGGTCCATTCTCTCATTCTGTTCTTTGCTCAAATGTCACATCTAGTGTTACCCACTGCCCTCCACTCCAACCTTCTCCCTCTTTCCTGTCTAACCCTTCTCCATAGTACTTATTATCATCGGGCCACTATGCATGTTACTTATTTGCTTATTGTCTTTCTCCCCACCCCACTGGAAAGTAAGCTCTGTGAGGGCACACATCTTTGCTGGTTTTGTTCACTGTGGGTTAAGTGAGTCTCTGCCATAAAGCAGGGGCTCAATGAACATTTACTGCGTGAATAAATCAAGACCTCTAGAACAGTCCCAGTGTGGACAAGGAGTCTTTACATGGCTTCCTGTGTGCAATGGGAAGCCTTCAATGAGTAATCAATGACCCTAAAATATAAAAAGCTTCAGCACCCCTGCAAATGAACCAAGGCCAGACCTTTCTCAGGGTCTACAACTTATGGAAGCAGTAAGATCAGCTCTACACAAGAGCAAAGTAGATGATTTTTTTATTGGTGCCTTCCATCACTCTTTTCCTTCTTTTATGCTTCATGACTCTGGGCCAACACTGGGCTAACCCCTAATCCTCCCCATAGGACATCAAGTGATAAAGCTTTAAGGTGTTGGCTCCCAGGAGCAGTCATCCTTTAGAGAGAAATCCTGAAGACCAAAAGTTGGCCAGGATCAGAATGAATGAATCTCACCTGGTAGAATTTCAGATTCTGCATATTTGGGCCTGGGGGCTTAATTTGGAATTCTTTGAGTTACTGGCCAGAAACAGAAAGTCAGCGGTTCCTAAGCAACGAGCCTGTAACATTGATCAATTTGAAGCCAAGGCAGCAAATATAGATATTGTCGCTTCTCCTATACATCCTTCTCATTTACATACTGTAATAATAAAACCTTGAAACTTCCAAATCTGAGCTCATTTCAAAGCCAAATCTACCTTTATCTTTTCCTCCTGTATTATAGGGTTCCCCTGCTACAAGATCAAGATCTTCAGCAACTCCTATCCCAAATGCAGGCAGGCATAAGCACGTGTGCACACACACGTGTGTACACATACACATACACACACAGCTTTTGCCTCCTATGCACCTCAAATACTCCCAAATTCCATCCTCTGTTCCTTTTCCAGCTTCATTCCACCTAATTCCCTCTTCCATCTCCCACCCGGGGCCTCTTTGCTTGATTTGTCTATTCAGTGGTATCTCAATGATTGGAAAAAAGACTGGTGTGAAGGGGCTCAAAAGACTCTTACCAATCAACCGTCAAGGCCAGTCAGCAATTCCTGGGGCCCGTGCTTGTGAATATGGGTTCAGAGCAGGGCAAGCAGAGCTCTGGCTTGGACCTTTCTGGCTTAGTGGAGGTCACCCCAAATCAAAGAAATCCAAGATGCTGGGTTCATTTGGAGTCCTTTGTGAGCTGACTTAGCATGGCCGGGCTGAATTAGATGCCCCACCCCAGCCCCTGCTAGTCTCCTCTTCTCCTTCTACATGCTTCTTAATCTGCTCCAGGACTGACTGGGGGACTCTCAGGTCATTTCAAGTCACACCTCCACCCACTGCTACTACTGTATGGCATAAAAACTCGGCCCCCCGCCCCATGCCCTACTCGGTTTTTATACTCATCTCCTGGGCAAACTAGTCAAGTCTAGAAGCTCCAGGTATCTTTATGCTCTTGAGCTCAAATTTAGAGTTAGGGTTCCCACTCTGGCCAGAGGTCAAGCCCCATGTCTCAAGTTATCATCTGGACATTTCCATAGTGTGTCCTCGTTAACATTGTCTTACTCCCACAGCCAGTCAAGTTCGCACTCTCCACATTCGTCTGGATTATTTCTTTTTCTTTATCTTAAGCACCCATCAAATATTATCTATAAGATCAACATATAAATCTCTCTCTAGAATGACAGCTTCACTCAAAAATTTGGAGGACTAGATTAGCTTGTGTGTTTTCTAGAGCTGCGGTAACTGTAAGTACCACACACTGGGTGGCCTAAAACAATAGAAATTTATTGCCTCCCAGTTCTGGAGGTTAGAAGTCTGAAATCAAGGTGCTGGCAGGGCCATGCTCCCTCTGAAACCTGTAGGGAAATTCTTCCTTGCCTCTCTCCCAGCTTCTGGTGGTTTGCAGGCAAACTTTGGTGTTCCTTGGCTTGTAGATGCATCACTCCAATCCTCCATCTCCACGTGGCACTCTCCCAGTGTATTTCTGTCCTCATATGGCCATCTTCTTATAAGGACACCAGTCATATTGGATTAGGGGCCCACTCTACTCCAGTATGACCTCATCTTAACTAATTCTATCTGTAATGACCCTACTTCCAAATAAGGTCACACTTTAATGTACTGGAGGTTAATACTTCAATGTATCTTTTTTTAGGGGGGGCGGTGCGGGACACAACTCAACCCAAAACAAGTGGTAAATGAGTTGACATTACTTATATATTAAAATGAATACATATGTATAAGAAGAAGGAAAAATTCACATGCATTGCTAAGAAAAAAATAGCAACTTCAAAGGCATTTTCATCTTGTGGTGGCTGCTTGAGTTTCCCTCTAAGATCTTCAAGGATACAACTTTCACCTGTCTCTTCATCCTCCTCCATCTTCAGGGCTTCCTTGGTGGAAAAGTTTGAGAGGCGCTGATAAAGAACCATGGCTGGTCTATCTGTTAGGAGCTGGTTTGGCTGCACAAAACTGAACACCCACCTCGCAGCCCCTTGACTACATCAGAGTCTTCCTTTTCTTGTATGTTTCTGTGGAACAAGAAGTCTGGAGGTGGGCAGCTCACTCAGCCATCAGTACCATATGCTTCTGTCCTCACGTGCACCCTCTCGTAGTCACACAGTGGTCTCTTCACCTCCAGCATCTTGTCTGTATTCCAGAGAGGATAAAGGGCAAAGGGCATGCACATGCCCAGTTTGAACTCTTTCTTGTGAGCCCTGCCCAGTTCTTTCCACTTGTATCTCATTGGCCAGCACCCTGTCACATGGCCACCATAGCTGGGAAATGGAGTGTTTTAGCCAGGCATGGGTTCTGATAAGAAGGAGAGAAAGGATTTTGGGTAGACAATTTGCAATGTCTGCCCCAGCTGGCTTTCTCCATTTCTTTTGCTTCATACCTTTGTGCCTGGTCCAGTTCTAGGCACACAGGAGACATGCTGATGCTTGTGTACTGATTGCAAAGGATCTCCTCATCTTGTAGGCAAGATATTAAACACGAACGGTGTAAATAATATAATGCAGTACATGATCAAATGCCAGAACAGTGGGTGCTGCAGAATACAGAGGAGGGAGAGATCAGTTTGAGTTATGTAGGAGCTTCATGAAAGGGGGTGAAATTTGAGCTCAATTTTGAAGGTTGGGTAGGATCAACAGCAGCTGTCATGAAACCCTGTTTAGATCCCCCTACACACGCTCAGATGGCAGAAGGAAAAAAACCTGCGTGCAGCCTCTTTCTCTTATTGCAATCTGGGTGAGCCGTAATGCATGTCCCACACTCAGGCACAGGTCTTTTATATTGCTTTCTTGGAAATGACTCTACCTGAGATGGGAGAATTGGTCACTATCTGGGTCTCAACCCTAGAGAGATCTTTTTGCCCAAATACACATTGATCATTCCCTCTTCACCCTGATCCCCAATAGCAGTACTACCACGCATTCACTTTCCCTTTCAGGCCAACTCCTAACCCCAGAACTTGCCTCTACCCAAGAACCCTCCAACACAATTTGGCTTTTTCCAGCTGTCCCAAGTACTATCACTAAGGTATTGCCAGTCTTTCTGTGGCTGCATGATATCCCATCTGTCCCTTGCCCCAGCAGTTTTTATTATTCAAATTCTTGCCCTTTATCCACCATTTAGGCAGCAGAGGGGGGCTCTGTATTTACGACCGTCAGGGTAGAGTTACAATGGGAGGGAGATAAAGAGAAAGAAAGAAGTCAGCACTTGGCTTCTGAATTTTGAGAGACACTTCAGAAACCCATGGCCGAGGTCATAATTGGAGGGAAAGGTTTTTTGAATATTTAAACTGAGTCTCTTAAGAACACAAAGGTTATGCCATAAACAATAGATTTGGAAGAAAGCATGGTAAAACGGGAGTGAGGTTTTCTTCCTGCAGGGGAATTAATTTTGTAATTTGGGGGAGAGGAGATGGATAGCATTAGACCCTGATGTGAGTCTCTGAGAAAGGAAGTCTGTGCCCAGGTAGGCTTGAGGGATCTGGAAGGAGGGAGAACTTGGCCTCACTTTCTGGGGTGGGGGTTGGAGGGTGGTGAGGTGGGTCTGAGCACCCCAGTGAGCAGTTGACTGTTTTCCTGAGAGGTTGGGAGTAGCTCAGGAGGGGTGTTGACTGCCAGCAGACCTCAAGAGGCCCCATGGTTGGGTGAGGAAGGGGCCAACAGCAGAAGGCAACAAGGTCATAGCAACGCCTGCAGTCCAGGCAGGAGTGTCAGGGACGGGCACAGACACAGGACACATCTGCACTGGTGCCAGCATGAATCCATGATGACTAAGGACCAGGTGCAACCTCCTCAACCCCACCCCACGCTGTGGTACCACCAATGCCTCTGGGAGCTTGGCTGCCACCTTGGGGAGGACGTAAGAGGGGGAAGGCACTCAACTAACAAAGAAAGTCCCTGGAGATGGAGTTTTCCCTGAGCTAGCATTAAGCTTTCTGCCATGAGGGGGAATGGGAGCTGGGGACAGAAATTAACTTGGAGAAAAACAAGAAAAGGGAACATTGTGAGCACACCTGAGCTAATGGCCTATGAAATTTGGACCTACCGCATTTTTTCTTTTTGAGACACTGCACTTACAATTTTAAAACAACTTTTAAAATAAACTTTTATTTTAGAACAGATTTAGATTTACAGAAAAGTTGTAAAGGTAGTATAGAGTTCCCATATACCCCACACCCAATTTCCCCACATTACTTACAATTAATGAATCAGTGTTGGTACATTATTATTAACTAAAATTCATATATTATTCACATTTTCTTAGTTTTTACGTAATGTCCTTTTTGGTTCCAGAATCCCATCAAGAATACTACATTACATTTAGTTGTCATGTTTCCTTGGGCTTCTCTCAGCTGGGATAGTTTTTCTAACTTTCCTTATTTTTGAAGATCTTGACAGTTTTGAGGAGTACTGGTCAGGTAGATTGTAGAAAGTCCCTGAATTGGGATTGGTCTAATGTTTTCTCATGATTAGACTGGGGTTATGTGCTTTTGGGAGGAAGACCACAGAGGTAAAGTGCCATTTTCATTACATCAAGGATACATACCACCCACATGATTGATCACTGTTAATGTTAACCTTGTTCACGAGGCTGGAGTAGGGTTTGCCAGGTGTCTCCATTGTGAAGTTACTCTCCCGCCCCTCTTTCCATTTTGTAATCTTTGGAAGGAAGTCAGTATATGCAGCCCATAGTTAAGGAGACGGGAGTTCTATTCCATCTCATTGTGGGCAGAGTATCTACATACATGATTTCAAATTCTTCTGCATGGGAAATTTGTCTCTTCTTTCCCATTTATTTACCTAATCACTTATTTATATCAGTATGGACTCTTGGATATTTATTTTATACTTTGAGTTATAGTCAAGTGTTGCTTTATTTATTTTGTTGCTCAAGTTGTTCCAGCTTTGGCCCCTGGGAGCTCTTTCAAGTGGTTCCTGTGTTCCTTTGACAGACCTCTATCATTGCTGTGGTTGTTGATTTAAAAAAAACTTTGTTTGAACACTTCCTTACCTTCTGGCACAACAGGATGCTCTGGGCTCATCTTGTCTATTTCCTGCCTCAGTCCTAGAGTCAGCCATTTCCCCAAGGAGCCCTGGTTCCTTTTATTGGAGAATGGTGTTAAAAACAGGGTCTGAGTGCCAGGTGTGCTGTTGCTACTGCAGGTGTGCTGTTGCTACTGCAGTGTCGTTTCTAAGTCCACTCAGCTGACAGAGCAAGGAAATATGTGTATGTGTACTAATCTGTGTATATACACATATCCATAAATCTTTTTATATATCCATCTGTATTTATGTTAAGCTAAACATGAATTCATACTGATGTCTCCAACTCTAATCCAATACCACATGGATCTTTCTAGCCTCCTCCCCCTGGTTATCTGTAACCTCCCTCTCCAATAGTGAAAAACCTGGTATGCACCACCCAGCATTCATTTATTTAATTGTTCAGTTCCAGTATACATGTATAGTGGTTTCATCATCCAGTTGCTGTTAATCAATGTTGTCTCTGCTTCTCCTTGTTTTCCGCATCACTAGATCCTTTAACCTCTGACACCCATCCTTTCTGCTCACTGCTCTTGTAGCCACGTCATAGGCGTTTTGAACTTGAATACTTGTCAAACGCTGGTTTGACATGGACCTTCCATAAAGCTGGATGTCGCCCACCCCCCCATTCCCTTTGGTTTCCCCGGCCCCCATCACCTTTCTCATTCTTTACATTTTGGTGGAGTAAGGACGGAGGGGAGGTAGGTCTGGAATCTCATTTTACAGACAAGGAGGCTTATGCCCCCATGAGTTGAGGCTTGCCCCACTCACCTCCGGGTTTTCAAGAACTCTCTGTTCATTCAGCCACTATTATGGAGCCCCATCTACCAGCGCCGGCGCTGCGCCAATGAGCGACACACCGGCCCAGCGTCCGAGTCGCCGGGCCCCGCGGGCGAGATCAGTAATAAGCAGCTCGAGCGCTCGGAGGACGGTGCTCGCAGTGCAGGACCGAGCGCCCCGGCGGGGGGCGCTACGCTGGGCCTGGAAAGGTCCGCCCCAGCCGGTCAGAGCGTTCCTCCTCCTTCCAGAGGTTCGAGCTGCCCGGGCGGAGGAGAAAGAGCAGGACCGAACGCTCCCGCGGCCGCCGCCGGCCCTCTGGGCGCCCCGCAGCCCGGCGCGGCCCCGCCCCTCCCGCCAGGCCCCGCCCACCCGCCGAGCCCACGCTCGGGCCCCTGACGATGTTCGCCGGAAATTGCCGAAGCCCCCCTTTTTCCTTCCTCTCCCTTCCCTGCTCTCCCTTTTCCTCTCACCCGGGTTCCCTCGGCCGTGATTTCCCCCCTCCCCCTCCTTCCTTCCCTATTTGAAATCAAGATGGAGGCTCGCGGCTGTCGCCGGCGCCCGTGATCCCGGAGCTCCCGCCGGCCACGGGCCCCCGCCCTCGCGACTGCGTGTCCGGCGCGGCGCGCGCTGCTGCCCGCGCTCCGGCCGGCGCCGCCGAGGCCGTGGCTCCGCGCCCCCGCCCCGCGGCCAGCTCGCGGCTCCCGGGCGGAGTCCTCGTCTATGTGGGCGCGCTCCTCGGGCCGAGAAGCCGCCGCCGCCCGCCGCCGCCCCGGGGCTCTGCGTCCGCGCGCCGGGCGCGGGCAGCTGGGCGCTCGGAGCCGCCAGGCCCGGCGCGGAGCGGGCGGCGCGCGGCGCTAGGGGCGCGGGGCCCGAGCCGGGCGCGGCCGCGGGCGCCGCCGCAGCCATGAGCGGCAGCAGCGGCGGCGCCGCCGCCCCCGCCGCGTCCTCGGGCACCGCCGCCACGGCCAGCGCGGCGGGCTCGGGCTGCGGGGGCGGTGCCGGCGAGGGGGCCGAGGAGGCGGCCAAGGACCTGGCCGACATCGCGGCCTTCTTCCGATCCGGTGAGTGCAACTGCGGCGCTGCCCGCGCGCTCGGCCGGCCCCGCCGCGGAGGCGCGGTCCGCGGGCCCCGGCGGGCCCGGCGCGCTCTCGCCCGGGCCGCTGCACCCCGCGCCGGGGCTCCGGGACCTACCCCGGCGTGTCCCGCTGCCCGCCGCCCCGCGCGCCGCGGCCCGGCCCGAAGGCGGCCGCCTCACCCTCCCCTGCGCCCAGCCCCCGTTCCAGGGTGAAATCTCCCGGCTCCCGCCCCGGCGCCCGCAGCTCCACGGGGTAGGGCGCCGGCTCTTTGTCTCCTTTGCTGGAGGGCCGAGGAGGCGGCGGCGGGGATGGCGAGGGGGGAGGCCCCTGCCCCGGAGGCCGAGCGGACGGGGGCGGCGGGGCCGGGCCGGGAAAGCGGGCGGTCATCTGGGCCGGTCTCTGTGGCCGATTTGTCCCTGGACCCTCCTCGACCCAAATGAGCAGCCGGGTCTCTTCCCTCGGTCCTCTAGCCTGTCAGCTCCCCGGCCTCGGTCTACACTTCTGTGAAACGGGGCAGCCATGGCACTCGCTGCCCAGGGAAGTGGGGAGGTGGCCGAGATGAAGTGCGGCCGGCCGGGCGGCGGGTGAGCCTTTGTCTCTGGGGGTGGCCCGGCAGGGACATCTGGGAACGTGGTGGCCCAGGGGGAGGCGCAGGGCTAGGCGCTTGCGGGCCACTGCCGGGGTGGCGTGGAGGTGGAGGCAGTGCCAGGTGGCCCGGTGTCTCTCCGGCGAGGAGGGGGTGGCTGCGGGAGAGGGGAGCTTTGCGACTGGCCCGCGGGGAGGAGGCGCGGGGGGTGTGACGGGGCGTCCCCGGGACCCCGGCGGCGGCGCCTTCTCCCGCCCGGGCCCGCGTCCCCACGCCCAGTCCGGTCAGCTCGCGCTTCCGGGCCGGAGCGGAGGAGCAGGCGGCGGCGGCGGCGGCGGCGGCCTCGGGGCCCGCGGCCCGGAGCGCCGTGCCGGGCGGCCAGGCGCGGGGTGGAGAGGATGCAGACCCGGCCCCGGAGAGCCGAGGAGGGTGGGCCAGGTCGGCGCCGGGGTGGGTGGGCGGGCGGGCGCAGGGCGTGTGCGGGGTGCTGGTGGCGGCCCCTGGCAGGACGGCGCGGCCGGGGATGCCGGGGGAGCGGCCTGCGATGGGGCGCGCTCGGTGGCCTCTTTCAAAATGAAGTCCCCAGATTCGGTGAGATCAGTCCGGTAATCCGGGTCACAGGGAGCAATTTGCAGTAGGAGGGCGATGGTCAGAGGCAGAAGTTAGCAGTGTCCTTAGATAGATACCTGGTTTAGTACTGTCTTAACCCCGTTTTCTTGTTCTTTGCCAGGCAGGGTTATTTTTGAGGCATTTTAACAGATTGGTGGTGGCTGGGAGTGACATACGCCGACTCTATAGTGTCAGCTTGGGGTTAATATGCTCCCCAGGGTCCCCTTTCCAGTGAGGTCCCTGCAGGAAGCAAAGGTTAGGGAAAACGAACTCCTAGTGAAAGCCTTTTTTGGTGCAACTAGCCCGATAGAGCAGCCCTGTCTTACCTCTTAATAGTAGAACTGGGACGTCTTTCCTTCATGCCCTGAAGCTAAAGTCTAGCCTGTCTTCTCTCTGTCTCTACCACCTGTCACAGAATAATAGATTCTGTGCAGAATTCAGCTCCTCTCTGTTAGAAAGGCTCTTGTGCCCTGGAGATGGGATTTTTGGTGCTCGTGAGACCAGACTTTCTTACATCTTTATTATGCACAATAGAGAACTCACTTCTTTTGCTCAGAAGAGCCCCTAGAAGACATCAGGTTGGACTGGATGCCCACAGAGAACTTGCTTCCTGTCAGCGTGGCTCTCCCCAGGATTTATCCGGGGAGATAAATCTGTTGGTGGCCATGCCTTGGCCTGTGCTTGCTCCGTTGTCCAGGCTCCTCTTCACGTTCAGGTTTGGGCAGAACCAGGCAATGCTGCTCACTGGCTTGCTCCTTTTTTCCACCCTCCAAAATGATTGGACAAACTTCCCCTTTAGTTGTTTGATTTGGAACCAGGAGCCAGAGCAGATTTAAAGTAGGCAGCGGTTGCACTGTCCCATCTCAGGGGTAGTCTGGAACATCTTTTAAAAGTGCCTTTCCCTCCTTTGGGCAGCTCTGAATCCCTGACCTAGATCTTGGCTCCAGCATCTAGGGCGGTGATGTCTAGCAGAGAGTAGAGAGGTACCATTCAGTTGGATTGGTGGGGGTAGAATCGGGGGTTTGGACAGTCATGACTGATGAAGCGGGAGGACCCTGGATGGGGACCTCACCTGGTAGAGTGGCTCAGGCAGGGGCCATCCTGAGCAGTTTTGATTGAATTTGGTTGGCTGAGGAGAATGGAGAGGCCAAGTCCATCAGTAAAATCTGACATTCTTTCCTAAGATGTAGAAACACAGAGAATAGGTTCTCATTGACTGGGGAGGGCAGATCAGAGTGTGAACGTTTTTTCCAGAGTGTTTTTGAGCCTGGTACTTGAGACTGCCAATGTGACCTAGACAAGGACTTTCTACTGGTTGCCTTTCTTTTCTCAGCCTTGGAACTGTTTGCTTGGCCACCTTTCTTTCCTTCTTTTTATTCCTTTTTTCTGTCTTGCATTAAGTTTTATCTTTGTAGTCACAGATTGAAAACTGGTACCCATGGGCGGATGAAAGGAGAACCACTTCAGCTTAATGGAACTTTTAAATAGAGCAGTTCAGGGATAGAGTCGGCTGCCATGTGATTTTTCCTTTACTGGAAGTGCCCAAGCAGGAGCGCTGCCACCAGCCAAGGTTTGGAGTTGCCTGCTGGAGACAGGACTCCTGCACTTGGAGAGGGGTCCGGGGAGATGGCTCAGGGGCTGTTTCCCCCTCTCGGATTCTCTGGTTCCCTCTGAGCGCCCAGCACCTAATCATTGTTCTCCACTTTTCTTTGAGTACTTCAGGGCTTCAGAACAATGATTGCCCTTCCCCCACTTTGTGTCACCCAGTGTCCACCTCGCTCAAGGTCTCGCCTCATAGGCTGTCATTTCATTCTCCACTCAGGACCTTGGCACAGAGACTCCCTATTCATTTTGACAGTCCTGAACCCCCTTTTCTAGACCTGGCACTAGTGGGCAAGTCAATTAGTGTTAAATTGGATTGAGCTGAAATAAGTGGGTAAAGTCATCGTAATTGTGTGTTAAAAGGGCAGCTGAGATTTTCTGCAAGTGTTCATGAATTCTGAACTTCACTTTTCTCCTTTGCACAGAGCTTGGATAAAGCAGATTTCAAAGGAAAAGCAAAAAGCATCACGGCTATGAGCTCGTCCAGTTTTTTAATTTTACAGAAGAGGAGTCAGGCCTCTAGGGAGGTTGAGTGACTTGCCCAGAGTGGAACTCTGGTAGAGGTGGGGTCAGGGCCGGGAAGCACGCCCCCGACTCTGGTACTCCTTCCCGGACGCCTCTCATGGCCAGGACTTTGCTTACATTAGTTCTCAACCCCACTGGGACCAATCACTTTTATTGCCAATCTATTTTGGGGCTCTGTTCTTGTGGCAATAAATCATTCTTTCAGAGCTCTCCATTTAACCTTGCAAGAGTGTGTGTGGGGAGGTGCTTACATAAATGCATTATTTTTAACCTGCCTGACATGTTTTAGGTTGGCATTAAATGAATGTGCAGAGAATAAAGGTTTGTGGTTATTCTGAAGTGTCATGGCCCATCGGGCTGGGTTCCTTTCATTATTAAATCTTATCCTGGACTCCTGGCTGCAGCCCCTCTCTTTCCAAGGGAATAGATGAAGAAATCCTTTCTGTTTCTTAGTGAGGGAGCAGCATCATTCCTTGCTATGTTGTGATCTGATGGTTTCCTCATGGAGCGTCCAGGGCAGCTTTTCTTCATATTTATGCCTCCAACATCACTTAGGGAGCTGGCGTCCAAGCTTGCCACGCTTCTGTGTGTATTTAGAAGCCTGGAAGCGTTGTTCTTTGTGAGCACCAATAATAATTATTGTATTATGAAGTAGGTCCTTGTTACTCTCACTGTTTTGAAAAGGAAAGCTGAAGAAAGTGTAATTTGATAGTGAATGTTGGTTTCCCCTTTTTTGGTGGCACAGTGAGGCTTGGTTTTAGAGGAGAGCAAAGAGATACCTAAAAATAATCCTATAAGTGACGTTCAAGAAACCAAAGAGCGGTAAAACAATCATTGAAAGAAGCTTTTCATTGAGACCTTGTAAACTGGCTTATTGATGCGGGATATTGTATTTTCACCTCTGCAATTTAACCATCCAAGATTCAAATGAAGATTTGAATGAAGCCATTTAACCATTTTAAATGATTAATCAAAATTTAAATGAAGCCAGTGGTTCTGTTCGAAATGAAGTGTGCGGTTAAAATACGTTCTTCAAATGTAAAAAATATGTGAATAGGATGGTCCTTTTAAATGTTATGATAAATTTGGGATTCGTTTCTAATTGAAAGTGAAAGGTGTGTTTGAAACTGTCATAATCTAAATCAGGGGTATCTGATATTTGTTTATTTACTTGACTCCTGAGAAAATAAAATTTTATCTCACACCCTTGGAAAAATTCCAGAGAAAAGTCAAATTCTTAATCAATAGCCACACTTTACTGCCTCATAAAATCACTTATGGTGATGGGGGTGAATTGTGTTTTAGTATAAAAAGCAGTCTTAGCAACCCCTTTCATGCCTCCTCAGTTCTGTAATGAATTGGTTTTTATTTCCTTAAGTGCATTGTCTTGACAGATTTTTAGTAGTGCCTCTGGCAGGAACAGTAGCTACTGCGTGGACAGGGATTTGAGTGAGAATCTGGCTGTGTTCTGGTGGAAGGTGGTTGTATGCGCTGATGTCCGTTCTCTCATTTCTTCCTGCTCCGAGCATCCAGCTGAGTGGACTTGGGTGCACTGACCAGGGTGACTGTGTTATGTGTCTTGGGGGCAGAGGTGCCGTCTTCTGTATCTTCCCCATGCTTCCTAGACCCGTTTAAGCTGATCGTGGACAGTGAACAGGATGGGCCCACGGTTGGAGAAAGGGTTAGGGGGTTTAGATGGCGCAGCGACAGAGTTCCTTCTCTTGTTTTACTCCACGTTCTGCTGAGGAGCTGTTCAGCGGAGCAGTGGGCGAGGGCATGAGCGTGGACCACAGTCTTCTCAGTGACCCTTGCGTTTAGGAATTTGGGCTGATGTACTATTCAGCAGAAGCCATTTTGGGAATTCCTGTCACTGTACCTCTGAACTGAGGGGAAAGGAGCAAAAAGGAGAGAAGTGGGATTTGGGCCAGGGCCCTGCAAGGCATTGGTTTGCTGCTGCCTTCCCGGCTGCCCTGTCCCCGCCATTCCTGGGCCTCCCGTACCCACAGTGGAGCCACTGCTTCCCAGGGCCTTTGCTTCCCCACTTGCCACAGTGCCCGGGTCCTACCAGACCCCGATTTCACCCCATCCCTGCCAGTTTAGAAAGAGGAAACTGAGGTATCTGGCTGGAATTTCCACTGTGGTCTCCCAACTTTTTGACATTATTAAGCCTTACGTGCAGCCATCCTTGTTTATGGGAAATCTTACTCTCATGCTTAATGATAAGCAAGTGCCTGATAGTCATTTTCACTTCTCATTTGCTAATGGAGACACTCAATTTGCTTACTGAAAGTTACCTTAATGTCCTCTTTTTTGTTCCCTCTCCATGTAAGGAAGCCCCTTGAAACCCAAATGATTAACCACCTGCCCCTGGGGAACGTTATATGTCTGGGGCTAGAGTGAGGGTGTGTGGACTTTTCGAGCACGAGACGTAGGGAGTTGAGCAGCTTCTGGGGTTTCTTCTGTGTGAGACTTCATAGTGAGTCTGGATGGAGTATTTGGTCTAATGCCAGACGTGCTGTGGAAATACATAACCTTCTTTTGGTGATAAATATACTTGACTTTTAGACTACTGACTATTTTAATTAGCCACATGTCTACTCTTGTCTGATGGGGAGGATTGTGAGTAATCTATAGAGCATATCTTGTGTTTTGGAAGCATCACCCTATTTGGACTTTGTCTTAAATTAGTACGTTTTAGCAGTTACACTAACAGAGAAAGCTTTAATGAAAATGTTAGTCAGCATACGGAAGAGATTCTAGGTCTGGGGTACTTTGGGTTAGCCGTGTCGGTGTGAATTAGTTATTTTCTTACAGTCTGTAGTCCTATTATGGGCATTGATGAATTGCACTCGGTTTTTCTTTGGGAGGGGTTTATGCAGGGTCCTGGCAGCTACGTGGACCCTCCCCGCTTTCTTTTCAGTTGCAGGAAAGAGGTCCATGGTGTGCTGCTCTGATACAGCCCTGCTGCCCGGAAGGATTGGGGGTGGGGGTGGGGGGAGGGTGGGGAGGGGTTGCTGTCTGTTTTTGTTGTTA
The DNA here is from genome assembly GCF_020826845.1 of Diceros bicornis minor. Lineage (NCBI taxonomy): Eukaryota > Metazoa > Chordata > Mammalia > Perissodactyla > Rhinocerotidae > Diceros > Diceros bicornis. The sequence continues at coordinate 50,410,961 of NC_080759.1, read as the reverse complement.
GCATTAAAACGATGTGGGTGTGAACAGATAAACTGTGGTGCATCCATTCAGCTAATGCTGAGTGAAGGCAGGCAGTCTCAAGGCTACATATTGTATGATTCCACTTATGTGACATTCTCAGAAAGACAGAATTGCAGTGACAGAGAACAGATGGGTTGATTGCCACGAGTTAGGGGTGGGGAGGGTGTGACTACAAAGAGGCAGTACCAGGGGGATTTTGGGAGAATGGTGGAACTTTTGTATCCTGGTTGTGGTGGTTAAAATTCATAGAACTGTACACACAGACACAAAAAAGGAAATCCAGTTTTACTGTATGTTCATTTAAAACATAACATTGAAAAAAGGCTGACAAACTGGAGATAACATTTATTATGAATCAAAGAATTATATATACATAATAAAAAAAGGGCTCCTCAAATCAATAAGAAAAGACAATCCAAAAGGAAAGTAGGCAAACAGATAATTCAAAGAAATACAAAGGGCCAACAAATAAATATTCAGCCTCACTAGTAGTCAAGGAAACGCAAATAAAAATCGTGAGATGCCAAACAAAAACCAAATACAATGTAAGTCATTTCTTTAGGTAAACTTGAACAACATTGACTTATTTTGGAAGTATTTTCTATTGATTTGAAAAATAATAGTAGTCAGACTGCCCTATATGAAACCAAACTTTCTAGGGCTAGTTAAAGGAACTTTAAAGATAGTTATGGGGAAATAAAGATTCTTTTTTTGGATTCTGTAAGAAGCATTAACTTGGAAATCCATATGGCATGTAAGTCAAGTCTGCTGACTTAAAGAAAAGATCTATCTTTAGGTATAGCCAGTCACCATTTTTCCTGCTTCACATTTTCCCGCTGTGGTGAGTTTTGCTGCTGTCCAGATAGAAGATAGAAAACAAGTAGTACATGCAGGATAGGGTCTGCAGTGCCTCGACGTTCCTGGTGTTAAAGAAGGAATTTATAGGGAAAAGTTTCATGGTAGTGGCCTGGGGGTGGGGGATGAGGCCTTGCTCCTGCTTTAGTTTCTGTGTGAGGTCATTTGCCCTCTGTTCTTGTGCCTTCCTGTGTATAATTGACTTTGCAACTACCTATTTTGCAGTATTGATGGTTAATGAATGAATTTATTAAGTGTTAGTCCTCCATTTAAGATTCATAACCATAAAATAAGGCTATTCTTGAACTTGAGAAAAACACAATTCAAATTTAAAAGTGTAATCATCGAATGTTTTTAGATAGGGTTTCTTGGCGTCTGCTTTGTCTTTGTGTGTGTGTGTGTGTGTGTGTGTGTGAGAGAGAGAGTGTGTATGTATGTATGTATGTATATATCTTGGAAAAGTTATAAAACACCCTGCTTTGGCATTCTGTGGAATAGATGGTTTCAATGCAAGAATGAGTATATCAGAGCCTAATAGTTGAAATCTGTTTTAAAAGAACTCACGTCTCCTAGTATATATGAAGTAACATGTATAAATGACATGTATGCTTTAGGGCAAAATGTTTTAAGTTTAATTTGAAAATTATGCATATGAAATGGTTTTAAGAGGTTGGTCAAAACAATATTTGTATAAAGTTGCTTTCCATCATTTCTTTTACTTCACTTCCCTCATTGATCCTGTCTTCAAGGACTCCTTTCTTTATTGCCTCTGTCGTTGAACACTGCCGTCGCAAACCTATGGGAGGGTACTCCTGGGTGGTTTAATTCTGAAAGTTTTACATTTTCTTACTTGCATTTACTTTTAGTTAATCCTTATTCTGCACAACAGACGTACTGGGATCTATAAGAATAACATAAAAATTTTATTATTTTTTGGATAACTTTAAAATGATAAGCCCCCAAAAGTGTAATTCCTCTATTATTCATTCTGAAGGTGCACACAAATATTGGGAAACAATACTTTGGCTAGAACGTGTGTTATAAATATTTCTACTTAGGTAGCCTCATTCACACAATAAAATCTCTAAAGTTTAAATTATCTGATATTTTTGTATCCAGATAACTGGAATAAATTTCTCATTAGTCTAATACTAAACAAATAGATATTTCTTGTTTGTAGGTAGCTTTTTAAAAAAAATTCGTGATTATGAGAAATTCTTTCCAGCCCTCACTGCCCTTTCCAGTACCACCGTGGTGCTAGCTGAAATGCAAGGGACCATTACTAGCTCAAAAAAAAAGATTGCACAGAGGCAGAATATATTTCACATTTTTATTTTAGAGTTATTTCACCTCCATCTAAATTTTGTTGCACTTGTCCTAATATATCTTGGGTTCAGGAGCCTTGAGAACCGGTGCTAATTTGATGGTTTCCAGGCCATACATTTTCTTCATGTGACAGTTCAGTTCAAATGTCCCCTGATAGTTTGCCTGTTTGAGAGCAGCTCCTCTTGGGAGAGGCTTCATGGTAGAGTCATTAAGTTGGCTGGTCTGTGTATGTGTTTCTTTCCCAATGTTTAACTGCAGTCTGCGAGATGCAGAATTTGCAGGATTCATTGTTAGGCATTGCTGTCATCTCTCATGGTGTTGTTTATTAGGTCCTGTCTCAACTCTGCTGGTTGCCGAACTCAGAAGGGGTCAGCCTGTTTGTGAGATGGGACCTATCGCCTGAACCAAATTGCTGGAAACCTTTGACTGTAAAGCTTATGCAGGATTGAGGTGGGATCACTGTAAATTTCCTGTGACAACTTGCAGTGTGGATATGAGGCCGTTCTTTTGGAAACTAGGCAGTCTTGAAATGGCCCGCTGCCTCTCCCATGTTCTTCAGGCTCTTGCTGTAATCTGAATCTTTGGCAGCTGCTTCCAGAGCAGTGTGAGAGGCCAGGACCCCCATAATCAGGGGTCAGATAACACTTTTGGAATTTTGCTCCTTAAGGGAGTAAAATAAGTGCATCCAGAAAGCAATAACCTGCTTGTAAGGTCATAGGATGATATTTAAAATACTGTGTTTATTTTCTTTTCTCCAAATGCAGTTCATGCCAATCCTGTCTTCCAAGAAAACCTGGTAAAGTCTTTCTCTTAACTATTATCTCTGTTACTGCCACCACTGGCTATCATCTGGGTGCCTATGATTCTAGATATACTGTGCAGGTGTTTAATATACGTTTTCTTGTATAAAATCAAATCCCCACTTCCAGCAGGTGGATGCTCTTGGGATGAAGATCTCAGCCCCTGGTGATGTTGACTGACCTGCCCCAGTTTGCACTGCTTTTTAGGGTCCAAGCAGGAATTTAAACCCAAGGCTGCCAGACCACAAAGCCTCTGCATGCCCTTTCCATCCCTAATGGAGGGAGAGAGTAGAAATGACCCTCACTCTGTGCAGCGTCCTACAAGGTCCTATGTGGTAATTTTCAAATCTTTAAAATTGAATACATATATCTTTGTGTGTTGAAGATTGAAGCTATAATTTGCAAGTCTCACACCAAACCAAAGTTGACTGCAAGATTCCAGGATACAGCAAGCATTTTTTTCGTGTTGGTCTAGGCCCTGTAATTTAGTTTCCATGCCTTTCCTCTTCTCACCTAATTAAGCCTGATGTTCCTTTTTACATAAATAACCCTCGTAACCCCAGCTTTCCAGTAGGGGCGTGTTGGCAGTGTGAGTGTCCCTGCTCTCACCTGTCTGCATCTTGGGAGGGATCCTGGTGGAAATGCTGGTCCTCTGTGTCCCTTGCTTTGTGGACTAGTGCTGAAGTGCTGGATGGGAAGTCCCCTCTGCGGTTGTCAGGGTTGGCGGAGGGAAGTTTGGGAAGGGCGGGGAGAGGCTAGCCAGGGAGGGAAGTTTTTCAGCTGGTGGCTGTGTGTGACACATTACAGTGATTACTAGGGCTTCCTTTCTAACTGAGGAAGGAGAGAGGTGGGGGAGTCGGGAGGGGTGGGAGTCTGCTGGGCTTGTTGTTTGGGGACAGTTCTACAAGGTGGATGTGGTAACTCCTGGGTTCTCTCTCTATAGCTTTTTGTTGTAGCGACTCATTTCTTTGCTGTTATTCATGGAAATGTGCATGTAGATGATGATGTGTTGTGGTCATGGGGAATAGGGTTATTTCCATTGTTCTCTTTTAGCAAGATAGCTCTTGGGCACGTGTTCTAGGTTTTTCTCTTTGTGGGCTGCATTCTTGTCCGTCACACCTCATCTGTCCCCCCTCACCGTTGTATCCTGATTTTGTGGGATGCTTGCTCAGGTTCATCCCCATGTGGAACTCCCAGCATCATTTCCACACTGGGAACGTGTTCTGTTTTTGTGTGTCTCTGAGTAACTCCACGTCTACCTTGGAGTTTGAATATTTCAGTCAGAGGATGATTGAAATGCTGTTCTCTTGAGTGTAGACATTATTTAACCAGAGGTATGTTGTACTCTAAAAATCTATACTTTTCATTTCCTCCTGGTTTGCTCAAAGAGGTTCTAAAAGTTTCCAGTTTGTTGTTTTTGTTTAATTCTTGCTTTGTAAAAATTTCTAGAATTAAAAAATAGGATTGGCTTGCTGTTTAATGTGAGATTATGGTTGCTTTTGACAAGTTATTATAGTATCTTTGATTTTAAACTAACAAAGGAGTACAAAGCTCAAATCCATATCAACTTAGTTGAATTGAGATTTCACTGTATTATTTTCAGCTGTTTAGTTGGTTCATGTTGTCATTGTTGATTACATTTAAAGTTCCTTGGGATATTTTGGGGTGGGGGGTGCCCGGGTAAGTTTCTTTTGAGAAGCCTGAACTCCTGTTCAAGGAAGCAAGAAGTCAGACTCAGATTCCCCATTGTCACTATTTCAGCACACGTGGGTTATCCCCCACCCCCGGATATGTGTATGCACACACACACACACACACACACGTATATATGCGTATATATGTAGATTTTATATATATATAAAATCTACATATTATCTTGTTTCTGAACCATTTGAGAGTAAGCTGCAGAGGTGGTGATGCCCTTACCTCTAAATGGTAGTTCAATATGAATATTCTCTTACATGATCCAAATCAGGAAATTAATTTTGGTACAATATATTTAAATCTACTGTCTTTAATAAAATATCACCAGTTGTTCAGGAAAGTCCTTTTTGGCAATTAAAAAAATATTTGTGATCCAGCGTTGCATCCAGAACCACATATTGCATTTAGTCGTCGAGTCTCTCTGGTTTTCTTTAATTTGGAATGTTACCCAGTCTCTCTCTGTTACTTTCATATTTTTGAAGGTTCCAGTCAGTTGTGTTGGAGACCATTCCTCAGTTAGGGTTGTATGATTCCTCATGATGGGATTCAGGTGGTACGTTTCTGGTGGAAGGGCTGCGTCCTTCTGTCAGGGACACAGCTGTCAGCTGCCTCAGTGTGGGGTGTTCCCTTTGGTGATTTGGTCCAGGTGGTGACTACCAGGTTTCTCTGCTGTGTTTTCCCCTGTAATGAGTTAGCATTTTGTGGGGAGGTAGTTTGAGACGATGTAAAATCCTGTCCTTTCCTGACTTTCATTTGCTAGTTGTCGCATCCATTGATGATTTTTGCCTGAATCAGTGATACTATGGTGGTGAAATGGTGATTTTTCTCACTTCACCATTCCTTCTATATTTCATTGGCTTTCTACCATAAGGAAGAGTTTTTCCTTCTGCCCCACTTATTTATTTATATAAGTCTGGCCTCATGGACTCCTGTTTTACTCAATGGGTGATAGTCTTTAGCTATTACTATTTAGTTTGATACTCAAATTGTTCAGGATTTAGCCAGTGGGAGTCCTTTCGGGCTGGCTCCTTTATCTTTTGTGACCTGTCCCCATCATTTTCTGAGCACTTCTTATTTTCTGACACAATAAGATGTTCCAGGCTTATGTTGCACTTTCCTTGCTCCCACCCTGGAATCAGCCATTTCTCCAAGGAGCCCTGGCTCATTTTAGCCGAGAATGGTATTTAGAAACACAATCTGGGCCCTAAGTTTGCTCGTTGGGACAGAGGTGTCATTGCTTCTAGAACCTCTCAGTGGACACAGATAGACAGTGTAGTGTGTGTGCATACATGCACACAGACCGCTATCTCTTTCTGCACCTAATTGTGTATAATAAAAACCGTGAGTTTATACTCAAGCCTTCAATTTCAGTCCAACACCACAGGATGCATTTAAGTCTTCCAAGTTTTTAATTCTCTTCTCTGATAGTGAAGGGTCCCTTTATCCTCACTGTCTTTACTGAGTTAGTCAACCCTAGAATATGCAGAAAGTAGTTTCAAAATGCTGGTCATACCACTGCGATAAACGAACCTACATCTTCAGGTTTAAACTGTTCAAATCGGCAGTTAGTGGTCATCAGCTTCTGTTCAGCTCAGTGCCTTGTCAGTTAGTCATCCAAAGAAAACAGATGAAGTCATGTGCTGGAACTCCCCAGAGGCATGTTTAGGGAAAGAGCTGCCAGACTCCATCAACAGCTCACTTTCTGGTGATGTTGAAGCACACATTTGAAAAATAAGGAGTTGCCAAAAAAGAAAGGGAGATTAATTTCTAATAAGTACAGTTTATAAAGATGACACCTGTTGTGGGAAAAACAGTTGATCATCTTCATCTCAATGTACTGATTGCCGGAAGAGAGGAAGGAAAAGGAAAGTGTTGAGATAATAAGAATGAACGATGAGATAGATGTCATGGGTGTGTGATGGGACGATGATGGGTGGGATGATCTCGTCTCAGGAATCCCATCTTTTCTCAGGAATCCATTACATTCTACTAGTAGGGGAAGGAGCTGAGTTCATATGTTGGAGTAAGTCATGAGTCATGACTTGACAGACTGTTGCTCGTTGCCCTTCATTGACTAAATGTTTCTTCCCAGAAACCACCTGCAGTAAATTTAACGCAGCTCTGTAGTTTCTGCTCCAGCACGGGATTTCTGGAAAGTGTGTTTGTCTGCACTCAGTTCTAGAAGTCATGGAACAGTGGGTGCATCTTACGTTGTAGGCAAAGTGAATATTTACTCTTCAGTGTTTTTCTACTTTAAATGATGACATAGAACATAGGCCCTAGATTTTGGGAGATAGTCTCAATTTCATATAATGTATTCTGTATTTTCTATAAAACGTCCTCATGCTTGTTAGATCGTGTTCTGGAAAATTTGGCTTCTGGAAGCCCTGCCTACAACTAGACATTTTAGCCAGAAAGAAGAATCATAATTTGCTTATTAATATTTTAAGGAGGAGAAGCTTTTGATATTTAGAAAACTTGGAGAGTTAAAGGTCATGCCCAGGGAAAGTGGGAATGATCACTAATGGCGTTCTGAGGAAAGTCTTGGGGTGATGAAGATGTTCTGGAATTAGATAGTGGTGATGGTTGTATAACATGGTGAATGTACTAAAAACCACTGAATTGTACACTTTAAAAGGGTGAATTTTATAGCATGTAAGTTATATATCAATAAAAAAAGAAAAAAGTCATGGCTAAATTGGTAACATATTTCAGATTCTTAAACACTTCATTATTGAGTGCTTACTATGCACCAGCTACTTAATTTTCATAGCCCCTGCCAGGTAGGCAGTGACATCGAGTTTTATACCTGAGGAAGGGACCTCAGAGAGCTTTTTTAACTTGCTGCAGATCAGGTAGCTGTTAGGGACAGAGACGAGGATGCCCAGTGCACAGTGGGGTTTTCCCCAGAGTGGGTGCCTGGGTGGAAACAAGAGTGCTGATGGTTTCTGCTACTCTGCCGGGCATATCACACTGAGGGATTTGACACCATTTATGGGGAGCTTTCTACCTCCCGCATTTTTTTTTTGGTGTCAGAGGAAAAAAATGAAATCACTCCTATTTGAAGGAGAGCATGATGGATAAGAGCTGATTGGACGTCAGTCATGATTTGATGGTATATTTGCAATTTCTTAGAAAACTTTGGATTAACTCTCCTATTGGAAATTTTATGGAGTCTCAGTCAAAAAGAAAAGGACAGAGTTTGCTTCCCTGTGGGTGGTGTATTTTGGGACAGCAAAGGGCACACCTGAAATAGTTCAAGCTGATGATAATTGAGTCTTCCTAATAAACGTTCTGGGGACGTTGAAGGGAGAGGCCGCCTTCTGCTGTGCTCCTACTGAAAATGGTTTTAACCTTAAGCATCGCAGCCAGGGTTCTCTTGCTAGTGTGAGTTCTATATTCTTGAACGTTGGAGTCAGCTCTGCTCACTCGCACACACGACCGAGGCAGAGAGTACTGTTAGACTCTTAAGACAGAGACTCGATCAATTTGCATAAAATCACATATGCTTTGTTGCAGGAATTTTCATTGTGCCTATTTTAGAATTGAGTTGACACTTCATACAGAGTATTTTAGCTTCTCTTACAAGGAGACATCTCAGAAAGATGAATTTGTGTGGCTTTGAAATTACTTTTGGGCATGGTCCCTGAAAGAAATGAACCACTGGAGACTTCTGTTCTTTTTAGCATTTTGAAACCTTTTCCCCTGATTATATGCATTAAAAACATGTAAAGCAGGTTGGGGTTTTTTCTGCTGTGCGGTATGCCTGCAGAGGGACCAGAAGTCTGGAGGAACAAGAACCCCCCTGCTGGCCAGTGACCTTTTTATGATGTTTGGTTTGTCATCTTTGTTTCTCAGTTTCAAATGCCTAGCACAGAATTACTTAGCACTTGAAGTGGTTTTCATCTTCAAAGGACTTTATGGGCGTTATTTAATATACGTGGCACTGTGTAATGAATGAGCTGTTTATCCTTTGAGCAGCGTCAGTATGCCAGGTGCCATACAGCTGGAGAAGACAAAAATAATATTCTGGCCAGTGGGAGTTTATATTCTAAAGAGGCAAGATGATTAAGCAGATTCTCTTTTTTGGCCTCTTTTAAAAATGTGCTGGGGAATAATATATAAATTAAAATTATAAGAGGTGATCAACTAGCTCAAGTCTGCCTAATTGAAATTGTTCTCAAGGTGAAAATGAAATTTGAGATGCTCTTAAAAAGACATAGTATACTAGCTGTCATTTATCACACATTTATTGATATACGTAGTATTTTTCCTGTGTCACAGATGAGGATTTTGGCAGAATCAGTCTCAGTTCTCTTTCTCTCACTCAAAACTCCTCTTTTCCTTTGCCGGTCTAGGAAGGTGCTTTGTAACCAAGGCCGTATGTGAGTCACAAACATGCGTTTCTGAGTTTCAGACCCAGTCAGTCCATCCGGGCTAGCTGGGCCAGTCTCCAGGGAAGCTCCTGGACGTCTTGTCCCTGCCAGCCTCTCTGGCCCCCATCACACACCACACTCTGTGTCCTGCTCTTATACCTGTCTTTGTGTTGGGTGTTCCCTCCTCTGGTTTTCCTGATTGACTCTGCTCAAACATCACTTCCTTTGGGAAACTGCACTTGTCTATCCTCTCCCAGCCTCTCTGGCCATCACTGTTGGCGTGGCACCTTGTGTAGACTGCATTCTGGTTCTGGTTTCTTTGTTGTGATTGTTCCTCGTGAGTGTGAACTGCTGGGCCACCGGCCCAGGGCAGGCCCCAAGTAGAGGCCCAGTAAATGCTTGTTGTGATTTACGCCCTTGGTTCCTTATATCAGACTGTATCAGAATTGCCTGGAAAGTTTTGAAAAATTACAGAATCCCTAGAGATTCTGATTCAGTAGTTCTAGAGTAAGGCCCTGGAATCTGTGTTTTCAAAAAGCCCTACTGGTGATTCAGATGCACAGCTGGCTTTAGGAACCACTGAGTTAGGCCAAGGCACATGTATTGGTTATGGGTTATGGAGCCATGGCCAATTCTGTGTAAGGTGTGATATGTGCAGTTTGTAGAATCATCTCATTTACATATCTGGAGGGAATGGAGAAAGTGAATGCAGTCCCTTTATGATGGGGACTCTCTTCCTGAAGGAGCAGATCCTGGCTCATTGAGGAGCTCGCCGACCAGTGTGGCTTTCTGCTGTGTGAACAGGCTGAAGGCACAATTGGCCCTCCAAACTCGCATTTGAAGTCACTGTGTTGCCATAGCAATGTTATGTAGTGTTGAAGGAGATTAGAGAAATCACATCGTAAATTATCAGAACAGATGGCTTGTAATTTAACACTCTCCTAGCTTATATTCTTTCCACTGATACTTGAGAACATTTTAAAATATCAGTTCTTTCACATGTAAAAATGGCAGAGTTCATACTACGACTTAAAATGGGTATTATGTATGCCACACACAGTATACGATGGCAGTGATGTAAGGTGGGAGGAGTATTTAAAGCATTGCAGGAGTGGCCTCTTTACCTCTGCTTTTAGAGCCCTTGTGTAATTTGCTACTTTTTTCTTTTAAGTTGCACTTATAGATTTCATATCCTCCCTTATTATTTTAATAGTACCAGTCAAGGATAATTTTTGTCTCCTGACTTGATAGTAAGTGAAATGTGGTCTCAGAGTTTTGCTTGCGAAGGAATATTACAAGATCATGTAGATTCAGGCAACATATTCAGTTCTAAGGTGTTTTATATGTGATCAACCATGTAAAGGATATTTTCTATAAGAAGATTTTTTGAATTATTTTCTTTTTTCCTGTTCAGTCTGTGGACTGATGTATGACTCTTAAAGATTGGACCCCTCATTAAGGACAATTATTCTTTGTCTGTTGCAGGGAACTGCAGTTTGACTGGAGTTCTGGCATACACACCCTTATACTGTTGCTTATAATTTACATTGTATAAATGACCAGAGTGTATATATATCTAAACAACTTCAGATTAAGGAAAGGATAATCCTATTTGTGTAATTTAAAAATTCAGTAAAACTTAACATTGTTTTATAGGTACTTGTAGTTACACATATATTAACATAGTTTTTAGATTTTTTTGTTCTCACATTCTTAAAGTATTCAGGAATCTTAACGGGCTATCCCTACATACATTTTCATGAGTCGCATTTCTCATGTGCCAAACATTAACAGTTACTTGCAAAGGAAATTAACAAGTAAGTTTTCCAGTCTCCAGAGAATTCCTACTTGATTGTGTGTCAATATGTGTTTTAAACTGAGTCCAGACATTAACAGTATAGGGCACTTCTCTTTGAATCCTTCTCTGCCTCTCTCAGTGCTTTTTACTAGCCTTTTGGTGGTTTCTGATGCCACTCAGCGTTGGAACAGGTATGTCAGTTATGAACCCCACTCCATTGGCTGTAGTAATTCCTCCTTCAGGATGGATCATTCAGATGACTTAAGTCCTTTGACACCTCTGTGTCAGTGCTAGAAAATTTTTTAACAAGTGCTTGGTAATTATATCAAAAAACATCTGAAAAACCATCTTATCAGAGGGCTCAGAGCCATTACACGAGTGAGGGAAAAAATGTGAGATTAAACCCTAATTTCTTTGTTAAGTGTGGCATACCCTTGGCAAGGTTGGCTCAACTTCCTGGGAGCTGTCCTGCACAGAGTCTGTTGGCACTGGCTTGAGTGAATCGGGATGAAGTTACCATTATCGAAATGCATGGCTTGAGAGGAGGTCGTGGTGGTAAGGCGAGACTGACAGTAGAATCTGCCCAGGATCTGATTTGCATTGAGGGCAGAAAGGCTCTGTGGTGTTCACGCCCAGGATCCTGTTTTCCTGAGATTGTGTTGGGACGATTTGGACGACGACCATCCAGCCGACTGGATTTGGAGTGTCAATGAGTAGCTTTTCCGTGAGCTTATTTCTTATTAATAAGGAAGTCTACTCTTGTCTTTGGTCAGAGTTGGAATGAATCCTGTTTTGTCCCTCTCAGCTAACCCACTACTGTTGATGTGATTGTCTTTTTCCTCTTAATAATCCTCTAAAATTATTCCCTGTTTGTCAGTTACCTGTGCAGGAATAATTTCCTCATTGGAGTGTCGGGCATGTTTAATTCAAATTCAGCTTTTCACATAGAGGCCCTGTGCCCTGAAGTGTCACCGTCATTTTGCCTATTGAATTGCTTGTTAGCGACACTGAGGGCGTCAGGCCCTGGAGAGCCATGGCCCTTTCCATTTGGTGCTTGGATGCACAGTGGCTGTGGAGCCAGCCATCTCTCAGTAAGGTAAGGACACTTTCCAGGAAAACAGATGAATGAAAGCAACTGCAGGGCTGGCCCCGTGGCTTAGCGGTTAAGTGCGCGCGCTCCGCTGCTGGCGGCCTGGGTTCGGATCCCGGGCGCGCACCGATGCACCGCTTCTCCGGCGGCCGTGCTGAGGCCGTGTCCCACATACAGCAACTAGAAGGATGTGCAGCTATGACATACAACTATCTACTGGGGCTTTGTGGTGGTGGGGGGAATTAAAAAAAAAAAAAGAAAGCAACTGCAACCCCCTCCCCCCACCTTGAAACTTCCTGGTAGCTGTATTTATTTCATTCTTCCTGTTGACTATCTGTCTTTCTTTCTGAGGCTCTGTGTCTCCGTGTCCTTCAGAGGGACTTTCCTTTATTTAGGAGAGTGACTCACCCAGAGGTTGTTCTCACAGCCTTAGCCCTTCCCAAACAGAGCCCCATCTGCCCAGAATTCACCTTTTCAAAAGGTCCTGAACCCTATAAATAGCTGTCGTCAGTGCCCTCCTTCAGAGCTGTGTGAGCTATCATTCTCAACCCGGAGCCTGGTTTCTCTAGCTTCCAGAGGTGGTAAAGTCTGCTCGAATGGGGTGGTTGGTGACTGCTTAGGGGCCTATGCGGTGATTCCAGACTTGGTGAAATAACAGATGCCTTTCTTCACTAAATAAGCTTTTTATCTTTCTTTTTATTGTGTGTGAGGAAGATTAGCCCTAAACTAACATCTGCTGCCAATCGTCCTCTTTTTGCTGAGGAAGATTGGCCCTGGGCTAACATCCATGCCCATCTTCATCTACTTTATATGGGACACCACCATAGCAGGGCTTGATAAGCAGTGCATTGGTCCGAGACCGGGATCTGAACCCGCGAACCCCGGGCCACCAGAGCAGGGCGCGCTAACTCAACTGCTACACCACTGAACTGGCCCCTGTCTTTATTTTTTAATTCTTCTTTTTCTCATTTCTTCCTTTTTCCTACATTTCTCTTTTGTCTCTTCTTTGACCACTTAAGAGTGACAGTGCCACTCATGGCCATTGCTAGACTTTGCTGGAGGCTGTCAGAGATAAGAGTTTGATTTCTGGGGCAGGAGTTGAGGGGGATGCTCCCTGTGGAGAGTCTAGATTATGCACTGGCACCTACATAAACTGGGAGGAAAGTGTGCCGAGGGAACCCCCTCCTCGTCCTCTGCCCTAAGGCCCCTTGGGTCTGAGTGGCTTCTGCATGTCCCCTCCTGCCTACTCCTGTGTCTCTGCACTTGGCAGGACCCTGACTCTGAATCTCTTTCTACTCAACCTCCCTTTAACCACAATTTTATCTAATGTAAAACTTATATTTTATGATGGTTTTATAAACTTGGTTTAGCAAATAAACCTGATGGTTCTTATTTTGGGGGTAATTTAATTCCTTTTCCTAAACTATGGTATATTATTCCTTGTAATTCACTTTCACTCACTGTCACCCTAGCATCACGTAATTTCTTCTTGATATTTTATTTTCTAAGCTGTAATTTACATTGAGGCTAAATCTTACTTATATTTGTATCCCCATTGTCCAGCACACAGTCAGTGTGTACTGAATGTCGGCTGGATAAATGAACAAGTTCATGCTGCATCCCCATATGCAGTGGCAGGAGGCTGCCGTCAAGTGGTAACCATTAAGTCAGCAAACGTGGGCTAGAGGCCCCAACATTTTAATGGTACCGCGTCCTCTCCAGTAGAAAATTGTGGGAGGAAAAAACAGGAGGAAGGGAGACAACGCGTTTTTGCAGCTGGGGTGTGCTTGTGTGTGTGTGGAACATGGGTGTAGACAGCCATGGGGGAGGAAGGTTGAAGTAGAAGCAGCCGTGCCTCCTTCTTTGGCTGTGTTCACATTGCTGCTATCGATCTGCTTGCTGTTGTTTACTGTTAATAATTAGTTGGTCCTTAAGACCCATGCCTCTCCATTTGGACTTGTGTCTCCTATGAAATCCTTGTCTCTAGGCTGGCCAGCCTCACCACGGGCCCTAATCAATATTTGCTGACTGATTACTGGGTTTGATCAGCGACAGTGGAGAGTGAAGAAGCATCTTTTATCAGGTTTCCTTTGAGATTTAAGATCTAGTTGCTTCTGAATGTTTTTATTTCAATGAGTTGATTTCCCAGTGAGTGGATTGTGGACGGGTCACACCGGGGGAAGGTAGCACGGGTAAGATTTTCCAGCTCTCAGGAATGTTTTTGTAGGAGAGCTTTCCGTAAGCCTGTTAAGAATGTTTCAGGTCCTTCTCTGTCTTCCCTTTTCCATACTTTGCTTCCATCTGGGACTTCCCCCACTTCCCATCCCTTTTAAGGCTTTATTTACATGAATCTGAAAGCAGGCCACAGGGCCTCTTAAAATTATGCACATCAAGATGAGGCCAACCTAGTTTTTCATAAATAGGTCAAGATGTTTCTACAAAGTAGGATTTCAGCAACACTCCATCCTTTAAAGAACAGGGTATTTTAAGGAAAGATGGTGTTCAAAGCTTAGCTATTGGCAGGGCCTGAGAACCCTAACACCAGAAGACACTGATTTCTGGGGCCTGATTTCGATGAACTGCCAGGTGCCACAGACATTACTAAGGGAGAGCCTGCTGTGTGAGGGCCAGACAGGGTGTGAGGCCTGGGATGGCCGTGAAAGAGAAAGGCCAGGTGCCGATCTGTAAGGAGCTCCTGGTCCTGGGGAAGTGGCCTGATTCCGAACGCTCGCCATGAGGAGCCGTTAGTAGCAACATTCCACCCGAGGAGGGTAACGGAGACAGGTTTTTTCCAGTCAAGCGAGTATTCTTGCTTTACCTAACTACTGAACATTCATTTCTTACGTATAGGGAGTGGCTTAAATCTCTCTCCTAAGTTCTTTTTATTGATGATTGTGCTTTTATCTATCTATCAGAAACAACTAATGGTAGAGTGATATTGGGAAGGTATTCAAACCACAGCAAATCAGAAAGGGAAGAAATTGCGGTGGGATTTGTAAGGTGCTTCTTCACATTTATCTGAGAATAGATACCGGTAAAGAATGGTAATAGTTTCTGGCATGATCCTTGGAAAAATGTCTAGGACTCTGTCTTATGTTTGTAGAATTGAAAAGAAGCCTGAATAGCTGTGAAAACTGGCTGCGTTCACAGGTGTAAACATTCACAGCATCACACCCAAGCATATCATCCTGAAGTCGGTGAAATGCTTTATCACTAATTTCATGGGCCTTATCATCCATGAAGAGTGCCCACGCCGTGTGTTTAATTCATGACCAAGTTTTCTGTGCTGTTAACATAGCCTGATGCAAGAGATACACTTTAAAAGTTTACCCTAAAGTCTCCCAAATAGTGAGGTCCCGTATAGGTGAACTAAGTAGAGACTCTCCATAAATACATTGTTCATCATATTTTTAAAACAGATTCTCCAATGAATCTGAATATTTGGCAACAGAATGTGACTTATACAGCCTGGTGTGAATCTATTCATTTTTTTCCTTGTAGTTGTTTTTCAAGAGGGTTGATTTCCAGTTTACTGTTTCCCCGTAGTAGAATAGCTTGATTCTCTGTTGCTTTGGGTACTCTTTTCTATCACTGAAAGAGCTTGTGTGTGCATTTCTTCTCCTGCTCCTTCTGATTGGAGTGCTGCCCTTTGAGCTAGCCTTTGGTTTGTTTGATTTATGTGGCTTCTTAGGCTTGTTGGTGGGTGCCAGGGTGTATGAGTTCACACTACCATTAGCAGTAGAAATGTTTAAATTCATGTTCCTATATGTCCCTCTTTTTCATTTTAATTACTGATCTATACTTCAGCCTGATTTTTGGAATAACCTGTGTTGAAATGCAAATTTATCATTGGAAGTGTCACCAAGTCTGTCTGGTGTTCCGCTCCTGGGTCAGGCCATGGCCTTTGTCCCCTGGGTGTGAAGGGAGCCTTGGACCAGGGAGGCCTTCCCAGCTTTCCTACCCAGATCTGACAGCCGATGCTGGCGGTCACTAGGTGACCTTTGCAGTCAGTGTCCTCAGGGCCAGTACTTAGAGGGTGAGATTTTTGACTCCTGCTGTTTGATTTTTACTTTTTAATTAGGTTATTTGAGGTGAATGTGTGGTTTCAGTTTCTTGTTCTTTGTGTAGGACAGAATTAGGGGAAATTTAAGACATCCTGGTCTGTTTTTGTTCATGACCTCTTACTGGGTGTATTCTTACTGGGTATTAAGACTGCCTTTTTCATTCTTTTTTCTTTTATAGATGGGAATGTCCGTATTTTTATTATAGTTGGGAACGTCCGTATTTTTATTTTTACATCGTGTTCTTCCTCACACAATTTTATCTGACTGTACAAGAGTTGTATTTTTAAGAAAGTGTTCCTACATTTCCGTGTACTTTACTTTTGTAGGGTGATGTTGTTTCTGATGGTCACTAATGGGTATGTCTGGATATCTACCCTTTGATTCCAGGTATTGTTAATAGTGACTAAAATAAGAGAATTTGTTTCAAAGGTAGAAATTTTGGGTTACTGCTCTGACTTTACCACTGAGTCCCAGGAAATAACCGGTCCTGTTTCATAATATATTTGTACATAGGCTTCTCTTGTGGGTGATTATCAAGTCTGTGATCTTCTTTGTGTTATTCAACTGGAGTGCTTGAGTTATCATCATAAAATGTCCATCAGAGAAAGGCAGTGTAACTTGTTTGCATTTATTCTGTGCAATGATGGTAATAAAATTATTTTCTAAACTTCTTAATTATGATTTCTCATATTGGATCATAGTGAGTTCTTAAAAAAAGGATCATCCAAGGGGCGGGCCTGGTGGCACAGCAGTTAAGTGTGCGCACTCGGCTTCGGCTGCCTGCCCGGAGTTCACAGGTTCGGATCCCGGGCGCGCACCGACGCACTGCTTGTCAAGCCATGCTGTGGCGGCGTCCCATATAAAGTGGAGGAAGATGGGCACGGATGTTAGCCCAGGGCCAGTCTTCCTTGGCAAAAAGAGGAGGATTGGCATCGGATGTTAGCTCAGGGCTGATCTTTCTCAAAAAAAAGGATCATCCACGTAGATTCAAATCTACTTTTGGAGAATTAAAAATGATAAGTACTTAATGGTATTTCAGGATTAGCTTGAAAATATCTCTTAAGTTGACGGTACTTGGATCATACAGTCATGTTGTCACCACCTGTACAGTGATTTGGAAATTAGACAAAGCATTTTAGAAAGGGCTTATTGTTAAAAACAAATGGTAGCCAGTTTTTGTAGGTGAAAGAGAAAATAGTTGAGAAAAGCAGCGTTCCGGGTGATTAAATGGAAAGGGGACAAGTTGAGAGAGGGAGAGGAAGGAGGAGGTGGGATGGGACATCAGGCCACATGTTAGGGACTTAAGGAAAAGCCTTATAGAACTCATACTCCTGGCGTGCGTTATCTGTATAGTACCCAAAGCAGAGATTCCTGTTGGTGTAACATGCTTTGGAAGTTTTTTGTTTTTGTTTGATATGAGGCATATAAAAGCGAGAAGATAGTAGAACAGTTCTGGAGCCGGCCCTGTGGCGTAGCGGTTAAGTGCCCGTGCTCCACTACTGGCGGCCTGGGTTTGGATCCCGGGCGCGCACCGATGCACCGCTTGTCAGGCCATGCTGTGGCGGCGTCCCATATAAAGTGGAGGAAGATAGGCACAGATGTTAGCCCAGGGCCAGTCTTCCTCAGCAAAAAGAGGATGATTGGCATGGATGTTAGCTCAGGGCTGGTCTTCCTCTCAAAAAAAAAAAAAAGAAAAAGAAAAGTTCTTTGTGATAGTTTTATGATGTAGATAATATTTAGCTTTTTCCTTTTTAGTTAAAAAACACATTCAGCAGAGAGAGTGTAGTAGTTTGCATATACTGTGGTTAGAAAGTTTTGGCTTTATTTAAAAATTTGATATATATGCTTTCACCAATCTTTAGTCTCTGAACCCTTCACCCTTCCGTTTAACCCTTACTTAAAACAATCTTAATGCTCATTTATTCATTCCTGCATCGAACATCCATTGTGAACCTCCCATGTGCTAAGTAGTCACTAGAAGTAAAAGTTTTCATGAAGTTGATTTGGAGTTCTTGAAAGAAAATATTATATATAGAAATATATTTTGTGGCTTTTCAACCATTAGCATTAAAAATATTGCAGTAAAATTTAAATACCAGTCTGTTTTTTACTTGATATATAATTTCAGCATTTGATGAAATGAAAATGGAATATTAGGAATTTATGCTAATGAGAAAATATTGGAACTTGACCCTGTTTCAGCATTCCGGTTCTTAAATTGTAGCCAGCCTTGCCTTAAAATCAAATACCGTGAAGGTATTTTGGGGAAGGATTGGAAATTCTTACAATCCTAGAATGTTAAAGGTACAAAGAATGTCCAGAAGATCCAACCAAGCCTCATTGGCCCAAGAAAATGTGTAAATCAGACATCTGGTTTGTTACCA
Organism: Diceros bicornis minor; assembly: GCF_020826845.1. Classification (NCBI taxonomy): domain Eukaryota; kingdom Metazoa; phylum Chordata; class Mammalia; order Perissodactyla; family Rhinocerotidae; genus Diceros; species Diceros bicornis. Next base: position 50,392,543 of record NC_080759.1, on the reverse strand, counting down.
CTTCAGTTGCATGACCACAAAGAAAGAACGGGCTTATGTCCACAAAAACTGTACACACAACCAACTATTCTACCCTTGTACCAGAAACAAACTGTTTTATAATAGTTTGCCAAAAATATAGTGCCATTATAAGTAAAGCCTGTTGACTGAGTCTCTTATTGGTCGCTGTAAGTAATCATACTTTTGACTAAAACTACAGGAATGCCAATCTAAATTTTTCAGTATTGGAAAGACTCTAAAATTGCACCATTTAAGGTAATGCTGGCTAGCTAAACTTTGTAACATTTGAATGTAGACCAGAAGCCAAAGAGCCTGAGGTCAAAGTTAGACTATCTAAATTATCTGGGATGATGGAGAACAGAGGCAGGGTTTAGCCAGTAGCTGTTCTTATGTCTATTTATCACTCGGTAGAGTGCAGGTAGAAATCACCCACAGAGACATGGATAGGTGCTCCAGAATGATTTGTTAGTAGACCATTAAGTGTACCTGAAACCTCGCTAGGTTTAAGGACTGGTTCTTTCCTCTTCCTGGGTATTTCTCAGTCTGAAACTCCTTCCTTGTTTATAAGATGAGAACGCAAGAAAGAAATTGGCTTGTTAATTAAAAGCAAAAACACTGGCATCAGCCACAGAGGTTTTGTTTTGTTTTCCACGTATAAATGGGAAGTGTCTCTGTGACTCTTGCCCTTCTAGAGTGGTCAGCATAAGTGTAGAGCCACATGCTGTCTGTATGGCTTGGCTGTCCTCTGAAAATACAGTATGATGCTACCTAAATAACCAGCAGTGAACAGCAAAGGCTGCAAGGAAGCTTAGGTAAGGCCACTGCAGGGAATTGAAACAAAGGAACATGTCTGCTGGCACCACAGCATCACTAGGGTGTGGATTCTTCATGTACTTTGTAGAAAGATCCACTTTCTAGTGTTGCTGATTTATGGGAAAATTAGCCCTAGTTGCCGTCAGTCTATATTGATTTAACACTCTGTGCCTGTGGTTTTTAGTAGTTTGCATTTGAGTAGTGACATGCACAGTTTGGCATAAACTTTCAGGGCCTGACTTAGTTAAGGCTCTTGGTTACTGGAGCAGAAAGGGAATTTATTGTAGGTGTATGGGAGCCCCTCAGTCCACTCGAGGAAGGGAGGTGGTATGGCCTCGCCTCCCCCAGGAGGAATTGCTGGAAGTGGCAGCTGGCAAGCTCTGAAATAGCTGCTCTAAGTTTGTCTCTGTTTCCTGTTTCTCCCTCGGATCTGCTTGATGTCTGCCTGTTGGTCTGTCTACCCCACCAACTTTACCTCACTTTCAGACTTCAAGAAGGGACTGACTAGCAGCTCTGAGAAGTTGGTCAGTTACCGTCAGGGGCATACACAGCACACACAGGGCTGCCGCTGAACCCTTACCCGAGAGAAGATTCTGCTGCGGGGTATGTGGTCCCCTGGTTAAGAACTTGTTCCTGGTGACTTTCTTAAGACATTGCCTCCAAATGTAGAGCACAGAAAGCCAAATAAGTAACGAAGTGTCTAGAGTAAGATTTTGTTCTGGAGTCTAGACCCATGAACTTGGATGGGAAAGTAATTAATTACGTCTTTATTTTCACAGGTCTCCAACTAAATACAGTATTGCTTTCAATTATGAATGAAATGCAGTGGTTCTAGCGGTACCTGTGCCTTGTCACCAATGAATATTGCAGATATTTTCAAATTACATTACAGTTGTTGCAGATCTTTCAAAATATCATTCATGCTCATCACTATTTCAAAATTATGGTAGTTACTAGACTGCTAGATCTTTTTATTTAATGTGTAGTAAAGAAGCATGTAATACTTTAAAATCTTTTGGTAACTTAAAAAATATAATTGGTTTTCTCTGTAAGTTTCTGTATTTTATTTTATGCATTTAAAGACAGTATTCTGAGAAGAGATCCATTAAGTTTCACCAGACTTCCGCTAATTAGAAATAAATATACTACTCCTAAAAAATTGCTAGCTGGAGTTGAGACCACTGTTTTCTCTTTATGACTCTCAAGATTCAAATGTTTTCTAGGAGTTTTCCAATTTCCTCCACTCTTTGGTTAGAACTCCTTTCTCCCTTTCCATAATTCTTCCTTTTATCTTCTAAGGACTAGTAGTGGATTCTTTTTTTTTTTTTTTTGCTGAGGAAGAGTCATGCTGAGCTAACATCCGGGCCAATCCTCCTCTGTTCTTTAGTATGTGGGCCGCCAGCACAGCATGGCCGCTAACAGAGCAGTGTAGGTCCATGCCCGGGAACCAAACCTGGGCTGCCAAAGTGGAGCGTGCTGAACTTAACCACTAGGCCGCCAGGGCTGGCCCTGGATTCCATTTTTTGTTTTCCCTTTGCATAAATTGTATATTCTATGGAGCTGAAGATTCTAGATTATTCTAGTTCAGTCATGTGTCCGTTAACGACGGGAATTTCATCGTTTGTGAACATTATAGAGTGTACTGTGAAGGAGAACAAAATTTGCTACCCATCATCTGTCTCTTTAACACGAGGGTTATTTTAGGCTGATTATTTTTAAGAAACAAAAGACTCAGAAGAAAGTTTTTCCTGTTATCGCCCCTTAACTGCCTATAAGAATTCAGATAAAAAAACCTGTCTCAGGAAGCGAGCTATCACCTTAGCATAACATCAGCTAGATGGTAGACAGAGGGACGTGGAAAAGCCTGTTTGTTGGGCTCGCCTCTGTGTTCTTCTGTTTCTGTGTGACCAAACGCACACTTGTTTTCTAAGCATTTGCTCCTTTTCACCTACCTGTGAATTGCCTTCCTTCCCTTTGAAGTCCCTGACTCTCCCGACCCCAACATCTTTTTTCTTTAGCTAAGGATAGTATTTAAGGTGAGGGCTGCTTTTTGGTGAGTTACTCAGTTTTCCTGGGTTTCTCCCATGTATACATATTATTAAACTTTTGTTTTTCTCCTGTTAATCTGTCTCGTGTCAATTTAATTTTTAGACCAGCCAGAAGAACCTAGAATGGTAAACGAAAATTTCTTCCTCCTCTACAGTACATACACAAACCAAATGGTATAGCCTACTGCACGCCTAGGCTGTGTGGTACTAATCTCATGCAGTCCAGTGTGACTGAAACATCATTATGTGGCTCATGACTGTATTGAAGTTTAGAGATAAACACAGGATGAAACTAGGTCTTGGAGCATAACCTCAAGATGTGGAAGCAAGATAGGTTTTATAAGCCTATGTTTCTCAAAATTAGGTATGATGAGACTCAGTTCACTTAAATCTACCTGGGCATTTTAAATAAAACCAATTTAATCTCATGGAATATTACGAGTATGTTGGAAACTTCCCCATTTGATAAGGTAGCCTGTCTTTCATTTAGTATACTATTAATCCATTTAGTATGAGCTCAGCACAATTTATGAGAGTTATGAAAATATGTAGGATACTTATACTGTTCATTGGGTTGGGGGAGACACAATTAATGAAAGAAAAGTTCACAAAATGTCATGTTACAGTGTGCCTCTCTTTGCTTCGGAAATACTGATTTGTGTAGAATACCTGGAGGTTAATGCATTTTGGAATAACAAATATCAAGCATAGTTCTTATTTAAAAATACGTTTTATGCCAATTCTTTATAAAGCAGGGCTTAAAAATTCCAGTTCATGCTTTTAAAGATGATTTTAAAATTTGGGTACATTGAACCTTTCAAAAATAACTTTTACTTAATGCCGAGTAAATGGAGATAGCCAAAACATTTAATTCTTCTTTAAAGCTCAGTCATTTGAGGGGCCGGCCCGTGGCTTAGCGAATAAGTGCTCGCGCTCCGCTACTGGCGGCCCGGGTTGGGATCCTGGGCGCGCACCGACGCACCGCTTGTCTGGCCATGCTGAGGCCGCGTCCCACGTACAGCAACTAGAGGGATGTGCAACTATGACATACAACTATCTACTGGGGCTTTGGGGGGAAAAACAAAAAAGGAGGAGGATTGGCAAAAGATGTTAGCTCGGGGCCAGTCTTCCTCACAAAAAGAGGAGGATTGGCATGGATGTTAGCTCAGGGCCGGTCTTCCTCACAAAAAAGAAAAAAAAGCTCAGTCACTTGGAAACTGGGTTTTAAGTCCCATCTTTATGGCTATTGAATATTTTATGCACATGTTTACAGGGTTGATATTGGATATATTCATTTCATAAATGCATTTCATAAATGATATTGGATAAATTCATTGCATAAATAAATTTCATAAATTCAGTGGTCTTCTGAAACACTTGACCATGAAATTTAGTCTTTACAAGAGTATTTTATAGAAGTGCGAACAGCCCGTTTACCATACTTTGTTGTTGTGCCCCACTTTCCGTACTATAGATCTGTCCCGTAGATTCTGCTCTGGTTTGGGACTGAAGGCACTCATAGTTTCACAGTAGTGAGCACACCTGGACACCCCGTGGGGCAGATGATTTATTCTGGAATCCCTTTGAGTGTTGAAAACAAATTAATATTCATGTATTTAAAACTTTTATACATAAATTGCCCTGTTTACATTTTGTTTTCAGTGGCTTCTATTTCACAAGTTTAATAGTTTTTAAAGTCACATTTTAATTTTTTGGATAATAACTGGAATATGAGTAGATTCCTTTTACAAAAACTTTTTTTTTTATGAGGAAGATTAACCCTGAGCTAACATCTGTTGCCAATTCTCCTCTTTTTTGCTGAGGAAGATTGGCCCTGGGCTAATATCCATGCCCATCTTCCCCTACTTTTATATGTGGGATACCTGCCACAGCATGGCTTGATAAGCATGCGCAAGTCCGTGCCTGGGATCCGAACCTGTGAACCCTGGGCCGCCGAAGCGGAGCATGTGAGCTTGACCTCTATGCCGCTGGGCCAGCCCCTACAAAAGTGTTTTTAATATGGAAAATTTCGAACACAGAAATCTTTTTAATACCATGCATTTCTGGCATTTGTGTGAATTTCATGTCACTTATTGGTGTCTGACTGCCTCGAAACATGCAACACTAGCATTGCACCTTCCTTGCTGGAGCTCCTGTCCCGGAACCTGGAGATTTGAACATCCCAGGGTTCTGACATTTGTAAGCATGCCTCTGGTTTACTAGCAAATAGGAAATTAAAAAATAAAAATGGAGAGTATAGATGACAGAGGGAGAGGAGAGGGAGAAAGAGAAAGGAGGAAGATAATAAATGTTGCTGGACTAACTGGCTTCCTCTGCCTCCGGGACCAGGACCCCTTGGAGAGGAAGAATTGCTCCTGTTCCTGCCGAGAGCTGTCTTCCCCCTCCCCCTCCCCCTCGTTACTGGGGTCGGCACCTAGGAGTTCTCCTTCTTGATTGTTACTTCCTCTGTGTTACTACTACCTGAGTATTTAGGCTGTGTGAAGGAGGGGCTGCTTTGCATCTGTATGTAAATATAAGGCTTTCTCTAGAAATTCCAGGAGCCCATTATTGCAGATTAAACAGAAAAACAAAATCAGCCATGGCTGTCACATGGCTTGTTATTGTTTCTAACCCGCAGCAAGGATTTTATCAATGTTGTCTACTTTTTCCATTTTATTTTATATATATTATGTACCGTTTAATATTGTAGATTACTATTTGTTGTCTCTTGTTTTTATTTTTTAGAAATACTTCTACCCAATGATTTTCCTAGTTCGTGAAGTATTTCTTCATTTCTCCATTTCTTTTAACCGTTTTTCCCTAAAACGGCCTCTTTTAGAGCAGAGATTTCATTTGGTCCGTACTGCTCTGTACTTGCCAAGCAGAAGCAGAGAGTTGTATGTGTGGTGCTAAGACCACACAGCAAAGGCTTTGTCTTGCTGCCAGAGATCAAAAGGGAGGTCATTGTAGGTGATGGTTGTCAGCACAGAAATGCTACCCACTTAAAAGGGTAGAGAAAATGAATGATGTTCGAGTTGACTGATGCAGTTATTGCTGATTCAGTTCTAGAAGCCCGAGTTATCATCTCATGCTCTGTGGTGTGGTTAAAAAGCCCCATCCCTGCTTGGTGTTTAAAAGGTGACAGAGGTATTGCTGCCAAATGTTGATGCTTCGTTAGCTTGACATTCTTGACTGATAGGCTGACCATATAATTGACTGTCTAAACAGATGCTTTTGAGAGTGAAATAGGGTTTACTGATGATTATTCTGAGTAATAGGTGTAAACTAGACTGTCCCTGTCAAACCAGGATGCACGGTCACTTGACTTACTGACCAGTTTTGTAATTTCCTTTTACAGAGGATGAGAGTCATGCTAAGATATTCGTGACTCCCAGTGATGAGTGTTTTGTGGCTTATCCCTAACTTGGATAAGACGGTGTCTGATTCAGACACATAAAGGCATTGACAATCGGCCGAGAAGAGTAGTCAGAAGAGATGATGCTGAGTCAGAGCTCCTGTGAATAGTGGTCTGTTTAGAGACAGACCTAGAGTCCGTTCCGAGAACCCCCCAGCTTCTCGAGTGGCTGAATCGCCCATTTTATGTGTGAGCTAAGTGTGATTTGAGCTGTGAATCAGGATTTGTCAACACTCAGGACCTGGCAGGCGTCCTACCCTTCTTCACAAGAACTCAGAAGGGGGTCTTTGTGCTGCCCTCTCCCCCCAGTGAGAAGAAGGGTGATGAAAAAGGCTTTTTAACTTGGGTCCCATTTTGAGTGAGTGGAGAGTTATTTTGGTCAGAGTCCTCTCTTGCTCCTGGCCGGTGTCCCGCCCCATCCCCCCTCAGTGGGTCTCATGGCCCTGAATGCAGAAAATATCCTCAGCAGCTAGATGCTCTGAGTAGAATGCCTGGCAACTTCTTCACTGTACGGTAGAGGAGTTGTTCTGTTTGTTTTTAAATGTTCTGTAATGCTAGGTTAAAATGCATTTTTAAATGCAATTTTAAAACTATTTTAAAAATAGATTCTTTTTGCTTTTTCTGCCTTCAGAATTCTTCAGTAGTATAAGCATTTAAATAAACAAATCAAAAGTAACGTTTGTTAAAATGTGTCTTTTTCTCACAATCTGGAATTTCATGCATACTGTATATATATTTTAAATTCACTTGATTTTCGAAGGCATGTTGGGTAAAGTACCAATTACCTGTACTATAGTTATAGTCAAACCTGTGCATTATATTCCCTGGTTTTCTGGTACAACCTCTTGGAATAACCTAGATAAAAAGCTGGTTACATGCTGATATTTTCAGTCTGTGTGGCCTGAATTTCCAAACTGATCATTAGATACTGCCTGGAGCTTCCTATTCTCATGGGATTAAAAGAGACGATTTTGAAGGGAATAGGGCAAAAGAAGATAACTGACTTTAACCGCTGTTTCTTTAACCGTGCTGAGTATTGAGTTCAATGAAAGCTGTCAGTATTCTTACCAAAATAAATAAGATTTGCTTGCTTTTTTAAAAAAATGTAACCTAAATTGGGCTTTTGTAAGAATCTCATGTTTAGCTTTAAAAAAAAAATCACAGAAGTAGGACATGTGTTAGAACTATGTGATCTTTGAATATGAGAATACAGATAGGTAGTTTTAATTTTCCTTTGAAATTTATTTTACATCTTATTTAAGGGGTATAGAATGAAAGTTGGTATTTTCTACAGATACCATATTGTTCTGAGATGCCTTAAAATGTGTGAGAGAACACTGAAAAGGAAAAGTCCTTCCAGACATTGGTGCAGTCGAAATTGTGTTAGTGCCTCTCTAAAGGTTTTGGCATCTGTTGAAACTGAGGTTGGAGCTCCACTCAATGCTTTATGGATACTGCAAGGCAAGCAGGCTGCTTCACTTGAGCACAAATGAGTCTGGGATCTGGTTCTGTCCCCATCAGCTGTCATTAGCTGCCCAGAGATCCCGGCTCTGGTCGTTAGAACCTCACGGTCATTCTCTGATCTGTCCACAGATTCTCAAATTGAGAATCTATGAAGACCCTTGTGCCAGGTTGCGAATGGCTGTGGGCTGGCCCGTGATCAGGCGGGGGTGTTTCTGGGCCAGGCAGTCCTTGAGATGGCCCATGGGACCACTCCCACGGGACCTCTGTCTGCCGTGGCCCCAGGGCAACTGCATTGCAGAAATCACTTTTTCAGGGCCATTTCAGTGTGCTCTGAATACCCTGGCTTCCTCTTGCTTTGCTTTATAGACAATATCAGGAGTATTTAAAGACAAATTAGAGGGTTTCAGCCAAGTTTAGAATCTGAGTGGATAGCATAAGTAACTGGGCACGGTGGAAAGAACAAAATCAGAAGAGAGTTTCATGTTCTGGCTCTGCCACTTAAGGTGTGTTGGCACATAACTCCTGTTTACTGAACATGTGCTCTGTGTAGGGTAAGAAATGGGGCTCTTTGCTTAGCTGTTTTATATCTACGTGGAGCCCCTACTGAGCCATTTCTGTAGATTATCTCAAGTGCTCCTCTCAGTGTCCCTCTGATGTATGAATACTGTTATTCTCTCCATCTTATAGACGAGAAGGCTATAAACCAAGGCTCAGAGACATTAACCCACTTAATTTGCTGAAGCTCACAAGGCTAGTAAGTGTAGAAGTGTTGGAATCTAGACCTGGCTTGGTGTAACTCTGAAGCTTATTGTGTTCTTTTTTTTGGTTCTGTGTTGCCTTCCCTTAGTTTTAGTGTTTCTTCCAGCTAAGCTCTCAAATCATGTGGTGTGAGTGGAGACGTATGACCAGGGTATATGGAACAAAGGATGTATACCTGGAGGCTCCAACCTGGTTAAGATGGCACAGAAAAGAGGAGATTCTGAGTGTGGGGCAGATTGGGTTGGAGGTGAGCAGTGGCTCAGGGCTGGTGAGTGGAAACAGGGGCCAAGGGCCTTTCGTGGGAGACCCCTCTCCCGCGAGAGTGTGACTTTGAATTCCCTGGGACACGGCCTGTCTGCACCTGGCCCTGGAGCTGATCATCCTTTCTGGCAGGAACTGGCTGGTGTGTGTGACTGGGGAGGTGGGGAGGCGCCAGGTGGGGTCAAGGGCATATCATAGCCAACATGGCTTCTTTGTTAGTGACTTCACTGCCTCTCGTCTGGACTATGTGGTCACCAGGAGGGGAACCAGAGTGAGCTTGCAATCAGTGTCACAGGGCGGGTTTGAGACACTAACTCCAGGGTACAGATGAAGAACACTGAAGTTGAAATCCTTTTTGGGATTTATCTTATTCCTGATGTATATTAGTGGTGTCCAGTTTTTGCCAAAAATGTGTTTTGGTCCGTGAACTTTGCACTGTGTATAAATTTTTGTAATTACAGCCTTTTAGGGAAAGTTATACCATTTTGCCTTTGTTTTCAAGAAATGATGTGACTCAAGGGCTCATGACAACCATACAGTTTAGAGGTTTGGCAACTTGAACACCTGAGCTTCATTTTCAATGAAGAAAGACCTTGGGAGGTTTCTTATGGCATGGGGCAACAGAAAAAGTGAATAAAAATAATTGTTGGAATCATTTTTGTAAATTGCAGTATTTAGCAAGTTTCTTGAGCCCCAAGCAGAGAGCACACCAGTGAAGTGGGGCGACCTCATCCTTTTCCTAGACCCGAGGCTCGGAGCTCAAAGAATGACTGCCACAGGCCAAAGAGATGCCTCAAACTTGACGGGGAAGAAATTCCTAAATGTAAGCATAACTTTTTATTTTTAATCACCTTGTCCCTTATTTTTAGTCTTTTCTCTCCTGTCCCTCCACCTCAACACTCTTTAAAAGTTGAAATCTCTTTCCCTAAAACCTCACTTTATTCCAGTTTTGACTGTTGGTGCCCAAGCATCCACAACTGCAAATGTTCTTTCTGCTGAGCCTTTGAAATATTTGAAGACAGTGACCGGGTCCCTCCTGGCCTCAGGCTCTTGAAACACCCACGCTTTTCCTCACTATCCCTTGGTAGCTCCCACATTTCGTACTGGTGTGGATCAGAGAATCCCAGGTCTGACCTTTGTGACCCACTGCTCTGACCTGTTCCTGTCAGAGCTCCGGCTCATAGAACTCTCTAGAATGCCCAGTGTTTTTTGTCCCTTTATCTCCTTTTTTTCACCCAGGTCCTTCCTGAGTTGTATTGACGAAAAGAATATTTTGAATGTCGGCATGACTTTACACATATCATCAAATTTCATCTTATTACTTTTAGTTCTTCCTGTTCAGATCTTTGGATGGTATTTTTTTTTTTCCCACCCGACACAGTAATGATTTCTCTGAGCTGTGTGGTCTGAGGATTTGATAACTGGGACTTCTCTATCTTGTGATCTAAGTCATTGCTAGCAAGCTCCAAGGAGAGGGGCCCATCCGTGAAACGTCTAGGCTCCTGCTGTTTGCTAGCTCCTTTACCTGTCAGGCTTGGTGAGAAGTGGGGACACATTCTACCAGATGACCCCCTTCGACTTCTGCTGGTATCATCTTTAACCGAAACAGCGCCTTGGTCCCTGGATTAATATCAGTCCCTGGATTGCCCGATGGAGATGCTTCAACCTTGGGATAAACTTATATCTGATAGAGACTGTTGTCAGCAGGGGTGGAATAGCGAAGTTTTCAAGGCAAGGAGACTGTCTTTGTTTTAGAAGTGTTTGGCTTATCAACTGCAATATAGTTTCTTCTTACTTGCCCACAGATATGGCTAAAAACCTCCCTTATAATAATAGAAGTGTGATTAAATGACGGTATAAATTCTATGCCTTAATTTTGTTAAGGATTAAAGTATTAAAATTAGTGAGAAATTTACATGTAGAAGCTTGGTCTGTGAGAAAATATCATTAATTAAGAGGGACAGTGTTATACTTTATGACTGTTTCTCTATGATTAAATCTTAGGATTTTTCTACATTTTGTTTTTCTTCCTAAGAAATTACCTATTGGAAAGCTCACTAGCATTTAAAAATTCACTGAATTTCTCCTGACAGGTGAAGTGCTCCCTAGGTATGAATTTGGAGTTCTGATGACTTTTTTAATCCTTCCCTGATTTTCTAGAGGATTAAGAAGGAAAAAGGGACCAAATACTTAGGAGAACCTCTGCTTTGCCATTTACCTCCATCTAGAGCAGAGATGGCAAATACAGGTGTTTACGCTCCTCCCTCCAGCCCCTGACCGGGAGCCATCAGTCCTCTGTGGCACTTCTCCTTGGAGCCAGGGCAATCTCCTTGTCCCCCTCAGCCTGCAGGCAGCACTGGGGTTGATGACAGTGAGTCTTAGGGTGGAGCCTAGATGTCCCCTATGATCTGGGGATGTGGGGTGTCTTCCATTAGGGTGCAGAAGGATGCCTTCTCCTTCCTGCTTTCCTGAGGCTAATCATGTGCAGGTTTGTTACTGCTCTGCTGAATGAAACTTTCCTTAATTTCCCTCAGCTGAAGGCCGTGACTTCTAGTCTCTGAACTCGGGCAGCTCTGTGGTACTTAGGTTGTGCTAGTGCAGTAATTTTTGTGATTTGTCTCCTCTCTCCATCAACCAGATTATGACTTAAACATAATCTTCAGTTATTGTTAGTGCCATTGAGTTGATTCTGACTCCTAGTGACCCTGTGGACAGCAGAACGGAACCCTGCCTGGTCTTTTTGCACCATCCTCTCACCTTTCGGTGCTGTATCAGACAATGCTCTGCTGCTATTCATAGGGTTTTCATGGAAGTGGGTGGCCAGGTCCTTCTTCCTAGTCTGTCTTAATCTGGAAGCTCCGCTGAAATCTGTCCATCATGGGTGACTCTGTTGGTATTTGAAATCTGGGTGGCATAACTTTTAGCATCACAGCAACACAGCCACCACAGTATGACAACCGACAGACGGATGGTATGGTTCCCTGACCGGAAACAAACCCGGGCCCTGGTGGTGAGAGTGCCGAATCTTAACCACTGGATCACCAGGGCTGGCTTCTTCAGTAGTAGGAGTTCATTAAATATAAATAATAAAAAAATATCCTTGGGGACTTGTTTTTTAAAAGGATGTTAAAAGACATCAATTTATTAAAAAATGTAGTCTTTTGGAAGAATTAATGCATCCCCTAAAGGTTACTAGTTTAAACAAAGTATTGTTAAATATTTCTTTCTTTGACCAAAAAAAAAAAATACCCCTCAAAATAAACTCTGAAGAAACTCTCAATAATTAAAAAGAGAAAACAACCATTTCAACACTTAACCCTCAGAGTCTCATTTTTTGTTTTCCTCCTTAATGAGATTGGTTTCAAACTTGGGCTGAGCAAGACTTGGTGCTGTCTCCCCTTCCCATCTGCTGATGAAGGCACCAGGGCACACAGGTACAGCTGCAGCCGTTCCTGGCTGCACTTGCAGGACCTCCAGAGGTTGGTTGTTGTGGCTGGGGCCCTGTGGGACAATGTCAATTATTAACCTTCGACAAACAGCGACTGTTTTACTTTGAATTTATTTTCATGGTAAGCGTTTTTTTTTTTTTTTTTAATTTTTTGTTTATTGCAGTAACATTGGTTTATAATATTGTAAAAATTTCAGGTGTGCATCATTGTACTTCTATTTCTGCATAGATTACATCATGTTCACCACCAAAATACTAATTACAACCCATCACCACACACATGTACCGAATTATCGCTTTCACCCTCCTCCCTCCCCCCTTCCCCTCTGGTAACCACCAATCCAATCTCTGTCCCTATGTGTTTGTTTATGGTTGTTATTATCTACTACTTAATGAAGGAAATCATACGGTATTTGACCTTCTCCCTCTGACTTATTTCACTTTGCATTATACCCTCAATGTCCATCCATGTTGTCACAAATGCCTGGATTTCATCGTTTCTTATGGCTGAGTAGTATTCCATTGTGTATATATACCACATCTTCTTTATCCACTTGTCCCTTGATGGGCACTTAGGTTGCTTCCAAGTCTTGGCTATTGTGAATAACGCTGCAATGAACACAGGGGTGCATGTACCTTTACAGATTGGTGTTTTCAAGTTCTTTGGATAAATACCCAACAGTGGAATAGCTGGGTCATATGGTAGTGCTATCCTTGATTTTTTGAGGAATCTCCATACTGTTTTCCATAGCGGCTGCACCAGTTTGCATTCCCACCAGCAGTGTATGAGAGTTCCCTTCTCTCCACATCCTCTCCAACACATGTTGTTTCCTGTCTTGTTAATTATAGCCATTCTGACGGGCGTGAGGTGATATCTCATTGTAGTTTTGATTTGCATTTCCCTGGTAGTTAATGATTTTGAACATCTTTTCATGTGTCTGTTGGCCATCTGTATATCTTCTTTGGAGAAATGTCTGTTCAGGTCTTTTGCCCATTTTTTAATTGGGTTGTTAGTTTTTTTGTTGTTGAGATGCATGAGTTCTTTATATATTTTGAAGATTAAGCCCTTATCAGATGTATGGCTTGCAAATATCTTCTCCCAATTGTTAGGTTGTCTTTTCGTTTTGTTGATGGTTTCCTTTGCTGTGCAGAAGCTTTTTAGTTTGATGTAGTCCCATTTGTTTATTTTTTCTATTGTTTCTCTTGCCCGGTCAGACGTGGTGTTTGAAAAGATGTTGCTAAGACCGATGTCGAAGAGCGTACTGCCTATGTTTTCTTCTAGAAGTTTCACAGTTTCAGGTCTTGCATTCAAGTCTTTAATCCATTTTGAGTTAATTTTTGTGTATGGTGTAAGGTAAGGGTCTACTTTCATTTTTTTGCATATGGCTATCCAGTTTTCCCAACACCATTTGTTGAAGAGACTTTCTTTTCCCCATTGGATGTTCTTGGCTCCTTTGTCAAAGATTAGCTGTCCATAGATGTGTGGGTTTATTTCTGGGCTTTCGATTCTATTCCATTGATCTGTGTGTCTGTTTTTGTGCCAGTACCATGCTGTTTTGGTTACTGTAGCTTTGTAGTATATTTTGAAATCAGGGAGTGTGATACCTCCAGCTTTGTTCTTTTTTCTCAGGATTCCTTTAGCTATTTGGGGTCTTTTGTTGTTCCATATAAATTTTAGGATTCTTTGTTCTATTTCTGTGAAAAATGTTGTTGGAACTTTGATAGGGATTGCATTGAATCTATAGATGGCTTTAGGGAGTATGGACATCTTAACTATGTTAATTCTTCCAATCCAAGAGCACGGAATATCTTTCCATTTCTTTGTGTCTTCTTCAATTTCTTTCAGCAGTGTTTTATAGTTTTCAGTGTACAGATCTTTCACCTCTTTGGTTAAGTTTATTCCTAGGTATTTTATTCTTTTTGTTGCAATTGTAAATGGGATTGTGTTCTTAATTTCTCTTTCTGCTACTTCGTTGTTAGTTTACAGAAATGCAACTGATTTTTGTATGTTGATTTTGTATCCTGCAACTTTACCATATTCGTTTATTACTTCTAAAAGTTTTCTGGTGGATTCTTTAGGGTTTTCTATATATAAAATCATGTCATCTGCAAATAGTGACAGTTTTACTTCTTCCTTTCCAATTTGGATCCCTTTTATTTCTTTCTCTTGCCTGATTTAAGCGTTTGTTTTTTAAAAATATTACCTAAGAGGACATGGCTTGTAAAGGAAAGATGGATCCCAAACTTGGAAAGTACACAGTTCTTACTCCAGCTCTCTTTGTGCTCTGCAGTTTATTAACGAGGACATCTCATGGACCTTGACTTCCGAGTTCCTAGCCAGGCGTGCTGCTTGTTAAGAGCGTGCCGCTTGTCCAGGTCTACTGAAAATCCGGCCGGGTGCTAACTGAATGCCTCGCAGACTTCATCCTGTGGGGATTTGGAAATGTTTTTGTTAGAAGAGCTTCGCCGCTCACCTTAGCAGCAGCAGTGTTTTGGGAGTTGAAGGGAATACTGCACACTGTTTGTGTGTTCTCTCAGCAAAGAGACGACTGGCAGCTGCTGGAAACACTGCATCCTATGGCTGCGAGGCTGCCCCTGCTCCATGGCCTCTGTCCAGTCGTCGGGTCACAGAGCTTTGATTCTGCAAGATGCCTTTCACTGTCCTCTGATCTGCTAAAGGCACTTGACAATGTTGTCGAGGCTTTCAACTGGCGATTTTTGTCATATTGAGGCATTATAAGGCATCGGTGTGCTGGAATGTGTTTGCATTTACTTAATATTAGCTCTCTATTACGATTCAGGGCTTTATTGGTTTGAAGGAGTCTTATTTCCCTTGCCAACTGTTATGTTCTCGGATGATTAGCCCTTGTAGTTTTGGAGGAGAGATTGCGTCTTAGCATCTTTTAAATATTCCTGAAATAATCTTCCATTGTAAAGCACTTGTTCTATCATGTTTCTTTTCAGTATGTACTATATGGGCAAAGTTCTTGGTATTTCAGGAAAAAAGTTGAAGTTAGTTTAGTGGGAGTGAGGGCACACACTTCTGGGTTGGGTTTTCGTCCTGCGTTCTGGCACCCGTCAAGCGTTGCTGTGCTGCCTGAGGTTTCCATGCTTTCCTCCGTCAGTGGTCATCTTCCTGGTCATGAGCTGCTTTTGCCGTTCTGAATCTTCGCCGAAGACTGGACTTGTCCTGTGAGCAGCCTGCTTTCGTACTCGGTGCGACCCCTGTGCCAGGCCTTGGCGGGGTTGCCGGTGCCTCGTGTGCAGGGGCCACTCCCGCCCCCAGTGGCTCACCGACAGCGCTGGTTGTAGATGGACCTCCATAGTGAGGAATGTACAGTATAGTCTGTTTGTATGAATGTACCCTGTAGCCCTTGGTTGTTCAAAATTTTCACTTCATAAAGCTTGTTTTTAATTTAAAATATTAAAGATTTTTGTGGACCATCAGGTCCTGGTTTTTGTGGGTGCATGTGATAACAAAAAGCACCTAAGGGGTCGTGGATGTATTAGATTTTGTCCTGTTGATGAGTATAGTGAAATGTCCTGTTGATAAGTATGGTGAAATGACAAAGAGGAATAGACATATTTGAAAGCTGGAAAGACCGTTTATTTAAAACCATTAGTGATAATTATTTATAGTAGACCTTACCATGATTCTAGTCATGATTTAAAAATTATGAGCTGCTTCTGCCCCATGTACTTAAAATTTTTTGCCCAACATTCACTACAGGATTTTCACACCCAGGGTTCCTATAGTTTAGACTTTCATGGGTCTAGTCAGGGGGTCATTGCTATGAATTCCAGTGATTCTACAATTTATTCTGAATATTTGTCAGTGCTTTTATGAGCCCAGTATCTATCTGTATCAGTATCTGAGGTGATGAGTAACTATAGATACTATGCCTTTGTGAAATTTTTGTGCATCTTTCAATAGAGATGTTTATTTAATGTGTTAATATCTCCTCTCCCCAATGAAAAGCTGTTATTAACCCTTTGGTGTGTCCTACAATCTGTAGCATCCTGAGCCAAGGAAATTAAAAAAAAAAAATGATTTGCTGATGTACTTCAGAGAAAAATGGAGCAATTTTTTTAACTTAGCCTTGGAAACGATTCTCAGGCAAATGATCAATAGATCCTGGTATAGCCGGCTGGGCGTAAGTGAGACTGTGTGTGTGTGTGTCGGGGGTGGCTGGATTTCCCTAAAATGTAGGTGGACTGCCAGATCTCAAAGACATTTTAGTCATTTTCAGTGACTGAATTCTGAACATCTGGATCTTCTTTCCCATAAAATTAAGGCTCCTCTCTCTTTCCCTGCTTTCTTCCCTTCACCCACTTCTCTCCTTTCCTTTCTTCCCCTTATAAAGGTTAATAGTGAGTGAGTGTTCCCAAACTTGAAGCTAAAACAGCATTATGGAGGTTTACAAGAGAGCCTGGTCCTGTTTATTTTTTACATCCAAATTGAATCCTGAAGACTACTGACATCGACGGAAAAGTAAATACATAAAAACACTGATGGTGCATGTCCTTCCCGGTCCTAAGTGGGATGGACATTCTGCTCATGGTGGCCAGCTCTGGGGAACATTTGAAAGACATGACCAGCATATAAGGCTATTAAACATGGCAGTGAGAACAGGTCTGCTTGTCATTGAGCGGACTCCCAGGCCCAGATTGGCCACCATCCCCTGGTGGAGTCCTGTGTGCACGTGGCCTTTGTGGGATGCAGAGATGGCCCCCTGGCTGAGGAGC
Source organism: Diceros bicornis minor (assembly GCF_020826845.1). Taxonomy (NCBI): domain Eukaryota; kingdom Metazoa; phylum Chordata; class Mammalia; order Perissodactyla; family Rhinocerotidae; genus Diceros; species Diceros bicornis. Next base: position 50,375,589 of record NC_080759.1, on the reverse strand, counting down.
CGGGAGGAATTGGGGGTATTGCTGTTCTCATGACAAACGGCTAAGAAAGGGTGAGGAGAGGCTAAAAGATAGGTGGAAATAATGATGGAGAGAAGACAGCAGGGGAAAAAGACCAAATTGATGGGAAGGTGGTGGGTGAGTGACTTCTGGGACACATGGGGAAAAAATATAAACATATTTTGAAGCTGATTTAATTGATGAGAAGTAGGCTTGCCTGAATTTGGCTAATTTGTGACATGTATTTTCATTAACAAATTTAAATGAAGCATTTATTTTTACCACCAATTGGAAAAAAAAGCATTTGCCTATTTATTTAGTCTTCACTTTTGCCAGGTATGTTTTTAAGCCTTGCATTTAATATCGAACCTTTTTTGTTGCCTTGCCTAAAATTCTGAGTGTACGTTAAGCAGTTTGTGGCCAGTAAGAGAACTTTTTTTTGTGTGTGTGTGTGTGTGAGATCAGCCCTGAGCTAACATCCGCCAATCCTCCTCCTTTTTTGCTGAGGAAGACGGCCCTGGGCTAACATCGGTGCCCATCTTCCTCCACTTTATATGGGACGCTGCCACAGCATGGCTTACCAAGCAGTGCGTCGGTGCGCGCCCGGGATCCGAACCAGCGAACCCCGGGCCGCCGCAGCGGAGCGCGCGCACTTAACCGCTTGCGCCACCGGGCCGGCCCCAAGAGAACTTTTAACAGGAGACATAATTGCGTCCAATGTTTGTTTGGTGGCCTAGTTTACTTGTCTGTAGTTGTTCTTTTTTTTTCATTTTATTTATTTTCTCCCCAAAGGCCCAGTAGATAGTTGTATGTCATAGTTGCACATCCTTCTAGTTGCTGTATGTGGGACGCGGCTTCAGCATGACCGGAGAAGCAGTGCGTTGGCGCGCGCCTGGGATCCGAACCCGGGTCGCCAGCAGCGGAGCGCGCGCACCTAACCGCTAAGCCATGGGGCCGGTCCTGTAGTTGTTCTTTAAATCCCTTTTTCCTACAGGTGGTCTGATGTAGCAGAGGGAGCTTATTTTTGACCTACTGTGTTCAGAATCCTTTGACTGAATAAACCCGACTGTGGACAGTGTGAGAACAAGCCCATGGTCTGAGGATACATCTGTAGAAAATCTGACTGCAACATGCAGAGAGCTGTCTTGTTCCTGTTACAAATGGGTTGATTTCTCTCATTTGCAAAGTGAAATAGACAACTCTTCCTTCCTTGAGGATTCCTTGAAGCTTCCCCAACCTTCCCCAATGAACAGCACCCTTATGGAAGGCAGACATGGGGGGGAGGGTGAGGAGTGTGAAGCTTTTTCTTCTTCCAATCAGAGAAGACTCTTTTGCTGTTTTCAGTCCCTCGGCCTGGGAAGAACTGCTGGAAAGACTGATTCCTAGTTGTACCCTAGTAAATGTTTTCAAAATATTTTTTTAGGCAGCTTGAGACCAGGGTGTTTTGAATAGCTTGTTAAACAGACTTGTAAGAGGTAGACCCAATTAGCACTACTGAGTGGTGTTTAAATGTTGACTAGATTTGTGAGACTTTGCTGGAAAACAAATTGCAGACTTGAGTTGTGTGACATTTTAAACGAGGTTTTGGTCCTTAAAGTCACTTTTCCTGAGCTGGAGCTGAACCAATTTCTCCCTTGTTTTTCTTGTCTAGTCACCAAGCTTTCAAGCTGGAGGCCGGCCTCCCCGCACTCGAACATATTCCTTTTTTAGAAATAAAAGTACCTGGCCTCTATGATACATAACTGTGAGTCATCCAGTGGATTTTAAGAACTATAAAAACATGCTTCAAGATAGTTTTTCACGTTGTTCCAGAGCACAGTCTAAATTTGGACTCATTTGAAGTTAAAGTGAAGGGCTGTATCGTTGGTGCCCTGACGGAACATTCTGGTTGATGCTCCTTTGATTGCCGTTGAGGGGCAGGGTCAGCCTCGCCTGGAGGGAGGCACTGGGTGTACTTGCATTCACTTCTGAAATGACGGCCTCTCATTTATACATCAGTAACCGATTTCTGATGTTTGATACTTTGGACATAAGGCCTCGTGGTTTTACCATGTCAGTGTGAGCCAATTCTCTGTTTTCATGGTGGATAAACCCATGTTTATTTAAAGTTTCATGTTAATGTTTAATAATATTTGGGCACGTTAGACAGAGCATGAGTGCTTGGTAATACCGAGATGTCTAAATGTGGGAAAGTCATGAGATGAAAAAGTTACTTGGCTAGAGCAGCCTACAGCGATGAATGAGACTTGATAGTATTTTATGGAATGTCAGTTTTGGTCTTTCTTATGTGTCTAATTATAGTCTCGAATACAAGAAGTTGATAAGTACTGGAATGTATTATATGCTATTTCCCTCTCCATTTTGAAATGTAGAGTATTAACAAGGACTGCAAAGCTGATGCCCAGCCAACAGTTAATAGGGGCAGTAAGGATTTTTTTGAAAAAGCGAAAGTTACCAGGTGATTTTTGTTGTTGTGTTGTTTTGTTTTGTTGGTGGTTGAGGCTCAAAGGTACAAAGAGAATTGCCCTTCCCGCTGTATTACCATGAAACTGTCAGCATTTGTGTGGTGGGCTTTGTTTGATTCAGTTTCATTGCCCACAGTCCTTAGCACGATATCTGGCATATAATTGGCTCTCGGTCAGGGTGTACCTTTGAATCTGTGTTTTTCAAAATCATTGGACCAAGGAGTGAGTCTGTATAGCAGTCACAGTCAGTCGCATTTAATCTGAACAAATTATGTGTCTTTTGTTGTTGGAGTTTTTGAACTTATGAACAAAAACAAACATTTTTAATGAGATTTGACATTTGAGTTTTTATTTCAAATTGATTCCATGTAGAACTCCAATTGAGTAAAAGATGATATGAATGTTTGTTTTATACAGAGTGCTTTAAGGGATTATTGTTATTTAGATGTTACATTTTGTGAGGTTTCCTGATTATTAAAATGATGTATTTGCTTATAAAGCAAGGACAGAATGAGACATGGGGGAAGGAGAGGAGGAAGGAATTATTAAAGTAATAAGAGAAAGGCTTATGCTTTTCTTACAGGGATAAATGTGTTCTGTCATTGGTGTTTTCATTTGTTCTGCTGCTGAGCCAGTTCCGGTTGAGCTGGGAGCAGACTCCACTCTGTTAGATTTGCTGATAGGAAGCTTGAATCTGTCTTTGCTTTTTTCATAATTATAACCTCGCTTTCTCCTCGCAGCCAAGAGGTTAGCCTGGAACGTCATCAGGATGCAGTGTAACTTTGGATTTGTGAATACAAATTTTATAAAATCATTAGTGTTTTATTTGTGACATCTGCCAGGTTATGCAAAATAAAGAGTTTAAAACACATTTTGGTGAAAAGGACAAACTGTGCACTTCTTGGAGTTGAGTAAATATTTTGTGATACAGTTTCAAGTGATCTTAGAGTAATTATAATGCCAGCTCACGCTTGCTGGGCACCGACACTGTACCATCTGCTTTCCTCAGGGCAGTTCTCCTTGCCTGTGTTCCTTTTTTAACAAATATACTGTTAGCCCCACTCCACAGATGAGGAAACTGAGGTACAGAGTAGTTAAGTGGCCCAAGGTCTAGAGTTAAAGGATGGGGTGACTTGAACCTAGATCCTGGTCCATTTATGTGACCACTTAGCTATACCTGTTTTAAACTAATTCAGTAGACATGAGTATAAATTAATACAATTTATTTTTTATGTGATATAAAATCAGACCCATTATTTTTCGTGCCTTATACAAAGTCTAATGTTACCAAAGGTGTTTCCTATTTTTGACTGGTTTTTCTGCCCTCATCTTCGTCGTCTTCCCTGTGCCATTGCTGATACCCTGTGAACAGGGATTGTAAAGGAGGGGAAGGAGGCAAGCCCACGAGTAACAGCTCTTGGTTCCATACAGTTTTTCCTTCTTTACCCATTGATGCTTTCCAGCTTTTCTGCTGTAATTCCTTACCCCTTTCCAGGTTTGTCCTGTGGATCAAATCCCATGTTGCCTGGGAATGTTTGGGTGGGGAGAATCTGGTGATGTAGTTCAAACAGAAATACTGTGAAATGAATACTTCAATAAGCCCATACACTTGTGTGCACATTAAATATATTTTTAGCAGTTGAGCTTTGGCTCATTGTAGTGAAAATGTTTTTCCATGAATAATTCTTTAATGTTGGTCTTGGATTTTTCCTACGGATGTTACAAGTTTGGTTTTGGTTTTCCCTTGAAAAACTCATATAAATTGCCAGTTTGGTATAAGAGTTATGGAATCACATTACTTTTGAATTATATTTATTTCTATTTTTAGTATTTAAGCTTTTTTCTATTTTAGTAGTATTGTAAAAATGTCTACATGTAAAATTATTCTGCATTAAGCCCAAGCTTTAGTGAGGATATTAACACATGATGTGTAGCATTTGTCTACTTTTCAGTATCATGTCTGGTACTTCTGCTCCCAGGGTTTGATGAAGCACCTAATACCCTTAATGTTATATTAATTATCAAATTTGGACTAAAATCCCTAGCCCAACTGCAAGTGGGTGTTTCTGTAGAATTTGGATTGGAGAGGGCCGGGAAGGGGTTAATCCTGAAAAACACAGCAGTGGCAGTTCCCCTTTATCCTAAGTAAGTGTGTGGCCTGGGAGAATGTGTTGGATAGTTTCCATCTTAGGTTGTACACATGACCAAGGCACTATATAAATTCACGTATGAGTGCAGTTAATTTTCATGCTCTCAGGAATGTATTTTGTGCCGTTTCCGCCAGCCTAGGCATTAAAGAGATCTGTAGTTCGTTTGGAATTGCAGAGAGCTGAGGTGCTGCTGATCTGAACATCTTCTGAAGTTAGTTCAGATCTGGCACAGACGACTGGCCTTTTTTGGTCAACAGAGCTAGTTTACGTAGTAGTTAGTGAATGGATCCATGGGGAGAGAAAGCCACAGGCTTGATCTGAGGCTATTAATTTTGACTAGAGGGAAAACAATCTATGTAGAAGGATTGCTTTCCTGATCAAGGGTGGCCATTGCAAACCCATGGCCCTATTGGAATACTAGGCCAGAGGGAGGATGGCACAGGGCAGACCTGTCCATTAGTAGGAAAACCATTCAGTCGTATAAGGAAGCCTAGTTAGTGACAAAGGTAATATCACCAAATTTAGGCAGTCTGAAGAGAAAAGGAACATTATCCATAAAATCAGCCTCTTACAGAAATATTTAAAAAACAGTATTGGTGCACCTGTTTGTTCATAGGAGATCATTTAAAAAATATGTGTGTACAAAATATGTCTATTCCTATAAGAAATCTGAGTCAGTTCAAGGAGAAATTGTAGTTGGCACCCTTGACTCTTCATGCTTGTGTCCTTGCCGCAGACACATGTGCTTTTGTAGGCTGGGGCATTGCATTTACTCAGTTCCTGCCTGTTTAAATGATTCAGGCACATGAGATTTTGGTATAAATATTTCTTTAATTCACTTGCTCTGTCTGCCCTTTATTTGTTTACTTGAAGACCGACTCAGATGCCTGGGGCAGTGACTTGTGAAACTTCCAGTCTTTTGCAAATACCTGGTTCTCCTGTCTTTGAAGAACACTATATATTTGTTTGTTTGTTTGTTTGTGAGGAAGATTAGCCCTGAGCTAACATCTGTTGCCAATCCTCCTCTTTTTGCTGAGGAAGACTGGCTCTGTGCTAACGTCCATGCCCATCTTCCTCCACTTTATATGGGACACCGCCACAGCATGGCTTGACAAGTGGTGTGTTTGTCCACGTCCGGGATCCGAACCTGCGAACCCCAGGCCGCCGCAGCAGAGTGAGCGCACTTAACTGCTACGCCGCCAGGCCGGCCCTATATATTGTTTAATTCCTCCTCAAAAGGAAGTGAGTGGCTGGCCTAGTCTACTCAGAAGTATCTCAGGACAAATTTACATACACACCCCTTCATTTGACACCGGTGGCTTTTAAAAAGGAAGCCAGATAACACTGCATAATAATTTAATCAGTTTGATTCCACACACGTGTTCCTAGGCTTTCTCTCCTGAATGAGATGATAATACTCTTCCCCTGAGATTGATACATATATAATTAATTAACTAGCCCAGCCACTTCTCCTGGAAAGGGGGGAGCAGTAGGCAGAACACTGGAGCCCCTGCAGTCGCCCCTCCCCTCCGCTGGCAGGAAGGATACAGGACATGAGAGGCCCTGCACCGAAGCTTGTGGACCAGCAGTGCTGTCCACTGTATGACTGTGTCTGGGCCGGACCCCGTGCGGCAAGGCTGGTATATTAAAGTTCTCATAGTATTTATCAAAAAAGCCAATTTGACGTAGTTGGCATATATGTATGTTGCACTCTGGCTCCATAAACATTGAAATGATTTTTTTAGAAATTATTCAGAAGTAAGTTATCGACCACAAATCACTTGCCGGCATTGCAGTGTGCACTTAGTACTCTTCTACCACCATTTTGAGAATGGGCACAGCAAACTGTCCACTTTTTCATTATTAACACATAGAGTATAATTTATAATGTCCACACAAATAATCCATAATCAATCTATAAATCAAAATTGGGGTGAGTTTATTATATGAGCCAGGTCTGAGGACCATAGCCCGGGGCCTTCCTTCCCCAAGGAAGGAAGGGTGCCGAAGAAGTGAGATGTACAGAGTGGTTATATACCATCTTGGAACGAAGAGCTACATCACATATGACAGGAATATCTCTTTTACTACTGTCATGAGATGCTTAGCTGGCACAGCAGGTCAGAGGTCACAAGGTGAACATAACAGGTTGGTAATTAATCCTTAGTTTCTAGGCAGAGAAATGCCCATGTAGGGGGAGGTGACATCCCTATCTTTAAGGGCATCATTCTTGTCTTTGGGACATTGTAAAAGTTTAAAGCAGTTGTACAATGCATCCTCAACAGGCCATGTCAGGCCTTTCTGGAAAAACAAGGTCGGGCTGAATTAGTTTTAAACCAAATGGCTTCCTCATATACTCCAGTGTATCCTATTGCTTTTCATTTATTCATCAATATTTTCTTAGAAAAATGAATAAATTATAGGTGGAATGAGTAGGAAAGTTCATTCTGATGATAAAGTAGACAGGAATCAGGACTTAGAGAAGTAAGCCACAGTCAGGAAAGTTGCAGACTGGAAAAGACAATTAGTAGAAAATTCTTGTGGTTTTTAATCTATCTTCCCAAAGCTAGTAGACCTGCCTCTTCACCATGAAATCCTGACTTTGTTGATTAACCTCTTTGTATTCAATAATAACTCTAAATAGCTTGTCTAGTTTCTCTCTCTCTCTCTCTTTGTTTTTTTTTTGTGAGGAGGATCAGCCCTGAGCTAACATCTGCCAATTCTCCTCTTTTTGCTGAGGAAGACTGGCCCTGGGCTAACATCCGTGCCCATCTTCCTCTACTTTATATGGGACGCTGCCACAGCATGGCTTGACAAGTGGTGCATGGGTGTGCGCCCGGGATCTGAACCGGTGAATCCCAGGCCGCCGCAGCGGAGCGCGCACACTTAACCGCTTGCGCCACTGGGCTGGCCCCACTCTCTCTCTCTTTTTTTTTTTTTTTTACATTAAACATATTAGGAGATGCTGACATATCAAAGATGTGAAAAAAATAGAAGGAATTTAGAAAGAGTAATAAAGACTAGAGTTAGGTGTTAATGCATGCTAACGTGAATAAAATAAAAAGAATTCAGAAAGAATGATGCATCTAATCTTCAGAGATAATGTGGTTGCGTTGTAAAGAAGAGGAACATATGCAACATTAATAATAATAATGACAATAATGATGGCAATAATAAAGAATATTTTCATTAATTAAGTTGATATATACATTATCTCATTCAATATAAAGGAAGTGTCTGTCAGTAACTTCTTGAAAGCCTCAAGTAGGTTACCAAATAATTTGTTGTATAAACTAGAATATTTTTAAGAATGAGAGAGAGTGCTATTAATAACTATGCTGGACAGCAGGTGTAAATCAGAACTTCCTATAAGGCAGTTAATAAAAAGAATATAATAGGACTCTGTTTATTCACTAAACAGATAATTTTGGCCTTTCCATGAGCATTTACAGGTCGAGAGTAGAAGAGGGAAGAGTTTGCTTAATAGAAGCAGTACATCAGCTTAATGAATTTATCTGGTTTGTTATTACATTGATTGAACTAAAATTCTCTATAGACCTTACCTATCCTCAGAGCTGAGTTTGGAGTGCCCTTAAAATTAAAGTTTTTAAATCTTGAGTGTGGTGTTGATTTATTTCTGTGGTGGTTTACAAGTTAGAAATGGTTACTTTGTAAGGCATAGTTTACTTTGAAGGTAAAAGAGTGATTATAGTTAAGGCAAAGTGCCATATATGGCATTGTTCTTAACAGCTTATGAGATTTGGAGAACTCTGGATATTTTAGAAAGCTCTCTGCTGGTGGTGGGAATGAAATGGAGGCCCTACTGGGAAGTAACTCAGAACTCTGTGTCAACAATTGCTCTAATTGCAAGAGTTCAGATTTGGAAATTTTGTCTGAAAAACTGCATTTCCATGCAGCTTCTATTAGTAACAATTTGAATTTATGTTTGTTATGTGATTCATATTTTTGATTAAAATATTTTTATGCAGTCATTAAAATGATGTAGGTAGGAGAGTAACACTATAATAATAATAAATACTGACACAGAAGGATGTTCACGATAAATAAGTGCATCAAGCAATTTATCAAACAGTATTGTTATTTGCTTCCATTTTTGTTTTAAGAAAAAGTATACTTGTGGGCACACATATACATATAAAATAGTGCAAGGATGTATTACTAAATTTAACTGCTTATTTGAGGAGTAGTGGAATTTAAATTTACTTCTTGCTAGCTGATGATAAATTGACCAGATTTTCTGTTCATGTATCCTTTTAAACTATGAAAACATAAAAATTAACCTTTTTCCTTTTTATAAAAGTGGTGATCTGTATTTGGAAGCTGGTTAGTTCTTTATGTTCAAGGTGGTGTTTTCAAATGATGGAATCTTTCACTGTCATCTGATTCTTGTGGTCAAAAGCAAGAGATAAATTACTATACATCATTCAAAAAACGCTTAGTACCCAGTTAGGCAGTCGTCTGGTTGGCGCATGTCGTGACCATCGGGCCCATCATCATCCCTCAGGTTCTTCCAACCTCAGCCGTCTGAGCGTCTCGTCTGACAAGGGCTGCTTTTTGATTATTCCCACATACATTTATGTGACTAATCTATGTGAAAGTGGGGAGTAAGACCTCACGTACATTCCTACAGCCTCCACAAATTCTATAGGTGAAGGTGATGAGGATGAGGATGCTGAGTCTACTGAAAATCATGCTGACCACTTACTGTGTACTCTTTACTAGAATGTTGTTCTAGGAATTCTGCTTAAATAAACAGCATGCATAGGTATATGCTTGAATATTTAGGCATTGCCAGTGGCAGAGTTGACATGTTACATACCGTATGGTATATCTAGTAGAGGAATGCTGTTTGGCCTTTATGGAGAATGATTTAGATCTGTATTTATTTTTACAGAAAGATGCCCACTATATACATACATATATGCATACATATGTAAAACATATATATTTAACTTTTTATTTTGAAATAATGCCAGACATACAAAAAAGTTGCAAAAATTGTGCAAAAAATTCTACATACCTTTCACCGAAATTTCCCAAATGTTCTTATTTTACCACAATCATATCATTCATGTCCCCTTCTTTCTGTATTTTTATACCAAATAAAATATCTCTTTATCTATGTAATCTATTATTATCTGGACAAACCTTTTTTTCTGGAACATTTGTAATTAAGTTATAAACATGATGCCTCTCTTACCTCCAGATTCTCTTCCATACTACAGTAAAATTATCAACATCAGGAAAATCACATTGATTCAATGCTACCATCTGATTTACAAACCTCACGAATTTTGCCACTTGTCTCAGTAACGACCTTTGTCTGGTACAGGGTCCGCTCCAGGATCACACGTGCATTCAGCTCCATCTCTCTTTAATTTGGAAGAGTTACTCAGTCTTTACGTGTCAGGACCTTGACAGTTTTGAAGAATACAAGCTAGCTAGTTCTAGCTAATTTGTTGAACATCCTTCAATTTGGATTTGTGTGATACTTCCTTGTGACTAGAATCAGATTATCATTTTTGGTAGAATTCACTTTGCTATGAAAGTGATGTTGTATTCCATGCATTTTATCAAGAGACACACAGCATTGATATGTCTGTCCCATGACTGGTGACATTAACTTTGATCACTTAATTAAGATGGTATCTACAGTCTCCATTGTAAAATTAATAACTTTTCTCTTTGTAATTAATGAGTATCTTGGGATTTTCTTTGAAAATATGTAAATATAATATTTCATTTCTCATCATACTCTCACTCGTTAATTTTGTACCCATTGATGAGTTTTGCCTGAAACAGTTACTACTCTGGTATTTGCCAAATGGTAATTTTCTCATTCTTTCACTTAGTCTTTTTTGTTTTGAGGAAGATTAGCCCTGAGCTAACATCCATTGCCAGTCCTTCTCTTTTTTGCTGAGGAAGGTTGGCTCTGGGCTAACATCTGTGCCCATCTTCCTCTACTTTATCTGGGACGCCGCCACAGCACGGCTTGATCAGTGGTTTGTAGGTCCGCGCCTGGGATCCGAACCTGCGAACCCCAGGCTGCCGAAACAGAGTGTGCGCACTTAACCTCTAAGCCACCAGGCCGGCCCTCACTTATTGTTTTGTTAGTTGGAATCCTACTGTAAGAAAGAGCTTCTCCTCATTTACGTATTTATTTACATCAGAATAGGCTCTCGTAGATTCTTATTTTATTCTGTTGGTTGTAATCCATTATTGTCATTATTTTATTGCTCAAATTGTTCCAGGTTGGCCAGTGGGAGCCTGTTCAAGCTTGTCTTGAGCACTTTCTGTCCTTGTCCTGAGGACTGTCTGAGCACTTCCTGGCTTTTTCTGAACACTTCCTTACTTTTTTGTCTCTTATGTTTTTGTTGGGGGTGGGTGTGTGTATGAGGAGTCACTGTTCTACTAGATTTTACCTAAGCTTATCCAAGTATCTGTATCTATATACATTTTAAAATCTCTGAGCATTATGTAAATGTTAGTGATGGACTCTGGGTTGTGGGATTACTGGTTATCCTTACATTTTTCTGAAAAAAAAATTGGCCATATAGCATGTTTATTACTTTTATCGTAGGAAAAAAGCCTTTTTTAAAAAACAGCAAAGATTTGTCATGATTGAAAATCACACACCTCTAAGTCTAACTGAAATTGTCATGCATTTTATGCCTATCATTTGGGAGCATTTGTGTTTTTCAGGACACTTTATATGTGAAATGGAGCACTGCCACTAAATGCTGGTCTAAGAACTTGAAATAATTATTCTACCTTTAGAAGTTAAGAAGTCATAATAACCTATGCTCTGACCCTTTCTTATGACAGATGAGGCATCTGGTGCCTTGCTCAAAGTCACAGAGAGTAAATGGAGAGTAAATTTGATGTTCTGGCTCTGAGTCCAGTGTTCTTAGAAAACCCTTCATATTGTTTTCATTTGTTTGTTAACCACCTTCTAACTACAAGGTACTATATGAAGTGTTCAAGAGCCTTAAGCTTATTTAAACTTGCATATGCCATTCATTGGATAATATTCCAAAGCTTTATATGTAAAAGTTATCAAAGTCCATTTGGCTGTGGTTGATGATTAACAACTTCGTGACTCTAAATTGGTTTCTTGGTAGACCATAGTTGTGAAATGCTGCTCAGTCTACTGCTTAGCGCTCACCTTGTAATTACATTGTTATTCTGCAATTGTAAAAACATAGTTAGATTGAAAGAATGGAGGGCTGGTCAATTTGTGCCATTTATTTAAATTTGTAAACTTTCTCTTGCATAAAGATGTGCCTACTAGGAGGAAAAAGTCTACTCATGCACTAAGTGGCATTGTAGAATGTCACAGAAACCTTCTCTGACCCTCCAGAGTTGCTCTGATTCCCCTCTCCTACCCTCTCAGATCACCTTGTCATGGTTCCTTGCACTCACTGTGGTGTAGTCACATAGATGTATGTATTGAGATGCTTCCTGTCGGTCTTTCCCCAGCTCTGTCCTCAGCTCCAGGCCCAGCGCCTTTCACAGCAGGAGTGCAGTAAAAATGAGAGTGCCCTTTGCCCTGTCCAGTGCTGTCTTGTACAGGTGGGGCTCCTCTTGATCCATATTTCTTTCTTTATTTTTTTTTAAAGGCCGTTTAAAGATCTGATTCCTAAAGCAATTATGTCGTTAGTTTGGTGGCAAGCAGTGGTAACTGTCTCTAGCCAATGATAAGCATCTCAGATGGTAACACTAGTACATATTTGTGAAAAACTACGAAGGGTCTGAGTTTTTTTACCCTACTTGCAAGCCCAAAAGTTTGCCTGCCACAGTTTGGTAGGTGCTGGCATAAGACTCAAGACTTTTGGGTCAGAGACAAAGGACTTCTGTTACTCGTAGTAGTAACAGTAGTCATGGTATCAGCTTTCTTTTGCACCAGTTCTCCTAACCCCCATTCCCACAGGGTAAAATGCAGAAGGCCAGTTGACACTTGTACACACAGTGGGTTGTTACAGGAGAGGTGCCCAGAACTTACGGTACCCAAATCTTTTATACTGTACTATACGTATGGCTTCTCTTTGCTCTGAAGAGACACTCTTTCTGTCTTCCAACGCCGTAACCAAACCTGCTGTTTTCTCTGGAGAGACACACTGTTTCTATCTTCTAAGTCTGTTTGCTGTAAAAATATCCTTGTAATGATGGCTTGGAGCAAAGATAGTCAGTGCCTCTGCTTGCATGCTATGTAGGATCTCAAGAGAGTCCTGGAAAATTGTCTACCAACAATAGGCATTACGGAAATTTAGAAAACAAAAGAAAACAAAAGGACAATTTTCCAGGACTCTCTTGAGATCCTACATAGCATTCTTCCCCATCCTTAGGTCATAGCTTAAGAAAGCAATAAGAAAGTCACTGCAGTCCTGCCACTCTAAGATAATCACTGTGAAAGTTTTAAAATACATGCTTTTAGTGTTTTATCTCCATAAATATAGATGTTGTATATAGCATATATTTCATAAAAATTGGCAGTATTGTACATTCTACCTCGTAACTTGATTTTTTCAGCTAATACCAAATTATGTCCATTTCCCTCTTCCTGTCACCTAGGTTCTCCTTGACATGGTGAAGCATCTTTGCTCAGTCTTCTGGTCCCTTGGGCCCTGCTCAGCATTTAATTGTACTAAGTATAGAATCAGAATTTTAGAGATTCAAGAGGTTTCAGAGCATTTGGTCCAACCCTTTCATTGAAAATGTTACTGCTTTCATTTAACATAATTACATTTCATCTAGACCTTCTGGAAGCAACAATACAACCTTAATACGGAACTATAATGTTGGGAATTTGGGGCCTTGTAAGAAGTTGTTGGGTAAGCTGTATTGCTTGGATGTTTCTATTCCTGAGGTTGTACCATAAGTATGAGGGCCTTTGCATTAGGCTCTGACTAGGTTCTGTAAACCTGGGGTCTGGTTCTTAGAACCTCTTGACCCCTTTGATCTTGCCCAGTCAAGCCCACAGTTGACTCCTGTGGACTGAACTCCAAGGACCACTTGTGCTTATACCTGTAACCTCAGAGCCCCTGTGGAACCAGACTGGGGGTTCGTCATGAGACTAAGTGGTGCAGTCTTGGGAAGTACTTGCCCAAACAGGAGTTGGTTTTAAAAATTATTCTTCCAGTCAGACTCAAATCTTGGTAAAGAGTAGCGAGATAGTTCATTTCCAGACGTGTACTTCTCTCAATCTATTAAAAACTATCAAAGAAATCTTTTCTTAAAAAGTACCCCACAAACTTGCAACTGGTGTTAAATATTCATATTTCTAGGTTTCATTAAAGACAGTTGTGAGGTATTTATATAAATAGAATTTGCCCTGATTTAAAAAAAAATTTAGTACTATTAGATTTTGGATTAAGGCAGAATTGCTAAATATTCTTTTGAATGATGTCTTTCTTTTGAAAAGCACAAAGATGTGTTATCTTGCTTTCAAGAAAATATTATTCTTTGTTGAATGATTTAAGCCTATTAGTTCTTGGAAAATTATAACGATCTGCTGCCTTCAAGCAGTAAAACAAGTTCCAGCTTCTTCTACTAAGAAGAGACTGTTGTTCTTAAGGATTATTTCGACTCCTGATGTCATTCCATTGACCTGACTTTATGGAGACGATATCCGAGATGCTTGTTGGAGCTGCAGCATTATGTATTCTCATGACCAGCTCTTTTTTCTGTCCCCTGCCACCTCCCCCTTTATCCGAAAGCAGGAGATTCATGGAGTGATGGCATGTTCACTACCAGAGTTTGGCTGGCCTTGAACCTCTAGAGCCTCATTTCCAGTTGGCAACTGGAAGTGTATTTTACCTTTGATCTGATCATTCCCTTTGCTGTACCCGTGCCCAGCCTGGAAGTTGGGCAGAAGGGGTTGGCATGGGCCTATTAGACCTGTTAGACTGGGTCAAGACAGACTGGAAGGAGAGAACATAGCCAACATTGGGGTGGCCGTGGAGTGCCCAGGGTGAATGGTGGTGATTAGGAGGCCCACCTGAAGGAGCATCATCCAGGGGTCAGAGCACAGTTCTCCACTCACTGACTAGAGCAGGGTCGTGAGAGCAGTGCCCTGGCCACCAGCCAGTGGTTCAGACCTGGGCTCTGTCCCTCTATAGGGCGGGAGAACCAGCTGTGGCGACGGTGTCTTCTGGGAGGTAGATGTGTCCTACGCACTTTGCATCTTGTGTCATTCAGTCAGGTGGCCCTGCCCTCACAGCGATCCATAGCGCCTTCACTCTGATCATGAAGGACGCTCCTGCCATCCCTCCTGCATTCTTCCCCATCCTTAGGTCATAGCTTAAGTGTCACTTGCTGTAAAAAGGTTTCTCTGGCCCTTCAGATGAAGAGACTCCCTATTAGACACTTTACAGGATCCTATCTTTAATTTTTAATTGCGCTTGTCACTTGAATTGGACACTTATCATGTTGATTCTGTGTTTAGTTTCAGTCTCTCCTGCAGGACGGGCGTGCTTCTTGGGGTAGGGACTAAATGTCTGTATTTCATATCTGGACTTCCAGGACCTAAGACCTGATGGCACCTTGTCAGTGTCTAATACATGTCTGCTGACTAAGTGGACAGGGTTTAGAGATCCCCACCTCGGGCTTGTTTCAGCCTAGAAATCGGTGGGCTGAATCTGCAAGTAGAGAATGAAGGACTTACCGCTGCAGAGTTGCTGAGGAGGCAGATACAAGTACAATAAGGGGAGGATCTTAACCGAAAGATACTGGGTTTTGGGGTTCATGGTACATAAGAGAGCCGTTTGTCCAATAAACAAACTCTTCCTTGGTTTCTGCTTTGGTGTGGTTACTGGTGTTAGATAATATTTTCAATTTCACTGTCTGAAAAAATCGCCTATTTAGTTTGTTAATTTTTCTTCTCTTTTGTTAAAAGGCTGAGTTTTTGCTTTTTTCCAAGTTAGCTGTAAGTTCCATTTCCAGGTTTAAATGATGTTTCAGAAAATCAGTATTCTTTCAAAGATAACTGTGTCCAAAAGGAAAACCTATTTCTGATCTACTGTTTACTTTTTAGAGTAATTTAAGAAGATTTTGCTTCTTGTTTTACCATACAATAAAAGTACAATAAGAGTTAAAATTGTACCTAAGCCATAGCAGTTTTTAAAAAAATTAAAATATGCTTTTTTAAATAGAACTTTTGACATGGAGTTGATTACAGATGAATACATTCCATTTTACATGTAATACTTTGCTCAAGTCATGTCCTGTAGTTTTTAAGAATGTTTGGCTGCATTATTTGTTAACTTTGAGTCTTAAGTGTAACTACTCTGCTAACAGAACCTTTTCCTGGAGGAGAAGGAGCTGTGGTCCGAGATGATCTCTTACTTGGATAAAGGGAGAGGTTCTTTTTATTGCTTCACTTATTCAGATTTACTTTGAAAATATTAATGAGTTCTGCTCATTTATTAATTCTGAATAAATTGCTTGTTTTTCTTAAAATACAATTGTCTGCAAATGACAAGACCTACATTAAATAAAAGCAGAATCACAGAAGTGATTGAAAATCTGGGCCCAGAGGTATAGGTGGACCTAAATGGAAGGCACATTTACTTTGCTTTGACAGTTTCAGAAAAAAAGATAAAAACGAGTCCTGTTATCATCCTGTGCACATAACGTGTAGCCAGCCCAACATTTCTAGGTCATTCTAAAGCCCTATATACAAGTAGAAGTAATTTAAAATACCATGGCTCCTGTTGTTAATACCAGTATCTCCATTCTAGTCATTTATAATTTTTATTTATGATATTATTTATAATTGTTAAGAACCATTCAGTCAGCCCGTGGAGTCATGAGAAGTAATAAGTTGTTGTTTTGAGGCACTAAGTTTTGAGCGGTTTGTTTTGCAGTAATTAGATACCTGATATACCAGGTATATTCATAACTTTTTTTTTAATGGAGTCACCAGGTTTCATTGTTCTATTCATCCATACTTGGCACTGAATAATTTACTTGTTTCCCAAATTCTAATCTGTTCTGAAAAAATAACAGTTTATTGCATTAAGAATTTTCTAGAGAATGTGCCACAGGCTATAATAGGCAATTTGAAAAGAGAGCTTCCAGATGGCTGTGAGCACTGGCAGCGCTTCTGAGGCGTGTGGTGGAATAGGTCTATGCATCCCGAGGTGATTACTCTGATGGTGACCAAGCTGGCGCACTCATTTTCCCATCTTCGTTAAAAATAAATAAAAATAAAAGGAAAATAAACAGCTTCATTTCTTGTTTCCAGAAACATCCCCACCCCCAGGACTACGAAAACCTTGCAACCACGATCTTAATTTTGACCGAATTCTTCAGAATGGAGTAGGGAGGTGATACTTTGCAGAACGTTTTCTAGTCAGATATTTCTGGTTTTGTATTTAATAGTGGAATAATATTATGAAGACAAAGATCTTGTATTCAGATTACCTTTTTATATTCTTAGTATAAAAAAGTAATAAATTCTAAGAAGCAATCTTTTTTAAAATTTTTGTTTAACTGTCCAGCGTGACGCTCTGGATCCTCAAGAATGTGAGTGGGTCACGGAGGGACATGGTGACCCAGTCTCTCCAGGAGAGTCCAGGGTAGGGGCAGCACGTCCCTGTCCTCTGTGTGAGAGGGGCTCTGCGCCGGGGAGCTTCCGTCCCTCTGGACAGAGGTGCTGTCCCGTGCTGGAAGCCGTGTAAGCCCATGCATTTTCTCAGCAGGTGGTAGGGCGGGTGGGTGCAGGCAGAGGGCTGTTGGAGAAACACGAGAGGGAGTGGAGTACAAACTTCAAGGAGGGAGGTGAGCTCTAGTTGATAGTACAGTAAAACTGGTAGTTTTTTCATTTTGTTATTGTTACATTGCACTTCAGAAAACATCTGGTGCTTTTAAGTAAAAGCAACAAATGTAGGAAGGACTGCAGCTCTTTCTAGGATCTTGGTGGATGCCTTGAATGTTTCTAGACCTTGATAAAAGTACTAGAACCTGCTATACTGTAGCTATAGAATAGCTATAGACTTTTAAAAGCTCCTTATGCTTTTTATTTCTTGGTAAATGTTCGTTTGGAATTGTATGTCTTGTTTGAAGCCAAAAAAGTGTCATCTGTGGTTGTGCACCTGCTAGATTTTGCCTTGACCTCACACAGTACAGTATTGATTTTGAGGGCACCGGCCTGTCTTTTTCCTGCAGAGGTAGTTTGGGAGCTGAGTGGAGGGAGCGTGGGGCTTGGGGTTCTGGGTTGCCAGCCCTGTGGGGTTCATGAGAGGAAGGAGAGCCACTTTCCTTGGTCAGTGGGCACAGAGGAGGAGTGTGACTTGTTCTCCTTCCTTTGCCAGGTCGTCTTTGTCTTTATGATCGTTGGCAACTTAGCCATAAGCAAGGTCACCTCTGACACCTCTGGCTACTGTAGGTGGGCAGTCATTGTACAGGCAGAGTGGGGCGGCACATCATATGGAAATGGGCCCTCAAGGACACTGAGAAATGTCCAATAAAATAGAGATTTGGAGAAACGAATGATACAGTGTCATTTCAAACAAAAGATTTGGGGGAAGGGGTTGTCTGAAACAAGACTGTTGCGATGCGTCCTGTCTCCCATTACACTGTCGTTGAGATTTTTGGACACAAGGATAAAATAGCAGATAAGTGTAGCATGGAGCACTGTCCTGAGGGGCTGGTTTAGAGTCGTGACTCTGACCTGGGCAGGTTACTTCCTCTCTCTTTGCCTCTGCTTCCTCACTGTAAAATGTGGACAGTAGTAGTACTCATGCATAGATGTTGGGATGATTAAATCACTTCCTAGTGTAAAGTGCCTACAACAGGCCCTGAGGCCACATAAGCATTGTATACATTTTACTAATAGTCTTTGTCAGGGGACTTGATCAGACTTGTTAGAAGTCTGGTGGGCGTGGCATCACCCCTCTTTAAAATGTTTACTTCCAAGCTCTCTTCCTGCTCTCTGCGTTATCGCATGGCTACACTAGAGACAGATGTCAGTATTTGTGGTGCCAAGGGACGTGCCCATGGATTAAGGAGGGTATAGGATTTTGTTGTCCTAAATCATCAGCTCTTGCTGGAAAAATCCAAAGCACCTTGTGTGTAAGCTGCAGCTGCAGGAAGTGTTTGCTTTGGGGCCTGAGCTCTGAGTAGGTTGAGTGGACTGAGCACATCCATTGCAGGCTTCCTTGGCTATTTCTTTTGTGGACTGGAAATTCTTTGGAAAATAGAACATGTGATCCAGAGAAACAGGAATTAAAAATTCATCAGCGTAATGAAGCTGCTGTTTTATTCAGAAGTACTCACAGCAGTAAACAGTTTAGTTCCTCAGTGTCTGAAGTAACTTTACAATTAAATATGCTGTTCATTACACTTGATTCAAAATGAAGGTCTCTCTTGTATCTGAAGTTCATTGGCCAAAGATAGAAGGCTAAAAGCTTCTGGCAAAAATGGGAATCTTCCAGTTGTAGTTGTGATTCAATTTAACATGAGACACTGCATGCCACACTCCGTAATAACTCATTAATTTTTATGATCTGGCCAGTGTGTTGTTACAAACACAACGTATAATAATTACTAGTATTCTAGAGCATACTAGTTTTTCCTTTTAAAATGTACTCTTTGGAAAAAGAAACTTCTTTTTTTAAAAAAGTAAATATGCTGCTCAATTCATCTGGACTCTTGCTGCCATCTTGAGAACTTTGCGTCCTCTGCACTCAGCTTGTGGCCAAACTTTCCAGATGTTTCTCATCCTCAGAAGCTTCACTCAACTCTTTTTCTAACCATGAGGCTCTCCGAGGACCTACCGCCCCCTTGTCTCTGATGTCCTGCTAACCTCCAGCGTGTCTCTGGCTGCCGCTTCTATTCTGGCATTCACGTAGCCTGACAGTTGGCTGCTTTGCTCCTGAAGCTTGTCGTTCCGTTTCGATGATATCTTTGGGTAACATGTGCATGACTACAGTACATGTTCATTGCTGGGCGAGATGGAGCCTACAGTTTGGAGTGTAGCATTTTGAAACCACTTTATTGTATGTTATTCCTGAGTACTGCCAAAAAAGAAGAAAATAAAACTCTCTAAAATATAAGTACCTATCTGCTGTTTTGGTGTATATCTGTTGAGGCTTTTCTCTTTCTATTTATGTTTGTATGTGTGTAACTACATAGAAGCATATTTTTTAAAGGGGTCATTGTGCAATACAGTTTTATCTTTAGTTTTTTTCTCTGCCAAGGAACAAATTATGGAAATAGATTGCAAAGCTAAATGTAAAACTATAAAACTTCTAGAAGAAAGCATAGGAGGACATCTTTGTAATTTTGAGTTAAGCAAAGATTTCTTAGATAAGATACAAAAAGCATGAACATCAAATGAAAAAGTTGATGAATCGAGTATCAAAATTTTAAAATTTTGCTTTTTAAAATATGCCGTTAAGAAAATGAAAGCCGTAAACCAGGAGAAAATACTTGTAAATCGTATATCCCATAAAGAACCTGATCATATGAAGAACTTGTACAACTCCTTAATAAAACACACAACCAAATTGAAAAATGAGCACATGATGTGAATAGATATGTCAACAAAGAAAATATATGGAGGGCAAATAAACACATGGGAACATGTTCAATATTGTTAGTCAGGAAATTAGGAAAGTACAAATTTGAACTATAGTGAAATACTACTATCTACCTACTAGAATGGCTGTAATGAAAAAGACTGACAGTATCCAGTGTTGATGAGGATGTGGAGAAACTAGAACCCTCATAAATTGATGGTGGGAATATAAAATTGTACAGTCATTTTGGAAAATAGTTCGCAGTTTTTAAAAAGTTTAACATACGCTTACCATATGAGCCAGCAATTCCAGTTCTGGGTATGTGCCTCCAGAGAAATAAAAACATATGTCCACAAGAAGACTTGTATAAGCATTACTCCTAGTAGTCAATGATGAAACAAGTCTGAATGTCCATAACCTGGTGAATGGATAAATAAGATGTGGTATATCTTATCCATACAATGAAATTCATCAATAGGGAACAGATTTCTGACACATGCCACAAAAAGGATGAACCTCAACAACATTATGCTAAGTGCAAGAAGCCGGACCCAAAATACTACATATTGTATGACTCTAAATTTACCGTCATGTGTCGCTTAATGAAGGGATACATTCTGGGAAATGCGTTGTTAGGCGATTTCGTTGTTGTGTGAACATCATGGAGTATACTTACACAAACCTAGATAATATAGCCTACTACACACCTAGGCTGTGTGGTACTAATCTTATGGGACCACCGTCGTATATGCCGTCCGTTGTTGACAGAAACATCACTGTGTGGCGTATGACTGTATATGAAATTTCTAGAAAAGGCAGAACTACAGTAGGACCCCCCCTTATTTGCGAGGGATACATTCCAACACCCCCAGTGGATTCCTGAAACCGTGGATAGTGCAGAACCCTGTGTATACTGTGTTCTTTCCTATACAAACATACCTACGATAAAATTTAAGTTAGGTACAGTAAGAGATTAACAATAACTAGTAATAAAATAGAACAGCTATACAATGTACTGTACTAAAAGTTACCAGAGATCTTAGCAACCTCAGCTTATGATTCTTTTTCTTTCCTTATTAAGTCAAGAACTTTCACCTTTTCACTTAAAGGAAGTGCTTTATGGCTTCCCTTTGGCATGTCTGAATAGCCAGCATCATTACTTTTGCGTTTTGGGGTGATTATTAAGGAAAGTTAGGGTTACTTGAACACAAGCACTGCGATACAGCAACAGTCGATCTGGTAACCAAGACGGCTACTAAGTGACTAACGGGCGGGTAGCTTATACGGCGTGGATATGCTGGACACAGGGATGATTCACGTCCCAGGTGGGCCGGAGCAGGATGGCGCGAGATTTCATCATGCTACTCAGAATGGTGTGCAGTTTAAAACTTATGAGTTTTTTATTTCTGGAATTTTCCATTTAATATTTTTTGGGCCACGGTTGACCTTGGGTAACTGAAACTGCAGAATGTGAAACTGTGGCTAAGGGGGGACTACTGTATAAAATCAGAAAGCAGATCAGTGGTGGCCTGGGCCGAGGGATTGGAGAGAGGATTGCCTGCAAAGAGCACAAGGGAACCTTTTGGAGGGATGCCAGCATTCTAAAACGGATTGTGATGATGGTTGTGCAACTATAAATTTATTAAGACTCATTGAACAGTCCGCTTAAAATGGGTAAATATTTTTAAAAATAGTGCGATCAAAATTTATCTGACAAATTGCAATTTAAAAAACCCTGTGCCATTTGCTGTTTCATTTAATTCTAAGAGGTAGATGGTGTACCCATTTTCCAGAAAAGGAAACTAAGGACCAGTGATGGTAAATGATTTTCAGGTCTCAGAGCCAGTAGTGGCAGACCAGGCGGCCACATTCAGGTGTCCTGACTGCAGCACTCCATCTGCTAAAATGAGTGAATTTTATGGTATTTAAATTTTACTTTGTTAAAATATCTCATGACATGTTTTAAAGAACATATCATGAACATCTTTCTATGCAGGAACTGTATTTGCCATCGTTTCTTAAAATTTATCTTGAAACATTTTAGACATTCATAAAAATAGAGAGAATTGGTTGTGACTGCCTGTGTACTCGTCACTTGGCTTCACGTGTCATCTCATGGCCTGTCTTGGTTCATTTCTTCCCTACCACCGGGATTGCTCTGAAGCAAGTCTCAGTCATTATATCGTTTCTTCTGTAAATAATTTAATGTATTATCATTGTTTGTAAATGATTGCATACTGTTCCATTGCTTGTACCATATGCATTAAACCAGTTGTTGATCGTTGGTCATTTAGGGTGATTCTTACATATTGCTTTGGTCAATTTTGCTGCAACAGATACCTTTCAGGTAAATATTTGTGCCGTTCTCCAGAGCAGCGATCTCTTAGTTGAACTCCATGGCCTAGAAGAACTCTGGGTTGTTTGAGGTATTGTATGAAAGAACCATTTTTTTTTCAGTGCTTTAAAGTGTATTCTAATTTAAAAAGGTTTAACCAGATTCACCATAAAAGTAACCCTTGGGTAGTTTTGCTTGTCTAAGAACATGTGCGTCATGAAATAGCCCAACTATTTCTCTTTCTTTTGTTTGTAGTTGGTTCTTTGAAAACAAAGACGTTATTGGTACTCGTGGTCCCTCCACTGCTTTTTTGTTTTTGCTCACATTTGTGATTATAAGTGTCTTATGAGCAAAGCTATGAGTTTTATAGTGAAGGTCTTTTAAAAAATACCTTGTCATCCCTCGAGGCCGTAATTTAGAGTTGTTAGTCTTTCCCGTGTCAGGAAATTTTATCAGGCTCAGATCTTAGGGAAGAGAACCTGGGAGGGGTGGAGCACTGCAGTGCCCCCAGCAGACGGGTCCCCAGGGTGCTGGCTTGTCCCTTCGGCTCCTGGGATGGAGCACCCTGTGTGGGCCTTAGAGCCCCAGGGTGATGGAGGACCCCAGCGAGGCAAGGGAGCAGTTGGTCACAGGCTAGAGAGGGCGTGTGGGGTGTGGGGACCGAGGAGAGGGTGCTGAGTCTGACCAGAGCAGCTGGCAGACCCTTCTGTTGAGTTCTGAGGGAAGATGAGAAGTTAGATGATGGTTCTGTGTAGAAAGTTGGAAGCATGAAGTGGCATGATCATTTAAAGAAACCACGTATCAGTTCTGAGTACAGTATTTTCTCTAACTGCCTCATTTACAGATGGAGAAACTGAGGCCATGTATGTAATTGTTGAGTGGACCCTGCCCGGAACGGGATGTGTCCAGGTTTCCCCACGTCTCCCCCGCCCCTTGCTGCGGACTTCCTTGTTGACCCTGTTTGGGGCCAGTTGTCTGGCCAGTATATTTCACCTCTGACACTGCTGTCTAGACTTCCTTCAGCGTAGGCAGGCATTTATCAGAGCCGCTGAGGGGTCGCACTTTCCCAGGTCTGTGCGGACAGTTGAGAGGAGATCATTTTGCAGTATTTGTTACTGGCTTTTTTTTTTTTTTTTGGTGAGGAAGATTGGCCCTGAGCTGCTAACATCTGTTGCCAGTCTTCCTCTTTTTGCTTGAGGAAGATTGTTGCTGAGCTGACATTTGTGACAGTCTTCCTCTATTTTGTGTGTGGGACGCTGCCACAGCATGGCTTGATGAGCGATGTGTAGGTCCATGCCCAGGATCTGAGCCTGCGAACCCCAGGCTGCCAAAGCGGAGCATGTAAACTTAATCACCACGCCACCAGGCCGGCCTCATATTTGTTACTTCTACATCTCCTTACAAGCACTTTTTGAAGCAGTGTTTTCTTGTTTCATAAATGTTTGAGGGGAAAACCATGGAAGACAAAGGAAATAGTCTAATTTTTATTTCAACATGAATCATAGGTATTATCACTCTCATTTTTCATCAGTTATTAAAAGTGTGTGATTTTAAAGTGTCAACTTATTCTGTTCTGTTTACCTTATTGTCCAGTAGTTCTAAATTAGATTAAAGTTAAAATTTGAAGTCAGCAAAAATGAGGTCGATGTCAGAGAATGGTGCATTTGCAAGAGTGATGCATACACAGGAATGGCACATACATGAGAGTGGTGGATACACAAGAGTGACACATACACGAGAGTGGGGCATACACAAGAATGACGCACACACCAGAGTGGTGCATACACAGGATTGACACACACACGAGAGTGGTGCATACACGAGAGTGACACACACGTGAGAGTGGTGCATACACGAGAGTGACACACACACGAGAGTTGTGCATACACGAGAGTGACACACACATGAGAGTGGTGCATACACGAGAGTGACACACACATGAGAGTGGTGCATACACGAGAATGACACACACAAGAGTGGTGCATACATGAGAATGACACATACACCAGAGTGACACACACACGAGAGTGGTGCATACACGAGAATGACCCATACACGAGAGTGACACATACACAAGAGTGGTGCATACACAGAGTGACACACATGAGAAGTCTCTCTGTTCCCACTTTGTCCTTGCACTAACTTCCCTTCATTCCATAACCTTTCCTGCCTCCCCTTATTTCTTTTTTTTCTCCTCTCCTTTCTTGCCACTCTCCCACTCTTACCCTTTTAAGTGGGTCATGAGCCATCAGGCCAAACCTTGGATCTGTTCCCTTGACAGTTTTAGGAATTGCTCAAGTTTACTGGTGGCCTCTTGTAGCCATGCCACTAAGGGAATAGAGAGAGCTTTTGAGGATTCCTTGTAATGCAAAAAATAAAAAGTCCATCTTAATGTAGTTTTTTTTTGACTTTTGACTTTATCATTCTTCTAATTTTCCAAGGAGAACTATAGGTTATAGTTAGACCAATGATTTATATTTATAACAACTACCAAAATCATTTCCTTAAAAGTGGAAGAATCAAAGAGATGGATGTTATACTGTCTCAGAAAGAACCGTCATCTCAAAGATTTGCTGCAGAAGGTTCAGCTGATAAGATGTAATACTTAGAGCCTGTGTAATGCTTAATATGAGTAATTTAGATCTGTTTATAAACATACCTGATATAAAGCCCATATTCTGAAATGGCTTATTTATTACTGACTTTAAATATACTAACAACATAAGCAGTCGTTATCATCGTAAACTTGCTCCTGCTGTGAATTAACCTATCATAGAACTTACTCATACAATCATTTAAAATATGAAACAGTGGAATATTTTGCCATGTGTGACTGAAAGTATAAAATATTAGAATAAGCATTTACCAGCTGCAGCATATATAGGACTTTCCTGTGCAAACTCTGTTATGTTCCCTTCTGTATGTAAATTTAAGATCTGTTATTTAGAAACTAGTAAGAACAATCTTTTTGTTGCATATGTCCTCTCTTGGTTAGATCTGAATACAGATACCAACAGTTTGGGTTTAAGAAAAAGAATACGGATTTTTTTTTTTTAGTATTCTGACCAAATAGGTGGTGTGGACCAGCTCCATTTCTTCAAGGACCAGCAGGGAGGTTTCTGAGGGCCTGGAAGATTCCTGCTCACCCAAATGGTCCAGGGCCCGTGTAGATTGGTGCGGGCTGTGGTTCCCTGGGAAGAGTCACACCCCAGAACACCAGACCCGCCTTGTGCTGAACCTTCAGAATACTCCAGCTACCTTCTCCACACCTGTCTTGAATTTCCCCGTCACCTGACTTGACTAAATTCTAAGAGGGCCAGAGTTGTACTAGCTTTATCCTTAGATGGCCTTTGCACTTAAAAGGCTTTTAGTCAGTACATTATTTGTTGAATGCTAGGTATGGGTGTATGCGTGTTTGGGGGGGGTGGGCGGGTGCAGAGAAGACTCTAGTACGTGACTCCTGGAAATAAAATAGAATTATCATGAAACATACAAAGGTGCTTTTGATATCTTTTTCTCTACTGTCAAACAGATTAATAATGTAGCATTATTTCTGTAAGAAGTAGCTTGATATTATCAGTATACTCCTTAAGCCATGACCAGGAAAAAAGGAAAAAACATTTTCCCCCTAATTGTCTACAACCTTTGTTCCTTCAAATGCATTCTCTCTGACATAATCCAGTATTTGAACGTGGAATGCACAGAAATCAATTAGGAGGAACAAAGTGATTTTTCAGATAAAAGATTGCTATTAAAATTTCAGTATTTAAAAAAACAAAAGCAGTTTTGAATTGCTTGTTTTAAATGTTGTTTTGCTTGCTACGTCCTCTTCATTTGGTGTGCTTGTAATACCACTTTAAATATAACTAAAAAGGTGACGTCTGTTCTTAAAATTATTTTGAAAAAAATTCTTGATCTTGTCCCTTGATGCGGCCTCCTCCTACCTTCACCTGGAAAGGAGAGTGACTCTTGTTTGTGAGAGCGTGTCACAGTTGTGCGAGTCTCTGAAGACAGTCATTTCAACACTGACTCACAAAAGACACTGGCGTGGTGTTTTCCTCTCCCGTCCAGACGTGCACTCCTGCTCAGACACGCGCGTGTGCTGCTGTCATTGACTTCATGTCTCAGGCATGCAGGATGTTTCACAAGCCTGTCCTCGGTTTCAGTGCTAGCCTGGACCAATTACAGATAGCAGGAGTGCTCGAGGAAGGGCTGGAACAGGTAGGGAAGAAATGTTGGTATTATTGAAGACAAAAGAAAGAACTAATTTTTTATTTTCCTGAAAGATGGGGAGAACAAAGCAAATGACTATATTTCGACCAGGGTACGTAAAGTCTACTGATTGTAGCCAGGAAGATGGGGCTTGGTACCCCATTGCTTTATTTTTTAAATTACATATTGTATTTGAATTTGATTTGGGTCAGAAAATCTTGAGAAAATGATTCTCATGATTTTTATTTGTACAATACTCATACTAATTCATTTATTTTCTAGTGATCAAAAAACCCGATAGGGCAAGCTCTGTTTTCTCCAGGTTTGAAAGAAGAAGACAGTGTACAATTAGTAAGTGGCAAAGTTGACACTAGTGGCCTGATGTCCTGATTTAGAATTTATTGCTTCTGACCTAAGAAAGGTTTGAGTGCCACTGAGCGACGCTGACAGTATACATTAGAGGAATTCAGAACAGGTGAGTGGTTCTTCTGCCTCCTACAAGTTTGTGTATTTTGTACAAGTAACCTTACAAACACTGGTAAGGATGAGAGAGAGCCAAGTCGGCTGTGTATTTATAAATATCAGTAGTTTAAATTGGGACAGAAGGATTCCGATGAGTGGAATGCAGGGGAAGGAATAAACATTTTTTGTCTCCCTCTCATCCCCCTCCCTTCTCCTTCTCCCTCCCACTCCTCCTCTCTCTCGCTCTCCCTCTCTCTCCTTCTTAAAAATGAATACTAACCTTGTAATTAGCTCTAGCTGCTAGCAGAGGAGAGAGTGCTGCTCTGGCAAGCTTGGAAACCTTGCTCTCACTGGTTGAATGGTGCGCTCACGCACAAGTTAGCCGTGTTTGTTTCCAAACTGGTTTATGCCAGATATGCTTTTACTATCAGTATATAATTTAGTGTTATCTGTTTTATTAAATGTTAATTAAATGTTATCTAATGACATGTGTGAGAAGAGAAAATATTTCTGTAAAACCTCAGTTGAATGATTTGGGAAGACTTGATGAAGGCAAAACATTTAAAATAAACTGTCAAGTTAAGTGTAGGAGAGAGTGTTGTAAAAAGAGAAGATTTTGTAAATATCTATACGCATTCTGCCCTTAGATTTCTTCTGGAGTGTGTCTATATTCTAGCTCCATTTAAGGATGAATACCAGGATTGGCATATTAGGGTTTATGCAAGTAAGACGGTGACGATGTCCCATCCAGGGATTCATGCTCAAAGGAAAGACCTTAGCCCAGGTCTGAGATGACAGCAAGGGGCAGGGCTCTTCGAGTAGACTCGGCGTTGTGTCTTCTTGAGCAGGAGGAGGAAACAGAATCTTTAATGTGTATCTTTTAAGGGCTTTCTGCTTTAGCTGACTTAGTAGTGATCACACTGGGAGAGAGCTTCTGCAGAGTCAGGGGAGCCTCGGCGGGATTTCTCACCCACAGGGTGCTCCCAGTGGAAGGTGCTCAGTTTCCTTCTTTCAGTCACACACATGTGGAGACGAGAGAAGGGCTGGTGGACTGGTCATCACGAAGGCTGAAAATGACTTGTTAGCGTTAGTTGTCCTCTGGCTAACCCGACGGACCGGTACACCTCGGTGTTCATGATCCTCCGGGCCTGAGGGAAGGAGATGCTGCCGGTCACCTGGGCCTCATTTCATGGGCAGGGAAGCTCAGACTGTTCGTCCAAGTCTCATAGGCATTTGGCCACGTGGAAAACCACAGGCTCTACTGTGGCCAGCTCAGTGGGAGTTTCCTTAGCTCCTGTTTTCTGAAGGGGCGTAGGGTGATCTCAGGTTGGAAATATGGGTTAACCCGACCAACACAGTTTTTTGAAAAGCTTAGGAGAAATCTATTTAAAGTTTACATCTGCCATAGCTCACCAGGAAGTTTGGAAGAACATAACAGAAGGAATGAAAACCTATTATAATACAAACCAGAAGTCAATCCCATTGTCACTGTATTTCACCTCATTATTTTTTAATGGTTGGATTAAACGGAGTTGTATATTTCAGTTTGATGATACAGGACCTCCTTGATTTGTTTCTGACATCAGTCGATGTACGTGTATAGACAAAGGTATATCCTATTTATTTCTGACCAAGGTGAAGGAAACACCTTAGGTAATGAAACACATCCCATCTTAGATCATTTAGCCTCACTCATAGATTTCAAATCAGCAGTTATAGTGATTTTTTTTCCTTTTGTATTAAAAAAATATAGTGACTTAAAAAACGACTTGGAAGAAGAAAGTAAAATGATGAGAAATTTATTTTTGATGGAAATTTATCTTTTATATGTATGATTTTTTTTGTCATATGTAATTTAAAAAAGAAGCTAGACTACTCCGTTCAATAAGAATGGAAAAAATGAAATTTACATAAGAAAAATAGCCTGAGTTTTCTGGACTTGTACATTAAAAAAGATGATTTGGAGTTTGTCTTACTGGCTTTTAATTTTGGGATCCCAAATCTTGTTTATAACTATTTTAAGTTAAAAAAAATATTGTAACAAGCTTTCCTCAAAAGCATGCATCTTGTTTATATGATGCTAATTAAGAGAGTGCTGAGTTGTAACATTTGTTTCTGCCACATTTCCTTTAGGAACATTCTTCTCTAGTGGGTTCGTTACTATTAGTGTGTGCTACCACACACTGTTAATGCGTGTTGGTGGTGAAGACAAATTTGATTGTGATCTGGAAGGGTATCTGCTTTATTATGCTTTTATATTTTACTAGTGAATGTGCTATTGATAAAAACTTGATTTTCTCCCCCTTTGGCTTTCTTTCTTTAGACCTGGATTCTTTATCTGTGACCTTGAGAACATTCTTCACCTTCTCTGAACTTTGGTTTTTCATTTATAAAGTGAAGACTCCTAAGGTCTCTCTAGTTCTGAGATCCAGTGATCCCACGAAGTGTGTGATCTGTCTTGTGTCCCAGATCTTTACGTGCAATTTCACCGGTCACGTGGGCTGAGTTCTACTACTGCAAAATGTGTAGAAATTGAGAAACCAAATCACTAGTCTTGTTCTTTCTAAATAGACAACTGAGTTTTGAGAAGTTAGTTTTGACAGCTGGTCGTTGATTTATGCTGATTTGATTATTTTTAATTTATTTACACTGTAGCGATTAAGAACTTGTGTTCTGCAGTCAGCTGTGAACGCCTCCCCTCCACTCAGTAGCTGTTTGATCTTGGGCAGGTAGCTTACCTTCTCTGTGCTTCAGTTTCTCGTCTGTAAATTAGGAGCAATGATGGTATCTGCTTCTCAGTGTTATTGTGAGGACTCAGTGGAGTAATCCGTGCAAAGCTTTGCACATAGCAAGAGCTTTGTTGGCTGCTCGGATTGTAATCATGACTTTCTCCTTTTCCTTCTTCTAGCAAGCCTGCAGAAACGTCTTTCCTGTAAGTTTGTCAGAGTTCTCTGAATCTGCCCTCAGCACCCAGCCCCGTGGTCTGATTTGACTATGGAAATGCTTTAGATGCTGTTTCTCTTCCAGAGTTTATGAAAGGGAGTGGCACCCCAGGCTGGCGTTTGTCCAGTGCCGACCATGGATTCACACTTGTCCAATCGTTGTTAGTTTTGCCTGCCCATTTATTTATACGATTATTTGAAAAGAAGAAGTGATGTATCAAACCACAGGATGATTTTTATCTTCTTTCTTGTATTTGCTTTACCTTTGTGGACTGCTGGGGTTGGTGTCACGTACCCCAACCATTAAGAGAGAAGAGAGAACTGAATGGTCATTGGAGTATTGATGGTTTCTTTTTTTTTTTTTTTTTTAATTTTTTGTTTATTGCAGTAACATTGGTTTATAACATTGTAAAAATTATTGATGGTTTCTTAGAAATAGCTGTGACCCAGTATTCTCCTCATATTACCAACACTGAGGTGTCTTGATGATGAATGGACTTTTCTTCCAACATGTAGCGTAAACTTCTGTGCAGTGGATTTCAGCCATACCTCTTGGATTTTAGAGACCCTGTTTATCATATGGCCTGTTGTTAGTTGTCTGTGTAATTCCATTTGGTCTGTGCAGCACTGTGGGACCAGCAGCATAAAGGTGTGTTTATCTTCTAATATGATGCAGTGATTTGGGAGAAACTGCCTGAGAGTATCCTGAACCAGGTCAGTGTATTTGTTTTTCCTCTTTTCTTATCACTGACCTATTTGTCTTGCTTAGTTAAATCCTTATAATAACCTCGTGTGCTAGGCAGCCAGCCCAAGGTCCCATGGCTGGGAAGGGGGAGCTAGCATTTGAAACAAGCAGCCTGGCCCCAGAGCCAGGCTCTTACCTGTGCTGCCACCTCTTTCAAGACCTGTGGATGCAGTCAGAAGCCCCCATGGGACGAAGAGGCCTGCAGGGAACTCCCGACTTCGTGGAGCGGGGGGGGAAGTGGTCCGGATGAGTGGCTTGGGGACCAGATCAGGAATTATTCCCCATCTCTGGGCACCAGGGCGTTACATGGTATAAATACCTAGAGTCTCTAATGATGCATCTGTTTTGGCATATTTTACATACTTCCTCCCATTTTTGACTTGATGTTTGCTATTAAGATTACCTAGAGCCAGGAAGTTTCAAAAAACAGAACCCAAAATGCTCATACCATACAGTGTGTGATCGTCATACCCCAGCCATTCAGTGTCCACTCTGTCAGGCGTCCTAACTCCGTCCTGTCACGATTGCCAGGAGAGGTCACAGAAAGGAAACTCAATCTCTACCTCTGTAGTCGCTTTTTGGGTTCCTTTCTCACCATCAGTCGTGGCTTGTCTAGTCCTGTTTCTGTGTCCCCATCTCCTTAGGAGGGGTGAGAGTGTTTTATTTAAATGTCCAATGTCATCATCATTGTCATCATCATATGACATCACCGTCGTCTCCTCCTCCGCTTCCCCACAACCCCAGGTATAAATAAAGTGTTCAGAGGTTGGGAATTAGGATTCCGGTGCTTTCTGCAGCCAGCCGACCTCAGATGCAGTTTGCTCAGTCGCAGACACGCTCAGTTGTTAAAATTAGATTTCTGGTTTACAGGAAAATTGCCTTTTCACAGCGGTGAGAAGGGCATACTTGACCAAATTAACAAGAAAATGGTCAAGGTAAACGACGAGCAGCTATTGCACGTGTGGGTAACGTTCCAGAGGTGCGGGCGCCATGGCAGCCACAGCCCCAGAAGGGCCGTGTGGGCGTCCAGGGCAACACCTTCTGTTTTTTATTACTAGTGCCGATAAGGTGAGAGTCTGAGGTTTGGGAAAATGTTAAATGAGTGACATTTTATAAGTTTGAAATCAAACATTTAAAAACATTCAATAACGTTTAGAAACAAGACTCTGCTGCTTTTCTTATGAAAGGAATAAATGTGTTTTTAATCATCTGATTTTTAATATAACTATAATTTGTGTCTCTTAGGGGTGGGGAGGATTCTCATTTACTTTCTCCAAACAGGTTGGGTTTTAAAATGTAACTTTTGCTAAGTAAATAAAACTCATGACATTTTCCTCATTAGTAGATTATGCAAGTAAAGATGTAAATATAGTAAAAAAAAAGAAAGAAAGAAAAAAGCAGAATGGACAAAGCAGTGCAGGACCCTCAGTGTGCCGAGTGCGAGTGTGGACCAGGGCTCCCAGCCTTCTGCTGTGTGATCTCCAGCAAGTTCTTGCCCTCTCTGTGCCTTGGGTGGTAACTAACCCACCGTGGCAGGTTGTTGGGATGATTCAATGAAGTTGTCTGTGTAAACAGCTTAGGATGGTGCCTGGGACAGATTAAGGGTCTAATGATTGTTATAGTAATTTTCGTTATTTTATTATGAAACCATAATGATGTAAGTAGAAGGCTGATATTAAGACCCCAAAAGAAATAGTGTTCCAATGCTGTGATGTAGTTTAATTTGAAAAAATTTTTAACCTTTCCAACAATTAGCATCCAAGGACCTGAGCTAACTGACTCTCTGAGAGTCAGCTGTACCACAAAAGCGGTATTGAAATATAAGAGATAAATAGTTTGTAAGGGAAAGTAAAATCTCAGTTTGCTTTGAGAGGGCAGCGGGGGAGAGGGAAGGAGCAGATGGGTGTTGAGCGTGCCCTGGGCAGGCTCTGGCTCAGGTGCTCACAGCTGGGGCGGTTACCGAGCCTGTCGCTGCCAGCACTAGCTCGTGTAATCCTCACATCAGGATCGCACAGCAGCTACGAGCATGGACTCCATCCAGAGCCACTGTCCATTCCCTGGACCCCACGCCGACCTTCTGCTTCAAACTGAACATTGATTTCTGGCGAAATATGGGAGATTGTAATTTGAAAGGCTGATGAACTTTCCAAGATAAATAAAATCCTGTACAGAGATCTGGAACTGTTGAGGTGGGATCCGTGTGCAGTCAGCGTGCCAGCAGTGCCGTCGTGGTCTGCAGTGTTGGATGTAGAAAGCCTGCCACTGCAGTAGAGAGCTGCTTCGCCCAGGGAGGCTGTTGCTTTGCGTCTTCATGTGAGTTTACAAGGTTTCAAACGAAGTGCCTCAGTGTCTGATGCTGTCAGAGGTGAAGAGAGAGACTTGGTCCAAGGTGACAGCAGGTGGCCCAGAGTTTGTAGAAATATCTCATGGCCAGTGTGGTGACATGAGGTTGGTGAAAGTTTGTTAAATGGAAGAGGACTACTAGGATTTTAGCAAAGCCAGTGGCACATGAGAACTAAGTTTAGGGCCAGGTGCTTTGTGTGTGTATGTGGGGTAGGGAGGGATGAAGGGTATTTGTTCTCTTTATAACTTTTTTTAGAGGGTTTGCTTTCCTTCCCCTCCTCCCCCAGGGAGTAGGACGGCTCCTTCTAGAGCCCTGCTGTGGCCTCTGTGAGCAGTGCTTTGTTATTCAAAATGCTCAGCCAGGGGGTCTTCAGACCCCCATTTCAGTGCTGAAGGAAGATTTGCTTCCTTCTACAGCATCCCTGACCTGACTGTTCTCCCAGCCCCCTGGGGATGCTGTGTCCGTGTCTTGTCGTCCCCCCCCCCCCCGTCCCCCCCCCCCCCCCCCCCGCGTTTGGATGCTTCCGTCAGAGCCTGTGGCTGTTTCCGGCTGTAGTCAGTCCCCCAAGACCCTGCAGGTTTGAGGATTCAGTCTCAGCAGGCCTCCTCACCGTCCATCAAACATGATGCCAAGCTGCCTCCTTGGGCTGTACTGTTCTACAGAGAGTACCCTGGCGTGACATGGGCCACGCCTGCTGGTCCTGGGGTGATGGATCACCTGCATCACTACCACCTGGTGTGCCTGGAAAATGCAGCGTCCCGAGCCCCACTGAATGAGGCACCAGAATCTTTGGGATAAGGTTCAGGACTCTGCATTATGTCAGGATCTCTACATGAGAACTAAACTAATGTTGAAGAACCATTTCTGGAGGAAATAAAATCAGTATTTTTCAAGCAGTAGGTTGTTACCAGCATTTTTTAAAAATAAAAGTTAAACTGGAATAGTACAGAAAATACCAGAGTTCATTGCATATGCCAAGGGTTACTTTGTGAGAATGTAGAGTCAGTGTGTATGACATATGTGTATTTTTATTGGGTTGCGTTGTAGAGTGTATTTCTTACTGTGGGTCAAGGTCAGTCAAGTTTGAAAGCCAGTAGAATAGGTGATGTCTCTGAGTTCCTTCTCATCACAGCCTCATTTTGTATTGTTTGCAATCCTTAGGCCACACCCCAGCCAGTAGTAAATCATCTTGGTGATGAACTTCGAAAAGTAAAAGATGCTGGGAAGCCTTTAATCCATCCTTGGTGGTGGGTCTCAAACTTGGGCATGCATTGGAATCTCCTAGGGAACCGAGTAAAGTGCAGCCCCGCTCCAGACCTTCTGTCTCAGAATCTATGAGGTGGGACCTGAGATCCTGCATTTTAACTAACTGTCGCATATCATAACAAGGCAGGTGTTTGTGGGACCACCTTTTAGGAAATACCGGCCTGCCTGTGCAGACACTTTACATGCTGTATTTTAAACCTTGTGACAGTTCTATGAGCTGACACTCCTCCTCCCTGTTTTACCCACCCAAGGACCCTGCAGCCCACATTGATTGGATTTGGTGACCTGCATGGTGTCCCAGAGATGCCAGCCTTCCCTCCTTGGAGGGGATCGGAGGGCGTGAGATGTGAGAGATAAACGTTCCTGTTGGAGGGAGTTGCCCTAATGGGGAAAAAAAAATAGGATTGTTAAAAAATGACAGTTTTAGAGAGAAGAGTAGGCATGAAGCATTTTGTCTTAGAAGCAAGTATTGTTGCTACTGCTTCTAGGACAGCCTTGTAGACCCATACCCTCCATGCATTAACTAGAAACAGGAGAAGGGAGAGCACAGGGTGGACCATTCCCCCGCAGGGCTGGGAGTCACTGCACGAGACCTTTAGTCCAGTTCTGCCTTCAGCTTTGGGATCTTAGGCCTGGCTTCACTTGCTGGGCCCAGCTGCTTCCTTTGCCAAACGAGAGGGTGTATGACAGCAGCTAGCCCTAAGGGCTCTCCCAGACTTCAAATCCTGGGATCTCATCATTTGAAAAAGTAATATGTCCTTCTCTTATCCTGACAGAGGTTCTGAATGGCCAAACAAAATGTCTGCACACGTGTGGAGCCCCTCAGGGAGAGTGATGTAATCACTCACACATGGGGGCACTGCATCCAGTTCACACTTTGTGTTGGACGCACCAAGTCCCCGGCCGGGCCGCACTCTGAGAGCTCCTCCTGGGAACAAGCCCGCTTTATAGCAGGAGAGGCATGGGAATTGCGTTACAGCCATTTCCTTGATCTTCTGTCCATCAGGCGGGACTCGGGGACCAGGCGGTGGAGCGGTTAGGCTAGAGGACCCCAAGACTGCACAACCTCAAGTTAATCTCTTTACGTAAAGAAAGGGAGGAAGATTTTCTTTCAAAGCTGGGCAGCTCTTTGGAGCTGATAGCTGTAGGCGGGAAGTTATATCCAGTGGGATTTGTGAGAACAAGAGGAAATGGTCACGTTTCCGGGAAGCTGGGCTGGCGCTGGGTAGCTGTGCATTTTGTGGACCTAATGAGGCACTTTATTTTTAATTTGAAGGTTATCGTCTCCCTCCTTGTGTCTTTCTCTCTGGCATACGTGCTTCCTTCTCTTTTTAAATGTGTGACATTTTATGCTCAAATTCCCACCTAATTTCAGTCTTAATCTAAGTTGGACTATAGGGATACACATCGTCATAAAATACGATTTTACAAGCATTCAGTGCTTACTATACCAGACCCTTGACTTGGATCTGCTGCTGGTTAAATTTGCTGTTCCTTTCTCTTGACATCCTGGAGAGCAGATAGAGGCAGAACCAACATTTGGCCTGAAAATAGTATTTATAGAGGTAAATGTTTTTCAGGCATAGGTTGCAGCCATATTTCTTTGATATTACACTAAGTCATATCTTTAGTTTGGAAATTTACATGTTTAATTTTTTTTCATGTTAATATGTTTGTCCGTTTTCCATTTCTTGATTTTTTTTTTATGGAAGAAGAAACAGTTGATAGTAGTAGTAGTGGTATCATTATTACTGTATTTTGGTTTTCAGAAAGTGTGTGAAGCCAGGACTCAACATCATCTTCAGTTTAGTCATTTTTCTTGTTTTAAGTAGAAATTCTAGCATTTGCCTTGTTTATAATTTTTAAAATGGAGCAGAGCTGATCAGTTATAAGTTACTTTACAACTTGTAAAGTAAGGAGGAAGGGGAAGGGGCGGTACAGCTAAGCTAACCTGTGGTTTTTTGGTGAAGACAGAATAAAGTGAAGAATGTGCTTAAAGTTACGCTGAAGACGCTGTTGTTGAGCGTGAGAGCACCGTCTGAAACATGTTGACTTCACACAGTTGTTAAAGGATAGAGAGTAACTTTGGAAGGATGGATGGCTGTTTGCTTCCATGGAGGAGTTCTGAGTTGCTGGCGGGGAATACAAAACAAATAGTAATAAATGAGCTTTATAGGAAAAGCAGAGTGGAAGGACTCAGTAGCTGAACTATACTTCCACTGACAAAAACAGTTGTCTTGGAGTTGTTTTCTGGAGGCTTGACCCTAAATGGATATAGGCAGAGAAGTAGAAATTATAAATTTGGAAGAATAATAAAGAACTGAGAAGTAGGACATACCATCAATTTTTAAATGAAAGAAAAAGCAAAATACCAGAATGTTAAACATGTATATAGGTTATGTAACATGAACTTAAATTCGTTATGTGTATTTTTAATAAAGTGTGTAAAATTAAAGGCTCTTGGTCTTTGGATATATAAACTCTCTGAGTCTCAGTTTTCTCATTTCTAAGAATGAAGGGATTGGGCTGTATCATCATGTGCAACGTAGAATGCCTGAGCAGTATTCCTTATTTTTGAAAACCTAAAGGAAATCGTATGCTTCTGTGTGACAGGACCCCACAGGCTGGCTACCTAAAGCGTCGAATTTCTCGTTAAGTTTTACTTCAATTGTAGAGAATCATTGTGGAGCTGTTGGCTGTAACACGCTGGTCAAAAACGTTAACTGGCTACTTTGTAGATGGGGGTGAGGTGAGTGAGGCAGGCAGAAGGGAGGAGATTGAGCACACTTCTGTGAGAAAAGAGGGAAAAGCAGATGAAATTAAAATCTTTGGAACCAAAAACTAATGTAGGTGCCTGTGATGGTTTTCTGTTGCTACTTAACAAATTTAAGTGCCACAAACGTGGCACTTAAAACAGCACACAGTTACTGTGTCACCCTTTCTATAGGTTGGGCATCTGGGCACAGCATAACTGGGCTCTCGGGTCAGGGTCTCACAGGCTGGAATCAAGGCTGGCCTGTGATCTCCTCTGAAGCTTGGGGTCCGCTTCCAGGTTCATCCAGACTGCTGGCAGAATTCACTTCATTGTGGTGGAAGGACCGAGGCCCTGGTTTCCTTGCTGGCTGTTGGCCGAGGGTCACTCTCATCTCCTACAGGCACGCTGCCCCATATGTCAGTTTGCTTTATGGAGGCCAGCAGAACAGTCTCTCTGTCACTTCACTTCTAAAAGCCTCACCTGACTGGTCAGGCTCACCCAGGATAATCTCCCTTTTGATGAACTGAGAGCCAACTCATTCGTAGCCTGATCACAGGAGTGATGTCTCACTGTTTTCACTGGTCCCACCCACACTCAAGAGAAGGGGATTATATAGGGGGCACAACTTACACAGGGAGCACAACCCAGGGCGGATGTCATGGGGGCGTTTTAGAGTTCTGCCTGCCACAGCACCATGGTGCTCAGTAAATAATGGCTGAACTAATGACTGAGAGGAAGGAAAGGGAGAAAGAGGCAAATAAATTACAAGTCAACTTCAGTTCTTCAGTGGCGGGGCGATGCTCTTGCTGCCTGTCAGAGTCGCTCAGCACAGAGTGTGCGCCTGAAGGGGAGGCCTGGGGTCCCGGGAAGGTGAGGCGGCTGGTCCAGGCCGGGGTAAACACAGGAGGCCTGCGGGAGGGTGGAGAGTGGGCTTCAGCCAGAAGCCGTGCTGGGGGTGACTTCTCCTGGTAAGCGGGTCTTCATGGGACCAGCATGGAAGGTTCCGGTCCCTGTAGTCTCATAGGTGATTTGATGATGGTGAGGATGTTCTCTGATTAGTGTCACCAGTTTAGGGGAAGAGAATGTCTAGTCCTTTCTCTATAAAATCGCAGGCTTCCAGCGCGCTAGTACAGCTGTGTTTAAGATGACCCTGTGGAGGTTGAAAACTAGGCTGGTGCCAGCCGCATGCAGCTTTCTGGTCATAAGACTCAGTGGCTGGGGGGCTAGCAGAATAGTTTTACTTATGGAGCCTCAAGTTAGTAAACCAGTAATCCAAATGTTGTTTTTGAGGCTAAGCGTGTCCAGGTGGAAGGATCTACAGGAGTAGTTTTCTTTTGAACAATATTGTTTTATTCCAAATTATGTATTTATAAGAGCCTATGTCTGTAACACATGGAATTTCTAATAATCGTGAACATTATAGTTTAACATTGTCCCTGAAGCTTGGTAAAAGATGCCTCTTTATTTAAATAACTAACTTGTTTAGTCAGTTGCTCTGGTAATCGAGTATTCTGAAAGGCTGACCCTCACAGTAGAGACACCATGGGGAGTGTTTCCAGATCTTTCCCAGGAGAGAGCACAAGGAGAATGGCTGAGAAGTCAGGAGAAAAGTGCTTCTGAAGCTCTCCTCCTCTTCCCTGGTCTTCCCTTTACTCAGTGGTTAAGGGTGGGAGTCACGAGGAGGGAATGAATTGTGTCCTCAGGATGAACAGGGAAACTAGCCGTGGACTCGAAACTCCCATGATATCAAGAGCTGAGGCACATGAGGCACTTTGGGGAAAACATTCGGAAATAGGAAATACTGTGTCATTTTACACGCTCAGTCTGCGGGCCAGGTTTGTTTTGTTCTGCACCCCTCAGTCCTTGGGGAGTTGCAGGCATTTTGATCATTCCCCCTCTGGAGCCTTCAGGAAGTGCATTGATGTCAGCAGCTCACGCTGTGTCGTAAAAGTGAGGGGCACTGACTCTGAGATCGGGGCTTGGAAAGTTAGAATGAGGATGTTTTCTATAAATCACAAGCACGAGGAGAAAGTCAAGAGGCAACACACTCTTGACCTTAGTGATAAAGAACAGGGACATCCGTGCTGTGCCCTGTGAAATTGAATCCGCGAGCAGGTCATTGGTTAGAGTGACCCTAGATGCCTGCCCTGCTTCCTCATTTGTGGTTTTCGAATTGAAAGTTTATTTTTCCTAAGCAGCGTACTCCGGTTTTTGTGTTGAATGCAGTCCGTCGGGGAGTCCTTTCTTAGTGTCTGTTGTGTTCTCAGGACTGTGCTCCTCTAAGCTCGGTGGGAAATGGCAATGGAAGATAGCACCCTCTGAGGGGTTTGTGGGGGAAGGACGACGTGTGTATGAGAGACACCTGGAGCTCCATGCGGTGTTTCACCAAGTACAAGTAAGCAAATTATGTTGTACTGAATATGATGAAATCGTGTCAGGAGGGCTTAAGTCAGATGATAAGGATTCTAACACTGAAATTGTTTAATTTAGATAGGAAATTTTGGGAAACAACTTTAGCTTTGTTCTTCAATCTCAATTGAGAAGTTATGGTATAAGAATAAAGTTAGTTTTTTCTGTGTGCTGGAAAAGTCTCTTAAAAATAAAATTAGAAGTTAGTTTGCTAATATCATGTTGGTTATATTTGGAACTCGCAATGAGTACAGCTCACATTAATATTTAGCAAGTATTCCATAATCGAGGCCCCTAAGAGTTGATAGCTGAGCTCTCCGTGGGGCCTGTGAGAGGAAGCCTGTGAGAGCCGGGCCTGGTGGGGGTTCTGATGGCCAGTGTCTGAACGGAGGAAACCCCACCCCCCACCTCCGCCTCCAATAAAGGAAAAAGGAAAAAATGATTTGTTTTCATTATTACCTGGTTAGGTTTGGGGGGAAATCGTGTGTGTGTTTTAATGCATTTTTCTGCGCTTAGAGTTTCAATTCTGATGCATTTTGTGTGGGCATGTTGGGGACAGAAATCCCTTCTTGGTAGCTGTGACAGTGAGAAGACTGTCCAGAGTTTGAGACTTTATTTCCTGCTCGGTCTTCCCGAGGTCCACACCGCATTGGTGAGCGGAAGCGATTTTTCAAGTGAACAGATGATCTTCTGCAGCTGTGACCCTGTGAGCCTGTGATTGACAGAGTGTCAGGAGTTTCAGAGTGTGTATTGGCAATCAGATGACCAATGGCCCCGGAATGTCGTGAGCCTGTGATTGACAGAGTGTCAGGAGTTTCAGAGTGTGTATTGGCAATCAGATGACCAACGGCCCCGGAATGTCGGAGAGAAAGTGCACAGTGTAATTGCAGCAGCACGTAACCAACAGCACATACCCTGGGCTCACGCTGGTGAGGACTGGAAAAAACCTCACTGTATCCCGTCTCCTTCCTTGCAGCCATGTGAGTTTTCAGGAGGTTGCATGTGGATTTAAATGCAAGTAATTTACATGGGCACAAATCACATCATATTGAATAAGCTCTTTAGAATGAAATTTATATCTGCTTTATCGCCACTTGT
Organism: Diceros bicornis minor; assembly: GCF_020826845.1. Classification (NCBI taxonomy): domain Eukaryota; kingdom Metazoa; phylum Chordata; class Mammalia; order Perissodactyla; family Rhinocerotidae; genus Diceros; species Diceros bicornis. The sequence goes on along the minus strand of NC_080759.1, from coordinate 50,334,867 downwards.
ACTTATAAACCTGTTTTGACTTGAGAGAAATTTATTTGATAGGAAAAAAGTTTTCTCTCTCATTAATGTTTGAATATATCAAATTATAATTGATAGGGTCAAACTGTTCTAATTGTAGGTTGTGACAAACCAAAATCTGGACAGGAAATTTTGACTATATGTTCATAAAATGAAATATGTGAACTAAATGAACTAAAGTTCAGATGTATTTAAGGAAGTTCAAACCATCTTGCTTATCTCAGACATCTCGCCTAATGTTGAAATTTATAGTATCGATTATGATATCTACATATTTATATATATTTATATCTTTTATATATTTATATATCTATGTCTATAATTTATACATTTAAAATAGATTTAAGATAAAAATAAAACATATCAAAGTATCTTTGGTCTAGAACAGGAGTTAGCACTTTTTTTTGTAAAGGCAAGAGAGTAAATATTTTAGTCTTTGTGGACCCACACGGTCTCCGTCGCAGCTGCTCAGCGGAAGCAGCATTCATAGAGAATGGGCATGGTCCGTGGGCCCTCATCTTCCACTCCCTTCCTGCAGTATTGCTTTAAGGCTTGGGAGGAGAGGAGGTCTCTCTTTTATTCTCTACTACTTTTGAATGAAGTGAAAGTGTAAAACGTAAGCAGACCGTCTCTAGAACCTATCCCAGGAGTTTCATTTAGGCTTGGGGTGATGTAATTTTCACCACCTTGGAACAGTCCAGACAATCAGGGGCACCCTTTTGATAGGTTTCCCTGTACCTTTAGGAAGACAATGTTCAAGGCTAGATCCAGGTGATTCTTTCTGTACAGCAGTGGTTCCTAGCTCCATCAGATCCAGCTTCCTGTTTATAACATGGTATTGTGTAAAGCTCCATGTACTATCCTGAAATGGAATTAACACGTAATTAGAAAATCAAAACAGTGCTTTAACAAAGAAGAGATGAAATAAATGTAATTTATAAGCATTTATTTAAGGATGGAAATGCTTAGATGTGACTCTGTACTTAGAGCAGTGGTACTGGAAGTGCTGGTCTGCTGTGAGAATGTGAATCTGTAAATCGCCCAGCAGCTTCCTTCATTGAGTCTTGTGTGGAGAAACAAAGTCAGCCGAAAGAGGCACTAACTCCGATGTAAGTGCAGAGAGGTGCTAATGAACTTGTGGACCTGCAGCCAGTCCTCGGATCACACTTTGGTAGCACTGCTCTAGAAGACGTAATGAGGTTTGCAACTGCTTGCACCCATGCATAGAATCCCCATGAAAGGGAGGTCCCTGGAGGCCAGCTGCTGCTGATGTGTTCTGTTGGTGACTCAGATACCATGAGCCACGTTTCTGCTGGTGACATGATTTTCTGAAGTGAGCAGCTCTTGGTACATTTCCAAACCAAAGTGGAGATTTCCTCCATTTATAAGATAGTTGCTCTCCTGAAAAATGTAGTGTATAAAAACTGTGCCAAAAAAATGTTTCTGTTAATGCACAGAGTGGAGTTAGGTTCTAAGCTCAGGGTTTTCACTTCCTCGAATATCTGGCAAGACATTGGCAAGTCAGGCAAGATGCTTAATGAGGGATGTGTGTGTGTGGGGGTATGGGTGGGTGTGTGTGTTGAGTGGGGCTGTCACGTGCAATGTCTGTCCTGCATTCCTGACCTTCATCCTCTAAATGCCAGTATTGTCCCCCCATCATTGTGACAACTACAGATACCCCCACAGATTTCCAAATATAAAATAGAACAAAGGAGCATGGAGGTGAGGATCTGTAAAGAGTGTGGATCACGTGGTTACATGTCTGGATCAATACTTTCCTGTGCTCTGAGACTGCAGCTGGACGGCTAAGAGGTGATAAAAGCTGTTTGCTCTCTGCCCAGGCTTCCTCGGAACTTCTGAATTGCTTTCTTGAATCTCTTTTCTTCCTTTCTTATATTCTCCTTTTCTCTCTTTTTCTTTATGCCTCCCTCTCTCTCCTAGTATTGCCCCACTTTCTCTAGTCATTTCTCTTTTGCATCATTCTCTAGGGTAAAGTTTCTCATCTTGATGTTCCAACATACTGGTGAGTCTTATCATTTGTAAGGTGTGTTCAATATAATTTATTACCAATAGTAATTATTATTATTTTTTTTTCATTTATTTATTTTTTCCCCCAAAGCCCCAGTAGATAGTTGTATGTCATAGTTGCACATCCTTCTAGTTGCTGTATGTGGGACGCGGCCTCAGCATGGCCGGAGAAGCGGTGCGTCGGTGCACACCCGGGATCCGAACCCCGGCTGCCAGCAGCAGAGCGCAGGCACTTAACCGCTAAGCCATGGGGCCAGCCTCTCAGTTCTTTTTTTTTTTTTTTTTTTTACCAATAGTAATTAAAGCACTGAAATTTGCGATGTACTTTTCCCAATTTCACTCACTTCCCTATTGATTGTGTGTGTGTGTGTGTGTGTGTGAGCTAGAGAGAAAGTGCTAGAGTTAAGGCTCATGAATATCATAATTCTCCAAATGGGCTGCGTAGTACGTTTCACATGAGATTGCTTGAGGGTTAGATTTGCAAGATAGTGCTTTCAAATTGCTTGCCAGTGCCTATCCATGCATTTAGTAGCAGATGTTACAAAGAAGGAGAAAATAAAGAATTGTTTTCTGCGTTTGTCGTTTGATATTTTAACAATCTGAAAGTTTACAAATTCACTTTCCTTCAACAACTCTCTCCTTAACTTAGTGACCCTGTTATACTCAGTACTGATGAACAAGTCCGTTTTTCAGTAATGGCACCTGCCTTTTCCATGTCCCCACTGCAGGTGGACCCTTTGATGATCTGTGAATATGAGTATTAGAACGTATATTAGAAGAGGGAGTGTGTTACTGCTGTTGTGTCTGGAACAGGAGTTAAGGTTATATTTTATGAACCAACTTTGGCTATTTTCAGTTGACTTTTGTAGATTTTTCAGTTGAGCAGTAATGAATCATAATGACTCCTTAATTTTCTGAAACCAGAGGGTAGATGCATTTTGTTCTTGGACCCTCCAGGCTGTCAGTGAAGGGGAGAGAACCTTTCCTGGGGGTTAAGTTGAAAGTTAAATTGAAAGGTGTTGCTAACACCTATTCCTGGGCCTGCCTTGCTCTCCCAAGCAGATCTCTCTCTAGATCTGTGTCTTCTTCCGTCCTCTCTGCAGTAGAGGTAAAGAGCGATGTACCAACTTTGTTCTCTACCCTTGAGTTTAATTTAATAATATGGTTAGAACATAAAGCATACGAGAACAAAATGTGTCATTATGACACAGTTATGTAAAACTTTCATTATGCAAAGTTATAAAAGTTATATATTTTATTCTAGACTCCTAATAGAGGATCCTTTCTGATCCTGGGGATTTGTATTCATTTGGAGAGTCTTATGTAGGCATAAACCAGGGACTGAATTTTTTTTTTCTGATTGTTTTTATGCTATCATAGATCATGGGCAGGGGGAATCAAATACTTGTTGAGAACCTACATGCACAAGATCATTCAGGTATAGATTCTGGCCTTGGGTTTTAAAGTCTGGTTGAGACCATAAGGGCTTAGTTATAACAGCTGTGGCAGCAACAACCACCAGCCCCCGTGGTAAGAGGTACATAGGCTATCTTATCTAATCCTCACAACAATCCTGCCCTGGTGGGTCTTGCTATTCTCATTTTATAGTGCTAGAGACTAAAGATAAGAGATGCTTAGCAAGTGGATGTCAAGGTCACATGGCTGGTAGGAGCAGAATGCATTTTTGCCACTGTCCTTGATGGAGTATTTCTGTCACACTGGGCTTCTCTCAGGTTCTTGAGTGACATGGCCACTTGTCTCTGGCCTCTGTTCCTTCTGGCTTCAATGAACATGCCCTCCCTACCCGTCTCCTCCTTGGCTAAGTTCTCACCATTATTTAAGTTTCATCTTGAGTGTTAGTGTTGCAGACAGGCATCTCCTAACCTTACACCAGTTTCGTCTCCTCCCCCCTCTCCCCAGTACCCTTAACATCCTGTAAGCCCCACCTTCCCACTAGATTGCATTTCTGGGATTAGTTGTTTTATGTGTGTCTGCTTTCCTGGACTCTTAGCTCCATGAGGGCAGGAGCTGTCTGTCATCATAGCCCAGCATGACACGTGGCACATGGTGGATGTACAAGAAATATTTATTAAATGAGTGACTAGATGTTTATACTTTTGTCCGCCGTGTCCTATGCCACATACACACAGAGTAGAAAGTGCGCGATGCTCTAAGAAAGAGGTGTGCATCCTTCAAGCTGTGGGCAACAAACTTTAAAAAATTGCACACTAAATCAGTAAAGAAAATTGAGTATATATTTTCAACATTTGTGTTTGTTTACTTAATATATGCTGTCTATTGTAAAAATTCACAAAATTGGAACTTTAAAAGGATGAAGAAGTTTTAAAAACATGGAGTTTCTAATATACTTTCCTATATTTCAGAGGATCAACTGGTGAAGGGACCTGCTACACTTGCATGAGGGGGGCTGGGGCAGGCTTTGTGGGGAGGGCAGGTAACTAAGCGGGCTTCAGCGCCTGGTGGGATCGGATGGATCCAATCGTGGGGCAGGTCAGAGCATGGTCTAGAATGAGAAGTGCTGGGCCACACAGGGAAGGGTGAACAATTGAGCATAAGGGTGAAGCACCAGGTTCATGGGGATTGATGGGAAATAAGATTCATCACGTAGGCTGGGACTTGGCTATGATTGAGATCTGATACCAGTTCAAGGCGTAAGACTTTACTATCATGAAATGACAGGTAGTTGAGTTCTTGAGGAAGGAAGCAGATAACTGCCCCCTCTTATCCATTGGTAAATATTTTTCCTTCCCTCTCTTATCTCTGAGTACAGTAGGAATAAAGTGCGATTTATTCTGTCCCTTCTTAAGATCTTAAATCTTGTTACGAGATTTTTTAAAGAATTAAAAATAATTCACCTAAAAAATTTGCTCCTTATTATTATCAATGAAAATGTTGATGAGGTTCCTGTACAAAGAATGTATGACAGTGTGATACTGTGGACCACTTTAAGCCCACAGAGAAATGCTGGTAGTTTCAGAGGTAGAATGAATGGCAGAGGATAAAAAAAGTACAATTCAGTGGTGACGTTTGGATTAGCTGGGCAATGGATGGGAGACCAGGCAGTTGTGACCTTAGAAGCTGGTGGCCAGACCAGTGGATGGGGAAGTGCTTATTCTTTTGCTAATCTGGGTAGGGTGGTAGCTGCCCTGGCGTGTTGAACCTTCCATGTTGTGAGGGACTGCCAGTGATGCTGGTAAAAGACTGATGCTTGTCAGAGGCAGAGAGCCCCCGTGAGCAGGTTTTGTAATCTCAGTACCTGTCTATTTGGGGGAAGGTTTACACCACAGTTGCGTTGGGGGAAATGTTTTGAGATCTGTATTTAGAGAATCAATATTAAAAAATCATATTTGATGTAGTGTAGGGAGTGAAATAATCAAAGTTGTTTCTGTTCTAACTATAACATTGTATCTGCAGATAAAAGGAAGCATTGTAATGATTGCAGATTATGATGCAAAATATATTTAGCCTATTTCATAGAAGCAGATATGTCAGTCTATTAGTAAGAGTGTATAAATTGGCATGTCATTTAACAGAGGTGGGGCATTTAAAAAGTGCTTCATTTGTAAAAAGATCTGAAATGACTATTTAAAAAAATTTTCTGATCTAATATACAAAGCTAGATTATTTTCAAGGAATGTCTAATACAGAATGGTAAGAAAAGATTATTTTATTTGAGGTTAAAATACGTTGTTTTTCTTTTTAAATGATATTTTATAAAACATATATTAAAAAAAGTACTTTGCCCTAAATTATATTCCGATAATTTGGCAGATTTGATTAAGTCAAGTATTACTGAAAACTTTAAGAATGTTTGTTCTTTTTGAGGAAACTCTGATTAAGGAATGAAGGGAAAAATGGTATCTCTGAAAAACAAACCAAACCAAGATAAAATATTATCCATTCTTACATGACATATTCAGAATATAAGGTTCCTAGGAAGTATATTTTGCTACTTGTTAAACATTTCTTTTCAGATAATGTTTTGATACTTTAAAAATATATTTTTAACGTCTTTTATATTACAATCTAATTCATCTGTACAAACTAACAAATTCTAGAATTAAAATAGATCAAACCTAAAAAGAAATATTTCAGTCTCTGGGTTGAGTACAGCAAAAAAAAAAAAAAATGCAGTTAGAAGACCTCGATTTAATTCTGGCTTCCTGGCTGTATTATCTCCAGTAAATGGTGGTGTCTCATCTTTGACCCTCAAGTCCCTGGTTTCTAAAGTGTAGACCATAAATGTATTTGTCTGACAGGCTGGGTTTAGTCATTAGATGAGCTAATTAGGTTTGAGAAATGCTTTGAAAACTGTAAAGGACTCTATAAAATGTTAGTAGTTTTAGAGGTTTATTTTTATTATTATTTTTTTTTAATATTTATTTATTTTCCCCCAAAGCCCCAGTAGATAGTTGTATGTCATAGCTGCACATCCTTCTAGTTGCTGTATGTGGGACGCGGCCTCAGCATGGCGGGAGAAGCGGTGCGTCCGTGTGCGCCCAGGATCCGAACCCGGGCCGCCAGCAGCAGAGCGCGCGCACTTCACTGCTAAGTCACGGGGCCGGCCTAGTTTTGGAGGTTTAAAGGTGGGATATTGGCCAGTGATCATTCTGATCCATCCAAAGGTGGTTTCATTTACACAACCTGGAACTCTTCTAGAAAAATGAAAGTATTTTTTTTCTTCCAAAGCCAAAATGTGAAAACCATGAATGAAATCTAAGCACTTACGTATACCCATTCTAATCTATCAGCATGTATTTGTGGAATGAGTTCACGGGAAAGTTGTCAAAAACTTTTGGGTAGGGGATGTAAGCTTTTGTGGTTTTATCCTTGAAACTATACATTTTTCCTGAAACATAAAACTTACAACTGTAGATTCAACTGACCGACCTGGTCGGTTAGATAGATCACCTATGTAACAAATAATTTATTTATGGTAGGAACCAAGCTATTTTTATTGAACTCTTGATTTCTCAGAGGGAAAGTCCAGATGATATGGAATTGTGGTGCTTTGGCCCTTTAATGAGGCAGTTTTTTTTTTTTTTTAACATTCAACTTTATTTTGTTTTTTGTTTTTGTTTTGTGAGGAAGATGGGCCCTGAGCTAACATCTGCCAATCCTCCTCTTTTTGCTGAGGAAGACTGGCTGTGGGCTAACATCCATGCCCATCTTCCTCCACTTTATATGGGACGCTGCCACAGCATGGCTTGACAAGCAGTGCGTCGGTGAGCGCCTGGGATCCGAACCCGCGAACCCCGGGCCGCCGCAGCGGAGCACGCGCCCTTAACCGTTTGTGCCACCGGGCTAGCCCTAATGAGGCAGTTTTAATAAAGCTTTTTTCCAGAGCGTGAAATGTCCCTAGAAACTAAAAACTTAATGGTGAGTAAAGGTATTTTTTTCAAATGAGTTCAAAACCTTAGTGTTTGCATTTTTCATACAATGACAAAAAACATTTTATGAAAAAAGTTATCTTAATTATAAAATGTATATGTTTATTCCTCAGACCTTAGTCTTGTAGTAAACTACTTGCCAAGGCAAAGATAATGAATACATAAGTAGCCATCTTTCTATTTAGTACACCAGACAGAACTGTTGGGTTCACGAATAGTCAACGTAGAATATATACACTTATTTTTCCAGAGAAGTATTTGACCAAGATAGTAAACATTTATTACTATTTTAGTTATTATTGTATATACCACAACTTTGTGTTAGGAGAGAAGAAATACTCATACCATATCTATTCAAAATGACCTCTCCTCCTTTCCATATACATGTTTTTAATAATCAGTTACAGGATAATGTTTCATGTAGAATGTCTTTGTAACATTTCCAAACAGCCTTCTTTTGTCTCTCAGCTTTATTGAGATGTAACTGACATAGTATAAAAATCACCCCTTTGAAGTGAATGATTCAGTGGCTTTTTAGTATATATATTCACAGAGTTGTGTTGACCGTTGTTTTAGTCAATTTTAGAACATCTTCAACACCAGAAGGAAGCCCCACACCCCTTAACCTTTACCCCTCCATTCTTCCCGTCCTTTCCTCTTCTAGGCATCTGCTAAGCTCTCTTTCTCTGTGGATTTGCCTATAAAACAACCTGTTTCATAACTTGAGTAAGGTATTCACAGGGGAGTTTCTAGCCTTTCTCTTATTGCCCTAGGCGATAACTTGCTGCACCTTCATAAGCCGCCGGGGGAGGAAGGGGACCTACCTGCTTGCATGTCACCATTACAGAGTTATTTCTGCCGCTGACAGTATCCACGCGTTATTTTCCTTTGGTACTAATGTGGTTGTTGACACAGTGATTAAGAAGTGCTAGGTTGAGTGATATTATAGTGCTGTTGTGAGTGTGGTGTGATGTGGGGTTGGTAGGAAATGGCTTGCATGTTGCTTTGAACATCACAGAATCAGAATTGGTGGAGGCAGGCTGACATGGTCTGCTGGAGATGTTTGTGCGCACGTGGTGCGCACACACCTGCTGCTACCGGCAGTTGTTGGGCGGAAAGCAACAGTTGTAGCCTTGACACAGATGGAAGTGAACACGACACGGTTAAATATGAGACATAGAACCCTCTACACAGTCACTGAATTCATTGACCACCGTGTTGCTTAAAATGCCTGACTGATGCCCAAACTTAGCAACTTCATCTGCATCCCAGTAGACCTGTTGACTGCCAGATAATTAGTTGGCAAGTGATATTGGTCATGACTTGATAGCTAGGTATTGAAAAGGGAAGCTGGTTACAAGCTGAGCCAAAACCAGCTTGCCTAGATTTAATTTAGAGGTTGCTACTGTGTGAAGTAGAATTCACAGCCCAACTGTTTCTCGTCTTAGCATTAGTGCTATTATTATTTATTGGGAAAAATCACCTTAAAAAATGTTACTCTCAAGAGTTAATATAGCTACTGCCCCTATCCTGCCTATAATCAACTAGAACATGTGGGAAGAGCTATGTATGTTTTCCTTTTTATTTTTGGTGAATTTTAAAGTGATTACAATGATCAGATGAAGTCAGAGATATAGAGTGATATTTCCATGTGAGAAAGTAGAGTTTGGGTCAGGTTTCTTGAAATAGTGGGCATGCAGTAGATTTTAATAGGCGTAAGTTAGAAAAATGCACCGCGATTTTGTTTTAGGGGGAGTACGGGGAGTGTTGAAGGTGAACTGGCTGGGAAGGACTTTCTGTGAGTGAGAAGGTAATTAGGTGGTGAAAAAAAGCATTTTGGTGTTTTCCTTGATGCCATTTTGAACTTGGTTTCACGTCCTAGCTCTCTGGCACCTGTGCAAGTTAATTAACCGCTGCAGACCTCTATTGTCTCATAGAAGATCGGTATAAAACCCAGCACTTCGTAGGATGGGGCGAGATGCCAGCTTATGGTATCAGCTCAGTGAATGCTGATGCTGATGGTAGTGATGCTTTTGTTATTGGCCTTGTTTTCATGTAGGATGGTAGGAGGTTACACGTCATCTGAAGTTGTTGGCCATAGACTTGACATATAGAGCAGAATGCCCAGGGTGTCTTTACAGTCAATAAAGTAAAAGATATTGAAAATTCAAATATTAAAATGCCACGAATAATTCCAGAATATGTAAATGACATCCTAACATATGCTTATTTGTTTTTGATAGAAAGTCTCACAATTAACTTGTAACTTTCTATTCTGGTTAGCAGTACAGACCTCCTCCCTCCCCATTTTGTGAGTGTTCTTCAAAATACAGCTGGTTATTCCTCCTCCTGTCCTTGGTTGAAATGTACAGAATAAGAACTATGTGCAGTGATTCAATCTACAGTGACAGCTTTCATGTGTCCAAAAGTTTGGGTTTTGGTTGTCTTTCCTCAAAAGAAATGCACAAGCACAGCACATGGGAGAAGCAGCTTTCATCCCCCCACTCCCCTGCCCCAGTACCCCCAAATCCCTAGAGGTGTGGAGATGTCATTCAGGTAATGAAGAAGCCTGCACTGACTTGTATTCACTGAACACTTGACTGGGGGTTGATGTCCCTGTTTAATCCTCACTGGCAGCATCAGGCACCACCCATTTCACAGATGGGGCCCAAGGCCACCCAGCTGCAGAACTGAATTCTGATCAGGTTAAGCCAACTCTGCTAAACTACCTTCTTTCCACCATTTTCTGCCTTCACATTTTGTGGAGGGGATAATACAGGAACATAAATGACCATGAAATTCATAATGGAAGTACAAAATTCAGTTCAACCAACACTGAAGAATAGATAGAGAACTGTATAGGGTCTAAAAGGAGAGCATTTTTTTCTGGATCACTAGGAAAGGCTTCATCAAGTTTAAGACTGGCCTTAAAAGAAGGATGCTTTTGGGGAGAGGAGACAGTGATAGAAGCAGAAGGAATATTTTCTTGATTTTGAAGTAGTTCACACGTATCTTATAAGTTGTTGAGAGTACTCCATCTTTCCATCTAGAACATTCCCTAGGTTTTCCTGTCTAACGATTCCTTCCTAAATTCTTTGCCTGGCTTTCCTTCCTTTGCAACCTAAATTTTCCTATTTCTCAGGATTTTGTCCTTAGTCTATGAGTAATAAGTTTTCAAATAATAAAAAAAGTTAATAGGAATCATATAGGTTTCTGAAATAAGGCTTTAGAAACTAAGTGAAGTGTGAAGTTTATTTGCTATTATGAATACAGTGTGGTTACATTGCTTTATTCTACCAGATAAATGATTTCTAAAAATGGGATCAGTTATTATCTACTAAATGCAATTTAGTAGAGAGCTCTTTCAAATCATGAGCTTCGCAGTGGGGATAAATGAAGAAAAGGGACTTCTTGGTGGCAGGAAGATTGGGACCAACTGATGTATTTATGTATGTGAAAATCACTGTAAAATTTTAGCTAAGCTGTTATCCTGAGGCTATTCTCGCCCGCCCCTTTTTACATAACAGCAGATTTTCATTCCCCTCACTCTTTCTCTTGCTGTGAAGTTGCATTTAAGCATTATCAGCATTAAAAACATATTTGGGAGGAAATCCAAGCCAAGCATCTGTTAACCAGCCAGACATTTTCCAAACCCCTTTCAGCTGCAAGCAGTAGGTTTGCAGGCCATGTGCTTCTGACATATAGGAGGGGGAGAAGGGGTCCCTTTTGTAGACTTTCAGACAAGAAAGACTACTTCCATTTCACTTGAGAAAAGTTCTAAGTCATAGAAAACACCACCCAATTATCAATATCTGATAAAATTCTGCAAATCTACTAACTGGTTTGAATTTGAAAGGGTATTCAACTTGAATTTTTCTCCTTACTTGCTTTTTTTTTCCTTTTTACAGTCAAGGTGAGATTTCTTCGTTAAAACTGTTGGCAAACCCATTTTGGAATATAATGTGATGAAAGTTTGAAATTTACATTATTTTCTTGTGAATTGTGAAATAGAAGTTTTTAAAGAGCAGTTCTCGGGTCCCTAGAGTGAGTGAGTGAAGTACTGGTGATAGTTTTTTTTGGGAAATAGTAATGCAATATTCAGTATGTTGAAAGGAACAAAAATACCACTTTGATTCTCTTGTTATCTATCAGTCCTAGAATTAAGGCTTCTTTTTTCCTACTGAGCTTATTTTTGATGAAGACCACTTAAATCTAAGGGTTTTATTTGAAGAATATTTTCCAAATACCTTTCTTTCATATTAACTACAAATATAGGCCTTTTTTGGGGGGCCTGCCTCATCCGTATTCAAATTCATATAATTAGGTATAAATATTCTTGGAACATCATCAATTTGCCTTATATCATAGTAGGGAATTAAATGCTATTGATTTAGGGAAACCAGGTAGAAATTATGGAGTAGGCAGAAGCTTTTGTGATCTTTTCGTAGGTGTTTGTTGTGATCATAAAATCTTACGTAGTAAAACAAGTACTCTATTAGGGTTTTCTGTATCAGATGCCATGGGAGCCGTCTGAGAGAGAGTAGATAGAACCAGCTGTTGGTCCCTACTGAAGACTGTACTTTAAAAAAGTTGTTAGAACCTTTTCTTTGTTAAAACTCGATTCCTATTATAGGCTGATTTTTATATTGTTGTGGATACAGAGAAATTTTCAGCTCTAATGGATACAGAGAAATTTTCAGCTCTAAAACTGAATTTTAGGATTCTTCGCATTTTATTTCATCATTTTAAATAGCACAATTTGAAGAAAGCAAAGCAGTAACAACTAAAACATGTATCTGCTCTCTTTGGGTTCTTGTTTCTTCTCTTATTCCAGACACTCTCTATAATTGTATTTGCTTCTAGTTTTACATGTTAGGATATGCCAGTTATATTAGTGGTGGAGCCTCTCGATGCCAAAATGTGGGACAGATTATATTCCATTGGAAGCTTGGGACATTTTTAGTGGCATTTCAATGTATTTGAGTGCTATAATTTTTACTAAAATTAAAAGTAAGTTATATTATTCCAACAGTATTTTAAATAATAATAATGACCACAGTCAACTTATGGTATTTACCATGTGCCAGATATTGGTCTAAACTCTTATATTAACTCTAGTCCTCACTATGGCACTACAAGGGGGACATAACTGTTTTACGGATGTGGAAACTGAGGTACAGGGAAGATAAGTAACTTATTCAAGGCCACGCAGCTCGTAAGTGGCAAAGCCAGGCTTGGATTCCAAGCAGTGTGGTCTTACTCCTGTGCTTTTAACTGTGTGCTACTGTTCTACTAGATGTTTTCAGCTGACTGATAGAAAGTTCTTTTCTCCATTACATTAATATGGCCTTAGAATATGAATATATGTATCTATGTATATAATAAAGATACACTAAATCATTGTCTTTCTCAACCTGCTTATCTGTACACAGAATAAAGTTTGTTAACATAGAACACAGAGGAGACCAATCTGATGCAAATCTGAAGTCTGGTCAATTTTTATGATTAACAATATTATTAAAGTTGATATAGTTTTTCTTTTGGGGAATCCTCACAAGAAGAAAATAAAATGTTGTCTGCCAGGCATAGAGGAGTTTCTGCTTTTTTTCTTTTGTTTTGTGAGGAAGATCAGCCCTGAGCTAACGTCCGATGCTAATCCTCCTCTTTTTGCTGAGGAAGACTGGCCCTGGGCTAACATCTGTGCCCATCTTCCTCTACTTTATATGGGACGCCACCACAGCATGGCTTGACAAGTGGTGCGTCGGTGCGCGCCCGGGATCCGAACCTTCAAACCCAGGGCTGCAGAAGTGGAGTGCACACACTTGACCCCTACGCCACCGGGCCTGCCCCAAGGACTTTCTGTTTTTATGTCCACACTCTTTCATAAATGAATATTCTGAGGAAAAGATAATAGCGTGGGGCCTTTTTATCTACTCTGATTGCTCAAAATCAGCCAATCCTTAAATTCCCACCATGCTCTGCGTTGTTGGAGAATAAACCAGAAATGGGAGACACCATGCCCACCCTCTCTAAACTCCCTCTCTCCTTGGGAAGGTGAGTTACAGGTGAGCCTTGGATCACCTTGTCAGTGAGTTCCAGCAGAGGGGACTTTCAGAAGAGACACACACAGTGATGAGGGAGCGAGGGTGCCCCCTCCCTGGGGCACATGGGCAAGTCAGCAGGTGTTGGGTGGAGACTGTCTTCCTCCTCCCCGTCCCCGCAGGGTGAGGAGTCGGGAGGGTGGCATCCTCAGTGAGGAGTTGTGGCCTCTGACAGTGCACTGTGGCTCTTGTGGGCTCTCCCTCCCCCTCCCTCCTCCCCCTCCCCCTCTCCCTCTCTCTCCTCTTCATTTGCATTGCCCCTTCTTTCCTCAAGGTTCAGCCCATACCTTAGAAATGAAGTGTTTCTTTAAAAAGCTAAATTTAATTTTGATTAGAGGTTACATTCCTTAATACTAGTAAAATTTCTCCCCACCCCAATAAGTTGTTTTTGGCTTATAGAGTCCTTGGTTGATTTTTGTGTGTGTGTTCGTGGTGCTTGATTAAAAAAAATTTCTGTGGGGCGGGCCTGGTGGCACAGTGGTTAAGTTAATGAGCTCCGCTTCAGCGGCCCGGGGTTTGCAGGTTCGGATCCCTGTTGCGCACCGACGCATCGCCTGTCAGGCCATGCTGTCTCTGCGTCCCATATAAAGTGGAGGAAGATGGGCACGGATATTAGCCCAGGGCCAATGTTCCTCGGCAAAAAAGAGCAGGATTGGCAGCAGGTGTTAGCTCAGGGCTGATCTTCCTCACAAGAAAAAAAAATTTCCATGAACCTGCTGTAGTGGCCACTTTTATTGTGAGAGTCTCTTGAGTTAGGAAATGATTTTTGGAAAGATATACTTCAAATAGAGATGATAATGACAGAACATCATGTCTTGTAATGAATGTAGTATTCTGAGTAAAAAAAAATTGTTCAGCAGGAGCATAGAAGCCAAACTAATTTTTCCCAGCATTTGCTTTTCTCATACATTTATAAGGAAAATGTGTGCCATGAAAATAGTTACGTGCATTAAGAGACCATATTGATTTTTGTGTGCTGGCAGTTGTTTTCCTTGTGTACATTTTTCATTAATTTTTGTCTTGTATGATCAGTTTTTGGTATAGGCATGCCAGTAGCCTAGAGCTTCCTAATTCATCAAATAGAGAATATTTTCTAGAAAAATAGCAAAGGCTTGTTGTCTCACCTTTCCACTTGCTGTTCAGCAAACCAACTAGGACAGTAAGCGATACACTGAGCGGGCCAGGGCAGCGAAGGGTCCTCTCGGGGAGGAGTGACTCAGATCCTGCTGGGTCACTGCCTGACAGGGAGGAGGTGAGTTAGCATTTTTATGCCTCAGGTCCGTTAGTTACAATAAGAAAAATAAAACATCATGGAAAAGTTTTAAGGTCTTTGGTTAGAACACTTTAACACAGGAGTTGATGTTTCTTTCGTGTAAGTAGATCCTAATACATTAAAAAATATAACCTGTTTTTTGTGAAGATGGTTATTTTGCATTTGGAGTTGGTGGTTTTGGGAAGGCACTTTGATGCTGTGATTTCCTTTTTAATTCACAGCATTTACTGTAGAAATGCATAGCATTTCTAATTTATGGTTCTGACGTCTCTGCCTTAAATGGGGTGAACATCGCAGAAAAGGCTGACTTGCCTCTCTGAAATTGTAGAGAATGTAGAGATCGATGATTTCTTTTAAGGCTGTCAGAGATGTTGAGTTTTCACGGTAGTATAGAGAATACTTATAAGCAGTTTACGGCCAGCTCTTCTGAATTGGCTGTCTACATTCTAGAATGTATTTTCCTATAGAATTATTACTAGTAGCTAGGCTCTCAGGCCAGGCCCTAGAAATTGACCTACCCTGTGATATCGCTGAACTAAAGCATTACGAATATTAGAGAAAATAAGTAGTAACATTATAATACATTTGAAGTTCTAATGAGCCAATGAGACCACATTTGCCCCCCAGTGAAGCCTACGTAGCAAGAAGCAGCACCCTTGTCAATGGCCCGAGAACTCCACTCTCTGCTCCTTGTCATCAACTTAGGGAGCAGCAGATTCCTGGTAGATTCAGGTGGTTCCAGCAGGAATGAGTCCGGCTCTCATAGGGAGGTTGCAGTGACCAGAGCTGGGAGTGCATGAGGTTGGGGTGTGCGTGGGAGTCAGCTTGCAGTTGAGTATTTTAACATGGAGAGCTACATGTACAAAATTCCCTTCAGCAAACACTGAAATATTACTGACATGAAGTTTGAAAAAGCTAGTGAATCTTTTGGGTCAGTGAAAAGATAGCATTTGTTGAGACAAAGCATCTTGAATATTGTTCCCGTGTAATTGTTTTACCGTTCTGGACTTTTAACATGCACTTACATTCTGTGATGTATCCATTTGTCCCTGGTATTTAAATTAGGCTATTGTGAAAGCTCATTTGCACCTGTTGAAAATACTGGCATAATTTCTATATCAGTAAACCCCAGAAATCTGAGCCCTTCTTTCACTGAAGTTTTTTATTCCAACTAGAACATTCTTTTTGAATGTGTGTGATAGGATCAGTGTACACTTTTCAAATGGTTCAGTCTTTTTCTGCAACAACAAAGTTTCTCATTCAGGGGCTTGCAGTTCCTGCACGCCCCTCCCCCACTTTTCAATTAAGAGAAGAAAAGCTTAGATTATTTTTGAGGCAGCTGCTAACAAAAATCTTGTTTTCTTAAGAGCTGTGCTTGTCATTGCTTAATGACAGTATAAGTTGGACCAAGCTGGTGACAGTTCTGCTCTCGTGAATGGGAGATGCCTCTGCATGGAGGAGCTGCTCTGTGCTGGTCAGTGGCCTCTGCAGTAGTCCATTTCTGCACCAGGAGCTGACTGTAAGGCAGTCTCCACCTGGGCACACAGAGGTCATTGAGAAGAACAAGTGGGCGAAGGGTGTTGGTATTTTGGTCCAGTGCTCTAGAATCCAGGATAACTGGTGGCCTGTGGTTTTATTGCCACCACTGCCAGCCAGGGGGTTGACCTTCCTAAATAGCTCAGTTTGCCAGATGATTCCCATTCCAGTTAAATGATATAGGCCATGAAATTGGGCGGCAAGGTTTTTTGAGTGTTGAATATATCTGGTGTCTATTCCAAGCAAAGAGAAGATTGAAGCTACTTAGGGATAGAGTATGTATTAAATACGGCTTGATAGTTCTGGAAAGTAGCTCTTAGTTAATGATATAATGAGAAAAACACTTGTTATCCAGTCCCTTGATTTATTTAGAGCCCTTGTAAATTTTACTTCCCCTGTCCCTTAAACCATTTTTTATCTGATAAGCAGTTACAAACGCTGTTTCATTGTATCCTTTGAAACAGTTTAAATCAGAAAGTGAAAGTTCAAAATAAACAGTATTCCTTTTTTTTTTTTTGGTGAGGAAGATTGGCCCTGAGCTAACATTTGTTGCTAATCTTACTCTTTTTGCTTGAGGAAGATTGGCCCTGAGCTAACATCTGTGTCAGCCTTCCTCTTATTTTTTGTATGTGGGATGCCACCACAGCATGGCTTGATGAGCAGTGTGTAGGTCTGCACCCGGGATCCGAACCCGCAAACCCCGGGCTGCCAAAGTGGAGCACACGAACTTAACCACTGTGCCACTGAGCTGGCCCTGGTATGCCTTTTTAAGATAGAAAAATAAAATACTAACTTAATTACAGGATCAACAGCATTGAAGTTTCAATACCTCATTTCTCTTAAATTTAAAACTTGATTTACTAGGCGTTAATTCTCTTTACTAGGCGTTACTAGATGGGAATTCTCAGGTTTAATATCATTCAGGGCTGGGAGGTACATGTGCTCCTGGAACATAGTATCTTTGTCAGTATTTTAAAATAGAAAGTCTGTCCATAAAGTCACATCACTTTACTGAGCTGTCGGAACGTGGGGAGGTACAACCAGGAATGGGCTTGGCTTTGCCCCACGGTCTCCACCTCTCCGCAGCTTCTCAGGCAGGCCCTGTAGCTGACAGTTCTCTTCTGGGTATTAGAACCATCTTGCTCTAGGTATTAAGGGCCCAGACCAGTCTAAACCAAACGTCACTCTTTCATCCAACTCAGAACCCTTTTGCTTCCCAGTTCAGACCTGCTCCCCGTTTCTGTGGACCAACCAAAGGGAAGGGGCAATGTCTGTTTGTTTTTCAGCTCTCCTCTCTCCACTCCCACCTCCACTCACACCCTTTCCGCCCTGTTCCTTTTGGCCCCTCCAGGTGGGGGCTGGGGACAGGGGAAAGAGAAGGGTGACATCTCTTTTGACCTGGGCTGTTGTTATCTGCCATTCTCTTGTGCTTCGTCTCCCCGTTTGTCTCTGCATCTGTGTCTCTGTCTCACAGGTTCTTCAGACATCCCCTCCCTGTCCAACCTCCTGGAATGTTCCTGGACTTTGGTGAGACATACTCCAGGTGACCTTTTATAACTCCCCTCCAGAGTCTTCTCCTGGAGATGTGTCCTGCTCTGCCCCCCTCTACTGAGACCCGCTTGCCTGTCAGGCCGTCTTCCTCCTTCTCTCCTTGGTCCCTTTGCCCACACCAGCGGTAAATGTGCTCTCCCAAACTGGAAGGAGCGGGCTACTGTCTTCACTGCCCTCTCTCCTTCCCCAACCTTAGCCTGCTGAGCAAGGGGCTGGCCCAGGGCTCTGCTGGGCTGGGTCCCTCCCAGGAGAGATGCCCGCAGAGATGCGTCTGGGGTCTGGCGTTGGAATGCATGGGTGCTTCCTCCTTCTGCCCCCAGCTTCAGGCCTGAGCCAAGTTCAAGACAACAGGAATGTCCTGTTACTGTCATATTGGGGATTTGGATACTGATTTTGTAATATATTGTTTTGATGTATGGCTATAAACCTTGGAATTCTAGGGAAGATCAGTCTGAATTATGAAAAATTTTAATAATGTGCAGTTTATTTTCAAACGTAGCAACACAGCTTTAAATGAACAGTTTTATTCTCGTATCCTATTATGAGAAAAAATTAAAGTCTTTAAAGGATTTCATTCTTGTAGGTTAACTCAGAAATTGAAGTTACACTGAAGAAATTCATGATCACTTAGACCTTGTTTTGGAAGATTCACTGAATTTTGTGGTAGAGTTCTTATGGGACACACAGACACACACACACACAAACATATTCAATCTGTGTTTGTAATATAAGAGTTTTGATTATGTAAATTAGAACACATCTTAATTTTGTTTTAAGACTTCACAGTCTGTGCTGAGAGAGCACACCATTTTGACAACAAAGTTCGCAAGTTAGAATCTGCAGACTTAGACATGTTAATAAAAAAGATGGGCTATTTGCTGCCGCTTTGCCTTGCTTTTGAGTGTGGGAAATTTAAAGGGGTCTTGTACTTCATGGTGTATGAGGAAATCGTAGGGTTGGAAATTGGTTATATACCAAGTTAAAATGATCAAAAATAGGTTTTGAAGGAATCATGCATTTATGTTATAGCCTTCCTACATTTTTTTTAATTAGAAAGAAATAGAATGTCAAACCTTAGGCATTAGGTAACTGAAATCCTGTACCATACCCTTTTGTTAAGACAGTTGCTGTTGAGTAGTGTTGAATGCATGTTAGTAACTAACATCAGCTGCCAACTCAAAGTGACATTGAGTAGATTAGGAAAGTAAAATACACTGATTTGAACCATTCATTATTTTAATGGTTAATTTTATGTTAACTGCATACTTTAATATATGCAGAAATGTCGGACCTAGGGTTCCAGGCAGTGTCCGTGCACCCCGTGCTGTAGGTGAGGAGGACAGAAGTCCTGCCTGAACAGAGGGGGCTCTGTGCCTGTAGTCAGCCCCCGTGAGAGTGAGCCCTTTGTTAATGCTGTGCGGAATGGACGCCCAGGCCACTGGACACCTCTCTTGTCCATCGTTCCTCGTGGGCAGGAACCACTCTATTGGGGTCTGATTTGGAGAAATGAGCATCATCAGAGGTGACAGTTGTTGGACACTGTTGGTGTCCCAGGCACTGTGCTCGATGCTGCATAGACTTTTCCTTTAATCCTCAGAGCAATTTACAATTGCTACAAATTCTGCAAATGAATTCTTATCCCCATTTGATAGACGACAACCCTGAAGCTCTAAGGAGTTTATTAACTTGCTTATGGTACTTCTGGGGTTTGATTCTAAGCCTGACTGACTTCCTAAAGGCGATGATCTTTCCCACTATTCTGAGCCCCCTCAAGAAAGATCTGCCAAGCCCCTGGTTCAACACAGGTAAGTCAAGGTGAGTGAGACACAGTTCCTGGCCTGAGGTGCTCACAGGTTGGGAACAGACAGTCTTGGAAATGCTAACTTTGAGGTCCACGGTGGGCAGGCTGGCTGCGGGTTGACCTGTCATTTCTCAGAGGTGGACATGTGGCTTCTCCATTGAAGAAAGCAGTGGAAATGTACAAGAGAAGTAGGAATGGAGTCTGGTTGGTAAAGCAGACTTGCAAATGCAAAGGTTGAAAATTATTTCTGATTTAGTTGATTTCTGGGTTCTAGAGCCATCCTAACACACTGGTGTGAGAGGTGTTGTCGTTACAGAGCTGAGGGCAGTCAGCCGTTGGTTAGGCTTACCATTAGTGACTATGCACCACTCCAGGCTCAGGCCAGTTTTCGAAGGGAGGGGGTGAGGCGGACACCATCATCATTATTTCGGCTTGAAAAACAGCTGAACTTTCTGGGCTTTAGAGGAGGGAGTTACCAATGGCGAGTGTGTTCATGGAGTTCAGACTGCATTTGCTCCTTTGTGTAAGTTGAATTTGCGTGTGTTGAGGTCGAGCAGCTGGACAGGCCCTCAGCACAGATACTTTGTTGCCAAGGCCCGAGGGTGAGGTGTAGTGCTACTGAAGGGCAGCCGTGTCTGCTCACAGGACACGTTTTGTGAGCATGGTTCTTGGTAATAATGTCATTCTGAGCCGACTCCAGGCTTGCCTGTTTAATAGAATCATTCAAAATGAGCAGAGCAGAATTCTGGACCCGGTGACAGCCCTGCCTAAGGGCTTGTTGAAAGATTTGCGTGGGCTCAGCTCCACAATGCCCACAGCAGCACGGTCTTACAGTGGAGAGAACATGGAGACCAGGTATAAATCAATAAATAAGCCACCTTACGTGGAATGGAAAGCAGATTGGGAATGAATGACTCTTCTGCCAGTTTTCTTACTTAGTTCTTAAAAAGACCTGTGTTTTTTTTCCCTTTCCAGTTTTAGGAATTACCCTGTTAAGAAATAATATGCTTCAGAAGGCACAGGGAAACGATAAATATGAATTTGTTCGAGAATCCAAGCTGCTTGATTTTATCGTCTTTGGGGGCATGTTTTATTTTTGACACAAAGGAGAAATAAGGGCGATTTTCACCAACAGAAACTGCAGCCATCTGTAGCGCCGCTCTGCGTGGTGCTGAAACTAGTGAGCAGTTGCTTCTCCCGCAGTTCATCTTTGCACAAAGGAGATGATGTAATCTTTTTCACTGCCGGCCACGTGGCCAGCATGCCGTCACTGTCTTCACACAGATACCTCTGCGCTGCCAGCGAATTATCAGCTCGGAGCGACTGTGCATTTGGAATTAAATTGCATTCCTCTTGCAGTGCCTCCCCCCTCCCCGCCTCCACGTCCTTCACCTGTGTACACACACATGTGCCTTCATGCTCGTCAAGACTGCGGGTCACTTTTTTGCAGAAAAATGACCAGAGTAGCATGTTGTAGAGAGCCATGGAGGCTGCGCGTGCACAAAATTAAAATTGGGGGAGGGAATGCTCTGTTGCTGTTAGCAACCACTTGCCTATTTATTAGGGGGTGAAATGCTCAAAGCTCAGGCTTTCCCCTTCCTTCCACTGCTTTCTTGTGAGTTCTGACAGTAGCTCCCCTGAGCCTGTGCTCTGAGGGGTGAACAGAAGGCTGTATTGCATTCAGCTGCATTTCCACAGAAGCGCATCCTTTTCAGCTGAAGGAGGCCTACCACGTGGGCTGTCTTTGGTTGTCCTTCCTCCGTGGTCGTCACTCCATCTGTTGATGTGAGCAGTAACAGCTACGTAATCGCTGCCGTGGGTGGCGTCCCTGTTTGTTCAGCTCTAGGTTAGGCACTTTCCTGCACTTGCTCATTGGATTCCACCAACAGCTTCTGAAACACAGGGTCACAGAGGAGGAAGCTGCAGCCAGGGGGCTGGGATGCTTTGCTGCAGAGAAGACAGAGAGGGGCTAAGGGAGCTCTGTACCTTTGTTCCCAGTGACTTTTTCCTTTAACAGAAGGATTAGGTTGGAACCTTCCTTCTCCAACGACCCTGGTGATTCTCTTGCCAGTTGTTAAGAATCCCTGGGTGTGTGAGCCCCGGGCCACCGAGTCTTAGTGACCCCAAGACAGCTTTGCACTCTTGGGCCTGGCTTTCGGGGTGATGTTATCGCAGTGTTAGGTGCTGTTATCTGCAATATTTAAGGACTTATAAGGTTTCCATGATTTGGGGCCCCATGTCTCTGGGGACTTTATTGTTAAGTTGGGTTGGCACTAATTTTGATCAGCATTTATGGGCTGCACATGAGGTGACAGAGCGTAACTCCTGTATAATTAAAAATCGGAGCGCCTTAATCCCAGATTCTGAAAGTGCCTTGTTACTTGGGGAATCTGGAGATGAGTAGACTGGGGATGGAGAGGAGCACTTGTCGAGACTGCTGCCTTCCCGCCTGTCATGCCCGTTCGTCTTCTCCCTCTCCATCGCTGCCATGCAGCCTTGTAGCGCCTCAGGCTGGGACGGCCTCCCTCTCTTCCTCTAGATGACACAAGCTCAGGACTGGGTGGCGGGGACAGAGGCGTGGCATCCTTCTGTTGAGCTGACACTCACAGAGCACCATCGCTGAGCAAGTTTTGGTGCTTCAAGTGTCGTCTCATTGAATCCTCGCAGCACCCTGGGAGGTGTCACCATCCCTGCAGTGGACGGTTGGGGCCTTGAATCCATCTCCGGGGGAAGGTGTGAGGGGTGGGGTGCCCTAATTAATGGAAAAAGCAGGTGCCAGCAGAAGCCAGAGGATCAGAGTGAGATTATGGGAGAAAAGAGTGTGTCTGTTTCTTCTCTAAAATCAGAAGGGAAGGTAGCAATAGAAGCGTTTGGGTGTGGAAAGGAAGAGAATCAAGTGAGTTAGTATCTTAAAACCTCACTTTGCTGGGTGAAGTAATAGGTGACTATCAAGTGAAAGGCTGAGCTGAGGTTGAGGACTTCAGACCAGGGGTGGTTGGAACAGGCCCAGCGGTTAGGTGCCCTAGCGGCCGGTAGTCCATCTTGTCTACCTGTTCACTGGATATGTGGTTTTATTTATGGGGATGGTCGACCCAGGCACTTGACCCCGTTTGGCCAACCTGTGAGATGACAGTAAAGCTTTAGCACGGGATTCTGAGGGAGCCAACCTTTAGAAGATGTCCTTCTCAAGCTGTTGTTAAGGTTTAGCTGTAACCAGATCCTGTAAAATAAAACATTGAAATAAAAATACCAGTTTGACTTTGTTTACACTTGTTTACAAAAGGAAAAGGTCACTTTCTTATTGTATACTCAGTTGTGGTAATTTTGTGTCTTGTTCAAGATTCTGTCTCATTAAAAATTAAGCATCTTTTGTGCAAGACCCTTCGGAGACATTTTCAATATGTCAGGGCCGTTGCTTTCCCATCATGTCTGTTGACAGATCTGATTGCTTTTCCGTTTGTGATCATTCTACATCTAGTTCTTTCTCACCATCTCTCCCACCGCGGTCTAACCCGGAGTCTGGCCACCTCGCCACACCGCTGCCCTCAGCCTGCCTTCTCCTCTTGACTGAAGCATCGCTGTTTAGCTCCTGCTGAGAGCCGGGCTTCATCATTAGCCTGCCACAGGATCTGGAGGGGCAGGATGCTCCTAAAAGCTGGGCTCAGGTTCTTCAGGTGGTGTCGCCTGTGTTGCTGAGGGGCTTGTGTCTGTTCTTCATGCAGGGCCTGTTCCAAGGCGCAAGCTTTCAAGGGGTGTGTACGCTTTTAGTTGCCACCTCCCATGGAAAGAACAAAAAGATGGCAGGAGAACTCAGGAAACGATTAAACCATTCCTTGAGCGTTTCTGTAAGACTGACCTTTACACACCTGAATTACTCCCCGTAGATTGGGTTGCCTGTGTATGAACCAGTGTAGGTTTTTACTTTATTTGTAAACCAGAAGGTATGGCCCCTGCAGTGCACTGCCTGGGGAGCAGAGGGACAGGGTCTGCTGCTGGTCAGGTGTGCAGCCTCCCTGCTCCCACTGAACTCATGGGGGGTGGGGTGGGTGGGAAACAGGTGCAGTGTAGGGGAGCTGACAGCAAGATTGGCCTGCACACTGGGGGCTCCTGGACTCGGGGTTTATCCATAGACACCGCCACCATTTTCCCTCACTAGGGCAGCCTGGCCCCGAAATTATGAGTAGCCATTCATTTGATTGGGGAAACACCTTCTGTATCAGCACGATTTTTAGTCACTGATGCGGATCACCCTGTCATATCACTGTCTTTCCAGTGGTAGTTCAGAGGGACTTAGCTGAAGAAAAGGAAATGCTGATTCCAAGAAGCACAGGAGCTCTGCGTTCATCAAAGGGGGTGTGCACTGTGATTTGAGTGTGGGAGAAAATGTCAAAAGCTTTTTAAGAGATATTTATTTATAGCTTATTATTTTCATATGTCTACTTGGTGCTATGTAATACACTAGTACAATAGCACATTCATAATATATCATTGGGGGCAGGTAGTAAAATTCTTTGGTGATGGAATTCTTGAGCAAAAGCATTCGAAGAGCATTGCTTTAGGACAGTGGTTCTCAAAGTGTAGTTCCAGGATCCCTTGGGCTCCCCAAGAACTTCTCAGGGGGTCTTGGAGTTAAAGGTGTTTTCACATTAGGCAAATATAGTCTTAGCTTTTTCTCACTCATTCTTTCCAAAGTACATAGTGATGTTTTTTAGTGGCTGCGTGGCATGTAACATCATGACAGATTGAAGGCAGAAGCAGGTGTGAGAATCTAGTTGTGTTCTCTTAAGCCAGATGTTAAAGTTAGCCTCAAAAGTGTAAAACAATGCCAGCCTTCTGCCTGATTTTTTGGAAAATATAGATATTTTTGATAGAAAGTATTATTTATGTTATGTTAATTGGTTTATTATTTATTTATTTTATGCTGAGGAAGATTTGCCCTGAGCTAACATCCGTGCCAGTCTTCCTCTGTTTTGTATGTGGGTTGCCACCACAGCATGGCTGCCAACAAGTGGTATAGGTCTGCGCCTGAGAACTGAACCCGAGCTGCTGAAGCAGAGCATGCCAAACTTTAACCACTAGGCCACGGGGCCAGCCCCTATTATTATTATTTCTAAAGAAATTAATCTTTAAAATTGTTCTCAGTTTTAATATTTAATATTGTAAGTATCCATATTAAATATCTAGATATTATATGGAGACAATAGATGACAGATAGAATGCACATAAACCAAAGCTCTCTGGCATCCTCAGTAATTTTTAAGTGTAAAGGAGTCTTGAGACCAGAACCTTTGAGAACTGCTTGCTGTGTTAGAGGTCTGGTTAGAGGTAGGGGTGGTCTGGGCCATGCAGTCCAGCAAACTGCACACATGGGGAGCCTGGGGAGGGGGTACTTTGCAAGTGGGAGGGTGGTGAAGGCAAGGCCCATCTTTCTGTCCCGTGTCTTGGCTCGGTCCTCCCTGGAGAAGGGCAGGAAGGTTTGTATTTTTGGGGTCCACTCCTCCTCCTCCCTGTTTCTGCTCCAGCCCGTGTCAGGGGCATTGATGGGTTCTTGTGTATTAAACAGACTTTTGAGGGAACCCCTGAGACCAATCCCTAGCATCATTTCTGTGGGCAAGTCCATTCCTGAAATCGAGTAACAGCGGACGTACACAGTTTTGGAACACAGGCTGTTGGAGGTTGAGACTGCGGGTCTCCACAGCAGTTCCTTTTTGGCAATTCCTCTTAAGGAGCCTTAAATAGGAGGAACTATTAGGGGAATTCAGTTGAGATAGAAATAGAAAGGGAAACATCTGGGGTATCCTGTTCTTTCAGTCTCAACTTTCAGGACAAAATGTGAAAATCTAGTTTACTGTTCTATTGGGTCAGAGAGGTGAGAACCCCAAATTAATTTCAAACTAATCTCTCGCCCATCATATGCTTGTTTTTGTTTTTTTCTTCAACTCGCTTTGGTAAAAGGTACCAAGTAATTGCATCCTTAAAGAATACATAGACTCATCTGACAGACAATACAAGCTTTAGAGAGGATGTGGCGTGTAGCCATGTGGGAAAAAAATTTGGCATCACCTCGTAAACGTGAAAAAGTGCATAAACTCTGATCCAGCAGTTTCTCCCGCAGGCCTATCATTAGGCCTAGAGACGCTCTGGAAGTGTGTTCTGGGATACGTGCACGAGGTTGTTCATGCAGCATCATTTATACTAGCAAGAGAGAGAGACAAAGCAAATGTCCATTAACAGGATTGCGTACAAAAGTGCGTGGTATAGTCAGAGAATGGAGCATTAAATAAAGCTCAGTGTACACATCATGCAAACCGGAGACAAGTCACGAGAGAATGCATGTTGTGAAGCTCAAAGACAGGCAAACGAAGCAATATATCGTGTAGCAATAGATTCATAAATGGCAAAACTGTAAAAAAAAAAAAAAAAAGCAAAGGAATGGTTATCCTAAAAGTCAGCATAGTGGTTGTGTCTGGAGCCAGGAGGTGTACCATCAGGCAGGGTTGTGGCCAGTGTTCCGGTTCTTAAACGGGACGGTAGTTTCAAACATATACATGTAATCCATACACCTTCATATAGACCAGCCTACATTCTCTTCTGAGTCTGGGGCCTATTTTGCCTGGGCTTTCGTTTTAGTAGCTGAAAGAATTGGAAGAATTGATTTAAAAGCTTTTTTGTTTTACCATAAAGTGAATAATTGAATATGTAAAGCCTTCAGAGCTCTTAGAAGTTACTTCCCGTAATAGCCCCCACCCATCCTTCTCCTGTTTTGAGGTTTTGAGGTGGTACCGTTGCCGAGTTGACTGATGTTATGCCATGAGCTTCCACAGAACCGTCTGGGCTTGCTTTTGCAAGGGATAAAGAAGGAAAACTTGGTCTGGTTTTTCATCACTTTAAAAACATCTTTTTGAATGAGTTCTGCCTTCAGCAGAGTGGGCTGAAGGCGTGGCAGCCGTGGACAGTGTGTATACAAAGGCCAGCATCTTGTTGTGTGCACAGCTAGCTTGTGTGCACATTGCAGTGTTGACCTGTGTGTCTAGGCAGAGTGGGAAAATCCTGTTTGTTCTTGATCATCTATTAAAATGACAGATGATCGATGATCATGTATTAAAAAGAGAGACTGAAGCTGGAAGATGAGGATGGAGGGAGAGTGTCATCTGTCTGTGCCTTCTGGCCTCAGGCCTGAGCCAGGAGCTTAGAGCAACCTCCTTGGTCCGTTACAGACATCCCAGAGGCGGGACAGGTGCAGGGGGGAGTATGGACGTGGGGGGCAGGTGCCCTCTTCTCTGTGGCCACCAAACCAGCGCACCCTGGTGTCTCTCCCAGACCCAGTGGTCACCAGCATGCTCAGGCTGCCAGCTGGCAAAGCTGCCACTATAGCACGCGCTGTCCTCCCTTCCCCTCCACCCTTCAGAGCAGGAGAAAAGGAATTCTTACGCCAGTGGACAGGCTCCTGACAATAGGGGGAAGTGAAAAGATGTCAGAAAAGGAGCACTTTTTTGGGTTATTAACGTTTTTTCTTGCCACCATTTTAATGAGAGGAGATGATCTCTTCCAAAAAATTTGTTCCCTTCAGGTCACTCTCTCCCTCATCTGTTTTCATTTCTAACTGTATTCTGATTTGCCCCATTCCACAGATGGGAACAGGTAAGCAAGACCCCAAGAATGCTCAGGGGTGTGACAAAGGGGTCGGGACAGACGCTGAAAGCTCTTAGGCAGAAGAGTGTTCTTACTTTGAATTGCCTTTAGTTCCTTAAATTATATAGAGTCAGACCAGGAGAAGGAAATTGCCAATGTTCATCGATCCTGACTGTGTTGATTTTAAAAAAATAAGTCTATTGTTTTGCTGGCTTTTAACAATAACTACGTCTCAGTCCTATTCTTTTTTATTTTTGAGTAAAGATGCATCTCCTTATAGAATGCAATAATTGCAGGTAAATGGGCAAAATTTCCCCAAATGCGTGTATTTAAAGCACTTACGAAATGCATGCAGCCGAGAGTAAGCTGCTTCTTCAGATGTCAGTGGCAATAATAGTGTTCTGGGCGCTGTTTACTAGTCAGTCCTGTGAGGTGGTATTACTGGCATCCCATTTCACAAATGAGGAAAGAAAGATGCAGAGAAACTCAGTGTCCGTCCACAGTCTCCTCGCTGGGAGGTGGCAGGCCAGGCGGCCAGACCAGCCTGGACTCCACACTAAACACATTGGTACCGCGACAGAAGGCTCTGTTTTGAGTTGTGGCACTGGTGTTCTCAGGTGACGTCCATAAAATGTAATGCTAGTGGAAGCTAGTGTGAAGTGCAGCTTTTACACCCCCTGAACTCCCCTCAGCACCTCTTGTGTCTCGTCATATTTCCCTTGGAAGGAAGTTGTTTGTAACCTGTGCGGGTCCTGAGCACCTGGCCGTGGGTGTCCTGAGGTCTCTGTGCAGAGTCCTGGGAGGGTCCTGCAGGGGTGCAAGCTGGTGAGAACCACACAGCTTATTCGAATGTCCTCATTGCGTTGCCATTTGCGTTTCTATGCTAAGTTGATTGGGAGAAAATGTTCCCTGGGCTTCCTAGTAGATAAGATAGTGACTCTTTCCCTGTCCGCAACATAGCAATTTAGGGGATTGGCAAAAGGAAAACGGAGTCCCCAGCCTACACGGCTTACAGCTGTGGGCCTTACCCACCTCAGAGTGGGTGGTGCGGGGCAAGTCCGAGGAAGTAACCTGTGGGAGGGTTTGACCTCCTCCCTTGGCCACCCCCTCCCCTCCCTCAGTTATTTACCGCGGGACCCCATGGCAAGCAGGAAGAGGCCCTGGGGCTCAGAGCTGCGCGGCCCCAGCACAGGCCCGATAGACTAGACGCCTTCGTCTCAGCCCCTTGGGCTTGAGCAGTGTCCTGGGTGGGACGATGGGTTACGTGGTCACACAGCTGGACTTCTTCCCCTTTGGTGGGGGTCGCAGCCCTGCTGGAGCACTTGGGGTGCCTTCCTCTGAGCCTGGGCTGGCTTCTGCTCACTGGGCTCCCACCTGGACCTTGAGTGAATCGAGGGAGGAGACGCCACCATGCCTGGGCTGGTCATCTCCTCAGTTCACTGGGTCCTCAACACTGCTTTCCTTCTGAGCAGCTTCCCCCTCTTCCTCCCAGAGGGTTCACACCTCTCTCAGGCACCCCTGTCCTCTTTACCTTGTGATTTGCATCTTTTTCTCTTCATCAATGAATATGCATAAAAATACCAAGTGGGAGATGAGTCAATCCACATTAAATCCATCAAAATGTTTCCCATCAATATGTCTAAATTATCTGGCTTAATAAACACATTTTAAACCAGATTAAAAAATATTCTTTTGTATGTATGCAGGAGGGAAGTTGAGGTGAAAGAGGTGGGAGGGGAGGTAGTTAGAGAATTGAAATGAGTTTCTCTCTTCTTTTTGTTTTTTACATTAGCAGATGCATTCCTTTTCTCAACTCTCTTTGTAGTTTCTTAAATTTCTTATTAGGAATTGAGTAGAAAGATTAATGATAGGGACCTATTTATTAGAATTTTATTTTCCCTGCTTGGAAATGAGGGCAAGGCAGGACCCTGGCACCTGAGTTAACATGAGCAAAAGAAGTTAATTTAACCTTATAAGCTAGTGAGTCCTAACGGCTTGGGTTGCCCTCGCCTGTGTCATCTTGAGACAGGACAGGTCACATTATCCGTGACCAAAGTCAGGCTGGCCCTTCTCCCTGGAAGCTTCCACCCAGCAACACGGCCTCAGGGCTCACTCACTTGTTGAGCAGTCAGATCTTGTTATGCCAAGTGGGAGGATCTGGGAGAAAGCTTCCAACCTAACTGTGGGTTACACTCGGAATTCAGCATGAAAACAAACAAGTTACAGGCACCACTTTTTTTTTTTGAGTTGTCCTTACTTACCGGTAACGGAATTGTTCCTCCTAGGTGTCTTATGCTGTTCCCAGGCCCTCTGTCCTCTGCTGGTCAGTAAACATCTGAAGGACAGGACTTAGCTTGTGTCTGCTTGTATCCTCAAGCATCAGATGTATCACAGTGTATTTCAGATGTATTTCTGATACATTAGAAACAGATGAAGAAAATTGTCAAAGTCAAGTAGGTTAACCGAAGTAACTCAGGCAGAGCAGCTATGGGTACTCTATCGAGTGGGTTTCTAGTGGTTAACACCTCACAGTAGTAATCCTTGACCATGTTATTTCTATTTCTGTTCACTTCTGTGCTTTGTGTTTATAATCTCTACAACAGGGGTTTCCAACCCTTTCAAAATGGTCTGGAACACCTTTGTTATGCCAAGGACTTAGTTTTAGTGCCAGGGATTGAGTCAAAATTTCAGTGACAAAAGTAATTCTTTTAAATGGATTTGTCTAATTAATCACAACAGTATCTACATCTCTTTTATAAATAACAGTGGGCGTATTTGCAAGACATTTATTTGTCCCTCAGACTTTGCTTGTTGCGTGCACATTGTTAAGGCCACTGTTTGGCCTCATGTGTGTTTTATTTTGTTTTAGCTTATAAGCTTCTTAAAATCAGGAACATGTCATTTAGAGGGAAAATCTATGGGGCTTAAGAGAGCACCGTGTGTAAATATGTCCTTTATGAATGCCAAGTGACGAAAAACACGGCTCTAGCTTCATCAAAGGACTGGCTGGTAGAAAGTTCTGCCAAATTCTTTGATGTTATTAAAGATATATCTTTCTGGTGAGTTTATGTTGGAATTAAATAGATGTTTATTGAAGTGGAAATCACTTTTCAGTGCAATTAAAAGTTCTGTTTCGAGGCCAGCCTGGTGGCGCAAACGGTTAAGTGCGCGTCGTGCTCCGCTGCGGCGGCCCGGGGTTCGCTGGTTCGGATCCTGGACGCACACCAAGGGACCGCTTGGCAAGCCATGCTGTGGCGGCGTCCCATATAAAGTGGAGGAAGATGGGCAAGGATGTTAGCCCAGGGCCAGTCTTCCTCAGCAACAAAAGAGGAGGATTGGCAGATGTTAGCTCAGGGCCGATCTTCCTCACACACACAAAAAAGTTTTTTTTCTTTGTGGTATTTACCTTATGTGATATATTAATAAGGATGAATGAATTAACTGAAGATTTTTGAAGCAGAAATGGACATACAGTATCTTAACTTTGTTGAATACTTTAGGAGAAACTTTGATCTTTTTTTTTGTGTGTGTGAGGAAGATCAGCCCTGAGCTAACATCCATGCTAATCCTCCTCTTTTTGCTGAGGAAGACCAGCTCTGAGCTAACATCTATTGCCAATCCTCCTCCTTTTTTTTTTGCCCAAAGCCCCAGTAGATAGTTGTATGTCATAGTTGCACATCCTTCTAGTTGCTGTATGTGGGACGCGGCCTCAGCATGACCGGAGAAGCGGTGCGTCCGTGTGCGCCCGGGATCTGAACCCCGGCCACCACTAGCGGAGCGCACACACTTAACCGCTAAGCCACGAGGCCGGCCCTGATCTTTTATATATATGTGTGTGTAATTTTATGACTCTACTAGATATGGTATATTAATTTAGATATAATCACTGGTCACTCAAGTTAATTGATAGCTTATTAAGACACTCAGCCTTGGCTTATGTTTCTCCATTGATGGAAAACGAATCAACAGTGTCTTGAGGGTAGAAGGGATTCAGAGGTGTTTGCTGAGGAGCCAGGAGGAGCCTGGAGGAAGACCCCTGGGCAAGGATTGTGGGTTCAGTGTCTCCCCCCCGCCCCCCAAGCCAAATTTTAAATCCAAACCTCGGTTCATTGGTGGGGATGAAGTCCCTTTGTCGTACATAAATTTACAGACCAGCTGGAAAGAGCAGCAGGCTCGGCCTCCCTGCCTGATGTTACTTCTGTTCTCTTCATCCTCATGGTCAGTAACCGGGCAGGATGTTGTGGGTGACATAATGCAGGTGTTCTGGGATGTTACTGTTTGTGATCTGTGACATTCACGGAGGCTTAACTTGCATTTAGTAGACATCTTCTCATGCGTGTTCACTTGGGCTGCCTCAGGCTGTCCTTGGCCTTCTTGTACTGAGGGACTTAAGACAACAGCACAGGCTACATACAAAGGGAAGAAAGAGGCGCAGTTCTGAGTTGTGTGGAGTTCACTTGTCTTGCTGATTCTGCCATGCCTGCTC
The DNA here is from genome assembly GCF_020826845.1 of Diceros bicornis minor. Lineage (NCBI taxonomy): Eukaryota > Metazoa > Chordata > Mammalia > Perissodactyla > Rhinocerotidae > Diceros > Diceros bicornis. The sequence continues at coordinate 50,303,030 of NC_080759.1, read as the reverse complement.
TGTTTACAACATCTCATAATTCGAGGACTTCGCTGTAACTTGAAATTCTTGGGTAAAGACATTACCGCCTGCAAGGAGGCAGGGCCACGAGGCCTGTTTCCTACTTAGAAACCACTGCCTTTAAAGGCCTGCATCCTTTGGGTTCTTGAGAATGCGGAACAAAAAGCCACCGAATGCTCTTCTCCCAAATCACAGCCCGTTCTTCCTACCAGAGAAGCTTTTTATAATTAATTAATTATTTGGTGGCTGGGGCAGAACATAACTTTTTTTTTAAGATTTTATTTATTTATTTATATTCCCCCCCTAAAGCCCCAGTAGATAGTTGTATGTCATAGCTGCACATCCTTCTAGTTGCTGTATGTGGGACGCGGCCTCAGCATGGCCGGAGAAGCGGTGCGTCGGTGCGCGCCCCAGATCTGAACCCGGGCCACCAGTAGCGGAGCGCGCGCACTTAACCGCTAAGCCACGGGGCCGGCCCAGAACATAACTTTTTAATTACGTTGTAAAAATCCCAAAGTAAAACTTCCTACTTTATATTTACATATTCCTAATTTATATTTTAATTTTATGTATTAGCCAGTCACAGAATATACTAGACAAAGAAATACAGCCACCTCAGCCTCCTCAGAATGAGTTCGTGTAGTGAGTTGACTGCTTTGGAGCTGTTGCTGACTGTCTGTGATGAGATGGGTACTTTCCATCGCAGAACTCCAAACTGTAGACTGCCACTTAAAATGTCCAACTGCTTGAAGCACTCTGAACCTCAAGGGTTAGCTAGGTGGGTGTGAAGCTCTTACTGCATGCCGTGGCACTCACTCTGCCAGGCAGTGAGAACCCTACAGTAAGACATGGGACAGTCCTGTCCCTCTAGGAGCTTGCCTTCTGATCGGGGGCACTGACGAGCATTTAGATAACTGCTGTGCAATGTGATAAGGGCTCAGGGTGCTGTGGGAGTGCGGGGTGGGGATCTGATCCGGCAGTGGGGGACTCCAGAAGGGGTGGGTGGTTCTGAGTCTTTAAGGACAGTTGGGAAGGTGAAGAGCATGCATGTTGGGAGGTGAGGGGGTGTTTGAGGCTGCTGGGGGAGCAGTGTGTGTGGAAGTTCAGGGGTGAGCGAAGGTGTGTTACAATTCCTGCAGTGAGCGTGGGGAGAGGGTCCCCAGTGGGGAAGTAATGAGGCTGCAGAGGTCAGTGGACATCGGATCAGGGGGTGCTTTTTGCCGTGTCAGCAAGTTTGGGCTTTATTTGAGGGCACCGAGAAGCCATTGAGGAATTAATAGGGAGTAAAATGGTGAGATGTATGTTTAGGGGGAACTGGCAGAACGGCTCAGAGGGAGTCATGAACAGTGATTAGGAGATTGCTGGAGTAATGCACATGAGGGAGATGCTGGCCCGTGGGGGCAGGGAGACGTGGTGCTGCAGTTAAATCCTGGAGTCCACAGGAGTGCATGAGAGGATGGAGGGCAGGGAGAAGCCCGGGTTCCTGGCTTGGCCTGGTGGCTGGTGGTTTGTGGGGCCAGATACTGCTGGGATGCACACAGCAGGGGGCATGTTTGCGGAGATGAGGATGAGTTCAGGGTTAGACATTTAAGTGGGGCCTGCTTCATGACACCTCTTTGTTTCAGTGATGACAGTCTCCTGCTTGGTAGTCAAGGCACACCATAATCATCTCCCCCCACAAATCCTACATTTTACGAGATGTCTCCTCCTGTTCTGATCCCTCTGGCCCTGGTTTCTCCATAACAAGTGTCTGTACCACGGAACTGACCACTCTTTTTTTTTTTTTTTTTTTGAGGAGACCAGCCCTGTGCTAACATCTGCCAATCCTCCTCAGTTTTTTTTTTTTTTTTTTTTTGCTGAGGAAGACTGGCCCTGGGCTAACATCTGTGCCCATCTTCCCACGCTTTGTATGGGACACCGCCACAGCATGGCTTGCCAAGCAGTGCGTTGGTGCGCGACTCGGATCCGAGCCGGCGAACCCCGGGCCGCCGCAGCGGAGCGCACGCACTTAACCGCTTGCGCCACCGGGCCAGCCCCGGAACTGACCATTCTTGTGTGTTGCTTTCCCACACAGACTGAGTTCAGCAAGGGCTCTGGATTACAATTATGTACAAGCTCCCACCCCACCCTGCCCCAGTGCAGGGCAAATCGGTGTGCACTGAGAGAAGTTTTCATGTCACTAATTTATACCACTTTTCTGTAATTGAAAGCCTTTCTGTGTCCTTATTCCTTATGTAATAATCAAAAAGGTATTTATATGAAGGAAAAGGAGTAGAATTATAATATAGCTTTATTTTCCAAAGCCTTTTGTAGAATATGATTGTGATCTATATTTAAAAAAATGTGGGCATTCGAGTTTTCCCTTATTTGATAGAAAGCAAATATGCTAACGTATGAAATGTTCGAGGAAATGATTAAACAGGGTATCTTTTAGTAGTCAACCTTGGATGATTTCATATAAATCAAGTCATTTGATACAATGATCAAATTGTATCAGTTGTTTCACTGTGGTTCATTTGATCAAACTTAAGTTTCTAAACAGCTGTTCTGGGCCGGCCCGTGGCATAGCCGTTAAGTGCGCGCGCTCCACTACTGGCGGCCTGGGTTCGGATCCCGGGTGCGCACCGACGTGCCGCTTCTCCGGCCATGCTGAGGCCGAGTCCCACATACAGCAACTAGAAGGATGTGCAACTATGACATACAACTATCTACTGGGGCTTTGGGGAAAAAAATAAAATAAAATAAAATAAAATAAAAATAAACAGCTGTTCTGAGAGGCTGCTGCTTACTTCAAGCAAGTTGTCTTTGGAACAGGTCAGCATCACAGAACCCTTTGTATGCACATATGTGTATGTGTGTGTGCGTGTATGTAGCTGAGGATGGGGTGTCTAGGGCCCCGGGGTATAGCCTGGGTGAGCTTTCCCCAGAGATGTCTCCTGACAGGCACATGCACAGACAGATGTGTGTGTTCTTTATTCTGGCATTAGGCAGACATGAGGATACATTTCCTCTGTGCTTAGCCCTATACTGGTCCCTGGTGATCCAAAGATGAATGGCATGTCTGGGCTCCTGGTTCTTTTTTGATTTATGAGATCACAAGAAGGTAGAACTCTCGTTTATAATACTACGCCTTTTTTTGATTATTGAAATAATCGCTTCCATTGGTCTGTTAGTTATGCTTTTTAATCAACTTCTAATACATAGGCAATACATAATTAAGTCATCAAGTGTTAAAAATCTACATTGTTTCATTTATGTTAAAATATATATAATAGTTTTAAAAATATCTTTTATTCTGGTCTTTTGGTTATTTTGGTGTGTCCTCTGTGTTTTGTGCTCCAGACATTAAAAGCCAGAGCTATTTTAAGTTGAAATGCCCTTAACTCTCTTGAATCAGTCAAACTTATGGCACTTTTTCTTCCTTAAAGGTATGATATTACAGGCTGTTTCTTCTAAAATTATGTGAAGGAATAAATCAAGCAGTCTGACAGTTATAACCATCAAGGTTATAAGCAAAAATTATGCTGGACTATGAAACCCCATCCATATTCCTGTGTGGTGGTCTGTGAACATGTTCATATTCTAGTTATAAGTACTTAATTCACTTTATATGCATTTTATAAACATTTTATATGTGTGGATTGTAGTAATATATTTATGTAAAAATAATATAAGCATTGCATTATGTTTTGAAATTTTTTAATATGTTAGTAAAAAAGACATTTATACCATTTGATTTATAACCTTGTATCTTGTTCCCCTTAAACATTTTCATGGAAGATCCAGGCTAGCTAAAATGCTTCTTTCCTACGCAACTCCAGTGTAAATGCTTGCCCAGCTAAAGCCTTGATAGCGCGAACATCGTGCCGCCGCGCACCGCCGCTCCCTGTGATCTGTGACTAATCCTGCAGGCACCGCAGAGAAAGGTCCGGGTGGGAACTGCGGACGGCCTGTCTGGAAAGGGTGACGTCACCTCCATTTGCGCAGGCGCGGCGCCGCTGATGCAGAGATTTATCACCCTGCTCTTTGTGTTCAAGGGTGCGTGCACGCGTTTCCCCTAAATAAACCAATGAGTAAAATTCGGTAATTGCCACCAAGACTCGGTACTAATAGTAACCCTCCAGCTTACTATTTAATGTTCCTCTTCTTTGTTCTCTCAAAATGCTGCTTTATTTATTAACACATTTTTTATTACTGCTACAACCTGTGTTTTTGTAAGTAAAGGATTTTTTTTCAATCTCTCCCACTTTGCATTATCCCATTTAGTAAATACTAAAGTAGTGTATCTGACAGGCAAATGAGACCTCCGAAAATGGATGAGAGCATCATTTCTCTCGTGGATTGTCTTTTAAGGGCAAATCTCCACGCGAGAGGAGAGGCAGACAGCTCAGAACAGGTGCCATCTCGTTTGGTTCAGCTCAAATGATCAGGAGATAACTATGGTGTTTTCTAACACTATTTTTACTAAAAAAACTGTTTGACTAGTAATTTGAGGATTATGTAAAATTTCAAATTACTAGTATCTGCCAGAAGTCCTGGGAGAAATAGGGGGAAAAAAATTGGCCTGTGTTTTAGTTTAAAAAATTTAAAATTTGATTCATTTTTAAACTCATTTGATTTATTTTAATTTTTTTAAAACCAGTTATGTGAAAAATTCTATTGGGATAATGTGCTGCATAAAAGCTTTTGCTCATTGTGAAAATATTTCTGTGGTGCTCTTTTTTCTTTTTAAATGAAAAAACTTGGGGTTGTTGTTCCTTTTCTATTTGTTTGTTGTTTTAAAAAAATTTAATACCAAGGAAGTGACAAAGTGCTGAGCATTCCAGTCAGGAGTGACTCGCTTCAAAAGGTATTTGTCAACAATAACAATACAGCACCTCCCTGCAGACTCTCAGGGTAAAAAATGAGAAATTGATCTGACCAGTGGGGTATTCGATAGTTGAAGTTTCAGACCACTGATTCAACTAAAAGGTTTTTCCACTGTTGAATGATAACTTGTGGAATATTTCCTCTTAGGGCAGAAAGGTTAATTTTCCTTGTTATAAATATAAATCACACTATAGGAATGGCTGTGTGAACAATGCTGAGCTTATATTTCACAAACCTAAAATAGAAAGTGTTAGGGAACATTGGGATGCTTGATCGGGGTTCAGGGGCAAGAAGCTGGAGGAGGATGTTCATTTGTTAGTTGGTTCATTCATTCATCCATTCCTTCATCCAGCCACCCCATGTTTATGGACCACCTGTGCCTGGCGCTGTCCTAGATATCAGGGATACAGCAGAGAACAAAACTGACCCATCCTCTGGCTAGCAGGCTGATTTAGAAGAAGAGAGAGAAAAACTGTCCTCTCGATGGGCAATATAATGCTTATCATTTTAAGAGATATGGATGATTTGGGAGCAGAGGTTTAAAATGTATCTCAGATAGACATGCTCCTGAACCAAATAGCAATTTAAAAGGTGACAATAGAATCAATTTTGGCAAGTAATATCATGCTGAACCTTGGGGTTGAGATATTTTTACATGACTGTATTAAAACCTCTAAATATTCAAATTTAATTGTTTTAGGAAAAGGTGTTGTGTTGACTTGAAACCAGGAAAGAGGAAAGAAAATCATCAGCCACTAACTTCGTATTTATATTTAGTTCACAACAATAAAATCTGATTTTTAACCCAAACCCTTTTACCCTAATAACATTCAACAAATATCAATATCAAGGTCTTAGAGTTAATGGTAAATGTTGTCATGTGAACATTCTGATCAAATTCCTCGATGACTTAGTTCAAAAGAGCAGTGGTTGCATGCCTTCCAGGACTCCCCTGGGAAACCTCTGGACCTCGGGATGAGCCTCAGCTGAGCCTCGGCTGACTGCGTCCTGTGCTGTGTTCACTGTCCCCTGAAGCTAGCATTTCATTAAAATTCACGTTGGTTCCTTTGTCGCAGGGAAATGTACTTTAAATTGTAACCAGCATCCAGTCATCTTTCTGCACACTTCAGTATAAGCTCAGTGTAATTTAAAAAGTATGTAATTCAAGAAAGGGGCACTACTAACTGTCCTCTGACTTTGGCCATTTACCTCTTTGTTAGTTACCACCTTACTGTTCTTTTTCTGCCCTTTCTTTCCTAATTTTACCAACATTCTCTTTGTGGCACCCCCTTCCACCTATTAGTGGCATTGTCAAACTGCCTTGGTGGCACTTAGAAGTAAAACTGCTGCTTCCTCCTGCTCTTGGCACAAAGATGTGGTCTGGGATCTCGGAAGCGTCACTCTGAGATGGATTGGCCATTCATTTCCTGCTCCGTGAGCATGGGAGGAGAGGTGTGCGCTTCCAGGATAGTCACGGAGGTTCAGGAACCACAGTTGGATCCTTTAATGCAAGAGGAAAGAACACAGTAGGAATTGTCTTATCTGCAGTGTAATCTAGAATCACTGGAAAAGCACAGAAGCCATTCATTCATTCATTCATTCATTCAGTTAGTAGTCGCACACTGTTTTCATAAATATCTCTTCAGGGCATGGAACAGAATCTGCCTTTTTAATTTGAGGACGTTTCATTGCTTGAGTTCTTCCTGCTTTTTATTGAAAGTTACATGATATGTTTAATCTAGTTTTCGTATGTATACCTGCTTCCTCAGTCTTTTGCTTATTGGGTTTGTTTTTAAAAATGGAAATAAAAAATAATACTTAGATGACTGCCATAATAGGCACAAACTCAATATCTTTGTGCGGTTAGTTTTATATTTCTGCTTTTTTCCCTATTTTCTGTTTTAAAAGTTTTAATTGACAATTTTAATAAAATTATCATTTTTTTTCTGCAACATAGTCAACAAAAATATTGTAGTAAAACTGTTTCGAATTTATGTTCTAGTCTATGTTTGGACATGTACATATTTTGCAGTAGAAGTGTAACACATTTCAACACCAGTTTAGCCAGTGATTCATGTGCCTTTCCTCCTCTAGAAGGACCATGAGTCTTATTTAATTTAGGAGCGAAGTTCAGGAACTGACAGGCTAAAGTAACTACAGTTTTCAGAAACTAAAAATACGTGGGAGTGAGTCTGTGGCTTATAATGGGACATAGGAAATTGCGATTTTCTGTCGAGATTGTTCAGTTTTCTTCACCTTGTTTTATATTCTTCCTGTGAAGTGGCCTGGAACACAGCAGCCCTAATGTCCATCATTCACTGCATCCAGGGTATTAATAGATATGAATGGTTCAGAGAGTCAGCAGGAATTGTCAAAAATGCTTTAGAATTATTATGTAAGTCACACAGTCCTCTTTTAAGGTACCAGCACTGGGATTAGGACATTCTACTTGTTGAGGGGTGTGTGAGAGGGAGCTAGGCCCACGTGGGGCTCCTGTTTCTCTAGGGTGGGAATCCAGGACAGCAGTTGGTGATGGCACTTCTCTGAGGGCTTTGCTGTGTCCTGGCCAGGATATCTGTGGGCATAGGCTATGTGGGATGGTAGGAAGCATGCGTCTTCTTATCTGGTAGCAATAGAAGGGGGTCCTCATTTCAAATCCCTGTAGATTGGGATCTACAGCTGTGGCTTACTTGTTCCTAGTATTTCTGTCATTTGATCTGCCTCCTCATTTGTGTGGGTCCCATAGCACTTTTGCTGCTTATGGAGCTTTTCCTACTATGCCTTGTTCTGTAGGTATTTATTAACTTGTCTCCTTGAGGGCCGTTGTGGCGCATAATTCCTCTTGGCATTTGCCCCACTGCCATCTGTGTCCACCTCAGATGGAATCGGGATGTAATCAGTCTCTGCAGATGCGTTCAGTGAATTACCCAATGACTGGCAGTGAATTGCTGAGACTAGATTGCATCCATTCAAGAGTTTTGAAGGAACCTTAAGGATGAAATTGCAGAACTCTTGGCTCTTGTTTTGCCTTTTATAAATAGCCACTTTTTTAAAAGCTTGGTGAGTTGCCAGCACAAAGCGTGGTATATTGGAAAGCAAAATGGTCTGGTGATCTGGAGGCCTGGGTTCTGTTTCAAGCCCTTTCATAACCGGCTGAGTAGTGCCGCTAAGCCGCCTGGACCTCAGGGTTCTCATCAGGATGTGTTTGCTGCTGTCTTTACGCAAAGTCTCTAGTGATTGTCATAGTTAAACCCCATTAAGCCCAGTTCTTAGTACATGTATAAGTGTTCTATGGACAGGAGAGATTGCTTAAAAAAAAAAAAAAGGCACTGATAATCTATTCATTCTTTGTTTCTGTGAATGATATGTTGTAAAGGTTGGATTGTGTTGTATTCCTCCAAAAGGTGCTAATTTTGTTGTTCACTTGCTTTTTAGCAGGCTACGAATTTGGCTGGACTCAAGCTGCAAACCCTGCCTCCTCTGCAGTGGGCAGCAACTTGAATCTCGAGTCAGATCTCTTAGGATCTTAAGGAAAGCTAAGCTTTCCTTAGCTTGGAGCTTGGGCTGCTTGGAGCTTGCCCTGCACATGTGAAGTTCAGGGACCAGGCAGAGATTTGGGCCAAGTTTATACACAGAATTTGGGGCTCCCCGTATCCTTTTCATGATTTCTCTCTCAATTTCCGCAGCTGAGGTCCCCCTGAGCTCTATCCTGCTTCTTGTTTTAGCAGCTCCGTGTGGCTTAGACTGGGCCATGCTATGCTCTCAGGCTAAAAACCCTAATAAAGTAATTTCCTTTTTCTAGTGTTTCTCCCTGCTTTTGGTTACTCTTCTGTGCCTTGAGATAGTTGGGGTTTTTTTATGGATTTAATCTGAGGCAGGCCTGGTCCAATAGGAGCTACTCGGGCATACCAGAAGTAGAAGCTCCATTGTTTACTTAGGGTACTTCTCTTGCTTTCTAATTCCAGATCTCTATCTATTATCTGTTGTGTTACCAAGCTAACATTTTGGATGCTTTCTTTGTACTGTTTTGGCAAAAATAAACAGGAAAGTAGGGATGGGGCAACATTCTTCTATTTTTTCTAGAGATTGCTCTGCCGATAATGATAGTCACTAGTTTTGATGAGAAGGGCCAGCATCTTGAACCTAGATTACCTCTGTTGGAGACTTCCGAGAGAAATATCCTGAGGTATTATTAGGAGTATGAAAGTTTTTGACCCCAAACTCTCATGTGTCCATTTGCCCTAGTGAGCTAGGCCGAACACATTTGGGCTGCAAGAATTCCTTTTGCTTAGATGGATGTTGGCTTGGCCTAAATTGCCTGCTACGTGCTTCTTTTCCACAGTATTTCCACTTGGCCTTCTATGGTATTGTATTGGGGGCATGGGGACAGTTGGTTTGCAGTGAGAAGAGGGACCTTAGCCACCTGTGAAGCAGGCGGCACCAGGCCATCTTACCACATTACCCAGTGACATTCATTCCTCCAGGGGGGGATGACCCAGAAAGCCTGGAAGAGGGAGCTGTGGCCAGTCCCCAGCTATTTATAATCCCTTCTCTCCTCCCCCCGCTGTTTATTTTTAACCAGACTCTGAAGTCTGATAGGAAGAGGCCTTGAGCTCCCTCTAGAGGCTTTAGTGTGCCTGAATTCCTTACCGCTGCTCTAGTGTGCCACATGTTTAAAACACAGTGTTTCTGCTTTATTTGCCAGTGTTTACATTAATCTACAAGATTAAAATGAAGATTTTTGAAATTATCTGGACTAATTTTATATCCTGTTTTTTTGAGACTGGATCTTTATTGCTAGAAACAGCCAAGAGCCTGATTGGTACAGGAGCCTCTAGGTCTGTGTGCAAATCATTATTCTATATTAAAATAGAAGATAATTCTGTGATCAGAGACTTTCCTTCATAGAATTCAAATGTTTTCAAATGATGATGTTTCTGAAGTTAATTTAATGGGGGTGAAGAAAGCTGGTGTTGGCATTGGATAGAATGGTTAAGAAATTAAATGTCACTCGAGCAACCTAGTAATTTTGTTTTCTCCTTATGTATTTCAGGGTTTCGAAAAAACGATGAAATGAAAGCTATGGACGTTTTGCCAATTTTAAAGGAAAAAGTTGCATACCTTTCAGGTAAAGTTTAATTTTCTAATCTGCTTTATTGTTCCTTCTGACTTCTCTGACACAATATCAGGGTCTAAAATACTTAACCAGTTCGCCTGCCACACACAGAAAAGCGTTGGCGTTTCAGTGCATTTTTAACTGCTTTATTTCTGTAGCATGTTCCTGAGAAATTAGTGCCCAACGCATTTTCTTCTAGCTGTCAGGCATGTTATAGGTCAGATAGCATTGGTAATTAAAATATGTTTGGGTCTGTCATTCAGCAAACATTTGGCTGTTTTGCCGCAATCAGTGCAATAAAACAACTGATTTTTTAAAGTCCATCATCTCAGCATAAGTGGTGGAAATGTGACCGTGTGTCGACGTGTCCTGAATTCCTCACCTCTGCTTCTTGTGCTCTGGTCCTGGAGTTCCTAGAACTCATGTCGTGGACTGTGAAAGCCCCTGTGCTCTCCACTGCTGGGTCCTCCACTTCACTGTAGAACCTGGTCCTTGGGGCACCTGGCCCTCCTGCAACGTGGTGACAGACTCTGGACCAGTCTCCCAGGCTTTGGGGCGCTTAACTGCCCTCTCCTCTGCACATAGAGGGTCAGCTTTAGGGCTTTTTTGGCTGTCTCCTTGGGGGCTCCCTCCTACATGAACAGAACAGCCATTGACACCAGTTCACTTGTTACAAAACAAGTTTTCTGCTCTATTTTAGGAGAAAGTAAATCTGTAGATTGCCACGTGCTTTTAGACAGTCTTCCTGGATGTGTTTCCTTTGATAAATTTTTATCTTTCTCAAACAGCCATACTATGCTGATCTGATGTCTCCTCATGAACACATTTTATTTTAAATTTATAACTCTGCTAGCTGCTTTTAAATGTTTTGTGTGTCCTTTTGGCATGTGGAACTGGTGTATATTCAGGATGCTATGGTATTTTTGCTAATCTTACCTTACTCTATGTCCAGTAGTGTTTCTTGGCCCCTGTTAAACACTGATGATTTTGCTGAAGTAAATCTAATTCAGAATGCGTTGGGAAGGTTAATAGAAGAGTAGGAAGTTCATGAAAAGAAGAAAGTGCTTTAGATTGTTGGGAATACATGGTAAAAATAAAATGAAAGAAAAAAGAATACCTGCTGGCTTATAATACATTGTTTTAAAAGTAGCATTTGCTCTTTTCTGATCATTTACTGACAAACTGCGTAATATAGACTCATAGCCAGTTTCCTGAACTCGTGACTTTGTAGTTTACAGATGGATTTTAAAGTTAATATAATGGAAAGACCCTACTTATAAATATTAGAGGCACCAGTAAGAAAGGCTTAAAGAAAGCTGATCCTGCACGTTAATTAGTTTTTTATTATAAAGTTTGGATCTGTGACTAGAGCACTTGCTCCTTCTGTACCTGTTGTTCCTAAACCCCTTGTTATTCCACTTTCTTCTTTTGTTAAATTCGTGGAGATGGGCATGTAAAGAATAGTGGGAGGTTAAGATGGATGATTTTTGTTTGTATTCATTCTTTTATTAGGCATTTAATACAGAATATATTATGAGATGGCATTTTTATCTAAGTCAAAACTAAAACTATTTCCCTTTTAACTAATTAAAGAAATAAAATCAGCAGTCTGTCAGAGTTTATCATGAATCTTTACTAAAACCTTAAATTCTGCAGGGTTAACTAAAGTTGGATCTCTTTAGTGGGGAGGGAAGTTTTACATTGTTACAAATTAGTATGAAACTGTTTTTAAATATTAGAGATGGTAGGACTTCCACCAGCTGTGTTAGCAAAACAAAGTGAGTAGGCTACCACAATTTTATAGTGTTTCCTAATTTATGACCAGAATTGGCAAATTATGTTAGCATGAGATCATTGCTGATTGCCTTAGGCTTGCTATTTTTAGGAAGGGAAAAGGAAAAAAAATTATTAAATTAAAAACAAATTGATTACTTGTATGGTGAATTTTTTTTGAAAAGTTACAATGAAAAAGTAAAATTTTTTACCTCTGATCCTATCTTTTTTTCTTGAGATATCATTCACATGCCATAAAATCCACCTTTAAAAAGTGTACAATTCTGTGGATTTTAGTGTATTCACAAGGTTGTGCAGCCATCACCACTGTGTAATTCCAGAACTTTCATCACCCCCTAAAGATCCCCATACCCAGTCCCCGTTCCCTTCACCGCCTAGCTCTGAGAATTGCTAATGTGCTTTCTGCTCTGACCCCAATTTTAAAAATACTAAGGGATATTTATTATGGTACCTTTGTGAAAGCTCTCCATCTGAGTGGCTTTTAGTAATTAAATCTAAGTGGAGTAGCCAGGGCTTTGAAAAAGCAGGCCGAAAGATCATTGATTCCGTGAGATACTTTCTAGCTCAAGACCTCTAAAAAACCAGTGAGGATTCCTTGAACTTGAACATTTCTGATCTTCAGGCTCATCTCCAGGTACTTTAAAAAGTAATTCTCGTTGCACTTACGTAAGATAGCAAAGTACTACTTCCTCCACTCGGAGGGTGAGTTAAATGAGGTTAGATGACGTATCTAATTTTATGCTTGAAGTCAGAAGGAGGAGCAGTACAAGAAGTGTCCTGTAGTTTATATTTAACATTAAAAAATATATACATATATGAATAATGTAGTATATATTTATAGTATACATATTTAATGTGTCGTATATACTTAATGTCCTTTGTGTGTGTGTGTACGTCTTATATATACATATAATGTCAACTACTACATGTGGTTCCTATACCATTAGGGTTTGGACTTTAAAAGAACTCACAGACAACCACCAGAATTAAGAACACTTTTTCCCCCTTAACTTTTATCATGAACATTTCAACATCCAAAAGGAGAGAGAATAGTATAATGAATTTCCATGAACCCATGGTTCACTTCAGTAATCTCGTTTCATCTGTATTCCTTTAAAAGCTTTAAAAAGCCTCAATACCTTTAATAGACCTAAAAATGAATAGTAATTCTTTAACCTAAAAAAAGCCAATCAGTATTCAAATTTCCCTGCTTGTCTCATGATTTGTTTTACAGGACATACACTGCAGTTGGTTGACACGTCTGACGTCTCTTTTCACCTGTAGGTTCTTCCTCCTTCTCCTTCTTTTTGTCTTATCCCCTTATGTTTATGAGCTGAGGAAACACATGTTTTCCTGTAGATTTCCCTCCATTTTAGCTTTTGCTGGTTGCATCCCTGGGTGGTCATTTGACATGTTCCCCTGCTCTGGTGTTTCCTGTAAACTGGGAGCTGCATCTTGAGGCTTGATTAGACTTAGCTTAGATTTTGCAGGGAAGGAGGCAAAAATCCGTAATGGGTGGTGTTGGGTAGTTCTATTGGGAGTTTTATTGGGAGAGTCTGGCTGTCTCTTTTTTATGATGTTAATCATTCATTGATGATCATTGCTTAGATCTGTTATTTTATTGGGGTTGCAAACTTGTGATATTCTGATTACGTCCTTTCTTCTTTGTTTATCGACTTGGGTATTCCATAAAGAGAAGTGTCCCATCAGCAGTTTCTTGGTTACCTTGAGAACACAGTTCGTAGGAAACGCAGGGTAAATGATTGATTCTTGTCCTTTACCAGTTTTCAGACTAATGAAAAATGACCACTAGTCATTTCAGACTAGTAAAAATCCTTTGAGGTTTTCTTTTAGTGTGATTTTGAGCTCAGGATTTTAAATATATTTGATGTATTTCAATTCATTGTAATTTTTTTTTTTCTCTTATGAAGTTAAAATTTTCCCGTCTTTGGCCAATGGGAGCCTCTTCAGACTGGCTCTTGAATCCAAGTGCCACAGTCATACCGCTTCTCTCTTTGCTGATGTGACAAGATGGTTCAGGCCCGTCTTGTCTATTTTCTGCTCCATATCTGCAGAGAGCCATTCTCTAAAACGCCCTGGTTCCTTTGCCTGGGGAATGGTGCAGGGTGCTAGGGAAGCTCGCTGTTACTGGGTGGGTCACTGTTTCTGTGCCTCTTCAGTGGACACATCTAGGAAATGTGTGTGTGTGTGTGTATATATATATATATTTTTTTTTTTTTTTTAATGAGAAAAGATGTCATGACTCCATACTAAAATTTCCAATTCAAATTTAGGATTACAGATATTTTATTTTTCTTTGATTTTATAGTTGTACCTCCTTTTCCTTATGCTAAAAATCTTAGTCCTACCCCCATCAACGTAATTACTTATTTACATTGTAATACTGATGCTATCACCACAGACTGACCACCACATGTAGTTTAATACTTTTGTTATTGTTTTGTTGTTCTAAGGGCATATGCCACTAGGAAGGTATGGTCCTATTACTGTTACATTGTAAAGTCACGTAAAATGGTTCGTCTCTGTGTGGGTCAAGTTCTTAGCAACTTGAAACTCAGGATTATTTGTTTTATTTTGCTTTACATTTTTAAGTCTTAAAAAAAAACCCACTTAATCTTGCTTCAATATTAAGTAAAATATGTATGTCATTGTAGCGTAAAAACTGAAAAAAAGGTAAAGTATAGTCAAAGAAATCTGGTTTCTCTCTTTGCCTCCTCCACCCTGGAAACCTTTTTTGTTTTCTTTGGTTTTGATTTATTTCTTATACTTTTAAAATATAAGTGCTCTCTCTATCCGTCTATCTATTCTCATCACCCTCTCCCCTAGATAAACAGGAATGGAGTATGCACGATTTACGCTGCCTTGCTTGTTTCTTTCTTTCTTTTTTTTTTTTTTTTTTTTTTTTTTGCGGAGGAGGACTAGCCTTGAGCTAACATCTGTGCCAGTCTTCCTCTAGTTTGTATGTGGGTTGCTGCCACAGCACGGCTGGACAAGTGGTGTAAGTCTGCACCCTGGATCCGAACCCATAAACCCGGGCTGCCGAAGTGGAGGGCGCGGAACTTCTGATTTCCCAGAGGTTTGCTGTTAGTATTGTGACTACTGACTCTAGTTCTTCTTGTTCCAGTTTTACAAAATTGCTCATTTCCTGGGAAGGGAAGGGGGCACCTCCCATCTGTCTCAGATATTCTTGTTAGCCTCTAGCACAGCCTGAGCCGCAGTGACTGACGGGAAGGCCGAGTGCTGCCAGAGGCCTTTCAAGTGCTCTATGGATTCCTCTTAGAGTCTTCATTTGAAATGTTCTGAGAGTCGTTTCAGGACTAGGCAGCAAAGCAATAGGCGAGCACGTGAAGGTACGGGGCAGACGAGCTATTATTGGCCTTGGCTGCCCTTAGAGCAGGGGCCCAGTGGACACCCTTTTAACAGAGCTGTGTTAGTTGATAGCAGACTTAATAGATAGCAGCCGTAATTTCTCTTTTACAAACCATGCCTTTTCAGAACTTTCCTTTGTAAGTCTACTTTTCATGGTCAATGAGTTAGACTGTTCCTGAGGGGGTCGTAAAGAATCGTTTTCAATGGTGTTCTAATCCAGAAATTCAAAAGAGGGCCATAGAGAGAAAAGTACAGTTGGTTCATTGAAATTTACATTATACTTTTCAGAGTAAGTATGCCCTCCTTACGAGAGAAGTTTATTCTAATTGGGTGAGAGGTGAGTTCTTAATTCATTTAAAGAAAAAGGGGCGACTCTGAGTCTAGCTGCTTCTGTGGTTGTTCTGGGCCACACTGCTCAAGAGACCAAGTCCCCTGGAGTTTTACAAGGGAAGTGAGTGTCACTGGCTTTAGAAATAGGTGCCACACAGACACTTATAGCTGTAATGTGGGGCCTTCAAACCTCAGTTCAGTTAGCATCTGTGTTTCTATAGGAATGTTCATCAGGCGTTTCTGTTTTTAACTTCATGATACCTGATGGTAGGTATTTTTAATTAACTTTGGGTGGCATATGGATGAAGAGTCCATTCATTCAGCAGATATGTACTTAGTACCTTTTATGTGCTGGTCTCTCACTAGACATCGAGAGTATACACTGATATCAGTGAAGGAGCAGATGCCTGCCTCCACAGGGCTTCCAGACAAACAACAGGAGGTGTAAATACATAGTTTACTAGAAGGGGAGAGGTGCCTCATGGAATAAATGGAGTATGGGGAGAGGGAGGGTAGAGGATGCAGTTTTTATAAGTTACGAACAAAAACTATACTTTCTGTTTCATTTTTACTATCACAGCACTTGGGTAGGCAGATAATCTTTAATGAGCTGTTAGTTTTAATGACAGACAGGTAGGGGTCCAGAGACCGTAAAGCTCTTACATAGATACCCTGGGATGTTGGGAGGTGCAGGAAATGGGTTTCCTGCCCTTTTCATTGGAGAAACTAAGGCGCTGAGTTTGCATCTATAAAATGGGACTGACATCTGTCCTGCCTGCCTTACCATGAGGCTGGGAGTTGACATCACACACATGTGAGTATATCTAGTAGAAGAAGCTTTTATGAGCTGCAGCAGTATTATTTTTATTAGTTCAGGAACAAGAACTCTGAACTTGTCACTTTTCTGCCTCATAACCGGGACAGTATTTTCATGTGTGTGCATTCTGTGACATTGGCAACTAAGCTAAATCTTGGGGAATATGATCTAAATAGACATCTGTGCAGTTGATTTTAAGCTCCTTGAGGTTCAGAGACCATGTTCCTCTAAACTAATACTACATTTCATCTGTTCTGAACTTTTTAAACTTTTTTTTAACTTCAGTGGGACAGGTCAGCAGACGAGTGATTGGCACCTGCCCATCACTGACTGTGAGACAGCACAGATTGGGAGATGCACCCCGATGCAGGGTGGTTAGCGTATGAAAACAAATTATGCGTTATTTAAGTAGAGAATATGCAATTTTTACTTCATAAGTGATTTCTGATGCAGTTTTAAAACTATTCTAGTGAGTTTTCTGAAGCTCTGTTCTGGGAAAAGGGAAAAGATAAAGTAAATTTTTTTCCTCTGTATTAAAATTCAAGTTTAGGTTTAAATAAGCTTTTTTGTAGGGCATGAATGAAATCCTGTTTGGTTAGTGAGTCTCGGGAGTCCTTGTCAGTGCTGCCAGCTCGGGGAGAATGTCTGTGGTTGGGAGTTGAAACAGTACAACAGAGGCAGCAGTACCTCCATACACACTTGCATGTAGTTCTCACTTCTGGAGTGAACAGCCTGGCCATGAGCAGCGTGCACACCTGTGGACTTCACGCATGGCTTTGATGGGCAGATTTTGCATTCTACTTTTCACACTCATGGTAGAGCATGCCTTGCTCGAATTGTGAGATACGATGACCCCAGATGGAGAAGAGCCAAACATGGGTCATTGGCATTTAGTCTCCCTACTGAATCAAAGCTTAAGTTGCATTTAAGAAATTCCGAATGGTGGTCCAGAAAAATGCTATTCTCTTTACCAAAAGTGGGGTGAATGTTTTAATCTAAATATCATACTGTATTTTTAAAAACTCAAGTTTCTATAATCTGTGTTGATCTATAGTATTTTTGATCAAGGAGATTGATTCTTTTTTGAAAAGAAGGAAGGATGTTGGGAAATAAAAAAAATATTGGAATTGTTATATGTCTTATATTGGGGACAAGAAGTATTCCAAAAACTAGAGCCATTGATATTATCCTAAAAATACTACTTGTTATTTTAGAAGATTACTTTGTAAAGACATGCTATTGTTTGTAACAGTACTGCTTCTCACTTTTTAATAGTATCTTTCATTCATAAAAAAGGCCTAGGAACCCATCATTTAGTTGTGCTGACATTTTTACTACTTTAGAAAGAACTAAAGGCACTGGTTTAAGAAATTATATAAGTTCTTGTCGGAGCAAAAGACCCAGGTGTGACCATGCTGGCCTGGTCGCTTTGTCTTTACGTAAGCTCTTGGAGCCTCAGTATCTTGAATTACGAAGCTGGGATGATAAAACCTCTCAACAGGGTCATTGTGACGATCAAATCAGAATGTGTGCATAAAGCACTCGATACCATACATGGCATCATTGATAGCAGTGTTTTAGTGTGGTTCCCATTTAACGCCTGAATTACTGGATTTATAAATAATTTAACACTTTTCTAGACTGCATGACTGAACGGTACGTGTGGGTCATTTTAAGTATGCAGAATCAGAATTGTTTCATTACTGTTTAGAAGGAGTGTTAATCATCCTAGAAAATTGTAAAAACCCATATTGGTAAAATGTGTTTTTAAAATACCAACGTCTTCTGCTGAATACTTTTTTGGCCTTTCTAAAAGGAGAGTCTGGTTTTCTGCTGATGAGGTAAATAATTAAGAGGAGAAAATAATTGAGAGTTTCATATTGTGACTTGAACTTTAAGATCTTGTTGCTGTGCTTCTGAAGAGAGATGACCAGAGTTGTAAAAATGAATGAAGGATACACCTGGGAAGGCTAAATGTTCTTTCTGTTTTCTTTTCTGAAAACTCTGGTAGAAGTCATAAAATAAATGTGACAGTTTCACTAAAAGTGTTCAGTGATACCAGGAGACTTCATTAGGATTGTATATAGAAATATTTCTGCCTGTCTGTCTAAGCAAATCATTTGAGATTTGTAGTTAGTGTGTAATGTAATTTTTCTAAAGTCCTCAAGTTAGTGTAGTTCTGCTTTAAAATCCTTGCACGCCAGTCTGTCTTGTTTTGTATGCATGGCTATGAGAGAGATTGGTAAAGCTTGACCTTTGAGGTCAGGTCCTGCCCTTGAGAGAGAAAGGTGCCCTGGAACGCCAGGTCATGTAGAGTCGTCATCAGCGTGAAGTTTGAAGAACATTCTTGTCTTATCCCTTCCAAGACTTCAAACCCAATTTGGTTGGTAGCAAAGAGAGAGCTTTGGATGTTCAGGGAAGGAGAGAGGACAATGTGGAGGAGAATGAGAGAGAGAGAGAAGACTGGAGGAGGTGGTGCTCTAAGGTGAATGAAGCACACATACATGAAAACGTTTTTTCTCTCCAAACATAAAACTGAAGAAGGGAGGAAACACATAGGAAGAAAAAGACAAGGCCTTCTGTAATACCTTCCGGGTGGCATGCAAATCTGAGACTTGCTCTTTAGAGTCCTGGGAGCGGGTGGAATGGCCTGGCCGTGTCTCTGCTGAATCACGGGCTCTTGCCTTTGATGGAGGTAGAGCTCTGCGTGAGGGGTCAGTGACCACACTGGACATCCAGTGGTGGGCGTGTAGAGTCCTGTCTTCTCTTGTTTTTGTCTAAGTGTGTTCTGAATGTTTGTTTTCCAGGTGGCAGAGATAAGCGTGGAGGTCCCATTTTAACCTTTCCGGCCCGCAGCAACCATGACAGAATACGACAAGAGGATCTCAGGAGACTCATTTCCTATCTAGCCTGTATTCCTAGGTAAGTTCTGGGTGGTTTGGGCTTGTCACTGTTTTCACCGTTCCAAGAGGTGCGGCACCACACGCTCTAGAAAACAGCTACACAGTAGTTTGGATTCCAAGCAGACAAAGGAGTATAAAATTAAACTCACAATCTTTCTCCTTATTTCCCTTTTGTGACCATTGTGGGTACAGGGATGAGAAGGTATGTGTTTTGAGTGAGGAGCTTTGTGTGGTGACGGTGGGGTTGGGATGCCCACTTGGTTGGGATGTTAGGACATGGCGCCTGAGGTAGAAATGAAGCAGAGTCGTCACTGGTGATTCTGATACCAAGACGCAGTGGACTGGAAGATGAGAAATGGAGTGCTGTTTCTCATAGTACCTTTCTATCTTCGTGCTGAGCTTCTGTTCCTTAAAAGTATTCCGTTGATTTGTAGCATGGAGTTTGTGGGGCATTAAACCTTACCAGCTAATATGCCAAGATATCAAGTTTGGGAACCTGTATTCCATCCAAGACCCCATTAGTGATAGTCAGGGAGATTTTTAGTGTGGATGCTGAAGAACTTTAAGAATAGGCAAAGCTTTATTTTCCAGAAGTCCTGAAGTGAGAAACAGTTAATAGGACTTCACCTGTGTCTGTACTTGAGGAATTTAGAATCTTTGTTTCTGCTCTAGAAATGTATTACTGAGGTTTTACTTATAGGGCTGGCTGACAGCTGGTGGAGGAAATTTCCCCCTTTCATTAATATCTCCATTTAATTGCTCAGATTATTTTTTGGAAAATAGAATACTACTCTGATATAATCCAAGGATATAGCCGTGGCTGGTATGAGAAATTGTGTGTGTCGGTGGTTGGAGGGGTGCTTCCCTGTGAGGAAAAGATAGTCTTCATTCCAGAAAGGCATATGCTAAAGGAGGGCATAATTGACGCGGTGGAGTGAGGAGGCATTTCCTTAGAGACTAAATTAGGACGTGTACAAGCAAACTCTGTCATAATATAGGCTAGAGGAGACAGTAACTGTGAGGACTGTTTTATGCAAGAGGATAATAAAAGATGGTCAATAGCAGCGTCACAGATTCTAAAAGGTTGAGGTTAATCTAATAGAGCCACCGCAGCACATGGTGTCTGACACTCCTGACCTATTTAGGTTGACACCGACCAGGGGAGACAGCTGTGTCCCTTGGTAACCCATCCTTATTGTGGCTGATGAAGTCAGCTTTTGGTGTTGACAGTCTGACCTTCTGAGGAAGTTTGGGTTTTTCTGTTAGGATATCTTTTGTGGGAAAACTATCACTTTGTGTCAACAGTGACAAAGTAATGGGCCCCTACTTAAATATATGGAAAATGTTTTTCCTTTCCTCTTACTCTGGTATTTTCTTGGACCGCTGAACTGTTGAAATCATAGTGTTGGAAAGAGTTTTAGAACACTCACTATCATTTGTAAATAACTATAGTTGATGGCTACCACTGACTGAGTTCTTACTATGTGCCAGGTACTGTGCTACTGATGGAAAAAGAAATAGAGAAATGCAAGGGACAATGTAAAAATAGTAAGTGCCTGCCAACCAAAATGATGCTTGTCATATAGTTTAGTGAAAAACAAGTTGTATTTCATCCAGGTGATTTTTAAAAACATTTAAATAAATAATTGGAATTCTGTATATAACTTTGGCAACTTGCTTTCTGGTTTTGAAATCTGTATTGATTGTGAATATGAAAAAATTACTTTTTATTTCATTGATATTATCAAAAAATTGATGCAGGTATATTTTAGATCATCTGGATGACCCACTTCAAAAAAACCCCCAAAACTTTGTCGTGGGAAATTGTGAGCATACACAGAACTAGAGAGAATCTATGGAACAAACACCGTGTACCCATCATCCAGCTTCAGCGATGATCAAATTTTGCTAATCTTGTTTTTCTCTGCTTTTCCCCCAGAGTATTTTATAGCAAATCCCAAACATCCTATCCTTTCTCTCATAAATACTTAAGTGTGCAGGGTGACCCTCCAGCTATTGAGTACAGTCACTTCATTTCATTGCCTGGATTTGCTTTTATGTTTACAGTTCCATGTGACAACAAATGCTATTTTGCTTGTCCTTGGTTACTGAGCAAATGAGGGAGGTGGGATTAACATGTGAACGATGCATCTGCCAAGTGATAATGGAGAAGGATTTCACAGTGGTCCAAACAGAGGAGTGGGAACAAAATGAATCCTCTCCGAGTCAAGGTCTGAAAACTGAGAAAGAGCTGCGCTGCCTCCAGTGAGCGCTTGATGGCGGGAGCACTGGCTTTAGCCAAACAATAGGATCAATAAACATCAGTAAATTCATGGTGTGTGAATTTTTTTGGACTCGTGGGCTTGCTTGTAGTTAATTTCTGAGTCTGATTATTTGTTGTTATGGTTTCTGAGTGATGTAGACAGTCCTGGGGTCTGAGACTTCATTCCCTGTTGTTGCTCCTGACAGTTTTTGCCATGTGATGGTAGCCTCTGGCTGTCCTTCAGCCAGACACTCACCTTCCTGCGTGTGGAGAAGTGTGCCATCTGGGAAGGCATGGACACAGTCAGACTGACTGTGACCGGGCATGAGTTACTTAATTACCTTTATGGCTTTTCTGCAAACCGTGATGATAACCTGTGCTTCTTCATTGGGAGTGTTGAGTAAGATTATTTATGGACGTGCCCAGCGAGGTGCCTGCTGTACAGTAGCTGCCTCAGAAGGAGTACAGTGACTTCCATCGTTCATATTCACTCCTCTGCTTCCCTTCAGTTGTTTTTCTTTGGCATGTGCTCTAGAGCCAGATCATCTTGATTGTTTTCTCCTGCATGGCCTCTATTTTGTCTGTGTGCCTCTTAAAATATGACCCTCAGAGTTAAACATAAACGTGATCTGAGCTCCGTGAGTAGTTGGAGTATTATTATTTGAGTCACCTTCCCTTCCCCTCCCCCCTCCTTTTTGAAAAAACGATTGGAGTAAGAGAGTGATTTTCATAGAATTAATTTGCAAGGAAACTTTCCATTCAACGTGTGTAGGAGAAACAAGTCGCAGCAGAACTTCTTGCTGGTGTGATTGGGATTCCTGCACAGTGGCGAAAATAACGTCAGTCTTGGTGCGTCTCTAGGTGTTTATTGCTCTTATTGCTTGAATTATACTAATTATGTTCTAGAACATTTGCCTTCTTTAGAATGATTTATAGTAGCTAAATGGATAAGCCCCTCTGACTCTTTTTTGTCACTGATGAAATAATGTGAAACTTTTAATTGATTCATTCATGAACATTCATGTAAAAAGGTCCTTTCTTCATCTAGGAACTAAAGAAAGTAGAGTTTCTCTTTTTTAAAGACCTGCATTGAAAAAGGACCTTAGTTTTATCTAAAGTTTCTTTATCTCACAGATAAAATAAATAATAGAGGCTCTTAGGTAAAACTGGTTAGTAAGTCACGCGTTCCAATGAGCGGTGTCTTGAGAATGGCCCAGAACCCTTCTCCAGGCATCTGTACACTCCCTTAGCTGCTCATGAATGGAACTGGGTTTGGGGATGTTTGCAAGTCACTGCTGTCTTAATAACGACTGGCTTTTAACTTGATGAAGACGCATTGAAAGGGTGTTTCTGTGCTGTTTTCATTATGGGGGAAGTCACCCGGGGGTCACAGTTTGATTGTGGAGGAAGGTGAGTAGTTAATCCTTCTGTAAACTGTGCCAACTCAGGGCACCTTATGGTTGTGTCTTTCTCCAGCTTGTTCCTGTTGTTAAGCCTGGAGTTATTCAAGATTCCTTCTAAGCCTCTTTCAAGTGGAGGGGCTTTGTAGGTTTATGTACATACTGTGTAGGGCCATGTGAGGAGAAAGACAGGCTGTCAGAGCATTTATCTTGATATGGTGAAGACTGATGCTTAAAGCTCAGTCTACCAAACAGCAACTAATAAAATAATAAAACCTATTGCTGCGCTTTTCCAGGCTCCTGTCTTTGGTGTGTGGCAGCAGAATCTGAGACTCTGGAGCAGAGCGCCTCCGCCGGGTGGCTGACCTCCTCCTGCTCAGGCTGGCCTAGCGCCGGACCTCCGGGGCCCTGAGGTTTCTACTGAATGGAATCTTGCAGGATTGCAGACCCCCTTAGAGCCTGAGGAAGGCCAAAATATTTAATTTCAGTGACTTGGGAGATTTGAGGAGACGTTTCAGGGAGCGCCCCTGTTGCTTCTAGGACGTGTGAAGGAGGCCCGTGACGCTCCCTGGACTGTGGCCCAGAACCTGCTTGAGGAGTGTGTGAGCGAAATGTTAACTCATTCTAGGTTCATATTCATGAGTAGTTAACAGAAGTTTAATCAAATCATTCCTCAGCAGTTTTCCACATTTGAGTGGTAATCTAGGCTGCTGGATCAGTCTGTTTTCTCTTTATGGCAAACTTTTGTTTATTCTTTATTACAGGAATGCATTATATGTATTTCCTGTATACCAGGGTTGAGATTTAATAAAGTTAATAATTTCTGTTGTTTCATCAAGGGCATTCTTAAGAGAAACTGGCTCTTTTATTGTTTAAACAGCAAGAACGTGGAGAGGGAGAATACGATGACTCCTGCCACTGCCTTGACTTGTGCTAAGGGCCAGCCACTTCCTTTGCACCATCAGTGCAACCAGGATAAAAAGGCAAATAAAATCTTGGTATTACTAAAACAGATTTACCTGATAGACCCCACCAGAAGGGTGCCAAGGAGCCCCAGGGGTTGATGGACCACACTGGAGAACTTCTGAGATGGCTCAGGGGCCTCGAACAAGTTAAAGGGAACACAATGGGACATTCAGAAGCTCCCGCCTTGCCAGCACGCGGTGGGGGTGGTTTCAGCGCCTGTGCTCCTGGGAGTCCTGGGTGACTGCCGCTCGCAGCCTGTGACTGCCCCACCTGGGCTCTGCGCATGCCGGCGGGGGTCTGTCCCCATGCATTGCTCACCAAGGACCTTTGCTGTAATAGTTACTAGACAGCGTATGTGATCAGTTAATGCACAAAAGACGAGAAGTGGGCAGGATGGTCATCGTTTTTCTCCCAAAGGGAAGACACGTTGCAAAACCATCAATACAAAATTAAAGTTTTAAAGGTTATGGTGTTTTAAAACATCATTGTTCCTTGATGCATGTACAGTCAGAGTCTGTTCTTTCATGGTACAAGGCAGGGTGAGAAAGAGTTCAGTTCTGTGGGTGAGATGTGAGCTCTTTCTCTAATGGTTTCTGCGTCCTTCAGCTCCCTCCGCACAGGTGCTGACCGGCAGAGGCGGCAGGTGGAGGGAGGCGCCCCTCCACGTCTCACCTGACAGGATGGAGCCCCACACGCAGCAGGACGAAGGGAGCCGAGTCGGCTTCGCGCAGTGGGACTCTGACCAGAAAAGGGGGCAAGAGTTGCGTGGTTGAAACCTGTGTTTTCTTTTTCTCCAGTGAAGAAGTCTGCAAGCGAGGATTCACGGTGATCGTGGACATG
Organism: Diceros bicornis minor; assembly: GCF_020826845.1. NCBI lineage: Eukaryota > Metazoa > Chordata > Mammalia > Perissodactyla > Rhinocerotidae > Diceros > Diceros bicornis. The sequence continues at coordinate 50,278,342 of NC_080759.1, read as the reverse complement.
CGCGGGTCCAAGTGGGACTCCATTAAGCCTCTGCTGAAGATCCTGCAGGAGTCGTTTCCCTGCTGCATCCATGTTGCACTGATAATCAAGCCAGACAACTTTTGGCAGAAACAGAGGACTAATTTTGGCAGTTCTAAATTTGAATTTGAGGTAACTTCTCTGTGTAGCCAGACCAACTAAACCAATAGGTGTGGTTTATTAAAAGCTGACTTTCTCCTCATCATTTTAGGCTGATAATAGAGTCTTAAAACCACATATTAAACAGGAATTGCATATCTTACGTACAGATGATGTAAAATTAGTTATTGTGTGAAGTAGGTTTGTTTATTGCGTTATCCAGTGGATTGTGTTGCCGACGGGGTTTAGGTGTCAGTTCTCGTGGATTGGGGGGGGTGGGGCTGTGAGGTGTAAGCATGTCCCTTAGAAAGGAGCTGGTTCCCTTTTCCTCCACTTGATGAAACAGCTTTATCATCCAGCGCAAGTGGCTTTACGTGGCTTCAGATTCGTTATCGTTGCCTCAGCCTTGGAAATGAGGGAATGTTAGGGAGAAGTGCCCAACTTCTGATTTCCTGAGGAAAAAATGTGGGAGAGACTAAGTTTTCATCCTGTACTTGGTAATGGAGAGAATGGTCTGTCCTGTATTTCATGTATTGGGTCACTCATGTATGAAAAGGGAGATACTCCTTCAAAACCTGTGCAGAGTCCTGGATTCAGTTAGCACATAAGATTGCTGTCTTTCAGACAGTGTATAAAACAGACCTCAGCCTGTCAACTGACTTTCCTTCAACTATAACCTCCTTAGTTTACCAAGGTTCTGACAAGGCTTTGATGTAGTTAGTTTGATGAGATGATTATGGGAAGACAGTATTCAGGCCAGCTTGAAAGTTGATTCATGCCATATTCTGTAATAAAATTTGAATATTTTCTAGTAATTATAATTTTTGGTTGAATAGATTGCTGCTTTTAGCAACTTGGCCCAAACATTAGGTTTCAGTGAATGTATTCATATATTTTAAGGTTAAACAGCAATAATAATGTTAAACATATCACACTGTGTTAATTCTTAAGCTTTATGTTATACTTTTGAAAGTGTTTTCGCATGTGTATTACTTGCATTTTTAAATCTCTTTCCGTGGTACGGATTTTCAATCTGAAATCTGAATTCAGTTTTAATTTGAATTTGAAACTGTACTCTAGAATTTTAGGTAAAAGGTGAAACCAGTAAGCCTTTATCTTCATACACAGTAAGAAGTGATTTTTGAGAACAGTTTGTTGGGTATTAGTTGTTTTCTTGATGCAGAATTTAAAGTGTGTTGTGTTTAATTATACATGTTTTAAGCAGAAATAATAGTTTGGAAATATACTGCATGCATGTTATGCTAGTCTAAGTCCAATCTCTCCCCTAGGCCTTTAAAGTTTCTTCTGCCAATTTTTCTGTCAGACTTGTCTCTGCATTGTTACCAGCCTCTCTCTGCGAGGTGATTGCTCCGTGGATGTTATTAAAGTCCAAGCAAATGAGACAGGAAGGAACCTGCAGTCACATTGCAGGCAAAAGTGCTGGACTAGGAGCAGCCTCTCTTTCTAGCTCTGCTGCCTTTCACTGTTCTTATGCCAAGCAGCACAGAGCTGCAATTCTAGGATTCTCGAAGGCAGATGGTGACAGAGGTGGGGTTAACCAGCCATTCTCTGTGTTATCTTTTGGTTCTAGGCTCCGAATCTGTTTCCTTTACCATTGTCTTTGCATTTAATCACCCCCTCCCCCCCATGTTTGCCTTGAGGCATAATACGAATATTAACAGTGTCATGTTCTGATGGAGTGAGGTTAAAGTTTCTTGCTCAGGTTGTAATTGACTAAAACTTTGTCACCCTTAGATCAGAATGTAGAACAGATTATGTACAACACTTGTACTGCTCAGAATCGCTGCAGATTATTGCAATGAATGAAACATTCCCTCTGTCTTCAGCTTTGTGAAAAGAGCTTCTGCCAGCTTTCTTGCTATTACCCTTGTATATTTTCTGAATTTCAAAAAAGTCGTGCATATCCTAAAGTGCCTAAGATAGTGGATTAATTTCCACATTCTTGGAAAAAAAGCTGATTTCTTTAGCTCTCATGAAATACATAGGTATTCCAACTAACATATATGTGTTGCTCTAATGGATTTATCTTTCACTGACTGTACTAATGTTTCTTTCATCTACATTTACTTTTATGGGGCCAGAACAAGGTATGTTATGTTTTCTATAAATAGATTACTTTAAGTTTGAAAATCTGTAATTAAGCATTGCAAACTGCATTATGATAAGACCATATAAAATAGTTCATCTTCTCATACATGATTTTTTTTCCCCTTAAGACAAATATGGTCTCTTTAGAAGGCCTTACCAAAGTAGTTGATCCTTCTCAGCTAACTCCCGAGTTTGATGGCTGCCTGGAATACAACCATGAAGAATGGATTGAAATCAGAGTTGCTTTTGAAGACTACATTAGCAATGCAACCCACATGCTCTCTCGCCTGGAGGAACTTCAGGACATCCTAGCTAAGAAGGAATTGCCTCAGGATTTGGAGGGGGCTCGGAATATGATCGAGGAACATTCCCAGCTGAAGAAGAAGGTGATTAAGGCCCCTATAGAAGACTTAGATTTAGAGGGACAGAAGCTACTTCAGAGGATTCAGAGCAGTGACAGCTTTCCCAAAAAGAACTCAGGGTCAGGCAATGCGGACCTGCAGAGCCTCTTACCCAAGGTGTCCGCCATGTTGGACAGACTGCACTCAACGCGGCAGCATCTCCATCAGATGTGGCATGTGAGGAAACTGAAGCTGGACCAGTGCTTTCAGCTGAGGCTGTTTGAACAGGATGCTGAGAAGGTAAAAGATGGGGGAGAGGGATGCTAAAGTGAGACATGGAGAGAGGCTTCCTGGGTCATTGGGTCCCAGCAGCCAAGGCTGCTTTGGTTAGGAGACAGGGCTGGGGGAAGCGTCAGCTCCTCTCATGGCAGTGGTTAGAGACCAGCAAGTGTCAGTTCAGAGGTCTCCCCTAAATCTGCTTTCTGCTTTTACTCATTGTGCCATGCAGTGCTGTTTTAGAAACTTGGAGTTATTGTTTACTCATAGTTTGGTTTAGAATGCCGATGAGATAGAAGAGAATGGTATCTTCAGTTAAAAGAGTGAAAATTTTATAGGATTATATTATTGAGAGCAATAATTATGTATGTATGTATGTATTTTGCTAATAACTGCCCTTCCACTACAAAGCCAGTGACAGAACACCATTCAGGTCTATTATTGAGTATGTTTTTAAAATAAAAGGTGAATAATGCGTTAAAAATAATAGCTTCTGGGAAATACAGGAGGTAATTACTTGTGGTCTTGTGTTTTATTCTTGTGCTCCAGACAAACCAGCTGGTAAAAGTGAATTCTTGTCAATTACTGGCTATCTCAATCTTAGCAATGTGAAAACAGGACACTTGTTTATAGGAATGTGTTGCAAGCCATCAACATGGGTGAATTGATCACTCTTAATTTGAGCTCATTGAATTTTTTTCATGGACAGGAGAATATTTTGTAGAGTAAAGTAAAGAAACTACATTAGAAATTTTTGATGTAAAAGAACCTTTGTAAAGGTGACAATCCAGTACTATTATTTGGTAAGCTTTTAACATACCTGTTAGTGTACTTATGTTTTAGTAGTGCCCTGTCAAAGACACTAGGAAATCTTCCTTTCGGTTACTAGAAAAACAGGTGACTGTTTCTGGGATTCTGGTTCAAGTCCTGGTAGCAGTGCCACTTGATAGTCATTTCTTTTTCCTTAAATGTTTTCCCTGCGAACAACATAATTGACATCCTTTTTCAGGTAGCATCTGTATTGAACCTTAAGAGAGATGTCATTAAACTTTCCTCCAGTCTTTTTTATTTTTATGGTAAATTTTATTGTTTGCATTTGCATAGGTTCTTTTTATACTTCTTGCACTAAAGGTCATAATCTTTTGTTATGTCATTGGGTTGTTGTCAGTAATCTGTGGGCATAGCAAGACCCATCCAGAGACCTGTAAGTCCCTCATTTCACCTAACGGGTCTTTAATTGAAGAGCAATGTGGTCAGTTAAGCAGTTCAGTACAGCAAGGAGGCTGGGTTGGGAGTCAGAAGACTGGAGGTTAATTAGCCTGGGAGGTTTGAATACCTCTCTTGTCTGCTCCTTACTTCCTCATCTATCAAAGGACCACGTTAGGTAAGATTTTCTTGTAGATCCTGCAAGTTGAGAACTGCTGACTTCTGAGAAGTCAAGAATCTTCTCAGAAGATTCTTAAGAAGTTGTCAGAGGAAGGACGCTACCCCATTCCCGGGCTGTGTCCGTCATTTCTCTTTCTAGAGTGATTCCACATTCTTTTTCATTCCGGTAGATGTTTGACTGGATCACACATAACAAGGGCCTGTTTCTGAACAGCTACACTGAGATTGGGACCAGCCATCCTCACGCTATGGAGCTTCAGACACAGCACAACCACTTTGCCATGAACTGTATGGTAAGACACCTTCAGAACGGGTGTATCCTGTGTGTGAAAGTATTTTAGCAGATGGGCGGTGTTTACACAGATCATGTCCCAGCACACTGCAGGGGACCGTGGGACCTTCAGAGTTACTGATTAGATGGTAGCAGCTGACCTCCAAGTGTGGGAAGTTCTCGGTGCTAGCGGTGTCAAAGTAGCTTGTGGTAAGTTTTAAACAAACAAAAACGAAATCAAGCAAACAAACCAGTGAAACTTGAACCAATTACTTGGCCAGTTCAACATGGATGCTTTTGATGCTGGCTCCTGTGCTGTGCCTCTAAGGAGCCTGCAGGAACTCCAGAAAAGCTTCTCAGAGGCTGAGTCTCCTGAACAGAGCCGCTGTCAATTTGCTGGCCACCCTTTCTGAGGAAGAAATAAGCCAGCCTGCTGCTTACCTGAAGGACATCCTCCAGTTCTCCTAAAACATGAGATTTCCTCCAAGTTGAACTGAAGGACTCGGGTCTGGACATCAGGCTTGCCTGGAACCCCCGGCTCTCCTTGAGGTTGCTGCACTTGACACCCTTGGCCTACTGAGACCAGATAGGGGTCTACATTGCAGGAAAAACAAACAACCAACAATGAATTTTATTTTATTATTTTATCTATCTATCTATCTATATCTATCTATCTATCTATCTATCTATCTATTATTATTTTTTGGTGAGGAAATAGGCCCTGAGCTAATGTCTGTTGCCAGTCTTCCTCTTTTTGCTGAGGATGATTGTCCCTGAGCTAACGTCTGTGCCTATCCTCCTCTATTTTGTATATGGGACGCCACCACAGCGTGGCTTGATGAGTGGTGCGTATGTCTGCACCCAGGATCCAAACCTGCGAACCCTGGGCTGCTGAAGCAGAGCACTCGAACTTAACCACTACGCCACCAGGCCGGCCCCAGCAGCAATGAATTTTAAATGGCACTTTTGTTACATTTTTGGAGTTAATATAACTAAAATAAAGCTATATGTTGTTCTACAGGATATATGGTTACTTCTGTAGATAGTTAAGCTTCTAGAAATTTCCTCTTCAGGGGCAAGGAGTTTTGGTTTGGACTTTGAGCCAGCCTTATGAGAATTAACCCCTCTTAGGCCTTATAACATTTGTTACAGAGCATTGAAGCAATATGAAGAATTGCTTCGTTTGAATCAATTTAGTAAGATGCCGTTTAGTTAAAGTTTGGTCAGCTATGTGCTCTAATTTAGGTAGTTTCAAAGATAAGATTTAACAATAAAATTCTTGTAATAGACACCATCAAAAAAGTTTGTTACCTGTTCTAGACTTTGAGGTAAGAGAATTTCTGGTTGAAATGATCAAACCTGGGCATAGATAAGGAAAGCCAAAATGTTAGCCTTTTGACGAAATTTCTGGGAAGAATTTCTTCCTAAAAAATTCCTATCAATTTTTCAAAACATTATGAAACTTACAACTAATGGCGAAAGGCATATTCAGTCAGCTTTATCATATACTTTAAAAACTAGAAATATTAAAATATATTTTAGAAAAATTAGACATGAACAGAAATATACCCTCCCTTCCCAGCATTATTAGGGACAGATTTAGAAATCAACAGACTAGGAAGCATGGTGTGGAAGACAGGAGCGTGGGTTATGAAAGTAGAGGTTTCTAATTCTGACTCTTGTATTTACCATGTGACTTTGGGCAGTCCGTTTAATCTCTGTAAGCCTCTGTTTCCTAATCTGTAAAGTGCGGATAATATCTACCCTCCACAGTGTTACATTATTTTATTTATTCTGTGCATGTAAAACACTGTAGTGCTGAACACAGAGGAAGTAGTGATAAATGGCGATTATCAGTGATGTTATCAATCTAATTACAAATACTGTTAAAATAAGTAAGAAACATAAGTATAGGTGATGTCTTTTTTTTTGTTTAGGTTTAAGTATATTTTCTACAATACACTACTATTACTTTTCTAAGTTAAAATGTTAATTAAAAAAGAATGTGGTAGCCCTGTGCCATGCTGGTGACAACTGCTGGGAAAGCTTTCCAGACCTGTCCCACCCTTTGGTTCTCAATACCTCCGCAAATCCTTAGAATTTGTCTAGGAAATTTGTTTATGCAGAATAAGGACCTGTTGACCTTCAGCCCTTTCTTGTGCTATCTACAGTGTTTTAAACACTTTTTGACAAAGAAAACAAAAATACTAAATATCAGTGTGCAAAGTTGACAATCTTTAAAGAAAGCATTTTAAGGGATGCCAACAATGATGCTCATTCTGCTATCACAGATATTTTTAAAAGCTGTGATGCTAGGAGTCAGGTGTAGGTACCTTTAGTGTAGGGACTTGCCATATTCGTGTGCAGGTTGTTTTTTTAGTCTGTGTGCTGCCATATTCTTTTACCTGTGCAAGAAGTGATGGAGACATGGAGAAGGTATAACACGTAGAGTACAGTCTGTTTGAGGATATAAAAGTAATGCAGGACACTAACAGAATCTAGGTGAGACTGAATACCCTCAGTGGGTCCCACAGCAGAGCCATTTGAATGGACAGCTCTCCTCTGGATCCTGACAGAGGGCATCTGCTTATGCTCTTCCTAACGGACCCTTTGGGTTCATTTTCCTCTTTAAGGATGCAGAGAAAGCAAAAATTAGTGGATCTAGTCACCTGTCACTAAAGAGAGAGAATTCACTAAAGAGAGAGAATGCGTATGAGAAGGGCAGGCATCGCTTTCAAAGGATACTGGTAGAGCATGAGTGCCACAGGAGCCTGTGAGGCTGGCTCCCCGCTGATCACGGTCTTGACTGGCTTTCATGGCCTCATACAATGCCCTGTCTCCTTGCCACTTTAGACACCCAGGCACCTGTTAGCTGATTCTAGCCTGCAGATGCAGCCCAGAGAAGTAACTCAGAGGCTGGAGTCTCTGGCTGTCTAATCCCAGATAAATGTGACTCCATCTAGTTTAGGCTGGAGTCATAAATGGAGGAAAAGAATGAGTAAAGAACGGTATAAGGAAAGAATGGACATGTGCATTCTTTAGGACACTTACATGGATGGGCTGCTGACGAGGTGACAGCAAGGAGGCTATTGCAGGAGTCGGGGTGCAAGGCACTGGGAGGTTGGCCCAGGGACCACGGTGGAAGGAAGAGAAGGAAGGGAAAATGTAGAGGAGTTTGGACAGGTGGGGCAGTTAGATTTAGGGGCAAGATTGGGAGGAGCCAGAGACGTGTCTGTCCTGTATTTCGTGTGATTGTGAGGGACCCATCGAGAGGGCCAGTGTCGTGATGCGTCACAAAAATAATAAATAGATGAAGAACGGCAGCCCGGGATGGTTGAAGGTGTGCATTCTCCACCCTGGTCTTTGCTGTCATAGGAACCTTAAAGGAGATCAAAGGTGCACAGGGAACTACCGTAGCAAGAACTTGTTTCGCAAAAAAAGTAGGGTCTTTTTAAAGCCTGACATCCTTATTTTTGCAGTAAACTGGTGGACTCAAAAGAGTAGAATAGCCTGCTTTAAAATTTGAACACAGCATTGTTGTATTTCTACCCCAATTCATATTCCTTGGAGAAAGTGGATCCATTTACGGAAGATTTTCTATTGGCACCAGAAAGATGACTTGGGCTCATGTAGAAAGGAGAGCTTGTTTTCACACAAATAGCCTTTGGTTGCTAAGTACATACTTTGTAGTTTCTGGGTTCTAGTTAAAAATTGAAACGTTGGGTTCCTTCAGTTCTGGGTGACTGCTTGTCAGTGGGCTCGCCATCTGGACCCTTGTCAGGGTTTGAAGCCAAGAAGTGAGTAATAGTACATTTGTGTGCACCCACTTGTGTATTTGATTGCTTTGTGCCTAACAATATGCCTTTCAGCCAGTTGATTTGTAATTTTGCAGTTTTAAAAATAGAATTGGAACCAATGCTTAGAGTTTACAGAAATCCAAATAGCAATATTATACTCTTATGCACCAGGTGATTCTGCTGTTAAGAGTATGATAACTGTGAAGTTAGTAGGCCATGTTTCAGAAAGCGCTGTCTGGGTTTCTTAGAAAGCAGTCTCTGGTTTCCTGTCCCTCACGAGCCCGCTCTCTCTGCCCCTTCTGCAGAACGTGTATGTGAACATCAACCGCATCATGTCGGTGGCCAATCGCCTGGTCGAGTCTGGCCACTACGCCTCTCAGCAGATCAAGCAGATTGCGAATCAGCTGGAGCAGGAGTGGAAGGCGTTTGCAGCGGCCCTGGACGAGCGGAGCACCTTGCTGGACATGTCCTCCATTTTCCACCAGAAGGCTGAAAAGGTCAGTGCCTGGGCCCCCTGCCCATGAGGTGGTGAGTGGAACACTGCCTCCTGTAATGTCCTCCACACCTGCGGCCAAGTCCTTGGGGAATGGTCGTGTGGCACTTAGTGGATTTAAGAACGTGACCTCTGAGGTCAGTCAGCTGTGAGTTGAGACCCAGCTCTCTTACCCCTTGCTGTGCAGCCTTAGGCAAGTTATTTCACCTCTCTGTTCCTTAGTTTTTTCATTTGTAAAGTGGAAATAAAAGTATCTACTTGAGAGGAGTGTGTTATCGTGTAAATGAGATGATTTCTCTTAGAGGCGGTGCACAGTGCCTGGTATACAGTAAGTACTAATAAGTGGTAACTGCTGTTCTGTTTCCCCTCTTCTCCCTCCTCCTCCTCCTCTTCCTCCTCATTATTATCACTTTGATATTCTAATTAGGATGCTCTGGCAGCAAGTAATAGAATGCCTGGTTATCAGGTTCAAACCATCAGGGGCTTGTTTTTCTCACAAAACAAGAAGTTGCGTAGTAAAGGGGATTCTAGCGGTACAGTGATGTCAGGGCTGAGGTCTGCTCCTCGGGCGGCCGGCCCTCTCCTCACGGCCACAAGACGTATGCCGCAGCTCCCAGCAGCAGCCCCACCACCAGAGTGTCCAGTGTAGGCAGCCGTGGCGGTGTCTGCCCATCACTCGCATCATGGAAACCTTCTTTTCGGAAGGTCCCTCCACCCCAGACGCTTCTCCTCAGTTCCCGTTGGCCAGGAGTCGGGTGCACGCCCGTGCCCTGGCTGCAGGGGGAGTGGGAAGCGGGGGTCCAGCCTCCCTGGGTAGGCAGGCTCTGCCGGCAAGGGCTGGGGTGGAAAAGTGGGTTTTGGGTAGGCAGCTGACAGCGTGTTTCGCAGTGATTAAGTTATTTGGATGGATTCTGCCTTCACATTGGCTTCATTTGCTGATCGTTGATCAAAATACCTTATTTAAGAGGTAATCTGTGATGTATGCCGTCACACTCCCCACACCTCCGCAGTCCTCACCTCGGGCCAACTTGCTTAAACAAACACACTCTGAGTGTGGCGGGAGGAGAGGGATTTGCTCGTGACTCAGACTTTTAGGAGTGGAAGGTGTGCTGGGCAGTGAAATACCTTTTCAGGATGTGGGGAAAGAGCACAGCAACTTTTAGCCATGGGGCAAATGGTTGCCTTATTTTAAAGGAAAATTATTGATATAGCTTTCTCAGGGATAACTTTTGAGGGAAAAAACTACATTCATAAGGATTTGCACTGATGCTTCTAAGAAGGAAATAGTATCTCTTTAATCTAGAAACAGTCTCTGTTGAGGAGTGAAGTCAGTGAAGGTAAGATCGAGGCTCCAGCTTGCCTGGGATTTCTGCAGGGCAGCTAGAATGTTGCACAAGACACTAATTAGTAGTGATCTCCACTCTAGAAACCTTTAAGGTATGAAGCAAGAGAGGAAACAGAATGGAATGTGAAGAGGAAAAAATCTTAATAGCCTTGTGGAAAAGCTGTGAGTAGGGACTTGCAGGTTTCATTACTAAGATTTTTCTGCTTACTAACTTTATGCGTTTAACTAGTTTTGTGATAAAGGATAAATAAAAACTCACACACAAAAACAGGTTTTTTTAAAGTAATAGGAACCTCCTTCAGCATAAAACAGCACTGTCTACAGGACTTTGGCTACGTCTGGTCCCAATCATTGTCCAAGGTAGTGGTGTATTGTTCACTGAACATTATTGTGAGTGGGAAGGTGAGCTGTGTGGTCCCGCACATGTGTCAGCTGGAATGGTAACATAGTATAGGGTGCAGCAGCCCCCTGGAACTGAGAGGTATGTAAATTGGAAGTGGGCCCCCAGAAAGATACGTCAATATGATATGAATAAATTTGGAACAGGACAAGCTACATAGGTGAATGTCAGATAGTCTGAAGCATAATAATACATCTTTCATAAACATGGTGGGATTTAGAATTGTAAATAAACCCAGAAGATTAATTGCTGCTCTCACCCGCCTGAAAATAATCTAGAAGTGTGGATGCAGTGGGGCATTTTTTTCCCACAATTTTTTTTATCATCAAACATTTCGAACTTGCAGCAAAGTTGAAAGAGCCTGGGGTGTTTTTATTTGGATAAAATGAATGGCTGTAATTTATAGATTTGAAGAAAACTAAATGATGAACATGTTATTGAACAGAATTTCTGGGGATCTTGCATAAACAATAACAATGCTTGAGGCCTCTGTGCATATCAAGTGGACAAAGAGGAAGCCAAATACGAGCTTAGGGACAGAGTGGCCTGGTGAAGAAGGGGCCCAGCATCCCTGATGGACCTTGACGGAGGCAGTGAGGCCTGCACCCAGACAACTGAAATGTGTAGACAGGACACTGGGACGTCTTCAGAAAGTGTCTCCTTACCCTCAAGTAAAAACGTATTGTGTATCTTCCCCTTCACTGAATAAAAGTAAGATCCTTGAAATTCTGCTGCATATAAGGAGATCATATCTATTAAAGTAGTTTTCATCTTCCCAGGTGAGCAGTCACAGGAATAGGTCAAGTTCATTCCCTCTTTTTAAAAGCTTTGCCTTCCAGTTATGCTTAGGCTGTTTTCATAAGCTCACTAGGGAAAAGACCAGAAACTTGGACACATAAGTTAGGTTTCCATCATAGCCACCTCTTTGAACCCCATCCAGAGTTTTTATTAAGAATTTAAATCTGACTAAGGGGACCTAGAGCTCAAATATGTGACCCCATGGTTAATGTTGCTTAGCAAAGGAAGCAGCCTTCCTCATAAGGATGACAGCTCCCAGCCAGGGAGATGTGTGCACTGAGCTGCCCAGCCTCACTCCTTTGTCTTTGTGGGGGTTCTTGTGTTGGTATTTGCTTAGGGTTTTGTAAACATAAATCTAAATAATTAAAGTGATTTAATTTTACTATACCTCAAAATCTTTCTTTTTCTGTTAAAAAAAAAATGATCTAGCGCTGCACTGTCCAATATGGTAGCCAGTCACCACACGTGGCTGTTGAAGTTCCTTCAAGTTAAGTAAAATGTAGTAATAAAATAATTTAAATATAGAATTAAATTAAAATGCACTTCATTAGTCACAGTATCCACATTTCAGATGCTCAGTAGGGCCATGGGGCTAGTGGCTCCTGTGTTAGACAGCACGGATGCACATCCGTCACTGCAGAAAGTTCTCTTAGTGCTGATGGAAGTTTACCTTCAAAGTGAACCAGAAATCTGATCACCTTATTTTATCTATCACTTTAAGGGCCTCTATAATTTGATGATAGCCAAAAATAAAGTAACAACTCATGTTTGTATAGTTCTTTAAAATTTACAAAGGTCTTGAACACGAAATCTCATTTCATCTTTCAGTCAGGCCAGTGAAGTAAATGGGGCTACTGGTATTATTGTCCTAATATTCTGTTTGGAGAGTGATTTGCCCATGTTCCCGAAGCTGGGACTTTTATTGAGGTCTATGAGAAAGCCTTTTAGTTCCTGACATAATAGAACATTTTCACAAGCAAAGTGATTACATTAATATTCTTATAAAATTTCACCTTCCATAAAAAATTTTAGAAGTAACATTTACTATAAACGTGACTTATCCTAGTTATCATCTGGATAATTTTATCCTAAGTCTGGGTTGAAATTCAGAGGAAAATAATAAGCATACTGCTTCAGTATTCCCTTTTGAATTTCTATAGCAAATAGTACACTTGGAATTGCGCCCATTTTAATGTTATTTCTCTTTATTAAAAGTATAGGCCTAATTCTTGGCTTGTAGTAAAACAACATGGTTCTCATGGAATAGAAAGGAATTGGAATAAAAAATATATATATATAAAAGAAAAAAGTGTTAATGAAACAGATTTAAGGTACTTGGAGTGATCATTGGCGTATTTTGGTTCAAACGGAACCTGTCTTCTCCAGGTTACTCTGTTGGAGCCTCAGAGCTGGATTCACAAGTAGAAGTGCTTCATCCTCCTGTGACTTCCCTGGGTGGAGATGAGAGCCATCTCCCTTAGAGGAACCAGGATAGGGAACGTGTTGGTTAAGATTCAAGGAGTAGAATGATGAAATGAAAAGCAGGGTAATATTTTCTAGAAATGAAAAGAGAAAACGAGGAAATTAGAAAGAAAAGAACTCTGAAATTTGCATTCGTATACATAAATAGTTTTTCAACCAGTCTTAATTTTTCCAAAGAAGAGAAAAGCTCTCTAAATATTTTAAAAGTTCGTATTCTAGGAAGTTTCTGTCCGGTTGTCTCCTAGTCGGCTCAGCTCCTTCACCAGGTTGTGGGGTGAGAAATGAGTGGGAGTGAAAGTCCTCACTGCGAGGATCCCAGCTCTGGGCGGGTGAGAGGCGGAACAGGCCAGAGAGCTGAGCTGCTCCCACATTGGAAGCCCCCACTCGAAGCGGATGGAGAGTAGTAGAATAAATGCTTATGAAAATAAATCTGCTAATTAATTATTCAAGCTTTCCTTTTAAAACTTATGTATTAGTCACTCTTCCCTCATCTGCTTGCCTCAATTTTGCAAACCGGCTGACCCAGACTCCTTTCATCTTATCTTCAGCAACGCTTTAAAAAAGTCACCATTCTGCTGAGCATCAGAATCCTCATTTCTGAAACCAGCTCCTGATTTGAATTCATTAATTCTCTAGCCCTCTCCTGTCTTTGCCCCCAGTCTAGCCAGATACTGTGTGTTCACGTATTTTGTTCCACTGAACACTGAAAGCATCAGAGACTGAACTGGCTACTCTGCTCTTGCTACAGTACAGTCGCCACCGTCTGTCCTCATCGTTTATGAAGTGTCAGGCTCTGTGCTAGACGTTCCCCTAGTGTTACAATCCCAAACTTTATTTTTCAAGCCAGTAATAGGTGTGTGTAGGGGGCGTGGAATGTAGTGGAGTGGTCAGAGAAATTTTTAAACAGACATAGCAGAGCCCCCCCCCCAACCCCCATAATCACAGTGCACATTATCATATTAAAAAGCTCTAAGAAGTTCTATTCTGTAGGTATTTGTTGAACTTTGACACCAAACTTGACCCCAGGACGCTTTTTCTTTGTGGACTACTGTTAACATTCTCTTCCTTGGCTCTCTGAATGGGGATTGCTGCAGTGATGGCATTGGGTTCAGATCCTTTGGGTGTTCAGCCTTTCAGAAAGCGTTCAGAGCCTAGAGTTTGCCCTTGTCTCATAAATAAAAGACAAAAATTATGCTTGCGAAAGTCCCTGTAAAACCAAGGCCAGGTTTATTTCTATCCTTGGGATATTTTAACCCAGTGAATTTAGAAGTGCAGAATCCTTTCTCCACAAGATTTCCACATGGCTAGCGATCCTTCCCTATGTATTTAGAACCTGGCTACATATTTTCAGGTAAGAGTAATCAGTACCCTCTCAGGATACTTTAAGAAATTATAAGTTACTTTTCTTACAGGCGGATATAAAACTTCTCGAATGCTTCTCTTTACTGATTGCTTCAGAAATTAGAGTTAAATATATTTTAATAGTCATTTTGACACAGTGATATATTAGTCTGACACTTCTGCTTTTTGTGAAGTATTAAATAACTAAAACTTGTTTTCACCTTGTTATATCAGAAGCAGTTTAGCCTCTTAAGAATATGTTGTAACTGTGCTTTGTTTTGGGCCTTTTGTAGTGGCCAGTGTACAGGAGCAATTAACTGCTGGCTTGACTTGATGATTTATTAATGATGATGGTTAACCTCAGTCAATTCATATTGGAAAAAAGTTTACAATAATTTAATAACTGGTGTGAAATGCAATAAGAAGATAGAGTGAAATAGAGATCAAGAATACTTAGAATCCCCCAGCCTGACCTAATTGACCTTTATAGAACACTCCACCCAAGAAATACTTAGAAATATGCCTGAGTCATCAGACATGAATATATGCAAAGGGGGAGAAGTGTAGAGTAATTTTATTACCACTTTTGTTGCCTGGATGATGGTATTGGGAAGGCACCATAGGAGAGGGTAATGAGAATAGTCCCCTGTGCTTGCAGTGGTTAAGTCATGTTTGAAGCCTTCGGAAACCACACACTATCAGATGACGCTGAAGGCCATAGGAATTGGTTTCAAGCCCTAAGGTTTGCATACAGATATTTTTCAGAGCCAATACATTAATAATAGAGGGATTTTTATAAACAATTATTACCTTGCGTGATTTATCTATTTTAAGTTCCTAAAAATGTCGTAAGTACCTGGAAGGTTATTCTCATATATATTTTAAGAGCATCATAGCACGTTTACTGTCTGGCAGGTCAGTTACCCCATTTTACTTTATTTTACTTATTTATTTTTTTGTGAGGAAGATCAGCCCTGAGCTAACATCTGTTGCCAATCCTCCTCTTTTTCGTTGAGGAAGATTGGTCCTGGGCTAACATCCGTGCCCATCTTCCTCTACTTTATATGGGACACCGCCACAGCGTGGCTTGACAAGCGGTGCATCGGTCTGTGTGCGTCGGTCCGTGCCCGGACTCCGAACCTTCGAACCCCGGGCCGCCAAAGCGGAGCGCGCTCACTTAATCACTTGGCCACCAGGCCAACCCCCTGGCTGTCCCATTTCAAAGTCACCCTCTGCCTTCCCCGGTAAGTAGAAAGACTACAAGGAACTGGAGTAAAAGAGGTGAAACCCAGGGAAATGTGTCGATGTCTGTTTGGCTTAATTGAATTAGCATCTTTAATTGGCCCTTCTGCTGCTTGCCTTTGACACTTAACCGTGATGGATGCTAATAGGATCTCCCCAGGAAATTTGGCAGTGATTTCTCAGCTATTGATGAAGCCTGGTGATGTGGGGGTGGCAGTGGAGAAAATTGCGGAGAGATTGGATTGGCAGCAGCAGACTGGGACTGCAGCCTGCAGCGGATTCCACTCCCTCCCTCAGCCTGTCTTTGACTCAGTGGGCACAGCTGAGGAGTCTAGGCCACCGGCACTTGGTCTCCTTTTAATTCCAGTGTGTATTTGCTTTTGAAAAGGTAGCAAAATGGGCCAGCTGCTCTTCCTAATGTTAGGTAAATGATTTTGGATGTCTTCCATTAGCATTTTAACGTAAGAGGAAACTGGGAAGAGTGGACTACAGCTCTGGGAGGAGCTGCATCCTGCTGTTGACCTGAGGCTGAGGGGCAGGTGGACGGGGCTTCTGTGTCCTCCGTGGCTGGCCGCGCAGGGCAGTTGGAAACGTGGATTCAAACATGGAATGGGAAAATTGACCAGGATGCCCAAAACAGATATTGCAGGGCAGAGGTGCCCCAGGTGCGCTCCCAGACGTGGGCTGCAGAGTCACCTGAGGCCGTCATTTCAAGCAGGTTCCCGGGTCCCAGTGCTACCAGGACCTAAGCTGGGGGGTGGGTGGGCGGAGTCCAGGAATCCAGTTTGAGAACTCAATGCCGTTTGAGATGGAGATTCAACCATGCTATTTTCTTAGAATCTTTCTCAACTGTACTTACTTCAAAACTGCGTTAAAAATAGCCATGTCTCATAAATTGTCATTGATAGACATAATCTTTTTTTGTTTTTAACCTTCCAAGTATATGAGCAACGTGGATTCATGGTGCAAAGCCTGTGGTGAGGTGGACCTTCCCTCAGAGCTGCAGGATCTGGAGGACGCCATTCATCACCACCAGGGAATCTATGAGCACATCACGCTGGCTTACTCTGAGGTGAGTGGTCAGTGCTACTTCAGTGCCAGAGCAACATTATTTTTGTGTCATAGCACTGAAAGCTGAAAAAAATCGAAGTTTTGTTAGCCTAGAAAAAGCTTATAGATTTCTAATTAAACTGCAGTTTTATTGTAACTTTTGACCTCCAGTGGGGGTGGGGAGGGCTGGTAAGTCAAACAGGATGGTGGGCAGCGGGCAGACTCTTCGTCGCCCTGTGACTTTTGTGGATTTCTTTTAGAGTACTTACATTTTCATCTGCTAAAACAAATGAAATTCCGATCTTGTCTACATGTATTTAGGAAATACGTATTTTGCATGCCATTCAGTCTAGTCAAACTCAATTTAATCTTCCTGAATGAAACTTTTTAGAAACGAGGGAGACCTGATGCAGCCTCATGTTCTGGATTCCAAAGTACACTCTTTTCTCAAGTATGTAAAGCTATTTGCTGTTTTAGAAGTCGAAGGGTGGCGTTTTTATTATTTTAGGGTAAGTTATTTATCTAATGTATCCCTGTTTATTTTCTGCCACCTTCTTCCGTGCCAGGCTTTGTTATAAGGGCTTTATGCAGTCACTTACGTGATGCCCCCAACTCTGGGACAGGTACTGTTATTAGCCCCGCTGTTACAAATGAGAAGACCGAGGCACAGAGGTGAAGTGACTTGTGCCAGGTCAACAGCTGTAGAAGGTGGAGCGGGGATGTGGACCCACACTAGCCGGCTCCATGTTCTCAGCCACCACTCCGCTGCCTCCGTGTCGTGTCACGTGCTAGACGCAGTGACAGTGACAACTACAGATGGATCGAGGTGTGTCACCCTTGTCCACGTCTTGGTCATCTGGCCCTTCTCACCAGTCTGCCTGTGTGATAGTGGTGAAGTTCCTGGAGGTGAGCAGGAAGTGAGTAGGAATTCTGTGTGTGCTTGCTTTCGGTTAAGGTTTCCTCCATTCTCCTTGAGCAGTGAGTGTCTATACTAGTATACGCTAATGCGAAAGATTACTGTGAGACTTCAGTCAGAAAACGTTTCCGAGCACCTAGCAGAGAGCTGGACACAGAGTAGATGTTCAGTAAACTTTTAAATTCAGATCTTCCTTGATGTGGACCACATCCACACTTGTCAAAGTCGTGGGGACGAATTGGCTGTTTGCTTCTCAGTCTGGCCCTTCCTGCTGCATCAGACAGCTGTCCTTTTCATGTGCTCGGACCAGATCTCCTGACCCCTTAGTGTCCATGGGGGAATTAAATGGACGTGTGATGCGCTTCGATGTTTGTTTCAGAATGTGGTTAAACCTTCTTCCCATGCAAGTTATCTGCATGTTTGTTTCTCTAGCCACCTTTTTGCCTAGTAAGATCCTTTTTTTAGCCCTATTTTATGTTGTCCATGGAATTAAAAAACAATCAGCTCTGTATTATGCTTCTTACTTTTGCATCCAGTGTTTATTAGCTAATTTGGCCATCTAGTTTATTAGGAACTGTATGAATAAGTGATAGCCTTTTTTATAGTAAAAGTGAAAATTGAACAGATCTGTAATTTTTTATCACATTGATTCATGAGGATTACGTGGGTTCCAAAGAGCGTTAAGTTCTTTCCCCTAGTGTACTGTCTCTATGCATTGTCTGATTTCGACCTGTAATATAGAAAGTGAATGACCCTGTTATCCGTGGTGTAACTAGGCCTTCACTCATCTGCTTATTCCTGATTTTCTCAGGACCTGCTTTGCGATTGCCGTAGTATGTTCCAGACCACTGGGGGAGTGGATTGCCGATCACAGGTTGATTAGCAGGAGCTGGGCAGCAGTCTTTGCCTACAGAACTTACCTCAGAATCAACCTGACCTGAGCAGTGTCATCCTCCAGCCCAGCCGGCCAGTCAGTCTGCCTGTCGCCCTTGGCACTTCTAGCAAAATACAGAATTCTGTCACTGTTGCCAATACGTTCTATAAAAATGGGGCATCTTGACATGGGAACTTATTTTTACCTATGGTGAGGTTTCATTAGATTGTAAATTAGAAAATAATTTTATAGCAAGAAAACAGCTTCCCAGGCTGAGGTCTTAAACCACAATTTTTAGCCTAAGAACATCTTTGCAAGTGAGCTGTAAATTCAAGGAGACAGTAGTTTGAGCTGGATGAACAGAAGAGACTTTTCAGCCGAACAGAATGAATTTATTTTTGCCTTTTAAATTATTTAAATTTTGAAGTAGTTTCAGGCTACAGAAAAGTGTTAGAACAGAACAGAGAGCTCCCACATTCCCTTGACCCGGATTGCCACTTTTTAACATTGGCAACATTTGCTCTGCTCTCTCCCCTTACCTCTCTCTCCAGTCATCACGTCAACATCAATACAACATAACCATCCTACCCACAGACCCGTTCGTATTTCCCACCGTTCCAACTACATGCCTTTCTCTTTTCTGGTCCAGGACGCTGTCCAGCAGCGTGCATTACATGTAGTGGACACATCACATTGGTCTCCTTCACAGTGGAACATTCTGTAGTCTTTCTCTGCCTCATGTCTTTGACAGTCTCAGAGAGTACAGACCTTTCATGCTGTAGGATGACCCTCAACCTCCAGGCCCATCCAGTTTTCCTCATGTGCTGACTGTCCCCCACCCCCCACTGCCCCACCCCCACCCCACCCCCGTGTCACAGCAGGGGTACAGGATGCTGACCCCTCCCACCACTGGTGATGTTAGCCTTGACCACTTGGTGTATACTAGATTTCTCCAATGTAAAGTCACCCTTTAAAAATTTGTCTTTGATGAGCGTTTCATGAGGAGATACAATGATGTAATGCAATGTTTGTTCCTCAGCAGACTTCTTCTCACAGCCTCAGCATCCACTGGCAATTCCTGCCCATATCAGCTGCTATGGTGGCTGTCTGATGGTGGGCACTTATTTCTATTATTCCTTCTATATTTATTAGGTGATCTTGTGCTATAAGGAAGAGCTTTATTTCCTTTCTTCCTGATGTATTTGTTATGTCGGTGTGAATTTACAAAATCTTATTATACTCAATGGGTTATAGTCTAATACTCCATTTTGATGCTTAAATCATCCACATTTGCCAGCAGGAGCCCCTTTCTGTGTTTTTTTACATATGTCCTTATCATTATTTGTGCATTACTTTCTAGCAGAGCAAGTAGTTCCCGGGCTCATCTTGTGCTTTCCCTGCCTCTCTCCTGAGATCAGCCATCTCACCAAGAGGTTCTGGTTCCTTGTAGTGTTGTGTGGTATTTAGAAACTAAGATCTGGGTGCTCAAGAGTGCTTGTTTGCTTGTGGGGTATCAATGCTTCTAGGTCCCCTGAGCAGACAGAGTCAGGAAACACGTGTATGTGGTGTGTACCCATCCGTCCATCACATATATGCATACATCTGCAGCTGTTGCTGTATCTATCTGTGTCTATCTCTATTTAAACCCCATTTTAAGCATATTTTAAGTACCACACTGGTACTTCCATTTCTAATCCAATCCTCAGGGTTCTTTCCAGCCTTTCTTTTTCTATATAAATCCCTTCTCGGACAGCAAAAAACGTGGCTCCCTTTATCTTTAGTATATTAACTTATTTGTTCAGTTAGTCTATTGGCTCAGTCTTCTCAATCTCGCAGCCATCCTCTCTGAGCCCTCACCCCCACAGCCCACTTCCTTAGAAAGCCTGGCACGGGACCCCTGTGCTGGCACCTCCACCCCTCACTGCCTCAGACCCTGGGCACCATTTTCTCCACGCCAGGAGGGGAGGGGAAGACAGGAAGGGAAGGACTGCTCTTGTTTTTTAAGTGATTTTTCTTTTCCTAAATCAGTGATTTTCTCACTTGAGTGTGCTGGTTAAAAGTTTGGCTTCTCATACCCCCCGCACCCCAGTGAATCTCCATTTTTAGTAGGTTTCTCTAGTGATCCAGGGACTCTGATGCGATGCTTCTCAGACCACACACTGAGAGACATTCCTACCCTGTTCTGAAGAGTCGTGGGTCTGCCCAGGAGGCAGTCATCCCACGGAAATTTATCGAGCCCTGCTATGGATACAGGGTTATGTAGGGATAGGAATATTTATATGTAGGGCTTTCTCTTCCTTTTCCTTTTCCTTTTATCTTCCTTCCCTCCCACCCTCCTTCCCTCCCACCCTCCTTCCTTCCTTCCACCATTTTTTTCTTTAAATAGGGTCTACAGTTTCTAGTCTCTGATGACACAGGTTTGCAGTGGGAAACCTTCCCGGCATTTTTTTCCAGGACACAAACACCTGCTTCTCTGTATTTAATTAGACTTGTCCCGTGTTGCTCCCGTTTGTGTTTTAGCAACAGGAGCATACCCGTGCCTCATAAACACTGGCTTGCTTCAGCTTCCCAGGAGTGGGGCTGCTGTTGTCTGATGTAGCGGATCATAGGCGAGTGAAGCCATGTAAACTAGGAGATAAGCTGCAGTTTTAGAAACAGCCTGTAGAGTAGTCATTTTTAACATTTTATTTTAAGCAAGCAAACTCATCAACTGCTTTCTCAACGAACTAAATTCATATAAATGATTGTTATCTCAGTGTGCCCGTGCCATCCTGTGAACCTGAACACTGAGTATTTGAATGGTGAGGTGAGATTGTGTGGTGAGTGTCCACGCGCCTGCTGGAGGTACTTGCCATCGCAGCTG
This sequence comes from Diceros bicornis minor, assembly GCF_020826845.1. NCBI lineage: Eukaryota > Metazoa > Chordata > Mammalia > Perissodactyla > Rhinocerotidae > Diceros > Diceros bicornis. Next base: position 50,257,241 of record NC_080759.1, on the reverse strand, counting down.
TGGGTGGCAATTCTTAGGGCAGGAGAAAGGTGAAATGCCGCACCCAATCCCTGTGGCTTCAGGGTTTAGTTTCTGCATCTGTTTCTCAGTTTAACAACTGTGCTGACTTACTGCACTCTTCTGCAGGGCCTTTTGGAAATGACTGATTTGCTGCCTGTGAAGTGGGTTGAACTTCTTTTTTTGAGGCACTGCATACGCGGGTGATGGCATGATTAGTGTTATTAGCATGCAAGGAAAAAAAACAGTAAAATGACTCACCTCGATAGTAAACTTACTACAGTCATCTGTCTGTGATGTGTGTGGAGTTCAGCTACCTTGCTGTAGAGTAACTTCTATAAAGCGGTGGTTTCAGAGCCTCATTAAGTATTGCAGCATCGCTCTAGATAGGCAGGGTGCTGTAGTTAACGTTTGGCACAGCATCAGAGCCAACAGACTGTACAACAGTCTCTCTCCTTATCCAAAATCGAGGCCCTGTAAGGGCTTGAATTATAGGAACAAAAGAAGTCAAACCCTGGAACGTACAGAATGTGCGTGTTGTGTGCATACATCTGACTTAACTAACTGGGCTGGGCCGGCAGTTTCCTGTTTTGGTCTTTCCGTTCTGATGATCCCACATAGAGGTATCAGAGAGTCAAACATGGTCAGATTGATCTGGTTTTGAATAAGAAACCTAATAACCGAAGGAAATAGAAATCATCATTTAGAGGTCCATCCTAACAGCTTTGCCCAGAGAAAACCATCTTGGAGGGGAGCCAAAAATTCTGAAGGCAAGGATTGCCTTCTCTCTGTTGAGTGGCCTCCCTGGGCATGGAACACACCGCTGCCAGTATGGGACCTTTCAGGTCATTGGCCTGTGTTGTTGGTGGGAGCCTCTTAGTGCAGCCATCTTAAGACAGGTTTCACCTCCTGACTCAAGGATGATGTGTTTGCCCGTCGAGCTGAGGAGTGTCAACTGCAGCTACAGAATAAGCTGGGTCCTCATGTGCTGACCCTTCGTCACTCTTTCCTGCTTTATTAGATTTGAACCTTGAAATTATTAGAACCTTGATTTGAGAATCATTTCAGCAAGAGCTGGAGAGGGTAGTGGTGGCTGTGAAGCCATATCCCAGGCTTGGGGTGGGGGTTTGTACTCTGCGGCTCTGGCGAGCCAAGCCCTGCAAAAGGATCCAAACAGAGAATGTTGGTTTGAGTTTATGCAAATTGTGCAGTTAGTTCATTTCATAGAAATTTTGAAGAAAGACTGCCGTTTCTTTACGACATGCTAAGTAAGTGTAGTCATTTCTAACCATGCCTTGATGTGTTTTGTGTATTTTGCTTATTTTGGGAATAACATTTCCTAGCACTTTTAGGTCTACGGTACCACATTTGGACCTAATTGCCGTGTCATAGGTCATGTTTGGTCTTTGGGTGGTGGTCTTTGCAACCTTTTGTCGTAATCTCCGAGTACTGTTATCTTTCCTTAGATCAGAGCAACATTCTTACTTTGTGCATGTGAAGATTATTCCTGTTAGAGACTCTTAGCTCCAATCTGATTTCATGGGAAATGCAGAGATCCAAATACAAGAAAGAAGAATACACAGTCTCTGTGAGGGCTGGTGGAACGTTTTCTAGGATAGCGTACAGGAATCCATGTTACAAATCTTATGTGCAGTTTGGATTAAAAGTAAATATTCAAGAACCAAACCATTGTTCGAGATTTTAAACAGTTAAGTTTCCTCTTAAATATTAGAAACAGACATACCTTTGATATGGTAAACTTGTAAACGTTAATCACTTTTTTTGGCTTTAGTTAACACTGTGTGTTTCCTAACTCATTTAGATATTAGAGCATATTAGTTCATATATTTATTTATAAAATGTTAATCTTTGTAAAATGTGACCTTTGCTGCCCTTCAACTCCCTGAGCACTGTATTCCAAGAAAAACAAAGCAGAACCTGAAAAAAAAGCTAATTTGATCTGTTCAAAAATTACAGAAGTCCTGCTTTTTGATAATAAAGGTTGATTTTTCTTTTCTGCAACTACTGTCCCTTCAGAGGACAGGGTTTGACTGCCTGAAAGCTACGAACACTTCTTAAGACAAAACATATGACTTAAGTAAATTAATTTGCCTGGTTTTGTAGTTAAGAAATCCAGAACTGCAATACATGCCATAAACATATGTTAGTTGTTTTAGTACTTAATTTATATATGAGTATTTTGTCTGTTATATACTTTTTTTTTTTTTTTTTTTTGTGAGATCAGCCCTGAGCTAACATCCGCCAATCCTCCTCTTTTTTTTTTTTTTTTTTTTTTTTTTTTTTGCTGAGGAAGACGGCCCTGGGCTAACATCGGTGCCCATCTTCCTCCACTTTATATGGGACGCCGCCACAGCATGGCCCACCAAGCAGTGCGTCGGTGCGCGCCCGGGATCCGAACCAGCGAACCCCGGGCCGCCGCAGCGGAGCGCGCGCACTTAACCGCTTGCGCCACCGGGCCGGCCCCTGTTATATACTTTTTTTAGTCTTTTCTTTCATAAATTTTCTTCTAGTTATTCTGTACCATTTAAAAATCTTCATCTCTATACAATAGAACAGTAGTCTTCATAAAATTCTAGCATATTTTTCCCATGTAATACTACTGTACTTATAAAGACAAAGACATTTTGCTAAAAGTTACTGAAATATATATGATATCCTTTATGTGCTTAAACAATACTTTTGTTTGTGTGTTTTGTTTTGTTTTTGCTGGGGAAGATTTGCCCTGAGCTAACGTCCGCTGCCAGTCTTCCTCCTTTTGTGTGTGAGCTGCTGCCCACAGCGTGGCCACTGACAGACGAGTGGTGTAGGTCTGCACCTGGGAACCAGACCTGGGCTGCCATATCAGAGCATGCCAAACTTAACCACTAGGCCACCAGGGCTGGCCCAAATAATACCTTTTAAATTGACAAATCTATGAAAGCTACATTGAAATAAAATAGCATTATTCCTGAAAGACTTATTGGGGACATGTTGTATATGAACATGAGTTTGGAGTCACGTGGTGTCCGGTTTTGGTGGGTGCGACGAGTGTTCTGTTGCCTGGGATCTTTCCTGCCACTTTTGCTGCTGCTGTCTCTGTCATTAAATGACAGTACCAGCAGTGGCACTAACAGAAATGCTTTAATCCCTGCTTAGGAATTCCTGGAAGGCAGAGCATTGCACAGTGCATTGTCTTATATTAAAATAATTGTGTGTTCTTGTACTCAGCCATTCCCCACGCCCTGCCACCATGAGCAAGCATGTTGTTCTAAAGCCAGTGATGATTTCCGCTCTCGAGCTCCGATAAACAGTTGTGAAGACACCCAAGGAAAGAAAGATTTATTGGAATATTCTTGCTCAGATTGCTTACTCATTTCCATAGTAGCATATTAATGGTGTCATGTGCATGCCTTTGCAAACTTGATGAGGGCTGGGAACACATTTGTTATTTTGTATTGGTGGTGTAAGATCCAAAACAATGGCTTAAGATAGAGATTTGCTTTCCGCCAGTGTAAAAGAAGTCCCAAGGCTGGCATTCCAGGGCTGGTGTGATAGCTCTGTTAGTAAGAGGATCTCTGGATCCTTCTGTCTGTCTGTTTTGACTTTTGTAGCAGGTGGCCTGCCATCCTTAAGGTTGCCTCAGGGTCATCAATAGCTGCTGAAGCTCCAGCCATCTCCTCCAAATTCTTGTCAGCAGAGAGGAGAAAGGTAGGGGGGAGTGAGCATATTCAGCTTCTTAAACATAGCTTTCCTGGAAGCCCCATTTAACATTTTTTGCTTCTGTATATTGGCCACTCCTATTTATAAGCGAGGCTGCGAAATGCAATTTTATAGCTGGGTATTGCTGTTCCTGACTGTGGGGGTCGGCTGTTAAGGAAGGCGAGTGGACTTTGGGGAGGCACCTATTAGTTTCTGCTACACCTTCTGATCTATATCCTTCTGACACATGTTCACAAAAGCACGTGCTCTGGTGTACATTTCCTGACTCGTGTATTATAAGGAGTAAAATGTAGAGGAAATGTTTATAAAGAATTCTGTCTAGGTTCTGTACACTGTGAAATGTGTGAGCACTGGTTCTCAGTCCTAAGAGATGCTATACCCGCGTTTAACAAAAATTTTATGATGCCTGCTGAAATAAAATGTGTGGATAATCATCTACCTTCACTAAAATTTATATATGTACGTATATGTAAATTACATACATACTTTAATATAAATTAGAGACAGAAGAGAGATGATTTATGATAAAATGTGTTTCAGTCTATAAATGCCTAACTACATGTAGAATAGAAGAGAAAAAAATTAGATATTCAGATGCTGGCCATATATTTAAAACCATTGTGAATATAGCAACTACAAATGCAGACTGGACATTTGTTATGTTGGTGACTCAAATAGGAGAATGGTGTTATCTTGCTGATATTTTGAAATGGGGAGCAACTCTTGTAAACTCTGAAGAAAACCACGCACTGCCTTCCTTTGATTAACATGGTGATTGCATTCCTGGAAAAATCAGTGGATGTTAAGAATAGGCAAAAAAGAAAAAGAAAAAGAAAAAACTTCGTATTTATGTGTTAAATAGAGCCTAGCCCAGATAATGACAAAAAGCAGGACAATTCTTTATTATGTGGTATATCGTGCCTCTGAGTCCATCACAGTACATCCCTTCCCCCCGGCCTGTCACTGTGCCTCCCCTCCTTACAGTCATTGTCAGAAATGTCCCACAGGTTTCAGTGACTTCTGGGGGCAGCTGAGAGCCCTGCTGTAGAAGACTTGAGTCTCCACTTTGTCTCTTTTTACACAGGCCTAACACTGACGCAGGGGTCCGACTGGTTCTTTCTCACCCTGCTTTCTTTGGTTATGTCAGCTTGACTTGTTTCTGCTTCAGTTTTGCTGTCTTGATGTGTTAGATCAATTTAATCTACGAAGGCTGATAGCCTTCATAAGGAATAGTCAGCACTTCCCACAAGGGTCTCAAAATCAGGTATTGGAAAACAAACATGTTAAATTCCAGCACAGCCTAAGGTTGTGAGAGGATCAGAGGAAGAGTTGAGAAAATTCCACAGGCCTCTCACTTGCCACCAGTTGTCAGTTGTTAGAGGTTCCCGTGTTGTCCTGTCCCACGCACCATTCCCCCTCTCTCTATCCTGAGGGCTCACCTCTCAACCCTGTATGTGTCTCTTAACAAGGCAACTCTGTGTGTGTCTGCTCCTCCTTTCGGTGGAAACGCAAGGAGGTTTTTCAGACACAGAAGTATCTGAGCAGAAATATCATAGCTAAGAGGACTGACTTAAGAAATCCCTGAATCACATAACCACGTTACTTTATGTGACAGTGTCCCCCCCCCCTTTTTTTTTTTTGGTGAGGAAGATTAGCCCTGAGCTAACATCTGTTGCCAATCCTCCTCTTTTTTGCTGAGGAAGGTTGGCCCTGGGCTAACATCCATGCCCATCTTCCTCTACTTTATATGTGGGACACCTGCCACAGCATGGCTTGATAAGCGGTGTATAGGTCTGCATCCAGGATCCAAACCCACGAACCCCAGGCCACCAAAGCGGAGCACGTGAAGTTAACCACTACGCCACCAAGCCGGCCCCAGCAATGTCTTTTTATTGTCTGATGGGGTCATATTTTTTCTACCACATCTGGTATAATCATAAGTCTGAAGAATCACTTAAATGTGAAACATACATCGTGCTTTTCCCTCCATAGTCCACCCTCACCTTTGCTTATTTCTTTGGTCAGTCTGAATGTTCCAGAGAGTTAACTGCCATAATATAGCACTGAAATCTCATTTAAAAAAATTATGGCATTTTAATTGAAATTAATTTTTTAAGGTAATGGACCAACTAAAGTGGCATGTTTTGATTTTCTATTTTTTGTGTGAAGTAAAATTGTCATCCAACTACGTCAGGTTTAAGTACATATTCCTTGCCTAGTGCTAGATTATTGATTTGTTTTTAACTGAGGTTTCAAGATTCAGCATTAAAATTTTGCTCCATTGTGATTGTTGCGTTCTCTCTAAGATAGTATTGCAAGAGAAAATTATTACTTTTAAATTTTAATTTGCAGATATCCCAGCAATGCATTTTTATATGAGCCTGACTTACGTCATTTAAGGCAAAATACTATGTTTATTCATTAAGAGTAACATCTACCACAGTGTTTTATGATGATGAATGTTCTTTTAATTCAGTGTTTTACCACATTTGGTTTTGTGGTGTCATTGGATAGCTGACGGATTTGTTTTAAATTTTATAATTTTATTTTGTTCTTTATAAAATACGCGTTTGCCTAAAACTGTGGCTCATGTTTGTGCGCGCGTGTGCGCACGTGCATCAGAGGATGGAATCTGCATAGCCTGGGCAAAGCTGCGAGTCTCGAGTGCTCACTCGTTTGTAACCCCTCGTCTGTTTTGCGGCAGGTGAGCCAGGATGGGAAGTCGCTCCTGGACAAGCTGCAGCGGCCCCTGACCCCCGGCAGCTCCGATTCCCTGACGGCCTCTGCCAACTACTCCAAGGCCGTGCACCACGTCCTCGACGTCATCCACGAGGTGCTGCACCACCAGCGGCAGCTTGAAAACATCTGGCAGCACCGCAAGGTCCGGCTCCACCAGCGGCTGCAGCTGTGCGTTTTCCAGCAGGATGTTCAGCAGGTCAGTTTCACGTGCCTCTTCCTCGTAGAGAGCGGCCTGGGCTGGGTTGAGAGTTCAGGCGAGTGCATCGTCACACCGGGCACGTGTGTGCTGATGGAGCGCACAGAAGATACAGATGGGAGAGGTGGGAGAAGAAAAACACTCATTCACGCACGGAGCTGCTTTCCTTACCGAGAGTGAAAACAGGGCTCTGAGTACGCGTGCTCAGGCTGCTCTCAGCCGCCGCCTCCTAGGTGCAGAACACACGAGATGATGCGGGGTCTAAACTGGAGACGCTGAGCTTTGTTCTTGACGCAAGTCATTCTCAGTTATACTCATTTGTGAGAACAGTGCTGGTGGTGCTTATACCAGGGTGTTGTTACAATTTAAGATTCATCTGCCCTGATTACGTAAGCAATAAGCTAATCATGCTTCTCTTCCCACGTGATAGTGCAGTCCGTGGTTCAGAGTAGGTGCTTAATAAATATTTGTCTAATTAATGAAAAGTGGGCTTTTGTGACTGTTCATTTCTAAACAGTTGACATCTCTTTTGTTGTTGTTGTTGCAAGAATAAGAGTAAGCCCAGTCCCCATTCTGGTTATTTCCTTGTTATGGAATAAGGAAGATTGTCCTGCTACCAGGCTTCTGAAGATTGAAGCTGTGGGAGCATATAAAATATGATATGGCTTTAGTGATAAACAAGATAATATTGGTTTCCTTGCCCTTAAATAGAGGGAAAAACAAGGGTGTGAATGAGGTGTGAACTCAGGACGAGGAATTCTGGGGTTTGCAAGGAAGCCCATGGCATCCAGGGGAGTTGGCGTGAAGCCGCAGTGATGGGTCTGGAACAAAACCACTCTCTTCTCCCTGGGCGTCTGAGAGGCTGGGTGCATTGTTCAGACATGTCAGAGCTCAGGTTTCACTCTCCCCAAGCGTCCTCTAAGGTAAGTGGGTTTTCTGCTGAATGGATTGAGGTTGTGGAGAGTCCTGCTGTGTTCTGATGAACACACAGATTCTCCATATGTCATTGACCATCATTCTTCACGTAACATGAATCTGGTGAGTTCACAATACTTTTAATTATTCTATAATTTTTCATTTTTACATACTGTGCTTTGATTCTACATAGGGTTTTCAAGTTCTCTGAAGGTTGCACATACAAAGGGCCTCAGGAATGATCATTTTGATGTTATTCATGCTTCTTTATAATGTTGTTATAGTCGAAGAAAATAATTGCCAGGAAAAGAATATAGAGTAAGGAATGAAGAGGGAGGAGTCAATGTCTAGGAGCTACTGTGAGAACTGGAGTTGTAAAGTTGAAAGCATAGATATTCATTTTTCCTAATTGTCCAAAAACTTTCACAAACTGTGAAATGTGAATAGTTTAAATATAATTATGAAAGAATTGTCTGCCTTCCTCTCCGTCCTTGGATCAAGTATTCATCACCCCTCCATGGACCAACACACTTGCTGAATTTGCATCTGAAGCATTAGCAAGGGTCCCCCCCCCCCTTCTTTCTCCCCTCAGCTCTCACGGCTCCTTGGGGCCCTCAGTCACATCAGAATGAGCCACTGGGCTCTTTATGTCGGGGGAGGCGTGACAAAAGGAGGCCTTTGGGAATAGGCCGAGGAGTCTAGCCATCTGATTTGGCGCCAAGTACTTAATGCGCTTGAATCTGAAAACAGCAAACATTAATTTTTATATGTACGAAGATAATTATGATAATTATGAGGCCATTTCTTTCAGATAGCTTTTTTTCTCAAGAACAGCCCATTGGGTTGGATGTCAGCAGGAGAAAGTGTTGTGCAATACACATATTGTGTATAGGGTCCCGTTAGCATTCCATAGAAAATAGATGGTTGCTCTTTAAGAGAAACGTTTTGTTGATTAAATGATCGGGAATGGTTTGGACTTGTTATCTAGGCTTGACTTGTGAAGCAAGGAGCAAAGTTGATAAGATTTAAGCAAAGCAAACATTTTACCTTGAAGGAGTCCATAGGATGTCAGAACCAAAAATGTGGTTCTGAAACCCAAGAAATTATAACACATGGAAATTTTTGCCATAGTGAGAATAGACCAGGAGAGGTAAGTTGAGAATAAATGCAAAAAAATCACGATACTTTAGACAGACGTTATCAGCAGAAGATAAATTTGTAAAGACAAAAACAAAATCTGCAAAAGCATAATAAGCCAACTAGAGGTACCACAAGTGGTTTTTGTTAGGTTGTTTTAGGTGATGAAAAAGCGTCTGTAAATACTGTTGAGAAAAAAGAAAAGCACCTTACTGCACAATATTATGGAATGATGACATTTTTATGAAAGTAACTCTCCAAAATATGCTTGTCTGTGGGAAAAAACTTGAAAGAATAGATGCTAGAGTATTAACAATGTGTCCCTGAGGGAGGGAAGGGTGGAGAATGGCATGGGCAGTTTCATTTTTTAAACAGGAGTAATTTTGGTTTGGTGGTTAATTTTTTTTTTTTTTTTTTTTTTCCTAACAAGGAAAGGCAGTTTCATGATTTCTGTATGGAAGGTGTTTTGGATGGGAGTCAGGTGCTGAGGTTTGGAGGCGGGTGAAGCTACTATTGCATAGCTCTTACCACTTGTCCAAATCAAAGGATGAGGGGGTGGGGAGTGGGAAGACTTGCCCAAAAACACATGCCAGCCACTGACAAATGCTAACCTCTGTCATTGCTAACTTAAAAATTAAATTAATACTCGGTGTCATATTGCTTGCTGACCAAATCGTATACATATTCCCATTGCCCTAGGTTTACTGGTAGAGCAGCCCTCAGTGGGTGTTTGGTTAAATGAATGAATGAATAGCTGGGTTACTGCTAATAAGTGTTTTTCAGTTTAGAGTATGCTTTAGTTTACTGCAATAAGAAAATTTATTCTTGCTGTGATCATTCAGATGGGGTGATAGTTTTGGAAGTAGTCCGTATCAGGTTGCTGTCAGAATCATTTTCCTGCTCACCAGTTCAGTCTGCCTGCCTCTTGGATTGTTAGGATTCATTCAGTTACTCCAGCTTGTCAGGTCAGGTGAATGGGCCCCCGAAACCCACTTTCCTGAAGCAGGCTGACTCCTCCGAAAGAAGCCCCTGAGATGGGGAGACCTCCTCTTAAAAAAGCCTCCCGCTTCCCCCGGCAGCCCTTCACGTGTGTGAGCGTCAACCTCGCTGAGTTCTCTCTCAGAAGAACACCTTCCGGATTGATGTTGGGCCATGAACTAATACTCTGAAAAACTGGTCAAGCACATATAGTCTGCTCTAGATTCTTCTTGTCCACACTTCATTCTTTTTTTCAAAGTATCTTAATTGAACATGTGACACTCTGAGAGATACAGAGATAAATACGTTGAATAGCTCCAAGTTCCTTTTCCCTAGGAATTGTCGTCTAATAAGAGCAGATGGTTTAATAGCCTAACAAATGAGACCATAACATGCTCAGATTCAGCATTTATGTCTTTGGTTATTGTCAGGTGAATTTTGTTAAGACATAAATTTGAGCCATGCCTGTCAGGTGCTGCCTGGAGTGAGGGAGTAAATAAACTACCTGCCCTCATCCATGTTGTCTGCCTACTGTGCACGTGCATTTTAAGGGGATGTATCTATGCTTTAGTGACTTGACCAAATTTGGCGGTTCCTGAGAGCATTGTACAACCATATTCTTCTTAAATGTCAAGGGTCTGGTATACAGGGACAATAGAGTTCTGTAATAGAGGTGAAAGTAACGATTACTGGCGTGCCTGGAAAATCTTCATGGGAGAGTTAGGATTTGAGCTGATCTTTGAAGGATGGGTAGAAAGTCATTAGGCTGAGGATCTGGCAACAGGAATTGCATTGAGAGCAGAGACACGAAAGGGCAGGGCCTATCTGAAGAGCAGCAGGCAGCCCTGGTGGGCAGAATGGAGATGTGTGAAGGCATAAGGTAGGGCATGAGCTGGAAGGGTGACCTCCACTATGAAGGTTTGGGACTTGTTTCTGTAAACCTTGGGACACCATTAAAGGGACACGGCGAACCTTGACTTGAGTGTAGTGGAAATGAGTGAGTGGGTATCAGGGCCTGGAGTGACTTGTGAGCAGCTGTGAGGATTAAGGAGGGAATGTCGGGATGGCATCTAGCTGATCTCGGTGCTCCGTGGGTGCTCACTAACGGAAATTTCTTTCCTCTCTTAATGCTCACAGTCAGCCTGTTGAGTTAATGCTTTCCCCATTTCTCCACACTGAGTTCATGCCCTGAAGGGCTTGTATGCAGTGCACTTTGATTGATGCAGGGGGTGGATGACATGACCCTATGTGCCTTAGAAAGGTTGCTCTGGTTGCAGTGTGATGAGTGAATTGGAGGAAGTGAGACTCAAGGTGAGGAGACAGGTTAAGTTCCCACTGTGGACATCCGTGCAGTCGTGGAGATGTCTGGGAAAGCAGGAATGTTAGGTTCACAAGGGCAGCGACCTGTGTTTTGTTCCATGGTGTTTCCCAAGTGTCTGGCATAGTAGGTGCTCACTCAGTATCTGCTGAATGAATGAATGAGTAGATAAAAGAAATTTAAGGAATTTCCCAATTTTGCTAATTAAAGATTCTTTGGGGTTAAGAGTTTCTTCATTTATTCTGGAATAGGGGAAAGTTGGCCTCTTACTGGAATCAAGTAATTGAACTGGGAGATCTGCCTGAAGGAACAGGAGCTTTGATTGATGTTGAGGAATTAGGGGTGGCCGAGGAAGGAAGGGATAATTTTAGTGCCTGGGAATTTTGCAAGTGTGGTGAGATCCCTAGCAAAGATTTTGGCCACTTGAATGCAAAATGAGGGTGTTAAATGCACCAAGGGGACGGATGCTATTTCAGTTTTACCTCGAGTCCTAGGCTGCTATCCTTTGCCAGTAAAAGCCATCCCTCCGTGATGCTTGACTCAGGAGTTCTAGGTTGGCACCACCTCCAATGGACCTAGCTTTTAAGTGAAGATTCCTGAAACTCATTTACCCTTTGCTCAGTAATTTAAGTTGGGAGGGTGGGTTTTTCTCATCTCACTCATCAGAATCATTACATAGGCCTAGCTATTTAACATTCTCTTCTGTTTACCTTCCCACGCTCACAGTTCTGATTGTGGCTCTTGGTAAGAATGGTTAGAGGATTGCTATTTTTCCTGAGAGCTTCTCAGTTAGAATTAGGGAGCACTGGAGGGCAAGTGTTTGGGATTGGGGACTTGCTGAGAGCAGATAGAGGCTGCCTGCTGATCTTCCTGCTGGGTTTAGAGTCAGCTTTAATTACCTTTTGTCGTAGTGCACACCGAAGAGACTTGACTGTCAGAGTAATCTTAGTAACCGTGGCTCGGAAAGAGCTGCCAGTTCAGTGGTGGGAGTTAAAAGGGTGGAAAAAGGGGTAATGTCTCCCCTCAAAGCAGATACAATACAAGAATGCAGGGTACATGAGCTGGCGCTGAGAGCCAGGGGGCCAGGAAGCAGGAGCCCAGGGTACTGGGGCAAATCAGAAGTGAGCAAGGAGCGGTGGTCATCAAGCCCTTGAGGACACATGCTCTCAGGAGCCAGGATGCTCAGGAGTGGGCAGAGCCAAGAAGAAACCCCAGGCAGCTTGGGGCTCCCTTTTATTTAGTGCCAGCCATACTGCCAGGGTCCCCTAAGAGGAAAGTGACCAGGGATTCGTTGGACAGGAAAGATTATGTGCGTGCGTGTGTGTATGTGTATATTTATATAATTCAATAACAAGATTTAAGCTATGCATAATAACTTTAGTTTCCCAGGTAACATCTGGACATATGACGATTTTTCTTGGACTACTTGGGACTATTTTATATTCATTTCCAAACTAAGAATGGGAAAAATAATTTTAAAAAGTTTAGAAAATTCCTAAAAGGGATTAACCAGTGTTGGTAGAGTGATGCTTTGGCTGGGGTTTGATGGAATATTCAGGGTAAGACTATTCATATCAATAATGACCTACTTGCCTTCCCCCCTCCCTCTCTTCTTTCCTTCCTGAGCTTCTTTGTTTTTCTTAAGAAAATTCATGTACTTATGCAGTTAAAACGAGGGTAATACCAGGAGAACTGGTGGTTTAAATTTTTTTTGAATGGATGGGTGGATGTTGTAAAAGTTTGAAAGCTTGCCAACCTCTTTGGGAGCCCTTCTTCACTGATTTCACCTACACTCCCTTCCAGCCAAGAAAGTGCGTGAAGCATGTGCTCCTGACAGTTCACATGCTCTTTTGTTAGTTGAGCAAAAGTAGCTCTTCCAACACAGGGCATTTTGGATCTGAATCATACGTTTGTGAGTGTTACTTGACTGAGGTCTTTTTTTTTTCATAGCTCCTTTTTCCAAGTGAGCATTAGGCTTCGTGTACTTTGGAATGTTCTTGAAACCATTTTGTAAAAAGATCTTTCCATATTAATCATGTATATATTTTTTAGAGCAAACTTAATTTTACTTTTGAAATACAATGAATGAAGAAATGGAGAGTTCTTGGCTCCAGTGGAGAGAAATAAAGAAACGTTAGGGGGGACCACCATTACTGTCAGGCAGCTGTGAATGGTGGACCTGAAAAGTTCCTCCTTCTCTCAGTCCCCCAAAGCCCACAGGTGCGTGTGGAATTTTGTATGTTTCATTTCACTGTAAAAGTTACACCATGCACATGGCAGAATTTAGAGCCAGAGGCCCTTGTGGTCATGTCAGGCCAAACCCCTCGTTTTCCGGTTAACAAAACCAAGCCTCGAAAAAGTCAAGTGACTGGACCAAAGGTCCGAGAAGTCTAATGGTTTTTTAACTGCCTCACTGCTCTTGCCCTGACAGGGATGCTTCACTTCTGAGCCAGTCAAAGAGTAAAATTGAAGTGACAAGTTACTTCAGAAGGAATATGTAAATGGAGCTTTTCAGTCAGGGGAGAGGGCTTTCATAGAAGCTGCAGTTGCCTGTCACTGTGGAGGAAAAAAGCTACTTAGGGAGACTTTTTTTTTTTTTACATTTTGGAGCTTAGTCAGTCACCTTAGGAATAGGTAGATGGAAATGGAGAAGGTGAGGGAGAGAGCAGCTCCCCCTGACTTGTGGCCCACTAGCAGTCTCGAGCCCCGCTCTTCACAGCTGCCCCTGGTGGTGTGCTCTTCTCTGCAGGTGTTAGGGGGCATGCCCTCGGCTGGGAAGGGAGAACATGATTAACACTCTGGTTCAGGAGTGAAATATGCTCTGAGCTTTAGGAAAAAAAGTGTTAGGTGGCCTAAGATAGGATGAGAATGTGGAGTCCAATAATTTTACCTTTTTATTTTAATTGAAGTAACATTGATTTACAATATTATATAAATTTCAGGTATATTATATCATTATATTTTGATTTCTGTCTAGACTATGTCATGTTCACCACCCAAAGACAATTATAATTACCATCTGTCACCAGACACATGCGCCCTTTTACCCCCTTTGCTCTCCTCCCTCCCGCCTTCCTCTCTGGTAACCACCAGTCTAATCTCTGTATCTATTTTTTTGTTTGTTGTGGTTGGTTTTTATCTTCCACATATGAGTGAAATCATATGGTATTGGACTTTCTCTGTCTGTCTTATTTCACTTAGCATAATACCCTCAAGGTCCATCCATGTTGTCGCAAATGGCAAGCTTTCATCTTTTTTATGGCTGAGCAGTATTCCGTTGTGTATATATACCACATCTTCTTTGTCCATTCGTCTGTTGATGGGCCCTTAGGTTGTTTCCACGTCTTGGCTATTGTGAATAATGCTGCAGTGAACATAGAGGTACAAATATCTTTTTGACTTAATGTTTTGTGTTCTTTGGATAAATACCCAGCAGTGGAATAGCTGGATCATATGGTAGTTCCATTCTTAATTTTTTGAGAAAACTCCATACTGTTTTCTGTAGTGGCTGCACCAGTTTACATTCCCAACAACAGTGTATGAGGTTTTCCATTTCTCCACATCCTCTCCAACACTTGTTATTTCTTGTCTTGGTAATTATAGCCATTCTGACAGATGTGAGGAGTCCAATAATTTAAACTCATAGTATCCTTCATTTGTGATTTTAACTTTGTGGGTAAATTTCATTAATAGTATAATAGTGGATATCCTCACAGCAATGCTCAACACCAGCCTTTAAGAAAAATTAACATTATCTAAGTGAAGGCCTCCTTTTTGGTTACCTATTAATGTTTAGCAAAATTTGAAATGACATTGTTTAGTTGATCGGTCATCCCTTGTTATGATCCCTAAAATACCATTGATTTGATAATCAAGAGAGCTCTGATTAAAAGCTTCTCTCAGGAGCACTTATTTAAAAGCAAAACTAGAAACACAATGTGTCCATTTCTAAATTGGAATCCCCAGTGGTTTAAACAAAAGCTAACAGGTTGAACAAAGAAGTAACTAAAATAAGTGAAACTAGGTTAACTTTGGTTTTGTAGGGAATGTAGGATGGGCAGGGAGGAAATTCATATTTTGCAGTTGGAAAAATCTGATTTTATATAAAAAAGAACAAATTCAAAGTATTTTAGAGTTACATGTGTTTTTAATTTGCTTCATGTAATTGTAGTTTTTAAACTGAATATAGAATTAGGAGAGCCACTTGTTTCATTTTTGTGTGCATAAAATGTGACTTGGAAGGGGCTTGCATTATTATGACAGAAAATGCTTATTTGTTCACCGTGTATTGTCTCTTTAAAACAGTAGCTGGCATTCACAGATGTTTGCATATTTCCCTGAACGCTCTTTGGATCCTGAGTTACCAGTAAAAATAGACTGGCTGAACGTGTTCTTGGTTGTTTTATGTTGGAGGTCTTACCAAGTTTTTACAAACAGCATCTAATATTAGAAATATTTTTGGAACAACTGGAACTGTAATATTAGAAATATTTTAAGGGTTTTCGTGTAGTATTTACAAACCATAATGTAAAGTAATGTAGTGATGAGTACGAGCGTAAGTTTGGAGGCAAGAAGACCTGCATTTGAATCTTTTCTAAGTGTTCTTTTCTTGGGCCAGTCATTTAACTTTTCTGAGCCCCAATTTCTTCCTTAATAGGGATAATAATAAAAGTCTACTGTCTCTTCTTTGTGGCTTGCGGATTGATGTGTTTTGGAATTAAGAACTTTTCAAAGTTTACAGAGATAACAGAGTGCATGCACAGTGTAATACACACCACTAGTGGGATCTGGGCAGCCCCCCACTTTCGAGTGCATGGAGATTTCTGCAGCCAGATGTACGAGGATTCACACAAAGGGATCAGTAAAGACTATCAATACCCTTGGGTTAGGTCTTATTGCCAAATGGATTTTGGGGACCAAGTTTTGAAAAAATGTTTGGAATTTCAGAGCTAGCTTTGTTTTAGCTTTTTGTGGGTAAAGGGATTATGCACTGTATTGCCCTCCCAAGCACAGCACAGAGTAATCTCTCAATAAATGATGCCGGCAGCAGTGATAGGATGCATAGTGATGACAGAAGGCCACTCTAGTAAGTATTTGACATAAACCCCCTCTGCATTTTAAAGGAGAAACATTCTTATGTTGATCTTCGTATTGTGTGTTGTTGAGATGTAGGCTTGTGAGAATTAGTCTCCTCTGATGAGGGTTTGGTATTTATTCACAAATTCTTAAAGAAATAGTAATTACTTAGAAATATTAATTTACAAAACACAGTGAGTATTAGGTAGTGGGGGCTTATTGCAGAAATTACTTTACAGATAGGTTGTACAAGATGGCCAGAACTCGGCTACCTGAGTGAGGGGAGGAGGCGCCAGTGGCCGGTTCCCAAGGCATTTCATCGAGGGTTGGTGGTGTTGGCTGATTCACCCTCCCCCAGTTTTGCTGTCCGTTATAACAGTGTCACTTCGTCAGAGGTAATTTACTCAATAGCCTGAACTGTTCTGAAACAAAAGCAGCTCTTGTCTTCCATACCTCGTTGTGCCATCCATATGCCACCTATTCCAACTCAAAGACACAATATAGACTAGAGGTTAAGAGAGTGGACCCCACATCCAGACTTTCTGGGTCCAGGTCCACAGACTGGCTCGTCCACTTGGTAGCCGAGGGCCCTTGGTCCTGTGTCTTCATCTGTGAAATGGGGATGAGGATGTGCCGCCCCTACCCCCCGCCCCTGCTCACTGTGAGGATTGATGACATGGTGCCCGCACAGACCAAGGTCAGTGCCTGCTTCAACAGTAGGTGCTCAGACAGCAGTACAGTTAGTGGTGAAGAAATGGACATAGTCGTACTTGCCACCATCACCTTCAATCCTGTAATCACACCACAAACAGGGAGTTGAGCTAAACAATCTGTAAGATTTCCCCCACGTCTAACATTTTGACTTAGATGCTGAGATGGTATCTGTGTTTTAAGTGTTAGTGGCCCATTAGAGGGCACTGATGTACAGAGGAATGAGCTCGCACCACATCCTCTGAATGGAGAGGGAGGTGGCGTTGGCCCGTGAACCAGGGAGCCCGCGGGAAGGAATCGGCTTTTGCCCTTTTGCTCGAGTGTGGCAGCAGAGCAGCAATTCCTTGTCCAGCCTTGTTGTGCCTGGGGTTGAGGTCACAAGGCAGAGAGATGCTCCAGCCGCTGCCATGTGAGGTCAGGGAGGCGGCTGCGGGGCTAGATTGATGAAGCCCCTGACTGCAAGTATTTTTATGTTTTAAATTAGAAGATTCCACAAGCATGTCTTTAAAATGCTCCTTGGACAAGTCTGTTGAGTCAGGATTCCTTAGCAATCTGGAAAGTGTTCTCAGGCTTGTAAAAGAAGCAGAAGCCTGGTAGGGGAGTTTGGTTTTGAATGTGAGCTAGATTTCATAATTGTCTGCTGCTATTTTTAAAAAGTGCTTGGAATTTTTACACTCTGCTTTGAATTACTTCCAGGTTTGTTGGAAATATAATTCACCTGGTATTTACAATTCTGTCTAAAGGAACCACTTTAAAAGAAAAATTGTAACACGTTTGTAACCCTGAGTGGTTGGTTCATAATTGCTTTTATTTCCAACTTATGCTTCCTGAAATACTTTTCTTATTCTTAAAAAACAGATTTTTATTATTTTCAAAGTACTGTATTTTGCTTTCTCCAGCCCTTTCTACTAAATAATGTTTATCTTTTACTTTTTGAAATTGTGCCTTTACTTCAATTCTGGATTGAGTTACCAGTAATCATCAGGTTTTCTGCTTACCAGTGGTTTAATTTTTCTTTTTACAGTAAAGTTGAGGAATATACAGAGTACACTATAGTTGTAATTTAAAAAAAAGTCTCCTAGCCCTTCGTGCAGCTCTGATAGGCAGGTGGACTGTAGCACAGGTGTTACTTAGGAATCTCTAAATTCTTTTCGAACTTAAAATATTTGATCCTTGTCTTCTGCATGGTATTGGCCTCGTGCCCAGAGGCACATTCTGTTAACTGTATCCGTTCTTTGAGGTTGAGAAGTCTTGAAGTTGTCGTTGGACATTGCTTTAGGAGTGGAACGGGACCTGTGTTTTGTAATATGTCCTAAGAGACTGTCATGTCAGCAACTCAGCAGCTTTCTGTCTGCCTTGAAGTCAGGCAATGAATGTGGCACTACTTAACTCATGATAGTAACTAAAGGGCTCGCTCTCTCTTTCTTTTTAATCTCAAGAATGAAAAATAACATACTAAGTGCACTAGTTAAAAAGCAATGGGATATTCATAGCCTGTGCCACCAAAGAGCTTAAAATTAGATGGAATCCTGCCACAGGTTGTAGTTTGTGGGTGGGGATGGCACATTGCTGTGTATTTGGCACACTGATATTCAGGTGCTTACTTAGGTCTCACTGAATACCCCATCTCCCCATTATTGTCACCACTGAGCAGGTGAGGAGCCGCAGCTTGGAGAGGATAAGGAACATGCCCAAGAGCACACAGCTAGACCCTATGTGCTCAGGGGGGCTGGAAATGAAGGGTGGAAACAAGAGAGCTTTCTGCAGGATTGGGGGGCTGAGTTGACAGAATACAAATGGGTCCGGTAAGAATGACTCTGATGATGTGACTGGCAGAATGGTGGTGTTGACAAAAGAGGTTCAGAAATGAAGTATAGTGATAAGGTAAATGTGTAGCTTTAGCTGAGTACCCACTGCAAGGCGTGGTCCCCGCGCCCCACCCCGCCCTCCCGCGTGCACATGCACACACATGTCTGCTAATTCTACAGGAGTCTTTATATAGAGGACCACCAGAGATTTATTCGGGTTCTAAAGCCATTTTATTTACATTTACTGCTGACTTTGCTAAACCCCATGCAGAAAGGACCCTCAGTCAGACCTTTGGCTTCTGAAGGTCACTGGTTTGGAGCAATGGAGAGCAAGTCCAGTTGTCCCAGGACAGGGGGCTCTGGCCCTCACCAGCGGCCTCGTTTTTTCTAGATATCTGTCAGCACAGCTGACCTCTCTATAGTGCAGCTAACAAAGGGCAAGGGATCCTTTTTGTAGCAATGAACCCTGAGTTCAGGCCCCTTTTATTTTGCCGTTAGTGGGGGGGGTGCCACGACTGGTCTGCTTCCCGGTTGTCCTCTAGACCACTGTTGGAGCTGTGGGTGCCCCAGTTTTGATCCAAGATCGTTTTGATCCATAGCATAGTTACCATAGTTACTAAATGCAAAGTAGGAGGCAGCCTTCGGTACTTCAGCAGCTCATTAACAAATGTGTTTAAATATTGAAACAATATCTTTCACTAAAGTTTTTGGTTTTTGGCTAAAGACATCCCTGACTTAGTTTTCGCCCCTCTGTCGGAAAGAGACAAAGTGTGCATTTGATGTAGTGTAAATATTTTGTTAGGTATTGTCAGTGTTTTGTGATTTCTCAAGTGCAAGAGCCAATGGACTACTCAGTCCAACTATGAACTTTAAAACACTGGGTTGCTCTGCTTTATTTTTCCTCTTTCTTCAGTCGATTTCAACTAGCAAGAACTTTTAAGTACTTAAATTCGTGGAATGTTTAGCTTTCACAACAGCTTAGTTTATAGAGTAGATTATCCTCAAAGACCGGGACCGAGGCATTGAAGTGTTTTGTTTTCTTAGGTTTTACTTATATGTTTTCAGTCTTCTAAAGAAGAGACAGAAAAACACTAACTCGGTAGTTAAACTTGAACTGCCTGAGTTGTGAAGCTTTGAGCCTTATAAAAATGTTAAGTTCAACAGTCCTCTGTGGCTTGATAACCACTGTCTTATACAAAACCCAGTCCGTTTCGGAGGCTCAGTCATGCAGAAAATGAGGTGAGATTTAATCAGTATTGCATGTAACATTTACGCATAGACAGATTTCTACTTTTAAAGTACAAGCTGATTAAAGTCGTGGTGGGAAAGCTGATAGAAGATGTAATTCTCAGGTGTGCTAGATTAGTATCCAATTGCTTCCAATTGTTTTTTCTCCTCTGCCTTTTGTTTCTTATAGCGTTTTGACAACAGAATGTATCTTCAATAGAGAGCCCTAAACATTGAACTAGGCAAGCCATTGTTTTTATGGCATGTATACCTGTATTTTATCGTAGGTGCTGGACTGGATTGAGAACCATGGAGAAGCATTTCTGAGCAAGCATACGGGTGTGGGGAAGTCGCTTCATCGGGCCAGGGCTCTGCAGAAACGTCATGAAGATTTTGAAGAAGTAGCACAGGTAAAACAATGGCTGTCACTGTCTTCTCCCGTAAATGCCTGTGTGTGGTGGGTTTCGAATTACAGTTTTAACCACATCTGAGATGAGTTAGCCTTAGCAAGTTGTGTCTGCACATGATTGAGAAGATAATGGTCAGATTTCACAGTGAAGATGCTATTTCCCAGGCAGCAGATGATTTAGTCATTGACCCTTTCCAAAAATGTGATGTTCTTGAAACAGAAAAATGTCTTGAATGTTTTTGCCATATTTATTGTACCACCGTCTGTTGAGTAGTTTCTAAAATTTCAGTTCATAGAGAGTAATAGACCTTGCATTTCTGTAATGGTGGGCCCGACATTTCTTGTCCCTTTTTCCAGTTCTTTTAAATACGTTACGTGTGCTTGGGAAAGCGGAGGCAGGGGGTGTAGTGTGTTAGAGCTTGGATTCGTGGAGTTCGAGCGTAGGCTATAATGCTCACTGGTGTGTGACTTTGGAAGAGTCTCAACATTTCTTAGGTTAACTTTCTTATCTGAAAAATTGGCCCAGTAAGGGCTCCTGGAGAGGAAGATGTGTGTGTAGCATCATGTAAGGTACCCGGCCCAGGTCCTTCCAACAACTTGTTGTTTGGTAAATGTGCCTTTTGTTTTGTTTTGTGTTTTGGAAGATAGAGGAGCAAAGGAGGGAGAGAGTACAATAACAGGGAGCCAAGTATGTATATATATACATGGAAGCTATAGGAGGCAGGGTAAAGGTTGTTTTAAAACGGAGTTGTCAAGGCTGGCCTGGTGGCGCAAGCAGTTCTCTGCTGCGGCAGCCCGGGGTTTGCCGGCCCGGATTCCAGGCATGCACTGACACACTGCTTGTCAAGCCATGTTATGGCGGCATCCCATATAAAGTAGAGGAAGATGGGCACGGCTGTCAGCCCAGGGCCAGTCTTCCTCAGCAGAAAAGAGGAGGATTGGCATCGGATGTTAGCTCAGGGCTGGTCTTCCTCACACACACACACACACACACACACACACACACACAGACAAAAAGAAGTTGTCTAGTAGGACAAATCCTAACTGAGACATATGGTGAAACTGAGGAACACCAAAGACAGGAACACCTTAGAAACAAGAAGAGAGAAATGCCAAAATGGCACCTGTGAGAATGATTCTTAGAAAGAAGCCAACTGTTCATCGGTAACCACGGATCCCAGAAGACTGTGGAGTCGAGTCTCCAGTAACTGTGCACCTGGAGTTCTGTACCCAGCTGAACTGTCATTCAATAGTGCAGATAACATATAGACCAAGACAGAGACAGTTTACCACCCCAGTACTTACCAGAAGAACTAACGTATGTGTATATGGTTTAGTAAGAATAATGGAGGCACCCACTATAATTTAAACTCTGCGGGAACAGGGACTTTGTGTTGCTCACGTCTCCATCACGAGCACCTAGAACAATGCCTGCATATTTAAGCATTCAGCAGACATTTGTTGAATGAATTAATTGAATGAATAAAAAGGGAATATGAGAAGAAAGGACTAGAATCAGTAAGGAGCACAGAAGTTGGTAAATGTGTCTGTAAATCAAAAGATTGACCATTTAAACAAGACAGTGAATTTGGGGATAGTTCAAAACATGATGGAGCTCAAGCACTAGACCGCTTGAACACGGAACGTGGAAGGGTGTTCTGGGAAGGGTGGCAGGAGGTTGTGTATCGTAGATTTGTAAATTCAGTGTGCACGTTAGCAGTACTGAAGGACCACTACAAGTCTAGGGATAGAAGTCATCACTTCCAAATAAGTAGAAAGGGGAAAAAATACACAAAACTGCATAAATAAAAACTCACAAAAATGGGTCTGGTGGTAGCAAAAGAAATGAGAACAACAAAAATCATGATAGAAATCACAGCATAACATGTAGTAATTTGTCCATAAATATCAGTAATTACAGTAAATGCAAAATTGATGATACCTGTGAAAAGACAAAGATTTTCTGATTGAATATCTTTTAAAATTCATACTATGTATTGTTTTCGAGGAGCATACCTAAAACACAAATACCCACGAAGTTTGAAAATATATAAAGTATTAGAAAAAAGATCCACCAGGCAAATATTAACCAAAAGAAAACTGGTATAGGAGTATTAATAGTAAGCAAATAGACTTGAAAACATTAGAAATAAAGAGAGTCTTCAATTTTAAAAGGAGGAGTATCAGTATTCATCTACCAGTACAGTCTCAAAATCTATAAAACAAAAATAAACAAGAGTAAACCATGGCTGGTGTGTCACTAGGTTTTGCATGACAAAGGGTTCCATTATATGCTAGTCAGGGAACTAAATGTGGGATAGAATTATGGGCTAGAACAAAACAAACTGACTTAAGTCCTATTCAGTGAAAACGCCTTTAAAAAGTTACCTTCTTTACATGTCTTCCTGTGTAAAGTAAAAATGACAATCCCAACCTTTCTGCTTTCTCGATCTCAAGAAACAAGACGAAGTTGTGTGTTCCGCAGCCTTGCCACACGTGCGATGCATCTTTGGATTTTTCTTATCTACATTATGGGTGATCTCCCTACTTAATGCTTGCTGGAAAATATTTTGCCTTCCTCTTGTAGCAGAAGAAATGTGGAAAATGTGCTCTTATCGCCCCTTTATTTTTTCCATAAGATAAGCTTCTGCTGTAGCCAATGTGGTTTGAGGATGGATGGAAATTTGGATCATATGAGCAAAGACTTCAGGCACCAAGGGCTCTAAGAGGCAGAACTGCAAACAGCCGGGCTCTGGAGAGGGAGGCTCCTGTCTCAAGTGGCATGTTCCCCACGATTGTAGGCTGGCCTGCCCTTGCCCTCCTCATGGTTTCTGAGCCTTTTCTCTTATGAGGGGTGATAGTCTGCTCAGTGTCTTCCTGTGTGTCCAGCACCCCGTTGACCCTTCTGCCTTCAAGTCCTGTGGTTCTTTCCGTTTGAAATTAAGGAAGTGTCTTCACTGTCTAACCTTGCCCTATCTTTTCACAGGAAACTTATTTCCTCCGGTCTCAGATGACCATCAGAGCTGTCCACACAGGTCCTCTGGGGGTGGCAAGAGTGAGAACACTTCATTTGTAGGAAACGTTTCTGCCTTAACGGCAAGCCAAGGGTTACAGTGGCACCCTGAGCTGTGGTCGCTTTTTACCCCGGGTTCGCTTTTTACCCCGGGTTCGAGAACGGCAGGGACTTGTCTGCTCCTGCCTCCAACCCAGCAGAGTTGTAGTCCTTTCTTATCTCTTGCTCCTTCTCCCTGGGATTCTAAGGGGTGCCTTACCCTCTTTCCCTGAAATCGAAAGTGCTTAAGCCCAAACTTGAACTGTGCATGAGAAAACCCTTAATTATAAACACTTTTGCTCGCTTTGCAAACATCTGCACCCAGTTTCCCTCCCTCTGGTTTTCAAATAATCACCCGCCATGTGTCAGGCATTCTGCCAGGCACAGAGTGGGGCAGGGGGTGGGTAGGCAGCAGGCCAGACCCCTCCTGAAGAGGCATGGCCGCCTGTCAGAGGGCTTTCCCTGGTAGTCCTTGCTGTCCAAACCAAGACTCACAAATTAGTAAAATTCAGGTTGGTGACAAAGAAAGAAGAGGATGTTAGAAGCAGGCGTGGGGGACAACAGGTGGGACTGTTGGGTAGCATGGCCATGTGGCCTGAAAGGCTGGACGTGGACCGGGCCTTCAGGACCTGGAAGCCGCATGCAGAGATCAGCCTCTCTCTGTGGGCTCTACTTTGCGCACCCACCCCTGGGTTTGAGCTCTCCACCTAAACCTGGCCGTACCTTCGTATCTCAGCTTTCCTCTCCACCTGCACCGTCCTTCCCACCCCACTGCCAGGACCTGGGCCCTTCAAGGATGGCCTCTTTTCCAACATCTTCAACTTCTCCCTCTCTTAGTTCTTTTCCTTCTGGCACTAAATATTGACAGACCCTCTCCTCTCTTGAAGACCATCACTTGATTCTGCTCTATTTTTTAGATACTAGTTGGTTTCAAAAGTGTGTTCTGCCACTCTCCTCTGCCTTCTTTTTTTTTTTCCCCAAAGCCCCAGTAGATAGTTGTGTGTCATAGTTGCACATCCTTCTAGTTGCTGTATGTGGGACGCGGCCTCAACGTGGCCAGAGAAGCGGTGCGTTGGTGTGCGCCCGGGATCTGAACCCGGGCCGCCAGTAGCAGAGCGCGCACACTCAACCGCTAAGCCACGGGGCCCCGCTCTGCCTTCTCATTGCCCGCTGTCCCAGGCTATCCAGCTTTGCACATCTCTGTCTCATAAAACTGCAAACAGTAGGCACGCAGCGATTTGCCACTGTTCAGAGTAGACATTCAACGAGTCTGTCATAGTTCGTCATGAACTGGGACCCAGCCACTCACATAATTCCCCTCCATGGCTGGAGAGTGAAAATCTCAGATCCTTTCCATCCACAAACATGAGGGCGACCTCCTGTTGTGTGATGGGCCCCAGGTAGTTGGTAACGGAGCGCTAGAATCCGGTGCACGCCAGCCCCTGTGCATACAGATCCTGGAAATTGCAGAGTACACCCCCGGACGACTTCGGGCTAGTTCTAAAAGGAGTTTGCTCTGCCTCATATTATATCATCAGGCGATGTAGG
This sequence comes from Diceros bicornis minor, assembly GCF_020826845.1. Lineage (NCBI taxonomy): Eukaryota > Metazoa > Chordata > Mammalia > Perissodactyla > Rhinocerotidae > Diceros > Diceros bicornis. The sequence goes on along the minus strand of NC_080759.1, from coordinate 50,232,410 downwards.
TAGAGGGACTGCCCTATACGCTAAGAACTAGCTAGAGATTAATTGTAGTAAGACGGGGAGAGGGGGCCGTAAGACCGGAAGAAACAGGGTGGACTTCTCTTCCTAGCCCCTCTACTTTGTTTAATAAAGATTTTTTGAGGAGGGAGGAGGATAGCATTTTAAGCCAGAAGAGGTTTTGCCTGTGAGGTGGCTCCCTGAGGAGTGTGGCTGAGTAAGACCCTGTGCAGTGGATTTGGTCTAGATAAACTGTGGCCTTGGTATCGAGGCAGAATTACACTTGTGTTTGTAGCATCGTTCATCGACAGCTCTCTAGCTCTTCCCAGAGAACAGACTGACCCCAGTCTTGCTCTGGCACAGGAGGAATGAGCCCATGAAATGAATTACTTTCTCCAGCGTTCCTTCTCTGCCCTCTCTATCTTTGTCTGCTTTCTGTCAAACCAAATTGTAATAGAAGTGCTTATGGCAGAGATCCAACTTCATATTTTAGGTTTATGTATCTTTTTGGACTGAATGACCTTGTGAGGCTTCTTAAATGGGAACAGAGGCATCTTTGGTGCTTAATAAGGAGCCTTATTGCATTTTCTGAAATATATTCACAAAGGTAAAACAGATTTTGGGTTTAGGGAGAAGAAATTTCCTTTGCACAGTTAAGTTCGAGGTTGGTTAGTTTGTTTCTTGGGGTTGTGTTTTGAAGGATCCTTTGTAAAATGGATTCTAAATTGTCTTTAGTTTAGAGATCTTGAATTAGAAATTTAAGAAGTTTTTCCTACAGTCATCTTCTTCAGAATAATGAGTCGCTGCATAATGAAGTAACATAACAGATTCAAGAAGGAAGTGGTGCAAGTCTTACGGTTGAATTCATTTAAAAAGAACTAAATATAGATTATTTATTATATAGAACAAGTCTAGTGTTCTGGGAAGGAGGAACCCGAAAAGATCCTCATGTGTGCTTGGTGGAAGCGAGTCATACAGCCAGGTGTAACTTCTGCAGGACAGAAGACTCCACTGTAGAGCCCCGGTGTCAGGCTTTGTTTCAAACACTGCTGTAGCCACATCAGGAAGCACTTGGATCATCTTTGCCTGCGGCTTTGCAGAGCCAAGAACCTCCTCATGACTAATCTGAAGATCCATTCCTTCTTTATTTTGTGCAGTGATTGTGAGTAGATATATCCTATTGAATGAATCCATGCTAATGAGTTTATAGAGTGTGGCATACCATATGCAGCCCTGTTGCATTTTCATGCAGGAGCTTTTAAAAAGAAATGTAAAATACTTTCCACGTGAAACTTTTTGCAAATGACTGTCGGAAAGGAAGACGCTCTTTGACAGTCATTTTCTCTCTTACCTTCTAAATAGTTGTCCAAGTTAATGTTCTTTTTTAGATTTAAAAAGTTATGAATACAACAGCCAGTAAAGCCCAGAAAACTCTTGTTCACGGAAGAAGCTGGCTTTGAGAGCACAGAAGATTTCTTGAACGTGATGAGTGAATCTCTGACATAGCATCTTCCCATAAATGCCTACTCTGCGAGTGCTCACTCCGCCTTCTCTCCTGTCTGCTTATCCCCCAGAATTCAAATTACCTTCCAAAGATGTGACCTGTCATAAAGTTGTTCTCCACGAAGCCAGTTCTGTCAACAACTTTTTATATGTGCCATGTAATTATCTTGTCTTCCAGGATAAGGAAGCGTGGCATTTAGGAAAGCAGGAGACCTTACGTTCATTCTTGGTGTTCAAAACAGAAGCAGGCCAGTTCTCACCCTCGCTGGTCGCTGCTGAACTCATTCATCTTTTGCAAGGAGGATACTTGGTGCAGAGCATGTGGATGCACAGAATGCTTCACAGTTTTCACATGCCCTGAATTCAGGCCTTGAAATGCTTGTGTTTTCCCCCTTTCCTTTCGTTTCTAAGATCAAGAAAACTCATCTTTTCTGCCAAGTTCTAAACACAGCCTCTGGCCATCCTGGGTAAAACCTGGGCTCTAGCTGCGAAGGATTGTAGGGAGAGGAAGGTCTGATCCGCCCTTGAAAGGCTCTGGGTGTTTCCTGAGTCCTAGCAGTTATGCAATTTTAATTTACTGCTCTAGAGAAAGAGGAAACTGTTTGGTCCGCACCCTGGTGGGCCGTTACATTATCCCCTTTAATCCTGGGACTGTTACCCCACAGACAGGAACTAGGCCCAGAGAGAGCTGCCTCCCGGGACAGGGGCAGAAGAGAGTCCAGTCTCTTCAGACTCTAAGACAGGCTCTTTCACCTGACACCCCCTGCCCCCTTTAAGTCTGAATTTAAGTGACTGTATTTTCCCCTGTAAGAGGAACTCCACCCTAGGCATTTGCTGTCTGAACAATCCCAGCTCTGCTGACTGACTCGGAGAAGTTACTGACCTCTCTGTGCCTCAGTTTCCTCGCTTGTGAAGTGGGAATGAAATAGTGTCCATGTCATAGGGCTCTTGTGGGGCACAGAGTGAGTGCTCCAAAGTTAGCATTTATGATCGGTGTGTTGATTAACACACAGAAATCTATTTTTTTCCATGGCAAAAGAAACCAGGCAAAAGGATTCTCTTCCTGGGAACGCCTTGATCTTGGGTCTCAGAGATGCAGAGGTGTGCTTCCTGGGTGAGGCTCTGCAGGGGTAAGCGTGGATCTCCATAAAGCCAGCATACTCAGAAAAGTTAGCTCAAAGTGCAGCCTCTGGTGATCGGAGAACCTCTGTGGGCAAAAGGTTAGCAGAACCTCTATAGTGGGAGCCCTTGATGCTAATAGTTGACCATCACAAGGAGAGCTTCCTTTGTGCCGGGGCTGCACTGAGTGGCTGGAGTGCCAGCCTCTCAGGAGGGAAGGACTAGATGAGATAATCTTCAGAAAGTTCTCACTCATTGTTCCATAGGTGAAAGCTGTTTTTTAAAAATCTACTATGTATGTGTGTGTATGTAAATACACACACACATATATACATACACATATATGTATTTTAATAAACTTTTTAAGACCAGTTTTAGATTTACAGAAAAATTATGAAGATGCAGAGTTCCCATACCCTGTACCCAGTTTCCCCTATTATTAACATCTTTCATTAGTATGATACATTTGTTACAATTAATGAACTAATATTGATATATTATTATTAACTGAAGTCCACACTTGATTCAGATTTCCTTAGTTTTCCCCTATTCCAGGATCCCATCCAGAATGCCACATTACCTTTAGTTGTCACGTCTCCTCTTGGCTCCAGTGGTTTCTGTCATGACTTTTTATTATTGTCATTAATAGCATCCTCATCCTTTGCTTCATTACCGCATTATTGGAGTTCTAATTCATAGTTTAACTCCTCCTTTATCATCCACAAGGCAGGGTGATCGTCTCCAGCCTGACAGTCTGGGTCATGACGTCAGTGACACACTGGTGTTGGGCCTCAGGCCTGACATGAGAGTCTTTCCATCCTGTCACTCAGAATCTCTGAGGTGGTTTGATAGTGTGCATGGAGAGCTTCTTGTCACAGTCATCATTGGCAGGTTGCCAGACTGCGCTGTAGGGGACACGGAGGTCCAGAGTAGCACAGGATGGAGAGTGGACATTTATAAAACATGCCTTTGTTGTTACAAGCTCTTTTGAAGTGGGCATTTTCACTGTTTCTGCTCTATGCAGGATTTATTATAACTTAGCTTCCAATTTTGTCACGTTGAGTATTTATAAAACCCTTTAACTGTGCTTTTTAGTTCTGCAGCCAGATTGGGAACTGACTGTGCTTTTCAAATTATTTCAAATAATTGATTCCAAAAAATGTGTAAAATGTACACATATACATTTTCCAAGTCTGGCCATAATTAATAAATTTTAAGGGATTCTTTTGATATCTGTCATTTCTGCAAGATCCTTTGTTAATAGTGCAGGGCATTCTCATGAGACTTTGGATAGTACCAAAAACAAAAGTCCCCTGAAAATGGTTTTTCACATTGACAGAGAGAAAGAGATGACTGTGAACCTTGCCTCACGGTGGCTTGTAAAACAATACTACACGAAACACTGAGGAGTCCCACGAGCTGGTAATATGGTGGGTGTTTGTAAGCCCGGGCTCCTGAGTCAGACAGACATGGGTAGAGTCCTGCTTCCACCTCCTGCCACCTTGTCCCCTGAGCCCGGTGACTGCCCTCCAGACCTCAGTTTCCTTACCTGTAAAAGGGGCTGTGGTTAGGATTGGACAGCCCAGTGCAAGGGAGCACTTGGACCTGTCACAACAAGCGCTCATAACCGTGGCACACGGGGAGCGGGGAGTGTTCAGTGTGGGCATGGTAAACAGCAGACCGACTTTTAGCTGATCTTTATTACTTTCAATTCTCTGTCGACACTGCATCCCTCCTTACTGCCTGCAGAGGATGGACTGCTCCACTCCCCGCCTGACATTCGAGGCACACTTGCTCTGTAAATGGGCGTCAATATCATCATTGTTGAGATCGCCTCATACCTGTCATGCTGTATGTTACACCTGTTTTAAAATTATTTTAAACTTGCAGTAAAGTTGGAAATACAGCACAAAATACTTACTTTCCGCCAAACCATTTACTTTAGTGTGTATTTCCTACCAACAAAGGACATTCTGCTGCACAACCATAATGGTACCATCTTAATCAGGAAATTAACATTGGTACAGGATTACCTTCTAACCCTCGGTCCCCATGACATCCTATATAACTAAAGATCCAGTGGAGAATCACCCTGGCATTTAGTTGTCACATCTCTCAGTGTCCTTGAGCTGGGAGCAGTTCCTTGGTCTTTCCTTGACTTTTGTGACCTAACACTTTGGAAGATTTCAGGTCCATTAATTATTTTGGAGAATGCCCCTTCTTTTGGGTTTGTCTGATGATTACTCATGATTAGATCCTGGTTATCCGTATTTGGCAGGACTATCACGGAGTGCTGCTGTGTCTTTCTCATGTCATCCCACCAGGTGGCACACAGTTTTAATTTGTCCTGTCACATAAGGTGTTCATTTTGATTCCTGGGTTAAGGTGGTATCTGCCCAACTTCTCCACTGGAAAGTGAGCCTTTCCCCTTTTGTAATTAGTAAGTACTTTATGGGAAGGTACTTTGAAATTATACATATATTCTGTTCCTCATCCAATTTTATTTATTTATGTCAGTGTGGACGCATGGTTTCCTATTGTGTTCAGTACATTATACTCTATTATCAGCATTGTTGACTCAGATTGCCCTGATTTGGCCAGTGGGGGCCTCCTCTAGGTGACTTCTGTGTCCCGACCTGTCCACATTGTTCTGGAGCATTTCTTTGCTTTCTAGCACAAAATTATGTTTCAGGCTCATCTTGTCCTTTATCCCACCCCAAGCCTGGAATCAGCTATGTCTCCAGAGAGCCCTGGTTCCCTTTAGAGGAGAATGGTGTTTAGAAGTGGAAATTTGGGGGCTAAGCATGCTTATTGCTATCAGGCCCTTGCTGCTCCAGGGCCCTCTCAGTGGACAGAGGGAAGGAGAATGTGAGAGTGTGTGCGCGCGCGTGCATGTATGACATGCACATTTACACATCTTTCTGTTGAAAACCATGTATTCTTGTTGATACCTCCACTTCCAACCTAGTGCCCCAGGGTTAACTCAGGTTTCCTTGTTTTCCATGTTTGTAACTCCTTTCTTCAAAATGAGGACCCTGCCTCTCGTTGTCCTTCATGTATTGACATGGTAGATTAATGCCCCTGGATGTAACCAGTCTCCCAGCTGGGAGGCTGCCCATTCTAGGCGCACCCTCGTCCCCCATCAGGCTTGGACTCCCCACAGGAACACCTTTCCCCACACTCTGGGCCACCACCCACCCTCCCTGATGAGACGCTGACCCTGCTCAGCTTTAGGACTGAAATGTTGGAGAAGGAGGCTGGAAGGGCTCCACCTGTTTCTGCAGGGGAACTGCAGACTTATTTTGTGGGCCTTCTGGGAAGGCCTCATTCTGTTCTTTCACTGCGCTGAAGTCCTCCAGCTGCTTCCACTGCTCACCATCCCTGTCAGTGAGCCTCTTGCCAGCAGTTCCTCCAGCAGTGTCAGGTCTCTGGCATACCTCTCTATTTGAGGAACCCATTTGCAGCATCTAGTTTATCAAGAATTAAAACAGGAGTAATTTTCAGAGTATTTTAGACACCTGTTTACACTTTCAGTTCTTTATTTTTTTTGTTTTTTTTTTTGTTTTTTGAGGATGATTGGCCCTGAGCTAAGATCTGTTGCCAATCTTCCTCTTTTTCTTTTTTCTCCCCAAAGTCCTCAGTACATAGTTGGTAGGTCCTTCTAGTTGCTCTATGTGGGGACGCCATCTCAGCATGGCTTGATGAGTGGTGAGTAGGTCCGCGCCCAGGATCCGAACCGGCGTACCCTGGGCCCCTGAAGCGGAACGTGTGAACTTAACCTCTACACCACGGGGCTGGGCCCTCAGCTCTTTAAAACTCTGGCTACTTCATAGCTGTTATAGTTATTATTTCCTTTTTCTCAAAAAATGTGTACCATTAAGTAGAAAAGAGATAAGCACAGAATTACCAATAAGTAGAAACATGTGAAAAGAGACAGCAACTTATGTTTGTCTACAACTTAACCTTTTTGCTTGCACTTGGGGAATTATCATAAAATCTGTATCATACTGAAAGACACAAAACTGGAACTCTCCACTCTGTCATAAAACCAGGAGAAAAGTGAAGTGGGCACTTGTGGCGGCATGTTGTCTTCTGGCCGTGCAGCAGCCAAAGCTGAAAGCCCTTTATGAGTCACGGGGCAGCCAGCAGCTGCCCAGGGACACCCCATTCCTGCTGTATTCTGCAGGGCTTTGCCGTGAGGTTCAGTTTAACCCTCTAAATCAAGATGGAAAAGGCTGCTCCTGGAGATGTATCAAACGCCTAAAATCATCTCTTCCCATCCTACTTTTTCTGTGTGATTTACAGGAATGATCAGGAATATCACAGGCTACCTCTGTGTTGCAGTGTTTTATGGCTCCCAGCCTGGGCTGTTTCTTTCTTACTCACCTCCTTTGTCTCTGGATGTTCTCTTGTGCAGAACACATACACCAATGCGGATAAATTACTAGAAGCAGCAGAGCAGCTGGCTCAGACTGGGGAATGTGACCCAGAAGAGATTTATCAGGCTGCCCATCAGCTCGAAGACCGAATACAAGATTTTGTTCGGCGTGTTGAGCAGCGGAAGATCCTGCTGGACATGTCAGTGTCCTTTCATACCCACGTAAAAGAGGTAAGGCCTCAGGAGACAAAGGCAGAGCCCGCGTCTGCAAGGGTCCTTGAACTCCTTGGAAGGAATGTGGATTTGGTGGTGACTTGAGAAAGCGGACCAGAGATGGCCAGTGAGGACACGTAGCCTGTTCACACTGAGCGGGTCGGCGTGGACTGGGGACTGAGCTAGACTTCTTGTGCTTCCTCATCACACGAGTGCACGCACGCCTTTGCTGGGGCGGTGGGAGGCCGTGTATCTGTCAGGACTGGACCCTCGCGGGTTGGGGGTGGCCGGGGAGAGGTGTGGATGAGGATGCGAGCAGGGAAAACAGGAGCTGAAGGAGATCCCTTTAACTTGGAGAGAGGCAGCTCGTGTCTATTTTACTATACATAGAGACCTGCACGTCATGCTCAGAGCTGTGGGTTTCCTTTCTGTACGTCAGCCTGTCATGTGGTAAAAGTCATGGCTGCCTCCTGATTTTATCAGACTGTGTGACTACTCCCAGATACTAATAAAAGTGAATTTTACATCATACTGAATTTAACTGTACCAAAGCCAACATGGCTTTAATAATATTAGTGCTAACGTCACAGGTATACTCTTGCTGATAAACCTCGTGATAAGAGATAATGTGTTGTTTGGTAGGTGAAAAATAGGTTGCTACTAATTATACCTTGCAGATATGTTATTCTTAGTAGAAATATAAATTTACATTACAGAAACTATTATGAAGCTTTTTAGAAAAAGGACTTATAATAAAAATTAAAGTTTTCAGTAGGACTACAAATTGAATAAGGATGTCAACTTACTACATCTTATTTCTAAGGAAAAGAAATTCTCCATAGCTCTTGATAATTGGAAATGAGGAGCCCTTCCAGGTAATTTGGGATTAAGTACATGCAAGTTTATAGAAACAGGCTAGGAGGAAGGATCTGGAAAAAGTAAGAGTACCGGGAGATACTTTAAGAGAGGGCTGGGTCTGGTTTGCCTTGTTTAAAGGCATCAGAAATCAGGGACCAATAAATCTCTTTAAAGGAAAGGAACTTCATGGCCAGTTGTGGGATCTTGGGCAGTTTACTCCTCACCCAGGCCATCTGTAACTTGAAAGTTTGGCTCCAGGAAAACCACATTTCCCTCCCACTTGGAAACTTGGTGAGCCCACAACGAGAGCGTAGGGGGCGTATTTGGCAAAGAGCTGGAACCCAAGGCTTGCGCCTCAGCAGCCCCAGCCCCAGCCCCGGGCTGGAATGCTCCGCCGTCCTCTGCCGGGCAGCCCCTTCTGCAAAGGGGCTGGTGCTGTGTGGGCCTGGGACGGTTGTCACCAACACGTCTAGCTTCTTTCCCTACTCTTAATAATGCCATAACTAAAAAGGACTTTACAGTATTTACAAAGAGACTATTTTTCCAAGGAGACATGTTATGCAGACGTTTGACCCTGGCAGTTTCTGTTTACAGATGCACGTGTCACGGGACTGTAAGTTCCTCACTCAACTGAGTCAAGCCGTAACTACTAACGCGTCTTTGCCTCTGCCAGCTGTTTCCCCAGCCTCCCGTGGCACTGCCACCAGAATTATTTTTCTGAAATACAAATTTGATTAGGTCATACCCCTGCCTTTGAACTGTCAATGATTCTTCATGTATCTGAGGGACCAGCCTAAAACTCTTAAGCATCCTCGCGATCTGATCCACACTTTCCCTCCAGCCCCCTCTGTGCTGTCTCCTCCTCAAAGGCCCCTCCCTTTCAGCACAGGGTCCTTGAATTTGTGACACTCCGACACCCTTGAGACTTGCTGCTTCCCTTCACTTCCCCAGGCAGGGTTAGCTGTTCCCCCTACACTTTCTAGAACTTTCTTCACGTATACCTGTTACAGCACTTGTGTTGCATTATAATTGGGTGTTACTCTCTCTTTCCCATCACTATTAGTATGTTAGCTTCTCTTTATCTGGTGTATTTTTACGCCCTAGCTGAGAGGAAGAAGGTGATGTCTGTGGAAAAGCAGTGACAGACAGAAAGCAGGTGGGCAGCCCCGGAGCAGCCTAGACCTTCCTGAGGGGAAGTGCAGCGGGTGGGGGCTGGAGTTCCTCATTTGGACCCCAGAGGGCATTGTGGCCCTGGCGGCCTGGATGCTGCGGGGAGGCAGGACCCACAGCTGGACAGCAATTCAGAGAACTGAGAGAAAGGGGCGGAGACAGCAGGCCTGACTGGAGACCAAGCAAGAGCCAGGCGTTTGTAATCTGATGCTGTCTATGTGACATGCCTAGTAATATTCTTTAGCAGGATTTGTAAAGATTTAGCTTGCTTTTAGGACAGAAGAGACTCTTTCCATGAAGCAGTATTTATGATTTAGATCACCTTTTCAACTTTGTTGTTTTCAAAAAGCAGTCACGAAAGGAAAACTGTAAGGAAAGCGTTTTACAAAAGCTGTCCTCCAGAGACTCGGTTTGGGTTCCTTGGGTTTTGTGACATCAGCAGTATGTTGAAGGAAAAATCTTACAATGAAAGCATTTCAGTTAGCAAACTATGGGGTCTGTCTTGTCCCTAGGCTTGGAAATTTATTTAAAAGTGAAAACACATTGTGTTTTCATTGATTTACGCTATAGGAGCTTCCAGTATGTATGAAGCTTGTAGATGAAGGAGACCGTCAATCTGTTTAAAGGTTAAGTGGTTGACTTTGACAGTTTGAGAATTTTCACTGCATTCATTCATTCATTCCTTTTTATGTGGAAGAACATCACAGTTGCAGAGACACTGGTGTGTTTACCCTGATTTGGTTCCTCTTAAATGTGTGCCCCTCGAGTGACCTGGGGCTGAGGAAGGATTCAGAGACCAGCTGGGGGAGTGTGTAATGGGCCCCACATTTGCCCGGGTGCCCGAGAGTGCAGACCTTTGTAGGAGCTGGCTGATTCTCCTCCGCGATGTGCTCGGACTTCATTTTTAGCCCCAGCCATTTTCTCAGTTAATTCATTTTTTCCTGACCAGCCACAGAATGTTCCTCAGTCTCCTTTCTCTGTACTGCACGAATGCCCTAAAACCCACAGGGATACTAGGTAGGCTTTATGCAGAAAGCTGTCTTTAGTCATTGTGCTTTGAAACTGGTTATTGAATGAAAACTCAGACTCAATTGGAACAAACTTAATCAGTTTAAAACAAAATTATAAGGAAGAGAAGGGCCAGGAGGAGGAAATCATGCTAATTAAATAAATATATTTGCATAAAGTCACCAAATATTTTAACATATCAGATAAATGAAAAATTGCTCAAAGATTTATGTTATCTGAGTTAATTTTTCTCAAGCAGAGAGGAAGATAGAAAAAGCAGCTTGGCTTTCTCATTTAGGCAAACACCTGAAGCTTTTTAGAAGTTAGCTGTCAAAGGCTCTCCCAACACAGAATTAACCTTCCTCCCTCCCAGATGTTCAGCAGTGGTTTTATTTCTCACTTTATCTGGAGCATAGCTGTTGCCCTCTCTTTTTTGTGGTAAATTTCTGGCTCTGATGAGCAAGTAACACCAAGGTGATCTCACCAACAGCTGACTTGACAAAGGTGCCAGGTCAAGGTGATGATTGCTCAGTGTTAGCTTGGGAATTCTTTCTAAGACTCACACCTGGAAGAAGGTTGGTGGTTGTGAGTCTGGTCACAGACCAAGCACTTAGATTGGGCGTGCTGAGGCCTCTGGACTCTTCTTCACTCTCCTACCCCAGAGGACAGAATAAAGAACACTTGTTCCTGGGAAGAGAGAAAGGAGATATTTTCATGTAGATGGCAAATATTTTGTACCTTGAGCTTGGATGCAGAAGGTGGTAGGTAGAGGTGTCAGCCCTATTTTCACCCTTAAACCCACATTTGGAAGCATTCTGGGACCTTTTCCTCCTTTTTTTTTCTCTAAAAAGAATTCTTGAGATGCTAACCTCCTCTCAGAAGACTTGCAAATGGATACTGTCTTTTTTTTTTTTTTTTCTGTTTTTAAGTAGTATTTAAAAGGAATGTTGATTGGCCTAACATAAATTTGGATTTTATTTTAGGAGACTTTTTATCCTCCTACATTTTGTCTGCCTCTCAATCTCTCTAGTCCCTTCTTCGTTTCTGGCATTTTATTCATGTTAATTCTGATTATAGTTCTCCCATTATTAGCCCTTTGTCACCTGTCCTCCTTTCCTTTTGAATGCATTTTTCACTGTTTGTTCATTCATTCATTCGTTCGTTCACTTTCAGTCAGTCCTAAGTGTCTCCCAAGTCAACTGTAATGTATAAGGAGGTGATACAAAAATGAATGACCAGTGGAGAAACATGCTTCTACTTTTGTGTATATCGAGTATTTTAGGCGTTTGTTTCTCTTGGTAGATGTGAAGTTCCTTCAGGACTGGAACCATGTATCACTTATCTTTGTATCCCACTCGTTAGCCTGCCTCCCAGACATAGCAGATACTCAGTCAGCTTGTGGAATAAATGATGTCTATTTCTGGCACATCACTCTGAGATTTAATGATAGAGGGACGTATTTCCATTTTCAAATATAGCAAGAGCATAGTTATTTCCATCCATTCATACTCATTCTTCATTCTCAAAATTAGGTACTAAGTTAATTGATAATTACCTTTGAAATTTGTGGGTTATTTGAGGCAACTAGGTGGTGACATTGAGACTTCAACCAGAGTTTATTTCTGGAGTTGATTCAGGGGCCTTGAGTTGGTTTTTGTTCACTTGATTCCCAGAAGCCGTGGTTTCCCAGGAAAGATCCTGCCCCTTTGAATCGGGCTGTGATTCTTGCTGGGTTAAGTAAAGAAGCCTTTTGCTTCTGCTTCTGCAAACTTGCACACTGAACTGGGACAAGTTTTTGTTTGGGGTAACGCCTGGGGAAAGAGGAACCTTTCATTTTATTCAGAAGTCGAAAATAAAGGCCTCCCACCACCTGGAGTGTTTTTTGTCACACGTAACCAGTCTGGCTTCATTTTTATGCCTAAAGTTAAGCAAGCAGATTTCTTTCTTTATACTTAGCCAATGCTGAGCTCTCCCCGGGGAGCAAGGAGAGAGCCCTCGAGGACTTCACACTGTGGTCGGAGGAGGGTTCCTGGGAAGCGGGAGCTCTCATCACTTTTTGGGGTTTGGGGCTCTCAGAGCCTCGGTCCTCACCGAGTTTGCTCCAGGAGTGTGTTGAAAACATGTCAGTGCTTTCTCAACCTGCCACTGCTTAAAGGGTCCAAGTTTCTTTTCCCTTCTCTCCATTGTGGAGCTGCAGAACCAGTCAGGCATGTGGGTTAAACTAATTCAGGAAAATTGACTAAAGGTACGTAGCGCTCCATGCGTAGACCAGCTGCCCTGTGGTGGATGCCTGGCATCGTTGGCAGTTGCAATGTAGAGAGCCTGTTCACTACTCCTGACTTTATAGAGAAGCCCTACGTGGGCACTGCAGATGAGGGGACCTGTTGGCTCTCTGAGTGACTCTAGCCTCTCGAGCATCTGATTCCTCCAGATCCCTTATGTCTCCTGTGCAATGTTCTCTAAAATTTGGTTCCCAACTTTCAAGCCTTTTCTTTTGGCCGCCTTAACAGTATTTTTGCTGATGTCTATATTCTCTAAAATGATTTTCTTTTTTGTTCATGCCTATTTCTACCCCACGTACATACGTCCAAAGATATATGTGATACCTCTAAACATATTCCCCAGACTTCTTTTTTTTAACTTTTTATTTTGAAATATTTATAATCACAAGAAGTTGGAAAAAAAGGAGTGGACAAGGAGGTCCATGCTCCTTCTCCCAGCCTCCCCCAGTGGTCATATCACATAACCACAGTCAAAGTAGGAGGATGACTTTGCTGCAACCCACAGAGCTTATTGGAATTTCTTCAGGTTTGCATGCTGTTGTGTGTGTGTCTGTGTGTGTGTCTGTGTGTGTGTATATTTAGTTCTGTGCAGTTTTATTGCGTAGGTTCATGTAACCACTACCACTTGCAACATACAGAATCCTACAGAATTGTTCCATTACTCCCTCAGGCTGCTTCCTTATATCCATACCCAACCCCTACCCCATCTTTAACTCCTGGCAACCACTAACCTGTTGTTCTCCATCTCTGTAATTTTCTTATTTCAAAAATGTTATATAAATGGAATCATACAACATGTAACTTTTTGAGATTGGCTTTTTTCACTCAGCCTAATTCCCTTGAGATCAATCTGCTTGTTGCATGTGTCTTGACTGCTGAATAGTGTTTCATGATATGGATATATCACAGTTTGTTTAACCATTTACTGGTTAAAGGACAGTAATGTTATTCTCAGTTTTTGGCTGCTACAAAAAGAGAAGCTATGGACATTCATGTATGGGCTTTTGTGTGAATGTAAGTTTTTATTTCTCTGGGATAAATGCCCAAGAGTGCAATTGCTAGGTCCTTTGGTAAGCGCATATTGTTCTAAAAGAAACTGCCAAACTGTTTCCAGAATGGCTGTACCATTTTGCACTCCCACTAGCAGTCTATGAGTGATCTCCAGCTTTTTATCATCTCAAAAGTCTCGGATTGCTTTGATGTATTCTCAATGAGAAACGTTAAGATCCAGTGCATGATATTTTTGGAGATAAAGTTAACCTTTTATTATCCAATCTCAGTAATTTTTATGTTTAATATTCATTTCCTTAGCTGAACTCTCTGCATGCACTCTTAAACTTTGACTTCCTTATTTGTCTGATGTAGATACAAATGAGCAATTAAATGGCCACAAGGCAGAGAAAGCAAGAGGAAACTAAGGACCTAGAACCATTCAATACCTCATTGGCCCGTGCACGGTTGAGGGTTAGATTTGACTTTGGGGGTTCAGTTGCTCCCTACTGGTTTAGCAACTATGTCTTCACATAGATTGCGGTATCTGGAATTTAAAAAAAAAAAAAGTTTTTCCATAAGTGGAAATATCCAAAAAAATGGATCTAGTCATTTATGCTTTTTTGCTATAAAAATATGATCTTAATAAAATAATTAAGAAAGCATATGATAGTATAACGTTTGCCCTTACTAACTGGCTGAGTGGTCTGAGACAAGCTGCTCTGTGGTGCCTCAGCTTTCTCCACTTCAGAATGAGAATAATAAAATCCGTGAGGGTGTGGGACCCTGAGTGAAATTACGTAGGTGAAACGCTTACCGTACTGCTTGTGTCATAGTGGCTGCCAAGAAATGCTCCTTTCTTTTCCTCTTCACCCCCTTTGTAACGTACTCAATAGACAAAAGGATACAGATTTAAGTGTAAGATGCAAAGGTATAAATACCTAGGTATAATCTCATATCGTCCTGTCTTTGATCAAGAAGAACTGCTTAATCCAGTCCTGGTGCCCTTTCTCAGAGTAAGCACCTCACGGTGACCCTTCTGTTAAGATCGAAACTCAAGTCCTTCCTGGTATATGCACAACTTCAGCTCTGCCTGCAGCTCCAGTCCTGCAGGGCAGAGTGGGCTGTTACAAAGAGTCTTACTCATGCTACCATGCAAATTGGCATAACTTATCTTGTACACATTGCTAAATACTTTTGTTTCCAGCGAAAGCTGCAAAAAATTATTTTTTTCACCAAATAAATGTGTAAAACATTTGTGTTGGCCAGAGGGATGTTATTACCTAAAAGGAAAGTCCTTTTGTCAGAATAGTTTAATTCATGTAAAACGTTAGTTTTTTTCTATGGAATGGTTTAAAACTGGTTTAAATTCATGAATTTTCTAATTCTTAATATTGGCCCAATATTTTCAGGTAGTGAAATTTTTATTTTTTTTATTGAGGTCATAATACTTTATAGCATTGTGAAGTTTCTATTGTACATTATTATTTGTGAGTCACCATATAAATGTGCCCCTTCATTCCTTGTGCCCACCCCCAAACTCACTTCCCCCTGGTAACCTCTAAACTGTTCAGGTAGAGAATGTTTTTATATTAACAGAGAAATTAGAAGTTAGTGTAGAAAATTATAGGGAACTCTAACTTACCTGACACATAATGGTCGCTTAGTAGATGATTATTAAATGAATTAACTAATACTGTGCTATATTAGGGGCCAGCCCAGTGGCGCGGGCGGTTAAGTGCGCGCACTCTGCTGCGGCAGCCCCGGGGTTCGCCGGTTCGGCTCCCGGGCGCGCACCAATGCACCGCTTGTTAAGCCATGCTGTGGCGGCGTCCCATATAAAGTAGAGGGAGATGGGCACAGATGTTAGCCCAGGGACAATCTTCCTCAGGAAAAAAGAGGAGGATTGGCATTGGATGTTAGCTCAGGGCTGGTCCTCCTCAAAAAAAAAAAAAAAATACTATGCTATATTAGCTTTATTTGTAATTCAGTATTACAACCAGGATTGTTACACTAACTCCAAATTTTATAATTTCTTGTCAAAGAGTCACTTCTAAATGGTGAGTGACAAATGTGTGCTTTAATTACTTGTTTGTAGATGGGCCTCAATTAGTGTAATAGAAAGGTGAGGCACTTCACAGAAGTTCAGGAAATGCGACAGCATAGGTCTTAAAATGCCCAGCTACAAATAGATGTATATGTAATCTTGTTTACTTGTTAGAATTCTTTTTATAGGGCATTTTAAATATTCTTAATGTCATATTTGATACTCAGCTTCATAAACTAAATGTGATAGGTCTCTGGTTAGTTGAGAGAAGTAAACTATCCCTGTATTTCTGGTATATATTGTTTGTTACTGGTTATTGTTGTTCTCATTGAGTCAGTGGTAGAAAGATTGATCACCAGCAATGTATTAGGGTTTTGTTAGGAAAGCTTAAAAGCTCTAGGTAAACTGGGCTTGTAGAGACTGAACAGGGTTTTTTGGTTTTGTTGTTTGTTTTCTCTTCCTTTTGTTAAAGCCCGAAATTCAGAACCACAAGAGGAAGGAAGGGTTGGGCTTTGTGCTTGGGACCAGTGATGTCAATGGATACAAGTAGAAGTAGACTTCATCAGCTCTCACTTTGATTTCTTCTTCTCCTCAAGGAGACTGCTCTTCAGACGGAGTTAGAAGAAGCTAAAGACCAAGATGGATGAAGGTTTTATAGGAAAGGATTTATTTCTCTTAAATAAGTTCAAGTCTCTATTCCAAGACAAATTAGATCCCTGGGTAGTGAAAGAACTGAATAAGTAGGTCACCAAATTGGGTCTCTTAATCTTTAAGGATCTATGGGAAAGGGAAGGGGTGCCAGAAGGCTGAAAATGCACTTGTGCTTTTTAAAGAAGGTTGATTTCACATGTTACTCAGCTGAGGTCAGTCCTGGGCAGAGTTCTAGAAAAGATAGTTTATAAACTGTCAGTAAAGGAAGAAGGGAATGAACAAGTTAATATAGCGTGTTAACTTTATTTCATTCTTTTCTGGGTTTCTGGTTTGATGACGGGCATGCAGTGGAATTAGCTCTTGACCAGGCGTTTGATGTTTAAATTGTAGATGAGACAGAACAATATGGGCTGCCTCTTAGCACAGTCACTAGAATTAGACTGCTGAATGGCTGTAAAAAAGAGTTAACTGAGGATGTCAGTTAATGCAAGATCAAGACTGCCTTTATCCTGTACTGATCTCCAAATAGAAGATACCAGGAAGAAAGTGTTTTGATAGTAAGACATTACTCATAACCAGTTTGTGAAGAAGGAAGTAATTTCCAGTCCGGACCCACAATCGGGTTAGACTTGCTGACAAAGTCATCTTAGTTGGACCCGCGGCCCAGCAGACAGGTGGTTTCAATCCCTGGCATCACCTTCTATAGGGAGCCGCCTGTTCAGTCGTCCTGTCTTTGAACTGCCTCCACTAACCTAGTCAGAACTTGTACGTCCATATGTGACATCTCGAGACATTGCTCGTCCAAATTCAGGCACCCTGAAAACTTGCCTTTGTTATGTTGAGGGCTGTTATGTCTTGAAAATGGGCAAATTGCTGCAAAGCCAGGACAGACTTGGTGCCATAGCAGAAATAATCAGGGCTGCATTAGAACCCCTGCCAGTGGGACTGTCAGTGGGGGGTTGGTTAGTGGATGGTGTCAGCGGGCTGGAGCACATTTCCAGTGTAGGTCTCTGTCCCCATGCAGAAAGCCTGGGAGTGGGTGGATTGGTGTGACAGGCACACTGATCAGAGTATAGACCAGGGTCTGTCAAATATGTCAGATAATAGAAGAGGATCCCGAAAGATCTCAGTAGGACTAAGTCAAAATCTACCACAGAAATTTCATTCATTGGTTTTAATATGTGAATCTGTTTTGAATCAGAAACACTAACCTAGACAGGTTACAGAGTAAGGGCCACATAGGTGGAACAGTGTATGTTAAACAAAAAATAATCTTATGTGTGTTAATTGACGGTGTCCACAATAATGTTATGCCCCCAAAGTACCGCCCCCGGCTGTAATGGGTAAAAGCACAGAATCTCGAGGAGAGGGGCCGTCATCTCGCTGGCTGGCTGCTGTTTGGATCACGGTGGTGCTGCCTTCATTTCTCCAGCCCCCAATTTTAGGGGAGAGTGCAGAGGAGAGCGAGCTGGTGTTGACCGAGCTCCGGATTGTGTCATGCTGGTCCAGTTCAAGGAGTAAAGTGCTAGCCGGGGGAAAAGGAGGGCAGCCTGCAGCAACAGGCGCTGTCTCGAGATTTAAAGAGTTAAAGAGGAATTACACTGTGACCAACTGCAGACCATTTCAGGGAGTCAGTGGTTGCTGTCAGAATGACCCGGGGTGGGGAGGAGCTTTTCCCAAACTTGACACTCAGGGAGTGTGTCTTACCCTTCAGGGATGTTGAGGAATAAAAAGAAAATAGAAAATTCCTCATCTCAAAATCTCTGTTTTTAGCAAATAAGACTTCGTGTAAATATCTGGGTGGTTGAGGTTCCTGCACTGACCTGGATCTGTGTGTCAGTCATGCATCTGGCCCTGTCACCTTTGCCTCACCTGTCCTTGCTCACACGTCTGCATGCTTCACCCTGTGGTGCTGCGATGCCCATGGGGTGTCCCGTAAGGTGTGGGCTGCCCTGGCATACTCCTGTTTCTTCTCCTTTCTCCTTCTCTCTTATACATATTTGCATTGGTATTATTTCATGATACTGACTTTGATTTGCCTTCTGCCCCTACCCCCAATACAACTTTCATAAATTTCCTTTCATCCTATTAAGGCATCTTTTATCACCCACCCAAGAATAATGAGGTACTGCTGAAACCCTTACTCTTCCTTATCAGAGTGACAGACAAGTGCACCAAAGGTGCAGTTGGTCATTTCAGGCTGAAGAACATGCTCTTGTTCATGGCTGCAACAGTCCCCTTTGACCCCTGCTTCTTATACCAGAAACTGAATCACATTTTATGTGCGTAGTGGGTGCCTTCTGAAATTCCACCTGCAAGTTGCCATTGAAACTCCCTGCTTCTGCTCTTGGCTTACAGCTCCTGCTGGGGGCTGCGGCTTTTATACTTCCCACACTGGCCTTACGGCTCACTCATCCCCACTGGTACCCCAATGATTGTCTTTGTCATAAACAAGAGTAGGGAAACAGACGCCAATGGGTAGTAGCTTCTGTTTATAAAGTGCTTGTAGTAATTGAGCACCTTCATATCTGTGGTCATCTCATTTGACTCTCAGACTGGCTTTGCCAGTTAGGGAAGACATACACGGTAAAATGATCCCATTTCATAGATGAGAAGGCTGAAGGTGGAGAGCTCCGAGGATTTTCCCAGAGTCGCACAGGGGATAAGGACCCATGTCTGGTGTGTCGTGCTCCCACCTCCAGATGTAGCAGGCTTGTAGCCTGTGTTCAGATGTGCATCTGAGAGGTGGCAGCTAAAGCAAGCCCCAGATCTCAGGGCTCCCATCCTCCCACCCTCTGAATGGGCTGGAAGCTCAGTCCTCTCCTGGGATCTGCCACCCCAACGAGCTCCTCTAGGAGCCCTCTCTGGCGGGGTCTCCCCTCTCCAGGTAGTGAGGAAGGGACTTTTCCAGGGGCCTGTGGGGAAGGGGCTGAGGTGAGGGTGGTGCTGGATCCAGGACCAGGCTCTCCCACATCTTTATCACAGGAGTTTCTCCCCAGAACCCCATGTGTCTCCCTAGCCCAGCCTTCTCTGTAGATCCTGGTCCGTGAACAGGTCTGTGCATATCTGCACCCCACGTGTGGGCTAGGTTCAAGTTCTCTTTCATGGAATGCTGCTGGCCAGGCTCTGAGGGCCTCTAGGGGGCAGCGTTGCCTAACTGTGGCTGCCTGACCAGCCCATGGCCAGGGGCCACAGTTCTCTAGAAGCAGAATCCTTGCTGCTGAAAACTTCGATAGAATGCAACTCCTCTCTTGCTGTCAGGTGAAGATTTATCTTTTTATTGTAAATTAGCAGCATACACAGAAGTGCAATTTTTGTCACCTTTAGAAAGTTTATGGTAAAAATTTCAGACGTCCAAGAGACTTTTCCTCATTCCTTCATTCAGAGGTTATTTTAGGCATCATATATACCCATTTAAAAGCTTAAAAATAAACTTTGCCTGAGTCATAGTGCATTATGATATGCATCAGTTCATCACCAGTTGACATTAGAAATTACCTTTATCTGAGACTTTTTTCTCAAAATTGAATTAGAATATTTCCTATAGGACCAGAAAGAAAAATTCTAGAGGGACAAAGAATCTTTGGGCATTTTGACATCATGGATTTAAATGTAGCCTTGCTGCTTCTACTCGCTGATTTTTTTCCCCCTTTTCAGCTGTTTGATCCCAAGATCGAGTCCTGTGGCCTCCTCTGTAGCTGTGGCCCTTCTCTGGTTCCGCAGCCAGCCGGGCGTGTTGAAATGTCCAGGATGTTGAGGAAATAAGCTAGTTCTTTAAAAAATTACCAGGAGGAAAGGAAAAGCTTTGACCCACAAATACTCATGGCACTTCCCCTAGAACCAAGGGGAAATGATTTCTATAGACTGTAAAGGACTAATTCTAGCACCTTTTCCTCATACTATTTTTAGGTGTAAAAAGGTTTAAATGTGGGACAGTGTTAAGTTTACCAGACTAAGTGGCATATTTTGAGCAATTGGTAGGAACCTGGACACGTTTTGAAAAATATCTATAGAAAGAAGACTTTTGAAACTGTTTATTATTAGAAGACTTTCTCACAAGAACAAAACTGCTGCTAGTACTAACATTTACTGATGTCTTCACTCTGTGTTTGTCATCTCCTGTACTCTTCCAGCAGCTCTCTGAAGCAGGCATTTTTACCACGCCCGTTTCATAGATGAGGAAACTGGAGGACGATCGGCACGGATGTTAGCTCAGGGCCAGTCTTCCTCAGCAAAAAAGAGGAGAATTGGCATGGATGTTAGCTCAGGGCTGATCTTCCTCACAAAAAAAAAAAAAAAACAAAACCAAACATGAGAAAACTGAGACATGGATCCAGTAAGTAGCCTGCCGAAGGTCACAGCCTAGGAAATGTTGTCAGGATTTGAACTCAGCAGTCTAGCTTCAGAAGCCACGCTCTTAGTCGTTATCCCATATTACCTCTTAGGAGAAGTGTTTTGTTTTACTGATTGTTTGTGGATAAAACATGAACTCTTCTGCTGTTGCAGTGGAGTTATGAGGAAGCACACCTACGCATCGTGCCTTAGGCCATTTCCAAGAGTCAGTTTTGATCTCTCCTCTTCACAGGAGAGAGAAGTGAGAGTTGTTAAAATGGTTTTGTGAGGGGGCAGGCCCCGTGGCTTAGCACTTGAGTGCACGCTCCGCTACTGGCTGCCTGGGTTCGGATCCCAGGCGCGCACCAACGCACCGCTTGTCTGGCCGTGCTGAGGCAGTGTCCCACATACAGCAACTAGAAGGATGGGCAACTGCGACATACAACTGTCTACTGGGGCTTTGGGGAGAAAAAGGGGAAAAAAGGAGGAGGATTGGCAATAGATGCTAGCTCAGGGCCGGTCTTCCTCACCAAAAAAAAAAAAAAAACGGTTTTGTGATTTAAATGGTATTTTGGTAGTATTTGCTGGAGAGGAGGAATTTTGTTCCCCGTCCCCCATCCTGCCCCACAAGCTGGATCTCTGAGTTAGGCCTCAAGATTGAGTCAGGCGAGAGGCTGCTGAGCGGCCACGTGGAGACACAGACACCCCATGGTTCAGACGTGGCGTCTGGGGCACCAGTGCAGGATGGATGCTGAACCAGTGCTCCCAGAGGGGGCCCAGCGAGCCGACAACGCTGGGGAGACCTGACCCAGCTGTGTGGACGGGGGAGGAGGGTGATTGGGACACCTGTACACTAGATGTATCTTGTCCAGGACATTCAAATTTTCTACCAGATGTCTTAATTAATGTTGTGTTTCGCTGATAACTGCAGTATTATTCTAGGGGGCTTTAAAAAACTTGTGTTTCTGTTTTCTCAACAAATTGGAAAGAAGAGATACTAATTTCTACTAGTGTTATGAGAAGCTAGCTCTTAAAAGTGTAGTGTAACTAAAACCAGAGGCCACACCGGCTGCAGCCCTCAGTTGGCCCACTTTCTCTGTCCCCAAAGGCCAGCTTGTTGTCTGATGCGTCAGATGCCGCCTTCTGTGATGCAGATTCGATATTTGAAGTCAAGTTGCTCCTGTACCTTTCTTCTCATCAGTGCTTCTTCTGTTTAGATTACAGTGAAAGAAGAACAGTCTTATTTCGGATAAATATTTGCTTACATCATTCAGCTCCACTGAATGAGCCTAAAATGCTGAGGCAGCACTATTGCTAAAGACTCGCAGTTTGTTATGCAGTGTCCTGGTACCATTCCTTAAGTGTATCCAGTCAGAGGGGGAGGGTCCAATGGCCAAGTGCTACTGAAAGGGTTTTCTCTGTTGGAAGCAAGTGGCCAGTGGTCACCTGCCCCCACACTGCCCCCAGCATGTGGAAGGCAGGTTACCATGAAGTTGGTGAAACCATTTCAGCTGGAAAGGTCCACCAATTAGGTAACATATGAATGTTGTTGGTTAAATGTCGTGACTCTTTCAATAAAATATTACAGCCTCGTTTTGGTGAAATATTGGCTACTGCTCAGAGCAGCCTAACTGGCACATACTTGTTTTCTTTTCAGCAATTCTCGCTCCTCAGTTACTTTGAGTGGGTCTTCATACTTAGGGTAGTTAACGTTTGTATGGAGCACTGCTGACCCGCCAGCACTCTCCCGCACCCTAACTTCTGGGCCTCGTAGTAACTTCTGAGGGTGGTATTGGTATTCTGAGGATCCCCGTAGTAGCAAACTGAGCCTCAGAGAAATTCAGTGATCTCTTAGGTCACAGAGCCAGCACTTTGTCAGAGCATCTCTTAACTCCGTAATACTGCTACTACTATACGATATGACGTGTAGAACGTGGATCGTTTTTCATGGGAAATATTAGAGCAAACTGGGAGATTCCTTAATAATGCTGTCATCCTTCCTATTATTTGTAAATGCAGCAACCCTATTTGTGAGAATTTAGAGGAAAGCAAAAATAAAAGAAAGACGTACTGATTATGGATGCTTCATAGATGGTGCGGAGCATTAAGTCAGTGTTCGGTGAATTGATGAATGGCATTTTTCGTGTTGAAATGCAGTATCAACACAAAGTGTGACGAGATCCAGAGGCCATCTTTCTCATCCTGGCTTTGCCAGTGGCTTTGGCACTACCAATAGGTTTTGCCCACTTTGGGCAGGTTACTTCATCACCTAGGGCCTCTTTTCCTTAATCTATAAAATCGAAGGGGTAAAGCAGCCTATCTCTAAAACTCCTTTAATTCAAATTCTTGGATTGTATGAAATTTGATAACTCATACACAAAAATGAGTAAATAACATGAGACAAGTTAACAAATGTTTTAACATTTTTTATTAAATTCTAGGACCTTGACTAACTTGACTGAAAAATAAGTCCTTTGCCAGCGCTTCTCTTATTTCTAAATTGGCCTGCCATATTGAAAATACTGAGCTGACAAGAGCCATCTGGTGATACTCTGTTTTCAACTAAAGATATGTTTAACAACAAGAGAACTCTTAAGAGGTTAGCTAGGATTTGGCATCATTAGTCATTAGGGAATTGCTAATTAAAACCATAGTGACATACCAGTTATTTAGAATGGCTAAAATTTAAAAGACTGGCCATATCAAGTATTGGTGAGGATGTGGAGGAATTGGAACTCTCATATGCTGCTGGTGGGAGTGTAAGATCGTATAGCCACTTTGGAAAACAGTTTCACAGTTTCTCAAAAAGTTAAACACGCACCTGCCATGTGATCCAGCCACTCTATACCTAAGTATTTACCTAAAAGAAAGAGAAGCACAGGTTCATGTGGAAACTGTACGCATATGTTTACAGCAGCTTTATTTGTAATGGCCAAAAGCTGGAAACAACCCAAATGTCCATCAACAGATGAATGGACAAGTTGTGGTATATACATAGAATGGAATACTATTCAACAATAAATAGGAGTAAACCGCTGATAAACAAAATAGTATCGATGATTCTCAACATAATTATAATGAATGAAAGAAACCAGACCAAAAAAAAGAGTACATACTGTATGATTCAATTTATATACTTTTTAAAGAAAATGCAAGTTAATCTATAGTGGCAGAAAGCAGATTGGTGATTGCCTGGGGAGGGAGGGCAGAGGGAGACAGAGGGAGGGATTACAAATGTCACATGAAAACTTTTGGGCTGATGGAGCTGTCTACTGTCTCGATGGCAGTGATCTTTCATGGGTGTATACTTAATGTCAATACATGTCAGATTGTACACTTTAAGTTCATGTAGTTTATTATATGTCAGTTATACCTCAGTAAAGCTGCTTTCAAAAAAGATGAGCTTGGAAACTAAAGACCAAATACAGCACAGTGTGTTTTGGCAAGTGCAGTGTGGCCGTATTAGCCAGGAAGGCCGGCCTGGCTGGGCAATGTTGGGGGAGACCTCACCATGGCTGAGGCAGCTCTCTGTAACAGTCACGTGGAAGACATGGGAAGTGATTCTCACGTCCCTGAGGAAGCAGGAAGCATTTTCTCTACACACAAACCACTTCCAAGACACCAGGGCCCACGCGGTTTAATTAATTGTCTTGTTTGGTTCGCTGAATGGCTCCCCAGAGATCTGGAGGAGGCAGTGGACTTTCCGGAAGTGGGTGAAGTGCTCTGCTCCCGCCAGGACTACAGTAGTTCTTGCTGCTCTTGTTACAAGTTATCTTGACCCATCCAAGTCCCAGACACGTTTTTAATTGGTCATGGCAACGAGGGTGTTTATTTTCAGTGTGCACACTCGTTTCATTAAAGGACTGAGCTGTGGCTGGGTTGACCGTGGCCTGGGCTGGGCGCGGTCACCCAGCAGTGCCACATCCGAATCTCCTGCCAGGCGTGCTGATGAATTTATTCCAGCACATTATATGCTTCCTCCTGTTCTGAGGGATGTAAAGCACCCAGGTCTGAGCAGTGGTTTAATAACTAATAATGGACTGTAATGCACTTGCTAAAAATAAAATTATCTATCTGCTAAATAAGAGTCAGAAGACCTGTAAAAGAATGCCTGTTATGTTTAGCAGATGTTCCAGTTGTCAGAGAGGTCTTCTCTTACTTCCATTGCACTTGGATTGAAACATTGGAAAGAGCGACTCCCCTTCCTTTTCCTTTTTTCTCTTTTGGGACAGTCCCCTTCAGCTCTCTGCCTGTTTGTTTTTTCACCAGGCAGCGGTCACACACTGTTTTTTTGTGTGCGTGTTCCGCCGGCTGTCGGGCTGTTTGGGGTGCTCCTCCCTCCCTCCCCCCCCATCTCCCCGGAGCAGGCTGCCACTGTTCCCCCCAGGGCGGGTCACTCGCGGTCTCGGCACCAGGACCTCCCCGGGAGGCGGAGGGGCCTGGGCTCACCGTGCGCGCTGTCCCCGCAGCTGTGGACGTGGCTGGAGGAGCTGCAGAAGGAGCTGCTGGACGACGTGTACGCCGAGTCGGTGGAGGCCGTGCAGGACCTCATCAAGCGCTTCGGGCAGCAGCAGCAGACCACCCTGCAAGTGACGGTCAACGTGATCAAGGAGGGGGAGGACCTCATCCAGCAGCTGAGGTGGGCCGCGTCCCTGTCCTCCTGTCAGGGGCACACGCTTAGAAATCCTGCCAGCGATTTCCCTGTCCCCTCACGTTTTTGAACAATTCAGCCATAATTCTCTGTCCGACTAGGTAGAGAACAAATAACATCTGAGTACAAAGCAGAGTAACATCTTTCTTCTCTTTTCTTTTTTTCTCCCTTACAGTTTTTTTGTAACTATAATTTTTCTCATTGCAGCATTGACTAGTAAGCCTTCTCAAAATTTAGCTTTTATTAATATTTCCTCTTAACACCTACCTAGTAGTTATTGAAATTTCCCTACAAACCAGGTTAATTTAAACCTCCTAGGATGGCGTCCTTCAGCCAAGTGATCTGCCTCTCTAGAGGGTCGTGGGCAGCCTTCTCAGAGTCCAGGCGTGGGCAGGCCAGGCCTCGGGTGACACCTGTCCCCCAGGTGCTCCTCGTGGTGAGAAGGCAGCAGGCGTGCTGGGGCTGGAAGCAGATTCCTTTTATTGGATCACAGGGACGGTTTACGTAAATGTAGTCCCTCCACTGTATCACTCAGAGGACAGTTTATGGAATCATTAAAGCTAACGTCACGTGATGTTCGCTTTGCTAAGAGTCAGGGAACAGTTACTTGATAAAGGCTTGATTGGTGGCATTTAAATAACCCCTCAGAACCAATATGACTTCACTGCATATAGTAAACAGGTATCGTCTACTCTCTCTATTGGAGGAGAAAAGTGGCTAAAAGTGAAACTCTACTAAAATGATTTTATGTACTTATAATTTCTTCTAAGAGCGGCTGTGAGGAAATGCGGAAGAAGTTCCTCAGCGTGTCCTCAGCTCTGGAAGCGTTGCTCGCAGGAGGAAGCACGGTGTTGTTTTGCGGGAGGGGCAGCTTATTCCATTTTCTGAGACAAGCAGTCCTGCTTCCTGCCAGCTTTCTTCCCCCTGAAGCTCGGAGCTGCCGGATCTGGTATCTGACAGTGTGAGACTTTCCCATCCAATTCCTGTTTGTCTTGTTAAACCCCGGTTCCCTCCTCTGCCCTTTCGCAGGGACTCCGCCATCTCCAGTAACAAGACCCCCCACAACAGCTCCATCAGCCACATCGAGACGGTGCTGCAGCAGCTGGACGAGGCGCAGGCCCAGATGGAGGAGCTCTTCCAGGAGCGCAAGATCAAGCTGGAGCTCTTCCTGCAGCTGCGCATATTTGAGAGGGACGCCATCGATGTGAGTGTCCCCACACCGCTTCCTTGCCGGCCAGTGGCCTCCTACAGCCCCTGAGGCCCCAGCGTCTCCTCCTCTGTCCCTTGCCCCAGTTCAGCTCCTTGTCCTCTCCCACTGCCCACAGCCTCAAGTGAGGAGGAGGGTAGAGGAAGGAAAGAGGGATTCTTCCTCAGCTGGTCCCTGGGCGTTGGGAGACTCAGCTCTGGGCTCTGACCCTTTGAAATGGTGGTGGAGGCAGACGTCACTCAGCAGGATAGTGCGAAGCGAGTGTTGGGAGTGGAGTTGAGGCAGAGCTTCTGAAAACAAGAACAATTCGTCGTGTTGGCTTCCTTAAACCTTCATTGCATCACTACACAGCCCTCTCTTGCCCTTGAAGCCCAGGCACAAACTCAAGGCAGAGCTCCTCCCTCCTTCCTTCCCTCCCTCTCTCTCTCCTTCCCTCCCTCTCCGTCTCCTCCCTGCCTCCCTCTCCTTCTCCCCTCCTTCCTTTTCACCTTCCTTCTTCCCTCTCCCATTCTTCTCTCTCCAAGAGTGGGCATAAGCTTAGCCTGTGGTGATAGCATTTAGATGGTAGGAAACCCAATTTTGTTCTCCCCACAGAAGTGTTCTCAGATGATCTGTAATTCTTGCCTAAAAATCGACTTTTGTACCTTATATTTGACTAGGAGAAAGAAGTACAGATTTCTTTGCTTTTTCTTCAGTGAAAAGAGGATGGTTCTTAATTCACTGCCAGGGAAGATCTTGTTTTTGAACTTGAAGTGCAAGCAGAAGTAGGTGTCATTGGATGACACTAATCTCGCTGTGAAACATGATGAAAGAAACCAAACTCACTTCAGCCTGGGTGAGGCAGGTTTCCTGGTGCCCGTCAGCTTTGTACAACTGGTGACAGTGACCGAGTGCCTGTCCGGCTACCTCCAAGCCACCCAGGTGGTCCCTGTGACCGCCTAGCGGAATCTGCAGAGCACACTCTCTCTGTGTTTATTACCTGTCCTGGGTTTAGGACTGTGCCCTGGACACTCGGGCCAGATCCTAAGTGCCACCAAGGGCAGAGGGATGGCAGGGCTTGTGTAGACTGCCTTCGGTTACCTCAGCTGAGGGGGTACCCTCCGCCTGAAGTGGGCCCAAGTGATTCTCTCGGGCCTGCCTGTGGGCCCAGCCTTGAGTGACGTGTGTGGTGCTGGGGTCCGGGCGCCGTGCAGGCCTCTCACCGCTTGTCTGAACTTCACTAACATTTGCATTAAAGAAAGGCCTTCTTGGCCTTTTCATTGTCATCACTGATTAGTGACAAGAAAGGAGTTAAACCCTACACAACGTTGCCTGGTGAAAACCTGCTCAGGTGCTCTCAGAGTCTTGACCTTTAGATTCACACGAAGCCACATAGAGCAGGGATGCACTGGCCTCAGCTCTTTAACAACCTGCCACAGCCCGGGCGCGGTGTTCAGGTTCGAGGTTGCAGCATTGTGTGAACAGAAGACCCAGCAGGCCTGTTTCCTCTCTGACCTCTACTTCAGAGGAATTGCTTTTGTAAACTTAGCTGCTTATTGAAGAGTTTCAGTTAAGAAACACAAAGCAATCAGAAGCATTATTTGAAGTTTTTCTTCCAGGACACTTTGATAGTTGAAAAAAAAATATTTGGCTTCACTTGTTTTAATGCTACTTTAAAGGGGAAAAAATTTTTAATTGTGTTTCCACTTTCATTGAACCAGTGTTTTAAAATGTAGATCAGGAACGAAAAACATCAATTTTCCCCACACTACAGCTGTAGAATTCCACGTGTCCTCAGTAAAGGCAGTATGCCAGGCCGGGGGAATGGGCTTCCCTGAGCTGAGGAAATTCAGCCTGCGGTTCCCAGGCCAGCGAAAATAGAGTTTAGAAGCTTTTAATATGTCACAGCTTGAGAACCCTTTTTCTCTTGAATAATCCTGAACCGTGAAAATTGGAGCATTTTAGGCTTTGGCTGGGATTTCCTCTCTTATCTGGGAAAATGCCCCAGCTCAGTGCCCTTGGGAAGCATGGAGTTATGTTTATGGTAGAAATTTGTCTGTTATAGGTTAATTTTTAAAAATCCCCCATATCTCTTTTACTTCAATTAGAGTAGTATTTTCATCTCTGGGTGAAAATGGATCAAGGTTTTCTGTGGCTCAGAATATTGCTGTTTCAGCCTCCAGATACTCCAAGGAAAATCTGCTCTATTGATCTAAAAAGAACAACAGAATCGTTACTATAGCATCTGTGACAGGATAGTTATGGAAAACAGTCGTAATTATGTGTATAGTTAGGAAGAGAAACTTACACTTTCAAAAAATAATGGGATACATTTAAAAAAATTGTCAAAGTTATTTCTCCAAAGAATCAATATTCAAAAGTGATTTCCACTTTCTTGAGCTTTGTTTTTGCCACAGATTTCTTTTCTCAGCTTGTGTGGCTAACAGGCTGTGATGCTCAACTTTGAGGCAGGGTTTTTCCTGATGATCCTGTGATCACAACCATTGCTAGGGTTTCCTTGTGCTCAGTGAGTGTTTGCAAATCCTGCTGGTTTTAGCACACTGATCTTTGTTTATTATCCATGACTTTAGGGTTGTCGAGCCTGAGGTTGTCTCCATGAGGCATTGTCACTGAGTCTGTATGTCACCACCACACCTAATCTCTTCTCCTCAGTGTCGGAAAACAAACATTAAGGAAGAACATTCCCCTTAGAGATAAAGATTAAAGTTATGGTAATTCTTTTCCTTTTTTTTTTTTTTTTCTTTTTTTTGTGGGGAAGACCAGCCCTGAGCTAACATCTGATACCAGTCCTCCTGTTTTTTTCTTTGCTTAAGACTGGTCCTGGACTAACATCCGTGCCCATCTTCCTCTACTTTATATGAGACGCTGCCACAGCATGGCTTGCCAAGGAGTGTGTCAGTGCGTGCCCAGGATCCGAACCGGTGAACCCTGGGCCGCCGCAGTGGAGTGCACGCACTTAACCTCTTGTGCCACCAGGCCGGCCCTCTTTTCCTTTTTAAAAATATTTTTCCTCAGTGGCTTCTTGGTTTATGTCTAATTTGGCATTATTTAAACTTGTTAATTGTTAGATTAGTACAATTTAATAAATTAATGTAAATACACATATTGTATGCAGACCCCAGTAATAAAAGAATAAATCAGGAAGATTTGTGCAATAGGAGTTTGGGGAAGCCTTAAGTTTCTAATTACTTTCCATTTCCTAGATAGATTCTGTGTACATTCTCTCACATTCTCACATTTTCATACTAATTTGGTTACTGCTCAGGTGAATAAAGTAATTAGAATCCACGGAAAATGTTATTCCACTGAAATATCTAATATAATATTCTTTCACAAGAAGTCTTTTCCTTCTTTCTGGATTTTATAATTTTTAGTCTTAATTTTTAAAAAGTATATTATGAAAGTTTTCAAACCTATACACAAATAGCAAGGATAGGACAACCAACTTCCATGTGCCTGTCCCCAAATTCAACAGGATTTTGCCCACCTTGCTTCAGGTGTCCTTTTGCTACTGTTGGGTGTAGTATCTTAGGGAAAATCTTTGCCAGCTTGTCATTTCAGTCCTAAACACTTTCCTAAATATCTCTAGAAAATAAGGCCGTTTTTTAACATATCCACAGTCCACTAAACACCTCAGCAATCCAACAGTCATTCCTTATTATCTTCTGACACGCAGCCTCTGTTCTGCAAGTGCCTCAGTTAGGAGGCAGAGGCGTCCGCTCCTGCATTTGATGGTTAGTCTCTTAATCCAGAGTCGTCTCTCCACCCATCCTTCTTTTTGTCCATGCTGTGACTTGTTCAAATAACTGCGTCCGTTGTCAGAGAAACCAGGTTCCACGTTCTGCATTTGCTCACTTGATGTCTTTCAGATTGTTTAACAGTTTTTCTTTCCCTGGTATTTCTTGTGAACTTAGAATGTTAGATATAGAGACCTGATTAGATTCAGATTCCCTTTTTGTGCAAAGGTGCTCCACTGGTGGTCCGTCACAGTTTCTTGTGTCAGAGGCACGGCTGTCTGGTCCCACGTCTTTAGGGATGCTAAGGTTGGCCTGTGGGTTTAGGTGGTGACAGCCTGATCCTTCCATTGTTAACTTCCCATTAGCCTTTCTGGTGATAATTTACTGTGCATTGATGATCATTACCTGAACAGTTATTTTACTAGAATTCAAAAACAAAATTAGAAAAAAATTGTCTAATTTTATTATTCTTCCTACATTTAATAGCTAGATTTATTTATAAGGATGAACTTTCCTTCACCATTATATGCTTAAAGAATTAATTTTCTCCTGCAGTTACCAGTTTTAAGGGTAAAGGTTGGTTCCCTGTCAACCTGTCATCGGAACCTGAGTTATTCATTTAATTTTTGGTTTTTTAGCTCTTTTTTTTTTTTTTAACGTCATTAGGAATTCATGGATCTTTGTATATTTGATATATTTTATTCAGTTGTGGTAATCTGTTTTTTAGTGTTTAATTGTCCCGCCTTTGGCCAGTGGGCGCCCCTTCAGCCGGCTTCTATGTCCTTTTGACACAATCCGTTAGTCTCTTCCTTCCTTCCTTGGCACAGTGAGATGTGGTAGCAGATATTTGTTTTTAAGTGTTGGTCCTAAGCACATACTTCCCTCTGTCAGATCATCTCAGACCTCGAGTCTTGGAATGACGAGCTTTCTCAGCAAATGAATGACTTTGACACGGAAGATCTCACAATAGCGGAACAGCGCCTCCAGCACCACGCAGACAAAGCTTTGACCATGAATAACTTGACCTTCGATGTCATCCACCAAGGGCAAGACCTTTTGCAGTATGTCAATGAAGTGCAGGCCTCTGGTAAGAAGTGCGTTCCATCCTGTGTCGGTTGTGGGGTCTTCATGTCACCACAGGAATCCATCTAGCTTATTTCAACGTGACGACTGCAGAATTCAGTTAGCCCCTATGGCACAGATGTTATAGATAACTGCTCTTTAAAAGGAAAGATTTTGCCTTTTGTTTCCACACAGTATGATCACATTTAACCTTATGGTTAGTGTACTTACCCTTAATATTCTTACATGTTACTTCAAGTATTGTGAACTTTAATTTAACAAATTATATATTATTGTATCTCCATGAATGAAATGTAAATCCCAAGAAAATATTTTCACGTTTATTTTTTTCTTAGTTTATATTTTACCAGCAGATGTCACTATAGCCTCAAAAATGTAGTGAGAACTTAGTAGTGTTAGAAACTTACTTAACAACAACCTACACACTACATTGCTCATTTGACACAAATGAAATTAAATGCTTCCTAAGGAGTAAACTGGGTATACAGTGGATAACAGCAAAAACAAAGCGAAGTTTGCTCATTTACAAAGGATGTCACATTTTCACCAGTTATTAATGTAGGAATAGAAGTAGATTGAGAGGGATGGGTTTGGTTTGATTAGTTATACATTATATTTGGCTTTGGAACATATCAAGTACGTTCTCTGCGATACTCGCATGCTCGGAGGCAGGTGTAAGCACTCCTGTGCTGGCTTGTGCTCTTTGAACTTGGCCTTCCAAGTCGAGGCTTGGCCCCCAGCTGGGCAGATTGTTCACAAAAGCAGAGTGTATGTCCTACAGCACTTAAGAACAGGTTGAAATGCTAGTTGAATTCCAGGAGCCCCCTTCACTGCCCGCAGGTGTGGAGCTGCTTTGCGACAGAGATGTAGACATGGCAACTCGGGTCCAGGACTTGTTGGAGTTTCTTCATGAAAAGCAGCAGGAACTGGATTTAGCAGCAGAGCAGCATCGGAAGCACCTGGAGCAGTGTGTGCAGCTTCGCCATCTGCAGGCCGAGGTGAAACAGGTAAGCGGACTGCTGGAGGTGGAGCCAGACGGAGGGGGACCAGTTGATAAGCCCTTGATGAGAGATCGGTAACTCGGACTTGTAAGCGTTGGGGAAGGTGGTCCCTGTACGTAATACGACACACATCCTAATACAGCCATAGCTAGTGTATAAAAATGGAGCCAGTGCCTGGACGGCTGTATCACTTGTGAGTGACATCCATTTAGCTTGTTTTGTTATTGGGAGTCTCTTGCTGGAAACCCTGAGCACATTGCTTCCTGGGCTAAATAACTAAATGGTTTTTCTGCACATAGGCTGTTAGCAATCAGGACAGGACCACAGGCTGTGTATGGCTGGGGTTTTCTAGTGTTATCAGGATGCTGTCCTGCCACATCCCAGATAACATGGCAGAATAAAAATGGAACATTTGGAAGAGATTGCTTTTGCCTCAGTGCCAGTGGGATTCTGTGCATACATCTATTCAGCATTTATGTGACATTTTATCTCCTGAGCAGGAAAACCACTGATGATGCTGGCGTCATGCGGGGAAAGTATGGCTTCATGGGACTCGGGTAGATGCATGGAAAAGC
The DNA here is from genome assembly GCF_020826845.1 of Diceros bicornis minor. NCBI lineage: Eukaryota > Metazoa > Chordata > Mammalia > Perissodactyla > Rhinocerotidae > Diceros > Diceros bicornis. The sequence continues at coordinate 50,199,611 of NC_080759.1, read as the reverse complement.
AGGTGTTAGTTTGATTGGAGGAGACTTAAGGTGTCTGTGGACCATGAGCAAGTGTGGGGCATAGTGAGTGGCACTCATGTTAAAGCAGTTACACTATTAAATTGGAAATCTTTAAAAGAACACCTGTTGGTCTCCTATGTCATGAGATGAAGTATTGTGACCTGCCTTTTAAAGACCAGTTAATAAAGTGTCTCTTCTTGCCAAAACAAAGCTGTTAGTCTGAGAAATGAACGAATAAACTAATGTATCCATTAGGAATTGCGTTTGCCTAGTAATTTTTAAAAAACTATTTTCCCCACATAACGAGTGAGGAGGTGGTAGATTGCTGGCGTTCCTTCAGTGGCCCTGTGATAGGTTAGGCTGACATCTTGGTGATGGGTGGCTTTTTCTTTGTGGTTGACTAGTGGCTGCTGCAGCCCCAACTATCACCTCCACATTCCAGGCATCAGAAAGGGGAAAGCATAATAAGCAAGAGGCAACCTCTATATCAGAAAAAAACATGTGTTCACAAAATCCCCCAGAGGCTACTGCTTTGATCTCAATGGCAAGAATTTTGTTATATCTATAAGCAAGCCGTAATAGGGGCTGAAAAGTGGTTTTATTTTAAGCTCTCCCCAAAAGTTGGGATTTTCTGGGTAAAGGAGATGAAAAAAATAGGTATTGAGTAGGTAACGATCAGTCTTTGCCACAGATAACTTCCCAGAATGACCTTCCACAATCTCTGTGGTTCCCGCAGACGGAATTGACTTCTCTTTTTGTTTGTGTGTGATGTTGAGAATCCTGTGGTTTGACCCTCAGCATTATAGTACAGCTGAATTCATTCTTTGGTTAGTGTAATGTTTAATAACACTGATCTTAAATTGGAAAATATGTTAGTGAAATAAAATATTTCCCGTGTCAAGCAGTTTACTAATTTTGCATGTTCATTAGGACTAAAAGGAATGAAAAATACAGTGCTTTTCCTGATTATCAGGGAATTCCTTGTGGCAGCTGGTTTTCTAATGTGATCCTTAATCTGTTTTAACCTGTGGACTGATAGTAACAATCCAGTGGACCTTCTGTCTTTCCAGCTCCCATTTGCCACTAAAAATAGCAGAATTAATTTAAAAATGCAACACTTATGATCAGATACCGTAGAAAGATATCAGGCTGTGGCCAGTGGGATCGTAAGGAAACCAGCACTTGGTAGCTGACAGGGGCAGTACAATCACCTTGCACACTTGGGTCGCATCACTGCTGGTCCACAGGCTGGATGCCCTGGGAAGGGCCGCTGCTTGGAGTTCCCTGTGTCATGTTTCAGGTACTGGGCTGGATCCGCAATGGAGAGTCGATGCTGAACGCTGGTCTTATCACAGCCAGCTCCTTACAGGAGGCGGAGCAGCTCCAGAGAGAGCACGAGCAGTTCCAGCATGCCATTGAGGTACGAACACTTGGGCCCACCTCTGAATTGGGTCTTTCCAACCTCAGGACAAGCCTGTTAAGTCCCCTCACGTGGCACTGACCCTGGGAGCCAGATGAAGTTCAGTAGGACCTAAAATGGCAATGCTTACAAATCTACAGTTTATCCCAGGAAAAGGAAACAGTCTGTCGACTGCAGTGAAGTGAGGATACGCCTGCCAGCCAGGGTGACCTCGGCAAGGCTGTGGGCTCCTGCTGTCCTCCTGTGGTGAGGGCCCTGGCAGGGTGCACCTTGTCCTGTCAGGAACCCCTCGGCACCAGGGAGCCCAAGTTGGAGTCTCCGCTGAGGTTTTTTACATTTTGCTGGTCTTGTAGGCATCTTCCTGCTCTGTGACCAGCCCCGACAAAGCAGAGCACTCAGGGCGGCTCACCGAGATGGGGTGCAAATCAGGACTTCACTGTTGTCAGTAAAGAGTGCTGTGCACAGAACTCCTGCGACCTGTAGAGGCAGTGTCACTCACCAGAGTGTTTCTCACACCTGTGGGGTCAGGCTGTGCCAGGACTTCAGCAGAACTGCTCGGGCCAATGACAGGCCCACTCAAATGCACTCTCGCAGCATACAGACTATTTATTTCTAGAGTTTTTAGGGGGAAGGGAGAGTTAATAATTATGATTCCTGCTCTAGTTACATACATATTGTCAGCCAGAGAAGGAAGCCACAGAAATTACCATTAATTTATTCCCTAGATTAGTTTATTTCCAACTCCTCAGTGCCAATGGACACACATTAACACTTGTTCCTGAAGCCCAGACTCTCGGCATCTCTTGAAAATTGTACACTGTGCCAAGTGATTTCTGGTAATTAAATGGCTGATGTACATCACATGTCTGGGTAAAGGATAGAATTATATTGGGTATAGTGTTTTATGGGATCCTTAGTACCTTTTGAGGTGAAATGCAAAGTTTTGTTTTTGTTCAAAAAAAGAAAAAAATGTGTGTCCGCAGAGACCCATGTACTGACCCTGGTTGCTACCCTGCCCGGTGTTCTCGTTGTTCACCAAGAGAACCTGACCTGTCAGCCCCTCACGGAATCTTCTAGTGAGGATACATGAGTAGGAATTCTTACTGGATTTGTCATGTTATTTTGATAGATTTGTTATATGGCGTGGAGCTCCAGAGAACACAGTTGGTTCATTCTTAGCTTTTAATTATGTTTCTCTCTTTTTTAAATTAATAGTTCATGAAAACTTTTTACTTGAGTCCCAAGTTTAAGGTACGAATGAAAATAAAAAGCATTCTCTTTGGCTACCTTTGTCTCCACTTGTTTGTTTGCTTCTAGCTGCCATTATAAGAAAGATCAATAGGAATAATAAACTTGGAACATTTCAACAACTTTCTTAGGATATTGGCTGTTAAGGGTTTTTCTTGCTCTTTCTCAAGTTGAGAACCCCACAAATGAGACCTATTCTGGAAAGTCTTAATGCATTTCATCCTTCGTTAGGTAATTTAAATATAAATGCTGTTGTTGCTAGGCATAAAAACTTTTTTTTTTTACTAAACTGCTATGTTTTTAGAAGTGTCCTAATGAGTATTAACTCAAGTTGTTTCTGTAAAGGGAAGCAAAACAGAATGGTAGCCTTCCCAGTAAATGCGTGACACCCCTGTTAAATAAGCCTGCCCTTTTCTTTCTCTTTCCTTAGAAAACACATCAGAGTGCCCTGCAGGTGCAGCAGAAGGCAGAAGCCATGCTGCAGGCCAACCACTACGACATGGATATGATCAGGGACTGTGCAGAGAAAGTGGCCTCTCATTGGCAGCAGCTCATGCTCAAGATGGAAGACCGCCTCAAGCTTGTGAACGCATCCGTCGCCTTCTACAAAACCTCAGAGCAGGTAGGAAGGAGGTTATGTTCCTGAGGCTCCCAACTGACATTTTATTTTGAGTTTAATTTTTGATTGACGACTCCATCATTAACTCGTCAGTCATTATTGAACTAGTCAATTCCAAGCTAAGCAGAGAAAAGAAGCATTCTAGAATTAAGATTATTTTGGCTTACCTTTGGTATCAAAGAATGATGTGTTGGAAAGTAGCTGAGAAGACATCCTTTTCCTCTCATTTAAATACATGGCCTCAAACACATCCGAGAGAGACAGGAAACTCAGCTTTTATTTTGTACTTATTCTGAAAGGCCTGCCTCCTTTGACCCCTGCGTTTGTCCTCACATGAGGTGGAGCCCATGGTTCCTTCCGATGATCTTGGTCCTTGGGCCAGCACTTTCATCCCCAGAGCCTGACTGAAAATGCTTCCCAAAGATGCCCACCTGTGCCATCGGGTGCCAGGTGGTCCCTCTGAGCCTGGCCCTCTCTTCTGCTACAGGTCTGCAGTGTCCTTGAGAGCCTGGAGCAGGAGTACAAGAGAGAAGAGGACTGGTGTGGAGGAGCCGACAAACTGGGCCCCAATTCCGAGACGGACCATGTCACCCCAATGATCAGCAAGCACCTTGAACAAAAGGAAGCATTCCTGAAGGTACGGAGCTGGCTTCCCGGGGTGCTGGTGCCTCGCTGAACAGTGTACACAAATCCAGGAGGGCTCACCTGAAGACAGCAGAGAGGGTCTGGGCTGTCAGTCAGAAAACTCCAGATACTCGTCTGTGGCAGGCTCGTGTTGTGGTCTTCGCTTTCCAGATGAGGGCCCTGCACACCTCACAGCTCCCCCCTTGTTGGCAAGTGACTGGGGTAACATTGCATCAGCAACAAGTTAGTTGATCAGAGAAAAACTGAAAATCTTTTTAAAAATACTGTCTTTCTAGTTTTCACAGAGAAGGAGCCAGAAATCTGTGTGAATAGAGAATAGGTGGAAGTCACAATACCAAAGGATACTGAACAGACTCGACGGGTGGAGGAGAGATTGATTGATTTGGTGGAACAAAAATGCCCCTAGCTTAAAATAATCTTCCTTTGGAAATTCAGTCTTTTTAGGAATAAAGACTGTGTCTCAGAAGACATGTGAGCCCAGTGTAGAGTAGACACAAAGCAGGAACATCTCTATTTGTTTACAGGGTCAGCTGCTAATACTTATTTGGGAAATATTTCCTGCAAGAGAAATTTAATCCCATTCAAGCCAGGCTGGAAGTTTTCACTCTGAGAAGTTTTAAATGAGGAATTTTTCGAGCCTGCTTTGTTATATATATAAAAATCATACATAAGTCACCAGTGTGCTTTGAAACAATTAAATTTTAAAAAGTGGTCAAAATGTTTAGATGCATTGACGGCTAATGTTTCCATGTTGCTTCTTGCACTCTTGAACAAGATCTCCTGAGGTTCTGCCTGTTGCCGCTCAGACCTGTTAAAATAGGTGTGGTGTTTGCTTTGCACTGTTGCTTTATTAAGTTTAGATTTTCTCATTGCTTCAGCATTCTGACCCCTCTGACACCTTTTCCTGTTACATTTAATAATTTCTGTTTCGTTTCTGAAGGTGATGGTCTGTCCTGACAGAGTTATTGTTTAGTCTGGGACAATAAATTGTCACTCTTTGAAACTTATCTGGTGTACTGATTTTGAGCTTCCACCACAGTGATTTTCCTTTTTAGCAAATCAGGGTGGGAAACTGGTTGTTGCTTCTCAGAGTGGTTAATTGTAGCTATTTCAAACATGACCTGAAAGCCCTGCCGATATTTAAGTTTACGAAATGACAACCACTGTTAGGATGTTTTGGGTTGGAATCCTTATAATTTGCCTCTCTTTCTCTGAAATCAGTTTAGTATAAAACAAAATGGAACCCTCCTTAGTTTTATAGTTGAGAGATATTTAGGTAAAATTATAGACCAAAAATAATCTCAGGCCTTTTCAGATTCCTTTGTTCAACCAGGATTCGGCCGTGTTTGTGTATTGGATTTCTTTAAACTTTTTATTATGGAAATTTAAAGAGGCATACAAAAACAGAGAATGGGTAATGAACCCCTGTGTATTTCTCACTCAGCTTCAGAAATTATCAGCATATGGGTGTTTGTCCCCCTTCACTGGATTATTTTTAATTCTAGATATTACATTATTTTGTTTGTAAACACTTCAGTATGTATCTAAACAAATTGTACCTTTCTAAAACATAACCACGGTACCATCATCAGATCTTAAAAACGGTAACTCTTACTTTATGTAAAATCCATCAGTGTTCAAATTTCTCTGTCCCATAAATGTCTTTATACATGGTTTTAATCAAGATCCAAACAAGGTCCACACACTGATGTGGTTGGTATGTCTCTGAAATCTGGTTTAATGTAAATGCCACCCTCCCTTTCGTTACCATTTATTAATTGAAGAAATAAGTTATTCATACGTGGAATTTCCCTCATTCTGGATTTTGGGACTTGCATCCTGTGGAGTCATGTAGCACCATCCTAGATTCTCTAAATTTCTATTAGTTATGTTGAGAGCCTTGATTAAATTCGAGTGTGAGTGTGTGCATGTGCCCTTAGCACACCTGCTAGGTGTGCCATGTCCTTCCCGTGGCATTACATCGGGAAACACATCAGATCGGCTCCTCTTTTTCTCTCTGCAATGTGAGGATTTCTCAGAGCTTCACTCATGGTGAGTTCAGTTCACCTGCTACGTACCCCCATGTCAGCCTTTCACCTAGAGGTGTAGTAGCCATTGGTGATGTTGATTTGTTAGGAGTTGCAGAATGGTGACATTCTGTTATTCCTTCTGCCTTGATCAGCTCGAGTTAGTCCCTCCTCAGCTCTTTGGTTACTCTAAAATAGTTTGTCCAGAAAAGGCGGGGTAACTGCTTGATTCTTTCCCTTTGTTGACCATTTTCTGAATACTGAGCTGTTGCCCTCACAGCCTCTACAGATGATTAATATGGTTTTTTACTATCATCATGGATTTTAACGTATTTGGTGTGTTTCAGTCCATTGCCGTCATTTATCTTTTTGTATTTAACTTGTCCCACTAGTGGGAGACCTTTCGAGTCAGGGTGACTCAGCTGTCCTGTGACACCCCCCCACAGTCTTCACCAGCTGCCTCCTGTTTGGTATGGCAGCTTATTTCAGACTGGTCAGCAGGGACACATCATGTATTTTCCTCTTAATTAACAAAATGCTATCCTGGCTCCATCTACTGAAAAGGCCTAGGAACAATGACCAACCCAATGCAGGCATGCCTTGCTTTATTGCACTTTGCAGATGCTGCGTTTTTACAAGACCCTCACCAGCAAAATGATTATGACTCACTGAAGGCTCAGATGATGGTTAGCATTTTTAGGCAATAAAGCATTTTTTTAATTAAGATATGTACATTGTTTTTTTGGACATATGCTCTTGCACACCAAATAGACTATAGTATAGTGTGAACATAACTTACATGCCCTGGGAAACCAAAAAATTTGTGTGACGCTTTATTATGATATTTGCTTTATTGTGGTGGTCTGGAACCGAACCTGCTATATCTCTGAGGTCTGCCTGTAATAATAAGCACCCTTTGTGCCCAGATTGTGTCTCTCAGTACCATTTACAACAAGAAGGAGACAGAGCTCCTTGAAGAAAAGGTTAATACCACATCGGGGACGGGAAGTGTGTAGTGAATATATATATTCAATTCAAATATAATGAAGATTTTTTTTTCCTTAACTGTTTTGATTTTATATTTATATGCCTTTTTTCTTACATGAAACTCTTGTTTTTTAATATATTAATGAAATTACTTATTTGGTTTATAAACATGTAATACCAGTTATCTTTTACCACAATAACACCACATAACAAACCACTCCAAAACTCGATGGCTCAAACCAAGGGTTGGGTCACTGAGACCTGAGGGCTGAATCCACCCATGCTCGTTCCTTTACATATTATCCATGGCTGCTTTCATGTTTTCATCCATGCCACATGCTTACAGTGGTCGGGTTGAGTAGTTGCAACAAAAAGACAGAGAGCATATGATCCAAGAGCTGAAAATACTTACTATCTGCCCTTTACAGAAATCCGGGCGCAGCTTAGCTGGGTCCTCTGACTCAGGGTTTCTCCCAAGACTGCGATCATGGTGTTGGGCAGGGATGTGGTCATCTCAGGGCTGGACTGGGGAAGGGCTTCACTTTCTCTCTGAGACCGCCTCTGCAGACCATCGGCTGCCCTCACTCCCCTGCCACATGGCGTCTCCATAGGGCAGCTCACAATATAGCAGCTGTCTTCATCAGAGCAAGGACTCCAAGACAGAGATTTTGCTTTTTTAATAGAAATAAGATTTACCCTATATATTCTCCAAAGCACAAGTTGGCCAGATGAATGTTTTAGGTCAAGTCATATGTTAGAGCCATAGGATGTTGTCATCCATATATACTCAAGATACATGTTTGTATAAGTCAAATTAACAACACCTTGCTCTCCATTATTTCTTAGGCTTGCACACTTGCTAGAAGGAATGCAGATGTCTTTCTGAAATACCTGCACAGGAATAGCGTGAACATGCCGGGAATGGTGACACATATCAAAGCCCCTGAACAACAAGTGAAAAGTGAGTACAGCCACAGTCAGTTCACTGGCAAACAAGAGAAGGACCTTGATAAGACACGTCCTAAAATCTTGATCCAGGGTTTCATTTTACGTGTCCATTTCATATTATTACAGTTTGCACTAATTATCTTACTTTAATAATAGAATATTAAATATATAGATTGGTAATATATTGAATAAAGTTGAAGAATATAAACAGAGAAAATGTAGCATTCAAGGTGATATTTATTGGCATAGACTGTTTTGTTAAAGCAAGTGGAAATATTATAAATCAGGAAAAAATGAAAACCAGAATTAGGTACAGGCATAATTTAAAAGTTCAAATCAAGAAATTATATACCAATATTATTGTTGTAAAGTGCTATCAATTTTATAGACTTAAATCATTATTAATAAAAGCAAATTACAAAATATTATGTAGTTTGATATAATTTGAGTATAAAATTCTATAAAACCATGTTTTTATATGTAAATGCATAGAAAAAGATCTGGAAAATTTATACTAAACTATAAATAGGATTGGTGTAGATGGAAGTGAAGGGGACTTATAATTTTTATTCTACGAACTTAATCATAGTTTTTGACAAGTTCAATTAAAATGACATGGAAATGGATCCTGAGAAACTGATGAGTTGTTTAAAACAGTCTTGATACGCAGCCTCATTCTCTCAGCTTTAATCCCCCCCGAGCCGAGGAGTCGGTACTGAATAGACGAGGAAGCTGAGGTCACGCGGCCTGCTCTCTTAGAGTGGAGCTTTATAGGGAAAACATTGCAGTAATCCGTTAACAAGTGATTGATTTCACACTTTTTAAAACAATGTGATTGGAGAAAACTTTCTACATTACATTCTATTCCCCGTTCATCTGTTAGTTGTCACAGAATAATTTTCTGTCACGCTGGCATAATCCTCTAAGCCCTGCAGATGAGATTTATATTTATTAGTCAGTGGGTGTTTCTCTTGGGAGAATGAGTGACTGACAAGAACAGGCATTTCTCAGCAGGAGCACGTCTTCATTGCCAGCAGGTTATTTGCAGTGGTGATCAGTTTACTCGGCTCATTTCATGTGAAAATCATTTCCTTTCTCCCATCTCTCGATATTGCTTTTGGCTGTTGGTTGGGCTGTTTTCTCTGGTCAAAGATGTTATGATCCTGTCTAGGTTGTACTGGTTGGACAGGTGTGTGCATGTGGAGAGGAGAGTATGTTCCGTGTGCTCACTCACTAGATGGTCGTTATGCATTTGCTGTTGAACATCATAATGCTTGATGCTGTGAAGAATTAAAAAAGAAATGCTGTTTCTCTTACCGTCTACTTGAGGACGAAGGGTTATGCGCGGGACAGCGCAGTAAGCCTGTGTAAGGGTCATGGTGCCAGAAGAGGCAGTCTGACCCAGAGCATCCCTCAGGAGCTTGAGGAAGCCCCAGGTGGTCTCCCATCTCAATCCCACGAGGGCAGTTACCACTCTGCCTGGCTGTTGACTTGCCCAAAATCAGTCCTGTCCCAGGCAGAGACTGGAAATTAGAGACTGGAAAAGACCCATTGGCTTATATTAATTTTTGTGTATGATATTTTTATGCAAATGGTAGTTTAATTTTTTGACAGGCTTCAAATTTCAATCTTAACTTGTCTCACTAAGCTATAGTAGATATAGTAGAGGCAGTGTAGCATGACCACTGAGCTGACAGGTAAATGCTGCTCACAGGCTCTTGTATCTCACAAAATGCTCAGCCTATGAGGTACTCAGTAAACATTTGGGGAAAGTTAATATTTTTAAGGTTTTCCAATATAATGAAGTCATAGTCTAGGTACCATTTTATTTGCTTCACAGTTTGTCTTAGGAATCTTTTTCTAAAGGTTTTTGTCTATTTTATAAACTTCTAGAGTAAAACGGACTTACTGTAAAAAATGTATATAAATTACCAAATTCTTTTGCCAGTGGTAACAGCTGTCAAGACTTTTTTGTGCATCCTGCCTGTGCATATAAATGTAAATAAGCAGAGATATATAAACATATTCCACTCACCCATCCCACTTTTTTATTTCTTACCAAAATGGGTCTGTGTTTCCCTGCAGTTTGCTGCTTTCACTTAATAGTAATCTTAGTCACCTTTCTATATCAGAAGTTAAAGATCTGCTCTATCTTTAGTAATGTCCAGTATAGTGGTTTCATAATTGATTTAACTCCCAGCTCCCCCACACCCCCATTGATGGGTTCATACGTTGCTGCCAGTTTTTCCAAACAGCGCCTCAGTGTTCATGCATCTGAGTGCAAATCATTTTGAGAGCGTGTGTATGCACCGTGCATCTGAAAGATAAATTCCTGGTTCAGAGGTATGCACACCTCAATACTTTACGTTTGCCAGGTTGCCCTCTGCAAAGATTGTGCTCCATGGTCCTCCCTTAGTGCTGTAGGGTCGTGAGTGCCTGTTCTCCCTGCCCCTTCCAGCATTGGGTAGCATAGTCCTTGCCAGGAAGATGGTGAAAGAGGGTCTCATTGTTTGAGTGAGGTTAAACGTGTTTCTGTATTTTTAGTGGCCATGTTTTAAAAATTATGAACTTCATGTTTATATGCTTTGCTCATTTTTCTATGGATCATTCATCTTTTTTCTGTTGACTATTAAGTAATTTATATCTGTGTCTTCTATTTTCCCAATAGTTTTTCCTGGCTTTTTACTTGTGCAGTATTTTTATGGCAGTTATTGTTTGGTTATGACATTTTTAATTTTTATGTAGTCGGAGTTTTTTGGCCTTTCCACCTTCATGCTTCTGTACTTCACGTCTTTCCTTCTCCTAAGAGTTTATGTTTTTGTTTTTTTAAAAAGCCTTCGTTTTTCTTCTAGTACTCTACCTTTTTGACATACATCCTTTAACGGATACTAAATTCCCTCTACAGGAAGGTTGTAATGGTCTCAAAAAAGATATCTAATACTGATGTTTTTCAAGCCATTGTTAAATTGCCCCAGCAGGGGATGTAATATGTGTATCCCCTGATCCAGCTGACCTGAGGTGTTAGAGGCCAGCTTTAGTGTCCAGGGATCTCGTTCATAAGAAGATAAATTGGGCTCAGAGAATGAGGAGCGGTCTGGTTGCCACGCTCATTGAGAACACTGGGCAGGCCAACAGTGTGGCTCCTGCACAGTGTTGTCTTGCAATGGCATTTGCGTAAAGTCTTCACTTAAAAATGAATGGGATTTTGGAGGCATTTTCATTGATTGCCAGCACCAACACACGTCTTTCTCTTTCTCCTCTCAGATATCTTGAATGAACTCTTCCAGCGGGAGAACAGGGTATTGCATTACTGGACCATGAGAAAGAGGCGGCTGGACCAGTGCCAGCAGTACGTGGTCTTCGAACGAAGTGCCAAGCAGGTCAGCTGTGACTCCGGGTCCCAGCGCTCTCCACCCCCTCCTTAGGCCTCCGTGATCAGAGGGGCAGCTTCTGACGTTTCAGCAGTTTTGAAAACCACTTTCCAATGATGAAAACAGTCGTGTGATTTAATTAACAGTTCGTTGTAAAAAGAAAACCCTACAACCTCGTAAAAGTGTGTCACTCGGTGACTTTGGCCCTCAGCAAGTGTGCCATGAAGCTTGCCTTTACTGTCAGTACCTCATATTTAAGACAGCGAAGTACAAATAATAATTATGATGATTATTTAAAAATCAATGTGGAATCTAGGTTGTGTACTTGTGTAAATACTATGATGGGTGGTTTTTTTGTATTGCTGTATTTATACTTTCAAGATAAAATTCTTCAAATAGTAAGAAATGTGACAGACTTGCTAATAATTCGGTATAGTCAAAACACGTTCATGCATTTGGCTAATGCAGAGACGTGAGGAGAATACGTTAGGGGGATCCCCCTTCTGAAGTCATTTTGGGGTAAAGTGCTTCTCCCTGTATGGTTAGTGGTGGAAGGTCATTTTAGGCTGAAGTCTCTCTGACCCCTAACTTGAACACTATGATTTCTGTTAGATCTCTTTGGCCTTAATGGTAGGGGAATTCGTAAAGCGTTCGTCCAGAATTCGGAGGGTCAGGAGGGAGTGGAGGAGAGAAGGCTTGTTCTCAGAAGAGCTGAGAGAGCCATCTCTAGTCCTTTGTGTCGGTGAGCTCAGAGTCGCCGGGGCCTCTTCAGTGCTGTCAGTCCCTGGTGACTACGTCAGATCTGGACTGTCTTCTGAATCGACCTGTCAGCCTACTGTGTGCCTATCACAGAGCAGGCAGTTAGTTAAATCTTACAGCCTAAGAAAGATTACATTTCCCTCAGTGTAGTTTTCTCACTTGGGAAGCATATTTTGTTCCAATTTGGTAAATGTTAGCTCACAGTGGGTGGCCTGGTGCTCAGAACTGCTCAGTTCCCTGTAGGCTGATAAACTGGAGTTCGTGGTCCAGGGACCTGGCGCCCTGAAACTGGAGTTCGTGGTCCAGGGACCTGGCACCCTGACTCGGCCTTCGTCTCATCTCTCGTCTTGGCTGACTTTACCACACGTAGTTATCATATTCTCAGCAGAGGTGGCAAGCAGTAGTATTTTTTAATGTTTTAATTACATTTTCTTAACATTTTATTTAAAGGTAGTTCAACCATATTTCAGAGTGGTGAAGGCTTGATTTTGTTTCTGATTACAGATTGTTTCATAATCTTTTCTCACATATCTTTCTTTACTATCTCTCTCTTGAAATACAAGGAATCATTCAGCTACAGAGAACAAGATTGTAAATAATTCCCTTGACAGAGAACAATAATGTAATGTGTTGTTGTTTTTTCCTGAAGTCAGCTTATTTGCAAAAACAAAATCATTAAGTTTCTGCCGTTACAGATGATAACCCATTGGCCCTGTGGCCCTGTCAGGTTCAGTTCTGTACCGGAATCACCATTCCATAGTAAATACTGATTGCTTGTAACAGGCCAGTCTTGGAGGCCCCTCGCTGATGTGCAGTTTTCGGGATGGCGCCCTGACGTTAACTGGATGCAGTGTCACTGGTGGGAATGTGGGAGATGACCTCTGGGTTTCCTTGGCACCTCCTCTGCGGCTGCCTCCTGCCTCGTCTCTCTCTCCTCCCAGGCTCTCTGCTGCTGCCTCTTCCTTATCTCCTCTGAATGTTGGCTTTCTCCAGGCTCCATTCGGGGCTTGTTCTTGTTTCTCTTTCCTCTCTTGTTATCTCTGTCTCTTGGTATCTCCCAGCCCTGACCTCCATTTCTGGTCTCCAGATTGATAAATCCCGGCTACCTCCTTGGCATCTCTCCACTTTGGCCTTCCCGAAAGCAGAACTGGACTAATGATTCCCTGTCCCCTGTGTCCCCCCTCATCTTATAGGGTGTGTTGTTCCTGATTCTTGTCTTTCCCTCATCTTCCCATTTGTACCGCTTCATTGGGTCCTGTAGGTACAGCCCTTCCATGTGTGTCAGATCTGCCCTCCCCTCTTCACCTCCAGAGCCATCATGGCGCATAAACCCCAGCCAAGTCCTGCCTAAACCTCTGAACTAGTTTGTCCACCAGTGTTGCTGCTTCTGCTCAGTCTCTACTCCAATCCCTTTTCCACACAGCAGCTCCATTAGCTTTCAGAAAAAAATCCAAGCTCTGCCTGTGACCTCCAAGGGCCCCCCTGCCCTCCACAGTCTTACATCCCGCCTCTCCCTGCAGCCAGCTGAGGTCGCTCAGCTGGGGGCCATACACGTGCCCCTCTGCCTGCAGAGCTGCTCCCCCATCTTCCCGAGGCCGTCCTTTCTCAGCCTGCAGGTCCCCATCTTTCTAAGCGAGGTCTCCGCACTCCCATTTGTCTTTGTATGTCTTTCTTCATGTCTCTTCTCCTTCCTGGTCCACAGGAGCAGGGCCTGAGGCTCTCCCACCTGTTCCCCAGTGCTTCACACAGCACCTGACTCCGTAGCAGGCCCTCGGGGATGATTTGCTGTATGAATGGAGAAACTAGGGACCTTTGAGTAAATTGACAAAGATGGCTTTCTGCCTTGATTCAGTTACTGGTATCAGTAACGCTGATATCATTGTCAGTGTTAACATGGTTTCAGAGATGGGATAGCCATGCTCAGGCGTAATAACAAAAGTAAACTCCCAGCCAGTAAGCTGCCTGGTGAGGAAGTAACCTGGGTCGTGGTTTCCTTTTCGTTTTTCCTCCTAAAACACCATAAATGCTGTGTTGTATCTAGTAGAGACAGTGATGTTTCTGTTCCAAGACCAGCAAGTCACAGTGGATGACTTAAAGATTTTGAAAGGCAAATATAAAAGCTTCTACTTTTTTGTGCTTCTTTTCCATAGCATTGCCTTTTTAGATGTGTATGCTTAAATAAGTCTGATTTCTCTTCCGATACATGAAAACAGAGGAAAAAATTGGCTTCCATCTAAAAACATGAAAGAACATATGAATTAGAACTGTGTCATTCTGTTGAAATCTGGACCTCACTGGCCCCTTCTCTGCAGATGTGGTCATCTCTCTCCCACAATTGGAAGGTTAGGCCGCATCCTCTGCCAGCATCTCCCAGTGGTGTACTCATGGGTAATGCGGAGGGGGTCTCTGAAGGAGCCCCCTAAAGCAAGTGCACTGGGTACACGCCTGGTGCTGACTGGCCTCGGGAATAGGAAGAAAGGCCTAAAGCTATACATTTGCAAGCTGGGAATTCCCATCTGCTTTCTTTTTCTTTTTTAGTTAGAACACCCAGGAAGGTTCAAAAGTTGCAGGGACGTGAATGTCTCAGTGTTTAGCAATGGGAGGGTCTCAGACCACTCCCTCACCCACTCTTTCTCAGTATTCTTTTTTTTTTTTTTTTTTTTTTTTTGTGAAGAGATCAGTCCTGTGCTAACATCTGCCAATCTTCCTCTTTTTCTGCTGAGAAAGACTAGCCCTGGGCTAACATCCATGCCCATCTTCCTCCACTTTATATGGGACGCCACTACAGCATGGCTTGCCAGGCAGTGCGTCGGTGCACGCCAGGGATCCGAACCAGCGAACCCCGGGCCGCTGCAGCGGAGCGCACATACTTAACCGCCTCCGCCACCGGGCTGGCCCCATCCTTCTCAGTATTCTTGAGACAGAGTCTTAGTTGTGCTTTATTTCATTGTACTTTTATTGTGCCTTCAAGGTTCATGGTTATAAGAAACTCTTGAACTTTTTCTTGTTGCTACGTGACATGATACAACTTTCTAGAATGTCCATTTATTTCTTTTAATTTTGGAATTATGATACTTATTTCAGAAGCTTGTCTGTTTTTGAGGGAGTATTTCTCGATGTGTGCCAGCCTTGTCTTGTGACTTCACATTTAAATGAGATACTAAGGAATGTGGACTTCCTCCTCCCCCAGTGTTGAGCCATGAACATTTTTCCACCCCTTCCCTCTCCAGGCTTTAGAATGGATCCATGACAATGGGGAGTTCTACCTTTCCACACATACCTCCACGGGCTCAAGTATACAGCACACCCAGGAGCTCCTGAAGGAACACGAGGAGTTCCAGATAACTGCAAAGGTAAATTCATATTGGTAGAAGATGTCTGTTTAGTGGCATGTATGTCTGCTTGGGTTTTTCCAAAGTGGCCTAGAACAGTATTCTTTGTGTAAATGAGGTATTTCAAAAAGATCCTTTGAGAAATACCTTACGAAATTGGAGAACTAGGGTGACCCAGGTGGATTGTTCTGCGTTAATTTAGGTGATGCTGCTTACTCCTTTCACGCTGGCTCCTCCGTGTCCCTTCATTTATGTTTTTTCTGTTTGTTCCTCCAATTTCTACAAATACCTCCCATATCCTTTCTTTTTTTTCCTCTTCTTTGCCCTTTGTATTATTCTCCTCTTTTTTTTCTTTCTGTTTTCGTTTCCAAGGTATTTTCTGAGTACTTGCTATTTTTATGAAACACTGTTTGGTGTTACCAACTGGACTTGGATGTGTTCTGTGGGTGTTTTCTTTCCTGGTCTTTAGTGGGTGAGAACTGTTCCGGAAGCATCACTACGCTCGTTCCAGCCATGGAGCTGCCTGTGTTCTGTAGCTGGCAGAGCTTGTTATCTTAGAGTTTGTGTTTTGGTTTATCTAGTGGTTGTCCGTAGGTTTGTAAAACTGGAGGCGTTTTCACTTTTATCCTGAAAATCAAAATGGAATTAAATACTTATTTTTGGTATATGCCGTATACGTGTGAATAGATATGAATTTTTCAGCAAATATGTAAGAATCCACATATTGACATGAATCTTTTCTCAATTAAAGAATACACCTGCAGAGACTAATTCCTTCTTTTACCTCAGAACAATTTTGAGACTCTTTTAGAGTTCCCTTTTCAACCTGTGGTGGTTTTGTTTTTGTTTTGCAAAGTTTTTGAATATACATTCCTTGTAATATTTTCAGAAGTAACTGTTTTTGATGATAGATTTGAGTTTTTAGAAAAAGCTGAAAATTATTCAAAATGAAGAGTAGAAAATAAATGATCAAGCTGGATAATATTTTTGGTTAAAAAGAAGAGTTCCTATAAAGTAAAAAGATTGATTTTCTCGTGTGGCCCTTCACTTGGCTTTGAAAACATTTCGAAGCGGCATTTTTAAATCATTTAGAGCTACAACAGCTATTTTGTCTTTAATTGTGCTCTGTAACGTTTTCTGTAACGATTTCTCACTCCTCCTGCTATTCTTCCCCAGGCTGGGCTCCCAGCCCTCCCAGCTCTAAGATTGTTTCCATCCATTCACCCTCAGGGTGCAGGGCTCTGGGAACCCCTGGTCTCTGTTCTTGAGGAGCGCACAGTGGACAAACTGACCACTGCTGGGCTCTGGGAGGAGAGCTGGCACTCGGTGGGGCCACTGAGGGCATTTGGGGGAGGGCAGGGCCCAGGCAGGCCGGCACCTGCTCGGTTGAGGGGAGCTGACCTGTCCCACCTCTGCAGGTGAGGATCATGTCTTTTCTTTCCTCTAGATACAGCACACCTCTAGCTGTCTAATTCTCATTTTTGTTAATAGTTGGATAATAAATTGCAGTTATTATATGCATTATATGATCTGTATTTGTTTCTTTGAATATCCTTTGATTATAAAGGTACTAAGAAAATGCCTAATATAGCACTCAGAGTCAGAGTTAAGATTTGCTCTTTTTTACCGACTTAAAGTTCCATTAATGCTCCACTCTGCAGGCCAAACAGCCTGTCCACTGCTCAGCTCCAGGGGCTGTGCACACAGAATATGTGAGCATCGCCGTCTGCAGTTAAGTAGCATGGCAGCTTTCGTACACACCAGTGGAGCGTGGATGAAAAGATTTTTCCCTAACTTTCCCTTTTCCTGAAATTTCGGGTATGGTTTTTGGAAGAATGGGCAGCAACAGACATATTTTTTCCCTTGTATTTTCTAAAGAATAAGCATCTAAAATTGTAGGTGACATCTGACCTTTCTGTTTCCAAAACATACAGAGCTGTTTTTTTCATTGGGTATCAGTTTTGCTAAGAGGAACTGGTAGATTTTGAAAAGAATGCCTCTCACTTTTTTTTCTTAGCAATTTTTTTTCCTTAGCTGCCTCTCTTTTAGTCAGAAGCACCTGCTTTGGTGCTTGGAGATGTCATTTAGTTTTTAGTGTTGAAGTGAAGTCACTTTCTTGGTTGCCTCTGTCATCCTATCTTAGGGTCTTCTAAGAAACCATTTTTCTTTTGTCATATAGAGAATCCTTAGCTCTGACAAGACAGTCTTCCAATTCAATTGTTACAGTAATTAGTATTGTAACATTTTTAGTGTTAATGGAAATAAAGCCTCTGGTCATTCCCTGAGACTTGGTTCAATTCCTTTGCAACTCTTAATGCGGAACTTCTCAAAGTGTTTGCAAGCATCGCCTGCATCCAGGTCATAGGTGTTTACTTAAAGCAGACTTCTGCCCCCACCCGAGACATACTGACTTAGACTCTCTAGGAGGGAGGGATGAAGATGAGCATTAACAAACCCCCCAGGTGATTTTGACACAAGCACACTGAAGTTCGAAACCCGCTGCCTCACTAAGACATTCAGAACTTTGCCACCTTCTTCCCACATGGCTTCCTGCGTTCCTGATCACCAGTGTCCCCGGCCAGATGCCTTACTTTGCCAGAAATTGTCTAAGACCAGTCAATATGCGTCCTTTCTGGGTTTCTGATTACCTCAGAATGTGATGAATAAAGCTGTTTTGAGCGTGTGGACTTAAGAATTCAATTTGCCTTTATTTTTCTCCA
This sequence comes from Diceros bicornis minor, assembly GCF_020826845.1. NCBI lineage: Eukaryota > Metazoa > Chordata > Mammalia > Perissodactyla > Rhinocerotidae > Diceros > Diceros bicornis. The sequence goes on along the minus strand of NC_080759.1, from coordinate 50,181,535 downwards.
AACCCTTGATTATGCCTACAGAGGAGATTGTTCAAATTATAATATTTGTATACTTTTAAAATAAAAATCTACTTTTATAACAATCTCTAGAAATAACAACAGACTAAGGATGAAAACCTATATATTCATTTTAAAAGATGTAGGAGATTTTTTTCATGGTGTTGGGTCGTCTTCTGGAAAAAAATTAAGTTGGATTCATGTCTCACCTTGATACCAAGATAAATGCCAGAAGAGGATTTAAATATCAACAATGAAAACCTAAAAGTACTAGAAGAAGTAACAGGACACAAAACCCAAACCCATAAAAGAGAAGATGGATAAATTTACCTACACAAAAAAATGTACAGTTTTCTAAAGGGCAGTCCACCATAACCAAAGTCTCAAGACAGAATGTAAATAGAGAAGATATATATACACCTCCTATCACAAAGGGCTGATTACCCAATAGTATAGAGCTTTCATGAATCACTAAGAAAAAAACAAGAAAATAGACAAAAGATATTAAAGATGGTTCACAGGAAAGAAATTATAAATTGTTCTTAAACATACAAGATTATCAGCTTTACTTAAAATAAGAAAAGTGTAAATCAGAATTACACTGAGTTCCGTTTTCACCCAGGAGATTGGCAAAGTTCAAAAAACTTGATAACGTGTTGACAAGGCTTTGCTGCAGGGAGTGTGGATTAAGGCGATGTCTGTCTGGGCGGGCTGGCAGCATCCCTTAGCATCACAGATGCACTTGCTGTCTGCCCCAGCAGTTCCACATCTCAGAAATATATGTTCTGGCTACACATGCTTAGACTCATGGGCTATTCTTGCATTGTTGCTTGTGATAGGAAAAGATTGGAAACAACGTTAAGGGTCATCAGTGGGAGCATGTTAACTTACAAAACATCCAGACAATGAAATGTTATGCAACTCGAAACATAATCAAGGACACTGCCTGTGTCCTGATAGTGAAGGGTAACCAGGAGTTGTTAAATGACAAATACTAGGTGCAGAGCAGTATTTATTGTATGCAAGCATTTATGTAAAAAAGGAAAGGGAGAAAAACACACACACACACACACACACACACACACACACACACACACTTGCTTGTATATAAGAAAACGTCTCTGGAATGCTACGCAAGAGGCTGATAATTGGGCCTAGTGACAGGGAGAGGTGGGGAGAGAAGACTTTTCACCTCGTGTCCTTTTTTACCTTTTGAATTTTGAATTCTGTGAATACATTTAAAAAAAATACCAGTTAAAAGTCAAAATATGCCAAGATATAAAAAGTTCATGGGGTAGCAGATTCATTGTACTTAATTTTGATCCCATCATTCATTTATTTTAATAATTATTTATTGAGCTTCCGCTGTGTACCAGGAACTACTCAGGTACTGGATTCATGCGTCACACATTCTAGTTAGAGATGCAGGCAGTAACGTGATAAATGGGTAAATATATATACATATACATGTTAAGTAATGAGAGAAAAAAGATAGCCGAGGGGAAGGGGAGGTGCCCATCTGTGTTGGAGAGGGCTAGGGCAGCCTCATCAAGATACCTTGGACTGTCTGATTAGCATTTTTTGTTTAAATGAAGTTTACACATGGAAGACGAGTCAATCCCCCAGCTTGGTCTGTGGGAAATCTTCATTTCTGCATCTAGGTTCATATAATCAGTGTCAGCCTATTGGTGTTACATGTTGGCATCTGGTCTATTTTGTGATGTGTTAGACACATACAGAAATCTTCCTTTGGTTTCTGGGTGTTCTTGTTTTCTGTTTTAACATAGGCAAGCTGCATTGTCCTTTATCTTCACTTCTCTGTCCCCAGTGCTTAAACCACGAAATAGCTTTCTTAGCCCCTTGATGATACACAGTTTGCACTACCCTCCACTGATGGTGCTTGTGACGGTGGCAGAAGAAGTGCCTAACTGGCAGTGCTACACAACTTCTCTGGGCTTTCCAGCAGGTTACTAACTTGGGCCACCGCAGGGAAACCTTATCCAGGCAACCTAAGTTTTTAAAAATCCTGCATTAGTCATATTCTCTTTGATATTAAAGTTTAGTAATGTTGCTAAGTTAAATCCCTTTTAGAATTTATGCTTCCAAGTTGGAAACTTAGACTTGTTATTTCCGTGGATTATAATTAGGCTCGTCTTATATCCAGAAAGGTATCATGCTGATGACAAGTCAGAAGGTCAGTTTGGCAGATATTTTCCTTTTAGCTCACTCTACTTGAATTCATTTCCACACAAGATGAAGGCCCTAAAAACTTTAAAGTGTTTTCAGTTTTGCTGACTTTTTCCAGTAAACAGTTTTTATAGCATCTGCAGTAGTGATTTTTTTCACAGAGATATCAATGTACCTTGAGTTCTGTTTTCATGGGTTTTTTTAAGTATATATTCGTGCCAGTTAAGAGTAACTACCACACCCATTAAAGTCACAGGTGTATATGCACTTGCATAAAGAACCTAATGTTAATTTATTTTCTCAATAAATATTTGGTGAATATCCACTATGCCAGACACATGGAAAGTGTGTGAGAAATTAGTAAGCAAAACAAATAGCCCTGTCCTGTGGAAGTTACATTCTATGGGGAGAGAGACAGACAATAATCGTGACAAGTAAATTACACCTCCTTAGAAGATGTGATGCACGCTGTGGGAAACCGCAGAGCAGACAGGGTAAGTGCGGTTGGAGCAGGGAGGCAAGCTGCCATTTTAAGGGAATCAGAGAGGGCCCCGAGAAGGTGGCCTTTATTTGAGCAAAGACCTGAAGGAGCCACGGAGACATCTAGGAGAATCGCATTCCAGGCAGAAGGGGCACCGGTGCAGAGAACCAAAGGCGAGAACATGCCTGGAAGGGTGGTGTGGGCAGCTGGACGCTAGGAGACTGGGCACTCAGCAGTGGCTGGGTTGACCGGGGTGTTTGTGGAGAGTCTGAGGATCTCAGCTGGTTTTCCAGGTTGCCTAGTGAATTCTGGCTCAGAACTTATTGTGCAAGCTAAGATAATTTATCCAGGTTTTGAACCCTGACCTTCTTCCTTTTGGGGACTTTTAAAGTCAATTTCCTGAATGTTAGTTGTAAAGATTTCCTAGTCAAAGGTTAGTTGAGAGAAGCAGATTCCATAGCAGAAGAGTCCTCGTTTGAAATGCCAGTGGGAATGTTGAAGGAAGCCTGGTAGTAGTAATAAACGAAATGGAGGTGAGGCAGGATCTGTGGAGACATCAGATGAGTGAAGTTACTGCCATCTATGTAGAACCATTGTTTTGTGGTTATCCTTAACTTTATAAAAAGGAATAAAGTTATGCTTAAGAAAAGATCTTTTCTATGTACATATAAAGTGCAATAATTTTTTTTGAGAGAAGGAGTTCTAAAACAGGGAACAAAATTTTAAATACCTTTATGAAGATAATTTCCTGGCTAGTGACTTTCATCTACTGAGTTAAAAAAGAAATGAGCATGTATGCAGAGGAGCTTCGTAGGGATTTTGTTGAGTGTCTGCTATGGGGAGAGCCTTGGCTGCATGGGCTTCCAAAAAACCAAAAACTCACATGGCCGCTGCCCTAAAAGAGCTTCTGGTCTAATTGGGCACAGAAGAAACACGCGTAAAGCAGGGAGGTGTCTTTGTAACCAATACACACAGCATTCACAGGAGCAGAGTCCTGGAATTGTAGAGTGGACATCCTGAGTGAGCATCCGTCCATTCATTCTACAGATTTTTACTGGGCGTCTACCAGATGAAGACATTGTTGAAAAAAAGTCTAGATTTTTTTCTTTGGGGTCATAAAAGTACCATGCATTTTGGAAGAGCTGAGGAAAGATAGTCCAGGATCAGAGAGATGAATTGGACAGACTTGGGAGTTGAGTCTGTGTTTCTACCACCAGCAATTTTTTTCCTGTCCAGAGCTCAGAGTTGTCGGCAAGTTGCCACTGTGTTTCTGGTTTCTGGCAGTTGGGTTCATTTGCTTCACAATACTTTCCTGTTGTTTTTTTGCAGCAAACCAAAGAGAGAGTGAAGCTATTGATACAGCTGGCCGATGGCTTTTGTGAAAAGGGGCATGCCCATGCAGCAGAGATAAAAAAATGTGTTACTGCAGTGGATAAGAGGTACAGAGATTTCTCACTGCGGATGGAGAAGTACAGGACCTCTTTGGAGAAAGCCCTGGGGATTTCTTCAGATTCCAACAAATCGGTAAATTGTTTTGTGTGAGCTGAATAAATCACGATGTTCTTCCTCGTGTCCTCTTTGTTGATTTAATGAAGCTCATTAACTCTTTTATTCCACAGAGTAAAAGTCTTCAGCTAGATATAATTCCAGCCAGTATCCCTGGGTCAGAGGTGAAACTTCGCGATGCTGCTCATGAACTTAATGAAGAAAAACGGAAATCTGCCCGCAGGAAAGAGTAAGCCGGTCTTTAAGAACCTTCCAGGATTCACTGAAAAAAATGAAGACACTGTCACTTGGACAAACGTGCTAGCTTCTGTGTGTCCTCTGAAACCAGAGAGCATTAATACTTTTTGTTGCTCTGAATGTGCTTAGTTTTTGCAACACAAACTCCATCATGTCCGCTGTCTCCTTATCACCTGATTCAGAAACAGTCTTGTTGTTTTTTATCCCTGTGCCCCCATTTCATATGGGGTTGACAAATTGTTATAGTATCATTTGTCGTCCATAGGTCATGAGTAATAATGCTAAAGAGAAGAAATTAATAAGACAAGTGGAAGTGTTTGAAAGTTGTCAATTAGTAAACTATACTAGATATTAATAAAGACAAAAAATTGCTCTAAACCAGTGGTTCTCAGTCAGGAATTTTGTCCCCTGGGGGACATTTGGCAATGTGTGGAGACATTTTTGGTTGTCACACAGTGGGGAGAGGGCAATGCTACTGGCATCTAGTGGGCGGAGACCAGGGATGCTGCTCAGTGTCCTACAGTGCACAGGACAGCCCCCCAGCAAAGCGTTGTCCAGCCCCGTGTGTCAGTAATGCCGAGTTGAGAAACTCTGGTCTGGAGGAACCTCAGCAAAATTTTTTCCAAAATGTTTTTTCCTTTGAATTGGTAGCCGGATACTATTATGGTTCTATCTATTCTTGATTTAATTCTCCAAAGCACATTACTGACTAATGCTTTTAAAACCACCTTATGGTTTCATAAACCATAAAAGTAAGTAGTTAAAACAAGCATGTATCCTGACTGTGAACTGAAGTGTTAGTCGTCTTCCTCTGTTTCAGGTTCATCATGGCTGAGCTGATTCAAACTGAAAAGGCTTACGTAAGAGACCTCCGGGAGTGTATGGATGTAAGTAAGTTTTTTTGCTTGTTTATTTAGATTGAGTATAATCTTGCTACTTGTTCTTACCTACTGGTAATTCTTAAAATAATCACACTTTTTGTTGTTCTTTTTGAGATTTAAAGTGTGCCTAAGCCGCCAGTTCCGTGTTGCTGCGCTTCGGTGAAGTTCTAGGCTTGTTTTTGCTCATTACAGAGATGATACAGCATTAATCCGCTCATTCCATTTATCACATGATGGCCTGGCTGACATCCTCTGTGAATAGAATTTTACAGCAGCTTCAGAGAAATGTGCCTACTAGTTATGATCAGCAACTCATACTTAGTAGTTGAATGAATATTTGTTGTAACTCTGTGGAGTGGGTTAATTCCAAAATTCGAAGCTGGGAATAGGTTTAGAGATGAGAAGTGTGGGATATTCTCAAGTATCAGTAGCAACTGAGGGGGTTTTTTAGAAAAGTTTTTGTTGTTGTTTTGTAAAAGATTCCATTCTTAAGATACATTTTCATTTATACATTAACTCTGGATATGTAATTACAGTGTCAGAAACAGCTGTTTCTTGAAAATTTGTTGTCGGTTTTTGCCTAATTCCTGTTTCCCTCCTGGCCAGACCTACCTGTGGGAAATGACCAGTGGAGTGGAGGAGATCCCACCAGGCATTGTCAACAAAGAGCTCATTATCTTCGGGAACATGCAGGAAATCTACGAGTTTCATAACAAGTGAGTGGCTTTATCTTTGCGGAGCTAGTTACTCTTGAAATCTGTATACAGTGCAGGAGTGTCGTAGCAAGAGATAAAAGTTTCCAGTTGAATTAAGCATAGATTTCAGTGGTTTTGTTGAAATTTGAATGAAGCCTGTCGGACTTCCTTCACGATGACTGACATTCTGGAGACTATTTTAATACAGATTCAACTTTATATTTGTACTTACTCTCTTTAGAAATAAGATGAGGAAAACTGTGAACACTATTTCTGTAAGAACGCTAACTTCCCTCAAGCTGTGTCATCAGCTGCTACGTCAGTTACTTCTTAGAGTTAAAGAAAGAAGAGCTCTCCATGGGCTGCTGGCTGATGTTTGGTCTTTTCTGTAGGAGGGAAGAGGGCACTGAGGACAGAACAGATGCGTAGTCTGGCCAAAATAAGATGGACTTTCGCTTGGCCACAGGAAGCACTTCGTTTTATTTTTAAGATTAAAAAAAAAAAGCGGCAGAAGTTCCTTTAGGTAGAGGCTGTGCAGCTCAGTGGCCTATGGTAAGGCGATGCTGTGGCCGGAGCTAGGGGTCCTCCTCACTCCCCCACCCCACCCCAGCAAAAGACACTAAAATCTAATTGCGTTCTTCTGATCGAGTATTTACATCTCTAAATTATATCCTTAGCAACTAAACATAGCACTTGCCCAGAAGGAAGCTGCTAGGTTAAATTTTCTATTAGAAGGTGTTTAAAGGCTAAACTGGTTAGCTGTTTGAAAGTCGTAATAACTTACCCTAGTTAACAGCTGCACATTTTGTTAAATCTTAAAATCCAGAGGGCACAGATTTCTCACTGCACTTGATTAAAATGATGAAATTCAGGCATGAGCGGAATTCATGGTATGCATGGTCTGATTTCTGGTATATCTCCCTAGTAAAATGTTTTAAAACACCTTAATAATGTGATAACGTTTTTATTCCCTGCAGCATATTCCTAAAAGAGCTGGAAAAGTATGAACAGTTGCCGGAGGATGTTGGACATTGCTTTGTTACTTGGGTAATGAGACCTCAACTACTTGTTCTCTCACAGTTTTTTGAGGCTTTGAAGGAAGTTAGAAGGAATATTCTTCTTTTATGTCCATCTTCTACTGGTATCTGCATACAGAGAAACGGACTTTGCCTCAAAGAGTTACACTCTCTAACTAGTTATTAACGTGGAATGAGCTTTTTATTGGCAGTCGAGATGGTTTGAAATAGAGCATTCAGTGTGTCGGGCCTCTGTGGCCCTGGGGATTCACAAGGAAATGAGCACACAGCCCTGTCTGGAGGAGGGGTGGGGGATCACCCAGTCAGGAGGGAGGCAGGGGAGTGGCCTGGTGGCCGCGCTGCGCCATCTAAGCCTCTGCTGCCAGGTTTGCGCACACCGTGGTGGGACGAAAGAGGACATGCCCAGCCCCGACTGTGTGTGTAAGATCAGCAGGATGTGTTTCATTTTAATAACTTTCTTTATAAAGTAGGGTTTCTTTTATTTGGAGCTTAAATTTTCTTAATCCACACAGCTTCTTTTCTATATAAAAGCCTATCATATTTTGGCTTATTGCCATTTGAAAGAGACATTCTAAATTGTTTTTGTTTATAGGCAGACAAGTTTCAGATGTATGTCACATATTGCAAAAATAAGCCTGATTCCACTCAGCTGATATTAGAGCATGCAGGATCCTACTTTGATGTAAGTAATAGATTCCTGATAAAGCTGTGATTTTCTAAGTTGTATTTGGTGTACATAAAATGCAACATTACTCAGAACTTTCACCTAATCGATGGTACAATGTTTTATTTTCATTTTTATCTGTCACATTTATGGTGGGATAGTCTTATGTTTTCTTCTGTTTTCGAAAGATCCTTCTCAAGTATTGCAAGCTGTATACCTGTAAGAAATTCAAATTTTAATATGTACATATGTGTGTATATATGCCATTACTTAACTATTTATATATCATCATTAATTTTTTACATGTAATATAATGTGTAGAAGGTATAAACTATTAAGCTTATTTTCCCTTCTATAAAACAAAAATAATTTTGAATTGTTTTTGATCATTTATTTTTCCCATTTTAATTTCACAATGTTATTAATTTCCAAAAGTGGCCCACCAGTACAGTTTTACAAATAGTGCTGTAACAGCCATGACCGTTGGGAGGTTCATTAATTATATTCTCATTGGTGTAAACGTAGATGTAGGGCATCGTTTTTTTGAAAGATATTACAGGGAGGTTATTTAGTACAAAAGGGGATGGAGCCTTATGCTGTAACATACAGAATGCTTTTGGGTTTCCAGAACCCAGTCAGATTTTGCCAAATACATCTTGATTGAAAGATAAGGTACTTTTGAATGTTAATATCTGGTGCATAAGGCTGCAAGAATACTAGACTTGTTTCTATCTTTACGCATCACTGCCTTTGTAAGTATGAAGTCTGCTCCCAGCCTAGTGCTGCCTTTTCTTTTCAGTATTTCACACGACTCAGGGTCTTTGCCATTAGAGGAAACCCAACACCATGGCTGCATGCCGAGTTAGAATTATTTAAGGCCTATGCATTGAGAGCATGTGGCACCTTTACTATTTGGAATCAAAGCCATTGAAACAACCCGTGTGCCCTAAAACATCTTTAAGAATAAAGGAAATCATGCTTGTCTAACTTAGAGATTTCACAAATTACTTGCCTTCAGTATTCATTGTACAGCCTTTTTGCAAGTCTACTAGGGGCTCATTCAACTCACTGCGCTTGGTCATAGGTGCTTAGCGTAGAGTGGTAAATAACAGAGACGGTGCCCACCTTCATAGAGAGGAATACAAAAGAGCAAGTATGTTATTGCATGTGAACAACTTAATCACAAATACTAAGGAGAAATCATGGCCTTAGATATGCCTCTGACCAATGAGCTGGATCCTTTTACCCCTGATCCTTTGCCCCTCTCCCATCCAAAGTAAAATTTTAGAAGCAAAGAAGGTTTCGTTAATATTCTAACAGCCTTTTAGAAAAAGGGAACATAATTATTTCAGCAGGATTAAACCTTTGTCAGATATTTTGGAAGAACGCTGTGATTTTGTAGTCATTTTTGAATAGTGTAACCCTCTGATAAGGTAATAAGGATCTCAACAGAAACAGTGAGATTGGTGTTTAGAAATCTTGGAGATGTGTTTCTGAAAATGTTATTAAAACAAGGTATTAAAAAGATGTTACGATGTCTTTCAAATGTATTGTGGCATATTCACGAGATGGAATACTGCTCAGCATTATAAAGGGATAAACTCTCGATACATTAACAACTTGGATTAATCTCCAGAAAGTGGGCTGAAAGAAGCTGGACATTAAAGAATACATTCCATGTGATTCTTCTAATGTGAAATTCTGGAATGTGCAGAACTACTCTGTGGGGATAGAAAGCAGAACAGGGCTTGCCTCTTGGAGGCGGTGGGGGAGTGGGAAAGGGAAGTGACTGGGTGGGGGCGTGAGAGACCTTTCTGTGATGTTGGAAATGATCTGTATCTTGGTTTGGGAGTTGGTTATATGTGTGTTAACATTTGTCAAAAGTCATTGACCTGTGTACTTAAGATCCGTGCATTATACTGTATGTGAAAAGAAATCTTTCAGATGTGATGTTAAATTATGAACATATGCATCATAATCATAAATCCCACATTTTTAAACAACTGCAAATTGAAAAGAAACTTTTAAAACTATATTTCTGATCTGGAAGCTGGAAGAAGAATTATCAGGTTTTTTATTTAATCTGCTTGACTCTTGGGTGACAAGTCCTTTGGTGATTCCCGCAGCCGGCCCTCCATAGGAAGTGCTGCCACATGAATCGTGGTCACGTCTACTCTTCCTGGCGAGCCTAATCAAAGAGACGAACAAGTTGAAAATACCAAGATGGGGGTGGTTTCTAAATCTAATTTGAAGCATAGAATATCGGAAGATAACCTTTTTTTGAAAAATTTCTGAGAAGAATGCTAAGTACTAAGATAATGCAAATATGGTAGGTTGGTGTGAAAATTCTGGGCTGGAAGATAGTTGAATAATGAGAGCAGGTAGGAGAGAATCCTTGATAGTGTAGGAATTTGTTAGTGAGGAAGAAGGAAGCCTCTGGTAGGGAGGGTCGGGCTGTGGGAAGGGGCGTGCCTGAAGCTTCAGGAGCTGCCAGTGGCAGAGAGGGCAGGTCCTATCCCTGAGTCGGTGGCAGGCACCACTGCCAGCCCCAGGGACAGCAGAGCACGGTTGTGGCTTCTCCTGTTGGCTCTCTGCGCGTGAGAGCCCATCATGAAGAGTAAATGCTGATCTCTTTTGTGTTCAAAGTGATAACTTGGCTGACATTTATTATTTTTATGTTGAGTATATTAAAAGAATCAATAGTGACTTCCATTTTATATTTACAGAGAAATAGTGATACGTGTGTATTCATCTTGGGGGTAAACAGATGTAAATTTTTTGTTTGTGCAATCTAATTTATCCAGTGATATATATTTATATATATAAACAAATTTTTTTTCTTAATTCAGGAGATACAGCAGCGGCATGGATTAGCCAATTCCATCTCTTCCTACCTTATTAAACCGGTTCAGCGAATAACGAAATATCAGCTCCTTTTAAAAGTACGTATGAAGACTCTTCAGCCTGCAAAATTTTATGAATTGTAGACATTACTATTTTGACACTCTTCTATTTATGCAGAGTACCCTGAATTTTTGAAATAACACCTAGCAAATTAATTGTATTTCTTAATTCATTGCTATTTATTACCTGACTGATTTCTCAGTGCAGCAGGTAAATAAGTTAGCCTCACAACAATGCAGGTCTGCAGGGGTGGAGACTAGCCTCCGAGGGTGAGGGACGTGCCAAGACTCATCACTGGATCCCTATTATCTGGGCTCAACTCTGAACCCAAATAGGGCTGATCCCAGGTTTTCCACTAAATCCATGAAGAACTCGCCTCGGGTAGCTTCCTCTCTGTTGTCTCTAGTCATTTGTCACACACGTTTTTATGGAGCATATTGCTTACAGAAATCACAAGTATTTGAGTAACACTGACCTCTGCTTTTTCTTGGTTATGAATGATTGTTATTAAAAATCACACTTGTGAAAATCTAATAACAATTTGTCTTGACAATAGAATGGTAAAGAAAACTTAGAATTTGTGATAAGAGTTATTACAGAATTTATTACATATAATACACATTTTCTTGACTACAAGAAAAATAATTTACAACTTCTGATGATTTTACCCTACCATTTCATTGACTGATGAATGTTATTAAGCATTACCATCCATTCATCCCGATAACAATATTTTAGGAATCTGACTATGTCCCCAGTTCAGTCCTAGCATAGTAATAGGAGGTGATGATGTATTTTTCTAGATATAAAAGAAATACAGAAGTTTGAGTTATGAATGCCTGAATCTTTTCTTTACATTCTGTTAATAAGAAAAATCTAGAAACATTAAAAAGTGGCTGCATTCTTTTGTGAAAATGATACCATCATGGAACTTTTCTATTGGACAAGCTCTCCTGCACTTCTGTATCAAAATCCCACTCAATGATGTTATGACTGTCACTACAGAAATGGTGGTTGTTGTAAATGTGAACTAGAAGTCAGGGAGCCAAGTTGTTTATCTTCACATTTGCCCTTTGCTTTCTAATTCTGCAAAGGCAATTTACCTCTTGTTTTCCTCAAGATTTAAGAATTTCGGGGCTGGCCTGGTGGCATAGTGGTTAAGTTCGTGCGCTCTGCTTCAGCAGCCCGGGGTTCACGGGTTCGGGTCCCAGGCACAGACCTACGCCAGTCATCAAGCCATGCGGTGGCAGTGACCCACGTACAAAATAGAGGAAGACGGGCCAGGTCTTAGCTCAGGGACAATCTTCCTCAAGCAAAAAGAGGAAGATTGGCAAGAGATGTTAGCTGAGGGCCAATCTTCCTCACAAAAAAAAAAAAGATGTAAGGATTTCGTTTTTATCATGTGGTTCTACTCAAGATCTCTTCCTCAGTGGGCTCACGTTGTCAGTCACTATTAAACTGGTGCTTTAATTTCTAAACCTGACTTCATTCTGCCTGGGTTTCTTCAAGAGAACAGTAGTAAGCTATGTTGAGCTCCCCAATGAGGAACATTTTCTGCCAGTGACGTTAGTACATTGCATTTTTAAAGCACTTTTTCTCAAGCTGCTCGGAATAATAGCTAAACACCATCTGGTCATGAGTAAAGGTGCTCGTCTGGTAGCTGAGTTGCTCTGACTCATCCAGTGTGAGACCAAAGCTGACTGCAGCATCATGTCCGTCTTTTGTTGAATACGGGGACACAGAAAGCCATTGTTACTGTTACTGATTGGTAATAATCATTAATACACTGGTAAGAAAATACCTTGCCAATATGTGCCAAAAAAATTGGCCATGAAAACCCTGTGAAGAGCAGCAAGCGTTGCCCGATAAGGCGCCAGAAGGTGGGGGGTGGTGCCAAAAGACCCGACAGGGTTCCGTGCGGCCCTACGGGGTCTCTAGGAGTTGGAATCAACGCAACAACAGAAGGAAACAGAGCCCACCAGAATGTGAATTTGTTGTCCCTGCTATCATTCATTTAATAATGGATATTCCTCTAAGGAGATCTGGGATGTAATTACGCCCAGGGAGGTGTGATTCAATCGTTAGCACTTTTCTGAACATCCTACACACAAAGGAGAGCACTTAACTGTGGACGCTTGTGCGTGATGCTGTTCCTGCTGCATGATGTGTGGTTCCAGGTAGATGGGACATCTTGTGAATGGCATCAGCGATTTCAGAATCACGCTGGGATTGTGTGGCATAGCAGTACTAGTTGGACTCTCGCATGACCTTCAGATATAACCAGTAGCAGATTATGCTTTGCTATGCTAATTAAATATTTTTATTTATCATTTCTGAGGCTTAGTAGTTAACGTGTACACTAATTTCATCTTAAAATATGACTCCATGTGAAGAAACGTCCTGATTTGAGCAGGACAAACGTTTCCATCCTTTGGATAAAGAGGCAGTAATTCATTTTCATGAGACTGTATGCCCAGTTGACCACTGTCTGTTTTTATCTTGAAAATCATGGATTTTCATAAACTCATTTCTGCAAAGATCTTGTGGGTGGAGCATTTTGCAGTCTTTGGCTCGTTCATGGTGTTGGTCTTCTACAGGAGCTGCTCACGTGCTGTGAGGAGGGAAAGGGGGAGATTAAAGATGGCCTGGAGGTGATGCTCAGTGTGCCAAAGCGAGCCAACGACGCCATGCACCTCAGCATGCTGGAAGGTAACGGAGCTCGCCACGTCCCCCGACGTGCATTTGTACACTTTCCACTGACACTGTTTGTAAGTGGATTTCCCACACCCCGAAAATCTCGGCTTCATGCCTCTCTGTTTAGTTAGGAGTTAAAGAGTTTAGATGTGAATGCCGTCTTTTATAAAGAATTGATTTCATTGCTTCCTTTAAGGATCACATGAATGCTTCTACCTCATTAAAAGCCTGTCCTCGTCCCTTAGCTGGAGAGTGGGTTCTCCACACTCTGAACCCCACCCAGTAGGACTTTCCGTTGCTTGCCTTCGACTACCTGGTGTTAGAGGTGTTAGATGGATGGAAGAAGGGTGGACAGATCAGTCCCCCATGATTATAAGCTTAAAAGAGCTTGTTGCTTCCCCATCTCTATGTCCATTGCATCACTTGCTAGAGCCTTGAACATAGCAGGTACCGCATACCTGCTTATGCAGCTGAATGTGGTGCATGACATGGTAAAGAGAGAATCAGATAAATATGCTTAAAAATTATTGTCGCAAGTATAATCTCCATGAATTCTTCTGTTTAAGAAAGCTATTTTTGTGTTACAGAGCTTAACTGTTATTATCAGGTTACGTAGAATTATTAACAAGAAGTAACCTGCCCCTGATGCTTTTGCTGGCCTGTATCATGATCTGTAGCGTTGAGCAGGATACTAGTTAAGGCAAAAGTGCTGCTGTTTGTAATAGAGACCCACAAATTAGAGGCCAAGCAAGACAGCTCTTTCTTCCCCTGAAGTAGAGTCCTGAGCGGGTGTGGCAGCCGTTCGTGATGTCATCGAGGATTCAGGCTCTGCTCTGTCTAGTTTCTCTCTACTCCTTGGATGTTTTCTGGTTGGCTAGGTTCAGGCTATGTCAAGACCTTGTGAACATTCCATCTAGCGGAAAGAAAGTGGGGAAAGGGGGGAAACTGCTAGAAGGGCAGAAACTAGAAGCTGTACACATGAGTCTCCCCACATGGCCTTAGCGTGGGTTCGTGGCTGCTCCTAACTGCAGAGGGGGCTGGGAAATGTAGTGCTTATTAGAGCAGCCACGGCGGGGGCTTCTGCTATTAGAAGAAGGGAGAGTAGAGGTTGGGGAGAACTAGCAGCCCCTGCCCCAGGTATGATACCACTCTGTTAAGCCCTGGTTGCTTCAAGTCCACACCACGGGCCACTTCCATGGAGAGATGAGCGACAGTGAAAGCCAGCCAGTGGCCAGAGGGTGACTGATTCCCATGAAGAATTTTGCATTCAAGGAGGGGAGAACTCACCAAGGACAGTAGCCAGGGACATCTCCCAGAAAGAAGGCTAGACCAGGGCCTTGAAGAAAGGCTGGGACTTTGGCAGGACATCTGGGCAGGGTGTTCTTGGCTGGGGAAGCAGAAGATGCAGGCTGAAGTAGGTGATGCCCTGGGGGAGAGGCAGTGAGGAGGAGGGGGTTTCTGGACGGAGGAGGTGGTTTGTGTGCTGGATGCTATGAGCGAAGGCCGAAGAGAAGTAGGGAGTTAAACCAGCTCTCAGATAGTGGGAATACCACCCTGAGGAAATAGAACTTACAGAATAATGCCATGAGGAATCGCTGCATTTTTTTGAACGAGGGAAAATATATGCCAAGTCATGTTTTAGGAAGAATTATCCTTTGTTGACAGGTCAGTGCTGGGGGCACTGGAGTCAGGGGCCCAGATGGGAAACTCTAATCTGAGATTTAATTGATGGGCATTTTACAAATGTTTAAATCGTCGTAATGCTGTCTTGTGCGTTACTTTTTATTTTCTTTCAAATTGATTATGCCTCCTTTTTCCATGTTGCCTGCAGGGTTTGATGAAAATATCGAGTCTCAGGGAGAACTCATCCTGCAGGAATCCTTCCAAGTGTGGGACCCAAAAACCTTAATTCGAAAGGGTCGAGAGCGGCATCTCTTCCTTTTTGAAATGTCCTTAGTATTTAGTAAAGAAGTGAAAGATTCCAGTGGGAGAAGCAAGTACCTTTATAAAAGCAAATTGTTTGTAAGTATAGGTGTTCAGAAATGTAAGCTTAAAGATAACACAATTGCAACTTTTTTGGACATAGAAAAAATTATCATTTGTTGCCTTTCAATTTAACCTCTCAAATTATCCTAAAATGTGAAAGTCTGAAATTGTCGTTTTCATCTTCTTCAGTGAAATTCTCTGACCACCTTGCGTCCACTAGAGGGCGCTCCTGAGTTTGAGCTTCACTAGACTTAGAAACTTGCTTTGTCTCAATTCCATAGAATCTAACTGCAAGATAAGAAAACACTTTGCAAGTGAATTTAAACCATGTTATCTCCGGTGTGCCTTAACGAGCTTGATAAATAAACTGATCATATCAGACTATAGTTAAGTAAGTTCTCATATCATTATAATTAATTTTTCCTTCACCAACATTGGAATATACTTAAGCAGTCTTACTGGGTGGGTCCCTGTGGGCTCTTAATGATGAGATTTGATTTTTTTTTGTTGTTAAAAATAAGTTTATAAAAAATAAATAATAAATTTATGGTACTTTACAATAGCACAACATGATTATTAGAGAAAATACATGTAAACAAAAATAGTTTTAAAGGTCCACAACCCGCCTATCTAGAGACAGGTACCCTTGAGTGCTTGGTGGATACAGCGATGGATTTGGATTCTTATTTAACTTGTCAGTCTACTTCCTGGCAAGAGAAACATACATGGTATATGTAACAAGCCCAACCAGTCTCTCTTATAAAACCATGTCAGCTCTCAGAAAAGACTCAGGCAAAGTGTTGTCCTCCAGGTCCCCGTACTTCCGTCTTCCCTCAGTGGGCCATATCTCAGGGGGGTATCAACACAGAATTGCTGGGCAAGGTCCAGCAGGGGGAGGATTGGGCAAAACTAGGGAAAAACTCACCATCAGAGAAAGAATAGAAAATGCAATAGCACTGGGTTTCTTCTTTACACAGGTGTGGGTGATCACTTATGAATATTGGTAGATATTTGAGATTTGGACAACTTATACATTATACATTTTTATGATATCCGTATATTAATCAAAGTCCCAAAGTAGTAAAATACTCCCAAGTGTAGAAATCATCTTAATAATAATCTGGAATTTTCAAGTTCAAACTAATGATTTTCATAGCATTTCTTGGCTTACATCCTATTTGAGATTGTCTTTTGGATCACAGCCCACCTTACATCATTTTAGATCATATTCTAACTGGAAGGAAACAAGACAGCATTGCTGGCTAGTAATTTCACTAGCTGGCTTTAATCTATCCTTAGAGACCAAGCTGGTCTGATTTAGAAGCTGATAGATCTTCACTTAATTTATCTTTCGAAAGTTAGGTTTCCCTCAGAGGCCACCTCTGGGGCTATAGATTATGAATCACTTCCTCTGCTAAAGGGGCGAGAATGCATTAGGGGTGAACTTGATTGTGGGGAGGGGCTGAAGATGCTGACCTTCATCTACACTCTTCCATGTTCTGCATGTTACAACTGCATATATTACTGAGAGAAATTTTGTCTCTTAGCCCTTAATAGTATTGGTGAAATACTAAAAATTACTACTGTTGATAAACAAATTGGAAAATTACTGAGCTGTTAAAACTTCATTTGCCGTCTGTGAATCTCCTTCATTAATGCTGAAAATGCATGGTGGCAGCTCTTTTGCAAGTAGGACAGACTCATTTTGTTGTTTATGAGGTTGAAAGTAGTCAACTCTTGATTTTCCAGATATTAGGGTTTTCAGATATTTTGGCTTCCCTCCTCTGGATTTGCTTGTTGACCTGCATCAGGGTCTCCAGTAGAGGTGCTCAGAGGAGGTGAAAGAGATGAGACCAATCATATTTAGCCTAAACACAAAATGTCCTCATTTTAACTAAAGTGAGATCTAAGGATTACCTGTCAATGTAAACAAACTATGTTGTTATAACCCAGCGTGACCACAAGTCACCAAAAATGGTTTTCGTGGTCTCTGTTCTTTATCCTGCCAGAATTTTACTGTTGCCTAATTATATAATTGTCTCTTCATGCAGACCTCAGAGTTGGGTGTCACAGAACATGTTGAAGGAGATCCTTGCAAATTTGCACTGTGGGTGGGGAGGACGCCAACTTCAGATAATAAAATTGTCCTTAAGGTACGTTTATTCGAAGATTGGGAATGTGCTGTGTATGGTTTTTACCTATTATTGAAACCTGTTGGTTTTCATATCATTTTATTTGTTTCTTTTGTGTTGTTTGGATTGGTGATTGCCACAAAAAGAATAGCGGAATAAATTCAGTTTGGTATCTAGTGATGAAATAACTTGAGCTAAACTTTTGCTTGCCTACTAAAAGATCAAATGGAGAAAAGTCGTTTTAAACCTCTCCCATTGTTCCTGTCTTAAAAAGAATTAGTTGATTCCATGAGAGATGCAGGAAGTTGAAGTATAGAAGCAGGGAGATAGGACCAACAGCTCCCTTTGCACACTTGACTTTTGGTTTCCAAAGGAAAATAGGCCCTGATGAATTTGTGAGGGTCTTTGATGGTTTCGAGTCTGAACATGCCAGGAGTCTTGAGAGGGCCCTTTCTAGTTTGGGGGCAGAAAAAAGAGGGGGATAATTATCACATACAGGGTTTGATAATGTTGTGAAGTATTGGAAAGCTCTAAGGGTGCTTTTGGGTATGTAGTCTTTGGGGAAGGGATGTATCTTTGATTTGAACTGTATTTTGATTTTACTAACCTCTCCTAGGAGTGGCAGAGGGCTCTAAGTGTGTCTTATATACTTCCCTCCCTCTGTGTTTGAGAAAATACAGATGGAACTGTCTTTTTGAGCTGTCTGGAAAGACCATAAGCGACTTCAGGATATAT
Organism: Diceros bicornis minor; assembly: GCF_020826845.1. NCBI lineage: Eukaryota > Metazoa > Chordata > Mammalia > Perissodactyla > Rhinocerotidae > Diceros > Diceros bicornis. The sequence continues at coordinate 50,163,399 of NC_080759.1, read as the reverse complement.
TTGGGGGAAGATGTAGCTAAAGATTTGTAGAATATTGGGAGACAAGCCAAAAACTTAATGGAACTCTGGTGTATGAACTTGCATGTCAGCGATTTTGTCTCTTACATTCCTTTTAATCTCTCTACGGTATTTCCAGCAACTACGAGTTAGTCAACGGTATGCTGCTCTTGTAGAGCTTGTACTTTAGTGACCGCTGACTGTGGAAGCCCTTGTGTTTCTAAAGTCTTTATCCACATGAAAATGATGGATTGTTTTGCAATGAATATATGATTTTGAAGCCAGTATGTTCTTGTTAGTACTGGCATAAAGCCCTATGAAATATAAATTACACTGATAGCTAAATATTAGATAACGGAACTTTTCTAAGGCATAAAATTTTTAAATATGCTCAAAACCTTAAAACTTCCAACTTATGTTAAGTCTTTATCTAGATTAGCTGCAGTGACAGATGCCAAAAGATGCATCTGAGAAATAGTGCCAGATATTTTAGCCAGATGTGGACTACTTGCATTTAGGACGTAGTAAAATGCTCATGATACAATTGAAGAATAAGACTTCTTGTGGGCTTTCCTAGTAAAAGTTTTCTGAGGAATTTTGGTTAATATTTTTCTGACTTCCAAGGAGAAACTAAAGGAAATGATGTCCTCATTAATTTCAGAGATTGCTTTGTGGCAATGGTGGTAGTGATGGTGGAGATGGTGTAGACGGTGGTGGTAGTGGAGATGGAGCAGGTAGTGGAGGTGGTGGTGGTGGTGGTGGTTATGATATAGTTGACGGTGAGAGTGTAGATGGTGGTGGAGATGATGGTGATGGTGGAGATGGTGTAGACGGTGGTGGTAGTGGAGATGGAGCAGGTAGTGGAGATGGTGGTGGTGGTGGTCATGATATAGTTGACAGTGAGAGTATAGATGGTGGAGGAGATGGTGTAGACGGTGGTGGTAGTGGAGATGGAGCAGGTAGTGGAGATGGTGGTGGTGGTGGTCATGATATAGTTGACAGTGAGAGTGTAGATGGTGGTGGAGATGGTGTAGGCGGTGGTGGTAGTGGAGATGGAGCAGGTAGTGGAGATGGTGGTGGTGGTGGTCATGATATAGTTGACGGTGAGAGTGTAGATGGTGGTGGAGATGATGGTGATGATGGAGATGGTGTAGACGGTGGTGGTAGTGGAGATGGAGCGGATAGTGGAGATGGGGGTGATGGTGGTCATGATATAGTTGACGGTGAGAGTGTAGATGGTGGTGGAGATGATGGTGATGGTGGAGATGGTGGTGGAGCTTTTGGTGATGGTGGAGGTGGAAGCGGTGACAGTAATGGTGGTAACGGGAATGATGGTGATAACCTAATAGTTATAAAACAAAATTGTGGCCTTTTTCAACTCTTGGAATGGAGAATTTTATTCCTAAGTCCTTTCTTAAACAGATTTGAGACTACTGAGAGTATGAAACAAATTATCCCTTATCTTAGCCAAGTGGGACCTTTTACTTAGTACTTTCTCTGGGTTACCTTTCTCTTACTATTTCTGAAAAATTGGTACCTTTTTTCCTTGTTTAATTTCTTTAAAGTTAGGAGAATTACTTTCCATAAATGTAATGATCAATTTGCTCTACTTAAATCATGAGAATTTTCTTTATTTCTAAACCATAGTAACAATTTTCCTCAGTTGTCTCCAAACTCTGCCAAATGTTCTTTCTCAGATATTTCTCTTTGTTCAACCTCCCAAATATTTGTATCAGGCCTTTCAATTCCCACAGATCTCTCGTGTTCAAAGTTTTCCATCCTGGGACGCTTATTTCATGCACAAACTCCCCTGTGCCCTCATCACTCTGCCTCCTACCCCAGAAGAAGTCAGTGTTACTGCCATCCTGGCATCAGATCTGGCAGTGAGAGCAAGAAGCTCCTTTTATCCTTCGTTTATTTCCCCGTTACTGCCCCTAAAGAACTTTAAAGACACATCCTCCAGTTAAAACATTTTATTTAGAGAGAGATTCTCAATTTTAATTTCCTTTCCCAACATGGGCTTCGACTTTCCATTTTCAAAAACAAGGTAAACCATGAGAAAATGTTGGGTTCTCCTCCCTTCATGATCTCATCTATAATCCCACTGACGATTGTTTTAATCATTTACAGGGAATTGTGCTTATATCATAGGAGGTTGATGTTTTCCATAAGGAAATTAAAAACTGTTACTAAGGCCCAGAACACGTGAAAAGAAGAAAACCACCTCCTTTGAGGCACAGTCAAAGAAAAAAAAGTCTAGAAGAGTGATGCCATATGTGTTCATTCAGCAAATGCTTATTGAGTATCTGTGTGTCCTTTTCAGAGAATCTTTGCCCACAGTTGTGATGGAGCTGAGTGAATCCACCGTATGTAGTGGGCAGTAGGCTGCACTGGCTTATTCTAGTGGTGTAAACAGAGGCAGACAGATGCAGAGCTGGGGGATGGGCTCTGACAAACCCTCCCGGGAACTCCAGCTTCCTCACCTGCCAGCAGTGTGACATTGGGCACATTTCTGATGCGTCCACACCACAGTTCCTCATGTATAACATGAGGAAAAGGGAGGCCCCACAGAGTGCTTGTGGGAATGAAGAGAGGGTGCAGTGTGGAAGTGGTGGCAGCTGTTGTTCCCTGAGTCCAGGGGACAAGGCAGCAAGATACAGACGTTGGTTCAAGTTCCTACTGACGCTTTGCTGGCCACTGACCACTAGTCTTTGCCTAAATAGCCTCAAAGATGGTTTGGTTTGGAGGTGGCTGTGTTTTCATATTTACCCGGGGCTGCTTGAAAGGTCTTGGGGCTGGGAGTGATTGATTATTAGAATATTCAGAAATCTAGAATAACATAGATGCTATAAAATAAAAATGGTTTTGATGGAAAAAACATTCAAAATTAGAGTCATTTATTTGGTGGCAAATTAAACTAGGATGTGGTTGCTTTTCCACTGAAAAGTTAGTTGTAAAATGAGAAACCCCAGGAGCGCAGGAGACCCGAGGATGGTCAGTGCAGGTTCTGGGAAGGGCCCCTTCTGTGTCCTGACTGATTCTAACGCCTTGTTAAGGCTTCCAGTATAGAAAACAAGCAGGACTGGATCAAGCACATCCGAGAAGTAATACAGGACAGAACTATTCACCTGAAAGGAGCCTTGAAGGAGCCCATTCATATTCCCAAAACAGCCCCAGCAACGAGACAGAAGGGAAGGAGGTGAGTGCTCGGGGACTTGCTGGTAAATTTGTCTATTTAATAGGGTGGAAATGAGGCAATGTTAACTCACTGTTTTTCACAAGTATTTTGAGGAATATGTTTTTTTAAATACCATTTATATATAACATCATTCTTAGTAATGAAATTGCTTCCTCAAGATAAGAACCTCCTTGGGCTTGAAGTAAATGAAGGGCTGTGTGCAAATCCCAAGCGGTTGCCCTGTCCCACCCAAGTGTGAATTGGTGTGCGTGTGACTTTGCACAAGTTATAGCGCATCTAGACTTTTTGTCTCTCATTTTCAAAATGGAAATAATCATATCAACTGTATCTCAATAGTGTGAGAATTAAATGGAGTGATATGTGTTAGACCCTTGGCCCAGTGCCTCGCAGAAAGCCCGTGGTCAGTGCAGTGAGTGGTCCACCATCGTTAATGCCCCGGGGGCAGCAGCCATCACGCAGCCTGATTTGCACCTCTTGAAACAAATCTCTTATTTCTAGACAGACGACCTTTACCAGTCTGGGAAAACAGATTTAGCAGTGTCGGGAATTAAAAGTTTCTTTGTATCTCCAGGGATGGAGAAGAGCTGGATAGCCAAGGTGATGGCAGCAGCCAGCCTGATACAATTTCAATTGCCTCCCGGACGTCTCAGAACACGCTGGACAGTGATAAGGTGAGCTGCAACCCACGCTTGCTTTTGGAGGTGAATGAGCCAGTCTCTGGTCTGGTACGAAGCAGGCTCTTTCTATGTATAAATGACCGTTTCTCATCACCATTTTCAAACAGTGGCGATGTGCTGAGAGTGGTACCAGGATGTGGAGGCAGGGGCAAACACTTTGGGGTATCAGGGTAAGAAGATTTTAACCCTGAGAATTCAGGAAAAATCGCTTGCCCTTCCTAACGCAGTTGGGTGGTTTTCTATCAGGATGTTCTAGAGCAGTCTGTTTAAGCTTTTTTATTTTATGTTAAGTGGGAGAACCTATTACTTTAAATTAAATCTTACGGCGAGCACTGGTGCATGAAAGTGGAGCTGCTGATTGAAGCAGGGGCAGTGGTGTCCTCCCAGTTGGCCCTGAGGCACCTTCTCAGAACACAGGTGCAGTGGGCTGCAGGAAATGGCCCTGGATGGCCTGCACCAGTGCCGACCACTAGGAAGACAGAGCTGATTTCTTTCAAAAAGCTTCTGTGTAGGTAGGTACACCTTCTACAGAAGTGGCCTGGAGCATCCCATCGTCTGTCATGATAGAATCCCAAAAACCTACAAAATAAAATGACAGGAGAGTTGGGAATCCGGGCTTACGTGATGCACAAATGACCAGTCCTCTGTAAAAGCCAGTGGGGACATTCATCTCAGTGACGTCTTCTGTTCCTACCAAGATGAGCACCTGTTCTGTTTCTAAAACGCTAGACCAAATTCTCCAAAAAAGTTATTTGACAGTAAATAGGGGTTTCATTTAACTTGCCATCAGTTCAGAGTTGCTGAGTTTCTCACTGTCTGACGATGGCTATACTATACTTTCCTACGTGAAACCCTAGTCCTGATCATGAGACGTAGGAGTCTATTCTTTGCACGACGTTTCCACAGCCCCTATTCGCAGGAAGGAAGTGTCCTGACTTCACCGTGATTTGGAAACGATCCTAACAGGAGAGTCCAGTATCAGGGAGTTATTTCAGACGGCGAGTCTTACAGTCCCAGGCTTTGGTCTTTTCTCAGTTTTACAGAAGAATTCGTGCTATTTAATGTCGTTTCTAGGACAGATGTAAGTAGGTTTAAAAATACTACTCTCCTATAGTGATTTCACTTTCAAAATCCTTCTAGTTTCAGTAATTTTTTCTCATTCTACTTTTTGCATTCAGTAAGTCATAGAACTTAGAATGCTTAGAATAACAGGACTGGAGAATAAAAAGAATGTCTCATTTTATTTTGTTCAGACCTCAGAGTATTAGCACTCAGCACATATTTCTTGCCACTAGTAATAACGAGGAATAAGATAAATGACATGTTTAGGCATTTGGTCCCTAATAGCAACTCTCCCTGCTGCCCCACCCCATAGCCAGTTAGTTAAGAAAATAAAGTTTGAACTTGGAAACATTTCATTAAAGTAATTCTGATTATTTTCTTTAAAAAAAGTAATAAGGTGACTAAGTTGTCTAAATAGTCAGTTTACACATGACTTTCACCTGAAGGAAAAGTTGGACATAATAGCAGTTCAAGCTGAGGGGAATGGCCACCTTCATTCGTCCATTTAACAAACTCACTGTGGGTGAGCCTCCCCACTCCAGCCGTAGGTCCATCAAGTGCAGAATTCACATTCCAGATATACTCTCATGGATCTGGTCTAAGTTTACCTTAGAAATGAGTTGAAAAGTTCACTTAAAAAAATAATAAGTTATTTGAATGAAATTGCCAAAGAGATAAATGTAAAAGGTTATGCCTTCTGAAAGTTGTGTTAAGACTTTCCTGGAGGTTGGTCCAAGAAGAAAGGGTGACGTTGTTTCTTCAGGTGGTTTATGTGTAAATGGGTGGTGGTGGTAGTCAGGAAGTGGCCCGTGTCTAGTAATGGGCTCGTGCCTCTCCAGTTCCCCACTCTGAGGTGAAGGTGGCTGTGCCATGCCGTGCCTTCTGGCACGTAATGAATTCGGGTGCTAGCAGTCCAGTGCAGCGCTGGTCCCCGACATGCAGCTGACTAGAATTCACAGGGCAGTTGCCACAGATATAAGGCTGTATGCTCGAGTTAGGAACAGTGAAACTAGTTCTGCTTCAGATCTGTTAACAGCATAATAGGCTCATTTGAACTTGGAATCAAGCCTGCACAACTCCTGTAGAAAAACAAGCATTGTTCCTGACGGCTATTGCTGTTAAGACAGCAAATTCTATTTGTAGCCAATGAAGAAGAATAAATCACTAACAGAAAAGTATAGGTTTGCAGAAATTAATCATTTTACACTGGGAGTCTACTGGGATATTAGAATTTGTTAAGACCTGCCTATTAAATATTTTATCTATGGAGATAATTCAACCACTTCTGTTTACCTCATCTAATGTGTTAACTCTAAAGTTTATTTCTGTGGCTCAGATGTCCCTAAAGGGCCACTTCTGCGAGTGCAGCCATTCCTGCCTCCACCTGAGCTTCCCAGAGGCTCTTACTGTGCTCCTGGGTGAAGCTGTGACACCAGCCTCTCACTCAGCTGAACGTTCCCGTGACTCTAATGACACTCCAAAACTCAGTTTAAGTGGATGTACACACATTTCCCTTAATACCCCTCACTGATACCGGAGGTCCATAATAGGCTCAAAATCCAAAAAAGGGATGAAATGTCTTCCTAAGATCATAGAACTGCAACAGGTTATCTTCAGTTCCTGGGATCTGCATCTGGGATAAGAATAAACAGCGTGTGAGACTTAATAAAGATAAGTCAGAATTTGGAGTTTGGAGAGGACATACCCATTAGGCCTTATAAAAAAGGAGGTGCATGTTCTACACACATGCCTGCATCTGTGTGTCTCTGCTTTGGAAAGGTCTCCCTCTTTATACTTCTCTGGTAGAACATTCCAGGGTCAGCAGATGATTCAGGAGAATACATTTTGAAAATCAGGAATCTGCATCCTTTCCTGAGTCAGTTTATAAAATGCACTGTTTCTCTGAACTAGACCTAACTAGAAAACCCCCTTATCTCAATGGCAGTAATTCTTCATGTGTCTCGAGGTTCTTTCCACCCTCCGTATTTCAAGTTTAAACAACCTCTGATGACACGGGCAGATAGATCTGCCAAGGGAAATTACTTAACCATATTCTGCCTGTTTGACTTAATTTATGATGCCTGTTATGAGTTAGTTGTTATTGTGGAATTTGGTTCCATTTCAGAAACTGGGTGGGGGGTGTTTTTGACTCGCCCTCTCGGAGAATTCTTAAGGAAGAGTTATCTGCCCAGTGCTGTAGTAATTCTCAGATGAGGCGCGGGAGGTTGTGGAAGAGTCTGTTAGGAGGGGCTTCCAGAGGCGCCCTCTTTCCAGGGAGCATCGTCAGCAGGGCTAGAGCAGGCTGGTCACAGATAGAAACCACATGCCCCGCGAGCACATTTCCTTCTTTGAAAACATCAGTTTTAAAATATGCCATCTCTTTGTTCCAAAAGTGAGTTTAGCGCCAATTCTTGCCCATATCCATACTTATGCTGATAAAATGATTTTATGAAAATATAATTTGGGTTCCAAAGCCGTCAGGTGCTGTCCAGATTCTGCTCTCCTTTGTCCTGGGCTTGTCCTCTTGAGGTAGGGAGGACAGTGCTGAGCCAGCCTTCGGGGCGTCGAGGAGACAGGGAGGCTCGATGATCCTCAGGAGGCCGCCCAGCAGTGGAGAGCAATGCCAGAAACGGAAAGTGGAGTTAATTACCTGTCAATTTCTAGACCTTATTATTCCACCAGTGTGAATACGGAGCTAAATATTTTTAGTGTATTAAAGAAGCATTTTTAAACTTTTTCCCTCTATCTGCCTTATTAGCCTGTGATTTATTTCTGATAACAAATTTCTATTATGAGCAAAGTAGAAAATATGGAATCAAAAATATAAGCTACTATAAAACAAAGCATCTTGAGGTCAAGATAAAAAAAATCATCAAGGCAAAATGAGGTGGCCCATGGAGAAGCTGCCCCAAGCCAGCAGGGGCCAGGTGTGAGCTTTCTTTTGGACCTAAGGTAATGCAGTTCTTATTTTTATTTTTATTTTTTGTTTATTTATTTATTTATTTTGGAGGAAGATCAGCCTGTGCTAACATCTGCCAATCCTCCTGTTTTTTTGTTGTTGTTCTTGTTGAGGAAGACTGGCCCTGGGCTAACATCCGTGCCCATCTTCCTCCACTTTATATGGGACGCCGCCACAGCGTGGCTTGCCAAGTGGTGCATCGGTGCACACCTGCGATCCGAACCGGTGAACCCCAGGCCACCACAGTGGAGCGCACGCACTTAACCGCTTGCACCACCAGGCCGGCCCCGAGTTCTTATTTTTAATGAATGATAAATTCAGTTGAGACCAATACTTGGCATGAACTGCCCTAAGCTTGTTAATATGAATATATGAATCCACATATTTTTTTTAATAGTTTCAATTACTCTTTTTGGGGCGGAGAGGAGGAAGATTGGCCCTGAGCCAATGTCTGTTGCCAGTCTTCCTCTATTTTATATGTGGGACACCGCCATAGCATGGCTTGATGAGCAGTGTTTAGGTCCGTGCCCAGGATCCGAACCCATGAACCCTGGGCCACCAAAGCAGAGCACACAAACTTAACTATTACACCACACCAAAGCAGAGCACACAAACTTAACCATTACACCACCAGGCCGGTCCCTCAATTACTCTTAATGAAGCTAAAATATTATGTTGCAGACGTGAGATTTTATGTAGCTTGAAAGGTCAATCAACTTTCTCTGTCAAGTGACATTCCACACTATAGGAACTTGGCTGGACTTGCATAAATTGCAGAGTCAAGGTAGTATGTAAGGTAGTTAATGCCAATATATTGTAAAATACGGCTTAATCCACATTTTTGAGAAAGGAGGCTTACATTCAGCCTACTTAGGAAGTGCCACACACTCTTATTCAGCCTCCATCCCTTGCATACCTGTAAAGGTGAGCCCTGGGTCTGTGCTCAGCACTGTCTCCTCTGGCTGAAGGAGCCTGAAGCAAGAGGGTGCCTTTGCTCAGAGGAGGCACTCCACCTGCTGGACCTCCCTGAGATCTCTGAGTCTGGAAGGGCTTCCTGTTGTAAGTTTGCCCCTGTGTAGGCAGGAAAGTGTCATTTAGTTCAGAAGCCTTCCTACAGGACGGCACATAGTTTTAATCTCCCCAGACAGAATACTCCAGGTATCAGTTAGCCATCTCTGCTCAGAGTGTCACAGAGTAGTTACGCAGAATATTTAACATCAAATAGCAGGTATTTAAGAACAAGGAAGTGCTCACCAGCCAGACCTCTGGGCTCTGCTGCTCAGCAGCCTTGGGCAAGTTACCTCACCTCTCCGTGCCTCAGTTTCCTCATCTGTAAATGGGGACAATAATGCTACTCACCTCGTAGGCCTATGAGCATTAAAAATGTGTAATGTGTTTAGAACAGTGCCTGGCATGTACTGAGGGCAGAATAAATAGTAGCTGTTGCTGTCTCTTCATCTTAAAAATGGCTTCCTTCTCCCTCAATCTCGGGCTGTTGACCTTCCTTCCTGGCTGTTGCAGATTACTGTGTATATCGCCCTCTTCTTTGGGCACTCGATTGCAGTGGATTTGGAAGCTAATTTTGTTCATTAGGAGCTAGAAGCTGTCCTAAGGATAAACTGCTCAGCATTAGGGCCTAGACTGATGCATTGTGGTGGCTCAACAACAAAATACTGCCCACGTATTGAATGGGCCGTCACTGAAGATGAGGGAGGCTCTTGCTTAAAATATTTCTCCAGCCACTCATCTTTAATCACCCCGAATTAGCTGCCTTGTCACACGTGCGTACAAAATAACTTCATGCTATTCACAAGGTAGGTTCATTCATTCACAGATATTTGTGTTCATTCATTCACAGATATTTGTGGATCACCCACTGTCTGCCAGCCCGGGACAGGGCCTTCAGCACAGGAGCGAACAGGGAGACAAGCCCCACCCACTGGCAGGCAGCCGGGGTGATGGATTGGCAGCCGGGGTGATGGATCACTCTTGGAGCTTGTTTCCTCCTCTTGCTAATCTTTGTTTTCTATTTTCCTAAGTGACTGTGGCTTTTTGTAATTTTTAACAAGCTTTTTAAGTGCTCTCATAAAAACCACAAAATGAATGTAGTCTTTGATAACTTTAGTTGCTCAATCAGAAAAACAAAATCCCCCAAGCTAATGTGGAAAGCCTCAGTTCTAAGACAAGGCAGATTTTTAAAAAAAAATATAACATTTGGGTACAAATGCAACTAAAATGTTTGTAAAAATAGTGGCACATTGAAAAGTGCTTTCAAAGTAAATTTTATACTGCTGATGGAAGTTAGTGCTGAAGATGGTGACCTGGTTTTGATTCAGACTTGAGGTCAGTGGTGTATTCCAGGTGTTATTCCAAGTGTTCTTCCTGCTGGTGAGGGGCCCCGTGGGCTGGTTAGCTGGCCATTGTAACTTAGTTCTTTAGATGGGTATCCCTCTGTTAAAGACAAAAAGAGGCATTTCAAATTAAGTTTCCTGGATAAAAGATTGTCTTGCTCACTCAGGAAATGCAGCAAACAGGTTTCTTTGGGTTAAATTATCCTAAGAAGTTTCTTGTTTCCCGGGGCCTGATGGCTGAAAGTAATGCAGGGGATTTTCGTCTGTCTACTTCTCCCAGCTCTCATTCCTTTTTCTGCTTTACAGCTGACTAAGCTTCTCATTGATACTCCGCAGCATGGCCTGCGGTACCTGTTCACCGTGTCCTGGCTTCTCTCCTGCTAGGTGTTCAGGGTGAGGGGGAAATGCGATGTTGGTCCAGGCCAGCTTCTGGGAAGCCTTGCAGCCTGATGCGTAATAGCTGTCCTCTCTCTGATTTGCCTGACTTTTTACATTTAAAGTTTGCATCTTTTATTTTAGCTTCTTTACATGTAATTTTCCGTTCTACTTCGTATATATCGCACGGTCAAGGAAGCTTTCCATGTCAGAAAGGCTTTCCTTTCGTGTCAGAAAACCAGTGTGTGATCACTTTAGTAAAGAGCAGAGGATTGACATCCCTGAACACTAAGTGTTTCTTTTCTGGATAAAATGTTGCGTATGGAAGATGCTGCTTTTGAAAAAGTTTGTTCTCACAGATTTCTTTTTTTCTTTTGGTGGTAAAAAACACAAAATTTACCATCTTAACCATTTCTCAGTACTCACAGACTTCTTTTTGTACCCCTGCTGTGTGAGCGCCTATCACAGTGGTCCTCTTGGAAACTCAGCAGCAGGTTTTGGTGAGCGCTTCTCCTGTGAACTTGGCTATGGGGTTGGGGCGAGCGCGGGGCCCTGCTTCTCATGGTAGTAAGACCGCTGCAAATAAGCCCACGCCTCCGTGAAGCTGCGCAGCGGGGAGCTGGGGCGGGTGGGACCCTGGGGTGCTGTACGTTTCCTTGGGGAATTGTTCTGACTGCCAGTGGTCGCCTTTGTCTTGTAACTGTTGCCCGTAACAGAGCCCTACTCTCTAACTCCCTTTACCCAAGTAATCTTTCTTTGGTCTGCTCTGTGTGAAACCTCCACGAAACCACAAGACCCTTTTGTGGGGTTTCTGAATGACTGAACTGCATCGGGCTGTAGGATGTGACTGTTCACAAGAGTTGATACACTTTGTTCTTTAGAAAAATGTCTTTTATTAGACACATTCTCCCTCTCCTTTTGAATTGCTCTCAGAAAATTGGCCAGACACCCACCTGCAATTGATCTTGGGTTCTTGAAGTGGAATCATTTGCAGCAGGGTCTGCGTCATCCACCATGTCACTCGTAAAGAGCCCTCTCTTCCTCGGGTAGAACTGGCCCCAGAACTCCTCTGGGAGCTTGGTCATTCAAACCAGGTGTTCGCTGTTGTCTCTTAAGAACTGTATGTTCTTGTAACATGAAACTACCTCATTATAGTGCACCAGAGAGGGGATGCTCTGAGGAGCGCTGGGGTGAGAAATCCCCAGCCTTGGGTCTGTTTTAGTTACTGCCATTAACTGGGTTTAGACAGAGTAACAGTATAACATGGTTTCTCCAGAAAACATAGAAAGTAAAATTCTGTTCTGTGTGGTGATTGTGGAAGGTTCACGTGCCTGCAACCAGAAATGAGTATTTCATTCTTTTGGGTGAAACATAGCAAAATTCAGGCAAAGGGACCCTGGTTTCATTCTACTAGTTGTCCGTGCATCTGGGTCATTGGTGTTCCCCTGGTAGCCCTTTTTAGCCCTTTTAGAGCGACATGGGGAGGTTTTGGAGGGGGCAGTTCATTGGTGGTGTCCGTGGCCCGTGCTCCAGTTAAGGCCATTTTACTGTCATGCTTATTAGTCACCACATTTATTTATTTATTTTTTTTGTGTGACGGAGATCAGCCCTGAGCTAACATCCGTGCTAATCCTCCTCTTTTTGCTGAGGAAGATCGGCTCTGAGCTAACATCTATTACCAGTCCTCCTCCTTTTTTTCTTCACCAAAGCCCCAGTAGATAGTTGTATGTCATACTTACACATCCTTCTAGTTGCTGTTTGTGGGACGCGGCCTCAGCATGGCCAGAGAAGCGGTGCGTCGGTGCGCGCCCGGGATCCGAACCTAGGCTGCCAGTAGCAGACTGCGCACACTTAACCGCTAAGCCACCGACCACCACATTTATTTTTTAAAGGTGAAAGGCAGAAAGATTTTTTTTTTAAATCTACTGATGTGAATTTCACAAGAGTTAATGTGAGTCATGGAAACTGAGATTTTCATGAATTGCAATCCTAAACTAAATGCGTGTGGTAGGGAGCCCATGATAGATGTCCATAAAACACACAGAAGTGAAAAAGATACTGTGAAAACTTTCACAAAATATGTTTGGAAAGGAAAAGTGAATTTTTAAACTAAATAAATGGAGTGGTAACATAATAATGAAATTGGGTTACTGGGGGTGGAAATGTCATTGAAAGCAAATTAAGACCTCAACCATACTTAATGATGTGGAATATATTATCTGAACTTTTTCTAATTAGGAGTTTAATTCTTCTTAAAAGCAGGAATAATTTGCATTGCTTCCTCAAAATAGTTCTTATAAGTGTTTTATGCAAAAAAGTATTTTTTTAAATTAGCAAACCTGTTTTTAAAGATAAGTTTTGTAATAAGCCGTTTAAAATATTCAAATATGAGCATTGAGACAGAAATCCATGGGGCGCCTCCTCTCTGGACTAGAAAACATCCAAAGAGGGCGTTTCCCTCTAGTTAATCCTCCCCTTAAAGATTGGTGCAGGAAATTCTTATTGGTAAAGTCAATTGATTCTTAGAGGTAAAGCCCAGAAGATATGATATTTTTTTAATGATAATTCTAGCACTGTTTGAAAACAGATTCTTCCAGTACTAGATTCTATTAGTAAATTCTCCTAAAGCCTTTAAAAAAGAACTTGAACTCAGTATGTGATTCTCTCTCAGAACAGGCTTGATTTTTATTTCTTAACGCTCTGTCAAGTACACAGATGTTTCCAATAGTTTTTGATTACTCTGTGAGGGGCTAAAAAATCAGTGCCAGGAATCAAGTCTAACTTAATCCTCCTCCTCGGGCAGCCCCTATCTCCCTTCCCACCCTTCCCCCACCCACAGACACATCATGTGGCTGTGAGCAGTCTGGAAAATTAATGAAACCCTCAACAGTGGAGCTGGCAAAGGGCTGGTGTCCTGAAGTTGTGCTCTCCAGGGCGGGGGTGGAGAGTGTCGAGGCGGCATGATGGGTTTGTGGTGAGGGGTTCGGGCAGGGGGGCACACTGAGCCCACACGTGCACAAGCAGGCTCGCGGACGAGCCTCATCATGGGAGAGCTGCAGCAGCAGGAGGGGGTCTGTGGGAAGTCGGGTCCTGTGGGGCCTTGGCGAGCTGGACCCTGTATCAGGGCCTGCTCACTGGTCACGGTTTCCCCGGGGCAGAAACATTCCTCCTTTTCGTTACAGGGATTAACCGCTTCCATAACCTGGGGTTCCACCAGGAAAATTCTCCTGGCTGGGCCTCTGCCTTTAACCTTTAACATTAGCATCTTCGATTGTTCACAGAGAAATGTGTAAGATTTAACATGGTTTTCCCACAGAGAAATTGGGAAAATTTAGAAGGGGATTAAACGTTTGTGAAAAATTTCCTTTGTGGCCTAGCAAAGGCGATTTATTTTGTGGATATTTGTGCTTTGTTATGGAAGAGTTTTGTATTGTTTCTGCTTTCTGTGGTTATCTGTTAGACATGTGTTTCTTATTCTGAATGTCTAAACTATCTCTTGAAAGACAGGCTATTAGAACAGGAGGGTAATGAACAGCATGGAGCATGACAGAGGCCACAGACAGTCCTCAGCACAGGCGGGCGGCCAGGGGACACTGCAGGCCCTGAGCCCATGCAGGAGGTGAGGATTCCCAGTTCTCTGTGAGTGGATTGGTACTGGGCAGCCTCTCAAGAAGAAGGATGTTCCTTCCTCCCCCAGCTGCAGCCCCGCTATCCACTCTTCTGTCCTTATGCATTCTCTTTGCTGATCCCCAAAGGGGAACAGAAGACTGGACATGTCCCATTGAACACAACAAGACAGAGTTAGCTCCTGAAGTCCCAGAGGAAAGGCCTGGTTTCGTTTAGGTTTCTCAAATGCAGTGCCTTCATTTTGAGAGCAAACTTATTTTACCTTTTTCACTTCAGCAAATGTTTGACCACTCACTGGACATAAAGCCCTGTATGAGGTGGGCTTCAGGAGAAGCTCTGCTCCTCAACAGCCTCCTCCTACAAACCGTGTGCCTGCTGTTGTTGGCGTGGGGCTCAGCGGTGACTGTGACAGGCCCAGTCTCTGCCCTCGCAGAGCAGGCCTGGAAAGTTCACAGGAGAGTGAAACAAACCTGCTTTGTGGTGCCAAGGGCAGACACACATACATAACCCAAGACACGGGTCATTTCAGAATTGAGATGTAATTTGTTTAAAAACAAAGTGCTAAGGATATTAGATACAGGAGCGACTTCTCAGAGGGATTTGTTGTGGGTAGAATAGACAAAGTGGGGACATGGGGGCTCTAAGCAGAAGAGAGAGCAGGACACTGCATGCAGGGTCACCTCTGAAGGAGCACACAGGTACTCTGGGCTCTGAAACACCACTGAACATTCCTGGGAAGGTGGGCTGGGACCTGCTTGTGGGAACTTTGAATCCTGGGCTGAGGAATTTGTGTCTAAGGTATTTGAATAGGAGGATGGCATATTTGAATAGGAGGTTCCACATTTTAAAAAGGTAGATGGCTTGGGAGGCCACTGCAGAAATCCAAATGAAGTGATTGTTGTGGGCGTACAGAGGAAGGAAGTAATCAGAAAGACATTGTAAAGTCCACCTGACAGCATTCAGAGGGTGAAAAAGAGTGAGATTTTTTTAGCCTGGGTGACTTGATTGTGATACCATTACCCACAAAAGGCAACACTGGAAGAGAAGCAGCTGGGGTGGGAGGAGATGATGAGTCGTGTCCCAGAATCACTGCTTTGGAGGGTTAGGGAAACAGCAGGCTGGGATCCCTGTTTGGGAGTAATCAGCAGAGGGCATGGTTATGAGCCCGCATGGGGGAGGAGTGGACAGACAGGAGACGTGGAACCTCCTGAGGCCGCTTAGATTAAGGGCCAGAGGGGGCAGTCCAAAGACAGGGAGCTGGTGTAGGAGGGACGTTAATGAGCCTGTGTATGAGCCTGTCCCCAAGGAGTGGACAGTCTAAGGGGAAGGCGTACCAGGCACAGGCCACAGAAAGCCAACGGTCAGGAGAAGGCCATGCCCTGTTCTATGAGCAGAGGTCACGGCGTTGATGTATCTTTATGGAATTCATGGATGTGCTTCAAGGGCACATCCCTTGAACTGGTCGAGTTTCGATGGAAAATGGGAGTGTGCTTAGTGAGAGGAGAGAAAAAGAGAAAAGAATCTCAGGCCAGAAAATACACAGCATATGGGAAATAAGCCATGTCCACAGAGCGTATGGAATGGCGTGCTGAAGCATGGAGTAGGAAGAGAGCCTGGAAGGAGTTTGGGGTTGGATGGCAGAGGGTCAAGAATGTCGCGCTAGGGAGTAACCTGGAGGGATGGGGAGCTGCCCTTGGAGGGTTTTGAGGTGGGAAAAGGCGTGCTGTGCCCGAGTTTCCAGATCATGAGCCCCGTTGCCTTTTCAGTCTCCCTGCTCTGTGGCTGCTCCATCTCGAATCCAAGTGGTGTTGAAGAGCTGGCACGCTCCAACAGCACAGGACGCTCACACACCAAGTCGGAACTGAAGTCGTGAGCAAAACGATCTCATTTTATCACCGCATTTCACAGTCGTTGTCCAAGTGGCCTTGAAGCAGGGTTTTTACAGGTTTGCCCTAAGTTAAAAAATTAGTACAGTAGTCCCCCCTTGTCTGCGGTTTAGCTTCCGAGGTCAATCTCGATCCAAAAATATTATTCCAGAGTAATATCCTGGAATATAAAATTCCAGAAATAAACAATTCGTAAGTTTTAAATTGCGTGTCACTCTGAGTGGTGTGATGAAATCTTGGGCTGTGCGGCCTGGGATGTGAATCGTCCCTCTGTCCAGTGTATCCTGCTGTATACGCTACCCAGCCGTTAGTCACTTAGTAGCTGTCTGGGTTATCAGGTCGACTGTCTGGGTATCGCGGTGCTTGTGTTCAAGTAGCCCTTCTTTTTTTTTTTTTTTTGTGAGGAAGATCAGCCTTGTTCTAACATCTGCCAATCCTCCTCTTTTTTTGCTGAGGAAGACTGGCCCTGGTCTAACATCCTTGCCCATCTTCCTCCACTTTATATGGGACGCCGCCACAGCATGGCTTGACAAGTGGTAGGTCGGTAGGTCGGTAGGTCCCGGGATCCGAACCGGCGAACCCCGGGCCGCCGCAGTGGAGCGTGCGCACTTAACCACTTGCACCACCGGGCCGGCCCCCAAGTAGCCCTTCTTTTACTTAATAATTGCCCCAAAGCCACCTTTATTATTGGTTACTGTTGTTAATCTCTTATTGTGCCTAATTTATAAATTAGACTTTATCATGGTATGTATGTATAGGAAAAAAACAGTATATATAGGGTTTGATACCATCCTCGGTTTCAGGCATCCACTGAGGGTGTTGGAATGTATCCCCTGCGGATAAGAGGGGGACTAGTGTATATAACACTTTTTGAGGAGGGACATACGTTTCAGGCACAAAAAGATTTGGACACTCATATGAAAAACCGTCAGATTCTGACAATGAAACACTCAGAAAATGATAATTATATGTTAGAATGTGGAAAAGTAAATAGCTATCTGTGTGATTCCAGAGAGAAATTATGGGACAGCGAACCTTGAAAGCCCTCACAAAGGCGGTATTTGATGCTTTTCACCCAACTTCGAATGGAAAGTGAGAGTTCCCGGCCCAGTTCACAGCCTCCCCTGCTGAAGGCCCCGTGGATCAGGCTCGCTGACGTGTCCCCTCTCCCTCCTCAGCTCTCTGGTGGCTGCGAGCTGACTGTGGTGATCCACGACTTCACGGCCTGCAACAGCACTGAGCTGACCATCCGCCGCGGCCAGACCGTGGAGGTGCTGGAGCGGCCCCACGACAAGCCTGACTGGTGTCTGGTGCGGACCACTGACCGGTCCCCCGCCGCGGAAGGCCTGGTTCCCTGCGGCTCTCTGTGCATCGCCCACTCGAGAAGCAGCATGGAAATGGAGGGCATCTTCAACCACAAAGGTAGGCATTCACAGGGCGTGGGGGGCAATGACACTGCCTGTGGAAATGACACTGGTGCTCTGTCCCCACTTCTTTGCAGCCTTGCCATAGGTATGATCCCTCTTTGTCACTCAGGCTTCAGTCCGTCATCACTGTGTCTCGGGGCCTCTAATCCATCAGGAGCTGAAGTGGGAATGAGGATGTCACTGTTTACTCAGAAATAGTGAATGACGGCCTCATTTCCCAAGACAATGTAATAAGATATCAGTTTAGGGAAGGAGAAGGGGGCCGTTCTTTTTGGGCCAGTGTTCGAAAGTGGAGAAGTCAGGGGAGGGACTGTTATCCAGGTGATGTTGAAACAGGTAGGGGACGTGGGACTGTATTCAGCATCTCCTTAATCAGGTTTTCACGTTGTGGATTCTTTGTTTCTTTTTGTTTTTTTTTTTGTTTTTTGTGAAGAAGATCAGCCCTGAGCTAACATCCATGCCAATCCTCCTCTTTTTGCTGAGGAAGACCGGCCCTGAGCTAACATCTATTGCCGATCCTCCTCCTTTTTCTCCCCTTTTTTCCCCCTCCCCAAAGCCCCAGTAGATAGTTGTGTGTCGTAGTTGCACATCCTGCTGGTTGCTGTATGTGGGACGCCGCCTCAGCATGGCCGGAGAAGCGGTGTGTTGGTGCGCGCCTGGATCCAAACCCCGGGCCGCCAGCAGCGGAGCGCGCGCACTTAACCGCTAAGCCACGGGGCCGGCCCTCTTTGTTTTTTATTATTGTTAAATGCTGGAAAATCAAGCATGCAGGCCCTGAGAGTTTAACCACACCGTCTTTGTAGCTTTGTAAAGTATCTCAGGACATCCCAGACTCCCCCAGCTCCCTGCGTGGAGAGGGAGTGGCCCTGAGAGAGAGGCTGGCTGAGTCTGGCAGGGCTCAGTGTTAGGGCTCTGTGGCTGCGATGAGAGAGGTGGCTTTTGAAAGAAGTGCTTTTAAACAAAAATAACAGGGCATTTGAAGAAAGCAGCGTTTGGCATTCTCCGGTGACTGCTTTACATAAGGGTAACTGTAGCAAGACTGCTTTTCCACATGTGGATGGATGGATCAAAAATGGGCTCCCAGTGAGAGGATGAGACTCTGTTTATCCTGAGTGTCCAGCACGGTAGCCACTGGACACACTGGCTACTGAGCACTTGAAACATGGCCAGTCTGAATTGAGACGTACACACTGGATTTCGAGACTTAGTATGAAAAACGAATGTGTAATTATTTCATAGTCATTACATGTTGAAATGATATATTTCATAGAGTGGGTTAAAACATATTATTAAAATTAATTTCACTTGTTTCATTTTTTTAAATGTGGCTACTAGAAAATTTTAAATTACGTATGCAGTTTGTACTATATTTCTGTTGCACAGTGCTGGTTTAATCTTTCATCTTAGTGAAAAGCTAGTTTGAGACTGTAAGCCCTTTTAAGGAACATTGGTCTATAGCTTCTAGAAAAGTGCAGAATGGGTAGAGTTTATATGCCTTGAACCGTATTATGTCTCAGTCTTCATTTTTCTGCAATACTGGCAAACGGCTGATGCTTCCAGATTTGGGGGTATGCCATTTGTTTCCCTTCTGGAGAGAAGAGCTCTATACTCTGCCAGTCAAGTTCTTTTCTATTAATTTTGGAACATTCCAGCTGCTCCCTTTGTTTGTCCTCTGTGCCCTCTTTGCCTTCGTCACGACACGTCCTGGAGCCCATCCTCTGGCTGCGGAGGGTTAGTCATTGCACGGAGCTGAATGAAGCTGCACAGGATACAGCTACTGGTTAGCTCACCTCATTAGTCACAGGCCCAACTGGGTTCCAGATCCCTGGGAGCCTAACTGTGACCTTATTGTCACCCCAGTAGGAAACTAGAGGAATTTGGCTATTATTTTTCCCAGGAACACAAAGAGAAGGACCGAGAATTTCAGATTTTGGCCAGAAGTCGAGGGTCCGCTCTCATTTCTGGCGAAGCTGTCGGAGAGTCTGGAGCATGTTGGACTCCTCTCACGTGGCACTGGAGTTCACGTGGAGACTGGGCTGGGCTGCCAGAGTGTTTCCAAAGTTGCGTGAGATATTTCAGTCCTTGAGTTTGACTTGAAAATAAAGTACAACTTTTTTTCTCAAGTTCAGCTGTTATACAGAGGAGCCCTGGTGAACTTACATGCTACAAATAACACTTGTTCTGAAAGATTTCTTTTTATATGTGCCTTTCCCGTGGCGTGTTCTTTACCTCCTGGTGTTCACAATTGCAGACTAGCCAAGAGGAAAGAACTATGTATTTATCACACTTGACTTTGTCGTGAAAACTTCTTAGGGAGGTTGGGTTTTTGCTTGTTTTTAAGTTTAAGTAACATTTTGTTCTCTGAGCCTTGTCCTCTGGTATTCTGTGACGATCTAGCCCCTGAAAGGTACTCCCTGCCCCTCACAAACCCTCTGATGCTTTCTCTGTACTAAGAAGGTGTTTCTTCATCGAGTAGAACCTGTTGTGAACTAACAGCTGGTCAGGGGCTCAGAACTTCATCCGTTTTTTCGTCTTTCCTGCATCTTTATTTTTCCTGTAATGCAAGGAAATTCTGAAGATGATCTGTTCCCTTGCAGGGTTAGGACTTGGGCAGTAGATTGGGGGAGGGAGACTCTTCCTTTGGGCTCTGACAAGCCTCTGCCAGAGCATCCTGTCCAGGTTCAAGTCCAGGAAATCAGGCACAATGACCAGGGTCTCCATCTGGGAGAAGAGGCCCTCATTAAATAGTCAGGGCAACAAAGGACGAGGATCTGGGTTTGAAGTCCACAGCAAGACACAGAGACTCTGGGAGCAAGAGGCCACTGGCCCCTGGGGAAGCGGGAGTTCTTGCTTTGCTTCTGCTTAGCCTCACAACTCTCCTTGCTCTTGTATAAAAAGGACGAATGCCATTGTGATTGTTTATATATCGGTGAGTGCTAGGCTATTGGTGCCTGTTTCTCACACACATGTGCTCCGCCCACATCTCATTTCAAGCCCGTTTTCACTTGGATAGCCGTGCTGGGCTTGAAGGATACTGCAGAGAGGAGTTAAATATGGCCCCTTCTCTCGAGAAACCTGATGCCCACCACTGTAAAAGAAACCAAGTGCTCATAAATTCCACGTGTTCTCATTGTCCGTCAGACTTCCAGTTACAGCCATGCTTCAAAACCACCAAGGGAACCTTGGCTCACAGTGAGTATTGGGCCCTTCTCAGCTGATGTGGGTATTTATACTCATAGCTGCATTGCAATTCTTAAAATATCTTATCATTCACAACCAAATAAATAGACATTTGACTTTAATAGGCATGTTTTTTACATTGGAAATTTAAGTTGTTGGACCACAGAGTTATGAAAAGACTTGAGGCGTTAAGACTGAGAAAATTTGGGAACTAGAGATTAGTAAATGTGCTCCTTCCTCCTGCCTGGAAGGTCAGAGAAGAATCAAAGACATTTAAGAAACTATCTTTAGGGCCGGCCCCGTGGCTTAGCGGTTAAGTGCGTGCACTCCGCTGCTGGCGGCCCGGGTTCGGATCCCAGGCGCACACTGACGCGCTGCTTCTCCAGCCATGCTGAGGCCACGTCCCACATGCAGCAACTAGAAGGAAGTGCAGCTATGACATACAACTATCTACTGGGGCTTTGGGGGAAAAAATAAATAAAATTATAAAAAAAAAGAAACTATCTTTAGAGATTAACAGCAAGTGACTAGAGACAAATACACAATGACAATTTTCTAACGTCCATGAGTTTTGAAGTGTGTGAAAAGCGAGACAGCTTGCTTGTCTGATGTTGCCAAGGGAAGATCCATAAGAGTGATGGACATCCTTGGGGAGAGGATAAGAATAGTACTTATTTAAAAGAAACAAGAAATATAATTGCACAATTTGTTTTTCAAGGAGATATATTTGTATCTGAAACTAGACTCCAGTATGAACACTATTCCATTGGAAAACGCTTTCCATTTTGTGGGAAAGGTCCATTTAGGAAGATTGCTATTCAGGCAGTCTCTGTCGACAGGCAGCTTTGGTGTTTGACGTTCATTCTTGTCTTGCTCTGGCTGCCATTCTCCCTTTTTCACAGCATCTGAGTCACAAATTAACCAGACACCAAGCACATTAGAAAAGACTAAGGATTCGGCAAATCCTTGTGCTCATCCGGTCTGATTTATGTTTGTGGTTTATACCATCTACCATTACATCAGGATCTCTGGGGTCGAAGCCTAGATGTGGAGGTCTTGTATCTGTGCCCCAGCGAGTCTGACATGCAGGCAGGTTGAGAAGCAGCCCCAACACTCCCTTGTCTATAATGCATTGATTTACCGCTAAATGTAATTATCTTTAATCTCCTAGTAAATCCGAGGGGTTTTTCTTTCCCACTATCTCAGTTTATAAAACTTGTCACTTTTCTCTATTTGTTTACTTTGTCTTGGTCACAGAAAGTAAACAGGAGTATCAGAAATGTTTATATTTCCAACGAGGCCAATTCAAAACATCCCACTTTTTATGCTACCCTAGTCTGAGTAGTTCAGCTTTCCTCTTTCTGCACAACCAGCTACCATATGTGATAAGTATCTGAGAGTTTAGTTCCAGGGTTCAGGGGATAACCCAGTGAGCAGTGAGGGGGGCACTTGATGGGCAGCCAGGCCCAGAGTTGGTGTCACTGGAGTGGAAAATAGTAAAAATAGAATGGTCTGTATCAGTAACCTGGACAAAGTAGCGTCGTGTACTTTCTGCAGGGCGCATGTCTAAAGTACACAGTGGCAGTCTTTTGACTGTATTTACTTTTTTTAAGGGTCGGACGAGGATCCATTGTTAGTTTCAGGAAGTTTTCCTATTGTGCTCGTGCGGCTTGTTGCATCTGAAAAACGGCTGGCGTGTCTGTGTTGCAACACTGCGTGGCATCTAGACTCTTCTACCACGCGGACTGGCTCAGTTTGATGAGTTGAACTTGGAGAGTCACTCTGAGCCCTCACTGAGTTGTGTTTGGCTAAAAGGGGACTTTAAGAGAAGACCTTTCGGTAGTAACAGGGATGTTTATGGTTATAGCTTTGAGAAGAGGCTGTGGGTTGAACTTGCAGATTTCTGTTCTTCAGGTCGGGAGGACCTCTTAAGTTTATATTTCTTATGAGGCCTTTCTGAATAAAAGCCAATTCCACACCTCACCCTTTCCTTATGCTAACTCATAAGAGATGGCAGGCGGCCTTTCTGCTAGTTCTTTGATATGTTTAGAAGAAAATACCCACTTACAAACCTTAGCCTTAACCTCTCTGCAAGTTGTTTATAACGTTTTTTTCTCCTTTGGATAGCATATAGCTCAGGACTTGCATTTTATTTCACAGAAGTTAAAAGGCATGATTTATTTGTTCTCAATTCTTCATGAGAAAAACAAGGGAACAAAAACATGAGAAGTAAAACATTTTGCTTGCTGGCCACTTGAGCCTCTACACTCAGAGACTTTAACTCCGCACACTACATTTGCTGAAAACAACATACCAAAAGTAATCCTTCATGGTTTCTGGTTCACCACAACACTTACAGAAAAGCGGACACCATCAAACTCAGGTCTCCATCTTGACCAGACTGGCTGCAGTCATGAAAGAGACGACCCAGGAATTATTGTTCATAAATGCCCTGATACATTATTGTTAATAATAAAATGGGGCATTTTCTTTAATCCAAGTTAAAATTAGGAAAGAGATATTTTCATGGGAAACTACCCGAAATGTAGGTTTGTCTGTGGCCCCACCCTGGGCTGCCTCCTTGCCTCTCCCGAAGCTGTCTGCCAAGGTTTTCCTATCCGTCCTCCTCTCCACCTGAATATTTGACTCTCTACTTGACTGTCTTACCAACTTCTTCAAACCTGGAACATTCAAATTCCCTCTCCCCCCACCTCTCCAGAAGTGGAAATGGCCCCACTTGTTCACACGGAAAATGGCCAACACACTTGAGGCTCTCTTCACTGCCACCACATTTTTTCTAATATGATAAAATTTACCATCTTAACCACTTTTAATTATATAGTCCAGTGGCGTTAAGTACATTCACAATGTTACGCTACCATTATCACCATCCATCCACAGCACTCTTTTCCTCTTCCCAACTGGAACTCTGTGCCCATTAAACACTAACTCCTGATTCCCCCTCCCCCCAGCCACTGGCAGCCACCATTCTGCTTTCTATGTCTATGAGTCTGACGACTCTGCATAGCTCCCGTGTGTGAAGTCATACAGTTTCTCTGCTGTTGTGACTGGCTTAATTCACTTAACATAGTGTCCTCAAGGTTCATCTGTTGTAGCATGTGGCAGAATGTCCTTCCTTTTTAAGGCTGAATGAGATTCCATCATATGGATTTGCCACATTTTGTTTATCCGTTCATCTGTCAGTGAACATGTGGGTTTCTTCCACCTTTTGGCTGTTGTGAATAGTGCTGCTATGAACATGAGTATATAAATGCTTTTAGTGCTTTGGGGAATATACCCGGAAGTGGAATTGCTGGATCATATGATAATTCTATTTTTAATTTTTTGAGCACGTCCATCATATTTTGTTACCTTTATCTCAACAATATATTTCAAATATATTCTCTTTTCTCCACCTCCCCCATCACCTCTTGCCCACCAAATTTCCAGCCTTACTTCTCACCCTCTCTTATTGCAGCTAAAATACAAATCCAATCATACTACACTCCTGCTTAAATTTCTTTGGTGACTTTCCATTGGTCATAGAATAAAATCCCAGTTTCCTAACGTGTTCCACAGGCCGTGCACCTCACGTGTGCACAGGTACACACACGTGTGCACGTGCACACACACGTGTGCCCACACGTGCTCTCTCCCTTCTCTTGGTGTGGTACATCAAGTAACAGGGTTTTTTCTTGCTCCTTACCTGACACTTCCTGTCCTATCTCACCAAATAAAAAATGAAAAACCCTAAAAAAATAAAAAATAAATTTATCCAAGGAGTCTATGGAGGTGAGGGGAGAACGGAAAAAATCTTGGTCCAGTTAAGGAGTCTTTCAGCACAAAGGCTAACATCAGGGTAACCCGAGAAAGACAGTCCCAATGAGATGAACTCCAAGGACCACTAAAGACCTTCAAGGAACAGCATGGGAACTCATTGAAAGTACTTTAAATCCGACTTCAGTAGGACTGATGGGTGCAGATGTAGTGCTAAACTGGACGATGAGGTAGAGGAGGTACAAATGACACAGGCTTAAACAGCAGCATTGATGGGGGAGGCAGAGGACCTCCTTGTACGGCCAGCACGGGAGAGAGCGGTAGACGGAGAGCATGGACCCTGGCATCGTGGGGCCCAGAGGGGAGCTTGGAATTGAAGCCTGAAACCATGGGGGGTTTTAACTGGGTACTGCCTCAGCAGGGGGATTATGGGCAAATGAGTACAGTTCATTATAATCTCTTTGTTGAGTTCTGTTTTTTTAACTTTAAGGATACACACTTTATATAGATTTATTCACTGAACATTACTCAAAGTTCAGAGAAAGGGACATACTATTTATACCAGGGGTTACTCCTCAGAATCACTTGTGATTTCTTAGAATGAATGAATGAATGTGCCCAAACCTCTTGGCTGGAGGTTAGAAGCTCCACATTTGATCTCGGGGTACCCCTGGCACAGCCACTCTGTGGGTATACAGTTAGGATGTGTTTGCCTTGAGGCCCGGATTGCAGTGTGCTTGAGCCCGTCGTCCTCCTGCAGGGCGGTTTCCCCACCTCGCCCCTTTCTTCAGCCTCCTTGTCTAAACATCTGGCCCTGTGAGATTGTGACTGCCTGTTTACTCGTGGCCACCCTGCCACCCCCCGCTCCCTAGCTTTGGGAGAAGGCCAGGTCTGTCCCCTCAGCTCCCATGTCCCTTGGTCCCCGTGTCGTACAGATGAGACCAGGTGACAGGACTTCGCCAGAGGTTTGCACAGAGTGGAAGGGAAGAACTCAGAAGGCTACCCCACCAGTGTGTCCTCTCTCAGGAACTCCAGGCTCAGGCCTCGCCACCTGCGTTCCTGGTCTGTGCCCATCGTCAGGGTTTGGCTGGTTCCCAGCTCAGAGGGTATTTCAAAGCTGTTTCTCTCTTCTGAGTACAGGCAGTTACTAAGGTTCCTCACCCCCGTCCAAAGCACTTGCCCAGTTCCCAGGACAGTGTCAGCCCAGTGCAGGGCTGTCCTCTCCTTGTAGAGGAAGCCTGGCCTCTACTCACAGGGCCTTGGCCTCATCCTGTGCTCTCGACCCACTCCCCTGCCACCACCAGCACCCAGAAATCAGCAGCTCTGCAGAGACTGAGGTGCTTCTCCACCTTCTCGAGAGATCTGTGTGGTCACGACAGAGCCCCCCGCCCACAGCCTCTTCCATTTCCCCAAGTCTGTTGGGGATGACTTGGTTTAAATTTGTTCAACCCAAATCTCCTCTTTCCCAAATCATGAAACACTCTGCCCCAGAGCTGCATCTAAGTCTCCTACCTCTTGTAACTGCTTAGGACTTTTAAATGACCTAATAAGTTTTCGAAAACTGTAGGACATTAAAAGGCTTTAGTGGCGTTAAAAAATTTAGTTGAATATATTGTGATTCTGGTGTATTTGGACGTTTGCTTAATACCAGATTGCCACTGTTAATCAGAAAACACACCCCAGGCACACCAATGCATAGACATTTCAAACCTATATCTGCCCACATAGTCTTTTAAAATATATATAATGGAAGATCTATATATTTTCTTTAAAAAATTAGCCTGGAAAAGCGCAGTTTTTAGTCTATTTCAACAGCTGCTAATGTAAATCCCTGTGGGAAGAAAAACTGAGGAAGGGGGAGTTGCACCACCAACAGAGACATGGTCCTCTCCTGAGCCCCGTGTAGCCAAGACTAGAGGAGCAGTCCCAGACCTGTGATTAAGGAACGTTTTCTGTGCAGTGTGTAATTAGGGAGCCGCACAAGTGGGCCGTTACTCTGTTGCATGCCTCACGTTGGAGGTATTTTCATGTTCCAACTTTACATTAAAGTGTTTATTAAACCAGGAAAAAACCATGAGCAGGTATTGACACTATCCATATTAGATGATCACAAAATTATATATATGGCAAAGTCATAAACAAGGAACAAGAAAACCGTCTTCCCACACTGGCTTTATATGGCCATGACACAGTGTTTAGGGAAAGAAATATAATCAGGGAGAAGAGATCATCGGGGGAAACAGCAGTGTGCTCGGGTGACTCACAGGCTGGCACCGGGTGGCTGCAGGTACGGGACAGAGGTGTCTGCTTCCTGCCTCTCTGTGGACTCAGCTTTTTTAACTGCCTCATGTCTGACATTTGTAGATAGCAGACTTTACTACTTATTAGACAAACTGGGGTTTCTCTTTTAAATTGATTTGCTCTAATTAACATTTGCAGAAGCTGTGAAAAATTACAGAGAGATGATATGTTTGGTAAGAGATTGTTTAAAAAAGTATAGTGTGCTGGTTTTCATTAAGTATTTTGAAAATGAGTAAGTGCTGTACATGGAGGGAAACAATTGTATATTTCAATCAGGGTAAGTTTCCACGACTTCGTAGATCGTGACTCGGAGGACGCCTGATAAAATAGCACCTAAAGCATGTGCCAGACAAACCGAAGTGTGTGTGTGTTGCCTCTGTGTTCCTTTCTCTGTGCAGAGAAGCAGGAGGCAATTTTGTAACTGTGTTCCCAGAGCTAACTTTCCCATAAACAGTTAAAATTTTGATTGATAGATTTGTCTGTAGATCCTGAGAGCTGAGCTGGAAATGCAATGAGAAGGGAAAACACCTTCACAGATTCTGGCTAATTCTGAAGCATCGAGCCCTGAAAGTTTTTGAATCACGTGTCCTGGATCAAATCTGATGAAAGCCATAGTACCTGTTCCCAGAAATACATACATAGGTACACAACTTTTGCATTCAATTTCAGCAACCCCACATTCAGAAATTATTTTCTAAAGAAGAGAAGAAAAACCAAATTTTAAAACTTTTTAGATGTCTCACATGGTTCAAAAATAAAACCGTAAAAAAGTATAAACTAAGAAGTCCCACAATCCCATTTGCCATGTATAGATAACCATTTTTATTCGTTCCTAACTTCTACTTCCAGTATTTTGTTAGGCAAATACAAACATGTATTCATTCCTCCCTCCGTTTTCTTACATAAAAGGTACCACATTTTGCCCCGGCTTTTTTTCACTTGGCCATACTTTTTAGAAACGACTCCACCCCGGTACATGGAGATGTGCCTTGTTCTTTTTCCTGGATGTGCAGAACTTCCTGTGTGCACGTAGCTTAGGTTACTAACTGGGGCACTACTGAGCATGCCAGGTCGTTGCCAGTCTGCTGCTGCTATCAACAGGGCTGCAGCACACCACCTTGCATATATACCATCACGTTCGTGTGCAGGTATATCCATAACATGGACTCTGGAAGTGAGATTGATGGGGTGAAGGGTAAATGCATTTATGGAAAACAAACTTTTGAAAAAGAATCACCTGAATCGTGAATTAACTACATCAGGAAAAAAATCACAGTAAACTTGCTATATAATGACATTTGCTTTTGTATATATTTTTTTAATTTTGACAAGAGTCACGACATTTGAGCTATACCGAACCCCTTGAGTTCTCTAATTTCATTTTACCCACTTAGGAAAAAAACCCTCCCCTTTGAATAAGGTCACTCTTTAAAATCATTCATATAAATTAAATCACGAGTCTTGGTGTGACTCCTGTGAGGGGAGATTTTGATGGACATTTTCCTGCAGAACTCTGTACAGGAGCATGCAATGAAATATTAAAGTAAATAATATTTCACCAATTTCTGCATTTTTATTATAAAGTCAGTCAAAGGGGTGCAAATTAGGAGTTCGCCACTGAATGGAGGTCGTGCTGGTTTTCCAGAGAACCAATAATGTGTGTATAAAAATAGCTTTTTGTGGTGCCACTGTTGTGCCTTGTATCCATGCAAAGCTGCTTCTAAATGCAAACCACACCGTCACCTGTGGGAAACATATTCATGAGACAGCGCTGTCTGTGGTTTTTCTAATGGGCTTTAAAGTCTCTATATAATCTTAGTACTTTCTGAAGCATTCAGTTTCTTATTGCTAACATTTCATAATGAATTTTGAAAAATACTATTTAGAAAACCCTCCCCAATCTAACTAACTTCCTTCTTTCTTGACACTATGGAAGATTTTGGAGGGGACAGCCGAGGGCTGGGGGAGGGCTGGAGGTCAGTCATAGAGTTAAGGAGGATGACCTTTGAGCTCTCACCCCCACAGCCAGCTCTGTCTAGGGGAAGGGTCCTGACTCCCTTTCTGGTGTTCAGTGTGGCTCAGAGCAGGGCCACCCTGGAATCTTCTCAGACCCTTCAGCATCTGAGCTGTCAAGGCGCATTATAGTGTGGTCTGACTGGCAATGGCTGGGGTACTCTGGCCAGCTTGGTCATTCCACAAGTGTGACGATCCAAGGGGGTCATCATTTTCTCAAAACTTTTCCAGCCAAGCTCAGGACAGGGGACCCAGTGTGTTTATTATTTGAAGGGCTCTTGTAGACGTTTGGAAGGACAGTAAACAGGCCCAGTCCCCTTGGCTGCATTGCAAGGCAGCTCTGGAATTCCATATTATTTTTAATTGTAAAGTAACCCTGTGTGTTCAGTTGCATCCCCCCCGCCACCCCTTTTCCTGAGTCTGTAGAACTTTGAATTTACTAGAAGGAAAGACTATTAAAGTGCTGCTCTTAGAGATAGATTAGTTTCCTACTGTCTCAAAAATAATTAGGCCATTTCAGTCCTGGATTATGGAGCAGATTGTTAGCAGATGGGGTAAGAGGGGTATATTAGTCAGCTCGGCTGCCATAACAAAATACCACAGACCGCATGGCTTCCACAACAGAAATTTATTTTTTCAGAGTTCTGGAGCTAGAAGTCCACGATCAAGATGTCTGTGGGGTTGGTTTCTTCTAAGGCCTCTCTCCTGGGCTTGCAGACGGCCGCCCTCGTGCTGCTCTTCGTGTGGTCATCCCTCTGTGTGTGCACCCTCGTGTCTCCGTGCGTTTGAATTTCCTATTCTTAGAAGGACACTAGTCCTATTGGATTAGGACTCACCCTAACAGCTTCATTTTGACTTAATCACCTTTGTAGAGACCTTAATTTCAAATACAATTACATTCTGAGGTGCTAGGGGTTAGGACTGCATCATATGAATTTGGGGCAGACCCAGTCAGCCCGTAACAAGGGGGCTGGTAGAGCCTTAGAAAATTACCAGTGATCACAGAGAGGATGTGTCAGGGGCAGGCAGTGTAGCAGGCACTGGGCTGCTGTTCTCCACAGTTCATCCTCAAGAGACCCCCATGGCAGTTTATACTGTTATCATCCCCGTTTTATGATAAGAAAATAGAGGCACAGAGAAATTAACTTCACCAAGTTTAGTAGGTGATGGAAGATGGGATTTTAAAAACAGCTGTCAGACTTCAGGGCTCGAGTTCTTAACCACTGTGCATCCTGCTCTCCAAATAAGCTGGAAGGAATCTTGGGTCCAGGGAGGAAGCTGTAGCCTCTAGAGACAACTGAGTGCCCAGGCCAGCCCTCATTTGTAGAAGGGCCGATTCCAGAAGCCGATCTCCGAAGTCCACTACTCTCCAGAGTTCTTGCCTTCCCATAGCTGTGTATATTCCTGAGAGGCCACAGCCCCTCCAACCATCCCTTTCTCTGAGAAGGATCCATTTTCAACTTTCTGATTTGAATTATGATATGATGATTCCAATTGCTTCCACCCATCCAAAGAAGTCGTCTTAATGGAAGTCTGTCCTTCTTTTCTTCTCTTGGGCTACTTCTTTCCTCTCCCTCCTCACTCAGGTAAACACAGAACTTTACCATCATGGGCTTGTTGTGAGTAAATGAATGGAAGACCCAATCACAAACGTAAAAATAATTTTTTTTTATCAATTTGCATCCAGGAGTAAAAGGTTTTTGCTCCATAACCCATATCTCCCCGCACACTCCCTCACAAAAAAGTCAAAATCTGCACTTGGTCTTCCTTGAAAGAGCTGGGGAAGTAGGCTTCCTTTCTGGTCTGCCCTTCTCCCCTACCCTCCCGAGTGGTTTTGTGGCCTGCATCCTTGCTCTCTGAGGTTTAACAGAATTGGGACATCAAAAGCACACAGGTGTTGGCTGTCAGGGTTGGAGCATTGCTCTAATTTTTTGAACACTGTTGTTCTTGTTATATTTTTAGGGAACGCATCTGTGAGGTTACCGTCTCAGGTTGCCATTCTGCGGTAATCCACAGAGCTGATGCAAACAGAGTGTCACGTAGTGAGTTGAAGTGAAATGTAAAAAAGGAGCACTTGAATGTTTCTTTTGTTAAAGTAGGAGAAAAACTCACATCATTTGTGAAAAGATAGTAAGTGAAGCCATGAAAAGGAGCCTATCGAATTTTTGGCACTGAGATGAAGTGTGCGAATGCCTCCATAAAGGTGCTTTTGTGAGCTGGCAACTGTGCTCTCGAACAGCAGGAACTCCTGTGCTGAATGGAGCCCTCAGAAGCAGGGTTTAGTCATCCCGGCCGGTCCTCCAGGGTGGGAGGTGTTATCTGCGGGGTAGGAGACCGGACGAAACGTCCCCTAGACAGGAGGATCTTTGTGCGTGGAACCTGAGAAACTTGGTGCTGGTGGTGCAGCTGTGCTGAGGCCAGCGCTTCGGACCTGCTGCGCAGAGAGGACACTGGGGGGAAGAAGCAGGCTAGGGGCGGGACAGGGAGCAGCCTGGAATCGCTCTCCAGTAAAGACGCAGGGCTCTCCGAAGTCCCCGCATGCCCACCGCAGAGCCGCGTGCTGCTCCTAAGAATGGGGGTTTCAGGACCAGCTTGAAGATAGACTACTGAAAATTTATCAGGATTATTGACGGTGTTTCAAGTCTCAAGAAAACACCACTAGTTTTTAGAGGAAATTATGAATAACATCCCTTATAGTTATGTCATTTGAGTTTTGATCTCAAAATGTAGCTGGTATTGTTTTATATATCCCGTCTTCTGCTTTTAAGATTTTGAGGACATTTTCATTCTATATTAACTGCCTAATTATTAATGTTTTAATAAAACATTAATATAGCACTCTTCAAAAAGTACTGTAATCTTAATAGAAAGACTTTAGGTTGGCTCATCTGAATTTTAGTTTTACAAATAGCATTTTTTAAGGATATTTTTATTTTTAGTCGTGATTTAAAAAGCACAATTTGTATATGGACCCTTTTTACTTTTTTTTTTTTTGAGACCTTCTTTGGCAAAAATGACCTTGTCTCATATTGTTTTGGACAGATTAATATCAGGCACTTGAATATTGAAGTTCTAATTTTAAATATTTGAAGAATAATTATCACAAGAGAAGGTTACATGAGAAGTGATTTTTTTTTTTTTTTGGCATGAATTTTGACCAAAAAAATTTTTCAGCCAATTTAAATAAAAATACCTTTATTTTCATGAGATTGACTATTGTAATTTTGTCCCACAAATGTTCAAACAATGATTTTATATTCCTTCAGTATATTTCAATAAATCATAAATCCCTTTATTCACAGGTCATTAATTTGCCTAATATGTTTTTTTCCCCACAAAAGTTCTTCTCTGACTTTGCCTGTTTTCCTCTGGTAACTTTTTTCACAGTCTCGATTTCTTTAGCTGTTTGCATTTATATAATGTAACACTCAATTTTTTTGTTTTTTAAAACTTTATTTTGAAATAATTTTAGACTTAGAGAAAAGTTGCAGAAATAGTGCAGAGAATTCCTGTACCCCTTTACTTAGCTCCCTCAATGTCACGTGTCACATGACCCTGGTTCAGTGATCAAAATCAGGAAACCAGCCTGATGCAGCACTGTTAACTAAGCCACATGTTGTTTCAGATTTTGCTTTAATGTCTTTTTTTCTGGCTCAGGATCCAGTCCAGGACCCATTTCGTATTTAGTTTTCTCCAGTTAGTGGTGGTTCCTCCATCTTTCTTGTTTTTTATGATCTTGACACTTTTGAGGCATTACTGGTCCTTTATTTTGTAAGATGACCCCCAATTTGGGTTTATATGATGTTTTCTCATGATTAAATGGAGTTCCTGCATTTTTGGCAAGCATACCACAAAAATGACATTATGCCCTTCTCAATGCTTCATATCAGGGGGCACGGGGGGACCCTGATATGTCTCATTGCTGGTGGTGTGACCTTGATTGCCTGGTTAAACAAGTGTCTACACATTTCTCCACTGTAAAGTTACTGTTCTCTTTCAAACTCATAAATACCCATGGGAGATATTTGAGACTATGCAAATATTCTGTTTCTCACCCTGTCCTGACCCACTTGTTTTAGCATCCATCAGTGGTTCTTGCCTGCGGAAATTATTACTATGAGTGTTTGCCTACTGGTGACTTTCTGTTTCCCTCATTCCTTTGAAATTTTATGAATTGGAATTCCATAAGGAAGAATTCCTCATCTATTTATTTATTCAATGTATATCATTATGGAGTCATGGACATTTATTTTATTCAGTGGGCCATAATCCAATACTGTTATTATTTATTTTGTTGCTCAGATTGTTCCAGCTTTGGCCGTTAGGAGCTCCTTCTGGTTAGCCTCTGTGTACTTTGCACATACCCCATCATTTTTGGAGTACTTTCTTGCTTCCTGGAACTACAAGATGCTCCCAGCTCATCTTGTGTTTTCCTTGCTACAGTCCTGGATCAACGATTTCTCCAAGAAATGGGGTTCCTTTTATTGGAGAATAGTATTAAAAACTAAGATCTGGGTGCTAGGTGTGCTCATTGCCACGTGGTGTCATGACTTTTAGTCTTCTCAGCAGACCTGTGTGTGTACCTGTCTATGTGTACACACATCTGTATTCATATTCTGTCTCCCTCTCTGTCTCTGTCTCTCTTTATGTATGCATATATAAAGCAACATGTTCATATCATACTGAAACTTTCGACTCCTATCCAACAGCACCGAGTTCCTTCTGGTCCTCTGCCTTTCCTAACTTGTACCCTTTTTCTCCTTCAGTGAGACAGCGGCGTTTCATTATCCAAGATATATTTACTTATTTGTTCAGTCCTAGTCTAGAAGCCCATTTTTTTCCTCTTTGGAAATTGAATATTTTCTTTACCTAAAATGACTTTACCTTAAAAGACACCTCCATCTATTCTCACTATAGTAGTTGTAGAATTGCTAACCCATATCCCAGGGAGACACAAACTGACAATTCTTTTTGTCTTTGGTTTTACAATCAAAATACTGTCACTTGGGTGACTTCTTTTCCTCCTCACCCTCTTTACGTGTGGTTGTGTTTTTCCTTTGTAATATAGCTCGATTCATTTGTTGCTGTGTTCCATTTTGAGCATACATGCTCCCCAATCGTGGCAGATGTTAATTATTTATTTTGGTGGTATGTGAAACATAACCATGGTTCCAAGAGCCAGCACTCATCTTTCTGAGATAGCTCTCATTTTTTCTTCCCAGCCTCTCTTGCCGTTGATCCTCACAGACAAACATTGGGAATGTCTTTAAAAGCACTGTCTTCAGCAGTGGATCTTCTGTTTTCTTTGTGAGACTTTTAATTGTATGTCCAGCCATCAAATGAAAATATCAAAAACACCAAAAAACAGAATGTCTTGTTTTCCTTCATATACTCCACTTTTTAATTTCTACATTACGTGTCTCCCATTCTGCCAAATGCCTATGATATTCATCTGTAGCCCACCCCCATTTAGTCCACCTTCTTTCTTTGCCAGGCTCAGCTCCATCTATTTTAGACTGATCTCACTATTCCATTCCTTTCCTAGCCCCTGGTCATTTAAAACCCAGACTTTTGTTGTTGTTCCTGAGCATTACTCATTACTCGACAATATTCTCACACTGCAGAGACTCATTCTGCACCCAGAGTTTTAACCTCCTTCCACTTATTCTCAGCTGCTCAGTGGCTTCCAATTTCCTTTCTGGTCACGGCACATTATCACTTCCTTTAAAACTTCTCCCAGTTCACTGAAGTCCCCATCCTCTGTTCTCACCTCCTTCTTCCCACCCTCACGGCCCCGGTTCTCACCAAGCTTTTCTCCCCGCCATCTGTTGAGGTCACCTTTGGGTCTTTCTCGCCTGAACTTTGGTTCAGACTCTTAGAACAGATTCCTGGTCATACCACCAAGGTAGAAATAAGCCTTAAAGTTCAAAACTTTATTTCTGGGAAGCTTTCACCAGTTGTGTGAACTTTCTCCCTTTCCCCTTTCGCCTCAGCGCCTTTCCCATCCCCCTCGCTTACTGACGGCAGTGCTTCTGTGGTTCCATGCTTCTCAGTGCAGTGCATAGGGTTATCGCTCTTCTCAGGCAGGGTCATGTGGTACTTTTGCTTGATATGATTTATCTTTACTTACTTTATAAAGTGTCACTAGGGTTTACCTAGTGAACCCTCTACAATCTCACACTTCCGTGAATAGAAGGAAGGAGGGGAGGAGAATAGTTTCGTTCCTGTATTCCCTTCTTCCTGCTACATTTCTCTGGCAGATGTCAACTTCAAATTTGAAGAGAGCAGTCACTGGGGAAATTTCCCATATGTCTTAGCCAAAATTATTTCCTTCATTTTTAAGCAACATTC
The DNA here is from genome assembly GCF_020826845.1 of Diceros bicornis minor. Classification (NCBI taxonomy): domain Eukaryota; kingdom Metazoa; phylum Chordata; class Mammalia; order Perissodactyla; family Rhinocerotidae; genus Diceros; species Diceros bicornis. The sequence continues at coordinate 50,128,217 of NC_080759.1, read as the reverse complement.
CCTTCCTCTTTAATAGAGAATGTATATTACCCATAAAGTAATTAATTTCCTTGACAGCTCGTTTTTTATTTTTTAATTAATGGCCCTTGTTTAGCAGTCTATGTTTTTGGAAAGGGACAAAGTAAAATATTTAATAAAGGTTATAGTAAATGAAACCTTAGAATGTCAATTAACTTGATTTCCTTTAAGACAGAATTTTTACTGCTTTTTTGCCAATAAGAGAGAAGGTTATTTATTTGGTAGTAAAGTTTTCTTTTCTTGCATAAAAAGTGCTCTGTGCAGAATTTCGCCTTTTGCTTGGTCCTGACGTAAGTACACCATCTGGATCTATCATGGGACCATTTATGGGGAAAAACAACCATATGCTTTGCTTTGGGTCTTTTAAGAAGAATATGAGGCCTGATGTGGGCCCATAAATGCCAAATCCCACTTTGTAGCATTTGTTTTAGGGAGGGGTTACAGGACCCAGGACAGCTTTCTCTGGGTGCCCTGGGTTTATTCTCTTCTTCTTTATAGATGTTAATTGTCTTAAACTCAGAAAGAAACTAGAAGTCTCTGCTATTTTCACATTTTGTCCTTTGAGAATTTTTAAAATTTACTTTGCAACAAATGGGGAGTGGAGGAGAGAACCCAAATGTAACTTTTTTTAACTGAGGAACTAAAAAAAGATGACACTCTTCTTAGCAAAGCACTAAAACACCACAGATAAAGTCATTTATACTATCAGGGTAGATAAAGCAGAAATGACAAGAAGTATTCATAAAAAGAAGGTAGTGCCTTGATTTTGTTAAGGTAAATGTAGGCTTCAATAAAACGCCCTCAGAAAATGTTTAAGTAACTAAGGGCTACAATGGAATTTTAAATATATAAAGAATATTCCAGGTGACTCTGCCTCAAAGGAAGAGATGGGCCATCAAAGTACAGTTTGGAAGGCACCGTCCGTGCTTCTTGCGTTAATGAGAAACAGGAGAGTGCATCCACTTACCACAGAGGTGGAAAAGTCAGACTTCATGATTCTTAAACAGAGGATATTCTCCAGTGAAGCCCTTGTGATGTACGAGACAAAGGAGAGAACACATGGAAACTTTCAAGTAAAGAGTAAGAATTTATGTAGGCTGAGGAAAGTATCCAGTTTCCGAAAAGGACAAAAATGAGCTTTTAAGATGCTTTACTAAAAACACCTTCACAAATCACATGTAAGGATATTTATTTTCACTTGTATGGCTGCTTCTCATAAGAAAGAGTGAAGATACGTTTTTAATAAGTGAGGAGAGGCATTGTAGCAGTGATGTCACCAGTTGGCTATAGACCGCATTACATTTCTTTTTGTTATCTAGTCACATCAGGAGGCACTGGTTGCTGTAAGTCTCAGAGAAGACCTCCACTCAAATCCGCACAAAGCCCCAAGTCAGAAAGCCCAGCGTGGGGAGGGCACCCCGTCACTCGACGTTCCCCTGAGCGAGGAAGTCGCAGCTTGGGCCAGTGTAGGAGAGGAGAAACATCTGGCGCACAGCGTGCCTGAAGAATTTCCCTGAGCTCCAATTAGAGTCACTGTGGTAGAATGTAATCCACGGCGTCTGGAGATTCCCACATTTGAAGCCCAACTGTACAGCAGTACTCAGAAGCAGGCAGAGGGAGCGGCCGTCCTCCGGGAGAGGAGCTGCAGTGCTGGCCATGTCTGGGCCCTCCGGCTGCACGGTCCCCACCCGTGTGCCTGCCCCTGCTCCCATCCCAGCCTGCTTCTGAGTGGCTGTTGAGCCGTTTTCTGGTTTTGCAGAGGAGTGGGTTACTCTGGCTGCCTGTAGGGATAGAGAGGGCAGCTTCTGAGCCTTCAGTCTCAAGTCAGCGCGGCATCACCATGCCCAACGGAATGAAGCCAGTGGATCCGCTGGACTCGCTTTCCTCCGTCAGCTCAGCCTACCGCGGCAGCGGGCAGCCTGGCACCTGCAAGTACTGGATCCTCGACCTAGGTACCCACGCTTCCTGCACACGCCCCGCCAGCTTGCTCTCCCTCTGGCTGTTTTCTTTCAGGCGTCTGCTGCAACGGTTGTTGGGGGCTTTAAAGCAGAAATGTTTGTGCTGTAACGCTGAAGTGTGTTATCTGCTGACCGCCTTGTGAGAGGGGGCTGTATGGGGATGTTTCGGGGGGACCTCTAGCAGTGGGACAAGAAACAGGAAACTGTGCTCTGCACGGTCATCTGTTGATTGATTGCTCGGTTGTGAGGCATTCTTAGTATCTGGGGACTGCTTTTGATGATCCCTTTTTTCTTGTAAATGGATCTAAACAGTCTGAAGTTATCTGTGCTGTAAATTACCTTCTATGATTTTAGTTGGTCTTATGTCTGTTTCAGGTTTAATTTTGTTTGGGGCTTTTCAGACAATTCAAGAAAGCGGCAGTGTCCTACATTTATGTTTAGATTCTCTGGTTCCTTTTCTTAAGAACTGCGGCCATATAATAAGATGATATAAAGTTAGATGGGGGAAGGGGTGTCCCAGTAACCACCAGTATATTTCAAGGGAGTGTGTATGCCAGGCTCTGGCTTTATACACAGAACTGGAGCCAAGACAAGAAAATGTGATTCCTGCAGAGGTCATTCGAGAAGCAGATAAGCTCCACTTTGAGGTAAAGGCAGTAGGACACAAAGAATGAAGTGAGGGAAGGCGTTAGGTCTGTGGGTCCCCTCCAAACTCCTGCCCTGCAGCACTCCCAGAAGGCTAACTTTCCAGCAGTGCCCTTTGACATCTGGACCACCATTAAAATGAGTCTCTGGCAGGCTATCTCCTGCATACCAGTGGGGATGACTTCCACCAGAATTTTGGTCCTAGCCTCGTGCACTTTTAGCAGTTGCCTTCACTCTCTCTCCAGCCGTTATTCACATGTGCCTCAGAAGTGGGTAGCCGGAGGGAGAGAGCCGAGGGCATCTGGTGAGACCTTCTCGGCACATCCAGTGTACTGTGAGCTCAAGAGAGAAGGGTTGGGTGGAGGGACCCACCAAAGAAGGGAGCACCCAGGGCCGGCCCCGTGGCTTAGCGGTTAAGTGCGCGCTCAGCTACTGGTGGCCCGGGTTCGGATCCCAGGTGTGCACCGACGCACCGCTTCTCCGGCCATGCTGAGGCCGCGTCCCACATACAGCAACTAGAAGGATGTGCAACTATGACGTACAACTATCTACTGGGGCTTTGGGCGAAAAAAAAAAATTAAAAAAAAAAAAAAGAAGGGAGCACCCAAGGAAAAGGAAGGCACAGAAAATGTACTTTCAGCATCTGAAGGGGAAGGGGCACTGTTTACATGTTTGTTCATGAAATACCAGAGGAAAACAGCAAAATTGTCTGTGGCTAATGGGCCCTGGAGGAGGTAAGTGTTGGCTGTGTGAATATTGAATTTGTTGGTGTAAACATTGTTTTTGATATTCCTCGTATTTTTTGTTCATAAAGCTATCAAGACATTTTTAAAAGTCACTGACCATAACTTTTATCATATTTGTGTTAATTAAATTGTTCAAGAATGGCCCCCCTCTCTGGAGGGTCCAGGTTGGGCAGGTCCGCTAGTGACGCCGGCCTCTAGGAATTCTGCACTGGGTGTGTGAAAGTAGATGATCCGTAAGGTCTCTTTATTGAGAATAATAACATCTGTGCAGTGAAAAGAACAATTGACAACGTCAAAAGTCTGATTCGAAGTCTCAGACACTCAATAGCTTTGGGTCTCGAGTAAATTACCTTCTCTCTCTGAACTTTATTTTTTATCTGCAAAATGGGAATAACAACAGAGCACCCCTCACAATGTATCATGAACATCCCCAAAGTGTAGACCGAAATATTTCAATGAGCAATTTTGCTAAGAAGTAAGGGATTTTAAAAGACAGCATTCTTCTTATAGGGAGAATTTTGAATCCTGGCAGTATGTTAGTTCCTTACGAGTTCTTCTGAAGGGATGTTATTAAACTAACTTTTTAAACACTAGGGGATAGTTATGCTATTCTATTTTCGGTTTCCCCTAGATATATTTTTGTTCTGGCAGTTCTCAAAGTGTGATGGCAACTCTAGGTGATGTTATCCATCCAATGCTCAGTTGCCAGATTCTAATGCAAAGGTGGTATGGACTCCTTTTGTGTGGGTGGGGTTTGTGAGTAGTTTGTGCGTAGATATCAGATGATGTTATCCAAGCTGTCACCATAGAACTTTTAAGCTAACACAAATTTGGAAAGAAATTGATGTCCACTGGAATTTTCATGGAAAAAAAGTCTAATAGTCTCTTCACAGTAAAGGATAGATGAGAGAAAGCAAAACTCTAGTTTGATTTTCTTTTTTTTCTGGAGAAATAAGACTGTCCATCTCTTTCCAAACCTTTATAATAATTCCAAGACAATTTCCTGAATGCTGTGCTGTATCAGAGTGATATTTTAATACATTCTGATTCCACTTATTAAATTGATTGTGGGGAAATATATGCGCATCAGATTTGAAAAGGAAAAATGATTTTGAGTAGTATCCAAGAAATAAATCCAAAGTAACTTTTAAAATGCCCGGTTAATCATAGAGAGTGATTGCAAAGCCTTCCTTTATACCCACAAGCAGTCTGGGGCTTCATTTGTTGGAGTACCTTAGGAAGAGACCGTTTTTCTGCTTTCTGACATATGCAGTGGGGCATTCTCCTTGTCCAAATGTGAGTTAGTGTTGCTTGGATTAATCTGCATGCAGCCCATTTTATTTGCAGGCATTCCCATTACCAATAACTTACAGAGCAGTAAGCCCAGGGAGTTTTACTGCTAAGCAGTTGTTAGGAAAAGAACTCAAGAGAAAGTAAGGTCAAGAAGAACTATAAATTATCTTTTAAGAGATTTCCAATGGGAGAGCCCAGTCTACTGATAAGATAGTGGAACTATGGAATTTGTTCTCATTCTGAACTAAGTCTGCCCTTTTATAGGGCACATGGAATCTCTTCCAGTGCTGCACATATCCCCCTGACTAAGGAAGAACGTAATGTAGTGAACCCCTAACATTAAACGGATCCATATACGAGTGAACTGTGTGCCTTATCATTCTTCTTGAACTCTCAAGTCATTCTTTCTTTTTCCTTTTCCTTTTTTGCTGAGGAAGACTGGCCCTGGGCTAACATCTCTACCCATCTTCCTCTACTTTATATGTGGGACGTCTGCCACAGCATGGCTTCATAAGTGGTGTTTAGGTCCGAGCCCAGGATCCGAACCCGCAGCCACCGAAGCAGAGCACGTGAAGTTAACCACTATGCAACCTGGCTGGCCCCCACTTTTTTTTTTTATTTATTTTTTGTGTGTGTGAGGAAGATTAGCCCTGAGCTAACATCTGCCAGTCCTCCTCTTTTTGCTGAGGAAGATTGGCCCTGGGCTAACATCCATCCCATCTTCCTCCACTTTATATGGGACGCCGCCACAGCATGGCTCGACAAGTGGTGCATTGGTGCGCGCCCGGGATCCAAACCGGCGAACCCTGGGCCGCCACAGCGGAGCGCGCACACTTAACCGCTTGCGCTACCGGGCCAGCCCCTAAATTAAAACATTTTAAAGACTAAACACAGGAAAGGACGTTTCTTTGCTGAAACACATAATAGGAAGCTGTTCTGAAAGTATGCAGGGAGATTAACAGCGTGCCCAGCTCACCTCCAGGAGGCCAATGCACAGGACATACAGTTTCCTGGGAGTAAACGAAAGTCCCTGGAGCGCTCAGCACAGTATTGTATTGTTTCAGCTGTGAACACTGGTTGTTTCACACAAGTTACTGTGCAAACTAAATTCTCTCTCAAATCTTTTTTGCTCTTTAAGTATTTTTAAATGAGAGTTTAAGACTCTATATGCATGATGGTACGGTGGGAATAGTGTTGCTGTAGAAGTCAGACCACCATTGCTCTTGTCTTGGCTCATCTCTGCCCAGGTGACCTTGGCTAAATCTTTGTTCATCTCTCTCAAGTGCAGTTTCCTTACCTGCAAAAAAAAAGAGGACACTTAGTGCTGCTGTGGTTATGTTCTCCAAAACTACATTAAAGGTTATTTTTTTCCTTTTAAGCAAATGGCAATTTTAAAATGATTTCCATTTATTTTCTCACTTCTCACTGATCAAAGATGTATTTAATTGTCTCTCTGAGTTTATGATGACAGTTTTAGGTAAAAAACAAAACCGTGTTACACACTGGATTTATATATACATATTTCCAGCCAAAAAACAAAGATACTTAAAATTTTTGGCCTTATTTAGGGTGACTATATAATTTTGAAATATTAAAACTTTTTGAAGTTAATATTAAAAATATACTGAAAAGTTCCCTCAAAGTGCCCTAGCAACCTGAAGGTCCCAGGTTAGGAGCCTTCAGATGAAATGGTCTTGCCTAGTTCGGGAATTCTTTCCTCTCTAGACAAGAAGCAGGCCTCCTCCTCTTGGGCTGTAATCTGTCTTTGGTATGTGCTCTCTCTGAGTATATCCCTTAAGCTAGCCTTCAGGGGGGACACAAATTTATGGCTTTTTATTCTGAAGAATTTCCTCCAGGTGCTCAAAGTTGGCCTCTGGGGTGAGTGAGCAAGTCCGTAAACCCAGTGTAGTCTGCCTGGGAGCGTGGGGTAACGAGCCTCAGAATTTGGGAATTCAGCCATCAAGGCTCCCTCCATTTCCTCTTCCTGTCTCCAAAGAGTAGGGGGGCACTGGGGAGCGACCACAGCCCAGATGCTCCTAGTCGTTTTTTACAGTTCTCACATAAAACCATACAATCATGAACAAAGTGTATCGCCTCAAAATATACAGTTTCTATGAAATTATATGCTAACTGTAAAGAAAAAACGGGAAATTCACAGACGTGAAGCAGCAGAGGAGGAAATAACGCCCATAGGCAACTGCTGATAATATTAGGGCACGTTTTCTGTAAAATGATGCATCTTATACTTTTTAAATTTGGCTCTAAGAGATGATCTCAATCCTATCCTTTGTCCATTTTCTCAAAGGCACAGTTAAAGAATGTTCCTATTGTTACATCTTGTTAAAATTAATAACAATTCATACTGTCATGAAAATGGACCTGTACCTATCAGCATGGAAAGACTACAGTTATTCTTGTGTCTCACGTCACCAAGTATAGAGCCCTAAGGCAACTCCCCTTCCTCTCTTCTCTCTTAAAGCTGGTGGGCTATTGAGAAAAGTGGCCCCATGGCCCAGAGCACATGTGAAGCTGAATAAGGGAGTCTTTATTTAATAACAAGAAGGGAATGTGCTTATTATGACGTAGAACTAAAAACTGAATGTTTTCCCCTTTGTCTCCCTCCAGCTGAAAAGAAAGCCAGCACACAGCGCCCCCCCAGTCCCTCTCCACGCCCTCCCACGCGGAGGCTGTCGGGCTCTGCTGTCGCCTGCCTCCCGGCCTGTGGCAGTGCTGTTCTCTCACACGGGCACTAATTAAAGCCAAGGACAGGATCTGTGCCCCTCATTGGCGTTCATAGCAGAGGCGTTCTTTTCATTCCCTTTGTCTCCCAGCCAGCTTTGTTCCCTCCTGGCATAACTCCAGGCCCCCTTCCTTCCTTCCTCCTCACTGTAGTTACTCAGCTGCTTGAATAGCAGACACAGGGAAGAGTTCCTAACAGGACTCACTGATGAGGAGGTGCGGGGATTCTTAGAAAGTCCTGGACTCGGTCTCTCCTCCTGCGACACAGGGTCACGTCGTAGTTAGAGATTGCACCTCCAATCTTAGATACGTGAATAACTCCCAAAACAGTGACTCCAACCCTCTTTTCTTTTTCTTTTTTGGCTTTTGTTATTGTTTTAGTAAGTAATATCCTGGACAGGTCAGTCCTCAAGAAATTACAAAATAATAATTTGAGAAATAAAATTCCGTGCCATTCAGTTCTGGTAGGGGCTTGTGGGGCAAGATGTCCTGACGTCAAACTAGAGGAGGTTATGGGATTGTGACCCTTAACCCTTTGTCTCCGGCAGGTGGGTTGTAACGGTGCAGAACGCACGCGAGCACATTGGGCTTTTTGCCTCAACTGTGTCGTTCACTTTTTAATCCTATTTTCAAGTGCTTAGCTGCAGTTAGAGCAGCATTTTGCTTTTGGTGCGATGTTACTAAAATGTAACTGTAAAAGGAATTCCTAATTGGTTATGGCTTTTTGTTTCTTTGTTTTTGAACCAAACGACCAAGGACCCTAGAATATAATGTCCTAGATATTTGCTTTGTGGTTTGGGGGGTAAAAATGGTCTGTTTCCTCATTCTCCAAAGCTGTGACTTTCTAAACTAATATTCCATCCCTTGAGACTGAAACTTCAGCTAACCTGCTGGCTAGATGATGTGAAGAGTGATACTGCTTGGCAGGCTCATTGCAGAACATTCCAAGGCTAGTTTTTTTTTTTTCTTCATGCTGCATAAAAATGAGTATATGGCTCTATGAAATGAGTTATGTGGCTCCATCAAAGCATTTATAAGTTTGTGTGGTTTTTAACATATTTTGATTAGGTATGTTCTTATGCAATTCATGCATTTTCTAGAATGTAGGAAAAGACTTTTGCATGTTGGCATTCTGAATCTGGTCTTAATTTAAAATAATAATAAATTTTTATGTAAATGAAGAGAAATCTGTCACCACCTGCAATAAATCAATCACATAGTTTAAACCACTAACTGCAGAATGTTCTTTTAAACCATTTTTTGTGGGAGTATCTTCGTGTGTGCCCTGCTTCATTTAGAGACATTTTCAACCTAAAAAAATCTGCTAATCGCCCCCTAAAAAAAACTTTGGTTTCCTCTTTACGAAGCTAGCCTAAGCTATTTCATTTTTTTTTTTTCAACAATAATGAGAAGACATTAACCAAAAGCGTAACTATTGTGAAGGATATGGTCCTTAGCAGTCTTAGAGCCTCTGAAAGGCAGAATCAGTCGGAGGGAATGTTATATGAGCACCCAGTGATTGCCTATGTCTCCCAGATTAACTTTCTGTTCCCTTAAATGATGACTGTCTATTCAGGCAGTAATAAGTAGTGTATTGCCTTGAGAATAACTTCTTAAAGGAAGAAATGAAGAATCAAAAACCCGTTATTGTATCACAGAGAGAACCTCATTATCCCTAAGTCAGCAGTATACTAAATACTAAGTAATCTGGTAAACACACAGAATTTGTTTTTTTAATAATCTTTCTTTGTGTAAGTGATATTAATCTTCAGTAATTTTGTGAAAAGAGCAGCCATTTGACTTTTTGGGAACACAGAAGGTCTCAGCCTCTGAAAAAGCCCAACGAATAGAGGAGCATTCAGAAGTTTTCCTGGTTTCTGAGCATTCCAGCCTATGCCGCAGGAGGTCATTCATTGCCTGGGCGGCTGTGCAGTTAGATGCAGCGCCCTCTCCTGTAGAGCCTCTGCAGAAGCCTGGAGCTGGGCTTACACCTTTTGTTTTCATCGTGTAGGAGGGGAAGGTAGAACCAGGTGAGGTGTCAGAGGACCTTCTTCCCCCTCTGCCTCTGCTCTCAGTGGGTGTCAGGACGAGTACCTATCACCTCCGCTGCCCAGGACTTCACGTGGAGCAGTCCCATGGTGGGGCTCCGTGTGGGCAGCCAGGCCACTTGCTGGCTGGAGAACTTTCCATGTGAGGGCTGATACTAAACTGCCTTTCACCCTTCTGATTTCCCCCAGCCCCTGGATGCTGAAGAGCCACGTAGCTCGTACATCAGGATGTGGGGGCCGGGTTGGGAGAGTGTCAGAAAGCTCTGGGAGACATAAATGTCTGCAGCTTGCAGGATTTATGTGTGTTTCCGGTCTCATTTTTATGGAATTTTTTTGAAAAAGCGTCTTTCTTTCATCCAGCAAGGATATCTTGAAACATCTGCTTTTGTCCTTATGTGCAAGTCCAGAATGAGCCCAGATCCCCTCCCACTCACCACTGGCAGGATGGCTCCTTGGGAATTTCTTTTCCCTTTGTGACAGCGTAGATTTTTGGTTGCAGAAAAAGCCTGCTATTCATCTCCCAAAAAATATATTGCAAGGGCTAGCTCACATAAAAAGCAGAGAAAATGGCCCTGTCATTCCAGAAAGACAGGAATATGGGCGAGAAACTCTCCACAAACAAAGCCAGTATTTGTCCCAAGTGGAGAAGGATCATGTTAAAAAGTAAGCCCCAGCATAAAAGCAGAGTTGGAAGAGAAGAAGAGAGCTTTCTGACCGCAGAGTTGTGTTTTATGACGCTATGGTTTTAACAGTGTGTGGATGTCTGTGCCTGGTTCTCGCTGTCCCATCCCTGGAAGGATGTCTTGTAGGCCAGTCACACCACAGCAGTGCAGTGCAAGGAGGAGTTCGTCTCGGCCCTGCATCTTTGCTGGGGGCTAGCTTACCTCTTGTTGCTGTGGCTCCCTCTGCGAGCGTTCTGGTCACAAGACATGACGTTACCACGCTCATCTTTTCCTGGAAGCCAACGGCCTGGGGATAAGCTGTCACCAGCCACAGAGCCACTCGTACCTGGAGATTCCTGATCCAGCATGTGAGTCAGGTCCTCTTTTGTTTGGGGTGTTGATAGCTACTCAGTTCACTAGATTTGTCTTAAATTCCTCACGTTGATCCAGACTAACCCATCGTTGCTGTTACCCACTATCAAGAATGACTCTTTCCTCCTCATTTCATTTCTGAGGTGTTTTCAAATTTCCACTGTGGCAATTTGTGATATCCTGTTCATCTGATTAGCCAAGCAAAGGATTATGCCATCTGCTTTTGTTTTTACTTAATTTCTTTGTTGGAAATTCAAATGGAGAAAGACCTTTAAAATGAGATGGTTTCCTGACTAGCAATTCTGACAGGTCAGCGTTCCCCTCACAAGAATGAGTTGGAGAGGACAAATGATGCTTGAAGTTTTGCATTTGTTGACATAGCCACATTTTCCAATGGTTATGTCATGTTGTAAGTGTTTTCAGGAATCACACTAAGAATAAATAGCATGGAGAGATTCTCCAAGAGTCAAAAGAGCAAACTTGCACTTGCAACTTTCGTTTGCATGTTCTGTTTGGTTACATAGATGTTGCAAGCCCTGTATCTCTAATGCTCCTCATGTTAGATGGTGGTAAGAAGCCGTCCTCTTTCTCCTGACATGACTCCCTAAGACTGGAGCAGGAAACGGTGTAAACGGTGAAACTACTCTGTGTGTGCACACACTCCTGCTTTCAACCTTCACCAAGGCAAAGGTAGAGCAATTGTTTCTAATTGAATCCAATTGTTTCTAGCTGAGTCTCTTTTAATAGATTGTGTTCGTCCATTCAGGGGTCCCCAGAGGTGGGCTGGCTGCTAGTGAACACTCCCGTGTGAATTCATGGAAGGGGCTGCACAGGGAACAGTGAATGTGTTGGTCATTTAGTGCATTTTCTCAGGCAGCAAAGACCATGTGTTCTTGATTACAGTGTGAGCCACGGCCGTGCTATGCAGGACCTCTGGTTGAATCTAGGGATTATTTAAAAAAAAAAAACAAAACTGGGGAATTTATCTTTCTCCTTCGTGTTTTCTGTGTTCACTTCATATTTGAAAGGAAATACAAAGTTCACATTTTTGCATTAAGGTCCCACTGTGCACCAGATTGTGAAATATGTAAAATTTGCTTTTGATGTTCTATTGCCAGATTTCAGTCATTACCATCCAGAAAACTAGTGCTCAGTGTCTCTGTACAGCTTCTAACTTTTTTAAAAGATTATTTCCTGCGTCAACATGAATTTGTGTGACAGTTCCAGCCCAGAGTGAAATCCTGGACCCCTGGAACACCTGACCGTAGGTGTGTGCAGAGAAGCAGATAACTGACTGAGGATGCAGTGTCCCATCCACATCTTGGTTTCAACCCCTGATGTATTTTTATTTTGCTGAAGAACAAATTAAGAACCATTGACTCTCAGACAGAAGACCAGGGGAATGTATGTAAGAGTGAGGTCACTCGAATGAAAAAATAGAAGGCAATTAAGCAAAGTTCTCAGATACTTACAAATAGAATATAGATTTACATTTAGAAAAATACTATAAAAATACTTGCCCCTGTATCCTGAACCACCAAAAGCATAACCATATCACTGGGCAGGTTATTTTCTTCTTCGTTACCTAAAATTCCCCAACTTGGTCTCACTCATCATCGTCGCAAAGTAATACACCTAGGCTGTGGAGGGGATTGTAATTGCTGTTTAAAACAAAGAGAACGTGCAATCCCTAGAAACACATCTGGAAGAATAATTTACAGATTAGCTCACTTTTTATGTGATCTTTAAGAGAATTTCTAGTGCACTATGGTCCTTTTTACTATTCCAAAAAAAGGTTACCTCGATTCCAAAAGCAGGGAATTAAAATCCGGTTTGAAAAGTATAGAGATAGCAATCATTTACTCAGAAAAATTTTACTCTAGGAGGTTTGAACCAACCCAGTCAGCAATCGTAAGCCAACAACTTACTCCCTCTTTGCTTTACGAGTCGTTTATAGGTCTGATTTCCACATGTACATTATAGCCATCCTGGTATGTAGAAGAATTTCCTAAATAAAAACGTGATTCACTGTGTTGAATTCTTGACAAGGCAGAGGTTTGAGAAGCTGCCATAGGCCAGGTGCATCTGATTAAACCCTGCCCGGTCTGTTCTGATGGAATAATTTTCAGACATAAGAAGCAGCTGCCCCAAAGTGTCCTTGAATTATCTTTCTCTAGCACATAGCAGTAACTGCTAAATAAACGTTTTTTTAAGTCCTTACAAGTAGAACTGTAAACTTGCGCTTCGCTGTGGAGTGTGCCGAGCTCCGAGCTCTGAGTAAGGTTTATCTTGGTGCCAGTGTGTATCAAGACACCACTGCATTGTTCATTTGACAGATATTTATGAACACCTACAAAAGACAGAAAGATGAAAATATCTTTCTTTAAAACTAACGACCGAAAATCATTGTGGGAGACTGTGGAGGAGAATTTGGAATGTGAGACAGCTGTTTATTGGACAGTCTCCCAGGGTTGGATGTGCATGTCTGTGTGGTGGCCGTGCCCCATCAGACATGACACGGCTCTCAGCGCTGGTCCCGGGGTGTGTGCGTTGGCTGACATCGTGTGAGTGAGGGGTGCCTGTCACAGCAGATGTGCGGTCACAGCGTGAAATGTTGCATGAAACGTTGCAACACAAGCCATCGAGAGATCAGGCCTTCGATGGCCCGTCTGTTCTCTCTTCCTGCTGCTAGCCCCCGGGGTGCTCGTCTTACACACCTCAGGGCTGCATTTTGTCCTGCTTTCTTCCTTGTCTTTTGCAATTTCGTTTTCTATGCAAAGATGTGATTATCGCCTCATGTTTGTGTTAGGCTGTAAGTTTACAAAGACCTTTTTTTGTTTTCTTTTCCCCCCAGCAGCCTGGTAAGGAATCACCGTCAGTCCATCTGTCACAATCAGGAAACTGAAGGACTTATAAGATGCTCACACCCAGTCCGTGACAGGGTGGGACTAAACCCCGGCCCCACTGCTATGGAATGACCATTAGTCTGTAAAGTGCTCACTGTAAGGTAAAGGCAGGCTTTAGGCTCTAGAGAGAGAGCATGAACAAAGCAGCAGAAATCTGTGCCCTCCCGCAGCCTGTCTCCTGTTGAGACTGTGAAGTGGAAGAAATGCAACAGAGAGCTGCAAGCAAATGCATAGATTTTGGTGAAACATTTTCAAACTTAGCAGCTGGAGTTTTTAATTCTCTATACAACCATACTCGGCGGTCTAGTTTTTACTCTAGAACACTTGTCAGCATCTGTAAGACTTACCGTTGTGAAAATGAGGAGAGGGTTAAAATGAAATGTGATCTTAGTCTGCAACCAGCAGGATATGGGCCCTTTGCCTTTTTTTCTTACATTTAAAAAAAAGTGCTTTATTAATCACAGATGTCTCAGATTTACAGACTGGGACTAGCAGGCGATTTCTCTTCCCCAGCAGTTTCAGTGTTGTATGTGTGTTCACAGGGTGAGACTCTTTCCCGTGTGGGGCTCAAGGTCAGGGCTCCTGCGTTCCTCTCCTTTGTTTGGCTTTTTTCTTTATTTTAAGAAGAAATCTAACGTGGACTTTGTGTGAACTCTGACTTCAGCAGAGAAGCCATCTGTATGTGGTTGTTGTCCCCCTTAAAATAAGAGGAGATAAACTTTGATTTTCTTTCTTAGGGCTTCAAGCAGATCACAAATGGCTTTCTCTTGTACACATCTGAGCATCTTTTTAAATGACTGTGATGTGCTGATAGTATCTCTTTATGCTGAAGTTTACTTTGTCCTCTTAGTGAGGGACAGGTTGTTTAAAACAATGGAAATAAAATGAAGCAGTTCATCTAAGTTGCTTCATTCGTCCTTCATACATCTAAAAATGGTTTTGAGTATATCCTAGACACGGTGCTAGGTATGTGATTACAAAAATGATTCAACCTAACTCCCATTTTCTGGGTACTCACAATTTACATAAATACAACATAGTAAGTTCTGTACTGCCATGGAGCCTTGGAGAAGGTTGCCTCAACCACTCTACATTTGTAAGTAGCACTTTATAGTTTGTAAAGCTTGTTCATTCCCATTATTTCATGTAATCCTATTATAGCCCTGTGAGATGAGGAAATTCAGATGCCAAAATGTTGGCCTGAGGTCATGGCCATCGAATGGGAGAGCCAGGCTCATACTCAGACCCTCTGACAAGTCCAGAGTTCTTTCTGATCTCCCTAATTGGTTGTCCATCTGGACCTTGAATCAGTGGAGTCTCCCCAAGCAGAAAAGAGGAGACCACACTCCCAAACAAGGCCTGGTGTGAACTGCAGGCATTCTTGGAGGCAGGAAGGTGAGTGATGGGGCGGAAAAGCAGCAGTGCTGAGGGTTGATCAAAGAGGTGAGGGGAAGGCAACTGAAGATGGGAAACAAGGATATATACCATTTTCTTTTGAGTGACAAATGAGTCTTCTGTTGTATTTCTCAGGTCAGTTTGCTCCTCTTTCTGCCCCCGTGACCCACATGTGCCACACATGATGGGTGACGTTCACGTCCACACTACCCTTACCAAGGGCTCCTAGGCCTGGCTCTGCCTTGCAAGAAAGTGTGGCATAGTGCAGGTCATTATAAGAGTAGCCATGCTGTACTCTGAATTATCATCTTTTAAGTAAATAATTCATAAACTTGGGAACTTGACTAAAATTAGACATTACTTGTAGCTCATCTCAACAGATAGCGATATACCACTAAGTCAGGACTTGACCATTCGTGGTGGTCGACAAGTTATCAGGCAGTGTGCTTAGACTGGGAAATAGCCTGTAGCTGGTCATCGATTCACTTACCCATTCGTCATTTATCCAGTGTATACTTATTAAGCTCCAAGGATGTGCCAGACAGCCTGCTGGCAGCTGGGCATGTAGCTGTGAACAAAACAGACCCAGCGCCCACCCACTTGAAGCCTGGAGTCTAAGGTCACGATTGGCTTCCTATCTGGACAATTACACAGCGGGGACAGTGCTGTCTGAAAAGGGTATATAGAGCTCTGGCCACAGCACTCACTGCTCGAGGACTACCCTTGTTATTGGCCTGCCATCCGTGATCCAATCTTGATCAGAAAGGTGAGGTCTTAGAGTAAGGGGGCCTGCCTGAGCAGCGTTTACGCCTGGACAGAACGCTTCAGACACAATATATCATGGCCATCTGGAAGCTCTTCTGGGAAAGACAAACTGGTAATTTAAGATCTTCCCAAGGAGACCTCCTAAAGTTCTGTGTTTATTATATGATTTATGCTTACTTTATGCCCAGTAACATTGGAGACCTTAGTTCTGGAGAGACCGTTAGGACATGTCATTTAAATTAAAATTTGCAACAGAGCAGTTTGTCTAGTGGGCCAAATCTGTTCTTCAGAGAACTAAAAATAATAGCAGGCACTTTATTTCATTCTGTTAATGATCGTATTAAGTTTAAATAATTTTTATGTGTTTTAAATTCCTGGTTTATGCATTATGTCACAATCCAGTAAAGAGCCTATAAATGGACTGCTATAGTCCATTGATTTGGGCAAAAAGAGTTTCTGGATTGAAAAGAAAAAAATACAGTTGGGTTTTTGGAGAGTATCAAACAGCATGACGAATTCAGCATAACAGTTAGAAACAACGTGGGAAGAGAAAGAGTCATCAATTTTGGTTTTGGTTATTTTTTTCATTGCTAATCATTAAGTCATAAATATTCTAGTAAAGTGAAATAATGTCACTTAAGTGATTTAATAAATAGCTCAGGAAGCGGACTCTTATTCCCTTCAGGAACAGCAGTTCATCTGTAGTGCTAGGGAGCTCTGACTGGGGCAGCTCTGCCTCCTTCCTGGGTCCAGGGTGGAACGTTCAGGCCCACGGCCGTGTTTATAATGCTCCACCTGCCAGGTGAGGAGGAAATCTCTCTTGAACCTGCTTCCCAAAGTGCAAAGAACCAAATCTTGTGCAGCTGAGCCTACAGAGAGATGCTAGGAAATGATGTCTCTAATTTCTTTTTCTTTTTGAACCATTTTTGTAGAACAACCAGCTCCTTTCCTAAGCAAGGCTAGAATGCCCTGAGAATCATCCTATAAATCCAGCTGGGTCCCCAGAGCGTTTATGGATTGAGTACAGTTCATTCTCGTGACTGCTATGGCCCAGTGGTCTGCTGACCGGTGGAGGGGTCTTTATACTTCAGGGTGACTGCTCTGTGTCCCTGCCCACACTGCTCACTCCCGTCCAAGAGCTCTCTCACTTTTCTGCACGTTTGGGTGGACAGAGACCGTCAGAATTCCTGTGCGTCCTCTTTCCATGTAGGATTCCTGTTACGTGCTGCATGGCTCCCTGCCAGACTCCCCAGATTCTCCCTTTTAACACAAAAACACATCAAGTTCATTTGTTGCCTTAGGTGGTGTTCCCCTTTACTTCTAACGTGTGAGTATTCTGCTTGTGAATGTTAAGACCTGTACTTGATTTAGTTTTATTAAAGTGGGCCTCGATCTTTTCTCTGCCTCCCTCGGTTCATACGAGGCACTGCGGAGCTCCATCAGTGACACCTCATCACGTTGCGGCCAGTCCGCGACATCTCCCAACCTCTACCTGTGAGCCACCTTCCCAGGTCTTCGTCCTACGCAGTTAGTTATTCGGCTGAGTGAAGATACGTTGAAGAAATGACTGTCCTTACAATATGGGCTGTGAATCAGCTTGCTGTGTTTCTTTAGGCTGGGAATTTCTGATGTTTCCGTTCCTTACTTAATAAGTGCCTGCTGTATGCCAGGCACCATGTAAGGCCCTAGGAGTACATCAAGTAACAGGACAAATGAGGCCCTGCCCTTATGGAGCTTATGTTCTCGTGGTCTAGGGCGTGGTTTTCAGCCCCAGCTCATTCAAAGGCTGGCTTCAGTGCTGCTTCCTTCATGAAGCCCTCCGTGATCCCTCCACCTGATTCCCCTTCTTCTCAACCTCTAACAGGGTTTGTACTTGCTTATAGCATGTGTCTATTCTCATTTGTATGATAATGTGATCCCAGAAAACACATGTGGTGGACTCCATGAGTGGAGGAAGCAGGCTTTATTCATCTCTGACCAGTGGCAAGTACAAGGCTTGGCCCTGAGTCACAGCACGGTAAATGACTATGAAATGGGTCACCTGCTGGGGCCAGCACCGTGTCTTGCTAATAGTTGGTACTTAAAAACTTCAGTTGAATGAATTATCATCTGGCATGTGGATTATCCAAACCCTCCTCTTCTTTTTGTCCTTCCTGGTGTCGCTACACCAAGAGTTCCTGAGGCTAGAGACCGTGTCTGCCTCTTTTGCCCTTCATCCTAAATCAGCACTTGAGAAAGTCCCTCATGTGAATGCCCCCGCCGTGGGAATGTTGTCAGCTTAATGGTTTCCTTGTCTCCTACTCTTCCAGGTGGTACCTGAGGAAAAGGAGACTGATGTGGAAACATTTTAGTAACTCTCATTTAAAAACAAAATAAAATAAAAACCATATATGAATATTATATATATACATATATATGTACATATACGCATATACACCCATACATTCAGAGAGAAAAGGTTATTACTCTCAAACAGAATGCTGTCTTGATTAGTTTTGAACCAAAGTTGGCCTCTAAGAAAATCTAGATTTTTAAGAATGAGTGATTCTGCTTGAGATGCCTCATCTGTTTGTGGAAGATTATACCCTTTACCCATGCGAGGCCTGGGCCAGGGAGGGAATGGGACAGCAATTAGACAGGGATCCACCGTCTAGTCCAGGCGTCGGGAGCATGAGTGGGAAACTACTCTTGACGCCCTTCCATATAATCACAGGATTGGGAGGAATTAACTCCTGCTTTTTAACTGCATCACATAATGGTCTCCAGTGCCGCAGAGGGAAAGACAGCTAATACAGGTGTCTGTGTAAAAGAACCTTTTCAAAGGTTAATTTTAATTTAAGACTTCAAAAGATTTAAGAAAATAACAAGCAGAGTGAATGGTCCTCTTCATTCCATTTCCTAGAGTAAAGCGTTTATTCCGTTTCAGTCTGGTAGAGCCCTGGAGTCAAGTGCTCAGGAAAGGGCCAAGCAGTGTCCAAGAGCACTGGTTTTCCTTTTGTAAAGTAGCGCCTCCTCACTCCACAGATTTGAGTGTCAAGCTGTTACCTGTGTTTCCATAACTCCTTTTTTCTCGTGAAAAATCATCAACCAGGGTTGACTATACTTTTGAGATCCAATGAAAAGAATCATTTGGGTATGTTTTTTGTAGAGCATTTTGGTTATTGGAGGAAGGCTTTTCCAGCTCGCATTTCTTTTAAAAATGTGTTGTTTTTGTTAATTGTTGCTGGCATTTACTCCAGCATGGGAAGCAACTTTGCTGAGGCTGCGAGCAAAGACGCCACAGGCCTGTGAAGTTCCAGAGTCTGGCTGCGAGCAAGGGGCGTGGGCTGGATCTCCTGAAAAGAGAGATCAGCTTTGCCCTTTTCACAGTCACCGACTTTGCCCTTGACACTGAACTTTCCAGAAGGGTGCCATTTGTCACAAAGTCTGACCAGGTCAACTCTATACTGATTTAGACACACACACCCATACATACATATATACGTTTATTTATTGTGCTGGACTTTTATTCACTGGGAGTGAGTCGAACTAATACATTTATCCAACAGGATTAGTTTTTAATTTCCTTTAAATTCTTCTTTAAACCATTCTTGTTTTTGTTTATCAAGAAAATGGGTGAAAATAATTTAAACGTCTATCCTCCAATGTCTGTGATATTTTAAGTGATAATGACATTTTCAGGCTGTATGATAACGATACTGGTTTTCAGGATTGGGGACTTGGGGTGTTTGGAGGGGGCAGTACATCTTGAGAGAAATCATCTCTAGCAAAACTCAAGTTTGGTCAACATTTGAAAAGGAAGTGTAGGAGGGGTCAGACCTCCCCTTATGACGTTTCTACCCTGTGGGTACAGCCAGCAGCACAGCTTTCAGCCGTGCCCTGGACCCCGCATCCAGCTGGGCAGGGCTAGAGCTTGTTGGCACAGTGGCGCCACTGGGCAGCGGGAGGACTAGAGGGCCGTCGCTCAGACTTGCCGTTTGTCTCTCCTCCCGGCAGACTCACTGTCCGTCTCCAGTAACGATGCCAGCCCGCCGGCCTCCGTGGCTTCTCTGCAGCCCCACATGATGGGGGCCCAGAGCTCCCCAGGCCCCAAGCGCCCGGGCAACACCCTGCGCAAGTGGCTGACAAGCCCGGTGCGGCGGCTGAGCAGCGGCAAGGCGGACGGGCACGTGAAGAAGCTGGCGCACAAGCACAAGAAGAGCAGGGAGGTCCGCAAGAGCGCCGACGCCGGCTCGCAGAAGGACTCGGACGACAGCGCCGCCACCCCGCAGGACGAGACCGTCGAAGAGGTCAGCGCCCGCTCGGCGTGAGCCGCTTGCGCCCCGGAAGGCCGCGCCGGAGCCTTCTGACATTTTTTTTTCTGGTGGTAGAAAGCGTTGCTTGTCTTGGGAACACTAATGTGGTTCCGTTTTCCTTGTGTACCTGGAAGTCACCAGGGTCAGAGAGCCCCGATGAACTCCTTGTGGGCAGACGGCTCGACTGAGTGGGGGCAGGCTCTAGGGGCAGCAGCTCCCCAGGAACCTGGTCAGGACCCACGTGTGGCTTCTGATAAAGAAATCAGAGGACCGGGAGCTTCCCCCCAGGCTGGGCACCCAGGCCTGTTCCAGGAGGAAGCGGTGCTGTGGTCTCAGCCCTTCTCCTCCTCGCCTCCACCACGGGCAAAGCAGTGCCGTCCCCTTTACAACACAGTTAAGCAGTCCCCGAGGTGAGCACCAAACGAACCTCGTTTTGCAGGGAAAGCACCAATTTCAGACTTGGAAGGACTAGAGGAATGTTTGCATCCTCCAGTTATTTCCACCTCATATTCATACTTACATCTTGTCCTGAGTAGAAAATACCCAAGTAATTTACTTTGCTAACCCAGCAGTAAGCACTGGGTTATTCCCATGTCCTCAAAGATAAATGTACGTAGATCAGCCAGGAATTTTTTTCAGTTTCCTTTTCCCCAGGAGGTACAGGTCGGGGGCTTTAAATTATACTGCAAGGAACAGAATTCCTTCGTGATCCCCAAGCTGGGCCGTCGGCACTGGTGGTGTCAATGAGGGCCCTTGGAGTTTTTAACTTAGACCCCCTTCCCCCCAGATCCCACACAGACTCGAAAAGAAAAAGGCAGACAGAGAGAAAGGACAAGATTGGTATCTTTTAATTTGTTTCGCAGATGTGGGCTTTCTGCTTCTTTTTTCCTGGCCGTGTTTTGCCACGGGTTTTACTGGAGTGTGTGGTTCACTGCATCCTCATCTATCTGTTTTATAAATCTTATGTCCTCTTAGTAGAAAGTAAACTGAAATTTTTTTTCTAAAAGTAAAAGTAGAGGGAAATTAATGTGGTACTTAACACAGATTCTTAAACTGCATCTTGGATTGTATTTTTCTTTATCCCCTTATTATTTCAGTGAAATTTTTTCTAGCAAGGTACCAAAAACGACATGAAACTAGACCAAAGGAACTGAATCGACATGAGGGTTATGGTTCAAATTTTTGAACCTTTTTTCTTTTTATTGGCTTGAAGATGAGATGTGTTCAGAGCCTAACGGATAACCTTAGCAGTCCCTTCAAAAGACACACTCAGTGGCCCTTCTCTCATCCAAGTTGGCCAGCAAGGTAGTTGGGTTGCAGGAAGGGATGAAAAGTTACCGACAGGGTGGAAAGAGCTTGTTCTGACTTCTGCCGTCCCAACTTCTGCCCTGGCTCTGCTTTCCCAGTTAACCCCTTAGGGCTCAGCTTCTCTGAACTGCCATTGACAGTCAGGCCTAGAATGTAATGAGCGAACGTTGGTTTGATTTCAGAGAGGCCGGAACGAGGGCCTGAGCAGCGGCACGCTGTCTAAATCCTCCTCCTCGGGCATGCAGAGCTGTGGAGAGGAAGAAGGGGAGGAGGGGGCCGACGCCGTGCCTCTCCCCCCGCCCATGGCCATCCAACAGCACAGCCTGCTCCAGCCGGACTCGCAGGAGGACAAGGTAAGGGGGCCCGCGCCGCCTGTGCAAGGGAGGGGCGGTGCAGTAGCTGCTGTGCATCAGCCGTGTTGCAGGAGACAGGCGCCGCCGGGGCTGTGAAGAGGTGCCTGGAAGGCGTGCTGCTTCTCCAGGCAGATTCTGCCTGTTTCCACCCCAAAAGTACGGATAACAAGAGTCCGTTTAGACTAAGTAGTATAGTCTGCTTGTATAAAGAAGCAGTACACATGTGCTTGTATAAGTACGTTCAATGCCTTTTAAAGTATGCTTCAGTAATTACTAGTCTTAAAGAAATCGTAATTTTTCTTGCTGTACTGACAAGGGTCCCCAAGAGAACAGAGAAATCGCATGCAGGCTACGTGATTGCGTCCTGAAGGAGCATTAGGCCATCTTGTTCTCTCTGTTGGCGTTTTTGCACAGGGGTGTCATTTTCAGAGGAGATTTTACTGCTGTCCCATGCCTTTTTCCAGCACAGCAAACACCAGCTTCAAGCTGGAGCGTGGAGATAGTCGTCAATGTATAGGAATCAGTTCAAAGCCATGAATCTCCTCTTTGGATATATGTGGAGGGGTCAAGCCGAGTAATAAATCTTTTTTTGTTTTCTTTTCCTTTTTGAGTTCTTACATAATCTAAAATTATTTTGTGCATCCTGGTTGTAGAACCATAAAATATCAAAAAGGAAACCTGACTATGGCTTGCACATACTCTTGCCTTCAGGCCTGTTGTGCTCCTCCAAACTGGCAGGTGTTGAAACCCGTGCTATGAAGTCATTACTGGCAATTTTTTTTTCCTTTTTGGCAGTAACTAAGTTTTCTGAATAAAACAGATGTTTTCATCAGTTTTCCCCATTCTTCCCCTTTTTTCTGCCCTGACTTCCTCCGCAGTGCTGACACGGTCAGTCACTTGCTGGATTGCCTGTGTTTTACGACCTGCGTCTGCCCTGCCTGGTGACTGACAGCTGTGGGGCTGAGGCAAATCACCCGTCAGTCTTAACCTGCGGCAGGTCTTTCTGCTGTCCCTTCTCTGTAGAACTCCACTGGCTCCACCCCTTGTGGCACTCGGCGCACAGCAAGGGTGCTGAGGTCTTGGCTGAAGGATGTAGCTTGGGTTTGAGTCTAGAGTGTGGGGGTAGCTGAGGTGCAGACCCCGTGCTGGGTGTTGAGGGGGGCCTGAGGTGAGAGAATACCTCACCCCCCACTGCACAGAGCAGACTCCTCGCCAGGAGACAGGGCTGTGTCATCTGTCTGACAGTTCCTAAGCTGTTTTGTAGCATCTAAGCTAAACTTTTCTTAAAAGCAGAAAACTGCAATTTCTTAAGTCTGGACGGTTAGCCAAAAGTGAGGTGCCGGCCCTCTCACTGAATAAGAGAGTGTTTTTCTCCATTTAAAGAATGGATTGCACTATATTCTTCTATTTGCTAAAATCATTTATTGGTTATTGTGTTACCTCATTGGGTATTATCAATAGCGATTCTTCATTTACAAAATTCTGTAGTGATGTTCCCAGAGAGTTGATTATCTTGTGACTAATATTTTGTTTTGTTCTGTTTTCTCTTTTTGTAAACTTTCACTGCAGCATTATGTTGATTTGTGTTCTGTGTCTGTTTTGGCTCAGTTTCCTTACCTCTCCATTTGAATTTTTTTCCTTGTTTTCTTCACCTCATATTCCAGATTTCATTAGACCAAGCCAACATTTGTTTTACAAAGTGCATATCTGGACCCACATTTGTAAAAGCCTCGTTGTAAATGTATAACTCCGTATCTGTCTGCTGTGAGAAATGCATCGTTAGGACAGCTAGCCGTGTGTCGCATGCATCTCCGCTGTCCTTAATATGAAGCAAGGTTCATATTACGCCCCCTTCTAGTTTCCAGTTAATTAATGGTGCAAGTAATCCGCAAACACACCATGTTTGCTAATTACTGAAACTTGAACTTGGTAGTCCCTCCCCAGATTCCTTACCTGTCGCCCCCTGTACACCCTGATTCTAGCCGTAAATGGCATCTGATAGCTTGTGAGGCCGCAGATCTTCTGTACTCTGCACTAATCATTGGGGAAGTGGATGGCACAGGAAATGGTGAGCTCGTCCCCCCTCTTCCCTGTCTGGTCAGTGCGCCCTGGGTCCTTCCCTTTTCTTTCTTGTTTCTTTCTTTTAACCCCATCACCACAGTAAAACCATTTTTAGTATCCTGGTTTGTTTCCTTATTATTTAAGGATTCACTGGTTAGAACTCAGGCCATTCATTCTCTGTTGATCAGACTCTATTTTTCCTCCTTAGCCAGTAGCCTAGCCAGCAGTTACATAAGTTACAGTTAGAATTTTCCCGTGCCCAGTCGCCTCTTTGAAAAACGTTAGATGTTACATGACTGCAGATTAAAAACAGACTTTGTCTGCTTTCCACATGTATCCCAGACAGGTTTTATTTAATATCTCATGTCAGAATATTGTAAATTTAAAAGGATGACTTTAAATAAATGCAAACAAAGATGAACTTGTGGTCTTTTTGTCTGGAGTTACTTTTAAAAAGAGACTGAGCTTACAGGAGAATGTACCGTCTGTCCAGTGACTAACACGAGGCCTCCCCCCGCCCTTTCTCTTTCTGAACCTCTTCCTTAGGCTTCTTCTCGGTTAATAGTCCGCCCCACCAGCTCCGAGACGCCAAGCGCAGCCGAGCTTGTCAGTGCCATTGAGGAACTCGTGAAAAGCAAGATGGTAAGGCTTGCCCGGGAGCCTGAGGTCTGGAGCTGCCCTGAGGAGCTGCTTGCAGGTGGACGTGCCCTTGTCCGTGTGCTGCTCTGGTCTGCAGAAGGTGCCTCTGGCCTATTGCACAGTTCAGGGGTCCCCAAGACCACCCTCACTTCTGACCAACGGCAAGTTTAGGGGAACCTGGGGCCACCCTCAGGTTCAGTAATTCGTTTGAAGTGCTCACAGAACTTAGAAAAGCCACAGTTGTGGTTTACTACCGTGAAAGGACATAGATTAAAATCAGCCAGGGAAGAGGTACATGGGGCAGGGTCCAGGAGGGTCCCAGGTTCAAGCTGCCAGTTGTCCTCTCCCAGCGGAGTCATGTGGACAACTCTGACGCCTCCCAGCAACGACATATGACTGTATGTACAGAGTGTCGCCAACTAAAGACACTCACCCGAGCCTTGGTGTTCAGAGTTTTTATGTGAGCTCAGTAACATACACAGGATTGGCCACTCATGTAGTCACATTGTCCCCTACCCCTCCAGAGATCAAGATAGCACGTGGCCCAAAGCCACCACCTGAAATCACTTCGTTAGCATAGACTATCTGTTTTGGCCCAAGGCCCCCAAGACATTCTCATCAGGGAGGACATTCCAAGGGCTTAGAGGTTCCTCTCAAGAGCCAAGGTTAATCCTTTCCTGCACCCACACTGTTTGCAGTACTGGCACCATCAGAGCAAGTGTGGTCCATTCCAGTCTTGTCTGAGGTGTGCCCAGGGTCAGTAGTACTCACAGATAGGTTGGCGGTTTTCTTTTGCTGTCTCGAGATCTTTCATTTGGATTCACAATGTATGAGAGAGAAAGGTTGGCATTGTTATGTAAGAGCTTTATTTTCTTAGTGACCTCTATATTGCCAATTGGTCGATGTGGATTTCTTTAATAAATGCCCCAAATCAAATGTTGATTCCTTGAAGTTAGATAGGTGTGCATTGCTTCTAACTGACTCAAATCAATTAACTTCTGTATTTCTTCAGTTTTCCTATGAAAAGGGAAAACCATTAATGGTAATAATTTTTAGACTAGTATATCCTACTACCCTTGTAAAGTTATTTAACATCTTTTAAAAATCACCCCTTCTAAAGTAAAAGCCCTCAGCCTCTCCCACCAATCCATTCTCCGGAGGTAACCACTGTGAACAGTTTGCTAAGTTTCTCTCCAGAAAGTTTCTTTGCAGGTGCAAACATATATGGGGGTGGGGAGTGCATGTGCATGCTTTTTCTTTCAAAATGGATTCATTCAGTTTTTAAGATTCTAAGACTTAATATATCTTGAAGCTCTTCTCACATCAGTACATACAGATTTATCTCAGTTGTTTCAATAGCTGTATAATAGTCCACTATATAGATGCAGTGATCATAGTACCACCAAGGGCTTACTCTAAACTAGGCACTACTAAGTCCTGAGCAGGTATTAATTTGTATACTCCCCACAACAGCCTTATAAGGTAGGCACGCACTATCGTTGTATCCCATTTTATGGTGAAGAAACTGAGGCACACAGAATGTTTAAAAACTTGACCGGCTAGTAAGAGGCAGACATGATAATACTACAGTTTATTTGAATAAATTCCATAATAATGTGTATATTGTTTTCAATTTTTCACTATTATAAACATCCATGTTTGTTACGTGTGTGTGATTATGTCCATAGGGTAAATTTCCAGCACTGGAATTGATTGCTAGGTCAAAGGTTATACAGTCATGTGCCGCATAACAATGTTTTGGTCAACGATGGACCAAATATATGATGGTAGTCCCATAAGATTAGTACCGTATAGCCTAGGTGTGTAGCAGGCTATATCATCTAGGTTTCTGTAAGTATACCCTATGATGTTCGAGCAACGACGAAATCGCTTAATGATGCATTTCTCAGAACATGTCCCTGTCATTAAGTGACACATGACTGTGCTTCTTTAAAGTTAGGAGTTTATCTTCCTTGAGTCAAGTATTGACTAGGTACTGTACATATCATTCCCATTTCTTCTCCCACCCCTTAACAGCTTCTAATGAAACTGGTTGACTAGGTCAAATGGGACTTATATCAAGAAAAATTCAGACTGACATGTATTGCCTGCCATAGCTGGAATTCCCCACCCCATCCCACCCCACCACCCCAGGCAGTCGTGCTGTGTTCTGAAAAGGACATGACATGATGGGCTTCGAGATTAGACGGGAAGTTAGGCAGGAAGGCTGATGAGACTTGGTAGATAACTCAAGAACTCGACTCTATTGGTCAAGAATTTGGGATCATGTTAGTATGAACTGAGCTAAACCACATTCTAGCTGTCTCTTTGAGAGACAACTTGAATAATGGTCTAAACAAAGGACACTTAAATTGTATCCACTGAGTTTTCAAGCAGTCTCAAATATTTTAAAAACAGCCGTTTATACACATCAATTATATGACCATTAAAATCATTCCTGTCTAACAGTTGAAATAGTTTTCCCAAGGAATGTTATAAGGCAACACTTTGTCAGCCATGCCAGTCATTATTCGGCAAGTATTTAAATTGCATTCCATTTTAAGAGATACATTTGTAATTAGTTCAGATGGACTTCCAAATGGAGAGGACTTCTATGGCCTGGTCTCTTTCAGCTCTTACTGGTTTATTTCCCCTTTTCAGTTCTAAGAAATTGAACTTCATCAGTTAAAACTAAGTTCTTTCCATTCACTTATGTCTCTTATTAAGTTAACAGGCATAAAGCTCTTGGGAAAGTGGAAAGGGTATAGGTTTTGGAGTCAGATAGACTTGGGTTCAAACTCTCCTGCTTACTGCTTCAGCCTCTCTGACCCTGCGTCCCTCCCCTGTAACCTGATCTCATAAATGGAGTATGGTTTGTGAAGCTCCTGACAAGGTTCCTCCTGTGGGCATTCGCTAATGCCTTCCCTTCCCCGTTGGTGAACCATTTTTGTGCTGTTTATGATGGACTCATCCCTTCTTCTTTCTCCATGGAATGTAATCTAGATTCTGTCTCTTTTTCTGGTTCAAGGGAAACATAAATCTGTAGTGATTTCCTGTCACTAACCCTTTAATGTCAAACGGAACTACTTTTTGTCCATAAAAAGTCTAGTGAATCATTTTAATATCCTTCATCTATCCTGCTTCCTGGGACTGAGTTACTCCTGCACATCTTACCACGTGCTCCCGACCCTTGGTCATCCACGTTCGTTTTCTTATGGGTGATCTCTTGGGCTATAGTGCCTTCATAATAGGATTTGAACACTGAATTGTTTACTCATCAGAAGCTCTGTATTCATTGATTGAACTGGGGAAGAAAAGGCCGGTGTTCAACTGTTATGCAGTATGCGTTCAAGGAATTGACCCTAGAACCTGAGGATTCCGTCTGGAAAATAAAAACCACCCTGAAAACTGTGCCCTGGACTTTGCTCCTCTCTCCTACTTCCACGTTCCTGGTCCAACCAGTATTTGAAAGGTTGTGTGTCTTTCCTGAGCGTGAGCAATAGCAGCCGACAGCCACAGTGACTGTTTGCACTTGACTCTGAGATTTTCTTCTCTTCATTGATCTAAATATAATGAGAGATACAAGAAAGAATGAGAATAAATGAAATAAACATTAACTCAATATATGAGAAGAACAACAAAATCAAAAGCAGAAGGAATGAATTTATAGAGATAAAAGCAGAAATTAATGAGTTGGAAAACAAAAATAGTAGAATAATAAATAAAACCAAAAATGTGTTCTTTTAAAAAATATAGACATCAGGTAACCTTTTGAAGAAAATAGAAAGCAAGCACAAATTCACAAAATAAGAAATTATAAGGGAGAAAGAAACCAAGGAAATTGAAACAATCATAGTACATTACTTTGTTCAGCTCTTAGAAAGTAAATTTGAAAACCTAGATGAAATTGGCAGCTTCTTAAGAAAATATAATTGACTAAAACTAACGTTAGAAGAGATTGAATATCTCTGCAGACCTGTCATCATCTAAGAAACAGAGAAAATTGAAAAGAACCTACCCACAAAAAACCACCAAACCCAGAGGGTTTCACAAATAATTCCTCGAAATCTGTCAGTTCCCAGTAGTTCCAGTTCGGAGGCACCTTTGTGCTGGTGATGGCCTTTTCTCTCACACGCCATTTGTGTAAGAGGCCAGTGGGCAGCGTTGAGGGCGTGGACGGCATAAATTTGATGAGGACACATAGCCATGACCGCATCCTGTCGGGGCATCTGCACCCTCTCTGGCTGCCGACTTAGGTCCAGACCAGCCACATTGGAGGACAGGCAGCCAGAGGAAGCCCGGCAACTCTGCCATTTTGAGTCCAGACAGCCATCCACCCGCTCGAGAAGACAGGGCCTCATGGACATCAGTGAGGGCCATGGCTTTACCCCTGGCTGGCTCCTCTGTATGAGGGACCATCCAGAGCCTTTCTCTTTCTCCTCTTTTCTTACTGTTCAAGTCAACGGAATTAGGTCTAACGAGCTTCAGCTGTTTCCTTGCAAATCGAGACAGGAGACGGTGCAGAGCCTCCTCCCTCTCATTCTTCAGTTCCAGGCTCGGGTCAGAGACCCCCAGGACCACAAACAGGAAGCAGGCCTGCTTCTCACCCGAAAACGCTTGCTTCCAGGAAAGGTCAATAGCTATTTGTTTAAAAATAAAAGTGTCATTTTCTCATCAAACCTTGTTCCTTAACTGTTTTTCATAAATAAGAGCAGCGGTTGGTGTGTTGCCACAGCTCAGTGGGTTTGGGAAACAAGATTGCAAGGACAGACTGTGTCCTCAGAGCTCGCGTAGTGACCAAGTCAGTGTCAGTCTGTTACTCTTCAGGGGAGAAAATAGCACATGTGTTAGAGGTTTTAAAAGATAGGAAATACTGTGTTCTGGCAGTTTGTATTGGGCTTTTCATTTGAAGATAAGTTAATCACATTTTCCCAGTTCAATCGCTAAATGTCTCTTATCATCTCTGTATGTGCAGCTGGGGCGCCTTGGAAATTTTATAAGAGCTATAACCCATACCCCAGGAGCTTTCTGAATTCAGTTTAAGAAAGAAAATTAATATGTACCAATTAGAAAATAATCAATTGTCATCAGTGTTCAACTCACAGATTTATTGATCACCTGCAAAGCTTTGTTCAATGTTTTCCAGCAGGTAGAGCAATGGAAACAATCGCCTGCAGAAACTGAAATCTAGTGGGGGAGAGAGACTTGTGGATAAGTAATTGAGGCCAGCATGACAGCTGCTTCCTACAGAAGAGATAGAAAGGACATTGCGAGTGCAAATATCGCAGCGATAGAGATTAATTTTAGCGGGATGATCTGTATGCATTGAAGTATGAGTCAAGGCTTTATGGATAATCAAGAAACAAACCAAATTTATTTAAAACTAAAATATAGATTGTTGACATTGCTACGTAGCCCGCCAACAAGGGTTATGGTTGACGCATTCGGGGTAAGGTGGCTTGATGGAGGCGATTCCACACTTCTGAAATAGTCATGCTTTTGTTTGGCAGGAATATAACTGAAAAGAATATTGCTACGTTTGACACAGGTGCAGTGCACTGACGTAAACAAGTTGTATGTTTTCTAATTATTTGGTAACCAGAAACAAAATATATTAATGTATATGAATTCACTATCCTTTTCATTCTAACTTTTCTCTTATTCAGCTCCTCTTGCTCAATTTTTTTATTAATCTTGGGGGTTTTTGTTGTTAAGTACTGTGTAATTTCACAAACATAGATTTTATAATTTTATAATCAGGCCCTCTGTATGTTCTGATGTTTGAGATTTTCTTATCCTGGTTCACCCTCGTGCACTATGGGCAGGAAACGTGATTTGTGATCTGATTTTCTTTCAGGCTCTGGAGGATCGTCCTAGCTCACTCCTTGTTGACCAGGGAGACAGTAGCAGCCCTTCTTTCAACCCTTCAGACAACTCCCTTCTCTCCTCCTCCTCGCCCATTGATGAGATGGAAGAAAGGAAATCCAGCTCTTTAAAGAGACGGCAGTAAGACGGAAATGCTTTCATTGTCATTATTTGGCAGGTTTCCTCTTGTCTCGGTCACCCTCAGAAACATGACTGGGACTCATCTCTGAATCAGCACAGTGAGGAGACCGGGGTCTCTCATTGAGTAATTGTACATATGTTTGAAAAGCACTCAGAACCTCAAAAGGGTCCCGTAAGCCATAGCTGCAGTTTTTATTGTTTTATTTGTGTATTATACTTTATTTATTAATAAGAATGATAGGAGACAAGAATATCTTCTGTCACTTCTGGCGAGGAACTCCTATACTTTCTCTTGTATACGTAGTTGTGAAGGAAAAAGAAGACAACATAAAATTAGATGCAGTTCCAAAAACTTGAATATTTTTTGAACATTCCTTCGTGGTAGTGTTTCTCAGTTCCAGTAAGCAGCTTATGGTGAAAGAGAGAGTCCTGAAAAATATTACAAAAGGTTTAAACTTGCCTTTGGAAAAGAGGAAAAACTTATACGCTGCATGAAGACAGAGACCTGGTGTTATTGTGTGCTGTATTCCAACATCTAGAGTGATACTGGGCACATAGGAGGTGCCGAGTTGGTGTTGGTTGAATGAATGAATGAATGAACAAACCTCTTCAGGCCAATTGAGGTTGTTTGCTATAGTGATCGAGTAATTGTCTTCTGTTGTCTGAGTGACCTTAGACAGTTACTGAACTTTACAAAAGAAACACTTCTGAATGATGTGATAAGATCCAAGGCTTTAAACATCTGAGTTAAATTTTTCCTTGTAGGTCCAATGAAGCTTAAAATGACTTAATCATTAAAAAGCAAACAAACAAAAAACCTGCTTCCTTTAACGTCATGCCTTCATAACAGAGTTCTGTCTCAGCTTCTCTTGGTCGTCGTGTATGTGATTAGAGGGCAGTGGTATGCATGCATCCTGAATGCGAAGCGTCTTGTGACCTCTGCAGCCCTCTTGGGTCACCCCCCTGAACCTGTGAGTGATGTGGGACACGCAGGAATCGGAGACCCAGTTGTGCAAGTTTGATGTGTTACAGTACAGTCCCAGTGGGGTCTGACCTCACAAAAGCAAAAGTATGAAAGAATTCATTTAGATTGTAAACACTGGTTTTTCTTTCTCTTTCCAGCTATGTTTTGCAAGAATTAGTGGAGACAGAACGTGACTATGTGCGAGACCTTGGCTGTGTGGTTGAGGTATGTGTTTTCAGAGATTTAATAACCTATATTAGCCCCAAGAGTCATCAGAGGGGTATTGTGTTAGAAAATTTAACACTGATACCTTCTCAAAAGCTTTAAAATATTTTTGACTGGAAAAAAAAAACAACAAAATATTTCTGAAAAATAAAACTTAGCTAGCTATCTTCACAATCTGTATACGCTTTTAAAGGTTTCTTTTTTGCATAGACCTTCTTGACGTAATCATTTTTATAATTAATTTTTATAATTATTATATCCAACCATTATATTTATGATATGGGAATCCTGCCTATATTGTTAAATCCTTATTATTTTATGAGACTGGGTATCACTGCAGAAATGGGAACATCATTGGTTGACAGAGTCAGTGCGGCCAGCTGTGGATTCAGTTCCATCCTGAATCCACCTGGATTCAGAGCTTGGTCTGTGGCTACACCAGGCCATTTGCTTATAGTCTTCACGGAACAAATGTGTCACCATTTTCATTGCTCAGAAGTTGCTACACCCTGTGTAGACATAGCAAAACCACTGCCTTTCAAAATGAATCGAGGGCCATCTCCAAGCTTATCCCTGCTATTAAGTTGGGGACATAATCATATTAATTTTTAAAAAGCTATTTTTCTAGTATAAAATTTTATTGCTTTCAGCTTTGCAGAAGTATGTACAGGGCAATGCTTTTTGGGTGCACATTCCATCAAAAGTAACAGCTATCACAGTTAATTCTGTGACGTAGAAGATTTGACAGGCTTGGTTTGTTTACAGTCCTTGTTAATAGAATAAGTAACTTGAATACTTAAGAGCTTCTATACAGGCTAAATCCCATCCGAGTTAAATAGAAGTTTTAAACCACATTTTAGCAACATATTTCATCAAGTATTGTTAAAAAATTAATGTATGAAATGTATATTGTTAAATCCTTATTTAACTAGTTATGTAAATAATCCAAAAAGAAAAGGAAATCTCTTTATATGAGATCAATGCTGAGAACAGAGGAAATATGTTTCTGGTCAAATATTTAATATTTATAAGCTGATAAGATGATTTGTTTTATGAAACCATTTATATTTATTTAAACTTCATTTCCTCAGAATTTTGATCTATGAGTGCTGAGCAGTTCAGGGAGAGAAAATCATGCCAATGAATGTAACAGTATCTTTCAAGTGCCCGTTAAGGACACTTTTCATATGGGGTTTATGTTTGGTTTTAAATAAAGAATTTCTGGTTACAAGACAGTGCATATGTCTGTTTTGTCCTTTATGACTATTAATCAACAAATCATTACTTGATTCAAACATGTTCGATGAAATAAACTTATTTTTAAATATTTCGTTATAGGGCTACATGGCACTTATGAAAGAAGACGGTGTTCCCGATGACATGAAAGGGAAAGACAAGATTGTGTTTGGCAACATCCATCAGATTTACGACTGGCACAGAGAGTATGTAAAATACGTGTCACACGTGGTGGTGTGCCCAGTATCATCAGTCAATAAACTGCGTGATGTCAGGCAAATACTGAAGGACATTTATTGACCCATTTTGTTTTATTACCTGTGTAGCCTCGTGGAGGTAGCGAGTGCAAAGGAATGTTGATGGGCCAAGGACTTTTGTGGTAGCATTTCATGGCACAGGAAGAGTCTCTTATCTTCTTCATGCTGGTCTGCCCAGGGGGCCCCTGTGGGCGTGGCTGGGAGCACTGGCACCCGGCCTGACTGTCTGGGTTCATGGCCTAGTCCTGACCTCGGTCCTTCTGCTTCCCCTTTCACTACCTCCGTTCTTCATCTACACAGCGTGGGTCATAGGGTGGCCCACCTCATGGGCTTTTTGTGCAGAGCGACTGAGTTCTTGCGTGTAGAGCACTTAGAACAACATCTGCATAGATGAATGCTTCTAATTAGAATTGCAGCCACCTCTTGAATAAATACCAATCACCGTTAGAGAGTTTTAAAGATACTCATTTTTCCAACTGAATTTTAATGGAAAAATGGACATGATTGCTCATGAAAATCAGATTTTATCCCAGTGCATTGTCACACCTATCCTAACCAGGAGGAGTTCCAGTGTATTGCCGTGCCTGTCCTAACCAGGAGGAGATCCACGTTGGGGCAGATGCTTCAGCAGCTGCCTCGGCCTGCCAGAGCTTGTCCCCGCACACCTGTCCCTACAACCCAGAAGGAAGGAAGGGCAGTCGTCCACCCCTGTTCTGTTTCTGTGATCAGACCTAGTTTTAATGTTAATGGGAGCTAATATTTGTAACCTAGAAATTGATTTTTAAAGTATTTGAGAAAACTTTATAAAACTGGCACAGGTAACATATTTAGTGTTTTATATGTTATTAACTAATTTGAGCCTCTTAAAATTATCATAAAAAGAAAATGAAACTCATAGGTACAAAGACCAAGTTTTTGGAAATAAAAATTGCTTTGAAACATTTACTTTTCTCTCAGTATTCAGCCAGGATGTTATTGCTTGTATTATTGAAAAAATGAGACAAAGGTGCTGGTCTGGTGGCATAGTAGTAAAGTTCGTGTGCTCTACTTCAGCAGCCCGGGGTTGGTGGGTTCAGATCCCAGGCGCGGACCTATGCACCACTCATCAAGCTGTGCTGTGGCAGTGTCCCACATACAAAATAGAGGAAGTTGGGCACAGATGTTAGCTCAGGACCAGTCTTCTTCAGCAAAAAAAGAGAGAGAGAGAGACAAAAATGTTAATTGTCCAGAGAAAGGGAAAGTTGCCAGTCAAGGGATGCTCTCGTTCTGCCTTTTTTGACTGTGTGTCTCTTCTTGCTTTCTGCCCTCACAAATTGTTTGCTGGGTACGGTATATTTAAGTATGTTCTTTACACTTCCCAGTTGCTCATGTCAGAAAGGACTAGTTTGAAAATAGAAACTTCAATCTAAAATCAGAAGGTCAAATTGGAAACGGTTTTAATATTTCTCCTCTTGTTTCAGGTTTTTTTTAGGAGAGTTGGAGAAGTGCCTTGAAGATCCAGAAAAACTAGGATCCCTTTTTGTTAAACATGTAAGTACAATAGCGTTATTTATATTCTATTTTGGTAGTGTCACGTTTAGTCATTGGTTTATCAGATTAAAGAACTCTTCAGTTTACAAAAGAGCTTATGTTAAGAATAAAATCAAACTGCACAGGGTCAGCGAGTTGAAATTAAAATCCCCTCTTGCTCTTCTGCATATGAATGATCTGCTTTCCCCGTCACCTGGCCCCGCTGGCTGTTTAGCTCACAAACAGTCCAGGGCGTTCAGAGGGGGCCAGAGCCAGACCTGAAGCAGGAACATATGTGGACATGTCTGTGGGCAGACAAGTGTTTGGTGGAGAAGGTGATGTACCTTGACGTGCAGTGGGTTTAATGTAGTAGCCAAATATATGTGCGTGTCTAAAAGAAGTGTGTTAACATTAAAGGGGTTTTTTTGTTTTTTTATTTTATGAATATTTGTTCATGCTTTTTTCTTTTTTAATTTTTTTATTGATGTCATAATAGTTAATAACATTTTGAGATTCCAGTTGTACATTATTGTTTGTCAGTCACCATATAAATGCACCCCTTCACCCCTTGTGCCCAACCCCAACCCCCTTCCCCCTGGTAACCACCAAACTGTTCTCTCTGTCCGTGTGTTAGTTTATGTTCCACATATGAATGAAGTCATACAGTGTTTGTCTTTCTCTGTCTGGACTATTTCACTTAACATAATACCCTACAGGTCCGTTCATGTTGTTGCAAATGGGATGATTTTGTCTTTTTTTATGGCTGAGTAGTATTCCATTGTGTGTGTGTGTGTGTGTGTGTGTGTGTATATATATATACACACACATGACATCTTCTGTATCTAATCATCTGTCCATGGACAGTTGGATTGCTTCCACTTCTTGGCTATAGTGAATAATGCTGCAATGAACATAGGGGTGCATAAGTCTCTTTGGATTGTTGATTTCAAGTTCTTTCGATAAATACCCAGAAGTGGGATAGCTGGATCATAAGGTATCTCTATTTTCAATTTTTTGAGGAATCTCCATACCGTTTTCCATAGAGGCTGCGCCAGTTTGCATTCCCACCAGCACTGAGTGAGGGTACCCTTTTCTCCACATCTTCTCCAACATTTGTTATTTTTTGCCTTGGTGATTATAGCCATTCTTATAGGTGTAAGGTGATATCTTAGTATAGTTTTGATTTGCATTTCCCTGATGATTAGTGACATTGAACATCTTTTCATATGCCTATTGGGTATCTGTATATCTTCCTTGGTAAAATTTCTGTTCATATCCTCTGCCCATTTTTTGATCGAGTTATTTGTTTTTTTTGTTGTTCAGTTGTGTGAGTTCTTTATATATTATGGAGATTAACCCTTTGTCAGATATATGATTTGCAAATATCTTCTTCCAGCTGGTGGGTTGTCTTTTCATTTTGATCCTGGTTTCCTTTGCCTTGCAGAAGCTCTTTAGTCTGATGAAGTCCCGCTTGTTTATTTTTTCTTTTGTTTTCCTTATCTGAGCAGACGTGGTATTCAAAAAGATCCCTCGGTGACCGATGTCAAAGAGCGTTCTGCCTATGTTTTCTTCTGGGAGTTTTATAGTTTCAGTCCTTACTTTCAAGTCTTTGATCCATTTTGAGTTAATTTTTGTGTATGGTGAAAGATAATGGTCTACTTTCATTCTTTTGCATGTGGCTGTCTAATTTTTCCAGCACCATTTATTGAAGAAACTTTCCTTTCTCCATTCTATGTCCTTAGCTCCTTTGTTGAAGATTAGCTGTCCATATATGCGTGGTTTTATTTCTGGACTTTCAGTTCTGTTCCATTGATCTGTGTGTCTGTTTTTGTACCAGTACCATGCTGGTTTTTTTTTTTTTTTAATTATTATTATTATTATTATTTTTTTTCTTTTTCTTTTTCCCCAAAGCCCCAGTAGATAGTTGTATGTCGTAGTTGCACATCCTTCTAGTTGCTGCATGTGGGACGTGGCCTCAGCATGGCCGGAGAAGCGGTGCGTCAGTGCGCGCCCGGGATCCGAACCCGGGCTGCCAGCAGCGGAGCCCGCGCACTTAACCGCTGAGCCACGGGGCTGGCCCTATGCTTGATTATTATAGCTTTGTAGTATATTTTGAAGTCAGGAATTGTTATGCCTCCAGCTTTGTTCTTTCTTCTCAGGATTGCTTTAGCTATTCAGGGTCTTTTGTTGCCCCACATGAATTTTAGTATTCCTTGTTCTATTTCTGTGAATGTCATTGGGATTCTGATTGGGATTGCATTGAATCTGTAGATTGCTTTAGGTAGTATGACATTTTAACTATGTTTATTCTTCCAATCTATGTGCATGGGATATCTTTCCATTTCTGTATGTCATCATTGATTTCTTTCAATAATGTCTTAAGTTTTCATTGTATAGATCTTTCACCTCCTTGGTTAAATTTATTCCTAGATATTTTATTCTTTTTGTTGCGGTTGTAAATGGGATTGTCTTCTTGAGTTATCTTTCTGTTAGTTCATTATTAGAGTATAGAAATGCAACTGATTTTTGTAAGTTGATTTTGTACCCTGCAACTGTGCTGTAGTTGTTGATTATTTCTAATAGTTTTCTGATGGATTCTTTAGGGTTTTCTATATATATAATCATGTTGTCTGCAAACAGCGAGAGTTTCACTTCTCCATTGCCTATTGGTATTCATTTTATTCCTTTTTCTTGCCTAATTGCTCTGCCAGAACCTCCACTACTGTGTTGTATAAGAGTAGTGAGAGTGGGCACTAAAGGAGTTTTTTTAGGAAAAATTACTATATTAGTAATTAGTGGCAAGAGTTTTTGTATCTTTGCAAGTCTCTTTATTATCTGGCTTGATAGAAGACAGATGGATTTCATATCTACTTCTGTATTCAATCTATTGTGATGTCTTTAGTTAAAATATATGAAAAAAATCCAGGCCTCAGGGACCCCCAGGGCATGAGTATTTTAAAAGCCTTTTCAGGGCCGGCCCCGTGGCTTAGCGGTTAAGTGCATGCGCTCCGCTGCTGGCAGCCCGGGTTCGGATCCTGGACGCGCACCGACACACCGCTTCTCCGGCCATGCTGAGGCCACGTCCCACATATAGCAACTGGAAGGATGTGCAGCTATGACATACAACTATCTACTGGGGCTTTGGTGGGGGGGAATAATAAATAAATAAATAAAAATCTTTAAAAGCCTTTTCAGATGATTATAGATAGTTTTCTTAGATACTACACCAACACTCCACAAGTGATCGTTTCTTAAAGGTCACTTGCATCCTGGGATCTGGAAACCCATTAGTGTTATGCTGAAGGCCGTTGAGCTGTGTTGCCGTGAAAGCTCTTCCCCCCCCGCACCACCTTGGGGCATCGGGCACTGATCAGTTGGGAAATATTGGTTCACTGATCTAGACAGATCTTCCAGATGTTGAAACATGTCATTACACAACATCAAAAGATCAGATTTGTTACTATCGCCACCCATCTCTTCAGAAAAGTCTCTAAGTATTGTCAGGTTCATTCATGGTGGCAGATACGTTTTCCAAAATGCCAATTTTTTGCTTGAAAGCTTTAATTTTCATTATTAACAGACGTTGCCAGTTGTTTGCCTTAAAACGACTGGCTTATTTTGTTCATGTTCAAGAAAATGTCTACCAGATACCCAAGTGTATATAATTATAGTTTGTGTCCATCATTGTTTCAAGTGCACATGGCGGTCCATTAAAACAAGCAGCTGGTTCAGCTCGGAGCTCTGTCTCACAGTGCTTTTCTTTGGGATGACTGTCGTATACAGCAGAAGTGTCAGGAGGACCTCCATTTTATTACAAGCATGTTGAAAACATGTATACCTCATGCTTGAGTTTTAATAAAATGGAATTTTATAACTTCATCAGGGCATTCTTAGTTGAAACTGGCGTTTTTTGCTGTGAGCATGTGGTGGTGAAGCATGTTTCCTAAGATACCAGCAGTTTCTCCCACCATTGGTTTTGCACAGCAGTGCAAATGTTAGCACAATGAAAAAGGGCAAATGACAGCTTAGTGTTACTTTGAAAATAGTTTTGACCTAATGGATTCCCCAAAAGGCCTCAGGGATCCCCAGGGGTGTGCACACCACACTTTGAGGATCACTGGGTCAAGGAGTGGCTCACTGTCTACTTTTCCCTGCCTTCAGTATTTGAGATTAAAGAGCTTTTCCTTCCCTGCTAAGAACAGCCAGGCTTCCTAGGACCGTTTGGAGGGGTGGGAGTAATTCTTCATTTAGTATTAAGAACTGTGTTCTTTCACTGCCTCTGAGGCTTATGGGGTAAAGTGAGAGGTTTGATACATCTGAGGGAGCAATAATGAAGGACTGTTTTTGGAGCCACAAGGCAGAATGCTGACCTACCTCATGAATCTGGAATGTGCTCTCAAGAGCCTAAACCATACAGTTTCGTATTAAGAAGGTTTCCTTTATGAACGCGCCAAAATGTCCACGTGCTCTTACATTCCGATTGACTCCTGTTGTTTTAACCCATCTGTTCACCTTTTTCGTTCCTAGGAGAGAAGGTTGCACATGTACATAGTTTATTGTCAGAATAAACCAAAGTCTGAGCACATTGTCTCGGAATACATTGATACCTTTTTTGAGGTAAGACCTAAGAGAAGAACAAAGTATTTCTGAATCTTTTGTTACAGTTGATTTCCAAAAATTAAAACATCATTTGTTTCCCAGGAGATGAAGCAATCCTCAGGAAATTAGCCTCATTTATAAGAGTTCTGAACCTATATTTCTTTCCTATGAATCAGAGAAATGAGTATGAATTTAATCTATGATTGAATCCCTTCACATTCAGAAGACTGGGGTCATTGTTAAAATAAGGAGTTTTTTAATCAGTTTTAAACTGAAGGCTCATTACAAATTCAGAATAACTCATGATCTAAGCTTTTAACCTAAAAATGAAATACTTCTTTGGGTGAATAAAATAGCAGTTGAAAGAAGGTCTTTAAACAAGCATAAAAGACTATTTTTGAAAAACAGCTCAGAAAGGTTAAAGTGTAAAACTGGTCATTCTGAGAAATAGTGAAGCACTGGTTGGTTTTCATGCAGTGGCCTCCTCTCTCATTACTTTCACTGATAGTTTTGTAGCTAGCATTTCTGACGAT
Organism: Diceros bicornis minor; assembly: GCF_020826845.1. Taxonomy (NCBI): domain Eukaryota; kingdom Metazoa; phylum Chordata; class Mammalia; order Perissodactyla; family Rhinocerotidae; genus Diceros; species Diceros bicornis. The sequence goes on along the minus strand of NC_080759.1, from coordinate 50,088,685 downwards.
TACAAGGACAAATTGCCCTTTGAAAAAGCACCTAAGATCTTTTTTTCTCCTTTAAAACCCCAGGACTTAAAGCAGCGCCTGGGCCACAGGTTACAGCTGACAGATTTGCTAATCAAACCAGTGCAGAGAATTATGAAATACCAGCTGCTACTGAAGGTGAGGGGCCAGGGGCACATGCTGATGTCAGGAGTTTGTTTGGTGAGAGAGTAAGACTCGGTGAGGGGACTCTTTTTCTGTAAAAAATAAAGCAATCTTGTTATTTCTGATTTTAAATATTTTAGAGTAAATTTTTTAAAATTTAATATAACACCTTACACTATTTTCTCAGTTTTTCCTTTGTATCAAGTTCTGAATCAAAATGTCAGTTAAAGGGACCACCCCGGTGGCATAGCGGCTAAGTGCGTGCGCTCCACTTCCACGTTCTGGGGTTCACGGGTTCGGATCCCAGGCGCGCACTGATGCACCACTTGTCAAGCCATGCTGTGGCGGCATCCCATATAAAGTAGAGGAAGATGGCCACGGATGTTAGCCTAGGGCTAATCTTCCTCACCAAAAAAAAAAAAAAAATGTCAGTTAAAGTGAACTTTTTTCCCCACCACAGATCTTTGAATGCTAATGATTTTTCTGCAGCTCTGTTAACCTTACATATTTTCTAATCTTTTTGGAGCCTTGTATAAAATTATAATTTTAATCTCTGCTTATTTCTCTGTTGGCTCAGCAACAGCCCTTGATTGATTGAAATTCCTAAGCACAGCTAAAGGCAGAGGCACACATTTTTCCATGATAAAAGTGACTGTTTAAATGTCTTGAGAGTCCTTCATACGTAAAACTTAGAACCTGGTTATGAGGAGAGATGAGAGCTTGTCTTGGAGTAAAACAGGAACCATTACCTGCTTGGGTAGATTTGATTGACTTGGCTCTGCTGCAGCTTGAAATCCACATAAGGATCCCTTTTTATTGTGTTACTGGGAAGAAAAAATGAGAAAGTAGAACTAAAGTGCGTAGCCCATGCCTGGCACTTCATGAGTGATGAAACAGCTTCTGTCGTGATCATCATCCTTATCATGTCCTTCTCTCCATTTCCCACACAGGACTTCCTCAAGTATTCCAAAAAAGCTAGCCTGGATACGTCAGAATTAGAGGTACTTGCATCCCGGGAGCTGGGCCCTCCAGGCTCCCCCAACCCCGGCTCCTCTCTTAATCCCCATGTGTCTCCTAAGTAGCGTGTCCCTGGAGAGGCCTGTCCCTGGGAGGTCGTTGCAAAGGGTGGTGGCGGGTTTCTCCATCACCTGGACGTGCCCGCTGCACATCAGAGGGCGTGGAGGGAGAGGTACTGAACCTGGAGGTGTGTTTGAGAGTCAGCACACCGGCTTCCCCCGGAGAAGCTGACCACTCCCTCTGCTGTCCCCTGCCCGCAGAGAGCTGTAGAAGTGATGTGCATCGTACCCAAACGCTGCAACGACATGATGAACGTCGGACGGCTGCAAGGATTTGACGTAATGCGCTGCTCTCCTTTAACTCGCTCCTCTGGCTGCCGTCACTTGCTTTTGTCTTGGGTTATTTATCTCCACGTGTACAAAGCTGATCCTTTTTGCTTGGTTTTCTGTCTTCTCTCACTGTGCTTCATTCAGCCTGGCTGATATTTCCTTTCAACTTCTTTTTGGTGCATTTGATTTGCTTTTTGAGGACCGTTCTCTGCTCAGAGCCCAGCACCTGGTGGCGGAAACAGGCAGGACTCTTGGGCCCTCTGCTGCTGAAACAGCAGAGTTTCCTTCCCTGGCAGGGGTGGGAAGCAGGAGGCCCCTGCCCATCTGTCCTCCCTGGGAGCTTGACTTCAGGGTCACTGTGCTCGTTGTCAGTCTAACAAACTTTTCTATGAGTTTGCCGGATTATTCATATTACATATTACCTATTAGTATCCTGAATATATTCAGAACCAGAATCTTTTTTTTAGTTTAACTATTGAATAAGGAAACAAGAGAAGTTTTTACTTTTCTTGCCTGCTGTTTTGCTAGAGAATTAGGATTTAAAGTTGTGATTCTCACAGAAGCACCCACAGGATCTCCTGGAGGGCTTCTGGAAACACAGGATCCCGTGCATCTCTAATTGGGTCCTGCCGGGGGTTGCTAATGCCGCTGGTCCGGGGACTGTGCCGTGAGAATCGCTGTTCCAGCATGAACTGGACACTAGGTCCACTTTCAGTCTTTCATTGTAACTGAGGCCAGTGATTCATACAAAGTTTGGCAAGAATTTTCTTTAGATAATTATTCTCTTTGGAGCTAAGAACTCATTACAATAAAAGAAATTTTTAAGCTCTATAAATTAATAGAAGAAAAAATACATTATTCTATGAGAATAAGAAAGAAAACAAAACTTCATCTCTCTTAACTTAGAAAGCACCGTTTTCTTCTCCTCTCCCTTTGCCCCCTTTTCAGGGTAAAATTGTTGCCCAGGGCAAGCTGCTCCTGCAGGACACCTTCCTGGTCACAGACCAAGATACGGGGCTTCTGCCTCGCTGCAAAGAGAGGCGGGTTTTCCTCTTTGAGCAGATCGTCATTTTCAGCGAACCACTTGATAAGAAAAAGGGCTTCTCCCTGCCGGGATTCCTGTTCAAGAGCAGCATCAAGGTAACGCGTGCTCGCGTGTTCTCACGTGCTGACCCATAATTTTCTCATACATTTCAGAACCTTTAAGTCCACTCCGTCCCTGCATTGTCTGTGTTCTCACGTGGCTCATGTCTTGCACATGTCTCGCTTGATCACAGCCCTTCCTTTTCCGGGTGAGGAGACCTCGGCTTGGTTAGTTTTTGTGCTCCACCTTCTTGGGACTGTATACAACTTATTTAAGTTCAGGGGCACAGATTCGGAGTATTGCTCGAAGCCCAGAGCAGACAGCTTACCCAGCGTCTTATTCTTTGCCTCTGTTCAATGAGGGCGTACTGCGCCCTCAGTGCTAGGCATGGGCTGCAGGAGTGGACAAGACAGGCGGTCTGTGCCTGGGCTAGCTTGCTCTCTGATGGAAGAGAAGGACGAATAAAAAGACAAAATAATTGCAAATGGCCCTGAGTCCTGTAAAGGGGACAAACAAAGGATGAGTTAGAGAAAAGCGGAGGAGGAGGTCTCAGGTCCCAGCCGCCTGCCCACACCCCCGGTTCCTCCGCCTCTGCAGCTGTGCAGGCCCCAAGGTCAGAAGGGAGATGTGTTAGGGTCTCCTACCCTAAGCTGCCAGGGTCCCCGTCAGGGACAGGGACAGGGAACCTCTTAGGCCCTCTGAGCCCTGAGGGTTCAGTACACAGGTGGGACACTACACCCTCTTCCTTCTCACTCCCCACTTGGGCTTCTGTCGGCCACCTCCAGCAGCCTCCCTTGGGCTGCGGGAGGGTCTTCTGCCCGCCAGTGCCTGGGGAGGCATCAGAGCCAGGCCACAGGATGCTGGGCCGCTGGCCCTCTCCTATCTCACACCATCCTCCAGCCCCTCCCGCCCTGGCCATTTGAGGCCCATCCATGTTCGTCACTGACATCCACCCGTCACCTGAACTTCTCGCCCGTTCTTTGCACGGGTCTGATGACAGAAACTCCGTCACCACAGACGTTCCCTTTATATGTTATTTTACATATCCTCCTTCTGTAAAATTATTTGACATAGTTTACATGTGATAGCACGTATAACTTCATAACACATGTTATATTAATATTCAAGGATTTTTAATGGTGTCATGTTATTCCTGGGCAGTCAAGTAAGGGATAAACATTGGGTCATCCTATAGGAGTTTGAAAACAGGTAATGCTGGGCCCACATTTCTAGTGAATTATTCAAGCTATTAGTTAAACTCCTGGTAATCCTCACTTACTTGAATTAAAAGTCATTCAAAAGCTTCAAGATAATGATTTCTGAAGTAGTAAAAATGATAGCTCAACTAAAAAGTGGTTGTTTCCATTTTGACATAGGATGAACTTTACTTTGCAGTTGACCAGTGGGAATAAATGTGCTTTAATTTTTTTATTGTAGTAAAATACGCATAACATAAGATTTACCATCTTAACCATTTTTAAGTGTACAGCCCAGTGGCATTAAGTACATTTGCATTGTTGTACAACCATCACCACCATCCATCTCCAGAACTCTATTCGTCTTGCAAAACTAAAACTCCATGCTCATTATACACACTAACTGCCCACTCCCTCTCCCCCTAGCCCCTGGCAGCCACCATTCTACCTACTGTGTCTATGAATTTGACTACCCTAGGGACCTCATCTAAGGGAAATCATAGCAGCATTTGTCTTTTTGTGACTGGCTTATTTCACTGAGCATAGTGTCCTCAAGTTTCCTCTCCATTGTGGTATATGTCAGACTGTCCTTCCTTTTTAAGGCGGAGTAATATTCCATTGTATGTATATACCACCTTTTATTCATCCATCCATCCATCCATCAGTGGGCACTTGGGTTTCCTCCACTCTTGGGTTGACTATAGTGAATAAATGCTTTCATTTTTTTAAAGGTGAGTTGCCTTTGCCTAGAGGAAAATGTGGAAAATGATCCCTGTAAATTTGCTCTGACATCGAGGACGGGTGACGTGGTGGAGACCTTCATTTTGCATTCATCCAGTCCGAGTGTCCGGCAAACGTGGATCCATGAAATCAACCAAATTTTAGAAAACCAGCGCAATTTTTTAAATGGTAATGTGTATTCTGTTACTGGGTGTGTGTTTTCTTTCCCTAATGTACACATTTCTATTTCTATTTCTCCCCTCTCTCCTATTACATATGAATAATGACAGGACTTAACACTACTACATATATCCCTTCATTTCATCTTCACAACAGCCTTATGTGGCAATTACTGCTATTATTACCGTTTCACAGATGAGGAAGCTGAGACACAGAGTGGACTAGTAATTTGCTCAAAGTCCCACAAATTGTTGGTGCAGAGTCAGGATTCCAAGCAGGCCCCCTGGCTCTTGGGCGTGTGCCCTCACCACCAACTGCTCTGTCCTGTCCCACACAGTCTCTTGCACCATGTGTGCACCAGAGCCCTGTCCTAACAGGAATGCATGAGAACAACTAAGGCAGCAGGTGGAATTGGCCAAAGAAGTTGGAGACATTCTTGCGTGCAGCTTTAAAATTTGTGTGCCATTGCATCGCACATCCACACTTCCCTCCTCCGTTAAAACACAAGATGTATTTTTTTTCCTTCCCAGCTTCCGTGACATAATTACAGAGGAGCTGCAGAATACCTTAGGGGACTGTCTTCTCTTCAAGGAGAGTGACCATACTGATCTTACATGGCAGATAATTTCTGTGACCTAACACTGCTTGCTTCTCTTTGTGGTGGCTGCCATCAACTGTGGTTTTAATTTGGTGATCATTGAAGAGCTTCGAGAATTCAGTCAGAAGCTAAATACTCATTTAATGGCTTTTCTTTGTCCTTGTTTCCGTGTCCATGTTCTGTGTCTATGCCCCAGCCCAATAGGATGTTATCATTTCTCTGTCACCGTAAAACCACCTCCACACTTCGCGTGACGTTCCGGAGCCGGGAATGCAGGCACTCAGTGAAAAATCAAGGTCACGGGGCATTTTTGTCCAAGTGGTCATCAGCTGCCTGGGTGTTATCTCCAAGCTCCTATCCAGATTGTAGACCTATCATTTTTGACGTTTGCAGTTAGAAATGGATGCATGGGTATGGTGAGGGTCGGGGGACAGTTCCTATGCATGTGGAAAAAGGTTTCACTCCTATGACAGGGAGCAAATGCAGGTCTCTTTAAATATGTTATTCTTAAGTGATGCATTAAATGCCAATCCGTAGCATGTAATTATTGGGAGATCTCTAAACTTTTACCATCTTTAGAATAAAATGAACTGCCTCTCAAATTGCAAGCATGAGTGGGCCATGCTGTGCAAGTTTACTGGACATCAGTCTAGGTGGTAATAACGCCTATTCGGGAGGATTGGATGAGATCAGGAATGGAGCGGGAGCTCTGGGCATGGCGACCCCTTCTCTCTCTCTCTCTCTCCCCTTGTTCCTGTAAGAGGCCGTGGCCAGCACGGTTTGTAAAATGTCATTTGGCTCCAGGGTGCTTCCTCACACGTGCCTGATGCCTCCCAGGCAGTAAGAGGCCACGCCTGATTGTTGGATTTCTCGGAGTTTTAACACTTTCAGAATCTGTGTTAGTGTTTTCATGTATCTCATTTGGCATGTTTCTTGCAGATGATTATGTAACAAACTAAATCACTAAGTCGAGAGATGGGACAGCTTTACGACCCACAGGGTCTTGGTGGAGCTCTCTCCCTTCCCTTGTCTTTCGTGTCCAGTCTGCAAACAGAGGTGGTCCCTAATACCGCCTCTGTGCATGGTAATCACAGGGATTCCTCAACTCCCAGCCAGGCTCTTCTTTGCCTAATTACTCTCTGGTTTAAAGACCTTGGCAGCCACTGGACTAAACTTTCCCCCAGCAGGGGAGCCAGCTGGTACCTGTGGAGACCCAGCTGAATGTCCCCTAGTGGTGGGCTAGGCCTGCTGTCGACACTGGTCTGGGTTGCTCCGGACTGATTTGACTCTCTTGTGGCAGGGATGCTAAGGCTCTGCTTGCTGTTCCCCAGCCCCGTCCTCATTCGCTCTGTGCTTCTGCTCCCTTGGCCTCCCCCACACGCATACACACACACACACACACACACACACACACACACACACACACTTCCCTTGATGGAGTCAGTCTAACTCTGTTCACAAATGGGAGGGTAGCATGCAGGGCCTTTTCCTTTGCTGATGGCTGATGTTCTCAGCTGCCTCCAGGATGGGTGGCCGGTTATAGGTCGTGATGATTAAAAGTTAGTGGATTACCCTATGGCTGAATCTCTTCTGTGTCTTGTGTGTTTTACAGCCTTGACATCACCAATCGAGTATCAGAGGAACCACAGCGGGGGCGGCGGCAGCGGGGGCAGCGGTGGGGGCAGCGGCAGCGGTGGGGCCCCCAGCGGCGGCGGCAGCAGCAACCACAGCGGTGGCCCCAGCAGCTGTGGCGGCCTCCCCAGCTCGAGCAGAAGCAGACCCTCCCGGATCCCCCAGCCTGTCAGACACCACTCCCCCGTGCTGGTCTCCTCTGCAGCCTCGAGCCAGGCAGAGGCAGACAAGATGTCAGGTATGTCCACTCCCGGCCCTTCACTGCCTCCTCCCAGCAGCAGCCCCGCCCTGGAGGCTGGCCCCGGCCAGCCCGGCAGGCACCCCCCCAGCGGAGAGTCCGAAGGCCCTGAGCGAGAAGCAGAGCAGATCCCCAAGATGAAGGTGATTGAGAGCCCCAGGAAATCCGCCGGGAATGCTGCGGGTGCAAGCCAGGATGGAAATGCCAAGGAGGTGCGGGCCAGCCCGGAGGACAGCCGCTCTCGGAGTGGCCTGGGCTCCCTGCCCCTGGGAAAGCCCAGGCCTGGGGCCATCTCGCCTCTGAACTCTCCTCTCTCCACCGCGTTCCCTTCTGCGTTCAGCAAGGAGCCCTTTCCCCCCAGCAGCCCCCTGCAGAAGGGGGGCTCCTTCTGGAGCTCCATCCCCGCCTCCCCTGCCAGCCGGCCGGGCTCCTTCACTTTCCCGGGGGACAGTGACTCCCTCCAGCGGCAGGCGCACCGCCACGCGGCCCCCAGCAAGGACACGGACCGCATGAGCACGTGCTCCTCAGCCAGCGAGCAGTCCGTGCAGTCCACCCAGAGCAATGGGGTAAGAGCACCCGGGAGCCTCCGCCCGCCCGCCCCACTGCCTCTGTCCCGCCAGCTCTTCTAAACCTCCCGTCGCCGCCTCCTACTAACTCCTGCTCTCCGGTGCTGCGCTGCAATCCTCAACTCCTGTGGCCTCCCTGTGCACTCACCGAGTAGACACACGTGTAGCTGTGTGTGTGCGTGTGTCCGCGACCCGCAGGCCTGGACAGGTGCCCAGCACAGAGCCGACACAAACGCCTTCTAACCCTCTGCTCCGGGTGGACAGCGTGCTCTCATCTCTACTAACTCGCTCCTTGCTTTGTCTGTGTCTCCTTAATACGAGAAAGCAGATCATTAACCTTTTGAATGCAGCATCTGTAAGTCTGTTACATTTTCTGACCAGCAGAATATCTTGGAACTGCCTTTTTAGCCCTGCCTTCCTCTCACACATTTTTGTAGAGGGGTCAGTGTCTCTGCTGTCTACCTCCTATTTCCGTTGAAACCTGTACACTTTAAGCTTTTTGTTCATCGCTTGGTTGTGCTCTTTTATGCCTTAAATGATCTTTGCAGCATTTTTGACTCATCTGCTGAAAAAAAAAATCCCTCAAGAAAACTTCCAGCGGCAACTCAAAGCAAACTAAGCTGACAAAATGGGGGGAAGGAGTCTCTCCAGTGGAAATATTTGCCCCCCCCCACAAAGTTTCACTCTGGAAGAGAGACTGCTCTAGGGGCTTCTGCAGGTGGGGCTCCTGGCTGCGGCTGGGGGCTGAGGCAGAGGCCGGGGCGGAGGCGGCCGGGACTGGGAGTGTTCTGCGTTCTGTGCAGCAGAGGGCGCTCCTGGGCATCCTCTCCCTGGTTCTGCCTTTCACTGCGTTGTGTTCTCACGCAGAAGGGTTGCTGTGGTGGGTTTTTCCCCCGTTTTGTGGCTTCCTCACTGTCCTACCCACGTGTTTCCTATAAGGCAGTTGGCCTGACCCGTAACACTTTCCTGAAGGCCTGTGTGAGGGAATAGAACTGTTCTAATGAGTGTATGTGTGATAGCTTTATAAATTTTTAAATACATTTCCCTAAAAGGGTCTGTGTCTCTTTATAAAAAAAAAGAAATCTGGCTTTTGCATATCTCTCTCCTCTGGACTTGAATGAGTGCCTTGTCTGGGTTGACTTGCTGTTATCCTTTCTTCCTGTGTTTTGTTATGTATTTTGTTAAATTCAATCTTAATATTTAATTGTGGAAGAAATTAGGAAATGGGTCTTGGTACATTTGTTTACCCTTAAGTGTTATTATCAAAAATAAGTGGTCAGGGCAGGCGTGCTCTGCAGTGGCCCTCACCCGTGTCCTGACTGCGTCCTGCACAGTAGCTCAGCCCCTCCTTTAGATTGGAAAGGCTGGGTGAGCGTCAGAGCGCGATTTCAGTGATGCCGCCTGCCGGCACCCGGTTGACTTCCCAGCGTGCAGACATGGCCTTACCGCTGAGACCCCTACGAAATCCACCAGAGAGCCGCTTGTGAGCTCGTCCTAACCTGGACTGTTGCCCACAGCACCCGAGGAGTTCTCAGGGTGGGTGTTCCAGCTGCTCCACTGCAGGAGCCCGTGCAGGTCTCTGGGCAGCGGTGAGTGTTCATGATTACGGCCAGCGCCTGGCCCCTCCCAGGATGCTCCCTCTGAGACAGGCGCAGTCCCAGGGGGCACATGTTCCACAAGTTTTAGGTTGCGAAGGTTACCTCTTATTTCTGCCTCTCCCTTTTTCTTCTGTGGCAGGAAACCTGGAAAGGGAAATTGCCAGTGTTTTAGATGAGTCAGAGGGCCTTACAGAGATGCCCTAGAGGCCTAAAATGGGGGTTGGGTCTCCAGGGCTCTGAAGTATTTCAGTTAAAAGGAGCCGTCGCCCTGCCCTGCTCCCACCCACTTGAGCTGTCTTATCCTCCTGGCGGGTCAGCAGTGGCCTCCTCCTTGACCTCTTCCCTGGAGCTGTCTGCGGCCACAGCCGAGCAGCTCTGTCTAACCCACGGCCCGGGTCCTTCTTCCTCCTTTATGTGGGCACCTTCTGGAAAGTTCTACTGAGAACAGGAGTGGAGTGAATGTGGGTCAACCCAGACAGTGACTGTGCCAGCCCCCAAATGCGGACACACAACCTCCCTGCACCCAGCCCCCAGCCCCGGGCAACAATAACAGTGCAGCCCTGCCTTTTTCTCAGAGGCCTGGTGGCCCCTGCATATTCCTACCCTCCCACTCTGTAAGGGGGTGATGATCATGCGCACTGGCAAGGCAGTTGTGAGCATTGAATAAGATAGATTTTAAATGCCTAATACTTAGCCTGGCACATGTGTTCAGAAAATACTAATAGGTATTATTATCACAGCAAAATACTCAACTTATGAAACGAAGCCTGGTATGCTGTATTACCAAAAGCAGCTGTGCCACAGAAATAGTTTTTTGTTTACATTTTCTAGCAAATTTGGCTTAGCAATCTTAAAGCTATTGGGTGTTGCTGTAGAAGTCAGAATGCTACAGTACCTTTGGCCCCCCCCATCTGCGGGTTCCACATCTGAAGCTTTAACCAACCACTGATCAAAAGGCCTGCGGTGGCTGCGTCTGTATGGAACATGTACAGACTTTTTTTCTTGTCGTTATTCCCTAAACAATACAGCATAACAACTGTGTACATAGCATTTACATTGTATTAGGTATTATAAGTAATCCAGAAATGACTTAAAGCATACAGGAGGAGACTACGCCATTTATGTAAAGGACTTGAGCATCTTTGGATTTGGGCATCCGCAGGGGTCCTAGAACCAATCTCCCCTCGGATACCGAGGGACAACACTACGTGCTAAAAGGATAAAATTGTTTAAATGAGTATCCACCAGCCAAAGCCTCACGTGGGCAGCAGGAGCGTCTGTGAGTGGCAGGAGCATCATCAGACTCCTCAGCCAAGACAGGAGTAATGAAAGCCCGGCAGCACTGGTGTGTTGAATTTAAATATCCGCTGCGGGTCTGGATTCAGAGCCCTGGCCCCGGAGTTCCCAGCACGCTGGTGTGTTGACAGCAGTCACCCGTCTGCTCCAGTGTGACCTGATACCAGCTCAGTAGCCCAGGGCTGACAGGTGCATGGCAGGGTTGGCTGGCATCTACAGGGTTGCATCTGCGCTGACCCAGGACCTGCCCCAGGCGTACAAGAGCCTAGCAGGGGCTAGCATCATGCGAGTCGTGGGGATCCATGAACATGCACACAGCACATTGGTGGAAGTCTCTGAGAACTAATGGAGCAGGGCACCTGGCGCCGTTTCCCACACCCCAGCTGCTGATAGAGGGGATGGGGCAAGAGGTAGCTCAGGATTGGGCAGTGGTCTCAGCTTTCTCCTCCTCCCCTGGAACAAATAGGTCACTTGGGAAATGACAGCTTGGGACAGATACTGCCATTTGTGTCTCTTCTACTCGCCAGCTAACGCCACTCAGCTTGTGGGCCTGGGTAGGTGGCCTTAAGAAATGATCTTGGTTTCACATTTGTGTTGGTGCCTCATTGACTGAGTTACTGAACATGGATTGAGTGCCTGCTACGTGTCAGTCACTGTGATGGACATTGAAGACACAGGGGTGACCCACAGAGTTTGGGTACCGCTGGGGCTGCAGGTTGAGGTGGGGTAGGCTTTCCCCTGCAAGGATCTGTTCCTGAGCTTGAGTCTTGGGGCCACTGGTGTCCCAGCTCCTCTGAGATGCTGTGTGATGTGTTCCCGTGGCAGCAGCACCCTTGGGCCACTTGGATCATGCAAGCTTACAAGAGGGCCACCCGGGGGGACACACAAAGGAGGCAGAGAGCTCTCCCTAAGAGCAGAGTAGTAGTTGATTCACTAATTTTTAAGTATTCTGCATTCTTTTAGAAGGAAAAAGAGGTAGAAATGATTAGGCATGCCAGCAACGTGGCGTGATCCTGGAGTATGCCTTCTCGATGAACATTTTATCTGGCTGATGTGGGGGCTTCTCCATAATCTAACCTGTCAGTGAGCTGAAGAACTACTCTCTGCAGCTTTTTGGTTTAATAACACTTTTTAAAATGAGCATGTTAGTCTCAGTGACAGTGTGACATAAGTATAACCCAGCATGGCATGAACATGAGGACTGAGCTATTCCTTTGAGGGTGCAAGGAAGATGGGTCTAAAATGATAAGCTTCCAAAAGTAAAGTGTCATCAGTGTGCTGATCTTTTTAGGTTGTTCCTAAATTGTTTTCTAGAGAAACCCCTGGTTCTCCATTATTGAAAAAGAGGCACAAGGGTAGCTGAAGAGAGTGTGGAGAAAGGGTCAGAGCCCCCCGTGTCCGTCGGGTGAGCCCTGCTCGGGGTCACCGTGTCGTGGTGCACACCAACGAGCGAGTTCGTGTTCTTAGATCTCGATTCAGCTTCTCTCTGCCTTTTTTTTTTCCGTCTTTCCCCTCCAGAGTGAAAGTAGCAGCAGTAGCAACATCTCCACCATGTTGGTGACACACGATTACACGGCAGTGAAGGAGGATGAGATCAATGTCTATCAAGGAGAGGTCGTTCAAATTCTGGCCAGCAATCAACAGAACATGTTTCTGGTGTTCCGAGCCGCCACTGACCAGTGCCCTGCAGCCGAGGGCTGGATTCCAGGCTTCGTCCTGGGGCATACCAGCGCAGTCATCATGGAGAACCCCGACGGGACTCTCAAGTGAGTAGCCGGCAGGGCCAGGGGGAGAGGGGCCCGAGCACAGAAGGAGCACAGAGGCCCTGGGAGGAGGAAGCCCGTTGAGGGAAAGCAGCGCTGTTGTCTATTAGTGTAAGTTCTTCCCTGAACGCACTGTGGAACCCCAAAGTGAAGGTGTGGTGGCCTTCCACCTCTCAGACTTGTTCTAATAAGCTCTTTTAATAACCTGCACTTGCAAACACACAGCTCTTTCAAGCCACTAGAGAGAACATGACAATAATTTAGTCTCCAGAGGTCTTGGGTGGAGGGTGAGGACTTTCCAAGGACTCTTAACTCATTACTGGGGTACGTCAGTGAAGATACTCATTCTGTAAGCTGCAGGTAAAGATCTGTGTAATGCCATTACTGTAGTGGCTTATATATTCTGGAAGGTTAATTATGTTAAAAAACTTGAAACCAATTTTGCTGTATTAAACATTATTTTAAACAAAACTAAATTCAGGTGCTGGTTTCAGAAACTCTTCCCCTTCCCTGAATCTCCCCAGCTCTGGTAGAGGCCAGCCACACGGCTTCTGGGAGTGGAAGCATTGCAGGATTATTGAAGTCTCCAAAGGCTTCAGCCCAAAAACCCAGACCCAAAGGCTCTGCAGCGGTCGTGTTCCTCTCCAAGCATGGGCGTGCCCTTGGCTGGGTCTGCAGCGCAGCCCGTGCCCGCATCCCAGCACCTCCTTGTGCCTCTGGGCTCAGTACTTACACCCAAGGGAGGCTGGGCTTGAGTTCAGGCTACAGAGAGCCTGTCTCCCATGACAGTCCCTTGTCCTGTTTCTCCTTGATGCACAGAAATGTTTTATTCTAGTACCTTGTTCAACAGTCCCATTTTATACTTCATTTCTTCCAAAAATATTCATAGGCCCTATATCAGGGTTCTCCAGAGAAATAGAACCAATAGGATATGTGTGTGTGTGGAGAGAGAGCAAGCGAGAGAAGTTTATTATAAGGAATTGGACCATGCAGTTAGGGAGACTGGGAAGTCTAAATCTGTGATGTGGGCCGGCAGGCTGGAGAGCCGATGGTGCAGATGAAGTCTGAAGGCATTCCACTAGAGAATTCCCTCTTGAAAGTCTTATTGTACTAATCAGGCCTTCAGCTGATTGGATGAGGCCCACCACCATGTGAAGGGTAATCTGCTTTACTCTACCAGTTAAAACATTAATCTCATCCAGAAACACCCAGAATAATATCTGATAAATATCTGAGCACCCAATGGCATAGTGAAGTTGATACATAAATTAACCATCACCGGCACCTTTATATTTTAATCCTTAAAATTCAAATTTTAAGGATTCATATTAAAAAAAGAAAGTGTTGGTTTTATCTCCTGGTTGTTGAGAATCGTAGGAAAGTGCTGTAGCAGAGATCTCTGTTCCTGAAGTGGTCTCAGTCACTCTGTACCTGCGTACGTTGCAGCGTCAGCTTTTCTCCACTGCTTTCAGGGTTCATTTGCTGAACCCTGGAAAGGCGTAATACTAACAGTGTGTTATTTCCCCCTAGGAAGTCAACATCTTGGCACACAGCACTCCGTTTAAGGAAAAAATCTGAGAAAAAAGAGAAAGACGGCAAACGGGAAGGCAAGTTAGAGAACGGTTATCGGAAGTCGCGGGAAGGACTCAGCAACAAGGTATCTGTGAAGGTGAGCTCTGGTGTCGTCCGCGGGGAGCAGGAGGGCGGCCCAGGAGGAGTTGGGGAGGGCGGCACACTCCGCAGTCCTGGGCCTGCTTGACGGTGATCTGCCTCCTACCCCTCCCTCTGCCCTGCGAGCCGATCCTGCGGGGCTTCATGGAGGCTCGCGGAGGCAGTGCTGGCTGCACAGGTACGCATGTGTGTTCCACGGAACCAGGTATACACGTGCACACCACCCGGTGCATACCTGGCTTACAAAGAACGCTGTTAGCTTCCCAGATGAGGCAGAGACGAGGTTCTCAGAAGCAGACAGAGTGCAAAGCAGCTGTGGCTCAGACTTCCTTCAGTGTCCCGCTCAGACAGGGGAGGTGGCTGGATGTGGAGACACGGGTCCATGGCTCTAGCAAATTCTCCTGCTTCTGTCAGCTTTGCTCCTTTATAGTCCGGTTGCCTCAAACCTGTGGGGGTTTTGCCTGGAGAAAGAGAACATACCTCCAAAAGGGAATCCAGGGACCCTGGGTCAGGATGCTGGCTATTCTGCAGAAGGAAGGGATCCAGGGACCAGCCGGACTTAGCCCAGAGGAGGAGAAAAGTGGACATCTCCGAGTTTAAGCAGCATTTTTGTGTTTGTGGATAGGACGGAAAAAACTCACCCAAATTCATATGACATGAAGCTTTCAAGTGCTTTTAAAGGCAGTGGAAACATGTAGTATTTTGATTGATAGCCAGGCAATCTAGGTCATATTTCTGCTCATCTTTCCACCACAGTTACAGCCCTGGAATGAAAGTAATATACTTCAAAATAGTTCATGGTTTTGGTTAACACCTATGTGCTTTTTCCATTTCAGCTTCTCAATCCCAACTACATTTATGACGGTGAGTCCTGTTATCTTTGTCTTCTAGTCTCACAGATTACGGGTCTCGGGGGCGTGTTCAGAACCCTCGAGTGTAACCCACGGAAATGGGTTCTCTGTGGAGCTCTGGGCTTGGGCGGCCGTTTAGATCTCACTTGTTTGTTAGGGAAGCTTTGGGCATGGGGAGGGAGCTGAGGGTGACTGCATTACTGACTCCTCTCTCATTCAGTTCCCCCAGAATTTGTCATTCCCTTGAGTGAGGTCACGTGTGAGACAGGGGAGACCGTTGTTCTTAGATGTCGAGTTTGTGGCCGCCCCAAGGCCTCCATCACCTGGAAGGGCCCTGAACACAACACCTTGAACAACGATGGTCACTACAGCATCTCCTACAGGTGAGGGAGGCCCACTGGTGGGTCGGTTTCACAGGCTGGTTCCACTGTGACTGACAACGCTCGATCCCTTGGTTACCTTCACACTGGGACACTTCCCATGAGGAGGGAACATTTCGTACCTGGGCGTGCAACTGAAATTAAAATTCCACTTGAAATCCCTCATCAGTATTTGAGCTCCTACTTTCCTGTGACTCCAAAGGAGAGAGGTTAGGGGGCCGCGATAGGAAGCAGCCGCTGGGGAGCTGAGCCTTTCTGATGTGCTGTGTTCTCCTTGTGCGGCAGTGACTTAGGAGAGGCCGCTCTGAAGATCGTCGGTGTGAGCACGGGAGACGACGGCATCTACACGTGCATCGCTGTGAATGACATGGGTTCAGCCTCGTCTTCAGCCAGTCTGAGGGTTCTAGGTAAGCTGCACTCCTGGGCCAGGGGTGCCCATCCTCTGGGGATCTCAAGTCCAGAGTACCACCTACATGTGACATGGCTGGAAATATACGACAATAAGTCACTCATGGGGCTTTTCACACGAGAGCTGCAAGTAGCAGACCGCGGTCTCTGGACGTCCTGGGGTGGGTGATCTCACCTCAGGAGATCAGAGGAGGCGCCTCGTGAAGGCCTCTGACCGCGGCCACTGGGCGCTTGAGCCCCTGGTGCCGGCCTCTGGTGCGTTCTGTGTTCTTAGTACTCCAGCACATTCTTGTATCCAATTCATCTTTTATCCCATTATTCCGCAGACACTTTGGCTCTAGAGAGTCTGCTCTGAGTTGGTCTCATGTGGACTAGAAGCCAGAGGAGGAAGGAGGGGATGTGGTCGAGGCCCCCACAGGCTCTGCGCCTTAGACCTGACGACAGCCCTTCCTGGGGGGCCTGTCCTCCTGACCCTTCCATGAGCGCAGGGCGATGGCGGTGGGACCCCCGCCGCTCTGGTGTGACGACCTTGCTCTCTCCACTGCCCAGCAAGGCCTTGTTCTCTCTCCTCAGCTAAACCGTGCGGTACCGGAGGCAGAGCCCATGTCTTAGGCCTGTTTAAATTTCCTGTAGTTGCACTTGACATATGTAGATGCTTAGTAAGCAACACATCCCAATTGATATCCAGCAACGAGTTTGCAGAAGGCGAGCCATGCAATACAGGGCTGCTGAGACCTCTCACTGAACCTGCAGCTGCTCTAGATATGGAAGCCGCTTCCAAGAGCAAGAACGAAAATCTGAATTAAAAGGAGAGCTGAGTCTGGGAGTACCCTGTGTGTAGAGAATAAACAGAATTGTCTTAGAACTTTTATCCCATATATCTTAACCCCATTTATTTTAACCTCATTTAGTCAAAGAAAGGAAGCTCTGATTTTTGGATCATGGCACAAGAGAGAAAGAAAAATCTTGAATTTGAGAGTAAAGAATCACTGGGGCCGGCCCATGGTGCAAGCGGTTAAGTTCACGCACTCCACTGCGGCGGCCCGGGATTCGCTGGTTCGGATCCCGGCCACGCACCGACGCACTGCTTGTCAAGCCATGCTGTGGCAGCGTCCCATATAAAGTGGAGGAAGACGGGCACGGATCTTAGCCCAGGGCCAGTCTTCCTTGGCAAATAAGAGGATTGGCAGACGTTAACACAGGGCTGATCTCCTCACAAAAAAAAAATTTTAAAATTGAGAGTAAAGAATCACTGATGTTCTACTTTCTAAAAGATGTCACAGAAATTATACAAGTGATTTTTATTTTTTTAAATAAATCATGCATGAAGGCTGAGGGAGTTCAGGGAGATACAGAGCTAGTCCCACCGTGGAGACACAGCAGGAGAATAATGGAAAAGGAAGTGTGTGTGTGTTGCTATCACGTAAATCCATCTGTTTTCATACTAAGTCCCAAAATGTGGTGTGTGTTCTACGCTTACAGCACACCTCCATTCCAATGAGCCACAGGTCTGATGCTTGGTGGCCACGCGGGCTGCCGAATTGGACAGCACAGGTCTCGTAGACGCCTTCCCCGGGAGGCGCCACATAAACCCAGCTCAGGGGATGCTCTTCCTGCAGGTCCAGGGAGTGATGGGATCATGGTGACCTGGAAGGACAACTTCGACTCCTTCTACAGCGAAGTGGCTGAGCTTGGCAGGTACGGCTGAAACCCAGAGCCCCGTCCCGGAGGGCGGAGTGTAAGACGTAACTGGCTGTAAGAGGAGAGTGATGGAGTGAAACGGTGTATCTTGCCAGCAGTTGGAAGTTATATGTATTATATTTGAAATGTAACCCGTACGCTGAGGAAGTCGAGAAGACGTTTTCAGCTCGAGTTCCAAGAGAGAAGTAAGGCCTAATGCCACATGCCATCCGTTGATGGAGTGAATTACCTTTTCTGCTGTGCATCAAGGAGGGTCTAGCTATGTCCCATCCTTGGGAGAATTCAGAGAAAGAGTCACCCTAACCGTTTCTTGTAGAACTTAATTCTCCCATGAAGCCCGGTTGAGAAAAGCTGAAGGTGTCTTCGGGTTTCAGCTGTACGTGGAGGTTTAGGTGGAGTGGAGGGCACTCCTGCACACCTGAGAGAGGGGTGTCAGCACAGAGGGGCTGTTTCTCTCCACCCCAGGGCCGGGGTAGTGGTTCAGCAGTGCCCTCAGGACCCAGGCTCCTTCTGACTCAGCTCACTGTCCATCCACACAGCACTCATCTATGTCTGGTGTCAGTCCCGTGTGGCAATAAGGAGGTCAAAAAGCATGACAGCTAAGGGGGCCAGCCCAGTGGCGCAGTGGTTAAGTTCACACTCTCCACTTCAGCAGCCTGGGGTTCATGGGTTCAGATTCCCTGCATGGACCTACACACCGCTCATCAAGCCATGCTGTGGCGGCGTCTGTATACAAAGTAGAGGAAGATGGGCACAGATGTTAACTCAGGGACAGTCTTCCTCAAGCAGAATTAGCTCAGAGACAGTCATCTTCCTCACCAAAAAAAAAAAAAAGCATGACAGCCAAGCTTGTCCGTTTTAGGAAACTTTCTAGGCAACTGCCCCAGCAGCAGCCTCTTAATGTTCCAGCGGTCGTACTGGGTGGCCTGGCTCCAGGTATCTGTCCACATGTCTGTGTGCCAGCCTGGCATGGCTGTCAGTTTGCTGCACGAGGGACACCAGCGCTGCTGTCTCAGAGCAGCAGTGATCTGTCACGTCACACAACGTGGGGACCGATGGGGCAGTCATTCTGCTGGTCTCTCCTGAGCTCAATCAGCTGGCCCGCCCACGCCTCACCCACACGTCTGCGGCCCTGCCTGGGTTGCTGGGCCGCTCTCCACTGGACTTGCACCCTGGGCTTCATCACGCCATGGCAGAAGCATTCCACAGGAGCGACAGCAGAAGCTGCAAGGCCTCTTAAGGCCCAGCCTCCAAAATCAATGCCCATGCTTCCTCCGTGTTCTGTGGGTGAGAACCAGCCACCAGCCAGCCAGGATTCAAGGGAGGAGAATGAGACTCCACCTCCCCGTGGAGGAGGAGCAAAGGAGTGGGCGTCTTAGACTCACCACAGTCTGCCTCCTGGCCACAGATTTATTTATATTCCTCACATTGGCCAGCCCCCCCAAAATCTCTTCCCATTGTGGCAGCAGGTTCAGGCTTGCCGTCTAAGATCTTGTGCCAGTTGAGTCAAGGTGCAGCTGAGGCTTCTGGTGTGGTGCACTGGGTGCAGCTCCAGAGACCGTGAACTGGAGACCAGTTACCTGCCCACACACGCATCCTACAGTGACAAGTCAGAGGCGGGTGATAGCAATAGACTCTCCTGTTCATAAAGGCGGGGCACGGGGTGACCAGGAGGCACAAGCGGTCCATCCTGAGTTTTTTCATATGATGGTGAAGGTTTTCCGTGAGAGCAAAGGTGGAAGCTGCCTGGCAAGTCTCATGTCACTTCTGCCACATTTGGTGGCCAGAGTAAGTCATGTGGCCTGCCCAGACACAGGGTGAGGAAATGGAATCTGCTTCTAAGAGGGAGGAGAGCCAGAGTCGCACGGCTCAGGGGCTCAGACACAGGCAGGCTTCAGTGGGGCCATCGTGGGGCCGCAGCCTCTCCACGGAGTGGCGAGGGAGAGCAGGGCCTGTGGACAGGGCTTGGGTCACCAGCCAGGGGAGGCTGCCCCCATGCAGTCCGTTTGGGGTCACAGAGCCTTTTCTCTGTGACCTACTCAGAGTCCTCTAAAATTATCTTCCCGACCTATTTTGCAGGGGCAGATTCTCTGTCGTTAAGAAATGTGATCAGAAGGGAACCAAGCGAGCGGTGGCCACCAAGTTTGTGAACAAGAAGTTGATGAAGCGTGACCAGGTCACCCACGAGCTCGGAATCCTGCAGAACCTCCAGCACCCGCTCCTCGTTGGCCTCCTCGATACCTTTGAGACCCCAACCAGTTACGTCCTGGTTTTAGAAATGTGCGTACACTCCGGCTCTCCTCCCTCCTTGCAGCACTCGGCCTCGACTTCAGGTGGTCTTATTGTTGTTTTTTCTCTAAGAAGGATAGAAATCGGGATTTTAGGATTCACAGAACTTCTAAAAATTACGTTTACTATCAGACACTACAGTTTAGAGCTTTCTAGTAATGGCAGAAAGAAGTATAGGCTTCAGTAGTGCTGTCTGGCAAGCTAGCCATCTAAACACCTGACACCAGCCAGGCTCCCGCTGGGTCCCAGAGGCCAAGCTCTCTCGGGTGCTGGAGACTCATCTCGCTGCTCGTGACCTCAGGGTGACCTGACCCCACACGTGCTTGGGCCTGGGAGCCTGGCGGGACTGGGAGTGGCTCACTAGACCTGGCTGCGTCCGATGCCTCGGGCATCTGACTCAGCCCCAGGGCCAGTCCTGCCCCTCAGGCTGGGCTCCTGCCCACCGAAGGATGATTAGACGGGGATGGTAAGATGCACCCCACCTAAAGAACGCCCTCTGGAGACCAGGGGAGCCTCTGACCAGAGCAGCCCCACTGGGCCCCGCTGTGCTTCCTGGGCCCTGTGTGTGGCCTCAGTAAACAGTTCAGTCATTTGAAGAGAGAGCGTGAAACCTACGACCCTAGAACAGAGCTCAGCTGGGGGCAGCTTTGCCCCCCAGGGGACCTTTGGCCGTGTCTGGAGCCTTCTCTGGTTGTCGCAGCTGAGGGGGCGCTGCTACTGGCATCTAGAGGGTGGAGGCCAAGCATGCTGCTCAGCATCGCACAGGGCTCGGGACGGCCCCACGGCAGACAGTCATCTACTGTGCCAGCAGTGCGGGGTTGGGCGGGCCGCCCTTACAACCTTCTCGTCTCTCTGCAACATCTCTGCGTTCAGCTTTGTTTAAATTCCTAGTCCTCCTTTTTGGGGGAGTCATTTCCTACAGGTACTTGGATTTACAGCTTCTCTTCCACTGGCGAAAGCCAGACCTTTTGTACCGTTTCGTAGTTCTTGGTACATTCGTAAGTGGAAAGAGTAGGACAGAGAGGAGGCCCCCTCACAGAGCTGCACAGGGACATGTTCACGGTGACCACAGTGACCACGGGGCTCAAGCTTTGGGCCCCTCACGTGCAGGGAGTCCCTCGAGGCCCTGCACCTGATCTTCTGTTTGTCGTGTTCTTTTTCTTAAAGAATTTGTAAGTCCCTCCACCCCCCGGGTCTTCACAGGTCCAGCCTCACCGTCCCCCAGCCCTCCGCTGCCGCCCCTGAGCCCTGGGGGAGGGGATGTGTCAGGAGGGTCTGCCCGCCCGGGACTGCGCAGCTAGAACCTCCTGGAACATCGTGAGCCTGTTTGGCCCCTCTCTCTCTGGACTAGCAAGCCTATTAGATGGTGGAAGGGAGTAGGCAGGCCCTCCTGAGGCCGATCATCGTGTGCAGAGGACAAGTCAGTGGACTTGGGGCCTGGACACAGCCCGGTCTGGTGTCGTCCCTGCCCTGCCTCTCGCTGGCTGTGAACTGGGGCTCATTTCTCAACCTTGGCGTCCTTTAAAGTCTCAGATACTTTGGAGGATTGTTGTGGGGCTAAAATGATGTCCGAGCAGAGACCTGGCCCCTGGGCGTACCCAGTACTCGGGAGAGTCCTTTCTGCCCCAGAAGCCTGATGCCTGACAGCTGCTGCTCATCTTCCCGGGGATTTTTAACAAGAACCATCCTAGAGTCCTCGACAGAAATTTCCTACAAGACCCCTGTTTCTGGTTTAAAATTTCAGTGCGTTCAGCTGTCATTTCTTTTCACTGGAAAACTAGATGGTTTGGCCTCACTATCATGTTAATGTTTTCATAACAATTACTTGGCTATCAAATTCTCCTTGATTACTCCCCATCACCAGACAAGTGCCTGATCTTCCTATAAATTTCTCTTTTGCAAACAAAGAGAGCAGCATAGACCAGCGTTCAGAGAGGCTGGGGGCCAGACCACCTCATTGCAATTCCAGACTTCACTTACGCTGTGTGACCTTGGGAAAGTTCCATACTTTCTCTATGCCTCAGTTTCCTCATCTGTAAAACGGGGACAGTAACACATTCTTCTCAGTTGTCACAAGGATTAAGTGAGTTGATAGAAAGCGTTTAGTCTCGGGCACATGGGCAGCGCTGTGTCAGTGTTTTTTAAATATTAAAGGTAACTTCACAGTAGGCAGCACTTATTCCATCGCCTTGTATGTTGGGGGACCCGGAGCTGTTATATTGATTTAAGACAATGCCGATTAATACCTGCTGAATGAGGGGGCACCGGGTGGCAGGGAGCACCCTCGGCATCTGAGCACCCACTTTGGGGAAGTGAAAACCCAGGGGGTCAATTTGATTGAACGTGCCGTTTCAATACTCTCACACAAAGGAAGTAGAGTCACAAGGTTTATGACTTACAGATCCCAGACGTGAAGGGGCACACTGAACCTGGGAGGGGCAGGCCTCCGTCCCAGGTCACGAGCGAGCAGGAGATGGAGAGTGGGGGAGCAAGCCCCTGTTACTCATAAGGGGTTGGGGCGAAGGTCACTAACTTTTCATGGGCTCGACTCTTACGTGGGTATTCTAAAGGATGCCCCAGGAAAAGCAGAGCGGAACCTGTGGCGGGCACCCTAACCTCAGGTCCTTAACTAAATGCCCAGACTGTAGGTAGAGCAGTTGTCATACTGTGAAATGCCCAGGCGGCCACTCAGGGTGGCTGTTTTCCCGTCATGCCTTGTCTGCCTCTTTACCTACATTATCTCCTTCAGCCCTCACATCACCCATTCTACAGATGGCAAAACTAAGGCTCGGGGAGGTGGTATTGCCTTTTCTCCTTCAGCAGATACCTACAAGACGCCTCCTGTGTGCCAGGCACTGCCAGGTGGCTTGGCGGGGTTGTTTCCTCGCTTCCAGGTGGCAGGGTCTGAGTCCGAGCGTGCTGGGCGGGAGCCTGCACCTGCTCATCTCTGCCTCCAGTGCCCTCCAAGCCGCCTTATTCCCACTCGCATCTCCACAAGGAGGATAGAGGAGATCACCCTCTTGATACAGTCATGCCTTCAGGTGGAGCCGTCATCCTGAAACGCGACAGAACCCTAACAGTGGGGCACAGATACGTGTCTGTCCCGTGTTAGACCAGAGAGGTCTCTAAAGTGGACCAGCTGGCACCACAGCAGGCATCTCACACGTTCCTCTCTCCGCAGGGCCGACCAGGGGCGTCTCCTGGACTGTGTGGTGCGATGGGGAAACCTCACCGAAGGGAAGATCAGGGCGTACCTGGGGGAGGTTCTGGAAGCCGTCCGATACCTTCACAACTGCAGGATAGCACACCTGGACCTAAAGGTTAGTGGGGCCCTGGGCCGGGGAAAGCGGCCGTCTGATGACGGCTCAGCACCACGGCACACAGGGCCACTCTCAGCTTATCCTCTGGACCCAGGCCAGGAGCCCCCGGGGGGATGGGACAAATATGAGGGGGTGGGAGATGGGAATACAGATTTCTAATCTCTGTTTTTAAGAGTTTGCTTTCAGTGATATAAACAATAAAATCCTAGATAAACATTTGAGATCTTCCAACATTTCATGAGACTTTGAGAAAGTTCCTGTGAATTTTGCTGGGCTGCTGTGGGACTAAGATAGGAAGGAGAGTATTACTATTAGTGCTGGGAGCCAAGATGAATACCCAGCTTCGTAAGCCAGCATTACCGTGTAACACGGTGACTTGACAGTGATTTCCAGAGAGGGCAAGCCCATGCAGAGCTGGGGGAGCAGTTCCTCTGGGTGGGCGCTCTTTCCCCCTTCCTGGGCCTGTGTGTTGTTTCATCCTGTCCTGCACTGGACAGTTTGTTCCCATTGACACCATAGATTCCTGGTGAGCATCGCCTGTAGGGTCAAGATTGGGGTTGGTGAAAATGACAGTTGTCTTATCCTGTCTTCTAGCCCGAAAATATCCTGGTGGATCAGAGTTTAGCCAAGCCAACAATTAAATTGGCTGACTTTGGAGATGCTGTCCAACTCAACACGACCTACTACATCCACCCGTTACTGGGGAACCCCGAATTTGCAGCCCCCGAAATCATCCTTGGGAACCCCGTCTCCCTGACCTCGGATTCGTGGAGTGTTGGAGTGCTCACATATGTCCTTCTTAGCGGCGTGTCCCCCTTCCTGGACGACAGTGTGGAAGAGACCTGCCTGAACATTTGCCGACTAGACTTTAGTTTCCCAGATGACTACTTTAAAGGAGTGAGCCAGAAGGCCAAGGATTTCGTGTGTTTCCTCCTACAAGAGGACCCTGCCAAACGTCCCTCGGCTGCGCTGGCCCTCCAGGAGCAGTGGCTGCAGGCGGGCCACGGCCATGGCAAAGGCGCGGGCGTCCTCGACACGTCCAGACTGACTTCCTTCATTGAGCGGCGCAAACACCAGAACGATGTTCGACCTATTCGTAGCATTAAAAACTTCTTACAGAGCAGGCTTTTGCCTAGAGTTTGACCTATCTTGAAGTTCTTTCTCATTCTCTTTCACCTGCCAATCAGCTGTTAATATGAATTTTGAAGAGAAACACAAACCAACATAACTGATCGGCTGCCGTATGTTCGTCGTGTGAAGCTGCATTCTGAGCGAGCTGTGCTCGGCAGTGCTTGGGCCTCGGGCTGCGAGCTGTGCTGGGGTGGAGGACTTTCTCTCACGCTCTGCGAGAGCAGAGACAGCATTGCTGTGTCACAGGCTTTATTCAGGTTTCTGCAAAAAATAAACTTTTTTAAACGAACATGAATAGAATTTTGCAAATTTAACATTTTCCAAGATTTATTCAAGGAAACGAAATGCCTGTGTTCAACCACTGGTGTTAATGAACAAAACAGATCCTGGACACCTCTGGGGAAGACTCACCCTCCCCACGGCCTCGTCCAGGGCTCAGTGTCCACCTGGCTCTGAGCTTTTCCAGCTGCCTGGTCTGTGTGTGTCTCACCGGGACGCCAGACTACGCTTCTGAAATGTGCATTCAACCTCAAACTTTTGCATAAAAATAGAATGAATCGTTTTGCTCTGATGAAATGTAGGCCTTACTTGTATATAAGACTGGTCCTGCCTTCCGTCTGCCACCTGCCCTCCCTCCCGCTCCCTGCCCACTTCCCAGGGCTTCCTTTGGGGGTCAGAGGGCTCTGCCCATCAACCGAGGACATCAGGTTGGGTCCTGCCCTGCTACCCCCTCCCTCCATATCCCACCCCCAAGCCGTCAATCAGATTGTTGAGCGGTATACAGTCAGATGAAAATACTGTAAATGCACTCATTGGGATTTTTTTGGTTTTATTTCATATCATGTGCAATGTTGTGGCTTTAACATTTTATGCAACTATTTATGAAGACCTCTGTTGTACCTGTAATAAATATATAGAAAAAGCACATACTTCGTACGGTGAGCTTTATGGTTTTGTGTGTGTGTCCGGGGTGGGGCGGGGGGTGGGGGTCATAGCCCTGTGCCATCCGTTCAAGGAGATTTAACCCTTCGTGAAATTTGTCGGTTTTGAGGACTGTAAAAAGTGATTTCATACTCTGAATATAAAACTGGATAATAGGGTAATGTTTTAAAATTTATTATGCTATTATTCAGAATGCCAAAGTATTATTTTTTTTCCCAAAATCAGTCTGGACATTTACTACTTTTTAGACTTTTTGACGTTCAACTTTCTGTACAAAAATTGGCTGGATTTTGAGCTTTTGGTAAGAAAATAAAAGCCAATGAAGCACTAGCCGCCTTGAGGCTGGCATCCGATGTCTGTGTCACTGTGACAGAATTACGCTGGTGCAGGGAGGCCTTTCAACAAGAGACGCTGGGTTTCTGGGCACGCTTGAATTTTTCTGGATGTCTTTTTATCTTTGTTGTGTGAAAATACACTAAAAAAGAGACCAGCCTGCTTCCCAAGCCAGCCAGACACCTGGGTCTTGAGCCATAAACTGGCATAGTTGAGCTTTGCAGCTTCCAATGTATTTTATTTATTCTTTTGTTGGGTTTTTGTTTGTTTCTTGTAAAATTGTACAGAAACTTTTTAAAAGAAATTGGATTCAAAACTGGATGTGTATTCGTAACCTCACAACTTTTATTTGTGTATTGTTTCTTTTATTATTTCAGTTAAATTTTTACATTATTTTGCATGTATATTTCTTTGTACAGAGACCTTACATGTTTACACGGTATGATGTGATGTAAATATTTTATTTTGCCATCAGTTATTTTAAAAAATTAAACATATTTGCCTGATTTTTGTGTTAGGTCTTTTATTTAAATTGGTCAATATTGAATCAAAAAGAGAGATCTCTGAGGGAGAGACTGAAGGAGAGGCCTCTCCTGGGTTGGTGGGGGGTAGGATGGAATATTCTGGATTGGGAATCCGCTGTACACAGTCAGAAGTGGGAGTGGGTCAAGCTCCTGCAGACTGATTCATAGAACCCAGACTCAGAGGCGCTGATGTATGAACCACGACGTCAGCTGCCTGTTTACAGCAGGGCTGCTCCTTGTCCTGGGTAGAATGCCTACAGTGCCCCTGGTTCTCCATGAAAGTAGAATCGGAGCAGAGGGAAGAGCTGTTGCATCCTGGCCACAGAAAAGCAAAACTAACGTTGTCTAGATGGCCGAAGAAAATGGAGCACTTAGGTTCAAACACCAGTGTTATGAACAAACCAAAGATCCTGCACCTGCAAAGACCACCCCCAGTGGTGGCGGTCCCTCAGCCCCCAGCACAGGAGTCATGTGGTCCTCGGGAACCTGCAGCCAGCGCCTCTCTGGATCTCGCACTGCAGGGCTCTGATGCCAGCTGTGGCACCTGCCTGCTTCTGACAGTAGGTTACTTTTTCCTGGAGACCAATATCATCTCTCTTGTTTTGATTCTTTCTTGCTTTTTTGATTTTTTTCCCCCTTGGGGTAGTGGCCTATTGTTCAGCTCACCATAAAGAACAGGTTTTATTTTTAATCCATTTGCTGAAATCCTGAAGGTAAGACAGGCGTGAAAGGACCACATTGTCCTAAG
Organism: Diceros bicornis minor; assembly: GCF_020826845.1. Taxonomy (NCBI): domain Eukaryota; kingdom Metazoa; phylum Chordata; class Mammalia; order Perissodactyla; family Rhinocerotidae; genus Diceros; species Diceros bicornis. The sequence goes on along the minus strand of NC_080759.1, from coordinate 50,062,029 downwards.
TCAGGGCCTGGGAAGCTCACTCTCCCTGAGATGGGCGCCTCCTCTGAGGCCCAGGGACACCAATGGCTCCATGGGCTTGGGAGGGACGGAATGCAAGGTTGGTTCAATTCCCAAGGTTGGGGCAAGCCTCAGAGTGAGTCGCCTTGTCACCACAGTGCCACACCTTCTCAGCAGCAGGAGGGAGGCCATGGGTCTGTGGTGTTCTTTTAGTTGGACACTTGCTGAATGAATAGTTATGCCTAAGGGATTAGCAAAGCATTCTACAAGTGAAAGGCATTCCCACAGTGAAAAGTGGCCCATCATGACCACTTCTCAGATTTTTTTCTCAAACATTAAGATGTTTTCTATTCTACATGTTACTATTTATAAAGTTTTTAAATCCAGGGATTCTCTTTAGCTCTAAAGGGAAAAAAGCTCACCAGTATTTTAGCAGAATAAATCATGAGCATCATCTTATAGCAAGCTATATAGTTAATCCAAAGAGACAAAAACAATTCGTGGGACTGATAGAATGCTCCGTGTGTGTGTGTGATTTAACTTACAAAAAATAAGGTACAAAAATCATGAGTATATAGCTCAATAAATTTTTATGTATGTGTGTACCTGTGATCACCACCCAAAACAAAATATAGAACATTCCCATTATCCCCTAGAAGATTCCTTGTGCCCCTTCCCGCTCAGTCCCTCCCTGCAGGGGTGATTGGTGTTCTGATTTCTATCACCCATAGATTATTTTGCCTTTGAACTTCATTTAAGTAGAATCGTACAGTATATACTTTTTAAGATTAAGCTAAACTATTTATCTTGAGGTCATTGTAAGTTCACATGCGGTTCTCTGAAATTTACCCTTTACCCAGGTTTCCCAGAGATAACATCTTGAAAACTGTAACATCAACCACATCACAGCCAGGATTTTGACACTGATACAGTCAAGATGCAAGGCGTTCCGTCCATCACCAGGATCCCTCAGGTTGCCCCTTTATAGCCACACCTACCTCCCTTTCTCCCCCCAGCCCCCTTCTTTAACCCCTGCCAACCACTAATCTGTTCTCCATTTCTATAATTTTGTTATTCCGAGAATGTTATGTAAATAGAGCCATACAGTATGCAACCGTTTGAGATGGATTTTCTCACTGAGCATAATTCACTGGAACTCATCCAGGTCGTCTGTCTCAATAGTTTGTTCCTTTTTATTACTGAGTAGTAGTCCATGGTATGGATGTACCATAGTTTGTTTAACCATTCACCCATTGAAGGACATCTGGATTTTTTTCCAGCTTTTGGCTATTACAAATACAGCTTCTATGAACATTCACATATAGATTTTTGTGTGAACATAAGTCTTGATTTTTTAAGGGATTGCCAAACTGTCCTCCAGACTGTACCATTTTACATTCCCGTCAACAATGTCTGAGTAATCCAGATTCTTCAAATCTTTGGCAGCATTTTGTGTTGTCACCATTTTTTTATTTGGCCATTCTGACAAATGTATAGTGATGTGTTATTGTGGTTTTAGTTTGCATTTCCCTAATGGCTAATGATGTTCAACATCTTTCCACATGCTTATTTGCCATCTGTTTATCCTCTTCAGTGAAATCTCTCTTCATGTCTTGTGCCCACTTTCTCTTTGGATTGTTTGGTTTTTATTGTTGAGTTTTGAGAGTTCTTTATATATTTTAGATACTAGCCCTTTGTCAGAGATGTGATTTGCAATTATTCTTTCCCACTCTATAATGTGTCTTTTCATCTTCTTAACAGAATCTTTCACAGAGAAAAAGATTTTAATTTTGAAGAAATCCAATATTTTTCTTCCTTTTGTGGATCAAGCTTACGGTGTCAAGTTTGAGAACTCTTTACCTAGTCCTAGATTGAAACTTTTTTCCTAAATTTTTTTTTTCTAAAAGTTTGGAAGTTTTACATTGAAGTCTATGATCCATTCTGAGTTAATTTTTCTATAAGGTATGAAATTTAGGTTGGGAACTTTTTGTTGTTTTTTTATTTTCTTGTTTTGCAGATGCATGTCCACTTGTTCCAGCGCCATTGGTTGAAAAGACTACCCTTTTTTGATTTTGTCAAAAATCAGTTGGGCTTATTTATGTAGATCTCTTTCTGGGTTCTCTATTCCACTGATCTAATTCTCTGTTCCTGCAGCAGTATCACACAGTCTTGATTGCTCTATCTGTACAGTAAGTCTTGGAGTCAGGTAGACTGTCCTGCCCTTCCCCCCCCCGTTATTCTTCTTTTTCAGAATTTTTTAGCTACTCTAGTTCCTTTGCTTTTCCGTATAAATTTTACAATAGAATTGCCTGTATCTACAAAATGTCTTGTGGGGATTTTTATAGGAATTGCGTTAAATCTGTATATCAGTTTGGGGAGAATTGACATTGTTACTATGTCGAGTCTTCCATCCATGAATGAGCTATAGCTCTCCAATTATTTAGATCTTCTTTGATTTCTTTCATCAGTATCTCATAGTTTTACAAGTTCTTGTGTATGTTTTGTTAGAATTATACTAAGTATTTCTCTTTTATTAAACAATTATAAATGATATTGAATTTTTAATTTGGGGGTCCATGGATTCATTTCTACTATATAGAAATACAATTGATTTTTGAATGTGTAGTGTAAGCCCTGACAGTCGTGGGGTTTTTTTTCCTTTTTTGTAATGGAAGTGCCTAACTTAAGCTTTGATTGCCAAGGCATCCACTTCAAAGAGGCATCCACTTCCACGATGGCTGTCTTGAATAAGACATTATCAGCCACACAACTAGATAAAGAGCCAGGCCACCTCCTCCCGCTGAGGCTCTTTTGTTTTAGAGATCTTGGTTGATTTCAATAACTGACCGTCTGGACCGCTTATTTTTTCTTTTCCTGTGCTTTAAATTCCCACTCTTATGTTTAAATTCACCAATAAAGAGTGAGCCCTTGAAACCCTAGGCCCCCACCCTTGACCCCAATAAATGCAGAACCCCAGGCCTGTGTGTTCTCTCTCTCTCTGCCCACAGCCTCCCTGTGTGGCCCCAGGTATGCTGTGTAATTTCCAGGTCCTGTAAGTAATAAACCTTTGTTTTTTGTAAGTTTCCTGATGGTTATTGGTGAAGGGCATCTTGCAACCATAATAAGAAACTGCAAGGGCTGGTGCAACCACAGCATTGATTACTGATAGGCTGAGACCAGAATACAACAGAATGTTCATCTTTTTTTGGTTTTTTTTTTTGTGAGGAATACTAGACCTGAGCTAACATCCATTGCCAATCCTCCTCTTTTTGCTGAGGAAGACTGGCCCTGGGCTAACATCCGTACCCATCTTCCTCTACTTTATATGGAACGCTGCCACAGCATGGCTCGACAAGCAGTGCGTCAGCGTGCACCTGGGATCCGAACCTGCGAACCCTGCGCCGCCAAAGCAGAGCATGCGAACTTAACTACTATGCTACCAGACCGGCCCCAGAATGTGTATCTTTTATTCCGCATGTTTGCTGAGCTCACTAGTTCTAGGTGTTTTTGTAGATTCCTTGGGATTTTCTACGTAATCATGTCATCTGCAAGTAGGGAACAGTTTTATTTCTTCCTTTCCAATCTGTATGCCTTTTATTTCTTTTTCTTGCCTTATTTCCCTGGCTAGAACTTCCAATATCATGTTAAATATGAGTGGTGAGAGCAGACATCCTTATCTTATTCCTGATCTTACATGGGAAAGCATTCAGTCTTTTACCATTAAGTACAATGTCAGCTGTAGATTTCCTCCCCCCCACAAAGCCCCAGTAGATAGTTGTATGCCATAGCTGCACATCCTTCTAGCTGCTGTATGTGGGATGCGGCCTCAACATGGCCGGAGAAGCGGTGCCTCAGTGTGCGCCCGGAATCTGAACCAGGGCCGCCAGTAGCAGAGCACATGCACTTAACCACCAAGCCATGGGGCCAGCCCAGCTGTAGATTTTTATAGATACTATTTATCAAGTTGAGGATGCTCTCCTCTATTCCTATTCTGAGAATTTTTATCACGAATGGATGTTGAATGTTGTCACATGCCTTTTCTATATCAATTGATATGATCATGTAATTTTTCTTCTTTAGCCTGTTAATATGGTGGATTACACTGATTGAGTTGTGAATATTGAGCCAAACTTGCATCCTTGGAATGGACCCCACTGGATCATGGTGTATAATTTTTTCTGTGTTTCTGAATTGCATTCATTAACATTTTGTTAAGGATTTTTGTATCTAATTTCATAAGGGATATTGCTCTGTAATTTTCTTTTTTTGTACTTTCTTTATCTGGTTTTGGTATCAGGGTACTCCTAGCTTCATAAAATGAATTGCGAAGTGTGATCTCCTCTTCTCTTTTCTGGAAGAGATTGTGTAGAATTGGTGTTCGTTCTTCTTTAAGTGTTTGGTAGACTGTTCCAGTGGAACCAAGTGGGCCTGGAGATTTCTTTATGTGGAGTTTTTGAATTATAAATTCAATTTCCTTAATCGTTATGGGGCTAATCAAATTAATTTCATATTAAATGAATTGTGATAGTTTGTGCTTTTCAAGGAATTGACCCATGTTATGTCTAGTTATTCAATCACTTATTAAGAGAAGAATGTTGAAGCCTTCAACTGTAATTATGGATTTGTCTGTTTCTCCTTTCACTTCTGTTAGTTTTTGCCTCCCATATTTTGCACCTCTGTTGTTTGTTGCACGCACACTTAGGATAACAATGTCTTCTTGGTAGACTGACCCTTTTATTACTATGTAATATCCCACTCTTCTCTCTAGTAATTTTCTTTGCTCTGATGTCTACTTTATCTGATATTAATGTAGTCACTCCTACTTTTTTAAATTAAAGTTTGCATGATATATCTTTTTCTGTTCTTTTACTGTCAACATGCCTATATCATTATATGTGAGTAGATTTCTTGTATACAGCATATAGTTGGGTCATGTTTTTCATTCCATTGTGCCCATCTGCATCTCTTAATTGGTATATTTAGATCATTTACATTTAATGTAATTATTGGTAAAGTCAGGGCTTAAGCTTGCCCTTTTATTTTTTGGTTTATTGATCTTGTCTCTGGTTTTCAATTCTGTTTTCTTTTACCTGCCTTCCTATGAGTTGCTTGAACATTTCTAGAATTCCATTTCGATTTATCTATACTGATTTTGGATGTATTTCTTTGCATAGCTTTTAGTAGTTGCTGCAGGTATTACATTATGTATACATAACTTATCACAGTCTACTGGTGTCGTCATTTTGCCAGTTTGAGTGAAATATAGAAACTTTACCTCTCTTTATGTCTCATTACCCTCTCCAGTTTATAATTGTTTAAATATTTCCTCTACATACATTTAGAACCACATCACACAATATTATAATTTTTGCTTTAACTATCAAACATAATTTAGAAGACTAAAGACCAGAAGGAAATGTATTGTATTTACTCATATTTTTATTCTTTCCATTGTTTTTCCTTCCTTTCTGATATTCCAAGATTTCTTCCTTTATCCTTTCCTTTCTATTTAAGGAACTTACTTTACCCATTCTTTTAGGATAGTTCTGCTGGCAACAAATTCTCTTAGTTTTTCTTCATCTGATAATGTCTTGATTTACCTCTTCATTCTTGATGACATTTTCCCTGTATATATTCTGGGTTGACAATTCTTTTCTTTCAGCACTTGACAAACATGCCATTTCCTTCAGGCCTTCATGGTTTCTTTTTTTCTTTTTTTATGAGGAAGATCAGCCCTGAGCTAACATCCATGCTAATCCTCCTCTTTTTGCTGAGGAAGACCGGCTCTGAGCTAAGTCCTCCTCCTTTTTTTCCCCAAAGCCCCAGTATATAGTTGTATGTCGTAGTTGCACATCCTTCTAGTTGCTGTATGTGGGACGCGGCCTCAGCACGGCCGGAGAAGTGGTGCGTCAGTGTGCGCCCGGGATCCAAACCCGGGCCGCCAGTAGCGGAGCACGCGCACTTAACTGCTAAGCCATGGGGGCCGGCCCCCTTCATGGTTTCTGATGAGAAATCTGCTGTCATTCAAATCTTTCCCCAGTAAGATGTGTTTCTCTCACTTTCAAGATTTTTTTCTTTTTCTTTAGTTTTCAGAAGTTTGGCTATGATGAGTCTTAGTGTGGATTTATTTGTGTTTATCCTGTCTGATGTTCACTCAGATTCTTGAATCTGTATGTTTATGTCTTTTGCCAAAAATTGTGAAGTTTTCAGCTATTTCTTCAAGTACTTTTAGAACTCTGCCTTCTTTCTCTCCTTCAAAGGCTTCAATGATATGAGTGTTACACATTTTTTTTGGTTCCACAAGTCTTTGAGGCAATGTTCTCCCCCACTCCCCCAGTTGCTTCCTCTTTGTTGTTCAGATTGGGTAATTTCTATTCTATCTGCCAGTACACTGAGTCTTTCCTCTGTCCACTCCAGTCTGCTATTGAGCCCATACACTGAGTTTACTTCAGTTCTTGTATTTTTATGTTCTAAAATTTCATTTGGTTTTTCTTTATATCATCTATTTTTTTGCTGAGACTTTTGATCTTTTCATTTATTTCAAGCATGTTCATAATTTTTCCTTGAAGAATTTTTATCGTGACTGCTTTAAAATTTTTGTCAGATAATTCTAGCATCCCTGTCATCTCATTGTTGGTGTCTATTGCTTATCTATTTTTCATGCAAGTTGAGATTTTCCTGGTTGGTACGGTGAATGATTTTCATTTGAAATGGGGACATTTGGGATATTAGGTTTATGAGACTCTGGATCTCATTTAAACCGTCTGATTTAATTGGCTTCCTCAGACATATTCCAGCAGGGAAGGGGGCTGGGTGTTGCCTCATTAATGGTGGGCAGGGATCTGACGTCCACTAGGCCTCCCCAGATACCAGGGGATGATGAAAGTCCTGACTCGGCAATAGGCCTCCTGTGACACACCCCAGTGGGGAGGAGCATGGGCCTTCTTATTGCTTGATGGGAGTGGAAGTACAGGCTCCCCACATAATCCTGCTGATAGCAAAGCAGGTGGGGAGTCTTGTTACTACCTGGCAGAGATGAAAGTCCTGGCTCCCCATTTGGCCTTCTCTAACACCACCTGGGCCAGCGGGTTGGGATGCCCCATTACATCCTGGCAAGGGTAGAAATCTAGGCTCCCTGCTCAATCTTTGCTGATGAGCTAGGGGTAGGGGGCACAGGGTTTTCCGTAGTGTCTGGCTAGAGTGGGGAAGTTATTGTCTAAAAGTTTTCTGTCTTGCAAGGCTGCGCCTTTCCTGGCCCTCTATCGAGAGAAAGCAGGGTTTTGTTTGGTCTTTTGCTGTCTGCATCTATTGGCACTCCAGGTTGCTGGCTTCTTCAGCTCTAACACTGGGATGTATGAGGCAGAAAGAAACCCCAGAGAACCCACCACCTTGTGGTTCCTCAGCCCTGAGGCCCCTCGCTGATCTGCTCTCTTCTCTTCACCTTTCCAAGTCTTCTCAAGTTCGTTTTAGATAGAATGTCCAGGGTTTTTTGTTGTGCTTAGTGGGGGGATGGGAAAAGTATATGTACTCCAGCTTCCCAGAAGCAGAAGTCCAATATCAGTGCTTCTCTTTTTATTGGTTAGTTTTAGGATTATGTGACATTGGTCTCCTGAGATAGGTACAAAAACAACTGTTTAATCTTATTTTCAAAAGTGACCAATTTTATCAATTATAGAAGGGGGTACTACACAGCCAGTAATGGTCAGAATTTAAGTTCGTTACACATTCTACTGTCTTGTACCTTTTCTGCTGACTCATTTCTTGTTGAAGTCTAGCTGATTACCAACAGTATTCCACTCCTATTCCACAATAGCCAGACAGAATATCCAGGACAGGATAACTGACTAGAGATGGTAAATAAGGGTTGGCCGGGCTACTGAGAGCGAATGGCCTGGGCTGGCCGTGGCTGCTGATGCAGAGCCGTGCATGGGGCACAACTGGAGGGCTGCAGGGAATGCAAAGGCCGGCTGTGCTCTCAAGAAGCATCTGGAGGGAGAGAAGGGAAAAGTATCAACTCAAGTAACTTCTAGAAGGGGGAATGCAATGAATTGTCTGACAGACATTCTGAAGGAAAGAAAAAAGTGATGTGCTGGGCCGTGAAGGAAGAGTAGGGTTTCCAGGCAGCGGCTTCAGGTTGGATCCAGGTGTCAAATTGCTCTGGCAACACCAAGGGTTCAGGAGCGAAGGGTACGTTTCTGGTGTAATTTGAGGTGACAAAACATTTGCTTCCTCGGATGTCTCTTGCTTCCATTGGCCATTGCTCATTTACAATTCAAAAAATTTTAAGGGTTTATCTTTCACTATGGCTGTCATCCTATTGAAACCCCAGTTCAGAGGTCTCTTTTCAGGATGGCTGAGTTTACCAGAGCATTTTCCTGCTTCCACCTCTATAGAATACGACAGTTGAAGGGTTTGCAAGGCAAAGTCTCTTGTGAAAGTCCCAGAAAAGTAGAGACTTTAAAATGAATTTCCCTATTTATAATTACTGCTTATAGAAAACATGCATCTCTCCTCCATTTTTGAAGGCTGAAAACCTCTTTTACTCAATTTTACCCTATCCATCAGTTTCTTTATGACTAAATTTATCTCCTGTGAATGTGCTTATACAGGAAAGAACATGTCAGAACAAGTGACATAAAAAAGAGATTTTGAGACACACCCTATTGATAATTGGAGAACTGCCTACACTGCTGGATTGTTAAGATATGGTAATGACCTGGTTTCCATATTTATTTTAATATGCTGACACCAAGAGAGAAAAGATGCAAATCATCAATTTTTTGGAAACATGAAAATTACCTCCCTGCACTAAGCTCTACCGAGCCAGGAGTTATTAGAGTAGGCTCACCAGACGTGGGAAGAAATCAGTGTTCCTTTATTTTTTTTTTTTACGTTTTATGGCTGAGTGGGCAAAATAGGAAATATAAATGGGAGTAGGCGTTACAACAGTGTGAATGTTAAATTCACTTGGCTGTATTCACCTGGACCATGCTGTTTTTCTTTGAGGGCGCCTCCTCCTCTGTGGGACTTCCTCAGGCCTCAGTTGGGGACTACCTTCTCTGGCGACACAGGATCTTCCCTAGGTGACCTCAAGTGATCTCGTTTCTTTGTATAACACTGTGATACTTGCCTGTGGCTTTTTAACAAATTACCACAAACTTGGTAGCTTAACACAAAAGAAATTCATTCTCTCACAGTTCTGGAGGCAATTAGTCCGATATCAGTGTCATTGGGTTGAAATCAAGGTGTTAGCAGGGCTGCACTCCCTCCAGAGGCTCTAGGGAAGGGTCTGTTCCCTTCCTCTTTCAGAGTCTGGTAGCTTCCGTTGTTCTTTGGCTTGTGGCCAACCCTAGGCCGGCCCCTAGGGTTCACTCTTGGTGTTGTACATTCTATGGGTTTGGGCAAATGTATAATGACACATAACCACCATTATAGTATCATACAGAGTAGTTTCACTGCCCTGAAAATCATCTGTGCTCTACCTGTTCATCCTCCGTCCCCACTAACCCCTGGCAACTGCTGATCTTTTTACTGTCTCTATAGTTGTGCCCTTTCCAGAATGTCATATAGCTGGATTCACAGAGTATGTACCCTTCTCAGATTTGCTTCTTTCACTTAGCAATAATATGCGTTTAACTGTCCTCCATTTCTTTTCATGAATTGATAGCTCATTGCTTTTTAGCGCTGAATAATATTCCATTGTCTGGATATATCACAGTTTATTTATCCATTTACCTGTTGAAGGATATATTGGCTGCTTCCAAGTTTTGGCAATTATGAATAAAGCTGCTATAAACACCCATGTGCATGTATTTGTGTGGACATGTTTTCAACTCCTTTGGGTATATACCAAGGAATGGAATTGCTGGGTTGTTAATAAGAGTATGTTTCGTTTTCTAAGAAGCCACCAAACTGCCTTCCAGAGAAGCAGTGCTGCTTTCTATTCTCACCAGCAAGAGATGAGAGTTCCTGTTGCTCCACATCCTCGCCAGCATTTGGTGGTGTCCGTGTTTTGGGATTTTGGTCATTCTAAGAGGGGTGTCATACTTGCAGCATGTTGTCTGCTCTTTTCTCTTTCCCTGGTGTCCCTCAGATGCACTCTCCACTCCTCTCCCTGCCCCAGAGGCTGAAACCTATGGGCTTTATCAAGGGGCTGTCCTGCCCTCTGGCTTCTGGTTGGAATTGGCCAATGGGGAGCACTCACAGGAGGCAGAGAGAGGGAGGATGGTGAAATGTATTCCCTTGGCTCCCTGCCTCACTGTGGTTTTGTCTCAAGCTGGCTGGCTCTGTCCAATAGAGACCTCCACTCCTGTGAAGGAGACCCTGCTCTGAGTGGGAAATGGAGTGAAAGCGTGGAGAAGGAGAAGTCTGGAGTCCAGTTATGAGGCATCAGTGGGATGTCTGGGGGCCAGGAGTGAGGTGATGGAGAAAAAAGGGAGCCAAAGAGGACTTTATGGAGGTAGATGAAATGCAGAAGGCAAGGAGACGCAGGACAAACGGTGACTTCGAAATTTCTGGCCCAGCATCTGGGTAAATGGTCATGGTTTAGGGGTCAGATGAGAGTTGAATTTCAACGTCCAAGTAGATAGTTGGGTGTAGGGGAGGAAACATAATTCCCCCTCTACCCTTCTGAGTTCTTGGCTGAGACCTCTGTAATAAAAGACAGATTAACAAGAGAAAAACAAACAGAATCCGTTAACATGTAAACCTCATGCATATATGGGAGAGCCCCAGGGAAAAATGAGTAACTCAAGGAGATGGCTTAGAACTCTGGCTTATGTAGCATCTTCCACAAAGAACAACAATTTGTGGAGAAATTACGGGACAAAGGAAAGCAGTTTGAGGCTTCCAAGAGCAGAGATAAAGGCTGGTTAGTAAAATTTCATATATAGATTCCTCTGGTGCCAACTCCAGGCTAATCGGGTCTAAAGTTGTCTCTGGTGATTAACTTTTGTCCTTCCTGGTAGAGAGGGGAGGAGGAACACTTTAGAAGATTTATGTCCTGCTTTTAGGCAAACGGGGAGGGCAGGGAGCTTTTAAAACATCTACTTCTTTTTGATTGCCTTCAGCTAAAAATAATCCTTGCGTCAAAGTGATGTATTTTGTGTGGAAGATTCTGATCCCCTTCATGGGTGTGTGACCTAGAACACAGGGGACTTTGCTGGAGAACTTAGGAATTGTTGGCACAGAGATGGTGTGGTAGGTTGAAAAGTGGCCCCCCAAAAGATATCTACATTCTAATGCCTGTAACCTGTGAATGTTACTTTGAGACAGGGTGATTATCCTGGATTATCCATGTGGGTCCAAAATGCCATCACAACCTTCTTGATAAGAGAGAAGCAGAGGCGTTTTTGTACACACAGAGGAGAAGCCAACGTGAGGATGGAGCAGAGGGAGAGTTGAAGATGCTGGCCTTCAAGAGTGGAGTGATGATTCCGGCCCCGTGGCTTAGCGGTTAAGTGCGTGCGCTCTGCTGCTGGCAGCCCAGGTTTGGATCCCGGGCGCGCGCCAACGCACCGCTTGTCTGGCCATGCTGAGGCCGCGTCCCACATACAGCAACTAGAAGGATGTGCAGCTATGACACACAACTATCTACTGGGACTTTGGGGAAAAAAAAAAGGAGGAGGATTGGCAATAGGTGTTAGCTCAGAGCCGGTCTTCCTCAGCAAAAAGAGGAGGATTAGCATGGATGTTAGCTCAGGGCTGATCTTCCTCACAAAAAAAAAAAAAAAAGAGTGAACCCTAATGAAAACTCTGGACTTTGGGTGATAATGATGTGCCAATGTAGGTTCATCAGTTGTAACAAATTCACCACTCTGGTGGGGGATGTTAATAGGGAGGCTGTGCGTGTTTGTGGCCAGGAGGTATATGGAAAATCTCTGCACTTTCTGCTCAATTTTGCTGTGAACTAAAGCTGCTCTAAAAAATAAAGTCAATTTTTTTAGAAAATGGAAGCCTGAAGGCATTGGCTTCCAGAAATGGTGGACAAAGACCTGCAATCCAAAGTCAAAGAGGATACACAGATGACAAATAGCCCTTGAAAGACATATCAACATCACTAACCATTGGGGAAAAGCAAATTGAGACCCTAGTGAGATATCTCTATCCCTCTATTACAACAGCAAAAACTAAAAATAGTGACACCGCCAAATGCTGGCGAAGACAGAGAAACTGGATTGCTCATTCATTGCTGATGGGAACATCAATTGATACAACACTCTGGAAAACAGTTTGGCAGTTTCCTAAGAAAACTAAATGTACACTTCTCACACAACCCAGCAGTCACGCTCCTGGGCATTTACCCCACAGAAATGAAAACTTAGGCACACACACAAACCTGTACACAATTGTTCATAGCACCTTTACTTGTAATAACCCAAAACTGGGAACAACTGAAATGTTCTACGATACATGAACAGTTAACCTGTGGTACATCCACACCGTGGAATACCACTTAACAATAAAAAGTAACAAATTGTTGATGCACACAAGAACTTGGTTGGATCTCAGGGGAATTATGCTGGGTGAAAAAAGCCCATCTCAAAGTCGCATACTTGTGATTCCATTTATATAACACGTTTGAAATGACAAAGTTATGGAGGTGGAAAACAGATGAGTGGTTGCCAGGGGCTGGGGATGGTGGGGAGGGGGCGGGTGTGATGCTGAAGGAGCAGCACGAGGAAGCCCTTGGTGGTGATGGAACAGGTCTGTATCTTGACTGTGATGGTGTTACACGATAAAATGGGATAAAACACACGGACCATACCAACGTCCATTTGCTGGTTTTGCCTAGTTACCCAAGATGTAACCAGACTGGCTGAAGGGTATGAGGGACCTCCCTGTACTATCTTTGCAACTTTCTGCTTATTTATAATTATTTCAAAGTAAAAAGTTTGAAAAAAAAGCCTTGTCCTTCTCACAGCCGGTCAGTGGCAGAGCTGGCCCAGGACTCATGTTTTGGAATGACCAGCCCTCCCTCCCTGGACCACCAGGCACAGGCTTCCCTGGACTAATAAACATCCCACAGACAAACAGCTGCCGGGACCAGGGCCCCACGAATACCGTTCCTTCCCAATTCAATAGCCGGAAGTCCCTCCTCTTGCCCCTGAGCGTTTGCTGCAAAGCCAATGCCAGCCCTTTCTCTCGCCCAGTCCCTGCAGGCCTCTTACCTCTTCTCCTGCTAGGCCAGGGCGAGGCCAGAACAGTGTGGGCCCCAGGAGAGAGCCCAGAGGTGGCCATCCTCAGGGACTACGGGGCACCCTCATCCCTCTAGGCCAGCACAGCCCCAGGGTGCACCACATTACACCATCGTCCCCTTGGGATCCACACCCCAGAGACCTGTTCCAGGCCCAGCCCTAGTGCTGCAAAGCCAGGACAAACTTTGTCAGTGGAAAGGGGAGCCAAATTTCCACGGGCTGGGTTCAAATCTCTGGTTCTCAAGGGCATCCGCCTTCCTCCAGCTAGTTGGGAAGGGAGTTTCAGGTACTTAATGGCTTCAGTGAGCTGTAGGCTGCACTGGGAAGCTAGCCACTACCTATATGCCATCATCTGTGTAGGACATTTTATTCGTAACCCCTGAGTCCTTTGGAACCACAACCCAGCTTAGAAGCTGGGACCTGCTGTGCTCTGCTGAGGTGGAAAATTACAGGCCATGCTTATCCTAACATAAACTTCATGAGTAAACCTCTTTAAACTATCTGCCAAATGTCAGGGCAGCTTCACCGTGTATCATATGTTGACTCTGTGGGCACAGTGACTCTGCGGGTTGTTTTTAATGAGGGTGCCAACTTCAAATTTTATATTTCTGTTTGCAAGACTACTTGCTTCTATGATTAATCTAAAACTCTTAAATGTTTGCTTAAAAAATTGCCAAGTTTGAAAAGACTTTTCATAGAGCTATTTATCATTTTGCAGGTGCCAGAAAAATAAGAGCATAAGTTTATTAATAAAAAAAAGATTGAGATCTGTAAGACTAAATGGAAAAGACCATCTTCTTGCAGAGGGTTCCATACACCATTTTAATACATAACACTGCCCTTTACTGTTAAATGACATTAAGGAGAACTAATCTGTCCTGGTATTGACTTTAGATGGTATTTGGCCAGCGAGCTTAGCAGTCATTCCTTTTGAGTTAAATGACTGCCCAGGCCGGGAATGAAGACAATGCCTGGAAGATAAGCAAAGTAATTATAAGAAAAAAAGGCCCCAGCAAATAGCCTCGGTCGCTAAATGAGAGACAAGGAAATAGGGTTCCATCCATGAGAAGTTTGGCTGCACCTGCTCCTGGCTTAGCCTGGTCTTGTTGCGGGGGGGAGTCTTTGCCCACTTCACTCAGCAATGATTACTATCAGCTCTGCCCCATGATTGAAACTGACAGATTCTGGGCCTGACATTGAGCCAAATGGTATTAAAATCCTAACTCTAGGCAAGAATTTTCAATTCCACACCATTGATTACCCATTTGTACCTCACATCCTAAAGTGCTCCCCAGTTTCGATAGCAGGCAAATCTAAGAATGTTTCCATAGGATAATTTCTAAGATTTCAGAAGCTGAGAGGGCCAAGGGTGATTTGACCATCGTGCATGTCCAATGGCGTGGTCTGAACCTTTCTGCCCTGGCTTTATCTTCCTCAAGTGGGTTCTTTTCCATGGTTCTGTGTCTTTTCCCCCCTTGGGCACTTTGATTCCTCAGGAAACTCTAATCGTGGGGAATTACTGTGAAATCTTCTCTATCAACGGTTGCCAGTATCTTCAAGGTGTTTTCAGGGTGGGTGAACAAACCCAAAACCAGGAAGCTATTGCTCAGTTTGAGTTAAAAAAAAAATATTGCAAAGCAAATATAAATGATAGCCATGAAAACAATGCTTTTAGGGGGAGTAGCCAGGGTACTTTGTAAAAGAAACTGGCTCATTTCTAATAATATTTTTTAAAAATAAAATACCTGGGATTCCTTCCTTCTTTCAGTTAGCCCATTCGTTCATTCAGCAAATGTGTATTGAGCACCCACTACATGCCAAGCACTGTTTTAGGCACTGTGGATACAACAATAAATAAAATGGCCCAAAAAAAACCCAAAAACATAAATAAATAAATAAAATACCTAGGAAAAATCTAACAAAAGCAAGACCTCTTCACTGAAAACTACAAAATGTTGTTGAAAAATCTAAAAAGAACTAAATAATAGAGGGGAATATCATGTTCATATACTGGATGGCTCAGTATTGTAAAGATGTCAATTCTCCTTAAATTCATCTAAAGATTCAGTGCAATCCCAATCACAGCCCTAGTAGTGTTTTTGGGGAAATTGAAAAGCCAATTCTACAATTCATATGGAAATGCAAAGGACCATGAAAAGCCAAAGCAATCTTGAAGAACAACAATGAAGCTCGAGCACTGGTCGCTATATAACCAATTATTAAGACCTGTTACAAAACTCCAGTAATCAGGACGCTGTGGAATTGACACAAGAATAGAAAACCCATTGGGACAGCCTAATTTGTCTTTGGTTTTTCTAGTTTGTGCCAGAATTCAGAGACCATGATTGCTTGGGAGAAGATTCTAGATTTAATACCACCCAGTAAATGGCTGGTA
Source organism: Diceros bicornis minor (assembly GCF_020826845.1). NCBI lineage: Eukaryota > Metazoa > Chordata > Mammalia > Perissodactyla > Rhinocerotidae > Diceros > Diceros bicornis. The sequence goes on along the minus strand of NC_080759.1, from coordinate 50,046,441 downwards.
CCACTGCAGAAAAGCCTGGGCTGGACCCCAAGGTCAGAGAATCATCAGAATGTTGAAGTCAGATGTACTTAAAACTTTCCTGTTACGAAAAGAAGGTAGAGCAAGTGAGGGAAGGAGACAGAGAGCTGAAGCTGTAAGCTTATTATTCAGAAAGTGATATCACTATTAGTTTAAGAATACTTTTTCCTAAATTTCCCTTTCATTAACTTTCTCTTTGGAAATGTATGGGTTAGGCCAACTGACTAGATTAGCATTGATTGGTGTGAACCCTAACCCTAGGCCAACACTCAAGTGTTCCGTAGGATGCTGGGATAAGAGTGCCTGGTGAACCAGAAGGCAAGGCCTCCACTATCACTTTTTGGGCATTGATAATGCTAATGTTCAAGGCATTCTGAAAACCTCCAGAGGTAAATCTAAACCAAACTAAAGATCCCTGGTATAGGATAAGCTGAATAAATTAGGGTACATTCATAAAAAGGAATGCTATACTATTTATCTATTAAATCCATAAGGTCATTTCTCTGTGTGAATTTAGAAAAATCACTAGGATAAATTTTAAAAAAAATTAAAAAGCACAGTGCAAGACAGCATGCGTGGACCTCTGAATGTAGGGAAGGAGTTCAAATGTTCTTTTTAGTTAATCCTCATAACCACACATGGTTAATCTTATGAGTTGGTGAAGAAACAGAAGCTCACAACTTGTAGAATCTATGGTCTAAAGAATGATAAGAGGTGTTTAATTCTACTGGAGTCTTATGAAGAATTTGCTTGTTAACTTCGTCCTGGCCCGCCCAATCCTGGCATCTGTCATTCTCCACTCTGTCACTGGGCCAGCAGCCTCGGCATCACCAGGGAGCTGGTCAGAAATGCAGAATGTCATTTCCTACCTGGATTATTAATTCCAGCCATTCTTTCCTTCTTTCACAAAAGTAAAGAGCGCCAGGCTATTTTTAACCTGTAGAACGCATGCGTAAAGTTTAGTGGTCGATGTAAAAATCCGTGTGGCAAAAAAGAATTTGGGATTGCATATTGCTCGAGACCTGCAATTCGTTGCTGCCTGAAAGTATGTAAACCTATGGAGATGGAAGTAAACAGATCCATATACAAAAAGAGGACTGATCTTAATGTCTTCTCATTACCTCATTCATGATCTACTATTTCTGTCCATGCATATCTATAACGAATAAAAAATTAAATCTAATATACGTCAGCCTGAAAACAAAGAGATGCAGAATGTCAGGCCCCATACCAGACCTACTAAATTGGATCTGCATTCTAGCAAGATCCCCCAGTGCTGCATATGCTCCTTAAAGTCTGAGAAGGGCGTCTGTTACATAAGACTCCGAGGGTCAGGTCATTATTGTCAAAACCACGGACACAAAGATGAAATCCTACTTCTCACTCGTCGATGCAGAGTTTTCTAAACGACAGAGGTAAGGGTGGAAAGTCAGCTGGGAATGACACAAAGCATCCCCAGCATATATATCTCTCTCGAGATCAATAGTTGGGGTTTCTTTGAAGCAGGGGTTCAGCATAGAACAAAGTCAGAGCTGTGGGAGGAGCGATGAGTCAGACGGGCCTTTCTCGCTCCCTCTGTCCTGTGTGTACAGCCACGTTTCTTCAAGTGAGGTAAACATGCCAGGCTCTGTTAGTCGTGAATGATAAACAAAACAGGACATTTGTACACAGCCCATCAGCGTCCTGCAAGAGGAAAGAGTTTTTAATCCATAAATTACAGCAACAACTTGGAAGGAAATTGAGGCCTTTGGCCAGGGACAAGATGCTCAAGAAATATGTTACCAGAATATACAGAGAGCCAGGGCCTTGGGAGTCATAAATAAGGTGCATTCACATAACCAAACACAGCAGAAGGCTTCCCACGCCCTCTTTGTCTCTATCCCTTCTCTGTTGACTTGGGGATAAAATTGCAATTAAATGCTTGATAATGAAAGCCCAGTGCCCAATAAATTAAAAGACTTCATACTTGAATATCCCACTCATCAGTCTGAGTCGTAAATAAAAATTTCTTTACAAAAAGAGAAAATTAGAATTTGAGCTTTATGTTCTTATTTGGCCAAAAGTCCTACGAGCAGCACGATGTAATTTGTCAGAGGAAGTTCACAGGAAGTTCGTTAGAGTTAAGACAGCCAAAGAATCGAGAGACCGGTCTGTTGAAAGGGGCATCAGTGTTCTGGATGAAGTCATATGGTGGATCCAGGCGGCGGGATGGACAGGAGGGAAAGGGGAAGGTCATTTCTGTCTCGGTTTCATATTAGGGTGACCAGTTCATCCCAGTTTGCCTGGGACTTTCCCAGTTCTAGCATCCCAAAACCCCTCAGTCCAGGCAAACCAGGACAAATGGTCACCCTACTACCCTGTAAAGCGGGACTAATCGGGCTCCGTGCAGAACAGCACTGGCAGGGGTCCTGGTACCTAGTGGCGCTGTCCCAGCCCTGGTTGCGTCCAGGTCTGTAAGTCAACGACGCTGGGCCAGGTGCTATCTGAAGCACACGCTTCAGAGGAGAAAAGGGCAGGAGGGTCATTTCCCAAACATAGGCCCACTGGTCCCTGCTGGAAACTCTTTCAACCCTGGGTGGTGGTTTTAAAACCCCGCTTTTATTTGGAGAAGGCCTCTTGAAAAATCCTTGAAAATGCTTCCTGTTTTTAGTTAAGGAGATCCCTGGAACAGTTCCGTGGGTTTTCATAGTGCTTCTTTCAGTTTAGATTTGATTTTTCCTCCTCACACCACATTAAAACCTAAACAAACCAAAAACTTTTCTGCCTGCGCCGCAGGTGGTGTTCACGAGTTCAGTCTGAGACCCTCCCCCTGAGGACAGAGTGAGCTCACCCCCTGTGTCCCAGGCTGCAGGCTAACAGGGAGGATGTCACTTCCGGTCTCTGCAAAGGCGCCAAGTAGGATTGTGCGAGCGGCACACTCTCGGATGCAAGGACTCGTGTCCCCAAGCAACAGGAGCGTTAAGCATGGGTGCAGGTGCCTGGGAAACTGAACCACCCAGCCTCAGGCGTCTCGGCAGCCATGAAGATGGACCTAAGATTCTGTACCCAATTCCCATGTGTGAGGGTTTTTCCCACACCACCAAGAAATTCTTGGACTTCAATCTCAAGTAGTAGGTCCCTGGTCACCCACAACTTCTGTCCGACGTGGTTACAAATTGGAGGTTTCCATGACCTCCTCCCCCTTGGATTCAATTATTTGCTGGAATAGCTCACAGAACTCAGAGAAACTCTTACTTATGTTTACCAGTTTATTAGGGGGTATGACAAAGGATACAGATGAACTGCCAGATGAAGAGATACGGTCTGGTCTGGAAGGATCTGGACACAGGAGCTTCTGTCCCCGTGGAGTTCTAGTGCCTCACCCCCCTGGTACATAGATGTGTTCACAACCTGGATGCTCCTGAACCCCATGCTGTTGGGATTTTGTGGTGGCTTCCTCATGTCGGCATCATCAGTATTAACTCCACCTCCTGCCTCTCTCCTCTCTCTGCAGGATGGGGGGTGGGGCTGAGAATTCCAAGCTTCTAATCCTGGCTTGGTCTTTCCAGTGACCAGCCCCTGTCCTGGAGCTATCCAGGAATCCACCTGAGTCACCTCAATAGAAAAAAAAGATGCTCCTATTGCTCTTATCACTTAAGAAATTATAAGGGTTCTAGGAGTTCTGTGCCAGGACCCAGGGGCAGAGACGAATATATATGTTTTCTATTATCTCACAGGATCCCAGAGTCATGAGCCAGTTCACAGAGATTTCCTTAGAAAATCTGCCCCTCAGTATCACTGCACTCACTTTGGTATCTGATGTCTGTTTATCTGGGCTTCTCTGCTGAAACATGCAATTTAACATCCTGCAACATCCAGCTTTGTCCACTTCCAGAATCTTGATTCTGTTGATCAGACAGAGTCCAGGTATTTCTTTATAACAATTTCTCAATGGGTTCTTTATCAAGAGTACACACACACATACATCAGAACCCGGAACCTGAAATTAGAAATAAATACATTTTTCTATAGACGTTTGTAGTGGACATCTCTGGTCTTGTCTATCCATTCTGGGAATACCACCCTTCATTCCTGCGGGAAACCCACTCCATAGGGCTGGCCTTGCCTTCTCTTCTACCTGGATGACGTGCGTGGGCAGGTGAGCCAGTCCTAGCCAATGAGAGCGTTCCATCCCTGCACCAGAGGATGAGCATGTAAACTAAGCCAGGCCTGCATCTTCCTGGGACTTTTGTACCCGGGCTAACAGGGACCACTGTCTCTTTCTACGCAGTTGCTAAGCCAGGAGAAACTGAGTCTGGAGCAGTCACGTGGAAAGGGCCCAACTGTTTGAAAACTGAGGCCAAGTAGAGACACGTGGAGATGAGAAGCAGAGAGAGAGAAAGAGAAAGAGAGAGAGATTTAAAGAGAAAGAGAAAGGATAGTGATGACATGGTTTAACCATCAGATCCAGCCATGTCTAAAGCCAGAAGCAACCCAGATGTGTTACTAACATGAGCCATGAATTCCCTTTTCTGTTTATGCCAATGTGAATTATATCTCTGTCACTCACAGCTGCAAGAGTCTCGACTAGTTCACATACATACATAAACAATAACTTGCACAGATTGTCCAGTGGGTTATGTTATAAATCAGACCGGGGGTCTGATGGCCACCAGTGTGCCCAGAAAAAGAGAGACTCTGTTTCTCCAGACCACCCAGGTTTGCAGCATCTCTTCCCCCTAACATTTGTACGGAAAAGGGTTCCCAATTGGGCTGTTCGGTGTCACATCCTGGGTAACACTGTTAAGCATCCTCTCAACAGTGGGGGCACAGGGCACCACCAAGGATGTCAGCTTTCATTGTCACATGCCCAGTATTTTGTGGGCTACAATATTATACAAAATTATGAGTGCACTTTGCCCATCACAAGTGAATCATTGGGCCATACTAAAACTATAGATGAACATCTTAGGGATGCTTTCTCATAGCTGGGGATTGCATGTTCTGCCCTCTTTTCAGACATGTTATGTCATAATGGAAATGCTGGTCTGGATGATGCAAGCCAACACAATTCCTGCTAGCTTCACCAGGCTCTACAAGTTAGATAGGGATACTTGAGAAGCTCTGAACAGTGCCGTGAGCTCCCCCTGGTATTGTAACTGCTTCCCAGCAGGTAGCCCCTCAAAGAGGAAATTCAACAGACAATGTTACATAATTACTTATCAGTCTTCTTTCCGTGGGACACTTGCCAGAAAGCTGAGGGTGGGGAATGCCTTAGAAAGTCTCGAGAGACAGCTTGCCCTGACCACAGGAAGGCTTCTAACAGAGCCGAGAGGTGTCCAGAGCAGGATGAGTGATGATTCTTTACTATCTACAATTTTTGAAGCTTCACACAAAATCTACTTTTGATCATTGGCCAAAAGGGAAAGATCTGTATTGAATGACTTCTCCCTCCTCATTTAAGCATATAATGGTATGTGTTGGAATTCCACTCCTCATTCTGGGCCTCAGGTTACTGAGGGCCAGGGGTGGTCCCTGGCTGATCCTTCTAGGTGTGGGGAGTCCATAGTGACCCCGTAGTTATACTGGGGTGGCCAGAATGGCAGATGGTGCCTGAGCTGCCCACAAAGCTTTCCTGGGTACACAAGAGAAAGACACAGAAGTAGTTCAGGGCTCCAGTGGCTTCTTGCTTGCTGACTTCTCCCTCAGCAACTAGGAAAACTTCCATCATTATGAGGTAATGAGGAAGCTGTTTTTGAAATGCCTACTGATAAATTTTCCTCTTGGTCCTCTGGGTTGTTTCTCCTTCTTCTCCTCCTCCTCTGCCTCTGCCTTCTCCCCCTTCTTCTGACAGCCTTTCCTCCAGGAGAAAAAAAAGTATGCCTGAGATGAAAACAGGGAAGAGGGCCGATCATAAGGGAGATCCCAACAGGCTGGAAGGGAAGGACAGAGACTTCAATGCTTCTTGGGATCAAAATCCCTTGGAGATGAGGACGAGTGGAAACACAAGGCAGGTGAGAGAAGTGGGGCAGGAAATCCGTGAAGAGAAAGGTTGTTCCAGCTTCCCCAGGTGCAGCCTGAGGAAAAAGACTGCCTCTCAGAGGATGCTTCATGTGGGCATCAGGCCACAGCCAACGTCCATCCCACCAAGTGAGAAATGGCTGAGCGTGGTGCCTCGCTGGGCCTGAAGTACTTGTGCAGTTCCCCACTCCTGTAGGTGGGCTGAGGGAAAGCCAGACACATCTGGGCCAGTGCCCTACTTCCCGCCATATTCAACATGGAGCAGGAGGGGTGGTACCCGGAGGCTGGAAGGAAGCATCCAGATAAAAGGGTCTCCAGTAGTGCTCCAAACCGTGAGGCATCCACATGTCAACCCAGGTGCTTCTGCGTGCCACCGTGGGAGGACACAGGGACTGAATGGAGCAGGAGGCCAGCAGACAAGCGGGACGGGAGGCTGCAGGATGTAGGAGAAGAGACAGGAACCAGGACTGTGGGCGATGAACACCAGCACCACCCCCAAACACCAGGCAGGTATGGACCTGAGGGGGACTCTGGCACAGAGCTATCAACCACTTTGCAGAGGAGACAAGTGAGAACAGAGACCCCTTAGTGCCTGTAGCTTCCCTGAACCTGCCATCTTGAAAGAGATGTTTCTCCATCCCTCGAGGAGGGAGAAAGAGCCCTGGTAGAAACTGGAACTTCAGATCAACTGAGTGTTTACCTCCAAAGAGAGTGAGTTAACCCCAAAGAGAGTACTTCATCTGAGAAGAACCTGGGTCCCTTTCATTAATTCTGTATTTAGTTGTTCAACAAACACACAGTGAGTGCCCACCGTGTGTGCGCCAGACCCTATTCTAGGCACTGGAGATTCAGCAGTGAGAGACCAAGTCCCTGCCCCTGTATGGCTCACATCCTTGAGGGGAGATGGAAATACATTTGAGAGGATAAAAAAAGAGTGTTATGGGCTGAATTGGGTCTCCCCCAAATTCACATATTGACATGCTAACCCCCAGTCCTCAGAATGTGACTGTATTTGGAGATGGGGCCTTTAAAGGGGTGATTAAGTTAAAATGAGGCCGTAGGGTGAGCCCTAATCCAATCTTCCTTATAAGAAGAGGAAATTTGGACACAGAGAGACACCAGCGGTGCACACAGAGGAAAGACTACGTAAGGACATGGTGAGAAGGCGACCATCTACAAGTCAAGGAGAGAGGCCCCAGTAGAAACCCACCTTGCCGACACCTTGATCTTGAACTTCTAGCCTCCAGAACTGTGAGAAATGAATTTCTGTCATTTAAGCCACTGAGTGCTGGACGCTACTAAACACTTCATTTACTCCGTCTCATTCATTTTCACAGGGACACTATGAAATAGGACTATTATTGCCCCACTCCATGAGGACTAGTCACTTGATTGACAGTTACCCCCCTCTAGCCACTAACCTGGTGATGCCTGAAAAAGAACCCTTAAGAATACGAACTATATCTATGCTTTAGCCTACTTTCTAAACAGAGAATCTGCCTATCAGAATCACCCGGAAACTTTAAACCACAGAAACCCGGGTCCCACTCCAACCTCCATCTTAGAATCTCTGGGGCTGGTGGCCTGGAATCCGGTTTCAGTAACTTCCAAGTAACCCTGAAATATAATACAGCATTTAAACCTGGTTTCTCTGTATCATAGGAACTGCTGCCCCGTAGTGTTTCCTCCCCTGAGACAGTACTTGATCTCAGAAGGCAATGCTGAGGATTAACCCAGGCAGCCAAAGAGCATGGGAACAAGCACTATCCATGGGCAAGTCCTTTTGCCCCTTCGGGACCCCACCCCCCCATCCCTCACATTCATCCTTTTGCACCTCGGGTGATTCAAGGGGGCAGGCAGCCAGAGGGGCAGAAAGCCAGGCAGGTATCACAAATGGCCAGCACTGGTTATGGACGCAGTTTGCCCACAAAACCCCCATTGTTTCTAAGGTGGGCCTGGTTCCCTCCTTTTCCATACATCAGCCTCCATTGGCTTCTCGGAGATTCCTTTTCCCTTTCAGCCACTGAATACATTTTGACCAACTGTACTTTTGCAAATTTGTCTCAGGGGAGGAAGAAGGAGAGAGGACACCCACACAGCAGGACTGCACTCAGCTCCCTCCCCTTGACTGGTGCACCATGTGTCTCTCCTTCTTTGTCTTTTTCTTCATCAGCAGAGACCAAAGACTGCCCTAGCCGACGTGGAAGGTCTGTGTGGCTTTCCCAGGAAACTAACCCCAAGGGGAACTGCGTGATTCTCGGACTCTCCCTGTTTATGTTGAAAATGTCTGCAAATTGCAGAAGTTGCCCATTTGCCTCTGACCGTCCAAGTTACGCAAGTAAAATCCCGCCGGAAAATCCTCAAATTGTAGTGCATACAATCACCGTGGTTCTCAGTTCCAACCCTTTCCCTTGTAGAGCCTCAGAGGAAAGATCTTCAAAAAGGAAAGTGGGCTTTAGAATACATTTCTGTCTGCACACGTTGGTGTTTTGAGCTTGGTCTTTGTCCACAGAAGTCTCCAGCTGACTGTGGGAGGCAGCCACAGGAGGTGGGCGCAGCAGAGTGACTCTGGGAAGTGAACCTAGTTTGCCAAAACAAGCCTCAAATCAACCCAAAAAAGCAAAGCTGAATTTCTGTGGTCACTGACAGCTGCCTGTTAATTTCTTTTTAAGAGGAAGCAAAGAAAGAAGAAAAAAAAATCTCCAGACTTAACTATATAAGGATATTCAGCAATAGGAGAGAGTAATACTAGTCCATGGTTTGTGTTTCCTGCATCTCTTTGAGCGGCTGCTGAAATGTTTTATGAGACTTTGCTTCAGAGCAAACCAGTTTGAGCCAATGACGTGCCTAGTGTGGTGAACTCAGTTCCTCTCTGTTTCCTGCGGGCCCTGTAGGGTGAGACTCCTGTCGCTCCTGCCTCCTTATAAAACCAGCCAGAGGTCCTTCATCTTTGCCCTATGTTTTGAGTCGGGGTAATTAGGGCTCTTTCCTGCCCCACCTGCCCATCTTTTCTGTTTGCCCAAGCTGCCCTGGCGGCAAACAGCAGATGGTCGGGGCCAGAACAATGGCTTCGAGGCTGCAGAGCAGACAAAGCTGAAGGAGCTGCAGTGCGGAATCTGGAAGGGGCGCGGACGTGCTTCCCAGAAGGTGGAAGTTCAGGCTGCCAACCTTAGAGGAAAAGCCACAGGAAACTTGGGTTCTACACCCTCTTCATTCAGAATTCCTTCAGGAGATTCTTGTCAACAATTCTCAGTTTCTCTATCTGGGACCTAAGTCCCTTCTCTCCTAAACGTGTATGAAATGTGAGCTGGTGAGAAATACCCCGACTTCTAACTGGGTCAGGAAAGTAAGGACCTAATTTAAATTTTCTCTTTAGTTCTTTGACAAGGATAGAGAAGAAATGTGGAAGGTTGAAAAAAAGTAGGACAAGGGTGTCAACTGTCTGAGCAAAGAGGGGAGGTGGTGTTCTCACCACAAAAAAGAAATGTTAATTATGTGACAGCATGGAGGTGTTTGTTAGCTAACACTATGTCGGTCAAGATTTTGCAATATATAAGTGTATCAAATCAGCGAGTTGTACACCTTACATTTATCCAATGTTGTATGTCAATTATAGCTCAAAAAAGCTGGGAAAAAAAGAGTGAGATGGGAACAGGGGTGGGGAAAGGGAGGGGGCCAATCGTGGGACCTCCTGTCCCTGAAGAATCAGGGCTCTAGATTTCTTTGAGCCTTGCTTTGTATTATGTGTCACCAATTTAAATACTGTGTCATGCGTATCTGTTTTTATTTTCATTTTTTGAGATTATTGAAGGGAAAAGTATGTAAATTTTCAGTCAGTGGCAAAGATCACAAAGGAGCCAAGTATGAGACCAGAGACTTGCAGATTTTAGAGACAAGATCTCAGAGGAGAGAAAGTATTTCTGGAATCTCATGACCTCAAACCTGTAGGAGGGAAGCTAGCACCACACCCTCACTACCCTAATCTTTGGCCTTAAATTTAAACCAGTTTCTTTAGATCTAACAGCAATATCTGAACTATGAAGAGTCAGGAAAGGCTTCAAAATGTAAAACGTAGGACTTGTTTATCGTAAAAATAACTAATACTCATTGGGTCATTATTATGTGCCAGGCATGGGCTCCAGGCTTTACATAGTTAAATCCCAACAACCCTGCGAGTAGGTTCTGCTGTAATGCCATTTTGCAGAGTTAGAAACTGAGGCAATAAAGAGGGTAAAAGATTTAGCCAAGTTCCCTTAGCTACTAAATGGTAGAGTCAGGCTTTGATCCCAGGTCCTCGGGATCCAAAGTCTACCATGACACTACAGCAATTTATGTGAGAATATAGCTGGGTCGACACTATAGTTATATCATATCATATTATCACAGCCCATATTATTGAACACTTGCCATGTGTCAGGCAAGTTTTTGATCCTTTACATGCACCACCTCATTCCATGCTGTTAATACCCCAACAAGAGAGGTGCTACTGTGATCCTGGGGTTCTAGGTGAGAACTCGGGGGCTCAGGAAGGTTGAGCGACTTGCCCAAGGTTGCAGTCAGTGGTAAAATCAGGGTTCACACTCAGAGTCTGAACCCAGAGTCTCAGAAGCTACTGATGAAGCTAATCGGGTACCCATTAAGCAAGGCCTCCCTGCTTGGCCCGTTTTATGAACTGATACATGCATTTCCAAGACAGTCAACCTGCAATGTGTGAATTAAATGTCTCATCTTGGGCCCCAGGAATTCAAATGGCCTGCACAAAGATCAGACTCATCCTTTTGGCCCAGGTAGGTCCATGCATAAAGCATTACCAAAAAGTGCCTCTTAACATACTGGAACGGAAGCATGGACCTAGATGGTTAATGAACTTTCTAGTTGTGCTTCCTTGCTGAAGGCATTAGTGAAATGCATCTGCCTATAATTTATACTAGTCCAGCCAACTGGATTGACATCTTATTCAGATCACTCCGCTATACCCAGCTCCCTAAAGAAAAGGACTCATTGTTTGACACTTAGCTTCAAAGGTCACAGCCTCAGTTTCTTTGCGTGTAAAATGAGATTTACTCCAGAGCCCCTGTGCTCTGGCATTCTGTGCATTCACAATCTATGTCTCTGGTAACTCTCCACAAGGATTCCTTCTGGACATAACAGAACAATGGGACAATTTCATCGTGCTGAGTTCTTGGTCTGCCTCTTGGAGGGTTTGTCCAGGCAATAGTTACAGTTACTATTGCCTAGGATACTACCCCAAACTTGGTGATTTGAAACCACCACCGTTTTATTATGTGCATGGATTTTGTGAGCCAGGAATTTGAAACAGGCATAGCAGGGACCTTTCTCTGACCCATGATGTATGAGGCCTCAGCTGGGAAGGGTCAAAGGCTGAAGAAGACTTGACAGCTGGAGGCTGACTTGTCTCCAGGCACATTTACTCTCATTCTGTCACATGACATGGCTGGGAGCATCACAGACTAAGGCCTGCCAACCGGAGTGCTCACATGGGGCCTCTCCATGTAACAGGGCTTCCTCCAGCATGGCGGCCATGGCTGCTTGGTCTTGTTACAGGGTGGCTCGCAGTCTGAGCGCAAGTATTCCAGAGAACAAGAGGGAAGCTACATCACCTTTTATGATAGCCTCAGAAGTCATGTAACATCGCTTCCACAATACTGTACGACTTTGTCAACAAAGTCACAAGCTGCCCAGATTCAAGAGGAGGGGTAAGACGCCACCTCTTGATGGGACGGTGGCAAGGGGGCATTGTAGAATGGCACTGGGATGGGAGAGCGGCCACCACTCGAAATCTGCCATAACAAGTCCAAGAACACAGATGAGAAATCAGAGGATCGATTTGCTTTTATTTTATTTTATTTTTCTCCCCAAAGCCCCCAGTACATAGTTGTATATCCTAGTTGCAAGTCTTTGTAGTTCTTCTAGGTGGGACACTGCCTCAGCACGGCTTGATGAGCGGTGAGTAGGTCTGCACTCAGGATCTGAACTGGCAAACCCCAGGCCACAGAAGCAGAACGCATGAACTTAACCGCTGTGCCACCGGACCGGCCCCTCGACTTTCCTTTATAAGAAAACCAATGACCTCAATCCAAAAAAATGAAAATCATTAAAATCTTTATAGAAAAGCTGACTTTCCCGTATTCCAGCATTTGCACGTTTCTTTTCACAAAAATAGAGCAAGAATTAAAGAAAAGCAGTTAATGTGCTAAACTATGTCCTCTAAGCAATTGCAGAGAGACTGAGAAATCTCAGGCTGTGGTGCTAGTAGGAGAGAGCTCTCTCTCGATGACCTGGCATGTGATTTTATGAGAATGAGTAGGGAATTAGCAAATGCTACAGGATTAGAATGACAAAAGGGAAAAATTTGAAAAGGCCCAGGACAGAGGCTTGTTCCTGGCAGTAGATTTCACTGATTCCTGGTAAGAAGTGATAATTACTTAATACAAGAATAACACTCTATTAAATATATAATTATGTTTAAGTCATAATTATGCTTAAGTTGTATTTTTTAGGAAGATAGATTTCAGTAGTTCTTTTCTTTGTTTGTTTATTGTGGTAACATTGGTTTATAACATTGTATAAATTTCAGGTGTACATCATTATACATCTATTTCTGCATGGATTACATCATGTTCTCATGTTCACCACCCAAATACTAATTACAATCCATCACCACACTTGGTAGTTCTTGCCTGCCCACGATTCCTTCCTCCTTCTCTGGTAACGAATGGGCCTGTCCACTTTGGGAATGGACAGGCCTGTCCAGGTAGGGTTGACCCCGTACCTGGTGAGGCTGATAAACCAAGGGCCTCACCAGCCCTCCTCTGGACTCATGATCCAGGCTGGCTCTGTGTAATGATTCATGCAGTCGTTGTTCTAGGAGTGTGTGTGTGTGTGTGTGTGTGTGTGTGTGTGTGTGTGTGTGTGGTGTCTACTGTGGGACCACAACCCATTCTCTAGGATTTCCTTGGCTGCTGGGAGAGACAGAATCTTCTTTTGAGTTGTGTGTGCTAAGGATCACATGAGCCGGGATCTGGAGAGAGAGAGAGAGACAGAGACAGAGACAGAGACAGAGACGGAGACCAAGAAAGTAATGACATGATATTGTCTGAGCTATTGGGAAACAGTTATGCTTGGAGCCAGAGCTACCCCTCGGACTTCCCAGTTAATAGAGTTGATGAATTCCCTTTTTAACACACGCTGCTTCTGACTGGGATTCTGTCGCTTATAACCACAAGGTCCTGACTTACACGTTAGTGTATGAGCAACACTGCACACTGAGGACCTGCTGCTCTCATTCAGCTCTTTTGCCCTCATGTGGTCTCCCAGGCGGAAGAGCTCCTCTCGGTGTAGTTAGAGATGGGGATCTAGACTGGGGAGTTCCTGACCTAGACCCCCTCCTGATCCTGGAGTTCAGCCTGCACAGAAAGGCAAGCAGCAATCCTCTGGTGGTTCACACACCTCAGGAATATTCTCTTGGCCTTCAGGATGGAAGTGATAGCATCACAAATGTCCTTTGACTACTAGCACGACTTTGGAGGCCTAGGATCAAGGGAAAGGGTCACGGGGAGTTAGGCCCAAGAATTGTGGCAAGAAAAGAAGACTTGGGAATATTGAGATCCTGAAAAATGAAAACGTCCTTCATTTTCCTCTGGCACAGATCCGTGCACACACATTCATAGCTATTATTTTTAAAATGCTTAAAATTTTATGTACTGACATCTCAGCCCTGCCCTTGAACATGATGTGCTAAAGGGTGTGGTGCCAGAACTTGGCTCCTGCAGCCCCCAGGCTGCCCTCCCATCGGCTGGAGTTCCAGGGCCACCATCCAGGGAAAGACTTCTCTTTGCATCGTTTTGTTGTAAAGAGGTTGCTTTTAATGAAAACTCTTTTTTCTTGCCTTTTCTTCCCTCTATATCAAGTTTCATTGTATTCAGAGACATTCCTTGTGTTTGAAGGAGGCACATGTATTTTTTTCTTGTACTTAAGTGCTGACTCATTTTAATGGAATAAGACAATTTATTTTTAAGGTCATGATGCAACCCACACTTATGGCTTCTCAGGGATGACTGATTATGTTGTATTTTTCCAAAATACATACTTTTAAAAAATGTATATATATAAAATATATATATTTACTATATATATAAAATAGTATATACAGTTACATATAAATATATATTTACTATATATATACTGTATATATAATATATGTATAAATAGTAAGCACATATGGCTTTAAAAACCACATAGTTTTTAAAAGCTTGTAACAAGAGCAAAGCTCCCAAGCTTCTTGCTCTAAAATTTTAGCTCTTTTCCTAGTTCTTCTGGTATTTCTTCTCATATTTCTAAATAATATGCCTTTTCTACTCTTTATCATTTTAGACATTGTCTTTTGACTTCCTGTTACAATAAATGAAAATTCGTCTCTGTTACTCTTTCCCACATTTTTATCTCCTCCCATCCTACCAATATGGTATGTCAAGATTTTTTTAACCTTTTATGACTATGTCAATATTGTTCATTGCTGAGCCAAGAAATATGACATAATCTATGTTTCCCCTCTTGTACAATGTTCGTTCTTCCTGGAGTTCATTGTCTTACTTTGTTCACTTGCCTGGTTTTCTTTGTACCCATATTTCATTTTTTTCCAAGTGTGACATCAGCTCTACCAGGTGCCTACTATATTATCTTCCAAATGCTCAAATGCGTTAATACATAACCAATTCCATTTTTCTCCCTGGAGCCCTCCCTTCCGGAATCCCCTGGCTTCCTGTCCCAACGGGTCTGATTAATCTCTAGACTGGCTGCACAGCTGTCATCTAGGGACTTCCCTTGGCCAGGCCCTGTGGTGTTATCAAGGCTCTCTGTCTCTCTCTCCATCCCCTTGGCCAGGATCACACTTCATACAGTAGGATGGCTGTGGCCACTCTTGCTGCAGATCCTTCCTAACGAATGAAGGGTACCAGAATATGCCGCCCCAAAATATGCCTCTTTGGCATACGGATTATTCTGAGCTAAAGACCTTTGAGAATCAGTAGACGCAAGAGCAGGGAAAACTCTAAAAATAGGGCACAAGTTGTCCTTTTGCAAAGTAAATTTCCATTTATAAAGTAAATTTCCATTTGTTAAGAGGTCTTCCTCTCCTGCACCGGGAAGTGGAGGACTCTTAACAACTCTTATCAATGGAGAAGGCACGGACTTAACACAAAACACACTTTACTGAATAACTCTTGTTTACCACACTTTTCCTGGTCACCTTCCCATAGCTTGTCTCCCCACCCCCCAGAAGCCCCAGATCCCTTTTCTTTGTTTAGCTAAGACTATATCTTAAGCCCAAGTTCTAAACACCTCTTTGGCTTACTCATCACTAGGTGCTGCCATGTATATGCTCCACGCACACGTGAGGAAACTTCTGTTTGTTTTTCTCTTGCTAATCTGTCTTTCGCCTAATTTATAGGTTCTTCCAGCTGGAGAATTTAAGATGAGTAAAGGAAAAAGATTTTTTTCCCCTTCCCTCTACTAGTAATCCTAGTGAAAAGTGACTTCTTTATTCTAATGTCCATATGTCAAACCCACGGAAGGCTCTGGTAGTCTCTGTGTGGGTCATTGGCCCCTTCTGGACCAGAAGAGATGAAGGGCTCCAATGGCCCCTTGTGTTTGGCATCCCCTTTAAATAACATGGAACTGGGGAGGGGTGGGTGTTCCCTGAAAGAAGGAGCCAAGCTGACCCACCCCACACGTCCACTGCAGGGATGAACCAAGAAAAGACAGACGGAGGGGCATTAATTTGAGATCCAGAGGACCAGGGCTCTATTCTTGGTTGCACCTACTGAGTAGTTGCATGACCTTAGGAAAATTGGCCTCTTCACCTCAGTGTCCATTCTCTTCAAAGGAAGCATCTAGATTAGAGTTTGTGAGGTCAATGAATGAGAGGCATTAACTGAAAGAGAAGCAAAAAGTTATTTGGTCTCAAGAATTGCAATTCAGGGAGCACAGATTCAGGTAGAAACCCAAACAGCGTCCCACTAGGGAGTAAAAGTCAGGGGCTTTCAAAGGCAAGGAAGGGAGCTTGTATTACAAAAAATTTTAATTGATGTTGGAGGCAGAGAGCTAGTCTTGGCTAAATGTTGATTGACTATTGATTCTGTCTTCAGAAAGCCCACAATCTTCAGTCTCTGTGATCAGGATGTCCTTTCTCCTGCTGACTTCTTAAACAATTGCTTGTAAAACAATGGCCATTTTGGCCCAATCCAAGGTTCAAGACTGCAAGGCAGTTCCTCTGGAAAGGCAGCTCCGATTCCATTTTAAAATGGCTCCACTATAGCCAATTTTGACAGTGATACAATCCAAGATTCTAAAATCTTACCTTCTGTCCAATAAGAGCTTGTAATATAAAGCATGTTCTGACTTGGCCTTAGGTGTAGATCACAAAATAATAATGGAAAAGAAAAGTGGAATCAGAAAGTAAATGATCCAAAACAATAATTAACATTGATTAAACTTCTCCTAGGGGCCAGGCATTGTTGGATGTTTTATTTGAATTATCACATTTTTAATTTCCAAGAATTCTTTCTCGCTCTCTGATTGATCCAATTTCAAAGCATCCTGTTACATCTCTGTGCCTCAGTTTCCTCATTTGTAAAATAGAGATAATAATCTTACCTACTTTGTGAGGTTTTGGTGAGGATTAAATGAGACGATGCATATAAAGCACTGAGAAGTGCCAAGAATATAGTCACCCACTACATATTATCAAGATTATGAGTAGCTATTCTTCTTGTTGGTTTTCTCCATAGTGGGCCTTTTAGGGGGAAGTTTTCTCTCTCTGCCCAGTTATCCCTTCTGCATCAACCTTCTCTCATCCAAAAATGTGCTGCTATTTTTTGCCTACTGGTATTTCTTCTTTGATTTTTCTGTGTCCTTTTTTAATTCCTCTGGTCATTTTAGGGTAGAAGAGATGATAAATGCACTCAGGCAGTCTGCCACTGTTACCCACTGTCTACCGGTTTTTGGCTTTTGTTAATTTAAATTTTTTCTTTTTTTTTATCTTGTTTTATTTAACCCATGACATTTCTCAAAGGCTGACACTTAATTGAGCTTTCTCTTCCTCATCAGTAAAGTACGAATAGTCACATGTCAAATCCCCGACATAGTGCCTGGAACACAGGAAGGGCTGAATGAAGATTGGAGGTGTCTCCCTCCCTTTATCTTTTCCCTCTTTATGGTGACATGTCTCATGATTTCTGGCTCTGGGTAGCCACTAAATAAGCTTCATTCTAAACTGGACAAGACGGGAGACGCAATGCGTCTCCTCTCATCAGCCGAGAAAGACCTCCAGGAACAGGTAGGCAGGATTTCAGCAGGGTTTAAATTATGGGCAGAGACAACTGATGGAGCTGTGTGTGAGGGCCTTCTGCCTTCTGTGCACCTTTAAACCATGGTTGAAGATCGGAGGGGCACGAGCCAACTAAAGGATTCCGTGTTGCTGTGTTGTCCAAAAAAGTATAGATCATACCAACAGTGAGTTTCCAAGATCTCTTGTCATTGGCTCATTCATTCTTTCATTCTGCAAACATCTGTTGAGTGATTGCGATGTGCTAGGAGCTGGGGATACCTCAGTGCACAAGGCAGATGAAGTCTATGCTTCCCTGAGTGGCCCATTCCACTGGTGTAGGGTGAAATAGCTTTGCCGTCAGGAATTTTATTCAGCACCACGTAAACGTTATGCCAACCCAATAGCTCTTCCTAATTCCCTTCTCTATTGCCGCTCCCCACTATAGAGGCTGAAAAAGCTAAATCTTGCTTTTCCAGCTTACCCTGAGGTCAGGGTAGTTGCATGACACCATTCTATAGAATGTTACTTAAGTAATTGTCTACTGGGGGCTTCTGGGAAGGATACAAGTAGCTGGTGCTGCCCCGTTCCCTTCTTCCTTTCTTGTAATTTGAACACAATGCTTACAGCTTCAACAGCCTTCACTTCGGAAGGACCAAGAGAGTCACAGGGTTGAGAAGCGGAGCCAATGCCAACAATCTTTTCTCTGGACTTCTTGTGACCTGAGACCCTTATTCATTTTATCCACCATAATTCAGGTTTGTTTTTAGTCATAGCTGGAAACATTCTTAACTGACACGCCAAGATAGCAATCAACATAAACTCTTTTACTTTTCTGTTCCCTCTTAAAATAAAACTTAAAAATGTTCCCACATTGAATATTCTTTTAAAAATTTAAATTGTCATTGGCAGATCATTTGCTTAATATTTTTGACAGAGCAATTAACTTCTTCCACTTAGGGATCATTATGGGTAGAAAGCCAATCTGGCAGCAACTAACAAAAAAATCATTTAAAGTCGTATGAGCTTCAAGCTCAGATTCCAAAATCGGGCTTGACAACCCTAAGAACTGCCACAGTGCTGCTCTCCTGAGAGACGTGGGGGGCTCGAACATAAAGGGTGGAAAAGCAGGAAGATTCCTATAAGCATCTCAGTAAAAGGACAGAACACAAACCCCAGCAGAGGCACTAACATCATTAACAAC
Organism: Diceros bicornis minor; assembly: GCF_020826845.1. Lineage (NCBI taxonomy): Eukaryota > Metazoa > Chordata > Mammalia > Perissodactyla > Rhinocerotidae > Diceros > Diceros bicornis. The sequence continues at coordinate 50,027,875 of NC_080759.1, read as the reverse complement.
CCCCGAGCCCGTGAGGCTTGCTGGAAAACCATGCCAGCCCTTGTAGGATTATCATTCCTAATGGAAACTCAATCCAGAAGGTCACAGAAATTCAAGTTGCAGCAAAAGCTAGTGTGATAACAGAAATCCTAATATGATTAGAATAGGGATTGGCAAACCACATCACAGGCCAAAGGTGGCCCAACACATGTCCTTGTATGGCTTGTGAGCTGAGATTGGTTTTGACGTCTATAAAGGGTTGGAAACTAATCAAAAGAAGAATAATATTTTGTGGTATGTAAACATTACATAAAATTTGAATTTCAGTGTTCCTAAATAAAGTTTTATTGGAACACAGCCATGCTCATTCATTTATGAATTATCTAGGGCTGCTTTCTTGTCACAATGGCAGAGTTGAGGGGTTGCCACGGCTTACAAAAACTCAAATATTTACTGTCTGGCCTTTTACAGAAAGTTTGCCCACGCCGTTACGGAATTTAGGGCCTGAGAAATGACCCATTCCACAAGAAACATCAATAGTTTACCAAACTCAACTATTACTCAGATAAAAGAGTCAAAGCAGAGGAGGCAAGATTCTCTATAACACAGATGAGTTCCCCCAGTTTCTTAGGGGATCATGTGTTAAAATAACATTAAAAAATTATACCAGTAATATAATTTTGGAAAATACTGAAAAGTATGCAAATAAAATTAAAATAGCCTTTAATTTTATCACCCAGGATAACAAGTATTAATATTTTGGGGTTTATTCTTCCAATATTTTTCTGAACATAAATTTTTTTTTCTACAAAATTTGACTACATACACTACATTAGTATTATTTCAGTTGTAACTGTAGGAAACCTGTCTTAAATAGACTTCAGCTAAAATAAATGGGGAGACGGAGAGTTTTTTGGCTCACGTAACTGCAAGTTATAGGAGCATTACTACTTCAGGTATGGCTGAATCCAGGAGCTCAAACAATGTACTGGGGCTCTTTCTCCATCTCTTGGTTCCACTTCCTCCACACACTTCTAAACATCAGACAGGCTCTTTCCTTATAGTGACAAAAGGGCTGCAGAAGTCCCCATTGCACCTTTAACCAACATAGCAGCAATCCCTACAGGAGAAAAGAAAGAGCATATCTTCCCAAAAAAGAAACACACGTGAGTCTTTCCAGTGTCAGTCAATATTTTTGACTCTATGAATTTTATTTGCTGCCTGACATGTAATTATTTAGGTGTACCACAAGTCTTTAAACCAACTTGTTTGAGGAAATTTTCATCTCAGAATCATGATTATAGGGTTAGATAGGGTCTGAGAAATCATCCAGTACATTCTACTCCTTTTACAGTAAAAGAAATTGAGGCCCAGAAAACATAAGGGATTTCTCATTATCATTCAAGTAATTGCTGGTGGGGAGCCAGATCTAGAAGATTCCAAGATTCACTCTCTTCCACCAGCTCCTCTCTCTTAAATGTAAAGCCTGAAGCAAAATTTCCGGCTAGAAAAGCAGTCAACTAACAGAGTGTACCTGCCTGGGGATCTTGAAAAATAAATGAGTCAGAGAAAAAGAGCAGTCTGGTTTTCTTTCCCACTCCTGTATTTACTTCTAAAAATGGGGGTGGGGTGAGGGTAGGCAAAGCCGCAAAGGCTGCCGTCTGTTTGTTCCTCTTTAACGAAGTATTAAAAATATGCTTTGTTGGTTAATGGGAGCTGCAAGCCCCGTAAAGTATCCCAAACTTTTAGAGATTGCAGCTCTCCATGTATTTTTACTTGATCGTCAGATTATATGGCAAAATTGTTTTTTAATTTGTATGTTACATGTGGCCAGGCTCCTGCTGTCCCTGCAATCCTAAAGCTTACCAGGCATGAAGGAGGAAGTGCCATCCTTCGGAAGGAGAACTAGTGGAGGAGGACATCTGAGTACTCAGAGCCCATTTGTAGAGAAAGGGAAAGAATCCATTTGCAGGCTCAGTGAGCCTGGTGATGAGCAGGAAAGGGGACGGTCCTTGAAGAAAGGCCTAATTCCTGTTTTCTGTATTCTGCAAGCGCTCATTCAGCGTCCACCAGACATTGAGCAGAGGACTCAGGGGAGACTGAGATCTGTGTCCCTGGCCTCAGGAGCTCACAGTCAAGTGTGGAGAGAGACAAGGACTTGGACAAGTAGCTCCCGGCATACTGGGTGCAGTGGGAACAGCGGGGATACGTGGGAGGGCGGCGGAGGGGGTTCCTAACTCATCGTGGGTGGTCCAGAATTGCTTCCCAAAGGACAGCAGGCTTGAACAGAGTCAGGAAGGACCACTGGAGTCAGCCAGGTCGTGCAAACACCAAAGCCAAAAGCCGGAGACAGTGAGTGAGCTCCGCTCTGTGCAAACTGCTGGCAGGACAGATGTCAGGAATCTGGGAGAGAGTGAAGCCATTTAATTCGCTAAAAATAAAAAATGAAAAAATCAAGGAAATGCTAAGTTCTGCTCTGGACCTGCACAAAATCATGAAGATTTTCTCCACACACACCACCCCCGCATCTTTCGGTTCCGTTTATGGCTCTTAGCTGACCGCCTTTATCCCTCAGGCCAGCTCTTCAGCTCTCCCCGCTCTTCTTATCAACATCTGCTCTTACAAAGAGCCAAGGCTTGTTGACACTAAGGTGTAAATGGCTGATAGGCCAGTGTTGTCATCTAGTTGATTGATACTATTTTTACAGTAGACAAAATCCCAGACCAAGGAACACACGTGGGACTGTAGCGTGAGGCCCCAGCTGGGACAGCCGGCAGGCCCCAATGTGGGGAGTCACGGGAGCTTCTACCCCTGCCCGCTGGACAGGGTCAGAGTTCTTCAGGCTCCCGCCATGTTGGCCCCTCACTCAAGGCCTCTCCTGGCTGTCTTGCCTGTTTAGACTTCACATCTTGGCCTCCCCACTCCCGCCTTCACCCTTGGATTCTCAGCATTGGTTGTGAAATGCCAGCTTGGGTCTTGTCCCGGCGCCAGGTTCACCGCTTGCAGCATCCACTCGCCCCCATGCGGTGATGGCGGTCACACATGTCATCCACGCCTGCACTGGCCTTTTGCAGGCTGGACCGCGGTTCTCCTAGTCTCTGCTCATCGAGAAAAAGATCAGATGGGCTTTCAGGGAATCGTCGAGTTCCTGGGATGTGATTTTTTTTTTTTAGGGGATACCTTCCATATGAGCCTGGAAGCTGGCTTCAAATCCCAAGTTGCCATTTACTAGCTGAAAGACCTAGTGCCAGATACTTTAAACCCTTTGTGCCTCAGTTTCTTTGCTGTATATTGGGAATAATAATAGTACATATCTCAATTGGAGATTTGAATTAATTAATACATGTAAAGCATTTAACAGAGCCGGCACTACGTAAGGGCTCAAGTAAACTCTGCCATCACCATCATCATCATCACCATCATCACCTATTAACCTCTACGCATTGTCCTCTATTAGAAAAACTAACCCTAACTGATTTTGGAATAAAAGTTTTATAGTTATTCAGGGGCTTCATGTAATTAAAAAGCAACATATGCCCAGTTACAATGCACAACAAAAGTAGAAAGACAGGGTTTCTCAAATTTTACTTTTTGTGGATATCAACAGTGATGGCATAATGTTTTCAGAGACAATGGATAGTCAAAGGACTTAAATAACACTTCTCCAAAGGTGATATACAAACGTCTAATAAGCACATAAAAAGATGCTCAACATCATTAATCATTAGGGAAATGCAAGTCAAAACCACAATGAGATACCACTTCACACTCATTAGGATGGCTATTAAAAAAAATAGAAAATAACAAGTGTTGGTGAGGAAGTGGAGAATTGGAACCCTTGTGTGTTGTTGCTGGGAGTGTTTTCTGCTGTGGAAAACAGTATGGCTGTTCCTCAAAAAGTTAAACACAGAATTACCATATGATTCAGCAATTCCACTTCTGGGTTTATACCCAAAGGTCTGAAAATAGAGACTCAAACAGATATTTGTACAGCTATATTCATAGCAGCAGGATTTACAATAGCCAAAACGTGGAAGCAACCCAAGTGTCCATTGATGGATGAATGGATAAACAAAATGTGATATACACATACCATGGAATATTATTCGGCCTTAAAAAGGAAGGAAATTCTGACATGTGCTACCATGTGGATGATTCTTGAAGACGTTATTATGCCAAGTGAAATAAGCCAGTCACAAAAGGACAAATAGTGTATGATTCCACTTACATCAGGTACCTAGAGTAGTCAAATTCAGAAAGTAGTTGAAGGCAGAAAGTAGAATGATGGTTGCTAGGGGATGGGGGTGAGCGAGTGGGAAGAATGGGGAGTTATGGTTTAATACATACAGAGTTTCAATTTGGGAAGATGAAAAAAATTCTGGAGATCGATGGTTGGTGATAGTTGCATAACAATATAAATGTACTTAATGCCACTCAACTGTACACTTAAAAGTGGTTGAAATGGTAAATTTTATGTTATATATATTTTACCTCAAACAAAAAAACAAATTTGGATAAAAACAATTGGAAATAAGTACAGGTGGAAAAATTTCACTAATTCTTAGTAGTAATTCCAATCGTTGCCTTTACTCACACATTCACTCATATTTTCAATCAATGAATATTGAATAATTACCCTCCATGTGCCAGGCACCATTCTTGGTATAGGAATTATAGCGACTGACCACCAACTCCCTTTGCAACCTCTCTGAGGAGGATCTTTAACTGGAAGTCAGTCAACCAAGGTAACTCTCAGTAGAAATGAAGATTGCAATTACTGCCCAAAGGTGTAACTGGGTTCACTGCTCTCAGAACAAAAGTTGACTTGTCCTAGCCTGAGGCTGACCCAGCTATGAATGAGTGACCCTTGAGTAAAATGAAATGTTTGGCATAGCAATGGAAAATACATTTTGCAACATCTCCAGTGGTTCTGGATGTTCACATTCCATTTTCAGAGTTCAAATGGTCAAGGAAACTTTGTGAAAACAAAAATTCTAAGAAAATATTTGTTAGGAGCTATCGACCAGCTTTCCTTTTCTTTCCCTCCCTCCCTCCCTCCCTTCCTTCCTTCCTCTCTCTCTCTTGCTCTCTCTCTCTGCCTGTCTCTGTCTCTTTCTCTCTCCTTCCCTCCCTCCCTCCTTCCCTCCCTCCCTCCTTCCCTCCCTCCTTCCCTCCTTCCTTCCCTCCTTCCCTCCCTCCTTCCCTCCCTCTTTCTTCCTTTCTTTCTTCTAATTTGGGCCATATCAGGATCTTCCACGTAACTAACAGGAATAGCTGTTGTTCGGGCCACTCATTCTCAACTCCCCAGCATCACGGTCAAGCGGCTCTAGGCACAACGCTAGGCACTGCCTTTATTTTCCGTTGTTCTAAGGTCAATATTTTGGAGCGTGCAATGATTTATGTCAGTCTTTCAGTGTAGACAATTGCTATAGATGTCTTTGTTGAGTGCAACCTTCAGCTGGCCTCACACTGTACTCTCAGTTTACCCATTCACAAATATTCAAGCTCTGATCTAGACACTAGGGATTCTAGATCAGAGTTCTTGGCCTCAAAAAGCTCATAATCTACATATTTAAAAAAGATAAAACATAACCTCATAATTGTTAAGACATGTAGTAAATCACGCATGGGTAGACCAGAAAGTCAATCAGAAATTTCTATGTGTAGTCATGTCTTTATTTGACTAATGTTTATATGGTGTTTATTATGCACCAAGCATTACTCTAAGGGTTTTACACATATTTAATCACTTCATACCCATAACAACCCCATGAGGAAGATACTCAGATGAGCTCCATTTTACAGATGAGGAAATTGAGGCATAAAAACTTTAAATAATTGTGTAAGATCACGTGGCTAGTATGCAGCCAAGCCAGGCAGTGTGGCTCCAAAGTCAAGGTCTGTCAGTACCACACTAAGAGGCCGCCCACTCAGCTTGTGGAGTAACAATGAACATTACAGGAAACCACAAAATCCTGAACCTGAATTAATTGAAAGGATTGTAGGCTGAGTCCAAATAGCTGTGTTCATAAATATTATCTTGTGGGAGGAGGAGAAGGTTACTGGCTAATTTGTCTTGTGGTTAAAGGACTTGAGTAAATTTTATTTTATTATACCACAAGAAATTAGTTCTGGTATTTTCAGCTTCTAGAATAGACAATTTGTACTGATCACTGCTTGTAACCTTGTTTAGGTTCAATTAGGCACAGCAACTTAGTCATTTATTTTGCATGAGTAACATGGTCCTGTACACGCAAGGCATGGTTTACGGCTATAGGAAACTACCTCTCTGTGTTAAAATCGGATATGGATAAAAGAGATTTTTGTCTACACGTGCAGCAGAGTTTGGGAACATTTTTATTATCTTCTGTGAATCATGGATTGCAGAATGGTGGCGTGGTTGAGAGATCAGACCTGGGTTCAAACTCTGCACTAGCATTCACTGAACCCGAGTTTCCTCAGCTGTAAACTGGAGATCATAACAGTACCTACCTCATGGGCAAGTGTGAGTATTAAGTGAACTAATACATACAATAATACATAAAAGGATCACCAAAGTGCCTGGCCTCAGCTGTCAGTAAATGCCTGGCATCATCTCCATTGCTGTTGCTCTGATTCAGAATTTTACTGGCGTCACCACAGAATTTTATTGGATCTTTTAATCATTTGCTGTGAGACTCAGAAAAGGGAGAAAGTGATTCAGTTACTTGCAGACATTGCCCTCAGTATACTGGAGCCACCTAAAATTCCAGGGTGTTTTCCACATCTTTTTAAGTTATGGAATTTCTGTTCCAAAAGGTCCAAACACATCACTTGCAAGTCTGTTTTTCTCTGGAGTTGCGTATACTGGAGAAAGAGGAAGTGTTCACCAGAATTTCTATTTTCTTCCTTTTCCTTCTGAAAAAAGGGTCCGTCTGACTAGGAAATCAGGGGCAAAAGAACTTTGTTGTGAGCGCCATTTTATCGTTGGGCTGTTTATTTTTACTGTTAGCTACTCCCATATTTTTTTGTTTTGATTAGCCATTTTATCAGAGGATTAATTTTGTCAGTAATGCACATATTCCCACGCCTAAAGTAAGCTATGAGTTCCAAGTAAGGACAACCCCGTTCTGCTGACCCAGGCGGAAATAAAGATCACAAAATTGCCCAATCCGGCGGAAGAGACCCTGGGCCGACAGCTACATCTGCATTCCAGTCTCGCCGTCCCTTGGGCGTGACCGACCAGCGGTTTAATGTATGGGCCAGGGATGGGAATCCTTCTGTAACCTTGCCAAGGAGAGGAAAAAGGCACCGGTCCCTCCCCCCCATATCCCACCCTCCAGGTTTCTTTGCTTCCCGCTCAATGGGCGTTCCATGTACAGTGCCAGGGACATCCCGGGATGCGTCCAGGAGGAAGTCCCAGGACGTTTCCCGAAGAGCAGCCCCTGCTTCCCCCGAGCACCTTCTCGCGGCCCAGCGGAGCACCCGAAGCTCCCGCGCAGCCCCAGCTGACGACCCCGACGGGCGCGGAGGCCCCGCCCATCCCGGCCGGCCCCGCCCCAGACCCCGCCCCGCCCAGCCGCGGCCTCCCATTGGCGGCCCGGCACGTCAGTCGGTCCCCGGGCGCCCGGGGCGGGAGCGCGGACGGCCGACCCCGCCCCGCGCCTCCCGCGCCCGCCCGCCGCCGTGAAGCGAGCCCCGGCGCCGGCGGGCGGCCGCCGCGTCTGACAGACCCACGAGCGGAGGCTCCGCGCCCGTGCGCAGCGCGCGGCCGGCATGGCGGCGCAGAGGAGCCCCCCGCGGGCGCGGGAGTGGCCTCGCACCCCCGCCGCAGGTGGGCCCTGGCGGGGCGGGGGGCGCGCGGCGGGGCGGGCGGGGCCGCGGGCAGCCGGGACGCGCGCCTCCGCCGGCCGTCGGCGCAGCCTGGGGCTTTGGGGTGCGAGGCGGCGCTCCGAGGGGCCCCAGGTGCCGGTGCGCCCTTGCAGGGCGGGGGCTGTCGGGCTGCCCCCCACACGCCCCCTGCAGGGTCGGAGCAGCCGTCGGGGACGGGGGCGGCATCTGAAGAAGGAACCACGCCCTCGGAAGCAGAGCTGTTGGGGTCGAGGCAGCGCGCGACCCGCCAAGGCGGGGGAGGCAGGGTCCTGGAACCAGCAAGCCGGTCCTGCGGGCTGGGCTGGGCCGGGCTGGGGGGCCAGGCAGCGGTTGGGGTCGGGTCCTCCGCCGAGGGGCGGCAGTGTCCCCTCCTCGGCGTCCCCTCTGAGCACTCGATTGTTGTCGGAGGGAAGTTGACGGGTTTCGCGCTTTGCTGGCAGAGGATGTGGCCCACACCTTCGCGGCAATCGAGACTCGCTGAACAAAGAGAAAACTGGCTTTTTTAAACAAAAATGTCACCTGGGACAAAAGCAGCGGCGCAGGATGGCACAGGTCGCGCGCGCAAGCCCCGTCGCTGAAGTCGGGTGGGGGGGGGCCCTGTGTCCTGGCGTGTCCCCCTCCGCGGCGGTGGCTGGGGCCTCACCGTAGACGGGCAGGGTAGACGGGCAGGGTGTTTTCCTTCCCAGACCTTCAGCTGTGCCCTCGGTTCCCAGCTCCGAGCAAGATGAGCATCGCTGCTTCTCAGTTGGGAGCACATTCCCGTTTCTGTGTGTCTTGGTGGCCACGCCAGGGGCGTGAGCCCGCCGGTGAATTTGGGGAGCATGCCTGTTCACAGAGTTTGGGCTCCAGTGACCGCAGCATTTATGGGAGGTTGGCAGGTGCTGGGACCGCTTATTGCTGTTCGTGGTTCCAGCTTTTGATTCACACAGCAGGCTGTTGGGTGTCGTGGAAACAGCGCTGTTCTGGGAGTCAGGACTTGAGTTCTGGACGTCATTCTGCCCACGACTGTGCTCCTAGAAGCCACACCACTCTGCACTTCCGTATCCGTATCCATAGAATGAGGGCATTGGACTAGCTGATCCATAAGGCCCCTCCCAGTCTAGCATTCTGTGATTGACTTACCTCCTATTCTCAACAGTTTGGACAGTGAACTCATTTTTCAATCTTTCTGCACCTTGGATTATTATAGAATTACCCAAATATTTCCTATGAGTGTATTGTTTTGAACTTTTTATTATGTGATTTGCTTCCCTTCTCCCTGCCTTGTTTTGGCAGAGAAAGCAAAGTCAGAGATGGAGGTAAGAGCAGGTTTGGGAGGAAAAAGCTGGTTTGGGAGGCAGAAAGGTGCCTACTCTGGGCTTAACATAATCACCAGGAATTTTTCCTTCCAGTGCCCCAAGTGCAAGGTGTACCAGCACTGTGAGCCCAGAGAGAATTCTTTCCTCCTCTCCAGCCTGTGGGGCGTGCAGTTGGTGTGTGGCAGTGGAAGAATGTAATTCAAGGATCAGATTATGGAAAACTTTTTTCTCCAAAACGTAACCTCCGAGGACTTCAAAACATAGTTTCCCTTCTTTGCTGGTTGTGTTTGGAAAAAAAAAGTTTTAAAATCAGTTGCCAAAACTAGGATGGGGATAGGTTTTCTACCTGCCCCTAATTCTTTTGGTAAGAGAGAGACCAAGATTCACTTTTGATGTAATGGCAAATGATAACAGGTAACACTCGACAATAAACAGCAGCAGAGGAAACCCACAGAATGGGTAGGGATGGGAAGAAGTTTTTGGTAGCCATTTTTACTATTTTTAAGTGTTTGGATATTGAGCATCATGAACTAAACATCTGTGCATAATATTTTGGAAAAGACACTGTCAGAATCAGAATATTAGACAGGGAAGAGGCACCGAAGTTCATTGATACAATGCCCTGAAGCCCAGAGGGGACAGAGGAGGACGCGGGAAGAGCCACACCCAGTGTGGGATAAGCTCAGTTCTCAGCACACCTCTGGCAGTCTGGCGTTTGAGGAGGGGGTGTGTGCCCCACACTCCTCCTGGCTCCTCTGGCCAGCCTCAGAGTCATTAACTGTTCCGGTTAGTTCGGGCTCTGTTGTGGTTCTTCACTGCCGTCCGTCTCCATCTGTTTAGTGGAAATGTGAGGGGAGAGACAAGACTGCGAGTTTCCAACCATGTTCTCAGGAGCTGCAGGACTCTGGGGGGGTCCCTACCGGCTGGCCTAGGGGGACAGGAATGCCCAGTGTGGAATGGGGGACCATCAGTCAGGTCCCCCCACTCCAGCTGTACACGGAGCAGCTCTGCTTTTTTTTTTTTTTCCCGCCTGTTTTATATGCTGTTCTGGGTAAGATTTTGTTTTGGGAAGAGTCTAATGCTAAACAAAAAGTTTAGAAATAATGGTAATGGCTAATATTTTTGAGTGCTGCTTGTGTCTTTATTTATTACATGTAAAGGGCTTAGAACCATGCATGGCCCATAGTAAGCACTCAAAAGTTAGCTGCTGTTATTCTCATTACCTTATACTATGAGATAGTTATTTTTATCCCCATTTTATGAACCCAAGTCACATACAAACTTCTACAAGATCTCGCACTTCCTGCCTAGACGTTTCTGCTAATTAAAAGGTGTGTATTCCTCCATATCATGGATTCCGTTTGAGGATGACTTTATGTATGAAGTAGATGTTTCTCACCCTCCGTACACTGTCTTCGACCTGTCCCCTTGGGTGGTCACAGGTACCACGCTAGGCAGGCAGGTGAGTTCACCTGGTGAGCACTTCTTTGTTTAAGGGGAGAGTGGGCGTATCAGAACAGCGAGTGACCCGGCGGCTGGTCGGCGGCAAGTGGAGCGATAAGGATTGAGGGGTGCACACATTCCCGGTGGGCTGCAAAGGGTGCCGAGGAATAGGAGCTTATTCTAGAACCAGTGCCTTCAAGGCCTTTGCTCTCAAGGAGCTGAGCAGTGAGCGGAGGGGTTGTGGGCGGTGGACAGTGTGGGCCTGGGGGAGAGGAGCACGTAGCTGCGCTTCTCTGTGTGCTGGATGTCACCTTAAAGAGAAATATTTTCCTTTTTTAAAAAATTCAAGGGCTTAGGTAAAAAAACAACAAACACTGCAATTAAAAATACATGCACACAACAGAAAGCTTAAAACCAGAGGTCCATCTTTGATATTTTTTGCCAGCCTGTTTGCCCCACTTTATACTTCTACTCGTACATTTCTGTAAGATGGATTAAATACCAAATAAAATGTAAATTTTGGTACCACGTGTTTTAGCTAAGTAGAAATTCTTGATTGGCACAATTATTAATTTGCAAATGTCCTTTTACCTGCCTCCCTGGGGTGGGTGGGTGCTGTCCTATGTGCCTATAGCACCCAGTGCTGTCCCCGCCACAGCAACAGTGGGCATTTGAGTTCTCTTCGTGGTGCTAGATGCAGAGACACTGCCCACAGACAATCTTATGTAAGCTTTACAACCACCACTCTGTGACGCTCAGAATAGTTATGAAATTTGCTCAGAGTTTCCAGCTAGCAAGTGATGGCCAGGATTCAAACCCTGGCAGTGTGGCTCCACCTATAACAGATTCTTAACCATCGCCTGCTTCTGTCTCCTGAAACAGTTCAGGCTTATACCTGAGAGCACTCTAGTTTCCAAGTTTACCTCATCGCATTTAAGGTGTTCTAAATCAAAGTTGGGTTATCATTTTTATAACGTTGTTGCTCAAGGTAATTCACAGGTGTAGGGTCAGGAGAAGAGAGGTTATGAAAAGTCATCCTTGTTGAGCTAAAACTTCCTGCATACCTGGTTCCTCGTATTGGCTGTTAAAGTCTACGTAACTTTTAGAGGAGTTATCGGACTAGTGTATTTGACCTTTCTCTCCTCTCCACTTGAATCCTCTGGTAAATGTTCAGTTACTTAGGACGATCTGTTCCCAAAATTGAGGTGTATGTATGCACATTTACTGATTTGTAATTAATTTAATGGAAGAACATGTAAATGTCCCTTCACAATAAATCAACAGAGAGAAGTTGTTTCTGCACTCGTTTTTCCCGTGATCTTTTATTCTACTCATACTCCATTTTTCTACTTTCTCATTTAACTGGAGCCAGAATAGACAGGTGGCATCATGTTTAAAATAAGAGGATGATAAAATGCTTATGTTCATTTATTTCTAGGAGACTAGGTGACTAAGGACTATTGTCTGTTACTACTGTTGATGGGATTCCCAGGTAATAAACAAAAATCCCAGAAACTGTAGCACGTAAAAATGCTATGCTGGATAAATCTCTGAATTAAGAATTTAATAGTCTTTTCTTGTTGATTTAACTGTGCGACTATGACTTTGAGTCTATGTGGAATTGTTGGATAATAGATACATAGTAATTTGAAATACCTTATTAGCTCTTTCTCTGCTTGCTTTTAGTGAATTTTAGGGTTATTCTTCTAGCAGAAGGAGTAATAATGTAATTGGAATTCGGTTTCTCAAGAGAGTCCTCCTCCAATTCAGAGAGAAGTGGAATCTCTGACAGTCACAGGAGTGACTGTCAAAAAAAGGAGAAGCCTACTGTCCTGTCTTGTGCCCATTACAGTGAATAGGTGCTCCCTGCTCTCTCCAGGCTTGGAGTAGCCTCTGTGGGTACAAACCAGTTCCCCAGTGGCTTGGGAATGGAGGTGGGCAGAGGAGCTGGTGGTGGGAGCTCATCGGGGAGCGTGCTTTGAACAGTTTGTGTCTTTCGTCTAAACCAGGGCAGTTGTTCCCCGGAGTGTTTAGTCTCCCAAGTTTAAGAGAAGTGAACTAAATTCCATCTTGCCTGGTAAAGACAGACTTTCCCCTAGGTCTTAGAATAACGCCTGCCACATCGTGGGTGTATTTGTTGACCTGTGACAAGAAGGCCTCAACTTTCCGGTGAGATCTCTAAAGTGACCGGAAAACTAAGTGCTCTGTGCCTTCCAAATCAGCCGCTAGGACAGGTCGAAATGCGAGGAGGAAGCCGAATGGCAGATAGGAAAGGGGAAGTGGAAGAGATGGCAACCCAGTGCTGGCGTGGGCTGAACGTAATCAGTCACCATCTAGATGTGACCGGCTGGATGGCACATATGTCAGCGGATGAGGTCAGCTCTTTGTCATTTCACTTGGCATTTAAAAAATGAACTTGGCGTTCCGTCTGTAGCTAAGAATTAGGTTGACTACTCAACCTACTTGAAAGGCAAACGTGGCCAATGGAATTGTTAGTATAAATGTCGGGTCCCTCGTTTTGCACCTGAAGCAGTGCAAGACTCGGGTGTATGGATCCTTTCCTCTGAAATCTGAAGTAGAGAGAAAAATCACTTGAACTGAGTTTATTAGATCCATTTTATCCATTGTATATTACTCTGTTTTGTTTTCTAAGTATTGTTAAACTTGGTTTTGAGTACTTGGTGATTGTCATGATAGAGGACTTGTACAGCCAGTGTTTGTTGACCTACCTTGTACTGTCTTGTGCGTCATGCTTTAATACTCCGGTGTCTTCTCCCGTATATACCTCATTGACTGATTTCTTCAAAATTTGGAGCCTGGAACATGTGAAGGTACAGTTGTCCCACTCCCTCCCTCCCAGTCTCCTCAACCTTCTTTTTTTTTTCTCGCTGTCTTTTAGAAACTGGTCACCTCCATGGAAGGCCTTGTGGAAAAGGCTCTTTATCAAAACTATGATTTCAGTCAACGGGTATAATCCATCTGTAGGACTAAGCATGCACTTCTAAGGGCTGGAGTATCTGCTGGCGTTTGTCAAGAGCTCCTGTATCTTCTCTACATGCTCAGGGCATCTTTCCCATGGTGCAAGTTTTGAGTAATGTTTTGAGTTTACTTGAACTTCAGTTGTTTCACAACTACTTAAAATCCTGTGTCTGGTGCCCCAACGTGACTGTTCCTCCAACTTAACTCTGAAACACGTTAATGTAAAGAGGCCTTTGGAGGATGAAGGTAAATGGCAGTTAACGGCCTGGCTTCCTTATGTTTGTTCATAGAGGAGGAAGCGGAGATCCAGAGTCACTCAGTTCTCTAGGACCAGACCCTGAGTTCCTGACTCTCTGGTACCTGCTCATTCCACTTCCTTGGAACCATCCCCCTAGGCTTCACATTCTCAGTTCCTGCTTTATGTTTACATGAGTGTAATTAAGGGAAGAGAAAACACACTAGTGGCTCACTATTTCTGACACCCATTTTAAAAGTTGGAAGGGACCAGTGCGATAGAGGCTATTTGTTAGGATCAGGTATTGTCGAGTAAAAAAACAACCCCAAATAAGTGAATCCAGTTTATTTCTCTCATGCCAAAGCTCAGGGGTGGCTCTCCAGGGCTGGAATGGGCTCCATGGTGTCAGGGGCCCAGGCTGCTTGTACTTTGTTTCTGCTGTGCGTGGCTTCCATGACCACAGCTACTTCCTGGTCCAAGATGGCTGCTGAATATCAGTCATCACAGTTACATTCCAGCTAATAGAGAGGAGGAAGGGCATGGAATACACCCCTGTCAACAAAGTCTTCTGAAAATTGCTCATAACACTTCTTAGAATTCACTCACACGGCTATACCCAGCACCTAGGGAGGATGGACTGTGAACATAGCCTTTATTCTGAGTAGCTGTGTATTCAGCCAAAAGTCAGGATTCTATTTCTGTGGAAGAAGAGAGAAGAAATACTGGGGCAAGCTGGCAGTCTCTGTCATGGAGATATATGGACTGGATCCTGATTACATGGATTCACTTTATTTATTCCACAAATATTTATTAACCGTCTACTATGTGCCTAGGCACCAAGAAAGCAGAGAGAAAACAGACGCAATCCCAGTCCTCAAGACGTTTACCTACATCGGGAGACAGACACTAATCAAACACAAACACAGTTGTGTAAACTATGATAAGGTCTGTAAAGGAAAAGGACACCATGTGCTATGGGACAGTGTAACGGGGATTTGATCAAACCTGGGGCTTGGGAACAGGTCAGAGGAGCTTTGCCCAAGGAAGTGACATCTGAGCTGAGAGCTGGAGAATGAGTAGAGTGAAGAATGTTCCAGACAGAGGGAAGAGCATGGGCAAAGCAGGCCGGGAGGTGGGAGTGAACAGTGATGGAGAGACTGAAGGCGGCCAGTCCTCTTGGAACAAGAGGAAGAGGTGAGAGAATGGGGGGAATCAGGGTCAGACCGCGGGGCCCTGGAGGTAGGGTGACCACACATCCCAGTGTGCCTGGGACTCAGGGATGTCCTGGGACATGGAACCTTCAGTGCTGAAACTGGGTGAGTCCTAGGCAAACCAGGGTGAGTTGGTCACCCTCCCTGGAGGCCCCATTAATAGTTGGGTTCCTTTATTATTAATTTCAGCAAAATTCCTTTTTAGGTAGCCATAGCTCCCGGCCATAGAAAGACGATTGACTAGTACAAGTAGCCCCTCACATTGCCAAAGGGAGAGAGGCACGAAACACAGGCAACACCTACGTGTAGTTGGATCACATGTCCAGGGAGACTTTTCCTTATCTGGCATGATTTCCCCTGACGGTGATTTTGGAAATTAACTGGCATGCAGTAATATATTTAAGATAACAGAAATGGCCAAGGGTGGAGGAAGCCCTTACTCCAGAGCAGTGTTTCTCATTGCTGGCAATGCATTGGGAACTTAAAAAAAGACGGGTGCCTGGGCCCTAGCCCCCCCAAATCAGAAAACCCATAGGGGGAGCCAGGCCAAGGGTGATTGTCTGCTCTGTAACAGTGTCTCTCAGACTTCAGTATGCATGTGTGCAAATCACTGGGGGCCTTGTAGAACACAGATTCTGCTTCTGTGGGGCCTGAAGGTCTGTATTTCCAGGGGCCCAGATGGTACTGATGTTGCTGGTCATAGACTTTGAGTGCAGTGCTCTGTAACGGTCGATGAGTTTGTTTTGAAGCCACTGGTTTCTTTTCAGGAGAGCAGATCTAAAGGACCACGTAAAGGTCGATGGGTCTGTGAGGGGAGGGAGAGGTAGAGACTGGGGAGGAAGACAGTAAGGTTTCTGCCATGTGCCGCCATCAGTGGTGGGCCCTTCTCAACCTATCGGTGGTTCCAGGAGGTGGTTGGAGTTACGTGGTGAGGCTGGTTCCTGGTTCCAGAAGAACCAGCTCCCCGAGGCTTCTGGCCAGCCTGGCGCACCCCGTGATGCATCATTACCTGTCTCATACCTTATCGAGAGGCCTTTCCAGCTCACTTCACTGGCTGCCAGGATTTGGGTCTTTCCTACAAGTAAGAAAAGCCAGAAACATTTTTAAATAGGAGATGACACATCCATTGAATGTAAAAAAACAAAACAAAAACACACTACCGGCTACAGAGTGGAAAATGGCGCTGGAGAAGGGAAGCCAATTAGAGATTAGTAACCGTTAGCGACAGAGCCCAGGTGATTCTGATTAATGGAAAAATCACAGCGGAGTGAAGTTGAAGACTGGCCTGTCTCAGAATGTGCCTTAGTTCTCTCTCGGTCACATGTTCATAAATGATTTGTATTGGGACGTGGAAGACAAGCTTAGTCTTTAAAGGTCTAAGAGTTGAGAGAGAGAGCGTGTGCTCCACAAAAGCCGTGGCGGGTTGAAGCAGTGAGCCAGATCCAGTAACGTGAAGTGTAGCAGGGATATATGTCAGCGTCTGGGTCTGAAAAGCACAAACTCATGCACATGATCTGGATGACCCCTTGCTTCCCTTCCTGGGTTCTGAACTCACTGAAGGGGTAGGCACGGGAGCCTGAGATTTTTTAAATTTCAGCTCAATAACATCCATCTGTCTTAGTTGTGTAGCCACATGGGCTCGCTAGCAGGGCCTGAGCTGAACTCACCCCTAAAAGGTCAGGCCTCTCTCCCAAGGAGACAACAGGCCCAAGGGCACCTCCTTGTGGGCAGGCAGATCTGGAGAGGAAGGGAGGGGGCTGAGCTGAGCAGATTCTCCTAAACCTGCCCATCAGATAAGTCTCTGTCCCTCAGGAGGGAGTAAAGTGAGACAGTAATTCTCTTACCCTTCGTGGGACAGAGACTAGCGCCAGATCTCCAGGAAAGCCCTTCCACCTGGAAATTTGAGGACAGTGGGATGAAAGCGCCTGCCCCTCTCTCCCCCTTCAGAAGATGGGGAGACACCCTCCAGCAACAGGTGTAAAGGGCTTTAAGTTGCCGGCAGTTCTGAATGTGAGTTGGTGGCGTTTTTATTTCTCAGCTCTACAATACTAATACAGTCACAGGCTGCATCAATTGGAATGTATCATCTAGAACAAGGTTTGGCAAATCAGTCCCCTCAGTTTTTATATGGCTTACGACCTAAAAATAGTTTTTACATTTTTCAGTGGTTGGAAAAAACAGTCTAAAGAAGAATACCATTTCCTGATATGTGAAACTTACGTGAAATTCAAATTTCAGTGCCCTTAAATAAAGTTTTCTTGGAACACAGCCCCACTGTGTATTATGTAATGGCTGCTTTCACTCTGTCTGGGCAGATTTAAGTAGCTGGCAAAGCCTACAGTACTTACCCTCTGACCCTGTACAGAACACTTGGTGACCCCTGGTCGAGAATGAAGAATTCACGTTACTGAATTCTCCTGGTTGGGTTACACTCAGGACATTGTCTTCTGAGCTGGGGTCTCCCTTTAAGTGTGCAGTGGGTTCAGAGAAGAGGGACTGGGATGATGAAGAGACTCCCCCCAAACCATATCATGGGAGGACAGGTTGAGAGAACGGGCCTTGTGTTACTCTGCGTCCTGGCCAGACCCCAACACCAGCACGCACTAACCCTGGGGAGCGAGGGTCGTGGCACTGTGGGCCTGGGCAAGCTGACCAGTAGCCTTTCCTGACAGGAGGGCATCGCACCACCAGACCACGAGCTCCCTGAGGGCAGGGTGCGTGTCTTGTCCTTTCCCTTCACTCCCTCCAGCCAGCGCCCAGCTCAGGGAGGGAGGTGAGGGGCAGGCAGGAGGAAGGTCTCCCAGCCCTTCCCTGTCCCTCCACCATTTGGCTTCTGTACTCCTCCTGCAGCACTTCCCGACCCTGATTAAAATTACCCGAACGGGGAATATTTAATCTAGAAAAGAAGAAGTCACAGTGGAAATGATAGCTGCCTTCTAAGTTTGTGCTTGACAATTGTTTTGAATTCTTGGAAGAGAATTACTCATGGGAGGCAGTTATGTTGTTAGTTCAAAGGGCAATGACCTTGAGTCAGAACATGTGGGTTCAAGTTCAGAAATCTCCTTGCTTTCTCAGGGCTTCAGTTTCTTCACCTCAAAGATGAAGCGTGCGTGTGACAGCTCATCGGATGACCAGGTCCACAGTGAACTAAGATTCCGCTTTCGCCTTAGAGGTGCTTTCAGGCCTGTAGGGGACACAGTCCTGAATACACCTAACCGACTTGCAGTGTGGACGGAGTGCAGAGGTAGCACCAGGGGGAAGGATTCGTTCTGCTGAGGGGCTGCTGTGAATAAGGCCTTGGAGAACAAGAATTCCAGCTCCTTCAGCCCAAAGCATTCTGTGACTGTGTGAAAGATTTAAAAGGTTGTGGTATAGAAGAGGAATCAGACATATTCCCCATGAGCCCATAATGATTCAAGTTGTGGTTACAGATCTGATCACATCAGCCTCTTGCTTAAAACCCTTCGGGGACTTTCCTTGCTCTTCAGTTAAACATCAGCGTCTTGGACAGGATCTGAGCCTTGCCAGCCTCCCCTCGCTTTCCTTCCCTTGTGAGCTCTTGTCCATCCTCTGGTCTCTGCTCTGCCTCGCATCCTAGGGGAAGCCTTCCCCTACTTCCCATGTTACCTCTACTGACAGAGCCACCTTCCTTTCCTCTGGGGCGTTGCCTTGGTCATGCCCCAAATGAGGAGGGTCCATCTGTGAATTGACACAGGAGAGGCCAGTCTGCTGCGTTCACGACTGTAGTGTCAGCTCTTGGCACAGTGCCTGGCCCGCAGGAGGAGCTTAATCTGTATTCATAGAATAATGATAGATTTTGATCAATAAGGAGAGAAATATTCCAGAGAAGGAAATGGACTCCCGCAAGAGGGAGTGAGTTCCCACCCTGAGAGGTGTGTAAACTGGTTGATGTCAAGATGGAGAGGAGATTGTAGCAAGGACTCAGATGACTCAGTTCACACCTCATGGCGCCTTTGGATTAGAGCACTCTCTTGTGGCTTACTGTTTGCAGCCATGAACCACTTAACGATGGGACACGTTCTCAGAAATGTGTTGTTAGGTGATTTCTTTGTTGTGCAAACTTCAGAATGTACTTACATACACCTAGATGGTATAGCTTACTACACACTGAGGCCGCATGGTACTAATCTCATGGACCACCGTTGGCTATGCGGTCGGTTGTTGACCGAAATGTTGTTATGCAGCGCGTGACTATAATTTTGTTCCGAACCTCTGTTATCACTGTTGTTCTCCACCGCTGGGGAAGCTTTTTGGGATCATCGAGGCTAAGTGATTTGTCTGAGGTCCTACAGTTAGAAAATGGCGGAATGAAGACAGAGTCCTGCGCTTGTTCGACCAAACCAGTTGTCTTTTCCGGGCCAGGGAGCCTGCCTGGTTGCATAAAGTGATCGTGCAGTTCTGTGATTTCCCAGGGAAGCAATTACAACTTGCTCTTCAATAGAAGCCTACCCCACCTACAGCTTATGTATTTTTATGGTTGGTTGGGTTTTAAAACCCCTTCACATCATTAGAAGATTAAACTTACCTTTTAAAGTGATGGGTTGCATTTAACACTCCTAAAGATATGCCCAGTAAATGAAAAAACTCTGAGCTATGATGTTATTAAAAAGACACACATGCAATCCTCTCAGTGTTTGGCAAGGAGCAGTTTCCTGTTGAATTTACTGACACTCTCAGTGTAACAAGAGCCTTGGGTAAAACCTGCCCAGTCCTGTGGGGACTGTGCTCAGAGCTTAAGTAGGTTGTATGACAGGCCTACAGCTGGATGTCTCACTGGTCATGACTTTCAAGATAGAAACCTTCACTTGGTGGTTCCTTCCTCAGCGATACTGATCTTGAAGTTGTTGGTTGTAGTACTTTACCAAGTGGAAGACGGTCGTTTCTTAATTGAGCAGAATTAATACCTGAGACACAAAAGCATGGAAGTCCTTTGACCTCCCCATTTCAAAGATTTATTAAGAGGATATTTTTCTGGATATTTCCCCCATAACTGATATAAAAACAGCCAGTTAACCTGTGCTTTTGCAAGATCTGAGACCATGTAAACCCAGTCTTTCACTCTGCTGTGCTGACTTGTTAAAACTCTCTCGTAGTTGCCCAGTCCTCCAAATTATTTAGAAACCTTGATGACCTGACAGCACTTGTTCTGTATGTTTATCATGCTGTTTGCATGTTGCTTAGTCTGTTTGTCTGCACTGATGTACAACGTTTTGCTTTATTCTGGAGGATCTGAGTTTCTCAGAACTAACCTCTCAGAGGTGACCTGCGGAGGAGTGGAGGACAGCCTGCCACCTGGGCATCCTGCTCTAGGGCCTTGTGTTACTCTGCGTCCTGGCCAGACCCCAACACCAGGACGCACTAACCCTGGGGAGCGAGGGTCGTGGCACCGTGGGCCTGGGCAAGCTGACCAGTAGCCTTTCCTGACAGGAGGGCATCGCACCACCAGACCACGAGCTCCCTGAGGGCAGGGTGCGTGTCTTGTCCTTTCCCTTCACTCCCTCCAGCCAGCGCCCAGCTCAGGGAGGGAGGTGAGGGGCAGGCGGGAGGAAGGTCTCCCAGCCCTTCCCTGTCCCTCCACCATTTGGCTTCTGTACTCCTCCTGCAGCACTTCCCGCCCCTGATTAGAATTACCCGAAAACCACATTCACTTCTTCAAAGGGAGCAGTGTTCCACAACACAGCTCAGAAGAGTGTGAGAAGTTTACCAACACTTCTGAAATGTCTGTGTCCTCCGCTTTGTCACCCTTACCCCCATCAGTCCGCTCCTCTGGCCACAGAGAAAGTGGCTGGCCGCCTCTCCCACCCCCTCTGTTTGCTTCCTGATCCATCAGTCTCTCTTGGCTACTCTTTCTTCTATCTCCTCTCCTGCTAATGAACCATAATAGGGCATAGAAGCAGATAGAAATATCTGTTGTATTTATTAAATTAAATGTAGTATTTTTTACCTTAAATTTTTAACAAATTATTTTACTCTATGTACATGTTTTCACTCCTTCTGCTATCTCAAACATGTAAATTAAATTGCTTTTTACGTCTTTTAGCTCAGGCCTAATTTCCCCTCTCCCTACTTGGTAGCTCTTGATCCGACACCTCTGCTTCGGGAGAGTCAAGGGGCCAGAGGCGGTTGACAGTGTAGATGTGTGTAGAGAAAGCATGCCATGTAGGGCTCCTGTACCATGAGCAAGGTTGGGAGAGGAAGTAGATGACGACTGTGCGGCCCGACCATGGGGAAGTAGGGTTAGTAAAGGATTGGCTATCTGGACCTGGAACACCATTGGAGGTGTGGGAGGCGAACAGACGTTGATGAGTTCCCATGAGAGCAAGGCTGACTCCAGGGTAGAATGCTGTCGGCATAGCCGCTCGGTTTCCGGCTCTTTCGTGTCTTTTAGTTTTGTTTTCAGGTTTGTTTTTTTTTCTTTTCGGTTTCCTGTTTTAATGTTTGAATTATTTCAGCTTTGGTACACTTTAGAGAACGGAAAAAAATTCTAAGTAGAATTTTACCACAAAAAACAGAGGCATTTTTTTTTTCAGTTCTAGTCAAGTGGTCTCATCTGCCATGTATAGTTGGAGTGATCACAGATCAGATTTTAGTCTCAGAGAGCCACCTTGTTGATTTCAGGAGGTTCTGGTATAATTACGCAAGAGTGTCTTAACTACTCAAGTGTCGCTTCTGACTGTAGGGGTTGGGGGCCCTCGGCATGTTTTAATGCTGATGACTGGGGGAATGTGAGACCTAGTTAATCCACTTTCCCGTACACTAGAAATGCACGATGCTTTATATATAGCCTCATTTCAGCCACCACCCAAGTGGTCCAGTCCAAAAGTATTAAAAAGAAATTTCATTTTTTGTCTCTTGGTGAACATTTAGAGAGGATCAAATTCATAATTCCTGGCAACACTTCTCTGTTTTCTGCCTCTTCTTGCAACCCTCACTTCCTGGAGATTCTTCATTGCGCAAACCTCCCCCCACCCCCCTCCACATGTTTCTTGCCCTTCCTTCTTACACCTCATTTTATTATGTAAGAATGACTGACTCTCTGGTGGTGGAGCCTTCCCTCCCTTCCTATTAGTCCAATCAGCATCACCCAAGGCTCGTCCGTCCTCTGTTAGCACTTCTCCGGGCAGGGGAAGGGAAAGTTGGACGGGCGACTGCTGAATCCTCCTTGGCAGGCTGGCAGAAGGGGGACCCCGTGACGATTCTGATGTTAGAAGTTTTGTCCCCTCTCAGCTGTATTTGGGGAAATGAGATTTGACTCATGAGATCATTCAAGTTGTGATCATGATAGTGTTTTTCTAGGTGCCTCATTTATGGTGCTCTCTTCTACGTTTGGTGTTTTTGAGTTGTAAGCTAGTTATTGACACATACAGGAGAAATTTTTTTAATTCTCTTTTTAGAGAGTCTTAATTCCTCTTGCTGTAGCAAAGCTGATTTGAGGATTTACACAGCTCTGTAATTCAAAAGCAGGATAGCCCAGTGATAAGTGATAAGGCCTGTAGCTGTACCACTTCCTTATTTGATCTCCCTCTCTCTCTCTCCCTCTCTCACAGTTTCCTCATCTGCAAAATAAGAGTGATTAGAGTAACAGCAATAAAAATAATATTGCACATTTATTGAGTATTTACGGTTGTCAGATGGTGTACTCAGCGCTTCCCCAGCATTTCCTTCAACCAGTGGATGCTGCTCCGACTCCGTTATCATGCAGTATCCACAGTAAGGGCGAGCATGCATTGAGCACTCCCTGTGTACCGGGCGAGTGCTGTGTACTGTTTCCATCCCCAGGGTAAGAAACAGAAGCTTAGGGAGGTGAAGTCGCCCACCCAGTGTATGTGCAGGGCAGGGGTGGCCCCACACTGTGGGCTGCAGAACCTCCTTACACCACGGCAGTGTTGGCAGGAGCAAATGAGATAGTTCTTGTAAAAAACTTAGCACAGGGTCTGGAACATAGCAAAAGCTCAAACTGTAGGTATTTTAATTATCAGTGAAGCCATACTTTTTTCTACTAAAACATTGTACTTCCTCTCCGTTGGTTTAGAAGCCCCACTCCTGATCACATTATCTGTGAACACCTCAGGATGTCTATGGGCTGCAGTCCATGTACCTAATAGGAAGGGGCTCTTGTGTCACATCTGCGAGGTCCTGGATGTGGTTGTGTGGCCAGGGCCGCAGGGATGGAAGGGAGCCGCTGCCTCCAGGTCGCACCCTGGTGATTATGCTCCCTGACCCTTCTTGGCTTGAGTTACTTGACCAAAACCTGTAGGTGCATTAGGTGGAGGGAGGCCGGGAGTTGAGGCTCTAGATTTGCGTGGGCAGGGGATGTTGAGCCCTCATGTGTTTTTTTCTGAGTTGATCATATTCTTTCTTTCTTGGGTTGCATGTGGAGTTTAATTTCGAGGATAAGGGCAGTGGGCTAGGGAAGTGTGTGTGTGTGTGTGTATGTGTGTGTAGGAGTGGGGAGAGCCATAATCTGCAGTGGGTCCCCTTGGAGGCCCTGGGCAGCTGCAGGAGAGGCCTCATGCTCAGGAGAGGGCCCTGATTCAGGGGTCTCAAACCAAATGCCCCGAGGTGCTGGGTGGTAACTTAAAAGACTGCAGCAAATTGGTTGGAGTGTGTGACAAATGAGAGCACGTGCCTCTGGAGGGGCAGCAGCCAGACCCCACCTCAGTGACTGTAAGCCCTCCAGGTCCGCACAGAAATGAGCACCACCCAGTGGGAAGTAGGCAGATGCTCTAAAAGGCTCTTCACAGAGGAAGCAACGTGACCGTGTTAGCACAGACATACAGATGACAGTGAAACATCACAGCCAGCACTGGGGTGTGGGGAAGTCGGGGGCCTCGTGCTCGTCTGTGTGGTGGGAGGGTAAATTGATAGCGATGTTTTGGAAAGCTCTTGGGCAACATCTTGTCAAAACTCAAAATGTGCACGCCCTTTGATCCTGAGTTTCCTCTTCTTGAAATTATCCTAAGAGCTACCACGAGTCCACAAGGACTGTGGAGGAGAATGTTTGTCTCAGCAATGTTGGTAAGAGTGAAAAATGGGAAACAATCCAAATGTTTATCAATAAGTCAATGATTACGTACATATATGATGGTCTATCTTTATAATGAAACGTTATGCATTCTTTAAAAAGAATAGTGTAGGGGCCACCTGGTGGTGTAGTGGTTAATTTCACACGCTCTGCTTCCAGGGCCCAGGGTTTGCAGGTTCAGATCCCCTGCGCAGACCTATGCACCACTTGTCAAGCCATGCTGTCCCACGTGCACAGTAGAGGAGGATTGGCACAGATGTTACCTCAGGGACCATCTTCCTCACAAAAGAAAAAAAAACAAAGAATAATGTAGATCTATACACACAGTGATATGAAAAGATGTCCAACTTATAATTTGATATGCAATTGGTATAAAGAGAAAAAACAAACTGTAAAATCGTGAGTAATATTCTGGTTTTCTAGAAAATGTTTATGATGACAATAAAGGAAATTATGTCACATAGGCAAAATTTTACTTCTTAATTTAAGAATTTACTAAAAATATTTGCATATGTTAGAATTTTCAAAGTTGGGAAATCCATCTGAATTTATAAAAGTATAAATTATAGATGTAAAGGCAGTATAGCTTTACACTTGTGTGTGTGTGTGTGTGTGTGTGAGAAGGATTAGCCCTGAGCTAACATCTGATGGCAATCCTCCTCTGCTTTTTGCTGAGGAAGACTGGCCCTGGGCTAATGTCTTTTCCCACCTTCCTCCACTTTATATGGGACGCCGCCACAGCATGGCCTGACAAGCGGTGCGTCAGTGCACGTCCGGGATCCGAACCTGTGAACCCCGGGCCGCTGAAGTGGAGCTCGAGCACTTAACTGCTATGCCACCGGGCTGGCCCATAGCTTTACATTTTTAAACAATTCATAGAAAGTTTTACTAAATATCCAGGTAGGAGTAAATATTATAATAGCTAATCAGTTCCAAACAAATAAGCACCTGTTTTTGAAAATGTCCTTTTAAATAATTACAAATATGTGTATTTTTATTTGCTGGTAACTTTCTTTGCTGGTAAATTATCGAGAGTGTAAATGCATCAAATATCCACATCAAATATCCACATGATCAAAAATGCTAAAATTGTAGATTCTGAATTGAGGCTTCTCCTAGGTTAATCGTTGGAATTTCACTACACCATGTACTAGGGAGGGGACTATTTCACAATGAACCCCAGGAGGTTTGGCCACCATTCAAAAGTCCTCTTCCTCATTTGTACTTCAGCATTTTGCATGCTCAAACATCGTATAATTAGGAGTCGGCTGCACATAGGGAAATATTGCAAATACACAGTGTGAGCTCTCCAGGCCTGTTAATTTTCTCTCTTGTCAAATCAGGAATCATAGAGTCAACCGTAAGCAGCACATGTATCTCATCTCATGACTCTTCCAAGTGGTCCAGTTTCTGGAAGTGATGTCTGTATGCCTGCTGTTCTGTGTTCGCGTCACTTGTTCTGTGTGTTAAGGTGATGCCGTATGTTATGGCTCATGATTTAAGAACGTCACAGTGGGTGGAGGTGGGTGGTAGCAGGGTCGCTAGAGGCCCCCTGCGGTGACTGCCTCCCGTGCACTCGTGCGCTCAGTGCCAGCCGAGTCCCCGGAAGCATTCCTGGATTCAGCAGGTATTCAACACAGCCCACAGTGCACTGCGCTGGTTCTTAATTTCATTCCTTCTTTCCCCAGTGAGGTCAGTATTTTCCCCCCACTTCACAGTCAAGACAGTTCAGGGTGAGAGAAGTTAGGTTCCCACAGTCACACAGCTAGGAAAGTAGGGGAAGCAGGTCTTGAATTCAGGTTTGAGGGATTCTGAAACCCATGCTCTTCGCGTTCACTATTCCTCTTGAATTTTGTGGAACAAAGATATTCTTAAATGTGACACTGATTACAGGAGAACTAGGCCTTTAATTTTTAGATTGAATTTTTGAGTGCTTTAAAAAATGTTTATGTCGGGCCGGCGCCGTGGCTTAGCGGTTAGGTGCGCGCGCTCCGCTACTGGCGGCCCGGGTTCAGATCCCCGGCGCGCATCGACTCTCTGGCCATGCTGAGGCCGCGTCCCACATACAGCAACTAGAAGGACGTGCAGCTATGACATACAACTATCTCCTGGGGCTTTGGGGGAAAAAATAAATAAATAAAATTATAAAAAATGTTTATGTAAATCGATGATCAACACTTTGCAAGTAAAATAATCCAATGTATCTTTTTTTTTTCCCTTAAAGCAGACTTGTGTAAATGTGATATGCTTTTTCTTTTATTATTATTAAATTTTTGTAGGAAGTGACCAAGTTCACTCCTGGACACTAGTCACCAGCCAAGCCTTAGATACTGCTTGGAGAATAGCAAAGGGGTCGGTGATGTTGGCAGTTTCGTTTCTGGTGGCCACCCTGTGCTACTTCAGAAGGCTGCATTTATATGTAGGGCGTCGGCTGAAATGGTAGGTCGTTGTATCATCTTTAAATTTCAAAAATACCCTTGCTATTCAAAGTAGAATTTTGATATTATTGTTTCCTTTATCTTTTAGGTGGATTGGATATCTGCAGAGAAAATTCAAAAGTAAATATTTTCATGCATATGTTTCCATATTTTTAAGGTGCAGAGAGCGTTCAAGAAGGGAGAAGGAAGGGAAAATTAACTACCTTTTATTTCTGATTCGGTCCAGGGAACCTCAGCGTGGAGGCAGAAGTTGATTTACTCAGTTATTGTGCAAGAGAATGGAAAGGAGAGACACCCCGGGCCAAGCTGATGAGGAAGGTGTGTCATTTATAAAGCTCATGGAAGGTGGAGAATTTGTGTGTAAAAATCAGGAAACAAACATTCCATTTTGCTTTACTAAATCCAAAGATCAACTAATACCAAATGTGACGCAAGAACAAATTGTGGCTCTAATTAAAAAGCCAAACAGCTGCTAGACATTGGCTTCTGGCCTTTTCCCTAGAGCTAGTGCCTTCAAGGACGTGGGTAAATTAGGCCTGTAATTTCAGGAAACTTGGGCGTTGTACTCTTCAGCTCTCTCCTGGCCGGGCCTATTAAACATCTGCACAGGCAGTGCGGACTTCTGTCCTTGAAGAGGTCGGGCACCTTGACATAAAGTATTTTGAGGATTTTTAGAATTTTCCATTGGACCAACCTTGTCAATAGCAAAAGCAAAAAAAAAAAAAAAAAAAAGTTACATTTAAAATGCTCCTTGGCGTGGTCTTAAAAGTATATGATGTTTTTCACTAGGGTCAAGTTGTATCCATCATCTCCCCGAAATGACACCCACTGGCGCTGGGCCTCCAGGAAGTTATCAATTAAAATAGCATGACATGGACACATGTCACTTTAAAATGACAAGTGGTCACATTCGTAATTTATAATTGTTTTTGTTTCTGTTGTCCACTTTATTTGGGAGTAACGCCTTGCTGAAAATACAGTGAATTCACTTTCTTTATTCTCTTATCCAATGGAATTAGAAACCAGCTTTCTCTTTTTGTGCTAATAGGCCTATGAGGAGCTCTTTTGGCGGCGTCACATTAAATGTGTTCGACCAGTAAAGAGAGATAACTACGATGCGCTGAGATCGGTGTTGTTTCAGATATTCAGCCAGGGCCTCTCTTTTCCATCCTGGATGAAAGAAAAAGACATCGTTAAGGTAAGTCCTCCTCCTGGAGAGACGGGAAACGTCACGTTGACAATACCTGCCACACAGACTCTGCAGGTCTTCTGTGGGCGGCTCTGTACACGGGCGTCATGAGACTGAAGGGGCCTTTAGCCCAGTCCTCTGTCTCTCATGTAACTTTGCAAATAAACCATGTCAGAAAGATAGTCCTCCTCAGTTTTGTTTGTTTCTACCGTCTTTTCTTGAGAAGAGCATCTGTCCTTAAGTAAGGTGGTCTACTAAAATTCACTTTTTACTCTATAGTTGTTTGAGTTTAGACAGACGCATGCAATGTGTAACCACCACCCCAAAGCTTCTTTCGTATTCCTTTATAGTCAATCCTTCTCTCACCCCCAGTCCTGGGCCACCACTGATATGTCTTCTGTCCCTGTAGTTTTGCCTTTTCCAGAATGTCATATAAATGGAATTATCCAGTGTGTAGCCTTTTGAATCTGACTTCTTTCACTTAGCATAATGCATTTTCAGATCATCCGTGTGGTTGCGTGAATTTGTAGTTCATTCCTTTCTATTGTCGAGTGGTATTCCTTGACATGAACGTAATACAGTTTGTTTATCCATCTACCAATAGAAGGACATCTGGATTGTTTCCAGTTTTGGCAACTGTGAATAAAGCTGTTATAAATATTCCCATACAAGATTTGTTTGAACATAAGTTTGTATTCCTTTTGGGTAAATACCTAGGAGTGAGATTGCTGGGTCATATGGTAGGTCTATGATTAACTTTATAAGAACCTCCAAACTATTTTCCAAAGTGGCTCTGCCATTTTGCGTTCCCACCAGTAATGTCTAAGAGTTCCAGTCGCTCCACATTCTCCAGTTGCTCCAGTATTGTCAGGTTTGGGGCTTTTTTTTAGCCGTTCTAATCGGTGTGCATTGGTATCATTGTGCTTTTAGTTTGCATTCCCCTAACGAGTAATGATATTGAGCATCTCTTCATATGCTTATTTGCCATCCATATTATCTTCTTGCAGAAATGTCTGTTCATATCTTTTGCCCATTTTTTATTGGGTTTGTTTTTTTTATTATTGATTGAGTTTTGAGAGTTCTTTATATATTCTAAATACAAGTGCTTTATCAGATATGTGATTTGCAAGTATTTTCTCCCAGTCTGTGCTTGTTTTTTCATTTTCTTAACAGTGTAGGGCAGTACCTTCTGGATGAATAACCTGAATTTTTATTTTGAATGTAGTATGCCTAATCTAGGATGTACATTTAAGAATGGAGGAGCAAAGAAATATAAAGTATATGCATATACATAGCTACATGTTCTGTTTCCTTAACATTTTAAGTTTAGAGTTGTTTTTGTTAGTTTCATTTCATCTAGCAAATGCTTGTCAAGGGTATGTAGTGTGCTGGCCCTGCTGCTAGTTGCTGAGGACAGAGAATGCAACCGAGACCTTGGGCTTCACAAACTCAGCCAGCTTGGAAAATGTATTGGATATTTACGATGGATCAGATTGTTCCGTATTCCATAATCTTATTTAATCCCAACAAGAGTCCCATAAAGTGGATAGTATTGTCCTTGATTTACAGTGGAGGGTGAGGCTAAGAAGTTAAATAACCTGTGCTGGTTGAGTAATCTCTCTGCTGGTAAGTGACAGCTGGGTTTGGATCCCACAGTGCATCCTTCTAAATCCGTGTGTTCCCTGATGTACTGTTACTCTAACATTCTTTGGTTAAAAATAATTGCTACAGGGATATACCTAGGAAGCTGGGGAAGTGTTTTATCCAAAAAGATTGTTTCTATAGACATAATCTTCGTTTAGGTTTTCATCAGTTGTGAAATTGTGAATTAAGAATGTGATCCAAATCGCTTAGTCCACAAATCTAAAAAGAATGACTATGTTTCTCCTTAACTGTTATGATAGTCTTTTAAAATGAAGATTGCCAAGTGAGATAAGACATGTGCTCTGACATATTCCAAATTGTGTGTAATAAATGTTGAGATACTAATCATTGCTGGCATCTACTTCCTTTTCAAGCTTCCTGAAAAACTGCTCTTTTCACAAGGTTGTAATTGGATCCAGCAATACAGTTTTGGTCCTGAGAAGTACACAGGTTCGAATGTGTTTGGAAAATTACGCAAATGTGTTGAATTACTGAAAATGCAGGTGAGTGTTTAGGGGGAGAAGAGACTAGGAATGAAAGCATGCAGCCCAAATGTAGCCACATTCTCTGATGTCAGGCCTCACTCTGTTACCGAAGCAGGAAATGCAGGCAGAAACACTTCCAGTAACTGATGGCTTCCTTTCCTTGTTCTTCCTTCTCCTTCCAAGTAATGAGTGAGAGCAGCGTTGTCCTACATGGTAATGAGGCCCGTTACGGGTTAAGGAGGCCTTTGGGGGCTGGCAGGAAGCCTTAACAATCATGTGCCTTTGTTTCCCTAGAAAAATGTGGTGCAAGGTCCAGACAGGGCACTCAGAAATGCCCTTTTAATAACGTGGGGACAGCACAGATGTTATAATTTGACTAAGAGTTTTTCCTGCCTTTTAATAAAGAGAGGGATTTTGGATTGTTAAAATGAATCCTCCTTGGGAAATACCGCAACATTTCTGTGCCATAGTTTTCTGATCTGCAAAACTGAAGTAGGAATAGTATCTACCCTCTACAGTATTGTGAGGATTCAATGAGTTAATACATGTAGGGTGCTTTAAACTGTGCCTGGCACATGGTGAGTGTTGAAGAAGACCAGTTAGCACTGTTCGTCTCTGGAATATTGTGTAACCCAGCTATCTTAAGCAGTTTTTGGAAATTGACTTGCTTAATATTTTACCTAGTAGGTGGTGCTTTTTTGGAAAAATATTTCATTTAAACTAGCTTGTTGGGGCCGGCCCCGTGGCTTAGCGGTTAAGTGCGTGCGCTCTGCTGCTGGCAGCCCGGGTTCGGATCCCGGGTGCGCACCGACACACCCGTTCTCTGGCCATGCTGAGGCCACGTCCTACATACAGCAACTAGAAGAATGTGCAGCTATGACATACAACTATCTACTGGGGCTTTGGGGGAAAAAAATAAATAAATAAAATCTTTAAACTAGCTTGTTATTGTGAAAGTAACATATATAGTCATGTGCTGTGTAACAGTGTTTCAGTCAACAATGGACCACATATGTGACAGTGGTCCCCTAAGATTAGTACATAGAACTTAGGTGTATAGTAGGCTGTACCATCTAGGTTTGTGTGAGTACAGTCTGTGATGTTCACACAATGACGAAATTGCCTAACAACACATTTCTCAGACTGTATCCCCATCCTTAACTGACGTATGACTGTACTCATGGCTTAAAAAATCAGTGTCCAAAGATATAAAATGGAAAGTTAAAGTCCCACTCCCCTCTATTAATCTTTAGTTTATTTTATAAGTACTTTAGAAGTTATGCAGTGGTGTCTGTAGTCACTGTCCCCTTCTAAATTTCACTTTCACATCTGTGTTTTTAGTGGACTGAATTCAGTGGCATTAAAGATTATCACAAGAGAGGAAGTATGTGCAACATCCTTTTTTCTGATGCTATTCTGGAATATAAACTCTATGAAGCTTTAAAGTTCATCATGCTTTATCAAGTCACTGAAGTTTATGAACAAATGAAGACTAAAAAGGTCATTCCCAGTCTTTTTCGACTCCTGTTTTCCCGGGAAACATCATCTGACCCTTTGAGCTTCATGATGAATCACCTCAATTCTATAGGCGATACCCGTGGCCTAGAGCAGGTAAACCGGGCAGAAGAACCATGTGTTTGATGGAGGGTGATATTAGCAAGACTTGAACACACAGATGTTTGGTGTTGACTTTTAGTCGTGATAAAACCAGCTGTGAAGAGGTGGTGGGTTGATCTTCTTGCCCCTGCAGTGGGGTAATAAACCTCCCTGCTCCGTGCTGGTTGCTGTGTGTCTGTCCAGCCCTGTGGCCGGAGAGCAGCAGGGCTGGGAGCCTCTCTGAACTTTCACACTGCTGCTCAGATGGTAACAGGTTCACACAACAGAGGTTTAGCCAGAAGAAAGTCCAGTTGGAAAGTGAGATAACATTTGGGAAAGCATTCGGTTACTTACTGCAGATAAATGGAAATTATTGAAATTTTAAAAATCCAGACAGTGTTTTTGTATCCTCATAGAAAAGGAGTTTTGTTCTGTTTTGTTTTGTTTTGCTTTCTTAGGAGGTGCACAAATTATCTGACATTTTTATAAAAATTGATTTAAAATGATATAAAACTAGTTGGAAAACAGTGTAATTTTTACTGTGAGCATTCCTTTATTTTTTATTAGTTTTTTTTTCAGCTTTCCCCTGTAATTTCTTCATGCTGGGCTACAGAGATGTTCCCCCACTCGTCCCCGGCCTTCCACGTAATGGACATTTGTTCCTAACTCTGTGCCCACTCAGTGGTTTGTGTGTGGGTCTGTAAACAAGCACGTTATTTCATAGGCTGCAGAAGCATACTGGTGGGAGGGCAGGAATCTGGAAATGTGTATTTGTGACCCCTCTTTCATCTCTTCCCCAGATTGATATGTTTGTACTTGGATACTCCCTTGAAGTGAAGATAAAAGTGTTCAGACTGTTCAAGTTTAACTCCAGAGACTTTGAAGTCTGCTACCCGGAAGAGCCGCTCAGGGAGTGGCCGGAGATCTCCCTGCTGACCGAGAATGACCGCCACTACCACATTCCCGTCTTTTAAGTCTGGCATGGACCGGGCGCTGCTCTCGCCAGTGACAGTGGTCACGTATGCAAGTCATGTTTCTCGAAAACCAAAACAAATGTTGCCGCCACTGAGGGAATTAGGACCTCCTTCCCCAGAATTACAGGTACACTGGACGGATGCACTCGGGTGATGGGCACGGATGGCTTTCCTGTGTTTTCAGTGATTTCCTCCAAAGCAGCTGCTCTCATGTATTTGTGGGTGGTGGTTTGACCTTGTTCATCAGGGCTCTGGTCACTTCACACACTGTGGGCCTTGAAGAGCACGAGGAAGTTTAATTTGGACAACAGCAGGAAAAAAAAGAGAAGAAAACAAATTGGGAAAAAAGACTAACCTGGAAAGAAAGAATTTCTTTGTCTCTATATTCTTCATTATGAATCTGGTCTTTGGCTGATTTTGGATCTTCATAAACATGGCCTTATTTTATGAGGAATCTATGGTATACTGATTTTCCAGAACCACTTGATTAACTGTAAAATCATGTGTTAGCGTGTGTGTATATATATCTTTATACATATATACATATGTAGATATATATACACACATATGTATACGTGTATAGTTTTATATATACATATGTAAACACATACACACACAAATAACCACTACTTTGTAATGTTATACAATTTGTTTTATATCTCTTTACATTTTTTTGTTACTGTTGCATCTGGCCAGTTTAATATGTTTTATATAGGTAAAAAAGATAAATTCTGTAGATTAAGGGTGGAATGACATTATTGAACTGTCATGAAAATATTAAACTCTGGTGTATTTACATGTGTATTTAATGTGTGGTAGGTAGAATCATGCTCCCCCAAAGATGTCTACGTCCTAATCCCCAGAACCTGTGAATATGTTGGGTTAAATGGCAAAGGCGAATAAGGTGGCAGGTGGAATTAAGGTACTAATCCTCTGACCTTGAAATAGGGAGATTAGTCTGGGTTCTCCAGGTGGGCCCCATGTAATCACAAGGGTCCTTAAAAGTGGAAGAAGGAATTGGAAGTGTGCGAGTCAGAAGGAAATGTGAAATACAGGGGAACAGTCAGAAAGAGATGCAACATTTCTGGCTGTGAAGATGGCGGAAAGAGCTCCAAGCCCAGGAATGTGGGGAGCCTCTGGAAGCTAGAAAAGGCCAGGGAACAGATTCTCCCCTAGAACCTCCAACGCAGCCTGCCAACACCGTGATTTTAGCCCTTGAGATCCATGTCAGACCTCTGACCTACAGAGCTGTAAATCATAAATCTGTGTTGTTTAAGTAGCTAAGTTTGTGGTAATGTGTTATAGCAGCAACCAACAACTAATATACTCTGGCTAACTAATTTTTGGTCATCTTTATTTTGGAAATACTTTTCTAGTTTATTTTGGTAATCTTTATTTTGGAGGTACTTTGCTAGTCTGTTTGTAATTTCAATAAAATACCAAAATAACTTTTAAAATCTTGGCTAATGATATACTATTTCAAAGTTACAAATCCCTTCTAAGAGTGACTTACTTAACATGTTTGATGCTAACATTTTCCCACATTTTCATATTGTGTCTACTAGCAGTAAAAAAGAGGTATATTAAATGCTGTGGTGTATGAAAGTAACACTCATATTCTTTTGTAATGGGGACAATCACCTGGATGTACTACATAAGCCACACGTCCAATAGTGTGTTGTGTTGTGCCTGCTTTGTTTTGTTTTCTGCTTGAAGAGTTAGAGAGTAATGAGCTCAGACAAGGGGCTTTGCGTTACCTCGATAGCCACACAAAACAGTAGTTTTTAATTGATCTTGACAGCCCTTTCCTGCTTGGAAGCCTCTGTGGTTTTGCGTAACCCCTGTCATTTAATTGATACTGTTGGAAGTGATCCCCTTGATGTGTTACTGTGACCAAGAAGGCATCAGCTCTTCGCTTTGTGTTCACAAGCAGACGTGATGACAGCCTGCAGCAGGCTGCTGTGACTGATTTGCATAAAAGTGCTGCTCCGTACTTCCAGCTCCAGGTGAGCTGTCCAGGCACCTACCTGGCGTTTGTGTATTACCATCCTCCTTGCATCTCCTTACGCATTGTAATTATTTCCACATCAGTCCAGGACTGCAAGGAATAACTTTTTCTCAGGATTGGCAGCCTATAGCTCTGTGACATATCAACGCATTATGTTTATCCTAAACTGTGTTAGGGGACGGGGCAGGGTGGGGCAAGAATTCCTTAAATAGAGAGACAAGACCAAATTGTGAAAAAAGGACATTTCAGTACAATGAGAGTAAAAAGTAAAGAAGACCTTTAAATAGTTGCTATATTTTGGGAAGGCATCAAAACAGAAGATTTTAAGGGAGGAGATATTATTTTTAAGGGAGGGTGTTTTTGTTTTGTTTAGTTTTTAATTCGGTTGTATAATGAATGTAACTGCATATAAATTAGCATGACATTTAAACGCCAACAATAAATTGGAGGTGCATTTCCTGTGTGATGACAACATTTAAAGTCTTTCTAACCTTATGTGTTATAAGTGATGAGAGAATTATGGCAAAAATGAAAACATATGCCCTTGTCCTTTTCTGATTTTAGAAGAAATTTCTCTCTCACATTTTGGCCATATGAGGTGTTATATGAATATTAGTACAAGGGCTGACTTTTCTTACTGTAGTAAAATATACATTACATAACATAAAATTTACCACTTTAACCATTTTTAAATGTAGTTTAGTGGCTTTAAGCACATTCACATTGTTGTGCAACCATCACCACCATCCATCCTCAGAACTTTTTTATCTTCAAGACTGACTTTTTTGTTAGGCAAGTTTAATTCCCCCACCTGGGACCTGGATTTCTTTTACTTTTCACATTATCTTTATTTCACGCCCTTCTAATCTCAACATTTCCTCCAGGCTTAAAAGATCCTCAGTTTAGAAGTCCAGTATCAGGGAGGATTAGGTGACCAAATGGTCAGGCAAGTTGTGTTTTACTTCATCTCCAAAGTAAAGAAATAACCGTGGGTGGCTTCTGGTTTCATCCTAGGAACACCATCATTTGAAAGGTCTTCCAAGAAACTATTAATTCAGGGTCACCCTGGCGACTTGAATTTCTGGGATGTGTGCCTTCACAGTCTTGAACCAAGGGACCAGGGAAAAGCCCCAGGGCCTTTTCTAGTGTATAGGAGAGCCCAAGACCAAGCTTGTGTGGGATCAGCCCAGCCCAGGAAAGAAGAGCGGCCCAGATCAGGAGGCATTCACCTTAATTTTCCAAGGACTTTCCCACCAATGAATTTCAGATGGAAATATTTGTTATTGTTATATGTCAGATGATTTTCTCATATTGGAGATCAAAGAGAGATCACTTTAATTTTGTCCAAGCTGGTCTGGGGAGGAAAAACATCTAACTTCTGAGTACTCTGAAAATATTGGGAATTTCACATTAAAGAAATGTTTTTTAATTGATAACTAAATATGTGAAAACCTATACAAATATGAATAAAGGGATGACTAATTCAGAATTAGTATCAGTTTTAGGTTAAATGGCAAGTTCCTACAGCCGTGTGATTCTTTTTACGAGAATGTTTTTCACACTGCTGAAGACTAGTTACTGTGTAAAATTTAAAAATATAATCTATACTTTTATGGATCTAAAACATGAACAGTCTACTGGGTTGCTTTTCATAAGTTGAATATTGTTTCATTACCTCGGTATTACTATATTTAGGGATACTTTTCTCTATAGGCATTCAGTTTCCTTCCAATCCTATTTTTGTCACAATGTTTGATTTATAGTCTGACACAAAATTAAGTGGTTCCAAATTGTACAATCACTTCTATATTATTTATTCAAAATAGTTGGGTCTTCCCTTAATCCACTTTGGTTTTAATCCTGCCATACTCCTGTAGGCCAAGAAAATGAAAACTTATCTGGATTACACTTATGCTTAACGTCAACATGGTTTATAAGTAATGGAAAAACCACTCACTCGCACATTCAACAGCCCCGAGACCAAAGTGCTCTGTAGAACAGCCAGGAGTGTGTGCCACGTGTCTGCCCTTGGAGATGAGAGAATGTGTTTGAGGAAACGAGAGCTCTGTGTGGACTGAGTGTGGTTCAACACCGGTGTGGATGAGTGGACTACACGTGGGATGTCCAAGTTATATTCCTAAAAATAGGAATGTCTCTGGAAAAAAAGACCATTCTCTGCTTAAAAACCAAATTTCTGTATGTAGTCGATCTATTGGTCTTCATAGTCATGTCATCAGGTCTTACATTGTTAAGTCATTTTGCTGCCACCACTGTCAGTTATTTGTAATGATTCTTGGAAAGTTTAGTCAAGAGAATTTCCTAAAATTAAAAAAATGTGTGCTTAAAATATTTTCAACTTAGTCTAGATGGGTGGTAAAACTTATTTCTGTACAAGTAGTTTATTTAAACTAGGAATGTGTTCTAAGAAGGTTTCCTGAAGTACAGAAATATTTTCTCCATTGAAATAGCCTGTTTGTAAGCAAAGAATGTTTTCTTCTTCCTAACCTATGAAACCTCAGACGGAACATCTAAACAGAACCAAATAGAGGTCGGTAGTTACAACTGAATATCAGCATAGCAGTTTATAGTTTTGTTTTGCTGCCCACAGAAGTTTGAAAAGGTCAAGTGAGGGTCAGAGCAGGAAGGCTAGAGTGCTCTATGGGCAGGGTCACAGCTGTACTTCATTGTGACTTATCCATCAAGAATTTCATAAGAACTGACACAAAAGCCTGAGACTTTCCTGGCCCCACTTCTTGTTATCACTGCCATCCCCAAAGACAAGATCTGGGAAACAACTTGGGAACTACTTCCAGTGCCTGTCCAATCTTGGCTTCTGTCCACTGCTCAGCACGTACACGGACTTCCTTTGGGTGCTGGCTTCTCTGTCGACTATGCTTCCTGGGAAGAACCAGGGCTAAGTGAAGAGAAGCAGCTGGTGCAAACTGATGACTGGGGCGAAGGCCTGAAAAGCTGCTTGAATGTTCTGGAACTTTCAGTATGTGATTCCCAGTAGACATATTGATGACTCCCTTAAATAAAAAAGGAGCAGAGATGAGATGATGCGTGGTGAAAATGATATTTGTTATAAAATATTCATATCATTGTAGGTAAATAGGAAAGATGAATATTTGTATCTCTCTTATCAGAAGCTACCTTTAGCTATAATTAAACATGCTGGATAGATTAAAAGAAAAACTCAGCACTGGTGCATTTTCGATCTATGTTTAATTTGTTAATCGGCAAATGGTAAATGAGAAAAATTAATTTTTCCACTTGGTTTATATTTCACAAGGTAATAATGGAACCCTTCAATCTGCTTGTGAGACCAGTGATATTAGTAGTTGCATTTCTGGCTGTCCCTCCTGTATGTCTTTATAAGTGCAAGCAAATTGAAAGATACTCTATATACTGTACAGGAAAGGAAATGCCACATGATTCTCTTTTTAGAGCAGGGAGTAAAGTGGCTTTTTCCCTTTGAAAATTGTGGCACCACTATCTGTGGTGATGGACAAGAGTTTAAAATTTCCAATCCTTTGCAGACAGGGACTTTTGTAAAATACAGTAAAAGTGTTACACTGAGATCAAATTGCTACAAAAGTTTCTAAACACTTCTGCTCAATTCCTATAAGTATTCTTGCAGACTAGCAACAAAGAGTTCGCAATGTGACACTGGTCTATAGAGCACACTTTGGTAGCACTGAAATACGAGTTTCAGGTAAGAATCAATAGATTCCAATGGTATTTATCTGGGGGTTTGGGATTTTGCCCAGAGTGGGAGGGCAGTGTTTTTGGTTTTTTTTGTTTTGTTATTCCTGGTCCAACCAAGGCCGCTGCACGGAGTTGTGTGGTGTGTGCCTTGCTCAGGGCACCTGACTGAGGAAGTGAATAGGGGCTGGGATCTCCCCTCCAAGCGATGGCCCCAGAGGAAGGGGATGTCAATTTCCCCAGAGAAATTTCCCCAGAGGAAGGGGTGTCTTTTTCTACCAACAAGGCTCCGTCCACTAGCCGAGTCCTGCACCAGTGGGGTCCCCTTCTCCTAGCTTGCATAAAGGCCTGCTTGGCAGAGGTCCTTGGGTCAGCCTTGAGATTGCACCACTTACATTTGCAGTAAGATGCTACTTTTTTGAGAAGGCTTTCATAGGTTTCTACATTCTCTTAGCAGAAATCAACAAGAACCTCATTCTGATTTCAGTTCTTTGTGCTTAAAACTCTTCGTCACGTTTTATTTCTTCACTGGAGTTCAAGCTCATAGTGCTCATACAAATATCAAGTGAATTCCAAACTGCAAGTTGATAGCGAGAGCCAAGCTCAGCTGTTACTTCTTATTTTTTATTGTTTTATTTTTTTGTGAGGCAGATCAGCCCTGAGCTAACATCCATGCTAATCCTCCTCTTTTTGCTGAGGAAGACCGGCTCTGAGCTAACATCTATTGCCTATCCTCCTCCTTTTTTTATTCCCCAAAGCCCCAGTAGATAGTTGTATGTCATAGTTGCACATCCTTCTAGTTGCTGCATGTGGGACGTGGGCTCAGCATGGCCGGAGAAGTGGTGCGTCGGTGTGCACCCGGGATGCGAACCTGGGCTTCCAGTAGCGGAGCGCGCGCACCTAACCGCTAAGCCACGGGGCGGACCCACAGCTGTTACTTCTTAAAGAAGCAAAGATTCTAATACGGTCATGCTCTGCTTAAGGACAGGGATGTGTTCTGAGAAGCGTGCCATTAGGCGATTTCGTCGTCGTGTGAACATGATAGAGTATACTTACACAAACCTGGATGGTATAGCCTACTACACACCTAGGCTATATGGTACTAATCTTATGAGACCACTGTCATATATGTGGTCCGTTGTTGATTGAAACATCATTATGTGGTGCATGACTGTAGTGTGATTACTTTCCCCTGAAATTTCTTTTATTGATCCAGGACTTGAGGAGAGCAAAGTTTTAGATGTAGTCCTGGGGAGAGAAGCTTCCTGAAGTTATTGATACCCTGACATATTCATCAAGTCAGTGTGACCAAGGGAATGGCCACGATAGACATTAGACATCAAACCAAGTTTTGCTAACATTGTTAACCTCTAGGGAGGTTAAAATTAACCAAGGACATGGGGTTGGAGAGGATGTGGAGAGAAGGGAACCCTCTTACACTGCTGGTGGGAGTGCAGACTGATGCAGCCTCTATGGAAAACAGTATGGAATTTTCTCAAAAAATTAAAAATAGAAATACCATACAATCCAGCTATCCCACTACTGGGTATTTATCCAAAGAACTTGAAATCAACAACGCAAAGAGACTTATGCACCCATGTGTCCATTGCAGCATTGTTCACAATGGCCAAGACATGGAAGCAACCCAAGTGCCCATCAACTGATGAATGGATAAAGAAGATGCGGTGTATATATACAATGGAATACTACTCAGCCATAAAAAAAGACAAAATCATCCCATTTGCAACAACATGGATGGACCTTGAGGGTATGAGGTTAAGTGAAATAAGCCAGACAGAGAAAGACAAACACCACATGATTTCACTCATATGAGGAAGATGAACAAACACATGGACAAAGAGAACAGATTAGTGGTTGCCAGAGGGGCAGGGGGTGGGGGGTGGGCAAAAGGGGTAAAGGGGCTTATATATATGGTGACAGATAAAAATTAGACTATTGGTGGTGAGCACAATGCGGTCTATACAGAAATGGATAAATAATAATGTACACCTGAAAGTTCACAATGTTATAAACTATTATAATCTCAATAAAATAATTTAAAAGCAAAAAGCAAAAAAAAAATTAACCAAGGACATTGGGTTCACCCAGAAACAGGTTCTTAAACAAATACAGCTCATGAAAGAACGTTATTTAGCAGGGTCACGGACTCCTAAGAATGAACAGGAGCTTAAGATGTCCGAGGAACACACATGCCATATTCCACTGCCCATCGAAGAGGCCTGACCCCGGCCTGGGCTCTGCAGAGTCTCCTTGCAGGTCCCAGGTTGGAGACAGCCATATAGGGTGAGGCTGGTGTGGCAAACAGGAAACAAGGGCGTGGGCAGCCTGAATCCGTACAGCCATGGCAGGCACACTTGAGTCCATCTCAGATGTTTATCTAAGTCAGAAACAGATGGACATGCCCAAGGTACACAGCTGAAATCACGAAAAATGAAGGCCTGGAAGCTTATCACCAACACAGAGGAAAATACCTTTGGCGGCAAGTGGGATAGGAGGGAGTTCTTAAACAACAGGCAGCATGGAGTGGTCTCCTCTCCATCACTCCTCGGTCCCTGATGGCCTTCACACCCCTGAAAGACAAACCCTCTGCTGGGCCTTTGCAGGTCTCCTAGACAGCGAGCTGAAGAGGAGACACGGGCTAATGCCTACATTAAGGAAGAGCTTTGAGCACATCCATGAACTCCAATTCTGTATGGGTTTTATTGTGAACGACAAATGTTTACAAGTTTAAGATGCTGTTTTATAGTTAGTATGAATTATTGCCTAAGCCTAAGTCAGTCTTGCCAGAAATGCAAGAAATGTGAGCTGCTAACATACTTTGGGTTCTGTTCAGCAGTTTAGGTTGTGAGGACAGAAAACGACTTAAGTGAGTTTGATAGGGAGAATCTCACAGAGCAACAGGGCTGGAAGTACAGCCGGTCCTCCTGGAAGTTGCCTGGGACTCAGAGAGCCAAGAATTAAGCTTTCCAGCTGTGTCTCTCATGGTCCACGTGAGAGATGCTCTCATCGCTCAATAGGTCCCTGCCTCACTTGGTACACGTTCTCTTTCCCTTCCTCTTTCTGCCTCTCTCTACCTTATCCCCCACCCTTCATCCTCCTGGTGCATAAGGCTGCTCCTGCAGTGAAGGAAACTGCGTCTTAGTTCACCAGTTCAAGTTTCTGAGAAGTAGAATCTGATTGGCTCAGCCCACCTACGGCCCTTGAACCACATGCCCAACTCTATCCAATCATCTGCGGCCAAGGCATGGGGATGGGGTGCCTGCAGCATAGAGTCCAAGTTTCTGGGAAGGGGGCAGAGCAAGGCGTGCCTCAAACCATATCTAATACACATGGAGATTTTCACAGCTCAGGAATATACGAGTGACTTTCCGTGATGGAAGAAGAATCTACTTCAGATCACCACATAATTAAGGTTGGTCATCATCCAATTAGCATCCTTCCTGATAGAAATGTTAACCAGTTTATTGGAGAGGAACAGAGACAAATGCAGGGTGGCACCAAAGTGTTAGGGTAGCAGTCAGACAAGGTTGCCCACGTGAAGTGGTTTTCTCAGTGGTCAGGGCAGAGGATAGAAAAAAAAAAGTTACAGGCGCCAGAGTAATTCCCTTTGTGTGCAGGTTTGTTGCTATTGACCTGTTTAAATAGCTGAAAAGATACACATGTGCTCTTTTTAAAATGCAGGCCCTGTGAGCTTTCCTGCAGCATTTTGATGGAAAGTGGATTACAGGTCTTTGTTCTCTACATGTTACCTAGCTGCGTTTTGAGCCACACTTTTAGCCTGCAATGCTGTAAAGTGTTGTGGCTCCAGGACTTGAACTTCACGTTGCAAAGATTGGCTTTGGCATTGTCTGCTTCCTCCAGGTTCCATGACGACTTCCTTAATTTGTTCTCTTTATGCCACGGGTCATAAATTCTTACCGGCAGTGGAAATTGGCTCCTCCACTCTTGAGCATAAGCACGAAGGTCAAATCTGATTGTCCGAAACCTCATGCACAGAATTCCCAACAGCCCCATCACAGGTTCATTTCATGTTTACTGTAAGAGATATTGTTTTTCCTCTGCCTATTATGACTTCTACAGGATGTTATATTTGTTAAGATACAACCTGGGGCCAGGGAACAGAGTGCCCAGACCCTTAGGAGGGTAAACTTGGTGGCTTTTCCTGTGGGTCGGATTGCATTTGTAGTTTTCTAGACACTGAAGTAAATAAAAACAGTGGGAAATCTTCGGAGGACCTCATGGTGGATATCAGAAAAGATAGTTTGGTATTGTAAATGGATAAGCCACTAAATCTATTTCTGGACCAACCTGTGTTGGAGACATTAAACTTACCTATATTTCAAAGTTTAACAATGCTACTAAACTAATCCAAAGGTAGAGTTTTGGCTTAAAAAAAAAATACAGAGAAGAGGAAATATTTCTTACATGCTAACAATCAGCAATACCTAGTGGAATGGGTAAATGTGTTGAACAATGCTATAAAAATCACAATAACAAAAGCAGTCAGACTTAGAGCTTCATTCTAATAACCTCAGTCACCACGTTGAATATCCATGTGGGAGGAAGAAGCAAGTACCTTATCAAA
Organism: Diceros bicornis minor; assembly: GCF_020826845.1. Lineage (NCBI taxonomy): Eukaryota > Metazoa > Chordata > Mammalia > Perissodactyla > Rhinocerotidae > Diceros > Diceros bicornis. Next base: position 49,985,188 of record NC_080759.1, on the reverse strand, counting down.
TAGATATGGTTGGTGCTGTACCCATTGTTACTTACTATTATTCATAGTTACTTACTCCAGCTTAGGAAGAGAAGTAAATAAATATGGTGAAATAATTTCAAATGGTTCCAAATCCATCTTCTTTACTTTACTCCTAAACTACCTCCAGGTAATGAGATTTTTGAAGTTGATTATTGTGTTGAACAAGGGGCAGTGGTGGAACATTGTAACCAAAGTCATTTTCAAATGGATGAAACATTTAGGCTTCTTCAGATATGAACTGGAAAGGTACCTCTCCACATAAAACCATTTAAGAGGTTTATAATGTTCAGGAATGTAAGCAAAGACATGATAAGGGAAAATCTCTTCAAAACTGTAATGATGCCTCGAAGTTCCTATATGTAGGCTAATGGTCCTAAGGAGATGCATAGTTAGATTAATGTAATCTTTAGTGCCACTGTACCCCAACAGGGACCAGAAAGTTCAGCATCATCTATGTGTTAGGCCAGAAAGCTGTCAAATCCTTGTATAGGGAGAGAATCAAGTATCACACTGAATTGCTGACCTTGTGATTAATTATCAACTCTATCTGACAGCTACTTTTCTTTATAGGAGTGTTCTAACTATTTCTTGGTGTCCAGCCATACATTTGGTCCTTCTATGCAACTGTGGCCAACCTCACATTCCACAGTCCCTCCCAACTCTTTGGTCTCAAGCTTTACCATAGTGGAGAAAGGATACTATGAATCTCTTGCCAAGGTCAAGCCAGGGAATTTCCACATTATGCCTTCAAGAGAACCAACTTCCAAAGTGACTCTTTAAGAGACTCAGAGAGTCACACCTTAGTAGTAGAGCTAAACCAGCTGAAAATAGAATCTATTCCAGACCTACTCTTAAGGACTTTAAAAAGAAATCATGAAAGGTTCAAATCAATCTGATCTTCCAGTAACTTAACTGCCTTCCAGAACAAAGCTAACACTCTTTAAAGGAAGATAGCAAAGTTCAGATACTCAATAACCTAACAACTGAATGTTCAGCATCCAGCAAAAAATTGCTAGACATGCCAAGAAGCAGGAAAATGTCACCCATAGCCAGGAGAAAAAGAGTCAATAGAAAAAGACTCACCATGGCATAGATGATGGAATTAGTACACAGACTTTGAAATAGCTATTACAAATATGCTATGTTTAAGGATCTTTAAAATAACATGAATATAAATCAGGGGAGATATTGAAGATATAAAAAAGAACCAAGTGGAAACTTCTAAAGATGAAAAACAAAATATCTGAAATGAAAAAATACACTGGCTGGGATTAATTGCAGTTTAGACATGGAAAAAGAAAATATCAGCAAACTTGAAGATGTAGCAACAGAAACTATTCAATCTGAAACACAGAGAGAAAAAAGATGGAAAAAAATAAATGAGGCCTTAGTGACCTGGGGGCATATCAAGTGGCTTATTATACGTGTAGTTGGAGTCCTACAAAAGTGTGTGTTTGTGGGAGGAGTGTGGGGGACATAGAAAAATATTTGAAGAAATAATGGCTGAAAAAATTTCCAAGTTTAGTGAAAACTGTGAACCCACAGATCCAAGAACTTTAATGAACCCCAAATAGGATAAACATACACATACGCACTAAAAAATCACATCGAAGCACATCATAATCAGATTTCTGAAAATAGTGATAAACAGAAAAATCTTAAATCAGCCAGAGAAAAAAGACACATAATGTACAGAGGAATAAAGATATGAAAGAGAGAGATTTCTTTTCTGAAATGACGCAAGTCGGAAAACAATGGTATGACATCTTTAAATTGCAGAATGAAAAAAAATACTGTTAACATGGAATTCTATACCCAGCAAAAATCTCCTCTAAAAAATCTCACCTTAAGGTGAAATAAAGGCTTTTTAAGATAAACAAAAGCTGAGAGACTTTGTCATTTAACATCACTATAGGTAATGTTGAAGGAAGTTCTTTAGGCAGAAGAAAAATAAAACTAGATGTAAACTTGGATCTAGAATGAAGAGCACAAGAAATTGTAAATATGTAGGCAAGTATGAAAGTATTTTTATTCTCATTTTAAAATTTCTTCTAAAAGTAATTGACTATTAAAGCAAAAATAGGGCCGGCCCCGTGGCTTAGTGGTTAAGTGCGCGTGCTCCACTGCTGGCGGCCCGGGGTTCGGATCCTGGGCACGCACCGACGCACCGCTTCTCCGGCCATGCTGAGGCCGCGTCCCACATACAGCAACTAGAAGGATGTGCAACTGTGACATACAACTATCTACTGGGGCTTTGGGGGGAAAAAATTATAAAGCAAAAATAACTAATGTGTTGTGGGGTTCATAACTTATGCAGAACTAAATGTATGACAACAGTAGCACAAAGGATGTAAGGGGAAAGTGGAAGTAAACTGTTATAAGGTTATTACATAACGTTCAAATATTGTTATTCAAAGTAGACTTGGTAAGTTAAGGATATTTATTATAAATATTAGCACAACCACTAAAAACTAAAATGTGGAGTATAACTAACAAACCAATAGCAGGAAATAAGAAAAAAAATGAACAGAGAACAGATGGAATGAATAGAGAATAAATAGCAAGATAGGCAATTTAATCCCAACCATTAAATGTAAATGGTTATAAACCCTCCAATTAAAAAGAACGAATTAGATCCAGCCGACTGGAGGGAATTTCATGATGTGTCCTGAAGTGGAAAAAGTAATACATAGAGTTGTGTATAAAGTATGATTCAATTTGATTCAATGCTTAGGAAGCAACTAAAACCTCACCATACCTACATCTCTTGATAGCTAGCTAGCTAGCTAGATGATATAGATACATGATAGTTTGAGAATGGAGAAAGTGTAGAAGAATAAATATTGAGATATTAGCCTTATTTATCTATGGATGGTGGGAGGGGGAGGTGAGAAAAAAAGGAGACTGGCAAAATGGAAACATATGTTTGACAAAATGTTAACACAGTGTTAAATATAATCTATGACAATGTTATTGATGATAAAAATGAGTTCTGAACATAGACCAGGACTTGAAAGTGACATGAACAAATGAAAACATTGAATTGACTTAGAATGAGATTGTGGTTAATTTTATCCTTAGATTTTGGAACTTCAATACAGTTTCTATGACAAAATATTAAAATTAAAAAACAAAAATATGAGGTTTGAAGATACAGAAAATTATGACCCAAGTTCCTTTTATATAGTGTTTTATAGTGTTCTTCGAATCTTTAATTTTGTGGAGGTAAAACAAAGAGTTCTTCTGCAATAATTCTCCCAAGGCAGTTCCAGCCCTATAAATATTTTAGCATTTTATCCAGTATTAGCACACAACACAGGCTGTTGTTTAAGTAGTCACTAAACATGGCAAGAGACTCCACCAGAAGTGAGAAATGAGTCGGTCAGTGTTCTTTGACTGACTTTGGCTGACTTAAAGGAAAGAAAATTATTGGGAAGACAGAAAATTAGTCTTGGAATTGAGGCAGCCCCAGCAGGGAGGAAGCAGGAACTCCAGAGATGGTCCACAGCAGGAGCAGTCTGGTGAGGGTGCTTCCACTGGAATGAATGAATTCCAGTCTTACTTCAAACTTATGTCACAGGTTTAATTGTCAAAGTCCCAGAAGAGAGCTCCAGACTCATCACGTGCCCACTCTCTGAGTACACCAGGACCGACTGCGAGGTGCTCAGGACCCCTTAAGATCTCGGTAGCAGGAGGACTGCTTCCTGTAATCACGGTTCCACCAAGATGACATGCACATAGAGAGGAAAGGTTATTTCCGGAAAGAATTCGAGGTCTTCTTAGAAACAGTTGATGGACATTGGGTAACCAAAACATCCCTTTCTTGGTCCTGGAAAATGGAAAAGGAGCCACAGCGAGAAATGTGTACAGGGTTGAGTGTCACACCCGGAATACAGGGTCTACCTGCAGCACATAGTCCAACTGCATTCCTGAGTCTGGGGTCCAAACTGAGGAGGGCAAGATTTGCAAATGCTTTTGTTCTGTGTATCTGTGAGAATTGAATTTATGGTCCTAAACCTAATATAATAGACATAATATGGCTTGCCTTTAGCCTGAAGGAAGTTGATATAGTAGTTTCTGTTGGTGGCTTTTTTATAGGTATTTATAAGTATTATATGATTTTTTTCAATACAAATTTCATTTTCAGTCTCACATCTCAAGTGTTCCCATAAGAATATATTAATAATTATTATAAGTTTTTTTTCTGATGGGGCTCTAAAACTGACCAGAAAGAAAATACATTAATAAATTTGGGAAAGAAGATGTTCTAAATGCAATAAATGTTGTTGAGTGATATGAAATGATATGGCACATTTAAGGCTTGGAGAAGAATATAGGCAGATGGGCAAGTTGGAGAAATCATTAAGGGAAAGAAGCAGACTGTTGAAATTCTGGGCACCATGAAAGGAAAATAGCTGTCTTTCGGATGGGCTCATAGTTGAAGAAATCAACAAATTAATCACTGAAGGAGAAGGTAAAGATTAAATGAAAGAATCACTACGGAATGGAAATGGGAAGCTTTTGCTTTTTGAAACATTTGGACTCAAGATCCATTTCCCAATTTCTCAGAATGTTAGGGGCTGCTGTTTGTGCCTGTTCAGAATGATGCACTTTCTTTCCTCAGGAAAAGAAGTACTATTTACGACTTTTGTGTTAATGAACCCCAGGGCTTCTACGGAAATGTACTCTGACCTCTTACACAACATTTTTATTTATGCCAGGGCAAAGGAAATAATGGACATTGAGAGTTCAAATGGCTGCCTTCCACTCTGTTCCCTTTAAAAGTCAATAATTATTTTTATATTATTTTTTTCTTCTTGAGGAAGTAACATCTGGCTTTATGGAATTTGGCAGAGTTAAGCATCCTGTGCTAGTTATTTAGATATTTAAATATGAGTAATATTGATAAATGGCAACTAAACTTGAACCATTTGAGTAAGAATGAGATTGATGAGAGTGTGATGAAATGGAACCATACACACTTAGTCAGATCTTTGTAGATCATCTTGTCCACCTCCCCCACCACAATTATACAAATGAAAACATGAAGTTACATGATTTGATGCAATTTTGCTGTTCAAAAATGTGTGGGACTTTTCCATATAATTTATTACTTTGAAGTGTTAAATCTTAGAGAATTCCTTTATAAAGTGTGATATGAGGTTAAAATTAACATCCATCTTACAGGTAAATTCTGTTATGACAGGATTGATCATATAGAAATATATGTAGGGGACATATATCTGCAATTATGTGCTGAAGTTCATCTTTGGCCTAAATTTAGAAAGATGAAGGATTAGACACATAGCATTTAATCCTTTCCTCATCCTTAGAAATGGGCCCATTTCCAGGCCAGATCCAGGATGATGTCTTAGAAATTTGCGCCTATCTGAAGTATGCTTAGGAAGACGATTCTTGACATGAAGGCTCTTAACAGAATTAATCTTAAGCCTGAGTATATCCAGAACACTAGTCTGGGATTCTAGTGTCATGGGATAGTATGTGCTCCAAGAATAAAATAAATTGCTTGCTAGTGCAATGGGATGACTTGTTCAAGAATTCAATAGTAAAAATACCTTTCATGAATACAAGTCACATGAGTTATTCACATATGTTTTCTTAGTTTATCATGCATGTGTAATTATTCACAAGTTTTGGATAAAGAAATGAAGCTAATAGAGGCAAATGACTTGTCTAAGATTTCATGCTGAGTGAGTGCCTGGCACGTAATAATCAATATATTTTGCCAAATGGATTAAGGTAGTGTAGCAGAACTTTTTCACTCCTGGGAAAGTGCTCAGAAAATGTACGTTTAAAGACAATCATGACTCCTATAACATATGACAGTATTGAAAAGAAGAAAAGCGTAATAGAAATGTCACTTTTAGAAAACTTTTGCTGGACTTGAGTAGCCTTTTCTACCTACGTTTGGAAAGATGGCTGTTGCTGGGGGAGCTGTCCCTGGTGCTGAACCTGCTATGCTAGGTCAGAGGATGGCACTCACCAATTTTTGTACATATTTTTTTCTGGGCGTCTATTACCAATGACAATACTATTAATAAAAATGATATTTATAAAATATTTTTTCCTTTTTAAATATTTTAAGGACTATTTTTAAAATCACAGCTTTTTGAGTTATTTATATACCGTTAAATTTACCTTTTTAAATTGTACAATCCAGTAGATTTTAGTATATTCACAAAGTTCTGCAATTACTACCACTATGTAATTTTAGAACATTTTTATTACCGCAAAAAGAAACCCATCCTCTCAGCCTCTGGCAACCAGCAAGCTACCTCATATCCCTATAGATTTGCCTATTCTGGACTTTTCATACAAAGGGAATCATAGGATATGTGACCTTTTGTGACTGGCATCTTTCACGTAGCATAATGTTTTCAAGGCTTATCCATGTTGTAATATGTATCAGTAGTTATTACTTTTTATCAACAAACAATAATCTATTGTATGGATATACCACATTTTATTCATCTTTTCATCAGTCAATGAACACTTAAATTGTTAACACTTTTTGGCTATGCTGCTATGAACATTCATGCACAATTTTTTTGTGTGGACATATGCTTTCAATTCTCTTGTGTACATACCTAGGAGTGGAATTGCTGAGTTATCTGATCTTTTTAATATTTTGAGAAACTGCTGAACACTTTTCCAAAGCAGCTGCACTATTTTACATCCCCACCAGCAATGTATGAGGATTCCAACTTCTCCACATCCTTGCCAACATTTGTTATTGTCTGTCTTCTTGACTTTAGTCATCCTAGTGGGTGTGAAATTGTATCTCATTGTGGTTTTGACTTGCACTAGCATTTCCCTAATGACTAAGGATGTTGAGCATCTTTTCACGTGCTTATTGGCCATTTATCTCATTTGCATTTTTTAAATCTCATTTGCCCATTTTTTAAAAGTTGGTTAGTTTTTTTTATGGTTGATGTGAAACAGTTCTTTACATATTCTGGATACAACTCTCTTTTCAAATTATCATTTGCAAATACTTTCTTTCTCTCTGGGTTGTCTTTCCACTTTCTTGATGGTGTAAAGGACTTTTTGCAACCCCATGATTCTTCTCTGATTCTTCCCAATCCTTCCCTCAGCAACTCTCCAAGGATTTGTTAATAGAATGTAATAAGAATTCCAATATCTATGCTCTGAGTAGCTCATTATGAAGCAGGGAATTCATTTACAACATAATTGTTGGGAAATATCATATGAAACAAAATTTTTAGTGGTTCTCTAGTAAAAGATTTGTTTGTGAAGCCGGTTGATGCAGAATATGTGACATCTGTTCCCTGCAGGAGAAGGGGCATACCTCAAATGCTGTACTTTTCTCATTATCCTGAGCCTATTCTCCCTTCAATAAAACCAACTCTGCTTGAAAATTATATCCAGAAAAAAAAGTAAATGGAAGCATAGAACTATTTTCTATCCTAACAAGTATTAAGCTCCTGTTTTCAAATTCTGTTCTTCAGCAAGAAAGTATATTCCTTTTACACAATCAGAGAGAGGTTAAACTATTTTTAAATTGGAAAACATTACCTTCTGCAAGAGTTTTTTTTTTTCCCCTTGGTGGAAAGCAGAATAAGAAGAATCTAGTGAGTTAACTGAGATCAGTTTTATGCCCTTAAAAAGTTCAAAATATAGTGTTTATCCAACACCTACATTGAGTTGAAAAAATATCTTCTAACTCTCACTGCCCTGAGCTGAAAATATATCTCCCCTATCTTGGCAGTTCTCCATTATGTGCTTCAGTTAAGGGAATGTTCTTCCTCTTGCTAAAATCAATAATTGCTATCAATATAATTGAAGAATCATTCAAACATTTAAAGTTTAATTTGTTCATAAGAGTAAATGATATTTATTAATATTTATTTTTTAATGCTTATTTTGTTGGACAGAGATGAGTGATATAATAGTTTCGCTTACAAGTATCTGAAATTCCCATTTAATTTACATACTCTTCACTGTGTTTCATCCTAGTGTCTTAAAGTCACAACAGTTAAGGTCATCTGAAGGACTTTTTATATTTTATCCAAATAATTATTGTGTAGATTTACTTTTTAAAATAAATACATAGCAGGAATTAGAAGACCTGAGTTCTATTTTTGATGTCACTGTGATCTCTAGAAGATGGTGAACTGCTGCTTTAATTTCCATCTTTTGAGGATGCTACATGAATGGTTAAGTAAAACTGGCTTTGAACTTTTCTCTGGTAGTGTCACTAGAATTACAGAAAAGAAAGAGATTTTTGTTTTGTTCAGCTTTGGGTTTTTTGTTGTTGGTTTGTTTGTTTTTTTAACCATTGTTCACTACTGGGTTATGGAGAACTCAGAGTCTACCACAAAAATCCTGATATAAGAGTCCCCTCAGTCAGGTCACCACTTTGGTCATTTCCTGCCCTACATAATGTCAGAGAGATGAGAGCATTGCAGAAGTGTGGGCTCTGTCAACCTCCACCCTCTCATTGGTCAAAAACTTCAGAGCAGACACAGAACTGATGAAGTTCACTTGGAGTTCACAAAGTTAAATTTTGGGAAAGACTCACTGGGAATTATTATGACACCTGGGGAACAAAATTTCCTATCACTGGTGGTCTAGATAATGTCATTCAGCTGGGATGTCTCTGGGACAACAATCATAAAGCACTGGATAATCAGGTAACAATTAGATACTCTGAAATTCTGCCAGAGCTAACTTCCATTGAAAGAACAAAGAGAAAAATTAAATTTCAGAAAGATTTTTTTTTACTTCAAATGAACCAAGCAAATATTTACTTGTTACTTACCGTATGCCAGGAAGTGGGCTAGGTGTGTGAACACAAAGATAGATGGTACAGTCTTTACTCAAAGCAGATCACATTACAATGGAGAGTCTAGTGGAAAACAAATACTGATAAAGCCGTTTTATACCTATCTATGTTTGGAACCAGTAGAGGTGGAGAAATTAGTTCTCACAGGCAACTGGAGAGTGGTAGCAGTTATAGTTTAAAAGGTAGGCTGGACCAAGTTGTAAAGAACCTGGAATGTCAATAATCATCAATTAATATAGTCAATAATATTCAATCATAGTCAATAATAGTCAACGGGGAACAATCATTTGAACTTTAAAAGAATGACTTGGACGGAAGCGTGGAAAATGGAATGAGATGGAGAAGAGACACCAGAGGCGGGAAGACCAAAGAGAGGGCTTAGTGACCAGTTGGACATAAGAGGCAAAGAAGAGAGAGGAATTTAATATAACTAGGCCTTTTCTGATAACCTGTGTAAAATGGCATATCTTGTCACTCACTATACCTTTACTCTGCTCTATTTTTCTTTCCATAGAACTTGCCACTAACACACACACACATGCACACGTGTGTGCGTATGTTAGCTATTGTCAATTTCACTAGTAGAATATAAGATTTATGAGGAAAGGGAAGTCGCTGTGTTTACTTATCCCCAGTGCCCACCACAAATATACTTTTGAAGGGATGAATGAAATGGCTTAAGTAAGAGAATAAGTAGAATGCAACATCATTAACTAAGATACGAAATATAGAAGGAAAGGCAGGTTTGTGAGAACTGGTGATGGATTTGGTTTGAGCCATGGCGATTATGAGGCGTCATCATGAATATATGGTCTGGAACTTGGTAAAGAAGACGGGGCTGGAGATGGACATTTGGAAGTCATGGCTGCTTAGGTATTGGTAAAAGAACGAATTTCTAATCAAGGAAATATGATATACTGTGTGTGGATCTCAGAGTTTTGTGTGACTTCTGGCCATCAGAACTGTCTTCTTCATTATCTGCCTCTGCTTTACAGAATTTGTAGGTAATGCTTTACAGCTGTTACGGCCGTTGGGAATGCTGTTCCTGTGGCCATGCCTGGTACACACCTGCCCAGCTATCCCTGTCCACTCTGTGAATGACTCCAGTTTACTTTGGAGGTGACAACTTATATATACATTTTCAATCCTTTAGATAGTTTTTTTTTTTTTTGGTGAGGAAGATTGGCCCTCAGCTAACATCCATTGCCACTCTTCCTCTTTTTGCTGAGGCAGATTAGCCCTGAGCTAACATCCATGCCCATCATCCTCTGCTTTGTATGTGGGATGCTGCCACAGCATGGCTTGCTGAGCGGTGCGTAGGTCCACACCTGAGATCCGAAACTGTGAACCCTGAAGCGGGCTGCAAAAGCGGAGTGCACGAACTTAACCACTATGCCATTGGGCCAGCCCCTAGATAGTTTTAATATTATCTGCTGAGCATGTGTGCTCTTTCATAAGCCACTTGAAATAACTAGTCCCTAAACACAACACACACACACACACACACATCCGTGCTAAATCATGTGATAAACCATGAAACTAACAATGAATACAACAGGAATAAGTAACTTGAAAACTCAAAAAAGATTAAATGGAAATGAAGATGTTCCACAGTTTAGTATTTAAGACCATTTAGCAGGCAGCCATGATGTTCCTTGTTATAGAGTGTCAACTAGTAGAGCTCATATGTTTTTGTTCTTTAAAATAACAAGGGCATAATGCCCTTGTAATAAGCACAACCCATGCCAGCTCTCTTCTTAAGACATTTCCCAATGTCACTTTTAGTTAAAAATTACCTGGAGGAGATAAGATAGCTCTCAATTTGACTGTCATTATGGATGTATCTTGAGTTCTCACATTTTTCACAGTGAGTTGATAGGTTTCATACATTTCATTAGAAAAATAAACTATAGTATAATTCACTCCATTGGTTTTTAAGCAAATCTGAATAATACAGTGTATTAAATATTACTGAGAGTTTGATATGGTGCATATCAAACATAATATTTGTTATTGGCTAAGACTATTTGTCATAGGCTAAGATTCATCTGTCATGATTCAAATTGAATGAATTATATTATTCAGTTATTAAGTATTTTCATTACATTTTATTTAAAGTGTAATTATTGATTATATGAATATCAAAATATACTTTCCCAGTGACCTTCATAGGTTATGCTCCTTTCAGGAAATGTTGCCACTGTAGGATAGCCGCCTCTATACTTGGAGCAGAAGTAGTTCTGAACCTTCTACAAATGTCAAATAATTACTGTATCAGATACCCTCTGACTGCCTCCTTTCTTCTAAAGGCACCACTCAGCTCCTAGGCTGTGCTCCCCCCACCACTTTTGCTGCATTTGTCAGGCTGGCTGAAGTCTGGGTTGAAGGCCCAGGCTTGATGTCTAACATGCTGTGTCACTCCCCCAACTTCTGGGCTTGAATGAAATTCTACACCATGCAGAATGGAATCCAGCCTCCTGAGTGGCCACTGAAGGGCTTGATGATGCCACTCGGCAATGTGAGTGAGTTAGCTTTCCATGGGTGAACCTTGACTAACAGGAAATAGGAGATGGGGGTAGGGGTGGGCGGTCAGGAGGATAGCGTCTTCCTCGCATGGAATACTCTGAGATACAATTCTTTCTTGCAGCCCTTCTGGAGGAGTCTACTGTGCCAAACATTGACCGGCCCTTTTTTTTTGGTGGTGGGGGGAGTTTTTTTGAGAAGTGGTAGCCGGCATAGTGACACATTACATCACTTTGCTTGACCTCTTTTCTTGCCTCAGTTCTTTTTTTTCCTCACACTCATTGTCTTGAGTTTTCACCTCCTGTTATGAACTGAATTGTGTCCGCCCCAAAAATTCATAGGCTAAGCTCTACCCTCAATGTGACTGTATTTGGAGATAGGACCCTTAGGGAGGTAATTAAGGTTAAATGAGGTTATAGGGATGGGACCCTAATCCAATAGAATTAGTAGTTTTATAAGACGAGGAAGAGACACCAGAGAGCTTTCTCCCTCTCCACGTGTGCTCAGAGGAAAGGCCATGTGAGGACATAATGAGAAGGTGCCATCTGCAAGCCGGGAAGAGTGCTCTCACCAGAAACCAATCCTGGCAGCACCTTGATCCCGGACTTCCAGCCTCCAGAACTGTGAGAAAATAAATTTCTATTGTTTGAGCAATGCAGCCTTGGTATTTTGTTATGGCAGCCTAGCAGACTAATACATCTCCCAAATCAAGTATAATGTTCTGCTTTCTTGAGGGCCTGCATTAAAACTATGACCGTAAAAAATTGTAGAAGGCAATCTTAATTTAAACTTTTAATCAATAAATTCCCTTTTTGTGTGCAAATTTCAGGAGATCAAAACTTGTCTGTACAGTATAAATCAAGATTGTCTAGGTCAGCATTCTCAAAGTGTGATCTGGAGACCCTTTCAGTGGATCTGGGAGGTCAAAATCAATTTCAAAATCAATTGTTAAATACTAAAACGTTCTGCATAGATTACATCATGTTAAAAAAAATACTAAAATGTTATTTGTATTTTTCATTCTCAATCTCTCATGAATGTATTGTGGAGTTTTCCAGAGTGTGATATTGCAGCTGTCTGACTGCAGAAGCAGATCCAAAAACCCAGCCTCATTCTATTAAGCCAGACATTAAAGAGATTTGTGAAAATGGAAACAATGCTACTCTTCTCACCATTTTTCTTTGTTTTGGAAAATATAGTTATTTTTGATTAAGATGTTGTTATGCTAATATATAATGAGTTTATTATTTTAAAAGAATTAGTACAGATTTTTTAAATTTCTCAATTTTAACATCTAAAATGGTAAATATCAATATATAGGACCCACATAAACAAAAGCCCATTGAGGTCTTATTTTAAAATGTAGGTTTTATTATTATTCATGTATGGTTAGGTCAACAGACCAGGAGACAACTGTCATTGAAAGGATAGTTTGTTCCCAAGAGAAGGGGGCATGCCAGGCCACACAGGGCCACGTGGGGAAGCACCAGAGTCTGTCAGGAGGCAGAAGGAGTGAGGGGAAAGCATGGGTGGGAGACTTTATTGTGGTTTCAGAAGGAAATGGGCAAGGCAGGGTAAACAGGTCTACGATTGAGTAGTCTGAATAATTTCAGCAGGCTCCAGGGTGTAGGTGCTGTGCTGGGTTGTCTGGTATCTGGCCCTGGGGTGATTAGGACAGGGAAATATCGGCTGGAAGTGTAAAAGCCCTATGAAAGTGGATAAAGGGAGTGGTTGTGGGAGACAGTGGCTTTGGACGGGTTAGTTTGCGTATGAAATGTGCGCTAACAGGGGAGTAGTTTGCTATCTCTAAGAATTAGCTGGACCTAGAAGGGGCAGTCTCTCCTGGGCCAGCAAGGTCCCAGATGCCAGAGCACCAAGAATACAGAAAGTAAGAAAATAGAGTGCATACAGGTCCTTAATAGTTTTTAAGAGTGGAAAGAATATAGGGATGTTCAGAGACCAAAAAGTTTGAGAACCACTGGGCGAGGTGATGCACGATAACAAAGAAGCCCCAATTCTCAATGTCTTAACACAGCAAAGAGATGGGATTTTTTTGCTCATGCAAAGTCTTCACACTTCTGAAAGGTGGCAAAGAATATTTTAACATTAAAACAAAAGGCCGTAATGTCTGAACAAAAATATATCATTTAAATATAATTGCCTTAGCTTAATGAGGAACTCCCTAGGTTATCCTTTTTTTTTTTGCATTTTTTTTGTGAATTAGTGAAATTTCATCACTACTTAGGAAGAGTTCAGGGACTGATGCTTGGAAATTTCTGTTGTCTAGATAATTATGGATGAAAATGATGTGAAGGGAAGGAAAGACTTCGGTTGGTTTATATGCTGAGAAAAAGAACCTGGCAGAGAGGGGAGAAGTTGAAAGAGACACTCGATGGAAATCCTGGAGGAGGTGAAAGGGTGAGGAAGGGAAAGGTCTGAAACAGGAGGACAGGCAGACAGACGTCTCTTCCTCATAAACTGGTTGGGAAGGAAGATGAGAGCATCCCCTTGAAGATAAGTGGGTTGGAGGAGGAGAGAAGCTGAGAGTCCACCCTTAATGGCACTGATTTTCTCTGTGAATCATAGGCAACTTCATTGCTAAGAGTGGGGAGGGCAGGGAATGATGAAGGGTTAAGTGGCCCATTGCAGGTTTGGGGAAGGGAGTGAATTAGGAACAAACAGAAGGTGATGGCGTATAACCGAAGGCCCAACTGACTTCAGACCTTAAATAGGAATAGCATGAAATGCAAGGTAGCCTGACTTTTCTAACCGTGCTTCTTAACTCTGGCCCTGAACAAAGGAGGGGTTGGGTCCAGCGTAGGGCACTGATGTTTACTGAAAGGCTAGGTAGTATGATGGTTAAGAACACAGCCTTTGAAACCAGCTGGCCTGGGTTAGAATCCTGACTCTGCCACCTTCTTTCCTGTTCAGTAAAATGGGGCCAATAATAGTCTTGTGGTGGTGTTTTAATGTGGGTAGTAATGGTTTTGTGGAGCTGTTCTGAGGACTAAATGACTTCATATATGCTGTGGATTTTCCATCCACAGCCTCTGCTGGGGGTTAAGGGCCCCACCTTGGTTTCATGCTTAGGTGAGTGTTGGATTCCTGAATAGGGACAAACCCAGCTCCTCTCCACTCCCACCCATTTCCTTTAAGGGCACGCCCTGCTCAGGCTCCTCTTCCACGGCCCTCACTATCTTCTCTGATTGTACACCTGGCTCTCCCCTGTTGTATTTCCAAACTATATTTTGGCATAATCGCTAAGCCCTACTTTCCTCAGGCCTTTAGTTTTGCATCTCAATTACCTATTTTAGAAGTAAACTATACCCTGCCTCTATTTGCATTTTTACTCTCATAATCCTAGTCTACCCATCCATCCACTTGCCCTCCAGATAAATACCTCTGGATCACAGGGAAAGGTCACATATGTGGAAGATGCAAAAGATAAAAGCATAAAAATGCATTTCAAAAACTTCTCCTTTCACCTATTACCTCTCTTAATTCTCCTATGAGTAGATGTTTCCATCCCCCTAAAATACCCAAGGCTGATGCTCAGAGGGATTAACAACAGGCTCAGGCTTACCAGGCTGTTTATCGTCAGAGTAGTAATTCGCTTCTATGCCTTTGCTCTGCCACCTCCGTGCTCTGCATTACTTGGAAGAAAGAGTCACAGTGGTCCCGCTGGGGGCCTGAGGGATGGTGACACCGCAGGACTAGGTGATGAGGGAGGTGTAGGTGTTGATGGAGAGTAGCTGCTTACTGTAAACAGCACAGGCAAGAAGAGACAGAGGGTCTGAGTGTGCAGAGAAGGGGGCTGACGAACAGGGAGAGAAGGCAGAAGAGAAGGAGTTGGAAGTCACACTGAAATTGATGAGCGAGTGGAAAGGGGAAAGGAGGGGTGACTTTTGATAGCGAGTGGGATGTAGAGTTAATGATTTTATGGGAGTTTACTTCCAGATGATGACAAGTCTAGGGTGTAGCCATTGGACTAAGTTGCTGACGAGAACACCACTGGTGTGGAGGACACTAAGAAGTGAGTTTCAGTTGTTTGAGTGAACGTTGAAACAAACAGATCTGGCGTCAGAGCCCTTTATACATGTTGGAGAGGGATCTTGGAGTTGCTAATGCGTAGGCAGGGGCCAGGGTAGCAGAGGCCCAGATCTAGTCCCCTGACTTGATCCACACTGGCTGTAGTTTGCAGTGAGAGCCTTGTTCCTCTGTGTACTATTCACAGTAGGAGATCAGGCTCTTAGAAAGAAAACTTATAGATTCTACACAGAAAACAAACAACATTTCTCTAAGTTTTTTTCACCCCAGACTCTGTGCTACAAATCTTCAGGCTGTAAATGGTGGGGAGGAGCTGTTGGGCTGCCAGGAACTGGTCCAGGAGAGGCTCTTATGGTGCCACCTAGTGTCCGTGATTGGACTTATCCACAAAGCTTTGGCTATAAATATTCTGAAAAATAATTCATTTAAGGAAATTGCAAGTAACTGACTAATTTTGCAAGAGAATAGCTATTAAAACATCTAGTATTTTTCTCTCTCTACCAGGCAGATTTCTTAGCCTGGCCTCTTGACTACCCTCAGGGCTAGACCAATTCAGTAAATTAACTTCATTCCACGAAACAGAAATTATGACCTAGTGACGTCCAAGGTTATCTTAAAATGAGCACTTTGTGTAAGGTCCTGGATCACCTGGTATAGTGAAAAAATCACTAGGCTTAAAAAACAATCTCTAGGCTTGGTGCCAGAAGTGTTTGAGGCATTGAGGTCTTGGCTCTGTGGGATGGTGTACTCAAAGGTACTTCATAAACTATAAAATGTTAAGTAAACGTATTAGATATGGCTATTATTTTACAAGCACTGTTCTAGACTCTTGACATACCTCCTTTCTAATCCTCATCACGTATCTCTAAGATAAGAGTTACTATCTAGATTTTGCATCTGAAGAGACTGAGGCTCAGAGAAGTTAAATGACCCTGCTCAATGTTACTAGCTAGTTTTCTCTTTGCTATTCTACACTGCCACTATACTACTCATACAAGGAATCAATATTAAATCATTCAACAAAAACTTATTAATGATCACTGGTACCATCCATTGGGTTAGAAACAAGGTATATAAGGATTTATGAGTGTTATGAACTGAATGTTTGTGCCCAACTAAAATTCATATGTTAAAGCCCTAACCTCTAATGTGACAGTATTTGTGAAAGTAATTAAAGTTAAATGAGGTCATAGGGTAGGGCCCTGATCCAATAGGATTAGTGTCCTTATAAGAAGAGGAAGAGAGACCAGAGCTGGCCCCCAGCACCCCGCTCCCCTGCATGCATGCACAATGAGAAGGCAGCTGTCTGCAAGCCAGCAAGAGGGCTCTCACCCGAACCCAACCATGCTGGCACTCTGGTCTCGACTTCCAGCTTCCAGAATTGTGAGAAAATAGATTCCTGTTGTATGGTATTTTGTTTGGCAGCCCAGCCCAAGCTCACTAAGACAATGAATATCTGCTTCCCACTGGTGCTTCCAGCTTTGTTAGGCAAATCAACAGTTAGATAAATTACAATACAACGTGCTGAGATGGATGTATGATCACCTCATATTTCTAAATGATTGCCTTAGAAAGAATCCTGATAATGGGTGAGACTGGCAGTAACAAGCTACAACAGATGCCAGACAGCAGCTCCAAACCCAAATACGTTTCAAAGAGACGGCCTCTTACTTACAGGCACCTCATCACTGATAAACGTGGGCTTGCTCACAGAACCCTGTGTGCCTTATCTGAGTGGGAGATGGGATGGGGCTGCAGAGCCAGGGACTGAATGTGGCCTCCAGTTCTGGTTCAAGAACAGAACTCCTGGTCCTCAGCTGCCACATCTATAAAATGAAGGAGTTTTGACTAGTTGCCATTTAAGGCAGTCATCTGAGTATTTTTGCTCATCTTCTCCTGTAAAAGAGTTTTGAAAAACTGTGAAACTGTTTCCACATTTGAAAGTTGACATCTAAAATTTTCCACTAGAAATTTAGTTTTAGAGGATGTAATTTCCATTGTATTATAAATAAATATTGTCATTTTAAAATAAAATCATCACATGACTTAAATTTCCAATTGAATCTGAATAACATATTTATTAGAACTTCACTATCATTCATAAAGAAAGACTGCAATTTTACATCATTCTTCTTTCTCATTGAAATCTTATTTCCACTCCATTCTCCATGGCCAGAATTTTATTTAATGTAGTGTATTTTTATGCTTGAAAGTTTCATTTATATTCAAATTGTTTGAAAGTTTCATTTATTATCATAATTATTAGTAGTAAAAATTTGATTGAAACAATATATTATAAATTTTGATAATTATTACACATAGTAAAATTTTATTGGATATATCTTTTTCAAAATCTACTGATGAATGTTATTAATTGTTAGAAAGAGATAGGATTTAATCTCAATTCTATTCCTACTTTTGGATTTTACAGATATAAGCATGGAGAAACACTGTTCTCATAAACAGATGAAAATGGAGTTTTGCTATAACAAATTCATTCAATTCTTTCAACTTCTGAATTGCGAGCCCAAAGTATCATAGTAATTTCTTATTAAATATTAACCTAAATCATCAGCTAACAACTTTAGGGTCTCCTTCAAATTTGTTGAAAGCAAAGAATTAGAAACTACCTGAATTACAACAGGATTGATTATCCAGTCCTTAGAGTCAATCACCTTCTCCTGTCTGGGAAGTCCCTAAGATAACCATCTCACTTACAAACACTCATTCTAAGACAGAGTGCTAAGTAAGGCAGAGAGCCTTGCTGTGAGTTTGTCACCTGGTTGACATAAGAAACCACCAGTATTTCTCCCCGATATTCTGCTTTGTTCTCTAGAGACTCCTTCAGGAGCAATGCTTTCTTTGAGTGAAACGATCATCACTCTTATAACCCCATTCTACAATACATGGATTAATATATTGGCCAAAATGCTCAATTTAAATACCAAAGTACCCACTCTTAAGAGAAGAAAAGGAAAGATACAAAGCCTGAATGCAAGTTTTTGGTGCCTTATGTTGGAGGCATCTCCAAAAGCAATATTTAAGTTGTTCCTTTGTTTTGATGCTCTAGAACAGCACCACTCAATAGAAACAAAATGTGAGCCACATATGTAATTAAAAATTTTCTAGTGCCATATTAAAAAGTAAAAAGAAACAGGTGAGATTAATAGTGCATGTAATGCCATATTTCCAAAATATTATCACTTCAACATTTAATCAATATAAAAAATTAAAAATGAGACATTTTAGGGGCTGGCCCACGGCCTAGTGGTTAAGTTTGGCATGC
This sequence comes from Diceros bicornis minor, assembly GCF_020826845.1. Lineage (NCBI taxonomy): Eukaryota > Metazoa > Chordata > Mammalia > Perissodactyla > Rhinocerotidae > Diceros > Diceros bicornis. The sequence goes on along the minus strand of NC_080759.1, from coordinate 49,966,484 downwards.
TCTACTTTGGCGGCCCAGGTTTGGTTGCTGGGTGCGGACCTACACCACCCGTCAGCAGCCATGCTATGGCGGTGACCCACATACAAAATAGAGGAAGATTGGCACAGATGTTAGCTCAGGGTGAATCTTCCTCAGCAAAAAAAAAAAAAAAGAGAGAGAGACATTTTCCTTTTTTGGGGTTTTTTTTTTGGTACTAAGTCCTTAAAATCCTGTAGTGTTTTATACAAACTGCACATCTTAATTCTGACCAGTTATATTTCAGGTGCTCAATACCTACATGTGACTGGTGGCTACTGTGTTTGGCACAACCCTTGAGGCACACACTGCAGTAAGATTTGGGATAGATGAGAGAGAAATTTCGTGTTTTTATAAAGCAAGAGTATGGTGAACACGAAGGCAGTGGTTGGAAAGGAGAACAGGCCTATCCATGCCCCATACAGCTGTGAAACGTGTCTTTTACCCCAGGGCCTCTGCTGCACAACTATATGAAGTAGCCCTGGTGTACCCCAAGAGATAGAGGTACCTCAGTTTGAAGACCATTATTTTAAGTGGATTCTAGCTGCCAAGATCTTTAAGAATGATGCAATGATGATGAAATGATACATCCTTATCTTCCGAAGAAGACTTAGTCAACTATCCCTCTAAAATTCTATAGCAAGTAAAAAGAAACATTCATGAGACAAAAGATTAGCAGAAGATACAGAAAGCTCTTGTTACTTTGTCAGTAATATATGATTTTTTAAGGCAAGGTTGACAACCTACTTTATCACAAGTAGAGAGTTTTTGGTAATAGTAGGGTGATGCTTTCCCCTCTGACTATGATGGAGAGAACCTGGGGTTATATGAAAATCATCAACCTAACATCAGATTATTTGAGGAGGTGAAGAGTTCCTATGTTATGGCACAGAAGTGACAAAGAATCTCTTGCTAACTTTTATTTTCTTAGGAAATTCTATAGTGTGTCCCTCTAGCTCTTTCTAAGTTCCAGTGTGCAGTATGAAAGAATAGGCTTCCTTTCCAAAGGAACTCAGATGCTTGTCCTAAAAGGTAAGTGTAAGGAAGTACTTCATGATATTATTTTAGTCGGCTTGGGCTGCCATGACAAAATACCGTAGAGTGGGCAGCTTAAATAACAGAAATTTATTTTTTCACAGTTGTGGAGCCTGGGAAGTCCGAGATCAAGCTGCCGGCTGATTTTGTTTCTGGTGAGAGTTCTTTTCCTGCCTTGTAGACGGCTGCCTTCCATGGCCTCAGATGGTGGAGAGAGAGGTCTGGTGTCTCTTCCTCTTCTTATAAGGGTATCAGCCCTATCAGATGAGGGTTCCACCCTTATGACCTCATTGAATCTTTATTGTTTCCTCACAGGCCCTATCTCCAAATGTCTTAGTTTGGGTTGCTATAACAAAGTACTATATGCTGGCTTAAACAATGGAGATTTCTTTCTTTCTTTCTTTCTTTTTTTTATAATTTTATTTATTTATTTATTTTTCCCCCAAAGCCCCAGTAGCTAGTTGTATGTCATAGCTGCACATCCTTCTAGTTGCTGTATGTGGGACGCGGCCTCAGCGTGGCCGGAGAAGTGGTGCGTCGGTGCGCGCCTGGGATCCGAACCCGGGCCGCCAGCAGCGGAGCGCGTGCACTTAACTGCTAAGCCATGGGGCTGGCCCTGGAGATTTATTTCTTACAGTTGTGGAGGCTGGAAGTCTTAGATCAGGGTGCTAGTATGGTCGAGATCTGTGAGAGCTCTTTTCTGGTTTTCAGACTGCTGACTTCTCCTTGTATCCTCACCTGGCAGAGAGCAGAGAGGGGTAGGGAACTTTCTGGTGCCTCTTATAAGGGCACTAATCTCATTCATGAGCGCTCCACCCTCCAGACCTCATTTGATCCTAAGTACCTCCCAGTGGCCCCATCTCCTAATACCATCCCACTGGGGAGTAGAGTTTCAACATATGCATTTTGGGGGGACATAAACATTCAGTCCATGTCACCAAATATAGTCCTATTGCAGGTTAGAGATTCAACATATACATTTTGGGCAATACAATTCAGTCCGTAGCGGATATTAAGGTACTAAAGTTATGGAATTCCATTTCAGAATCTCTCCAAATAAATTAAGATTATCATCTGCCTGGATGATTTCTTTTTTTTTGTTTTTTGTGAGGAAGATCAGCCGTGAGCTAACATCCATGCTAATCCTCCTTTTTTTTTTTTTTCTGAGGAAGACCAGCTCTGAGCTAACATCTATTGCCAATCCTCCTCCTTTTTTTTTTTTCCCCAAAGCCCCAGTAGATAGTTGTATGTCATAGTTGCACATCCTTCCAGTTGCTGTATGTGGGATGCGGCCTCAGCATGGCCAGAGAAGTGGTGCGTCGGTGTGTGCCCGGGATCCGAACCTGGGCTGCCAGTAGCGGAGCGTGCGCACTTAACCGCTAAGCCATGGGGCCGGCCCATGCCTGGGTGATTTCTTTAGGATGAAATTCTGTTTAGCTGGAGGTAAATGCCTGGTTTAATATTTTCCAGAATTCCAAGTCTTTGTGTAACATCATTTTCTACTATCTCCTTACGTGTGAAATAGTTTCATTTTCATAATAAAATAAATTTCATTATGACCCATACTTCTCCCAAGAAAAGCTCTTGGGGACAGTTTTGGGGGTTTCCAGGTAAACTAATACTACTGCAAGATATTTTTTTCTAATGAACTATTTCCCCTATTTTTTTTTCTCTAAAAAGTTTTCTTTTGGTCTCAGAACTGCAAAGACACAGTAGGTTTCCTCCCCACCCCATCCTGTTTAAAAATAATGAGCATTCCACAATCAAGTGGCATGCTGGAAAAAGGGGTCTTTGAAATAAATACTTGGGTATTCCTAGAATAGTTAATTTCTAAGTGAAACTAACAATACTTCCTTCCAAGCTTGAGTAAGTACATGAACCTGTGAAGCTAGAATAAACTTAAAAAGTACCTTTCCTGTGAATACTTCAGAAATTGGTGTGCAGAATACACTTGAAATCTATTTTTTATTGCTGTGACACTGGGAAATTCCATAGAGTAAAAACGTAGGGTGTTTTGACTTTGCTGTAAAATATGAGTTTATGGTGTTAAAAAGGGGGCTATGCATTCAACTTGTACTAAGTTCCTTACAGAGAATGAAAAAATCAATCAGTCAAACAAACAAAATAAACACTGTACGGCTCAGCAGTGCTCTTCATGAACAGTTATTGCAAGCACAGGCTGGAGTATTAACTCAGAGTTTTTCATGTATTAACTGTTCTAGGCAAGGCCATTGAAGAAGTAGTTACATTAACTCGAGGTGATTCAAAATGTAAGTTACCAAGTCTAAGGACTTACAAATTACAATATCATCATATAACTTTTAGTTATCTAATTTAGGAATGTTTGATTCTAAGGGGAAGCTGGAAATTAACTGGAATTGTCTCTAGCAATGTTATTTATAGGCTCTTACTTAAGCTTATAGATTTTTTTCGGTTATTTTAAATTCATCTTGACATAGGAATAGACTAATTATAATTATATCACAGTTCATGGGCTTACTTCTCACAACTTCCTCTAAGAAATTCTGGTTTAGTTTTTGATTTATTTAGTTTAACACACTTGATCTCTAATAATTTAGTTTTGTATTATGAATAAAAAATTTAGCACATCCCCAATATGCACATATGTAATAAAAATGCATACGTGTACCTCTGTTTATTATGTATGCTGTAAAACATATACACAATAGAAATTTTAAAAAGATTAAAGATGAAATAATTAAGATTTATTTTAAAATCTTTCTACTGAAGTACAAAAATAAGAACAATGTGACTAGATATCTTCATTGTTTTGAAAAGTCTTGGTTTAACCCTTTGTGACATGGTGAGTTGAGTTTCATTTTTTTCTAATATAATAGATTTTATCTTTTGAATAGTGTTAGACTTACAGAAGAATGAAGAAGATAGTATAAAGTTGCCGTATACCCTGCGCCCAGTTTCCCTATTACTAACATCTTACATTAGTATGGTACAATTATTGCAATTAATGAACCAATATTGATACATTATTATTAACTAAAGTCCATAGTTTATTCCCACTTCCTTTAACCTAATGTCTTTTTCTGTTCTGGGATCCCATCCAGGACACCACATAACATTTAGTTGTCATGTCTCCTTAGGCTCCTCTTGACTGTGATAGTTTCTCAGATTTTTCTTGTTTTTGATGACCTTGACAGTTTTGAAGAGTACTGGCCAAGGATTTTGTAGGATGCCCCTCTAATGGAACTTGTAATTTGTCTGATGTTTTTCTCATAATTATACTGGGGTTATGGGTTTTGGAAGATCACAGAGGTGCAGTGCCATTTTCATCAGGTCGTATCAAGGTTACAATCTATCCAAATGATTTGTCACTGGGCTCAGGTCACACGTTAACTTAGTGGCCCATTGGTAAGTGTTCAGTCTCCACTAACGGCCAGTAGCAAGCGAAAAGCTGTTTCTCAAAAGGAGAGTAGTTATGGACAGAGGAAGGCAGGGCTTTACTCCCAAATCCAAGGGTTTGCATTGTGATTCACTTACAGGTGCCTGCCAAAGACTCCAAATAACATCTCTATCTGCCACTGACACTTCAAGCACCGTTGGATCTGCTGGATCGTATGACCCAAGAAGCAGAGCAACTTGCACAGCAGCCTGGACCTGTTGCAGAGCCTTCTCTTCTCTCACTAGTGTTGTGCCTCTTTTTTTTAATAGTAGGAGGGGCCACATATAACAACTTATCCTTTCCCTTAGAAGTGATAGCTTGATATACCCCACAGACCCCTAGAAATTTCACTGAGGTAGAAGGCCCTTGAATTTTGGGGGATATATTTCCCATCCTCTGATATGCAAATATCTTATGAATATGTGTACAGTAATTGCTACTTCCTGCCTACCAGGACCAATCAGCCTATCATCATCAATGTAATGGACCAGCGTGATGTTCTGGGGAGGGGGAAGGGAAAAGGGTACGAGGTCTCTGCAGACTAAATCATGACACAGGGCTGAAGAGCTGATCTATCCTTGTGGCAGGACAGTGAAGACGTATTGCTGGCCTCGCCAATTGAATTAAATTCTTTCTGGTGGTCTTTTTCAACAGGTATAGAGGGAAAAAGCATTTGCCAGATCAATAGCTGCATACCAGGTAACTAGGAAATGTGTAGATTTACTCAAGCAATGAAACCACATCTGGAATAGCAGGGCAACTGGAATCACCACACAATCGGATTTACGAAAACCCACTGTCACTCTCCAGGATCCATCTGTCTTCCGCACGTGCCAGATAGGTGAGTTGAAAACGGATGTGGTGAGTATCACAACCTCTGCAACTTTCAAGTCCTTGACACTAATCTTTGGTGCTAATCTTTGCAATCCATCCAAGAATGTGGTGTTGCTTTTGGTTTACATTTTTTATAGGTAGAAACAGTTCTAGTGGCTTCCATTTGGCCTTTCCTATGATAACAGCCTTCATTCTACAGGTCAGAGACCAATGTGGTGATTCTGCTAGTTGCTGAACATGTCTATTTTAATTATGCATTCTAGAACTGGGGAAATAAGCACAAGTTGTGTTTGGAGACCCATTGGGTGTGAGATCAACCTGAGCTAAAATTCCATTCATCACTTGACTTCCAGAAGCCCCTACTCTGATACGTAGACACAATGATGTTTTGGGTTTTCATGAATTAGTGTCAGACCAGAGCCATTGTCTACTAATCCCCGCAAAGTCTGGTTATTTCCTTTCCCCCAATGTACAGTTGCTCTGGTAGATGGCCATAGGAGCCTTTGGGGAAAGCTGGGATAAAGATTAACTGTATACATTTTTGGCAGGGTAGCAGGGTCTTTCCTCGAGAAGACCTGGCCTCCCTCCCTTTCCCAGAACTTCAAAGAGTTCTGGGTATGCAAACTGGCTCAAATCTGGGAATTGATTGAGGGGCTGTGACTTTCTGTTTGGGTGATGCAAGTTACGGCTTCTGTTCATAGACCTGGAACTCTTCTGCCTATACAGACCAGGTAAGAATTTAGTAGATTGTCCCTTTATTTCTTCTCTAAGGACACCATGATCAACTAGCTAATTCCATAGGTCTCTGTGAGTCAGATAATTCTGATTACTGCTTTGCCTCAGCTGTCCACTACAGCAACCACATCCACCTAGCTTTTGGTAATTAAGTGCCACGCCTTAGTCCCTGCCACCCTGAGATCCCATTATCCCAACTGCATTTAGGAATCTGTTTGATGGTAGCAGTTTCCACTGTAAGATACATCTGACTACAGAGACAAGCAATTGCAGATCTTTTCAAGAACGCTGGGGCTCCTCCCACAAATTTATTTCTCACAGTTATGTCCTCTGGACCCTCCTGGGGTGGGTGAGCAGGTCTTACATGATAAATCCACTCTAACATTCCAATCTCTCCAAGTCTTTGGATACCTTCAAAAGATATCCAGTACTTGGATACAGTATCCTAGGCAGTTCTAGCACTTCAACTTCATTTAGTGTAGGGCCTTTTGGGTGGATGGAAGTCAAGTTAACAATGGAGTTTTTGCTCAGGCCCTTCTCACAGTGGGCCCATTGGGTCCCCAAACCCATCTTGTGGTTATTTTCCCAATCCCACATGCTTAATAGGAAAAGACATATTCAGCAACTAACCAAACTGTTAAGCTTCTTCCAACTCCTTGAGGTAAAATGTTGTATCTACAATATCTGCTTAGTGAGAATTTTATTCTTTCAGTTCTGGAAGTTAGATATCTGAAATCAAGTTGTCAGCAGCACCATGCTTCTTCTGGGGGCTCTTTGGAATAATCTTTCCTTGCCTTCTCCTAGCTACTGGTGGCTCCTGGCATTTCTTGGCTTGTAGCTAGATCACTTCTTCATCAATCTCTGCCTCCATCTTCTCATGTCCTTTGTCCATCTGTGTCTATATATCTCTGCATCCTTTCCTCTTATAAGGACACCAGTCATGAGACTTAGGGCCCGCTCTAATCCAGCATGATCTCATCTTAACTAATTATATCTGCAAAGAACCTGTTTCCAAACAAGGTCACATTGAGGATCCAGGTGGACATGAATTTTGGGGGACACTGTTCAACCCACTATAATCCCACACCCTTAATATCCATAAGAAATATAGCTCGTACATTCTTTCGTATGATCTGAATTTTTTTTTAGCATATTATTACTTTCTCAAATAAAATTAAAGGGAAAAAAACTCCCCATAGCTCTTTGCCCTAAAATGCAAACTTTTTTTTCCATCCAGTTTCTCCCTTTGATGCCCACTATTTAGTCTCCCTCTACTGGTCTCCCAGTCTTGCCCTTTTCCAGTCTTCTAACTACAAAGTGATCCTTCAAAATTATCTCCTCCTTTCAATCTTTCAATGAGGATCAAGCACACGCTCCCTAGTTAGCCTAAGGTGGCTTTTCATGATCTGGTCTCCAGCATCCTTCTTCCAGTTCCTTCTTTCAATAAAATCCCCTGCTACCTTCCTGTTTTGTCCCTGAACTACCTGCAGGTCTCTCAATTGCCCATGCCATTCTCTTCCACCATACCTTGGTCCTCACTCTTTGCTTGCGTAATGTCCCCCCCCCCCCCCCCCCGCACCCATGAGTGCTGCTCATCTTTAGACCTACTCCTCCATTCTCTCCCCAGAGATGAAACCTGTTGCCTTCTGATCCTCGAAGTCTGTTAATATTTTCCCTGTGCTCTTGCTCCTCTTAATCGAATTTTCTATTTGAAAGAATATAGTCCAAGACCACACACTGCTGTGCTTTCTCAACTGCCCAGTAGAAGCAGTTGGCCCTTCCCTCCCTGGAGTTGGAGGGGAGGGGACATAACTCCCAGCCCTGGAGCCACGAGCCGGAGCCCACACTGAAGGCCAGAGCCCCCGGGCTTGGGGGACGGGTGATGACGCAACTGTCCCTCGGGAAAGGCCGGGCAAACCGCACACCACTCAGTCTGCCCACATCCCAGTCGAGGAAACCCGTCCGGGGGTAGGGCGACGCTCGGAAGCCCAGAGTGATACTGCCAGGCGCCCAAACACGTTGGCGCACTTCACATCCCAGGCCGGCCTGCCTCCTCCTGCTCTCCGAGCACGCGTCCCACCACTCGTTCGGGGCTTTCCCTCCTTCTCACAACCAGCGCGGCCGCGACGTCGGCCAAGGAGGGCGCGCCGGGAACTCTGGGGCGGCCCGGGGACACGCGGCCGCAGAGCATGCGCAGTGGCAGCGCCGCGCTGTCCGCTCTCCTCGCCGGCGGCTCAGTCCGCGCAGGCGCATGCGTAGTCGTTGCGTCGCCGGACTCCCCGCCCACCCGGGCCCCGCCCCCTCGCCGCGGGTCAGAGGCCGCGGGGCGGGCGGCGGTGACGCGCGCGGAAGTGCTCTGCGCACCCTCGGAAGCCGGCTGGGGCAGCAGAGCGGCGGCGGCGGCGGCCACGGCCGGGCGCCCCGACGGGAGGGGCCCCGGGTCCCTGGGAGGCGGCTGAACCTCTGCGGCGCCGCCGCCGGCAGCGGCCCCATGAGTCGGGGAACCATGCCGCAGCCCGTCGCGTGGCCGGGCGCGAGCTGCGCCGAGAAGCCGGCGCGGGAGGCGGGGGCGGCGTCTCCGGGCCCCGCGAGAGCCGCGGCGCGGGAGGGCGGGAAGGCGGCGGCCGGCGGGCAGCCGCGGGCCCCGGTGAGGTGCCCGGCCGAGCAGTGAGTCGCGGGGCGCGGGCCCGGCGCGGCGGGGCGGGAGGGGGCGCTGGGCTCGGTCCCCTCGGGCAGGCTGGGGGTGGGGTGGGGTGGGGTGGGGTGGGTGGGGGAGTAGCGCGGAGGGCCCTTGTCACCCTCGGCTCTAAGTAAGGTCGTCGGCGACGGAGAGCAATTTGGAGACTCTTGTATCCAGTGTCCGAGTACAGATGTTTTTCTAGAGGGCTCCTCTTAGAATTCTGGTCACTCACTGTCCCCCACCCCTTATTTTTGACATCTACATAGCTCTAAATTTTAAGCTCCAGAAACTTAGGAAACAAACTCGAGAAGCATATTATTTTAGAACTCCCAGTAGATCTTTTCTCCAAGCTGGTGCGGAAGGAAGGAAGGTTGCCCCTGTCACAGCTGCAGGAAAACTGAGCCGCGCGACATATTTGTTCTTGGAAGGCAAGTCGCCGCTTGGTGAGCATTCCACTTGTTGGACAGACTTTGAACGGAGCCCGACCCCATTCTGTTTTGCCCTTTAACGGCTTAACTGGATATTCTCCCCCCACCTTATGTTTAAATACGAAAGCCAGTGCTGTGCTGGTTAGATCGATTTCTTACCGAACTGTGAAGGCGGCGTAAATCGGAAGCGTCTGTAGTTTCTGCAAGGGTCTGGGGGTAGGGGTGGAAGCAGAATATAAACTTGAAGGCTGAAACTGTCAAGTTCTAGTCACGTATAAATGCCTTTGGGATTCCAAAATTGAGGAAAGCACTCAGATGACCAAGTTTGACAGATATCTTAATTGGCGGGAATGCTGAATTGTAAGGAGTGTTCAAATGCACTTTTTTTTTTTTTGGCATTTCCTAAAAAGGGGTCCTTGGCAGGCCTGTTAAGCAGATAGTGTATTATTTTAATAACTCTCATTTGCTGGTTCTTTGCTGTGTGCTTTGACATTCTCATTTATTGAGCACCCAAACCCCTTGGGATGGCATTGTCCACACTTAATGTGTTAACGGCCGTTGGGAAAAATTTGGAGTAGGCGGTCTCAAACTGCTGCCCCCAGGAGGTAACCTCGGTGAGTGAAGCTGGTGAGATGTAGACCTTGAGTTCCCGGACAGCTGGGCCCATCTCTTTTGGGGGCAGGGTCCAGCTAAGTTCCACCCTATAGTTGCTGGATTTTCTGTATTTAAAGAATCCAGATAGCCTGACTTTTGTATGAAATGTCCTGATTTTTAAATAGTAGCATTTTATTTATTTATTTTTTGTGAGGAAGATTAGCCCTGAGCTAACATCCGATGCCAGTCTTCTTTTTCCTGAGGAAGACTGGCCCTGGGCTAACATCTGTGTCTATCTTCCTCTACTTTATATGGGACGCCGCCACGGCATGGCTTAACAAGCGGCGCGTCGGTGTGCGCCCAGGATCCAAACCTGCGCACCCTGGGCCGCCGCAGCGGAGCGTGCACACTTAACCGGTATGCCACCGGGCCGGCCCTTATTTTATTTTTTTAATTGAAACTGCTGTGCAGGCCCATGTGTGAGCTGATGTGACCCGTGGCTGCAATTTTGCTCCTTGGGTTCAAGACCTCCCTCAGACTCTGCAGTGGGTAAAGTAGGGGGTGTCTTTTGTCTCTGTCCCTCCACAGCCCGTGCTGGTTCCTAACTGCTGCTGCCAGCTTGGCTGCTGCTACTACCTGGCTCGGGCCCTGCTGGTCAGAGCTGTGCCCCCACCTAGTGGCCCTGGCCTTCAGCTGCTGCTCCTCAGCCTCGGCCTAAGCAGTTTGATGCCCCCTGGGTGATGCAGAAACTTTGAAGCCAGAACCATGTTCCCAAAAGTACCCATAGTTATTTGGCAGGTTTTTGTGCTGGATGTGGTTTCCAGAGTCTGAGCACCTGGGGAAATGGGTCATGGCGTGGAAGGAACCCTCTTTCCTGTTAAAAAGGTTTCATGGCACAGATGCCCCTTCTGTCCACTGTCAGTAGAATTATAGACTTAGAGCTGAAAGGAATCTAAAAAACCCAGCCTGGGTTTGTCATTATAACATTAGGAAACTGAATTGCAGATTCATAGGTGCAGCTTGGTCAGGGAGGCACAGGGAGTAGGAGGTTTCAGGGCCAAGATACCTGATGCTTGGGTGGGAACCTCCCCCATCCCTTTCTGACCTGTCAGCAAACCCAGGCAGAGGGATGTGGTTTATAATGACGGCAAACTTCAGATTATTTTTTTCTGGAATAGATGTTCCAGTTTGCAGTTTATTAAGCAGCTTAATTTCTTTTTCTCCCTGCTTTTGTTGTCTTGGATGATTTTATTCTCCTTTAACTCTCCTAAGAGAACAAGGGAGAGTGAGGGAAGGGAGGTGACTTAATTTGAGGTGTCAGCTTCTGAACGTCAGGTCTTGTGTTTCGGGCTTTCTTGCCTATTGTATGGGCAGTGGGGCTATTTCTCTTTGCTTTGTGATATTTCCTTAAGGGCTAAATGTACTGCATCATATAAACATTGCTTATTACATAGTTTGCAATATAATATGTGCACATCAGTTCTTACATGATGATATGTACAGTTTAATAGTTGTGCATAGATTTAAATAGTGTAATGCCTGAATTAGGACCTAATAGTTTTAAAACCCTGTGTTTTTCTGTCATTGGAGCTAAGTCCCTTCTTCCCACCTAAAGAATTGGGTTTGCCCTGCAGAGTAATTGAGTGAACTATTTGTACATGAAATGTGAAACACCATAAAACTGCAGATATTTTGAGATATCCTGCAGAGTCATTTTTAATATATTCAGTAGACAGTAATTATGAATACAAATCATAGCCCATCTTTTGCAGCCATTATACATTCAGGATGTGACTCTTTGAAGGGTGCAGTGAGTAGGGGAAGGAATGGCTCATTTCCTAGGCAGTACTGTAGGATACTCATTCCTTTTCACTCAGCTCACTGTATTTCATGAGGGAGAGACAGTGGGGAAGAAAGACAAAAACCACATGGATAAGCTACTTTGTAAATCTCCTTCTTTCTTCCCTTCCTTCTTCTTTCCTTCTTTCCTTTTTTCCTTCTTTTCTTCCTCTGTCTATCCCTCCCTCAACTCATCGTTCCTTTAGCTCATTTGAGAGCTGTGGTTGGCTGGCAGCCGCTGGACAAGCCCTAGGGATGGCTCACAGGATGACTTAGGGTCCCATATGAAGAAGTCTTAGACCAGATTTAGTTGACTTTTTTTGAACTTTGTCACTGCTCCTGTCAGCGGGTCTCCAGTGCTCTATCCCCTGCTCACCCCACCCCTGCTTTTGAAACTTATACCTTGTCCACTCTTTCCCTTAGCTAAGCTAATCTGCACTGCAACCTTGAGGACCAAGATGGTCCTGGGACAGGGTTGGTGACCAGGCCAGATCTGCTTAGGGAATTGGGAAGCGAGACTACTCCCTGGCCCTTCCCTATCTGCTTTATGATGGGATAGGGTCTCACTGTGGGGTCCATAGGCTGGCTGCTTGGTGGGGAGCGTATGTCTGTGAACCCCTTTGGAACTGAAGGCAAAATGTTATGTATACTTATGTTTTTCTGGGTTGAGGTTCTGATGAAAGCTGTAGATTCTCAAAAGGGCTGTGAACAATAACAAATTGTTAAATCACTGTTCTCGGGTGTGCTAAATATACTGTTGAGCCAGTGTGTTTTCCCACCTACCTCCCACCTTAGCTCCTGGGGGGTACGTTTGATGGGGTAGCAGCTACTCCCTCCTGCCGCTTTGCCCACCCAGATATAGAACCTGCTTCAGAGTCCAGAGCTGGGATGTTTCTGAGAATCAAACCTCACTGTTGAGGGTGTCTGGATTGTCCCCAGATACCTCTGGAAGTCACGTGGAGTAGCATGAGCCAGTCATGGAAAGTCCACTTGCAGAAAGGAGGCGGAATTTTGGCCTGGGTGCCGGTACTTTCCTGCACTTGATGTGTTGTTCACCCATCTCTACAACCGCTCAGGGGTGGAGAAAGGCTGGGTTGAGTGGTCTTTGCTTTTCCTGTGCCTGTGTGGGAAGGCGCATTGGTGTCACAGTGGTTGACACTGTCTCACCAATGCTGCCTGGGCCATTAGTCTTTTAGAACAGGCCAACTTAAGCCTTTAGTCCAGAGAGCTGAACAAAGTCGTAGTCAGTGTAGCTTTTTTAGACAACTGAGGGGAACTTGGTGTAAAGATTCATAATGGTGAGTGATTAAAATGCTGTCTAGTTAACTTTGCATGTACGTCAGCATTGACTTTTTTTATATTTCATGTTTACTTGGATTAGAAATTGAAAAATTAGCTTCACAGAAATGTCTTTTGCTTCGCTGAGCTCTGTTTTTAGCTTATAGCTTTTGTTCTTGGGAATAGTATAATTTTGTCTATATGCAGTAAGCGTTTTTTAATGAAGTTTTCAGAAATGTATTGTTATGCAGATCTTTGAACAGAGCAAGGGGAAAGTTATCATTTGGTATGCAAAATCATGTAGCTTACTCAACGGTGTGTATTGCCTTAATATTAAGAATAAAATATATCATTTCTAGCTTAATAGAAAATGGGAGCTTGAAAATAACATTATGGTGGTAAACTAAGAATTTTCTAAATAGGTATTATTAGCCTTTTGGTTTTAAAATTTAATACAACTGTGTAATTCACATGCCATGGTCCCCAAAAAATCAAGTTGCTTTTAAGACTTTGTCTTGCTTCTCTTTACTACTTTTCTAGTTATCTGTATGTTTTCTAGAAGGAAACTTTTTGCTGTGGTGATCTAGTCGGTGGGCTTCAGTGGCCTCTTTTGTGCCAAATGGTGGACACTCCCCACCCCCACCCCAACTTGACACACATGAAAGATTGCCAAATTTCTGAAACTTCAGCATTGATGATTTTATCTTATCATATAATGTCCCTTTTCCTTTTATTATCTTCCTTTCTCGTAACAAAAATTCAAACCTTGAGCTATTTCAGATTCCCAACTTTAAATATAATTTTATTTTGTCGTTATTTTCAGCATTAACATTTTGATACTTTAAAAAGTTAAAGCAAAAGTTTATTGAATCAAGTAGTTTCTTAAATAAAATTATTTTTATTTTTCTCACTTTCACACATCTCTCTTTCTCTCTCTCTTCAGTTGATTGTCCTTATGTTGAATGAATATTTCATCCAACAGCCAAAGCTGTTAAATATCTTCTTTTCTGACCATATTGATTGAGCTTTATTGCTTAAACTTGAAACTTATCCTCTTTCCAAGGAAATACAGCTTTCGGATCATTTTTCAGGTGACGTTTAAAGGCCGTATTACAATTTCCTTGGTGGCCTTGGAAAGTTAGCAGATGTCCTTTGTTACATGTCCTTGATAGCCATGGAAGTTAGCAAACATTTGTGCACAGGATCTGAATGAAATCTAGTTGTGGCTCAAGTAATTTGAATATACTCTGGGCCTCCCATTCATCAATTTCTGCTTTGCTTCTTTTGTATATCTTGAATCACTGCTTTTTATTTCCAATAATCTCACTTTCTGTTTGTCTTCCCTTTGCATTTAGTTCTGCTGTTGATTTCTTTCCGTTCCTCTCCTGTCGGCCTTTGTGGGAATTTGTGTTTGAGGCTCGACTGAGAGATGCTTGATTAGAGAACCTCGTCTGGGTACTGGGGTTGTAATTGCACTTTGGTCATTTTGTAGATTAAAAAGGAGCACGAAAGTGGAGCCAAATGTGCACGCGGCATAGCCACAGAATTCACGTGAAGCACAGTTTTTAATGACAAATAGATTCATAGTCTGTTGGAACTAAGAACTGGAAGAGGAACTAGGTAGATCATATAGATCTTGTCCAGCCTTCTCATTTTGAGGATAAGAAAACTGAGGCCAAGTTTAGGGAAGCAGGTTGTCCGAAGACATGCTTCTGATAAGCTATTATGAAAGTGATTCACTCACTTGCCTGTTTTATAGGATCAGAATTTCTCTCCTATTTGATAAATCTAGGAAGCGGGCTAAAAGACATCATGAAAGTAGTGAAAGAAGAACTAACACATGTAGTCACTTTTTATTTCAGGTGTTTCATGTGTCGTCCCTGTGAATCTGTTTGCTTTTAACTCTGGCACGGGCTCCGTGGGTGACATCACACCTTTTGCTTGAAATCTCACTGGAGTCAGAGCACACGGAAAGTACCTTTTCCCTAATATGTCCCGTCCACTCCACAACTTTAAAAAAATGGGCACCCACACACCATCACCTTTATTTAGAGAGAAAAAAAGGAATAAGAAATGATCATCGAGCAAATTGTTTATGAATACCCTGCACCAGTGCATATGGATATAGTATAAGAATTAATAAGAATAGCTAACTTTTTTGCATGCTAATTATTTTACGTGTCTCTTTTCAGAACGATCTTTTGAGGTGAGTACTCTTACTGTCCTTTTTACAAGTGGTTAAATTTAGGCACTGAGAGGTGTAGTTACTTTAGTTCCACAGTCATACGTACAGCTAATAAGGCTGGAGTGGGGAGTGGTTAGACCCTGACATTCGAACTCTAGGGTCCCTACTACAGCCATGGCACTCTACAGCAGGGTCACCCACACAGCAGGTGTCCTGATGTGTTAGGCAGTGAGCCTTTCAGACAGAGGGAATAGGCAGAGCCAATCACAGGTGAAAAAGTGCAGGCTAGTGTTGGTCAAGTGTTTGGACTGGTGTGGGTGTGTGTAGGGAAATCATGGGATACAGGCTAGAGTGGTGGGCCAGGTCCAGATCAGACTTCCCTGCTTATTTGGGAGCCATTGATGGGTTTCAGTGGGGTTGGGCAAGTGGGTACATTAGATTCCCCACCTCAGTCTGCCTCTCAGCACGTCCCTTCTTCATCTGTCTCGTTGTCCCTCTCACCCTTTCCTGTTTCCCCCGGCTGTGCTAGGCCGTGTGCTAGGAGTGGGTGTGCTAAGGGACTTGGGAATGGTAGTATCTCAGTCATTCACTTAATTGCTTATTTTTTATTGACCCTATTAACTCCTCCTTCCTATGTTCCATTGTGGCTGGAGCCTCCCGTTTTGTGTGAGGATGGAGGTGTGCTGTCATGGGGAGGGAGTATAGGGAATTCAGAATCCTTATGCATATGTCAGCCAGTTTCTTGTTTTCAGCTCTGGGTGTCTCCTGTACCCTCTGAAATACTTGGCACCTCCAAGTCCCCAGCCTTTGTGGGGTTGTGCAGGGTTTACTGGCTTCCCTTCCGGCATATGCCCCTCCACCATATTGCATCATATTGGTCTTCCATTCCGGCAGCCGCCTCTCCACCATATTGGTCTTCCCTTCCAGCAGATGCCCCTCCGCTGGCTTTCCTGTCCTCCGTCGTTTACTATTCCTTTGTCCACTTTTGGGCTATTTGGGCCTTCACATGTCTTGTGGTTTCAGTGAAGATAGAGTTGGCATTTCTGTTTCCCATCATTGTCATGTTATGGTGTATCTTGAGGCATCTTAAAACCAGAAGTCCTATTCTTCACCCTTGTCTAGCATCCAGTGAGTTTTTCTCCCTTTCTAGTTACTCAGTAGGTTCTTGTTAGTTCACTAAAGGAGACTAGAGACTCTTTAGAAGCTATTATATAAGTACCAAGTCAGTAGTTGTGGCAGCAGTTAAAGTAAGTGGGGCAATGGGGATGTGTTCAGCAGGACATGGGTGGCGGCTTGAATGTGGGGGTCAGGGAACAGGAGGTGCCTCGAGGTTTTTTAGCTTTGGGGACTTGTAATAGTTAGTGCTCTCCTATCCTTGTTTTTAGGGTAGCTGTTGTAAAAATTTGCTTTTGATATACTAATGTTGGCAGTTGGCCTGCACTCCTGTATAAATACTTTTATTAGCACTATGTCCATGCTTGGAACTTGATAGAATCATGTCAGAGCTTTGCTGATACCATACTAAGATGCTTACATACGTAGTTGAGGCATTAATAGACGTTAAAATTGAAATGGCCTCAGAGCCGTGTAGCAAGTGGAGTGATGTAAAATGTCTCATTTAAACTAAGAAACTGTGAAGTAGAATGATAGAACATGAGCATCTAAGATATAAGACCCATATTTTATCAGATTGTCGTCATGTGATATGAAAGATGAAACTTTTAGTGTCTTATAAGTTTTTTAAGCAGCTGTATATTGTGATAAGTGGGAAAATGTCAGTGCAACAAATTTTTGAAATGTCTAATTTGGTGTGATTTCAGCGAGGAGGACATGTATCGTGACGCAGATGAAATAGAAAAGGAGAAAGAATTACTTATACATGAAAAAGGATCATCAGGTATGTTCGGAATTGTTTTATTTATAGAGTTCTTACTGTTTATAGTATAAAATGTGGTTAAATTGGTGTATCCATTTTCATAAAATACTGAGATGTACTTCCTGGGAAACATCTTTATACATGTGGTCTTTTCTGCATTTGCTGAAGTATGTTTGGGGAAGACTGTTTCCTGAGGTTTTAAAATTTAAATGCAGATATTCTCCCTGCATTCTTTTCATTCATATCATTTTTGCAGCTGTGAGGATTTGTTTAATCTCTTGGTTCTTGATTTCCTTATATACTTAGAGGGAGAGTTTGGATTTGAAATACGTTTTTCATTTCAAGTGGAAGAACTTACTGAGAAGTTGGCTCTCTGTGTCTTTGCATACAGATGGCCATGTGAATTCGATTGACTTGTAAGAAAGTTCTGATCATAGGATTGAGAGTGCTAATTCTCTCGTCCTTTCGTGATTTTGTGTCCATGTTTCTGCTCAGTCATACCTGCCCTTCCCGCTTCCATCGGGACCCACTGCTGCTGGGGCAAGGCATTACTCCCATTCTCCCTGCAGGTGGCTGGCAGGGCTGTGTGTGGAGAAGTGCCTCGTTACTTCCCTGACTAGTCTCATGCAGGAGCTGAGTGGGGATGCTCCAATTTGGGGATACGCCATAGATGATTCACAAGTGGCATTTTCTCTCTCATTGCCTGTCTAATGTGTATGTTCTACTGAGTTTTTGTTTGTTTGTTTGTTTTTGTGAGGAAGATTGGCTCTGAGCTAACATCTGTGCCCATCTTCCTCTATTTTGTATATGGGACGCCGCCACACGTGGCTTGATGAGTGGTGCATTGGTCCTCACCTGGGATTCGAACCTGTGAACCCCGGGCTGGCCCCTCTACTGGTTTGTTTTGAGAACTAGCGTCTGTTTACTTTATGATTAGTAAAAGTATTATCATATGTGTAATTAGGAACAAATGACACAGAGTAGGGTTTTTGATGATAATTTCTGAGTCTTCCTCACAAGGAATTGATCGAACTCTTCCCTGTGGTAGCCATAGGAGATGTTCTTTGTAGTGGTCTGATCAAGTGTATTCCTGGGCCACACTATTCCAGTCGATAAAACTTCACAGGATGCTTGGTTTCTACTGCTGCAGTTGCACAACATTCACTTAGGATGCAGAGTCTTTATAAGTCCTGTTCCTGAGGAGAAAGTGCTTCTTTGGCCATTGTCGATTCCTGCTGCATTTGCAGGGACCTCTTGCTTTCCGTCTCATTCTGCAGGCTGTCTGTTAGGATTCTTCTGTCCGCCAGTGTAGCCCTGTGCAGGCATTTTAGCTTTTCAGTGGGCCTTGTCACTTCCAGCTTTAATCTGAGATTGAAATGGATCCCTTCACACTCCTCCTTGCATCTCAGTCCTTCTGAGTTCGTTGTCCTTCCTGACATAACATCCTTTGGAAGTGTCTCTGTAAGGGTCAGAACTTCCAGGTGGGAAGCTGTTTGTTTGAAAATTTCTTTATTTCACTTTCAG
Source organism: Diceros bicornis minor (assembly GCF_020826845.1). Classification (NCBI taxonomy): domain Eukaryota; kingdom Metazoa; phylum Chordata; class Mammalia; order Perissodactyla; family Rhinocerotidae; genus Diceros; species Diceros bicornis. Next base: position 49,948,043 of record NC_080759.1, on the reverse strand, counting down.
TCTTCAATAACTCCAGATGAATACTTGTTTTCTGTAATCTTTTTGAAGGTTTATTCCATTGTCTTCTGTTTTCTGTTGTAGTTGAAAATACTGCAGTCAGACTAATCCTTAGTAGATAATGTCTTTTCCCTTTGTCTTCTCTTTGTGTTCCGTGTTCTGCAGTTTCTCCTGATGTCTCTTAAGTATGGATTTTTTTTTACACATATTGCTTGAGATTTTTTTTTTTAATTCTTGGATGCCTAGTTTTCATCAGTTTGGGAGAATTCTCAGCCATTATCTTTTTGAAAATTGCCTTTTTCCTATTCCCTCTATTCACCTGTTTCAGAACTCTGATTAGATGTTGGCCCTCATTCAGGGTTCTCAGTTACACATCCTTTCATATATATTTTTTATCGTGTAGCCTCTGTAGCGTTCCAGACAGTCTTGTCAGATCTATTTTCCTCTTTCTTTTTTGGAAAAGTTCTGTTTTCCCTCCAGCTTTGCTGGCCTTTTTTGATAGCTTATTGCTCTTTGCTCACGTTTTTTATTCCTTTTATTTATTTAAATATTTCAAACATACTGTTCTGGGTCTGATCATTTCATTCCCTGAAAATCCTGGCAGGTCTAATTATGCCATTGCTGTTTTTCTTATTTTTTGTTTCTTCAAAGTTTGAATTGTAAGCTCAACTTTTGTGTATCTCTGTAGAGTTGTGTAATCTGGCTTGAGTGTGAGAGAATTTGGCCTTGTTTCTGCCAGGCACCCAGGGTATCACCTACCTTGGGCCACTTTATGTTAGTTTCTAGACGTAAGTTTCCAGGGTCTTGTGGCTAGTCTGCATTCACACCCTGTCCGTGTATGACAGCCGGCCTGTGGTTATGAAATCTCGGGGGAGACTTCCTCTCCCCACAAGCCAGAGCCCAGACCAAGGCAGAAAGTTTTCTTATGCTTTCTCTTTGTTAGAGAAAAGTTTTCTTTTTCGTCTAGCTCAGGGGTCAGCAAACTATGGCTCCCTGGCCAAATTTGACACTCCACCTGGTTTTGTAAATAAAATTTTATTGAAACTTCTTAGTTTACATATTGTCCATGGTGGCTTTCACGCATGGTAAAGTTGAGTAGTTGTGACAGAAACCTTGTGGCCTTCAAAGCCTGTGTTATTTACTCTCTGGCCTATTACAGAAAAAGTTTGCAATTCTTGCCCTAGCCCACCCTCTGATGGAGAGTCCCGGCTTTCTGGAGGGGATTCAGTTTTAACTTTCCATTTTCCGAGAGTCTGAATTCTTGAATCACCATATGGTGGTTAAGGACCAGACCTCTTGGTTATTTTAGCTCCTTGTTGCCACTCTGGTTTTCAGCTTTCCCCTTTGAGTTTTGTTATTTTTCCATTAGAGATATTCTTTCCTGGAAAAAGTAATCAGAGTCTATGTCGTTTGCCATTAAACAAAGAAAGGACCTGTTGTGTCCTCTAAGCCGCTTGAGGTCAGGCACTACCTGGCCTGTGCCTCCAGCTCCTGGCCTAGAGGATGGCGTGCAGTGGCTGTTGGAGCCCTCCTCCCAAAGAATAGCAGCAGGACAGGAATGAAAGCATTATTTTGATGCTAGCAGCTATACGAGTACCCCATTACCCCACCCTCACTGTCTCACGCAGGCCTCTGATTCAGCACAGGTTGTGGCCTGTGGCTTGACCTCTTGGCCAGTTGAGGCCTCCTGCCTCCTCCCCTCAGTCTTGAGGGGCTGGGCCCAGGGGCCAGGTCTTATCTTGGTGTGTGCAGGACTGAGGACTGGAATGAGGGGTGCAGGAGAGGAGAGCAGGAAGGCTGAACTTTCTCCCCAGGAGGCCCTTCCTGAACTGGAAGCGTGCTCTGCCTGCCGAGAGAACATGGCCCGGTAAATGTCCTTGACTCTGGACATTTGCAGTTCATCATGCCTTGTGGGGAGGCAAATGGAAGGCAGAGACAAGAGAACTCTTCCCTCCACTAAGTTGAGACTCAAAAAGTGTTTCTTGAATTTAAACAAGGATGGGTCTTTATTTGAGGATTGGCTGTGCAGCGTTGGTATTTGTGATCTCTGAATATCATGCTTCAGGGGTCTGTTTCACTTTTAAGCCAATCCTGACTTATGCCACAGATAGATGTATCTATGTTATTTGTATATGTGTTATTTTTCTTTTATATGAAAGGCCTACTTTCTTTATAAAAGGCTTCACAGTGAGATTTTTAAAAATAGGCAGTTCTGGGCCGGCCCCGTGGCTTAGTGGTTAAGTGTGCGCACTCTGCTGGTGGTGGCCCGGGTTCGGATCCCGGGCGCGCACCGATGCACCGCTTCTCCGGCCATGCTGAGGCCGCGTCCCACATGTAGCAGCTAGAAGGGTGTGCAGCTATGGCATACAACTATCTACTGGGGCTTTGAGGGGAAAATAAATAAATAAATAAAATTATAAAAATAGGCAATTCTTCCATTTTGCATTAAAAAAATTGATTTACTAAACTGCAGGAAGGGCTTAGGGGCTCCTCTTGTGCTCCTTAGTCAATCGCTCCAGCATCCATCACACTCTGGCTTGGTAATGCCTGTTGCCTTTTCCTCTTCAGTAGTCTGTAAACCCATTCAGCACAGAATCTGGGTCTTTATCGCCTGCGTATCCCTAGCTCCCAGCTCAATGCTTGGCACATATTAGACACTCAGCAAATATTTGTTGAATTGAGCTGGTTGTAACGTTTTTATTTTATGTACAACTTCCTCCAGAGTAAATACGTTGTAAAGTACTTCAGTGTTTATATCTTAATCTCTTTGCTAACGTTTACTTCTTCAATAATTTAAAAAGGAAGTCAAAACATGCTTGAGAATTTACCCTTCTTTCTTCCTGAAACACACACACAGACATACACATGTGCGTGCATACGCGTCTACCACAAAGTCGACTCCAAACCTCATGTGTTAAACAAGGGAAATCTAAAGGCCAGTTTTTTTACTGTGTCATTTGTTTCATCGTAAGTTGTATTTTTAATTTTGGGGATGTGTTATTAGAGTCGAATGAGGTCTGTTGTTCAACTAACGTTGAGGGCTCTGTTAGTTTCTGGCTCATTATCAACCACTTAGAGCCTTTTGAGATCTGGGCAGGATATAAATAAAGACAGTTAAGTATACTTTTTGTTATGGAGGTGTTATCTCTTTGTATAATGGATGTAAAAATGAATTACAAGTCATTAGATGTATTTTCTCTTAGCTCAGACTGTTGCATCTTTAATTGATAGAACAGTATTCATGGACACCTGTGCCAGTGCAGTTGCAGGTGCTGAGGACACAGCCAAGAAATAAAACAAGCCACTGCCCTCAAGGAGCTCATGCTTCACTCTGTTTGTGTGTAGGGAGTGTGGGAGGAGTGGAGAAAAAGAAATATGTCAGGTGTTGATCAGTGCCAAGGAGAAAAACAAAACAGTGTAAGGGGAATGGAGTGAAGATGTGTGTGAGACATTGTGATAGAGGAGTGTCAGAGGTGAGCAGAGACCTGCATGGAGTGAGGGAGCAGGTACCTGGGGAAGAGCCAGGTGTGTTGGAGGAGTACAGAGGAGGCTGCAGGTGAGGCAGGAGCCGTCAGTGAAGGGAGTGATGGGAGCGGAGGCCAGAGAGGCAGTGAGGGGCCAAGGCAGGGGACCCTTGTAGGTAGTAAGGACATTGATGCCACTCCAAGTGAGATGGGAAGTCTCTGGAGCTCTCAGAGCGCAGGAGTGATGGGTATCGTCTGACTTATGTTTTAAATGCATCATTCTGGCTGCATGTGGAGAATGGTCAGTAGGGTGTGGTGACAAGGGAGACCCATCGGGAGACCTCTGTGGTTATCTAGGAACGAGATGATGGTGGTGTGGACCAGGGGGTAGGTGGTGGAGGGGATCCTGGATTTTTTTGGAATGAAGTGAGAGAGACAGTAACACCCAAGTAAAGCAGTACTGTTATTCTGATTATGCTTTGTTTCATTAACCCCCTCCCCCTTTTTTTATTCTTTAACAGAACTCAGATTAAGTGTAGCTCCTGAAATGGATATCATGGACTACTGCAAAAAAGAATGGAGGGGAAATACACAGAAAGCGACGTGTATGAAAAAGGTATGATGCCTAGATGTGCATATTTCGAGTCTTACCAATAGTCTATGGTAACTATTAAGTAATTATTTAATATATTCTTTTATATTTTTAGACGTTAGTTATGACAACTGCTATTAGACTATGTAAATATTGGTGTTCTAATTGGTGTTCTAATTTTAGAGCTGAGGAAACAGACTCTAAAGATAAGGGACTTGTTTCAAGTCACAGTATTAATATAGAGGCAGCATCAGTTATATAGTAAGTTGATTTCTTTGAAAAACACGTAAATGACTTTGTGCTGTTTAGAGTTGGGCCAGCCATTAGTTGTCCTCTTGGCGTCATTTGGGAATGCCCTTCTGGTGAGGTAAAAGCCTCAGAGGTCATACCTCCTTCTTGTCCCCACCCGGGTTTGGTTTATGCCCTTCAGTCCTAGGTGCCTGGCCCCTCCTGCACTCCCTTTGTGGAAGGATTTGAAATTGCTCCCTGCATTTTGGGCATCCCAGGAGCTGCTCCCTCCTAGTCCCATTGCATAGATTGGTGACCCTAAGGTAGTCTCCAAGGCCATGGAATGGAGGGGATTCCCATGACGTGGTCCTGTTGTGACTCACAGGGCCAGGTCACTGCTCAGGTCAGACCCCTTGACCCACTCCCAAAGTGTGTATCGGCCACTCAGATTTTCTAACAGCCTCCAGCCCTGTATCAAACTAGATAACCAGAAGGCCAGATATCTGCACTCTATTTTCTCACCTACTCCAGAAATGCTTTCACTGACTTACAATTTTATGACCTCAATCTCTTTAAAGGATCTCTATTCTAACAGTTTGTACCTTAAGGTCCATAATTGAAGATACCTATTAAGTTATCCAAATGTTCCATATTTTGAAACTCACGCTGAAGTCATTCCTCTGTGATTATAGTTTGAGGGAAAAGATTTGACCCTGTAGTTGGACTTTTCTGTGACCAAATAATCAAAGGCATGTCAGTCAGAAAAGCATCACATCAGGACCCACAGCAGTAATTAGAGCATCTCAGGGCCTGGTAACAGCTTGGATCTCAGTTATTTTCCATTCCTTATTTGTGTGTGTCTGTTTTTGTTTTGGATATTCTTTTGGAAGTAAGTGTATATAAATCAAAATTTAATTTAAAAGTTTGATTCACCTCTGAAATAGCATGAGTAATCCCTGCATTTGGAAAGGGGCAGTTGCTGTTGACCTAGCCATTGTGAGAATTTGGGGGTAATGGGGGTCCACCACAGGGAAGAGGTGCACATTCGTAAGCGTGAGTCTGCTTAATGGGCCCTTATGTGTTGTAATGGTTGGACCGTTAAATAAAAATGCGACTCAAAATTTTATTATTGGAAAGAAGTACTTTCATATCCACTTAGAATGTCATCCTGTGACAACTAAGAATGAGGGTGCACTGGTTGGACGCGGGATGACTGTTCGCAAATGTCCACCCCACGGTGAGAGTGACAGCTTTTCCTGTGTGTAAGTGCAGGGTAGGGAGCAGGGTTACGAGTGACTGTCAAGGAAGAGCAGGATGAGAGAAAGGACCTACAGGACGGGGGTGAGTGAGATGGGGGAGGCAGTGAAGTCCCTACCGAGGCCTGAGCAGTGTCCAGCCGGAGAAATCGGGCCTATGCACTAGGTCACTAGGATTTTATGGTGTCCTTTTTTGGGGTGTGCTTTAAAACGGTCCATTTGGATGGCTGTTTTTGAGTGACTGAGAAAGTCACTGAGCATTTTCATTTCCTTGTTTCACTTCCAGACTGAATAAGAACGACACTTAAATCCACTTTTTAAAAAAGTCCAGCAGAATTATCCAGACATCTCCTAGCATGTAGACTTTTTTTAATATACCATGGAAACTTGGGATTTTGGAGTATTTTTGTAAATACGGAGATACAAACTTACTGTATCGCTCTCCTTTCTTATCTCTTCATGAAGGAGTTTAGGGTCAATTTAAACACAGATTAAACTCTTTAGAATGTTGGTTATCAATAAGTGAGTGTTACAACAATTGCTGAGAATGGGAGATATAACTCCAACTTTGGGGGTGGCTGGTGTTTTAATAATACTTGGTGTATTATATTGTATGCTCTAGTGTGTCTATTACATATACTGATATTTTTTACAGTACTAATATTTGTTAATTTCTTTTGATGAATAAAAAAGGAATTAGAATGTCTTATGTGAAGGACTCAGTCAGCCTTATTTCCATTCTTCCGGTGGTCAAGGGCACATTTTTTCCCCAGGAATAAGACTTGCTCTACTGTCTGAAGTCAGTAATGACCATTTTGAATTCTTTGATGCTTTCACTCAGGGCTACGAGGAGGTGTCTCAGAAATTCACCTCCATAAGGCGAGTCCGTGGAGATAATTACTGTGCGCTGAGGGCCACACTGTTCCAGGCCATGAGCCAGCCGGCGGCACTGCCCTCTTGGCTTCTGGACCCGGAGCTCACGCTGGTACGCTGCTGCTGCAGGTTTGAGTCCGCAATGTTTCCAATCGTTTTTTGTGAGAAAGACTTCCCTTTTCTGTCTGTGCTATGTGCTAATGCTGTCTGCAATATGATGTCAGCGTGTGGGTTTATTTGGTTTTGTGTGGTTGGGGTGATTTTGCATAGTACAGCCACCAAAAATAATTGGTATTTCCCAGAAGAGAAAAATGATAAAATTTATTTGAACAATTCAGCTGAATTAGAGAGCAGGTTTTTAGTCTGTAAGAAGTACTTAGGAGCAGTTTTTTTTTTTGACACCAAAACTTTGACTTCAGTTTTTGTGTCTGTATTAAGTGGGCTGTATGTTGTACCATCTGAGAACCTGCTGGGATTTTAGAATGCACATTCTGTAGTTGTAGCTCCAAATCAAGAAGTTAGGACCCCGTGCATAGTGTTAGGAGGGTTGGCTTAGTAGGTAGCTGAACAGCAGCACTAAAGGAGAGGTGATTAATGTCGCCCTGGGAGAGGCTTCCTGGGGAGGTGAGTCAGGTGCTGTGTCCCATGCCTTGCCCTCTTTAGTGTTTTAAATCCACTCTGTGGTAGTGACACCCCACGAAGTCACGTGTCTGTGTGTCTTGTGTCCACAGCACACATCAGATGAGGTCACATCATAGGTTGGATGATCGAATATCCCAAAATAGTTTGGTGGGCAGGAATGATTGAGTAGAACTGACAGTCTACCTTAATTGGGAAAAATCGGAAGTCCTGTGCTTATATGTAAAAAAAAACAAAACAAAGAAAAACAAAACTCAAAGTGCCTGCCAGCTGTGGGAGATCTGCCTTACCAGCAACTTATGAGGAAAGAAAAAAATATGTCAGGATTTTAATTGATTGCCAGCCCTCTATGAGCCCACGTGACGTGTGGTGGCTGGCGGTGGTAATGAAGCCCTGTTTTAAAAGGAGTGCTTCTAAACATAGGCAACGACAGTCCCGCTTGAACTGGGCTGGTGGGATCCCATCTCGAGGACCGTGTGCAGCCCTGTGCCTGTATCCTCAGTACAGATGGGAGTGTGACCAAGATGATTCATTTCGTTTTGGGAACAGTTGAAGGACCTGAGGTATTTGTTTAGAATAAAGAAGACTTTTAGAGGAGACTGGTTGCCTGCTAAGCTAGTTAGAGGTCTGTTAAGTGGATGAGGAATCACACACCCTCAAAGGGCAAGACCAAGACCAGTGGGTGGAGGATGCCACCTGTCTGTCCTGTGATTATCCATTTTATAAACCGATATAAAATCAGCACACCTGTGTGAACTGTCTAAATGATACCTATGGAAGATATTTTCTTCCAAGCAAAAATGTATGTCATCTTAAGCAGATTTCTTAGTATTAGCTTATTTTTTTAATAGAGAGGCAAAGAGATTGATACACTAGGCTGTTTTTTTCTTTGCAGTCATGACGTTTATTAGTAGTGGAATATTTCAGAACTGTTGATCAGTCAACAAAAGCCTGCCCGTGGATATGGGACTCTGCTAGGGAAGCAAACGAGTGATTTTCACTTGGTTGGCTTTTTGCTTTTACTTCTGTTTGACAACCATACCTCGATTTGTAGATTGTGACATAAAATCCTCCTCAGTTTTAGGCTGTTTTCCTTTAAGCCTTTTCCTTTAAGGGGCTATTTAGGTTTATGGACTTAATTGACATAATGAATTTGAATGTTTATACTTTCCAAGAAACTCTGGGTATAAGTAGTGTTCTACATAATTAAGCATATAAAATCCACCCTATAAGAGTAAAGCACAATGTCCCTTGTATTTTACCAGCAGGATACCTTTGGTAAGATCATCTGCCATATTAAAAGTAGTATAGGTAGCTTGCACTGGGTTTCTGATCAGTGTTAGAATATGTTGCATGTATGAGCTGTGGGGCTCTAAGATGGGTTCCTGACTTAATTTGAGTCATGTGAAAATAGTTTTTAAATTCTCAAATTCCCTTTCCAATTTCTTCCCTTTTCTATGTGTATCAGCCAAAAATATAGTTTTTCTCGTGGGAGCATAATCTAATTAGTTGGTCACAGTGGTATTATTTTTGTCATCTAACCTTTACTGAATGCCAAGAGGCCATGTCAGAGAGAAAAAGCGCATCATACTTGTCTGTGAGTTTAGTATTTAAGTTTATTAAACTTTGGTTCTGTTAAATGTCAGGTGAAGAAGTGACTTGGTTCTTTTCTTGCTTTCATCCAACTAGAAGACTTGTCCTCATGTTGACCTTCCAGACCCCAGCAACCTACCTTGGTTTGAGCATTTTCTTTGTGTGTGTGTGTGTGTGTGTGTGTGTGTGTGAGGAAGATCAGCCCTGAGCTAACATCTGCCAGTCCTCCTCTTTTTGCTGAGGAAGACTGGCCCCGGGCTAACATCCGTGCCAATCTTCCTCCACTTTATGTGGGACGCGGCCTCAACATGGCCTGACAGGTGGTGCATCAGTGCGCGCCCGGGATCTGAACCCGGGCCACCAGCAGTGGAGCGTGCACACTTAGCCGCCACACCACAGGGCCGGCCCCTGAGCAGTTTCTTTACACGAGCTGTTTTGTTGTGTCACTTCTGAGGCTTGAGCAGGTGACAGATGCACCACGTGTTTCAGATTTGAGTGCAGGAAGGGGTACACAGACTGGGTTGGTTGTGCTTGCCCAGACTGTTTTTTAACCACCTCCCAGTTGTCCCTCGTGCCTTTCTGTGGATGCCATTCCATTCCGTTCCTGTTCTCATTCTGGCCCCTCCACCAGTCTTCCCTCGGAAAGTCCACTCCAACAGGGGCCTCGTTGAGTGAGCAAGTGGGTGGCATGGCGTGACTGGAAGAAGTCGGGATGGAACCAGGTGTGCAGACAGAGGAGTAGTGAGGCTGGCAGTGCGTCTTATAGTGGTGGGGTACCTGCGCCACCTCACCCGGGAAGTGGGGTCTCTCCATCTCCAGATACTACTTGGGTAACTCTGTAATAGGTGAACATCTTAATACTTATTTGTTAACACGTGCTTAAGAAGAGCAGATCAAGTGGTACTTAAATAACTGTTGCTGCAAAACAAGAAAATCTTACTGCAAAACAAGAAAATCTTACAGGAGTTTTGGTGTGAAAGTCAGTGTGCCCACTTCCTACCTATCTTCTTGATATATCAGAATAGCTGATATCCTGTCGTATTAAGTAAAACCCTGTTTGCTGTTAGAAGTTGGTATAAATTATTTGTGTTAAAAATGGAATAGGCTTGCTATTAAAAACACTTGGACCAGACCACAATAGCCCTCTGACGATGGATCTGTCTCAGTTTACCCTGATCCTTTTCTTTCTGAAATGTTGAGGGTCTCTTCTGACCACTACCCTGTGTCCAGTGACAGTGATATGTCCTGGTCAGTTTATGGCACAAACAGCCCTGATTACTATGTGTCCATGGAACCTTTAAAAGCCCTGAGAGCACTACTGCTTCTAGGGATACAAAAAGGCTGCTCTCAGCAGGCGAGTTGGAGGGAATCTAGTTTCAGCGTTGTTAGGGCCTTCTGAATTGCACAGGCTCTGCAGTAACCTACCTCTTCTGCTTTTGGGATCGCACAGGTCCTGGGACATATAAGTTTGTGTGTGAATCTGTAGACCCAGAACTACCCTCGGCTCAAGGCCTGCAGGCTACACACTGTGCTAAACTAATTGCTTGGCCTCAGTGTGCATTTCAGCAAGAATTTGGCTGAGCCCAGAGAAGCCATATTTTGTTACCAAGGGACATGCACATTTTAGCTAGCTGTACCTGCTTCCATTTGCAGATTGAAAGATGTTCTCTGTAGCGTTTTGCCATCTTCCCTCTCTTCTGGGGCATACTTGGTTTCAGGACGTTAAAGGGACACGAGAGCTAGACTGAGAGGCCCTCTCTTTAATTTGAGCTCAGTGGAAGGGAGCCCAGACTTGGCTTTCTTTCGGTGCTCAGCTCCTCTGGCCTTGCTCTGTTCCCAGCCTGGAAGGATGAGCTTTGCCCTCAGTGCCCCTCTGGCAGGTCAGCCGCCCTTCACCTCCTGTCATCCTGCCTGGGCTCCCTGTGTGTTGTTCCTGCTTCTGTCTAGATCCCAGTCTTGGTGTTTGACTGCACTCAGATCATCTGACCCTAACCCTAACCTTGGAGGTGGATTGGTCTGGCTGTTCTTAAACTTGGGACAGCACCTGGGTCCCCGAGGGCTGGTGTCCTTCAGGGCAGAGGTCCTTTCATTTCCAAGGACCCTTGGAAATTTGCTGAGTTTTAAAATGTCTCTGAATGGATGGGGCCTGTGACACTGTTTGTTTAGAGTGCGATAGACTGTATGAAAACTCACGAGTTAGTTTTGGGGATGACATACTTTTGTTATTTGCTATCCCTTTAATCTTGGTGGTGATTTCAAGAATTATAGGCACTTGCAAGAGAAAATGCACTGTTTTTACAGTTCAGTCACAAATGAAATCATACTTAAGCTAATTACCTACTTTATTCTTAAATATTTCCCATCATTGTTTCTTGTTTACGTCTTGTTTCTTACTCAGAACTCCCTTGTTCTAACAGAAGTCTAGTCTCTGTGTGCCTAGTAAAAAAGAATAGCTATTTATCTGTGTTCTGGGTTATGACCCCTGAAAGCACTGAAATGTATATTCCCTTTTTTCTTCTGAATAAATAATTCCAACTCCATTATTCTTTCCTCATAGTTTCTTTTTCACACCTCACTTTTTGGACTCTCTCCAGGATCTCCACATCTCCCAGAAGCATACAACCCTGAGCTGGATAATTATTCTAGCGGCAGTTTGGCCGATGCATGGAGGGAACAAAGAAACGGACTTTTATTTAGGTTTCCCTCCGTGTGGTTAGACCTGTAGGGTCTCCCGAGTAGTTCACTTGGGTGTTGTGCCTGCCTTTTAGATATCTGCACAATGTCCTGGGGTGCTCAGCTGGTCTGTGGGCTGCCTTTTAGCCCTTTTCCCAGCTCACATCTGGGGAGCTGATGTTTTCTGCTCAGTTGCCCTTCTTTGTGCCCAGTTGTGATTTCAGCTTGTTGCCACTTGAGGGCATTTTAGGTTCGGGTGATAAACCTGAGAACCTAATTGAAGGTTTGCAGCGGAACTGCCCCCATATTGCTGTAATGCCAGGACAGTGTGGTCATCGAGCCGGGTGGCTCTTGGGTGGGTGGTCATTTGTCGTCATCATAAGATGAGGAGAACACAACCTCCCCACCCAGTGAGTGATTGTAGATCATCATCGCTGTGGTCACCTGAAGAGGAATTTACATCCCTATTGTGGGTTGGTTTTTTGCAGAGTTAAAACCACCTTCATTTCACATGATTGCTGTAGATTGAGAAGGTAAAACTGGAATTACCATTCAGGAAAAGGTCTTAGATTCCAGGAGAACTGAACATATGGCCTCATTTAAAACTGTCTTTATAACTGTTAAACAAGCCCAGGTGCTGTGTAGGAGGTTGTAGGAATTAATTATTCTTTAATGATCTTTTGACTTGGAGGTGAACCTTTTTTTCCTTTCCAAATTTTATAGCAGTGAAGTGACATGCTTGTGCCAGCCTAATAATATGGATTTTCTCCTGACACACCCAAGACTGTTGGGAGAGTCTGAGTTCCCATGCTGTCATCTGTCAAGTTGTGTCCCAGCTTGCCTTTCAGACTCCACATCCTATTGATGATTAGGGGAAAGCAAAATAACAAATGCTCCCGGAAAAAAAAGAAAGTGGACACAGTAGTAGTTCAACTGTCCCATCTTTAATGAGCTTGGCCATCACAGCCCCCTTAGCCCCTGCTGCTTAGTCTTAGTTGTTTTTTTTTTTTATCTTACTATGTCGATTAAGCAGTTAAACTAGATGCTGTATGTGTTAATATCAGAAATTAGGTTTTATTTTCCTAATCAGGAGAGGAGCAGGTTTTTACTTTGTCCTGGACCATCTCACATGCCCCAAAGCGCTTCCCAGAGTCAGGCGTTGGGGAGTGGTGGGGAGGTTGCTGTGAGCTCACCAGCTACCTAGGTGGTTTATGTGAAGACACGGTATGGATACTCCTTACCGGACCGTGACAAAGGGCTGTATAGTGTTCCTAGTGTGGTTGGAGCCCAGCAAAGTAGAGTGTACCCTTGTAGCTCAGCCAAAACCACCATTTCACTCTGGCAGCCCTCCGCAGGGTGGTACTTTCTGAGTTCCTGCCCTCCAGATTTAGGTCCTACACCCTACACCCACGGCAGATTTGCAGGGATTAGTTTAGCAAATGCAGGTAGGTTTTGTAGGCTTTGTGGTTTCCTATAGCTTGGATCGTGTGATAGACTTTTTGGAATGTTAACATTCTTTATCTCTCTGTTTCTTGATATTCCAGTTACCAGAAAAACTCATAAGCAAATACAACTGGATCAAACAGTGGAAACTTGGACTGAAATTTGAGGGGAAGAGCGAGAACCTGGTTGATAAAATCAAGGAGTCCCTCATTCTGCTAAGGAAGAAGGTTTGGAACGTGTAGTTTCTTCTCTCTGATACGTGCGAAGCTCTCGCTCCTGATTGCCCAGCAGATCAGTTCTCAGTCCTCAGCTGGTGGATTACCAAACACTCTCGGCTGGTTTTTAGGCAAAATAATTTTAAATGAACACAAACCCTTCCTGTGAGATCTTTGGTAAAATAGAGAAATATCAGTATCATATGTTCTCGGAGGAGATGATATGTTTAATGAATTGTTTTAACTTTCTTAAAAGGAAACCTTAACAAAATGTCTTCTTTGTTCTAAGTCATACTGACAAGTTTCAGGGCTGTCATTTAGTCTATATTTCTTATAGTGTTATCAGTGACACGAATTCACGTTTATTAGATTCTTCCAGATCCTGTCCATGTTTTACGATCTGTCCATATTTATTAGACTTGTTTTCTTTTCTGATGATTGCCCAGTGAGTCGGTTTAGTAACTTGTCTTTTGAAAACTGTCCTGGGGGTTTCTCTGACACAGATTGTAGGGGGAACTCGGTCTGCTGATTCTTACTGATTTGATTATTAAAATACTCCATTTCTGTGGCTTTCCACTTTCTCATGTGGTGTGGATGTCCTGCTTGTGCGCTGGCCCACACTGGCCGCCAGATTGCTTGCCTTTGAACATCTTGAAGCTCTCCTCACCAGGAACCCTGAGTTGAGGGCCTGTTGATTGCAGGCTTTGTAGATGGAGGAGGAGGCTGCTAAGGAGGCATCAGACTTTCAAGGAGGCTTTCAAAGGTTCCTTCTAGCATTTACCCAGGTATTGATCTGTTTACTTGAATATGGTCTGCTGTCCCCATTAGGCTTTCAGCTCCACGAGAGACTGTCCTGTCCATTCCTTTACACCTGGTGCTGAGCACCGAGCCTGACACGTAATAGGCGTTGGGTAAACATTTTGTTGAATGAATGAACTGAGGGCCCTGACTTCCTGGAACCTAGTTTTTATTTAGAAACATAAGAAATGTTTACTGGAAAAGACACTATCAAAGGAAGACTGCTGATAAAGACATGGGAGCAAGAGAAGGGAAGCAGAGCACAGGGTTTGTGGGGGCCGGAGGCCCGTGCTTACCCAGGCCCTGGGGTAGTGGAGGGTCGAGGGCAGGGCTCTGGCCCTGTGGGAGTGAACAGGAAGGCTCTTCATCTCAGCCACTGGTGACCATTTCCTTTTTATCTCTTAAGTTCTTATGAAATTGCGGTTTTTGCATTTTTTAGGTGTGTCTGCTGTAACTAGATCATCATTTTGGGGAGTATTTAAGTGATTCCAATTTACAACAACATTAAAATTATTCATTAATAATCTGAGCCAGCATTATTATCACTTCCTATGTGCCAGGCTGTACACTAAAAGTGTGAGGCATTACTTAATTCTCACAACAACCAAGTTGTTGCTGTGCTTATCCCCATTTTACAGATGAGGAAACTAAGGCCCACGGTTTGGTTAATGCCATGCAAAAGCCACCACCTGCTTGGTGGCAAGGCTTCCATTCTGACTCTCTGACTCTAGAGCCATACTCAAAATATGAGATGTTCCAGCTTTCAACTCAAATATTGGAGAGTGGTACAGTCATTATCATTAAAATATACTCTTGCATTTGAAATTTTAATGGTTTTTGAGAGAAGTAGTAGTTACTAGTTGTTCATAAGGATTAGTTTTATGTTGGCATCTCTTATTCTCATTCACTTTAACTTAAAAGCACATATATTTTTAGGGTTTTCTTGTTCACTTCAAGAGTGTGGCTGTGTTAGTTGAATACCTAACACTGCTTTATTTGTAATCAGGAGTCAGTAAGAATTTCCTGAATGGGTTTATTTATTTGAAAGTCACGTATGTTTTTAAGACATTAGAGGAGTAAGTTTAGAAAACTAATATTCAGGAAACCTCACAATCCTCTTTGCTCGTCTTCATTGTTGAAGGTTGGCTTGGTGTTTCTGGGTGGTAACTGCTCCTGTAAGGCCCTGTAGAGGGGCAGTAGTTTTAGCTCCTCTTCATAGCTTCACACACGGGCCTCATGCACGCACATTAGCTCTTCTGTAAGTGTTTCTGATTGATTGGGTCAATCTCATTGCCTGGGAAGTTAGGGGAGTCAAACTTTTATTCCATGGCCCCAGTGCTTCTCCTTAATGCGTTGTACTTTTGTTTCAAATTAATGGGGGAAAAGCTGAATGAGGAATTTGTGTGGTCTAAACACCATTGTTTGAGCTGGAAACAGGAATGTTCTGAGCATTACGTGAGTCACGGTTGCCTACTTTTGAAAATCATTTTGTGCTCACAGTATGGAAGTATACCAGGGACTTGTAGAATAAAAATTTAATTATTATGTAACTTTCTTATTGTAGTGGGCAGGCTTGGCCGAATTGAGAACTGCCGAAGCAAGGCAGATAGCTTGTGATGAACTGTTCACAAATGAAGAGGAGGAATACAGCCTCTATGAAGCTGTAAAATTTCTAATGCTGAACAGAGCCATTGAACTATATGATGATAAAGAGAAGGGAAAAGAAGTACCATTTTTCTCTGTGCTTCTGTTTGCTCGGGACACATCGAATGACCCTGGACAGCTGCTGAGGAACCATCTAAACCAGGTGGGACACACTGGTGGCCTTGAACAGGTGAGTTGTACCTTTGGGAGTGTGTTAGCCCAAAACACACTTTAGCCATCAAATATTATCTCACAGTTTTTGTGGGTCAGAAATACAGGAGCAGCTGCATTGGGCAGTTCTGGCTTGGGGTCTCAGGAGGGTGCAGTTGTACATTGTTCAGGGCTACAGTCATCTGAGGGCTTGACTGGAGGATCCACTTCCAACATGGCTCATTCACCTGGCTGTTGGCAAGAGGCCTGAGTCCCTCATTGGTAGTTAGTTAGTAGGAGGGTTCAGTTCCTCACCACGTGGGCCTTTCTATGGGGCTGCTTGCGTGTCCCCACAACATGACCACTGGCTTCTCAGAAAGTGATCCAAGAAGAGAGCAAGGAGGAAGCCACAATGCCTTATATCATCTAATCTGGAAGTCACAGACCATCGCTTACACCATACTCTGTTTGTTAGAAGCAAGTCATTCAGTCCATCCCACACTCAAGGGAAGAGCATTAGGCCCTACCTTTTCAAGGGAGGAGTGCCAAAGAATTGTGAAGCTATTTTAAAACCACCACAGTTATCTCAGCCTAGGCTTTCTTCTGCAGAGTGTTAGAGGGGGTCAGTCTACAAATAAATGAAGCACTTGGAAGAGTCATCTGAAGGGCCTTGTTTAGTCCTGGCAGCTGTAGCTGTATTAGATAGCATCTGTTAAAAATAGCAAGGGAGTCACCTTAACCAGTAGAGCCCAGCCTGCTCTTGGATCCTGTACAGATATGCTAAGTCTGGAGTTTTATGCAGAGACCCAATGCAGTACTGTCCTGTGAGCCAACAGTTGCACTGTCTATCTTCAGTGCGTTCATTACGTTGCCTTTTTTCAGTGGAGTGGCCAGCCACTAAAGTAGCATTAAGGATCTCCATCCAAACTGCTACCTTCCTGTTTACACGACTAACTCTTGTGCTTGCCTTTCCCTGGTATGTAGGAAAGAGCAAAGATAATGATCACTGCTGGCTCAGGG
This sequence comes from Diceros bicornis minor, assembly GCF_020826845.1. Taxonomy (NCBI): domain Eukaryota; kingdom Metazoa; phylum Chordata; class Mammalia; order Perissodactyla; family Rhinocerotidae; genus Diceros; species Diceros bicornis. Next base: position 49,931,458 of record NC_080759.1, on the reverse strand, counting down.
AGGCTTGAAGATAATTATTTTAAAAAATTATCTGTACTTATAATGTAGATTACTTATGTCTCCTGAACTGTAGCAAATACCTTACAGAAAAAAGCTTAGTAGAGCATGGTTTGCACATTAGACTAAAGTTAGTCCTTTCTGAGTCCCCACAGAAATGCTGTAATGGAGAGTCTATTTTAGAAAAAAACAACCAACTTTATTGAGATATAATTTACGTCATAAAGTTTACCTCTTTTTTTTTTTTTTGAGAGGAAGATTGGCCCTGAGCTAACGTCTGTTGCCAATCTTCCTCTTTTTGCTGAAGAAGACTGGCTCTGAGCTAACATCCATGCCCATCTTCCTCTATGTTTTGTATGTGGGCCACAGCATGGCTTGATGAGCGGTGCGACGGTGCACGCCTGGGATTCGAACCTGCGAACCCTGGGCCGCCAGAGAAGAGCGTGTGAACTTAACCACTATGGCACCGGGCTGGCCCTAAGTTTACCCTTTTAAAGTGTGTAACTCAGTGGTTTTTAGTAGTTGACAGAGTTTTGCAACCATCACTACAGTCTACTTTTAGACCATTTTATCACCCCTAAAAGAAACCCCGTACCTGTGTGGTGATGGGTTGTAATTAGTATTTGGGTGGTGAACATGATGTAATCTATGCAGAAATAGAAGTATAATGATGTACATCTGAAATTCATACAATGTTATAAACCAATGTTACTGCAATAAACAAAAAATTAAAAAAAAAAAAAAAAGAAACCCCGTACATGTTAGTACTATTCTCCTCTCCCCGTCGCTCTAGGCAGCCACTGATCTACTTTCTGTTGCTATAGATGTGCCTATTCTGGACATTTCATATAGTAAATGGAATCATATAATATGTTGTCCTTTGTGATTGGCTTCTTTCACTTAGCCTAGTGTTTTCAAGATTCATCTGTATTGCAGCACATACCAGTACTTCACTTCTTTTTATTGACAAATAATATTCCATTGTATGGATATATCACATTTTATTCATCCATTCATCCATTGATGGGCATTTGGATTGTTTCTACTTTGTTGCTATTATGAATAATCCTGCTATGAACGTTCATGTATAAGTTTTTTGTATGGACATGTGTTTTCACTTCTCTTGGGTATATACCAAGGAGTGGGTATATGGTAATTCTTTGTTTAAAATTTTGAGGAACTGTGTTTTAAAGCACCTGCACTGTTTTATATTCCCACCCGCAATGTTTCAGAGTCCCATTTCTCTGCATCCTTACCAACACTTTTTTTTTTTGAGGTGAAGTTCACGTAGTACAAAATTAACCATTTTAAGGTGTACAACTCAGTGGCTTTTAGCACATTTACAATGTTTTGTGGCCACCACCTGTATCAAGTTCCAAAACATTTTCATCACCCAGAAGATGAGCCGTCACTGCCGTTATTACCTGTCTTTTTGATACAACCGTTCTACTGGGTGTGAAGTGGTATCTCATTGTGGTTTTGATTTGCATTTCCCTGATGACTTTTCAGGTGCTTATTGGCCATTTGCATATCTTCTTCGGAGAAATAGCTATTCTATTCAAATCCTTTGCTCAATTTTAAACTGGTTATTTATTTTTTATTGTTCAGTTGTGAGAGTCTTTCTATATTCTAGATACAAATCCCTTATCAGCCGTATGCTCCTTTCTTGATGATCTGCTTGTTTATAAGGACTGTAGAGAAGAGGCCTGGGCTGGGCCCGCGGGGAGGAAGAGAGGCTGCGGCTCAGCCATGCTGTGCACTCCTGGGACACGTGGGACGGGGCAGGTGGTGAGCTGCATCTTCAGTGCAGCTTTCCTCCGCAGACCCGTTTGCTCTTCCCCCAGGTTGAAATGTTCCTTCTCGCCTATGCCGTCCGCCACACCATCCAGGTATACCGCCTCTCCAAGTACAGCACTGAAGAGTTCATCACAGTCTACCCCACTGACCCACCCAGAGACTGGCCGGTGGTGACCCTGATCGCTGAGGACGATCGGCACTACAACATCCCCGTCAGAGTGTGTGAGGAGACGAGTCTGTGAGAGAAGCCTGCCGGCACAGCCTGGCGGTGTGGCCAAGGTGCGCAGGCAGCTCCTTGGCTTGGGCTTCGGGCCTGCGAGTCCCTTAGAATGACCTGTGAGAACTCTTGGGCCCTGTGGGCCAAGCTGGACTGGGATGTTCTGAAGACTAGCTTTTGATGATAAGAATTAACCAAGTTTTCCCCTCATCTGTGCTGCAGCATGTTTCAGGGGGGGCCTTCAGAGCACACCTGTTGGAAGGTGCAAACTACACTTCTCCAAAAACAAATACTTTTGTATCAGAGGAGACTCATTTTGGAGAGGATTGTATTCTTTATGTCTCAAATCAAAACTTTCTCTAATTGTAAACTGGCTTTCAATTTTTTTTTTAAGATAGTAATTTTTTTTGTTTTGGTGGTAATGGGTCTCTCTAGTGCCCTTCCTATGCAATCTGCTCACATGGTATAATTCGGGGATGGAGTCTGTTAACGGCACAGTCGTAACATCCTCTGATAGCCTCTTCAAGCAGTGGTTTGGGTTTACATATTAATTAAAGGTATTCTAAGTGGATTGTCTAATAGAAGATTAAGAATTGGGTCCAAAAGTGACTTATTTAAAGGCTGGAGAAGAAGCTGCAGGAGGGAGGCAGTGGCACCTGGAAGTGCTTGCTCTTCAAGAGCAAGGCAGGTGCCGGGGGCTGCGGACACACCGGGTCTGGTGCGTGGTGCAGGTGGTTGCTGTCGGCGGAGAGCGCTGCTGGCGGTTGAGCTCCGGTGTCAGGGGCTGTGCGTGATTCTCCAGTTCCACAGATTCACCACATTATAGTCAGAACAGAGCTTAGATACACTGCGTTTTTAGAGGAGAAAACTAAAGCCAAATGACTTGCGAGCACTCATCTGAGTTCAGAGGTGGGAATGAGCTGGATCCTGGGCTCTTTTCATGCTGTGTTTTTGAGGGTGCTTCCATTGCCAAATTCCTGTAACTCATCTGCTTGCAGGGGCTGAGTAACAGCAAAGTGTCTGAGGTTTTTCATGAGTGACTGTAAGCGGAAGCATGTATTAAAACTGAGTGCAAAAGTCGGGCTGAGCTGCATCTGCCTTGGATTTGGTTTGGGAAGCCTGAAGGAGGCAGTGTTCCTGGCCATGAACGATTGCCTGCATGGTCACAGGCTAGGGTGGTGACTAGGGGGTAGGGACAGGGCAGCCCAGCTGAGCATGGTCTGTGTTAGGCCCCCTACATGTGGGGTGTGGCCTGAGGACACTGTTCACAGGAACCAGATGTGTCCCTCTTGAGGACTGTGTCAGCAGCACCTGAATTGCTCAGCATTTGTGGAGGTAGTGTTACCCATACTCAAGCTTTATTTTATAATAATTAAAGTCTTTGGGCCAATTTAATATAGTTTATAAGCTATCTAGTCTGTTTTTTTTGGGACGGGCAAACCTTTTTTGAAAATGTAAGTTTTGCTTTCACTTAAAAATTAAAATTCTTAGCTGAGAAAACTTGACACACAAAACTATGCAGACTGTTACATTAGTATTTTTCCCGTTACCAATCAGTAATAGTCACCACGTTTTGGTAGATGTTTATTCATTAGAGTGTTTGAATCAAGTTCTGCTCTAAATGTCTGTGAATGTGCTGGAGAGGCTGTGCTCTTCACTGTGAAATACGATGGTGCCTCAGATCAGGAGGGGCTTAGAAGCCAAATTAAAGTAATAATAATGACTTCTTGTTGGCTTCAGTGCTTCATTTTAGTGTTTGTAACTTAACGACAGGAAATGCTTACTGTTCATTCTTGAACATTTTTTAAAGCACAACTTCAAACGTTTAGATTGTACAAGTCAGTAGGGGTCTGTGTCCTTCGGAGGTGACATTGACTCTAACCGTTGGTTCGTATCCACTATTGAATTTAATAATACTCATGATCATCTGTCTTTGCATTTTGAGAAGGTTCTAATTTTAGTGAACGTGAACTGGACTTCTGGGCAACTTAATTGTTTACATTTCATACTTTTTTCTTGTTTCTGTGTATGATATTGTTAGAGTGTGTGCAGAAATTGTGGTCTTAACCACCTCATTGATAAAGATTCAAAAGGATGCATTTATTTTAAGTTGCTTTCTGTCCCAAGGCCTTATGAGACTCTGCTCTCACACTGTCGTCCAGGCTTAGAGGGATCATAGCATCAGAGAAGCAAAGCTTTCAAGGAAACAGTACTTTAGGAAATATAAATTATTGGCCAACTTTAAAAATTACCTTTCTTTGTTGCAACTTCAGTTGCCCAGAGTCTTAATTTCATTTCTCATTCTTGGTCTTGGGCTGGTTGGGTGACATCAGCAGGATAGAAATTGAATTGAGACCAAAATGGATTCAGGAGGATAATATGCTTGGAGGGATCTCTAAAATGGCAAAGTATTCTGGAGAAAGGAAAGTAGTAGGAACTACGCTGTGCTTACTCTCTATCCCAGAATTTATTGCACAAGTTCAGAGGTTTTGGACCCTATGGTCTTGACGGAAGGATGATCTCCACCTTAAGCAGGCATGACTTCACATTTTGAGCTCATTTAACGTGCATTTAAACGTAAAAGAACCCACTTAATAGACTTGCCAAAAAAGAAAAAAAAATGACCTGAAAGAATTTCCCTGTAACAAGTTCCATGGAATTAACACTGCTCTTTCAGAACTTTTTCTGGTTCCCCTCCTCACCTGCTAAGCTCCTTCTGCATATCCAGCATCCATTGATTTCACTCATGCACGTGGAACAGTGATGGCGGCAGGTTGAGAACAAGGGGCCAGTGTGTGGTCTTTAACTTAGGATCTAGGCCTAGCTGGGGTTTGATCTGAAATGTTTGCAGTTCCTCTTCCTTAGAATATGGCATATCTGAAATGTTTTAAATGCACAGAACAGGACTGACCCTGCTTTTTTGATACAGCCATTTGCACTTTTATTATACTGTTACATATTCAGTTAATGTCTGATGAAATTTTTCTTTGATTGAGGAAAACAGACATTGCTTTTATATCCTTTCAGTATTCTTTTCCCTCCAATTGTAGAGCTTCTCAGGTAAAATCTCAGGCCACGTGAGTCTAACACCCTCTGTCGGAAGAGACAATCTTGGTGGGTTTTTATGTGCTTGGTTTTTTTTCTTCTTTAAGAGGCCTTGTTGGGCCAGCCCCATGGCTTAGCGGTTAAGTGCGCGCGCTCCACTGCTGGCGGCCCAGGTTTGGATCCCGGGCGCGCACCGACGCACCGCTTCTCCGGCCATGCTGAGGCCGCGTCCCACATGCAGCAGCTAGAAGGATGTGCAGCTATGACGTACAACTATCTACTGGGGCTTTGGGGGGAAAAATAAATAAATAAATAAAATTATAAGAGGCCGTGTTATTCCTCCTGTCCGCCCCCTCCCCCTCAGGTGCTGTTTTACCCAGAGTTTGTAGTCTGCTTTTGGAAGATCCTCCAGATGATGACCGTGAAGCGCTGCATCGCCTTTGATGATATAGCACTCTTACCATCGTGGCGTATAAGTGGGACTCAGACTTTCTAGCTGTGTCTCCTTTTTCATATTAAAATGAAGTTTGATTATATTCCTCTCTCTCAAGCAGTACTTTGCAGGTACTCCCCCTTTGAAAGCCAGAAAGTATTTTCAGAAGCATAGACCTTCAGGGAATCTTATTTGTAGACATACATAAAAATAATGCCTTTTTTCCCCTGAGATCTGTGACTACTTAAAAAGCAATAAAAAGGAAGCCCTGGGTGTGTGTGAGGTGAATCTACAGTGAGAGGCATAGAATCCCCACGTAGTTTAGCAAAGGCAGGGCACCGTGTCAAGTAATTTAAAAATGGCCCAAGGAACTGTAAGAAGTGAACTGAGGAAGAAGAACTGATTTTAGATTAAAAATGGTGTTTAGAAACAAAACAACAGATGCCTGACAGACCTCCTGGGCTTAAGTGATAAAAGGATAAAAATCTGAACGAGGGAAGGACTTCTGTGCATGGATTCTGCAAGTTCCTTTTCCTATTTAAGCTCCCTATTTAACAGAAGTATAATATTTAATGTTTAACTCGTTTGGAAACCTTGCTGGTGATCTCTTCTGAGGGGCTGGAGAGAGCAGGGAGCCAGGGCTGAGTTGTGCACTGAATAAAGGCACGGGCAGCTGGTTGTTAATGCTTGTGTAATTCAGAGTATAACGTGGAGCGGTGAAAAGCACAAAGCTAAACTGGTTTGGCTGCCCCCACCCCTAGTGGCGGTAGGAGCAAGCTAGGCTTGGCCATGACCAGGAGGGGTATGTGTGTGTGCACGCGTGTGTGTGTGTGCACACGTGTGCACGCTGGTCTGCAGTCACATCGTGACATTCTTCTGTGCGTGAGGTCCCACAGCCCAGGGCCCAGCAACATTGAGAGCATGGAGGTGACCTGCCCCATTTGCATTGTTTTCATGGTAAATTGAAATTTATTATTGGGAATGGTGGAATGGGTTAGTATGTATAATTAAACTATACAGAGTGGCCACTAAGTCTGGAAATAGACATATATTAAGTGTATTGAAATCTTGTATCAACAAACCAATTATTATGTATGTCTCTGTTCCTAGGCCTATGGCCACCTGTATATATTTAAATATTTTGAGTGCTCATTAGTAGCCAAGGCTGTTAATGCAGGAGAACAATGGCTGGAGTTTTATCTCAGTCTTGTGATTTCTTGGGTGTGAGTCTCTGTCAAGAATGAAATCACCAAAACATGGGTAATACAAGGAAAGGATACGGGGCTCGAAATATCCAGTCTTGGCCGTTGTTATCCCAGTAACCAGGGCTGGCTGAGCTTAATTATGAACTTCAAAATATTTTTTGTACTTAATGTTAAGAGCTTTTATATATTGAAAAATGCCTTGATCTGTATTCACGTAAATGGTGCTAAAATATGGTACCCCTTACAGAACCCGTAGCGGTCCACAGTTGTGTTACTTCTGGGTATTTCCATATGGGAACCAAGCCAAATGAATGTATTTAATGAGCTCCCTTCTCGTTTCCATTGGCTTTATAAAAATGTTTTGGTGGTGTTACCTGCATTTTAGCAGCTTCTAACTCTCTGTATTGTGAATTGGGAGAGGTTAACAATCCACCTCCTGCCTCCGGTGACTGTTTTCTTTCCCTGTAGGCTTGGTTGTGAAGGGAGAGCAGCCGGGAGCATGCGGTGTGAACCTGGTCTCCTTTGGCTTGGCTTGTTTAGCAAAGTGTCCTCTGTTCACACTGTAAAATGTCAGCATTTGTCAAAAAATGTCTCCTGCTCTGAAAAACATGCCCCCCAGGCTCCGGTCAGTTTGGGGCCTTGCTTCCCACCTGCAACCGTAGCCAGACCCCTGGCTCACGGGGGCATGAGTTTCCTCTGTGACTTGTCAAGTCTCTTGTCTGCACCATCAGAGGCCGAGCCGACTCGGGACTTTGCTGTTGATTCCCTTTAGTAAACCCAGCCACTGAGGATTGTAAAAATGAAGAACTAAAAATAAACTTAGAATATAAAAACTCAGAAGCCTGGTTGTGTTGCTGTGGTTAAATGCCTGCCTTTGAGGACTTTGGGAGATTTTGGTTCAATGCTTTAACTTTCCAGCACCCCCAAGACAGGCCTGTGATGCCTGATGACTTTACAGTGCCATACCCATAGTAAGTGCTCCAAAAAAAAATGAGGTGCTTAGTTCTGGGTTTTGGTCTGGATTCAGTGCCAGTCCTATCATCTACTTTTAGGGTCAGCTCGAGCCAGTTACTTACCTCCTCTACATCTCAGTCTTTATCTCCATCACACAGTCGGTCTCGGGTGGTGGGGGAGGGGAGGAAGTGAGGTGCAAGCACTTATCAGAGGCTTTGGGGAAGACCTAGGCCAGCAAAGCAGGGCTGCAGCTGCAGTCCAGACCCAGCCTTGCTGTGTGTTTGCCAAGGAGAGGCCTGCAGTGTGTGCAACACATTCTTAGCTGTTCACGAACCATTCACACCCATGGAAATGCACCCAGAAGTGTGATAGCGAGAACTTGAGTGCACTGCCTATGAAGCAGACTACCACTGAAAGAAGTTAATAATCTGAAGACAGGGGAAGACACTGGGCTTTCAGTGGGGACAGAGAATGAAATTTGAGCCAGCAGAGACCTGCCTTCCTGTTGGATGAAGAACTGAGTCTGGGAGTCTTTGTAAAGTTGCGTTGGGCTTCTGAAGAACCCATTGGTTAGGAGTTGGGCATCCATCAGAAAGCAGTGCCAGGTTGGTGATGGGCAGCAAGAAGACATTCCTGTGATAAACAAACTTTTCCTCCTCCACTGCCCCATTCACTTGGGTTATGGTGCTCCTGCATTCTAAGGGCAGTGTTTCTGGCATTTCTCCTTGATAGCTTCCCCTAGGAAGTGTAGAGAAAAACTACACTAGCTTCCTCTTCTGCTGCTCTTAGGAATCCAGTGTTAACCTCCAGCTTCTTTCTTCTGAGCCCTGTTCACCCCCTCAGGACTTAAGACGACTCCCTGGTCAGCTCGTTGATCTGTGTGGCCCAGGTCTGGTTCATGGAAAAGACCTGTGCACCTTCTGCCTGGTCAGACTTGGCATGTGCCAACCAGCCCCGGTCTCCCTCTCCTGCAGCTCTGCTGTCAGATTTGACACCCACCCACCGAGTCGCCACCACTGCACAGGCCCATTTAAAGCTATCTGAATGTCTCCCGAAGAGCCTTAACACTAGGCTTAAGCTGTTGAGCCCACCTCCCCGCCACGTGCACACACCCCTGAGGAAGAGAGGGGCTCAGTGTAACTGCAAAGAAACCATCTCTATAAGTTCTCTCTTTAAATATCTACTCTTGGTCCTTTTATGCCCTCATGGTGGGTGAGGGACGAAGGAGCTAACAACAGGTTCCAGAATGGGACCAGGCGTTAAGACACCTGGAGCAGGCGGCTGGGGCACCATCAGGAATCCCCATTTTGTGTTGCTGCTTCTCACTGGGTGTCAGCATCCTCTTTCTCTCTGGCTGGGCCCTTGTTTGCTCCATGTAGCCCAGGCTCAGCCTGGTGCCCACCCATGTAAGTGCAGGGGCCGCCTTGCAGCAGCCCGAGGCCCAGATGAGAGGAAGGGCCAGCCTGGAAAAGCAGGGTGAGGTGGTGAGGAGGAGGTGCAGGAGGGTGCCGGGAATGGGGTGCAGGTCGTGCACTGCAAAACTCTAGGAGATGTCATTCACATTGTAGTCCAGGGGGACGCATGAGCTTGGAGATGGAAAACCGTTTTGGAGGCTTCCATTGCATCCAGGCCCTGGGTGACCAGAAGCACCTGAGCTAAGCCAGTGGGACTAAAGAGGATGCAGAGGAAGGGACAGAAGTGAGAGTTACTGGGAGGGAGAGCTGACGGGGTTGATTGAGGGAGAGGCGGGACGTGGAGTAGGTTTCTGGGTGGGTGATAACGTGCTTCTTCTAGTAAGGAGAAAGCATGGGAGGGAATGGGGAAGAAGTGTGCAGAGAGGGCCTTGAGGCCAAGGCCCTTCTGGGACCCTCTGAGGAGATGGGAGGTGACTGACCTGAAGCTCTGGCACAAGTTGGGGCTGGAAAAGCAGCCCTGGGGATCACCAGTGTGTATCTGGAATTGGAAATAGGCCCGGATTGGATCACCGGGGAGCGTGGAGAACTGGATTCCCCACTAGGGTGGGAGCAGGCCTGGGGTGTGGGAGCCATTTTTATTCTTTTCCAAAGTAAGTGGAATTAAATAGCATTGAGCAACACAGTTGTAGGGTGAAGGAGGCTGCTGAGATCTGGGCGGTGGCGGCATTTGGGGGTGTGGCAGAAGAACCAGCTGAGTTAGGACGCGGTGCTGGCTGCCAGGCGTGGGGAGAAATCGCTTTCTGACTCTGTCATGCATGAACTTGCGAGCATCTGTTCCAGCAGCAGGGCCCAGGGCTGGGGGAGCCGAGCGCAGCCAGCTCTCCTCAGCGCTCGCCTTCAGGGCAAGAGAGCTTTTTACATGAATCAGATGAAAGAATTTCAGGTGTGTAGTCTAATGTAAAGTTTGATAATATTATTGTGTTTGCTCATTCCGTTTTGGTCTTTGGATTCAAGGATTCTGAACCTAAGATAAGATTAGCTTTTGTTTCGTTTTGTAAAAGCTCTGGTAGTTTGTCTTTGTTGAAAGCGGCCGGCAGTAATGTTCACAGATTCGTTGGCTGAGGCACTTCTATGCTGCTTGTGGGCCCAGTGGACGCGCACCTCCGTCTTCACGCACTGCCATGGATGACTGCAAATCCTGCTGTCGCGGCAGATTAGAACTAGACAAGATCTAGAGCAGAGGAGGCTGATCCAGAGCCGTCAATAACTTGCCAGGCTCACAGGTAGTAAGCAGCAGAAGTAGAATGAGGACTCACAGCTCCTGTTTTTTTTTTGTTTTTTTCCTTTTGCGCAAAGACCAGTGTATTGAACTGGGCAATTAGCATGGTATTTACTGGCTTGCATTGTCCAGGTGAGAAACCTGGAGCTTGTTGGGGGCAAAGTTAAAAGTCTAAGCAATGCCAACCTTCCCTCCACCCCGGTGTTGTCTTTAATAGTGTTGAAAAGGAAAACTCAGAACAGAGCACAGTTTTCTCCATGATATTAACCTAAAAACCAACTACAGCGTATCTATGACTGTATCTAAACTACCTCTCATAAGGGTAAGCTTTTTGGAAGTTTACTACCATTGTATCAGGTGTGGGGTTAGGTGGTTTGCGATAATTATAGATAGGCAAAGAGATTAAAGGCAGGTGTTTCGAAACCAGGACCCAGCTCATGGTAGCCTTAAATAGCCTCTTGACTGAAAGCCCTCAGCCCTCGCAAATGGAGACAAGTATGAACATCTAAAATGCCTCTGCAATGTGTGGTGTGGGGTGGGGCAGGGGGAGGCGGGCAGGCTGCTGGAAATGGTTGTGCAGATTGTGCACTGCAGAACTCTAGGAGGTGTCGCTTACATCATAGTGCAGAGGGACACACGAGCCTGGGGAAGGGAAACTGTGTGGGAGGCTTCTGTAGCATCCAGGCCCTAGGTGACCAGGAGTATTAGAGCAGATGGATGCAGAGGGAAGGAGGGATGTGAGAGATGCTAGGAGGGATAACTGAAGTGGGTTAGTGGGACCCCAATGGCGTGGGATGGGGGTGTCATGGAGTAATTTGATGGATGGATGATAACGTGATTTATCTGGGACATCGGGAGAAAGCGTGGGAGGGGTGCAGATCTGCCCCCCGTGGTAGGACTGCTCCCCGTGGGGAAAATTAATGATGCTTGGCCAGCCTAGCCCCACATCTTGACATTATCCCTAGACAGCAAGACATACCGTGTTCCAAGGGCTGTGGGTGGAAAGACAGACCTCTTAGACTTCAAAAATGTGGTAGTATTCAAGGCAGTAAAAGGGAAGCATGGTCGAGGTAGCGCTGAGATCTGAGATTTAGCTCAAAGACATGTAATAAAGCAGTAAAGAAGAAAACACGCGGTCTCAAGCGAGCCAGTCGAATGCTTACATCCTTGTTGATTACAGGTTTGTCGTGAAACGCTTTCTCTATATAATCTCTCGTAGGAGGTTACAAAAACGAGGGCCATCGTTCTTTGAGGTTAAGATGTTACGTTTTAAAGAAGAGTAATGCTTTTCGCATGAAGACTGATAAGAACAAGAATCTCTTAGATGTGGGCAGGAGGGGTTTTCAGGTTGTGCTCCTCTCACTTTCCTAACGCCTGTCTAAGTTTGGTATCCCCGTGCTAGAAGGGGCCCAGAGAAGTTCCGCTTCAGAGAAGTACTTTCAATATTACTGTAGTTATGGGAAGTAAAAATTCATTTTACTACAGAAAATTTGAAGAAATAGGTTGTATTTAAATAGGACATGGAGTTTAGAGAAATGTCCCAGTAGTTAGAGGTTTTTGCTACCAAGGCAAAGGGCGAAATTTTAATATCTCATGTACGTTTGACAAAAAAGGGAAATTGTAGTCTGAATTAGGAAACCACATAATTTGGGGTGTGTAAACAGACTAATGGTTAGAATAAGAAAATCAATAAACTAAAAGCAATCTCAATCGTATGCCAACTCTTTAAGCTTTACTTAAAGTAAAACTGGCATATGAAAGCCATTTGACAATATATGAGCACAAATCCCCCATAAAAAAACAAAGAAAAACATATATAAATGCTCTTAACAATGCAAAAACTTAACATCTATTAAATACATACACAGCACTTGTTTAAATGCAACGTATATTTTCTGTTGACCTCTGCAGTCAGTTTTAATCAAAGGTGCACAAATATTTTAAAGTGATTGGTTTCAACAGTTTAAATTAAACCCATAGTTTTGATGTGAAACTGAGAAGCCTGTAAACTGACAGCCACAGCACACATAGAATTATGACTCCCACTAGACTTCATTTTGTTAAAAAAAAAAAAAATTCTGGATCACTGCTAATGTTCAGATCTGAAATGAAGAACGAGGTAACTTTATTTTTCCATTGTAGGATCCTGTACTGTGTTCTAAATCCCAGATCATACATAGAATGTAGGCCCAGGAAGGAGCCTTGGCAATAACGGCCTAAGCTTCTCATTGTACAGGTGACCCATGTGAGGCCAGGGTTGTGTGAGTGACATGGGAGGTCATGCTATGGGCCCATGGCCTCCAGCATGGAAGCTCTCCTTAACTGAATGAGAGTAGGCTTGTCAGTATTGAAGAGCATCTCGTGTGCGGCTCTGTCAGGATTTCGGTAGCTCTACACTAGCTCCTTGGTCATTCCAGCTTTAGATATTTGCCCTCTCAATGTATCACTAAGCAAACCAAATCTATCATAGATCCAAGGAGCTGTGTATTTTCCCCCACAAGCCTTGAGGATGTGGTACCCCTGGTGGAATGGGCCCTCTTAGTGGTAACTGGTCCATGCTGTGGGTACTGGGTGACCGGCGTTGATGTGGACCCTGTCCCTCCTTTGTTTGACCAGGGTAGTTTGAATGTCACCTTCAGTACCAGGTTCATCCAAACTGTGGGTCCCCCGTGTCCATGGCCCCACGCTTCAGGGAACCAGAGTCCACCTGGCCATAATATTTTCCACTCCAAAGGCACCATTTCTTGTCCCTGGTTCATAGTTGGAGAACATCTGCCTCTAAATCCTATAGTAACAACCAATCTCTGTGGTGAATTTCCATGAAGCCGTAGGGCGAACTGTCCAACCATTTTTAGCTGGTCTCTCTCCACCTCCCCACTTCTTTAACCTAAGGAAACCACTTAGACATCTGGAGAGAGAAGGGGTTCCTAGCTCTTGTGCACTTTTGTTTACATATACAGATTGTAGAAGCCGATGTCAAGTCTGGTTACTAAAGTGCACTTTGTTACATAACCTAACGTAAACAGACAGACCGTATAAGACACGTGTGCTGAATCTGTGTGTAGTGACAGCCATCTATAAAAGTGCATGTATCTATCTTATGCAGCCTTTTTAGAGACCCTGGTTGACTGCAGACGAAGCAGAGAAAAAAATTCTTCTGGAACCACTTGGACTTGGCAAAGATGATTAAAAATACAGTCTTAGAAGGCCCGCCTTTGGTTCTCTTCTTTGCAGAGACTGCAGCAGCTAACCGTTCTAACATCCCTTCTTGAGAAGAAAATGAAGTCTTAACTTAAAACAAGATCTCACCATCTCCTCTTCATTATTTTTCCCTTTTGAGATCGGACGGTAAACTCTATAATTTGTTTCACCTTTTCTGACTTCTGAGTGAGGTTTGGGTTATTTTGATGATACAATAAAATGCCTCTCATTTTGAACATTTGTGTAGTTAATTTTAGACGTTTAGCCTTTAAAAGGGCAGGGAAGAGGAGCTTTCAGTCCGTTTGTCTTCGATTTTCTCTACATCCTGTTTTATGTGTGGTTAGATCAGCTGATGAATCCTGTGATGTTTTGCTGCTTCAAATGACAGAAATAGAGACTTCAAATAACCATGCAGAGGAGCACCTTGAATGTTTACCAAACACGTTGCTCAAAAACATGCTTTGCTACGGTTCAAATGCTTTTTATGAACGAGCCACATGAGGGCCGTGTGTGAGGATGGCTGTCTACAGAAGGCAGGCCCGGGCGGCTGGTGTTAGGGAATTGGCTGCAGGAGTAACTCAGACGTCTCAACAGTTACGGATTGCCACATCGTATAAAGCCCTGCTCACTGCAATTTTGGTTATTAAAAAGAAGAAAAAAAGGTCAGGACTCAGAACGTTAAAAGGACCCATTTGCTGGACTGTGCATTGCTTTGATTGATGAAGACTTCATCCAAGTTTAGAGGTCAGCTCACCTGCAAAGTAGGAGGCCTGAAGGTGTGGCTGGTTGGTCCACACCAGCACGGGCTGTCCTGGGCACTGGTTTGCTTAGAGATTTACAGAAGTAGAAAGATTCTTAAATACAAGGAAATATTTTTCAGGGTAATGTAATTTAATTACAATATAAATACTTCCTATTTTGCAACACAGGTTCTCATGCTCTCTCCCACTTGTTTGAACAAGAAAAAAAATCCAGAGCCAGCCCCGTGGCTCAGCAGTTAAGTGTGTGCGCTCCGCTACTGGTGGCCTGGGTTCGGATCCCGGGCGCGCACCGACGCACTGCTCCTCCGGCCATGCTGAGGCCGCGTCCCACATACAGCAACTAGAAGGCTATGCAATTATGACATACAACTATCTATTGGGTCTTTGGGGGGAAAAAGGAGGAGGATTGGCAATAGATGTTAGCTCAGGGCCAGTCTTCCTCCACAAAAAGAAGAGGATTGGCATGGATGTTAGGTCAGGGCTGATCTTCCTCACACATACACACAAAAAAAAAACAAAGAAAAAAAAAATCCAGAGAGTCTTTAAATTGATGTGTTTCTAGAAACTAAGGGTACGAAAAAAGTTGGTCTCCCCCTGCCCCTTCCTTCTAGAAGAAAAGATCCCCAAACGAGGAACAATTACGAGGGTAGGGAGCTATTGACTTTTTTCACTTCTTACTCTAAAGCATCATTGCATAACTTTTTTTTTTTTTTTGTGAGGAAGATCAGCCCTGAGCTAACATCAATGCCAATCCTCCTCTTTTTGCTGAGGAAGACCGGCCCTGAGCTAACATCTATTGCCAATCCTCCTCCTTTTCCCCCCGAAAGCCCCAGTAGATAGTTGTATGTCATAGTTGCACATCCTTCCAGTTGCTGTATGTGGGACGCGGCCTCAGCATGGCCGGACAAGCGGTGCATCAGTGCGCGCCCGGGATCCGAACCCAGGCCGCCAGTAGCGGAGCGCGCACACTTAACCGCTAAGCCACGGGGCTGGCCCTTGTATAACTTTTTTGTTATTTATTTGGGAAATGAATGACTATCCCAACCCCAGGAGAGATCCCGAAAAGGCTGCTCATGAGGACTACAGAGGTGGCCCCTGGTTGGGATGTGCCTCGGGGCCTGGAAACGGCCCAGCTGGATGGAGCTGGACTAGGGTGGAGCCCCCGGGCCTCCCACCTCCTGGGCCTCCCACCTTTTGCTCCTCCCAAGGTTATTTATTGGGAAGACTCAGAGAGTGAAAAATGAAAGGTATTTACTACCGTAATGAAGCCTGCTTGGCCCATCCAATATATCCTAAACCAACACTAAACGTTTTCATTTCTGAGTGTACCGGCCATCCATGGACATTTCCAAAGCCAACCCATCTTCTAGTGCTAAAACACAGAGGACAAACACAAACACGAAGACAGAGAAGAGGACCTCTGGCACAAGAAAAGCCCAACGCAGGCAGCCAGGGGGTGTGCCTGGCCGTCACCAAGTGATGCAAACCAGCAGCCTTCCGTGCCCAAATTAAAGAATCCCAAACAGGCGAGGGATTCTGGCCAACTTGCCAACCTCTCACCATGCCCTGAGCCCCGTGGCCGGCAGGTCCATCCCGATCATTCTTTCTGCTCAAGTCTTGGGTGTCTCGCTGATCCCTAGTGCCACCAAGATCCCGCAAATGGGGGGCAGAGCACACAGCAGCTGCACATTTAGAATGACCTTGCACAGGCCCCTCAAGAAAGCAAAGAGAGGCCACAGAAGGAGCTGCCCTGCCCTGGGCTTGCGCAGAGAAAACCCTCAGTTTAGAAAGACTGCTTTGAGCTGCCCATACTCACTTCTCAGCATTTAAATTAAAATCGGCCTTCTGCCCCTGGAGTTTTAGATTCTATTTGTCTACAAGCAGTCACTCAACATTGAGAAAGTCATGCCTGAGCTTTTCACGGTCCTTGACATGAGACTCTCACAGGCATGGTGCCCTTCTAACTAACTATATCTACCAGCTGAGCGACTTGCAATAAAAAAGAAACCTGTGGTGGGGGGACGTTTCTTTGGTTGGCAAAGGAGTGCCCCTCCTTACTCTGCAAAGTGGGAAGAAGAAGGGTCCCCCCCTTCTCTGGTTCAGCCTCCTTTCTCATCTGTGTCGGTTAGAACAGATGCAGAAGAATCCGCCAGTGATAGGTTTTGCTTTAGGAGTTAGTTAAGGTGTGTTAGGCCATGACTTAAGCAGCCCAGGTGGAGGAACTGTATGAGGGATCGTGTGCTTCAAGGAAAGGTTCTGGATTCTGGACACGTTGTGCACAATTGCAGTTCTGTCGTTGTGGTCTGGGTCTGGGTCCTCTGAAACTCACAAAATACCGTGGCCCATGACTCTTTATCACCGACAGTATCTCTGAAGTTGTTATAATGATATGTTCTAGTTGCATAATGACGAGTCTAGTTGCTCCTTCCCCGAATTAGAGGGAAAGAATTTGCTTTTTCTTCTTTTTTTGGCTGGGAAAGACTTGCCCTGAGCTAACGTCTATTGCCAATCTTCCTCTCTCTTTTTTTTTCTTCCCCAAAGGCCCAGGACATAGTTGTATATTCTAGTTGTAAGTCCTTCTATGTGAGCCACTGCCACAGCATGGCTACTGACAGATGAGTGGTGTGGTTCTGCAACCGGGACCAAACCCGGGCCGCCGAAGCAGTGTGAGTGCCGAACTTTAACCACTAGGCCATCAGGGCTGGCTCAGAATTTGCTTTTTCAATTTGCTCTTTAAGCTCCAACCCCACAAGCACGAAATAGTCACACATGTTAAAAAATACTGCTGTTTAATTTTCTAGTCATGTACTTTAAAAAAGCGGATACAATTAGATTTTATCCCCATCTTCTCAGATCTGCCCCTGAAACCACCCCAAAGCTACGCATCTTAATTTTCAGCACTCATATATATGGAGGAGAAACTGCTCAGAGGAAGCACGTGAGGATTTGTCCCGGTGGTGGGCACACCCGAGGGTCCCTGGGTGTCCAGAAAAGTGAATGCAACCCTGTGACGTTCATGGCTGACTTTCTGCCCTTACATTCTTTTTCTGTGAGGAACAATATGATTACATAGCACTGAAAACAATAAACCGGAAAACTTGCCCTTTTCTTTCTTGCTCTTTCCATGTATATTTCCATTCCTACTATTGTCCACACCAGCCGACCCATTTATACCCATTACCCATAATGGAAAATGGTTCTCTTGCCATTTACTGATACTTACATTTAAATACAAATGACAGACTCTGTAAAACAGCTGCAAATAAGATACAATGTTCATCGATACAATACGTTCCAACCACAGGTATGTTGAGCACACTAGCAATCCCTGTATTGTATTACAGACATTTTATTGAAAATGCGAAAATAGGAAATGTATTATAGCCTAAAATAAATTACATAACATATACAGTACATATTTATATCTTTAAAATATTTTTTGTGTTTAGGTTCTTTCAGTCTAGGATTTTTGACTAAATCAAGAATTTAGTGAACCGTGTCCATGATTTTTTTAAAGAAAAAACCCGCTTTCCAAAACTTAGAAAAATATACTGCACTAAATGGATTTCAAATGTGTCATTTCAGGGAATATCATATAGTGACTTTGCTCTTGTTTATAAAATGTCTTGCTTTGTTGTGTGGCGTGAGAGGGGAGTACCGAAATTCACTCTGGATTACCTGTACCGCATGGTTAGGACTAAGAACGGCAGACCAGGTAATAAATCTACTTCAACAGTTACGATATGGCGACCTGGCGTTAGAATGCTAGATTATGACTTAAAGCTTCAGTTCCCTTTAAAAACTAAAATGTAAAGTTAGGATGCTCCATTTCACTTGCTCTGGTGCCATCTTCAGGAAAGGTGAGCAAAAAACAAGCCTTCAGGGGAAGTCATGCCAAGGAGGCTGAGGTGTGGAGATGCACTTTTGGGACAACTTTAAAAAGTTAGCTCATGTATGTATACGGCAGGGCATGAAAAGCAAGCGCTCGCTCAAATCTAGGAACATGTGAGGCGAGGTGAAATGCTAGCGTTCGAGCGTGTCCGTGTGCTACTCCCATGGCATCTCAAACCTTCCTACGGGAGATTATTTCCATCCGCCCGTCCAGCACGTTCCCAAAGCCATTCCTCAGTGTGAACGGCCACTTCGGGCTGTAGCCTGTCGCTGACCCACCGCACATGGGTAGCAGACAGTTTGTGACTCCAGGGTGGAAGGCCACTGGGGTTACATCTCTTTGTACAGCCATGTTACCGGGAAGCCAATCAAAGAAAGCTGAGTTGATTCTTAAGAGATGCAAGGGGACCGGGTAAAGTCCGTGGCCTGATGGGCAGTGGTGGCGGAGGAGTGGTGGATGGCACAGCCTAGTCCTTTGGTTCCAAGTGGAGATTGTCCGAGGGAGGAGGAGACAACCTGGACTATGAGGCAGCGATGTCTTCTGAGATTTCATGAAGCAGGGGCATGAAGTCAATTGTTCTGTTTGTTTTTACAAAGCGATGGCAAAGACCATTCTTTAGGTCCCCACATCAGTGTGAGCATACCCAGTATGCCAGAGAGTTTACCTGAAACCTTTAGATCAAGGCCTCTTTCATCACCAAAACAGAAACAAAACCAGAAACAGAACAAAACACGATGGGAGAGGAGATGATGCTGAAGTGTCATCTCAACGTCCCTGCAGTGCCCAGGCGTCCCGTGCCTTATTCATTTTCCTCTCTCATTTCCACGACGTCTGTCCCCTCCTCTGCTGGAGGTATGTCTGTCATCGCAGAGTCTTCCCCCTCAGCGGCTGTCTCGTTCTCCTTCTTCTTTTTCTAGACCAAAGAAGACTCATCAGCATGGGGCTGTGACAGCAACACAGCGTAGTAGAGCCAAGAGCAGGGAGAGGCTCCTCGGGTCTCAGGGAACCTCTGCAGACCTGGGTCTCGTTTATGGTTGGGGTGACCTCACTGAGGCTGCATCTTAGTTCAGCAGATGCCTTTTAGATCTGTTACTCAAGCACTGGCTGTGCGCCTGGGACTGTGTTAGGCACTTTGGGGGATCCCGTCTCCCATCTCCTGCCTGACAACCCTCCCATATGCCCTCTGGAATGCACGGTGGGCTGATGGAAACCTGCCTCTGCCTGAAGACACTACTTCCCTGCAGCCCTTTCCAGCGGTGGCTGTGCTCTCGCCCCCCTCCCATCCCCATCCCTCCTCCTCAGGGCCCAGAGCATTCCTTGGGATCTCCTGTTATCAGATATTCTTCCCCTGTAGGCCAGCCCCAGGTTTGCTGTCATTCTCTCCCAACCCGCTTGTCGCCTGTCCTAATTCCTGGTGCCTGCACTGCCACGCTGGCTGGCCTGCTGTAACTGGCCTCTCCATGCTTGGACCTCTTCTCCTTCGGGAATCAGGTTCTCCAGTACCACCCCCGCCGCTCGTGGGCTCCCTGGAGACCTTGTCATATCAACACCTCAGCACCACCCACAGGCCAACTCAGGGACACCATCCTCCACCTCTAGTGGTCTGGCCCCGCTCCAGGACCCTGCCCCCACAATCCATGGACCATCTTGTCCCCTCTCCCCTTGTCCATCAGCTTAAATGAAATGCTCAATAATTATACTCACTTCCTTGCTCCTCTTTTCTTTCATCCCATTTGCCAGGCAAAATCCCAACCGTGGTGAGGTCCAAATCTTGCCCATTTCAGCCCCTCCACCCCTGACCCGGCGGCCATGGCTGGGGGAGCCCACACTGGTGCGCCCCAGAGATCCATGCTTGGACCTCTTCTCTTCTCTGCCTCCACCCACTCCCTGGTTAATCTCATGCCTTCTCCGTTGAACTAAGCAAGATGGGGCTCCTGCTCCCTGAGTATTCATAATCTTAGAAAGGAAAGAAATATATCCCCCAGTAATTAGATAACCCTGCAGGATAAACTAATTACATGCTAACAGGTATGGGGTACGTACATATTGTGTGTGTGTGTGTGTGTCTGTGTGGTGGGGGGTTAGGAAAGGCTTCCTGGAATGGGGTGGGACCTGGGGCAGAAGGGGGAAAGGATTTCCAGAGGCAAAGAGTGGGGAGAGAGTGTCCTGATCACCCAGTATTTTCTAGATTGTTTATTCCTTAGCAATAAGTCTGAGTTTTTAAGGACTTAGGGGAGGAATTTGGTTGCAAGGGGAATCACCTTTTCAGGATTTTCTTAACACGGTCAAAACTATTATTTAGTTTCTACATTTTTTTTAATTCTGTAGAGGCAACAATAGGAGACAGAATGGTAGACATGTATCCTTTCAGTTGTCTCTCCTGAGAAATACGACTGCCTTTTGAAGCAAAGCAGAGTGTAAGGAATAAGCTATGTGATAACAATAAGGGATCCCCTTGTTCTTAACCCTGACCAAGGGCTGAGCAACTTCGGCTGTGAGGATTGCGTGATGTGGAGTCATGGTGAGCAGTGCAAGTCCAGCTGAAGGACGGGATGAATGTGGGGTATCACCACCATCATCCCCCACTGGGGGCCCTCAGGGAGCCGCTCAGGTCTCCCCACACCTGGGATGGGGCTTTGCAGCCACGGCAGGTGTGCGGTTCTGTTGCCACATCTTACCTGTTTCCGATAGACGTAGCACGCTGCTATTGCGACCATGGTGGATTCCCCCACAAACCCCGCGAGGAGGGAGCCCACGCCCAGGGTGGCTCCGTGTACCCTGGGGATAGGAACACAAAGGCCATTTGTCTGTGAAAGCCACACCGAGACACAAATAGAGTCAAAACCCAGCTAAAATCCAGGAAAGGTGTAGACACCAGAGGGACCAGACAATCGCATTCACGATCTGCTGGCGAGCACTGCACCTAATGGTCCACCTGCACGGGGAGGGGACCTGGACTCTGAGCTGAGCTGTCTCCCACACCTGCTCCAGGTCTCAGCTCAGCTCCTGTAAACAAGGGTGACGCCCTTCCTCCCTCTTATTTTTCACTTTCCCATGCCTGCCAGGCCTGGAAGGTGCTCAATGAATATTGTATATGGGCATCACCTTGAAAGTACTTTTCTAGAATGGATCTCAACAGCCTCCCACCTAGTGCTGGGGAGAGAAACGAGATGTCACCCTGCATTCCTAATTCTAGACATGCTTGGGGATTTCATAGGAAGAAGCAGGTTTAAACTTCTGGACAGAGTACTCAAGTGTCAGAAAGACCCACAGCCCCACACCCCCCGATGACATACCCCAGGTAGGGCAGGACCACAAGGCTGGTGATGAGGACGATGATCCGCAGCACAGAGCTGGGGGCGAGGACAAAGGTCTTCTTCAGTGTCATCAGCCACCCGGTGAGATGGGCCCTCACAGTGACTGAGGGGAGAGCAGAAGGCTCGTCAGGCAACATCCTGCTTCTCTTGCCCTGCAGCCTCTGGCCGCTGGGGCCCTGGGCCACACATCGAGGTCCCGGGTTGGCTGGCTGGGACCCAGGCCTTGCTGCTGCTGCCCCAGGCTGCTCACCTCATCTTCCTGCCAGAGCTCCTGATCCCTGCGTCTGGGCCTGGGGTAGCCCCATCCCCACCTGGGCTCCTACCTCATCACAGCCCTTAGGGTCTAGATGGTAGGTTGTGGCAGCTTCCTTTCTCCACTGTGCCCACCTGCTCCTGGGACAGTCCTGTCCACTCCCGCCACCTCCACCCCCAGCCTCAAGCTCTATCATTCCTCTCTAGCAGAGAAAACTCTGCGAGAAGCAATCCAGTTTGACTCTGGGTGAGGAGAAAAGCTGGACTGGAAGCCCAGTCTTCCCCGCTGACAGCCTGGGGGAGGCCAGGAGACTCGAGGCGTCGGTGAAGAGAACGGAGCTGCTCTGCTCTCACTTCTCTATTTCCTCCCCAGCAGTCCCTGACCACCGGACAGCCGTCACCTCCCTCTCTCCTTCCCCGCAGAGCGCCCGCCCTTGTTTTGATATGTCGACATTTCACAAAGACCTCGTAACATATTCTCTGTACCGGGCTCCCCGTCCTGATCTGTGGACCACAGGAGGGCGGGGCGCCCGGCCTGAGCGCAGAGGAGGGGCTCAAGGGACGGAGTGTGAGTTACTGACTGACTCTGGTTTTGGGGGGCAGGACACCCGGTCAGTAGGAAGTGCCCTGAATGTTTAGATGCGATCTGAAACGGGGAGGGGTTTAAAGAAACGTGAGGCCAAGTCCTTTATCCCACGTGGGGCAGCCCCAGGCAAAGACCTTTGGAGGGAGAGGAAGCGCTCCCTCCTGGGGTAAAAACATGTGTCCAGGGTGCATTTGGAGGAGAATCTGCTGTCTTCCTGGTCTAACAGTATGCCCTGCCTGCCCCAGGGTGGAAGCATGGTATTTATGAGACACAGACACACACTGGAGTTTGGCCAAGGGAGAGGGTGAGGGCACGCAGGTGGAATGCTAATCTGATTGGCCCAAACCCAGCAAGCTGCCAAGACAGATGGGGCCTGATGGCTGTCTTAGTCTGTCAGGCGAGGAATGGGAGTGCAGAGTAGATTAAAGGCGAGTCCCATCCTAGTCCTAGCTGGAGTCCTCTGAGACCTCCAGCCCCTCCTCTGAGTCGAGACTGGGGAATGAATGACATGTGCCCTAATCTCCAGAGAGTGCAGCCTACTCTAGGCGGCATCACTTCCAAAGCTTGGCCCCTCCAGTGCTCCCCGACAAAGACCAGACACCACCCCATGGCTGTGATCTTCCGATCCTCCATTTCTGCCACAGCCGGGAAAGCGACACCCGAGAGACCCAGCCTCCAGCAATGCTCGGTGTCTAAGAGCAGGGGCGGCTGTGACTCAACTGGGGGTGGCACGGGGCTGGCGATGCACCACTGGCCTGGCCTTGACTAGCTCCATGGCCCCTTTCTTAACCTAATTGTGGTTTTGTAGCTTCTGGCTTCTCAGCTGAACAATTTAGGTGGATTGTTCTGGCAATAATGTTTTGAATAGGCAATGACATGCACTTGGTACAGAATTTAAAAAGTGCAAAAGGGAATCCAGGACAAAGATCCTCTTCCCAGGCCTGACTCCCCAGGCCCTGGTCCTGCCTCCCAGAGGCAACCAGTCTGGTTACCAGTTTGGTGAGTTACTTCTAGAAACAGTACATAGACATGCAAGCACTTAGCATAGACTTATATAAATAAATATCATATACGGATATACATATATATGTGTGATACATTTGTTATAGAAAAGGGAGTATACTAATTAACCATTCGGCAGCTTACTTTTCTCATTTAATCCAGAACCACCTCATTCTTGTATAGAACACCTCATACTACTCTATCAGTTTGGGAATTTTCAAACTGGCTTCTATTCTGGCTATGGGCCTTTTCCTTTCTGGCCATTGCCATCTGGCCTCACCTCTGCCCTCGGATTCCCCTTTTCTCTATCAGTCCTTCTCCTTCCTTGTTTTAGCAGTCTACTTTCTTTTTTATTTTTCATTTTACTTTTTAAATTAACATACCATAAAATTGACTTCTAAGTGTACAGTTCTAAGAATTTCAGTACATGCACAGATTTGTGTAACCACCACTACAATCAGGATACAGAACAGTCCTATTCTCCCCCAAACTTCTCATGCTGTCCCTTTGGGTCTACTTTCTTTTTACTGTGTTTGCAACCGTTGTCCTTTAAGAAACAAATTATGCCTGTTTGATTCATTTCTTGAATTTACAACCTACTGGATAATGTCTTTGCATCTTTCTAATCCATTGTGAAATTTTACATTTTTGTTTGGGACGGGATTGCAAACATTTCCAAAGAAAGAAGACTGAATTGGGCGTGAGAGTAAATAGGGAATTTTTCTTTCATTCTGTTTTTCCTTACCTGGAACCGGGAAGAAGGAGAAGATACGCAAGGGGACGACACAGAGTTCTGCGAAGGCAAAGTCCACTCCAATGATGTCTATCAAGATTTTCTCAGAAACGTTAGGGGTCCAGAACATGACAAAACAGAGCTGGGGGTGGGAAACAGTTGGCAAGTTGTTAGGAAAAGGCATAAATGAGTGAAATGAGAAAGTCAGGTGTTTCATGATCCCGAGGAGCTAGGGAGAAGGCTGAAACTGCCCCATGGGGGGGTGGCACACTTGTCCTCAAGCTGCCACCACCCTGCTTCGCTCTCACCTGCCAACACAGGCCCTGGCCCATTTGCCACATGTGCCCCAAAGGGACGCCGGCAGTGGGGCAGATGTGGCACGCTTCTGAGCGGGTAACCGGGCCAGTGAGGGAGACCACTGTGCTCTCGTGGAAGGCTTCACTAGACTGCTAAACAGCTCAGTCAGTTCAAGGTGAACGTGTTTATTAATGTAATTTTTACAGCTTTAGTCAAATAATAAAAAGTGACCTGAAAGCATTTGGAAGTATGTAGAACCACGCTGAATCAACACATCTCATGAAAAAGGAAATAGTAATACTTAGATTAATTACAGGCCTGGAAGCTTTGCAAGGTCTAGTTAAGAGAATAAGAGACAACAGCCACAAAATGTGGAACTTTGGAAAGCAGATGAGCAAGTGGTGAACTGATGTAACAGACTCAAGAAAATGGAATCTGAAACTGACAGGGGAAGGTGGAGCTGCCTCCCATCCTTCCCCTCCACACAGATCAGGGAAGGTGGCGACAGGCCCTTCTGGAAGTGGAGGTGGAGGCAGGGCCAGAAGCAGGCAGGTGGAAAGTCTAGCTAGTAAGCACTTTGTCCACAGTTCCCCTCGCACAGCTGGTGACCATGCCTCCTCAAACTGGGCAGGGTGGTGGAGTTTAGTCTCTGGACGAAGTAAAACCAGCACAGTTGAGGGCAGATTTACTACACAGAACATGAGGAGGATTAAGGGGAGGATAACATATCCAAGGTCCCAGCCATCTTCCTCTATTCAGCTCCTGGTACTCAGGAAACTAGTTGATTCCCCCTCAGGCAGGATACCCAGAGTGGTCTTTGAGGAATCTCACCAGCACAAAAGAGAAGACTTGAAGTTCCTGAAATTAGAGGCTCCTAATGAGGCAGCCCTGCCAGACGAGCCACCAGCGAGGCCCACAGGGGATAAACCTCACCCACATGTGCACAGCTGCCCATCGGCTTCTAGTGCCCCACCTATAAAAATGAGGAGGCAACCAGGGATCACCAGACTTTGAGGAAGGCCTCTAAGATGAAGAGGCTAAAACAAACAAAGAGAAAAAAGCTTGGAGGAAAGAGAGAAATGCAGAGAGAGAGAGAGAAAACTTTTTCCCATTGATTTCTCAGAGTGATGGGAGAAGATACTGCATCCATGAAACAAGAACCGAATGGAAATGTTATAAAAAAGACATTTAAAGAACAAGAAAGTACTTTTGGGAATTAAAAAGATTAAATCAGAAATGAAAAATTCACTAAATGACAGTAAGATAAAGTTGAGGAAATCAACAACAAAGATAGAGCAGAAGGACAAAGATATGGGAATTACACGAGAATGGATTTAAAAACTATAAATAAAGGATGAGTCTAGGAGGTCCAACATTCTAATAACAGGAGTTCCAGAAAAAGAGAACAGTGAACATCTGAGAGCTGAAAGATACAAGTTTTAAGACTAAAAGGGTCCATCATGTGGACGTGGCATAGTGGATGAAAAAAGACCCATTGGGCATGGGGTTGAACAATACTGGGGGCAGAGACAAGCTTCTAAGAGCTCCCGGCTTTAGACAGCTAGAAAGCCAGCATTGAGAGAAGACACTGAGCAATAGGTTAGGAGGGAAAATGATTTCTATCCTAGAACTTGAAACCAAACCGTTAATCAAGTGTGTTTAGAAAAAAGACATCTTCAGATGTTCAAGGCCTCAAAAAATTTACCTCCCATGCACACCTTTTAAGATACCATTGGCGGTATAACTCTGCCAAAGCAGGGGAGTCAGATGAAGAAAAAGGAAGATATAGGATTAATCATGAGAAAAATGCACAGGGAATTTCTGGGGTGGGGGTAAGGGGAGATCCCAGGAGGGCCGGGACAGGCTCATAGGTCAGCTGATCCGCACTGGAGCTGGTTGGAAGGCTCTGCGGGACACTTCTTTGAGAAGGTGAAACAGACAGGATACCTAATGTGTTTGAGCACATGAAAAGGGATTTCTGCATGAAGTGAAAATGTGGGAATAAATTAGTGGTAAGTACACAGAAGCTAAAAAAATTATAATTAAGACAATGATTAAGTCCAGGGAAAACGAAACATTTTTTAAGAAAGTAAGGGAATGAAGGCTCAGCTGTCAGTTTACTATAGTCAGAATCCATCAAGAGTTGAAGAGGGTGACTCTCGGAGCAGGGAAAGGAGAGAGGGCAGGTTGGGAGAATGGCTATTGTTGGTAACAATCCTTAGAAAACTAACTTTTTAAATTTTGCGCATGTATAATTGATTAAAAAACCCTGAATTTAAAAATGAAATGATACCACTTTGGAAGAGAATCTTAAAAACATGCCAGTTCCATCAAATGTTTCTCTCCCTCTCTTAGGATGCAAGTGACTTTTCTCTAAAATGAAAGCGAATACATTATAAAATGATTTACAGTTGTGTAAAAACAGAACGCTGACATTTTAGAATATAACATCCTTTAGGCTTTGGGTCAATTAAGTTTCATGGAATTTGGCTGGTCCTATCTACTCTGCCATGTTGAAATATTTTTTAAAATACCTTGGAGGATCCATTATAAATATGTTTCACTTTATAAATGTGATGGAGCTTTTATTCTATCATGAACTTTTCAGCATCTGGGAGCAGTATCCCACTGGTTTTCAAAAATGACAGAGGTACTATCATGAACCCTAATGCCTGATGCCACTACTCACACCCCATCTTTGACATGAAGAGAACAATATTTCTTTAGATCTAGCAACTCAGAGCTCAGAGACTTTATCACCTAGTGGCCAGGACAAGTGGCCCTGTCATCTTTTCCCACTGCAAAGCTGCCAGCCTGAAAGGGTGAGACATCACTCACACCTATAGCCCAGGTATGGTTGCAATTTCATATCATGACTTTAAAAGGACACTGAGCATGGCACTGGGACACAATGGATTTCCCGGACAAAGAGATCGATCATCCCTCCTTCCAAATATTTTCCATAACAGTAAAACTAAAGAATGAAGATAAGTGAGCACTGCCCCAAGTCTGGACTTGATTGGGGCCTTAGGACCTATGGAGGGTAAGTCATCCTGTGTTTCCTCCATGGTTGGAGTACGAAACCTGGGCCACATTCCACTAAAAACTGAAGCTTCCTGGAGAATCACTGGCATGCTTTATTTATTTGTAGCCAGCGATTATCTGAATGTGAGATAATGTCTCATGCTGCAATCTCTCTGTGCTTTGCAACATCACTGTAAAATGGCTTTTAAATTATAACAAACCAAGGAAAAAGGAGGGTATAATTGCATGTCAGAGAGGATGGTGCAAGTCAGCAAAGCCAAATTGTCCCTTCTGGCTTCTCCACGTGGATAAGGTTCACCTGGAGGGTTTTTCCTGCTTTGGAGAAGATGATGAGTGACCTTCGGAGGAGGGAGTCTGATATAAGGACACAAGGATAGTGAGCATGCACAAATCATTGAGACATTTACATACATATCAATTAACCTGGGTGGGTGACCACAGTTATGGTCCCTTGAAAACAAAATGTTCAGGTTTGGTGGATCTCTAATAGAGGTTCCCCAGAGGATGGCTCGATGTTCCATTGCTGAAATTCCACAGGACAATTTGACTTGGCACCACTAAACCACCCTGTTCTCTGTCTGCTCTGTCTGTGCCCAGCGGACCCGAAATGCTCCTGTCAAGGCCACAGGCCACTGAGGAGCTTCTTCGGAGTCTTCAGCCACGCACACCTAGTACCTAGATTGGGTCTTCCGCAACAATGAAAGTGGAAGCTGTCAGTCTGGTCTGGGGCTTGAGCAGTCACAGGTAACTATTTAAAGGGAAGGAATACCACAGGTATTGAAGCCTCCTTTCTTTTTCTCCTTAAAGTTTCTGAATTCGACTCTTTGCCTTTGCCATGCTTCCAGTATGAAAATGCTCCTCGCCTTCCAGCAAGTTCCGAAAAAGATGACTATTTCCTGCGTTGCCCAGAAAGGAATACATGCAACTTAGAAGGAAGTATATGGTGTTGGTTAAAAGCTGCAATACCTATTTGCAGGTCGATTTTCCCTAAGAAAAGTATTGAGCCCTCACATAAAAATCAGACCAAATTTAACCAGTCTGTTTCAGAAAACAAGAAGCTTTAGAAATTAACCTAACAAAGAATATTTCAGGAAAAGTGTCATCTAATGAGTTCACCCAGAGTAGTCTTGACTCAGAACATGCCCTCCCGGTTGACCATGACATGCTGTGTTCTTCAAATATTTGCAGAGCCTAATGATATTGACTTTTCCAAACCAGAACACAAACCTAATAAACTACTGACAATAAACATGATTTGTTCCTCGGAGCAGCTGCAGGGTTGGGTTTTCTGCTGCAGAGCTTGCTGTCAATATTATCTCATTAGGAAGCAGCCAGCAAAACAGAACAACCCACTCAGTGTCCAGATCTTGGTTTTCCTATTTATTCTCTAATGAAAGAGCCCAGGGCTTCTTGGAGAAATGGCTTATTCTAGGACTAGGGCAGGAAATATATAAGATGATCAGCCTGGGGTAATATGTCAGAGGATGCAAGAGCCCAGCAGAAAGAGCTCCCAATGGCCAAAGCTGGAACAATTTGAGCAAGTAGTAGTGAATTGTGACCCACAGTATACAATCAATACCCCTGAATTCATACTGATACAAATAAACAAATAGGGAGAAATCTCTTGCACAGAATTCCAACTAATTTATGTAGATACTCCCATCTCAGGGAAGTGGAACACAGCTCCCCGCTGCTGAAGTGTGGGCTGACTTCCTTCCAAAGAGCCCACAG
Source organism: Diceros bicornis minor (assembly GCF_020826845.1). Classification (NCBI taxonomy): domain Eukaryota; kingdom Metazoa; phylum Chordata; class Mammalia; order Perissodactyla; family Rhinocerotidae; genus Diceros; species Diceros bicornis. The sequence continues at coordinate 49,902,299 of NC_080759.1, read as the reverse complement.
TATGGAAAGGGGGAAAAGTACCTTTATGGTGGAGAAACCCGGCAAACATCATCTCGGCCAGGTGATCAAGGTCAACATCATCAGTGATTAAGTCATGCTGATGGCATTACTCTTGATAAGATGCAATGAGAAGGGCACTTGACCTATGTGGTCTTCCCCTCCAAAATCCATAAGCCAGCCTAACCACGAGAAGAACCTCAGACAAACCCAAATTGAGGGACAGTCTATGCACTACCTAACGAGTATTCCTTAAAACTGGCAAGGCCACAAAAACATGCAAAGTCTGAGAAACTCTCCCAGACCAGAGGAGGCCAAGGAGACAGGATGACTCACTGTAAAGTGGTAATGTGGATGGGATCCTAGCACAGAAATGGGACATGAAGAAAAAGCTAGTGAAACCTGAATAAACTATGGGGTTTAGTTCACAGAACTGTACCAGCGTTGGTTCCTTAGTTGTGATAAACGTACCACAGTAAAGTAAGATGTGAGTGAGGGGTGAAGGGTGTGTGGGAACTCGGCAGTCTCTTCACAATGTTTCTGTAAATCTAAAATAATTCTAAAACAACAAGGTTATTAAAAAAAGACGACGACAACCCATGACCCGCTCCTCTTTTGTTTGACAGACTGTTTCTTCTTCTTCTGAGGACCAAGAGCTGACCATGAAATTTCTACTTTGAACTTTGAAATGCTTATTTGTATTTCAAGATATATGCATCTCTAGGAGAGTGTAGATCACGCCAGACAAACCTGCGTTTGCGATCATTGGTATTCTCTTTTCTTTAATTGTATTAGCCTCTTTAGAAACCTTTTCTTCACAATCTTAATATGCAGTTTCCGGTCAGTATATGTGCCCCAGTCACATTTCTCATGATGGTTTGGTTGGGCAGATCAATACATGATTTAACGTCTTCCTTAGAGGCAATCGTTAAGCAGGCTTCAACCCTATGCAGCTGTTCTGCGTTGGGGGCAGTATTTAACCTTTCATTTCTAAATCCCTATAACAATGAACTAAGTTACAACAGTTTCACCATATATTAGAATCCCCAAATAGGATTATAGTGTGCAGAAAGGAGGAAGGAAGCCCCAAACCTTACAGAAATAACATCCCTGCGTCTAAGATGCTACAGTCTGAGTCAGTGAGACTAGAACAACAGAAAGGGCTATCTTTCCCAAGACTTGCTTCCTCACCCACAGAGTCTGTTCCTGACCCACCCTGGGACAATCCAAGTCTCTTTCCCAAGAGTTTGGGATTGGAATTTGAAGAAGCCAGTCGTCTCCGTCAGCATTTGAACTCAGAGACGTGCAAACCCAGCCACAGTGAGACAGCCATTTCTGCATGTCCTGAGAGGATTCCATTCCACAAAGGAACATTGACTAGAGCTCTGGTTTTGACTTAATTTCCAGAAGCTGTTGACCATGCTTTTGAGGAACTCACAAAGCTGTCTCCATTATCCTGAATAATCAGGCTTAGCAGTAAGTCAGAGATTCTAATCCCCTGCAGTTACAAAAAGTAAAATACATACAGTCGGCCCTGGGCATCATTTTTATTTGGAGCTTTTACTTAGAAAGAAAAGTTCAATATATGTTTAATGGGTTTAAGTCTCCACTGGGTAAACCAGTAGTTAACCCTCAACAATACCACATACAGGAAGATGGTTAAGAGCTTGGCTCTGGACCGTGACCTTGGTGAATACGCTGATTGACATTGTGGTGCCAGCTCCTTAGTGCATCTTGGGTGACCACACCACTGGCACATCTGTGGCCCATGATGAGGAGCCCGAGCTCTGTACAAAATGCTTCTACCGGGCTGGGCACAGTGATTGTGATCCATCAATCTTAGCTATCATTATCGTAAAGGTTTCCTGGGGCTGTAATAAAATGTCAACAGTGGAGTCATCTATCTGTAAGTGGTGAGATGAGGATTAATTTTATTTTCCTCTTTGTACTTTTCCCTGTTTTCCATAAAGAGCATGTATTCTTTTTTCTTTATCAGAAAAACATTTTAAAATAAAAAGGACCCCTGTATCTGTCTTCCCAGATAAAGTCAATCTTAATATGTGTTTACGATAGGGATGTGAGAAGTCTTGTTTCAGAGGGAAGACCAGCTTTCAGAAGGTGATTAACAGCTCCGTTTTCACAGCCAGCGTCTTGGGAAACCGAATCCCATGTCACTCCTGAGGAAGGCACACTGATTTGATTTGTGTTGGGGTGCAGGGGCCAAAACAAGGCAGGACACTATCAGCTAACATGCACGCCTATCTTTCTGGAGTTTTCAGAGAAAGCTGATGTAGACCTAAGGAACCTTTCGGCCTTTTGATTCTCAGCATCAAATTGCGCTGGCACTACTTATGTGGTGGGGGGAATTCACGAAGTTTTGTGGGTGATGGTCAAGACTCCGGCTTTTACTCCGAGAGAGACGGGCGCCATGGGAGGTTGTAGGTGGAGGAGTCACGTGGTCAGACTGCCATTTTGACAGGCTCTCCCAGGCGGTGTGAGAACGGACTGTGGCGGGCAACGGCAGAAGCAGGGAGCCCGGTGAGGAGGCTACTGTAACAATCCGGGTGAGAAACGCTCTTAGACCAGCGGGACGTGAGAAATGGTCAAATCTGGAGGTGTTTGCTTTTAGCACTAACAGGAGGTGCTGAGGGACCAGCGTGCGGCATGGAGGAGAGAGAGGGATGCCATGTGAGTGAGTGAGCATTTCTCTCCCCTCAGGCTGGGCCGGGCTGCTCTCTGGGGACCCTTCTGGCCTGTCTTCCCCACAGGTTCTCACTCTCACTTGCTAGCTCCCTCCTGAGCTAGACTGGGTCATTTCTAAGAGCCTTCCCAATGCTAGCAGTGGTTCATGAGAAGTCACCACATCCCAAATGGAATGGCACAGCATTTCATCACAACTGACTCTTAGAACCCTGGTGATTCCTAATTTTAAAGAAAAAAAAGTATGCCATTCTATGAGAGTGGAAATGCCGAAAACACAGACATAATATATAAAAGTGGCCAGTGAGCCCAGTTTCTGGGGATCAGCATTGAAGAGGGCGACAGGGAGCAAGCCTGTAGTAACTGCCAGAAGAAATGGGCTGTTGTCCTGCAGAGCTGCCACTCTTGGGGACTCTGACTCAGCCTCTGAAGGGTGGCTGAGAGAAAAGCCACGTGGGCGGCCACAAAAACCAAGGGACAGCCCGTGAGAGGGTGATGGGACAGGACCACATCTGTGTAGGACAAAGTCAGAGGTAGGGAAAACCTTGTGAGGAAGGATCAGGAGTAATAGGATAATACACAGTGAGGCGATGCGGGGGACTTATGTGAGGTCAGGTGCGCAAACATTTTAGTCGGCTGAAAGGGATGGAGTACACTACCTCTGTTACTGAGAGAAACAAAGCTTGGTGTTCTGTTAAGCTAGGCAGCTTGGAAAAGCACATTACAAAGTGTTTATGTGGCACCTGATATTCTCAATGTGGCTTGTTGACAGTCATAATCATTGCTACACATCTATCTGGAATGCTTCCATAAGGGAGTTGATGCAACCATCAACTGTTATGGCACATTCATGGTAAAAAATGAACATTTTCAGATGTAGTTTTTAAAATCAGATTTTTTTTAAGAATATGAAAACTGAATCATCCCTGCTATCATTTAGATTCAATGAAACTGCCCCAAACACACCCTTCATGAGAGCACTCAGTGCGTCCTTCAGATCTAAGGAGACTAAATTCTTAGCAAGGCACAAAGGGTTGATTGAAAGAAACAATATACTTCCAACAGCAGAGGGCGCCACACTCCAAGCCCGTAGAGGTGCTGCGGGTGTCCAACTTCTGCCAATTCCATCTCTCTGCACAATGTTTCTTTCCTAGTCTTACTTACCCGATTTGAAGAACATTTGGAAAGTTCCAACCCCAGCTTACGTTTAGCCTTTACTTTTCTTGACTGTTAATAGTCAAATTGGAACTTGCTGGAGGCTGGGGACGGAGGGGATGGGAAGTTACTGTTTAATGGGTACAGAGTTTCAGTTTTGCAAGATGAAAAGAGCTCTGCAGATGGATGGTGGTGATGGTAGCACAACAATGTGAATGTACTGAACTGTACTCTTAAAAATGGTTGAGATGCTAATTTTTATGTCAGGCGTATTTACCACAATTTAAAAAAATTGGAACCTGCTCATAACACAATACGCTTATTCATTTGCTAACTGTTTTAAGACTGTACATGTGGATTTGGACTGTCATTCTGAGGGCTTAGGTGGAGTTTCGGGGACCAGTCTTAATTGTTTTAATCTCCCTCGCATTGTCCCGAACAAACCAATCGACCCCTCAGATCTACAACATGGACTACTGCGTGATGACTTAAAAGCAAATGCGGGATTACTGAAACTTTGGGGGGAAGTGAGAGGGGAGGGCAGAGGGGCAGTAGGAAGGAACTGACTCTCATCAGTTACTTTTTATACACCAAGAGCTTTCCATAGGTTATTTCATTTAATCTTCCTGATGACCCCGGGAAAGTGGCATTATTTTTTGCTCCTCCACCGAGGAGGACACGAGGGCCTCGAGGAGCTGTGATTTTCCCCAGGTCACCCCATCGGTAAAGAGTGGGGCCAGGATTTCAAAGCCAGCCTTGGGGACTCAGAAGCCCTGCTCCCCATATATCCCTGGGACGTCTAAAGGGGCGGTTTCTTGGTACGCAGCACACTGGCACTGTGAGGGGCGCCAAATGAGCAAGTTTTGAACTCAGATTATTCACCTTTGGTGCTTTTGTCTCCCCCCATGCACAAGAGAGTCATTTTCTTCTCCTGGAGACTGTGAACAATGGGAGGGCAGTCTGGGGCGCGGGGGTGGGACAGCCCTGCAGAAACAAAGCCACAATCAGGCCGTTCTTGTTGAGACACAGGGTCAGCGTGGTACCGCGGCTGGAATAAGGCCTGTAGTGTCCGCCGCTGAGTGACAGCTTGTGGGTAAGTTCAGCCACAGAAGGCGAGACTGGGTCTCCATTCTCAAGAAGCAAACTTTAAACTCTGAAAACAGGGCCGCCCAGACAAGGCCCCGTGGGATAGCAGCTTCTTACTATACATCAGCTCAGATTTCGCAGCTTTCTAGCACACAACTGAAGGACTCAGGACTGACTCGCCTTACTGAGCTGCAGCTCTGAATAATGGGACACAACTAAAGAAAAAGGAATTCTTGATGTGCGTATCAGATGTTGAAACACTAAGAAGCAGCAATAGAGGAGAACTGATGTGCTGACTAGAGCAATTGAGACACTATCCATTACATGTGGAGAGTAGATGGGGATGGGAGCAGAGGAGCTCATCCTGAATGGCAAGATGCAAAACTGGCCCTTAAATGATGAAGAAGTCTCCTAACTGGGGAAACTGAGGCAGCGACAGGCAGTGCTGGACCAGACTCTACCTGCAACTTGTAGGCAGGCATTTTCCTTCCCTGAGACTCTACCTTTTTCTGCCAGCGGCGCCTCAGACAGCTGCTCAGACCTTGAGAGGAGCAGGTGGCCGCAGCCTGGGCGCTGGTGGGGATCAGAGGCCTCATAAATACTGACCTTGTCAGTAACCTCGCTGTCCTTCAAAGGTGGTGCTGGCTCGGGGGGGGGGGGGAGGGGGAGAGGCAGAGCGGAGTTCCTGTTTATATCTTTGGGAAGGACTTATCTAGTGTGAACAGCATAAAAAGTATTTTAAGATTAGCTGAACCTCATCGAGAGAGATTATCTCAGCGTGTCACAGAGAAATCAGGTGACCGTGCAGTTGTTTCTGACTGCTTCCTTCTCTGATGCTGCCAGTATTTGCTTTCTTTGCCTCCTGGGAGGGTCCCTCTGAGGCCTGAAGTTCTGAAGCTTTAGGACTAAAGTATTTTAAATACCAAACATTTTCACCTTAAATTCTGCAGTGGCCTCCACTCCTCGATAGCTTGTATTTTCCTCCTGGCCTTGAGGGCTCTGGCAGGCAAGGTGCCACGGAGATATCCAGCTGTGTTGCAATTCCATGCCTGATTTCTCCAGATCACTCAGTTACCCTCTCCACTTTCCAGCAGCCTCCAGCCTAATCCCTCCCAGACAAGGCTTATCTCAGGAAGCTGGGGACCAAGATGAAGGAAAGCCTCATTGGATGGAATTCTGATGGTCTAGGAGGAGGTAGTCATTCACAAGCAAGAGAGTGACCATGTCCTCATCGAGTTCAGGGGGTACTCATGGTGAACTCGATGTACTCACTGGGTTCATGGTAACCAGGGAAATGAGAAAAAAAAAGGATTAAAGAAAACGGATTTCAAAATTTGTGGAAAAAAGGCGAGTATGATCTAATAGCATCAGAGATTCTGGAAAGCTCTCAAAAGAGAAATTCTCCCTCTACAACTAGAACAGAGGAGGAGCACAGAAGGCACCTGAAGACGTCATGGTGGGTCCCCGGCGGCGAGCGGAGGGCAGGCGGAAGAGAAACGTGCCTGGGAGTGAGGGGGTGTCTGTGGTCTCCCCGCCTTCCTTTGCCGGCTCACAGTCTCTCTCTTACTGAGTTCCCGGTAAGCCCGGAGGAAGTCTAAGAACTGCCTGAACTCAAAGGCTTGAAACCTCATGGACAAATAAGATCAGGAAGACGAAGCCCGAATATGCTGAATGGGTGAAACTGCTAAGATCAAGAGAAAGAGCTTTAAAAAAAATATGCTCAAAATAAGAGGAAAAAAAGGCAAGAACCGCCAGGGGCCGGGGGTACATTCCAAACCCTCCTCTGCAGCTGCCTTCTCCATGAAGGAGGGTCATCCTAAAACTGGGGCGGGTGAGCAAACACGGTTAAGAGGGATTTGAAGACCAAAACTGATGAGAGGGAGCAAACCATTTTGTTATAACTTGAAATGTATGGAAGGCTCAGATCACTACCTTATCTGTAGGGAAAACAGGCGTAGATGTGGCGGAGAAAGCAGAGAGAACTGGGGAGATGCCAGGAGCCTCAGGGTTGACAAGTATCCTGAAGATGGATTCTAGAAGGGGCCAGTCCCTGACTGTCATGAGAACATGGCCAGCTGGATCTTACTGGGTCCTGTGTTTCACATGCTAACAGTGCCATGTGGCTAATTTAAAAAGCCAGTGTAACCTTAGGCTGCATTAATGAAAATTATGAAGTCAAAATTGGACAATTCTAGTCCACTAGATTCAGCTGAGGTCAGACCTGGTGGGCAGTTTGTGCCCCACATTCTCAGAGGAGCATTGAGAAACTGGAACAATTTCAAGGAGCAGAACCAAAACCCCACAGGCTCTGGAAGCTAGGCTGTTAAAAAGCTATAAAAATGGGCTTCAGTTCTTTGAAGGGCTGCCATGTGGAAGAGGGATTAGATTGACTCCATAGCAAAGAACATAGATGAGGATGCCCACCTCATCATCCCTCTGTCTATGAGATGTTACATTCTATCTTAACCTCCTCTTCCTCTCCCCAGGAGTCCAATTTTAATTGCTTCTATAGTTTTGATTCTACAGTGACCTGCTGATTCCTGCAGCAATCTGTTATTAGTCTGTTACTAAAAGAACATGCTTTATAAATGTATTCGTTCAAAAAATAATTATTGAGCACCTGTCCCATGCCAGGCACCATGCCAGATGCTGGGCATACAAGGGTGAACAGGGCAGAGATGACGTCTGCCCTGATGGAGCCCCCATTACTACAGAGCGCTACATGTCATGATGGGAGACTTGGGCATGGCAGGGCAGCTGGGTTGGGGAAGGAGGCTGACAACATCTAAGTTGGTATCTGAAAGTAAGTCAGAGTCACATAAGCTGGACAAGGAGGGCAGGGAGAGGGTTTCAGGCAGAAGGGACAACATAGGCAGAGGCCTGGGCTGAGAGAACAAAATGGTCCCTCAACTCCAGGTGCTTTGTGTGGCTGGAATGGAGAGAGGGAGGACACTTGACAGGCCTTGTACTACTTGTTAAGGGTTTGGGTTTACACTGGCACTGGAGAGCCAGTGAAGGTCCTTACACCGGCTGCACTGGAAGGATTGGTTTGGAGAAGTATGTGGAGACCCATGAGGGGCTGTGGTGCCAATTGAAGGGGGAAGCTATAGAGGCCTGAAATACGGACATGATGGTGAGGAATGGAGAAGTAAGAGGTCTGAGAGGATTTAGGAGGTGGCTGAATAGGACTTTGCTATTGAGTGGACATCAGGGCGAGAAAGAAGGCCGGGCCAAGGATGACACCCAACCTTCTGGCTTTGGCAACACCAGGCAGATGTCTGTGCTAGTCATTGAAATAGGGAATGGGGAGGAGAAAGAGCTTGGGGGGGGGGGGCGCAGGTCATGAGCCCCATTTAGGACAGGTTGAGTTGTCCATGCCTGTGGGAAACTGAAGTGCATCTGTGCAGTAGACAGTTAGATGTTTGGGCCTGAAGCCCAGGAGAGAGAACTGAGTCAAAGATACTGCTGTGAGAATCAGCCAAACATGGCAAGGGAAGCCATGGCCCTGCAGGAAGAGGGTGTCGGGAGGGAGATGGGAGGTGGCTAGGACAGAATTCTGAGGCGCACTCGTAGTCAGGAAGAGGGACCTCCCACCAAGAAGCCTGTGAAGGAATACTCAGAAGGGAAGAAGGAAAACCAGCTGAGGATGGTGTCACAGAAGCCCAGGGAAATGAGCATCAAACAGGTGAGATAAGAACGGGATGGTGCCCACTGGAGTTGGGGCAGCGAGCCAGCGGGGACCAGGGCAAGCTCTATAAGGAGGTAACAGGTAATGGTGGCAAGAAGGCAGATCAAAAGAATGATTTTGGGAAGAAGCTGGGCCCCTCCCTCCCCGAGAAAGGAGGCTATAGGCCTGGAGTGGGGGCAACAGATGGCCGTGGTGAACCGTGCAGGAAGGGGGGTGCTTCCAGGTAATTCTCTCAAGAAGTTTGGATGGCAACGAGAGGAGACATGTAGGGGGCCTGCCAGACTAAGACATGATTTTTATGTTTTCTTTAAGGCTGGGAGCCTTGAGCGTACTTAAAGACAGACAGGAATGAGCGAGTCGGGAGAGGTAGATACCAGAGAGAGAAAGAGAAACTGAGGCAGTCCTTGAGCGGAAAGGATGGATAAAGCAGCACAGGTGGATACACACTGAGATCTACTCAAACACGGAGGGTGTGTGTCCACCGCAGGCCACGGCTACACACGCACAGGGAGCCCTGGGCTGCTGGACATTCTGCTGACATGTGACTGTGTCCCCTCAGAGGGGCCTTCCCTGATCGTCCCGCCCAAAATGGCATCTCCCACCCTCCTTCCCTTTACTTTATTTTTCTCCAAAGCACCTGTGACTACTTGTATCAGGGTCATAACGGCCACCCAAAGATATATTCACTCCCTAATCCCCAGAAAAAGTAAATATTTATTACTTTATATGATAACAGGTGTGATTAGATTAAGGATCTTGAGATAAGGTTATCTGGGGTTGTCTGGGTGGGTCCTAACTACCATCACGAGCATCCTTATAAGAGAGATGCAAAGGGAGACTGACGCAGAGCACAGAGGAGGAGGAGATAGAGAGAGAGATCGGAGTGATGCGGCCTGGGAATGCAGGCAGCCGCTGCAGCTGAAGAGGCAAGGGGCAGATTCCCCTCTAAAGCCACTGGAGGGAGCACGCCCTGCTGGCACCAAGATTTCAGCCCAGCGGACCGAATTTCCACTTCTGGCCTCTAGAACTGTGAGAGAATAAACTTCTGTTGTTTTAAGCCAGCAGGTTTGTGGTAATTTGTTACAGCAGCCATAGGAAACTAATACGCTACCCAACACCATAGTATGTTTATCGCCTGCCTTCTCTATGAGATTATAAATTCCATAAGAAAAGAGACTCTGTGTGTTTGTTTCACTGTGGTAGGCCCAGAACCTGGTCCCTAGCAGGGGCTCAAGCATTTGCTGACTGACTGCGTAAATAAATATGCACGTGCTCTCTCTGGGGAGCTGTGCCTGTAAATTGAGAATCCCTACGCATCATCAACGCCCCTGAAAGTGTCTGTTCCATTGCCCAGGCTTTAGATAATTTTGGCAATGCATACAAGTGTGGTTTAAAATCTTTCCTCACTGGCATTTCCAAGATTTGGTTGGTGTGTATAGAGATATCAGATGTCTAAGGCAGAGGACTAAATATATCAATTTCTCTTTCTGTGCTCTCTGCAGTTGGTGAGTAACCGACATCTCCGAATTAGCAAGACAACTGAGGGCTGGAGTGAGTCCTGTCTGCACCCGGGGGTGGGGGCTATAAACAGGAGGGTGTACGGGACATCTGAAGAGCTTTCCCAAGCCTCTGGGAGAAAAATGGTGCACACATCTGTGTCTTGTGTATGCATGAGGTCCATCTATAGAAGGTATGTATAAATCTATCAAAAGACTGATATTTTAAAACACTAAAAAAAAAAAATCCCACGGAAAGTTGGAAGGATATTTTATATATACATAAAACTAGAAAAATTCATAAAATTATTCATTGGCATCAAATATACCAATGGCCATTTGTTTACACAGCCAGCCATCTTTTTCTCACTTGGAATCCCGCGTGTCTGGGGACTACCCAATGACGAGAGCTGGCATTCTTTGCTTACAGCATGCCAGGCACCAGACTAAGCTCCTGTCCCTTTGAAAAGTCTTATAAGGTGGGTATTCTTAGCATGCCTGTGTGGCAGCTGGAGAAGCTGAGGCTGACAGTTTTAAGTGACCTTCCCAAAGGTACTTCCCAGGTGGGGAGTGGTGGAGCCAGGACTTGAACACAGGCCCCGTGGCTTCAGGGCCCACGTCCATTAGCACCATGCTGTGTGGCCCTGAATTCAAGCTTGAGCTAAATCTCTTTCCCTCGCCCCTCCCCTCACCTCTCAAATCAAAAACCACGCAGAGGACAGTCAAGTGCCATGAAAGTCCCACGGCCATTCGGTGCATCAGAACCGTCTCCAGTTCAGAGGGGTCGGCTCCAGCGTGGGCACCATGGCTCTCTGGAAACTTCTTGGTTTTGTTCTGTTTTGGTAAGGGCCAATTCATTCTTTAAGCCACATGGGCTAAGAGCTATCTCTCAGGGAGGATGAAAGACAGGCCCTTGAAAACCGTCTGGCACCTGACTAATGGGGAGTAGGTGGTCGAGGTGCCACTATTTGCCACACGTGCTTTTTCTCAACGTCACACTGTGGTTCTTTCAGGCTTGCCCTGGGCTCGAAGGCATGAAAAGATCCCCAAAAACTCTCATGGCACAATTCAAACGTGTTTAGTTCACTGTGCCTGAACGAGTGGGCCGTCTGACCCAGAGCAGGAAATGCGGTAATAAGATCAAGAACGTTTTGAGCCAAGGCCATGTATCCGTTGGCTAAAGGCACCTTTACTTTCCAGGTCACTTTCTAAGTCTGCCTGCAGGTGCAGGAGACACCTCAGTGCTGGGAGAGCTAAACTACTTCCGTGTGACCAGTGTATTTTTTTTTTTTTTTTTTTTTTTTTTGTGAGGAGATCAGCCCTGAGCTAACATCCGCCAATCCTCCTCTTTTTTTTTTTTTTTTTGCTGAGGAAGACGGCCCTGGGCTAACATCGGTGCCTATCTTCCTCCACTTTATATGGGACGCCGCCACAGCATGGCTTACCAAGCAGTACTTCGGTGCGCGCCCGGGATCCGAACCAGCGAACCCCGGGCCGCCGCAGCGAAGCGCGCGCACTTAACCGCTTGCGCCACCGGGCCGGCCCTGACCAGTGTATTTTTGATGGTATTTTTTGTTCCTGGGTCCGATGGTCTCCGGCTTCACTAAACATACAAAATGACCATTTAGCATACCAATCGGTGTTTTATGTCCTCACTGTGCTCATTTCCACACTGCTTCATCTATTTAGTTTTTCTTGAGATAATTTACAAAAAATGGGATGTTTTGCATGGGCTTTGCTGGACTCCCGACATGTCATAACAACGTAAGCCAACAGGACATCAAGAGTTTCAGGCCACCAGGAAGGTGCTCAGGTTCAGAGCCCAAAGACCGTGGGAGGTATGAGCAGGTGTGCAAACCGGAAAGCCAAGGAGCCATGAACGCCACAGCCTTTGGTCCACGCGTCTTACCGTGACTGCTGTCGGGAGGGTCTGGACTACGCATCTGGTCAAGCTGGTGTCTGGGTCCTACACACTGTAACGTGCCCTCTGGGTAAGAAGAAAAACGCTCCCCAGACTGGTTCTGTCTTTAGGCTGAGACTAATAAAAATGATTTAAAAAAAAACCCCACAGAGAATCATAAAATATAACTCCTGGAAGTCTAGGATTTAATCCCCACTGAGTTGCTTTGCCATTGTGTGGAACAACAGTTCGTGACTGCCATCTCCCTCCGACAGATCTGCTTTCAAGCCACAAGAGCCTCAGGGTGGAGCCTGGGACCCACATCTTCGACGTGAGGCTGTGGTCTGGCAGCACTTTGCACGTGCAGGATCCATGATCACACTTAACTTCCCTAAGTGGCAATCAGGCCTCTTCAGCAGGCCCCAGGGAAGAATACGGTGTCTTCCCTGTGGTTCTCTACCTCGTTCAGGTGGCAGCCCCACACGTGTTCTTTGTAGAACGCAGGTGTGTACTGACACATTAAACTGAAGCTACATAATTTTTATAATTTTGTGCCAAATCAGATACCATTTATAAGGTTCAAGTAAGAAGCAGTAGATGGGATCAAGGTTTTGAGACAATTTGGGGGATAAAGACAACTGGATGAAATACTAGCAACCTAATTTGTTCCCTGAAAATCGGGGACATGTTTTGGCCTTTCAGTGTTAGTAGTGACCGTGGGCTCTGCAAGGGCCTGGTTGAGATGCATTAGATTATTCAACTAATGGCAAGCAGAACAAAATCAAAAAGTAAAGTAACCTAAATCTAACACCGGTACTTCCAATGGATGCTATGAGGCCAATAACCTCCTCACACACACACACAAAAACCCCATCAGCAAAGATATAATTAAGCACATACATTCAGGTACAGTGCTGACCTGCACAAACAATATTTCTAAGCAAATCCTACACTCAGATTCTCACATGGAGAATCTGGAAATAGTATAATAGAGACGTTTTATGGAATCACTAAATGGAGAATTTAAAAAGAAAGTCAGTCAGTTGAATAGTTAGGTCTGGTTAATCAATCCATGTGGCCTTAAATGATGACACGAAGATGCTTTCTTTCAGAAACATCAGTGTATGAGTTTGCTGGGGCTGCTGTAACAAAGTACCACAAATTGGGTGGCTTAGAACAACAGACAGTCATCATCTCACAGGTCTGGAGTCCAGATCAGGCTGTCGGCAAAGCCATGCTCCCTCTGAAGACTCTAGGGAAGGATCTGGCCTCCAGTCCTCCCAGGGCGTTCTCCCTGTGTGCTTGTCTGTGTCCAAATTTACTCCTCTTATAAGAGCACCAGTCATACAGGATTAGGGGTCCACCTTACCCAGCGGGACCTCATCCTAACCCTATTTCCACATAAGGCCACATTCTGAGGTACTGGGGGTTAGGACTTCAACCCATAACAATCAGAATAGAAGATTCACGATTGAGTGCAGATTCATAATTTCCCTTTTTACCACCCATTGACATCAAAAAGCAAGGCTCAGAAAGATCCAGAGTTAAAAACTATTTTAACTTTTTTTAAAAGGACATGGCATAAGCTGAATCTGGGAGTGTGAAGCCAATTCTGGAGAAGCCTGGCGAGACTCCTGCTCCACACCCTCTTCCTGAACAGGCCAGTTCACCAAAACCAACCTGTGGAATGGCCTATTTGGCCAAGTAACAATTTGTCAAATTTACTGATTTCTTAAAAACTTGTCTCTTTTTAACTCTTCTAAAGTTTACAGCAATTTGTACTAGGAGGACTGGCAGGGCCTCGGAGGGCTGTGAGGGCTCCAGGGGTCTCTGGGGCCTTCACATTCTCCCATCTGTCTGTACCCACCTCTGCATCGTTCTCTGACTCTCAACCTCCTGTTTCTTTTGCTGACCCAGTGTCTCTCCCTTCTCCGTCTGAACTGCATTCTATTCTACTCCACCTTTCTGACATCCAGTCTCTCCTCTTTCCCTGATCCTTGCTCCTCCCCTCCTGACTCTCTCTGAGTTCAGCATCCAGAGGGCGCTGGGTATGACTGTGTAGGTTGTTCACTGCACAAAAGTGTCCTGCCAGCTCTGCCTGCCAAGATCCATCTGGATGGATGCCCATTTCCATTTGTAAAAAGGGGACTGACAAGGCCTCAGCAGCAGCCAAGCCTGTGCTTTGCATGGATTCTTCTCCACCTCTCTTGCAGCTGAGGGGCCCCTCTCTTGGCACCAGCTCCCCAAAATTAGAATAGCAGGGAGCTTAAGAAAACACCAAATGTTCTTACAATGCCATAGTGAAGTGAAAATGGAAATTGGTCAACTAAAATCATCCAAAGCTGTTAAAACCTCCCTGTTTAATATGATTTTCTATGAACTTTAGAAAGAGTTAAAAAAAAAACATGTTTGGCCTAAGTTGAAAGGTTGGTAGATTTAGTAAGCTGATCCACTGGTTTCACCAAACCGGGCTAGCATCCAGGAATAGGGAGGTCCATTATCTTTTGGGACACTTCTTCCTCACCAAAAGGACTGTCGAAAGACACATCCCACCCCGGCTGGTGGTTTCTATTTTACCACCAAATCTACAATACAGGAGGGAGGGAATCATGATAAATCCCAAGGGGTGTGCAAGATGCTGAGTTTCTGTACATTTAGTGTTACCAGTTCCTTTCCCCAAGAGGAAGGAATGCTGTTCCTGTGCCCTTATTGCAAGCTCATCGCCTCCACCCTCCCGTCCGTGATCACCACGATCGTCTACTAGACAAACGCAGTCTTTTAGAACATACTAACTATCATTGTGCTTTACAGTTGGTCACATAAATCATGGAGACCATGCTGTTTGCTTCTGCCCCCAGCACCAGCCACAGCCTTGTTCTCTGCGGTCCCGCCTTCTCCCGCACAGTTCTGATCGCCGCACAGTTCTGATCGCTGGTTGGCTACGTTTTCTCCTCTGCATGGTCACTGCTGCAAGCGTCCATGATGCAGCACACCCTTTGAAGCTGTTCTTCCAAATCCATTTAAACTGTATCTATTTTCGAACTGCGTGATCCTTCACCCCAAATAGCAGCTTGTCAGGCTGCAGTCACCTTGCTAACCCTAGTTTGCATTATGTCTGCTCCCTTGTTGCTATTAAGGGGATTAATTTTTTTTTTTTTTGGTGAGGAAGATTGGCCCTGAGTTAACACCTGTCACCAATCTTCCTCTTTTTGCTTGAGGCAGATTGTTGCTGAGCTAACATCTGTGCCAATCTTCCTCTACTTTATATGTGGGACGCTGCCACAGCATGGCTTGATAAGCGGTGTGTAGGTCCACACCTGGGATCTGAACCTATGAACCCCAGGTCACCGAAGCAGAGCACGCGAACTTAACCACTACACCACGGGGCCGGCCCCACGGGGATTAATTTTTATCTGACAATTCTCCCATTTTGAAGCTCATCTTTTGGATGGACTAAAGCTCCCCCTTTTCTCAGCCTCACTCCCATGAGATGGTCTAAGGAAATCAGTCCGTGCTTCCCTGAGCATTCGTAAAGGCAGCTCTGAAGGAGGGAAGGCAAGATGCTAACAGGAAAATACTTCTACTTTTCTACTCTGCACTCCTCCTAAACCCATCTCCTCTTCCAATTGGGTAGAAGACATTTGCTTCTTTTCTTAAAGCCCAGTGGTTCAAAAAAAAACTCCTGGATAAAAGCGTGAGGAAAGAACCAACTTTTGGAGTAGGAGATATTCTAAATTTAAATTGAAAGTCTATACTAGAAAATAAATAAATATGTGCACTGTAGCATGCTGAAATATTAGTCTCTTATAAACTGTCCAAGGTGACACAGCCGGATCGAAGGCAGATGCTGAACCCAAAATGTCAGGACCTGAAGAGTGAGCCCACTCTGATGGAAAGATGAATTTTTGTTCTGGACAGTACACGTTTTCCTTTGAAAAGCAGTTAGCATCGTTGGGTCATTGAGTGTTTGCAGGATCTGTGGCGTCAGCTCTTCTGAAAGACCCAGGGAGAATAGCTAGCTTGCCCCAAGCAGCTGGATGCAGGACAGTGCTCCAATCCTAGACCATGCAGAGAAAACTGTGGAACCACCAAAAGCTCGTACTTTGTATGTAATATCATCCACTGGAATGGATGATATAAACACGAAGCGTGCTGCTCTTGACTGTTTCCATGACCTCTGCTATGTTGATTTCCTGACGCTAAGAAGTTTTAAAATTAAAAAAAAAAAATGAAAATAGTCAAGAGATTTACTCTTAAAAGCTTTGAAAGTAGGATAAACTGAGCGTAAATAAGAAGATTCTCTCTCACGGGGTGGGGGGTGTCATTGGTGGCGCCATTTCTGATCCTTATCTCATAGTTAAGAATAACTGATTCACATGTTTATTAACCATTTATTGTGCACCTTCTGTGTCAGGCAGGATGCTAGGTCCTGGAGATAAAAGGTGACTAAGTACATTCCCTGCCTTGAGGAGTTCAGAGCCTACGAGGAGCAGCAGATGTAAAGAAGGAATACGAGAAGTGCCATGGAAAGGTACGTACATATTACAGTGACAGCTTAACATCTAATTTAGAAGAAAAAAACAACACTTACATTTTTTCTATGCATCTTTTTTTTTTTAATTTTATTTATTTATTTTTTCCCCAAAGCTCCAGTAGATAGTTGTATGTCATAGCTGCACATCCTTCTAGTTGCTGTATGTGGGACGCAGCCTCAGCATGGCCAGAGAAGCGGTGCGTCGGTGCGTGCCCGGGATCCGAACCCCCGGCCGCCAGCAGCGGAGTGCGTGCACTTAACCACTAAGCCACGGGACCGGCCCTCTATGCATCTTTTAATGACAATTCCTCTAGCCAAGATGTTGGACCAATCGATTGAATCATGATAAGGATAATGTATGGGAGACACTTCATACACAGCATACTCAAATACTACTGGTTTTCGTGTTGAAGAAACCCCTGTTTCAAGCACGGCAGCAAGGGCTCCAGGATGGGGGCCTCAGGGCCAGACAGCCTACTGGCTGGAAACAGGGCAGTTCAGAGGAAAAGGCCCTGGAGAATGAGCCCAGAAGGCTGGCTTCCAGCTGGTTCCATTACTGGGTGCTTGGGCAAGTCACCTATCCTCTCTGAGTCATTTCCTTTTCTAAAAAATTATGGGTTTTGACTAGTTCAACCTCAAGTTCCTTTCCAACAAAGGATTCTGAGTCTCAGTTTCTATGGTGATAATCTACCCTGAGACAGTTCTAGTTCCAGATGGTTTTTAGATCTAGGATTAGAATAATTAAACAAACAAAACCTCTACATGGGAAATCAAAGCATTTTTCTAGATCTTAAGTGGTTATCATTTCAAATAAACTTGTTGCTCTTGTTTTAGAGGTACAGAGTATTGCCTGTGAGCTGAAGGAGAGAAGGAATATCCTGAAACCCAATCTGGTGAAGTTCTCCATCGGACTCAACTATAGCTGTGGGAAGATGTTTAAATGGAGCAAAGGAGATAGAGGAGGTCAGACCCCGGGGTGCAGAGCCAGCAACAACCCAAAGCTTCTAGCTTTCCATGCTGATGAGGTCCAAGTCACAGAACCTGGCATCTGAATCAACTCGACTTTCACCTTCCAGTCATTGAACACAGTCTCCAAAAGCTGAGGTCTGTTCTTGGAATAGAAGCCTTCTCTGTTTTTCCTAAAATCCTCTTAAACAGTTTCAAGGTTGTTCAGGGTTTTGTTAATATTTTAGGGAACTATGGAAAAACCATAGAGAGAAATAATGCAAACAGGGGAGCAGAGTTGCCTGGGGTAACCTGTTCTGACTCAAAAAGGCATGCGATCAGCAATTCCTCCCCCGTGAGGTGGCGCCCAGTTTCATGAGGGACGGACTGGTCAGAAGGGCTGGGTTGGGGTGACGGGGTGGCTGAGGACACAAGGTCATGACTCGGGTGGCAGAGGTGTTCTGTGATGGACTATTTGTCTCTTGCTGCTCTTGTTACAATCTATTCAGGTGTTGGATCATTGGATCAAATATTAAGCTGTGGGCTTTGAAAAAATATCCATTAAAAGTTTAAAACAAGTGTAGGGCTTGATTTTAAAGGACCGATACCAGGACGCATCAAGCTGAATGGTTCTTGTGATCCTGGCAGGAAGGACAACAATTGCTGTGTTTCTGTCATCAGCATAACCCAACACCTTTCACTGCCTCAGGTCCTTGTGATCGGTCATTATGATGGGAACTGCACACACCCAGGCATTTCTGTAACATGCTTATACTGTATTATATAAACGGAGAATTTCTACAGGACCCAACAGGAAATGTGTGGCCACAGCAAACAATGAAAACTGAACTGAGTTCAAAAGACCCATATTTCTTTTTATCCTCTTCTCATCTCTATCTTTAGAATCCAAAGGGCACAGTCTATAACGTAAGGGTGTTTATAAATTTTATAAACAACCTTAAATTATATACCATGTGCTTTGGATCATAGAGCACGTATTTTCTCCATGTTTTTTGAACATTATCTTGTGCAAGTGAATTACCCATGGGAGTGGATAAAGGAAGGATGGTGCTGTTTATTTAAGGCTGTGCACGGAGTCACCGATGGCATTGTCAACGCCGCTGTGTTATCCACTTGTGTTCACAGCTGTATCCTTGAAGAGGGCCCAGGGCTTGGGATGTAGTAGGTGTTCGATAAGTATGTGTTGAATGATGAATAAATAAGTGGATACATCAGCCAGATGTAATTAGCAAAGGAACTTTTACCGGGGAAAAGGAAATATCACCAATTGAATTTGGAAAAGGGGCAGGGATGGTTGTACAGTTGACTCTGGATATTTAAAAATGGGCTGGAAATTATCTAGCAAGACAAGAGTATTATTAAATTTGAAGGCAAAGTCTGCCATTCTTCAGCATTTAAGAAGTCCCAAGGAAACTTGACCCTTTATTCTTAGATTCAATGACCTCCTCGAATAACAACCGTTCATATTTTGGGAAGAAAATGTGTTGAAGAGGCTGTTCCTTAATCTAGTATAACATCACATTTTGCAATACCAGACCTCTCCCTTTAAAATGACTTTCCCCCCCTTTCCAAAAACAAAAACAGAGAGAGAATGAGAAAAAGGGAGAGATGGCGAGAGCGAGCGTGTGTGTTGGTCTGTCTCCTTACCGTCAGCGATAAGGCCATGCAGATGAATGTGAACTTCTTGATGTGGGCTGCTGCGACTGTGCTGCTGCTGTTGGCCAGCTTATTGCTGGGGTTATTCTAGAGGGAAAGAAAAGGACAACGATGACTGGCCTCCGGTTACCCTTGGCTGACCACATGAGCATCTCGTTTCTGTTTTACATGATGCGTCAGAAGTCAAGATGTCAAGTGACAGCCTGGAAGACGGCTGTCACGTTGAGTGTCTCTCAGACAGCTGTCAGGTTTCTGGACGTGAACATTAACCAGAGGGAGTTCCAGAGTGAACGCCCGGCAGTGTCTCCTGAATCCTCCCCTCCCCTTCGGGCTGGGCGCCCACCCAGCCCAGTTTAGGGCCTCAGCCCGGGTGCTCCCCCCTGCGCACCACAGACATCTCCCTGAATACCATGGCCCTGCTCGGTGACCTACAGGGCCCTCTCCTCCCCCTAAATGGACTATAAGCTCGACTGGGCATTCAAGGCCTATTGCCCTGACCCCGACTCACTTCCCCGCCATACCTTCTTGACCTGTATCCCAAAGGGAAGCTCTTGCTCTTCCCCTGGCACACTTAGAGCTTTCCCGTTTCTGTGCTTTTGTGTCTTCTTCTCTCGTTGGATCTTCTGATCTCAAAAACACCCCTCTCTTCAAGGCCCACCATCCTCACAGCCCATCTGTTCCTTAAAGTCTCTCTGATCTTATACTTCCAAACTGCCCCCGGGCCCCCGTTCCTGTACTGTCCACCACCCGGGAGCTTTCTGCAGGCAGGTAGGGTATCTGTACTCAGGGGGCCTGTGTCAAAGCCCCTGTGAGGTGTGCTCACTCTCTGAGATAAAGGACTGAGTGTTGCACCCTTCTCTTTAGCTCCTGCAACTTGGCACAACACTTCTTGCGTAGAGAAGGTGCTCAAAAAGCCTTTGTAAAATCAAGTTTTAAGCAAATTGGCTTGGCTGTCCTCCTACACATCCCTGAACCTGAGGCTTTGCTGAAGCCATCCTGGTGTCACTGCTAAGTATGCCCATCACCCAATCAATACAAGTGCCAGGCTCTTGCCTGTGACAACCAGCAGAGAAAAATAACCCCAGCCTTGTTATGGATCCAATTAGTCCCAGAGCTGACTAACAAAAATCACCCCTGAGTACCTGGCTCCTCATCCAGCCTAATGAGAGACACCCAAGCAGAGCTATTAGAGGTTCCACTCGGAAAAGAGCTTTGATGCTTCCTTTACTTCAGAGGCCAAAGAAATCTCTTAAATCCCTTCCCCTTATAGATGCCACCAGCACAAACCTCTGAATGGGTTTACCTTTTCTTAATTCCAGTCTCTGAAACATATCTGCTTTTCTGAGTAACAGGCTGCCATAGCAAAGTGCAGATCACAGGGAGTGGGACATCTCCCCCTCTGTACCCACCCCGAGATCTGTGAGAGTGGCGCCCTGGTGGGCTGAGTGACAAGGCGGCCAGGCTGCAAAGAATCAGGCAACCTCAAAATGCAACCGTCCCCTCTGGTGACAACAATGTGCCATAGCGCCTTCAGGTGCACTTTTATTTTTAAAATAGCAAATATTTCTGCAAGTATGGTGGGAATAAACTAGCTTGTATCATTAGATCAGCATCTGGGTTTTGTTTTGTGTGCCCAATCTGCTTAGAAACATACTCTTTTGCAGATGAGAAGTGAACATTAGAGAGATCTGGTACTAGTAGAAAACTCTCCCAGTCCAATATTTAGCTAGAACCCTCAGAGTTATGCAAGAAATTTTAAATCTCTTCTTCTGGAACCCATAAAGAGGCTAAGGATTTCAACTGTCAATGCAGCAAATTCTGGAAGTCCACACGGAGGTGTCTAAGATTTGGGTGAATAGATGGCATTCATATAAATGGCCTGGAGCAGCTCAGTGGAATGCTTGGAAGCAGTGGGTGAGGTTTCAAAAGGATTCTGAGTAACTCCAGCTTCTGGCTAGAGACACGTTCGTTAAAGGAATTTTTTCGTAGCAGCTAACCTCTGTGATCACGAATAAAACAATGTTTTTCTTGGATGCTCCTGGTGAAACTGTATAGGGTATATTGTTAAGTTTTATTATTTCAAGGTAGCCAAAAACAATTTCAGAGGAGACTTTCATAGCCAGGAGGTTCTGAAACTTTAGTATCTGCTATTCTCATCAAGTTTTCTTATATAATCTGGCATATTATATATGCCAGAAATTTAGCAGGAAGACTTATATCCATTTTGGTTTTCTAGGATTTACTTCTATACACACGTTCCTTGAAATGAAAACAATGATTTCTATCAGTAGATTGGATTAAACCCATTCAAACACAGACCGTCAGCTGTCTCCTGGGAGTGACTCACGACTTTTGAAGTCCACTCTCCAAGTCCTGTGAAGCAGGACTCAAATGCATTTTTCAGGAGATGCTCTGCATCCTGATGTTGCAAGTGAATGTTTGAAGTAGGTGGTAGGTCCAACTAACAGCCTATTGGGGAAGTTCCACACTCAGTAAAGAGTTCTGGGCACCACCACTCTCTCTCACGTTAGGCTGTGTGGTGGGAATCCTTGAAGGGTTTCGAGGTGAGGTGCTGAGCATGGGTGTGGGAAAAGAGGCAGGTGACGGTGACACAGAATAGCATGGGGGATGGGTGGGTGTGGAAGGATGCCGTGGACGGGGAGGTGTGAGCAGAGGGGTTTGTGCTTGCAATGAGCATGCACACTAACACGTAAATTCCGCCTATGGGCCGCAGGTGTAGAGAAGGAGGTGGACCCACAGTGGACGATGTCTTTCCAGCCTTTATCCTCCATCTGCACCTCATCCCTGTCAGAGATGCTCAGGGGGTGCCCTCAGGTCAGGGCGCTGAGTGGAGGGAAAACCTCTCCCGGGCCCCCACTCCACAGGTCTTGCCCCCTCCCAGGAGCCCACAGACAGTTTAAAGGGGAGCATTTCAGAAGCTGGCAGGTGTGAAGGAGTAAGAGAAGCTTACAGCCTGTGGCCTGGCCTTGCTTTGTATAGTTTTCCTGGGTTTCCTATACCCGCGGGGTCTGGGTGGGGGTGGGGAGAAGGAAGGAGGAGGGAGGCCAGCCTTAGCCAGCCAGAACCCAACTGCCCGTGCTGCCAGACTTGATCTGCTGGGACCCCGGCAAAGAGGCTTCCTCTTCTCTCCTCCCGGGGCTCTTGTTGGGATAAGATAAAATGGTATTGGTGATGGCTTTGAGCTAGTTCTATAGCAATTCGAGGCCAAACTTGTCTTCTATCAAGAGTACAAGTGGCAGGTTGGGTGCTTCTTTCCTATTTTTCATTTAAAAACACTGCACACTATCTGTTTTGGGGTCTCTCTTACTACTTATTTGTTTTAGGATAAAAGTCTACAGGTTCAAATAATTAAGAGTTAATCAAATTGACATTTATGGAATGATCGGTGGGACAGCCCTGACCCAGCCATAGGCTACAGGTCTGAGGGGTTACGTGCCTCCCTCGGCCATGTGAGCAGCTGCAGGAGGACAGAGCAGCTGTTAGCAGAGGCTTTCAGCTGGAACAAGTCTGCTGCACCCAAACCAACCTGGACCCGAGCCTGCAGCACAGACAACTAGAGCGTGCACGTACCACAGCACACAGGAAGAGGGCCGTAAGCTCGTTAGCTCATGTACACAACTTCCTGTCTGTACCTTCACCTCTGCCATGAGGTGAGGAAAGTATTAGTTTAATTTTAAAAAAAAACAAACCACAGAAACAAAATCCAACATATTAAAAATTTTTGAGAGTATATTTTCCCTTTTGCAAATAAATACTTTCTCAGTAGGAATAACCTAAAAGTGAATATCAGTTTGGAGAAACATTTTAGAATCAGCATCAAGGTGAGCTTCAGTCGCCTCTGCTATTTTCTGAGGGAAGTATTCCACAGTTAGCTGCAACATCCTCAACACCACATTAACCTTACAAAGGGAGGGGAGATGGAGGAACACAAAGTGCTCCTCACCGGAGATGCCTGTCTATCAAAAGCTCATTTTCAAAAGTGTGTTTAAGACACCACGACGCACAGGTTCTCACCTTGTCAAAAGCAGGGTAGACAGCGCGGATTTCCGTCAACCAACCATATGGCATGTGGCCCACGGGGTACGTGGCTGTCAAAATTGCCACTGCCTACAAGAGGAAGAGCCAGCAGAGTGAGCGTCGGCATCCGCAGAGAGCATTTCCAGTAGCTGCCGCTGGCTGCGTGGTAGAGCAGGCTGTCTCAGGTGCGACCCCCACTGACAGATCACTCCACACTGGGTGACAAGCACTGGCCAGCCACAAGATGGCCTGGGAGTGGGAGAAAGGGGCAGCACTCCACCACATCCCTGGGAGTGGGTTGTGTGGGCCCAGGGAGGACACCTGAGACCAGGAAGCTATGCCTTGTTTTACACGAATCCGAGAAACAGGTTCAGGTGGCTGGCTCAGAAGCCAAGATTCCAACCAGGTCTACCAGACTCCAGAATCTTTGCTCTTTCCATCGAGCCAAACCCAACCCTCTCATCTGGCCCAATTCTTGAGGCTCAAAATGTGCTTTTGAGCCCTCTCTGCTCTCCGGATGGTCTTCCGTCAGGATCCACCTCTACATCTGCATGCTGTCCTTCAGGGTGGCTGATGGTATGGGTTTGTCAATGGCTTTATAGTACCATCCTTCTAACTCAACTCATGGCCAATCTGTTCCATCAGCATAGCCCAATTTTGATTTTTAATTTAAGAAAGCTAAATAAAGATTTCTTACAGGAAGCCAAAAATGTTCTTTCATGAAAATGAGAGTTTCTTTTCTTATGTGAATGCAAGGAAGGAAAAGGAAAACAAGGCATCTAACCCTACATTTTGGCAGAGTTCAACTCCCTAACTAGCTAGTAAAGGAGGAGTACAGGCTTCATCTATTTTAATTAACGTAACAGTGATGCCAGGAACATGAGGTAAGTCCCCAGCTGGGTGAAGACACTACTGTGAGGAGTGGGGTGGAACAAAAGAGAGTGCTGGAATTAGGTGCACACGGACTCAGACCTCCCCTTCATCACCTACCAGCTGTGTGAAGCATGAGCCCTCTCAGGCCTCCCTTTCCCTTCTCCAGCGGAGCCGTGAGACTAACAATACCTACCTTGCAGGGTTGGTGGGAGTCAATGAAATGTGCATAAAGGCCGACACATTAGACGATTGATAAATGCCAGTTCCGTACCCCACATGCTGTGTCTCTATGCCACTGAGGTCGATTTAGAAACATTCCTAATACATAATTTGCCTTGTTTTTCTAAGGGGAAGATGGAGTTCTAGCACACGGGTGATAGGGGTCACATACTTTTTATTGGGCAACATAAACTGAAGTGGGTAAGTAAAAAAGCTGTGGTGCTATAGAAGCCATGCAAAATGACATTCATGAGTCAAAAAACAAAATCCAGGAACAAACTGAGGCAAGAAGGAAGCATTCTGCTCGTGATTTATGGGCCTCTTTTTCCCAGCCAACATGAGCTGCTTCCCAGGACATGGAAACTGGCAGGAGACCCCAGGCAGGAGACATGCTGACAGCGCAGTCCAGAGCCATGTGTAAACAGGAGGCCCTAACGAGCAGCCACTAGCCTTCCTGAAGGATCAGCAGTTCCAGAGACAGAATTAATTCTCCAGAGGGCAGCGGGGGAGGCAACAAATGAAGTAATTCTATTTGTTCATACCATACTTGAAAGATGGAAAAGATGATTCAACTCTTTCTTTGGAGTAACTGCCAGTTTCCAGATAAATTTCTGGAGTTGTGAGTGAGTAAATAATGGGGATACTCATTTGGAGGAGGCAGATTGCCAAAAATCACAAAGCCATGATGGGTTGCGTGGTATATGCAGAGGGGAGAAGAAAGAACAGGTGAGAGTAGGTGGATCAAAATGGCGGCACCTGCCCTTCCCCCTCTGGGTATTTTCACTTCTGCTGCTGCCCCGTGGCACATTCCATCGTCCTCTGCAGCTACAAGGAGGAGGCATCATGCTGACTCCATGGACAAACGGAAAGGCTGTTGGGCGGATTAAAGAAAATCTGTGTTCTAATTTTAGCCCAGCTTCTTGCTGGTTTTGTGCCCCTAACCTTGTGTTTTTGCCTCAGTTTCCTCATATGATCAATGAGAAGGATGAATGAGATGTTTTCTTCCATACTCACAAAGATACAAAATTACATGATTATAAGTCACTGAATGAGAGCCTCATGGCTTCCTAGTGTGAATGCGTCACATAATTTAATATCACAGCATTACTTGAGCTCTCAGGATGAATTGGAAAAAAATTTGTAATCTACCTCCCCCATCCCCAATCTTTACAAGGCGACTATGAGTGTCTACATGCCCGGAAACTGCCCTACCTCCGTAGCTGCAGAACTGCCACCAAGGTCTCGGGAAACAAAGAGGTTGACAATAGGCCTACTGATTCTCTGTGTAGCCAAGATGAGAGCCAAAGGCCACCAGAAGCTCAGCATCTTTCTTACTGTTGCATCTCCCTGCATCAAAAAATGGAGATAAAAGTTCACTGAACTTGAGAAGCAGAATAGAAAAACGAATTCAGAGCCAAAGCCTTTCCTTTTGATGTCAATCATGAGTCAATTTACTATACTTAAAAATAATATAGGGAAAGTCTTTGTAGACAAGCCAAGTTGAATTAAAGTAAAATGTACAGTCTTATTAGAAATTAACTAGGACAGTTGGCAAGCTACTGTGAAATCAAAACACACATTTAAGCTTGATGGATCCAATTATTTTCCAAAAAGGACAACTCTAACCAAGGCAGAACCCAACTCCATGGCCTGAGAAACAGGTTGGAAATTAGTTTTTGTTTAAGTCATCAAACTGACTGGCTAGAAGCCAGGCCAGTAAGAGGTAACTCTTAGAAGTAAAGAATTATTATAATTTATTTTGGAATCAGTCAGCACACAAATGAGCTTAATTATTTGGGCACTGTACAAATCTACTATAGCGGTTCTTACTCTCAAAGCTCTAACAGAAGTCATGTAAATGTTTAGAAGCATAAGCAAAATAAAAGCATGGTAAAGAAAAGGCAATTTACTAAGAATTCTACAGCAAAGATGTGTGCTATCTTTAAAGCCTATCTTTAAGGGCTTTCATTATTTAACTATGCTTTTGATTCTTCCTGAAGGTAAGAGTTCCACTGTGGAACCATCTCAGCCACGTTAACTTATTTCTCTTTGCTGGTGGCTGAATGTTAAGAGATGGATTTTTATCATCAAGACCAATATGATGTGGTTGTCTTAGTGATGGAAATAACTAGATCAGATTTTATCGATGGCCTGACCTTGGATCGAGGTGTGTGGTCAATACAATTATTGCTGTGACATGATTAAAGTAGCATGTGGTCAAAGGTGGGATCGGGGGTGAAGTGTGGTGATTTATTCAGATATTATCATGTACATCTGCCTTATAGCTAGATGGAAACAAACCCAAATGATGTCTAATACCCAAGGGTTGAAAAGATTAGCATACATATAAATCAGACTACTTATACTTATGATGAAAAGGATGCTTTGGTCATTTGCGTAAGATTATACCTTGCTTGCGTCTTATTCAACATTCGATGCACCTGCCAAGCTCTGCCTCCATCAAGGAGGCATTTCAGACCACATCACTATCTTCCTTCCAGCTTCAATGGCCCTTGTGTTCTCACAGCAGTCTATGTGTGTCTTGGATTCATGTCTAACTGTTGCTTCTGTGTTGGTCTTATCTGCCAAATGGGATGTAAAGCTGCTGGAGGGTGGAAACCATATCTTAAAATTTTCTGCGTCGCCCTATGGTACCTAAATGCTCTGCTCACTCCATAGAAAGTACCTGAATGAGCAATTGAGATTGGCCAGTACAGAAAGTATGAACAAAGCCTGGATCACTGCTGTGAAATTAAAAATAATCAAATGTGAATTCAAAGGAATCATGGGTCCTAAAATCTTTGTTGACTTATAGAATAACTAATTTTCGGACAATAGAGAGTAAAAAGAGCCATACATATTGCATCTACTCCTCAGCCTGACATGACTCACCGTGCCTCAGTCTCCTCCTCTGGAGATAAGGAGGCTGGATGGAGACCTCTAAGATCTTTTCCATCTCCAGAGTTCATTAATTCTCCAACTGTCTTTCCCTGTGGACAGTACTTGGCACTTGGCTTTTGGGTACGACATCCTAGAGCACCTGCTGATTATAGTGACTTCTCATTTCACATGGGGTGGGGTAAAACTTTACTCCACTGGAATGTACAGACAGGCTGTCAGTGAGTTCTAAGGACATACCCCCAGCTCTGGTCCACTCCTGTCGGGGATGATGTCGTGGATGTTCTTGTAGTAGCCCAGGCACAGGGTGGTGCAGCGCACAAGGGCACCCATGTACAAGGAAAGGATCGGGATGAGCAGGGGCTCTCGGCATTCCAGGTGACTGTGAAGCAAAATGGCTACAAAAACGACCTGAGAGATGGGAAAACAAGAACAAGTCAGAGGGGAGAAGATGGAACCAATCGATAGAAGCACAGCTCGACCTCTTGCACCTGGATAAGACAGATCTCTGAGCGAAAACCTCAAGGCTGATGAGAAAGAGAACAGAGACTTGGGCTACAGCTCAATGCTGCTCTTGTAGAATTCAGGGTCATTTGAAATTCACTGGAAGAGCACACAATCATTTTGTTATATCCACCACTAAGATTATTTTAAGGCAACTGCACATGTGGCTAAGGTTATCATTAAAAAATATCTAGAAACTTTGCCTCCCCAGACCCTAAAATATGCAAAAAAAGTTTTTCCCTTTTGAGGCTGGATACTGACGAGCATATGAAATCCACACCTGAGGACCTAAATTACCTTCCACAAAGGAAAAAACAGTGGTGATCAATGACGGTATAGAGAAAAATGGACATTAACATCTAGAAGATGGAATTCACTAAAAATGCTGCAAAAGGCACCAATGTTAATTATTATAAAACGAGCTAAATTAAAGATATTAACTTATAAAAGTGGAATAGGTCGAAAAAATACATAGTCAAGAGGGATTGAAATAATAAATTGTCAATCTCCATTGAACAGTACAGTCTCTAAAGCAAAATTAACAATGTATTTGACCTCCTGTCCTGTAGAAATAAGAGAATCAGCCCAGCCGCAGAGTCCTCCGGGGATTTACACATCCAGAAGACATTGAGGTGTACTGAGTGCAAAAGCAGGGTAGTAGGGAAGGGGGATATTCTCTGAGCTACATCGACCTTTATAGCCAAATATCCATGGAATGAGAGATAGGCATTCAAAATATACCACCACTGAGTGATCCTGACTAAAGGAGGCTTATCTTGATCACTGCACCATCAAGCAATCAGTGATGAGAGAAAGTTGAAAGAGAAGCTGGGGACTCACTGAATGAGTACATTCCATTGCTGCAGGGGACACAGAAAAGCAGGGCCATCCAGAGAGACTCTTCTGAACGAAATAAAAGTATTTGATGCCAGAGGA
Source organism: Diceros bicornis minor (assembly GCF_020826845.1). Classification (NCBI taxonomy): domain Eukaryota; kingdom Metazoa; phylum Chordata; class Mammalia; order Perissodactyla; family Rhinocerotidae; genus Diceros; species Diceros bicornis. The sequence continues at coordinate 49,873,653 of NC_080759.1, read as the reverse complement.
GGTTCGCTTTTAGCACAGACTGACATCTGTGCCTGGCTGTCATTTTCAAAGCCAGGAAATGAGACTGACCCTGTCACAGATGTCTTCAGGGGAATGCAGAGGACAGAGGTACTGCTCGGCTACGTGGACACAACCAGGCTGCCCGGAGCACAGGCGACACTGAGTGGACACAAGTTGTGTGGTGCTCACGCTAATGCTCACTGAGGATAAAGTGGAGCCCAGTGATGGAAGCAAAGGTGCAGGAGTGTCTCTATGCCTGTTGCTTCCCAGGGGTACAACTGGAATGTATTAACTCAAGGATCTGGAGACCAGCTGGGGGAAGCCTTGTTAAGAACACACTGTGTTTGGAACAGAAGATTGAGAGTTTCGTGATGGAGCCAAGATGCCCATTTATTTCACTAACTAATTAGAGGCCTCCAAGGTACCCTAATGTGCAAACCCAGATTAGTATGGCGGCAGCAAGCTTAACATTTGACATCAACAACCTATGGTGTAAACTAAGATGATCATGTTTAGAGACCGAAAACTCGTTGTAGGAAAAATGAACAAGTGAAGACCAACTCCTCCTCTGCCAAGTCCAGGAAGGCTGCCGGGGCTTCAGGACAGCTATGCAAGATGAACAGGACTAAGGAGGAGAATCTGGACTCGAAGGGAAAGAGAGACACGGGCAAAAGAGGAGCAGGTGTGGAGATGACAAGGAGATGGCCTGATTTGCAGAGTGGGCTATGGCGGGATGGAGGGAGGGCACGATGTGTTCATTCAGCCAGCAGTGCTCCCAAGGCCAAAGTGAAGATTTTGTCAGCTTCCCCTGTATTTTTAAAAGCTTGATGCTATGTGGTCCAACACTTATGATAGATCTTACATCTTCATTGTGGATTGTATCATTTATCAATTTAAAATAACACCTGGGCCTTTTGCATTTCAATCCAGAATTATGATTTCAAATCTGATATAGCCATCAAAAATGTTGGATTCTTTTCTGAAAGGAACCTACTATCTCAGTGGTGAGGACCAGGCTTGTGAAGGAAAGAAGGTGGTGGCTCTGGGAGAGCCAGGCTGTGGGGTGAGGGAGGGTCCCCCATGCGGAGTGCTGTCTGAGCTGGGACCTACAGCCTTGGCAGGAGCCAGCAGCGGGTGGCAGGAGTTGATGGTAGGTGGGGAGAACTGTGGCAGAGCATTTCCTTCTGGGCAAAGGGATCCAGGCAAAGACCCCTAGCGGGAGGGGACTTGGCCACCGAGGCCCTGAAAGGAGGCCCTGTGGCTGGAGACCAGAGGGCGAGGGGACGAGAGGAGAGTGCAGGGCTGGGCAGGAAGCAGGGCCCACAGGTCTTCAGCACCTTGCAGGCCATCACCTCACAGGATTGTGGCTTTTTATTTCAACAACATCAGGAAGAAATTTTAAAGCAGGTTTTTAGGCAGGGGGTGAAATTCTGAGAATTTCACTGAGAACAGATCACCGTGGCTGCAGTGGGGAGGGACGGAGGAGAGCTAGTGCAGACTGGTGAGGCGAATCAGGAGGCAAATCTAGTTCCAGGTGGGAAGGGTGATCCCTTGGACCAGCGCGGGGGGGCAGCAGAGGTGGGGAGAAGACGACAGATGAAAGATGTATTTAGGATTAAAATCTACATGGCTGGTGACGAATAGGGACGCTCTTAGGGTGGTTCCCAAGTTTCTGACCAGAAGGTAGTGCCAGTGATTCCTTCAGAAATGCAACCATTAAGATCATGAAGATCATGGACTGAGGCTTAAGATGGCTTTGAAGGATCTGAGGGGAAATATCACAGAGACATTTAGAGAGCTCAGAGGAGAGGGCCAGGCTATAGATAATAACTTGGGGACCATCAATCATGTTATAGATGGTATAAAGCTAGGACATGAATTAGATTCTTCATGAATAGAATACAGAGTGAGGAGAGGGATGGGTCTTCAACATTTACACGTCAACAGAGGAGGCTGAGCCTTCAGAATTAGGAGAAAAACCAGGACTGTGGTGGTGAGAGCCAGCGGGAAGGAGCATGTCACTGAGGAGGGAGCAGTCAACAGCGTGAAGAGATGCTGCGACAGCCAACAACTTAACTGAAACTGTCCCCTGGACTTAATGGCACGAAGGTCACTAGTGAGAACTAGTTGGGTGAACTGATGGGGGTAGAAGTCAGCCTGGAGTAGGTAAAAGAATGAAAAAGAAGTGGAAAAATGGAGACTGTGAATGGAAACCACACTTCCAAATGTCTGGCTGTCAAGTAATGAGAGAGAGTATTGTAGCTAGAGAGTTGCGTGGGAGCCAGAAAAAGCTTCTTGTTGTGCTAAGATGGCAGATATTTGAGCATGTTTACATGTCAAAAGAAATGACCCAGGGAACAGAGAATGGATCACTGATGACTTACTGAATAACGTTCCCGAGAAAGCAGGACAGGACAGGATCCAAGGAACAGGGGGAAGAAGTGGCCATGGACAGAGGAGGTACACCTCCTCTCCTATAATGGGGGGAAACAGAGATGACGCAAGAGTGTGAAGGTAGGCCTGTAGGTTTGGTGGCCAGAAGTTGAAGAATTCGGTTGCTTCAATTTTCTCAGTGAAGTGGGAAATGAGGTTGTGTGTTGGGAAGAGTGAGGTGGGTGGAGACCCTCTGAGATCCGTAGCTACCAGAGTCAGGGAGGTGAGTGATGAGACTATAAATTCATAGTTTGATCAGTTTGTCCTGTTGCGTAACTTTTTGCAGGAGCACTTGCTCCCTGGGTCCAGGTTGGTGAAGGGGGCACCCCATGGGGTGGGTCAGGATTGGGATCTTGCCAGAAGGCTGAGGTGAAAAGGTGGGAGACCAGGGGATTTACAGTAGAGCAGTAAGATCACTGGACTGGGATCTTGGGTCCCATACCTGGGATCTCAACTGACTTCAAAGGCAAGAGCTGATGACAGCAGAAAGGTTAAAGGACTGGGGGTCCCGGTGAGGTCCAACAACCTCAAGGGAATTCTCATTTTGATATTGAGCAAGCTAAGAAAGTCCAGGTGATCATGAAATAAAACAAAAACAGCACTATTTTTCATAAATCCCTTGGCAATCTGATTGGAACACATGGCTATTAACAGTAACGGTGGCAAAGAAAAGCATTGCACGTTTGAACCAAACCAAGAGCTTTTTTGTAGTACTGTGTGAAATCAACTTGCTTAGTAAAACTTTTAAAAAATGAGAGTTGCCACTAAAACTCAAGGCATTATAAACAATTTTCATTTTATCATTGGTGATTACTTGCTAGCTTTCTATGCCAAGGTGGTATATCAAAGGACTGCCTAGGATCTACTCCTCGTTACCAAATTTGGTAATTCACAAATGCTCTCAAGTAATGAGAGGAATGAAGCTGGGGTGGGGGTGGGGTAAGAGACTTAAGAATAAAAATCGAATTTATTCCCCCAACCAAACTGTGGTAGGAACTCAGAATGGAAGGTTTAAAATAACTGCTTCACCAGGAATAGCCCCAGGCCAGACGGCATCTAAGTCTAGCTACCATCACTCCCACTAACCAGATACGCTTAGCGTGAATTTGCGAGTTCTCCCAACAGGCAAGGGCCAGGACCAGGTTTAAAACTGAGAAGGAAAATGGCTGTAGGAGTACTGGCAGAGCATTTTTTAAGGATATGGTTTCTTCTACCCTTGGATGCTTACTATATTTATTTTAGGCAAAGTTAAGTTTTTTTGCCTTTAAGGAAAACACGTATCTATAAATGCTCGCTGAGTTGCTGATGCCAATGCTGAAAATGAGAGGTGTTTCCTTAATTCCAAATTAACTGATTAGAGTGAATAAGGCAGTTTAGTTCATCTCTCAGAGGATGAATTAAAAGTAAGACCAGGACAAAAATCTCTAATAACTCACCAGGAAAATTAACAAAGATATACCAAAGAATGATATTAGCTAGTATTCAGCCACGTGTATGTGCACGCAGACACACATAGTGTTTGCAGGAATTAATTTAAATTACTTTTAATAGTGATCCATGGAGTAAATATAATTTGGAAATTTAATTCTTGGTCTTTAGGGAGGTACTAACAGTTTAACAGTAGATTATTTCAAAAAGGTGGCTAAAAGACTAGTGTGTACAATAGGAAAAAACTAGGAAGAAATGCATGGAAATGTTCACAAAATGGAAGTGAGAGTGGGGAAGGGAGCTTAGAAAACAGTCTAACCTCCTCCTCCATGAAGATTCTCCCCAATCCCTGAGTGTAGGGAGGGACTAAGTCTAATTTATAGACAAGAGGAATTAAATTAATTTTCTGCTGAAATTTTTCACATGGTGTCCTTGGTGGAAGAAAGCAAGGAAGGAGGATGGAAAACCAGGGCTGGTGCCAGACCACAGGGAACTGGACTCAACAGAACGTGCAATGTAGCCCTTTCCAGACAGCATCCGACTTCCTGGTTCTTTTTAAATGTGGGGAAATGACGTGTGAATGGCAGCTTTGCATGGCAACAACATGAGAAACATTTAAGAATAATTCCTAAGAGCTCTCTCTAGAAGCGAGTGACAGACCATGTATTGTTAGGCTGCACGGAGGGCCAAGCGTACAGCCAGCCAAGTGCACATGACCTATGACCACCCAAAAATGTATTGGCTGTGACTTCATAGTCATTTCACATGCAAGCTCTTTAAAAACAAAGGTCAAAACCTCTGATACTAAATTTAAATTCCTACAACCCTCATCCTAGCGAGATTATACATACTTGTACTGCAGGAGGTTTCGTTTTCTCATTCCTTTAAAAACTCTTATTCAAGTCCACATTGGATTTGGGTAGCACAGGAATGCACCGCAGAGTGAATGAATGCAAAGGAGGCAGAGTCGGTTCTGTCACTCACCAGAAAGGGGCTCTGAGGAGCTCTGACTGACACACAGACCATATTTACCTGAGCTATGACATCTGAGATGGAGGCACATCCCACCAGGAAGCTGTATTTGTGTTTTAAGAGAATGCCAGCATGGGTCCACGCCTGCCAGAAAGAAAATAATTTGGCATGAGATACACCTTCAAGATTATATAATGTCTGTCATTATGATTTACTGTGCGTTCCTGAAATAGACTTTATACCTCCAAAAACCTGAGCACAGGTTTGATAAGTCTCTGGTTGGTAAAATTACTGTAACTTGGCTTGGTGGCTAGATCCACGTTAGATTTTTGAGTGGAGTCAATGACTGCGCAGTATTTATTTAGTACCAATTATATGCAGACTGTGTAGTTGTTAGGTTCATGCGCCCGGCAGGAGATCTGGGTGAATACCAGAATGGAGGAAATCCACTCTCTCTCTCTTTGAGCAGTCTGCATCACACAGCAGCAGCGTCCTCCTTAGACGAAGCAGGTTATAATGACTCTAATTTGGTTCTGAGTTATTAGTTATTAGAGGTTCTCAGTGACTGGCTAGGGCTCTACTATTTCCTTCTCTGACACTTTGTGCCTTTGAGGGAAATTAAGAGGGTGGTCCTACAAGGGGGGCAGACAATGAAGAGCCCAGGGGAGGGCAGGTTTGAAGTTCATGATAGGATCTGTTTAAGGATCAACCTTCTAACCTTTCAAGATCTGGACTGACGCAGCAATAACATTTCATCTGTGCTAACCACAATCAGCCAAGTATGATTTATTCCCTAGGTCTGTGTCAAGACTTTACATAGCAGCTGCTACATCTGCTTCCGTCCTCAGCTTAGGTCCCCAGGTACCAAATGTGAAAAGAAATGCAAACTGTAGATAACACCTGCAGAGAGTGGCCTGTGGGCTGTCTCTGTTGACCAAAAGCCATCTGGATGATAAGCTCTGTGGTTTTCAAATATTGTCTCTCCAACCAGCATATCAGGGGCATGCTGCAGGGGTGTGTGTGTGTGCGTGCATGCAGGTGTATGTGTGCGTGCATGCATGTGTGTGTTTGCGTGCATGCAGGTGTGTGTGTGTGCATGCAGGTGTGTGTGTGTGCATGCAAGTGTGTGTGTGTGGAGACGACCTGCTCTTTATAAATGTTCATTATTTTGGCTTTTATTAGTAATCTCTTACTACTGGGTCTTTGGGGAGTTGATAGATGAAACATGGAAGAAAAGGGTGCCACCACAAATGTTCTGGTGTTATATTGAGTTTTACAAATTCTCTCATGGCAAATAAACAAAGCTGAAGGGAAGTGGAATACAGGGCACTTAAGAGTCTGTGATTCACTTTCAGTCCTGAGGTCCCTGAATTCACTGTATAATTGTAATTCTTCTATGTGTTCACAGAGTCCCAATACAGATGGGAGGGCAGACAGTAGAGCAATATCATGGACTCTGTCTAGGAAGCTGGGCTGTAACTTTTAGGATGTGAAAAAGGTTGCTTCATTCAGGTCTCTAACTGAGTTGAAGGCACTATGGTACCACTGCAGGCCAGCATGGGTACCGTAGGGAATCTGGTTCTATGGACTCCATGCCCTTTGCCTTTTTTGAAGTCTGTGTCAACTACCACAGTAAATACACCCAGCGATAAGTAAGAAAAAGAAAACCCAGGTACAAGTGTCTAGATGGCCAAGTCTTCCCACCTAAAGTGATGTCATGACAATTGAGAACCAGAACCTTCGCATCAAAACCAAGAGTGTGATATTTAAGGCTACCATGCAAACCAGTAGAAAGCTGTCAGAGATTCAGTGAGGCCGCACCCCTAACCTAACTACAGGCAAACCGAGACTTCTGATTACATTTGAGAAGATGGACCACATATGTTTTTACCTTGCCTCATTCCTCCAGGGATTCAGGGCGGCTGCCTACCTCAATACAGACATCCACTTAGCTCACGTCTAACAGATATAACACTTGAGGTAAGGGGTGGTAAAAAACTGTACAGATTGACATATTTTTAAGTCTCCTTCCAAGGGTAATTTAAAATGGAGCCCAAATAAAGGGTTTATTTTCCAGCATTGGACATTATAAGAAATATATATATATTTATTTATTTTTTTGTGAGGAGGACTAGCCCTGAGCTAACATCTGATGCAAATCCTCCCCTTTTTTCTTGAGGAAGATTGGCCCTGGGCCAACATCCGTCCCCATCCTCCTCTGCTTTATACGGGATGCCACCACAGCACGGCTTAGCAAGCGGTGCATCGTGCGCACCCAGGATCCAAACCGGCGAACCCCGGGCTGCCGCAGCAGAGTGCGCACACTTAACTGCTGCGCCACCGGGCCGGCCCCATAAGAAATATTTTTTTGGCTAAATCTCTTTTATATCCATAACACAGATGAATTATAATTAGATGAATTATATCCATAACACAGAAAAAGCATTGTCTGAGAACTCTTCAATATCATGACCAACAATTTAATCTATGGAAGTGAGCTACCCTTAGTTAATGTGGTAAAGCTGGTTATTAAAGTGACAAAATCCTAGCAGTATATTCTTTGGGTGCTTTTACCACACAAGTGGTAAGTTTATCAGAAAGCCATCCTGATCCCTTGATCCTGAATATATCAGAAAAGAACTTTATATTTGAATCAAAATGTTCAAATGGGCTCTCTTGCTTCCCACCACATCTTGTGGCAAATACAGACAATTCTCATAAATAAACTGACCAGATGGACTGGTTAAAAGTCAGTGGTCAATTGGAACCCTTCTGCACTGCTGGATGTAAAATGGCACAGCTGCTGTGGAAATCAGTATGATGGTTCCTCAAAAGGTTAAAAACAGAATTATCACATGATCCAGCATTCTACTTCTGGGTATATACCCAAAAGAATTAAAACAGGGACTCAAAGAGATATTTGTACATCCATGTTCATAGCAGCATTATTCACAATAGCCAAAAGGTGGAAGCAACCCAAGTGTCCATTGATGGATAAATGGATAAACAAAATGTGGTATATACATACAATGGAATATTACTAAGCCTTAAAAAGGAAGGACATTTTGACATATGCTACGGATGAACCTTAGAGACGTTATGTGAAGTGAAATAAGCCAGTCACGAAAAGATAAATACTGTATGATTCCACTCATATGAGGTCCCTAGAGTCGTCCAATGCACAGAGACAGAAAGTAGAATGGTGGTGGTGCCAGGGGCGGTGGGGAGGGGGAACAAGGAGTGTTTAATAGGGACAGAGTTTCAGTTTCACAAGATGAAAAGAGTTCTGAAGATTCAAAACAATGTGAATGTATTTCATGCCATTGAACTGTACACATAAAAATGGTTAAAATGGTAAATTTTGTTACGTATATTTTAGCATAATTAAAAAAAAAGGCAACCATCTTCTCTACTCACCATTGCATCCATGAAAGGGAAGGCAGCAAGATACAGGAAGGCCCTTCTCGTTTTGTTCCCCACCGACTCATCCACATGGTGCAGTTTATTGATAATGTAGTAGCCTAAGTCACTATAAGCTGCAAAGGGTCAAAAAACACATATGGCTACACTTAGAAAAAGTTATCTTCATATGCTTTTTATCTCATGGTTTAAAAAACAATTTTAAATGCAATATGTATCTTTTGTAGAAAAATTAGAAAATTTAGATGAACAAATAGAAGAAAATCATCTACAATCTCATCCTTCTATCCAGAGGGGGTCACGGTTAACACTCTGGGTTCTAATCACCCAGTTCTTTTATGGGGGGGGTGTGGTGGGTGAATGTGGGGTATGCATGTGTGTCTTACGATAAAAATGGGATCACACTATAGATATACTCTTTTGTAAATCATGAACATCTTTCCATGATACGCTTCTACATTGTAATGGTTGCCCTGAATTCCTTTTTGCAGGTTTACTCAGCATCAACTTACTCAATCTCCCATTATTGTCCATTTAGGTTATTTCCATTATTTTGATATCATAAAAGAATGCTTAATGGATAGGTTGGAAGCTAAATGTTTACACATATTCTTAATTATTTCACAGAAAATTTCTAGATGTTAATATCCCTTTTCAATAAAAATGTTAAAGCTAGCTTTTCACCACTTGACATTTCTTTTGTTTCATTTTTTGAAAGAAGGGTGGCAACTTTGGGTATAGTCCTGCCCAGTGGAAATATGATATCTCTGAGGTGCTTTTGAAGTCCCTCCAACATTGGGATTTGTGACCAGTGTGTGACTGGAACATAATGGCACTTACCCAAAATGTACCAAATGAATGTGTAGGTGCCGGATAATAAAAAGGAAGAAAGAGAAAGGTCTTCCTAACGAATTAGCTACATTAGGTATTATTAGCAAAGATTAAATAAAATATTAAGCTATTTTCTACCTCATTGGTACACGTTTAGACTATATAGGAAAATAATCATCTTTGTGTTTTTCATAGTGTTTTACATAGTGCTTTAACAGTAGTGTTCCTGCTGTTTTCATTCTTTTATAAATATAAATATTAATGTACTTGACAACTACAGGAACAGCTTTGAAATCAGAAAGGAGATAGAACACAGTGAGAGTCTCACTTTACGTGAAATAATAAGAATCCCTCCTCCCATTTCAAAGTTTGGGGATGACTTATTACCACATTAACTGGAAAAAGAAATAACTCTCCATCCTTTGTTGGGATTAGTCTTGAATTGTGGGAATTTTGAATCAAGTGAGGTCTTCAGGATGACATCAGGGATATTTAAATGCACAAAAGGGGGAATCTCAGTGGGGGCAGAGGTAAGTGATTTCCAAGGGAAGGGCACTGGATGGGCTAAGACATCCAGAGAAGAAGGGGGTGGGGGAGGCAAATGCAGCAGGAGAGGTCCAGGTCCTCTGAGGGGGGGCAGAGGTGGAACCTAAAAGGTGAGGTGCCAGGTGAGAAACGGTGTCAGGTGTGGAGTGCGGCTGGACCAGCAGAGCCACCGAGGCAGCAGGAAGAGAAACCCAGGAGGGAGGGGGACACAGGGCAGAAAGAGAAAAGATGTGGGAAGGTGGGATTAGCTAAGGCAAGGGGACAAGGACGGAAGGAGGCAGCTGTGGTGTCCCTGTCTGGATCAGAAGGAGCACAGCCGAAAGCGGATTAGAGGGGCCTTGAGCTGACGGGGGAAGGCAGGCAGGGAGAGCTCCAGCCCGCCTTTGCAGCGAGGTAAGGAGAGCAGTGGGATGTAAGATAAGCTGACAGAAACACAAAGGCAGGATGAAGCTGTCACTTAATCTACAAAGGGTCTACTTTGGGTGCCGAACCTTGGAAATTTTGTCTCAAAGTTTATTGTTGCTGCGGTTTATTCATTTTCATCCAGTCAGGAAACGTTCACTGAGCTGAGATCTGCAAGGAGACAATTCTGACCCTGCCCGCTCCACTGTCCCCACCCTGGCAGAGGCCGCTGGCAACGGTCAAGGCAGCCAGGCTGGGTGAGCAGAGCAATGCAATGCTAAGTGCAGGAGCCCAGGCTGGCTATGAATAGCTCATGAGCTAAGATTCCCTGGTAAAGGTTGGAGTCGATATAAAAGGCCGGCTGAGTGGACCTGACCATATGGCCAAAGCTGGGACTGAGAAACTGGTGAAAGGCCGAGATCAAGAGGGCAGTGTTCTGGGCTGAACTGTGTCTTCTCAAAATTCCTGTGTTGAATCCTAGCCCCCAGTACCTCAGAATGTGACTGTTATTTGGCAACAGGGTCATTGCAGATGTAATTAGCCAAGATGGGGTCATACTGGAGTAGAGTGAGCCCTAATCCAATATGACTGGTGTCCTTCTAAAAAGGGGAAATCTGGACGCAGAGATAGACGCGCACAAGGAGAACGCCATGTGAACGTGAAGGCAGAGAACAGGGTGACGTGCCTCCAAGCCAAGAACACCACAGATGGCCAGCTACCTGCCAGAAGCCGGGGAGAGGCCTGGAACAGATTCTCCCTCACGGCCCTCAGAAGGAACCAACTCAGCAGACACCTCCATCATCCAGCCTCCAGAACTGTGAGGCAATAAATTTCTGTTGTTTGAGCCACCCCGTTTGTGGTACTTTGTTCCGACAGCCCTAACAAACTCAGACAGGCTGCTTCTGAGAAAGGGAGAGCGTGACTTTCCTGTGAGACTCTGGGGTAGTGGCAAGAAAAGATGGAACATATGAACTCGAGCAGGCGAGAGCAAGGCGTGCCATTTGCTTGCGTGGGCTGGGGGGGTGCAGAGATCAATAGAGATAAGCTTCTCTACCCTATGTAAATACATCCACTTATTAGAATATTTTAACTAAAACATAAAAACGATGTGTTTATGCAGAGTAATGAATTGTAAACACTCAAGTCTGACAGGGTCTGAAGGAGTGCAGGTGAGGAGCCCGCCCAGCTTTCTCACTCCGCCAGCATGCGCCCCCCTACCCCCACCTCACTTTTCCCAGCCTGCAGCTCCCACAGGGCTCTTCTTGGGTCCCCAGGTTCCAGGTACTTTAGGATCTATAGGCCCAAGGCTACTTTTGTTTCTTTTTACTTCTTTTCCTCTTTCAGCTACTAGAGGAAAAATCTGGAGGCCAAGGAAAGAGGCTTTTTCTCCCCATTTTTCTTCTGGTCTGATGATAACTACTGTACAAAGGTTGCTTCCACCCTGTGAGGTTCAGTGTGAAATCCCAGCAGCTGTTTTTCACCCCTCTCTCCTTCCCTCCCTCCCCTCCTCTCCCTCCCTCCTGGGCCTGGAGCTGTTTCTGGCTGGAGCTGTTGGCTGGGGTGATTTGTTTAAAGTGCTTTGCATAGAGTCCATAATTACCAGGCTAGCTGCCCTAACAGCATGTAATAACCTTTGAGTTCTATAAACTGCCTTACCAAGATTGTTCTGAAACAGCTTCTATTCCTTATGAAGAGCAGAAAATTAAAAAGAAAAATTAAACAAGGTTTTTGAACAGATGTAAAGGGATTTCCTGATGTAGCCACAGCAGGGGCACATCGACCTGACCTGTTCACAGGTAAGACAGCTTTGACCCCGCCCAAACAAGAAGAAACCAGAAGGGCCATTCAAATCCCTAGCTCCTCTGACCTCAGCCCACCAGGTCCAGGGAGCCTTTCCAGAATCAGTGGTTCTCAAGCTTGGTCATCTAGCAGTTACTAGCACTTGTTGCAAAATGCCACGAAATATTAATATTAATCAAAACAAGTCTATGTACCTCTATTTTCCCATAGAAATTGAGAAGAAAGCCCTCCTCCCATTTTAGTCACAGGACAATATGTATATTTCCAAGAGGCAAATTTGAGAACTCTTGTTCTAATTCAAATTCTCAAGTTCTCATGCACAAGTACTGTTGATTGTCCCACTATCTTCTGTTTATAGGCTTTTCACACAGGAGCAGGTAGCTTCACCCCTCTGTTTCTAACGTATCAGTTCCAAAGTGTGTGTGTTTGTATGGCTGATATTTAAATCACTTCAGCAAATATGGTTGAATGACTTATAAGCATCAGGCACTGTGCCAACTAACCCAGCTGTGAAGAGGCTGGTTCCTTGCATGAGGGCTGGTACACAGACATATGATATACTCATCTATAATCTACACTGGGCAACATTTATCTGGAAGATATGCAGATGGCGGTGCAAACACTGCCTAGGCCTTGGAAAGATATTATAACCCCTGTACAAAGAAAATAGAGTAAATGTGAAATTTAAACACAAGAACATAAATTCTACCTCATTGGTATCAAGACTCGGTAGAGTGGGGTTCGTAACAATTTATGGGACAGTATCTGCTTCTTTCTAGAGAACATGTCTTACTCATGTCTGAATTCCAAGGATCTAGCCAGTGTTTGCCGCGTAGTAAGTGTTCAATATATACTGATTGAATAAATGCATGAGTCTGTAAGCCCCCCAAGAAGTGACTGGGGTAGACTGCAGGAATGTCCCCACTTCTTCTCTCCTCCTCATATCCCCACTCTGCAATGTGACTTTGTAGCTCCTCCTGTAAAAGTTGGAGTCTATTTCCCCACCCCTTGACCCTGGACTGGCCTGTGATTTGTTTTGGCCAGTAGCGTGCAGTGGCAGTGATGGTGTGAATCTGGGCCTCAAGAGGCCTTGTGTGTCTCTGTCGTCTCACTGGAATATAGCCACGGCCGTCTAAACAAGCTTGGGCTACACTGGTGGAGGATGCGAGACTATGTGGAAGAGAGCTCGGCTGTCCCAGTAGAGGTCATGCAGACGAGCCTACGGTCGGCTGACAGCCCCTCAGTGAGCCCGCCCAGACAGCAGAGCCTCCTCCTGCCTCTTGCTGACTATAAAACCACGAGCACAGCCACATCCAAAAGAACCACCCAGCCGACCCATGGTCTGGTGAGCAAGAATAAATGCGTGTGTTTTGAGTCACTGAGTATTGGTGGTTTGTTACATAGTGATAAATTACGAGACTATACTGAAACTGCCTGTTCGTTCCTGGCACCCTTGTTGGTTTAAATTATATCAAATTGTATTAAGTCATCCTTTACACGGCTGGTTTACAATCCATGAATAATGGACAAGTTTGTTGACAAGGGAAGACTGGCAGACAGAACCACTCTAGAAATTACTTCAACTGCTCACTGTAGGAGCACAAGAACCCGCAAAAGTTTTGTTCCCCTGTGCTCTGTTGACTGCCCAGGCTGCTTGGAACATGGAACAGTCCTTACCGGTCATTGTTGAGAATAAACGTGTAAAGAAATAAAAAACCCACAGCAACGGTTTCTATACCTATGTGAGTTAGGAGGTCGGGCAATACTAATTTCCATGCAGGTGAAATCAACTTGGACCCAAATGAAACCAAATACAAGGTCAGCAAGTTTTCCTCTCTTTTACAGATTAATTGAGGGAGAAGTAGGATAACACCTGCACCTTGACCGCTGGCCTAAATTAAGGTCTGGTGGTGGCAAACCCCATGCCCTGCAATTTAAAAAAATGATGTCTCAGAGATGAGTCCATGACAAGAGTAGTGGGTACAATTTAGCTTAAAAAGGAACACTTATGGGCAGTTGTCCAACACAGGCCAAGAACAAAAAGCCAGAAATACTTTCATCGAGTATCTAGAGCCAGGCTATGGGGCACATAGAATAGACATGAACTATGGGGCCAGTGGACCTTCTAGATTTCAAGTCTGTCAGTCCAACACAATTCCAAGTGTCTACTCATTTGACTTCTTGCATAAGCTTTTGGGGTGGGGGTTGCTGGCTACATTTTCTAGAGCTCTTTCCCTCACAATCCCGACCATGCATTCCGGGGGAACTGCCTGTATGGTCAGTGGGGTCTGCTCTAGCCATGTCTGGGGAAACTAATAACCATGTGTATGTCTCGCAAGGAAGGAGAGGAGAATGCCTGGCTCACCAGTGGGGTCCAAAAAGACAAAAAAAAAAAAATCAGAGAAAATGAATATGAAACACAGGAAGAAGAATTCTTTACAGCAAATGTAACGAAAAGGACCCAGTAAAAGGTTCTTTCCTTTATTGGGGCAAGCACCATTAACAATGGGTGACACTATAAAAGAGCTTTTAGTGCTCTCTGACCTATGCCTATTTCAAATGTCCGACTATGACCCTTTCACTGTAAGGAGCTACATCTGAAACCGGTTTTTCAAAGCTGGAGATGCTCACATTTGACATCCTTCTAAGTGAAGAAGAGCCTCTAGCGATTGGTAGATTATTAGTAGATACTGAAAAGTATGGAGTGTCAAGGTTCATCCACAATGGGAAAAAAATCTAAGATAGAGAAGATTATGCTGGAAATCAGGATTTCTCTAATGCCTGGAAGCATCAGAGAATACACAACCTTTGGGAAAAAAAATTCTTAAAAGTACCTAACCAAGGCACTAGTTCAGAACCAAGGAGATGATGCAGAATGGTAAAATACATCTAACTTTTCTAAATATTAAAAATTTCTTTAGAGACCATGAGGTTATAACGAAGCAAATAAATAGAATATATAGATCTTTCTTGGTTAAAGCTGCATTAGATATACTTACATGAACACTACAATAAATCTGCTTTATTCAATATGGTTGTCCCTGAGATGTCACAAAAATTCCCACTGGTGTCAAAGGATCTCCAGGACACTCAGATACAACTGTAGGGCTCACTGCATAATGCCCTCCCTGCCTGGTCCTCTTTCTACATTGTACTTCCCTCCTCCCCCTCCCTCTCTCTCCCCCTCTCTTCCCCTTTTGCCATCAGAGTTGTCCACTGAGCTCTTGTACAGTCTCAGGTTCCACACCTCCTTCCCCTGTTATCTGCCCCGACCCAGCACAGGGCATCCACTGTACCTGTGACATTCAACACTGAACTCTTTCTTGCTTTACTTTCCCCCTGATTTATAAATGCGTGGCTACTGTGTGCCTCCCACATCTTTTCCTCACCAAGAGCTCCCTCTTGTCTGTTTTCTTGCTGTCGCTCTGCTCTCTCCAGTCCAGGGGTGGTTTTTAACTCCCCCCATTTTGACTTTGGTTTGCCTCTACCATCTCTCAAAAGCTCTCACTGGCTGAAAACAGCTTTTGCCAATGTTTTTCTAGAAATCAGCGCTGAACATGCACAACTACATCTACTTAAGGAGAAGGGTGTATCAGGCCACCATATCCTTTGTACCTCTCTCAGCTCTGTTCCCTACTTTTGATCAGTAGGACCTGGAATGACATGCACATACTACTTGTCCAATAAATATTTTGTTGGACCACTGCCAGGACAGACGGGGATGGGATTATTTTAAAAGTGAGTTAAACAAAGGACAATTCTGACTCTCACCCTCCTTTAGTCAAAGCCCCCAATATCCAAAGCAGGAAGATCAGCTCTATTAACACCGGTAGTGGATCTCTTTAGAGTTAACATTCATATTAACAACATCATAAGGGAAAACGGATGGATTTTATCAGTGTTTGAGAACATCTAAAAAGAGAAGTACATTCATTAAATGTAGAGAAGGCATCATGCTGGGAAAAGTAACTAATATTGTAAAGAATAAAATGAATAAACAGGCGAGGCGGGAAACAAAGCAAACAGGAGCAAAGAAGAGCTGGCCATTAAACTGAAAACACACAGAACGCTGGAGTGGTGTTAAAACCACAAGTCTGATGCCAGACTGAATTAACAGAAGCGTAATAGGTGAGAAGAGTCACCATTTGGAATTTTATACGGTTACAGCAAAAAATTAATTTAGAGCACTGGGTCAAATTCTCGACTCCATCTTATCTCAAAGATAAGGGAAAAATTAGAGTTTTGCTGAAATACACCATGCTGTCAGAGGCAGTTAAGAGATGACGCACTCCGTGAGCCCTTTCAGAACCAACCCCCAAAATAAAGACTCTTCCCTCTTTACGCTCTCACGTGTCCTTATATAAATGCCATTGAAGAGTTAGAAGTTCTTGATCAAAGAAAGAAATTCATTAAGGCAATGGGGAAATAGCACCTAAAAAGCAAAGTGTAAGGCAATTAGACTAGTTTTGCCTGAACAAAAGAATACAGAGAAATTAAGTTTCAAGCCTAGACGACTCGGGTTCATATTTCCACTCCGTGAGTTAAGCATGGTGAATATGTAATATACAGCTTCCTGCCCTTACTGCAGGCCCCTCAAAAGCTGATCATGCAGGGAGTATATATTCATTTCAGTATCAGTCCAAGCGGATATAATTAGGAAGACTGCCTGATAGCATACAACGGTTCCTCAAGTCAAATGTATTAGGCATAATTGCTTTTTCGGTTGATCAATGTCACTGTTCCCCTGTCACCAGCATAGTTATCCCAGAGCTGACCATTTATGTAGAAACGTAAGTAGCTGTTTTCAGCATTACTAAGACGTGAAAACAGATCGAAGAGTCTAGTGTAGGTGACACACAAAGTAGAAACTGATGTGGAGGGATGCTGACTGACGGTAGGAGAAAGAGGGGCTGGAGCGAGAGCAACACTCCATCTGGAGCTTGTGGTCAAGATTATGGGAAACAAAGAACAGGCAAGATCTGGGTAGAGAAAAGCTTACAGAATAACTAAATAAGGAAGGAAGAAGGTGAGCCAAGATGCCCAATGCAGCAGAAGGCAAGAGAGAGAGAGATTCAACAGTCAGGCAGAAAACTGAAATGAGACCAACAAACTAGAAGATGACAAGTTATTAAAATCTGAGTTTTAAATGTTCAAAAGAAATTGGTATGTGCTTTCTTAGCAATTGCAGAAAGCGTGCTTGGGAGAAAGAAAAAAGCTATAACTGTAAAAATTTCAAAAGTGATAAAAATGATTATTAAATATATCTTGGATGTAGAACTGTTTTGATTCAAATTTAAGATTTTATGATTCCAGGGGCGGGCCCCATGGCTTAGCAGTTAAGTGGTTGCGCTCTGCTGCTGGCGGCCTGGGTTCAGATGCCGGGCGCGCACCAACGCACTACCTCTTCGGCCATGCTGAGGCCGCGTCCCACATACAGCAACTAGAAGGACGTGCAACTAGGACACACAACTATCTGCTGGGGCATTGGGGGGAAGAAAGATAAATAAATAAAATTATAAAAAAAAAAAAGATTTTATGATTCCGTTTTAAAATTGAAAAACTTAGATTTAACTTAGAAAATGATGTTGATTTTTATTTCAATGACCACAGGTTCCTCACAACAATTTCAGTAACACAGTACACTCAGCTTTTTTCCTCCATAATTACTGAGAGCTAGTAATTAGCTGTTAGTCCCAAAGTCTTATTTAACCATGACTAAAACAGGGAATGTGAGGTTTACTTAGAAATCCAAATAAAAAGACTAGTAGCTCAAGAGAACTCATTTACCTCTTTAGACAAAAATTTATGTGGACCTATTCATTTCATGTATGGAATTTTCTCAAATACTAAAACATCTTTGAAAATGGCCCAGATCAAATCTGGCTGCAGAAGTTTTCTTCGAAACTCAGCGGATAAGTTAGTATTCAGGGCATCAGCTGAGGGAAAGAAAGGCTTCTCCTCTCTACCCCATGCCTTGAAGCTCCAAACCCAAATTAGATGATCAATAGCAACACTGTGGCTGAATATTTGGCGCAGCAGTAGCATCATCTCTTCCACGCTGTTCTTAACACAAAATTCTCTGCTACATTAAGAAGGAAAACCACAAAGGCCTCACTCCATTTACTTTTAGACTCACAGTTATATGAGTAAACATTAGCTGCCATCTGAATACACTGTCCATTGTTTGGGTTAATCTTCTGGCTCCTTTATTCGACACTGACATTCACGGTTCTCATACAACCAGTGCCAATTTTAAGGTACACAATGGATTAAGAAGTGTCGTCCACAGGTTTTATGCAACTGGGTTCAATAGATGTGCCACTCAATTTTGACACCAGGTAAGCAGAGCTGTTTCGAAACCAAGTTCTGAAATCATGCCCTTGGGGTTTTATCACCACTGAGAAGGCAGCAGAGGGAGAACTCCAGCTCTAAAGAAACATGCTTTTCCAAGGTCTTGGTGAAACTGTAGGCAGTCACTGTCTGTATAATATAGCTCTTATTTTTTCATGGAAAGAACGTTACACAAAGAGTATTTAGTCTCATCTTTGAATAAAATGGAATAATGAGACTCTAAAATAAGTTAATTTTAATACATAAAATACTCTGACATTTGTTATCACTGATAATAAACATTAATTCTATACAACAATCCTTCTATTCTTATTCTTAAGATTAAATGAGTCTGTACAATAATGCATGTCTCTAACAAAAGCACCTGCCATTTTGTTGACCTTACCGAATGCTAATTCTAGATCTGATCACCTATTAATGAAATCTCTCCCTCTCTGACACCAGGTTTGGGAATCAAAGAAACAAAACTACAGCTTCCCAGAGAAAACACATTTTCTTTTCTTGAGCTAGGAGCTTGTGCTCCTTCCATCCCTTGAAATTTTCATGAGAAATATTTGATAATTATGGCAGAAGTCACTTATTATAATAAATACATTCAAATAAATTAAAAGGAATAAGAAATTACCAATGCTAGATCTTTAAGTGATGGTCAACAGCCTTACCTATCAGGGTGTGAAAGATGGCAGCGATGGCCCCAGCCACCACCATGCACAGGACAGCTTTGGTCCTGTCTCGCTTGCTGTTCACAAACACCAGGCCCACATTTTTAAAGTCACTCATGGGACCTGTGAAGAACTTCATTAGGGAGTACGCCAGCCCGTAGCTGGCCAGCATTTCCACTGCATCTTCCTTGACAGCAGCAATGCCCCGGTTCAAGGCCTGCGGAGGAGAAAAGACAGCCCACAAACAGCGTTAGAAATGTCGTCTCAACTCTAGAGAATCACATTTCTAAAATAAAACTCAGTAGATCATGTTTCTATAGAAACGCTAAGCAGCTTATAGGGTAAATCTTACTGTAATTTGATAAAGGTTATTAGTTTTCATTTTCATCCATATTAACTTCAGTTTCAAATACCTTCTTGTGGGGGAGATACCTGTCCATTGGGGTTAAAGTAATAGAATAAAACCCAACAAGCATATAATGTTAATATCAGAAAATAATTCTAAGAAGTTCTGGTTAAAAACTTAACATGTTAAATTTTATTTGTAGGCTGAATCTACATAACAGTAACAGGCATTCTGGAAATGAGTCAATCACTTCATATGGAGTGGGTTATGGTTTCCTTTTTCTTTAAGGAAGGTGTGTGTGTGTCTGTGTGTGTGCATCCACATGCATGCGCACACATAACCTGAAATGCCTTGTATGTGTTATGTAGGTATCCTTCACAGCATAGAGTGAGTTCTATGCTATGAGAAAAGGTACTGAAGGAATTTAGTACACCATCAGTGGATGCTATTCACCTGATTCTTACTGTATTTTAACTTGAAATATATTCCTGAGCTCTGTGCAGACAAATATGAAAAGAAAACTTCAAACCAAATACACTGTTTTTGGATAATCCTTGCTCAAGAAGATGCAGTCATAGAATATTCTGATTATTTTGATCATCCTCCATGAGGGACCCTCTGAAGTACTGGGAGGCTTGTCAGGATGGCATTTCCAAACTACCTTTCCCATCTACTAGACAAAGAAATTACACTGGAGATGGTGGGAACGGATATCCAGGTGGAGAGAACTTTACTAAAAATATGTCTCCAGAACATTGCCTCTGAGCAGTTTTAGGTTCACAGCAAAATGGAGCAGAAAGTACAGAGAGTTGCCAAGTTCCCTCTGCCCCAACGTGCACACAGCCTCCCCCACTATCAACATCCCGCCCCAGAGTGGTACACGTATTACAATCGATGAACCTACATTGATGCATCATTATCAGTCAAAGTCCATAGTTGACATTAGGGTTCACTCTCAGTGTTGTATATTCCAAAGGTTTTGACA
The DNA here is from genome assembly GCF_020826845.1 of Diceros bicornis minor. NCBI lineage: Eukaryota > Metazoa > Chordata > Mammalia > Perissodactyla > Rhinocerotidae > Diceros > Diceros bicornis. The sequence goes on along the minus strand of NC_080759.1, from coordinate 49,853,477 downwards.
AATATATAATGACATGTATCCACCATTATATAGTTGAACATTCTATGCAAAGCACTGTTAGCAAAAATGTATTTACAGGAAAATACCAATGTGTAAAATGATTTTAGAAAAATCTAGATTAAAAATGTATCATAGCTGTAGGAGTTTGAGTATCATTCTTCTGACAAAGTTGGTATTATATAAGCTAGTTTATGACAATGGTTTCCAATTATATCTCTAATTCTCTTTTCCTTTTTCCAACAATAACTTAAAAAATTCCATAAGAACCTTCTCAGCCTTTGCAGAGCATACCTGCCATTATGCCATCCTTAGAAACAAAATTTCCTTCTACCAAAGCTGATCTAATACCTTAACACCCTAAAGCAAAATAAAAACCAACTCCCTGATGATATTCCTGTGTTCAGTAGGCATATCGAGTCAGAGGGCTCCTGCTGTGTGTCAAAACTTCTCACTTGATAATCTTCTGAATTAATTTCCTTTTGAACTTCTATAATGGATGCTGTCGGCGTCCCACCCAGATCCCCTTTACTGGGCAGTGCACCCATTCCCAGGGAGCCACACCCGACCCCCAGATAACATGCAGCTAATGCCTGGCTGACACAGGCCTACAAAAGATCAGCTCCTCTGCTTCAGTGAGGGATCGATCTGGTACAATTCACGCCCCAGAGGCTCCCCTGGGATCAGGTGGAAGCTCGTCTCCAGTGGAGACCACATCCTTGCTTTTCCTCACTGCCCACTGCTTCCCTCTCCCCTTCTCCTGAGAGCGCTCGCTCAATAAATCACTCGCACAAGAATCCCCAACACAGGTTCTGCTTCCAGAACACCCAACTTAGGACAACTTCTAATCATCTTTCTCTCAGACACTGCGAAGAGCGTATGGTGTGTCCTTTTTCCTTCTCATCCTTCCCAAAATCTATGACTGTAAATTGTTTACTTTTTTATTGCTAAAAAGTTTGTTCAAATTTAAATGACATGTATTATTTAGCACAAGTTGAAAAAGCATCTAGGAGGGCAGCAACATGATGTAGGACTAGACTTTTTATGTGTCCTGTTGGCAAAGCTTGTTTATCCTTTGCTAAAACGACATCAGCCCTGGCTGGGGCATCCACTGCAATGCTTTCTATTTCCACCAACAGTTCCTTGATGGAGTTCTACACCCAGGGCTGAGGCAGGTGAGAAGAAAGAAGGACAAGGGAATGATGGCTCTGTCAGCAAGACTGAGTGTGAAAGCTTCACCAAGCTCAACAATTATGATAATTTGAGGGAAGAGCACAGGGTTTAGAGCCGTGCAGACTTGAGTTGGATCTGCTTCCATCACTTAACTACTGAGTGGCCTGGGCCAAGGTACGTATTCTTGCAGAAATAACCCAACTGACCTTAGATTGGCTATAAGTAGTGTGCAGGGTGCCAAGCACTGACTGGCCTAGAGAAGGCACTAGAAACCAGGATTTTTGTCTATTTTGTTTACCACTCTACACCTACCACCTTGCTACATCATAAACACTAAATGTTTGTTGAATGAATGAATGAACTTGGTATTTTCTACCAGGAACTTTAAGGTTCATACTAATTTTTATGAACTTAAAAAAAAATCACATTTTGATTGTAAGATGTTATTACTTATAAAATACACTATTAATTTAATGTTTTTAGTGACCACATTAAATGTACACCATGAACGAAAAAGATATCCTGATTTCAGGAAACATTAAAATGCAAGGAAAAAAGAGCTTTAGAATTGAGGACATATCCTATATTAACATTATTAGTTTTTTACTATTCCTATTTGTAGCAAGCATTTCTCCCAATTTGTTCACATCTTAATTTCATGATTTTCTTTTAATACCAGGAATATGAAGTTATGATGTAGGTGATCAATCATTTCATGGAGTTCCTTTCCATATTTTGACACTGCCATTCTTATCCATCCATAGATCAGGTAATTTTATTCTAGTTTATGATTTCATTTGCACACTTAACTTTTTAATTCCTCCTGGAATTTATGCTGTGAGATATAGTTTAAAATTAATTTTCTCAAAATAGTTTATTTCTTCAAAATCAATTTGCATAAAACACCCATTGCCCACGTATTTGTGATGTTTTCTTACCCACCATTAGTTCTTATATGTCCTCGGGTACCTCTTATTTGCTTCATCTCTGTCTCCATTTGCTTACCCTATTTTTCTCCACAGCATGTTCATCACCTGACATTATGCTGTCTATTTACTTGTTATTCGTCTTAGTGTCTGTCTTCTCAACCTGAATCTAAGCTCCAGGGTACAGAGAACTATATGGTTCACGTTACACCCCAGGACCTACAACATGGTAGGGGATCACAGGATAGATGATCTATAACTATTTGAATGAATGAAGTAAAATGTACACAAGCAGTATAAACATTTATTGTGATAGGTACTGAAGAAATGAAACACGCTACTGAGCCAGGGACTCATAGGAAGCTTAGTCAGATGGATTAGAAGAGGAAACCCCTCCAAGGAGGTGACATTCGAGCTGGGATGAGGAGAGTACGAATGAACCAGCTGTATGAAGAGCTGGAGGAAGGTACAGGCTTGCAGGAGGGCTTGGTGTTTTTAAGGAATAGAAAGGAGGCCAGTAAGAGAAGTAGAGACGAGGATAAGGTGAGTTTGGAAAAGTACGCAATGCTGAGGTCATCCCAGGCCACGTGAAGAATATGTGCTTTGTTCTACAAGCAGTGGAAAGCCATTAAAGGGTCTGAGCACAGGCAGGACCGAGGCTCAGGCTGGCTGTGGTGATGGAGGTGGACTGGAGAGCGAAAGGCAGAAGCAAGAAGCCAAGAGTTTTGTGGTACTCCAGGTAAGAGAAGGCGATGGCTTGGACTAGGGTGGGATAGTGGAGAGGGAGAGAAGTAGATTATTTGAGAGCTTTTTGGAGGTGAAATAAATGAATCTGGTGATGGACTACATGGTGGACATCAGGAAAAGGGAGAAATCTGAGCTGACTTTTGAGTTTTTTGGCTTGAGTCACTGGTCAAATGGTATATGTAGCTATTTATGGAGATGGTGAGACTGGGGAGAGAAGGTTTGGGAGGAAAAAGCAAGAATTCCACTTGGGAGCCCCTTACTGGGTTTGAGATACCCAGTAGAATTCCGAATAGAGAAGTCAAGCATAGTAATTGGCTATGTGAGTTTCGAGGTCAGGGGAGACATCTGGGCTACAGACATACATTTAGAGGTCATCAGCATCTAGACAGTATTTAAAGGTATAAAACTAAACGAGATCATCCAGATGGAATATAGATAGGAGTCCAAGATTCAGCCGGTAGCACTCTAGAAATAAATCTGAACACATTAAGGATGTGGCAAGCCTTCTGTGTTACACCAGCATTGTAACTATACTGTAGTTTAGCGTTAATTAGCTAGCCAGTGCTCTTCTGGCCTTGTCGCTCCCAAACACTGCTGCATCTCTAGCCGAGACCAGGAGGAACAGCTGCAGAGGAATAGCTATGGTCTTGAAATTCAGCTAAAGAAGTGTCTCAGCTATCTTCGGAATGAATTAGGCCTTGAGTCAGAGTTCTGTCCCAAGACAATCTTAAGTACAGAGATTCACCTGCTGTTTAAAGGAAAGTTTCTAAACTTTCACGAGCTTCCCAAAGTAGAGACACTTTACTTTAGGTTAGGGCCAGCTCTAACAATTTTCCAACCATTATAAATATGGAGTTGCCCTTCAGGCACACCCTAGTTCTGGTCCCAGATGGCGTGGCTCAGGGCCCTCCTCACACTTCAGATCAGTGTTCTCTATGCTGTGGACACTCAACAATGTGGAACATCTGACTTAAGAACGTATCTGGGTTCAGAGGGAGTTTAGTGGGTCCTACATGCCTTGGTATCTCCCAGTGTTGCAAGTTCCTGGTGTTCTGTTGCCTGAGTTTTTGTCCCCAGAAAGTTAGCAAAACTACAGGATATTAAAAAGTAAAAAAACACAATCTCCAGAGAAATGGCTAACAAATCCCACAGGTGATCTCCCAGGTATGAACGGTCTTAGATCTTTAAACCCTAAAAGAGATCCTGACATTTCAAACTTGGGCTCTAGAGACGAGAAACATGTCTCTATTGCAGACTCAGATTCTTCACACCAAGAGTCACCAACTCACCCGCAGCCTGCCAATCACTTCATGCCAATGTTAACAGCAAGCATTACTTGCTAGCAGGGAGGAACGTCGTATCCCCTGAGGAACAGGTCCAGGAGGTGTCCCCTCCACCCTGAGAGCAGGTCTGGTGCACAGGCAGCTTATCTCCTGTCTGGGAGATCTGTGAGGCTCTCTCTATTTCTGCCACTGCATCTGTTTTAAACTTCATTAAAGTTGGCACTCTCTCGACGCCTCTCTACCTTCTCTCTCTCAGCTCCTCCTGTCTGTCCTTCCTCAATCCTCTAGCCTATATTTCATGGTCATCACTTTAACCACACCCCTGTCAATACCCACATGTTGTTGTTTGCAAACCTCTGACCTTGGATTCATGTAATTATTTACCTATTCCACTCATCTATGTTTATAGACTTCTACTTGGGCTTTGAGAATGGCTGGAATCAAATATACAACAACATGGACTATTGCCCCTACCCCCGTCTCCATCCTCAACTGGGCTGTTAGCTGCTGTTATCCTTCCATCTCTCCCATTCCCATCTCTCAGTATTCCTAGGCTGCCTCATTCCCTGTTACTCAGCAGATAACTTCACCTCTTACTTCATCTGGAACATGGAGTCCATCAGGTAGAAACTAAATTTCTTGTTGCTTCTCTCCCTAAAACAAACCTCAACAAAACACAGTTGTCCCAAACTCTTCCTCACCTCCTCTCTCCTGTTAGAATGGAAAGGCCAGTCTCATCTGGCTGAGGTCAGGCGAGTCTAGGGTGATTTACCTGGTCTCTGCATTTATGTCCCTCCAGTCTTGTCAAGAGCCACCATCTTCCTCTCCTGCTTGTCCGATCTTTGCTACTTGACTGGCTCTTTTCCATCAACATTTACACATGCATAAGTTTCTTCCATCTTAAAAATAAACCTTCTCTTGACTCCTCTCTTCCTCTAGGTTCTGCCCTCTTTCTCACCTTCCTTTCATAGATAACTTCTATAAAGGGTTACCTGTTTTCATTATTTCCACTTTTGTTCTTCCCATTTACTCCTCAGCCTGTTGGAATAGCAGCTCCAAAAGTGCAGAACCTTATGTATATTCCAGAACTACAGTTAGAACATGGTCTGGTCATATTACAGGTGGTTAACAAATTACTTATGCGAATACGCCCAGTGAGTTCTGGCTTCTGTCTTCCCCTGCCCCACATATGCTCTTCCTGCTACCAAATGGGCACTTTTCTGTCCCCATCTTTCTGACCCTCAGCAGATCTGACCCTGTTGGCCACTCCCTCTTTGAAATGCTTTTTCCCCCTTGGCTTCAATGACATTGAGGTTTCTAAGTTTTCCTCCTATCTCTTCTGTTTCAGCTCTTTCTCCTTGATGCCTTCTCTTTCTTTGTCTCTTAAATATTGGTGTTCCCAGGGTTCTGTCTGGGGCCCTCTCCTCTTCTCGCTCTCCACTCTCACTCAGCGATCCTACCCCCTCCCACAACTTCAATTACTTTCTGTCTGCTCAGGATTCTCAGATCCATTTCTCCAGACATATCTTAGGCTCTAAACCCACATATCTCCATTTGAATGTCTGGGACCTCACACTCCACATTTCCAAAACTGAGTTCACCATCTACTAGGCTACTAGGGTTCCTGCAGACGCGGCTTTCCTCTTGGGTTACCTCTTTGAATGAATGCATCCAGGGTTCCCACCCAGCAGTCTGAGGATCTCCCTGGATGCCTTTTATCCCTCACACCCACAGATTTCTTGGTCCCATCCACACTCCTTCCCTAGTCATTCTTGAATCTGTCCAGTTCTCTCCAGCCCCACCTTGGGTCAGGTCACTAAAGGTCTTTCTGTCTCCACTCCCTCCTTCCGTCCACACTGTGGTCAGATCACAAAAATCTAAATTCCTAAAAGTGCATCCAAGGTGCTTAGGGCTGCACCCTGTTCATAGACCACGGGTTCCATGAACATTGCTCTAAATGTCTATAACAGTGTCTGGCACATGGTTAGAAGGCATCCAATAAATATCTGTGCAATGAAAGAATCATTACAAAGGCCATTCAGGATCTAACCGTGTTTGTCTCTCTGTTCTCAACTTTCTACACTTTCCCTTGTACTGTGTGCTTTATGAGGCCTAAACTATTTGCAGTTTTCTGGATATACCACCCTCTCTTTCATCTAAACACCTTTGCTTAAGTTCTTTTCTCTACACAGAATCACCTTTACCCCTGTCCCCACCCCTTTCACCTGGTAAACTCCTAATCAGTTTAGGAATCACATTTTCTGGGAAGCTGTCCCCTAAGCCCAGCCCCTCCTCTGTGCTCCGCAACAGGCTGCATGGGCCCTGGACCCATTGCTGTGCTCATCAGGATGCACTGTGGCTGCCTGTTTACTCGGCCGTCCATCTCACCGGGCTACCTGGGGCAAGGATTGGGCTTATTTGTCACCGGTTTTCCTACATCTACTCAGCGCAATGCCTAACGAAAATCAATACATGAACAAATGAATGTGTTAACTGTAACACACAGCTTATATCTGAGTGTTCATAAACAAAATCCTCCAATTGTAGGTGTGGTTTTCTGGGTAAATAAACCTATTTTTGGTAGAATCTATGTATTTAAAATATGCAAAGTGATGGCAATAGCACTGTACACCTTCTTGTAGTTCTGATATTTTCTCAAGAGACAGGCAAGGACTTCCACTGCTATTTCTACTGTCACACTGGGTACCCAGTAGGTATTGGATAAAGTTGGCTGCTTAACTGTAGACACACAGGCATAAATAGAATGCAACATGATTAACATCGTAAGTGTAAAGCTTAAGCAAATATTTTTTGCAATTCCCTTTCTTTCATGTCCTTTGGATGTCAACTGGGATACAGGACAAACTGTTCCCCTGTGGAGTCAAATACTGTAACAGAAGTTAGCTGCTGTGAGAAGAAAATCAGAATTTTATATTCAAAGGATAAGAGAACCTTCTCTGCCCAGGCCCTGGAGAAGCTGAGAGAACCCTGCTAAGAGCTAAGTGTGCCACTGACAGATAACCAGGGTGGCAACACCAAATTCCAAAAGACGGTGCTTGTAAGGGCAACAAGGCATTGAGAGAGATGGCCACGCAATTCAGGAAATGCCAAGGGCCGTCAGACCCTGGCCTTGTAACTGATATTCATGGCAACAAGATAAAAAAATGATCACATTGCTCATATAAAAATGCCTTTTCAAATTCTTTCACAAAAAGGTGTTGAATTGGAAACTGGTATTATTCTCTAAAACAGCAAGAGATTATTATATGAAATGCTCAAAGTCTCATTTTTTTACTTTTAGAAAGATGAATACTTCCTTCACTTGCCTCATCCTGGATTAGAAAAACCAATGGGACACAGAGCTAGGTAATAATTCTGCCTTGCTAGACTGTCATCTAATCTCTTGGAAAAGAGACTACTCCTCTGTCTACAGTTTCAACAATCCTGTTACACCTTTTATAACATGAAGCAAACTCACTATTGTTGCAAAAGAAATATAGTTTAAAAATCTTTCTTGGGGGCCGGCCCCGTGGCTTGGTGGTTAAGTGCGCGCGCTCCGCTGCTGGCGGCCCGGGTTCGGATCCCAGGCGCGCACCGACGCACTGCTTCTCCGGCCATGCTGAGGCCGTGTCCCACATACAGCAACTAGAAGGATGTGCAGCTATGACATACAACTATCTACTGGGGCTTTGGGGGAAAAAACCAAATAAATAAAATTAAAAAAAAAAAAAAATCTTTCTTGGGGCTGGCCCCGTGGCGTAGCAGTTAAGTGCGCGCGCTCCGCTGCTGGCAGCCCGGGTTCGGATCCCGGGCGCGCACCGAGGCACTGCTTATCAGGCCATGCTGTGGTGGCGTCCCATATAAAGTGGAGGAAGATGGGCACAGATGTTAGCCCAGGGCCAGTATTCCTCAGCAAAAAGAGGAGGATTGGCATGGATGTTAGCTCAGGGCTGATCTTCCTCACAAAAAAAAAAAAATCTTTCTCAAACCCAAGGTCTTCAGAAAATTTACATTTATGGAAATTCAGAAGTACACGTGTAGGCAAAGCTACCTATGGGAATAGCTTCTTCCAATGACATGGTTTATCAGCATCTTTGGATTTCAATCCTCTCAAGGAGCTGGGGCTCCTGTAATTTTCCACTGTTATTGTTCTGTTTGTATTTTAAACAGTGGTTTAGGTTAAATTAGAACAGTTGTCTTCCCGGTAGTTTTCCAGCCATATTTTATTTTCCCAAGGATCTATACCCCTCTAAATGAGACACCCTTGCTCTGTTTAGCTGGAGATGGAGCCAAGGACTTGACACCCACACATGAGGTTGTGGTTTAAAGGGAGCCAGGGTAAAAAGAAGCCAGGTCTCTTCAGCAGTCAAAGTCATTGCTCTGGGCAGTGCTGTTCATATTTAGTGCTTTCTGAAAACCTGGAGACAACACTGGGCGAGTCCAAAATATGACATTGTTTTCTTCTGTCACTTCCCATACCTGGAGAGGAGTTTCTATAAAGAACAGAGACAAACTACCAAACAGGTACAAAGTCTGGCCAACTCAGTTTTCTCCTGTCGGTTTCCTCAAGATTTCAGAGGAAAGAAAAAGCATTTTATTTTTTGACCTCTTAATCTGGAAATACGTAAGTCTATTAAAAGATGTATTTTACCGATGTAGGACCCTCCTCAAATCTTATTGATCTTTCATTTCAACATGAAGCTTATTCCTCTGGCTAATTTAACTTTAATTCAAGATGGTGGGAGGCATGACAAAGAAAAAATATTACTGTAGAATTCTAGTGTATTTTAAAAAAACCAAAGCTTCCTGTGCCATTTAAGAATATTTTCTTGTTCCTCACCTTGATCTCACATCTTTACTATTACTGGAATTCCCATATTTCCTATACTTTTTTTTATAATTATAAAGTTATACCATCCTTACATGATGATATTTCTTGGTTAATATCTCAAGATCACATCCATTCCACTTCTGAACTGAATTTAAAATACTGATATTAAAAACAAACAATTCCAGGGCCGGCCCCGTGGCTTAGCGGTAAGTGCGTGCGCTCCGATGCTGGCGGCCTGGGTTCGGATCCCGGGCGCGCACTAACGAACTGCTTCTCCGGCCATGCTGAGGCCATGTCCCACATACAGCAACTAGAAGAATGTGCAACTATGACATACAACTATCTACTGGGGCTTTGGGGGAAAAATAAATAAATAAAATTATAAAAACAAACAATTCCATAAACAGTAGTCTGGAATAAAAGATAAACTCTGGGATCTGAGGAGTCTTTTTACTAACTCTCATACTTTCTCTCTGCCTACATACTTACACGCCCTGCTTACACACATACACACTCTCTTCCTGCTTAGTAACAGGTTTTTTTCTTGATTACGCTAGCACCTTAAATTTGGCTGTGGATCGCCGAGCGGCTCGGAGGCTCCGTTCCTTTTTCTGACTCAACTGTAACATTCAGATGCGTCATCCATTGCCTTCCACTGACATTTATAAATGTATTTATACCAAGGGAGGAAAAAGTGAATGCCTATTTGCATTTGGACCTTATGAAACCCAATGACCACAAGAAGGATGAAGATGAAAATATCTTAGCAGCTAACATTTACTGAGTGCTTGCTTTGTGACAGATGCTATACTAAAATCTTCTCCAACAACTCTGTGAGGGAGGTACTATTATTTCAAAGCTTACTGGTGAGGTAACTGGTACCTGGAGAGGCTAAGTCTCTTGTCCAGGGTGACAGAGAGCTAGGAGAAGAATCCAGACATCTTGACCTCAGGGCTTAAGATCCTAACCACCACTCTATCTACTGAAACCAAACCCTCCTTTCACTTTGAATGAGATATCGCAGTTGGTGCCAAATGCTTACTTTAAACAGAGAGGATTAGATGATCAGACCAAAGAGAATTCTTAGATAAAGACTATTTTTATGAAAAATTCCAGAGATCCTGAAGTAAAGATTATTTTCTAAACAGTACTGTGTAGCAAGCACTCCAAGTGTGCACATGGAGGATGAACGGATGGGACTGAAGTCATCATATATCTGAGCCATGCCAAGGAAAACAGGAGAAAAGAAATCAGGTCACCTATGTTCTGCAATCCGCACTACACAGCACGACAATGAAGACAAAGGAAACCTGTGAACACAGCACCATGTGGGCTGTATGGCTAAGCACAGGCACCTACTCCAGCATCACCAGTGTGGTAGAAATGCTAAGAGGCTTGCTACAGGGGACTTCTAAAGACGTGGACAAGAATGTTTATGGGCTTCTTTTATACTTAAGATAATGCATCATCCCAGTATCTTTAACTTGTCTGACGTTGTTATTCACTTCTCAGCTGTGGGATTCATTTATTTCTGCATGAGGTTTAGCTCTGACTCACTGCTGGGATTTAGATGACTGGCACACACTATGTTTTGTGAAAGATTTCTAAAGGTCTGGGGCTTTTGATCTGATTGTTTTTAGGGAGGCAAGTGAAGGGCGTCAAAATTAGTCATTAAATAGGTTAGTCCATCCAGCCCATAGAAGTCTACACCGTGCCCTACACGCACATGCAAACATGCACAGACATGCACACACACACTGAGACAGGAATCCCAACAGAATTTACATAGCCAATATTTCATGTGATAAAGCCATCTTTAGTGTGTGCTTGCTGTGTATAAGTAGGTTTGTCATTACCTCCCCATGCTCCCACTTCTATTATTAAATTATTGACCCGATTTACGATATTCTAGGTGAAGTAAAATCATCTCACTGAATATGCTGTTTAGAATACAATACAAGTGAGGACAAAGGGTACTACTGTAGCACAAGCAAATTAGGAAAGCGTCAAATGGTGTCATTGATTGTAGCAGGGATTTAAGAATTATATACTCTGAATTTATTTTGTCTTTACAACTATAACCATGCTTTATGTCTAATATTTTTCACCAAGAAAACTGATACGATAAAGTAACAAGCTACAGAACGATGTGGATAAAATTAAAGTGCTTAGAAAATTTCTAGACTAAAGAGAGAACAAATATGATTTTATCACTTACTATTTCTTATATATAATACATGAGCTAGTAAATGCACATGCTGAGCTTCACTCTGTAAACCCAGATGTACCATGATTCAGGTCTGCACTTTTGAAAACTGGAGTTGGCTGAAGAGCATCTGGCTCCAGCCCCTTCACCTACATGGACGAGGAGACGAAGGGGGCCCAGTGAAAGGAGACATCTGCATCCTTCTCCACTTGGCCCTCGGAGCCCTGGAAGGATGCTGCAGCCACAGAGGCATATTTGTTGACAGTATACAATAATTCATTCAAGAAACATTTATGGATCACATGAAGAATAACAACTTCTCACATATGCAGTACAGCAAAGAAAGAAAAAGAAAAAATATACGGCCTTCACAGTACTTTATTGATTTTATCTAACAATGCTACAAGAACAGTCTAAGTACTGAAAATTTTCATTTTGTAAGAAAGGAAACCGAGGCTCAAAGAGATTCCATGACTATCCCCCAGGTTCTTGGTTAATAGACAGTGCAGCCCAAGCCAGAAGCCAGTGAGACCATTAGCCTGGCGCTCTTTTGTCCTTCAACACTAGACTGATGATGGTGGAGGGGTGGGGTGGGATAAACACGTCTCCACTATCAACAGAGCAGGGGAAGGGGTGTTATTTTTATGTAATGGCTACTAGGTTTGGGGAACTGAAGCACCCTGATAAAAAAGGTATGTTAGGTTGAAATAAAAACTTCCTAAGGCTTTTCCCTTTGAAAGGTGCAGGCTCCCAACATTTAGCGATGCTGCCATAGGTGGCAGAGCACAGGCCTGCTCAGCCTCCACCCTGCGGTCTGGGCGAAGAAGTCCTACAGGACAAGCAGCTTGGGAAAGCTCCCTGGACCAAAGCTTCCACGGAGATCTCTGTGAGCACCTGGGAAGGGCATCTGTTAAAGTAGTATAACCCCAATCACAGCCCTAATGATTCCAAACAGGGGAGGATCTGTGATGTTGTCCCCTCTGCCAGCGGGACAGTAATTCTGGCACCACCTGACTCCAGAAATGTCTAGGTCACACCCAGTGCTCTTTTAGTGGCTCCAAGATACCGTGTGAAATCTTCCAAGTGTGCTGGGCTTGGGGTTTTTCCTTAGTTTCTGTTCATCTTTCTGACAGTCGAAGGCTAATGCAACTGTCCTGGTACAAACCGAGAAGAGACAGTGAAGCTCCCCTAAAATACCTACTGCTCAAATGAGGCTGTTTAAGCCATTGTAAGTCCTGTGAGATTTCCACCAGACTAGAGACCCCACAGCCAAAAGGAGTAATATGCAGTACAAGTACTAAATCTTACCAGTTGAAATTGAAATTATTTTAAAGCATCATTTAGGAAAATATTAATATAGATGAGTAAAAGAACAACTCTCTAATTAAACTCCTCATTGTATGTTTATTATTCAAAAATAATGTGTCAAGAAAAGAAAAAAAAGAAAAGCCTGTTTTCCTTCTTTGTTTCTGATGGCACAGTCTGTCTTATTAGACTAATAAATTTATTAGACCAATATTAGACTAATAAACTGCCTCTCTCCCATTATAAGAGAGACAAAACTATAAAATTCTTGGGAATAAATTCAACAAGGAGTATAGTTCCTAAATGAAGAAAACCACAGAATTTTCTTGAATTTCATAAAGTAAGACCTGAATAAAGGGAGGGGCACACTATGTTCCTTGATGAGAAGACAATGTTGTAAATATATCAGAGATCTTTCTGAATTCGTCTGTAAAACGGAGTTTCAATCAAAATTCCAGTGATTTGGGTTTTCATTGGGAGTTGATAAAATAAAATGATTTTCCACTTTATGTGGGAGGAGAACCAAGAAAACATGATAAAGGAGTCTAGTGAGAGGGCGCTTCCCTCACCAGATATTAGAAGTTACTAGAGAGAAGGTGACTCAAGAGAAGAAATGGTAATGGAGCATATCCACATGAAAAGATGCTCTACCACAAGGGTAGTCAGGGAAATAAAAATGGAAACAAGACTGCCATTAGGACTGGCCCGATGGCTTAGCGGTTAAGTGCGCGCGCTCCGCTACTGGAGGCCCGGGTTCGGATCCCAGGCGCGCACCAATGCACCGCTTCTCCGGCCATGCGTCCCACATACAGCAACTAGAAAGATGTGCAACTATGACACACAACTATCTACTGGGGCTTTGCGGGGGGGGGGAAGACTGCCATCAGATTAAAAAAATTAAAATGACTGATAAAATCCATTGCTGGGGAAGATACAGCGCAACGGGAAATTTCATACAGTATTGGCTAGAGTGTAAACTGCTATAATCTCGTGCAAAAGGAATATGTCAAGAGATATTAAAATTAAAAGTGCACCAACTCCTTGATCCAGTAATCCTCCTTTAGAAATCCACCCAAACAAAACAGAGTTGTAGTACATAATACCACACATACAGAGACATCATTAAAGCGTTCTTTGTAATGGCAGACAGCTGATGACAATCTGGCTGTCTGGCGATGCGGAAAAAGCTAAAAAATGATGGTGCATCCATCCAGGGGAATGTTGCACAGCAATCATCAAGTGTGAGGTGGAACTCAATGTATCGAACCAGAAAGAAGCCCATGATACAGTGTTAAGTAGAAGTAAGTTGCACCTCAAGCAATACAGTGTCTCCTCTACTAAAAAAATAAAAAGGTAAGACCCTCAAAAATGTGCAAATATATTTGTACGAGCAGAGAGAAAGTTGGAGAGTGAGATATACGAAACTGTTAATCCTGGTTATTTTAGGAGAGGTGGGAATAAAGGGGCAGGAAGGGGAAATTATTAACTCAACACACATCTGTATTGTTTTACTTACGACAAAGAGCATATGTTACTTTTACAGTTTAAAATTTTAAAAAAGCGCAACTTTGTCAATGCACACACAATGAACAAGAGGCCTAATTCCTGGGGTGCAGAGCCAAATAACCACCCCACAAAGCAGTTGTTGATATGTTACTGGCATGCTTTTCACAATCACTTATGATGACACCTCTTAGAAGAATTCCCTCTGTCATCTCACTTGAAAAATGCCGTGATTTCTGACAGTTTTGAACACAAGGACGAAAACTAGAAGTTGTGTGCTGGCCAAAAAGACAGTGGCACGTCTCCAAAATCTAGACCTCTGGGCATGAGAAAAGAGGACTCCTCTCTCTGGTACCTCATCCTCCTGCTGCCGCTGGGTTAAGCCCTGCATGACCTACGTCCACCCTTTTTGACTTTGGCACCTAATCATGATTTGTTTACAAATAGGTAAAATAACAATTATAATGCGGTCTGCCTAGAGCATAAAGGCAATAAACCCAGTCTGCAGGGTCAGAGAAGACTTCTAGAAGTCCTGTAAACTCAACAGGTGATCAATGCTCCCCTTGGTAAGACCCCAACCTGTGAATTTCCTCGCTGTGCTGTCTTAATCCCAGCTGAAATGCCAGCATCTTCCTCTTATCTTCTGCCCATCCTCTGAGAACAAGATCAAGGCTTTTGTCTTCCAGAAACCCTTGTCTACCCAGCCTCAGCCACATGATGGCTCCTGTCACAGGTATTATCATCATCATTTATTTATTCATAGAACTATTGCATTCATTCAAATCTACCTCGTGAATATGGCGTATTTGTCTGGCACCGTGGTCAAACAGACTGTTCACTTTCTATGGCCACCATGTCATGCACATTGATCAATAAAGAGCACGGTGCCAGGCAAATATGCCACACTCACTGAGTATATCTGAATCTTCCTTTACATCCCTCACGAACCTTAGCATTAGGGGCTCGTATGAATAGTTACTCACTGATGAACTGTCGTAAGGATTAGGGCACTTTTGCAAGACAAGGAGGAGGACGGACTCAAAGAGCTGAATATGGAACCCGTGGTGGTGGGGAGACGGTACAAAGTTGGAGAGAGCCACACAGAGGCGCTACCACTGAACAAGCGCTAAGACATGAACACCGCGGTACAGCTACCCAAATTGTACAGAAAGGATAATAATTCTAATTGATCAAATGAGCGGAAAAGGAAACTTGAGAACAAAGGTGTATAGAATGTGCCCTAAATAGCTGTGCAAAAAGAAAAAAACGTAGTTTGGACTCTTTGGGCATAACCACATCTAAACTCATTTGGCATTATGTCTGAGAGCATTTATATAACAGTTTAAGAATCGTTCCATCCTCAGTGTTGGAATTGTTTTACCGAGTTTCACTCTTGAGCTTCCTTACGGCTTAAATGCACTTCTTTGAAAGGAAATTTAATATCCTCAGAACACATTTAGGTCCAGTTCAATTACCCTAAACTTATGTTGTGCTTCCAGAGTGGCAGTGATGAAAAACTCAAGCTCCTTTTCTAGAAATTCTTTGAAGTGTTCAGCATTTTGGCTTGATAACCTCTCCTTAACACTGAGGAATAAACCAAAGTAAATATTCACAAGTTAAAATGTATTAAGATTTTCCCCTTGGTCTTTCTAAAAAACCATTTCTACAGAACAAAAGATGTTTTTCCATAATTACTTACTTCTGTGTGAAGATGAGAGTACAATCATCTTTTTAGATAGAATCTGACATAAACTATTATATCACCTAATTTCTAATCCTCTCAAACATGTATGGAACTTAAGACTAATCCCACATGGGTGTTCTGCATGTTCCCTTGGCTGATGCAAAAATTGAAGAATGCAAAGAGAAAAACACGATCAGGGAAAAACAGGAAGTCCCAACTTTGAAAAACACTCAATCCACCTTCGATGCAAACCACAAAAAGATTAGACAACTGAAGTATTTGTTGACATTGGCTGTAAATTTTGAAAAGGGATAGAACCTTAAAATATATCTGGAATGAGACTCAAATCACTGTTTCACTTGTTCTTTTCTTTTTCTTTCTTTTTGTAAAATATATATATATATATTTTTTAAATTGAATAGGCAGTGAGATTTGCTTTTTTTTTTTTTAATTTTTATTTATTTATTTTTTCCCCCAAAGCCCCAGTAGATAGCTGTATGTCATAGCTGCACATCCTTCTAGTTGCTCTATGTGGGACACGGCCTCAGAATGGCCGGAGAACCGGTGTGTCAGTGCGCGCCCGGGATCTGAACCTGGGCCGCCAGCAGCGGAGCGCGTGCACTTAACCGCTAAGCCACGGGGCCAGCCCTGTAAAATATATTTTAAAGGAATTGCTAAGTAGAAATCTAAAATTATTTTCATATTTATCCCTGTGTAGATGAGCAGAGTTGTAAGAAGCTCCAAACGTCTTCAAGTACCCTCCTCACCGTGTATAGGGGTCTGTGCTGGGCATTTTCTCATGAGTTATCACATTTCATTTAATCCTCCTGAAAACCCAGCAAGGTAGACATCTTAGCTCTTGTGAAAGTAGGGAGACTGAGGCTTACAGAGAAAAACAATTTACCCAAGGTCATAAAACTATTAGTTGCAGAAATGAGACTTTGGCCTCTAAATCCAGCAAAGGAAGCTGGAAAGCATGTGGCCCATCAATTTAGATCTGAGTTAGTGCTGTGTTATCTTGGGCACATGACTTTACCTCTCTGAGATTCAGTATCCTCAAAGAGGAATGCTCACCCCAATCTGTCCCCTGTAGGGCAGATTTTAGGATTAACTGAGATTATGTGCATGAAAGTGCTTTATACCAAAGGAGGCAAATCATTCCCCTCTCTTCTTCCGCAAATGTGAACACTAGGGATACCCTTGTTTGGATGTCTGCACTGACCTAAACCAGAGGCCTTGGCACATCAGGGACCCCCCAAGACACCCCTGGGACCTGAGGATGCGGTTTTGGTTCAGGGCAGACTAAAAATTAGTCCTGAAGACCTGTGGCAGGTCTAAATGTGTTCTGGCATTTACTTGCTTTTTAGAATAGTCATAGGCTGTGGAGAGATTCAGGCCAGCATTTACTTCCTTGATCCTCTGGGCCACACCCACAGGGCCCCTTCGTGTGGTCTGCTGGGGTGTGTGAAGGACCCTAACTCTGGGTGGATGGATGAGCTCAGTTTTCCAGAAGTGATTATGTGGACCCCAACTGCCTGAGATTTAATGCCTCTCCAGTTGGTGGGAGGAGAGGAACAGCAAGGAGAGTAACCGTGGCAGCTGCTTTGTGATTTCCATAAAAAATGCAAAGATACAGGTTCAGTGAAGTAGTTCCAAAAGCATCTTCTATACCAAGTCCCTCGCTGCCTCGCCAGGCTCCTCCAGCTCTAATAACCCCTTTCTGCCTCTCATTTTCTTTTTATAAACATGGTTCCCTTGCTAAAAAATGAGTGGAAATTGGTTTTGGATAAATTCAGCCACGCAGTCAAAAGCAGTGGTAGTTAAGCAAAATCAAGCAAACTTCTCATTACTCAATATTTACCCTCATTAATCCGACAGCTTTAGAAGGAGATGTGCACAGTGTGTGTAATGAAGCTCTGGTTCTACATGTTCAGAAGCAGCTTTCAGTGATACGTCATTAAGTCAAAAGTCTACCCAGGCCTCTAGCTGGAGTCCTCCCAACCCTTACCTTCCATGCCAGTAAATCTCCGCCACACAGATGCTCATGGAACTGCTCTGTCTGGCAATTGCTTGATTAGGAAGTATTTGTTCAGTATCTATGATGTGCCTAGTGCCACGAAACATACAAAAGAGATTTAAGATGAAGTCCCTGCCTTCAAGGAGGTTACAATGATAACATGGAACAAGTAAAGGGTGATTAAAATGCTAAATGCTGTACTGTGAGGACTAGCAGTGAAATCGACTTGACTAGTAAGCTCGTGTGCTGGGGAAGATGGGGGAGGGTTCTGGGTTGGCAGAAAGGAGGGTGGAGGGCTATAAGCGGGGTGCAGAGAGTGACTGGGTGCAGCCTGCCCTGGGATCATGGAGGAGAGGCTACTCAAAGGAGGGCTGGGGAAGGGGATGGAGGGCCAGGTGGGGTCACGTGATTCTAGAAGGAGAATTTAGATTGGGAGTAATAGGCGATAGGAAAGATCGAGAGCTCGTGAGCATAGAGTTTATGAAGACTGATCTAGTTGGAACGTGCGTAATGGACTAAATTGGCAAGAAAATAGAGCCAGAAAACCACCTCTTGTCTCAGTACCCCAGAGAGCTGGTGTCCAGTCCAGGACGCATGGTGTTGGTGTTGGGAAAGGATCACAGGAGCCAGCATTTTTTTTTGATACAAGAAATAAGATCTGTTTCTCATCTGCCTCGAGCACCCCCTTCTGGGTCAGTTTCCATGAAGGCGGGGCCTGTGTCTAGGCTGCCAATCAATATGCGTGAAACAAAAGACCGATTTCAGGGTTCCTAGCTGAGGAGCAGCAGGGGTGTCCCTGCCTGGAACTGGAAGACACAAGCTGAAAATGCTACCCGGCTATCTGTTCTCTAAGCCACGTAAAATAAAACAATACTTAGTTACAACGGAGCCTAAAATAAGAGAGGTGATGCTCTTGCCTAAGTTTAAAGAGGATATGATCCATAGGGAAGGACATTTGGCCAGAGCCAGGCTACCTTAGACTCTGTCAGCCTTGATCCTGATATCTAAGGATCCTGGACATGAAACATGTCTACGAGATAGTGTGAGTTGCAGCAGACACAACGAGGACTTTGCTCTGTCAGCTAGCCACACACTGATTCCAATGGTGTGCAGAGATAGCTCTTAGGATCCCATGTATCCCCGGACCATGCATGGCCACAGACCTAACCCCTAAGTGCCCCTTACCTCTGGTGGCCTTGCCCAATATCTTAGGAGAACGTCTCCCACTCTCTGAGGGGTTGTGTCCACACAGAACTGGTAAGGTCTGCCAGGGAGTGTCTCACTGGCCTCCCAGGGCCAGTGAGACAACTGGACATCCAGCAGCACAGTGCCCCAAAGGTACAGCAGGCTAAGTGACTGGACATGCACAGAGCATGAAGAGCCAGCATCAACGGGCAAAGGGCCAGGCAGCCAGAACCAGATTTACAGGACCGGAGGACACAGAGTAAGATGACAGGACAGGTGGTGGGCAAGAAGGGACCCCGTTGCTGCTCAGCTTTACTGCCTCAGCCCCTCACTTGAGAAACCCAATCCCAAGCCAGTTTGCCCTGGAAGTTTGCGGGTGACACCTAGTGGCCCAGCCAGCTGGGTGACCTTGGGAGGGCAGCAGGCAAGGCCCTGGCAGGAGCAGTTTCCTGCCACATCTGCTCTCTCGTGGGGCAGTAAGGCCTCTCCCTCTTCATTTGCTGTCACTGCTTTCTTTGTTGCTGACTATAGAACAATGAATGGGGTGACCGCCCACTGGGGGAAAAATGTGTTTCTCTAAGTAGAAGTCATGCTAACCAATGATGCCTTGGGGTCTGGCAAAGCAAATGTGTTTGCTAAGCTAACACTTATCTGATGGCAAACTTCTGTTGGGATAAACAGAAATATCACTAGGATCTGTTTACACTGGTGAGAACCAAATTCCGTTGGATGTAGACGGAGTCGATATAATTGCAGGGCTCTAGTCTCTCCAGCAAAGGATAAGGTGGTGCGTGGACCGGGGAAGTCCTAACAGTCTCGGGCAGGAAAGCACTGCCAGGAAGCCAGCTGGGAAACCAGCCCGCTCTGGGGCAGCAGAACCCATTTTCAAAGCACGCTTATTTTAGCCCCAGTGGAGACCTGGAAAAGGCTCAATTATTCAAGCTGGAGGCGTAACCTGCAGGTTCCTGTGCGCCCTGCCCTGACTATGAGCCCACAGTGCAGCTGCAGTGGGGATGCACAGGAAGGGAGAACTGGAGCTGCAGAGAGAGGTCCAGACCGTGAACTGAACCCAGCTGGTGCAGCACTGCGAGGAGGTTCCTGGCGCCTTGGGGGATGTGCTAATTAAACGCCTTTTTGCTCCCTCTCCTTTCCTCCTTCTCACCCTAATTACTTAATAGTTTTTCTTCCACAGAAAATCCTTCTGATTACTGTTAGATCAGTTTAAAGATAAATTTTCCCAGCTTAACTCACTGCTCTAATTTGTAAATGTGCTGTGGTTAAAAGCTGACGCCCCACAGGCAGATCATCTCTTAAGGTACAGTTTAATTATTTTTCCCACGGAGGTGATAACCATAATACACAAATGATAGAGTTCGCTACAAATCATATAATAAGTCTGCTTTTTAACAGACATGGCCGTAAGATTTGTACACCAAGGTTTGGAACTGACCAGTCTTCTCTTCTTGGAATTAGGATAAGGTTGTATTTAGCACTAACATTGTCCTAGGACTTCGAAGAAATATATATTGCATTTGCTTCAGCACCAGGTGAGGCAATAGAAATAGACAGAATTCCTTTTGTGCTTCGGGAGGTGCGCTCTTGTGTTTCCCTTTGCTGTACTGTATATTTTCTGAGGTCATGGAATGAAAAGGCAGTGCAGAGAAACAATGTGTGCTCTATGCTACTTGGCTGAGTGATACAAAAATGCCTGGACTCAAGGTTGGTCCAATGCTTATCCGCCGCACCTCAGTCATCACACACTGCTGCAAGCAGCTGCTCTGTTCTGAAGCTGGCTTTGTCATGTTTGTGCATGGAAACATTTACCATTTCCTCTGTAACATGCTAATGGTAGCACCAAATTTGGTCCCTGATTTGAAGCCCCTACTACAAAACACCAAAACACAGTCAGCAACAAGAGGGTGGAAAAACTTTACCTGCGATGATCGTAAAATCCAATCACGACCTACTAAACATCGTTGTTCACTCTTTGAACAGGCAGCATTTTCTGCATTTGGAAAAACAAACCCAGAGGCAGCTTTTCCCCTAAACTAGAAGAATCCCCTTAACAATATTTTGTAGTTCTTAAACTCAGTTTAAGTGAAAATAAGTCCAAAATCATGTGAAACTGATTAATGAGATATGAAAAAATCAAGAAGGAAAATGCTGGATTCTTTAAGCAAATGCTCACCCTTTTCAAATGAGAACTGTACAAGGGATGTTACAAAAGCAGACTGTAGCACAAAATATATAAAAGAAAATATCCTGAGACAAGCCCAGAGACTGGGGAGCTGGTTAATTATTCTTTCTGTAACGTGACACCTTATTAGTGTTCTAGTCCTTGGAGCCGTTTCTAGTCAAAATTATATTGGACACTTTTGGATTGTCAGAGTGGATAGCAGCTGAAAAAATTCTTTTTTTTTTTTGTGGCGAGGAAGGTTAGCCCTGAGCTAACATCTGTTGCCAATCCTCCTCTTTTTGCTGAGGAGGATTGGCCCTGGGCTAACATCCATGCCCATCTTCCTCTATCTTATATGTAGGATGCCTGCCACAGCACAGCTTGATAAGCGGTGTGTAGGTCCACACCTGGGATCCGAACCCTGGGCTGCCAAAGCGGAGCATGTGAACTTAACCACTACACCACCATGTTGGCCCCATGAAAAAATTCTTTTTCATGTGATATTTTTATAAAGAAGTTTATATCTGCGCCTTTGGAGTGTGATTTGATGTACATATCTTAGAATATTTAACAGAATCACTAGACTAAAAGGTTTTTTATAACCAGGTTGCTTCATTTACCTCCTATAGGATCTAATAGGACCCTATTAGATGCCTTCTTTAAGTCTTAAATCCTCTATGACCTTCCTAAAACAAATTCCACTGCATCCACTTTCTCCCTAACCTGGTGATTAGGCAACCAACTCTGAAATACCCTAGGTTTGGAAATCGACAACATCACACAATGTTTCTGAAAGTATGTTCTAGGAACACTATTTCTTCCAGATGTTATTAGGTGCTATATATAAAAAAGTGTTAGGCATGCAAATAACTTTAGAATACAAAGTTAAACTTTTTTTTTTTTTTAACAACAGAACTTGTCAAAGACTTTATATGCCAATATGTTATAAATCTCCAAGGGGAAATGGTATTAGAGTTTCCCAAATGTTTTTGCCTACAGAACCCTATTTTTGAGGTGCATGTCACACTGCTGACTTTTCTAAATGAGATATACTCTTGCTAGGTGTGCACACATAGCTGAGGAAATGAATACTGAGTATAGTATATTTTTTGAACAGGAGAATAAAGACTCATTATCAGTGTTCACACAGGGTGATATGTGAGGAGCAGTAGATGGAGAATCAGCAGAGAAGGCTTATTAGGATCTAGTTCCCTCTCTGGCACAACCGGCTTTGGGATACTGGAGAAGTCACTGAGTCACCTTGTGTGATTTAGATAGCCTCTGAGGTCCTCTGATTGTGTGATTCTCAACGTATTTGTATGATAGCCTGGGGTAGCTGGAGATTATCAAGGTTCTACTTTTTTGATTGTTAGTTTAGCCTTTTTTTTAAAAAGCTATTTTATTGAGGTCATATTGGCTAATAACATTGCATAAATTTCAGGTGTACATTATTATATATCAGTTTCTGTATAGACTACATCATGTTCACCACCAATAGTCTAGTTTTTATCCATTTAGCCTTTCTTGCTTTAAGTATTCATTCTGAGGTATCTAGTTTGCATAGAATCTGCCTGACCTTTCTTAATGACCTTGCTGGTGTCTACAGACGTAATCCATACATTCCTTTCTGTACTAGATAATAACTCACATTGATTAGTTGACATATGTTATCAAAGCCGGATGTATAACAACTTTGTAGGTGGTTCCAACTGACTGCAAAAATATTCCCCTTCCCTTCCCACGTGAAGATAAGACAACACTGTCCTTAGATAGCACATGCTGCTAGCTGTTTACCTAGATAAAATCAAGCTCCCTACCTAGCCAGGTGTCACTCAGTAGGTCATTTTGACAGTCTTCCAGCTCCAGTGGTCTGTGCTTCTACGTATTTGGATTAGCACTGAGCTAGGTGTTTTGAGAAGATACATATAAAATTATTAGGTAATTTCTGACTTGTTCACAATCTAGGTGGGGAGATACAGTAAACATACAAAATGTATACAAGCATACACGCAACAAGTTATATGCAACTTGAATGTGACTTTGTAATCATAACTTTCAGTTCTTCCATACTTATGCCATGTCAGTACATTTATGTTTTGAAAGCACTAAAGGGACAAGCTGCCTAATTCAATAGTTGTTGAATAAAATAGAACAATCAATCATCTAAAGAGAATTATCTCCCATGTAGCACCTCTTCCCCCTCATTTCCCTCCTCCTGCCCGCCCACCCCCACCCCTGCAAAACAACAAAACTCTAAACATCACATCCTAAAATATATTTGGGTGGGGAAAGAACTCATCTACATAAGCCTACTGCTTGAACAGGGTTAAAGCAAGGGAATTTAATGTTTTAAATGGAATGCTCATCACAATTAGAGTTGCCCAAATGTTTTTGCCTACAGAACCCTGTTTTTGAGGTGCATGTCACACTGCTGACTTTTCTTTTAATAGTTACCACTTAATAATTATCTTGGAGTCCAACAGAACACTCCCCTTAGGGCAGTGTCTGATGAGGCTTTGCTATTTTCTTGTTGGTGCTATGAACCCTTTTCTCAGGAGGTCCGGGA
Source organism: Diceros bicornis minor (assembly GCF_020826845.1). Lineage (NCBI taxonomy): Eukaryota > Metazoa > Chordata > Mammalia > Perissodactyla > Rhinocerotidae > Diceros > Diceros bicornis. Next base: position 49,829,878 of record NC_080759.1, on the reverse strand, counting down.
GGGCTTGCTGTGGCTACTGCAGGAGGTTACCCTCCTGCTAGGAGGGCAGGGATGACTCTGTAGACCCCTAGGAAAGAGCAGGGTGAGTTCCTGTGTGCGTTGTTCTTGCTGGTCCTGCTAATGAGAAGGGGCTGCGGCAGCCTTCTATCAGATGGGGTCTGTCTTTGGGCATCATCTGCTTTAACTGTCTTCTTGTGACCTCTTCTCAGTATAAAAAGGAAATGATGGAAAAGACACAGTGAATCCCTGAACTGATACCTGATAAAGGAAAAAGGGAGAAAGGAACAGCACGCGGTGCCTTTGCTCTGGAGAATTCTTCACTTTAGGAAGCCCACGTTATTTGGTGTCAGGAATTCAGAAAATATAGTTCTACTTAAAAAAAAACTCATCTTTGATTTTTTTTATTCCATGTGATGAAATGTTTCTTTGTGCCTCTTCCTTACTAGCCCAGCATTAAACCAACTGCCACAGAGTCACAGCCACACAGTTATCCTTCAGGGTTCGTCACAATATCCCTTCCTTTGTCATGGAGTCAACACACTGGGTTCACGAGGTTAAGAATTGTAATATTTATTGGTAATTTAGGTACAAATTCTTAACCTGAACCAATTGTGAGAAAGATAAGCCTATTAAAATATTTTCAGTTTTTGTATGTATTTCTTTATATGTACCTGCACTAGGGTCACCTGTTTTAGATTATAAATCTCTCAAAAGCAGGCACTGTGTCCCCCTACAGTAAGTCTATATGCCAGCAAAGGGGTACAAATGAGGGAGAGCGTTTAATGCTTTGATGAGATGTGTACCCAGCACAACAGAAAGCTCTGATTTTTTTTCCCCATGGTTTTCTATTTCTCTTTGAAATAAAGTGTTCATGGGATGAAATGATGCCTTTCTATAGAGATGAAATGCAGAGGTAAGTACGACCCACAGATGTTCAATTCTCATCCTTCTGAGTCTTCCAGACTTTCCAGGCTGAGGCCAGGGACCATTTGGATGAGAAGGCTCCAAAGAAAACTCTGGACCCACAGGAAGTGGAGTGGGTGACTCAACAGGAGAGCTCCTTCCTCTGAGTCAGCCTGGTCGGTCTCAATGTGACCCTGGAGTGGGCACTGGGCTCCTGAAGCCAAAACAGAATTAAGATCTGAAACCAAGCTTTTGCTCACAAAGGAGCCTAAACAGGAAGCTAGTTTTTGGATGCCAGCCGCATTGCAGCCACAGACATGGATTCTGTTTTCGTTCTCTGGTGGCATTGCTGCCTGTTTTTCTGACTTCTCAGGGGCTGTGTACCACCAACAGCTTCTGAATCCCATCGCAGGGAGGGAAGACGCAAGATGCAATTCCGAATTTCATGGGAGAGGAGAATAACTATTATGAAAGCATGCAAATTATTAACCTTTAAAATGTAAAGTAGAATAATAATGAGCATGTTTGTACTCGATGTCACTGATAAGTGAGTCTAGGATTAACTTTCATTGATTTTGAGTTTAAAGTGACAAGACTAATTACATTAACCGTGAATTCAGTGCCTGGCCATTTACCCCAGCATTGTCAGGCTTCAGGAATCTCCTGAAACACTAAGAAACTAGATACAACAGCCTGTTGAACTTCTTTCTGTGCCCTCAGGAGCCACTACTCGTCCTTGGCTCCCTGACTTATTATTCCATGGTGAACTTTCTAAATTAAAAAGTCAGCAAAAGAAAAAAAAGATTCAGTAGGAGATCAAACCTCGGGTGTCACTGTCAAGGTCATGCTTTACCTTTTCTACACCTAGACTACCGGATGGTATAGTGCATTCATAAAATTCCAGATCCGATGCTATCATTTCCATGGCGACAAAATGGCATTTTACAGAGAATTATGACTTCAGCAGGGCACCGTGGGGTGAAGATGGTAGGTGGGAAATAAATGGACTATTAAAAGCAAAAGATATATCATGTTCCTGCAAGTACAGCTCATGAATCCCTCCGAAACAGCCCACACAGCCTTCTCAATAAGTGAACCTCATTGCCCCGAGCAGCACGTTGCACTCTGAACACTTTGACTGGTAACAAAACAGTTACTCAGCTTTCAAATGTCTCAGCTCTGCCAACGACATAAGCCCAGCCACTTCATGTCCTAACTCATATGGAAGAAAAGGGCAGGGGTGACCAGTAACGACAGCCCAGAGACAGTGAAGGGGAAAAGAGGAGAAACCTGGGGTCTTGGGCAGTAGCACTCTTCTCCGACTGCTCCACTGGCCGCCCAGATCAGACACATTAGACTTTCCAGACGAAGACGCCCCCATGCGCATGTGCACAACATCAGTGGGAGGCAGGATTGCTGGTTTCAGCTCATAAAACTCCAGTATACTGTAGCTCCTTTTGAATTGCTCTGTGGGTGTATGCTGTTGGAACTAACAGCTTAAGAGCATTCTGATTATGCTACACATTGTCCCTGAATGCAAGCAAACAATTAACCTTGTGTGATAAAACAAGAAAGAGAATACTGAAACTTCGATTTTCAACCCACTGAATTTTTAGTTTACTAACATTCGAACATATTTCTATTTCAGAGGAAACCCCTTTATTTTAGTTCTAGGTTTTAACTCAAAGAGGAACTTTTACTACTCTCTGCTAAGTGCCTGTTTTCTGCTAAACAAATTCTTGACTGCAATTAACCCATTTCTAAGTTAAACAATCAAATCAGCTACGGCAACAAGGCCCTAGGAACATCTCATTTGCTTTTTCATAAAGAGTCCATACTTCATATTATCCATCTTACTCAATTTCTTCTATTCTTTTTTTTTTTTTTGAGGAAGATTTGCCCTGAGCTAACATCTATTGCCAATCTTCCTGTTTTTTAGCTTGAGGAAGATTCACTCTGAGCTAACATCTGTGCCAATCTTCCTCTACTTTACACGTGAGACACCGCCACAGCATGGCCGGTGAGTAGAATAGGTCTGCACCCGGGATCTGAACCTGCAAACCCGGGCTGCTGAAGCAGAGTGTGTGGAACTTTAACCACTCGGCCACGGGGCTGGGCCCTCTTCTTCTATTCTAAATCCTTCAAGGTCTGAAGACCAGGTGGAAAAGTATATGGCACTATTGTGGCTCATTAGAAGCCTTTTTTCAAGTTTGAATGTAGAAAATAATATATTTTTCTGGTTCAAGTCATGGTACCATCATAGTCCTTTCTTCTCCCTCTTTTCCTATACATTTCCCTCTATAAAATTCTTGATTAGATACTTTTAATCATTTGATCCTGAAGGTAGTTTTTTTCTGTTAAGAGTATTTATTTGCCTTTTAAAAAATAAACCAAATCAGGGGCCGGGCCCGTGGGGTAGTGGTTAAGTGCATGCGCTCCGCTGCTGGCGGCCTGGCCTCAGATCCTGGGCGCGCACCAACGCAGCGCTTGTCAAGTCATGCTGAGGCGGCGTCCCATATAAAGTGGAGGAGGATGGGCACGGATGTTAGCCCAGGGCCAGTCTTCCTCGGCAAAAAGAGGAGGATTGGCAGGGATGTTAGCTCAGGGCTGATCTTCCTCACAAAAAAATAAAAAATAAAAAAATAAACCAAATCAAAAAGGCCTCACGTAGTTTGAAAACTACCCAGGAAAAACAGATTTTTCTTTAAGGGTTAATGTTTCCTCAAATTAAAAGTAAAACCAAAAAGTCATTTTGTATCAAAATGTAAGTAAATGGAATAGCCAACATTTGGCTAAATATTCCTGATTTGGGCCATGCTTTCTAAATGTCCCTTTCCTCCACCCATGTGAACCTACTGGCCACCTTCTGCCCCGAGAGCCCCTCAACTGTTACACTGAATCTCTAATGATGCTTCCTGCTCTGGAAACAGACTGCATAGCGGCGTCACAGAACTCCTGCCACACACACATAACACTACATGTTTTCCAGGGTTTTTTTTGTGAGAAAGATCAGCACTGAGCTAACATCCATGCCAATCCTCCTCTTTTTGCTGAGGAAGACTGGCCCTGGGCTAACATCCGTGCCCATCTTCCTCTACTTTATATGGGATGCCGCCACAGCATGGCTTGACAAGCGGTGCGTCTGTGCGCGCCCGGGATCCAAACCCGGGCCTCCAGCAGCAGAGCGCGAGCACTTAACTGCTGCGCCCCCGGGCCGGCCCCATGTTTTCCAGTTTTAATACATCGAACAAGCAGTTCTGGGGCTTGTAGTTGACAAGACTCTGTCCTTAATCCAACATTAGTCAGACTCCTCTGAGCCTTCTTCTCAACTAGGCCTTGTTGACCTGGGGCCCTGTTTTTGGCCTGCCTCATCCACTTTGTAGCAAAATCCCGTGAAGTCAGTTTAGAGAGAATCCCCCACCCTTGATATCTGGTCACTCTCAATGTCTGATCAAGTTCCTCATCCACACCCGGGATGTCTAAGCCCTTAGCCTGCCTTTAGCAAGAATCCTGTTAGGTCAGTTTAGCAAGAATCTCTCTACCCTTGATGTCTCTTCTTGGTAATTTTCCATCTGCTGACCCCCTTACTCTGCTTGTTGGCTATAAAACCCCACTTGTCCTTCCTGTATTTGGACTTGGCTTGATCTCTTTCCTCTATTACAATAGTCTTGTCCCCTATCGCACAGTCCTGAATAAAGTCTTCCTTACCGTTTTAATAAGTATCAGATTAATTTTTTCCTTAACATGAGAGACAACCAAAAGATGAATAAAGTATAGTCCTTGCCTTCAAGCAACTGACAGTCTAGATGGGGAAACAGACATGTAATATGACCAATGTGAATACAAGAGAGCAAGAAATGAGTGCTATGGACAGTACAAGCAAAACGCTGTTTTCTTTTTATTCAGGGTAATCATTTTTGTCATATGCATATATGGCTAACTAGGTCTTGATTAGCATAACCCATTTTCAGTGCAGGTAAAGGTCTTAAGATGTGACAAGACAGTGTTAAAAATAGGTCCAGAGAGACTCACAGAGTATGAATTTCAGCAAAAATACTATGTAGATTAGTAATGCCAATTGACACCTGAATTCCCTAGGAAAATGCCTAGTTCAGGTGGCTATTAAAGAGGTATTTTGGACAAAATGTAAATACAGAAGAGCTACAAGAAGGAGAATTAAATTAAATTACAAAGTGTAACAGTGTCCTCAGCTTTGAGGATTAAGATGAGCACAAAGTTCCATGTGATTCTGGAAACTCCCAATGAGAAGAGGATCTGTATTTATGTGGGCCAGGATGACCATCAATGCCTAGATCCTTTCTGTGGACCTGTGGGCAGGGCATCTCTCAGAGGCTGAGCTCCACTGGTACTTGGCCCCTAATCAATATTTCTGCCACAGCCTATCAATCCCCATTCTAATCTCTCGGCTCTCCAATTGCTTGTCCACACTGCTCCACAGTCGTCTTCTTAAAACATGGACAAGATCATGCCACTTCCGTCTTCAAAACCCATTAAGGATTCCCACTGCCTACAACATAAGTCTAGACTCCTATCTGTGGATGATTTGTGCCATATTCTTTTCCAGCTTCTTCTCCCACTGTCTTTCCCTGCATCCCGTGTTCCAGCTCTCCCCAACTACTCACCAGTCCCTGAGCATCACACTTCCCCTCTACTTTGCTTGGACTGGTTGTCAGGCCAGACTATCCTCCTTCCTACTCCCCCCCTTACCCCAGTCCTCTTATCCTTCAAGGTGCAGCTCAGGTACTAAGGTCCCTGAGATGGTGTCCCATCCCTCACATCAGAATCAACCATTCCTTTTCCAATGTTGCTTCCAAAGACAATTGTTAGTCCCTGCATGACATTTATTTCATTCATATATGGTTTTATAAAGTTAGTTATTTATATGTTTGCCTGCTCCACTAGATCATAAACGATGTGAGGGCAGAAGACTGCATGTGTGGCGTGTGTGTGTGTGACATCAGTCAATGTGGCTTTGCCAATTCTGGCAATATCAGCTATCTAAAAATGTAAATGAGTGGATCCCAAAGTGGAGAGATTAGGTCAGATTCCTTTTTATTCCCAAGCTCCATAGTCTGTTTCCGACACTCTGGTGCATTTTATGGCAGTCCTTGACTCAGACTCAAGGATACACCTTGGATCTATCCAAGAATTTATCTGAACAGCTCATACTTTCAACCTATAACACCTCCTGGGGTCATTAAGTTCACTAATAGTCGCCCAATCCAGTTCTTCCTCTCCTTCCCTTCCTCTCCTCTCTAAATAAAATTTCACTTCCTTCAAATTTCAAAGGGGGGAGGAGGCCTAATTCCAGAATGCTAATGTTTACTAAACAAGGCTATTTTTACTCTACTCAGACTTGAAAATAGAGTTGGAATATCTAACAGAGCTTTTGCCTTTCTAGTCTGAACAGTCCTAAGCTTTGAAGTATGTTCTTACACACCAGCATCTTATCTCTGTGCCTTTGAACATTTCACTGGGCCCTTTCTGGAAATTCTGTAATTCTATATAGACAAACTATGCTCAATATTCTAGAACTGTGGCTTTCTAGAAAAGTAAGGGAACATTTTCTGTTTTACTTTCAATATCCTCCACCTAATAATACCTACTGGGTGGGAGCAGGACCTCTGGGCTGATGTGTTCAAGAGAGATTACACGTCTCCTCCATGTTGTGCCACATGCAAGGATTTAAAAATTGAGGACCATTGTGCTGTAATTGGAGGGATTTTCCATAAATTTATTAGTTAATAGGTGCCCATGCTGAAGCTCATCTGTATGCATGTGAATATGTATGTGCATGCGTGTGTGTGTAACAAGATCACAGCCACAACCTTGAAATTTCTCATTAATAGTCACTCTCGTCATTTGCAGTCTTAGCTGTTTCACCATGTGCTTCTTCCCACAGATCATTATATAAACATGAGTGATCTTGATTTTCCATGATTCCACATCCACTTGACTTCCAGGGAGGCCCATGGGTTCTACATTTCCCTAGAAATGTGCCAGTTCTTTGTCGGTCTCGTGCCTAAATCAGTTCTCATGAATGGCAAAGTATTCAGTAGCCCCTACCAAGGAATATTCTTTATATATAAGATAATAACCACAGCTTGGCCATTTCCAGACAAACAGAAAAAGGAACATCACATGTACACAAAGAGACAGGGGCCACAAGGCAGACAGAAACAATGACCAGAGAGTCAAAGAGCACACAGGCACTAAATGAAAGCTGGAAAGGACTCCGAATGTTGCCCGGTTGAATCTAGCCACTCTGAAAACCAGCCTGCTCATACTCTTAAGGTAAAGATCAAGGGCTCCAGCCAGTAAGCCAGCTGCAGCCCAAGGTGGATGGGTTATTGTTGTGAATGGCCAATTCCAAGTGTTTGCATGTCCCATTCACTAGACTCCCCAATCGTGATTTCCAGTTAAAGGTATTTTTGGCAAATCTGTTTGGAAAGCACTGAAGATATGGTGGTGAAAAAGTATTCCTGACCCATAAAATGTCCCCAGTTGTTATTCTAATATGAAGAATATATTATGCTGAATTTCTTTCTTTTCCCAACTAAAGACATTTTACGTTGTTGACTTAAAGTGGTTGAAGGAAGGAGGTGGTTGTCTTAGAAGAGAACATTCTAACTTCTGGATCTGCCATATCTGAGTGTGTTACACTCCACAAATACCCTCTCTGGGCCTCAGTTTCCTTATAAACAAAATCAAAGAGGGTTGGTTTGGAAGCTCTAAGAAAAGAGAGAGGAGCTACTTTAAATAGGTCTAAGTTTAATTTCTTCTAAACCTCAAATAGTTGCACTAGTGATTTTTTTCTTACAATGTTTTCACTCCCAACAATCTAATTTAGCACCAGAGAGTGATTTGGGGCATAAGAAGGAATGGGACCCAGCAAGAGAGGGAAAAGAATGGTTCAGATTGGAAATCGTCAAATTTAGAAGTGGGAATAAACCAGGATTGTCTCACAAAGGAGATTGAAGTCTTGTCGATGACTCGTTTCTCTCTCACAAAAGGTTTTTATTCAGGTGTCAATATTTTCAGGAGGCCCAAGCGTTTCAGCTGTCTTTCTTGGAACATGAATGTCAAGTACACCTGACTGATCCTCAGTGGAGCCTCTGTAATAGGTTGGTCTGGCACCAAGAAAAGCTTCTTAAAAATTCACCCAACCAAGAGACAGGGAATCAACACTACAAGCCAGGGCGCTGGCCAGTATACAATGTGATGGCAAAACAAACACTCCCACAGGGAAAAGAAAAACACTCACTGGAGATGTGAAGAAAGAGAGATCCATGGGCCCAGAATGCATGTCTTTATCTGATTGGCATTGCCATGAGTTTCTGTTGGATACCTTTTTTTTTAAACAAAAAATAATATAAAAGCTTTGATGATTCTGTGGCATGATATTTTCTAAATTCAACACTGGATCAAATGCTTCAATTCCTTTAGACATGGACTTTCATTTTTCTGTTGTTTTTGCCAAATAGGCAGATGGAAAGGATGTATCGTGTAAGAGTCTGGGATTGGACACCGTGGGGTAGAAATGATGAATCAAAGCTTACGGATTCTGTTTGGCTTTCCGTGGTGCATTTTGGCAGCCTGGCGTTACATGTGTCAGAGGCTGTCTGACTGCATGATGCTGGTTGACGGTGGTAGGATTCTGTGTGACGCTAAAACATGAGGGAACAAACAGTGGAAACTGTTAAACGTGAGTGGAAATGAGTGAAATGCAAGGATGAAAATAAGAAGAACAAAAAGAATGAAATAAAAAACAACGTGCCCACATGAATGCAAGGAAGAGCATAGATATTTCTGAACTACTATGAGATGGAACACATTGGTAGTGTTGAATTAATCCTCCCCCAAGTATACACTCTGCATTCACCAGAGCCTGTCCAACCAGCTTTCTTCTCACTCCTCTGCCCTCCCACTGTATTTATCTTATATACAAAGAGTCAAGAGGACAGACTTGGCTTTAGAAAGCATGACACCTGCCATCACTTTACATGTCTAGCTTCATAAGTGCGAAGAATCAAAAGGTTGCTTATTCCTTCAGGTATTTTGTCAAGAGAATCATTCCCAGGTGGCAGCCATGTCTCAAACATGGCCACTCACCCTGTAACACCAGCATCCAGCATAGATAGCGTTCACCTGGAAAGAGTTGTAATCTACACTTTCATCGGTAAAAAATAGTTTGTTATAATAATAGCATTAAAAGTTAAAATTTAAAAGTGGACGTAAAAAGATCAAGATTTAAAGAAACCAATAGCTATCCAATTAGTCTCCTCTTAACGGTTATGACTCATTATACATCCTGATGAAATCTTTTGCTTTGTTCTCTCACCTACTTTACTCCACATGGAAGCCCAAGTTTTGCCCATATTCCATATCTAAGTCTTTATTGCTCTCCAGCAGAACCAGCAGGGGGAGAAAGTTGACCCCGTCCCACCACCATCTACCCTTCTTTGAGCTTTTCTAGCTTTCTAAAAAATTTTTTTTAATGAGGCAGAAGCAGAGAGAGGATCATATCCATGTAAGTGCGTGCAGCTATGCAAACTGACTGCCATACTACCCCTAGTCTCGTGGTTGACAGTTTTCTAATGGGAATGGAGCAAGTCTGCTCTGGCTTCTTTCACAAAGAAATAAAAAGCCTCACTGAAATGCTGTCATTCTGTTCTATGACTTGTTGACATATGCACGCAATGGACACATAGTAGAAGACCCATCAGCAAAGGTCTTAACAAAGAACTTATATTTAATTGCTTCTGCAGAGCTACTTTCAAAAACAGCTAATTTTTTAAAATCATGAAATACCTTATTCTAAAAACAAACAGAAGTTTATTGAGGTTTTAACATAGAAATGGAAAGTGGTTTCACTATAAGGCTCAACTCTGAATAGAGAATTAATGATCAGGTCACCGGCAGGAGCTGCCCTTGTCTGTCACAGATGGGCATGGTGGGCCAGTGTCCTGAAAGAGCTCATCTAGTCCTAGGAAGTGACTCTCTGGGGAGTTTCCATAGTTATCTTCAGAAAAATGAAACACAGAAAGTACATATTATTCTGCTTTCTCTCTTTCTTTTGCGTAACTTTTAACTAAACATTGAGGAAAGATATTCTGGCAGGAAACAGACTGATACACAAGTCTATGCATCCATATCTTATATGGGACTACACTGTTGGAATGCCATCATGGAAGCCTGCAATGTGGATCTGGACTCTCTACTGAAATAAGACCTCTTGATGGGGCCCAGCATTTATACAAGGAGGTCATCTCTGCAGTGAAAGCTGTTCTAAGGTTACAATGTCATTCTTCATCACCTTCATTTTAGTATGCCTATTTTTGCCATAGAGAGAGCCACTTTCCATGAGAACTCTCACTGACTTCCTGCAAGTGGATTAAAATAAATTAAACCTAATCTCCAACAACCTTTGTGATTCAGTAGAGAACATCACTGGGAGATACATGCTCATGTATTTTGGACCAAACACCGTGGTATAAATTAAGAACACTTTACCCCTGTAGAAACAGTTAAGACTAGGGAAATTCAGTATTCTATAAAGCTTCAGGCCAGTTTTTACACTTTGGTTGTAAGTATAATAAAATGTCTACGTAATATAATAGTAACAAATAACGATCTTTCTAAATAATATGAATTTCAATGCTAACCATAGGCTTTACTTCAGCCTGCCTAAAGTAGTGTCATTTTTTTGTTGGGATGAAATAAGAACTTATTGTGTATCATTATAAAATCGTAATACATGGGTTTTCAATGCAACATATGGATTATTTTGTTAAAGAAAAAAGTTATTCTGACACTTGTTAAAACAGTAAGGAAGACTTTATTCAGGACTACTGCAATACGAGGTCAACGCTATCGCAATGAAGAGAGAGATTAAGTTCAACTCCGAATACAGCAAGGACGAGTGGGTCTTTATAGCCAATGAGCAGAGTGAAGGGTCAGTGGATGGAAAATTACTAAGAGGGGACATCAAGGGTAGGGGGATTCTTGCCAAAGTGGCCCAACTGGTTTCTTGCTAAAGGCAGGCCAAGGACTTATACATCAAAGGTGGGGATGAGGAATTTGATCAGATATTGAGGGTGACCAGGTATCAAGGGTGGGGGATTCTCTGACATAGCAGGATTCTTGCTAAAGGCAGGCCAGGCAAGGACAGACATGGAGGGCCAAGATCAAGGCCTAGTTGAGAAGAGGACTAACTAAAACTTGGTGAAGGAGAGAATCTTTGTCAATTTCTACCATGCAAAAAATTTAAGTTATTAAACTTCAAAAACATGCAAAGACTTTATGAAAGCCCAAAATAAAGAGGATGATAGATTTGTGGGTTTGTAGACATTCCAAGTTAATGCCAAGCATATGCATCTATTACTAATCCCTTGATGGAAATAATGTAGCAAAACCTCCATCTCCAATCAACAGTAATAAACTCAAAGGTCATAGCGTCTTCAGAATGAGGGCCATCTGGTTGGCAACAACTCTTTTAATTGGCCACAAAGACAAAGCATGTTATCACCTCACTTAGAATTACAGTAATAGCTCTTTTATTCTGAAAATGGAATGGCATAAAATAGCCCATACTCCAGAGGAAGCACTGAGGGAGGAAAATCACCACAAATAAAGACTCTGTGACTGGTTCTGGTTATGAGTTAACATTAATCGTTTTGGGTAATTATGGCTTATGGTTGCTCTAAGTGAGGGCTTCAAAGCATTTGGAATGGCATTAATGTGCCATTTTCCCACTGACCATATCAAATAAAAATATAAGCATTCATTAAGCAAAACTTCCACATTTTCAGGAGGACAAAAGCCCAATACAATACAAACAACCGTTAGTTGAAAAGTACATGATAACTAAAGAATGCATTATGACTATAACTGGAATCTTTAATTTCTACCGCATCGTACCCATGTAGCTATGGCAACAGCAGACCCAGATAAACGAGTGAGAAAACGGAATCCTTTACATTAAGGCCGTATGATGTTGAATTTTAATTTCCTTTAGGAAATGACTAACATTAGATCAGTGGGGGGTTTTTCCATAAAAATAAATTCAACTCTGCTACGGAGAAGCATCTGGCCTGTACAAATAACCAATTCAGAAGTAAAATTATATTTTCCAGAAAGTCCAGTCAACATTTTTCTTTTCAAGGACTGACATTTAGTTTTCTGCAAATGAGCAGACATTTCACATGATCCCTTCCTTCCTCCTATCTGAAGCTGCAATCAAATGATTAACGGACTGACTTTATGAAAACATCAGACCTGGGTTGTCCAATGCAGCAACCACTGCCCACAGGTGGCTACTGAGCACTTGAAGTGTGGCCAGGCTGAACTGAGATGTGCAGAATGTGTAAAATACACACTGGATTTCACAGACTTAGTACAAAAAAACAGTACCTCACTAATGATTTTAGTTTGATTACATGTTGAAATGATAGTATTTTGGATATATTAGGTTAAATGAAATATAGCACAAAAATTATTTTCACCTTTTAAATGGGGCTACTAGGAGATTTCAAATTACATATGTGGCTCATGTTACATCTGTGTTGGATAGTGTTGCATCAGATAGTTCTTTGGGGAGGCTGTTTTTCCTTGCCATCTGAACAGAATGAATATTTCACACTTCAGAAATAGCACAGCAGCAGAATCACATAATGACCCTACAATGGGCCCATCTGCTCAGATAACTCTGTTATATAATCTTTTCACTGTATATAAAAAGGTAGTGGCCTTCATTGTTCGTGATATACAGCATGCAGTCAGAAGTAATGCTAACCACAATAGTAAAAACTCTGCCAATAAACAACAGAAATTTCATGATCGCAAATGTTCAAATCCACGAAATATATGAAAACCACGTGTGCCCTTTTCTTGTGCCCTAAGTACCTGCTATTAAATACCACTATTACTGTACTTTTTAAAAATTATTTATTTATTTTATTTTTTCCCCCAAAGCCCCAGTAGATAGTTGTATATCACAGTTGCACAGCCTTCTAGTTGCTGTATGTGGGACGTGCCCTCAGCATGGCCGGAGAAGCGGTGTGTCGGTGCGCGCCCGGGATCCGAACCTGGGTCGCTAGCAGCGGAGCATGCGCACTTAACCACTAAGCCATGGGGCCGACCCCACTATTACTGTATTAATTTGAGGTTATCCAGGCTTGGTCATATTAAGTACACCATTATGAAATTTTACAATACTAAATGAAACCAAACTTTCAACTACACATCTGATAGCGATTATATTTGTTGCAAAGGGCAAAGTATGAACTTTTGAGATTACTGCTAACAGTTGCTGGGGCAGTCAGAAAGCTGAATCCATATTATTTTACACCTATATGATAAGAAAATAATTTGAGTTCATTTATTTTATTGGTCCTAAGTGCTTTGACCTGTGATTCATTTAAATGTCAGCATCTCTGTCTCCCAGAATATCAGAAATAACAAGAGCAATAATTAAAATATTTAGGGGCCGGCCCAGTGGCATAGTGGTTAAGTTCGCGCACTCTGCTTCAGCAGCCTGGGGTTCAAGGGTTGGGATCCCGGGAGCGGACCTACACACCGCTCATCAAGGTATGCTATGGCGGCATCCCATATACGAAGTAGAGGAAGATGGGCACAGATGTTAGTTCAGGGACCATCTTCCTCAAGGAAAAAGAGGAAGATTGGCAACAGATGTTACCTCAGGGCCAATCTTCCTCACCAAAAAGGAAAAAAAAATAGTTGCAAGAAAAAAATTTAAGAAAAGAAGAGAGATCCTGTTTATGAAAAGCAGAGTTTGCTGTGGAAATGAACAATTTACATTATATGGCAAGAAAGCAGTCATAGTACGGAGTTTGAATGGGTGATTCTCCTACAAATAATTTAATAATTGGGAGACTGAGAGAAAAAGTGGATTCTATTTAAGCAAAGTGGAGATCAAAACTAACAAACGACTTTCAAGTTCACAGCCTCTGACGCATAAGAAGTCATTTCCACATTTAAACTTTCCTTTCTTCCTGTGGTGCTGTTGCCCAGATAAACAGGCAGCAGACAGAAACCCACTGAAGAAGTAGGTGGTAGCAAGAATATCTTATACTGATGAAGAGTCTGCAGAACCTTCAGACAGCCTCGACTGAAGAAAAACACCCTCTCCATTACATTTTGTCTCCACAAATATAGAGGCTGAAACCATCTATTTCCAGCAGGACCATCCTTCCTTAAAAGAGGAAAAAAATAGGTTCTGATAAAACATGAATAGGAAAAATCTAAAAAGTGATAGAAAATTGATTTTTTCCCCAGATTTCTCATGGAAAGGGAGAATCAGAGTTGAGTAGACTTAGCCTAGAAATGGTTTGTTTGCTGCATATAGCCTATTCTTGTTTAGAAATCAAAACCAAAACTGGACAGGAGCCTAAAGGGCAATAATGATTGAGGGATTTGTCCAAGAATACAGATATTAAAAAGTGTGTTCTTTTTTTTATATTAAAATTGAGCTGCATTGGAATTAGGAATGATATTGCATGTCTATGGTCATGAAATCCAAAACACAGCAGCCCAAAGGCAAAGGAAACCATGAACAAAATGAAAAGACAACCCACCAACTGGGAGGAAATATTTGCAAATCTCATATCCAACAAGGGGTTAATTTCCAAAATATATAAAGAACTCATACAACTCAACAACAAAAAAATAAACAACTTGATCAAAAAATGAGCAAAGGATATGAACAGACATTTTTCCAAAGAAGATATACAGATGGCCAATAGGCACACGAAAAGATGTTCAATATCACTCATTATTAGGGAAATGCAAATCAAAACTACAATGAGATATCATCTTATACCTGTCAGAATGGCTATAATTAGCAAGACAAAAAATAACCAGGGTTGGAGAAGATATGGAGAAAAGGGAACCCTCATACACTCCGGGTGGGAATGCAAACTGGTGCAGCCACTAAGGAAAACAGTATAGAGCTGTCTCAAAAAATTAAAAATAGAAATACCATACAATCCAGCTATCCCACTACTGCGTTTTTATCCAAAGAACTTGATATCAACAATCCAAAGAGATTTATGCACCCCATGTTCATTGCAGCATTATGCACAATAGCCAAGATGTGGAATCAACCCAAGTGCCCATCAATTGATGAATGGATAAAGAAGATGTGGTATATATACAGAATGGAATACTACTAAGCCATAAAAAAAGGTCAAAATCATGTCATTTGGAAGAAATGGATGGTCCTTGAGGGTATTATGTGAAGTGAAATATGCCAGACAGAGAAAGACAAACACCATATTATTTCACTCATATGTGGAAGATAAACACATGGATAAGGAGAACACATTAGTGGTTACCAGAGGAGAAGAGGGTAGGGGGGAAGGGTGAAAGGGGTAAAGGGGCACATATGTATGGTGACGGATAAAAACTAGATTATTGGGGGTGAGCACGATGCAGTCTATATACAAATTGATATATAATAATGTATACCTGAAATTACACAATATTATAAACCAATATGATCTCAATAAAAAAATAAAATAAAATAAAAATAAAACACAGCAGCCCAATGTGCCATAGAATTAAAAATACCCTCTATATTAGCTCACGGAATGAGAATAACCATGTTATATTATTTATAATAAAAATATGCAGTCATTTCCAAACAGGGCCAGCTAATAAACACAACGAAAAGTTCTGCAGTTTGTGGAATCATGTAACCAGCTGAGAAGAGTGATTGCCAACACTCCTGGGTCCTGAGGTGTTATAAAAGCGTCCCTGGCTCTCAAGGATGAGGTCCCAAGGCCAAAGTCCCTACTAAATTACCAATGTTACAGCCCAAGAAGTCGGCCCGGGATACTTCCATTTTCTGCCGGTCTGTGACTGGAGCTTGGCCTGTCAGAGCTCGCCTCAGTGCTCTGGTTACACACCCTGTAAGAGGGGCAATGTCACTTTCTCAACTCAATGGCAATTACATTGAAGAACAAACGTGATAAGGAATATTATAACTTTGCCCAGTGGAAAATACTTTGAGATCTAGAGGTGAAAAGCAGAGGATTATCACTTGCTGGCAAAGGACAGATCAGTTGGTTAGCATAATTTCTCCTCATGTTTTCATATAAAACCAAAACAAGGCAGCACGTACAAGGAAAAAAACACATGGCCACAGAGCCAGATATTCAGGAGGAGGTGCTTTCCTCATTCGGTTGCCACCCTGAGACGTTTCGAAAGGCAGACGAGGCCACAAACAACTGGGCAAACACCCAACAGTCTTGTGGCTTGGCCAAAAGTGTTGAAGCAGATACGCCGGCACACATAAATTCTAATTACTTGGCTATTCCATGGCCTATCCAAACCCTTTGCACTATTACACATCTGCTGCTTCCTTCTGACACCTGTTTAAATCTCAAATTTTCAGGGCTCTTGCAAACATATCTTAGTTCCATAGAGGGACGTGAAATCTATGGAATTGATAAAGATGGCAATGAGCTGACTCATTTTAACTGATCATGCAGAATCTCTTAAGAAAATAAGTATTTGATTCAAAGACCAGTCTTTACACCGCCCACCCATAAGGGCTCACAGAATTAGGCTTTTATCTTTTTTTTCTATGATGTTATACTAAAAAAATTAAAGCACACATACTTGTGACATCCGGTTATTTAATGTCTGTGATTAAAATATTAACGGCAGGGGCCGGCCCAGTGGTGTAGTGGTTAAGTGCGCACGCTCCGCTGCTGGCGGCCCGGGTTCGGATCCCAGGCGCGCACCCATGTACCGCTTGTCAGGCCATGCTGTGGCGGTGTCCCATATAAAGAGGAGGAAGATGGGCACGGATGTTAGCCCAGGGCCAATCTTCCTCAGCTAAAAGAGGAGGACTGACATGGATGTTAGCTCAGGGCTGATCTTCCTCAAAGAACAAAATTAAAAAAAAAAATATTAACCACAGATCCAATACAAGTAAGGGACCTAACTGAGTTTTCAAGCAATATCTAAGTAGATATCAGAGGATCAGACACTGAAGCGACTTTTCCAGACTAATACAATGCATGCATGGTTAACCTGATGATAAACACAGCATGTTTAGCTAAATAAATAAATTAAGGTAAACCAAAGGATAAAGTACACACCCATGTGTGTTTTTCCATGCACATGTGTATTAGGTTTTCTTGACAAACCACCCAGCTCACGACAAATTAATGGGTGCTGTATCAGGTAGAGTGAACACCCATATTGGATTAAGCCTCTTCTGCTGTATATCTGGATTTGGTCTCCCTAAGTAGAAAACAGAGTTGACGACTATAAGCTTGCTCTCTCCCAAATTTTGTCAGGTTATAGATAAAAGGGATAGAGAAAAAGACAAACTAGTAACTTGGTTAATTCTGTTAATCCTGTGATTCTTTATCAATTCATATTTTTTTCATTTGGATTAACAGCTTCACTGTAATTCAGTTTCTTTACCCACAAGATGCAGACAATTCTGGTACCTACCTCATAAAGGCTGTGGTAGGGACTAAATAAACTAATTTCATCCTATTAAATAAGATGAAATAAGCATGTAAAGTGCTTAGTATTATGGTATACAATAAATGCTCCATAGATGTTAGCTTTTATTATGATTTTATTCAGAAATGATAATGTAGCTGAAGTTCTGCATGAACATTAGAATTTGAGTGTTGTGTACCAAATAAGGGAGTAGATTTTCTCATTAGTTTGTAAAATTAAACTGAAAAATGCATATGCTTCACGGTGAAACCATAAACCAAAGTCAAAATTATCAATTTTCTATTGGTTTAATCCATGTTCTGACCTATATCCACGTTCTCTGCTTCCTGGGCACATAGCTAAACTACATTTCCCAATTTCCTCTGCAGTTAGGTGAGGCCACGTGACCAGTTCTGGCCAATGGAATGTGAGAGAAGTAATGAATGTGTAATGAAGCCAATAGAATGTCGGAGAAGTAGTGAAGCCAATGGGATGTGGGAGAAGGTCTGGTCCCTAAGAATTCCTGAGCAAACAAACCTTCTCTTCCCTCACCTGCCAGGTGGATGCTGAAAATCAGCAAAGAACTCAGAGGCCCTAGAATATGGCAGAACTATCACATACTAGGAACCTAGATTCCCAGATGTCTGCATGGAGCAGAGCCATCTCATTGACGGGGCTGTGGCACAATCAAGAAAGAAACTTTTATTATGTGAAGTGACTGAGATGGCAGCGTTCTTTGCTCAGGCGGTTAGCAGACCCTAATCCATGCATTTTCCTTCCTGCAGGCGTGCCTCTAACATGTTAGTCACAGTAACAGCTAATACTTTGATCATGTGCCAAACACTGTCCTAAGTGCTTTACATATATTAGCTCTTTTAATTCTCTCAACAATTAAAATACCTGTGAGCCAGGTAATTTCTCAGATAAGGAAAGGGAAACACAAAAGGTTTAATAATTTATCTAAGGTACATGGCCCAGGTAAGTTGATGCACTAGGATGCAAACTCCAGGCTAGCCCTAGACTGGTATTCTCAACCACTGGTCTAAACTGCCTTTTAATATAAATGTACACATATTACACACACCCGTCTTTGGGATTATTCCCCTGGGTGTTACATACGGTCAGTCCAGGGAGAGCTGAGAAGAAGGCTGGTTGTCAATGAAGGATTCCCAAAGCCCTCTTTCATAGTACATCCTATTTTCTCTGTTAAGTGGGCATGTCCTCATTCCTCTGGCTTCCTGGGGCTCCTAATTTAAGGATCCAGTGTGGGCACATTCCATAAATTCTCTGACCTTTGGATCATCTTTCCTTATATCAAAACTACTCTGTCGTAAGACTTATTTTTCTTTGGGTTCTGCTCACTGAGACTTACCACTCAGCAACTTTAAACATTCCGTCAAGGTTCTCCTTCTCACAGATTATCTTTTTATTTCAACAGAGGCCTTCAAGAGACAATGCCGTAATCTGAAATGGTAATTTGACTGCCGATAGTTTCCAACATGTCCAGGTAGGTGTAGGAGCCATATTTGTTTGGATAAAGAGGAGTATTTGGCACACCTCAGATCACATCATGTGGACACCTACTGTATCACAGGGTAAAGAAGATTAACTACCGACAGACTGTCAAACACGTCCCCTTGTTTCTAGGCTGTTGCTGCAACACCCTACTTTAAGCACTACCATCTATTTTACGCCATTTAGGAAAAGGAACCATACAAATCTCACCAACAATTAAAGTTGTCCTTGGCAGATCAGCTTGGATACCATCCAAGGACATCTTCTATCATGAAAAACAAGCTTGTCTTTACTGCAATGCAGTTTGGGCCCATATCATGGAATAAAAACCATCAGTAATATGCCCTTCAGGGAGGAGCTCATTATAAGGAAAATTTACTTGTGAAATCTTTCATGACCTAGACTAGCCACACTAGAGGAAAATGTCAGTTAATCAAAATAAGGCACATTTCCTTGCACTGTATCCAAATCAGAGGGAAAAGAAAAAGTTAGGAAATGACTTTGCCCAAGTCAAATGTACCTATCTTTAAGATCTGAATTACTCATGGGAATTCCTTATAGGGCCATCACTCAGAAGAAACAACTTCAAAGCATGGACCTTTACCACAGTTTTAGTTAACTGATGACTCATCGTACATTATGACAAGAAAGACTAGAATCCAGAAGAACTTACTCAGCATCAGGCTTTGTGCTAAGCACCCCACATGTTTTATCTAGTCAAACCTTCACTATGACCCTGTGAAATATGCTTTACTATCATTTCTTTGCCAGCCCTTTACAGTGGAGGAAGCAGGCTGGGACGGGTTAAGTGACTTAACCAAAGTCACATCATTAGTAAGTCGCAAAGCCAGTACTTGAACTCAGGTTAATCTATCAGTATTTTTAACCACTACCATACTGTGTAAAACCAGAAACACTTATTTTGATATACAGTTGCCTGAGGTCCCTCTGTTCTCCTTCCTCAATCTTCGTGGTCAGATTTCTAGAAATAACCCAACCAAACAATCAAAGCTGAACATATACAGTTAGGATTTAGCTTCTACCAGAAAATGTCCAAGTTCTAAAGGGCTTCTCTCTGAGACATAAGAACAAAAGTATCAAATCCCTACTTTATAAACAAACTACCAAATGGTTAGGAAGAGCGTACTTGGGCAAGTTGCCTGTTCTCATGCAACAGATCAATATGTCAGGAATGCCTCACCTATGATCTAGAACTCACTTCTGCCAGGCTAGTGCAGCCCAACCAATACATATCGTGTTGTCTTAAGAACCAGTCGTTGGAAAAACCTCCTCTCAAAAATAAAATCTCATAAAAAAAGAGTTGTTGCACATTTCCTCTGTTTTAGGCAGGGACCTGAGACAAATATAAGCTGTTTATTCTATCCTCAGGATCTACAAAAGATGTAATACATAAAATAAGTTCTGTGTCTTCATCAAAGTTCATCAATTCTTAACTGAATAATAATTTCAGCCAGGAAAACATCAACCTAGGCTCTAAAATAATCCTTCACAATAATAGCACCACGTCAGGGAATTATTAATGCTTGATTTCTAATTCTGGTTTTGCAATTTTTGGATTTGGGGAGAAAAAGTCACCCATCCATTCTTTATCTGTAAGATGGATGGAGGGAAGAATTAATGTCAGAAAAGTACAGTGTTTTAGGTTGAAAAGCACCTCATTAAATGATACCCTGAAATCACCATGACAGATTGAATACATACTTAAGGCTAACTACCAAGTAACGTTTTTAAAAATGGGTGTGGCAAGCAAAATTGTTAGGCAGAAGTCTTGTGTATTTGTTCTGCCCTTCAAAACCTCTTGTGCCTGGGCTCATTGGGTAAATGTGTTTTCCTAAGGCAGTGCCATATCATGCTGAGAGCAAACGACTTTGGCTAGCCCCCAGTGTTGCTGCTGCCCCGTGCCCAGTTACATACACCCACACAGGCTGGAATAACTCAAGGTGGGGATGACACGAATAGGAAAGCGAAGAGAGCGCTGCCCCTGTGCTCAGAGAAGAGGCCAAATCAAACACACCACGGGGCTGTGGAGAAAGGAAGTGGCTGGAAGATATTCCCTCATGGTTTGGGATACTTAAATGTTGTAGGTTGGGGATGTGAGTGTGTGTGTGTATGGGAGAGGAGTGAGGGGGAAGACGCACGTGTGCAGCTTTCAGCTTTAGGGATAAAAGCAACGTTGCTAACTTAGAAAATAATTTAGTCATAACTGAAAGGTTACAGCAACAGCAAACACAGGCATGTTAGCGAAGAGCTGCTTAAGAGCCCAAGGTTGTGGGTCTGTTTCCCCAAACTGCCTCCCCGCTGGCCATCTTCACAAACACTGACTAGGAAGCATAGCCCTCGAGCTTGCCCTGCTGGAAAAGCACTGAATTTGATGCACCACTTTACCCCCCATGTAGCCTGGCGCCTGGCATTCAGAAGGCACCAGCCATCCTGGTTTGCCCAGGACTTGCCTGGTTCAGCACTGAAAGTCCCGGATCCTGGGAAGCCTGCAGTCCTGGGCAAACTGGGTCAGTTGGTCACCCAAAGGTCCCTCATATTGACTCCTCTTCTCAGTACGCTTTCATGGAAAGGTGGGTCAGTTGTCCTTTTTCTTTTTAAGGACATACTTTTAGATGAAGTGACTATTTTCTGATAAATAGAATATGATTGAATGGAAACTATAATTTTGAATATTCCAAATGCTGGACTACACATAAGGTGACAAATCCAAACTTATTTAAAGCTGTTTTCAAAGTCATACAAGGCAATCTCATGCATTTTCTTTTTACATTGAGATATACTATTTAATAGTACTATTGATGGTACACTTAAAAGCAATATTCTTTCAACTCAAATTTGCACAGTTTTCCAAGTTGTAGTTCGAGAGAACTCCTCCCATAGAGATGTAACCCCAGGAGGCCACTGAGCCAGGCTGTACCTCCCATGTAGAACTCTGCCCTTAGAGGGGGGACAAGGCAGGTGCCAACAGAACCCATGTCTAATTCCCAATCTCCAGTCTCCCCTTACCAATACTTGACCCTATCCTTTCTCCATTCTCCTTCATGAAATGTTAGATTCCCATACTTGCTTTCTCAAGGGAGAGGCAAATGCACAATGATAAATCGAAGACTCTAGCAGAGAGGGCAGGAAAACGCTGAGGTCAGGGGCTTTCCTTCCCCTCATGTTAAGACTCTCGATGGATTATATCTTTGGATGTCCCAGAGGCAGGTGAATACTTGTTCCACTCTTAAATCATAGCATAGCCATATATTTTGGAAGTTCTACCAGAGAAGACTGAACAGAAGAAGTGGCTTGACGTGCTCATTAAAAATGAGGTATCTGTCTTGACAGCCAGCCCTGGTGGTCTAGTGGTTAAGATTCAGGGCTCTCACCACCGTGGCCCGGGTTCCTTTCCTGGTCAGGGAACCACACCACCTGTCTGTCGGTTGTCATAGTGTGGTGGCTGAGTGTTGCTGTGATGCGGAAAGCTGTGCCACTGGTATTTCGTTGTGCACCCACCTGGTCTAAATTCAGCATGTGGTTCCCCTTCCACAAAATTCATAAGCATTATTAAAGTACAGAGACAGAAAACAGTGATTTTATACAAAATTTTAAAGTACAAGGGAAGAAGGACTGATGACTTGGCAAAGAAAATGAGCCCTACCGTTGTCCTGTCGGCACAGATAAGAACTCTACTGTGTAACTCGGGGTAAGTTATCTGCTGCCTGAGACTTGAGTCTCCTCTTCTGTAAAATGGAGATAATAACAGCAGCCACATCACAGGGGGAAGCACCCATTTAAAATGCTTAGTCTTTGCAAGATCTAGAGTAACAAGCCCTCCATGGATGGTGACGGCTACTATTATTATATTGCTAATTACAGTAAAGGCAAGCATGCTCAAAGACCACAGGGAGAAAAGGACAGTGTTAGGAGAAAAATCCATATATACTGCTGATTTACTAGGAAATTTCTTGAGATTCTTAAAAAATATAAAGATCTACTGTGTGGTCGTGGGCAAGTCACCTATCTTCTCTGCATCTTAATTTCCTCATTTGGAGAAAGAGGATGATAACAGAAGCTGCTTTGCAGGGTTATTTAGCAGATTAATGAGTTAATATACATGAAGCACTTAGAGGAGTTATCTGGAACATAGGCAAGGCTATATAACTGTTATCATTACCATCACTAAGAAAAAGAAAAGCACTGATCTCAAATAAGTCAACCGAAGTAGGAAAGACAAGTTTATTTATTTCACTAACATTAATGAATCAAGCAGGATTAATCATTACTTTTTTTTTTTTTTTTTTTTTTTTTTTGTGAGGAGATCAGCCCTGAGCTAACATCCGCCAATCCTCCTCCTTTTTTGCTGAGGAAGACGGCCCTGGGCTAACATGGGTGCCCATCTTCCTCCACTTTACATGGGACGCCGCCACAGCATGGCCCACCAAGCAGTGCGTCGGTGCGCGCCCGGGATCCGAACCAGCGAACCCCGGGCCGCCGCAGCGGAGCGCGCGCACCCAACCGCTTGCGCCACCGGGCCGGCCCCTTAATCATTACTTTTGATGCTAGTACAATTAATTTTAATTTTTATGGTGATATCTGTACAAGTTTTTTTTTTTTTTTTTTAAATATAATTCTGGACTTGTACAGAGCTTGTTGAATTTCAAAGTGCTTCCACATATATTTTTAATTCTGTTGAGACTAAGAGAGATTAGTGTTGCTAAAAGAGATGAACATGCGCCTCTGGTTAACCATTAGAATAATTTGTGTCTTGGAAGAGTCTGTCCCATTGTAAAAGGAAACCTTAGAAAAACCTGACAGTCGTGCCCACGGCCAGCTCAGTACATGTTGAAATGCTTCTCAGGTCCAGCATTACTGACTTGGGAAAGCAATTTTTACAATCACACTGTTAATCCTTTCCATAGCTTGCCGTGTTTGTGATAAAAACAGCATGAGTCCTACCCTCTACCCAACCAAGCGTCTCAAACTGCTTACCATCATTTAACTTCAAGCCTTGGGAAGATCCAGAAACACTGATACAGTGTTACTATGAATTTTTGACTTGTGAGATTCTGGCAGATTGCTCCTGCTGGCTACAAATTACTTTTCCTGTTTCATCTTTCTGCTTAACCAGTCACCCTCTTTGTCCGCTAACAGAATCATGCTCTGGGGCAGTCCTCTCCATCTCCAGAAAACCACAAGTATCTTTTACTCCAGAGCCATGCTCTTCCTCTGTGCAAGCCTAGAATTAGAAAGCTCCGCTGTGGAAGGCGGAGCTGCAGCTGCAGAGGGACCACTCCCCTGCCAGATGTGACAGAGGGAGAGGAAACAGGAGGGAAGACAGAGGAGGGGAGAAGCTCTAACACAAACAACTGGTCCCTGAGGGGCTGTTGGCTTAATTCCAGTGGGATTATGTTATTTTGGAAGATGACTCTTTGCACACTTTTTGATAAAGGAAAGTTTAGAAACAGCTTATTTTTTCAATAAATCACTTAATGAGCATAACAAAACACTCCACAGTGTGAATTTTTCTGCCAGTGTATACAAACTGCAGGTGTGCCCAGGCAAAAACCCAGCCAAATCCCTCTGGCGCCCTAAGGTGTGCATATGCTGGCCATGGAACAGAATCACTATCCCACGAAGACGAAGAACGCCAAGAGCTTGCACAATGCGACTTGGGTGTTTGTAAACAACACGAGAATCTCTTTGAACAATAAGCCAAGTGAAAAACTATTCATAAACATCCCAGCAAAGATCCTCAAAGTGATTTTGACCTAGTTATCCGAATAGATCTTTACTTCACTTTCAGCAAACTGAGCCTAGTGCCATGTTAGTTTAACGAGGGGAACGGTCTTGAAAGTAAAGCTAGGTTATGTATGAGTGAGTTGCCATAGCAACCACAGCGCTCACAGTTTTCACTTCCTGACTTGCATTTTTAGGTTTAAACCTAAGTGCTGAATTGGGAAAGATAGAGACTGACTTTTCACTTTTGGAAAAGGAATGATTATATTACTTCATTCTAATCCTTAACATAGAGAGTAGTGAAGACAGGTAAAAAGAATGTTAACATAGGTAAGTTAAAACTCTGTAACTTGAAAACACACACACACACACACACACACAGTTCTGGCGTACTGACTTGGTCCTCTTAAAGAACAGTATACCAGTGTATTCTGTCAAGGTTAAGCATCTCTAGCCTCAACCACTTAAGTTTTATCAGTTAAGAACAAAAACTAGAGAGATTCCTTTTTTTTAATCTTTAGTATAAAAAAGAGCTTTTGTTTGGTTTTGTTTTCCAGTTTGGCTAGATTTTGATCAGTGTCCAAACTCATATTATCTTCAGGCTGAAATCAAGACTAGAAAATGCCAAGCCCCGGATTTTTGTTCTCCTAGAAGAAACTACAAGACACTGGACAACAGAATGAAAGTCCTAAGGGCACTCACATTTGAGTCTTTCATTCTCAATATTCTAATTTTGTACCATAAATAAGACAGTTGATGCATGTCGTGGATGTCTGTGGGACTCAGTGTTTATTTTGACCCATGAAGGAACGTGAAGACCAAACAGTTGCCACCAGAGGTAGGAACTCTGCTTTGACCGTGAAGCACCATGTAACCAATCACAGGTCGAACCAGAGAAAATTACCAGTATGTGACCTTTTTGTGATCTAACATAATGAATGTCCATGCTGGCCTTGTCCAAGACATTTAGCCACACCCCTGTCTGAATGTCACAGAAGTCTTCTGAGAATAAGCAAGAGAACATATGAGAAGTTCCTAACTGCTTTAAAAGGGAGGCTCTTGCCATATAAGTGATGGGGAATAACATTTTGCTTCCATCCTACCACACCTCCTATAAACAGGTTTGCTCATCAAGAGCGAGACTCCAACACTCTTTTATTCTCAACGAGCAGAGCGTCTGGCCAGGGTGAGGAATTCCCCCAATGCTTTTTTATAATTGTTTATTTTTTCCTCTTTTTATATCCAAGATACGGTTCAAAGATTTTTAAGAAGTTATGGTATCTTAGAGTATGGTACCTAAGAAGGTATGGTATCTTACTCCAGCAGGATGTATGTGTCCACCATTTTCCATTTTGTCCTCGGACAGTCCACATTCAGAAAGTTGTTTCTGGGGGCCGGCCCCATGGCTTAACGGTTAAGTGCACACATTCCGCTGCTGGCAGCCCGGGTTCGGATCCCGGGCGCGCACCGACGCACCACTTCTCCGGCCATGCTGAGGCCGAGTCCCACATATAGCAACTAGAAGGATGTGCAACTATGACATACAACTATCTACTGGGGCTTTGGGGGGGAAAAAAAAACAAAGTTGTTTCTGCTACAGTTTTCTAGGAAGGAGGTGACTGTTAAACATGACAAAATCACAGACATGGATTACTCTTTTCTAGATTCAGAGCTCAACTAAATGCTGATTTTTCTAACTTTTTTTTTTTTTTTTTTTGGTGAGGGAGAGACTGGCTCTGAGCTAACATCTATTGCCAATCCTCCTCCTTTTTTTTTATTCCCCAAAGCCCCAGTAGATAGTTGTATGTCATAGTTGCACATCCTTCTAGTTGCTGTATGTGGGACACGGCCTCAGCATGGCCGGAGAAGCGGTGCGTCGGTGCACGCCCGGGATCCGAACCCGGGCCACCAGTAGCGGAGCGTGCGCACTTAACTGCTAAGCCATGGGGCCGGCTCTCTAACTTGGTTTTTACCATCTTAAATTTGTAATCTAGTAATCCAATTCTAAGGTAAATTGAGCTGTGCATTTTCTTGATTTGTGAAGGTTATTCCTTTTTTATTACATTTTTTTCAAATTTATTAAAAAAAAATTTTTTTTTCTTTTCCCCAAAGCCCCAGTAGATAGTTGTACGTCATAGTTGCACATCCTTCCAGTTGCTGCATGTGGGACACGGCCCCAGCATGGCCGGACAAGCGGTGCGTCGGTGCGCGCCCGGGATCCGAACCCAGGCTGCCAGTAGCTGAGCACACGCACCCAACCGCCAAGCCACGGGGCCGGCCCTAAAAAATTTTTTAAAAACAGCTTTATTGAGGCATATTTAATGTGCATATTTAAAGCATTCAATTTGATGTTTTGAGATATGTCTATACCAGTGAAGCCATGACCACACTCAAAAAATAAACTTATCCATGACCCCAAAAGTTTGCCCCTACTTTTTTTGAATTGAGTTATAATTGACACATTACATTGCATTAGTTTTAGGTGTACAACATAATGATTTGATATATGTATATATTGCCAAATGATTACAACAGGTTTAGTTATCCATCACCACACAGTTATAATTTTTTTTGTGTGTGATGAGACCTTTTAAGATCTACTCTCCTAGCAACTTTCAAATATACATACAGTATTGATAACTACAGAGTGACAGTTATTTTAATGGTTTAGTTGCCTGTTTCAAACAAAAGAAGATGCTTATGAATTTGCTGCATAAGGTGGTTTCTATAAATGACAAACGATTTGATTTAGTAAGTACTGCATTTTCAAATTAGCTTCAAAACTCTACCGATTTATGAGGCTAAATGAGTCCCCCGGCTTTCTAATGATGCCCAGGAAGCCTCACTCAGAGTCTAAAAGGAGAAGGTTCTGACACCTAAAGACAGCTAAGGTGTGTCCTAGAAGGTGACCCCAAGGGCATCTATGACAATGGAAAATGAATGGAAAACAGGAAAGTTCTGAGTGGGCGCCTCAGAAAAAGAACTCACAGCTGCTCCAAATTAGTGTGCCTTTTGGTTTTATACTACTTGACAGGCTAAGACCTTAATCATGATTTTTTTCTTCTTCATCCTACAACACATGTCTGGAACAGTCCTGAAAGTTTTCAGATGGAATGTATATAACTAACATGCATGAGGATACTACCTGTCACTGCTGGAGAGCTGAGGTTTTACATTTATTAGGTAGAACTAGGCGAACAAATGTTTAGAGGGATGAAGAGCTAACACACAAAGGTTTGTTAAAAAACAAAAGAAAAAACTTAGGCCTCTTCAATCTGAACAAACAGGGGATCCAAGGGAAAACAATTAAAGCATAAAATATGTGATAATTTTTTAAATTTATTTTTTAATTGTAATAAAATATACATAATATAAAATTTACCATTTCAACCATTTTTTAAGTGTAAAGTTCAGTGGCATTAAGTACATTCACATTGTTGTACAACCATCACCACCATCCATCTCTAGAATTTTTTTCACCTTGCAAAACGGAAACTCTGTACCCATTAAACACTAACTCCTCATTCTCCCCTCCCCTCAGCCGCTGGCAACCACCCTTCACTTTCTGCCTTTATGAATCTGAAGACTCTAGAGACCTCATATGAGCGGAATCATACAGTATTGTCTTTTTGTCACTGGCTTATTTCACTTTGCATAAAGTCTTCAAGTTTCATCCATGTGGTAGCCTGTGTCAATATGTGATAATTTAATTTACGGAAAATCCTAGAATTCCAGAATTAGGTGTCAATTCTGAAGCTCAAAGGAGTTAGTTTTTTTTTTTTTCCTCTGAGGAAGATCAGCCCTGAGCTAACATCCATGCTAATCCTCCTCTTTTTGCTGAGGAAGACCCGCTCTGAGCTCACATCTATTGCCAATCCTCCTCTTCTTTTTCCCCCAAAGCCCCAGTAGATAGTTGTATGTTAGTTGCACATCTTTCTAGTTGCTGTATGTGGGACGTGGCCTCAGCACGGCTGGAGAAGCGATGCGTTGGTGCGTGCTCGGGATCCAAACCTGGGCCGCCAGTAGCAGAGCGCGCGCACTTAACCGCTAAGCCACGGGGCCGGCCCAAGGAGTTAGTTTTGTTCAAGAAAAATCAAATGGATTAGTGCTTTACAAAGGAATAATAAACACTGAGCAATTTCTACCCCCCGGAAGATAGTAAAAGGCTAACTAGATCAATGCTTTCACTAAAATTAGATGAATTCCTAGGTAACAGCTACCTAGGAGGCTTGTTATTGTAAGGAAATTTAAAATATCATTTCAGCCTGCTTTGTTTAATGGAGAGATGTAAACAGCTAATCGGTGTCCTCAATAATACCGCCCTCAGCTGACAGCCGTTTGAGGATGGGGGTGTGGCTTCTTACATGGCTGGTTGTCTTGCCAATCATTTCTTTCCGTGCCAGGTCTGGAGACTGCTGGTGTGTTTCAGGCGGGAGTGAACCACACCAAAAGCTGAGCTCACCAGCAGATGAAGGCCAAGCACAGAGACCAGCTCCGACCAAGCAACACCCCCGAAGAGACTGGCCTGGAGGGCCCACGCCAGACCAGCAACGTCTTATGCAGCCAGGTTGTTCAGTTTTGGCTAGCATGGTTTGGCCTACAGAATACACAGGTGGTTCAGCCCCTTCTAAGGCCTTCCTTAAGAACTAGCTATGTCTCCCTCTGCACAAGACATGGGGGAACTAAAATGAACTGATCGTCCAGGACTGCAGCATCCAAGCCTCTAGTTTGCAGCATCCTGAGAAAACACTCAGCTAAATGTCTTGGGCTGGACTTGAAACAGATGGAACTGGCAGGGGCAGGGACTGCGAGTGTTCTTCTGTCTCGCCCAAGTCTGAAGGACAAACACTGAAGAGTCTCCTCCGTTCATGAAGTGCTCAGGAGCCATGACTGAGCAATCATGTCACCACTGCATGCAGATTTTCCTCCCTTTCTTCTCTCCGTTATAGAGCCTAGGGCAGAATGTTCTGGACACGGAAGGCAGAACACATGAAGATTCCCAGATAGAAACTTGCTCTACCCAACCATCTCCTATGTCCGGCATGCTCTGTTCCCATTGCGGTTCTGCTGTAGGACAGCAAAGCCTTGTTGAGAGCTTCAAAGAAAGCCTCTTCAAGGGGCCTCTAAGTTGTGGCTAGAGCGCTGGAGTGATGAGAACACGCACAGACGTTGCTTCCTGAGTAGGGTAATTGCCTACACCTCAGCGGCAGGGAGCCTATCTCCTGGGCCATTCAGCTCCTTAACAAAGGAGTAACCAGGGTTCTCATTTTTCTATAGCACACTAGACCCCAACACAATTGATAACCCCATCCAAACAAGTATGGGGTTGGCCAAAAAAAAAAAAAAGAGGCCATCAGGTAGTAACAGCAGAGGTGAACTAGGCAACGCTGAAGCAAAATCGGATTGCCAGGCCTGGTCAGAAGACCCAATCTGAGGAAGCAGGAGACTGGAGGAAACTCAGGTGTAAGGTAGGTTCTTCTCCTACTGCCTCGTCCTAGCAACCCTCCAGATACTTCCTCAACCTGCCGTAGCTCTTGCTGTCTGCTCTGGGTAGGAGGGTATGGGCCATCACTAAAGGAAGATTGTGTAAGAGAAGCGGTAAGGATAACCTGCAGGGTTAACGAAATCCCGACTTGCAAACCGACCGCCCCGAGAGCACCATCACACACAGCCGGCACACAGTTCACATACTCAGGTCCGTAAACATAACTGTGATCTGTTTTAGGTGACCTTTTCACAATGGACACGATACTTTTCTCTTCCTCTTGTGAATCCCCAAAGCGGGGATGCAAGGGAAGAATAGAATTTTCTTGCATCATCTACAGATTCTGACTTGGAGAAGTTCATAGTCACAGTCGAGCAAACGAGTCCCTTGGCTGCAGAGCAGAACAACTTTATTAGTTGGGCTGTGGGATTTGTCTTTCTCTCCCTCATGCCTTACTTCCCCTGATTTTAGGAATAACATAAAGCTTTTTTTTAATATTCCCAAGGTTGGCAGTCTTGGGACAACTCTGATGTCTTATGTTTCTCTCCTCTAGTCCATTCTTTCTCTGCAAAATAAGCAAACAGACTTGCTTATTTCCTAAATGCATAATTAGGTTTCACTTGCCAAGATTCCCTGACCTTACTTTAGGCCTAAGGTGTTTCTAGCTACATGTAATATTCCAGTGCTTTCACTAAACTTCTTGGCTATGCTCAAAAGCAGCAGTGAAACTTTAATTTAGAAGAGGTCCTTAATCTAAAGAAAGACATTAATGCTGTTTCTAACTCAATGCAGCCTTCTAACTCTTCACACAGGCTCTCACTTGGCTGAGTTTTCACCGTGGCTGTTTAGATTTTAATAGGGTGTTGTAGCTACAACTCAGAGATCTGGAGAAACAGCGGAGGTCAAAGATAACTTTATGTTTTCTCTATTTCCAATTGCACATGGAAGCCAGGACATCTGGACTCAGGCGGCTGTATGAAGATGGGCCCTTTCCACTGCCTGTAACATTCTGCTTCACAGCAACACAAGAAAGGCTGCAGATTTGGGATTAGTTTGTTGGATTTTAAGGATTTTGTATGTTTGTTTTGAGTTTGAGAGTTATTTCTGTCTTTCATGTCCAGCCCCCTTTCTTTACGTAGAACAAGCTCTTTGTCTGGGTCCCAGAGAACTCTGGTGCTCCTAGGACTGTCTTCCAGGGAGCACTGGAGCCATGGGGCTCGTGTCAATTTTCTACTTAAAAATGTTTCCCGCAGGGGGAGAAATTACTTACCAACCTATCATATTATCAACTTCTTCCTGCGCTTTTATTCCTGTTTACCTGAGCACGCAAGGGGAAAAAAAGCTCTTTCTTTACAACTGAACTTTCAGAGAAGACTTTAATAAGATATCTGACCATTAACATCCAGATGAATGGTGTTGACAGCAACATGCTTTCCAATAGCTCCTCCATTTTGCTATTTTGGCAAAGAAACAAAACTGAGTATTGTTTTACCCCTTTACCTAATTAGTGAATACAGTGAGAGTCTAGTTTGGATGAAAAAATGAGTCCAGAGCTGTCTTTCCTCCCTCTATTCTGCACCTGAAGCCACCATCCTGAGGTTTGAAAGCTTCATTGTTGGCAGAAGAAAATATGAGGGTTTTTGTTTTTTACTTTTCTGTTTTCATTAAGAAAGGACAAGAAAAGAAGACAGTATAAAGTAATCAAACAACATGCTGTGTGTGTGCGTGTGTGTGTGTTTAGGGATGTGTGTCCAGGAAGGGCTATTTTGAGAGTTTCTCATAAGATTTCAGTGACTCCTGCCCATATAGTGCCATAAATTTACACGTCTTCTGAATCCCTTACACCAAGACTTGGGTTGACAGTGACTTGACAGGAAGTTACTCTGGGTCCAGCCCTAGGAGAAGCAGCACAGGGGAGCTGGAGTTCCCCTTGAATTCCAGTCCACCGAGGGAGCCAGGCGGAGCCTCATTGGACTCTCCCCACACTGGGCTCTGTGGGGAACCTTTAATGTCCTACAACACTGGTCCATGACCATAAGTGCAAGGTGACCTAGGGTATGTCTGACAAGTGATGAGCCAAAGGTAATGGATTAATTACCCCAGTACTACTGCATACTGTGACCACAGGAAATCCCCATGAAGGCTTTTCACAAACTAAGAGATTCTAGTAAAACTCTTATTTTTTTTTTCAGGAAGATCAGCCCTGAGCTAACATCCGTGCTAATCCTCCTCTTTTTTTGCTGAGGAAGACTGGCTCTGAGCTAACATCTATTGCCAATCCTCCTCCTTTTTTTTTTTTTCGCCAAAGCCCCACTAGATAGTTGTAGGTCATAGTTGCACATCCTTCTAGTTGCTGTATGTGGGACGCGGCCTCAGCATGGCTGGAGAAGCGGTGCATTGGTGCGCACCTGGGATCTGAACCGAGGCCACCGGTAGCGGAGCGCGCGCACTTAACCCCTAAGCCACGGGGCCGGCCCGGTAAAACTCTTATTTTGACACAGCCAAATTCTAACCCTCTGAGGATCTTTTGGTAAATCATGCTTAAAGCACCATGTCAAACTGCTGGGAAGTAGTTATGATTTTATTTTATTTATTTATTTTTTTGTGAGGAAGATCGGCCCTGAGCTAACATCTGCAATCCTCTTCTTTTTTACTGAGGAGGACTGGCCCTGGGCTAACATCCGTGCCCATCTTCCTCCACTTTATATGGGACGCCGCCCCAGCACGGCCAGACAAGCGGTGCGTTGGTGTGCGCCAGGGATCTGAACCGGCTTGCCGTAGCGGAGCGCGCGCACTTAACCGCTTGCGCCACCGGGCCAGCGCCAGTAGTTATAATTTTAAAAGTTTAAAGACTGTTACCAAAGTGTCTAAGATGACTATTTCCATGATATACGTGTTTAAGAAGGCATTCTCACCACTTTCCTTTAGTTTTCCATACAACAAGCATGCCATGACACCCTCCCACACAGAGCCATAGGGAAAAAGCAATATTTACAACTCCATTTACCTGTATTCAGTGAAATAGTCAGTAGAATTTGGACTAGGACAAGAAGTGGACAAGATTTATTTAATAATCAGTTTTATGTGCTTTTTAGTCATTCAGCTTTTTAAAGGATTTCTTTTAAAATGATTTCATATGTGGGCAATGGAATGTAGTTCAAGAGTAAATGATAGCCATAGATAAGCAACTGGTTATTGTTTCTTGGGCTGCTGAGACCTACTTTATGTTATCCAGTGCAATTCATCTGAGCGAGAACACACACATTTGACACATTGTGAAATGTATTGCTAAGAATGAATCTCAAGTTCGCTGCTTTTCAAACTGCAGTCCTGCAGGTTGTCCTGTAAGATGAAGGGCTCTTCATCAAAGCAGTGCATTGCTCTCAAGGAGAAGAAGGGAGCCAAAAACCACTAAAGGCACAGTGTTAGTGGACAAGTACAAAATCTTTATTGTATTATTTTCATCCACACTAGGGGAAAAGAAAAAGAGGAAAAAGTAGGCACCTCGGAGTGAATGATTATGTGGCCAGCAAAGAACATAGAGATCATCAAGGGAAAAAAGGACTCTTACTAGTTTTGAAATAAAATCGTCTTTGCTGTGGAGGCTGCCACTGCGGGGCTCTGAATAACAGCTGTGCACGAGGAGGCCCTGACAGAAGAAGAAAGGAAGGTATCCTGTAATCCTTCGGGACCTGCATGTTTCAGCAAAGAGAAGCCACAGGTTCACAGGGCTGCTAAGTGAACAAAAGGGTCGTAATCAAGAAGGATGGTGTATCAAGGGCTTCATCTGTATTCCTGTGAAGCACCTCTGCACAGGGCTGATCCTTTCATTCTAGCTGTCCTTTGGATGCACAACAATGGCTTGGGGCCACGCCAACTGAGGGACAATCTACTGCTCAGGCTGCCAAATCACATGGATTGGCAGTGTAAGAGTCTATTTATTTCATGCCTATAGATATGGACCCAGTCTCCCTAGCAATGTTAAGATAAAGATAGTCTCCTACTCAATACGGGAGGACCACATGCTTTCAAATAACCACTGCTCATTATGAGACCCCAAGAAAAATGACAGTTGAAAACTCAATAAGGAATTTTTTTTTTTTTTTTGGTGAGGAAGATCAGCCCTGAGCTAACATCCATGCCAATCCTCCTCTTTTTTGCTGAGGAAGACTGGCCCTGGGCTAACATCTGAGCCCATCTTCCTCTACTTTATATGGGATGCCACCGCAGCATGGCCTGACAAGCGGTGCATCGGTGTGCGCCCGGGCTCCGAACCCGGGCCGCCAGCAGCAGAGAGCAAGCACTTAACCACTATGCCATGGGGCCAGCGCCTTAATAAGGATTTTTAAATTTGCTTTTTTTTTGGTGAGGAAGATTAGCCCTGAGCTAACATCTGTTGCCAATCCTCCTCTTTTTGCAGAGGAAGATTGGCCCTGGGCCAATCTTCGATTGGCCATCCGTGCCCATCGTCCCGTACTTTTGATGTGGGACACTTACCACAGCATGGCTTGATAAGTGATGTGTAGGTCCGCACCCAGGATCCGAACCTGCAAACCCTGGGCTGCTGAAGCAGAGCGTATGCACTTAACTACTATGCCTTCGAGCCAGCCCACCTCAATTTGCTTTTTTAAGTTTTACATTCTGTTCTACGAAGAAAAAAATCTTCAAGTGTCATTATTGTACACTTGCCTATGATAAAGCAGGAGAAACTATTAGGAAGAAAATGATATTTTATTATGAGGAGAGTTAAGTCATAAATTATTTTTAATGATCTATTGAAAGAAAAATAGTGATTTCTTTCTTTCCACTCTCCCCCTCTCATCCCACCACCCTCCCCACCAAACAAAAACACCTCAAAGAGGAGATAAAAGAAGAAAAATGCTTTTATGTCTAGGAGTTGTCCACCCCTGGAAAAAACAACAGCACATGCATGAAAAGGTTATTTCTACATTTTGGGAAACCACAATGACAGGTAGACGATAGGAGCCTAGAGTCACTAAAAGATTAACTGTATGGTACTCTCGTCAAGTTGGGTTGTAGGCTTTATTTTCGAAGCCCCACTATGAGGTTAACGGCAAATCTATGCTTTGCTTTCTACAGGTTTTATTTTTTGCTTTCTTTTTCTTTTTTAAACTAAACTCCATCCCATTAAAAAAAACTGGTTTATTTCAAACAGCCTGTAAACATTTTATATCATGCTAAGGGAAACTTCCAACAACAGAAAACTATCAAAATGTTGCCAACGTTATGTAATCAACGATTTAACAACCTCAAAACGGAAATAATTGTAAACATGTATAAATCACAGTTCTGGGTTAAGGAGGACAGGGTGATAGTTTACAAAACAGCATTGTGTTTTAAAAACCTCTCACTCTTTCATTTCCATCCTTTTCCGTTTGGACTTGCACCTCAACCTCAGTTGCTAAGGAAGCAGCCACATTAGAAATCAAACTTCCTCTTTGTCAACTTTGGACAGCAGGTACTTCCCAAACGCATTTTCTCTTCCATCTTCTCATCCGGATTCTGGGGAGGGAAAGCATTCTAGTTCTATTTTTGACCATATTCTCTCCCTTTGTGTAATAGTAAATGATGTAACAAATTCAGAACTCCTACAGCAAAGGACTTTCCCTTCTTACAACGTTAAATACAGTTATGCATCGCTTCACAATGGGGATATGTTCTGAGAAATGTGCCGTTAGGCGATTTCGTCGTGCGAACATCACAGTGTATTTATACAAACCTAGATGGTACAGCCTACTACACACCTAGGCTACATGGATCTAATCTTATGGCACCACCATTATATATATGGTCCGTTGTTGACCGAAACATCATTGTGCATCGTGTGACTGTATATATAGATAGTCCATAAACTATAATTGTTAACATTATTTGCATAGAAAATTATTACAGGTTATTAGGGTATATATTAGAGAGAGAGATGGAAGGAGGAAGGGAAGGCAGGCTTAATAGCAATATTGTTTGCTGGTTATTAAATTACTATTACTACAGTGTTACTCTCTGTTCAGATCCCATGCTATGACATGTAATATAATATGGCTGTTGCTATGACAGATAATACGGCACCTAAAAGCAGTTTGGTTTGGCCACAGCCCACTCTGATGATCAAAAGTACAAAATGCAGAATGCTGTTTACTAGGAGGTAACAGCTAATTAATAACAACTCTTCTCACTAATGTTGCTCTTGACATCCGGGTCTATTCATGGTTGTGCATGATGATTCCTCTGCCCTGGATGAAGATACGCACTTGCCAATCAAACAAGTTTGCCATCCACTAAGATACTGCTTTAATGGCCACGTGGATGTGCCCCTCTAAAGAGAAGCTGGTCTTTTTGGTGGCCTCTCAGGGCTAGAAGTGGTCACAAGGGCCTCCCCGGCACCCCTTTCCCCTGTGCTCTCATCTCCCTGAGGCGACGTGTCCTGTAGGGTTAACACCTTCTCCTCACCAGGGAGCACCTCCATAGTACCCAAATCACCCTGACTTTTTTCCCTCCAGTGAGATCACCTCACACAAAAGGCACGGTTTTGCATGTTTTCTTTCACTAGAAAATGATTTCTCACCCGACCACAAGAGAAATTGTTTTTCAAGGCTGTTGGTCTCACTGGCGTCTACATTCCAACCAGTTGACAAACCCGAATATCAAGTCCATGCCACTAGTAACTCCCTCCCTGACATGGGTCCAGATTCAGCCTTCGAGAGGAGCTGCCTTCCTCTCTGGTGGGGAGGGAGGTCACTCTGGCTGCACATTCATGCGTGGGCATCTTCCTGGCACACACCTCGAGCTAAGCACATGTACAAGGTGGTGTGCTCAGGAAGAAATCTAACGAACTCAGTTTGTGGTCCCTCCATTTAGAGGGACAGATGTGCTTCAGCTGATAGACGATGGGGGACATCTGCACGAACCTCGAGCAAATCGTATTTGTTATGTAGCTCCTATTTTCTGGCATTCATTCACTTCATCCATTGCTTTCATTCAGGCCCTTCTGGGGCTCCTCTGTGCTGAGTGCTGTAGGGAAGGGAGTCAGGAGGCGGGCACGGCAGGTGGAATCACACACCAGCCCTGCCCTCAGGGGTTCGTGGTTGGATGGGGAGACAGATGTGTAACTATGGAGATGCGATGGACTGTGGAGATGTGACGAGGCGTGGATGGCAGTAACCCTGGCGCCTCCCGGAGGGGTGGAACGAATGTGACTCTCCCTGCCTCTTCTGCAGCCAGCTGCCACGAAAAGGCAAGAAATTCATCACAGTAGAAACCCGGGGAACCTAATCTGAAATTAATGAATGCTTGGAAGGAGAAAAAAAAATCTTTAAAAAAAGACACCTGATTTATGAAAAGGTGTTGAAAAGCAAGGGAGACTGTAATGTCTGCCAGAAGATACAGCCAATGAAAGCCCAGAGAACCCACACTGAGGATTTTTCTTCACCTGATGATATGATTATAAGAAAGTGACAGGGCCGGCCCCGTGGCTTAGTGGTTAAGTGCGCGCTCTGCTGCTGGTGGCCCGGGTTCGGATCCCGGGCACGCACCGACGCACCGCTTCTCCGGCCATGCTGAGGCCGCGTCCCACATACAGCAACTAGAAGGATGCGCAGCTGTGACATACAACTATCTACTGGGGCTTTGGGGGAAAAAAGGAGGAGGACTGGCAATAGATGTTAGCTCAGAGCCAGTCTTCCTCAGCAAAAAGAGGAGGATTAGCGTGGATGTTAGCTCAGGGCTGATCTTCCTCACAAAAAAACAAAAAAAAGGTTGGACTCCATACTCCTCTGCACTCCAAGAGGAGCCCCGCTAAGAAGCACCATCCAGGGCGTGGAAGAAGATGGAGCTCACCTGGGAAGAGGGGAATAAGGGCGGCCGGGGCCGGTGGCCTCTCACGTCCTCTACAGAGGTCCGCTGGGGGTAGCCTCCCTCTCCTTCTAGGCAAGGTTACCTTATGTGCCCCTGGATTGTGGAACAACTATTACACTAAATGAGAACATATTTTACAAACTGTGAAGGGCTCTACACGTGTGAAGCGTGCACCAGGCAGGGGAAAGAGCAATGTCCATTGTGCTGTAGTTCTCTGAAATAAGATGTCCACTTCTGCTGAACTAAAAAGAAAAAAAAAAATGGGGTATTGGTTTTCCATACCCTCAATCGAAGACAGTTGTCTTACACTGGAGATGACATAGTTGATTCTCAAAAAAAGAAAAAAAAAGGAATGTAAGTGGATGTAATGTATATATAATTAGAGATATTCCTTTTACAATATGGATATGGTCCAATTACAAATTCTCATCTAAATGTTGAGCTTCCTAGTAGCTTATGGGTCTCCTACTATTAAAAGCCTCATTTTGCATTATTTTTCAAGAAGATATCAATGGAACAGAGGCACAGGTAAGCCTAAATCAAGAGATACAGGTAGGTGTTTTTAAATTTTACCCTCACTGGAAAACACAGCAATAATATACTTAAAAATAGAATCTGAATGCCACTTAAGGACTAATTAGGGGAAAGGAAACACGAGATGGAAGTGGCGAGGCCCTTGGAAATTAGCCAGGCACGTAAGACATAGTTAGGTCACAATAAATTACAGGGCAGGGAACAAGAATCTTTTTTAAGTCTAGGTAGCTACTGACTGTGACTGGTAGAACAAGTATTTCTCTAACTCTAAAGAAATCAGAGTTATTTTTCATGTGAAAACATTTAAAACTGCCTTCCACATTGCTTGAGAGGCAGAGAGCTCACCACTACCATACTTTGGACTGCAGCAAGTTACAGGCAATGACGTCATTCACAATGGCTGAAGGCACATTATCTTCCTTCTACTCCATTCGTCACCCCCAGCTGCCCCAGCTGTCCTGGGTCCAAGATGCCCTTGGAAGCTGGAGTCCTGAGGGGCATCCAGCCTCCTGCTCCTCTGTCCCTTGGCCTCCCACAGTCCCCCCAGGAGAATTCACCCCAATCCCACCCGGTAATTCCCCCGGGCGAACCTGTTTCACATCACCCTCCTCTCTTCCAAATCTTGTCAAGTTATCCCCCTGGAAGTGCATGATACTCTCTCATTTATGAGTTTTCAAATTACTGTCATCATAGCCGATGAGTCACATGCAACCAGAAGACATTTTGATTTAAATGAACCCCCTCTCTGAGGCCCGTGGCACCAAGCTCCTCTCCTCCCAACTGCCATCACCGTCCTTACATTGTTCAGCCCATCGTACTTAAGGAAGACAAATAATAATTTTTAATATTACTATTTTCCCCAATTACTACTATTCTAACAATGTGGTTTTCTACCACTCCTCGTTGCAAATAGGTAATATTTTAACAATATTAGGGGTTATATAACTTTGGTAGCGTGGCCTGGAAACCGAACCACAATTTATAATATTATTTCTACAGCAAAATGTATTCTAAATGAATTTCATGAATTACAATCGGACTGTAAGCTGTAGACAATACTAAAAAAAACCCAACAACATAAAACCATAAAAGGAGCCCCTCTAAGGTTAGTCCATTCCCTACTGTTTACACAGTAAACATTCAATATACAGAAAGACAAAGCAAGCCAAAGGGCCTCATCAAATTTAATTCCAGATGGCATCTCTCTGCTGACACCAGGCACCTGGTCCAAATGTAATATTATCCTTAGCAGAGCGAGACGATGATGCAGATAAAGTCCTGATGTATTCCAATGCCAAATATTCATAAATGTTTTTGAATTTTCCATTTCACTATTTCATTAAGGCAAATGGCTGAGAACTCACTATTATAATACAGCATTTTTACACTTTGAAGGAAAAAAATGAATATTCATAGTATTTGCATTTAGGTAAAAATACAAAAAGCTTCCATTTACAGAGAAGGTAATGAAGTTGCCCCAGAAAGAGAGGGAGAGGGAGGGAGACAGGGAGGGAGGGAGGGAGAGAGATGGGAGAGGGAAGGAGAGAGATGAGAGAGCGAGGGAGCTCTGTTCAGATACTAAGTATTTATTGTAGCTCCCAATGTTATGCATAATTTGTATTCTCTCTTAGGCAAGCAATTTAAAACATTTTATTAAATCTATTAACAAATTAACATGACTGAAATGGAACTTATTATCTTCACTCCAAATCAGCTCTTTTAAAGTTTGGTGGCAACATCATCCACCGCATCCCACCATCCCATCAGTGGCCAAGTCCATTTAATTCTAGGTCATTTTTCTCTTTCGGCCCTCCCTCCCTGCCCCCAACCCTAATCTAGACCACCACCGTCTGTCTGGTGGCTACCACAAGAGCCTCTTAATTGGTTTCCCTGCCTCTGGTCTCGCCTCCCTCTAATTCATTAGCCACAGTGAAACCAAAATTATCTTTCAAATATGCAAATCCGAGCACACCACACCCTGGCTAAGAACACTTCAAAGTTCCCCACTGCTCTCAGGGTCAAGACCAAACTCCTTACTCTGACTGGGTTCTGCTCACCCTGCCACCTGCACCTCCTGTACCTTCCTGGTCCTGTTCCCTGTTCCAATCATACTGAGCATCTGTCACTCCTCACCTGGAACTCTCTTGCTTTCCAGGACAGGGACACACTATTCTCTTTAGGTCTCAGGTCTCAACTTGAACTGAAAGCTTCCCTGACGCTTAGGATGGGTTAAAGTTTCCTCTTATAAGATCCCACAGTAACCCTGTTCTTCCTCTATTTCAGCCCTGATCACATTCTTTGGTAAGTGCCTGCCTTACCTTTCCAGATAGATTGCTGCACATCCCAGCCTCAGTCCTTTTTCCTATTCCATCTTTAGTGACTAGCACTGTACCTGGGACACAGTAGATGTCCAAGAAATTCATTCGTTGAATGAACACCTTCATGAAGACACTCTTGCCCTCTGCGTTCCATATTCCCCATTATTTAACAGTGAAAACACTCCAAAACAGTATATTAAGCATCCAGGGAAGCAAGTTACAACTTTCAGCTCACTAAGCAGCCACCATACTTTTGTTTCAAAACACCCTGGTGTGTTACTGACAGAATTATCAACAAAACTGAGAAAGGCTTGGTCCCATTTATATGTCTAGACCAGAGAAGGAGTCAATGGTACATGTGGCAACCCTCCCCCAAACCCAAGTCAAACAGCAGCCTATAATTGAAAGAAAATTAAATTTAACCTATCATTTCAAAAAGCACATGTCACCTAAATCCTGGTAATGCAATAAAAAAAACACACACCAACAAGCAAATTCAGCCTTAAACGTCTTTTCCCCAAAGTGCAAAAAAAAAAAAAGAAAAAAGAAAAAAACAGCAGCAGTATTGCTGACACACATGCTGTGAAATCCAAGCATTTTCCAGCATCTGCCCTTTAGCATGCTTTGGCGTGCCCCTAACCCAGCTGGCTCTAGTTTAAGAAATCTCCTTAATACAAGTCATTGAATAATGGAAAGCAAGAAAAATCAGCTAGTCAAGAGTGCATAAAAATAAACAAGTGTAGGGCCAGCCCGGCGGCGCAAGCGGTTAAGTGCGTGCGCTCCGCTGCAGCAGCCCAGGGTGCGCCAGTTCAGATGCCGGGCGCGCACCGATGCACTGCTTGGCAAGCCATGCTGTGGCGGCGTCCCATATAAAGTGGAGGAAGATGGGCACGGATGTTAGCCCAGGGCCAGTCTTCCTCAGCAAAAACAGAGGAGGAATGGCAGATGTTAGCACAGGGCTGATCTCCTCACACACAGAAAATAAATAAATAAAAATAAACAAGTGTAGCACCAGCACAGCCGGCTCAAAGTTTAGCAATCCTACCTTACCTAGGAGTAGCACTTCATACTTTTCAAAGCATTTTTGAGTCCAGTCTCTGTTTGGTCTACACCTCCAAAAGAAGGTACGTAAACCCTTTATCCCCATTTGACAGTTGGGAAAGCTGAAGCCCACGGAGGTCAATTTCTTTGCTCAAGGTCATACAGCCAGTGGGTGCAGGGATGGAGGTCAAATCCAGGTGTCTTGACTGTCAGGAGTGGGTGTTCTTTGTCTCAACCATGCTGTGGTCAGCTTGCAGCACTGGTAGAAACTACTGCAGCAGAGGAG
Organism: Diceros bicornis minor; assembly: GCF_020826845.1. Taxonomy (NCBI): domain Eukaryota; kingdom Metazoa; phylum Chordata; class Mammalia; order Perissodactyla; family Rhinocerotidae; genus Diceros; species Diceros bicornis. The sequence continues at coordinate 49,787,679 of NC_080759.1, read as the reverse complement.
GTGGGGGAGCAGAGGGGAAGCCACAGGGACTCAGTGCACCTCTGAATGAGCTTGAACCGTTGCCCCTCTCCCTCTGCTCTTGCCCCTTTTCTCCAAGGTGGACACCAGGTTAAATGGAAGAAGTATGGTCAGAGTGGTAGAAAAGAGAATATTTTCTCCTCCAGTTCCTATAAATATCACTAGCTTTGTATTTCCCTAGAACACAGGCAACACCAAATATTCCCCTATGAGACTCTTCGTGAGCCATCAGTCAGAGGAGCCTGGGGCACCACTGAGAGGCTGAGTGACATGTCACAGCTATTCAATCTATTCATCTTTAAAGTGGGGAAGGTGACCTCCCCACCGTGTACGCCCTGTAGGGCAGGGCCTGGCACCTAGGAGGTACATTTTTTCTTCTCTTCCACATGTTCACCTGGGAAGTTGTGGGAAGCAAAACTTCTTGAGCATCATTAAACTCACTGAAAAAGGCCACTTTTCTCTGCCTTGAAACCTGAAAGGACAGGTAACCAACACAATCCTTTTCGTCCTTGCACTTATGCCTAACCCTACAAGGGGTATGTATTTGGCCCAAAACATGCTTACTGAAAAGAATCAAAGTCTTGAAACAGTTTTAGAGTATTACATTACGAAAAACTGAACTGATGTCTCAGCATTAAAAAAATAGTTTTAATAAAAGAAACCATTTGAAGGAGTTCCCCCACCATGTGGCTTTGAGAGAACTAGAATGCAGATTCCTGGTGGCAGAAGTCACTGGACAGTAAAACAGCATCAAGAGAGGGAATGTCCCCTGGGGCCAGGCACATGGACACATCCAACATGGTGCATGGGTAAACTGGAATAATTTTCTACAGAAGTGCAGGCCCACAGAGCAGAAAAGGTGCACATGTGTGAAAATATTTCTAGTATTAATCCAAAGTAATAATCAGACTGTACAAAGATTTCTGTACAAAAATATTTCAGAGCATTATTAATAACAGAATGAAACAGAAACAACCTGAACATCTAACCAGAGAGGATTCAATAAATTATCTGTGTGAGAGAATGCTAGGAAGCCAGTAATCTTCACGTTTTAGATGCATACTTAAAATCAAAGGAGATTGCCTATGATATAAAATGGAAAGAGGTTACAATTTGGTTTTAAAATATATGCATAGAAAATAGATGAGAAGGGGCCGGCCTGGTGGCTTAGCGGTTAAGTGCACGAGCTCTGCTGCTGGCGGCCCGGGTTCAGATCCCAGGTGTGCACTGACACACCGCTTCTCCAGCCATGATGAGGCCGTCTCCCACATACAGCAACTAGAAGGATGTGCAGCTATGACATACAACAATCTACTGGGGCTTTGGGGCAAAAATAAATAAATAAAATAAAAAAAAAAAAGAAAAGAGATGAGAAGAACATGCATTCAAATAAGATACAGCCATAAACTAGGTAGTGGGTTTGCATACGATTCTTATTTTCTTCTTGATACTTTTATTTATTTTCCTTCTTTTTATAATGAAAATGAATATCTATAACTAGAATGAAATTAATGTTTTTTTAAAAAGAGAGATCATCTTCAAAAGCCATAGGCTTTCTCAATAGCTTATGATGTTAATTAAAATTTTTTATTTTGATAAAATATATATAAAATAAAATTTATCATTTTTACCATTTTTAAGCATACAGTTCAGTGGCATTAAGTACATATTCATGATTGTGCAACTATCACCACCATCCATCTCTAGAACTTTGTCATCCCAAACTGAAACTCTGTACCCACTAAACAACAATTTTCCATTCTCCCCTCCCCCTAAATCCTGGCAACCACCATTCTACCTTCTGTGTCTATTAATTTGACTATTCTAGGTACCTCACATAAGTGGAATCATAAAATAGTTGCCCTTTTATGTCTGGCTTATTTCACTTAGCATGACGTCTTCAAGGTTCATCTATGCTGTCCCATACTTCATAATTTCATTCCTTTTTAAGGCTGTATCATATTTCATTATCTGTATATACCACATTTTGTTTTATGATGTTAGTTTTTTTAAGCAGACTTTGAGTTTTAAGCATGCCTGAACATCAAAATGATCAGCAGTTCATATAATTGAAGGATAAATATCATTTGAACAATTAAAAAAACCAAATAGTACAAATTAAGGGAAAAAGTTATTTTACACAGAAAGCCACACTCTCCACCTACCTAAAATCCACAATACTGAGCCATATTTTGCAACAAGAAAGAATAACAGTGCTATACACTGTAATAACAATGAATGGTCCCAAACTCAGTTATCCAGGACCAAATACATGTGTGCCATTTTGCATAAGCAATTAAAAAGGCTCGCCATAGCAATCAGAATAGTGGTTGCCTCTGGGGAAGGGGCAGCAGGGAACATTCTGGGCTGATGGAAATGTTCCATATCTTGACTGGGGTCTGGGTTACACATAGGTATGCATCTGCCATTTGTCAAAACTTATGGACCTGTACGTGTAAGATGTGTACATTTCACTGTATGTAAGTTATATCTGCATTTTTAAAAAGGCATTAAAAACAGGCTCACCAGCTCCCCCTCAGAAAGAAGACATCTTAAGCCTAAAAGGAATTAGAGTAAATAAGAATTTTAGAAAAATGAAAGTGGTTCTGCAGCTCAACTATTGATGCTCACGGCCACTGCTTTAGGGCCCTAGTGGGTCTCTACTGTCCCTGGAACTAAGTCTGGTCAAGACATGGTGGACTAACTACCACCAATGTTAGCTGGGGAACCTACTCAAGTCTGGTAAACAGCCCAACAGGTGTGAGGCCCAGGTGGCGTAACACCAAAAGGTGCGTGCCTCTGTGTGGGAGTAGGAAGGAGGCACATCCTGACTGCTTGTCTCCAGGTGATGCAATGCAGCACCTGCAAAGGGAGGGGATAAGAACCACAACCCAAGAAGAAACAAGGTCTCCGAGAGCGCCAGGGACCCACATTCTATGTGAAGCCTGGAGCCTCTGATTCCCTTATTTTGGATCAGGCCGGCTGCGGAGTGTCTTTCCAGCTGCTTTGGCGCTGGACTTGGATAGAATCATGAAGAGGTGAAAGTCAACTCTTTCTTAAGTGTGGTTATTTGTTACTCTCCTCTGTGCAGTTTGTCTTTATAACATGTCAAGTTTAGGCCACACATCGTGGGAGGTCTTGGCGTCCCAGCCATGGTAATTTCCTGCCAAACCATTTAAAGCACTCAGACAATTTTTTTGTAATCTGCTATTTTAGATTCTCCACACTACCATTCCCCTCTATTAAAATGCATAACCCAGTGGCCAACAGATCTTTGGGTTGTTTATGGAGCAGCATTCAAGAGCATACAGACTTCTTATCGTCCTAAAAGCAGCTTTGAAAACAAAACAGCCACACCTAAGCCAAACGAGCAAATTAGATAATGAGAGTCAGGGACTCAAAGACTTCCTTAGACTTAATGTGACATTTTTAGAACACTGAGCAGGAATTCTGAAAGGCTGATTGATGTGGACTCAGTATCCTTTAGTTAAGACGATAACTGGAGTGACCAGCTCTCATAGCATAAATGCTCTCACAGGACTACCGAACCCGAAAGCTTCCCGCCCCAAGCCAGTCCTCTTTGGGTCTTCCATAATGTAAGTTACCTTTAACTCTCACATCCTAGGAAGATTACGGCCACAAAACCATCATCTGCCCCTTCCTGTTCTTGGCTCATCTTGCTCCCCAGAAAAAGTCTCATTCACCTGCCGGTAGACATTCTACTTTCCAGCTATTTAATTCCAACTACATGTCTCGAGGAGCCTCAGCCTCACCTTTCAAGTCACCTTTGAAAAGTCTTACCCAGGAATTCCCACTTTTGCTTTTAATTTCCTCCCAGCCTGGAGTCAGAGGTCCCCACCACCAGCCGTAGTCTCCATCCAGGTGGGATGATGATGGGCAAACTGCAGACACCGATGAGGCGTAGGAAGTAAGCTGGTGAACGGGGGTGTTTGGACGTGTATGGGGCGCACGCCTCTTGTCTCCTTTAGCTGGAGGATAAGGAGCCACATCCACATAGCCCCTCCTCCACCCCTGAGGTTGGGGACACTGATGTTGACCCATGTTAGTAAGAGGAATGCCAATTCATCCCGACACACCCATCTGAACAGAAAGGCCATCCTCTAACAGTGCCAGAGGTGTCAGACTCATGGAAAGCCTCCCCAATCTCATGATATCAAAATACCATAAAAAAGTCTAAAAACCAGCTAGGACCTGTGAGCTAATGTAAACCAAAATGTAGTCACCCAACTGGAAACAAAGCTGGTCCCTATATCCCTATGGACCCTGTGGCATTTCCTGAACCAGATGTGCTGGCTGTTTTTTGATAACTCTTTACCTAGGGGAATAAATATCCTTTGCCCTGACAAATAACCAAGTTATTTCCCTTCCCAGGATGGACTTCGAAAACATTTTTGGTGTGAAGAAGCAACCATGTGGGGGAACCAGTAAGTTGTGAAGTACAAGATCTTCTAATTGTACTGAGATAACTACTAGGTGTTGTCTTTGAAACTGTAAGCTCATCTGTTCTCATAGCATCGTGAGTGGTATTTGACTATTCAGTGGTATCTGAATAGGAGCTGAATGATCCCAAAGCCAGAGAAATAGCAAAAACAAAAAAACAAAATCTGGGTTTGTGTGGCTTGATATAAAGTCTGCTAATTTACCTATCTTAGGACTCTGACTTCATCTTTGCAAGTGAGTGCTATCCACTCTGATGATGAGCATTTAGAGAGATGGAGACAGGGCTACAACCCCAGATGAGAAGAACCACGTCTAAACAGCTTGCTGTTTCATGGCCATGACCGCAGACTTACCGCTCTACTGCAATTACCAAGCACCTTGCTGGGTGTTATCATAAACTGCACTGTGCAATTACACATTTTGCTCTGTGCGGCTCTGACTGCAAAAGTGTTTCATGTATGTTTTCTTAACCAGGATCTAAGCAATTTGAGCTTGGGGGCTGTGTCAAATACGGCAAAGCTTCCTTGTTCAAAGGTCATTTACCTGACATTGACTCTAGAATCTCTAGAACAGAAATGAAATCAGAACAGGGCACGAAAGCAGATGTCACAAAGTGTATATACTTTTTCCCAAAGGAGGCCTCTAAAATGATTTATTCTGCATTTTTCACGGAATTCTAACAAATTTTAGTTTCTGGGGCCCAGAGCAGATTCAAAGCAGAAAATTAAAAAGCAAGTACTCAGCAAGTATTAGCTATTTTTATTAATTATTATTTTATTATTTTTATTTTATTGGTCAGTGCCAAACTCTTTGTTGGGTATTCTGAATACCACCTGTCAGTGGATATCTCTGATCGCCCAGCACATTCACAAGCCACCAAAAAACGTGACATTATGTGTTGCATACTATATTTAATAAGGTAGAGAAATATACAATATAGATTTCCAGCGACAATAATTCTCATACAAAAAAAGAAAAAGAAAACCGATGATTTGCATTGTAAAGGATAAGCTTCAGTTATCAAGAAAATGCACTCATACAGGTAGCTTGTATCCAGATAATGCTGCATAAAACAGAGTTTTCTATATTTCTATTGCATCTTCACAGCAACTAATAGAGTCACAGGTGTTAAAAAATACCAGATTGATTTTTTACATGTAGACATCACCCAAGTCACTCTGGTATGAGTTTAATGAGGTTTATTTATTCCAACTCACATAGGACATTAAAAGAATGATTTTCCATCCATGATCTCTTGTCCTCCCATGAACAATCTGCCCCACTGCCCCAAATCAGGCAAGGGAGAGTGAAGAGACACGGAAACCAAACGACTGACCACTGATACAAAACTGGCTTGTCACATCTGAAAAGTGAGACGGCACCATAAATGTGTTACTCGGTACCCTTTAAAAATTGCTTTTAGAGAAGCTGACCTGTTACTAGAAAGAGATTTAGATATTGTCTTGATGCATGAAGTATTTGATTATCTTTTGAAGGATATGATACTTGGAAAGAAGTATTCTGACCAAGTAGTAGTTAGGTTGGTCATGAAACCACCTCAATAAATAAATGAGTGAAGAAACCAACCGCGGGATTAGACCTTCGTGGCTTTAGAAATAATCTGCTTACCTAAGTGCACTGAAAGAGAGGTGCTTTAAACGGAGATGTGCATCTAAAGAGAACTGGAAATACGGTGGAAAAGTGGCATCAACTGGACTAAGGAGGTCACAGTGTCCTTGACTAAATATGGACTGCCAGAAAAGAGTGACCTCATTTTCTATGTATGAACGAGAAACTGAAATAGGCACCCAATTATGCCAAGCATAAAGCCCAAGGCAGTCAAAGAAAACACACAATCTACTTATGACACCAAGATGCTCACTGAAAGTTTATATCGCAAAAAAAAACCTCACCATTTAAACAATAGGGGAATATACAGCAAAGGGAATTGCAGCATGCTCATATAATCAAATACTACACTGCTATTTAAAATCAGACAAATACTTTTAAGTGGTATGGGAAAAAATACCTCTGTGTTCTATGACACATACACACACACGTGTGTGTGTGTATATATATCTTCTCAATTATGTTTAAAAAACGTTGGCAGGAGATATACAAAATGTTAATGGAGTTTTTTCTTCAGAATGGAATTAGAGATATTTTTACTTTTTTTTTTTGGTGAGGAAGATTTGCCCTGAGCTAACATCTGTTGGCAATCTTCCTCCTTTTTTTTTTGCTTGGGGAAGATTAGCCCTGGGCTAACATCTGTGCCAGTCTTCCTCTATTTTGTATGTGGGATGCCTCCCTAGCATGGCTGATGAGTGGTGTAGCTCCTTGCCCGGGATCGGACCCCTGAACCTGGGCTGCTCAAGCAGAGTGCGCAGAACTTGAACCACCCGGCCACAGGGCCGGCCCCTAGAGGTATTTTTACTTCTTTCTTCCATTTTAATCCTTAACCAAACTTTAAACAGTTTGCATACATTACTTTTATAATTAGAAAAAAAACACGTTATTTTGAAATTTATTCCATTAATATAAAACAGATTGGAGGGAAAAAAAGTGTCCCCCCTACGGTTACTTAGAAACTTAGCTTGGGATTGACATTTCTGTCTTGAAGTATTTTGGAAAGTGGAACATACAATGGACACTTTATTATTACTTAAAGCAGGCTCTGCCTGGGGAGGTCTCTTCCATCATTTAGTGACCTTGATGAAGAGTCCTTCCCAACAGTGGCCAGCGCCATACACTACATTCACCCTTTCTTATTCTTGTACCTCCTAGTCTAACGAAGACTTTTTGGGGGGCGGGTGGGAAGGAGGGGTGCATTTCTCTACTTAGTAGACAGGAAGAACATTTATTAAGCTATTTTTCCTGGGCTTCTTTTTTTCCATTTTGTGATATTAGTAATTTGAGACCCTCTTATACTGTGGAAGCCTAACTCCAGGTTTCCTAAGTCAGAAAGGGCTTTCCTAAATTACAAAGAGGGGCTGGGAAGCATTTCAACATTCCTATTACACATCTTACTCCAGTAATTCTAACAATCCATATGCAAAACTCTTCAGTAGCAAACATCTTGGGTCTTTGAATTATCATATTGGACCCAACCAAATTCAGTGAATCATTCAGGACTATTTGAAATACCTAGTTATCATTTGAATGTGAAAGCTGGGTTACCTGGCACTAAGCAGAATGCATTTCTCCTTAAGAGAGAACAATTTCAACTTTCTTTTCTCTTTTAAAGTCTTTATAGCACCATTGTCCTTAACATTTTAAGTGTCACGAAGTACCTTAAAAAAAGGTACTGATTTATTTTACATAATTTGGTGACTTTGGCTTTTAAGGAATGCAGGAGCTTTGTAACAAGTTTAGTTTTAAACAGAAATAACAGTCCTTTGAACATGGGGCGGTCAAATGGACATTTGCAGATACTTTTGAAGAAATACATTGTTCAAAATCTGTCTTAGCATCCTCCTTCTTTCCTTAGCAATCTGTATTGCTCTAACGAAAAAGAGTAAGTGATTTCTAAATAATTTTACTGTGAAGTATCAGTTATTTCTCATCTTTTTTCCTCCCATTGACCAAAGGTTGTGCTAACCTTGTCAAAATAAGATACTGTGTTGATTTAATTAATTATCTGGATCATTCAGCTCTTTGTACATGAACTTGGTCACCATCTCCCTTTCCTGGGAGCCCTGTTATGATTGTCCTATATCTGTTGAGTCTTTAGAATTCAAAATATGACAGCTAAGATTAAATCAAAACCTAGGCTGGGAATCAGAAGAGCCAGAACTTATTCCTATGTTTCTAAGAACTCCTGGGCGGATCTCAGTGCACAAGCTTGACCGCAGGAGGCAGAGAGCAGAATGGCTAAGGGCCAGGTGGATCTGGGCCCGAACCCTGGCTCTGCTCTGTACAGCCTGTGTGATCTTGGGCAAGGGACTTAACGTGCCTAGGCCTCTGACTCTTTCCTCATATATAACATGTGCTGAGATGTTACAAGCTCATACTAAGTGCTCAATGAATAGAAGCAATTAACATTTTTGATTCTCAATCTGTAAAAATACAGATAAAATGATAATTCCACATGTACTGCAATTATCATTAAGTGTTCTACAGAACTATAGGGTTCTATAAATATTGTTTTAGTTTCTGCAATAATGGATGTATTCTCATTCTTTTCTATATTGCCCATATTTAATATTAAAAAGCAATCATTCTATTCCATATAAATTTTTTTTTTCAGTGTAGAATTCAACTCCCCTGCCCCCTCAAATTACTGCCACCACCAACACTGAAAAATGTGATAATAGGTTCTGCTAGTTTTGTCAGAATAAATACTCCATAATATTTGGGTTTCCTCCCTGACTGAGCTATAAAATTACAGGAGGTCTATATATAACAGATAATGTTCACAGAGAATATCAAGAGGCTCTGGATGGACTGTTGCAGGCTTCTTCACAGCCCCATCCCCCCTTGCACTAATAGCTCTGAGATAATTAATGTGTAATTCCTTTTCAGTCACATGTGTGCTGCTTACTCAAATTTCAGTGGAATCTTCTATGTAGCTGGATTTCCATTTTAAAAGTTCTCTGCATATTTTCTACAGAAACAACAAACTGTGATCTTTACAATCATAAAAAAAACCCTCATTTCAGAAAGATTTAAAATGACTTTATTATCCTTTTGTTCTTGACACATCAGAGACATAAAAGCTAATGAGATACTTTATTTTTTAATTTTGCATGTCTTGATCATCTCGAAAGCATGCAAACTGGGGGCTGTTTTGATCTTGTCCTCCTAGGCCATCTCCCTGTGTTAGGATTAGTCAATTACTGAAATATGAATCATTGTGCACTCACTGCAAGGTGTCATACACCTGCCCACTCTGAAAGAATGGTGGAGACCTACATGTGTCCGCCTGTCTAGGACTCAGTAAAAATTCATGCCAAGAGCTGCATATTTTCAGAAGTCTAATGTAGACCTACTTTTGCAAATAGGTTCATTTCTCCTCCTAGCAGTTGGGGTAAAGTGGTCTTCTATTCATTACCCACACAGGATCAGGTAGCTCACTGTCAATCTTTCCCTCCAGTTTAATACTAAGAAAAAGTAAGTTCTGTTCTTCTCACCCTGAACCATTTTGCAAAACAACTATCATCTGATACAAGAAGGCAAAGCAAGGTTTTGAAAACCTGTCAATTTCTTCCCCCCATCTCTCCACCCCTAACTCCGATACAATATCTCCACCATCAGGCAGCCTATAACTTCATAAGTACACTGGTGTTTAAAGGATAAGAACCTCAAACAAGACTTGTTGATAAAACTTGCTTCTGTGCAAAAAGACAACTCTTCTAGTACTTTGCTTACATCAGCTATAATACTGACGTTAGCAAAGTCTTAAGGATGAGTTTGAATTATTAGACCCACTAGGATAAACCATCTGTATAGCTGTCTCTTATGTCTAGCCTCCCTTTTGTAACCTCAGGAGATCCTTTCCCTTACACTAAAATCAAATCCTTAGTTATATCAGCCTTGTACTAAATCAAGCAAATGAGAGCCAATACAGTGGTATGCTTCAGGCCATTTAATTAAGACAAAGAACACTCTTATTTCCTCCAGTTATCGCTATATAATTCAAACACACACACACACACACACACACACACACACACACACACACACTACAGCTCAGGGAGATCAGGTGATTAGCCTGGGCTTTCTGACAACCTCTGGGGCAGCTCCAAGAAGATAAGCCTTAAAATAGTGAAAGGTTCAGGTGAACACACAGCGCTTGACTCATCTAAAATGTACAATATAGTTAATTCAGGTCTAAAAACCTTTCCACAGATGATAGGAAATGCCCAAAGTCACCAGTTAATCATGCAAGAAGGGAAGGTGGGCGGGAAGGAGGTGGAGCAGCAGAGAAGCCCTTCGAGGGCACTGGTGAAATACTGGCAGGAGAGGAGTGGCAACAGAAAAGCTAAAATATTTCAACAAAGGAAATTAGTCGTCTTACTAGCTAGACAAAGGTCTCCAGAGACTATGCTATGTGGTGAATACTTATCGGCAATAAAATTCCAAGTAAAAAGTAGCTTACCATGTGGGCTAAGTATTAGGGAGTTTAGAGAGTTGCAATCAATCAAAAGTTCTGAGCACAGAGAGACAAATCCAGGCAGATATTCATCAACTGGAAGAGTCAAACCTCCTTCTGAAAAACTGTTTGGTTTTTTAATACTAAAAGTGCATCAAAATAGGTGCATTTTCTATATAAACATCCTATTAAGTCTCTTGACTTAAAGGAAAAGAAAAGAAACAAAGTACTACAACACCAGGAGTGTTGCTCACCACACGCCCTGGCCAGTTTCCACACCTGCCCATCAAGGTGGCGTGCTGCTGCCCCCTCCCCCCATCCTCTTCCTGCCCTTAAAATGCAACTGCATCCCGCTGGAAGCCCTGCGAAAACGGTCCCCAGAGGCAAAGTGCAGAGCACCAATGCCCCGCTGCTGGAGAGTCTGCAGCGCTAGATTTGCAATGACGCCACATGGGGAGAAATGGGGAAAAACATGAAAAAGAAACAACCACGAGAAGGCAACAAACAAAAATGTGCTCCTCTTCTTCAGTGATCCAAGACAAAAGAGACCCCAAACTAGAGATGGCCAATGGTCGGCTTATCGGGACACATTTGGACACCCCTAATCCATACCTGGGCTAAAAAAAAAAATGGAATTACCTGGGAAATCAACTTGGACACATTGTAATACAAAATCTCCCCATCATCACCATCACCATCACCACCAACCACGGACAAACACCCAGCACTTGAGCTATTAGAAACATTTTACTTACCGACCTGAGGTTTACATAATAACAAATTACATAATACTCCTGCTGTGCACTAAATACCCTTCTATAGGTGCAGCTGCAAACCCTCTGGTCTTTTAACATTTTCCAGAGAGAGCTGGAAAAGTCTGCTGAATAACTGGGGGGTGGGGGGAAAGGAAGTGCTGGAAACTCATCCTTGACAAGCTGCAAACCCAACCAAATGTTCCAGGATAAAAAGGGACTCGGAGCAGGTGACTCCCCTCTGCACCCATCCCCTGGCGCCCGGGTGTCTAAGGCCAAGGCAGAGCGAGCGGGGCGCATGGGGCGCGGGGTGGCGCTGCCCGGGCCGGGCTGGGGGTGCGGCCGGGGCTTACCTGCTCCCCGAAGTCGATGGCTATGTTGGTGATGCCCAGGGGCACCAGGAACCGGATCAGGGGCCAGTAGTGCGTGAGCGCCGGGAATTTCACCATAGTCCCCGCCGTGGGCTGACCCCACACACATCTGCCGCCGCGAGGGGACTCTGCCGGGAGGCGTGGGGCGAGCGGGCCGAGCGCGGGCGCGGGCGGACGGAGGCCGGGTCCGGCGGGGCCTCGGGGCGGCGGCGGCGGCTCCTCCTCGCGGCTCCGGCGCCCTCTCCAAGCGCGGCTGCTCTAGCAGGAGATCCGCAAGCTCAAGTCCATCCCTGCTGCCCTCCCACACAACAAAGATCTGCCGGGAAAAAAAAGAGGAGGGACGGCGGCGGCGGCGGCGGCGGCGGCGGCAGAGGGTTCTGCTGACAGCGGCTCCATTATAAGCGCTCCGGGCCCGGAAATAAATAAATAACCGCGCGCACGAGGCGCCGCCGCCGCCGCCGCCGCCGCCGCGCGGAGGAAATCAGGGGCGGGCGCGGAGGCGCGGACACCGCCGGCGGCCCGGGGGGCGGGCGGCGGGCTGGAGAGGGGCCGGGTCGGCCCTGGCGGGCGGCGCCCTCCCTCCCTCCCTCCACCGCCGCCTGCGCTCGGCGCGGCCGGCGGGGGCGCTGTGCACGCACAGGCCGCGGGGCCGCCGCCGCTCCGCCGCGTCCGGGGGCGCGCGGGCTGGGACTCGCCGCGGTCCCTGGCCGGCCAAGGGGCGGCGGCGCGAGCCTGCGGGGGAAGCTGGGCGGAGGGCGGTGCGTGGCCCGGAGCCTAAGGGCGCGGCGTGGGGAGGCCGAGGGGCGGGGTCACCGAGCCATCCGGAGGCCCCGGGGCCGCCCGGGCGCTGCGGGGAAGTCCGGGGAAGGGCCAGGGCTTGCGGAAGACAGGCAGCCGGGGCAGGCGACCCGAGCGCGGACGCGCAGCGGGGATCGGGGCGCACAGGGACCGGGAGGGAGCGGGTGTGGGACGCCCCGTGCCCCACCCCGGCGGGCGCCTCGCGGGCCGGGTCCCCCGGTGGCCGCGTCGAGGCGGGCGGGGACGTGCGGAGGAGGCAGCTCCGAACCCGGGCTGGGGGCCTGCTTCGGGCCCACCTGGGGAACTCGGGGCTCGAGGGGGATGGAGGTACCGCTCTGGGCGGGCGCGAGAGACCGAGAAAAGGTCGCCGCGAAGGGAGCATCTCTCTCAGGGTGTCCAGGGGCGACGGTGACCCGCGTCCCCGAGGGAGAATGCGCAGAGGGCCGCAGGGACCGGTCCCTGCAGGCGCCGAGGCGGGGCCGGCCGCCTTTTCGAGCGCTCGGATCTGTCTCCAACACGGTTTGCTAACAGTGAGCTGAGATTCTCTTCAGTGCACCCCTGTTGTAAAAAAACAAACAAAACAACCTGAAAAGTCTATCTCTTTTAGATAAACCAGGGGAAAGAAAGAAAAATCTGTTTTATAATACTGTACCCAGTGATTTCAGCATAAATAATAGCTGTGCGGACTGTTTTACCTAAAACTTAACAGTATGCAAAGCCTGCATCCATCTCTGCGCTCAGCGCACAAGGACAGAGAGTTGAGGTCTCCGGGAGTGAAAAGCGCCTCACGGAGGCAGGGGATATATGGGAAATCTCTCTACCTTCTGCTCAGAAGGACCTGTGTTTGGTTTAATGCGCTGCTGTTGCCCTCTTGAAATTCGTAATTTTTAGAGGGGCCGGGCAAATTGTGTAGCCTGTCCTGCTTATATTATTTTGCTCTCCCTCCTCACACACGCATCTTTTAAAGTTTGCTTAGCATATTAAAGTAATTTATTATTAAAAGTCATAACGTAATTTTGCACCTAAAAATGAGCCTTTTACTTCGCATTTATCTTTGTGAAGCTTGTGTTCATAGTGAGCTTGAGACCCCCAACGTCGTGGTTTCACGTATTACACAATTATTTGAATTTTTATGTATTATTATTATAATTATTTGAAAGTATTAAATGTTTCCCATATTTTATGCCTTTAAAGAGACCTTTTAAAATTCTACACAGTCTGAACAAGGCCTTGAGAAATAGGCTAATTTACCTTGTAGCTCTGATGTAACCTCAAATTGCATCCCATATAATTAAAATGAAATTTTAGTAATTATTTTTTTGTGTTAAAGGTGTCGGATAATATTATTTAAAAGACGTCTCAGCAAAACAGGAAGTTCTTGTGTACAGGACTCTCCTCAATAGCAAGTTCCTGAAAGGTGTGTTTTAATATAGTCAAATCTAACTTTAAATACACCGAGAGCTTGTTATTTAAAGGAATGGTCTGGGAAGGAGCTCTTTTCTTAAGCAAATATCACCTTATGGTTTATCCATTCTGTTAGTCTAGGTTTCCGTGGCTCATTTTACTTAAAGCAATCTAATTTTGCTGACCTTTGTCTAGAATGTGGGGTTGATGAGGTCCTGGATCAATCCTTATCAAGTCCAGCGTGCTTTGGTTGGTCCCTGGAGGAGGACCCGCCACATGGCTGCTACTGATTGATGGAAACACACACCTTCAGTCTTAAGGAGGAATGCTGAGAAAGTTCTGGTGAATCAATGCAAGGTCATCATCCTTGTTTGGGTATTCTAAAAGTATTTTTTTGATGAGTGATTTAATAGTGTGATCTTTGATTATGGCAAAGAGCCCTTTTTAGATTTGAAAGGCCTCTGAATTTCCATCACATGATGGCAACGTGGAAGTGAACTTCATAAATGACCAGCAATATACTATTCTGATGCCTGAAATTATTAACTCCAGTTTTTGAAGAAGCTAATGCAAAAAGAGAAACTGAAAGTTACGTACAGTCTGATTTACTTTTGTACTGGAATTGATCTTAAATGATTATGTTCAAGTTACCCCCAAGGAACATCTGCTGCAAAGAAAAGAATGAAAGATCATGTTTAAGATCATCCAGTTCTAGAACTCTATAACTCAGATTTCCTTGACTTGAGGAGCCCAGTGGCATCAGATTGGATTGTAGCAATGGACACGGTCTGGAAGCAGATGCCAGGAAGGTTTGTGTGGCACTGACTTTATGGAGTTATCTACACTGGTCACACATAATTATCCTATATCACGTATTTAGTATAACCAACTTATTAAACAAATAGTTTCGATGGAAGATTTGGCCCTGGCTATTGGTGTCTAGTTTTGAAATGAGTAGTAAACTCCCCAAAATAGAGTAGACTAGATATTAATTCAACCTTTATGATTCTACATCTGGACCTAGCGCAATTTTACTACATGGCTCATTGGGGATGTGGTGAGGGGAAGCCTCTGATTCTAGACTATTTAACTGTGTTCATATAAATATTGTTCTATTTGATGAAGCCATGATTTCTGCCCAAGCTTCCAGAGAGCAGAAAGAAAAGTTGTTTTCTTTCCCCCAACTGCAAGTTTTGCTTTTGCCATTTGAATCTCTGTGTCATTCCGGCGCAAAGCCCAGTTATAATTTGCCTGGGCCAATTATCAAAGCCAGTTTTTATTCTCTCAGCACATCCCAACAGTTGGAGGTAGGAGGTGAGTGGCATGGATAAATTATCCTGAAATTGAACATTTGCTGTAGATAAGCTAGAATTAGCTAGTTCAATTCTGCCAAGAGTTATAGTTCTCACTTTTAATGACTTATCTAATAGTATTTTTAAAGGGACCACACAGATGCTTCAAAATGTTGTGCTGTAAAGAGGAATGGGGACGATATCTGCATACTGACATGGAATGATCTGCAGAAAATTTTAGTAAATGAAAAAATCAAGGTGCCAAATTGCTAAATGGTATGTAATTTGGGGAGTAAAATGGGAAAAAATATGAATATGGTTCTGTGTGCACGTGTTTGCTTATCTTTCTGAAAAGACACACTGGACATATAAACCAAAAATTAATCAAATATTTATCTAGGGGGAAGAAAGAGAACACGGTGGACTAGGGATGGAAGAAGGGCTTCTCTGAATGTCCCTTGTTATCTAATTTTGTCTTTGGAAACATTCATGTTTTACATGTTGAAAGCATAAAGTTAAATCGAAAGAAAACAATTACACACAGCAGACTGTCTGTAAAAATGTGTGACTGAAAAAAAATGTGTATTTTTTTCCTGTTTATTCCTCTTTTATTCTGAGAAAAGGATTTGAGGCAGCTTTAATCAGAGCACAGATATATGCCTTATGCACTTTTATAAATTTTGATTTTTCTATAATTGCTAGACAATAAAATATCAGGGGATCCTCTTGCCAGATCAATTGTGTAACCTGATGGCATTGTATATTGATAACTTTTAACTCACTCCTACATCTGAAAAGTGACCTAAAAAACAAAAGTAAGTTTTGGGATGGATCTACTCATGCCACTCAAAAATACCACCACCACCTGGCTTGCAGGATTCTAGAAGAAATGTACTTTATATAGGTGAGCATTTGATGGTTTGCTGACCTATATTTGGCTCATTATAGCGAACACATGTAATTTATCCTGGCTCTGCAAACCTTAGGTCTGGCAATTCTTAATGAATCGAATGGAATGAGAGATGTAACTGAGATTAAAATGTAGCTACTTTTCCTTCCCCTTTTTCCTCTCTTTCTTCAACTTCTGCTTTTGCTTGTTTTATTTAAATGACCGGAATAACATAAAATGCCTGTAATTGAAAATATTTAATAAAGCTTAAATTTTTTTATTGCTACCTATTCAAGATCTTTTTTTTAAAGCTCTTTTATTTATTTATTTATTTAATTTTATTTTCTATTTTTTCCTGAGGAAGATTCACCCTGAGCTAATATCTGCTGCCAATCTTCCTCTTTTTGTATGTGAGCCGCCACCACAGCATGGCCACTGACAGATGAGTGGCGTAGGTCCATGCCTGGGAACTGAACCTAGGCCATCGGCGTGGAGTATGCCAAACTTAACCACTAGACCATGGGGCTGGCCCTAAAGCCCTTTTAAAATATCATGTCCTTCACAAAGATTTCATGTATAATTCTAGTTCACTTTGACATTTTCTCTTCCATTTTATATTGTGGCAATCAGAGTCAGGGCTGCATTAGTCTCTATTTCTAGGATATAAGTCTGATATCTACCACAAAATATTAAATTTCCTGAGGTTGGGAACTATTTAAAATACTATTACATCTCCTTTCACCCCTACTTCTCACCTCCACTCCCAGGACAATAATAGACACTAAATACAGTCATGTGTCGATTAACGATGGGGATACGTTCTGAGAAATGCATTGTTAGGTGATTTTGTAGTTGTGTGAACATCAGAGAATGTACTAACACAAACTTAGATGGTATAGCCTACTACACACCTGGGCTACATGGCACTAACCCTATGGGACCACCATTGTGCTCCGTCGTTGACCGAGATGTCGTTACATGGCGTGTGACTATGATATGTTTTGAATTGATTTTTCCATAAGGTTTTTATGTTTAATCTCCAAGTTTACAAGTGTATTTCCCTTTCCATTATTATACAGTTAATACTGACTGGCATTTTGATGATATATTGAAATCGGATTCTCTGGCTTCTCAGGCTTTACTATCTTGGCGAATAGGTAGACAATGGTTCTTTTAATTGTTACTGCATTTTAATCAAATCTATTTTCCCTTTTCAGTGTTACTAATTAGATTAGAGTAGGTATTAATACATCAGACAAATATGTAGTACAGTGGCACCTTCAAATTAAGTATAAGCTTATCCCTAAATTTCTATATCCCCATCAGAGCATTTTTATCTTTGAAAATGTTCCTGATTTCAAAATGGTATCCTGCTACTTAGGACATAATTTTAGTTGTGACTCAATACATTGATTGGTTGGACAAGGTGTTAATGAAACCAATGTCATTTTAATCTCTATACAGATCAGTTAACTTTGTTTTAATTCATTCAGAAACCTCTTTTGAGTGCCTACTGTGTGCCAGGCATGGTGCAAGGTGCTGGGTATATAGTATTGAACAAAACAAACATAATCCCCCTAATTGGGAACAGTGCAAGATGTGTTCTCTCTCTCCCTTTACTCAATACCATAGTGGAGGTTCTGCCAATGCAAGTAGACAAGTAAAATAAATAAAAGGCAAACACATTGGAAAGAAAAAAATAACTTTTTATTCAGAGATGACAAGATAGTTTACATAGAAATTTCCAGAGATTCTATAAGAAAGCTACCAGGGGCCGGCCCCGTGGCTTAGTGGTTAAGTGTGTGTGCTCCGCTACTGGCGGCCAGGGTTTGGATCCCGGGCACGCACTGATGCACCGCTTGTCTGGCCACGGTGAGGCCACGTCCCACGTACAGCAACTAGAAGGATGTGCAACTATGACATACAACTATCTACTGGGGCTTTGGGGAAAGAAAAAAAAAAAAAAAGGAGGAGGATTGGTAATAGATGTTAGCTCAGAGCTGGTCTTCCTCAGCAAAAAGAGGAGGATTAGCATGGATGTTAGCTCAGAGCTAATCTTCCTCACAAAAAAAAAAAAAAAGAAAGCTACCAGAACTAATATGTGAGCTTAGCAAGGTGATGGTATACAAAGTCAATATACAATAATCAATTGTATTTATATACACTAGCAGTGAAAAATTGGAAATTGAAATTAAACAACTGTCATTTACAAGAGTATGAAAATCCATGAAATACTTAGGGATAAATCTAACAAAATGTGTGCAAGCTTGTAATGTTGAAACCTACAAAACATTAGAAGTTCAAAGAAAATCCAAATAAATGGAGAGGTGTGATGTGTTGATGGATCAGATGCCTTAATATTATTAAGATACCAATTCTCTCTGAATTGGTCTACAGATTAAACAGAATCCCAATCAAAATCTTTGGGAGGGCCGGCCCCAGTGGCCTAGTGCTTAAGTTCTGCATGCTCCGCTTCAGCGGCCCGAGTTTGGTTCCAGGGCAGGACCTATACCACTTGTCTGTAAGTGGCCCTGCTGTAGCAGCCGTTCACATACAAAAAGGGGAAGATTGGCAACAGATGTTAGCCCAGGGCGAATCCTCCTCAGCAAAAAAAGAAAAAAAAATCCTTTGGAAAAAGAAAATGCATGGGACTGAGGATAGCCAAAACAATTTTGAAAAAGATGAACAAAACTGGAGGACTCAAGACTACCTAATTTCAAGACTTACCATAAAGCTACTGTCATCACCACAATGTGGTTCTGGTGAAACAGACATAGAAGTCAATGGAACAGAATAAAGAGTCAGAAATAGACCCTCACATATGTGGTCAATTGATTTTTCACAAAAATGCCAAGGTAATTAAATGGAGAAAGAATAACATTTTCAACAAATGATGCTGGGACAACTGGACATCCATATGCAAAATAATGACCCTTGAGCTATACTTCATGCCATATACACACATTAACTAAAAATAGATTATAGATTTAATGTAATAACTACAACACTTCGAGACGAAAACATAGGAGAAAATCTTTGTGACCTTAGGTTAGACAAAGATAATTCCTTAGATACATATCAAAAGCACAAACCAAGTTTCCTTGGTACAAAGTACAAAAGTACAAAAAGTTTCCTAAATTGGACTTCACAATTTAAAACTTCTGCTCTTCAAAGGCTATCATTAAGAAAATTAAAAATATTAGCCATGGATTGGGAGAAATATTTACAAAACATGTATCTGATAAAGGGCTTGTATCGAGACTATATATATATATCTTTTATTTATTTATTTATTTATTTATTTATTCCCCCAAAGCCCCAGTAGATAGTTGTATGTCACAGCTGCACATCCTTCTAGTTGCTGTATGTGGGACGCGGCCTCAGCATGGCCAGAGAAGCGGTGGGTTGGTGTGCACCCGGGATCCGAACCCGGGCCGCCAGTAGCGGAGCGCGTGCACTTAACCGCTAAGCCATGGGGCCGGCCCTATACATAGCTTTTCAAAATACAATAATATAAATACAAATAACCCAATTAAACAATGGGCAAAAAAATTTGAAAATGTACCTCACCAAAGAAGATGTAAGGAAGGCAAATAAACACATAAAAAGACTCTCAATCTCATTACTTACTAGGGAAATGCACATTAAAACCACTAAACACCTGTTAGAATGGCTAAAATTTACAAAAAACCCAAAATACGTAATGTTACTGCGTGTTGGTGAGGGTACAAATACAGAGCAAGTGGAACTCTCATACATCGCTGGTGGAAATGCAAAATGGTACAACCGCTTTGGAAAATGCTTTTAAAGTTTCATATAAACGTAAATATACAACCCAAGCAACCCCACAATCCCACTTCTAGGTATTTACCCAAGAGAAATGAAAGATGTCCACAAAAAGACCTGCAC
Source organism: Diceros bicornis minor (assembly GCF_020826845.1). Lineage (NCBI taxonomy): Eukaryota > Metazoa > Chordata > Mammalia > Perissodactyla > Rhinocerotidae > Diceros > Diceros bicornis. The sequence continues at coordinate 49,767,694 of NC_080759.1, read as the reverse complement.
GTGAATAGCAGCTTTATTCATAATTACCAAAAACTGGAAACAACCCAAATGACCATCAACTGGTGAACGGATGAACAAATTGTGATATATCCATACTGTGGAATACCACTCAGCAATAAAAGAACAAACTACTGATACATGCAATGGTGTGGATGAATCTCAAATGTATTCTAAGCAAAAGAAGTCTGAGTCACTGTCTGATACTAGTTATATGACATTATGGAAAACATAAATTGTAGGGATAAAAATCAGACCAGTGGTTACCAGTGGATGGGAGCGGGGCAGAAGAGCCAAAAGGATTGACTACAAAGTGGTATAGGGAGACTTTTTGGGGTGATGGAGATATTCTGTATTTTGACCATGGTTGTGGCTGCACAACTCATAGAACTGTCTATCTGAATCTTATTATATATGTTATATCTTCATAAACCTACTTTTTTATTTATTTATTTTTTTGTGAGGAAGACTGGCCCTGGACTAACATCCATGCCCAACTTCCTCTACTTTATATGGGATGCCGCCACAGCATGGCTTAACAAGTGGTGCATTGGTGCACGCCTGGGGTCCGGACCGGCGAACCCCGGGCTGCTGCAGTGGAGCGTGCACACTTAACCGCTTGTGCCACCTGGCTGGCCCTATAAACCTACTTTAAATAAAGCATATGTGTACATTAAAGCAAAATAAAAGAAAACATAATCCTTTCTGTCATGGGGCAGCCATTAAACAAATAAGCACACAGATAAATATACAGTTGCCTACTGCAGTCAACAATACGGCTGGCCATCTCATATCATAAAGAAGGTCTGGATAAGGAAGTCTGCAATTTATGTTTGAATATTAACCCAGTTAATTTGCTTTAGAATTTGGTATAAAGTGTTCTATTTACTATATTACTATTAACAGCTAATATATATTGTAATCTGTCTGTATGCCAGACATTGTGCTAGATTCTTTCTATGCATCATCTCATTTAATCCTCACAGTAATCCTACGAATTTGCTACTATTACCTCCTCCCTTTTCTTATGCCACAGAAGCATAAACACGAAGATTAAGCAAATTATCTAAGGTCTCACAACTAATAAGCAGCCAAATTGGTACTCAAACCAGATATGCATGACTTAAAAGATATGAATCCCCATGCCAGGGCTTCTTAAAGTAGATGCTTAAAATGCAGAGTCTCAGCGCTCACCCAGAGACCATGATTCAGACTGAAGGGTAGGAGTAGTCTTGGGGGGCTGCATTTTCACAAGCATCCCAGGAGACGCTGATGCAGCTCCCCCTAGTCTACAGTCTAAATGGTCAGCAGAGTTGCGTGGATCATGAAAGAGACTCAGAATCGCTAAATAGTAAGGCTGCAAAGAGTTTTAGAGATCATTCAGCCTAACTGTGTATCTGTGCTATGGGCTTCTGGAGCAAGAGCAGCAGTGCTGATAGTTTCTCGAAAATGGGGAAATGAGGGATGGCTTGGGAGTGGGGTCTGTGCCACAGGCTTGGGAGAAGAGACAGTGGGAAGTCAGGGTTTCTCAAAGCTGGAGTCAAGGGCACCAGCTTGAACAGCGTCAGGGGCTGCCTTGATAATAATTGTGCAAGTAGCCTCTCTATGACGCTGCATCGCTTGCAAAGTACTTTTTGTATAAATAACATTCGTTTCTCACAACTAATCTGTGAGGTTTGTTAGTTGAATTCCTTTGGTTGAATGTAAGAGAAATCAGCTTAAACTAGCCTAAGCTGAAAAGAGAGTTTTCTTATAAAGATATAGGTACGTCTCACAGAACCCAAGCCAACAGCAACATGGCCTTAGGAAGGGACTGGAAACAGAGACTGAGCTGTTGTCAGGACTGTCTCTGCATCTCTCTCTCTTTTTTTTTTTGTGAGGAAGATCAGCCCTGAGTTAACATCCATGCCAATCCTCTTCTTTTTGCTGAGGAAGAACGGCCCTGAGCTAACATCTATTGCCAATCCTCCTCATTTTTTTTTTTTTTCCTTTTTCTCCCCAAAGCCCCAGTAGATAGTTGTATGTCATAGTTGCACATCCTTCTAGTTGCTGTATGTGGGACGCGGCCTCAACATGACCGTAGAAGCTGTGCGTCGGTGCGCACCCGGGATCCGAACCCGGGCCTCCAGTAGCGGAGCGCGCACACTCAACCGCTAAGCCACGGGGCTGGCCCCCCCTCTGCATTTCTAATCACTATTTCTCTCTTTGTCTCCCTTCCTCCCACCATCCCTCCCTCCCCCTCTCCCTCTGTCATCCTCTGCCTTTCTGGTGCAGATAGTGGGTAGAAAATGCCCATCCATAACTCCTGAGCTTAGATATTAGGTCCTTTTTGCTCCCATGTCTGTATTTCAACACAAGGGACCCTAGGTGGGCCAGCTTGAGTGAGGTGCCCACCCTGGTTCAATCAGATGAGTCAGGGGATGGGGTCTTGTTGTCCACAATGGAGCCCCAGAGAGGAGGAGCTGGCAGACAACTCAACAGTGTCTAGTACATGGCCCCCTGCTGCTTGGCTATGTAACATATGTACACACATCACCCATACATACGATTTTTCAAAAATGGCTCTGCCTAATAAGGCCCAAGTATTCCAGATGCAACTGCAAATGTACACTCTTTCCCCAATAGAAGACAACTCAAGGTCATGTCCAGCCACTCTCTGCACAACTGCGGTCTGCTGTTCATAGACACTCTCACCTTTTGCCGCATAAGGCAATATTCACCCTTTTGCCATATAAGGTGATGTTCTCAGGGAGTCTGTATCCTCAGATGCCATTATTTAATCTATCACAAGTAGCTTCATTAAAAAGGTAAATGGAAACAGGACAATTAATTTTAACAACATATTTTGTTTAGCCAAAAATATGTATCCAAAATATTACGAAGACAACATGTCATCAACATAAAAATATCGAAGAGATATTTTACATTCTTTTTTCCTACTAAGTCTTCAAAATCCAGTGTGTCTGCCCAGGACCGCTGTTCTCTCTGTATCTTGTGGTGAGGCCTTGTTGGACTGGGGTACAGCTGCACACACCATGGGGTTGTGCTCTCTCTGTTTATTGGGGAAGGGTGGCTTTGCCCAAGGGAATAAACATTGCTGGAGCACTGAGCCAAGGTGCCAGCTGTTTAAAGAAGGTCTGGGAAAGGCCACCTGGAGACCTGAAGTGCCCTTGTCCCATGGGAAGTAGAATTCAGGTGCAGCTCCTTTCTCCGGGTGTTGGGGGGATGGCCTGGTAGGACTGAGTCCTTGGACCCACTACCTTGTTGCCAGGAAACAGAAATGCAGAAAAGCATCCACAATAGTTCATCGGGCAGGCCTGCTTATCTGCACAGCTGAAGATGGTGGACACAGGATTTTCAGTCTCACCGATTCCAAAGCCAGTCCTCCCAGCTACTATTCTCTTTCGCTCCATCTGGTTGGAACATCTCCATGCAGGATTTGAGCCGGAGTCACTGCCTGAGGTGGACTGAGATGAAGATTGCTTAGGAAGGCAGCCCCAAATTGGACTGAGCTAGGGCGGCCTGCAGGCGGAGCCGGGATCCGTAGCAGGTCAGGAATTGGGACACACCAGGGTGTAGTCTCCGTGGCCGAGGGTAAAGACTGAGCATCAGGAGAAGCCCAAGTGGCCTGGCCCGAGGTGGAGGCAGGGGTTGGAATGGCTCACAGAGAGACTTGTTTTGGATGGAGGTGAACTGCTAAATTGTTTGTTTTTTGGTGAACTGCCCCACCCAAGAATGTTCCAGTCATGTCTTAAAAGGCTTAGCCTCTCTGAAGAGGGTCTGGTTTTCCTGAGTCAGTGATTTTGTCTCCTTCTGTCTAAGAACGCTGCCAGTTTGTCTCCAAAAGAGTGTTCTGCCCTTAGGGTGGATGGGGTCTTGCTCAGGTGGCTCTGGACTGAGACAGTCCTCTTAGCCTTTGAGTTAGTAATTTTCCAATTCCCTCCTGGCCTTGGGGCTACAGATGGGTGTTTGACCTGAGCCTGACTCTAGCTAACGCCATCAGCTCCAATCACCAGGCTGTCTGCACAGAACAGGTATCCGTGACAGGTCTTATCTCAGAGTGGCTTGGCTGCCTACCAGGACAGGGGAGCTGCTTGCCGGAGGCCCCATCCCAAAAGTAAAGAAAAACATCTTGTCCTTGCCCAGTGTTTCTCAAGAACTCCACTTAGTGCTTTTAAAGCATGTTTACATGATGTGCTACACATGGGCTCCCCCTCCCTGATGCGTCCATGTAGAACATGTGGCAAAAATCTCAAAAAATATGTAGATCAATAACAAGTTAGATATTTTTTAGTGAGATGTAATTGACATATCTTAGTTTCAGATGTACAACATAATGATTCGCTATATGTATATATTGTGAAATGATCACCATAGTAAATCTAGTTAACATCCATCACTACACATGGTTACAAATTTTTTTTCTTGTGGTGAGAACTTTTAAGATCTACTCTCAGCAACTTTCAAATATATGGTACAATATTATTAACTATGGTCCCCATGCTGTACATTACATCTGCAGGACTTATTTATCTTATGACTGGAAGTTTGTACCTTTTGACCCCCTTCACTCATTTCATCCACCCCCCACTCCTTGCCTTTGGCAACCACCAATCTGTTCTCTGTATCTACGAGCTCATTTTTTTTTTTTTTGATTCCACATATTAGTGAGTAGAAAGTTAGATTTGATGTAGACCTGTTGTATAACAGCTTCCAATGCAAATTATGGGACAAGTTTATTTGATTTGCTTTTTCCGGGACTTACCTAACTTTTTCCCGCAAAATTCCCCATACTTAAATTTATACAATCTCCAAAACAGCATAATGGTCCTTAAAGGTAAGATTGATTGTGCTTTCTGAACCCCAAATACTATTTTTGGCTACTTTTCAAAGACAGTCTGGGGGGTGTAACTCAGAGGTGGAAATATTTAAGTTTTGGCTGGTGTCTAAAAACGACAAAACACATTATTGGGATTGAGGCTGTCCAAAAAAATGTCCAGGGCATTTGATGGCTATACTTGAAGACAGTTTAGTCCAACCATCCTCCTTATGTGTGTATCTGGCAGAACCAAATCTGGGACAACAGTAGAGGGTTAGCCAATGACGTTCTTTCCTGCCACAATAATCTCCATTTCTTTCTTCTTACTGTTCTTGGGTTCCAGTGGAGAGGTCTAAGCGTGGCCGTGGGCGGTCTAAAATGTTGAAGGGCCAGGAGGAAAGGCAGGGTGTGTAAGGCACCTAGACAAATAATAATTAATAATAAAAACAATGCAGCAGTGGGTAGTATTTATCAGTTACATACTATGCCTTGCTATGCAGGGGCTTTACGGTAGCACCTCCTTCACTCATTCATTCAGTTGTCCAACATTTATTAGCATGTCAAGCAGCATTCTAGGTGCCAAGAATAGAGCAAGGAAAGAGACAGAGTCCTTGCTCTAGTCAAGTGACACACAACAAATACCTGTATGATGCAAAGTAGACAAGTGCTAAGAAGAAATATAAATCTGAGCATGGGATAGAGGGGGGCAGAACGTGGCCAGAGGAGGTTGTTCTGTTGAGTAGGTACCCTCTCTGTCTGCTCTGCAGGCAGAGGGAACAGCAGTGCCCTGAGCCTGGGAAGGGTTGGTATATTGAAGGAGAGAAGTAGGGGGACAGTGGTTGGGGATGAGGTCCATGGGGTAGCTAGGGATCCAAGTGGAATGGGAAAGCCATTGGAGATTATTGAGCAGGGACGTATTTTGACATAGGTTTTAAAGGAATTGCACTGCTTGCTTAGTGGAGAAAAGGCTGGGTTAGGAGTAAGAGTGGGAGCAGAGAGGCCAGTTAGGAGGCTACTGTAATTGTCTAGGAGGGAGGTAGTGCTCACTTGCAGCCATGAGCTAAAATTGGAGGAGGTGAGAAGTGGTGGATTCTGGAAATACTCTGAAGTTAGGAAGGCAGTATTTGCTGATGGATTTGGATGTGAGAGCAAGAGAAGAGGATGTTTTGACTTGAGCCCAAACTAGTGGTGACGTTTACTGACGTGGGCAGCATGGGAAGTGGAGCTGACCTGGAGATGAAAAGCAAGACTTTGGTGTGGACATGCCAACTTTGTCATGCTTGTTACACATCAGGTGGAAATGTCATAAAGAGAGTTGAGTGGTCAATTAGTGTGGAGCTCTGAGAGGAGGCTGGAGATTTACATTTGGGTGTCATCAGCCAAAAGGTGCCATGTGAAGTCACAGGCCTGGATGCGCCATCAAGGAAGTGAGAAGATAAGAGGTCCAAGGTACTCCAACATTCATGCATAGGAAAGGGACAAATGCTGAGGGGAGTTCAAAAAAGTGCGAGGAAAACCAGGAGAGAGTGCTTATTTTGACAGCAAATCAGGAAAGTGACCAACTATGTCAAGTGCACTAGTAAGTTGAGTAAGATGAAGACAGAATTGACCACAGAGTTTAGCAACACATATTTCATTCACCTCAAAACCTTATGTGGTGGGTACTATTATTATCCACACTTTACAAATGAGGAAGCCAAGACTCAGAGAGGCTTAGTAACTTTGTCAGGGCTCACGCAGCCAGTGACAGAGGCAGGGATCCCACCCAGGCTAAGCCCAGAGGCTCCCAGCTCTGTGCCTGGGGTTATCCCCGGAGACGCACATTCCCCATCTTACTTCCAGTTTTTGAATCCTTGGCTTTTTATCTCCCAGGTGAGCAGTGACAGTGCCCCAGGGAAGAAGCCTATCTCAGCTCCATTGGGAGGATGACAGATTATTGCAGCATCTTCTGACAGAATGATTCAAAATGAGGACAGAGGGAGGTTAATACAGAGCATTTAAGACAAGCCTGCCTTTACCACTTATCTTCGGTTTGAGCTTGTGATTGCTTTAAAAATTTCTTATTAGCATGAGAGAGAGAAAAAAGAGGCTCAAAATAAAAAGTGTTTATACCAAAAATGTAGTGGGGGATTTGGAGGCTTTTCTGACAGATTGCAGCCTACAAAACAGATTTGTGGGTGAAATCTAAGCTCTTTGTGTTCCTTCTTTTTCATCTCCTCTCTTTTATACTTAATGCCCATTAAAGAAAAGCTAATTAGGCCACTATAGGAATAGCATAAGTAACCCTCATCCCTAAATAATGTTATCTATTTATTGACCGTGAAATATTTTGCATGAAAGGCATTTTCATTTTTTGAGAAAAAAGTAGCTAATACATTGCCCTACTTTACATGTATTATTTTCTGACTGTATGTTCTTAAAATTAGTAATACTCTGAACATAGATTTTCAAATCTGGGTTTCCCAATCCAAAATCGAATGGATTTAGAGTATGTAAGTTTTTTTTTTGTTTTTTTTGGTGGGGAAGATCAGCCCTGAGCTAACATCCGATGCCAATCCTCCTCTTTTTTTTTTTTTTGCCGAGGAAGATAGGCTCTGAGCTAACATCTGTGCCCATCTTCCTCTACTTTATATGGGACGCCGCCACAGCATGGCTTGACAAGCGGTGCATTGACATACGCCTGGGCTCCGAACCTGTGAGGCCTGGGCTGCCACAGCAGAGTGTACTCACTTAACCGCTTACGCCACTGAGCCAGCCTCTAGAGTAGATAAGTTTTATAGGCTCTAGATGCCAATACAGTTTTTAGATGATAGTTACAAAATGAAAGATTCGTAATTTCAGTGAATTAGCTTCCTAGGGATGCCCTAGCACATCGCTACAAACTGGGTGGCTTAAGACAACAGGAGTTCATTCTTTCACAGTTCTGGAGGCCTGAGGTCAGAAATCAAGGTGTCAGCAAGGTCATGTACTCTCCAAGGCTCTAGGGGAGAATCCTTCCTTGCTCTTACAGCTTCGGGTGGCTGCAGGCATTCCCTGGCTTGTGGCCACATAAATCTAATCTCTGCCTTTGTCTTCACATGGCTGCTCCCCTCAGTTTCTGTGTCTCCAATCTCAACCTGCCTTTGTCTGATAAGGACACTGTGATTGGATTTAGGGCCCACCGTAAGACCTGTATGACCTCATCTTGTGATCCTTAACTCAATCACATCTGCCAAGACCCTTTTCTCCAAACAAGGTCTCATTCACAGATTCTGGAGCTGAGGATTTGAGCATATATTTTTGGGGCCTCTTTTCAATCCACTACACAATGTTATGGCCTAAAGTGGTGGGAAGGAATCGGAGGCCTGGGGTGTAGTCTTCTCTCTGATGTCTACTTTTCTAAGTTTGTGTACAACACTGTGTTCAAGGGAATATAACAAATGTGTGTGAGTAGTTTACAGAAACAAATGAGAGAGAGAGGAGGAGAGGACTCACTTGGCAATCCCTCCTCGCAGGCCTCTGAGTCCCACAAAAAGAGAATGTGCTCTGGATCAGAGCCACCTCACTCTGCCAGCTTCTGGCTGTGTGACCTTGGCAATTTATTTAGCTTAGCCTAGGTTTCTTCATTTGTGAAATGTGAGTTGTAATGTTACTGAGCAATGGTCCTGCTCTGCTCCCTGCGATCTGAGCCAATTAATCACAATGAGTTCGGGATCAAGAAAGGAAATTTTAATTCCATTAGCCAGCATAGTCAGGAAGATGGCAGACAATGTTTCAAAAAACTATCTTCAAAGATTACAGAATCTTGAGGCAGTTACGTAGGGAAACATGGGCAGTCAGGAGGGAGTCCAGGATGATGGTTCTCCAGGCATGATGGGCTCCAGGCATCACATTGTTCCATTCTTCTGTCAGCTGTGATGGATACCTTGTAGGTGTGTTTCCTGCCTGTGGTCAGCCTGTTCCTGGAGAGAAACTCATAGAAGAAAGTTTTAACATATGAAGCTTTCATGGAGTATATACATAAATCAGGCCATAAATCAGGAAGGCATGTGAATTTTTTAGAGTACATGCAGAGCAGTACTCTAGAGGAGAGGCTGCGGCCATTTAGCATAACAAGATGGCCTCACTTATGCTCATTTATAGTAATACTGTAATATAGTAATACTCGGAGTGTCACTGAGAAGATCACAAGAGGTGGGAAATGGAAAGCCTCTAGCACAATGCCTAGATGATTCTATAAATATCAGTGATCTCCTTCTCTCCATGCCGAGCCAGGGTGCCCATATTCCCTGCCTGATGCCATTCAGCATTCCAGTTTTTACCCTTGGAGCTCCCAGTTACACAAGGAAGTGGGATCCCTGGTCTGGTTCCTCATATCTTACCTCTGCCAGCTAGTCTGTTCAAGCTCTCTGTTCCCACAAGATGCTTCCAATTCACTCAGTCTTTTCTCCTTTACTGTCTTTGCATCTTGCCCAGAGACCTGGTATTCAGGTTCAGCTACTCAATTCAACTCTACAAACACCAAATAGACTTGTGATGACTACAGAGATGAATCCAATGGTCCCAGCACACAGGACTAGGTGCCCACTTCACATGTTTCTGAGCTAGCTAACTTGGAGACCCAGAGCTAGGCTTCTGGTGGCCATCTGTGAATTAAAATCAGCAAACAGTAGGCTTGTCTGGCAGTTCAGAAGCTGTGGACTGAATGGGGCTGCTGGGAATGGGAACAGAAGTTAAGGGTCTGGAGATAGGAGCATCAGGCCCTGCGACTGGTCTAGGTGGGACCGTCTTCTCAGCTGTGGCAGATGATGCGCTGCTCGCCTTAAGGACGGAGCCCTGGGCTTGGAACCTGAAGGCCTGTGTGTGAACCCAGCAAGTTGTGTAATGTCTCTGAGCTCCAGTTTTCTCCTGTGTGAAAAAACAGAAGTTATAGATTGTTTGGGAATTCAAATAAGATTATAGGCATAAATGCAAGTAAATATGATTAAACTTCAAAGTATTGTGTAAGTAACCTAATAAGGCAGTTATAAGTTACACACCTCAGGGGTAGAACCCTTCTCTCTTTTCCACTACTCTTATTTAATGCATGTAGATGAGCAATGAATGCCATGAAATGCAGGTAAAGTTGACCCAAGTCAATAGAAAAGGTTTTGATGCTGGTCACTTCTGGTCCAGAGGTTGTCTTTTACTTACCAGGAGTTAGGCTAGGGGAGTGCTTCTCAAACCTTAACGTTCTTACCAGTCCCTGGGGGTCTTGTTAAAATGCAGTCTTTCATTCAGCTGCTCTTGTCTGGGGCCCGAAATTCTGCATTTCTAGCAAGTTCCCAGGTGATGCCAATACTGCTGGGTGGAGGAACACACTTTGAGTAGCAAGGGGTGAGATAACATCCTGGAATCCAGTCCCTCAAATACTCTGGTTTTCTTGAAAGATCTATGCTCAGGATTTCCTGAAAACTATCAGCTGGACCTTCTCTTTCTTTTTTCACTGAAAACTCATCTTCTTCAGGTCAGAATTGGCAGAGAAAAATTTTCTTAGGGCAACCCAGGAAGAACAGAGGCAGTAAGGCAGAGGAAAATTGCTGTTTTGATAGAAGCCATGTCTTCAATCAATAAACTTGCCGACCCAAGATAACAGGAGGGACTTTCGTCTGCCAGACTTGAGTCTGCACATTTTAGGTATACCACTTCAAGTTGGTCTAATTCTCATCTAAAAGCCTAATTGATACTAGGTTTTTTCTTTTTTCTTTTCTTTTCTTTTTTTTTGGTGAGGAAGATGGGCCCTGAGCTAACATCTGTTGCCAATCTTCCTCTTTTTGCTTGAGGAAGATTGTCCCTGAGCTAACATCTGAGACAATCTTCCTCTGTTTTGTATATGGGACACCACCATAGCACAGCTTGATGAGCTGTGTCTAGGTCTGTGCCTGGGATCCGAACCCACAAACCCCAGGCCGCCAAAGCAGAGCATGCGAACTTAACCACTACGCCACTGGGCCAGCCCCTCATTTTGTTTTAACTTTATATCCCTTAAGGTTTTGCTCTGATCCCATCTCTTCTGAGAGGACTCTCCTTATTATTATTTTTTTTTTCCCTAACTCTCAATTCTTGACAAGCCCCCGTGGCTTCCAGTATTTGTCTCTATCCTCACACTGGTTTCACTGGATGTAGCCATCCTTTTGTGGGTCTCTTCCTTTAGACTGTGAGTTCCTTGAAGGAAAAGATGATGACTCTGTGTCTTGGAGGTCCTGGACAATGTCTGGCATGTTAATAGACACTCCAGTTCTAGTAACAATTGTAGATACAAATGATGAGTTTGTTGAAACAAAAACTTTGCTAATCCTCATTTAATCCTCATAACAACTCTGATTTTTTGCTGTCCCTCCATTTCATAGACATGGAACAGAAGCTTAGAAAGGTTAAGTGATGAATCTAAGGTCACCCAATTGTCAAGTGTTGGAGCTGGGCCTTGGGTGAAGGTGTGTTTGACTCTGTGGTCCAAGTTCTTCCTAACCACTTTGGAATGACTGAATGAATAAAGGCACCCACGGTGAACTTTATGTTTACCATGACCTGCAAAATGTGGATGGCTAATCATAGTTTTGGCCAAACATGCTGACATCCAGAGTTCCCAAGTGCTGGTCCATGGGCCAGTGGCAGCTCAGGAGCAAAGGTTCACCAGTCTTTGATATGAGGAAAATATAAACATAAAACTAAATTTATTCAGTTAAAGAACGGCCTTCATGATGAGATCGTGTCCTTTCTTTTCTGATATTCAAGTGACTTTCCTTTCACAAAATAATGGCAATAATAATTGGTATTTATTATTATTTTTTTAACACTCTTACTTGGCAAAGTAGACTGACTATACTGAGCTGGAATCCTGTTTTTTTTTAGACTTCTGTGCAGTCCCGATGCCTGGGAATGACTGCTTTAGAAAGTTAAGAAATGAGGCTGGCCCGGTGGCATAGTGGTTAAGTGCGCACACTCCACTGCTGCCGGCCTGGGTTCGGATCCTGGGCACACACCGATGTACCGCTTGTCAGGCCATGCTGTGCCGGCGTCCCACGTAAAAAGTGGAGGAAGATGGGCACAGATGTTAGCCCAGGGCCAGTCTTCCTCAGCAAAAAAAGAGGATTGGCATGGATGTTAGCTCAGGGTTGATCTTCCTCCAAAAAAAAAAAGAAAGTTAAGAAGTGATCAACAGCAGAGCCTCTATTTGAGGGCAAAGAGGCAGATGTTCTTAGTGGGTGATTTTGAGATTGCAAGAAAAATTGCTGCTCATAAATATCCTCTTTCCTACCATACCCAGCTGACTGAGCAGCCCTTGATAATAAGACCCTAAATCCATGAAAGGAAAACCCCTTTGATTTGAGCAAAATGTTGCCAGCTTTCTCTTTTATTTATTTATTTTTTTTTGAGGAAGATCAGCCCTGAGCTAACATCCATGCTAATCCTCCTCTTTTTGCTGAGGAAGACCGGCTCTGAGCTAACATCTATTGCCAATCCTCCTCCTTTTTTTTTTTTTCCCCAAAGCCCCAGTAGATAGTTGTATGTCATAGCTGCACATCCGTCTAGTTGCTGTATGTGGGATGCGGCCTCAGCATGGCCGGAGAAGCAGTGCGTCGGTGCGCGCCCGGGATCCGAACCCGGGCCACCAGTAGCGTAACGCGTGCACTTAACCGCTAAGCCACGGGGCCGGCCCGCCAGCTCTCCCTTTTAAAGAGTTCTGTTCAAATGGGCACTCCGAGTTGCATGGAGAGCATGCATTTCTAAAGACGGAGAACAAGGCAGCTAGAATTTCTGGGTGGGGTGTGAAGAGGGGTGAGGAGAGGGAGCGGAAGAGGGCACTGCCGAGGAAGGCCAGGGTGTTTGGTTGAGGGAACGGGGCTAGTGAGAGAAGTCTTGAATAATAGGCATACTCAGAATAATGCTGAACATGTGCACAGAGAGAAGATTAAAGACTGGGGAGGTCAGAATTTACCTGTTAATCTACCTCAAAGCAAAAAACCAAATCAAAATAAACACAGCAAGCAAAACTCCCACGGTGTCCTCAGAAATGGGCCAGTTTCCACATGAAAGCGTCAGGTGAGCTGATGGAATGCTTATAGTTTCTCTTGTTCAGGAAGAATAGAGTTGTGTGGGATCTCTTTCTCACTGTGTTCATATCACTGTCTGGTGATTAGAAGGACTGACAGGATAAATACAGGTAATTACAGTCCTTTCCTTATGCACATTTCACAACACTCAGCCCTACTTAACAGAATTGATCTGTACCCACACTACAAAAAGGATATTCTCGTGTAAAGCAGTAGATCACAAAATATAACACAGTTAGGCATGTACCATGACCCTAGAGAGGGCTTGGTGGGGGCAGACCTCATTTTTATTGTCCCCTCGATGAGTCATGAATCACTGCACCCAATAAACTCTTGACACACTTTCCAGGTGAGCAGAATTCACTATTCCCATAGCAAAACCACCCCTCATTGCTAAGCAGCTCAAAAGTTAAAAAGCTGCCTTTATGAGGTAACGAGCGTTGGATCAACATCAGAAAGATTGCATATGATTAGAACAACTGGAATCATCTTGCCATATAATGGATTTACTATGTCAGTTGTAGAATTGCTTCTTTCTGAACCAGATAATGTTGAAATTAGCAAGGGTCAAGAATCAGATCTGGTGGTATTTCACATCGGTATTTCTTTTTTAAAGCTTCAGTGCATGGTTATATATCCTAGTTGTTTTTTTTCTAGTTCTCTACGTGAGTGCCACCACAGTATGGCAACTGACAGATGGGTGGTGTGGCTCCATGACCTGGAAACGAGCCTGGGCCTCCGCAGTGACAGCGACAAATCTTAACCACTAGACCACCAGCGCTGGCTCGTAAATTATTTAATAATTATAAGAAGACAAGAGCTTCTGGCTGGCAAAGGAGAAAATGGTCCAGGAATATTTCTCCACTATGAGAGACCTGACCCAAAAATTGAGCCTGAATTTATATTATGTCTTTATTGATTTGTGGGTGAAGGTGGGATTGAAGTATTTGTAGAAGAGGATTGAAAAACATTTGGTATTTTAGTGATTAAGATTAGGACACATCAAGATGTAAAGAAGTGCATTCCTGAAAGATAAAACAGCAGGAGTATGAAGGCACAGGGCTTTCTCCATGCGGGTAATCTGGGGCAGGTGGGATGGACGGCTCCTAGCGATGAGCAGTTAGGTTGGAAGACAAGATGGGCCTAGGTTGGAACTTTGAAAAGCAGACTGCAGAGTTTGATTTTTATTCTGTATGTGATTATTGCAACAGACACTGTTGCTTGCGTACCCAGCAGATATTATTTACTCTCTTTTCTTTCTCTGCTAATACAGCCACAATGATCATAAACTTTGCATTTTATAGACCGTCAGTGTTTATAAAATGGTTTCGTAGGTGTTTGACCAGAGGAATGGGGCTTGATTGATCAGGCCTTTATATGGACAACCCTGGAGAAGGGGTGGAGCAGGGAGGAGGGAGAAAGACCTGAGGCAGCCAAACAGACAAAATGAAGGCTGTGAAGCATAGTGGCAATAGGATGCGCCCGAAAACCTTCTAGAAATAGAAATGTACAAAAGTCGCTTCATAAAATACTGGGAGGGCAATAACTTTGTGCCACTCTGGAATGATAACAACACATTTATTTTGATGTGATTCCTTCTAATGGACAGCTTAATTCCACAAAGAGCTATAAGGTCCGTGCTAAACAAGGGCAGTGGCAGCCAGAAGGCTCTCACGTCGTGTTTTGACTTGTGCTGTCAGCAGACTTTCCCGCCCCCTCCCCGCTCCCCAACAGTATCAGAAATTATGTTAAACACGGATGAACTGTAGTGGATTGAATTGTGTCCCCCCAAAAGATGTGTTCGGGTCCTAACCCCCGGTACCTGCAAATATGACCTTATTTGGAATTAGGGTCTTGGCGGATGTAATCAATTTAGGATGAGGTCTAAGAGAGTAGATCCTAAGAGTTCTCATAACAAGGAAAAAGTAGTTTTTTCTTTTTTTTGTTTATATGAGCTGATGGATATTAACTAAACTTACTGTGGTAATCACTTCACAATATATGTAATTCAAGTCATTATGCTGTATACCCTTAAATTTATACAGTGCTGTATGTCCATTATATCTCAATAAAACTGGGGGAAAAAAGTTAAGAGGAAGTCACACAGGATTAGGGTGCGCCTTAAATCCAGTGACTGGTGTCCTCAGAAGAAGGGGAGATTTGGACCCAGAGACAGGGGAGACACGCAGGGGAGAAGGCCACGTGAGGCAGGGTCAACGGAGCACATGGGCTTCATTCTGCCACAACCCAAGGAATGCCAGGAGCTGCCACAACCATCAGAAGTTAGAACAGGCAAGGAGGGGTTCTTCCCTGGAGACTTCCAAGGAAGAGACTTCCAGACCTTTGAGAGGATAAATTTCTGTTGTTTTAAGTCACCCAGTTTGCGGTAATTTGTTACAGCAGCCACGGGAAACACACACACAGACCAATCATTGCAAAAACAGACGAAGACTGTCATGTTGGAAGAGAAGCAGCCTGTGTGCTGTTTATAAGAGACACACTTTAAATAAAAAGATGTAGATGGGGTGAATGTATGAAAGTGGAGGGTAATACACCACGCAAACACGCCAATAGAAGGCTGTTGTGGCTGTGTTAGTATCAAACCAAGTAGTCCGTAAGGTAAGGTCTACCAGGAAAAGAGGGACACTTCTTACTGATAAAATAAACTATTCAAAAGAAACTACAATCCTAAGTTGTATACACCTAATAACATCGCTTTAAACCGTATGCAGCAAATATTAGCAGAACTAAAGGGAGAAATAACAATTCACGTTACAGTCATAGATGATAACAACGCACATCTCTCTGTAACTGCTAGAATAAGCAGGAAAAAATTAGTAGACATAAAAAAAATTTGAGCAACATAAATTTCCCAGCTTGACTTGAGCAGTGAGTTCAGCAAGGGCAGAAAATCCACTCCATCCCCCTGGCAGATAGGAAGCCGACAGTCTTGCTTCTCTCCCTTGAAGCAGGGGAGAGGCGAGGCTGTAAAAAGGGAAATGAGATAAGGAGTGGGCCGTGGAAAATTATGAAGGCTGTGGAGTACAGAGGTTAAGAGTGTGGACTTTGGAGTCACACTGCCCGTTTGAATCCAGCTCCACCTCTTACTAGCTGTGTGACCTTGGGCAAGTTACTTAACGTCTCTGTGCCTCATTCCCCCAACTGAAAGATGGGAATATCAATGGTACTAGATTATAAGGTTGTCTTGAAGATTAAACAAGTTGATAAGGTTGTTGTGAGGGTTAAGCAAGTTGATAAGGTGGTTGTGTTCCCAGCATACTATTCATATGTTTGCTAATTCTGCGAAGAGGCATGTCAGGGAAACTGCCTTAGTTGTAGATGTCTGAGCAGTTGCAAAGGTGCAGGGCAGGGCAGAGGGTGCCTGGTCAAGGACCTCTGGGCTTTTGGACCATTTTGATAGCATCAGAGAGAGCCCCGAGGCAGGTGACCTCTGGAGGGCTGCAGGACAATGAGTAAGAAACTCAGGTCTGGCAAGCAGAAGTGCCTTTTGCCTAGGCTTAGCAGTGTCTGCCATCACACTTCCTTGGAAGTCTCCAGGGAAGAACCCCTCCTTGCCTGTTCTAACTTCTGATGGTTGTGGCAGCTCCTGGCATTCCTTGGGTTGTGGCAGAATGAAGCCCATGTGCTCCGTTGACCCTGCCTCACGTGGCCTTCTCCCCTGCGTGTCTCCCCTGTCTCTGGGTCCAAATCTCCCCTTCTTCTGAGGACACCAGTCACTGGATTTAAGGCGCACCCTAATCCTGTGTGACTTCCTCTTAACTTTTATCCCCCAGTTTTATTGAGATATAATGGACATACAGCACTGTATAAATTTAAGGGTATACAGCATAATGACTTGAATTACATATATTGTGAAGTGATTACCACAGTAAGTTTAGTTAATATCCATCAGCTCATATAAACAAAAAAAAGAAAAAACTACTTTTTCCTTGTTATGAGAACTCTTAGGATCTACTCTCTTAGACCTCATCCTAAATTGATTACATCCGCCAAGACCCTAATTCCAAATAAGGTCATATTTGCAGGTACCGGGGGTTAGGACCCGAACACATCTTTTGGGGGGACACAATTCAATCCACTACAGTTCATCCGTGTTTAACATAATTTCTGATACTGTTGGGGAGCGGGGAGGGGGCGGGAAAGTCTGCTGACAGCACAAGTCAAAACACGACGTGAGAGCCTTCTGGCTGCCACTGCCCTTGTTTAGCACGGACCTTATACTCTTTGTGGAATTAAGCTGTCCATTAGAAGGAATCACATCAAAATAAATGTGTTGTTATCATTCCAGAGTGGCACAAAGTTATTGCCCTCCCAGTATTTTATGAAGCGACTTTTGTACATTTCTATTTCTAGAAGGTTTTCGGGCGCATCCTATTGCCACTATGCTTCACAGCCTTCATTTTGTCTGTTTGGCTGCCTCAGGTCTTTCTCCCTCCTCCCTGCTCCACCCCTTCTCCAGGGTTGTCCATATAAAGGCCTGATCAATCAAGCCCCATTCCTCTGGTCAAACACCTACGAAACCATTTTATAAACACTGACGGTCTATAAAATGCAAAGTTTATGATCATTGTGGCTGTATTAGCAGAGAAAGAAAAGAGAGTAAATAATATCTGCTGGGTACGCAAGCAACAGTGTCTGTTGCAATAATCACATACAGAATAAAAATCAAACTCTGCAGTCTGCTTTTCAAAGTTCCAACCTAGGCCCATCTTGTCTTCCAACCTAACTGCTCATCGCTAGGAGCCGTCCATCCCACCTGCCCCAGATTACCCGCATGGAGAAAGCCCTGTGCCTTCATACTCCTGCTGTTTTATCTTTCAGGAATGCACTTCTTTACATCTTGATGTGTCCTAATCTTAATCACTAAAATACCAAATGTTTTTCAATCCTCTTCTACAAATACTTCAATCCCACCTTCACCCACAAATCAATAAAGACATAATATAAATTCAGGCTCAATTTTTGGGTCAGGTCTCTCATAGTGGAGAAATATTCCTGGACCATTTTCTCCTTTGCCAGCCAGAAGCTCTTGTCTTCTTATAATTATTAAATAATTTACGAGCCAGCGCTGGTGGTCTAGTGGTTAAGATTTGTCGCTGTCACTGCGGAGGCCCAGGCTCGTTTCCAGGTCATGGAGCCACATCACCCATCTGTCAGTTGCCATACTGTGGTGGCACTCACATAGAGAACTAGAAAAAAAACAACTAGGATATACAACCATGCGCTGAAGCTTGGACCAACTGACACTCCCGCTAGTAGTGTATGGGATATTCGCTGATTTTAAGGTCCTTTAATCGGATAAGACTCCTAAGTCACCCTGCCTCTACTGCAAATTTGTTTTCCCTGGTCCTCCAGGCCTATTTTCTTTTCGATTTCCTCGAGCGGTAGTTTAGACCTCAGGAAGAGAGTGGCTTCTGGTTGGAAGACAGGCATGGTGAGCGATTTCCCTAATATTTGCTCCTGTGGGAGCCTCAGAACCAACCTCCTCCCTGTGATGAACTCAGTCACTTCCAGTCACTAGGTTGAGGTCCAGTCCTATTACTGCCCACCACCTCCTCCTCTGTGACTAACACATATACAGCAGTCTTCCTTCATAGAGGAAAGGCAGCCTGTCATTTTGTAGTTGTTGCTGTCTTATATCAACAGCAAGCCAGTGACAACACTCTCAGCAAAAACACAGATTCAACCTAAGTGGCTCTTCCTTTCTAAATGTGATAATCCAGTCCTGATGTTCACTGTGGCTGGAAAAATCCCTTCCATATGGGAACACCTCTCTGTATCTGAAACTGATTCTAGCTCAGGGGCTATTGATGAGTATCAAATGGTTCAGGAGAAGAATTAATGGTTTAGTTCTAGCCATTAATTGACATGTGACATGTATTTGTTACAGCCCACATATTTACTTCTAGGATATTTGTAGACAGAAGCCCCAACCATTTTGAAAGAGCCTTCTACCTTGTGATACTGTGTTACTTTTAAACTTACGTTGATAACAATACAAAAATTATTTGCGCGCTCAACTGTCCCTGTAAGGTTTCCATCCATTCAGCGTTGTGAAGTAAAGGAGTAAGCTGCCTCCCGCTGCTCCTGGGATAACTAGCCACATCCTCACCGTGATCCACAAGCCTGTCTGGTCTTATTCCATGCAAGCCCTCCCCCTCAAACCTCCTTGACCCTCTTTCCAGACCTCAAACGCAGAATGCTCCCTCTGACCACAGGGCTTTTGCACATGCAATTTCCACTTTCTGGAATAGTCTGCCTCCTTTTGAAAATTATTCCCGACCCAGCAGGTCCCACCCCAGGACCCTCCTTTGCCCAGTCTTAGTGTAATCCTTTAGATGAGCTCAAAAATGACATCTTCAGGAAAGGCTGTCCCTGACACCCCAGACCACATCTGGACTCTCTGACGTATGTTATCACAGCATCGTGTGGTTTTGCTTGTGATCCTTGTGGTTTGCAATTCAATGTTTATCTATGTCATCTTTGTTTGATGTCTGTCTCTCCCACTGGTCTTTGAGCTCCACGTGGGAAAGAGTGGCTTTTCTTACTGTAAGCATGGCTGCCAGCACAATGCGGGGCAGATAGGTGCTGAATCAATGCTTGTCAAATGAATAAATGGATACCGGCGTAACACGATTGATGGCTTGGCTGGGTTGGTGCAGTGCCTGCGTATCCTCACATGCAATTTCCTTGCAAGGGGATGAATTATTTCTTATGCCATAGAAGACTGTCATTCAGAGTAGAGGCTTCAAGACAGACAGGGTAGTTTTTCTCACCTGCTAGTAGTGGGACCTTGTTACAAACTTTGCCTCAGTCTCACTTAAAAATGGGGACAATATCTTCACATTCCCTCCATCCTAAGACCATTGACTTTAAGATGAGCATCATTTCATAATAACCTTTCAGTGGAAGAAACCAAACCATTCCATATTAATAGTTTTCAGACTTAGGGCAGACACAGTACTTTTATATTTCTGTCATCATATTTTATAAGATACTCTGTGATGTTACCTTTCTACTTGTAGGTTAAGAATTTTATTTTCCAGACAACTTTTTGTAAAGTGTCTTGCTCCTATTTTAAATCTTTTGAAAGATGCTAAATATTCTTTGCTAATTATTTTATCAATTATATTGCCTTTTTTATAGCTTTAATTAAATAATTGGTTTTATGACTAAAAAAAAAGAAACCAAACCATTCCAAAAAAAAAAAACAACAACACTGCTCTAACATTAAATATATATATTGATTGTAAAACACACCCAATTCCTGGACATGTTAACATGTAAAAAAAAGTGAACATCTTAGAATTTAGGCAAAATTTGGCATTCTCTACCACAAAGCGTGGTTGTGAATATTAAAAGAGATGAATACGTGTTAAGTGTACTGTTAAGTGCCTGGCAGACAATGAGTGTTTAATAAAATGATACTTATTATTAAGTTTATTACTATTAGTATTATTACTATCATTTTACTTTGAGAGGATTAACTTAATTAGCTTATGGGTTATATATCCCAAACAACATTAAAAGACCCATGTCTTCTATTTTTTTTTTTTTTTTGGTGAGAAAGATTAGACCTGAGCTAACATCTGTGCCCATCTTCCTCTATTTTGTACATGGGACGCCGCCACAGCATGGCTTGATGAGCGGGTGTGTAGGTCCGTGCCTGGGATCCAAACCTGTGAACCCCGGCCCGCCCAAATGGAGCGTGAGAAGTTAACCACTATGCCACTGGGCCGGCCCCCTGTCTTCTATTTCTTTATGAATTTGATTCCCCCTAGTATTTAGTAAGAGACAGTGCACATGTGGCAGGCATTAATAGCGTAGATTAACTGAGGAATGTGAACCGTGAACACCAAAGCTGTTTTGGACCCTGTCTCCTGCACGATCTGGAATGGACAGAAAGAAGCCAGAGGGTGGGGCTCTGGTCTTCCTTAGACCGTCAGTACTCAGCATCCAGTTCCTTTTCTAAAGAAAAGCCCCTGTTTGGTGGGTCTGCATTTGCTGTCTCTCTATTATGGTCAGGATGTTATTGTTGTCTTTTCTGTGTTTTTGTGAAATAATGTGGAAGCGTGTTTATTCTAAGACATCATGGTTGGGCATTTCCAGTCCCACTGCCACCCCCTGGCCCAGACAGTCATTACTTCTTGCTTGCCCCTGTGCAGTCACCTTCCGCTGACCTCCACACTTCCCTCCCTACAGTCAGCCCAATTTAGTTCAGTTTAGCATAAACGAGCAAGGTACTCTCACTGGCGTCATCCTTCTAGGATATGGACATGCTCTTCTCACTCCCCTTGAGTGTCTGCATAAGCTAAAAAGTCCCGTAGCCATGTAAAGCATTATTCTTATTAACACGTAGAGAATAAAGTCAACCCCCTTCGTTAGTCTGGTGGACGAAGCTTTCCCAAGTCAACTCCATCCTAACTTCCCAGCCTTCCTTCTTCTCTGCCCTCGTTAGTTCCTGACTCCCTGCCAATCTCATTTTTTCAGTCAAGCCAGTCTCCTCCGCTTTCTGGAATAATCTCCCTCACTCTGACCTCCCTTAGCACACTGTCTGGGCTTATCCTACAGCACAAGATTCTGGGTTTCTAGTGTGGAATGCAGTCAAACACGCAGATAGCTGGTTTCCCTTCTAGACTGCAAACTCCTTGAAGCAGGAGCTTCATCTTATTCATATTCATATTGTGGTTTTTATGTATAGTACACGTGGAGTGAGTAAATTACTTTTCGGTTACTGAAACGTCAAAAGGAAGAGTAATGAGGTATCCATTCTGTGTCCCATAAATTAAATCTGCGGAAGAAGAAAGGTGCCTAGTGAAGGAATCTTTCTGTTGCAACAGTCATTTCTTCCTTCGTGGTGCGTTCTTCCTTTGAACTAATTGAACGCTGCAAAGGGGCTTTTCTTTTCTCTGACGGGCAGAGGACGGAGGTCCATGTTGACAGATTATGCTATTTTAGCTACGTGTCCATTCAAGCGTGTATCCCGTGCTCAGAACGCAGCCCGTATACATTGTTAAGTCAACACTGGTGCTTTACTGTACGAGGGATGGGTTGAATTCGGACGTGAGGACCAGGAGCTGAGGCTGGGATCAGCGACCTGGATTTAGGGCACAGCTGGGCATGGTCTTGCCTCCCGCAGCGGAGTTCCTGGGCACAGAGTAGCCACTGAACATTCTTGTCCTTAAGAGCTGGGCCGACTCTACCAGCTTTCAAGAAAGTAGGTGTCATAGGGAATTATTCTAAGCCAATGACACATGATACCTGGAAATGGAAGGTCATAGCGTCTTAGGGCGCCCTAACAAAATAATTTTGTATGCGACACAGTCTACCGGGCTTTCCATATTGTGTTTTACGGCTCCTTTGAGTTTTAGGTGTTCTTTTGAAAGTAATGATTTTTTGTAATTTTAAAATTGCGTGCAGATATAATTTCTAAATCCAATCCCTTTTCTTTTTCAGTTACCAAATTATACTCATGTCTTTATTTTTAGATATGTTTCCAAGTGTCAACAAGCATTGAACAATAAAGTCAACGATATGGTTTTACTGATTGATAGATGATGTTCAGATTTCTTTTACCTACCAGAAAGTCAAAAGAGCAGTTCTGAATTAACCAAAAAAAGTCAAAGAGCCCCGGTAAATGTTGGAACAGGCTCAGGTGTTGGGGCAAGTGGGTTCCAACCTCAATCTGGAGTTGATTGAACTTGGTGATCTTGAGCAAGTTATTTTCTCCTCTCGTCGTCTGCCTCTCCAGCTATATAGCAGAGACAAAGATAATGGCCCTTCCTCCCCCAACCAAGAGATGTGAAATAAATAAAATAATGTGTGCAAATATGTCCTTAGACTAAAAGATCATATATACCCTTTAATTAAGCAGTGAGCCAAAAACGTTTGTAGGTGCTGTTATTTCTATGTAGATTCCTTATAAAGAATTTCTAGCTCGGTTGACAGGTGACAAGTTGCTCATCTGTCATAAACTAGTCCATAAAAATCATTTATCTTTTCCTCCTTCTCTGCATTATCACCTTGATTTTCAGGCACTGCAAAAATGGCCTTATTTTCAATGACAGACATCATCTCAGTGGTCATTCTGTCTGTGTATTCCATGTCACTCCTATCCCATATGAGTCATGAGCTAGAGCTGGGGAGGAGGTTCCCTCCACAGTGCTGGCCTCCCAGGTAATGGTCAACCATAGAACTGCCCCAGGACGAGAGGTTTTAGGGCAAGATACTCCTGAGCCTAATTTTTCTTGCACTATTTTAACCAGGCGCTAATAGAAATTGACAGGTGGGTGACCTCTCATCAAGCTTTGGGAAATCTCTTAGGTAGAAACTGTTCAACCAGAAAAGTCATTCTCTGGCTCTTCCTAAGTCCTGTGATTTTTATCAGAATAGAGTTATTTGCCTTAAGGATTTTTCTAAACCCATTACTTTCCTATGAAAGACTTTCAATTGAAATAATACATTTCTCATTATGTAGTTACTTTCATTGCTGGAGACTCAAAATACTTGAAAAGTATTTTAAACTCCTATTCCAGGACCATTTTTGCCATTGTGAAAATCACACATGGTGATATACAGCGACTATTTTAATACCTTGCTGCCATATTAATAAAATCCAGACACAATAAAAAAAGAAAGGATCGTGTATCTTAATAATATTGTAGTGCTCTTTTGGAAATGCTGAATAATCACTCTGGCTGGAATTGGAGAGGCAAGGGCATTCCTTTATTTGAAGAACATCATATGATGCCTAACGATCATGCTTTCTATCTTACCTGAAAGGTACCCCTCCTTCAGATTGGCTTTGTGGGAATAATGCTTCTTAAGGCCATATTTCCTCATTTGCCTTTTTCTTTCACTTACATGAAAGATGCTAGCTTTAGGGTAAATCTCACATAATCACTGGTGGCATATCTCAGTCCCTTTCCCCTAGATTGCAAAGCCCATCTTTGAAGGGTTGCAACCTTATCTACTCACAAGTTGGCTTAATCCATTGGAATTGCCAACTTGGCTGTGATCCAAAGGCTTATGTAACTGGTGCTTTGTAGACCACTCTGGCCTCGCTAAAATGCTACCATCATTCAAAACAAAACTTTGTAGAATTTCAGCACCTTTTATTTAAAATATTTAAAATTGTTTTGTAGTGGGTAATTTTTTAGTCATACCTGTAAAGTGAGAAAACCACATGGGCTACGACAGTACCTGCTGTATGCTTAGAAAAGGCATATCCACAAGGGCTTGCTCTAGAATTTTAATTTTAATTAAGGTTAAAATTAAAAGCAAAATGGGCCTTTCTAGAACTAATATATTTTTACTTAAAAATAGTTGATAAATCAATGATTAATTTTTCCTTCCCCCCCCTTCATGGGAAGGATTTCCCACATATTAATACTGTTTTAGGCACTCCTAGTTATTTTATTCCTAAGATGTCAGTGCCTGAAGCAATCCATTTCAATTCATAAAGAAAATTTCCCTCAGGTGTAGCAAAAAGGGGTTAAGTTATTTGCTTAAGGTTGGGATAAAGTTAATGGTAATTGCGTCACAGAAATGTCAAGAGTCCTTTATGTTTTTATCGTGCATTTTAGCAAAGGATTCATATTCGTCTTAGGACTGTTGCCCAACTGGTACATGTTTTGCCCTGGTGATGAAATAATTGGTTGCTAGTGGGTCAGGAGAAAATACCTTAAAATTCCTTTGCAAGTTGTCTTTCAGCATGTGGAGGGATAGGAGTGCAGAGTGCACTCACTGTACAAATCATGCCAGCTATCTGGAACTGAAATGAAATGTCTGTCAACATCAATTGCGTCACAGATGGTGCTGCTGCCTTTCCCGCAAACTAATGCTCAAAGGAAAACTGTGACACATGCATAATGGAATACAGATGTGTTGAATGATAAAAAAATCTTTTAAAGTTTCCTGAGATCATATTTATGTTTGTTATGATTTCTTTTTTTGAGGTATCTGAACAAATAGACAGCTATTCAGTTATATAAAAATTATCCTGTGAATGAACCCATTATTATGAAAGCTTGCTAACCAATGGTGATAATTGCTCTAGATTTTTTCACTTTTTTTTGGATCCCTTTCTTACCAATACTCTGCATTAGCGAGAGAGTAGATCTTCTAGAAGGTTATGGTCTACAGTGATATTTCCCTAGCTGATTCCTCTTCTTCTTGCTGTGTCTCACAAAATGGTAGTAGTTGCTTCATGAAAAAAGAATTTTCCTGGCTCTGTTAGTCAGGGTTCTCCAGAGAACAGAACTGATAGGATGTGTACATATATATAGAAAGAGATTTATTGTAAGGAATTGGCTCACGTGATTATGGAGGCTGGCAAGTCCAAAATCTGCAGTGTGGGCCAGGAGGCTTGAGATCTAGGAGAGTCTGGTGCAAATGAAGTCTGAAGGCATTCTGCTGGAAAATTTCCTCTTGCTTGGGGAAAGCTGGTCTTTTTGTTCTATGCAGGCCTTCAACTGATTGGGTGAGGCCCACCCACATTGTGGAGGGAATCTGCTTTATTCAAAATTTACTAATTTAAATGATAATTTCATCCCAAAACACCCTCCAAGTTGACACATAAAATTAACCATCACAAGTCTACCCCCTTATCAACATGGCACCCATATACATCTCCTTAAACCATACTTAATCTCCAAATAAAGATAATAACAAGGTCATACTTCTGCCTAACATGATACAACAATCCCACGTACAACCAAAAACACACCAACCCTTTCTCCAGAAGAGGCTGCAAAGCCCTTGGATGACGTTCACGCTTCTTCTTGATATCCTGTCACTTAAATACTGTGATGTAAAGTTAAGAATACTTACATACTGTGATCAATACATCTTATGTTACATGATAAGGGATAAGTGGGAGAAAACAGAAATAGTTGCTTAATACACGCACAAACAGCATATTCATAGCAAAATAAGGAGGAAACACTCATGACAATTATAGTCCTCGTTTCTATAACCGGCCACATGGTTATAGCTAGTATTTATAACTACCTTCTTCTCTTACTCATTCCATATTCTCTTTGCCTTCAGCAAACACTTCAGCTGGTTGTGGTTCTTTACCAGGTGGGGTTATCCAAACGTTCATTCCTGTAGGGTTTGGGCCATTACTGGTCTTGCCTGAATTGGGTTGTTGTAGTTTTCCACTGACTTTAACCATAGGGCATGGTCATACCAAGAGATGCCCTAAGGGATCTCCTGTATTCCAGACAAACTCTTCCTTACCTCCATTGTGGAGTAGCAGCCCAATTTCTCCTTGGTGGTCACGATCAATCACCCCAGGCAGCGCAGCAACTCCCTTCTTTGCCTGTTGATTCAGAGGCATAAGAAGCCCAAAGTCGCCAGATGGAAGTCGTAACTTCCAGTTCAATGGAATCATTGTTGTGTCTCCTGGTGGAAGCGTTTCTCCCTTTAACTAAGACCTCTAGGCCAGCAGGCCTAGAGTATAAGGCCGTGGGGACAGGCAGCAAATACTTTGATAGTGGGTCATAGGGGTAATAGTGAGTGGTGCCCCTCCCATTTCCACCCCTTGATTCCCAGACCTGAGAATCCTGGCTATTGGAGGATCAGCACCGTATACTGGACACTGATTCAGAGCATATACAACCATCTGGGGAACTTTGCTCCAGCCCTACAAGGTATTGCCACCTAGCTAGCGCTGTAACTGAGTCTTTAAAGGGCCATTCCACCATTCTACTAAGCCAGCTGCTTCAGGATGGTGGGGAACATGGTAGGACCGGTGAATTCCATGAGCCTGGGCCCATTGCTGTACTTCATTTGCCGTGAAGTGAGTTCCTCGATCAGAAGCAATGCTGTGTGGATATCATGAGGGTGGATAAGGCATTCTGTAAGTTCACGGATAGTAGTTTTGGCAGAAGCACTGCGTGCAGGGAAGGACAATCCATATCCACAGTAAGTGTCTATTTCAGTAAGAACAAAATGCTGTCCCTTCCATCGTGGAAGTAGTCCAGTGTATCAACCTGCCACCAGGTAGCTGGCTTATCACCTCACTTCTGGTACAAAAATCTGTATTAGTCATGGTTCTCCAAAGAAACAGAACTGATTGTCTCATGCAATTATGGAATAGGCTGATAAGTCCAAAATCTGCAGTGTGGGCCGGCAGGCTTGAGATCCAAGAGAACTAAGGATGCAGTTCCAGCCTGAAGGCTGGCAGGCTGAAGACTAAGGAGAACCAATGGTGCAGATGAA
This sequence comes from Diceros bicornis minor, assembly GCF_020826845.1. Taxonomy (NCBI): domain Eukaryota; kingdom Metazoa; phylum Chordata; class Mammalia; order Perissodactyla; family Rhinocerotidae; genus Diceros; species Diceros bicornis. Next base: position 49,740,559 of record NC_080759.1, on the reverse strand, counting down.
GTCTGAAGGATTCTTCTGGAGAATTCCTTCTTGCTCAGGGAGGTCAGTCTTTTTGTTCTGTTCACTCCTTCAACTGACTGGATGAAGCTTGCCCATGTTAGGGAGGACAATCGGCTTTACTCAAAGCTGACCAATTTGAATGTTAATTTCCATCCAAAAACACCCTTCAAGTTGACACATAAAATTAACCATAACTGTGGTGAAAAATAGGAAAACAAAAAATTGGGAGAAAGGAAACTGCATGTTACAGTCCCCTTACAGAGGGAGAATCACAATACATATAAACATAAAGGCTCTGAGAAGTCCTGCAGTGGAGATGCCTTTTCATATTTGTGTAACTCTGTCTTTCCTAAAATTATTTGCTCGTTGGAATGCCATCCCATCATTTTTTTTTTTGGGAAAACTTACTGCCATCTTGCTGGATACCAGTGTTTAGAGACACACAATCGGGTAACAAGCTGGTCTATGGAATGGCATCTATTTAAGCAACTGGCTCATTTGGGGAGTAAATTGATGATATCACCTCCATTAACTGGCTTCATTAACTGAATCTAGTAGCCTAAGTGGGTATTTAGGCATTTGATTTGTTGGATGCTGACTAGTGGCTCTGTTGGCTGAAGCATGGTACCAGTGAAGGGGAAGTGAGGTGGAGAGATGGAGGTGGGAGCGTGCACTGTCAAAATCATGGACATACAGGGGGATGTCTAAGCAGATCGGGAGAAGGGGGCCCTACTGCCACTTTTGCTTCATTTTCTGATGAAAACCCTGGTTGAGCAAAGGACGGTAGCAGAGAGGACGTGACGGCTGCCGCCAACTCAGTGTATAAACAGGGCCCACGCACAGGATTCCACACACAACTGGTAGGATGTGAAACCCCAGGTGCACTTATGATTATTGTCAGCACTAACATGAAATCACCATCTGAGAAAGACAGAAGAAGAAAGGGAATCATAAGTCAAAGAAACCGACCCAGCCACTACTTTTTCTCCACTTGAATATTCATAGGCTTATGATTTCTTTTGTAACTCGAGGAAATAATGCATCCTTAATCCTGTTGTCCTGGGAAACTTGATGAGTCAGTGTCTGAGTGAAGAAAGGCATGGAAATATGGTATTATTTGATAAAAACTTCCTGAAGTCTGCATTCAGGAATGTGACAATCCTAGGTGGATCACAGGAAACCATCAAGATGTATAGCTTCATATGAACCTAAATGGGAAGTTTGTCCAGTTAATCCATAGGTGATGATCAGGTTGAGATAGTAATCTCTTCACCACAAGTAATCTCTTCACCACTTTACCCCTTTTTCTTTTTACCCAGCCTCAGCCGTCAACCCTGGTCCTTAATGGCAGAAGGGGGCCTTGGAGAGAGGCAGGCGGAGCAGAGAGCAGAAAAGTGGGGAGTAGATGATCAAGGGCTGCCAGGTCTTGATTTGGAAAAGATGCCATTGAAAAGGACAATCTCTGTGAAGGTGACTTGTGTGCTAAAATATGGAGCATGGATTTTACCCTCAAAGACCTGGAGAGCACTGAAGACATTTAGGCAGGAAGTGATGTGAATAGTGATATGAATATGCATTTTAATGAATGCATTAAAATCATTCCAATATCCATTGAAGCATAGATTAGTATGGGGGGGTGGTTATGGGAATTCAGGTGAGAGTAAGTCTTGGTATGCTTTGTGGGTATCCATCTCCTATGTTTAATAAGAACCTAGCTCCTGGAGGACAGGTCATGTCCTCGTTTATGGTCCAGTCTGTTTTGCTGTGATGTGGACTTCTGGGACACGAATGAGCTCACATGAAATTTATTAATAAGAGAATAATGTCAGTACTGAACCCAATTTTGGCACCTTTCCAAATCTGCTCCCCCCTGCACCCCCAGTCCCCTCTGTGATGGCTCATGCTGCTACCTGATCCCCAGCCAGTTGTCTCGGTCTCCCCTCGGTGCGATAGTCAGGTTTTACAGGCTGTGGTAGCTACAGCGCCCATTCTGCCTGACTGGACCCTCAGAGCATTCAGCTACTACCCGGGCTAGGGGTGGGAGCTGTAACACACCTTGGAAGTTAGCGGACTTCATGCACCATGAAGGACAGGAGACTAAAAGAAGCTGGCAGAGAAATTGCCTGCACCCCCCACCCCCCACCATCTTTCCGGAGGTGCGATGGTTCCCTATGACCTTCCTGGAGACGTCCCACGTGACCCAGAGTCAGGGGTGTGTTTGTGAGGCTGTGGCCATCTTGGTAACACACAACCTTAAATTTCTTCTTTCCTGCTTTATCTTCCTTTCCCTTCACTCCTGCAACCCCTATAACGGTAAGCTTTGCCTCAGGGCTGTGTTTTCTGGGGACGTCAGTGAAGACAATGCTGGTATAATAAAATGGAAGTCATTTGGGTTCATACGTGATTTTTCCTACACAAGAAAAGCCAGAATAGATAATGGGAGTGGAATTATAACCTTCATCAGGTAGAGGAAAAGCCTTCAACCCAGCTACTGCCCAAGCAGTAAGAGCACTTTGGCTGCATTTTAAGAGAATGAAAACGAGTGCCTGTCTCTGGGGCTCCCTCCCTTGAGAGACTCAGGCTGGATGTGTGTGGCTCCGGGCTGGGTCAGATTGAGCTGCCTCCTGCCCATCTTCCTGGCACCCCTCCAGCTCAGAGCTCCCCTCCCAGCTGCATTGTCAGCACCCCCCAGCACTGCTCTAACTGGAGTGTTGCTAATATTTTCACCCTGTTGTTTCTGGGCATTTTTAATAGCCCAGTGGCAGCCTCCAGCTGGGCTGAGCTGCCTGTCTGCTCTGTAAAGTTATCTCGCCAGGAACCAATTATTGTTTTTGGTGAGGACTCCAGTTATAAAGTTGCATAGGTTTGGACTGGTCCGCCTTACCCTATTTTTCTCATAAACTCTGTTATTTTAGTGTGTGATCTTTGAGAAGGTGAGGTGTGTTCAGGTATGCATATGTTGCAATCTAGCAGAAATGTTGGTGTCTCCTTTCAAGTAGACATGAAATAAAGACTTGTTGAATGAATAAAATGCATTAAAATATTTCTAGGTATGTGGCAAGTGACTTATCCTCATAATAGAATGATTATTTTTTTAACTTTGTGTTTATGTCAGGGAAGATGGAAAGCCCTCACATTGCTAAAAACCCAGATTTTTCCCATGGGCAACTGTGTATCACTGGATAAGGGGGTAAGCATACTACGCTGAATATCTTTCTTTGCTCCCTCGGAATCCGCTCTTCTCTCTTCTCCATCAGGTTCTGTGCCCTGGGAGGCTAGACTTATTGGGCTACATCAATGGTGACTCTCTTGCCGTCTGGCCTCCTGTTGGCTCCAGCCAATGGGATACAAAGGAGGGGATGGGAGGGTGGGAGACAAGTAAGGTGGATGCACACGCCTTTAATACTCTCGGTTTGTATGTGCCTCCTAGTGTCTGCTGTGATCCTGATGGCTAAACAACTTTCTTTAAAGATTTGTGTATTTTCCAACCTTCAGTAGATGAATGAATGAGGCAACTTCATTAACTCTTGTTATATTCATCCCCGACTAATTAGAGATTCACAAGAAATAAGGGGAGAGATTTCACTACGTCTTCAAATAAAAGTAAAGAGTATCTCTTCCTTGGCAAATGTATATTTAAAAAAATAACACAGTAAAATACATTTGAAAAAGTGCCATTTAAAGCATAATTCCATCTGTTTTTTGATGATTCAGAAGATACTTCAGTAGACAGCAATGTCTCAATAGCCATGGTTATGAGTAACAATTATAATTGTACTAAAGATGTATGGAAAGTCTGGCTAATAGAAAACTAGACAGTAGGATTTTCTAAATTTTGGGTATAATAATCCTCTGTGTCTACTATAAAAACTTCCTAGGAAGACTGCTAAGTTACTAATAAAACAGAGACCCAGAAAAATGACCCCACAATAGGTTTTATACTTTTTAAATAAAGCCAGAAATATTTGTCAATTGTTTCCTATGTTCCAGACACTATTATGGTGTGTTTATCATATTTTCTTTCATCTTCAGGGAAACACAACAAATTGGCTTTGTTATCTCTGTTTTATAGATGAAGAAACAGCTTGGAGAAGTTAAGTAACCAGCCTGAGATCACAGACCCAGTAGGAGGCAGAGCCTGGATTACAGGCATAGGCCTGTTTGATTTAAAAGTCCATATTCTTACACTAGACCAACTGCCATTTCGAGGATTGTTGAGTGGGAATTAAGAATTCACAACTTGGCTTTTCTGAGCTTTCATGGTTTTGAGGGATCCTAAAGATGTTAATGCCAGCTGGTGATGGCAACTAGTGCTTCTCTTTTTGTTTTTTCCTTCTAGATAGAACTGATTCTTATGATTCAGGCATCACTGTGTGTCATTATCCAGTGCAATGGCATAATGCACCAACATTAGCTTGCAAGACAATCCTTCATGGAAATGGCCAGCAGTCACTACACCGCGAGATCCTAGGATTGAACTTTTCACCCGAGGAAATGGTAGGAAGCCATTCTCTCTGGCAATCCCTTACGGTGCTGTGCATTGAATCATAGTTTTCAAGCTGGAGGGGAATACTTATGATGAAAGCAATAATTTTTACTTTTGAACACCTGTCTCAAAATAGTAGACTACACTTGGCAGGAAAAAGGCCAATCTTTATTTTTCATATCCCATAAACAAAGCAATAAGCTGTACGTGAGAAGGTGGAATAAAGGCTTCTTTTTCAATATTTTTATGTTCCTCAGACCTGTGTTCCTCAGTTAAATCCTGAAGGGTCACCCAGTCCTGGAAAGTTAATTCGGGCCGGTCTGGTGGACGTAGGGGGCAGTGGCGGAGGAGGAGGATGACACGCTAGAATGAGGTGTGTTGGTGGGTATCTACAGGTCCTTTACTTGGAGCCTGCTGTTGGTTGACAAGCCAGTGAAGCAGCAGAGTTTTTAAGAGCAAGGGCTCTGGAGAGAGACTGCCTGGTTCCTATCCTGACCCTGCCACTTATCTCTCTGTGCCTCAGTTTCCCTGCCTGCAAAGTGGCAACTACAAGCACATGCATCTCGAGGGATTATTGTGAACCTTGAGTCAGGTCATGTATGTGAAGAACTTGGATCAGTGCTTTGTACAGGCTAAACCATATATGTGTTAGTGACAATTATTATAATTCTCATTTTTCAGAGGCTCAGAGATGTGAATCAACCTGTCTAAGGTCACACAGCTAGTAGTGAGTGAATTGGAATCAGAACCCAGGTCTGCCAAATCCAAAGCTGTTTCCTCTCTTTGGGGCAGAAAAGAGTGACCCAGGAGAGCTGCTGTAAAAGTTAATGATGCTCAGCTGATGTCCCCGGGAGTCTAAAGAGGAATGTGTCTAAAGAAGGAATGCTCTGGAGGAGGCAACCCCCCGAGCTGCTTGGGAGAGGTGGAGGGTGTGAGCATCCCCATTCCGGGACTGCCCAGGGGACCCTGATGTTAGACTAGGGGAAACCAGGGACAAGTTTGTGGTGCCAAAGGCAAGAGTCAACATTGAAAGCCAGACCCCTGGGAGACCCCACTCAAGAGAATTCTGCAGACACGTGGCTGCGATGCAGGCCAATTTTGAAATATTCTTCTTTTCTGAGTCCATCATTCATGTGTTTACAGCATTTAGGAGCTTGCTCTGATGAGAAACGTGTGGGTCATGAAGGATAAAGGCATTCACAGTCTCTTCAATGTTGGTAGTGTTCTGTCTCCAGCTCTTAGAGCGGTGCCTGGACTGTATTTGGTGCTTGCTGAGTATTTATTAAACGAATGGGTGAACGGATGGAGGGAGGGAAGAAGGAATGGATGAAATGATGAGTAAACTTTTTGCATGATGGAGGAGGGCAGGGAGGAGATTTAATGAAGCCCACTCTGTGTCCTCAAGGCTGGGGCCAAATGTGAACCCCAGGGCAGTTGGCCAGAGACAAAGCAGGGTGTGTGAATGGGCGGGTTATCTACAAGCCTCTGTGTGCTTCCCCTTCTCCTCTCCCCAGTGGGCGTTAGTACTTGGAGAGGGATCCACCCACACAGGACCCATTGGGTTTTCAGGACGCACAAGAAGAGTGAACCCCCGGCATATCCATTTTTCACTTTCCTGGGTCAGAACGGCTCCTGGAGCATTAACAAAAAGCACATTGTGGCTTCCATCTGGAGATGGAGGTGGAGGAGTGAGCTTGGCACAGCGAGCCTGGTTGGGAGGCTGTCTTAGTAATTCAGGTGAGAACCGGCGTGGGCTTGCATTCAAACACAGGTGGCGAGAATGGCCTGGAGGTGATATGTTCTGGAAATATTCGTAGGGAGGATCGTTGGCACTTATTGGACTCATCATATCCTGCCCTGAAGCCTTAGATGTCCCCAAATAAAGCGAGTTTATAGTTTCCAGCTGAGAATGCTGGCCAGATACCAGCTATTGCTAGGAACTGGCTTTTTTAGAATGGCCTCTATATTCATTGTTTTTGAATTTCTGAGTACCATCTGTTTGGTTCCACAGCGTGTTTCTTTCCATACATAATAGAGACCTAATTTTTTTTTTTAAAGATTTTTATTTATTTATTTATTTTTTCCCTCCAAAGCCCCAGTAGATAGTTGTATGTCATAGCTGCACATCCTTCTAGTTGCTGTATGTGGGACATGGCCTCAGCATGGCCGGAGAAGCGGTGCGTCGGTGCGCGCCCGGGATCTGAACCCCGGCCGTCAGCAGCGGAGCGCGCGCACTTAACCGCTAAGCCACGGGGCCGGCCCTAATAGAGACCTATTGAAATCACATTTAATTCAGAATTTTTGCACCTATGAAGTCACTGTACCTTTTCCTTCTGCCTAGTATTGCAGCCTTTGTCTGTCTCTGTCTTCCTGTTTCTCTCTCTCTCCCCACCCCCCTGCCCCCCGCCGTCTTTCCTCTCAGCCATTACTGGTTCCACACATTGCAGGAACACTCTACCCTATAACTTTGATTCTAATCCCAGGAAGGGAAAACTTTTGTAGCTCAGAAGCATCACTAAAATGAATTCACGCTTCCCTCGCCCCTTATCCACAGGGTCACAGGAGGCGGAGGTTCTGGCAGAGAAAGGGCATGTCTGGTGTCAGGGCCCCATGTCATTCTGAAGGCAGATTCTTGCTCGTCCCTCTGCTCCTCCCACGAATTCCTTAGTTCTTTACCTGAACAGGGAGGCTTCCCCAGGGATTTGCTGTGATTGCTAACAACTTCAGGGCCTGTCCTTGCTCTGGTGAGTAACACTTGCCTGCCAACCATTGTCTGCCACACCAGGAAGGTTACTTCAAACAGGTGGAGGGCAGACCACAGTCAGCCCACCTTTGAGGATTCACTTTGTGATGTTCTCTGTGGACCTGCCTTCTTGCTTTTACCAGTTTTCTGTGCTCTGTTCCAACCTCATGGCTCTTCTGATCTGTGCCTCCCTGCTTAACCTGGACCCCTGGGTGCTGGCTTCCTGGCCCCAGCTTTACCCAAGTTCAGACCTACCACTCACTGCTTAGCTTGGGCCTCTGGATGCCATGTGCCGACTTGGAGTCTTCTCTGCGCTCTCTGCTTTGGTCTGGGGACCCGGGCTTTCATCTTGCCATTGACCTTTCCCCGTTGGTCCTGTTCTGTAGCGCTTTATGCCCCTGGGTGGCAGTGAAGCCATTGGCATGGCTGTCCTCAAGCCAAACTTGAACCTGTTTGGCTAAAGGAAGTTGTCCCCTAGTTCCCGGTGTTGTTACATAGGACATCCCTTCTGGGCACCTTTCAGTCATTCCACATTTGGACCTCATTTCTAAGTTCTACCTCTCTCATCATTCATCAGAGTTTGAAAATCCAACTTCTTGGCCAGAAATTTCCTTCAATGAACCTAACTACCTTGATTACACCATTTAGATTTAAGCTGTGCTCATTAGTCTGCTTTTAAGGAGTGTATCTGCTTACCCAGTACCTTCCGTTTTGTGTCTTGGAGGGCAGAAGGTACTTTTCTACTTATATTACTTTGTTATGTAACCAATGCCACTGGTTATGTTGCAGTGCATCCAAGAATAAGTTTAGAGAAAATTAATGCTGTTGATGATTAATGAAAGGTTATTTCTTTGCGAAACAGAAGTAATATTAGGAAAAAAAACAATGTGCTTTTTCTTCTGCACTTCTGGGTATGTTACTGTATCTCTGACTGGCCCGACATTGTTGCTGCCAAACAGTAAGCTTGAGGTTTTTGCTGACAGGGGTTTCGCTGAGAGAAGATTTGCAAATTAGCATATCAAGGTCTGAAACCCAGCCTTTCTGCATCTGAGTGGTTTTGGGATGAGGAAGGGAGAGAAAGGCCCGGAAAAGAGAACAAATAAGAAGTATAGTCTTTTTCTCTCCCCAGCTTTATTGAGAAATAGTTGACAATTAAAAGTTGTATATATTTAAGGTGTACAATTGATGATTTGCTATATGTAAACATTGTGAAATGATCACTGCAATCAAGATAATTAACATATCCATCACCTCACATAATTATTTTTCTCTTTTTTGGTGGTGAGAACACTTAAGATCTACCCTCCTAGCAAATTTCAAGTGTACAATCCAGTATTGTTAACTACAGTCACATTGTTGTACATTAGGTCTCCAGAACTTATTCATCTTGCATGACTGAAACTTTGTACCCCCCGACCAACACTTTCCCATTTCTCCCTCCCCCATCTCCTAGTAACCACCATTCTAGTCTCTGACTATTTTAGATTCCACGTGTAAGTGAGATCATGCAGTATTTGTCTTGCTGTGTCTGACTTATTGCACATAGTGTAATGTCTTCCAGGTTCATCCACGTTGTCACAAATGCCCAGATTTCCTTCTCTTTTTTAAGGCTGAATATCATTCCGTTGTACATATATAACTCATTTTCTTTATTCATTCATTTGTCAGTGGACAGTTAGGTTGTTTCCATGTCTTGGCTATTGTGTATAATGCTGCAATGAATATGGGAATGCAGATATCTCTTCAAGACTCCCATTTCACTTATTTTGGGTATGCGCCCAGAAGTGGTATTCCTGGATCATATGGTATTTCTATTTTTAATTTTTTGAGGAACCTCCATATTGTTTTCCATAATGACTGTAGCAGATTACATTCCCACCAACAGTGCACAAGGGTTCCCTTTTCTCCACATCATCTTGATCACGTCTTTCTGGGGGAGAGTCCAGAGAAAGAAGGGGTGTCATATAAGGTGAGAAGAATGCTGAGAGCATGAAGCTTTGGCTCCAACTTTATATTTGGAACTCTGGGAGGAGACTGTCTTGCAGGCTGCTGCCTCATGAACCTGGAGACACCCCCACTGAAGTAAGCTAGGAAACACAGAGTGGGCTGAGATTTCACTTGCCTGAGTTGCTCTTGCTTCTGGAGGGCGTGAATGGGACCTAGAATTTCCCTTGTGCTCCTGGTGTTGACACAGAAGGTAGCTGAGTTTTGGGCCAGGTGATCAGCCCAGGTCTCATTGTGTTGAGAGGGAAGGTGAACCGTCATCGGAAGCCAGGATGGACCATTCAGGCTAAGAGCTAACAGAGGATGTGCTGGAGACTCGGGGCTCCAGGGCCTGAGGGACAGGGAGGCCAGGTCAGCCAGGAGGGAACACCTGACCAGGTGTTATTAATGATTTATTTTGACCTGATAAAGGAAGATTATAGCAGAGTACACACAATCACACTTTCCTTAATAACAAAACCTGAAAGGATGTGCTTCGAGAACTCGATGGTGATCGCACTCGTGTTAGAATTATAGATAATCTTGACTTTTTCTCTTCTGCTTCTCTATTTTCTAATATATTTTGTTATGAGAAAGTGTTAAGTTTATAAAAGGAAAAAACAAAGCTGTCTTTAAAAATAAAAAACAAAGACAATCATACTAACCACATCACTCTGCAACTTTTCTTATAATGCTGCAAAGCCACCCCTGTAAGTCTATAGAAAGAAATCTCTTTCTAAGTTCTTTAACACACAAACATAATTTTACACAAACAGAATCATAGTTAGTTCCATCTCCTTCTTCCTTTTCCTTCTACCCTTTCCCCTCTGTCTGTTCCACCCTACCATCTACTTCCACAGGTAAAGTGTTAGTAGCATACTGTGTGCGCTGTAGTACTATTTCTATATAACCATGTACACATACATATGAATATGCATACAGACATGTACACATCATATACATGCATACAAACATTAGACACATAGTATGTAAATACATTTACAAGTGTTTCTGTGTATGTGTGTGTGTGTGAGATGGGATCATACTACGAACACGTCTCTGGATTTTGTCTTTTGTGCTCAGCACCATCTCCTGGAAAGCCTTGCTGGTCACTGGGCATAACTCCAATTAATTTTTTAATGGCTCTATAATATTCTAAGGTGTTGTCGTATTACAATTCATTCATCCATCTGTGAGACTCTTGGATATTTCTTTTTTTCTTGATTCTTAGAGATAATGGCTATTTGGCCACTGTTATTTGAAAGCTTATTGTGTGTTGTATATTTCAAATAAGTTTAGCAATTAAGTTTTATTAATCTTATAATGTTAATACACCAAGATTTTTATCTGCTTATTTCTAATGACATTCAAATATGTTATTCAATGTTAGAACCAAGACCATAGTCCTTGGTTAATGTGAGTGGTATGGAGTAAAATTTTTGGGACAATTAATGAAGAAATATTTGAGAATCTCTATTATGTAAGATACAAACCTCACTGTAGTTAGTAGTTTGCCACAAAACTCTTTTTTTTTTTTGAGGAAGAGTGGCCCTGTGCTAACATCGGTTGCCAATCTTCCTCTTTTTCTTTTTTTTTCTCCCCAAAGCCCCAGTACATAGTTGTGTATCATAGTTGTAGAGTTGTAGCTCTTCTATGTGGGACACCGCCTCAGCATGGCTTGATGAATGGTGAGTATGTCGGCGCGCAGGATCCAAACTGGTGAACCCCAGGCCACTGAAGTGGAGTGTGCGAACCCAACCGCTGAGCCACCAGGCTGGCCCGCCACGAAACTCTTTGATAGAACTTGTGTGAGGGATATCTATGGAGGGATTAAAGCTGGGCCAAAATCAAGAAGACTTCTATTTGGATTAATCAGTTGTTGGAAAATGGGCTTGATCTTCAGAAAGCAATAAGGTTTTTACAGTTTTATTGAAATTTTCGTTTCAATTATTGCATATAGTATTTGCATTCAGGTGTAGATGATATCTGATTTTTAGAGCTTAGTAAAATAACATTAGCCAGCCCTGATTGATTGTTTCCTGGTCAGGGAACCACATTACCCATCCGTCGGTTGTCATACTGTGGTGGCTGTGTGTTGCTGTGATGCTGAAAACTATGCCACTGGTATTTCAAATACCAGCAGCGTCACCCATGGTGGACAGGTTTCAGCGGAGCATCCAGCCTAAAACAAACGAGGAAGAAGGACCTGGACACCCACTTCTGAAAATTGGCCATGAAAACCTTATGAATAGCAGTGGAACATCGTCTGATACAGCGCTAGATGGTGAGAGGATGGCGAAAAAAGACCCTGTATACAGGGTTGCCAGGGGTCAGAATCGACTTGACAGCACTAACAACAACAACGAAGATAACATTAGCTTTTTATTGCCAAACTCTCCTTGATCTTTCTAGGAATTAGCTTACGCCCAAAAGATTTCAGTTATAGATCACCAATACTTAACTGAGATAACTCTTCATTATATATCTAAGTCCAAGTTTTTGAAAGGTTTTGTACATCTAAATCCTCATTTAATTTTTTTTGCCTTTTTTGGGTTGTGACTCTCATTGTTTGACAATGGATAAAGATTACACTTTTCATTTTAGTTTTCCAAGAGGTTTAAATCATGCCACCTAAATGAGATAAAAGCCAAATTGCTTAGCTGACTTAACTCCGATGACAGCTGATAAATCGCTTCCTATTATTTTAATCACAGGAAGGAGAGGTTGTTAACCTGTTATATTTGCTTTAAATGTATAACTGTGGCTTCTATTACAAACAAAAATTGTGAAACATCCTCATCCACTGTCATAAACTTTGACTATTGAAAATAAGTACAAAATAAAACTTTTTATTCTTAAACTTAAGTTTAAAACCAGGTATGTGGGAGCAGAGGTTTGCTAACGCAGAATACAGGTCTTCAGTCACATGGACAATTTGTAGTACGTGATGGGTAAAGTTGTTTCCTGAACAAGAAGTTTACCTTCTTCTTTGCAGGAAATAGAACCAGAGTTACCTGAGAATCTGCCCAGTATTCTCTTTACTCTATCAGTCATTTGACTCCAGACAGAAGTCAGGGCACCCTTAACACACAGTCAAGAGACTGAAGTGGAAGGGAGATTGAAGCTCAGGTAAAGCTAATGGCCTGTAGAGAGTAGTGGGGTCCCCTTTGTAATAACAAGGCTTAGTCACCACGTTTGCCTTCTGAATGTTTCTCCTCTACTGCATCTCATCTCCAAGGATGGAGAAGGTGGAATGCAGGCAGCTGTGGTGAGAGACTTAGTGTGAGAGAGTCTCTCCACCACCCACACATCCTTACCCAGTGTGGGCTGAGTTCCGGCAGGCCTGCCTCTCCTAACCTCCAGGCTGACTCACCCTGTGCTTGTAAGCTAGTCATATCCCCCGTCTCTGCATTATGTGTCCCACAGGCAGGGCTGGCCCCTGGCTCACCAGTAGTGGGCAGGAGCCACAGTCCTCTCGGGGGCTTCAGGTGATAGAATTAGAAGAGAGCTTGACGGCCATCCCCTCAGTCTCCTCGCTTTGCTAATGATGGAATTGAGGTCCAAGGAGATTGAGTGTCTTGTGGTCAAATGTGAAGTGCGTACACATTTATACCCGACTGGGCTCACTCCACTACTTAGCTACGATTCTCCCTATTGGAGACCTTTGGAATCACTGGAGTCCTATTCAAGTCAATTACCCTTGGGAGAAGTGCAATCTTGAGCAACCTGTGTGCAAAATTGTCAGAAATCTATCTTATCAGGAAGATGGCTATAAGGGTGCTGTGGGTATGGGACTTTTGTTAAACGAGATAATAAGATTTCCTCTGGGGCATGAGGTGCTGGCCTATGATGTTGCTGAGAGCATGAGGGACAAGCTGGAAGCTGTTCGTTGGCCTGTGTCACTGTTTCTTCTGTGGCATTCCTCCATCCTATTCTGCCCCAATATCCAGTGCCCATCGTCAGCTGTCACCGCCTCAAGTGCTAGTCTGTGCATCTCAAGAACATTTAGGGAGCCTAAATGTTGTGTCTCTGACTACATTCAGCTTTGAGCTTCTTGACTGAGAGCTGCTCCATGGAGACAAAATATTATTGGTATTTTTGGATCATTAAGACTTCCAGCTGTATTAACTGCTCAACTCCTTTTAGCCTCTCTTGTCCTGCAATATTTTCATTACCCAGATGAAAGAAAGTTGACTTCTAATTCTGGATAATGTCAAATTGTGACAACTCTGTCAGGATTTAGGTGGAATTACATTTCTTTATAAATAGTTTGAATACTGAATGGGCCTAAACAACTTCTGCATGCTTTTTATTTACTTCAAAAAAATCAGAAAGTAAGCTACATTTTTACCTCTTCTGGAGCTTTCCAAAGAAAACTTTAGGTACACATAGTGAATGAAATAAAGGATCTTTCAGAAATATAGAGCCATTATTGTGAGAATTAATGACTTTGTTTTAAATGAAAGATGTAAGCAAACCTTAGCTAGAGGCGGCATCCAAGCTTCCTTTTCATCAGTGTTATTCACTGATGGCTTCTTATCTAAGTGAATCTTTTAAATTACCTTCAAAATTTCCCTGTTGGATTCCATGAGATACCATAGGTTATTCTGTAAAAGGAAATATTAGCCATGATTTTTTTATCCTCTATATTGCCTTTGAAAATTAGACGTCAGAAGACTGTTTAACACATGTGACTTCTATCCATTAACAACACGGAGAGAGCCTTTTATTGGCTTATTTGACATGAATGCTCTCTTTGAAGATCACTGATCTGTTCTATGTATCCTGTCTCTCCATTTCAACATATATTAGTCATGTTATTCCGTGCATTGAGTACTAACCAATTACATTACACAAACTCACTTCCCAACATCTATAGCTGACAGAAGAAGTTTAAACAGAAAAATGAAATATTGTGGTAGCAAACTCAAACTTTGTCTACTATATATGAGCTGAAACAGGAATACTTTACAGAGAATATTAAGCACCAGTGTCTTTGGTTTGTATAAAAATTTTTCAAGATAAACTATACATTTCAAAGCAGCCTAATTCATGATCATTCAAATATTATAACATCAGCATTTCACATCCCTCCCTTTACTATGGTGTACCTGTAAGAAATAGGATTTTCACAGTACAACACTGCATTGGAAACAAAGTATTTGAATTTGGAGTATTGCATAGTTGTTGAGATCCTGGAATTTCATATAACGAAGTGAGTTCAGATCCAGACTCCAGCTACTTACTCTCACTTTAAGCAAGTTTTTTGACCTTACTAAGCCTTTGTTTTCTCATGTATAGAATAAAAAAATCAGTAGCAGATATCTCAAAGGGTTTTTCCTGAGGGTGAAATGTACAGTGTTTTGGGCAGTGTCTGATATGCAGTAAATGGCCAGGGTAGATTAGCTATTTTTATCAGTTACTATTCATGCTGCCTCTTCTATCAGGATTGGATTTAGCAACATTCTTCCTTCTAGCAGCATATTAAAAAATTAAAAATTTTTATTTCCCAATTTGTTTCTAGCTCTATTAAAAAGTTTACAAATCTCAATTAAATTTGGGATCATCGCTTGTAGCAACTCAAGCTATTATTTTATCTTAACTTCTGTTAGGATTTAAGAGTGTTTTTTGATCAAATGATCTTGGGAAGTGGTGAGATAAGCTATCACGTACCTATACTAAGATTAAAAAATTACCTAACGCAGTAATAAGGTTGAAAATGACTTTTCTACGGCATTATATACCATACTTGATTTAAACAGTTTCATATAGTTGGACATTTGTTTCTTACTTTTTGCTACTGTAAATAGTGCAGAACATGCATAATTCATAGAAAACAAAATTCAAAAATTATATTGGTTGAAAATCCTTTCTAAACGACTATAAAATAGACCCCAAAACTTAAAGATATAAGAAGTGTGACTCACACATTGCTAGTGGGAATGTAAATGGTTGAGCCATTGTGGAAAGTATGGTGGCTCCTCAATAAATTAAACATAGGGGCTGGCCCCGTGGCTTAGCGGTTAAGTGCGCGCGCTCTGCTGCTGGCGGCCCGGGTTCGGATCCCGGGCGTGCACGGACGCACCGCTTCTCCGGCCATGCTGAGTCCGCATCCCACATACAGCAACTAGAAGGTTGTGCAGCTACGACATACAACTATCTACTGGGGCTTTGGGGGAAAAAAATAAATAAATAAAATTTTAAAAATTAATTAATTAATTAATTAAACATAGAATCACCATATGACCCAGCAATTACACTCCTAGTATATACCCCCCAAATTGGAAACAGATGTTCAAGCAAAAACTTACACATAAATGTTCATAGCAACACTATTCACCACAGCCAAAAAATGGAAACAACCCAAATGCCTACAAAGGGATTGCAAATTGTGGCATATCCATACAATGGAATATTACTTAGCCATAAACAGGAATGAGGTACTGATACTTGCTACAACACAGATGCACCTTGAAAACGTTATGCTGTGTGAAAGAAGTTGGACACAAAAGTTCTCATAATGTATGATTCCATTTATAAGAAATATCCAAAATAGGTAAATCTATAGAGACAGAAAGCAGATTAGTGGTTGCCCGGGGCTGAGGAGAAGCAGAAGGAGTGTGATTACTGAATGAGTAGGCGGTTTCCTTTTGAGGTGATGAAAATGTTTGGGAACTTGATAGTGGCGATGGTAGCACGACATTGTGAATGTGCTAAATGACGCTGAATTGTATGCTTTAATCTGGTTAAAATGGTAAATTTTTATGTGATGTATATTTACCACAATAAAAAAATGGAAAATTACTCCCTGATGCTCCCAAAATACCAGTATGTGAAAAACCGTTAACTGGAGATGTGCTTTCAAAGACTTTACCTTCTTGATCTAGTGGTCTCACTGAAATTGCTTTTGGTCAAATTAGTTTCCT
Organism: Diceros bicornis minor; assembly: GCF_020826845.1. Lineage (NCBI taxonomy): Eukaryota > Metazoa > Chordata > Mammalia > Perissodactyla > Rhinocerotidae > Diceros > Diceros bicornis. The sequence goes on along the minus strand of NC_080759.1, from coordinate 49,724,421 downwards.
ATTAAACTATTTCTTACAAGGAGCTAATGGTATTAGGCATTTTTGCCCCAACCTCCTGGACTGGACTTGATTAAAAGGTGTTTTGACAAAGATAAGAAATTTGTAGTTTAGTTGAGGTGCTGTCAAAGAAATCCATTTCCCAATAGATACCTCTTGTTCATATTCTTCTTCTCATTCCCTCTTTTCTTTTTTGCCCTCCCTGTTTGCATTTCCCCTTAACTGTTGCTTATATTTCAGGCTTTCTAGGAATATGGAAGAACATTCTCTTGGTGGCACTGAGAGTTGGGGGTGGTTGGTGGTCTTGCTTCTTTGTTAGATTGAGACAATCTAGTCCTGAAAAAGACTCGGTAGGCATATGGGCTCTGATAAGGAATTTTTCATGTTTGGATTCATGTCAATATGTGTATTGTAAACATAACATTCTTCTTAAAACAACAGCAGGGGATTTCCTCTATTTGTCCTCTAGTTTTGGTCAATTCCTTTGACAATTTACTGTCAGATAGCTTTAAAAGAGACATGTCTATCACTTTTTAAACTTTTTGTCCCTGAAAGTGATTTTTTTTTTTTTTTGGTGAGGAAGATTAGCCACAAGCTAACATCTGTTGACAATCCTCCTCTTTTTGCTGAGGAAGATTGGCCCTGGGTTAACATCTGTGCCCATCTTCCCCTACTTTGTATGTGGGATACCTGCCACAGCATGGCTTGACAAGTAGTGCGTAAGTCTGCACCAGGGATCCGAACCTACGAACCCTGGGCAGCTGAAGCTGAGTGTGGGAACTTAACTACATGCCACTGGGCTGGCCCCTGAAAGTGGGTTTTTTAAAAAGCTAATAGGATTGATATTTAATGTGAGAGGTATGAGAACTAGGAACATTGGACTGGAATTTAAGAAATATACTATTATTTACCAACAAAGTAATGGCTTTTTTTAAATTGAAGTGAAATTCACAAACCGTACAATTAACCATTTTAAAGTGCACAATTCAGTGGTATTTAGTACATTCACAATGTCATGCAACCACCACCTACTCTAGTTTCACAACTCTGTCATCACTCCAAAGAACAGCTGTACATTAAATAATCTCTCCCATTGCCCTCTCCCTCAATCCTCTGGGAACCGCCTATCTGCCTCTATGGATTTGCTTGTTTTGAATATTTCATATAACAGAATCATATAATATGTAACCTTTTGTGCCTGGCTTCTTTTACATAGCATAACATGTTCAGGGTGCATCTATGTCGTAGCATGTATAGGTACTTCATTCTTTTATTATGGCTGAAAAATATTTCATTGTATGGATATACCATAATTTATTTATCCATTGATCGCTTTATGGACACTTGGGTTGTTTCCTCTTTTTGATCATTGTGAATAGTGCTGCTATGAACATTGATGTACAAATTTTTGTTTGAACATCTGTTTTCAATTCTTTTGGCTATATATCTAGGAGTGGAATTGCTGAATGACATGATAAATTTTGTGTTTAACTTTTTGAGGGACCACCAAACTGTTTTTACACAGAGGCTGCAGTATTTTAAATTCCCACCAGCAATGTATGAGGGTTCCTATTTCTCCACAGCCTTGCCAACACTGATTATTTTTATTATTGTGTTTTGGTTATAGCCATCCTAGTAGATGTGAAGTAGTATCTCACTGTGATTTTGATTTTGATTTCCTTAATGACCAATGATGTTGAAAATCATTTTATGTGCTTGTTGGCCATTTGTATATGTTCTTTGGAGAAATGTCTATTCAAATTCTTTGCCCAGTTTTTAATTGTTTTTTTTTGTCTTTTTGTTGTTGAGTTGTAACCATTGTATATATTCTGGATACTAAGCGTTTATCAGATATATGATTTGCAAATATTTTCTCCCATTCTGAGGCAGGTCTTTTTACTTTCTTGATAAAATCTTTTGATGCACAAAATGTTCTAATGTTTATGAAGTTCAATTTATCCATTTTTTCTTTTGTTGCTCATGATTTTGGGGTCAAATCTAAGAATCCGTTGCCAAATCCAAGGTCATAAAGATTTGCTCCTGTGTTTTCTTCCAATAGTTTTATATTTTTAGCTCTTATGTTTAGGTCATTGTTCAATTTTGGGTTAATCTTTGATTGTGGAGTGAGATAAGGGTCCAACTTTATTCTTTTGCATGTGTTTATACACTTTTTCTAGAAACGTGTTGAAGAGACTATTCTTGCCCCATTGAACAATCTTGGCACCCTTGTCCAAAAGCAATTTGCCATAGATGTTTGAGTTCATTTCTGGACTATCAATTCTATTCCATTGGTCTATATGTCTATCTTAATGCCAGTACTATACTGGCTTGATTACTGTAGACTTGTAGTTAGTTTTAAAATCAGGAAGTGTGAGTCTTCCAACTCTTTCTTTTTCAATATTGTTTTGACTGTTTAGAACCACTGCAATTCCATATAGATTTGAGGATGGCTTTTCCATTTCTCCAAAAAAGGTCATTGGAATTTTAACAGGTATTGTATTTAATCTGTAGATTGCTTTGGGGTGTATACTGCCATTTTAACAATACTGTTTCTTCCTATCCATGAGCACTAGATGTCTTTTCATTTATTTAGGTCTTCTTTAATTTCTTTCAATAATATTTCATAGTTTTCACGTCTGTGGTTAACTTTATTGCTAGGTTTTTATTCTTTTGAATACTATCATAAATAGAATTTTTTTGTGTGTGTGTGTGTGAGGAAGATCAGCCCTGAGCTAACATCCGATGCCAATCCTCCTCTTTTTGCTGAGGAAGACTGGCCCTGGGCTAACATCTGTGCCCATCTTCCTCCACTTTATGTGGGACGCCGCCACAGCATGGCCTGACAAGTGGTGCATCAGTGGACGCCCGGGTCCTGACCCGGGCTGTCAGCAGTGGAGCACGTGCGCTTAACCACTATGCCATGGGGCTGGCCCTAGAATTGTTTTCTTAATTTCCTTTTTGGGTTGTTCATTGCTGATACATAAAGCACAGCTGATTTTTTTTGTATATTGGTCACTTACTTCGTAACTTTGCTGAATTTGTTTATTAGCTCTTGCAGTGTTTTGGTGAATTCTTTGGGATTTTCTTTGTATAGAATCATGTCATCTGCAAATAAATATAGTTTTAATTCTTCTTTTCTAATTTGGATGCCTTTTTTTATTATTTTTTCTTGCCAAATTACTCTCTCTAAAACTTTCAGTACAATATTTAATAACAGTGGTGAAAATGGGAATAAGACAAAGATGCCCATTTTCACCATTGCTATTCCACATTCTACCAAAGGTAATGGATTTTGCAGGACATTTTTCCTTTATTTCATTCCACGAACTAAAGCCAGTGGTTTAATAATGCCCCACTTTTTCTGAGTTTAGGGTTTTCTTTTGGCAAATTTGCTATCTAGAACATATCTGAGAACATAGAAATATTGAAATAGTCCTCTTAGTAAGAAGACAATGACTGTCACAAAGCTATGTGCCTTACTTGACTAGATCTTCTTTCTGATAAGAGCCCATTCACTAAGAATCATTTCTAAAATTAGGGCTGCTGATTTAGTAATCTTGGTGTTTTCCTTAGAAACTTGCGGTTCTTTCTGGTTTATAACATATATTGAATTAAAAGCAGTGAGGGAGAATAGGGAGCTGACAATAGCTGACACTTGGAGAAATAAAAGTTGACAAGAAGGGAGAATGTGGAAGAAAAGCAGAGTTAGAAGGAATTCAGTGAAAGGACAAGCCAAGTGCTAATTATTTCGGTGGCCATATTACCTACGACCTATTCTGGGATGTGAGGCCAGACGAGGTCAACCCCAACCAATTTGATACTGAGTGTGGCCAAGGCAGAGCTGCTTGAGGGGTTTAGGTCCATGCAAAGACCAGGCTGAAGAGGAGCTGGCTTCCATCGAGATCTTTTGGGGCATTCTCACGCTCCCCTCAAACTTCATACCAAAACAAGGCAGCCTGGGACCATCTCAGTTTCACCAGGGCTCACACAACGTGGGAAAGTCTTAAGATTTGGCTGTCACTGGACTCATTTCTAGAGATTAGCAGCAACTTGAGCAAGATGACCCTTCTCATTAGGAATAGTTTTACTCCCTGCCATTTTGTTGATAAGTAAATTTCACAGCAAAGCAATCACTACCTAATAAAAGCTATTAAATGAACATACTTATCAAGTGAATGTCATTTATGATTCCAAGGGCTAAAGGTAATGATGGTTAAAAATCAGAAATGATTTAGTTTAGCTCAACACGGTAAAAGTTACTTGTCTGACTTCAGCAGGACCTTACACATGATAATCACTCTCTAGTATGTGATTGTGAGTTTGCGTATCCCTACGATGAAGACATAGAGGATAAGGATGGTGTGATGAGAAAAACAACTTTTGTTTTTCTGAATCACTGTCTAGGCATTTCATAGTATGATAACCCTGCTCACAGCCAGAGGCTGGACATTTAGATAAGGACTTGAGTTTAGGGTGCCCGCTGTAATTTCCACTTTGCTTTTCTCGGGGCACGTTTTAAAATAACCACTTAGAGTTAAGCCCAGGAAAAGTTACTGACCTTTGCTCCAACCACCTTATAACAAGTGCTTGCTACCCTGCTCTCTCTCTCCTGCTTGCTTGTGACCTGGGATGGAGGACTGCCTTTCCCCTGGCTCATTGCGTGCAGCCAACCCCATGCCCCACCCGATTTCTAGGATCTGTAAGTACTAAATCTTGTGACTTCCTTTGTGTGAGTGTATTGAAACTGCACCTTCAATCAAAATGACCCCGTGGGTTTCACTTCCCGAAGTGGACGCTCGGATGCCCAGGGAGCTCCCTGCCGGCCCTGTGTTGGTAGCTTGTGCCCCCTCATTTAGCAGGTCGTAATCTGCATATGCTTAATTCAATACACCAGGTCTAGCTTTTCAACATAGATGGCTATTGGAACAGTGATAAAAGTAATAAGAATCATCTATGAGCATCTATTATGTACTAGGCACAAGTAGTTGGCCTAAAGTAACACGGTTAAGTTAACAGCAGTTAGAAGCAGAGCTGAAATGAAAAATTCATACCCGTTCCTTCTGCTGTACTGGACCCCAATCCACAGATACAGTAGACAATAGAAAAAGCACTGAGATACAAATCAGGGGACCTGGGTCCTAGTCACAGATGTTCTTTAATAAAGGCAGGTCATATGATCTCTCTGAGTCATAGTTTCCTGGTTTGTTGAAGGAAGTTAATACAGGTCCTACCTGAATCCCAGGGTGGTGGCGAACATCAAATGTGATGCATAGAAAGTACTTTGAAAATACATTTCGTGGTATAAAGCACTGTGATAAGAAGATTCTGTCTCAATCACACTTGTATCGTGACCTTTAGGAAAAATTCTTTTAGCTCTCTTTGATTCTCTTCTTTGTACTTAAATGTGCAAAAGACAGGGAGAAAAAGGATTTTTTTCCCCCTCATGCATCAGGCATTCGTCATAAACACTTCTCCAAATGTTTTTTCTGGAGGTGCCTTTGGCTGGATACTTTAGGAGTTGTTTGTAGGTACTAATTTCTATGTCGATAAGCACAAATCTGAATGCCTTTAAGGAACAGAAATCTCCAACCCAAATTGATTTAAATGTAAGGAAATGTAAAGAACTTTTTCATCTTGCTTAACAAGAATTTTATAGGTGGGGCAGCTCCTGCTGGGGTCTCCATATAGGGTATCAGCCAAGGAAGAAAGGGAAACTATTCCCCAAAGTTTTGGGGCCAGGATCAGATTGGATGCCACCTCTAAGCCAGCAAGGGAAATGGGATCACCATGGCCAACTATTTGGGATAGAATGGATTTGGGGAAGTCAACCACCAAAACCCCTGTAATAAGGCAGATTGGAAAGATCAAGTCATTTGACACTAAGTAACTTCCAGGAAAACTTTTCAGAGTAGACTCTTTATAAGGCTGCTTCATTGAAAGAGATGGCAAAACATCTGCCATTTTGCACAAGTTGTCATCCAGGCAGATCATGACCAGTGTGAAGAAACTGATAGGATAGTCCCTGTTCTGTTGCCACACAAATTGGTTTATTCTGAGGCTTTCTGGGGAGGTATGCGAAGCAAGGAGTATACTCTCTTTTTTCCAATTGAGTACCTACCCCAATGCAAATCTATTCATTACAATAATTTGCACACAAATTTGAAGGTAGGCCTTCTGGGAAATTATTTCTTAACTTCCAGAAATGTATGTGAAACTCTAATATGTTTCCAAGCGCTAATATTAGTAATATTTTGTTGATGTTGGCATTCTGGAAATTTCAAAGAATGTTGATAATAATATGGGAAGCCACAGGAACAGCATTTTGTAGATTCCTTTTTTCCTTCTTTTATTAACTCACTCAAAGTAGTCCATCAAAACTGTTAAAAGTTGGGTGCTCTGGAGTTAGTTGACTTGGATTCAAATCTTGATGTTCCATCTCTTCCCAACTGTATGACCTTGAGCAAGTTATTTAGCTTCCCCATACCTCAGTTCCCTCTCTGGAAAAATTAGTGTAATAATAATATTGCTTCATAGGATTGTTGTGAAGGTTCGATTAGATAATGTATGGAAGGTACTTAGCCTGGCGTCTAGAAAGCAGATGTTAACTGATCTTTCTAATTAATTTTTCCAATTAATGTTAATTACTCCTACTCTGACTACTACTGTTACTACCACCAGCACCACTACTGCTGTTTTGTACCAACAAGTGCACTGTCCTGAACAACAAGAAGCATAATGTGAGACCAGTGTATTCTTATACTGTGATTTGGTGGGGCAGAGGGTAGAGAGAGAAAAGTGCTAATTTGCTCTGCATCACTATCAAATTATTATTTCTATGAGGAAATAAGAACAAGAAACTGAGATGGCACCAGGGAATGTAAGCCTTGTTTTCATCTGTGGATAGACAAAGTCCTGTAGTAATATGTTTTAAACCATGCATCCATTGTCTGTTTTTCAATTAGACCAGTCTACAGTTCCAGTTGAAGTCATTGAGATGAAAGAAAGTTTCTACTCTTTTTGGATTGGCAGGGGAAAGTCACAGTTGAAGTATTCCAAGGGGAGATTGGCTGTACCTTATAATGACTTTTGCAGGAAAAAACTGAGCCTCAAGCTCTTGGCAGGAGAGAAATGGTACCTCTGAAATCCTGCATCTCTGTCCTGGGCTATTCGTTGACTCCGTGTTAGCTGCTGTTCTTGCACTAGCCTGTAGTCACTCGGAGTAGAACACTACTGCCCGTATCAAAAGACAACTGACTAGTCAGGACGCATTCCTATCAGTTCCTTGATAAAGGAAACAGTTCTTATCTGATGAAAAAGGAATAATTAGCAAGACATTATCTATGTTTTGATGTAATGGAAAGTGCTCTTCCTGAGGAAAGCTTGTTGGAGTAAGACATTAAATCCTTATTTATTTTGTGTCTTCATCTACAAATCCACGATGGCAGCTGTTTATAGTGCTTATAATTAAAGCCATGCCTGTATGAAGAACGATTCTTATTATTCAGTCCCTTGAAGGAAATATTTGAGAACCCAAAGCTTCCAGTATCAATTGAGATAATCTTCTGGTAAATTCCTAGTCTGGACAACCTAACTAAACTGTTCTGTAACTTGTCTCCCCGGATGACTGGAATCTGTTTAAAATATCATGTGCAGCCCAGCCTCTGCCTTTCTCCTTTACTGACTTCTGTCTCTTTTCTTGTATTTGAATGAACATTTGATATTGTGGCAGGAACAACTCATTATGCTTATGACAAAGCACAAAAGCCGTCTAGAAAAATATCTACTGATCATTTAACCATAAACCATGACTAATAGTTATCTAAATGGAATTAAGGGTAGTGACTCCAAGAAGTTCATAGGAAAAAAGTGCTCAGCATTTCCTAGCAGTAACAATTGAACGGGATTTTTTTCTCTCTCTTTTTTTTAATAGAAACCTTTACCGTTTAATCTCAAAATGCTTAGCAAAAACCCTTTTATATACCCTGGAATAGTTCCTTTTGAAAAGCCTTATAATCTGTCCTCAGAAACATTATATTATAGAGAAATGAAAAGAATAAGCTTGGGGTTGGGGTTGACCAAATTAGTCAAAAGAGATGATTTTTAAATGTTCCTAACTCAAGTCCCTGATGTCATCAACTTTTCCCCCCTCTGTTGGGAACAGTAGCTATATTGTGTGCTTTCGTGAAAATATTTTCTGAAAGTTCAATTTCAGGGCATGTTTCTTGCCTTTAATTTTTGTTTTTAATATGGTTAGAGAAGGCAGAGATCTCCGATAGAGACTGTTCTTCCATTATGCTTCGGAATTAAAAAAGATAAAAGTGGTAGATATTTCTTTCATTGGCTGCAGTCATCTCTTGTGCTTTATATTTAGCATCAGGGGAAAATTAATTCCTCACAGAGCACATTTTAGCTTGAAGGTACAAGGAAGTGAAGTACCTGGTGTAATATCCTGAAACAGGTACCCGAATGCTCTGCTTTTTCCCAGCACCACTGTGGACAGATGAAGAGACCTCATTTAGCTTTTAAACCCATCTCCTATGCTTATAGACCCAGGGAGCTTGGAGCCATGGAATACGTTTTCTTCATTTTCTGTGGAAAACTAAACTATCAAACCAAATCAAATGTTCTTTTTATCTTAGGCATGGTTTCTGGGTTATCTTTTTACATCTCAGCATATATGATGGCTCAGCAGGATAGAAACTGTGACCTCAGCTTGGTTCAAAAATAACCTTCTGAATTCATTATGCCATTCCTATTTAAGAAGCAGGATTTGAGAAAAAGGGTGATTTGGTATATTTTAATTCTGTTAAGCACCAAGCAAAAATAAAAATAAATAGTAGTTAAGACAAACTGAAAACCTGAAGTCTATTTGACAGTACAAATCAAAACCCTCATATTCATACAAGTCTTTCCTCTCGATGTCACGGTCTTGGGAGAATTGCATGATCTCTAGATATTCATAGGGGCAGGACCTAAAGGATTACCTGATTTCAAATCCCAAACCTGACAGCTACTTACATCTGTCACATTAAATACAGTTGGGTTTCTTTACCTTACTCACCGATGTGACATTTATCAAATCGTCATATGAAAGTGTGGGTTGAGGAGAATGACAAAATCATATTATTTAATAGATTCCTAAAATGGACTAAAAATAATGAAGTTTAACTTTAGATGTCTTTCTTTCTTTTTTTTTTTTTTTGTTTAGGGCTCAAATGAATGTTGGCCAATACGCACATACACCATTTGGGGGGTTTTACGTTTTGCGAAAAGGGTTATTATCTGAAGTGATTTGCATTTTGAAATATTGGTATGAAAGGGAATTGTGTTGATGTTGAATTTTTCATAGAAATGACAAGATACCCTATTTAATCAACTATAAATGATGTCCCTGAAGAGAAATAGTATAGCTTTAAAAACGCATGCATTAACTAGACCCTATAACCAAACATACAATGTTGCATTTAAAGTTATATGGTATAATGCATTGTTCAAAATTCTCATTTTCACCAGTCCTTCCTTATTTTACTATAGCAATGCATCAGATGAATAAACAGATATGTCAGGATCATGGAGCCAAGAAGGGCTTCCCTGAGGAAAATTTCTCAGGTAACTTTGATTATTCAAGCTGCCACCACTGCTTGCTTTCTCCTGATATTGTACAAAGCCTATCTGTTATTTACACAGAATTGTTTACCTTTTGGTCTCTCATTGTTTCTTCTAAAAGTCAGAACCTCCCTTCTACTTAAATGATGGCTGACTTTAAGGTACACAGCATTTAAAGTGATCCTCCATCTCCCAAGCAAAGCTTTCTGTCTGACTCAAAGGCCAGCATAGTACCTTCCTGAAGTATAGTTGTCATTAGAGCTGTTCTTCTTTTGTTATTTATGATTAGAGAAGTATATGACTTAAGCCATGGGATTGGTTTTAAACCATCATAACAATAAATGCACCCGTCCTCAAAGTGGGCATTGTATTTGTTCAAATAATAGAACCCTTAGGGAATTCCTTTGAAAGGTTTTATTGCCCACACAAGGGAATGAGTCATCACTCCACATGAAGGTTCAGTCTCTGGTCTCACCCTCTCCCTGTGTCACTCACCTGACCTTCACCCAGCCTTACCCTTTCATTACTTAGTTACTGGCCACTTTAGTTACCATTCATGAGTCTGTGAGCAAGCCGACCCTCTCTCTGGACCCTTCTAGAATCTCCAAGCAAAAACTTCCTGGGCACTAAATCAATCTTTTCCTACAACTCAGTCCAAGTCAAAGATCCAAGAGAAAAATTTTTCTCCTCCACTAATCAAACTATCTTCTCAACTCAGTTTTTCTAAAGGTCTTAGATTTCCTAAAGGTCACAGGTTTCTCTCTGGCAGCCCCATCTCCTGTAGTTTATCCACCCAGTGAGGTGACACAGACTCATGCGTCTATATCTACATCTCTCCTTGCCTTCTCTAGGAAAATATTAGGGTTTCTAAATCTCAGTTATCATTACTTGGTTAACAGCCAAACTGAGAGTACTTATACTTTATATAGGATTGCTTTTCTGCTGTATGTTGAGTTTGTTCATTGGCATCTTTCAAACATTGTATAGCAGTCACCATTAACATGTGGAACCAAACTTAAATAATAATAATAATTAAGAGCCTTAGAACGATCGGCTTCCCCCCATGTCCTGTCCCCTTGTATACAAAATTAATGAGATCTTTTTTAAAAATTTTATTTATTTATTTTTCCCCCCCAAAGCCCCAGTAGATAGTTGTATGTCATAGCTGCACATCCTTCTAGTTGCTGTATGTGGGACGCGGCCTCAGCATGGCCAGAGAAGTGGTGCGTCGGTGCGCGCCCAGGATCCGAACCCCGGGCTGCCAGCAGCGGAGCGCGCGCATTTAACAGCTAAGCCACGGGGCCGGCCCAATGAGATCTTTTTTAAACTGAAAGTGTTTGGGCCGGCCCCGTGGCTTAGCGGTTAAGTGCGCGCGCTCCGCTGCTGGCCAGCCCGGGTTTGGATCCCGGGCGTGCACGGACGCACCGCTTCTCCGGCCATGCTGAGGCCGTGTCCCACATACAGCAACTAGAAGGATGTGCAGCTATGACATACAACTATCTACTGGGGCTTTGGAGGGAAAAAATAAATAAATAAAATCTATAAACTGAAAGTGTTTGAAGGACTTTCACATAGTTAAACTTCACAGGGAGCTTTTGGTTATCTTATACTTTTTAAGATTGTCTTAGAGTGTTATTTCCATGAAGTCAACAGTTGTGTCTATTTTTGCATACCATTCTGTATTCCCGTGCTTAGAATAGTGTTTGGCACTGCTTAATCACTATGCAGTCTGCCCTTCAACTATTTTGCGAAATTCAAAGATGTTGATAGTGCTGGTTTGTGAACCTGTGCATGGGAGATGAGGCATTCCATACCTGGTCCTGAGTAACTGGGAACTTATAATCATGTTGACCACATCATGCTCAAAATGATTAAGGTTGGAAGCTGTCTAATGTGTCCATACAGTGAGAAGTAAATAGGGAGATTTCGATTCTAGAACATGTTAATTGGACATAGGTTTTAAATTTTGCCCAGAACAATTTAAAATGCCTCTGGTTGAAAAATCATATCCTGTGCAAACATTTGCGAAAATAGAAATAAAAATTGTCTTCCTGTTTATGACCATCTGACCAAGTGGATTAAAAGAATTGTGCTGGTTTTGGCTCCACTTAAAACTTCTATTTGTTACTGGGCACTACTTTATTCACTGAAAAACAAAGAACCAAAAGTCGTGGGCTTAAACAGCACATTGGCCTGGTTGAGTCTCTAGCAGAGGGAATACAATCTTAGGTTCTCAAAACATGAGTTCCCTGGCTGGGAATGAATGAAGAATGGCTGCTTTACAATATGCCCAGTTAATATTCCGGTATGTGTAACAAAGCATTGGCATAGGCCATCCAGCGGAGGGCACCAGGACATAGCTCCGCTTTAGAGCCCATGGTATCAATATTTGGATATTTTTTTTTTAAGTCACTTTAAAGGATTCACCAGAGTATCAAATAACGTTTGCACTGTGAAAGCCTTAGCGACCATCCAGTGGTATATCCATTTTGCAAAGACATTAAATGCTGATAGGTTCCATGAGCTGGCCGGCACCAAACAACAGGCTAAAAACAGGTTTAATTCAGCAGCGTTTTCCCACTATACTATTATCTATTTCCTTCTTTACTCTCTCCTCTGAACATTATTTATCCAGACACTAACAACAAGAACTCATTTCCGCTGGGCAATGTATGCAAGCTATGTTGGAACAGCCAGGGTGAGGCAAGGGTCTTCCTGTGAGGGATTTTGCCCTGGAAGTCTCGCCCTTCCCAATGCCACAATGAGCCTTTGTGGCGTTTCTCAGGGAAATGGTCAAGATGCTCGTTTCCATTTCTGAGCCATTGTGGTGCTTCAGGTAGCACTGATATAGTGAGGAAAAGATTTAAGATTTTAATTCTTTTTGCTCAAGCCTTGATGTGATGTCAATGGGCCAGGAACAAACAGCACAGTTTGTTTATTGTATTATGTAGATTTCTTCAGGGCATTTGGAAAATGTGGTGGAAAGAATAGAATGAAACACAAAGTAGCAAAATGTCATTATAAATGAGCAAAGAAATGGTATAATGTCTTTGGAAGTAGTTTGAGTTCCTGTGTACTCCTCTAGCCTTCTAAAGCTCCCAATTCAAATCCCAGGCAAAATCCACCCTTTACATAGTCCTACACCTATATATTTTTGAGGAAATAACTGTCTGCCCCTTCACATTTACTATTGCTTTTATGCAATGATAAATGTACATTTTTAGTACATTAGAAAATAAACTTTTATTAAAGTATAACAAAAGTAAAGTATGTATTAATTTTCACAAGGTGAACACCAATTATCAATGCCATCCAGGCCAAGATATAGAACATTTCTGATAAACTCAGAAGCCTTTCTCAGGACCTTTCCAGTAAATCCTCTCCTGCCCCAAAAGATAACCAATATTCTGACTTCAATCACAGATTATTGGTTTTGCAAGTTTTCAACTTTTATATAGATGAAATCATATAGTAGTTACCCTTGAGTGTCTGGTTTCTTTCATTCAACATTTGTCTGTGAGATTCATTTATGTCATTACATATAGCAGAGTTGTTCATTCTCACTGCCACATAGCATTCCATTATATGAATAAACCACTATCCATTTGCTGTTGATGGACTTTAAATTGTTTCCAGTTCCTGGTTACTACGCAGAGTGCCTCTATGAGTATTCTTGTACATGTCTTTTGGTACACATAGGTATCATTTTCTTTTGGGGATATACACAGGAGTAGAGTTCTTGGTTGTAAGGGAAGCATATGTTCAGCTGTAGAGGATATGGCCAAACTGTTTTCAATTGGTTGTACTGATTTACACTACCAACAGCAGTCTATGGAGAATCCAGTTGCTTAATATCCTCACTTGAAGGTGGTGTTCTGGTGGGTACAAACTGGCATTTCATTGTGGTTTTATCTTGCATTTTCCTGATGACTACTGATGACCACTTTTTCATATATTTCACGACCATTTGGATGTTCTTTTTACAAAGTGCCTTTTAAAGTCTATTGCCTATTTTTCTATTGGATGGTTTTCGTTTTTTTTTTTCATTGTCTTGTAGGTATTTTTACATATTCTGGATATGAGAGCTTTGTTGGATATTTGTATTGCAAATAGCTTCTTCCAGTCTGTTTGCTTTTTCACTTTCTTTTCTTTTTGACTTTTAATTTTCTTAATGATGTCTTTGATGAACTGGAATTCTTCTAAATTTAGTCACATTTACTCATCATTTTATTTATGTTTGTTGCTGTTATGTCTTCTTAAAAAATTTTTTTTGCCTACCCCAAGGTCATGAAGGTATTGTGTTTTTTTCCCCCTAGAGTCTTTATTTTATTTCCACCTACTTCTATAGCTACAATCCACCTGGAGTTAGTTATTGTGTATGGTGTGAGGTAGGGATTTAAGATTTCTTTTTCTTTTCATATAGATTCCCAATTGCACCAGTGAAATTTATTGAAAAGGCCATTTTTTCCATACTGGACTAAAGTGTCACCTTTGTAAAAAATCAAGTGACAGTTTCTTCACTTTCTATCCTGTGTCATAGGTCTATTGGTCAATTCTTGAACAAATACCACATTCTTTTAATTGCTGTAGTTTTATAATGTGTCTTGATATCTGCTCAAGTAAGACTTCAAGTTTGTTTTTCTAGATTGTCTTGGCTATTCTTGGACCTTTGCATGCCCACATAAATTTTAAATCAGATTGCAATTTTCACAAAAATCCCTGCTGGGATATAGATTTATTTGGTAATAGTAGACACCTTTACAATATTGAGTCTTTCAATTCATGAGCATGGTGTAGTTTTCCACTAAATTAGATTTTAAAGATTTCTCTCAATATTTGTAATTTTCAGTGTAGATGTCTTGCAAATCTTTGTCAGATTTATTTCTAGTTATTTTTTTTTTTGCTTTATTATGCCAGCTAAAACCTCCAGTTGTTTGAACAGAAGTGATAATAGTGGCATATTTATTTTATTCTCTATTTCAGGAGAAGATCTTTTCGTATTTCACCATTAAGTGTGATGTTTGCTGTATAGTTTTTGTGGATACTCTACATCAGAATAAAAGAAGTTTTCTTCTACGCTTGCTAAAAGTTTTCATTTTTGTTAACATGAGTAATTGTTGAATTTTATCAAATGCAATTTGTACATTTATTGATATGATCATATGACATTTCTTTTTTTTCCTGTCACGTGGAGAATTACATAATTAATGTTAAACTAATCTTGAATTCTATTCCTGGAATCAACTCAACTTGGTTGTGTGTATTGTTATTGTTATACAGGGTTGGATTTGATATGTAAATGTTTGATGAGTACTTTAATATCTGTCAATATCCTCCAGCCAAAGACTACTAGTTGAACAAGTTGGGTTTATTGCTTATTGAAATGAGGAAAACTGCACACAATGGGAACCATGGGGCATCACAGTAAGAGGGAGTTAAGAAGGATTTGTTATAGGATTTGGTGTTTTTAGGGAGGATTTAAAGAAGAAGAGCTTAGCTCCAATCATGCTGTCAGGGAGCAGGGGCATTTCTATAATTGAGTGTCCTAACAAATCTTATCCGTAAGGCAGGAGGAATGCATTAAGGCTATTAGTCAGGATAGGGGATGTGCGTTTATTCATATTTGTGGTTTGAATAGTTATCTTGGTTTTGTCTGTGTTCAGACATGATTATGGAGTCTTAATTTGTCTTGATCCAGCACAGTTACAGAATGACCTCACTTGATGCTGGTGTTCTGTGGGATGGTTTGTGTTCAACAGAGTAACACCACGGCCTAGCTGATAGTACCATCCAGCTTGTGGATGTCTGGGGCCTCTTCTCTCTTTCTCACGTCCATGTTTGTGAGAGAGACTGGTGTGCAGTTTTTCTTTTTTGTTTCCAGATTTTGGTATCATGTTTATGCGAGCCTCATAGCATAGACTAAAACAAGTCGGGATGTGTGACTTCTTTTTATATTCTGTAGAAAATTTTGTATAATACTGGTATCAAGTATTCTTTTAACATTTGGAGAAAGTCCGCTGGTGAAGTTGTCTAGACCCTGACAAAGACTCCTTGACCAAACTGCAGTCAGGCTCCTCTGAGCCCCCTCTCAACTAGGCTTTGACCTTGGCCCCCATCTTTGCTCGGCCTGCATGGTCCTGTTGTAGCAAGAATCCTACTAAATCCGTTTAGAGGGAATCTCCCATCCTTGATATCTGGCCACCCTGGTCTGACTTCAGCAAGAATCCTGTTAAGTTGATTTAGCAGGAACCCACCTACCCTTTATTTTTCCACACACTGGCCGCTCATTCTGCTCGTTGGCTAAAAATCCCCAGCTGTCTTTACTGTATTCAGAATTGAGCTCAATTCTGTACTGAGGTCTCTTTTTCCCAGTTGCAATTGTTCCTGAATAAAATCTGTTTTTACTGCTTTAAGTACTGCCTGGTTCTGGTTATTTTCTAACAGCCTGGAGATATCTTTATGGGGTTAACATTATGATTACAGTTTCAATTTTTAAATTAGATACCAATTTTTCAGATTTTCTATTTATTCTAATCTCAGTTTTAGGATTTTTAAAAAATGAATCTGGGGGCCGGCCCGGTGGCACAAGTGGTTAAGTGCACGCACTCCACTGCGGCGGCCCGGGGTTTGCCGGTTCGGATCCTGGGCGCACACCAACACACTGCTTGGCAAGCCATGCTGTGACCGCATCCCATATAAAGTGGAGGAAGATGGGCATGGGTGTTAGCCCGGGGCCAGTCTTCCTCAGCAAAAAGAGGAGGATTGGCAGATGTTAGCTCAGGGCCGATCTTCCTCACACACACACACACACAAATAAATAAATAAATAAGTAAATAAAAAATAAATAAAAAGGAATCTGCCTCTTTCATCTGCATTTTCAAAAAATATTTTTGGACTAAAGTTAGTAAGATCCTCTTAAGATCTTCTTACGTACTTGTAGGATTGTCAGGGCTAGGAAGACAAAATGGGATTGTCTCTTTTTCCACTCCTGTATTTATATTTTATAGCATGTCTCTTTCTTTTAATCAGTCTTGTTAGACGTTTATTAACTTTGCTGATAGTCTCTATTTTACATTAATTTATGCTTTTTGTTATGTTCTTTCTTCATGGTTCTTTGAGTTTAATTTGCTCTTCCTTTTCTAACTTCCTAAGATAAATGTGTAGGTAATTGATTTTCAGTCCTTGTTTTCTAGTATGTATTTAAAGATATGCAATTCTCTCTAAAGCACTGTTGTAACTGCATCCCCCATAGTTTGATATATCATTTTCATTACCATAAAAGTAGAAATATTTTCCAATTGCCATTGTGATTTCTTCTTGCGTCCATGGTTATTATCTTGGATTGGATCCTTGGGAAACAGATTCTCAGATGGAGAATTGTATGTGGGAGATTTATTAGATTTAGTGTAGTTCTCAAGAACTACGCTGGTAGGAGAGTGAGATAAGGACTGTTCAGAGGGAGAAATTTAACTATTATATATCTGCAACAGAAGTCTTAGCCAATCTCTTGGGGAGGTCTGAACCTGGGATGGAACTTCAGGTTGTCTGATGGAGACAAGGGCTTTTCTACTGCTGTACCCGTTAGTCATTGGATGCAGAATGTCCTTAGGGAGGGGGTGTAACTTCAGGCAAGGCAGTTGCTCTTGATTTAGGGAAATTTCTGACAGGAGTCTGGTGTCCCTAGCAGCTGAGAAAATAAATGTTTGGGTCCTGAAGTGGGAGGAGCTACACCTACCACAATAGTTATTTAAAAACTTAATTTCCAAGCAGTTAGGAATATTCTGGTCATCTTTTTGTTATCGACAGCTGGACTAATTCTACCATGGTTAGAGAACACACTCTAATTTGTTTCAATCCTTTGAATTTGTTGGGATTTGATTTGTGGCCCAGCATATAGCTCATTCTGGTAAATGTTTAAGACCACTTGAAAACAATGTGCATTCTTTCATTGTTAGTTGCCATGCTTTCCATATATCAATTAGGTCAACCTTGTTAATTGTCACATTCGTATCTTTTATATCTTTGACATTCACATCTTTTATATCCTTACTGATTTTTTTCCCTATTCTACCAGTTATTGAGATAAGTGTGTTAAAATCTTCCACTATATTGTGGACTTGCCGATTTTTGCTTTTAGCTTAAGAAATTTTTGCTCTGTTATTAGAAATGTACAAATTTATAATTGTTATATTTTCTTAGTGGATTAACCCTTTTGTTATTATGAAATGTCCTGCTCCAATTCTAGTGATGTTTCTTGCCTTAAATTGTACCTTGTCTGATATTAGTATGGCTACCTCAGCTTTATTTTGGTGTTTGCATGATATACATTTTCTAACCTTTTACTTTGAGCTTTTGTGTCTTTTTATATTTGACACATGTATCTTGTAAGCAGCATTAGTTGGGTTTTTCTATTTAATGTAGACTGACAGTCTTTGTCTTTTGTTTATACTATTTAGACCACTTATGTTTACTGTGATTATTGGTAAAGTTTTTAATCCACAATTTTACTCTTTTTTTTCTTCTTGTCCTATATCTTTATGTTCTTTTGCTGTCTTTTTTTTTTTTTTTTTTTTTTGCCTCTTTTGGATTAATAAACTGTTTTATAAATTATTCTATTCTCCCCTTTGTTAGCTTTTTAAATTTTTTTTTAAGATTTTTCTTTTAAGAAATTCTTATGTTATTCTTTTGGAAGTTATCCTAGAGTTTAAGCAATCATTCTTGACTTATTCAAGTCTAATATAAGTAAGTTCTTTACCCCTTGTAAGATAATGCTAAGTCCTTAGAACAATTTAACTCCAAGTATCCCCTTTTTCTTTATGTTATTTTTGTCATGCAGTTTAATTCTGTACATATTTAAATCTCCATAAGACATTATTATTACTGTTTTGTACAATTAATATTCATTTAGATTTACATAAATTTATATGGTTCATTATTCCTCTATGTATTTTTGTGTTGCAGTCTTGTGCCTGACACATGGGAGAAAACCATTGCTCAGTATTGGATTCTTGGTGCTTTCCTTCTCACTGATATCTTGGCCTCTCAAGGCCACTTTTGTAGCCTCAAATCCCACTTTGTCTTCCTAGCCCTGTAAAATTGCTTAAGCTCTGCTGGCTTCTCTGCCTCTTTGAGGATGCCCACTTCCCAGCTTCTCAGTCTCTAGACTGGTACCAAGAATTGGCACGGGCCTATAAGGTGAAGTTGGGGTGCAGAAAGTTGGGCTCACCTCTCTAAGTTTCCCTTCTTTCTTGGAGCTGGTGCCCAAATTCTGCCTGGTTACCTTGGTAGCTCTCCCATGCCTTTAAACAATTGAAAAAAAAAGATTTTATTTGTTCAAGTTTTTCTTTAGCTTTCTTTAAGCTACACCATCACAGCCAGAATCAAGAGTCCTATAATTATACTTTTATTGCATATATTCTCTGGTATATGGGAAGCCTTTGGTCATTTAAGAAACCAACTAGTTTGAACCAGCCCTGATGGCCTAGTGGTTACAGTTCGGTGCTCACCGCTTTGACGGCCCAGGTTCACTTCCCAGTCATAAAACCACACCACCCGTCTGTCAATTGCCATGTTGTGGTGGCAGCTCACATAGAAGAACTAGAATGACTTACAACTAGGATATACAACAATGCACTCGGGCTTTGAGGAGGAAAAAAAAAGAAACCAACTGGTATGTTGTCTTAGTCCATTTGGACTGCTATAACAGAATACCATACATTGGGTGGCTTGCAAACAACAGAAATTTGTTTCTCAATGTTCTGGAGACTGGAAAGGCTAAGATCAAAGTGCTGGCAGATTCGGTGTCTGGTGAGAGCCAACTTACTGGTTCATAGATAGCAGTGTTTTTGCTGTGTCCTCACATGGGGGAAGGGGCAAGGGAGCATTCTGGGGTCTTATTTATAAAGACACTAATCTCATTCATGAGGGCTCTGCCCTTATGACCTAATCACCTCCCAAAGGCCCCACTTCCATATACCATCACATTGGGGGTTATGTTCTAACATATGCATTTTGAGGATGACTCATACATTCAGTTTATAGCATACGTGATGGTTAACATATATGGAGAGAAATAGTAGAGAGATTGCCTTGTCCCAGTGAACCCACTGACAACTCTGGACTTTCTTTCCTCTGAATTGGCCTATAGTATGGAGTACAGATAGCACCTCACTCTACATGAAGCTGTATGTCACCCCAGCTACAGCTCCCTGGTGACACAAATAATGCAGGGAGTGACTGCCTAAGTGTGTTGTTTAGGAATCCAGGAGGGCCCTCCAGCCTTAAAATGCCTTCTTACCTTCCCCCACCCCAGCCTGCCATTGATACCAGAAATTCCTTCAATAAGGAACAGATTCCATAGCTAGAGGAAGTTTAAACTTTTCAAAACTCTGAGAGCCCAGGGTAACACACCAACTCTGGTGAATGACAGATATCAGATTTTCCTTAGAGCAGGATTGGAGCACCAGGAGAGGCATGCTACAAAACATGGAAAGAGGCAGAAAAGAGGAAAATAGTCTACCAATATTTTGATCATGTCTCTGGCAGTGTCTAGAGGACAGAAACAAGTGAATCCTTCCATTGCCGCCATAACCAGAGGGGCCTGGTGGCTGGATAGTCTTTATCTCCTACGTGGATTCGTAGTCCTGCAGTACATGGGTAACTGCGAGGTAACTGATGTGTTAGCCAATCTACTTTCTGATTATCTTTACTCCTGCACCACTACCTCCCAGGCTCCAGTTTTGGCCCAAGGGAAGTCAGGTGGCAGGAAAAATGGCCCCATTTTATGCTCCTTTGATCTCTGGGATTTTCTCTTACTAATAATTTGTCAGGAGCATAGCCCTTCCAAAAAAATTGATGATTACTGAAGCTTGGTGTGTTTTTCATGTATAAATATCCTTTACCTCATCTGTTGTCTGTTTGTGTAAGGTGTCCTATAAATACATTAATTGGTGCCACTTTTCATTTAACTGTCACTGCTGTCTCTTTTTTTGACAAGCTTATATTAAGCTCTCTTACGATGGAACAAAATAAAACCACCCAGTCATAGGGGCCCATTTTGCCAAAAGAGGAATGTAACAGGAAGAAAATTTGTAGTGTTTCGTGGTGGGGAGAAGACTGTTAAGACTCATCAGTGATAGCTGGTGTGAAAAATTTAGAATACAAATTCTTTCCTAGATGTGGATTGAAAAAAAAAAAACCCCAAAACCCTCCAGGAAACTACTGAAATGAGTCAGGTTAGGTGGAATTATCAGAAGAGCAGCTGCAATTTAGGAAACGGGCTGAAACTAATTTCAACTTCATTTTAACATTCATCAAGTCATGCTTATTTTAGTTGACTTTGGTTTGGTAGCGTTTCAGAAACCATGTTCCCTATGTGTTCCTTTGGTGCCTTGAAAGGCTGCAGCCATTTAACAACAATGGAAACCCAACTAGTGCAAGTGCCAATTTCAAGTGTCTTCAACTTAATAGAAATTGGGATTAACTAGTTGTGCAAGAGAGTATCTTCTTACTAACTCCCATATACATAGCAGTTAAGGACATGGCTGCATTTTAAAGGTCTGCTACTCTGTGCTATAAAGTTTATAAAACCAATGTTTCGGGGTTTGTCACTGACTAAAATTTAGAGTATAATGAGACTCCTTATTTCTAGATGAACTTAGATTGATACCATCACAGACGAGCTGATTGGTATATCAGGATTCCACTACTGAAGCAGAACCAGCAATTACGGTGGCTCAGTCTGACATCACAAGCGCAGGCCATCAGCAGGAGCAGTCTGGAAACTCTCAGGCAGGAGCCGATACTGCAATCTACAGTGAAATTTCTTCTTCCACTGACAAACCTCAGTTTTGCGCTTGAGGCCTTCGGTGGATTGGATGAGATTCACTCTCATATTATTGAAGGTAATCTCCTTTCTTTAAAGTCAACTGACTGTAGACATTAACCACATCTACAAAATACTTTCACCTAGACTAGTGTGTAATTGAGTGACTGGGTACTGTAGCCTTACCACATTAACACATAAGACTAACCATCACAATTGGTCATGAAAAACTCCTCTAGTTTGAAAGGAATTATCTGGAAGTGCCATTCAGTGTATTTTTTTATCAGTGGCATCAGCCCTGAGAGGTCTGGCCTGCATGGTCTGCTCTCTACCTCCCAAATGGAGTCCATCTTGTGATGTGAGAGAAAGCCAGATCACTCTGTCCTGTTCTCCTGGTTCCTCATACTTTGATAGGGGGCATGTACTTAGGAAACTAGACTCTAAGGCAGCATTGTCTTACTTTTCATGAAAACGGTACAGAATGAATGTCCACTTATCTCTTTGCCTTTGCTTCTGGAGAATAGGGTGTAGGGAAAGGCCTTTGAGAATTCGTATTGTGTTTGGTTTTGAAGGACGCTTAATTCAAAATATACCAAAACATGGGGCCAGCTTGGTGGCATAGGGGTTAAGTTCATGCGGTCCGCTTTGGCAGCCTTGGGCTCGCAGGTTTGGATCCCGGGCGCGGATCTATGCACTGCTCATCAAGTCATGCCGTGGCAGGCATCCCGCATATAAAGTGGAGGAAGATGGGCACGAATGTTAGCTCAGGGCTAATCTTCCTCACCTAAAAAAAAAAAAAGATACCAAAACAAATATAGTTTCTGCAGGTAAGTCTCCTTTACTTATGGGTAATATTTCTTTTTAGAACAAAGAGGATAAAATGTACCAATTGATATTTATTCCAGAGACACTTTCATTGTTGTGTCATATTTTTTAAAACTGGAGTAGTTTAGTGTTAACTAAAGAAGTGTATAGCTTCTTTAGTTTGCTTAGTGATTTTATACTTTTAAATATATATTATGCTGGAACATACAAAATGAATGCCATGAGAATGAAAGTAACATGCATCCAGTAAGAAAGAAAATAACTTGGAACTTAGGTCTAGATTCTATTCCTTGGTCACTAAATATTGACCCCTCAAAGGTGAAATACAAAGGAGAATAATTACCCAATTTATTTGTTAAGTGCAAGTTGTCAAATAGGATTATAGATATTCTCATTCTTCCCCCAAAAGCTTTTTTGATCCCTTCATCTCTTGGAAAGCCTTCATTTCATCAAATGTAACTTTAAAATACAAGTTCTGTTGATATGAATATATTAAACACACACTAAGATGCTTTGTTGTTTCTTCAGCATGACAGATATGCCTTGTAAAACCCTTGGATTTTTATTTTTTTAAGGCATCTAAATTCTATTACCGAGCATGAAGAGGAAAAGGAAAGTTTTAATATTTTGATTTTTATTTTCACAATAAAATTATCTTGAGAGAATTCTAAGAAAAAAGAAAGCAACTTTGCAATATTATTTATTGCCTGAGTAAAAAGCAACGTTATCCACATTTTTTGCAAATGGGAAGTGTCCCCAGGGCATGTCCAGCGAGCTAATAAGAGCAGGACTCATGGGGAAAGCCATCTGGGGGCAGTGAGGGCAGTCATGCTGCTAGACCAGGGCATCCTTTCAACTTGTGGTGGTAAAACTCACAGGTTGGAACCTGCTGCATGGAAAGGAAAATTTTTACCCTACCCTTTTCGTCTTGATTGAGGATGAAATATAAATGGGAATGTTTGTAGTTGAGCCTCTTGTAACCATTTTCTTGGAATGTAATACTTAAGTGTTTTCTTAAAACATCATTTGCAATTGCAGACGCGCACTGTAGGGCTCATTAGTTTGTCGACGGGTGGTCTTCAGAGGCTGGACTGAGGCTGGGTGTTTGAGTGTTTGCCTGTGTGGGTGAGTGAGGTGTGGGTAGGCCTGGACACGTGATTTCTGAGAAACCTTGAAAATAAGCCCCACGATTTTTCTGCTTTCACCTCCTTTCAACCCCAGAACATTTGACCCCACAGCATCTCAGCCAGGCCACACTTCAGGGAGTCACGGTGCTAGGGAGGCCCCTGTTTGGCAAGGACAGGCTCACTCTTGCCTCCGAACAAAACGCTCAATAAACATTTTGCTGAGAAGTTAAGCCAATATGAGCAGTTCTTTATCTGTAGGTGAAAAATTGGCAATCACGGGTTTAGGTGGAGCAGTCTAATTTCTACTATAGTAGCTTTCAAACTTTTTGATTACAAAAGATCCATTGTACATGGTGGCTTAGAACACAACTGCACTTGTGTATGTGACACACACTTGCACACAAAACTTAAATAGAATTTTCACAGAGCAGTTCTCCCCTCATTATCTGTGATTGGTTCTGATGTTTCCTATCCTATCCTATCTACCTTATCCTATTCTATCCTATCTTATCCTATCGTATCCATCCTATCACTTCTACTCTATCCTATCCTATCCTATCCTATCCTATCCTATCCTATCCTATCCTATCCCATCCACCTTATCCTATCCTGTTCCACCCTATCCATCCTATCCTATCCTATCTATCCTATGCTATCCTATCCTATCTTATCTTATCCTATCCATCCTATCCTATCCTTTCCTAGCCTATCCTATCTTATCCTATCCTATCTTATCTATCCTATTTTATCCTATCCTATCCATCCCATTCTACCATATCCTATCTTTTCCTATCCTCTCCATCTTGTTTTATCCCATCCTACCCTTTCCCTGTCCTGTCCTATCCTATCCTCGCCTAGCCTAGCCACATCCAAAATACTAGTCATAACTCATTAAACTGATTTTATGACACTTTAATGTTTGGTGGAAAACACTGGATCTACTTCTAGAAAATAAAATCAGCTATGGTGCAGCTTCATGAGCATTGGCGATGAAAGAAGCTCTTCTGTACTGAACAATCTGGGGCCCACAGATACACTGATTTCTGACATACCCAGCCCTTCTCCTCCCAAGATCAGAAAGATAAAAAGGAGAAGAAGTAAAGGTACACTCTTTCAGTATGATACAGATACACACCGGGATGTATGTATTCTTTATTTTTTTTTTTAAAGATTTTATTTTTTTCCCCCCCAAAGCCGCAGTAGATTGTTGTACGTCATAGCTGCACATCCTTCCAGCTGCTGCATGTGGGACGCGGCCTCAGCATGGCCGGAGAAGCGGTGCGTCGGTGCGCGCCCGGGATCCGAACCCAGGCGGCCAGCAGCGGAGCGTGCGCACTTAACCGCTAGGCCACGGGCTGGCCCTTCTTTATTTTTTTTTTGTGAGGAA
Organism: Diceros bicornis minor; assembly: GCF_020826845.1. Taxonomy (NCBI): domain Eukaryota; kingdom Metazoa; phylum Chordata; class Mammalia; order Perissodactyla; family Rhinocerotidae; genus Diceros; species Diceros bicornis. The sequence goes on along the minus strand of NC_080759.1, from coordinate 49,699,655 downwards.
GATCAGCCCTGAGCTAACATCCATGCCAATTCTCCTCTTTTTGCTGAGGAAGACTGGCCCTGGGTTAACATCTGTGCCCATCTTCCTCCACTTTTATATGGGACGCCACCACAGCATGACCTGACAACTGGTGCATCCGTGCGCGCCCGGGATCTGAACCCGGGCCGCCAGCAGCGGAGCAGGCGCACTTAACTGCTACCCCACAGGCCGGCCCCTGCATTCTTTATTTTTTAACCTTGTGTAGTCCCCAACTTGACTTTCCTTTCCCTGAAGTGGGATGGGAAAGAAGAGAATCAGTGTCGGTTGAAACTGGACAGTGCATGGGTTGGTGCTGTGAGTAGGGACTCTTTTTTCAACTCTCACACCTCATCCAAGCTAGTAGTAAACAGAAGTTACTACCAGACAGAACTTTGAGTAGACTAATTGGTGATCTGCGTTAATGTCTTGATGTGGCATTAGTGTGTTCTCCATGGTCAATTCTGGTAGACATTCTAAAAGCCCCTAGAAGGGAAATTAATTGCTGCTTTTCCTGTGATGTTAATGGTGCTCTCTTGGGCTTTCAAAAGCAACTTTCAAAGGAGAAGGTGATTTGGTCCATAGTTCTGTTTATTTTTGGTTTTCCAGTGTCTGGACTTCTTTATTAAAGGTTGTCAACCTAGAGTTTTGACCACAAAGATTTAGCACCATGTTTTTAAGAAAAAGAAAGTCGAGATCGGGGTTAATGAACATTAAAAATCTTTGAATCTCCCTGGAGGTCTCCTGTGCAGACACTTGTTTTGCAGCTGTCTCTTGCCTGGGTGCGCCAGGTCTTTGCAGACCAGCTCGACCAAGGAAAAACAGAGTAAACATTCCCAATAGTGGCTGTCGTAACCAGCAGCCTCCTTTTTTCTTCCTACCAGACAAACCTCCTTTTTTTCCCCCTTTAAAATTTTGTCTGTATTTGACATTTTTGAATCACCCCAGAAGGCGGAATATTGTTTTTGTTAAAGCCACAGGGTGAGCATCTCCTACCCACTTTGTCTGGAAAAAGCCTCAGACATCCCCATCCCATTTGCCCCTGGCCTAGGAAAATACTGCTCTTCCTGGCCTCTGTGGGTCATGACCCTGAGGTCTGTAGCTCACGTGGCCCCAAGCCTAGAGAGGATCCAGTGTGGAGACAAACACCTTAGCCAGGGTACCTAAGCATGTGGAGTCGAGCTCACGTGTTGCAAATAGCCCTGAGACCTGGTCTAGGTGGACTGTGCACCTGCACTGGGCCTGCCTGGATGTCAAAGCTTGGATGAAACGAAATGCTCTAAACTCTGAAGATGTTAGTTACACAGTAAATGAAAATATGGAGATTCTTGGGGGAGGCAGTGGTTGAAGTATTAGAAGCAGACTTGTCATAACAAAAATATCTGTCATCTTTGCTTTCCCCAATGGATAAGTGGGTACTAGCATTGAGATATATTTCTTAGGCTGCTTCTCTGTCCTTATATCTCAAAATAGTCACCGTCTACTTTCTGGTTTTCCCAAGAGTCAACTCCAACACTTTTCTTTTCCTGTATATCCAGTCTCTTAAAATGGTAGTTCTTTTCCTTGTAGCATGCAAACATGTTAAAAATATCTCCCGTTTTGGATAACAAAACCTTGCTTTGACCGTCTTCCTCTTCCTTCCACCAACACTTTCTTCTCCTTCTCTCCATTTGTAACCTTCTCTAGATCTGTGCATCTCAAACTTTGGCATGCACTAGAATCGTCTAGAGAGCTCATTAAAGCAGAGTACTGGGCTTCATCCCCAGAGTTTCTGATTTAGTAGGTTTGGGGCAGCGTCCAAAATATGCATGTCTAACAAGTTTCCAGGTGACACTGACAGTTGGGGACCAGTTTGAGACCCACCACTCTAAAGAGCACTCTACAGTTGTTGGCTGCACTTGTTCTTTTGTCATTCGCTACCCAGCATTCTGCAACCTGGCCTCTGCCCTGCTGTGACTCACATCCGTATGTCAAATCCATTGGGCACTTTATGTTCGTTCTTACTCGAGCTCTATGTGACATTGATCACCCAACCACGTCCCTCTCTTTCCTCATTTGGCTTCCGTGACATCACTCTCTCTTCAGTTGTCTCTTTCTTCCTGCTTGCTCTTTTTTTTTTTTTTAAAGCATTATTTGATTTTACATAACATTCTTTTCTACCTACTATGTTTCTTTTCTTTTTTTTTGTGAGGAAGATCAGCCCTGAGCTAACATCCATGCTAATTCTCCTCTTTTTGCTGAGGAAGACCGACTCTGAGCTAACATCTAATGTCAATACTCCTCCTTTTTTTTTCCCCCAAAGCCCCAGTATATAGTTGTATGTCATAGTAGCACATCCTTCTAGTTGCTGTATGTGGGATGCGGCCTCAGCATGGTCAGAGAAGCGGTGCCTCGGTGTGTGCCCGGGATCCGAACCCGGGCCGCCAGTAGCGGAGTGTGCGCACTTAACCGCTAAGCCACAGGGCCGGCCCGTACCTACTATGTTTCTTAATTAGCTTGTCTACTCTTTGCAAAGGCAATCTTCTCCCAATTTCTACACGTAGCATTAAAATTATACAATTCTCTGAAAACTTATTCTTTATTTTTAATTCAATTGAACAAATCTTTATTAAGTCCCTTATATTAACACAAATTGCTAGATGCAACATTCAAGGAACTCACAGCCTAATGAAAGTAGAAAATTTATTTTTAAATGATATATGTTAGAATGCATTCCAAAAAAATTCTGTAAACAATGGTAAGTTTCTAGGATGTCATACACTAGTATTTACCAATGAAATATAGTTGGATTTGTTCCTTGCCTTTTACTCTTTTTTTTTATTGTGAAATTTTTGTTGTACATTATTGTTTATCAGTCACCATATAAGTGCATCCCTCCACCCCTTGTGCCCACTCCCCACCCCCCTAGTCCCTGGTAACCACCAAACAGTTCTATCTGTGCATGTGTTGGTTTATCTTCCACATATGAGTGAAATCATGCCCTGTTCATCTTTCTCTTTCTGGCTTATTTCACTTAACATAATACCCTCCAGGTCCATCCATGTTGTTGCAAATGGGATGATTTTGTTTTTCTTTATGGCTGAGTAGTATTCCATGGTATATATATACCACATCTTCTTTATCCATTCATCAGTCGAGGGACACTTGGGTTGCTTCCATGTCTTGGTTATAGTGAATAATGCTGCGATGAACATAGGGGCACATAAGCCTCTTTGGATTGTTGATTTCAGGTTTGTTGGGTAGATACCTGGTAGTGGGATAGCTGGATAATAAGGTATTTCTATTTCTAATTTTTTTTTTTTTTTTTTTTTTTTTGTGAGGAGATCAGCCCTGAGCTAACATCCGCCAATCCTCCTCTTTATTTTGCTGAGGAAGACGGCCCCTGGGCTAACATCGGTGCCCATCTTCCTCCACTTTATATGGGACACCGCCACAGCATGGCTTACCAAGCAGTGCGTCGGTGCGCGCCCGGGATCCGAACCAGCGAACCCCGGGCCGCCGCAGCGGAGCGCGCGCACTTAACTGCTTGCGCCACCGGGCCGGCCCCTCTATTTCTAATTTTTTGAGGAATCTCCATACTGTTTTCCATAGAGGCTGCACCAGTTTGCATTCCCACCAGCAGTGCATTAGGGTTCCCATTTCTCCACAGCCTCTCCAGCATTTGTTGCTTTTTGTCTTAGTGATTATAGCCATTCTAACGGGTGTAAGGTGTTATCTTAGTGTGGTTTTGATTTGCATTTCCCTGATGACTAGTGATGTTGAGCATCTTTTCATGTGCCTATAGGCCATCTGTATATCTTCTTTGGAGAAGTGTCTGTTCATTTCCTCTGCTCATTTTTTGATTGAGTTGTTTGTTTTATTGTTATTCAGTTGTGTGAGTTCTTTATATATTATGGAGCTTAATCCCTTGTCAGATATACAGTTTGCAAATATTTTTTCCCAGCTGGTGGGTTCCCTATTCATTTTGATCCTGGTTTCATTTGCCTTGTAGAAGCTCTTTAATCTAATGAAGTCCCACTTGTTTATTTTTTCTTTTGTTCTCCTTGTCTGAGTAGACATGGAATTCAAGAAGATCCCTTTTTGGCTGATGGCGAGTAGTGTACTCCCTATATTTTCCTCTAGGAGTTTTATAGTTTCAGGTCTCACCTTCAGGTCTTTGATCCATTTTGAGCTAATTTTTGTGTATGGTGAAAGCAGGTGGTCTACTTTCATTCTTTTGCAAGTGGCTGTCCAGTTTTCCCAGCACAATTTATTGAAGAGACTTTCCTTTCTCCACTGTATGTCTTTAGCTCCTTTGTCAAAGATTACCTGCCCATACATATGAGGTTTTATTTCTGGACTTTCAATTCTGTTCCATTGATCTGTGTGTCTATTTTTGTACCAGTACCATGCCATTTTAATTACTATCACTTTGTAGTATGTTTTGAAGTCAGGGATAGTGATGCCTCCAGCCTTGTTCTTCTTTTTCAGGATTGCTTTAGCTATACAGGGTCTCTTGTTGCCCCATATGAATGTTAGTATTTTCTGTTCTATTTCTGTGAAGAACATCCTTGGGATTGTGATTGGGATTGCATTGAATCTGTAGATTGCTTTAGGTATTATGGACATTTTAACTATGTTTATTCTTCCAATCCAAGTGCATGGAATATATTTCCATTTCTTTATGTCGTCATTGATTTCACTCAATAATGTCTTATAGTTTTCATTGTATAGGTCTTTTGCTTCCTTGGTTAAATTTACCCCTAGATGTTTTATTCTTTTTGTTGCAATTGTAAATGGGATTGTCTTCTTGAGTTCTCTTTCTGTTAGTTCGTTGTTAGTATATAGAAATGCAACTGATTTCTGTAAGTTGATCTTGTACCCTGCCACTTGGCTGTAGTTGTTGATTATTTCTAACAGTTTTCCAATGGATTCTTTTTTTTTTTAAATTTTATTTATTTATTTATTTTTTCCCCTAAAGCCCCAGTAGATAGTTGTACGTCATAGCTGCACATCCTTCTAGTTGCTGTATGTGGGACGTGGCCTCAGCGTGGCTGGAGAAGCGGTGCGTTGGTGTGGGCCTGGGATCCGAACCCGGGCCGCCAGCAGCGGAGTGCACGCACTTAACCGCTAAGCCATGGCGCCAGCCCCCAATGGATTCTTTAGGGTTTTCTCTATATAAGATCATGTCATCTGCGAACAGCAAGAGTTTCACTTCTTCGTTGCCTATTTGGATTCCTTTTATTCCCTTTTCTTGCCTAACTGCTCTGGCCAGAACATCCAGTACAGTGTTGAATAAGAGTGGCGAGAGTGGGCACACTTGTCCCTGTTTTCAGAGAGATGGCTTTCGGTTTTTCTCCATTGAGTATGATGTTGGCTGTGGGTTTGTCATATATGGCCTTTATTATGTTAAGGTATTTTCCTTCTATACCCATTTTGTTGAGAGTTTTTATCATAAATGGATGTTGGATCTTGTCAAAAGCCTTCTCTGCATCTATTGAGATGATCATAAGGTTTTTATTCCTCGTTTTGTTAATGTGGTGTATCACATTGATTGATTTGCGGATGTTGAACCATCCCTGTGTCCCTGGTATAAATCCCACTTGATCATGGTGTATGATCTTTTTAATGTATTGCTGTATTTGGTTTGCCAATATTTTTTTGAGGATTTTTGCATCCATGTTCATCAGGGATATTGGTCTGTAGTTTTCCTTCTTAGTGTTGTCTTTGCCTGGCTTTGGTATCAGGGTGATGTTGGCCTCGTAGAATGTGTTGGGAAGTGTTCCATCTTCCTCTATTTTTTGGAATATGTTGAGAAGGATAAGTATTAAGTCTTTGAATATTTGGTAAAATTCTCCAGAGAGAAGCCATCTGGTCCTGGACTTTTATTTTTTGGGAGGTTTTTGATTACTGTTTCAATCTCTTTACTTGAGGTTGGTCTATTTAGGTTTTCTATTTCTTCTTGATTCAGTTTTGGGAGGTTGTATAAGTCTAGGAATTTATCCATTTCTTCTAGATTGTCCAATTTGTTGGAATATTGTTTTTCATAGTATTCTCTTATAATCTTTTGTATTTCTGTGGTATCTGTTGTAATTTCTCCTTTTTCATTTCTAATTTTATTTATTTGAGCCTTCTCTCTTTTTTTCTTGGTGAGTCTGGCTAAGGGTTTGTCAATTTTGTTTTTCTCAAAGAACCAGGTTTTTGTTTCATTTATCCTTTCTACTGTTTTTTAAATTTCAATTTCATTTATTTCTGCTCTGATTTTTATTATTTCCCTCCTTCTGCTGACTTTAGGCTTTGTTTGTTCCTCTTTTTCTAATTCTGTTAGGTGTAGTTTGAGGTTGCTTATTTGGACTTTTTCTTGTTTGTTAAGGTGGGCCTGTATTGCTATGAGTTTCCCTCTCAGGACTGCTTTTGCTGCATCCCATATGAGTTGGTATGGTGTATTTTCATTTTCATTTGTCTCCAGACATGCTTTGATTTCTCCTTTAATTTCATCAATGATCCATTGGTGGTTTAGTAACATGTTGTTGAGTCTCCACAGCTTTGTCACTTTCCTGGTTTTTTCCTTGTAGTTGATTTCTAACTTCATGGCATTATGTTCTGAAAAGATGCTTATTATGATTTCAATCTTCTTAAATTTATATGAGCATGCCTTGTTTCCCAACATATGGCTATTCTTAAGAATGTTCCATGTGCGCTTGAGAAGAATGTGTAATCTGCTGTGTTTGGATGGAGTGCTCTGTATATGTCTATTAAGTCCATCTCATCTAGTTTTTCATTTAGGCGCATTATTTCCTTATTTATTTTCTGTCTGGATGATCTGTCCATTGATGAGAGTGCGGTGTTAAGATTCCCTACTGTTATTGTGTTGTTGTTAATATCTCCTTTTAGGTTTGTTAATAGTTGCTTTATGCACCTTGGTGCTCCTGTATTGGGTGCATATATATTTAAAAGTGATATGTCTTCTTGGGGGAGTGTCCCTTTTATCATTATATAATGCCCCTCTTTGTCTCTCATTACCTGTTTTATCTTGAAGTCAACTTTGTCTGATATAACTACGGCAACACCTGCTTTCTTTTGTTTGCCATTAACTTGGAGTACTGTTTTCCATCCTTTCACTCTGAGCCTGTGTTTGTCTTTAGAGCTGAGATGTGTTTCCTGGAGGCAGCATATTGTTGGGTCTTGTTTTTTAATCCATCCCACCACTCTGTGTCTTTTGATTGGAGAGTTCAGTCCATTTACATTTAGGGTAATTATTGATATATGAGGGCTGGTTGTTGTTATTTTATCACTCTTTTTCTGGTTATTTTGTATTTCTTTTGTTTCTCATCCCATGTGTTTCGGACTCCCAATGCAGTTTGGTAGTTCTGTATGGGTGTTTTCTTAGTTTTCTCTTTCTTTATCGTGTGTGATTCTGTTCTGATTATTTGGTTAGTGGTTACCATGAGGTTTGTATAAAAAATCTCATGGATGTGATAGTCCATTTTTTGATGGCCTCTTATTCCATTAGACTAAGTCGATTTGATCCCTTTCCTCTTCCCCTTCTATGTTATTGTTGTCACATCTTATTCCTTCTTGTGTTGTGTATTCGTGTTTAACATGATGGGGTTATGTTTATGCTTGGTGCTTACCTTCCCTTGATCTTTGGTTTTATAACTAAGTGTTTTAATCTATTTTGATAGAGGACTGATCTTTGGTTTTATAATTAAGTGTTTAATCTATTTTGATAGAGGACTGCCATTTTTCTGGTTTTGTCGACCTATTTTCCTCCTCGTTCAAAACTTTAAATCCCCTTTCTCTTTTTTTCCTCAGGGATGAGGGCCTTCTTGAGCACTTCTTGTAGTGCGGGTCTTGTGGCAATGAACTCCCTTAGCTTTTGTTTATTGGGGATAGTTATTATTTCTCCATCATATCTGAAGGATATTTTTGCTAGATAGAGTATTCTTGGCTGAAAGTTTTTGTCCTTTAGAATTTTGAATATATCGTTCCACTCTCTCCTAGCCCGTAAAGTTTCTGTCAAGAAATCAGCTGAGAGCCTGAGAGGAAATCCTTTGTATGTTATTTTTTTCTGTCTAGCTGCCCTTAATAATTTTTCTTTGTCATTGACTTTTGCCAGCTTTACTACTATATGCCTTGGAGAAGGTCTTTTCGTGTTGATATATTTAGGAGATCTATTGATTTCATTCACTGGTATTTCCAGCTCCTTCCCCGAGTTTGGGAAGTTCTCAGATATTATTTCTTTGAACAAGTTCTCTTCTCCTTTTCCCCTCTCTTTTCCCTCTGGAATACCTATAATCCTTATGGTGGATGTCCTAATTGAGTTGGATATTTCTTGGAGAGTTTCTTTGTTTCTTTTTGTCTTAGTTCTCTTTCCTTCTCCATCTGGAGCACTTCTGTATTGCTGTCCTCAATATTGCTAATTCTTTCCTCCATATTGTCAGCTCTGGTGCTTAAGGCTTCCAGATTTGTCTTTATCTCCTCTATTGTGTTTTTCATCTCTAAGATTTCTGATTGAGTTTTTTTAATAGTTTCAATCTCTTTTGTGAAGAAACTCCTGATTTCACTGAATTGTCTGTCTGTGTTTTCTTGTATTTCATTAAGCTTTTTTATGATGGCTATTTTGAATTCTCTGTCATTAAGGTTATACATTTCTGTGCTTTTCGGGTTGACTTCTGGGTGCTTGTCATTTTCCTTTTGGTCTGGAGATTTAATATATTTTTGCATGGTGCCTATTGGTGTTGGCTTACCTTTCCTCATAGTGAAAATATATGGTTGCAGTTTCCTCTTGCTGCTGCTGGGTGGGGGTCAAGGGCTGTGTATTCTGGCCTGCCTCAATCCGTGGGCACTCTTGTTGGCCCCTGGCTGATCTGTGGTGTGGCTGAGTGGAGGCTGCTGGGGGGGAAGCATGGAAACAGCTGGAGCTGGAGCTGAAGCAGCTGGGGCTTGGGTGCAGGTGGGTTGAAGCAGCTACAGCTGAAGTGCTGCTGGGCCGAAGAAGCTGGAACTGGAGTGCGCTGGGCCGAAGAAGGGAGAGCTGGAGCACTGCTGGGCCAAAGAGCTGGAACTGGAGTGTGCTGGGCCGTAGAAGGAGGAGCTGGAGTGCCACTGGGCCAAAGAAGCTGGAACTGGAGTGTGCTGATCCAAAGAAGCTGGAACTGGAGTGCACTGAGCCAAAGAAGCTGGAACTGGAGTGTACTAGGCCAAAGAAGCTGGAACTGGAATGTGCTGGGCTGAAGAAGGAAGAACTGGAGCACCGCTGGGCAAAAGAAGCTGGAACTGTAGTGTGGTGGGCCAAAGTTGCTGGCACCAAGTTAGCTGGAGCCTGTGCACAGGCCAAGCCAAAGCAGCTGGAGCTGGGGGGAGAGGGGGTGGTCAAGCTGAAGGAGCTGGGGGTGAGGGATGTTCCAGCCAAAAGAGCTGGCGCTGTGGCACGGTGGAGCCAGGGAAGCTGGGGCTGTGGCTTGGTCCAGCTGGAGCAGCTGGGGCTGTGGCATAGTGGGGACTAAGCTGCTGCTTCCTCTGGTGCGGGGGTGCAGGCTCGCCCCGCTGCTGGTTGGGCCGGGTGCCTGGGGGCTGCTGCCTCTGGGGACGGGGCTGAGCTGAAGCGTTGCTGTGCTGAAGCACCAGTCTGGTGGGCCAGGTGGGGGAGGGGCGCTTACTTTCGCCTCCCCGATCTCAGAGGTTTCTTGCCTCACTGTTGCTTTCTGCTCTCCTGAGGGGCTAGTTTGTTGAAACTTCCCTTGCAACAGTTCCGCTCCCTCTGTAGGGGGATCTCCTCAGGCTGTGATGGGTCTTGGAGAGCACCATTTTTCACGTGGTGAGCTGCCCCTCCCCCTCCTCTGAGAGCCACATGGTCTCAGTCTCTGGGTCGCAGCCCTTGGGGAAGGAAGGGAGCTCCTCTTAACTCCTTCCACTTACTCTGGAGATTCCAGCACCTCAGTCCTTGGGTGTACGGCTGCCTGGGTGCCTCAGACGTCCCCTGTGTTGTGTGAATAGCTTCTGTTGGATGAATGTCCTTTTTGTTGTGTCTTAGAGGGGGAGAGTTCAATGGGGGAAGCTCACTCCGCCATGATGCTGACGTCACCTGCTTGCTCTTTTTGAGTTGCCTTTTCAGGAACCTCTTCTACTCATGATGTGTTTCAGTCTTCCTCAGAGCACTGTCTTGCTCTCTGCTCTTCACTCTATATTCTTCCTGAGATGCCTCACCCATGATTAGAGCTTCACCCAGCATGCCAATAACCCCAAATCAACTCCTCTACCACCAGCCTCTCTTCTAGCTCCACATCTGTGTATCCACAGACTCTTAAAATTAAACATGTTCCCAAACAGGCTTATTATGTTTACCCCCTCTTGTTTTTTGCGTTTTTTTTGTCTCCTTGAATGACACCCACTTTTCCTGAGCTAGAAATCTGTGTGCCATTCTTATGTTTTTTCTCTCTTATCCTTAATCCTGACATCCAGTTCATCATCAAGTTATCTCTTATATCTCCCTTTCTTTTATTTTCCATTGCTAATGCTCTAGTTCACTATTGTTTGCTAATGTTACTGATACAGTGTCCTAACTGTTAACTCTGTTTCTCGGCTGGGAGAGTATAGGGGTAGTTCATGGGATTAAAGAAGCAAAGGCACAGATGTCAGCTTTCTGGTGCCTCTAGGCACTTTTTAAATACTAGGAACATATGGGTCCCTCATATCACGTGACATTTTGCTATACCATAAATTCTGGTCTTGCCACCCGATGCTCCACCATTTTATACAAGGAGAGTTTTACTGATAATACCACTCATAATTCTCACACATTTGCAGCATATATAGCATTGCTGTTCATTTGTGGCAAATCTATAGCTTTTCTCCAGTACAATGTATGCAAACTTCTGCACCGTGGTTCTTGACTTGGCTGTTTCTGTCTTTTTTCATGAAGTATCCCTGCTGAGAAGGAAGAGGCTAGAAAGACTCTACCCCAAACTGGATTCAGTGCTAGGAAAGGCCTTTAAATACAACAATGCAGGAAGTATGTGTTCTTAGCTCCATTTCACAGATGAGGAAACTGAGACTCTGAGAAGATAATAGAGATAGAAAACAGTGGAGCCAGAGATACAAACCAGGGCTGCAACCAAGCATGTTGTAAAACATGAGAAATGTCTAGCTCCTTCTGGTAGAATCTGCAGAGTGTCATTTCATTGTATGGTTGAGGTGCTGTAAATCTTAATAAACTCAAACATCCATATAATAAAACACAAGTGAAAAAAGTATTAAAGCCCAACATAATCTGCTGACCTTTTTCCATATACTATTTTTTTCTGTGTGTGTGTATAGTTATATTAAAATTTAAAACTTTTTATTTGGAAGTAATTATAGATTCTCAGGAACTTGCAAAGATAGTGCAGAGATTCTGGGTACTCTTCATTCAGTTTCCTCCAGTGGTCACCTCTTACATAATGATAGTGCAATATCAAAGCCAACAAGTTGACATTGGTACAATATGTGTAATATGGTTCTTTGACATTTGGTCACATGTGTAGATTCACATAACCACCACTGCAATAAAGATGTGGAACTATTTGTCACCACAAAGATGGCCCTTGTGCTCCCCCTTTATAATCACCTCCCCTCCCCCACACCATTCCTAACCCCTGGCCACCACTCATCTGTTCTCCATCTTTATGCATTTGTCATTTTGAGTATGGGTGACAGTGGAAGTCTGGGCTCCCACTTGGCCTTTGCTGGTGGAACAGAGAGTGGGGCCATGTTGTTTCCGTGGTGTTTGGGGTAGGGTGGTTATTGTCTAAACTTTTTCTTTTTTCCTAGGTTATCCCTTTCCTGGTCCTTCAAATAGAGGGAACAGCCTTTTCTTGGGGCTTTTTTGTCTGTACCCATTGTCACTTTTGAATTCCTGGCCTCTCCAGTACTCTGTTTGGAATATGTGAGGCAAAAGAGAAACCCAGGGGACTCAACAGAGTGTTGTCTTCGAGTCTCCAGGCCCCTAGTCAGTTTGCCTTTTTCTCTCCACCTTCAGACTCTTCTTTGGTTTATTTTACACAAAATGTCCAGGAGTTTTAGCTCTACTTCAACTTCATTTCTTTAGATAAGATGTGACTGTGTTTTCTTGAGAATGTTTCCCAAACATGTACTAATGATCAGTGAATGCTAAAATATATTACCACTTCTCCAGGCTTCAGACCCTCCTAGGCATCTATTCCTGAATGTCCTGTAGACATTTAACCTCAGCAAGTTGCCCTCAGATTCCTTCTGCTGTTTTCACTATTTCAACTGGTGATACTACCATTGACTCGGTCATCTGAGGCCAAAATTTGGAAGTCAGTTTAGACCTCTTCCTCACACACACGATCATTCATCGTGTCTGACTTTTACTGCTTCCTAAATCTTTTCTGAACTTAACATCTGCTGTCCATTCCTTTGTCTTTATTTGAGACTTCGTTGTCTCTTGCCTGGGCTGTGGCATAACTTCCTAATGTGTGTCTTTGCTTCGACCTTGCTCCCTCCAAGCAATTCTCCCACTGTTCTGAAGTGCATCTTTCTAAAATGTGCATTTGGTTGTTACTCCCCCTTCAAGTGTTTCTGTGGGTTACCCGAGCCTGCTAGCTAGTGGGCAGGCTCTTGTGATTAGGTCTCAATCTCCAACCTCATCCTCACCCTCACTCATACTTTTGTGGAATGTTCCAGCATAGTACCGCTTGTTGCTCCTCATATCTGCCAAGCTGTCTCATGCTTCTATCCTTTCCCCTGGGCCATAGCATACACTTTTTCTTCTCTTGGGAATGCCTGCATTCACTCTTTCTTTCTTGTCTATCAATCTGATCCTTAAGATTTAGTTAATGAATCATTTTATTTGTGAAGCTTTCCTAGATATTATAATTCTATAATTGTACTTAGTACGAGGTATTGCAGTTATTTTAGTTTATATATCTGCCTCTCCTAGAGACTACAAATATCCTTCTGAGAGGGGCTCTTAGCTGACGACAGCATAGTATAATGCTTAAACAAGGACACTAGAGTCTTGAATTTAAATCTAGACTTCTGTGAATTAATTCTGTGATTTCAGGTAGGTTACTTAACCTCTTTGTTAAGACATTTGTTACATGTGAAAATTTGTCATATGTGAAATGGGGATTATCGTGAAGATTGGCCAAGGTAATATGCCTGAATTGCACAGCACAGTGGCCAGCACAAAATAAACTCTAAAGTTGTTAGTTATTATTATTTTTTTTATAAATTTTTTCTTTTTTTTTTTTTTAAGATTTTATTTATTCATTTTTTTTCCCCCCAAAGCCCCAGTAGATAGCCGTATGTCATAGGTTCACATCCTTCTAGTTGCTGTACGTGGGACTCAGCCTCGGGTTGGACGGAGAAGTGGTGCCTTGGGGCGTGCCCGGGATCCGAATCCCGGGCCGCCAGCATCAGAGCGCGCGCACTTAACCGCTAAGCCACGGAGCTGGCCCTATAAATTTTTTCTTTAATTTTATTTATTTATTTTTTCCCCCAAAGCTCCAGCAGATAGTTGTAGGTCATAGCTGCACATCCTTCTAGTTGCTGTATGTGGGACGCGGCCTCAGCATGGCCTGAGAAGCGGTGCGTTGGTGCGCGCCGGGGATCGAACCCAGGCCACCAGCAGTGGAGCGCGCGCGCTTAACCGCTAAGCCACGGGGCCGGCCCTAAAGTTGTTAGTTATTATGATGATGATTTTTACCGTAATTTACTGAACCATCCTTCTTGTTGTTGAATATTTGACTTTCTTCCATTTTGTTTCCTTTTTGCTATTGTAGCCAATCCTGGTGGAAAATGTAAATAAATAACAAGAGATGACTAGAATTGGGATTACTTCTATATCTTTGTATCTGAAGTTGACAAAATTGACATAATTTTCATCTATGTTTGAAATAGTTGCTGAAAAAATCTTGGTATTACTTGTGATCTTTTCCATACCACACAGCTTTGCATCTTTCAAATTAATTGAATGTTTCTGCTCTGCCAAACTACTGGAAGAGAAAAGCATCAAAAGAAGCGTGTAACAAATGAATTTATACTTGAATAATGGGTAGGATGAAAGGATTATAATTTTGTTTCTCTGTTTGGATGGTTCTGCTCTTAGATGGGTGTACTTGAGGTTTTAAGGAATACTTTGACCTTGTTTCTGCTCTACCTTTGTCTCTACCCCAAATAACCTGGTCTGTAAACTCAGATCAAGTGAGACGCACAATTTCTTCTGGACTAAGGGAAAGCTCATTTAAGGGGTTGAGACTCTGCTTTCACCATTGAAGTGAGACTGGCTTTAACCTCTGTCTTAGTTCTTTCAGGCTGCTATAACAGAATACCATAGACTCCGTAGATTAAAGATCATTTATTTCTCACAGTTCTGGAAGTTGAAAAGTCCAAGATCAGCGTGCCAGCCAATTCAGTTCTTGGTGAGAGCTCTCTTTCTGGTTTGCAGATGGCCGCCTTCTTGCTGGTCCTCCCATGGTGGAGACAGATCTTCTCTCTCTTGTCTCTTCTTATTGGTGCACTAATCCCATTTATGAGGGCTCCGCCTTCATGACCTAATTACCCTGAAAGGCCCCAGCTCCAAATATCTTCACTTTGGGGACTAGGTTTCAAAATGTGAATTTTGGAGGGACACAAATGTTCAGTCCACAGCAACCGCCTTCAGAAGGTAAGGGGTAGGGAGTTTTCTGAGAGGAGTCATTGAAAGTGGAAATGTGGCCTCCAGAGATGATTGCATTTTTAGAAGGACACCGTTTGATTTCAGCTCAGGTCACCAAGCATGTTATATTTACAACTGGAGTTAAGAGGGCCTGCCAAAAGCATGTTGGATCTCTACCCTGAGGGTACTTATTAGCAGAGCTGAGTCTTTCTCTTCATTTCCTATTCTTATTAGTGAATAATCCTCCAATGTTTTTTTCTGCTTAACCAAAATCTATCTTATTATAATTCAGTGGTTTTGCTTTACGTCCTTGTTAGGGTGGAATGGGATGAGGATAAAGATGAATGATTCTCAGCTTTGGTAGTTCCCTTAGTGTACTCTTTCTTTATATGAAGAGAATTATTAGGAAGTGGTTCTGTTTCTCCAAGGTAACTAAACTCAAACTCATTTCATCCACCTACCAAGTTTCAGTGTTAGACCCATGTCACGGTCTGTGACTCTCCTATGAAGTCCATCATTTGATCTTGGGCAGTATTTTGGATCTCTGCTTTTCCAGATCAGGTTTGCAAATCAACTCCTCAGCATGAATAGCCACTTTTCAATTGTATGTAGCACTGTGGGTAGATTATCTTTCTTTGTCAAGAATTATACTGGGAAAAGTTCTAGCTGTTTCCCCAGGGCAAAAACCCCTAGCTGAGAACATGCTTGGTTTTCAAGGAACAGGGAGCAGGGCAGTTGGGGCTGGGGGTGACTTGTAGGAGGGGAGACAATGTGCCCGGGGGCAGACAGGGAAGGCCTGGATAAATGCAGTCAAGGTAGTTAGTATAAAAATTTAAGTAAATTAAGTAAAATCCAAAATGTGGGGTACATTTAATATTTACATGTGGACTGTGTTTTTACTCCCTACTACTTTTTTTTTTTTAAAGATTTTTATTTATTTATTTTTCCCCCAAAGCCCCAGTAGATAGTTGTCTGTCATAGCTGCACATCCTTCTAGTTGCTGTATGTGGGACACGGCCTCAGCAGTGGTGCGTCAGTGCGATCCTGGGATCCAAACCCGGGCCGCCAGCAGCGGAACGCGCACACTTAACCGCTAAGCCACGGGGCCGGCCCATACTCCCTACTACTTCTTAATTATAGGTTAGCTCATCTGTTGAAAAATCCAAAATCTTTATTCATTTTTGTTTTTGGCAATGACTAACAGCCTATAACTCTCCCTAGACTGTGGTATTCATTATATAATATTTATTGCCTCACTTAAAACCAAACATGAGAAATGACTCCTGATGAGTTCATCTTTAGATTATATGCTAATGCTCTCCAGAATTCCATATCTTTGTATAGGAAAGATAAATAAAAATTCATTGATTTAAACAACATGAGTGAAGTGTATATTTATTTCTGTCAAACATCTCAACATTTTAAGCAGATTTCACAGCTCTATGAGAGAGTGATTTTGCTTGCTAAGCTGCTATGGCAGAGGTACATTTCTCAGCCTCCTTTGTGTTTAGGTATAGTCATGTGACTGAATTCTAGCCAATAGTGAGTGGAGGTGAGGGGCGTCATTTCCAGGCCTGAGCCATAAAATCTCCAAGCTCTTTCCCTTTTAAGAGCAACCTTGGAAGGAAAACATGGAAGGCAGTGGAACCACAAGAGAGAAAGGGCATAGGCCCCTGAATTACTGCTTGAAGGAGATATGTTGATCAGAAACAACCATTTCAGAATTTTCATGAACAAAAATAAAGCTCAGTTATATTAATCTGCTGAGATTTTGCGGTTTATCCGCTCAGCAGCTGACAACTCCTTAACCAATATGATAGCCCTAGGATTTTGACTCAAATTTAGTTCTTTTTTTTCTGAGGAAGATCAGTCCTGAGCTAACATCTATTGCCAATCCTCCTCCTTTTTTTCCCCAAAGCCCCAGTAGATAGTTGTGTGTCATAGTTGCACATCCTTCTAGTTGCTGTATGTGGGACGCGGCCTCAGCATGACCAGACAAGTGGTGTGTCGGTGCACTCCCGGGATCCGAACCCTGGGCCGCTGGTAGCAGAATGCACGCACTTAACTGCGAAGCCATGGGGCCGGCCCTCAAATTTAGTTCTCGTTTTCAGTTCCTAGAGTAACACAGCTGTTAAGACCATGAGCTTTGAAATCACATAAGCCTAGGATGGGATCCTCTTACTAGCTATATAGATATTTTAACTTTTCAGAACCTCAGTTTTTTTATCCATAAAGTGGGGATACAATACCTACTATTTAGGATTATTGTGAGGATTAAATAGAAAGTACTTTGCACAGTGCCTGGCATTTAATCAATAGGCAACCATAGGATAGGAATTATATTTTATTTTTATTCTCCTCACTTTAATGAAAAATGGTTCTGATTTAGTGGGTTTTAACTATTTTCTCTATCACTGGTATATTATTTGTGTTCAAATAACATGCTATGTGTTTCCATTTACATGGCTATTTTCTTCATCTCCTCTTTCTCTAAACATACCTTTCTTCTTCTGGAAAAAATTCTCATCCTTCAAGGTCTAGCTCAAAGAGTATCTGCTGTGGCCGCTTTTGCTTTCCAAAAATGGCCACAGCAATAGCTCCAACCCCATAAGTTCTTCCAGAACTTCACCATTTCCCCATTAAGTGGTAGACTGGACTTTGTGACACTGTCAATGAATAGAATGTGGCAAAATTGATGTTGCCTGACTTCTAAGGCTAGGCCACAGGTCATATGTCACTCTTTCTCTCAGGAAACTCACCCTTAGAACCCAGCCACCACGTTGTGAGGGAGCCCAGGTAACATGGAGATGCTACGTATGGGTGTTCTAGCTGACAGTCCCAGGTAAAGTCCCAGGCAGGAATCAGCATCAATCTCCAGAAATGGGAATGAATGAGCCTTTGGATGATTTCAGTTCTGAGCCTTTGAGCAGCCCCAGCTGATGCTGAGTGGAGAAAAGATGAGCCATCCCCAATAAATCCTGACCAAATTGCAGATTCAGAAACAAAATAAATGTCCTCACTGTCTTAAGCTACTAAGTTTTAGAGTAGTTTGTTAAACAATGATGAGTAGTGGAAACAATTCCTCTATGAATCTACCTTTATAACCTCTTGGTTTTCTCCCTTGCCCAGAACTAATAGCTTTTCTCTGTGCTCCCTTAGCATTTTATTTATTTCACTAACACCTAACAGTTTGTTGAAGTTTGTGAAATCCTTGAAAGCAAATGTCAAAGCTGATTCTTTTTTGTATTACTTGTAACATCTAATACAGTACCTGGTATGGAAAAGGTATTGAGCAAATTTTATTAAATTATGGTTGAGATTATGTTGCCTTTCTTTGTCAGAGCTATTATGCCACATATAGTAATTTCCACTCTGTATTAACTCCTGGTGTGAAATGCATCCAGGGCACAAGCAAGTTGCATGAAGCTCAAGGATGGCGGTGACCAGCCCAGAATTTGTATCAAGAGTAGATGGGAAAAACCAACAGTATGGCATGAAAGAACATCTAACAGTCATTAAGCAATATTCACCAGCCGTTTCTGTCCTCTATAAACCAATTTTAACATGTGGTCATTGCTGTTGGGGAGTCTAAACATCAAGGAGCCCTTGATTACCCTTATCAGAATATCCTTCGTAGAAAGAGGTCTTAAAATTTTTATAAGCTTGCAATGACTTTCAATGACTCTCTTTAACTAGATCACAAAACTGTGCCACAAACGTTCTGATATGCTTAGAAGGCATAATTCTCATTTTATATATCTGTTTTCCACATTCTATCATTAGCAGGTTTGGTACAAGGAAACATGTTTGTTTCAAAAGCTTCAAGGTCACTTATATCTCATAAATGGAAAGAGAACTTAGCCTAACGTCTAGAGACCTGATTTTTCATTCTTGCTGTGCAATCAGCTGGGTGTGTGATCTTGGGAAAATCCTTTCCTGTTCTTCAGATTTCCATTTCCTCATTTATGAAATGAGGATTGATGGCCTCTGGGGCCATGTCCAAGTCTGTTGCATTCTATGAGCAAAATGACAGCACAAAATTTTTACAGATGTACAGATGGAAACTCAAAGTGGTTAGAACTTCCTGACCCACACACAAAATGAGGGTGTAGGGAACATTAGGATTTTGAAATTATGACTACCTTCTTTTTTTTTTTTTTGTGAGGAAGATCAGCCCTGAGCTAACATCCACGCCAATCCTCCTCTTTTTGCTGAGGAAGACTGGCTCTGAGCTAACATCTATTGCCAATCCTCCTCCTTTTTCCCCCCAGGCCCCAGTAGATAGTAGTATGTCATAGTTGCACATCCTTCTAGTTGCTGTATGTGGGCCGCGGCCTCAGCATGGCTGGACAAATGGTGCGTTGGTGCGTGCCCAGGATCCGAACCCAGGCCTCCAGTAACAGAGCACGTGCACTTAACCACTAAGCCACGGGGCCGTCCCCTATGACTACCTTCTTAATGCCTGCACAAGACTAGCGTATTCATCAGCTATCATTTTTGTGGTTTGGAACAATACATTTTAACAGCTAAGAAATGGTTATAGAGTGGCACTCTTCTGAAGAGGAATTCACAATAGTGGGCAAGTGTTTGATCTGCTCTATCAGATTCCTCTAACCGTGTACATTCACTGTGTTGTAAGATTAAAGAAGTTTCTATGACCCTTTTAAAGCTAAATTCATCTTAGGTTTGTCCTTAAGAGAGACTGAGAAAAGGTTAAAAAATAACCCTAAGGTTGCATTTTGACACAATAAGAATACTCAGCAATATGATATAGATAACAAGTGGCAAGAAGGATTACATTTTTTTGTTCTGGTATGTTACCTGGGGGTATTCTATAGTAAAACAGAATGGAGCTTGTCTATTTACAACATTTTTCAATTTTTCTGGCCAGTCAGATATAACATTGCCACCATCATTTTTTCTCACCTGATCTAGGAGATTTTTCTTTTTGTCATTTTTAATGCTTTCCCCACTATGAAAGGTTTTCACCTTTTGCATTTGGCAATTACCAAACATAGGAAATGAATTTTCAATTTTTCTATAAGCCATCTAACAAGAGCATCTTAACAGGATACTAAATGATTAAATACACGGCAGGTTGCATGGCATATATTTGATGGTTTTGTGTGACAGTAAACAATTTCAGGTTCCATCTTATACCTTCAAAATCAGGTCATCTTTGCCCCATTTCTATTTCCTCATTGCTCCTGTGCTATACAAGTTTATGGAATATTTGTGCGTATTCTAGCAGTGACAAAGATTAAAATAGTTCAGGCTCCAAGAACAAAATTGAAATGGTGTTTTCCAGGACACAGAATGCCTATCTAGTATTACGATAGTGCCATGAGCACAGTGAGCTCCTTTGTGCTGAGGACCAGAGCCTCACTTATCCTGCTACTTCTTCCTGTTTTATGATCTTGTAAGATTGACCTCTGCCTATCTTGTGTTTATTTTTTCAACAAAAATAAAATTCTTAACTGGGCTCATTTTCATGACTGACTATAAAATTTTTACTTTCAACCCCACCTGTTAACAGAGGGATACAGCCCTTCCTTCTCCTCTATATTTGGAAGAAATGGAATAAAAAAAACAAACAAGATAGCTACTAGAAATATTGGACCAACTAAAAAAAAAAAAGAAAATATTGAGTCTAGTCTTAAATTGTATAAGATTCTCAAATAGTCCTCAAATATAATCCTTAATATAATTTTAAAAATACTTGTTTTTCTAAAATACTTTTTCCTCTTCCTCAAGCCTTCCACCACTGCCCTGGAATTTCTTTATAATGGAGAACTTTCCAAGGTAGAATTGTCATAGGATTCATTTTAGATATGGGTTATTTTGGAACAATGGCAGATTAATTGCCTGGGGCAATCTTTATTATTAGCATTGCTATCCTTAAATACTTAATAGATAATTTCCTTGAATAAATTTGTGTGTTAAACACAATAGCTTTGATAAACATTGCAAGAGAATACAGTAATGCAACCCTTTTAGCATTGCAATATTTTGTTTGAGGGGATTTGTTAATCAATAAAGATCAAATTGGTCCTCAGAGATGCATGGGCAATTCCTATTGATTTGTATGGAATTCTCATGTATTTTTAAGAGTGATGAATGGTTTACTGTGGTTGTTTAAAAAAAAAATTGCATTCTTGGGGTGGAGATTTCATGCTGGAGAGAGATGGTATATAACAGATGAAATTGGTCATGGGAGTCCATGATGTCTCCTGGATGACCAAATATTCCTGAATGTTTGGCTTTTGTTTCCAGGATGAATAATGTTTCCCAGTGATTCTCTATCACATGCACTTTGGTGTCCCTACATCCTGGACAGTGATACAGTTTACTGCTGTCAGACTTCTAATGAGTTATTATATGGAGGTTTTTAGAATACTGTCTGGCACAGAATAAACACTATGTCAGTCCTAGAAATAATTATTACTAATCATTCCAAGACCAGCTCAAACAACTCGCCAACCAGGTAAGATGGAAACGGAAAGTATGAATTAGTTCAGTGTCAGTAGGAAGGAAGGTGTATCAGTTAGCATTTGCTGTGTAACACAGAAATCCAAAATTGAGTGTTTTAAAAATGACAACCTTTTATTTAGCTTATTCTATGGGTCATCAAGTTGGACTACACTCAACCTAGCAATTTTTCTGCTTTTGGCTCTGTTCTCTCAAGCATCTGTGGTCAGCTGCTAAGTCATCTGGTGCCTGGCTAGTCTAGGATGGGCTCAGCAGGAATGGTCTGTCTTTGCTCCACAGGCTAGCATGGTCTCATGGTGAAAACAGAGGGGTAAGTCACAAGCAAAGTCATGAAGACCCAGCCAGATTGGTCAAAGAAAGCTATGAGTCCAACCTAGCCTCACTGAGTGGGGAAATAAACTCTACCTGTTGATGGGAGGAGGTACAACATCACGTTGGAGAGAGTGTGGATAGAGAAGAGTGAAAGATTTGGCCATTTTTACAATCTACCACGTACAGTGAGATGGCTGATGTGAGAGATGAAGCAGAGAAGAAATTAGATGACTTGGATGTGTGCTTGTGTGTGTATGTGTGTGTTCATCTGTATGTGCAAGTACTTGCATTTTGGGGAGGAGAATTTGTGTCTGGTGTAAAGGAGGGAAGAATAAAAAATAACTCCAAAATCATGATTTTGGATGACTTAGAATGAATACAGTGGCACTCTATAGATAAATAGAAAATATAGTAGGGGAAGCATTCACATTTGAATGTATCGTGTTTGAAGTAGAAGTGAGATGTTTGGGAGAAAGTATCCAATAAGGGGTCCAGAAAGCTAAAGAAAAACCAGACTTACATACTTAGGATGTGAATAGTTGTAAACAACAACAAAAACATGTTGTTTTTCCCCAGGCTGCATCTACCCCTCTGCTCTGATAACCACAATTGTGTGGTTTCCTGTGGAGTTTCCTTTTGGGGACCTCCCTTTCCCACTCTTAGCTCATGTGATTTGGATGAGGATAACCCCAGCCACTTGCCACCCAGGCCTGGCCAATCAGCCCATTCCGTCTCTCTGGTCACAGTGATGGGGTTAGGAATGGCACCTGACCAAATGGGGTCTGATAAAACTAAATCCCAACACTTTTGTTGGAACGATTGGAGATTTCCTTCCACTGGAGCAGCTGAGCTGGGAGGCCATAGAGCTGCTGAAGGCCATCTTACCAGAGTCTGCCTAGGAGTGGTGCCAACAGAAACAAAAGCAGAACTTTGTGTGTGTGTGAGTGTGAGGAAGAGAGAGAAGAAAGAGGAAGATAGGGAAGAGAGACAAAGAAAGAGAAGAGAGAAGAGACAAGAAGAGAAAAGAGAGAAGAAATGTAATTTAGACCTCTGGATCCAGTTGAACCCACAGCCATACATACCTCTAAGCTTTTCCTTTTTATTTATTTATGTATGTATGTATTTATTTATTTTTTGTGAGGAAGATCAGCCCTGAGCTAACATCCATGTCAATCCTCCTGAGGAAGACTGGCTCTGAGCTAACATCTATTGCCAATCCTCCTCCTTTTTTCCCCCAAAGCCCTAGTAGATAGTTGTATCTCATAGTTGCACATCCTTCTAGTTGCTGTATGTGGGACGCGGCCTCAGCATGGCTGGAGATGTGGTGCATCAGTGCGCGCCCAGGATCCCAACCCGGGAGCCAGTAGCAGAGCGTGCTTACTTAACCACTAAGCCATGGGGCCGGCCCCACTTCTAAGCTTTTCAATTTCAGGAACCAATAAACTTTTTTTTTACTTGAACTGGTTTTTTACTTGAACTAGTTGAATATGAATTTCTGTCATATGTTACTACTATGAAAAGAGAAAAGAATATAAACTTAGAAAACACTTAATTTAGAGGGCTGAAGAAAAATTATAGAGTAAGTAATAAAAGCTTACAGAGACAAGAAGTCTAAGAAGTGGGAAATTAACAAAAAGGAGGGGTGGGCAACAGCGTTGATGCCTTCACATGTCAAAGAGCAAGGGCTCTGCACAGAAGCCTTGACTTGGAGGCCAGGGAAAACTTTGAGGGAGCGCTCTTGGCAGCGAAGGGGTGGAGAGGAAGGTGCACTGCCAGGAACTAAGGAAAGAGTGGGCGTTTTCCTTCTGCCATAAAAGGGACTCCTAGTCACTTGGGCTTGAAACCCTGGCATCAACTCTTCTGCCTCCCCCTGCCACAGCCCACACATCCAAACAGTCATCTCATTCTGTAAATTTTCCCTCCACAATTGCTCTTGGATTTGTACCTTCCCTCACATTCCCACTGCCAACTACTTGGTCCAGGTGCCTAGTATTCGTGTCCTGGAACCTGTAAAGCCCTCCTTGCAGCTGCTCCCGTGCCCACACTCTTTCACCTACGTCATCTGTTTTTTATTCTATTGCCAAATTATTTGTTCTAAGGCTCAGTTCTGATTGTGAAATAACCACACACAGTGAGGGAGCTTTGAACTGGCAACCCAGAGCCAGCTTTGACTGGCTATGGGATCTTTGGAAAGACTCTTAACCTCTCTAGGTGTTGGGTTCTAATTTTTGAAGTGAGGGATTGAACCAGGTGCTCTGACATTCGTTGCCACTCCACTGCCTGTGAAAAAAACTCTAGCCCTGATCTAACGCTTTTAGCCTTAACTCCTTTAAAATGCGTATACATTAGCCATAATAAAATATTTCTTGCTCCTGAATGCCTCCACCCCCCACCTTGTACATTCCTACCTCTGTTCATTTCACCTGTTGATTCTTACCTTTGTTCATTTCACATGGAATCCTTTGTCTTTCCATATGGAAATCCTAACCATGCTCCAAGGCAAGTTCAAAGGTTGTCTGTGAAGCTTTCCTGAACTCCCAGCCCAGAGCTGTCTTACCCCATCTTCTCTGTCAGGATGCTTTACTATGTTCTATTGTTGTTTGAGCATACATCTTACTTCTTACCAAATTATCAACAACTTGAGGATTGAACCTCAGTCATATTCATCGTTGTAGCCCTCAAGGCATCTAGCACAGTAGTTACTTCTCAGTAAATGGTTGAATGAATGAAAATGCATACTTTATTACTGTGTGGCTAATTCAACCATCTTGCAAAACTCCCCCGAGCAGTCTGACATTGTAGGTCTGCTGAATGGGGTTCTGTAATAATAAAAAAAGGACCTTTGAACTTCATGGTAAATATTACTGGAGCAAGTGCTGACCTCACGCCAACCTGGGCCAGGCATGTGTCAGCAATGTGAGTGCTGGGTGAAAGTCTCATTGAGGTCCCTTCTATAGCTCCAGGTTGAGGCCAATCTAGCCAACCTTCTCCTTACTGTTTGCAAGATAAACATATTCTGGGCAGAACAGAGTGGTCTCCCTCTGGGACAGCTCTTTACAATGGAGAGTAGTGTGGACAGGCTAGTCTAGAAGAATAAAGCAGAAATGAAGAGAAGGAAGAAAAGTCTAGGATAAATGGCAGTAAATAATGGGGAGTCTGGAGATGACAATGGTTCCTATAATCCTTTTTATAGCAAGATTATCAACTCCAAATCTGTCAACTTGTTGACATGTTGTGGTGAGACTGAGTATTGACAAAGCCAGTGCCCATAACCAGGAGCTAGAATTATGTGGCTCTCTCCTACCTTAAACAGCAAACCTTGAGACCTTCCTCTGGAATGCTTGTTTTTCTACAGGGCTGAGGGGAAATGGGCAGCTGTACTTGGGTGAACCTTTGCTTCCTCCTTATTGGCGTCCCCTCTCCACCCACAGCAACTTAAATCATTAAAATCCTGTATAATTAAAATTTCATCCAAGTTACTCCAGTTTTGTTTGCTGGCCACATTGGAGTGTATAAATATCTTAGAAAGGCATAAAGACAGAGGCTGCTTCCTGCCTGCGGTTTTGCCCTTGCACAGGATGCTGTCTGCTACTGTGTGTGCTATCAACAGCCCGGTGAAGCCTGAACTCTTCGCCCCCACTAGCCCTGCCCTGACTAGACCCTTGTCCCATAGGTTTATTTACATGGCTCGGCTCTAAGGGCGACACGTTGGTGATGGGGGTGAATGACGTTGCTCTGCTCATTATAGGACTTAGGCTGTCTTTCTCTCTTTCTCTCTCTTCTTTCTTTCCCATTCTTCTCTCTCTCCATTTAGAATTTGATCTTTTGATTTTGAATATACTTAGATTCAAATATCTAAATAAATGCTTCATTCTTTCATTTAAATGGAAAACGGGAGTTTATCTCCCTTCCCACCTATCCTCTAGGCCAACATCAGACTGGTTTCTTTAAAACAAATTTGTATTGCTATTTCATTGCTCAAAACCCCACAATGGTTTTGCATTGCTTACAAGATGATGTTAAAAGTCTACTTTATGTTCATTCACTGAATAACCAATTTTGAGCACATGTCACATGCCGGGCACTGTCAGGAGCTCTCTTGTCATAGATGCTCCAGCAGCTCCAGGGGGTCACGAAGGGATTGGCTTGCTGCTCAGTCCCTAGCATGGGGTTCTGGATTCCTGTGATAGTGGCCGCCTGTGTGGTGGCATTGTGTGTGTCTCTAAGTCATGTAATACTTTACTTGATATGGAGTATCATCACAGTAGTGGTGACTTTGCTGTTGGATCAATTGAGATGCTTGTGACAGCTTTGGGATCAGTGTGTATCTTGGTTTGGGTTCCCATATAGCAGACCTTGAGACAAGGATTTGAGTGCAAGTAATTCATCTGGGAGATGGTCCCAGATAAGTGAGACAGGAAGCGAATGGAGCCACTAAAGATCACGTTATCAAATCAGTTACCTGTAGGTGACCGGAGCCCTATTCCTCCAGGGAACTCTGGGAAGCAGTATAAAACATGCCTCAGAATGGTCCCAGCTGAGCCTCCGGTAGCTGAGTGTCATCTGTCTTATGTTCCCAGACATCATTGGTTGAGAGCAGTTCCAGGGGCTTGTACTTCCTGCTTGTCTGCATGTCTTGCAGTCAGATAGAAGACCTCAGCATTGCTGCCATTGCACTGGGCGGCCTTCCACACATAGAGGCAAGGGCTGTGGGGATATGACAGAGGACTGATTGATTTGCCTCAGCAGGGGAGATCCCTGTTTTGTGCTTGTAGAGCATCATTTGTGGTAGTTATGTTCCATAAAGTCACTATGAACACCACATTAGAATGCAAAGTCACTAACGATTGCTCCTAGAGGAAATACAGGGTTAGGTACCTGTGAGCCTCTGGTCACAACATTCAGTCAACAAATCAATCCATAACTTAGTTTTATGTGTTTCTGTTTAAAGACAGCTTATTCAGTATATATTGTTGATTCATTAATATTGGACTCATGGCATGAAGTCCAATTCATGCCTGAACGAAGCTATTCTAACCCATGTATTTTTTCCTTAAGGCACATCACAGCCTTCTTGTGTTTAGGAATAGTAGACAGCACTTCAGCACCATGCTTGGGGGCCATTTTAAACAACAAAATCATCAACAAAAAGTACAAAAATGCAAAAAATGTGGCACTAACTAGACCCTGAAAAGGACGCTTGTGTACGGGGTGAAAGCTGAAACAAGGTGACAGAGCATTGCCTTGTTATACCCAGCTGGGAACACGGGTGTGTTGGTGACTCAGATTTTTTGCTGCCATGCCTATGTCCGTGAATGATCATAAAAGTGTCTCGAATTTTATTGATTTTGGGATTACAGATACATTTTATTTAGTAGTTGAGTTCACAAATATGGAATCTGTGAGTAATGAAGATCGAAAGTATTTCACCTCAGGACAAATACGGTAAAAGCCCACCACCACGCTTAGTGGGATCTAGAAAACTCAATCACATAAAATAGAGCCTTGTGTTATTGCACAGCTAAAGAATCGATTAGGGCAGGCCTGTGCAACCAGTTGGAAGTCTGCTAGATAGTTATCAGTCTATAAACAGTCATTTGAAAACACCAGTCAATTATGCTAATTAGGGGCCAGCCCCGTGGCTTAGCGGTTAAGTGAGTGCGCTCCACTGCTGGTGACCCGGGTTCCGATCCCGGGCTCGCACCGACGCGCTGCTTCTCTGGCCATGCTGAGGCTGCATCCCACATACAGCAACTAGAAGGATGTGCAGCTATGACACACAACTATCTACTGGGGCTTTGGGGGGAAAAAATAAATAAATAAAATCTTTAAAAAAAAATTATGCTAATTAATAAAGAAATCTTTTTGAATCAGAATAATTTGTCTCTGACAAATTTGGATTCTCTTGAAGACATCAGTATCTTTATTTGCACTGACACAGAGAGGTCAGTATCTGAATTAGATAAATATCCTTAGGGTTATTTAACTGAGTATATTTTGGGTCACCTTTTAAATTTATTGTACATGGAAGAAGGGACTTAGAAATATGACCTGGTTTGAGAATAAGAAAGGGAAGCAAGAGATATTAATTCATACAAGTAAGAGAGGATGTAAGAGACAAAATTTGCATCTGTGTATGACTATATTTATATATGAAAATAAAAATGTATATAAATATATATTAAACATATATATTTTATATGTAAGCTAAGCCAATTAAGGCTGAATGCTATATTTGCTGGAAGCAATGGAAAGTATCGGGCAAATGGAACTAGGTTTTGCGGCTGACTTTGGCCATCTCTAAATGGCATATTGTTGGGTGAAGTTGAATAGAGGATTAGAGAAATGAAAGTGCTAAAAATGTTTCCGTTTTCTTTTGGAGGATTTTTGGTTGCTTTTGTCTGCTGTCTCTCTGGGTTTAATTATGGCCAGTGCTTGGTTATGGCATGGAAATAATGAAGAATTATTTCTGGATAAATTTTGAGGATAATATGATAAATAAGTATCACATGATATTAATGTGTGATAATAAACATCACCTGTGAGTTTCTGTTCACAGAAAATCCCACTAAGATGCAATCTTTTACAGTATTTCAAAATGAATGCATTCATTCATTCCTTCACTCATTCATTCATTGATCATATCCTGATGCTCACTCTGTGCCAGACAGCCTTCTGGGTATTAGGGATACAGCAGTGAACGAAACCTGTAGTAATTGCTGACCTCATGGAGCTTACACAGCAGCAAGGTGAGACAAACACTGAATAAATACATTCATAAAACAGAATTTCAGATGCTGGTAAGAGTGATGGAGAAACACAGAATAGGGAAAGGACATGGGGCTCCCTTTGTGCATTGCTTCAAGTCTTCACAGTCCTCCCTTTGACTCCAGCTGCTCCTGCTGAGACCAGTTCCTGGCAGACTTTGCTAGCTCTGCACAGAGCTGCACAAAGCTCTGGGGCTTCTCTGATGCTGAGCCTGGGACGCTGGAAACCAGATCTACACGCAGACATGCACAACCCCAAAGTGAGAACAGTTAGTGCCTCGACGGGCAGGACGTGGTCAATAAATGTTTCTTGTTTATGTTTCCCAAAGAGATGGTTCTGATACACATTTCCTAAGCTTCCTCAGAAAGAGTCTGGAAGGATGAATCATCACATGGAGATGGCAAGCTAGATTGCACATCCTTGATGGCCCTTCCCTCCTTGCCTTTCACTTGCCCAGTCCTGCCCTTCTGCTCCATGGGATTGCATTCTCAAATAACTTCCTGCATGTAAGCCTTTGTTCAGGTTCTGCTTTGGGCGACCCCAGGCCAATATGGAGAATGCAGCTGGTTGGGATGGTGTTGCAAATTTAGATGGGGTTTCCAGGGAAGGTGTCACTGAGAAGGTGCATTTGAGCAAAGACCTGAAGAAGGGAAGTAGTGGTCATGCAGATAATTGAGGGGGAGAGTGTTCCAGGTGGAGGAGACAGTAGCAAGGGCAAAGGCCCTTTTATCAGTGTGGCTGGGGTGGAGAGGGTGAGGAGGAGTAAAAGGAGATGCAGACAGATTACCAAGGGAGACCCAGATCCCATCCCGTGGGGCCATTGTTAGGACCTGGTGTTCGTTCCAAGTGGGATAACCAATTTATTCTCAAAAATTCTGCGTGCTCTGCCCATTTTATACTTTACTTTATTATTTTATATTTACGTGATACACTTGGATTCCCATATGATAGGCAGGTGAGTTGAGTCTTTTAAAAATATTGTTTACTTGATGAGAGCTGTGTATTCTTATTCTCAGCCTTCTTGGGTTGCTAATGAAGTGGTAAGTTCTTGAGGACTGATATTGATGTACTATCTTGATGGATGTTGATCCTAGAGTATCATTCCTAACTTCATCTATGGAACAAACATTTACTTGGTACCACAACGTGCATGGCACTGTGAGACAACAGGAAGACACAAGACTCCAAGTACCTGAGAATGTGGTAACGTGTGATGATTTCTAAATGAGCCTAAACACAATTCCTGGAAGTTTTCTAATTAAATATTCCATATTCAATTTGTAATTGGTCTCTTGTCCATTATTTCCTTTCTTTTTGTTTTTTTTTTCCTTTTGCTTTTTACAGGAAGAACTTTCCTACATCAAACTATATTCCTGCTTACTTCACATTCCCATAAGTCCCACATCTCTTCTCTCTTCTCTTTATCCCTACTGACTGACTACAAATTTAATTCTCCTTGGGTATATTTTTTGAGAAAGAGAGCGAGTGAGAGAGGGAGAGAACACTAGCTTCAGAGTAGGAATTCTTCAGTGGAAATAAAGGAATAACGTGCCATGACTTAAAGAATATGGAAATTGAAGGAATAATGGAGATTAACACCCAATTCTTCCACTTACTGTGCTCATTCAATGTGACAGGGGCTCTCTAAGGGGTGGACACGTCTGAGAATGTCCATCTTGCTCCAAAGAAAGTCTCCTTTGTAGCTTTAGACTTTTTCGCCAGTCTCACCTTGTCTTGGCTTTGGCATCTCTGGCTCTATTTTTACAGGTCTTTTTAGGGTTGCGCCCTTTATTGTGCAGAAATCGTTTGTGACTATGTTGTGTGATTTTTGTTTTCCTGGGCTTCACTGTCCTCTTGATCCATCTTAGTCTGAGGCATCCTACCTCTCTTTCCTTGGAGACTGTTGGGATGGGCAGCAGGACAGGAATCTGAGCATGCTTTGGATCTCACAGCTCTTAGAAGTTCCTCATTATTTAGGAGAATCACGTCGGAAGTACCAGCTCCTTTGCCATTTCCTTTTCTTTCTGAGAAGTGAAATTGTAAGCCAGGCAAGTTAAATCCAGCCATTTATCAGATGACCTGATTTTCAGATGGAAATTTCCAATATTTCTAGGTAATTCAAGTCTCTCCTTACTTCCATAACTTGTCAATATGACAATTTTATGATCAGTGTCAGGAGTACATTAACCAATTTCTTTAGCCCATACTTCCATTACAGTACTTCCTTTGTTCCTCTCTCTATATATTAGGCACACCTATATATGTATGTATGTGTGTGTCTGTATATTTTACCATTACCCAGATTTCCCTACTAAAATTTTATTCTCATATTGACAGATTTCCCTAAAGGTTAGAGTGACCATATGTCCCAGTTTGCTTGAGATAGTCCTAGTTTATCTGTTGTTCCTGGGGTAATTAATAATTAATACTTCCCTCTTTTGTTTTCAAAAGTGTGCTAGTTTAGACTCTAAATTACATGATCACTCTATCCAAGTTTCCTTCTGGGGCTGGCCCGGTGGCGCAAGCAGTTAAGTGCGTGCGCTTTGCTGCAGCTTCCTGGGGTTTGCTGGTTCGGATCCTGGGCGTGCACCGATGTACTGCTTGGCAAGCCATGCTGTGGCAGCGTCCTATATAAAGTAGAGGAAGTTGGGCATGGATGTTAGCCCAGGGCCAGTCTTCCTCAGCAAAAAAAGAGGAGGATTGGCAGATGTTAGCACAGGGCTGATATCCTCACCAAAAAAAAAAAAAAAAAAGTTTCCTTCCCATATTCTGTATCCTCTCTCAAAGTCTGAATCCTACATTGGAAATAAAGATAAAAACAACATCTGTGTCCCCTGGCCTTTTAATTTCCTGACCAGCACTTCCAGCTCTTGGGGATTTTTCCAGTCACATGCTCCTATCTATGTCAAGTCTACATATGGCTGCACTGTGCCATCCACCCGGATGGGTTTGTTTCCTCTTGGGTCTTTAACCTCTTAGTTTCAGCATGTTGGTTCCTCTGATTCCTTCTTGCAGGGTGTGCGGTCGTAGCTAATCCTCAGCAGGTCTGTGGATTCACGGTCTGTAGGAGGATGGGCTATACCTGTTGGACAGGTGAACTGGTTCTGAGTGTCTTCTCTTCTTCTTCCTCTTCTTTTTCATCAATCTGTATCCTGAGAATCTTTGATTTCCTGAATTGTTATTTTCTTTATTTTTTCCAGGAACCCTTTGTTGTGTATAACAAGCAGGCATGAAGACAGGAGTTGACTCTAGCTTTTCACCTGCTCTTCAAGCAGGTAGACCAGCTTGGCCAATTGGTGGCCTCCAGCAGAAAAAGAAACCCAGCAAAGCCCCACAGGACATAGAAACAGTCCTCTCTGCTTCTCTACTTTTTTGAAAATAAGGTGTAATGAGTATCAAGTCCTTTGTTTCTCTCCTAACACCTCCTGGAGTGAGCTCCTTTTTGACCTGTTCCAGTTGAAGGGAGGCAGCACATCTCAGTGATCAAGGTCACAACCTTGGTGTCAGCTGGCTTTGGGCTTCATTCCTCACTCTCTGGCCTCAGGCAAGTTACTTTATTTCTGAGTCTAAGTTTCCTTGTTTATAAAATGAGAATATCAATTCTTGTCTTATTGGATTTAGGGGACAGTTAAATGAGGTCATGTACAAAGTATGCTGAGCATTGTGCTTGGCAAATAGAGTATACTTAGTAAATAGTTGTTATTCTCATAATAATAATGATTATTGTTAGTTTTAGTGTCAGAATTACAGTTTAGTGTCAGAATAATAGTGTTAGAACAGAACTCTCTATTCATCAGGCTCTATCTTATGAAGGTGACAGCAACCTCTGCCACAACGACACCAATCATTGGGCCAACAGTGAGGTTCCAAGGGCAACCCTGTTCTGTTCTCTTTGGCGGCTATTGGTGTCTGAGAATGCCAGAGTCAATCAGCCAGCCAATAAACTATATGATGGAATAAAAATAATTCTCTATGTGTGAGTAATTGGGTGGCTTTGATTTTTGTTTTACAGAGTCCTCCGCTTTTAACTCAAAGAGGGATAACGTCCACTGTAGCTTTTCTTTTTGAAGAAGGGTAACATGGAGGGAATGAAGGTTGGAGAGAAACCAAGATCTCAAGTAGATCTTGAATTCGTTGCCTGACCAAGTGGGAACTCCCAAGAAGATCTATTAGTATGCCTAAGAGTGCGACCCCCAATGAAATTTGAGTGCTTCTGCTCAATTTCCTTCTGGAGGTCAGGGGCAAGACCCCCAAATTTCTGACCCTCCTCTTAACAAGATTCTTGGCTCTTTGATTTTCTTCCCATTGTAAATTGTTTTCCAGGTACTATCTCAGTTGGTACCCATAACCAGACGAACCAACACTTACTGGAAGCGTCTTGATGACTCCTTTCAGTTGGTAAAATTATTGAAAGGATACTGTTTTTCTTCTGTAGCCATTATTACCCATTTCACAAAGCCTTGTACTCAATGATATTATTTCTTTTTAGAGCCAAACTTATTTCTTATTCCACGTTTCTTATTTCACATCAGATGAGCTGATTATTTCTGAGCAACCTCTCTAGGTAGGAAAAAAGTGGATAAACTGAGGCTCATAATGCTTAAGTGACTCTCCTAAGATCTTATGATGAGTCAGGGAGCAAGACAGGAATAGAAACCACGACTGTAGTCTGCTAAACTGTTTTTCTGACCACTAGACCACACTTCCTCTCCAGACTATGAAACACTGGAAAATGGGAGTCTGGCAGAGAGTAAATATGGAGGCGAACCCACAGAAACACAATTTTACTTGTACCCAAATCATGTCATTTAGTAAAGGAAAACAGAGAAACACCCCAGCCTCTTTGCTGTCATCAAAATTATAACCTAAACCCACAATGGATATAGAATAGGAAATGAGTCTGCCCTGAGTTGACATATTTTTTCCATTTTAAATGAATTTGAAGAAATTATCCATTTTTCAGTCCTGGTGTGTTTTTCCCTTGTACAAGAGGAGAATCTAAATATTCAGTTTTATTTAGATTTAAGAGTATATAAATAAAATACCTTCATTACTCTCATTCTTCACACACTAAAGACCTAAGCAATAATTATTTATTGCATGTTTAAGGCTTTGTGGAAATGGTAGGTTTATTAGACACCGTCAGTGTCTTTAAACTTAAAATTCAGTTGGAAAGAGACTACATAAACCCGTGAAGAGTGGAAGGCAGTTGATGGTGAATATCAAATGAGCAGAAGTGATTAAGAAGCAGTGTATGATGTGTAATATCAAAAACCAAAGCAACATTGTGTGAAGACTTGGGTTTAGTCCCAACTGTACCACTAGCTAACTTTCCATCTTGGACAAATCAGATCCTATGTGTTGACAGGGAGTGACGGCAATTGCCTGCCTTGTCTTCCAACAGCATTAGTGTGGAGATCAACATGAGAAAATGCATGTAAAATGGGCTATGAGCTGGAAGATGAAATATAGGAGACATTCCAATCATGAGAAGTATCAGAATTGTGCCAGGGTTGCATAGGCAAGCCTTTCTTCTTTGTATGTAGAATCTCCAATGATACAGCTTTCAAGGGCTCTTCAGCATGCCCGAATGGAAACTAAAACAAGAAATTAGAAACAGGCTTTCTTTGAAATTATTTTTGGCTGTGAGAACAGAAAATAATATGATATTTTCCCTTTGGTAAATAGCTCCTTGCCTCACCATCAGCGAGAGATATCTGAACATCTTGTGTGAAATCTGTTGATAATGGTTGTGAAGAGAGAACATTTCCGTTTGGAAGAACAAGGCATGCAACTGAGGGAAGCCTAGTCCTCTGTTGACTGGGACAGAGAACGCCAGAAACCCTTCCCACCTGTGGTTCCCAGGAAGCAACAGCAACGGCATTTCATCACTGAGACAATGTGGCAACCAAGAGGAATCCTTGAATGACCCTTTCAGGAAAAGAAGCCTGAAATTGTGTTCAGGGCTTCCATCTGTGGGTGAAACTGAGTATTGTTGATATGGGAAACTTGAGAAAATGCACGAATTTACTTTTAAAATTAAGCAGGGAAAATTTACCATAATTATTGTTAAATTATAGTCTGCAAGAACATTTTAATTCCAGGAGGTCATGTGATTTTCTTAATCTAGGAAACAACTAACTGTAAAACATGTCTAAGATTCCTTGACTAATCTCTACTTGTATCAAGTCACTTTTTTATAGCAGTAGTTCATTAGACTTTACATTTAGCAAAAAATGTAGATTTCTTACGCTGACTGTGTGACCCTAACTATGATATCAAAAGACAACTGTTTAAGCTGTCTTCTATCTAAAATAAAGCAATTGGAATACAATCCCTGTCTTTTTCTCGGGGTAGTGCATGGCTTAGTGTAAGGAGTACTGTAGAGCCCTTGAGCCAGAAGCAGAATAAAAGGCAACATTTAGAAAATAATACCCTGGCGCCTGCCAGCCCTCAAGCACATTTTTTATTGTGAAATTTACATGAAATGCATTGTGGGTGGGTCGTAATATATCAGCACCATCTAGTGGTGATGGGCAACGCTGTCTTTCTTCACTACCCCCTACCCCATCTCCACCAAACAAATTATAGCCAAAGGACAGCTGATAGAACTCTATTTATAGCCTTTTATCTAAATTCGTTGTCACTTTCCACTTTGAAAGTTAAAGGCGCTGTACAACTGGAGTAAAAAGATGGAGGAGAAGTTTGCAAACCTATTGTAATAACAGCAATAATAATAATCGTTAACGTGTATTGAGCACTAACTACATGATATAGACTTTGTACTAAATGCTTTTTATAATCATTTTATTCAATCCTCACAAGACTTCATGAGGTAGATATTGTTCTTATTATTGCTATTTTATGGGTGAGGACAGTGAGGCACGGAGAGCCTAAGTAACTGGCCTAGGTTACATATGTGGTATTTAGAGGACAAAAAGCTTCCTTGTCTCATTGACACTGAATTCTCAGGCCTTTTCCCATTGGTGCCATCAGATGCACCTCTGCTAGGATGTTATGAGTAGCTTGGGAAGCAGTAGGGCATACCGATTGAGAATAGGTGCTCCAGGGTCAGACTTAGAACTGGGTTTGAGTCACAGCCCAGCCAGTTATTCCTCCCGGGTCCATGGTATCCACTCAGAACCTCAGTTTCCTCTTCTGTAAAATGAGGATAATAACCCCCTACTCGCAGAGGAGTTGGCAGGGTTGGGTAAGATGTGTGTGCATAGAGTGTGGCTCGTAGGGGATATCCAAGGGCTCTGACTAGATTTCTGTTTTAATTTTTTAAAAGATTTTGTAGATTTCTATTTTAATTTCATTGAATGCTGAAATCATACAGTGATTGGAGTCTCTACCTTCTTCCAAACGTATCAAAACACTCATTTTGTGGATGAAATAATGGGACAAGAAGGCTTTGTTGTAGGGTTCAATAGTAAACCTGGGGTGGAAAAGAACATAGTGTAACTTCATTCCTAATTTGTCATCTACGGTGGAAGGAAGGAGCGGCTCATTCACACCACATAGGGTTGCTGCCTTTGGCAAGTTTGCTCACACATGGAGCCCAGAGAAGTTCACACAGAGGGCAAGTGTCTCTTCCAGCCCATACAGCGGCTTCGGGTGGTGGAGATTGGGAACGGCTCCTCTCCCCTCTCAACTGTGCCCTTGGGGCTGGGCTTTCATTTTCCATTCTCAGGGTACTGCCGGTGATGATCATGGGTGAGCAGAGAAATCTCTTCCCTTGGAGCTCTTTTTTCTTCTCTGTGCTCTGTCTCTGCTCATTCAGCACAGTCTGGGTTTGCTGCTGGAGGGGTTGAGAGTATGGGATGGGTGAAGGCAGAATGTAGATCTGGAGGATGGAAGATAGGAAGTCAGTGTAATGGGAGGGAGTTGGCCTCAGTGTGGCTTATTTAAAAGAAAAGCAGACTCTTCCCACTGCCCAGGCTCAGCTAGGAGAGCTTGACTCCTTTTTGCTTTGCTTGGCACGACCATGGCCCCGTTCCTGTTCTGTCATCCTGCTCTTTCTATAGCTCTGAGCTACTTGAATATAGAGAGAGACTTAGGTTAATATCATGATGTCGTATCACCTCTGTAATACACTCTCTGCCCAGCAGTCAGAGATGTCTTTTATAAACGTAAGTCTGATAACATCACTTCTTTGTCTAAAGCCATACAGTGGCTTCCCATTGCTCTTACTAAAAAGTCTGAAAGCTTTCTCTTGACTTACCAGGGCCATGTGTGATCTGGCTCCTGCCTACTTTTCCATACTCATCTTCAGCCTCATCTCCTGCCCCTCCCGGCTTCCTTCTTGTATTCCAGACACTTTGATTCCAGAATGCACTAAGCTACTTCAGACCTCAGGGTCTTCTGCATGCTGTTCCCTCCACTAAGACAATCGTGACCTTAGACTTGTGTTCCCAAACTTTGCCCCACATTAGAATTGCCTGGGGAGCTTTAAAAAATCCGACTTCACCCCACACCAGTTCAATCAGAATCTCTGGAGATGAGACCTAGGAAAAAAGTATTTTTTAAAGCTACCCAGGTAGATTTCAATGTGTAGCCAAGTTTGAGAGTTAGTTCTTAGATTAAACGTTTTCTTTTTATGGATGCCTAATTTTCTAATTTCCCAGTCTAGTTTGGATTCCTTCATTACATGTTCTTATAATACTCTGTATGTTTCCACATTTGTTAATTCTCTCTCCCACTAGACTGTCAGCTCCATGAGGCTGTGTCTATTGTGTTTACTTCTCTATTCCCAGGGTGTAGCACAGAGCCTGGATTTAGGAGGTACCCAATAAAACCATGGAAAGAATGAAAGCCGGAATCTGGATTTATAAGTTTCCCTACCACTAGAAGCTGGCACTCTCCAAAGGATGGGAAGCTGCAGCTTGACGTGGCTCAGGCATATGTACCGACCTGGTGAGTCAATGAAGCAGCTGCTAAGAAGAGGAGGGCATCCTGCTGGGAGGCGACCACAATTCCATCACCTGGGGAGAAGGCTTCTTTCCCTTTGGGAGTTCATCTATTGCTGGTCCATGGCAAGGACCAGAATTATCAAGGATTACATTTGATCATTGGGCAGTCTTTCCACAAAGGTATTGGCCTATTAACTTATTTTTAATTAATTGTCTTCAGCAGTGAATATTTACCAAGAAAAACAGTCTCAACACTCAACAGTAAAAGGATACTCCCATTTGACCGTTACTCAAATTGACAGTGTATTTTTTGGTGAACATTCACTGGTATGGACAATAAATTAAAAATAAGTTAACAGAGCAGGGCTGGCCCCGTGGCTTAGTGGTTAAGTGTGCGCACTCTGCTGCTGGCAGCCCGGGTTCGGATCCCGGGCCCGCACTGACGTGCCGCTTCTCCGGCCATGCTGAGGCCGCGTCCCACATAGAGCAACTAGAAAGATGTGCAGCTATGACATACAACTATCTACTGGGGCTTTGGAGGAAAATAAACAAATAAATGAAAATTAAAAAAAAAAAAGTTAACAGAGCAATATACTTGTATGAGAGCAGCCTAACAGTATCAGTATAACCCCAGAATGTACTTTATAGAGACCAGAAATAGGCTTAGTTTATGACCACCAATATGCACAGATATTGCTCAGTAGGATAGATAACACAGATAAGTGCGAAGAGGGATAAAAAATTAAAGACATACTTTCACATATAATGAACTGTATAATTAAAGTGTGATGACAGAACAGTCCTGACATCCATCTCAATAGTTTGTATTTTCTTTTCTGCATTCACTTCTACAGATTTGTTACATTATATCCCAAACACGGAAAAATATCTTATTGAGAGGGAATGTAAGAAGTAGTAACATCTAATGAATAGACATCCGAACTAGCATTTACCAATAGATTTTGCATCCAACCCTTTCTACAACTGTGGGTGATTCATTTTATGGTAGCATCTCAGTTTCTCCACCCTTAGAATCAGAGTAATAAAATTCGCCTTTAATTAAAGTCTTTCTTTTTTTTAAAACTCTTGGGAAGTTGGGCCCAGTGGAAAAATAAAATACTCGAGGATATTACTTAGCCTGTGCTAGGAATTTTATAGGCAGTTCACCAAGGATTTTTTTCCGAGAGATTTGCACGATACACAAAATGTATTTTAAGCCGAATGTCTCCGACTGGAAGCCGCGCACAATAACCTGTCCCAAAAGCAATTATCACATCAGGACACACCCTTTGGGATTCAACTCTCCTATTTAAAGTCTGTCCAAAGACCACAGCCCACATGTATAATGGCTTTGGCAGAAGGGTGAGAATCAGCATCTGCGAGAGCCTTATTTAACCGAGCAGGAAATGGATGTTTTCTGAACCAAAGTTTTAAAAGTTAAGAAATACCTATTTTGTGAACAGGATTTATGGTTTCATTCCTATGAGAAGAAGACGTAAAAGCAAGTGGACAAAATTTAATTCCACAAAGAAATCAGAGCTCTGGAGCCCATTTTCCAATGGGAATTGAGGGTGTTTGCGGAGCAAATTGGCTTAAGAGGTAATCTTCTTGAAACACAGGGACTTTCCTAAGCATGGAAAAATATTTTGGTCTCTGTAGCTCTCTGAGATTTCAAGTGTAAGATTCAGTCCAGGCATTGCCTTTTCCGTGAAGTCTTCACTACCTCCTCCCCCTGCCCTCTGGGTTAGAGGCTCCCCTTTTATGCTGCATATCTATCACTGGGTTTCCATATTGTTTTGGAATTGTCCTCTTCTCCATTAGATTGGGAGTTGTCAGTGACCATGGATGCTGCTTCATTCATCTTTGGTCCTGCTGTGTCTAGCATAGCGTTGTTCAATAAATGATTGCTGTACCCATGAATAAAGGAACAAGTACTGTCATTACCATTATAGGCTTGGTGCAGTGTAGGTGGTGATACTTGGAACCCAAGCAAATAAAACAAGTCAACGGGCTCTCTTGTTTGCGCATGACTAACTTGTACCACTATCTTGCGTCATATGAAGGCTGAGTGTTCAGCATGTCAGGAAGCCCTGTGGTTCCATTTAGTCAGTGTATTTTGGCTCTTCAGAATTCTTGTAGTTGCCTGCTGCAGTGATGTGGGTAGGTAGGGAGGGAGGGATGGAGTGAAGCCCAAGGTAATTTCTCAACAATCAAAGCCTGTCTTCTTCAAGGCTTCTCTTTCCTTACTTTTTCTTACTACCTTAACACATCATTCCCTTAATCACCTTCTAAGAGGAGAGAAACGTAGAAAATCACTTAACGAAGATGGTCAAGAATTATTCTGGTTCAGAGTGATTCTAGGGGAAAAGCCGTCTTGGCTCAAGGTCCGGGTGGCCTTTGGTTTTCTGTGGAAGATGCGTTTTACAAGTCTCAGAGTTACAGGTGGAATGTTTAGATCAACCAGGAAAATCAGCAGGTGGGTTCATGTGGATTCTGTAAGAGGCAGGCACCTAATGTAATAATCAAAGGTGATTTGATGAGCAGCAGAAGAAAGAGGTGGAATCCTGAAAAGCCGTGGAGTGAACTTGAGAAAGGAGATCTAAGTTAAAATAAAAAAGCAATAAAGATGACTCGGTCTCTTGAGCAAAGGAAGTGTGATGTGTATTTTTTTCCTCCAAGGAAAGCTTAAATTAGCTAGAAAATATGGCTGGTTTGCATGACAAAAGTGCATTAAAATTATCCCAATTCTTAGAATACTAAGGTAAACTTTTGTGAGAGAAGAGTGCCTTTATTTAAAACTGTTGCTCCTCCAAATTATGCAGAAATAGGTGACTTTACAGAACCGTGGTGGAAATGCCCACTCTACACAAGAGAATAGATCCCATAATATCCCTGGATGGCTGAAGTCCATCCAGCTTTATCTGTGGTGATTCAGTTCCTAGGGCTTCAGACCCAAGAAACATCAACCTTTGTAACTCTCTTTAAAGACCCTATCTCCAAATATAGTCATATTCTAAAGTACTGGGGTTAGGATTTCAACATACAAATCTTTGGGGAGACACAATTCAGCCCATAGCAAGCCTCCTGGGTGA
Organism: Diceros bicornis minor; assembly: GCF_020826845.1. NCBI lineage: Eukaryota > Metazoa > Chordata > Mammalia > Perissodactyla > Rhinocerotidae > Diceros > Diceros bicornis. The sequence continues at coordinate 49,659,426 of NC_080759.1, read as the reverse complement.
GAAACATGAACACCAGGCCTCCCTTTGCGGGGATGGTGAGCAGTGCTGTCTGTGGGGCATTGCAATTCTGGGCAAGGAGACTCAGAGATTCCAACCCCCACCCTAGTCAAGGAAGCTGGAAAACCTCATGTCTTGGTAAACTGATTGAAAATTCAGTCACCACTTGGATTTCAATTTTCTTAACTCAGTTATCACAATAAAATTTTGATGTGTACTTTTGAAAAGAAAGACTCCTTAAAAGTCATTATGAAAATAAAACTTCAACCCTTCATAAGCATTTAAAGCACAGTAACAAAGGAAACTAAAAATGAGGTGGAGTGAAGACAGAGATTTGTAAATGAAGATGTGTTCACAAGCTACAGTTCAGCAAATATTCTTGAAGGGCGTGCCGTCACAGAAGCACCAGGCGAAGCTCCTGAGATACAGAGAGGAAACATGCAGAATCCTTGCCCTCAAGGCACAGATAGGGAAGGAAGATGAACAGAGAGCTCCAGCCTGTGGGATGTGGGCTGTCTTAGAGATATGTTCCAGAGCACCAGGAAAGTGAGCAGGAGTTAATTAAGCAGACATGGACAGGTGGGTGGGAGTGCTCCAGGTGGAGGCCACAGCACAGGTAGGCGTGTGGAGGCAGGACAGGGCCTGCTGAGGTCTGGGAACCGTGAGTGCTTTTGGCCTATTTGGACAAGTGGGGGTTGGTGGAGGAGAGGTGAACTTCAGAACTTGCAAAGGCGGGTAGACTTCATGCTGTAGGCAAGGGGAATCATTTAAAGAGTTGAAAGCAGGTAGTAAGAAAGTCATAGTGGTATGCAGAAGGACGGACAGGAGCAGGGTAAGTGTGGATGCAGAGTCTATTTAGTAGGTTATTACAAGAAATAACATGAAGAATGAGAAAGACTTTGACAAAGTTGTTGGAGATGGAGGAAAGAAGTGAATTAGAGAGACATTAAGGAACAGAAATAGGGGCTCAATGACTCTTGGAGAGTGGGCAATGCGAGAAATGGAGGAGTCTAGAATGTATTCAGCAACATTTATCTAAGCAAGATGTATTAAACTCCTATCACATGACAGATACGGTGCCAGACGTTGAGTACACAGTGGTGGGTAAGATCAATCAGGTTCCCGCTCTCACTGAACTAAAGTCAGGAGAGGCTGGAAAACAACTAAACACACAGTTAAAATGAAGTGAGATAAGCATGGTGGTGGTGGAATGCCTTCCAAATTTCTATCTTGGTGTCTGCTAGGACTTACTACCAACCAAATCAGAAAGTCCAGAATACAGAACAGATAACGAGGCTGGTTTTGGACATGTTGAGTTTACGGTAGACTCTACAGAGTATGATACGTTATTTCCTACTGCCACTGTAAAATAGGGATATTTTCCCAGAAAGGAGTCTTCTTCTTCTTCTATTTATATATATGTTAGGTGAATATTATATGGCAGCCACTTTCCTAATCCCTAGTTTAGTGCAAGAGCGAACTTTCCTAGTTTAGCATGAAGTGACTGAAGCAGACAAATCTGGGAAGTGTGGATCATACTTTCTACTAAAAAAAAAAAATTGATCAAAAAACAACAAATAAGTAAAAAGACACAAAGTATGGAGGGGGAATTTGGATTACGGAAGCCATTTTTAACAGGGTGTCCAGGGAAAGCCCTTCAAAAAAGAGGACATTTTAATAAAGACCTGGAGGAAGTGAGGGAGAAAGTCATGCAAATATTTGGGGGAAAGGCTATTTCAAGCTGTTGGAAGGATAAATGCAAATCATTTACATTCATGCAGGACTGGTGTTAGAAGAACAGTGTGGGAGATCAAGATTTGGCCACTCTGAAATACATCTCTTTACCTTGATAGTTTTCTCTGATGCACATTTGACCTCTCCCACTAACTGCCTAAAGAATTTGACACAGTAACTCCTTCCTGGAACAGATCTTCTATCTGATGGCTGTAATATAATGTAAAATAGATGTTACAATAGGAAAGGCACCAACAAGCCCATCTTATCTGAAGTTCTGTCTCTGGCCACATTCTCTAGATGGCCCTTCAAGGAGTTGCCAGACAAACATTTACATTTATAAGGGAAATTTCCATTTGTAAAGGTATCTCCCTCTCTGTATTGGGAAGAGGGGGGATGGTGACCTCATTTCTAGAAACTTATCAATGTGGAAGGTGAGGCCTTAAATCTGCATAATAACCTTACTCTTGTTTACTGTGCTTTAGTGGTGATCTCCTGTAACTGACTCCCCCCACCCCCAACATCTTCCATTGTCATTGACTGAACATGGTATTTAAGATGAGAATTTCTGCTATTGGGTTGAGAAACACAGTGTCCCTGCTTTCTCCCATGTATACATGTTATTAAACTTGGTATTATTTTCTCCTGCTAACCTGTCTTGTTAATTATTTGGCCAGCCAGAAGAACCTTAAGGGAAGGGCAGAGGGGGATTCTCCCTCTTCCCCCACAACAGCAAGGAGGCCAGTGAGCAGAGTGAGGAAGCAGAGTAGCTGAAGAGAGGAAGGGTCAGAAGTAAGGACAAAAAAGGGACAGGAAGTGGTGGAGAGAAAATCATGGAAGGCCCTGTATGTCATTATAAAGATTTGCTTTCACTTGGAGTGAGATGGGAAGACTATGGATGGTTCTCAGCAGAGTGAACCTCCAATGTGTATTTTTTCAACACCACAAAGCAATGAACTCAATTCTGACCCTATCTACCAGGAGACAGCGTCAGATCCCACAGGTTAATGACTTAGTCCCATAAGATTCCCGACCCGCCCCCCCCCACCCCCCCAGATGCCAATCACAAGTCCAGGTCATCACCTGTGCTTCTGACCCACTGGCTATAAATTGGAGGTTCCTACGGTGCCCTTATTGGGTTTGATTAATTTGCTAGAGTGGCTCATAGAACTCAGAGAAGCATTGACTAATGTTTATTGTCAAGGATATTATAAAGGATACAGATGAACAGCCAGATGAAGTGTGATACAGGGAGAGGTATGTGGGACTGGGTGGGGAGCTTCCACTCTCCTTGGGTCCATGACTCTCCGCAGATCTCCAGGAGTTCACCAACCCAGAAGCTCTCAGAGCCCTGTTCCTTTGGGTTTTTATGGAGGCTTCGTTACAGAGGCATGGTTGATTAAATCATTGGCCACTGGCGATTGAAGTCAATCTCCAGCTCCTCTCCCCTTCAGGAGGTCAGGGGGGCTGCTTGAGAGGGTGAGTGGAACTGAAATTTCTAACCTTTCAATCACAACGTTGGTTCCCCTGGTTTCTCTCCACCACTTCCTGTCACTTTTTTGGCAACCTGCCTGCACCCTTAGGTGCAATCCAAAAGCCACCTCATTAACATAACAAAAGACGCCTTGCTTGCTCTCACCACTTAGGAAATACCATGGGTTTTAGGAGGTTTGTGTCAGGGACCAGACAAAGACCAAATTTATATATCTTACTATAAATCACAATATCACAGAACCCATTAGGTTTTTAGGTTCATGAGTTCACTCCGACTCCTATGACAAGAGCGGAATGGAAAAGAGCCAGGGCAGATTCAGGAAGGGTGGTGGAAGAGTTTGGACCAGAATGGTTGACAGATTTTAATTAGTTCATCTAATTAGCTGTGGGGCTATTGAGAAGTAGTCAAATTCTGGGTATTTAAAGGAAAAGCTGATGAGATTTACCAAAAGGTTGGAAGCAGAGTCTGAGAGAAAGGAGATTTGAAGATGATTCAAAGATTTTTGACTAGTACAATTTGAAATGATGGAATTGCTATTATATGAGGTGGGATAGACTGAAGGGAAAACAAGTTTAGGCAAAGGACTGAAGTGTGGCTTTGGATGGGTTAATCTGAGATATTCATTAGACAGTGAAGCGGAAAAGTTGAACTGGTCACTGGAGATGGGAGTCTGGAGTTTTGGAGAAGGTCCAGGCTGCAGATAAATACATACACACATTTGGAAGACTGAAGCATATTGATTGTATTTAAGTCCATTAGTCTTATACATTATGTTCCATAACCTCTTATACAACTGAGACCTTTGTTCTTGCAGCCAAGCATGCTGATATTTCATCTATGTTATATACAGGATATATATAATATATACAATAACATATTGTATATTAAAATATATATATGCCATTCCATTCAGAGTTATACACCAGTTGAAATACATACATCTTTTCACAAAAAGGCATATGCAGGACTGTTCATAACAACACCACTCATAATATCCCAGACTGGAAACAACTCATGTCCATCCCAGTTAGAAAGGGTAAATAGATTCTGGTTAATTTGTACAATGGAATGCTGTAGAACAATGAGAATGAATGAGTTATAACTACCCAGAGTAATGTGGATGAATCTCTCACAAATAATATTGACCAAAAGAAGCCAGATACAAAAAGTGTATGTTGTACTTTTCCATTTATATAGAACGAGAAAAAAGTGTAAGAAGTCAAAAAGGTGGTTAACACTGGTGGGTAGTGAGTTGAAGGGGGCACAAGGGGACTTCTGAGATTTGGGTCCCGTTCTTTCTTATGAATTCAGTGCTGGTTACACCATTGTGTTCACTTTGTGAAAAACCATCAAACTCTCTACACTTATGATTTGTGTACTTTTCTGTATGTATGTTGTATTTCAATAAAGTGTTTATTTAGACTATCTTTATGACTCAATTGCTCCCTTCAGCTCCTGATGCCGATATCAGTAGACATGGTAGAGACACAGTAGAGGGGAAGAAATTGATGCAACAGGCGAGAGAAAAACATTATTAGAGCAATGTCCTTGAACACACGAGAGGATATAAGAAGTAGTAGACAAGTAGAAGGTTTGGCTGTTGCTGGGAACATGGGCACATCCATGTTCCCATCCATAGTGTCCAGAGAGAATGGCTATGGAAAACGGTATGGAGCTTCCTCAAAAAATTAAAAAAAGAACTACTATTTGGTTCAGCAATCCCACTTCTGGGTAAGTACCCCAAATAATTAAAATCAGGATCTCAAAGAGATATCTGCACTCCATGTTCATTGCAACATTACTCACAGTAGCTAAGATGTGGAAACAACCTAAATGTCCACGGATGGATGAATGGATAAAGAAAATGTGGTATACACATACAATGAAATACTATTCAGCCTTAAAAAAGGACACATTGACATTTGGGACAACATGGATGTACCTGGAGGATATTATGCTAAGTGAAATAAGCCAATCACAGAAGGACAAATACTGCGTGATTCTGCTTATACGAGGAATCTAAAATAGCCAACTCATAGAAACAGAGAGTAAAATGGTGGTTGCGAGGGGCTGTTGGGTGGGAGAAATGAGGAGTTGTTGTTCAACAGATATGGAGTTTCAGTTATACAAGACGAACGAGTTCTAGAGACCTGCTGTACAACATAGAGCTTATAGTTAACAATACCGTATTGTACGCTTGAAAATTTGTTCAGAGGGTAGACCTCATGGTAAGTGTTCTTATTACAAATGGGGGGTGTGTGGCAGGAGGAAACAGTTGAAGATGATGGATATGTCTATTACTTTGATTGTGGTGATGGTTTCTTGGGTATACGTGTATCTCCAAACTCATCACATTGTATACATCGAAAAGGAGAATTCTTGAAGGGAAGAAAAGACATTGAGGAATTTTATACATCCCTAGTTTTTCTTTAGAGTATATATTTGAGGAACAATGTCTCCCTCTAGTGTTCAAATTTGTTTCTTTTATTTCATGCTGGGAAGGGTGGTGAAATGTTCCCAAGTGCAACTGCAAAGACAAAAATATATCTTGCGATTTCGGATCTCTGTGGCATTTTTAATTAAAGTTTTCAATTTGAACAAAGGTAAAAATAGTAGTAGTGCTTTCTTTTGCTTACTAGAAATAGTTCATTAATTGGAGGAAACCAGGAAAAGACCATTTTGAATAACAGTGTAAGGCTTGTGTATGTAGCAGATCCTTGATATGGAGTCACAGCCAATCTAAGATCCAGTGACAGCCAAACAGTTTACATTGTTTTCAGGAATTTGTAAAATGTTCCAGGTTTCTCTTAATGTGACATGCTAGGTATAAGATATACATACACACACACGCATATGGCAAAATTTTATGCTCAATACGTATAGTTGGAATTTTATTAAAACCATTCTTCCAAAACAAATTTCTCGAAATAAAATGATTTTTAACTTTTTTTCCTCATCTCACTCTGAGGATCATCAAATAAAATTTTATTTTGAGCTCACAAGAATGTTGTCTTCTGGGAAGTCAAAGTCAAGAGAATGAAGGAAGGATAGTAATGTTATTCTCCATTTATAAATTGAGGAGAAGAGCATATGAATTAAAAAATTGGCAACACACAGGTAGGGTTGGTCTGCAGTGTGTGGCTCCCCTCTCCTCTTTTAAAAATTTTCTGGAAGCTGTGACTATCTCAGGCCTCTCTGGCTTGTGAGAAATCGTGTAACACAAATTCACACCACGGGCAGTCAGGCACACCTGCATGAGTCCTGGACTTAGTTTTCCCTTAGATATTGGGCAAAATACCAAACCTCTCTGAGTCTAGATTTCTGTAAATTTGGAACAGTAATCTAATTTATCTCCTAGAGACATAAGAATTAAGTGGGATAAAGTATATAAAAGTGTTTAGCACAGTGGCTAGCACAGTATATGTTAGCCATTAACAAAGGACAACTTGACATAGAAAATACACCCCAGATTTTTTGGAATAGTGAGTCTTGCTATCAAGTACAAAGGTATTCCAGGATCAAATAAGAAGAGATTTTTGCCTTTGGAGTTATTTTCAGCAATGATATCAATATATAGTCTAGATCCCAAAGCAAATTCTATAACCCAAACTATAAAGCTCTCTCTCTCTCTTGCAGGCAAAGCAGCCATAATTTTTGTTCTCTGAACTGAGCAACTTACTATTTTCTGTTCCTTCCAAAATTGCTTTGAAATTGTTGCCAAACGTTGTGAATCATTTATAAAATCCAGAGTGAACCCTTCCATAAAGTAGATCTCCCCTTCCTCATGAATATTATTACTTTTCCTGACTCTTTAGAAATTCCTTTTGCTTAATTTCCAGTTGATCAATTGTGTAGGATTATCTTCCCATCAAAGTTGGCCTCACCTCTTGCCTATTTTTAAATTCTCTATGGACTTTGGAACAAACTTCCCTTTAACTTAAATTTTTCTCTGAGCATCGTCTTCAGTTAATATGGGATGGGGCTCCAGGAGCTGGTTACTAGTCTGATCTGATGTAATGGGCATCTCCCCTACCAAGGACCACTCTTGGAGCTTATAAGAATTCCAGCACGGTGAGGAATGAGATTGGAATTCAGCCTTCACAGCAACCACCAATCTCAGAACTCTGTACAACTCAGGACTCTTTCAGCTGAAAGTTACAGGAGCCCAACTCAAATTTGTTTATGCAGCAAAGAGAATTTATTGGTTTGAGAGACTTAAGAGTCTAGAGTAGATATCTCTTTGGGGATACCTCAAAAAACACGATCAGAATTTTATCTGGGCCTTGGCAGTTAATGTCCATTGTAAGGAATACACAGTCAGAATTTTGTCTTCGTTGGTGTGTTTTCAGATACAGTCTCTGCGAGAGCAATGAACCTACTATTTGATCCGTTCCAGCTTTGTGAATGGACAGTTCACCTTGCAGAAATTCCTTGAACACTGTTCATTGTCTGTGGGAGATCTTTAGCTTTTGAGTGTTCTAGGCAAAGCTGGCTACATAATTTGCAGGGCTCAGTGTAAAAGGAAAATGCAAGAGCTCTTTTTCAAAAAGCAGAGAAAAAGTGCCATTTAAGGTACTCAAACATAAACCTTTTCCTTTCTTCTTTGGTCTCTCTCTCCACCTTCCATGGTGGTTTTAATTTTCTATTTAATGCCATACTTCTTTGGGCAGGGGGTTACTGGGCAGGAGAGGCTAGACTTCCACAGTGACTGCACCCCTAGTCCATTCTGTAAGACAAGCAGGAAATAAAATCCATCTGTCAGCCATTTTGACACTCCCCTTTTATTGGCATTCCATTTTGTTTTTTAACAGGGGTTTTGTGTATGTTTTCTAAACCAAGTTGCTGAGTCATTTGGTTTATATTTTTCTAAGTCACTACTGTAGGTTTTTGAAAATGTTGCATATTGTTCCCTAGCTTCTCTCTTGACTTTATTTGCCTTGGCCTTGTGAAAGGCATTTTTATCAGTGTTTAGTTCAGCATCTTCTTCTCATCATTTTTTTTTTTTAGGAAGATTGGCCCTGTGCTAACGTCTGTTGCCAATCTTCCTCTTTCTCTTTTTTCTCCCCAAAGTCCCAGTACATAGTTGTCTATCATAGTTGTAGAGTTATAGTTCTTCTAGATGGGACGCCGCCTCAGCATGGCTTGATGAGCGGTGAGTAGGTCTGCGCCCAGGATCCAAACCGGTGAACCCCAGGCAGCTGAAGTGGAACGCGTGAACTTAACCATTACACCACTGGGCCGGCCCCCTTCTCATCATTTTTGAGTCAGGACTTTGGGAATGAAAGCAAGAGAGGGAAAGCATTTCTGTATTTTGTGCCAATATTGCCATCTCTTGGCAACATAGAGTTTGAGACAAATGATGTGGTGACCCAATAACTTTCCTGTGTTCCAGGCCAGTGCCTTGTGTTTAATGTCTTACCAATCTAACTTTTGGGATTTCAAGCGTGTTGAGTATTTGTGGCTTTATTGTGAGTTTTCAACCTCTGGAGAGAACAATAATAACAATAAAAACATAAAGCATCATTCTTCCACTCACTGGAAAGACAATGTGATAATTTGAGCATTTTTCTTTCTGGGTAGAATCATTGTACTGTCCAGTTGAGTTGAAGGGATAAAGCTAGTTAGATCTCTATCTGCTATTTGTCTGGTCTCAGAATGACTCCAATAGCCAATATTCTTGCCCAGAAAGAATTCCAACCTCTTTTGAGCCTTTGCTTAGTTTTCTATTATTCAGTTCACTGCTGATTGCATGAACATGTTTATATCTTTGTAGTTTCCTGAGGCACCAATAAACTCCTGCACAAAAGCCAGACCCATCCAATGGGCTATAAATCAGGACAGTTTTAATCTACTTTTGTCCTGGTCTCTCTGAAGACCAATTTTCCTCAAACAGATTTTACAAGGCTTTCATGGAAAAATTACATTTCGATTTCACCACTTTCCCCCCTTGTAATCACATATTTTAACTGAACAGTCATGTATTTATTCAACTTTTTGGAGAGTAGACAAGGTAATTTGTATTTTGAGTCTTTATCAATTAAACATTATATATTTCTTCAGATAAAGATTTACAACGATGCACTTTTGTTAGCTTTGTCAAAGAATAATCCTTGAATTCTTGTTTCAAGTGTATGTGCTTCATTTTGAAAACAGAGCCATTCAGAAAACATATGTCATGTTTCACAATGGTGTTCTAACAGCATTGGGAGTGACAGAGAGGTTGTATAAATCAAGTGATGAGAACCTTGGGAGAAAAAGTTTGGAGAACTGAGATCTAGTTAGAATTATGCCATCAAGTGAGGCCTTTGATAGTTTCCCTCTCTGTAAAATAGGAAAATTAACAGCAATGTCAGCTTCCCAACATCCGACCATGACAGAGAAAGGACTTGTGAAATAAAAGGTAAACATGTTATGAGTTTTATGAAAAAAGGCATAGCACCAGAGTCATCTTCAGATGAAGGTAATGGAACAAGCTCAGTAGCTTTTTTAAAAAAAGGATCTTCTTGAAAAATATATCTTATATATATATATATATATAGTGTGTTTATTTTCTAGGTTACGAGGTACAAAACATTTTCATGGGAAAAGTCAAGGAGAACGAGAAAGAGAGGCAGAGGAGGGTCTGTTTAGTGGAGCGAGGCTCTGACAATTCTTCTGCCGTAAATTATCCCGCTGTCCCTCCCTTCATATCCATGAGACAGATTCCTTCCCTTCCCGGAGGAAAGATTGGGTTCTTCAGGTTGAAGCAAAACCTAAAAATAGAAATAGTATGTAAAGGAATCTGGAGTCCAAGGGGACCACGCCAGAGCTGCACATACTCTTGGCAACGGAAAAAATGCAGATCTTCTAGGTGGAAGTAATTTTGGTGGAGCAGGCAGAGGTTCATTGGCAGCTATTCTCACAAATTGGATTTTAGTTTTACTTTTGGACTTTTGGGTCACAAACATTTTCAACAATACATTCGGTTTGAATTGAGTTAGTACACTATCGATATGAGTTCCCTAGCTCCTTATGAAATGAGATCGGCCCTTGAAATCCAGGTGAGCAATTAGCATCCCCTTAGGCCAGCCCCGGTCTCTAAAGAGCAGTTTTAGATGCCACCAAGATGCCCAGCATGTCAGCACTTCCAACCAAAGCTGCCAAAGCCAAGAAAATGATTCTCAGGTCAGGGGTGACCGCAGATCGGGTTGCTGTTTAAGGCATTTTGAAAGTGTGAAAAAGGCCTTATCAACCACAAACAATTTCTGGCATATGGAAAAAAAAAAAAGTGTAAGCCACCCTTCCAAGTGAGTTCTTTCAAAGGAATGAAATTTAGATTTAGTTTAGATCCATGTCCAAGAATAGTGAGAGGCTCCAGAAAAAGCAGATTTCCCACCCTTTTCTTTGTTTCAGTTAAAAACGACTCTTGTAACACTGAGGATGGGTTGCATTTTATTGCTGGCAATTCTTCTATAGCAGCATTTATTTTCTTTTTGAAGCCACAGAAGGGTCAAAATAGAACATGTGTCTACTTTAAAAAGATATTGGCTTCCGTGTCTCCCATCATCTGTGTTCTGTTGTCTCTACTACAGTGGTTCTTGATGGGGGGTAATTTTGCCCTTCAGAGGACATTTGGTCATGTCTGGGGACACTTTTGGTTGTCAAACTGAGGGGGGAGGTACTTCTGGCATCTAGTGGATAGAGACCAGGGATGCTGCAAAACATCCTACAATGCACAGGACAGCCTCTCACCCCTCACAAAAAAGTATCCATCCCAAATACCAAAAGCACTGCTGTTGAGAAATGCAGTTCTGTTAGGACACTTTTTCTTTATTCTGCTAGACACCTCTTCTGGTAGCCGACTCAGTGACCGCATAAGGAAATTGGCGATGCCAACTGTGTTTTGCTATCAGTAATGGGCTTATTATTTATTATCAGTTTACCTAAAATTAATGTTAGTCAATAACATATATTTATATAAAAGCTTATCTTTTCTTTTTAAATTATCTTTAAAAAAACTTAGAAATAATAAGGAAGACAACAGAATTTCAAATTTTGTTTAAAATTCCAAAGGATTCTCCTGCCCATAAGGACCAAATTCCAATTAAAATAATATCTAAGATGCTATTCAGTATTTTAAAGGGCATTAGAGTTAATTATGTTGTGTTGCTCATTGTTGCAAATAATGGCACTAAGAGTAATTTGGTGGCCAGTGCCATCTCTGGTTGTGTATAGCTGCCTTGTTGGTGAAGGGCAGTGCTGGAGTGGAGCAGGGGTGGGTGAGGATGAGGCATAGCCACAAGCAGGAAATTTTATTTCTGGTCTCAAGTTACTTAAAAAAATTCCGGCGAATATTGCATTTTACTCCCCAATGTAAGGGTAACATTTTAAATTGCTTATCATTGAAAAAATTTGATGTACAAGGAAGGTGAACTCTATTTGTGTTGGAGCTTGGAGTATCTGAGCATACTAACGCACACTCCTGGGGGTAAACTTATCTTAGTTTGAGAAGTGCAATTATAAGGGGGAAAACAATACAAGAACAGACAGGACACTTGGATTCCAGTCCTGGCTTCCACACTTACTTACTCTATGGCTGTAGGGAAGATTTTACCCATTCGTTTACCTATTGATTCAACAAATACTTCTTGCTTGTCTACTAGGCACCAGGTTTTGTAAGTTAGAGGTGAACAAGGTCCCTGCTTTTTGTGGCAGTCTCTCAGGGAAGACAAAACAGCAACAACAATGAAAAAGAACTCTTATTGAACATTTACTGTGCATTGCATTGTTCTAAGGGCTTTACGTGTATTATTAGTTCATTAATTCTCACACTAACACATACCATTATTGCTATAATTTACCCGAGGTCATAAAGCTGGTAAGAGGCGGAGCTGGGATACATATCCAAGCAGGCAGACTCAGAACCCCTGCTCCTAAAACTCTACATTTCACTACCTCCCCATAAATAATTAAATGAGTAATTACAACAAAGGGTGGTGATAGCTATAATATGAAAAATAGAGACAGCCATGGGGCCATTGCAAAGGGGGAAGGTTTAGAAAAGGCCTTCTGGAAAAAGTTTTCTGAGACTGGAGGACACATAGAAGCTAGCCAAAGAAAGGGGTTAGGTGGAGAGGGTGTTCCAGACAGAGGAGGAAATGCATGGCAAGGCCTGTAGGATGGAGTGTGACGTGGTTTGAGGAACAGAAAGATGTTTAGTATGCCTGGAGCCTGGAGGTGCACTAAGTTGAGGTGGGGTAGGGAGTTGGTGAGGTGGATGTATCACGAAGCGTATTTGAGCCTTTTACATGAAGGGTAATGGGGAGGAGGGGGTTGTTTAAAGAGAAGTGACAGATTCAGCTTTTATTCAAGGAAGGTCATTTTAGTTGTGGCGAGGAGAGTGTGGATGGAGAGAGTGTGAGAAATGTTAAGAAGGAAAGGAAATAAATCAGCATAAGGGATCAGTAGATGCCTTTTGGTGGGTATTTACGCGAGACACAAATATCTTGCAGTGTGAGAGGTTCACACACATATCTTTTCCCCAGATGTACTTGCCGTCAATCTTCCAAACTTGGAAGTCCCTGGAACTTCTGACTTTCAAGTCCCTGACCCTCCAGCCAAACCATTAGCAACAGCCCCTGAACCAGTGTAGATCCATACCTCTGGTATCTCTCGCTTCAGTCACAGTGGACAGGTACTGCTCAAAAGGCTGCCCAGTGGAGGATTTTCCTTCATCTCATCCTTGAGTGTCATCCCTGAGGGAGGTGGTAGTGCTGCAGCTTTCTGCTTTCTAGTGGTGCCAGCATGTCATGCTGAAGTTTTTCTTCCTTGAGTCAATTGGTCATAAGGAACACCCTAGGAAGCCATTGATATGAACTGAGAGACGGGAGGCAATTCTGACTAGAGTTGACATTGAAGTCTGAGCCACCTGCACATAATCCAGAAGTAGCTTATTTGTACCTTCTGGATTTGCTTAAGCTTGGTTTCTTGTATCAATCAGGACCCAACCAAAGAAGAACCAGTAGGAGTTGATTATATTATGCAATGTGGGAGCTGGTTAAGAGTCTCTGTAAGGCTGTTGTCCTTGCAAATCTATAGAGTGGGCAGTCAGGGAAGGAAGACTACCAAGAGACTGAAACCTGTTGAGCATGAGCTGGAACCCCATGAGGACCAAATAAAACCGCTGACTCTGATGACCCTTTATCACAGAGGTAAAACACACATACCCTGACCCAGAACACTGAAAGGTTAAAGGAGGATGTAGGATAAGATAGAGTATTTGCAGGCCCAGATGCTGCTTCATGCTAATGAGGTGAGTCAACAGATCAGCAACAACTGTATGTGCTCTACAAATAGCTGCCGCTTCTTTTCCGCCTTCCGAAGTTCTCAAGAATCTCCCTTGTGACCCACTATAACCAGAAATATACAAGAAAGGGAATTCTGGGAAGTGTAGTTAAGCCAAGCCCAGTTGACACATTGCAAAGCCATCATAATATCATTTCCATTTGACGATAGATCGCTGCCACATCCACCCAACCTTATGGCTAGACGGATCAGGCAACACCTGGTTCATGATGGGAAACTCAGGATGCATGGTCATCTGATGTCCCGTGGCTAGGTCTTCAGTCTTTACCAAGGCCCAGGAACCAGCCAGAAGCGTTTCTCTAAAGCAGAATAGTTCATATCTTTGACTTATCACGTTAACTCTCCATATAAATTGTATCTTAGTATGAGCTTTCTATTTTTTTTATACTTACCTGTGTTTGTCCATGTACCAAGACCTAATACACAATCATTGTATTGTGGTAGCTGATAGAACTTTACAGGTTGTTTTGATATTTGGCAGGTCAAGTTCCTCTCATTTCTTAAATTTTACATTTTCTCTTCCATTTTATAATTAACTTGTCAAATTCAATAAAAGTTCTATTGGAATTTTGATGTAGATTGTACTGAGTTTCTCTGATTTGGTGGATTTTCAAACTCTTGCAAGTACCCTTCATATTTTAAACTTTTATTTCATACCGTTTTTGGGTCCTATACAAAATTCTGAGAGAATTTTCCAGCTCTCTTCTGCAACTTAGTAATTTATTCCTCATGGGTGCCTGTTTTTCTTTTTTTTTCTTTGGTGAGGAAAATTCGCCCTGAGCTAACATCTGTTGCCAATCTTCCTCTTTTTGCATTAGGAAGATTCACCCTGAGCTAATATCTCTGCCAATCTTCCTCTATTTTCTATGTGGGTTACCACCACAGCATGGCCACCGACGAGTGGTGTAAGTCCATGCCCAGGAACCAAACTCAGGCCACTGAAGCGGAGCACACTGAATTTAACCACTAGGCCACGGGGCTGGCCCCTCATGGGTGCCTGTTTTGATATTTGAGATCTTTATTTTGATAATCAAATTCTTTTATATCCAAGATCTCTAATTGGTTCTTTCTCAAAATAACTCATTTTTATTTCATAGATGAGAAAGTCTCTCTTATAACTCTGAGGTTATTAATTATCCTTCATTTAAAATCCCCTCTTGTTTGCTCTACTGTGCATGTTTTCCTATTTGTTGTCTTTTGTACTTTTCTGTCAAAGTGTTAGTTTTCTTTAAATACTTTCTGTTTCTTTCTCATGTACTCATTTAAAAAATTTGAGATTCCCTGTTTACACATGTGTGATTGTGTTTCTGTCTGCTGCAATTTGCCTCCAGTGATTTTGGAGAAGGGGATAGGATGTGCTCCTTGGTGGAGCATTTGACTACTCTGTCTTCTGGGCATGGGGGCTTCCTGTTTCTCCTATTTGTCAGAAGTTACTATTGCCACCAACCAGCCTCTCCAACCTGAGTGTTTGAACTAACTGCTACAGTCTAGGGGAAAATGTTTCTTCTGGTTGACGTGGAGGTGTGGAGTGAAGGGACCGTGAAGGCAGGATGGACCCACCAGTCTGCTCTAAATGCTCCAAATGTGATTCCATAGCCCTGATGGTTCTCCCAGCTGCCTGTAACCATCACATCCAGGCTTAGAGCATGCCCACCTCTGCTGCTATGTTTCATAGTTCCCTTCTCCTGGGCTGAGTTTTACTCCTGCTCTTATTTACTCTGTCAAACGAACCTCATTTGCCTTCCATCTTTTGTGAACTAGTCAAATTTCTGGTGTACTGAAAGACCTTTTTTTTTCTAATGCTGGTAAACAATTATTCTCTTGTACACACACACACGCGCGCGCGCGCACACACACACACACACACACACACACACACTTTCCCATATTTCTGGGGACCTGGGACAGGAGAGGAAGCAGTCTACATTCTCAGTCTGCCATCGTGATCTAATTTGATTTGATGTTCTTCAAGTGATTGAGGTTGCCTTTTGTGAGTCTATAGTGCCTCCAACCACAAGTTATCCCAGGTCTGTTCATGTCAGTTGAAATATTCACAGTCTTGCAGCTTAAAGGTGCTAGAGATAAAGCTGCTGGAACATAATGACTCATGGCAATGAGCTTTCATTTGCGGGTAATATGAACCACCGGGGACTCTTGTCTTTGCTCTGTGAATTTTGGAATGCTTTCACATTGGGAAAACAGGAGACAGTGGCTGGTTCCTTGGCTTTTGTTCACAGAGTCTCTAGCATACTGTCTACTTGATGGATGTATTTTCTCATTGCTGGTGATAATTCCATAGCGGGTGATTCGCTAGCGAACAGAGGCTGAAGCAGTGCATTTTCCTCCTTCTCCGTATTCATGCTCATTCACTTTGCTGTTCGCTCCCAATGCCCATTTCCTCTACTCAATAAATCACCTTTTGGTGAGAAAAAAGGGGCAAAATATTAGTCATGCGAGGATTTGGATCATGTTTAATTTAGCACCAATGAAAAAGTTTTCTCCTTAATCCAGCAGCTGTCTGGAGCCACCGCCTGTGATTGCCAGTGGTTTTGTGCAAGCACCATCTGAAGCCCAGACAGCCAGCTCCCAAATCAGCTCGGGGCTCAAAGGATTCACGCTAAGTTCCGGCTCTAGGCGGAGACTCTAAGCCTGGGGGTTAAGCTGAAAATCAGGAAAGACTGAAAGTAACAACTTTGCTAAATCTAATTTTCTTCCTCTTTCTATTGACTTTTCCATTCTTTTTATTTTTCTCTTCTTCTGTTATTGACCAGACCATCTAGGGTTCAATGTTACACTCATATCTCAGATTAAGGGGTACAGGGGAGAGATGAGAGCACCCAGCTGCCCCATTACTTCTGTAGAGAAGAAATGGATGGACTTTTCTCTGGTTTTAAATTCAATGTTTGCATATTGGGGACCCAGACTATGAGCTGCCACTTGCTCATCTCTGTTTTAGGTCTTGCCTACATACACAATTAGTCAGAGAACAGGTTGATCCTAAAGGTTAGACTGGTGTGTGAGTGCATGTGTGTGTGTGTGTGTGTGTTTACGTATTTACTTCCAGACTTAAGTTAGAGAAATGGGGCGTGAAGCTATGAACCTAGAGTGTATTCGTATTTATGTTGACCAGAGTCTTCATCTGTAGGGCTAAGACCCTGGATTCAATGGCAAACAAGCTCTGAGGTAGAGTCGCAGATTGGGTTCTCCAGGAGTTAACATGGAGTTTGGGGTGCAAGACTTTATTAGGAATCAGCAGCTGGGAAAGAAAGGGGGGGGTGGGTACTGCATGGCGGAAGCCGTAAAATGGTGCTGTAGACCTGAGAAATCTTGGCCAACTTGGCGGGACCTCTGGAGGGAGCATGCCAGTCAAAGTTGTCCTCATCAGGCCAAAATGGCAGCATCTTCACACCCCTGTCTTGAGTAGTTGCTGGGTGTGGGTTGCTCCAAAAAGGGCATGACCTAGGGAGAAGAGGCTCTCAGCAGCTGAGGCAGAACCTGAAGGATCTGACAGTGGTGGCTGTCTGCTGACTGTACTTCATGCAAACGAGAGCAAGTCCTTCCTCCCTCCTTTAAGGGCCATCTGGCTACCACATCCTGTGTCTGCCTCAAGTAGAGTAGCTGATGGGAAGAACATTTGCCCTGGAAAAGGGGAAAGTATAAGTGCCCAAGCTTTTTCTGCAGATAGTAGTAAAGGGTCACAAGAGGGGGGCAATTGTGAGTTCTTGATATTTAAATTATTTCTCAACTCAGTCCTCTTTTCTGATCACGTTCCCAGGGAGAAAGAGATTATACTAGGAAGCAAGTCACATGCAAGAGTTGTATTGTTCTAAGCCTTATAAAAAAATGGAAATCAGGCAGCTCAGATTTTGGCCTAAGAGCAGAATTCAGAACAGTAGTAAGATACTGAATATACAATTGGACTATGGCCATACCATACATAAAAACAGAGCTCTGACCCACAATATGCCCAACCAGCCCAGGAAACCAACCCATTATCTATGGCAACTGGCCCAGGAAACCAGCCTGTTATCTATGGCAGACTTGAAGAAAGTCAGACCACTATCTCTAGCACAATTCAGGAAGCCAAAGATCAACTTCTGTAAGAAATGGCTAGGACATGATTGGTAACTGACAGCTTTCCTAATATTTGTCCCCACTTCCAACTTAGGGCCAACTGGAGAAAGCCAAATATGCACCCCTAAACAATCACATAGGATGCCCCACTTCTCATTAGCCTGCTTTCCAGCTTCCCTAGACCAACAGCCTCCATCCAGGGTATACCTGAGCCTCCCCTGTTTTCCCCTATGAAGCTTTCCCACTCCTCTGCCTGCCTTTGAGTCTCTACCAAAACAAAAGTGATGGTCCCTTGCTATAGCAAGCTCTGAATAAATAGCCTTGTAAGAAGCCTAAATAAGAAGGCTGAGAAGCAACTAGACCAGCTTCTACCTGTAGGACTCAGGGCTCAGAGGGAAGGACTCCTGGGCACCACATGGGAAATGCCCTTGGACCAGAGCAGATGGCTTTGAGGCTGTCAGTCTAGCAATTATCCTGCAGGAACTGAGCCCAAGAATCTATTCTTATTTTGAATCTACTGTGCCTGAAAAACACTTCCATCTGGGAAAAAGGTGGGACATACATAGCAACAAACATCTGATTACATATTTATGGAACACTGAATAGAGACTAGGCTCAGTGCTAGGCCCAGGGGACTACACAATGAACCAAATAGAAATCTTGCAGGCTTTATTTTCTCCACATACAGTGTCTAGCACGAGTAAGCATTTAATACTGTTTTTATAACATTAAAAAAAAAAAAAAAGATAGATAGAAATGTGTCTGCCAGTGTGGCTTTGAGGAGACATTTCCCGACTGAAAATCTTAAACGATACGGGTAGATGCCTGAAGGAAGAAACACTTTCAGAAATTCTAGTTCTTGCTCTGTCCTTTGTGCGTATGTGTGTGTGTGTGTGTGTGTATGAATACACCTTTGGATAGTGCCTTGGGCTAAATGTTTAATGTTTCTATGTTTCAATGTCTTCATCTAAAAATGTGATTAATAATAGGTCTCCTTTCTTTCATAGATTTGAATAAAATGATAAAATAAATATAGATAAGCAAAAAAATTTGCAGATATTGTTATTTCCCTCCATCCCACCACCAATTGGAAAGCTTGGAGAAGGGTGTATACACATAATTATTTCCGGGGTGGCCAGTTCTCTGTAGATTTTAGTGGATGACCTTCACAGCCCTATGATCCTATTTCTGGTCCCGTTCAGGTCTCTCCCCTCCGTGATTGTTTCTCACGTGGGCCTCATTCTTTGCTGAGTTCCTACTGCTCTTAGGTTCACTGCCCTGTGGACAGGGGTGATATAATTGAGACAGGATCATTGGATTAGTGTGGTTGGCTGTGGGGTCTACTTCTCCTCTAATTCCTGTGTGTCTCCCTCCACAGCTTGGCCTTGGGAGGAAGAAAACAGGGTTTCCGGAGGAGGAGGGCCATTCTCAGATCAAGGGTGTAGAAGCAGATGCAATCCCCAGCTTGAATTACAAAGCGATCTCTTGCCTGAAATACTGCAGGAACCTCGGACTCGTCTCTCTGAATCCACTCTGCATCTTTCTAACGCATTTTTCCCAGAGTTGTATTTTGCAAATGTAAAACTATTTATATCACACCCCTGCTCAAAATCATTCAATGACTTCTCCCTGCTCTTGTCAGACAATATGGCAAGGGCATTCCAAAATTTGATCTGGTGTTACTTCAATATTTGTAAAAATTCTGGTTCTGAAAGATAGGAAGAATATGACAAGAACTGAGGACAGATTGAAGCAATATATAGATTTGTTAAATCTAAACAAATGGAGAGGCCACCTGGACGGGGGTTATAGACTAAACTGACATGCAAATTAGATAATGCTGTGACTCAATTTCTAGCTCGAAAAAGGGCTGCATAATGGGACTCGGCTTGGCAGTCAGAGCGGGAAGAGTTGCCCTGGATGGCTGTAGCTCTGGATGTTATAACACCCAGAGATCTGGTCTGGTTGTTAAGCAGTCTCAGTATGCTAGGAAATCCTAAATATTCCCCGGGGAAAGCAAGCCCCAAATTGTTTGAGGTAGCAGGATTTCCCTCTTTTTTATGGCTAAATACCATTTTCGACAAGATGGATGAACCTGGAGGACACTAGGCTAAGTGAAATAAGCCAGACAGAGAAAGACAAATACTGTATAATCTCACTCATACATGGAATTAAAAAAAAAATGTTAAACTTATAGAAACAGAGAGTAGAATGGTGGTTACCAGGGGCTGGGAGGCGGGAGAAATGGGGAAATGTTGGTTAAAGGGAACAAACTTCCCATTATAAGATGAAGAAGTTCTGGGAGTCCAATGTACAGCATGGTGATTATAATTAATAATACTATATTGGATACTTGAATTTTGCTAAGAGAGTAGATCTTAAGTGTTCTCACCACACACAAAAAAGGTAACTATGTGAGGTGATGGATGTGTTAATTAACTTGGTTGTGGTGATCATTTCACTATGTATATGTATATCAAATCATCACATTATACACTTTAAATATATGCAATTTTATTTGTCAGTTATATTGCAATAAAGCTGGCAAAAAAATTGTTTGAGGTGCTATAATTTTCCCCTTAGTGGATAAGCCCCTTCAAATCCAGGGAGGTTTAGAATTAGGTATAGATATGATGAAAATAAAACCTCATAGAAGTTTTGATATAAACTGTATACAGTTGTTAAGCTAAGTATCTGTGATGTTTAAGACCATCTGATGTATTAGAGTGTCAATAGCTTAACCTTGTGATTTCAGTTTAAAAATATGAAAATGAGTGATTATTTTAGGTTTGTGATTTATTTGAAATCATACTAAGCTTATACATGTTCTTGGGACATTCAACAGACTGTAAGAATCATTGTATTTACAATGTATTTATAACAATTTCTTAAGTACTTTGGAAAATTTGTCAGACAATTGCAAAATTAGAAAAAGTCAGATGATAAATTTATAAATACAGTGTAATGTGTTTGAAGGCAATAAATTAATTGAGTTTGTAAATGGGGTCAAGCATCAATCAGATTCCTTAAATGATTATTAAAATTTGTTAGTCTTTGAAATTAAACAATAAATTCCTTAAAAGCTTAAAGTGGAACCAATTTTATGACTTGTAACTTTAATAAATACAATATTCATTTAAAAAATGAAGTAAACTCTGGAGTCTAATTTTTGTTCACCAACAACCTCTCATTTCTGAGCTCTTAGAATAAACTCTAAAGTCCGTGGCAATGCCTCTAAGGCTCTGCATTATCTGTGCTGGGATTGGATATCTATTTGCATCTCATGTCCTGTTTCTCCCCATAAATATGCTCCAGCCAGACACATGGCCCCATTTATTTACTTTTCAAACGCGCTGAATCCTTTCCACCTTCAGGGCATTGCTCTTGCTGTTCTCTGTGTGGAGAGCCTGCCGTAAGACACAGGTGTTTCATTGTCATCCTTCCAAGGTCAACTGAGCTGTCTTTCCCAAAGTGAGGTCATGTTGCAAGGTCATCCTGTTTACCCCATGAGCCCTCCTCTGTACTGTGGATCTGACCACTCTGTTTCTTTCAGATGAATCATCTCAATTTATAATGATTTAAAATGGTTACATTATTTGTTTGCTTTTACCATTCTCCCCAGTAGAACGTACTTGTCACAAGAGTAGGCAGTTTGTCTTGTTTACAGCTGAGTCTGGCAGTTAGTAGGGGCTAAGTAAATATTTTTTCAATAAGTTATTGAAATGTATGTTTATATTTAAAGCAAAATGGGCTCACACTACCCTGTCTCTTCAGTAATTTCTTTTTCTCATCTAACAATTACTAAATATTTTTTTTCCAAGCTAAATGTATATGTTCCTCGTAATTCCTAAAGACTACATACTGTTCCACTATATGGATACATTATAGTTGGAGGAATGATGAGCAAAAGTTTTAAATTTGAATGAAGTCTAACCTACCGTTTAAAAAGCAGATAGAGAAACAGAGGAAAAAAGCATATATTTAAAACAATATATCCCCAAAGAAGAAGAAGTATTTCAAAATCACTTATTTTAAGAATCAGAAAAAAGACGTTAGAAAATCCTTTAACATCCTTTCTCCAAAAGGACACTAGAGGAATTCACTGTTACGTAACAGACACAGTAATTCTAAGGAAAATACACACACAGACACATGCACACACACAGAAAACAAAACCAGGCAGAGTTTAAGAAAGGGAAGGGAAATATGAAAGCAGAAATAATTGAGAAAAGAAAATTTTAATGCACTAAATTTATAATACCATAACTAAAATTCAAATTGATATAAAATAGGCACGGTTGAAAATAAACTTGACAAGCCCTTAAGGAAGAAAGCTGAGAAAATAGTGACAGAAAATTACAAATAGAGACATCCAATGTAAAAACTATAGGTGTAAATCAGAATAACTGGAACATAGTTTCCATATAAGAGAAAGAATAAGGAATTGATTATTCACCTTAAATGTTCTCACTCTGTATTTCAGGTTAAATAACCAAAGAGAAGTACATACCCAGAGAAATCCTGGTTAAAATTTTGAACAGGGATGGTAAATAAAAAAATTACCCAAGATTCCAACAGAAAAATATTACTCTGCGGAATTGAAAGACTAAAAGACAATGGAGAGAAATCTAGAGGCTGTAGGGAAAACTGTGAGATGAAATACTTTTATGCATGGAGAGGTTGTCTTTCATAGGAAAGGCATCAGAAAGATGCTATTAGGTATGCAAGTTTCAAAGTACAAGTGAAGAACTCAAGAATGTGGATGTCATTTATTCCTGAGTTGAAAATTGAAATGTAAACCAGGAACCCTTGGCATTCTTTGTTGTCTACTTGGTTCAGGCTATCACTGGTGAAACTTGAGACTTCCTTGCTTTCTCCTAGTTCTCTTTTGCTTCTTTTTCTATGTCAGGAATCTATACCAATGCACATCTTTTAACCCACTGTTTAGATTGACTTCTTGACATATTTGATAAATACATAAAAAATTACTGTGCTTTTCAGTTTCCAGCACTTGCTAAGAATGCACCAGCTAATAAAACAGCAGGACACAGTGTAAGGAGAACTGCTGAACAAAAAGCCTTTTTGCCCTCACAAAAGCAGAATTGCACAGAACTCCACAATGGCCATTTAGTTGCCAAGGAATTTAATAATTTTTGGCATCTTGTATTAAATGGAATGAGTCATTTTTTTAACCATCCAATAACAGATATTTTTAGTCATCAAACTCTTGTTCAAATAATAGTCCATTCTGGATCTGTGTATTACTGATTAACACTATTAAGGATAGTGTTAACTATCCTTAAATATCTATATATGAATTCTTTCAGCTATCATCTCAACCATATAAAAAAGGCATAGAAAGAAAAACACTTTAAGGAAATTCACAAAACAGTTGCTATCTTGCCAGGATGGAGGTATAAAAAATTAAAAAAAAATTTTGTACATCATTCCAGCAATTTTTCCTCTCTCCTAAGTGATATAATTTTTTTGTGTTATCTTGATCATATAAGCATGCTGTTGGAACTTTTCCCATTTGAAAAATCTTGTTTTGACCTCATTTCCTACCTAGCTCTCACCCCATTTTTCTGCTTCCTTTTGCAGCAAAACCTTGAGAGAGCTGTCTAGACATGGCAGTCTCCAATTTCTCTCTCCAATTCTGCCTTAAATCAACCCCAATCAGGTTTTGCTTCACTGAAACCTTTCTTGTTGAGGTCTCTAATGACCTCCAGGCTGCTAAATCCACGGGTCAGTTCTTCTTCCTCCCACTTGACCAATCAGCAGCATTGGACACTTTAGCCAATCCTCCTTTTTCACAGGCTTCCAGAACCGTCCTCCCTGGTTTCTTCTTACATCTCTGTCCCTTTCTGGATCCTTCTTTCCCCCCACACTTTTGCAGTTGCAGGGCCCTGGAGCTCAGTCTTGCATCCTCTTCTCTATGAATATTCACCCTCTTGGTGATTTCATCCAGTCTCAATGTTTTAAATGATATTATACTAGTATCCTTGGACTGCTGTAGCAAACTACCACAAACTTGGTGATTTAAAACCACAGAAATTATTCTTTCTCTGTTCTGGAGGCTGGCAGTCCAAAATCCAGCAGGGCTGGATGTAGTAGTTCTCTAGGGGGGAATATTTTTAAGGAATGATCAGGAAGAAATAAAATCCCGCTTTGAGGGCAACTATAAACTCTGACTCTGAGGGTCTCCAGAAAAATAAACACAGTTCAAGAGCAAACCGACATTGGCTCCCATTTCTCCCTTCGCTTCTGCAGGAAGAGGAGAAGCCAGAGTGTGAGCTATGCAGAGCAGGAGGGGCTTTCTCTGCTGGGAGAGACTGCTAGATTCTGCCTCCAGATAGCGGCTGCCCTCAGCATCTAGTTCTTTCAGAGTCTCCCACCAGATAATCCATTTTCATAGTGTATTTTCATTATGTGCGCTGTTTAAAACTTTTTCATTTGTATTGTTTTGAGTGTCACAACAGCTTTAACTTGCAGTTGGTAAGGGTGAGGATTTCTATGGCGTTTTCCAGATGGAAAATCTGAACTTCAGAGAGGTTAAGGCCTGTCCAGGGCAATAATAAAGGTAGAGGGAGCCTCCAGTCCTGACATGAGCCTGCTGATCATCCTTCTTTTGTGACGTTTCTATATTTTAGGTTGAACCTGAGCACCTTGAGTACTATTTCTGTGTTTTAATTGAGTTTATGGTAAATGTTTGCAAAAGGTCACAGTTGGGAAAATTCTCCTTTTTCCAGCTGCCAATGTTTAGAGTTGCCAATCTATCCGTAACACATTTCACCCTGTATCAGCAGAAACCTCTTTATTTTCTGCTTAAATCAAAAAGAAAGCTCATCAAGTAGGTTTGCAATAAGCATGTTGTAAATAAACAGCTGTAAAATGAAGATGTATTGAGTTAAGGACAGTGGGAAATTGATCTGACTGTATTTTATGAATTGTGTTCGGATTTGCAGCATGGATAATGGAAATGATTTACAATTTCTTATACATCGGTAGGGAATAAGCCATTGAAGCAGGTTATTTACTTGGATTTTCAAAAGGGTAATATCTCACCCACTTGAGGTCACAGAAACTAGGGACTTATGATTAAATTTTCTAGTAAAGAGCATAGACTATGGAGTAAGACAGAAATGAACTTGAAGCTCAGCTATACTGTGAACAAACAACGACTCTCAAATACTTTAATCCTCAGTTTCTTCACCTGTAAGATGTGGATAATACCAGTCCTTATCTTATAGGAGTGTTAGTATTTATTTATTTATTTATTTATTTATTTATTTTTGTGAGGAAGGTCAGCCCTGAGCTAACATCCATGCTAATCCTCCTCTTTTTGCTGAGGAAGAACGGCTCTGAGCTAACATCTATTGCCAATCCTCCTCCTTTTTTTTCCCCCAAAGCCCCAGTAGATAGTTGTGTGTCATAGTTGCACATCCTTCTAGTTGCTGTATGTGGGATGCGACCTCAGCATGGCCGGAGAAGCGGTGCATCGGTGCGCGCCTGGGATCCAAACCCGGGCCGCCAGCAGCGGAGCGTGCGCACTTAACCGCTAAGCCACCGGGCCGGCCCAGTGTTAGTATTTAAAGGGAGGGTTTTGGTTCAATTAAATGGTATCGTGGTCATGGACCTAGAATGTTGAATCCTGTCCTGTTTGGGATCTTCCCTTGCCCACATGTTCCCAGGAGGTTTGTAAACACCTGGAACAATAGCAGACTGGCGTTTTTATGTTTTGGCCAGATTTTGTTTTTCTTTTTTTTTTCATTAAGGGAATTAGTCCAAATGACCTACCCTGTAATTACTTGAACCATGTCTTAGTCACAGTTGTTGTTTTGTTGTTGCTTTTAATGACAATACCTATTTCTGAAGGTGGAGAGTAAAGCCAATGAATCCCGTGTGGATCAGTCTGCAGCTCTGTTTCTTTAGCTTTGAGATGAATTCCTGGGCCAGAGACAACATCGTGTGGAATACACGTGATGTACAAAGCCTCAGTTAGCTCTCAGACGGGGATACCATGGCATAAGAGATGAGAAAGGCAAATCCGAATGGTTCACCCCTCCATGGCCTAAGAATCTATTTGTTTGACCCATCATGAAGACTTGTCCCTTTGAGGTGTGGTGTCTTATCTCAGGCCTGGTTAGGTCACTGTTGCTGGAAAATCAGGAACTTGCAGTCAGTGTCACCATGTTCGCTTCTGAGAGGAGACCCTCATCATTATCAAGGCCATGCAGAGTCCACTGGACCATCACAGCTGCTTTGTTCGAGTCCATTGAACAGGAACAGTCTCCCAAGCAGGGGCCAGTTTAACCTAGAGTGGGAAAGGGGGAACAAGGGAGCCTGGTGGGAATTACAAGGGACGTGTCTAGTAACTCGTTTCTCAACATCTTCCTAGGGTCACTTATATTCCCTAAATGAAGAATATGAATGAAGAATATTTCCTACATACATACATAGGGATGAACTATTTCTTCTGAGCCTCTCCATTGGTGTGAGTGGCTTTGTGCTTCACTGGCCTGGTGGTCAGTCAGGCCATTGGTCTCCAGGCATGTAGGGCACTCTGACCACTTTTCCTGGGCTCTACGAGGCTGTCCCTTCTGATATAGCACTGCTTTTTCTGACTTGACTTGGTCACTGATTCTAGTGCTCTCAGTCCTCTTAGCTAATGATCATGACAATACTAATGAATCTATGAGATTTTTCTTGTCTACCTTCATTGCCTGAGGCTGAGAGTCTAATCTGTCGTCAGGATGGATCCTGTGGGTAATCAAGTACACAGTTCATTCATTCATTTTCACTCAACGCATATTTAAAGAACACTTTGAAGGCATTGGGGGTTACAGTAGTGGATGAAACCAGCCATAATTTAGCAGAGAATAAAAATGCCAAATAATCAAAAGGGTTATGAGTATTATAAAAGGAAAATACTGGGTACTCTCATCAGAGAGAGAAGGACTTGACAGCTGGTGCTCAATCATTCCCTCATTTGTGTGTTTATGAAAACATATTCATTGAACATCTACTATCTGCTAGGCACTGACCTGGCTACTAGCACATAGTCATAAATAAGACAAAATCTCTACCTCATGGGATTTATATTAAAACATGAAAAGCAATAACATTTCAATAATTGGATATTGAATAGTTTTTGAATTCAATAAGTGGATAAGTCCTAGGAGGAAAGCAAGGTAAGAGGCAGTAAAATGATGGAAGAGAGGTGTTATTTTTCGTAGTGTGGCTGTGGCAGACTTCTCTGAAGAGGCGACAATTGATCTGAGCCCTGGTTGAAGCGAGGGAGGAAACCCTGTGAATGTCTGGGGGAAGCACTTTAGACAGAGGGAGCAGCAAGTACAAAATCTTGAGTCAAGAGTGTTCTTGGCATGTTTGAGGAACAGCAAGGGGACCAGCAAGGAGTCGGGGCAGGGAGGAAGAGAAGAGGCCAGGCGTACAACTGGAGACCTAGCCTGGGACGAGATCACGCAGGGCCTCCTAAGCTGTGGAAAGAACTCTGGATATGATTGGCTTTGAGCTGGGGAGTGACGTGATCTGATGTATGTTTTAAAAGGATCATCACGGCTACCTGGTGGAGAACACATGATGTTCTTAAACCAATCTACCGCCGTTTGTTTGAAGAAACTATATAGATTTTATTTATAGGCTTGCAAATACTAATTATGATCTGTGAACTGCAGAATAGGTTTAGTTCCACTTTTCCTTTAACCAGAAATTTTCTAGATTGCTACGCCAAGGTGAAGGCAGATTTATTTGCGTGAAATAACTAAACCATGACGATTCCATTAGCAAGATCTGATAGGATCTTTATAATGGCTGGGGCTTTCTAAACATAAAAGGACAAAGTGGTATTACCTCCTTTTATAATATCTCATATTCTGTTCGGCTCCCATCCATGAACACTTTATTGGTTCTCTTGCTTATAAGGGTATGATAAGAAAGTCAAGTTCAGTCCTCACTATTCATCATAGCCATATTCCATCCAGCAGGTCATGAACAAATGAAACAATGGACCCAGGAGAAGGGAAGACTTTTGCTACATCTGCCCAAACAGTGTATGCTCTAGTTCGACATAAAAAGTGGCTCGGGTTAGGGTTGAGAGCCTAGAGGGGGTCTTGACCGTGTGCTTGGTGAAGAATTAACAAAATGATAAGAGCGTTTTGTTGAATAAGCAAGTACTTTGTCAAAACAAAAGTGCTTTATGAAAAGCAGCTATGTTTTTTAAAAGGGCTGCCAGAAGACATTTTGGGCAGAAGCTATTAATTTTCTTTATATAAGTCACTAAAAGAAGAGTCTTACTGTTCAGCAGAGTGGCAATTTAACAAATCACAAGCAGCAAAGCTGTGAACAACTATTTATGATTTTATAATTAGTTGTTGACTTAGCAGCTCCTTAGGTTGAACATTTTCTTTGGATTTGGTTTAACCTGGAGGCACTGCTAAGTTTTACTGAAGGTTTTCAAGTATGGACTAGAATGCATTTTAATAGAGTTCTTGAAGGGGCAATGACAAACATGGAAAGGATGATCAAATCAGATGACCTCTAAGGGGTATTTCAACCCTGAGATTCAATGATTATAGGATAGAATCTTGAATTTGAACTCCACTTTCTATAATCTAATCTCCTGGTGATTCAAAACTGATCTGTAGAACATCTTTCAAGTTTCTACATGAGTTTGAGAAAAGCAATTTTCTTTCTGAGAAAAGAACGTTTCAGCCCTTGAACGTCCAGTTAAACCTTTTTTTTTTTTTTTTTGTGAGGAGATCAGCCCTGTGCTAACATCCGCCAATCCTCCTCTTTTTTTGCTGAGGAAGACGGCCCTGGGCTAACATCTGTGCCCATCTTCCTCCACTTTATATGGGACGCCGCCACAGCATGGCCTGCCAAGCAGTGCGTCGGTGCGCGCCCGGGATCTGAACCAGTGAACCCCGGGCCGCTTGCGCCACCGGGCCAGCCCCCTAAACCTTTTTTTAATGAAAGAAAAATATATGTGCGAAAAAATTGCAAGACAGCAGCCGCCCAAAGAACTGTAATGATAAAAATGCTCGCTATCTGCTGTCGCATTCAGTTGCCACTAGACACACAGGAAAATTGAGAATTTGAAATGCAGCAGTGCAACTGAGAAACTGAATTTTAATTTTTATATAATTTAATTAATTTAAATTTAAATTTACATAGCCACTTGTGGCTGATGGCCAATCGATTGGGACAACACAGTTCCCAGGCAACACGAAGAATTGTTCAATACTAAATAACACAGAGGGATGGAAAATTCAAACATTTTTATTTTATCCTAAAGTCAAGTAATCATGGTTGTTTACCCACATTTTATCTCCAGTTCTGGCATGTATGTATGCATGCATGTACATATATATTATCTATCTCTCTCATCCATCTATAAGTCTATACCTATCTATCTATCACCTATCTATCTATCTATCTATCTATCTATCTATCTATCTATCTATCTATCTATCTATCTACCTATCTATCATTTATCTGTCATCATCGTCTATCTGTTATCTCTCTAATGTTTCCAATAGCACATTTTTCAACATACGATGGGAAATGTGAGGGACTGGAGGACAGAAAGAATATAATGAAGGTTCTTTGTGTGCATTCCAAAGATAAAATTATCATGCTTTTTTCAAAAAGAGAAATAGAAAAAAAATCGTCATAGAGAAGTACAAGCACCCTAGCACCCTACTTGTTTAGTCCTTGACACATCATTAGGGCAGATCAGCTTCAATGATGCCTGGAAATTCATTTGAAAGATTGAAATCATATACTCCCTAGAAGCAATTCAAGATTTCAAAGCAATAATTTCTAAGTCCTTCAATCTTTGCTAACATTTTGTGCTCTGCAGTGTTTGGACAAAGGTAAGAAAAAAAAGTGTTTGGAATAATTGAGTCCTGCGTTCACTTTTCATAACCCTGATGCTTTTTTGTAATGACTTTGGAGAATGAGAGCTTTTAAAGAGATGGTAGTAGGAAAGGATTGGTGGAGGAAGTGGAGTTTGATAAGAGTATGTGACAGACTATGGTATTAGCTTAGTGGGCATAGAGTAGAAATAAGAAGATTAGAAATTTTAATAAAGGATTAATTTATTCCTTTATCTCCACTGAACATGCCATTATGCAAGGAATCCTCATCTTAAACCCAAATCATTGTATTTATAGTGTTTCTCTCCTCCAGTGCATTCTCCTCATAAGCTGATGTAATGATTCCACTTGGAACTTTAGACGGTTCCTCATTGCTTACAAAATCGAGACACATTCTCTAAATATCTGCTTCTCACAATTTTTCATGGAAGTATACTAATGGCAAGTATGTGTACTTGAACCCTGGGAAATCTGGGGAGTGGCTTGAAGCTGACTGCAAGTGGGACACTCTTTAGAAGTTTTGTGATTAATCTTAAAAATTCATGTGTGATTGTCACATCCACATAGTTCTGTATTTCTCTGATTATAAAAATAATATTTTAACATACTTACTTTCAGGAAAGAAAATAAACATGGACCAAAAGTTCAACTGCTTAAAACCCTGTTTCATCGGGTGGTTGGTTTATGTGTAAAATATTACTGTACCGAATTTATCAATTGCAGAAAATGGGGCTGAACTGAAGAGTGATGAAATAATACATTAGATTTGCCAGATAGGCTGTTTATTTCTCTGCTGCTTCTTGGTGTCACAATATTTCAACAATTCAGACTTAGAGAGATATGTAAATATAAATAGTGTTTTTTTTCTTCCTTCTTACAGGAATTTTGTCTCCAAATGTTGCCAGAGAAGTGGAGAAGAGTAACGATTTCGGGCTGCTCTTGGTGGACATTTCGCTAAGAGTCCCTCCCCGAGAGGCACCAGGGTTGAGTAATATGCAGACTGGAACATTTCTGATTCATGAGTCAGATCTCTTCTATTGCCTCAAGAGAGAACTCCTCAGAGTTTTCTCAGAAGAAAGTTGATGTTTTTGATCTTTTATTTTATCACTGATAATTTTTATTTTTATTTTTTTGGTGAGAAAGACTAGCCCTGAGCTAACATCTGCCAATCCTCCTCTTTTGGCTGAGGAAGACTGGCCCTGGGCTAACATCTGTGCCCATCTTCCTCTACTTCATATGTGGGTCGCAGCCACAGTGTGTCTTGACAAGCGGTGCGTTGGTCCGTGCCTGGATGCGAAACTGAGAACCCAGGGCCACCGAAGCAGAGCGAGCGAATTGAACCGCTACACCACCGGGCCAGCCCCTATCGCTGATAATTTTAATCAGATTAAAATGAACCACAGTCTTAACTCTTAGTTCCCATGATGTACTTTCTTATTTAACTCTCAAATTTAATTTTCTTTGCATTAAACATTTTTTACATTAAATTTTATAACTTTTATCAGGAAAATACATGCATATGGTAAAACACTTCTGCCATGCTCAGTCATTGGCTGGGAGTAGCCCGTGAGAAATGTGACTTGATGTGACCCTGGGGATGAATTTCAGAATGCAGGAGCTGTCCTGTCAATCAAATGCTTCTCCTCTCCCTGGTAGAGACACTGCAATTTGTTTGACATGCCGTGAGGACTTGTCTCTTTGAAGTGTGGTCTCATGTCTCAGGCCTCTGTAGGTCACTGTTGCTGGACACTCAGAAACCTGCAGTGGTTGTAGTCCCATTGGCCTTTGAGAGGAGACTCATTATTATCAAGGCCATGCAAGGTCCACTGGGCCATCACAGCTGCTTTGTTCGTGAGTTCACTTGACAGGAACAGGTTGAATGAGGAGGGAGGGTGACTAACATTCACAGAGCAGTTCATCCTGGTCAGTCATGGTGGGTTTCTTGGCAGTGGGCTAGGAGGAGGGTGTTATAATAGTCTTCCTTGAAGGTCTCTCAAAGATTTCTCAAACCTTTTCATATAAGGGTTCCCAGTTGGTAAAATGACTCACATCTGGAAATTGTAAAGAATAACAACTGCTGTTGGCAGTATCGAATATTTCAAATGTCCAGAATATCCCTTTTCCCTGGATACTATCTTCTGGAACTCTTCATCCTTTGGCTCCCACCTAGGCTGGAGGGAAGAAGGAAGAGCAGAAATGATTGCTCCTTGTACTGATATCAGTGAACCTCCTTGATCCCTTTTTTTGCTCCTGCCCTCCATCATTCTTGCTCTCCAGTCTCCAAGACTGGAGTGTTAAATCATCTCCTTTCTCTCTTTCCTACAGCCTCTTTTACATGCATTCTTGGCTTCAGCTTCCTCAGCTCCTACGAATCTGTTGACATTTCTCAATCCATTTTCTGTCTTCTAAGTTTTCAAAGTTCCTTGCCATTCCATTGAAGATGTCTCTAAGCACTCATTTTTTTGTCATCTTGTTTGTTCTACCAAATTGCCCGTTTTTACCACCCCATTGAACACAATGAGAAAATCAAGAGGCAAGCACTTATTCTTCGTGAATGATGAAATGATAACAGATACATTTGTTGTTCCTAATGGTCTGGAGTCTGACAGTGACCGTGCCAGCAGTTTTGTCTTCATTGATTTGGCTCCATACTTGCTTTTGGATTCAGTTTTTCTGGTTGACTCTATATCTGCTAAAACACTCACTGATCTTCCCCCCCCCTTTTTTCCTCACCAGCTGTTTTCTATCAAGTATGCTGCAAATTGACATGTTTTCATAGAAGACCACCACTGAAATGACTAAATATTGAGTATTTATTCTTTCAGCCAGCTGTAGAGAACATCAGTTCCTCAATCAGTTTTTCAATATGTCTTTTGAGCATATTAAATGATGCCATTGGAGGTTTACATTGATAAGGATATATTTTACATTTGTTCTCTCTTTTTGGCCTAAAACAGATCTGAAAATATCTACATCAAAGGGCTTTATCAAATCTCTCCTATTACCTGAGTTTTACCTTTTAATGGATTGCTGATGCTACTCAAAGGCAGTATGAAACAACATTTGTTTAATTGTGCTTTATGTTTGTGATGATGCACTAACAGCTTTTCATGATTGATTTAAATATTGCCGCAAAAGTGATCTTTCATGTATTTATTGCTAACAGATTTCTTATATGAGATATTAAAATCAAGTTCATTTGTTATTCATTTACCTCTTGAAGGGCATCTTGATTGCTTCCAGTTTTTGGCAGTTATGAATAAAGCCGCTTTAAACATTTGTACGCAGGTTTCTGTGTGGACATAAGTTTCCACCTCATTTGGGTGAATACCAAGGAGTGTGATTGCTGCATTGTATGGTGAGCCTATGTTTAGTTTTGTAGGAAACTGCCAGAACCGTACCTGGAGGTACCATTTTGCATTCCACCAGCAGTATGTGACAATCCCTGTTGGTCCACATCTTCGCCAGCATTTGGTGTTCTTCAGAGAGAAGGAAAACGATATCGGTCAGAAACTTAGACATAAAGAAAGGACAAGTGTTAGAGAAGGAATAAATGAAAGTATAACAGAATAGTTTATTTTTCTTATTCTAACTTGATCTAACAGATAACTATTTGTTCAAAATAATAACAGCAACAATGTATTGGTTGATTGTATCTTGTGAATGAATGAAATGAATGACAGCAATGTTATCAGGAATGAGAGGGAGGACTTGGGAATACTCTGTTACAAGGTCCCTGCACTCTCTGTGAAGCGATACAGTGTTACCTGAATGTAGACTTAGATTAGTTGTAAATGTTCACTGCAAATCAAGGGAACCCACTAAAAAATTTGTTTAAAAGATTTTGTAATGCTAAGAGAGAAAATGGAAGTCCCATCTCTCTTACCAAAAAACCCTTCAGCATGTTATCAAATTAAGTGACTGTAGAGCAGAAATACATTTCTAGTTGGTTTTATTTTATTTTATTATTATTATTTTTTTGGTGAGGAAGCCTGGCCCTGAGCTAGCATCTGTTGCCAATCTTTCTCTTTTTGCTGAGGAATATTGGCCCTGAGCTAACAGCTGTGCCCATCTTCCTCCATTTTGTATATGGGACGCCACCATAGCATGGCTTGATGAACGGTGCATTGGTCTGTGCCTGGGGTTTGAACCTGTGAACCCCAGACAGCCAAAGCAGAGTGTGCGAACTTAACCACTATGCCACTGGGCTGGCCCCTAGTTGGTTTTATTTTAAAAACTTATTCTTTGCTTGTGAGGTGGCCACTTAGAAAATATATGGAGAGATGGGAAAAGGAATACGTTGATGCTCAGAGAGGTCAATCCACATCTTTAAGCCTCACAGCTAGTTAGTGGCTGGGGCTGCGCTCCAATCCAGATGGGTCTCTGTTTAACCCATGATATTTCCACTACAGTGATAATTTTCAGTTCTATTCGCTACTATTTGCTGAAGATAGAATCTGCTTTAATATACATACATTTCAGATGGAGACAGAAGATATGTAAAAGATGCATGATAGTATAAGGCAGTATATGAGAAAAGATAAATAGGGGAGAAGGCGTTCAGAAGAGGTAGATGATGCTGTGATTCGGACCGTCTTGATGGTTCTCAGTAAGGCAAGAGGTGAGGCCATATATTGACAGTGAGAACTTGGCGTCAGGAAGAGCAGGCTTGCATGGGCTTAAAGACTTTGTCATTGCTAGATCGAGGATTCCACGAGAGAGAACAGGAAAATAGCAAATAGTTATACAGATGGACACTAAAAACAGCACATGGGCTGAGACACATGAAAAGGTGAGTTAAAGGAGAGGAGTTGTTCCTAGTGGATTTGGATAACAATGGGTTTGGATAACAATGAAAAAAGCAGGATGAAGAATCATGTTAGGGGTAGTAAGTAATGAATTTGGCAACACAAACTGGAGGAGATTAGAAATTGATCTTGGCCCAATTCCTGCCGGATGCTGGTGTCGTGTAGTTTCATCGTGCACCGAGTTCTGTTAAATGACATTCCCTCCTGCGAATTTATAGTGAAAGACAGTGAAAAGAAGGAAGGTGCTTGTAAACAAAAATGAGGAGTAATGACACAAGATTTATTTTTATGGACTAGTGGTAGAAAATGTATCTGCTTATTACTTGATTATTTCATTGCTCAATACAGAGTATAATAGAATGAGACACGGCACCATGGTACTCATGAAAAACTTCAGCAATGATTTTTCGGCTGGTACTTGATCTCAGGGAAAAAAAAATTCTTAAAACCTGCAGGCAGCCAAAGGTAAAGAACAAAATTTGGATTTTAATAGCCATTCATTATTATAGAGCTTGAAAAGGATAATTTAGGAGAACCTAGCCTTTTTTAATTTTTTTGCTTTAGGTTATCTAATTTTCTTAAATTGAACTATAATTGACATATAATACCCTATTAGTTTCAGGTGTACATCATAGTGATTCGATGTTTATATGTATTATGAAATGATCACCATGATAAGTCTAGTTTCCTTCTGTCACCGAACAAAGTTAATTTAGCCTTTTTATTTGACAATATGGAGCTCAGCATTGAACTGAAGGAAAAAGATCTTTAAGAAAAGGTCTTTTGACTGTATTCTCCTTGCTGTGAATGAAAGCTTGCCTTTCCATGACAGTCCATTGTCACCCCCAGCTGCCAAAACTACAATAGTTGAAACTGATATGGTGGGAGATTTATAAGAAGAAAAAGTGACAACCATAGAGTTAATAAAATTCTTCTACTGAATACCTTGAAAAAGTTCAGCACTCTATGAAAAAATGGTAGTAATACCAATTGACTTGTTATCTGTCGTAACTACTGTTCTTTAAAGTGGCATGCCGATACAAAAACCATAAATACACTATAATGATTTTTTTTTTTTTTTTTTTGGCGAGGAGAGTGCCATTGTCTCCAGTACAGGAATGTTTCAGAACTTTATATAGGAAAAGATATACTTTTTTACTTCCCCAAATCTATGGAAACTTCACCTTGAGATTCTGGAGGAAAAGATGTCTGAATTGAATCCTGAAAGACGAGTAATAGTTCCTTCACTCACTCTCTCGACAATACTCAACAAATACTCTCAACAAATACTTAGTGAGTGTTTACTGAATGTCAGGCACTGTCCTAGGCTCTGGGGAGAAGTGGTGAACAAGACAGAGCAGCTTTGCTCTTGCTGACCTTATCTTCTAGTGGTGATGACATTCAAAAAACAAATAAGTAAACAGCATATATTCAGATAATGATAAATCCTTTGATGACAATAACGTAGTTTAATTGGATAATGCTGAACAGGGAGAAGCTTCTTTTAATTAAGGGTTCACAGAAGAATTCTATGAGGTGGTATCATTTGAACTAAGACCTGACTAATGAGAGAGGGGCAGACATGCAGAGATCTCAGGGAAGAGAGTCTAGGCAGAGTGCCAACGAGCAGAAGGTAGGGAGAGGACTGAGGTAATCACAGAGAGAGAGCCTTGATCAAACTGTACCTGACTTCCATACTGCCTTTGGACTTTGACTTACATCGTCTGATAAATACTTTCATTTTTTAAAGCTACTTTGTTAGATTTTCTCCTGCCTTCAATTGAAAGCTTCCTAACTGAATCATATGATATTTTCAGAAACTCTCAACAGAACCCCTCTAAACTGATGCAAAAAGTATTCTTCAAAGAGCATCAGAACTTTGCACAAGTTTTACACGTGTAAACCATCGTGGGGTTTACAGCGTAATGGTCTCTGCGGCTTTCCTGACTTCCTCTCATATGCAATCATGTTGGAAGATAATTTTTAGTTCTTGTGCCTTAGAAGAGGGCATGACACTGGGCAGACTGGATGCCTGGCATAAATCCTGATTGAGTTCATGAAGGTCATGGAGACTCAGCAGTATGTATTTATTTTTTCAACATTTAAAATTCTGGTTATTTTCTGGCATTGTTTAGTTTTTATTGAGGAGTGTACACTTTATATGTAAACTATATTTTACTTTATATGTAAACTATATTTTTATAGTTGAACTGGCTTGCGCAATAAAATTTAAAAATTTTCTCAGCCCCTCTAAGCATATTTTGTTTTTTTTCCATTAAAAAAATGATGATGTCAGGGGGCTGGCCTGGTGGTGCAGCGGTTAAATGCACGCGCTCTGCTTCAGTGGCCCGGGGTTCAGATTAGGATCCCAGGTGTGCACTGATGCACTGCTTGTCAAGCCATGCTGTGGCGGCGTCCCATATAAAGTAGAGGAAGATGGGCACAGATGTTAGCCCAGGGCCAATCTGCCTCAGCAAAAAGAGGATTGGCAACGGATGTTAGCTCAGGGCTAATCTTTCTCACACACACACACAAAAATAATAATACTAATAATGTCAAATTGTAGGTTTTTTGGTGTGAATTGAATGAGATAATAAATGTCAACACACTTTGCATAATACCATAGTATTATGCAAATTCATTAAGTGGTTGCATGACTCTCATTATGAGATGAATTGGGTCCCTCTGAAATTCATATGTTGAAATTCTAACCCTTAGTGCCTCAGAATGTGACTGTATCTGGAGATAGGGCCTTTAAACAGATAATTAAGGTAAAAAGAGGTTAAATGAGTGGACCCTAATCAAATCTAACTGATGGCTTAGTCCATTAGGGATGACTTAACAAAATATCATAGACTTGGTGGCTTATAAACAACAGAAATTTATTTCTCACAGTTCTGGATGTTGGGAAGTCCAAGATCAAGATGCTAGCAGATTCAGTGTCTTGTGACAGCCTTCTCCTTGGTTCATAGATGGTCTTGCTGTGTTCTCACTTGATGGGAGGGGCTAGGGATATCTTTGGAACCTCTTTTACAAGGGCACCAACCCCATTCATGAGGGCTCCACTCTCATGACCTAATCACCTCCCAAAGACCCCATGTCCAAACACCATCACACTGGGGATTAAGATTCAAAATATGAATTTTGGAGGGGGCATATTCAGACATAGCAACTAGTGTCCTAAGAAGAAGAGGAGATTAGGACACAGACATTCACAGGGGACAGACCATGTGAAGTCACCAGAGGAAGAGGGTCATCTACAACCAAAGGAGAGAGGCCTCAGAAGAAAATGACCCTGCCAATAACTTGATCTCAGACTTTCAGCCTTAAGAACTGTGAGAAAATAAATTTCTGTTGTTTAAGCCGCTGAGTCTGTGATACTTTGTTTTGGCAGCCAGAACAAACTAATATACCCTCTTAATTAGTTCACCCAGAAATTTGGCTAAAGACAAAAAGCTTTCAAGCAAAATGACTATTATAAATATATTCTGGGTAAAGGCTTTATAAGGTTTTCTCTTTATATGAGCCCATTCTAGAAAGGAGTTCTCTTCACAAATATAAAGCAAGAAAGAAAACAAATATCCAGCCCTTTCCCTCTTCACTCACTCTCAGACTCTCAAGACTTTCAGAACAGGTCTTAAATTATTGTGTCCCCAAACACATTTTTATCCTCTTTTTGAGCATATTTTTATTGTTGGTCTGTTAGTATTTTCCAATACTATTTGTCTCACTACCAGGAGATTGTTTTACACATGTGCAAGCTTAGACACAGAGTGAAGTGAGGTGCTGAGCAGTAGCTGTCATTGTGACTTCCTTAGCAAGAGGCCAGGCCATGGGGAAACCGGATCATGAGGGTCCTGCCAGAGATCTGTTGTTGCCACCAGGGACCGTCCTACTGTATCCCTCCCAGGCATGGGTAGCGCTATATCCAGCTGATCAGTTAAGATTGTCCCCTCAGTGTCTGCTCTGAAGGTCCACTTCACACAGGCCACCACTCTTGGGGTCTGCTCACCCTGCAGGCGGTCTTCTCTCATGCTCCTCTCTTCAACAGGCTGTGCTTTGAGACCTAACACTTCAAATATTCTTGCCAGAGTTAAGAGATGTTGGTACCTAAAAAACTGGGAAGGCTCTGGAGTTGGGAAGCTGGTGCTGAGAAGAGCTTCCCCTAAAAAGAAGGCAATGGAACTTGTTGTTTTGTTTTGTTTTGTAGATTCAAATTTTTTTAAAAAAATTGTTTTATTCAGGTCATATTGGTTTATAACATTGTGTAACTTCAGTTGCACATTATTATATTTCAGTTTCTGTATAGACTGCATCTTGCTCACCCCAATAGTCTATTTTTATCCATCTCTATGTGTATGTGCCCCTTTACCACTTTTGCCCTCCTAGATCCCCCCCCGCTCACTTCCCTTCTGGTAACCACTAATCTGTTCTCCTTATCCGTGTGTTTGTTTATCTTCCACGTATGAGTGAAATCAAATGGCGTTTATCTTTCTCTGTCTGGCTTATTTCACTTAACATAATATCTTCAAGTTCCATCCATGTTGTTGCAAATGGGATGATTGTGTCTTTTTTTATGGCTGAGTAGTATACGTGTTTGTATATATATATATATATATATATATATACACCACATCTTTATCTACTCATCTGTAGAAGGGCACTTACTTGGGTTGCTTCCATGTCTTGGCTATTGTGAATAACGCTGCAAAGAACATAGGCATGCATAAGTCTCTTTGTATTGTTGATCTCAAGTTCTTCAGATAAATACCCAGTAGTGGGATAGCTGGATCATATGGTATTTCTAGTTTTTTGAAGAATCTCCGTACTGTTTTCTATAGTGGCTGCACCAGTTTGCATTCCCACCAGCAGTGTATGAGGTTTCTCTTTCCTCCACATCCTCTCCAACGTTTGTTATTTTTTGTCCTGGTTTATAATTTGTCTTGGCTATAAGTATAGCCATTCTGACAGGTGTAAGGTGATATCTCATTGTAGTTTTGATTTGTATTTCCATAATAATTGGTGACGTTGAATATCTTTGCATGTGCCTGTTGGCCATCTGGCCATCTGTGTATCTTTGGAAAAATTTCTGTTCATATCCTCTGCCCATTTTTTGATTGGGTTGTTTGTATTTTTGTTGTTGAGATCTATGAGTTCTTTACATACTTTGAAAATCAACCCCTTATCAGATATATGATTTGCAAATATTTTCTCCCACTTAGAGGATTGTCTTTTCATTTTGTTCATGGTTTCCTTTGCCTTGCAGAAACTTTTTAGTCTGATGCAGTCCCATTTGTTTATTTTTTCTTTTGTTTCCCTTGCCTGAGTAGGCATGGTATTTGAAAAGATACTGTTGAGACTGATGCCAGAGTATACTGCTTATATTTTCTTCTAGGAGTTTTATGGGTTCAGGTCTTACATTCAAGTCTTTAATCCCTTTTGAGGTAATTTTTGTGTATGGTGTAAGATAATGGTCTACTTTCATTCTTTTGCATGTGGCTGTCCAGTTTTCCTGGCACCATTTATTGAAAAGACTTTCGTTTTTCCATTGTATGTTCTTGGCTTCTATGTAGAAGACTCATTGTCCATAGATGTGTGGTTTTTTCTGGACTTTCAATTCTGTTCCATTGATCTGTTGAGTCTGTTTTTCTGTCAGTGCCATGCTGTTTTGATTATTGTAGCTTTGTAGCATATTTTGAAGTCAGGGATTGTGATGCCTCCAGCTTTGTTCTTTTTTTCTCAGTATTGTTTTGGCAATTTGGGGTCTTTTGTTGACATATATATATATATATATATATATATATATATATATATATTTTTTTTTTTTTTTTTGCTAAGGAAGATTTACCCTGAGCTAACATCTGTTGCTAATCTTCCTCTTTTTTCACTTGAGGAAGATGATCCCTGAGCTAACATCTGTGCCAATCTTTCTCTATTTTGTATGTGGGTTGCCACCATAGCATGGCTGATGAGTGGTGTAGGTGTGCGCCCAGGACCTGAATTTGCAAACCTGGGCCACCAAAGCAGAGTGCGTCGAACTTAACCACTATACCGTGGGGCCATTCCATATAAATTTTAGGATTCTTTCTTCCATTTCTGTGAAGAATTTCATTGGGATTCTGAGTGGGAGTGCATTGAATCTGTAGATTGCTTTAGGTAACATGTACATTTTAACTATGTTTATTCTTCCAATCTATGAGCATGGAATATCTTCCCATTTCTTTATGTCTTCTTCGATTTCTTTCAATAATGTCTTATAGTTTTCAGTGGATAGGTCTTTCACCTCCTTGGTTGAATTTATTCCTAGATATTTTATTCTTTTTGTTGCGATTGCAAATGGGATTGTATTCTTGAGTACTCTTTCTGCTAGTTTGTTATTAGCGTGTAGAAATACGATTGATTTTTGTAAGTGATTTTGTACCCTGCAACTTTGCTGTAGTTGTTATTTCTAATAGTTTTCTGGTGGATTCTTTAGTGTTTTCTGTATATAGAATCATGTCATCTGCAAACAAACAGTGAGAGTTTTACTTCTTCCTTTCCGATTTGGATACCTTTTATTTCTTTTTCTTGCCTAATTGCTCTGGCCAAAACCTCCAGTACTACATCGAATAGGAGTGGCAAGAGTGGGCACCCTTGTCTTGTTCCTGTTCTCAGAGGGATGGCTTTCATTTTT
Organism: Diceros bicornis minor; assembly: GCF_020826845.1. Classification (NCBI taxonomy): domain Eukaryota; kingdom Metazoa; phylum Chordata; class Mammalia; order Perissodactyla; family Rhinocerotidae; genus Diceros; species Diceros bicornis. The sequence goes on along the minus strand of NC_080759.1, from coordinate 49,618,404 downwards.
TCACTGTTAGGTATGTTGTTGGCTGTGGGTTTGTCACATAGGGCCTTTATTACATTGAGGTACTTTCCTTCTATACCTATTTTATTGAGAGTTTTTATCATAAATGGGTGTTGGTTCCTGTCAAATGCATTCTCTGCATCTATTGAGATGCTCATGTGATTTTTGTTCCTCATTTTGCTAATGTGGTGTATCACGTTGATTGATTTGTGGATGTTGAACCATCCCTGTGTCCCTGGTATAAATCCCACTTGATTGTGGTGTATGATTCTTTCAATGTATTGCTGTATTCAATTTGCTAATATTTTGTTGATGATTTTTACATCTATGTTCATCAGTGATATTGGCCTGCAAGTTTCCTTTTTTGTGTTGTCCTTGCCTGGTTTTGGTATCAGGGAAATATTGGCCTCATAGAACGAGTTAAGAAGTGTCCCATCTTCTTCAGTTTTTTGGAATAGTTTGAGAAGGATAGGTATTAAATCTTCTTTGAATGTTTGGTAGAATTCTCCAGAGATGCCATCTGGTCCTGGACTTTTGCTTTTTGGGAGTTTTTTTTTTTTTTTTCTGAGGAAGATTCACTCTAAGCTAAGATCCGTTGCCAAGTTGCCAATCTTCCTCTTTTTTTTTGGTATGTGAGCCACTGCCACAGCATGGCTACTGACAGTTGAGTGGTGTAGGTCTGCACCCAGGAACTGAACCCTGGCCGCCAAAGCAGAGAGTGCAGAACTTAACCACTACGCCACCAGGGCTGGCCTTGGGAGGTTTTTTTTATTACTGTTTCAATCTCTTTACTTGTGATTGGTCTATTCAGATGCTCTATTTATTCTTGATTCAGTTTTGGGAGGTTGTATGAGTCTAAGAATTTATCCATTTCTTCTAGGTTATCCAATTTGTTGGCATATAGTGTTTCATAATATTCTCTTATAGTCCTTTGTATTTCTGTGGTAGCCATTGCAATTTCTCTTCTTTAATTTTTAATTTATTTATTTGAGCCTTCTCTCTTTTTTTCTTAGTGAATCTGGCTAAAGGTTTGTCAATTTTGTTTATCTTCTCAAAGAACCAGCTCTTAGTTTCATTGATCCTTTCTATTGTTTTTTTTTTTTAAGCCTCTAGTTCATTTATTTCTGCGCTAGTTTTTATCATTTCCTTCCTTCTATTGACTTTGTGCTTTGTTTATTCCTCTTTTTCTAGTTCTTTTAGGTGTAGTTTAAGATTACTTACTTGAGATTTTTCTTGTTTGTTGAGGTAGACCTGTATTGCTATAAATTTCCCTCTTAGTACCATTTTTGCTGCATCCCATAAGAGTTGGTGTGTTGTGTTTTCATTTTCATTTGTTTCTGGGTATTTTTTGATTTCTCCTTTGATTTCTTCATTGATCCAATGGTTGTTCAGTAGCATATTGTTTAGTCTCCACATATTTGTGACTTTCCCAGCTTTTTTCTTGTAGATGATTTCTAGTTTCATAGCATTGTGGTGAAAAAAGATGATGGATATGATTTCAATCTTCTTAAAGTTATTGAGGCTTGCCTTATTTCCCAACATATGGTCTATCTTTGAGAATGTTCCATGTGCGCTTGAGAAGAATGTGTATTCTACTGTTTTTGGATGAAATGGTCTATATATACCTATTAAGTCCATCTGGTCTAGTGTTTCATTTAAGGCCACTGTTTCCTTGTTGACTTTCTGTCTGGATGATATAGCCATTGATGTAAGTGGGGTGTTGAGGTCCCTTGCTATTATTATGCTGCAGTCAATTTCTCCTTTTAGGTCTGTTAGTAGTTGCTTTATACACTTTGGTGCTCCTTAGTTAGGTGTATATATACTCAAAAGTGTTACGCCCTCTTGGTGGAATCTCCTTCTTATCATTATATACTGCTCCTCTTTGTCTGTCATTATCTTTTTTTTTTTTTTATAATTTTATTTATTTATTTTTCCCCCAAAGCCCCAGTGGATAGTTGTATGTAATAGCTGCACATCCTTCTAGTTGCTGTATGTGGGACGCGGCCTCAGCATGGCTGGAGAAGCGGTGAGTCAGTGCGTGCCCGGGATCTGAACCCGGGCCACCAGTAGCGGAGCGCGTGCACTTAACCGCCAAGCCACGGGGCGGGCCCTCTCATTATCTTTTTTATCTTGAAGTCTGCTTTGTCTGATATAAGTATGGCAACTCCTGCTTTCTTTTGCTTGCCATTTGCTTGGAGTATCGTCTTCCATCCCTTCACTCTGAGCCTAATGTCTGCCTTTAGAGCTGAGATGTTTTCCCTAGAGGTAGCATATTGGGTCTTTTTTTAAGTCCATCCAGCCACTCTGTGTCTTTTGATTGGAGAATTCAATCCATTTACACTTAGAGTGATTATTGATATATGAAGGCTTAATACTGCCATTTTATCTCTTGCTTTCCAGTTGTTCTATATTTCCATTGTTTCTTTTCCCTTGTACTTCTCACTGCCATTTCAGTTTGCGGTTTTCTGTGATGGTTTTTCAGTTTTCTCTTTATTTATGATTTGTGGCTCTGCTCTAATTTTTTGTTTAGTGGTTACCTTGAGGTTTGTATAAAAGATCTCATAGATCAGATAGCCCATTTTCTGATAGCCTCTTATCTCCATTAGCCTAAGCAGGTTCCATCCTCTTCCTATTCCCCTTCTGAGTTATTGTTGTCACAAATTATTCTGTTTTATTTTATTTGTGACTAAATTGAAGTAGTTATAGTTATTTTTGATGCTTTTCTTCCCTTTATCTTTTATGTTGTAATTAAGTGTTTGCTAACCTATTCTGATAGAGAGCTGCAATCTTCTAATTTTGTCTGTCTATTTATCTCCTTGCTCAAAGCTTTGTAAACCTTGGTCTTTTTGTTTTGGGTAGGAGGGGTTCCTTCATCATTTCTTATAAGACAGGTCTAGTGTTGATGAAGTTCCTCAGCTTTTGTTTATCTCGGAAAGCTTTTATTTCTCCATCATATCTGAAGGATAGTTTTGCTGGATAGAGCATTCTTGGCTAAAAGTTATTGTCTTTCAGTATTTTGTATATATCATTCCATTCTCTCCTATCCCGTAAGGTTTCTGCTAAGAAATCCACTGAAAGCCTGTTAGGAGTTCCTTTGTAGTTTATTTTCTTCTGCCTTGCTGCTCTTAATATTTTTCTTTGTCATTGACTTTTGACAGTTTTACTGTTTTTTTTTTAACTCAACTTATTTTCTTTTTTTTTAAATTTTTTGTTTATTGCAGTAACACTGGTTTATAACATTGTATAAATATCAGGTGTACGTCATTATACTTCTATTTCTGCATAGATTACATCATGTTCACCACCCAAATACTAATTACAACCCATCACCACACACATGCGCCGAATTATCCCTTTCGCCCTCCTCCCTCCTCCCTTCTCCTCTGGTAACCACCAATCCAATCTCTTGTCTGTATGTGTTTGTTTACTGTTGTTATTACCTACTACTTAATTAAGGAAATCGTATGGTATTTGATCTTCTCCCTCTGACTTATTTCACTTGGCATAATACCCTCAATGTCCATCCATGTTGTCACAAATGGCTGAATTTCATTGTTTCTTATGGCTGAGTAGTATTCCATTGTGTATATATACCACAGCTTCTTTATCCATTCGTCCCTTGATGGGCACTTACGTTGCTTCCAAGTCTTGGCTATTGTGAATAACGTTGCAATGAACACAGCGGTACATGTATCTTTATGCATTGGTGTTTTCAAGTTCTTTGGATAAATACCCAGCAGTGGAACAGCTGGATCGTATGGTAGTTCTATCCTTGATTTTTTGAGGAATCTCCATACTGTTTTCCATAGTGGCTGCACTAGTTTGCACTCCCACCAGCAGTGTATGAGAGTTCCCTTCTCTCCACATCCTCTCCAACACATGTTGTTTCCTGTCTTGTTAATTATAGCCATTCAGACTGGCGTGAGATGATATCTCCTTGTAGTTTTGATTTGTATTTCCCTGATAGTTAATGATTTTGAACATCTTTTCATGTGTCTGTTGGCCATCTGTATATCTTCTTTGGAGAACTGTCTGTTCAGGTCTTTTGCCCATTTTTTAATTGGGTTGTTAGTTTTTTTGTTGTTGAGATGCATGAGTTCTTTATATATTTTGGAGATTAAGCCCTTATCAGATGTATGGTTTGCAAACATCTTCTCCCAATTGTTAGGTTGTCTTTTCGTTTTGTTGATGGTTTTCTTTGCTGTGCAGAAGGTTTTTAGTTTGATGTAGTCCCATTTGTTTATTTTTTCTATTGTTTCTCTTGCCCGGTCAGACATGGTGCTCAAAAATATGTTGCTAAGACTGATGTCGAAGAGTGTACTGCCTATGTTTTCTTCCAGAAGTTTCATGGTTTCAGGTCTTACATTCAAGTCTTTAATCCATTTTGAGTCAATTTTTGTGTATGGTGTATGGTAAGGGTCTACTTTCATTTTTTTGCATGTGGCTATCCAGTTTTGCCAACACCATTTGTTGAAGAGACTTTCTTTTCTCCATTGTATGTTCTTGGCTCCTTTGTCAAAGATTAGCTGTCCACAGATGTGTGGGTTTGTTTCTGGGCTTTCGATTCTGTTCCATTGATCTGTGTGTCTGTTTTTGTGCCACTACCATGCTGTTTTGGTTACTATGGCTTTGTAGTATATTTTGAAATCAGGGAGTGTGATACCGCCAGCTTTGTTCTTTTTTCTCAGGATTTCTTTAGCTATTCGGGGTCTTTTGTTGTTCCATATAAATTTTAGGATTCTTTGTTCTATTTCTGTGAAAAATGTTGTTGGAACTTTGATAGGGATTGCATTGAATCTATAGATTGCTTTAGGAAGTATGGACATCTTAACTATGGGAGCTGTGTTTTCTGATCCCACTCTATCTGCTGGTAGTTTTGCTGGTTGGGCTGCAGCCACTCAGCAAGTTGCCCTCATGCGGGCAGGGCCTCTGTGCTCTGCAGACTAGTTGCAGTTGGGCACTGTGCTCTGGGGTGGGTAGGCCAAGCTGCTGTGCTTGGTGGGTGGGGCGCCTTTATGGGGGCTGAGCTGCTGGCCCTTGGTGGGGAATGTTTGTGCATATGGGGCTGCCTCGGTAGGTGGGTGCTCCATGGGTCACGCTACCACTCTGAAAGCATTTGTGCAAGGACGTGGTGGCCTCCGTCTCCACTCACAGTTACACTGGCTGCTGTGTGAGAATCTGCGACCTGGATCACTGCCACCAGGGAGGGGGAGGAGTCTGCTTACCTAGTTCTCCTGCTTCCTGGGGATCTAGTCCACTCACCTTCAGAAGTTTGGTTGCATGGATCTCTCAGGCATCCTGTTGTGTTTTGTAGGGAATCCTCTGTTGGTTAATGAACGTCTATTTAGTTGTAACTTAGAGAGGAGACACAAAGAGAACATCTCACTCTGCCATGATGCTGACGTCACTCTGGCAATGGAAGTTTTTGAGACTTTTTAAAAGTGGTAGACTTAGGAAAAGATGCTCAGCATTAGTCATTAGGGAAATGAGCTATAAGATGAATAAGATCTGAGGATCTAACGTATAACATGTTGACTATAGCTGTTAACACTGTATTGTATAATTTAAATTTGATAAGAGAGTAGAACTTAAATGCTTCCACCAAAAAAGAGATAAATATGTGAGGTGATGAATATATTAATTAACTAGATGGGAAGAATTCTTTCACAATATATGTGTATATCAAATCATCACAACGTACACTTTAAATATCTTGCAAATTTATTTTGCAATTATACATCAATAAACATGAAAAAAAATAAATGCAACCCAAAACCACAATGAGATACCACTTCACATGCACTAGGATGGCTAAAATAAAAAAGAAAGATAACAAAAAGTGTGGTGAGGATGTGGAGAAATTAGATCCCTCAGGCACTGATGGTGGGAATGTAGACTGGTGCATCTATTTTGGAAAATAGCCTGGCACTTCCTCAAAATGTTAAACATAGAATAACCTTTTGACCCAGAAATTCCGCTCCTGGGTATATATCCAAAAAAATGAAAACTTATGTACACACAAAAAACTTGTACATGGATGATCATAGCAACATTATTTATGATAGTCAAAAAGTAGAAATAACCCAAATGTCCATCAACTGATGAATGGATAAATAAAATGTGGTATGTCTACACAATACAATAGACTACTGCAATGAAAAGGAATAAAGTTCTGATATATGCTACAGCACGGATGAACCTTGGAAATAGTATGCTAAATGATAAAAGCCAGTCACACAAAACCACGTATTGTATGGTTCCATTTATTTGAAATGTCCACCATAGGTAAATCTATAGAGACTGAAAGTAGATTGGTTATTGGGGATGAAGAATGGGAGTGACCGCTAATAGGTATGCGGTTTCTTTTGGGGTGATGAGAATGTTCCAAAATTGGCTGTGGTGATATTTGCACATATCTGTGAATATACTAAAAACCATTGAATTTTACACTTTAAATGAGTGATATGTGAATTGCATCTCAATAAAGCTGATTAAAAAAAAGTATGGTAGGGGCCTGGGCTTCCCAGAGAGGAGGTGCATTTGTTGGATGACATGTCGGTGTTAAGCAAGATGGTTTCATGAAGGGTAAAAGTCACAATATTAGAAACCATGATGAGGGGTTTTCATGCCCATGCTTGGCATGGGGGCATAGGACCACCAGCATTTGAGTGGGCCATGCAGGTCAAAGACTGAAGCCTCTTTTCTGTGTCTTCTGGTACCTTTATTCCTTTAGATTCTCATATGACATGAAAGAATGTCAACCATTCAACCCCAAACATGAATGAGGTTGAATTTCCAGTCACTCCAGTAAGTTGAGACTTGGAGTCAGGTTTAACTTGTTTTCTTTCACCTGATTGAATAAAATGCATTCCTATTACCCTTGTTTAAGAGTGGGATATCCCGATTTTTCCCCTACTTCTCATGTTTGGGGCACGATGGGGTAGATGGTGCCTGAGGAGAAGAACAACTCTAACTGCTGCATTTTTGAATGATGCTTCCATACCTATGGGTTTTGCAACTAGATGGCATTTCTTTTGTTTACCCATAACCTTATATATTACATTGTCCAAACCAATATGTGATTTCTGTGAACTTCCTTTCATTTCCTTCTTGAAGAACCTATGTACTGCATGCTTCCTATTAACTCCATGGTGACATTCTGAAATAGGTCTGGATCAACTTAACATTTAAATAGCCATAGGGCAGAGACATAGCCTCATGTCGGAACAAATACTATTTGGCTATGGCTTTGTAGAAATGCAATATTCTTTAATTATAAGAATTATCTCCGAGGTATATAAAAAAGTCTCTGCTCTAGAAAATTTAAGATACACTAAAATATGAAAAATTATTGCTAAGCCCCTGTTGACTGGAAGGTTAACTGAGATATAGGAATCAACTAATGTGAAACATTTGGGCAACAGTTTCCAGGGAGAAACTCAATAAGCCGATGTAAAACAAGAAAATTATTCTCCTTTGTAAGAGAAAACCCCCCTTTTTAAGATACCGCGATGAGATGCTGAGAAGGACAGACAGAGGTGAAAGCTGATTTTCCCTGAAGTGCACAATGCAAATCCAAAGCCAAAATTCTTTCAACAAGATTAATAAGTGCTATTCATGGCATTCCCCGGGCAGATCAACCGTGTCAAGAGCATGGGTATAAGGCTGCAAAATCCTCTGTTGTCTTCAAATGTATTTGAGCTGCAGCCAACTGTACGAAGAACTCGGATCATCTTTTGGTGGGGAGGAAGCAAACTGCGGAGGGCCAAGTTATAAAACACAAATCATTTTTAGGCAAACCCTGGTGGTTAATTAAATGGCTGACTTATAAGCGAAAGACCTTTCCTTGAGAATATAGAACTTTTGTAACTTCTAACCTGCAACTCTTGGAAAGGTAAAAAGTGAGAAATCCTCCCTAAGTGCTAGGCCAGAGACATGGAGTAAGTGAGGATGGCACCAGATCAGATAGGCAGGTCAAAAATTAGAAAGACAGGGAAAGAACACAACATCTTATGCTTCCTCTCCATTCTGATTAGTGATTAATAATTAAAATCCAATTTATAATTTTATTTACTTAAAATAACAATTAGAATTATTTTCTAATTCCAGCTATAATGTCATTGAAAAATAAAGGCACTAGGAGTTAGATGATCTGGGTTCGGCCCTGCCTGCTTTCAACTGCTGTGACTGTAGGCAATTCTTTTCACCTCTCTAGGTGTCAGTTTCCCTACTCATAAAAGGACAGGGCTTGCTGATCCTGAGATGCCTTCAACTTCATGATTTTATGATTTATGAATCTTGGGTTTCAGAGCTGGCTGACTCACCGATGATTTGTCTGAGAAAAATAATATTATTGACTCTCAAATGAGCGACTAATATTTCCTGTGGGTGAAAAATTAATTTTTAGCTATCACTAATGTCAAACCAAAGAAAATATCCTGACTCCAATAAGAAATTTAAAGAGTCTTCCCAAAGATAGATGGCTAAGAATTAGCTGTGTGTGAGTTCCCATAATTAACTAAAACTCCACACAGAAATCCTTCTTAATTTATTAAAAAATTCTGTGGTTCCTTTTCTTTTCCAAACTAAATATTCTTAAAGAAATGGAAACATGCTTCAGAAGCATACTTAGCTGGGAGCGACTATATCGTATTTTCCTACTAATATTGTCTAACTCTTTAAATGATGAAACTAAAATTACAGAATGATAATAACACGCCGCCGCATGCTAATCCACTGTTTGTATTTTCTATTTAATCTCCAAGAAGAAAATGAACCATCGGACACTTGGAATGTATGCCTTAAATGCAGAGGCTATGAAATTTGGATGAAATAAATAGATTTTCCTGAGGCCATTTATATAACCAAAGACGACCCCTTAGATACAGTTGTTTAGGTCAACGATTTAATATGTAAAATATGGCAGTGAATGTTTAAGGATTTATCAGTGAGGATGATTTTGGATGTAAACATCAACAACAGAAAACTTGAACTGACTTAAACAATGAGGCAGGAAGGAGGGCAGGATTTGGAGTTGACATAACTCAGACCTCCGTTTTGGCTTCCTGATACTCCTTCTTCTCCCCAACGTGTTGCTCCATCCTCGGTTTGGATGCTGGCTGCAGAGTCAGACTGTCATAACTTCTATTCTGACCCTGCCTCTCCTTAATAGATCACAGTGCCTGGAACACAGTGAACATACCATGAATAATAAAGATAGTTGTAAGTGCTGGTGTTTATCAAGCTCTCATTACATGTTCTAAGTGTTTTACTTGTATTGATTCATTTACTCTTGACCATAATCCCATCGGGGAGTGTGGTACTTTTAAAAATATGTCCAAAATATGACAAATTCTTTGAGATGCCTCCCTTCAAGAGGTGAGGTCTAATTTCCCTCCTCTTGAATGTGGACTGCAGATCCACGCAGTTTGACTTCCCAGTTCACATTCTTAGCCACTGTTGCGCATAGTTGTGATGTAACGGATACCTGTGCACTGCCTAGTTTATTTGAAATCCTTAGTCTTTCCTTTCAAGTTGCCCCCAATTTCAGGATTGGGGGATAATTTCAGAGGGATTAAGATGAGTAATTAACAGAAAGGTTAAAGGCATCTTAAAAAATATTTGTTGTTAAAAATAATATTTATATGTCTTAGAAACCTCTAGCATTTATAGGCTTAGAATCTTACATCACAGAATATAGATGTGAGAGGCAGCTCATAGCTTTAGGAAAGGAGTAAGGAAGTTACTGACCTTCCACACAAAGGAAGGGGTTTGAATTCAAATTCTATGTAGATACACAGTGTCTACTCATTAAAGGTATGGCGATGAGACAGAATAACATATTAGAAGTGTACAGTTTTATAAATTCTGGTAAGCATAATTCTAGGGATGTCAGCTGTTGAGTGATTTCTATAGATGTTAAGATAAGACTTGACGAGGTTACTTTTGTTCTAAATTCATGTGACCATTGATCTGAAAGTCAAGAAAGCCTAGTTTTTAATTCTTGTATCATTGCTGAGGTATTCTGGTGAAGTTCTCACATTGTGTTTTCCTTTCTCCTTTGTAAATCTCTCTGTTTCCTACTTTTCAGGTGGAGAAAGAAGGCTGAAGGTGGGTTCCTACTCAGCCTTTCAGTTCTCCTCACTTTCTTGTTTCTGACCCCTTAGTTAGGTGAGGGCCGTGTGGACTGGCTGTGAGGTCCTGAGGCAACAAGTGACTTATGTGGAGAGTTCCTTCCATTTTCTAAAGAACCAGAGCACAGAGAGGGGAGGTTGCTGCCTGAAGTCACTTGAAGAATGGATGATAGGGCTTCACTGTCTGGTTATCTTTCCACTGCTGTATTTAGAATTTTTTTCCAAGACTTACTCAAGGATGGGATGATTCTTTACTCAGCCTTGGGAGGTGACCAATGCAACATCTATCTTGTATTCCTTGTGCTGTGATTATTCAGGTATTTCTTATCTCCCTAATGGATTGGAAACTCTTGGAGGCAGAAAAATGGGAATAGTGCCTTGTCTATAGCATAGCTCAGTATATACTAATGCTACTGATAAGTGAAAGTGAAAGAATGGATGGATGAATGGGTGGATGGATGGATGGATGGATGGGTGGATGGATGGATGATGGATGGATGGATGGACGGATGGGTGGGTGGATGGGTAGATGGATGGAACTATAAAGCACATTGAATTTTCCTTCCAAAGTTGCCTTGTTAGATGTGCATTAAAATAAGAAGATAAAATCTTATGTGTATTTTGAATTTGTAAAACAGGTAAGTTCAAAACTGGTATTTTACTTTAAATAAAAACTGCCTTAAGAACAAAGTTCAGTTTCAAAAATTCATTTTATAATCAACTTTTCAGTAACCGATCTATTGAAGAAGTTTTTTTTTTTTGTGAGGAAGATCGGCCCTGAACTAACATCTGCCAATGCTCCTCTTTTTTTTTTTGCTGAGGAAGACTGGCCCTGGGCTAACAACCATGCCCATCTTGCTCTACTTTATATGGGATGCTGCCACAGCATGGCTTGACAAGCGGTGCGTTGGTGCCCGCCCACTATCTGAACCAGCGAACCCTGGGCTGCCACAGCAGAGAGCGCGCAGTTAACCGCTTGTGCCACTGGGCCGGCCCCTGAAAAAGCTTTACAGTAAACAATAACCTTTTGGTTTACTCAAAATAACATATAACTTAAAGTAGAGACTCTAGTCTAGCTTGGTAGATGTCCTATTTTAATGGATCTGTTATGTTTGTCTACTTCCACATGCATAAATCAGTTTTTTGGCTTGGAACAGGAAGTTAACTGATCGTTGATTTATATTCTGCCTTTTCCCAAAAGGATTAGAAGCTGTTTACTGCTAAATCATAACGCAAAATGTAAGTATACATGGCTCATAACCATGATGTGCTTTTTTTGGTGCTTCTAATGTTGTTGTCCAAGGCTATACACCAAGTTATAATGCATCAGACTAGAGGTGTGTATACGAATGGCATTAGAGTAAGAACAAGCAATAAAGGAAAGTGTTCTATAATCAAAGAAATAAGATGAGTTTGGGGTGGGATGACGAACATTGATACCCAGTGGTTGTATAGAGAATAGAGTTAGAGTTTGGCTGCGTCCAACTAGGTGTTGGCCAGCTAATGGAGAATCACGGCTATGAGACTCAGATTTTGCAAGTAATTTTACATTATAAAAGTGCCTTTCTTATTAAGATTTAATTGACATCAAAATTCACTATTTACTAAGTGCCTAGGACAATGCGTGATATGTATTAGGCACCCAATAAGCCAGCAACAGCACATTGAGTCATGCTTGTAATCTCTCTGATTTCTTCTGCATCTTCCCCCAGCCAGAGAAAACTGTCCACTTTTAAGGGATCGTATCTGATTGGGGCAAACTCATCTGGACAATCTCTGTATCTTAAGGTCAACGGCTTGGAGCTTTAATTACATCTGCAAAGTCCTTTTTGCCATGTAGCATAACGTAATTATTGGTGTAACACCACAGAGTGAAGGTCATGTGGGCCAAAATTCTATCTACCACAGCCATAAAACCAGAAAGTGGCAGACTCAAATGCTCATTGAGGTCTAACTCACTTCAAAGTCTATATTATTCATTATACAGTAAATGCTCTATTCATGGGTTAAAATAAGAAAAATGTATTAGAAAATAGCTTGGCATCCCCAATAAGATATGAATAATTGCTGATGCTATGAAAACTACCCATAGTCCCTTCCTGAAATAAGTGATTTGAGAATATAGTCAAGAAAAGATAAATCAAAATACTGAATTCCCAAAAGGTAAGTGTTTTTCTGATATTGGACAAATTACTGAACCTTTCTGTGCTTTGGAATGCACATCTGAAGTATGGGGATGATAATAAGAGTACTCACTTCATTGGTTTGTTTTGATGACTGAATGTGGTAAAGCACGTGATACAATTCCTAGTGCACAGTAAATGCTCAACAAATACTAGTTATTATACACTCACAACAGGGCCTTTTACTTTATCATAACATTTGCCATGCTATTTTTAATTGCTTGTGTAAATATCTGTCTTCCTTTCTTGACTATAAGCCTCATCAGAGCAGGGATCGTGTCTTCTTTCGTTGTAGTGTTTCTAAGATCTGGCACTGAGCTTGGCATGTATGAGGGTACTTGGCAAACCTTTGCTGAATACAAGAATGAAGAATTTTGGATAAAATCTCTCAATTATTTTTAACATAGTGTGGGTCAAATAAAACACATATGAGGGCTGCATTTGGCCTATGGACATCCAATATGTGATTTCTGCCAAAGAGGATGGCCATGATAATTTAGCGTGGAAGTTTTTCACACATGTGTTACCAATCTTCTATAGAACTCTAGAAGACTCAATAAACATCCATAGGATGTCTAATTTTGAACAATATAGATGCTGGTGAAACTTTGACCTTTCAATAGTTCAGATGATTTCAAATATTTCCCGCCCAAACTGAAAGAATGACAAAATTGTTTTTGAATTAAAAACAATTCTTCCTGTTTTAAAAAATGGCAATGTGTCTTGATAGCTCCCTAGTTGTGGCTTACAGCATTTAGCTCTTTCTCAGGGATGTGTTCCATTTGTTATTTATTCATAACACCAAGCTGCCGCCCCTGGAAGAGGACCAGAAGCTATACAGAGGGAGTCATTTCAAATTAATCCTTGATGTCGTACTCTGTGTTCCCTACTGGTCCTTGAAATGCAATCTCTCCACCCAATATTTAACTTCATGGCATTTGGCATTTTGATACTATTTGAAAAGAAAAAAAAAATGACGTGACTCCAGTCAGTGCAGCATTAAAAAGGTTCCTTGGAATAAAAATTAGTATAGAAGTGGCGAGACACATTTCTCAAGGCATCATTAGGCTCAGGGGTACAAGTTCATTTTATGAAAAAATGTTAATTATAAAAAAGTTTATATAATTAAATATTGTAGTCTCAATAACCCTTACACGTTCCTGATACAATTATGTGCACAACTATTTTAATCAAATTTCAGCGGCTGTCTAGACAAACTGGTGGGATATCTCGATCTGGAATTTAATTAAATAGAGATTTAAAAAAAACTCTAAAAGAAGAAAAATACTCTATGGCTTCAGTGTCTTGTTTTTGAAGATGTGGTTTGGAGAAGAACCAAGCATATGAAGAGGGGAAGAGAGAATGCCAGTTTTAGAAATGAGATATTGGGTAAAAGAGAGGGAGAAAGAACACGGCCATGAAGTGTTGTATTTGTGAAACCATTTTTGGGGATTATTTTGTAGCTCAAACTGGGAACCAGGTCCATATTAGACTTCTTGTGTTTGGTGGTAGACTACATTGATGTTTTGAAAAATGGCTTTTCCCTCTCCTATTCCTTGTCTCAGGATTTCAGTATTGCATTTTCTGCCATCCTCCCAAGAAGGAGGTCTCTGCAATTACGCCCATGTACCCACAGGTCTACTTCACATCCCTGCTTGAAAGTCCCATCCCACAAGCATCACAGTGCTAATACTTGAGACTGAACACCTGATTTCTAGTCCTCCCAAATCTCTCTGCCCCCAGTTTCTCATCTTGGGAATTGGTTTCTACATCCACCTAGTGCTCTAGCCAAAAATCTAAGAATCAGCCCTCATCTCTCCTTCTTTCAAACCCCACAGCTAATCCCTTCACAAATACTAGTGATTCTGCATCCACGAATGTACTTTAAATGTTTTCTGGTTTTCTCTATCTCCACTGTCTGCATCATCATCTCTTTCAATAGCCTCCTTAGCAGGCTCCTGCCTCCTTTCCTGTCACCCTCCTCTCTGTTCTTCTCTCACCAGCTATGGTGTTGTTTTAAAAATGTTACTTGGACCTTCCCATGTCCCTGCATAAACACAGAAAGGCTTTCTATGGCATTTAAGTATAATCCAAATCACAGGATGTGACTTGTGTGGTCCTACCTGGTCTTCTATAACCTCACCACATAGCCCTCTCCCCTTGCTCAGTTCTTCAGCACATAAGCCCTTTCTTCCTTGGGGCCTTGGCAATGATTGTCATCTGCATGGACCACTCCCATCTGCTCTTCACATTCTCAGCTTAGATGTCAGGGATGCCTCTTGTGAGTGTCCCATCTCAAGTAGGTTCCCTCCAGTATCCTCAATCATGGCATCTTATTTGTTTATCATATAAATCTAATTTATTTATCCATAAAGAAAAAAGAACTGGTAGTAGTGATAATGGAGATAAATTAGCCTAGATGATAAGAAATGAGGCCAATGAACAATCTACCCAGCAATTAGGAACCAAACAATAATCTCTGAGTAATATATTATCAGGTTGCATTGGTTGCAAAATTGATGAGACACTGGGCCACTGTGGAAAGCTGCAATTACCCTGGAATTAAAAAATTTGGGCGTTGTGAGTAGGAGTGGTATTTACTTGGTTTTCAGCTCTTGAAAGAAGCAGTTTGATTGGGAGGTGGGTGGCTTCGTGTATAGCATATGTAACATATTTAACTCTACACGAATGGTAGAATACAATTGTTATGTTGGTTGCTTAGTATTCCAATGCTTCCTTGCTGATCATATTTCTGCTGTCTTTACCCTCTATCCTAAAAATTTTACATCACTTGGAAGCATTAAGCACCCTGATTGTTAAATTTAACAAGAGAACGTGCCAAAGCAGGTCATGATTTTATTAAGTTGCCTTAAACCTTGCCAATTGTTGGCCTTGAGCACTTTCAACCTCCCTGTCTCCTCGAGGTCAGGCATAATGTAGGAATTTTAATATGATTCTCTACAGTGGCTGATTTGAATTTCTAGGACAGTAATTAGGAAAGAGGACACGTTCCTGGTTGAAGACTGCTTCTTCTCCCAGGTGTTACCTCAAGTGAAACAACTCGTGGTGTATTTAAAATGCCAACACCATATCCTTTGAGAGCTACAAAGAGACTAGCTTATTAGCCTTGGCTCCCTTCTTTGCTAAGTCGAGAACTGTGCAACATGCTGGCATGTGTTCAGGAGTTAGAGGAAATCCACCAGCCTGGCCTCACCCTCATGTAACACACACTCATGTAGATTGTTCTTCTGAAGCCTGGCTGGCAATCTTTGAAAAGAAACCTATCTGATTAGCAGTCCTACAACTCTACTATTTCCTGTGCTATCCAGATCAGAAATTCAAATGGAATGAGCTGAAATAGCTACCTTTTTTTTGAGAGCCAGAGAGTTAATGAGTGCTTATAAAATGCTTATACAAGTGATAATTTGACATGGTGTAGAGCCTTAGGACAGAAATGTATGGGTTGGTGTTATTTAAAAGTCAAAACTTCTAGATTAGAATCTAGGCCATAAATGTGCTATTATCTTGATCTCTGTTTCAAAAATTGTATGTAGTTTCATTTAAAAGTTTAGTTTAAGTTCCAGTGACCTGATACACAATAAACTATGTGTGTGTGTATCTATCTATTTATCTATACATATATATACATACATATACATACACATATACACAAATACAAAAAAGATATAGATAGAATACATAAAAATGATCCTTATATACATATACATCCTTTTATATCTACATCCTTTCTCTCTCTCTCTCTGTATATATATGTATACATATAAGTATATTTTTTTCCTTCTTATATGCATTCTTTTCTTTAGGGAGAAAATAATCTTGATGTGACTAGAGTGGGGTAAATGTAGATACTTAGCCAGCTCTCAAGGTGCAGAGTTGAACTCTTTGTATGAGCCAGGAGAGACATTAGAGAGAGAGATTGCTCTTAAAAACATCATCCACTCAGCTGTTACATTGGAAAGAAACATTGTTCATTGTAAAGGCAACTGAAAAAGAAAAGACACTGAACTGTGGTGGTTGCTGAATCAATTTGCTGAAATTTCACAGTTTTCTCTCTGCAAATTGGACTCTTGTTGGCATTGAGGAATACGTGGGTGAATACCAGACTCGGAAGAATGTCAGCTTGGCTGCTTCTGTGAAGATAAAGTCTTGTAGCTGCTTTCAGGCCTGAGAAAGTAGCTTAAAAGGATAACAAAATTACACCTGGTATTTCTTATTCTTTCATTTTTAAAAAAACTTCCCTCTCTTTGGAGGAAGTTTAAGGTTTCTGAAGTCTGTATTTACTGCTAAATTCTAACCATGACATTTACCTCTTCATTCTCATGTCTCATCTTGGTCTTCATAACATTTTCATGATGTCCAGCCTCAAAAGGGCCCCAGTCCTGTTTGGTGACCATTTGGCTCTCCGTCCCCAGATGAGGTGTGTCTCTAGGGCCATCTGGGAAAGGATGGGTTATCTGTTTCCTCCTCAGCAGCAGACACATTTGATCACTTTCCTAGTGCTCTGCCATTTTGGTGACTTGGCCACTGTTTCTTCTGCTCCTATTGCCACCTGCTGACAAACTCTCTCTCTGAATGTCTTGAGTTCAAATCCTTCAGGGAAGATCTGATCCCATTAGCCAGCCACCACCCAGTCTATGACCGCATCCCTGTTGGACAGACTTGTAAGAATATTTGCCATTGGATGAGACCTCCATCCCTGGTCTAACCTAGATGGACTCATAGTGGTGGGTTCATGTGGTCCAGCACACAGTCACTTGTGTGCAAGGAATTTGCCTCCTGCATCCAGAGCAGGTTTCTCTCAGGAGAGGTTTGGGCATTTCCGAGGAATGGAACTGAGTCAGGCCCTTCGTAGGAGATGATAATCCTGCCTCGCAGGGTGGCTGTAAGGATTGCAAGAGAACGCCAAGTGCGCAGCATCGTGGGAGCTTAGCAAAGCAATGGGGCCTTCCTGTTCTACCCTATTTTGACTGGAGACTGTGGTCAAGGGCAACTTTTCTGGATTTTTAAGTTTTTACAATTTTGTTTTGCCTTTTTTATTTGTATGTCTCAGGACTGATGCAGATGAGTCATTTTAGGACACAGCAAAAGAATATATTTTATCTTTGGATGACGATGATGAAGATGATTGTGGTGGTGCTGTTGCTGATCATGGCTAGCAATATTGAATGCAGTCCATGTTGCAGGAACTTTGCTAAGTAGTTTGCATGAATTATCTTATTTCATCCTCACCTTGATACTAGGAAGCAGGTTCTGTTTTTGTTGTTATTATATTGAGGAGGCCACTGAGACTTTCAGGAAAGCTAGGAACCTTTTCAAGGTCACACCGACCTCAGGGTTACGGACCTGAGTTTTGAACTCCACTTCGGAGTTGAACCCTTAAACAGCGAGTAGGTTGAATTTTTAGTTTCTGGAACATTATTTTGGTGACTGTGCTGCTGTTAGAGAAGCATTACCCAGCTCATTAATTTATAGTAGCACACATCCGCAAAGTGCCTGTCATGTGAGGGGTACACATGAACCTGACTTAAAAATTACTGGTGAATCAGTATAAATGTTTAAAATATCAGACAAATCAATGTTTAACTGAGAAAAGAGTGCTTACAACAAGTGCACTTATGGGTATATACATATAATAGAGGAACAGATGAAGTTATATTTTAAGAAACTGATTAGAATATAAAGTCCATGAGCTGTGCTTCTCTCATGGTGGTTATAGAAACTGATGCTCTGAATTTACTGCTAGTTTGGGTTAATTTATATTCCACTAGCAGCTCATGAAAATGTTCTCCATGTTTTCTTTTTAAGAATGTGATACACAACCATTGCAACCAGCACATTCTATAAATGTGCTGTAAATGATCATAAATATGGTGTAATTTTAAATAAATACCCCATTTGCATTATTTGGTTCTGTCATCAACTCACTTTGTTTATTTCAATGTCTGGAGCTTCTGCTCTCAGGACATATGTGAACAATTGTATCATCCTAACATCTTGACCCGTCCTTTTTTAAAGCAAAAAAGGCATAATATGCTTTTTTACTCTCCCGTCTACAGCCATGTGCTGATGTTTGTTATTTCTAAATAAGATGACAGACACGTCAATAGCTCTTCTCTTTGAGAAAGTAAAGGGTGTGTCATTTGGATACTTTTGAGGATATTTGAAATGGGTATTTTAATATTTTGGGTAACAGCTTTCTCAGCTTTCATTGAAAGAAAACCATAAAACATTTCCTACATTTAGTAATTTAGGTAAATTTATAGCAAAGAAGTAAGAGAGGCATCAGTCTAATAGTTCTGGAAATAGATGAAGAATGAACTGTCTATTACAGCTCAGTGTAAGTAATTAAAATAAAAAAGACAAGGGACAGTAGTGGAATTTTCATAAAATTAAAATATGATCAGTGTGAAATATGCTAATGTACTTTCTTATAATAAAGTGTTGTGGCAAGCATTATAAATCAAACCCATAAAGTTCTATAAGTAGAATTTATGTACCTGTGTATTTGGTCTTAAGTGATAAGTGCATATGGAGCGAACTAATGAATCTTAGAGATAGTACAAAATAGTGTTTAATGGCACAGACTCCACTACTTGGATTCAAATCCTAGCTTGGCCACTTCCCAGCTCCGTGACCTTGAGCAAACTGCTTAACTTCTCTGAGCTTTTTCTTGTCTGTATCATATGGATAATAGTGGTCTCTAGCTCATAGCATTGCTGTGTAATGATTTAACATATAAATCATTCCACAGTCTCTTACAGGCACATAGTAAGCTTATATGTGTTAACTTACTATTAGATGATTGTGTTTCATTCTCATTCTTCTAGAAGAAATGAAGGCGAAGTTAGTAATAGGACTCATCTATATTGAGATGATGAAAAACACCCAGGCATGAAAAGGTTAAACTTCTGAAAGGGGTCCAATCCCAAGGAATTATGAAAATCTCCAATACCCAGAAAGAGAGTGACATACGAGCAAAAAACGAAACGTCAGCTTGTGTGTCCACTCTGACCGGTTGATAAGGACGACTTGGAACGATGAGTTCAGAAGTTGGTGAGGCCGGTGTGAACTGAGGGAAGCAGCGAGGTGGGCCGGAGCAGGGGGGTCCTGCGCTAAAGAGCTGTGCCGGCCACGTATGCACCACCTATTTGCCTTCCCGGGCCTAGTGCAAGTTCATGCACCCAGACCTGCTGATTGAGCCAAATTCACTTCTTCTGGAAGAATTCAGAAAGAGAAAGAGAGAGACAGTTTATCTCTGTCATTTTGGCCAGAACATAGGTCTACTTGCTTCTATCAGCTGAGGCCAAATGTTCAGCCAAGCACGCTCAGGAAATCCTGCAGCTGCTGGCCAAATAGTCCGTCATCCTGTGAGGTGGAACCAGTTTACTAAGGTTTCCTCTTCCTCGGCAGAGGCCTCTGTTAAATGCTCCTGGACAATACGTGTGCAATGCCCTTTTCTATGGGCTTTTAATTTTTATCGTGAAGTAACAATTTTTATCATTCATGAAAAATTTCTGCACCCCTACCTTCAAATTCCCAAAGGGTCTTGTCTAATCCTACTATTTATTTTACCTAACATTAACTCACTGATCAGTGAAATCTGCGAGTCTTAATAATCATCTCAGCAATGGCTGGTGCACCTTGAAATCAGCATCTCAAGCACGTCGGGATATGTGTAGGAGCCTGAAATATAAAGCATTTTATATACATCATCTCACTAAGATTTTTTTTTGTGTGTGAGGAAGATCAGCCCTGAGCTAACATCCAGGCCAATCCTCCTCTTTTTGCTGAGGAAGACTGGCCCTGGGCTAACATCCATGCCCATCTTCCTCCACTTTATATGGGACGCTGCCACAGCACGGTCTGACAAGCAGTGCATCGGTAGGTGCCCGGGACTGAACCTCGGCTGCCAACAGCGGAGCGTGTGCACTTGACCGCTACTCCACGGGGCCGGCCCGTCACTAAGATTTTAAACATCCTATAGGGTACATAGTATCAGTATTCTTATTTTACCAGGAGAGAAAACTGAAACTTAGAGAGATAAGTAACTTTTTCCAGAATAACCACCTAGACATTGGTTGAGTTGGAATTTCAGGTATATCTGACTCCAGAATCAGAGATTATCTTTTTTTTTTCTGACTAGTTTGTAGGCACTTTTTCTCTTGGTGTGGAGGAATGGCTCAGCGCCCTAGTGAAGTTTAGTTCCATGGAAAAGAGAGGTAATCAGCAGTCAGAATGGACAGGTTATAATTATCCGGTTATCAAACATTATGAAGGAACTGACTGATCGCCAAGGCTAGGAGAGACGAATTGTTGGCCTGGGTCACACAACTGGACAAGCAGGTGCTACTACCCCTGGTAGAAGCAGGATGCCCTTTGGGCCAGCACAGCCTTCCTCCCGGATCTGGGTATCAGATTTTGGCTGGAGCAATTAAGGAGAACTGGGTGATGGGGTGTTGGAAATGGAACAGCATCTGGGGTAAGGAGGAACCCAGATAGGATTGAGGGATATATAATCTCTTGAACTGGTAAATTTTATGCTCCAGATTAATGTGCTAATAAAATAACTGAAGAACTCAACCAGGTTCTCATTTTATTTAAGTCCTTTGACAATTATGCAAATGAGCACACAGCAAAAGCTGAAAGAGCTCAGTTGGGATGCACTGGATGATGGCAGACACACAGTTTAACAATGATGGAAAATACAACCAAACTCTGCAGGAAAGAACTCTCCCTCTCAGACGCAAATGATCATGACTGAGAAGATAGGAAAGGGTATAAAACAGGGTGGGATCATTTTAGAAATTTGATAGATTTCAGAATATTTTCTCATGCTTTGACCATATTATTGTTCTTTTCCATAAAGACTAGTTTTGATCAAAGTGTCTGTGAACATGGGATTGAAAATGGGAGGATAAACTTGTAATTTCTGGTTGTGTGAAATGGGTCAGAAGAGAATGGAGCCTCGGAGAGTAACTGCCAGTCATGAGCAGAATTGTTCTTCCCCAACCTCCCCTCTGCCCCACAAAATCCCAGGACCCCTGTGTCTCTCTCAAGATTTTACATAGACAGGCAAATTGTTTAACGAGATATTTCTCAGCTCCTTACAGAGGGACTCCAGTGCTCATCCTGGAAACTCACAGAAAAAATAGTTTCATATTTAATAAAATGAGAGTAGATATAAGAGAGGCTGGCATCAGCTAACATTGTCATCTCAGGTCAAGATGTGTGAACAAATTCAGAATGTTGGAAATGGTATAGACAACTGTCTGGGCTCTCCAGACACATCAATGTCATGAAAGACAAAACTGGTGATGGAGAGGGGCTGTCCTAGATTTAAAGAGATTGAAGAGACATAACAATCAAATGCAGTGTGAACCTTGAGTGGATCTTGGGTCAGATCAGGAATAAGAAAAGATGTAGGGGCCAGCCCCGTGGCTTAGTGGTTAAGTGCGCGCACTCTGCTACTGGCGGCCTGGGTTCGCATCACGGGCGCGCACCTACACACTGCTTCCCTGGCCATGCTGAGGCTGCGTCCCACATACAGCAACTAGAAGGATGTGCAACTATGACATGCAACTATCTACTGGTGCTTTGGGGAAAAAAAGGGAGGAGGATTGGCAATAGATGTTAGCTCAGAGCCGGTCTTCCTCAGCAAAAAGAGGAGGATTAGCATGGATGTTAGCTCAGGGGTGATCTTCCTCACAAAAAAAAAAAAAAAAAGAAAAGATGTAAAGGATATTTTGAAGGACAATTGAAAACAATTGAAATATGGACTTAATTTTCTTGTGTGACATTGATATTGTAATTATAGAGAAGAAGGTTCTTATTGGGACATAAATGCTAAAGTATTACAGGATAAGATCTAATGATGACTGCAATTTGTTGTCAAATCATTCAGAAGAAAAAAAGGTAAATTGAAATAGAGAGATGAAGAAAACACGGCAAAATGTTAAACAGTTGGTGAATCTAAGGAAGAGGAATACACGTGTTTCATGGTACTATTTATTCAGCTTTTTTGAAGGCTTGAAAGTTTTCCAAATAAAAGTTGGGGGAACATGATCCTTAATGCTGTGCCTCTTTTCTGGAATGCCACATGCAGAACTCATCTCATAGATCAGCAATCACCTCCTGAGTGTCCTCTATGGACAGATGTCTTCTTGAGACACGTTTTATTGTTTCTTTAATTCCGTTTTCCCCAGACTGGTGTCTTGGCTGTGTACACACTCAGCACTCTGGAAATACTGTTATAATTTTTTAAAGCGAATTGTATTTTAAATAAATGTCACTTGTTGAGTGAATCACCCTGGGCACATTACTTTACATTTTGGAGAGTGTTAACTTCCCCATCTCTGAAACGCCCGCTTGTGAAAACTTGATCTCCAAGTTTCTTCTCTTGGGTGATTGGTGTTTGAGGTGCCTAGCACTTATGCTTTCTCCAGGAGTGGCCGCAAGATGGCAGTGTTTCAGAACATTGTTCTACTTGAAAGGAAGATGTGAGAGTATGGCTGAAGGGCTGAAGAGGAATCAATGTTAGAAGGTTGGCAGATTTGATGCTGTGTTCATCATCCAAAAGGTTGGAAACAAAGAATTGGAAGATGTATTGGGAAAAAGACAATATGAGTTGTCTGTGTTATATCCCTTGCCTAGAACTCAAGCAGTTTATACAACAATAATCCCGTGGAACTCCATGAAGTATTTTCTTGTCTGCCCCAACACTAAATTTGTCATTTTCCTCTAGCTGTTTATGTTGTCATGTATTTTTTTTATAATTGTGGTAACATGGGTTTATAACATTATATAAATTTCAGGTGTACATCATTATATTTTGATTTCTGTATAGATTACATGATGTTCACTGCCCAAAGACTAATTACAGTTCATCACCACACACAAGTGCCTAATCATCCCTTTAGCCTCCCTCCCTCACCCCTTCCCCTCTGGTAACCACCACCGATCCAATCTCTCTCTCTATGTGATTGCTTGTTGTGTTTTATCTTCTACTTATGAGTGAGATCATACGGTATTTGACTTTCTCCCTTTGAGTTATTTCACTTAGCGTAATACCCTCAAGGTCCACCGAAGTTGTCACAAATGGCTGGATTTCATTGTTTCTTATGGCTGAGTAGTATTCCATTGTGTATATATACCACATCTTCTTCATCCATTGGTGCCTTGATGGGCAGGCACCTAGGTTGCTTCCAATCCTTAGCTATTGTGAATAATACTACAATGAAAATAGGGGCGCGTGTATCTTTAAGCATTGGTGTTTTCATGTTCTTTGGATAAGTACCCAGCAGTGGAATAGCTGGATCATATGGTAGTTCTAGTCTTAATTTTTTGAGGCATCTCCATAGTTTTCCATAGTGGCTGCATCAGTTTGCACTCCCACTAGCAGTGTATGAGAGTTCCCTTCCCTCCACATCTTGTCTAACATTGTTGTTTCCTGTCTTGTTAATTATAGCCGTTCTGATGGGTGTGGGGTGATATCTCATTGTAGTTTTGATTTGCATTTCCCTGATAGTTAACGACGTTCAATATCTTTTCACGTGCCTGTTGCCCATCTGTATATCTTCTTTGGAGAAATGTCTGTTCAGATCTTTTGCCCATTTTTTAATTGAGTTGTTAGTTTTTTTGTTGTTGAGGTGTGTGAGTTCTTTATATATTTTGCAGATTAACCCCTTATCGGATCTATGGTTTGCAAATATCTTCTCCCAATTGTTAGGTTGTCTTTTCGTTTTGTTGATGGTTTCCTTTGCTGTGCAGAAGCTTTTCAGTTTGATGTAGTCCCATTTGTTTATTTTTTCTATTGTTTCCCTTGCCTGGTCAGACACGGTACTTGAAAATATGTTGCTAAGACTGATGTCGAAGAGCGTACTGCCTATGTTTTCGTCTAGAAGTTTCATGGTTTCAGGTCTTACGTTGAAGTCTTTAATCCATTTTGAGTTAATTTTTGTGTATGATGTATGATAATGGCTTTTGCATGTGGCTGTCCAGTTTTCCCAACACCGTTTATTAAAGAGACTTTCCTTTCCATTGTATGTTCTTGACTCCCTTGTCCAAAATTAGCTGTCCATAGATGTGTGGGTTTATTTCTGGGCATTTGATTCTGTTCCATTGATCTGTGTGTCTGTTTTTGTGCCAGTACCATGCTGTTTTGGTTACTATAGCTTTGTAGTATATTTTGAAATCAGGGAGTGTAATATCTCCAGCTTTGTTCTTTTTTCTCAGGATTCCTTTGGCTATTCAGAGTCTTTTGTTGTCCATATAAATTTTAGGATTCTTTGTTCTATTTCTGTGAAAAATGTTGTTGGAACTTTGATAGGGATTGCATTGAATCTATAGAATGCTTTAGGAAGTATGGACATTTTAACTATGTTAATTCTCCCAATGCAAGAGCATAGAATATCTTTTCATTTCTTTATGTCTTCTTCAATTTCTTTCAACAATGTTTTATAGTTTTCAGTGTACAGATCTTTCACCTCTTTGGTTAAGTTTATTCCTAGGTATTTTATTCTTTTTGTTGCAATTGTAAATGGGATGGTATTCTTAATTTCTCTTTCTGCTAATTTGTTGTTAGTGTATAGAAATGCAACTGATTTTTGTATGTTGATTTTGTATCCTGCAACTTTACTGTATTCATTTATTATTTCAAAATTTTTTTTGGTGAATTCTTTAGGGTTTTCTATATATAAAATCATGTCATCTGCAAATAGTGAG
Source organism: Diceros bicornis minor (assembly GCF_020826845.1). Lineage (NCBI taxonomy): Eukaryota > Metazoa > Chordata > Mammalia > Perissodactyla > Rhinocerotidae > Diceros > Diceros bicornis. Next base: position 49,593,350 of record NC_080759.1, on the reverse strand, counting down.
AGTTTCACTTCTTCCTTTCCAATTTGGATCCCTTTTATTTCTTTTTCTTGCCTGATTGCTCTTGCCAGGACTTCCAATACTATGTTAAGTAGGAGTGGTAAAAGTGGACATCCTTGTCTGGTTCCTGTTCTTAGAGGGATAGATTTCAGTTTTTCACCATTGAGAATGATATTAGCTGTGGGTTTATCATATATGGCCTTTGTTATGTTGAGGTACTTTCCTTCAGAGTTTTTATCATAAATGGATGCTGTATCTTGTCAAATGCTTTCTCTGCATCTATTGAGATGATCATGTGATTTTTTTATTCCTCATTTTATTAATGTGATGTATCCTATTGATTGATTTGTGGATATTGAACCATCCCTGCATCCCTGGTATAAATCCCACTTGATCATGGTGTATGATCCTTTCAATGTACTGCTGTATTCAATTTGATAATAATTTGTTGAAGATTTTTGCATCTATGTTCATTAGTGATATTGGCCTGTAATTTTCTTTTTTTTGTGTTGTCGTTGTCTGGTTTTTGTATCAGGGTAATGTTGGCTTCATAGAATGAGTTAGGAAGTTTCCCCTCTGATTCAATTTTTTGGAAGAGTTTGAGAAGGATAGGTATTAACTCTCCTTTGAATGTGTGGTAGAATTCACCAAGGAAGCTGTCTGGTCCTGGACTTTTATTTTTTGGGATGTTTTTGATTACTGTTTCCATCTTCTTACTGGTGGTTGGTCTAGTCAAATTCTCTATTTCTTCTTGACCCAGTTTTGGAAGGTTGCATGATTCTAAGAATTTATCCATTTCTTCTAGATTATCCAATTTGTTGACATGTAGCTTTTCATAGTATTCTCTTATAATCTTTATATTTCTGAGGAGTCCATTGTAATTTCTCCTCTTTCATTTATGATTTTATTTATTGGAGCCCTCTCTTTTTTTTTCTTGGTGAGTCTTGCTAAAGGTTTGTCAATTTTGTTTATCTTTTCAAAGAATGAGTTCGCGGTTTCATTGATGTTTTCCTATTTTTTTTAGTCTCCATTTCATTTATTTCTGTTCTAATTGTTATTATTTCCCTCCTTCTACTGATTTTGGGCTTTGTTTGTTCCTTTTTTTCCAGTTCTTTTAGGTGCACTGTTAGATTGTTTATTTGAAATTTTTCTTGTTTGTTGAGGTAGACTGGTATTGCTATAAACTTCCCTCTTAGAACAGCTTTTGTTGTATCCCATAAATCCTCCCATGACATATTTTCATTTTCATTTGTCTTCAGGTATTTTTTGATTTCTCCTTTGATTTCTTCATTGACTCAATTGTTGTTCAGTAGCATTTTGGTTAATCTCCACATATTTGTGGCATTTCTGATTTTCTTTCTGTAGTTTATTTCTAGATTCATGTCATTATGGTCAGAAAAGATGCTTAGTATTATTTCAATCTTCTTAAATTTATTGAAACTTGTTTTGTGGCCTAAAATGTGATCTATCCTGGAGAATGTTCCATGTGCATTTGAAAAGAATGTGTATTCTTCAGTTTTTGGATGGAATGTTCTGTATATATCTACTAAGTCCATTTGGTCTAGTGTGTCATTAAGGCCAATGTTTCCTTATTGATAATGTGTTTGGATGATCTATCCATTGGTGTAAGTGGAGTTTAATTATTATTGTGTTACTGTCTATTTCTCCTTTTATGTCTGTTAATAATTGCTTTATATATTTAGGTGCTCCTATGCGGGGTGCATCGATATTTACAAGTGTTATATCCTTTTGTTGGTTTGTTCCCTTGATAATTTTGTAGTGCCCTTCTTTGTCTCTTGTTACTGTTTTTGTTTTAAAGTCTATTTTGCCTGATATGTGTATTGCTACCCCAGCTGTCTTTTCATTGCCATTTTCATGGAGTATCTTTTTCCATTGCTTCACTTTCAGTTTGTGAGTGTCTTTAGGTCTGAAGCGTGTCTCTTGTATGCAGCATATATATGGGTCTTGTTTTCTTATGCAATCAACCACTCTATGGATTTTGATTGGAACATTTAGTCCATTGATGTTTAAAGTAACTATTGATAAGAATGTACTTATTGCCATTTTATTACATTTTTTCCGGGTGTTTTAGTAGTTCTCCTCTGTTCCTTTCTTCTTCTCTTGCTCTCTTCGCTTATGGTTTGATGGCTTTCTTTAGTATTGTGTTTTGGTTCCTTTCTCTTAGTTTTTTTGTGTATTTATTACAGGTTTCTGGTTTGTGATTACCATAAGATTCATATATAATAACCTACATATATATCGCAATCTATATTAAGTTGTTGGTCTGTTTAGTTTGACCTCTTTCTAAAGCTCTACTCTTTTACTCCCCTCCTCCCACATTTTATGTTTTTGATATTATATCTAACCTCTTTTTTGTGCATTTGTATCTGTTACCTTCTTATCATGGAAATAGATAATTTTTTCCTATTTGTGGCCTTCTCTTTCCCCCTTAAATAAGCCCCTTTAGCACTTCTTGTATGACTGGTTTCTTGATGATAAACTCCTTCAATTTTTGCTGGCTGGGAAACTATCTCTCCTTCCATTGTGAACGATAACCTTGCCGTGTAGAACATTCTTGGCTGTAGGTTTTTTCCTTTTAGCACTTTAAATATACCATACCACTCTCTTCTGGCCTGTAAAGTTTCTGCTGAGAAGTCAGCTGACAGCTTTATGGGATTTCTTTTGTAAATAACTTGTTGCCTTTCTCTTGCACCTTTTAGGATTCTCTCTTTATCTTTAATTGTTGACATTTTAATTATGATGTGTCTTGATGTGGGCCTCTTCGGGTTTATCTTTTTTGGTGCTCTCTTTGCTTCCTGTACCTGGAAGTCTGTTTCCTTCCTTAGGTTAGGAAAGTTTTCAGCTATTATTTCTTCAAATAGATTCTCTTCCCCTTTGTCTCTCTCTTCTCCTTCTGGGACACCTGTAATACAGATGTTAGTGTGCTTGATCTTGTCCCAGAGGTCCCTAGACTGTCTTCACTCTTTTTAATTCTTTTTTCTTTTATCTGTTCAGCTTGGGTGATTTTCTCTAGTTTTTCATCCAACTTGCTGATCCATTCTTCTGTATCTTCTACTCTGCTTTTGAGTCCCTCTAGTGAATTTTTCATTTCCAGTATTGTATTTCATTTCTGATTGGTTCTTTTTTACGTTTTCCATTTCTTTGTTGACATTCTCACTGGGTTCATCCATTCTTTTCCCAAGATCAGTAAGCATCTTTATGACTCTTTGTTTGAACTGTTTGTCAGGTAGATTGCTCATTTCTATTTCATTTAGTCCTTTTTCTGGGGTTCTGTCCAGTTCCCTTACTTGAAACATATTCCTTTGCCTCCTCATTTTGCCTCTTTCTGTGTGCTTGTATCTATGTATTAGGTAGTTCAGCTGTGTCTCCTGATCTTGGAGGGGTGGCCTTATGTAAAAGATACTTTATGAGGCCCAGCAGTGTGCTTCCCTCTCGTCATCAGTTCCAAATGTTCCAGGAGTGACCCCTGTGTGGGCTACATGTGTCCTTATGTTGTGGCAGGGTTGCTCTTGCCCAGGGAGGCTGAGGTGTCCTCCTGGCTGGCTGATTGTAATGCTCAGCTGCATGTGGCTGCTATGGACCCTTCCTTCTCTTTATCGGGTGTGGGGAGTCCCAGCACAGTTGACTGCAAGGACTAATAGCACATTGCTTTTGCAGTTTTTCTGCTAAGTGAGTAGATCCCCAGTGTGGCTGGTTGTTAGGCTCAGGGGCTTACAATTGCTGTAGGCCTCAGGTATATAAGGCTCTTGTCAGCTCTCTCAGGATTGCAGCTGAGTGGGGGCAGCCCCAGGCAGGGGAGCACCCAATTGTTTCAGGCTTTGAAAGGTGGGGCCAATCCCCTATGTGGCTGTTTGAGAAGCACAAATCTTCTTAAGCTGACAAGCCCCACTGCCCACAGGGTTACACATGCCATCAACACAGTGCTGCCCTCTGCATGCACCCCAACCCCCTGAAGTGGACCTGGTTTCCCCGTGGCAGAGGACCCACACACTCCACCAATGCCCCACCCACTCCACCCACTCCTCGTTCACACCCTGCCCCGCAGAGGTGGATTCACTTCCCTGCTGCAGAGAATCCAGGCTCATAGCATATGCAGGCTCAGAAGTTGCCCAAGGGCTTGCTGTTTGGTGGGGCCAGTCCCTAGAGCAGGCTGCTTGCCCTGGCTGAGCTGGATTACGTTGGTGTTCTAGTGGGTAGGGCAGACCCTGGGCTGCAGAAGCTGGTGGAAGAACTCCAATGACATCTGGCAGTGACTGTTTCAGCACGCCTGCACCAGGTCACAACAGTGGCTGCCACCAATGTCTTAGTCCCTGGAGAGGTCTCACCTCTCACCAAGATGCACTCAGGGCCCATCTGGTGAGTCTCTTCACAAAGGCCTGTGCACCTTTCTTTCTGGTGATTTTAAGTTGCGTTCAAAATGGGTGAATTTGTGCCTGGGCCTTTTAAGAGCCAGCTTTTTTTTTTGTTTTCTTCTTATGTCTGATAGCTTTTCTGGGGGTATTCCCTGTTGTTGTTAGTAGCCAACTAGGCCAGATATTATGACACTTGTCTCGGTTGTGCGGGGTCCAAAAAATGCTTATAGTGGCAATGCTACCCCACTCAGATCCCCCACTCCTCCAGGCAAGGCTGCGTACCTTTGGATTGCTCCCAGGTGGCTGTGAAGCATTGTAGCTTGTGAAGGTGGTTATTTTTCTCTCCAGAAGGGAATTTCTGTCTCTTCCACCTCAGTCAGGACTGTTGCATGTTACAGGGGTTCCTCTGATCCAGTTTTCAGTTCTCTCTCAGGGGTAATTGTTCCAACATTAGTTGTAAGTCTGTTGTGTCTATGGGAGGAGGTGAGTTCAGAGTCTGCCTATGCCACCATCTTGACACCAATCCTGTGTTAATGCCAAGACTTTACCTAACATTTCTCTCTGTTAGCCCAGAGAGAATGTAAACTACATTCAGCTCTCTATTTGTAGTGTGAATTCTAGACACAACTACCAATGAATATTCTTTCCTCCTATGTTTATCCATAGAATTATTGGATGTATGAGTGTTTCCATTATACTTCCATTAACCTTCAAAATCAAAGAAGAAAGTGTTTCTCATTTAGAACCTTTATATAGGATCTAATCTTTAACAGGTTCAATCTTTAATATCAGGCTTTCATAGTCTATAAGGATCTAATGATTGAAATGTATGATTCTTATGTTCCTGTGACAAAGCAGACCAAGGTCATTTTTGTCCAAAGTCCAGTGTGGACTCAGTAAATTCCAGAGAAGCCTAGTAGAAATAAAACTTGATGGCTCTGCAGTTATCTTTGGATGAGCTTCAAACTGAGGCTATAGATCATTGTAAATGTCTAGGAGAGTTCAGTGTTGGTGAAGCCAAACCCAAAGCTTGTGAAGAGGTGAGGAGGCTGCCATGGGACCCTCTCAGCAAGTGTGGTCTTCTTGCTCAATAAATCTGCTTGTAGGCTCGTCTCCAGTGTGGGCTTTTTGGCAGGGTCTCTTCTCAAATCTGCAGGGTGAGCTCAATGTCTGGAGAAGCATCATTTGGTTTCTTTTCCTCTGACAACCTCCTGATAAATTCTTCCCCCAAATGGAAGACACTTGAGCAACTAAGCTTAAAGGATTATCTTTTTAGAATAGTGTAACCTTTGGATTGTCCAAGGCTAAATAAAGTGCAAACGTTTGTCTTTCACTTGGTGAACTCACAAACTGAATTTAAGCCCCAGCTAATTTATCAGGTCAACTGACAAAATGGTTTCCCACTGTGTAAGGATACAGTGTTGCACATGGAAAAGCTCATGCTTGGACTGGTATCTATGAACCCAAATAATCATGGTCTGCCTTAGAGGGTAGAGTACGTTTTGCTGCTTCAAAATTATGGATTACCTTTTGTTTCTGGTTTCCTAAAATCCCTAAGGATTAATTATGGACTGTGGATTAATTATTGTGCAGCCTATCATTTTGCCTATAAACGTCCAAATTCAGTATTTTGCCTCCAACATCAAGACATACTATTGTTATTCAGATTTGATTCCCAAGATTTGCATTGATTGTAGATTAGTTTATTCCTCCAAACTGGAACACACTATATCACTGTGTAAAGTAATGACTAGAACTAAAGTTTTTATAACAGATCCTATCTTTTCCAATTGTTAGTAAACTTGAAAATCAGGAAAGGACCAGAATAATTTACAAATGCTTTAAGGCAGCTATTTCTTGACTGGTTGCATGAAGTTACCACAGCTCCTAACATCTGTTCCTTTCAATATGTTAGCACATTGCACCATAATAAATCGTTAGGGTAGAAACTGGCCAGGGCACCGCATTTTGCCTTTCAAGTGGCTCCAGGATCCTGCAAGATTGAAGGATTCCAGCATTTAACAATAGCTGATGATAACTATGCTTTCAGAAATAAAGATTTCAAGATATCAGCTTAAGTAATAAGAGATACTCTTTTCTGGTTCAAAGAATGTGAAATATATCATGGTGTAAATGTTGAATGGATCAGAGTTGTCTTCATTTGAGTGGAAATTCAACACTAAATCCCTCAACAGATGTTAGTTCAGTGTTGGAGATTTGAATGATTCCGACCTGATTGTTACTTCCTTTAAGCCAGGGTTCCCACTGCTGTCAGATATGTTACCATCTCCTTTTCTTCTTAGGATGTTAGCTAAGATTTTAGTACACAGAACAGCTCCACGGTTCATCTTCTGTTTCCTTCTTCTACTCTGGATATCTAAAGAGGTAAATCCTTGGTATGATGCTTCCTTTTAAGAGACATATCTATAGTAGAGTGACAGAGGGCCAGACAAACATAGTGGATGAGATAATTTTTCCAAATAGGGTTAATAGGACTATATTTCTGGATGACCGGACATTTGATCCAGGCCTTGAAGGGTATGCAGTATTTTAAAAGGCATTTTGGGGAAAGTGGGCAGTGAGGAGATGGGAAAATGGATGGCAGGTTTTGATTAATGCCAGATAGCTCAATGTATGTGGATTATAGCGTGCATGTGTCTGAAACATAGAATATAAGGAAAACCTGAAAAGTCAGGTTGCAGTTAGAGCAAGGATGGCCTGGATGCCATGCTGAGGGCTTTGATTTCCAGCCTTTGAGAAATATGAGTCACTGGTAGTATTTGAAAAAAGGAGCAACATAAAACCAACTTGAATAGTCAGTAATAAGGCACTTACTGTGTGCAGGCACCGTTCTAGTGCTTCTCATATATGAATACATTGCATTTTCTCAATAATCCTGTGGAATGAATATAATTAATTACCCCCACTTAGATGGAAACACAGAGAATTTGAGCAATTTACTCAAGGTCGCATAGCTAGAAGTGGCAGAGCCAGAACTCACACCCAAGCAGCCTGGCTCCTGAGTCCAGGCTCTAAACTATTACAATATTTGGGAGCAGGACTGGCATCAAGAGAGTCCAGAGAGAATGAGAAGATCTTGCAATAACAGAAGGAGAGAAGAGGGGCTCAAACAAGCACAGCGGAGTGCAAGGGGCAGAAGTGGAGTTGACAAAAGGAACAGATGCAAAAGACTCTGCAGAGGAAACAATAACCTTTATCTTGGTACAGAAATAAGAGTTAATTATGCACGTGTCTTGGTTTCAAATCCCTCCCCCATTCTCTTAACCCCTCCCCCTTTACTACTCACCTTGTGTTTACCTACTTCACTCCATGCTCCAGATAAGGTCTCACTTGGGCAGAATCAAGGAAGGACAATACTTACCTCCTTCTAAACACATGACATTTGTGTCTCTGTCTCATTTTTCTGGAAGCTACATCACTTTGTTAAAACTACTAAGTCTACTCCCATGATAACTGTGACATGTCTAGAGAGATGCACTTGTCATTTTTTTAATCAAAGAAAAGACCTTATATTTATCCCAGAACTTTAATGTTTTCAGAAAAGACCTGAAGACCAGAATAGAACGAAAATGCCATCTTACTCAGTTTGGGAACTTTGCACTCTCAACTTTGGACTATCAATTTGCAATATATGGTTTATTAATCACTAAGAATAATCCCTCTTGTTTCCTTGCCAAGTCCTGCTTTCATAACACCCCTTGGCTAGAAAAAGCCTCTCTCAAACTAGAAATTTTTGTGACAGAGGTTTTTGCTAAGAACATTGAATGGTGATGTTAGTTGGAGTCTCAATTTATTAAATTCACCTTAGTAAAGGAATTGATCTCATTATAACAACATTGTTGATGGCATATCTTGGATTTATAAAGGCTCTTTCTACCTATTAACTCTTTGAGAACCACCAGGAAGACAGGAGACCAAATAATTTAAATAAATTTGACTCTAATAATTTCTGTACCTTTCTTGAGTCAGCCATGTAAAAAACAATAGTAAGTGCCATTATATTAATGTAGTTATTGCACAAGGAGCTGAAAAAGGGCTGTAGTTTACCAAGCTTGTAGAAGCACTAGTCTAAGAATGGTTTAAAGAATGTCTGGATGGGTACCCTGTCCTAGAAAGTTGAGAAGAAACCTTAGAATTGCATTTTGTGGCATGTGGCACTAGAGGGGCTTCCAGGAGGCTGATTCTAGTAGGAAGAAGTTACATTTGTTGAGTGTCTAATGATAGCCATGCCTATTCCAATGGTGTTAAGTGTAACCACACTGTAGGAGCTCGTATTTTTCACCTCAGAAAGAGCAATTTTCCATGGTCTCATACAACCAGTAAGTGATGAGGCAAAGTTATGATCCAGCTCTGCCTGATTCTGTAAATAAGCTTTTTGCATCAAGTGATTAAAGGTAGTAGTCACCTTTAGTAGCACAAACAGGGTCTTTAGCTGTGGAAGAGACATTATCAATCATTTCAACATCACTGCTTGTCAGTGATACAGAAACAAACTCAGCAGTCATCCAGAAGACCAGGGAAAACTAAAGGTCAGAGTTATAGGAATGTCTGTGTTTGGCTTGAATTCTCCCCAAATCCTGAAATCGTGCTGGTGGAACCCAGAGCGTAGCGGTAATTATGATCAATGGTAATTATGAAAAATGTAATAATCATGAAAACGATGAACTGATACTCCTTGGACTTCCCTGTACCTTTCACCCAATAACTCAAAGGGGGAAGTCACATAATCCATGATTTACAGAAATGTGACTTCAACATAATCAACACTTTTCTTGGGTTAGTAATATAAAAATAACTGTACAGGGGCAGGAAAATTCAGAGATGCTAGAAACAGGATATGGAATCATATATTTCAGATCCTTGCCAATTAGCCAATTATCTGGAATGGTTAATGTACTAGCTCAGAGTATCATGTAATGTATTACCATACCATATCTCTTTCAGTAATATCTATACCTCATGGCAGTGCTTTCTCATCTAGTCAGCTAAAAAATTCATTTTGCTTTTCTTCACAAAGGGAGAGGTTGAACAGAGAGGAGAAAAATTCCTATGAGCAAAAAGCAAGCAATTTTCAGTATCTCTTGACTGTTTACCTTCACAGTGCCTTCTATTCTGCTCACCCAAAGTTTCATATTACTTCAGGGATAGGATGAAGGTTAAGCTAATGTTGGTAATGTTTTGGCTTTACTGAGGTAGAAAAAGAGACAGAAGTTGCTCACCCAAGAGCATCACATGGAACTAAGGTCCAGCCAAGAATAGAATGGTGATATCCAGCGACTTCCACCCTGTTGGCTGTGCTTACACAATGCGCTAATTATGCAGAACAAATTTGTTTCTTTAGCTTTGATGCCCATTTTCTTCTCTTAAGAATATTTACATGAAAACATCTTTGTTTCTTAAGAGTTTGTTTTTCCTCCTATTTTTGAGGGCTAGCCTCTCTTTGAAAACAGTGACTTTTGTCTCCAAGCCCTGAAGGATGGATCCATACTGTTCTGCTTGAAACAACACAGGCCAGTTCCTCAGGAAACATGTAACTTCACAGTTAACACCAACTGAAACCTCTGAGTTAAAATAGAGATGCTTTTAGTGTAACTGGAACCTATGATATGCATGAACAATAATTTTGTTGACAAATTCTGCATTAATGAGTTGGACTTTCTCAACTTCTTTCCAAAGGGCCACTCTTAGCCCTTTTAACTTAGGGTGATGGTTGTGAAAAGATCTAAAAAGACTTCTTAAAAGATCTTGCATCCTGACAAATTATTTAAGAAGTCTTAATAATATTAACCATAATTATAGCTAAATTCTGAGCCTTCAATTTAAGGTATGCATTGTGCTAAGCTCTTGGCAAGCATTAAAACACTGAAGTTGAATCATTAGTTACTATAGTAGTTGCAGGTAGGTGTTTTTATTTCTGCATTTTACAGATGAAGAACTGGAGTAGGAGAGAATCTATATAGCTCACCCACCCAAAGACATGTGGGCAATAAAATGGCAGAGCTGTGATCTGAACTCAGGGAATCTGTCACTATTGGCAGTAGTCATCATTAGCTGCTAAGCTATACTACCTCCCAATCTTGATCCCACTGGTTATTCATTCATAAAAGTCAAATTAAAAAAAAAATTGGGGTCAGCCTGGTGGCATAGTGGTTAAGTTCCTATGCTCCACTTCGGTGGCCCAGTGTTCGTGAGTTTGGCTCCTGGGCACAGATCTACACACCGCTCATCAAGCCATGCTCTGGCAGCATCCCACATACAAAATAGAGGAAGATTGGCACAGATGTTCGCTCAGCGACGATCTTTCTCAAGCAGAAAGAAGAGGATCAGCAACAGATGTTAGCTCAGGGTCAATCTTGCTCACCAAAAAAAAAAAATCCAAAAAAACAAAAAAAAAAATTGATAATTAAGGACCCAGAGAGTAAGAAATTCCATTGGTAAGCAGAAGTTTCCCACAATGGACTTTTTTTTCTCACTATGTCAATTCTAAAGTAAATAAGAATCTAATTTTTTTTTTCCTTTGGCTGCTTCTTCATTTAAGGGCACAGGAGTGAACTCTAGAACAACATTTATTTTTATAGTAAATTCAATGATATCAATCCTCCATTGAATGGCAGTTATAGGACTGGAGGTGACATTGGTCAACTCCTAGGAAACAGATCTGCTCTCACTTGTTTCCTACTCCCTCTACTTCACTGACTTATTTTCAGCTGTTTATTGCACAAGCTTCCTTCAATGAGGAGAAAGAATCAAGAACTGGTAGATGAGGAAGAGGCCTTCTAGAAGAAATTTGTGTATGGGATTCAATAGAGAGACAACATCCTCTGATGTCCTCTTAAGGAACAGCATCCTTTTCCTGCAAAAGAAATAGTTCTCTCTTCAGAAAGCTGCCTCAAGGAGAAAGTGTTCTTGAGTTCAAGTGGGCTGTCTCATTAGGGGTGTGTTTCTGTATATATATATATATATTTTGTGATGTAGGAGTCCTTTCAAAATGGAAAACTAACTTGAACTTGCAATTAACTGAAACAATAAACTGATGTAAACAATATTAACCTTTTTGACTGTTTTTTCTTGGGAAGAACAGAATGATACTCTCTTGTAGTTTATATTTTTCCCTGAAAAATGCCTCAGGATTAGTCATAGGCATATCCCTCACGTCTTTACAAACATCGTTTTCAACTTGGCTGGATTAGATTTGGTCTTTTTCCTCATTGTCTCCACCATTTCAAAGAACACCATATATTTTAACTTTTGCGAAAACTCCCCTTAATGAGAACAAAAGTAATAATTAATGGTCTTAATAGCTTTGCTGCTAAGAGTCCCTGTGGCTCTGTCCTGCTTATATATCTGCAAGGACAGGCTCTGCATACCAATAAGCCTTTCAACACCGTTTCTATTTTCCCTTCTCCATGTACCTTATATCCAGTTCAGGCTTATTAACGTCCAATAGCAAGGCTTAAAATTTTTTTTTCATTATGATGATAGAAAATCGATGGATCTAGTATGTCTCCTTAATGCAAAACATACTTTTGGGCAAGAGGCATTTCAATGGGATACTTTACATCAGGATTTTGGTCTTCATATTGGTCTTGAGATGGCTGGACCAGTGTGTGTGTGTGTATAAGTGTGCGGGAGTGTGCTGGCTTAGAAAGTACCTGAGCACCCACGTATTTAAGGAGGTCCTCAGTCTCAGGGTTGTGCAAGTGCAGGGTTGGCACCTGAGAGTGAGGGCCTCCTTAAATATCGGCCCTTGGTGTCTTTCTTATCATCCTAGTCCTGGCCTTGCTGTGGATTCTCTGATAGGAAGGGGTGAGGGTGGAGGAATTGCTGGCTTAGTTTCCTGTCTCCCTGTGGACAGCGAGACTTGTGACACCACACCAGGGTAAGGTCTGTGAGCTGTGCTCGATGTGGCAGGGCTCTTGCCTCTCCCAAGATATTTAAAACGAAAGTAGCCAAAGCAGAGCTGCAAAATTTGTGGTGAGTTTAAAATGCTTACATTTTAACTCATTGGTGCTTGAAATCTACCCCAAAATATATTGTATTATAATTATGTTATTCAAAATTAATTTTATGACATAAAAATATGAATTTATTGTACACTCTGGGTGGTACGGTTTATTGTTGGGATTCATGTGTAAAGCTGTCAGATGCAAGTATTCTTTCAAACCTGCCAGTGTATCTTTCTGGCTGTGGCATCCAGTTGTTGGTTGATAAGGCCAAGAGTCTATGTTTGAGACCCTCCGTCTATGAGTGGCTTGAGGCAAGTGGCCCATCAGCCTGTTTCCTCCTCTGTATAGGTCCCACATTGGAGGATGTAACTGGTAAACAGCTACGGGCAAAGTCAGTGTTGAGAGCCAAACACCCAATCCCAACAACCTCTGTGGCTCTGTGGAGAAGCAAAGCCATGGGTGACTCCTTAGAAGCAGCAGCAGAAGGAAACTCCAAATAAAGTTTAATTTCAAGATGAAAAGGAGAGGTTGGTCAAGACATTCACTCCAGGAAATGGGGACCTTCAGTCAGTCAGTGGTTCTCCACCAGCTCTGCATTAGAACCTCCTGGGAAGATTTAAAAATTATTAATGCCCAGGAGTCTTCTCAGACCCATGAAATCAGACTCTCTGAGATGAGTTGGACATTTTTACAAAACTTTCCAGGTGATTCTAACATGCAGCTGGGGTTGTCAGGTATCCTATGAGTAGCTAGTGGAGGTTGACCAGGTACCATTGCCAGTTCTTTCTGTTAGAAATCTGTGTGACCTCTGTTTGGTAGAGATAGGAGGAAAGGCTCTAAAAGGCACGGAGTATGGAGAATTCCCAGAAAAGGTGCCAGTTCCTGGTTCATAATGCCTGGGGAGGTGGGAGCAATTGCTTGGGAGTAAATGAGAAACCCGTTAATCCTATCAATGAGAAATGGATAGAGAAATGAAACCGTATTCTCTAGTTTCATTTCAGATCCCTTAACTTCTTTCCTACAGCTGCAATCATTTCTGAACCTTGTGCCCTAAAGATGTGTGAGGGCAGAGAACAGCTAATGAAGTTCTTCTTCCTGATAATCCAAGGCAGCTTTAATGATTTTACTTCCATCCAAGGCCTAGTGGCTGAAAGGATGCTGGTCCTCAAATGAGAAAGATCAAACTGACTGGAGATAAGGTTGCATATTTCCGTGGTTTAAAACTTCAACGCATTTCTCTAGCTCAGGTGATGCCAAAAACAAAGTCAAAAAACAAACCAGAGGATTACGTAAACTATTCTGGAAACCCAGGAAGCATTTAGGTTGTATCTGAAAAAAAAAATGGAAAAAGTTTCCAAACATAATTGGAAACTTTGCTCATTGGTTTTCTCAGATTCTCAGGGGACTGAATTCAAATGTCTAGGGCAAGTCTGTGATTAATATAAATGTTAGGAGAAGGCCTGTTGTAAGATGCTAAACTTCTAGAGCTGTGGCCAACAATGGCAACCTAGGTGTTTTGTATTTTAAAATACTGTGTAGGTGTGTTTAAAACCAGCCAAAGAAAACCCTTCCCCAGGCACAAAGGCTAGAAAGCAGCTAGTCAGAGTCCTCTCACTCAGATGCATAGACGTATTTCCTCCTTCCAAAGAATTTTATTCTACATTAGACATTATTTTTTTCCAGAAAAATATTGGTCTTGGTAGGCTTTTGTGCTGCAGAAAAGCAATTCTTCATGTGTATAAGATGAACGTATGGAGGAACTTAGTGGAAAGAACACAAACATGATGAATACCTGATTTCATTTCTCACTGGGCCACGTACCAACTGTGGCTGTGGGCAAGTTACTGATCCTCTCACTTCTAAGATGTAGATAAAGAAGAACTTTCTGGCACATGTTAGTCAACTAACACAAGCTATTTCTTTTTTCCCTCTACCATTAAACGAGACAAATGTAAAATGTTTAACAGAGGACCCAGCACACAGTAGGGCTCAATAAATGTCAGCTATTATTGTGTTTAGTCATCAAAAGCATTGCCTACTGTGTAATATATGCTGAAAATTTCTTTCCACAAATGAATAAATAACAGTACCATAATATCTAATTCTTATATAATACTATGTGCTAGACACTATTCTAACTGCTCAACTTATGTTAACTAATTCGATCTTGTTAATAACTCTATGACATAGGTGATATGGTTAAAGCATTTTATAGCTGAAGACACAGGGACAACAAAGGCTCAAATAGAATTGTCCAAGGAAGGATCTCTGCTGTTGTGCCTACATGTACCAGGTATATTTTTATGCTTGTCTTCTGGAGACAACAAACTCGTACTGGCTGACACAATGGGAGGAGTTCACAGGGGAGATTCAAACCAAAGTGTAGAGAAAAGAGGCACCAGCGTGGGTGGCAAGATTCATTCAAGGCCTCAAAGTTGTAGATAGGGGCTTGACATACCTGGTCTGGGAGACTTGTTCTAAGAATCTTCTAGAGTGATTAGTAGACATTTGATCCTGTCCAAAACATCTGTAAAACACTTGGTCCATGCCAAAAGGTCCTTGATATCTGGTCCTGTCCAAAACCATTTGGCGTGGACCAAATATGCTTATGGACGTTCTGTACAGGACCAAATGCCAAGGACCTTTTGTGGTGGACCGAATATCTGATGGGCATTTTGGACAGGATCGAATGTCCTGCAAGGTCTAGACTTTCTACCGAGGCTTTTTTTTTTCTCCTTCCTCACACAAGTATTTAAGACTTGCCACAAATCTAAATCAAGTCAACAAGCAACAGAAGAACTATTTGCAGTGCTTGGCATGCCCTCACATGGAGGCTGTCAAGTTTTCCCCGGGTCAATATACTTCTGTTGGCCAGTTGTCTCCATCCCGGCAGCTCCTTGCATGGTAACTTGGTGATAGGCCATTTGTTGGCTACTTGGCCCCGTCCAGGTGGACCTGGCCTTCAGCTACACCTCTGTGAGGTCAGAATCCTTGTTTTGTGAAGAGCAAAGGACTCCTGTGTAAGGGCACTCAGAGTAAATGAATACCCATGTCATGTACTGACTGTGAAGTGTGAAGAACCTTGATGTGATAGAAATAGTTATTGTCTTTTAAAAAAGTTCATTCTTTACTGCTCCCACGAGCTATCTATTTTGACTGTGTGCTTCTCATTATCAGTAAATGGAAATGCTGTGGGTAGATTTGGGTCATTATGGAAAAAAATCATAGTTGTCATTGCCTTCTGTTATCTAGTCTTCATTATACAGATCTAAACCCTTACCTTTTTCCTCCCCAGTAAAATGCTTCATGCATGTGTGTGTATTTATTTTAAGCCTCAGCCAATAAAGACGAAGTTTGAGGAGGAAACCCCATAGATTTAAAGTTCCAACTGTGAGAAAAGGAAAAAGGTCACTTTGATTACGACATCATGTGCGGTAAATGGAAAGTTCTGAATTTTTCATAAATCATCACTCATCATAAGAAACATCACTGTTCTTTTGTTCCTTTCTGCCCTAATCTAGGGAATAACAGCTTCTCAGTTTGTTCATTTCTTTATCAATGGCAGATGCATTCTCCCTCTTCCTTTGGAAATAGCATTTTGATTCAAAAGTCAGTTGTTTCAATTACATTTTCTTAATGAGATGAGTCATAAGGAGGGGAACTGACGCGTTTTTAATTTTTTTTTCAAAAGCAAACACTTTGAGGCAGCCTGTGGGGCATTCGCAGCCCACATGTAACTCATTAAAGGTTCATTAAGGGACTCTTAAATGGAATTTGTTTGTACGACCAGTGTTTATATTTCTCTTGTTGATGATTTATCACTGAAGCTACAGTAGCACTCCCCATAAGACATATGCAGCCTGTGGATTGTGACTCAGACTTGCCCATGTTTCTTTGTGTCCTGGTTTTCAGGTCACCTGGATGTGGACCATCCAATTTGCTTGGAAGTTTCCTGGCTGCCATTCCAGAAGGAAATGTCCTTGTAAAGGCAGATTCTGTAATATAAGCGGTTTCCAGCATGAAGATTTAAGAGCAAATTAGTGGCTTACTCACTTTGCCTGAATAAGGGAACTAAAATGTCATCATATTTTTTCATATGATGCACTTAGCAGATTTGGGAAACCCTGGCAGTTCCTAAGTTTGAAAACTGGAAAAACGCAATGTGCATTGCACCATTGCCGTTTCTTAAGCACTTTCATGCACATAATTTCTGGACCCTCAAAACAGCTCTGTGAGACAAGAAGAGTGGGGACTATTATTTCTTTATATAAATGTGCCAATGAGGTGCCCGAAGGTTGGGAGGCTGGACTTTCGTTCACTTAGTAGCTGCAGAACTTCTAAATGGCTTGAAGCAGAGTTCGGAAAAAACTCTTGACTTCAAGTCTTGTTCTTTCCCCATTTTCTCATTTTTGTTTAATATTTTATGTCCTCCTGATCACAGCTACTAATTTTAGAATTTAAAATTGCACTAGGAAATGATGCTCTCGTGAGGATGCTCTTTGATTCTCAAAGAGGGGGAAACTCTGTTTCCTTTTGTTGCCATGTGAAGGGTTCTCCATTAGAGCAACAATCCTGGCTTAATACTTTGGCTCTTACTATAAAAATTCATCTCGTGAATATTAGGAAAGTCACTGGGCATGCTCGTGTCATTTTTTTTTATCAGTATTAAAGCTGACAATTTGATATCAATGCCCTAGCCCCAGTATTTACACTCCATGGTTCTTAATTTAGTGGGGGAATTTATGGTGCCTGATTTTTATTAGAACTCCTATCTCCACCCCATGAAACTGACCCACAAAACTGCAGCAAAACAGGTTTTTCCCCTTAATCAAATTCTTGGCTTGTTATCTGTTTGCTTTTCAGATTTTTGGTTCAGGTGGTCGGGGAAGTGTGATAAAACTAAGATGACTTTAAAATCTGTCATTGATATGCTAGGTTGTAACCAACCCAGGGATTTTTTGGCAGGGGATAGGGACAATGTCTCATTCTTCTTTGTAGCTTCCTGGACATGGTTTAGTCCTCACTGTTTAGTAAGTTGAGTTAAACTGAACAAGAGATGTAGTTATTGCTATGACCACCTATCTTTGGGTGTAACTATTCTAACTGAAAATTATACTATCTGCCCTTTTATACTACTTAAAGGAATTTTATCTCTCTATATTTTTTTCTGACTACATAAGTTAGAGCTGCTTGTTGCAACATGCAAAATATCAAAGAGTATGACAAAAGAAAATTATCAACAGACATCAGAACCAGCCCATGAATTGAATTCTCTTTGCCATTCTTCCCTTAAACCATGAATATACTGGCTTTGGAAAGAAGATATGGTTGAAGAAACCCTCAGTGAAGTTTTTCAAATTACTTTCAATGTTATTTTTTAATTTTTCAATTTTGTTTATCCATTCATCCAACAATGGACACTTTTGGCTATTGTGGATAATGCTGCTATGAACATGAATGTACAAATATCTTTTAGAGACCCTCTTTTCAATTTTTTTCGAGGTATACTCAGAAGTGAAATTGCTAGATCATATGGTAATCCTATTTTTAATTTTTTGAGGAACTGCCATACTGTTTTCCACAGTGGTATACCATTTTGCATTCCCACCAACAGTGCACAAGAGTTCCAATTTCTCCACATCTTTGCCAACATTTGTTATTTTCTGTTTTTTGTCTTGATAGTTGCCATCCTAATGAGTGTGAGGTGGTATCTCATTGTGGTTGTGATTTCCATTTCCCTAATGATCACTGATGTTGAGCATCTTTTCATGTGCTTATCAGCCATTTGGATATCTTCTTTGGAGAAATGTGGATTTGAGTCCTTTGCCACTTTTTAATTTGTTTGTTTGTTTTTTGTTGTTCTTGAGTTGTAGGAGTTCTCTACATATTCTGGATATTAACCCCTTACCGGATATATCATTTGCAAATATTTTCTCCCATTCATTGGGTTGCCTTCTCACTCTATTGTTTCCTTTGTTGAATAAAAGTTTTTAAGTTCATTGTAGTCCCATTTGTCTATTTTTGCTTTTATCGCTTGTGCTTTTGCTGTCATATCAAAGAAACCATTGCCAAATCCATTTTCATGAAGTTTTCTCTCTATGTTTTCCTCTAAGAGTTTTATAGTGTTAGCTCATATGGTTAGGTCTTTCATCCATTTTAAGTTAATTTTTGTACATGGTATAAAGTAAGGGTCCAGCTTCATTCTTTTGCATGTTGGCATCCAGTTTTCCCAACACCATTTGTTGAAAAGACTGTCCTTTCCCCACTGAATAGTCTTGGCATCTTTGTGAACAGTCAATTTACCACATATGCAAGGGTTTATTTCTGGGCTCTCTATTCCATTCCATTGCCCTATATATCTGTCTTTATGCTAGTACCATACTGTTTTCTGTGCTGTAGCTTTGTGATAAGTTTTGAAATCAGGAATTGTGAGCCCTCCAACTTCATTTTTCTTTTTTAAGACTGTTTTAGCTTAACACTATTTTTGAAGCAAATTTATAGTGTTTATATCATGGTGATTTTTCTGCCCTACTCAACAAATACAGTTTCCACTGAAATGGCTTTTCTGACAATAAATAAATACAAATCTATTGGCTATTTTAGGCACATTGCTTCTTTGAAATTATTTGCCTGTCCTCATGGCTTATTGGAAAGAATATTGCATTAGGAGTCAGACCCGGTGTTCAGGACTGAGTCTGCTACCAATAAGCAATTGTGTCTTCAGACAAATCACTTAACTTGATAAAGCTTTTAGTTTCCCCCTCCATAAAACCTGAAGGTTTGGCAAGTTGAGCCTTATGCTTTCTTTCAGCTCTCAAAGTCCAAGTCTTTAGAAAGCAGATAAGCATTCAGATATTTACTGAAGGATTGCTCCTTTTGATTTAATATAAATGCTCTATTCTTGTTAAATGTTTCCACTTGTTTATCATGGCACATGCACAATGATTGGCACACACATGTATATGTGATCAATGAAATTATTTCCTCTAACAAGCATAACTGTGAATCTCAAATATGGAACCCACCGGGCTCCTAAGGAGCAAAAACAAAATAACTGTATTCTTTCTCACCAATTCTCATTAAACTTCATTATGGAATAGCTCTTTCTCACTTTGGATAAAGCCTTGGGCATCTTGGTAGATCTTGTCTCTCCTAGATAATTAAAAGTCCAATCCAGTTGAAAAATCACACGATGCTATCTTTTCAATTCTACTTTAGAACTTCTCCTCTCTTCTGGCTCAGGCTAGCCTCCGACTCAGATGCCTGTAGTGGGTGTAGTGGAAGGAATGCTGACATTGTCATTGGCTGTTTCTCTCTTTCCAGTCTCCACCCCCTTCCCCACTCACTAGCTGCTGTTTGGAGCCTTGGAGGAAGAGGGATTAGAAGGAAATGCAAGGAAGGCTTTACTTTCCTGGTAGAATTGTAATCTGGTGTTGGTTCCATCCAGTGTGGTAGCTTCCGAATACTGATTCTTTTTCTTGTTCCATGCATCCCTACTATCCCTGCTAACTTCGAAAGTTCAGTTCATTCCCTCACAGCCCCATCTTCTCACCTTTAGACAGGTGGGAATCAGGTAGCCATCCTCTCATCTCCCCAACTCTAGAGGGTACAGTTAGGCTATCCATAGAGTCTCTTAAAAGAAACTCTCCTCAACTGGTTTACAGGAGAGGGAAAACAAGCAGAGCAAATCAGAGTGCTGTCTGCAAAAGTCCTCATGACCGATTCTTCAAAAACCCAGGGAATGCCCTTGTTTTCTGCTATGCAGCCTGGAAGGAAGTGAAGGGGCCATGCCTGCAAAGCTGTTTCATCATCTCTTGACCTGTCCCTCCTGGGTGCTCCAGACTCCTGCTATTCAAAGTGTAGTCCTTGGACCACGGGCCTTGGCTTCACCTGGGAGCTTATTAGACATGCAAATGTTGAACACCACCCCCTACCTACAGAATCTGCATTGCAACAAGATACTCAGGTGATTTTTATGCATATTAAAATTTGGGAGGCAATGACCAAGAACTTAGAATGGATGGTGCCTACAAGTGTGCTTAGGAGCCTCTGCTGAGCCCAGGAAAATCACATTGAGGACCCTGGTACAAATACATGCATCATAAGGTTCTAAATCATGAAGTAGTGAGACAGGAAATGAATGAAAAATGAATGAAAAGAAAAGACGAGGTGGCACATTTTCAACACTAATTAGGTCACATGGAATAAGTTTTAGGGTTGGCATAAGCTGCGTCTGATGCCATCACATTGGCATGTGTAGGAGGCTTATTTTCAGCTGTGTCTTGGTTACACGTTGTTTTTTTCCTTCTTTTCTTAATTGCTTTTCCTACCATGTCTTAATCTTCACCCTCCTAAACCCCTGATGCTAAGTCAGCAGTTTGAGCTCTTGATTTGTTTAGTTCATATGATTCAGGGATTTCTTTTTGTAAACTTGGTAAACTTTTCCATATTTCCAGTTACATTGTTAGTGGGTTTGGAGGATTTTTTCCATTTATAGAACCCTTGTTGAAGTTATTCAATCTTGGAACTGTTAACTATTCAGTTATTTGTCATAAAAATATGGAGTGTGTATGTGTGTGTTTAATGAGAGTCAGTTAAAATAATTAGAAAGAAATTCCCTGAATTAGAATTTTTGTTGTGAGGCTAAATAAACTGCAATTTGTCGTTTTGTCAGTAGGCCAGCATGCACTACTTACACATTAAAAACATACACATTTCAACATTTTTGTTTCCTTTAATTTTAACTGACTTATCTGAAAAGCTCTGGGCTGGACTTAATTTTTGTCTGCCAGCTGTTACCGCTGGATTTTAGACCATTCTGTTTGGCTCAGGCACACGGAGCACAGTTAATTTCCCCACCACTAGTCTGAATGCAACTATTTATACTACATTTTGTCAAGTTAAACTTATTTTGATATATTAACTTCTTCTTCCTCTGGCAAATAAAACCTTTCCCTTTACTTGGAATTTTTAATAGCTGAGAAAGTTTAAGGTAAGCAAACAAGGATGTTTTTTCTTCCATTCTTTATATTTCCCTGTTGTACATCCACTTACTTGCCCCTCCAACGTCTCGAACATTTAAACATGCTGATTTTCACCTTGTTTCTCTTACTGTACCTTCTCCCATTGCAGGGTAACCTAAGGCAGAATTATGCAATTGGTCTTTGGTAATGCAGCCTTTTAAAAACACTAAGCTTTTTATTTTGGAACAATTTTAGATTTACAGAAAATTGGCAGAGTTCCCATGTGTGCTTCACCCGGTTTTTCCTATTGTTGACAGTTGACATTGCTGTGATATAGTTATCGCAACTAGCTAATCGACACTGGTACATAACTGTTAACTGAACTCTGTACTTTATTTGGATTTCGCTAGTTTTTCCGCTAATGTCTCTTTTCTCTCTCGGCATCCCATTCAGGGTATCTTATTGCATTTAGTTGTTGTCTCTCTTAGTCTATGGCAGTTTCTCTGTCTTTCCTTATTTTTCATGACCTTGTCAGTTCAGGGATTTTGTAGAATGTCCTTGGACTTGGGTGTGTCTGATGTTTTTCTCATGGTTAGATGGGGGTTATGAGGTTTTGAGAGTAATACTACAAAAGTGAAATATGCTTCTCGTTGCATCTTACTGGGGTGCCTGATATTGGCTTCATCATCATTGGGGAAGTTAACCTTGACCATCTGCCTCAGGTCCTATCTGCCAGGCAGCCTCTCATGTTTAATCTTCACTCTCTATAGCCCACTGTCTACACCATGACCTCCTCCTTCTTACTCAAGGCAGAGAATGATTCTCTTTCTCAACCTAATATAGTTCTCTCAGAAAAACATTTGAGAGAATTATACACAACTGAGAAAGTATTTAAATATTGTTTACTCTCCAGGGATGCTCAGATCCCCAGCTTTATCTCTAATTATGGAATCATGAGAGAGAGAATGCTTTGTTTCCTCTTAAAGTTATTTTGGCCATTAAGAAGTCTGAGAGGCAGCTTGGCAAGGGTTTAATATTTTCCTGGGCCATCAGGCAGGCCCAGGGGAGGATTGTGTTCTCTTTCCAGAACCTTTGACACAGTTCTAGTTAATCTTCTGCCTTCCCTTCTAGGCAGTAAGTCCTAGATAGTCTTTAAAAAAAAGTAGTAAACCATGGCCCGGGGCTAGGTCTAAGTGAGGTCAGCTTTCCATGTGAGAGAGGAACAGGCTAGGGTGTGTGGGTGCAGGGTTAGGTTTCCCAGCAGGACAACTGTGTAATGCAGACTTGACTTTGCATGTGGCTGTTTTCCTGAGATAGTTTCTTTCTTTCTTTCTTCCTCCCTCCCACCCTCTCTCTCTCTTTTTCTTTCTCTCTCTCTTTCTTTCTTCCTTCCTTCCTTCCTTCCTTCCTTCCTCTCTTTCTTCCTTCCTTCCTTCCTTCCTTCCTTCCTTCCTTCCTTCCTTCCTTCCTTCCTTCCTTCCTTCCTTCCTTCCTTCCTTCCTTCCTTTCTTTCTTTCTTTCTTTCTTTCTTTCTTTCTTTCTTTCTTTCTTTCTTTCTTTCTTTCTTTCTTTCTTTCTTTCTTTCTTTCTTTCCTTCTCTCTCTCTCTCTCTTTCTTTCTTTCTCTCTCTCTCTTTCTCTCTTCCTTCCTTGCTTCCTTCCTTTCTCCCTCTTTCTTTCTTTCTTTGTCCCTCCCTCCCTTCCTTTCTTCCTTCCTTCTGCCTTTCTGTCTTTCTCCTTCTCCTCTCTCTCTCTTTTTTTTTTTTGTTTAACAGGTTTTCTTTTCTATTCTTCTTTGTGTCTCTCTTTGTGTCTGCCTCCCATCTGTTTTGTGTGCAACTGTAGCAGATACCTGGCACCCCATATATGTCCCTGCAACCATTCCAGAGGTCACCTGCCAGGAATACCTGTACACTTAGGTGGCTCTGTGCATCTCTCTACCTGAGGTGGTCTCTGGAGGATGGAGTAAGCCAGAAGGTGAGGTAGTTAAGGCTCCATAAATGACCCTTATCCAAAAAGGGATGAGAGTTGGTAGATAATTACCCGAGCTTCTTTGCCCATTGGATGGGACAATTCTGTGCAGGGGTCTACACCAACACTGCCCAGTAGAACTTTCTGTGATGGTGGAAATGTTCTATCATCTGCCCTGTTCAGTATGGCAGCCATTAGCCACATGAGGCTGTTGAGCTCTTGAAATGTGGCTAGTGAGAATAAGAAACTGAATTTTAAATTTTAGTTAATTTAAATTCAAATTTAAATAGCCACACATGGCTAGTGGCTACCATGTTTGGTGGTGCTGGCACACAGTCTCTCAGAGGGTCCTGGGCATGATTGAGTGTTAGTTGTCCATTGTGGTCATTCACCTACTAATATACCCCTTATTGATTTTCCTCCTTTCCTATCTCATGTCCCCACTCCTCCGTGCTTCTTGGGATTACCTCCTGTGATGGTTGGTTTTGTGTGTTAACTTGACTGGGGCTAACGGATGCCCGGAGATCTGGTGAAACATTACTTCTGGGTGTGTTAGTGAGGGTGTTTCTGAAAGAGATTAGCCTTTGAATTGGTAGCTTGAGTAAAGAAGATCGCTCTCACAAATGCAGGTGGGCATCATCCAATTTGTTGAGCACCTGAATAGAACTGAAAGGTGGAGGAAGGGAGAATTTGTTTGCTGCTTGAGCTAGGACACCCATCTTCTCCTGTCCTTGGACATCAGCGCTCCCTTCTTGGCCCTTCAGACTCGTATTGGAACCTATACCATTGGCTCCCCTGGTTCTCAGGCCTTCAGTTTGGACTAGAACTACACCACTAGCTTTCCTGGACCTAGAGCTTGCAGATGGCAGATCATCAGACTTTTCAGTGTCTGCAGGCACATGAGCTAATCTCTCATAATATAATAAAATTCTTTCTATGTATCTATATATATCCTATTGGTTCTGTTTCTCTGAAGAACCCTGACTAGTACAGGTCCACCCAAAACTGCTGGCTTAAAAATCCTTTTCTTAGGGACTACTTTGAGGGGATCTCAATCTAAGAAGCATTTTCACTCAGCCCCTCCAAGTCCCACTCTGTCTGTCTACCAATATCTCTGAGCTTCTTCATGTACCTCTGCCTCTGCGTTCCTGCAACCCAGTGAGTCTAATTGTACTAGGATGCCATGTGGCACCTTCCCTATGCACAACACAGGCATAAATAAAGTGCTGTGATGAGTGGAAACAAGTCTTAAATATTTGCTTACCTTCCCAAAAGCCACTTTCTGAGACTCTGGTGTGTACGACAGAGGAAATACAAAAGAAATATTTTTCTTTATTCCTTCTGACTTTGTTTTATTACCACAGAAATGCATAGAAATAAGATAATTTATGCCCTTGGGTTTTTGCTGTAGATCAGATTCATCTCTTATAGAAAAATAAAAACACAAAGTGAAATAGAAATGACTATTGCATATTCAAAGGAAGATATTTTTCAAAAGACTAAAACAGATTACTTGTTAAGAAAGACATATTGCCTTGTTCAAACCATCCATTTCTCAGCTCCCTACTTGCTTAGGATTGATGTTTGCTATAGAGGATATCCCCCCAAGTAAGAGGAGTGCAGGCAAAGGCACAGGTGTGGAGACCATGGACATCAAACACACCTGGTGCTCCTCCCCCTACACCTCTTGGTGCTTCTGCAATCTCATCGCACAGGTAGTCCTGCTCAGCCTCTACTCTCTTGTCTGTCTGTTGATTATTTCTATTAATTTGCAGCAGATTTTCTAAGAGTGAGAATTTCTAAGACAAAGTCTACTATTACAATCCTGTGACCAGCCAGGAAGCTTCGATGATGGGATGAAGACTCCTGAATTAAGTACAGGTGATGCTTGACCAGCCAAGAAAAAAGCCACTTTGCCTTCGGGAAGCAATATGCTGTTTGTCACTGTAGGATGCTAACATTAAAATGAATGTAAAAATACGTTGCTTTTGAATATGTTTGGAATTTCCTGCTATCCATCTTACATAATTTTTTCTGTTACATTTATTCTTTATTTCTTCTAATCCTAGAATTGGAAAAGAGGAAGCGAAAGTAACATTATTCCCGGATGACATGATTGTGTATGTAGACAATCTTAAAGAATGTACAAACTGTTAGAATTCACAAGTGAGTTTAACAAGACTGCTCAATTATATTTCTATACATCAGCAACAAAGAGAAATTAAAGAAGACTTTATAAATGGACAGGTGTTAACTGGAAGACTCAGCATTATGAGGGCACTAGTTATCTCCAAATTGATTCTTTGATTTTCTTTTGTTGTTGTTGTTTATTTTGCTGGGGAAGAGTTGCCCTGAGCTAACATCTGTTCCCAATCTTCATCTTTTTTTTATGCGAGCCACCGCCACAGCATGACCACTGACAGATAAGTCGTGTGGTTGCATGCTTGGGAACTGAACCCGGGCTGCCAAAGTGGAGCGTGCCGAACTTTAATCATTAGGCCACCAAGGCTTGCCCCTAAATTGATTCTTATATTAATGCAATTCTATTCTAAATCCAAGTAGGTGTTTTTTTTTGTGTGTGTGTGTAACTCGACAAGCTGATTACAAAATTTGTTTGGAAATGCAAAGGGCCAAGAGCACACAAGGCGGTCTTGAAGAAGAATAATAAAACTGGAGCACTTAAATTTAAGCTAGGGAAATTAAAGCCATGGTGTTCGATTCAATAAGAGACAATCTGACCAATAGAAGGAAAGACAGTGCAGAAACAGACCGTGATGTATACTTTCATCTGATTTATGGCAAATTCAACACCACAGTGCAGCAAGAAAAGGATGAGTCAATTGGATATTGATATGGAAAAGCAATGTATCTTGACCTCTACCTCCCACCATACAAAAAGTAAACTCCAGATGGCTTGTAGATCTAAGTGTGAAAGACAAAACAATCAAGCTTTTAGGGAAAACAAAACATTTTCATGATCTTGGCATTGGTAAACATTTCTTTGAAAAAAATCCAAAAAGTAGCCACCATCAAATAAAAACTGATAAATTGGACCATATTAAAATCATAAACTTCTGTTTACAAAGGTCATCATTGAAAGAATAAATATTCAACCCACAAAGTGGGAAAGGATATTTGCAATACATGTATTCAGAATATATAAAGAATGCAACAAATAATAAAGAAAAACAGAGACAACCAGTAGAAAAATGGATAGGAGACATCACAAAAGAGGATATCGGAATGGCCAAGTATATGAGAAGGTGTTCAACCTCATTAATTTTTGAGGAAATGCAAAATAAAAGTCACAATGAGATGCTACAGCACACCTATCAAAATAGCTAAAATGAACAAAGA
Source organism: Diceros bicornis minor (assembly GCF_020826845.1). Classification (NCBI taxonomy): domain Eukaryota; kingdom Metazoa; phylum Chordata; class Mammalia; order Perissodactyla; family Rhinocerotidae; genus Diceros; species Diceros bicornis. The sequence continues at coordinate 49,566,723 of NC_080759.1, read as the reverse complement.
ATGAAAATGCCAAGTGGTGACTTCTTGTGTGGGATGTTGAAAGTTTCAAAGACTATTTCAGTTATTTGTGAGAGCTCATCTTTTGTCAGGGGTAATAAGTTAGATGATGCCAAGACTTTTTTTTTGTTTTAACAGATGAAATAGGACAGCCTCCATTGTTGCAGCCCACACTCTCCAAGTATATTTCAGTTGGGTTTTTGTCTGAAATGTTAAATAGAGGAATGTGTTTTCTTTAAATCCATGGAGAATTAAACTCCAAAATTATTCAGAAGTTTGTTTCTGCCAGAGATTTAAAGTTGGCAAAAGAATCTATTTTATCCCTTTTGTTGAGATCAATGACACATTAATTCGATATTTTATTCTTTCAACGTCCACTTCGAAGATATTTCAATAAAAGTAAATAATACATTGTATAAATAGCTAGAATTCTTTATAAGAAAATATTCCTTTTCCTTATTTCTTCCCTCCCTCTTCTACTCTCTTTTTTGGTTTCTTTCTCTCTTCTTTTCTTTCTTAAACTCACTTGAGGGAGAAAAATAATCTCCTTGTTGCATGTTATCCGGTAGGTTTTCTCTCTTGTGTTAAAAAAAATTTCAACTGTGTAAATTCAAAGATCAGATTGGCTTTGTTCAAGAATTCATAAATTGGGCAGCATCCCATCTAGCAAATAGAAGGGAGGTCTAATGAGCTGTACAAAACGGGAAACTTTTACAGGCAGAAGCGGGTAGGTAAAAGAGCAGATTACCTCATCTTTCTTTGGGATTTGAAAAGGATCTACCAGGCTGACCGGGAAGTTCCAGACTGACTGGTTAAGATTACATTCCCAGGGGAGTTGAAACTGCAATTAGGTTAGATATTAAGTGTTGGTTTGCTGACATGGGGCTTAGCACAAGTGACTCCATTTTGGGCCTATTACTTTCATTTTGACAATTGTTAGAATGCTTATTCTTTCCTTTGCTCTTATCCTGTCACAAGAGAATATTGGGTAAATTTTGTATTCCCTTACCCCATATTCATTGTTGGATTTTCCTACAATATTCCGCTGTCTATTTAATCCAGTCCCAGTTCAGCTTTAGGCTAATCTTTTCTCACAACCTGTGCTTTAGTCATGTCAAATTGCTTGGGGTGCCCCAACCTGCTCGGTTTTCCCATATGCCCTGCCTTTGTTTATGATACTTCCTTCTTTTGCTGGGAATGGCTCCTGGCATTCCCCTTCCCTTCCACTTGCAGTAGGTAGATTCTTTCTTCCCGGCCCAATTCACATTCTCAGAAGCTTTCTCTTTTGTCTTCTCTCCAGGTCTGTGCTAGCATATTTTAACGCATTCTTTTTTTTTTTTTTTTTGTCAATTTTTATTTTGTTCTTCTTTTTTTTTATTTTTTGTTTATTGCGGTAACATTGGTTTATACCGTTGTATAAATTTCAGGTGTACATCATTATACTTCTATTTCTGCATGGATTACATCATGTTCTCATGTTCTCCACTCAAATACTAATTATAATCCATCACCACACACATGTGCCTAATCATCCCTTTCACCCTCCTCCTTCCCCACTTCCCCTCTGGTAACCACCGATCCAATCTCTGTCTCTATGTGTTTGTTTGTTGTTATTATCTACTACTTGAGTGAGATCATACGGTATTTGACCTTCTCCCTCTGACTTATTTCACTTGGCAGAATACCCTCAATGTCCATCCATGTTGTCACAAATGGCTGGATTTCATCGTTTCTTATGGCTGAGTAGTATTCCATTGTGTATATATACCACAGCTTCTTTATCCATTCGTCCCTTGATGGGCAGTTAGGTTGCTTCCAAGTCTTGGCTGTTGTGAATAATGCTGCAATGAACAGAGGGGTACACCTATCTTTACGCATTGGTGTTTTCATCCTCTTTGGATAAATACCCAGCAGTGGAATAGCTGGATTGTATGGTAGTTCTATCCTTAATTTTTTGAGGAATCTCCATACTGTTTTCTGTAGTGGCTGCACCAGTTTCCACTCCCACCAGCAGTGTATGAGAGTTCCCTTCTCTGCACATCCTCTCCAACACTTGTTGTTTCCTGTCTTGTTAGTTATAGCCATTCTGACGGGCATGAGGTGATATTTCATTGTAGCTCTGATTTGCATTTCCCTGATAGTTAATGATGTTGAACATCTTTTCATGTGCCTGTTGGCCATCTGTATATCTTCTTTGGAGAAATATCTGTTCAGGTCTTTTGCCCATTTTTTAATTGGGTTGTTAGTTTTTTGTTGTTGAGATGCATGAGTTCTTTATATATTTTGGAGATTAACCTCTTATCAGATGTATGGTTTGCAAATATCTTCTCCCAATTGTTAGGTTGTCTTTTCGTTTTGTTGCTGGTTTCCTTTGCTGTGCAGAAGCTTTTTAGTTTGATGTAGTCCCATTTGTTTATTTTTTCTTTTGTTTCTCTTGCCTGGTGAGACAAGGTGCTTGAAAATATGTTGCTAAGACCAATGTCAAAGACTGTACCGCCTATGCTTTCTTCTAGAAGTTTCATAGTTTCAGGTCTTACATTTAAGTCTTTAATCCATTTTGAGTTAATTTTTGTGTATGGTGTAAGGTAATGGTCTACTTTCATTTTTTTGCATGTGGCTTTCCAGTTTTCCTAACGCCATTGGTTGAAGAGACTTTCCTTTCTCCATTGTATGTTCTTGGTTGATTTGCCGATGATTAGCTGTCCACAGATGTGTGGGTTTATTTCTGGGCTTTCGATTCTGTTCCATTGATCTGTGTGTCTGTTTTTGTGCCAGTACCATGCTGTTTTGGTTACTATAGCTTTGTAGCATATTTTGAAATCAGGGAGTGTGATACCTCCAGCTTTGATCTTTTTTCTCAGGATTCCTTTAGCAATTCAGGGTCTTGCCTGTTCCATATAAATTTTAGGATTCTTTGTTCTATTTCTGTGAAAAATGTTGTTGGGACTTTGATAGGGATTGCATTGAATCTATAGATTGCTTTAGGAATATGGACATCTTAAATATGTTAATTCTTCCTATCCAAGAGCATGGAATATCTTTCCATTTCTTTGTGTCTTCTTCAATTTCTTTCAGCAATGTTTTATAGTTTTCCGTGTACAGATCTTTCACCTCTTTGGTTAAGTTTATTCCTAGGTATTTTATTCTTTTTGTTGCAATTGCAAATGGGATTGTATTCTTAATTTCGCTTTCTGCTACTTCATTGTTAGTGTATAGAAATGCAACTGATTTTTGTATGTTGATTTTGTATCCTGCAACTTTACCGTATTCATTTATTACTTCTAAAAGTTTTCTGGTGGATTCTTTAGGGTTTTCTATGTATAAAATCAGGTCATCTGCAAATAGTGACAATTTCACCTCTTCCTTTCCAATTTGGATCCCTTTTATTTCTTTTTCTTGCCTGATTGCTCGGCTAGGACTTCCCATACTGTGTTAAATAGGAGTGGTGAGAGTGGGCATCCTTGTCTGGTTCCTGTTCTTAGAGGGATAGTTTTCAGTTTTTCACCATTGAGGATGATATTAGCTGTGGGTTTGTCATATATGGCCTTTATTATGTTGAGGTACTTTCCTTCTATACCCATTTTATTTAGAGTTTTTATCATAAATGGATGTTGTAACTTGTCAAATGCTTTCTCTGCATCTATTGAGATGATCATGTGATTTTTATTCTTCATTTTATTAATGTGGTGTATTACGTTAATTGATTTGTGGATGTTGAACCATCCCTGCGTCCCTGGAATAAATCCCACCTGATCATGGTGTATAATCTTTTTAATGTATAGTTGTATGCGATTTGCTAGTATTTTGTTGAGGATTTTTGCGTCTATGTTCATCAGTGACATTGGCCTATAATTTTCTTTTTTTTTTGTGTTGTCCTTGTCTGGTTTTGGTATCAGGGTAATGTTGGCTTTGTAGAATGAGTTAGAGGGCTTCACCCAGTCCTCAATTTTTTGGAAGTGTTTCAGAAGGATAGGTATTAAGTCTTCTTTGAATGTTTGGTAGAATTCACCAGGGAAGCTATTTGGTCTCGGACTTTTATTTTTGGGGAGGTTTTTGATTACTGTTTCAATCTCCTTGCTGGTGATTGGTTTATTCAAATTCTCTATTTCTTCTTGATCCAGTTTTGAAAGGTTGTATGATTCTAAGAATTTATCCATTTCTTCCTGATTGTTGAATTTGTTGGCATATAGCTTTTCATAGTATTCTCTTATAATCTTTTGTATTTCTGAGGTGTCCGTTGTAATTTCTCCTCTTGCATTTCTTTTCTTTTTTTTTTTTTTGTGAGGAAGATTGGCCTTGAGCTAACATCTGCCAATCCTCCTTTTTTGCCGAGGAAGACTGGCCCTGGGCTAACATCCAAGCCCATCTTCCTCCACTTTATATGGGACGCCTGCCACAGCATGGCCTGACAAATGGTGCATCGGTGTATGCCTGGGATCCGAACTGGCGAACCCCAGGCCGCTGCAGCATAGGGCGCGCACTTAACCCCTTGCACCACCAGGCCGGCCCCTCCTCTTGCATTTCTGATTTTACTTGTTTGAGCCTTCTCTCTTTTTTTCTTGGTGAGTCTAGCTAAAGGTTTGTCTATTTTTTTTATCTTTTCAAAGAACCAGCTCTTTGTTTTATTAATTTGTTCTATTGTTTTTTTAGTCTCCATTTCATTTATTTCTGCTCTGGTTTTTATTATTTCCCTTCTTCTACCGATTTGGTGCTTTGTTTGCTCTTCTTTTTCCTGTTCCTTTAGGTGCATTATTATATTGTTTATTTGAGATTTTTCTTGTTTGTTGAGATAGACGTGTATTGCTATAAACTTCCCTCTTAAGGGAAGTTTTTTTGCTGTAGCCCATAAATTCTGGCATGTTGTATTTTCATTTTCACTTGTCTCCAGGTATTTTTTGATTTCTCCTTTGATTTCTTCATTGACCCAATCGTTGTTCAGTAGCATTTTGTTTAATCTCCACATATTTGTGCCTTTTCTGATTTTCTTCCTATAGTTGATTTCTAGTTTCATACCGTTGTGGTCAGAAAAGATGCTTGGTATTATTTTGATCTTCTTAAATTTATGGAGACTTGTTTTGTGGCCTAATATGTGATCAGTCCTGGAGAATGTTCCATGTGCATTTGAAAAGAACGTGTATTTTTCGTTTTTTGGATGGAATGCTCTGTATATATCTACTAGGTCCATCTGTTCTAGTGTGTCATTTAGGGCCAATGTTTCCTTATTGATCTTCTGTTTGGAAGATCTATCCGTTGGTGTAAGTGGAGTGTTAAAGCCCCCTGCTATTATTGTGTTACTGTCTATTTCTCTTTTTATGTCTATTAATAATTGCTTTATGTATTTAGGTGCTCCTACGTTGGGTGCATAGATATTTATAAGTGTTATGTCCTCTTGTTGGATTGTTCCCTTGATCATTATGTAGTGCCATTCGTTGTCTCTTGTTACAGTTTTTGTTTTAAAGTCTATTTTGTCTGATATGAGTACTGCTACCCCAGCTTTCTTTTCATTGCCATTTGCGTGGACTATCTTTTTCCATCGCTTCACTTTCAGTTTGGATGTGTCTTTAGGTCTGAAGAGTGTCTCTTGTATGCAGCATATATATTGGCCTTGTTTTTTTATCCAGTCAGCCACCCTATGCCTTTTAATTGGAGCATTTAGTCCATTGATGTTTAAAGTAGCTATTGATAAGTATGTACTTACTGCCATTTTTTAACTTTTTTTTCTCGGTGTTTTAGTAGTCCTTCTCCGTTCCTTTCTTCTTCTCTTGCTCTTTTCCCTTGTGGTTTGATGGCTTCCTTTCTCTTAGTTTTTTGTGTATTTGTTATAGGTTTCTGGTTTGTGATTACCATGGGTCCCACATTAACCTTTGGGCTGTTCCCGGGTGGCCGTGAAGCGCTGCGGCTTGTGAAGGTGGCGTTTTTTTCTTTCCAGAAGGATGTTTCTGCCTCTCCCACCTCACTTAGGATTGTCATTTGTTGCAGGAGTTCCTCTTATCCAGTTTTCAATTCTCTCTCAGAGGTAATTTTTCCATGAGTAGTTGTAAATTGGCTGTGTCCGTGGGAGGGGGTGAGTTCAGAGTCTGTCTAGGCCGCTATCTTGGTTTCTCTCCTTTAGTGCGTTCCTAAAGCATTTACCACTTAGCCTATGTTTGGATTAATTGCATATTTTTTTAATCAGTTTCTCCCACAATAAAATTGCATTCTCTTATTGATGTTGATAATTCCTTAGTATCTAGCATGGTGCCTTGCACATAGCAGGTGCCTAAAAAACATATTTATTGTTACCATTTATTGATTTACTTCAAAACATTTAAATTAGTAAAGTATGTGCTACTAATATTCTCAAAGCTGTAACCATTTAAGGAAATATCATGATTGAGGAGTCTTCTAGGGTGTCTATTAAAGGGATTCTGAACTAGAGTTGTTGGAATTAATGTGGCCAAATCACAAAGTGGTGCAGCCTTGACCCTGATAATCTGTTTGAATTAAGAAATTTCTGACACCAGGAAACACACATCAATTCCGGCAAATAAGAGACGAATGGCTATACCAAATAATAGATTAATTAAATAAATTACATTTTGTTACTATCAAGTACATACAACTACTCCATCTAGGTATACTAAATTTTGACAACTAAAGTATTTTAGTAACTTTCTTCAATAAAGATCGTTATTTATAAAGAGTATCTATTGTTTGTGTGAAAAGGTGCTGATTAAAGACTTTATAGAAGATTGTTATCATAGATAGATGCAATAAGCCTCTACCCAACTCTTGCTTATAGGCAAATTTCTTTCCAAACCCTTTCCATAGTTGAATTATGAGTAAACTTTACCCCAAATCATAAATTCCAAATTAACAGCATATGAATTAATGAAGATTTTGCCAAGAGCGCTTTATATTGACGCACACACACAAATGGAAATCAAGTCACACATCATAACTCAAAATCAGCAACACTCACTTTTGAAAATGTTTCCACTAAAAAAGGAATAAATATGTGATTCTCTCGAATGACTAACTATTGCCTCAAGTAAAAAAGCTATGCTATTCTAAAATACCATAGACTATGCTTATAAAAAATAACTATTTACTGGCCCAAGGTGCCATTACTTCTGCTTTGGATAGTAAATTGGAGGAATCAACTAATGAGTTTTGCACAGGTTGGTTGTGTATAAACTTTCTTGAACTCTTGTTTTATCTAAGCCTCAAAGTTTCCTGTTTTTAAATCTTGTTTACTTTCAGCAAAACGTGACTTCTTTGCTTGAAAGTAAACAGGCTTTAAAAAGTCTCATAAGTCATCTTGGGGTTTAGAAAGCTCTTACCAAACAAAATTTTAATGGGTTCAGTGTCTATGATTCAGAAACACACGGATTGAATTTCCCTTAAAATACAGAAGAGCTTGAAAGTTAAGGGTGAAAGTAGTTGGCCAATTTCACTTGGGGTTTTGTGGGAGCCAGGATCTTTGGAAAGGCACTTGAGACACTTTTTTATAGCCTCAGATTCAACCAGGTTTTCCAATTCGGTGGGAGCTCCTTGTAATTACAAATGATGTATATATGTAGCTTGAAATATACCCATGAAGGTTGTACAAGACTTTATAAAGACCAAGGGCATATGGCATGTTATGTAATCAAGATAGTTTGCTTCCTTTTTATAAAGACATCAACATACATCACTCATTGCCTTTTATCTCCAGGATGAAAGAGCTCACTCTTGGATGTTACAAGCACAACAAAATTATGACCCTTAGTAAGTAAATTTAATGTAGGTGATATGTATCACTAGTTTAGACAATTCTATGAGTTGTCATCCCCTCTATACTTTTCCCTTTTAAAGAGGGAACATGTATAAAGTCTTTTGTTTTCCCAGAGCGCAGGCACCACCTAGGTCTTTGGTTATGAGTGTATCTGACAGATTTCTCCTCAATAGTACACATATGAGATATTGAAACAAATTTTAGTAAGTGGCTTAAGCAATTGGTCACATTTTTTTAGCCATTCTCAGTATACTTTTGAATTGATGGAAAGAATTGCCCAGCATAGACAGTCAATAATTTTTTTTTTGAATATAGCTATTGGAGGTTTTACATTCTTTGGAATTTGGAGGGTGGTTTCTTCACTGCTAGGAAATGAAAAATACTAATTACATTTCCTAGGTTTAAGATGAGATCATTTATTTAAATGAAACTTCCCATGTGGTGGTACTTTGCAATTGTTTTGGCTCTGTAAACTTTGCTTGCAAGTTGATATTTGGTTTGGTGTGGGATCATTTAAAGAATACATTAAAAAAAAATCTTTGTGATATGACATGGTACATATTTAATCTGGTAGGACACTGGCAAACGAAGCAGTCTAGCTTTCCTGAGCACAAGAGCAACTTGTGAGCCCTGCCTGGTAACTCTTGGCCAGACAGTGGATAAGACCCAGAAACATTTACTCTTTCCAAGAGAACCAAAATGGTGTAATCTTTCTTCTTTAATATCAATAGCTAAAAGGTGGGTGGCTTGATGGCTTAAGGTTAGAAAGTCCTGCTTTATGAAACCTAAATGAGGTGTTCTGATACACATTTTCCTTTTCATTGGAAATTAAACTGTAAGATGAGATGTGTTCTCTTCAAGAGGATTTCTGTACATTTTTTGGTGGGTTAAGTGAAATCACTCCTTTTAAAACCTCCTTTATTAAATTCTTATGGCTTCAAACACTTCAGAAAAGAGAAAATTTATTTTGGGGATATGGACAGAATCAAGAGATGTTTTCACACAAAATGTTTCTAGATCCCTTCTGCAGATAACTATATGAATGAGGTTATGATGAGGTACAAAGCAACTCTGAATCTCAGTGGCTTAAAACAACAAAGGTTTATTTCCTGCCCCATTGAGGAGGGGGTTCTGTCCCCACATTGTCATCGTCCTTCCTCTGCAACCCAGGCTGGACTGGCACATACAGATTCTTCTGCTCAGATTTCAAGTCACAAGATCAACTTCAAGTGGATCTCTGCAGTTCTACATGTGCCCAGAAGGAGAGACCTAGGACAATGGTGAAAAGCACCAATGGCTGTCACACTATTTTATATGCTTACAGTCTGTAAAAATCAATTTAATTTTCACTCAGATTTTTATTCACTTGTGCATCTCTCAAGAATATGTTATTATTGGAAGTGAAAGATTTGGGATCCTTGGAGATCATACGTTGTTCCTTCTTACCACAGGGAGAGAATCATGGCTTGTCACAAGTAATAGAGTAATTGACCAGAGGAAGCCATTTTCATACCTGGAAAAACTTCCACTTCATTTAGATACCTGGGATCTTTGCTGAATGCACTGACATTTTCTTCAAAGAGGAAAAATAATCTATGGGCAAGTTCAGAGCTTCCATGTTGAAAGGTACTTCATTATGTAGGTTGAAATGAAAGTAATAATGTTTATAAAAAGTAGTATGAATAAAGTAAAATGAAATTAAATAAATTTACTTTACTTAAAAAAAGTAAAATGAAAGTAACAATTATTGTAGTGAATGATGAGAGGATTGCTCTAGTGCCCATGAAATTATTTATGGTTAGACATTACCATAGAAAATATTGGTTTGCTTTAAATAAATTTCATTTAAAATTTATTTAAATGATTATTAATGTATTTAAAATATTAAATAGTAATTATTTATTTAAATATTATTATATATTAAATATTATATATATTTAAATTATTAAGAATTGCCTTTAAATAAAGTTTAGGAAGTTTAATTAAACTTGAACTTTGTGTAATTTCTTTTTTTTTTTTTGTGAGGAGATCAGCCCTGTGTTAACATCTACCAATCCTCCTCTTTTTTTTGCTGAGGAAGACTGGCCCTGGGCCAACATCCGTGCCCATCCTCCTCCACTTTTACATGGGACGCTGCCACAGCACGGCCCACCAAGCAGTGCGTCAGTGCCTGCCCAGGATCCAAACCGGCAAACCCTGGGCCACCACAGTGGAGCGCACGGACTTAACCACTTGCGCCACCAGGCCGGCCCCTAACTTTGTGTAATTTTAACTTGGCTAACACCAGAGTTTTTTGATCTCTTCATTTGCGTTCACTTGATGTTTATTTCATCTTTCTGTTCACCTATCAATTGACTTAAAGCTGTGTGTTTCAAAGTAACTGTAACAGTCACTGGTGGGTCATAGAGTCATTTTCATAGATTGTGACTGGCCCATTTTTCTAAATATAATAGAATATAAAATACTAGGAGGTAGTAAAGTTATTGTTAAATAAACTTTTTTTGTAGTTAATCATATATATGTCTTTCTCTGTATATATACTTACGTGTCTGGATTGTGATGTGTGCCACTATCAAAAAAGTTTGAAAAGATAAACTGCAAGATAAACTTGAATCTTGTTCACGAGAAGATTCAAATTATAATCTGAATAATCAATTCAAACTTGAGGTGAGAAAATAGGGCAGTAAAGAAAAGTTTTTTTGGGGCCGGCCCCGTGGCTTAGGGGTTAAGTGCATGCGCTCCGCTACTGGCGGCCCTGGTTCGGATCCCGGGCGCGCACCGACACACCACTTCTCCAGCCATGCTGAGGCCGTGTCCCACATACAGCAACTAGAAGGATCTGCAACTATGACATACAACTATCTACTGGGGCTATGGGGAAAAATAGAAGGAGGATTGGCAATAGCTGTTAGCTCAGGGCTGGTCTTCCTCAGCAAAAAGAGGAGGATTGGCATGAATATTAGCTCAGGGCTGATCTTCCTCACACACAAAAAAAGAAAATATTACAAAAAAAAAAGAAAAGGTTTTTTGGCATGATGTTGTCAAACATCTGATTATAAGCTAGAAGGAAAGTATAAAAAGAAAGATATAAAGTGTACTACAGGCAATGCAGTTCTACACACAATTCTAGCAAATTCCTGTAGCAGGGAACAGTTAACCTATTCTTGAATCATGGATCTCCTTGCACATCTTTTCTGGAATCCAATTGAAGTTGGATCAGAAGCAGACAGATTATAGCATGCCCTCGATTTGTTTAAAATTCATACACTGAAATAGAACATGCTTTCATTTACTATAATTAAGACAAATCATTTCTGAGATTATATACTTGAACCATGAAGGTCCGAGTCAGGAGGAAGTGCAGGATGCACGGTGCTCCAGGCTCAACTTCCGTTCGCAAGGCAGTTGTGTGCTTCCATGTTGAGTAGAGCTCCAATTGACGACAATCCATGAATGTGCTTCAGTTTGGAAGCACACTTTGCAAATATAGGTTTTCTGTGTCCTGGCAGGAAACAGATGGACTGCTCAAAAGGGGTTAGTGAGGAGAGATTAATGAAGGGGGTATTTGCAAACTGTGGAAAGAGAGATGGTAAATGAACAAGGAATGATGAAGAACTCTAGGTTTAGCAACAGGGAGAAACTTTACCTCCCCAGGTAGGAAGAGGCAAGGGGAAGAGTAGGTTATTAGACTGGTGGAAGCTTTGACTGTAGGAGGACTCCACTTGGCAGGAACCATGGTCTTAGGTAGAAGAACACATTCTGGACAAGCCACTGCTTAGGAGGGAGAGAGCCAGAGAAATAAATGAACCAATATCTCTGATTTCCTGTCCTCTGATCTTCTGCTAATGCCTCATATTGGCCAAGCCATCCAGAAACCAGAGGGCAGGATGGCCATATTGCTGTCTTCCATAGAGGCTGACACAGAGGCTCATAGCAGCATGGAGAAGGGTGGAGACTCGATATGAAAGGGCAAACAAAACATCCAACACAGCCCTCTCTCTGTGAAATTCTAACGTTTGCATATCTATGACCTTAAAACTCCTAATATTCTTCAACTGGAACCCCCATTCTTACTTTTCATTCACACCCACTCAACCTTTGGATCCATTTGAAGTTCAGGTGATTTTATTTTGTGTTTATTGACCACCTACTAGGTGCAAATCATTGTGGCAGGTAGATGAGAAATGAGTAAGTCAGAATTTAGAACATGCTACCAAAATTGTCTTGGGAATAAAAAATGATCCTGCTTAGTTCATACTTCAAAAATTTTATGACGCCTCGCCTTCAGAACATAATCTTCATACATGATCTTGCTCTTCAATCCCTTTTCTCTCTTGCTTTCATCTGGGTGCTTTTAATGTAGAGTTATATATTTAGTTTTCTTCTTCTTCTTTCTCATCCCCCAGATCTTGATGGCCTCATTTTCATATATATATATATATATATATATATATATATATATATATATATATATATATATATATTTTCTATCTCTATGTAAAATTATATGTAGTTATGATAGTGTAAAGATATGGATAATGGCAACACGTTATTCCACATAAGCCATTTTTTTTTGATAATTGATTAGTTATGTCTGTGAACAACTTGAGGATAGGGATTTTGTCACTGCAGTTTTGTACTCCCAGAGCCTGGTACATAATAAATGCTCCAAAAAATGGCTGAATGAATAAAACCAGTAAAGGAGATAATAGAAATGCTCACATAATTATGCTGCAGATTGGTATGTTGTATATGTGCCATTGAATGGTAGGAGCCAGACACTGCAGAGCATTACAGATTCTGGGACTGAATTCTTAAGTTGGGAACCTCAAGGAAAACTCTAAAGAAAGAATAAATATTGAGACTGTCTTTGGACCATCAAGGCTTTGATAATCGGTGAAGGGGAAAAAGCTTCTTTCTTTGACATTTTCCCACATTCAGTTTCCTCTCATTTACAAAATCCTAATGCAGAGAAGGTAAGGTAAGTTTTGTGTCCCATGCCAGCTCCAAATCAAAGTAGTGGTTCCAGGAGCGTGGTGTTAAGGATGCTGAGCTCCAGTCTGGGCAGGGTAGAATTTTCTTCATGGGTGTTGAGCAACTGACACAACCTGGGTCATGTTTATATGACGGGATGGAATAGCTCCTTTTAAGGATTAGAAATAGCCTTTGGACTACATTTTGTAATATAAGGAATGGCAGGGAAGTTTTGAGGGAAAATACTTTCCCTTGTGATCTCTCAATTCTATCCCAACAATTTATTTCTTTATGTTAAAGTTTTATTACTTCCAAGACGAATCCTAATGGTGATTTCAGGAGCCAAAATAACATACTAGGGCTTCCTAGGTAAAACGGTGATTCCCAGGGTGTGCTGTATATGTTTTTGTACATCGCACGGTTTTGAGTTAAGTGATTATGCATAATCACGGGTATTTACAGCCGCCCCTTTGATTCTAAGGTCCTGTGATAGATTGCAAATTAAACTATGCTGTTTCCTCCAAATGGTTTGACAGAGGTCTGGGGAGAAGAGCGAGACGGTGTGCCAACACTATGGTTTGCACTGCCTTCTTGGGTGGAAGCCTGCCTTGTCCCTACCAGCATCAAGACATGCTGTATGTCCAGGTTGTCATAATATTTATTTCCAACAGCTGGCTTGTGACAGAGAAGGAGGTCTATGCCTTCATTCAAATTAGATCCATGACTTGGTTTATTTAAACCGGTACAGAAGAAGAAAAATCTTTATACAAAATGACATCTGGGAAGAGATGTACTTGCTTTTCAAAACACTAATGGCATCATAAATTCGTGAGTTTCTAGGATGACTGCAGATGTCTGAGTGGGAAATAATACAAAGAGAAAACTGAAGAGTGAAATGGATTTAAAGGACGTTGTGCTCTGGCTCCTCAAGCGTTTCCTACAAAAACCTGAACTGAGTACTGATTTTCTCTCTTTAGTCAGGCAGAAGGGGGCGATGTGGCATAGTGGATCTAATGCTGGAGTGTCACCCACTTAGCTACTGTGGTCATGGTCACCAATGAGACAATTGAGCTTGGGGAAGTGGCTAGCTGGACAGCGAGTGCGGGAAGGGGGCCTTTCTCATCTGAAGTAGAGTTTCCAGGGTACTGCCTATGGCAGAAGTGCTATCGCTTGTAGATTGAGTTCTGCTGTGAAGGTGGCAGGAGGTGTACCTATGGTGTCCACTCGAGGTCACTGACGACTGTAATGTTGCTAAAACATGGAGTCTTTCCTGTTCCTGTGAGACCTCGTTGCTCAGCCCCACAGTTGCTCTTCATCCCAGATTAGGAGGGGAAATAGGTCTCAGGAAGAACCAGAGTCTTTTGGGACATGTCTCGAGTGCCGGGGACCCTTCTTATCCTTCTTTACCAAACACTTTTAAGCAAATATTTTGTGATGCTAGCTGACACATTTTTCTTTTTCATATTTCCTTATACCTGACCCTCTCCAGATTCAGCCAGAGGCCTCCATTCCACAGGGGACATTATGATTGTAAAAGCAAAAATGCAAAGAGAAATAGTTAATACTTTTAAAATTCCAAAATAGGCTCTTCAAGTCAATTTCAGAGACAACTGTTGTGAAAGAGATAGGTAAAGCTTGTGTTGCAAGAGCTATTTGAGAGGAATATTGAGTGTTTTGTTTGCTTTTATTTTTTTTTGTTTGTCTTTAAAAAATCAAGCAGGGGTATTTAAACTTTTTATGCCATGGACCCCCTTAACAGTCTGGAGAAGCCCATGGACCACTTCCCAGAATACTTTTTTTTTTTTTTTGTGAGGAAATCAGCCCTGAGCTAACATCCATGCCAATCCTCCTCTTTTTGCTGAGGAAGACTGGCCCTGAGCTAACATCCGTGCCCATCTTCCTCCACTTTATGTGGGATGCTGCCACAGCATGGCCTGACAAGCAGTGCATCAGTGTGCGCCCGGGATCAGAACCCTGGGCCGCCAGCAACGGAGTGTGCCCACTTAACCACTATGCCACTGGGCCAGCCTGCAGAATACTTTTAAAAGCACAAAATATAATACATTGATTACAAAATTACAACTTTCTTGAAATACAGTTACCAAAAGAGTAAGGAATGACATATGTCTCATAGAAAAATATATATGCTTCTTTATTAGTGCATTAGATGACAAGATCTAGTGGTGGGTCTAGTAACATTGTTATTTCAAAGTAATGATGAGCACAGATGATATTTTGAGATGTCTGCAACGTCTATAATGTAATGTGAAACTGTATGTGATATTTTTGGTAACAATGTCACAAATGCTCTGAATACTATTGTGGTTTGTTGCCTGCATTGATACTGTAGGAAATGTTAGATTCCAGTTAGACGTTAGTGAAAATAAAGATCTATTTTTTTCCCACTTAAGTTCACAGAATCCCTGAATTCTCTAGAGCTGTAGGACCCAGGTTAAGAATCTTTGATTTAAAGGCAATGTTTTGAGGGAGGAGGACATAAAGTTAATTTATATACAATAGAGGCTGGCGAGGAGCTGGACCCCTCTGTACTGAGGGAGGGGTGTCAGCGCTGGAGGAGTTAGATAACAGAAGCTGGTATTCAGGGTTCTGGCACATGGACCCGCCCTGCCTTGGATGAAGGAGCTCAGTCTTGACATCCTCAGGAGCTGTGGGATGTCCAGCCAGTGTCTACAGATGGTCCCTCATCACACAACAAACAGGCCACAGTTTCTGAGAGGGAGATTCAGGAACTCAGAAGGAGCAAAATCAGTACTACTGAATGTGTCCACTTCACATAACACACACTCATTCATAGTGCACAATGATTTCTGAGCATTGATTATGTACCAGGCACTGTGCTGGATGCTGGGGATACAATGGTGTAGAAGGCACTCATGGTGCCTGTTTTCATGGAGGTGGCAGTCTGGTGGAGGACAGGAGCAAGTAATTATCAGTTAAGAGAGAGTGAGAAGTGAGAGGACAGTGTTGTCCAGGTATTAGGGCACACAGGAGGGGCACCTACTTAGAGTGTAGGGATCAGGAAGAAATTCCTAGAGGAAAGACGTGATGGGGAGCAAGGATTGAAAATGATTCCTCTTAGAGGAAAGAAAAGCAAGAGACAGAATGGCATATTCTGGAACCTAGAGCATGGCTGGTGCTTAGAATGTGGGAAAGACAACAAGGCAAGAGGTGAAGCTGGAAAGATAAGAGGTGAGGGTGGGAATCAGATCATCAGGGACCCTGACAGCCATGTTAAGTTTCTTTTGAGAGCAGTGGGGAGGCACGGAAATGTTTCAAACAATGGAGTGCTGGAGACAGATTTGCTTTTTAGAAAGATGGATCAATCTGCGGAGAGGGTAATGGATTTGTGTGAGGTGAGAACAGAGACAGTGAGGCCTGAGAGGTGACTGTTATGTAAATACGCACCAGGATGGTGATGGCCTGGATGGCAGTGGTGGCATTTGGGAGGGAGAGAAATGGACAGATTCAGGAGATATTGTGGAAGTAGACTTCATAGAACTTGATTAATGATTAGTTTCAAAGAATGAGGAAGAGAATGGAATCAAGCATAACTTTCAGGTTTCTGGGCCAAGCCATCACCCCAGAATGTCACCGTTCCAGAGAAGAGCAGAGAATGAGAAGTCCAAAAATTTACTAACAGGGGATTATCAGAGGAGAAAAATAAGCAAAAATAGAAGCCTAGGGAGCATAGTTCTAGAGAAGAGAGTGGTCAGTCATGCTAACTGCTACTGAAACATCAAGCAAAACAAGCTTTGAGCAGTGACCATTTCACTATAGCAAAGGTCTATAGGGAATTAGCAGCAACTCCTCTGGAGGGGTGGCGAGGGCCTCAGATCCCAGTGAGCTAAGAACGTATGAAAGAGAGGAAAATGGAGCCAAGTTTTCAAGCCACGGGCTGTGAAGGGAAATAGAGAAAAGACGATTGCTGGAAGAGACTGTTCACTGGGAAGCTTTTATTCCAAGACACAGAAAATCTAAATCAAAGAGGCATAAACACAAAACATAAAACATTCGTTCCATGTGGATGAAATTATGTGGTGACATCATCTGAAACTGAAGGGGACACAGGGAGACTGTATGTTCAAGAGGAGGAGCAGGGAGGGGGCTGCTAAGGATGATAGGAAGGAGAGCCAGCTAGGGAAGAGAGAGCCATAGCTAAGAGGAGAGTCCAGTGGAGGCAGGAGATCAGGGCTGTGGCTTATCAACTACTGCTTCCTCTTGTTTCAGAGTACTTGAAGATGCTAGTCATTCGCTGATCTTTGAAGGGCTTCTTTAATTTTGTTTAACTTAAAATATTGCCTTGCCATCCCCATTCTGTTCATAATGTCTTTTTGTGTTAATGTTCTATTGCTGCGTAATGAATTACCACAAATTTAGCAGTTAAAAACAACACCCATTAATTATACCACAATTTCCATTCATCAGGAGTCTGGGTACAGGTTACCTGGGTCTTCTGCTCCGTGTCTGAACAGGCTGAAATCAAGGTGCTGGCTGGGGCTGCAATCACATGTGAGGTGCAGGTTCTTCTAAATGCATGAGTTGTTGGCAGAATTCACTTCCTTGCAGTTGTAGGGCTGAGGTCCTGGTTGTTGGATGGGGACCACTTTCAAGTCATTGCCACATGGCGGTCTCCCACGTGGCAGCTTACTTCCTCCAGGCCAGCAGGACGATCTCTCTGACTTCCTCGCTTGATTAGGTCAGGCCCACTCAGGATAGTCTCCTTTTTGGTTAACTCAAAGTCAGTTGATTGGCAACCTAATCAAAGAATTGAGAATCCATCATATTCAAAAGTCCTGACAACACTTAAGGGGAGGGGATGATGCAGGGCATGTATATCAGGGGGAGGGAATCTTGGGCTTATTTTAAGATTCTGCCTGTGGCACTTCTTTATAACTGCTTTTTTTTTTTTTACATAACACTTTCATAAATTATTTTACATTTTGTTACTGTGGTTAATTGAACAATTGGTTCCCATGATCCACTTCCATGTAGGAGCATTACACATCTGCCTACTTGCCATGGCTTTAAGGTGGGGAGAGGATAATTTTCCACCCCTTCGTTTTGGGATTGACCAGTCTACTTGCTTGGAAGGATAAAAAAGATGGTACTGAGAAGGTGGGAAGAGGTTTCAGAACCAAGTGCAGACCTGACAGGCACGGGAGAGGGGGAGGGAAGAGGACTGGAGAGGAGATGGACTGCAGGGCAGTTCAAGAAAAGTTTTGGCTAATGGGAAATCTTCAAGCCAAAGTCACCCCGTTAAGGAGTCCTGCATCTTGGAAGAATGGGCCTGCATTGGTGCCCTTTATCCCTGAACTTAATTATAGGCTGGGAGCAGCCCAAGGGAAATGTGGCCCCACCATGAATATGGAGGTGGATGCATAACAGCAGCAATTGGCATCCTCAGTTGGTTAATTTCCCTGCAGCAGGATATCTGAGTGGTGCATTCTCATGCCTCCCCTGGGCAGAGACATGTTGTTAGATGTGATGTGGACAGAGGCTTACAAAATGCTTGCTTGGTGGACCTGCCATCTCATGTTGCTGCCATTGCCATCCCCCCTGGTAGCCAGCATGAGAAACGTGGAGCAAAACCACCTCTGCCAACCTGCAGAGTCATGAGTGTACACATCTGAAGTTTTGTGGTTGTTTCTTACACAGCAATAGCTGACTGATACAATGGCCTAATACAAAATGCCTTATATAGCATTCTTCAGCATCATAAACTGAAAGATGTTAGGTTTTATATTCTTAGGGCAAGAAAAGGAAGTAAAATCGAGGTAGAATTATAAAATTAGAAGAACACAGTATTTATCATACAGATGAATAAACTGGGATGTAGAGAGTTTAACTGAAATGTCCCAGTTCACATAGCAATTTAGAGAGAAATGAAAGGATACGTTAGGCTAGTCTGGACCTCCACATATACCTCTATTGTCAATAATACAGATCCTGGGAGGTGACTATTGTTTCTTACACAAGAAATGGATTTTAAACCTCTTGAATAATACTTGCTCATACTTCTTTTAATTAGAACCAGAAGTGGTATAACTTTAAAATGGTACATAAATTTTATTAGAGTTGTCTGATTTTATAGTATTTTGACTTTCTGAGATGATAGGAAGTTTGGAAGGAATTAAAAGCAGGAAGGAGAAAATATGAGTATTTGGAAAATACATAGAAGGGTCGAGATCACGATGTGGAAGCTCATATACTCTGCAGATGTGTTTTGTTTGGCAGAGAATTTTTCTAAACTGAATTCGATGCCTTTGGTAGGGGTAGGTGTTCCCCAGGTCTCCCCAATCCCATCCTCTTTCTATTGTTTTATACATGGCCCATTTCACTCACAGATTGCATCTCCCTGGACCCTGAAGGTATCTGAGTTTGTAATCCTTGATCCAGAATGATCTAATATGATGTCATACTTGTATCTATGGGGGCTCCATTAGTGGCTGCTACACTGTAAACCCTCAATTCACTAATTCATTTATACTTTCATTCAAGGATATCTAGTGAGTGCCAGTTTGGACAGACACTATTCTAGGTGCTTGAACAAAACTGACAGAGATTCCTTCCCTCATGGAGCTTGCTTTAAATATAATAGATAATAAGCATAATAAGTAAATTATATAGAATGTTAGAAGGTGATAAATAGTAGAGCAAAAGAGACAGCATGATGAGGGAGAGGAACCAGTTTTGCAATTTTAAACAAAATGGTCAGTGTAGACCTCATTGGGAAGATAATTTGAATATTTGAGCAAAGACTTAAAGGAAGTAAAGGAGATGATTTTTGAAATAAGAAAATGAATAGTGGAATCATTCTTGTGAATTGAAACATATTTTTATCTAAAATATTTCTCGAAGATAATGGCTTTTCTGCTTCTGGAAGAATAGCAGGGAAGGGATACCCGTGGCTTACATTTTTAGAGTTCAATTTCTTCTCTGTTTCTGAGCCTTCCTAATATTTCAGGCACCATCGTAAGAAGCTGGCTTGCATCTGCCTTTTCCAGGGTTTCTGTGTCACCTGGCTTATCTTAGCACTCCGCGATGATGTGTGGACTTACTTTTGTAGAGAGAAAGTGGGATGAAGGGCTTTCCTTTATGATGGGAATCCACAGGTAGAAAGAGGGATACAGGCACCATTCCATTCAGAAGGCATCAATGGCTCTTTTGTGCTAGGGGTACATTTTACCCTTATGGATGGCTTCCATGGAACAGAGCTGGAGCTGAGCCACAGACAGAAAACAATTTATGTCAACGGTGGCAGAATAAAACACTGACAGCCCGTTGAATCACAATCGTAGTCTTTGACTGGTGTAGCCAAGACTAATTGAAGCCATCATTTCATTACTGAGAGGAACTTTCTCTGGAGAAGCTGAGGTATGCATTATCAAAACAAACCTGATCCAGAACTCAGAATTTCAGAGCTGCAGAATTTGCTATGTTGGAAAAAAATGTTTCCCCTTCAGACAGCTATACTATACTAAAAGACCCAGGAATTACAGCTGATGTCTGATCTAGCATTTAATACTGGAACAAAGTATTTGTACCCAGACACAGTGGCCTAACTCTTGAGATTCAAAGAGGTGGTTAAAATGTTTATGCTTCAGAGAAGGATGCTATGAGAATGGGCACCATTTCAAAAATGTTGATTTTGGAGAAGTAATCCTAAATAAAAGCCTTTTTGTTTCTGTCCCTTAGATGAAATGGCACTGTCCAGCCCAAGCAAGCCTTAGGCTGAATTATCGCAAGGAGTGTTTTGTGTG
This sequence comes from Diceros bicornis minor, assembly GCF_020826845.1. NCBI lineage: Eukaryota > Metazoa > Chordata > Mammalia > Perissodactyla > Rhinocerotidae > Diceros > Diceros bicornis. The sequence continues at coordinate 49,546,215 of NC_080759.1, read as the reverse complement.
CATTTTCTCTCAGTTGTCAACACGAAAGCAAAAAATAAAGAAAGCCTTGTCCCTCCTCAGGAATTTCTGAGATGTAGCTCACATTTAACTTTTCCAGGCATGTTAATGGGACTTGGGTAACATTTTGGTAATTTCTATCTAACAAATTGCTTTCTTTGAATCTGGTGGTGGGTGGAAAAGGAAAATGGGGAAATGTCAACTGGATGAGGAACTATGCTGAGCATTAATCTTGGTCTCATGTCTCTGAATCATGGCCCTCATCCAGCAGTGTGAGGGAATCTAAGAAAGAGGGACCCACATCCAGCTAAATACAGGAGGAACTAACTGATAGGTTGAGGCCAATGTATTGGTTTGGGTTTCCCTTAAAGCAGACCCTGTGATAAGGATTCTAGTACAAGTAATTTTCTTGGGAAGAGAGTAAGGACGTGGGTCATGGAAGAGAAGGTGGCCAATAAAGGCAAGCTATCCCTGTGGGTGAGTGGACTTTATTTTCTCTGGGAGATACTGGGAAATTGTAAAAGAACTAATCCAGTGTTTTCACACTAAGATACTCACCAATCCATTTAGTCAACAAATATTTTTGAGGGCAGCTAAGGCCAGACACTCTTCCAGGCATGGGGTGGGGTGGTGGTGGGGGAGGGTGGGTACATTAATGAACAAAACAAAAACCTATGTCCTTATGTAGCCTTCATTCTGGAAGGAGAGAAAGACAAAAGCAGAATAAATAAGTAAAGTCTAGACCTGTGCTGTCCAATACGGTAGATTCTAATCACATGTAGCTATTGAGCACTTGAAATATGGCCAGTCCAAATTGAGATATGCTGTAAGTACACTGGGTTTGGGTGATATACTATGAAAAAGATGATGTAAAATATCTCATCAATACTTTTTCATTGATAACATGGTGAAATGAGAATAATTGAGACATATGGGATTAACTAAAATGTTATTAAAATTAATTTTAGCTATCTATTTTTTAATGTAGCTCACGTTTTATATCTTTGGAGCTTGGTTAGTCAATGTTTGGCCTACATTCTAGCAGCATTAGCATCAGCTAGAAGCTCGTTAGAAGCATAGAATCTCTGGCCCCACCCAGACCTACTGGATCAGAATCTTCAATTTAACAAGGTCCCCAGGAAATTTGTAGGCATATTAGTGTTTGAGAATTATTGATCAATAGTGTGCACTTGTTAGGTGCTAAGGTGAAGAACAAAGCAGGGAAAGAGGATGGAACATCCAAATAGTTTATGGTTTTGTTTTATCCAAGTTTAGATATGGTATCTAGAGAATGTCCTCACTAAGTCAAGGGTAGGTCCTCACTCAGAAAATAATAATTAAGTAAAATCTAAAGGAAGGGATGGAGCAGCCATGAAAATATATTTGGAGATAGAAAGACATAGGCAGGTTTTGAGCAGACGTATGACACGATTTGACTCTCACTTCAATAGGAACACCCTGGCTGCTGTGTTGGAAAGAGACTATAGTGGGTGAAGAGTAAAAACATGGACTCCAATGATACGGCAATAATCCAGCCAAGAAATCATGGTGGCCTGAACTTGAGTGGTAGCAATAGAGGTAATGAAAAGTGAACAGATTCATTGTTTATTTTGAAGGTAGAGTCAGTAAGATTCTTAGAAATCGAGTAATCAGCAATAACTCAAGGTATTTTGGCCTGAACAAATGGAACAATGCAGTTGTCATTTTCTGAGATGATAGAGAGTAGGGAAAGAGCAGATTTAGGGGAAATATTAGAAGCCTAGTTTGAACAGGTAAAGGTGAGAGGCTTATTGATGTTTAAGTGGAGTTTAGGTAATCAGGTAGATATATGAATCTGGGATTCAAAGGGGCAGTCTAGGCTACAGATATAAATTTCAAAGATTTTGCATATAGTGATACTTAATTCCACAAGATTACAAGAGATCGCGAGACATTGAGAATAGATAGAAATGAGAAAAGGTGAAGGACTCAACTCTGGGACGTTGAAATGTTTGGATCTCAGGTGGAAGGGAAGAACCAGTAAAGGAGACTGAGTGGTGGTCCAAGAGCTGGCAGGAAAATCAGATGCGTGTAGAGACCTGTAAATCTAGTGAAGACAGTGTTTTGGGGAGTAAAGAGTTATCAGGTAGATCATAGAATTTTGATGGTTATGTAAGATGAGGCTTGAGAACAAATGTAGAATTTAGTAGCATGGAATTGCGCAGTGATTCTGAGAAGAGAAGTTTTGGTGGAATGTAGGTGAGAGCCAGACTAGACTTGATTCAAATGAGAATGGGAAGAGAGAAATTGGTGGTAATAAGCATAGTTAACTTTTTTTGCTATAAAATCAAGGATAGAAGTTTGATGGTTATTGGAGGAAAAAAGTGGGTGTCAAGAGAAGGTTGATATTATGGGAGAAATAGCACCATGCTTGGTAATGATCTAGAAGAGGGGAACATCGGTGATGTGGGAGAGAGAAGGGACCACTGTTGGACAGATGTCCTTGAATAGGTGATAGGGTATGGGATCTGGTGGACAAATGGAGCAGTATTCATCAGTCGAGAATATAGACCATTCATTCAGGAGAGAAGCTACTGACTGAGGGCAGACATGAAGATAGGTATGCAGATGCAATGGTAGGAGCCTGAGGAAGATCCCTTGTGTTTACTTCAAATTTCTCAGTAGACTAGGAAGCAAGCCCATGAGTTGAGAGTGAGGATGAGGGAGGAGCTGTCTATTTGTGATGAGAGGGTGAATGTATGACATAATGATCCAAAAGAGTGGGAGAGAAAATGGACTAAGTGTGCATAGCAGGATTGATGGGCAGCCCTGAGGACTCATTGGGGTTAATTATTGTGGCAATGACTGGAAATTGTTAATCAAAACGCTTTTTCACTTTCCTCCCTAGTCACAGAGTTTTAGCTGGGCACTTGGCTACCCAGCCAATTTTACATTCATGGCTTCCTTCATAGTTTTATTTGGCTATTTTATTAAGTTCTTAAAAACAAACTATGAAATATGTGCCATAGCCAAATCTAGGCCTGAAACAATGGACATAGACTCTTCTATGCTCTTTTCCCCTGTTTTCTGGCTGGACTATTGACATGGAAACTTCCCAGCTTTGTCCACGCAGACAACAAGAATATCCAAGGAGGTGTTAGAACAAGATGGAAGGCAGCTGATGCTTGAATGACCACATGAGGCAGTGCCACCCTGCCAAACTGGACTGTTATGTGTGAAAGAACAAATTTCTAAAATACTTAATCCAATAAATACTATATTTCTGGGTTATAGCAGCTTAGCTTGAAGTATGACAGGGATTGTGAGTTGAAAGGGAGACTAGGCAGCACAGTTGTGTTTGTCTCCACTTGTGTGGATGCAGCTGTGGTTGCAGGCCTGGAACAGGCAGAGGTTTAGATTCAATGAGAATTGGAGTTGAGCTAAACGATTACAAAAAGTGCAAGAGTGATAAGGGAGTGGATGGTAGAAAAAAGGGGACCTTGCAATAATTGACCATTATATTCAACTGTTATTACACTCTGTTGTAGCTTCTATTGACACTCTTCTGAAGTCATCTGTCAGTGTAAATATTGCTCCTTTAAAAATAATATACCATTTCCTTTGGACTGCTTTTAACATTATATACATATATATATGTATGTATATAAAACTGTGATCGCTGTAGTAGATTTTATTTTCCAAAGTGGCTCCTATCAAGAGATAGAGTCTATGTTTCTTCCCTCTTAAACACAAGTGGGTCTTTGTAACTGCCTTTTTCTTTTCTTTTCTTTTTATTTATTTATTTCTTAAATTTTTTGTTTATTGCATTAACATTGGTAACTGCCTTTTTCGATAGTGTGTGGTAGAAATGATACTATGTATCATAAAAAGCCTCTCACTTTTACCTGACTTTCTTGAAATGTTAGATCTTGGAATCCAACCATCATGTTGTCAGGAAGCCCAAGTAGCCTGTAGAGAAGAACTGAAAACTCTGGTCTACAATCCTGGCTGAGCTGCAAATTGACACCCAGCACCGACTTGCCAGTCGTTGAGTAAGCCATCTTGAAAGTGGATTCTACATTCCCTAGTTGAGCCTGTCTAGCTGGTTCTGGTTCTGAGCCTTTCTTTCTGGTTCTCTAACAGAGACATGCCATCCTTATTAAGCCTTACCCAAATATCACATTCACGGGTAAAATAAATGACGGTTCTTGCTTTAAGCCACTGAGTTTTGTGACGGTTACACAACAAAAGAAAACTGTAACAGAGTTTGTACCTAGGAGTGGAGTACTTTCATGAAAAAACTGAAAACATTTAACATTGGCTGTGGGACTGAGTAACAGTTAGAAGCTGGAAGGACTTTAAGGAGACTGCTAGTGAGAGCCTAAAAGACATCAAGAAGAATGTGAGTGAAAGTCTAAAGGGAGGCTATCACTGAGGGCTTAAACGAATGTGAGAAAAATGTTATTGGAAGTTGGAGGAAAGGAAATCTTTGATAACTAGTGGTGAAAAGTTTTGCAATACTGTCATCTGTGGTAGTATAGAAAATAGTAAATATACCTAGTGAACACAAAGATTTAGATAAGGAGATTGCCAGGCAGAACAGTGAAACTTTTTCCTTTTGTCATCTATGACAAAATACAAGAGAGGAGAGATGAGCTAAGGAATTAATTGTTAAATATAAAGGAGCTGGGACTTCCCCAACTTTTCCAGATCTCAAACAATTCTGAAAGTGAGAAAGAGCCTCAGGTTAAAGAAAAAATCCAGAGTGGACTTGTAAGGTCTTTTTAACAGAAATCACAAAAATCCAAGGCGATACTTTTAGAATCTTCCTATGATTTTTAGGTCCTCTAAGGATCTGAAGGGCATGTCTGTCTCATGGATTCTCTCCATGAAACGATAGGGTTCATAAGAATCTTAAGGGCATTGTCCAGCATCAGCCTTAAAGGGTGGTAGAAAAGGCTTACCTTGAAGAATTTGTGGTTGTGGCTTATGTCTAACAGAGAAAATCCCAGTAAGACTGATAGAAAACCCACAATGTTTATAAGAGAATTTTCTAAAATAAATGCTTCCAGAGTGGACTAAAAAAAAAAAAAAAAAAAGACATACTACATAATAAAAAGAGGCTTTTTTACCACAAAACTTCTATTAATTAGGTTTAGAAAACCACCCAGCTTCAAACACGGGCTATTTTTAAGGGAACAGAAAGATGACTCAGAAGGAGGAGCCAAGAACTTTGGAGGAGAACCCCAAGGAGTAGGATTTAGCACTAAACAAGCAAGTGGCAGCATTGGCAACATATGCCTAGCTGGATTTCAGAATTACTATGGATCAGTGATAGCTATTTTACCATTTTTGAACAGGAATATCTAAAGTAGTTATCTTATGCCTGCCCCACCATTGTACGCCATGTGTGTGGGTGGGTGTGTGGTGAGGTATCTCTTTTCTTCAGTTCATACGTTTTCAAAATGAGAAGAATGATGCTTAAAGAATTGTACCTGAGGAACTGTGCTTGAGGAACCTCATCCATATCTGGATATGATTTAGGAGACAATATTCCGAACCTCAAGCCTAAGCCTTATGCTGTGGGATGAGATTTGAGGTTGAGGTCTTGGGAGAGGAAGTGAATATATTTTGAATGTGGGAAGGATGTGAATTACTGTGTCAAATGAAGGTTGTGGCAAATTGCATGTTCCAAAGAGGGCTGAAAAAGTACCTCTCATCCTACATGCTATATGGAAACTTGCCACCCTTCTATTGGAGAAGTCTGTCCTTTTTTCATTGAATCTGCACGGTGTTTGTGACTTGCTTGATCAATACAGTATGGTGGAGGTGATGTTACATGACTTTTCAGGTTAGGTCATGAAAATGTCTTGCACTTCTACTTCGTTCTCTTGGGATGCTAGCTTTTAGAACTGAACCACCACACTGTTAGGGAGCTCAAGCAGCCTGTGGAGAGGTCTGTGTTAGAAGAACTTGCCTACCACGCTATAGGTAGATCTTTAAGCTTCCAGTTGAGGCTCGTTGTCTGATGCTTCATAAGACATAGATGAGATGTTCCTGCTACATCCTGCCCAAATCACAAATTCTTGGGTAAACTAAGTGATCATTGCTGTTCTAATCCACTAAGTTTGGAGGTGGTTTGTTTTCCAGCAATAACTGAAAACTTCATCATATCAAGATATCATACTGTCCTATTCCAGCTTCCACAGTTGCGGTTCAGAAGTCATCTGTCAATCTAAATGATATTCCTAAACTTGTATTTGTCTTTTTGCTTCTATTAAGAGTATACTTTGTCTTTTGTGTTTTCTAGTAGCATACTGTTGACAGTTATTTCTATCTTGCTTGGAATTCATTTAGCTTCTGGAAACTATGCTTTGATCTTTCACCATACCTGGAAAAACTTCAAATATTGCCTGTGTTCCATCCTCTGTCCTCTCCGTCTGGAATTTTGAATATTTGGATGTTAGTGAATATTTGTTAGTTATAAAAATCAAATATTTAGAGTTCCAGGAAAGGAGAGAGAATGGAGCACAGGCACTATTTCAAGTGATAATGGCTGAAATCTTTCCAGATATATTCTCTAATCTTCGTGTCTCCTCAGCTGTGTCTCATATGCTATTAAGCCTGTCCATTGACTTTTTATTTTCAATTATGTTTTGTATTTCTATATAAAAGCTTTATTTGCTTCCTGCACAAGCATACATTGTCATTCTTTGTAGTTTCCTTTACATTACAGATAGTTTCAAGCCCAATTTTTAATTTTTACTCTGAACTGTTAGTTATTATTCATGGTTCCTTATTCATTGGAGAATAATTGTGGGAACTTTTTTGAAGTCTAGAATGAAGGCAAATTCCTCCAGCTAAGATTTGCCAGGTGCTTGGGAGCTATCCCAATCTGGACACTCTTTAAACTAAATGCACTGGTTGAATTTGCTTATGTGAATTTAGACAAAAATTCTGCAAAAGTCAGCTTGTCATTACTCATTCTTTTTCTTTTCCTCTGCTTGCTTATTGCCAAAGCAAGAAAGCAACTTTCCATGCAGTCTTCAGTGAGGGGGGTGATCAATTTTCTTCCGGTTAATCCTTAAACCCTTCGGGGTCCCGGCTTTATGAGGGGAGTGTCTGTTATTAGACCACCCACTTTGTCTCTGTTCTGCACACTCTAATGAGAACTAGAAAATCACCTCTTAAGTTCCCACTTCAGCAAAGCCCCTGGGCCATAGGGGCTAAGGCACAGGCTTCCTGTTATAGCTTTCAGCTTTCACTTAGATTTTGTCCTCAGATGTTCTTACTATCTGGTAGCTCATCAATGCTTTTAGGAAGATGTGTTTGCTTTGTTTTGTTTTCACCAGCATTTTTAGTTACTTTTCATGGAAAAACGTAGTCTAATACCTAGCCTACCATATTATCAGAAATGCTCCTCTCCCTGTGTGGTACAGTCAGGCTTTCTAAGTGCTTTCAGGCATCATTTAGTCCTTCGGGCCTTGTTCCATGTGGATTTTACAAACATGAATTTAAGCCAAAGGCCAGATATAGAATGTGGACTAAAAAGTTTCCTTAGTCCCGTTAGAGACAACATATGGCATCTGCTTCTATCACCACCTACCATGGAGGGAATGGAATTAGCAAAAATAATTTCAGAAATGGAGGGAGTTTCCAGCAGAGTAACCAACCAACTTCTTTTACACCCATGGTATGTTTAATCAGAAAGTAGAATTTAAATGTCATGTGAATGGCCTTCAATAGTCTTCAGCTTTTGATTAGGGATTGAAAAAATAGGTCCCCAACTGTGGCCATTTGTCATTTGCTGGCACAGGGTTTCTAAATGCTATCTAGGGCAACTGTTCGCTTGTAGTAGGAGGGCCCATAAAAAATACAGATGACTTGTTGGATGGACTTTATCTCTTACATTTAAACCCAAAAGGAATTGCCAGCAGATAAGAAAATTAGATGAAAATTTAAAATAGTGTGCAGAAAATGAGATTTGATTTAGAATGTAAGCATTCAAAGAATATTTGATGATATATCCAGATGCAATTTTACCTTAATTTTTTTTGTCTTTCTCTTAATTGTGTATCTCACTCTGGAGTCAGTATTCATGATTTTGAGGAATGCTTGTGTGTATTTTGCAGTCTTAAGAAATGCACAACATTTCCCAAGGGTGTAATTTCACAAGAAAAAATACTACCCACAAAATTAAGATTTACTAATAGAAAAAAGGAATTCCATAATGACATTTGCAAAGAACCCTCAATTACCATGAACATAATTGTAGATGCTTTGGGTTAGGGAAAGAAAATACTCAGACCAGTTCTGCACTGCATAGTTTATTCTTTTTCAAGTGCCTGCCATATCCACTCTCCTCTCTGAGCAAAGAAGCAACAGGCTGTTGTGTACCTAGATTTCCATGCTTTAGATCATAAAACCTGTAGATTTGGCTGCTACTGATGGGAGCAGGGATGATGTCTGGGTATGAGAAAGGTGAGTGGCTTAGAATGTGCTTCTGCATGAGAGCTCTACCCAGTAGGTGCTTTCTGCTCTTGGTGATAACTTTAACCATCCATTATGATCTTCTCTTTTGAGAAGCTTGAAAGTAGGATAAGAAAGACCAACAAAGATAATAAAATAAAACAGAACTCAAGAGATGCAGAGATAGTAGGCTACAAGCAAAAAGCAATAAGGCAGGAGAAGCTATAAATTGGCAGAAACCATGGGGTAGAGCAGCAAGTAGAGACAGGCAATTAGAGTGGCCACAGAAAACAGAGAAACGGGGAAGCCAAGGAGAGAGTTGTTGGATAACAGTGTTATGGTGGGGACGTTGGTCTTGCTTTCATTGCATGAACAGCATTTGGCTCTCCTTGAAGGCTATTTCTTACTGCATCTGTTATCTTAAATTGCTCATGTATCGTTTCAATAAACTCTCACTACTTTAGAAAATGTGTTTATGTTTCTCAACAACTGAAAGATATTAAACCAGCTCTGATGGAAAATAGGCAATAACCAAATTGGTATTTTAATAAATTTTTCATGAGCAAATTAGTCAAGATGGTACAGTAGGTATGTGTCATTTGAGATCCTTTCCTATTCTTTAAACAAAAGCAATGACCGATTTTACATGCATATATATTTGTGTATGTAATTTATCTATCAATCAATCAGTGGGAGTTAAGAATTTAAAAAGAAAAAAATCAAAATCATAGCCACAGTCTAAAGTCAAGTTATACATCTCAAGAACTGAAGCTGAGCTGAACTTAAGTGACACCACAGCACTCATAGCACTAAAACGGGACAGAGCTGTTGACTCCAGGTAAGGAAGTGGGCAGAGGTGCCTGGGTGTTCTACTCATGTGTGTTAATGGAAAATAAAAGTGTTCTGTGCAAGGTAGGTGACTGTGACCAGTTTACTGCTTTAAAGCAAGTGAAAAGAAGAGGAAAAGCTGTGACCAGTTTCTGCCCGTGGCCCACATCTTAGGGAACAAGGGAGAGGCACACTCTGCCTCACCAGCAGGACATGGGCCAAGTCGTCAGTGGCTCAGGGACAGGGACAATAATGCCCTTCATACCCTTGAGTAGCTGGATGGAGGTAAAACCACTCAGTGGGACAGGGTAAACTCAGAGCCGGAGAGAAAAAGAAAGAAGAAAACAAACTCTTACTCAAACAGAACAGAAGAAGCAATTCTGACTCAAGAACGCACCAACTCTTACCTGACTTTCCAGCCTGCTGGCCTGCCCAGATTTCAAACCTGCCAGCCTCTGTAATCTTGTCAGCCAATTCCTTAAAATAAATCCCTGTCATCTATCTATCTATCTATCTATCTATCTATCTATCTATCTATCTATCTAATCTATCATCTATCTATATCTATCTCTCTCTCCTATTGGTTTTGTTTCTCTGGAGAACACTGACTAACACAATAGGTATGGATGACAGATGCCTGCAACATGGGTCCAATTGGAGTTCCAAGAAAACCCACAACAAAATGAGAGAGGGAAAGTGAGAGGAAGAGGAAGAGACAGAGAGAGACAGAGAGACAAAGAGAGACAGAGGGAACAGATGGCATAGTGAAGAATCACTGTTTGAAGATAAAAGGTCAAAGAAACTTCCAGAAATTAAGAAACTATATGAGCCCTCAGATTTAATGTGTAAACTGAGTGTGAGCAGGATGAATAAAAATCAATCCATACCGGACGCATCAAAATGATACTGTAGACGTTAGGAGAAAATCTTAAAAACAACCAAAGAAAAAGAAGCAATCCTAAAATCGTTAAATTTATTGGACAGGACATACAGATTACCTACAAATGAACAACAATTAGACTTACAGCAGTTTTCTCAACTATAAAAATATATGGTAAAATATAATGGAACAATAACCTCAGAATGTTGAGGGAAAATATGTTTTGACCTGGAATACTACACTCCATTACAATGTGGTTTAGGTATGAGTGTTGAATGAGGATGTTTCCAGGCATCTGGAGGGTGACTGACATAGGTGCCCACTGAAAGAACTAATTCAGGGCATAAAGGAACTCAGAGAAAAGAAGTGGGATGCAAAACAAAACAACAAAAACCTGTGAACCCCAAATTTTAGGAAAATCAAGTTAAATTTTGACTATGGAAAAAACTACTAATTTTTATGTTTAAAAAGGGATAGAAAAGAGTTCTATACAATATAAAAAATAAGATGGCAGATATGCAGTAACTAAGTGAATTGTGTTTATTTATTTATTTATTTATTTTCCCCCAAAGCCCCAAAGTCCCAGTAGATAGTCGTATGCCATAGTTGCACATCCCTCCAGTTGCTGCATGTGGGATGCGGCCTCAGCATGGCCGGAGAAGCGGTGTGTTGGCGCGAGCCTGGGACCCAAACCGGGGCCGCCAGCAGCGGAGCGCGCGCACCCAACCGCCAAGCCACGGGGCCGGCCTTGAATTGTGTTTTATTGTCTTGATTTTAGGGGAGTAGAATAGAGATACCAATTAATTGAAAGGACAGCGACATACTTAGATTCAATGTATTTCAATATGTGCAGGCTCATTTATAGCTGTGCTAGACAACGTAAATAAATAAACAGTTGCTTGCACCTGCACAGAGAATTACATGAATGGTACTGTTACAAATGCAGAGTGAGATGGGGACGTTGTTCTGGTGACTCAAATATCATTAGCAGTGTAGCCTTCAGTAACATGAGTTCCAAAATATTGACTAATTTTTGGTAACGTTCCAAGCAAAAGCACAACTTTTCCTTGGTTTTCAGAGTTTTTTTGACATTTCTGAAAAATTCAGTGTAAATTAAAACTCTGCAAAAAAGACTTTGTATATACAGTGAATCCTCATTATTTGTGGATTTCATATTTACGAATTTTCCTACTTGCTAAAATTTATTTGTAACCCCAAAATTGATACTTGCGGTGTCTTTGCAGACATTCGCTGGCATGTGCAGAGCAGCGAAAAATTTGAGTTGACAACGTGCACATTCCCAGCTGGGGTGGAATAAGGTGACGCTGTGCCTGCTTATTTCAGCTCTCATGCTGTAAACAAGCATGCTTTCTGCGGTCTATTTGGGGCCACGTTTTTCACATTTTTGTGCTTTTTTTTGGTAATTTTGCTATTTAAAATGGCCCCCAAAGTGCTGAACTGCTGTCTAGTGTTCCTAAGTGCAAGAAGGCTGTGATGTGCCTTACAGAGAAAAGACGTGTGTTAGATACGCTTCATTCAGGCATGAGTTATAGTGCTGTTGGGCCTGAGTTTAATGTTAATGACTCAGAAATATTAAGTAAGATGTTTTTAAACAGAAACACACATAAAACAAGGTTATGTGTTGATGGGTTGATAAAAATGTTGTGATCAGAGGCTCACAAGAACTTAACCCAGTGTTTCCCCTAGAAGCAATGGTTCAGTTTCACTAATTCAGTGTTTACAGTGACTTTATAGAATATGACTACTGCAAATAATGAGAATCAACTGTATATTAAAATGGAGATGTCATCAGAATAAAGAGGAATTTCACCTCATAAAACGTCTGGTAGGACTTTCGAAAATCATGTGCAATTTGGGACAATTCTTGTTGTGCAAGGCTGTCTTATGAACTGCAGGCCATACACATCCTTGCCCCACCCACTAAATGCCAGTAGCATCTCCACCCTGAAAGGTTGCACAACCATAGATTCCTTCTATAATTTCCAAAATCCTGCCTGGTGGAGAACCACTTCTTTAGAGAAATGCTTTTGACGTGGTCCTTGAGTTCCAGTGAGTCTGTGCCATACATTGAATCCTAGTTTCTACTCTGCTCGGATGCCCCAAATCTCTAGTACCTGACATGTTAGCATTTTCTCTCTGGAAAAATCATATTCCCCATAAAGGTATTCTCAGGGTCAGCTCACTTGCTGGGATTTTTCTCTAATTTAGATTTGTCTGTCTTCAAAGCAGCCGCTCTAGTACTCTTGGTGGTGAGCAGTAAAATATTCCAGAAGACTCTGATCTTGAAAGGAGAAGAGCTTGTGGAAACTTCAAGTCAAAAAGGGATAATCAGTCAGGGTTAGCAAAAGTCAGTGCTCCTCAGATTATTTACTGTGATGTTTGTTTTCATTTTCTTTTTCTCCAACCTCTGCCTTCATCCTTTTTTCCCTTTCCAAATGGAGAAGGATTGAGAAAGCACATGGTGAGCACCACCAGGCCTTGTGTCTATTCCAAGGAGCATACTTCCCTGCTTATCTGTCAATGGTGTAGGTTTAGGAGATGCATAAAGAACACATCTTTATGAAGAACTCACAGTGGTACTGGGTTAAGCTTCAGGGATGCAAAGACATGGAATCACTCCTTCCTTGAGAAATTTGCAGTCCTTTAGGGAAGACAGACCAAAGAACAGAACATTTAAACACAATGAGATGAGCATAGTAAGCAGCCCCAAGGAGAGACCCATTACTCATCCCTGGGAGGGAGTGAGGAGAGGTCAGTAAGGCTTTCTGGAAGGAGAGTCACACTTAAGCTGATTCCCCAAGGAAGAGTTTCCCAGGCTGTCTTATACCAGCTCGCTTAAGGTCAAGGGTTATTTTTAAGTCACCTAAAATTCTTTCTAACCACTCTTTAGCCAGATTTATTCCATCCACAAATTTAACAACTATATCATAGCAGTGAATTGTGTAGTTGGAACAGTTGAACAGTATGTTTCCAACCCATTAAGTTAGTTATGAAAACTCCCTAATAGCTCAAGCACATTTGCTGGATATATTTAACCTCTTTGATTTAGGGAGGTCCAACCTTTATAGACTGTTTCATTTATTCTCATACCAAATGTCACTGAAAGGTTAAATTTGGTGTTCAGTGACATTCTCCAGGCAACCTTTCCAAAGCTAAAACTGAAAATAATGCATGTGACATTTCTTCCAGGAACTCTCCTCCACAATGCCCAATCTCGAACCCTTAGAGGACTCGGCAGTTTCGGATAGTATCAAACCTGCCAGTTTCTTGTGATTGGAGCTCTGAATAGTTCAACTGGACAAAGCGTCAGGAGACACGGCTTCCTTCAGCTGGCAAGAATTCAAAGGAGTGAGGAAGGTAAGGGAGACAGAGAAAGGGAGAAGGAGGAAGGGAAGAAGGGAGGGAAGAAGAGGAGACAGAGACCTAGACAAACAGAGACAGAGACACAGAAAGAAAGTGGTTGAACGTTGAAAGAGGCTCATCCCCATCATTAATGTAAACTAATTGAAGGAGTTAAAGAGTTGATCCCTTTCCAAAGAGGCGCTGTGATATAATAAGAGTAGCTGGGAGTAAAATCTGAATCCAAATGCCATTTCCATCACATACTAACTGTGCAATCATGGGCGATTAAACTGAAATTACACGGAAAAACTCAGTCTAATTATCTGAAAAAAAACAGCTTGATAAAAGCACCTAACCCATAGCATTGTCTCAAGGATTAGATGATTTAAAAGCTGTAGAGTACTTAGAAGAGCTGTTGCTTAATAAATACATTATAAAATATTAATAATAACATTATTACTACTACTACTACTAATATAACATTTAGTATTGTTATAATTATTAATAGTGGTAGTAAAATTTTGACCTTATGAAAAGAAACACGGAAGGAAAAGTGAGTGCATTTACATTGATTTGGGTTAGATATCTTACTGCTAATTTGAAATCTGTTGGGATTACTTGGTGAGACAAATATATATTCATTTCCTAGGGCTCCTGTAACAAATTACACAAACTGGGTGGCTTATGACATTAGAAACTTATTCTGGAGTTCTGGAGGCCAGGAGTCAGAAATCAAGGTGTCGACAGAGCCATGCTCCCTTGCGAGGCCCTAGGAGACATTCTGTTATTTGCCTCTTCCAGCTTCTGGTGGCTTCAGGTGTTCCTTGGCTTGTGGCCTCATCATTCTAATCTTTGCTTCCATGGTCACATCCCTCCTCCTCATCTCTGTCTTCTCCTCTGTGTGTCTCTTAGAGGATACTTGTCTTTGGATTTAGGGCCAGCCCGGATAATCCAGGATGACTCCTCATTTCAAAATGATTAACCTAATTATATCTGCAAAGACACTTTTTCCAAATAAAATAACATTCATAGTTTCCAGGGATTAGGACATGCATATATCTTTTGGGGTTTGTACATTGTATTTGTATGTTTAATTTCCACAATACATGAAGTGTAAGCAACATTTTTGTTTTTAGAGAATGCATGCGTACAATCAAAATTTGAGACAGTCCCAGGTAGTGAGGAATGTATGCTGTTTTTAGTGATAAAGACCTCAAGCTGAGGTAGTCAGGCACGCGGAGAACACACTGAAAGAGCAATCAGAAGACTTGGCATCTACTTCAGGGTCTATCACTTACCAGTTGCTTGCCTTTGCCTGCTTACCTTTCCTCAGTGTCAACTATCTTTAAAAAGAGACAATTTGCTCTTGAAACCCAGGATGTTATAAGCATCAAAACAGATACTCTATGTGAAAGTGCTTTGGTAACCCAAAGAAACGCCTTCATTTGGCACACTTCTCCTCCTTCGCCACTTAAGTGTCACATCCTCAGGTAGGCTTCCTGCCTCTCATTCAGTCCAGGCTCCCGACACCCTCTCTCGGGCACGTGCACTTCCTTAGGACATGGTGTGAACATACAGATGCATCGTGTCATCACGCTAATATCTATTTCCCCACTGGACTCTGAGTTCCTTGAGGTAGAAACTGCATTTACCCAGGACCCAGCATAGCACCTGGTACACAGTAGTCACCCAGTAATTGAAGTGTTAGAAAGAATAAATGCTCCTCAAATGAACGCACCACAGTGATGTTCATTTTGTGAAAAATGAAACAGACGCACTATGAAACTTGTGGCAGCAGTAAGTGTGGATGTGGAATATTTAAGTTGTTGAGGAAATGAAGGACTAAACGAATGAATAACTAGCCTGATTAAGTTAATAGCAGTAAATGGAGGATAAAATAAGATCACTTGACAGAAGTGTAGTTTCTGAATAATTTAATATGCAGACAAGATGTCTATTTTTTCTAACAATTAGTGATTCTTAAGGCATAATACTGGTATAATGCTACGTGGGAAGTGACATTTATAAAGCACCTTATATTTTCCCAAAGATATCTCATATATTTTTCTCTTATGTACATTTATCAAAGGATGATGAGATCACCACTTAGTATATGAAATAAAAAGACATATTGCTTATTGCTGACTATAGAAAAAGAGAGCTATGCTAGTCAGAGACAGTGTCTCCTTCAGGGATAGGTGACTTTCAGAGGCGTAAGTGGGCTCACCTCATTGCAGAAGCGTGGTTACTCAGGTGACGTTGTTGATTGGTGGGCACTTAGGGGTGTGGTTATTGGACAGATACTATTGGCTAAACTTTTTCAGAACCCAGGGGCTGATGGTGATTGGTTGACTTGCATCAGTGTGTTTACAGAGATAAGTAGTCATCGATCAATTGAGCATCTTAAAAACAATTCTGGTGGCTACTTATCATGATGACAGAAAAGTCAATCTTTCCCTAAGCTAAGGAACTTGAAAAAATTCTCACTTTATACTTGTTGAAATTCATTTATTTATACATTCAACAAATCTATATTGAGTGCTTATTATGTTTTAAGCAAATAAAAGTTGGTAGAACAGTGTCTCTGATCTTATAGTCAAGTGAGGGAAACAAATAAACAGGTAAATAGAGAATATATTGTGATGATAAGAGCTAAGGAGACTAATCAGGAGGGTGACCGGGAGCTCACGCCCCTGGATAGAGGGTGGGGTTGTTACTTTTTATAGATGGGCAGGGAAGGCCTCACTGATCCAGGACATTTGAGCAAAGACTTGAAGGCAGGGAGAGTGTGAGCCCCACAGGTACTTGGGGGAGGAGCATTCCAGGACATAAATCTGCAAGTGCAATTGCTCCCACCTGGGGTGGACAAATATCTGACATTTCTGAGAAACTCCAAAGATTCAGTACTGCTGGATGTAGTAAGCAAGGCGGAGAGGCGTGGGGGCGGCTTTAGAAAGATGTGAGGGGTGGGTCATGTGGGGCCTGAGTGATCCTTGCAGGTCATTGTGAGGATCTTGATTTTTGATCTCACTGAGATAGTGACACCATATGAAGGTTCTGAGCAGACGAAGGGTGGGTCTGACTTAGGTTTTTAAGGGTCACTCTGACTGACGGATTGAGGATACTCTGAGGGTGAGTGTTATGGGTTGAAAATATATTGAAGACCTAACCCCAAGTACTTGTGAATGTGACCTTATTTGGAAATAGGGTCTTTGCAGATGAAATCGAGTTAAGATGATGTCATTAGATTGAGCCCTCTTGGATTAGATCCAATATGACTGGTGTTTTATAAGAAGAGGGATACGTGGACACACACACACAGGGAGAATTCCATGTGAGGACAGAGGCAGAGACAGGAGTGATGCAGCTGCAAACCAAGGAACGCCAAGGATTATAGGCAACCGCCAGAAGCTGCAAAGAGGCAAAGAAGGATTCTACTCAGAGTCTCAGAGGGAGCATGGCCCTGCTGGCACCTTGATTTTGGACTTCTGGCCTCCAGAACTGTGAAAAAAGAAATTTCTATTGTTTCAAGCCAATGGATGGTACTTTGTTACGGCAGCCGCAGGAAATGAATACAGTTGGCAAGGGCGAAAGAGGGCAGACCAATCCGCAGACTCGTGTAATAAGCCACATGAGAGAGGTTGGTTGCTCCAACCAGAGTGCCAGAAATGGAGTTGGTGAGAAGTGGTTGGATTCTGTGTGTATTTTGAAGGCAGAACCAATAGAATTTGCTGATGAATGGAATGTGAAGTGTGAGAAGACAGGAATCAAGGATGGCTCCAGGTTTTTGGTCGGAGCAACTGGAGTTACTATTTACTAAAATAAAGAATCTTCCAGGAGGCGGGGAGGGGCTTGATTCAGGGATTTGGTTTTTAAGTCTGAGATGTCTAGTGGACATAAAAATGGAGATGCCAAACACAGAATCAGATGTACGTGTTTGGAGGACAGGGAAAACTCCAGGTGGGAGAGTAAAGTTTTGAGTTGTTAGCGTATAGGTGGCATTTAGAAGCATGAAACTCAGTGAGATCTCTCAGATGCCAAATATACAAAAAAAACAAAAGCGAGCCCAGACTTGAGCCTGGTGAGGTAGACAAGACAGGTATCACATATTACAAACAAGAAACCTGAGACTCAGAAAAATTAAGGAACTTGCCCTAGGAGAAGTTATTAGAATTTCAAATTAGTTTTTCTACTTCCAAATTCTTTTTTGTTTCTAATATATGTAGTGTCTTCGACGTAAAATTTCCTGTATTAGGAAGAGTTTGATCAATGAAAACTAGCTTTAACCTGTTCTCTTTCTTACTGTGCCCCTTTGAAAGATGTAACAACTAAAAATAAATTTAATTTTCAATTATTTTACAGACATACGACTTTTTCCTCTGACCTTCCGTAATAGCCTACATTGTCACCTCAATCATACATTGAACATCAGCAATAAATTTGCGCTTGAGATAAATGAAGTAAACTTCATTAGTTACAGACTTAATTCTGGACTTTAATTAAAATGAAGTTATACTTTGAAAGTCTTATCTAACGGCATCTTATTGATGTTCTTTTTATTTCCATTTTGAGAATGGATAACTTATGGTTGGCTTATTGTATATTGTCTTATGTGGTTGTTACTCTAAAATATTTTCAGTTAGGTGCTCAGTGAAGGTTTGCTGAATCAAATACGTTTCATATTCCTGCTTGGTACAGTAATTGTGTAGCTTTTAAAGCTGCATGCTACTACAGCACAATTGAAAACAAAACAAAACAATCCTTATTTCAAAAATGGAAAGAGTGGATTCCAAGAGCATAACTCTTTTTCCTAGAATGGAAAGAGACTTTATAGATCACCGATTTTAACCCCTTCCCTTTAGAGCTAACTAGAACATTTTAGAGAAAACAAAAGCCTGGAGGAGTTTGGATGACCTACCCAAGGCAACAGCTGGCTGTGGTGAGCTAGGACTGGAATTCCAGCCTTATGTTTCCCAATGTTGGGGTCCTACTCCCCACACGAAAGAACTGAGGAAAAAGTAAAGGAAGATAAGTCAATGCCCATGACTGATAACCTCAAACATTTCATGATAGTCTAGATTTAGAGGAGAACAGAAAATCAGGATCGAAAGGAAGAAAGAAAATTTTCTGCAGTATGTGGCAAAGTGTTTCCATGAGCTGCACACCCAAAGCATGAGAAGCAAAACCTGTCTTCACCACTTAACCCATTATTTCAACTCCCCATGCCTCTGTTTCCTCTTCTGTAAGATGGGGATAAAAATAATGGGGCTGATCGGGGTTGAGCATAGTAACACACATAAAGTGTTTAAAATAGTGCTTGACACATAGTAAGAGCTTAATTAACGTTAGTTATTATTATTAGTTCTTTTTTAGTAATAAAATCAGAGAACTCAGGCTGATGCCCTAGCTCTTCCACTAGCCTTGTAGACTCAGATACGTCACTGAACTTCTCTGTCCCTCAGTTTCTTCACTATAAAATGGGGTCATCATACTTTGTCTGCTAACCATATGGTGATGGCAAGCATGAAGACTAAATGAGAACTGTAAGCACGAGAGTCCTGAGAGTGAGAATTGCTATTTACGAATTCTTATTTCCGTGTCTTGTCTGTATTCTTTTCTCAAATGCCTTATCTGAATACATCTTTGATCTCAATGTGAGCATGCTTGTTACCATATTAGTGGAAAGAGTTACGAGAGGGCAGCTTGTTTTGATACAGAAGAAAAGGAAAAAAGATGCTCTTGAAGACCAAATATTAGAAATCTAAAGAATGTGACCTCATAAATTATTTTATATCAAATGATATCTTCCTAAAATAATTAGCAAAAAGTACCCATTAAAGTAGTTTTCCTGGCACACTGACAAGTTTAATTGGCTTACTTTTTTTACATGGCTGGATGGATCTTAAAAAATGTGAAAATTAAACATTCTGAAAGACTCTGGTAATTGTGAAACTTTTCCTTATGGTTTCATTCTAGAATACAAAAATGGGACAGGAAATGATCTTTGTTATCTAATTGGGAATCAGAAGCCATGACGCTTGTCTTTTAGTTCCATTCGAATTTTCTCCAGGCACTTTCTTCATTTAGGGCCCATTTATTCTGTCTCTTATGGTGCTGTTGATTTTCAGCTCTTCTACCCACAATACAGAATTATGAGTCTTGCTTTCTAACAGTTTCCCTGAGTCGGTAACAGAATATTAACAGTTTTGAGATTATTACCCTTGTGAAAATAATATTTTAATTGAGCAAAGAAAACACATTTGAAATTACAAAATACAAGATATAGTATGATATATTTTTATATATTTATAGTATTATTTTCAGTGATATGTTCATTATATATATATATTTTGTGTGTGTTTGAGGAGATCAGCCCTGTGCTAACATCTGCCAATCCTCCTCTTTTTTTGCTGAGGAAGACTGGCCCTGGGCTAACATCTGTGCCCATCTTCCTCCACTTTATATGGGACGCCGCCACAGCATGGCCTGCCAAGCAGTGCGTCTGTGCAGCCCGGGATCCGAACCTGCGAACCCCGGGCCGCGGCAGCGGAGTGTGCGTACCTAACCGCTTGCGCCACCGGGCCGGCCTCTGTTCATTATATTTTTATATGTGATCTTCACAATTTAAAAAATTAATTGCCCTATAACTTAGGGTACTGGTGCCTAACAAAAAATTTCATTTAAAAGTTTGAATTAACTTGAGTAAACATCAGTTTTTTCTGTCATGTAAAACATCAGACACATCATATTTCTGTATCAGTTTTCAATGAAATATCTTCTAAAAGGATGCCTGAAATAAATGACAGATAAAGCTGGTTGCTTAGTAGGCTGTTCCCTGGGTTAAATTGTGATATAAGTAAGTCCTCTTGGCATCTGCCCATTTCTATTTCTGGGTTGTTTCCCATATTCTTGGTTTCTTCCTCAAGTTTCCTTTGGCAGGTGGAACTTTCCTATCTGTCTCTCCTCCCTCTCAGCTTTATCAAAACATGGACTAAGGAAGGGATCTGATTTCATTCAATCTTTCTCTATGTGAATTGAAGCCAGTGAATTATTCTCCCATGGTCATTTGCATTTAAAGTCTTAGCAATAAATATCGAAGAAAATGTTTTCTTCCTGGTAACCTACATTTACATCCTTAATAGGCAGAAGAAGCATATTTTAAGGCAGACAAGGAAATCTAGTCCTTTGATGATCATACATTTTTAATGTTTAAGATGGGTCATGATGACCAGGACAGGAATAAACACTCCTATTCAAAAATGCCTGTGGAATAAAGAGAGGAGTTATGTGAAGAATTTTGCCTTTGAGAAACAGAGGCGTATTTGAAAATCTTTGAGAAATCAGCATATCTAGTTCTGATTGCAGTTCTCAAGATTATGGGAGGTCTTGTTCTCTTTTGAATTTTATCCTTCTTTTGACAGAAAAGAACCAAGATATACATTCTCATTAGTTGCTTATTTTATTTAAAAAGTCATTATGTTTCACTTATGTGCTCATTCTTCCTAGAGACCCAGATTGATGAGATTTAGATAATATTTAAATGAGAAACATTCAAGAGCTAGAATGACCCTGTAAATATAGACTGTTTATTTCTAGGGCACAGCCATTATTTCATTAACTAGAATGTTTCTTATAGACAAATATGTTTCAATGGAAAGGAAAAACGTTGTACATAGGAAATGATTGTTGTAAATCAAATATGAAATCTGAACTCTTCGCAAACCAGAAAGCTCAGGATCTGTATTCTCACCATTAGTTTAACTCTGCCCCCTTGTGTGTACAGGATGCATTGAAATGGGGCCAACAAGCTTCATAGGAAACAAGGCAGGAACGTATCACAAACTGCATTAAAATCATATTTAGGAATAGATCATCTCTCTAAAATCGGTATAAACTTTTTTTTCTTTTGTGAGGAAGATCAGCCCTGAGCTAACATCCATGCCAATCCTCCTCTTTTTCTGAGGAAGACTGGCCCTGAGCTAACATCGTGCCTATCTTCCTCCACTTAATGTGGGACACTGCCACAGCATGGCCTGACAAGTGGTGCGTTGGTGCGTGGGATCTGACCCCAGGTCACCAGCAGCAGAGCGCATGCACTTAACCACTACGCCACGAGGCTGGCCCCAAAATCAGTGTAAACTTTACACTCTGCAGTAAAAATGATATCCTAAGCATCCACTTGCTCAACAGACCAAATGGTGTAAAAAATGACATGTGAATCTACACCTAGGTGATTCTTAGGCTAACTCCCTGTTTTATCTCTATTACATTCTTGATTAAGACTGTGCTCACTAAAAAGAAAAAAAGAAAAAAGAAGAAAAAACAAAAAAGAAAGAAAAAAATATTTTTGACTTAAAATTCCAACTTTTATCAAAAGAATATTGGTTTTCTTCTAATATACTCACTACAGTTACTTTAAATACCAAACAACTCTTAAATTCTTTTAAAGTCAATTGACTTTTTATAGCAAAAAATATTAACAGTGTACTGAGGGGTTTGTGATATGTGTAGAAATAAAATATACAACAATAATAGCACAAAGATGGAAGAGGGTGTAAACAGAATTATACTATTGTAAGATTCTCAAACTATGTGAGAAGTCATATAACATTAATTCAAGGTTGACTGTGATAAGTTAAAGATGCACAATACGATCCTGGGAGCAATCACCAGCCAAAACATTTCCTGTGTGTGAAAGTGTTAATAAAAAGCCAATAGAGGAAATAGAATGGAATACTAAAGGCACCTGATAAATCCAAAAGAAAGTAGAGATGAGGATCAAAATAATAAAACAACAACACAAACAGAAGGAATGACCAGCAAACATAGAGCGAGATGATGGAATTAAATACAACTCTATCAATAATTGTGTTAAATCTAAATGTGCTAAAATCTCTACATAGAAGGCAGATTTTCAGACTATATAAAAAAAGCAATATTCAGCCACAAGCTGTTTATAAGAGATTCCCAATAAATATAAACAGATAGATTGAATGGAAAATGATATACCCTGCAAATTCTAAGCATGAAAGCTCATGTGCCATATATTATCATACAAAGTAGACTTCAAGGCAAAGTGTGTTACTGGAGGCGAAGAGGAGGATTTCAGAGTGATAAAAGTGTAAATTCATCAAGAACAATACTAAATGTATACACACGTTATAACAGAGTTTTAAAATATATGAAGTAAAAATTACAGAGCTAAGAGAGAAATAGAAAAGTCCACAATAATAATTGAAGATGTTAACATTACATTCTCAATAATAAATAAAACACATATACAAAAAAAAAGTGAATTCAGGTTGATTGAAAAATTGTAACTCCCAGAACACAATCATCTAGAATATTATACCCAACAACTGTAGAATACACATTCTTTCCAAAGACGCATGGAACATTTATCAAGATAGATCATGTGACAGACCATCATGCATATCTTGTCAAATATCTAAAGATTGAAATACACAGCATGCTACTCTTAACATAAGAGAATTAAGTTAGGAATCAAAAATAAAATATATCCAGAAAGTCACCAAATATTAGGAAATAAGCAACATGTCCCCAAATAACTAATGGGTTAAAGAAGAAATTACAGGATGAACTAGAAAATATTTTGAATTAAATGATTTTTAAGCACAACACATCAAAATTTATGGGATGCAGCCAAAACACTGCTGAGAGGCAAATTCATGGCTATAAGTACTTACATTTAAGAAACTATAAAAAGAAGCTATGAAAAGGAATAAAAAAATAAAAAATTAAACCCAAAGTTATAGAAGAAAAGAAATAATAGACATAAGTGTAGAAATAAATAAAAGAGAAAACAATGAAGCAAATCAATAAATTTCCACATGAAAATAATAAAAAAAAGTTATAATCCCCTAGCCACATTAACCACTCCCTGCCAAAAAACCCCATAAGAAAAACAGAGTGAAAACACAAATTACCAATATCAGGAATGAAAGAGGATACCTGACTACTAATCTTATAAGCAATATAAAAATAATAAAGGAGTATTAGAATAACTCTGTGCAAATAAATTCAACCACTTAGATGAAATGGAAAAATTTCCAAAACAAATACAAGGAGAAATAGAAAATTTTGTAGCTCTGGTTTATTAAAGAAATGGTAGTTAGTCTTTGGCTGGTGAACATGATGTAGTCTACACAGAAATCAAAATATAATGATGTACATCTAAATATAATATTATGAACTCATTTTACCTTAACCAAAAAAAAAAGAAATCTAATTTTTAATTAAAAAATTCTTGAAAAAAATGACCTCACTGATTAATTCTATGAAACATTTAAGGAACAAATAACACTTTTCTTACACAAATTATTTCGGAAAATAGAAGAAAAAAAATTTTCCTCAACTCCTTTTATAAGGGTTTGTATCCCTGATACCAAAACCTGAAAATTGCATTACAGAGAAACAAAATTTTAGACCAATCTCTTTCTTGAACTTAGACTCAAAAATTCTCAAAAAGTTACAAGTCAAATCCAGCAAAGTTAAAAAATAATTCATCATGACCAAGTGGGGTTTATCCCAGGAATGCAAGGTTGGTTTAACATGTGAAAAACCATTAAATATAATTTACCACATTAATAAATATTGAGAAAATAAAACAATAACGTCTATATATGCAGTGAAAGTGTGAGGAAATTCAACACATTTCATATTGACAAAAAAAAAAAAACCCACTCAACAAGGCAGGAATTGGTGGGAACTATCTTAATCCAATAAATCACACACATGTTATGCCCATAGATGACATTATACATAGTACATATACATAATACACGATCATATACATATGCATTATACATAATTGTGAAAGAATGGGAAGAGAAAATATGTAAATTTACTGACATCAGTAGTTTCCCAACAAAAGGCCAACCAAGATCACTTTACAATAATGCTCCAAGTTGACAGCCTCCATCTACATGTTCAGGGCTTCTAAATACATTTATATTTCCCCACTGTGAATCATAGGCATCAACCAATTGTGAGCAGACATCTAAGGAAAGCCAGTGAAGATAGCTATCCAAACAAAAAAACAGAAAATAAAAGCAACTTAGAGAAACTGAAAATATAAAGGAAAACTTTCAAACCAACTTTAACATTAACATTCTTAGAGAGATGAGCGAATACATTGCACCCACAAAACAAGAACACGATGCTATAAAAACAAAAACAAAAAGAGTAAGAAAAAATATCAGAGAACAAAAAATTGCTCTAGGGAATTGGACACTTGACACCAGAAATAAAAGATATTTGGGAGAGTTAAAAATTGAGGTTGAAGGACAGAAAGTAGAGCAAAGGAATGTACAATAGAGAAATCATAAGAAAAATAGAGAACAAGTCAAGGAGGTTTATCATTTGAATAAAAGTAGTTCTAGAAAGGGAGAACAGAACACTGATGGGGAAGATAACACATATAACAAATAATTCAAGAACATTTCAGAAAGTGAAGGACATGTCTTTCTGCTAATCTCATGCCACAAGCTCTAAGCAGTTTTATTCATTTTTTATGGCTTACCTTCTATCAGCATGATATGGATCTTTAGCCCAAGCTGCTCACTTGTATATGGAAAGGCAATTTTATTGCCACCAGATGTCTTAATGGTAAAACAGAGGCATAATGGTAAAACAAGTAGATATACAAAGTAACTTTGAAGAAAACTGTGCAGTATAGGTTAGAGCATCAGGTAGAACTTCCAAGGTACTGAGACTTGAATCTTTATGTATCAGTTTCACATTGCTGCTGTAACAAATTACCACAAATTTAGTGGCTTAAAACACAAATTTATTGTTTTGGAGGTCAGAAGTCCAAAATGAGCTAACATCAGGTATTACAAGGGCTGTACCTCTCTGGTGGCTCTAGGGGAGAATCCATTTCCTTGCCTTTTCTAGCTTCTAGACATTGCCCGCATTCCTTGGCTCCCGGCCACCTTCCATCTTCACAGCCAGCAATCCCATTGCTCTGACCTCTGCTTGTGTCTGTACATCTCATTCTCTGACTCTGCTTCTGCTACACCCCTCTTTCACTAATAAGGACCCTTGTGATTACATGGAGCCCACCCAGATAATGCAGGATAATCGTCCCCTCTCAAGATCATTAACTTAACCACACCTGCAAAAGCCCTTTAGCCACGTCAGGTAACATAGCCACAGGTTCCAGGAATTGGGGCCATTATTCTGCTTACCACAGCTGGGTAGAAATAGGACAGCTACAGAAGAATCATCTTCCAAATCATAAAAGAATAAGTGTAGTATGTTTCGGGGCAATGAGGAAGCTTTCCGGCTGGTTTAGAGTCTCATATTGAGATGTACTGAGAGAAAGGATAGCTGGGAGGTGCAGAGAGGGAACCAGATCGTGAAGAGTCCTTGTTGCCCGAGTCAGCAGTATCTTGACTTATATGAAGTCAATGGGAGAATTTTGAAGTTTTTAAAGTATAGAAGCAAATGTTCTAGAGCTGTACAGGATTTGGGGGGAAGTTCTGACGCCTCCCCTGCCTTCAGGAATGTAATGTGTGATGCTGTCCATTTTAAAGATAAGAACACAACAGTCTAGCTGTTGCCTTACCTGAGGCATAGATCTGGAATATTAGCTCCGTCTTCTCTTATTACTTTATGAAGGGTAATTCTACTTTGGAAGTGGTGATACAAATTCTCTATGCATTACCTCGCAGAGTCATTGATTTATTAATTTTTTCTTCCGTCAAATGGAGAAGAGATGGAATGTGTCTGGGCTCTTCTGCCAATCAAAACTTTTTGGAGTTACAGATGCCAATTTCAACACAGATACCATGACAGTAAACTAGCATGTAATATCTTTATATTCAATGGGAGACAACATTGAACCTTTGAAATCCATCTGGGTTCAAGAGGGATTTTTATAGACAAGCTTAAAAGAATGCTTTCTTGGTTATTAAACCCGGAAAGGAATTTAATTCTAGTGAATATTCCCAGCTTCAACTTTATCTAATAAATTTCTTCTTAATGGTTTTACTGTTTGGAATTCTATCTCTTTCTTGTACTTACTTAAACACTCCACCCCATATTTTCAGAATTCCTTGTACGAATATTACTTATTCGGAAGACCTGTATATTCATGGCTATAGACAAGATTTCATTTGGTAAGAATGGAATCAGAAATGTAGGGTCTAAAGAAAACTGACACTTAAGAAAAGACTTAAAGAATTAGTCTTTAAGAAAAGAGAAGGGGGTTTAATATTCTTCTATCGTTATCCTTCTTGATGCTTCTTTTGGCACCATATTATTTCAAAGTTGGATCTGCAAAAGACCCACTTGCAGCTTTTCAAATCTTTGTTCCCCTAAATTTGTATACATACATTTTGTTTAATATCTTATGAGAGATATCTGCCATTTTTTAAAAGGTGCAACTTGAACATCATTTATTATTACTCTTACATCTAACAAGATTTTAATTCTCAGTATTATCACAATACCTTAAGCAACTTATATCTCTTGGTTTCACAATAGGTACCATACCTATCAAACCTTCTTTTGTAAAGCTACATTTATTTTCCCCAGACAGAGTTGTATTACACCTTGGAAATGCTACTTTTTGAACACAGCCCAAGATACAATTAGTTTTCAAGATGCCAGTATCATTATCAGCAGAACATAATAATCTGAGGACTAGGGTTGCTAATTGAAGGATGGGTGTCTTTATGTTTTTTCCATTGTGAGGATGTGGAGAAATATCAGTTTTTTTGTTTTTAATTGATGTTTTAATAGTTTATAACATTGTGAAATTTTGGGTTGTACATTTTTGTTTGTCCATCACCATATACATGTCTCCCTTCACCCCTTGTGCTCATCCCCTACCCCCATTGCCCCTGGTAACCACAATACAGTTTTCTCTGTCCATGTGTTGGTTTATATTCCACATATGAGTGAGATCATACAGTGTTTGTCTTTCTCTTTCTGGCTTATTTCACTTAACATAATACCCTCCAGGCCCATCCATGTTGTTGCAAATTGGACGATTTTGTCTTTTTTATGGCTGAGTAGTATTCCATTGTGTATATATATATACCACATCTTCTTGATCCAATCATCAGTTGAGGGACATTTAGGTTGCTTCCACTTCTTGGCTATAGTGAATAATGCTGCAATGAACATAGGGGTGCATAAGCCTCTTTGGATTGTTGATTTCAGGTTCATTGGATAGATTCCAGTAATGGGATAGCTGGATCATAGGGTAGAGAAATATCAGTTTTTTAAATTAAGGTTATTGCCATATGCAGAACTTTCAGGGAGATTTTCACCCCTTGATGTTTAATTGTTATACATTTCAATTCAGGTGAAGTGATATCCCATCAGCATTGCGTGGCACGTGACAAAACGTCAGCATGTCTTTTGTATCTTAAAGTAAGGGATGAAGGACCATGTTGTTCTAAGGTACTTGTGCTCCAATAGACAAAATGTAGTAGTAGGAAAAGTACAGGCCCATAAGTTTCAGCAAGTGTCATTTTTAATTAGCCCATGACAATGACTCCTCCTCACCCTACAGTTGAGACTTTTGACCACATCAGAGAGATTGGGAACAGGGGAATGATGAGTGGCTACTGGGGTGTTTGCTTACTGCTCCACACATTGTCCTTAGTGATGTACTTTCTTTAATGGATGAGAGACAACCAGCAATGGTGCTGTGACAATGGCTAGCAACGGGTGGTGTGACAGGCCCATAGTGGGGATGCATCATCCATTGACAAAAGTGATTAAATCAGTTCCTGCAGAGAATAGAATATCAATGCATTTGTTCTGTCTCCAAATTTGCTGTCCCTTGAACTTGTTTAAAGGTAGCCAATGCTAAAATTGCTTTAAGATAACAATGCTCAACCTAAAACACATAAGGCAAATACAGACTTAGATGGAAACCAACAGTTAAAGGTATAAAATGTTTTCTTGTTGATGCAGGTTGGGTGGAGATTCTTTGGAGATTATTTTCTGTATCTTCAGGGGATGAGAGTCCCCTTGGAGTAGTCAAGGACATTGATTGATAGCTCTTGAACTAGGGGTTAGATTTTACTGTCTACAAATTATAGGTGAAGTTCAAGACATCAGATAGGTTTGTGTGGCTTGGATCAACAAAACATTCTTGTGGACTGGCACAGCAGTGGTTTATCAGCTCCTGAACTGAAGAGCTAAGAAGTTGTTAAATGGCTGTTGGTGATGTCATCTTAGAGTAGACAGCCTGGACCCATTGTGGAAGGCCTTGGCCATTGAGAGTAGCACTAGTGATCAGTGAATTTTGATAATGTCCCAGGAAGTGGGGTTCAAGTTTAGACATCTTTCTTTGCCAAACACCATAAATGCTCATCTCACAGATATCTGTATGATTGTCTTATCTTTTTCAAGGTTTTGCTTAAGTGTCACCTTTTCAATGGTTACCCTATGCAAAAATTGCAACCTGATTCTCTCCACCCACTCTATACTCCAACTGCCTCCTTATACTGCACTGTTTCTTCTATTTTTCATAGTACTTATTGCCTACTAATGTACTATATCCTTTATTTTATTTATTTTTTAATTGTTTTTCTCAATTATAAGCTCCAAAAGGGCAAGGACCATTGTTTTTTTCAGTGCTAAAACCCAAGCCTTTTATATAGGTGCTTTGCAATAAATATTTCTTAAATTAATGAAAAGAGGGAATCTTGTCTTCGATATATTTCAATAATACTTTAAAATCATTGTAACCCAACATTATGCAATACCCAAATGTCCTGCCACTGGAGGGCTCTAGGTAATAATGGAAAATCTCAACAACCTATCTATTAATATCTTATGTGGGGAGAATTCCAAACTTTTATTTGCTGAAGATCTCAAAGCTATGGGTAGTGCATCTGGCAACTTCATGAATTTGCAGTATTTACTTTTTAAATAAATATTTCATCCTTCAACTGGGTTCTTTAATTTTTCATTTGGAAGGCACAGTTTCCAAGTAGAAAATCACGTTAGTACCAGGTCTTCTGATTGCTAATGTGTTTAATATATTTAATCCGAATACTAAGTTTAAATAACAACTTTCTATTGAGGAAAATCCTTGCCTATAAGATTCATGAAGATCAGTACACTTTGGCTATGAGAGGAGATGAGGTTAATAAAAATTTAACTTTTCTGGAGATTCTGAGTTTATATCGGCAGGTTTTAGATTATTAAAGATTTGCTTGTATTTAGTTACGACATGTGTCAATGATTTCTAGCTTTCTTTAAAGTATATGAACATATACATACATACGTATGCGTAATATAAACATGTTACGCATATTTAATATTAGGGATTTTATTGAGATTTAAGTTTTCTGATGATTCTAGACTCTATATGGACTTTAGAACTTGCATGTTAAATGTAATGAGATCATTTTTTCCATGACTGAGAGTCCCCTTAAAGGGGAATTAAATTTAAAGCTTTAGAAGTCCCATCTTTATATTTTGTTCAAGAGTTTTGACAAATCTGTAATTTTATAATGAAAGTCTTTAAGCCACTCAACTCAGGAATCTCTTGCTTAGGAAAAAAAGCGAAAGTCAAGGATTTCGAGCAGCAGAAGAAATGAGAAATTTTATGGCAGCCTGTTGGGAACCAACCTAGGATGAGCAAGTCGAGGTTGGAATTAGGACAGCCCCAAGTAAACTGACAAGGATCTGCATATTTCTGCTTTGATTTGCAGATGCTCAGAAAAACCTGAGATCCCGAAAAGGACACTACAGAGAAAGAAATCCTTTACCTGCAATGCCCTCCTGGATTGCAGGGGCACCTCTGTGGAGAGGGGGGAGGGCCAGAATGGCAGGTTTCACCTCTGACGACCCCAGGGCACCCTTCCAGATCACCCACGCTGCTCTCCACACTGGGTGCATTCTTATCCCTCTCTCCACATTGGGGTGCTTTTTATCCATGTTATACATCAGCAAGGGAAGATACAAAATCTTCGACATCCATTCTTTAAGGTAAGAAATCTATTATCCTCTTACATTTATCATATTTTCCTTTATCCAGAGGAAGAAGAGACAAAATTTGAGGCTCTTGGCTGAAACAAAAGAGTCCCAACTTTATATAACTTTTGGAGTTACAGATGCCGATTTGAATACAGCTTTTAATTACCATGTAATGCTTTGACATGTGGCGGGGGTCCCATTCCAGAGGAGATAACGTCAAATCTTTGAAGCCCGCAGGGTTCCAAGGGGGCTTCTGGGACATCCTAGTGAGGACGCTTCCCTGGTTACTAAATGCGAAACAGAATTTTATTCTTGCACAGATTTTCAGCTTTAAACTTTAACAGGTTATTTGAAATGACTTGACTATTTAGAATTCCATACCCTCTTGCCCCTTCATAAAAGCCCCTCCTTATCATTTCAGAATGACATTAACTAGCCACCGCAGTTTAGAAGAGCTTACAGTTTCAGAGCTACATGGAGGATTTCTGTTGCTCAGATTGAACCAGAAATAAAGGACATAGAATAATGTTATGGACTGAATTGTTTACCCCCAAAGTTCATAGGTTGAAGCCCCAACCCTCAATGTTTCTGTATTTGGAGATAGGGCCTTAAAGGAGGTAATTAAGGTTAAATGAGGTCTTTAGGGTAGGACGCTAAGCCAATATGACTGGTGTCCTTATAAGAAGAGGAAGACTCACCAGGGATGCATGTGCACAGAGGAAAGACCACGTGAGGACACAGTGAGAAGGCGGCCATCTGCAAGCCAAGGAGAGAGGAGAAACCATCTCTGCTGAAACATTGATCTTGGACTTTCAGCCTCCAGAACTGTGAGAAATAAATTCCTGTTGTTTTAGGCACTGAGTCCGTGGTATTTTATTATGGCAGCCCTAGAAGACTAATACAAGTAATAAGACTTTAAGAAGAACATAGGAAATAGTAGGTATTTAAATAAGAGGCCCATTGGTATGATAGATCGCAAAAATGGTCACACTCTTTTGAAGCTCCTTCCGTTAAGATGTGAAGTCTATTTCTTTGCCCCATGGATGTCTTCTGTTTGCACCTCCAGAGCCACTTCCTACTTCTCCATCTTATTTTCAGACACTGACCTGTATAAACCACATCAAAAAGGTCCCCCTGCCTTCTGACTTCTAGTTGAGTTTGACCAATGGGGAGCACCAGCAGGAGATGGGAGAGCAAGGAGAGGGGATCGGGGTGTTGATTTGCCCAGAAACTTGCCTGTAGGGTCGCCATGGATTGGTTGCTAAGGAAGGCTCCAATTCTTGGCAGGTGGTCCTCTCCACCCAGACCTCTGCCTTTGGGTTCTGGTACCTGCCAGCTCCCTTTATCAATTCAGGCCTAAAGGTGGTAGCAAAGCACTTCCCTTCCATGCCCCAGGGCCCAAAGCACTGCATGAATATTATTTCCTTTCCCCTGTCTACACCTTTTAAATTAGTCTTTTTATTAAACTCTCTTCAAATTACGCTAAATGAAAGTGTCATTACGTTCCTGTCTGAACTCTGACTAATGGATACAATATAAAGTCTATTCATTTTATTTCACAGAAGAAATCATTTTTTCTACTACATATAATCTGTGCTGTTGGTGGGTTGGGTATCTGCGAGATTAGTATTTCTTTTTTCAAATTGCAACTTAAGTGATAACTTAGCATTTCCTAACTTAG
This sequence comes from Diceros bicornis minor, assembly GCF_020826845.1. Classification (NCBI taxonomy): domain Eukaryota; kingdom Metazoa; phylum Chordata; class Mammalia; order Perissodactyla; family Rhinocerotidae; genus Diceros; species Diceros bicornis. The sequence goes on along the minus strand of NC_080759.1, from coordinate 49,514,050 downwards.
CATTTCCTGCTCTGCTTTCACTGTGTGTATACTACTGTCTGTGAATTTATTTTCAGGCTGGAATAAAACATTTCTTCAAGGCAGGCCAGGCCAACTTCCTGGGTTCTGCACTCAGAAAAAGAGCAAGTATCTATCTGACTGCTTCTTACAGTATTTGTATCAGCTAGGAATTATCGTAACTCTATTAGTAACAAAGTCCAAAAAAATCATGACTTCGATAAGACAGGGAGTTTAGTTTTTGTTAAGTAGTGAGAAGAGCCAATTTTAGGCAATTCAAGGTTGGTATGTGTGGTAGATTGCAAAATTGGTGACAATTTTTTACAGCTCCTCCTATCAAAAGGTGAAGTCTATTTCTTTACCCCATGATTCTAGGCTGGCCTTGTTACCAATAGCATGTGGCAGAGGTGACTCTGTGCAAGTCCCAAGCCTGAGCCTCAACTTTGCATGCTTCCTCTCTTGGGACTCTGCTGCTTGCTGAAGGGGAGACCACAAGCGGAGAGGTTCCAATTGTGCTAGCTATCCCGGCCAAGGCTGTCATAAACCAGCTAACCCCAGTTGACTTACTAGCTGACTAAAGACCTATGAGTGCATGCCACCAAGATCAATCAAGACTAGCCCAGATTAAAAGAATGATCTAGTTTACCCCAGCCCAAACTGGCAAAATGCAGAAGTGGAGCTAAATATGTGAGTTTGTTTTAGGCCACTAAGTTTTGGGGACAGTTAAGTTATTTTAGTTCAACAAGGGCCAAGGCTCTTTCAGCTCACTGCTCTACAATTCCTATGATATGAGCTATATCCTCATAATTACAAGAAGGCTGCTGGGGTGCTAGCCATTACATCTGTATTCAAGACAGGAGGAAGAGGAGAAAGGCAAAAGGAGACTTCCAGGTGAGTGGGCTCCTGTTAAAAGAGCTTTCTCAAGAGCACCACCCCATAGTTCCCTTATATGTCTCATTAGTTACATCCAGCTGCAAGGAAGATTGAAAAGTATAGTTTTTATAGCTGTGCACAGTGAAGTTTACTCCCCCAAATAAGTGTTCTATCATGAAGGAAGAAAAGGAAAATTGAGTGTTGGAAGCAGGTAGCAATTTTTTGCCTCATTATTGTTAGGCACCCTTTGGGATTTTAGGACAGCTTAGGTTTGAGTCTATTGATGAATGAATCTTATTCTATTACATAGAACTACTGTGTTCTAACCAGGTCTGAGACAGCATAGATGACTTAAAAAATGAGTTTAATGATTTCTTGATTGGCTTTATTTCCATTTTTCCTTACCTCTGGCCTGGGGATATGAGCATGATAGCTGATTGGGCTTTCAAAATGTTTTATTTCCTTCTGAGATTTGTAGTAAAGGAAAGGGGTAAGCAAGGAGGGGCACTGTTTTAAAATCTGCCCAGAGCTCAAATCTGAATAAGCCTTGTATGGTATAGACAGTTTAAATCAGAAAGGAAGGGATGGGGGAAATTGTCAATGTCTCCAGATTCTTTTAGCACCTCAGAATTCTGTCAGTTTCTGTTTTAGCCTCATCATGTAAGGCTTACACTACTACAGCCTTGTGCATAATTGAACCAAAGTAAATATGAATATGATCCATTCTGGGATTAATCTGTGCAAGAATCAATGCCAAATAAAAATGGGTGTATGTCTACTGAGCTGACTACATATTTATCCTAACATGTCTAAGAAAACAAAATGTTAAATGAAATTACTGTGCACATCAATTGCATAACCAGAATTGTTTGAGATGCTCTAGAACAGTGATTTTGAAGTTATCTGGAGTACAGGCCCTTTTAACAAAATATCCAACCTGTAGACGTCTGATACACAGTTGTACTGCACATGACTAGCAGGCGGCTCATGCCACATGGGATCCATCATACGAGTTTGACCATCCTGAAATGCTCCATACCTGTTCACAAGGTAAGCCCGCTGATTATACATTTGGATGATCTGGCAATAGAAAATTGCTACAAAAATTTCTAGGTGCTTACTCTTGATTTCTGTATGTATCTCATTGCAGTGACAAATAGTTCACAAATCAGCAGCAAAGAAAGAAAAGACGTGCTCTGCACCACGGGGATCGAACATCTTGTTGGGAAGATAATAATTAAGGAAAGGAAGTCACTATTTCTAAGACAGCATATAACAAAGTGTGAGTGCTGTTGTTTCTGTTGTGTCCCGAGTGAACAGATCATAGACAAGAATTTAGATGGAGGTAGATCATGGGGAAATGATCTGGAAGTACGTCTAGGGGAGTGGGGATGCGAGGTAGAGAAAGGAAAGATGCCAATACCAAATGCCTTTGTGAGCAGGTTATGTTGTGGGAGACTGAGATGAATCCCGCCTGATCCCTCAGATTGTGTAGGGACTGAGTTGTCCCACACAACAGGGTGAGAAACAAGGAGTATAGATCCTCCAACCTCCATATGTTACTGGTTGAAGGTTGCTTTGTTTCTGGGGCATTCTAGCACTTCCTCCTGCTCCCTACATGTGCTGGTGAGCAAGTTCTGCTTACGAGAGAAAGCCTTCAGGCAGAGTCATAGGTTCTTGTAATATAAAGCCAAAGGTGTGTAAAGAAATGGTGAGGAATGAAAGGATATGGGTGGGGCATGGTGAGTATCTGCTGATATCATGTACTATATAAATACATAGATAACCCTAGATAATAACTATAAATATAAATAAACTCTAGAGATGGGAGAATATCAGGCATTACTCAAGGAAGTTTATTTTGAATGGGGCTATAAAGGATGGGTACAAATAGAACATCAGTGAGAAGGGGGCCCAGCACTCTAGGTGGAGGTAGTGAAATCAGCAAGGACAAAGACAGTGTAGTGAGTAAACATGTGTGGCAGCTACAAAGGGGCAGCTTGCCTGAAATAGAGGTGTCATATTGGGGAACAGAGTGGGTCTTGCTCAGTACTGATTGAAGATGTCACGAATGAAACATAAGTAATAAAATATGATAATAACTACTGACATGTAGTAGGCATTTATATATGCCTATTACTGTACTGAGCACTTTATTTTCATTTTCGTTTTCTTTTTTGTGTAACATGCATGAAACTTTATTCTATAACATTCTGATATAAGAAATTGCACATTTAAAAAAATTTCTCCAAATCAATTTAAATTTGTTCCTGTGACACTGTGATTTATAACAAGAAATATATATTTGGTCTTCATTGTTTCTGACACAGAGCTCCTAAAACCCTTGGAATTTCCTAACTGATGAGAGTGATAAAGGTTTCTTTTTTTTTTTTTTTGTGAGGAAGACTGGCTCTAAGCTAACATCCATTGACAATCCTCCTCTTTTTGCTGAGGAAGATTAGCTCTGAGCTAACATCGGTGCCCATTTTCCTCTATTTTGTGTATGGGATGCCGCCACAGCATGGCTTGATGAGTGGTGCATTGGCGCCCGGGATCCAAACCCTTGAACCCCGGGCCACTGAAGCTGAGCGCGAGAACTCAACCGCTACGCCACCAGGCTGGCCCCAAAAAGTATCTTTTGTTATGTTAATGAGATGACTTTTGGACTGCACTTAAGGATGGAGGCTGGTTGCCAGGAGAACCAACTATGGGATTAGAGGGTTGGAACTTTCAGTCTCACTCCTCCTCCCCACTTCTGGAGAGGGGAGAGGAGCTGGATGGTGAATCAATTGCCAATGGCCAATGATTTAATCAGTCAAGTCTATGTAATTAAGCCTCCATAAAAACCCAAAAGGACTGGGCTCAGAGAGCTTCTGGGTTAGTGAACATGTAGAGATTTGGGAAGAGAGGTGCTCCTGGGTTGGGCATGGAAGCTTTGCACCCTTACCCTATACCTTGCCCTCTGTATCTGTTCCATCTGGCTGTTCCTGAGTTATACTCGTTTACAATAAACCGATAATCCAGTAAGTAAAATGTTTCCCTGAGTTCTGTGAGCCACTCTAGAAAATTAATCAAACCCAAGGAGGAGGTCTTGGGAATCTCCAATTCCTAGCCAGTTGATCAGAAATACAGGTAACAACTTGGACTTGTGACTGGCGTCTGAAGTTCAAGGAGGGAGTCATTGGAGCCTCCAATCTATAGCTGGTTGGTCAGAAGCACAGGTGGTAACCTGGGCTGCTGAGTGGCATCTGAAGTATGGCAAGGGGCAGTCTCGGTAGGAGTGAGTCCTTAACCTGTGGGATCTGACACTGTCTCTGGGTAGAGAGTGTCAGAATTGAGTTGATTGTAAGACACCCAGCTGGTGTCTGAAAATTTCTTGGTGGTGTGGGGGGACACTTCCCACACACACATCGGAATTGGTACCAAAACACCCAATTTAGTTCCCCATTCCTCCTCACTTATGATGGGAAATTCTCTCTCCATTGTATTTAACGGGGACTGTTCATCTCTCTCTACCCGTGCCTGAATCCCAAGCCAGAACATTTAGAGATGAGGCCACTGGCCTTGAATTTACCTTGATATGCTTAGTTTCTAAGTTCATGGGGTTCCTTGAAGGCAAATGGCTCTGTGTCAAGCATGGGCATAAGAGTCTTTGTTAATTTAGAAGTACCTAGTAGCTTTTCTCATTTAAGATTCAAAGGTTTCCTCTGGCCACTTGGGGAATTCAGGCACTGGTCCCACTCTTCATGAACCTGGAATGTCCCAGTTAACCACCTTCTGAGTCTATGGAAAGGCTCTCAAAATCTCTCATTTCCTCTGCCCACTGAGGGGATGAGACAATCCAATGGCCTGGGATGTTAGGGGTGCTTGGAAAGTTCTGTTTTCATTTCTGTGATTCAAAATCCTGAGGCAAGAAACACAGAAATCAAAACACAATATCAGTCTAGCTTCTTGGGATGAGAGAAGACTTTTATTCCTTTTAGTGCTCTACATCTATGAGCACAAAAACCTAAATTGATACCTCGATTGATTATCCTGGCACATTTAATTGTTACAACAACCCTATGAGGTAATATTGTAATGTCCATTAAGGAAGAGAATATTGAAGCTTAATGAGGTTTTAGAAATACACCTCAGATTACATTGTTAGTGGGAGGTCTGTCTAACTTCATGGTTATAGCACCTAAAAACTGTATGTGGTCATTTAAATTTGGTGTGATAGTGGACTGCATTCTTCGCAAATTCTGAAACTTTTATGCAAGATTAAGAAAGCAGTCTTTCGAATGTTTTGGAGCATTGAGAAAATGGAGACCTGGAGACTTTTGAAGAGGCTGGTCCAGCAGTCCACAGTATGAGTATCAAAACTAGAAGACATCACCGAAAATGATTCATTGATTGCTTAGAGGAATAGAAGAGAGGAAGTTGAGAAGAGACAAAGATAAAGTTAGGTTTAAACATCTGTTCTCCCTCTACTCCCGAACGTCTCATTAAAGTTTTTGTTTTTCCTTATGTAATTATCACATAAATGACTACATGGAGCGGTTAAAATCTAACCCTGTCATCACGTTCCCAGATCAATTTACTTATAGTTACCATTGAATCTGAGCATTAAATCTTTCTGATGAACTTTAAGGTCAATTTGCCAATGGAACAAACCCTTTGGAACTTTGATATTGTATTAAATTTGTAGAACATTTTAGATGAGTTGGCAGGTTTATATTATTAAGATTATCCAGATTGGAACATGATATATTTTTCTATCTTCTCAATTTTTCGATTATGATCTTTAATAAAGTTTAAAATTTTTTTCTTTATATCAACCTTGCACATTTCTCATAAATTTTAATTTCTATACTTTTTACATTAACTGTTGCTAATATAAATGTATTTGTTTTCATTATAGTATCTAACTGATTGTGGCTAAGATTAATTTGTTATATTTATTTTATATTAGACACATAATTTTTAATAGATCTTAGAGGTTCCAACAGTTTTAGTTATTTTTATGGGTTTTCTAGATGGATAAATCATATTATTTGCAAATAATTACTTTCCAAGAATAATACTTTTTCCCTCTTTGCTTTAGTGCGTTGGTAGGAAATACAAACAATTTTGAATAATGATAGTTAAAAGACTTTTAGACTTTTATAGCAAGCAGTACGAGTCTGATGAAATCAAAGTATTAATGATTTAATACTTCAAATTATTGTTTTGGATTAGATTTGTTGAATAAAGGGCTATAGTTGTGTTAATTCAACAAACAATAATTCCAAGGCAAATCCCTTTTTTAAAAGGAAGCATCATGAATGAGAAATGACTGAATTCCACAAGACATTAATTTATTCCTGAGGCCAGATCTCAGACCTGAAATATCTAATACATGAAATGGTTAAATGGTTCATTTCCAGAGAATTTTTGGCTCACTAAATGCAGCTCTACTACTTTTGAAAATGTCTCCTTTGGGTGAAGGGCACACTGGGAAGTTTGTACTATTGAAAGCAGCAGTAAATACAACATATAATTTGTTGTTAAAGGGATTTGGGAGTTTATTCACATTAGGTACTTATTTCAAGCATGAGTATATGATGGTTCACTTTTATTCTTTGCCATGTAATCAAATAAAATGACATCATTAAAGATCATCTGAAAATAATTAGGATTGTGTCACTACTTGGATTCTGAGCAGGAACAAATAGGCACATTGGCAGGGAAAGTAATCAGAGGTAGTGCTGGGGAAACTGAACATTGGAGGAGACAGATGTCTCAATACCATCTGAAGTGGAGTCATGTGCCCAGGGGAGGACACTGGAGAAGTGAGCCCAGTGGGGACTACTGACCTTGGCCAGGAAATAAAACAGGTGTCCCAAATCAAAAAAAGGAGAGTTGGCTGTTAGGTTGGGACGGGATCAAATCCCACGACACAAAAGAAGAAGGCGTCATAACGACCAAGACCAAACCCCCGCAGCTAATGCACAGTGGACAATTGGAACAATTTTGCCTGACGATTTATTTTTCTGAGGACATGTGTTTGTGGTGATCCTACAAGATTATAAATACCTCAGAACAAGCAGACAGGGGTTCTTATCTGATTGATTCTAGATAATTAATTAAATCTTTTCCTTGGTTTTAGATATGGACTCCTGAATAAGAGGGTGGCGACTGAGAGCAGAGCTCTCTGGCTGTGAGTCTACACTGACACAATCCCTTGGCTAAGAAAAAGAGGTGCTTTTTTTGGAAAAGAGTTGGCATGAGTAAGTTAACAGGGGTGGCTGATCCAATAGAATGAAAAAGTAATGAATTAAGTACACATAGACACTCAAGAAATAGCAAATGCGTGGAATTGAATTAATGATGGCACATGACATAGAATCCTGCCTTGCTTCCCACTAAACAGGTGTGCTCAAGTACTTGGATAGTGTCTATGAAAACTACCTTTTCTGATCCGTAGGATCAAATGTGCACCTCACTCAAGGTTGGCCAGTAAAAAGTCTGCTGAGTAGACATTGCACTCTATGCTCTATAAAATGTTTCCATCATTTTGGTCCTTGATAAGACATTTACTTGTTGTTATGTAGTAGCATTTCTTTAACTGAAAGTGTAATACTTGTCACAAAAAGAATGATATTAATTGTATTTAAACAAAAGTATAGAAAACTTCCACTTATCCAGAATATGACACTTAGGATGTTCTGGTAAACCAATTATTTTGGTTATTTGAAGATTATGTACTGAAAATGCATACATCGAACAAAAATGACATGATTTAATCAACTTCTAATAGTCTACAAGGATGAGTGTCATTCCTTAAGATCCTTATTTTGCAATAATAATCATTGTATGGCGCCACGTACAAAATCCAGTTGTTTGTAATTTGATTTAACTGCCATTCAAATTTTAGAATGTCGAAAACTAGAAGTTTCAATACATAATTCCAAATTAACTTCCAGAGGGTAAAGAAATGTCCTTGAAAAAGAAAGAATTCTTCACGTGGCTTTACTGTAAAGGATATATATGTCCTGGAAGGTGTATGCCTCATGGAACTTTGTAGCACAAAGATCTTATTTATGATCAGATCAATAAAACTTGTTTTAATTTTGGAAAGCAAAAGGAGAACCCTGCAGTGGGGAGAGTGGGCTTCCAGTTGTTGCGGCCTTGAAAACCCTTCTAGTCTCGTGGACACTTCCGGTCTCATGAAACTTGCATGGTCTGGTACAACTGATCAGAAGAGACTAGATTCAATTTTCAAGAAATTAAGAGCATATTATAGCAGAAATTAGTGGTGATTGTATAAGGTTTTAAACACTTTCCACGTACCAATAAACACCAGAGGTAAAAAGAAAACATGTAATTAATGCCATAGCAGCTGCTAACTACCGCCAAACTCTGCCGCCTGTAAAAGAAGTCCCGACACTACTGCACTATTATCACATTCTATGCTCTATGCAAATATTTTGCTTTCAATAAAAAGACCCATATGTAGCAAAAATACTTAGCGTACTTTTGAAAGTTGTCTGGCACCACTCTAGGAGAAGCAGTGAAGGAGAAACCTTCAAATTCAAAGTCCCAAGGTACTTAGAAGGCAATTTTGTGGAAGCAGCTTATGGTATTCCTATTGTTGGTGGGATGGAGGAAGTGCCATATGACTAAAGCACCTCTCCTAGCTTTTTTGAAGTGGGCCCTTATGGTTGAGGACAACTCAGCTATCTTAGAGGAACTACTCACTCCTTGGCCAGTGATAGTACCCTGTCTGCCAAACCACCCTTCCTCTGCTGAAGACACAAAGGAAGGCACAAACACAAACCCAGCCAGTCAGTCTTTCCTCTAGGAAAGAAGAGTAGCCCTTACTCTTAGGTGGCAAAACCAAGGTGTATGTCCAGGAGTTGCTGGCAGCCTTTTGGAGAAAGCTAGTCTGCAGCAGGAGATAATAAAGCTGACAGTCAGTATGAAGCAGAAACCAGCTACAGCGGTGATTCACAGCCTCAAGTCACTGATTCTGGCCATCTGCAACACTACCTGGTCTTTCCCAGTGGGGTGAGCCAGCCAATTCCCCTTTTCACCTAAGTTGATTTGAACTATGTCCTGACATACATTCCCCCTTTCAAGAATAGAATGATGCTAGCTTTTGTTTACTGACCTTGTGACCTGTTACAAGTTACCTAATCTCTCTGAACTGTTTCTACACCTGTAAAATGGGAGCCGTAGGGTTGTTGGCAGGATTAAATGAGCTACTATGGATATATTCTGTATTTGTTTATTGTCAGTCTCTTCTACTAGAAGCATGAGGACAGGTACTGTGATGATTTTAAAATATGTCCCCAAATTCTTTGACATTCCATCCAATCAAGAGAGATAGCTTTTTCTTATTCCCTTGAATCTGGGTCAGTTTGTGACTGTTTCAATCAATAGAATGCAGTGTGCGTGTGTGTGTGTGTGCGTCTCTGCATAATATAAATAATTTATGTATATATATACAATTTATGACCAGTAATAAGTTATACATTTGCTTTTTGATTTTTTTAGCCAAAGGTATCACGTTCTTTTAGTTTTTTAGTTCTTTTTAGATTTTTCAAACTTTCAAACATGCTAATTCATCCAAATGAAAAACAAAGCAAAAAAACCCCTATTAATTAATTAATTAAGGTCTTGTCAGCCTGCAAAATTTTTATGCATTGTCCTTCAAGTCTCTGCTCAGGTGTGATGTCCTCTACGAAAACATATATATCATTTCATGTACATCTGCCAGAAATTCTATATAATAGATACCTCTAAGTATGATTATTGGATCAAAGGGTGGTCCATTTCAATATTGATTTACTCTGCCATAATGCCCTCACAAAAGGTTAGACCAATTTACATTCCCACTAAAAGTATATAAGACTGTTTGCACCATTGCCAGCATGAACTATTGAGTTTAAAAATAAATGCCAGTTATGAGAAAGAATGATCTCATTGTTTTAATTTCCATTTTTCTGATTTTAGTTAGGAAATATTTTTCCAAGTGTTTTAACACATTTATCTGAAGTTTTAAAATCAGTTTGGGCAAAAATATCAGCAATAAATATTTTTTAAAAACAGAATGATTGTCTGTTATTTAAAATGTATTAGAACAAATAAAATAATTTTTAAGATGTCTGGATATAAGATCAATATGCAATCAATGGTTTTCAATCATTGGAATGATATTAGCTAAGCAGTAACAAAATCATTTGTCTTTTATCCAATTTATGTAATTAATAATAATTAGTAGATATAGCCACAAAAAATGAAATATAGATACTAAACCACACAGAGTTAAATTTAGATCTGATAAATTTGACTCAGGAAATTTTTACTTGGTACAGACAGTAGCCATAAAAATAAACTTACAATAGCATCAGCTCTAATCAGTAAACTAGTTCTTGAACTATTTGCTTCAGAAAACAGGCTTACCCCAACTTTCAAAGAGAATCTGATAAAAGCTACAAACATTCCTTGAGAAAATAAACATATACACACAAGCACACAAACACACACAAGTGAACAACTTCAATACATTATCACAGAGTATCAGAGATGTCCTTGATTAATAACCCTGAGCTGATAGAAAAATTGTGCACTGGATTGTTAATTATTCTTATTATTTCATTTGATACTCTTGAGGAGTAAGAGACATTCCCAGATGATTGCTTCACTTCCTTTACAAATTTGTGTCTTCTACATTAATTTACCATTGTGTATGGACTATTTTAAATGTATATAATGCTCAATTTGGGACATCCTAACATATAGATGGCATTTTGAGCCATGAAAGGAAATTACATTACCTATATGGACAAGGTAGATTGACAACAAAAAGGTTTCCAGAAGCAGGCCCTCTGCCATTCCAGCATCTCTAGATCTTTTAGAGGAGGAGAACCCATCAAAGGAGACTGAAAAGAAAGCAACTTTTTTTGGTAGAGGGAAAACCAGAAAATGAAGGGAGTGTGATGCCAAGAAATTAAAAGAAGAAAACATTTCACGACCAATGGTGTGGGTCAATTGTGATGAACGTTGCTGAGATGTTAAGTAAAATGAGGAAGGATAACCAACCATTGGATTTGGAGCAGTGAGGTTGTTGATGATCTTGATAAGAGCAAGGTCACTGAAGTAGTGAAGATAGTAGCTATATTGCAGTGGATTGAGGAGAGAATGGGAGATGAGGATTAGAAACCGTGATGATAGACAAATCTTTTGAGAAGTTTTGATTAAAAGGGAGCAGATAAATGGTAGGTAGAAATGGGATAATTGGAAAAGCATGTAAAGACAAAGAATAAATCTATTTTTCAGATTGGATATATTGGGGCTTGATTGTATGAGATGAGAATTATTCAGGAGCAAGGCAAAAATTGATAGGGCGGAATTGAAGTCCTTGGGAAGGTGAGAGATAATGGAATCCATAGTGTAGGTGGAGGGGTTGGCCTGGGATAAAAATGGAAACATTCCTTCCACGGTAACAAGAGAGAAAGCAACAAGTCAAGTACATGTCATAGAAGATTAGACCATTTGGAAGGAGAGATGAGGAAGTTTCTGTCTGTTTTTTTATAGTTTCTCTGTGCAATATTAAGTATGGTCATCAGCTGAGAGGTATCAATGGGGATGAGTGGCAAAGGGTGTTTTAAGAGGAAGAAGAAAGTGAGAAATAGCCATTTTGGAAAGCGAGAAAGCAAGCATATTAGGCAAATGTAGTAGGAATGATGAGTCATCGTAAATTGCTTCTTGAGTTTTGTGGTAATAAATTTAAAGTGAGACCAGACAGCACAGTTTTGAAGTTTTCTGTAGTTAACATTCAGTTACTCAGGTTCAGGGAAAGAATCAGCAGAGTTTGGGGTTTTTCCAGTGAGTATGAATGGAGGAGAGAGCTCAGGGGAGTTAAATATATTTGCAAGAAAAAGATTATAATGATGGCCCATGGAGTTTAAATTGGGTAAAAGGAGAGGTGAAGACTTGCAGATGAGTATGTATAGGGAAAAGGTCATATGGTCAAAAGATTTTGCATTTTGTTTAGAAGAATGAAATGATGGAATTAAGTAATGAGCTGGAGTAATAGAATGTGGTTATTGCTGAGTGAGAAGCTTGAAACTGAGGATTTCAAGATAATGCAATTATGATAGATGATGAGGTCAAGGAGATGACTGTGAGATTGCGAGTTCCAGGTGGAGAATAAGATCCCTGGAAGTGGGAGCTCAAAAGACAGAGAAGCAAATTATCAGGGGATCATTTGTATAGATGCTGTAGCCAAATAAAATGATGAAGGAGTAGGAGTGAAAATAAAGGCAATGATGCAGGTGCTGTAGTCACCATCAGAGAATAAAAGATGCGATTCGGATATTGGTGGATGATGACTGAAGAAGGTTTACTGGCAAAGTAAAGTTTGAGTGGCAAAATCAGATGGTGTGAACTCCCAGAAGGTACGAGGTTTGAAATAAGAAGAAGTGAGATGATTTGGAAGCAGCAGTGGGGAGCATGGAGGAAACTTACCTCACCTCCAGGCCTTGAAAGACATGAACAGCCATGTTGAACAGTTCATGTTGAAAGACACAAACAGCTGTGGAACGGCATCCACCGAAGAGGGTGACAGAGAAATCAGTATCAGGGGATGGGCAAGAAGGTGAAAGAAATTTTCAGAAAGAAGATGAAGGTACATAGGAGTTTGTGGATGACAGAGCACCCAGAGGGCACAATTTAAGGGCCAAAAGAAGAGGAGGCTATCAAGATGGGTCAGGTTCAGGGAGATACAGAGGCCAAAGGATAAAGGAGGATCTGGAGGGCTCAGGCTTCTCTGACTGATGAGATACAGATGGGGTTGGTCCAGAGACCCTGGGGGAAGGCAGGTAATCCACTCAACCCGGAAGGTCTGGGGTCACAGGCTGTAATGCTCCAGGGGCAGCCTGTGAGATGGATGCAAGGCTCTGCAGAAGGATGATCTCCTAGGCAACCAAGAACATAAGACTGTGGGGTCTCTTGCCTCCTGCAGAAAAGTGATGTCACGATCATGGATTGACTGTCTTACCTGGAGTAAGTGGCTTTGAAATGGCCTCTATCTTCTTCTCTCCCTCTAAGTGTTTCCAAAGCACCAAATGATAAGGGTTATTGAGAAATAGGAACCTCCGGAGCTTTACTCTCTCCAGATCTCCACACACGGAACCGTAAACCCAGGTCCTCACTCCAAGGTGCACTGGTATAATCTCAATCCAGAATCTCCTGTGTAATATCACTCTCTTAGAGATCCTTTCCGTCAGGAAACATGGGCCTCTTCAGTCAAGTGTATTTAGATCTTAATCTCTGTCAGACAGAAGCTGTGTCTGTTTTGTCTGTTGTAAAGGCGGGCGTGGTAAATCATTCTTTGCTCAAGACCAACAAGAATCAGTGAGAGAATGTGTTGAAAAAAAGCGGAGGCCAAGTCAGCCAGGAAGATATCTCTGGGTGGAGAATTCCTTCCTCCGTCTGGGAGAATTAAAGAATAGTAATGGACGGGAAATTACAAAAGCACAGGAGTTGGTCTTGAAAATGGCAGTAACATTGCTGGGGTGGCTTATGTACTGCCAATCAGACAGTCCTGGGGCACGTCGCCAAGTGGCAGAGCTGGGCAAACTTTCTTCTGTGTATTTTCAGGTGAGGAAAACCTTGTATTGTCGTGCGTGTCTGAAAAGGCCACGCCCCTGAACTCTGAGCATAATCCTGGAACTCTCTGTCTTTGAGTTCCTGATGCTGCTACTCAAAGGATCCATCCAAATTTGTTCAGCTTCTCAAAGAGCTGCTCTTTGGAAGGACCCTGAGTAGCACTGCAAGTATTTTCTAAACTCTTCTCCCATTATAGGAACTTGAAAATAATAACCCCTTTTAAATTGGTGTAGTGGATAGAAAGCTGGGCTTGGACTTGGAAGTGACTTGGTCACTTCTCATTCTGTCTCAGTCCTGCTACACATTAGGAGAATGATTTAGAGAAAGACACTTTGCCTTTCTGGCCTCAGTCTTCTCATCTATCAAATGAGAGGAACGACCTCTTTCCGGTTCTAACACCCTGTGAACATAAAATAGAATTCCAAGAGGAGAGAGCAGGTTGTGTAATGTCCCTCTTAGCAAGGGAAATTGTATCCCACCAGTAATCAAGGAAATGAAAATCTAAAAGTAAGCTTGTTTCAATTTTTTCTCATTGAGATAATAAAGGTAAAACAAATGAGTATCCAGTGCTCTTGTGAGTTGTGAAAAATAGACCCTATCAAGCATCACGGTGAGGGTGTAATGTGGCACATTAGATTGGAAAATGATCTACCTAATCAAGAAATTTAAAAGCACACAAGCCCAACACTTCAACATCTGAAATATATACCTGTTTATATTTTCTATAACAAATATCTACTAATTAGTTGTAAGGAAAGAAAAAGAACATGGAAGAAGGAAGGAAGGAAGAAGGAAGAAGGGAAAGGATGTTATTTTTCATTTACTGAGATGAGAAAGAATGTAAAGTTTGTTTTTTTTCCCAGAGAGAATCGGGCGTTCAGTTTTTGACATGTTAAGTTTGAGATGGATATTACACATACATGTGGAGTTATTGAATAGGTTTTTGGATATAAATGAATTAGATATACCCCATTCTTTTATTCCAGACTTTTTTTTTTTGCTTAATAGCATGGCTTATGACTTGGTAGAGTTTGGAGTTTGGTTTTGAATGATGTAGCAGAACTTAAATATAATAGTATAGACCTAGGTCCTATGGGATTCAACCTGCAATTGGTAATACATTACCTGGTCTTGTCAGCATCCTTTACGTATTTAAGATTGACATATTTTGGCACAAATAAATTTTTTTGTGTGTGAGGAAGATCAGCCCTGAGCTAACATCCGATGCCAATCCTCCTCTTTTTGCTGAGGAAGACTGGCCCTGGGCTAACATCTGCTCCCATCTTCCTCTACTTTATATGGGGCACCGCCACAGCGTGGCTTGACAAGCGGTGCGTCTGTGCGCACCAGGGATCTGAACCAGCAAACCCTGGGCCGCTGAAGCAGAGCGCGCGAACTTAGCTGCTGCGCCACCGGGCCGGCCCCACAAATAAAATTTTTAATAACACAATCTCCTCCTTGTTTGAGAAAGTCTATACTTCTATAGACTTTCTTCCAGATGAAGTACTCCTGTGTCAAAGGTCCCTTTAGGGGAAGACTGGGGAATCAGTTAGTGTGTGCCAAAGGAGTGTTTGCTCTCTATTCAGAGAAGACTCCAAATATACTCACAGAATGCTGTAAAGTTGAGGGTAAAAGGTGTCCACAAAGATTTGCCTCATTCAAGAAATGTGTTCATCTCACCATGGGAAGAAGCAGGAGAAACAAACCTAACTGCCATCCTAAAGCATTTTACCAAAAATGGGCCTTTCTTTGTTTCAAGTCAATCCAAAGTAAGATCTTTTTCTAAAAATAAGAAAAAGAGCATCATCATTTCACTAAGAGGTAACACCTGACT
Organism: Diceros bicornis minor; assembly: GCF_020826845.1. Lineage (NCBI taxonomy): Eukaryota > Metazoa > Chordata > Mammalia > Perissodactyla > Rhinocerotidae > Diceros > Diceros bicornis. The sequence continues at coordinate 49,498,707 of NC_080759.1, read as the reverse complement.
GGTTATGTCACTAGTAAGAGAGAAATGATGATGGTTTTATTTTGCAGTCTTAGCTTATCTTTGACATTTCCTTTCAGAAAACCGAGTGGCCGCACCCTTTTGCACAACTCTCGGAGGAAGCAGCTGCAAGAAGGGGGTGCTGGTGCCTGATGAACTCTGACATGTGATCGTAAGACTTCTGGGAAACTGACCACCTCACCTTTGGAATGCGGTGTGTTTTGACGAACAGGATAGTTGTATTCTCTGGGTTTAGGCAAAACTCTTGGTATTTTATGATGGATTTTAAAAATAAAAGTTTATAATAAATTTTAAAGAAATTTTTTTACTTGAAGGCATGTAATTGCTACAAATATTTAAATGACATATTGCTGCTTATCTAGAGAGTATCAAATCATATTCAGACATTTACGTAGTAATATAAGACTCAGGGTCCTGCTTTCGTCAGAATTTTTTTTAGTTGTGAGTGAAAGAAACTTAAAGGGCCTTAATCATGGGAAGGGATTTGTTGGCTCACACGACACCAAGTCTAGGGCAGATAATATCAGGCAAGGCCAAAGCCAGGTGCTCATGCGATGATGTCTGGAACCTGTCTTTCTCCATCTCCTGGCTTTGCCTTTTCTGTCTTGGCTTCATTCTCAGACAGGTCTTTCCTTTGTGGTGAACAAGATGAATTCCAGCAGCTGCAGGCTTACATTCTATCAGCTAAGCAACCACAGAAGAGAAAAGAGCCTCCTTGCCCAGTGCTTCAGCAACAACCTGAGACTCCATCTGATTGACCTGGCTTGGGTTGAATGCTCGACCCTGAACCGATCTCTGAGGCCTGGGGTGGGATTTTATGATTGAGTGAGTATGAGTCACCTGCCCACAATCGGAACTGCAGGGATTTGTGTTAGGATCGTTCCTACATGAACCATAGAGTTGGGTGTTCTATTAGTTTACTAGGGCCGTTATAACAAAATACCACAGACTGGGTGTCTTAAACAACAGACATTTGTTTTTTCACGGTTTTGGAGGCTGGAACTCGAAGATCAAAGTGTTGGCAGGTTTGGTTTCTCCTGAGGCCCCTCTCCTACGCTTGCAGATGGCTGTCTTCTTGCTGCACCCTTGCTTGGCCTTTCTTCTGTGTGCACATCTCTGATGTCTCTTTCTCTTCTTATAAGGACACCAGTCCTATAGAATTAGGGTCCCAACCGTATGACCTTTTTAATCTTAATTATGTCTCTAAAGGCTCTATCTCCAAATATAGTTCTATTTGGGATTAGGGCTTCAACATATGAATTTTTATAGAAATTTTTTTACTTGAAGGCATGTCATTGCTACAAATATTTACTTGAAGGCATGTCATTGCTACAAGCATTTAACTAACATGTTGCCAGGGAACACAATTCAGTCTATAAAATGTATGGATTTTTCAAAAGAATGGCTAGTCAGGCAAAAAACCTATGTCTACCATAACCTCGATAAAACTAGGAAGATGAAAACAATGACAAGAGGCAGCAGAGGGATCCCCCAGGTTCTCAGACATGGAAAGTTCTTAGATGATTCAGCTGCTTCTATCAGAGGACACTGAATAGGGTGGTTGGAGTAAGAGAGAGAGAGCATCCTAAGTCGGAGAGGATGGTCAGAGAGAGGGAGGAACTGAAACACAGGCATGAGCTGTGATTCCTTAAATGGCAGTGGAAACCCTAAATGGCTCTAATCAAAGGATAAGACTGGGAGATCGCTTGGCTTCTGATGCATCATCTAAATGAACGTGCATCTCCTTTGGCCAGGCTCCGTATTTTCCGGGGTCTGCCTTGTGGATTCTTTCACTTTGGCACATTAACAATAAAAAATCTTACAAATCTACTTTGAAGGCTTTTTATTGTTAATATGGATTTTATTGATGGTTCCTTAGAATAATCAAGAGGAAAGTTATTTTGTACTTTACTCAACAAAATTTTATAAAAACCTTGTTTACGAATCTTGTTTGTTGCTGGACTCACCCCACATCTGCCTTAATTTATTTCTCCTACTGCTTTTGGGAGTTTGGGGGGAGGGTAGCTAGCAAACAGCTTCAACAAAATGAAATGCCAAAGACCTTTAACCTTAACGGCACATTCCTACGGCCTTGGTGAATGGTGAGTCCTCTGGTGTTTCTGTGGAGCCTAATCATCTGGCAAGTTTTTCCACTATACATATGCATTCATTTCAGCATATCCGCTTTCCTGAGCCTCTTAATCCCCTTTCTACCATCTTCCATGGCAATTCTGGCATTTAAACTTTGCTCAGTGAAGACCATTGCTTCTTTTATGCTTCTAAGAACCATCCTTCCTGCCAATTTGCATTATCTCCTATGGTCCTCGCCAAGTTGTAAAATACAGCATCTCGGGAGAGCGCTCCCAGGTCAATATATTCTTTCCTATCCGGTTTCATATCCTAGCCCTCGTAGTCATAATCAGCATCCTCAGAATCTAGTAGCACACATATTCTCTCTAGCTCTTGCCAGTACACACTGGTTAAATCTTTCAGCTCCTTTGAATATAGTCCATTTCTTCCCTTATCAGCCTCAGTCCATCCACAGCTAAGCTTTCCTGTGATTTAACCCTACAGGCTTAATGGCCAAACTGTGAGGTAGAGGGAGATTCTGAGTGGAAGACCTGTTGAAGGGGAGAAGTCTCTGCATCATCTTTCAGCATAGGACAGAGGGCTAAATTTTAATAGGGAACACTGGATAATTTATGCACATTCAGAAGTTTCAGAGGAGTTGAGAGAATAAAAATCTTTGGGGGCATCCACCAGATGTGTCCATCCCACGTGTCAGGATCCCAAGTTTTCACAACAAGAGCTCCAACATTGGCTTATCAGAGGTACCTTAGCTGGCAGTTTAAAACTTTTTGGAATTCAGCCATTTGAACTCTTAATTCCTGGCCTTGATCCTCTGTGTTCTCTGCTCTACTGCTGCAGGAGATGAAAGCTTCTTTGTAATAGGCCTTCACTTTCTGCTATAATCCCTCAGTTGTTGATTATGTTTCTGCAGAGTGTCAATGACACTTAAAAAAAGCCATCTGATCTCAATATTTTTATATCTATTTTCTCCATGAATCTGAAAAGCCTGATAAGTCAGATGCATGCATTGCATCCTCTCATGCATGCCCTTCCAAGAGTAGACCATCCCAATTTACTACTGGTGAAGAAGGTTCAACATTAGAACCATCCTCTTTTGTCCAGGTCTCTTTGTCCTCCACTGAACACCAGTTTAGGATCCTTATTGCCATCTGATCAACGAGTGGTTCATCTCCAAAATCTCATCTTATCAACTGCTTTCTCAGAACACTGTCAGTATGAATTGTCCCAGGTTGAGTTCTCTGAAAGCAGGTGCTGAGAAACTTTGAGATGCAAAATGTTTGTTAGGGATTGACCCATGTGAAAGGAAAGAAAAGAAGAAGCTCAACTGAGTAGAGGAAGAACTTGAACTGTGATGTAGGCTGACAAAATTTGACCCAAATGGTAGGAAACTTGGGAGTTAATATTGGTCATGTCAAGCTGAAATGACTGGGCCTTCCTGCCTCTGCTTTACTCAGTCACCAGATGCAAGCTACTCCAAACAATATTGGACAAGACAGCTCTCTGTAGTTAAGGCAGGTCCTGAAGGCGCTGATATCTGAAGGCTATATGTCAACTGTGTTACTTATGGTTGGATTGAAAGACCTTCCTCGGAAGGGGATATGGGCAGTGAATCTTGGTGTCTATCACAGATACTGTCCCTCAGGTCCCAAGGTGCTGTTACTTTTCTTCAATTTTCTATGTTCTTCAGACTGTATAATTTTTATTTTTATCTTCAAATTCATTGACTCTTTTGCTATCTCCAGCTGCTGTTGAGCCTATCTAGCAAAAGTTTTAATTTTTTTTTATTTTACTTTTTCTGTTCTAGAATTTCTATTTGGTTCTTCTTCATAATTTCCATTTCTTTGCTGAGATTCTTTATTTGATGACTCATTAAGACCATATTTTCTTCAATTCTTGGAGTATATTTTCTTTTAATTTTTAAAACATAGTTATAATAGGCACTTTTAAGTTTTGTCTGCTAAGTCTAATATCCACATTTGTTTCTATTCTGTCTTTTTTTTTTGAGTGTATTTCACCCTACCTTCCCCCCCTTTTTTGTATATTTAGTAATTTTTATTGTATAGTAGACACTGATGCTACAATGTAGGACTTCAGAGTCCATTCTTGTCCTCTGAAAGGCACTGATGTTTGTTCTCTTGAATGGATCAATTACTGATTGGTTAACCTTGAACTTGGATAGGCTTAGCATTATGCTTTATCAGGGAAGATGTATAAAAAATTTTTTTCCAATTTAATTTGGTGAGACTCAAACTTCAAAGTCTTTCTCTCTTTGCAAATTGTGTTAAGGTTTGATTTTAGGCCCTGTTATAGTGGGTGTGCAGTTGGCGTCTTTCTAGGACATGGTCCTCAGGACATGTATTATTTACATGGAACTAATTACATTCACAATGTCATGAAAACATCACCACTACCTATTTCCAAAACTTCTTGTTACCCCAAACAGAAACACTGTAACCATTAAGCAATAACTCCTATTTCTCCTTCCCTTAGTCTCTAGTAATCTTTAACCTATTTTCTGTCTCTATGAATTTGTCTATTTTTGGTACCTCATCTAAGAGCCATCATACAGTATTTATTCTTTTGTGTCTGGCTTATTTTACTTAGCATAATATTTTCCAGATTCATCAGTGTTGTAGCATATATCAGAACTTCATTCTTTTTTATGGCTGACTAATATGTATGTATGTACCATGTTTTGTTTTTCCATTTGTCTGTTGATGGACACTTGGATTGTTTTCACTTTTTGGCTATTGTGACTAGTGCTGCAATGAACATTGGTGTAAAAATATTTGTTTGAGTCCGTGCTTTCAATTCCTTTGGGTATATACCTTGAAGTGGAATTGGTGTATCATATGATAATTCTGCTTAGCTCTTTGAGGAACCACCAAACTGTTTTCCACAGCAGTTGCTTCATTGCACATCCCCACTAGCAGTGCACAAAGATTCCAATTTCTCCACATCTTTGCCAATGTTTCTTATTTTCTGTTTGTTTGTTTTATAATAGCCATTCTAATGGGTGTAAAGTAGTATCTCATTGTGGTTTTGATATGCATTTTCTTTATGATCAGTGATGTCAGGCATATTTTTATGTGCTTATTGGCCATTTGTATACATTTTTTGGAAAAATGTCTATTCAAGTCCTTTGTCCATTTTTGAATTGTGTTGTTTGTTTTATGTTGTTGAGTTGTAAGAGTTCTTTATATATTCTGGATATTAATCCCTTATCAGATATATAATTTGCAAATATTTTTCCTATTCCGTGGGTTATCTTTTCACTCTCTTGATAGTATTCTTTAATACACAAAAGATTTTAATTTTGATGAAATTCAATTTATCTATTTTTTTTCTTTTGTTATCTGTGCTTTTGGTGTCATATCCAAGAAAGGAACATCAAGACCAATGTTAACAAGCTTTTTGTTCTTTTCTCCTATGTGTTCTTCTAGGAGTTTCACAGTTTCAGGTCTTACATTTAAGTCATTAATCCATTCTTGAGTTAATTTTTGTATGTGATGTAATGTAAGGGTCCAACTTTGTTCTTTTGCATGTGGATAGCCAGTTTTTTCAGCACTGTTTGTTGAAAAGACTGTCCTTTTCCCATTGAATGAGGAAGCACCTTTCTCAAAAATTATTTGACCATATATGTGAAGGTTTATTTCTGGGCTCTCTATTCAATTCCATTAGTCTATATGTCTGTCTTTATGCCAGTAATACACTGTTTTGATTACTGTAGATATGTAGTAAGTTTTGAAGTCAGGAAATATGAGACCTCCAATTTTGTTCTTTTTTTCAAGGTTGTTTTGGGTGTTCAGGGTACCTTGAGATTCCGTATGCGTTTTAAGATGGGTTTTTGTGTTTCTGCAGAAATGTCATTGGATTTCATAGGGATTGCATTGATCTGTAGATTTCTTTGGGTAATATTGTTATCTCAACAATATTAAGTCTTCCAATCCACGAACACAGATGTTTTTCCATTTATTTATGTCTATTAAAATTTTGTTCAGTAATGTTTTACAGTTTTCAGTGTGCAAGTCTTTTGCCTTTTTGGTTAAGTTTATAACTCAATATTTTATTCTTTTTGATGCTATTGTAATGGAATTGTTTTCTTAATTTTCTTTTTGGATTGTTTGTTGTTAGTGTCTAGAAATGCAACTGATTTTTGTATGTTGATTTGTATCCTGCAACTTTGCTGAAATTGTTTATTGGCTTTAACAGTTTTATTGTGGAATCTTTAGGGCATTTTACATATAAGATCATGTTATCTGTGAACAGAGATAATTTTACTTCTTTTCTAGTTTGGCTGCCTTTTTTTCTTTCTCTTTTCTAATTTCTCTGGCTAGAACTTGCAATACTATGTTGAATAGAAGTGGTGAAAGTGGGCATTCTTGTCTTGTTAGTCATCTTAGAGGAAAAGCTTTCAGTCTTTCACCATTTTTTATGATGTTATTTGTGGGTTTTTCATATGTGGCCTTTTATTATGTTGAGGTAGTTCCCTTATATTCTTAGTTTATTGAGTATTTTTTTTTATTACAAAAGGGTGATGAATTTTGTCAGATGATTTTCTGTATCCATTGAGATGATCATGTAGTTTTTTCCATTTTTTCTGTTAATGTGGTGTATTACATTGATTGATTTTCATATGTTAAGTCATCCTCGCAATCCAGGAATAAATCCCGTGTGGTCATGGTGCATAATCCTTTTTCCATGCTGTTGAATTCTGGTTGCTAGCATTTTGTTAAATATTTTTGCATCAATCCTCATCGGGAATATTGGTCTATAGTTTTCTTTTCTGATAGTGTCTTGGTTTGGCTTTCGTATCAGTGTAATTCTGGCCTCATATAGTGAGTAAGTAATTGTTCCCTCTAATTTTTTGGAATAGTTTGAGAAAGATTGGTATCAGTTCTACTTTAAATGTTTGGTAGAATTTACTAGTGTAGCTGTCTGGTCCTGGGCTTTTCTTTGTAGGGAGGTTTTGGATTACTAATGCAATCTCTTAATAATTATAGGTCTATTCAGAGTTTCTATTTCTTTATGATTCAGTCTTGGTAGATTGTGTTCTAGGAATTTGTCCGTTTTATCCAAGTTATCCAATTTGTTGGCTTACAGCTGTTCATAGTACTCTCTTATAATCCTTTTTATTTCTGTAAAATCGGTGGTAATATTCCCACTTTCATTTCCAATTTTAGTAGTTTGTCTTCTCTTTTTTCCTTAGTCAATATAGCTAAAAGTTTGCCAATATTGTTAATCTTTTCAAAGAACCAACTTTTTATTTCATTGATTTTCTTTATTGTTTTCTACTCTCTATTTTATTTAATAACAGTTTTTTTTAATGCAAAGTCTGCTTGTCTTATATTAGTATAACCACCTCTTCTATCTTTTGGTTACTATTTGTATGGAATGTTTTTTTTACATCTTTTCACTTTTAACCTACGTGTGTCTTTATATCTAAAGTGAGTATCTTGTAGATAGCATAAAATTGAATCCTGTGTTTTTTTTTTAAATTCATTCTGCAACCTATGTCTTTTGATTGGAGAGTTTCATTCATTTACATTTAAAGTAATTATAATAGAGAAGGACTTACTGCTGCCATTTTGTTTTTTTTTCCTGTCTGTCTCATAGCTGTTTTTGTCCCTCATTTCCTTTTACTACCTTCCTTTGTGTTTAGTTGATTATTTTATAGTCACACTTTTTATTTCTTTTTCATTTCTTTTTGTGTATGCTCTATGGATATTTCCTTTGTGGTTACTATGGGGATCACACATAACATTATAATGTTATAGCAATCTATTTTAAACTGATACCAACTTAATTTCAATTGCATACAAAAACTCTACTGTTTTACAGCTCTGTACACTATGTTACTGATGTCACAAATTACATCTTTATATACTGTGAACCCATTAACATAGATTTATAATTATTTTTTATGCTTTTACCTTTTAAATCTTTAGAGGAATAAAAAGTGGAGTTACAAACCAAATTAAAATAATACTGGTTTTTATATTTGTCCACACATTTACCTTTAGAGGAAATTTGTATTTTCATATGGCTTTGAGTTACTATCTAGCGTCCTTTAATTTCAAGTTGAAGGAGTCTCTTCAGTATTTCTTGTAGGGCAGGTCTAGTGGTAATGAACTACCTCAGTTTTTTGTTTATCTGAGATATCAATTTCTTCCTGATTTTTGGACAGTTTTGGTGATATAGACTTCTCAGCTGACAGTTTTTTTTTTTTGTGAGGAAGATCGGCCATGAGCTAACATCTGCCAATCCTCCTCTTTTTGCTGAGGAAGACTGGCTCTGGGCTAACATCCATGCCTGTCTTCCTCCACTTTATATGGGATGCCACCACAGCATGGCTTGCCAAGCAGTGCATTGGTGTGTGCCCGGGATCCGAACCAGCGAACCCCGGGCCCTGCAGTGGAGCACACACACTTAACTGCTCGCGCCACCGGGCTGGCCCCCGACAGTTTTTTTTCTTTCAGCTATTTAAATATATCATTCCACTGCCTTCTGACCTGTAAGATTTTTGCTGAATTATCCACTGATAATGTAATTGAGGATTCCTTGTATGTGACAAGTCACCTTTCTCTTGTTGCTTTCAAGATTCTTTGTCTTTGGCATTCAACAGTTTTACTATAATGTATAGTGTGGCTCTCTTTGGGTTTATCCTCCTTGGAGTTTGTTGAGCTTCTTTTATTTGTATATCCACATATTTCCTCAAATTTTGGAAGTTTTTAGCCATTATTTCTTCAAATAAATTCTCTGCCTCTTTCACTCTTCTCCTCTTGGGACCCACCCCATAACGTGTATATTGATCTGCCTGATGGAGTCCCATAAATCTCTTGGGCTCTTTTCACTTTTCTTCGTTCCTTTTTTCTTTTTGCTCCTCACACTCAATACTTTTAAATTGACTGTCTTTAAGTTCATTGATTCTTTCTTCTGCTTATAAGTCTCTTGTTGAACCTCTCTAAAGAATTTTTTAACTCCAGAATTTCTGTTTGGTTCTTTATAATTTCTAACCCTGTTGATATTTTCATTTTGTTCATATATCACTTTCATGATTTCCTTTAGTTCTTTGTCTATGTTTTCCTTTAGCTCTTTGGGGATATTTAAGATAGTTGTTTTAAAGTCTTTGTCAAGTAAGTCCAATACCTATGTTTCTTCAGAAATGGTTTCTATAGATTTATTTTGTTCTTTGAATGGGCCATGTTTTTCTGTTTCTCTGTATGTCTTGTAATCTTTTTTGAAAATTGGGCTTTTGAAAAAACAGCCACCTCTCTCAGTCTTTGCAGACAGGCTCTATGTAGGGGAAAACATTCACTAATCAGCCTGGCATGAATACTTAAGGTCTTCTTAACCCTTTTTGTGTGTGCATCTTCCCTGGGCTTATGTGTGTGTGCTTTTTTCCAGTTCTCCCATATGTGAAGCTGCTTTTAAATGTCTTGGTTTCCTTTAGAATCTCATTCCTGCTTCTTCTTGGGGTTTTAGCTGTTCTATTTAATTCCTCAATCAGCAATCTCTTACCGCAGACATCTATGGATCAGTAGTCTTCTTGCAGTTTTCACAAGATATGCCTGATGTTTCCCACAGCTTCCCTTAGCTTGAGATTTCAAATGCTTTTGAGTATATGAACTCAAAGTTAGGTGACTCGGAGGCTAATCCCTCAAGCAGCCTGCAGACAGGTTAGAATGTTGCAAATTCACTTCATTCTTCTCTCTCTGTTTTGCAGAAGGTAATTGGGGATCAAGCCACTGCTTCCTCCAAACAGTGCTATGCTATGCCAGGTAGGAGATGGGGCAAGGGCCAGTAAAATACCATGAAATTTCATACCATTTTGAATATGGCTTTTTCTTGATAGGGTATTTCTTTGGTGTCTATGGTCTTTGACTGATTTCCAGAGCTCCTATAAAGTTATGTTCGTCAACTTCTAGTTGTTTATTTGATGTTTCTGTCAGGGAATGAGGGCCTGGAACTTCATAGTCTATCATCTTGCTGACATTACTCACCCACCCTTTTAAAATATAAGGAAACTTGAACCAAAACATGTGATATCTGAGAACTGATGTGTATTCTTTCCAAAGTGAGATCTCAGCTGAGCTAGAAACTGGAATGGATTAACAGCACATTAGAAGGACTGCAACTCCTAGTTTGAATTGTTAATATGCATTCCCATAGAAGACTCTGAGACCTGGAAGTGCAGAGGCAACCAGTTTCAAGAAGACTTCCTTTAGACTACATGTAGTCTTAGAAGACTACATGTCAGGCATTATATTTTCCCAATTAACATTTATTTCAGACTTCCTGCCAAAGATGGAAAGATTAGACAAAGTTGGCCACCATTGTAATTGTCCCCCTGACCTTTTTCTGAGCACAGGAAGTAGGACTATCAGTTCAGATTTATGTCAACTTACAAACCAGAGTGGATTATTGCCTACTAGGTGTATTGCAGAGGAATTAACTTTTAATTGAGGTGACCCAGAAAGGGAAGCTATTTCAGCAGAGACCTTTTTACCCAACAAATTGGCTTTTAATGACCAATTTCCTTTCATGTCAATTCACTAGAGGTGGTTAGGTTCAAGAATCTTTTTTTTTACCCACCTTTGAGGCTTTTATCCACCTCTGAGAAAGAAAAGACACTAATTAAATTTGCTTTTGTGAGGGGAACTGAAAATGTCATAAGTCTGCTAAAGAATGTCAGAAAAGGAAGACAACATTGTGTGTTGTTAACTAATAGAACATCTAAGTAATTAAGCTGTTGACCTTGAAGTTCCCTTATTACAGATTAGCTTATACTGCTGGAAATTATAAAATGATTGTGGACACAGTCACATTTGAAATTATAATCAGTTGATAACACCTGATTACAGTTTTTATATGCCTTATGTTTCTCTTCTTTTGGACAATTGGTCTCCTCTTCCTCTTCTGTTCATGGAGTCTGTAAAAACTAACATCTGTGATGTAGCCCATTTGAAAATTGATATGTTAATTTAAAATTTTTGTTTGTGTTTCTATCTTCCCATTTTCTATTCTTCTACGATACTTAGTAAGAATGTGTTATCATGATAAAGTTGTGGAACTATTTTCTTATATGATTTAAAGAAATCTTGCACACTGTTGTATAGTTACCACCCATGTTGTGGGACCATCATCTAATGACCGTTCAAGGTTAAGGAAGAAGGAGGGTTTATTGCATTTGAAATAGGCTAAACAGCATGGGATTATTTAAATTCTAATCATGTTCTCATACTCACCCCCTGCGTGACCTAAAAAAAGTAAAGGAACACACAAATTGGAACAAAGAGAACAACCTGCTAAACGAAACAGTTGATACTTAAATATACTCGTTAAACAGACACCCTTTCTGAAGGAGATACTATGCATAAATACATATGGGGGCAATCTTTCTTTGACACCTTTCTAAACTGAGATAGGATTATTTTTTTTCTTCTCACTAACACTTATTTTCTTAGATAAGGGAAGGATTGATGCAATAGGGATGAAAGAAGTACGGTAAATAATTTCTTTATTTTTAATGAGCTTTTAGACTAGAAATTTCTAAATGCTGTCTATTAGTCATAGTGGAGCACATTAGGAATCACAAATAGAGTTTTCTTTGGAAAATTTTTTTAAAAAACTATGACATGGATAAAAATAAATATCTTTTTGTATCAGTCATGGCAATAACAATTCAGGATTATATGTAATCAGAAATATATTTGTTTGAAAGAAACTCTGAACACATGCAGATGTTGGCAGATAGAAAGTGTCAAGAGTGTCAGTTTCAGGACAAACCATATTAATCCCACCCATCTCTTGAAAAGTTGCTTTATTTTTATATCCCAAAGAGCAAGCCCTTTTCATTGGTGAGTGCAGTCATCATCGCAATAGTTAAATGTGCAGGGAACATGTCAGAGTGAAAAAATAAACATCAATTTCCTTGCAAAGATCAGTAAGACTATTCTATCTTGGAAAGGGAAGTCAGTGACCTTTAGTAGGGAGTGTTTCACTCCTGATTGTAACTACTTCTTTCATTCAATATTATAAACTTTTAGTTTTGAATAAAGCAGTATGTGAGAAAATGAAACTGTGCTTCAAGTCAGCTAGTGCCTTGAAACCTGGGACATCAGAAGACCCAGAAGTGGACCGACCACGATAGCACGGGAAAATATGCGCTGGGGTACTGGTGCATTTATCTTTCCTAGCTCCCCTCCCCAGGCAGGTTCTTGGAGTCAGGGGATGAGGAAGACTTACAATACTAGTAATCCAAACACATATTTGCTTCCCAAAAGAAATTTTCGTAACAAGATTCCCAAGCCTTGTTAACTGCCCAAAGTATCTCTGCTAAAGGAAATTTATCTTTAATTAATAAACTTTCATAGTTTTTACCAATACTCAGATCCATCTACCCTAAGAATTTTTCCTGTGTCTACCTTTGAAGATCAGTGTTTTGCTCCTTCTATTCAAAGAAATAGTGTAGGAAAAGCAATGCTATTTTACAGGTCCCAGGTGAGTTATTTTAAAACAAGAAATTTATGTGCAGGAAACCCCCTAGTGGGAACCTTTACTTGGATGTTGCGTGGTCTTTGATCTCTCTCCTCACTGCTCAGCAGGAGGAGAGGCTGCTCCCAGCTCCTGCTGACCCAGCTGTGTTCTCAGCCATAGCACTATTTTGATACCTGTGGTTTCTGGCCTCTAGAGGTAGTGTGTTTGGTGATGGGGAGGGTGAAGGAGCAGGCGGCAGATCGAGGAGGCATTTTGCTTGACATCTAAGAGTGGACTCTGAAAAGTCTAGAAATCTTAGACCAAGACTGCTTGTCTCTACAACCTAGTAAAACTTCCACACTACTAGCTTGGAGCCTGTTTTCTGAAGGATATTCAAACCAAGATGAGCAAAGCCCCACAGCTCAATGAAAGAGAATGGTAAAGTTAGTGATAGTAAATGTATTTAAATAGTAATAAATAATTAAATATATTTAAACTAGACTCAATCAAGCCTTTGAAAATGTTGTCAAGTACCTACAGCTTCATTTGTCTATCTATCCATTTGTAAAATTCAAATTTGTCTCAAGAATATATCTCTGAAATGTAATACTTAAAGCTACATGAACTCATACAAAATAACGCTAGGAAATAATTTTTTGCAATAGGTGAAGTAATACCTTCAGTTCTTGTTTATATGTGGTTGACTTGGAGTAAGCTTTCTCGATGTTGCGACCTGAGTCAGCTAATGGGGGCCAAGTGGAGACAGAAATCTTGCCAAAAGGAAAGGAGAGAATTTTTCATTACTTCGAGTGCCCAGGAAGAGTTACGGAAATCAGAGAATAGAAGATAAGATGGCCACCTCACATTAAAATGAATGATATCTTGGAAATAGAGATAAGGTGGTTTATCTTTGCTTTCATTTGTGTAAATTACTAATAGTCCCAGAATATTCAATTCAATGTGTAAATTAGTAATAGTCCCAGAATATTCAAAATAATGTTGTATACCACTGCATTGATTTCTAGAAACCACAGCTTCAGTTAGTTATCTTTTGAACACATTCATGGCTCTGTTGATTTTGCAACTCTGGAAATTCTTCTATACAAGAAAATGTATGCTAAGAGGGGCTGAGAGACCCCAAGAGGGTTACATGGAAAGAAGAATGCATGCAAAGCTATTTGTTAAACATACATTGTTCAGCTTCTGAAAAGTTTTTTGGTAGCAAGATTGTATTTACCAAGTCAATTTCACTGGCAGTAAACAGTGCTTAATTGTTTAGCTTCAGTCTTAGAATTTCTAATATCAATTTTTGAATAGTCTTTGAGATCCCCTCAGTGCTTCGTGTACCATGCTCATTCATTCATTCATTCATTCATTTTCATGTAGTAATCAAGCTTGCCCTTGGATAGAACAAAGACCATCTTATCCTTACTGTTGAGGAGGCTGCTCTCTCATAAGTTTGCTGATGAATGACTTACTATAATACATATATGAATAACAATAAAAGAGTTTGAAATACATACTTAATTCCAGAAGAATTAGCATAGGAAATCAAAGGGGAAAATGAAAATACAGATGAATCTTGAAGTGTGTGCAACTAGCTTGGAAGATTTTTGAAAGCAAAAAAACCCATATTCTTATTTTGAATTCCCCAAAGCAACTGGAGTATGTTTGGTGGGTATTCAACTGATGCTTGTTGAATGAATTCCGCACAATAAAATGTTAAAAGGCAACAGATCATAAACTGCTGTCCTGTAGGCTTGTTGCTGGGACATGTTGAATTCAGAATGTTTTGACAGAAGGTTAAGCACTATATGATTCTTCTGTTTCCATCTTCCATCTATTTTCAGCTATTTTCATTACATTACCCACATTTCTCAAGAGTTCAATTCTTTCTACTTTTGTTTCATTGTTCTAGATAGATTTTTACACATTAGAAATGCTTAGCAGAGTGTTTTTTTAATTCACTGTTTTACAAGTAAGATTAATTTTCACATTTCCCACAGGTTCAGTCTTTAATCTTCTGAGTAGAAAAATATAGCAACAATGGGTAAATGAGGTTTTGAATTTCCAGAGTTGGAGCCAAGATGATGGTACAAGAGAAAAATCTCTCTCTGTCTTATAAACACCAGTAATGTGCTTTATGAATACTTCTAGGTAGCCCTCAAGTTTAAACCAAAACCCAAAGAGTAAGCGAGCTAGGGAATCTATGAATAAGTAAGCAGTGGAGACCAAGCTCAACCCTTCTCAGTGGATTTGGTGAATTTGCATATTTCCTCCAGTTTTGGGCCCAAATTTCTCTTTATATTCATCAAAGAAGCACTTTTTATTTTATAAGATAAAGTTGCTTCAACACTGTTCTGTTTGTGACTTGGCAAAAAGATCACCTATAGTTCTTTGGAGAAGGTCATTGGAACACATTTTAGAAAGCAACTTAATTGACTCATCCTAGGAAAAGCAACAACTCTTTTTAGAGTACTCAGAGTGGCCTTAGGGATTTAATTTATTATATTTCTACAGAGTACATCTCAATCTAAAAGGCTTAAATTCAGTTCTCTACACAAAACAAAGTCCCTTAAGTAGAGTATTATCTTTTGTTAAAGCTAAGTGAAGAAAATAGAAGGGGGTCAATCTTTTTGCTGTGGGATAAGTTATAAGGTGGAAGAAAAGTTTCTAAGTAGATCAACAAATCTAGTCAAGTTAAATGGGAACTGGGTCAGAATGGTCCTATAGGGGGATGTTCTGAACTCTGAACTTTGAGGTGTGTTACAGATGCTTTTGTTTCTAAAAAGGCTCTTTTTTTGATATGACCATTTGTATCATTCTGTCACCTTTTCTGCTTGCCTTAATGACCATGAACCTTATCCAGTCTGCCATACTTCATAGCTGCTGCCTTATAGTATTGCTCCTTCCTTTCACGCATGAAATTACTCAAAACTGTCTACTTCCTCATCTCCACTCACTCTCAATCCATTGTAGTCTGACTTCTGCTTTTACTCTTCCACCAACATACAATTCCTGGGGGAAAAAAACAACAAAAACCAGAAAGAGATTTTTTAAAAGTTTGCATTTTACTCGCCTTTAAGATGGATCTGAGTGGCTAAATTGTTTTGAATTTTGAACCCGTGCCTTCTCACTGATGTCAAGTTAAAGAGAAAATGCATTTTTAATTTTTTTTAAAGGAAGAAAGCAATTTCTGCAAAATAGAGAAAATTCCATGTCTTGGACTCCCTCCGTCGTAGAGAACTGGCAGTGGTATTGCAGAGAAACAACACAATTTTATTGAAGAATCTTAGATCTCCTTGGCAGAGCTTGGAAGAGAGACAGTGGAAAGTGATAATCCAATGGCATATTCTCAGATCTCATCTTATTTGGCATTTCTGCATCTTCTCACACTCTTGTCCTCTATCTTCTTCTGGCAGCCTTCTCCTATTTCTCCTCACCCCTGCTGACTTTCTTACAGCAGAGCCTTGTGGCTCTCCACCTGCTCCTTCTCAGTCTCCTTCTCATCTCGTCTAGTCTCCTCTCACCTTTCAATGATAGAGTTCTCCAGTACCTGGTGTTCAGTTATCTCTCTGCCATAGCACAGCCACTGTCATACCTCAACAACTGCCCATGTGCTATTAGCCCCCAGTCACTCCTTCAGTACCTGGCCCTTCCTCTGAGCTCAAGACCCATGTTTTCATCTTCCCAAGGCAAATCTCAGCTTGCATATCCCTCAGGCACCTTATACTTAAAGGTTCTAACTAGTCTTTTACTCCCTCTCCACCTTCCTTTCCCAAATAAACCACTTTCCCAAACTTGTGTCTCCTCCCACAAAAACTGCCCCAGAAAATGGAATCATGTTAATGTCTTCTTTGACACCCTCATCCTCCATATACAATCATCCTCAAATCCCCTGTCAGGTCTACTTTATAATAGCTGCTTAGTCTATTTTCTCTTAACCTCATTACCACTCACCACCTGTCACTAGGTCATTGAAATTATCTCTTGCCTACCCCCTTCTCCCTATCTTCTTTCTTCTCCAAATCTCCTCCAAACAAGTAATAGCCTTATTTTTAAAAATAGAAAAATGAAATTACTACCATATCTAAAGATCTTAGAGTGACTTCAGTCACCCAAAAACCTAAGATAATGTCAAAACTTTTAGCTTGTCATAGAAAAACTTTCAAACTCTGGTTCCAGTTTACTTGGCCAGCTTTGCGTCTGCAAGTTCTTCCTCTACACCACGTCAAACATGCCAGGATCGTTTTTGACTCCTTAGCAGGTCCTCCACTTGGAAAGACCTCGCTTTTCTCAGTCTGATTAAAGCCTACCTGTCCAACAAAATCCAGATGAAATGTGTACCTTGGTGATGCCGTCTCTCAATTTTCTTGGTCCATACCTCTGTTGTAACACCATAGAAGATGCCGAGGACACCTCGTCTGTAACTGAACGAAGCCTGAACTTACAATCAATCAATCTAGCATAGATTTCTGACTTGACCCCTTGCCTATTGTGTGACCGTGGATAAGATGTATACTTTTTTAAAAAGAAATTTAATAATAAACCACTTAATAAATTTGTGAGAAATAAATAGGAAAAAAAGTATGTGAAAGGACATTGTAGATCATAGCATTTTGTAAACAAGCTTTGTTCACTGTCAATGAACAATTTGTCTTTATATGGACTATTCTCTTTATAGGCGTGATCAGCTACTTTATTTTTGTGGAGTGGCAGAAAAAACATGTTTATGTCATTTACCATATTTTGTGTTTGTTACTGTTGTTCATATACTTGACTCTTCTTGCCTATTGGAGTGTATGTTCCTGGGGCTGGAGAGCTGGAGACTATGTCCTACTCATTGCAACCCCCACACTGCCAAGAATACATCAGAAGCTCATTTAATATTTGGCAAATTGGATATGTAACCCGATATGAAATTATTGGAATTAATGAATATTAGAACCACTGCATTTTTGTACACTGTAAGCCAGTGTTTCTCAACTGGGGGTGATTTTTGTCCCCAAGGGGACATTTGGTAATATATGAAGACATTTTTCACTGTCACAACTGTGGGTTGAGGGGACTGCTATGGTGTTTAGTGAGTAGAGGCCAGGGATGCTACTCAACATTCTACAGCAAAGAATCATCCAGTCTAAACGTCATTAGCGATGAGGTTGAGAAATCCTGCTTTAAATCCAAAAGATTATCTACAAGAATACCTATTTGGGCCAATAAAGGCTTGTGCTACTAATAATAACCAGAAATGTGAAATAAATATCACTTAGAGCCAAAATCTCATTTGCAAAACAACTCTGACATCTTAGGAGATTTCTGAAAGCTTTGCTTTGAGAATTTTTCTAGGATTTTTTTCCATGCTAGTGTGCCTTTTTATTATCCTCATAGCACATCTCAACTTATGGTATAAGTTCAATAGAGTAATCTTTCACTTGCTTTAAAAATTTGGTTTAATATTTCGTAGAAAATGGCAAACAGATCCCAATTTTGCATATGTTTTAAAAAAATACTATGAATGTTTTTAATAGCCAGTGTTTAACTTTTAGAAATATAATCATAGAATAAAATGTTCCCATGAGTGTACTTAATTTTTTATTGTTCAAATAATATTTTGCAATTGAGGAATTAAATGTAAAGGGCATGCTAAGGATAAAGAAGTAGGGAATAATACTCTCTATTTTTGCTTAAGACCTAAGATATCCATTTACTACTTCATCAATCTTAGGTGACCTGTGGTGACAGGAAAGAAGTAGTAGGATGGTTTGGGCATCTGAGAAGAAACTGTGACGAGACTCTTAAACCAGAAAAAGGGTTTACTCTCTATTCCCCTTCTTCTCTAGCACCTTCCTTCTCAACAAAGTGCGTGACAGCCTATAAAGCAGCTTGATCCTTTATTTGAACTACACAACAATGTAGTCCAGTAGTATTTCAGGAACTGCTAGAGTTGTGACATTTCTGCCATCTGCCTGCTAAATCATTGTCATGTTGTATCTTTTGACACTGAGATCACAGAGAGGAAAAGAAATAGGAATTAGTTTTCTACATCGGGAGGTAAGTTTTCACCTTCTCTCTCTTAGTTTGACAAAAAGCATAATTTTTCTAGTCTTCTTTAAGAAAAAAATGAGGATAATACTCATACTTATCCTTCATAAGTGAAACTACTGGTTTGAGGATCAGATTTGATTATGTATGTGGCTTTTTGAAAGCTAATGCACCATAAAAGTGATATGAGCTATTACATAACGAGTACTCACTTGAGTTTTGAGGAGAGAAACGAAACTAAAATTTTCAGAAGTCTCCTCATTTTCTAGCAATATGACAGTGAAAATGTTCCTTCTGGAGGGTCCTAGGAGCTGTTGTGTTGGGCCACCGTCCTTGAAGGTAGGACAAGTTGTTTGTAAGGAAATGTTGATAGAAAATGTGCTAACCTCTCTTTTTTAACTTCAAAAATCAGACTCTAATTACAAATATCTTTTCCAGATTGAACCACCACTAATTTAACCAAAAACATGTGTGTGTAACAAAAGAACTCATAAAAGGAACATTTGAGGTTTCACATGGATTTCTGCAAAAGACAAACACAGTAAAATCACAGAATTGGCTGATGGGTGCTCTGCTTTACTAAAGCTATAAAGGTTTTATTGAATCTTTGGGACTTATAATATCCATTCATCCTTTAAGAGAAACTAAAAGTCTTAATCCACAGAGGATCTTTCCACTGCTTACCAGAGAAGCAAATCCTCCCACCTTGAATGGCACAGTTCAGAGCTTTCTAGAACCCAGTGTGATTTGCACTTCTGATCTCCATCCAACCCTGTATCAGATGCTACGGAGAGGTTTTAGCCCTGTCACTTAACATGACTTGAAATGACATTGAGCTCTTAGAACTAGAGTTATCACAGTATGTTTCTGATTAGAAAATTGCCCACTTTGCAACTCTTACCTCAGAAAGATGACTAATAATGCCAAGAATACTAAATAGATATTCACCAAATAATATAAGTTCAGTTGACCCATACTCAAGATGAATGTGCTCAGAATAAGACACCCAGAGATCACTTATTAACCAGCAGGGTGACAAATGGAGAAGCAGTCCAAAACCCCATGGAAAAGCTCTCCATGTTTTAGAGTGATATTGAGAAAAATTATTGAATAAATTGAATTCAATAAAGACTTCCTTTTTCTTGATGCAGCCTACTTAACACATTCTTATTTCTTTTGTCTCTTCTCGTAAACTGTTAAGAGAAATGTTTGAGAAATTGAACAGACCAATACATTAGACCGTGGATCTTAGAGACCATCGGCTAGCAAAGATAGATAGGCAATGTCTGTTGTAATATTGCACTTCTTGGAAATGAGGGTTGTTGTCATGACAAATGTCCTCTGGGTGTCAAAACACTACAACTGAAGGAGACCGGAGGAGAAGAGTGGAGTCTATCTGCTAAATAGTTACCTAACTCTTTTGTGGATTACAGGAGCCCAGAATATCCCCAGTTCTGAGCACAACAGCTTCTTCTGAAACAAATAGAGAAGATATAGACTTCTGGGAGAACATGATTTTTTTCTTTGGATTCAAGGCATTTGGAGGTATTGCTTTATATCTTATCACTCAAATTCTTCTATATTGGTAATAAAAACAATTATGAAGGCACCATCTCTAACAATTACTGGATTATCTAGTGATATGCATGCCAGTTATTTTATGACAGTATTATCATTTCGGGGCTAAATATTTTTAGTACAAATTAATTAAGAAGAAATACCTGGGTAAAGGTGGCAGAATAATTCAGGATCACCAACATTTTTCCAATGTCTATCAAAACAAAAAGTTAAAAAAACAGCTAAAATTTAGTAGCAATCAAATTAGGAAAAATACATAATTTTATGGTAAAAATTTCTAAAAGTGGTAGCCAAGGAAAGAACTAAAAATGGTTCTGCATAGGTTTAAGCAACAGCCAGACCAACAGCCATATGCAGTACCAAGAAAAGAATGATAATCAACAAAATCTTATGAAATTTTATCAATGTAAGAATAATTGGTTTCCTTTAATTACAGAAGTGAACTATAGAACAGAAAAAAGTATACAGAGGTATAATGCAGAAAACTTTGCCCTAAATGAAGGAAGAAATAAACTATATATTGAAATGGCATGCAATATACAAGGAAAAATTGATTAAGAAGAGTTTACGTGGAAACCTCACTCCAAATAAAAGCCAAAGACCTTCAGTTTCCTCAAGGCTTTAGGTGGCATTCATCTCCATTACTTCTCTGACCGCATCTCCTACATATTCTTGGCAGCGCCTTCTCTGCACTGGCCATACTTGCTTCCTGGTAGTCATGGACTACACCACGGTATGCTAATATCTCATGATCTTTGCGCCCATTCTTCTTTATGTCTGGAAGACTCCCTGCCAGATATCCAAATGTGTGGATTCTTTACTCTCATGAAGTCCTCGTTCAAATATCACTTTCCCAATAATGCTTACGCTGCCTACCTTGTTAAAATTGACACATCAGATCCAGCTCTTCCTATACAATTTTCCTGCTTGATTTTCTCCATAGCAATTACCAACTTCTAATATATTATGTAATTCCCTTTTTTCGTGTGTGTGTGAGGAAGATCAGCTGCGAGATAACGTCCGATGCCAATCCTCCTCTTTTTGCCGAGGAAGATTGGCCTTGGGCTAACATCTGTGCCCGTCTTCCTCTACTTTATATGCGACGCCACCACAGCCAGGCTTGACAAGTGGTACCACAGTGCGCACCCGGGATCCGAACCTGCGAACCCCTGGCCGCTGAAGCGGAGCGTGCGCACTTAACCGCTGGCCGCCCCCGGTAATTCATTTTTTATTTTAGTTTTTGTTTCTCCTGTACTATGTATGTGCCCTGAGAGCCAGCCTTTTTTTTACCTGGGAAAGATTCACTCTGAGCTAACATCTGCCGCCAATCTTCCTCTTTTTTTTTGCCTCCCCAAAGCCCCAGTACATAGTTGTATATTGTAGTTGTAAGTCCTTCTAGTTCTTCTATGTGAGCCGCTGCCACAGCATGTCTATTGACAGACAAGTGGTGTGGTTCTGCGCCGAGGACCAGAAACGGAACCCAGCCGTTAAAGCAGAGTGTGCCAAACTTTTAAGTGCTAGGCCATCAGGGCTGGCTCAAGTCTTTTTCTTTTTTTTTTTTTTAACTGCTCTATTCCTAGTGCTGATAAAAACAACCAGCATATTGTAGATGATCGATAAATACCTATGAAATGAATGATGTTTGTGGATTATTATGTGGAAAAGAAGCAGAAAGTTGTGTTCAAGGGACAAACAGGAATGAATAAATAGAGGCGTTAAAGGTACCAGGACTAAGTCCGATTGTGGTGGTACTGTCCTGGAGCCAGTGAGCACCAGCTCACAGAGCCAATTGTGAGCATCTCTTCCCAGCTCTGTGTTCCCTGACATCATGTGGTAGCTTGAAATCAGCGATGGGAGCATTTACACCACAGAAATCAGCAAATGCTACAAATGAGGGCTTTTTTCCCTGGATAGCTGGTTATTAAATATTTACCAGTACATGACTGTGTAAGGGAAATAGAACTAAATTTGGAATCGGAGGATTTAAATTTGAATCCCAGCTCTACTACTTACCAGTTATTTAATTTGGGAAGATCATTTCATATTTCCAAGTCTCAATTTCCTGAACTTTAAAGTGAGAGGGAGGAAACCCATCACAAAGTACCTTGAGATAAAACACATAGAAGCTACTGGGGTTCCTGAGTCAGGCTCACTCAGCCTCACCCACCACACACACTCCACCTGGCACAGGTGAAATCTTGGCTGTCTGCTTCTGGCTTGGCTGGATTAGAGAATACCCGTATGCATTTGTAACACACTGTTGATACAGCTTCTAATATTTTGTTCACCAATTTGACTTTCAGTCTATAATTTTGTAGCTTACTTTTTTCCTGTATAGTTTTGGTGTCAAGGTTTTATGAACCTCATTAAATAAATTGAGCATTTTCTAATTTTCTGTTCTTTGGAAGAGTTATTATAAGACTAGAATTATTTTCTTTTTCTCCCCCCCCCAAAGCCCCAGTAGATAGTTGTGTGTCATAGCTGCACATCCTTCTAGTTGCTGTATGTGGGACGCGGCCTCAGCATGGCCGGAGAAGCGGTGCGTCAGTGCGCACCGGGATCCGAACCTGGTCCTCCAGTAGCAGAGCGCTCGCACTTAGCTGCTAAGCCACAGGGCGGCCCCTAGAATTATTTTCCTTGAATGTTTGATAGATCTTGCTTGCTTCTGGGCCCGTTGGAATTTTGACAGGTATATTTCTTACCATTGATTCAATTTATGTAAAGGCCAATCAGGTTTTCTTTTTTGTCTTGATTCAGGTTTAAAAGTCATATTTTCCCAATTTGCGTATTTTTATCAAGTATTCAAATGTATAGGCCAATATACATTCACAATTTCTATTTTTAAAACTATTCTGGGGCCGGCCCCGTGGCTTAGTGGTTAAGTGCGCGTGCTCCGCTACTGGCGGCCCGGGTTCGGATTGTCTGTACTAAATTCTTATTTACTATTACAAAGATTTCTCCTATCTTTATTGTTTTCTTTCTTCTAAGTTCCTTGGATTCATTCTCTTTTTTTTCTAACATCTCCAAGTTGTGAATGCCTAGCTTCTTATTTCAGTCTTTCTTTTTCTTATCTAATATCAACAGTTAAGAATATACATTGTACTTAACAGGTTAGCCCCATCCGACAAGTTCTGTTGTTTTGTATATTCATGATTACAGAGTTTTACATATCCAAATATTTCCATTTTCATTTTTTCTTTGAGTCATGAGTTATTCAGAATTATGTTTCTTAAAATTTTTAAATATAGAGGTAGAGTTTAGATTAATTTTATGTTGAATACTAGTTTCTAATTTAATTTCATCATTGTCTAAAACTGTGGTCAGTAAGAAATTTATATTTTGAAATTCATTAGCACTTGATTTATGGCCGAATGCATGGTCAGCTTTCATAAAAGTTCGTGTGTGCTTAAGAAGCATATGTGTGCTCTAATAGGGGTTGCCCTTTAGTTTAAGCTTTATCTTTTTATTGTTATTTCCTTATATTGTTCAGTTCTTCTATATCTGTATTTAGTTTTGTCTGTTTTATTTATTACTGAGAAGTGTGTTAAATTCTCCCACTATGCTTGTATTATATTTTCCTTGTGAGTTTCTTAATTTTTGTATATATGTTGAGCTTATGTCATTAAGTGCATACAATAGTATATGTACTTTTTTTTTTTTTTTTTTTTTGTGAGGAGGACCAGCCCTGAGCTAACATCCAATGCCAATTCCTCCTCTTTTTTGCTGAGGAAGACTGGCCCTGGGCTAACATCTGTGCCCATCTTCCTCTACTTTATATGGGACGCCGCCACAGCATGGCCTGACAAGCGGTGCGTTGGTGCGCGCCCGGGATCCGAACCGGCAAACCCCGGGCCGCCGCAGCGGAGCGCGAGCACTTAACCGCTTGTGCCACTGGGCCGGCCCCAATAGTATATGTACATTTATATCGTATCTACATGGAAAGTCATTATCACTAATAATGCTTCGTGGTATAAAGTCTATTTTGTTGATTACTAAAATAGTCATACTGTCTTTCATTTGGTTGGTTTTGTCTGGTGTATCTTTTCCCTGTGCCTTGTCTTCAACCTGTCTGTGTCTTAATATGTTAAGTTTGTCCACTACAACACATACACCCAGATTTTGTTTTTCTCTTTTTCTACCTTTTCAATTGACTGATTATTTTTTATATATATATATATATATATATATATATATATATATATATATATATATAAACTCAGGGGGTTTCAGAGTCCTCCTAATCATTACTCTTTATTTATTTATTTATTTTGTTTTATTATTTTTGAGGAAGATTGGCCTTGCGCTAACATCTGTTGTCAATCTTCCTCTTTTTTTCTTTCTCCCCAAAGCCCCAGTACATGGTTGTGTATCATAGCTGTAGAGTTGTAGCTCTTCTATACGGGACACTGCCTCAGCATGGTTTGATGAGCAGTGCGTATGTCCGCGCCCAGGATCCGAACTGGTGAACCCCAGGCCACCGAAATGGAACACGTGAACTTAATTGCTTTGCCACTGGGCCAGTTCAGATGATTGATTTTTTTTTTTTTTTTTTTGTGAGGAGGACTAGCCCTGAGCTAACATGTGATGCCAATCCTCTGCTTTTTTCTTGAGGAAGATTGGCCCTGAGCTAACATCCGTGGCCATCTTCCTCTACTTTATATGGGACGCCGCCACAGCATGGCTTAACAAGCAGTGCATCAGTGCGCAACCGAGGTCCAAAACTGCGAACCCCGGGCCGCCGCAGCGGAGCGTGTGCACTTAACTGCTTGCGCCACCGGCCGGCCCCAGATGATTGATTTTTTAAATTCATTTTTTCTCTTTAGTTTCCTGGAGGTTATACATTGTATTCATATCATTTTAGTGATTACCCTTAAAATATTAGCATGAATCATTGATTTAACACAGTCTAAAATTAATCATTGTCTTTGTTCTCTTCTCACATAACACAGGGACCTTAGAACAGTTTAAAACCAACTGATTCTCTGTTGATTGTTATTTCTATCTGACAAGTTATTTCAGTCTCTTTAAAGTTCTAAAATCAAATGTTATTATCATTGCTTGAAACAGTCCATGTTTGTTTAGATCAAACCATCATTTTCTTGGCTCACCCCTCCTTAGTGGATCTCCACCCTCCCATCTGAGATCATTATATTTGTTCACGACGTACTTCTTTCAGTGTACTGTGTGTTATGGCATACGCTCTTGTTTTTGTTTGAAAATATATTTTTTTTGTCTTCATTCTTGAATGATAGCTGAGCCATGTATGGAATTCTTAGTTAACAGTTATTTTCTCACAGCATGTTGAACACATTAATCCACTGTGTTCTACCTTCCATTGTTACTGTTGAGAAATCAACTGCCTGTTTAATTATTGATCCTTTGTGATTAATCTCCCTTTTCTCTCTGACTCTTTTTTGTTATCTTCTTATGATCAATATACGCAATTGCTCACTGCCGTAAATGTGTTCCTTTATAACTAGACTAAAACCTTTAATGTGTTAGAAAGGTCATTTTCCTTAGTCTTATTCCTATGAAAATTATATTATATATTGTTATTCACCATTCCTTTATTAATGATTGCATTAATTAGCATTAATTGAATACCCTCTACAAGCCTGGATTGTTCTGGGTACCACAAATAGAGGAGCAAACAAAACAGAGAAGGCACATGCTCTAACGGAGCTTGTCTTCTACTTTAGATGATTATGTTCTGCCTCGTCCTTCTGTAGGCTTTAAAAATATTGATATCATTTGCAATTTTCCTGGTGTGGTTAATTTTCTACCTCTTAAAAATTCTAATTTTTCTGCTAAGGCTCCTTAACACTTACTTTGTAATCTTGAGTCTCTCAAACATGTTAATGGTGACTCTGTGCAAGGCTCTAATCAGGATTTCAGTGGCCTCATATGTAAAAGTTTTCTTTAATTTCAGAGATACAGGGAAGCATCCAGAGTAGAATTCAGGATACCAGGACTCTTGTTCAAGCTTCGACAACAGAGTGATCTTGAACAAGTTCCTAAACCATCTGGATTCTAATTTCCTATATTCTAAAATAAAGTGGTTCCAATGATTTAGGTTCTTCTACTTCTATACTTCATTTTCCAAAGCAGAATAAAGTGGGCACATTGGTGATGGGTCCTGAAGTTCATCCTATCCTATTCAATTGTAGAGATGAAGAGTGTTTCTTGCATAAGAACATTTGCATTGGGAATGACTTCATCTGCAAGGACAGAAAACCCAACTTGGTGGCTTAAACAGCAGGAGCCTATCTTCGCACATGATAATAAATCCTAAATAGGTAAGTTCAGGGTTGGTATAGCTGCTTACGTATGTCACCAAGGATCTAGTCTCCTTCTACCTCTTTGCTTTGGCATCATTTCAAGAAGCATTTGTTCTCGTTGTTGCAAGATGGCAGCCATTCCTAGGAGCATTGTGTCTCCGCTTCAAGTAGCAAAAAGGGGAAGGAGGAAAAAGATGAAGAGGCTAAATGGGCCATAGCTAGTAAGTCTGTCCCTTTTTAAAAATATTTCTTGGAAATTTCCTCTACTGACTTCCATGAACACGTAATTGTCCAGAACTGTGTCACATGATTATTTCTATATTAGTAGCCATGAAAAATTGAGTGTTTTCAGCCTCTCTAGTAGAGGAAGCTAACATATAATTAAATTTTAAATAGTCATTACCCATCTTGCCTTTGTAAAAAAATAATGACTTATATATAAGGAACCATGGGATAAGAAAAAATTTCCAATCATAATAAAAGCAAACAAGACAAAATTCAACAAGGGAACGTAAAGATTAACTGGATGGGTGTGCTTTTGAATGAAATCTGTGTTTTCTTTGTTCTTCATCATAGTCATGCCAGATGTTCTCTGGAGATAAAAGCAAGGTATTTTCCATCACCTCTGCTCTAATACATAAATATGATCTTACAATAGAGAGGGAGAGAGAGAGATTGAATAGGGAGTTAATATGGTTACTTTCTGTTCTCAAGCTACAATGACATTTATTTGATGATGATCACACAGCTTTTAATTATATACAATGGAATGCATGTTGTTAATCAATTGACTTTACCCTGTGAACTGCTCTTTGCATAGGTGAAAGTGGTTATAAATGAATTCTCTGTTAGCATTTTATGCATATATAAATGCCATATATTCGTCATAAAACTGTGCTATACTTACAGAAAATTAACTTTCAGCATTCTACCAATCTCATGGAGAAATAGGGAAAGAAATAATTACTTTATAATATGATCATTGCTAAAAGGGAAATATATGTATATACAGGTGGAAGAGTAGTTCTAAAGAGTATCTAAATCCGTGTAGTGAGATAGGAAGGGCAGCTCAGAGAATGCAACCTTTGAACTGAGACTTTTAAGAACATATGACATCTTGCAGGAGGATAAGATATATGAGGGAATTTTGGGTAGAAGGGGAGGAGCCAAGAACCACTATTGGTTCAGAATTACCAAATGCAATATATTAGGAGAGATGTGAAGGATAGAAAGGTGGGCAAGTTAGCAAAGGCCAGATAATAGAAAACCTTATATGCAAAGGAGGCAAATTTCATTGTGTGGAACATAAGGAGAGTGAAAAACTTTGAGGAAGATAAAGAACAGAGAGAAGGAAAAAGAAAGAGAAAGTGAATGTTCCCATTACATTGTGCAGAATGGATTGGAAGAGGCTGGGAAGCCAATGTGCGGCCCATTGCTGTTGTCCTACATGGAATAATAGAATTTACACTATGAATATGCCTGGGAGTGAGTGGGTGGGTGGGTTGGAGATATATTTAGGAGGTAAAGTAACTGCATATTTTGATCAGTTATATGGGAAGGGGAAGGGAGGAAATTGACCAATACCCAGATTTTCGGCTTAAGATGATTGGGTGAACGTTAGTATCATTCTCTAAGATAGAGAATTTAAAAGAGAGAGTCAGAGGCGGGGGGGCAGGGTGTCAAGAGTAAAGTTTGAAACATACTGAATTGGAAATATAGACAAAGTAGGAGAGGGCATGCTGGATGATCTAAGTTGAGATGTTCAGACAGCCATTAGATATCCTTTCATTCACTCAGTTATTTAACATTCGTTGGCCACCTAAGGGCCAGGCACCAGGCTGGGCACAGGGGATGTAAGATGATAAGACATGATTCCTTTATATTGCCCCATAAGAAAACAGTTATATACCCATGTTAGTTGAATGAAACCATTATACATGTTAAGGTAAAAGTAAATACAGAACATTGGGGATAATAAATGAATTCAATTCTTGCAAGGAAAGCCTGGAATGGAGGCACATTGTTTGAGAACATTACTGTGAAGGTGGTTGGTGAACCCATGGGCATCATTGGAATTGCACATGGAAACGTGTAAGACGAAAACAGAACTGAAGTCTGAACCTGGGAATCGCCAGGAAGCTTGAGAAAAGGGAGGCAAGACAGAGAAGCACTTAAGAGCATGGGGTTTGTTGCAAGAAAGACCAGGATTTGAGTCTCAATTCTGTCTCCACTAGACGAATGACACTGTAAAACTTATTCGACCTCTTTAAGGATATTTTATCATCTGAAAAATGGGTGTGATGTTATGAAGTCTGACTCTAATGGGGTATTGAAAGAATTAGGGAAATAATGTTTGAAAGCTACAAGGCACTTAGCATTTTATGTTAAAAAAATGAAAAACATTTTAAATCTTCAATGAAATTGGAAAATGAGAGCTTAAAGATGAGAATAAATACAAGGAGACAGGCCTGCTCTGGAATCTAAGAAAGAACAGAATATCAAGATAGGAGTCAGTAGTCATCCACGGCAGGCGTTGCAGCAAGGATAATATAGTGAGGAATGAAAACTGTCTGTTGGATTGGGAGATAGGCCATTGGTGACTTCAGTGAAAGTAGTTTCCAAGTCTGCTGGGGCTAGCTTGCAGTAGTTTGAAAACTGAATGGCAGGTGAAGAATTGCAAACAGCAAGACACACTTACTCTTTCAGGAATCTTTTTGCTGTAAAGAGAAGGGGAATAGCTTGAGGGAGACAACATGTCAAGGCAAGTGCTTTATTTTTCCTTTAAGATGGTAGAATCTGTTTTTTGTGTGGGTAGGAGAGAATCAAAGGAGAGGAATATGGTGACGAACAGGAAAGAAGAAATACCAGATGGATTGAGGTCCAGAAGACTGCTGGGGACATGAGGACCAGAGCATTTGGGCTGGATGAGCTTTGAAGAGAACCTAAATCAGCAGGGATGGAGGAATTATCTTGATTAGGTCATCTCCATATGCTGCGTTTCAGTTTTCACTGAGATGAGTAGTTGCTGCCTCCAGGGGTCAAGCAGGTGGTTTACAGGAATGGCGCTGGCCTGCCTTAAGCACATCTGCAGATGTTATGTGAGTGGTGGGATTTAGATGGAATTGGAGCTCTCAGGCTCCTCAGCCCCACCAGGTTGTACCTTGTAGGAATATTAAGACCAGAGTTGTGAGACATTCCAGTTCTTCAAAAGAAGCCAGAAGCTTGAACTTGACGTGAAATATCCTGATTTTTATTTTGGTCCACAGTTAAGGGGGGAAGAAAAGCCAAGCCCAACAAGAACCCATCTGCATGCCAGACTTGGCCCATGGACCACTAGATTGCAACCTACACCATGAGATGAGAGAGTGGAGCTCTGAATGTGATAGAGATCCTGAAGCAGGAAATAGATATCGTATGAGTTTGGTCAAGGAAGCATCAGTCATTGAACTAGTAAGGCAAACACATACACAGGGACACACGGTCAGAGGTCAGTAGACTATGAACTATCTGACTTCGTTGTCGCTCTGAAGGTGGATTTTTTACAATTGCTGTAAATGAAGATATCAGTGGAAGTAAGAAGAAAGCCAATGTCGTCCTTCATCTTCTAAAGGTGCTTCTTTCTGTCTCCCTCTTGTCCCGGCACATGCGTGCCCAGGCACTCTTGAACATGCTCACACTCTACCCACTCCAAACACATCTAGACATCTTCCTCCATTACCGCTACAGCCCTTTGCTTCCTCTCCATTCCTTGGTACCAAAGTCTGATGTGGAGGATAGACAAAGGGGAGTGGTTCAAACAGAAAAGAAAAAAGAGAATTCAATCCAATTTCATCTCTTTCCCCACTTTACCCCGCCCTTAGACCCAATGAAAAGGATGGCAGTTTCCTATATTACAAAGTAAGTTACATTCTGTTAATATTGTAATCTCCTTGGCCTCATCTCTAACCTGGCAAGCATGGAAAACATGGAAAGTTTACATATTGAAAAAAAGACTTTTAGATTAGCTCATGTTTTGTTTGGAAAATGTATGACTCTGCCTGGAGATAGTATAGTAATGCAGTTCCTTTATGGTGTGGGGGGAATATTGTGACATTTCCTAAACATAATAGCCTCATGGTTTCTTGGGATGGAAAGTCTCTGGAGGAAACCTGTAAAAACTTGTTTTGTAAACTCAACAGAAACTTGAGATAAAAATGTCATTTTTGGCTCTAACTGCAATAATTGCTTAGAGAGTACCATATGTGTATTTAAAAACATTTAAGAATAAAATATTTAATCATCTGTGTACTCAATTATATCTGTAACGTTTTAATAGGAAATGCTCAGCTTTAACATATTTCTAGTAATCTCTTATTGTAGGTGGTTATAACTGCCTCCCTGATGTGGTAAACCTCAAGTAAGACTGATATACATCACCAGGAGCAAAGATATAGATAACCCCTGGATGGTACTACCAGGGATCTCCAAAGTCCTACCTTTGTGCAGGTGGGACTATGGGTCTCTGTTCGCTCCTATGTCCTCGGTGACTAGCCCAATGCCTGGCTTATACCGAGGACTCCCTAATTATTTGTAAAATGAATAAATGGGAGCTATGTCTGAGACATCTACATTAGTTTGCATATAACCATTTTGTTACTTTTTAAAGTTTAGTTATGCCTCAATTAGACTATTTTCTTAACTAAGTACATGTTTTTAGATGGCACTGCTACCTCATTGTAGTCACTCAATAAATTTTTGCTGTGTCGACACAGCTATTCCACATTGAACTAGTTTGTTCTGATTTTTTTCCACTTAGATGCTGAATTTCTTCAACATTGTGTAGACATTGCAAGAATGTATTTTCTAGAAAATCCAAGAGGGGGCGTTAGTTCCTACTGCAGCTTTCTCTAACTCTGTTCTGGGGAATATGACTCAAGATGCCCATAGGGGTCAAAAAAAGTTTATGGTGACTAGGTAAGTTTAAGAAACAGAGCATTTGGAGACCATACATCTGGGAAAGTCTGCATGTATATCAGTTTACTAAGGGCTCTGAAAAGTCCTTCAATAAAAGAAAATCTGTTCAATGTCATTTATTCAAACACTCTCATTTTTTTTGACCATCAGATCTATTTTTAATGATATTGTGTTCCATACAAATGGCTTAGAAAATGCTGCTCCACCCTATATGTATAAGGTTGTGCTAATTCTTAATATATTCTAAATCAAACTGAACAATCATGAAAAAGAAATTTGGACATCATTTCCTTTCTGCTGCTTGTAAGAGTTCTCTTTGTTTCTTTAAAATATACAATAACCTCTAAAGTATGCGAAAACATACGAGGAGTGGTTAAATGACCTAACAGGGTTCTTTGGTTTCTAACACATATTTTTCTAAGCCAAAAAAGATCCTCCTTGGAAAGTGGGGAAATAGATGCAGCCACCCACTTTAGTGACTATTTTCATTTAGTCTGTGATAAATTCAAAATTCCCAATGGTATACTGCAGGGTCTTCATATAGAACTAATTCTACTTTGAACATGAAATGTACAACCCTCTGATATTGGCAGAAAATTGTCTCCTGACATGCTTACATGCCACAGAATATGAAATTTTTTTGAGATCAGAGAAAATTTGATATTGTCTATGTCAACGTGGTATGGACTGCACTTTATAAGAAACTGAGACTGTTTCTATTAGGTTCACATACATTGTTCCACTCTTGAGGAAAGAAATATGTATAGTAAACATACGAACAGAGCTGTTGAGAACTGACAGGCCTTATTTAATTTGTTTCCAAATCAAAATGCGTACTATATTCCTAAAGAGTCTGATATACCCAAATTTTAAAAGTTGAGCACCTAAACAGAAAAATGTGTATGCCTGGGAATTTAGTGTCACATGTTTTATCCATGCTCCTCTCTTAGATGTGTCCTGGAAAGTTAGTATAATTATTTTAGGTCTCAGTTTTTTTATGGAAACGAGAATAACACAGGGCAGGATATTGATGTCTAAGCCTTACTCTGTTTTCTCCAAGAAAGGTTAAGAAAATACACAAAATAATTTGGCTGTATAAGGTGTGGAACTAACTTGGCAGCTTGATTTCCTAAACTTTGAAAAAAATTGAATTTATGAGATTACGAATTCTATCGTCTGTGGAGCGATTACTGCATAGACACTACGGAAAAGCATCTAAATTAACCAAGGGACAAGTAAATTATCCCACTGATATCTTTTCTTGCTCAATCTTGAGAAAAGCCGTTAGAGATATATAACTGCATATGACATATAAGAACATGAGTGTATCCACTGTCACTGTTTGACAAAAAAGCATGGACAACTCAATGAGAGAGTTTCTTGGGCCATTGAAAGGTTTTGGATGCTGTTGAACATGAGTCCTTTGTGGGAATCCAGAGATCCCTGGACAATTATGACTCCGAGATGGTCATCCGAATTATATGGCAAAGCTTCCCCTGGTCAGTTCAGCAGATATACTTAATGATACATAATTAATTATACATAATTGTATATTTAGTTATATTATATTTATGTATTATTTATGAACACTATATTTATATACAACTAAATATATATTAATTATACATTATATTTAATTATATAATTATATATAACTTAATTATATGCATGTATATACATAGATATATATATATGATGCCAGGCAGGAAACCTTTATTGGATTATGAAATTGAAATGACATGTCTGGAGAGCTAAGCCTCCCCCAGCTCCATCTCCGCTCCTCAGTACACCCTCCTCCCTGCACGTCTCCTCCCTCCTCCTGGTCCTTGTAAGTAGGAGCCTTTGGGGCTTTGAGAGTAACTCTTCAACAGAGAAACCCCTCTAAGGTTAGTATCCCTTCCTGTTGACAGAGTTACAAAGTTCTTCTTCTTAGATTATTTCTCTAAATTAGAGTATTTGGTGCTTCTAGAGTGAAGTGGTTGCAGAGAAAGCCCCATTGCATAGAAATTTCTGTTTCCATGTGGGCAGAGATGAAGCTTTGCGCTTCCCATAGCATTTTCTTCCCATGGAAATACAGGAAGATTACCTTCCTCAAAATCTCGTGCTGTGGGGTTGGGGCTACGCAACCGGCCAATGTAGTGTGCATGGAAGTGATGTATGCTACTTCCAGATCTGGCGTTTGAAAACGTCCCGTGAGAGCAATTCAACCAGTTACATTAGTGAATATGAAGTCTACTTAAAATTAAGTATTCTTGCCTGAAT
The DNA here is from genome assembly GCF_020826845.1 of Diceros bicornis minor. Classification (NCBI taxonomy): domain Eukaryota; kingdom Metazoa; phylum Chordata; class Mammalia; order Perissodactyla; family Rhinocerotidae; genus Diceros; species Diceros bicornis. Next base: position 49,465,006 of record NC_080759.1, on the reverse strand, counting down.
TTTACAAGATTCTCGTCAATCTGGGACACAATTCCCAGAACCAACCATCTAGAGCTGCTCAAATTCCACCACACTTCGTGTGAGTGAGAAAAGACATTTTTGTATTACGTCACTGATTTGGGGGTTTATCTGTCGCAATAACTAGCACCAACTATCCTGACTAATAAACTCAGAAAATAGTCAAATCAGGTGGCAGTCAAGTACTTCCATCAAATTTTGTCCCCTTACGTATTTTCATGTTGGTTGAACTCATTAATAATGGGGCAAAAGTATTCACAGTCCCCTCCAACGCTTACCAATAGTCTAGGAATGCGTATCACATGGAAACAAGCATTAATAGCCTGAATAAACATGTAAAAGGGCTGTGGGCTGTTATTTTGTTTACTGTAACGGAAATCTTACTCACAGCCAGATTTCTATTTCAGAGTGAAATAAAGTCTTTTCGGTCTTCGGCCTCAGGGATTCTGCAAATGTACATGATAGGTTGATTTCTGGGAATTGTGTCCCAGAGAGATGAGCATCTTGTACAATTCAGGCAGGAATACTTAACTTTAAGTAAATGCATACTCAGATCTGCCTCATACTTCCATTTCAGCCAGCCTCATGTAGGGTTAATCTATACGTCGCATTTCTGTTGAGAGATGGAAAAATGTAATTTGGAATCACATACAGGTTATCAAAAATATGGGGTAATTTTCCTACAGAATAAATAGACACTCTTGGACAAAATGGCACTTTCGAATCTGGGAACAGATTGATATGTCCGTCCAGCTAATGAGGTGAGGAAGGGAGTGGGCCAACTGGAAGAAGCAATGGCCTTGGGGCTAGAAAGTCTGCTGCCAAGTTCTTTTCTGACAATTACTGGCTGTGACCTTAACATTTATCAGGAATCATTTAGGATTTGAGAGCTTCAGTGTTTTATTATGTAAAATGGAGATCATATCTGCCCAGCTTATTTCACATGGTTGTTTTAAGTTATAAATGAGATAATATGTATGAAAGTGCTTTATAAAGTGTTATATCAATGTACTATTGTAATTAACTTAGAATTCTTAATTAGGGAGTCATGAACCAAAGTCAAAAAAAAGCACGAACCTGCATGCCATTCACTTAGCAGACGTGGAGATCCTATAGAGGAGCTGTAGGAAGGGGGTGCCCCAGGAGATTTCACCCCAATCACCCCAATTGCTCATTGTTTAGTGTTAAGAGATTGGGGATCCCCCTTCCTTACGACTTTGGTGGTTGACTCCTGAGGGTGTTCTAACCCCAGAGAATAAAATGATATTTTTGCCTCTGGATAAGTTAGCCCTTTAAGATGAAGAAAATAGGCAGACTACGCCGGAGGGGCTTTCAAAATGGGGAGGGACAACATCCCCAGATACAGACAGAAATCATGTGATGCAGATCATAAAATTTCTCCTGAGCTGGATTTAATTAGAAATTGCTGGAACTATTTGGCATACAAACAGCTGCTGTCAGATCTGCACAGCATTTCCCGGCCTTGGAACAGCTGTATGTAGTTTTTCTTTCTCTTTCCAACTAGACCTGTGTAGAAAACCTGTTATGTTCTGGCAAGGGCTTGGAGTTATTCTCATGAGCTAATCAGATCAGCTTAGACTATACATGAAAAAGATTTGAGCATTTTACAGCTAAACAATCCTTTATCTTTCTGTTGTTGTTATCGAAGCTTTCTCCGAATGTTGTCAGTGTGAGCTCATAAAATTTTTCAGAGGGAAAATGTTTCAAAGCACACTGGAAACTCTAGCAGTGTTGCAGTGGGTTCTCTTCCACTTTTATCAGGTAAGGCTTCAGCACCCTTAAACTCACATGTGGGCTGGAGGCACTCTTTAGCTCAGGCATTTAGAATGTGCTACTAATTATAACAAAGTGGAGGGCCAAGGGGCCTTTGAGTTTTGTTCTGAAAAATTAGATGCCTGGAGAGATGATGCTTCTTACTCCGGCCAGCCACCATGCAAATGGGTTCTGGTGGTTGCAAGGAGAAGAGGGTGAATGTTCTTGTGTGGCCCATCCCCTCTACCAGGGGAAACGTTAATTCTGAACACATGCTCCACTGGTGATCAATAGTATTATTAGTCATACACAAGGGAGTGCAGGGTGTGTGTGAAAGCTGTTCTACACAGTTCACAGGGGTTAAGATCTACTATGGGAGTGGTTCTGACTCTGGCAATGCAAATCCCCCCGCCAAAAGCAATTCTAAAGCTGAACAAAATGGTTAAAACCAACCATTTTTCAGCACTCTAGAATCTGATCAGAAGCATGCAACAAACTGAGAAGGGTTTATTCATGAAAACGACTGAATCTTGGTTAAAAACGGTGTGAGCCTGTGGCCTCGTCCCGAGGGGATGTTGCTAACCCCTAGTTCGGTTCTTGTGGAAGCTCATCCAGGACAGGCAGGGCAGCCATAGAGCCTACCAGCTTGACTGTCCCTGCGGAGAGGGGTTCACTTGATTTGGAGCATTGTCAGTTAAAGGAGCAACTCAGCAACAAGCCAACTGGGAGGGCAAGCAGCTCTGTTCACTAGAGCGCGTGGACCTATTTGGGGCAAGCAGTATTCAGGCAGACTAGCCAGAGATTAGCAGGAATTTCCAGGAAGTGAGACAGCCTTGGAAGTTGGCTAAGCTCTGCTGTATCCTGGGTGGTCTGGAAGCTACGTGCATGCACAGTGGAGGTGCAAGCAGCCCACGCCACCATGCCACACATCCCAGCAGATGGAGCCTGAAAACAAGTTCAGAGGAGGCTGGAGAAGCCAGTCACTGGCCACCTCACTGGAGGTTCTTGTAGGTACCACTAAAGACTTTGGACTAAACCCAGCAGTCAGTGAGATGCTACTTTGATTTTGGAAGAATAACTCCCGTAGTCATGTGGAACTGGGGAAAAGGTGTGAAACTGATTTTATATTCCTCAAATTCTGGTCCCTCGTCCTACAATGATGGAACTGCATCAGAATCGCTTAAGGGAGCTATGAAAACTGCAGATTCCTGGGTTCCATTCCAAACTTATTGAACTGGAAGCCTCCTGGGTAGGGCTCAGGAATCTGCATTTTTGCAAATACTTCAGGCCATTCGGATGCACTCTGAGCCCTGAGAATTGGGAGGCTGAGTGTAGAGCCAGCTGAGAGAGGAGAGAGTCTAAAATTAGGAAGATAAAAAGAATTGAAGTTTTTTTGAACAGAGAGGAAATATCCCGGTAGTTCAGTTTCTCCGACTGTAATATATAAAATATACATTTTGGCAACTGAAGCTTCCCTCTTGAATGATAGAATATCACAGCTTATTTGGATGCAGTTATTAATTATGCATGTATCACACAATTCCAATTGACAGGATTTGGTCACTAATTTAAAAAAGATAAGAAATTACAATTACTAATCACTAACCATGTGACCATGTAATTTATCATACAGAGACATTTTGTAAGTTAAAAGGAAATACTAAAATAATCTAAATCATAACTTTCTGAAGTATTTTTTTATTGAACTACAAGTTGATTTTATATTGGTGGACTGATATACAGTCCTATTCACAAAAATATTTTTAAAAATAAAATTATTCAAAGGAAAAAAATAACATATAACCATGTGCATTATATTAAAAGAAAACTTTATATTGATCATCTGAAGATTAAAGTAATATGAGTAGAATAGTTGTTCGTGGAACACATTCCCATACCTCAATCAGTGTTTTAGGCATTCTCTCTCCAATGCCATATCACTGGTATTTTTCTAAAGAATTTTAAATTTCAATGCAGTCTTACTTTTTTCTATAAAATTGCATACTCTCTTTTTTAAGGTTGTATTTTATGACTAATAAATACATAAATGTTGATACATTCAATTGATACTCTTCTTAGACTTGAATATTGTTAGTTTAAGATCTCTCTCCCTTCAAATGTTAAGATATCTGGTAATTCAGGCAAAGTTGCTAAAAGTAGGAATTATCAATTCTCACTTTTTTCATATTGAAGTCTAAAATATTTCAGCCCCCAAATTTTCAAGTGTTGTCTTTTTGTATTCACTCATAATACTTTTACTTGATAGATTTTTTTTTAACAAAACGAAACGTCTAAATTTTTTCTATGATTTTTTGAATGTTTTATTATATGTAGATGCTGAAAAATCATGTCTTCTCAATTTTACTCCATTTTGATACAGAATATACACTTATATAATTAAAAATAAGAACTCTATCAAAACACAGAAAATCCAAAATCAAGTTATTCTAAAGTTCAATGATAAAATATCAAAAGCAAATCATGGCATTAGTTCCTTATTGCTGCTGTAATAAATTAGCACAAACTTATTGGCTTATAACAACACATATTTATTATCTTACAGTTCTGGAAGTCAGATGTTCAATGTGGGTTTTATGGGACTATAGTCAAGATATTGGCAGGGCTACATTCTTTCTGGAGGGTCTATAGGAAAATCCATTCCTTGCCTTTTCCAGCTTATGGAGGCCACCCACATTCCTTGGCTGGTGGTCCCCTTCCATTTTCAGAGCTGATTGAGTCTTTCTCACATGGCATCACTCTGACACTGATTCTTCCTCAACTTCCCAATTCCGCCTTTAAGGATCCTTGTGATTACCTTGGATCCATCTGGATTATCCAGGATAATCTCCCTATTTTTAGGTCAGCTGATTAACAACCTTAATTCCGTCTGCAGCCTTCATTCCCCTTTGCCTTGTGAGATAACATATTCACAGGTTCTGGGGATTAGGACATACACATCCTTGGGGGGGGCATCATTTTGCCAATTATATCTCTTGTGCTACATTTGAAAGGCAGATGTTAGTGATAGGAAAGGTTTAGCAAAAAGGAATGGGATATTGGTGGTCAAGCTACAGACTTAAACACACATTATAGTGAAAACCCTATTCATTATACATGTGCATCACATACTACTAGACAAGACCATAGAAGAAATTGAAAGTACGAAGTAGAGGTCTACTAATATATTCTGGCTTATTCTAATATAAATATCAATAATAAAATTTAGTTAAAACGTGAAAACTCAAGGCAAATGCTAAACTGTATAGGATTCCAGACAATAGGTATAAAGTGGGAATGTAACAGGTAAACCACTTGTGTATGAGGTAGGTGCTGTTTGTATTATCTTCATCTCCATTTTACAATGGAAAATTAAGCCATGGGCTGTGGGGGTAGGAGGTGGGTAAGAAACTCAACCAAGTTCGTGCATCCAGTAACAAGAGCTTATAAGTTTTGCTAGAGCTAGTGTTTTGAATCATCTATAGAATTCTGCCTCTCATTTGGAGGATGATTGAGAATATGAGGCAGAATGTATCTTCAGAAATGGCTGCAATAATATATCCCATCCATGTGCTATGCTTACAATGTGACTTAGAAACTCGTCCCCTTGAGAGGTGGGATCTCTGTTCCCTCCACTTGAATCTGGGTGGACTTGTGACTGAAAAGTGACTTCTAGGTCATAAAAGGCAATACAGCTTTGGTCTGATTCTCTTGGGATTCTCTTCCTTGAGATTCTGTCTCTTGGAATCTGGTCATGTTGTGAGGAAGCCCAAAGCTGCCTCATGGAGAGGCCCATATGGAGAGGAATCAACAGCCAGCACCAACTTGCCATCTGTGTGAGAGAGCCATCTTACATGTAGCTAATACAGCCCCAGATGAGCCACCCCAGATGACATACAGCAGGGTCATATGCAGATTTGTCAGCAAAATAAATGATTGTTGTTATTTTAAGTTTCTAAATTTTGGGCTCGTAGTTGACACAACAATAGTTAACTGGAATCAGATGACAAAGTTTCTAAATTCAAGTATTTGGCTCTCTTATGTCACTTCTTGTGCAACTTGGGATTGTGGCAAGAAGAAGAGCAAGAGTTGTCATCTGATGGAATATGTTTGAAATGTGTGATCTTCCTCTGCTGAGGAATGCACTGTAGGGTCTGAGGGCAGAGTTCCTTTTGCTCAAACATGTAAACACTGAGTTCAGTCTTTCACCCTTGAGGCCTCTGAAGGGTTGATGCTGAGACAGCCACAGAGGCCATTAATTCAAGGCGTTAGAACAGTGCTTCTCACCTCTGTGCACATTCGACTCATCTAGGGGTTTTTAAAAGTACTGATGACACTGTGCTGTTTCCATACCCCAAACGTTCTGATGTCACTGGTTTTGGATGGCACTTGGGTATTACTATTTTTAAAAGTTTCCTGGGTGATTATAATGTGCACTCAAGTGTGCAAACTTCTATATTAATAGGACAGAAGCATCCAAAATTCAACGCTTAAAGAGAAGATTCTAAAATGAAGAAAAGAGGAAATAAGGATTAACTAAGGAGGGTGAAAGAAAAGTGGCCTGGAGCCTTTGCAGAGCTATGGAATCCACCCCACAGGCAAGACGTCAGGGCTTGGTGTGCATTCGCATAGTTCAAGTTGGTTTTCTTTTTTTTTTTTAAAGATTTTATTTATTTATTTTTTCCCCAAAGCCCCAGTAGATAGTTGTCTGTCATAGCTGCACATCCTTCTAGTTGCTGTATGTGGGATGCGGCCTCAGCATGGCCGGAGGAGCGGTGCGTCGGTGCGCACCCGGGATCCGAACCCTGGCCGCTGGCAGCAGAGCGCGTGCACTTAACCGCTAAGCCACGGGGCCAGCCCTCAAGTTGGTTTTCTTAAAGAGACCTGTGGTAGTCATTGGGACAATTCCCCAAAATCTAGTTATCTTTTCCTTCTGGGCTCATAAAGATTGAATTTCTGGCCCTGTCATGCTTTAGTGGGGCTATGAGACTAGCACTGGCCAATGAGGTGTGGACTGGAACATGTACTTGAAGTTCAAGATCCTCCAGAATATTCTTTCCCTCTGGCATAAAAAGAAGCAAGATTTGAAATGCGGCTGTTCCATCAGCATGGATCATTGAGAGATTATGTGAAATAGAACACTATAGCCAATTCCTGATGAGTATATTGTATGAAGGAAAAATAAATCTTTTATTGCTCTGGGCTACTAAGATTTTGTTTGTTTGTCACTGCAGCATAACTCATCATATCCTGACTAACACAAAGTCTGAGCAATATGAGCGTGTATCTCTCTACAGAGGGGTAGGAAGCAGAATTCCTACCCTTCTGAAGTCAAATTTTGCCCAGGATTCCTTTAGGGGAAACAAGAGGACAGAAAATAGACAGAATTTTCAGCTCATGCTTCATGAATTAAAGCAACATGCTTTGACTTCAAGTCAGAGAACTAAATATTTTATTTTATTTAGAAACCAGTATTTGGAAACCTGGCAGCTTTCCCCTAAGGATAGATTGGATATGATGCCAAGTTCACACTCATGGAATTAATTGACTGCTCTACTTTCAACATAAGGTATCAAAGCCTTCCACATTAGTGACCCATGTAAAACAAACCTTGCCACACGGGTTGTGGTTTTCAAGAAGGCTTCTATTAAATGAGCTACTCAATATAAGTTTACTGGGGATGGGAGTTGGTGATGGAAAAATACACACTTACTTAGAATAGCCCTTTTTGTGTTTCTTTCTTCTTCTTTTATACCCAAAGGCTTTTTAAAAAAAAAAACCTTTTGGTATTGAGAAGCCAACATTAGTGGCAGAATTTACTTTTAATCACAGACTTCTTCCTGGAGCTGGGGCATAGGAGAAACTAGTTCTTTTTAAAATAGTCGACATGCAGAAATCTCATTATTTGTGCATTTTGATCAATTTACTGAACTTTTGATGGTCTTTAACATGTAAATCCTTAGGGTCACCTTCAGCCATAGCCTGCTTCCTGTAAGCCTTTATTTTCTTTCTTATGAAACTTAAAGATTCACCCTATGTCCATCTCCTGTCCAGCTCTTTCCTGGGGTCCTGCCCTTACAGGACTGTCTTTGGAAAAGCTTCGTGTTCCTGAAAGCAAATGCACAGTTGTGGCAGAATATTTTGTGGTACTAACCTCTGTATTTTTCATCTAGCATTTTCTTTTTTTCCCTTTACTTTCAAAGAAGATTAGGCCCATAGACAGGGCTGAGAGCAAGAAAGATCTATGGTTTTTGACATTTAGTGATTGGGTTAAGTAAACTAGAAGGGATGGTATTCAGACAAAACGTCTGATCAGAAGCAGGAAGGAAAGTGAAACTTCCTTCTAAATCTACAAAACTACAAAAGATGCCCCTGATTGGAGGGACAAGGAAAGGAAGAGTGTTTTAAAATCTAGTGTATTAATAGAAAATTTGAGATTTAGTAAGGCCAACAGATCAGGAGATAAAGGCCATTGAAAAGACAGCTTGTTACTCACAGTTCCCAAGGGGAGGGGGCATACCACGCCATCGGGGGAGGGGGGCACACGAGAAACACCAGGGTTAGTCTGGAGGTGGAGGGAGTGGGGGAAAATGAGGTGAGAGTCTTTATTGTGGTTTCTGTGGGAAAGAATGGGTAAGGTAGGGTAAGTAGGCTTAGGATGGCTAGTTTGAATGATTTTCTTGGGCTCTCGATCATAGGGGCTGTCCCTCGTTGTCTAGTACCTGGCCCTGGGGTGATTACAATAGGTGGATAATGGCTTATAGTATAAGAGCCTGAGAGAGGAAGTGGTTGGGGTATGGCCTCTGGATTGGTTGGTTTGTATTTGAAAAGCACGCTTGCTGGTGAGTTATTTACTATCTCCAGGTATTGGCTCGCTCTGGGAGGCACAGTCCCTCCAGGGTCAGCAAGGCTCCAGATGCCATGGTATCAGAATCCTGAAAATACAATACATGATGGTTACAAGGAGGGATTTTCTCCCTAATTCCTGGCATCAATAAGAACTAAGACAGGTACCTAGGGCCCCAGAACAGAAAGTGCTATATCAGTTACATATTGCTGTGTAACAAATTACGCCAAGATTCAGCAAGTTAAACCAACAAAGGTTTATTATCTCACAGTTTCTGTGGGTCAGGATCTAAATTTACCTACACAGGGTCCTCTGCTCAGGGTCTCTCACAAGGCTTCAATCAAGTTGGTGGTCATGGCTGCAGTCGACTCATGTCTTGACTAGGGGATGATTTGCTTCCAAACTCACTCACGTGATTGCTGGAAGCATTCAGCTCATTGTGGGATGATGGACCGAGAGCCTCAAGTCTTTTCTGGTTGTTCCTTGCCACGTGGGCCTCTCCATAGGGAAGCTCACAACATGGCAGCTGGCTTCCATCAACGATCAAGCAAGAGAGCCAAAGAGGATAAACAAGATGGAAGCCAGACTCTTTCTGTAACCTAATCTCGAAAGTGACATCCCATCACTTTGAGGTATTGTATCTATTAGAAGCGTGTCACTAGGTCTCTCCCACATTCGAGAGGAGCATGAATATCAGTTTGCCATATTAGGCTGCCTCCCACATGGACAAGAGGTCAACTTCCTGGCATCATATCAGGGAAGCTGCCAGACCCTAGAGGGGAATGTCAGCGTCTCTACATCAAGACATGGACAGATTTGGAAAGGCTCCACTCCCCAAGCGTGGCAGAGAGGTAGCAGAAAGTCCCAGCCCCCAGACCTGATTGCCTACACAGGCCAAAATGATGGACATTTCTGAGGAAACCTGTGTAGTTTAATGATCAGACCCCTGTACCCTCCTCCTACACTGCAGCATGTCAGCCTCTATGAACTCTGAGATGACTTGGGGATTGAGGAGGTGATTCATCAGGGTGACCACATATGGACGCCAGGACACATTTGAGAGTACTTATAATTATGCTGGTTATAAATATAACCAGCATAAGCCAGATCTTTCCCAGGCAAATCAAAACCTATGGTCACTCAGCATTAATTAACCCTAAGGAAGATGGGTTTTCTTCCTGGTATCCTGCTGAAGCCAGGTTCAAAATAGAAACTAAGTTGAGATATACGAGAAAAAGTCTCCGAACTGCAAGTAGATCTACTATATAAGTCGTTTCCCTTGTAAGAGTCTTATAGTTGATCCCCAAAGGGATACATTTGTTGGGAGGGAAGAGGAAAGCTGTTGAAGAAAGTTGCAAGTGTGCTAATAGTGGCACAGGGTCATCCCAGCCATGGTCTGTAGTCCCACTCTCTTGCCAGAGAGCATCACCCCATCCATCATACCTGAGCGTGCACAGTCATCAAACTCCTTTCTCACCCAGTCCCTTCAATCCCGTGGGGAATATAAGTGTATCTATCTTTACCTGAACGTAGAGTTAGGACTGAACAGGACCTTTCAGGAGTCCACAGGCTCTCCCAGACATACCAGGCAGTATAACTGTGTGAAGCAGAATGCTGATCTCCCTGCCCGTCAGTGTTAGTTAACACCAATTCATGCTCTACAGCCCTCTAATCCTTTTCCTTAAGGAGACATTTCAGCACCAGGTGCAAATAATGAGTTTATCACCATGCAGATGATAACATAATTTCTTTTATTTGTGTGTGTGTTTGTAACACTTTTAAGGTGTTCAGTCTGTAAGAACGAACAGATGGTGAATTAAAGTTGGATACAGGTGTCTCCTTATCACCAAAGGTGGTAATCACACTTTCATCAGCAAATAATCTTGGTTGTCACTCCCCATACACCTCTTTGGGTAGGAAACAAATACTTCTGATTAATAGTTTCTTGATCTGAGAAAGCGTACTTTTCATGGATTCTTACGCTTTAAGTTTATAGATGAGACACCTATATTTGTACTTAAAAAAAAAAATCTAAGATATGATATAAAACAAACTAATTGGCTGGCAATTCAAAGGATTTTTTTGAGCCTCGATTTTTTTTCTAAAGCAACAAGTGATCAGGGTCTCCGTTAGTGTTTTTGCAGGTCTCTTTCCTAAATCCTCATTTTCACCAGCAAAGTCCTCTGTATAGTCTATTGTTTCTTTTCATAAGGATAATATATTGATAACATTTCCTAGGAGATTTGTGAGTCTCCACTACAACTGACATTAATAGACCAGTTTTTTCAGTTATTACTATGCTTTTATGTTCTATTCCATTTTGTAGTTCCTCAAGGGCATAATTTTTGACTAGCACTAAATCTATAGAATTTATATAATATAATCCTTGTGTCTTTAAAACTCTTAACAATCTTGGGCGTTTTCAATATTGGTTACAAAGATCCTGAGAAGAAAATAATACCAAGAATTTTAAATATTTTTTTAATAGTAAAATTTATAGAAGGGCTGGATGTATTTTTTAAGATATCAATTCTTTCCTATCAATGGGATGTATAAAATCTGGATATTCAGTTTGATCTCTCATAAGGTATTATGAACATAAATCAGGTATAACATTATTTTCTGTGTCTGACATCCTACTTGGTACCAGGAGTAGCTTCAGGAAACAGACCCTCAAAATGTGTTTCTGGGATGGGGTAGCCCTTAATATTGGGTGAGGGCTTGAATACATTGTTGCTGGGGGAAATAGGACACTGGTAATTTATGGCATATGGTAGCATCGTGGTCATTCATAGCATCACCAGTGGTAACAAGGGATGAAGTACATGTGTAGGGCAGGAAAATGGAGATCCAGTAGCTCTGGCGTTTAGTCACTATGGCAACCCTAGTAATTACAAAGGTAGTAGCCTCACCCCGTATGATAGAATGGAGCATTGCTCCATACCTCTTCATTAACCTCCCTTTCTGTTTTGTGTTGGTCTCAGTCTATGGATAATGATGCTATTGGCTAGGAATGCCTGCGGCACTCACCTGGGCTCATGCTCCTTTGTGGCAGCCTCCACAGACACTGCTCAGATAGGAACAAATGTTGTGCTAGATGGGCCCTTGTGGTTCTTATTGTGACTGCAAGATGCACCTCGTCAACAACCACCAGGGAACTTTGGGAAAAAAAAAAAAGATTTATTACTCACAAATCCTGGAGAGTACATAGCACGCCCAAGGGCCACACAGTGAGGTCGCAGGCAGAGAAAGAGAAAGAGCCGCAGACCTGGGTCTCTACCTTTATTGGGGTCGAGGGTGTGGTGCCTAGGGTTTCATAGGTTCACTCTTGCTTGGTGAATTTAAAACATAAGGGTGGGAATTAGGACACGAGGAAGGAAAAGTAGGGTCACACATGTGGTCAGTTGTCTAGGTTACACAGGGTTTTCTAAAAGGGGAATTTCATGGGTGGGGCAGCCTGGCTTCTTATCTAGTTGTTTTGCTGGCAGCTGTGTCATACAGCTGGTAATATGTCTTTAAGTGGTTGCCGCAACAATCAAAAGCTTAATGTCAGGCACGTAGGCTACACCTCCCACTGGGATGAAGTGTATTTCCTACCCCCTGACTTTGTGCTTGGCCACATGTCTTGCTTTGGCCAGTGGAATGTGAGCAAATGCGATAGGAACAGAGACATTAAATAAGTTGTGCAGTGTTTCTCACTTGTGTGCATTGTGGTTGCTGTCCCTACCAGCTACTGATTCTTCAGCCTGGTCCTCAGACTGAGACAAACGGGACAGAGATGAACCTGACCTGGGGCCAAACTCAGCTGAACTTCAGCCCAAAGCAGAGCTACTTGAGCCAATCATTAGGCCCAGGATCAAGAAAAGTCAATGGTGTGTCATAAGACACTGAGACTGGGGATAGGTTATTACATAGCATTAGTTGACAACTGACTACAACATCTGGCTTTTTCTTATTGCATTACATAAGAAACAATATTTACTTAAGAACATGTAGAGACAACCAGAAGGCTCCAAAGACGGCTTTTAAGTTGTCCCTCGTCTCCTACAGACTAAGCCAGATGCAGTGAGAACCAAGCTGTGAGTCTGATTGTAAGGGCCTCGGAGATGTAGGGCCAATTAAACGCTTCAAACTGCCTTTTACTCTAAAGTGGAAACTTACATAAGACGAGCTCCAAGAGGTAAAAATGACGGTGCATGCTGCCTGCCAGCACCTTTGTTGTGCTGAAAAACCAACACTGATTGCCTGCTCTACACTCCTGTCTCTCATCCATCTTCCAGAAACTCCCAGCCTTGCCTGTCCTCTGCTTTCCAGGCCTCATTCATTAAACTTTCTCTAACAGAACCTGTTCCTTTTCATCATATCCAGTCTCTTTCTCTCCTTGGCATGGATTTTGGTTATATGAGAATGACAGGAGATATTGAGCCACAATTTCCTGCAGTAAGTGAATTTCTCTTTGAAAATCCAAAGTTTTTAAATCCTAACCGTGAGCTCCTTAAGTGTAGGGACTATACCTTAATTCATCTCAGTTCCTATATCACTACCTGCAACTTAGGGTAGCTCAATCAAAGAATTTTGGTTTTGTTCCTTATGAGAAGAGTAATTGACACCTGGAATCGTTTTCAAATATATAGTTAATGAAAGCAATAAAGCATTTGTGTGACGTTAAAGTGTAGAATAAGTCACTGAAAGGGTTAAATATTTGCCATGGAAACTCCAGACTTAATTGAGACCTGGCCTTATTGGATGCCCCTGCTCTCCAACTCATGAAGCACTCAGGTAGATGCTGCTATTTTCTTGTGCTCCAGGTACCTCAGCATTTGGAGGACCGCTCTTCTTTCTCACTTCTTACCGCCACTTTCAAACCATTATGGTTCCATTCTACTGCCGAACTGTTGACTATACAACGTATCCAGAGGAGTAGGGGACACATCAGACAGGTGGGTTGAGTCAGACCATGAGCGGTCTGTTAGCCATGCTATGGAACTAGAAATTTACTCTGTAGGGAGCTGTTGAAACATTTTGATCAGGGGTATAACATGGTCAGATCTGCATTAGGAAGGCTGAGTTAGAAGGAGTTAACCCAGCAGAGAGCAGTTAGGATGGGACTGAAACAATCCAGTGCAGGCTACAATGTAGCACTGAAGCTGGAGGAGGACAGGTTCAGAAGATATTTAAGGGGCCGGCCCCGTGGCTTAGCAGTTAAGTGCGCGCGCTCTGCTACTGGCGGCCCGGGGTTCGGATCCCGGGCGCGCACCGACCCACCGCTTCTCCGGCCATGCTGAGACCGCATCCCACATGCAGCAACTAGAAGGATGTGCAACTATGACGTACAACTATCTACCGGGGCTTTGGGGAGGAAAAGAGAAAAAAAGGGGGAGATTGGCAATAGACGTTAGCTCAGGGCCGGTCTTCCTCAGCAAAAAGAGGAGGATTAACATGGATGTTAGCTCAGGGCTGATCTTCCTCGCGAAAAAAAAAAAAGATATTTAAGTGGTTCAGTAGCTAGCGCTCATTGTGTTGTACCTTAAAGGCTCTTTCAGTGTTCACTGACACTCTCCCCTCCCATCCATAGCACTCAGGAGGATCTAGGTTGGGGGAGGCATCAGAGTGAAAGATTGCATGCTAATCAGGATTCTCATTTTCCGTAACTGCCATCCACCCATCCACCCATTCTCACAATACCCTGTATATGACATCCTATTCCTTCATGATGAGTTCTCTAAGATTTACGTTATATGAGTGAAAGTGTCTCTTTACTTAACGTTCTGTTATTTAACCCTTTTCTCTATGAAGTATCAGTTGGCCATTAGGAAGAGAAAAGTATGTTTTATGTTAAAGTCACAAAAGAGCAAACAGACACCATTCCTCCTTAACTAACAAAGAGTAAGAAGTAAATAAGAGAATCTCTCAAAAACTTCTCTCAATTTAAACATTAACTGTAATATAACAAGAAAATAATGGAAAAGTAATAATTCATTTTGTTTACATTGTTTATCTGACACATGATCAACAGTGTGGAAATTGCTGTGGTTCATAAATAGTCTCCATATGGTGTCAGATTATTCATCATGTCTAGAAATATGCAAATAATTTGCTCACATGATGCCAATTTTTAAAGGTATTAAATACGAGAAGTTTACCCAAACACACTGAATTAGTACACTTTTTTGAGATAACACTCATGGCTTGTCTAATAATGAAATTTACAAACAGATTCATCTGAAATTATATGTTAGGTAAAAAATGTAAGTTGCTCAACAGAACTGACTGGTCCTTTTTCATATTTTATAGCTTCTTGCTGCCATTGTGATGGTAATGTGGGGTGTACGTATTTAACAGCCAAGGCAAGGGATGGGACAGATTTTACCAGAGGGGGTCCTAACAGGTCCTACTGAAGGGCAAAGATCTTCCCAATGCTAATGAGTGCCTTGTGGGAAATTGGGAGTAACCTAGCTTCTATTTGCATGAATAAAATCTCCATATGGCTTCAAGAAGCATGTGTGTATGTATGTTTTTAAAGTAGCTTGCTCTTTCCCACGATCATAGGAAGAAGATCATGCTCTAAGAATTTCAGTTTACAACAGCCATGCAGCTGTGGTTTAAAAAAAATCAATGGTTTTGTGTATATATATATATATATATGAAGTAAATATTGAATGAAAATAAGACAAAGGACAAATAAAATTATGTGAAACAAATCCCAAAAGGTATGTTGTAATGACAGAAGTTTGATGATTTCTCTGCAACTTACTTTCAAGACTCTTATGAAAAACGTCAGCGCAGAACAATGTCATTTCTCTCTTCCTTGCCATATTCTGTGTAGATGAGATGGGCCACAGAAAGTTCCCACTCTTCTCATGTGTGCTGTTCACTGTTTTACATTGTCTCATCCACTCATCATTCCATATTACCTAAAAGGACCAGCTGTGACTCTCTAATGATGAGATAGAATCCATAAGGGACACGCATCTTTTTTTTTTTTTTTTAATGTTTTGTTTATTGCAGTAACATTGGTTTATAACATTGTAAAAGTTTCGGGACACGCATCTTTGTGGCGGGGTTGAGACTAGGGAGGCAAGTGAGGCACTTGCCTTGGGTGCTGTAGAGAGTTGAATAGTGGCCCCCAAAATATATGTCCAAGTCCTGACCCCTGGAACCTGTAAATGTGATTTTATTTGGATAAAGTCTCTTTGCAAGTGTAATTAAGTTAGGGTTCTCCCAATGAAATTTAGGGCCCACTCTAAATCCAGTGACAAGTGTCCATATCAGAGAACACAGAGGGCAATGTGACACACAGAGACACAGGGAAGAAGGACATGTGAAAACAGAGGCAGAATTATGCTAACACAAGACACGGAACATCTAGAGCTACCAGAAACTGGAGGAAGCGAGGAAGGATTCTCCCCAAGAGGTTTCAGAGGGAGCGTGGCCCTGCCGACACCATGATTTTGGACTTCTGGCCTCCAGAACGGTCAGGGATAAGTTTCTACTGTTTTAAGCCTCCTGGTTTGTGGTAATTTGTTACAGCAACCCTGAGAAACGAATACAGGTGCAAAATTTAAGAAGGTGCTAGAAAACTCAGTAATAAAAATAAACAATATTTCGATGTCATAGTTTAAAAAATCAAAATGAATGTGAAAAAAAGACAATGCACGATATCATAACATCTGTGAGGTCACGGCAGGGATGGGCACGTGGGTGCTCTGGGTAGGCTGAACCCAGTAGGGTAACACATTGGTGACTTTTTTTTTTTTTTATTGATGTTTTAATGGTTTCTAACATTGTGAAATTTTGGGTTGTACATTTTTGTTTGTCCATCACCATATATATGACTCCCTTCACCCCTTGTGCCCACCCCCCACCCCCACTGCCCCTGGTAACCACAGTCCAGTTTTCTCTGTCCATGTGTTGGTTTATATTCCACATATGAGTGAGATCATACAGTGTTTGTCTTTCTCTTTCTGGCTATTTCACTTAACATAATACGCTCCAGGCCCATCCATGTTGTTGCAAATGGGACGATTTTGTCTTTTTTTATGGCTGAGTAGTATTCCATTGTATATATATACCACATTTTCTTAATCCAATCGTCAGTCGAGGGACACTTAGGTTGCTTCCACTTCTTGGCTATGGTGAATAATGCTGCAATGAACATAGGGGTGCATAAGCCTCTTTGGATTGTTGATTTCAGGTGCATTGGATAGATTCCCAGTAGTGAGATGGCTGGATCATAGGGCATCTCTATTTTTAATTCTTTGAGGAATCTCCATACCGTTTTCCATAGAGGCTGACATTGGTGCCTTTTAAACAGAATAAAAAAATAATTGTTAATGTTTATTTGGAATAGAGGTCAAACTCTCCATGGGAGAAGAAGGGAAGCTTCACTCGATTTCTTTTCTGTGGTCTGGACCAATCCAGCCCTGGTCTCTAGGTGGTATGACTCTCTGAAGTGAACTGGATCTACTCTAGAGATTAGTAATGTTTCCTTTTAATCTCACGTTCTCTGAGAAGGGATGACTGGGTCTTATTTTCTCCATCTGGCTACATTTCTTTTAGGTTTATGGTTCCAGCACCCGCCGCTTGGCTACCTCTGAATCTGGCTTTAGTTACATCCATATTGTCCACCTTGTAGCTGTCTAGTTTAAGCTGGGAGCCTCAGAAATGAACTGAGTCTAAATGGAGGGACTACCTTCAGTGGATACCAGCTGTTTGTTCTTTCCTCTCATCTTCCACTTTGAGTCATGAATCTATCTTCCTGGTCCTCCTAGACCGTCAAGGGGTGTCATAAGGAATGACAGGTAGTGGCTGGTGGCGTCTGCTATCAATTAGCGTGGGATATTCTAACCATCAGAGAGATATATCATATCTACTGGTTAAAGGTCAAGTCCTTAATATCTAGGGTTCTTCCCTTTGCCAGTCTGAGTGCTCTCTGAGTAAAGAGAGCTAGCGATCTGAGAGTAGGGTCTTTTCATGCTCCCTGCAACGTCCTGGCTTTGGGAGGAATTGGATGAAGTCTCCAAAGAAGTGAAACTATCTAGTGATAACTCTCAAATCCCTGTGGGCAGTTGGCACATAAAAAAGCAGGAGAAAGAAAGATCTACAAGGGCGGCTCTGGCATGAGGCTTAGGTGTCCTTATTTCTCCCTAGGACTCTTTTCACAGCCACAAGTTCAGTTTCTTTTGATTATTCAAACCATGCCAAAGATCTTCCATGGGCTGTTTTCTATATAAGAGACAACAGTAGACAGATTCTGAACGGCTCCTATAATTTGTATTGACTTAAAGTCAAGTCACAGAAAGGAATCAGGAATATAGACATCTTCTTTGCATTCCAATAGTCAGTGACTATAACTTAACACCTTTTTCTGTAGTGTAGCCACAGGGAATTTCTAGCCACTAGAAA
Organism: Diceros bicornis minor; assembly: GCF_020826845.1. Lineage (NCBI taxonomy): Eukaryota > Metazoa > Chordata > Mammalia > Perissodactyla > Rhinocerotidae > Diceros > Diceros bicornis. Next base: position 49,446,966 of record NC_080759.1, on the reverse strand, counting down.
TTTTATGGTGGTTACTTTTTAATGTATGGTACACACATTTCAATTACTGAGGGTGTCTTATATTAAAACGTATGCAGATAACAGTGGAAAACGCAGTGATTAATCTGAACTTTCAAGGCTCTAAAGCTGAATATCTGAGTATTTGGAAATAGCCTTTACTTGAATGGATGTGGCATCAGCTGAGAAGTGGATGTAGCTCATATGGTCCAGGTCAAGAAGGGCCAAGGCAGTTAAGTTCTGAGTAAGTGTGGTGGGGTGGCGGGAGCTGAACCATGCTGTGCAGGAAGTGTCATGGTGTCCATGTTTCTGCACAGTGTGGGGTTCACTTTCATCTTTCTTTCTGAGCAGGAAGTGACTTTTTCTGCCAAAAGAGTTTATAAATCCATCCTATCACCACAGCCTGCAGAAGACTGATGACCCTACAGAGAGAACACAGCTGCCAGAGAGAGAGAGAGAGCACTGGTTCCCACAAAGAGACTGAATGAAGCTGCTGGCAGACACAGAACCCTAAGGTCAGAGAGAAATGCAATGAAGAAACACGACCAGAGCTAGGATTTTGGATAGAATTTTGGATGAAAGCAAAGCCTTCCACTGAATTAATTGGCAAAGAGTCACTCCTTAAATGATGTACTTTGAGTATATATATATTGGGATATATTTACTAAGGTTTAGTCACACGGGCTGAAAGCTAGATAGGCCATCCCATACCATCTCATGTGCGATGAGAACACCTCAGGGCTCTTTGAATAGGATCCAGACTCAACTAACATGATTTCTTTAGCCCTAATAAAAGTTATGCTGTGCTCCATCATGAAGAGGAACTACAGACTGATTTCAGAAGGCTTAAAATATATTCTTAAGTAGCTAGGTGTGAATTTTAGATCACAAACCCAAGTGTTCCATAATATAATTCCATTATTTTTTAAAAAATGAATTTAATTCTATTTGGAGCCCTGATTCCATCAGGAAGTGGAAATTTAATCTCAGACTATTCGAGTTTATCTCACCACCTCTACCTCTTTTTTCTCCAAATCTATGTCTACCTACCAAGAGGATTGTGCTGTGTTCTTCACTAGACTGGGGAGGAAGGAACTGGTTAGCCGCTCATCTGGTGCCCTACTATCTGCCCTGCTCTCTTGTCTGGTCCATGGAGATCCATCCAAGGGTACCACTGACTGATCGCTCAAGCCCATCTCAAGGTCCCTCAGCTCTGTCCTTCTCTCTATTATTTCAGGGCTGTTCCTAGGCATGCTACAGTGTTGGACATCATCTGAGGCTGCCTGCAAGGCCCCCTTGGGAATTTTTCAGCTGTTCATGCTCCACCCTGGGCCATGGGCACCTTGTGTTTTTCTAGGGCCCCATTGCTGAGATGCCCCTACAGCCATTATTACCTCAATGTCTTTCTGCCTCCTCAGATCTCTCTGGGAATGGCCGTGTGACGCCTTTCTGTTCCCCATAACTGGGGAGTGGCAGAGTCTACACCCCTCCCTAGAGACGCACAAGCATCTCATTCCTGTCCCTTTGGGTCTCTCTTACCCTCAAGGATTAGGAAGATTTTTTTCCCCTAGTTTGTAGTAAAGGATAAGGGGAGAATATACAGCAGAAGATGTGCTTTTATTCAAATTCTCTCAAATCTACTGTGTGTGCCTTTTCTCTGAGCGCGGAGTTTCTTTCTTGAAACTGGGAACAGCTTCTGATTTCCCTGCTTCCTGCTGCAGCTCCTCTTCTGGGAGGCAACAGTGCAGGATGCCTAGCTGTCTGAATGTAAGAAGGGCTGAGGGGTAGAGGAAATATCAGCAATCAACAATACATTAGTCATCATTTAAAAATGTCAGCATACCTCAAAACTACATTTAACAAACTGATTATAGTTTTCACAGAATGTGAGTTTGGTCATTTTCAGTGCTTCCCATTATTCATCTTCATAAAGTTCTAGGTTTAGGCAACCTATATGGTGTTATCAATATAAATATTCCTTGTCTTGGTGGATTCTGTATGTTGGAATTAAGATTCTTGTGTCTACAGTAGGAAACATAACCATATGAGCACTACCTTTGGCAGAATTCTCTCTTGGGGAGCTAAATTTGATATCGGTTCATGGACACAAGTTGAAACATAAATGGAATTTGCTAGGTATCTAATATTTAAACCTATTCAAATACAGCTTTGGAAGTCAAGTCTAAAGTGAATTACTGGGAAACAACAATCTAAGCCCAAATTTTAAACCGTAAAAAGAAAGATTCCTCTCTCTGTAGTTAACGCATCTTGATCTTTTAATGTGACCCAATTAAACAATGAATCTGAAAACTAAAAAACTTAATATTAAGTTTGTGTATTACTGAGAAATCAGTTGTTTAGGTACTTTGCAACTCATTTTTTACTTCTCGGTAAACATAATTTTAATGTGGCAACTGAAATATTACCAATTCCAGAAAACTCCAGATTTTGAGTAAAATAACCTTTTTTTCCTAACAGAAAAAGCATTTAAAGAGTTCTCTGTTTCTAGTTCAAATCTGTCTTACAGGATTTTCTCATTCTTCTTACAAATTCCCTTAACAAAAGGTGGTTTCCAGAATTGGAAATAGTGTTAGAAGAGAAAGCCAATAGAAACTTCAGTGAAATGAAAAAGCAACAAAAGTCAAACAGAGTTTAGACTTACTGAAACTGTTCACCACGTTTCAAAAGGGTTGACAGGCACACGATTTATCTTGATATGGTTAATGTTCAGCTGTTACCTCCTTGAGGACAAACTGCCAAATAACCCAGTAAGCCATGGGCTGCTTACCAGAGGCGGCTTAAAGATTTGCATCTGCAAAGTTATATAAGCATCTTAGATAAAAGACGTGAGGCTTAATCCTTTCTGCAAGTCTAGGTCCCCCAATTAGGACACGGGCTTAATGACATTTGGCTCAAATGTTTGAATATTTTGCAGTGAGAATGTACTCAGTTTGAGGATAAAGTGGTTGGTTGCCCAGTTTTGCAGCTGTCAATCACCTTTATGCCACAGGAAAAAAAAAATACACAGTCTACTTTGGTGAAACAAGAATCAGAATGTTGATTGCATGTGGAATGATACAGGTCACAACATTCTTTTAATAATCCTTATATTTTTATGCCTTCTCCTTCTTGAGAATTAGATACATTTTCTCATTTGATTCATAGAGGGCATTTGGGACTGTGGAAATGGAATCTCAGAGCTCAGGGCCACAGCAGATACTGGGTACTCACACTACACCCCACATTCCTCTGCCTGTTTCCTTCACCAGACCACTGTCATAGTTAGCTTGGGCAGCCATAACAAAATACTGTAGACCAGGCATCTTAAACAATTGACATTTATTTATCACAGTTCTGGAGGCTGCAAGTCCAAGATTAACATATTGCTGATTCTGTTCCTGGTGAAGACCCTCTTCCTGGCTTGCAGATGGCCATCTTCCCACTGTGTCCTCACATGGCAGAGAGAGGAAGGGCTCTGGTGTCTCTTCCTCTTCTTAGAATCTCCCATCATGGAGGGTCTACCTTCGTGGCCTCACCTAACCCTAATCACCTCTCAATGGCTCCACCTCCTAATACCATTGCATTGCAGGTTAGGGCTTCAACATATGAGTTGGGAGAGGGGGATTCAAATACTCAGTCCACAACAACCAGCAACTAGTTCTTCCAGATGTGACCTAAGCCTTTCCTGACATCTCGTTTTATTTGGGTTAGTGGTCTCCCTATAGGTGATCCCAGAGAATCTGGATCTCCCTCTAATCAGATTGCTTATAACAGTGGGGCCAAATAACTGAGAGTTTCTCACAGTGCTTACCTAGGTGGCCGATGTGGTTTATTCTCACCAACAGAATGTGGGCAATTGACATAGGACTTCGCAAATGGGGCCCATAATCCCGCCACATGCAATTCTTCTCTCTTTTCCTCTATCCTCAGTGACTTTAGAGGCTGCATGTTGAGAATAGTTTGAGTGATAGAACATTTTGAATTTTGCTTTCCATCAAAAGAAAATACACACATAAAAAGTCCATTTCTTTTACCAAAAGATAATTTGAATTTTACTATAACTTTATGGAATGAATTATTAGAACTGGATACTGATGAAGGATTGAAAATGAATGTTAAAAATAGGACATTACTGGGGCTGGCCCGGTGGCATAGTGGTTAAGTCTGACATGCTCCACTTCAGGGGCCCGGGGTTCACAGGTTTGGATCTCTGGCATGGACCTACACCACTCATCAAAAAGCCATGCTGTGGTAGTGACCCCCATACAAAATAGAGGAAGACTGGCACAGATGTTAGTCCAGGGCCAATCTTCCTCAAGCAAAAAGAGGAGGATTGGCAGTAGGTGTTAGCTCACGGCCAATCTTCCTCACCAAAAAAAAAAAAAAAAAGAAAAGAAAATTGGACATTACTTGTTTTATTTTAGATAAAAGTGAAAAATGAATATCTTGAGCTTGCTGAAGATGCTTTAAGATCTCTTCTTCTGCTTCCATCATCATACCACTGGGAAAATGATTCCCCTACTATGAAGATTATTAAAACAAATCATAGCAATGGTTTAGATACACATTATCCTCAAGAGGTGTTGTTGTCAATCCAACGTAGATTATGTGAATTAACAAACCAGAAACAAGCTCATTTTTCACATTTAAAACTTTATATATTGATACATGCTGTGTTCATTCAAAGTTTGCATAAAGACATTTAATATAGAAATCACTGTTTTACTCACACTCAGTGTAAGGGTAATTAGCTATATTAACCTCCTATGCATACACTTTCAATAGGCAATGGGTATAATTTTTTAAGCTTTTTGGTTTCTTTGTGCTAAGTTTATTATCATTGTATCTACTGAAATGTAATTTTCTGACTGTTGAATCTAATAATAAAAGATCAAGACTTGTATTTTGTATGTTTTTTTTTTGTTTTTTTTATTTCTTCCAGTAATTCATTTCAATTAAAAACTTTTAAGTATCATCCATGATGGATTAGGGGAAAAACTAACAAACCAGCAAGCAAAGCTAGTCCCTCCTCACAGATAGCGGATAAGCACTGAGTCAGGTGTCAGGCGTGGGCTGTGCATTGGGGGAGGCAGGTGGTTTGCCTCTTTAGTGTAGAGAGGACCAGACCGATTAGCGCCACATCTGGGTAGGACTGACGGGTAGGCACAGATCCTGGACATTGAGCTCAGGGAGGTGGCGATGAGTACACTTTATATGTAGGAAGAAGAATGAAATTTTTTGGCGACCAAAAATGGAGACCGTTTCAAAGATAGTACTTACGTTATAAGACTTCTGCCTTGATAATGTCAGCAGAGAAAAGAAAATCCAGAGGTATATAGGCTGAGAACATAATAATAATACTTAAAATTGTTTGAGCTTATTATATGACAGGTTCTGTCTAAGCCAGGATTTCTCAGCCTTAGCGCTATTGACATTGGATGGAGTAGGAGAAACTGTCCTGTGCATTATTGGATGCTTAGCAGCATCCCTTGGCCTCTACCCACTAAATAGCAGTAGCGTGTTCCACTTCAGTTTTGACAACCAAAAACGTAACCAGGCATTGCCAAATGACCCTGAGGGGCATAATCACCCCTGTTGAGAACCATTGGTCTAAGTGCTTTGCCGCAGCAATTCTCTAAGGAGGTACGATTATCATCTGCATAGTATAGATGAGGACGGTGAGGTACAGGCTGGTTAAGGAAGTAGGAGTAGCCCAAGGTCAGGAAACTAAGAAGAAGCAGAGCTGGCACTTGAACTAGACAGTCTGGACCAGTCTGCCTGAACTCTACCCAGCTTGTATAGCTGAAAGATGCTAGTGGCTTTAGCCCTTTGAATGACACAATTGTTTTAAAGGGGAATATTGTAGCTGTGGTCTCTCTGTGACCAACTTTGAAGTTTTACAAGACATGTCAGTTTTTCCGTAATGGAACTTAACATTTTCCGTAGAAACTTGCTACTTTTTTATTTCTCAGCAAAATGACACTTGTAATGACCTAGTTGCTCAATTCAGAAATTTTCCTCCTTTCTCTAAAACCTATAACCTATTACCAAGTTGTGTACTATCAAGCTCATAAATTCAATTTGAAAATAATTTGAATAATCCACTTTTTTTCTCATGAGACTACCTTAATATTTCCATAGGTTATTAAATATTCACTTTCAAAATGATTTTTAATTGCATCATAGTATCCCATATTTGAGATGTACCCAATTTATTTAGCTAATCTCCTGTATTGGGGCACTGCAAGTTGTATTGGCTCTAGTATTTCATGCATCATAACAGTTTTGCCTTTGTCTTTCCTGCCCACAGAGCCTCAGCCAGCACCACTATCCAGGGCTTATGGAATCTCCTCCAACATAACATCTTCCCAGGGGAGTCACTGCACAGTTTCCTTGGAGACACTGAGAAATTTTAAGCAGAAGAGTGACATGGTTGATTCTGATTCTAGAAAAATTATTCTGGATATAGATTTGAGGCTAAAATTAGGGCAGAAATGAAACTGAATTCAGGGAGAAGAGTTAGAAAGCAACTTAGATGTGATAAGGTTCTGAGAAGGTGGTGGCAGTGGGAGAGGCTTAAGAGATATTAAGGAGTAGGATTTACAGGATCTGGGGACTGATTGGATAACAGGGTTAGGGAGAGGGAGAAGTTTAAGATAACTTCTGAATCTACACTTTCTTATCATCCTGATTTTAAAAATTACCTAGGGAGGGATAAATTGGATTTCAATTGATTGACATGGCCAGAAGAAAAATAATTTGAGAACTACTTTGTCTCCTTGAAATCGAAACCATTTTAATTCCACTTTGGACCAATTCTGTTATTCATTATAACATGAAACATTATACTTTCAAAAATCTCTGAGTGATGAAAAGGGAATTGGTTCCCCCACTTCCATTCTATTTTGTATTTTTAAAATATGTGTGATCTTTGCACATATATATTTGTCTGGATGAAGTGAACAACCTTCCTTGATTCTTCCCTGTTTAAAGTGTGAGCAGAAGGGAAAGGAAGGAAAATAGAAGTTACTCTGTATCATCAATGATCTGGTAATCACAGCAGCTCAATTCAAGTGAAAGCCATTTACTGAGTTTCCCACACAAGGTGCTGGCTGGGTGCTGGGTTGTGCCATGACTAGACTAATTAGGGGCTGCTGAAAATGTAATGCCCATTGGGAGGTTCTGAGTTATCAGAACATGTGATCAAATGACTTCATCTATGGAATTGCCGAGAGTCAAGAAATGAGTTTGGAAGCCTGGAAACAGAGCCAGAGTAAATTGTAGAAATTTCTTGTGCTCTAGTTTTTTATATGTAAAATGATTAAAATAGTGTGTGATATTTGATTTTGCATATTATACTTGTAAATGCAAGATATGATTTGTGAAAGGCTGCTTAATTATTTTCTTGGAAATATTCTCCATCACTCTAGTAAGGAAGACTGAGTGATTTCTTACTCCTGTTAATGAGTGACTGAGCCCAATACCTTTGTTTTACATCTTGATGTCTTTAGGTTTGAAAGAAACAAAAATTCAAAAGAAGTTTCTCCTTAAATATGAATCAAAATAGAAACAGAAAGACGGTATATCAATAATTATAAGTTTTCCTAAAAGTCAATTTAGAATAATTATACAAATCTTTAAGCTTATATATCACTTTTAGTTTTTAAATAAATGTAGATCAAGATACTCTGTTAAGCACGGCTCAAAGAAATGCAAATAGCTAGATGCAATGTTAATACATTCTTCAATCAAAATAAAATGTTTGTAATTAATGTCCTTATTCAATAATAAACCTTTACCTTTTGTTTATTCATTCAACCATTGAGAGCTTACTATATGCCAGTCATTGGTATGAGTAAAGGAGATACAATAGTAAGCAATAGAGACAAGATCTCTAATCTCAATGTCAGAAACATTTATTTTCTGTCACACACAGTGCTACTAGGTCTTTTTATGAATGCAAAAGGCATGAAGGTAGTTAACAGTTTTTTTTTCTAATTTTTCTAATTATATCAATGATTTTTACCTAATTGCCATTATTTGCATGGAACAACGTATGTTCTGTTGGGTCATATGAAGATAAAGATATGATTCCTACACTTAAGGATTTTACCATCTAATGAAAGTGATTGGACAATTCCAGATAATGGAGATAAACTAAGAATTAAATGTCAGTGGTGCAGGTGAGGTCTTTACAAACCAAGTGTTCCCAAATTGCATTCCTTCCATTGTACTCTCATCTGTGTAATTAGCCTGCATAGAGCTAGAATATTCTAAAGTAAAGGAAATGGAAAACATTTTGAGCATCACCAAAAGTCTCTTTTGTAGAAAACCTCCTCCTTTTTTTTTTTTTAACTGTTGAGCCGCCGGGCTGGCCCCTTTAATTGTTTTTTTTTTTTTTTTAATTTTTTGTTTATTGCAGTAACATTGGTTTATGACATTGTAAAAATTTCAGGTGTACATCATTGTACTTCTATTTCTGCATAGATTACATCATGTTCACCACCAAAATACTAATTACAACCCATCACCACACACATGTACCGAATTATCCCTTTTACCCTCCTCCCTCCTCCCTCCCCCCTTCCCCTCTGGTAACCACCAATCCAATCTCTGTCCCTATGTGTTTGTTTATTGTTGTTATTATCTACTACTTAATGAAGGAAATCATACGGTATTTGACCTTCTCCCTCTGACTTATTTCACTTTGCATTATACCCTCAATGTCCATCCACGTTGTCACAAATGGCTGGATTTCATTGTTTCTTATGGCTGAGTAGTATTCCATTGTGTATATATACCACAGCTTCTTTATGCATTCGTCCCTTGATGGGCACTTAGGTTGCTTCCAAGTCTTGGCTATTGTGAATAACGCTTCAATGAACACAGGGGTGCATGTACCTTTACAAATTGGTGTTTTCAAGTTCTTTGGATAAATACCCAGCAGTGGAATAGCTGGATTGTATGGTAGTTCTATCCTTGATTTTTTGAGGAATCTCCATACTGTTTTCCATAGTGGCTGCACTAGTTTGCACTCCCACCAGCAGTGTATGAGAGTTCCCTTCTCTCCACATCCTCTCCAACACATGTTGTTTCCTGTCTTGTTAATTATAGCCATTCTGACGGGCGTGAAGTGATATCTCCTTGTAGTTTTGATTTGCATTTCCCTGATAGTTAGTGATTTTGAACATCTTTTCATGTGTCTGTTGGCCATCTGTATATCTTCTTTGGAGAACTGTCTGTTCAGGTCTTTTGCCCATTTTTTAATTGGGTCGGTAGTTTTTTTGTTGTTGAGATGCATGAGTTCTTTATATATTTTGGAGATTAAGCCCTTATCAGATGTATGGTTTGCAAATATCTTCTCCCAGTTGTTAGGTTGTCTTTTCGTTTTGTTAATGAGAAAACCTCCTCTTAATGTGGCCGAAATCAACGCTTTCAAGCAAATGTAAAATAAAAGTCCCAGGCTATACTATAAATTTAGTAAGCACCTAATTTTTGTAGCTGCTGTAGCAAATTCCCTAGGAAATATTCGTGATAAGTTTGCTGTCAAATTTTGTAACAAGTGGTTGAGTATAAGTGAACATGAAAAAATCCTGCTTTCTTGATAGCAGTTGAGTTGCCTTATTAGACTAGGAAGAGAGTAGAGAGGGTTGGCTTATGAGACTGAGGGAGAGTGAGTGTTATACCTCTTACATCATAGAAGGGAGGGAGAAAGAGGACTGAGTTTATTCCTTGTTCTTGCCCAGATTTGGGGTCTGAAATTAAACAGCCGTCAAAATAGGGCCATGGCTATTGTGGGATACATTCGTGCACCATTGCCATGGAAGAAAAAATATAGATAGCTCCCTGCAGCTCGATTTCCTTTCCTGGCACAGAGACATCTTGAAAAAACGGCAGCCTCTTAGCAGCTATGGAGAAATGAAGGTGGACAGACTATGTCACAAGCACCAGTGAGCCAGTGGCATTACTGCTAGGCTGGGAAGACGATGACATAAAGACACCTTTGGGGAGCAGAAGAGCCAGGTATGCAGACATATAGTAAATACCTAGTAATTACATAGTGACTGATTGCCGTTTGTGAGACACCTGAGGAATCCCACCCATCTACCTCCCCTGAGTGGGAGGAAAGGGCTTAGTGGGTATGAAGGTTCCCAAGGATAAATCCAAAGTAAAATTGTATTATAATTATCTGATACTTTGATTACCTGAAAGAGAGAGAGAGAGAGAGAAAGAGAGAGGGAGGGAGAGAGATCACACTAGTTGTAATAATATTCATTCTTAGGCATGAGAATTGGGTAATTGATGAACGATATTTGCTGTGTTTTTCTCAGGGATCACCAAATAGCCCTCTGCTCCTCCACCTTTCCCAGCCTCCTGTGCAGTTGGATTTGATTCTGGCCACTGGGATGCGGGCAGAAGTGATGTAATCATTTCTAAGCCTGGCCCATCAATACATCCCTCAAGATGCTCCAGCTGTCTCTTTCCTAGCCGTGGTGACTTTGGAGGATCAATATGGCATAGGGACAGGCTGGGCCACTACACGTGCACTGGACTTTATGTAAGCAAAAAAATAAACTTTTTACGTGTTAAGTTCCTCAAACTTATCTGTTGTGGCAGTTGGGGTCGGTTACCTGGACAAATACAAGTCCCAACCTCTATCATTGCTGAGGTGATGGGATAGAATTGCCTCTTTCTTCTTTGAGATACCTCTTCAGAAAGTGTCTTTATAACTATTCCCACCCTCCGCCAACTTGGAGGCTGCCTTTTTCATTAGTTTTAAACAGATAGGGGTAAGGAACTGGAGATAAGCTCAATGTGTATTTTGGCTCAAGAATGGCTCTCTGATTTAGGTTATACTAGGGAGTAGAAAAAAGATGGTACCTATAATTCCAGAGTATATGGACTAATTGGAGAAACAAGACACAATCAACTTGGAATCATTAGAAAAATCATTGATGGTGCCAAGGGACCCTTCCCTTATGTCAGGACACATCAGTATCATTAATTTTCTGTTTATGTTGTATAAAGAGAGATTCTGATCCTCATAGGGATGACTTTTATCTTAAAATGAAGAGTTTTGTCTGTCAGTTATTAGCATTGTCCTCTTCTTGTCTAAGAGTGTATGTCTCTTTCTAACTCACTAATGACCTACATTTTAGACATGTTAGATCCTGGGACAAATCAATTATAGAGTTACATCTTTATCTCTGTAAAACTTGATCTGGCATTTCATATTGATAGATATGTTTCCAATACACATTCTGGACTAATGTCATTGGGGAAAGAATGCAACATTTGTAAAGTAGAATAATAAGGGGCAATTTATACATCAATAAGTAACATCTCCTCCACTCAAAATGTCACCTTCATAAAACAGTAATGTCTTTTGTATTTTGTTGCCTCTTTCTTAAAGAAAAAAAAATCCATTATGCTGAAACATAGTTTCCCTAATCAACATTTGGAGCATGTAACTAGAGATAATAAGCTTAAAATAGGAAAGGGGAACAATCACATAGTTGACTGTAAAAGTTTGTTATGCGATCAATTATATGCACACATTTGCTCATTTTTCATTCTAGACTACTGTTATAATTAGACAAACTTTAAACACAAGAAAAAAAAGAACAAAGTTATAAAACATGTAGTTCTGCTTACAACTCAATGATGACTAATTCAGATTATCAGATGGGTAATAAAGTGGGAAGTTTCCCAATAAAGCAAACCATTTAACATCAATTAAAGCCTTCTTTATAGAGGTAGAAAACATAAAATTTTACCTATCAATCTTGTTTTCAATAACACAGCCTGAAGAGGCTATGTGACTTGCCCATTTAACTCTGTAATGAATCCCTGAAGAGACTTAAATTGGAATAAATATCACATCTTGAAGCAGAGTTATCAAAGTTAATGTCTACTTAATTTCTAGCTTTAAAACTAACATAAATCATGTTTCCATGATCCATGTGGTATCAATTTTCTAAGGCAAAGCATTCAAAATTAATGATTTTACTTTAGCCGGGAATGTATACAAACTAGGCACAAAATATAGTGCTGAAATCATCACAAAGGTATATTTGTGAATAAAATAAGATACTGCAAGGCAGATGGCCTGAGTTTAGCTACATTGTTATAGATTTGTTATTTAATCTTGCTGTACCTGGGATTTTCTTATATATGTATTAGTTTTTCTGCCTATATCATTTAAAGAAAATTATTCCTAGCTCTAAAATTGTGTCTTTTTTGTGTGTGAGTCTGAGCTAACATCCGTCACCAATCCTCCTCTTTTTGCTGAGGAAGATTGGCCCTGGGCTAACATCCATGCCCACCTTCCTCTACTTTATATGTGGGACACCTGCCATAGTGTGGCTTGATAAGCGGTGCCTGGGATCTGAACCTGAGAACCCTGGGCCGCTGAAGCAGAGCATGCGAACTTAACCACTGCACCACCGGGCCAGCCCCTAAAATTGTGTCTTTTTGTTAAGATACTAAACATAACATGCACAGAAATGAATTTTTAATTCAAACACAGAATGTTTAAACATTCGTATAAACAAAAGAAATATTATTATATCATATTATTCAATAGTGATTGCTTACATTTGTTTGAGGCTCTTTATATGCATATTAATTTTCTCAACAAAATTAAGAAAATTCCTCATAATTAACTCCAACTACAGAGGAGGAAACAAAAGTTTAAAGATTAAAAATATTGCTCACATTCACCCATCTAGAATTATAGAATAGAGTTTACATTTGATTATGATTAGTTCATTTGGTTTGAGACATTCTGAAAAGAAGTCCAGTCCTTGAGACGTTATTTTCTCTCCATGGTCACTGTGTAGGGTACTCTTTGTTGAAACACAGTACCATCCCTACCTACTAAGCACTTCCCCATATTGCAAAGGTGGAAAGCCTCAGACTTCCATGCTGGCAGGCTTCCATTTAGATTCTGCCATTGAGAGGTTCTCAGTGAGATTTGGGAGGCAGAAGAAAAGAAGCTTCTATTTTACAGTGGCAAATGGCTATGGAATGTTGCCAATGACATCTTTGACCTCTGAGAATCCCTTCTGCCATGCTACAGGCATCTGAGCTCATCTCGTGCCTGTTTTCCGGGATCCCAGCACTTCTGATCTCCTCTTGCTAGTAGCAGCTTCCCCGATTTTCATTCCTCCAATCTTTCCAACGACTGTGCATGCCTCTAATGCCTACACATATCAACAGTGGTTTCCAACTTCCTGACTCAAGCTCTTGGATACAGAATTTGATACCACAGTTTGATACAGATACAGAACCTCATAGATTGGAGTCTGGGATTGGTTATCTGACTGGTTAAATTTGAAGGCAATAATGATCCTGTTGCCAATAAAAAATGGGCTATTGGTAGTTCATAGCATACAGAGACAAAACATTTTCTTAAAGAAACATCTTAAGACACTCGCGACTATGTGACTATTGAAAGAAAAGACATTGGAAGACCAAGTGGCTGCTCCGATACCTTGTTATAATGGAAATGATTGTTATATCAACTTTGGAATGATTTGATTATTTCTTATTGTAATGGATAGCTTGAGTAAGATAATGACACGTTTATGGTTCACAGAAGCAGGGAGCTTCTATAAATGCCCTCAAAATATTTCTTAGATCTTATAGTCAGGGGACCAAGGTATCCAAAAAACAGCCTCAAGGTTTGATCCTACAGGCTGTAGAAATTAAACACCAACTGATTTCACAGATTTACCAGGTCTCTTATGTGAAAATTAGGGATTAGGCAAGAGTGGGATCTTGAGAACTGGAATGGTAACTTTTGGATCGATTCCAATGACTTTGAATATTTTGATCCCCTGGTGTTACTGAGTCTGCTTCTCCAGAAGCAGCAACCACTGCTGAGCCACTTCCTCAATCATTGCTCCCCTTGCTGGATGATCCTACAATGACTTCGCCTGAGACCATCACATACAGAAAGATGCTGATCCTCCTCACAGCACACTCCCAATTTCTCTTCTTGTCTCTAGCTCATAATTAGAGCCCAGTGACAGAGATTTGAGTACAAATTCAGACCCGACAGGAGACAGCATACACAGCAAAGGAACTGTAAGCTTTTTGCTAATTTATATTAAGAGAAACTCAAGGACTATGTGTGATGAATGGATTCTAAGCAATTAAGACTGGGCAATAAGAAACCTAACATTGAAATAGATCAAATTTATTGATATCCTTGCACACACCAGAGTTTCTGGATTTAGTATGTGGGTCAAACAGCCAAGGATGACTCTAACAATTTCATTGTTTGGTTGATTGAAACCAAGACTCAGAGTTATCCTTCACTAAATGACGTTGAAATATTAGAACTTCCTTGACACAATGGAGAGGAAGGAATCCAAAGGCTTAAGGAGGTAAGAATGTTGGAGTGAATTTATCACATGCAGTCAATTCCTCAGCTCTCTTACCATGTGTCCCATGAGAATCTAGAGATTACTTCTTTCCTAAAGACTTTGAAAAAAATGTATTGATGAGGAGACCAAAAGCAGTCTTGAGACTTCTTAGTGACTGCTCTCTGCAAGTCAGGGATGATAGTGGGAGATACCATCAAGAAAGTAGGCCCCTATACTTAAAAAAGAAATAAAGACATCCCAGAGTAACAGAAGCCACTGGCTGCACTCAAACACCGGGAATAAGTGGAGGCAGTTTCTGAAATGGGCTGCAATGTTGGGATGGTAATCAGAATGGTTTGATCTGCAAATTTTTTTGGCAGTGTCTAATTGATTATGGTGCTGGTAAGATTGAAAAAGATCAGAAGCCTGCTAGAAAATTACTTAAAATATACAACCTCCAAAAACCCAGGTCTTAACTTAACACAATGTTAGTGATACCCCTCCCCCCACTCAATTCCCAGACCTGCACCAATTCAAGGACCAAGAGTTCTTTGATTGAAGGAAGGCCGTGTTCCCTTGAGAGAAGACCATGTGATACCACATTTATGGTAAATCTGCATTCTAGCCTTTCTCACAAGACATATGGCTTTTTAACATAGTGACTGTGCACTGGAGAAATGGAGCTACCTGGACATTTGGAGATTTATTGGACAGTTACACTGAGATGAAATGGGAAACTGAAATTCAACTCTGTCCCATCAGTCAGAGAGAAGACTTATGGAGGTCTCAGTGGAACTGCAAAACCACAGAGGTTATTTCCTCTGTTCCTGAATACATACTTGATTTAGACAGTTAGTAACTGGCAGAATCCTCTCATGGAGACAGGGCTAAGAGGGAAGGAAATGACAAGTGGAAGCCTTACAACCACTATCAAAAAGTAAACAAAAGTCAACAATACATTCCTGGGGAGATTGTAGAAGTTAATATCACCATCAAAGCTTTGAAAAACGCCAGAGAGTTGAGTCTTGTTAAGTCCATCATTTAATTCATCTTATTGGCCTATGGAAAAGACAAATGGATCTTGGAAAATGAGTGGGATATTGTAAACTGAAGCAGATATTCGCCCTAATTGCAGCAACTTCTGGCACCTGGTATTCAGCTATTGATCTAGAAAATGTCTTTTTGTCTATACTAACTAATAAAAATATTAAAGGCAATTTTCTTTCATTTTATAAGATTAGCAGTACAGTCAACCAATCTATCTCAGAGCTATGTCAATTTGCTAGTTATCTGTCATATTCTAATCCACAAGACCTTAGTTGTGCCACTTTCCCACAAAACATTAAGGTTGTCTACTATATTGACGATATCATGACGATAAAATCTGACAAGCAGGATGTCGACAATACCCTAGATGCCTTGCTGAGACACACACGACGGATCATAGGATTAACCCCATTAAAATCGAGTGACCTGCCATCTCAGTGAATTTTTTAGTGGCATAGTGGTCTAGCCTGGTTGAGACATCACATTCGATGTGAAAGACAAGTTGCTGAACCTTTTGCTCCCTATCCCTAAGAAAGAAATGAAATGCTTAGAAGCTTCTTTGGATTTTGGAGTGTACCTGAGTGTGGTGCTCTGATCCGTTTACTAAGCATTCCTTAAGCCTTCCAAATTGTCCAGGCCACTCTGCCAACTGCACTTTATGACCCATAGATCCAATGGAGCTTGAATTGTCTATGGTGCAGACAGGAACTCTATATGGAGTCACTGGCATGCTCCCGTAAGAGATTCACTGTGAAGACCTCTAGGGTTTTAGAGCAAATCCTTACTCTTTTTTGCACATAACTTTCTCCTTTTCAGAAACGACTCCTGGTTTGCTACTGGGCCCTGATAGGGACTAATTCCCTGGTCATGGGACAGCACATGATCACATGACTATGAAATGGTGTATTTGATATATCAAGATAACTTGATATATCACAGAATGCATAGAATGATGGGCCAGTATGGAAGCACTTTTCTTCAAATGGAAGTGACATACATACAAGATTAGCCTTAAGTAGGTTCTGAAGGCTAAAATATTTAATGTGCAGTCGACTCAGACTCTCAGAAACCATTCCTAATATATTGCTACCACTTCCTCAACTCACAGTATACCCTCATGGGTAGTTTCCTCTAACCAGTTGACTGAGGAAGAAAACAATTGCTCCTGGTTTAAGGTGGTTTCACAAGATATGCTGACACTAGTCACATTTGGACTGTTGCAGCTTCATAGCTCCCTCAGGGGATGCCCTAAAGGGCAATTAGGAAAAGAAATACTTTCAGTGAAAAGAACTCCCAGCATCTTGTTTTTCATTGTGCATGAGAGGAAAGAGGGACCAGAGATAAAGTTCTATACTAATTCACGCGTGATATATAAATAATTTGGCCACATGGTTTGGAAGGAATTATTCTAGTGGATAGATGACGTGAAGGTGTAAGAATAAAGCTCTCAGAATGCACAGAAAGTATGAACATATTTGTTTTCCATGGAATGCTAATCAAAGATTACTCACTGAGCATCTTTTCTCAGCCACCTCAGTGTTTGCTCTATGGGCCCATGAACTAAACAGCCATTGCAATGGGATCAAGGTTATGACTGGGATCAAAAACATGGGCTTCTTCTAACTAAGGATGATCTGGCCATGATCATTGCTGAGTGTCCAACCTGCCAACAGCAGTGACCAACACTGAACCCCTGATATGATACCATTTTCCAGAGCAACTAACCAATTATCTGTTATCAGATTGATTACTTCGGAACTCTTTTATCATGGAGGAGGTAGTGATGTGTCCTCACTGGAATAGATATTTCCTTCTTGCTACAGATTAGCCTCCCTGCTCTGAGTGCTTCTGCCTGTACCATCATCTATAGATTTATGATTATTATAACGATGATGATTTATGATTATGATTAGATTTGCAGAGAATAATACTTTATTAACTATCATAGTGATAGTGAATTTATCACCCATGACCAAGGAATTAATTTCACAATAATAGAAGCAAGCTAAAAAAATTGAATACTGAAAATCATTGAAGACTCAGTTTTATGCAAGCTGGGAGACAATATGGTTCAGAAGCTAAACCAAATGCTTGTACCTGTAAACGTGATATGATGCTCTTTCTCCTTTACAGCCATTCATCGCTTAACGACAGGGATACATTCTGAGAAATGGATCACTAGGCCATTTCATCATGTGTGAACATCATAGAATGTACTCACACAAACCTAGATGGTATAGACTACTACACACCTACGCTTTGTGGTACTAATCTTATGGGACCACCATTGTATATGCAGTCCATTGTTGACCAAAACATCGTTATGCTGTGCATAACTGTAGTAGGAAGTCATTGGTCTGAGAAACATGGAGTGGAAGTGGGTGTGATTCTTCTCAATCTTTTCACTTTATGAACTTCTGTCAAAAGTTATGCTTCCTGTCCCCATAACCTTGGGCTCTGCAGATTCTGAGGTCTTAGTTCCCCAAAAAGGAGAGTTTTTACCAGGGGGCACGTTCAACTTGAAGTTCAGATTGCAACCTGGCCACATTGGACTTCCAATGCCATTGGAATAACAACAAAGAAGGGAAATACTGTACTGACTGGGGTGACTAACCCTGATATCAAGGGGAAATAGGGCTGATGCTACCATTAGGGAGGAAGATTATGCAGAAAATGCAGGGGATTGTCTGCGTGTGCCTTTTAATACTTCCAGTACTGTTAATGGAAAATCACAGCCGCCCAATAGAGACAAGATTACTAATGGCTTGGACCACTCAGAAATGAAATTAAGGGTGGTTCTGCCAGGCAAAAGCCCACATCCACTTGAGATGCTAAGGACAAAGTGAATTTGGAATGGGTAATAGAAGATGTAAGTTCTAAACCAGTTATAGCTTTATGATCAGTCACACAAAGGACTATAGTAGCCATACTAATATTTTTCCTTGATATGTTATGTATATATTATATTAGCTAAATTAGTTTTCTCCTTCGTCTTCTCCTACCAGTTTATATAAGGAGTGTTAATGCTGGTTAACCTTATATCTCAGTCTTCAAAATACAGGATATCAAATCAGGATTATGAATGAACGGGAAAAAAAATATTCAGAGATGGGTACAGTGAGATTGGAGTTTTCAGGCCTTGCCTTTTGCGGGAGAGGGTGAGTACAACTTCATCAGATTGAGGGATAGTTGCAACAGGTCAATCAAAAGCATAATATTGTTGCTGTTTGGAAATTTAAACACATATTTATGGAGAACCAACTAGATACTGTGTCTTGATATGTAGTATGATCCTTGTTCTTTTAAACTCTATCTTGTAACATGGAGCTTGACAGTTTGGAAGCTACATTAACCAGATTTACTAGCCAATAGGGATTTGGTTTAAATTCTGCCAGTGAAAGCCATTTGTGTGAGATTTGGAAGTGGAAGATACAGAGAAGCCATTATTCTCCAGGAGCAGCTGGGCATCTGCAGATGGCAGATATGGGGTTTTGTCAGTGGCTTTCAGGTGTCCTTCTGCAATGCTGTAGGCAGCATGGATCTTTAGTGGAGGTTTATTGGGATTTTTCCACTTTCTGATTGTTTGATGCTATTTTCAACTTCCTTGACCTTGCAATAATTGTGTAAGACTGTAATTCCCTGTATTATACCCCTTCCTGCTTAAAATACCTAGTATAGTTTCTTCTGACCCAATCCCGACTGGTACATAGACTGTATCTTTATTCCTATACTTGGCCTATGGGCTACTATGAAGACTTTATAAGACTGTGTGATGTGAACATTAAAAACATATTCCCATAGCATATTTCAAAATTCCTGCCTAAATGTTTATGTGGGTAATTGTCTTAAAATACAAAATAGTCCATAAATGGAGTACATGTAAATATACCACATATACTGAAATATAGCTCAAGTGGTTGAGCCATAATCAAAACAGAATAGATTTAACTAGCTTGCCTGAATATTTAGCCAACTCATATTTATTATGTTGGCATTCAAAAATGTTACATTGCTGAATTTTCTCCCAGTTTAACTTACTGTGAGTTTGCCAACACAAATGGGAATAGAAGAATAGGTTTCATTGTGTGAAACTCATCACGGATCCAATCGTATGCCTTTTGATAACATCATTATTTTAAATTTATTTCTATCTTACTGGAACTCCATCTTCTTCTGTGTTACAAAGGGGGAGGAAATGAGAGTGATGGCTACTTTTAGCAGGGAAGACTGTATTTATTTTTTCTTTTAGTTAGACAAGCTAACTCTCCTCCATGTCCTTTAGTCAAGCTGCCTGGAAAAACTTGGGATTTCTAATGGTGTGTCAGTGTTCTTTGAGTGACACTATGTAGATTTAAAAGAACAGAAAAGAGTTATTTCTAGGATAGAAACCAAATATCTCAAAATGAGGTAGATTCATTCTGGAAAATTTTTAAAAATAACATTTTATTTTATTTTATTTTATTTTTTGGTTTAAAACAGCTTTATTGAGATGTAATTACACACCATACAGTTACCCTGTTTAAAGGTACCATCCAGTGGGTTTTAGTATATTCACAGAATTCTGCAACCATCACCATAATCAATTTTATTTTTTATTTATTTTTTTATTATTTTTTTTAATCTTTTGTTTATTGCAGTAACATTGGTTTATGACATTGTAAAAATTTCAGGTGTACGTCATTGTACTTCTATTTCTGCATAGATTACATCATGTTCACCACCAAAATACTAATTACAACCCATCACCACACACGTACCGAATTATCCCTTTCACCCTCCTCCCTCCCCCCTGCCCCTCTGGTAAACACCAATCCAATCTCTGTCCCTATGTGTTTGTTTATTGTTGTTATTATCTACTGCTTAATGAAGGAAATCATATGGTATTTGACCTGCTCCCTCTGAGTTATTTCACTTTGCATTATACCCTCAATGTCCATCCATGTTGTCACAAATGCCTGGATTTCATCGTTTCTTATGGCTGAGTAGTATTCTATTGTGTATATAGACCACATCTTCTTTATCCATTCGTCCCTTGATGGGCACTTAGGTTGCTTCCAAGTCTTGGCTATTGTGAATAACGCTGCAATGAACACAGGGGTGCATGTACCTTTACAAATTGGTGTTTTCAAGTTCTTTGGATAAATACCTAACAGTGGAATAGCTGGGTCATATGGTAGTTCTGTCCTTGATTTTTTGAGGAATCTCCATACTGTTTTCCATAGTGGCTGCACTAGTTTGCACTCCCACCAGCAGTGTATGAGAGTTCCCTTCTCTCCACATCCTCTCCAACACATGTTGTTTCCTGTCTTGTTAATTATAGCCATTCTGATGGGCGTGAGGTGATATCTCATTGTAGTTTTGATTTGCATTTCCCTGATAGTTAGTGATTTTGAACATCTTTTCATGTGTCTGTTGGCCATCTGTATATCTTCTTTGGAGAACTGTCTGTTCAGGTCTTTTCCCCATTTTTTAATTGGGTCGGTAGTTTTTTTGTTGTTGAGATGCATGAGTTCTTTATATATTTTGGAGATTAAGCCCTTATCAGAAGTATGGTTTGCAATTATCTTCTCCCAAATGTTAGCTTGTCTTTTCGTTTTGTTGATGGTTTCCTTTGCTGTACAGAAGCTTTTTAGTTTGAGTAGTCCCATTTGTTTATTTTTTCTATTGTTTCTCTTGCCCGGTCAGACATGGTGTTTGAAAAGATGTTGCTAAGACAGATGTTGAAGAGCATACTGCCTATGTTTTCTTCTAGAAGTTTCACAGTTTCAGGTCTTACATTCAAGTCTTTAATCCATTTGGAGTTAATTTTTGTGTATGGTGTAAGGTAAGGGTCTACTTTCATTTTTTTGCATATGGCTATCCAGTTTTCCCAACACCATTTGTTGAAGAGACTTTCTTTTCCCCATTGTATGTTCTTGGCTCCTTTGTCAAAGATTAGCTGTCCATAGATGTGTGGGTTTATTTCTGGGCTTTTGATTCTATTCCATTGATCTGTGTGTCTGTTTTTGTGCCAGTACCATGCTGTTTTGGTTACTATAGCTTTGTAGTATATTTTGAAATCAGGGAGTGTGATACCTCCAGCTTTGTTCTTTTTTCTCAGGATTCCTTTAGCTATTCGGGATCTTTTGTTGTTCCATATAAATTTTAGGATTCTTTGTTCTATTTCTGTGAAAAATGTTGTTGTAACTTTGATAGGGATTGCATTGAATCTATAGATGGCTTTAGGAGGTATGGACATGTTAACTATGTTAATTCTTCCAATCCAAGAGCACGGAATATCTTTCCATTTCTTTGTGTCTTCTTCAATTTCTTTCAGCAATGTTTTATAGTTTTCCGTGTACAGATCTTTCACCTCTTTGGTTAAGTTTATTCCTAGGTATTTTATTCTTTTTGTTGCAATTGTAAATGGGATGGTATTCTTAATTTCTCTTTCTGCTACTTCGTTGTTAGTGTACAGAAATGCAACTGATTTTTGTATGTTGATTTTGTATCCTGCAACTTTACCATATTCGTTTATTACTTCTAAAAGTTTTCTGGTGGATTCTTTAGGGTTTTCTATATATATAATCATGTCATCTGCAAATAGTGACAGTTTCACTTCTTCCTTTCCAATTTGGATCCCTTTTATTTCTTTCTCTTGCCTGATTGCTCTGGCTAGGACTTCCAGTACTATGTTAAATAGGAGTGGTGACAGTGGGCATCCTTGTCTGGTTCCTGTTCTTAGAGGGATAGCTTTCAGTTTTTCACCATTGAGGATGATACTAGCTGTGGGTTTCTCATATATGGTCTTTATTATGTTGAGGTACTTTCCTTCTATGCCCATTTTATTCACAGTTTTTATCATAAATGGATGCTGTATCTTGTCAAATGCTTTCTCTGCATCTATTGAGATGATCATGTGATTTTTATTCTTCATTTTATTAATGTGGTATATTACGTTGATTGATTTGCGAATGTTAAACCATCCCTGCATCCCTGGAATAAATCCCACTTGATCATGGTGTATAATCTTTTTAACGTATTGTTGTATGCGATTTGCTAGTATTTTGTTGAGGATTTTTGCATCGATGTTCATCAGTGATATTGGCCTGTAATTTTCTTTTTTTTGTGTTGTCCTTGTCCGGTTTTGGTATCAGGGTAATGTCAGCTTCGTAGAATGAGTTAGGGAGCTTCCCCCCCTCCTCAATTTTTTGGAAGAGTTTGAGAAGGATAGGTATTAAGTCTTCTTTGAATGTTTGGTAGAATTCACCAGGGAAGCTGTCTGGTCCTGGACTTTTATTTTTGGGGAGGTGTGTGATTACTGTTTCGATCTCCTTACTGGTGATTGGTCTATTCAAATTCTCTACTTCTTCTTGATCCAGTTTTGGAAGGTTATATGATTCTAAGAGTTTATCCATTTCTTCCAGATTGTCGAATTGGTTGGCATATAGCTTTTCATAGTATTCTCTTATAATCTTTTGTATTTCTGAGGTGTCTGTTGTAACCTCTCCTCTTTCATTTCTGATTTTACTTATTTGTGCCTTCTCTCTTTTTTTCTTGGTGAGTCTAGCTAAAGATTTGTCAATTTTGTTGATCTTTTCAAAGAACCAGCTCTTGGTTTTAAAAAATAACATTTTAAAGACTATATTGGCTTAAAAAAACTAGCAAATAGTTTATAATCAACCTAGTCTATTTCCAGATAAATTTTTCTAAAACAGATGTTTGTTTTAAAAAAGAAGAGGAAAAGAAAAATTGAAGATTTTCAAAAGACTTTAGAGAATAAAGTCCAAGTTCTTTGCCATAGCCCACATACTTCTAGGTCATTCCTCTGCTCCATTGATCCTCCACTACCCCATGCACTGACGTACACCACAGTGCTTCCACGTGGGACCATTTGCTGCTTCTGGACATACCAACAGTTTAAGATCCTGCTTGGGTGATCCTTGGATCTGAATTCTCTTAGTGGTTTGTAAATGTCTTTAGTTGTTTATGTGTCTTTTCAACTGGATTGAGTTCAGTAAGTGTAGAAATTATTTTATTCAGCTGTGTATTAATGGTGCTTAGCACATATAGATAGTAGACACCAACAGGTGATTGACAAATACGTAAAATGAATGAATGGATGAATATATCATAGGATTTTAGATTTGCAAGGAATATTAAGGTTCTACTGTCCAAATTCTATGTTTTACAACAGGAAAATGAGGCTCAGTGGAGCTTTGTTTTGGCCAAATTTACACAGTAATGTGGTAATACTGCTGGTCCTAGAACACAGGTGTTTCAGCTTTCCATTCAGAGGTCTTTCTACTGTTTCATTCCTGGCTAATTTGGAATTTTGCTTGGAGGGATTGTGGTTCGTTTTCTAAATATTTGCTCTGTAATACCCCTAACATCCTTGGGGACATCATTCACACTCTAAAAATAATTGAAGAAAAGTACCTATAACTTCAGGCATTCAAATAGCTACAGTAGCCTTCTAGTGTTTCAGCTGGCTCCTTGCCTGTGTAGCATTTCATCACTTTCATAAAACAGCAGTACCATTGTGGCAATTACTTATAAAGTACTTTAGAATCTATACTGGGTATAGATTCTGTATTCTATGTTTATATTTGACTTTTTATTACTGAGTTGTAGGAGTTCTTTATAACTTCTGGATACAAGTTCTTTGTCAGATAGATAGATGAGAGAGAGAGAGAGAGGGAGAGGGAGGGAGGGAGGGAGGGGGAGAGAGAGAAAGAGATTTCCCCTGGAAATGTGCTTGTCTTTTCATTATCTTCCTAGCATTTCTTGAAGAGTTTTCTTCCCAGTATTTCTCGAAGATTAGATATATTAAATTTTGAAAAAGTCTTATTTATCCATTTTTAAATTTTATGTTCATGCTTTTGGTGCCCCTAAGAAATCTTTGCCTATCCCAAGATCTTGAAAATATTTTCTGATGCTTACCCTGAGAAGTTATATAGTTCTTGCTCTGAAATTTAGGCCTATTTTCATCTTAAATTAATTTTTTGAGTGATGTGAGGCAGGACTTGACCTTAGTTGTTTTTTCATATATTCATTCAATTGTTCCAATGTTATTTATTGAAAAGATTTTCTGTCCCTATTTAGTACATTTGATGTTATTCTTGAAAATCAATTCGTGTTATACACGTAGGTCTATTTCTGAACTCTCTATTCTGCCTCATTGACCTATGTGTCTATCATCTTGCCAAACCCACTCTGACTTGATTCTTGTAGCTTTATGGTAAGTCTTTAAATCAGAGGGCTTAAATCCTGCAATTGTGTTCTCTTTCAAGGTAATTTTTGCTATCTTCGGTATTTTTCATTTCCATATAAATTTCAGAATCTGCCTGTCAAATTATACCGTGCTATTCTTTGAATCTATAGATCAATTTCAGGACTATAGACAATTGAACAATATTGTTTTCCAATCTATGAATGTGGATTTTTCTCTCCCTTCATTTAAATCTTTATTTCTCTCAGTGATGCTTTATAGTTTTCAGTTAAGAAATTATGCATCTTTTTCATTAAATCTATTCCTAAGTATTTTATTTTTGATGCTATATTTTTTAGTTGAGAAAACAAAATCCTACTATTTTATTTCAAGATTTCTAGGTCCCACTTGCATTACAATAAATCGTAGAAAAAGTTTACTTGGACAGTGTTTGAATCTTGGAATGTAATTCCACACTGATGTAACTATTACAAAATGATAGTTATTGATCCATGCTAGCCCATCAAAAATGAATTTGACAGTGTTGGTAAGAGTGAGTCATATACTCATAAATGAATCTCTGTTAATATTTGAAATGCCTTCTCACTCTCCAGGTTAATTTAGCTTTCTAAATTAAGCATCTGATGTTGAACTCTTAAGTACCCTTGATGGTTAATTGTGCACTGCTTAATAGGCCTAACACATGACATAGGCATGTCAAGCAGGATTGGTGATGACAGCAGAAGCTGCAGTTTAGTACTTAAGCCTACAGTTGACAGTGTGGCTTTTCTATGTAGGTAGAGTAACTAAGGACAGCTATGAAATCTGCAAAAGAAGCTAGAGGAGACCAGTAGCACCAAGAAGCAGCGTGAGCCTACCCACTGTGAGTTGGTGTGCATCCTTGCATTTCAGCAAGGGTGGGCAAAATATAAATTACATACTGCTTCTCTTATTTACTCAGAACAACATATTTCTATTCCAGAAATCTTGCTAATGGTTGCATTTCATTGCACCTACCAAAATGTAAAGAATCAGTCCTAATAATAAAACCACCACATCTTCAGAAGAAATACGATACGTAATATATTCAGAATACATATTAATATATATAGATGGCTTTTTCTGCGTCTTTCATTCTCATAAATGTGCAGGTGCTTGAGTCTCTGGTATTCCTTTTTTTACATCAGATATGAGCTGTTTGAACACTATTTTATCATCACTATCCATTCCAGCCACTCAGCAATTTTTTTTTTTTTTTTGTGAGGAAGATCAGCTCTGAGCTAACATCCATGTCAATCCTCCTCTTTTTGCTGAGGAAGACGGGCCCTGAGCTAACATCTATTGCCAATCCTCCTCCTTTTTTTCTCCTTTTTCTCCCCAAAGCCCCAGTAGATAGCTGTATGTCATAGTTGCACATCCTTCTAGTTGCTGTATGTGGGATGCCATCCCAGCATGCCAGACAAGTGGTGTGTCGGTGCGCACCTGGCATCCGAACCCGGACCGCCAGCAGCGGAGTGTGTGCACCCAACCACCACGCCAAAGGGCCGGCCCCAGAAATTTTTACTTCTCCAAAAATATTAGTGTACATACTGCTCTGTGGCCAGGCCTATCCGTAGTTGTCTTAGGAGAGCTAGAGTACCTAAAACCTCTTTTTCTTTATTTGATGAAACCTTGCAATTCATGGAGTTCTGATGATCTGTGCTTGAGATATATTTTTTCTTTTTCCATAAGACTAATGTAGGAAAGTCACAATCTATTCCTACTTTAGCTATTGTCTTCCTAATTTTTCTTTGTTTTTAAATGCCTTTTCCATCTGAGCTTTTAAGTATCCATTTCTTCTTATAAAATTCCACTGATAGTATATGATGTCTTTGAACATGGAACATCCCACTCCTTAAAAATTTCTTTGGGTACTTTTTCAGATGATATAAACTGACACTTCAAGATTTTTTGCCAAAAACGTAATTGTTCATTGTTTTAGTCACTATCTTGGCAGTGTCTTCAGACTTGAACTCAAAGAAGGCACAGCCTTTGCAATTTCCAGTCTATTTGACTTCTGGACAGTCTGAGTGTTGTAACAGTGCCAGACTGGAATCTGGGATTCAAAAACCCTCCCAGAGACTACTTTAGGAGTAAGTTTTCCTTGCTGGGTGTGTGCTGGGGGATCTCACCACCTACCTTGCAAACGCTGTCTGCTCCTGCAGGTTAAATGACAGTAGCATCTTGCTGCACCTGTGAAAACCCATTTGTGAAGCCTATGCACTCCGCTTGGTACTCCTGGAAAATCTTTGTGGTGCTCTTTTAAATGGCATTTTAAAATTAATTTTTGAATTACTTTTTGCTAGTATCTAGAAACAATTGATATTTGTATATTAACCTTCTATCCTATTGCCTTGCTAAGTTTTATTTCTAGTAGTTAAATCTTTAGATCCCTTAGTATTTTCACATAAACCAACAGATCATCTGTGAATAAAAATTGTTTTAATTTTTCTTTTCCCACTTATACTTTTTTTTTTTTTTTGTAATACTGCACTGGCTTTGTTCCTAATCTTAGGGGGGAAAAAGCTCAATATTTTACAATTAATTATGATGTATGTTGAGGGTTATTCATACATCTTTTAATCAGGTTGTGGAACTTCCCTTCTGTTCCTACATTGCTAAGAGTTTTTACCATGAAAGGATGTGGCATTTTGTCAAATGTTTTTTCTTTTTCTATTGAGATAATTGCATGGTTTTCTACTTTTTATCTGTTCATGTATGAACAAGTAAAACTATCTCTAGAAGACATATCTCATATGAAAATTCCTACAGAATCTACTAAAAACTTTTAGAACTAACATTTGTTTAGTGACTGGCTGGACTATTTTAGTGAATTCTATTTACTCTGCAGTGGAAGCTTCTGATGTTGCTGTTCAAAAAGTGCAGCCTTGGGACATGCACAGTCACCCTGGGATGACAGTGGTTTGAGCAAGGCTCTCTTTGTCTCTCTCTTCCCCTGATTGCACCCAGCTGTTAAGTTCCACTAAATTCCAGATGATTGTCATTTTGTTTTTGGCAATACCCTGGAGAATACATTGCTTCACAGACTGATCCAATTAAATTTGGGCTCCTTAGGGGGGTAGTTTTTGAGGTCAACGTTTGAGCTCCTGGCCCTTAGAGGGCTCTCCTTAGCTGTCTCTTTTCCTGCTTCTCACTGTTATACTAATTGGCTTGTGGTTTAGCTTGTACCTTTCATGAAGATACCAGCCTCCTCTTAATTGGTTAGCACCAACACCACCATTGCTTTTGAGAACACTGTTAGGCTTGAACTTTCTCACATACTCTGTTCCAAAAAGGGTCAGTTCATTTGGGGAGACTTTTGGAGCTTTCTATTCTACGGCTGCTGCTCCTTCTGAGCAAAACTTCTGAGCCATGGCTTTGGATCTGGGGGCAGGGACAGTTGCTTACTGCTCTCACAGTCCTGCATTAAAAGCATGGTGCTGGGTGAGTAGAGTAACCTCTATATTCTTAGATTGCCCCTCCAAGCCATTGAACCCTCACCCTGCAAATGAGATGGGGTGAGAGCAATGAGGGTCCCAGTATTCTCAGCATGCCATGCTTGAGACTGAGCCTCTGTCTAGTTAGTGGGATGTTGGTGTAAGAAGGAATCTCCTCTCAGTTGCACTCATCTGGAATTCAGTCTCTGCAACATACATGTGGACATGATGAGAAATGTTGGTGACCTGCCCATCCCAGGAAGATACTTGTCTTAGTCCATTTGGACTGCTATATAAAATATCACAGTCTGAATAGCTTGTAAATAACAGAAAATTATTTCTCACAGTAATGGAGGCTGGAAGTCTGAGACCAGGGTTCCCTCATGGTCAGGTGAGGGCCCTCTTTTGGAGTGCAGACTTCTCGTTGTATCCTCACCTGGTGGAAGGGAGCTAGAGATCTCTCTGGAACCTCTTTTATAAGGGCGCTAATCCCATTCCTGAGGGTTCCACCCTCATGATTTAAGCACCTCCCAAAGGCCCCACCTCCTTATACCATCACATTGGGGGTTAGGATTTCAACCTCTGAATTTGAGGGGGACGCAAACATTCAGTCCATAGCAGAAGGTAAATCTTATAACACTTCTCCTTCATAGCCAGAAGTAGAATTCTTGTCCCTCCTCCTTTTAAGATATTTTACAACTTATTTATGGATTATTTAATATTTATATATCTAGTTTACATCTGGTCTATATATAACCTGAATACCACAAATTTGTGCTATTATAGTCAATTAACTATTACTAGTAATGTCCTATGCTAGGAAAGACCACAACAGTACTAAATAGTATACAATAAAATTCCAGTAGACAGTGCCATTGACTATAAACTCTTCTCGTTCCTTCTGTGTAAATCAAGCTTGTCTCACCTTTGTACACAAGAGGAGATATCTGAGAGGGATGCATATTTCTGAGAATTTTAAAGAATGTAACTTTAATTCAGGAATTTGGAAATTTGCGAGGAGAGAGATAGTAAAATGATCCAAACAAGTTCTACAATCAAAGTTGGGTCATTAAAGGAGGAAGATCCCCAACTGTAAGAGAGTAAGTTTAATGCAGTATAAACAAATAAGAGTCAAAATGTTTAGTTAGCATAGTATCACTACAATGGGTAAGCTTTATTTATTATTTCAGTTGACAAAGTTTGTTGGAATTGATAATCTCCAGACATGCTAAATGCTGGAAAAATGTTATTAGTGATATGACTTACGTGAACTGACTTAAAAAACTTCTCTTACTTGAATATATGTTAAACATATTGCTGATAAAATGTCAAATCAATATAATAACACTTCATATTTAGAAAACATTTCAATGTATGTGTAATATTGCCCCATACAGACACTTAATTTGGAATAGAAATGTTAAGACTGCCAAAGATAATGTAACTTTTTTTTTTTTTTTTTTTTTTTTGTGAGGAGATCAGCCCTGAGCTAACATCCGCCAATCTTCCTCTTTTTCTTCGCTGAGGAAGACGGCCCTGGGCTAACATCGGTGCCCATCTTCCTCCACTTTATATGGGACGCCGCCACAGCATGGCTTACCAAGCAGTGCGTCGGTGCGCGCCCGGGATCCGAACCAGCGAACCCCGGGCTGCCGCAGCGGAGCGCGCGCACTTAACCGCTTGCGCCACCGGGCTGGCCCCTATAATGTAACTTTTAAAGGAGGATTTTGTCTGTGGCATCTTTGCAACTGATATAGACTAGTTAAAATGTCCTCTTTATTTTGTGAGAGAAAATGGCAATTTTTTGTTCAGTTTCTACTTTAGGCACCAGATTTCTCATGTGAAAGGAGTAATTTTGCCATGAACCAAGATCTCCTAATGCAATGTTCTACCTACTGATTCTAAATTCCAGCTGGCTAACAACTTCCACCAGGTGCTAATACTGCTGCTGATGTGTGTTGCATGGTTGTGGATTGAGTGGGTTGGGTGGATGTGGGTTGGATGCTGATGTGAGTTGGGTGGCAATGAAAACACAAGCCTAGCACGTATAATTTCAGAGCTGTGGAAACTCTCCTCCACTACCTGTGATGTCTAAAGCTTAGAGTGTCCTCACTTAAACCACACGGATGCTATAAATACATGCTAGAAAATTCCATCATAATAGGATCGATCAACTTCTGCGAGTTGTTCACTTAGAAAACCTATTTGAGGAAGTTAGATTGCCCAAGTGCCATTCCTGTATACAGAGAAATCATTAAAGGCAAATGTGTAGATCATATTATCTTAGACTCCTCAATAAACGCTCCTTCTGAGTGAAAATTAAATAAATATGTGCTCAGCCTATGAAAATAACAAATTGAGAATCAGGCATTTGAGCAGTTTTTCTGCATATTTTGCAAATCTGTAAAGTTACTATCTATTATGTCATTTGGCATCCCTTAAAAAGGAATCCACCTTTTCTTTAATTTAGGTCCTGGGGAAAGGTAGGTCTCCGCAAAGTGTTTGAATTTCTTCCCTTTGTCATGCAATGAATAATGGAAAATTCCATGGGTTCTGCTTGCTCATTTGTTTTTTATCATATATTTGAGACAAATCAAGCGCCCAAGAGTGATACAGCTCATCTCAAATAGCTGGTAAGAGCAGATTGGTATATGATATCATAGGAAGAGCAGCGCATACAGTATCAAGGCACCTTTGTTCCAGTCTTGATTCTGCTACTCCTAACTTGAAATTTTGACCAAGTCACTTATTCCTCTGAGCCTTAATTTTCTCATCCGTAATATATACATAATCATACTGATCCCCTGAGATTATCAGAAATTTCAAGTGACCCACATGAGCGAAAGATATTAAATGGGAATAAATGTGATGTTTTATAGTGAAAAAATATGCAATCCATATGGTATAAGGTGAACTATAAAATACTGAGGGCGATTCCTCATTGCTTCTGCCGACCTGAGTAATATTTATTTTTGTTCCGTAGAACTGTAGAATTTTAAGTTTGGAAAAGCCCTTACAGTCATCTACCTCTGTGGTCCAACCAATATAGAATTTTCCAAAATTAGAGTCTATAAAAGAGTGATGTGGAACGATACTTTTTCAGTGCTTTAAGTAATCCTATTTTATTCCAGCCCTTGAACATACATTGCCATTCACCTCTTCCCACCCAGGACCCTTAAGAAGTCAGTTTCTCTCCTTAAGTATCAGTACTTACTGAGGGGATATCTGCCACAAATGTAACCTGGGAACTGGCCATAACTGTAAATCCTGCCATTCGGCTCAGACAATTTCTAACTGTAATGAAAGGAAACATTACAGAGACCACCGATTTTAGCCTGCCTGGCTAATGTCAACACAAATGTCACCTCTTTAGAGATATCACCTCTGGCTACACTGTTAAAGTGATTCCTTTGCTCCATTTTAATTTTGTGTTGAATGAAATCTCCATGTGGGGAGGGGACTGTGTCTTTCTCATTCACCTTTCTGTCTCCAGTGCCTAGCACAGTGCCTGGTACCCCATAGATGCTCCTAAAGGATGTGTTGAATTTGCAAAATTAAAGTGACCCCCAAACCAAATGGGGAACGTATATAAGGATCAAGAAAAGGGGTATGTCTTTGGTTGTGGGCTTCAGACTAACTACACCAACTATATCTGTTCTCTCCAGAACTTTGGTATGTTAATAGGAGGAGGCAAGGTAGGCAGGTTTCTACCTCCTGTAACAGCACTGAATAAAGCACACAACAATTATCCAAGAGAAAAAAAAAAGAGGAAAAAGTTAATTTACCTGTTGGTACAGCTTAATGTGCTCTAGTGCTGAGTAAACTTTTATTTCACAGGTAAGCACCATTTGGGCAAAACTTGTAGTTCATAAAATTGTAATTTATTTTACCTGAGGTAAAATATTTCAACACTTCTCTGAGTCGCTCTGATAAAACACATTCTGCAACTAGAAGACAAAACCCACACGAATCTCTTTTATTAACAGTACATAAGAGTAAAAACAAATCATTAGAATCATGAGAGAGAGAGCAAGAGAAATGATATGGAGATTGCCTGGTAACACACGAGTAATTTCATATTCCAAAAAGAATTTTCAAAGACTAATACCTTTCCCACAGAGACAGAGACAAACTACATGGACTATATGGAAAATAGAACTTTACTTAAATAGTAAACTGTTTGAATTCCAGGTTGTGGCAGTGGCGACCCAGCTTTTACCACCGTTTCTCACATTCCCATAGAAACACTCTTTCAAATAAAGAAAAAGAATCCTGTGAACATCTATCTATCCACTCACTCTGAAATATCTGACTTACCTAAAAATGGAAAAAAAAAAATAAAAAGCAAACTGGGCTTATACTTTTTCTTGGCAACCCTAAGTATTGAGGATGATGGAACATTATCTACAGAGAATTGGAGGAAGCACATTGTGACTGAAGAATTTTATATCGATCAACCTTTTGTCCAGGTGCAAACACAACCTGCAGAATCATCGAACACCACCACAAGACTCTTCTGGAAGCATCTCACTGCTCCACACTGCGTGCACCTAAGATTCTGCAGATCTTCTCTATGGCTAACTAGAAGAATAAAACTCTTTCTCAATTGCATTTCAGAAGAGTGAATTTCCCACGTAGCTGGAGTCGCATATGGCTTATTTCCATGTTCCAAGTTTTGCAAAAGTGAATCTGATTATAAGAAAGCATGTTAGAAGGGGGCTGAGGGGGCACTGCAAAAGGCGATCTACAGTGTGGGGCACTGCCAAGCACAAGCAGTAGGAATAAATTGGGGTGAACAACAATTAGTTTCAAAGTAGATGTCAAAGCAAAATTCAGGAAACTCAAAAGGTCATTTATAGTGATTAACAAAATGAAGACGTAATAGTTAGAAATCATTGTAGTAAATCCAGCATCAAAATATAGAAACAAAAATATATTAGGATTACAAGGACACACTCAGAAAAACAAAAAATTTTATAGATATGTTCAAGGGAATCAAACAAGAATATGAGATTTGAAGTGTTATTTATAGAGTAAAAGAGAGAAGCATAGATGTAACATTTTATCCTGCAGGAATTACTTATTTTCTTCAAATATATACAATAAATTATAAAAATTTTTAATATACTACTCTATAAATAAAATCTTAATAGTAAATAATTCTACAAAGCACGAATTATGTATAATATGTACACAGACTAGAAAACATTAACAACAGAAATTAATAAAAATACCCACCAACTTGGAAATTTCTATGTGACTTCTTCACTTAACAAATATTATTTTAAAGGGAAATTAAATCTATAAACTTTATTTTTAGAACATTAGGGAAAAACATTTTATTTTAAAATATTCATGGATAAATATCATAAATGAATTCACAAAAGAAATGATAACAGATTCATCTATTGAAATGTTAACATTGGGGGCGAACTCATGATGGCGGCGTAAGCAGACTTGGAATTCACCTCCTCCTGTGGACACAGCCAATTTACAACTACTTGTGGAAAAATTACCCCTGAGACAGAACTGAAAACTGGATAAGAGGAATTCTTGCAACAAGGGACAATCCTAATTGAGGTGGAAGAGGCAGAGACTCCCTTCTGGAGAGGAAAAACGCCGCCTTCACAAGCCGCCAGCTTCACGGCCACCCGGGAGCAGCCCACAGGTCTGCAGCCTCCCTGGAGGCACGGGGCCCTGAGCCGGGGAGCGCCCAAGCTGTGGGCATTTTGTCAACCCAGCACAATCGAGACTAGCGGCATAATATCCGACTTTGCTTGCTACTAAAACACTGGGGAGCACCCCAAGAAAAGCTGGTTCACAAAGAAACTAAAACCGGCTCTTAAAGGGCCCGTGCGCAAACTCACCCGTTTCAGAAAGCATCCTAAAATCACCAGAAAGAAAGGTGCACAGTGCTGTGGTGAAAAGAGACTCACCTGATAGGCCCTGAGTGCATCTTGGTGAGGGGTGAGACCTCTCCAGGGACTGGGACATTGGCGGCGGCCATTGTTGTGGCCTGGTGTGGGTGTGCTGACACAGACGCCATTGGAGTTCTCCCTGGGGCCTGCTAGCCCAGGTCTGCCCCATCCGCTAGAGCACCGATTTAATCCAGCTCAGCCAGGGCAGGCAACCCACCCTAGAGACTGGCCCCACCCAACAACAAGCCCTCAGGCAACTTGTGGGCCTGCATAGATTGGCGACTGGATTCTCTGCAGCCTGGCAACAGAGCCCACTTCAATGGGGCAGGGTGTGCACAAGGTGTGGGTGGAGAGTGTGGGGCGGTGGCAGAGTGTGTGGGGCTCCCCCCGTCTTGGAGAGACTGGGTCCACTTCGGGAGGTGGGGGTGTGCACATGGGGCAGGACTGTGTTGACTGTGTGTGTGGACCTGTGGGTGGCAGGGCTTGTCAGCTACAGAAGACTTGTGTTTCTCAAAGGCTCACATAGGGGGTTTGCCCCACCTTCCAAAGCCTGAAACAATTGGGTGCTCTTGTGCCTGAGGCCAGCCCCACCCAGCTGCAATCCTCAGAGAGCTGACAAGAGACCTAATAGGCTAGAGACTTACAGCAATTGTAAGGCCCTGAGCCTAACAACCTGCCAAGCTAGGGGCCTACTCACTTAAAAGAAATACTGCAACACAAATGTGGTATTAGAACTTGCAGCCAACTGTGCTGGGGCTCCCCACACCTGATAAAGAGACTGAAGGGCCCACAACAACTACAAGCAGCTGAGCATTACAACACCTGGGCAGGAGCATAACTCGGCCTCCCCGGGCACCTACAGGGAGAGCAAACAGGCCACAACAGAAGGACACACGTAGCCCACATAGGGGTCACCCCTGGAACATTGAGAACTGAGGGAAGCACACTGCAGGCCTCCTAAGGCATCACTTACTTAAGGTCACCTATCCAAGAGCAGGAGACGTAGCTGACCTACCTAATACATAGACACAAACACAGGGAAAGAGGCAAAATGAGGAGGCGAAAGAATACATTCCAAGTAAGGGAACAGGACAAAACTCCAGAAAAGGAACTAAGTGAAACAGAAATGAGCAACCTACCCATCAGAGAGTTCAAACTAAGAGTGTTAAGGATGCTCACTGATCTGGAGAGAAGAATAGATGAACTCAGCGAGAATGTCAACAAAGAAATGGAAGATATAAAAAAGAACCAATCAGAAATGAAGAATACAATACTGGAAATGAAAAATTCATTAGAGGGACTCAAAACCAGAGTAGAGGATACAGAAGAACGGATCTGTGAGCTGGACAAAAGACTAGAAGAAATTACCCAAGCTGAAAAGAGAAAAGAATTAAAAAGAGTGAGGACAGTCTAAGGGACCTCTGGGACAACATCAAGCGCACTAACCTCCATGTTATAGGTGTCCTGAAAGGAGTAGAGCGAGACAAAGGGGCAGAGAATCTATTTCAAGAAATAATAGATGAAAACTTCCCTAACCTAAGGAAGGAAACAGACATCCACGTACAGGAAGCACAGAGAGCCCCAAACAAGATAAACCCAAAGAGGCCCACACCAAGACACATCATAATCAAAATGTCTGGAATTAAAGATAAAGAGAGAATCCTAAAAGCCGCAAGAGAATGTCAAGTTACATACAAAGGAAACCCCATAAGGCTATCAGCTGACTTCTCAGCAGAAACCTTACAGGCTAGAAGAGAGGGGCACGATATATTTAAAGTGCTAAAAGGAAAAAACTTACAGCCAAGAATACTCTACCCAGCAAGGTTATCATTCAAAATGGAAGGAGAGATCAAAAATTTCCCAGACAAGCAAAAATTAAAGGAGTTTATCACCAAGAAACGAGTGCTACAAGAAATGTTAAAGGGAAGGATTTAAGTGGAAAAGAGAAGACCACAAATAGGAAAAATTATCTATTTTCATGATAAGAGGGTAATGGAGACAAATGCACAAAAAAGAGGTTAGATATGATACCAAAAACATAAAACGAGGGAGGAGGGGAGTTAAAGAGTAGAGCTTTCAGACAGAGGTGAAACTAAAGAGACCATCAATTCTGTATAGAAGGAGAAAGGAACAGAGAAGGACTACTAAAACACTGAGAGAAAAAAAAATTAAAAAAATGGCAGTAAGTACATACTTATCAATAGCTACTTTAAACTTCAAGGGACTAAATGCTCCAACTAAAAGGCATAGTGTGGCTGATTGGATAAAAAAACAAGACCCATATATCTGCATACAAGAGACACACTTTAGACCTAAAGACACTCACAAACTGAAAGTGAAGGGATGGAAAAAGATACTCCACGCAAATGGCAACGAAAAGAAAGCTGGGGTAGCAGTACTCATATCAGACAAAATAGACTTTAAAACAAAAGCTGTAAAAAGAGACAAAGAAGGGCATTACATAATGATCAAGGGAACAATCCAACAAGAGGATATAACACTTGTAAATATCTACGCACCCAATGTAGGTGCACCTAAATATATAAAGCAATTATTAACACACATAAAAACAGAAATAGACAGTAACACAATAATAGTAGGGAACTTTAACACTCCACTTACACCAACGGATAGATCATCCAAACAGAAGATCAATAAGGAAACATTGACCTTAAACGACACACTAGAACAGATGGAACTAGTAGATATATACAGAGCATTCCATCCAAAAACCGAAGAATACACGTTCTTTTCAAATGCACGTGGAACATTCTCCAGGATTGATCACATATTAGGCCACAAAACAAGTCTCCATAAATTTAAGAAGATTGAAATAATACCAAGCATCTTTTCTGACCACCACGGTATGAAACTAGAAATCAACTATAGGAAGAAAATCAGAAAAGCCACAAATACGTGGAGATTAAACAAAATGCTACTGAACAACGACTGGGTTAACGAAGAAATCAAAGAAGAAATCAAAAAATACCTGGAGACAAATGAAAATGAAAATATGACATGCCAGAACTTATGGGATATAGCAAAGCGGTTCTAAGAAGGAAGTTTATAGCAACACAGGCCTATCTCAACAAACAAGAAAAATCTCAAATAAACAATCTAACAATGCACCTAAAGGAACTGGAAAAAGAAGAACAAACAAAGCCCAAAATCAGTAGAAGAAGGGAAATAATAAAAATCAGAGCAGAAATAAATGAAATAGAGACCAAAAAAAAAAAAAAATAGAAAAAATTAATAAAACCAAGCGCTGGTTCTGTGAAAAGATCAACAAAATTGACAAACCTTTAGCTAGACTCACCAAGAAAAAAAGAGAGAAGGCACAAATAAGTAAAATCAGAAATGAAAGAGGAGAGGTTACAACAGACACCTCAGAAATACAGAAGATTATAAGAGAATACTATAAAAAGCTATATGCCAACAAATTTGACAATCTGGAAGAAATGGATAAATTCTTAGAATCATACAACCTTCCAAAACTGGATCAAGAAGAAGTAGAGAATTTGAATAGACCAATCCCCAGTAAGGAGATCGAAACAGTAATCAAAAACCTCCCCCAAAATAAAAGTCCAGGACCAGACGGCTTCCCTGGTGAATTCTACCAAACATTCAAAGAAGATTTAATACCTATCCTTCTCAAACTCTTCCAAAAAATTGAGGAGGGGGGGAAGCTCCCTAACTCATTCTATGAAGCTGACATTACCCTGATACCAAAACCAGACAAGGACAACACAAAAAAAAGAAAATTACAGGCCAATATCACTGATGAACATTGATGCAAAAATCCTCAACAAAATACTGGCAAATAGCACACAACAATATGTTAAAAAGATTATACACCATGATCAAGTGGGAGTTATTCCAGGTATGCAGAGATGGTTTAACATTCGCAAATCAATCAACGTAATACACCACATTAATAAAATGAAGAATAAAAATCACACGATCATCTCAATAGATGCAGAGAAAGCATTTGACAAGATACAGCATCCATTTATGATAAAAGCTCTGAATAAAATGGGTATAGAAGGAAAGTACCTCAACATAATAAAGACCATATATGACAAACCCATACCTAATATCATCCTCAATGGTGAAAAACTGAAAGTTATCCCTCTAAGAACAGGAACCAGACAAGGATGCCCACTGTCACCACTCCTATTTCACACGGTACTGGAAGTCCTAGCCAGAGCAATCAGGCAAGAGAAAGAAATAAAAGGGATCCAAATTGGAAAGGAAGAAGTGAAACTGTCACTATTTGCAGATGACATGATTTTATTTACAGAAAACCCTAAAGAATCCACCAGAAAACTTTTAGGAGTAATAAACGAATACGGTAAAGTTGCAGAACACAAAATCAACATACAAAAATCAGTTGCATTTCTGTACACTAACAACTAAGTAGCAGAAAGAGAAATTAAGAATACTATCCCATTTACAATTGCAATAAAAAGAATAAAATACCTAGGAATAAACTTAACCAAAGAGGTGAAAGATCTGTACACCAAAAACTATAAAACATTGCTGAAAGAAATTGAAGAAGACACAAAGAAATGGAAAGATATTCCGTGCTTTTGGAATGGAAGAATGAACATAGTTAACATGTCCATACCTCCTAAAGCCATCTCTAGATTCAATGCAATCCCTATCAAAGTTCCAACAACACTTTTCACAGAAATAGAACAAAGAATCCTAAAATTTATATGGAACAACAAAAGACCCCGAATAGCTAAAGGAATCCTGAGAAAGAAGAACAAAGCTGGAGGTATCACACTCCCTGATTTCAAAATATACTACAAAGCTATAGTAACCAAAACAGCATGGTACTGGCACAAAAACAGACACACAGATCAATGGAATAGAATCGAAAGCCCAGAAATAAACCCGCACATCTATGGACAGCTAATCTTTGACAAAAGAGCCAAGAACATACAACGGGGAAAAAAAAGTCTCTTCAACAAATGGTGTTGGGAAAACTGGATAGCCATATGCAAAATGAACGTAGACCCTTACCTTACACCATACACAAAAATTAACTCCAAATGGATTAAAGCCTTGAATGTAAGACCTGAAACTATGAAACTTCTAGAAGAAAACATAGGCAGTACCCTCTTTGACATCGGTCTTAGCAACATCTTTTCAAGCACCATGTCTGACCGGGCAAGAGAAACAATAGAAAAAATAAACAAATGGGACTACATCAACCTAAAATCTTCTGTACAGCAAATGAAACCATCAACAAAACGAAAAGACAACCTAACAATTGGGAGAAGATATTTGCAAACCATACTTCTGATAAGGGCTTAATCTCCAAAATATATAAAGAACTCATGCATCTCAACAACAAAAAAACTAACAACCCAATTAAAAAAATAGGCAAAAGACCTGAACAGACATTTCTGCAAAGAAGATATACAGATGGGCAACAGACACATGAAAAGATGTTTAAAAGCACTATCAGGGAAATGCAAATCAAAACTACAATGAGATATCGCCTCACGCCCGTCAGAATGGCTATAACTAACAAGACAGGAAACAACATGTGTTGGAGAGGATGTGGAGAGAAGGGAACTCTCATACACTGCTGGTGGGAGTGCAAACTGGTGCAGCCACTATGGAAAACAGTATGGAGATTCCTCAAAAAATCAAGGATAGAACTACCATATGATCCAGCTATTCCACTCTTGGGTATTTATCCAAAGAACTTGAAAACACCAATTTGTAAAGGTACATGCACCCCTGTGTTCATTGCAGCGTTATTCACAATAGCCTAGACTTGGAAGCAACCTAAGTGCCCATCAAGGGACGAATGGATAAAGAAGCTGTGGTATATATACACAATGGAATACTACTCAGCCATAAGAAACAATGAAATCCAGCCATTTGTGACAACGTGGATGCACATTGAGTGTATAATGCAAAGTGAAATAAGTCAGAGGGAGAAGGTCAAATACCGTATGATTTCCTTCATTAAGTAGTAGATAATAACAACAATAAACAAACACATAGAGACAGATATTGGATTGGTGGTTACCAGAGGGGAAGGGGGGAGGGAGGAGGGTGAAAGGGATAATTCGGTACATGTGTGTGGTGTAATTAGTATTTTGGTGGTGAACATGATGTAATCTATGCAGAAATAGAAGTACAATGATGTACACCTGAAATTTTTACAATGTCATAAACCAATGTTACTGCAATAAACAAAAAATTAAAAAAAAAAAGAAATGTTAACATTGAAGAATTGTGACTTCAAATGCAAATTTGAAAACCTCAATGTGGCCAATCAAATCCTCCCAATTTCTCATGCCCTTCTCATCATAGAATTAAATATCTGTACCCTTTGCCATGTGACTTTGCAGTACCTACCACTAGACTAGGCAGAGTATATTTCCTTGCCTCATTGATGTTGAACTTTCCTTTAATTTTATTTTGCAGATAGAATGCTAGCAGATGTGAAATAAACAGTGCTACAACCTACCAGCAGTCCTATACACAAGGAATAGGTAGGCCACTGAGTATCAGGGTTGTTTGTTATGCAGCATTATTGCAGCAACAGCTGATGAATACATTTGACCTAAGGTTTGTAGGCAAATGACAAAGAGGTCTTTAAATGTGCTTGCATAGTTTGGCTTTGTCTTTTGTATTCCTCTCATTTCCCTTGAGAAGATGTTCTTCACTACCGCTTGTCTAAGGAGAATGCAGAGACAAGTGGAGCAGATCTTAATTCAACTTTCAGCCTGGAAAAGTTCAGCTAATCCCAATTCAGCCCAGCAGAGACACAGACTACCTGCAGAACTGTACACAGGAAATAAATGCTTGTAGTAAGCTAATGAGTGTTGGAACCATCTAGTATTCATCATTATTTCAGCCATAGCTGGTCCATACACTTGATCAAAGATTTGTAGGGAATATGACCAGTAAATATTTTTAGTATTTATACTATTTATCTTATAAATCATTTTAAAAAACCCTCCTTACTCCTCAAGGAAAAATGGATAAAAAATATAGACATTTAAAAAGAAGAAATTTTAAAAGCCAATAAATAAACAAAAATTTATATAAAAAAGAAATACAATCAAAATGAGTTACAACAAATGATCTTGATTTTTACATATCAAATAACCCAATATTTAGAATAAAAAGTGCTCAGTACTAATGAGGGTGATATTTGCAGCATTCTACTGTGAGAGTTTAAATTGGCTCAGAAATTTTACAATGTATGATGTCTTTAACAAGTTCATAAACTTTGATCAAATAATTTATTTTCCATGAATCTTTTCTAAAGCAATGACAGAAATATGGGCTACTTTTTCATATGGGATATATGATAGTATTTTATCCACTAGTGGGACAAAGAGGAGAATTAAATGCCCTACCACAAGGAAACGCTTACATGAGTTTTATGACATATGTAAAGAGACACATATTAGAAACAGAAATAGTATTTTCAAAGAAACTTAAATGACACAAACATATTTATAGTGTAATTTTTTAAAGCAAAATGCAGAATTTTTGATAAGAGAAGAAAATGTCTAAAGAAAATGCTCTAAAATATTATCAACGGCTATTCACTTCCTCTGCTCCGATTTTCTCTCCTGTGCTTTATAATTTGGTTTCTGACCCCAATTTGCTACAAAGCTATTCTCTTAAAGGACATTGATAATCTATTCTTCAGATACTAAGGATGCCATTGTCTGAGTTTTTATTCTTTTTGAGCTTTTTGAAAGTCTTGAACACTTTAATCTACAACAACTACTTCAAATATCTCAAAGTTGTTTTTTTCGTTTGTCAGTTCCTTCTTTTGGGTCTCTTGTCCCTCTAGTCACTGTTTCTCTCTCTTCTTGGTTGGCTTCTCTATCTCAGCTTAAACATAGTGTTCCCACAAGTTTTGGTCCTTGGCTCCTTTCTTTCTCAATGAACAAATTTTCTCCTAGAAAATGATAGCTCGTTATTTCCCACTTTCTAATAGACATCATCACTCGGTTGTACATCCCACTTGACTTTAATACGCCCATTTGAGGGTTCATTTTGTGATCAAGACTGAAGCAGTAGCAGTCTATATGCACTTGTCCTGTGCTGGCCTCTGAAAGAACCTCCTCTACATTCTCTGAGCTATTTTCTAGACCTTGATAAACTCCTATCTGCT
Organism: Diceros bicornis minor; assembly: GCF_020826845.1. Classification (NCBI taxonomy): domain Eukaryota; kingdom Metazoa; phylum Chordata; class Mammalia; order Perissodactyla; family Rhinocerotidae; genus Diceros; species Diceros bicornis. The sequence continues at coordinate 49,404,805 of NC_080759.1, read as the reverse complement.
TAGTGAGAATAGTATGTCAGAATTTTTTTTCAAAAATGTTTACTCCCCTTCTCACATTCTTATGCAGGGTTTACTTACCTCTTCCATTGATGCTGGGCTTTGCCATGTGAGTTTCGCTTTGACTCATGTAGGTGGAATGTGCTTCCCTGAACCATGACTTTGGACTCAGCCATGTGTCTTGCTTTTGGCCAAAAGGAAGTTAGCAGTTGTGACAGCAGCAGAGGCTTGACCTGTACTTGCATGTTTGGGTTTGTCATCTTACATTTACGCCATCACTATGAAAACTTGCCCTGCATAGCTACTGTCCAATTATAGACTCCAGAATAAACAAACCTGGAGCAGACCTGGGTCAAATCTACAGTGAGGAGTCAGGAAGAGTCAAACACATAGACTGAGGCAAAGTTGCATTGCTGATCTTGGTCTATTTCAGCTATCCTGCAACCAACGCATAGACCTGTGAACAGGAATAAATAATTATTATTTTAAGTCATTGAGTTTTGGAATGGTTTATTACACAGAATTATTGTGACATCAGCTGACTGATACAAGGAGACCCTTCTTTGAAGCTATATCCCTGAAGCAGCACCCCTTTCTTGGGGTTTTATGATGTTCTATTTTATCAGTTCTGAGTCTTTCATTGACAAAAGTCTTAGAGTAGAGACAGCTTTAAGGCTTGATTCAGGGCTCAAACAACCTTGTTAAGTCCCAGTTTCTCTTGCTCCATCCCAGTTTAAGCACCATTCTCAAGCTTTATTTTTTTGAGACGCAAATGATTGCCTTCATTTATTAAAAAATTTTGTCACTGAGCACATACTTTGTGGCAGTCAATTCTAACTCCCAAGTGCAATTCCAATATGAATAATCTTCTGTTTCCCTTTTAGGAACCCCAGCACACTCATTATAAAACCAATCATTTTAGCTAAGGGACCACACTGTTTTGATTGGTGCCACATCAGCCTCATGCCCACACCTAGAATCAGGAGTGGAGTCAATGCCTCTTGAAGGGCATTAGTTGGGAGAATTGTTGTTCCCAAAGGGAACCTGAGGAACTGTTTCAAGGGAAAAGGTCACAAGTGCTTGGTGTTGTGATGAAGGCAACAGACAACAGATCTCTACACCAACTGATTAGCATTCTTGTCTCCAGGCTTTCTTTACTTTAAATTGTCCCCCACATGCACCCTGTCTTCATAAAACACCTGGTGGTATCACACTTCTGCTTGAAACTTGTTTGAGTCACATTTGCAATCAGAATATGGGCCACAACCTAAACACTGAAGTTCAAAGCACTTTGTAATTTGTTTCCTAAATTATTTTCCAGCCTTGTACCACCTCAACACCCATGCAAACCTTCATTACAATGACATTGGTAATTCTTCCATTTCCTCTAACACACCCTGCAGCCCTCCTGGCCCCATTATCACATTTGACATATTGTGGGTCTTTCGGACCTCATCCAAATTCCAGCCCCCAAATTGTGCTTCTACCATGGCTTGTATCACAGTCAGCCTCATGTTGTGTCAAACACATATGTGTTCTCCAGGTGGTTCACTGAACCTCAGGAGGATGTAGGTAAGAATTCGTCTCTGCATCCCCCAGAGTAACTGACACAGTACTTTTGAAATAGTCAATAAATGTTTGTTGAAATGTTGAGTTGTGGAATTACCTAGCCTCAGGCTCAAGAGCAGAAGTGGGGATCAGCATAGAGCTCAATATTTTCAGCATGTAGTCTCTTCAGGCCCCTACAGGTGGCCAAATCCTGACAGCTGCTGGGCAGAAAAGGTGATTCAAATTACATATGTAAAGGAAGGTGTAATTTAGTCCATGTGTTGGGATAAAATAAGCAGACAGTCAGAAACTTCACACAAATAAGAAAGGGGCCCAGAGTCACTTACAAGGGCCCAAATGAAGTGCTTTTAAAACTTATCACCTACTACAGCAAACAAACACATAGAGACAGAGATTGGATTGGTGGTTACCAGAGGGGAAGGAGGGAGGGAGGAGGGTGAAAGGGATAATTCGGCACATGTGTGTGGTGATGGGTTGTAATTAGTATTAGGGTGGTGAACATGATGTAATCTGAAATAGAAGTATAATGATGTACACCTGAAATTTATACAATGTTATAAACCAATGTTACCGCAATAAACAAAAAATTAAAAAAAAAAAAACTTATCACCTACCATTTGGGGAGTGTGTCTAGCATTTTGAAAGGAAAGGTTCCAGCGCAGTTTGGAATTCAATTGATTGCTGGCCAGACCTTGAGTAAGGAATGGTGAATGTCCTACATTGCAGAATGTCTTTATTTACATAGAGTTCTAACAGCTCAGAGGACGCTTCTGAGTATACTGAGAGACAAGAATGACATTAACTAGAAATTTTTATATTACATTACACCTAAAGTGCTTGTCTTTCACCTCATGCCATTTTCATGGACAAAATACAACCAAAGAGCCATAACAATCAGCCTAGAGCGGTTAGAAAAGAGTATATCATGATCGTGAGATCACATATACACATACATATGACGAAATATCACTTTTTGAAGTAGTAGAAAGAGCCTTGAGCTAAGGGTCCTGATACATGGTCTTTAGTTGAGCAGTAGGTCTAACTAGCTCTGTGGCCCTGAAAGCAGCTCTTAAACGCTCTGAGCCTGACAACATAATCTGAAAGATGAGGCCACAGTTAAAGTTATCTTTAAAGTCACTCCCAACTTTTTGAGATCATGTGATTCTATATTTGATGAGACATTCTAGGTAAGATATATGAAATACCAAACGGGGGTGGGTAAGTGAATGTGACAACAGACAGTCAACAGTATTCTTTAAATATCTCGGGGCTTAAGGGCTCGGAACTTTCCGTTGTCTTCGGAGAGGGAACAAAAGAGAATATATGTAGTCCAGACTTTTATAAATAAAACTCTTTCTTTGTTTTATTAGCCTTAAGTGCTCAAGTCAAGAGGCTATTACAACAGTCCTGGCAAGAGATGATGTTTTATTAGACTAGAGCAGGGGGCATGTGAAAGGTGACCAAATTCTGAGTATGTTTTAGGGATAAAGCAATATGATTTACGGAAATTATGAGAAGTGGGATGTTTGGGAGAGAGAAGAACCACGGATGATTCCTAGATGTAAAGCTGAAACAACTGGGTTGATGGTGGTGCTGTTATTACTATGGACAAAGATTAGGGCACAGGAAGATATGAGTGGGAGTGGAAATAATGGCTCTTTTTTGGACAAATTAAGTTTGAAAGACTGAGTAAACAATTAAATATACAAATCTGGGGATATGCTTAGATAAGCATGTTTCAAAGAGGGAGGACTCAACAATGTCCAATGTTGCAGAGATTTAAGCATGTTGAGTACAGGCAATTGAATACAATTCCCATTGATAATCATGGTCATGAATATGAGGTAATCCAGTAAATTTGATTTTGTCATTTTTTTATCAACATTTGTCTACTCAGATACAGGTGCCACATAGGAGGATAGTTTTATTTATTTATTTATTTATTTATTTATTTGTTTATTTTTTGTTTATTGTGGTAACATTGGTTTATAACATTGTATAAATTTCAGGTGTACATCATTATACTTCTATTTCTGCCAGGATTACATCATGTTCTCATGTTCTCCACCTAAATACTAATTACAATCCATCACCACACACATATGCCTAATTATCCCTTTGCCCTCCTCTCCGCCCCCTTCCTCTCTGGTAACCACCAATCCAATCTCTGTCTCTATATGTTTGTTTGTTGTTGTTATTATCTACTACTTAATGAATGAGATCATGTGGTATTTGACCTTCTCCCTCTGACTTATTTCACTTTGCATAATACCCTCAGTGTCCATCCATGTTATCACAAATGCCTGGATTTCATCATTTTAAATAGGTTATGTTCTGCTGCATGAGTGTATCAAAGGGAGAGAGAGAGAAAGGAGTTTTTGCAAGAGTGTGGTTTTCATTTTAGAACATGCTGAATAAACAGGGAGATAAAACCATAAGAGTCCCAATGGGTAAAAAAAATGAGAGTTCTATGGATTGAAGTGTGTGATAATGTTGAATATTTTTTGTGGTATATCAAAGTATCAGTTAGTGGTGTCCTTGATAAAGCTATTTTAGTGAAAGACTGGGCAAGAAAGCCTGACTCGAGTGAAAAGTAAGTGGAGGAAAGAATGGAATAGTGGAGACAGAAAGCTTAGATAATATTTTTGAAAATCTTTCCTCTTAATGGATACAGAGAAATGGGACATCAAGTAAAAGGAGATATGAGTCAAGGCAGTATTTTTAAATGCTTAGATGTTGATGGAAATGATGCAGTGGAGAAGGTAAAATTGATGAGAAAGGTGACCAAGAGTGTGATCGCAAAGGTGATCATGAGAGGAAATTGCGTCCACTGCACCAGTTGGCCCTAGATAAAAGCACTGAAAATTCACTCATCTGAATAGGTTGGAAGTTGGCACACGTGGGTACAGAGATAGATATGTTGGTGAATGAGGTGTTGCAAAGATGAAGAAGATTTCTTCTGACTGCTTCTATTTTACCAGTGAAATAACACGTATGGTCATCAGATTAGGGCGGAGGGAATAGTGGAGGTTCAAGTAAAAAAGGAGAAAGAGTGAAATTGTCTCAGAATGTGTGAGAGAAAATTGATTAAGGAAATGTATCAGGATTGTCTGACAGTGCCCATTTGAGATTTGTGGTCATATATTTGAAACATGTCCAGTGAATTTGATTTTGTAAATTTTGATTCCTGTCCATCAATATTTACCTACTCAGATATGAGTGCTGAGTAGAGGGTACTAGTATTAAATAGGCTCGTGTTCTGCTATATGAGCTTGTTAAAGGAAGAGAAGAAGAAAGGACTTTTTGCAATAGTGAGGTTGTAATTTTAGTGTATGCTGAATAAGGAGGGAAGCAAAACCACAAGAGTTCCGATGGGTAATGAATAAATGATAGGTCTATGGATTGAACCTCTTGATAATGTTGAATATTTTGATGGTAGGAATGCCAGCATGAGTAAAGAGTAGGAGGGAATAAGACAGGGGGTATTTACAAGAGAGCTTTCAGAGATGGAGCAGTCTCAGAAATAACAAAATCTGGGACAGTGGTTTCCCAAAGTTTTGACCATACATACTGCTATGGGTTGAATTTGTCCCCCAAAAGATAGGTTGAAGTATTAACTTCCAGTACCTCATAATGTGATCTTATTTGAAAGTAAGGTCATTGCAGATGTCATTAGTTAAGATGAGGTCATATTGGAGTAGGTGGGCCCTTAATCCAATATGATTAGTGTCTTTATAAGAAGAGGAGAAGAAATACAAACATGAGGCAAAAATGCAATGTGATGATGGAGACACATATTGAAATGTTGCAGCTGCAAGCAGAGGAACACCAAGGATTGCCAGCAAAGCGCCAGAAGCTAGGAAGAGGCTAGAAAAGATTTTCTCCTTCAGGTTTCAGAGGGAGCATAGCCCTGCCAACAACCTGATTTCCAACTTCCAGCCGTCAGATCTGTGAGACAATAAGTTTCTGTTGTTTTAAGCCACTCAGCTTGTGATACTTTGTTACAACTGCCCTAAGAAGCTAATACATACACCTCCAACACATGAATTGCCTCTAAAGATATTTATGTATTTATAAGATGTATACATTTATAATCATATTTGTATGTCATATAACTTGTAACAAATGAACAAAACTACAAATTTTGCTTTTATATATGTATATTTTTAATTGATGTTTTAATAGTTTTTTAACATTGTGAAATTTTGGGTTGTACAGTTTTGTTTGTCTATCACCATATATATGACTCCCTTCACCCCTTGTGCCCACCCCCCACCCCCATTGCCCCTGGTAACCACAATACAGTTTTCTCTGTCCATGTGTTGGTTTATATTCCACATAGGAGTGAGATCATACAGTGTTTGTCTTTCTCTTTCTGGCTTACTTCACTTAACATAATACCCTCCAGGCCCATCCATGTTGTTGCAAATGGGACGATTTTGTCTTTTTTTATGGCTGAGTAGTATTCCATTGTATGTATATACCACATTTTCTTAATCCAATCGTCAGTGGGGGGACACAGGTTGCTTCCAATTCTTGGCTATGGTGAATAATGCTGCAATGAACACAGGGGTGCATAAGCCTCCTTGGATTGTTGATTTCAGGTTTGTTGGATAGATTCCCAGTAGTGGGATGGCTGGGTCATAGGGCATCTCTATTTTTAATTCTTTGAGGAATCTCCATACTGTTTTCCATAGAGGCTGCACCAATTTGCATTCCCACCAGCTGTGTATGAGGGTTCCTGTTTCTCCACATCCTCTCCAACACTTGTTGTTTTTTGTCTTGATGATTATAGCCATTCTAATGGGCGTGAGGTGATATCTTAGTGTTGTTGCTTTGATTTGCATTTCCCTGATGATTAGTGATGTTGAACATCTTTTCATGTGCCTATTGGCCATCTGTATATCTTCTTTGGAGAAGTATCTGTTCATTTCCTTTGCCCATTTTTTGATCGGGTTGCTTGTTTTTTCTTGTTCAGTTGTGTGAGTTCTTTATATATTATGGAGATCAACCCCTTGTCAGATGTATGTTTTGCAAATATTCTCTCCCAGATGCTGGGTCGTCTGTTCATCTTGATTCTGGTTTCGTTTGTCTTACAGAAGCTCTTTAACCTGATAAAGTCCCACTTGTTTATTTTTTCTTTAGTTTCCCTAGTCTGGGTAGGCATGTCGTCCGAAAAGTTTCCTTTATGACCAATGTCAAATAGTGTGTTGCCTATATTTTCTTCTATGAGTTTTATAGTTTCAGGTCTCACCTTCAGGTCTTTGATCCATTTTGAGTTAATTTTTGTGAATGGCGATAGCAGATGGTCCATGTTCATTCTTTTGCATGTGGCTGTCCAGTTCTCCCAACACCATTTATTGAAGAGACTTCCCTTTCTCCATTGTATGTTCTTAGCACCTTTGTCAAAAATTAGCTGTCCGTATACGTGTGGTTTTATTTCTGGGCTTTCAATTCTGTTCCATTGATCTGTGTGTCTGTTTTTGTACCAGTACCATGCTGTTTTGATTACTATTGCTTTGTAGTATGTTTTGAAGTCAGGGATTGTGATGCCTCCTGCTTTGTTCTTTTTCCTTAGGATTGCTTTAGCTATTTGGGGTCTTTTGTTGCACCATATAAATTTTAGTATTCTTTTTTCTATTTCTGTGAAGAATGTCATTGGGATTCTGATTGGGATTGCATTGAATCTGTAGATTGCTTTAGGTAATATAGACGTTTTAACTATGTTTATTCTTCCAATCCACGTGCATGGGATATCTTTCCATTTCTTTATGTCATCATCGATTTCTTTCAATAATGTCTTGTAGTTCTCATTGTATAGGTCATTCACCTCCTTGGTAAGATTTATTCCTAGGTATTTTATTCTTTTTGATGCCATTGTAAATGGTATTATCTTTTTGAGCTCTCTTTCTGTTAGTTCGTTATTAGGATACAGAAATGCAACTGATTTTTGTAGATTGATTTTGTACCCTGTAACTTTGCTGTAGTTGTTGATTATTTCTAATAGTTTTCCAACGGATTCTTTAGGGTTTTCTATATATAAAATCATGTCATCTGCAAATAGTGAGAATTTCACTTCTTCATTACTTATTTGGATTCCTTTTATTCCTTTTTCTTGCCTAATTGCTCTGGCCAAAACCTCCAGTAATATGTTGAACAGGAGAGGTGAGAGTGGGCAACCCTGCCTCATTCCTGTTCTCAGAGGAATGGCTTTCAGTCTTTCCCCGTTGAGTATGTTGGCTGTGGGTTTGTCATAAATAGCCTTTATTATGTTGAAGTACTTTCCTTCTATTCCCATTTTGTTGAGAATTTTTATCATAAATGGATGTTGTATATTGTCAAACACCTTCTCTGTGTCTATTGAGATGACCACATGGTTTTTATTCTTTGTTTTGTTGATGTGATGTAACACGTTGATTGATTTGCGGATGTTGAACCATCCCTGCATCCCTGGTATAAATCCCACTTGATCATGGTGTATGATCTTTTTAATGTATTGTTGTATTCGGTTTGCCAATATTTTGTTGAGGATTTTTGCATCTCTGTTCATCAGCGATATTGGCCTGTAATTTTCTTTCTTTGTATTGTCTTTGTCTGGCTTTGGTATCAGGGTGATGTTGGCCTCATAGAACGATTTAGGAAGTGTTCCATCTTCCTCCATTTTTTGGAATAGTTTGAGAAGGATGGGTATTAAATCTTCTTTGAATGTTTGGTAAAATTCACCGGAGAAGCCATCTGGTCCTGGGCTTTTATTTTTTGGGAGGGTTTTGGTTACTATTTCAATCTCTTTACTTGTGATTCGTCTATTCAGATTCTCCATTTTTTCTTGGTTCAGTTTTGGGAGGTTGTATGAGTCTAAGAATTTATCCATTTCTTCTAGATTGTCCAATTTGTTGGCATGTAATTTCTCATAGTATTCTCTTATAATCCTCTGTATTTCCATGGTATCCATTGTAATTTCTCCTCTTTCATTTCTTTTTTTTTTTTAATTTATTGTTTATTGCAGTAACATTGGTTTATGACATTGTAAAAATTTCAGGTGTACATCATTGTACTTCTATTTCTGCATAGATTACATCATGTTCACCACCAAAATACTAATTACAACCCATCACCACACACATGTACTGAATTATCCCTTTCACCTTCCTCCCTCCCCCCTTCCCCTCTGGTAACCACCAATCAAATCTCTGTCCCTATGTGTTTGTTTATTGTTGTTATTATCTACTACTTAATGAAGGAAATCATACGGTATTTGACCTTCTCCCTCTGACTTATTTCACTTTGCATTATACCCTCAATGTCCATCCACGTTGTCACAAATGGCTGGATTTCATCGTTTCTTATGGCTGAGCAGTATTCCATTGTGTATATATACCACAGCTTCTTTATCCATTCGTCCCTTGATGGGCACTTAGGTTGCTTCCAAGTCTTGGCTATTGTGATTAACGCAGCAATGAACACAGGGGTGCATGTACCTTTACAAATTGGTGTTTTCAAGTTCTTTGGATAAATACCCAAGAGTGGAATAGCTGGATCATATGGTAGTTCTATCCTTGATTTTTTGAGGAATCTCCATACTGTTTTCCATAGTGGCTGCACCAGTTTGCACTCCCACCAGCAGTGTATGAGAGTTCCCTTCTCTCCACATCCTCTCCAACGCATGTTGTTTCCTGTCTTGTTAATTATAGCCATTCTGACGGGCGTGAGGTGATATCTCATTGTAGTTTTGATTTGCATTTCCCTGATAGTTAGTGCTTTTGAACATCTTTTCATGTGTCTGTTGGCCATCTGTATATCTTCTTTGGAGAACTGTCTGTTCAGGTCTTTTGCCCATTTTTTAATTGGGTTGTTAGTTTTTTTGTTGTTGAGATGCATGAGTTCTTTATATATTTTGGAGATTAAGCCCTTATCAGAAGTATGGTTTGCAAATATCTTCTCCCAATTGTTAGGTTGTCTTTTCGTTTTGTTGATGGTTTCCTTTGCTGTACAGAAGATTTTTAGTTTGATGTAGTCCCATTTGTTTATTTTCTCTATTGTTTCTCTTGCTTGGTCAGACATGGTGTTTGAAAAGATGTTGCTAAGACCGATGTCGAAGAGCGTACTGCCTATGTTTTCTTCTAGAAGTTTCATAGTTTCAGGTCTTACATTCAAGTCTTTAATCCACTTGGAGTTAATTTTTGTGTATGGTGTAAGGTAAGGGTCTACTTTCATTTTTTTGCATGTGGCTATCCAGTTTTCCCAACACCATTTGTTGAAGAGACTTTGTTTTCCCCATTGTATGTTCTTGGCTCCTTTGTCAAAGATTAGCTGTCCATAGATGTGCGGGTTTATTTCTGGGCTTTCGATTCTATTCTATTGATCTGTGTGTCTGTTTTTGTGCCAGTACCATGCTGTTTTGGTTACTATAGCTTTGTAGCATATTTTGAAATCAGGGAGTGTAATACCTCCAGCTTTGTTCTTTTTTCTCAGGATTCCTTTAGCTATTCGGGATCTTTTGTTGTTCCATATAAATTTTAGGATTCTTTGTTCTATTTCTGTGAGAAATGTTGTTGGAACTTTGATAGGGATTGCATTGAATCTATAGATGGCTTTAGGAGGTATGGATATGTTAACTATGTTAATTCTTCCAATCCAAGAGCACGGAATATCTTTCCATTTCTTTGTGTCTTCTTCAATTTCTTTCAGAAATGTTTTGTAGTTTTCGGTGTACAGATATTTCACCTCTTTGGTTAAGTTTATTCCTAGGTATTTTATTCTTTTTGTTGCAATTGTAAATGGGATGGTATTCTTAATTTCTCTTTCTGCTACTTCGTTGTTAGTGTACAGAAATGCAACTGATTTTTGTATGTTGATTTTGTATCCTGCAACTTTACCATATTCGTTTATTACTCCTAAAAGTTTTCTGGTGGATTCTTTAGGGTTTTCTATATATAAAATCATGTCATCTGCAAATAGTGACAGTTTCACTTCTTCCTTTCCAATTTGGATCCCTTTTATTTCTTTCTCTTGCCTGATTGTTCTGGCTAGGACTTCCAGTACTATGTTAAATAGGAGTGGTGACAGTGGGCATCCTTGTCTGGTTCCTGTTCTTAGAGGGATGGCTTTCAGTTTTTCACCATTGAGGATGATATTAGCTGTAGGTTTCTCATATATGGTCTTTCTTATGTTGAGATACTTTCCTTCTATACCCATTTTATTCAGAGTTTTTATCATAAATGGATGCTGTATCTTGTCAAATGCTTTCTCTGCATCTATTGAGATGATCATGTGATTTTTATTCTTCATTTTATTAATGTGGTGTATTCCGTTGATTGATTTGCAAATGTTAAACCATCCCTGCATCCCTGGAATAACTCCCACTTGGTCATGGTGTACAATCTTTTTAACATATTGTCATATGCGATTTGCTAGTATGTAGTTGAGGATTTTTGCATCGATGTTCATCAGTGATATTGGCCTGTAATTTTCTTTTTTTTGTGTTGTCCTTGTCTGGTTTTGGTATCAGGGTAATGTCAGCTTCGTAGAATGAGTTAGGGAGCTTCCCCCCGTCCTCAATTTTTTGGAAGAGTTTGAGAAGGATCTCCTCTTTCATTTCTAATTTTATTTACTTGAGACTTTTCTCTTTTTTTCTTAGTAAGCCTGGCTAAGGGTTTGTCAATTTTGTTTATCTTCTCAAAGAACCAACTCTTTGTTTCATTAATCCTTTCTACTGTTTTTTTGGTCTCAATTTCATTTATTTCTGCTCTGATTTTTATTATTTCTCTCCTTCTGCTGACTTTGGGCTTTGTTTGTTCTTCTTTTTCTAGTTCTGTCACATGTAATTTAAGGTTGCTTATTTGGGCTTTTTCTTGTTTTTTAAGGTGGGCTTGTATCGCTATGAGTTTCCCTCTCGGGACAGCTTTTGCTGCATCCCATATGGTTTGGTATGGCATATTTTCATTTTTGTTTGTTTCCAGATAGTTTTTGATTTCTCCTTTAATTTCATCAATGATCCATTGGTTGTTCAGTCGCATGTTGTTTAATCTCCACATTTTTGTTACTTTCCCAGTTTTTTTTTCATGGTTCATTTCCAGTTTCATAGCATTATGGTCTGAAAATATGCTTGTTATGATTTCAATCTTCTTAAATTTATTGAGGCTTGCTTTGTTTCCCAACATATGGTCTATCCTTGAGAATGTTCCGTGAGTGCTTGAGAAGAAGGCGTGGTCTGCTGTTTTTGGATGGAGAGCTCTGTATATGTCTACTAGCTCCATCTCGTCCAGTTTTTCATTTAAGTCTACTATTTCTTTATTGACTTTTTGTCTGGATGATCTATCCATTGATGTAAGTGGGGTATTAAGATCCCCTACTATTATTGTGTTGTTGTTAATGTCTCCTTTTAGGTTTGTTAATAGTTGCTTTATGTACATTGGTGCTCCCATGTTGGGTGCATATATATTTATAAGTGATACGTCTTCTTGGTGGAGTGTCCCTTTTATCATTATATATTTCCCTTCTTTGTCTTTCTTAACTTGTTTTATCTTGAAGTCTACTTTGTCTGATATAAGTATGGCAACACCTGCTTTCTTTCGTTTGTCATTAGCTTGGAGTATTGTCTTCCATCCTTTCACTCTGAGCCTGTGCTTCTCTTTAGTGCTGAGAAGTGTTTCCTGGAGGCAGCATATTGTTGGGTCTTGCTTTTTAATTCATCCTGCCACTCTGTATCTTTTGATTGGAGAGTTTAATCCATTTACATTTAGGGTAATTATTGATATATGAGGGCTTAATGTTGCTGTTTTGTCACTTATTTTCTGGTTCTTTTGCGTTTCCTTTGTTTTTTGTCCCATTTGTTTTAGACTGCCAATTCAGTTTGGTTGTTCTGTCTTATGACTCTTCTAGTTTTCTCTTTGTTTATCATATGTGGTTTTGTTTTGATTATTTGTTTAGTGGTTACCTTGAGGTTTGTGTAAAAAATCTTGTGTATGAGATATTCCATTATCTGATGACCTCCTATTTCCTTATACTAAGTCCATTCAATCACTTTCCTCTTCCCATTCTAAGTCGTTCTTGCTATACCTTATTCTATCTTGTGTTGTGGCTGTGTGTTTATAGTGATGAGGTTAAATTTATTTTTGATGAATTCCTTACTTTGATCTTTGATTTTAGTATTTAAGTGGTTGTTAACCTAGTCCGGCAAAGATCTACTGTTTTTCTGAGTTTATCTACCTATTTTTCTCCTTGCTGCAAGCTTTGTATTCCCTTTCTCTTATTTTTTTCAGACCTGAGGGCCTTCTTGTGTATTTCTTGTAGTGGGGGTCTCGTGGCCATGAACTCCCTTAGCTTTTGTTTATCTGGGAGAGTTACTATTTCTCCATCATATTTGAAGGATATTTTTGCTGTATAAAGTATTTTTGGCTGGAAGTTTTTGTCTTTCAGTATTTTGAATATATCATTCCAGTCTCTCCTAGCCTGTAAAGATTCTGTTGAGAAATCTGCTGAGAGCCTGATGGGAGTTCTTTGGACGTTATTTTTTGTTTTTGTCTAGCTGCCCTTAATATTGTTTCTTTGTCATTGACTCTGGCTAGCCTTACCACTAGGTGTCGTGGAGAGGGCCTTTGCCTGTTGATATATTTGGGTGACCTGTTGGCTTCACTTACTGGTATTTCCTGCTCCTTCCCCAGATTTGGGAAATTCTCACCTATTATTTCCTGGAATAGGCTCTCTGTTCCTCTTTCCCTCTCTTCTCCCTCAGGAATACCTATAATTCTTATGTTACATTTCCTAATAGAGTCAGATATTTCTCGGAGACTTTCTTCTTTTCTTTTTAGTCTTAGTTCTCTCTCCTCTTCCATCTGGAGCATATCTGTATTCCTATCCTCTAAAATGCTAATTCTTTCCTCCATATTGTCAGCTCTGTTCTTTAAAGATTCCAGATTCTCCTTTATCTCCTCCGTTGTGTTCTTCATCTCCATCAGCACTGATTGGTTTTTCTTTATGATTTCAATCTCTTTTGTGAAGAAACTCTTAATCTCATTGAATTGTTTGTCTGTGTTGTTTCGTATTTCGTTGAGTGTTTTTATGATAGCTATTTTGAAATCTCTGTCATTTAGATTATGGATTTCTGTGTCTTCAGGGTTGGTTTCTGGGTGCTTGTCATTTTCCTTCTGGTCTGGTGATTTCATGTATCTTAGCATTGTGGTTCCTGTGTTGGCTTTGTTTTCCTCATCCTGGAAATCTCTGGCTGCAATTTCCACCTGCCACCACTGTGTGGTGGTAAAGGGCTGTGTAATCTAAGCCCCCTGCCCTCTGCCATGGTTTTTCCGCTGCCATCCGCGGGTCGGATGGCTTGGTCTGGTCTGGTCGGCTGAGCTGCAGGGTCCGGTTTGCGGGGGTGGGGGGGCTCTCTCTTTTGCCCTCTGGGTTGCTGGCATGGGGGGCTTCTCGTTCACCCCTCGTTATCTGCTCTCTGGGGTGCTCAGATGTTGATGGCAGCCCTGTGGCTCTTCTGAGTCCTCTGTGTGGGAGTTTTCCACTGGCTGAGTGAGCCCGAAGAGCTACAGTTTCCCCGCAGAGGGCCACCCCTCCCCTCTCTCTGGGAGCCATGCAGACCAGGATCACTGATCTGATGGGGAGGGAGAGGAGTTCTCCTTACCTCTCCCCACTTCCTCTGGGGGCCCAGCACGTTCCACTATCAGATGTGCGGCAGTGTGGATCTTTCCGATCTAGCTTTTCACTGTCTGGGATTCCATTGTCGGTCTGTGACTGTTCTTTTTGTTGTATCCTATCGGGGGAAGAGTTCACGGGGAAAGCTCACTCCACCATGACGCTGACCAACCATCTGCTTTTATATATTTTTGGTAAAACTAATGTGATTTTCAGAAAATCTTATCTTAACACTTTTGATACAATAATTCAAAGGACTTGTTTTAAATTCAGTTCATGATGTTACTCAGTTTTAAAGACTGACATATTTTAAACATACTCCATAAAGATAAGAGACAAAATTTACGACTGCAAATTTCAGGTAGGCATTGTCAGAAAATTCTGCTATACTTTGCTAGTCAATTATTGGCCGATATTTTTCAGTCCATCTCCAATTTGTAATTTATTGTTACAGTTTAACTAGTAAATAGCCATCTATCAAGGTGTCCATCACTTATTGTCAATGTAATAGAAAAGTGTTAAATATTTATCAAGTGGTTTTAAAACTCCCTATAATTCTTGGGATGATTTTTAAGTAGTTTAGAAGTTTTGTTTCCTTCTTTAATGTGCAAATATGAAAGTCTTTATAAGTGACACATACACATCACTTTTTGGCAGCAAAAGTGTCACACAAAGGACATTTTTTCTCATTTTCAAAATTACTTCTTCACCAAAATAGCAGCTCAGGGAGGTTGCATAAACAATAGAGTTTGGGCTTGTGTCAGTCTTGGAGATTCTCCAGGACTCCTTAATCTGCACTGATTACAGGGAGCCTAGTTTGAGAACAGTCATTCCTGCTGTCATTTTTAGCCTATAAAAAATAGAAGCCACAGAGCTTTTCAGGGATGCCAAGGCTCCCCACACAAATATATTTCTCACAGTCTTGTTAATGAGAATGTTCTCTGAACTTCCTGGGGGACATATTTAGAGGATCAATAAATAGATCTTACATTATAAATCCACTCTAGTATTCCATCTATTCAATATAAAGATTACGTTTAACAAATCATCCAGTGGATCCCTGAGTCCATTCTGAGGTTATCTCCCCAGCTCTGGAATGCAAAATTGTAATAAGCACAGTCAACAACACACAGAATCCCCATTTGGGTTCCTGGATCTCTGGAGTGATGACTATTGTGGTAGGAAAGGCCAAGGGGAAGCATATGGAACTGCTTCTACCTCATTAAACAATAAACCAGAAGAAGTAACACATTTCTGGAGGCATTGCAGAGATCAGCACCCCCACCAAGGACTTGAAAGATTCAAGGGTGGTGATTATTACCATAGTCCCATTCAAATCATCTATTTGTCCTGTTCAGAAGATGCTGGATCTTGGAAGATGACAGTGGATTATTGTAAACTTAACCAGGCATTGACTCCAACTGCAGCTCTGTTCCTGTTCTAATTTTACTCTAGATCAGAGTTTCTCAAACTTGGCACTGTTGATGTTTTGGACCAAATAATTCTTTGTTGTGAGGGCCTGTTCTATGCATTGTGGGATGTTTAGCAGCATCCCTGTCCTTTACCAGCAGGATGCCAGTAGCACCCTCGACTT
Source organism: Diceros bicornis minor (assembly GCF_020826845.1). Taxonomy (NCBI): domain Eukaryota; kingdom Metazoa; phylum Chordata; class Mammalia; order Perissodactyla; family Rhinocerotidae; genus Diceros; species Diceros bicornis. The sequence goes on along the minus strand of NC_080759.1, from coordinate 49,389,000 downwards.
AAAATGTGACCACCAAAAACACCTCCAGGTATTGCCAATGTCTCTGGATAAAAAACCTTCCTCCCCTTGATAAACACTGTTCTAGAGCAAATAAACACATCTCCTGGTACCTTGCATGCAGTTATTGATCTGGAAAATAATCTTTCTTTTCTACATCTCTTAGTAAAGAGCATGAGAAGCAATTTACTTTCACCAAACACATCCAGCAATATATCAATACCATCCAAGCTCCAACTGCATCAACTCTCCAGCCCAATGTTATAGCCTAGTCCATAGAAAGCTAAATCACCTCTCTATTCCATAGGATTTCACAGTGATCCATTACATGAATGATATCATACTGATTCAACTTAGAGAGCAGGAAGTAAAAATTGCTCTTTGTAAAATGCATGTTTGCCTGAGAATAGGAAAAAAAGTTCCAGGAAAATGCATGGGTCTGCCACCTCAGTAGAATTTCTAGTTATCCAGCAGTTTGGGGAATATCAAGATAACTTTTCCAAGGCGAATGACAAGTTATTCCATCTGGCTTTTCCAATGCTAAGAAGGAGACAAAGGACCTAGTGGGCCTCTTTGGATTTTTGAGGCAACATAGACCTAATTTGGGAATGTGCTCTGACCCAGGAACCAAAAAAGCTACAAAGTTTGAGTGGGGCCAAAATAAGAGAATGCCCTGTAATATGTCCAGGTTGCTGTGAAAGCTTTTCTGTCACTATGTCTGTAGCACATAGGGATGTTGTATGGAGCATCCTTGAAAAGATATTCCAGAAGAAAGGCTGTCAGTGTCTCTGATAGCAAGGTATGCAGAAATGCATGAGAATTGTCTCCTAACACTGTCCAGTAAAATAAAAGTCATGTCTCCCTCCAGGGCAGTCTGGCAGGTTTGCTTGCCACCCATTATAAAATACTTGGGTTCTCCAAACTTGAGATTGCTCAGCTGTGATGCAAACTCAATACGTGTGCAGCATCCACCCAAGCTGCTTCCCAGTGCCCCAGTGGGACCTGAGGCCAAGAAAGATTGATGCACACATGAAGCTCATGCTGCTTGCTGTGCTGTTAGTAATAAATGTTTTTGTCTTTGACTCAGGAATCTCATGTCTTCTGCCAGCAACCATGAAACTATGGCAGGCTGATTTCTCAGCTTGCAAGTATGGTATAATCTCAGACCCTTCACAGTCACTGAAAGCATTTGGAGATGAGGATGAAATGCTGACAGAGACATAGCTTTCTGGAAGAGAAAGGATGAGGGCTTTCCAGGCTTGGTTAGGGAATCTGAGAAGACCTCCTCTGATCCAGTAGCAAATGTTCTCCACCAGGTGCCAGGAGGGGTGTGGAATAAGGGTCCTCCATTATACAACCTGTTGATGAATGTTTAGAAGTTGAGGACAACAATTAAAACAAGTCTCCTGAATGGGGCTCTGGAGTTTGCTGACTCTCCTCTGGGCAGAGAAGGAAGGAATATTTATCATGACGATGGGGCAGCAAGTCCTGAGACTCCAGACAAAAGGCAATGTGACTGTAGCTGCTGAGTCAAGGAATCTCCAAAGTGGAAGTAATCAGTGTCAGCAACAAGAATAAAGAGGTTTGGGTAGATCAAAAACATTAGAAGTTCATTTGATTAAGTCATAAGCAGCCTCCAGGTTGCACAAAACAGAAAGTAAATCCACCTTCCTTACTGGCATGAAGCTGCTCTCTCCTTTTGTGCCCTGATCCCTCCCTCTCCCTCTACCTAATCTCAAATGCTTTAAGAGAAAGAAGAGGTGAGGCTGAGGACTCTTGGTCTCCAAATGGGACTGAAGGCCATGTACAACAACCCAAGTATACAGGAAAATGTTGGGAGGGGAAAGAATGCTGTGGATGGGACCTTTTGGGCTAATTTAATGTTACTGTTGCTGTTATACATCTGAAGGTATAATAGCAATTGCTTTGTTGATATGTCCCATAAGTGCAATAAGGGATTGCTCTCAGCGAGCATGACATGTAGAGAAGTGCCACTGGGACAAAAGCCCCGCTTCTTGCCACAAGTGAGGGGTCAAGATTTAGAGTAAGCTCCTCAAACCTCTGATGTTGGCTGGCAAGTCAGAAGCCTCAGGTGAAACTACCCTGACTCTGATGTTATAACATCTCAATCAGCTGGGGCGGCTGATAAACCCTGACAAAACTCAGGGTCCTCCTTGCCAAGTTGATTCTTGGAACTACGTAGACAAATTCACAATACTCAATCCTTCTGGCAGTCAAGAAAATACTGCTATTTCTTCAATCTCTCTAGCACCAAAAGGAGTCCCAGCACTTTCTTGGATTCTTTAGGGACTGGGGAATGTGTGTCTCACTTGGGCCATTCTGCTTAGTCCTTTATAGCTGCCAACCCCCAATCAGCATGCTGTGAGTGGCAGCCAAACCGACAGACTGCAGAAATTATCCAGCCAGCTGTGGCACGCTCTTTACCTTCAGGGCCTCACAACGCTAATGATCCTTTGAAGCTGCAAGTCTGTGTGACTGATGATTCTGCCACCTAGTAAAGGGAGGCAGCTCCACTCAGAGGGACCTCTCGGGATTTTGAACTCATCGCTTCCCTGACTTGGCTTCCATACATCAAGCCAAGGCCTCAAGAGGCTCTTGGTTTTCTCTTTTGGGGCCCTGAGACTACTATAAGAAGAAGCTGGGGCTAGCTTGCCGGACAATGAGAGACTCACACAGCCTGGTCACTCCTGTCACTCTGAACCACCAGTGCCAAGTGCCAGACAGCTCAGTGAAGCCATCCTAGACCATCCAGCCAGCTAACCGGCCAACTGACTGCATGCCATGTGGTAGCCCAGCAGACATCAGCAAGCCAGCCCTGATCAGAAGATTCACTGGGCCGATCCACAGAGTCATGGACTAAATAAATGTTGTTTTATGCTGTTAGATTGTGAAGTGGTTTTTATGCCAGAAAAGCTAACTGATACAGGGTTCTTTTTTAAAAAGCCTGGTGAATTGCAGAAGCTGTAGAAACCATATGCAGGCTGGAGACACACAAACATTGCAACGATTGGGCAGCATGGAAGCCTGATAACCATGTTCTATACTCTAGGACTGCATTAAAAATATTTCTTGAGGTCCCCGTCTGTTCTAGAAAAGCCTATGAGAGGCTTTTTTGGTGTGGATTTCAAGAAATACCGAATAGCACGATAGTACATTTTAAAACTGAAGAAACTAAAATAGCATATGTGTGCTCAGGTAATGAACAGGGTATAAACCCCAACATTACAGAAACAATGAAATTTCCCTTGTTAATCAAATCATGATGATGTTTAACTGAATACTTAAATGTTGAACTTAATACTTAAGGATACAATATAAATAGCTACTCGTCCAAGGCAAGTAAAGATTGAGCCAGGAAAGTACTAAAGATGGTTATTTTACTTATTTTTATTACCTTTACATTTCCAGGAAGAGTATTACTGTTTTTTTTCAAACTAGAAATTTTTTCTTTATATTTTGAGAAATTAGAAACAACTTCATTATTGGAAATAAAGGCTGTGTTTGTTCAGGTATTGTGTTGCCCACTTGCTATGTGACCTTCAACTAGTTTATTTTCATGTCTTCACCTGTAAATTGAAGATCATGATATCTATTTCACAGAATTAAGTGAGGATTAAAAAAACAATGTACATTAAAGGGACTGGCAAATTGTAAATATTTAATGGATATTTACTACAACCCTGTAATTTTAAAATTCTTAAAATTTGTTCTCAAATACCCCTGGATCAAGAAAAAAAATAAGGGATCAAGAATTTGGATAAAGAATAAATGCCACAGCATTATAAAATTGATGATTATAAATTAAAGAAGACAGAAACTAGAATTCGAATTTCTTTATTTTTTTCACTAATAGTGTTCCATTGCAATTATCAAAAATTGACATTTTTGCAAAATTCTTTGTTCCACAGTAATGATTGTACATTTTTTTACTACTGTTCTTTAGATACAATGTAATTACATGGCATTTTATATTTTCCAAAGTGGCCATAATATCCCTTATATTCCTTGACTCTTTCTTCAACCCTTTGATATAGGTAGGGCAGATCTTATTAACTCCATATTCTTAAGGGGAAACTGAGACCCTGTTAAATTAAGTGATTGATCCACAGTCACTTAATAATAGAAAGCCTAAGTACTCTTTCTGATTCTGTGCTACATAGCCAATATCTATTTGCAAATCAGCTGGTAGATGTTCGTACTTGTGGGTATGAATGCCATGTTTTGTTAGTAATTTTAAGTTTGTGTTCACCTGGCACTTTTCTGCTTATTTTGGAGAATAGAACTTGTTTTCTTAAGGTTTCTTTAGACACAACACGGAGATGACAGGTTTGGAGTTTGGACTCAAAATGGAAACTTTGGGTGTGTAAAATTTATTTACTCTTGGAAAACCACAGCTTCCTGTTATTTGACCTTTTCTTTAGAGTGTCTTTTTTTTTTTTTTTAAGGAAAGTAGTTTAAACAGTTGTTTTTTAAAAAACCTTCTTGGATGTTAGGTAACTATGAAATAAACCAAATTTTAGTGAATGAAATATAAATGAATCAAAAACACATGGATAAAATTTTCTTTAAAACACACATGGGTCTAAAAACAAAATAAAATTACTCAGGGCCAAATACATCTGGAATTTTATTGAACCCCAAACATTTGGAAAGTAGTTTGTGATCTTCAACAGACTGTTACCATAGCTCAGTTCTAAACTCCCTTTTGCACGTATCTAGCCGAACCTAAGTCAAGGGTGAGTTGCTATCAAGGTGAGTAGAGTGTACTGAAATGATGACCACTTGTCCAAAATACCCTTTGGGCTGACCCACCCCAGTGTCTGAAATTTCACCATTATAAGCACTCTTTTTTGCTAAAGAGATCTATCACCAGGAAAAGCCAGATCCCCGCTAAAATGTGAATAACATTGGGAAAGAATAATTAGAAATTAATATCGAAATATCCTTTTATAAATAATAAACACTTTCACACACATAAGTGCTTGAATGCTAATTTTATGGTGTACAAAATATGTTCATGTGCTTTGTCTGAGGCACAGAGAGAGAAGTGATTTGCCCAAGACACACAGTGGTCAAGCCAGGACTAGAACCAAGATCTTTTGTGCCTGGTACTTCTTACTACACCATGCTCCCTTTTATATAGCTTGCATGTCTCTGCTTTCACCACCCCATCAGTTGGATTGGGGAGTAAAATGGCAAAAGAGGACATGAGACTACAAGCAATGGCTACTCTTTCGCCAAACTTGTCTATGAAGGAAAGGTTAAAGACAGGGATATGGTTTGAGATTTTTTTATATGCTGAGATGGAGGGGCCATCAGAAGACAGAGTTTGAAGATCCTGTAGAAAATGGGAAGAGTTAATGGAACAAAATCCCAGAGGAAGCAGGTAGGGATGGGATCCAGAGAGCAGACTGAGAGATGGCTACTCTTATCCTGAACAAAGGGATCAGCGATATGGATATATGTGGATGCATGAAAGCTGATAAGCTAGGTGGGTAGGGGCATTGAGGGAGTTACTGGCTGGGAAGCCTCCATTGCCACAATGAAGCAAGAAGTGGAGCACCTGCTATGTGTCAGGATGGGTGTGAAGGGATGAAGAGAGAGATGGAAGCACAGAGTAGTTCTTGAGAAGCAAAGGAGATGTTGGTGACTAAGGACACTTAAAGGGATTATTGGGCAGAGCTAAAGATCAAGCAAAATATATTTTTCCACCCAGACAAATGGTTTTTCCAAGCAGTGTTCAGCGGCTTAGTTGTGGCAGCAAAAAGTCTGCTGTTTAGATTAATCTGAAATTGGAGTTTTATAAGATATTTATGGTTGATGAGCTAAGAGATTTATGACTTCAGAGATAAAGTAGTTTTGCACAGCAATCCAGTCCAGGACTTGGCCCTGGAAATAGTTTACTAAAGGAGAATGAAGTTGAAGTGTTGATCCACTTAGATGTTGCAGTCCCCTGGGATACTGGTGGCTTTCAGTTTTGAAAGGAAAAGTATGTGGCAAGTGCCAAGGGCCTCAACGAAAAGTGGGCAAGACAAGAGATTGGCATATGGCCGTAATGTAGACTAATAAGAGAACATTGGATAGGGCCATTCTGAGCCAAAGATGCTTTTAAATGAGGATAAAATAGTGTGAAAGCAGCTACGTGGACCAAGAAACCTCCCACCACCATCCTGAGATTCATGGAAGTAGTAAAAGCAGGTACTTAAGAGGGCCTAAGGGATGGAGATGGAGATGGATGCCTCCTGAGACGAGGCTGAGGGATGGGAACTGCAGAGGCTACAACAGAATGTCGAGGAAATGGCAGCTTGGGTGAAAAGACAGGCAGAGGGAGCAGAGGATAGAACAGCACAACCAAGACACTTATATTTGGGATGATGTTCAAGGATGCCCTGGGGACGGTGGTATGGGGCTTAGCTGGATTCACAGTTCTGCTTGAAACTGATTAAAGTTCTACTGTTGACAGTCTATCCAGCATGTGTGGCAACTCCAGGTGCAAAGTGTAGAGAATCCTATAGAACTCTGTTACATTTGTTGCTCCCGATTCCTCAATATAGTAGAAGCTCAAGAAATGTTGAATGATTTAATGGATTCTTGGTCTGGTCACTTCCTGCTTGCTTGCTATATCTTCTGGGTAGAGCTGTAGGAATTTTTATCTTTCACTTGGCAACAAGTTCTCTTGCATCCTACACATTCCCAAGGAAACCAGTGTGATTATTTTTTTCCCAGGGACCTTAAATCTGTACTATTTTTCTGAAGAAAGAGTACATATTTTTCCTGCAATGGAAGATTTTAATTCTGAAGTAATTGGGGCCCTGTAACATAGCTTTTGTGGGAATGTTCCATTGTACAGTTTAGTGAGTTTAAAGGCTTTATCGGTTGTACCTATTTTTATAAAAGACTTATTCTTACAGTTTCCCCAAGCTACTATTCTTAAGTAACTTTTATGAAAGTATGAAAAAATAGTATTTATATTGAAAATTTATCTTGATGAACAGAATATTTTTATATACAGCAATTTTAGATACTTTCTATGTGTAAAATATAAATGGATTATGTTTATTGCTTTGACATCTCCATTCCTTAGAACTTAGGAATCCTAAAGAATAAAGTAGTACACTTGGACATTGCTAAGAGTTCATTGAAACATATTAACAGGCAAGAGTCAAGAAAAATATGAGAACCAAAAAAATTTACTCACTTCTAATGTGTGACAGAAATGGTAAATTTGTGAGCTGTTTTCTGGTAAACTATAGTTATAGAATAGGGAGAGCTTTCGGCCACTTTAAAATATTACTTATTTATTTCACAAATATTTATTGAGCATCTATTATGTGACAGCCTCTGGCAATGAAGAGATAGCAGTGAACAAAATAGACAATGTCCCTGCTTTTGTGGGGTTTGTAGTCTAAAGGAAGACGGATAAATTTTTAAATATATGAATAATCAAGATAGTTCCAGCTAGTGACAATGCTAATTTCTATGAGGAAAATAAAACAGAATAATCACACAAAGAAGGCTACAGGGTGGGGGCTGCTTTAGATGGAAGTTGGAGAAAACTTCTCTACGGATGTAACATTTGAGCTGAGAATTAGATGAGGAGGAGCCAGGTCGCCATGCTACGGAGGAAAGAGGAGGGAGCCAGCTGGACAGCCCATGTGGGGCAATTGAGGGAGCCAAGAGGGCGGAGTGTGAGATGAGACGCAAGACTGTCGAGCAGGTCAGACGATGTGGGCCTGGGAGGACGTGGCGGCCGTGGCGGCGAGGGGTGGGGAGGGCATTTGTATTTTATTTTAATTGTGATAGGAAGCCTTTGGGAGACTTAATTTTGAATGACATAATTTGATTTTTATGTTTAAAAGACCATTGTGGCTGCTGTGTAGAAATTCAATGGCCATGAAGGCTAGAGAAGGGGAGGAACACTGGTTAGGAGTCTATTACTGGGGTCCTACGGAGAGGTGTGGTGACTTGGGCCAGATTGATAGTAAGGAGCTGGAGTGGGGTCAATTCAGGATGTATTTGAAACAATTTTTTTTATTGTCAGAAAGTATACATGTACTATTTACCCTTTTAGCCATTCTTAGGTGTACAATTCAGTGGCATTTAGTACCTTCACAATGTCGTACAAACATAACCGTAACTTTTCAGCATCCCAAACAGAAACTCTGTACCCATTAAACAATAACTCCCCATTTCCACCTCAGCCAGCCCTTGGTAACCCCAATTTTCCCTTCTGTATCTATGAATTTGCCTATTCTTGGTGGCTCGTATAAGCAGAATTATACAATATTTGTCTTTTTGTGTCTGGTTTATTTCACTTAGCATAATGTTGTCAAGATTCATCCATGTTGTAGAACGTATCAGAATTTTATTTTTTATGGTTGAGAAATATTACATTTTTTGTATGTACCACATTTTGTTTATCCATTCATCTGTTGATGCACACTTGGGTTGTTTCTACCTTTTGGCTATTGTGAATAATACTGCTATGAACATCAGTGTGCAAGTATCTGTTTGAGTCCTTGCTTTCAGTTGTTTTGTGTATATACCTAGGAGTAGAATTGCTGGATCACGTGATAATTCTATGTTTAACTTTTTGAGAAACTACCAAATTGTTTTCCACCATGGCTGTACCATCTTGCATTCCATCCAGCAGTGAACAAGTTTCCAATTTCTCCACATCCTCACCAACAGTTTTTGTTTCTGAATCTTTTTTTTTTATTACAGACTTCCTCATGGGTGTGAAGTGGTATCTCATTGTGGTTTTGATTTGCATTTTTCTAATGACTAATGATGTTAGCATCTTTTCGTGTGCTTATTGGCCATTTGTATATCTTCTTTAGAAAAACGTCTATTGAACTTCTTTGGGCCATTTTGGAATTGGTTTTTGTTGTTGTCATTGTTTCGGTGTTAAGTTGTAGCAGTTCTTTATATGTTCCTGATATTAGTGCTTTATCAGATATATGATTTGCAAACATTTTCTCCCATTCTGTGGGTTGTCTTTTCACTCTCTTGATAGTATTCTTTGATGCACTTTAATTTTAATGAAGGTTTTTTAACTTTTTTAATTTTAAAAATTTTTAATTCTTTTTTTTGGTGAGGAAGATTGGCCCTGAGCTAACATTTGTTGCCAGTCTTCCTCTTTTTTTGTTGAGGAAGATTGGCCTTGAGCTAACATTCATGTCCATCCTCCTCCATTTTGTATGTGGGACCCCGCCACAGCATGGCTTGATGAGCAGTGTGTAGGTCCACACCCAGGATCTGAACCTGAGAACCCAGGCCGCTGAAGTGGAGCGCATGAACTTAACCACTATGCCACCAGGCCGGCTCCTTAAAATGAAGTCCAATTTACGTAGTTTTCTTTCGTTGCCTCTGGTTTTGGTTTCATAAAAATCACTGCCATATCTAATGTCATAAAGATTTCCTCTGTGTTTTCTTCTAAGAGTTTATAGTTTTAGCTCTCAAGTTTAGGTCTTTGCTACATTTTGAGTTAATTTTTGTATATGAGGTAAGAAAAGGGTTCAAATTCCTTCTTTTGCATGTGGATATCCAGTTTTCCTGGGACCATTTGCTGGAAAGACTGTCCTCTCCCCATTGAATGTTCTTGGCATCCTTGTTGAAAATCAATTGACCACTTTAGCTCACTTTTTAAAAAGAGTTCACAGCTTGTAAGATGCATAGACAAGTCTTATTTTTAAGTATTTGCCTAGAAGAATCAAATCCAAAGTGTTCATGGTACAGAATTGGCGTGTGTCTAGGCAGAGCCTGAATGTAATATTAGGAATCAAGATATGAGAATAGGGATTGAGACTTTAATAATTTTTAAAAATATAAGTATGTGTTAGTCTGCTTGGGCTGCCATAACAAGACTGGGCAGCTTGAACAACAGACGTTTCTTTTCTCACAGTTCTGGAGCCTGGAAGTCCAAGATCAAGGTGCCAGCAGGTCAGGGTCTGATGAGAGGGCTCTCCTTGGGTTGCAGGTGACTGTCTTCTTGCCATGGCCTCACACGGCAGAGAGGGAGAGAGACGATGAGCTCTGGTGTCTCTTCCTCTTCTTCAGGCCATCAGCCCTATTAGATTAGGGTCCCACTCTTATGACCTCACTAGACCTTTATCACTTCCCTGTAGGTTGTATCTCCAAATACAGTCACATTGGTGGCTAGGGTTTCAACACATCAATTTTGGAAGACATAAACATTCAGTCTGTAACAAAGTATATGAGTCATCCCTTTGGGTCTGCTTAAGTGTGTCTTCATGCTGGTGTTATTCAAAAGAAGGAAAAGCAGTTTTTCCATTGCTTTGAAATAGTGTCAGGGATCTTAGCATCATAGAAATTTAGTGGTGGAAGGGACCAAAGAGGTGAGCCAATGCACTCGTCCCATGGAATTGGGTAAGAAAACTTCATACCTGAGAGATGAAGTTCTTTGCACAAATCATACAGCCAGCAACTCTTACCCACAAGTTTGAAGCAGTTTTTTTTTTTTTATTTTTCCCCTCAAACCCCCAGTAGATAGCTGTATGTCATAGCTGCACATCCCTCTAGTTGCTGTATGTGGGACGCGGCCTCAGCATGGCCAGAGAAGTGGTGCGTCGGTGCGTCGTGAACCAGTTTTTTTAAGCTTAAACTTAAAACTCCACACGCTATTTCTTCCATCTTAAAAATCCTGTGAAATTTTCTTTGCCTTAATGGCAGATAATATGTTCAAGCAGGAAGAATGAGTCTATTTATTTTGTCCACCATGATTTTTTTGCATGAATATTTCTCACAGATAGAACGGCAGCAGCCTGGTCAATTTATCTTCTTCCCTGTCCACAAGAATTTCAGACTCTTGGCTTCTACCTGCATGTGGGCAGGTATCAGAACTGCCCTCACAAGCAAGAAAAAGAAAATGATTGAATCTTACCAGTCCAAAGAAATTGTGGGAACCATTTTATTTCATGAAAACTTGGAAAATCATTTTTTTAAAAATGTTGAGATGCCACAGTGTTAGTCCACTCTTCTAAATACAAACACATCTCTACTTATTAAGCTGGAAGACTTGGGTTCTGTGAAGAAGGTTTTGTGTCTGGGAACAGCCTGAAGGAAGGTGTCCAACTGTAGTCTATTTCCAGTGTGGTATACATTTTGGAGTTCCAGAAGCAGATCCACAAAGTATCAGGGCTTTAATATGGCTTTTTTATGGAACCCATTTGACAATGCAAACAAAGGACATATTTCCCAGCACTTCCTTTTCATATCTATTGGAAATAATGTATAGATAAGCACTGTAGCTAAGATCAGAGATTCTTTAAGACTCCAATCAATTGGAGGCAAATTCTCGAGTCCTCTGTTAGCTGGAGTGGATGAGTTCGTCCATTTTCCCCTGACATATAACAACCCCATTCTTCTCATCTTTCTGGCATGCAATGATTCTGAACCTCTGCAGCCCGGATGTGCGGATTGCTGATGTCATTCCAACACATGGTTGAAGCCCACTCTGCATACATTATGAAAAGCAGCTCGTGTTAGTATTTAAATGCAACTTGTCTCCCTTGCCAAGGGAAATGCAGGGCCTCTAATAAACCCCATGTGTGAGGGAAACTTGTTGGAAGTTTGGAGTTTGCCAGTCTCTGCAAAGGAATGTTCTATGAAAATACAGTTCTGTATTTGTCATTACAGCATCACATTGTCACAATTCAAGTGTATTTGGGGCTTTAATATTCTTTGAGGAATGTCTTCTTTTTTATATTCACATAATATTGTGTCATATTGGAAAAACAGGTTGTCCAGCTTATCCTGGTTTGCCAAGGACTCCCTGTCTTAGAACCTCTTGGGGCCTCAGTTTCTTTACCTGAATCCTGTAGGAAATTCAGCGAGATGGATTTTATGGTCTGCTGGTTATAAATGGCTCTGACTTTTTTGCTAATCTTTACTCTTAAAATTTACAGTTCTTGTTTGTTTACCCTGACTGCCTTGTCCATCTTCAGCTCTAGATAAAATACGCCCTCCCTTCTTTCACTACTTTGCTACAGAGCTTCTGCTAATCAATGAAGAAGCCATCCCACCTGGCTGATGGTTCCATTAACAACTCACTTGACCTGTTGTCTGGGTCCCACCACTCTTTGGAAATCCTTTTATCTGTTTACAATTCACTTCCCATGTAACCAGCACAAAGCAGGTGCTGTGGATTGAATTGTGTCTCCTCAAATTAATGTGTCGAAGCCCTAACTACCAATGTGACTGCATTTGGAGCAAGGAACTAATTAAGGTTAAATGAAATCATTAGGGTGGGGCCCTAGCCTGATAGGATTAGTGTCCTTATGTGAAGAGACACCGGAGAGCTCATTCTCTCTCTCTGCCATGTGAAGACACAGTGAGAAGGCAGCCATCCACAAGTCTGGAAGAGAGCTCTCACCAGAAACTGACCATGCTGGCACCCTGATCTCAGATTTGCAGCCTCCAGAACTGTGAGAAATATATTTCTGTTGTTTAAGCCATCCAGTGTATGGTATTATGTTGTGGCATCCTGAGCTGACTAAGAGAGCAGGTGTAAAATTGTAGGCAAGATCAGATGCTTAAAGTGGACAAATTAGCAGGGAGGTGAGTGCCACCTTTGGCATCCTAACACCTAGGACTTAAATGGAACAATCTATTTCTAGCAGAGGAAGCCTGTAAGGCCAAATATTCCTAAATGTCAGGGAGCCAGGTAAAGAAATTTGTGTGTTGAAAATATAGAATCTCGTGGTTGAGTTTTAATGAATAAATTCTGCCCATGGGAAGTAGATTCCATCTATTAGATGTGAGTCAGAGACACATTGGTATCAAGCAATGATGTGCCAATTTGCTAGTGACCAAGGTTCAGATCAAAAGCAGAGATGGTCAGGGGTGATATTCAAAATGTTAACACCAGTAGGTGAGGACAGAGGCCAACGGGAGTGGGCATTGGATAGCCAACACAGCAGTGCTTACCTGCAGGGGGCCAGCCCTGAAGGTGGTGAAGTTAGGGCAGTGCAGAGTCATACACATTGCAGCCAAGTGCTTTTATATGTCCTTGATCAACATGGGAGGGTAAAATTAAAAAGAGGTGTAGATATAGACCTAGTATCATTACCAGTAGAACAAGTTAACAATTAAATCACTAACCAGAAAATGATCACTCAGGCACAGCAGCTGAACATTCTGATTCTGTGTCATTACCAGGGTCAGTGGAAGCCACTGAGTCCTTGTAAGTTGGTAGGAACACACTGAAAAGAAGAGTTTTCCTCAAGATGAGCAAATATCTATAAAATGTGTTTAGTCAGGAAGAGTTAAGATTGAGACTTCCAAGCTTATTGCTTAAATTTCTTAAATGTGCTGTGCATAATGTGCAAATGTATTAAAGTATTGTCTGTCAGTTTTGTCTCTAAAGACCTCATAATTTAATCCTGTGATTGATAATGGGTTAAAAAAGGACTTCCGAAGATTAGAAAGTTTAAAAAATGATTAGTGGAGAGCATGTATTCATTTATGGCAACCCTCGCTTCTTACCAAGCCTCTGTATCCAGTGGGAATGTTGGTAGTATAGCTTAAGAAACATGTGGAGTCCGTGACTTCTACATTCTGGAGCAGTCTTTTTTATGTCACAGACAACTATGCTCAATCTAAAAGTTTCTCTTTTTTTCAGGAGGAAAATCAAGTAGTATATAAAATCCCCCTTCCTCACTGCCACAGGTTGGCAAAGACCTTACAGAATAGAGAGGAGCATGAAGCTAATACAGCATAGCACACATTGTCTGAAGGAAATTCCAGGCACTCAAATGGAGGAGGCATTTTATGGAAAAGCACACCTTAGAAGAAAGCATAACTCCTTAGAATTACAATGTTTCATTACTTCCCTAGAGAGGAAGGATGTAAGTTAATATTAGTACCACACATGTTATTTGTTACTTGTTTTGGGTAAATTTATGATTAAGTTAACTATTTACTAAGGCTACCACATATTTAGATTTATGCCTTCCAAATTAATCTTGTTTTCTTTAAAAATTCTAAATTAGAAATTTGTTTTTAAGGTCAACTGACAAATTTTACTGAGCACTTACTATGAGCCAGGCACCATGCTAAGGACTTTATATTTCTTGGAAATGAGGAAGAGAAAGAAATAAAGATAAGCCTATTTTAGGTTTTGTTACTGGCTGTGATCACTGACCCACTATGAACACAGACGAGCACGAGGGCCCTTTTGAGGGAAGATGATGAGTTCTGTTTTGTGCATGTTGAGATTTAGGTCTTGGTGTAACAGATGGGTGGGGATATCTAGAAGATGGAAATATTTATTATGATTCTGAAACTTGAAGAAGAGGCTAAAGATACAGTTTGGGAGTTATTGGCATATAAACATGTATTAGATGGAAGTTGGGATTAGAGTAGACTATCCGGAGAAATCATGGTGGAAAATAAAATGAAGAAAATCTGAGATGGAACCCTGAGGAAAACAATATCTGAGAGGAGTCCATGAAGGATGCAGGGAAAGGTAGTTGAGAGAGAGATGTGCGGAAACAAACAAATATGCTGCCACATATGCAAGAGAAAGGAGAGGGGTTCTGCAGAATAAACTGTTGTAGAATTGTCCAAAAAAAACCCCAAACACACTGGCTTTGTGAATCAAGCCATCGGGTGACTCCAATGGAACAATTTCAGTAGACTAGTGGAGATGGATGCCATATCATAGAAATATGGCGCATGTTTAGGTATGACAGGGAGTGATGAAAGGGACATAGCAAGTGTAGAACACTCTTTAGAGGGGTTTGTTTGTTTGTTTTGATGATTAACAGAATTTAATTGCACTTTTATTTTAAAAAATGGTGTTAAGGCAATACCATTTTTCACCAATTCAACTGCCAACATTTGAAAAATATTACTTCCCAGAATTAAAGAGTGCCAGGAAATGGGCAATTTCTTGTCTTACTGGTAAAAAGTAAGCTGATGCTCCCTTTTTGTGGGACAATTTATCAGCATATATCAAGAGTTCAAGAACTTTAGAATTCTGTAAAATCCTTGACCCAAGAATTCTTTTGGAAATTATCTTAATGAAATAAGGAATGTGAGTAAAGATATATGGCAATGGTATTGTTTATCTCAGAAATTTTTATAAGTCTGGTAGAAATCACCTAAATATCCAGCTATGGGGAAGTGGACAGATTGTACTTTGGCTACACAATGAGTTACTATGTAGCTATTTTAAATTGTGTTGCAAAAGAATATTTAACAGCACAGAATGATGATGATACATTATACAGTGTGATTCCATTCTTACTGTGTTTTAAAAACACGTCTATATCAGGCATGAGTTTGCTCCTTCCATATAGCTGGAAGAACTATCACATTTCTTTATTTTTCTAAATTTGATGAAATCTAGCTTAGAATCCTAACCTGCCCGGCTGAAAGGAAAACAGTGTCAGGGACTGTTGCACCCTGCCCCCCCAACCCACAACACACACCTTCCAGTAGCTCTTCCTACATCCCAGTGTTAATGTGGTACAAGAAATGGACAAGGCACCTATCTTTAGACCATGGTCGGTGCCTCTGTTGCCACAACCCCTCAAAGTACACCTTGATATTGACAAGGCCTGCAGTTCTGGAGGTGGGAAGAGACGTGCCCCTCATAGCACTGGACTTGTCATAGGCTTGGCTATAGAAGGTTTCTTCCATTGTTCTCAAAACAGTTATGTTCAGTGTTCTGTCCCCAGGGATACACCACCGGAGGTTTTGCCACTCTGAGGGTGCTGGGTAGGAGGGCTACAGGTCTCTGACCCTTCGAGAACCTGCCACCATTCTCTCCTCTCAACCTCTCTTGGAGACTTCAGCTTTCTTCTTGGGCCACTCCACGCTTTTTTTTTTTTTTTTCTGTCTCTATGTGTTTGTTTATTGTTGTTATTATCTACTACTTAATGAGGGAAGTCATACGGTATTTGACCTTCTCCCTCTGACTTATTTCACTTTGCATAATACCCTCAATGTCCATCCATGTTGTCACAAATGGCTGGATTTCATCATTTCTTATGGCTGAGTAGTATTCCATTGTGTATATATACCACAGCTTCTTTATCCATTCGTCCCTTGATGGGCACTTAGGTTGCTTCCAAGTCTTGGCTATTGTGAATAAGGCTGCAATGAATGCAGGGGTGCATGTATCTTTACGCATTGGTGTTTTCAAGTTCTTTGGATAAATACCCAACAATGGAATAGCTGGATCATATGGCAGTTCTATCCTTGATTTTTTGAGGAATCTCCGTACTGTTTTTCATAGTGGCTGCTCCAGTTTGCACTCCCACCAGCAGTGTATGAGAGTTCCCTTCTCTCCACATCCTCTCCAACACATGTTGTTTCCTGTCTTGTTAATTATAGCCATTCTGATGGGCATGAGGTGATATCTCCTTGTAGTTTTGATTTGCATTTCCCTGATAGTTAATGATTTTGAACATCTTTTCATGTGTCTGGTGCCCATCTGTATATCTTCTTTGGAGAAATATCTGTTCAGGTCTGTGGCACATTTTTTAATTGGGTTGGTAGTTTTTTTGTTGTTGAGATGCATGAGTTCTTTATATATTTTGGAGATTAAGCCCTTATCAGATGTATGGTTTGCAAATATCTTCTCCCAATTGTTAGGTTGTCTTTTTGTTTTGTTGATGGTTTCCTTTGCTGTGCAGAAGCTTTTTAGTTTAATGTAGCCCCATTTGTTTATTTTTTCTATTGTTTCTCTTGCCCGGTCAGACATGGTGCTTGAAAAGATGTTGCTAGGACTGATGTCGAAGAGCATACTGCCTATGTTTTCTTCTAGAAGTTTCATAGTTTCAGGTCTTACATTCAAGTCTTTAATCCATTTGGAGTTAATTTTTGTGTATGGTGTAAGGTAAGGGTCTACTTTCATTTTTTTGCATATGGCTAGCCAGTTTTTGCAAAACAATTTGTTGAAGAGACTTTCTTTTCTCCATTGTATGTTCTTGGCTCCTTTGTCAAAGATTAGCTGTCCATAGATGTGTGGGTTTATTTCTGGGCTTTTGATTCTATTCCATTGATCTGTGTGTCTGTTTTTGTACCAGTAGCATGCTGTTTTGGTTACTATAGCTTTAGTAGTACATTTTGAAATCAGGGAGTGTGATACCTCCAGCTTTGTTCTTTTTTCTCAGGATTCCTTTAGCTATTCGGGGTCTTTTGTTGTTCCATATAAATTTTAGGATACTTTGTTCTATTTCTGTGAAAAATGTTGTTGGAACTTTGATAGGGGTTGCATTGAATCTATAGATTGCTTTAGGAAGTATGGACATCTTAACTATGTTAATTCTTCCAATCCAAGAGCACGGAATATCTTTCCATTTCTTTGTGTCTTCTTCAATTTCTTTCAGCAATGTTTCTTAGTTTTTGGTGTACAGATCTTTCACCTCTTTGGTTAAGTTTATTCTTAGATATTTTATTCTTTTTGTTGCAATTGTAAATGGGATTGTATTCTTAATTTCTCTTTCTGCTACTTCATTGTCAGTGTATAGAAATGCAACTGATTTTTGTATATTGATTTCGTATCCTGCAACTTTACTGTATTCACTTATTACTTCTAAAAGTTTTCTGGTGGATTCTTTAGGGTTTTCTATATATAAAATCATGTCATCTGCAAATAGTGAGAGTTTCACTTCTTCCTTTCCAATTTAGATCCCTTTTATTTGTTTTTCTTGCCTGATTGCTCTGGCTAGGACTTCCAGTACTATGTTAAATAGGAGTGGTGACAGTGGGCATCCTTGTCTGGTTCCTGTTCTTAGAGGGATAGCTTTCAGTTTTTCACCATTGAGGATGATATTAGCTGTGAGTTTGTCATATATGACCTTTATTTTGTTGAGGTACTTTCCTTCTACACCCATTTTATTCAGAGTTTTTATCATAAATGGATGCTGTATCTTATCAAATGCTTTCTCTGCATCTATTGAGATGATCGTGTGATTTTTATTCTTCATTTTATTAATGTGGTGTATTACGTTGATTGGTTTGTGAATGTTGAATCATCCCTGCATACCTGGAATAAATCCCACTTGATCACGGTGTATAATCTTGTTAACGTATTGTTGTATGCGATTTGCTAGTATTTTGTTGAGGATTTTTCTTTTTTTGTGTTGTCCTTGTCTGGTTTTGGTATCAGGGTAATGTCGGCTTCGTAGAATGAGTTAGGGAGCTTCCCCCGCTCCTCAATTTTTTGGAAGAATTTGAGAAGGATAGGTATTAAGTCTTCTTTGAATGTTTGGTAGAATTCACCAGGGAAGCCGTCTGGTCCTGGACTTTTATTTTGGGGGAGGTTTTTGATTACTGTTTCGATCTCCTTACTGGGGATTGGTCTATTCAAATTCTCTACTTCTTCTTGATCCAGTTTTGGAAGGTTGTATGATTCTAAGAATTTATCCATTTCTTCCAGATTGTCGAATTGGTTGGCATATAGCTTTTCATAGTATTCTCTTATAATCTGTTGTATTTCTGAGGTGTCTGTTGTAATTTCTCCTCTTTCATTTTTGATTTTACTTATTTGTGCCTTCTCTCTTTTTTTCTTGGTGAGTGTAGCTAAAGGTTTGTCAATTTTGTTGATCTTTTCACAGAACCAGCTCTTGGTTTTATTAATTTTTTCTATTGATTTTTTGGTCTCTATTTCATTTATTTCTGCTCTGATTTTTATTATTTCCCTTCTTCTACTGATTTTGGACTTTGTTTGTTCTTCTTTTTCCAGTTCCTTTAGGTGCATTGTTAGACTGTTTATTTGGGATTTTTCTTGTTTGTTGAGGTAGGCCTGTATTGCTATAAACTTTCCTCTTAGAACCGCTTTTGCTGTATCCTATAAATTCTGGCCTGTCATATTTTCATTTTCATTTGTCTCCAGGTATTTTTTGATTTCTTCTTTGATTTCTTCACTGACCCAGTCATTGTTCAGTAGCATTTTGTTTAATCTCCATGTATTTGTGGGTTTTCTGATTTTCTTCCTATAGTTGATTTCCAGTTTCATACCGTGGTGGTCAGAAAAGATACTTGGTATTATTTCAATCTTCTTAAATTTATGGAGACTTGTTTTGTGGCCTAATATGTGATCAATCCTGGAGAATGTTCCATATGCATTTGAAAAGAATGTGTATTCTTTGGTTTTTGGATGGAATGCTCTGTATATATCTACTAGTTCCATCTGTTCTAGTGTGTCATTTAAGGCCAATATTTCCTTTTTGATCTTCTGTTTGGATTATCTATCCATTGGTGTAAGTGGAGTGTTAAAGTCCCCTACTATTATTGTGCTACTGTCTATTTCTGTTTTTATGTTTGTTAATAATTGCTTTATATATTTGGGTGCACCTACATTGGGTGCGTAGATATTTACAAGTGTTATATCCTCTTGCTGGATTGTTCCCTTGATCATTATGTAATGCCCTTCTTTGTCTCTTTTTACAGTTTTTGTTTCAAAGTCTATTTTGTCTGATATGAGTACTGCTACTCCAGCTTTCTTTTCATTGCCATTTGCGTGGAGTATCCTTTTCCATCTCTTCAATTTCAGTTTGTGAGTGTCTTTAGGTCTGAAGTGTGTCTCTTTTATGCAGCATATATATGGGTCTTGGTGTTTAATCCAATAAGCCACCCTATGCCTTTTAATTGGGGCATTTAGTCCATTGACGTTTAAAGTAGCTATTGATAAGTATGTACTTACTGCCATTTTTAAACTTTTTTTCTCAGTGTTTTAGTAGTCCTTCTCTGTTCCTTCCTTACTCTATACAGAATTGATGGTCTCTTTAGTTTGACCTCTGTCTGAAAGCTCTCTCTTTAACTCCCCTCCTCCCTCGTTTTATGTTTTTGATATCATATGTAACCTCTTTTTTGTGCATTTGTATCCATTGCCCTCTTATCATGGAAATAGATAATTTTTCCTATTTGTGGTCTTCTCTTTTCCCCTTAAATCAGTCCCTTTAACATTTCTTGTAGCACTGGTTTCTTGGTGACAAACTCCATTAATTTTTGTTTGTCTGGGAAATTTTTGATCTCTCCTTCCATTTTGAATGATAATCTTGCTGGGCAGAGTATTCTTGGCTGTAAGTTTTTTCCTTTTAGCACTTTAAATATATCGTGCCCCTCTCTTCTAGCCTGTGAGGTTTCTGCTGAGAAGTCAGCTGATAGCCTTATGGGGTTTCCTTTGTATGTAACTTGTCTTTCTCTTGCGGCTTTTACGATTCTCTCTTTATCTTTAATTCTAGACATTTTGATTATCATGTGTCTTGGTGTGGGCCTCTTTGGGTTTATCTTGTTTGGGGCTCTCTGTGTTTCCTGTACGTGGATGTCTGTTTCCTTCCTTAGGTTAGGGAAGTGTTCATCTATTATTTCTTGAAATAGATTCTCTGCCCCTTTGTCTCGCTCTTCTCCTTCCGGGACACCTATAAGACGGATGTTAGTGCGCTTGATGTTGTCCCAGAGGTCCCTTAGACTGTTCTCACTCTTTTTAATTCTTTTCTCTTTTACCTGTTCAGCTTGGGTAATTTCTTCTAGTCTTTCATCCAGCTCGCAGATCCGTGCTTCTGTATCCTCTACTCTGCTTTTGAGTCCCTCTAGTGAATTTTTCATTTCCAGTAGAGTATTCTTCATTTCTGGTTGGTTCCTTTTTATATCTTCCATTTCTTTGTTGACATTCTCACTGAGTTCATCTATTCTTCTCCCCAGATCAGTGAGCGTCCTTAACACTCTTAGTTTGAACTCTCTGTTGGGTAGGTTTCTCATTTCTGTTTCACTTAGTTCCTTTTCTGGGGTTTTGTCCTGTTCCCTTACTTGGAATGTATTCCTTTGCCTCCTCATTTTGCCTCTTTCCCTGTGTTTGTGTCTATGTACTAGGTAGGTCAGCTACGTCTCCTGCTCTTGGATAGGTGAGATTATACAAGTGAGGGCTTAGGAGGCCTGCACTGTGTTTCCCTCAGTTCTCAATGTTCCAGGGGTGACCCCTATATGGGCTACGTGTGTGCTTCTGTTGTGGCCTGTTCGCTCTCGTTGTATGTGCCCTGGTAGGCCGAGTTTTGCTCCTAGTCAGTTGTTGTAATTCTCAGCTGTTTGTAGTTGTTGTGGGCCCTTCAGTCTCTTTATCAGGTGTGGGGAGCCCCAGCACAATTGGTTGCAAGTTCTAATACTACATTTGTGTTGCAGTATTTCTTTTAAGTGAGTAGGCCCCCAGCATGGCAGGTTGTTAGGCTCAGGGCCTTACAATTGCTATAAGCCTCCAGCCTTTAGGTCTCTTTCAGCTCTCTGAGGATTGCAGCTGGGTGGGGCTGGCCTCTGGCACAAGAGCACCCAATTGTTTCAGACTTTGGAAGGTGGGGAAAACCCCCTATGTGGGTCTTTGAGAAACACAAGTCTTCTGCAGCTGACAAGCCCTGCCGCCCACAGGTCGACACACACAGTCAACACAGTCCTGCCCCGTGTGCACGCCGCAACCTCCTGAAGCAGACCCAGTCTCTCCACAGCGGGAGCCCCACACACTCCACCACTGCCCCACACTCTCCACCCACTCCTTCTGCATGCCCTGCCCCACTGAATTGGGCTCAGTTGCCACCCTGCAGAGAATCCAGTCATCAATCTATGCAGGCACACAAGTTGCCTTAGGGCTTGTTGTTGGGTGGGGCCAGTCTCTAGGGTGGGCTGCCCGCCCTGGATGAGCTGGATTAAGTCGGTGTTCTAGTGGGTGGGGCAGACCTGGGCTAGCAGGCCCCAGGGAGAACTCCAGTGGCGTCTGTGTCCCCACGCCCAAACCAGGCCACAAGAATGGCCGCCGCCAATGTCCCAGTCCCTGGAGAGGTCTCACCTCTCACCGAGATGCACTCAGGGCCTATCAGGTGAGTTTCTTTTCACCAAAGTACTATGCACCTTTCTTTCTGGTGATTTTAGGATGCTTTCTAAAACGGGTGTGTTTGCCTGCGGGCCCTTTAAGAGCCGGTTTTAATTTCTTTGTGAACCAGGTTTTCTGGGGGTGCTCCCCAATGTTTTAGTAGCAGGGAAAGTCAGATATTCTGCCACTCGCCTCGATTGTGCTGGGTCCACAAAATGCCTACAGCTGGGGCCCTCCCCGGCTCAGGGCCCTGCTCCTCCAGGGAGCCTGCGTACCTTTGGGCTGCTCCCGGGTGGCGGCCCGGCGTGAGGCGCTGCAGCTTGTGAAGGCAGCGTTTTTCCTCTCCAGAAGGGAGTTTCTGCCTCTTCCACCTCAAATAGGATTGTCCTTTGTTGCAGGAGTTCCTCTTATCCAGTTTTCAGTTCTGTCTCAGGGGTAAGTTTTCCACGAGTAGCTGTAAATTGGCTGTGTCTGCGGAAGGAGGTGAGTTCAGAGTCTGCCTACGCCGCCATCTTGACTTCTCCTAGAGGGGTTTGGATGCAAAGTAAAATCTGAGTGATAACTAGAGAATCAAGGGTGGGATTTTATCTTTAAGATGAGAGAAACTTCAAGTATTTGTGGATGGAGGCAACATTCCATTTGGTGACAACCGGATCTAGATTGTGAGCCTAGGAATGGTCAGAGATAAAACGTAGAGTGAAAGGTCATGGGAATTAAGGAAAGAAGGCTAATTTTCCAGATGCACTTTCTACATGGCATTGCCATTCTGGAGTAGAAAGAGCTCATCCAGAGGTCACCAAGTTTCCCCAGACAGTCAATACCTACAAAGCTCTAGCCACAGAATATGCTGGCTAGGCAGTTTAAGAATTGTCAGAGAAGAAGAAAGTGGATCATGTCTTAAAGTATTCAATAAGTAAATAGAATTGACCAGGAAGTCAGGAGAGGACAGTGACGAAGAAGGATAAAGAGTATTTATAGCTGGATGGGCTGAGTTTCAGAGGATCAGAGGCACTTGATTGAAGGCATGACGATAATGATATGGAAGAGACACTAGGCTGCTAGAGAAATGACAACCCTAGCTCCTCCCTCCATTCCCACAACTGGTCCCTTTGTGCAGATGGACTGGTCCTTGTCCAGAAGGGCAGAATAGTAGTGCAGAGCACAGGAACACTTCACTTATCATTTAGTTATTTGCAATTCACTTATAAAACTTTTCAAGCCTTACAGAAACAAATCACAAGAACCCAATGTGTTTTTGGATAGCTTAAGCAAGTATTTTTGACTTTCTAGTCACTCATTGCGAATAAGAAAAACATGAACAGTTCCACACTCCTAATGAAGACACAGAGAATTTCTACAATACATTTTATGCCCCCTGGAACCTTTCTGACCAGGGTAAGACATTTTGTGGTAAATGCCAGCACTGTATGGATTCAATTTGGTTTGAGGGGACATTTTAAAAAACCAAGCTCAGAAGGCCAAACCTCACAAAAGGTTTACTTGAAATAACGGCACAGGCCTCCAGTCATCTCATTAATGCCCATGGATGCTTTGTATGCATACGTACTCTGGGATGAGCCCTACAAACAACCATAAACTCCTACCATTAATCTTTGCGCCTGGAACTGCACTTGAAGGGAAAAATAATAAGAAGCTGCTGGTTTTAGAAAACTCAACAAAGCAGGTACATCCAAAGGGAGAACTGATGCTGGATTTGTGAGGCACAGAGCCATTCTCAGATCTGACATAGCCCCAGGGGTATAGGACAAAACAGCTCAGGAGAGAGAATTCTCCCATGGTAATTTTGCATGAATTACACGGCACCTTAAGTGTTCCTAGGGCACCCGGGAAAAAGAATTATGCACGCCTCCCTGATCATTTCAGCCTCATGGCATATACCAGTACAAAAGGAGGGCTGCCGTGCAATGCTGTTGGGTCTGGAATGCTTTACAGAGCTTTTTTTCCCCAAGAGACTCTCTAAACGGAGTTGAGGGTGGGGAAAGTTGCTGTACATTAATTGGGAAGTGGTTCTAAGAACCAGAATTAGCATGCAGTCCCAGAGTGTTGGAGGAGACAAAGGGTAGGTGGGGAGACGCCTGGGCAGCTAGGGGGAAGAAAGGAGAGTATAAGAGCCAGGATGTCGCGAAGGGTTTGGTTAGTTTCAAGGAGCTCTGAAAGTGGGAGAAGGATGCATCACCAAGGTAGAAAATCACTTAGATGCTAGGAGCAAAGAAAGCATGCAATTCAAAACTGAGAGGAACTATGCCGATGGAGGTAGGAGACAAACTCGGGTGTCCATTCAAAGCATCATTATGCATGGTGAATAAACATGGAGTCTCTTTTTATTAACTGCTGACTCTGTCATTATTTCAACTCTGTCACTTTCTGTTTAAGCCTCTTTTACTAATACCTGATGTTCAATAGACTTGTCTGTCAAACAGTGTATTCAGAGATGATCTATTCATTGGAGCGGTTCGTAACTATTTTAGATTTCTAAGAACCGTGTCTTTTAGATTATATTTTGTGCATTTCCCAAATAATTTTCCTTCTCTGTAAAGCTGGAGAAGGTACTAAAAATGCAGCATATGAGAATCTGTTACAATGATAACCAAATCAGACAGCTTCTGTTTGGAGAATAAAGACTCTTTAGAGCAAATTTGGCAAAAAAAAAAAAAAAAAAAAATGAATCTTCATAGATTATTCATTAATATTTATAGAACAAAAAATAAAGTTGAAATTTTTCATGGACATTCTCCAGCAAAATATGGCGTTTTTACCTCACATTGGACTTTTGAAAAATAAAATCAAATAAAAAGATGACACCTGTGAATTTCCACCTTCTTGTTTTGCTTGTGTTTCTCCCTCCTAAAATACTCTCCCCTTTTTTTTTTCTATGTGTCCAGGTTCTTTAGAGCTTGCTGACTTTTCACCTCTTCTATAAAGTGCTCTTTGTAATCACCGCCTTTAGTGATCCATCACTCTCACAGCATTTATTTTTCTGCATAGTCATTTAACGTTTCACAAATAGGTGCTTTGTCTTCATATCTAGAAAAAGCTCTTTGTGGAAAGATAACCCTATAAAATGATGACTATTATTTACCTCTGAATTCCCCTGTCCACTTAGCTTTGCAAATTGGTGGTAGGGAGAGAAACTCAATTGGTATTTATTGATTGAATGTAAAAATGTAGTAGCTGGAACTTGAACATAATTTCTTTAACACAGTGTTTATAAACCAAAGTTTCTTCTCTGTCAAGATATATGTTTTTTATCTGTATGATTCATTTTACTGTCTGTGGTTAAAAAGCCCTCATATTTCTTTTCCCTTGAGGAGGTCACTGAATAATAGAGATTTTAGAGAGTCTTATGACCAGACTGCTCAACATGCCTGTCTCCTCTGCTTTAAATATTGGGAAGGTTTCATGGCACCCATATTACTCCAGAGGCACAACTCTGCACTGCTTTTCACCCCAAGGAACTGAGTGGAGGTGGAGCTGCTCAGAGGTGACAGCATTTTTCACTTTGCAGATTTCACCTGTTTCGTCACTCATGTGCTATGGGACAGGTCTTCCTTACCCAAGTATGCAGTTAAAAGATTACATCTACAAGAAAGATATCATCATAACCAAAAAGTATTGACTAAAGTACAGAGACCAAGAAATACACTCTCTTGTATCTCTCCTTTTTTGAAGCCACTCATCTTCCAATTATGCCAATTGCTCCATCACTTGTAGCCTTCTGTACATTGTTCAAAATAAAAATATAAAAATTAAATCAATTTTAGTGAAAATAGCAAATCTTGCAAAAGATTCAGGATTTCATGAAGTCAATGAAAGTGGTGCTGGAGAAAATATGATTCAATCCCTACCTCATATTATACAGAAAAATAAATTCCACTTGGATTAAATATCTGAATTTTCAGTTAAGAAATTTAAGTTAGGAATAGACTATAAGAATATTCTTTTATAATTTGAAGGTGGTAAAGATCTCAGAGAGACAGAGAATGCAGAATCCCAAATAAAGACTAAGATACTTAATCACATGAAAGGATAAATAAATACCACTATGCAATTAAAGACACAACAAATAAAAATCAGTAGAGCAGGCTAGTAGAGAGGATGAGTTATTAAAGTTAACTTTATATAATTTTAGCACCTTTATGCAGTGTTCACAGAGAGAAGCTATTTCTTCCCCTTTCTATAGTCTAGGGAGAAAGACTGCAAAAGATTCACTTATAAAACAATGTAAGAGTTATCTGCAAAAAGGTAAACATTTAATTCCATAGTCGAATGTCTGCTTGGTTGTTATGCCTGCTAACTTTCACCTGTGTGACTCTGGAAGGAGAACCTGCATTAGGGAGAAATGGTGTGGAGGTATGACCTCTCCCGGGGAGAGGGAGCAAGGTGGTTCTTCCATTCCTCGTTCTTGAGAGATATGGAAGATGGATCCTGCAAATTGTTGATAGGTACAGAGCTACAGATTGACATGGTTAGATAAGATTGTGGAGGGTGGTATATAGTGTGCTACAGGCTTGCTAGGAATGAGGGCAGCCTACAGTAGGACAAAAAGACTCACTGCTAAGAGGTCTGTAGGATGATGCTGCTAGCTAGTGATCAGTTAGAGACTGCTGAATCTTCCCAAGAGCCTCCAATGCATAGGAGACCTGGCCACCACTTTCCCTCATTGAACAAACAGACAATGAGTTAGAGCAGGAATTAGAATCAACCAAGCAGAGTCTTGTAGCCTCATTACAGTCAGATAAGAAGCATCATTTCCTCTGTACTCTGCAGGGAAACTCAGAGAAAGGGCAAGTGGGTGTTTGAGAGCAGACCCCACCCTCCTTCTCTGCCCCAAGCCTCTAGCATCGGTAGACCAGCATCTCTAAGTGTGATAAGGGAGAGGAAGGAGAGTTTTAAACAAAATATGAGACTGAACTTTCTCAGTGATCAAGACTGAGTCTTAAAAACTGGAAGTGGACTTCCTGATAATTCAGAGTTACCAGAAAGTTATAGAACTGAGCACATATCTCTCACTAAGGGGACCCAGTATCGAGCAGGAAAGATGTGGAGCAAACAGGGCTCAAGCAAACCGAACAAGTTGAGTCTCCTCATTAAACAGATTTACATGTGTCAGAACTTTTTTCTCTATAAAAGAGTTGTTGGGACGTCCATTTAGAGTCTTGAAGAGTAACTCACCTAGATAGGTAGGTGCAGGCACTTTAAATCACTTAGGTAGCCTTTCTTGGGATAGGTGAAGCACCACTTAGAATCCCTGGGGGTAACTTCCCTTAAGAGATTGGGCAGGAAGCCAACTGTCTGGTGGAAAGACAGTGTAACCAGATCAGGATTTGGAAATCACAAGCTGCCCTTCTCCTTGGATGACCCCCTAGAAAGAAGGATGGTGATAACTATGAGTTTCTGAGGAGACCCCGCCCTCCTGGGGATGGCTGAAGGCCTGGGGAGTGAGGAGCTGAGCACCACATGCCAATTGCAGAATCCCAAGCCTGGGGATATCATGGCAAAGTTTGGCACTGCGGAGAGGTCCTCGTTTCCTCTGAACGTGTAGAGGTCTGCGATGGCGTTTGGGCTGGCAAGGAATCATTGCCACTCAGACACCAGTTGCAACCTTGGGATGTGACAAGCTTGGTGAGCTAATCAGGCCCTAGTTCTTCGCTCACTAGGACTGGCCATTTGACCGACCCCTCACCCACCCGGGAATTGCAGACAGGTTTGTGTGAGATGACTCAAAAAGGACAAGGGCTTTCCCACTAAAAAAGCAAGTGAGTGCCCAGCATTTAATTGAACAAACGAAAGAGAGGAAAATGTTTTTGCAGCCTGAATAGGGAAGCAGTTCATAGAAGTTCTGTGTCAGAGCCCAAGACCTGGATTTAGGGATCCTCGTGCGGTATGGCTCTGTCACGGACTAATTAAAATCTCTGAAGTGAGAGTCATTTGAGTTTGAAACAATGGCTATACAGTGTAGATTTTTGTTTTTTTTTTGTGAGGAAGATTGGCCCTGAGCTAACATCTATGCTCATATTCCTCTATTTTGTATGTGGGTCGCTGCCACAGCATGGCTTGATGAGCAGTGTGTAGGTCCATGCCCAGGATCTGAACCCGCGAAGCCCGGGCTGCCAAAGTGGAGCACATGAACTTAACCACTGTGCCACCAGGGCCGGCCCCTACAGTGTAGATTTTCAAATACCGTTGGATGATGTTACGCGTGAGTGATGCAAAGTCCTTAGAAGATAAAAAGTGGTTGGAAAAGAAGGATAAAGAACTTATTTGAGTTGTTGAAAATAATTTCTCTCATCAACACTTCCCAGGAGATAATGAAGAAAAGGGATGCATGGAGAATTATTTTTAACACTCTTATTCTAGATAATCACCCCAACCCTGGAATGTCCATCAGAAACATGGCTAACACACAGAGACAGGAGATAGGAAAGGTCATGTCTGTACAGGAAATATGATGCACCAGAAACCGATGCATCAAGGTGTTTTCAAGCAATAGAGTGTCAATCTTGGGAGAAAAGACATTTGAACCTTGGCTGACCCAACCTAACAGAAATCTGCGAGAGTGGCAGTGGGAGGAATGAGAGAATGATAGGGACTAGCGGAACCTCACATGGTCTGTGCTGGAGGTCAGCAAGTTTCCCCAGCCAGGCAACACTTACATAGTTCAGCCACAGAATATGCTGGCTAAGTATTTTAAGAATTGTCAAAGAGGGAAGAAGGCAACGGCCTGTCAAAGTCTTGGCTCTGAAAGTTTTAGAAAATGTTGCCCTCACAGGACAGGGTGCAGATTGTTCCTCATTGGACTTCTCAGTGAAAGGCTGTTGTGCAAGTTTAGGCAACAAGACTAGCTCCTGAGCTTCCCAGAGTTGAAAGAATTTCTTAGACTATTATCTGTAATTTGGGAGTCAACTTGGCTGTGCCTTAGCAACTTTGAGCATTGTTCATTCACGCACTTGAAAGGTTCTTAATAGTTAGCAGACTGGCTGGCCTGCCACAAAAGAGAAGAGTTTCTAGATAATTTCTGGGGATGTAGGGAAACCAAAATGCCCATCTTGTTTTCTTTTGAGGAAGATGGTTATTTTCTTGTAGGCTTGACCTGGGAGATTCCACCGCTAATGATAGCAAAGGTTAGGTAAGCCTAAAAGCTTCAGGAAGGGAGAAGGACGCAAGCAGAGATGCCTTGGTTTTGCAAATGACTAGGCTCAGCAATGCCGAGGAACTCTCATCACACAGACCACAGGAAGCTGAAGCAGGGGTGTGTGTTAGGCAGAATGATGGCCTCAAAGATGTCCAACTCATAATCCCCAGAACCTGTGAATGTTACCTTACATGACAAAAGGGACTTGACAGATATGATCAAGTTAAAGATCATGAGAAAGGGAGATTATCTTGGTGGGCCCAATGTAACTGCAAGGGTCCTTATTATAGGGAGGCAGGAGAGTCAGAGTCAGAGACGGAGATGTGACAGTGGAAGGAGGGGTCAGATTGATGCGGGACCATAAGCCAAGGCGTATGAGCAGCCTCTAGAAGCTGGAAAAGGCAAGGAAATGGATTATATCCTAGAGTCTCCAAAGTGAAATGCAGCCCTGCTGACCCGTTTAGTACTTCTGACCTCCAGAACTATAAGTTAATAAATTTATGTTGTTTTAGGCTGCTAAGTTTGTGGTAATTTGTTAGCAGCAATAGGAAATTAACACAGAGTAGAAGAGACCAGGATGCCCACTGTGTGATCAGAGCTTGGCAGTGAGGGAGGCTGGCCACGTCCATATACCCATCGCCCTTATGCTAGGCCACGTCTAGGTGAATTCAAAATGAACCCCACTGCTGATGCCCTGAGTCCTACAGCAGGAGTTGGGGCCCCCCACAGGAGCAAAAGCTGCCCATCTCCAGTGGCTGTTATTGGGCCTCTCACTTGCAGACTAACTCTGACCCTTGCTTAAGAAGAAGAGAGGCCAGAGGCTCACATTGGGCACCAACTTACTCTGCGGGGCACAATCAAATCCTAATATTGGTATATTTAAGCGCAAGGAAGAAGCTCACCCTCAGGTCTTGTGTGGCGTATCAAAAACTTTCTCAATATCACAGAAATCTAAGCAGGAATCAGGGCCCTTCAGAGCTGAAGAAGCCAGAATTGGAGTTGAAGACTGCAGGGAAGGGTCTGCCCCATGAAGAGAGAGGTATAACACCACAAAGCTACCCTGAGAGGTGTCTGGGGAAATTCCACATACCGGGTCAGACACTGCTGTGTCTGTGAGAGGTGCCCTGCAGATGTGGGCAAGGACCTAGTGAATTAACAACCTAGCAGCAAATGGAAATTGTACACCAAGACTGGCTTCCATGATGAGTCATGCCCAGCCCCCCAGGTTCACCCCCAAAGCCCAGCCCCCATCCTTCCACCACTGAGTCTCCAAAATCTGCTCTGAACTCTGAAAAATTTATCTCTAGGTCAAAGTTTATTTATCCTATTCAGCAAAACATCACTCCAAAGAAAATAGCACCATTGATTTCCCCTTAGAGACCTCACCCTCACCCCATAGGGCTACCAAAACCCTGACACCCCCCTCCCGCCCCCGGATGTTCCTGGAACAAAGTTGGGGAGATGTTTGTGAAAGAGATTGAGGAAAGAGGGGGAATGAGAAGTCTGGCAATGGGTTTTGTGGAAGAAGAGGCGGTGGGAAATCAGTTTAAAATTTGCTATGTAGTATTTGCTGCCCCATGAAATCTTGAGTAAAATCTGTGCTACTCATGAATGGATTTTGGATTTAGGTTTCTCTTTGGAGGCTATAATAAAATGCTGAGACTTCGTTACATCAGGGTTACAGACATGTTTGCGTGGTACAAATATTTAAACAGTAGAGTGTAGCTTGAATAGTTTTTCTCATGCATGATTTAAACGCACACTTGTCATCTCCTCTAAAAATAAAGAAATATTGGCAAATATTTTATTTTTTTAAAGTAATATTCAAATTCCCAGGTCTTGATTTATTTAATTGAATTGAGTAAATATCTATTGAGTACTCAAAAGTAAAAAGTGGTTTTTTTCTCAATTTGTTTTAAGTTGATCACAGCCAGGCTGTGCAAACATAGCGTATTTCACCTGGGCTGTGCATTTCCCTAGCTAAGGCCGTTTTAAAGCTGAGAAGTCAAGATGAGGTCAAAGTCACTTTTGCCTCTCCTTGCATGGATCAGCCTTCTGTAAAAAAACCTAATGGTCTAGCTAGACCTGTCTCATTTCCTATTTTCAAATTGCAATGCTCACATATGTTTTGGGAGCCTAGGCACACCCACATTAACAACTGAATGAAGCATTTGCTATGTAATCCAACCACCACTAATATTTGAAGTACCAGAGAAGGAAATAGCCACGTCGCGTGTAAACTTTGCAACGCCCTCCAGAGGGCAGTTTTCTCACAACAAAGTAACTTCCTGGCGCATATTACCCCCAAAATGCCTGTATTTTTATTGTGTACGAAGAGATGCAGAGCACTCCTCAAGGAAAAAGAATAAAGCAGTCTCAGAAAAATCCTGAAATAATAGTGTGATGGAATGCAGTCCATGAATGACAAAAAAAAAAAAAAAGAAAGGAAAAGGAAACCCAAACTTCGTTTCCCAGAAATTGACAAACCCCCTCAAAATTCAGGAGTGAAATACCAATGTAAAAATAAATGTATGTAAAAAGTATGCTATTCCCCCTAAATACTGTAAGCAATCTAGTCCAACCATAGCTGAAAAGCATCAGTTCCTGACAAAGGCAGGGCTCCAGTTTTAAAGAATGATAAATTCAATTGCTAAACATACTTGCCTGTGAGACTGAAAACAGAGCAGGAACACACAGGGGCGTGCATCCCACAGAATGGGCCAACTGAGCTGTATAAACTACAAGAGGCTGGGTTTAAATAAATCACGGTTGAGTCCAAGCAGACAAAATGCTGTGAGTTCCAATTTGTTCTTGGGAGGAGATCTCAAATGATCCACGCAGCAGCCCAGGTCAGGCAGCAGCATCTTAGTTTGTAACCACTGAGGAGGAAAGCCTCCAAGAATAATGCTGACAGAAACGGAAAGTTTATAAAAGAGAAATGTAACATGATGTGGCCACAGTTATTTGTTGCTTTCCCCGCATCATCTACCACCATATCCAGCTGGCAGCCAGAGCCCTTGAACCATCTCTAGATGGGAATGTCAGAATAACCTGGAAGCTTTTACTCAGCAAACGGTTTTTCAGCCTCTTCTGTGTGGAAGGAACTTTGGTGGATCTTCTGGGTGTGGAAAGTGAGGTTCTGAATGTGCGTATGAGACACGGTGCTTACTCTCAAGGAATTTATAAGACCAGACATGTACACACACACACACGCACGCACACACACACACAAGTAGTTACTACAAAACAGAGCCCACTCAGAGCCATAGAAGAAGGAAAAACCCAGTGCCGTGTGAATTCAGGAAAGTTTTAGTCTCTCCGGGCAAAATTCCACTCTCTTCTAAATTCCCAGAGCACTCTGCCTGTCTTAGAACTCTTGACTTGGAAGAGAAGTAACGGCGATGGCCTCATGTAACAGAGGACAAATGTGTGGAAAATACTGAAAATAGATTCAGAAATAAATGTCATCAATTTTAGTTTAACAAAACATTGATAAATGTTTTGTTAAATTCAGGCACTGCCCCAGGCTCTGAGTACAAGAGTTTCTTTGGGCATCCTGTGATATAGCCTTCTAATAAAACGTAACTTGAATGAATCCCAAATTAGAAATGGGAATATGAGTAGATGGCAGACAGTATTCGTTCTATAAAGAGAAAGTAGAGTTTCCTTTCTACCAGGGCTAAGACCTTACTGTACCATGGAAGCCTCAGGATGACGCTTCCAGGCTGAGATCCCCACTGTCTTTTTTTTTTTTTATAATTTTATTTATTTATTTTTCCCCCCAAAGCCCCAGTAGATAACTGTATGTCATAGCTGCACATCCTTCTAGTTGCTGCATGTGGGACGTGGCCTCAGCATGGCCGGAGAAGCGGTGCGTTGGTGCACGCCCGGGATCCGAACCCCGGCTGCCAGCAGCGGAGCGCGCGCACCTAACCGCTAAGCCACGGGGCCGGCCCTCCCCACTGTTTTAAAGCCTGAAAAAATCAGGAATGGTGGTCTGATATTGATTTTCTGTATTTCAAAATGTCTAAAAGGGATTGTACATCTATCTACCACCACAGGTCTTCACAGATAAGCTTTGCTTTGCTTGGAGTCTAATCAAGTTTGGGAAATAACACTGGTTATCTCATGCTGATCAGCAGATCCAAGGAGGGCCATATAAGGTGGAAATGAATTATTACCAAATGCAGCTTGGTTCACTAAATATTTCAACCACCATTGGTATCTGAAGTCATATCTAAATGGAGAATAGGTGAGGGGACCTACAGGAATGTAGGTCTAGGAGAGACTGTATTACTTTCCTGTGGCTGCTGTAACAAATTACCACAAAGTTGATGGCTTAAAACAACAGAAGTTTATTCTGTCACCATTCTGGAGGCCAGAAGTCTGAAATCAAGGTGTGGGTAGGACTACATTCTCTCCAGAGGCTCTAGGGGAGAATCTTTCTTTGCTCTTCCAACTTCTAGTGGCTGTCGGCATTCCTTGGGTAGTGGCTGGGTAACTCTAATCTCTGCCTCCATCTTCACATGGCCCTCTCCTCTGTGTGTCTCCTCTTCTGCTTCTTACAAAGACACTTGTCATTGGATTTAGGACACACCTAGATAATCGATCATGATCTCATCTTGGGATGGTAATGTAATTACATCTGCAAAGATCTTTTTTCAAATAAGGTCACATTCACGGTTCTGGAGGTTAGGATGTGAACATGTCTTTCAGGGGCCCACCATTCAACCCTCTACAGGGAGCAGAGATCCTTGTGGGGAATAACTCATCCTATGGAAAAGAATAATTCAAGCTTCTAAGTTTGGCCTCAGGACATTGGTCAGAAGTATAGGGTATTTAATAACAACAGGCTGTATACTGATTTAATTAATCATTGAAATTTTTGTAATGACATTTGAAAAACTGGTTAAATGGAACAACTAAAGGGCATTGTGCCCCCTCAGGTTGCTAAAGCTTGGAGTCTGTTGGCTCACAGCTTAGAGACAGACAGGGAGAACCTGTCACAGCATCTTTGTATTCTCAGGGTCTAGCTCAGATCCGAACACATAAAAGTGGTAGGTGAATAAATTAGTGAGTGATCAAAACATAGATCCTAAACTTAGCACTATCTCCAGGCAGTATAGGAACCAGAGCCATTGGAAAGGAGTAAATGATGGAATGAATGGAAAATTCCTGAAACCAGCCATTATTAATGATGGACTTCCTGTAGTCTTCTATGCATGGAGAGTCAAGTTCTGTATCTTATTTCATGGGTATGTCCTAGTGTGATACATTATCATTGTCATGTATTGGAGAAGAGAACACATCACTGGAAGACAGGTGACGAGGGATCTAGTTACACGCATTTCTAGTCATGCCACCTTGAGAAAGCCAGTTGTCCTCCACTGTCCTCACAAGTCAATGGATGGGTCTCAGTCCATACCCAGAGCAAGCATACCTGAGACCTCCCACCTGTAAGTTCTAGCAGCAGAGCCACAGTACTACCTTTCCTGCAGTGGGTCCAGGAGTTTTCAGGGGCTTCTGATGGATTGAGGTCAGAATCTGTCCTAGCTCTGGCTTAACTCTCTTTGCTAACGATGGAGAAGAGTTCAGACAGCTTGGTAGACTCTATGCTGACAAGTTGTGTCTATATAAATTTCTCTCCAACCCTTGCAGTGGGCAGAGTTGGGACATTTCTCTCTCGCAGTCCCCATGGGGAGGGCTGGCATTGTTGACCTTCAGATGGGGAGCAGAACCCTGTGGTAGACACTGGGTCTTCTTTTCTGAGTGTCCCCCAAAGCAAGACCTGCTTGTAGCATTTCTTTGTTCGATTCACCTGCACAGCCATGTTCCAACATGCAAAGTGGGACAAGATATCAGAATTGGTGTCACCAACAGACCTAGAATCACTTCCTTTTACTTTTCCTTGGCAATATCCCTAGACACCATAGAGTTTTCACATTGAGTCCAACACAAAACGGTTGGTTGTATTCTTTTCCTCAAGTAGTGGGCTACGCACTCTGTATTTACTCCTCCAAGTTGGGCTGGCATATGGTGATGTGGAATACCATTTGTTTAAACACTGGAATACTTCCACGTTGGTTAGTCCATGTGGCTTCTGCCTCATGTTTCCCAAGAGCCCTATCCCTGTCTGCTCCAGGCCCCCTCATTCTCTTCAGAGCTGCCCATTATTCAGTAGCTAAAATTTAGTGCCCAGCACAGCAGGTGTCCAGAATCCTGCTCCAGGTGTGTGGCCAATGTCCATTCTGCCTGGTCAGTGCTTGTGCTGCAGACCTCTGTGCCTGTGACCTGTGGGCACTCTCTCCTCCCTAGCTTCCAAGGGGAGCTGGAGCTGTTCTCTGCAATCCAACGTGGTTTTCTGGCACCTTCCTTGCTGAAGAAGAAAGGAAAAGAAAATACAAGTTAAATTACTGTTGGGACTCTGCTATCTCCATTTCAGTCATTTGTCCACTTCTGATCTCAGATTCTTCATCTGTGAAGTCCGGGAGTTGAGCTATGATCTCTAAGCTCCTCCCAACTCTGAAATTCTATGATTCCATACTATTTCTAGAAAACATTTGTCCTAAAAATGTTAATAAATGATGGATCAATAATCGGTCTAAAAGGAAAGCTGGCTTTAATTGACTTCTATAATACAGCCATAAAACCAGTGAGTGATGGAATTCTGAACCGGTAGGTATGAGACTGATTCAGGGTATTAATTCGCCATTTTATGGACTGTTCCAAAGAACAGGAGTAAAGTAGCTGGTTAAAGAAATACTTCTTATTTACACCACACCATGCCTTTCAGCAGGGGGTTGTAGAGTCAAGGCCTGGTGGGAAAAGCATTAACAGACTGAGAATGTCCTTGAGTGGTACTGCTCTGATGATTATTTGTTTGACAGTTTCTAGACTCCACGACATTTCACTGCTTTCTCTTATTTACCCATACCCCAAATTACTTGATCACAATTTGTCTAAGTGACAAATAAAGAGAGGCTTCATCAGGAAGGAAAAAAATTAATGGGCTTGGAGAATTGAATCTCCATACAACCTGTAGCTCTCCTCACGTCTGGAACAGTTCTAGCTTACACAAAGACCTGTGCTCTGACCTCAAAACATCAACTGTTCTTGGAAATGGGAAACCTATTAGCATAGTTCATGGTTGCTGTTTCCATTTAAAGGGCTCCGACTGAGATGCCAGTGATCCAGAAATTTCTATCATTTTACTGGTGCAGAGTGACATGGAAAAGAAAAAGAAGCAAAACTTTTGATAAAAACAAATGCTTCCCCTATGTAATCCTCTCTTCTTAATTTTGCAATTCTCTAGTCCGCCTGCAAACAGATAAGTAAGTTCATGGCATTTACTGTACAGAGATTCCAAATGTTCATTGTAGTGATGGTTTTTCATTATGAAAAAAGAAGAACGGGGAAAATGTGTCAATATCTTGTCATTGCTAACAGAGGTTGCCCTTGTGGTTATTTCCAAGTTGGAATATGACAGACAGTTAATTGAATCAAAATATTTGCTGACCCATATTTGTTTCTAATGTATGATTAGTAGACAATGGGCTTGAGTTCTTTTTTTTTTTGGTTTAAACTGCTTGTCAGGCAGTATGTTTAATGATTATCCATGTTCTTTAGTCCTAACAATAACCCCATGATGTAGATACTACTATTGACATTCCCATTTTACAGAAAAGATAACTGAGGCTCAGAGAAATTAAAAAACTTTCCCAAGGTCTCACATTTAGGAAACAGTTGAAATAGGTATTTAAACCCAGGATTGCTTAACATCAAAGACACTTTCTTTTTCTTTTTTTTTTTTAAACCTCACTGATTGTTTTATTTTCCTTTTTTTTCATTGCAGTATTTATTTATTTATTTAAAATTTTTTGTTTATTGCAGTAACATTGGTTTATAACGTAAAAATTTCAGGTGTACATCATTATACTTCTATTTCTGCATAGATTACATCATGTTCACCACCAAAATACTAATTACAACCCATCACCACACACATGTACCGAATTATCCCTTCCACCCTCCTCCCTTCCCCCTTCCCCTCTGGTAACCACCAATCCAATCTCTGTCCCTATGTGTTTGTTTATTGTTGTTATTATCTACTACTTAATGAAGGAAATCATATGCTATTTGACTTTCTCCCTCCGACTTATTTCACTTTGCATTATACCCTCAGTGTCCATCCATGTTGTCACAAATGGCTGGATTTCATCGTTTCTTATGGCTGAGTAGTATTGCATTGTGTATATATACCACATCTTCTTTATCCATTCGTCCCTTGAAGGGCACTTAGGTTGCTTCCAAGTCTTGGCTATTGTGAATAACGCTGCAATGAACACAGGGGTGCATGTACCTTTACAAATTGGTGTTTTCAATTTCTATGGATAAATACCCAACAGTGGAATAGCTGGATCATATGGTAGTTCTATCCTTGATTTTTTGAGAAATCTCCATACTGTTTTCCATAGCGGCTGCTCCAGTTTGCACTCCCACCAGCAGTGTATGAGAGTTCCCTTCTCTCCACATCCTCTCCAACACATGTTGTTTCCTGTCTTGTTAATTATAGCCATTCTGACGGGCGTGAGGTGATATCTCATTGTAGTTTTGATTTGCATTTCCCTGATAGTTAGTGATTTTGAACATCTTTTCATGTGTCTGTTGGCCATCTGTATATCTTCTTTGGAGAAATGTCTGTTCAGGTCTTTTGCCCATTTTTTGATTGGGTTGGTAGTTTTTTTGTTGTTGAGATGCATGAGTTCTTTATATATTTTGGAGATTAACCCCTTATCAGAAGTATGGTTTGCAAATATCTTCTCCCAATTGTTAGGTTGTCTTTTCGTTTTGTTGATGGTTTCCTTTGCTGTGCAGAAGCTTTTTAGTTTGATGTAGTCCCATTTGTTTATTTTTTCTATTGTTTCTCTTGCCCGGTCAGACGTGGTGTTTGAAAAGATGTTGCTAAGACCGATGTCGAAGAGCGTACTGCCTATGTTTACTTCTAGAAGTTTCACAGTTTCACGTCTTACATTCAAGTCTTTAATCCATTTGGAGTTAATTTTTGTGTATGGTGTAAGGTAAGGGTCTACTTTCATTTTTTTGCATGTGGCTATTCAGTTTTCCCAACACCATTTGTTGAAGAGACTTTGTTTTCCCCATTGTATGTTCTTGGCTCCTTTGTCAAAGATTAGCTGTCCATAGATGTGCGGGTTTATTTCTGGGCTTTCGATTCTATTCCATTGATCTGTGTGTCTGTTTTTGTGCCAGTACCATGCTGTTTTGGTTACTATAGCTTTGTAGTATATTTTGAAATCAGGGAGTGTGATACCTCCAGCTTTGTTCTTTTTTCTCAGGATTCCTTTAGCTATTCAGGGTCTTTTGTTGTTCCATACAAATTTTATGATTCTGTGTTCTATTTCTGTCAAAAATGTTGTTGGAACTTTGATAGGGGTTGCATTGAATCTATAGATTGCTTTAGGAAGTATGGACATCTTAACTATGTTAATTCTTCCAATCCAAGAGCCCGGAACATCTTTCCATTTCTTTGTGTCTTCTTCAATTTCTTTCAGAAATATTTTGTAGTTTTTGGTGTACAGATCTTTCACCTCTTTGGTTAAGTTTATTCCTAGGTATTTTATTCTTTTTGTTGCAATTGTAAATGGGATAGTATTCTTAATTTCTCTTTCTGCTACTTCGTTGTTAGTGTACAGAAATGCAACTGATTTTTGTATGTTGATTTCGTATCCTGCAACTTTACCATGTTCGTTTATTACTTCTAAAAGTTTTCTGGTGGGTTCTTTAGGGTTTTCTATATATAAAATCATGTCATCTACAAATAGTGACAGTTTCACTTCTTCCTTTCCAATTTGGATCCAATGGGCTTGAGTTCTTAACATCATTAATACTTTAAAAAACAACTGGATAAAGAGGATTTGGGCTGTATTATAAATAAAAATTCACTTGGAATGGGTATTTCACACTTTCTCAAACAAACTAGTCTGATTTTCCCATAACCTCTGCTGGGTTCTGTTGAGCAAGGGTGTTGTCAGAATTACTTCGTGTAGAACAATGCTGGCAGCTGCCAAGTGCTCAACAGTCGTCAAAAGAACAAATAAGATGCTTATTCGTATTTAAAAATGGATACCAAATAACACAGACCAGATGAAAGTGGCATTTTACTGAACAATAGCACAATAGCATCTGGAATGTTTTCTCCATTTTTGGTAGGCTCACTTTGGGGTGGAGAAAGCTGAGGCTGAAGAAGTGCAGAAAAAAAATCATAGGGTTGTTACAAAGCAATATGTGTTCTGTACTAGTTTGCTTCAAATCTGATGTTCAGCTAATAATTCTGCAGTCTCATGGGGAATGTGCCATTTTTCTTTTTCTTGTTAGGTAATTCTCGGTACTATTCCCAAATGGTAGAGTTATGACATTTTAGATATCTGGCACCCAGTTATTTTTCACCTCTTTCCTGCCTAGGATAGAGCAGTGTTTGACTTGCAAAGGGTTAAACCAACTCATAGACATATTCTGTAGTAATCCTGTAGCACTGAGCTCAGACACAAGAGAGAGGGAGATGTGTCTCCTAGTTTCAGGAAAGAGTGCATAGGACGTCTCACGCAGGGTGAGAGAGGGAAGTATCATCTTTTGTACTTCTTTTATCATCTTTTGTGCATTCCTTTGTACTTTTGTAAATCTCTCAGCCACAAAAGGCCTGAGACAAAAGGACAGGAAAGTTTTGTTTGAGGAGAAAATCTGAAAACTGTTTGGCTCCTGTAGTTAGGCTAAGGAAATGGTCTTGGGCAGTAAGGAATGAGGGATCTGGGGAGTAGAATTCTAAAGAGCAGAAAGAGGCACCAGGAGACTCTGATGACACACATTGTCTTAGGTCTGGTCCACAGAAGCAGCCCCTGCGGGGACTGCATTATGATATTCATCGGCCCTAGCCACCTTGATTCACAATAGGCTGATGAAACAATCTGCTTTTCTGAAAAGCCAAGGTGTGTAGAACTGACTAAAAACAAAAAGGACAGTAAGAAATAAGACTCAGAGAATAGGGATGAAAATGAGAAAGAATGCTGGCCACATAGTGTGGCAATATGGATAATAAGAACTTGAGTTGGGTGATGCACAGCAGACACCACGATGATAATGGGAAACTGGGGTGAGTGAGGCACAGTGGACCCCATGATGATGATGATGGGAACCTGGGTGGGTGCTGCACGGTGGACCCCATGATGATCATGGGAACCTGGGTGGGTGCTGCACAGTGGACACCATGATTATGATGGGCACATGGCTGGGTGATGCACAGCAGACACCATGATGATGATGGGAACCTGGGTGGGTGCTGCACAGTGGACCCCATGATAATGATGGGCACCTGGCTGGGTGATGCACAGTGGACACCATGATGATGATGGGAAACTGGGGTGAGTGAGGCACAGTGGACCCCATGATGATGATGATGGGAACCTGGGTGGGTGATGCACAGCAGACCCCTTGATAGTGATGGGAACCGGGGTGGGTGATGCACAGTAAACCTCCATGATGATGATGGGCACCTGGGTGGGTGATGCACAGCAGACCCCATAATGATGAGGGTCAGATGAAGTCCACAGAAAGTACACAAGCCAGAGAGTATTTTTAATGGAGCATGGGGAGCATGCAGGCATCTGAACTTTAATATTATATTCCTCTTTTTGTATATGGGTGTTGGAGTGTGGGAAGGGATGTGTTGAAGGAATTGGTCCCTTCTGCTGCACTTAAGGATTCTTCATGATACGTTTCACTGACAAGCCATGGCATTTCACCCGTAGGTGCATATGTTCTAGCATGGGGCCCATCTAGACTACATGCTTGAGTATCTGAATTCAGCACTGCACGTTAAAAAACTGAACACCAGCACACTGTAATAGAGAACTGTGGTCTAGTCAGCAGTTCAGGCCATCTCAGAACAGCCATAGGTGAGGATAGGATGTGCATCAGTGAGACCAGGTGGCTTGCCCATCATTAGATGGCCAATTAGTTGGCAGTGAGGAATGAAATTCCAAGTGTCCTTGTTCCAAGTCCAAGATTCTTTCTTCCACACTTCACTTGTTCTTTTTAGCTTCTATTTGTTTGTTTAAGAGGGTTTCTGGCTCCACAAATTGTATGAAATCAATCTACTTCTGAGAGTAACCCTTGTAGTATTTGAGATTTGAGGTAAAATTGTTGTATTCATTTTAGATATAGATATGGATATTATTTTAGATATAGACGATAAGCTGCATGATAGTAAAGACTTTGAGAGTTTTGTTCACTGCTATGCCCCATTGGCTAGAAAAGTACCAGGCACATGGTAGGTGGCTGAAAAAATATTATTTGTCATTCAATGAATATAGAGTTATCTTTCAAAAGATAATACTTTCTGCAAAATTGTATTGATTACTTTCTCATTCCAAATTATTAGCCAAAGCGGATCTTGCAGCTAAAGACATTGCAAACATATGTTAAAATATGTTAAAGAAATGGGCAAATGGAAGGAAAAAAGTCTATTAGTTTTATTCTTCCATGACTTCATAGTGGCTTCTCTAGTTTACTCCAAATATTCTACCCCTGTGCTAAATCCAACTCATTAAAAAAAAAAATCACTCTCTTTGGGCTAAAATGAATGGGACGTATGAACTCCAAAGTGTGTGTACTTTTAAAAAATTTCAAGACACCGAGTCAGAGTTGAAAATTTTCTGGTTACTATATCTCCCAACTTAAATCTATTGTTTGCATTTGTTCATGTTCTTATTTCGATTTGTTATGTACATCATTTCTTCTTTTTGGTATAACTTTTAGCTGTATCAATATGCTACCAAAAATCAAATAAAAAGTTCATTACTTTAGGCCGTGGAATACTAAATGAAACAAATTATCATTTGTCCCTAATAGCTAAAACAGAGATGAAATAGATAGAATTTTACCATTAAAATTGCTCTATTGTACAGTAACTCACTCATTCAACGTTTAGTGCACACCTACCATATGTGTGCGTGTGCCACGCAGTATTCTAGGGTTAAGGATAAAACAGTGTATGAAACTGACAAAAATCCTTGCCATCATGAAACTTATATTCTGGTTGATTGTGTTTCCGTAGCTTTATCAGAGATAGAAAAATATTCAGTGAATTTAATATTTTCTAGAAGAGGGGTCACCAAACTTTTTCTCTAAAAGGCCAGATAATAAATATATTAGGTTTTGTGGGCTATCTTTTGACTCACCCTGAGGTTCAGCAAGTGTTAGAATGCAGAGCAGCCCCTTCTTAACAGCTT
Organism: Diceros bicornis minor; assembly: GCF_020826845.1. NCBI lineage: Eukaryota > Metazoa > Chordata > Mammalia > Perissodactyla > Rhinocerotidae > Diceros > Diceros bicornis. The sequence goes on along the minus strand of NC_080759.1, from coordinate 49,346,696 downwards.
CTCCTGAGAATCAGCTGGCCATGAAGGAAAATGGTTCCTACGCGAGGCCCATCACTCCATGAGCTCATCTCACTTGCCCACACCCCATTCTTTCTAGACTTGTTGACTCCTCCATGTAAAAGGCAAGCCCTTTCAGCCTGACCTTCAAGATACTTCGAGATTTTATATTGCAACAGTCCTCTCCCCCTACCGCAATCGTCTTTTGAATAGAGTCCCTCATTACCTAAATCCAAATTTGTTTTTCATTTGACAGGTTGCTGGCTTAAAAAAGCGGAGATGACAAGACTTTCTCAAACCACAGCTGCAACCTCCACATTTAACTGACATATCAGCGAGTTCTCTGACCCGTGGAAGGGAAGAATTTATGCCAAAGAAACTGGGCCAAACTGCAAATAAGAAATGAAAATATGCCAAAAGCTATGTTCCCTTCAGCTTTATAAATGTTAACTATGTACCTTATTGAGCCTTATGCAACAACCTGTTTGTATACTATTATGGTGCTAGTTAAGTCGCAGCGTAATTTTGAGACCAATCATTTAGAATTTAAAGAAAAAGTAGTTGAATAATTTAAGTGTAGTCATGATGCGCTCTTTTAAAGCCAAAAATCGTTATGGCTGTTCAAATTAGAAATAAAAAAGCCATTGAAGCATCCTACAGGTTTTAATTTTTAAGATAGATGTTGTTAGCTATTATGTAAAACAAAACAACAACAAACCCAAAAAACTCGCTGGGTTCCTCAATAATTTTTAAGAGTGTAAATGGTTCTTGAGGTCAAAAAGTGAGAGAAAACCACTATTGTAGATAAAACTGGGTTGATTTTCCTCAGTCCTATTTAGTTGAATTTTTGATATCACCTCATAAGGAGTCATTGCTTGGTTGGGCTTCAGGAAGGAGCCACTGCCTAGCTGTGCATCCTTCTAGCTCAGGAAGCTGGTTGTCACTTACCTGAAGGATTTTACCAAAGTTCACTTGTTTCTTCCTTTGACTACATCACGTTGACATTGGGGGTAGGGGTGGGGGTTTAGTCTGTTTTTTATTTTTTAATTGTTTTCTTTATTCTTTCTTTTCTAATTTTTGTCTGTTTGTCTTTATTCTTTTATTTTTCTCAATTTTTTCATTTATACTTTTTTATTTCTCATTTTTTCTTCTCTCTCCATTTTATTTCACATTTTTCTTTTTCTTTTTTTTTGTTTTTGTTTTTGTTTTTGCTTAGGAAGATTCCCCCTGAACTAACATCTGTACCAATCTTCCTCTATTTTTCACTATGTGGGCTGCCAGCACAGCATGGCTGCTAACAGAACGGTGTAGGTCTGTGCCCAGGAACTGAACCCGGGCTGCCAAAGTGGAGTGCACTGAACTTAACCACGAGGTCACTGGGGCTGGCCCCTTTTTCTTCTTCTTTATGCCTTTTCTTTTTTAGGTCGTTCTTTTATTTTTTAATTTCTTAACTTTTTGTTTCTTTTCTTTTTTCTCATACTTCATTCCCTCCTTTTCATTCTCATTTTTTCATTTCCTTTATTCTGTTTTCTCATTTTCCTTTCTTAATTTTTCTCATTTTCTCTTTTTTACATAGTTTGATAGAATTGTTTTGGCACTTTTATTTTCGTCTGCTTTTGTGTTTTGAAGTCATTACAAGGATAAGTTCATGAAGTGAACTTCCTTTGAAAGTGATTCTCTTTTGAGGTGATTTGGACCAAGCCTCTTACGAGATTTTCCCATTTTCAGCCCACCCTGGGACACACTGACTCAAGCCCAGTGGTAAGTCCTATGCCTGCGGGGCCGCAACGCAGCCACCTCTGCTGGCGGGCAGCTCCTGACACCATCAGCACAGCTCAACTAGCCAGCATGAAGCTGGCCTCAAACATTCTGACAAGCAAAGGGATAGACATGAAGGTCATTGAGAGAAATAAAAATTATGAAAGCAGTGAATCAGCCCAACATGGTCAAAGTCTTGGAAATGACTGAGACTGAGAGAATACTCCATCTTGTCGCGGAGTACGCCAGTGGAGTAGAGCTGTTTGAGTACCTGGTGCCTCATGGAAGCATGAAACAAAAAGAGACTGGAGTCAAATTCTACCAGATAGGGTCTGCTGTGCAGTACTGGCAGCAGAAATTTATTGTTCAGAGAGACTTAAAGGCAGAAAACCTGCTCTTGGGTGCTGAGGTGAATATCAGGATGGCAGCCTTTGGCTTCAGCAACAAACTCGTCTTTGATAAAAAGCTGGTTTTTTACCACCTTCTGTGGTAGTCCCCCTTTTGCTGCCCCAGAACTCCTGCAGGGTGAAAATGTGGTGGACCTGAGGGCCGGAGCATGGGAGTCCTGCTGTATACACTGGTCAGCAGAGCCATGCCTTTTGATGGACAGAACCTCAAGGAGCTATGGGGGAAGATACTGAGGGCACCATAAAAACCTACACAAGAAATTTCTCCTTCTCAATCCCAGCACGTTAAGGCAAGTCATGAAACTGACAGAGGGATGCGCTTCATGAAGATGATGAATGAAGCCTTATGTGGAGCAACTCCCTGACTACAAGGACCCTTTGTGGACAGAGTTGATGGTGTCCATGTGTTATACATGGGAAGAGATCCAGGACTTGCTGGTGGGTGGGCCAGAAAAATAAGATAACAGTTACCTGTCTGCTCCTGGGCTTTAAGAGCTTGAAGCTGAAGAGCAACATCATTATCTTGAAGCCCGTCTTCAGCTGGGCTGACCAATAGCATTTTCCCCATCCTACAAAGTTCATCACAGCATGTCTGCCAACCTCAAGCAGCAGCACTTCAGCGCTCACGCTGCCCTGCCATTCCCATAAGCTCTGCTCTAAGAAGACTCAGAGTGACGGCACAGAAAGTGAACAGCCTGAAGAGGACCAGAGTCAGGGTGAAAAAATGCCTTCCTCCTGGAGAGGAGGATCACCTCTGTCCCCTCCACAAACACTGTCCTCTCAACCAACACAAATCAAAGCAGGAATTCCCCACTGTGGAGAACTGCTCTTACAAACCTGCCTTGGCCAGGCATCCACCCAGAATAGCCAAGACAGCCTAACCATGCCGGGGACCTCTGTCTGTACACCTTCTCCTTGTGCTGCTGTATCCTGCAGGCCTCCCCTCAGCAGAAATCTATGTGGGCTGTGGTGCACTGCAATTAGGCCTTTGGATCCCCCCAAGGGAAAGTGGCTGAGAGGTGCCACAGCCCAGCATGACCTTCAAGTGAGTCTCTGTCTCTTCCCACGATCCTCAACATCAGGACAGTCATGGAGTCTCAGCTGAACGAATTTCCTCCTCATCCCAGTTGCAACATCTTCCATACTGGATAACTCTGGCAAGTGTGGAACCAACAGAATTTTCTCTAAGGCATGACCCTGTCCTCTCCCTCTGCCGACAGTCAGGGCCAGCTGGAGGCACCGGGGGGTATCTCTGGCAAGGCCACCTTTAAGTTTGCCTACAACAATCTGTCTTTTAGGTATGCTAGAAGGAACCTGGATGAACCTGAAAGCAAAGACCCAGTGGAGATGCCCAGGCCTCCTGTGGTGGACAGCAGAGGAGATGATGAAGAAAAGGAGGCTATATTCACTATGCTTCCCATGGAAGTGGAAGACCATTCACTCCATGGAGCCCAAGGGGATGATGTTGGAGGTCCATGAGTTCTGGACACCAGCGTGTGTGGCCGCTTGGTGTGGAGGTCTCTCAGGGGACATTGGGCACCTCCCTGGCCTTGGAAATCATTGCCTCCAAACTAACCAACTAGCTGAAGCTTAACAGGCTGCCAGGAGCCAGGGGAGGAGAGGGAGCCAGGCGCCTTGGCCCCACCTGGATGAGACTGCAGAGACTGGTTTGAACCTGGTGTCACTGTTGCTGGCCCTTCTCCTCTCCCTGGCCCTTCTCTGATTTTTCTTCTGTGTTGTGAGGCGCAGGAGATAGGTTTTTCCCACATCTGGAAATTCCCTCTTCCTCTTCTCCTGAGAGGAGGCACAGGAAAGGGAGGGAGGGGTCAGCGCTCCCCCTTGGTGCTCTGGTTGCAAGGAGTATGTCACCTAAACTAAGACTTTGTTTATTACCAAAATGAAGAAAAAAAAGGAAACAGTCCCCTGGGCCACCCTTCCTCTCTGCCCATTGGGACAGTCAAGTCTGGGTCTGTGGGTTTCTCAGGAGGGTGGCTGGGACTACAACATTCTCAGACAAGGGCAGTGAGTTCCGCATCAGTGCCTTGACCAAGTCCACTTCAGGTTCCTACCCTCTCGTCCCCTCCTCCCTTCCAGGCCAACCATGACAGGCGGCCTTCAGGAGCTTGAGGCCTGGGCAATTGGGGCTGGGAGCAGTGGGGCTGCTCTGGGTTGCCGAGGTGAGGGTGGGGTCACTGCCATTCCTCCTTCCCCAGAACTGGACATTCTTTTCCACAAGCTGCTGTGAGACATCTGTTCCCTTCCTCAAAAGTGGGTGCCATCTCTCCCCGTACCCCACTCCTGAGTAGAAGGAGGTGACTGGGAGTAGGGAGGGGACTACAGGACAGGGTCAGCTGTCTCCCTCGTGACAGGGACCCTTGGGAAGCACTCTTCTGCTACACACACTGTTTCTCCTCCCACTGCTTCCCCTTGATCAGTCATCGGCACTAATCTGGGCACCAGCTAATTCTACAGAGGTGACTTCCCCCAACTCCCCACCCTCCTCTCTCATCTCTCGGCCTTGCCTTCTTTTCCTGGCACTGTTGCCCCTCCACAGGGTGGGGACAGACAGAGCCAAGTGGCTCCAGCTGGCTCACCCCCATGGCCATGTGGAAGTGGGTGGGAACTTGGCTGGGGACTGCATAGCATCTCTCCATTTACTTCTATGGTATTTCTTTTCTTGAGAAACTGCTAGAGGGAGTTGTACACGAGATGGCCTCACTCTCACATGAGTTGTGCATTTTTTAGTCATGGGCTTTGTTTTTTATTTTATTACTTCATTCTTTGGATTTACGATGATCCCCCCTCCCCCACCTACTCATCACCTTCACTCCCAGCTCAGGCTCAGCTGCAAGTCTAGCCTCTGGGTCTCAAGAAGGTGTCTGTGGTCTCTAGCCTCAGACCCTCTCTCCTCTCTGCCCCCTCTCCCTCAACTCACGAAACAGCCTGGTGATCCAAGGGTGTACAAGAGGGCTTGGCTGTGCAAGGCAAGGAAGTCCACTGCCCCCTCCCAACCTCTCAGCTCCTGCACTCAGTTTCTCCTCTAGATCAAACAAGTAATAAAGAGAATGTTAGGGGGGGAGCTATCCATGATGCTGTATGGATTTCAGGGAGGCAAGAGGATGAATAGCAAAGCCAGCTAGAAGCTAGGTACAGTCCAGGGACAATGAGGTGGCATGAATTAGAATACCCAAGAAACAGTTAAGAGGGATCTTGGAAGTTGAGCCAACAAGACTTTCTGGATGTGGAGAGTATTAGAGAGGGAAGCGTCCAGATGACCTCCTAGGTAGCTGGCTGAGGCAACTGGGGAGATGAGAGAGACCTGGAGAGGCATAGATTTATGAAGGAAAACCAACATTCAGTTTAGGACATGCTAAAACTGAGCTTTTGGACACTAAGTTAACATTTGGACATGTGACATTGCATGTTGGGGGAGAGGTCAGGGCTGAAGAGCTGAAGATAACATTGGGAGGCTTCAGCAAGTGAATATTATTTAAAGTCCTGGTGATTGAGGCCATTACCTAATCAGAGAGAGTAGAGAGAAGGGAGGAAAGAGTCTAGACTGATTCCTGAGGAATCTTAGCATTTGACATTAAGGAAAAGAACAAGGAGGCTGGAAGTGATTGACCAGAAAGGCAGGAAGAAAATGAGTTGTGTGGTGTCAATAGAGTCTGGCTTTGAAGGGAGCAGAGAAAGGGCTCGAGGGATCAGAGGATCAGTTCAAGAGAGGTGCTTGTGCAGAAGGGGGCACACGCGGGGGGATTGGCCTTTGAAGCGGGGAGAGGGCCTCCCATTGTTTTGCTAGGAGGGAGAAAGGGGATTCGTCGAGATCAGGGGTCAGCAAACCTATAAAGGGCCAGAGAGTAAATACGTTAGCCTTTTCACGCCATATGGTCTCTACTGCAAGTACTCAACACCCCATTACAGCAGAGAGCAGCCGTAGACAATAAGTAAACAAATGAGTGTGGCTACGTTCCAAAAAGACTTCCTTTACGGACACTGAAATTTGAATTTCGTGTAATTTACACATGCTATGAAATATGATTCATCTTTTCATTTTTAGTTATCTTAAAATGTAAAAAATATCCTAAGCTGGTGGCCCATACAAAAACAAGTGGGAGACGAGATTTGGCTCATGGGCCATTTTTGCTGATCCCTGGTCTAGATTCTGGAAGAAAGGTGGAATGTTTATTAAAGGTGTGTGTAGGGGGGAGGGGGAGCTGGGGGTCCTGTTCACAGAACTCGGTTCTTTCAGTGAAGTGTAAAGCTAAGGCTTCAGCTGAAATTGGGGTAAGGATGAATTGGCAAAGGCAGAGAATTCTCGTGGAGGAGACGAGGAAGCTGGTTTACGGGAAAAACACAGCAGCATGTAATGTAGAGCAGGGTGGAAATCCAACAGAGGCGTGACGGTGTCGACCACGAGCAGGCTTCCTGGAGGCCCCACGCGGAAGCTGGGTCTTAATGATCAGAGATTGTTAATTCATTTAAAAGTGGGAAGCAGTATTAAAGTGCCAAAGAGACAAAGAAGCGATGACATGCCACAACATGAGCGTTTTCAAGTGACAATAATCACATTCCATAATTTCTATTTTAAGGGAATTGCGTTTTAATAATATTAAAACAGAGACTGACTGGAGTGTAAATGTCCAAACTCCCCAAACAGGCCAGTGGGCTGTAATGCACACACATCTGGTCAGCATCTGGAGTGCACACAGGACAAAATCCATCAGATTTGCTCTGCGTGTTCAACTTGGGTGCAGCCAGAGTAGTTCATGCTCATTTCAGGTTCAGGCAAATTTGGTCAATTTGGCAAAAGGGTATATAAAGCCTTAAAAGCACCTCCCATTGATAGTTTTTGTGGAGCCTCGTGTGAGCTCCAGGAGTATGATTCCACCCTAAAATCGGCTCAGCCTTCATTTTTTTCTGGAATGGTGCAAGAAAAGTAAGTTGAACTTCGAACAAGTAGAGTTAAAATTTTAGTGATTCACAATACTGTTTTTTTCCTCTTTTCTTTCAAAAATTTTTTATTTTTAATTGTGGAAAAATATGCATAATATAAAATTTGCCATCTTAATTTTTTTAAAAGGCTGTATTTATTTTTTGAGTAGCTTTAGGTTCACAGAAAAATTGAGAGGGAGGTACAGAGATTTTCCATACACTCCTGCCCCACACATGCATAGACTCCCCCATTATCAACATCCCCACCACGGTGGTACATTTGTTACAACTGATGACCCTACACTGACACATCATCATCACCCAAAGTCCATAGTTTACATTAGAGTTCACTCTTGGTGTTGTACTTTCTATAGGTTTGGACAAATGTATAATGACATGTATTAATCATTATAGTATCATACAGAGTAGTTTTGAAAATTTTAGTAATATATTTTATTTAATCCAGTGTATCTAAAAGATATTATTTCAACATACACTCAATATAAAAATATTTTACATTCCTTTTGTACTATGTCTTTAAACTCTAATGTGTAGAGTTTAGATCTTTACACTGACCGTCCATCCATAAGGACACTACATTTTCATTGGAAATACTTTGTCTGTGTTTTAGGTATAAAATCTGTAGTTGAAAAAGATTCACATACCCAAGTTGTTCCAAATACACTTAAAACAGGTGTTTAAAACATTTAAAGTTTTCTAACAACTGAATTGACTATCAGGTTTTAAATGAAAATGAAAAAAATTAAAAATTTTCTTCCTCAGTCACTCTAGCCACATTTCAAGTGCTTACTAGCAAGCTGTGGCTAGTGGCTACCATATTGGAGAGGACAGCTCTAAAGTGGTCTTCTCCCAGAGTTACTTTTGACATTCATTAAAAAAAAAGTATATAGATTTTAGTCTTATTTCTCATTTTGAATATAATTAATATTTCCTATTTTTATCTTGATTGGTTTCAAATTCTGTTATTCTATCCAATTTCCCTTTTTCCCAAGATACGTCTGCTGATTTGGTTCATCTAGAGTCCTCATTTAGTTTGTGGCACCATAATAGTTCAATATAATGAGATTAGTTCAGGGATATGGCCTTCTCTTGAACCTCCATTTCTATCGTATTATCCAAATCCCGCTTCCCTCTATTTTTTTAAAAAGACTATTTTTTAGAGCAGTTTTAGGGTCACAACAAAATTGAGATGAAGGCAATTCCCATATACCTCCTGCCCCCTCACCAGCACAGCCTCTCCCATTATCGACATCCTCAACCAGAGTGAGATATTTGTTACAACTGATGAACCTACGTTGATACATCATAGTCACACAAAGTCCATAGTTTACTGTGGGTTCACTCTTAGTTTTTTACATTCTATGGATTTGGACAAATGTATAATGACATGTGTCCATCCTTATAGCATCATAAAAAGTATTTTCACTGCCCTAACAATCCTCTGTGCTCTGCCTATTCATTCCTCTATCCTCCCCTGCTTTTTATTTATATTTCCATTTCATAATGCCTGTAATTATTTTAGGCCATAAGATACCTTTTGAAAACATCATCCAACTGAGTTTATTTGAGGTTATAAAAGAAATGCAATCTAAACACACCTTCAGGAAGATATGAAGATTTTTTAGATGGCATGCGTGTTTTGCAATACAAAAGGAAACTGAATCATTCAGGGAGAGATAAGAGTTTAGAATGGTTCTTGCCATGTACCTCATATCAAAATACATCCTGACTTGTGTGTTTTCCTTAGAGTAAGATCTATTATTATCTCATTTCTATAATAAACTGGATTTCAGTCTTTTTTTTTTTTTAACAGATAGAGCTGCTAATAGCCTTAGGCTCGTAGAATTCCCACTCCAAAATGTTTATAATAAATCAATTAAAAAGATAGTCATGTTCATTCCTTTGCTGAGAGTGTAGATACTGGGTGCCTTTGAGTAGCTGATGTTAACGGGTTGGATGTAGCTGGGCAGGTCAGAGTTCCTGGGATTAGAAGGAAGCAGTGACTGGTAACTTGAGTTAGTCTCCAGAAATATACACACTGTCACTTTAGACCGCTTTACCAATCGTTTGAACAAAAAAGGAGAGAAGATCTTTCACCTTTCTTTAAACTTTGTTTTAGCTATATTGAATACTAAAACAAATTAAAACAAATAAAGGAAATTAAAATAAAGACACTGGATTTCCATGAGTACAGATGATGAAGCTGAATTCAAAGAGCTTCGTTTACCTTCCCCAGGCGTCCTTAGAGGATTTGGGTCACACGGGATGAAGATGGGAATTCTTATTTCCTAAACTGGTCTCAGACCTCTAGACAGATGGCTTCCCAGTGAGCAAACCCAACAGGATTTTGACAAATGTCTTTGTTTTATGTTTTCTGAACACAGAAACATTAGACTAGCTTTGTGCTCGTTTTTATTTTTGGCAAAGAGAAGTGGTTTGGCCAAAGCATTGGCATGTTCTTAGGTATAGGATTTGCCTTTTAGCCCACGCTAAATAAAGTCAGACAATTATGGTTTTGGGGTTCTCTTCCAGGAGACAAATCACTATTTTTTTAAAGGTAACATGTAGGCTCTAGTTATTAAAAGATTTGTTCAAGAACATTCGTGTTCCATAACCTCATGTCAGAAAAATCCAAGCAGTAAGACATCTAAAAAGTGGGTGTTTTTTTTTTTGCATTTTTTCTCTTTCCCTTGTTAGCACTTCATAAAAAGTGACAAATCAAATATCCTTTGGCCTTCTTGCATTTAGTTCAAACTCTGCCTTACAGTGGTTTTTCTCTTTAGATGAGCTCTCATTTATACTTTCTACTTCTCTGTATTTAAGAGTATTTGAAACCTACTTTCATTGTGAGACACAATATCAGTCTTCAAAAATAAAAAGAGAACTGAATGATTTTTCACAAATATAGTACATAAGGCCAAAGAGTCACAACAGTTTTCTTGTTTTTTTCCTACACATTGCACATAAATACCGATGCTATATATTTCCTTGATTTGGCAAACATGATGCCAAGGAAACATTAACTTTCACTTTAAGGGCCAATAAACTAAATTTGGCAGGAAATAAGGTTTTACTTTTATAAAAACCCATTGGGATCAAAGACATAGCTTAAGGCTATCTTGAAAGTAGTATTTTCGTGTGTGTGTTTAGGGGTATGAATGGCTGAAATGTAAAAGGGGAGATGACGATGAAATGCCCTTACAGGTTTTTACTTCTACATTTGAAGTATATTTCATCAGAACTGAAATAATTTCTTCATATTAAATGTAGAATGATCTGTTTTTATACATAATTGGATATGCTATGGGATTCTTAGTGGTTTGGACCAGATGAGAAATACAATTAAACTTTCACTTGGGTGGGGGAGATTTTTGTTTGTGATAAGAGAGAGGGCAAATGGAAGTCATACTATTTTACTTATAATAAATCAGTCAGAAAATTATAGAAGGATTATAACTTTCTCCAAATACAAAGATTGCAGCAATTCTTTGCTGTTTTCACGCAATTCAAAGCCAACTCCCATAGAGGCAACATTGCATAAGAAGATGAAATATTTTATACCAAAAGAAAAACACTTTGAGTGTTTCCATATTTTGTTGCTATAGGACACTTTTTCTTTTTCTTTTAAAGAAAGGCTGTTTTTCTTGGTTGTTCAGCCAAACTTCCCACCAAGCACATCTAGCATTAACGATGAAAAATAGTTTTTTTGAAACTGAAAGTTTTAGCTGAGCTGGATATTATGAATTTTTGATAACACAGTCCCAATAAGGACGGCCGTGTTGTTTTTTTCAGATAATTTCTCACTTTCATGTTTCTATTGGCAGCCCGAGGTCCAGCCGGGCTGTTCCTGTGAAGCACGGCAGGGGCTGAGAAGAAACACGGGCTTTAACATTCTTTGGGAGATTCCCTGGTGTTGGGAATTCTTTAGGCAATGATATTACAATCCTGACTTTTGAACTATGCATCTGGCAAAGGATTTTCAATTCTTTTCTCAACCAGAGAAACTCAAGATAATGGTAGAAACTATAGCAATGCTGGAGAGGATGGAAAAGAATGATAATAGTGTTTTAATTTTAGGAAGAGCTTGTATTTGAGCTTTACTCTCTTCAAAGCATATAGAAAAAAATAGCCCCACTGTCCTTTTTGTTTAAATTAAAGAATAAAAATAGTTCTTATTCACTACTGTTGATACCACTACTCCTAGAAAACAGTCCCTAGAAAAAGCAGAAATCTTTTAAAAACAGCATTATATTGAAGTTTGCAATGTTATTCAAATAAGAAAAACACTGGTTCAAACTTTACAAATTTACAAATGATTTGGTTAATCAATTTAATACTTTATCAATAAAACAAATAAATGTTGGGGCAGGCCTGGTGGGGTAGCAGTTAAGTTCGCGCATTCTGCTTTGGTGGCCTGAGGTTTGCGGGTTCGGCTCCTGGGCGTGGAGTTACTCGCTGCTCATCAAGCCAGGCTGAGATGGTGTCCCATATAGATGAGCTATAACTCTACAACTGTGATATACAGCTATGTACTGGGGCTTTGCGGAGAAAAAAGAAAAAGAGGAAGATTGGCAACAGATGTTAGCACAGGGCCAATCTTCTTCTTCAAAAATAAATAAATGAATAAATGTAAGTTCCTTGAAAGGAAGCACTTTACTTTATTTACTGATGTAACATTGAGGCTTGAAACAGTGTCTGACACGTGGAAAGCTTTCAATAAATATTTTTGTGTATAAACAAATAAATCAATATTGAGATTGGCCTTGCATAAAAAGGAGAGATTCACAGGCCTCCAACTACTTTTTTTTTTGGATTATTATCTTAGTCTTAATGTAGCTATAACATTTAATTTGCTATTATTGTTATATTTTATTCAGTAGATGACCTTTTCTTTCTGTTCTTCTTTTTTCACCATTTTTCTGTTCTGCTTTGATGTTATGTGATGATTTTTCCCCAGGCCATACCAATGCTCACAATGGACAGGAATCTTTGACTTGCTTAAGCCAGTTCCTGCTATTATTATTTTTTTTCTGTCTAGTTTCTCATCAAGCAATGACTTTTCTCTGTCAAGGCTGCTTTTCTGAGACATTTTTATATTTCTCAATTTGTTGTCATCTTCACTTTAATCCACTTTCTTTTATTTATTTTGTGTGTGTGTGTGTGAGGAAGATTAGCCCTGAGCTAAACATCTGTTGCCAATTCTCCTTTTGCTAAGGAAGATTGGTCCTGGGGTAACATCTGTGCCCATCTTCCTTTACGTTATACAGGATGCTGCCACAGCATGGCTCGACAAGCAGTGCATTGGTCCGTGCCCAGGATCCGAACCTGCGAACCCTGGGCCTCCTAAGTGGGGCAGGCGAACTTAACAGCTACGCCATCAGGCCGGCCCCTTAATCCGCTGTCTTATTTCTGGTAATTTTGTTTTCCACTTTTTTTCCATTTTCCTCCAATTCTCACTAGCAGAAATAAATATCATTAATATCCAATCTTGTTACCTTTGTTTTTGGGTAAATGTGAGAATTTCTCCATGAGTTAAAAAAAGCACCTTCTTCCTTTTCCTTTTAATTTAAGTAGTAATTGATTTTGCACATCACAAATAGTTCAAGCTCTTTTGGACATTTTTTGTTCAATTTGCAAATGTTTGTGCTACTCTTTGTGACTGTCTTCTTATTCAGTATTTCTTTTTATACAAAAGCTTTATTGAAATATAATTTATATAACAAAATCTGAATGTATTTAAACTGTACACTTTGATGAGTTTTGAAATACAATCAAGAAAATAAACATATCCATCACCCTTAAAGTTTTCTGATGACCTTCTGCAATTTCTTTGTTGGGCCCCTTCCAACACCTTCAATCTTGTCCCCGGGTAACCACTGAGCTGCTTTCTGTCGCTACAGATTAGTTTGCATTTACTAGAATTTTATATAAATGGAATAATACAGTCTGCACTATCAATGGGAAATCTTCTCCCTAAAGTATCTCATACTCGACACTCACAAACCAAAATTCATTATCTTGCCTCTCCATATGTCAGCCTCCCAGCGTGTTTTCTCTTTCCCTTAATAAAACTCTTTTACCCAAGATCAAAACTGGGGTTGTCCTGACAGTTTCTTTCTCTTTCGTCTAGATATCCGTTTTCCACAGTTGCCAACTCTGCTTCTGAAATGTCATTTTCCTGTCTCTACATTTCTGTTTCCATTGCTCTACCTCTGATCCTCATCATTATTTTCCTGGATTTTGGCAGTATCTTCACAATTGTTCTCTATGCCTCCACTATTTCTTTTTCCTCTACAGTCCATCCCATGCTACCACCACTTATTGAGAATTTATAATATCAAGACAGTACAAGAAATTTGTTTAATTCTTCACTGTGTCCTTTCATAGCATAATTTTCCTTTTTGTCATAACATTCATTGCAATTTATAATTTTTCATTATTCATAATTATTTGATCTGTTTCTCTGACTACATTGCAAGCCTGATGAAGTCATGAATCATGATTGTTTGTTATTATCATTTATCTCTCCTCAATGTCTACCACAGCATCCGTTACATAGCAGGTGTTCAATAAATATTTGTTGAATAAATGTGTAATATATAAGTCTATCTTAAGATTTTTTAAAATAGCTCCATTACCTACAGTAGAATTTTCATACCTATTACACATAATGCTTTCAGGAAATTGGACTTGACAACTTTTCTAGATTCAATTCTGTTCACCCTTCCTATTCTCATGCCCTTTCCCTATGCAGTTTTCCAAATTTGCCTATCTTTTGTTGCTGCCATTTTCTGGAATGCCATTCCCTCCTATTTTTCCGGCAAATGTTTGCTTTTTCTTTAAACCAGCCTCCAGTGTTACAACTTATTCTAAGCTTTTCTGGCCCAACCTTGCATAATTAATCACTTTTCCTGTATTCTTCTGTCAGCTGGCCATATTCACTTATCCATATCTACACAACAAACCACCCCTAATCTTAGTGGTCTGAACAGTAAGAATTTAGTCATCTCTCATGGTTCTTTGGGTTGACGGAGCTCAGTGGGGTGGTTCTTCCACCCCACATGATGCTGACTGGCACTGCAAGAAGCTAGGAGCTTGACCAGTCTGGAATATCCAAGATGGCTCACTCAGAAGGCTGGCAGATGGTGCTTGCTTTCACTTGGAAGTTCAGATGAGGGTGTCAATGGAGAGCTTTGATCATCCATTGTGTGTGCTCTCCATGAAGACTGGGCTTCTCAGAACATGGAGACTGGGTTCCAAGAGAGTGTGTTCAACTGGTAAATGATAAAGATGAAAATGTCTTAAGATTCAGCCTTAGAAGTTATAGAGCTTTACTTTCACCACATTCTATTGGTCAATGTAAGTCTCAGGGCTGTCCCAGACCCAATGTGGTGAAGACTACACCAGAGTATGAATACCTGATGATCTAATTCATTAGGGTCCATCATTGTGGATTTTATGTGCTTGTTCTCCCTTGTTAAATTATGAGATATTTGATTGCAAGTCATTGTGTCTTATCTTTGTTTACACACCGGCTAATATAGTGCCTGAAATAATCAATGTTTGATGAATACTAGTAGAATTTAATGGCCTTTCCTCTTCCTTCTTTCCCTACTTATCATCAGTTGTGGACATTCCCGGGGTTGATTTTGGCCTTGCTTTTCTCTCTCTCTTTTTTTCCAACTTCAGCTGTGACTCCTATGTTTATTATTCACATCCCTGTCACACAACATTACACATTTTCCTCCACTCCAGAACAAGGCCCCTCCTCCAGCTGCCATATGGAATCACTGGCACCAATAAACTTTCAATCCTTTGAAAGCAACATCATGGAGTTACTCCTATTTTTTTGCCCTCTTTCATTGCTATTCCTCCTTAAGATTGTTATGCTAAGCGAAATAAGTCAGAGGGAGAAGGTCAAATATCGTATGATCTCACTCACAAGCAGAAGATAAAAACAACAACAAACAAACACATAGAGACAGAGACTGAATTGGTGTTTACCAAAGGGGAGGAGGGGAGGGGGGAGGAGGGGAGGGAGGAGAGCAAAAGGGACGATTAGGCACATGTGTGAGGTGATGGATTGTAGTTAGTATTTGAGTGGTAAATGTGACGTAATCAATGCAGAAATAGAAGCATAATGATGTATGCCTGAAATTTATACAATATTACAAACCAATGTTACTGCAATAAAAAAATAAATTAAAAAAAGAAAAAGATTGTCATGTTGTCCTTTGATGTCATTAACCTGTTCTCATTTCTCTTATCCTAGCCCAATCAATCATCACTGAACACCTAGAACAGAAGCTTCTGGATTCTTCTCTATGCCCCTTTCCCATCCAACCTAAACAAATACGCTTTCCCGAAAAGTCTCTTGGAAACACTAGCCTCATCAAAGTCTCTCTCCTGCCACACCCCCTCAGATCAGAACATGCCAAAGGCAACTAGTTGCCTACCAGTAATCTTCAAGTGCCTTGGAGTAGCATTCAATATTCTTTAGAATCTGTCTCTGCTCCACCTGGCCAGTCTCATCCTCTGCCTTATCAGGAATCCCAGACAGGATCCACCTTTCCGTGATTCCTGAACTCTCCATGATCATTATGGGCTCAAACTTGGGCTTTTCCCAAGGATTAGAATGTAGTGTTTTCTTGGAATGCCTGCAAGTTTTCTTTGAACACTGGAATGTTAATAGGACATTTTAGGAGAAAGATATGGAGCTGTAGTTAGAAGATTTGGGAAAATATTTGATTAAATAAAATTAAATAGTTTTAATGATTGTGAGAATTCTTAGTGATTTTGATATGTTTATATGCGTTGTGTGTCTCCATGGAGGAAATTGAGTGTGCACCATTTTCCAAATTTTATTCAACATAGAACCCTGTTAGGAACACACTGAATAACTTGAAATTCATAAAACATGCCTGGGAAACTGCTGCACCAGTATATACTGATTCCAACTTTTTAAAATGTTTGTAGCACTTACTACCTCTATGGCTAATTTGGGTACTTATTTATACATTTTTTTTCCTTTTGCATCTTTTTTTATTACCTAGCACAGTGCTGTTATATAGAAAGTGTAAAATAAATACTTGCTACATGAATGACTAAACTTTCCATTTCATTGACGAAAAAATTGGGAAACTTTGAGACTTGACCAAAGTTTCCTGACTCCTACTTGAGTATACTAAAGCACTTCCTTGCTAACTGGCTACCCAGAATTAAAGTTTTTACTGTTGAATCCCAATTTTGTGAGCCCTCTGGAATTTGGGTACATACTAATTTATCTTAAAATACCATAAAAAGGACCAGTTCATATAGCAGTCAGAGGAAGATTATTTAGACAATGCTTTCATTTTTCTCTGGAAATTCAAGCAATTTCCACCAGGATA
Source organism: Diceros bicornis minor (assembly GCF_020826845.1). Lineage (NCBI taxonomy): Eukaryota > Metazoa > Chordata > Mammalia > Perissodactyla > Rhinocerotidae > Diceros > Diceros bicornis. Next base: position 49,330,189 of record NC_080759.1, on the reverse strand, counting down.
GTCTTATTATATCCTCTAATTTACTTGAAATTACAGAACGTCACAGAAATGTGGAACTATGAGTTGGTATATTTGCAAGGAGACAGAAATAAGAAAGGAAGTGACAAGTTTTTTTGGCTACTTAAAAAAATCTATTTCATCTTTCAAATTTAGTTGTAAATTTTATGCTCCATAACACAAAAATAAATAAACAAATTAACAACATTATATAGAGACTCTTTTCTTGGTCAAGTAATATTTATTCAACTATTTATTGAAGAATCATTACTTCTCAGGATCCGTGGTAAGTGATGTGGTTTATCTTATTACCGCCATGAATAAGATAAAGGCACCATTGAGTATATAATCATGATAATGATAGATACTAAAAAGGAAAAGTACAGGTTTCTAAGCATGCATATAACAGCAAGACCCTTACTTGGTCTTGGGAACATAGAATGATTCTCTAAAGAAGGTCCATTTAGAATGATACTTGAAGGACAAGTTAAGACTTAGCCAGAGAAAAATGGTGGGAAACTAGGAGAAGGCCTTGATGTGGGAAGGATCTTGGAGAGTCTGAGAAACTAAAATACAGCTGAAGGATATCAGGCAAAGAAGTGGTAGCAAGGGCCAGCAGATGGGCCAACAAATGATATCAATAGCTAATCTCACCCTTTCCTTTTTTTTTCCCATCACTTTCCCAGAGTAAAGAGAGTTTATATTTTTCTTTTAAAGTCCTTTATGAAGAGCTTTGTTGAAAAGCACACAGATAAATACAGTAAACCATTCTGAAGCTTACTGCCAACTTTTTAGAAACTTGGAGTTATAAAACAAAGGTTCTGAACTTGTGAGGGTACAAAAGTTTCCTTAGCATTTGAGCATGATCGTCAAGTCAACTTGGATGCCTGGCTCAGGGCCAATAGGAAAGATTCCTGTCTGGCCAAGGTAACATTTCCCTCATAATTGCAGCGAGATGAAGTAGCTTTCATTTTCTGCCTAAAATTATTTTCAGTGTTGTTCTGCACTGTTGAAATGGTGCATGTCCTTCACCCCGAATTGGAAGCTTATGAGTGCTGGGTGGAGTCCAGAGGCCCCAGGCACTGCGAGTCCTGTGGGATTCAAGTCAGTGTGATGAAATGAATAAAGTGAGTCACAATAAAGGATGTCATTTAAAAGAAAATGCAGAAATATTCAAACTAAATAAAATCTAATTTGAAGCTTCTGATAGATACCTTGGAAAATTCAGTTTTAGAGATGATATTTTTAAAAGATTATCTTAAAAGCATTACCCATGACTTGAATATCTTTAAAAATAATGATAGAGAAATTAACCAAGGGCCTAAAATTTTAATAATTTTCGTTAGCTCATCATCTTAAAATATGTAAAAAAAAAATAAAGATTAACAAGAGAGAGTTGTGTGTTGAAGAGTTCCTGTAATAAGAGAGAGAATCCTAAATTCCTGCCTTCTTTTTTCCCTTTCTCCCTCCCTCCTTTCTTCTCTCCTTTTTATCTATACCACCTCATTCCAGAATTTATTCATGAAGGCTTATAAAGCCACATTTGGTAAAGTAGTTGAGGAAACTGGAGGAACGGGAGAAAAAGTAAGGAGAAAAAATAAAAGCAAGGGCCACACTAACACCTTCCCCCATCACACTCTGTACTTGGCTTGAAGTTTCCTAGCACCCAATACAACAGCCTTAAGACAGAAATAAACCAAATGTTGGTTGGAGAGCCAGAGCTCAGAGAAAGTTCTCCATTGGGTGGTTGGTAAGACTAATGGCGAAAAGGGGTTCATAAAGAAACATGTGAGCTATGGTAAAATGTTCAACAACATCACTATAACAGATGCAATAATAAATTTTGTTGATCTATTTTGAGTCATAGTTCCTGATGTCCAGAATGGCATGATGCTGAAATACAGTTCAGTGGGCTAGAGGGGACTGCTCCAGGTCTGCAATCTTCTGATGCTCAAGCATAGACAAAGGACCAAATTTAGTCCCTTTTTAGCATTTCAAGGGATAGATGGATGGACACGCAACCTCCCCATTGCCTTTACAAAGACTGGAAAACTATCAGGGAAAAAGAAGTCCTTATAGATCATTAAATGTAAAGATACATAGATAGATAGGTGTATAGATAAACGTAAAGGAAAATGAAAATTGAAATAATAAGAGCAAAATCATAAGAAGAAGCCATTACAGTGTTAGGAGGATTTGTCTTATAACTCAAAGAAGAAAGGAAGAGAAATAACTAGAAGGAAGTCAGTGGTTCAAGTCCTCAGTAGAGTGGTACCACTGCACAGCCAAGTCACTAGCAGCTGAGAGTGACACAGACAGAAGGTGTTACAGGGAACATTTCCTTGTGGCCTTAGCCAGATGAACAGCTACCTTTTAGGGTCCTCTCACAGAGGAGACCCCACCTTGATCGAAGAGATGGCTCTGTAGTCAGTGTCCCACCTACTGAAATGGATGGAATGGTCTTTTAGTCTCGCCCACACTCAACAACTTCCAGATCTCAGTAAATGAGATGCAGCACAATGTGGTAAGTTCCATGCAAGTGTTGTGGGCACAATGCTAGAGAAGTACTGGAAAGAATTTATTATTGGTCAGTTTCTAGGTTGGTTCAATAGTTTCAGAAAAGTATTAGGTACTAGTGTTTATTAGAGAAAAAATAGATATAGGTTTGTTTTCAAGTTTAACTAATCCATAAAAATCTTTTAATGTTTCTGTTTGCTTTGCAATTTGAAAAATAATCCTTTGCTCTCATATGTAGTGTTAAGGTCTTAGTATTTTCACAGATGCATTTCAGAGGGTCTCTGTGGACAAATAAGACCTTCACCTAAAAGGTATGATCATAACTATGTTGATGGAAAATGAGAAAGAAGAGTAATATAAGAATTTATATTCTTAAAAAATGCCATAAATGTATAATATTTAAGAGCCCTCAAAATGTCAAACAGATTGTCACCAACAACCTAGAAATCCAGCTATATGCAGTGCAGCGTACTCGTACAGCTATTACAGAGCATTGTGAGGACCCGTGCATACACGCCAAGGTTTCCACCTCACTACAGGTTATTTTAGTACAGGAAGTAGTGCACAAAAGTGCCATATGACAGATATCTATCATCATTGGAGACTGCCGTAGACTAAATGTTTGTGTCCCCCCAAATTCATATGATGAAACCTAACCCCCAATGTGATGGTATTTGGAAATGGGGCCTTTGGGAGGTGATTAGGACATGAAGATGGAGCCCTAAAAAATGAGACCCCAGAGAGCTCCCTGGCCCCTCTGTCAAGTGAGGGTACAGTGAGAAGACTACTATCTGTGAACCAGGAAGTAGATCCCCACCAGACACCAATTCTGCCTACATCTTGACCTTGGACTTCCCACCCTCCAGAATAGTGAAAAATAAATTTCTGTGGTTTATAGTCTATTCACTCTACAGTATTTTTGTGATAGCAACCCAAATGAAGACAGAGACATAGTCAGAATTATATTTATGATTTATAATATTTCTAGTTTTTAAGAAGACACTATAAGATTTATTATAAGCTGTAATTATGATGTTGAAGAACCAAATTTTCATCCCAGCATAGAGTCCTTATGAAAACCAAGGAGAGTAGAATTGCAATATTACATTGTTTGCGAAGTTGTTTTAGACCGGAGACGAAAATGTTTTTAAGAAGAAAACCCCACACTTTTTCAGTAGGAAAAGACAGCTGTGTGACCAAAAACTATGGCGATAAGGTTAAATGTAATACACTTACTATCAGTGAATTAGAGGACTGTTTGTGCTGCCAGTTATTTACCACCTGTGCGCAGTCTTCTCTTTGCTTTCACTGGAGGCAATGTCTCCATTAGGATCCGGCGACGCTTGTTGACTATACAGCAGGAAGCTCAACCGCATGCTTATGGACTCATGTTCTGAAGGCTTATTACTGATTTTTGAAAACTGAACAACAATTGCAGTCACAAAAACAAGAACCAAAATGTTAGCACAAACATTTCCCCACTATTAATAAAAATCAATGTTATTAATAAATATATTAATATATAAATACATAATATAATAAATATATTAATGTATTAATAAGTATTAGATATTAGCTTGTCAACTGATATGTAAATTATCACCCATACCCCTCCTTGAAGTAGCCACCAGACACTATGACTTTGCATTGAGAAGCATAATGATTTGGGGGGGTGGATAAATAAAAGCATCCAAAGATGTAGTAAAAATTTTTATGCCAATCACAACCTTGCTACTAATAAGAAACTGAAGTCATATTTGTACTTTGAGCAAGAGATTATATAGTTTTCTCTGTGAATGAATCCATCTCAAAAAATATGGAAAATCAATGACTTGAATTGAATTTGATATTCTTACAAAATAAAAAGAAAATCACCTGGAAGGATTTTAAAGTCCTCTGAAATCACGAATAGGCTAGTACAATGTCTGGTCAGCTTACTGGACCAGCCACTGCCTAAGACAGATAACAAGAGAGGCAAAATTTAAAATGAGGCGAGGAGAAGTGCTAACCCACTGAGCCAATGACGTTTAATTGGTGTCAAAATGAGGAGAAAAATAAAAAGGCACCCAACATTCTAATACAAAAGTCTTATCTTCTAAAATGGAATAAAATAATACAGAAAGGATAAACATTTAATTATTACAACATAAAATTAAAGAGCAAATTTACCTTATTCTAATTCAGGGGTAGGCAATTTTTTTTCTATAAAGGCCAGATAGTAATATTTTCTGCTTTGCCAGTCATTTGGTCTCTGTCACGACTACTCCGTTCTGCCATTGTAGCACAAGAGCTGTCACAGACAATACTGAAACATATGCCGTGACTGTATTCCAATACAACACTTGTTTTTTCTCTTTTCATTTGTAAAAAACAGCAGCAGGCTGGATTTGGCCTTACGAGCTAATTTGCCAACTTCTATTTTAGGTCATAAGAAGCCTTAATTGTTAGCACAAACAGATCAAATGACAACGTAAGCATTTACCTGCAGCAAAACCACAGAATTTCGTAACTATTTGTACCAGTGGCAGACTCTCCAAACTTCACCTCAATGCCAACCGAGATCTGCACTGTCCATATGGTAGCCACTAGCCACACGTGACTATTTACATTTAAATGTAAGTTAATTAAAATTGAATAAAATTTAATAAAATTTAATATTGAGTCTCTCAGTCGCATTAGCCACATTTCAAGTGTTAAATAGATATATGTGGCTTGTAGCTGCCATAGAAGACGGCGCAGAATATAGAATATTTCCGTCACATTGAGAGTTTTACTGTATAGCACTGATCTAGATTATACAGATACAGATTAAACAAACAAACAAATCGAAGCTTAGTGGTGGAGTGTCTTGCTATAAACCACAGGGCAGTTCAATGGGAGCATGAGAAGCAGATCTGGGTTCTTCTGCCTCCTGGTGTCTGATGCATAATAGAAGATAATCAGCCAACAAAGAAGAAAGATCAGCTCTCTGAAAGCACAATGTGTAGTGAGCCCAGACAGAAGTGATATAAGAAAATTTTTGTATATTTAAGTATATGAGGAAGCCATTCTGGTTTAACTTGATTTGGCCTGAATTTTATTTGAACCAAAAAAGACTGACTTACAACCTGTCAATCATGTATTGTACATCTCCTTTAATTATTACCCCTAAAGTAAAGAATGTGCTCTTTGACGATAAGGATTAATGTCTCCCTATGAAGCCAGGGTCGTGTTGACCCGCTGTGTACGTGCCAATCTGTAACAAACATTTCCTTGAACCCTTGAAGGAATGTGCTCCTGTCATTTTTGGTGTTTGTTTCAAAATGGTATATAACTGTGCTGAAAAACCACTCTTATCCAGAGCACTTGCTTCTCTTATGAAGGCTACAACTCCTGGGCCGTAGTCTTCAGTTTGGCTCGAATAAAGCTCTCTTCTTTTCTTTACTACAGAATGATTCTTGATTATTTGCATTGACAGAAGTAACCTCCATTAAAGGGAACATTATTTAAAGACACTACTGACTTACTCCCTTGAGGCACCAGAATCTTGGTGAAGGCCATATGGTTAAAAATATTTCTCTGTAAAAATGTCTAGAAAATTTCTCTGATGTGGAACTTTATAGACAACAAAAAGATAAACAGAGAATGATTGAAAACTTCCTTATAAATGAAGATAATCTCTTGCTTAGTGAGTATATATATAAAGTGGGGGTTTGTTTAATAATGTCAAACACTCCCCTTGGAAGGAGCAGAGAAGCCTCCATCTAAGGGTCGATCAAACATGATCATTTCTGACTTGCTTTAAAAGGGGAGACACCTGGTGGTCCTATATTATGTAGGTTCTGTGGGTCTCTTCTGTATGCCCCAAGCTGTTTGTGCTCATGTCACCCTGGAGAGTCTTTTTCTTGCCTAATTGTCCTTATGCCTAGTCTCTACTTGTACAGTCACTGAAAACTCACTGTTAAGGTAGCATCTACAGTCTCTAGAGGCATTGATTCTGCAAAATACCTACCACCACTTAACTCTTTACCTGGAAATGTCTTCTAGTACCTTCTCTCTGGATAGTCCTGCATTTTTCAGCCTCAGTAATCTGAGTTTTCTCTTTCTTGAATTCTGTGTCTTCTTTTCACTCTGAAACTGGGGACTTCCATCAGTCTCCATTCATTTTGGTAGAAAGAGTCATTTTCAGATTGGGTTGGAGCCAAATGGGGAACCATCTGGAACAAGGTACTTTCCAGGCATCACTGTCAACACGTGCCTGGGATGTTGCTGCTTTACAACTCCATTTTCATTGCCCAGTGAGTTTTAGCAAATTCTCCTTGAAAAACTTTTCCCTGCTGAAGTATTAGCTTCATCCCAACAATTAAAAAAACAAAAGTGCTTGACTTGCCATAGGATGACAAATAGTATGCTTAATACTAAATGAGGGTCTTAGGTCAGGTTCTCTAGAAAAGACATTGAGAGGGAGGTTCGGGTGCAGGAGGCTGATCAGGGAGTGCAACAGCAACATCATTTGTCAGGAAGTGAGGGAGGCAGTATGGGACAGAGGGAGACGTTGAGCTGAGATGCAAAAGAGGCCCCAGCTGATCCCATGAGGAGCTCTACAAGAACTGGGATGGTCCATCAGAGTTATCCCACAGTGGGGCAAAAGGGACTAGATTTTGGATCAGGCTTCTGATAGCCTGTTTGGATCAGGCTAGCTTTTGTCTAGCTATTGGATCAGGCTTCCCCAGGAAGGAGGCATAAACTTGAGTGGGGCAGTCCCCTTTGTTCAGTTACAATTTTTGGAGAAGGAAGCAGCTGCCAGCACAGTTGTCAAGACTCCTAGCATCTAGGGTGAGTGTACCATTCCTGAAGGGGCGTCTGGACAGTGTCTCATAGCATCCACTATAATGAGGTAATGTGACAGAGTTACTGGCACAACGCAGGTGTTCAATAGATGTTTATTTTTAAAATTCTAGTTTAGGGGCCAGCCCAGTGGTGTAGTGGTTAAGTTTGAGCACTCTGCTTCAGTGGCCTGGGGTTCATGGGTTCGGATCCCAGGCGCAGACCTACACACCACTCATCAAGCCATGTTGTGGCAGCGTCCCGCATACAAAACAGAGGAAGATTGGCACAGATGTTAGCTCAGGGCCAATCTTCCTCATTAAAAAAATAAAAAATTCTACTGTAACTCATTTTTAAGAATTTTGTTTTGTTTTGGGCTCATCTCAAATCATGGAATCTTAGATTGGGACACCTTAGATACTATTCGGACCAACCCAATGTAAGACTGTTTTCACAAATTAGCATGGTGCCTTGCACAAGGTTGGTGGTGCAAAGTAAACATTTGTGAGGTGCTATAGACTGAATATTTGTGTCCTTCCAAAATTATGTTGAAACAAAGCCTCCTTTGTGATGAAATTTGGAGGCGGGGGCTTTGGGGAGATGATAAACTCTCTGCCCTTATGAGTGGGATTCGTGCCCTTATAAAAGAGACCCCAGGGAGTTCCCTGTTCCTTCTGCTATGTGAGGACACAGCGAGAAGTCTATCAACTGGAAAATTGGCCCCCACCAGACACCAATTCTGACTATTGATCTTGTACTTCTCAGCCTCCAAACTGTGAAAAATAAATTTCTGTTGTTTATAAGCCACTCAGTCTATGGTACTTTGCTATAGCAGCCTATGGTATTTCGTGATAGCAACCTGAACAGATTAAGACATTAGTCATATGGATAAATATCATGGCCCTGATTAGTGCCTGAAATCCTCAAGGGATAGAAAAACTTCTGTCTAAATGATGCTACACCCAGTATGTAACATTGGAATGAAAACTGAAACTTTTGGTCTAACTATATATGTCTGGAATACACAACATCATCAATTTCATTAAATTATTTCTTCAGGATATTATTTACATAAGGCACATTAGCCTACTTTTTGGTACTAAAACAGCAGGCAATATAGCAAACAGCAGTGGCTAAAGATATCCAAAGGAAAGGGAGACTCTATGAAGATATAGAACTTTTGTCTACCTTTTTTACTCTGGTTTAAAAGTAATTCATACTACTTTTTTAAAATTAATTTTTTTGCGGTAACATTGGTTTATAACATTATATAAATTTCAGATGTACATCATTAAATTTTGACTTCTGTGTAGACTACGTCATGTTCACCTTCCAAAGCCTAGTTGCCATCTGTCACTGTATAAATGCGCCCTTTTATCCCATTGCTCTCCCCACTCCCCACTTCCACTCTGGTCACCACCAAGCTATTCTCTGGTCTATATGTTTTATTGTTTTTTTATCTTCCACATGTGAGTGAAATTATACTGTGTTTCACTTTCTCCATCTGACTTATTTCGCTTAGTGTAATACCCTCAAAGTCCATCCATGTTTTCACAAATAGCAATATTTCATCTTTTTTATGGCTGAGTAGTATTCCATTATCTATGTATACCGCATCTTCTTTATCCATTCATCTGTTAATGGGCACTTAGGTTGTTTCCAAGTCTTGGTTATTGTGAATAATGCTGCAATGAATATAGGGGTTGCATATGTTTTCAAATTAGTGTTTTTGTGTTCTTTGGATAAATATCCAGAAGTAAAATAGCTAGATCATATGGTAGTTCTATTTTTAATTTTTTGAGGAATCGCCATACTGTTTTCCATGGTGGCTGTACCAGTTTACATTTCCACCAGCAGTGTGTGAGTGTTCTCTCTTCTCCATATCCTCTCCAACACTTGGTGTTTCTTGTCTTTTTAGTAATGGCCATTTTAATGGGTATGAGGTGATATCTCCTTGTGGTTTTGATTTGCATTTCCCTAATAATTAATGATGTTGTACATCTTTTCCTGTGCCTGTTGGCCATCTGTGTGTATTCTTTGGAAAAATGTCTGTTCAGATCCTCTGCCCCCCTTTTTTTTTTTTGGTGAGGAAAATTGGCCCTGAGCTAACACCTGTTACCAACTTTTCTCTTTTTGCTTGAGGAAGAGTGGTCCTGAGCTAACATCTGTGCCAATCTTCCTCTACTTTGTATGTGGGTCGTGCCACAGCATGGCTTGATGAGTGGTGTAGGTCCATACCCAGGATCTGAACCCTCGAACCCAGGCTGCCAAAGCAGAGCACACCAAACTTAACCACTATACCACTGGGCCCCTTTTGCCCATTTTTTGACTTGGTTTTTATTTTGTTGTTGTGGTTGAATTGTACGAGTTCTTTATATATTTGGGATATTAACTTCTTATCAGATATATGGTTTGCAAATATCTTCTCCCAATTGGTAGGTTGTCCTTTTGTTTTCTTGATGGTTTCTTTTGCTGTGCAGGTTTTCAGTCTGATGTAGTCCCATTTATTTATTTATTTTTTTGTTTCCCTTGTCTGAGGAGACATGATATTCAAACAGATACTGCTAAGACTGATGTCAAGAGCATACTGCCTATGTTTTCTTCTAGTAGTTTCATGGTTTCAGCTCCTACATTCAAGTATTTAATCCATTTTGGGTTAATCTTTTTTTTGTGTGTGTGAGGAAGATCAGCCCTGAGTTAACATCCATGTTAATCCTCCTCTTTTTGCTGAGGAAGACCAGCTCTGAGCTAACATCCACTGCCAATCCTCCTCCTTTTTTCCCCCAAAGTACCAGTAGATAGTTGTATGTCATAGTTGCACATCCTACTAGTTGCTGTATGTGGGACGTGGCCTCAGCATGGCCGCAGAAGCGGTGAGTTGGTGCACGCCCGGGATCCGAACCCAGGCCGCCAGTAGCAGAGCGTGCGCACTTAACCGCTAAGCTACAGGGCCGGCCCCATTTTGGGTTAATCTTTGTGCATGGTGTAAGATAATGGTCTATGTTCATTTTTTTACATGTGGCTGTCCAGTTTTCCCAACACCATTTATTGAAGAGAATTTCCTTTTTCTCCATTGCATGTTCTTGGCTCCTTTGTTGAAAATTAGCTGTCTATAGATGCATAGGTTTATTTCTGGGCTCTTAATTCTGTTCCATTGATCTGTGTGTCTGTTTTTCTGCCAGTACCATGCTGTTTTAATTACTATAGCTTTGTAGTATAGTTCGAAATCAGGGAATGTGATACCTCCAGTTTCATTTTGTTTTTTCTCAGGATTGCTTTGGCTATTCAGGGTCTTTTGTTGTTCCATATAAATTTTAGGATTCTTTGTTCTATTTCTGTGAAAAATGCTGTTGGGACTTGGAGATTGCATTGAATCTGTAGATTGCTTTAGGAAGTATGGCCATTTTAACTACGTTAATTCTTCCAATCCACGAACGTGGAACATCTTTCAATTTCTTTGTGTCCATATTAATTATTTTTAAATAGCTTCCTGAGGTTATTCAATGAGTAAAAATGGAGCTATTTTCAAAATGAAAATCTGTTTTAATGAATTAAAGCAAAATAACTTTTGTTTAAATGTATTTAGTTGACCTGAAAATAAACAAAAAAGTCTATTAAAAAATTTGCCAACATATAAATATTGTGATCTTCTTATATTCATAGAACTACCCTGAACTTACAGAGGATTCTGAAAATGCTGGAGGACATGACTGTCTGCAGAAATGTCAGGTAGTCAAAACTCATAAATAGGGAATAAAAACACAGTGTAAGTCTGAATAAAAGAACTATCTCTAGGGGCTGGCCTGATGATATAGTGGTTAAGTTCGCATGTTCCGCTCCAGTGGCCCGGGGTTCACAGCTTCAGATCCCGGGTGCGGACCTACGCATCACTTGTCAAGCCATGTTGTGGCAGTCATCCCACATAAAATAGAGGAAGATGGGCACAGAAGTTATCTCAGGGTCAATATTCCTCAGACACAAAAAAAAAATTTAAAAAAAAAAGAATATCTCTACAGGATTAATACTATGGCCTTGTTTGCTAAACTGATACACTGAGGCAGATTCCTTCTTAGAAGTGTTATTTTTCAGGGCCCACCTTAGGAGACGAGTGCTTCTCAGATACTCCATTTCTCAACTCATTTCTAGAAGTTTTTTTGGAAATTACCCTTAAAACTTGTTTCACATTATTTTAATATGCTCACACTATTTGTCTTTGGGTTTAATTTTGGGAATAGTCAAAGTAATAAATAAAATCAAATTTAGAAACAATACCCTTGATCCAAAGTAAGTTATCATTAATGAATAATTACCTGTTTTCTGGAATGGCTCATAAACCAGCTCATTCATTCACTCTATACTATTTTATGTTATTTATTTTATTGAAATTGAGATATTATGACATACAATATTGTGTAAGTTTAAGGTGTACAATGTGTTGATTTGATGCATTGAGGAATTGCAATGTGATTACCACCGTAGCAGTAGTTAACACCTCAATCATGTCACATAACGATCATTTCTTTTTTTTTGTGGTGAGAACGTTTTAGGTTTACTCTCAGCAACTTTGAAGTATATAACACAGTATTGTCAACTATAACCACTATGGTTTGCATTAGATCTCCAGTACTTACTCATTTTTTAGTTGCAAGTTTGTACCCTTTGACAAAAATGTAACCAATATAAACTCTCTTCCTTTCTCTTCCATGGAAGTCACCCATGTGTGGGTCTCAACACTGGGCATTCAAAGATGCCCACCCACTAGCCCGGTGGTGTAGTGGTTCACGTGCTCCACTTCGGTGGCCCGGAGTTCACAGGTTCAGCTCCCAGGTGCGGACATATGCGCCGCTTATCAAACCGTGCTACGGCAGGCGTCCCACATATAAAGTAAAGAAAGTGGGCACAGATGTTAGCCCAGGGCCAATCTTCCTCAGCAAAAGGAGGAAGATTGGCAGTGGATGTTAGCTCAGGGCTAATATTCCTCACCTAAAAAAAAAAAAAAAAAAAAAAAAAAGATGCCCATCTAACCTTAGACAGATAAGCTGCAAAAGAGTGTTTATGGAGGATTGTCTGATGAGGCACACTGGATAAAGAAGAGCATGGGGCTTCCAGAGCTAAACAAACTAGTTGGGGGTCCAAAAGGAGATATAAATTTGGAAAATATGATGTGGTTTTTCTCTACGCAAATCCCCTATATACTTGACTCAGTTCTCCATTTCAATTGTGGGTTCAGAAAAACTGTGATTCAGAAATAAGGGAGATGATGAACAAAAAGGAGGGTGGGGGAATGTGCGTATAATGCAAAATAGGGTCACTAGAATGCCACAGTAATTAGAATGGGAATAAATATACATTCCAGAAATCTCCAAAGGCTTAATTTTTGACACAATTAATTTTACTTGCTTTGGAAATATGAAGTGGATTTGGTCCTCATCTGGATGCAATTGAGTCTTCCCAATGCTAGGCTAGATAGTTATTTTTGCTGATTTTAATATGCTGCCAGTGCCAAAAGTCCTCTGGGTAAATATATCGGATTTATAAAAATGCCCAACAAAATCAAATTAACCAAACATTGTTGAATGAATGACTCACAAATGTGACATTTTCACCAAATAAATAATTTTCACTTTCCACTATATTTAGCTAAGGGGGAAAAAAAGAGAAAAATTTCAGACAGATCCAAACACTTGGTGTTTATTATGACCATGTGTACAATGCAGTACCAGAATTTCACACACAGGTAGGTGGGGTAGGTGACTGATGATTGGTGCTATTTCAATGACTCTCAAAATAGTTTTTTTGTGGACTCCAAAATTTTTAAACACTATTCAGAGATATTCTTTGAAGGTTAAAACACTATAGCTTTTTGGTTAGAAAAACATGTGCGACTCTCAGGTTAGATTGTAGAAAAAGTTTGGTAAACTGAACATACATTTAAATCTGTAATTAACCAGCTCTTCAAAGAGGATCCTTTTGAAATGTGTTCAAATTTATGAAGGAAATCAGACCTGCTTTCTTGGGAGAAAGCAAGAAGTGACAGCTGGTGCTGGTGATTACTTTTAGAACAGACTGGGAAACACTTGTATCAATAGTGATAGCTCAGGGAGCTGAATTGGTCACTTTCATCTTGCTTGAACATGAACGGTTTGTATCAATCACTTAAATCTCTGTGTCTATATTCATGTCAATATCATAATCTCTTGTTAATACACACACTGACTTCTGGTGTCAACAAAGGCTCATGTTGCATAAAGCTCCATGAAGTCCTAAGGAGTCACAGAAGTGGGACAGGGGTCCAGGTGGAGAAGGGCCAAGACAGAATGCAGGTACTATGTTGGTGAGAACCAAGTAAGGAAGAAATTTGTTTGGGTTGTGTGATGAAGATGTTTAGGTATACCAGAGAGATGCCTTACCAAGAACCCAAAGACAACTTTGAAATGGTTCTGCTTATAGCTTACCAGAGAAGATACACTATTTTCGTGAAAACCATTGCTATCAACTATCAGAGGATAACTTACTGAGGCTCCACAGATGATCACAGGAGATTCTTTACCATCACAATCTTTTTCAGGAAAATTGCTTGAAAATGTTACAAAGGACACTGCTACATAACTGAAAATTCAGAGATGAGTGTAAAAATGTATATCCTAGACCCTGTTTATGGAAGTAGGTGGGATGTGAAATACTCAGTGTAATAGACACAAACTGTTCTTTTTTTCTCAATTAATTTATTTTTCTAATTGTTTGCTGCTATTGTATGTAAATTAATTTATTTTTATATTGACTTTGATAAATTCAGTTATTAATTTTAATAATTTATAAACCTCTTATTTGGCCACGCAAAGAGTTGTGTTATATTGGGAAGATGTGGTCATCTAGGTAAAGTACCACCTCATATTTGCACTTGCCTTTTCTCTTTTGCTCTGAATCACCCTCCTTTTTCCCTCACCCACGCATGGAATTGCATAATTTGATAAAGTGTTAGCATGTAAACTTTGCTTCAGGCTGTTTTCCAGGGAACCCAGGCTAAAACAGTCTTCAAAATTCCTTTTCTGTTTAATGACTCCCAAGGCCACTTCCAATTTTAACACACTTGCCCAAGGCCATAATGCTATAACGAAGCGTAACTGAGAGCTAAACCAATCTGCCTCACCATGATCCCCTGTTCCCGCTAGCCAAAACTTTACCCCATGAGGCTGTTCTTGTCCTGTCCTAACTCCGTTCCAAGAAGGCTTCCCTGTCTCTCCCTTGGAACCAATTAAAAAAGAGATAAAAATGTGGAATTGCCTTTTCCTCACGAAGAGCTGTGGGCAAAACTTATCTTCTGCTGCTCTACAAATGGAAATAAACACTCAGGAGTTAATCCTCTGAACAAATGACATCCTGCTACAGAATGTTTATTGACAAGCCATTTCCTCTTTGAAATCCTTTCCTCTACTGGCTTCCATCTTACCATCTACTTTTTCCTTTTGCTAACATCTCTAGCCACATATAATTAACGTCTCCACCTACCCTAACCTCTGGTTTCCAAAGTTACTCTGTGCATTCAATCCTATCCCCACCCACATTCTTAGAAGCTTTCTCCATCTATCCCTTCCCCTCCAATCTCTTTGAAGTGTCCGTCTTAACCAGAAGACCACGAAGCCATTCTAGGTTTAACTAGATGAATGTAAACTCAGATTCTATATCTAACAGCTCTCCAGTATTTGGGTATTCTTCTTTTCCCAGTGCATGGTTGCCCTGAAAAAATTGGCCATGGGTCCCTTTGGGGAAGGACTGGGGAAATATCTACCCTATTAACTTTATTCCACTTATCGTGCCTTCCTTTCAATCACAGGGCTGTGAGTCTGTGAATTAACTTAGATCTGGAAACAGGGTAAAGAACCTTGGATTTCCATTATAGCTGTTGACATCACCCTTCAGCTCATCAGACTTGGATAATTTTTGATTATACAAATCAAGAAACACCATAGTTATCCTAACATTTCTTTGTTTGTTTGTTTTTTTCTCTCCAAACACAGTTGCCATAGACCCCTGTGGCTCAAGCATTCTGATTCCCAGTCCCACTCCAGCACCACTATCTGTTACAGTAATTATATCCACTTTGCCTCAAACAATTAAGTGTTGCCATCTAGGCTGGTCACTATGACGAATAGTAGGGATGAATCATGAGGGGAAAAGAAAAAGACAGGTCATATTGAGAGATATCTGCTCCAAGTGGGGCTTTTGCACAATCCTCAGGCAAGGGAAGTTTGTTCTCTTCTGGTTTGTGATCAGAGGGCTTCTTTTGCTGACCAGGAGTGTTCCGGGGAATTGAGGGATTGTTAGACTTGTCGACCTAAAATTCCCTGTTCCCACTCTTCCTATCAGATCTCAACTTCATTATCGAAGATCGATGATGTGCATTTAGTCTCCTTTGTAACGCTGCCGTGCTGATAATCACATACTGAGCCTGATTTTCAATACAATCTTCCCCATCTGAAGGAAGGGAACATTCACGTTAAAGCTGCCAGAGATGCCTTTGGGCTTTCAGAGTGTGATTTAAGCTGGCAATTGGCTGCCCTATGCATATCATTTTCTTCTTACAAGTCTTCTACTGCTAACAAAAGTATCCACTCCTCACCACAATCTTTATTATTACCACATCCCCCACATCAATCAAGAATAACAGCCACGTTGTCTCCCAATGCCCTGCTTTCCACCTGCACAACACCTCAATTATCAATATGTGAAAGCTTTAGTAATTGTTACTATTCCACTTGTCCTCCATATTACTTCCAGATAGGTGGGAAATTGAATTCCAAAATCCTTTCCCAAGGGACTGCTTTCTATCACTGATTGTCTTAGCCTAGACGCCTAGAATTAGTGTAGAGCAAATCTAGCAGTCTGATCCAGTGAAGGAATGATGAGGGGAAAAGGGAAGGCAGGAGAGAAGAAAGCAAATTCAAGTTTGTGCATCACTGAGATGGCCACAGCTTCACGAGAAAACATAACTGTTTGTGTGGATATATGAAATGTCTCCAGTAAGGCAATATGGAACTCTTACCTCTCAGAACATTCTGTTGGGGTGGGAGTGGGGACAGATGAGCAATGTATCTGCCTGCTTTTCTCCATCTTTAGTTGTTCAAAGATCACTCCACGGGGCATTAGCATCAGTCTGTCTGTGTAGCTGCTGAAGAAGGCAGGGCTTCTGTGGGTCCAGTTGGGTAGGACCTAGATGCTAGAGCTCCTGCATCTCCTGCTGCTGAAGGCCCTTGCCCCTGGAAAAGACTGTTAAAATCAATGGTGTTCAGACATGTGACAGCATCATGGTGGGGTCTTTGCCATCACCGCAGAAACATGAAGTGCTACTGGCTCCATATGGACCACGAAGCGGGGCCAGTTGTCAAGGCCCTTGGGACAGCCATAGAACAGATCTGTGGAGGTGTATTAACTGGGTCCAGCAGTCCTTATGATATTTCCCTTTTGTAACTTCCAGTAATTTAGAAATGGCTATTTGCGAGATGGGCAGTGCTCCTTTAATATTTCCTCCTGTGGCTTGGTGCCAATGTTCATTTAATGATTGATTCAAACTCTGGCTTCTCTGTATCTTCTGATAATTTGTCCTCAGATTATCAGAGAGCAGTGAACAAAACTAAGTACCTAGGCTTCCAGAATAATATTCCAGTGAGAGAGTGAGACAGCAAACAAAGAGGGATGTATAATATAATGCCATGTTAGGAAGTAAAGAAAGGTCAGTGGGTAGAGAGGGAGAGCCGATGGTCATAACTGGTTGGGGAAGGTCTCTTTGAGAGGTGACACTTGAGCAGAAGTGAGGGAAGTTAAAATTACATTCTGTCAAGAACATTTATTCCACACATCTTTGTGAGTACAAGAGATCCATCAGACACTGCAAACCAACTATGAAAGGACACTCAAAGTTGCTTCTTAGGGATTTGCAGTCTAGGACATAACAGAAGAGACAGGAGACAATAAATAGATATATAGGTTAAAAATGATATCAGTGTTTTGCATGACAACCTCAAAAATTTGATATACGTGTAAATATCTACTACTTTTGTGACTGGGTTTTATAAAGCCATGTAGAAGACTACATTTTCAGTGACAATGGTACTTATATGTCCAGAGATTGTAAACATATAATGGAGATGGGATGGCCTCTGATGAATAGCCTCAGAGATTTCAGTTTTTCTGTGCTCTTGAACCTAACTCAGAGACTATTGCTAGAGGCTTTCTCATCTAATTGTTTCAATAAGAAATATTTCCTTGAAAATGTGTTTAATATACTGTAGCAAAATTTCCACAACATGACCTTGCTTTACGCTGTATGATGCTTTAAGTATTCATAGTTTTGTACCTGCGTACCTGAACTGCCTGTACCTGCCAATATAAGTAGAAATATATTTAGTGAGGACAGTACATAACAAATACATACTGCATGGAAAAACCAGCTGTATTTTGGTTTATGAAATGTCTCAATTTATTTTTCAGATTTTGGATTAGATGAAACCCAACTAGGTTTTGCCAAGAACGTTTCCCCTTAATTTTTGAAATCATGTGCAATTTTGCAGAAATTCACTCCATATGTTTCTGTTTCGTTCACACTTAAATCACAAAAATATTGCTTTGTAAGATCTATTTGATGTCCCAGAAGCTATTTGAATTAGTGCAATACAGTTTTTTAAAATTGAGATATAATTCACATACTATAAAACTCACCCCTTTAAGTGTATAATTCAGGATGTTTTAGTGTCTTTTCAAAGATGTGCAACCACGGCCACTATCTAATTCCAGAACCCAATACAGATCTAAAACACATTGTGTTAACAGGATGTTGAATTTTAACAGTAGGAAATGTATAAATGGGCTGCACCGTGGGGTTCACCTTTAAGTTCCTGGGCTAGAACTTGATGTGAGTTTTTGCTGTAGACAAAAGACTTGTTCCAGCCCTAATACCACAGTCATAAATCAGAAAATTCTGTGTTTAACAAAGTGGTTGCCTGGCTCAGGTTATTGCAAGGATGAGTTCTCTGTTGTGAGTAATACACCACTATGGCCCACTTTGAAAATTCTACTGATTCCCCACTCAGACCCATTGCCCCACTGATGAGATTTTTGACAGTTTTGTGACCCATTGGGCCCTGATCACACAACTTTTGGCTCAAAGCAAAGTTCTCCTAGCACTCACTACCCCATCCAGCTAAGTCACTGCCAGAAAAATGAGAGACTACATAAGGCCGACTTTGAAGACAGAATGTTCCCCTAGTGATCTCTGTGTATTGAATTTGGAACTGTCTGCTTAAGATGGAATGGAGATAGTGAGTCATAAAACTTAATTTGTTATCTGAGTGAGGCCCTTCAGATAGTATTTAAGGATATTGCCCTATCAGGTTCTTCAAGGATTAAATAGATTCCTGTCAAATACTAACATCCCTCATTGCGAAGTTTAGTTCTCAGTTAGATTGGATTTAGAACACGGAAAAACATTTATAATAATACATGAAATAAAAAAGCATGACATAGTGCCTATAGCCAAATTTCCCAGCTTTTTAGGAATCGTGACACCCCAACTTTTGAAATTTGGTCTTCTAAGACCTTCACTTTATTCTTTTACACAACATAAGGCACGCTAAATGAAAAGAAAAAAACTTTAAGCATCTTATTATTTGTAGACATAATCAACCAGTGGGATTTTGGAGATTTTCCTTCATCTTTAAGACCCAGATTCCCATTTATAAAATGGGAATACAATAGCAACCTCACAGAATTAGTGTAGAATAAATTAAATGACGGCCTCCATAGAAAAACGCAACCAGCACAGCTCCTGGAACAGCAAAGTTAAATAATTACTGAATTTGAACAGAATCTGGGCTATTGACTTAGGATTAGACAACTAGAATTAGTTTCCATATTTGTTCTTCCAGGGTATAAAGGAGTGTTTTAGTAGTCACTGTTCTCTGTGAATGCATTGCTTCATTTGTAAAGTAAACACAATGTCAAATAAAAAGTAATCTGTGTGTTTTCTATTAAGTGTCTCATAATGGAACCACCATTTATTATGATGACTGTGAACCTGTAGTAAAGAGCTTCTTGCGATATAGTCTAGAATTTTTGGAAATTAATTGTACACAATATCTCATTAATTGTCCTCCTTTCCCATAATAAGCTTAGTAACAATTCTCAAACCCTACAAATCAGGCAAGTTTTGTGATACCCTGTTTTTTCTTTTATATCTCTAACTTGGCAGTGCTTTTGGTCCACATGACAACAAAATGTCTGGATGAAAAGTAAAATATTCAATCATTCAGATGTTTTGTCTACACAATGCTACATGTTATGATGTTATATAGACAAAACATCCAGATAATCGATTTTTTTTTCCGTTTCAACCAGATGTTCTGGCATTATTTGTACATAGCTCATGTCTAGTTTACTATTCATTGAAACAGGAAGAGAACACAAATGTAAGAGGTGACTTCAAATGACACAAAAAATGTATTAGGCATTTGATCACAGGTGAGCATTTTCCTGCATTGAGATAGCTCATTTCTTGAGCACCAATGGTATCCACTTTGCATCTTTGTACTTCACATATTTGAAACATGACATAGGAAAAGATGGCTGGATACACACAATGTCTAAAATACTGGTTACAAATTATTTAGGATGAAGAGGGACAAAAGGGGAAAGTTTGGTTTGATGAAACAAATCCTTTGACATCACGAATGTGGGAGACACTGATGATTACCTACAAAAGCCATTCTGAACCGTCTTATCTCTTTCTGCCTTCCAATACTGAGGCTGAAAATCCAGACACTTGATTTCTTGGCCTCTCAGTTATGGGTGAGCGGTCAAGTGACCTCATTTTTGACACTGAGGTCATAAGGGGAAGTGTGCTATGAGATTTCTGAGAAATACAGCTTGCTCTTTGGTGAAAAGAACAGCTACAAAGAAGAGTTTATTGGTTCTGCTCCTTCCTATTCTTCCTTCATTGAGTATGGATATGATACTGGAGCTACAGCAGCCATTTTGTAACCATAAGACAACAAGCACGAGGATAAGAAAAAAACAGCAAATAGTGGACTACAATGGATATAAAAAAGAATGGTTCCTTGATAACATTATTAAGTTGCTGATATATCCTTAGGCCTACCACCTCCAAACTTTTTATTAAGTAAAGAATAAATATCCTTATGCTTTTAGCTACTGTTATTCATGTATTTTGTTACTTGCATTGAAAACGTTCCTAACTCATAAAGTAATGCAGACGTTATGTCCCCTTGACACATAAAATTGTGGCGCAGATTGCTGAACTGACTTGTCTAATGTCATAACGGCAAAATTAGTGTGAAAGCAAAACAGGAGCCCAGATCTCCTGGCTTATATTGCCCTATGTTCTTGCCACCAAAAGACATTGGGTTTCTGAAGACACTAAATATTGACCAGCCAAATGTCCAAGACTTAACTTAGAAAAAGGGAGATGAAATGCCACCAACCAATAAAGGTAACACCGAAAAACTGTTCAAAGGTACTTAAATTGGCATACAGGATCCCTCTTACTGGCTACACATGGGGTATATCAGAGCAGCTTTTGAGGTTTTAAAAGCTGTAGGGATTAAGAATCAAAATTCAATATTCTGACACTTTGTTCCAACACAATAATCTTTGGATCCCTCAAGGATTTAGCTGTTGAAGAGTTTTAGTGCCAATGTATCATGTTGAATGGGAGAAAAAAAACGTGGATTTTGAGAGCCAGACTTGCATTCAACTCCAATCTCTGTACTTGCCAGACGTGCAATCTCAGGATAGGTACTAACCTGCTCAGTTTCCCATCTGTAATATTGTGCCACTTTAATCCAACTTTTCAGTTCTTGTGAGGAATAAATGAGATAATACATACACTGCACCTACCCCAGTACACAGCACATGATTGCAATTTAATAAGTAATAGTTATTATTATTACTGACAAATTAAGAAACAACCAGATCTAGATACGACGCCCTGAGCAAAGTCAGTGTCCTCTACTCAAGCGGCCTTCTCAAGGATGGCCATGATGGTGTTAGATTTGAAGTTCCTGATAGCAGACCTGGGAAAGACTGTGTTTACTGTGATGCCTCAAACACGTAGCAGTTCAATGATAGTTGACTGTGGCTTGTGACACTTCCAACACGTAAAATGCTCAGGGTAACATTGGGAATCATCTGATTACTCGGTCCTCTTGTTCTATGAAAGATCCAAGTGAGCCATCAGACTACCTGAAAGATAAATTTTGGTTTTCACAGATGTACTCAACACAATGAATAACTTAGTTCCATTCTACATTTAACAAGCCTCTTGTCAAAGCACCTTGGTGGTTTATATCCTGACAAAGGAAATTAAAGTAATAACAGTGAGCCAAATGTTATGGCTGGTCACACACGCACACACGGATCTCTAAATTCAAGTGGGCTCTTGTTACAGTAAATTTAGCTTACTGTGTGTTTTCACAAAATAACAACTACCCGGGAAGTTCTTTCTGTCTTGAATTCTCGAATGCAAAATAAAACCTTGGGCTCTTGGCTGAAAGGTGGAACCTGCCATATGATTCCCAACGCAGGGAAGGCAGATGGAGTGAGACAGCACAAAGCCCACTTCCATTATTTTTGCATTGTATCATGTTTTCTATAAACCTGGCAGAGGCCCACAAAGGAAAGACAGTTGGTTTTTAGGAACTGGCTTTGATATTCTTCTTGGGACAGTGAATATCAGGAATCCATTCCTAATGAAAAGCAAACAGAGAATCCCTACTTTTCCCCATACATTCTTTACATATTTATACTTGCACGTATTCTGTGGAGACAGTTTTTTCTACAAGTTATGCATTCACAGGGTGTGCACAGGAAAGCCTCACCTGGGGAGTTAGGGCGAGAATAACTAACTGGAAGTTAACCCTTGAGTGCTCGTGAAGCCTTTGGACCTGTGCCTCCTCTACCTTCTCAGAGGAATCCTGTCCAGGTGCATCTTCAATCAAGGGCCAATCAAGTCAACTCTGACTGCTCCTGGGGAGATGGAGAGTCACGTGCTCCTGATATTGTCAGCCTGGCCCTAACACATCACTATGTAATTCTCCAGTGATTTTCGCTTTGTTCTTCGGGATATCGAGGCAGTTCAACCTCTTCTATGGCTGTGCAAACTTGTGATTCCCAAGGTAGGCTTGTTGTAATGGAAAGAGTCCCTGAGTCCGTGTGAAGCCTCAACTTTTATTAGTCATACAACTATATTCAAGCTAGCCTACCCCTAGAAGCTTCAGTTTCCTTGTCACTAAAAGGGCAACAATGGCTACCCAAAATGTAACAAAGTTCTGGTGAGAGATGTTGTGTGAAAACACCTGGAATAAAGTCAATTACCATATGAATGGAAGGTATTATCTCACAGTGTACTAAGACATGCTTAAAATGGTTCCATAACAAGATCAATTTTCAAATATTTATGTAAAAGTTTATTCTTTTTAATTAAACTTTTAATTTTGAGATACTTATAGATTCACACAAAGTTGTTAGAAATAATACAAAGACCCTGTGTACCCTTTCTCCCTGTCTCCATCGGCTTGGGCTGCCACAACGAAATAGAATAGACTGGGTACTTTAAACAACAGAAATTTTCTCTCTCATGGTTCTAGAGGCTAGAAGTCCAAAATCGAGGTGCCAGTATGGTTGGTTTCTGGTTGATATTTCTTTTCTTTTAGTTCTTGAAAAATATGCAACTTCTTTCTGGCATCCTTGATGCCTGGTCAGAGAGACCCACTGTCATTTGAATTGTTTTTCCCCCATAGATAAGGTGTCATTTCTTTATTCACTTCTTTTCAGATGTTTTCTTTGTCTTTAGTTTGCAGAAGTTTGACTAGAACGTTCCTTGGTGTGGATTTCCTTAAGTTTATCCTGTTTGGGTTTCACTTAGCTTCTTGAATTTTATGTCTTTTGCCAAATTCGTGAAGTTTTTAGCCATCATTTCTTCGAGAACTTTTTCAGCCCTCTTTCCTGCCTGTCTATATCTATATCTATATATCTATATATTTATATGTCTATATCTAGAGAGAAAGAGAAAGGGACATTTTAAGGAATTGGCTCACATCGTTGTGGAGGTTTGGCAAGTCCACTATCTGCAGGGTAGGCTGACAGGCTGGAGACCCAGGGAAGCATTGCAGCTCAGGTCCAAAGGTTGTTCGCTGGCAGAATTCCCTCTTCATCTGGGGAGGTAATTCCTTTTCTACTAAGGCCTTCAAATGATGGGATGCAGCCCACTCACATTATAGAGAATAATGTGCTTCAAAGTCTGCTGGTTTAAATGTTAGTCTTATCTAAAAAATATCTTCACAGAAACATCTAGAATAACATTTGACAAAATATCTGGACACCATGGCCTAGCCAGGTTGCCCCATAAAATTAATCATCACAGTCCTGCCAGTCTCTGAGGCTCTGTTCATTTTTTTTTTCAATGTATTTTATCCTTGTTGTTGTTCAGATTGAGTAATTCCCATTGTCCTATCTTCCCCTTACTCCTTCTTTGCTCTGTCCCCTCCTTCTGCTCTGGATACTGCCCACTGAGTTTCTAATTTCAGCGATTACATTTTTAGTTCTAAAATGTCCATTTAGTTTTTCTTCGTAGTTTCTATTTCTTTGCTGAGGCTTTCTATTCCTTTGCTGGGATCTCTACTTTTTATTGTTTCAAGCATGTTCATAATTGTTTGCTGGAGCATTTTTATGATGGCTGCTTTAAATCTTTGATAGATACTTCTAACATCGCTGTCATCTGACGTTGGCATCTATTGATTGTCTTTTTTTCCTTCAGCTTGATATCTTCCTGGTTCTTGGTATGAGAAGTGGTTTTCTACTGAAATCTGGACATTTTGGGCATTATGTTATGAGATTCTGGATTATTTAAACCTCCTGTTTTAGCTGCTTTCTCTGGCATCTCTCTGGCAGGAGAAATGTGAGGGAGACTATCTCATTACTTCTGGGGAGAGTAGACATCCAGGTTCTCAGCCTCCTTTGATACTGTGTGGGGTGGGGGTGGGGGTGGGAGATCCTTGTTAGTGTTGGGCAGTTGTGGGAGTTTCCACTCCCAACTAAGTATCCCAACCTGGTTAGAGGGAGAGGAATGCCTCGCTGCTGCTCCCCACTTGGCCTCCAATGACACCATGTTGCTGCTGAGCAGAGGTGAAAGTTCTGACTCTCCCCTAGGCCTCCTCTGACATCACCCCTGCTGGGAGGTGGAAGGCCCTTCATTACTGCTGGGTTGGGCGAAATCCAGTTTCCTACTCAACCTTCTCTGATACCACCCCAGGGGGAACTTGGGACATCCCCTATGGCCTAGTGAGGATGCAAGTCAGGGTCTACACTCAGTCTTTGCTAGTGAGAAACTACCCCCTTGCTGATCTTTTGGCTAGAGAGAGTGGGATTTTGTTGGGGCTTTTTTTGTTTGCATTCTTTGATATTTCTAGGTTGCTGGCTTCTTGGCTTCCAAGCAGGGGATACAAGACAAAAAGAAAACCCAGGGAATTGGCCTCTATGTCGTTCCCTGGATCCTGAGGTCCTAGCCTGACCACTGCCTTCTCTCCATCTTTCAAAGTATTCTTATGTTTGTTTTATTTCTAATGTCCTGGTTTTTTAGTTGTACTCAGCAGGAGAACTAGGGGGAAGAATACCTACTCCATACTCGTGGAAGCGTAAACTAGAAAAATTCACTTTTAGTAAGGAGAGGTAAGAGAGTAAATGACAGCAAATAATAATTTAATATTGTAACTACAAAGCAATTACGGCTCGCCACTGAGCTAGAAATCATAAAAGAAGCTTCTAAATTACCAGAATTATATTTCTACTTTGAAGTTCCACTGAATTTCCATCTCAAGTTTTCTCACTTAAAACTATTTTAAGTGTTTTATAGTAATTTGTATCTTTAGTTTATGATGACATCTGAATTTATTCATTCCAAATTGTGGTGCAGGATATGGAAAATATTTAGCACTATATTTCTTATCACCAATTCATATTTTCTCTGGAGGAAAGTGAGCTGTTTGCCTTCACTCCACTTGCCTGGCCAGTTCCCAACTTCATCACCCATATTCATAAGCAAAAGAATGTAAGGTCACCTTGACTATACATTTTCAGTGAATTCATAGTCCGTATTAAGACCCTTTCTTTTGCCTTCTTGACATTTTAAAATATTAATAAAACTTTACATTTTTGTGTGTCAAAACTTGAAGTCTAGAAAATGCTTTCATTTCCAAATCTTAGAATCCTGGAATAATTTTGGTAGTGAAAAATATTACAAATTATGTAGAAAAGGTCAAGATCTGAATTTTCTTATTTATAAATTAAAGATACTAAAATTAATTAATTATAAGATCCCTTCCAATGGTTAACTTTTTAAAGTTGTAGTTGACACGGCACATTAGTAGCTGAAATGGAATAGAACTCTCATATCCTGACTTCTGACACATTGATCATTCTGATGTTCAGCCACTTCTCTCAGGAGTCCTATGAGAGAGATGGTTTTGCCACCATTTTGCTGGTGAGGAAACAAGTTCATTGACCAGTGTCACCTATTAAGAAACTAATTTGTTAAACTTTCTAAGGTAACGTAATAGAAGCTGGCAGAACCAGGACTCACTCACTTTCAGCATTCTAACTCCAAATACAGTGCTTGCTTTCTTTACTGCATCCAAGTTTTCTCTCTGGGACTGATGTCAAGCTCTGCTTCCTCTCAAAGGATGAATGCCAGCAAAGTCCTAGAGAAAATGTCCAAACTGTCTTCTCCTCATTTTGCTTTGACTATGCAATTTTCTTCTTAATATCTTGCAGTGACTTATCTTCACATCTGAGATAAAGTCAAAGATCCTTATAGCTTTCATCAAAGCTCTTTATGAGGAGGATTCTGCTTCTTCTCATGAGAGTAATGGCTCCTCCTTGAACAACTGGAAAACTAGACAAAATATATTAAGCAATGGTTTTCAGACATTGGACAACAGGCAATGTAGCACTGTGATTCCTGAGAAAATGAAGACAAATGAAGTGATCCTTATGATGGCATCAGCTCAGTACATGGACGCAATTCTAGGCCGTAGTGAAGGGAACAGGAACTCCAACAGAGCCAAGCCGTCTGGCTGACTTGGGAGGACAACATCTGGAGGCTTTGTCCCTTTCATGCAGGCAAAGGTGGCTAGAATCTTCAGAGAAGAATGCCAAAGAGGAGGGAACACCATAAGAAAGGTCTGGATATTTGTGGAGGTGATACCTTAAATATTTCCCTGAGTATTGATCTCCATATGCAAAAGAAGAAAATATCCAAGGCTGAAGAAAAAAACACTGAAAAGCTATAGGCAGAACAATTACTAGAGTTCACACAGAGCTGAGAAGAGCTCGTCGTGTGCCCACTGGCCAGAGCAGAAAGGCCCTGTAATAAATGATTCATCAGGTAAAGTCTGAGAAAAGGTATCACTTTAAGAGTGGAATTAAATTAGCCTTAAAGTATTGGGTGCTCTGGCATGACCTAACAAAGCTTGAAAGCAAGCCTCCAAAGAATCATGCTGATTTCAAATAATATTGAGTGTGAACTAGAAACAACTCAAAACCATATAAAAGAAAAAAAAAATCTAGCAACCAAAACCAAATTGTAAACTTCATGATATGCAGCATCCAAAAAAAAAAAATCAGGCATATGAGAAAACAGGAAAATATAACCTATAACCTTAAAAAAGAAATTCAATAGAAACAGACCCAGAAATGACAGAGATGTTGGAACTAGCCAACAAAGACATTAAGACAACTATTGTAAATATGCTCCATATGTTCAAGAGGGTAGAGAAAAACATGATTATGATGAAGACAGGAATGAAAGATTTTAAGAAATCAAAAGAGAACTCACAAAGTTGAAAAATATAACATTGAAAATGGATACTACACAGGATAGAATAAGACAAAGTACACAACAAATTTAAAAAATAGTTACTTTGAAGACATAGTAATAGAAGCACCCAAAATGGAGTACAAGGAGAAAAAAATCAAATTAATTAACAGTGATTCAGCGACCTGAATGACAATATCAAACAGTTTAATAAACATATAGTTGAAGTTGCAGAAAGAGAGGAGTAGAAACAGAAAAAAATTTGAGTGAATAATGGCTCAAAACAATTTACTTAAAAAATTGAGTATAAATAAAGTTTTACAAATTCGATGAAACCTATAAACCGACAGATTCAAGAAACTTAACAAACCCCTATCAGAAGAAACATAAAGAAAATCATCCCAAGTGATATCATAATGAAATTCCTGGAAACCAGTGAGTTTATAGAGAAAAAGTATAGAAGTATAAGAAGAAGTATAGAAGAACAAAGAATGACAGCATATTCCTTGTCAGAAAAAATGCAAGCCAGAAGACAACAAAGCAATATCTTTAAAGAACTGAGTCAAAAAAAGTCAACTGAAAATTCTATACTCAGTAAAAATATCTTTCAGAAATGAAGGCAAAATATAAAGTTTTTTTAAACAAACCAAAATTCGAGAGGTTATTGCCAGCAAACCTGTACTATAAGAACTCTTAAGGGAAGTTTTTCAGAATATGGTGAGAGATGGAAATCTGAATCTGCAAGAAGGGATGAAGAGACTTAGAGATTGTAAATAGTGGGTAAACACAAAAGACATTTTCCTTTTTTAGGAGAAAGATTTAAAAAAAAATAAAAACAATGTATTTTAGGGTTTATAATATACGCAGAAATAAAATGCATGACAAAAATAGCACAAAGGATCAAAGAGGAAAATGGAAGAATGCTGCTGCAAGATTCCTTCAATAAATAAAGAGTATATAACAGCATTTGCAGGCAGAATGTGGTATGTGAATCACATGTATTGCAAACCTTAGGGCATGCACAAAAACTAAAACAATGAATTATGCATAAAAAGCTGGTTGTAGAGATCAAATGTAATCATTAAAAATATATAATTGAAATAATGCAAGAAATGGAGGAAAAAGAATGAACAACAGATGGGACAAATAGCAAATAAATGGCAAGATGTTAGATTTAATCACAGTCCTATCAATAATCCCATCAAATGCACATGATACAAACACTCTAATCTAAAAGGGAGAGTTTTTCAGATTAGATTTTTAAAAATACTATCCATATATCTAAAGACACAGATGGGCTAAAATTAAAAAGATAGAAAAGGATATATCATGAAAACCTGAATCAAAATAAAGCTGGAAATGTTTTATTAATATCAGACAAAGAAAATTTAAAAACAAGGAATATTATCAAGGATAAAGAGAGATATTTCATAATGAAAGAAGGATCAGTATATCAAGAGGACATAATAATCCTAAATATGAATGAACTTTATAGCAGAGCTTCAAAATACATGAAGCAAAAACTAATAGAACTGAAAGGAAAAAACAGAAAAATCTTAAGTTATAGTTGCAGGCTTCAATGTTCCTCTCAACAATTAATAAAACAAGTAGGGAGAAAATTAATAAGCTTATGTATGACTTTATAAAACACTCCAGCAAAAGAAAAAAGTAGAATACACACTATTTTCATGTACTACACAAAATATTCACAAAGATAGACCATATTCTGGGCCATAAAACATCTCATCTAATTTCAAAGGATTGTAATCATACTAAGTATGTTCTCCAGCCAAAATGAAGTTAAACTAGAAATCAATAAAAACAAATGGCTATCTGGAAAAAGTCAAAATATTTGAAGATTGAAACACACACTTCTAAATAACCTGTGAGTCAAAGAAGCAGTGAAATAAGGTTAGAAAATATTTTGAACTGAAGGAAATGAAAACAAAACTCATCAAAATTTGTAAGATGCAGCTAATGCAGTGCTTTGAGGGAAATATATAGAATTAAAAGCAAAGAAGGCATCAAACCAATGTTCTTGGATCCCACTTTAAAGAAACTAGAAAAAGAAGAGTAATTAAACTTAAAGTAGAGGAAAATAATAGAGTTATAAGCAGAAATCAATGAAATAGAAAGCAGAATATCATAGAGAAAATCAATGAAATATAAAGCTTGTTCTGTGAAGAACATCAATAAAATTCATAAAATCCTAGGTGGATTGATCAAAAAACAAGAGAAAAGAAGCAAATTACCAATATTAGGAATAATAGGGAGACAACACCACAATCCTACAAACTTGCAAGACTAATAACATAATATTACCAACAACTCTATGAACCAATAAATATGACAATTTTAACAAAATGAACAAATTCTTTAAAAGACACAACCTACCAAAGCTCACTCAAGAAGAAATAGCCTGAATAGCCTCAGCATAGTAAAAATCTTTCCACAAAGAAAAAACTCCAGGAGCAGATGGCTTCACTGATGAATTCTAGCAAACATTTAAGGAACAAACAAGAGTGATTCTGTATTAACTCTTCCTGAAAACAGGAGACTCATTTTATGAAGCAAGATTTACACTGACATCAAAAGCAGACAAGGAATTATAAGAAGAGAATACAATAAACATCTGCATGAGCACAAATGCAAAAATCCTTAAGAAAATGTATAAGTATTTAATCAAGCAATAAGTATTTATATAAATATAAATCATGACCAAGTCAGATTTACCCCAAAAGTGCAAGATTGGTTTAACATTAGAAAATCCTCTCAATAGATGCAGAAAAATTATTTGGAAAAAATCACCAACCATTCATGATAAAAAATTTCAATGAACTAAGAATGGAAGTAATCTTCATGATAAAGAACAGCTATGAAAAATCAACAGCTAACATCGTACAAGTTGTGAAAGACTGAATGCTTCCCTCTTAAAACCGGGAACAAAGTAATTGTTCATGCCTCCTAGTCAGGGAGGTTCTATTCAGGGAAATGAAGCAAGAGAAAGAAATAAAAGGCATACAAATTAGAAAATTGAGATAAAACTGTCTTTATTCACAATGTGATCATCTATGTGGAAAATCCTATGGAATCTAAAACAGCTACTAAAGCTAATGAATAAGTTTAGGAAACTCATAGAATTCCAGGTCAATATACAAAAATTAACTGTATTTCTATACACTAGGAAACAATAAATTGGCAACTGAAATTTTTTTTTTTTGTGAGGAAGACTAGCCCTGAGCTAACATCCGATGCCAATCCTCCTCTTTTTGCTGAGGAAGATCAGCCCTGGACTAACATCCGTGCCCATCTTCCTCTACCTTATATGGGACGCCACCACAGCGAGGCTCGACAAGCGGTGCGTTGGTGCGCACCCGGGATCTGAAGGGCCGCCAAAGCGGAGTGCGTGCACTTAACCGCTGCGCCACTGGGCGGGCCGGCAACTGAAATTTTTAAAAATGTCATTCTCAAAAGAGTTAAAAATACAGAATATGCAGGTATAAATCTAACAAAACTTTTACAAAACTGTGTACTGCAAACAATAAAACATTTCTGAGAGAACTTAAATAAGACTGAAATATGTGGAGAAATATACAATGTTCCTGGCTCAGAAGATTCAATGTCATTAATATTTCAATTCTTCTCAAATTAAATTACATTTTCAACACAAGCCCAGCAAAAACCCGCCACTTTTTTTTTGTTGACATTAAAAATATTATTTTGTAGATAGTGAAAAGTTTATCTTTATGGAAATTCAAAGAACCTAGAATTGCCAAAACTATTTTCAAAAAGAATGAAGTTGGAGTATTTGCATGACCTGAATTTAAGTCTTATTATAAAGCTACAGCAATAAAGCAGTGTGATATTGGTGTTAAGAGAGATACCTAGAATCAATGGAACAGAATAGAGATGGCAGAAATAGGCCCATTTATATATTCAATTGATTTTTGACAGAGGTACCAAGGCAACTCGACAAGTAAATGATAATTTTTTCAACAAATGATACCGGAAACATCAGCTATCCATATATCAAAAAAAGGAAAATAGTCTCAAACCTTAACTCATACCATATACAAAATTGATTTCAGATTTAAATGTATGAGCCAAAACTATCAAAATTGTATAAGAAAATCTATGGGAAAATTTAGAGACCTCAATTAGGCAAAGATTTTTAAATAGGACAAAAAAAGCACAAACTATAAAAGAAAAAATTTTAATTGGACTTTGTTAAAATTAAAAACATTTGCTCTCCAAAAACACTGTAAAGAAAATGAAGTCAAGTCACAGATTGGGATAAAGTATTTGCAAAACATTTATCTGGACTTGCAACAAATATATAAAGAAGTCTTTTAACCAGATTAAAAAGTGAAAAAGAGATTGAAATACACTTAAAATGAATATATACAAGTAGTAAAGAAGCACATAAAAAGATACTTAACATCGTTAGTATTAGGAGAGTGTCCATAAAAACCACAGTGAGATATCACTACAGACCCACTAGATTAGCTAAAATCAAAAGGAATAGTAAGGCCTTCAAAGGCGAGAATAGCTAAAATAAAAGGAATTAGTGTTGGTGAGGATGTGGAACAAGTGGAATTCTTAATGCATTGTTGATGGGGCTGGAAAATGGTTTAGCCACTTTGGGAAACAATTTGGCAGTTTCTTACAAAGTTAAACATACACCTACCATGTGACCAGCTTTACCCATAATAGCCCCAAGCTAGAAAGCTCCTAAATCTCTATCAGCTGATGAATGGAAAAACAAATTGTGGTTTAGCTTTATAAAAGAATACAACTCAGCAGTGAAAGGAAACAAACCACTGACCCCCCTAACACTTCATCCACATTGACAGATCTCCAAAGTATTGTGCCAAGTGAAAGATGCCTGACACAAAATACTAGGTACTGTACGATTCCATTCATAAGAAACTCTAGAAAAGGCAAAACTATAGGGATAGAGGGCAGATCAGTGGTTGACAGGATTCAGGGGTTAGGGGAGGGGACTGACAGAAAGGAGCTTGAAGAAACTTGATGGGGTGATGGAAAAGTTCTATATCATCACCGTGGTAGTGGTTATTGGCTGTATACCTCTTCAAGTTATACTCTTAAAATTGGTGAATATTTTATATGTAAATTTTGCTTCAATAAAGCTGATTCTTTTTAAAGTAAAAGGATGGAAAAAGATATCCCATGCAAACACTAATCCAAAGAAAGTTGGGGTGACTATATGAATATCAGAGAAGGTAGATTTCCAAACAAGGAATATTGTTAGGAATAAAGAGGCACATTTCATAATATTAAAGTGATTAATTCATCAAGAGGACATATTAAGGCTTACTTGACTGCCTACCAAGTTATTTTTAAGGCTGTTAAAATAGATCTTCCTGGCATAAGCTTACTTCCCTTTAGAAAGAGAGGTTCTAAAATGATTTTTTGTTGTTGATTTAGTGTGGCTTGGAGTGGGAGAGCTTTTCTTTCCCCAAACGGTGTGCCTGAATGTTTTTGGCCAGTTTCTCAAATTCTACTGTAATTACATTGGCTAGCTTTGTTCATCTGTTAGATACGTTATTAATTGCCTTT
The DNA here is from genome assembly GCF_020826845.1 of Diceros bicornis minor. Lineage (NCBI taxonomy): Eukaryota > Metazoa > Chordata > Mammalia > Perissodactyla > Rhinocerotidae > Diceros > Diceros bicornis. Next base: position 49,297,410 of record NC_080759.1, on the reverse strand, counting down.
CATTCAGAAGTCTGAAATTTACGGGCTTCTCTGACAGATTTCCCATGTTACTCAGTAAAAAAGTAACTCAATGTGTCTGAAAACTTCATTCTCTTTGCCAGCATATTGTAATATTTAGAAAGATTAACAAACTTGAATCACCACAATTGACCCAAGTGATGGCCAAAACTAAGCTGAGTTTTCAAAATGATTGCTAAATCTTAGAGTTTTCCCTGCTTCAAAATTTTTCGTATAATTGTGGAGAACCCCCAGCAACTCTCCTTTTCTGCCATGTCACTGCTCTCCAATCCTCCTTTTCTGCCATGTCACTGCTCTCCAAAATGAATCCTCACGTTCTGTTACCACCACGGTGGTGAGCATGGTGGTATCAAGTATCTGCTACCTTCTTTACCACATTCTGCTATTGCCTAAATTCCTTTTCCCGTGTCCCTCCCCATTCAAGTCTGCTTTCCTTCCTCCTGCCATGTCCATGTTCTTTCCAAGCTTCGACCACAGAATTCTCCTCTGTGCATCTCAACCCCCCTCTACTAGCCCAGGTCATGATGACATGGTGCAGTGGATTCATAACTCACCTTTGCTACGTGAGGTTTGTGAAACATACTCTCTTTAAAAGGCAGAGATTAACTTTCTTGAAATGAATGTAATTCAGATGTCTGCAGAGGCCATCCAGCCTCTTAAAATGGAGAAAATGCAAGCTGGCTTTAACCCACACATGGTGGGGAGTCCAAAGCCTCCCTCAATTTGTTACTTCCCAGGGGGCTCATGTTCTCCTGGTCACTTTTGGCTCCTGTTAAATTCTTGTTCTCACCTCCAAGCATTTCTCTTATGTCTCTGCTCCACACAGATTGAAGAGTGGAACATTATTCATTTTCTGTGATCCCCCTCACCCTAATAAAAACACTCACACCTAGCGTTTAGATAGGTAGCAGATCTTGCAAATGGAGAGGTGTCCTATTACCACCTTACTCACTCCAAATTCCCCTCACATTTCCCCCTTCTCTCCATTTTCCTAGATCCCAACCTTTAAGGGGCTCCAGGAAGCTCTTCTCCCTTCATTTTACTAAACAAAGTAGTGCAGCTCAAGATGCCCTAATCTGCTAGCGGCTGTTCTGTGTTGCGATATCTAACGCAACCTAATCTGAACTATAAATCTCCCTAAGGCAGAATTCTGTGCGAGATGCTACTTCTTGTCTTTCCCTACTTTGGGCACAACAATCAAGATTCTAGTAGACGGGCAAAGTTGACTTGATCCAGTTATCCTTATATGACAATACCCAGAGAAGGCTTTATACATTAGGATGTTACGAAGTTGACTAAAGATTTCAGACTGTGTTTCGCTGACTTTTGTAAATGGGGCTCAGAGCTGGTGGATTGAATATATGAAACAAAACATATTTGTACTTCTTGACCTTCGAAGATCATGTAGTTACTGGTGTCCCTTACGTTATGAATAACTGGACCCTTCTTTAGAATGAGACCTAATTGTATACAAGTGACACAGTGAGATTTCCGCTATCAGCTTCATTTTCCTCACATGAAGATGAAAGAATAATAGTTCTGGTCTAGTTTCCATTCTCTTCCGGATGGTTCAAATTCTTCTTGTCCCTTAAAACATGTTTTTCATGGAGAAGTCCTTTTCTTAATTTGGGTCCTTACTCATTACTAATCAGAGATATTTCCTAGCCTTTTATTTGTTTATTTAATTTATTAATTTGTTTATTTTTTTTGATGAGGAAGAGTCACCCTTGGCTATCATCTGTTGCAAATCTTCCTCTTTTTGTGCTTGAGGAAGATTAGCCCTGAGCTAACATCTGTGCCAATCTGTCTCTCATCTCTGTTAGATTTGTCCTCTTCACAAGACCAGGGTTCCTTGAGCCCTGCAATGTGTGTGTGTGTGCGCATGCACACGTGTTTTGGGATGCGGACTTTGGCAAAAAGAACCTCTTTCTATCTGGAGTCCAGACTCAAATTGATGTACCAGTTGTGCATTCCCATGACTATTTTTATATTATATTATTCTTAAATATAGCCCTAGAAGGTAATGTCTATTCAGCCACCTCATCCTAACCCTGGATAATCAGGAGTTGGAACATGAAGCAGGATAGATGGGGCTGCCGCTTAGGATTCCTGGTTTGTGTGTGAGCCAATAAGGCTATTAGACTGGAACATAACATTTATTATTTATGTGAGGATCTTATTATTATTTATTAGTAATAATATCAGTATTAATGCTATTCTGTTCTTGACAAATCTGCTTTCTATGTATCTTAAAGTGATAAATTTTTAATAGAATAAATGCTCTAGGTTATTGAAAAAGGTTGCATTTACATAATGCCAAGTATAATTTTTCCAAATTGCGTAGTTAAGATAAATAATTTATTGTAGTTGATATCAAGTAGGTTTTGTTTAAATCTTCCCCCCAAAAATTATTATTGAAAATAATTTAAAAAAACCTATCAACATGTTGTTTTATTGGCATATATTTTCAGCCTCAGAAAATTTTATCTTGAGTCTTGATGACAGTAGGATCCTAGCTCAATGGCCTGATGTGTACCCATCCTGAGGATTTGGACACACATGGGATTTTTGATATATTTGGGGGGCTGACCTGAAAGGGCCCTCTTTGCACAAGAAAAAGCTTTCAGGAGAAAAAGTCATCTTAGGGAAAGATAGAAGACTATGAAATTTGTCCATAACAATTGATTAGTGACGGAAGGGAGAGGAGATTTGGCTGTATTACTGAACCTTCTTTGTGAACAATGAAGTGTACACTGTTCTGAGGTCCACACGATGATGATAGGACAAAATGAACAGGGACTATACCCTCAGTTCAGGGGGTGTAGACACTGGGAGAGACGGACCAGGAGGCCAGTGCATGAGACGTAGGGCCACTGTGGCCCAAGTCCAGAGCCAGCCCAGCCCCCTCTCTCCCAAACTGGGTGGAGGGATCCCTCCCCACAGCTTCCACGTGTATCTGCACAGACTATGTTCTTTATGGTAGGCTGGATAATGGCCTCCCCCTCAAAGGTGCCAAATCCCCTCAACCTGTGAATACATCACCTTACATAGTAAAAGGGACTTTGTGGAAGCTTAAACTAAGGATCTTGAGATGGCGTGATTATCCTGGATTATCTGGATGGGTCCAATATAATCACCAAGATCCTTTTAAGAGAGAGGCAGGAGGGTCAGAGTCAGAGTGAGATGTAAGGAAGGAAGTAGAGGTCAGAGAGAAGATGCTATGATGCTGGCTTTGAAGATGAAGGAAGCGACCTTGAGTCAAGGAAAGAAGGCATCCCTTACAAGCTGAAAACAGCAAACAAACAGATTCTCCCCAAGAGTCTTCAGAAGGAACGTGGACTTGCTGTCACCTGGATTTTAACCAGGTGAAAACAATTTTGGACTTCTGACCTACAGAATTGTAGGATAATAAATTTGTATTGTTTTAACCACTAAATTTGTGGTAATCTATTATACAGCAATACAAACAAGGCACCATCCACGTGGATGCTGATCTGAATGGCACTCCCGGGATTGGGCAATGTGGCTTCTCTCTAGTCTCCAGGTGGGAGAAAGACCAGGGAAATTGTGTTGGGCTGAGTGCTCAAGGACTCAAGTTGTATGCTCCTTGGTGGTCTCTTCCTCTTTCCATCGATTACTTCACAAAGGCCTCTCCAGCCTTAGTTCCATGAGGCTCTCTTCCCCATCCAGGCGATCAGGGAGCCGGTGTTGGGTCCTTCCCAAGTGCTGCCACACCATCTTCCCAACCTTCAAATACTGACCCAGATGGAGGTACAGCTGCTATTTCATTGAAGAGCCAGGAAAGCCACCGGAAACAGTGCCAGAGAGGAATACAGGAACCAGGAACCTCACCTATGGGAGCTTGTTTCCTCTGAGTGGGGGAAATGTCTCACAGTGTGTCTTCAGAGTGTTTCAGGGCAACTCTCTCTCACCCTTAATGTCCCTCTATCCCTTCAGTCTCTCTCGTCCTTCTGCATTTCAACTTTAAACCCTTTATCCCCTCAGTCTGATGTCCCCATCCACTCCCTCAAAAACACCATTAGACCTATCTGAAAAAGGGATCCTGGCCCCCTGCCCCACCATGGGATGTGCAAACTCTCATGCTTCAGGTGGAGCTTGGTGCTTCCTTCAGCCAAGTTCATTATTGCTCCAAGATAATCCAACACGGCCCCTGGGCCCTAAAATGGAAGGAAAGGTAGATGCTCTACATCCACTTTGGTCTCACTGACAACACAGAATGAGGTCAGTTGCCCCTCAAGTGACCTACAAGCAAACATATCCTGGCTTAAGTTCATTTTTCTCTTAAAGAGCATTCTATATGAAATTATGTGGGGCAAAGTCTTCCCACTGCCGGCACTTGGACTGCACTCTTCAGGTAAATATCACAAAGGTGTGCTGGGCCAAGGAGCAGGTAATTCCCTGCCATGACAGCTTTCATTATCAAGAGCCACTGCATTAGCAGAGAATAATCCAGACACAGTCATCCAATATGCGTGGCACCACCTCTGTAGATTCCTTCTGATTCCTAAATTTATCTATTGATAGAAGGCAGAGGGTGTCTTGGTACTTGACCCAGAGAAGAAGCAACAGAGCATAGAGAATAAGAATTGGTAGGCTTAACATGGGAGCTAGAACAATGAGAATATGTGCTCGCCTGAAACACTCCAGATAATGACTTTCTGAACTAGTTGGGAAGAATTTAAGGGAGGCTAAATTTCTTGCAATCCTGTGGGCAAGGTCTGAGTCAGAAAAAATACTTCTTGTTGCTGTTGTTTCAAAACTATTTTTCCTCTAGGCTGCTATAATCTGGAGAAACATATGTTAAATACGTTATCTCTCACGAAGAACTGGTAAATCTAACTGTTTGCAAGTTGTTTCTTTTTTATTTTTCCCCATATTTTTATTCATCGTAACAACATATTGTAATAACAATAAAAGAAATAAAAAATGAAGGAAATTACCAGAAATCTTCCTATGAAAGCAATTCTTTTTATTTTCTATGTTTCCTCCCAAGAATTGTCTATATGCTGGCAATGCAGTTCTATGTTACTTCCCAGAATGGAAGATTTAGAAGAAAGGCAGAGCTCTGCTTCTAAAAAGTTATGAGACATTGGCCATATGACTTAAAATCTCGGGTATCAGTTTCCCCATATTTAAAATGAAAAAAATGGACTAGTTGATTTTTTAATGGATCCTTCCAGTTTAAAAATTATTTGTACTTCTACACTTGCAACAGAATGAGTCTTACTTTGAGGCATCATAGTTGGGGAACTGGAAATTTTTAAAAGCTGAGAGAATGATACTGGCAAGTGAAAACGGCAATTAGCAACACCACAAACAATAGACAGGAGCAGAAACTGAAACTCAGTAACCTTTTGATAAACACACTTTAAAATAACTGCTTGTTTTGTTCTAATTCTAGAATTTCCCAAACTTGTTTGCAAGGCTTAAAGTTTTTCTAATGGCAGCTTAGCCTTCTGTCATGAAATATACCCTTCATTAACCACAGAAATATTATATTAACATCATTAAAGATCATCAAATGATATTTCTCCTTTTAAAATTTTCTGGTTGCGAGTCGGCCCAGTGGCTTAGTGGTTAAGTGCGCGTGCTCCACTACTGGCGGCCCGGGTTCAGAGCCCCGGTGTGCACTGACGCACCGCTTCTCTGGCCATGCTGAGGCGGTGTCCCATATACAGCAACTAGAAGGATGTGTAACTATGACATACAACTATCTACTGGGGCTTTGGGGAAAAAAAAAGGAGGAGGATTGGCAATAGATGTTAGCTCAGACCCGGTCTTCCTCAGCAAAAAGAGGAGGATTAGCGTGGATGTTAGCTCAGGGCTGATCTTCCTCACAAAAAAAAAAAAATTTCTGGTTGCATGCAACGCAATTTGAAATGGTGCCTGTCTTAGTCCATTCTGGCTGCTATAACAAAAATATCATAGACTGGGTAGCTTGAACAACGAGTATTTGTCTCTCAGAGTTCTGGAGGCTGGAAAATCCAAGATTAAGGTACCAGCAGATCCAGTCTCTGCTCAGAGCGTCTTCCTGGTTTGCAGATGGCTCTTTTGTGTCTCTTCTCAGACACACTATTTGGGCACTAATCCCATTTATGAGGGCTCTGCCCTCACAACATAATTACTTCCCAGAGGCCCCACCTCTTAATACCATCTAAGTAAATAAACTATAACTCTTAATACCATCAAGTGGGGGTTAGGACTTTAACATATGAATTTTGGGGAGATACAAACATTCAGTCCACAACAGTGCTGGACCAGCATAGCTGTTGCCCCTATACTGGACTGTTGTTGAAGGCATACTTATCTTTAGCCTGCTTTTGCTACTACTTTGAACCAAGATATTCTGGCAATAAGTATGGGATGTTATTTAAAAAAAAGATGAAAATAACAGTTGGTACAAATCTTTCAAGTGTTTTTGCAGGCAGCTGTGTATTTCCTCTCCCTAGCAACTTGAAGAGAACCTATGCTTAAATAGATGGATCACAGACATGCTACAGAGTACAGCTTCAGTCAGTAAACCTGGTCCTAGACCTCATGTGCTGCAAGACTTTCTACACTGAAGCAGAAAGTGTGGAAGATACTGAGCCAGGTTATTATTCTGTAATTCTGACCACTTGTGAGTTAAATTATATGTGAGCAGTCTTTCCTTTGCACAATATTCTGTTAACTGAAATGTGTGCATATCAGAATCGTGTCTTCGCTTTGTATAGTTCAATGTTAATGCAGATTAAATCTCAATTACCATGGAATTGTGCAAAGCAAGGACACAGTTCCATGTGCACATGTTTTGGATAACATGGTACTGTGCAAAGCGAGAATTGCCTGTATTACAATCTGGACACTCAAGGCTCTGTTTCAACCTTGTGAATTTGTGGTATATACACAAGATTTGCCAGCATTACGTTTTTGATGAAACACTTTAAGACTTAGCAAATTTTTTGATTATAATGAAACAAGGAAAGGTGTTACACTATAAATGGCAAATAAACTATAACTCAAATGCCAACTTGGAGCATCATGTTGAGAAGCATTCTGAGGTCCCATGTGGATTCCACGGGGAAGTGTATATAATTGAGAAACTATTCTCAGTTATATTGACAGTGGAGAATGTATGCCACATATTTACCATTCTTGCATAAGTAGTAAGACTAAATTATTACATATCATGGTAATGTTAGATCAGCTTTTAACCTAAATGCTGCTTATAAAACACGGGTAGAGAGTTCTAATAGGATTCAGACCATACGTATATGTCTTCAGATATAGCAAACCTTGCACAGGCAAGTCAAGGTCATTGCTGAGCCTCTTCATATCTTCTAGAAAAAGGCAGAGTATGGCATTGAACTTGCCTACTTGGTGCTACGTTTTGGGCTGCCAAATAGCATTGACTCCCAAGCTTATAGTGGAATGTTCCTGTAAACAAAATTCTTGTTTCTTAACCACTGACTTTTATCTTAAAATGTTAGAATACTGCTTAGCCATACAGTATCAAATAGCTGTGAGAGCGGTAGAATGCTTTAGAGCTGTATCAATAGATAACCAGTTCTGAGTGATCTCATCAATGAACAGACTTCATACACAATGACAGAGATAACTACAGAAGTAAAATTCTTCCAGATTTTCTTCTACATCTGGATCTTTTCATATTGATCATAATAGTTTTTTGAAACTATTTTATGAGTAGAAACACACCTCAATTATGTTACTATGTAGACCATGCTCATCCCTTTCTCTCATTTCTTAGGTTTGTATGCTTTTCCCTAAGACTGGAAAAACAATAGATAATTCCAATGCAATATGTCTTGGGAACAAAGGAAAAGTTTTGGTCAAGATGTCATATTAAACGTATGTGAACGCCACAGGGGAAAAAAAGGTTTCTTGATCGTGGATGGCGACTCTAAATTGCTCAGATGACCTTAGCTTCATCTCAAATCTCTCTGCCAATTATGTATAACTCAGGGATTGTCACCCTATTCACCCTGAAAATGGTGACTACATGAGCTAGGTTTGAGGAATCTTCTGACAAGAACCTTATGTGATCTATCACTATCTCGTTTCATTACTCTCAAGTTAAATTGAGTGCCCTACAGTTGGTGATTAGCTCATCCAATTTCCTTCCTTTGCTCAATATACCTCTTTGTATAATAACAGGAATTCGATTGTACTGTGATAATAACAGAGCAATGTCTCAAGATGTGTCTTGACTGTCTTCATTTATGCTTTTGGTATAAAAAGGCGTATATATTTTGTCCATCGTATTGCGTATTAAACACCTTTATTGATATCTAATTCACATATCATGCATTCACTCATTTAAAGTGTGCAACTGAATGGTTTTCACAGTTATATGCAAGCATGACCAGAGTCAATCTTAAAAAATTTTCATCACCTCAAAAATAAACTTTGTAACCTTTAGCTATTACTCTCCTGTTATCCCATCACTTCTCCCAGCCCTAGGCAACTACTAATCTACTTTCTCCATACATAGATTTCCCTGTTCTGGACATTTCCTATAAATGGAATCCTATAATATGTGGTATTTTGTGACTGGCTTCTTTCACTTAGCACAATGTGTTCACGATTCTTCCACGTTGTAAGCATCTATCAGTACTTCATTCCATATTATGGCCAAATAATATTCCAGTGTATGGATATACCATATTTTGTTTATCTATTCATCAGTTGATGGGATTTAGATTGTTTCCATATTTTAGCTATTATGAATCATGCTGCTATAAGTATTTGTGCACAAGTTTTTGTGTGGGCGTACATTATCATTTCTCTTGGATATATATCTAGGAGTGGAATTGCTGGGTCACCTTCATTTAACCTTTTGAGCAACTGCCAGACTTTTCTCCAAAGTGGCAGTACCATTTTATGTTCCCACCAACAGTGTATGAGAGTTCTGATTTCTCCACATCATCACCAATACTCCTTATTATCTGCCTTTTTGATTCTAGCCAGTGTAGAGAATGTAAAATGGTATCTCATTATGCTTTTGATTGGCATTTCCCTGATGACTAATGATGTCAAGCATCTTTTCATGTGGTTAGTGGTCATTTGTATATCTTCTTTGGAGAAATGTCTATTCAAACCTTTTGCCCATTTTTTAATTGAGATGTCTTTTCATGATTAAATTCTGTGTTCTTTATATATTATGGATACAAGTCCCTTATCAGAGATATGATTTACAAATAGTTTCTTCCATTCTGTGGATTGTCATTTCACTTCCTGAGGATATCCTTTGAAACACAAATTTTTTAATTTTGATGAAGTCCGATTTATCTCTTTTTTCTTTTGCTGCTTGTACTTTTGGTATCATATCCAAGAATCCTTTGTCAAATCCAACGTCATGAAGATTTTCCCCTGCTTTTTTCTGATAGTTTTATAGTTTTAGTTCTTACATTTAGGCCTTTGATTCATTTTGAGTTAATTTTTGTATGTGGTGTGAAGTAGGGGTCCAACTTTATTCTTCTGTATGTGATTATTTGGTTGATCCAGAACCATTTGTTGAAAAGACTATTCTTTCCCAATTGGATGGTTTTGACATCCTTGCTGATGTCAACCATAGATATGTGGGTTCATTTCTGAAATCTCAGTTCTATTCCATTGATCTATATGTCTTTCCTTGTGCCAGTACCACACTGTCTTCATTACTGTTGCTTTATTGTAAGTTTTGAATTTGGGAAGTGTGAGTCCTCCTACTTTTTTCTTCTTTTTCACGATTGTTTTGTGTATCTCATTTTGACCCAATGGTTGGTCTTCACTTAAAACTGAAGCACTGGAAAGAGGTAGATTTTTGTAACTCTGAGATGACAATTCCTGTGTGGTATAAGCTTCCACATGCAGATGACCCAGGGCAATGTCCTGTGTGTGTGTGTGTGTGTGTGTGTGTGTGTGTGTGTGTGAGAAAACATAATCATACAAGTGACATCTCACCACTTTTGTCATATTCTGTTGGTTGGAAGCAAGTAACAGTTCCCTCCCACACTCAAGGGGAGCAGGTTATCCAGAGCATGAAAATGAGAACGGCCCCTAAGGTCTGTCTGCCATAACACCAGTACATTTTTTCACATCTCTCTAAAGGTAAATAGCAACAACTTGCTCTTTGCCAAATAATTTCTAAATTAAAGACTTGGATGATTTCAGTAAATATCTGGTAAAACTAATTAAAATCTGGTAGGCAGTAAGTGTAGCCCAACCATTTCATTCTGACAAAGCACTCACAAGCATAAACATAAATATGTGTATACAGAGATACACAAACACATGCAAATTTTACCACCAGTGTTATGAATCATTATGGTCCAAATAGTTTAGCAAACACAATTCTTCTTTATGCTGAAAAAGTGGATTAAAGAGTGAAAAGCACTGGACAATTTATTCCAACATTTTCCCAAATCCTCCACCAGTTTTCCCATTTTTTCCCATTATAATTCTTTTTGCCAAATTATCTAGATATCTGGGTCAACTGTACATTTCACCTTGACTTATAAAACTACCTTTATTTGCCAGTGTAGATGTCACACCTGAGTCTCATACGTGGGCTGCCCAAGTATGCAGTAGGGAAGTTGTGCATTACATTAAAAATGTAACAGAGGCCGGTCCCACGGCTTAGCAGTTAAGTGCGCGTGCTCTGCTGCTGGAGCCCGGGTTCGGATCCCGGGCGCGCAGTGACACACCGCTTCTCTGGCCATGCTGAGGCCGAGTCCCGCATATAGCAATTAGAAGAATGTGCAGCTATGACATACAACTATCTACTGGGGCTTTGGGGAAATAAATAAATAAATAAATAAAATTATTAAAAAAAAATGTAACAGAGAATAGTTTCCGTGGTAAGTATTGCAGCTCCAACTGCTATGCACCTTCTTTTCTGTTGGTTGGAGTGTTTTATACTTCTTCCCTTTACTAAAATAGCAGAAACATCTACGTCTCCTCCCTCAAACACTTTATGCTATACGTAAAGTGTATAGCACTTTATGAATCCCAGATTTACGAATAGTATCAGTTACATGCAGCAAACCTTATTCTTGGTCTTATTAATTACTTTCCATCAACTTATCCCTCAGGCATTTTGGTTACAAAAGCATGCTGACAACCAACAGTAATGGTTTTAAGTTAGCTATTTGACAAGTAGGTCCCTTTGCAAAGAGTTTCTTGTTAATTATTTAAAGAATCAGTGCCACGGGGAGGCTTTGCTTGTTCTCTTAAAGCCTCTAACTCATTTTCTCCTTTTCTCTCCCTTCTCTACCTCTCTACAGAATTTTTAGAAGTCTAAGATCTAGACACTCTAAGATGCATTGAGTTGTTTTAACCTTTTATGTGGCAAATTCACGCCAAGTCTTAGACCAGCCTCTGATGGTAACTCCATGACATTTCTCTGACATTATGTAAAAAATAAATAAATAATAAGCTTATCACCTAGAATATATTTTCACAGATCTCTTAGATTGTATTCTCCTTGCATCTCAGTTTCTGGGGAAGATGATGATTAATGGATCACTAAATGCATATGATCAGGAGTTCACATGGGAAAAGGAAAATGGGGAAACTTTCTATTCAAAGGTTGTGGGTAAATGATGTGTGAAATTGTTGACAAATTGCCTTCATTAAGCTTTTGAAGTTGACATTTTTTTTCATAAATTTGGCTTCTTTTCAAATATAGCTGTGCAGAGTTCTAAGACATTCACTGACAAGTTACGATCTGCAATAACAGTTGTCCTTGAAAATATTTATTCTTGATAAAAATGGTAGAAAGTTTAAAGTAGGATTCTCATTGGGGGTACTTACATGGATAATATCATTTCTGAGCAAAACATGGTTTAAGTGCTGCCCTATTATCTTCCAGATTCACAAAGGGAACAGGCATGAAATAGGAAGACCTTTTTTTGGGCCAACTATTGACCTCTCAATAACAAAGCTCTTTGACAAGGGGTCCCATATTGACCCTTAAAATTATACTACATTCCATTATAGTTGTCTCTTTTTAGCTCAGTGCCATGTAGTGTAGTGGACAAGGCTATGGTCTTGTAGTCTGACTGTTGGGGGTTTAAATGCCAGCCCTGCTATTTACGATGGGTGGAATTCTGGATAACCAGCTTAATTTCTCTATGCCTCAACATCCTCATTTATAATTGAAAATAATAATATCTACCTAATAAGACTGAACTGAGAATTAAAATTTAATGTGAAAATACATATAAAGTTCCTAACCCCTACCTGGCACAAAATAGGCTATCATGAAATGATGACATGTACTGTTACACATTTGGAGAATTAGCTCAAACTTGGGTCTAAACTTTGGATTTGAAGATCAAACATTATTCAGGTTTCTGTAAACTTTTATATTTATCTATAAGTCCGTTGTCTGGGGTCTTCACTTTTGGTTCCTATATGACCTGCCCACATTTAGGCCTCTTCTCCTCTGGGGACCATTTTAGCACAGACTAGATAATTTTGATAATATACTTATGCAATGATTCCTGCTTCTTAAAAGGCTTTCCTACAAATCTTATCCTTTCTTCCTTACACAACTCTGCAGTATAAAAAACTTCAAGCAGGTAATCAGTGCTCTGGGATAGGTATTGGGTAAATGGATGAATGGATCCTTATTTTTCAGATGAGGACATCTAATCATGGAGAAATAAAGTAACCTGGCCAAAGACATATCCAGCCAGTGTCAGAGCAAAGACTAAGATGCAGAAATCCTGTAGCCCTGTCTCCAATTGTCTAATTCTTTAAATATCAATAAACATAAACTGGTGTAGGTCCTATATCAAGTAGGTTTATTGGACAGAGCATGTCCTTCCTAATATTTTACAATCTGAAAAACACAGAACTTTGACTTAGATCTTTAAGGAATCTGGTATCATTTTCCAAAATTGGCTGCATTTTCCAATCATCAATTTTGCAGACGAATATCTTGTAATCTGAGATGTGGGGCTAAACATAGAATCAGCAAGTGAAATGTCAATTTGTTTTTAACCCATAGTAAGGAAGAGTGATCAGGTAAATTCCTGTCCATTTTCCATTGTTTTAGTCTATGCTCAATTCCCCTCCCCTTTTGTGTGGTACAGACTCAGCAAGGGTCTTATCTTGGAGCTTACGTTTAAAGATTAAATTCAGAGTTTGAACTCTACTGTTTGGCTTCTGCTATATTCTTCAGTGATAAAACTTGCCATGTTTCAGTAGAAGAAGCAGCAGCAGTGGTTGGAAGGTTTGTAACCTCCAGCTTCAGGAAAATCACTATTAAACCAACATGGCTATTGTGATCCCATCAAACGTCTTCTAAATTCAGACATTTGAATGCCACGGTGAACCAAAAAGTCCAGATCTACATGTCTCCTCTTTGAAAGTCAAGGTCAAGAGAGGATTCTTAAGATACAAATCCATAGGGGATGTGTTTTTCTTCTGGGCTACCTACCATCTGGAGCATTTCAGAGTATTGGTTTGGAAGAAAGATGGAACTATGGTGTCTCATGAGGGGCCACTAATCTTCGGGCAGTCTAGATGAGAAGCAGCTCTACTCTAGTGTTGGCTAGAGTTAGAACCAGAATATCTCAAGATGCCTAATTCTTGATTCATATTCTAGGGAAACTGAAAGATATAAACAGTCATTTCTATGGACTTGTACATCTCCTACTGTCTCATAATGCTCCTGGGAGAATTGTGGCTAGAGTGACTCAGAGGTAAAAGTTAAGGAGGAGGAACTGTCACCTAATTTTATACATACGTATGTTATATATACAATATAATGTAATATCCAATTATATATATATATATATATCCAAGCCATATACATATTATCAGCATGTCAGGACCGGCTGCCTAAAATTGCAAAAAGCATTAAAAAGTATGCTGGACTCTGCACAAAATGTAGGGTGTTACCGTCCCAGCCCTGCTGTTAACTTCTTTAGTTACCTTGGACAAGTCACTCTGTGGCTCTGGATCTCAGTTTCCTTTTCTGTAATCTCATAGTAAGAACAATTCCTCTTAGCGTTTACATTCTGTGATGATTGTTACCCTTTCCTTCTTCCACAAATCCCTATCAGGCCATGAGGGACATTTCTGTATATCTTGCATTCAATTCTCCTTTTAAATTGGTTTTTGACATTCGTTTTTAGTATATTTCTCTGATATCAAAGAAATGTATGCACTGGGTTTAGTGGGAAATAGCAAAGCATCGACCCCAGCTAGGGCCAGCACTATGTACTAAACTGGAAGTACCTTGGTGGGCAACCTCCAGCTATTAACCTGAGCTTTAGAAGTTAAATATGACCACAGCCTCACCATCCCCAGGCTACCCAACAGGCTTTCATCTTGAAGCAATGTAGTTTCTCTTTGATCTAGAATGTGCACAAGGTTGAGTTGTTGGTGATTCTTGGTATGTAAATTTTCTGAAGTTTTAGACCACAAATTGATGAGCATTAAAATTTTTTGACATCTTCATTAACTTGCCCAGGGAATACTGCAATTAAATCAAGGATGAAATAGAGACATAATCTTCTAGCTGACATATAAATGTTATTATGCACAAGGGGGTGACCAGTTATTCTGAGTAGAGAGAGTAAGAAAATGTACATGAGGTCTCTTGTGAAGTATATATCAAAAGGGGTCTACTGGAGGGGTTGTGGAAACTCTTATGACTTTCTGAAGATCTTTTACACTGGGATAAATGATCTCCATTGATGAAAGATAGATTGGCATCAAACAAACCATTTCTTCTCATTTTTCTGTCTCCTGCCTGTATACTCCTACCACATTGTGACTTAAGCTGTATCTAGGTAACCCTAAAACTACTGTCAATTTCAAGAAATAAGCAACCAGTCAATTCAGGAAAAAAAAAAAAATCAGTCTAAGTCTTGAATGGCCCTGACTCATTGTTTGAATTAATTTCAAAGGTAATGGAGAAAATATAGCTTTATTTAGGTCCTAAAATAACCATAGTCTTGGTTTTCATTTCAATTCTACTTTAAATTTTTAAAATATATTTTGGCTTTGTTGCTTCAGGATCAAATTTCTCTTCTTGAGTACCATTTTTCTGATTGACCTCAGTGATCTGAAGTTCTAGAAATATCTGTGACGATTTTGTGAGCATTTTCATCTTGCTGAAACCAACTCATCATTTTGTTCTCTTGAAATAAATCATAGCACCTACTTGAGAACACACTGCATGCCCAGGGATGCTTGGAGAAATGCACCCCTGCCTTCCCAGTCTTTCAAGGTGTAAGGACCAACACCTGAGAAGGAATTGGTCCACAGACTACCAAACAAGGACAAACTTGTGAATTAGTGTCATTAGAGCATTTCCCCTGGCTTGTGGATGGCATTGATTATTTTTCCAGATAGTTCAAAACATCTGCTAGTACCTAAAAACTCTCCTTGATTTCTGGATTGCCTATTTGTTTATGTAATACTTACGCTGAATACACCAGGCTGCTCTTCAGTTTACTTCCAGATATAATTTCAGGGCTGATGCTAATCTATAAAAGCACATGGGATTTGGATTTTGGCAATCCTGAGGACAGTCTCCCTCTCTACACACCATCTTGATGGTTGACGTAAGCCAATGGGTCCTGAATTTTACCTCCCTTGAGCTGGCAATTCCTAACTGATTAACTTCAACTCTGAAATTGGCTTCTACCCACTGGTTTGATGAAGCCAATGTCTGCTTTCCTTAAGGTCACGATCCTGAGCATACTGAGATCATTAAAGGGGGGATGAGATGTTTTCTGTGTGTGACAGTGGAGATTCCTTACTACAAAAACTTTATTTTAACATTATGAAGAAACT
Source organism: Diceros bicornis minor (assembly GCF_020826845.1). NCBI lineage: Eukaryota > Metazoa > Chordata > Mammalia > Perissodactyla > Rhinocerotidae > Diceros > Diceros bicornis. The sequence continues at coordinate 49,281,576 of NC_080759.1, read as the reverse complement.
GATTTTTAAATGGCAAACCAATAAACAGACTATAATAGTTTAATACAGACTATAAAGGTGCTCCAAGTCAGATCAAATTAGCATTGGATGAGCTTTTCTTTTTGGTTAAATAATTTACATGATGTGAGAAACTTCAATAAAATTCAAAAACTATTTTTTTAATAGATTCTATGACCAGTGTTTTTTCTATTTGGGCCTTGATTTAAAATATTTAAGATATCTAAAATCAGTTTCAGTCCTGTACAACTTTAATACAGATCAAGTGTTTTAAAATATTTATGATAAAGAAAATGATTCCATCTGGGCAAGGAATTTATTACTGGGATATCATACCAACTTGAATTGAAGCCACTGCGAGATTAATTTCTTCTTTGCTGCTGGAATATAAATGTGTTCTGACAGCTGCTTTCTGTAACTGAAGTGCACTTATTTGCATGCAGTATCTTCGACTCAATGAAATCATATATATCAAGGAACTTTGAATGGTTTAAGCAACAAACAAAGATTGATTATCAATGCAAATGCCAACCAGGGATTTACTATAAATAACGAAGTATTGGCCAGTGCCTATTTTGAAATCAACACTGGTTATTTAGAGCTTTCAGAGAGACAATCATGAATTTCAGAAGAACTTGCTGATGTTCAAAAAACAAGAATTACACAAAGGGGAAAGATGGCCTTGATCAAACACATGTTTTTCAGATTTATTAATGATTAACACGTCATACACTCTTTTGGATTACATCCCTTTCACCATGGCTAAGAGCTGAAAAGATGAACATTATTACAGTAATAACATGTCATGAAGGATGTGTAATAATTTTGACATTTATGTAATATGATTGGAGTCTGAGGAGGTACAGTTAGCAGCTATAATTTAGGCATGATGGTGATAAAAGAGAAAGGTTTTGAAGTAAGAAGCTGAATCTGTCACACTTTCTTCTGGGAGAGGCCCATCGTGGGGCCGTACACTCAAGCAAAGGGTATGGAAGTTAGTATACCTTTAAGATAAGTAAAAGAACCAACTGCCCACTAGAAGAAAATAAAAGCAACAAACCTCTTAAAATTGAGACTAATTGAGAATAAAAATGATTTATAAACAAAATGATACTAAATCAAATTTTTACTTTAGGTCTCAAAATCATATTTTCTTATTTTTCCCTCTTAAGAAGAATTTTACAATTCGCTGATTGTGCCTTTGGCTGGAGAGCCTTCTATTCTAAGTAGATCAGTCACTGATGCAAGGAATCTAAGGCAGCATTGGAGAGAGGACAGAGTCAAGAAATCCGGGGTTTAGACATCCATATCTCTCTGCTAATAATGATCGTTGAATGAGCCAAAAGGAAATTTCTGGAAAGAAAGGAAGAGAGGCAAAGAACTGAAGGAGAGTCAAAGAACTGAAGGAGCTTCTTTCTTTATGTGTACTCAGGTTGCAAAAAGATTTAAGCTCAATTAAATGTAAAAGTCTGTATTCCTTGAAAACTACCAAGCCATTCTCAAACAAAAGATAACAATTGTCCACTGTAAATATTTATAGTGCCTTTCCCCATAGCAAAATCTCTAATTCTACTCTTCAGTGAGGTCAGTGTAATTGTATAAACAACCACAGAAAATGCCATGAGTAGCAAATCAGAGTGAGAATTAGACAAAGGGGAAACAGAACTATGTTAGCAGGTTTTGTTGCTGAAAGTCAAGAATATTCAGAATCCCACTGAACTGTTACATTCCAGGAATTGTCGTTGTCTATGGGCAGTATTTGCCAGACAAATGGTGTTTTTGAGTCATTCCTGGGAGAAAAAGGAGGAAGTATTGAAGTATTCAGTCACTTAGTTCTTGCATTTCTGTCAGTAGGAATGTGGAGGCAAGTATGAAATTATGGTCTATAATTTTCCTTTTTAATAGAAAAGAGATTTTCTTTTTAAAGGTTTTCCTTTTTAATAGAAAATCAGATGTCCTTGGGCTCTCTGTTGAGAGACTGGAAAGGGAAAAGTGCTTTTTAATGCTCACTAATAAACATTTTTCTTCTCCTCCTCCCTTCCTTCTCCCTCTTTTCAACTCCTAAGACCTAATTTTGGGTGGATCATAAGTGGTCTCATGTAACGTGCAGCTCACTCAACCAAGAACAGCATTGAGACCACATTCTGAAAGGACTGCTGCCCAGCTGTCCTATCTGCTCTGAGCACCAGAACCCTGGGTGAAACTATTGTTTGAGGTCCACCTGAATCCCCTATGTGCAATTACAGTGACAGAGGGAGGGGGTTCTTTAACTTCAGACTTCACAAATACAAGGAAAAGTATGAGAAAGCCTGGACACTCACAGTGGGATGAGAAAACATACATAATTTACTAATACAAAACATGAAACACACTTGTATAAATTCACCCAACTACAAACGCCATGCAGTGTTCTGTTAACCAACATGTGGAGCTACAAGAGTGTGGAGTTTTACTCCAGCCACGTCGTCACCACCCTATGAATCTATCCTTGTTACTAACAGTCTTATTTCTCTAAACTTATATCTGCTATACCACGGGTTTTTGGGAAGAAAGATCTTGACCCTTCTCTAACTGTATGGACCTGTGTGAAAATGCTGTTTTCAATGGCTGCATTGTGTCTGTCATACAGGACTATATTGTGATTTCTCTGCCACTACTCACCTTTATTCCTTAGACAATTAATGGTAGATTTCCTCTATATGCCAAGCATGGCCCTTGGTTCTTGCTCTCAACGAGCTCAAAATCGACTGGAAGACAGACAAATGAAAAGAGTTTAGGAAGATGGGAGAGCATGGATGTGTTTGTGGGTGACAGGAGGAGGAGGACACAATGGTGACATTCTGAGCTCAATGATTCCTCTCCTCTTTTTGCGACTCAAGGGAATGGATTAAATGGAGAGAAATCTCTGGATTTAGGAGCTATTTGAGAGAGGATAGGACCAATCTCATATTGTTCTTTCAGTTGATAAAATCACAATATAGAGCTAATGCCTATTCTACATTCCATCTCTCAAGAAATATGAATTTCAGATTTTGATAGTTTTGGAAGAGAACTTCACCTTTTGTGTAAATTCTTACCATTTTTATGAGGTTAGCATTAATACTCCTAATTCCCTATTTAGAAAATCATTTTTTAAAAATAAGAACACACCACTAGATGTAAAATACCTTTCAAGCCAAAGATAAGTTTTAGAGAGGCACATTTTATATTAGGAACTGTTATTAACTCTTTAAATTAGCTGTTATTATTAAATTAGCTATTATTATTAGCTATTTAATTTCCTGTTCAAAATAAACCTTCCATTACAAAATGAAAGTAGACCAATCGTTTTCCTCAAGATATTTATTTAGATATTACATAGTTTTTTTCCTTCAAAATGCATTAGCCAGTACAGTGATCTTGAAAATTGTTTACAGCTAGAGGTCCTTAAACAGGTTCCTAACTTCTATGGACATAACTTTTCTTGTTTTCATAAAGGAAGTGATTGAAAAGATAATCTCTAAAGTGACTTCAAATCCTAAAAGTTTACGTTTCTAAGTTTCTCCTCATAGTAATGTCCTGTGAATGAGTTAGCAAAACAGCTGTAGGAGCTGGTCCAAATTCTCCTCGAGCTGTAAAAAGTAAATACTTTGGGGGAAAGTATTGGGGAAACAAAGTTAAGGAAAGAGAAGTGCTGCTGGTCTTCCCTGAGCAAGAAAACCAAACACTCTGGATTCTTAGCTTGACTAATAGGAAACAAGCCGAGTTCCAAGAACAACTGGATTCCCAAGAATTTTGGTTTCAAAAGTTGTTAAGACTTGGCATTTTTCTAATGTTTTATGGGGAAAATGGCAAGCCTCTGGGAGAAAATCCTGCTGCTGGCCTGTAAATGGGAAAAGGTGACCGGTAGCTCTGAAAACATTTTCCCTAATAGCCTAACTATATTAAAACTATTTCTCATTTTCCATACCTTCCGTGCCAGGCAGTAGGGGATGGGCTCAGACCTAGGTTGGTTGTAATGTGTTGGTGGAACCTGAGGTTCCATCTTGGTGGGTATTATTATTATTTTTTTAAATTTTTTGTTTATTGCAGTAACATTGGTTTGTAACATTGTATAAATTTCAGGTGTACATCATCATACTTCTATTTCTGCATAGATTACATCATGTTCACCACCCAAATACTAATTACAACCCATCACCACACACATGTGCCGAATTATCCCTTTTGCCCTCATCTCTCCCCCCTTCCCCTCTGGTAACCACCAATCCAATCTCTGTTTCTATGTGTTTGTTTATTGTTGTTGTTATCTACTACTTAATGAAGGAAATCATACGGTATTTGACCTTCTCCCTCTGACTTATTTCACTTTGCATAATACCCTCAATGTCCATCCATGTTGTCACAAATGGCTGGATTTCATCGTTTCTTATGGCTGAGTAGTATTCCATTGTGTATATATACCACAGCTTCTTTATCCATTCGTCCCTTGATGGGCACTTAGGTTGCTTCCAAGTCTTGGCTATTGTGAATAACGCTGCAATGAACACAGGGGTGCATGTATCTTTAAGCACTGTTGTTTTCAAGTTCGTTGGATAAATACCCAGCAGTGGAATAGCTGGATCATATGGTAGTTCTATCCTTGATTTTTTGAGGAATCTCCATACTGTTTTCCATAGTGGCTGCACCAGTTTGCACTCTCACCGTCAGTGTATGAGAGTTCTCTTCTCTCCACATCCTCTCCAACACATGTTGTTTCCTGTCTTGTTAATTATAGCCATTCTGACGGGTGTGAGATGATATCTCATGGTAGTTTTGATTTGCATTTCCCTGATAGTTAATGATTTTGAACATCTTTTCGTGTGTTTATTGTCCATCTGTATATCTTCTTTGGAGAAATGTCTGTTCAGGTCTTTTGCCCATTTTTTAATTGGGTTGTTGGTTTTTTTGTTGTTGAGATGCACGAGTTCTTTATATATTTTGGAGATTAAGCCCTTATCAGAAGTATGGTTTGCAAATATCTTCTCCCAATTGTTAGGTTGTCTTTTCGTTTTGTTGATGGTTTCCTTTGCTGTGCAGAAGCTTTTTAGTTTGATGTAGTCCCAGTTGTTTATTTTCTCTATTGTTTCTCTTGCCCGGTCAGACATGGTGCTTGAAAAGATGTTGCTAAGACCGATGTCGAAGAGCGTACTGCCTGTGTTTTCTTCTAGAAGTTTCACAGTTTCAGGTCTTACATTCAAGTCTTTAATCCATTTGGAGTTAATTTTTGTGTATGGTGTCAGGTAAGGGTCTACTTTCATTTTTTTGCATATGGCTATCCAGTTTTTGCAACACCATTTGTTGAAGAGACTTTCTTTTCTCCATTGTATGTTCTTGGCTCCTTTGTCAAAGATTAGCTGTCCATAGATGTGCGGGTTTATTTCTGGGCTTTCAATTCTATTCCATTGATCTGTGTGTCTGTTTTTGTGTGACTACCATGCTGATTGGTTACTATAGCTTTGTAGTATATTTTGAAATCAGGGAGTGTGATGCCTCCAGTTTTGTCCTTTTTTCTCAGGATTCCTTTAGCTATTCGGGGTCTTTTGTTGTTCCATATAAATTTTAGGATACTTTGTTCTATTTCTGTGAAAAATGTTGTTGGAACTTTGATAGGGGTTGCATTGAATCTATAGATTGCTTTAGGAAGTATGGACATCTTAACTATGTTAATTCTTCCAATCCAAGAGCACTGAATATCTTTCCATTTCTTTGTGTCTTCTCCAATTTCTTTCAGCAATGTTTTATAGTTTTTGGTGTACAGATCTTTCACCTCTTTGGTTAAGTTTATTCCTAGGTATTTTATTCTTTTTGTTGCAATTGTAAATGGGTTGGTATTCTTAATTTCTCTTTCTGCTACTTCGTTGTTAATGTATAGAAATGCAACTGATTTTTGTATGTTGATTTTGTATCCTGCAACTTTACCATATTCGTTTATTACTTGTAAAAGTCTTCTGGTGGGTTCTTTAGTGTTTTCTATATATAAAATCATGTCATCTGCAAATAGCGAGAGTTTCACTTCTTCCTTTCCAATTTGGATCCCCTTTATATCTTTTTCTTGCCTGATAGCTCTGGCTAGGACTTCCAGTACTATGTTAAATAGGAGTGGTGACAGTGGGCATCCTTGTCTGGTTCCTGTTCTTAGAGGGATAGCTTTCAGTTTTTCACCATTGAGGATGATATTAGCTGTGGGTTTGTCATGTATGGCCTTTATTATGTTGAGGGACTTTCCTTCTATACCCATTTTATTCAGAGTTTTTAGCATAAATGGATGCTGTATCTTGTCAAATGCTTTCTCTGCATCTATTGAGATGATCATGTGATTTTTATTCTTCATTTTATTAATGTGGAGTATTACATTGATTCATTTGCGAATGTTGAAACATCCCTGCATACCTGGAATAAATCCCACTTGATCATGGTGTATAATCTTTTTAATGTATTGTTGTATGCGATTTGCTAGTATTTTGTTGAGGATTTTTCCCTGATATTCATCAGTGATATTGGCCTGTAAATTTCTTTTTATGTGTTGTCCTTGTCCGGTTTTGGTATCAGGGTAATGTCGGCTTTGTAGAATGAGTTAGGGAGCGTCCCCTGCTCCTCAATTTTTTGGAAGAGTTTGAGAAGGATAGGTATTAAGTCTTCTTTGAATGTTTGGTAGAATTCACCAGGGAAGCCGTCTGGTCCTGGACTTTTATTTTGGGGGAGGTTTTTGATTACTGTTTCGATCTCCTTACTGGGGATTGGTCTACTCAAATTCTCTACTTCTTCTTGATCCAGTTTTGTAAGGTTGTATATTTCTAAGAATTTATCCATTTCTTCTTGCTTGTCGAATTTGTTGGCATATAGCTTTTCATAGTATTCTCTTATAATCTTTTGTATTTCTGAGGTGTCTGTTGTAATTTCTCCTCTTTCATTTCTGATTTTACTATTTGTGCCTTCTCTCTTTTTTTGTTGGTGAGTCTAACTAAAGGTTTGTCCATTTTGTTGATCTTTTCAAAGAACCAGCTCTTGGTTTTATTAATTTTTTGTATTGTTTTTTTGGTCTCTATTTCATTTATTTCTACTCTGATTTTTATTATTTCCCTTCTTCTACTGATTTTGGGTTTTGTTTGTTCTTCTTTTTCCAGTTCCTTTAGGTGCATTGTTAGATTGTTTATTTGAGATTTTTCTTGTTTGTTGAGATAGGCCTGTATTGCTATAAACTTCCCTCTTAGAACCGCTTTTGCTGTATTCCATAAATTCTGGCATGTTGTATTTTCATTTTCATTTGTCTCCAGGTATTTTTTGATTTCTTCTCTGATTTCTTCGTTGACCCAGTCGTTGTTCAGTAGCATTTTGTTTAATCTCCACGTATTTGTGGCTTTTCTGATTTTCTTCCTATAGTTGATTTCCAGTTTCATACCGTTGTGGTCAGAAAAGATGCTTGGTATTGTTTCAATCTTCTTAAATTTACGGTGACTTGTTTTTGTGGCCTAATTTGTGATCAATCCTGGAGAATGTTCCACGTGCATTTGAAAAGAACGTGTATTTTCGGTTTTTGGATGGAATGCTCTGTATATATCTACTAGGTCCATCTGTTCTAGTGTGTCATTTAAGGACAATGTTTCCTTATTGATCTTCTGTTTGGATGATCTATCCATTGGTGTAAGTGGAGTGTTCAAGTCCCCTACTATTATTGTGTTACTGTCTATTTCTCTTTTTATGTCTGTTAATAATTGCTTTATATATTTAGGTGCACCTACATTGGGTGCATAGATATTTACAAGTGTTACATCCTCTTGTTGGATTGTTCCCCTGATCATTATGTAATGCCTTTCTTTGTCTCTTTTTAGTTTTTGTTTTAAAGTCTATTTTGTCTGATATGAGTATTGCTACCCCAGCTTTCTTTTCGTTGCCATTTGCGTGGAGTATCTTTCTCCATCCCTTCACTTTCAGTTTGTGAGTGTCTTTAGGTCTGAAGTGTGTCTCTTGTATGCAGCATATATATGGATCTTGTTGTTTTATCCAATCAGCCACCCTATGCCTCTTAATTGGAGCATTTAGTCCACTGACGTTTAAAGTAGCTATTGATAAGTATGTACTTACTGCTATTTTTTAACTTTTTTTTCCTCAGTGTTTTAGTAGTCCTTCTCTGTTCCTTTCTCCTTCTATACAGAATTGATGGTCTCTTTAGTTTGACCTCTGTCTGAAAGCTCTACTCTTTAACTCCCCTCCTCCCTCCTTTTATGTTTTTGGTATCATATCTAACCTCTTTTTTGTGCATTTGTATCCATTACCCTCTTATCATGGAAATAGATAATTTTTCCTATTTGTGGTCTTCTCTTTTCCACTTAAATCATTCCTTTTAACATTTCTTGTAGCACTCGTTTCTTGGTGACAAACTCCTTTAATTTTTGCTTGTCTGGGAAATTTTTGATCTCTCCTTCCATTTTGAATGATAACCTTGTGGGGTAGAGTATTCTTGGCTGTAAGTTTTTTCCTTTTAGCACTTTAAATGTATTGTGCCCCTCTCTTCTAGCCTGTAAGGTTTCTGCTGAGAAGTCAGCCAATAGCCTTATGGGGCTTCCTTTGTATGTAACTTGTCTTTCTCTTGCAGCTTTTCAGATTCTCTCTTTATCTTTAATTCCTGACTATTTGATTTTGATGTGTCTTGGTGTGTGCCTCTTTGGGTTCACCTTGTTTTGGGCTCTCTGTGCTTCCTGTACCTGGATGTCTGTTTCCTTCCTTATGTTAGGGAAGTTTTCATCTACTATTTCTTGAAATAGATTCTCTGCCCCTTTGTCTCACTCTTCTCCTTCCGGGACACCTATAACACGGATGTTAGTGCACTTGATGTTGTCCCAGAGGTTCCTTAGACTGTCCTCACTCTTTTTAATTCTTTTCTCTTTTACCTGTTCAGCTTGGGTAATTTCTTCTAGTCTTTCATCCAGCTCGCAGGTCCGTTCTTCTGTATCCTCTACTCTGTTTTTGAGTCCCTCTAGTGAATTTCTCATTTCCAGTATTGTATTCTTCATTTTTGATTGGTTCTTTTTTATATCTTCCATTTCTTTGTTGACATTCTTACTGAATTCATCTATTCTTCTCCCCAGATGAGTAAGCATCCTTAACACTCTTTGTTTGAACTCTCTGTTGGGTAGGTTGCTCATTTCTGTTTCACTTAGTTCCTTTTCTGGGGTTTTGTCCTGTTCCCTTACTTGGAATGTATTCCTTTGCCTCCTCATTTTGCCTCTTTCCCTGTGCTTGTGTCTACGTTTTAGGTAGGTCAGCTACATCTCCTGCTCTTGATGACCTTATATAAGTGATGCCTTAGGAGGCCTGCAGTGTGCTTCCCTCAGTTCTCAATGTTCCAGGGGTGACCCCCTATGTTGGCTATGTTTGTCCTTCTGTTGTGGCCTGTTTGGTCTCCCTGTAGGCGCCCAGGGAGACCGAGTTATGCTCCTGGTCAGCAGTTGTAATGCTCAGCTGCTTGTAGTTGTTGTGGGCCCTTCAGTCTCTTTATCAGGTGTGGGGAGCCCCAGCACAGTTGGCTGCAAGTTCTAATACCACATTTGTGTTGCAGTATTACTTTTAAGTGAGTAGGCCCCCAGCGTGGCAGGTTGTTAGGCTCAGGGGCTTACAATTGCTATAAGCCTCCAGCCTTTATGTCTCTAGTCAGCTCTCTGAGGATTTCAGCTGGGTGGGGCTGGCCTCAGGCACGGGAGCACTCAATTGTTTCAGGCTTTGGAAGGTGGGGCAAACCCCCTATGTGGGTCTTTGAGAAGCACAAGTCTTCTGCAGCTGACAAGCTCCGCCCCCCACAGGTCCACACACACAGTCTACATAGTCCTGCCCCGTGTGCACGCCCTCACCTCCTGAAGTGGACCCAGTCTCTCCACGGCGGGAGCCCCACACACTCCACCACCACCCCACACTCTTCACCTGCTCCTTGTGCATGCCCTGCCCCATTGAAGTGGGCTCAGTTGCCAGGCTGCAGAGAATCCAGTCACCAATCTATGCAGGCCCACAAGTTGCCTGAGGGCTTATTGTTGGGTGGGGCCAGTCTTTAGTGTGGTCTGCCTTCCCTGGCTGAGCTGGCTTAAATCGGTGCTCTAGTGGGTGGGGCAGACCTGGGCTAGCAGGCCCCAGGGAAAACTCCAATGGCTTCTGTGTCAGTACACCCACACCAGGCCACAAGAATGGCTGCCGCCAATGTCCCAGTCCCTGGAGAGATCTCACCTCTCACCGAGATGCACTCAGGGCCTATCTGGTGAGTCTCTTTTCACCAAAGTGCTGTGCACCTTTCTTTCTGGTGATTTTAGGTTGCTTTCTGAAACGGGTGAGTTTGCGCATGGGCCCTTTAAGAGCCAGTTTTAATCTCTTTGTGAACCAGCTTTTCTGGGGGTATTCCCCAAAGTTTTAGTAGCAGGCAAAGTCAGATATTATGCCACTCATCTCGATTGTGCTGGGTCCACAAAATGCCCCCAATGGGGGCGCTCCCGACTCAGGGCCCCACGCCTACACGGAGGCTGCTTACTGTCGGCTGCTGTTCCGTGGCCGTGAGGTGCTGCGGCTTGTGAAGGCGGCGTTTCTCCTCTCCAGAAGGGAATTGCTGCCTCTTCTACCTCAGTTAGGATTGTCTGTTGTTGCAAGAGTTCCTCTTATCCAGTTTTCAGTTCTGTCTCAGGGGTAATTTTTCCACCAGTAGTTGTAAATTGGCTGTGTACGTGGGAGGAGGTGAGTTCAGAGTCGGCTTACGCCCCATCTTGACTTCTGTCCTTGGTGGGTATTCTTAACTGAATTTTTGATTAACTGAATGAGTGAGGTCTTTGGGCCCTTATAGATGACATTTGAGAGATGTTTGTTTTACTATTTCATTTAGTTGCTGCTTGGTTGGAGCAAATAAAAGCCAGGGCAGTATTGAAGAGTGGGATGAGGATGACACTTGGAGAATGACAGTGAACAGTAAAGTGCTGAGAAACCCTGCAGAGCAAAATCCTCTATAACCACATGCTTACCCAAGAATATTTTACCACAGAGACCCTAGCTCTTCATTCAAACACCCACTAACATCCCATGGATTCACCTTGGGAAATGCTTGAGTGTACTTTGTGGAGATAAGAAGCAGGGTAAGTTCTAGCTACTGATAAAGCAGTCACTTTAACGTTTTTGCCATAGCCTGATTCAGTGAGTCAGAAAGGAAATATTTTCCTTCCAAAAGCTAGCATCCAATTGTCTCCTGAGGAGTCAAGAAAGTCATTTTAGAGAGAACATAGGATAACTAGGTACCAGTGGGGGTAAAAGCCCAAGCAAGGCAGACCTTCCTTGTTTAGCTGGAGAATCAACAGTCACGTTGGGATTAGATACAATTTTTTTCATAATTTACCCCTTGATAATGAGAATTACTTAGAAAGCTTCAAGCTAACTGTGTACCAAGCAGAGAGAATGCTGGGCAGTGTTTGCTATGCTGTTTGTCCGAGGAATCCTTATTCATGGAACACATTACTGGATTATGATCTGTAGAATACTCTTTGGAAAATGTGGCTCTGTGTATTCTATTATTTCTCTTCTCCTTGAACCTAATATGGCTCATATCCCTCCAAATATGCCCTGGATCCCCTGCTCTGGTCTAACTATCTTCAAGTCGTTCATCAGCCAGTTCTCATTGAGTCATAGACTGGCTCTAATTCTTCTGGGTAGACAGGTTTCATTTCTCATCTATGATTGAAAACCGACACCAAAGTTCAGCTCGTGTTGGTGGCCCAGTCACCATCTTGACTTTCACCTCTGAGTCCATCTCCTGACCTCTTAAATTGGAGTTGCCTCTTTTCCTCAAGGATAACAATAGAATTGTTCCACCATGATAGCTTGCTTTACTTCCACCTTACCACTTCCTTTCTGCTCCCTTTTTATGCTGACAGCTTCTTTGTTGGTTCCAAAGATGGCTTTTCTCACTGAGAATAAGAGAAATAACTCCACATATGTTCTCTATTGGCCTGTGGTCACAGTCCCTCTCACTTGTCAGGTAAAAATCAAGACCATTATGAGAGAGAGTCTTTCCAGGAGGAGGTTATAATATTGATGTTGTACATTTTGTCCACCAGTCTCTTTACATTCAGGGAAACAAACACTCACATCTTAGGAGAATAGAACTAATATGGCATTTCCCATTCATCCCAAAGTCAATTGCTTTAATAGCTAGTATTGTTTTAGTATCCAGATACAATTGCTTTTGTATCTAGTATATCTAGATATCTATTTTCTCTTTTACCAATTCTATTTTTTTCCTGTTCATTAGGCAACAAAATCTATTTCATTTACTCAGTTTGTCACCAATGTATTCATCATTTATTGTAGACTGAATCCAATGTACTGAATATCAAAAGAAAAATATGATCTTTGCCCTTGAAAATCTTCTTCTTGCGTCCAGAAGAAATATGTGTAAACATTCAACAAAAATGATAAGTAGTGATATACAAACAATACATTGTGAATAGAAAAATAAGTGGTTAGGTGGGAGACGGATGGAGGGAGGTTACTGACACCCTCAGCATGAAGAAAATATTAGAGCTATTCTTTGAAAAATAAACAGAAATTCTTCAAGTAAATAAAGGTGTGTGGGTTTGTATGTATTTAGGGGGAAGGAATGAGGCCAGGTTGTGATTCACACTGCTTTCTAATCTAAACAGTATTAACAGAAAAAAATGGAACCCATGGAAGCAAGTCTTTCCTGACACACCGATTCTTCTTTACTCCCAAATCCCTTTGAAGTGCCTTGTCCTTATTTTTCATCTTATGGGTTCATAAGAGAAGATAGGAGGAAATAACACAAAATCCCCTTACATCATAGAAAACAATGTTTCAGTAAAACTAGAAGCACCCATTTTCCAAAGAAAATGCAAGTATAATCTTTTTAAAAAGCTGATTAGTTCATCAGAATTGCTCTGTTGTTATTTTACAGTCTTGCTGAATCAGCAAGCCCACTGCTACAGTGGAGCCAGGCTACACTGAAACATTTATTAGAGCTTTAAAATTTTGTTTACAGAATGCAAATGTTTAGTATATCGTATATTAGCAGATAGTAACAAACCCTGGTGGGATGGGTGGGAACAGGCCTGATGTGACATGGGAATGCTTTTGCTGTTTAAAAACAGTGGCTTCACTCACTCTTCAGGACTTGTGAGTATTTGAAGGTATTAAGAGATATTCAATCAAACTTGCCTTGTATATGTTATAAAAAATACGTACCTAAAGAATTCACGTAGGCAAACTGCCAAAGCTTAGGAGCTTCTGTAGAGAGGCCAAATACAGTCATAATTAACTATGAGGTTCAGTAACTGGCTTTGTAAATTATCACATATATGCTGAACAACTGATTTGGTAACTGACAGAGACCATCCCAGGGATGCACAAGTGATTGGGCAGGACAATTAAGCCAAGCGCCTGGGAATAAATTTGTGGAGGACTGGAGGATGAAGGCAATAATTTGCAATTCTTTGGAACCCAAAACGCTTTACAGTGTACAGTGTTCCTAAGAAATTTCTTACCTGTTTCAAACTTGTAGATGTGACGGAGATCCATAAGGCATTCTCCCTGTGGGGTTTGCAGGTCCGTGGGAAGATGTGAGAGGTCATCCTACTATCTGATTGTTTGTCCCTGAGGATACAGATCTTCCTCCCCCAAGAAGAACCACAGTTATCTCAGAGTAAGTAGCAAAGCAGTAACTTTGGCAGTAGAATGTCAAGACAAAGTCAGGAGCATAGATAAGATTGGGGCTGGCAGCCCCTACGAACCACAGAGGCTAAAAATAATCACTGGTAAAAGTTAGAAAAGTCAGAAGAGGCACAGTGGGAGACTGTGCTCCAGACAAGAAAGGGATTACGTCATAGAAGATACAATGTCAAAGGAGAACAAGCAGCTCCCCTGGGTCTGGGGAAGTAAGCAATGCCGAGTCTGTGAGTTTGGATAGCAAGAGTCAAGAATCCAGGCTGAGAGTCTAGGAGCAAAGCAGGTAACAAGTCGATATCAGATATCAGAAAAAGTGGGTAAATACGGATGTGGCAACTATAAGGACTTGGGCTGTTATTCTGGATGAGATGGGAAGATAGAGGAAAGCTTAAGACAGTGGAAGGACATGGCCTGACTTGTTTAAAAAGGATTATTCTGGCCGACATTTTCAGGGAATATATGCTGAAAGATATATATTGAAAGAGAGATGCAAAGAGTCCAATAAGGAAGCTATGTAAGTAAGTAAGTAAGGAGGTGATACTCCTGGTGCAAGATGATAGTGGCTTGGACCAGAGAGCAGAAGTGGAGATAATGATAAGAGGTTGCAGTGTGAACATGTTATAATGGTAGAGCTGGCATAATATTTTGACAGGTTGTGAGAAAAAGAGAGGGGCCAAGATGACCCCAAGAGTTTCATATTGTCTGAGCAAATACGAAGCTGGAGTTGCCATTTACTAAGAATGCAATAGAGGGAACAAGTTTGGTTTTGGATATGTTGAGTTTGAGATATTTACTAGACTTCCAAGTAGGAATGCCAGAGAGACAGATATACCAATCTGGAATTCAAGGGAGAGACCTGGGCTAGAGATATAAATTTGGAAATAATTCTTTTGTAGATGGTATTTAAAGCCATGACATGAAGTGAGATCACTAAGAGAATGAGTGCAGATGAAGAAAAAAGCCAAGGACTGAGCCTTGGACTAATTACCCAGAAGTTTGGAGGCTAGGAGATAGGTAAGACCACATTAAGGTGATGGAGAAGGGGCTGCCATTAAGGTATTTGGAAAATGAGGGGAGCGTAGGGTAAAGCTGAAGTTTGCTGAATGGACAAAGAGCTTCAAAATTAACTGTAATAGCATTGTTTTATCCTCCCCCTGGCAGAGCAGTTGGACAAGACTTCTACAGGCTGGCATGGTGCTGCTCTGCAGCAGCTGAGCCCTGGGAATCCATCCCCCCTGCACTTCTTTTACTGGTCTTTCTTGCTGGGCCAGCATACCGACAGCCTATCTGGGTTGAGTGGGACAGTGGGAGTACCAGGCAGAGATGATTAGTATGCTCATCTGGCAACATGCCTGACTGTCTAGCTCAGACATTCCATTGAATCTCCTGCTAGATGCTGGCTTATGGAAGTAATTAGACTAGCATGACCTACCTCCCCACCCCTAGATCCAACAACGTGCCTGCACGTGATTCCAGAGCCTACCTTCCCTCTCTTTTGATGGAGTACCTATTCCTGCTCCTAGCCAAGGCCAACCCCCTCTCTTGTGCTCTAGGTCCCAACCCTTCCCTTCAATTCAAGGATTTTGTCTCTGTCTCCTTATATGCTTCTGTGTACTAGATTATTCCCATCAATATACAAACATCACCTAATAGAGCCCATCCAAACACCTCTTTATCTTCTTCCTCAATACGCTCCAGCTTTTTCCCCCACTACTCCAGTGAAATGGTTTCACGTGAGCTCACCATGAGCAGCTTCTGCCAAATCCATGGTCTGCTCATTGAATTTGAACAGTTGGCAGCATTTGGCATACCAGGCTACTTCCTCTGTCCTGAAGCATTTTCCTCTGACCTTTCTTAACACCACACTCTGCTATATTTTCATTCCACCTTGTTATCCACTCCTCAATCGACTTTGCCTGCTACTTCTCCTCTGTGAGATGGTTAAATGTTGACATATGTTAGAAGTCTGTCCTTAGGTTTTTACAATAGCTACATTTTTTTCCCTAATTCCCCTCATCTAGATCCATGGCATTAAATACTTTCTATATCTGAAGCCTCACCAAATAGATACATCCAATAAAGTTCTCTCCCCGATACTGACTCAATAACTTAACTGCTACCTGACATCTCATTTGTGTGTTTATCTGCTCTCTCAAGTTTAATGTGTCCAACACAAATTTCAGATACCAAAATCTCTCTCCAGACAGCCAGCCCTGTAGTGCTTCTTCCCCATCTTCCCCAACCACCCTCCACCCTCTTGCTCAAGCAAAAACTTAGATGCCATCTTTCATTTTCCTCTTTTCTCATAAAACACACAATCAGGTGAGCTTTCTTGGTTCTACCTCCAAAATACACCTTGAATCTGACCATTTTTTACCTTCTCCACTATTGAGCTAATCGAAGTCAAATTTCTCTTCCCTATTCCAGGGCAGAGGCCTCTTGACAGGTTGCTGGGCTTCTGAGAGTCTGTCAGTTCTCCACAGTAAAGCCTGCTAATCTGAAAAATATCTGTCAGATCAAATCAGTTCCCTACTTAAAGTCTTCCTGTTTTGCATTATAATTAAAATGAAGTTCAAAATGATTATCCTTCTCCCCGAACCCTATATAATCTGGCTTTTGCTTCTTCTCCAGCAAACCTGTAAAGTTTCCATTTATTCACAACATTCTGTCCATACTGGCCGCAGTAGATTATTGTTCTTAATTCTTCACCCCTCCTTCTGTCATGTGACCTTGCAAAGCACCAAAGTGAGCCAAGCAGCTTCCTCCTCCATTTGGTTTCGACTTGGCCATCTGATTGTCTTTCGTTTGCACTACTTTTGAAGGTTTAAAATGTGCTTAAAAGGTTTGGCCTGGCCTCTCTGAGTCCTGTAACCCACCATGAGAAGAGCATGCAGTAGGAATCCTCAGCCCCTTTGGCCTGGGCTCCAGAAGGACTTGTGGGGGAAACCTGAACCTGACCTGAATTCTGGCACCAAGCCCAGCTCACCCACAAGCCTGAATTATAAGGGCCCCAAGTGATCTGCAGACCTGTGAGCAAGACATATAAGAAATACACTGAGTATTTTTGGGGGGCTAGTGGTTAAGCGTACGCGCTCCGCTGCTGGTGGCCCGGGTTTGGATCCCGGGGTGCGCACCGATGTACCACTTGTCAGGCCAGGCTGTGGCGGCGTCCCATATAAAGTGGAGGAAGATGATTACAGATGTTAGCCCAGGGCCAGTCTTCCTCAGCAAAAAGACGAGGATTGGCATGGATGTTAGCTCAGGGCTGATCTCCCCCTACCCCCCCCCCAAAAAGAAATACACTGAATTTGGGGCTAATCTATTACAGAACATTATCATAGCAATAGCTGACTGATACACTGGCCCCCTTCCTGGCCTTGGAATATACCAAGCTCCTTTCACTCTTAGGGACTTTATGTTTGCTGTGTCTGGAATACTCTTTCCCCCAAATCTCCACATGCCTACATTCTTTTCATTCTTCAAGTCTCAGCATAAATGTTACATCAAAAAAAAAAAATGCATTCTCTGATCACTCCAGCCACAGTAGCCATTGCCACGAAAATCACCTCCTATACACAAGCGTCTTGCTTTATTTTCAACATAGTATTTTTCACTATCTGAAATTATTTATTTAAATGTGCATGTGCTTGTTGTCTGTCTCTACCCATGAACGATCCCACCTAGATGACAGCAGAGACTGTGTTACCTTCCACACTGCTATATCTCTGGGGCTTGGGACGGTGTTGAATAGATGAATGCATTCTGATGTGGGTGCTGGACCATCCTGGAATCTTGTGCAGCTGGGCTGCAATGACCAGTTATAAGACCACTGGCTTTCATCCTAATTTTAATGACCCTCAAGACCACAAGGCCGAAGTCACAAAGCCTTTCCAATCACACCTAGGTGCCCACTTATAGCTAGAAATGGGGCGGTTGGTCCAATACTGAAAGTCCTTTGAGTTTTGCAGAGAAAGTGGCACATATGTGAAAACTACCTATATCAGGGAATGAATTTATTGCTAGCAGAGAACAAATGCACACGTTTCCACTTAAAATGAACTATAAACTCTATTAAAACTTTTTTTCAAGGAAGTCACACTGAATTCCAGGAAAGTTTTATATTATCCATAGTTGAGAGAGAAAGTGTGCTGTTTATGTTCCTTTGTTATTTTACATCTTTCCTACATGACATAAGATTTTGGCTTTAAATGCAGACTGGGCCTTGATAAAGACATTGAAAGTATTATTTCCTTGGGTTGAGTAAATGTGTATTATTCATATATGCAATAGTATATTTAGATGTGTTGGAAAGTGAATAGAGTGACATTTAAGCGGCCAGTATCATGGGAAATTGTCTGTCTTCTGTATGTATATTTTCTGCATAATTTAAAATTTCCCATCTAAGTGTCAATATATTTTAATACAGTATAACCATTATGAATGAAAATATTATTATTTTATCTATTTTTTCTTCCTTCTTAAATGAACAAAATGTGTATCTCCTAGGTATGCAATTGGCTTTAAGTAGCAGAAAAGCCAACTAACAGTGCCTTAAAGACAGTTTTTATCCTTCCATTATAGGGCATTGGGAGGTAGGAGTTTGCTGGTGTTGTTTCAGTGGTTTTTATGTCTTCAGGACTCTAGGTCACCATCATTACAACTCTCTCAGCATTTTCCTTAAGTTCACGAGTTAGCTACCACAGTTTCAAAAAACAGTGGAGTTGAAGGTAAGAAGAAGAGAGAGTAAATAGTGGCAGAGCCGTCTCTGAATTTTACTTCAATAGCAAAATCTAGTCCAGGTGCTCCTAGTGAATTTTGCTTACATTTCCTTGGCCAAGTCATTGCCATATGGCCATTCTTAACTACTGAGGATTCTGGGAAAACAAGTACTTAACTTTTGACCTAGAGAGAAGAGGAAGGCAAGGGAGAAGGAAAGGGAATGAGTGTTGCATGAGCCAGCCAACAGTGTATGACATATCACAGTTATGTGTATTAATTGTTGAACAATAAAGTGTTATCTTCAGGAGCTACTAGAGAATGTTAAGCTATATATGTGTTCACTAATATTACTGCTCCCTGTCCCACAGTGTAGGTTGTTGCTAGGGACATTGGGCCAGCCAAAGACTACATTTCCCAGACTCCTTTGTAGCCAGATGTGGCCATTGAACTTGTTCTCACCAGTGGGATGTGAGCAGATATGATATGGTATGACTTTTCCACTTAGTCTTTGTGCCTTCTGCCAGCAGCGTGTGGATGATGTTGTGGTTGGTGGAGCTACAAGATGGAAGAAGCCTGGATCCCTGAATCACCACGTGGAGAATAATCTCCAATGGACTAGTAACATGTGCTTGGACTATTTTATAAGCTGGAAATAAATTTCTATTGTACGAAGCCAGGTCACTAAAATTTGGAGATTTATTTGTTACAGGTGCTAACATTACCTTATCTAAGGCAATAACCCATGCTTACATCACCCCAGATTTTACATTTATTTCTTGTTTCTGTTTTTCTTTATTCAGTTTTTCCATCTCCCCTTTAGAGATTTTTCTGATCACCCTTCCTATAACTAGCTATAACTTTTTGCAGTTTCTCCAATAGCAATACTCCTTCTTCTAATGATTTGCTTCTAATTTGCTGTGTTCTAAGAAACCAAATAAGTATGTTAGGACTCTGAATGAATGCTGTAATACTCTGAGCTAAGCATAGGAATTTTGTGATGCTGGTTTGGGGTACTGTGGGGTCTCAGGTGGCTAAGTCTCTGATATAGGGTAGTTGCCTGATAAAGGATCAGTGACAAAGAGATATGGAGTTACATGTTAAATGTAGAATCAAGGGTGAGGTGCAACTGTTTGGCAAAGTGTGTGATATTGAAATATCTAGCCATTCATAATTATGGCTATGAGGAAGATTTATGTTGCATAATGAATATTTGTTTTGAAATCTAATTAAATTTCACAGATGTCAAAAGATGTTTCCCTCTTCATTAAATTAAACACACACTATCTCTGCTGAAAGCCGGGATTGGTCCAAAATGAGGCTAGCACCTGATGGCATGATATTAGTGGCAGAAAGTAGTGAGAAATACAGGCTTTGCAAATAGATCTTGATTCCAATCGTGCTGTACATCATGACAAGATTTATTCCGCTTCTCTGAGCCTCAGTATCCTCATCCATAAAGTTGAGTCTAGAAGCACTGCCTGATTAAGTTGTGAGCATTAAATGAAATATGCAAAACTCTTAATTCAAAACAGCAATAATAAAATGAAATTAGTCCACATTCTTTTTTTTCCTCTAATTTTATAGATTAATTAATAATGCATTAAATGTTCTGGGGGGCATATAATAATCATTTATACTGTCATTTTCTATCTGATAAAAATATTTGTCTTGCCAAGAATCCAAATTTATATTTTGATAATAAATCTATATTAATTAAAAAACAGTATTTCCTCTTTTAGATAACATATACATTTAAATATAAGTTCACTCTAGAACTGAGTTGCCAACTTCCACCATGATTGCAGAACAGAATATGCAAATCTAACCTCATTCTGAAATATGAATATAACTAAAGATAAGCAAGTGATTCAGATTGTTGAAGGCAACCCAGATGACGCAAGAGGGGAGAAAAGTCAACAGAAATGTGAATAAACTACACTTTGGTTCATTTTTCCCTTTTACAAACTAGTATTTCTCGTGACTATTTTCAGTACATATTTTTTTAAATCAAGGAGTCCAGCTTTCAATGTTTCCCAGAATGGGTTTTATGGGAGAGTTCATTTTGTCTACAGTATTCCCAGGGAAGCCTGTGGTTAATAACATGCTCCTTTGCACACCTGGAGCCGATGGTCCAGTTGAAGAAAAGGGGGGTGCACTGATTGGCTCCTGGCATTCAGGCTCCACTAATGCTTCTCTGGCAGCCTGTCTGTCACCAGTGCCAAGTGCAAAAGATTAACCTGAACCTCGGTGGCCCCACCCCAAGAGAAAACGGGAGCTTAAGGTGTTATAAATCAAGCTGGCTTTTGTATTCAATATTCTAAAAATCTACTACTAGAAAAGAACATATTCCCACTACTCAGAGTGTGAATATATTTATTAAGGTAGGTAAAAGGTCACTGTGTTAGCCACTGAAAATAGAAACAAAAATGTGGAGGTCAATTAAAACAGATTTTTCTACTTCTCATGTTTTTCTTTTTACAACAGGTTCACACAGGACAAAATAAATGAGCACTATTTGGCAGTTCCAGTTCCTTTAATCAATGGAGTCTGTTAATTCTGATAACCCAAAATTCAAGGTTTGGGGTATGGACCATTTTAGGCTGCTTTGCCTAAATCACTCAATACTGAGTAGACTCAGATGTAAATCTGACTAACACTATGGAACCAGTTATCCTGAAGATATTTGCTCTCCCAAGTGAATATATGTGTATGAAGAAGTGAGAGGTGTTGTAAACGACAGTACAGAAAGAATATGTAGAAACAGATCTTATTTTGAGAAGAAATGTTTCTTTTTTCAAATTACACCTTTTATTTCGAGAAAATTGTAGATTCACTTGCACTTGTAAGAAATAATACAGCGAGATCCCATATACCCTTTACCCAGCTTCCCCCAATGGTAGCATCTTGTAAAACTGTAGTAAGATGGCACAACCAGGATACTGACATCGAGACAATCGAGATGCAGAACATATCCATCATCACGAAAACCCCTCAGGTTGCCCTTTTATAACCACATCCACTTCCCTCCAGAACCCACCTTAGCCCATTCAACCATGAATCTGTTCTCCATTTCTATAACTTGGTCATTTCAAGAATTTGGGAAGTTTTTAAGCCATTATTTCTTCAAGGAGGTTTTCACCTCTTCCCTCTTTCTCCTCTCCTTCTGGGACTCTGGGATCAAATGTTAGATCTTTTATTATAGTCCCATGTGTCTCTGAGGCCCCGTCATTTTTTCAGTCTATTTTCTCCTTATTATTCATATTAGGTAATATCTACTGTTCTGTCTTGCAGTTCACTAATTCTCTCCTCTGCCTCTTCCATTTTCCTATTCAGCCCATCCACTGAGCTTTTCTATTTCAGGGACTGTGTTTTTCAGTTCTGAAATTCCCATTTGGTTCTTCTTCATATCTTCGGTTTCTTTGCTGAGACTTTCCGTTTTTTCATTTATTATAAGCATGCTTATAATTGTTTGTTGAAGTATTTTTCCCATGGCTGCTCTAAAATCTTTGTCAGATAATTCTAACATCTCTGTCATCTTGGTGCTGGCATCTGTTGATTGCCTTTCTGCACTCAGTTTGCGATCTTCCTGGTTCGTCATATGACTAGCGATTTTCCATGGAAACCTGGACATTTTCATATTATATTATGAGACTACGGGTCTTATTTAAACCTTCTGTTTTAACTGTGTCACCTTATAACTGCCAGGTGGAGGCAGAAGTCCAAGTTCTCCACTCCACCTCTGTTGACTCTGGAGGTGATGGGCTCCTCCTTACCGCTGGGTGGTGTGAGAGTTCTGGCTCCCAAGGTGGTCTCCACTGACACTGCAGTGGGGGTGGCCCTATGACTCCTCAGTGATAGTAAAAGTCCTGCCTCTCCACCCGGCCTCCTCTGATGCCACTCTAGCAGAGATGGGGAGTGGCACTTACTTACTCCCTTGTTGCCAGGGGTGGATGGGTGGCTAATTGGGTCAGCCTGATCACTGGCCCTCATTTGGCCGGGAAGCTGACCACCATGACCACAATTGACAAGCTCCCGCAGGAAGCCCACAGTTGGAATTTGGGTGAAAGAGTTTCCCAAAGCACAGGAGCTGGTGATCCCAGAACAAGGAGGAAAAGGTACTGGGTGGAGATAAACAAGAGTTGCTTAGTACATTATGAACAAGTTTTTGGGTGACTTAGAATGCTTACTTGTTTTTTGAACTTTTCAGTGTTTGTGGCCCCTTAAAAAGGACTGAGGGAGAAAGTGGAATAACATTCAAATCATCTTATCTCTTTCTTCAGCTTTCATTCATTCTGCTAGTTTCATTGAGTGACTACTTGTGTCAGGAACTGTGCTAGATGTTGGGAACACATTGGAGGAAAACACACCATCCTTTTCTCAAGAAGCTTACAAATCTCTATCGAAAGCTAGGGGGTTAGGTTTGGCAGTTGAGTAAAAACATTGGAAGTTTTCATTAAAATCATATATTTTGTAAAATATCTTAGTTTTAAAAATTAGAACATATACACATGTGAATATACCTTTATTTTTAGCAGGAATAGTGCTTTTCTTTTTCTTGCTTAACTATGTTTTTTCCCAAGCTTTTACAGTGTCTGTGACAACATGTATCTATATTTTACAATCAAAAGGATGTTAAAAATCAAGTTTTCAGGTCCAGCCTGGTGGCGCAGCAGTTAAGTGCGTGTGCTCCACTTCTGGTGGCCTGGGGTTCGCAGGTTCGGTTCCTGGCCGCGCACTGATGCACTGCTTGGCAAGCCATGCTGTGGCGGCGTCCCATATAAAGTAGAGAAAGATGGGCACGGATATTAGCCCAAGGCCAATTTTCCTCACACACACACAAAAATCAAGTTTTCTTCTATTTTGTTTTAAACTGGAATTTCTTAAATTGGATTGTCTCTATTCCCCTTCATGGCAGGCAATAGAGCCTTGAAAATATTTGGAGACTTTAATTTAAAGGAGATAAATGTAATTAGTCACTACAATCTACTTTTCACTGTTAGCTTTGCTCTGATGTTAAAGACTCTGGAAGGTGACTCATCGAAAAAGCGGGGGGGGGGGGGGGGGGGGGAAGGACTCCAAGATGAAATAATGGCAAGGTCAGGAGAGGCAGTGGGGGGGGGGAGAAGAGGACCTGAGAAACTGAATCCGTCTGGTACTTACCACCTGGGTGACACTAGACATTTAAGCCATTTAAGCTTCAGTTTCTTCTCCTGTCAGTTTCCTGATTTGTAGACCTGAAAAGAGGGACTGGGAGCATCAGGGAGATAACAACATGTAAAATAGAAAGTTGTCAACTCTACTCTGAATATCCAGATGAGCTTTCTTCGTTCCACTACTCTATGGCAGGTTTGTCGTCAACTAAAACTTCGGAGTGATCAAATCCAGGGAAGTTCCCTAAATGATGATGGAAGATCTCAAGGACCGGGTGTGCAGAAACCCACTTTGGATGAAGATAATGTAGACCCTGGCTCGTTTCTAGACTGCATTTATGCTTTCAGGCGGAGTCTTTGAAAACTCACTCACTCTCCCCAATTGTTGACACCTGTATCTCCTATGTAGGGCCCATGACACAAGATTTTAATTTAACTCGACAGACATGGGAAGCACACATTACTGGCCAGGCAGTGTGCTAGAGTCTGGATATGAAAAGATGAATTAAAACACAGTCCTTGATCTCTTTGGACTGGTACAGTTGGAATGTGATCAGTACCACACAGAACTACTTAATCCCGTCCTTGAAAATGGATGAATTTATGATTTCTCTTTCAATACATGATCTCTCCTGCACAATAAATCTAGATTTTTAAATTTTGGAACATGATGTTTTATCTTATCTTCAAGAAAGAAAACTGTACCAAATGAAAGAAAATTACCCAAATAGAATCTATAGGAAGTTAAATCACTAACAATTCTGCATGTGGTCACAAACCTTTTAAGAAATAGGTAATTACAAAAATTCTGGTTTTCCATGCATGCATCATATATGCTTACACACACACACACACACACACACACACACACACACACCATTATCTAAGTTTAACTTAAGTTAAAACATCTAATACCTATTAGGAGAAACTGTGTTCTGTGTTTGCCTCCCTACAAAGAAATTTGTGCTGTAAATGCCTGGGTCTTTACTAAGATGCAATGGTATAAAATTTTAGGTATTCACATGGAAAGTGAATAAAACATTAAGAAGAATTTCCTTTTTCCATTTAATGGAGGGAACACCAAAGGGCCGTTTTAAGGCTGTAGAAGTGCCATATAAATCTCCAAAAGAGGTTGTAATGTATTAAACAAAGAGTAACACCAACCACAAGGAAAAAAAGCCCCATAGAAACGGGGAGAAAATACACTTCCTGGCTCGGAAGCTCTTAAAACTTCTGAGCCAGGAAACCTCCCGCGCCGGGGCGGGGAGCGTCTTTGGCTCGCAGTGCCTCCCTGCTAAGTTCCTCTCAAGTCTTCTCTCCCTCTCCCCTCCCTTCCCCGCCTCAGTCCCCAAACATGAGAGCCGAGCCACAGGAGAATGCCAGCATTTATACCTGAAATTGTCAGGCTGAACCAGACTCTGAGGCAGGTTTATTTGAAATGCCCCCACACCTAAAATAGGCCATATTTGCAGGCAAGCCCAAGGGATTTCAAACGACGCCTGGAGGCTCATCTTACAAATTAGGGGCCAAGCCTATAAAAGAACAATAGTAAAATAGAGCCAAGAGCACGTTCCTTCGCGCAAAGCGACTCGCCGGAGGCGCGCAGGGCCTGAATCGAGGCTGGGGCCGGGAGCCGGAGCCCCGAAAAGGCGCGCTGCCCCTTTAAAAGGCCGCGCATCTCCGGGCCGGCCTTCCTCCCCGGGGCTCCAGCTGTGATTGACGCTGGGCGGCGAGAGGAGGCGCCTGGCGCTAACAAAAGTCCGGCCCGCGGGCGAGCAGCGCCGGGCCGCAAGTCTCTGCCCGCTCGGGGCACCCGCAACAAGTGGCCGCCGCGCCCTCCCCGGGGAAGCCGCGGGCGCGCAGGGGCGCCCGGAGGAGGCGGCGGAGCAGGGGAGCCCCGGCCGCGCGCGCGGCGCAGCGCCCACCGCAGGGGGATCGGGGCGGGCGGATGGGGACCCGGCGGCGGCGGCGCGGTGAGCCTCTGGGCGGCCCCGGGGCGCGGGCTCTCCGCAGCGCTGCGCCCACCGGCCCTGAACGCGGATTCTAAGAGCGGCGGCTGCCCCTGGCTCCACCCAGACCAATCGGGGGTGTCAGGAGGGGACCGATCGCCTCCTCCCACCGGAGTGCAGGGGCCGCCCCCGGCCGGAGATCGGCCCCGGAGCGTGGGGTATGCGCAGCTAACGGTCCCGTCGGGCGGGCTTTCCTCTGGCGGAACGCGCAGGCGGTGCGCCCCAGCTATGGAGTGTCCCGAGAGACGGCGGGCATGACGGCGGCAGGATGGGCGCGAACAATGGCAAACAGTACGGCAGTGAGGGTGAGTGGGCCGCCGTCCTCACACTCCCGGATCGCCCCCCTTCCCCTTCCCCTTCCCCTCGCCCTCCCTCCTGGGAAGGAAGGTTCTCGCACACTGCCGTGGCGCACCCTCATTTGGCACCCTGTCCGGGCCGTCACCTTCCCTTTTGGCACTGAGTGCTCAGGCGCCTCAAGGATGCTTTCCCACCGTGGGGGTCTCTTTAAGCAACTTCCCAGGTTGTCTTGGGGGCGGCTCAAGTTGCATTTCTGACGTATTTCTGAACACATGTGCCTCAACTTTCCTTCCCTGGGCATCTGGGGTTTAGGATGATGGTTTGGCAGACGGCGGAAGACGTTTTTCTAAAATAACTCAGTGAAAACTTTCCCAAGCCTTTGTGCTCCAGTCCCCTGGACTCTCCTGTAGCAAGAAAAACGTCTGTAAGAAGAAGTTTCCATTCTCTGCTCACTGCCCCTGGGCTGACAGCTTCGCGAAACTAACCACCTATCAGCCCTGCGAGGCGAGGAGTGGCCGGGGGCTTTGTCTGGGCTCTCTTGGGGCTCAAGACGGGCAAAGGACCATCTGTTACGTGGGGCTGGAAATTGCCCAGAAATATTGCCTGTCAAGTGGGAACTTGGAAGTTGGGGAAACTTTAAACTCCACCCACTCCTAAAAGGATGATGGATGTGTGGGTTGGCTTCTCCCTCGCCCCTCCTCCCCGTCTTTGCATAAAACCGTAGTGTTGTAACCCAGTTGATTAACAGCATGCCCCTGATATGCATACGGCAAAGGCATTTTCCGCAGTTCCAAAGTTGGGAAGGTTTGTCTTTCGTGAACTTGGCTGGAGGGGAGTGGAAGAGACAGGGGTCGGTTTTACAGCACGCCCCCAGAGGACAGGCGGTTGCAAACGGGGTCCAGCGCCTGCTGACTGGTAGGAATGCAGAATGGCTATTCAGCATGTGGTGTGAGGGAAACTCCTATCATCCTGTTCAGAACTTTGAGCTGTGGCCACAGAATGTGGATGTCTCTCCCCGTGTTTGTGTTTGTGTTCGTTCTCAGAAGCTTTGGGAAGTTACAGCAGAAACCGACCCTAAAAAACCATATCCACAAGAACCTTCTGTTTAAATCATTCTTTACCAGATCATCATGTTTTGAATTCCACATATATGTGAAATACATATATTTCCTTATTCTGCGCAGTTATGTGAGTTTTCTTTTTGACAATTTCATTTTTAAAAAGTTAAAAGATTGACATTTTAGATAGCCAATGTGAATGTATGCCAAAAAAGATTATTGGAGAATCTTGGCCACTCCCCAAAACTTCTTGGAGTTGAGGTTTTAAAAATTTGTGGAAAAATGAAAGATTAAGTCTTCTTGCTTCGAGTTACTAAAAAGCTTTCAGGGAGTGAAGCGTGTGCTTGTCAATTCTGGGTGTGCATATGTTACGCTACTTGAACACTGTGGGGGTAAAGGACACCCCAAGAGTTGCATAGAGTCACTGCTCTGCCTTCTTGAACAAAACCCCTCCACATTCTTCGTAATCCTCTGCAACTTGTTCCTATATCCCAGCGTTCCTGTATTGTATAGTGTGTGGTGTATGACGACTTCCTGTCTGAACAGCAGAGTTTTCAACCCTTGGGAGAGAAAAGGAGAGACAGAGAGCTAATGTTCTCCAGCTGTTATCCGTAAATGCTACCTCTGCATTTTCACTTCAGCTGAAGTGAAATTTTACTGGGATCAGATTTAGATACACTGTGAACTTTTTATAGGAAGAACTTCTTGGGCTCAGCTGACTTGAGGGGACCAATAGGAAGCTTTGGGAGGCGACTAAATTTTGGCTGGAGGGACACATTGTGTTTAGAGTTCATCACCTCTCTTCAAATGCATGGAGATTCTTCTGTGATAGGAGAGGAAAAAATAGAGAAATGGAAGTAACGAGAACTTTTAAAATATCTTTTCTCCCCCCAGTTACACTAGATCTCTCCTAAATAGGGTTATAATATATGTAATTGGGTATGGTCAACTTTGTTACATTGTGCTATGGGATGGTAAAATCTGTGCAAATGAGCCTGTTGGAATTTGCTGTGTTAGTGACAACTTTCTCATCTAAAATGTCACATTTCAAAGAAAGTGAGAGAAACCCCTAGACATAGTATCTCTATGATCAAAGGAGACTGATAATTAAGACAGCTTTATAGATTTGTTGTAATTTAGGTATGGTATATTTCAAACACAAGGGGCAAATTATCAATGAATGCGTATCCATAGAATGGCTCAGTCAGAGATTGCTCAACTGTAAAACACTGGTGTTTGTGTATACTTTAAAAATCTGCAACTTGAGCATATTTTTACTTACTAATGGCAGTTGACACCACTGTGTAAATGACTCTTAAATTTTAAAATATTGTTATGAAGTATTAGAACTTTGAAAACTCCAGCATTTCATCTAATTTCATCCAGTATTTCTCCTTCTCCTGGAAAATATCATTTTTATTAAAAAAAATTATTCCTGAGATTTACCTTAACAGGTGCGATAGGGCAGAGGCTTCTTACTTCCTGTAATCCAAGGACCAGCGGCGTCAGTACCCCTGGGAGCTTTTCAGAAATGCAGAATCTTCCTCCTGCAACTACTGATCATTTATCAAGTGCACGTTCAAGTTTAGGGAAGTTCTTGTGTGGAGCACAGAGTGTTGACTTGGGAGTCTGGAAATTTGATTCCAGCTTCAACTTAGCTACTGTGACCTTGCTGAATGCCCCCAAAGTCTTGGGGTCTTTCTTCTCTAGAGTGAGGAGAGAAATTCCTTATTGGCATTTTTTGTCATGCTCTAGTCCTTCAGCGTGTAGTCATTCATTTTATTTTGCTCTTAATGGACCACTTAAGGGAGAAGATTACCCGTGGGAAGACCTGTTATCATAAATAGAGAAGTTAAGACTATTATTGCCATGAAATCAGTAAATGCTCCCCTCCCTCTTGTCATTCCCCTTGTCCCTCATCTCTATCTTCCTCACTCATTCCACTTCCTCCTCTAATTCAGTCAGTCCTGAAATCCCTGCTTTTCTCCCTAGATTAAAGGTCTCTGTAAATCATAATGGGTCTTTCCCAAAGTGTTTTGTTTTCCTGAATACTTAGTGAACATTCAGGTTAATGGTTTAATTTGCAGTCTTTAGGCAGACTTGGATTTTGCTCCAGGAAAGAGTTACCATACCATTCCTGATATTTAACTTTTTAGAAACATAAGCCAATGTTTAAATGATTAGTATGTTCTGGTAAATTCTTTTGTGGATGGCTGTTTTTTCTCTTTAGCTTCTTTCATAAAGTGTACATTACAGCCCATGTGTAGAAACCTGGAGAATGAGTTGGGGTGATTCAAAGCCATTAGAACCATTAGCTTTGACTCCTGTTAATCCAAATAAACAAATCTCTCTGTTCAAGTAGGAAGAGAGGAGCTGCTTTCCCTGCCTTTTAAGGTGTCCGAGCCTCACCCTCGCTTACTTAGTGGCTTCATTGTTATGTTTATTCTACTCCAGCGGGTCTGAGGCTGTAATACTTACACTGTTAATAGCTCCTTTGCAAAATCTTGTGTGTTGTTGAATTGGAGCTGATGAGGCCTTAGTGATAGGTTTGACTCTTGGTAGCTCTGCAGCTCTGTCAAGCGCCTTGGGTCCATTTTCACCATCTCAGATCTGCGCTCTTTCCGATATGAGAAGAGCCAGTTGCCTGAGGGCATAAATCATCACACATCCATCACCACCTTGGGAAACATATCTTGAAATAATAATAACGATGGCAGCTAATGTTTATTGAAAGCTTACTTTGTCCAAGCATGATTCTAAGCCCTTGACATACGCTAACTCACAGAATCCTCACAGCAATCCTATGGGGCAGGCATTGGTGTGGTCCCCATTATACCAAAGAGGAAACACAGGTGCAGAGAAGACAATCATTTTCCCAGTGTCCTAGAACTAGTATAGGTGGAATTGAAACTCAGGGCCAAGACTGTCTAAGCCCAGAGTCACTTATTCATTCATTCAGCCTATATATGTTGACTTCTTATTTCTTACTATGTGTCAGGAGCTCTTCTGGATTCTTGGGGTATGTCATTAAACAGATAAAGATCCTGTTCTTGTGAATCTTATCTTCGTGTGTGTGTGTGTGTGTGTGTGTGTGTGTGTGTGTGTGTGTTGGGAGGGAGCGGAAGTAGAAAAGTTAAGAAGTGCACACATACCCGGTAATTCAGTAAACAATATAGTATGTTCTAAGAGGCTAAGGTCTCTGAAAAGAGAATTGTCACATTAAGATGAGGGGGGGTTGGGGGGAAGAGGGTGTTGCAGTTTTAATTCAGGTGGTCACTGCGGACCTTAATGAAAAGTTGGCATTTAGACCAAGACTTAAAGGAAGTGAAGGACTGCCCTTGAGGATCAACGTATCATGTTCACTGTTACTTTGAACCACTGTGTTTTAACAAAGTGAATACTCTTCATGCTGGAGGGAATAAATCATCATTTTATGCAAGTGAAACATCATCAGTCTTCTGTAAACAGTCAGCTACAATGGAACAGTTTGTCTGGCCACTGGGCATACTTTTTGCCTAGAGTCTTTATGAATAGGTTTTATCCAGTTATATTATATCTGATATTTTGTGGCTACTTTTGGGGAGTGGGGAGGGGGTGCCTAAGACATGCTCTTTATGCTGTGACTGGTAGATGTTGCCTGACTTACTGAATATGTGAATACTCTCCTTGAAGGTACCTCTGAAGGTCTCCTAAATTCTTGGGTAGAAGTAGGTCTTTGTCTTTTGCCACCAGTAAATAATTTTATTCTGATGAAAATCAGAAAATAAATGATACTGATTCCACCGTTCAGTTCAAATCGAAGCATTAGTGCAGCTAAGAATGCCATCTTTGGTCTGACAAGGAGGAGATATTTTCAGAGATTTGGGGAATCTTTTTGCACGTTTAAAACAAGGGAAAGAAAAGAGAAGTAACTTTTCTTTCCCTTTGGAAATCAACTCATATAAACTTTGTATTAACTCCCTCTACCCTTTGAAACAGAATGAATTCTGGGTTGATTTTGAGTAATTAATAATCACTTTTGCCCTTCGCCCTTATCTACTGATATCTCTGGGAGCTGCTTAGACTACTTTGCTTGGCTGTTTGACTGGTGGAACCTTCTAGATATCATGTATCTTAAAATGGCATTAGGCATGTATTAAAATACCTGACAGCATCTTGAATAAAATCTAGAGTGAATAAAGTCTTTGAATTATGAAGAAGGGAATAAATGAAGTTTAGAAACTTAATAACTTAAAAAGTATTATTTGAAGAGCTGTCATGATGAAAATTGAATTTCAGAGTGCTGAGCAAAGACCAATGTATGTAAGTTACTAGAGGGCAGATTTGGCTCCATCTGAGGAAGAGCTAATGATTAGATCTGTCCACATCTGAGATAGGCTACCTAATGTGGGAGTGAGTCCTCTGACATGGGAAGGCCGGGATCACAATAAAGAATGTTGAGCTAGAAATTTCTGCATTGATCATTGGTTTTCTATAGGACCCTACACCACGTTCCCTAGCACACATTCTGTCATGTGCAATATTGTTTGATGAAGGATTATTGTTTGGTCCTAACTCATATTGCTACTTTTTCCCCCTCATATATGTCTATCATTTTAGTTGTTAAAAAGTACTCCCCCCACTTTCTCTGGGTTACTTCTTTCAGTCTGTTATATGTGTATGTTTATGTCTATTCAGATATATTTAGATATTAACTGGAAAATCTACTGATTTATTTCCCTGCCTGCTGTGGGACATAACCTCCTGCACCAAAAATTAGCTTTGATAAATGGCTTTTCCTTATTTTCAGTGCAGTAGTGGATGTGAACTCTACCTATAATATTACTGTTACTTTTTTTATTCCCCTAAAACGTAAACTTGAAGCAAGTTTATTATTATTATCCCCCGTAAATCTACTAAACATGAAGCAAGATCCATAACTGTGCTTATGTTGAATGTCTTGAATAAATCTTTTAACTTTGTCTGTAAGGCTTCTAATTGGTATTATTGGTTAGTGATATTTGATCAGAAGCTACAATTGACTAGAACTACACACAGGTGGCGTCCTCCTCAAGAAACTCTGATACACTCTTGTTCTGCACCATGTCTACCGTGAGTGAGCCAGAGCGGCAGTTCTTCCTCATGGTGATAAAGTCTGTATCAACTGAGCCTTCCCAGAATGTAGCTGTTTTTATTCTGGTTACAGAAATTTAAAGCTCTTCTTCCATCTACTCACTGCATTAAATCTCTAGATAGAATAAGACTTGCTCTAAGGAAGTTCAGTGTGTAAGTGAGAAGTTAGGCAGGGAGGCCAGTGATTTCAGAGCAAGATGATAAGGGCTGATTCACAGGAGGACCCGACTTCTCCGATGTGCTAAGTGTCAATGTAAGTGATAAGTGGGAAGTGTGCATAAGAATAGAACTACTCTCTAAATAATGACAGCTCTGGACAGTGTCTACAATTCCCCAAATATCTAAAGGATGCACATGTTTTCTAAAACAACAGCAACGAAAACAGCGAAACAGGTAAATTGGACAAGGAGTAGCTTTACCCTTGGGAGAAACTAAATATTTTGTTAAGAAACTTTCCCTAATTGTTTCCGAAAATCTTCATGTTCCTTTTCTCATATGGTTTATTTCGTGGAAAGTGATTCCTGTGGTTTCCGTAAGAGAGGACCTTGGAATGCCTCAGAGGAGGGGCAGAAAGATCTGGCCAGCCTGGGTACTTCACTAGCCTTCATGCCGCAGGGAAGGAGAATGGAAGCCTGAGGGCAGATACGTTCAAAATGTGCAATTTAATACCCCAAAGACGCACAACTTTAAAATTTCTGTCATGAATAGTCATTAACCATCTCTGAATTTTCCTCGGTAATGAAATATAAACACATGGTCAGTATTTTCGCCGTTTGCTCCTTGATTCAAGAAGTGTAGCCTGTTTCTGGAGCTGTAAATCTCTAAGTTGTTCATTAGGTGTGCTCATTCTGTCAATTCCTATTTAAATTTGAAACCAGTATCAAAATGAAAAACAGTTGTTAACACTGCAGGAACTCATAATTGTAACTTTAGAAGCCTTGAGCAATGTGTAGAAATGTTATTAAAACGTTTTGTGTTTGCTACCCTTTCTGTGGTAAATTCCTTTGCCGCATTTTGTAGCAGTGGAAAGAGAATCAAAATTTCTAGACAAAGATTTCGGGAATTTTTCTTATGCTTGTGGATTGACCTTCTGGCTGCAAGTAACCCACTTGTTGGCAAGGTGGAGAAGTCAGGAAGAGGCGAGTTATGTGTGCAGTTAGATCTTTCAGTCCAATCGAGAACTTGAGTCAAATCGTGGGAGCGCCTGGGTTAAGTCCAAGGGTAAGGCCGGGTCTCACCCGTCCCAGCTGGCAGAGGTAGCTCAGACCCCAGGAAGAGGAAGAATGGGAATGAGACTGAGGGTGAGTGGCAGAAAGAACATAAGTACAAGGAGAAGGAAGAAGAGAAGAAATTCAGAGAATGGGAATTAGAGCGTTGATTGCCCTGTAACGGAAAGAACAGAATTAATGTTCTACTCTGCTCTCTTTTCTTAAAAACCTCTTAGCTCACAAAACAAAAATGATTATTAATAAATATTTGATAGGCTTGGCTATTGCCAAGTTTGTTATATTTTCGGTCATTTTAATAATAGTAGTTAACAGTTATTGAGCACGTATGAGGTGCCACTTCTTCTTCTGAGCATTTCACGCACACTCTTTCCTGTAGTTCACAACAGCCAGGGAGGCAGTGCTAGTGATATCATTTTACAGTTGCCAACACGGAAGCTTAGAGATGGGCTCACCCCTGCCCAGGGCACACAGCTGCTAAGTGGCCCAGACATGCCTAAAATCCCCCGGGCTGTGCTGGAGTCCATGCCCCTCTCCACTGTGCCCAGGACCCCCTCCCGCCTGGTCATTTCATTTGCAGCCAAAATCTTTCCCCATCTTTGTGTTGTCTGTGTGCTTCAGAGAATTGCAGTGAATGAGAAGTAGCTGAAAAAAAAAAAAGTGACCGTTTTATGGACTAGGTGATCAAAAATGAAAGACATCTTTCAAAGGAAACTTTCCCCTCATTTTACCTGGCTCTCCCAAGGACAAATTAACTGCTCATTAGGCGACAATCTGCTGACAAATTGGCAGGCTATCTAGTGTCTGTAATAATGTTAGCATGTAAAATAATTAGCATATTCTTTAGGGTCTGCAGCGCAAAGCAGAGCTGAGAGACTGTCCTCCGAGTCTCCAGAGCATTATGAACTTTTAATTATCTTTGTGCTGTGATAGCCTTGGTACCTGCTCACGAACAAAAGCTGATGGAGCACTGAGCAAGGTGCACACATTTGCTTTCCTCGCTAAAATAGCCTGTAAGTTATATCATATATTTCCCTCTGGTTTCAAAACTATGGGTTTGAAACAGCCGTTAATATGGGGAATTACTCCAAAGTGTGTTTGAGAGTTTGTCCTTCTCTTTTGCCAGCCCCTGGGAGATTTCTCCATGAGTATGTCTATGACATTGCTTTGGAAACTAAAAAGCATTTCAGAAATTAATCTCATTTATCATCACAGAGACTATGGGAAGGGTGTCTCATTATGCCCAGTTCACCGGTGAGGAAACTGAGGCCTTGGCAGATTAAATGACTTGCTTTGATTTTACAGTGAAGATTAGAAGATGTCATTCTGATTCTCAATTTAGTACACTTTCCATTATACCATCACTCTTCTCTAAGTGCTACAAGACAAAAAGAATCTAATCATGCTGGAGGGTGATCACCAGGCATTCTTGAGGGTATTTTAAATTTTTTGTACCTAGCGATAAAATGGCAGTCTGCAATCATACATCATTTAATAGCTTTTGCAGTTCTGTAAGTACAGAAGCCTGGCTCCCCACTGGTCATCTCAGGCCACGGAGCTGTGCCACTGTGCAGGGGAGCAGCTGTGCAGTGATAAAATTATTATAATGAGAATGCAAAGTGAATTATTGTTGGATAAATGCTCATGACAAAATGGCATTATTCGTTAGAATGCACTTGCTGGGTGATAAAACTCAGCCTGTGCTTTCCGGGATGTTACCCTCCTCTGAAAACCTCCTCTCAGGAGACTTAGAAAAAGTTATTTTACTGCTAGGAAGATCAGAGAATCAACTCTAAATTGGGGACCCTCAGCATCCCCGGAGTCCTGATTCTCTTCAGTCTTCTCGTGTCCTTTGCTGTTGGTTAACCACATTGTTCAGAGGTCTTTGGAAGTGTTTAGGACCTGGGGCAAGCCCGTTACGATGAGTTGATTTCAAGAGTCATTGAAGTTCCGCCATTGTGTGATAGGAATCCGTCTTATTCATTTCATTACTTTCCATCCACCATCCTCTAGTTTCATCTCTGTTTTTTTTCTATTTCCCATTCCTTTGTACTTATCCATTACTCATCCTACCACTTGCTCACCTTGACATGAATATGATCCCACTCACATAGTAGGTCCTCAATATATTTTTTGTTAAACAGTTAAATGAAGATAAATCTGTAGCCGTGATCCTTATTGGATCTAAAAACAGCTTGTGAAAACCCTGCCATATTTTCAGTGAACCTTTCTTAGACTTGGAAATTTTACTCTCCAAAAAAAAAAAAGTTTCTCTGGACATATGTTTTCTTCTGAGGATATTCTAAATTGGACTTTTATTTTAACAATGCAGTTACATCTGTTCTTATGGGTGCAAATAGTTTAACTTGTGTATTCAAGGAAAAATGAAATATGTATTTTTAGCATTACTGAAGACTTTTCAACTTTACTGATTTACAATATTGTCGACTTAATGGTTTTCTTTGATTAGTATTGAGTAGAAATGGTACTGTGTATTTTTTAGTGAAAATTGTATTGTTTTGTAATATTTGTTTCAACTGATCTGGAAATTGAGTTTATACGACAATTTAAGTAAATCATTAAATCGGAAAACATTTAAAAAATTTGACCTTTAAATTAGTAAATCATTCTTTTGGCTCTGTGATCTCTCTCTGGATTAAAGGGTCATAGGGTTAAGAATCCTTTTAAATTCATATATTGATCTACTTTATGCTGGGGGTTTTGCGTCTCTATTTTCCCCTTTTTTATTATACAAAATATAAAAGTTATGATGTGTGTGTGTTATGATTAAATGGCTTATAGTAGAGCTTCTGCCTCTGGTTTCCCACATTACCAAAATCAGAAGTGAAATAATCAATTTGAGAAAAACTGAAAATTGATACTGAGCTGTAGTGTGTACACGTACATGAGACTATATTTAAATAATCCTTTCTACAAATTAAGCAATCCGTTATTCCTCACATCTATTTTTTTTTCTGTAAATGGAGAGAAATACATATCCTGTATGGAACTTAAAAAATACAATTAAAATTAAAGTGTCATTTATTTCTTTAATAATGTGGTATCTGTTAGAGGAACAGTTTCAGACAAAAGGTCACCAAAAGAATCAGGCTAACGAAGGAGCAAATAGTCCAACCTATGAGCTTTTTGAGATGGAATTTGGGCTACAGATGACTGTACTTTATGAACAAAGGACTTGAAATGGTTCCGTGACATGATATCCACTTAGAATTGTATATTTTAGTTTGTTTATATACCTGAATTGTGTTCAGCTCAGATGAGGGTATTTTACTCTGCATGACACCGAGCCTGGCTGACATTTGTTTTGAAGTGCCAGAGTGTAAATTCAGATTCATAGGCAGCATTCATGTGCTCATTTTTGTTTTTTAAGTTTTTGATTTTAAAGATCAACAGCTGCTCCGTTGGTTGAAAAGATTTGTCACCCCATTTGGACGATGTATATTGTGCATTTACTAGTATGCAAGTAAATGTCAAGATATGGCATTTCTGTCCTGAACAGCTTACTTTTCACACTTTATTTTGTATCCACTTTGCTTCTTTAATTATATTTTCATAATTTTCTCTATTTTCCATCTCTCTTGAAAGACCTCTCCTGTTGATTACCCTGGGAACTTGTTTTGAGAGACAGTAGTTCTTTGGGGTGTCTTTCTCCTCTCCTTAAGCCATAACAACATGAACTGAGCAATAAAAAGCCAATTCCCTCCCCTTGGTTGTACTTCAAATAGTCATTTGTTTGATACAGGCTAATAAAAACAGGAAAGGGATCATTTTTAAATGCTTTGGTTGGGGTTGCTTTACTTCCAATAAGGAAAATTGCCTCACAAGGGGGAGCATGGGCAATAAAGATACAACTAACTGAATAATTGTATTCAGTGTAATGTCAAAATCCCCGAGCTGCTGCCTGCAAATCTAATTTAATCTTGGGACTGCTGTGTGTCCACTGTAGTGTGTAGATCTGAATTTGCTGCTGCTTATCATCTCTTCACACATGACGAAGATGAATTTCAAATGCTACTGGAAGTTTTTGGTAGGAGTAGCTTTTTTCCTTAGGAATACTTGTAATCCTTGAGGTAGGTACCCAAAGGGCTTTGGACATTGACCAAGAATGAAATATGGAATAGAACCTGGATATTTCAGTGTGAAAGTGACCTCAGATCACCTTACAGAGAGATGGAGACACAAAGAAATGAAACCGCTTTGCCAAGGTCATTCAGAGAGCGAGGCTTTAGGATACTGACATTGATTTTCTTAGTCCAGCTGTTTCTTTGTAATCCATTTCTCTTTTCTTCACCATGTTTCTCCCTTTTTTGCCTTACTTTCAGAAGATTTGAGGTGAATGTAGTGGCTGTCCTACTTCTCTGTCCAGTTAGCCCCTCCAGGACTGACCCACTCATGCTGCCGACTGATAGAGTCTTGGCCACTGATGGTTCATGGCCCAGCACCTCTCCAGAAATTACTCTCACCCAAGGCAAGGGAACAACCCCCATCCAATGACTGGGTGAAGTGGGAGTACAATTTGGGACCACTCTTGAGGGCCGTCTTGGGTGCAGAGCTCCCCATGGCATTGGCTGAGTCCTACGTTGCAGCTGCATCGCAGAACGACTACTATCTCTGTCCAATCTGCCTTCTCCCTTGCTTTTCGTAAGTGCAAACCCGAGGGATCACTTCTAAATAAACCACCTGCCCTTCACATCATCTCAGAGACTGTTTACTGGGGAACCCAACGTAAGACAATGGAGAAGCTGAAATAGGATGCTATTCTGGCAGTGGTCAAGAGCAGGATGCCACTGCTAGGAAAATCATCTTCTTCCTAGGATTCCTGGCTGTCCTTAAAAGGGTCTTCAGCTGACAGTTAAGAGACATACACTGGTTTTCTGCTTGAGAACCTGCTCTAATCCTTTGATTGTATGGATTAGGAAATCAAGCCCAGTATGCTAAAGTGACTTGATCAATAGCACATATCTAGTTGGCAAAAGAACAAAAACAAGCTTATAGTTTCCCCTGCTGCTATTGGTGCTGTTTTTGAAGAGCCATATTGGAATTTGTTCAAAGTTGTTCTGCTGCTATAACTCAGAATTGACTGCAGATGGGTCTAGAGACCATTTATCTGTCTGATCCATTTGTTCAACTCTGGCACTGAGATCAGACATCTCAGTAATTCCTACATGGTCCTATTTTGCTGTTTGTCTACTATTCTTTGAAGAGTGATCTCTAAAGCTCACCGTAGTTGTAGTAGAATAAATAGTGAAGTAGAAACAGATGGTCATAGTTGTTATTGCTTGAAATCAGCTATTTGTGTTACAGTCTATTAAGAGAATTGGGAAATTGGCAATCTTATTACATTATAGACCAGTGGCAAGTACATATTAAATAGATGAAACATGCAGGAGTGGGTTGAAAGGATCATAAGCAAAATGAAAAATGACTACAAATTAATATGTAGTCTCATGATCATCCTAAATAGTTTATTAGTCATTTTATTATGCTCAAATAATGTTCCATTGAGATTATCAAACTATTATAAGCTCAGAGTCAGTATGATCCTGAGAAATTTGGAAGTAATTGAAAAACAAATGATTAGTTTATTATTATCACTACTGCAAGGATCCAGATTATATAATTTCCTTGGCATAATTAACCGGCTACTCTTTTAGAAAACATGCTTCGACTTCCATTGTCTGTAAATTAAGTTGAAATTTATTTTATTTGGTACTCAAGGCCCTGTGCATGTTGTAGCCAAATTCCCTCTCCAGCCTTCTCTCAGGCTGCTCTTCTATATGCACTCTAGATCCTGGCCAAACCTGGAACCTCAGTGTTCCCCAAATATATCTTTTATTTTTCTATATTTATGTCTTTTGTCATGCTGGTTTTTTTTTTCGTAGGGTGTTCTTCCCATGTGATTATCCATGAAGTCCTGTTCAATTCAGGCCCAATTCAATGTTAGCTTTTTAAAATGAAGTTTTCTTGGATTTCCCTTTGATATATCTTTATTTATAATGTTTAACCTCTTACTTCGAGGAAATATGTCAGGTGCTCCCAACTGGATTTGCTCTTTCTTCCCTCTGAACCACTGTGACACTTTATTTGTGTAGACTTTTTTATGTCCTACATTGCATTTAGCTACTTGCATGTCTCTAATCTGATAAATATTTGTTGGTATCCACATACCAGAATCTGTACTAGGTATTGGGGGGGGGTAGTTAAAAATATGAGAAATTGTTTCTGACTTCAGGGTCCTACTAATAAAGTAGTGGAGGAGACATGGATGGCAAAACGACAGCGTGCCATGGGAGACACGAACTTGGCTATGGTGAGCTCTATCTGGGTGTGCTCACAAGGACTTCTTATCTGAGATGACCTTGAATTGAGTCTGGAAAGACGAGTAAAGTCTTGCCAAGCATGGCTGAGAAGGCGGTAGGGGGAACAAAAGAAGGTCAGACAAGGAGGCAGGAACCAGTGGGTAAGCTACCAGGGGACAAGAGGAGGATGTGAGTTGAGCCTCATACCTGGAGAGGTAGGCAGGTTCATACGGTCAGGAAGGCAATGTGAAGGCAGATGGATGGCAGGAGGGAGCCAGTGGCAAGTGTTTAGCAAGGGCAGCCTTGGACATTTAGGGGGAGCACTGGAGAGGTGCGTGGATTACTCTTCTCCTCTCCTTGTGTTTACTTCCATGTGAAGGGAGCGTCATTAATATAACACCTGGCCTGGAGTACTTACCTGGTTGGTAAATTTGGAAGACATAAAGTCGACATCTCATCTCTACCCTGT
Organism: Diceros bicornis minor; assembly: GCF_020826845.1. NCBI lineage: Eukaryota > Metazoa > Chordata > Mammalia > Perissodactyla > Rhinocerotidae > Diceros > Diceros bicornis. The sequence goes on along the minus strand of NC_080759.1, from coordinate 49,241,497 downwards.
TTTCCTCTTGGCAGGGAGCTGCCCTCAGGGAGCAGCTCTTCTGGGGGAGGCTCTTCTGTCTGTGAGAGACCAGCATAGGTCTCATGCTGCCAACACTTGAGTTCAGTATTAGCCACTTTGCTGCAGACCTAAAACCACAACCGCTGAACTAGAGTTCCCAGAAATAAAGGTGCCATTTTTCTATGTGCCACTCTTTTTTTTTTTTATCATTTCCTCAATTTGTTTTGAACCTGGGTGGGAGAAAGGGGTGCTATTCATTAAACCCTATCAAAACCCTAACAGTAGTGTGTGGTGGGAGGTAGGAGGGGCAGCGAAGTGAGGGCAGGTGAAAGCTTGAATTACGGCGAGGGTATAATGATTGAAGAGGAGGGTGTGGGTTTCAGTGATGAAAAGAAGGTAGAAAGACTTGGTGACTAATTGGCTGAAGGGGATGAGTGAGATGGAAGACTCTAGAAAGACTTCCGCTTCTGGCTTGGGTGGTTTGATGCCACATTAGCTCACATACCTTAACTTTCTGATTGACCCGAGTTTCCATTGAGTTGGTTCTTGAGACAGAACAGTTAATTTCACCTTTCATCTCTCCTTTCGTCATTACCACCCAGGATCTCAGAGAATTTTTCAAGGACTGATACACTTGGGCGTTTGTTCCTTTATTAATTCATTTAGCCCCCAGATCTTTATTAATCTTCTTCTATGTGTCAGCACCCTGTTTGGCCTGCCCATGAAATAAAATGATGAATAAGATGTTCACTTGTCCTCTGGGAACTTGGAGTCTGGTGAGGAAGCCAGAAGAGCATACAGTAGCGGGGTGCTGGTTGACCGGCTTTGGAATGAAACAGCTCATGTTCAAATCTGGGCCCTCTACTTGCAAGACAGGCGACCTCAACGGAGTCTCATTTTTAAGGTAGCTAAGTCAGTATCTACCTCAAATCCTGCTTCACGCTATTTCTAAATTCTCCTGATTTGGCCCAGTAAACTAGTAGATTGGCTTTGAATAAATTCTGCCAGAAACTTATAAAATTGAAAAAAAGTTGTTTTTGGAATTCATTTTTAAAACAGGAAATTCCTGTCTATAGCTAGAAGAAGTTGTCGGAGGAACAGCATGTTATGCTCTATTTCTCCCTCTTTTGGACAATCCCTTCAGATCAACACTTGATGCAGGGAAGTTAGAATGTGGTTTATTTTTTGTGAAGTTTTCATTTTTGAGTTCTAATTGCATGAAGGATCTGAAAGAGATGAGCTATCTTTTTATTATGGCAAATGTAGACATTCCTAGGAAGTAAAGAAATAAGGTGTTTGTGTGATTTGAAGACAGACCTGGTATTAGTAGGGAGTAACACTTGGATTTGTAGTTTTCTATGTCATTTTATACAATAATGGACTTTTTAATGATTCTAAAATTGATGGAGAAAATTTCATTGTTTCAAGAGTCTTCAATGTAATTCAGTGTAAAACACTATTCAGACACACAAATTGCATGTGTGCGTGTCTGGTATATATGTATATGTGTACTGTATTGTTCCTATTTCAATAGTCACTAGATCAGATTATATGCTATGTTGCGGATTCTGGCACATTTATTTGCTATGATTTTAGTTTGTCCCTCAATGGCCAACACTACAGAAATTGAAAAAGATACCCTAATTAGACAGAAGGTGGTACAAAAGTAGTGATCGGGTTTTCTAAAGGGTAATGTTTGCTTTATTTAAAATTACTGTTATTTAACCAAGAACAAAAATGCCTCAGTTTTGTCCTGTAAATTAAAAATACAATTAAAATTAAAGTACGATTTGTTCTTTAGTGATATGATATCTGTCCTACAAGAGGATGTGATGTGGTCTTATTTACGACAGGGAACCCAGAGTTTTAAAGCTGGACAGGACCCTAGAGATGGCTTAGTTCAGTGCTCTTGTTTTGGGGACTGACGAGAATCTCAGGTACCAAGTGCTTGAAAAGATTTGTGCAAAGCCTGTAAGAGGTTCAACAGCGAGCACGGTGGCCAAGAGCACAGACCTGGGTGTGCTAGACTTTTGGGGTTTCAAACTGGCTCCGCCAATTACTAGTTGCTTGATCGTGTGCAAGTTACTTAACCTCTCTGTGCCCCGATTTCTGCATATGGAAAATGGAGTTAGTAGCAGTTCTTCCCTTCAACAGTTGTTGGGGGATGGACTGAATTAGGAGATACAAAGTTATAGTACCTGGCACATGACAGACGCTACTTATTGGTCTACTATAATCTGCATTTCATCAAATCTAAGATACATTGATGCTGCGGCTTTCTTGATCTCAGAATGCATGATTGGAAGATTTAGATGGAGCTTAGAATCAAATTAAATCAGATGCTATTCTTATTATCATCATCATTTATTGTTATATACATGTGATTTATTATATAATGATATACAACATTATATAATAAATATAGTAATTTATATAATTATATTAATATATTATTAATAATATATAACAATATTATAATTATCATTATTATTCTTTAGCTGGCTTAAGGCAGGCTTAGAATTAGAAACCACATCTCCTAGTCCAGACATTAGTCCATAATTCTACATTGTAGGTCTGGGTAATGTTTATAAACTGTAGTTTCAGACACTTTCACTTTGGGAAATAAAAATTTTAGCTGTTTATTCTGAGTGCACAGAGCCTACTCCTCTTTGGATGATATCATTTGACTTAAAGCTATCATGAGACTTCAGTTTTGTCGTTCCAAGTCCTATGGATAACTAAGTGCAGTGCCCCTTTCTTATTGGTAAAAGGAGAATAAAGAAACCCCCAAATTCCCTGCAAGAATGAGCCTGTCTGTCCACGCATGCTCTCGGGCCAAGGGACAAGAGATGCGTACATTTTCCTCTTTATTATTGCTTGATAGTTGGCTCAGTTAAATCTTTAAACAATGATAAATTTCTTTGTACCGAGCAAAGATTTGGATTCATCTGAAGCTTTTAATAGTAGTTAGAAAATACTGTTTTCATTGCAGATCAAGTTCATCCATCAATGGAGGCTGGGGTGTCCACTTGTTAAGATTACTAATAAACTCACTCTGGGGCAAAACTATGTAAATTTTGTATGTGTCTGTGTAAATCCCCCACGGGAATCCCTGAATGAGGGCTTTTGTGAATACATTTAAGACTTTGGACCAGACTTTTCTGTTTGATTTGCTCCTTCATTACTGTTCTATTATTTGTCCTGCTCTGGTTGATTTATCCTCCCTCCCTGCCCTCCTCATCCCTCACCCCTGGTTCCCCCTTTTCTCTTGCCCTTGTCCCCCCACTTGTCCAAGCACCTTCCCTCATTTCTGTCTCTCTGTCTCTCTCTAAAGTTTATATTTGACTGTTGTCTCTGGGCAGTCTGCCCAGCTCGGTTTATTTGTTTCTCATAATTGTATTCAGAGCCTCAGTGACATGTTTCAGATGAATGTTTCACATAGCAGTCGTCTCCTTTATAATGCAAGTATTTTCCTGGAGTTTTGTAGTGCGTTAAAATATAAGTGCAAACTTAACCTCTCCAAAGTAGAGTTTTGTAAGATGAGTACCCAGATGGATCAGAAGATATTCCAAATATCCCTAAATGAAGTTTTACTCTCCCAGGTCTCCGTGTCATGGAATAAAGAGAGTAACTTATTGGTTAGCCTGATTGTTGCTAACTGCTTTGCATTTATCTCTTCAACAAAAGTAATCTGCTGCATTTAGTTTTATGGAAGATAAACACATTGATGATAGTGTAAAAGAATCCCAGGTGTCCTTCATATTGAAATATAAGCTAGTGTCAGCTTTAAAATGACGATACAACCCTAAACACTTCATACTTTAGTCTCGGCGCAAAAATCTATTTCTACTTTGAGAAAATCGTGGTTTGAGGCCTTCTATTACTCTGTAACATTCTAGCAAAACCTCTAAGCTTTGAAATTTGGGTCTTTCTATGATGATAATGGGTCTTCCCGATTGTTGTACATTCGCAATTTTAGATGTTCCCAATGCTTGGATTGTCCACATAAAGTAGCAACTAGCAGCTAGCCACATGTGGCTTTTAAAATTTTAATTAACTACAATTAAATAAAGTTAAAAATTCAATACTCCAGGCAGACTATACGCATTTCAAGGGCTCACTCTCCACATGTGGCTACCATATTGTGCAGTGCAGCTATAGAACATGTCCGTCATTGAGAATGTCCTGTTGAACACTCTTACAGAGGATTTAAGTTAGGGTAAATGGTGCTAACCAGTCGATTTCATGGAGTTTATTAGTTAGGATAAAACTAAGCTGCTTTCACAAGAGCCTACAAAAATAGAGTAAACAAAAGCATTTTTTTTTTAAAGTTTCATATAATATGCAGGAGGTGAGCGGTCCAGATTGGTCTTCTCCATAAGTCATACCAGGATGTGCTTCCTTTCGTTGTTTTGGCTCATCATTCCCATGACATCATCTGCTCACATGTTCCAGTTTACAGAGAGAACAAAAGGAACTTGGGGGCGAGTGGCTTTCTTACAGGTTGAAAATAACTGAGACATTGTAGATATCCCTTTTATTCACATCCTATTGCCCTAAACAGAGCCACGTATCCACACCTAGCTGCAAGTGAGGCTAGGAAATGTGGCCTTTAGCTTGGTGGCATTTGAGTTGCTGAAATTATTACTGTGGAAGAAGAGGAGAATGGATTTGAGGGGGACAGTCGGCAGTTTGTACCATAGGAGCTGATGTTCAATATAAAGAAAGGATACTTAGGGTGACAGTTTATTTGCCGTAGTTAATTTGGGTGTTAGGAGAGATGATAGGTGGATTTAATTTAGATGGTGCTTGGCTCTCGGTTTTTATTATGTTGTCATTTAAGCAAACATGGACATAAAATTCCAGGAAATTAAAGTAGAACGTTTTATGCACCTGGTTTTGTTCTTCCAACCACTAAGTAACTTGAGTGTGTGGAGTGGCTTGGTTTTGATTCTCATGTGGAACCGTAGAGCTGTGATTCCCTGAGTGCTTTCAGTGCTCGGTGGATTGGGAGATTGAAGACATGGACACTCTTGCTACTCTAAGCAAAAGGCTTGACTAAGACAGTGCAATAAACTTTAAAGGAATGGATTTTATGGTCCATTAGTGTGAATAAATGAAGCTTTCTTCTTGGGAGGTGGGAGGGTTCATTTCTATAATGAACCAATAAACTTCTTCGTGAGAAACCTAAGACGATCTTTTCAAATTAGTGGAATTATATTTTACTTTTCTTTTTCTCTGTTAGAATCAAAATGGTAAATGTCTTTGTGTGTCTGTGTGTGTGATTTCTCGACGACTTGCTGTTGATAACCCCTCTCTCTCCTAACTCAAACCTGGTAGGATTATGAAGTGTTAGAATGTAATTTGTAGAGTTGGGGTTACTATCTGTTGGTTATAGCTTGGAACAATAATTTGTGCAATCGCATTAATTGCTGTGGGTCAGAAAATTCCCTCTTTTTCTTATTGTTACTAGCACATTGAATTTTATCTCTTCTTAGACTCTGTTTTATTCATTTATTGTAGAAGATTAAATTATAATCTAGGTAACCTTCAACTTGCCTACAGTAATCTTTCTGCTGCTATTGTACATTGTAATTTATGTCCTGTCCTGTGCTTAAGAGACAAGGAGCGACCTCAAGCCTATAGAAAGGGAAGATGTCTGGATGAGATAATTGGTGGACCCGTGTTGACGGCTGCTCCCAGCTCCCAGAGCCTGTGACATTCATTATCTGCCCCACTAGGTTCAAAATTCTGAGAGTCAGGGATTTCTACTATTGTTTAGCTCTTCACAGAACCCTCTCTCTATAACGTGTATCTGTCATCACATAGTTTGAAATCTGGCTCTGCCACTTATAAGCTGTGTCACCTTAAGCCAGAGAAATCACCTCCCAGTGCCTCAGTTTCCCATCTTTAAAATGAGAATATTAGTACCTCTCTCATAAGGTAATTGTGAGATTTTTAAATGAGTTAAAAATTCCTGAAGTGGGTTCAAGTTCCTGGCACATTGTAAGCACTCTATAAGTGGTAGCTATTTTCTGTATTTATTAAGTTTAGGTACATCTTTATGTAGAAAAGTAGAGAAAGAAACTGTCTTGGACAATATTTGAGAAGGCACTGTCTTCAAACCTTTTTTTTAATATGGTTACTAATGAATGATTCTGACTTCATCCATTTTTAAAAATCCATGACAAATGCTTTCCTTTTATCATGGTATTTTAGCATGAGACCTCATCTTCTCTAGAATGTCCTAGATGTATCCTTCCATTTTGTGAATGCAGTTGTTGAAGCTGGAGAAGTGCAGGCACCTGTGCACAGGTACCCCGTTAAGTTGCTGTGTTGTACCTTAGCCCAGTTGTCTTACTTCCCAATAGAGTGCTTTTTCCTCCACACATCTGCATTGCTCTTTGTGTGTGTGTGTGCGTGTGTGTGTACATACTTGCGTATGCATCCATACATATATACATCTATAGCCAAGGGCTCTGTTGTATAAGGGAAGGTACAGGGGACAGAAATCATGATATGCATAGATATGAGAAGAGTCCACGGAATGTGATGAGAAGAAACTTTTGAAGAATTTGAGTTTTGTTGATCTGGATTCCACATTACAGATTCTAGCCCATCAGCATCTCTCTGACTCACCTCTGAAAATAAGGAGCCTCCTCCCTGCAAAGTATTGCACAAGGTTCTTTGAAATATTATAACAGCATTAGAACATATGCCTCCTGCTGCTTAGGAGCTTGAATGCTTGGGTTTGGGGTTTTATAGAATAGAAGACACACACATACACACAAATACAGTGATCAGTTACCAGCATGAAGTCACCCACCAAAAAGTAAAATACCGTTCTGTGTGCTTGTTGTAAATGATGTGGAAGTGATGAAAGAAACTGGAAGAAAGGATGAGGTCATCTGCCGTGGGTGGGGTGAAGAAGGGACTCCTGCAGGGAAACCTGGATTTTGAGTTAATGTGTAAAGTCTAAGAGACTTTGACTTGGCAGAGAGGATGGGCAGCATTTCTTGCCAGCGGGATGGAATGTGTGATTGGGAGTAAGTTCCATGTAGGGAATGGCAGGCATGGTTGGTGAGCTGGAGCAGGGATCCTGGGCGAGGAGCACATGAGAAGAGTCTACACAGATTACCCAGTTTACTTACCACTGAAAACTCTCCTGAGGATTCTGTGTGTTGGTAGCTCATTTGCTTATCCCTTGTCTGGGAGAAAAGCAGAGTGCCTGTTTATGAAAACAAGAATTCCAAAGGCATCTTTTGGTTGCCCCTAAAGTTTTGGTTAACATCCAGTCCTGGGAGGAATGATCAAGAAGCCATTTAATCAGTGTAAAACAATGAGTATCTCATGTCAGAATCTCAAAACAATTAGAGCCTTTATTCAAAACAGACCTGGGCCACTCAAAGGAACAGGGTAAGAGCTTGCTGTTCCACTAGAGGGAAGCCTGCTAAAAAAACCTAGTGTGTCCACAATAGAAGAGGAACATTCCTGCATAAAATCAAACTCCAACTAAATGAAGAGAATATGAGCATGTCATCATGGGGAACGGGAAACCTCATAATCAAATCTAGACTGAAAGAATTAAGGGGCATAAAATGTATGCTCCACTTAGACTGTCCTGGACCAACAGTTGCTTTCTGGTATCTGTGAGGATCATCTATGCCAAGAAAGGATTGTAGCCTTCCTAGAAAGTACTTGAAGCTGTTGTAAACTTCCTGGAGTGCTTACAATGTCTGGGCTCCCAATGTCGTCCCTCTGTTTATTTCAGAATGAATTTCTGTTCTTCCAAGGTTGGGTGGAGCTGTGCTAAATTTTGCTTACTATTCACATTGCAGTAGTTCAGTTGGTTTATTGACCTTAACACATGTCGATTTGTCCTTTCAGACTAGGTACACTTAGAATAGAAAAAATACACTGTTTTCTGTTTCTTCATTTTTTTTTTTTTGCCTTGAAACTGCTTTGAGCTTAAAGTAACTCAAAAGTGAGATGAGATTCTTGGAAAATAAACATTCATCAGTAATGTAAGGTATAATAAGACTATTAGGTCTACACTGTGTCCTGCCTTTAATCATTATATTCTAGTATCACAATGCCTAAATTTAATTTAAAACAGCTGAAAGAGTCAATTGAGGAAGAAAATGAATCATCCTTGGTGGTTATTTTTTCTTATTATCAGCTTGAAAAATTATAAAATATTTGTCTCTGTGAGTTAACCAATACCAGAGATTACCTTCTCAATGTTATTATGCCATGATGATTTTTAAATCCAGTTCATAAGAAATTAAAGCTAGTGTGGTTTTAAATACTAGTGGCTTATCTACTGCCAACTGGTCAAGTATATGTAGACAGAATTTCTCCTTTACTTTAAAGAGTTTTCTCTAAAATATTCTAAAGTATTTATTATAGAACATTTAGAGGATATAAATAAGCAAAAAGTATAAAATTACAATCACCATAATCTCACTACCTACAGATAATCACTGTTAACATTTTAGTCCATTTCCTTCCAATTATATGGTTCATAAACTTTATTCATTGAAGTGTATTTAGAATATTTTAAGACAGAACACTATAGAAGCTTAGAATTGTAGGGAACCCTCAATCATCTGGTACAACATCTGATTCAAGAAGGAATGTCTTCCATACTACCTTAATGGATAAATGTCCAATATCTTGACGTTCAGATTTCTTCTGTTTCAAGATGCTTCGTATGTCAGCACAGATCTCTTTTTTTTTTTTTTTATAATTTTTATTTATTTATTTTTTTCCCCCAAAGCCCCAGTAGATAGTCGCATGCCATAGTTGCACATCCTTCTGGCTGATGTATGTGGGACGCGGCCTCAGCGTGGCCGGAGAAGCCGTGAGTCAATGCGCGCCCGGGATCCGAACCCGGGCCGCCAGCAGCGGAGCGCACGCACTTAACCGCTAAGCCACGGGGCCGGCCCAGCACAGATCTCTTTTAAGGGTAGAATGGTTTTAATTCTTCAAATATTCTTCACTGAGACAAAAATGGTTTTCTTGCAAATTTTACCTGTTGATTTTTAGAAACAATTTTCTACTTAGTGCCTTCTCTGGATAAATGTTTCCCTTTCCTCCGGGTTTATTCTTGTCTCCTCCTCATGGCTTTTGTTAAAGAAAAAATTATTTGTGACACTTGTTAAAGAACGGGAAGGCAGACCTTATTTAGGGGGACTATCGTGATAGGTATAGGGACCATAGCAATGGGGTTTTGGAGTAGGAGAGAGATATTGGGCTCAACTCTGAATAAAACCAGGAAAGGTGGGAATTTATAGCCAAGGAGCAGGGTGGGGGGGTCAGTGGATGGAAAATTACTAAGAGGAAACATCAGGGATATGGGGAGATTCTGCCTAAATGACCTAACACAATTCTTGCTGAAGGCAGAACAAGGTGATCAGACATCACCTGGGGCTGGTAGGGGATGAGGAATTTGGTCAGATATCAATGGTGATCAGATATTGAAGAGGGAATTCTAGCTAAAATGACTTGACAGGATTCTTATTAAAATTCAACAATACAAAGAAGGACACAGAAGTCCAAAAGTCAAGGCCTAGTTAGGAAGATGGTTCAGAGGAGCCTGACTAGAGTTTGGTCATGGAGAGAATCTTTCACTTTGAAGCTCCAGAACACATGGCAGAAATTGGATAGGAAAAGCCTTGGGGACCTTCCCTAATATACTTTGGTTAAAGAGGGAAACCTCTGTGTGAACCCAGGAGTTTCTTTTCAGCTTATCTACTCAGGACACCGTTTTCTTAGCTTTCATTTTCCCCAGCATATCTTTAGGGCCCAGTCTGGTGGAATCTAGCAGGACATTTATGACCTGGCTCATCACCCCTCTTCACAGATTGCCTCTCACATTCCCAACAGAAAGGATTGGAGTCCAGAGGCTGTTTTAACCTAGCTTCTTTTACTTTTTCAGTGGCAAGGTTGCAAAAATATTACTTTCCTTCTATATTTTCTATTACCTTCCTTCTTAATGTTCAGTTTCCTCTTTTTCTTATTTTCATCAATATGTGAATTATCCCTTTCATAGATGGTGTATAGACACTATTGGTTGCCTACAATATCCATATCCATTGCCGTCTTGATAATAGAAACCCAAACTGGGGTGGTAGTGTGCCAAATAAAATAGTTTTCCCAGACTCCTTCATGACTGGGAGTGGCTTTGTGGCTGCTGTAGCCAATGATATTTCTTGGGGGTTCTGGGAAAGCTTAGCTGACGTTGAGGTGTCTGGAGCTGTAGCAGTCATCTTGCAACTCTTAGGTAATAGGCTCGATGATGAGATCCAACATGCTGAGGAAGATAGAGCAGAATGATAGAAGCAGCTTTGTTCCCTGATTGCAACATTGAGTAGTTGAATTAATGCCAACAATTCCTTACCTCCATACTTTGTGTTAAGTGAGAAAAATAAACTCTTACTAGTTTAAGCCATTTTTACTGAGATTTTTCCTTATATTCTAACTGATACAGAGGGTTTACAAAACTGCCAACCATTCTGGTTACCCTCCCTGTCCAAACTCCACAGTGTTGATGTGCCCCTTAGAATATACAGATAGAATAGGACACCACTGTATTATTATTGTCTCCTATTGCATGGTACATAGTAGGGCTTAATAAATATTTGTTGAATGAATTACTAAATAAACCTTACATGTCCATTAATGGATCCTAAGAGTGTGTTTTTTGCATTTTTTTTTATCAGTCAGACAAATGGTTGGGTTCTGTTGGAGTTTTGGTCAACTAAAGCTTACAGATTTCTCAGATAAGTAAATTGTGTCAGAGGTCCCTAAGACCACCTTCAGGCTTGATGAGTCACGGGCCTCAGAAAAGCTGTTATGCTCATGGTTATGGTTTATGACAGTGAAAGGATACAGATTAAAATCAGCAAAGGGAAAAAGTTCATGTAACAAAGTCCAGGAGAAACAAGGCACAAGTTTCCAAGTGTCCTCTCCCAACGGAGTCACATGGAGGTGTGCTTAATTCTCCCAGCAATGATGGGCAACAATATTGCAAAGTGTTGACAACCAGGGAAGCTGGCTCTAGCCTTGGTACCAGTTGGGAAAGCTCATCTCAGCCTGGGTTTGTATTGTGAGTCAGTCACATAGGCATGCAGCACCCACATGACTGATCTCAGCTTCTCGGATTCCAGCCCCCTGGGGCAAAAACAGGCATTCACCATAAATCCCTTTGTTAGAATAAAGTCATCTGGTCACACTAGCCAACTTGGCTCAAGGTCTTGGGCATATAAAAATACTGTTATCAAGCAGAATATTCTAAGGGCTCAGAGGTTACCTCCTAGGAGCCATTCAAGGGGCAGACACAGATATATGGTAGATGTATAAAAAATGTATTTATACATAGAAAAGAGCCAAAGGCAAGTACATGAAAATATTGTAGTGAGCTCTCCCTTAGTAGTGAGATATATGATTTATTCTTTCCTAATCACACTTTTAATAATTTGCCAAATTTGCTCATTAGAGTAAAGGACTATTATAATAAAAAAATTTATTAAATGTAATGTAGGATGATATGGAGACTTTATATTGACATGAAATACAACTCTAAAAATATAATTTCGAGGTTTATGAATAGAACCCTATTGGACAACAAACTGAGTATTTTCAGGAATGTACTGGTTGCTGGGGATGGTTATATGGGAATGGCACTTGGATGGAGGCAGGTTGATTGGGGTCAGAAGAGGGCTTGTGGGAGGCAAAAGTGGTCACATATCAGTAAATCTGATTTACTTGAAGTGTTTTGTTATAATGTAATTTTCATTTCAACTTTTAAATGTTATGCTCAAGATTTTACCCATCTAACCCAGTTCTCTTTAATTACTTACACTTCAACTTAGTCATAGTTTATTGAAGCCTACTGTGTATCTCACACTAAATTAGTCTTTGTATACTGCTATTTTTCTCTCCCTGCCCTCTCCTGCCTTTCCTAGGACATGAAGTATATCAAATTTAATTTATGTGCCTCCTCCTTCTTGCCATTCCTCTATAAAATAGTGTTCTGCTCAAAGAAACCCTTTGTTGGTATTGTTGGCTCAGGGTCAAGAGAGTGCAATCTTTGATGAATTACTAACCTTTCTAAACCTTGGTGTCTCCAACTATAAAATGGAGGTGTTTTTAATAAGAATATCATAGGCTTCGGTGACGATGACATGTTTTGCTTAAAATGTTAACATATTGGTTGGTATATAGTGAGTGCTAGAGAAAAGTTATTCCTGGTTGTTATTAAAACAAAACCATGTGTACCCATATGCACTTGGTGAATAAGTCTGTTCAGTATTGTGTAGTCAGATACATCTTTTTGCAGTGTCTATTTCTAGTAGACACTAGAAATGAAAAGCTTTGGTTACCTGAAAATTCTTAGTATATTATAGAGTTCTGCATGTTAATATTAAATAATATTGCCTTCCACCATTTTAAAAAAAAATATATATATATTTTTGTGAGGAAGATCAACCCTGTGCTAACATTTGCCAATCCTCCTCTTTTTTTTTCTGAGGAAGACTAGCCCTGGGCTAACATCCGTGCCCATCTTCCTCCACTTTATATGGCACACCGCCACAGCATGGCTTGACAAGCGGTGCGCTGGTGCGCGCCTGGGATCCGAACCGGCGAACCCTGGGCCGCCGCAGCGGAACGCGTGCACCTAACCACCTGCGCCACCGGGCCGGCCCTGAAAAATATTTTGAAGTGAGAATTAACGCTTCTTGAATGATCTGGCCCAGATATTGGTTTAGTTTGTTAAGAGGAAGAAGCTATGACTGCTTCTTCAACAACCTTTATTTTTCTGGATCTAGTACTTGGATAAAGACCACATTTCTAAGATAATTCCTTGAGGATTTATTCTGAGGGGTAAATTATTGTTTGTATCAGTCAGATATTTCCTTGGCTAAGTTGAAAGTTAAAGGATTTAATTAAAGCTGGATTAAAATCATTCTTTCAAAAATTTTCCTGACCACAGGGACCAAAACTGCCTTGTTGCCAGAAATAGAATTTCAGTGACCAGTGTCCTCTCTCATGGGCTCCATTTCCAGCATAGTCCTCCAGCATCTGCTCATCCTTTGGCTATATCTGCTAGATCTCTAGCCAACGAACAAAGAGGTTTGGCTCCTGTGCCTTTAGAGGGGAGAAAAATCAGAGTTAAAGAAAAACTTGAATTCACATCAATGTTACGAATCAGATGCCACGAGAGCAGTGGTTGTAGAGGTTGAGTGGATTCAAGAACCACTTAGGGCTTAACATTGGCAGAACTTTGCTGGTTGATGGGACATCAGACTAAGAAGAGTCAAGGAGTCTCCCACATTTCTGGCTTGGATGGATGTTTGAATGAGGGTGCCATTCACTGAGAGAGGAAATGCAACAAGAGGAGCATGATTTGGGGGCAAGTTACTGTGTTCCAGACACGTTGAGTTTGAGGTCGCTGTGGGATACCCAGATGGAGATGTCCAGTGGGCATTCAACCGAAGCTTGGGGAGAAATCTGGGTCAGAGTGATTTGGAAGCATCATCTCATAGATGAAATCACTAGCGTGCATGACATTGGCCAAGGAGAACATTTCTTAGAGAGTCACACTGTAAATCTGATGCAAACCACACTCTTGTCTTAATGTGCTGCATACTGTGGCTGTTCCATAAACATTTTGTGTAAATGATGAAAAACTGATTGGCTCCTGGGGATAAACTGTTTTCTCGTTTTGGCTCCACAGAAATGACAGAACATTTTGTGGTAGGATAGAAAGGGTATGGCGTGTGGTTATGAGTGATATTAAGCATTGTTTGCATGTAGGGAGCTGTGGGAATTTATGAATGAGTTTCAGAGATCCCACAGGGACTTGAAATTATATACAGAAATGGGTAAAGGAACCATAATTTTTGTCAGATCCTTAAAGAGTCATGAAAATGGCTGAATAAATGCCTGTTATCCTAGAGGCAAATAAAGGGAACAAATGTCACGTCAGAACAACTCAGAAAGCCAGAAAAATCACCTAAGCAATGAGGGATCCCAGTTCCTCCAGGCTGTGCTTTCTCACCCTGTGCCAGTATTGTACAATATTGGAGGAATTTGGGGATCAGGAGTTTCATAGTGTGGCTTGGCAGAATCAAAGGCCAAATTATGATTAATTCTAGATGTGGATAGTCTGGGAAGAACAAGGAATGTAGGGAGAATTAGGAGTTATTTCCAAAATCTGGCTACTTCTTTAGCCAGAATATTTGCTCTCTTGTTTACTACAGATAATGAAACAAGGAAGGTCCTTTTGAGAATATTCAACAGAACATTCCTAGTTACTCAATGCAGGAGCAGCATTTTTATTTCGTTTTGTTTTCCTCTTAAATTGACTTTATTTTTTCAGAGCAGTTTTAGGTTCACAGCAAAATTGAGAGGAAGGTCTGGAAATTTCCCATGTACCTCCTGCTCCCAGACACCCACACCCTCCCTCATTATCAACATCCCTCACCAGAGTGATGCATTTGTTACAATTGATGAACCTACATTGGCACATCATTAAGCAAAGTCGGTAGTTTACATTATGGTTCACTCTTGGTGGTGTACATTCTACGGGTTTGGACAAATGTATAACAGCATGTATCCACAGTTATAGTATCATACAGAATAGTTTCACTGCCCTAAAAATTCTCTGTGCTCCACCTATTCATCCCTCCCTCCCCCACTAACTGCTGATCTTTTTACTATCTCCATAGTGTTGCCTTTTCCAGAATGTGATGTAGTTGGAATCACACAGTATGTACTTTTTTCAGATTGGCTTCTTTCACTTAGTAATATGCATTTAAGTTTCTTGCATGTCTTTTCATGGATTGATAGCTTGTTGCTTTTCAGTGCTTAACAATATTCCATTGTCTGGATGTACTACAGCTTATTTATCCATTCACCTACTGAAGGACATCTTGGCTGCTTCCAAGTTTTGGCAATTATGAATAAAGCTGCTGTAAACATCCATGTGCAGGTTTTTTTGTGGATGTAAGTTGTCAACTCATTTGTAAGTTGTAAATATCAAGATGTGTGATTGCTGGATCATATGGTAAGAGTATGTTTAGTTTTATAAGAAACTGTCAAACTCTCTCCCAAAGTGGCTGTACAATTTTGCATTCCCACCAGCAACGAACAAGCATTCCTGTTGTTCCACATCCTTGCCAGCATTTGGTGTGGTCAGTGTTCTGGATTTTGGCCATTCTAATACATGTGTAGTGAGGTCTCATTGTTGTCTTTATTTGCATTTTCCTAATGATGTATGATTTGGAGCAAGTTTTTATATGCTTATTTTCTATCTGTATATCTTCTTTAGAGAGCAGCATTTTTGACAAGATGTTATATTGCAATCTTTGACTCAGGCATGAAACCATAGTAGAATGACACACCGAAGACTCCAGACCAAATACAAATTTTTAAGTGAAATTTCGAAAACCAGCTTTATAACCCTTGAATCACTCACTGCATAAAGGCTAAAAAGGGTTGGATTATTGAAGATTAAAAGAGAAGATATGAAAGTGAGTATCTTTAGAGAGAGCTATTGGTGTTATGTGGGCCCCCTTCCCCAGCCTATAGGGAAAAGGATGGGTACCGGCCCTTCCCCTCAAGGCCATTGAGAAGGCTTCAACCGGACAACTTGCAGTGTTCCCTGAAGTGGGAGGAGTGACAGAAGTATGGGGTTGTTCTCCTGAGTGGACACTCTCCTTGGCTGTCTACTTCAGTGTGCAGAGCAAAGTGCGGGTATGGGGAAAAGGATGCTTGAGTATTTCCTAAGGACGGGAAATCACCCATGAGTGGGAGCTAAGGGCCAGATGGTCTTAGATGCTGTCAAATAGGTTCCTCTGGGGTTAGTTGACTAACTCTCAGCAGAGGGAAGCTGGAGGTATCATTGGATCTTGGGTTGTAGAAGGAGTAAGTGGCCAGTGAGACGAAAGTGCCTTTTCTGTATTAAGGGAACCGCCATGAGAGATGCTGAGACACATAAGAGATACTGACCTACAATAACGACGTGGGGTAACCCATAGAATCCAGAAAAATGCATTAAGTATTAGCCAGACCCAGGTTCTGTCAGTGCCACTCAAATAAGATCTCTTCTGCTCATCTTGTTTCTCCTCCCCATAGGACTCAGTTCCCTGAGTTTTTATCCAGGAGCAGGGGAAAAATTTTCCCCTGTTGAGTACATTCTAAAGGTGTAGTAGAGGACCAAAATAACTTACACCTTGTGAGTCCTGCTTATTCAATGTGCCAGTTACACATTGAAAGGGTATCACAATCAGAAAAACAGTTTGGAGGTTATTAACTATCTACAAGAAAAAATTCTTGATCCCATTTAGTTCTGAGAACATAATTTTCCTTTGGAAGCCAAGTCACTAATATTCTATTATTCTTCATGAGCTAATAGCAAGTAGAAATAGCTCAAATTGTGCTTTTCAGTGGGTTTGTTATTCTTAGACACTCCAAGGAAAGACTGCTATCTTCAGGGGATAAACTGAAGTGCTAGTCACCCCCTCTCTTGGTGTCTTACACAACATAATTGCATTGATAGAATTGGAGGAGGTAGAATAATTGGTTTTTGCTAAATCGTAGGACAGAAATCAACAGATTCAAGTTGACATTGAAAGTCAAGTTTTCAAGAAATTACTGGCATTCATGAGTTCATACTATTAATGGCAAATGTGCTTAGGGAACCTGATCCTCTCTCTTCCATGCATCCTGGCAGAGCCTGCTATTTAAATCTATTTAAATACATCTTCTCTGATTATGGAAGGTCCCACACAGGCCAGTGTGCATTTGAAGGGGCTGGTGGGGAGCACTGGGTCAGTGGCATTGTGTTGGTATGATTCCAGCCCAAACGTGGGGGAAATCAGTTTGTTTGCTTACTTGTGGGTTGACACAAACTCAGAAAGCACGTTTGGGTAATTCTTCGGTACAGATTTAGAGACAGTGTATATTAGAGGAGCCAGTAAAAAAAAAAAAGGTTGATGAAGGAGAAAATAAAAATGTATTCTTATGAGTGGTAGACAGAAGAAAAAATTCTAGAGGATAAACAGAAGGAAAAAGCACATACACTTTTTATTAGCTTACAGAACTAAAATGATTTGCAGATGTTCAGTTGAGTGTTTCACATAAAACATACTTATATACCTGGGCTTTTTTCCCCTTCACTTATTTTAATAGCTGAAGCATCTTTCTCTTGTGAATAATTTATTCTAATGGCAATAAAAATGCAACAGCACCACCTCATTATATCCAATAGCAAATGACTTATATGGTGTCTTAGCTTGCTTTGTAGGGTTGAGCTCTGATGACTGATGGCAACCACGTCTAGCCAGACACTTGGATGAGTGACGTTGTAAATAGGGAATGATAGAAAAATAGCACAGCTTTTAAAATGGGACTCAGCTTTCAAATTTCTCCTTATCTACACACAAACATAAAGTTCAGAACCAGGATGTTGGGAAATCTCCTTGGATTTCACAGAATGGCTTTCCAAAGCTGAGTAATTCTTGCTAAGTCTACACAGTACTTTTTTTATTTGCTGCCTCTTTTTAAGTTGACGGTGAGTCATCTGTGAGGTTACCATTTGGGCTGTGATTCTTTTTACCGTCAGTAGAAGCTTCTATTGATGAGGGAGACAGACTGAGGACTCTCGATGTCCTAGAAGAGAGATTTTATGGGACACGCTGTAAGATTATTTTATGAGAGTGTGGTCAGATGTTCCTCCTACAGATCATCCCCCTGCCTTGGTGCATTCGTGAAACGAGCTCATTTTTCCAACATCCATCTCCTAGGCTTTCTTTTTTGCAAATTAGAGAATAGTATGTAAATAATATTTTGATTATTTTGTAAAACAGTGGCATTCTACATATAACTCAAAGTTATTCTTTTTTAAATTCATTTTAAAAATAATTAACACAATTCCTAATAACGATCCTTTATATTACTCTGTTTATGGGTTTTCAGGAAATACAAAGTTGGGTGAAAATCTGATTTCCTGGTTGTATTTATCATTATTTCGTGATAATAGCTTTTTCAGAATGAATTGATTATCCATTTTTCCCAGGTAAAGATGCTAATTAAGCATTTTGCTTGATTTAACCATGGTCACTGGAATAGACTATGGAAGAACCAGTTTGGGGGAGATGAAAAGCTCTGAATCCAGTACTGTGCCTTCATTGACAGGGACGATATTAAAAAACTCGAATCAGGGTCAATGTTAACTTTCTTTTCTAACCCTTCCAATCAAGTATTTGTTTGAAGAAACCCTTTTTAAAGTAAAATGCCCAAAGTACTTTTCACTGATTGGTTATATAGTCCTTTTGTTGGGCAATTTGTTATCATCAATCAAAATTTTAAATTTGCATATCTTTTACTTAGCCATTTTACTTCTAGGAATCTGACCAGCAGGAAGACTTGCTCCAAGTTAGGTTTTTTTTAACCCTGTGGGACTAAGTCCAAATGTTTCTTCCTAGGTTTAAAGTCTTCACAGCCTAATCTCATCTCCCAAGGGGTAATCTCCTGCCTGCCTCTCTGATCCCCTGTCCCTCCAACCTCTACCAGTGAGGCCAGCCAGCTCTTAGCAGCTCTCCCAGGCTCCTGGTAAAATTCTGTTCAGTGGTAGGAGAAAAAGAATGAAGGTTAAATGTTTTTTGGTAACCTTCCCCTGGGTTCTTCAAGTTGTAAGATTTTGTCTCATTTACTTCATCTCTCCCCTCCTTTCTATCCAAATGGGTGTGTGTGTGTGTGCGCGCATGCTCACACATCGGTATGCACCTGCATATACGTTTTCTTTTGGCTGAACTATTTGCAAATAAGTTGCAAATATAATGACTCTTCATTCTCAAATACTCCAGCATGAATCTCTTAAGCATAAAGACATTCTCTTACATCATCACCAATATCCCACCCAATACTCTTTGTATTCAAATATAGAGTTTCTTTTTCTTTTTTTCTTTTTTTTGGATTTAATTGTATTTTTGAATATGGAAAACAGTTACATGATTCAGAAGTCAAAACTTTATGTATATAAAAAGGTGTAGTCAGAGAAGCTGCCATTCCTACTCCCTCCTCCCCTCCCCCTGATCCTACTCATCCCAATAGGAAGCCATTTTCATTACTTGCTAGTTGTCCCTTCCTCTTTCTTTTTGTAAAAATAAGCATGTGAGTGTGGATTTCCTTTTTCCTTTCTTACTCACACAAAAGGCAGCATGCTGTATACACTCTTTAGATGGAGCTTCTTTTTTTTTTTTGCTGAGGAAAACTCACCCCGAGCTAACATCTGTTGCCAGTCTTCCTCTTTTTGTATGTGAAGTGCCACCGCAGCATGGCCACTGACAGACAAGTGGTGTAGGTCCACGCCTGGGAACTGAACACAGACCACCAAAGCAGAGCATGCTGAACTTAACCAATAGGCCAGCAGGGCTGGCCCTCTTTTTTTTTTTTTTTGGCTTAGCCGTATATCCTGTATATCACTCTCTATAAGTTCCTAGAGATCTTTCTCTCAATGAGGACCCATTAGTTGACAGATAATATTCTTTAAGAAATCATATAATTGAATTAAACTTCAGAATGAATGCATCATTATACTTCATACCAGTGACCTTGCTTTACTTAAATTCTTTAAAGAAAAAATAGCAATTCTTTTAAATATTTATCATCACTTAACAATATAACAGTATGGTTCTTTATATATTTCCAAATAACTTTCACGTAGATTTTTTAATTGGCTTTTCATATAACTCTATGTATGGCATTAAGTGAGAGTGTGTGCTTGCATCTGCATTTTCTTGGTTATCCCATTTTAAGTGATTAATAAGTGAAGGTCCAGAAGGTATGGGAGGCTTTTCTGCCATCACCCATCAGACCTTCCTATGAATGTTCTTCTACAACTCCACAATGGCAAATTATTTTTAGTCACAATTTTAGCACATTCCATAATTTAAGATTTTTTCCAGTGTAATTACTTTAACTATCTACTATGGGGTGTATAATCATATATTCCGTACACTTAGACCTATAGCTATCGTTACTCTTTTGGCACAATTTCAACATTTGTGAAGAGCCCAAAATTCCAAATTCCTAATTTTTTATTCCTTAAGTTATAAATGACCCTTTGTGATGTTAGTAGACATATGGAACAAAGAGATAAACTTCAGAATCCATGAAATCTTTTGCATATTTTGATTGAAACAGATCTAAAATGTTCCAATGCCAATTCCTTTTCTGCTTTTTAAATCATAAGATACACTAAAACATGAACAAGGTTACTCTGTTTTATGTTAACGTCCTTATGAGTTTTATGCCCCTTTGTGCCAATAGGAATGGTGATTTGCTTTCAGAATACAGAAGAGCTGGTTTCTAGAGCTAGAAACAGGTTGGGGGTTCAGCACAGTGAACGGGGTGATCTACCAGATGCCCTTTCCACGCTGAAAGGAAATTTGAGGTTCCTGAGCAGTGAAAGTCTAAATATAGGTTTAATGGATGTCCATTTGTGAGTAATACAGAGGAGAGTTGGCCTTGGAAGAGAGTCATTTTCTTCCAATGTTTCCAAAAGAAAATCAACAACCTCAATTTGGTCCAACAATCATTTATACTGTTTTTAATATGTAATAGGCTTCAAGATAGGCACTGGGGATATACTGATGGATAAAGCACACTCCGTACTCTTAAGACAAGTCTAGCAAGGGCTAAATTATTCACTCAGATTTGTATCTTCACAAACCTGGAAACATGCAGGGAGAAACAACTGGTGGGTCAATGGGAACCTGACAGGCCAGCATCTAGTTATCGGTCACATGCACATGAAGGGTAGAAAGTGAAGGGTCGAGCTCGGCAGGAAGGCTATTGGGTAGTGACGATTATTGGGCCATTGAGCTGTAAATGGCATATCTATTTCTTTTAAAGTCTTCCAACTGTTTTGAAATGGTTCTTAAAACTAAATAGGCTCAGGAATATCTACCAAATTTGCATTTGCTCTGTCCTCTGTCAGCAATTAGACTGCCCTTGCTTATCCATCCATGCTTGGCGTATTTTAGTAGGTCAAGGGAACCTCAAATGAGCACTTATTGGAAATACACTGCAGTTCTTGTACGTGACAGTCAAAGCGTCCTTTTAAGAATTAATTATTCCATAAGCCCACTTGAACAGTTATTGTTTTTCATTGTCTGGTTTGATTTTACAGTTCCTTCTAGTATCTACTATGTCATTAAGACATCTGATAATGCCAGCTCAGACATTTTTTTAGTATAAACTCTACATCACACACACACACACACACACACACACACACACCATCCCTCCACACATACCTTAAATACCACTAATAATAAATAGCAAAAAAGGAAAGATACATTATGTTTGCTTTTAGTTTTGGGTGTAGGCATATGCTCGTGATTAATTTCAGAGTAGGATGTGGATACAGAATTTGCTTGTGAGTAGGGAAATTAGCCCACTGAATGTCACTTCTAGCCTTGAAACATTCATTATGCCCTTTTATTGCTTAAAAACATGGGATAGTGTCCTGTTTACTCAGCAAAGTTTGCCTTCCTCCATGAATCATGTGAACTTCACCTTCATCTGACCTCATTTGTTTTAGCCCATCTTATTTCTTATTTGTTAAATTTTTGGTTCAGGGGGTCACTATCTATCTCCTTTAGTGTGCCAAGGTAAGATTTCCCACCACTTTACTAGGAGGATTTTTGAGATTTTTCTATATGCAGAGGAGGAAAGAAAAGGATCTTCCTGGAGACACAGCTCCCACATTCTGCACATCTTTTATAGGTAGAGGTGATCTCTCCCCACCTTACTGTTTCTGATCCATGGGAATATTCTTAGAACAATTAGGCAGAATTAAGTTTATTTCTCCTTATGTTATCTTCTCTGCTCAGAGTGATTCCGTATTTCCCACTTCACAAGTCATGCTTATTTTCATTATCGTGGTTTAAGTACCAATCCTCTGTGTTACTAGTTCAGTCAACAAATCTTTATTGAGTATGGGCCCTGGGCCAGACATTTCACTAACACTTTTCTCCCTAAGTTAGCAATAGACTATCTTGTGAGGTGGTCTAGTGTTTTATTACCAGATATATTTGTTTGTAATTTGGAAAGGAAAATTAGGAGCAATAGAGTAATAAGACTGAATGCCCCAGGGCTGGCGATTCAATATGAACAAGACAGACATTCCCTGCTGGACACTACAGTCTAGTGATGGTTTTACCAAGCAATCAGGGAACCCCCAAAATGGTGTGATAAAGAGCTTCTACCCAATGTGTCTGTTTTATTTATGTTATCATCTCTAGTTTTTCTCCAGGGTTATTCCCTTACATTCGGTGAGGGTAGTAGGCACAGTTTTAATATGCCAGCATTTGAAACTTACACACACAAAAATACAGATTAAACTGAATAATAGCGCTATGGAAAAGTAACAATATATTTTCATATGGATTGTCATTTTCTTCAACTGAATGTCACTGTGTTTTTGCTTCTTTCAGTTTTTAATGATTTTACCGTCCATTTTCCCTTTATTTATTACTGGCATCCTGACATCCTGCAGGAACTAGAGAAATCTTGCAGAGTGGAAGGCATTGAGCTGATCCTTGAATGTTGGGTAGACTTGAGGTCTGCACTGTCCACTGTGGTAGCTGCTAGCCACATGTGGCTATTGAGCGTTGGAAATATGGCTAATTTGAGTCAAGACCTGCTCTAAGTGTAAAATACACAGTGGGTTTTGAAAACTTAGTATAAAAAATGTAAAATATCTCCTTAATATTTTATATTATTACATATCGAAATTATTCCACTATGGATATATTGTATTAAATGAAATAAAATTAATTTTACCGTTTTTAACTTTTTAAACGTGGCTTCATTAGAATATTTAAAATTAACACATAAGGCTCGCAGTTTGGCTCGCATCACCTTTCTATTGGATAGATGCGTATATAGATAGGAGGGGGCACGGCACATTGACTGGGATGGAGGGGCAGGGACGGTGCAGGTGGGTAGACAGTCTTGTGGTGTGAGGATGTGATCATGAATCAAGTTGGAAGCCAGAAGAAAGAAGCTTTTGAGCAATCATAGTTGACACGCCGAGCTTGTTGGGAGAGCGGGGAATCCAGGTGGGCATTTGCAGTGGGCGTGGTCTAGCGGAGTAGACGTGTCTTTGACTTAGAGGAGAGATTTGTGTCAGAGATACGGATCTGGGAGATGTCCTTTTGCATGTAAAATGCCAGAGAGTATCTATCTGAGATGGTCAGAGGGGAGAGATGTCATGGAGTAGACCTCTGGGGCTCGGTTTATGAGCTCCTTCCCAGGAGGTTTGCATCTGCTACCTGTGCCTCCTGTTCTGCTTATGATGTTTGCACTCTGGGGAGGAGTTTAAAGAAAATGAAGAAAACTGATTACCTCTTGAGAAATGTTCCCCTTCATGTTAGCTCCTAAGGTTTGGCAGGGGACTCAGCTGATGTTTGGGGAAGGAACATCTGGCAGGTTTGTGCCAAGGTGTGAAGAGTGGGAACCCATGAGAGATGAATGAAGGAATGATGTGCAGCAGCAAAAGGCGAGGTGTGAGGTCAGGCAGTCTGAGCTGATTCCCTGTCCTGGCCTGCCTCAGGCTGCAGGAGGATGGGTGTGGGGGTGATCCTCATAAGAGGATCAGGATGATAGACACTCACAAATTGGGAAACATCCTAGATTGGCATTTTGGTTTCCTGTTTAACCTTGAAAGGATGTTAGGAGTTCTTCTTTTCCTAAGACTACAATAGATTAACTTATGAGGCCATCTTATATTTCATTAACTGATATATTAGCTTATATTTAGAAAGGGAAATTAGGAACAAGGAAGTAATGAGACTGAATGCCCCCTAGAGTTAATAAACTACAGTTTTAAAGGGTAAAACTGGGAACATTCTGAACAATGATGCTTTATTCGGAACACAGAAAGCATCCAAAAGTAAATTCCTTTGAAGGACAAAACTCACGTTGATGTCTGTGTTCTGGAATGTACATTAAAAACTCATCCTAATTACCTCATTGACATACCTCATTAACAAGAATAGGTGATAATAGCTAACATTCATCCAACACAGCTTGCAGGTATTGGGTGGTGAAGAGTGCTCTGTCTGCCTATGTTCATCCCTAGGTGAGTAACCATAGGCATTTTCCTTAATCTGTCTGTTCCTCAGCCTCCTCACCTATAGGATGGGTATAAGAATTGTACCTACCTTGCAAGAGTGTTTTGATCACTAAATGAGTTAATACATGAGGAACACATAGCACATAGAATCATTTGTGGGACGTAGTAGGAGTTTGATAAATGTCAGCCATTAGTTCGTGGAATGCTTACAGTTATCTTCTTGGCCTCTGTATAAAGAGGAGAAAATTATGTGTCGGAGAAGTGAAGTCAGAAGCTGCCAAGTCAGTTGTAGAACTAGTATTCAACCCAAGCTTAGCCAGAACCTCAAGCTTGTGCCCTAAACCACCCTGAGTCAGTCAACTACAGCACGTGGTCCAAATCCTGCATGCTGCCTGCCTTTGTAAGGCCCTAGAGTTATGGATGGTTTGTATGGATGAACATTGCAATTGAGTCGATGATAGGAAATATCACGTTTGAACCCAAATGAAGGGAAATGTTATCCCCACCCCCCCCCAAAAAAATAATTCCAATCTCTCATTAGTAGATGTGTATTCTATAAGCAGTTGTACTCAGTTATTATTACTGTATTTAGGATTTCATGAATAAAAGATGTGGAAATGTGTTTTCTCTCTTATTTTATAAGTATCTACACAACAACTTTGATTTTAACACTAGTTCTGCAAAACCTAAAAGACTTCTCTCTGACCCTTTCCAGAAAATGTTTGCTAGATGTTACCCTAACCATCTGTTGCTGCCTTCATTTCTGTTAGCTATTAGGGTGGTCCCTGTGGGAGAAAGTTTTGAAAACCAGAGACCTGGTCATTACAACCAGGGTGCAGGGGATAAAAGCTAGGTAGCCAAGGTGTGTGGATGAGGATGCTTCCAGAAGCAGGGCTGTGAGAAGTCACGGTGCTGCTGCATGTGATGTCTGTACAGAGATTCTGGCAGGAACCTGTGCCCAGCAGGAGCTTCTGTGCAAAGGCCTAGGAGGGTATATTTCTAAAGATTTCCTCTGCTAGGCAACATTGGCTAAATTTGTCGAAATAGGAACATTCTTCCAGATTACACTTTTCTTTCCACCTCTTAGGCGTGCTGTAAATAAAAAATGTCCTCAAAAGATGTAAGCCTAGAAGCTTGGCAGAACTTTCCAAAAGCAACTTTAAGTATTTTTATTTTCCCTTGAAGGAGGCTTGGAAAACTCATTTACATCACTGAGCTGTTGGAAGATACCAGTGCCTGGAATAAAAATCACGTAATGAATGACTTCTGGGACGTGTTTAAAGGGCTCTGGTAGCTGAGATGGTGTGGTTGGTGACAAGGAGCCCACGGCAGTTTTGATTTTGCCAAATAAAAATAGACCAAAGAGATGGAGTTCTGGAGGTTACTGTTGACGCCATCAAGGAACCATGGAGATGTTCAGGCTGTGTCAGAGGTTTCATTTCACAGGTGCAAAGATGGGGACTCAGAGATCTTGAATAACCTCTTGCCCAAGCTGGTGAGTGGCCCAGAAGTAGACCTCGGGCTTCTTGCAAACTCCGTTATTTACTTTGCCGTCTAACTGCTATACACCTTTTTGTTTCTGAACTTGTTGAACATTTAAGACAAGTTCAGATAGCTCTCTTTGTGGTGACCCAGATTCTCCGAAACTCTACTGAAAATGCCTTGCCCTCCATTCCAGGATGGCCACAGGTAATGAGACCAAGGTCACCTTACACCCCACCTGAATCCTGACTCAAGGGGCCCCCCCCGGCCGTAAGCCAGCCCACCCCCCATTTCTGACCTCCCCTTTGGAGCAACTGAAACAGTTCAAGACTTGACTTGAACAGTAGCGTACAAGCAAATGTTAAAATTTAAATCTGGGCTTTTGGCCATACAAAACAGGGTGGGAGTTATTATTTTCCACCAATTTTAAGTAAAATGAACATCCACTTTTTTGGATTGGGAGAATGAGGCAGAAAACCTCTTTCCAGGAAGCCCCTGCCTTTCATCCTTTGATGTTTGTGTTGTACTCAGCACTGTCACTGAATTGTCACCTTTCAGCACGACAAGGGCTTGAGTAGAGAAAACACTGCTGCTGTGTGCCTTGGTCCATGAATTCATGCTCATTTGCATGTCCCTGCTTTCTCAGAACATGTACTTGACCCAGCATCTATGTTACCATGGAACTCCTTTCCTTTGGCTGTTAGGCACTAACATTTGAATGGTTTCCCTTTCAAGGCAGAAAGCCTCTGTGCTCTGCAAGTTTCTCTCTACAAAGCACGAGAAAAGTGCATTATTTCTGCATAATTATCCAACTGGTAGTAACACTGGGGGTCTGTCCTGTGTGTATTCTATGGGATCTTATCAAGAGCAAGAATTTCACTGTGCAGTAGTGGCAGAATGGTGACTGACATTCATAGCTGTGCTTCCTATTGATCTTTATCCAGTTATTAAAATAATTTTAGTGTATTTTTTTGATATGGGATAAATGTTTCGCAATTTCAAAAAAACATATTAAGGATTTTTCTAAAGAAATTCATTTTATGCCTATTCATTGTTTTTATGGATTTGAAGATGGTGTTATATTTTTGTATATGTATGTATTTTATGTCTGTGTGTGTAAATGCAGTACTTTTGACCTCTGCTTCTGTCACAGGCTGGCACTGGGAGAAGCTTGAAAATCAATTTCACTCTTGGCTTACATCCCCAGGATACATCCTTGTTTCTTTTGTTCCAAAGAGTCTCATCCCTTCCTGTTTCTTTAGTATTCGTCTCATCCTCAGATCATCTTGTCTATTTTGTGGTATCCCTTGGTCTTGGAGGAATTTATAGACATAAAATAACTCATCTGATTTTCAGAAGGGAAGAAAATGTTGCTACTGTTGAAAGTCTTCCACTTGTCAGGTACTCTGACATATGGACTGACTAGTTTGATGCTCACAGAATCTGTGAGCCATTCATAATGGTAATTGCCTTTTTTTTCAGGGCACGCCACACTATGCCCTATATGTCCTGGAGGTTTTGTCTGTTATTCAGTTTAATTCCATTAGCTATCATGTCATTTGATGTGTGCTATTGGCCACTTCCTCCTGTCCTCGTGGAAACACTGCTCCTTGGCCCATGGTACAGTCTCTTGGTCTTGCTTCTGTCTCTCCTGTGGCCCATCTCCCTCTATGCCAGTATCCCCTGGGCACTCTCCAGGCCGTCTCCTCTCCTCACACCATCATGTCTCCCTTGGCAAACTCACCTGTGCCTGCATCTTCCATTAAGACTACAAATTGGTCTCATTGACTCACAAATTTATATCTCTGATCTAGACCTTCCCAGCAGGTTCTACTCTCATAGACTCAGTAGTCTACTGAGGTGAGATGTCAATCTCAGCTGTTTCAGAGACACCTCAACTTGATACATCCTGAGTCAAACTTTTTGCCTTCAGTGGTCCCCTGGACCATTGAAGCAGCCTCCAACTTGGTCCACCCACTTCTACTCCTGCCTCCTCCAGTACGTTCTCCATACTGTGGCCAGCATGATATTTTCAAAGACAGAGCTGACCTTAACATCTCCTTATTTAAAACTAATTATTGATCTTGGAATAAGTATCTTAGAATAAAGATCAAAATACTTATCCTGGCCCACACAGCCCTTTGCATTCCGAGCTAGCCCCCTTGCCCGGCTTCGTCTCACATCACAGTTTCCCTTCTTCTCTCTACAGTGCCCCCTGTGCACTTGTCTTTTTTCAGCCCTCGTGTTTGCCATGGTCCTCTCCTATGAGTCTTTGCAAATGATGCTGTCTTTGCCAGAATGCTTTTCTCTTCCCTCTTTGCTCATTAATCTCTACTTAGATTCCCTCTCAGACTTCTTCATAAGTCACTCCCCTTGAATATATTTTTATTATATTATGTACTTCTTCATTTGTAACACTTACCCAGTTGTAGTTTTATGTTTTGTTTTGTTTTTCTTTTTGTGAGGAAGATCAGCCCTGAGCTAACATCCGTGCCAATCCTCCTCTTTTTGCTGAGGAAGACTGGCCCTGGGCTAACATCTGTGCCTATCTTCCTCCACTTTATATGGGACGCCGCCACAGCATGGCTTGACAAGCAGTGCCTCGGTGCGCACCCGGGATCCGAACCCGGGCCGCCAGTAGTGGAGCACGAGCACTTAACCGCTACGCCACGGGGCCGGACCCTAGTTTTATGTTTTTTCTTATGATTCATTCAATCATTAAGCCTTGTATCTTCTACTCTACCATAAGCTCCACAAAGGTAGGGATATTTTCTGGAATTTCTTACCATTGTTTCCCCACTACCCATCTAGTGCTTGGCAAAGAGTAGGCACTCAATAAATATTTATTTAACAAACAAATAAATCCCCATTTTACAGATGAGGAAACTGAGGGTTAAAGAGGTTAATTGAAAACTTACTCAAGTTTCTTAGACATGCATTGTTTAGTTGTAAGTACCAGAGTTCCCCACAAATTAGCCAAAGCAAAGGAAAAAGAAATAAAGGACACAGGGTAATTATGCAGAATACAAGCTCAGGAATTATAACCAAGTCTTACAAGGGACTTGAACCAAGAAGAGAAATCTGTCAGCAACCAGGAGGGTGATGCAGTGTGTCTCTGTCTGTCTTTTCCCTCTGCCCCTGTTCTCAGGCTCTTTCTCTTCCTCAGTGTGTAGGCTTCTCATCCGTGCTTCTCTCTGTTCATCTTCACTGTTTTGCTTGGTTGAAATGGCCATACAGCCCCTACTATCATCCACATTCAGGGTCTGGGGCCACTGAACAGTGGACTCACAGGGAAAAATGTGGGAAAGTAATGTTCTGATTAGGTTCCTGAGAGAGATCAAATTGGCTGGGTCTTGCCTCTGAATCATTTGTGCCTATTATATGTCCATCCCAGAACCACTCCATATTCATTCTGCTCTTGGTGAGACAGAGCCACCTGGTTTCCAGCCTGAGAAGAGGTTGGAAGAGGTGATGGGTGGAGGTGGGCAGGCACCCCTCAAAGCATCCGAAGATGGCAGAGTTGAAATGCCAACTCTGTGGTCTTTGCACCCTGCTTCCCTGTATGTTTCCCTGACTCAAGAAGGTTTCTGTCTAATTCATTTGTGAACTTTGAAATCCTCAATCAAACTTGTGCTTCGATATATGACACTCATATCTACCCATTGTGAACGCTCCATGTCTACCAAGCATCTTAAATGCATTTAAATGCTTTCTCTCATTAAACTTCATAACAGCCCAATGAGGGGTAGGTACTGTTTTTATACTTCTTTTGTTGGATGAGAAAACTGAGAATAAGACAGGCTAGGTAATTTGATGAAAAATGTGACACTTGAAATCTTGTGCTTGCAAATGGAATCTTACACGTACTGCTCTTTTAGATCCTGGATACTCAAGGCGTGGTCTGCAGACCAGCAGGGTCAGCCTCACCTGGGAGCTTGTTAGAAATGCAGAACCTCAGGACCCAGCCCAGAAGGAGTGGATCAGGATGGGCATGTTCCCAGATGCCCAGCTGATCTGTGTGCATATTCTAGTGGAAGAACACTGGTTTAGAATTCCCAGGATCCAATTCAAATTTAGCTCTGAGTAAGAGTGTCACTGTGAAAGGTGGTTGACGTCACATATTCCCCTTTTGCTCTTCTGTGGAATGGTGACAACGAGGGTATATGAACAAGTACATGTGAAAATATCTGTTGCCTCTTGGGTGTTTTTAAAAGGTGAGTTGAATCAATAAAGTACTTTTAGAGAGAAAAACCAGAGTCACACTGTGAAGTAGGTAATCCTCAGTGAAAAATACTGTGTTTGTTGTTTTCCCCTTGATTAGGTGTGCCTCAAATGATTGGGCAATGTAGGCATTTCCAAAATATATTTCTTCATATTCTTTCTTTTAAGGATTCCACTCCTTTGTTTTCTGTTCATCCAAATTTAACTTAAAATCAACAAACTTTTCACCAATTCTTAAACACGCAAATACACACGCATGTGCACACACATATACATACACCACAAAACATCCTGTTAAAGCAGAAAAACCACATTTTCACTTCTGCTACAGAGGACCAGTGTGTTTCTTAGAAATTAAAAGCCCATGTTGTAGGCCCAGGCATGCAGCAAAGATACCTAATGGTGTTGGCCATGTGGGAAGCGGAAGTCAAGGCTGGCAGCTGTGTAGCAGTTATGATGTCTTCAGCCGCCAGTGGCAGTCTGACTTGCAGAATCTTTATCACCCCGGGGCTGATCTGGGGAGCTTGCCAGGCATCCCAGTTGGGCAGTTGCTGGGATTGGTTTAGCTCCCAGCGGTGGCCTGGCTGAGGGTGAAGGGCTCCCCATAATCTTCTGGACCTTCCCCCATTGACGCAGATGCTGTCACACAGTTGTGGCAGGAGGCAGAGGCAGGAAAGGAAATTTCTTCTTATGCCCTTTTATATTAGGAAGAAAATATTTTTCCCAGAACCCTGCCGCTCACCCTTCTCATTACAGTCCATTGGTCAGAGCTGGGCACAGCCCTAAGATAAGGGCTCTCTGCTGGGTACTTGAACAGAATTGGAGATTGATTAGCAGAGAAGGAAAGATGGATGGACACACAGCAGTGCCCACAGAAAGAGAGATGCCTTTTTACATGATATAAAAATAAGGTATAATCTCTAGGTGTATTAGTTAGGGTTATCCAGAGAAGGAGAACCAATAAGGTATGTGTATATAATGTATGGTAAATTTTGTCTTATAGATATTTTACCAAAATTTAGAATATGTTATATATATATTGATTATGTTTCTCTGGAGAACCCTGGCTAATACACCTAGAGATTATACCTTATTTTTATAATAGGGTATATGTATATAATGAGCTTCATTATGAGAAATTGGCTCACATGATTATGGAGGCTGAGAAATTCCAAGATGTCCTGTCAGCAAGTTGGAGAACCAGAAAAGTCGGGGGTGTAATTCAATCTGAGTCTGAAGGCCTGAGAACCGGGAGCACCAGGAGTGTAAGTCCCTGTCTGAGGGCACAAGACTGATGTCCCAGCTCACCTTTTGTTCTCTTCAGGCTCTCAAATGGTTGAATGCTGCCCACCCACATTGGGGAGGGCAGTCTGCCTTACTCAGTCTACCAATCCAAAGGCTAATCTCTTCTGGAAATGCTCTCACAGACACACCCAGAAATAATATTTAACCAGGTATCTGCGAATCCCATGGCCCAGCCAAGTTGACACATAATTAACCATCACACTAGGATTGGAATGAATCAAGAATAGTAAAATAGGATAATAAATGCTATGTTTTATTTTTTGTTACAACATACATATATCAGGATACTCAGAACAAAATTATTTTATATTTCATTCAATCAAATTTTTAGACTCCTCTCCACCTTCTACATTCATGACTGTGCCTGGTTTGGGAAAAATCCCTGATAAGTTATGAGCTAAGAATACTGGTAGTTGTTTTATTGTGGCAAATCAGAAAGGAAGTAAGGTATATATGTTAACCTTGTTTTAGAATTTTCTCAATCTTGATGATATCAAGGAACAGCCAACCTCCCTTTTTTCTGCAGCTAAAATTGCTTGGAACTCAACTCTTCTCAACTTTGAAGTGGCATTTAAAAGCAAGAACCAGTAATAAAAATGAGAAGTGACTAAAGAAGCCAGATTTTTAACCGCTGGAAATAAAACATTTTGTGATTCATGCACAGGGACTTTTTATTTATTAGGCTTTATTAGCATAGTTTCTATGCCCTACAAACGTGTTAAACACAGAAAGAGAGTATAACACTATAATTAATAAAAGTTTAATTAAAAGACTCTGAAATGTATCATAGCAACTCATAATGTAATTCAATTCAGAGTAATACATAATTATATTTAAAGTGAGCTGTGGGTAGTTTTAAATTGATATTCCATAGGATAAGTCTTCTAAAAGTGAGATGAGTAAGGTGTATGAAGTTCTTAAAATGACCCTGATCACACCTTTTCATAAAGAAAGAACCTTTTTTACTTTATATTAGTTACTCCATTAGCACCTTGGACACAAAAGTTGGGCATGCTCTGTCCAAAGTTATGTGGCCTGAAGGCTGTAGAAGTAATTGCAGGAAAGATGCATGAGAACCTCGTCTTTCAGCGTAGTGGAGCAACCATTTGCGTCTGCTCTTCCTCTGTGATCCCTGGGTATCCTGGGACCCCTGGGGGTGAGATGACTTCGTGGAGGGAAGCAGTGGAATAGCACTAGGGAGGACCCAGCTCTCCTGCCATCCAGTGTGTAGTGCTTGTAGTTAATTGTGCTGTGAAGCGATTAACATAAAACCTTAAAATGATGTGACACAAAAGGACCAATATTGTATGATTTCACTGCTCTGTAGAACAAGCAATTTCCTAGAGAAAGAAAGTAGACTTGAGGTGACCAGGGACTGGCTGAAGGGGGAGACAGAGGAGTTATTGCTTTATGGGGACAGAGCTTCTATTTGGGGTGATGACAAATTTAGGAAATAGATAGTGGTGATGGTTGCTCAACATTCTGGACCATATATTTAAAAATGGTTCAAATGGCAAATTTTTAACCAAAAATTTTTAAAAGGAAAGAAAAGAAATGGGAGCTGGCCCGGTAGTGTAGAAGTTAAGTTCATGCGCTCTGCTTCGGGCTTCACAGGTTCAGATCCCAGGCATGGACGTACGCACCGCTTATCAAGCTGTGCTATGGCAGGCGTCCCACATATAAAGTAGAGGAAGGTGGGCATGAAGTTAGCCCAGGGCCAATCTTCCTCAGCAAAAAGAGGAGGATTGGCAACAGATGTTAGCTCAGAGCTAATCGTCCTCACCAACAAAAAAAGAAAGAAAAGAAAAAAAACCTACATTGGAATATTTTGCAGTGAAGATTTTATTAACAGCATCAGTGGCAGGTTGCAGGGCCTCAGCTACTCCCTTCAGGAGCCAGAGGAGGTTGGTCTGCTTTTTCCTTTGCTTTCCAAGAGGATAAATCCTCACTTCCCTTCAGAATGCAGAACACGGATTCTGGCTCATGCCCTGTTATTTATTGCTGCCAGGACAAGGGGAGCCGGCCAAGGGAATCACAGGTGCCAGCCTGGGTTTGACTCTAAGTGGCATGTGTGGTTTCTAAGTACGCAGCTCGCTATGCCCACTGGATTGAATATGAAAATAGCCCATTCCCTGCATCTGGATTCCAAAAATAAACCCAAGACTCCTGAATAAACTGGAACTGCTCATCAAGATCTGGCACCTCCTTGTAGGTGAGGCCACAGATGAGGCCCTTTGGGTATTTGAAATTAAACCCACATTGAATGGTGTCCAAGTCAGATTCGTTTTATGGAGAATTATTTTCTCCTCTCATATACTGAGGTTGCTTTTTTTATTCTTTAGAATCTCAGACATAAATCAAACATGTGTGCCTGCACCGGGGAGCATCCACAGTTCTGGCATTTATAATGGTGGATTAGGAGCATGCACCCTGGAACTGGACTATCTGGATTCAAATCCTGGGTTTTCCATGCAGGAGCCATGTCATGTCCACAAGATACTTAACTCCCCGTGAGCTGTTATAGGAATTAAATGAGTTAATACAGGTAAAGCACGCAGGACAGTGCCTGGCACATAAGAACTCAATAGATGTGAGCCGTTATTATTGGTAGTCCTAGGGGAGGTCTTAGAAGTAGTAGATATGTTTGTTTGGACACTATATAATAAGCAAGTTGTGTTTGGGAAGGGGGATGCATAGGAAAGTAAAATGAAAGATGGAAATTAAGGACACATTAGGAAGACATGAACTATTGTTGAGAGGAGATACATGTCTGAAACAACTGGAAACCCTTCAGCCTATTGCCATTCAGTGTAAAGTCAGACTGTGAAAGTGCTATGGGTCATATACAGTCATGTGTCACATAATGACGTTTTGGTCAATAATGGACCTTATATACAACAGTGGTCCCATAAGATTAGTACCATGTAGCCTAGGTGTGTAGTAGGCTATACCATCTAGGTTTGTGTAAGTATTGTAGGGGAGAAAGAAGTTTTCCTCTACCTTTCTAGGTTCTTCTGGCTGGTCTAAGAATTAAATTGACATGAGACAGATTAGCAGGAGAAAAACAAACAAAAGTATAATAACATGTTTACATGGGAGAAAACCAGGGAAACCGAGGAATTTGTGAAAAAGGCTTAAGCTTTCACCTTAAATACCATCCTCAGCTAATGACAAAAGAAGATGTTGGGGTGGGGAGAGTCAGGGAAACTTCAAAGGGAAGGAAGGCAATTCACAGGTAGGTGAAAGGAGCAAACGCTTAGAAAACAAGTGTTTGGCCACACAGAAACAGAAGAACACAGCGTGGAGCCCAGCAGACAGGCTTTTCTAGGTTCCTCCCTGTCTACCACCTAGTTCATGTCGTGCTAAGGTGATAGCTCGCTTCCTGAGAGAGGTTTTTTAATCTGAATTCTTTTAGGCAGTTAAAGGGGAGGTAACAAGAAAAGCTTTCTGAGTCTTTTGTTTCTTAAAAATAATCAGCCTAAAATAATCCTCGTGTTAAAGAGACATATTTTGGGGTGGCAAATTTTGTTCCCTTTCAGTACACTCTATGATGTTCACATGACGACTAAATCATCTAATGATGCATTTCTCAGAATGTATCCCTGTCTTTAAGGAACACATGACTGTATAGATAAAATAACCATTTGAAGACTACAGAGTCATGGAGCTGACAATGAAAAATAGTGTGGTAGATACTCACATCTATATGAGTGTGATGTGTATGTGTGTTTCATAAAAGGTCCTTAGGTATGTAGTCTAACTTCCTTAATTTGTAAATGGCATCAGAGAACTTAAGTGACTTGCCCTAAATAATATTCATTAAAAGTGATCCAGAAATCTCTTGTAGAAGACTCTTTTCATTATTCTATGGGATCGTTTTCCACACATGTTATGAACAAAGGACAAAAAAGTTATTTTGCCAAGTTCCTAATTGGTCAAAACGTACCTAGTATTTGATGAAGCAAAACATGTCAAAAAGAAAAAAAAAAGGAGGAAGATTAGTGGAGTTAGGGCAAAGCTTTGAAAGATTTTCAGCATATATGTTATTGCTTTGGCAATAAAACATCTGGAGGCATGAATTATTACTATTTACCTTGATGTTAAGAAATAGAACAATACTGAATAATGTAAGGCAAGGCAGCACTCAGCAATGCACATTAAATGTTTTTTTTCTTTGCATGAGCATGAACTCCTCATCCCTTATTGTGACTTCGTGCAGAACCCAGTCACACACAGTGACTTTCCGTGTTTGAGGGTATCCCTGGTACCTACATGTACGGTGTGGTTGTTATGTACGTGTCTTAGTGCTAGCATGTAAGCTCATTGAGGACGTCTTACAGATATTTGTTCCTTCCTGTGTACCTGGCATATATCTTGCACATTGCTGCTACTGAACTATAGCGACAGGTCATTCAGTAATAGTTTCTGAAGGAGTAATGAATGAACATACAGTAGAACAAATTAGTTCCTACAGTTATAGACAGCTGATTCTTAATAACACCTACCCAAGTGACTTTAATAGTATCTAATAAAATATTTCCTCTGGTTTTTGCTTCAACTTTCTAAATTCTGCTTAAGGCGGGTGATATTTCTTCTTTAAAATATTATTGACAATTATTTAAAATGCTTATCTTGATAATTCACAGAAGCTAATGAACTATAGGTTTAAAAATATATAAATCAAGTGACCATTGGAGACCAGTTCCCTCAACCACTGTGTAAAAGGAAATATTTAGAACTACAAGTGGTTCCAGTCTGACTAGCTACCTGGGTGTTCCATAGCCCATGCTTGCTTTTCTTTCTAAGACTTCCTCCCCTTCTGCTGAATTCATCTCTTGTCAGCTTTGACTATCTCACCAGCTAGTGGACTCCTTAAGTGACTTGATGTTTTGGTATTAATTATGAAATTTATAAGCATGTTTACTACATGTATGAAGTATGGGGAATAATAATAAAATGTAACGCCCCAGCCCAGCTTAAGGAACGGAATGTTACCAGCACATTCAAGTTCTCTCTGTGCTGACTGCAATTCCATCACCCCCTCCAGGTCATCCACATTCTGATTTTGTGTTTATCAGACCTTTATTATGTATGCTCTTGACAGGTTTTCTACTTATGTGCGTATCATAATATTAATTTTGCATGTTTGGAATCTAATGTAAATGGAATCATACTGCGTGTATTCTTTTATATTTTGCTTTTTTAGATCAGCATTATAGTCATGAGAATTGCTCATGTGGAAGCCTGTAGCTATAGTTCTTTTATTTTCACTGTTTTTAGCAATTTCTTTCCTATCTGTCTTCCTCACTCCCTCTGCTCCTAGCTCCATCCTTCCCTCCCTCTGTCTCTTCTTTCTCTCCTTCCTGCCTCCCCCGCGTCCCTCCACATATATGTATTGAATTCTTTCCATGTGCCGTACACTGTTCTAGGCTCCCTGAACAGACATAGCAGTCAATAAAACAAGATCAAAATCCTTGCCTTCATGGAACTTCAGTTCCGGGTGGAGACACGGATGCTAAACAAAATGGTTGCAATATTCATATATTAAATGTTAATAATTGTTATGCAGAAAAATAAGACATGAAAGGGGTCAGGCAGCCTGGTCTGCAGGGATGATTTGCAACATTAAAAAGGGATGGTTAGGGAATATAGCACAACTTGTTGACCTTTTGTCCTGCTGAGGGCCTTTGGTTGTTTAAAAAGGGATGGTTAGGGAATATAGCACAACTTGTTGACCTTTTGTCCTGCTGAGGGCATTTGGTTGTTTCATTTTGAGGCCACTGTGAACAATACTTTATGTGTCTTTGGCTGCAGAGGTGCCTCCCAGGTATATGTTCCTAGACGTAGGACTGCTGGATTCCCTAAAAATGCCAGATGGTTTTTCATTGATAATGATTTATTCATCTTTGCATCTTCAGAACCTAACATAGTGTATGGCACAGAGTTGGGCTACTATTTGCTTGACCAAGTAGAACTTCATTGTAGAAACTAGAACAATAGGAGCTGACACGCTAAACCTACATCATCGTATTAATCTTGCTTTGCTGTTTATGCATTGGAATTTGCGTGGAGATCAAAAACTAACCTTCTCTTTATTTTCTGTGTTCAACTACTCTTAGAGAATGCCTTCTGACATTTGCTGAGTTCGTGTTGGCTGTGACAACTGGAGTTGCCAAAGCCTCTTTCACAATAAAGGAACACTGCAAGTAGATTCTAGCTGTTTATTGCAAGTATTTCTCCCTCTCCTGTTTGAAACAACCCTTGAAGAAGCCAAGTTCTCTTTATAGGACATCATCCTCCCTTTCCTCTATGTTCCTGGCTTCTGAAGTTTGCCTGAGTGCTCTCCAGCTTCCTGTATGAAATCAGAAGTCCCCATTTGAACTTGCCCCTTTAAACATTCCTGTCCGGCTGATGTTTTGGCAAGCAGAATGTTACACGTTAAAACTGATCCTTCCTCGCTTGTGGAAAATGACTCTAAGGTACCTGGGGAATTATTTCGGCTTGGGAAGGCTTGATGCCTCATAAAATGAAGTTCTGGGCTGAAGCACTTTTGAAATATGTCAAAACCAGAGTCGTGCCTTCACTCTCTAAATATTTAAAATAAAAATGGGTACTTATATCCACTCACTCTGTGTCTGAGTGTCTGATCCTGTTTTTAAATGTCCAGTCTCAGCATTTAAAATAAATAACTTCATTTCTTATGAAGCCCTTTTAGTTGCAGTCATTGGAAACTGTTCGTCCTGGTTAGCATATTCCACAGATGAATTGTGAGTGCTTTTGTTTTGTTTTTGCTCTCCTCCTTCTTTCCAGTGTGTATTGAGCCATTTAGTTAGCAACTAACTTTCCTTATTAAAAGTTGGGATAAAATATTCTTCCTATCAAAGGGTTCTTAGTATATATATTATGAGATTCCTATGTACTTCCTTCTCTCCTCCATTATAAAAACGTCATAATGTGCATTTTTGTCATATTTAATGCAAAACAACAGAACAGTTGTGGGGTGTTTTTTGGGTTTTTTTTGCCATTTTTGTATAAATGGTAATTTTTAAATTCTGGCTCTAGCTTTTTAAAATAACTTTCAGCCTTAATCTAGCGGATAAGACAATTATGATGTCAAGAATATCTGTGTCTGGGGGCTAGCCTGGTGGCGTAGCAGTTAAGTGCGCGTGCTCCGCTGCTGGCGGCCCGGGTTCGGATCCCGGGCACGCACCAACGCACCGCTTGTCAAACCATGCTGTGACAGCGTCCCATATAAAGTGGAGGAAGATGGGCACGAATGTTAGCCCAGGACTAGTCTTCCTCAGCAAAAAGAGGAGGATTGGCAGATGTTAGCTCAGGACTGATCTTCCTCACACACACAAAAAAAAGTTTAAAAAAAAAAGAATATCTGTGTGTATGTGTGTGTGTGTATACACATGATGTATTTAGTGAACCTCACTCTAGGTTTTTTCAAGGAAGATGATAAAAGTAAATGCCAGTGTTCATGAGATTTAATGGATACATAAATAATAAATAGATGCACACACTCAATATCAGTTAGAGCAAGAAATGGAAAGGGAATAAAAAAAAAACCCTGAGGGACCGGCCCGGTGGTGTAGTGGTTAAGTTCGCATGCTCTGCTTTGGCGGCCTGGGGTTCACCGCTTCGGATCCTGGGCGCGGACCTACAGACCTCTCATCAAGCCATGCTGTGGCGGCGTCCCACATACAAAATAGAGGAAGATTGGCACAGATGTTAGCTCAGTGACAATCTTCCTTGCCAAAAAAAAAAACAACAACAAAAAAACCCTGAACTGCAGTTAAGAAAAAATATCTTATTCACTAAGTTAACTGTTCTGTGAGCCACCATGTCACTTTCTTCTTCTCTCCTCTTATTTTTGAATATGGTCCAGTATCCAGGATGCCAAATGGCTTTCAGAAAGGTTCCGACACTAAATCCAGAGAAGTCTGTTTAGCGAGAGTTTTACGGATGGAGATGCAATTTGGTGCACAATATCCTTGGAATATAGTCAAATGTCATAAGGTTTGCTCTTTTGGCTCCTGTACAAATGATGTGCAGCACTGATATTAAAAGGTCTTGAGGCCGGCCCGGCAGCACAAGTGGTTAAGTGTGCGTGCTCTGCTGCAGCGGCCCGGGGTTTGCCAGTTCGGATCCCGGGCACGCACCGACGCACTGCTTGGCAAGCCATACTGTGGCGGCATCTCATATAAAGTGGAAGAAGATGGGCACGAATGTTAGCCCAGGGCCAGTCTTCCTCAGCAAAAAAAAAAAAAAAAAGGAAGATTGGCAGATGTTAGCACAGGGCTGATCTCCTCACACACACACATACACACAGATTTTCTTTTTTTTTAAACTTTTTTAAAGTTTTAAACAAAACTTTAAAAACAAAATAACAAAAAAAACAAAAACAAAAAAACAAACAACAAAAAAAGTCTAGTAACAGTTATGTGGTCTTTATAAAAACGGTAAACATTTTAAGCCTTTCAACACAAAAAAATGCTATGATGTGTGTGTCTTCTTTTTGAAATAAAGATGCAACTTTGGAAAAGTAAATAAAACTGAGCATTTATGCATGTGTCTAGTATGCTGCTGTTAAAATAACAGTAATAAAAATAGTAGATTTTGCTATTGTAGAGAGAAAAAAAGCCTATGATTTTTCCCATTAAAGTGAATGGCGGTCGGCTGCCTTTTCCTGTCTTTCTGATATGATTTTTCCATGCCATGCAAGTATGATTAGCTTGTACTTAAGAGTTTGTCAAGTTTCCACGAAGAAAATATCTGTTGAAATCTAGACTGTTTTTAATGTGACACCATGTTTTTATAGTAAAAATGTGAAGCTGAGGAAAGGTAATATTCAAATGGAAGGAAAGCTTCATCTTCATTCAGCAAAACGAGCTTACAGTTTGGTTGCAATTTTAGCAAAAGGAGAAAAGGGGAAAAATGTGGTCTTTGTTAGAGACCCTCCATGTCGTGTTGTATATTACTCAGGGTTCTCCAGAGAAACAGAAGCAATAGAATGCGTATATATGTGTGTGTACATGTGTGTGTGTGTATATATTAATTGGCTTACACAATTATGGAGGCTGGCAAGTCCCAAGAGAAACAGAACCAATAGGATGTGTATATATATATATACATATTATACTATATGTATACACACACACACACGGGAATTGGCTCACATGATAACGTAGGCTGAGAAGTCCCAAGATCTGCCGTCAGCAAGCTGGAGACTCAGGAAGGCAGAAGTTATTGTTCCAGTCTGAGTTCGAAGGCCTGAGAACCAGGAGAGCCAATGGTTTAGTTCCAGTGAGTACTGGCAGACTCAAGACCCAGAGAAAGCCAATGTTTCAGTTCAATTCCAAAGGCAGGAAAGAACTGAAGTTCGAGTTCAAGGCAGTCAAGCATGAAAAGTTTCCTCTTACTCGCTGGAAGGTCAGCCTTTTTGTTCTTTTCTGGCCTTCAACTGATTGGATGAGGCCCACCCACACTAGAGAGGGCAATCTGCTTTATTCAGTGTACTGGTTCAAATGTTAATCTCATCCAAAACACCCTCACAGACACATCCAGAATAATGTTTGACCAAATATGTGGGCATCCTGTGATTCGGTCAAATTGACACATAAAATTAACCATCACGCATGTCAAAAAAAGATGTTATTTTTTAAGGGATAAGAGGAGAAAAGCACAGAAGACAGGAGGATAAGACATTTACAGGAATCTGTCCTGGAAAATTTACATCTCTTCCATATCCTGTATTGAAAATGGATTGAAGATGATGTAAAATGCTTCAGGCCGTAGACATTTTTACATTTTAGTGATAGAAAAATGTGGGGTCCAAGTTCACTGTTATATTGAAAGAGAATTTGGATGGGAATGAGACTTAAATTGAGCAGGTTTACCAGAACCTGTGCTCCAGTACCATTTTTATTTGAGCATAAGTAGTAAAAATGAACAACTAGCATTTCAATTATAAGTGCAATTGGCAAAGGAGCACTGGCTTCTCTTGTTTTATTTAGGCAGGCTGACTTAGGAATACCAGACAATAGTTGAGTAATTTTCCCCAAGGATGTCTTTAAAGCGTTTAATTCAATTTGGTGAACTTGAGAAACTACCACATGCGCTGTATTGAGCTAGGTGTGGTTATGTGGGACGTGACTCGAAGCAAACACTCTGCGAGAGAAAGGACCTTGGCTTTCTAAATGTGAACGCGAATTTTGGGATCTAGACACTAGTTCCAACCCCATAAATTCCACATTTTGTACAAGAAGCAATTTTCGAGAAACGTATTTTATCATAAAGGAATAGATGTTACAAGCATTCGGATAAGTAAATGGCTATTTTTCTGTAGTCTCCGAAACAGATTCAAATGGCACGAGCTTCTTAGCACTTCTGTGTGAAACAGTGTCCTACATTGTATTTCCCACCTTTCATGACCTATTTGTAATGACTTGCCTTTCACCCAGAGACTTGCAAATCACTTTTGAAATAAATGTTGTATTTATACATGGAGAAAATTTATCAGAGAAGGTTTATTGCAGAACCATTTCCCTCTCAGGTTAGACACTGAGTCACACAGGCTCTTTCCATTGGAGAAGCTGAGAGACAGCCATTTTTATCACAGTGATGTGCGTTTACTGTTGATCTGCTTCGTATGATATTGCCACACTTGTGACAATTTTGGAGCTATAGCACCATGAGGGCACCAGCACACTTAATTTTAACTACTCTAGCAGCTCCTCAACATCACTTTTCAGGACTTTTTTCCTCTGGTTTCTTTTTTTTTTTTAATTAATTTATTTATCATACTTTCAGGTTCACAGCAAAATTGAGTGGAAGGAACAGAGATTTCCCATATACCTCCTGACCCTACGTATGCACAGCCTCGTCTATTATCAACATCCCCCACCAGAGTGGTACATTTGTTGCAACTGATGAACCTATACTGACATATCATTATCACCCACGGTCCATAGTTTACATTAGGGTTCATATAGTGTTGTACATTCTATGAGTTTGGACAAATGTATAATGACATGTATCCACAATTATAGCGTCATACAGAGTATTTTCACTGCCCTAAAAATCCTCTCTGCTCTACCTATTCATCAATTCTTGCCTCCTAACTTAGGGGACTATTTTTTCTGTGGATAATTAATGACTGTCGTACTTTTAGATTTCTACTTAGTTCATACATTTTATTAATACAAAAAAAGGATTCATTTCTTTTTCTTCCAAACTGTTCTACTCTACAGTTTGGAAGAAAAAAGAACCCCTCTTTTTGTATTGCTAGAATGTATGAACCAAGTAGAAATCCATCGAATCATAGCCCTGGCTTGGAAGGAAATTTAGTGAGTATTGAATTAAATCTTTTCATCTTATGCAGCAGGAAAGAGAGGCCAGGAAATATTAGGTGCTTTGCCCAAATATAAATGAAATACATCTAAAACTGTCTCCTGGTCTGTAGGAAAAAAGTCTCCAAAGTTTATTTTCTTCCCAATAAAACATGTATTAGTTGGATTGGATCAGTTAGAAATGTGAGTGTCTGCCTTGAAGATCAGCTTCAGTGACTGTTAATTGGGGATCTAGATGATCTTCCCTGGGAGCCCTTTTCCCTTTCTTTAAACCGGTCTCTTTTTTGTCATTAGAATTGTGCTGTTCTTCTGGATTCAGAGTGTGCAGATCCAAGATAAAGGAGGTGAGAAGGGTCTGCGGCTGTCCCGCCCTACTTAAGGCTATGGACTGTCCACCTCTCACTCCAGGGGCCCCTGTGCGCTTGCCAGCTTTTGAAAAAATGCCTTCCGGTGTCAGGTTGTAGGGCGTGTCTTATCTACAACTCCACACACTCCTCCGCCAAGACTTGGGAAACGAGTCCACCCACATCTGACTATAACTGTGTGGGGTGGTTCCTTTAGAGCTTCTGGTTTATAGCTGTGCTTTAATTTTTATTAAATAAAACTTCAAAATGTCATTGTTTTAGCAACTAAACATCTGTTTTCCACAAGCGGATTCAAATCCCAAAATGAAACTAAATCATAAAACCTAACCAAGAGTTTGACTCTGCCATTTAAATCAATGACGCCTTGAAAGTTTTTTTTTTTTTTTTTTTTCCTTTTCAAGCAATGTCTTTTAACTAGCAAAGTAGAAACTGTGATAAATGCCCTGGCTTGGCCATCGTTTCTTTAAAATTATACTAGCAACAATTGAAGTGACTTTTTGGGAATCTTCCGAGACGTCTAAACCTTGACCCATCCCATAGTCGTTGGAAAACGAACAGGTGTAGGATGCCAGAAGAGTCAGGTGTTTGCCTTAAAATAGGGAGGCGGAGGGGCCGGCCGCCATGGCATTGCAGTTAAGTGCGGTGCTCTGCTGCTGGCGGCCTGTGTTGGGATCTGGGCGTGCACACAAGCACCACTTGTCGGGCCATGCTGTGGCGGCGTCCCACATAAAGTGGAGGAAGATAGGCACTGATGTTAGCTCAGCGCCGGTCTTCCTCAGCAAAAAGGGGAGGATTGGCAGGGATGTTAGCTCAGGGCTGATCTTCCTCACCAAAAAAATATAGGGAGGTGGAGAGAGGGCTAGAGAAAGGGATTTGAATCCAATGGCTTTTCCCCTTCACAAATATGTAAATAGTTTATAACAATAAAATGATTTGACCAGGGTATGGGTAGACCCTTTCAGAGGGAGTATTTTCCTTTTTCTATCACTGTTTAAGTACGCGTGAGGTGGTAGTGAGGCATTGTTGGGCAGATGACGTTTAGATGAAGTTTGTGTGAGTGGGTGTGGAATCACCCTGGAACCACCTTGGCGATATAAAAGGGAAGAATACTCTGAGCCTTTTGGGTGAGGGGCCCTCTGCCATTTGTAGGTCTCTATCCTCTGATCATTAATGCTTTGTCCCATGGCAATAGACTTTAGCCGTGCCATGACTAACTCAAATGCCCTCACTGGCCAGGCAGATAAGATACATGAATTGATCATCTGGAGTGGGTGGTTCAGACTGTGGCAGTCTAGCTTGCGAATGCCCCATCTCCTGTCCTAAGGAGATAGAGAATTAGCCCAGAATTGTCAGAGCTACTGGGTTCCAATTTTTCAAGGGATTCTAGAAATCTGTATTTTTATGTGAAATATCCAACTTTTAAATATTTACTTTTTTAAAAAACACCAAGTGGGCCAAACCAAAAATGTCTGTGACTCACTAGGTTATGACCTTGGGTGTCGGGGCTCCTGGGTCTGTCCAAGTGTTTTTGACATTTACCATGGGAGTAAATTTGGCATAGTAATGTAACCTTTCTGAGGCTTACTTTTTAGTTTTTAAGGTTAAAGTAATAATGCTTGCCTTGGAAAATGATGAGGATAAAATCAGAGA
The DNA here is from genome assembly GCF_020826845.1 of Diceros bicornis minor. Classification (NCBI taxonomy): domain Eukaryota; kingdom Metazoa; phylum Chordata; class Mammalia; order Perissodactyla; family Rhinocerotidae; genus Diceros; species Diceros bicornis. Next base: position 49,196,966 of record NC_080759.1, on the reverse strand, counting down.
GGGAAAGTGGAAAGACTTTGTAGTTGCAAAGTCCTTTAGACACTTTAAATATGCCATGCAAGGACGAAACATGCTAACATTCGTGATAGCTTCAGTGGAACCACCAATAGTGGTGCCAGCTGTTTCCCAGCTGTCTTCCACTAGCTAAAAGGTGAACAAGGCTAAAATGGGCAGGAACCAGCCTAGCTCTTATACTGAAATATCAAACAGAGGCTAATAACCAGCAACTCTGTTTATTAAGTGTCATCTTTGACTTTGAAAAAGAAGATTGTATCTAGATTTTGGACAACCGACTTAAGGACAGATGCGTTCCTTGGGTGTGGGAATTTGGGGTGATGGCTGCAGTTCTGGGCTTTAGGGGGTGGAAATGGGCTCCTGCCATGCTGGCTATATTGCTGAGCATTAACTCAGAAAGCAGATGGCTTAAAGAAACGATGTGGTGAGGGCGTGGAGACTGGAAACATGAAATCTACCTTTGCCCTTCATGCCCAAGACAAAACAGTGTGAACCTGTTTGTTAGGGAAGGATCAGGGAGGGATGCAGAGAATACATCTCACTCTGGGTCCTGAAACGGCCCTGCCACATCCAAAATTCATCAGGCAAAATTGTTCATTTCCCTTCCCCTCGCTTTGTCCCACAGTACCTGGGCACACCTCTGTTACTTCACTTTTTTGTTTATAGCAGATGTTTGTCTTCTATAATAGACTGTGAAATCTTTGAAGGGAGACACTCAAATGTTATTTATTTTTAATTCTAAGGCCCAGTGAGCAATACAACAGCTCAATAAATGTTTGCTCAATTGCATTGAGTGTCTCTGAGTCCTCCAGGCTTGAGTCTCCAGAGAATGTATAGTGTTTACAAAAGGATGTGCATTCTCATTTACCCTAAATAGAGAGGTAGCAATAGGGGGTGGCAAGGAACACTACAGCAGAAGGTTTCTAGGAAGGCTTCTCATCCTTGCCAATAAGATGGTCAGGCTAGCTCAGAAAAAGAAAAAGATTTTTCCCCTTTTATAAAAAATCACAGTGAAATGGTAGTTTTAGTTTGGTAGAAAGAGAGACGAGGGCAGATGTAGTGGGTTTTTTTTTAGCGCAGGTGATGTTGGCTGAAGGGAGAATCCTATAGTGGGAAAGGAGGGCAGTTTTAGGCTTGCACTTTGGAATTTTCTTTGTGTCCCCAAGAAACAAGATGATCTTGTACAAACAGTGGCTTCCACCAATGTAAATCACATAGTTTCTGTTGTTAGAGGGAGCCCTGCTCACCTCATGGGAAGCTCTGCTTCAGCTGGCCAATGAGTAATGTCAGTATGCCGCGCATCTCTGTGGACCATGAATACAAGGTCATCTGTTCAAACTGATAATTTATTACATGTCCTTGATTTACACTACCATAGATGTAGGGAAGCGTTAACAAACATTTGTACCACTTCCCTCAACTCTTCCATCGGAGAGAAATAATATAGTTGGAAACTGTGGAGTCATATAGACATATCATAAAATTGATATGTAGAATTGAATGTTACCCTTACATTTGATATCTTGCTGAGACAGAATGAAGCCCATAATTTCTTTACTTCTAGGAAACTCTTTAAGACTTCTGAATACAATTTATTTTCCCAGAAATCCTTTGGTATCTTTTTATTGTCTATATCTGTCCTTATTATTATTTCAAAAATATTGCAAATATTTGGCAACTCTTGTAGGTGCAATAACTCTGTAATAATATATATCTTTTTTAAATTCAGGAGCATTTTATGAATGCATAAACTGTGCCATCTCCAGAATGGCTTATTATATAATAGCTTTGGCTTAAAAAATAAACTTTAATGCCTTCACTGTAAAAGTGCAAAGGGATAAAATATGGCTTAACAACAGAAGTACTTACTGAGCAGGAACTTACTAGGTTCCATAAAATAATTCAGGTTCAACCTAATATTCACCAGCATAAAATAAGAGTGTTTTTTAGGGTGAAATAAATTTAAATCCCAGCAGCTTTTTCTACATGTATTTCATTATTTTATGAAGAAATGTATTGTGATGTGGTAGACACTATGTGTTAATATTTCTGGACTATTGAAATTAGATTAAGACTAAAAATAAACTATGAAGGATTGAAGTAAGCCAGTAACTTCATGACTCATGCATGCCCTGGAAGTTTCTATATGAAGAAAGTTTTGTTTGCCCCAAGGTAAAGTTCACTCTATGTTGGTGTTTAATGTTTAATTCTGGGGAGAATGAGACAGTGGGTCTGACTAGGGGGGTGCTTGTAAGCCTGCACTAATTATCACACTTGGGTTTTTGGCTGGAATGTTCTGGTAGCAGCCAACCTTAGGTCATTTGCTTTAAATAAAATGCTAGGGCTTTTTGGTGTGGAAATTGGTGGAAAGTAAAAAAAAAAAGGAAAATAATATGAAAATGAAATAAATCAATTGGAATCAGTATGGGTACTAAACAGTTGCTCATATTTCTTAGTCAACCAGACTGAAAATCTTTGTAATCATCTTTGATTATTCTCTTTCCTACCAAATTTAGCACATCTACATTGGAAGGTCTCTTGAATCTGCTCCCTATCTCCTTCACACTCTTTGTTACATATTTTTTGTTCCTTCCAGCCCTGTGCTGGAATGATTTAGTGGTAAGACTGGTGGGGGAAAGTATGAATCAAATACTTTCATCAAATGTAAGTCAACCAAATGTAGACTTGCACCCAAGTCAAGTGCTTTAAATGGAAATGTAGGGGCCAGCCCAGTGGCATAGAGGTTAAATTTGCACACTCCTCTTGGGCGGCCTGGGGTTCACAGGTTCGGATCCCAGGCGCGGACCTACACATCGCTCATCAAGCCATGCTGTGGCGGCGTCCTACATATAAAATAGAGGAGGATTGGCAGAGATGTTAGCTCAGGGACAGTCTTCCTCAAGCAAAAAGAGGAAGATTGGCAATAGATGTTAGCTCAGGACCAATCCTCACCAAAAATAAAAAAATAAGTGAAAATGTAGATGTGCTGTAAGAGCCTGTTGTAAGGCAGGGAGATCAAGGAAGGATGCCTGGAGGAAGTGATGGTTTTACTGGGATCTGAAGGGTGGGTAAGAGTTTAGTAGTCCAAATAGAGAGACCAAGTTCTATGCAATATGGAACCATGCACACAGCGGCCTTGTGGCAGGAGCATGGCAAATATGTGAGACTAAAACAAGTCATTTGTGGCTGGTTTGAGATGATAGTCAGGCCTTGCTGAGGAATTGTGTACATGTCATAAGATCAATGGGAAGCCATTGAAGAATTTTGAGTAGAATGGTGATGTGGTTAGTTTTGGAATTTGGAATAATGACTCGGTGTTGGCAATAGGGAGGCAGGAGTGAATTTGGGTTAGTAAGTTGAGACTGTTATGGAAACAATCAAGTGAAGGAAGATGGCAGGTTGAACTAAGGAGGTGCTGGTAGAGGGGGAAAGGACAGGAGGAACCTGAGAGATGTATACGAGGCAAAACCCACAGGACCTGGTGGTAGATTGGGTATGAGGGTGGAGACAGTGTCAAGAATGTATTGGCCTATGTGGCTGGATAGAATGTAGTACCATTTCCAGAGAAGAGGGATGTAAAGAGCACTAGGCTCTGTGAGGAATATCATGAGTTCAGTTTTGGACGTGGTGATTTTGAGGTTACTTCAACATATCCAAGGAAGTGTGTTACATAGGCAGTTAGTGCTACAAGTTGGAGAGCGAGGTGAGGTCCAGGTGGAGAATTTCCAAACCGTGTGCATACAGGTGGTAACTGCATGAGCAGACATGAAATCACTTAGGCAACACACATTAGAATAGGAAGACTACAGGATCTAGCCCTTCCTTGAGGGAATCTAACATGTAGCAGATGAGCCTGAGGGGAGTCAACCAGGAGAGTTCCCATGGAAACCAAGGGAAGCCAGTGATGGAATTTGGGCCATTGGTTTAGAGATGAAACTTGACTTTCTGCCTCCATCTCTTCCCCTGGACCTTCTATTGTGAGAGTGCTTGGAAGATTAATTTTTTAAAGTATAGTTTTACTTTTTCTTAAAAATATTCAGAGGTTCTCCATTATCTACAGATTAAAAGTTTAACACCCTTCAGGGGCTGGTGTTCATCTGCCTTATTCTCCTTTACTGCCCTTCTCAGACCCTGTGAATGGACAGAATTGTACCATTTGTTTTTATTTTTTCTGTTTTATGCACTTGATTTTCCATCATGGAGATTTTTCTCTTGTAATTTCTTCAACTGGAAGTGCCATCCCCACCCACCGCTTGTCTATGTCCAAGTCCCCGCCAGCCCTCGTGGTCTAGCCCAAAGGCTTTTAAGAGCAGTCCAGGAGTCCAGATACTTGTATAATTGGCCTGGGGGTAAGCCTGGCCATTGGTAATTTGAAGAAACTCCTCAGGTGATTTGACTATACAGCCAGGTTTGAGAATGACTAGTCTGCATGTCTTAGATCTCAGTGGATCCCTAAACTTCCTAAAATGGCAGGACTCAATTCTCTTTATCTTTGTATCCCATGCCTTGAATCATGGTAGGTGTCTAAGACATATTTACTGAATGAATTGATAACGTATCCTTTACAAAATCTGAGGCATCTTGTAAATCTTTCTTCCAGTGTTTCTTGGATCTTTTAGTCTTCTGATCATTTTTGGTAACTATTAAATGATTCACCTCTCTGTTCCTTTCTGTTGGTTTCTAAAGATTCTGTGTCATCTAGACGTGTGTCAAATAGGCTTTGCTTATATAGGTAGCTCTATTAAATCCCAGTGTCCAAATGGAAAATGTCACTCCCAGGAGAGGAAATGCTTTGGAAGCATTTTGGGAAGGTGCAAGATTTGAAGTTTCTTCCCCTTTGCATTGGCCCAGACACGCTGCCTCTTAAGCAGAGAACGTAGTGGGTTCATTTGAGCACCTTGGACAGAGATAGGCTTATTGCATCTATGGCCATGCAACAGCTGAAAGCTACCTGGCCTGTATGGGATTTACCTGGTCATCACTGAGTTGGAATAGTAGTTCTCAATGGGGGCAATTTTGCTCCCCTGGTGACATTCGGCCCTCTGGAGACATTTTTGGTTGTCATAAATTGGAGGGGGTGCTACTGGTGTCTAGTTGGTAGAAGCCAGGGAAGCTGCTAAACATCCTCCAATGCACAGGACAGCCTCTCAAAATAAAGTATTATTTCTGGCTCAAATCAAAATAGTATAGTGCAAGGATTGAGAAATCTTGGATTAGCAAAAGCCTACTCTAAAAAAACCACATGTCAAGTTTCTCTCTACCTGAGTTATGGTGTATTCCAGGCTTGCCTCAAACTTATTTTGACATGGAGATGTGTTTTCATATAAACTTACCTCCCTTAAGTCTGTGATAATAAGTGAGTATTGCTTTACTTTAAAATATAGTTTTGGTTTCTTTGCCCTTAGTGTGTGGACTGCTTAGCAGAACATTTCATTTCCTGTGAAGAATGGCTGGTAACTGTAGTTATCTTTTTCTTATATCTTATACTTCAATTATTTTCCAGCTGGCACGCAATAATATAAATTGAATGAAATGTATCAAGTGTTTGTTTATGTCTTTTGGGAAATATGGTATAATCTCTAGCTACTTATTCTTTTTTTGTTTTAGCACATGCGATATGCCTGTCTCATTGCACGCTAGTCTAGGGAGCAAAGAGCTGCAGTTTTCTACAAAAGAACAAGGGACTTACAAGCCTAGGGTTAAGTTATTGGCAGCTCGCATCCCTGGTCCTGATGATACATTCTCCATTCCCTGCTTTCATCTGCACTAGACTGTTTTGTGTTTGATTTATATCTTCAAATGGGAACTAGGTTTAGTGGTTCATTAAATGATGTCAAAAATAATGTTTGTCAGAGAAATTCTTAATATTGTGCCTTCTTTTAGGTATTAAACTGGGTTTATAGCATACCGCTTTCATGGCAATATGAAAGATGATGACTTCTGAATCTTAACAGTTAAAGTTTCATAGTAGGATGATAACATTTAAGTAGCTAGCCTTCATAAATGAGCAAGATGCTATATCTTTGGAATTAAGAATAATATTTACATTGTTCGTGCTCCATGTATGGCAAAATTCACCAGGCAAAGAAACAGTTGATGTAGAGCGTTTGCTTAACTTAACAGCTGGTGTGGATCACTGACATTTAAGATACTTTTAAAAAGATTGATTTTTTTTTTTTGTCCTTAATAACTTGTTGGAACCATAAAGTTTAGATGAGGTAGTTGGCTGTCTGAGGTTTGGGCCATCAGATTGAAAAATCATTCCCAAGTGTGTATACATCTCATTATAGCAGTCATCACAATCTTTCTGATACTGTGATTATCTGTCTGTCTGTCTTTCCTATTTTTTGCAACTGCTCTAAGGGTAGGAGATCATTTCTGATCATTTCTGTAACCTAGTCATTCCCTAACACAGTGGTGTGAATATAGCAAACATTAAAACATTTTTTTAAAAAGTAAAAGTTGAATTGAATTGAAAGAAAACAGCATCAGTTCTTTCGTCATAAACATTTTATTAAACATAAAGACTCTGAAGTTATGAGATTTTATGTAAAATATTTTGAGAAGCAGCCTTGTTGACAGTGCCTCCTAAGAGACTTGCTTTGTTTTAATCTGCCCACCATGAAAATACTTCTGACAAGCATGACTCATTCCCTCGTTCTTTATAGTCCAGTAACTACCCTCATCTCATCCCCAGAACTCCTGGCTTAACCTGGTTTCTGATGACGTCATCTCACGTGGCATTTATTGTCTACATCACAGTATCTGGGTTCTTCAAAAAACTGGCTTCCATTGTCCTCGGGTGGGATGAGGGCATTTATTTTCTTCCTCTGTGTGTGTGTGAGTTTCCTGTGGACATCACTTATCTTCTAAGGAAAGTCAGGTAATAGGGAAAATATCTATTCAATACAAAGCAAAGAGTAATTGGTTCTCCATTAGCTAGCTGCATTGCATCGTCATTCAATAAGACTTCTGAAAGCGATATGTTCTGGGCAACATCATCATTTTCAAATACATTAAAATGATTTCTAGTTGTTTTTGTTTTTGTCTCGATTCCTATAATGAAACATTATTAATATAGAAAACATTATGTGTGTGTTTATGTATGTGTATTATAGGCTTAAAGATCTAGTGGTTTTGAGGCCTTGAAGTCTAAATATACTCTTTGGTCAAATTTGTGTTTCCAAGTTGTTAAGAAAAAAGAAGCCAGAAGGTCTGGCTAATTATTTTACAAATACAATCTGTTGTAATTGTCAGCCACCATATGCCTCCAAGGAACTCTGCCTTAGTGCTTTAATCTGTGGTCATGTTTACTCCAAACTCCATACATTATGAAAATAATTACAGGTTATTGGGGTTGATGTCCATGTTTCCTAGCTATAATTATATCCTTATTATCTTTTTGTTTTGAAGAGATTGTTGCATATTGCAGATTTACATAGAGTTGTTTTTCTGCAGCATCTGTGGTTTTGTGTTTTGGATTCTGATTCCTTGTTTATGGGATGTGTGGTCATGGATGTAATTCAGGAACACAGGGCTATGCAGGTGTTTCCCTTGGCTGATAGGAATGCTCTAGTTCGTCCGGAGAAATACAAATGTTAACTGGCCATCACCCATAACATAAAACGCTTCTTTATTATACTGGGAAAGTACCTAGAGCTATTCTTCTGAGAATATAGAAATTTCTGGAACTTTCTGCCAAAAAAATTCCTTATATAAAACAGAGGAGTGGAGAACAGCATATGGGTTCTGTTTTGAAATAACTAATGAATTTTTTGAGACGAGAGACAACAATGCATTGAAAAAATCCCCTTTGGGCAATAATTAGGATATACTTCCCAGTAGGCAGAAATATGACCTCAAATAAAAACACGGTTCCTTCGAGTGTGATACCAAATATCAAAAGGACATCAGTGGGTCTGACTGGCCAGCCTTTCGAGTTGTTTTGTGTAAGCCCAATGGATTTGGAACTTCTATATCTTCTTAGGCAAAATCTAAACAAACTAACCCATAGTTATGGCCTCTGATGTAGTTATGGAAAATCCGATGTGCACTAAATGCATCATCCAGTATTATTAGCGTCAGACCCCTCATGAGATTTTCATGTCCCCCAGATGCTGCAAGAGATCCAAAGTACTTTCATAATTTAAGCAGGAAATAGCACGACTCACCATATATTTAAAAGAAAAATTGATAGAATTCCAATCCAGTATGAAGCAAACACAGGTGTACTAATTCTACAAAACAAGTATGTTCGACTTCTCTTGTCTCATCTCATTGCCCTCCAAAAAACTTTAAAAAGTTTGGTGGTTAAATTAACTTGAGATGGAATGCTTTGGGATAGGCTAACTGTTTATATATGAGTTTGTCATACATAACATAGAACATCTTGATGAAATGTAAATTTTTCAGCTGTTTTAGTCGTTCACTGTTTCCAAATAACTCTACATGTCATGTTTGTTATCAAATAAATACATATAGACATACACAACTGTTGCCAAAAAGTGCATTGATTTTTTGTGGACGTCAATGTATTAGTTTGGTGAGATTGAGCAGGGTGAGATAGAACAGAACATGTTCTTTGGCATTTTCATCTTTTCAGATGGCTAGGTCTTAGTATCCTTAGGCTTCTTGGTTCTACTTGCGTGTGAGAGGTTGATAATATGAAAGGAAAGCAGTGATATTGCTCACTTTTCATGAAAACATACAGGAAGAGGTTTTATGCCTCATTACTTATGGGTAACCACATTTAAGTTAAGACTTGCTCCCCCAGGCAGTATTTGGCCATAAGCAGCGTGAGATGTAGATTTCTTCAGGGGAATTTGAATATATTACTGTTGGGCTCTGTGAATAATTGATATCCTAAAGGGATGTAGGACACCAGGATGCTGCTTCTCCCACAGGCTGTAATTTGTCCATTAGTGTGTGGCTTTAGAATATAGCCTATAATCCCTTATCCAGAAAAACAATGTGTCTGAAGGGAAATAATGAAAGTTATAAAACAGATGCTTCCCTAAGCTAAACAAAATTGCTTTACAAAAGTGCAAGAAATCGTATTTCAAAATAATGCGATGCTACTCTATTATTATGTCACAGCACGTTCTAGTTACTGTTGCTGTGTAACAAATAACTTTAAAACTTAGTGGTTTAAAACAACAGCCATCATTTCATGATCTCGTTCAGTTTTTGTGCATCAAGAATTCAGGAAGTCCTAGGCAGAGTGGTTCTGTGGCCAAGCAGTGCCTGGAGCAGCTCTGGATGGGGCTGGGCTCTCTCACTGTGTCTCTCTCAGTAGGATCTCAAGGCCTTTCCTTGTGGTCTCCACATGTGCTAGTTTGGGCTTCCTCACCAAATGGCAGTCTCAGGGCAGTCAATCTGCTTACAAGGGCAGAGAAAGATTTCAAGAGCAGTTTATGCCACTGAACAAGGTAGAAGTATCATTGCCTTTTACAATGTAGTCTCAGAGGTCATGCAGTGTCACTTCCCTCTCGGACTCAAGAGGAGGGGAATTAGACTGCATCTCTTGATAGGGGCATGGCAGGTCTGGAGCACATGTAAATAGATGATAATGTGTGGTCATCTTTGGAAAAATACAATCTACCACACTTTGTTTTATAATTACTTAAAAACAGAGTTTTAGTGTCTGTTACTGGATAAGCAAACCGAGAAGTCATTCTTTTATAGTCTATGAAAAAATCATGGAATTTTTAACTCCTTTCTTTTGTAACAGGCAGGTGCCCAGGTCATGCCTGCCTGGGGGAAAATACCAAAGGCAACATGAAAATAAACCTGGGGCTCGGGGAGTGTTGGAGGTGCTAGAACAGGAAAGGGAGGTGCTGATCCTGAAGAATCTCACAAATCGCCCAACCGATAGTGTGCATCCCGAGGCCATGGAGTCTCCCAGCTGCTCATGGTTTACCTCGATTGTCCAGGTGACCAGTCTCCCAGTGTCCTGGGAGAAAGCCTCAGCAACACTTATGAATGCAGCAGTGTATTTTAATGCATGGCTACAAGGAGAAATGGCAGACAGGAGGTCGGAATCCTGTGATAGTCCTGCTCTAGGCTGACAAGGTGACCCAGCAAAGACATGTTATGAGTTATGCCAACCACTAGTCACGCTTAAACAGTTCCAGCACCCAGGGACAGATGCCACTAGCTGATGGGCAAAGCCCACTTGCTTCCTCACATATAACCAAGGTCACACTTTAATGGGCATAATACTTGAAAAGTCCTCAAAAATCATATTAGAGGCCAGTTCAATATATTGATCAATTTTACCTTGGCATATACTGAGTATGACATTGGGCATATCAAGCATCATTTTTAATGATCAGCATCAGCAATTCCCTTACTGACAGATTCACTAGCTATTCATTATTATGTTATTCTCATAAGTTAACTTATTTCAAATTAGCCCTTTACTATGAGCTAGAAGATGCATGAGGGACCCAATTCAAATAACTGATAGCTGATGCCCACCCCCTACCCCTAACCCCCATCCCCCCCCCCCCACCCCAAGGGCACATCCCAGCACCCATACCACTGTTCAGACAGTGGTGCTGATGTTGAAATGGCTGGGCCCATCAGTTTTCCTGCCTATGTGTCCAGGATGCTGCATTTGGAGACAACAGCCTCTAGGGCTTCGCCAGAACCATAGGAATGGGGGTAAAAATGTAGCCATTTTTGTCGGCTTTATGGGACCTTGTCTCCTGTTGTGGAAATTTTTCCCAGAGTTAAAACACTTAGGACTACTTAACAGGATATCCCTTTGGAGCTGGAAGACTCTCAGACTTTGGTCTTACAAATTAGAATATCTTTTGTCAGTCTATCTTCCTCCTTCCCTCCCTGTTTGTTTATGTGCTTGTGTGAGCATCTGTGGGTATGGTGCACTTGTGTATGAATTTGCGGGGTGGGGAGAAGAGATGAAGAGTAGGAAAGCAAGATTGTTTCTGTCAGATACCCAGCTCCCTCCCAGATGTAATCCCTCTTATCATGGGCTTGCTCTGACCTCACTCCTTATGATAAAGTATATTCCAGATACACACAAGATTGAAATGCATGAATTGAAAATTGAAGAGGTACTAGAAAAACATAGGCATAAATTCTTTCTACGCTGGGTTAGAGAAATCCAATTTAATAATATTAGGATATACTGAAGGCATACAGGAAATAGTGAATAAATTTGACACTCTGTAGGAAAAAAGGAAAGAGAAATCTCCTATGGGTTCAAACAAAGGTAACTACATGGGTGTCACTGCATACATGTGAAATGATGCCCCCCATGCTATTCTGTAACTTCATTTCATTCAATAGCGTCGTAGACATATTTCCGTGTCAATAAATGCATCCAATTTTAATTTTGTGTAATCTTTGTTTGGATATAAGTGACAGTTTATTTAACCAGTTTTCACTCTTTCACTCATGAAAATGATTAGATGAGCAGCCTTAGGTGTAAAATTTTTGGACCTATGCAGTTTCTGAGGCTAGATTCTGAGAAGTTTTGCTGGGTCAAAGACTGCTCATTTTAAATTCCGATACATATTTGTCACATTGCCCTCACAAATTTGGACCACTTTCCGTTCCTTCTGAGTGCTGCAGAGCACTTGTGGTCCACATCCCGCTGTTGTGGGATTGCTCAATCTTTTCAAACCTTTCATAGTTTCACTGACACGCACACACACAGTTTCCTCTTATTTTTATTCCTTTTTTTAATTATTTTTATTTTTGTGAGGAAGATCAGCCCTGAGCTAAAATCTATTGCCAATCCTCCTCCTTTTTTTCCCCCCTTTTTTTCCCCCAAGCCCCAGTAGATAGCTGTATGTCATAGTTGCACATCCTTCTAGTTGCTGTATGTGGGACGCGGCCTCAGCATGGCCAGACAAGTGGTGAGTCGGTGCACGCCCGGGATCCGAACCTGGGCTGCCAGTAGCGGAGCTTGCGTGCTTAACCGGTAAGCCACGGGGCCGGCCCCTCCTTTTTTTTGTTATTACCATTGAGATAGAACATTTTCAGATGTTCACTGACCACTTCCATGTTTCCTTTAATAAATAGCCTAATCCTATCCTTTCCTCAATTTTATGTTGAGGTTTTTATTCTCTAGTATTAAGTGGTAACTATTCTTTGACCATAAAATGTGTTATTAATATTTTTTGAAGTTTTTAATTTTATCTTTCAACTTTCCATGTGGTAGTTTTTGGGTAATTTTTTTTTCTATTTCATTTCTTCTCTGATGTGCTTTATTCTGAGTATTTCTGTCTATTTCCTTTTTTTGCTACAAAGATAGAAGTTTTATTTTCTTATTAGGTCATATTTATGCATCATTTCCTGTATGATTTCAGCATTTCCTAATGTGATTAAACAAATTTCTCTAATCCAGAGTAGAAAAACTTTTACACTTATGTTCTAGTACTTCTCTAGTTTTCAGTTTATGCATTTCAACAATTCATTTATCTGAAATATATTTTAGGGTAAGGAATGAGGTCAGCTCTAGCCTATTATATATTTTTTATAAATTGCTAACAGTTGTCCCAAAATATTTATTGAAGCATCAGTCTTTCTTCCTGTTGATTTGAAATGCCACTCTTAGAATGGACTAAATTTCTGTGCAACTTGAGTTTGTTTTTAAACACTTGAGTATTTCTCATTGCTTTTGGAACAAAGACCTCTGTCTTGAACATGGCTGCAAGTCTTCCGTGGTATTCCTCCTGCCCATACGTTGTCACTGCTTTCTATGTGCCCCAGCATACGAGCCTTCTTTAGTTCTCGAACACATCATGCTCCTTCTCGCTTGAGGCCTTTGCACAGGCTGTTCCCTCTGCCTGACACTTTCTTTACCCAAATTCCTCTTTAGCCTCCAGTTTACCTCTTAAGTATCAAGGGAAGCCTTCCTTGATTTCCAATCTCAGGTTGAGTTTTCTTTCTTTCTTTTTTATTACACTTTCAAAGAACTACATTCGTTTCCTTTAGAGTCTTTAGTTATAAACTAATCATTTTTAAGCATGATGATTTGATTAGTGCCTTCCTCCTCCAGTAGGCTGGAAACTCCACCCTACCAGGGACTCTGCATGGTTTTGCATATAATTATATCCCCATTACCAGCCACATGGTTGCATTTTATAGATATTTCTTGGATGTCAAATGAGTAAATGAATAGATGGATGGACATTCTTCCTACTACTCTTCCTTGGGTATGAGATATTATTACCTGAGTATATGTATAAGGCACAGTTATACAAGAAGGTTATGCTTCTTGGACCAGACAAGTGATGAGGTTTCGTGGGGTCCATGATGCTCCAGGATTGGCTCATTGTAGCACATGGGGATCATCAGCAGGAGCTTACCTAGTCTTGTCTGACACTCACCTGGTTCTTGAGGGTCTCTACCCTGACTTATGAATCCCGTGATAGATTTACTAGCCGCTGATGCTGGACCTTAGTCTCAAGTAGTGAACTTCCTGGTCTCTTGGTTTTCCTGGTTGGGGGAGGAGGAAGAATGATCATTGAGGGATTCTGTCTTTATCCAGGGACCAAACTATGATGCAGTGAAACCATTTGATTTGAAAATCCAGAGTGAAAAGCAGGCTCCTGGAAGCATGTTTAATGCCTTTGAGAAAAACATTTCTTTTGAAAGAAGAGATAGTCTCATTTGCCCACATTCATGTGCTATTATACCAGTTGGTTTTGTGGTGTCATAAACACGGTGCAGCAAACCTTCCAATTGGAATCCCTTTCAGCTACTCTGCTGTAGGGGACTAAAAAAAATCAAATACATTTTTAAAAAAATATTCCATGATTTATAATTAGTTAATTAGATTATAATTCCTCCCTCTCCCCTTAATTTAAAATGTGTATCTGTGTTTACTACTGAGATGGAGGAGATGAAGGGTTGCCATATATGAAATTTGATAGCCTCTACCACATACCAAAAGGAAGGGGACACATTTGTAATTTGCATTAGATATAAGAAAAGACTGAAAAGTTCCTCAGGCAAAACTGTGGACCTATTTGTACTACATGATTACTCATTGTCTTTGCTTGTAGAGAGAGAGAGTTGCGACCAATTAAATGAGTTATATAAGTGATAAGATTTAGAAATGATGAAAAAGAAGAGTAGCCCAGGCTATTGTTTTTTAATATAATTTTCCCAGGCATATAGGAGCCACCTGCTTACATGGAAAACTTGCCCTCTTAAATCACCTGGAAGATATTGTTCAGAGCAAAGAGAATAAAATGTTCAAAATTAAAAGTTACATTTCAGAAATATCAATTGTCATTGTTAGCAAACTTACATAATTGTGCTGTATAAGTTAGATTTTAATCTCGTTTTTCTTGGGGTATTATTAATGGAGAAGAGCGTGGATTGTATGCTTTAGATATGTTGGTAGGAAGAGGGAAAATGTATACTCATTTTTCTTCCTTCGAAGGCTCAGGTACCATTAACTATAACGCCATCAAGTTGTGTAAACTGTGCCTAATAAATCCTGATGAGTTGTTAAAACTGATTTAGTTTTATGCTAGAGTTGTATCACATTAAATATTTCTTGTCATACTCATTGGTATGCATTACACATGAGCATGTATCTTATTAAATCTAAATCAAATTCTTGTTCAAAGCTAGTTGCACAAATGTGATCTTGTTTTTAATTGTGAAATGCCAATGAATGGCTATTCCTGGAGGAAGCTTCTCTTTGGCTTATTTTAAAGTGGATGATGTAAAAATGATTAAGTTAGGAATCAAGAAAATATGTGCAACTACAACGCCTGGAACCAGTCTCCTTAGTTAGAATCCAATAAGCTCTTAAAAATATGTGCTGTCATTGCAAAGCTCATTTTTCCAAGCTAGACTCTAATATTTGGCTAAGAACGTTCTTTTCTTTCCATGTTTGCTCTACACAGAATCTGGGGGATATTAAGATTGATGAAGGAATCAGAACTTGAGGTTTGGGAGCCAGCATTAGCACTTCTGGGTGATGACAAATAATGCTTTAGTTCCTCTCCTTTCTTATATTCTTCCTCTCTCTCTCTTTCTCTCTCTTCCTCTCTCCCTCTCTCTCTCTCCATCCCTCCCTCCCTCTTTCTCTCTCTTCTATGTGCCCGCTCTCTCTCTCCTCCTCTCCCTCCCTCCCTCCTTCCTCCTTCCTTCTCTCCCTCTTTCCTTCCCTCTGCCTCCCTCTCTCTCTCCCTCCTTTTCTTTCCCAAAGCACAAAATGATAGTTTGGAATGGAAACACATAATTTTCATGAAATATTCTCTACTTTAACCTCTGGATGGAAACTTGAGAACAAGGTGATTGCTTTTGGACACTTTACCAGGAAGCTACGGTGGGGAAACCTCTCCTTACTAGTCCTGGTTGGCACCAGACCTCTAGCTCACTATCCAAAAGACAATTTACAATTCAATCTAAAGTTAAAGCAATGAAGAATTGTCTACAACATGGATCTAGCACCATTAAACATCTTGATTTTACTTTCTAAGTAATGGGGTCTTATAGCTCTCAATCAAAACACCACCAAGAAGTCAGCCTGAACTGTCAAATCAATTTATGGCTATGAACTCTCTTGGTAAAAACACTTGGTTAATTTCCATGGCTTTCATAAAGAGAGCCAACTGAAGAACTTCAGTAAAATAGGGACTATTTAAATTTTCTTTGTAGTCATTTCTCTTGTTAATGTTTGCATCTGAGAAGAGAAAGCCAAGGCAGACATTTTGTGCGATTTCAGGAGGTATCTTAAGTTCGTTTCTTTCCGTCTTCCCTGTCACTGCCTATGCCAAGCGATCATCATCTCTCACTGGAAGGCGTTCAGTAGCCTCCCCAGTGCTTTCATTCTGAACCTCATTAGTTCATTCACTACTCCGGAGCTAGAATCATCTTTCAGAACAAAAATCAGTCATTATCCCACTGGAAAACCATCCAGTGACCTCCTAATCCGTATAGACAGACTCACAAAAGCCACATTCTTTCTTATTGCCTCTGGGGACTGCATGATTTGCTCATTCCCAAATCCGTGGCCTGGAATGTGCTTGTCTCTTCTCTTTGCACGGCTGACTCCTTATTGCTCTTTAGATTTCAGCTCAAAGGTCCCTAAACTTTGATCAGCAAAGACTTCCATGACCCCTCCATCCAAGTAGGCCCCCCCTTTTATTCAGTAGTATCTTATGCATTTCCTTCAGGTACTTGGTAGATTTTGAAATTCTATGTTTATTTTTGTTTCCTAATGATGTCTTCTGCCTCTTTGAAGGCTGGGATCTGGTTTGCTTTATTCACTGTTGTAAATCTCAGCTTTGGCATGGTGTCTGGTGCAAAGGATGTACGATTATGGTTAAAGTGTACTGTAAGTTACATACAAATATTGTCCCCATTTTATAGATGAGGAAACTGAGGCACAGTGAAATTAATTTTTTTAGGGTCCCAGAGCTGGTAAGAGATGAAAACACTATTTGTTGAACTTTGAATGAATGAATATATCTTTATTCACCTACCACGTGCCTTGTAGAGATAATAGTTTTAGAGATTAAAAAAGAAAACCTTAGAGTGGGTCAACTAAAAGGAAAAGTCATTAAATAGAATGTTTTCCTGGCTAAGCTGAAAGCACTCCCCATCCTTTCATTCCTTCATCCCCAGCTGTTTAGCATATGTTTTTGTTTTTCAAACTTTTTTTTTGTTCCTAAAATCTCTCTAAATTCTGGGATCCTTGACAAAGCCTCACTGTTATGCCAGGTTGAAACTCAGCCACCCATATTTGCTCATTTTGCATCAGATTTACTGTCCAGCAGAGGCAAAACTGAGGTCAGTGAGTAAAAACTAGACTTTTACTTTACAGCATTATGTCTGGTGTAAAGTTGAATTCAAAGATTTATTACTCAGTGTTGCTAGGTTGTGGGGAGACTGTTGTGTGATTTATTTACTGTCAGAACTAAACGGTTAAGTTTTTAAAGTGAATGCTATTATTCCCAAAATAAGTTATCACTTTAAGAAATATTTTAGACTGAGTTTACTACACATTTTAAGGTATTGGTGTATAAATCCATGACTTTGGTCATCATGCAGAAGAACCGTGGCATAAGGCAAAAAGTAATGTTATAATCTCAACTCAGTAACAGTTCATGTGCAACCGGGACACATACATATATATATGACTTTCTTCCCAGTTGTAAAATGTCTCTCTGACCTCTATCCATGTTCCTTTTCCTTACAAATCACGGAATAATTACTAAAATATGAGTTTTTGAAGTTCAATGCCATCAGAACCTTGCTTTGTTCAAACTTTGGAGATTTTAGTCCAATCTCTTTCTTTTTAAAACTCACTTAACGCATTTTCCTTTTCTTTTCATATTGTTAATCTTTCGATTCTTGATTCTTCATATGGCAATCAGTGAACTAGTGTGGATCACAAAAACTCCTTTCTTAATAGAAATTTCGGAAGGTTTCTTGTTGTAACTAATGGAATAACTTACAAAATATATTCAGTGAGAAACAAGGGTGAATATACAAGAAGAAGGCTTGCTAGAGACTCCATAATCCTGACCCAAGCACCTAATAACCTTGGGTATTCGTAGGCAACTCATTTGTACCTGTATTCCTGTATGGACACAGTGTATGTAGTGAGGAGACCATCATAGTGAATATATGTGCTTAAAAAAGCTTGATAAATTGCATTATTTATTTTCCTATTAATTCTTTAAATCAGAAGGAATGGCTCTGGAAGCTGTCCTGTAAGAAGCTTTCTGGTAATAGTTGTGTCAGGCCAACATGTGGCCCAAGTAGCTGGTTTTGTTTTCTGAGGGTTGGGTATCCAAAGCCAGCCTTAGGCTCAGCCAGTGAATCGTCAATGCTGTCATCAGAGGTGATGAGGCACAGCTGAGATTCGAATAGCAACAGTGGGCACTGCATCCAAGTGTTTCAGTGGCTTCTCCATCTGCTCTACAGCTAATGAATGTTGCTGCGAAGAATTGGCTGAAACTTGATCTCTGTGTTTAAAAAAACAACCAAGATTGGTACTTCATTCACCATCCCATGTCCATATACCGTGTTTTTCCTGAAAAGAATGATCTTTCTTTATAACCAGTCTTAAGATATCTTTGACCTTGAGAGTCAACAGTAGTGTGACCATATGCTTGGAGGAGGCAGGTGGAATGGAGGGGAGCCATTCAGTCCTAGTTGGGCCAGATCCATAGGGTAAAGAGGAATAACAAGAGAGTTTGAGAATTACGCAGGCATGGGGAGGGTGAGAAAGGGAAGACAGACATGTTTGGTAGGGACTGGAGTCTGTTCTCTGGTTGCCTCTGGGTGCAGTCATGATTCAGAGAATTTCCCATCTTCAACTGCTCATACACAGCAGGCTAGGCAACATTTACTCCTCTGAACCCTCAAGAAGATCATCCTAGGTGCCATCTGTGACTTTTCTGCCTGCCTCACCTCGACCATCCAATCATAAATTCCTGGTGATTTTACTGGGCTCACATCTTTCAATTCTCATTTTTCTCCACCCACTGCTGCTACTTCCAGTGACATCTTTCTAACCAGTCCCACTGTCTCCAGTTTTACCCTCTCCTGTCGATTCTCTACACTGCAGCTCAATCTGGCCTTCTGCAGTCTGATATGCCAGTCTGCTTGTTCACACTCTTCAAAAGTGCCTCGCTACTCTCTGGATATAGTCGAAGTTCCTTAGCAGGATCTGTGAGACTTCGAGTTTCAAGACCATCTCCCAGCTCCTTCCCTTCCTTCTTCCATCTTCTCTAGCCCCACTAAATTATGTGTGGTTCCTGAATGTGCAGTGTTCTCTTTTGCTTCTAGACCTTTCACTCTACTTGGGATATGTACTCAGCATTGAGTAAATTTCCAGATCACCTTACTTGTAACCCCAGCCAAGTCTGAGCTAGATGGACGTATGGTGAACACCGGAGCACCTTGCCTTTATTCGTAGCATTTGTAGAGATGATTATGCTTACTGGGTCAGTCCTCCCCTAGACTGTAAATGTCTTGAGAGCAGAGATGCTTTGCTGTTAGGTTCCAGGCTCCTAATGCCTGGTCATTAAAGCAGGGACCAAATCCATATCTGTTGTACAAATTAATGAGTCAGGTAGCTTTGTTTGGAGAGATGCTTCTAGTTAACCTAACAGTTGTATTATTGTTTTACCTCCTGCCTCTTTTCCCTCCTATCTTTACAGCATGAAGATTTCTGTGTAAAGAAGGCAGATTTTTAATTGAGTGAACGAGTCTTTGACCACAGTGACCACCGTACCATTTTTATTCCCGTAGTGTTTCAAAGACTCGAATCTGGTTCTCCTGGGGCTCAGCATCTCCCCAGACTTGAATGATTGCAACACCCTTTTTGGTCATAGGTAGTAACAGGTTGTGATAGCTCTCACTTAAGACTGGAGAATTTCACAGGTTATGGGGCAAGGCATTGAAGTGTAAATTTCACCTTATAAGTGGAAATAATTTCTTTGTTAAGGGCAAGGCAAAGGGGAAGGATCAGAGTAGTGGAAGGTTAGAAGTAGACCAAAGGCTGACTCTGAAAGTGCTGGCTTTCATTTCTCTCTCTGACTTGACAGGACCAGGAGTTCAATGACATCAGTCTCCCCTGCCTCAGATCTTATGAGTCTTGAAATTTGTAAGGAATGAGATTGTCCCTACCTTTAGCCATCTGCCTACTGTGGTAGGAGGGTCCTTTGAAGGCATCTCAGAGACTTGTAGAAGTCTTTAGCCTCAAAAGTGCTCATTGAGCGCTTATTATAACCATGCTCTGAAGAAATTGAAACTCAGAGAACTTAAATCCCTTAGCTGGGAAATTCTAGAACTTAGACTGGAATCTAGGTCTTCTTTCTGTTCATCTTCTGCTCCTATTTGATACTCTCTACTTCCAAACTTGATAGTTACCCATTTAATTTATGATGGCACAGGATAATGGAGAAGAGTTTTGGAATCAGATGGACCTGGTTTTGCTCTGGGATAGACTTGCACTGTGACCCTGGGCTGGTTAAACTTCTGTGCTCCAATTCTCTTACCTTGAAAATGGAGATAATAAGGTTGTTGTGAAGATTAAATTAGATTATGTGAATAAAGTGCTTAGTACACTGCCTGACACCATCACAGATATTCTTTCCTCCTATGTTTGGAATGCCTGAAATCCATGCTATTTAGCCATTGAAGTTCAAGCTCCCCATTTAGAATGTGGGTACCCCTGAAAGCTTTGTGGTGATGTGGTGTCATTCGCCCCTCTCTATGTTTTGTAGTAACTGATTTGGAGACTTTGATTATCAGAGGTAGGAGGACATTTGTCTACATATGCAGTCCAAGCCCTTAGTCTTTGTATTTTTGTTTTCTACATAGATTAAAAAACTGAAATTTTACTCCTAACATTTAGCTCAGCTTAACCACATAGAAGGAAAAGAAATTTTATTAGTGAGAGATTATTTTCATTATTTGGAGACATTTACAACTGATATTATGCTTACTTCACATTTTAGCCTAGAGCTAAAATTTTGTTTGTAATTGAAAATGAAAAATAAAAAGAGACTGATGAATGACAGATTCCAGGATAAACTATGCATATTCAAACACAAGGGAAATGTCATCCACATTATGCCACTGCATGATTATAATTTGCTTGAATACTGGGAAATATTTAAGGGTAAGCAGTAAAACCATTCTCCTCATAGAACAACAATCCTAGCAAACATTTGAAATTTTAGAGCCTTTAAAAATGACTGACTGAAGGCTAGTTAGCTGCACAAGAATGCAGCTGGTGAACATTTGCTTACCATTTTGTTCTCTTGTGTGGCCCTTCCTCTTTGTCCCTTCCTCCAGATTCTTCTGTCATTTGCCTCTTCTTAGGAAATAAGCAGACCTTAGTCTTTCCCTTCTCAGTGTGGAATTCTCATTAAGTTTTCTGGTGCAAAGACTTAAATTAGAAATTAATAAGCTGACTTTCCCAAGAGTTTTGTAAGAAGTGAAATAGCATAAGAGACGGACATAAAAATGTTCGAGTTTTGTTGTTGTTTATTTTGTTTAATTAGGATAACAAATATTTTTCATGCTTTTTATGGGAGATTTGTGAATTTTGTCTCTTTATGCTAAATATATGTTATTTCTCTAAATACGTTCATTGGTGACTCACTATGACACTATATGCCGTAGAGAAGAATTCAGAATAAGTGACTATATCTTGGGCACTATCCAATGAAATTTGGTTACTTCATACTCATCACCAATATTATAGTGTTCCCCGAG
The DNA here is from genome assembly GCF_020826845.1 of Diceros bicornis minor. Taxonomy (NCBI): domain Eukaryota; kingdom Metazoa; phylum Chordata; class Mammalia; order Perissodactyla; family Rhinocerotidae; genus Diceros; species Diceros bicornis. The sequence continues at coordinate 49,175,720 of NC_080759.1, read as the reverse complement.
AAATGTTTATAATTAGGTTGAACCGTGTGAAATGGTTGATTCTGACCCTTTTTTACCTACAAAAATGACAATTCTTTGTACTTTACATAATATTAAAAATCCAGTCCACTCATTTCTTTCCTCAAGCTAACTTACTTTGTCCAATGCTCATGATACGTTCTGTATACATTAGACACGATATTTATTTGTTGATGGGATAATGGGCTCGGAGTTGGTCTTACTGATCCCAATTAGGTAGGTTTTAAGGCATTTGTGTCCACCTCTACACCGTTCAATGAAACTAAAATATCATGAGGTTCAGATGGCTAAACAGGAGGCTTAACGTCTTGGTTGGCCAGGCTTTTCATTGTATATAAAGGGAGGACATGTGGTGGGTCAAAGAGGTCAAGAATCTGGTAAGGCATTTGAAAAGTAAACAGTTGAAAAGGTTAAAAGTGTATCTCTTCTGATCTTGGGCGGTCTAGGCCAGTAAACTTAACCACCTGTTGAAATGGTGTTTCTATTCCTTACTTGGTGTTGAGGGAGGTACATCTTGCATGAAGGATGGGCGTGCTCATTAGCCGCTTAACAGACAGTCTGAATTCCTGATGCAGGTAATTCAGGGATAAGAACAGGAGCATGAGTTGCTGTTCCCAGCTCACAGTAGGGATGACGATGAATGGTGTAGTGTACCTGTGGATAATGAAGCTGAAGACCGGCTTGAGGGACCTGAAGAGACTGATGCCAGAGAAGGGGCAGGTCCAAAATAGAGACTCACAGAAGGCCTTGTACACGTTCCAGGATTCAGGTTTTCAGAATTTTAGACTAGCCTTTCCCATAATAACCTCTACTTGTGACACATTATATTCCAGCTGCTGCTGACAAAAATGCCAGAACCAGCTCTCTTCCTGCATATTACAAAAGTTCTTGATTGCAATGGTGGTGCCGTGTCTCTCCACTAATTCTCTGTGTCCATCCCCATTGTTAACTTTACTTGCTTTGTTATGCTCCTGCACGGATCTTGGTCAGTCTTTACATTTTAAAAATATACTTGTCTGTGAAAAGAAGCCTACTGTGACTTTCTTGTTTTCATTTCCCGTTTTCTAGAGCATTGTCATCATCAGCAGTAAGCTTTTCCTGAGGGCGTAGTCTTTTTGCCAGCTGCATTGTATGAGAGACTGTGAGCCCAGGGCATGTAAGAAGATAGGAATGCCAATGCAGTGAGAAAATATACAAAAAACAAATTGGAATATTCCCATGACGGCTATAAATGTCAGTCGTGATTATTACAATTTTAAGTGCCAAATGGCTGTAAATGATACCAACATTCCAACTTGGGAGGGGTCCCTGAGACCTGGGGAAGGCTGTTGTAGAAGAGCTGATAATGGATTAGGGTCGTATTTAGATGGGGAAGAGATGCCGTTCTAAGCAAGCAAAATATTAGAACAGGGCACGAGTAGCGCTGCATGTGGCGAGTTTGGAGAATTACAGGCAGACCAGATTGGCCAATACAGGGACAAAAGAACCATCTAGAAAGAGAGACCTGGTCTGAATTCTTTAATCTGATAATTAATACAGAATAAATTGTTTGGATTAAAGTGTTGATCTAGGAGCTTAATTTTGAAGTATTATCCAGCTGTATTAATCCACACTCTTGGAACGGTATTAATAGGTAACACTGAATGCTTACTATGTGCCAAGTACAAATTAGGGGCTTTACATGTGTTAATTCACAGAAAACCCACCACTCTGGGACCCCATTTTATAAATAAGGACCCCGATAAAGAGTTAAGTATCTTTTCAAAGTCAAGGAGGTAATAAGTGACAAAGGATTCAGATCCAAGTGCACTGGTTCCAGCATTTGGGCTTTTCACCCAAAAGGCTGCAATAAAAATCTCAGGAGATGATGTAGTGGGGTGACTGAGGTCACTGGGGCCTGGTGCTTTCACTGACAAGCTTTGGGAAAGGAACACAATCTATGCCTTAGTTTTCTTGTGTGGACAATGGGGATAGTAACATGGGTCCTATCTCATGGGGTGGCTGTGGAGATTTCGTGAAATAACAAGATCGCAGAACATGCTCAGTGGGAGTTGGCAGCTATGATAGCTTGGGGGACATCTCAGCCCTAATTTTCTTGCAGAACAGAAGAAAAAATGGAGGCTCGGAGATATCAAGTGGTTTGTTCAAGTACAAAGTTGGGGTTAGAGTGAAGCGCTCTTGTCTCCACAGCACACCAAACCTGCCAAATCAGAATGTATGGTCATGCCAAAATGGGCTAAGGTTTGCTTTTGAAATAACTAAGAAAAAGGCATTTTTAAAGTAAGTTCTGGTGCTTTTGGGTGGACAAATCATGGTAGAATTTAATTTTGTATAATATGAAGATATGTGTGTGTGTGTGTGTGTGTGTGTGTGTGTGTAGAGAGAGTTTGTTTTGTTTTGTTTCTTAATAGACAACTAATTATTCAGAATTAGTTACTAATTCTTCACTTCTGTATCTTTAAAATATGTTTTCTCCACATTAAGATAAAGATGAACGTCAACGTTGAAATACTCACAAAATTTTATGTATTATATATTGCTATTCCTAAACCATCTTTTGTATGCTGAACTTATTCAACAATATACAAGCAAACTTTATGATTATCTATTATCTCATGATCCCTTTTGGATTGCCCTCCTTGAGTTCAGAGATACCAAGAAATCAGACTCCAGGGTCCAGGGCATCCCCTTTGCTGGCCTGGTGTCCCTTCCCATCCAGTGGCAGGAGAGGACAGGGCTGGGTATGAGCAAAGCTGGCGAGCCTACCTATCTGACTTCTGTTGGAGCACAAGGGGAAGGGAGAGTGACCAGACTTCCATTCTAGATGCTGACTAAGTTCCATGCAGAGATGAAAATGTTAGGGGCTGCCCTAATAACTGCCCAGGCTTTGGTTCCAGTGTCTACTGAGGTGTAGCATCTCCAGTATCTTCCTCCGCCCTCCCCCCTAGAAGAGGACATGTCCTCTCAGCACCCACCCTCTCTTCCTACTCCATCCAAAGGCTCTCATCCACTACACAGGATCAGAAGGGCAATGCCTGCATGGACCAGAGTAAGAGATTTACCTCTTTTTCCCCCAGCAACCTGGGTACAGTATACCCCTAACAGGGCCAGCTCCATGGGTTTTCCACCTCTGCAGGCATACAGGGTCCTGTGTTCAAAGGGGGGCCCGTGCTTGGTTTAATGCTCTGCTGTTGCCCTCTTGAAATTCTTAATCATTTTTTAACAAGGGCCCCACATTTTCATTTTGCTCTGGGGCCTACAAATTACGTAGCCAGTTCTGCTCCCTAACAACATGGTATGCTGCTTGCCTTGTTTTACTTTCAAAGACAAATTCAAGAATACATAGGTAAGAAAGTAGCAGACTGTGTTAATTTAAGGAGAAATGGAATGGCTGGATTAAAGGGCTTAAACTATATTAGGACTTTTGACGTGCAGGTTACCAGATACTTTAAAGTACTTGTATCTGTTTATTTTTGCAACAGTGCAATGGATATTCCCACTAAAACAAACTAACAAACAATTTTGCAAATGTATAGATTGTAAGTGGTATTTTCTTGTTTTGTTGCCTCTCTTTATTAGTGAGGTAAACTGTGTTTCAAATTCTGTTATACCATTTGTGTTTCTTCTTTGGTAAATTGCCTGTTGTCCTCATCCTTTCCTGATTTATAGGCTAGTCTTAATGTTTGTTGAGTGATTCCCATGAGTTTTTTGGACAATAAAGACATTTCCCTCTTGCAATTTTTTTCCTGAAGGGTTGTTCGGCTTCAATTATATTTGTTGCTGTTTGTTTGTTTTGACATACAGAAGTTTAAAGTTTTATATGGTTGAATCTCTCGATAATTTTCTTTGCACTTTCTTCTGTTAGTCTTAGGTTAATAGACTTCTGCCTTCCAGAAATTTCATAAATATTTCCTTCCGTTTTCTTTTGAATTTGTATATTTTGACTGTGATTCTTTATTTTTGAGTAAGATGGGGATATGATTTTTGAAAAAATAGATACCTAAATGTCCCAGCACCAGTTATTAATTCTTCCCTTCTCCACTGATTTTTAGTGTTACCTTTCTACCTTCACCATTTGTATATGAATTTATCTCTGGGCTCTTCATTCTGTTCCGTTGATATTTCTGTCCTATCTGTATCACTCTGACTTAATTGGCATACCTTTATGTGACATAAATGGACAAGGGCTGGTCACCCAACAACCTCCTCCCCTACCTCCAACTAACTTATTTTCTGATCTATTGTCATGTGTCCATTTTTCTCTTAACCTCTGTCAGATTTCTACTTGGCAATAAACTACTTGAAGTAGTTTTTCTATGAACATGAAGTAATACAAGTGGCATTTCCTTTAAAGTTCAATATTCAGATGCTTTATTGAATCATTATCTGTCTCATATTGATCTATATTAATTTTTTATTTTTCTGTATTTGAAGATTCTTTGTATTTTAAAAAACTTGCTAGTTTTGTAATTTGGATAAATTAAACAGGCAAATTCTATATTTACATGATAAGTATTCCCTAGTTCATTCAACAAATATTTGTTGAATGTCTCCAAGCAACTGGCTCAGAGGATAGCAGTGATCTCAACAGACAGAGTCCTTCTCTGGGGATCCTGGGAGTGCATCTGAGAGGAGAGCAGCAGCTGTTTATCACACAGAGTCTCATGGGCCATAGTAGAGAGTGTGGGCTTAAGCAATAATCCAATAGGAAAACTGTTAGGGAGTTTTAAACTGGGCTGGTGACCTGATATGGTGATGTGAGTATCAGTGTCGGTGACATCTTGAAAAGATGGAGAAAGAGGGTAACTTTTAAATGCAAGAGGGAAAACACTTAGGCCAAAATATTTAATACCATCTCTTTTTCATAAAAGATATAGAAGTCTTGAGGCAGGCAAGATTATTCTGCCGGTCCCAAACCATACATCTGCAAATATCTCCCTAGGTAGCATCACACTGAGAAAAAACACCACCACCAATGCCTGAAATTCTTACTTTTTGTTAAAATGAGGTAAAGCCCTGTAAATTGCATTCCAACAAAGTCTGTATCAACATGCTCACAGCATAAACCTATTCTATCTGGGTTCCACAAAATGTATTCATTAAATGCAGCTTGCTTTTTAGGATGAGTGTAATAAGTTTACAAGAAGGTGAATGAAGGAAGCCTGGAGAGGAAGAAGATAGTGCACAGCTTGAAACTTTAAATCCCTGTACCTTGTTCTTCCTTCAGACAAGATGGGACTGTCAGAATGTCCCCATCACCTTCATGGATAAAGCGAAGCCTTTGTGCTAGAAGAGTTTGGGAAAAGAATTCTAGGGAATTTTACAGTTTTTAACCAAGTGTCAATACAACAAGAAAGAGAATAACAAAAAGAACAACAGCCATTGGTGGAGTATTTGATCTATTTTGGCCAAAAGCAAAGCTATTATATTTTCAAAAGAGAAGAGAGATTAGCTCCTAAGTTGCTATATTCAAGAACTATTCCAGTTTCAGGAAGGATTTATTTTGCTTAATGTATCTCCTTTTATAGAAGCCAGACCTTTCCCTTCACTGGCCCCTGCAAACCTTAAGTAAGGTTATGACCGCAATTTATATGATAAAAGAGCTGTAAATGCAAAATTTAGGGAGAGCGATTTTTTTTAATGCATAAAGCTTTGAAAAATACAACATAGATTATAGGTGGAAGCTGAATTAAAGTTTTTAAAAGAAGAAAGGCCTACCAAGTCATCTGTTCATTGCCCAGAGCGAATTAAACTATTTCCCAAGTCTGGAAACCTTATCAGATTTATCGTGTGGCTATATATACTGCTTCTTATTTTTACTTGGTTGTGCTTTTTTAAAACATTACAATTCATCAGTGTGAAAATTACTACTTTATACTTTTTCAACCCTTCATAAGTCAGTCTCTAAAGTAAGAAAGTGCTGCTTTCACTTGGAAAAAGTATCTTACCATTAGGATGAATTTTTTTTTTTCTTGGATTCTTATTTGTATCTTTGTGAAGCATAAAACTTCTGCAGTTCCAACATTCACCACCAGGTGCAGCAGAGAGAACTCTTCGTTTGTCCCTTATTAGTTCCCATAACAGAAGTCTGGTAGTAGGGTGGGTGTCAGGACTGATTTGAACTGGTAATGTCTTAGTGATGTCCTTACCTGGTTTCTTTTTGTCTTTCTGGTTTTCTACGTGCGTCTTCATACTAAGGTAGACTGTCCTTTTTTATATAGTATGACTGCTAACAACTCCTAGGGTTATATCTAGAGAGAGAGCATCTTCTTCCCTACCAATGAACCACTATGGCCATTTGTCTGCCCCTCATTATCCGCCTGGTCAATCACTGGGCCATGAGGAGGGTCTATGTTGATAGGCTTAGGACAGGCAGTGCTCCCTGCTGGAGATAGAGGTGAACTCAGCTCTCACCCAACTGTGAGACAGCTATACAAAGTTAGGGGGATGGAATGGATTCAGGGGTGGTGCAATCATTGCACTCAGTGTACTGCTTTAGCTGCTCCTTCCTTTGAGGTATGATTTAGAAGGATTCTGGCTATCTGTGACATACCCTGTTTCTGCCATTCATACTTTCTCAGTTGCCCTGTGCTCAGAGATGCCCGTTGGCAAGGATGATCACCTCTATTCCTATGAAATAGAATTGTTGCTTCCCACTGTCATTCCAAGAAAAGCTTCTCCCAACCCAAGGAAAGTGGGAGAGATTTAAGAGGAGAATGGTAATACACTTAGGGATCATGGCAGGTAACAAAATTGGGGCTCTCATTTGGGGACTAAGAAGATCAAACTGGACAGGCAAGGTCAGAAGTCACACACCCAAAGAGAAGACAAGCAATGAAATAATCCAGCTGTGATTTGGTGACTTAAATATGTAAGTCTGTGTGCGTGTGTGTATGCATATATATTTGCATATGTATATATGTATGTGTATATATATATTTCCCTGATGCCAGGGAATTATATATCTATATAAAATTTCAATTCAGTAGAGGAAGGAGGAAGTTGGCTAACAACTCTGTCTCTTCCATTTGACTTTTAACTTTTAGGTCTTTTTGGATCTTGGTTTGTGGTTGTAAAGTGGTTTGTAGAGACTTTTTGAGTCCAGGGAAGTAGAGAATGTGGGAGTGGAAAGCTGAAGGGATCCCGAAGATGACCTCTTCCAAAGTCCCTCTACGTCAATCAGAGGTGCCAGGATTGTCGCTGAGAAGCCGTGAGCAGCTCCCTCAGGGCCTCCCAGCTAGTCAGGGAGTAAGCGTGGATCTGAACTGCGAATTCCACTTTCTCCATTTAAGTGCTTTCTTCACAATATTTGGTGCCTGTGTCTTCTCTGTGGTAGGAAAACCTGTTTGTGATCATTCTCTTTACCAAGCAGGGCTGTTTGGATCTTTTTTAGTTCCCTTATACAGAATTTTGACAATAGAATTTTGCCCATGACTCATTAATAAATGGGCAATTTGGGATGGGAAACGTACTAAGATCCTATTATTGTTTTGTAATAAATAAGATTAAGATCTGAAATATCTTGTCCTTTTTTTTGCCTTTCGCTGTTGGTGGATTGACTGCTTATGTGTGAAAGGAGGAAAATCAGTGCCTTTTAAGAATTTATTATTCAGAATTTCTAGCAATTTAAATGGATCGTTACTGGTAATTAAGGTAAATACATATAAATATGCTTTGTATAAAAACTCTGAAATCAATGAGTGGCTGTAGGGTACAAAGGTCTTTAAGTGTTTGTCTTTAGCCTGGGGTGGAGCTGCATAAAGCCACAAAGATTCAAAGGATGTTGTTGCCTGTCCCTTCACTACACTCAATGCTGAAAGGTGAAGTTGATGGTTTTGCTACTCTTTCCCTGCTCTCAAGATCCTGCAGTAAAGTAACCTCTGCTGCCAAGATGGCTTGATCATGGAATTGTGTCTAACATGGTGTCTGGCACATGGGATGTTGAATGAATGAATGAATAAATGAATGAGTGAATCAGAAAGAGTGAATATGGGTTTATTGACACCAGAGGCTCTTGATGCCAGCAAATGAAGACATGGCTTTGAAGGTGCTCCCAGATTATGCCAAAACAGCTACGAACTTGAGAAAGAACTCTTGTCTTTCTTCGTGCATCTGAATTAAGCAAGGCACAGTCTTCTTGTGATCTTTGGGCCACGGCAGCCCTTCAGGACTTTGGAGGAAAATCACTGGTGCAAATTGTAATGCTGTTGTTATTAGCATAAAACTGTCTTTTGAATGACTTATAGTACAATGGAAATTCTTGTGCCGATGCTTGTACCCTTTAGCCTGTCCGTGGTCTGATCCTCTCGTTACTCTACTCAGAAACCCAGCTGTGAAGCACCATCTGTCAGCAGTAGCGGCATCTGTCTTTGTGTCAGCTGACATCTGTGTTAACTCTTGCAGAATTGCCTGAAGGCCCGTAGGTGGGTATGAGGCTCTGGGGAGCAGGCTCTGTCTTGGTGCCTTTAGTGAAATATTGCCTAGCCTTTTCAACTTAAAACCACCCACGGTGGTGTGCCAAGTGCTTGGTTTTTCACAAGCTGGGAGACTCTTTTAGGACTTCTTGCATTCATGATGCATTAAATCTTACTTGTTAATCTTTCTTTTCCTTCCATGATAATGCTGCCATGCAATGAGAATTGAGTAAATGCTTCTAAGATTGACTCAAGGTGGGATTTTCTGCTTTCTGTTTAATTTTGCAGAAAATGGTACTGGAGTATCTACTGGGTTGAATAGTGCTTCCTCCCTCCAATTCATGTCCTTCCTGGAACATCAGAATCTGGCCTTATTTGGAAATAGGGTCATTGAAGATATAATTAGTTAAGATGAGGGCACACTGGAGTAGAGTGGGCCCTTAATCCAGTATGGCTGGTGTCCTTATAAAGAGAAGGGACACAGAGACACACAGAGGGAAGACGGCCATGTGATGACTGAGACAGAGATTGGAATTATGCTATCAAAAACCAAGGAACGCCAAGGATTGCTGGCAACCACCAGAAGCTAGGAGAGAAGCATGGACATATTCTCCCGAGAGCCCTTGGAAGGAGCATGTCCCTGTGACACCTTGATTTCAGACTTCTAGCTTCCAAGACTGTGAGACAATAAATTTCTGTTACTTAGTAGTAATTTGTTATGGCAGCCCTAGGAAAGTAATACAGAGTATTATATAGTATGTCACCACTGGGAATCTGTATGAATTTTGTAAGTTCTGTTTTGCATGCTCAATACATAGCCATTGTGTAAAGTCTCTCTTTTGGGGTAATATAGATTTGAGTGGTGCCTGTAAGGAAGGGATAGTACTATTAGGAAATATTACACGAACAGGGCTATTCCGTTAGGAATAAATTTCAGTTTAGTTACTCAGTCAGTCCCTTATTCTTATGCCAACTCATTTAACACATATGTACTGAGTGCCCATAATGTGCCAAGCACAGTGCTTACTGCTATGTACTGTAGGTATAGCAGTGAACAAAACAGATACGGAACCTACTCTCATGGAGTTGAGGATCCAGTGGAGAAGACAGACATGATTGTTTTCAATCAAGCTACTTATTTTTAACATCATTATAAAAAAAAAAAAGCAGTCGTACTAAACAGCAATGAAATTTGTGAATCAAGTAGTATTTGGGAATATCACTTAATAATCCTGTGTAGAAACTTACCCATACTGCGTTTATGTTCAATCCTAGTCCTCTGTCTGTGGTTTATCTCCCCAACCCAATACAGACTATGTCTTGTTTTTTCTAGTGCTAATCATAATCCTTTGCATGCAATAGGTTTAGCAGGTAGCTGTTGAATTAAATTGAATTATTGATTTAGAATATTAATAGGGAGGATGATTAATAATATAATATCTATTAAATATCTATTATATATATATGCCATTATAAGCAATTGGCTTATTTACCTAATTTTATTCTCATAGCTGTTCTATGAGTTTATATTTACCAATAACCCATTTTACAGATGGAGAAACTGAGGCACTCAGAAAGCAAGGAAACTTCCTCAAGCTTAACCATCTGGTTAGTGGTGAAGCCAAGATTCAGGTGGGAGCCCTCTGACATCAGGCTCCACGCCCTGCAGGGCGGCACATTGTATTCTTGGCCGACTTGCAGCCACCCTGCAGCCTTCCATGGATTAGTTTGAGGGCTGTGTTGAAATCATGTCCCTTTTCTCTTTTTCTTTTTAGTAATCACAGTCTGTGGGAGTAATGCAGAAAAGATATGTTTTTAATTGACATTTTTCTCTAAGTATACTTTCTTTCTCCACCAAGCAAAGGAGAGTGACACTAGGATGTAGAATGATTGCTGATCAACTTAAATTATTTCTATTTAATTCTTTCTCTGGATACCCCTTAGCTTCTAAACTAACACGACTAAAATGATCAGATACCCTTCAGGGTCATGTGTGGTTAAGCCATGGACTTGCATTTCACATCATGGTTTTGATTGTGTGGTTTTGGAGCAGAACACCCCCTCCTGTGTTGTCCAACTTGAGGCTGAAGCTCTTGCGTTTCCTAGAGAGAATGTGGACAGTCCCCATATCGGGGAGAAAGGGGAAGCCCCAGGCAACGCCTGGCTCTTCTGCTCCAATAAAAGTCTTGCAGGCCTTCTAAGAGCTGAGCTTTGCAGCAGGTGTGCTTTGCAGCAGGTGCGTGTTCGGATCCCAGAGCCCTGTGTCTGCTATGTAGCATCTGTGATGTGCGCTGGTTTGCTGTTCTGGATTCGCTGCAGCCGGCAGCACCAGCTATACAGCCCCGCCTAGAGGTAACACAGTACTTCTCAGAATCATTTCTTTACATTCCATTCCTTGAACCTCTCGCTCTCGGCCCACCCCAGGGCTGCAGCAGAGTTGTAAATGGCTCTCAAGGAGTTGCTGACTCAGCAGTGAGGTTGAATGAGGTTGTCCTAGTTTCTCTCCTAGAAGAACTCTGTGTACTTTGTTTGCTCCAGCCGCAGCTCTCGGGATCTGATTTCACCTGGAAACAACATGCACTAGAAGTTCAAAAATTGAAAACCACAAGCAGTCAAAGCCAGCACATCTGTCATTGCAATGTTCTTCTATTCACAAGAGCCAAAAGGTAGAAACACCCAAGTATCCATCAACAGATGAATGGATAAACCAAATGTGGTATATACTCACAGTGGAATATTATTCGGCTGTAAAAAAGAATGAAGTACTGATTCATGCTAAAACCTGGATCAACCTTGAAAACATTATGATAAGTAAAAAAGCCAAACACAAAAGGATGAATATTGTATGATTCCACTTATATGAAATATCTAGAAAAAGCTAATTCATAGAGACAGAAAGTAGATTAGAGGTTACCAGGGGCTGGGGGTGCAGGAGGAGGAATGGGGAGTTACTGCTTAATGGTACAGAATTTCTGTGTCAGGTAATGAAAAGGTTTTGGAAATATTAATGATGGTGGCACAACATTGTGAGTGTAATTAATGCCACTGAATTGTCTACTTAAAAAATAGTTAAAATGACGGATTTTATGTTATATACGTATTTTAAAATAATGAAAAAAATGCCAGCACCCTGAACCAGGTCTTGCGTTTGAGTGCTGACTGTGTCTCTCAGCAGCGAGGCAAATGCTGGAAAGTGTCCTTGGCTTTTCTCAGGCTGAACATAAACCCATTAAAATGGCAGCCTCTTAGGGGAAGGCCCAGCACACCCCGTGGTATGAAGTAGGTGCTCAGTTAGCATATCTTGTTCCCTAGCTCCGCCCTGGACTCCCCCTCAGTTACAGACGTGTGTGTGTTTGTGTGTGTGGCTCAGTGGCCCTCAGGTCACTTGTTAAGTGCTTTGAGAAACTGGAGTAAAGAAAATTTCGGTTAAGACATTAAATGGCTTGAAAGGAAAAAAAAAAAACCATAACTCTTAACAGTTCTCTTTCTATTTAATTTTCTTTCTTCTTCTCGTCTTCCTTAGCCCGTACAGTAGTCCCTCCTTATCTAGGGTTTCACTTTCTGCAGTTTTAGCTACCCGTTCAACCTTGATCTGAAAAATGAAAATATTAATTGGAAAGTTCTAGAAATAATTCATAAGTTTTAAATTGCACACCATTCTGAGTAGTGTGATGAAATCTCACGCAGTCCCCCTCTGTCCTGCCTAGGACGTGAATCATCCCTTTGTTCAGTGGATCCACACTGATCTGCTACCGGCCAGTTAGTCACTTAGTAGCCATCTTGGTTATCAGATCAACTGTCGCTGTATCGCAGTGCTTGTGTTCAAGTAACCCTTATTTTCCGTAATAATGGCCCCAAAGCTCGAGAGTAGCATGCTGGCAATTCAGAAATGCCAAAGAGAAGCTATAAATTGCTTCCTTTAAGTGAAAAGCTGAAAGTTTTCAACTTAATAAGGAAAGAAAAAAAATATTATGCTGAGGTTGCTAAGAACAAATATTCTATCTGTGAAATTGTGAAGAAAGAAAAAGAACCTCATGCTAGTTTTGCTGTCACACCTCAAATATGTACGTACAGGAAAAAACATAGTATGTGTAGGATTCCGTAACCATCCAAGGTTTCAGGAATCCACTGGGGGTCTTGGAACATATCCCCACAGATAAGGCGGGATGACTGTACTTTCAGTCAACCAAGAGAGGACAAAGAATGGGATAAGCAAAGGCGAAAAACACCATCTGCTGTTTCTCGCTCACAATAAGGTAGAGCAGAGTGCTCAGGATTCGATTCCTCCTCATTTCACTCTGCTTCTGGGTCCCCAACTTGGGAGAACTCATCTATTAAATTGCTCCCCTTTGACCTGCAAGAGTTAATACACTTTCACAACATGTTTTCAGTTTCTTTCCAAAAACTAGTATGCACCTGGGCCAGGGATTAAGCCAGATCGTTCTTTGAGATAACTAATATTATTATTCGATGTGTTTAGACATTTGAACTATGGATCAAAGACAATAAGAAACTGTCTCAAGATAACAATCAGGAAGATAATAGTGAATTCAACACACAAATATGACCCACTGCTCCCTTGATCTAATTCTGAGATGTTGAAAAAGTTCCCTTTCCTTGGGTGTGGACATTCAGTATTAAATCAGGTTCTCATGGTGCGCCGACAGCAGCTTGAAAACAAGGTACCCAAGAGAAACAGGAAATAAGGGGCTAAGGCTTGTCATGTGCTTGTTTGTGGGTTTCATTCTGAAGTCGGCGCTGAAATCCACAGGAATGAACTCAATGCATATAATCTGGAATTGATACAGGCAATCAATTGCGCAAGTGATTTCTTGGACTATTAAGAATGTTAGAAATCATAGGACCCATTGATTCCTTTTTCTGTCGTGTATTGATTGATCTTTTCTACTCCTCCCTTTACCTTCCTCATGTTATCAATAAATCACAATGGAATGTCAGACTGTCTTGTTTTAAATATCTGCATTTGCAAAATCAGCCTGGACACTGGGAATGAGAAAAGAGAAGAAACTTACTTAAAATCCCTCTCTAATAGGCTTCCCATTTAATGAACGTTATTTTTCTCTTCAAACATTGGGAAAACCTGACACATTCTAACAGAAAGCGGGAAGGAATGCGTGATTGGAATAAAAGACCTGCACATTCATCCCCTAACATTCCTGGGTTAACAGTGTGTCCCAAGTGACCTCAATGATCCACCCACCAACTAATTTCTCCAACTATGACTCAGAATTATATGTGTGCGTGTTAACCTGTTACAGATAATGCTTACCAACCTCAGTGTATTAGTTATTCTTCACTTGCTTTGATGTTTATTTGTACTTGATACCTAATTGTTCAATTGTCCTCATTAGCCCACTTTGGAGGAAATTAAATAAAGTACAAAATTTTACTGTATCAAATCCAACAGGCACAGTTCTGATATGCTAATAACCCCTAATGGGGATTTTGGCCATTGGTCAAATAAACAACCTTTCATGTAGGTAAAGCAGTTAGAGAGCAGAATTGTCAACCTTGCTTATACCTGAGGGATATTTGTTAGATAAATAAGATATGTATAATTAGGCCGGCCCTGTGGCTTGGTGGTTAAGTGCGCGCGCTGCGATGCTGGTGGCCCGGGTTCGGATCCCGGGTACGCATCGAGGCACCACTTCTCCGTCCATCCTGGGGCTGAGTCCCACATGCAGCAGCTGGAAGGATGTGCAGCTATGACATACAACTATCTGCTGGGGCTTTGGGGGGAATAAATAAAGTCTTTAAAAAAAAAAAAGATATGTATAATTTAATTTATATGCTTATATAATATTTATTTACTATTATATGTAGATATAATATTAAAACAATTATTAGTGTTTTAAATTTAATTTCTTGTTTCCTGAAACAAGGTGAACTGTGACAAATGGGTCAATATTAGACAATCTTGGGTGGGCTTTCTCCGCTCCTGGACATCATGGAATGCTTTACAAGCCAGAGCTCATTTATTCTCATAGCAGCCTCTCCCACCACCTGGAAGGTGGGTACAGTTCCTCCATTTTTAGTAGAGGAAATAGGTAGTTTTTTGTTTGTTTGTTTCTCTATGTTATGGATGAAGACAATGAAGCTTAAAGAGTTTGAAAGATTTTCTCCTAGGCGTGTTGCTTGGAAGTGATAGACATGGAATTTAAACTCATATGGGTCTGATGCTGTGATGGACAGTATTATGTGTCATCTTGGCCAGGGTATGGTACCCAGTTACCTAATCAAACACTGTTTGAAGGTGAGAAATGTAGGCGGTCCTGTCTGAATACAGTAGCTCGGCTTGCAAGAGCATTGTGATGCTGTAGATTTCTGTTGTTGACTATCAGAAGCCGATTACCACCTCATTCTTTCCCTCTGAGTTCTTCCTGTAACATTTATTCTGTAAGCACCCCCCCACACACACACACACGCACATACTTTTTCCCTGTCCACTTGAACTCACTGAGAAGATGGATATGCTTCCAGAATCAAGGCAGAAGAAAAGAGCATATTGATAATATCCAAAATTTGAACCTCATTATACTAATATTATTTCTTAAGAGCACTATCCAAGGGCTATATCTGGATTATTTTATTTAATCCTCAAAACAACCCTGTGAGGCAGGAATCGATTCCCCGCCCCCCCCCCCATTTATAGCTGAAAAAACTAAAACATAGAGAAGTTTAATACTTTGCCCAACACTAGTAAGTGGCAAATCCCAGATATAAACCCTGGCCTCCTGGGTCCAGATCCTACACTCTGTCCACTTCAGTCTACCTGAAAGCTGGCTATAAACTGTGCAACCACATTTGATTATATTCAGTTGATTCTTACTATTTGTGAATTCTGTATTTGTGAATTTGAATACTCATTAAAATTTATTTCTAACCCCAAATCAGTAGTCATGGTGCTTCCATGGTCATTCATGGACATGCGCAGAGTGCCGAAAAATTTGAGTCACCCGGTGTGCACATGTCCAGCTGAGGTTGAACAAGGCGACGCCCCGCCTTCTTGTTTCAGCTCTCATACTGGAAAGAAGGGTCATTTTGCGGTTTATTTAGTGCCACATTTTTCACATTTTTATTGTTGATTTCACTATTTAAAATGATCCCTGAGCATAGTTCTGAAGAGCCGTCTGGTGTTCCTAAGGGCAGGAAGACTGCGATGTGCCTCACATGTGTTAGATAAGCGTCCTGTAGGCTGGTTATAGCGCTGTTGGCCTTGAGTTCAATGTTAATGAATGAACAACATATTTTAAATAAGGTGTCTTTAAACAGAAACACACATAAAGCAAAGTTATGTATTGATGGATTAATCAAAGTGTTGTGATCAGAGACTTGCAGAAACTTTACCCTGTGTTTCTCCTCAGTATTGTTAGTTCAGTGTTTGAGGTGACTCTCTAGAACATAACTACCGTGAATAACAAGAATGGACTGTATTTTTCTATTATCTTGCTTTCTTTAATTACTTAATTCATTAAATATTCAGGCATTTAAAAATGTTTTACTTATCAAAGGGCATACATCCCCAATGGGGGTGATATTGCCCCCAAAGGGACAAAAATTGGTACTTGGGGGGTTGAAAACTCTTACTCTTTTTATGTAAAAAGCAGAGATATACTTACAGCACATAACAGATATACAGTATATTTGTGGTATTACAATTTTATTTGGGGGATGATTAGGAAAAAAGTCTAAAAAGTTTCCCTGGAGGGAGGGTAATAACGAAAAAATGATTGAAAACCACAGCCATGAGGCATAGTGAATGCATGATGAAGCATCTAAAGCATGTACTAGAGTACACAACACAGCGTGCACACTCAGTGTTAGCTATTATTATAAATATCATTGATAATGTGATTTGTTTCCCCAATCTTCTTCCCCTTCTTCATAGACCAGGACTTCTTAAATTGGGGTTTGTGGACCTCTGAGGGGTCTAAAGGATACATTTTCAGACCTGTCTGAGAATTTCCTCTGAAATTTGTTATTCTGTTTTGTGCTTTCATTTTGATGATAATCGTAAAAATAATAAATAATTGTATACTAGTTTCCCTTTATAACAGAGTCCTGCTGTAAGATTTCATTGTCCAAGTTTGTGCCTGTCTTTCAAGGAAAGAACACTACTTCAATGGTTACGGGCTAATAAGAATAAAAGAAGAGCAGACTTAAAAAACATGAATGATACAGTCAGACCAAGAGAAGGCCAAGTGATGTTTCATCCCGTTGTAGAAGGAAGGACTTCCTGGGTTTGAATGGAGGAACAGGTGGGCAGGCAGAGTCCTCACACGGCCCAGGGTAGCATGGGAATGCCCAAACCAAGAGAATATTGGCTTTAACAGCTAGTTCTATATTTACGTTTTGAAAGGCAATTTAATCTTGTCAAAATAGTGTCATCTTCTGTGTTAAATTAATGCTGTTAATTTGAATTTTATGAGTTTTATTATTTTTGTGTTCAATTTGTTATTTTGTTTTGGTTTTATTGTCGAATCGGAGCTAAAGCATATGGAGTTTATTTCTATTTTTCTGTTTGTGCATTCTTAAGTAACAATATAATAAAAATAATTTGAGTCCATATAATAGTGGCGCACAATAGTGCTTTTGCCATATTAAAGGGAGCATGTGCGTTACTCAGGTTTGAGGAGTACTGTAATGGACTCACAGAATCGTGAACTACTTGAGCTGCTGGGAATCACTTAGTCCAACCATCTCCCCTACCAGATGTGGACACTGAGCCTCCTGGAGGAGAAGTGAATGTCCAAGGTCAAAAGCAAGGGAGCAGCAGACTGAGGTCAGAGACCAGGTTGACATATTTCTAACTAGGTACCCGGTCCACATGTCAACTCCCCTCCAAAGGTGAACCATGGCAGGTAAATGGTGAGGGCTGCCAGGTCACAAAGGCAGACTAGACACAAACTAATGGAAAGTTACTGCACTGTCTTGGCTAACTCTGAGGGAGGAGGATGTGAAATGGGCAGGGATGACAGGAATAGCAGACTTGTTTTGGAGCCACAAGTCACAATGAGCAATGGGCAGTGGTGAGAGGATCTGACTTCCCTGCTCCAGTGATGTCACCCATGAACTTGGATTCCTCCATTACTCTCAGCATTAGCAAACACATCCCTGAAGCTCCTTACATTGAAGCCATTTGTACTTTTCTGCTCTGTGTTAAGACTGTAAGCTCACACCACCTAACTGGGGTATGTTCCACTGTGCAGGGAAGATTCTTGGGAAAGTGTTTCTCAGCTGCAAGTAAGAGTTTTGATCATAACTTGTGGCACAAAAAGAGTTCATTCGTGATATAATTGGTTGGTCATTATATTCATTTTCTATTGCCACATAACAAATGACCACAAACATATTAGCAGCTTAACACAAGATACATTTATTATCTCACAGTTTCCTTGGGTCAGAATTCTGGACATGGATTAGCTGTTAGTTTTGTTTAGGGTCTCACAGAGCTATACTCAAGACATTGGCCAGGGCTGTGCTCTCATCTGAGGCTCGGGTCCTCTTCTATGCTTATGTGGGTGTTGGTGGAGTTCATTTCCTCGCAGTGATAGAAGTTACAAGGCCAGGAGGAAGACTCTCTTCTCTAGACTCTTTTAAAGGGCTTACCTATTTAGGTCAGGCCCACCCAGGATAATCTCCCTTTTGATTAAGGTCAACTCTGGGAATTTAATTACCACTGCAAAATCCCCTCACCATTGCCACATTCTATTGCTTAGAGGCAAGTTACAGGTGCTGCTCACGCTCAAGGGGAGCAGATTACCAAGGGCATGGACACTGGCTTAGCCATTTGGGCTGCTACAACAAAATACTGTGGACTAGGTGGCTTATAACAACAGAAATTTAATTTGAACAGTTCTGGAAGCTGAAAAATCCAAGATCAAGGTGTGTGGTGAGAAGCTGCTTCCTGGCCATCTTTTCCTTGTGTCCTCAGATGGTGGAAGGAGCAAGGGAGCTCTCTCGGGGGGGTCTCTTCTATAAGTGCACTAATTCCATTCATGAGGGCTCCACCCTTATGACCTAATCACCTCCCAAAGGCTAATCACCTCCTAATGCCATCACACTGAGGAACAGGTTTTAAGATATGAGTTTGGAGGGACACAAACATTCAGTCTGTAGCAGGTACCATGGTGGTGATCTTAGAATTCTGCCCACCACAGTCATTGGCACTCCCCTCACTAGGCAGTGAGTGTAATTCATATTTGTAGACTTTCATGTGACATTTGGAGAATGTTTAGCAATATTAATGTATATGTTCATATTAAAAGTTAGAAGAGTAGAGGGGCCGGCCCCATGATGTAGTGGTAAGTTCGGTGTGCTCCGCTTCGGCTGCCTGTGGTTCGCAGGTTCAGATCCTGGGTGTGGACCTACACCACTCATCAGCCACACTGTGGCAGCAACCCACATACAAAATAGAGGAAGATTGGCACAGGTGTTAGCTCAGGACTAATCTTTCTCAAGTGAAAAAAGAGGAAGATTGGCAACAGATGTTAGCTTAGGGTGAATCTTCCTCAGGAAGAAAAAAAAAGATTAAAAAAAAAGCCAAAAAAGTTAGAAGAGTAGAAACTTAGCTAACAGCTGAAGTAAGATTATTTAGACCAGGGTTTCTCAACCTTGGCACTATGGGTGTTTTGGGCTGGATAATTCTTTCTTCCAGGGTCTTTCTGGTACATCGATGATGAGCAGCATCCCAGGCCTCTATCTGCTAGATGCCAGTAGCACTCCCTCCCAGCTGTGACAACTGAAAATGATACCAGACATTGCCAAATGTCCCATTGAGGGGAAAAACACCCCCAGTTGAGAACTACTGCATTAGAGAAAATGAAATGTTTTTTTGTTTGTTTGTGTTTTTGTTTGTTTGTTTTTTAAAGAAGAACGTATCAAAACAGGGAATTTGTTTTTTAAGGTGATACAGCTGTTTGGAGCCAGAAGGCTCTTGCTCCTCAGATAATGCCTCATTCTTAGATTTGCTTTTGTCCTTTACTGGGAAATATAGTTTATAGTTGCAAATAAAAAATTAATACTGTGGATGTGTTTCCCACATGTACTTTTTTATTCACATATTTGCCAAAATGAGATTATGTTATCATATTTGTCCATGTTGTATCGTCTTGTCTGAGTTTATAGTCAAGCCATGTTATGATAGGGCCTTAGTTCTACTCTCACATGGGTCAGATAGTTCCCAAAAGATATTTAATGCATAAGGCAAGAAACCTAATAAATTCCGTTCTTGGTATTATGGCTCCTTTCTTGGAAACAAGTGATAGATAGAGCTTGTTAGGGGACAGAGTGAAAGGCATGGTCCGGTTCTGAAATTACAAAACTCAGAAGCTGCTCATTCCTGTTTTCTTAGGCAAAGGCAGCTCAAGCATCTCATCCGACGTGAGTTCAAGTACAGATCATACGCCGACCCAAGCCCAGAAGAATGTGGCTACCAGTGAAGGTAGGCATCTGGTCTTTATTATCTCTTGCCCTCTCTTCACAGTGCTGGCTATTTTTGAAGACAAATAAAGTGTGTGAGTCTCAGTTCTGTTCTCCTGAGTGGGAGCATATGAGATTCTTGAAAGTGAGAAGGCAAAGAGTCTCCCAAGTTTCTTGTTTGTTGCACCACTGTCGCTGTCCACTGAAGTTGTTTCGATGGGATTTATGTGTCTCAATTCTAAGGCAAATGCTGTTATTTTGTGAAAGTGTAATAGGCTGACTTTTGGGAGGCCTTTATGATATTATATATCTTGTTTTTTAGAATGGAAAACATTATGACTGTAAAATCCTTGTGCTGAAGTTGGAAGTTCCTGCAAGAACTTTCAAAATAGGCACACCTAGAATTCAGGGTTTTGACAGTGGGAAGGTCACAGTCACGTGATTTGTAGAATTTGAACTAATTGCTGATATTTGGGAGTGGGGAAAGAGTTTTGTTTGATTATTTAAAGAGTAAGTGAAAAGTCCTGCCTATCAAGATAAAGATTGGTTGCATTGATATTCTGGATAAAGAATTTCACTGTGTGTAGTAATGCATGTTGGAATTCAACTGCTTGCCAATAGTTGGGAAGCTTTTGAGTTATCACTTACTTGTTTGAATGTGGAAATACTTGTTTCTGTGGTAGTTATTTAGTGGAAAGTTGACTAAATTATGGAATCAGCTCCTTTTAATGTTAAACATGATTAGGTGACTTCCTTTCTGAAGAAGAGTTCTTTCTAAACTAATTGTTGAATGAAGGTCCAGTGTTAGACATCAATGCCATTTATAAAGAAAAACTCTTTGTGAGGTATCAGCTGATTTTCATGACATTGTATAGAGCCTACTTTTCTAAAGTACACGGGGTGTTGTGGAAGAACATTTCTAATCTTTGTTTTGAAGGCTTAATTTCTGCTGCTTATAATATGGAGAAGCATATTCATGGCGTGATGTTGGTCATCTCAGCTGTTTGATTGCTCTTGATCCGCATTACAATTTATGCTTAATGATGATAGTTTACCTCTGCTGGGTATATCTTCTCTTTGGGTATTCTTTGACTTAGTGTGTTTCAAATAGCACAGAATTATCTTCTCTGGCTTAATTATCCGCAGACTGATGTATAAGTATCTTTTACAACTGGGTTATATTCCCTTGTGTTTAATGCCTTAGTGTTGTTTTACCAACATTATAAGGCAAACACTGGGCTGTTCTCCTCGGTGCAGCGAATCACCAGGTAGCAATCCAGTCTTAATTTTCTGCCTCTTAATTCAAATATGGGCATTAGACCATTCTTGAAATTCAGTTAAGGTAAAGTGCAGATCCTGTAAATCGATTCTGGACATTTGCTTTTGCAGCTTCCATTCTTAGGAACCAGAGTGGAAATCACTTCAATTTAATTTATTTATGATGTTCTCTAATGAAAAATCTCTGTTTTGCAAGATTATCACTTCTTTCCACCTTTATTTTACAGTCATTCTTGTCACAGTCATTTGTCTAATTTGAGTGGCTGTGAAAATAAAAGGTTTAAAGTGTGTTAAATAATCCCTCTGTGTTTCCCTATCTAGATTGAAGTCCTCATATTATTTTTTGCTCCTTTTTAAAAATGGAAAATACAAAACTATATGAGGTCTGTTGCAAGGGTTGCGAGAAGGGACTGTGGGACTTCATGCATTTAAAAAGGTCTGCTTTTCATGCTTCAACAAAAAAAAAACTCTATAGGGATTTAAAATTTTCGTTTTATTTTGTTTTTTTCTTAGGAAGATTCTTTTGGTGTAGACCCAGCCAATGTTTTATACATTTTTGTCACAATGCATTTTCTATCATTCTGAGGGTAAAAGTCAAGAGAGAAAGATGGGAAAATGTGCTGTTCATATGCAACAGTATTTTTCGCAACAGGGCTAAATTAGTATGGAATTTTTTTCCAGCTCTTAAGTGGAAGAACCCAATCTCTATGAAAGATGCTATCCTATTTTTTGCATATCTGAAAAATTAAAAAAGAAAATGTTGTTTTGCTATTTGTATGAGTCCATTTGTGCTACTGTTGTAATCAATGAAAATTAAAAATATTAAAAAATAAATTAGGTGTAAGTATTGGTTACATTAAGATGTATTTCAGGGATGTTTGCTGCATAACTGGTCTCATATTATCAGCCGTTTTTTCAAGATGGAAGCACAATACCAGCTAATTTTCTCACTGCACAAGTGACAGAGCCCAGGTCCACCTCTCAGGATGAACCACTAGGGTGTCACATTCTCTGACCTCCACAGGGTGGACTCATCTCATGGCATCCATTTCCTCCCACCAGAAAACACCTAGGTAACCACCGTATGCAACACCTACCAAAGAAACAGAAGGCCTACAGCGATTTCTTACCCATGCTACAGAGTAACAAATTTAAAAACGCTTTTGTGATGCTCTTCCCACTGTTTTCTAGAACTATGTTTAACCTTCGATGTTAAGAAAATCTTGGATGAGTGGTATAACTGGCTTTCCAGAAGCTGTTTAATTATGGTTATTTTCTTCAGTTCCTTAATGCTCTTATGATTTTTCAACTCTGAATTCATCAATATCATCTTCAAGAAGCACAAGCTGGATCCTCAGTTTAAAAGTTCGCGAGATACTGATTCCTAAAAATGATATCTATCGTGAAGGATAGCGTCAATTTTCCTGCAGCCTTTGAAAACTGGCCATACCTATAATAGCCGGGTTGGAAGCATTTTGCAGCAGTGTCGGACTTCTCCCTGATGGGCTGGATGGGGAAGGTTGTTGTTGGTGGTGATGTATATGTGTGTGTGTTTGTGTATGTGTATGTGTGTGTGTTTGTGTCCAGCTCCACAAGGTGTCTAGTGGCACAGGCATTGTTTTTTACTAGGAAACGTGTAGATAACCGCTTTGCGCAATGTATGTTGGCAAATAAACTGAGAACATAGGAGTTGAGGGAAGGATCAGGAAGGGCACCCCATAATATACACTTAACCTGGGGCTGGCATTAGGAATGGGGATTAACTGTAAACAGACATGAGGGATCTTACTAGGGAGATGACAATGTTCTAAAATTGGATTGTGGTGGCAGTGCACAGCTCAGTAAATTTACTAAAAATCATTGAATTGTACACGTGAAAAAGGGTGTTTGGGGATCTGCTGCTTTTGTAGGACCTTCAGACTGGTATCTAAATCATTACAAACTATTCTTTGCAAATGCTGCCTCCCGACTCTGAGGGGAGGTCATGAACAGCAGCCAGAAGACCTGGTGAGAGGGTGAGTCTTGGCCAGTACAAAGTACAGAGCTGCCAGATGAAAGCTTCTCTGAGATGCCCTGGTCTTGGGGCCAGAATTGGCTTGAAAGCCATCATAATGAGTCCTTGGACTGGTAGTGTTCATAGCCCAGCACGTGATACCCAGTCAGAGTTGACTCATCATAGTACCTATTCTCCCATGAACCTCTGGAAGACATGAGAGATTATAGACCTGCAGGTTTCCCAAACATTTTTTTATTTTTGGCTTTTCCTGGATAGTCTCTAACCTCAGCTCAAATTTTAAGTATCTAGCACCCAACCCTAATGGTTGAGGTATCGCATTTTTTCACTCCAGCAAGTCTATATCTTTGCTAACGACTTATGTCCCTACTGTCTATCTAATGTTCCAACTAAACCGCTTTGGGTCATAAGGCTATTCCCTTAGGCAAGGTGGGCACAGATGGGGATACCATTTGGTTTTAAATCAAGAGACAATGGTATTTTTGACCTGATGGTAGTGTTCTGTTCCAAAGTCTCATGCACCCCTTTTAAGGAATTGGCAGCCTCCAGTGCTTTCTCCTTGATAAGTGGTATAGGCTTTCATTAAAGTACATTCTATTTCTTGTGACAGTTTAAGTTCCTGATTCCCTGACACTGTAGGGGGTTAGGGTTCAAGTGTAGAAAGCTGGAAACTTTCCATTTTTCCTAACAAAATTTGCATTCCAACATCTTAAGCCACAGCTTAATTCTTTCCACTTGTGTTACTATTTTCTCTTCCACTGTTTTAAGTCTTTCTCATCCACGGGGTGTTCTCTCTTGTACTGGAAAGAATGGCCTTTGACCTTCAGCTATGCAAGTCACATCCAGCCCATGGCTAGAATAGAGTACACAGCAGCCAGCATTGAGCAGAATCAGCCATATTGGGTTAGATGATGAAGAAGCATCCTAGAAATAGTAAGCTGAGCTTGGGCTTCTTTCACAGAACGGAGGGTATAAGGATGTGGCTTCAGAGGTGGCATCTCAACAGCTCAGCCTTCTCTAGAGCTGGAGGAAGGTGAAGCAGTTACTTCAAAGGCCAAATGTAATTCATCCAGCTGCTCTTTAAACATATTCAAGTTCAGACACTGAACTCACTGACGACACAATATATAGGTGTGATGGCTGTTTATAAATGTTGGTTTTCAAGGCAGACAACCATGGAATCATAGGATTTTTAGAGCTACAAAAGGCTTTGGCAATATTCTGAGTATACTCATTTTACAAAAAGAAATACTTGTGGCACAGAAAAATGAAGAAATTTGCTCAAGATTCCACACCTAATAAATTATCAAGCAGGCGTCTGACACAGTATTTTTTTGGTGAGAGGTAGTCAAATTAGAAAACACATAACCTTTAAAAAACTATGGCCTTCTGAGCACGAACCTACTTAATTCTCTTTTGTTCACCTGATCCCTGGCTACCTATTTTGAGCTGGTTGCAGAGCTGAGGCAGACTGTTTAGAAGAGTTTGAGAAAGGTTGTTGAGCCCAAACAGATCCATGGTCCAGTGGGAGGAGAGGATCTGCTTCACATGGGTCTCAGCCTACTTGAGTAGGTCAGCTTCTTACCTGGAGATGGAAACACTACTTTTAAGTCAACTCGTAATTTTAAGGTACCCTGTCAATAAATTCGCTTAATATTACTTTGTGAAATTGCTCATTTAATTAACTCCCTGCAAGGAGTTCATTTAAAATACTTCATTTGAGCCACATGAAATGACTTGATTTATGAAGAATTTGTGGTGATATTATTTCCATGGAACCTAAAATCACCAGTTTATTTATACAATCATGGGTTCTCATGTTTTCAGTGCCCAAATTAGACCAATTCTAAATAGAGCTATTTTGAAAATGCTCAGGCATCTGGCTTTGTTTTTATTCTCTTTGTCTTCCTTATGCTATCTTCTTTCTACTTCTTGAGTGTACTCCTCAAACAAAATTCACATGAATCATTCAGGAAGAGAAAGATGATGTTTTTAACTCAAGGTGGATTCCATTCCCAAAAGCCTTTTTGACTCTCTAACAAATTCAACAAAGATTTTTGGGACACTTCTTTTTTTCAGGCTCTTCCTAGTGTTTTCATGAGTGTTATTGCATTCAACTTTGTTTCATCATCACACTTCTCTTGAGAAGTAGGCATAAATGTTTTCATTTGGCAGATGAAAGCAGGGAGACTGGGAAAGAATCAGTGTGGCCCAAAGTCATGTAAAATTAGTAAGTGGCAAACATAGGCTAGGAGCCCTGAGTTCTGACTAAGAGTTATTCTTAATGCTTCTTTTGTAATTGTCATGCAAAATTACTGAGAATTTCATACTAATAATTTTTATAAGTTTATATCAAAGTATATTTTGAAAGTACTTACAAGAAGTACCTTTTCAAATTCGAACTTGTAATCTGTCTTGATTGCCAATATTGTACATGGAAACACTTTCATGGTCCATGTATAGTCTAGAAATTGACTTTAAATCCTTAGTTATAGAAAGCTAAAGTCAATATTCCAAGCTACTTTTATACTAAACTGTTGAAGGGTTAGTTTGCAGGTTATTGTATCTGTGCCCTTAATGTACTATACCAGACAGACTTAGGGTTTGAAATTGATCTTTAAGTTAAGCATGATACAGGGTATGTAATATAAAAGTACTGAATGGTTATGTTGCTTCTTTTCCATTTAAAACTGAGCCATGGAATTATTCTTTAATTGGAATTACACACAAGTGGAAGATATCATTCTCAGAACAAGTGCCTTGGAAGACTGGAATTGTACCTTGAAGCAGTCTATTATAGTTGAATGAAACTCAATCTATGACACAAGAGAAAATAGGGTAAAAACATAAATAACATAGGAAAAAGAATAAAAAAGTAAAGAACTGGAGAAAGAAATTGACACTGAAGAAATCTTTTTAAAAATAGTTATAAAATGTCATCTATCCAATTTGAAAGGTTGGGTGGGGGATCTTATGGAAAGGGAGAGATTCTGAAATCAGAAATGTGATGTTAGGAGCTTTTACCCTGTGTATGAGGAAGGTAATGACTGATTATTATAAAGATTTGTTTTGTCTTTAAAAAATAAATTTTAAACTTAACTATCTGAGAATTTCAGGATCATTTAGGAAAGCTTTGCAAAGCTTTAGCTGTTGAAGCTTAATGTGTTTTGGTAATTAAACTAGCAACTTACTACTTCCTGACCAAATTTCCTATATTGTTTAAGCTACTGCCTAATTGTAAGTCAGGTGACTTTTGAAAAACTGCACCAATTACATCTGGCAATTTGAGCATATTGTAGATTCAGTGTGCCCGATTTAATAAAGAAGTCAAATTTATATCTGAGCATTAGTTTAAGTGGTGGAAAGTTCATCAGTTTGGTAGCCACAAAATTGTTATATAAGCCTAGAAATGTACAATGAAATCCTACAGACCATCTCAGACTCAAGAACTAAGTTTAATTTCTTGAGGGAATTATCTTCAAAATGAATCATCCAGAATGGCAAAAATGTCATTTAATAGTCTCAGAAGGAAATTAGGTTTCTGTATGTGTGTGTGTCTGTTTTTTTTAAGGACATCTTAAAGTAATACTTAATTGAGACATCCAGAGTCTCCCAGTGCCTTTATGTAGAGTTGAGAGAGAGAAAAAATTAAATCTTCAATATTCTAATCCCATGTGCAAAATTATTCTATGTTTATTTCTTTCACCTACATTTTGTCATTTGCAAGAAAGTGCTCAATAAATAATCCCTGTATTTCAGCCATAGACATTCTGGTTCATCTAAGTACAGCTAAGTGTATTTGTTATGAAGGCTTGGATCATTCCTAAGGTACCTTATCAGTATTTTAAATCAGTAATTTAATTCAATGGGAATTTATTAAAGGATGTAATCTAGGTTCAAATGCATTTGTTTAGGCTCCTATAGGGGGTTCAAAATGTATGTCAGTCACAAACCGGTAGCTCAGAGAATGATCCCCACCCTCAGATGTGTTTTCTTCTTCCTGAAGAATTTTCAAAACTAATTTTGGATTGAATTTAGTGGGTTTAGGTGGAGCATCCACCTGCAGTTGCTGCATCCCCATCCTTCTCTTTTGTCTTAAGCATCCTTTGCAATATCGCTGTTAGCTATTTGGTTCCCTAAGGAAGTTGATTTTATGGCAAGATCCACTGCTTCCAGAACCTTAGCAATTACTGGGGAAAATAAACACTTATGAAACAGTTAAATGGTCATTTGGACTGGTATAGGATTGTGTCCCAACAGGTGATCTGAAGAAGTGCTGTAGTTGGAGAGGAAGAGAGAGAAGCATGATTTGGAGGAGTTGGGAAAGACATCATGGCAGCCTGGGACTTGGTTCTTTGCTGTGTGAGTAGAAGGTGGAAGACTGAAGAGGAAGATGTAGCATGATGTGTAAGGCTGTGAGGAGTTTGGAAAAATCCATCTGGGTTCATGTCAGAAAAAGTGGAAGCATCTAAACAGACCCCTCCCTGGCAACATTGAATAGGTTCACACACTGTTTTGAACATCCAGTCTTTACTACAACTTTTGGTTATGGAGTGACTGCACATTCTTTGTACTGTGTTTTGGATGGATCCCACGTAGTTGGAGATGTCAGTGACAGGTGGGCTAATATTCTATGGCACTCTGCACTCAGCACCTTTCTTTGGGTTATTCGGAAGGTTTACTAAAGGGCCAGCTTCTGAGCTCATCTAAGGCAAAGAAGGAATATGGAGGAGGTTGGGGACCAACATTTAGTACAAATAACCTGACACTGGAAATATTTGCCCTTGACAGTCATGGACACAGTCTGACCTTGAAAATCAGGTTAACATGTCTGTTTACTTCCTCTTTGACTAGGAAAGGACTTCCTGAGGATAGACTAGCTTCCTCAGGAAGTCCCTGACTTCCAAGCCTGTTAGGGCTGGTTCCCAAATAAGGAGAGAAGAGCAGTTCAGTTGTAAAGGGTGTTCCTTTACGTCCTACATACTGTAGAAATGTAGAAAATCTACATTATGGAGGGGATATACACAAGCAATTTAGAACTTATTTATCATCATTAAGAGAGGATTGAAGAATTGTTAGAAGGAGTACGGTCTGTGGAAGCAGATTGTAACACAGTTAATAATTATAAATGTTACTAATACGCTTTCTGCTGTTTAAAGCTGATATTGCCTTCCAAGGTGGGATGGGTTACCTGGTACGCTGAAGGACTTTTGTTCTTCTAAATAACTGCCTGTGTTTGAGTATGTGAGTTTTTGTATATGTGGGTTGCAGAAAACCAGATTTCTTTGCACAGAGAGATTCTCTCTGCAGAGAGATTCTGAGCTGCAAAGGAAAGAGAGAGACAGAGAGTATCCAGGAAAGTGAAGGAGGAGATGGATGGAGCTGTGAGATGTTCCAACATCTTGGGGGGGTAGTGGCTCCCAGGGTGATGCCTTCCTGTGTCCCTGAAAATCTTCAGTCAATCTCTGCTTAACTCATAAAATGCTTGATGGGAGTGGATTTCCTGTGGAAATCAGTGAAGGGCTGAATTTTGAGATTGTTGCCTTGCCTTTTTAGTAATCTCCTTAGTTACACAGAGACAACTAAACCAACTTCTGAAGAATCCGTCAATTAACAATCCCTTACTATTACAATTAGCACAAATTTAAGCATTCTATTATGCTTATCTTCTGTTGTCTATAACAGTATTTTATATAGCTTATACAATTTATATTAACATTTCTCTTTTGAGTCTAATTACAAGCTCACATTGTTCCAATTATTAATAATTATTATTCTCTTTTTGATGCTCGACTTTGTGCAACTTCTGTGGATAACCTTTGAGCCTCTCCTTTCTCCTTCCAGCACTGTCCTTCATGCTGTCAAATCACCCTTGCTTTCTGGCCACAAAAGAATGTTTCAGATTCACTCCTTTATTTTTTTTCTGCCCAAGACACAGAATCAATTGAGCCACAAAGAATCTGGGTCTTTTTAATGGAGAAATATATTCAAAACATAAATCTGGGTGCCAAGGGAAGAGTTCCTGGTGCTGTGGGCTCACTTTTAGTAAAGTTAGAGCTGGAGAAAATATATTTTTTAAGGTACCAGTACACATGGATTTTATCAATTTATAATATTGTGTACTTATAGTCATAGACACAGTATGAAGTTTCATTTATTTATAGTATGAAGTTTCATTTGCCACTAAAACTTTCTACTACTCAGAAAACAAACATAAACTTCTGTTGGGCCTTTCCCATCAGATCTCCAGATATACCCAGACATGGGTGATCTGTAGCAGTCACAAGTAATAGGCTACAGCTCACTCAAGATACCGCCTACATAAGAGCTTTGTGTATGCTTTCAAATGATACCTTCATGGTGTCATTCCTGCACTTGCTTGGACTCCTTGGAGGAAGGAACTGTATTTTATCCAGCTCTTTATACGCAGTGGCTACCACAGTATTTGACATACAATAAACATTTAGTAAATGTTTATTGAATGAATGGGTTCTTCTTTAACATTTTAAGAAGGAATACATCTCTTGATTAACTTTTCCAACTATAGTCATAAAAACTGTGACCTCAAAAGCTATGTAAAACCAAGGTGATCTATGAGAGATATAGTTACTTTTTAGAACAGAGAATGATGCTGTTGCTTAGGGAAACTTGAGGCACATCACGGGAATATTTGCCACCCATCTGCTTTTAGTTGCCTTTTGAGTTAAGGTAACAAACAACTTCTTTAAGCAGAATAGACAAGTTGGAAGAAAGATGGAAGAGAAGATATTTCTAGTTTCTATGTTTTCATTTGTTTTAACATTTTTAAACCAAAAGAAGGTTTGTTAAGTTGTCTGTGAATACTAGCTCTGTAAAGAACCAGTTTCTCTCAGGAAATTTTTTAACATTTTAGATCACCAAATGAGATAAACTTAGAAGTCTAGAATTCTAGGGCTATTCAGCCTTCGTACCTGAATTTTAAAGGCAGAGGAAAAATATTCTTTCCCCCTCACCAATTTAGTTTTATTAAATCCCTTTTTAATCTCTTCTAACCTCAATCCATTGAATTGTTTCAGTTCTTCATTTATTGATATCTCAAAGTACCAAATTAGAGCCTGTGGTTCTTTAACTGATGAAATTAAAGAAGTAAGTTTCATTTTATTGGCGCAAAATATGACTGAATTGGCCAGTTTATAGCTGTGTTCAGGTTTTTTTTTGGTTCACTGATTTGTTATGAAGAAAACGTTAGAAAATGCATTTCTAAAGGAGAAAATAATAGTGTTCTTTCTTTTTTTTTAAGAATTATCCTAGAACCAACGTTGACCTCAGAATATCTTTTGCAAGCTGTATTCTATTTCCTAGAAACTGGAAAGCTATAAAGTTCTTATGTTTTCTTTAGCTGGATTGGAACTGGTCAGGACAGAGATTGGGAAATGAATTCCTCCAATCTCAGAGATTTACAAAGAGCTAAATTCTGGTCAATGGATGCATTTGAAAAATGAAGTAGGAGGTTGAACTCTTCATTTAATCAGAATGAGAGGAGAGAAAAGCTGTGAAACAAAAATTTTGTGATTTTTTTTACTCCCCATATATGTGAGACACAAGTTACTTAGCTTTAATTTTTATCTCTGTAAACCAGGAATAATAATATTTCTACTTCAAGTGTTGGTTGTGAGGATTAAATTTAAAAATTATATACAGTCTGAGTCCTGGTGCATATTAGCTGGTTTAATTTCATCAGCTTAATCACAGTCACTTTATGTAAGTTCCATATTTTGCCTTGTTCTAGGGCAGGAAAACTTTGTATGGAAAAGTCTCCTCTAAATGAATTCAACATAATTATCATGGAAATCCCAGTAAGATTTTAATTTTGAAACTCAACCAAATTCTACTTTCTTTGCCTGGTAGAATAAATCCAACATCTATAAGTACCTACCACGTGTGGACATTGAATTCACTTAATTATACATGTATAACATTATGTATGTTGAATTACTCATCTATGTTGAACGCATTTGTTGAATGAATACATGTACATATGAAGATATCCAGGAAAATTTTGGAAATGAGTAATGAGAGTAATATTTCCTTAGTATTATGAAAATATATTATACATTTAGAAATATTTAAGAAGTTTTGTATGGTAGAGCTTGGTGTAATGGAACAGAGAGCTCAAGGTAGACTTAGTTATATATGGGAATTTAGGGTATGAGAAAGATGGCATTATAAATGGATAAGGGAGATAAGCCTTGCCAATACATCCTAATGGGAATATCAGCTTCTTATTTAACAGAAAAGGACCTAATGTGTTCCTAATGCCAAAATAAATTCTTGATGGATGAAAGATTTAAATGTTCAAATTAAATATAAATGAATTATTTTATGATCCTGAGGTAGAAGAACCTTTCAAAGCATAAAAACAACAGTGCCATAAAGCTAAAGTAGACCACCAGCACATACCAGCTTTAGTGGGTAGAGAAAGATCTTTCTATTGTCAAATATGTTTGTCTTTCCATTAAGCAAAGTTCAACACAGGTTTCTTTTTTATTGCTGAATTTCTCAGAGCTTTTGATGTGTTACTGTGTGTTGTTAATCTTTAAGTAGGGATGTAGTATGTTTATTTCTCAAACTTCTTGTATTATTTCTCACAACCAGGAAATGCTGATAGATGTGAATGGAGAGCCTTAAAAAAATGTGTGCATGTTAAGACCTAGGAATTTCACACTAGGAAATTACCTTAAAAACCTGAATTTTATTTGTAGAATATGCTTCTTAATTTTTATAATGTAAAAATGGTAAAATATTTTATCGAGACATCTGGATGTCAAAGTCTTGTTTATCTATTAAAAACATGTTAGTGAACCCCAGTGTTTAATGATGTGGGAAAATACTTATGAAAAATGCAAATTATGGGGGCCGGCCCGGTGGCGCAAGCGGTTGGGTGCGCGCGCTCCGCTGCGGCGGCCCGGGGTTCGCTGGTTCGGATCCCGGGCGCGCACCGACGCACTGCTTGGTAGGCCATGCTGTGGCGGCGTCCCATGTGGAGTGGAGGAGGATGGGCACGGATGTTGGCCCGGGGCCGTCTTCCTCAGCAAAAAAAAAAGAGGAGGTTTGGCGGATGTTGGCTCAGGGCTGATCTCCTCACAAAAAAAAAAAAAAAAAAAAAAAAAAAAATGCAAATTATGAAGCAGCATTTCCTGTGTGATCCTAATTGTGCATAGAATTATATTTGAAGAGGAAATGGATTGAGGGAACATATTTCAAGATGTTATCAATTGTTATCACTGAGTGGTGGAATTACAGATTATTTTTATTTTTTGTGCTTTCCAATATTATCCAACTTTCCTTATTGAAGAGGTAATTTATAGAAGATTCAAGTTGATTCTTTGTTAAGGGCTGAAAATATCTCTTTGACCAGTTGTTTTTGGAATTTTGTTGAATGTGATATCACCAAAAATTCAATTATTTGATTTTTTTTCAATCAGAAATTTGGGCGGGGCTTACCTGTGATTCTTCTGCTCCATGTGGAATGGACTGAGGTCACTAGTGGTATTCAGCTGGTGGATAGGCTGGTCCTGACGGTCAATGATGTGTGTCTGAATCTTGCCTGGAATGGCTGGACTGTCTAGAGAACCTACAGGTGGCCACTCTAGCAAGACAGTTTCAGAGTAACTGGACTCCTTACATGGTCGCTCAGGGTTCCAGAAAGAGTTTTTCGAGAGACAGAAAGTGGAAGCTGCCAGTTTCTTAAGGCCTGGGTTCAGAAATTGGCACACTTCTGCCATATTCTGTGAGTCACAGCAGTCACAAAGCCACCCAGATTTGACGGTAGGGAGCATTGACTCCACCAATCCATGGGATGAATGTTGATATATTTGCAGCTGTTTTTATTCTATAGGCTGGATGAGTGCTGCAGGATTCCATGAAAAGGGATCAACATGTGGGAAAGCTCTTGAACTGGAGGGAGCTTAGGGCTTTTCTGAGCGATGGCCTATGTGTATTTGCAATCCAGTGACAGAGGAGAGAAGAGGTGATGCTGGAAAAGGAGGCAGGGCCAGTTCTTATAGGACCTTCTAGGCTGCATTCATGTTATAGATTTATTCTAACAGCATGGAGGAGCCCGTGAGGACTTTGAGCAGAGACAGACCTGCTCTGGCTGCTCTGTGACCCCGGGAATGGGCAGTGTGGGCAGCCCTTTAGAAATCAGTTGTGGGCCTGGTAAGAAATACAGTGCTTGGGACTAGGGTGGTTCTGACCCATTCTCGGCCACATTTTTTTTCTAGTAGCTTATGATAGAAGAGTAATAATCAAATTGTGGTCAGTGATAGTCTGTTAACTATTTGTCTATATCAAGGTAAACACAGAAATTGAGAGTGATAAGATTAGATTCCTTATAGCAACCTAACATGTCACAACATCCAAAAGGATGAGCAATGGGCTTGTATTTTGTGTGTCTGGTTTTTTTTTAACATTTATTTTTCTCTCCATTTTTGTTGCATTGCACGAAGTATTCATATGCATTGGAAATTTGAAAAAATATCAGTCCTTTCCGACTCCTAGATTGAGAATCACCCTGCCTAGAACACGGTCTCTTTGTGTCTCCCTTGGGTGCCCTGGACTCTCCTTATGGAAAAGAACACCTGTGACAACATGTGCTGGGTTTCTTAGACTGAACTGGAGGTCAAACTCATTCTTCTTTGCTCATTTAATATGCGACAGCTGAGGACCTGGATCTAGTAATTTTTTCAATAGTCCATTAAAGTTCCTGATATGCTGCTTTGTCGTAAAATCTTGTCAGTACTTATTTGTCATATCTTTAGTATTTGCATTTTAGAATAAAGTCTTGTCTGGTTGCATTAACCATGCAAGACTTCTTGCTCACAGTGGCAGGGGCCAATTTGTGGTTGGCAAATGTTAGAAAAACATTCTAAAAAATGTTAGAAAAAATAAGGAATCATTTAAAAATTAATATGTAGGCTATAAATGTTTTCTTTTCACTCAAAACATATTCATTCATTTTCCAGTCTTTTGAAGTTAGATTAAGAACTTTTCTTTGAATGTGTGGCTACTAATTGGAATTCTGCAGTGATTTTTCTTGCATTATATAGCAGATGTATAGCAGCATATCCTTTATGATTTTCAGTTTTGATGTCTTTAAACTTGGTGAGATGAAATATACTTTTATTTTTTGAAAGTAACAGATCTAATAGAAATAATCAGGAGAAATACAATATAAAAATTATATGTGACATACTAAATCAGTAATCCATGTATTTGAAATTAGAAATAGTGCATTTTCATTATAAAAGGAGAAAGAAGCAGAAATAGTTTGTTTTGCAAGTATTGAACGTATGAATGACACAGCCTTATATCTTAGAGAGAAAAGATATGAGTGATGGGCCATTCAGCTCTTCAAATGCTTTTATTCGTATTCTGCTAACAGAGAGAATCTGATGAATTCAGACATTCTTTGCTGATAGTTTTGTCTCTGAGAAGTTGGAAAAAGTAATGATGGGAAAGGTTACAAAATAAAAACATAAAAAATGAAATTCTGATCGTATAATCGAGACCGTTTCCAAAGAGCAGAAATTGGACCCAGTGTGAATGGATCTCTTATGAGCTCAGATTTTAAAGTCCACATAAAAGGGATAAAGACAGGTACAGAGTCAAGGGGAAAGTAATACTAAATCTTTAGGAGTAGTATCAATAGGCGGAACATCACAAATGAGCTGAGACAGACAAGAATGAAAAAGCAGAAAACAACACAAAGGCATGTTGTTTGAAGTTATGTAAGGAAGTGAAGTGGAAAGCATGTCAAAGAAAGCTTAATAAAGCAATGACAGAAGACAGAATCATCTAGCAGGTGACAGAGGGAAAGGAGAGCAGAATAGACACTTGTCTCTAATTCTTTCAATAGCAAGGAGCATATCTTTATAACTGCTGAAAGGCATAAAAGATAGTAACTGCTAACCATTCTACATTGCTTACTATGTGCCAGGCACCGTTCTAAGCGTGGGTGTTACATGTATTAACTCATTTAACTCCAGAACCAATGAGGCAGCTTCCATGATTGTAGCCACTTTAGAAGTGAGAGGAGTGGGGCAGAGAGCATATGTAATTTGTTCAGGATCATACAGCTACTAGCTACCTTGAACAAAGGCATCTTTTTCCAGACTCCGTTCTTCATTGTAGGGCTCTGTGATTTAAAATTGCAGCCCACAGCAAGTGATGACATGTTTTTAAAAGAATCATTAAAGCAAGTACAAGTCAACAAGGTTGAACCAGTCGCAACACAAGGGACTGAAAGAACTGGAGATGAACCAGTGATCTGATTTTGAAAAATGGAGACAGCATCAATTCCTGAAACCACAGCCTGTTGGGTCTGTTTCATTCCTTCATTCAGCTAACCCAGTTTGCCACCTCCTTTATGTCAGGCACCGTGCAAAGTATTGAAGGTAAGAAGACGCAGTGGATGCCATCCTTGGCCTCTAGAAGTGCAATCTGTGGCAAAGACAAACAAAGGAAGGAGAACTATATTCAATGTAATGTGTTACTTAGAAACCACCGTGGACCCAGAGGAAAGAGCAGCTGTGTTGGGGAAGTAGATCTTGCAGAGGCTTCACAGAGGAGCTGATGTTTGATCCGGGCTTTGCATGATGAGGAAGAGTCACTCAGTGGGAATTAGAAGAAACAGTTGTGCCTGCATGTGAGGAAAGGCTCAGAAGTGTGCAAGGGCCAGGGAGTTTGGGAACATTGATCATCTAGCCCCAGGCTACTCAAAGTGGATCTGGGACCAGCAGCATCGCATCCGCCGGGTGGCTTGTTAGAGAGGCAGAATTTCAGGCTTCACCCCAGAAAAACCTGCCAGATCTGCATTTTAATAAGTTCTCTGGGTGACTCCTATACACATTAAAGTTTGAGAAAGTGCTATTGTAGAGTGAGTGTGTAATTCCAGAGTTTAGTGCAAATGGTAAGTGGTGTTGGTGGTGAGAGAAAAAACGTGTCCTCGCAAGTCAGGCTGACTTTTATCCAAGGGCAGTGATGACTTGTAGCAAATCCTAGTGCAGCTTAGCAAGTAATTTGCAGACCTAGTTCTTGTAAGCCATCAGTCTGCATATTAACCTATTTTTGGTTTCCAGAACGGTGTTTCCACAGTGTTTGTAGAAAGTAATCCAAAATTTGTGATACTAGAAAATAGATTAAGAATAAAAACAATCATCTGGCATTCTCCTTCTTATTGCTTTGGACCTTAAAATATAATCAGAGCTATATAAACCAAAGTTTAACTTCCCTACCTAGTCTAGTTTTCCCTGCCAGAATCAGAAAATAATTCTTCAGTGGGATTCTCTCAGTAAGGAGTGTTATTTTGTATTTTGATCATTGAGGATCTTTCACATCTTGGGAAATACTTTGATGAATAATTATTGAGGAAGGTTTGTATTTTTTTGTTCATCCCTTGCACTGTGACTCATTCTTAAATTTCCAAGTTGCAGAATCCGTCTGTTTCTTCATGTTCAGAAATATCTCTAGGACTTACCTGGGGCTTCAGACTCAGACAGGCCTGGCCTCAAAATTGGGCTCCACGATTTATTGGACCTATACAAAGCTTGGTCACTTATTCCAAAAAAATGGAGACAAAAATGCTTCTCTCTCAAGTTATTGCAAGCATCAGAATATAATCCCTGTAAAGACTACTAAATCACTGCCTGCATATGGAAAATGCTTAACGAACTGTTGTCATTATTCTTAATAATTTATAGATTCGTGTCTATTGAAGTAGACTAGGTTAGCAAATTGTGGCATCCAGAAGCTGGGGGTGGAGGGGACACAGTGAGTGCTGGGTTGGTGAATTTTGGTGTTCTTGCTGCCTCTGCTGGGCTCTGTCCTGCCTGCTACACCCACTTAGCTGAGGGCCATAGAAGCACCTTGCCCCTAATTGAAGCAGGGACATTTATCCTAGGAAATTGAGAAAAAAGCTGATTTTTCCTTGAATTGCATTTTATGACATCTTAGGGAACCTTTGTGTGTGTCTTAGTATTTGTCTAGATTGGTGAGGATTGATATGATATTAGTCTATACTGGTTTTCTAGGGCTGCCATAACAAAGTACCACAAACTGGATGACTTAAATCAACAGAAATTTATTGTCTCACAGTTCTGGAGTCTAGAAGGCAGAAATCAAGGTATTGGCAGGGCCACACTCCCTGTGAAACCTGTAGGGAAGAATCCTTCCTTGCATTCTGTGACCTGCAGCAGCATCTCAGTCTCTGCCTCTGTCATCACATTATGTTCTCCCTGTGTGTTTGTGTCTCTTCTGTAAGGACACCAGTCATATTTGATTAGGGGCCCACTCTACTCCAGCATGACCTCATCTTAACAAATGACATCTTCAATGGCCCTATCTCCAAATAAGGTCACAGTCTGAGGTACTGGGGATGAGGACTTCAACATATATTTTTGGTGGACACAATTGAACCCATAACAGAATCTTAGGAAGCTGGTCTGCTCTCTTCCCTGTCCTCAGTCTTACCTGTAACACCAGGCTAAGTGGAACCTGTGTCATTTCAGATGGAGCTGCAGCATCTCACTTGCTAGAGCTGGAACAATGCAGCGGAGATAGCTAAGGCTCCCACAGCTGGCTCTTGCTGACGCCCCATGGCCTAAGCATGGTAATACACTCCCAGAGTTTAAGCTACTTAAGGCAAGCCCCTGACAGAATCTTCACACTCTCCAGGTATTATTTTGCTTCCAGAAATCTATAACTCATTTTTTTAGGTTCCCAGCAAATGTATCAAGTATTAGTGTTTTAGGGACTCCTTGAATTGAGCACCTCCGCCCCGCCAAACCTGTCCATGGGGCTGAGAGCTGAGGGTGGTGCATGCTCTCAGTACATGCAAAGTAGAGGACCCAGGCAGGGTGGAGTCCTGCACATCTGGTTCTTTCTTCTAGACTCTACAATCAGTATTTCTCTTCTCTTCCCCTGGGTATAGCATGGGAGGCCAGAGAGAGGGAAGGAGATTTGGTTGCATGGGAATTCCTTCATGGGGAAACAGGAGGAATGGGGAATAAGTGTCTCTGCTATCTGTCATACTGCCATTTTAGTTGTGATGGTTAATTTTGTGTGTCAACTTAACTGGGCCACAGAGTGCCCAGATATTGGGTTAAACGTTATTCTGGGTGTGTCTGTGAAGGTGTTTCTGGATAAGATGAACATTTGAATCGGTGGACTTAGTAAAGCAGATGGCCCTCCCCAATGTGGGTAGGCCTCATCCAATCCATTACAGGACCAAATAGAATGAAAGGCTGAGTAAGAAAGAATTCTCTCTCTACCTGACTGTCTTCGAGCCGGGACATCGGTCTTCTCCTGCCTTGGACTCAGACTCGGACTTGCACTGGAGCTGACACCATCAGCTCTCCTGGTTCTCAGGCCTTTGGACTTACAATGGAACTACACTGCTGGCCTTCCGGGGGCTCCAGTTTACCAACTGCAGATCTTGGGACTTCTCAGCCTCTATAACCACATGAGCTAATTCCTTATAATAAATCTGTTTATACGTATAATCTCCTGTTGGTCTATTTCTCTGGAGAACTCTGACTAATACATTAATAAATGTGACCTCTGGGACATTTGGGGATCCAATGAGACTCTGAAAGATCATGCTTTCTGACACATGATTTCAACAAGCTTAGCAATTAAAATGGTTAGTATTTATAGCTTAGAAGAGATTCTTAGAGACTTTCTACTCCAGCCCTAGACCAGTGATCTTTTTCCACTTCTCCAGGCTGCTTTTATGTCCTGGTGTATGGAAAAATTAACAAGAAGGTGACTTTTTATGTACTTCTCCAATATTTTCTGTTTGTTGCAGAAAGAAAAAAGAAAATCACTCAAATCCATCTTAAAAGTGGCCTGGATATGTCATCTTCCAAGGGTACCACACACAGCCAGTTTGGGTGCTGACAGGTTTCAGGGCTGTGCACCTGTTCAACTCAAAACTAGAGTGAGAAAGCCCTGCCTAGCACTTGATTTCTGATTCGGAGGAGTTCAGACATGACCAAGAATTTGGGGGCTATTTGGAAAGCAAAAATTTATGGTGCATAAAACCTGTTCTTCCTTACCTAAACCAGAACCATCAAGTGGTGTGAGAACTAACTGAGCCTTTCAGGTGATTCTAAATGAAAGGAAATTTGGTTTGCTCTAGACCCAATTGATGCCATGGAGCAAACCAGCTTAATCTTTGTACCCCTAGAACAAGATAGACCTAGGCAGGCTTTGTGTGGGAAGCAGGAAGGAATGAGAATTGGAATCCATATC
Organism: Diceros bicornis minor; assembly: GCF_020826845.1. Lineage (NCBI taxonomy): Eukaryota > Metazoa > Chordata > Mammalia > Perissodactyla > Rhinocerotidae > Diceros > Diceros bicornis. Next base: position 49,136,264 of record NC_080759.1, on the reverse strand, counting down.
AGAGCCTTCCTCTGGTGTTTATCTGACATGTCCCATCCTCCTAAAATTTTTATATCCTGCAACAACAACGTGCCCACCTGTTCAATTGATGTGGGACTTTATTTAAGAAAAAGAACTGTTGCATCTCTCTTTCATAAATTCAGTGCAAAACTCTGAGTACTTTCTGCCTTTCTTCTTGGGACCAGAGTACCATTTTACTCATCTCAATTATAATTTGTTTAACAGGTTTCATTTGCTTTTCCCCACTTAAAACATGAACCCTTTTATGTGTTTAACAGTTATTTGCTTTAGAGGGTCTGCAATGAATAATGCAATGAGCAGCCAAATTTTTCATGTAATAATTTTTTATGAACCATACAAAGACAGCTTGAGTTTCATAAATCTAAATGAACTCTCTAGCGGCAAGGGTCGTGATCCTCAGGCTTCCTCATGGAGCTGCTTCTCTTTCTATACGTTTGAATTATTGATCTAGCCAACCCCATCTTTTCCCCCTTGCTCAGTATTTTAGGAGAAAGGAACCAACTAAATCTAGTGAGAGATTTTTGCATGAATTCTGATTTTTAAGAGCCAATAAATTTAGCCAAGAATCACCTTGTCCTCTGTACCATACTGGGTTTTGTAGATCAGAACCTCAATGCAATGCCTATAACAAAAAAACAAAAAAATACTCACAGTGGCTTCCTCACATGAAAGGCAGATGTATAGAAAGATCCTGGATGAGCAGCTGATCTTGGTTGGAACGCATGGGCAAACTCTTGTCTTTCTTACTTTCTTTACCTCTTGCTTTGCAGCCAGGGTTGGAAAGGGGGGTAGATGTAGGGTTTAACATCTTTAAAATATTAAGTATGGAACTTTGAACCATGCTTGATTTCCCTGGATCGAGCAAGAGTTGAAGGCTGAGCTCAGAGAGTTTGAAGGAAGCACTTACTTCTTTACAATATAAGGTTGATGGAGATGAAGACACGTTTGGTCAAGGAGGAGGAAGTAGTTCCTGCATGAGCAGTAAAGTGCTTCCAGTGTCTGTTGATTGGAAACAGTAATCATCTGTGAGTGGATAATCTGTTTCTTGGCTGTAGCGATGGCTACTTGGACTTGACCTGAGGCCATGTCAAGGCCTAGCAAATACAAAGAGAAGTTGTATCCAAATTAGTGTTTGGATGTGTGTCTAACTCAGTGTTTTCCTTCGTCATGAAACCAAAGTAAATGATTTTTGAATTAAACGTTGTTTTGACAATTTGTACTTTCATTCATTAAAAGGGATGGTGAGCTTGTCAGGCCACAATAACCTGCCTGGAGTTTTCATTTTCAAGCCTGTCCTCTTTGATATTTTGCTATTTATGCTGATGACTTGGAGTGAGGAGTTAAAGAATAGTCATATTATTACCCTTATACATAGGAAATGATATAGCAGCATTGTTAAAATGGTAATGACTCCTCCTTTCCTGTCACATTAACAGAGAAAGAGAGAGAGAACTTATTCATCACTTTTGCCTACTTGAGTAATGCTTCATTTCTAAGGAAACACTCCCTCAATCTCAAGATAATTTCAGTTTGACATTTGCTTTAGGACACTGGTTTTTAGTGTATCAGAGGTGCAAGAAGGTTGAAGCCTTAACGAGTCATGCTGTTTTTACAGAATTAATTGTATCTTTGAGGTGCTCCTTAGTCTATGGTTTTCAGATATAGAGAATCTAATGTACTCACGAAGAGGTAAATCCCCTCCTTCACTTCACTGGAAGGAGGAGAACAATTGACATGCAGGTGTGCTCTGGTTGTGTGACGGGATACACGGTCATGGTGCCCTCACCTTTGGATGGACGCAGCGCATGGCAGAGCAGAAGATGCTGGAAGTCAATAAGCTCAGTGTAGATCTTTGCGCTGCTGGGATTTTGTATTTGCCTTGTTCATTTCTCAGCTGGGGTGTTGACCCACTCTGATAATCAACGGTTTTCATGGACGGAGTGATATACAAAGCTAATATGAGTCAGTCAGTTTTTACTAAAATCTGGACAAGTTTCCTTATATGGATGCTTGGTTTTGGAAGGTAATTGCTGTTTTTGTTTTTTCCTTTTCATTAAGCTGGCATGTATATTCATAGTTACACCCTTATGTCAATTGATGCCTTCCTTTGGTGTGGACCTCCATGACATGAAAGCTGTCTCATGTTTTCTTAGATAATTTTTTTCTTTTTGCCTCTTTTTTTTTTAATTGAGGTATAATTGATGTATAACATTATATTAGTTTTAGGTGTACAACATAATGATTCAATATTTGTATACATTGAGAAATGATCACCACAATATGTCTAGTTAACATCTGTCATCATACATAGTTACAAAAATTTTTTTTCTTGTGATACTACTTTCTTAGCAACTTTCAAATATACAATACAGTGTTATTAACTATAGTCACCATGCTGCACATTACATCCCCAGGACTTATTTATTTTGTACCTGTAAGTTTGTACCTCTTGACCCCCTTCACCCATTTCACCATTGTTAGATTGTTTTTAAAAAGTATCTTTATAACTCTTTGTCCTTTTTGTAATGAGCTTACTTAGTTCAACTCTGTATGAAACTTTACAGATTGAAAGTTCTGTCCAATAACAAAATAACTTGGCTGCAATGTTCACTTGAAAATGACAAGGTAATTGCTTAGCTTTCCTTTCAAACATGGAATTTTGGCTTGTTTAGAGCTTGTTTTCTGTTCTAACAATCACCCGCAGCCATGACTTCATTCATTTGTGTTTCTAAGAAACTTTAAAACTCTTGGAGGCGTTGAGGTTTAATGGGGGTGGGTAGAAGTGGGAGGAAGGGAAATGCTAGAAATCATAATTAACCCACCAACTTGTTCAGTAGTGTTGGAAATTCAGCCTAAAGTAAGGATAATAGTGCATGCCTCACATCTCATAAAAATTGAAGGCATCAGTTTGGTACAATATAAAAGACATGTAAAAGGTTATTTCTTTTTGAGCATTTACATACCACTTAAAGTAATAATAATAATAATTAATACTTAGTGAGTAACTACCGTCTTTCTAGAATCATTCTACTTGCTTCCAATTTAATCCTTACAATACTGGAATGAGATAGCTCTATTATTACCCCCATTTTACAGATGAAGAAACTGAAGTAAAGAGGTTAAGGATCTTGCCTAAAGTTGTGCTGCTAATAAGTGGTCAGCTTATGAATTGAATCCAGACAGTCTGGCTCCAGAATGAAGAACTTGAAACAATGCCAGGAAATAATTTTCACCAAGTTTAGCTAGAACCAGGCTTGAAAACTGTCTCAAATGCTGCCTCTATGGCTATGGCAGGGACTGAATAGATACTCCTACATTAATGGAAATTAGACATTCTCCTTGGCTGATCTTATTCCTCAAATTGTTTTCAGCTGTTTCGGAGCCTTGGAATTGCTGGAAATGTTTAAACACCACTCTGTTGATTTAACTTATTTTGTTGTTTTGCAATGCCCTGAAATTCTCTCTCTGTTTTAATGTTAATGGTGTATTACCATGTGATACTAACGGATGACTGTTCCTCCAGACGTAGAGACGTTTTGGACTATGAGTCTCGGAGGTTTATATTGTGTTATGGTGAGCCCAGCTGACAGTTACCTGGGGCGTATATGATCAGGGGATACCCCTAGAAAACTCAGGAGCCTGGAGTGGCCTGGTTGATTCCAGAATTCACTGAGAGTTCATATCACTTTTTGAGGAACTGTACTGCCCAGAGATAATGTGTGCTCACTATGGTTGGCTGGTTCAAATCACAAAACAACATCTAATTTAGTCTGGTCATCAGGTATTAAGTGGTACCAGTTAAAGTTTTCTGATACCATTTCTGGTAAACTCAGAGTTTGTGGAATTTCTACGTTAAATTTGATTGGACTAACTTCAGGATGGGAGCAAGACAACAATGTGAAGAAAAGAATTCCAATCTATCTATGTAACCTTATCATGACAAGAATAGTGTCAATCATTAACATTTATTTGGCACTTATAAAGAAGTTACACAAATAATTGCATTTGACCCTCACAAATTCTTATCGCTTAGGATAAGCATTATTATCCACATTTCCACTGTGGGAAGTAAGACTCAGAAAAATCAATACAATTAGTATTCTTCTGTGGACTTAAACACAAGCTTCAGTGTTCTTGCTACCTCATCAACTCTTCTTACTGCCCCGTGCAACATCTTTTATTTCTTATTATCTCTCATAATATGTTACCACCCAAATCCAAATGGTACACTACAGCAAAGTCTAAAATCCGGGAGGCAAAGAGGCTAAATGGTTAGAAAAATGGGGTGCTGAAATAGGAGTGTTGAGGAAGAATCCAGGAGTAGATGTAGTAAATTAATATAGTTTGCCCTTCTGTACTTATCCCTTCTCAACAATAAGAGTCCCAGGAAGATGAATTGGATTTTTTAATCCAATTTATTTTGTACCAGTGATAGACGAAGAGGGAATGGAGGAGCATTAACATTTATTGGAGTATTTTGGCCCCTGACTGAATGCTATATAAAGTTTGTATTTTTTCATCTTAACCACAACCCCAGTAGGCAATGGTATCTCCATTTTACAGATGAATAAACTTAGGATAAGCAGTAGAAGTACTTTTCCTGAGCTCATGCAGTGAGAGTATCTCTACAAGAATTTGAAACCAGATGTCTCTTATTTCTACTTTCTCATGCTGCCTGTCTAAAGCCTGGAGGTGAGAGTAGATGCTGAGAAACACCAGTGTGCAACAATATGTTATAAACACTTGCCACTAACACACATTTTTCATGAAAACTTTAATAAAGGAAACATGAACACAAAGTGAATAGAATGAATGGCCCCTTTTTGAATGCATACTTCATCTTTATACTATTACTGCTACTGAATTTAGTTTGCCTTGGACACATTAATTATTGATGTGACTACAATATATCTTGAAGTGTGTTTTTACTAATATTTAAGTCATCCAGGAATTGAAGTTGGGGTACCAAATTTGTTAGTTTTGTAGGATCCTCTGTGGTGCCTTCTTAAATGTCGTGCCTTGTCTTTTTACATCTGAATTGGGAATGAAGGCACCTGCTTGTCACTGAAGTCCATGTTTTTAAGTACAAATGAAAGCATGTGTATGAAAGAAGGCTGAGATGCAGAAAAAGAGAGATCTATAGCTCGACACAAATGAAGGGGCACTAAACAAACTCTGGCTTTAGGCTTTCCATGAAGGGTTTTCTCCTCTAGTAACATGGCCATTTCTACATTTCAAAATCTCTGGAACATTCCTGTGGTGATCGTTTTTATCCTGTCTGAACTAAAGCCCAGTTTAACTGTTTAGTATTCACAGAGCCAAGTGGATCAGGCCCCAGGATGGCTTGAACTTGGCTAATTGAAGGGGCCACATTCCTTCAAGATAAGGTCTCTCTTACCAACTTCCACATGCATTTGTGTGAAACTTATTTTTCCATTTGGGCTCTCTTAGCCACAGTAATTTTCCATGCCTCCCATCCTCTAGTCTTATGCCTTGTTGAAGACTTCTGTCGACCGATGAACTCCAGCTGAAATGATCTTCCCCAGAAACTATGGAGAAATGACCACTTGAACTCAGACTCTGTAACTGTTTTATTGTCTCACACTGTGCTCATCAGAGTCCCAGCCAAGTCAATTTCAGCTTTTTTTGGAGCCAGATTTGTTCTTATGCTTTTAGGAAAATGGCCATATTTTCATTTCCTTTCTTGATACACTTACTTACTTTTTATTGCAGTACATGTATACTTGGACATTGGAAATCTAGCAAGCCTTTCTTATTGGTTGCTCAATTAGTATATTACTGGTTTGACTTATTGTTATGGAGAAGTCTTGTAGTTATAAAAGCTATGTGTAGACCTAGGGAACAATAGACTAGCTAAGGAAAATTCATGTTATGAGATCTGAGAATAAAAAGGAAGAAAAGAGCCTATCACATTTTGTCAGAATAACTGCAAGCCAACTAGTTAAACTCGTCTCAACTCTCCTATTTGTGTGCTTGGCAAGTATATTTGTTTTTGGTAGTGTGTAGACACCCAAAGGTCTTCTCATGGCTTGGCTTTTTAGATACTTATCTTACAAAGGTATAACTGCAGTGGACTGCTCATATGTCATCTAGGCAGGACTACATGAAGAAAGATGCTGAATTGGTTATTCCAATATCATATCAATCTACATATGAGAGTCTGAGGTCATGTATTTATAGGCTCTACTTAGTCCTCTGTAATCTTCTTCTGTCTGTGTACTTCCACTTTGTGGTTGGGGCTTTCAGTCCTTCCTGTAGCATCAGATTTACTTGGTCTTCAGGGCCAATCTTGACTTTGGCTGGAGAGATTTAGGAGCTCCAACAGAGTTCTCCGGTCCACTTCACACAATGGTAACTATTTTTATCTGGTTCTGACCTTATGTCCAGTCCTTACAAGTGGACTGCTGCCTGATTCAAAGACTATAAAGCTACAGGAAACAAGACAGTGTGTATTACTGCAAAGAAAGACAGACAACTAGATCAGTAGAATAGAACAGTGTCAAGAAATAGACCTACACAACTGATTTTTGACAAATGTGCCAAGCCAATTCGATGGGGGAAGGATAATCTTTATAATAAATGGTGCTGGAATGATTGAATAGTCATATGCAACAAAATTAACCCTGATCTGTCCTTCACACTATATACAAAAAAATAACTCAAAATGGATTGTACACCAAAATTAAAGAGCTAAGACTGTCCACAACAATAAACAAACAGACAAACAAAACAAAATTTTTACAAGAGAACATAGGAGAATTTCTTAGTAACCTTGGGTTGCCAAGACTTATTAAATAAGACACAAAAAGCCCAAATAATAAAAGAAAGAAATCAATAAATTAGACTTCATTAAGCATAAAACATTTTGCTTTTCAAAAGACACTGTTAAGGAAAAAAAAAAAAAAAAAGGCAGGCCATAGGCTGGAAGAAGATATTTGCAAAGCATAGACCTGATAAGGACTTGCATCTAGAATTTGTAAAGAATTCTTATAACTCAATAATAAAAAGACCAACAACCCAATGAAAAATGAACAAAACACTAAATGTAGGACTATTTCTATGAAGCAGCTATTGCCTTGATAGTTAAGAGGTTTTGCCACTCTCCGATCAGCTGTTTTCCAGTCATGTAGATACAGCCATATTTGGAGACCACCTCTACTCAAAAGTCACTCCAGTAGCATCTACATTTCTTTTGGGCGTGTCTTCTATCCTTTCTGTCAAACTTCTTTGAATATAAAGGATTTTACTCAAGCCAACTCTCACAAATGGAAGTTTGTGCTATTACCCGCTGGAAAGAAATGCCTTAACCTTTCATTTAACAGCTTATCCAGAATTGTTGATAACTTTTATTCAGATTCCATTTCAAAGGACCTGTGACTGTATATGACAAACCCGCAGCTAACATCACACTCAACAGTGAAAAGCTGAAAGCTTTGTTTCTAAGATCAGGAGCAAAGCAAGTATGCCCATTCTCATCACTTTATTCAACATAGTATTGGAAATCTTAGCCTTAGCAAGTAGGCAAGAAAAAGAAATAAAAGGCAACCAAATTGGAAAGGAGGAAGTAAAACTGTCACTATTTGCAAATGACATAATATTATATTTAGAAAACCCTAAAGACTCCATGAAAAAACTATTAGAAGTAGTGAATGAATTCAAGAAAGTTGCAGGATACAAAATTAATATACAGAAATCAGTTGAATTTCAATTCACTAACAAGGAGCTATCAGAAAGAGAAATAAAGAAAATAATCCCATTTACAGTTGCATCAAAAAGAATAAAATACCTAGGAATAAATTTAACCAAGGAGGTGAAAGACCTGTACTCTGAAAACTATAAGGCATGGACCAAAGAAATTGAAAAATGACACAAATAAATGGAAAGGTATACCATGCTATGGATTAGAGGAATCGATATTGTTAAAATGTCCATATTACCCAAAGCAATCTACAGATTCAATACAATCTCCATCAAAATACCAATAACATTTTTCACAGAACTAGAACAAAGAATCCTAAAATTTGTGTGGAACCACAAAAGACCCTAAATAGCCAAAGCAATCTTGAGAAAGAAGAACAAAGCTGGAGACATCACGCTCCCTGATTTCAAACTATACTACAAAGCTATGGTAATCAAAACATTATGATACTTGCACAAAAACAGACACATAGATTAATGGAATAGGATAGAGAGCCTAGAAATAAACCCATGCATATAAGGCCAATTAATCTATGACAAAGAAAGCAAGAATATTCAATGGAGAAGAGACAGCCTCTTCAATAAATGCAGTTGGGAAAACTGGACAGCCACATGCAAAATAATGAAACTAGACCACTATCTTACACCATATGCAGAAATAAAGTCAAAGTGGACTAAAGACTTGAATGTAAGGCTTGAAACCATAAAACTCCTAGAAGAAAACATAGGCAGTCAGCTCTTTGACATCAAGTCTTAGCTACATTTTTTTGGACCAGTCTCCTCAGGCAAGGGCAACAAAAGCAAAAATAAACCAATGGGCTTATATCAAGCTAAAAAGCTTTTGCACAGCAAAGGAAACCATCAACAAAATGAAAAGGCAACCTACTGAATGGGAGAAGATATTTACAAATCATACATCCAATAAGGTCTGTATGGAGGTTCCTCAACAAATTGAAAATAGAACTACTACCATATAGTCCAGCAACTCCACTTCTGGGTATTTATCTGAAGAAAAGGAAAACACTAATTCGAAGAGATATGTATACCCCATATTCATTGCAGCATTATTAACAATAACCAAGATATGGAAACAACTTAACTGTACATCGATAGTGGATAAAGATGTGATATATATATATGTATATATATTACTCAGCCATAAAATAGAGTAAATCTTGCCATTTGCAACAACATGGATGAACCTAGAGGGTATTATGTTAAGTGAAATGAGTCAGACAGAGAAAGACAAATACTCTATGATTTCACTTATATATGGAATCTAAAAAAACAAACAAATGAACAAACAAAACAAAACAGAAACAGACTCATAGATACAGGAAACAAACTGGTGGTTACCAGAGGGGGTGGGTAGGGGTGGGGGACGTGGGCAAAACAGGTGAAAAGGATTAAGAGATATAAACTTCCAGTTATAAAATAAGTCAGTCATGGGGATGTAATGTACAGCATAGGGATTACAGTCCATAATATTGTAATAACTTTGTATGGTGATAGATGGTAACTACACATCATGGTGATCATTTCATAATGTATATAAATATTGAATCACCATGATTACACCTGAAACTAATAGGATATTGTATGTCAATTATGCTTCAATTTAAAAAAAAAAACCTTTGACCTATGGGCCTGATTTCCCCAATAGGAATTATATTTCTGGTGGAACAATTATCAAAATTTACCAAGGAATTTTGCCTTTCATCCATCTAGAAAAATGTGTTGTACTTAAGCCCTTGAGGAGCAGAATTAAAGTTAAAGGAGGTGTGCTGTAAAAGCCATTGGCCAATAAAAAGAAGATGAAATATGAAGCCAATGTTGACTTCTTAAAAATGTCATCTTTAATGGAGAACGTTAATGGAATAAAAAAGCCTTGTTTTATCCATTTGTCCTCAGTGCATTTTTCTACAGGGATATCGTCATTCCCCTTTGGGAAGTTCTACATAGAAGTTACGAGAAATGATACGTCCCTTCAGTTTTCCTGACTTTGCGTGACCAAACTGATTTCACTTTTCCTCAGTTTGGTATTTATTTACAAAAGCTTGCCCATTTACTGAAAACGTGAATGACTTGGATGCAAACTTGGAGAACTAGAAAACATGATTTAGCAGCAGTGAACCTGTCAACACATGGAAATGAGGTTTATGGTCATGCAAATGTCCATTTTACTTCACTTGAGTCAAATGCAGCAAATGGTGAACTGATTAGATGTAAGTAAACTGGCTTTCACTCCTATAGACAGTGAACCAATTATTTCTTAGAGAAGGGTTTATTTATTTTTACTTTAGGGCAAGGGTCTGTAACTCCTTGGAACACTTCTGAATGGTCCTCCAAATCAGACTAGATGAAATTGGCAATTCACAGATAGTTACCTTGATGTGTAAATGGTAGGGTTTTTCTTTAGGCTCATTTACATCGTTGAGAAAGGAGCTTGGGAATCCATTGTGCAAGGATGAGATTAAAAGAGGATCTGCCTGTTAATTCTGTGTATGAGGAAAATTTATAAAACAACAACAAACCCCCAAACCATTCTTTAGTGGTCTGTTTATCACCAGCCATAGACTATCTTTCGTACAGTTTGAATGCCTGATTTATATTTGGTAGCCAGCTCTTTATTTTAATATTCTTGATGTCTATTACTTATGCCTCATTTTTGTCTTGAATTTAATACCTGAAGGATTCAAGGTTATTTAAAGGATTCGAAACCTCTAACAATTCCCCAAAGCTTTAATCTCTGAAACAGAGAAACTTCCTGATTAGAAAAACAGGCGCCCGCTTTGGCCCCTTCAAACACTGAACTATGAGTGATATTGTCCAACATTTTTTGTGGTTTTTCTCTGTGTATATTGGATAAATTTTGGAAGGGTAGGGCTTAAAATTTCATTTTAGATTTTTAAAAAATTATGTAATAGGATTCTTCCATAAGCCTTACTTTATTTAGATATACACATGTGGGTTCTGTAATTCTAAGTCTTTAGAATATAAACTACATGTTGAAAATTGTGTATATTTATTTTTGATGTTTACATACTAGGTACATGCTAGAAAATGTCTCAGAATGTGGCTAAAATGGATTTTACTGTAAACTGGGATATGGCTAATTTGCCATGGCATGTGTAGAGTGCCTGGCTTCAGAAACACCCATGTTCCTGGTGTGGCCATATAAAGATGGTTACTGATGTGGCACACATTTTAGTCCAAGTTACATTTGAACATCCTGTGTCAACCAGTCCAAGGCGTAGAAATAAGCAAAGGCAGTATTTCTTTCTGTAGTATCAGAATTGATATCGAAATATAATATTTTGACTAAATCAGCGCTTCCATATGTGTAGTGGTATAATCAGCCATGATCCAGGCTACGGTTAAGTGTCCTTATAAACAAACCATGGTTGATCAATTTGCCTGAAAGTTGTGGTTTCTATGTGCCTGAAATAGTTCTGTTTCCGTGGATTCAGACATGTCAACATTTCCCATGGTCTTGGGGGAGTGACGGAGTCCACTTTCAAAACTTGGAGTCTTGGAACATGAACACTGGGGGAGACCTAAGTGCCCATTAGACTAACTCACTCATTTTATAGATGCAGAAACTGCATACTCAGAGGGTAAATGACTTATAAAACCTGGCATCTCAAAGCCTTGACCAAAACTAGGATCATTTGACCCAGGTCGTTGCTGCAGCCAGCAGAACTATTACTATATCTGGAATCCTCTACTCTTTACAAAGCACTTTCTGTCACCCGAACTCGGCACTGTTGGTGCTCCCAACTTTGATCGTTTTGTGCATAGGACCAGAATTATTTTTGTGTGAAGCTGTGTGTGTAATCCTTATTTTGTTCAAAATACTGCAAGCATTTTACAGGAAAAAACCCTTTGTTTATGTGTTGACCCCTGAGTTCATGATCATTTGGAAATTTCCCTTTTGGTTTCCTGTAGAAACTGGAACTATAGGTGCTATATAGAGAAACCGATAGTTTCACGATGTTTGCTAAAGACAGATTTTTATGTCTGGTTAGAAATAAACTTTAAGAAGTTGCAAATGCATCAGGTTCCTGTGAGTCACAGTAATTTATGAACATGTCAAATTGCAACATTATTTTATAAACAGTAAGGATGCACATACACACACATAGTTGGTATTATGGTAAAGACAAGTGAGAACTACAAAGCCTAGACAATGACTATCTAATAGATGTATCAATTTGAAAAAAATAATAAATCTAGTGAACAAGACAATTTTTATATAAAAAGATTAAATTATCAATATAGAGTACTCTGGGAATTACTTACATGAAGGGTAGACTGTCATTTTATATATTGTAGAATCAGATGTAGTTAGAAAAAGAGACTAAATTGACATTATAAAAATGGAAATGAGAAAGATCCCATTCATAATAATGTGGGAAAAAAGCCATGAAAGACTTAGGAATGAATTTAATGAGAAAGACTCTATGAAGAGAACTATAAAATTATATTGAAAGATATAAAACAAAATCCAAATAAATGGAAAGACAGATCATGTTCTGGATAGGAAGACTTAATATCATAAAAATGTCACTCCTTTTGAAATTAACGTATAAACTTAATGCAGTTTCGATCAGAATTCATTTTTTTTTCCTCTTTTGGAACGCATAAGTGATTCTAAAGTGTCTATGGAAGAATCAACATATGACAATGACAAGAAATTTTCAAAATGGAGCAATGGCAAAGAAGCTTGCCCTGCTAGAGATGAAAACCTAATACAAAGCTACTTTAAGCAAAACAGTATAGTACTGTCCTGCAATAAACAAGCAATTCTATAGAACAAATAGAGATCACTTAACGTATAATTAAAGATAACATTGTAAGTTAGTGAATAAATTATGTATTTTTCAATTAATGAAATTGGAAGTACTGGCTGTACTTTTGAAAGAGATCAAAATTTTGTTCATACTTCATTATATAACAAGTTACAGATGAATGAAAAATCTGAATGCTAAAAAATAAGGCCACAACAGTCCTGGAAGACACTACAAGAGAATATTTGTGTAATCACCATGTGGTGATGGTTTTTTTTAAGCAAGACCAAACCGTAAAAATATAAAGAAAAAAATGACATATTTGATTTCGTGGAATTTAAAAACATATGTGAGGCAAAGACTCCATGTAATGGACATTTTAAATGTTTACTGGCTGGCCAGAAACTTTTGAATGTCATTCAGATGTTTGGAGAATTATCCCCCTTATAAATTCTGCCTTCCTAAGATAGAAGCCAGAAATTGACTTTCCCAGGATCCCTTGCAGCTAGTGTTGAGACTTTGGCCTCGTGATTAAGACGCACCCATTGTAAATTCAGATTTGGAAAAGCGTGATGTGAAGAAGGAGGTGCCTCATGGAAATAATTATGTTGAGAACAACAGAGAAACATTCAGCTATTGGAATAAGCAATGGCAGTGACATTGTGCACTCTGGGGGTTGGGAGAGAACACAAGATCCAATGGAACAATGCAGCAGCTTAATTTGGACATTTTTCCTAGCTTTGTAGCCTCAGAGATCAGCAATTTGTTTCTCCTTAGAACTTCTGTGATCTGTGTAACACCCTTTAATAAATTCCTTTTTTCTTTTTTTTTAATTTTTTGTTTATTGCAGTAACATTGGTTTATAACATTGTATAAATTTCAGGTGTACATCATTATAATTCTATTTCTGCATAGATTACATCATGTTCACCACCCAAATATTAACTAGAACCCATCACCACACACTTGTGCCGAATTATCACTTTCACCCTCCTCCCTCCCCCCTTCCTCTCTGGTAACCACCAATCCAATCTCTGTCTCTATGTGTTTGTTTATTGTTGTTATTATCTACTACTTAATGAGGGAAATCATACGGTATTGGACCTTCTCCCTCTGACTTATTTCACTTTGCATTATACCCTCAATGTCCATCCATGTTGTCACAAATGTCTGGATTACATCATTTCTTATGGCTGAGTAGTGTTCCATCGTGTATATATACCACATCTTCTTTATCCATTCGTCCCTTGATGGGCACTTAGTTTGCTTCCAAGTCTTGGCTATTGTGAATAAGGCTGCGATGAACACAGGGGTGCATGTATCTTTACGCATTGGTGTTTTCACGTTCTTTGGATAAATACCCAGCAGTGGAATAGCTGGATCATATGGTAGTTCTATCCTTAATTTTTTGAGGAATCTCCGTACTGTTTTCCATAGTGGCTGCACCAGTTTGCACTCCCACCAGCAGTGTATGAGGGTTCCCTTCTCTCCACATCCTCTCCAACACATGTTGTTTCCTGTCTTGTTAGTTATAGCCATTCTGACGGGCGTGAGGTGATATCTCATGGTAGTTTTGATTTGCATTTCCCTGATAGTTAATGATTTTGAACATATTTTCATGTGCCTGTTGCCCATCTGTACAACTTCTTTGAAGAAATGTCTGTACAGGTCTTTTGCCTATTTTTTAATTGGGTTGTTGGTTTTTTTGTTGTTGAGATGCAAGAGTTCTTTATATATTTCGGAGATTAACCCATTATCGAATGTATGGTTTGCAAATATCTTCTCCCAATTGTTAGGTTGTCTTTTTGTTTTGTTGATGGTTTCCTTTGCTGTGCAGAAGATTTTTAGTTTAATATAGTCCCATTTCTTTATTTTTTCTATTGTTTCTCTTGCCTGGTCAGACATGGTGCTTGAAAAGATGTTGCTAAGACCAATGTCGAAGAGCATACTGCCTATGTTTTCTTCTAGAAGTTTCATAGTTTCAGGTCTTACATTCAAGTCTTTAATCCATTTGGAGTTAATTTTTGTGTATGGTGTAAGGTAAGGGTCTACTTTCATTTTTTTGCGTATGGCTATCCAGTTTTCCCAAAACCATTTGTTGAAGAGACTTTCTTTTCTCCATTGTATTTTCTTGGCTCCTTTGTCAAAGATTAGCTGTCCATAGATGTGTGGGTTTATTTCTGGGCTTTCAATTCTATTCCATTGATCCGTGTGTCTGTTTTTGTGCCAGTACCATGCTGTTTTGGTTACTATAGCTTTGTAGTATATTTTGAAATCAGGGAGTGTGATACCTCCAGATTTGTTCTTTTTTCTCAGGATTCCTTTAGCTATTCGGGGTCTTTTGTTGTTTCATATAAATTTTAGGATTCTTTGTTCTATTTCTGTGAAAAATGCTGTTGGAACTTTGATAAGGATTGCATTGAATCTATAGATTGCTTTAGGAACTATGGACATCTTAACTATGTTAATTCTTCCAATCCAAGAGCACGGAATATCTTTCCATTTCTTTGAGTCTTCTTCAATTTCTTTCAGCAATGTTTTATAGTTTATGGTGTACAGATCTTTCACTTCTTTGATTAAGTTTATTCTTAGGTATTTTATTCTTTTTGTTGCAATTGTAAATGGGATTGTATTCTTAATTTCTCTTTCTGCTACTTCGTTGTTAGTGTATAGAAATGCAACTGATTTTTGTATGTTGATTTTGTATCCTGCAACTTTACCGTATTCGTTTATTACTTCTAAAAGTTTTTTGGTGGATTATTTAGGGTTTTCTATATATGAAATCATTTCATCTGTTAGTAGTGAGAGTTTCACTTATTCCTTTCCAATTTGGATCCCTTTTATTTGTTTTTCTTGCCTGATTGCTCAGGCTAGGACTTAAGTACTATGTTATATAGGAGTGGTGACAGTGGGCATCCTTGTCTGGTTCCTGTTCTTAGAGAGATAGCTTTCAGTCTTTCAGCATTGAGGATGATATTAGCTGTGGGTTTCTCATATATGGCCTTTATTATGTTGAGGTACTTTCCTTCTATACCCATTTTATTCAGAGTTTTTATCATAAAAGGATGCTATATCTTGTCAAATGCTTTCTCTGCATCTATTGAGATAATCATGTGATTTTTATCCTTCATTTTATTAATGTGGTGTATTACGTTGATTAATTTGCGAATGTTGAACCATCTCTGCATACCTGGAATAAATACCACTTGATCATGGTGTATAATCTTTTTAACGTATTGTTGTATGCGATTTTCTAGTATTTTGTTGAGGATTTTTGCATCGATGTTCATCAGTGATATTGGCCTGTAATTTTCTTTTTTTCTGTTGTCCTTGTCTGATTTTGGTATCAGGGTAATGTCGGCTTCACAGAATGAGTTAGGGAGCGTTCCCCGCTCCTCAATTTTTGGGAAGAGTTTGAGAAGGATAGGTATTAAGTCTTCTTCGAATGTTTGGTAGAATTCACCAGGGAAGCCGTCTGGTCCTGGACTTTTATTTTGGGCGAGGTTTTTGATTACTGTTTCGATCTCCTTACTCGTGATTGACGTATTCAAATTCTCTACTTCTTCTTGATCCAGTTTTGGAAGGTTGTATAATTCTAAGAATTTATCCATTTCTTCCAGATTGTGGAATTGCTTGGCATATAGCTTTTCATAGTATTCACTTATAACCTTTTGTATTTCCGAGGTGTCCGTTGTAATTTCTCCTCTTTCATTTCTGATTTTACTTATTTGTGCCTTCTCTCTTCTTTTCTTGGTGAGCCTAGCTAAAGGTTTGTCAATTTTGTTTATCTTTTCAAAGAAACAGCTCTTGGTTTTATTGATTTTTTCTATTGATTTTTAAGTCTCTATTTCATTTATTTCTGCTCTGATTTTTATTATTTCCCTTCTTCTACTGACTTTGGGCTTTGTTTGTTCTTCTTTTTCCAGTTCCTTTAGGTGCATTGTTAGATTGTTTATTTGAGATTTTTCTTGTTTGTTGAGATAGGCCTGTATTGCTATAAACTTCCCTCTTAGAACCGTTTTTGCTGTATCCCATAAATTCTGACATGTTGTATTTTCATTTTCATTTGTCTCCAGGTATTTTTTGATTTTTCCTTTGATTTCTTTGTTGACCCAATCTTTGTTCAGTAGCATTTTGTTAAATCTCCACGTATTTGAGGCTTCTCTGGTTTTCTTCCTATAGTTGATTTCTCGTTTCATACTGTTGTGGTCAGAAAAGATGCTTGGTGTTATTTCAATCTTCTTAAATTTATGGAGATTTGTTTTGTGGCCTAATATGTGATCAATCCTGGAGAATGTTCCGTGTGCCTTTGAAAAGAACGTGTATTCTTCGGTTCTTGGATGGAATACTCTGTATATATCTACTAGGTCCATCTGTTCTAGTGTGTCATTTAAGGCCGATGTTTCCTTATTGGATCTTCTGTTTGGATGATCTATCCGTTGGTGTAAGTGGAGTGTCAACGTCCTCTACTATTATTGTGTTACTATCTATTTCTCTTTTTATGTCTGTTAATATATGCTTTATATATTTAGGTGTACCTACATTGTGTGCGTAGATATTTACAAGTGTTATATCCTCTTGTGGGATTGTTCCCTTGATCATTATGTAATGCCCTTCTTTGTCTCTTTTTACAGTTTTTGTTTTAAAGTCTATTTTGTCTGATATGAGTATTGCTACCCCAGCTTTCTTTTCGTTGCCATTTGTGTGGAGTATCTTTTTCCATCCCTTCACTTTCAGTTTGTGAGTGTCTTTAGGTCTGAAGTGTGTCTCTTGTATGCAGCATATATATGGGTCTTGTTGTTTTATCTAATCAGCCACCCTATGCCTTTTAATTGGAACATTATTCCATTAACGTTTAAATCAGGTATTGATAAGTATGTTCTTACTGCCACTTTTTAACTTTTTTTTTTCTCGGTGTTTTAGTAGTCCTTCTCTGTTCCTTTCTCCTTCTATACAGAATTGATGGTCTCTTTAGTTTGACCTCTGTCTGAAAGCTCTACTCTTTATCTCTCCTCCTCCCTCATTTTATGTTTTTGATATCATATCTAACCTCTTTTTTGTGCATTTGTATCCATTACCATCTTATCATGGAAATAGATAATTTTTCCCATTTGCGGTCTTCTTTTTTCCCCTTAAATCAGTCCCTTTAACATTTCTTGTAGCACTGGTTTCTTATTGACAAACTCCTTTAATTTTTGCTTGTCTGGGAAATTTTTGATCTCTCCTTACATTTTGAATGATAACCTTGCTGGGTAGAGTATTCTTGGCTGTAAGTTTTTTCCTTTTACCACTTTAAATATATCGTGCCACTCTCTTCTAGCCTGTAAGGTTTCTGCTGAGAAGTCAGCTGATAGCCTTATGGGGTTTCCTTTTTATGTAACTTGTCTTTCCCTTGCGACTTTTATGATTCTCTCTTTATCTTTAATTCTGGACATTTTGATTATGATGTGTCTTGGTGTGGGCCTCTTTGGGTTTATCTTTTTTGGGGCTCTCTGTGCTTCCTGGACCTGGATGTCTCTTTCCTTCCTTAGGTTAGGGAAGTGTTCATCTATTATTTCTTGAAATAGATTCTCTGCCCCTTTGTCTCGCTCTTCTCCTTCCAGGACACCTATAACAGGGATGTTAGTGCGCCTTATGTTGTCCCAGGGGTCCCTTTGACTGTCCTCACTCTTTTTAATTCTTTTCTCTTTTACCTGTTCAGCTTGGGTAATTTTTTCTAGTCTTTCATCCCGCTCGCTGATCCATTCTTCTGTATCCTCTACTCTGCTTTTGGGTCCCTCTAGTGAATTTTTCATTTCCAGTATTGTATTCTTCATTTCTGATTGGTTCTTTTTTATATCTTCCATTCCTTTGTTGTCATTCTCACTGAGTTCGTCTATTCTTCTCCCCAGATCAGTAAGCATCCTTAACACTCTTAGTTTGAACTCTCTGTCGGGTAGGTTGCTCATTTCTGTTTCACTTAGTTCCTTTTCTGGGGTTTTGTCCTGTTCCCTTACTTGGAATGTATTCCTTTGCCTGCTCATTTTGCCTTTTTCCCTGTGCTTGTGTCTACGTATTAGGTAGGTCAGCTACGTCTCCTGCTCTTGGTTAGGTGACCTTGTGTAAGTGATGCCTTAGGAGGTCTGCAGTGTGCTTCCCTCAGTTCTCAATGTTCTAGGGGTGACCCCTATGTGGGCTACATGTACCCTTCTGTTGTGGCCTGTTTGCTCTCTCTGTAGGCGCCCAGGGAGGCCGAGTTATGCTCCTGGCCAGCTGTTGTAATGCTCAGCTGCTTGTAGTTGTTGTGGGCCCTTCAGTCTCTTTATCAGGTGTGGGGAGCCCCAACACAGTTGGCTGCAAGTTCTAATACCACATTTGTGTTGCAGTATTTCTTTTAAGTGAGTAGGCCCCCAGCGTGGCAGGTTGTTAGGCTCAGGGGCTTACAATTGCTATAAGCCTCCAGCCTTTAGGTCTCTTGTCAGCTCTCTGAGGTTACAGCTGGGTGGGGCTGGCTTCATGCATGGGAGCACCCAATTGTTTCAGGCTTTGGAAGGTGGGGAAAACCCCCTATGTGGGTTTTTGAGAAGCACAAGTCTTCTGCAGCTGAGAAGCCCCACCACCCACAGATCCACACACACAGTCAACACAGTCCTGCCCTGTGTGCATGCCCCGGCCTCCTGAAGTGGACCCAGTCTCTTCATGGTGGGAGCCCCACACACTCCACCACCGCCCCACACTCTCCACCCACCTCTTGTGCAAGCCCTGCCCCACTGAAGTGGGCTCAGTTGCCAGGCTGCAGAGAATCCAGTCACCAATCTATGCAGGCCCACAAGTTGCCTGAGGGCTTGTTGTTGGGTGGGGCCAGTCTCTAGGGTGGGCTGCCTGCCCTGACTGAGCTGGATTTAATCGGTGCTCTAGTGGGTGGGGCAGCCCTGGGCTACCAGGCCCCAGGGAGAACTCCAATGGCATCTGTGTCAGCAGGCCCACACCAGGCCACAACAATGGCCGCCGCCAATGTCCCAGTCCCTGGAGACGTCTCACCTCTCACTGCAATGCATTCAGACCCTATCAGGTGAGTCTCTTTTCACCCAAGCACTGTGCACCTTTCTTTCTGGTGATTTTTGGTTGCTTTCTGAAATGGAGGAGTTTGCGCGCGGGCGCTTTAAGAGCCGGTTTTAATCTCTTTGTGAACCAGCTTTTCTGGGGTGACTCCCCAATGTTTTAGTAGCAGGCAAAGTCAGATATTATGCCACTCGTATCTACTTTGCTGGGTCCACAAAATGCCCCCAGTGGGGCGCTCCCCGCCTCAGGGCCCCACTCCTCCAGGGAAGCTGCATACCTGTGGGCTGCTCCCGGCGACCGTGAGGCTGGCAGCTTGTGAAGGCAGCATTTTTTCTCTCCAGAAGGGAGTTTCTGCCTCTTCCACCTCAATTAGGATTGCCCTTTGTTGCAGGAATTCCTCTTATCCAGCTTTCAATTCTGTCTCAGGGGTAATTTTTCCACGAGTAGTTGTAAATTGGCTGTGTCCACGGGAGGAGGTGAGTTCAGAGTCTGCTTACACCGCCATCTTGACTTCTCTCTGATTCCTTTTTTTCTTAAACTAGTAGGTATAAGTTGTGTTTGGAACTAAGAATTTTGACTGAGTCACCCCCATAAATGATCAAAGGGAAAATGACAGACTTGGAGGAGATAATTACAATCCAAATAACAAAGAGTCAAAAAAACTAAAGAGGAAAAAATATGCAAATGATGTAAATAGGCAATCCACTGAAGGAAAAAATGCAAATAAAAAGCTACATGATCTCCTGGATAATTAGGGAAACAATAATGAAATCACAAGTTTCAACCGTCAAATTTGTTAAAACTGAAAATATGGTTAGAATTCAGGGCTTGTAAGAATGTAGGAAAATAACTACTCTTATACCCTGTTGGTGGGAATGTACAGGCCTTGAGGCCTGACAGTACCTCATACAATTAAAATTTGGGCACTCATTGATCTATCAGTTGCATTAACAGAGATTTATCCAAAAACGAAAACAAGAAATTCGATTTTTAAGATATACAAGCACAAACACACATAAATACAAACAAGGATGTTTATCACAGCTTTCTTTGGAATAGGAACCATCTGGAAACAACTGAAATGACCATCAGAAGGAGAATGATGGTGTAAGGAGGGTTCTATCCATAATTGTACAATGCTGTTGAAGTGAGTCTATCTGAATCAGCTGGGAAGGATGTTCTTGATATGTTATTAAATGAAATGTCAAATTACAATGTTATCCCAATATAAAAGATTATATATGTAAATATATTTTATAAGCAACGTTAATATTATAGAGGATACAGATGAAATTAATAGTGCTTATATTGTGGAGGAGATATTGGATGTGGGAGGGAGAAACTATAAACTTTACTTAAGATGTTTCTATATAGTCTGCATTTGACACAATTGCTTTTATAATCCAAATGACTATGAAAAGTGCGTCATAGTGAATTTAGTACCACCATCAGAGTTTCACCCAACAGCATGTTATTTGTAAAATGGAAAGGTCTGGTTATCCACTTTATGCTCCCTGCTGTAACTCCCTGAAGAATGAGCCACACTTCCATCGGCAAGAGTGTTTCCATTAGGCGGGGATTCTCAAACCTAGGCCAAGCTCTGGTAGAAACATTTTGATTCTTCCAGTCCCATCTCCTCTGTAGAGTAAATTTCCTACTCCAATCTTTTGCTTTCTCAGTTTTCACTTTTTCGCAAAGAAACTGAACAATTGTCACTACTACCAATCACGGAAGCAGATCAAAGTTTGGTGGAAAGGACTTGAATGCTGGGACTTGCAGGAGAGATATTTATTGGAAGCAAAAAAGGCATCTATTCAAACTTCCTTGTAGATTTCCTAAGGGATGTGCAGCCATCCAACTTATTTTTCCAAACTCCCATTAAATTATAAGAAGGCAAACAAATTTATTGTTCATGTAATGTTTATTACTGCCCACACATTAGTTTGAGATTATATTTATGACTCTGCTGAGTTGGGCTGTTAGACGATTTATGTACACTTGGTAGCGCGTGGAGGTCCTTCACATAATCTTCAGCGTACAGCACATTTATGCCCATTTTGCAGAATTTGAAGTATAGTCTAACAAGTTTTAAATGATTCTGGTTCCCTTTTCTTTAATTTTTCAGCATTACCTATGATGTATTGTTGCTTTGTCTAAGGTATTGAGAATCTTCTCTCACATCAAATTCCTTTCAAGCAGTTCAGCATTCTAGGCTGGAACAACTATAGTTTCTTGAAGCCACTAGACAGTCTATGTAATTTTTCCATACGTCTGACTGTTAGGAAGCCATCTTTTATGTTGAGAAAGTCATTCATTTTTTCTGCCTTTCATCCACTGGTCTTAGGATGACTCAAATATAATTTCAAATTACAAATGTTCATTGCCAGTATATAGAAATACAATTGATTTGTATGCATTGACTTGTATCCTGAGACATTGCTAAAATCACTTATCAGTTCTAGTAGCTTTTTTGTCAGTTCTTTGGGATTTTCTATGTCGATCATGTTATCTGCAAATAAAGGCAATTTTAGTTCTTTCTTTCTAATTTGTGTTTATTTTGTTTGTTTGCCTTGTCTTATTCTATTAGCTAGGACTCCTGTACAATACTGAACATGAGTGGTGACAATGTATATCTTTGGAAATATTAGAGGAAAAAAGCACTCAGTCTTTCACCATTAAGTATATTGTTAGTTGTAGGTTTTTTAATAGACATCCTTTATTAAGTTGAAGAAATGTCCCCTAGTTTGCTGAGTTTTCATTACGAATGGATGTTGGATTTTGTCATGCTTTTTTTACAACTATTAATCATCTATTGAGATCATCATATGGTTTTTATTTTTCAGTCTTTTGTATTAAATTTAGCAATTTTTGAATGCTGAACCAACTTTTCATTTCTGGGGGGAAAAAACACTTGTTCATGATGTATTATCTTTTTTACATATTGCTAGATTTAATTTGCTATTATTTTGTCAAGGATTTTTTTATCCATGTTCGTGAGGGATATTGGTCTGTCATTTTTCTCATCTTGAAATATCTTCATCTGATTTTGGCATCAGGATACTGCTGATCTAACATGTGTTGGGAAGTATTCTTTTATACTGTTTTTCCTGGAAGAACTTATGTGGAGTTAGTATTATTTATTTTTTTAAATGGTTGGTAGACTTCATTTGTGAAGCATTCTGGACTTGCAGTTTTCTTTGTGGAAATAGCTTTTAACTGTGAATTCAGTTTAATGAGTAAATGGCTATTTAGGTTATTTTTTTCTTGAATGAAATTGGTAATTCATGTCTCTCAAAGAATTTGTCCATTTCATCTATTTTATTCAAATTATTGGCCCAAAGATTTGCAAAATATTATCTTATTATTCTTTGAAGTCTGTATGATCTGTAGTGATGTGTCGTCTTTCATTCCTGATATTGGTGATGCTTTGATTATCTCTCCTTCTCCCTCTCTCTGTTCCTTCCTCCCTCTCTGCATATCAGTTTGGCTAAAGGTTTAGCAGTTTTCTTACCTTTTCAGGACCAGATTTTGTTATTTTCTCTATTATTGTATTTTTCCATTTCAATTATACTGGTTTCTGTTCTCATTTTCATTATTCCTCCCTTTCTGCTTATTTGGGGTTTAATTTGCTTCTTTTTCTAGTAACTTAAGATGAATACTTAAATTATTGATTTAAGAGCTTTTTCTTTTCTGATATAAGCATTTGATGGTATAAACAACCCCTAATTACTGCTTTAGCTGCATTTCACAAGTTTGATGTATATTTTCATTTTCAATCAACTCCAAATATTTTTTGATTTTGCTTGTGACTTTTCCTGTGTTGAAGTATTTCCTTAATTATTTCTGTTTATAAATATATTAGGATTTTCCATATTTCTTTCAGATATTGATTTTTAATTTAATTCCAGTATCATTAAGAAATATATTTTGTATGATGTCAGTCATTTTTAAATTTGTTGAGATTTGTTTTATGACACAGAGTATGTTTTATGTTGGCAAAAGTTTCATGTGCACTTCAATAATATTTAGCTATTTTTGGATTGAATGTTCTTTAAATGTCAATTAGGTCAATTTGGTAAACAGTATTGTTCAAGTCTTCTGCATCCTCACAGGTTTTCTATATACTTGCTCTATCTATTATTGACAGGAGTCTCTATCTAAATTGTGAATCTCTTCATTTCTCTTCGCAGTCTATTGGTTTTTGTTTCATGTATTTTGAACCTCTGTTGTTATGTGTATACACACTTAAGATTGTTGTCCCTTCTTAATGAATTGACCCTTTGTAATTATAGAATGTCCCTGTATACCTCTGGTAATATTCCTTTATCTGAAATCTACTTTGCCTGATAATAATATAGCCGTTGAAGCTTTCTTTTGATTAGTATTTGCATCCATTTACTTTAATCTATCCATGTCTTTTTATTTAAAGTGGATTTCTTACATACATTATATAGTTGGATCTTGCTTTTAAAAATCCATTTATCTCTTCAGTCTATTTTTTCTAATTGAGATGTTCATACCATTTATATTTAATGTAATTGTTGATGTGATTGACTTTGTATCTACTATCTTACTAGTTGTTTTTTCATCTTGTTTGTTCTGTTTTCCTTTTCCTTTTTTCCTGCCTTCTTTTGTATTGCTTTGTTTATTTTTTTTTTATTTTTTATTTATTGCAGTAACATTAGTTTATAACATTGTATAAATTTCAGGTGTACATCATTATACTTCTATTTCTGCATAGATTACATCATGTTCACCACACAAATACTAATTACAATCCATCACCACACACGTGCCAAATTATCCCTTTCGCCCTCCTCCCTCCCCCCTTCCCCTCTGGTAACCACCAATCCAATCTCTGTCTCTATGTGTTTGTTTATTGTTGTTATTATCTACTACTTAATGAAGGAAATCATACGGTATTTGACCTTCTCCCTCTGACTTATGTCACTTTGCATAATACCCTTCATGTCCATCCATGTTGTCACAAATGGCTGGATTTCATCATTTCTTATGGCTGAGTAGTATTCCATCGTGTATGTATACCACATCTTCTTTATCCATTCATCCCTCAATGGGCACTTAGGTTGCTTCCAAGTCTTGGCTATTGTGAATAATGCTGCAATGAACACAGGGGTGCATGTATCTTTATGCATTGGTGTTTTATCCAAAGAACTTGAAAACACCAATGCTTTGTTGTTTTTATGATTCCATCTTATCTCTACTCTTGTTTTTCACTCACCTCTCTTTTTAAATTCTTTATTTGGGGGGTTATCTAGGGTTCACAGTATACATCATTAACTTGTTACAGTCTACCTTCAAATAATAGTATAGGATTTTACACAGAGTGTAAGAACCTTACAACAGTATACATCCATTTTCTCTCTTCCAACCTTTGTGCTGTTGTGGCCATGTATTTTACTTCTACATGTGTTATGAACCCTACAATCCATGTAACTTTGTTGCTTAAACATTCAATTAACTTTAGAAGTGATTAAAAATAAGAAAAATATCTTTAATATTCACCTTCACTTTCATCTTTTCTGGAATTCACTGTTACTTTTTAAAGATTCAAATCTTCATCTGGTATCATATTCCTTTTTTCTGGAGAGCTTCCTTTAACATTTTGTTGTTGTTTCTTTGGTCTTTGGTAATAAATTCTTTCAGCTTTTGTTTGTCTAATAAAGTGTTTATTGTGACTTCATTTTTGAAAGATGTTTTCACATAAGGTATAGGATTCTGAGTTGACAGTATTTTTGTTTGTTTTTCTTTAGTATTTAAAGATGTTACTTTATTGTCTTCTGGCTTGCATGGCATCTGACAAGAAGTTTGCTGTAATTCCTACCTTTATTCCTTAGTAAGTTAAAGTACTTTTCTCCTCTCAGCGGCATAAGGCTTATACTTTTAATAAAAGAAAGATTCAGGAAAACGAGGAATGTTTCATACCTGCCCCCAGCAGTAGCTGATCACTTCTGGCATACCAGCATCACTCCATTCTCCTTCTCTGCTCCCAATTTTTACCATGAACACCTGGTGGAAGCCAGTGAAAAAGTTTATTAATGAGTGAAACTCTCCCTGCCTTGTGGACCTTCAGCTATTGTAAATTGACAATAGTTCATATTTGGTCTTTAAGAATCTGTTAAATTTTTAATTGATTTCTTCTTACCTACTTGCGTGGTGGCCACCTCTTCCTCCCATGCTCTGCCAAAGGTAAAAGGATTCTCATCTCCTGTCTTTCCTTGGAATCCAGTTGAGGTTGCTTTATGAGCTCAAATCTCAGATGAGGATCACAATCTTCTGGCTTTTTCTCATTGCTACAGTGGGAACAACATTATCTTGTGACTTTCTGCATCCTAATTTGCTATGATTTTGAAGCTATTCACCATGCTAGATGCTCTTTTATGAACAAATTGCCATTTGTTTACAGCCCACTTAAATTACACTGAAATAAAAATAATTCTTCAGGTGAACAGAGTAGGGCATATCCACAGCTATATATTCGTCAGCGTCAATTCAACTTTTACTGTGCTGTGCATATCATTGAGTCGTAATGTGTTTAGTGTCAAAATATCTACCAAGTCATTTTCATATATCCTGCCATTCCTAAGCCATTTCTTCCCAACCCTGCACTTTTTTTTCTTTTTTTGTGAGGAAGATCAGCCCTGAGCTAACATCCACTCCAGTCCTCCTCTTTTTGCTGAGGAAGACTGGCCCTGGGCTAACGTCTGTGCCTATCTTCCTCCACTTTATATCGGACGTCACCACAGCATGGCCTGACAAGCGGTGCATCAGTGTGTGCCCAGGATCTGAACCTGGGCCGCCAGCAGCAGAGCGCGTGCACTTAACCGCTACGCCACGGGCCCTGCCCCAACCCTTCACTTTGAACTGATTTTTTGATCCTTTGAGCAAAGTTTTACAAATTGATACATTCAACTTGATAAAATACACTTAATCTTGTTTTTGTTCTTCATTGTTCTTGGTCATAAGATTGAGTACATGATAGTTCTGAGTTACTTTTTCAGTAGGCCACATATACTATCTACTATATTTACAAATATATTTTTTGTGTAACAACGTGTCTAAGAATAAAATGGAGTTAGTTGTACATAGTAAACCATAAGCCATGCTAGCTATTAATGATTACTGCTTCAACTTATAGCCACTTTATCACCATCCCTCAAGAATCCATAGTAATATCTATAGTTTGGAGAGTGCACTTGCTCATTTTTTGAAGCTCATAACATTTGTCCATTTATTGTCTTATTCTTCTGGCATCATTTCCATTTTCCACAGTTATTCGAATATTATGTTCGATGATTTCAGGTGCATGTTCTATTTATACTCTGGGACATTTTTAACCTGAGGCAGAAAACTGAAACTCGGATCATATAGCAGCTATTCTCAATGTTTCTTTATTCTTTTTTGGATTCATATACATTTACCTCTTTTCGTTCCACCATTTTTAAATGGTAGCTCATGTGCATTGTGAAGGAAAAATAAATAAATAAAGTGGGAGCTCTGTCTCTGTCATTACTTGTTATCTGTTGGCTCCAAGCAGAGCTTTTAGCCCTGCCTTCATCTTACTTGGTCACTTATTAATTTGACATTAAGCCTTTGATTTTAACCTCAGTAGTCTTTGACAAGTTACATTATGATCTTGTGTGTAGGATTACTCTGTGGTGAAAACTAGAGACTTCCTGTACTTTGTTCTAACTTCTTAACAAATGAAAGAGAAAGTTTATAGGGATATATGGACGGACCATAGTCAATTCTAGTCACTGGTTCATAATATTGGAAGCTTAGAAAATAAATGATAGTAAATACATACTAACATCAATCCTAGGCTAATATTCCACATTGACTAGTTGAAGCAGGCACTCTTTCAATTGGAGTGTGTTATTTTTTTTCCTTTTTATGGTTATAATGACTGCCAGTATGTTGATCAGTCAAACTTAATTTAAATCCATTTGTTTTGGACCAATTTTATCTGATGGAATCAAACAGCTTTACTGTCTGAAGCAGGTAGATAGTAGCAGAAAAGAAAAAACGTTAAATGCTAGTGAACTACCTGCAGGGCACTAGTTTCTAAAACTTGAACCTCTTATTCCTGGAAAAGAGGACTATACTTGATAAACCCAAGCAGAGTTTCCTGGAAGTTGGAGTAAGAATCAATTGTTGAGTGCAAATTTCATTTGGGTACCAGCTTAGTTCGTCTACGGAAGGTCAGTTTGTTTTCTGTTGACCATGTCTGTTTTTGACAGTCTCAACAGTGTACAAAACTCATCAACTACAAGAGCCAATTCTAACTTCTTGATGAGGCAGAAATGCCCTTCTCAATCTCGATTCTCTTTAAAGCCACATCCATGAATATGTTAACCTGCTCCCTATATCCCTGTCTTTCTACATGCTATCTGAAAAAGCCCATATTCCCCTTCTCTACCTGAACAACTCTTACTTTTTTCCTCAGGATTGTGTCAGAGATCTCCAGTTGCTTCCCAATATCTGTTCCCCCTGTTTCTTTGATGGTAGAACTCCTAAATTTAGGGTGTTTTTCTGGACACCTATTTTCCTGGAGTAAAGAATATTTCCTAGAAACTGGGTATAGCCAAGTGACTAAGTTGTGCCCAGTGGTAGATAAGTGGATATTGCGCATATGCCTTCTGGAAAATGTCATTAACGGAAGGGAACATTCCCATTTTTTCTTCCTTTCCTCCTTACTGTTCACTGTTGAGCAGCCATCTTGGACCATAAAGTGGAAAGTCATATTCAAAAGGTGTCAGTACAGTGAGATAGAAGGACCTAGGATCCCCATCTTCCCTGGCCTACTAACCTCCAAGCTTTTTATATTATTTAAAAAAACCCAACCTATCCAGTTTATTTTGTGACTTCTGCTATTTGCAACAGAACTCGTTTCTAAGTGATGCAAAGACCTAGGTCAAGAGTCATTCTTCAGCTGTGCCCTCAGCACCTTTTGTGCATCCTGCAATAATATTTCTTATCAAATGACATGTCTATGCGTCAGTTTGCTCGTCTTTAAAATAGGGATAGAAATGAAAGTGCCTCTATCAGAGGGTTGTTACCATGAGTAAATGAGATGATACATGCAAAATGCTTAGGACCATGTCTTACTTAGAGTGAGTGATCAATAAATATATAGACTTTATTGTTGTTATTGTTACCACTTCTATATCACACAGAAACTATTCAAAATCTGGATCTGTGTGCTCCCGATGTTCTAGCTCAGGGTTTGGCACATTAAGCAGATGCTAATGAAGTGCCTTCTGTCAATGAATTAAAAAAAAAAAAACGAAAGGAACTTGTCAAAAGCTTTGAAGGGTAGAATTTTTAAACACAATGTGGTAGCCAGGAAAATGCGATTCTTAGACCTCTTACTGAGGGGAGTGTAATTGACTGATGTGCTCTGATCCACCATTGCATTCACTCCAGGGCTGTGCTTCCCGTGGCTGCTTCCAGCCAATGATTGACCATGTCAGAGATACTAGGGTGAAAGACAGGACTGTCCTGACATGTGTCTTTGGCTCATGGACTCCCACTTGGCCCTGGCAAAACTTTCTTAGAACTACACTGCAGTCTCAGGCTCTTTCTACCTTTCCTCCTCCCATCTCTCCTCCACAGGTGTCAGCCTTGCATCTTGTTCTGACAGCTCTCCCAGTCTCCTCCAGCTCCTTTCACATTTTTCCTCACAGGTATTTTTCCCAGTAAATCACTTGCACATCTAATTCTATCAGAGTATGTTTCTTGAAGGACCCAGACTAACCCACACAATGATCATTATTAGCATCAATTTAGATTAAGGAAGGAGGCTTCTTTATATGAACTTAAATATTATAGTAAATTGTATTATTGTTTCAAAATATTTGCTGCCCCTTCTTGAGGAAGGACTGTACATCCCCTTGCATTGATGTCAGGCTTGGCCATGTCATTTCTTCTGCTAATGAAATGTGAGTGGAAGTGATGTGTTATTTTTGGTTGGAAACTTTAAGAGACATATTTGGTTTCCCTTGTTCTCTCTTCCCTCTGCCACAAAGATCACAATATATCCAGGTAGGGATGGTGCCATCAGATTATGGTCTGCCGTAGACATGTAGCATGAATGAGGGATAAGCTTGTGTTATATGTGTTGTTTGGCGTATTGTTTGTTACTGCAGCATAACCTTGCCTAAGTAGACTGATACATATGTTGAATTTTAATTCAACAGAGCAATCTCCTGTAACAGGAAATGTCTACATTAAGAGCTAAAAGCAGGACACTTCCATCTGAATCAGGCCAAGAACTTACGTTGAAGTTTCCTGCGAAAGTAAAAATAACTGATACAATCTCTAATTTTATCATTGACCACATGAATGAGTCTTTGTTCCATCTCTTTTATTTAAAATTAAAGGTCTTTCTCCATATTTTCACATTTGTTTTGTGTTTGGTGTTGGGTCACCTACTTGCTTCCTCTAAGATTTACTTCAATACAGCAGAGCCATCCCACTGGTGAGGAGACACAACACATAGCACAGAACTCTAGTTTGTTATCTACCCGGCCCACAGTCAAAGTACTGGAATAAACAACTCATTTGTAATTTCCAAAAAGTTCCCTACCCCGTATACTTATAGACCTGCCCCTTTTTGTCTAATCCTTTATCTGCTGCATAGCACTTTCCAAACTCTTCCTCCCACTTTACTCCAAGGTGGAGGTAAGTGGAAATGGGTAGCTTTGCCTTCTCCATTAGTTACTGTTTTACTTCATTTGCATAGATCTTTCATTATTATCATGATAAGGCGGGCCCAGTACCAAGGTAACTGAGAGTGTTACATGCTCCTTTCAATCTCCACTGTTATCTTTGCTCCATTTGAATAATTTAAATGTGTTCTCAGCTCACCCTACTTTTGTGGTGGAAAGAATGCAAAGTTTCTATAGTTCTCTCCTCTACATTTTGTCTGTTTTCTTGTATGGTTCTATGGTCTTCTACAACCATATGCTCTTTCCTAAACTCCTTAATTAAATCTCTTTAATTTCAACTAACCCTGATCCCATCTTCTCCAATATAATTAATTCCAATTAAATCAATAATGCCACACTCAGCAGTGAATATTTTTCCTGAAAGTTTTGCCTGTATTTTTTCAGTTAATCTTCTCTGCTATCTTAGAAGTACTACGTCAAATTAGAAATTGGTTTTTCTTTCTTTCTTTTTTTTGTGAGGAAGATTAGCCCTGAGCTAACACCTGTTGCCAGTCCTCCTCTTTTTTGCTGAGGAAGATTGGCCCTGTGCTAACATCCATGCCCATCTTCCTTCACTTTATGTGGGATGCCTGCCACACTGTGGCTTGATGAGTGGTGCGTAGGTCCGTGCCTGGGATCTGAACCTGCGAACCCCGGGCCACCGAAGCGCAGTACGTGAACTTAACCACTATGCCACTGGGCTGGCCCTGGTTTCTCTTTTTCAAAAAATAAATATCAGCTTGACCTAATGAATATTTCTAATTTTTAGGACTCGTGATTAAAAATTTCCTGACTCTGACTTTGCATTTGAGATGAAAGTGACTCCTCTCTGCCTCTGGATGATTCTTTTTAGGTTTAGTGACCAGCAAAGAGATGAGTGGTTGTGATCAATGGCCACGGCAGCTACAGGTGTAGCAAGGACCAAGAGTCCCAGAGTTATGTCAACTGTGGTACATTTTAGAGCTCAACAATGAATTGGAACCAAAAAAATATTTAGCTGATTTGGTTCATTCAACAATATGATGATCTAGCTTTGATTTCTAGGGTCATCTTGAAGGCTTGGACTGCTCAACTAATGGGATATGGACAGAGAGAAATATATAACTTTTTAAAGCATTTTGAGTGCCTTGGGTCAAAGAAACGTCTTATTAACAAAAGTCTCTTTTGCCATAAATGTTTATAGTGGATTTGAAAGTATCCCTGCTGGTAGGAGCTACTAATTCTTATCATGTTAGTTGCTATAAAAATTCTGTTAAATTTAGAATAAAAGCAACCTGAACTCATGCTATGACTAAACTCTGGGTTGTGTTGATGATAAGGACCTCTACTTTATGTTTTCTGCCTTTTAGGGAAAGAGAAAACCATGGTACTTAGTGCCTATGTCTTTATATATATTGCTTGACCATATAAGAATATAATGAAGAGGGATATTTTCAAGACATCTTAATGTCTCTAAGTGGATTTCTTCCAGGAACATTAGCAAGTAATGCCTTTAAACTACTTGAAAGAGGTATTATTTTAAAGAGCTTTAACTCCTTAAAATATCTTTCAAGTTTGTTTTATGTGCTTGAAACACCTTTGGCCAGTATTACATCTCTTTTTCCTCCTGTTTAAAATTAGATATATTAACAGTGTTTTCATTTAGTTTCTAAAGATTATTCTGTTTTCATAGAGTGATTTTATGCTGAAAATAATGTTCTAGGAGGTCTTTTAAAACCTGAAGTTGTAAATTCAAAAATGATTTTGTAATTTATTTTCCTAAATTTAATTCTTGTCAGTTGTCCACCTGTGCTTTTTCTATTTTGGAAAATGTTTTCGATTGCTATTTTTAGCCTCTTTTGAATGTTCCACCAGATTTTCCAGATGATCCGAAGTACAATTTGGGAGAGATGCTGAAAGGATAGAGAATGGAGTTTCCTTAGACCTTTAAAAGCCATTAAAGTTAGAGAAAAATGGTAAATAATCAGACTGACAGTAATACTCTCATCCTCATTGATGGCTAATAAGACTTTGGAAGTATAATCATCTATTAATCATTTACTTACCAGAATAAAGTTTTGGAGTGAGTCTTAGTGACTATACAATGGTTAGCACTGATCGTGAAACATAGAAACAAGTTTTTAAGCAGACATTATTCTTCAAAATGAATTTTTTTCTTTGGAATGGTCACATTATAAGAATGTGCACCGATTCCAACAATGTTACTACTACTTAAACACATTTGGGTCTCCTTGGAATTGTCTTCAGAGTCTATAAGCCACAGAAGAAAATTAATCTTGTACTTTTAGATATACCTCATTTTTAACCCAAAATAGTATCCTCAAACCTCATCACCTATTTTATTTATGTATCTTGGTTCTTCATTATTTTTTTGTAGTATTCAATAAACATATCTCTAAAGAACAGAGGTTTGCTGCCATTTATGTTTTAAATGTTTTAAACTTTGAAATTCCAAAAAGAAGATGTACAAAAACATGTGTGTGAATCAATGGTGGCATACTGGAAAAACCATGTAATTCCCTGAGCAAATGATCTTGCATGTGAGAACATGCGTTGGGATCCAAGTCTGGTGTGTTGGGGGAAATCAGTCACATTGCGTTGTAATGTTATAGAGGTGAAAAACTAAGTATAGGCTTAAACAGTCCTACAGATTAGTTCAAAACAGCTCCACTACTTACCAACTGTGTGATATCAAGTGTCTTTCTAAACTACCATTTCCTGAGCCTTGAAGTGGAATTATGAGAAGCAACCTTGCAGATTAGGGTAAGAACTTGTGGTGATCCATTGCAATGTCTATGGTCACTCCCAGCTCAATAAATGACACCACAAATGAGGCAAATGTTAGAATATTTGTATAGCTCATAGAATATTCTATTTAGCTTCTTGTTGCAATAGATATATTATCGGAAATCAACTCTTATATTATAGAAACAAATAGATATACGATGAGGTTTCTTGTAAAGTTTTTAAGAACAGACTCAACTATAGACTGCTTAAAAGTTTGTTGCAAGGAAATCAAGATTATTAAAGAAAAACACTGAAAACAATTATCGGGTTGAGAAAGGATCTTTAGAGATAGTTGAATTGTACATAGTAAATCCAGCCAGGTTGGGCCTGAGGTTTTGGTTGGAAAAGGAAGATCACACTATGAACTATCCCATCACTTGAGGGAAGAACTCCAGTCCACAAAGTTCATGATCATAATTCACACAGTTTGGAATTTCACTGTTTACCTTAAGAGTTTTTGGTTTTACCCAAAAAAGATAGGGAGGGGGCGATTATTAAATTTCAAAGCTATAATAGAACCCCTTCTCTCCTACCATTGAGGTAGAGTTTAGCCCAATCTCTCTTGACCACAAAAATGCAATTGGTAATTATCTCAGATAATTCTGATATTTTGCCATGTACGGGAGATTTTAGTGTTGCCATATGTTATCATCAAGAGTTAAGTTTCCTAGTTAACTGGAAGATTTTTGTTTGCTCTGCCAGTGTCACATCATTTTTTTCAAATAGATCATTAAGATTCTAGGACTGATCTCTAGAAGGACCCTAGAATTCACAGCACTGCATCCATGCCAGTTTTTAGTCTTGACTCTGTGAATGAACCTGAAGTCAATGGACTTTCCCCCAAGACCTCCTTGAACTGCAACAGGCTGGGTCAGATAGATTATCTGCATTTATTTTGGAACATAAAGTAAATCAGCAATCAGATGAATAATGTATCAGTTGCAGCGCCTGGAGTGGGATGTTAACTCCCTAAAAAAAGCAATTGAGTCAAAATATGCTTTATATTCAAAATGTTGAGTTTTATATTACTTATATATTAATTGAAAGTATTTTTGCTGTAGTTGAACTTTAAAAATCAGAATTTTTTTAATGATGTATATTTATATCCTCTGATTGTTAAAACATGTTATATATGCCAGGCTTTTCCTGCATTTAGGCATTATATGAAATAAATAATGGAAGGAATACAACTTATTATCTAGGAAACATTAACAGATGAAACAATCTCATATCATCTTGATTTTCTGGATATTGTGGTTCAAAGTGTTGGCCTGTGAAGGCCTGAGAAGTTTGTTTAATTGCTTCCGTTCACCCTTTCTATTAGTTTATAGAAGTACTCAAAAAAACTTTTTTACCTACCAAGTTGAAATCTAAGGTCTTGTTTTGTATGGATTGTCCATTTGGACACCGTATATCCATTTTGTGTAATTTGAAGGATTCTAAATGTATTTCGATGCTTTTTGTTGGACCCTTTATTTTATCATGTGAACGCTCACTCCCTGGTTTGGACTAGATTTTTTTGTCTTCAGACAGAAGTGTATGATTGTTGTGTTCCTTTATTATTTTTGATGCTTTTGGGTGATAGAACTTGGCCACTAGAATGGAGTCTAGAATGGTAGTGACATTATAAGACTGAGAACACAAGAGAGCACTAACTGAGGGAGGGCTATTGTAAGAATTTTCACTACTTCCAACTGGCTGTTTGTACTTTCCATAAATCCTGTATTCCATATTATTGATTATCGTTAAACTATATCACTCCAGCTTCCTGGATCTCCCCTCCTGATCTGGAATTAAATGGCTCCACTTAAGAAAGTATCTGTCTTTCTTAAGTTTTAACTGTATCTGTTGTTCTTTAATGCATGTCCAATAGAAGGATTCCTCTTCTTAAAACCCTTCACTGACTCCTCACCACTTACAACAAACTTTCCCAAACTATGTTCCACGTAGCAGTTATGTAGCATGTAAATATTACTCAAAAATCACTCTTTGTCCCAATGCTGGGTAAAACCAAAGTTGAGAACAGTTATTTTTTGCTGGATATTTTCTGGATGTAATAGTAGGAGTTGCGACCTCTGGAGAATGGATGATAGTATTTTTTTTACATAGAGCACCTTCTCAAACCAGTATTCCATGATACACACTTGGGGAAATGATGGGCTCTAAGACAAAGCTGTAATTCCTTTGCATGTCATACAAGGCTACTACCTAGCTTTTGAAATTTGCCATCTACCATTCTCCTCCTTTGTACAGTGCATATTAGCCATACTTACCATAGCCATACCAACCTACCTAACCTTTCCCCAAGACACCACCCCACTGATTGGCCACACGATGCTCCTCCCATGTTCCTGCATTATCTTTCTTTCCCCCAACCTCTAACCCAACTTCTGCTCATGCTTTAAGACATAGCTCAAGTGATCACTGCCTCTGAGAAGTCTTCTCTGACAATCCTAAACAGCACTCAGCACTCTGTATTCAGTGTTTCTTTAGCGCATGGAATATTCACTTACTGAATGTACAGGCTGTTTTGAGTCCTGCTCTCTATGTCAGGTGCTTATCTTGGTCCTTCTTTGCTTCCATGGTTCTCTTTTCTACCACAGTCTTAATATTTGTATTACTAGTTCGTACCAGAGTGGCCTGCACGGAGTAGGAAACCAGTGCACAATGGCTTAATGCACAGCTCTTGAATGTTGATAATGTGCTGTGCTGTGATCTTTGAGGTTGTGACCTTTACACTTTTAAGTGTGTAAATGTTTTTTACACAGTACCTTGTAGTGGAAGAACAGTAAATCAGGAGCTCTAAGGTCTCTCATTTCTCCAATTAATCTTGAACATGCTGTCTAACTTCACTGAGCTGCAGCTCGCTTATCCATAAAATAAGACTGATACAATCTCTGGGGTGCTTTCTAGCTCTAAAATTCTGTGAAATGTTCTTTAAGTAACAAGCTGGTTTTCAAGTGAACTAGGAAGACTTTGAGATAGTATTTTTCTTCCTCACTTTTCTGCTCTCATATCTGATTGGTCTAAAATCCTTTCTTGACCCCACTTTTTGATCCTTAAAATGCAGTATGACATTGATGCCAGGATTTTCACTAGACTCTGTAATTTGAGAAGCAGAGAATATGGTTATGTTTTTAGAAAACAACTGTACAGGTTTTTGGTTTTGTATTCTTTTAAATCTTACTCAAGCTTTTCAAAACGATAATTTTTTGGGTTCTTCATGTCTATCTCAGACAGTTTTACTGAAAATGTTTCTTATACAGATGGAAAAAACTCCCAGCTGGTAAATTGTTTCATCTTCTGTGATTTTCTGTGATTTGCCCTGCATGACCTCGTCTGTGTGTTGAGAAGCCTTCTTGCTTAAGGTTCCCATTACAGGAGCAGGACCAAAGGTCACCGTGCTGCAGGGCACTGCTCTTCATGAGGGAATGGCCAAGGAAAACATTGGTTTGAGCATTTGAAGCAGAAGATGAAACAAATGCTTTTTAGCTAAGAAAGAGCTCATGAACTAGCCCCCAAGAAAATATTCCATGTGATAAATCCTGACTGCAGGGGAAGCCACTTGTCATGAAGTATGCTACCTGGGAAAATCTCTGGTCTAGCACTCCACACCTGCCATTTTTAATTCTTTTATTACAAAGCCACACATTAAATACAGTCTTCACCTTTAAAAACAGCAGTTTATAATGCAGATGTTAAGTTTTTGTGGTGAAAATGAAAATACAAAAAACATCTTTCATGTTGGCTAAATTGTCATCATTTTTATCATCATCAATAGCAATAGGTAAGATTTATGGTTCATGTACCACATTCTTGTTTTTGAGGTAGAGAAGTAATTATGAAACATACTACCTTTTAGAAATTTCTGGAGAGGAGAGATATTGAATGTGTCAATAGAATTTTAAAAGGTGTGAGCTTTAATTCTTATCTGTTTCTCAATTAAATCTTTTTTTGTGGGAGGGGGGATTTTTTGTGTATGTGTGAGGAAGATTGGCCCTGAGCTCTGGAGCTTACAATCTGTTGCCAATCTTCCTCTTTTTGCTTGAGGAAGAGTGGCCCTGAGCTAGCACCTATGCCAATCTTCCTCTACTTTATATATGGGATGCCACCACAGCATGGCTTGATGAGCGGTACATAGGTCTGCACCCGGGATTGGAACCCATAAACTCTGGGCCACAGAAGCAGAATACGTGAACTTAACCACTACACCACCAGGCTGGCCCCAGGAGAAGTTTTTTATTGTGATAAGAACATTTAATCTGAAATCTACCCTCTTAACATATTTTTACAGGCAGCACACAGTATTGCTGCCTCTAGGCACTATGTTGCACAGCAGATCTCTAGAACTTATTTTGCACAAATGAAACTTTATACCCTCAAATAGTGACTCCCCAT
The DNA here is from genome assembly GCF_020826845.1 of Diceros bicornis minor. NCBI lineage: Eukaryota > Metazoa > Chordata > Mammalia > Perissodactyla > Rhinocerotidae > Diceros > Diceros bicornis. The sequence continues at coordinate 49,098,778 of NC_080759.1, read as the reverse complement.
TTCCTCCTTCCCCCAGCCCCTGGCAATCACCATTCTACTCTCTACTTCTATGTGCTTGACTATTCTAGATATCTCATATAAGTGGAATCATGCAGTATTTGTCCATTTGTGATGGGCTTATTTTATTTAGCATAATGTTCTCAAGGTTCATCTATGTTATCACATATAGCAAGATTTCTTTCTTTTTTAAGGCTGAATAATATTCCATTGTATGCATATAAAACATTTTATTTATCTATTTATCTGTAAAATGCAAATTAAAACCAGGATGAGATATCATCCCACACCTGTTAGAATGGTTATTATCAAAAACAAAAAATAACAAGTTGAGGAGGATGTGAAGAAATTGGAACTCTTGTTCACTGTTGATGGGAATGTAAAATGGTGCAGCCCCCATGGAAAACAGTATGGAAGTTCCTCAAAGAGTTAAAAATAGAACTACCGTGTGATCCAGCAATCCCACTTCTGGGTATTTATCCAAAATAATTGAAATCACGGGGGCTGGCCCCGTGGCTTAGCGGTTAAGTGTGCGTGCTCCACTACTGGCGGCCAGGAGTTCGGATCCCGGGTGCGCACCGATGCACCACTCGTCCAGCCATGCTGAGGTGGCATCCCTCATACAGCAACTAGAAGGAGGAGGATTGGCATGGATGTTAGCTCAGGGCTGATCTTCCTCACACACACAAAAAAAAGAATTGAAATCAGGATCTTGAAGAGATATCTGCACTCCCATGTTCATTGCAGCATTATTCACAATGGCCAAGATGTGGAAGCAACCTAGTTTGGGGATAATTTTATTAAAAGTCATCAGTCAAAGTCAGAAACAAAGTCTTTTGTTTTGTTTTTGTCTTATTATAACAGCATGTTTTAGGATATATATCTCAGGCTACCATGTGGATTTAGTTTCTGAACTACCACCCTGACCAACCATTTTTTAAAAAAAATCAACACTAGGGAGGAAAGAAAATGAGTGGCAAATTCTGAATTTTCACTAGTCTTCCTGTCTGATTATTGCCGTAACTCTTTTTCTCTTCAGCTTCATGTCTTAAGAAAGGTTATCGCATGGAGGACACCATTCACCTGGAACATTGTATGCCAACTTCTCTGCAATGTTTTGGTCAAAAATGGAATACCTTTACTTTGTTTCTCATCCAGTCTTCTGCCTTCTGGATGGGAGATGCAGCTGTCCTCCTGACTCCATTGATGGCCTGGCCAAGTTGGCCGAGGGAGGCTGAAGGGATATACATCACGTTACAGCCTTCTCACTGCCAAGTTCTAGTCAGTTTCAGCAATATATGTGAAAACCTCCAAAGCAAACACAGAGAGAGGAAATCAAAATTAAATTAATTCTCTCCAAGGATAAATAAAGCATGGATGCATTGCTCTGGAGCTTACAAGATGGAAATCAGGAAGACTTTTGCATGGATTTCAATCATACTGGTGTTCTGGTGCCCACAAAAGGGGAGAGATATAGATCTACAAAAATCTAGGTTCCTTACTCATGTCTATATATGTAAGAAAATACGCCTTAATAGTTGATATTTATAGGCACCTTCAAGATGGTGTACGTGAGTTAGCAAGAGAAGATCATCTTGTGAAACCAGCCACTGTGTCTTGAAAGGAGAGGAATTGTACGCTTTCTTTGAGCATATTAATGTCAAAGAACAAAAGGGCATTTGGATATCACATAATTTCGGGCAAATACAAATGCCTTTGAACTTCTAGTCCTCATTTTTATGAATTGAGAAAATTAGGGTAGGGCTACTTTTCTTTTCTTCAGACTCTGTGACACCATATACCTGAACATTCTGTTGTCTCTTTCGATTTTGATGGCTACCTGAAATGATTTTGACCAACTCCTTGACTCTAGTTTTCTGAGCAACATCTGAGAGGCAGCTACAGAAAACATACAGCTACCTGCTAATCTGCTTAGAGAAGCTGAGTTATTTTGGATCAGCTTAACTGAAAATATTGGTTATTTTTTCATCAGTCCTCACTGAAAGACAAGAACAAAAGAAAACTTCATTTGTTTTTACTAAACACTGATAAAATACCCTCTCTGTTGAAACCGAAATTAACAGGGAGTGGACTCTCATGGATGGTACAGTAGCTAGCCTACTGCCATGCTTCTTAAAATCCCTACTTCAGGTGGGATCACAATTCTTAATTATGGTTTTCCAGTTGATTTTTTGCATAAGTTACACATCATTCTGGTCACTTTGCTGGGAGACTATCTCTATATTAATTAAGATTGGAAAATATAAGCACCCCTTCGATACTTCATTGATTTCATAGTTTTTTCGGAATAGTGACCCTCTCCCACTCAAATGCAAAAACTAAAACATGGCTCATGAATGTAGTTGTGGAAACTTACATTTTTTGCCTTAAAAAGAACAGTAAATACTGGGGTGCCACTATCTATTGGACACTTGAGCACTGAATGACATTTTTAGGCAGTAACAGCTTGCTGGCTCCCCTGTTTTTTCGTGATGTTTGGAGGTTTGTGTGCTGTTGCGTAGAGTGAGAGTTCATCAACCACATCGAACAAGGCAATCATGAGAAAAACATTGAGACGATGATATCACTGAAAATGGAATAAAAAATAAACATTCACACTATTTATGTAATTGAGAGACAAAGGAAAGAGGTTTATTTTTGTGCAATACTCTTATGGCCAAAACTCCTCATTAAGTGATTGGAGGAGCAGAAGGGTAATTAACCCAATATGGATTTCTATATAGGTTTCTAATAGGTGATATAAACAAGTTTTACTTGAGCGTTCGTCTGCAGAGCAAGTATTCACCTTCACAATTGAATGCAGTTTTGTCTCGTGCTTCAGATATTCACTTCTGCAAACTACTGAGGTCAAGGCTGCTGCCTCCATGTGCATTTGAAAAAGGTAACTCTTCATGAGACATTTTATTTCCAATTGTCAGAAAATTATTCTAAGTGCTAAGTTCATTAGAAAAAGAAACTTCACTGCTATTTTTTTTGAAAATTGTTGTAATAAACAAACACTCATAGCTGGAGGCGATGAAGATACAATAAAAAACAGATGGCTTAGACGTGAATTATGATCTCTTAAATGTGGTGCCCGTGTGCAATATGCAACCTGAGCAACTGTATCAGGCAGCTATTTCAGGAAATAAATTACTCTAGGAGTCAGAAATTTATCTAGTTTCATCTTCTTGACCTATAATCAGATAGAGAGGAAAGAACCAGGCTTAAATAGCTCACATGGTCTTTATTTGGTTGTGTTTGGATTTCAGTAGGCTTCTCATTAACATATTCGAAGTAGGGGAAAACAATTATAAAGATTAGATGTCAGTGAAAAATAATTAGGCAGATAATTTGTGCTGAATAAATGTTTGCTGAAGCCCACTGACATCATGGGTGTGAGCAAGCTCTAATCTATGGCAGTGACATTGATCCAAATGTGTGGATTTCTGAAAATATATTAGGATCCTCCTTCAGTGTATCATTTTACCGAATTTTATTAATTTATAATTTTACAGAATTTTATTAATTGCTTATTAGATACTCTGATATTGTGTTGAATGCTTTCGATGTATTATCTTAGGGAGTGGCTGTAATAATTCTAGAAGGTTATTGTTTTAAATATTGCCATTGTCTAAATAAGGAAATTGAAGCTTGCAGTAGAGCAGAGACACTACCTTATGTGGACCCCAATGTCCATGCCATTAATGAGAAAGTAAATGAAAAAAAAGAAAAGATTAATAGCTTTCTATATGCTGGCAAGAATTAGTTAGGAAAATGTAGTTACTAAAAGATTCAAATGAATGAGTATGCATAGTATTTAACAATAAATCTGTCAAGAAACATAGGGATCTATATGAAGAACTTGACAAACCTGGTAGGGGCATAAAGTGGCACAACATTTCTGGAGGATAATTTGGCAATTTGTGTCAAGCGCTTTCTAAAAAGGCATACTCTCTAATTTATCAACTTCAGTGTAAGGAATTCATCCAAAAGATGTAATGAGAGAGGTTGCAAAGATTTCTCTTCAAGCTTATTCACTTTAGCATTGCTTCTGCTAACAACGACAGCATTTGAAATAATCTAAATATTCATCAATAGGAGATTTTGTAAATAAAACAAAGTATGTTCATATGCAGCTTTAAAAATGATGTTGTGGAGGAAACATTCTGTTGAAAACGTTCTTAACATATTGACAAATATTTCAAGGGCATTATTGAAAATGTATGATTATAAATTTGTAAAATCAAATATTTATTTACACCCCTCTACACACATACACCAAGAAAAGATTGGAATAGTTTATGCAAACCTGTGAATAGTAGTTTCCAATGGGTGGTACAATAGTGGGTCACTATTATTTTTTTCTTTCTGCTTTTATGTATTTTTTCTATTTTCTATAACAAAACTGTATTACTGTTAAAATCAGAAAAAAGATGGTTCAAAAAATGAGGACTTAATATAGCCATTTATCCTTTGATTACATTTGAACCAAATGTAAAAGTGGGTTAATGTTGATTTTGTTTTTGTGTTTATCTCAGTTTTACATTTTCTTTTTACCTTCATCAGGAAATATAGGAATACTAGAGTAAGAACATACAGACATGAAATTTAATTTTTTGGAGGTGGAACATAACTGGTGCTGCCTAGGCAAGATGACTTTTCTCAAGGAATCAGAAGTCCCTGGTTTGTTTCATTTAGGCTGGGTTTATGTAAACAGTGTATGTCACCCAGATAATTCAGGTCTGCGTGAGTCAGAATATGCTGACTGTTGTAAAAAACAGCAACTAAAATATCAGCGACTTAATATAAGAAAAGTTTATTGCTTGATTACGTCATAGACCAATGTGATCAGAGGCAGAATGGGGGAGGGGAATTCTGCTCCACTGTGTCGATTAGACATTTGGGAGCCCAGGCTTTGTCCATCAAGGTCAGCATGAAGCCTTCGAAATTGCCACAAAATAAGAAGAGATAGTATTAAGGCTCCTGCAAGGGAATTTATTGCCAGGTGTGAAGTGGCCTCAGTCACCTCTGTCTGCATTCCAATGGCCAGATCTCAATCACATGACCTTACCTAAAGTTAACTGCAAAGGAGGCTGGGAAATGTAGCCTTACTGTGTATCCAGGAGGAAAACAAAACAGGTTGGGTGAACACATAACATGTGTCACCACCACTTCCATCTAAAGTACCATCTTACCAAGACAAAAATGACTTTTGTCTTTAATTTTGGCGAATGATATTTCAATACTATATTCTACTTTGGCATACAAATAAAATACTGCTTTTAGATTTTATCCTAAGTAACTTGCTTAATACCTTCCTTTTATATAGTACATTGTTCTAAAACCTTTATATCCAGCTGAGAAAATCCAATTGTGTTTATCAGGGAGTAATCGATGCTCAAGAACATAGTAACATATTTCCTCGATGGAACTCCCAAATGGCTCTTGGTTAGGAGGAAAGCTGTTTAATAACTACATATGTGTGCAGGCTACAACTTAACTGATGGATATAGTCTGTTACCCCCTGGCTTCAAAAGTGTTTATGTCTGATTGGAAACTCTTCAGCTTGTATCAGACACTGGAAAAACACTTTACTGTCTGAGATTTTCTATTTGTGGATGGCAGTAAAAGAAATTCTGAGCATATGGAATCACCTGGTTCCATTTTTCGGATCTAGAGCTTTAGGCAATGTCTGGTCATAATAAATAAACTGTAGCCCTGATTATCCTTCCTGTAAAGTTTACAAAAGCCAAGGGCAGGTTGTAAATAGAATGAGAGCACAATAAATGGTGAAGGTGTATTGCTTATTCATTTGAAATACAGGAAGTATTCGTTTCAAATGTAGCATTAACCACTGCTTCAGGGGCACCTAGAAGTAATCTTTGGAGACCTAAAATGTGTCTTTTGTTTTTCCTGAAGCCCTCAACTCACAAAGACTGGTTTCTTTTTATTTTTAATTAATCAACTAAAAACTTGTCTATTCAAACGTTATTACCATATTGAGGCACTTTTGAGTCATGTGGCTTTGCTCCAGGAACTGTGTGTGAACGTGAGGCTGGCCTATGCCAGAGCTGAACTTCAGAGGACCACCTAACCCTGCTAGAGCCACGCCCTCTGTCACCCTGAGGCTGGACTCTGCAAGAATTTCCACCTAAGGCTTCCAGATACACTGCAGCTGCTCCCCAGATCTCACGAGTGAGTCCCTTTTTAAGGAGATATAAACCATGTATTCTGGGACACCATAAAGAGGGTAGACATTTTAATGTATTTGAGAAGGAACGAAATTTGTTTCACAGCAGAGATCCTCCTCAAAGCATAGCTATAAAAGGCCAGCCATACAATGACATGTAACATTTCCCCCATAAAAGCATAGGCAGTGGGAGGCATGGCTTTTAAGAGAGTTAAGTAGTTTTAGACCTAGAAAAGTGATCCTTCAGAACTCCAAGTTAGAGCAAAAATTGTTCAGCAAATAATTTCGCTGAAATCCTCACCTTTAATGATTTTATTTTGTAGTTTAAAGATGGGAAGTTGAAGTACTTCATTTCTTTCACCTTCCCGCTACAAGTTTGGATCTCTTAAGTTCCTTAAACTGCAGTTTCCTTGTATGGAAAATAAAGATCCTGTGGTGCCTTCCAAGGGCTATACACAGAGTAAAATTTAAGAACACACAACCCTTTTAAAGTTTGAAGTGATGAAAAGTTAAGAAAAATATCTTAATAACTTTTCTACATTGAGATAATTTAGACAATTGTCAATGTAGTTTAATTTTTTTAATAGAGTTATAATTGACATAGAACATTATATATTAGTTTCAGGTGTACAAGATAATGATTCAATATATGTATATGATATAGTTTAAATTTTAACTGTAATATTCGACCATTCGTCCATGCTATCCACCCCCTCACCCATCCATTCATTTCCCGAATAGTTATTACTGATATGGTCCTCGTAAATCATTGTGCTAACTTATGGGGGTACATGAATGAATAAGCCTAAGTACCTGCTCCCAGTGAATTTATAGTAAGGGAAGCAGGCAAATGATGCTATAATTTGATACACGCTATGAGAAAGATATATGCAAGGTAGTATAGAGAAAAGGTAGGTGGTTCATCTACCTGAGCAAGGTGTGGGTCAGGGAAGGGTGGGTGATCTGGGCAATATAGGGTAAATAGGAGTGTTCTGAGAGAAATTTTAGGAAAAAGAATCAACAATGGGCAGATGTGGTATGTAGAATAATGGCCCCCAAAGATGTCCACACCCTACTCCCCAGAACTTTTGAATGTGTTTCTTACGTGGCAAAAGGGACTTTGCTGATGTGATTAAAGATCTTGAGATGAAAAGATTAGCCTGGATTATCTGGATGGGCCTGGTATAATCATATTATAATCCTTATAAGCAGGAAGCAGAAGGGTTATGGTCAGGGAAAGAGATTTAACAACGGAAGCAATTGTGAGTTAGAGAGAGATTGGAAGATGCTATGATGCTGACTTGGAAGACGGAGGAAGGAGCTATGAGCCAATGAATGCAAGTGGTGTCTAGAAGGTGAAAATGTCAAGGAAATGGATTCTCCCCTGTAGCCTTCAGAAAAAACCACATGTGGAAAAGAAATCAACCACATGTGGAAGAATCCTTGATTGGAAGGTATTGATTCTGCTTTTCTGTGTGACACTAACAAGCTATTTAACCCCAGGCAAGTTCGTTTCTTTCTCTTGTGCTCAATGTCCTCATCTTGCAGATGCAGAGGCTGCATCGGATGAACTCAGATCCCTAACGTTCTGTCCTTCTGTGTTAATGTCATGCTCTCTGTGCAAAGTCAGCAGCATCAGTGTATAGAAGTCATAAGCTATAAACTTTGTGAAGACAGGACTGTCTTGTTCACTGCAGTATCTGTCCCTCTGCTGCCTGGCACTTAGGAAGAGCCGTTGTTGGCTGAATGAGTGAGTGAGTGAATGAATGAATGAGCCCAGTGATTTACTTCCTTTGTAGGAAGTTAAAGAAGAACAAGAAGATATTTCTGCCCCCAGAAACATTACATTTACAATGTAATAAATGTGTTAAATTTATAATATATTAAATTTATAATTACATTACCATGTAATGTCAATAAATATGTGATAGTGAAGACACAAATGGCCACTATATGTTGTTGGGGAGAGAATTTATTAAATTCTTCGTGTGTCCTATTTGTAGGGCTAAATACTTGTCTGAATAAAGAGATGTTTTTTTGATTGTGACGTTTAGTAGGATCCCACCTTACCCAACACTGTACGTGATGGCAGTCTCGATCCAGACAGAAGTATATCTTCAACAACAACAAAAAAGCCCTCCTCGTGAGTATGAACAAATAATAAAACTCATGCATGGAGTTGGGGAAATCATTTTTAAAATTCTTAATTATGTTCATAGTGTGACTATAGCTGGGACGCAGTCTTTGAACATGACATTAAGTCCCTAAAATGTACAAACGCATCTTGCATATGTTTTCTGGATTTGTATACAAGGAGGACAAAAAAGGATCCGGGAGCAACTGGAGTTACTGCAGCTGAAGGGGGGCATGGTTCTCAAGATTATATGAGAGAGGAGAATATCATAGCCAGCATCTTAAATCCCACAGTGGGCATAACTTTACCTGAAAGGTCTGGGGAGAATATGTCAGGTGAAGGGAATGGTATCTAGTACAGTTCATATGTCAGAAAGAAATGTGTGTGGGGGAGAGTAGAATATTCTGTCTATTTCTGCAATGCTGGCAGAACATAGGCTAGGTGGAAGGCTGCAGAGCAAAGTGCAGGCTTTTGAGATAATCAGACCTGGGTTCAAATCCCAACTCTGTTATTTACCATATGTATGACCTTGGCCACTTCACTTAACTGCTCTGTGCCTCAATGTCCTCACCTAGAACATGAGATAGCAATGCCTTCTTCACAGTGTTGTTACCAGGATTCAGTGACAGATTATATGTATGGAGCTTAGCACTATGACTGGAATATAGGAAGTGCTCAGTAAATGTAGTTATTATTATGGTACATTCTGCATTAGAACTTTCAATGTTTTATCCTAATCTAATCCCAAATCTGTAGTCACCAACATGTATTTGACTTAGGCAGCTGAGAGCAGAGCAGATGCGCAAATACACAAAAACCATACAAGGGAAAAAAAGGTTTTTACCCATGGCCCAATTGGTCTCTTTGCCAGAGAACAGTGACCGGATATTGTGGTTTTTCAGGAATGCCCTTATGAAGGGATTATGGTCTCCAAGTACCAAAACCAGTACTGGACACTAGTTCTAAATGCATCCAGTTAGCTGTCTGAATGGCTTTATTCACTAGGTCACCTGTTCACTCCAAGTGCTTTAGGTCCTGGGCAGTTTCACACAGACTTGCTGGCCTGCCCTTGATGTGCAGGTGAGATCAACTCTTCATTGAGGTCCTTTCAAGATCATAAAGAACCAAGTTGATCTTTCCTTTATGTTGTCCATTGCACACGCAGATGTAGAAAGCCTTGCGTTGGACAGAGCCAATGCATTTACCTAATTAACTGTTGTTAGATAAATTTGACAGTATTTAAATTATCCTCCAGCAGCACAGTAAATAGACTTAATATCAAACCAAGCAACCCCTCTGTGGTCCCTCCATCTAAACCACCCCACCTTGCTTGGAAGCCCTATTCTCTGAGTTAGGGGCCCTGTTTCTGCTCTGCTTATTCCTCTCCCACCCTCTCCCTGGGTAGCAGTGAATAAAGTATATTGACCTCTAGGGATATTATTTTAACTGCTGCATTTTATCCAAGACTTAAAGATACAGAATTAGAAAAACTTCAATTTATATAATTTTCAATGTAATTTAGAAGGTGAAATTGACATTTTTTGGACCTGTATCTTCAGTTACTGGTTTTTTAATAGCTTGGAAGTGCAGTGATGCTTGAAAATGTAAATTTTTGGAAGGAAAATATTCGGAAATTGTGACCTACTTAACTTTTAATGGATTGGACCATTGAGCCAAGAAGCAAGGTGACCACCCACTGGGGCTTCAAGCATGGCATCATGATTGTCAAATCCCAGGCCTAGGCAAGTTATAATTAAGTGAAGACAATCTCTATCTGGGCCAGAGAAATTCTAGAACCAGTCACATGGGTTTAGCATCTATGTAGTGTCCCAAGTGAGCCTGTTCTCATATCTGACCTCAAGGCCTGGCAGGTTGTGGATTTTATGTGTGTGTTGAATGAATTAGAGTACCATGCTCTCTGCTTCCATAATAAAATTCTCTCCTGCCCCCATTAAAAGCATAACAAGTGAAAGCATTAGAGGGAATTACAATCCAAGGCCACCCTGGATTAGAATAGGTGGCTATAATAATAACAAAACCTTTTTACAGGGAACCCTATGTTTGGAAAATCATTAGAAATAAAACCACATGGCTGATTAGAATTCAAAAGCCCTACGTATAACTACTGCTTTTTCTTTTTCAAACTTTTGAACTTAAATCTTGGTATCTTGGTATCAGTCTTAGGGAATCCACATTGTGGCAGCAGAAAAAGAGACTCAGAGGCTGGAAGCCCGGCATGTGAGCAGCCAGGGGCACCTTCCCCACTTAGAGCTGCTCCCTGGTCTTCTCAGACCGCCGTCAGAGAGGCCCACGTCTGCTTGTTTTTTTACCAATTAGCACTAATTCTAAATGCATTTAATGCAGTGTGAGAAGAGAAATAGGTAATCATTTCATAGAACTGTAGGACCTTTTGTTTTTGTTGTAATAGCGATACCATTGGTCTGGTGTAATGGTTCTTAAGTAGTGTGGCTCCACTCTCAAAGTGCTGTTTGAGTCAAACTTGTGAGCACGTATTTGGTTATCATCATGATTGGAGGAGTGCTGCTGGAATTCAGGAGAAGGACAGGGATGCCAGTGACCTGCAATGAGTAGAAGAATCTTGCATAACAATGACAATGAAAAAATGCTCGTGTCCCATATGACTTTGGAGCTTAGAAAAGCCGCCACACAGAGGGGTGGTGGGGGGGAGCATTCTAGAATCCATGTTGGGTAACTGGTCCAGAAAGGAAGGTCCTCTCCATACCCAACTGCCAAGGGCAGAGCCGGTGAATCAGGCCTCATCCTCCGTCTCCCAGGATATCACCACCATCACTTCCCTCTCCTCGGATTCCTGGTGGGAACTCCAACACTGACCGTGACAGGCAGTGCCACTGGTGCTATTGCTGCTTGCCAGCCCAGCTTATGTGTCACACTGAAATCAGAGCATTCTCTCTCTCTCTCTTTGCTCTTACTCCTGTCTCAGTTCTCCTAAATATCATCACTATTGCTTGTCCTCAGGTTGATATTTTTCAATTATTATATTTTTTTAGAAAAACTCATAAGGCAGTGTTTTCCAGTGATAGAAGGAGCAACTGGGAAAGACCTGGCTTGTTGAGTGGCTTCTACCTCCTTTGATCGACAGGTCTTGATGCAGAGCTTCTGGGGTTGTCCTTCTTCACTCTTTTAAGCATTTCGTTAAGCATCTAAGATCAATAGCAATAACATGACCTCTAATAATGTGCACATTATCGTCCAGGCCCTATGGTCCACTGCATCTCTTACCATGAGCAAGATACCGACCCTCTTTGTGCCTCAGTCTCTTATCTGTAAGTGGAGAAATAATAGTGCCTCATGAGGTAGTTGTACTGATGAACTGAAATAAAAACACTTAGAGTAGCACCTAACAATAAATTGCGCTAGTGGTGGTGGTCATGGTTGTAAAAGTAGATTAGTCATAGTTGCTCACAACAATCTTGCACAGTGTTGCAGATAAGGAAACCGTTCCAGAGAATTTAAATGACTGGCCCATGAAGAACAATTTAGCTAATAATGGGTAGAATCCAGGTGTGTCTAAACCACAGTTTCTCAGCCTTGGCACTCCTGACGTTGTGGTCTAGATAATTCTTCATTGTGGGGCTGCTCTGTGCATCGTAGGACATTTTGCAGTATCCCCGGCCTCTACCTTTTAGAGGTGACAGTGACACATGTCAAGTTGTGACAACTCAAAATATCTCCAGACATCACCAAATATCCCCAGGAATGGGGGTTATGTGCAAAATTGCCTCTGGTTGAGAACCACTGGTGGAAACTAATAGTACTCTGCCCTTTTCATTATCCTCATCATGGAGGAAAAATCTTTTTTATGTTTTTTTAAACAGATGGAATAAGTGATGAGGTATTTCTTCACTTCAGAAAAGAAGCTTTTGGTTTCCGACTTTAACTATATAATTACTTTAAATAATCAGCTTTGCAGGTGTAATCAAAACCCAATTCAATTAAAATAAATAATGATATGCAGCTACGAAACTGTCCCTCTAGTCGGTAATTAGAATAAATATACTTTGTTCTTCAAAATTCTCCAGTTAACCCCATGGGAGTGAAGGCAGTCCTGAGGAGACAGTAGTAGCTTCTTCTAACGTGTGGGCTGCAGGGGCTCTGAGTACTGCCACAATGGTAGGGAGAGATGAAGGGTTTGGAGGAGAACAAGTGGGGTTTTCTGTGCATGGACTGTTAGCAGAGTGTCTGAGGTTATTGACTCTCTTCTGTAACTTAAGGGAAAGGATACCTCCTCCTTTTTCTTTAGAATACTTGATTTGAACTGTCAAAAGTAGAACGTTCCCTGTGGGTAACATGCCCTTCTCATCTTCCTCCTTAGCAAGCTTTCCTAGCCGATCATGTCACCCTTTTCCTGCAGTGGGCGCTCAGGACGGCGATCTAGAGGGACAACTGACCTCTATTATGGTCTGTACGGAGCCACCAGAGTTCACACCACCCTTTTGGGACAGGGTCTCTCTGCCCCCGCCTTTCTTCAGGACATGGTACTCAGACACACCACAGGTGTGCCCAGCATCGGGGGGAATGACACCCCGAGAAGCATCATCAAGTGGAGTTATTGCTTCTACAGGGAAAATCATAAACCCACTTGACGTTGTACATATTGTAGACAACAGTGAGGACTGACTGATTTCCGTATTCTGACCTTTACACCTAAAGCTCTAAACATGCTTGTTCTAGTTGCTTCTCTAAGCCCTTCTGGTAAAGTGCTAACCTGCTGGCAGTTTGCTCCTTCTCTGCCATCCCGTTCCCATTGGAGGCAGCTAACGGAGTTCGGTCTCCTCTGGTGGGTTTTCCTGTACTTTGGGGGTTACGGCAACCCAGGAAACCCAGGTACTGCTTATAATGCTTCAGGGGAAGAACTTTCACTCTGACGGTTGTTTCCCCACTTTCTACCTTTGAGGGTATTTAAGTTCCCAGCACCGATAGGCAGGGGAGATGGGCTCTTTGAGACTAGCTGTGTTATGATTTACCTTGAGTTTTAAGATCTCTGACTGGTGTTCGCTTGGCCTAATTCTCTTAGAATGATCCAGGGAAACGTAAAGAATCCCTTATCATTCTGCCATCATCTGGGATGAAGTCAACTGAGAAGAGGAAAGTCTTGGAAGTCAATGGCACCTTTGAGGAGGATGTAAATCCAGAAGGACTCCCCACAACACTGAGTTTGGATTATGATGAAAGGTCAATGAAAGATGGGTGGTTTAGATGTCTACAAACAGCCATGATCGGATAAGGCTGATGCGAGGTTATGCAGAGGCCGTGTTCTGGAGTGTCTACAATAGCTGCAGCAGAGATGGTGCTAACCCTGACGAGGTGAGGACCAGGGTAGTAGAATGTTAGAGTGTGGGCCCTCAGGTTAGGCTTCCTGGACTAGAATCCAGGTTTTCTTCTCTTTCATAGGTGGGAGAGCCTACCAACTGCTCAACCTCTCTGTATCTCAGTTTTCTCATCTGTAAAATGGGGATAATAAGAATACTTGCTCCATAGAGATGAGAATTAGCTGAGTTAATACATTTAAAGCACTTGCAACGGTGCTTGGTGCCTAATAATAGTAAGTGTTCTCTGTTGTTTATTAGTAAGAAAAGGCAAGGCTGCAAGATTTAACCTTTCTAATCAAGTTGACTGCCATTCTCCCCACTTAACTGCTAACATCTGCAAAGAACCTCAGACGATTCCTTGTCTCTCTCTGCTGTTTTTTAAGAGCCATCCATTTAATATTTTTCCTTGCCTCCCAGTCTCTCTCTCTTTAGGTAAATATCCTGGCACTATTAAGCCTGATTTCCTTCTTCCCTTGGAGTTAATAGGGCAGCTAGTTAACTCTCCAATCCCCTTTCTTCTGATGACAGACTCTTTGGTGCCTGGCCATAGAATTGGGGACTTTATCCAGGCCTGACCAAGAGGCCCATCTGCTGCAAAGAAAGACGTTTCAAGGGTTATGCCTGTGGCTCCAGGTGGTCAGAACCCTTCATTTGGTATATACACATTGGGCTAACCAAGTTCTCTTTTCTGCTGGAGTTGCTAAGCTGGCAGTGCCAGCATCAAGTTTCCTGTTAGCGGGAACAGCAAGTGAGGCTGAAAGCAGACTTAAGAAGAGGCGAGGAATAAGAAAGGGAGAGAGAGCTGACTGCACGAGTGCCCAGCTCCAGCCTCTGAGGCATTGCTTGCTCCAGCTCCCCCTTCCACTCTGTCACTCACCACCCTTCCTTCCTGGAGTCAACACATCCCCTTCTGCTTAGTCATATTTGAGATGTGCCTTGGTCCTCTGAACCAATTGGGATACTAGAGCTCAAAAAAAAAAAAAAAGGGCCAATGAGCTTCACCAGGACCACGGCAGTGACATTGTCTGACATCTTTTTGATGCCAGGGCCTCGCCCAGCACCTGGCTTTGGCAGAGACCTTCTCCCTGGGTCCCTGGGAGAAGAACTCCAAATTTCAAAGCTGGAACTGCCTTTGTGGGGGGCCTTACTTTGGTAAGTTACTAGGACCAGAAATCATCTCTTTGTCTCCTGTGAGCAGGGCCCCCTGGGATTTTCACCTAGAGTGGGTGACAGTGGGTGCCAACAGGTGTGGAAATTACTGACAGCTCAAAGCCATCTGGTCCTTGCCCCCTTCTCTTATTACCACAGGTACAGGTTTCCCCTGGTGCCTGGGAGGGGTCTTTTCTTTTGGAAATATTGGATAGAATCCATATTCTCTTATTTTCTAGCTTTCTTTTAACTTGCTATTTAAAAATAGCTCCCCCTTGCATATATATGTTTTCTTTTTCTTTTTCATAAACCTTCACACCTTTCTTTCATCTTAACCTTGCCATAACTAGCAAAGTAGTGGGACAGTTTTTAGCACTACTGTTAACACAGATGGGACAGTGATGCACAGGGTCCTTCAGCTGGGCAGTCTAGGGTTAAATGCCTGGGTTTCCTTTGTTCCCAGCCAGACGCATGCATGAAGATAATGACAATGCTGAGGTGTGAGTGACCTAAGAAGATAAGAGGCGCTTAAGTGCCCTGCCCACTTTATAAATATATTTTACTAGAAAGTGTTTTAACACTTTAAATAGACTTTGGAGATCAGCTTCCAGAAGCCCAACAGATCATCTTTTCCCAAGAGCTACAGCCTGCCCTCGAGGAATGGATCTGGGACATAGGAACGTAAGCCAAGCATCCTCTGTCATGTTGACACCTTTATTAATGTACCGTGGTAAGGAATGAAGTAATCTATTCATACATATTTTAGCTAAGCCTGGAATATACATTTTTAAGGCAGGAGAAGGGGAGGGAGTTGAGTGGAAAAAAAAAAACCCAAAAAGCTAAAGGAAACAAAAAAAAAAATCTGGATGGACTTTACAACCATAAATGGTAAAACTAACCCTGTTCCACTGCCAGCTACAAGAACAGCCGAGTAAGGTTTTGATTTACAGGAACAGCTCAGCAAGGGCCTTGTAGAGAGCTTCATGCCTGCTATAAAAATGTGATTAGCTATAAAACAGAGAGATTTAACAAGAGAATTTAAGCATAAGCAACAGACCTGCTCAAAAATAAACAAAAACAGAAATTGCTGCCTGCGTGTCTAACCCAACTCCATAAAGACCAGGATTAGAATTCTTTTTTAGGCTTGTGATTTAATTAATAACTTTTTACTTTTAGAGTCAAAAGAAAGAAAAAGGAAAGATATCCTTGAACTTTACAAATGACTTCAATTTGCCTTTCATCTATGGCTCTTGCATTTGAGGCTTGCGTAGTCCTAATGGGACTAAAGAACAACTAAAGTTGTCCTAAAGAAAAACTCCCCCTTGCAGACCCTCCCTGGACACCCAGGCTGGGAGGAAATAGAAGTCAGTGGGAGCATCTAGGGCCTTGGGTGGGGAGAGTGTTTAAAGCCGTGAGTCTCTCAGCCCCGCTGCTCCTGGCAGCCCTTCCCTCCCTTGCTTTGTGGCAAGTGTGCAGTACAGCCCCTACACTGCTGTGAAATTCTTTGGCCAGAGGCCGAATCCGTTTCCAATGACGGTCCTTTTGAGAACAAGTAGCTCTCCTAAGTTAGTCTGAAGGCATCTATTGGCTGAATAGGAACAGGAATATTTAGTAAAAATATTTGCACATCTAGGTCAAGCACTAGGGTGATTTCTTAGTAATTAATCACAACAACCGTGATCTATGGATTTCTCACTGTGTGTCAGTCACCGTGCAAAGTCCTTTATATGGATTATTTTCGTATCTCCCAACAGACACTCTGAAGTAGGTTTCATTATCTCCATTTTACAGATGAGGAAATCATATCCAGAGAGATTATCACACAACATGAAAGTTGGAGCTGGGATTCAACTCTGGCCTGTCTGAATCCAGAAACGAAGCTCCTAGTCCCTAGCCCCAAAAAGTCATGGTGTTCATAAAGGGCCCAGGGTTGGAGAGTCGAGCTCCACTGTTTCTGGCTGCAGTTACTTTCTCTGTCCTGAAAAATACCAGGTCTCCTTCCCTTCTTTGTTTCAGCCTGATGCAATCGCAGTGCAGAAGTTCTCGAAAGATTTGTTTCTTTGCATAAGAGGCATGCCTACTGAGTCCTCAGGCCCAACATGAGGTTCGCTTTGCTTCTTTTTGCCTCTCCCTGTTCATTGTGCCTCTCCTGCGTACTCTCGTCCTCTTGAGTGCATTTGGCCCAAAGCTCTTGCTGTCTGGGAGTGAAATGCTGCTTTACTGGAATACATATGGTGTGGTGTGGTTAACTGCAATTTCAGGTTCTTCTGTCATTCCAAAAAGCACTAGTACATTTTACTGCCCCAGAAATTAAGTAAACATAATTTAATATTTTTTAAACATTAAATGATCACTGTCATGCTTTAAAGTTGTAGTTGTCTTTCTAAATATCAGTTTTCTCTCCATAGTGTTATACACTGGGCTTGAAGAAGAGGAAAGGGATTATTTTGAATTTGAAGTGTTTCCAGACACGTCCTAGAATTTAAAATAAATAAAACCATGATGTGACCTGGTTTTGTTTTCAGTTACTCCTTAACCTATAAGTTGAACTGCCACCTAAATTCTCATTGATTAAGACTTTATCCTGTGTGTGTCCATGTGTTCAAAGTCAGTCTTATATTATAATCATCCCATGCAGCTTTCTCTAGCTTCATTAAGATATGGCTTATGGTAAGTTTTTACCACTATTAGAGTTTTAAAGGGAGCCCCCTATTAAATGAATGCTCAATCTGCCTTATTAACATAGCTTTGTAACTAGAACAGATTTTTTCTTTTCAAAATGGCTTCAGGCAAATTTCTATCAGAATAAAATCTGGATTTATTCTAAGGTGGGCATTGAGAACCTGTGGAAAAATTCCCTCTTCCTGGAATCTCATCCTTCTCCCAGAGTTTTCATAGGACAAAGCCCATTTCAGTTTAGGGGTCCCTTATTAAGAGGCCTTTTCTCACATCCTGCATTGCTTAAATGCCCCACTTAACCACTTTCCATAGCACCTGTGTGCCTTTATCATCATGTTGCCTTATCATGTAAAGGTTTGCTTAATTTTTATAGCCATATTGTTTAGCACATAGTAGGTGATCAATAAATATTTGTGTTGAGTGAGTGAGTGAATGAATAGTCTTTTACAAAAAAGCAGGGCAGGTTTAAGATAATTTACTGGTAACCCAACACCAGGCATACCATGGGAAGTTCTGAGAGTTGCACGCACCATGTTATCAAGGTCTCTGTATGTGCGGTGTCACATCTCTTGGGGACCAGAGTGATTTCCAGGGGAGTTTGGTATTTCTGTTAGGTCTTAAAGGGATAGATCATCTCTGGTTAGGTGATGGTTGACAGAGGAAGAGTGCTAGGAGTAAGGGATGATAAAATTGCAAGGTCTAGAAAGTCTAGAAGCACAATACATGTTCAAGAATAGAATGGGAGTGGAAGATACAGACTCATATAGGAAGAGTGAGAATGATACTTTTTCTATTTTTAAGATTAGATTTACGAGGAAGGAAGGCATTCATTACATTGCTTCCCTTTTTTTTTTTTTAAATTACCTATGAATCCTTTATTTTTATTTTTTTATTTTTGTTTTGCTAGGAAACTTGAGCTAACATCTGTTGTCAATCTTCCTCCTTTTTTCTTTCCCTCCCCAAAGCCCCAGTACAAAGTTGTATATTCTAGTTGCAAGTCCTTCTAGTTCTTCTATGTGAGCTGCCACCACAGCATGGCTGCTGACAGAGGAGTGGTGTGGTTCTGCACCCCGGAACCGAACCCGGGCTGCCAGAGCGGAGCATGCCGAACTTTAACCACAAGGCCATCAGGGCTGGCTCGAGAATGATACATTTTGGTGAAAGATTTTGAAGAGTCTGAAATGTCTGACCAAGGAATTACATTTAATTTTGAAAGCAATTGGAGAAAAAATGTAGGTTTTCAAGCCAAAAAATGATAAGATTGAAAAAGTGCTATGAGATTAATGTGACCGCAGTATATAGCCTATCCGGGGATAGGAAGAAGTTGAATAGGCAGAGAAATCTCCTAACAGTCTATTTTAACATTCTAGGTTTGAAGTAAGGAGACATAAATTGGGAGTGGGGGGAGTGGAGACAGAATGCTGGAGGTGACAAAGACATTTTTCTTAAGAGTTGGCAGACCATCTATACACACAAGGTTTAATTAAGCTATCAAAGGAACTCATTTGTTTCTCTCTCATATATTTTAAAACTTGCCTGAAAAGCAAAATTGTGAAATTTTGTCTTTTCCTTTTTCCCATAGTGTGTTTAAAAATGACCAAAGAGGGGCTGGCGCGGTGGCACAAGCGGTTAAGTGCATGTGCTCCGCTGTGATGGCGCCGGGGTTTGCCGGTTCGGATCCCGGGCGCGCACCAACGCACCCCTTGGCAAGCCATGCTGTGGCGACGTCCCATATAAAGTGGAGGAAGATGGGCATGGATGTTAGCCCAGGGCCAATCTTCCTCAGCAAAAAGAGGAGGATTGGCAGATGTTAGTTCAGGGCCGATCTTCCTCACAAAAAAAAAAAAAATGACCGAAGAAACCAACTTTCAACCCTAAAGTCAATGCTGTTTTGAATTTTACCAAAACCAATGAGCCTCCTCGAGCAAAGAACTAAAGAAATGTTATTTTCCAAAATTAACAAATATTTCAAACTTATTATTAGGGCAAAATAGCAATATTCTCTTGAGACCTACTTACTCACTTATATTTTAGAGGGAAAATTGGTGATGATTCATAACCCTTATAGTAACATATGAAGTTGCAATGTGAAAGCAAAATGTTTCTTCCTGATTTTTAAAGTGTCTTCCAGAAGTTGAGACACAGGGAATATAAGACAAACAAAAAGCAAAAGAGAGGGAGTTTTTTTAGAAAAATCACCAAAAAACAGATCATCAAATCTTTTAAAGAAATAGCTCATGGTTATTTTTTAAATGGTTATCAAGGATTATTATGAAGGCGTAACAACTTGCAGAACACGGTAGAGTCGGTACACATTCCAAACCGGTAGCCGTCACTTAAATCTAAATTGTGTCTTTAACCTCGAGGACTAAGTTGCATAAAATTTTTGCATATGCACACTTGCATTTGGGGACCATATTGACAAATTGCATTAGTTTATCCAAGGAGTCACGGTGCCTATAAAGGTTAAGAATTACAGAGCTAGAGGAGTGATTCTCAAGAGCCAATCTCTTTTATCTTTACCAGTCAATAGTGAAATGAACAAAACAATAGAAAGCTGTATTCTATTCTTGATTTTTTTTTGAAACAGTGATGATAGATTCTAGGAGACAATCTTAGGTTGTCTCCAACTAAAAAGGATTCTTTCTCTCTCTCTGTAAGATCCACAGAGTTCAAGTGTGTTTGTTATACAATGACTCGCAATTAGCATTATTGAATTCAGTTACTTAAGAAAGAATTTGGACTGAAAGTGTAGAACAATTTTTCATAACAAAGGTTAAAAATCCAAGAATTACTTGAATAATGCTCAATTAACTTTAAATCAAATGAATCAGGAAACCCTATTCTTTTAGACAGGGTTTGCAAACTGGTTATAATTGCTAGAGTAGCCTAGCCTTCTCTTAACTATGTAGTTTCTTGTACCCACCTTGCAGGAGACTCTGAGACAGTAGGTCATAGATGGAACTCAGGAATGTGCATTTCTTTTCTTGAGCACTCCCGAGCTGCTTCTGAGGTACATGTCCTCAGAGCACGCTTGAATCATCACTGAATGAAGTGGTAACTGTAGTATTCCAGGTGAGGGAAAATGAGCATCCAGGTCTAGGCGCAGTTTGAGAAGGATCCTTTAGTGGAAGTTACATGACCCCAATGGCAGGTCTGCTTCTACCATTCACCCCTTAGTCTTTTTCCTGTTGTGTAATTGGGAGGTATATTAGTTTTCTGGGTTTGCTGAAACAAGGTACCACAAACTGAGTGGCTTTAAACAACAGAAACTTATTATCGCAGTTCTGGGGGCTAGAAGTCCAAAATTAAGGTGTCAGCAGGGCTAGTCCGCCTCTGAGACTGGATATAATGCTTCCTGTCTCTTTCTAGCTTCTGGTGGTGGCCATCAATCCTTGGCATTCCTTGGCTTGTGGCTGCAATCACTCCAATCTCTGCCTTTTTCACCTGTGGCATTCTCCCTGTGTGTCTTTCCTCTTCCTATAAGGACACCAGTCATATTGGATTAAGGACGCACTCTATTCCAATATAACCTCATCTTCACTAAGCCAGTTACATCTGCAATAATCCTATTTCCAAATAAAGGGTCACATTCTGAGGTACTGGACAACATATCTTTTTGGAAGACAAGATTTAACTGATAACAGAGGGAGGAAGGGCGTGTGGCTAGAATAGGTCAAGGGTTCCCAAAACAGAGTCAGTAACTGGTCCAGTGTCACTGTCTAAAAGTTTCTTGAGAAACAAGATAAAATTACAGATTCCTTTAACCTGACCTCCAGATTCTGACTTAGTAAGCATGAGATTGTGCCTTAAAATCTATATTACTATTCTGCAGCAAATTCCCACTCTGAAGAGCCCTGCCAGAAGCATCTGCTTAATTGGCGTTTCACTGAATATACTGGGTAAATGATAAGTTATGCCCATGTAAAACTTATGTAATAACCACGTGTAACTATATATAATATCTTCACAATGCACCGCTACCATGTGTTGGTCTATTTTGGCAGAAGCAGGGACGTGGTATTCACAGATTGTGCTTGTTTAACTAATCGTCCCATGCTTTTAAGGAAAATTAAAGCTCCTCCTAAGAGTGATCTTTTATAACATTAAACATAGTTTTGATGTTTTTACCTTTTCTTTATTTTAATTATCAAATGGATGATGAAAATTGGGTCATTCGCAACTCCCCCCCCCCATGGTGACTGTTTTCTTTTTATTAATAGTGGCAAAGGCTCTTCTTTAACTGGAACCAAAATGTAAATATGAGTTCACCCAAGCCTCTAAGGACTTCAAGAGGCCATGCATTTGATCAAAATGGCATGTTTAAAAATCCTCCTTTCAAGATAGAGTACAGATAGAATGCAGATAGACTGAAGCCAAAAGTGCTCCTTGCTGCAGACTCACTCAATAATACATACATTGTTAATCCCTGGCTGTTTCAAAGTAATTGCAGGTTTCTTCATGGAACTAATTTTCTGATTTTGGAGGCTAAGATAATTCAAATTGCATTTCCTTAAGTATGATAGTAAGTGGAGTCTGCCAGTGGTTGCTTGCATGAGCTGATCATACTGGAGGAAAGAATTGAACCTTCATGTGTCTCACAGACTATGGTTTTGCATTTAGCCCTTTCCTTGGCAGAAGTCCTGCCGGCCTAAGAATTAACAAGTGTGTCTCAGAAGCACTGAGTTGCTTGTTGAGTGGAATTTATAATTTTTATTATGTAGCTTACTGTTTCAAATAACACATTTTGAAAAAGCAAACGTTATTGATACTTGAATAATTTGTAGTCAGTTCATAGTTTCCTTTGAGTATTTTTAGTTACATTTGTGTTCCAGTGGGACTTTTTTCCTATAGTGCCACTGTTACTGTTCTGCATTGAGTTTGCAAAATTCTCTTCAGTATATTTGCTTCCCTGGTGATGTTGCATATAAAGTGAGGTACAGATATTTGATGATTCCTTGCATAAATCTGGTATGCGAGATATTTTGCCTAAATTATTATTTCATATAAATGTCTTTAGTATGAATTAGCCAAATATTTTAATCACTTTCTATAAGGGATATTAGATCTAGATTTAGGAAGAGTGAGTGTGACTGAATACAGATGATCTCTGTGGACTTTTCTCAGGGTCGGGTTGGAGATAGAATTAGAGAAAAACTATTTCTATAGATAATATCTTTTTAGCTCATCTAGTCTCCACTGAGACTGAAACCTTGGTTTCTAGATTCTTAGAGGAGTGTTGCATATATTTGACAGATCTACTATTCTCTGTGTTTCTGGGTCAAAAGTTATCAAAGAGAAGCAGGGAAATCCAAGCTGAAATAACACTCCAAATAGTCCAAAGACGATGGCATTCCACATAAATATTCAGACCTTCATTGGAAAACAGTAGTTTTAAGCAAAGAGTAGCATATACCGTTCAGTCACAAAATTTACCAGCTGTGCATCATCATTAACTCGTTGGGTTTTCTCCTTTAGTTGTGGTGTGATTTGTTTTTTTGGCCACAGCTCATCTTCATCATCATGAGTCAGTTCTTTCATTTGTGTACTAATTAATTAATCCTTAAATATTTTTCAAACATTTACTGCTTGCATGCACTTGGGTTAAACAACTTAAGAGATACTCTCAGTTTAATTGAGGAGATAGACTATGGGGAAAAAAATTCCGATGTTGGAAGGTGATAAGTGATATAATGTATACAAGAGCAGAATGCAATTAAAAATGTATAAGGAGGAACATAAAAAATCCATGTGTAGTAAGACACTCCTCATGAAATGGACAATTATATAGATAAAGAAGATACTCTTCATCTGTATAATATTCGTTTATTCATTCACTGTATATTTGCCAAGCATTTCTATATATTGGGCATTGTGCTAACGATGATTGGAACATGGTTTTTTCCTTAAAGACTCACAGGTTGAGAGGAAAACAGCTAAGTGAATGAAGAATCACAGCATCGTGAAAAGTGCTGCCTTAGAGAACTGAAGGCTGTTATGGAGCACAGAGGAAGGAGCACTTGAGAAGTAAATAAAGTGAGGTTCTTTGGCTTGCAGAGACCCAGTCCACTCAAATGAACTCAAATAAAAGTAGGGTTATTGAAAGATGTGAGAGATTCTCACAGAAACAAAATGCAGAGTGTATCTAGTCTCAAAAGAACTGGACATCATGTAGCCACTCTGTATGTGTCTCTCTTTGGGTCTCTAAGTGGTCTCGTTCTGCTGCTTTCTATGTATACTTTCTCCAATACTGAGTCACTGGTATTTTACTGAATATTTTTCATTAGGGTTATCATTTTATTCTTCTTTTCCTTTTTTTAATAAAATCCCCTGAAGTCATCTTCAAGATTGTATTTTATGGTTAACAAATTGGAAAGTGTTGACATTTCCAGTTGACTCTTTTCTGTAGATCAAAATATTTGTAATTGAGAAAATACTCTTCCCAGTTGCTTCCTACTAAATTCAGAATTTATTCTTTTTTTTTTTTTCCTGAGGAATATTTGCCCTGAGGTAACATCTGTTGCCAATCCTCCTCTTTTTGCTTGAGGAAGATTTGCCCTGAGCTAACATCTGTGCCATTCTTCCTCTATTTTGTGTGTGGGTCGCTGACACAGCATATCTGCCAACGAGTGGTGTAGGTCTGTGCCCAGAACGGAACCCAGGCCACCAAAGTGGAACGTGCTGGGCTTAACCACTAGGCCATAGGGCCGGCCCTCCAGAGTTTATTCTTAATTCTAATTTTTAGTAGTTAAACATGTAACTTATTTCAGCCTGAATATTTTCACATTTACAATGTTAAATTTTTTAATTGAGTTTACAATGGTCATTCACAATAATGTCAGATGTTTCGCCTTCAACAGAATGAATTCCCCAAAATTTGCTTTGATTCTATGAATTGGATGAAGAAAACCAAATTATTATTGGAATTAACTTTATTTTGCATTTGAAGCATCTCATGATACTGACAAAATTTGCATCATTTAACTTTGTGTGAAGTTCTTCTGCTGATGGAGCCAACATATTGACAGTTATTGCTTCAGTTTTTGTGTGTGCATAAAATAACTTGGAACTGAAAATCAGCAAAATTAATGCAACAAAGCATTGATTAATCTAAATGAAAAGTCATGGTTCATGGACTGATATGCAAATTCACCTTCACAGCCACACATGTTAAATTGTCAATTTTAGGCACAGTCTTCCTAAAATAACTTATAACTTTTCACAGCAGTTACTAATGCTGCTTCAACAAATTAGGTATTTGGTGGATTTCATAAACTCAGAAAAGTTTTGGTAGAGTGGTGTGTCCAGAAGCTACATGATAATAAGTAGGTGCTAATTTTAAATTAAATTTTACTCATTTGATTCAAAAGTGGATTGTTGAAATTTTGTTTTATTTTTTTAAGTATATTATTTATTTATTTATTTATTTATTTATTTATTTATTTATTTATTTATTTATTTTTGGTGATTTTTAGCCCTGAGCTAACATCTGTTGCCAATCCTCCTCTTTTTGCTGAAGAAGATTGGCCCTGGGCTAACATCCGTGCCCGTCCTCCTCTACTTTATATATGGGACACCTGCCACAGCATGGCTTGATAAGTGGTGCATATGTCTGTGCCCGGGATCCTAACCTGCGAACCCCGGGCCACTGAAGTGGAGTGCACGAACTTAACCACTATGCCACCAGGCCTGCCCTTGAAATTTTATTTTTAATAATATAACTTTTTAGTAATATAATTTAATGTCCAATTCAGTTGCCTAAGTGAAAATAACTTCACTGTTTAATTCAAAAAGTGTATAGCATTAATGGACTGAAGACATACAATAACAAATACAATTATATTTTCCCTTAGAACACAAGGATACAGCCAATTTACATTGTGCAGAGCAGATAAGCAAGGTCACACTGAGGCAGTGGCAGGTCCTAGTTTCTGTGCTTCAACCCTGAGTAGTAGGCTGGCATTGCACTGAAACTCTTTGACTCTTCTGTGTTCTCCCTCCTTCAGTGGCCTTGATTTCTGCTCCTTCTTCTGCCCTGGTGGTTCGTGGTGGAGTGGCAAAAGGTGATGGGGAGAGCACCAGGAAGGCCTAGGGTAGAGGAGGAAGATGAGAAAGGCAAGCAGCTCTTTTTGGAAGAGTGAAGAAGTCACTCTTCAAGTCATCAAATTTAAATCTTGCTTGTGCTTCTCGTTAACATGGTGACTTAGGGAAATCCTTCAGTCTCTCAGGAGCTCAGTTCCCTCATCTATAAAGTGAAGAATTGACACAAGGACCTCTCTAAATTTGGTGTTAAAGACTCCGGTATTAATTACTGAAACTACAGTCTATTTATTTTGAGCTTTGAGTGTAAGACAATTCTTTGAGGTAAAAAAGTTCTCTTCTAAGATGATTCAGGTGAAGCCTTAGCATTCTGCATAGGGATTCTGAAAGACGATTATAGAAAAGAACTAACATGCGAGCTCCATGTGGTGACAGCAAAGCCAAGAATTGGATTCAAAACTTATGAAAGTTTCCCATCTCCTCTCAGTAGTGTCCAGCATTATTCCCATCTCCTCTCAGTAGTATACAGCATTTCTTCTGTTTCATCTCTTAGTTGGAATTAAGGGATTCTGCTGGAGACTGGGCTGCATGTTTTATTTATTTTTTTAAATCCAGAATGCTCTTTGTCATTTGACAGTGCAACATATTAAACTACTTAAAATACTTTGTGAATGAGATCACATGTCTGAAATGTGGTGTAAGTTTCTGGAGCACTTGAAGGACAGGGCTTGGGTTTAGTTTGTCTGCTTTGTCTTACCTAGTTTCTCAACCCCACACACTCTTTTTTTCTCTCTTTCTTAAATCCCAGGTATTATCTTAGGCATAAAGCAGATTTCTATGCCTAGACAGTTCATTCAGATTGGTTGGGGGGATTAGGTAAAAAAAATTGTTCTGACAATTTTTATCTGGTTTAAATGGGCTAAAAGAATGATGGTACTCAGAGCTTCAGGGCTGCCCTATCCTCTGATTTTGCATTCTCACAATTCTGTGTGATTTGAAAGATCATTGCATTGAATTTTCATAAACACATAATTATCTAACTTCTTCTCAGGTTAATATATTCT
The DNA here is from genome assembly GCF_020826845.1 of Diceros bicornis minor. Taxonomy (NCBI): domain Eukaryota; kingdom Metazoa; phylum Chordata; class Mammalia; order Perissodactyla; family Rhinocerotidae; genus Diceros; species Diceros bicornis. The sequence goes on along the minus strand of NC_080759.1, from coordinate 49,072,171 downwards.
GACGTCAAATTCATAGATACATATTGATAATCTCAATGTTAGAGGCTACATGCTGTAATGTACACATTTAAACTCATGTACACAAGAATGTGAACTTACAAGGGCAGAGATTTCTCTTTGTTTGCTGTTATATTCCTTTTGCCTTCAACAGAGCTTGACACATAAGGATGCTAAATAGATTCAGTGAATGAATGTAAGGGTAACCCATACTCACTTGACGGTAAGAACCATGCCTATCTTGTGCAGTTCTGTGTCTGCAGCCTCTAGAACAATGTCTGCCTCTCATTTGTTGAATAAATGAATGAACTTAAGCATTTGGTTCTTGCCAGTAAAGAGTTTACAGTCTGGTTTGGGAGACAGATTAGCAAAATATTAAAAAACAGTAATAGTTTGGGACTGCAATGGAAAATTATCACAGGACAGTCATATTTTAATTGTCCAATGAATGATATAAAATTTGTCCCAGATATACAAAGTAGGAAAATAATATATAACATGAATCAGCCCCCAACAGACTTTTATTATTGTTGGATTATTATTATTTATTTATTTATGGAATAAATCTTTGAGTGCATCTATATTCCAGGGAATATAGTAGATGCTTGGCAGTCAATAGTGAATAAGATAGATCTAGGTCTTGCCCAAATTGAACTCATAATCTAATGGGGAAAACAGTCAAAAAACAAGTAATAAATATAATGTTATCTTTCGAAGGAAAAATTAAGACATTGAGATAGAGAATAACAGAGAATAGCTACTCTAGAAAGGGTGGATTCCAAGAATGGAACATTTAAGCTGAATTTAAAGGATGAGAAGGAACTAGCTGTCTGAAGAGCATTCTAGGCAGAGGGAAGTGTGTGTACAAAGGCCCTGAGGCCTAAGGCAGCGTAGAACTAAGTCCTTGAGAGAGCTGTTCTCAATGGCAATGAAGAAAGAGACAGGTGCTGAAGGATTTGATTAAGGGGACATGGTACATCGTTGTACCACGATGTACATGATACTATGACATTTTAAGACATTCACTCTTGCTCACATGTGGAGAATGGATTGTAGTTTGCACAGAATGGAAGTAGTTAGGGATTGCTTTAATAGTTCATCAAAGGAATGATGGCGAACTTGTCTAAGGCAGCAGCAGTGAAGAAGGTGAGGTATGGAAGGATTTGAGGTAGAATTAAAGGATTTGCTCTTGGAAAAAAGTGGAGGAGGGTTAGGGGAAAAGTAGGAGAGGAGGAATACTCCAAGGTTTCCAATTGAAATAATGGGTGGATAGCGGTACTCTTTACTGAGGAGAAAAATATTGGTGCAAGGAGACAAATCTGAGATGGGGAAGCATGGATTCAGTGGTGGACAGTTTGAGTTTGAGATGATGCCACACATCAGAGATGTCAGGTAAGTGTAGGGAAGCAGATGTATGAATGTGGATCTCAGAGGAAAGGTCTGAGCTAATGATGTAAATGTGGGAGTCCTCAACATGTTGATGGCACAGTGGTGGAGAACTGTGGACAGATGGGCATATTAAAATTCAAGCCTTCAGTTTACAGAACACCTACCTGGAACAGTCAACTAATGGAAATGATTTTCTAATCCCCATTATTTTACCCAATCTTTCGTTCTCAGCCTAGTCTTATACTTTCTTTACTTGCCGTAGCACCCTTGTCCACACACATTTGCTCTTTCTGACCATGACTCTGTTCTTTAGCTCTCTCTTACACCTAGTTTATCTTGTCATCTCCCACCTTCCTGCTCCAACCCATCCTCTTTTCAATCTCCTAACCTGGTCCCTCCATCAGCTGCTTCGCAACCTTCAGACTCTAACTCTCTGCTATGTACAGTGACCTACAAATAGTAGTGCTCCAGCAATATTTGTTAAATTAATGACAGCATTCTAAGTTCTACAGATCTTTTAAGGTGTGGCTCCTTTTCCAATATCATTACATGTCTATTTCATTAAAAATGAGGCTGAATTCCCACAAAAAAGGAGGAGGAAGAAGAAAGAAAAGTGGGAGGATTATTGGTTATAGAGCATTTGTAGATCAGGTTGCAATTTGCGTGGGAATCAGGTAATAAAATTTGTTTTCATGAGACATCTTACCAACATTTTCAAATAATGCCATGAGTTAGAAATATTTTCTTCACTATGAAGATAAGATGCTAGATGATCAGGATTCTCCTTAGCATTTGAACTCCCTCTTAACACCATGAATACCCACAGTAGTACAGTATTTGATACATTGTAAGTTCTTAATCAATAGTTACTGATTTAATAAAATTTTTGTGTAACTATATCTAAAGGTTTTGAGAAGCATCATTCTATGATACCTTATGCTGGTCACATCCTCATTCCTATGTCTCTTTGCCCATTTATCCTCATCCCCGCCCCCTTCCCGGGCCTAGACTTAGAGATTCTGAGATTTTAAGTTTTCTCCCAAATTACCATCCCAATCTGATGAGCAATTTTTTTAAAAAACAGGTCAATTTACAGTAATAGTTTGCATCTCCTGTAGGCACATTGGATTATAGATTACAGATCTTTAGATGTTTATTCCTGAAAGTAAAATCAGCTAATGATCCCATTCAAATATTTTCCCTATTCTCAGATCCAGAAAAGACAAGTGTATGCAAATTGTGCAAATATTTTTAATATTATTTACTACTTACATAAATCCAGAGTGAATTCCCTTTTAAGGTACACATTTAGCATTGGAACAGGGATTTCAACTGTTAGTTGATATTTTGCTAGATTTAAAAATCCAACTATCATGATAGTTTTTCTAGACTACCTGGATAACTATCTGTGCACATATCTTATTATAGGTATCTCTAATTTTCAGTAAAGAAACTATATAGTTGTTTGAAAAGTCTAAAGGATAAAGATCTAATGTTTTTAAACTGAATGTATTTAGGATAAACACATCACATGCTTGTTGGTGACACCTACTCTGTGCAGGAACATTGACTGGCTCTATTGCTGTGCAAAGAAATCCAAGACAAAAGAAGGATGACCAGATCTTTGCATTTGCCAGGTTGAAGCCAGGAGGAATAAGAAGACTCTTTGGAATTCCCAAAACTCTTTGGAATCAGAGGAGACATAGAGCTTTGGAAGGCTGCAATGTGACAATGGAGTACCACAAAATATTGTCACAAAGAAAGACTAAGTCATCACAAGGAGGAAGGGTTGACTCATGACTTTCTAGAGCCTTCAACACTAAAAGCTACTGGTTGAATCTGTTAGAAATTATTCCCTCCTCAATATCCCCTTTCTCAGGACAATGTAGCAGGAGTCAAAAGGTAAACAGAATCCAATTTACGGAAATGGGTTTTGTTGCTCATTTTGCTACATATATCTATGACCCATAGAAAGTGTGTGTGTGAGGGATAGAATGTGTCAATCTCTCCACCATCCAATGTTGTGGTCATCCAGCCTTCTTTGGCACAAATATTTTTCCCGGCTGCTCCCACCTTTGGATATTGATTTCTTCTCATACTGTTTTTACTTCACTGTATTGGCCTCCTCAAAGGGCCGTACCACTTTTCTTGCCAAGGCAGAATTTCCAAAGGAGAAGCAAGGGTCTATCTTGCTCTTGAAGTACTGTATTAAAATATTTACCTTTCAATCACCTCCAACAAATATTTATTTTTGTCGTACCTACTTTGAAAGTTGAAAGTTCTGCAGAGAACAAGAGTGTAAAGTGCAGACCACAGGGATGTTTTTCCATTTGAGTTGGACTGACTCAGGCCAGTTGGTATGCCAAAAATCACTGCTAGTTTTCTTGAAGCACCCACGTGCCCTCCAGTCTTCATGGGATATCCTGCTTTGGCCCCTGTGGGAATGTACAAGTCTTCAGGAGTAGTGTCAATGATTTCTTCTCTGTGTGTCTCCAACCTTCCCTGTACCCACCCTGTGTTTTTCCTCTTCTTCTAACTCCTTTCCTCTTTACCTTGATTTTCTGTCCCACATCTCTAACATCTCCCTTTCCTTTTTAACGCTTTATCTTGCTGTCTTCCTAAACTGGTTGAATAACCTTTTTTTTTTTTTTATGGTATTTCTATACCAAGCTTTGAATATGCATTTCCTGCAATGCCTGAAATGTTTTTCTACTTATAGTTTCTGTCTCCATTCTAGATCTTTTCATGCCCGGGGTTTGAGTTGGTGTCTGAATGGGAATGGTATCTGGCTACCCTGGTCTCTATTCAAAAGAACGTAAATCGGATGCCTGAAGACAAATCACAATGATATCCATCCTTTCCCAACGTTGTCTGCTCACTGCAGTGGCTGTACAAGTAGCTCCATCTTTAGAAATGAAGTGTCAGACCTATCACCTGATTCCAATTTCTCAGCTAATGGGACAGAGGCACCAAGCTGTAAAACAAGAAGGTTTGTTTCCAAATGAAAACCAGATGTGCTGAATCCAGTGTAGAGCACGGTCCACTCTCTGCCGTGTGTCTCAGCAGGTGCAGAAGGATGCCCATAACTAATTTTCACTACTAATAAAATCTAGTTTCCTTTACCTGAGAAATTAGTGATCCAAATAAACTTTCAGTTACTGTAGCTAGAAACTACAAACTCTGGCATGCGAGGAGCTGAACTGGAGTGCTGACACTTAGTTGCTGATGCCAAATATCACATTGCCTGACATCTCAATGCTGAAGAATTCTCTTTGCCAGTTAATTTTTGCTTCAGAGAATGAACAGTCAGTTATCAAATCCCCTGACCATTTGTGTAAATCTCTGAGACATTATCCTCAGAAGAAAAGAGTCCATTTTTTCCTCTTTCGCTTAAAGGAACCCGAGCCAATAATCCAATGTGCTTTCACTCTCAGTTCTATTTGCGTGAATTCTTCAAGTTACGTCTTTTTCTTTTGGGTTTTATTTGTTTTCCAACCAGAAGAGCACTTTAAGTAAAGTTTATGGAATTAAAAAATGCCCAATGCTTAATAACACACTATTGGAATATTTGAATATAGCTAAATTCCAGCAATAAAGTTATGTGTTGCAGGGTTTTTGGCAAGAGATAAAGATTGGGAGTTATCCCAGGAAAAGTTTTGTCATATAGTTGGTCATTGACTCAAATGGCAAGTGTTCTGGAATCAGACTTGCAAGACTAGTGGGTCTCTGGACATGGTTAATTCATTCTTATGGAATAACCAAGGATGTGTTCTAAATGCAGCACCTGCTCTCTGTAAGATGGTGGGGCCAAGACTGGAGAAGTCCCTGGGGACACATAAGACCTTGGCCCTGCCCACAAGAAACTTACAGTCTAGATGGGAAGTTAAGACATTAGGTTGTGGTCTCAAAGGCATCATTAAAAATGCAATCCTTGTCAGCTCTACCTTCAAAATATATATAGAATCAGGCCACTTCTGTCATGTCCATTGTTGCCACCTGTTCTAAGCCACCATCACCTCTCATCCTGATTATTACTGTACTCTCCTAAGTGGCATTTCTGTGATTTCACTATTGGCCTCTTTATCCTATTCTCAACATAACCATCAGGGCACTCCAGTTAAAAAGTGAGTCAGATCATATCAATCTTTTGTTGAAAACCCGTAGGGCTTCCTGACCCACTGAGAGTAGAGCCAATGTCCTTGCAATATGAAGATTCTACACACAGTTGAGCCACCCACACCCTCATGGACTCTCCGCTCTCAACATGTACGAGTTTTACTCTTGCACACTCTGCTCCATCCACGCTCACCTCTCTGCTCTTCCTGGAGTACACCAGGAATGTTGCTACCTCGGGGCCTTTGCACTTGATGACCACTCTGCCTGGGATCCTCTTTCCCCCAGATGACTTACCCCTCACATACTCAGGTCTTCATTCACAGCGAGATCTTCTTAGGCCACATTATCTCACCTTGGACTCGCACATGCACACACACACAAACACGCTTACTTGCTTTAATTTTTTCCCATATAGATAACACCATATGAAGCCCTAGTATTTTGTGGATTGTCTATCTTTTCCCTGGTAGGAGACAAGCTCCATGAAGGCAGGGTTTTTTTTTTCTTTTTTTTTCAGTTTTGTTTGCCATATCTTTAGCAACTAGAATGGTGCCTGATGCACAATTGGTAGCCGATAAATATTTATTGAAGGATTATTTTTATTTCAAGCGTGAGGTGTTATATTAGTTTCCTAGGGCTGCTGTAATAAAGTTTCGCAAACTGGGTGGTTTAAAGCACAGAAATTCATTGTCTCACAGCTCTGGAGGATAGAATTCTGAAATCAAGGTTCTGCAGAGCCATGCTCCCTCTAAAACCTATGGAAGAGAATCCTTACTTGCCTCTTCTGGCTTCTGGTAGCCTTGGGTGTTCTTAATTTGCAGCTGTAGCACTTCAGTCTCTGCCTCCATTGTCACACAGCATTCTCTCCTCTTCTGTCTGTGTCTTCACCTGCTGTTCTCCTTTCTGTGTGTGTACGTCTTCTTATATGGATTCAAGTCATATTAGAGCAAGGGTCCATCTTACTGTATTTTGTGTGTTGAGTCTTTGCTCACTGAGACACCGGTTCTTGCCTTCTGTTCATATCATCTCTCTTTTATGTTCTACCCTATTCTGTTTTTCTTTATACGTTACTGATCTTTGAAGTTTGAATTAAGCATGAAAATGGAAATATTTAAATTCAATTATCTTTAAAAAGTTCTTTAGTCACCACTAGGCCAGCTAAACGTAACTGCAAACAAACGGTGAACTTGCTCATGTAAGTCCACTGTCTTCCATCAAACGCTTCTTAGTAGTCCCCAGTGGATTCTCATGATAATCGGAAGAGCAGAGCCCTCAGATGGAGGGCTGAACTGGGGAAAATCGGAGATTTGCCCTGCCTCTTCTGTGGCCAGAAATGTACTGTCATCAACATAACCCTTGGAGATTTCTGGCTTGTTTGATGCTTTTATCAGTCCTTCCATGCCTTAGAAGATATCTTCCTAACTTCTACCTCCCCACAAAAATAGATAGATAGATAGATAGATAGATAGATAGATAGATAGATAGACAGACAGACAGACAGATAGATAGGGATATGATAAAATACTCCATTCTTGATGTGTGTGTATGCATCCCTGGGATGGGCCATCTTTTATGATTTATAAAATTACCTAATGTGTTACTTGTGTGTTGTTTTTCCACATCTCTTTTATGGGAAAGTCACACAGAGAGCATGTATTGTATAAATCATTTTATCAATTTTATGTTTTTAATCAAGTTTTGGAAGAAAATTTCCACCAAGCCAAGAGACCATGCATTGGTAGCTACAGAAACTAAGAAAGAGAGCGAAGGAGGGAGGGAGGAGGGGAGAGAAAGAGAGAGAAAGAAGGAAAGACAGACCTCTGAAGTCGGTAATATTGAATGCGGCATTGCTGTGTGGAAACATGGGATGGGAAACAAAGGAAAAGGTTCTTCTCTTTGTATGTCACCTCAGCTCCCTTTTTCCTATAAAATTCAACCACACTAACATCCCATCAGCACAGCTCTGGTCCAGCATCTACTCAGACCAACAACCTTCAGTATCTATAAGCTGTCTAAATTCTCTAGCCTAGAATTTGAGGTTTTCCGCACTCTGTTTGCCATCCACTGCCACATAACCTGTGACCCATCTAACTGTAGGATTTGCTCCTCCCCATAGCACCCCTTGCCGCATCCCTACACATGTCTCTCCTTATGATTTTCCTTCAACTCTTCTCCAATGCAACTATTACTTAAAGCTAGGTGCCATCCTCCTTCCTAAGTCCACCTTCTCCATCTTCAACCACACATGCAAGTTTAGCCCTACCTTTTTGATGGCATTCATTATTTCCCAGCCTGTCCTTTAAGTACATATGTATGAAGATTTTGTCTCCTCTAAATCAGGATGATAAACATACCAGTAGTATGATTTTTTGTTGATAAAGCCATTGAGGAGATTGTAGATTTAAATTTTAATAAAATTTTTGTTGTTCTAAATAAAAGAATGTGAAATTTCAAATGTAAGAACATAACATTCTTCAGTTGTTTTCTGAGGCAGCAATACACAATGATGAAAAGAGGTTAAGATTCATAGGGGAGAGTTTGAGAAAGAAAAATTAAGAAATATGGAGAAAGTTTCTTGGATATTAAGTCTCTATTATATTACATTTCACCGTCTTTGGTTTTGTTTCTCAGGCACCAACACTCTCTTTGGAAAATTAATTATTTTACATATCCTGGTAGGCCAAATAATGTCCCCTCAAAGACGGCCCCATTCTAATTCCTGGAACCTATGAATATTTTCAGTTACATGGCAAAAGGGACCTTGTAGCTGTGATTAAGTAAAAGATCTTGAGATAGGGAGATTATTCTGGATTATCTGGTTGGATCCAATGACAAGATCCAAGGAAAAGAAAAGCAGAAAAGAAAAAAAGGCATCGTGACGACAGAAGCAGAGAGAGATTGAAGTGCTGGCTTTGAAGATGGAGGATGGGGCCACAAGCCAAAGAATGCAGGTGGCCCCTAGAAGCTAGAAAAAACAAGAAAATGAACTCTCCCCTAGAGCCTCCAGAAGGAATGTAGACCTGCGGACATCTTAATTTTAGTATTTCTGACATCCAGAACTGTAAGATAATAAAACTTGTGTTAAGTCACTTAATTTGTTGTAATTTATTACAGTGGCAATAGGAAACTAACATATTTTAAGGAAGAGAAATTAAGACTTGAGCAATTAAAGGCAGAGACCAGGAGTTGGCAATCTTTTCCGTAGAGGACCAAATAGTAAATATTTTAGGCTTTGTGGGCCGTGTGATCTCTGTCAAAATAACTCAACTCTGCCATGCAGCATGAAGGCAGCCAGAGGCAATATGTAAATAAGTGGATGTGGCTGTGTTTCAATAAAACTTTATTTACAAAAATTGGCAATAGATTGGATTTGGCCCACAGGCCCTAGCTAGCTGCTACATGCTCATCATTATTTATTGTCTTAATTGATACTTCATCATCTTCTGCAATCTGATTCCTATTGAAGTGTGCCACATAACCCACTGAACTAGATATAGAACATTTAGCAATGGTTTGTAGTTGGTTCTCCAATCTGAAGCATTAAGTTTTTAACTGTAAAGATCAAGCTCATTATTAATACTCTGCAGTTATCTTTAATTCCTCAGTATTGGCACATTGCCTAAGTTTTGTCCTAGAAGTGTACATAGCAGTGCTAAATTACTCTGGCTTCATGTGCTCAAGAGAGAAGACTATACAGTATTTTCATGAAGCCGCCAGCATTTCTAATGCTAAGAATATGCACATCTCATAAAAATGTATTTCATCAAGCCCTGTCTAGAGAGGATTAAGCTGAACCATGTTTTTGTGTACAGCTTTCAGGATTGCTAATGCTCTTTTGTTTATAATTTCTCCCTGGGACATCTCTCTTGAGGCAAATGTTCTCTCAGCAGAGGAGGCACTGTACAGACAGAGTGATTTTTAGCCAAAGAAATTGCTCCATGTGGACATTCTTATTAGGCTCGTGTCACACTTCTCTTTGCTTTGTGAACCTGACCCCAAACATCTGTATAAATGTGGCAAGTTAAAACAGTGTGCTTATACCTGGTTTGCCAAATACATGTTTTATATCAGGATTACGTGACATTGGCCCCCCTCCTGTGCCTGCTGGCTCCATTCTCCCCTCCTCCTTGCCCATCATACTGACCACCAACCTTAACAGCTCAGATCCAGTCCTGCCATCTCTGCAGTCAGGCCTGCATCATCAATACTTCCTCTGCAACTTCTCCTAACATCCTTCTGTCCTGTATCTCTTCTAACATCCTATGTGTGGATTAGTAAATTAACATCACGTGTAGCTTTACTTGTTACACGATTTTTGCGTGCATTCTACTAAAATGTAGATGCTCATATTCAAAAACTAGCTTATAATTTGTTTATAGTTCATAATACGTAAGTATATATTCAATAAATATTTTCTATCTTTTTGATTGCTAGATTTTACTACTTAATTTGAGTGTTTGAATTTTTTAAGACTTTATTTTTTAAAACTCTTTTTTAGATTTACAACAAAATTGAGAGGAAGGTCCAGGATTTCCCATATACCTTCTACCCCCACACATACATAGCCTCCCCATTATCAACGTCACCCACCATAATGGTACATTTTTTTACCAAGGATGAACCAACATTGACACATCATAATCACTCAAAGTCCATAGTTTGCCTTAGAGTTCACTCCAGATATCATACATTCTATGGGTTTGGGCAAATGTATAATGACGTATATCCATCATTATAATATCATACAGAGTATTTTCACTGCCCTAAAAATTCTCTGTGTTTTGCCTATTCATTTCTTCCCCTGCCCCACCCCCCACAAGCAACTACTGATCTTTTTATTGTCTCATAGTTTTGCCTTTCCTAGAATGTTGTAGAGTTGGAATCACATAGCATGTAACCTTTTGAGATTGGCTTAGTTCACTTAGTAATATGCATTTAAGTTTCCTCCATATATTTTCACGTCTTGATAGCTCATTTCTGTTTAACACTCAATAATATTCCATTGTCTGGATGTACCATAGTTTGTTTATCCATTCACCTACTAAAGGACTTCTTAATTGCTTCCAAGTTTGAGTAATTATGGATCAAAGCTGCTATAAACATCCTTGTACAGATTTTTGTGTGGACATAAGTCTTCAGCTCCTTTGGGGAAATACGAAGGAGCACAATTGCTGGATCATATGATAAGAGGATGTTTAGTTTCTTAAGAAACTGCCAAACTATTTTCCAAAGTGGCTGTAGCATTTTGCATTCCCACCAGCAGTGTATGAGAGTTCCTGTTGCTCCACATCCTTGCCAACAATTTGATGTTGTCAGTTTATTGGATTTTAGCCATTCCAATAGGTGTGTAGTGCCATCTAATTGTTTTAATTTGCTTTTCCCTGATGACATATGGTATGGAGCATCTTTTCATAAGCTTTTTTACCATCTGTATATCTTCTTTGGTGAGGTATCTGTTAAGACCTTTGGTCTGTTTTTTAATTGGGCTGTTTGTTTTCTTATTGTAGAGTTTAAGAGTTCTTTGTATATTTTGAATAACTGTCCTTTGTCAGATGTGCCTTTTGCAAATATTTTCTCTGAGTATGTGGCTTATCTTCTCAGTCTCTTGATATTGCCTTTCACAGAATGGAAGTTTTTAATTTCAACAAAGTCCAGCTTATCAATTATTTCTTTCATGGAGCATGCCTTTGATAAATCATTGCCATACCCTAGATTGTCATCTAGGTTTTCTCTTAATTTATCCTCTAGGAGTTTTATAGTTTTATGTTTTACATTTAGGTCTATAATCCATTTTGAGTTAATTTTTGTGAAAGATGTAAGGTCTATGTCTAGATTTATTTCTTTACACATGGATGTCCAGTTGTTCCAGCACCATTTGTTGAAGAGACTATCTTTGCTCCATTGTATTGCCTTTACTTCTTTGTCAAAAATCAGTTACTATATTTATATAGTATATGGGCTCTCTATTCTGTTCCATTGACCTATTTTCTATTGTTTCACCAGTACTGCACTATCTTGATTGCTGTAGATTTATATTAAGTCTTAAAGTCAGGTGGCATCATTGTTCCAACTCTCTTTTCCTTCTTCAATATTGTATTCTTCTTCAATATTGTATTTGTTGTTCTGGATCTTTTGCCTCTTCATATAAACTTTAGAATCAGTTTGTTGATATCATAAAATAACTTGCTGGGTTTTTATTGGGCTTGCTTTGAATCTATAGTTCACATTGAGAAGAACTGACAGCTTGGCAGTATTTAATCTTCCTCTTTGTGAAACAGAATATCTTTCCATTTATTTAGTTCTTTCATTTCATTCATCAGAGTTTTGTAATTTTCCTCACAAAGATCCTGTACATATTTTGTTATACTTATACTTAAGTATTTCATTTTTGTGGTGCTAATGTAAATGGTGTTACATTTTTTATTTCAAATTCCATTTGCTCATTGTTGGTATATAGAAAAGCAATTGAGTTTTGTATATTAATCTTGTATCCTGCAACCTTGCTATAATCACTTAATAACTCCAGGAGTTATTTTGTCAATTTTTTTTTGGATTTTCTACATAGATAATCATGTCATCTGCAAACAAAGATGGTTTTCAGTTTTCCTTCCCAGTCTGTATACATTTTCTTTTCTTGCCTTATTGCATTAGCAAGGACTTCCAGTTTGATGTTGAAAAGGAGTGGTGAAAAAGGACATCCTTGCTTTGTACCTGATCTTATTGGGAAAGCTTTGAGTTTCTCACCATTAAGTATAATGTTAACTATGGGCTTTTTGTAGATAATCTCTATCAAGTTGAATAAGTTCTCTGCTGTTTCTAGTTTATTAAGAGTTTTTATCATGCATGGGTGTTGCATTTTGTCAAGTCATTTTTCTGCATCTATTGATATGATCACGTGATTTTTCTCTTTTAGTCTGTTGATGTGATGGATTACGTTAATTGATTTTCAAATGTTGAACTAGCCTTGCATACCTGAGATAAAACCCACTTGGTCATGGCATACACTTCTTTTTATACTCTTTTGGATTTGATTTGCTAATATTTTGTTGAGGATTTTTGCATCTATGTTCATGAGAGATATTGGTCTGCAGTTTTCTTTTCTTGTAATATCTTTGTCTATTTTTGATATTAGGGTAATGCTGGCCTCATAGAATGAGTTAGGCAGTATTCCCTCTGCTTCTATCCTCTGAAAGAGATTGTAGAATTGGAATAATTTGTTTCTTTACTATTTGATAGAATTCACCAGTGAACCCATCTGGGCCTGGTGCTTTCTGTTTTGGAAGGTTATTAATTATTGATTCAATTTCTTTAATAGATATAGGCCTATTCAGATTATCTGTTTTTTCCTATGTGAGTTTTAGCAGATTGTGTCTTTCAAGGAATTGATTCATTTCATCTAGGTTATCAAATTTGTGGGCATAGAGTTGTTCATAGTATTCTTTTATTATGCTTTTAATTTCCATGAGATCTGTAGTGATAGCCCCTCTTTCATGTCTAATGTTAGTAATTCGTGTCTCTCTTTTTCTTAGTTAGCCTGTTTAAAGGCTTATTGATTTGATTGATTTCTTGTTTTCAATTTCATTTATTTCTGCTCAATTCTTATTATTTTTTATTCTGCTTACTTTGGATTTAATTTCCTCTTCTTTTTCTAGTTTCTTAAGGTAGAAACTTAGATTACTGGTTTTAGATCTTTCTTCTTTTCTAATATATGCATTCAATACTATAAATTTCCCTCTAAGCACTGCTTTTGCTGCATCCCACAGATTTTATAAGTTGTATTTTCCATTTCATTTAGTTCAAAATATTTTAAAATTTCTCGAGATTTCTTCTTTGACCCATGTATTATTTAAAAGTCTTCTATTTAATCTCCGTGTATTTTGAGATTTTTCAGTTATCTTTCTGTTATTGGTTTCTAGTTTAACTCCATTGTGATCTGAGAGCAGACATTGTATGATTTTTATTCTTTTACATTTGTTAAAGTGTATTTTATGGCCCAGAAGGTCTACCTTGGTGGATGTTCCATGTGAGCTTGAGAAAAATATATATTTTGCTATTGTTGGATAAAGTGGACTATAGATGTCAATTATATCTAGTTGATTGGTTGTGTTATTGAGTTCAGTTATGTCTTAACTGATTTTCTGCTGTATAGGTTTGCTTATTTCTGAGAGAGAGCTCTTCTTTGGACTTTAAGTATAGGTGTCTGACATTATATTGAGAAATATGCTAATGGTTTACAATGGAATACTTATTTTCATTTTACCTTTTAAGTTACAGCAAGAGTTCATCCCCTCCCTTAATATTTTAGAAAAAGCAATCTACTCGCATTTCCAGATTTGCTTAGTGGCTGTCATTTATGTTAAAAAAATCATATTTGATAATAACATTTAATTAATATCTTGAAAGTAAAGAATAATTAGGATGTATTCCTGAACATTTTTTACTTTAACATGACTTCACCTAAACTATTCCAGATGGTCAAGGGTTTTTATTATCCTCAGATACTTACAGAGTAAGCAAGTCCAGAGTCTCCTGACATGGACTGATTCCAGATTAAATAATCTGCCATGTAAGGCCCTATGCATTTGCCAGGCCTTGCTGAATATACCACTTGGTATGGAGAGCTGTGTTTGGCAGTCTATTTCTGTCTTCTTTCTGGTTCCCAGGAACAACTGCTCTTTGTATTCTGATGTCTTGTAGGTATGATGACCATGCTGTTGGCCTAATTTGACAGTGTATACTTCCAGCCACCGGGCAGATATAAAAAGTAGAATTCCACTGAGACTTCATCACAAACTATTCTAAGGATGTTCATTTAAAATAAATGTGCTGAGTACCTAAATTATTCCTGTTTTAAATTCTCTCTGCACGCACTCCACTGAAAACGTTATTATGGTTTATTATTGAAATAGATCTTCTGATGCCCAGAGGTATTGCAGACGAGTGGTCAGGACATTTGAATAATAAGAAACTACACTAAAAGTGCTTGCTTGACCTCTTGCATATTATACTGTTTGAATGAGCAAGAAAAAGCAAAATGTTGAGATCAAATAATTGCATAAAAATAGACACAAGAAATTGCTCTACCATATCACCTCTGATGGACAACTGCCTAAGACGTGTAACCTTAATCTAAGTGTGAGAAAACACAGATCCAAATGGAGTAATGTTATGCAAAGGAATTGCCCCGGGATCTTAAAAAATGCCATTGTCATGAAAGTCAAAAGAGTCTGGGGAAATGTTCTAGGAGAAAGGATCCTTGATCAGATTCTGGATTCAAAAGTAAAATAAAATAAAAATTCCCAGCTTTACAGGACATTATTGAGTTAATGGAGAATATTTAAATATGGGGTGGATATTAATAAGAGTATCAAATCAGTATTAAATTTTCTGTGTGATAATTAAATTGATGTGATGTGGGATAATATCTTTCACAGAAGGTACATGCTGAAGTATTTTAGGGATTCAGGGTCACAAGATCTGCAACTAACTCTCAAGTAATTTAGAATAAGAGAATGTCTATATGTGTATATACCTGTACATAAATACATACATATGTACATACACTCATGTATATGAATGTACATGTATATATAAATCTATACGTAAATGTAAATAAGAGAAAGAGAGAATGTAGTAAGTGTTAACAATTGTTAAATCTTGGTGTATAGGTGTTTGTTATACTATTCTTCCAATTTTTCCATAGGTTCAACATTTTTCAAAATGAAAAATTGGGAAGAAAAAGATAGCAAATCCCCCAGGGTCTTTTGCCTTGGCTTTTGTTTGGATATTAGTGAAGCTTCAGATAAACTAAAGTGGAAAATCCTCAAGCTACTAAAATAAATAATCTGTTCTTATCTTTTATAATATTTGGATATTTTAATACTGATAGACAAGGACAGCTAAAGACTAGCTAAATAAATCCGTCTTCATACATAGACCCCCTTAAGAGATGCCTGTTAAATAAACAAATAAAATAACACAGCCACACATCCAGGCATCATGATAATCACAAGTTTTTGATTTGGAAATGTTTCCCAGTTTGGGAGTTATTGCTTTCAGCTGTAATAATAACAAGCTTTTCTTCTAAGGGAAAAATAGGTGGTGTTTAAAATAAATATCATCAGTACAATTTTGCAGTATTGAAAAAACATAAATGGCCCTTTTTCTTTTCTCTAAACATTCAGATCACCCAAAGGTCTCATGAATGTGTGTTGTGGGAGACAATTTCAATTGACTAAGAGGTGATAAAAAGACTGGTTATGAGGGGCTTCACCATCATTTTAAACAGCACCAAAGCTCTTTTTATTTGTGGTTTTCACCCAAGGATAAGCCCAGATAATCCAAGCATGCTGGCTACATTTTCCCACTGAAATCTGGGTTTTGCCTGTTGAATATAATTCAGAACAGAATTATATGCTCAGGGGATGTCTATACTTCCTAAGAATTGACTCAACCCAGTGTTGTTCTGAGCAGTGCAACTGTCTTTATCCTTATCCTGAGGCCAGATTTAAAAGGACCCACACATTTCTCCAGGGAACAGCAAAAGATTGGAAGATGTCTTTTTGGTGGGATTTCACACTCTCATTTTTTTTCTTAGGAAAAAATAGTAACAAATTCAAGCTTTATTTCTGAGACCTCTCTCAATGTGACATGATAAATCTTTTAGCAAGAAGATTAAATAATTATTCTGTTGTCACTCTAAATTTTATTTCTATTTTTTCTTTTTTTCTTTGACAAAATATCAAGAACTGTAATGAATATCATTATTTGAGTAACTATGATAGTTCTGTCATCGTGCTAGGAGAAGTACCTACAATCATCTGATACAAACACCACAAAAGCCCTGTAGGACAGGTACTATTATCTTATTTTACAGAGAAGGAAAATTTTATAGCTAAGTTAGTAGGTGGTATGTGGTGTGATGATAGTCTTGCTTTTACCACTACAATCTACTGCTTCCTACAAATGAAGGACATTTATTTGCCTTTATTCCATCATCCGTTTAAGAATTGTGACAGATAACATACAGAAACACAATAAAATAGATTGAAACAAATTCTTTTTGGTGGCGATTTTATTACTTTTCTCTACCGGCTGGTAAGACAGGTCATTATCTTTCTAAAGTCTCAACGAGGATGGACATTTATTTGTCCGTTAAAATCTGTATTGCCACCTAAAGGAAATATCAGACATTCTGCAGGAATGATTAATGTCAAGGTAGCTTGCCTTGATTTAGGACAAAGATCATGGAAGAATTCAGCTGAATTCTCAAGGATCCTCCTTGGAAAGGAGAGAGAACAGCAGTGGAAGATTCTGAAGTAATAAGGCTTATCAACTGATATCCATTCACTGACTCAAAAATACTTGGCATGTGAGAAGTTGAGTGCATATTCAACCTCAGCAGCTACTGCTGCTTGTTTGTTCAACAGAGATGATCACCAGTTCTGTGCTGGGCATTGGGCTGTGGACTAAAGTCACTCAGAAGAATCACCACAGTTGCCTGCAAGTCTAAATTTGTAATCTCTGTTGAATTGCTATGCATAGAGTAGGATGTCAGCAATAAACAATAATACCCAACACTAAACCAGTCATTTATTAGCAATCATGACTATTAGCACTATCTGCCATGTACAGTAATAAGGAGCCCACATTAAGGATGCCCCCAGGACATTTTCCTTGCAAACTTCCTTTGGATCTTTCCCTGAAAATATTCAAGAATCGAGTGGAAGACAACCAATTAGAAACTTCCATGTTGAAAACTTTAAGCTTTGATTACATTTACCTGGGATGGCTGAGTAAATTGCTTGAGTTTTCTCCATGCTTAAAATGATGTTGTAAAACCACATTGTGCCTGATTAATGATTCATTTCTATCATGAACCCTTGGAGACATGCATATAGGTTGTAAATATTGGGAAACTTTTTAGTAATTCGTTAAAACTTCATATATTTTAAACCTAAGTCTGATTTTTAATTTATGCCTAACTAATTTTACTTTCCCTCCCATTTAATAAATTGAGCAATCCTCACCCTCTGAAATGTTTTGGCCAGCAATTATTTCTTCTAATATGGCCCATCATTTTGAACATTAAGCCACCAGCTTTGGCAACAATGCCATCATACCATCTGGTTTTTAGCTATTCCTTTTGAAACTGGTTTATTGGAAAGAGTATAATATTATATATATAATGTATAATATTATATAATCATGCTTATAGCAGTTTATTGTGAGTTTTTCCACTTAAATTGGTAGTTGCCCCTGCTTCTCTGCAAAAAAGAAGAAAAAAAAAAAGTCTGGGAGAAAAATGCCAAAATTCTAAAACCTCACATAACAGGCTCAGAGAATGAGCTTGTTCTGGATCAAGTTGGATGTTTTTACAGTGCAAATTGTTTGTTAAATAAAGGCAACAATAAGTCAAATGAAATATGTTTAAAAGTAATATGTAAAAGTAATATGAGATATATGTTTGAAAGTAATAATCTTTAAATATAGTCTTTTTTTCTTCCTCTATTAAGTATATTCATGGTGCAACTTTCCCTGCAGAACAGTGATATCTATTTTTAATTCTGGAGTATTTTACTCTTTAAAAAATATCTCGTCTTAAATTTTGAATATGTAACGTTGCTTTTATGATAGAATATTTATGAAAGTTGTAACTGTTTGATAGAGGAGGTTGATTAATGCTCATTCACACACATCTTTGAAGCTCAATATTTTATTTTATTATAGGCACTAGGTAAATTTTCATTTCTTTTTTCTGCTTAGAGACTACATTTTGGATTTTCAAAGAATCGCTTTTCAGCAAAATTTATACTATCAAACAAAACAATCTCTAAATTCCTTTAGGCATATGATTTTAAGAAACTTGTGAATATTTAAAGTGATAGAAGCCTTCTAAGCTTACGAAGTTACAGGATCTGTAAAGTAAGGTCACTCACAAAATCTAGGAAATACTATGCCTAAAATCATAGCAAACAAAGATCAAAACATACACCAGAAAAATCAGTCATTATAAGTTCTATCTTGTTATGTGTATTTCAAATAAAATTATTTATATTTTCTCTCCCCCCCTTCTTCCTTCTCCTTTCTCCCCTCTCTGCACCATCTTCAATTCTTTTCTCTCTGTTTATTCCCATGATGATACAAAAATAAATATCCCTCAACTTAAAAAAAAAGGAGAAAATCTTTTTTGACTCTAACTGCCATTTCTCAGCTCTCCTTTACAGTTAAATGTATCAAAATATTTTTTTCATATTGCCTTCATTCCTCACCTCCCATTTTTTTGTGTATTTTTTTTTTAGTTGTTAGCGTGGCAGCAATATTTTCCCAGGCATATTTTCAGCCCAGATGAGGATACTTTTTAAGTAGGATTGCATTGTACACTACTTTTTGGCTATCCAGATATTTTTGCTATTATAAAAATTGCAAGTATGCCTAAGAATGTGCATCCTTGTGTACTTAACATATTTATTTCTTTCTTTTTAAGAAATATTTTATTATGAAATATTTTCATACTTCCAATAGCAAGCCTTCAGAACACATAGCAAGGGTACAAATGGAGGCCCACCTACCATGTGATAAATATTTAACAGATATATGTCACGCTTGTGAAGTATGACCTCCAACCTTGATAAATATATCTTCACGACAACCTGGAAGGCCAGGTTTGAATTTAGAATTCTGGGATGTTTGGTGTCTCATTCATACTTGCACCACCCCCTTCCTCCCCACCATGTCCTATACTAACAGGAACCTTGCACACATGCACTTGGACATCACAGCCTGCATGTCCAGGCTCCACCCCCAACATCCACAAACAGTCGTCCTTGGCCGTCCATCAAGCTTGGAGGTGCACAGAATAATGGCACAGTCTGCTACTGAGAGGATAGACCAAAGGAATAGATTGACATAGTCCCTGGAATTGAGCTAGGGGCCATTGGGCAGGGCATTCCAGGATCCGGGATGTCCGAGTATGGGCTAGAACAGGGTGCAGGCATCAGGTGGACACATTCCCTCAGCCGGCTGATTTCTTGTACATATGCACTAAGAATTTGACAGAAATGTTCATACCAGCGTTATTAAAAATAAATCTGGAAAAACTTGGTTATTGGTTGACAGGAGATGGGATAATTTGTTACGTAATGGAATACTATAAAGCAGTGAAAATATGTATTCATATATTATAAATATACAATATTATTTATGGTGAATTTTCTATAACCGACTGATTATCACAGAGTGCTTTTACTGATTTTGTTGTATCAGCAGCCAAACTATGGTTGCAATTGATGAGTGAGTGTAGTATTGAATATTGGGTGATATCTTTGTTTCTGTTAATGACTATACAAGAGTGAAACAACAAGATGTGTTGGAAATTCACCATTTGTCAGTGACATCAGTAACTTCTTTGTTGAATGAGGTAATAACATTTGAATACTAGAAGAATACTCCCTTCATTTTTTTGTACTATTCACAATGTAGTGACTATAGACATGACACACTTTTAAGTTTAATCTGCATTGGTAACATTTTTTCTATTATGAGCTTAAGTCTAGACAATCCACAGAACAATAAATCAAGCCCTGATTTGTACTGTTAAAATTTTCTTGATATAAGTACTCCCACAATTGCCAAGCTACTAACGTGGCATTGCTGAACACAGAGTTAGCAAAAGACGTGCAGTGGTCCACATTACAGTCTTTCCACCATACTGACCAAAGGACATAAATGATCTCAAGAACGTGGAGTTTAGTAAAATGTAGTAAAATCATTAAGAAGTGATGAGTTTTGAGTATTTCTTTTGTTATTAATATAATTTACTTAATTTTAAGCTTATACGATTTACTTTTTTTTTTTTTTTTGGTGGGGAAGATTGTCCCTGAGCTAACATCTGTGCCAGTCTTCCTCTATTTTGTATATGGGATGCTCCCACATCATGGCTTGATGAGTGGTGTGTAGGTCCGAGCCGGGGATCCGAACCCATGAACCCCGGGCCGCCAAAGCAGAGCATGTGAATTTAACCACTATGCCACTGGGCTGGCCCCTACAATTTAGTTTTTAACAATGGACATATCAACAAATAGCTTGCAGAGGTTTTTAAAATTGGACAATCAGCTATTGTGAGCTGGTTCAAACCAGATCTGGTGTAGTACTGCCCAACATCATTGACTGGATAGCCTATGTGGATTGTTTCTGGATTTACTATTCTGTTGTTCTGTTTGTTTATTTCTGCTCTGATACAGCACTGTATTAATTCAGTTTTAAAATTCAACTTCATATCTGGAAGGGTAATCTCTTCACAGTTTACTTCTTGGGGAATATCTTGGCTGTTCTTGTTGAGAGATATCTTGGCATTTCCTTCTTCTATGTACACTTTATGATTATTTTGTGAACTTCACAAAAAACTTGGAATTTTAAATGAAATTGCATTGAATCTTAGATCAGTTTGGTGAGAACAGACATTTTTATGATGTTGAGTTTTCTTATGTATTAGTATTGTATAGCTCTCCATTTTAGGTCTCTCTATGTCTTTAATATAATCTTAAAATGTTTAAAACTTTAAAAAAATTATTTCTAAGTACCTTTTATTTTTGGTTGCTGCTGTAAAGACTGTTTTATCTTCCTTTTTTCTTTTTAATTCAACTTCTTTGAGGTATAATTTACATACAACGGAATGTACCAACTTTATATGTACAGTTTGATGAATTTTGACAAATGTATACACTCATGTAACCACCTCCACTCATATAATAAGTTCCTTATTGCTCCATTTCTGTCACTCCTCCCTCCCTTCAAAACCCCAGGAAACCAGTGACTCACTTTCTGTCACTTTAGATTAGTTTTGCCTGTTCTGGTATTTCATATAAATGGAATCATGCTGTATATACATTTTTGGGGTCTGGCTCTTTTTGCTGAACCTAATGTTATTTTTCAAACCTTACATTTATGAACTTGCCACTATATGGAAATTAAATTTATGTTTTGTGAAAATTCATCTTATTTACAGTTATTTTGCTAAACCCTTTGTTTAAATCCAATCATTTATCTGAGACTATTTTAGTTTTTTAATGTGAATAATAATAGAATCTGGAGATAATGATATTTTGATTTCTTCCTTTCCAACCCTTATACCCTTTATTCATTTTTCTTGTCTTATTATGCTAGCTGGAACATCCAATGTTAAATTGAAGTTATGATAGTCAGCATCATCAAATTTTTCTTATTTTTAAAGGGAATGCTTCTGCATATTTCACCTTTAAGTTTAATAATTGCTGTAGGTGTTATATAACCAGATTTTATTAGCCTAAGGAAATTGCTTTCCATTCCAAGATTGCTAACATTTAAAAAAGTCATTAATGGGTATTGGATTTCATTGATTGCTTTTTGCTGTAGCTATTAATAATCAATTTTTTCCTTTAATGTCTTTTTTGCATATATATTCATAAGTGAGCTTGGCTTCATAGAGCAGGGGATGGCAAACCTTTTCTTAAAGGGTCAAATGATAAATATTTTTGGCTCGTGGGCCATACAGTCTCTATCACCTACACAACTCTGCTGTTGTACTACCAAAGCAGCCATAGGTAATATGTAAAAAAATAGGCATGGCTGTGTTCCAGTAAAACTTTGTTTACAAGTATAGGCAGCCATCCTGTAGACTGTGGTTTCCTGACTCCTGTCAGTAAAACAGATTCAAATACTTTTATGACACTAGGACTTTTTATACTTTCTATGTCTTCTTGAGTCAATTTTGTTAGGTTACGTTTTTAATATTTTCTCCATTTCATCTAAGTTTTAAAATTTATTTTACAACTATGTTATTTGCATTTCTCCTTTATTTTATTTCATCCTCTTTTTTTATAATATGTTTTTGTTTGAGATTCTTGTCTCATTTGTTGGTCAATCTTGGAATGTTTGTCTTAGTGTTTTTTAAACAAAATTTTAAGCACAACCAAGTAGGTGGTGACATCATGTTTGTCATCCATTTAACCCACAAATAAGTTGACTGATCTACAGATAGTAGATAATTTCTCCACTTGGTTTGTCCATCTCTGCTCTATGTTGTATCCTTTCTTAAACTACATGCTCAAATGAACAGGTAATCTTTCTCACATAGAGGAAGATCATTCTTCATTCAATAATATAGGATGTTGGTCCCCTGTTAATAGATAATGAGAACGAGCATTCTTTGAACACTTAGTGTATGCCAGGCACTCTACTATGTGTTTCATATATATTATCTCATTTAGTCTTCACAACTACCTTACTAAGTTTTATCATTATCTCCATCTTTGCAGATAAAGAAATTAAGGCTAGGAGAAATTAACAGGCATAGAGAAATAATGATGAACTGATTGATTCCAAACTCAGGCAGTTTGATTCCAGAGTTTTACCCTTAACTTCTGGAAAAGTTCTCTGCTACTTTTCCTCTAATTCTGTACTCATAAAGCAAACTTTTTTTTTTTGGTGAGGAAGATTAGCCCTGAGCTAACATCTGTTGCTAATCCTCCTCTTTTTCTGAGGAAGATTGGCCCTGGGCTAACATCTGTGCCCATCTTCCTCTACTTGATATGTGGGACGCCGCCACAACATGGCTTGATAAGCAGTGCATAGGTCCATGCCCGGGATCCGAAACTGCAAACCCTGAGTTGCCGAAGCAGAGTACGTGAACTTAACCACTATGCCACTGGGCTGGCCCCATAAAGCAAACTTTACTGCATAACTTAGTTTCTTAAGAAGACGTGGCCATTAGAAAGAAGTACTCTATGAAGAAAGCCTGGACTATTATGTCCTGCAATTTAAGTTTAAAAACTGGGATTCTAGTTTGTAATTCATTCTTCTGTGAGATTGATCCTTGCCTAAACCACTAGAATTACATCTTTGAACATAACTAAGTGAGGGTCAGATCATGAACTATTTTTCTATATATTTTCTAATTTTCCATGACTTTTTACAAATATCTTATGTTATCCTCACAATATGTCCTTGAACTAGTGATAATTATTTTTCCTATTTTAGAGTTAAGTAAATTGAGGCTAAGAGATTTAAGTATCTAAGTCAAAGTCACAAACTCATAGGGGGTGAAGCTCAGATATAAACAAAGGTCTTTTGTTTCTCCATGTAGGACTCTTTTCCAGTACAACATGGATCAGGCGTTTCATGAATTCCTCCCTGAAACAGCCAAATGATTTGACTCTTACATTGTCTGATTCTGCTCAGTGTTGTAGAATTAAGGATTGGATGATGAGTCACTTATTAGTGTCAAAGAGGACTACAATATTTAATGCGTGTATGGACCTTAATTTAGTTAAATGAGCAAAGTAACCTCCACAGGGTTAAGGCATGGCAGAAATGCACTGAATTGAGAACTAGAACATATATAATTAAAGAATCTGTTTCATCACTGGACATAACATGTCAAAAGGGATGACAAAAATGTTTGTGAGTACTTCTTCATAGACTATTTCAACATCAACTAGGCCTGCAGATAGTTGGTGTCAATTTTTGAAAGTTTATTTTTCAGTTTCTGAATGTATTGCTCTGGATAATTTAGTGTTCCCTTTTTCTTTTAACACCA
The DNA here is from genome assembly GCF_020826845.1 of Diceros bicornis minor. Classification (NCBI taxonomy): domain Eukaryota; kingdom Metazoa; phylum Chordata; class Mammalia; order Perissodactyla; family Rhinocerotidae; genus Diceros; species Diceros bicornis. Next base: position 49,048,095 of record NC_080759.1, on the reverse strand, counting down.
GCAGAGAACTTGTACATGGATGGCTGACTTCCAAGGGTCTTTTGATGATGCTATTTCCCAGAGGCCCATCAACCTGATGACGGCTTTTTTTTTATGACCAGTGTTCCAAATAATGACATGCAAAATATCTGTTATTAGCCTCTTTCCTTAACTATGACTACTTTATAAGGAAAAAAGAAAAAATACTGTGATTCCAAACCAGCCCTAAATTAATTTAATAGAAGTGGACGTACAAACTTTGTTGGGAAAAATGCTGCTGCATAATCTATTAGTAATGATGTTTATCTTTTAAGGCAGAATTAGCATTACTATTGTATGTGGTTATATGTTATATTTGGACATAAACATTAATAGTTAAGTGGTAATAAATAGTTATATGTGATACACAGACATAAACATTAATAGTAAATAGTAATGATAATTTTAGTCATAACTAACCTTTTTAGTGCTTACTCTGCTCCAGGCAGTATCATAAGTGGTTTAATTTGATCTTCATAACAAACCTAAAAGGTTAATTCTAAAATTATCACCATTTTACAAATGAGAAAAACAATGCCCAAAGAAATGAAGGAGGTCAACCAGTTCGCACTAACAGTTAAATGTGCCGGTTCCAGATGCCACGTTCTTCACCACATGCTAAAGGGCATATGATTAGAGAAATGAAGCAGAGTTTCCACGAGAAACAAGCACATGCCGTACAAAACAACGATAAAACATCGAGACCGTTAGTGTCCCCTTATCAAGTCAACAGGTTCAGTGGTCAGGAAGGTATATGCACATAGAATTCTCTTGAAACACAAGATGTAGAAATAGAATAAATTTTAAAGACATTTTTCCTGTTTCACACAGTCTACACTTTATGAGGACTGAGAAATTTGGAAGAAATTTCTCTCAAACATTTATTTTTCTCTTGCATAAATACTGTGAATTTTATAACCTATTGTCTTTGGCTACTGAGAAGTTCAGAACCAAATGTGCACCCTCCCTGTAATAACTGTATAGGATTTTAGGATGTCTTTGGCATTAATCATATCTCAGCTTTATATTATTTCTCTGCCCAATTTTTCATGAGCCCTGGTTTTTTGAGCTGTTTACTCTTCATTCTTTTGTGTTATAAAAATTCCCTCAAGGCACCTCAAAGTCTTACTGAGGTGTAGACTAAATACATCAAAAATAAGACACGTAAGATAAAAATTCAAAATATGTAATTTTATTTAAAGACATAGGATTGTCATAAATATGGACCACTGAGATTTTATAACTGTTAAATTAAGAGAGAGAGAGAGATGATTTAGTTTGGTTTGGTTTTAGGAAATGAGCATAGATATAATTACATCATTATATGAAATCTTGTTTCTTGTATCCTGCTGCAAAAATGTTTTGTTCTATTTTGGAGAAGCCATTTCTAGAGTATATTTTTCCATTCACAATTGGTTGTGTGACTCAAAAGGGTAGTTTTCTGGTGCCTGATAACAAATGTTAAAGGTGAATTTCTCCAGAATACTGTGCGGCTTATAAAATAGTGTTGTTTTGGATGACCTAGTAACAAACCTAACTCCAACTTTTCAGTGACATCAGAATTGATTGTTCTAACAACTGAGAGATGGAAACTCCATGCCAATTATCCAGACGAGGTTAAGAGGTCGTATTTTAAACCAGGTTGCTAAGCTCTCTTAGTAGTAGTGTCTGGGAGCATCTCATTATCAGTGGCCAGGAGGGCATGATTTTTCTAGGCAGCATCCACCCCAAAGATACGACCTGCTGAATCCATTCTTGTTTGCAAGAGGAAAAGTGGCTGAAAAGAAAAAAGATTACTCCACACTATTCCAGGGAGGGGAGAAAAGGAAGGATCCTAGGGGGAAAAAAAGGAAAAGGAAATTATTGCTTCTGGATGAAAAAATTAATGAGCACAGGACACAGACGACCAAGATAAGTCAATGCAGAGCAATAGCCTCCTGACAGCCCCTCGTGAGTCATCTCTGCCATGTGTGGCGTGAACACACGATTACTTTTTCATTCCGAGACGTTTGCTGTGAGTAGGTCGGGATGATGAATTTTCTTGATGGATTGAATTCCTGAGTGTGCTCGGAGGACAGAGGCAGAGGGGGCGGTGCTGGGGCTGCGATTCCCTTGCAGTCACTGGCAGCTGCCTTTTCCTGGTCGGCTCCTTGCCCTTCATGGGTCCTGTGTGATGTGTCGGGTGCCAGAAACAACAATCATGTCAAGTCGCACTTCAGGACTGAACAAAGTTATCTCTGTCCAGCACGTTTCCAAACGCAGTGAAAAAAAGGTATGAACAGATGGACGGATTTACTTGTTCCATTTCCCTCTCGTGAATCTTACAAACTCTTTTGCCCATGGTATGTTTGTTTTCCATACTCTAACATTTTTTCCCAGATATAAAATTCAATATTTGAGAGTTGGTTCTGGCAAAGCTAACCAAATAGTTCTTACATTAATTCCACAGATGTGTTTATTTATTCACCTCTAAAATACTTTCTTTCTTCAAATTACTGTGTTTTATAACCAGGGCATGTCAATAATTAGCTATTCTGTCAAGATTTAATGGTTACTCTATTTGTTAACAAACAAACAAAATAAAAGCAAAAGAAGGAGAAACTTAATACAAAAGGGGTATTAGTGTTTTATAATTTTTATTAATTGATGTACTAAATAACACAATAGTAATGAAACTTTTTAGTAGTTAAAATAAAGCCTTCCGTGTTTATTCTTACTTCTCTCTTTTACTTATATTTTCATTTATTCTACAATATTTTATTTTTTAGGTAAAAGTAACAAACCCCAGCATGTCGGATGCAGGACTCCTGTATTTGTTAACTTACACAGGCGTATGTGACGCCTATTTAGGGAACTCTGTTTTAAAGGTAGTGTGGCTTAAGGTCAGAATTATGGTGAATGGTTTGTATATTTTAAGATCCCAATCTATAGAAACCCCACTTTGTCTAAACTGCAATACTTGCGTATTTGGAACCACAGCTTAATGTCAGAAAGGATTGCTTCTCATGTGCAATTTCCTCCTTCAACTTCCTAAAGTCAAGTACAGAAAACAACATGCCATCAAGAGTAATGACGTTGCCCTTGCACTTTACTCCGGAAAGAGCAGAGGAGCTTTACACCTTCAGGACTTCCCTCTCTTTGGGGGTGAAGTGATGTCAGCTTGACTGTCCTATTTAGTATTATAGTATAGTTTTGTACAGAACCATTGTACTTAAAAGAGGTAAAACTATCCAAACATTATAGAAATGGTCGCATTCTCACAAGCATGATAGTGAGTGCTAAGATAGTGCCCCTGGACTTGGACCAAGCACAAATATTAGAACTTATATTTAACATGATACAATTATAAGAAAATGAAATTAATATATTAGTATATTGTAATTTTTTTCTGAAATGATGGATGGAATCTGAATAAAACTCGTGAATCTAACAAAGGATTCGATGAGATTTTGCCATGTTAAAGAGCACTGTCCTGGGAAGAGTTCATGCTGCAAAGATGACTCAGATGTCACTGTCACAATGCAACCTGTCTGTCTATAGAGAGGAGAGGCTAGAATGTGCGGTTTGGCATAAATATAATGTGACTAAAATGTTTGTTGGGGAGGGTGAGTGCAGTGGAGGCAGCATGCCTCCCCAAGAGTAGACAGTGACCAAATTAAGAGAAAAGGCTCTGTGATAAATTGCAGGTTAGTGTTTTTCAAGTATATTATTTTTACTTTCATAATAATTTTTTTTCCATAAGGTAGCTTGTTAATGCTCTTGCTGCAACCCAGTGCCTGGTCCTGCTGCCCCCAGCATGGCTGAGCAGACAGCTTCCTGCAGCTGCCTGCTAAGGGAACCTCTTCCTCCTTCCCTCCAAAATGATGCTGCCGCTGGGCTGTGCTGAGTGACCTGCCCTTATCAACTTCCCCAACAAAGCCAAATAGGGAGTGCATGGCTGTGGCAGTTCAAATGTCCTCATGGTTGTGGTCCAAATGCTTCTGATGCTACGCATGGCCCATCCCCCCCGGAGCTCCATGAGCCGTGCACCGCCTCCTGACTCATTGTCCTCTCGCCACGTGCTGCCGCTCCACTGGGGCTGGCAAGCACAAGTCACAGATTTAAATCCTGCTCTAGATGTTACGAGCTGGTTAGACTTTGGGCAAGGCCTTTAATTTCTCTGATCTGTGTCCTCTTCTGAAAAATGTGGATTATAAGTTTTCATAGGATTGGTTGTTGTGGGTGTCAGGTGAGAAAGATCCTCCCAGGGTGTCCCAGAGTAGACCCCCAGTTATGTCCATTAACCTTCTCCCTTCCTTCCTTATTTTCTTTATCTATTTCTTGCCTGCTTTCCTTCTTCTGCTCTACTTCTTTTTCATTCTATCTTCTTTCCTTTCCTCTATTATTATTATTTTTGAGATATAAAAACCACAAAAGAAGGATCCATGATGTGTTTGGAGGAGTTCAGACAAGAAGGAGATTTCTGACAATTGGAGGCATGAGATGAATATTCAGGAAGAGCACTTGATATAGGTCTTGAAGTTTGAGTGAACTTTATATATGTGGAAAAGAGAGAAAGAGTATCTAGACTGGTGAGTGGAGGCCTTGCATCCTAAATGAAAGTGTTAGGACTTTATCAGGCCATGTGGAGTCTTTGAAGGTCTTTTCTTTTTCTTTTTTTTTTTTTTTATCTTGTCCTAGATATACTTCAGGGAGTTGATATTGAAAATGGCATTTGTGATTAATTGAATAGGTAGAGGAGTGCGGGAGACCATTTTGGAGGGTTTGAATCAGGGCAGTGACAAATGAAATGGAAAGAGCTGTTGAGAAATAAATTGCAATCTCAATAGGACTCACAGCTAATTGCATGTAGGGAACAAAGCATATGGTGGAAGCAAAGGTGATTGAGGTTTTAAGCTTAGTGACTGGAGAGATAAAAGTGACATGATCATGAAGAGGAAATGCCTTGAGAGAAGGATGTTTGCAAAGAAAGTTTGAGGTGTCAGCTGGAAATTCCACAAGTCGTGTTTAGAAAGTGATAGGAAATATAAGCCTTGAATTCCACAGCTATTTAAGGACCGTTTACATGAATTTTGGAAAAGAGGTTAAATGACTGGAAGAAATGTCCAAGGATAATAAATGTCAGAAGAAAAAGGGGCTAAGATGAAATGATCTCAGGGACAGGGAGTTTGATTTTTTGAATGGTGAGTGATGATCCAGAGAAATCAGAATAGGAACCTGAACTACTCAGAAAGATGGGATAATGTTCAAAGAAGAAGGCTACAGCTGGGTGTTTGGAATACTGTGGTACACTGAGTTTGAGGTTCAAGGCCATTGGGTTTATCAACTAAGAGGTCCCCGGAGATTTCTGAGAAATAGTTTTAGAGGGTGATACTTGGCAAAGCCAGTGTAGGACAAAGTATAGCATAGTGGTTCATAGTTAAGCCTTAGAATTTAAGTTGGTGATTTCAAATCAAGGCTTGTTTCTTACTAGTTGTTTTCAGTGTAAGATTTGGTGTTTTTCTGAGTGTTTCATCCAAAGAAAAGATCATTTGTACCTACTTCTGTTTTTTTTTTTAATTAATATTCAATGTATTAAAGTTGCAAATTCCAAAACCTGGTTTTTCTGAAGCTCTTAAATTTAACTCACACTCGCATTATTCTGTTTATAAATCTGGTACAGTTTAGCAATCACTTTCAAGGGGACCTTCACAACTTAGTTAATTAAATTTCATTAAATATGTAAAATTGCATTCATGAATTTAACATATTCATATCTATCTTTTAAGCTTGTCCAAGGTCTAAGAAACTAAACAGTCCCAAGTTCTGAAGAAAGCTACATAAGTATAATGAGTTGAATTTATAAATATGATGACCCTTAAGGTCTCATAAACATTACAATGTTGTTTTATAAACCAGTAAATTTTTCTTATGTGTTTATAATTAAAATAACAAATCTAAATAAATTATGCAATTTTAAATTTGATAAATACATAAAATAGCAAATATACACAAATTATTTTGAGACACAAATATGTTAATGCACTGGGCTGTTTTTTGCTTCATCGTCTTTGTTCTGTACTCTAACCTTGGCTGGTTTTAAGGAAATTTATACACTAAGGAGACAATTCTACCACCCAAGGTCTAGTCTCCTCAGCAGCTGCTCACTTTGCCTTCCTCCAACTTAAAAGCTGAAAGTGAATGATTCAAGTTCTCAGCCTCTCTTGTAGCCACAGGGAGCCACTTGACACACTGTGTCTAATGGGATATGTACAGGAGTTCCTATTTTATTTTATAGATAAAAAGATACCAGATATTTGCTCATTACCACAGATAATGGGTAACTATCTGGTAATCATCATATCTGAAATTTATGTGATCCTCACTGTGCTCCAAAAACCACTTTATGTACTTTCTCTGGGTTAACTGTACTATCCATAACAACTCCATGAGGTAGATGCAGTTATCATTCCATTTCATAGAGGAGGAAATGGTAACACAGAGAGGTTACTAAACTGCCCAGAGTCACACAGCCAGTAAATGAGCAAAAGTTAAGATTTGAGCCCCAGCACCCTAATGCCAGAGTCGTCTTCATCTCTCCACTATAGTCACCGCTCCCTAATCTTTCTTCCACTGGGCATGAAGCTCTTTGTTGTATCTATTCTGCAACATTTATGACATGCTGTTACAGCTGACAGTTTCCATGTGTCTCTCCCATTAAACTAAGTGTTCCTTGGTCATGTGCATCTTTTACACCCCAAATCACAGCCACGGAATTTGTCTCCCCATAGATGTTCAAAAAATACTTCAATTAACAAGTGACTTAAGGTCTATAAAATTACAAATGTCACATTGATAGACTTACTTTAAAAATCTCGGTATGCCAAACCTAGAGATTATTCCTTGAAATTTAAAAAGAAATATGGAGAATAGGTAGAAAAGTGACTTTTTTGCTCTGTAAAGAGGGTGTCACTTTGTGTAGTGACCACTTTGTGCGATGCTATCATAGAGAGGGAGCTGAGAAGTCCCTCATCAGATCCGGTAAGGAAGGAGATCTTAGTTTGTACTTTTGTGTATTTTTCCATAAAGGACATCGTCCTTATCTAATATTTGACAAGTGTCTGAATCAAACAGTCTGTAGAGAAAGAAGACAAATAACAAGGTCCTTTTCGGATCTGTGATTTCCCTTGAGGAAAGCTAAAGTGTGATTGGGTGCCTGGGCCCCCACACAGAGCTGATGCCTGCCCACAGATGGACGAAAGCAGTACCACAATCACCAGGACCTAGGAGATGGTCCATAGAAAAGGGACGTCATCTACGTATTAGGATGACATGTTCAGCTTCAGCATGTGGGATATCCCTTTGGTTTGAATGAAATAATAATGTATTAGAGTTCTCCAGAAACAACCAATGGGAGATACAGATATAGATATAGATACAGATATAGATATAGATGTATAAGAAGAGATTTATTATGAATTGACTCACACATTTATGGAGGCTGAGATGTCCCCACAACCTTCTGTCTGTAAGCTGGACACCAGGAAATCTGGGGTGTAATTCAGTCCAAGTCCAAAGGCCTGAGAACCAGGAGCATAGAAGGCAGGAGAAGATAGATGACCCAGTTCAAAAAATTAGGCAAGAAATGTTGAGTTCTGCTTTCTTCTACCTTTTTGTTTTATTTGGGTCCTCAGTGGATTGGATGATACCCACCCACATTGAGGAGGGCAAACTATTTTACTGAATGCGGCAATGCAAATGCTAATTTCATCCAGAAACACCCTCACAGACACTCCCAGAAATAATGTTCAGCCAAATATCTGGCATTCCATGATCCAGTCAAGTTGACACATAAAATTAACCATGACAAATAAATATGTAACACTTGGAAAAATGTGTAAACGTTATGTCAAACAAGTATGGCTTGTGGCATATATTCATTAAACAAAGTTAGTCTCCCATGGTCTCTTCATTACTCAGTAGGGGCCAGCCCTTCCCTCCCTGGATGAGCACTCACATGGACCCAGACTTCTCAGTCGCTCTTAGATAAGGTGCAAAGACAACCTTATTTCAGTAATCCCATTGTCCAGGCCCTTCTAATAATGAAGGCTCCAGCCTGATGGAAGGTTGGGTTACTCCCTCCCTGATTGGACAACTGGAGATGGAAAACCCACAGCCTACAGTTGGAGGAAGAAGAGTTTAACGGTTTCTTCTCTCTCCCAGCCTCCCCTTTTGCTAACCTAGGATTCAGAGACCTCGAAGGTGAGTATGGGGAGGGGGCAGAGGCAAGGGAAGAAGGGGCTTCTTGCTGACTTATGCTGACAGGTGCTGTGGTGGCATTGTCACCCCGTTGTCTGGACGTAGCAGATGTGCAAAGCTGACTCTTTCTCTCCCATGAGTATCCCACTTAGTTCTTCAGAGGCTCCCATGACTGGGCCTTCTCACCTGCGACTCCCCTCATGTGGCAGATGCATCCCTCTTCCTGTTGTTCGTCTGCAGCTCCTTCCACAGCCCCCTAGCATCTTGGGATCCGCTCCAACGGCGCCTCCTGACATCTCCAGCCGGTCCTCAGAGACAGGATTTGAGACATGCTGCCACTCACTGACTCTCACTTGCCCATTGACTCTCTCTGGGCCACAGGAAACACTCATGAGGCACCTTTATTTCTCCAACTGCAGCCCTCTACTCTGCTTCCGGCAGCCTCTTGCCCTTCAGATGCTTCCAGCTGTAACTCAAGTTATTGCACCAACTAGATATTAAGCTATTCAAAAGATCTTTTTTTATAAGCTTTATTGAGATATAATCACATACCATATGATTCACTTGTTCAAGTGTACAGTTTGATGGTTTTTAGTATATTCACAGAATTGTACAACCATCACCACAATCTGATTTTAGAGCATATTCATCACCCTGAAAAGAAACCCCACACTCATTAGCATTTACCACCCCCATTTCTGCCTACCCCACAGCCCTAGGCAACCTCTAATCTCCTTTTAGTCTCTATAGGTTTACCTATTCTGGATATTTCATATAAAGAGAATTATACAATATGTGGTTTTTTTGTGATGGGCTTCTTTCACTTAGCATAATGTTTATGGGCTTCATTCATTTTACAGCATATATCAATGCTTCCTGTTTTATTGCCAAATATTACTCCATTTATAGATTTACCCATTTATCTGTTCATCAGTTGATGGACATTTAGATTGTTTCTGATTTTTTTGGCTATTAGGAATAATGCTGTTATGAACATTTGTGTGCAAGTTTTTGTGTGGGCATCTGTTTTCATTTCTATTAGGTGTATACCTAGGAGGGGAATTGCTGGGTTATATGGTAACTTATATTTAACCTTTTGAGGAACTGCCAGACTGTTTTCCACTGTGACTGCTCAAATCGTTCCCATCAGCATTGTATAACGTTTCCAATTTCTCCACATCCTCACCAACACTTTTTATTATCTTTTTCATGATAGCCATTCTAGTGGGCATGAAGTGGTATCTCATTGCTTTCAAGGGGTTTTTGGAAGCCTCTCTTTCCAAGACTGAAGTTGGGGTGGAGGGAGAGCATGCCGTGCCTGCTTAGTTAGGTGGTGGATATAGGGCACTCATGGCAAAGCTCTCTCCAAAGAAAATGTCTTCAAAGATCATTCTCTAACTTCCAACCTCTGAAACCTTCTACCTCAATGAGGGTGAGGGATTTCAGAGTCATCACCCTGGCTTTCTGCTGCCTCTTTTTCCACAGATTCTGCATAATGGCTTCTGCCCCTTCACTTTGCATGTCAGGTCTAGAGTCTTCAGTTCTCAGCTGAAATGTCCCTTTAACATCATGTTACAAATGAATTATCTCTAAAAACATGGGTCTTCCATTACCTATCTACCCACAGCCCCCTATTTTGGGCACAGACCTCTCCAGACTTCACTTGACTGTGTTACCCTCTTTATTTCGCCCTTAAAATGAATTGCATTTGGTGCGACTGGCTTTCCTGAAGAAAAAAAACAGACTATTGCAAATGGCCATGAATCACAAGTGAGAGTGTTTATATATCTAATGAGAAATTATTTTTGCTGGCATACATATGTATGTTTCCCTGTCTCCCTGAATCCTTACCTTTTGGATAAAATGGATTTGAGGTGGCTAACCAAGAGAACAGAATAAAATAATTAGAGAGGAAATTGGGCAAAGGGAAAATAAGAACAGAAAAACACAAAATACCCAAGGAATAGGTGACATTCACACGTGCTTGGCATTGCCACATTTGTCAGAGGGAGCGGTTACACTAGAAGCTGAGTTCCCTAATTGTCCAAACAAAGAGAGAAACACAATCAATTTCACAATTCAATATATTTATGAGACATAAAGAACACAGTTGCTTGGGATGATAATATGTTTTCCTAAGAGAGAAATGTCCCCTCTGTGTTCCCATAATTGGGGTGCTATAGGAGGAGATGACTAAAAGGCAATATTATCCAAATAAATAGCAGATAGATATCCTCGTGCTCTTTCTAGTAACATTCTCCAATGCAAACAGACAGTGTAAAGCCAAAGATTGTTATTTAGAAAATATTCTTACAGATAGAAATATGTTAATTGGTGGTCTTGCTTGCCTAGTATTGAGCCTTCACAGTTACACAGACATACTTTGAGTCTACTGATACATATTTTTAATTCTGATAACAGTTTTGCCTAATATTAAACATATTATCCACTTTGTTGGTGATTTACCCATTGGATAGATATGAGTGTTCATGTATATGCCTGCAACTTCTTTCATATAGTTCTCATATGAATTTTCAACTTAAAAAGAACTTTCCTTTCTAAAAGTTGTGGATTGACAGTCAGAGTGAAATTATAAATACAGGAAGTTATCTCACTACATTTTGTGGGAGATTTAAAGCTCCTTCCTTGCTCTAGGTTTTTCCTCTTTTCCTGGAAAATGCTGCTATTGGATGTAAAAAGAATCAAAGATCACAAATTTTTAAGATACATCTAGGTCTGTGCAGTGAATATTAATTTGTGTGTTCTCAGAGGCTGCCTCGCTGAAAAAAGGAAGATGTGAGGCAGAGAAGGAAGGAGGATATCACATAGTGCAGTGTAGTTTTATAAGGAAAACGGAACCATTCTAAAGAGTTATAACACCACTTACAAAATCTGAAAGAAGGACAACATTTTTCCCCCTGAAAATGCCAACAGCCTAGCTGGAATAGGATTACTTCACAAATATAAAGCAAATCCATTGAATGCACAGGGGCGCCATGGTCAGGGGACAAATATGCCAAGTCCCTGGACTCATGGTGGTTACGGTCAGGTTTGAATAAAAATCAGAGGTAATGGTTTTACTGAGACCAGAATGAACAGCATGTTGGCACAAATCTACTGCTTGGAAGAAGATGAGTGAGTTATTAATAGTGCACATAGATTTCTTAAGTCCATTTCTGCTTCGTGAACACTTTCTGCTGTTTTCATCCAAAATTACTTGATGAGATTACTTAGAGGGGATGTATATATAAATACTCCCTGGTGAGAAATACAAATGGTTTTGTCTTGAATAAATCAAAATCTGAAAAGCATTTCCTAAGTGTTTTCCCCTGTGGTGGTGGAGGAGAATAATATATCTTAATTTTGAAGCCATTCAGACGTTTTAAAATATGGAATCTGGAGAAAAGAGCAAACTCATCTCTAACAAGGAGGATGCTAAAACTCCTTGAAGCCCATGCGTTGCATAATTTGGCTGATGAAAAGTAGTTTCACTGTTTTCAAAAATGGGTCTCAGAAATAACAAAGTTCCTCTGGAAAGACAGCTCGGTAAGGGAAGGTCTTCTGTCTGCTTTGTGGATGGCTGTATTATTCCCTTCCCACTCCCTGGAACAGCGTCCAGCACACAGTAGGTATTCCATAAATACCTGTAACATGAATGATGAGTGATATGCCTAAGTAGCAAAGTGAATGAATGAATGAGGGCTGTCTAGTGGACCCTTGGGTGACTTGTGCTAATGAATAGCTGAGGCTATATTGTAAAAATCACTGAAATCATTTGTACTTTTATGGCTTCTTCCCTGATATTTGAGAGTTGGCATCCCTAAAAGTTTCCAAGCGTACCCTTTCAATCTTATATACACTGTTATATTGAATTTTTCATAGTGTGCTGAACCAAACTCAAACTGTTATCACAAAATAGGAGCCAAGTGAGTCTGAATCAATGCGTTTCTCCACAGTTCACATTTCTGTGGCTTATTGCTGAACAGTCTAAATATTTAGTTATAAATATTTAATTATTTGGAAACCATGGCTATGAGGGTGCATAGTTTCTCAATTAAAATGTGAAAGGAATGAGGGGCCGGCCCGGTGGCACAAGCAGTTAAGTGCATGCGCTCCTCTTTGGCGGCCCAGGGTTCCCACGTTTGGGTCCCAGATGTGCACCAACGCACCGCTTGTCAAGCCGTGCTGTGGCGGCGTCCCATATAAAGTAGAGGAAGATGGGCATGGATGTTAGCTCAGGGCTAACACATTTTTTGTGAGATCTTCGTTACACACACAAAAAAAATATTAAAGGAGTGAAATGAGTGGATGAGTGACAAGTCTAAGCAGGAAACCCCTCATGTGAGCTGATACACTCTTAATACTTCTATATTGATGAACATGTTTGAAATAAAATAATTCATTCAAACACATTTTTGGGTCTCTGCTCTATGAGAGGCATTCTCTGGACACAGGAGAGATATCAGTGAACAAATCTAAATCCTTGCCCTCATAGTGCTTATATTCTAGGGGGACAAGAGGGGCAATAAACAAATTTTAAAATAATTAAATTTTACTATAATATTAATTCTTCATGATGTATCAAAGTCATAATAAAATAGAGTGATTAAGATGAAGCATGGCAATAGTGCTACTTGAAAAATGTTCTCAGGGAAGCAAGGGAGTAAACCTTGCAAATGTCTAGAAAAAAAGTGTTTCAGGCAGAGGAAAGCAAAATGCAAAGTCTCTTATGACAGGAATGTGCTTAAGGTGTTTATAAAACAAGAGGAGGGCCCTGTGTTTGGAGCAGAGTCAGCCAGCAAGTGGCTGGTCACCAGTGAGGTCAGAATAATGGGGGGGCAGATTATATAGGGTCTCCTAGACCATGGTAATACTCTGGACTTTGTTCTAAGTGTAATGCGAATCCATTGGAGAGTTTGGAGCATAGAGCACTTGATCAGGTTTATACTTTTAGAAAACCAATGTGGCTGCTGGGGAAAATAGAGTAGAAGCAAGGAGAAAGAGCAGAAGACTATTTCATTTTTCCAGGTGAGAGAGGTTGATGGGTTTGAACTGCAATCTTTGTGGTGAGATGGTATAGAATGGTCCAATTTGAGAAATCTGTTAGAGTCAGAGCCTCCAAGAATTACTACTGGATAAGATGTAGAAGGTAGTAGAAAGATGCTAGTCAAGAATGATCCCAAAGTATTTGGCCTGAAAAATTGGGTGGGTAGTAGTATCACTTAATGAGCTGAGAAAGAGTAGGACAGAGCGGGATCGAGGAGCACAGAACAAGACTTCATTTCTGGACATGTCAACTTTGAGATATTTTTTAGACTGGCATGTGGAGATGTGGAATAGGCAGTCGGATATATGAATCTGGAACTCACAGGGGATGTTGAGGCTGGAGATATAGAATTGAATGCCAGCAACATATAGATGATATTTAAAACCATGGAATTGGATGAGATTATCTTAAGATAGTTCTTCTTTAAATATCTCTGATCTCTACCAATGTCTTTTGTTTTTTTCTAATTTGCTGTAGAATAATACTTTGTTGAATACAGTAAAAATAAATTAAAGGGAAATTGAAGTTAAAGGAAAAGTCAAATAAAGATATCCAAAATTGTTCTGTCAATTTCAAAACTCTTACTCTGGCTTTCTGTACTCATCTTGCCATGGTCTGATAACAAATAGTTTGCAGGCAGCACTTGTCGGTGGACCGTGGTGGTGGTCACCACAAGCTTGGAATAAGCATAGAGGGAGACGGAGCCTTGGGCCTCCAACTTTATCCCTCAGCAAGATGAGGAGGGAGGTGAGAAATTATCAGACTGTGCTTCCTAGAATCCAGATGAAGAAGATGCTTCAAGAAAAATGAGGCAAATGTATCATATATGCAAAATAGATGTTCCCAGACATCAGCTATCATGATAAAATAGGCCAGAATGAATGCAAAAATGTTAATTTGGTTTTACTCTTTCCTTCTCCCACAAACTTTCATGAGGATACAATTCTACCAATCTTAAGCTTTGTTTGTGCGTGGTCTGTTCTAAGATGGAGGAGCCTGAATGAAGAGGCTCAGAAAAAGAGGAGCAAGATCGCCAAGGTTAGAGTGAGATCAGAGTTTTAAACATCTTCCTTCCTAAAAGCACAAGCCAAGTGGCCTAGCTCCTAGATTGGAGACTGTAGGGGGTCAACATGGCCATTGAAATCATTACCAAACCATTTCTATTTATTTGGTTATCCTACTTTATTATTGGCAGTAGATATTATTTCAGCCAACATATTCTCTGAATCAAGCCAACAGTGTAGTGGTACTCTTGATTTTGCAGCAAAGACTGTTTTTTCAGACAAAGGAAAAAATATCTATGGACATTGATTAGTTGGTACAAATACACACGTGTGGATCCAAAATAAGATTACTACCTCATGTGGACCCCAGAGGGAATTACACAATCTAGGTTTTCCATCTGTGACTTACCCATTTATAAATATTGCCCCACATTTCTTGCTTAGCCTGCAGCTTGACTCTGCTCATCCCTCCACCCTCTTTCAAACCTCTTCCCCAACTGGGGCAGCTAAACGTGGACCATTTCCCAGCTTGATGTTAGGGCATAGATCCATTCTAGTACTTTACTCGTAATTCTTTTTAATTACCCATGAAAGTCTAAACGTCTCCTGGCTCTACCCCGATTCCAATATGGCGGCTTTACCTATACCAGTGGTTCTCAACCAGGAGTGATTTTGCTCTCCAGGGAATGGGAACATTGGAAACATCTGGAGACATTTTGCTTGACTCAACTGGGGGAGGAATGCTACTAGCATCTAGTGAGTGGAGACCAGCGACACTGCTAAACATCCTACGTGCACAGAACAGCCCCTGACAACAAACAATTATCTGGCCCCAAATGCCAATAGTGCCAAAGTTAAGGAACCTTGACTTATACCTCACCATTGGTTCATTCTTATTTTGCCCTTCATGCTAATGTTTCTCTCCACTTAAATATCTTAGGTGCTTTCAGTTACTAATTATATTTGATTATGTAACAACAAAAGAAAAGGAAAAAAATGATCATCCAAATGCCCAGAGTAGCATGTTGGCTAGTTAATAGCTATATGAGGAGTAGGGCAAACATTTCTTTATCATTTCAAGACTTCAAATTCAACCTGCGAGTTAAGTTTGTAAGGACTTGTTGACAAACTGTCAAAGGTGTACCCTCAGTCACGGCACAGCATTGTTGATGCAGGAAGACCTCAGCAATGAAATGAACTGATGAAAGGTCTGACTTGTAGAATGGTTTCGATGAAATGCATTGCATTACTTCCGAGTGCCCTTGTGCCTTGAGCTATGCAGTCACCAAAGTACCGCCCTGAGGAAGCTTGCCTTGGTGGAGCCCAGGGGACTCTGTCCACAAAAAAACTTCCTCCTTGGACAGATGAATTGCAAAAAGGCACCTTTTTCTGAGCTTTGCAGTCACAGGCCAGGGCCAGGTTTTGGTGGATACACACTGGTTGGATTCCAGCCTCACTTTGCCAGCTGGGCCAGGTACTTTTGTGCAAGGTGTAACCTACACAGCCACAAGTAACAGCCCTGCAGGAGCAGTATCTTTGTGACGAGGATCCTTTTTGGTTTTTATTTACTGCACAAATATTTAAGTGCCTACTATGTGTCCATTGTAGGCAGTTGAGTACACCAGTGAATAAAATAGGTTAAGATCCCTGCTCTCAAAGAATTCATATTCTAGTGGAGCTTGCATTTTAAAAGTTTGGGATATAAAGTTAGTAATAACTGAATACTCTAGGTGGAAAATAATAAATTGCTGAAGATTTTCATCATTAGGTATGGATAGTAATGGCCTGGTTAACATCTTACCAGTGCCTTGGACTGGGGTTTCTTCTTGCTGCAGAATGTTCCAGATGACCTCATCCTGAGGTCTAGTGTAGCTTCCTTCTTTCATTACTTGCTGTAACACTATTTTCTGACCTCAAGCCTTTGCTAGTGGCCCGGTTTAGTGAAGAACAAAGCATTTTACCCCCGCGTGACTCATAACAGTTCCAGCAGCCCAACCTGCAGTTCCTGACAAGTCTCTGATTGAACTTTTGACTTAAAAGCTCCATTTTGAATGTATTAGACATTTCCTGCTTTTTTTTGTCTTGTTTTACTTTTTTGCCCACAGGTACCCAAAGCCTGTGTCTTGGGCCATACTGGTCAAAAGCTTTCTTGTGTGTTTTTTCTCTTTTGGGGTTTTGGGATTGCTGTTGGCCCAATGTCATAAGCGGCTGCCTTACTCCAATTTCTATATGCTACCATCACCATCCTTTTAACTGTAGTCCTGGGGCAAAGCAGGTAAGGGCACAGAAAACCAGAGATCAAATTGATAAAGCAGGCAGCAGCGAGCAGCTCATGTGAGTGGAATGTGGCACTGAAGTGCATTTGCAGAAGTGTGAATTCCCCTGTCTTCCTTTAACATCTGAATGCAGACAATGCCCAAACCTACATGATATAAATTACTGAGCTTAGTCATTGCTGCTCTAAAATGTGTCAATTTATACCTATTACATTGAAAGAGAGAGATGAGTTAATTTTTTTCAGAAAGACATAATTCATATGCCATCATTCAAACATATTTCTCTTTGTTTTGATTCTGAGATACTATGATTTCTGAAGATTGTGTGTTTGCAAAAAAATACGTGTGTGATGTTCAGTAAAGCTAGACACCTATATGACCATACCATCATAATAGTTATTGAAAACTTGCCTTTTGGCCCAGTAGTAAAACCTTTTCTTGTCACCTTTTCTTGATAGTTGCCAGGTGGTAACTAGAATTTGTGTTGGGAAAAGGAGACCATGAAGAGACTGATGGATGTACATAATGTGACAGAGGGAGTTTGAAAAAAGAGTTCTCATGTGAACTTTGAGGCTCAGATTAGAACTCTGTTGACTTGAAGGCCGCGCCAGACTTCATGTTGTACAAGGGAGTCATCTGTAGGTATGGGTTGGTTCAGAAAACCCTTGGCTGTGTTTATTTTGGAATCCACTAAGTATTTTTGATATCTTCTAGGTGAGTTTTGGCTCATTTATAAGGCTAAAGGGTATTAGAGACCATAGGATTCCATGTAAATTGAATGGAATCACATTCCTTTCCTATTTTGGAGATTGAGTATTACAATAAGTAGAAGTAGATGAGACTCAGGGGTCAGCATCAGTTTTTAATAATATGTATCAAAGGGAGGAATGCAGTGGGCATGATCTGCCCCAATGGCTTATCTTAAAAATGCATTTGTGCTTAGTGTTTGGAATATTCGTTCTCATTATTTCTGTAGTGGGCTTACATTTGCAGTCATGTTTTTTGGTCAGATTAATATTTCAGTAAGAATATGTTCCCTGGGTACATAATGATTACCCAACAGCAAGAGGGAAAACGAGAAGTATGCTGGTCAGCAGTTGGGAAAGTGGTAATGGATTTAAAAATGGATGATCCACAAAGTGAGTAAAAATAAGACAGAGTTGCAAATCCCCAGTGTCATTCTGGGAATATCACAAGATGGAGAAAGAGATAAATCATTTTACCTCACTAAGTAATTATAAGGTTTGTGGTCAAAGAGTGAGTTCCTCTTGCAAAAATTTTAATGCGTTGAGTTTATTTCTCGTCAATCTTCAGAATTTTAGTTTAGAGCACAGAATTTGCACATCACTCCACAAGGAGAATGCACCTAGGGGCTGAGAATAGAAAATGGAGTGTTAAAAAAATATCATAGGCCAGGAGCTAGAAGTTTTTGAAATAAAATCTTGGGGAAAAAATGAAAAGAGACATGTACTTCAGTTGTGTTCTCCGGGGGCATGTGTTACAATGGAAGGAGCTGAGATGGATGAGAGTGCTGTTGGTCTGTGTTTTGTCATGAAGTTTTCATGGGCAGACATGTCAGGTAAAGGAAACCTAGTTTGAGAAACAGTCAACAGAGCTGAGTTTCCTAAAGCATTTTGTTTTATTTTATTTTAATTTCCAACCATTGAATTTCTCCAACCCATCAGTACCAAGGCAAGTAGCAGGAGGTGAGAATTAAGAATTTCAAAAGCATTAGGAGTTTGGATTTTTAAAAAAGCCTGGAAAAAATATGCGTCTTAACGTGGAAGAAAAGAATTTGCAAACATCTTATTGACTCTGTAGGGGAAGATCTTAAAGAATATATGCAATCAAGGAGTGATAAATGAAATTCAGCATATCGTGTTATGATTGCTAATTTATTGTCTATCAAAATTCATAGTGCATTGCTTACTGTACTTTTTTATTGCTTCATTTTAGTAAATGTGCATATATTTATAGAGACTTATATAAATTCACCCCTAACCTCAGTCCCCCAATGCTTCTTTTACAGTCACGTCTTAAATTCATCAACTATAAATTATCCTTCTAGAAGGTTCTTGGGGAACTGTAAAGTACTCTAGGGATGACTGTGCTTTCACTACCATCATTCATTCTTGTTTCAGAGGGATGTGTCCAGGGATTTCTCCTTGGTTTCATCAATCTTTTTCTTCAGCAAAATGTTGACTTTAGGGCAAAGTTGTTTCTGTTGTGATAAGACTGTGAACGTTTCTGTGACTGAAATTCAAGTAGGACTTGGCTGTTCACCAGCAGCCAGACTGGAGGGCTACATTTCTGCTCGCATAGAGGGTAGAATCTAGGGAGCGGGCATGGGCTGCACACCCCGCCATGCACACTCTCTCCAGGACACACTCTATCTTTCTTCCTTTTTTCCCCTCTGGTGTCTGTGACTGATGGATTCACTAAGCACTTGAATACTCCTACTTTGTTCTCTCAGCAGACCATTTGTTTATCTGAGAGCTTATTTTGGCAAGTGAATAATCAGCTATCTGAATGAGCTTAAGGATGATCAAGGGGAATATTTGACCTCCACTTTAGATGATCCACATTTTTAATGTTAGCATTTGTGACTTAGCAGAGCGATTGATCACAACTGGCTTTCTTTCTTCCCAGTCTGTGAGCATACATCAAAAGCTCTAAAGTACCCACGTAAAACAAGTCTTAACAGCGCTCGTTATTATCAAAATTCTATGTGATTTTTTTATTTGCAGATAAGAAGGTGTGGACAGGAGATTCTTACATCCCTTTGTTCTAAAGATTGAACCCACAGATATACGTTGTATTGCTTCCCCCCCTTCAGAACTTTAATTAGTACAAATTCGTTACTTGTCTTATTATTGAACACTATTAATCAGATGTAGTTAAGTGCTTTGATCTAGTTCTCCTAGTGGATGTGTTTATTGTTTCCTAGAAGATTTAGCTGTCTGCAGGGGCAGTAAAAATAGTGGGATCAAGCAATGGCACATGCCTTTAGGGCAACAGTCTTCAATTCTCACTACCTCCAGCCCTCTTCAAAAGTTTTGTATTTACTAACTTGGATTTATTAGTTTGGGAAAGGGGTCAGCAAACCATTCTATGATGAAGAATAATTCTATTCTGGAACATAGAAAGCCCTGTATTGGACATCAGATGTGGGTTCCAGCCTTGACTTCATCACCAAATAGGTGTGAGGTCATGGATAACTCATTGAGCTTTCATAAGTCTTGGCATTCTCATCTGTAAAATGGGTAGGTTTTACTAGATCAGTGGTTCTCAAACTTGAGTGTGGAACAGAATCAACTGGAGGGTTTGTTAAAATGCAAATCATTGAGCCTCACCTCCAGATTCAGCAGGGCTGGGGTGGGAGTCTGAGAAGTTGCCTTTCTAACGAGGTCCCAGGTGATGCTACTGGTCCAAGGACCACACTTGGAGAATCACTGGCTTGATTTCTCTGACCACTTCCAGCATTAACTTTGGAATAGCCTATTAACTCTGCAGTAGCCTGTTCGGAGCTTCTGAATGCATTGGCTGTGGTAGGTACAATTGGGGAACTGCTGCCAGTAAACCATAATAAGAGCAGAAATTTGGATCAGTTTGGTAGTAGGGAGTCCCCATATAGTAACAGTAGCCCTGAACTAGTTGTGAAAGACTCCGAAAATCTGGTGTATTGGAGTTAGAAGCAGGGAGACCACAGTGGTGGTGGCTGGAAGGAGGTGGGCATTCAGTTGGGGTGGTGAGTTCAGTATAAGTGATGTGACATATTTCAACAAGCTTGTGTACATATTAGATCTAGAAAAAAAGAGTAATTTGATTGATTTCACAAGTCAGTCACTGGGCAACCAATACTCTTTGTATTTATACCATTAATGTAACTTTTAATATCTATGAGAAAATTGTGCTATTCTGAAAATAAAATTAAATTAAACAAGCTCTTGTTGTTTCTGTATCACCACTGTCCTTCGGCAACTGTGAAATAAATATTTGTGTACAAATGCACAGAATTAACTAAGAATAGTGTTAGCTTTTTTCTTTGTTGTCTAGACTCTAGCAGGCTCTATTGGTGATTCTGGAAAGCATTAACTCCTTGGCTTTTTCAAACCTTGCCCACAAAATTATCAAGTTGTTTTCAAGTACATTTTAGTTCCTGCTATTAAGAAAATCCTTGCTCACTACAAGGGCCAAAGTACTTCTAAATGCAAATTGGGAAATGAGAGAGGGCCTGATTAACACAATTAAAGCTGTAATTTCTTTCCCTTGGATGTTCAGTGATGGGAAAATAAAGGGGAATGGCTGCAGTTTATTTCTGAATATTTAGGAAATCTCATCTGCCTTGTTGCTCAAGATTTCTGAATTATTGAAACATTTTCCAAAACCCCATAATGTTCCTCAGATTTTTATACCAGACTATTGGCTGAAAACGAGTTTGCAAATATAGACTCTGTACATCTTAGGAAAGGCTCAGCTTAGGAGAAATTTAATTTTGTAACTTAGTGGATAAGACTGATCCTTTGTGCATTGACCAAAAAAAAAAAAATGTGATTGAGGAATATCAATAGATCCCATCCAAGAATATCTCTAATTGAAAAAAAAAGGATGGGGACATTGAAAGCGTGAATGAGCAGGCATAAAAGATGGATTTCCAAGGGCTGGCTAGCTCTGCTGGGTGTGTGTGTGTGTGTGCGTGTGTGTGATTTTCTTTTTCTCTCTCTCTCATCTACAAATAAAAGTTCCATTGTCCCACCTATCTCATGGGCAGGCAGTTTCTGCACACAAACAAGCAAAAAGCTCTCAGCAAATAGCTATACTTTGCCTGGGCAACCAAGCTTAGAAAGCGTTGGTTAGTAATTTAACCAAAGACAGTTTTCAAAAGGTGCATCCAGGAGAAATATCCTTGGCCCCTTACCTTCCTTTCTCCATAAAGATGAACACTTTTCATTACATCTGGAAACAGCCAATAACAATCACTGGCCAATACAAATTCTTAGCCAACGAGAACTAACCGGACATATGGTATCAGCCAATCAGAATGCTGTAAAATGTGATGAATAGATTACAGGTCGTTGTGAGGCCAACTGTTGAAATAAACTGACAAAGCCTGGCATGGAAGAAACTTGTTGCATTCTAGGGCCTGGGTCAGAAAAAAACTTGTTACATCTGTTGAATCAACTGCGTGCTGGTTTTTGATAATAGTGGAGGGGGGAGAGAGAGAGAGAGAAAGAGAGAGAGAGAGAATGTGAACAGTCAACTTTCAGACTCCCCTACAAGCTGGTTACATTAAAAACATCTAGTTCATGAGAATTTGGCTCTGAATAAGTAAATTAGTATTTCCAGGTATACTGAGAATTTCCGCAATTCCAGGATTAGCCCTGAAGCCATCCACTCTAGTCACTGATTTGCAAGTTTTTGAAATCTTAAAGGATTTTCCTAAAACCTGACTCAGATTCTTTTTTTTTTCACTGTCTAGATGGTGTTTTCAAATATTCCACTCGAATGTAATTCACTCTAAAAATGCAAGCGTCATACGAAATACATAACAATTCCTTACATCAAGAGGGAGCAAAAAAAGAACAATCGTCTCCACATAAAGTGTGTTTTCATTTTCCATATTTCTTTCTGCCCTCATGTAAATGAAAATATTTTATTTAGTTTTATGATAGCATACCTATATATTTTCAATCTTACTTTCCCCCTCCAGGTAAGCATTTCAGTGTCAGCTGAAAGCAGAGTACTCTCTCTCTTTTCTTCATTTTCATAATCTGTTGCTATCCGTTTGGAAACCTTTTGTCTAACCAGTAATGATTCCTCTGGATAGCAAAAATGTCAATAGCAATGGATTAAAATTAATGAAAAGGACATCCTGATAGTACTTCTTATATGCATTGAACCAAATTATTCTCAGTCTACCGTCCCCCTAAGAAAAAGATTTACGTTGGAGTGTTCAGTCTTCATAGCCTTGTCTTGCTATGGGTTATGCCAGGGACTTGCAGCGTGATCACAAGAAAATTCTTGAAGTCACTAAGTGTTAAGATGAATGGACCATTCTTAGGATAGCAACGTTGGATGCAAATAGTTTAAAGCCATATGAGCCTAGTTTTACCAGCTGTGTTGTTCTTAATCAGGAAAAAGAAAGGTATCAAAGATCAGGACTCCACAGCAATACAAGGGTGTCCATGAGTGTGAAGTGGGTCATTTTTAATGACTTGCCAACAGCCACTTGTAAAATGTTTAGTTGAAGTCGTTAAGAGATTAGTTTCCAGTCTGCTCTTTCCTCATTCTCCAATGTTTTAATGAACTCAATGTATTCTTGAGCATTATCTAATACTAGAAATAACCTTGACGGACTAATAATAAGAAAGAAAGGGGGAAAAATAAAGATTTACTAAACTTAAAGAAAAAAATTTGCCGGCCTAATTTTTTATTATCTATAAAGAATTAGAGTCAATAGTTTGAGCAGAAGAGTAAATATGAAGGTTTCTAAGTATTTTTTGTTGGCGGTGAGTGTTAGTGGCAGGAAGTGTTCCTTTATTCAGCAGTAGTGTCTACAGAAAATAGATTAAATGGTATTTCTGTGAACCTCAGAAAGTAAATCAGTATATGGATTTAGGAATCAGCGATAAATGAACAATAGCTGCCTTGTCATTTCAAATTCTGCATCTTACTCCTGCTCAGAATCCTTTCCTAGAAGACTGTGTTTTTTTTCTTTTAAGGCAACTTTTGTGGTTAAGAAAAGTTATCGAAGTGATGGTGAAATAATTCAAAACCGGAGAAGCCTTTGCCTCAGTTCAAGGAGGCCATTAGGAGGAAATTGACTAAAGCTGTGCAGCTCTGAGACCTGGGCGCTTACATTCCTTTACATTTTTTGAAGAATGCTTCAAATTCTTGCGATACTCCGAGGAGGCTCTCAGACTTCAGACACTAATCCCAAGTAGAGTCACAGAGTCCGGAAGACATCAATTCACTGTGACAAATAGAAAGCTGAATTACGTTCCTGCCAAAGCCCTAAATAGATTCATTTTCTCAACAACAACAACAAAAGCCTTCCTGAACAGATGCTTTGAGTTGCTGTAATAGAGATGGAGGGTAATTTATAAAAGAATCAAGGATTTTCTGTGCATTCCAGCCCTGTCACCCAGTAGCTGCATGATGGCCATGAGCCACTGAACTGCTGTTCTCTCATTAGTAAACTGAAAATGACTAGACTTTCCACTAGGTTCTTTTGAAGATATAAGTGGGTTACATATGTGGAAATGCTTGGTGCATGTAAGGCGCTCCCTGAATCTCGACGGGCTGAAGGATGGAGCTAAATGGGAATGATGCTTGATTCAGCCAACATCAAGCAATCTCAATCAACCCCTAAGGTTACATATTCATTTTCTACCCACGGCTAGTTGATTCCTTGTTTTCAAGTTAACAGAAAAGTCAAAATGGTTTCCTTTTCTTCCTGTTTTCTCCAGTTACATTCTGTTTGGCTTTGTTGGAACCTATATTGTGATCAAATTATGATAATGGTGGGAGAAAGTATTTGCTACATGAGATAGTCGTGGCAATATCTTAATATATAAAGAACTCTTAGAAAACCGAAGAAAGAAAATCCTTTGACAGGAAAGGACAAAAAAGACTGTTCACCAAAGAAAGAGGAAATGCAAATGATGCAAAATTGTACTTTAAAATGTTTATTTTCACCAGTTGTTTAAAAAAATGCAATGAAATACTCTGAAATTGGCATTGATTAAAAAAGAAGAAACAGGCTACTGTTCAATACTGGTGAGAGAGAGAAACAGAACATCTCACTGTTGTGCTGTTGAGTAGAGGAGTTGACATGACCTGTCTTCAAGAGCAGCCATTTGGCCACACACATTGAAACCCTCTAGAGGTCATGCCCTTTGGTCCAGCAATTCTACTTCAGGGAAAATATTTGATGGAAATTGTCCATTGTATATGCAATTATTTGTATGCTGGAGTGGTTCCCAACTGAGGATGATTTTTATCTCCTGGGGAATATTTGGCAATGTCTGGGGAAATTTTTGGTTGTCACAACTGCATGCAGTGGGTAGAGGCCAGCCGTTCTACTAAACATCCTATAATGTGCAGGACAGATCCCCGAAACTAAGAATTACCAGCCCAAAGTGTTAATACGATTGAGGTTGAAAAAATCGTGTCATACATGAATGTTTACTAAAGTGAAAAGTATCCAAAAACAGAAGACTTGCTAAATACATCATTGTGCTTTTGCATAATAGACTATTTTGCAACAGAATGTTACAGAAATATATCTATTGGTATAGAAAGCTTTTCACAACATATTACATTTTAAAAAGCCAATCACAAAGTTTCATGATCCCATTTTTGGTTAAAAACATAAACTTTGTTAAATGTACCCATAGCAGCATGTTTACAGGGATTGTCTCTATGTAGTTGGGTATGATTGTAGATATCTTTTTATTTATCTTGATAGCCTAATTAACTTGGATTGCTTTTATAGTAAGAAAAAATTAATAAAACTAATTCTGATAAATAAATTTTAAAAGAAAATTATATGATGGAGTTGCACATGAGTTTTATATAATATAAAACACATGACAAACAGCTATTATAATTTTATTAAATCTTTAAAATAGATGTGTCATCAGAGAAGACACTACACACACTTGAAATATGCTAATGTATGTATTTGTCAACAGATTATTGTAGGTTCTTGGATTTGTTACAATAATTGTGGCCCCATATAAGCCTGAGGTAGACATTATCAAGTGCTGATCAACTCATAAGGTGTTTACAAAAGTGAAGCTATATTTTACATACTAAGAGCTACTTTCTTAGGCTTTTCCTACTTATGAAATTGAAATAAGGTAGACTTAGAATGCTGATGCTGTTAGTGTAATTTTATTAATGACAGGCCACATTCTTAAAGCCTGTTAAAAATGAAAAAGTAAAGTGTAAATAGTATGGAATCCACAACCAGTCCTATCAAATGATTTCATAATCACTTTTCTGGCTGTTTTTTATTAAAAATGAGCCATGGACTTGAAAGGAGACTGTGATAATGAGATTATTTTTCATATTTCTTAGATGTAATTTTTCCCAGACTTCCACTGACCACATTTGAAATAACTTACTATGTGTTGTTGATAAGCTTCTAAATTTGAAGAAACATTTTTACTTGTACTTGTTAACAAAATAATTATGCTTTGACATTATGCTTTGTGAAATACATATGTATTTTTTTCTTTCTGGACGCAGTAGTGTATGTTCTGGAAATGTAAGTTATTTGTTAAGACCCGCAATCATTTGTGAATGTTTATAATATGCTGTTCTCTGATAGGTACTGGTGATATTAATGTCAATAGATATTAACTCATATATTCATTCATTCTCCTTTTCAGGAAATGCTTATTTATTCACTTGTCTATGCCATGCCACTGGGACTATGACAAGAAACAAAACAAGCAATGTCCCTGCCGTCATGGGGATTAAAGTCTGTTGAAGACTGGTGTCTGGTCATAAGGAGCTCAGTGTCTATCTGGGGAGGAGGCAGATATGAAATAAACTATTTCAGTACAATGTGGTAACTCCTATAACTGAGGTTTGTACAGGGTGTTATCAGAGCATAGCAATGAAAGACCTAATCCAACCAACGACAAGCAGACCTGAGTGAAGAGTGCTTGGTGGATGTGATACCTAGATGGAAAATAGGCATTCCCTTGGGGAAAGCTATGGGAACAGTGTGCGAAGGGTAGAGCTTGGCATCAGCAGTGGCATGCTGTGCCCAAGGAAGAATTGGCCTTTCTCTTGGAAAACGGAATATGAGTAAAACAAGGGACTCAATATTTTACTAAGTGATATCAGTAAATGAGCCAATGACTGCCATAGAACTGTACCATTGCAGAGTCAGAAGGGAGCTTGAGATGATTTGCCCCAATCATTTGTTTTTTAAAGATAAAGAAAGGAAGGTCAAGAAAGTCAACAGAGCAGATTTGAGGCAGAGGTAGGAAGCACCTCCAGTCTCCTGCTTGGGCAGGGGTCAGCTGCTCTCCCTTAATTGTCTAAAGAGTTTTACGCTGAGTTATACCAACTTACAAGGCACACACATACTATAGCTAATTGTTCTTATCATAGAAAAATGATTAACTGTGGTATTGTCTTATATGAGGTATTAAAGATATGTTTTACTTTATAATACATTGATTATATATCATTTTCAGGAACACATTTATTGTATGTAACACAAAGTCCATTTGAATGATCTGCATTTTGGAGAAGCAGAAAGATAAGTTGATGAGATGAGAGCGAAAGTATTCAGGATCCGCCGAATTTCAGCTATATGTCTGCTGAGGTTTTTCACAGGCTCATCATCACTAAACAGACTGGGTTTTACATAGGAATTAAACTCTTTTTGACTTTGTGTTTGATTTTCAAATAAGCGATGAGATGCGACAACTAAGGGACAAAGCACTGTAGACCCAGGAACTTACTATTTTGCCGAGCAAAGATGTCATCCCCATAGCCAGGATCAGCCAGGAGGGTTAGAGGCCAAGGCATTAGGCAGGAGTTCACGGCAAGAATTATTGTCTCTGTTGGCATAAAATGGTGGAGAGAATGGGATGGCAAAAGGGGCAGTAATGAGAATAAACAACTTTTAAGTCATAGATTGTCCAGATCATTGAGTTTATTGAACAAAAAAATTAGAACTCCTGCTTAGCAAAATGAGAAATATTTTAAAAGTTTTTCTAACTAGGCTAGAAATAGCTAGAGAATGAAGCAGAAAAAATAACCAGTCGTTTATATTTCCAAGTGACCATGGATATTAGACAGTTACAAGAATATTGCATGAATGGGAAAATGAAAGAGGTAGGAAATGTGAAAATCATTCATCTTTCTTCTGGACAACCACCTCCCTATCCCGGCTGCTTTGTCCATTGTCTTGGTCAGCTACAATGTGTGTGCATGTGGACAGAAGGAGTATTGAAGAGGTAGCATCATGTTGACGTTGGAAGCAATCTGTTTCTTCCATTTCCTTTCCATTGCTTCAGAGTTGCTTTCTGAGTAATCTACAGCATTAATTTTTTTGAGTAGGTAGTTTCCTTTTCCCTCCCTTTAAAAATAATTGTTTATGGCTGTCTTGGTGCCAAAATTATCACAGTCTGGTTTCAGGAAGGAGAAGGCCACGAACAAGGACTCCACACACCCGAAGATGTTCTTGTGGATGGACAGGGTCTGGGGTTTTGTGACCGGGCGTCTCTGCTCTTCTGAGACTGCAGAGAGATCTGCTCAAGCCCGATTCTGGGCCTCCTGGCTTTTCACAACCTTGAGCTTGAAGTTTGGAAACAAAAGATTTATTAGTTTCATTCCACTGAATCTCTTCACGTCTGGAACTACACCTTTATTTATTGGCTTCTTTTTCTAGAAATCATTTAAAAGGGAATCCTAGTTGGAAATTATCTTAAAAGTTGTTTGAATTTTAACATGAGCTTTTTAAAATAAAAGTTCTTCAACTTCCTTTGACAAATGTGGGCTCTCAATATTAATATGTTGTTGTATTAAGTTATCAACTGCTGTGTGACAATTACCCAAAACTCAGCAGCTTAATACAACACACATGTATTATCTCACAGCTTCTGTGGCTCAGGAATCCGGGTGCAGCTTAGTTGGGCCCTCAGCTTCAGGATCTCAAGATGTCGGCTGGGGCTGTGGTCACCTCAAGGCTTGACTGTGAAAGGATCTGCTTCTGAACTCATGCCGTTGTCAGCAGGACTCAGTTTCTCTCAGGTTGTTGCACTGAGGGCCCCAGTTCCTCTCTGCCTCTTGGCCAGACACTGTCTTCAGTTCCTTGCCATGGGGACTCTTCAACATGGCAGCTTGCTTCATCAAAGCCAGGAAGAGAAAAGTCTACTGGCAAGATGGAAGTCACAGTCTTTTCTTACCTAACCCGGGCAGTGACATCACTTCACTTGTGCCAGATTCTGTTGGTTAGAAGCACACTTGTTGGGGGCAGAGGGGTGGGTTCCACAAAAGCACGAGTAGCAGGAGATAGGGATCATCAAAAGCCATCTTGTGGGGGCCGGCCTGGTGGCGAAGCGGTTAAGTTGGTGCACTCCGCTTTGGCGGCCCGGCGGTTCTCCGGTCCAGATCCTGGGCACAGACCTACGCACCACTTATCGAGCCATGCTGTGGCGGCGTCCCATATGAAATAGAGGAAGATGGGCACGGATGTTAGCCCAGGGCCAGTCTTCCTCAGCAAAATGAGGAGGATTGGCATCGGATGTAAGCTCAGGGCTGGTCTTCCTCACACACACACACAAAAGCCGTCTTGTAACTCTACGTATCACAGTCACTTTCTTTTTTTTTTGAGGAATATCAGCCCTAAGCTAATATCCATGCTACTCCTCCTTTTGCTGAGGAAGACTGGCTCTGAGCTAACATCTATTGCCAATCCTCCTCCTTTTTTGCCCCCAAAGCCCCAGTAGATAGTTGTATGTTGTAGTTGCACATCCTTCTAGTTGGTGTATGTGGGACACGGCCTCAGCATGGCCGGAGAAGCGGTGAGTCGGTGCGCGCCCGGGATCCGAACCCCGGGCCGCCAGTAGCGGAGAGCGTGCACTTAACCACTAAGCCACGGGGCCGGCCCCACAGTCACTTTCTTAACGAGCAATTCCAGTCTATGTATTTAATTTACTGAAAGTAGAAGTAAGGTTCTAGATTCCAATCCCAGCTGGCTGCTTACCATTACTGGCTCTGTGACCTGGGGTGAGTCATTTTACCTCCCTAAGCCTCACTTGCTTCATCTGTAAATGTAACTCTAGACAATGTAGATAAAAGGAATGCATCCTACCTAGAATTGTTTGGAAGGTTCATTGAAATAATTCTTGTCAAACAGTTAGCATACTGTTCAGAGAATGAAGAACTGTCGGTGTCTCAGTTTTGCAAAATGCTGAAAGGGTTTATAGAAATGTTTCAAAATGATTTTTAATTTAACATTTTGCTTGAAACATATCTACAATGCATTATATAGTGTCTTCCCAGACAGTTTATGCTAAACAGAATTTTGAGTCTTGATAATTTACGGCCTCCACATAAAATCTAATTATTGCTTTGTGCTATTAGATGGTGATGTCCTGAGTGGCTTTAGAGATGTTTGAAGCTATTTGCCTGTTTAAATGGCCCCAAACTGCTCTAATTTTGAGTGCTTATGTCTGGTTTTAATCTGTTTTTTCTCTCTGGCTCCAATACTGCTATGAAGGACGTTTCATTGTTATCACTGTGCTGCAAGCAGCAGCCCTTTTCTCTTCCAATTTTGTTACTTCTAATCTGCTGTGCACTTAAAATAGGGAGGCAATAATGTATTGCTTAAGAGCAAAGACAATCCTGGGTGTGAACCCCAGCATTCCCCTTTCTGTGGATTGTACTTAACTGCAAATACTTAGTATCCTTGTGCCTCCGTGTATATCATCCATAAAACATGATATTAACTACTTTATTAACAATAAAGTATATTATGCATATACAATGCTTAGTATACAGTAAATATGTGATAAATTTAGCTATAATTATTTAACAATTTATGTCAATAAATGTGTTAGACTTTTCTGAAATATAAGAAGAAACAGGCTATAAATTTGGGCTTCTTTTTGGAGCAAAGTACATTAGTGTCTGCAGAGTTTTGAGTGAGTTCTAGATCATTGATGTTTTGTTATGGGATTACATCTAATGTCATTTATGTTTAGTCTCATAGGAATTCCTTGGATGAAAGGAAAACCGTGGTAATCATCTCCTATCACCACATAGGTTACGTGGAGTGATTTTCTTTCTCTACAACAAAGCAGCATTGCATCTTTGCTTCCATAGATTTCTATTCTAGAGAAGTATCTGAAGTCACTTCTGAGTTGCAAGTACAACAGATGATGTTTGGTTTAATCCTCCTGAATAACAATTTTAAACCAAAGACTGAGTATCGATATATTGTTGGCAAGTGTTTAATAGATATGGGAAGTGACATCATATTTCACATTCCACAGATGAGAAGCATGACAATGTGACAAGGACTGAGAATATTCTTTCATTTTGACCACAGGATACTATCATGATTCTTAATGCATATCAACTAGAGTAAATGAAAATATAAGTGTAGAGAGATGTGTTCTCTCATCGTTTTCTCATCCTTGAGTCTGAGTGGCCCCTTTGGCTAAGAGATAAGCACAGTACAAGTGGGCATTATAAGCAGACATAAGGTATAGAAGTAAGAAAGGGGGGGCCGGCCCAGTGGCACAAGAGGTCAAGTGCACGCGCTCCGCTGCAGCGGCCCAGGGTTCGCAGGTTCAGATCCCGGGCGTGCACACATGCACCGCTCGTCAAGCCATGCTGTGGCTGCATCCCATATAAAGGGGAGGGAGATGGGCACAGAAGTAGGCTCAGGGCCAGTCTTTCTCAGAAAAAAGAGGAGGATTGGCATCAGATGTTAGCTCAGGGCTGATCTTCCTCACCAAAAAAAAAAAAAAAGAAGAAGAAGAAGAAAGGGAAAGGAAAGAGGAACAGAGGCCTACGGGAGCTGTGGGGTCATAGTATGTGCTGTGGTGAGGAGGGTTGGAAGCGGGAACCTCAGGCTCACAGATGGTAGAGTTATGAATACAAGTATGGACCCACAAAACAAACCAATTGGCTTCAAATCCCAGCTTTGTCATTTATTAATGTGTGGGCTTGGACAAGTTATTTAGCATCTCTACATTTCAATTTCCTCGCCTGTGAGATGAAGTTAACTACAGCATTCACCCCGCAGGGTTTTGTGAGCATTGAAGGAGAGACTGAGGATATTACTCTTAGCAGAGTGCTGGGCACAGTGTAAATATTCTGTATGCTTTGCTGCGTTACTATAATCTAGAGCAGGAGTTGCAAACTCTTTCTCTAAGGGGCCAGATAGTAAATATTTTAAGCTTGGGAGGCCAAGAGACAAGTTGAGAATATTATGTAGGTACCTGCATAACAAGAAATAAGACAAATTTTTATAAAATTTTTAATGACAAAGTTCAAAATATAATAATGTAATTGAGTATGATTTTTTTGTAATACAGATCTACTAATGAGAAGAATGAAATTCTTTTTGCAGGAAGATAATGTTTCCCTTCATTGGGGTTCAAATTTACTGTTCTCTATCACTAAATTTTTTTGCAAATGTTCATCTGTAAAAGCCATTCTTAGCGCAGAGGTGGGCTGTACAAAAACAGGTACTGGGCCAAATTTGGCCAGAGAGCTATAACCAGAATAATGGCTCTCAACTTTTCTTTTATGATCTTGCCACTGAGATATACTTCATGGATGATGTTCACAAATGTAGCACACTCCCATGCCCTTCACCACAATTTACTCAGTTCCCAGTGCAGTAGCTGTAACCACACCCTTTTGTCTGACAAAAGGAAGTAAAAAGTCTGCATCAAGCAAAGACGCCTGTACTATAATTAATATAGTAACAAATGGCCCAGATACGTATCACAACTGATCATACCTAACCATTGTATTGTGACACCAGGTTCTTTTTAAAAAAAAAATAGGAATTGTAATGTAGGCAAAGAGAGATTCTTTTCTGATGTGCTGGGGATGATGAAATGGAGATCTGAACTCTACGACCAGTGGTACCGCGCCTCCTCTTACCAACAGTAACAACCCAATTATGTGCCAGTTGCTGACTCTTTCCTGAATTTTAGACCTGTAAATCCACCTGCCTGCTGGACATTTCTTCCTGATCACCTGCAGCTGCCTCAAACTAACCCTGTAATACTGAACTCATTATCATGCCCCCACCCCCAATAGTTTTTAAATCTATCCCTTGTGCTCCATCCCTACTATCATTTTCCTGGTCCAGGCTCTCTCACATGACCGTACATAAAATGTGCGGTGGCTCACCAACCTGGTTGGGAATAAGTCAAGGTTCCTTAACACGGTCTTCAGGGCCCACATATTAGGACCTGAACCTACCTCTCCTACTTCATCTTTATATATATCCCAGCGTTGCTGAATTGCCTGTCAATCTCTGAAAATGCCATGCTGTTTCTTACCTCCTTCCTTGCTCTTGTTGTCCCCTTTGCAGATACTCCTCCCAGTCCCCAGGCCTGGAATGCCTTACATCTACCTCCCACCTTTCTAAGACATGTCTCTTCCCTCATCTCAGGGGCAGAGTTTGGTTCTGCTCCTCTGTATTCCAAGCAATGTCTTAGGCATGTATATACCTGCTGCACTGAATTATAATAGTCTTTTGATATGGCTGTCTCCCTCACTGCTCGTTGAAATACTTGAGAACTAGGACTGTGTCTTCATTTTTGTATCCCTGGACGGGGGTTTTATATAAGTAGGCACTCAATAAGTGTTTATAGCTTAATTAGCTCTACAGAACTGGCTTGCTGCCACTGCCTTTGTCCTGGCTCCATCGCCACAGGATGGAGGGCAAATGATAAGTGAGGAACCAGCAATCTAATATTTAAAAGGCTACTTTTGAGTTTCCATTTCCATTATGGTGTATAAATTCATTACTGTTTTAAAATAAAATTGTTCCTATTTTAAACTTGCCTCTCATTATCTCTTATGTAGCCTATCTTAGAATTTATTTGCTCTTCCCAAATAGAAAAAGAGATTAATGACTTTGCTATCAACTTATTTTGTCTTATATTTTATTTTTTTCTACAGTCATCAAACCAAAGAAATGATAGGAAAGAGAATTGAAGTTTTCTAATTGTTAGATACTAATGAAGAAACCCAATACTCTACAAGCACACCACTGAATGCTACCAGGACAGACAGGACAATCTGAGAAGAGGGCAGATTTCCTCTAAGCAGGCTTGCTTTTCCCTCTCACACCAATGTATACAATTCTGTTTTTAAAATTTGTAATTTTTCCTCAAAAGAGTGCATTGCACTACCATGAAGCAATTTAACACTGTTTTACTCAAAGGATAAAATCCATAGCACACCACAGGACCAAAATCAAAATTAAGATTGGGCTCAGATTTGCTAATTTGAAGTTTGTATCTGCCTCCAAGAATCACAGCCCTTCCAGTGTGCAGAAGGCTACAGCTCTGTGGAACTGTTTCCCTAAACCCCAGAACCTCGGTGTATGTTTCGCATATGTTTTCCTGCAACTCGGTTGTGAATATGTAGGACTACTCTACGGATAAGGAAAAATGGAGACAATAAAACCAGGAAGCATATTTATATAGAGAGAGAGACCAGGTGAAAAATTTGGAGAAGTTTCATTACAGTAAAAAAAAACGTAGAAAATTTCCTGGAGAAGTTGTATTTTCATTCCTTACTGCTCACCTTTGCTAATTAATTTACTGTTATTTTCCACATTATTCTATTAGTTATATGTAGTGATCAGGCTCTAATATTATACAGCACAAAAGATAAATATTTGGTGACAAAAGTAGATGCTACTAGGAAAAGCATACACACAAATATATTTAAATAAACTACGTGATTGTTGATAAAATCACTTTTTTTAATCTAACAAAGGAATAGTACATGTACATATGGCAAAAAATGTTGCCACATTCATATGCTTTTACAACTTTTTGTCATGTTTGCCTCAAGAACAGTTGTCCCCTTTTTTCCTCTTCAACATCATAATAATAATGTTGAAAAGATACAATGTGTCCTGTTGCTTTGGGCTACAAGTCCACAGTTTAACCAGTATCAGAGTCAGAAATCTATTGTTTTTGTTTTTCCACTGATGTAGAGGGAAATGAATACCTTTAAACTATGTTGTCCTTTTTTCATGTATTTGGCACCTTCTACTCTAAGGATAGTGTGAACTCTAAAAGCAGGTACCTATCTTTTGCTTAAAGAGTAACATCGTCACAGATTTGCTAATTCTCAATCCCCAGGGTAGAATAGGGTGTAGAGAACCAATGGAAAGCAGAGAACCAGTGGAGAGCACCTACATTTAAAATCTGGAATGATGGTAAACTGTTCTCTTCTGAGATGGTGCAGTCAGTTGTGTTAGTATGGGCATCACAGTGTACTCACAGCATGTTGCATTTCTCCATCGGTGCTGAGCCTGGCTGGGCTCCACTCAGCCCTGCCTGCCTGTGCACTGTGGCTACAGTGGTGCGTAGGACTTCAACTGGAGGATGTTGGCATGGACTAAACACAGAGATGTAAATATATACATCAAAGCCTGGAAATGTGGACATTTTGGTTCATTTGACTCCCATTTCAGAGCAGGCAAGGCTCAATTTATCAAAACAGCAAACAGTGAAAGAGTCAATAAGATGCATCGTTTAGGGAAATGCTCCCAGGTATTGATCCAAAATATTGGCATAATATTTAAATACGTTTGCCAAGATCATAAATCATTCTGGTTCCATGAGCAGGCAGGCAGCAGAGCGTAGAGGCGAGGAGGCTGTGTGGGGAGCCCTGGCTGCACTCTCCGCTGCCATGCCACATGGCCTCTGGCATGCGACTGCTCTGCTGCCAGCTGCTGCCTCACACAGGACTGTAGGAGACTACGATTTCAGGGGCCGCCAAGCACTCTGTATTGGAACTCTTGGTAAATGATACTGTATCTATTCAGTTAATTATCACTATTCAAGCATGTGTCTTGAATGTATCCATATGGAATCCTCAAAATCGACCCACTATGTTATGATGTATATATATGTTGTGGGCAGGAAAATGCTCCAAAGGAGAAATTTAGCATTATCCAGAACAAGATGCAGAAATCCCTCATTAATCCATACTGTGCTAATGTGTAGCTTGATCATCTATACTTTTTATTCTGAAATGTGTTTATTCTCAATGTAAAAGAATATTAAGCAAGTCAACAATAGCAAATCAACCATTTAATCTTCCAGGCACCACACAGTAATGTAATTTTTAAATTCAATGTGGCACATTTGAAAGATTTTAAAACAAATAGCTCTGTTGTTATCATTACATCAAAATAGTAAACATTTCTAGCTTTAAAAATATTCCATACTCAGATTGGAGGAGGCTAAGGAGACATGACAAATAAATGCAGTGAGATCCTGGATTTGATCTTGGACAAGAAAAGAACATTACTAGAGCAATGGATGAAATTTGAATACAGACTTGTAGATTAGTTAATAACACTGTATCGGGAACACTTGTTTCCGGGTTTTGATCGTACTATGGTCGTATAATATGTTAACATTTGGGGAAGCAGAGTGAAGGGTGTATGAGACCCCATTGTGCTATTTTTGCAACTTTTTTTGTAAATCTGATATTATCTCAAAATAGAGTTAAAATATTCCATGAATCAGATTTTTCACTGTCATGTTTATCTTCAAATTGGCCAGTTTAGAGAATTTTTACAATAGTATTGATCTCTGATTGTAATTTAATAATCTGTATGGAATCACAGACTATTAAACCTGGGTGGATTTATTCAGTTTATTGGAGAAGAAAGGGTAAAAAAACCAGTATTTAATGATTTAGGTGCTAGGTTGCAGCCAGCTCTGTTGTCTCCCTGTACCCGCTCGCCTGTTCTTTCTTGCCACCTGAACCCTGCTTTTATTTAGGGCCATGTGTGCCCAGTCTGGGTGATAGTTCATCCTGGTCTCTGATTTCCCAGTCTCGCTTGCAGCTGTGAAGGGTTCTGGCCAATAAGATAAAATGAAAGGATGCAGGAAATACTTCTGGAAAACTTTGCTTTCCTAATAAAAGGAACAAACACATCTGATTCCTCCCTTCTCCCCCATTTTTACCTACCTTGAATACAGCTATCATGTATGGAATTCTGGCAGCCAACTTGTGACCAAGAGGCAGAGCCCAAGAAAACTACAGAGATGCCAGCACCAAGCTGATAAACCAACCAGCAGCTACCTACCTCCAGACTTTTTGATATGGGAGGAAAATAAACTCTTATTAGTTTAAGCCAGTGTTGTGTTTTTTGTTACCTGAAGCTGAAAACAATTTATCCAAAAGTTTTACGTGAACTATTTCATTTCATCCTCACAACCGTTCCTTTGTTACAGGCATTATCATTATCCTATCCGTTATACAGATGGAGAAACTGAGGCTTATGGAGATTAATTAACTTCCCCTTAGTCACACAAGTATAAGTGAATCTATAACTGGAATCTAAGGGTGCCTGGCTCTGAGCCTCCTTCCTTTTCCGCCACACCACACGGCCTCTCCATGGTTATTTGTACACACCATGTGGCAGTGGAAATGCTAGATGAGGAAAGCTGCCCAGAGTTACCCAAGGAGTGGGAGTTGTATCAAGACGAGACTCCCGATTTCCTCAAAGCCTGGCTTTCTTATTTCTATGTAGCTCAGCGAGTAAGGCTTACAAAGGAATTCCCACATCTCTGATACAGTTTATCATCCCACACTTGTGTGGAGCAGTTGGAACTAGCTTTCTTCCCCATAATGTATAGTTAAGGCTTCTCTGCAACAAAAGTTGTGTGACCAGACCATGGTCACACAGTTGGTCATCAGTGTACCTGAGAGGGGATATCCACTTCTTGCCACCTTGCTAGTCTGCTCTAACACACGTTTGCTTTCACTTTTTCATCACTGTGAGCTTTTCCATAAACAATACATCTTACTGATGCTTTCACTCTTCACTGCTCTGCTAAATGTAGCCTCACCTGCCCTGAAATGGAAATCAAATGACTCAAAACAGTGGACAAACACAGTTCTGAATATTTTTAGTTGGACTCTAGTTTTCATTTTCTTTTTAGTTAGAAAGAATAGTGTCCAACACACCTTCATTGTGATGTTACTTTCTTGGGTACATACTTATTGAGTCTGTGCTATACTGAGGATATGTATAGGATATCTGAGAGGTGATCATCAGTACCCTGGGGTTTATGATAAAATTTGAGAGAAGGACAGATATCAAGATGCTATAAATGGGAGAAGTTCTGACTGGGAATTAGGCGATCTGGCTTCGAAAAGGCTGAGTGCTATAACAATGTAAGTCAATATTGAGGAAGGGTTTGGTGTATCATTGTCCAAAAATATTTTCTGCCCCTCCCCGCCAGACCTTCCCTGGTTCCAAAACCACAGTTATCTGGACTAATAGAAGAAGGTCAAAAGATGAACTAATTTTTTTAAAAAAGAAAGAAACTATCCATAAATGAACTAAAGGTCTCATAAATTGATAAACTATGCATGAGAATTACAGGAGTAATATCAGCACACATGCTCTATACTCCTATTTTTCCAGCAGCTTCCACTTCCTCTCCTACTCCATTTAATGGTACAGGATAGTTAAACCCAAGGAAGATGTTACGTGCACAGGTTTACAGGTGATAGTGTTGTTCATATTTCTGGAGGCTGATCTGCAGAATACTTGGTATATCAGTGACAAAGGAGGCTGGTGGCTTATAAGCCTTCTGAATCATTGTCCAACTTCAATGAAAATCCTGCTTTGTTGGTGAGGGAACAAACAAATCCTAGCTTTCCAGGACATGGAAGACAAATAGTTAAACTAAAAGGCTTTCTGTACTCTCATCACTGCAAGGGATGATTGAAAAAGCATGACTTTAGAGTTAGATATTTTTAAATGAAACCTCCTGGCTCAGCCACACAAGCTATGTCAACTTGGGCTAGTTACTTAAACCACCAAGTCTATTAAAATGAGAATAATAATATCCTCTTCATGGTGTGATTGCATGAATTTTTAAAATATTGGCATAGATTATAGCACAGTGCCTGGCCGTACTCAAAAAATGATTGGAATTAGTAGAATCAGTTCCCACCAATCTTCTATTTACCCCCACCCCCACCTCAAATACTCTTCATTATTTCCCTTCTTATTTCCATATTAATTCTTTCTAGCTTGACATATAATCTTTTAGTACCTCCTCAATTCTCTGAAGACCTCAGTAGTGACCAGAGGCTATGAAAATAGTATGACCCTTCTTTTCAAGGTCTAAAATGCTTGACATTTAAACAGAATGGAAAGGCCAGATTAATAAAAAAATGTTCTTTTATTTGCATTGCACTCACTCAGTTCCACCCAACCTTATTGAATTGGGTTTCACTTTAAATATTTACTTTAAGTACATTTTTCCAAAACTCAGAGAATTTTTAAATAATGAAAGAAATTATCAGTGGTCTAGAGTACTGTCTACTGAGTTCCATACTGATTGCTATTGTTTATTATTCAACAGAGTGGAGGCATAAAATGAAATGTGTGGTTTACGTGGTTCTATATAATCTATTCTACTTGGGAAAAGGGAGTGAGTAAAGGAAGTGCATAGTTATTGGATGTCCCAGTCAGTTTAAGGAAATGGACAGAAGACAGAAATAATATGAAACTCCTTCCACTCTTAAATATTCCCATGTTGCTTGATTCCCTTTCTTTCTCTTTGCACATGGATTCTTCTTGTGTATATCATATTAGTTTATTATTGCTGCTGTAGCAAATTACCACAAACTTAATGACAAAAAATGCAAGTTTATTCTCTTAAAGATCTAGAGGTCAGAAGTCTAAATCAAGGTGTTGGCAGGACTGCATTCCTCTTGTGGGTCTGAAGGGAGAATCTGTTTCTCTAATTTTTTCAGCTTCTAGAGACCACATGCATTCCTTGACTTATGGTCCCTTCCTTGCTCTGTCATCATGTCTCCTAGTACTACCTCTGACCCTCCTGCCTCCCTCTTATAAGGACCCCTGTGATTACATTGAGCCCACCCAGATAATTATGTACAGGATAGTGTCCTTATCTCAATATCCTTAATTTAATCTGCACATTCCATTTACTATGTTCCAGGGATTAGGACATGGACACCTTTGGGGGACCAGTTAGTCAGCCTACCCACATGTATTGACCTAGATGTGGTTTTTGTTTCAGATTTTACTTTCCCCTCTGAGTTCCTGTTTCCCAGCTCACCTGGCTATGACCCTGGACTTAAGAATCTATTCTCGAGAATCTATTCTCACCTTTGTAAATTTGACCTCTAAGCTTGGCACACCTCCATCATAATGGGGAGTCCAGATTTCTGGCCTGCCCTGATAAGTTTAGCCAGCCCATTGTTTTTCTGAGGGGATGACACTTTAATGAAACCATGTTAACCTGGTTTTAGGGAGAATTTTGACAACCTAAAAATTAAAAATAATAAAAGTTTAAAATAAGCCCTGACTAATTACCAACTAATATGAGCAGTAGTCTTTTCTTGCCTTCTCTGATCCTGACTATTGACTTTTGGAGGTGGAGGCAGGTACCCTGCGGTTGTTGTCCATGGTCCTGAACCACCCTGCAGCTAGGGTTCAGTTGTTTCTCTTGACCCTTTTCTCTTGACCCTTGGGACACAAGGGACTCCTGTCCAGTTTCTCTGTCTCTCTCAAAAATTCTGAAATAGATGAGGAGAGAGGTAGATAGGGCTGTGAAGCGAGCTTAGTGAAAGAGTATAAAATGGACAGAGGCTATTGGATAGGCATAGACCTTAATAGGTTGCCAGATAGAATATAGAAAAACATTTTTTGATGTAATTTTCAAAAAGTTGTAACTATGAAAAAGATATCACAATTTATCATTGCATAAATATCAAGTAACTAAAGGGGAGTAGGGAATTTGTGTATTGAACAATGTAAAGGGTGCACACATCAAATAAAATAGGTAAAAATGTAGTGATTATTAGTTGAATTGCACAAAATGTTCAAAATTGGGTTTTTTGTTTGTAATTTGATGGAAAATACTACCTTGTGTAATTTATTACCTGTATTTTTTTATGTCATTCATTTTTGACAGCTCTATCATGTTTCTGGAAGTTACCATCTGCCTTTCCTCCACTCTCCTCCAAACGCAGACACCATCATCAAAGTGGGAAATGTGCCATTCCATGAATTTCTCCCCTTCTCCACACTCATCCTATCAAACACAAACTATATACATATATTTTTTTTGGTGAGGAAGATTGGCCCTGAGCTAACATCTGTTGCCAGTCTTCCTCATTTTGCTTGAGGAAGATTGTCCCTGAGCTCACATCTATACTAACCTTCCTCTGTTTTGTATGTGGGATGCCACCACAGCAAGGCTTGATGAGCGGTGTGTAGGTTCATGCCTGGGACCCAAACCCGTGAACCCCAGGCCGCCGAAGCAGAGTGCGCGAACTTAACCACTAAGCAACTGGGCTGGCCCCAAACACAAACTATACTTTTGATCCTTGACCTTCTCTGTGATATTCATTATGCATTAACTCCTCGTCTTGTAAACCGCCGTTCTTTAGGGATGGCATGGAATGGGATCGGGAATGAATCTCAGGTTCTGGATATATGTAATTTACTTTATTTGATAGGAAAAACTACATATTTCACAAAAACCAGTGATTACACATTTGTTTCAGCTCATTCAGAACTTCAGTGAGGCACGGGAATGGAATATGGGCCAGGCATGTCCACTGCACACACTTTTTGATAGTTAAAAACAATAATCGCAGGTTTTTTGCGTGTTGATGGGGCCAGTCAAAGCAACCCCATTGCAATTGTATTGTCAAAACATCCTGCTTGTTCTTCCACACTCCATTAATTGTAGGTATTTACTGGGACACAGCAGAGATTTTGGGCATGCAGGTGTAACAATAGTCTGATTATGTAATTTTCCACCCGGAACTACTGAGTTGTTAACTAGGAAGGCTTAAAACAGATTTCAGTTTTTATTATTTCTCAGGATTGAAAATAGACATCTGCGACGTTGTGAGTTTCCTTGATACAAAATGTGAGCCAAAGTTTTGTTCTTGTATTTAATGATGATGATGATGATAATAATAATAATAACAATAATAATAATAAAATGGGCTAATAAATACATCTAAATCCAGAGCCCTTTATTAAGTGAAACATTACAGGAAGAAGTCAGGATAGATGCCTGCCAGCACTTGGGTTAATAAATTATGAGTGTACTACTCTTGGTTGCAGAATTAGCATTATACAGAAAAGTGTGGTAGGTTTTATCCTAATTGCTGTTACCCCCAAAATCCCATTTTGCTTAGGGCACACCTCCATTTTATAGCTATTTAATAAAGAAGACGATGGTTTAAAGTCAGTGTTGCCATGGAAACAACCAATTATAAGTGCAGTCTGAAGAGATAGAAGACAGCTGCCAAAACTCTCAGGGAAAAAAAATGATCTGGGCTGGCAACCCACAAGAAACATTGCCTGCTAAAAGCTTTTGCCAGCTTCCCCTAGCACTGGCCTGCAAGTTTATATCTGAACAAACATCTTGCACTCATTTGCTAAGCACTGCATCTGTAATACATTCTAAAAGGATAATTGTGTCTGGGGCTCAACATATGTGATGGTGAGGCAGGAAAAAATTCTCACATTTTTTAGTATAATTTTTCTCATATGTTTCTTATAACTTCATGGCACCAACATCAACACAAGAGAAAGAAAAGAACTTTAAGTGGCTAGCTCTTTTCTAAGTTCAGAAGTGTATTCATTAGTTGTATTTTAAATATTCCTATGTTCATTGTTTATACATAACAATGTATAATGCTAATATTTTTGAAGATAAGAATTATAGAACTTAAATATGTAAACCAATTTGGAGTTTTGATGTTTAACCCTTGAATACTATGGTGCTCTAATTACATATATATCTTAATTTCTACTCTCTAATCACTCTCTATATTGTTGTGCTGTGTTTTCAGGAAATTCAATATGTAAATATAATGCATTTCCAAAATAGAGAATTAAATTGAAGATAATTCACATTAAAATATATTTCACATACATTATTCCATTCATCCTATTAACCTAATGAGGGAGGATGTTTTCATTTCCATTTTGCATGTAAAGAAACTGAGATGTGAAAAGTTCAGGGACTTGCTTAAAGTCACACTTTGTAGTTAGTCCTGGAACTAGGGGCAAACCCCCACCTTGTACCTCCAGACCTAGCATTATTTTCACTCTACAGTATGGCTCCCCGACTAGCTTAAAATTGAATGCACCTGAATCTCAACCTTTACTATAACCTTTCAAATAATGTAGCTCTTGAATCTTCACTCCAAAAAGTATTTATAGTTGAGAGTCATCAATTAGTAATATATGGATAACATATTCCCTAGAGTCCCCCTGTGTCTTTCTCTTATTTGTAGTTAAGTGATTGGAACGTAAAAGAGTAAAATTGACAATCATGGGAATCACATTCAATTAGCATGAAATGGTAAACAGCTGCTGTGTTCAAATATTGTTATGAGATTGTCAGACTCACAAAATTACATGTGGCACAATTTTGAATAGTGAGAGAGAAGTTGAATCAAAATTTAAAAACTTGCTACATAGAACTTTTAGGTCTTAGGAGATACACAAGAATTTCCTTTTTAAGTAAATGGGCCATATATAGTGTGCAAACCCTTTGTCTGCTAAAATAAATAAATAAATAAATTCCAAAGCTGAATAACTTTTTTCTAATATTGGCATGGTATTCATCTGTGCAAGAAAGCACTATTATTACATTTCGTCGAGGACAAAACTAATTGTCTTCCTGTAGCCATGTTGGGGGAATGTGGGAAATAAGTCACATAATCCTACTGACCTACATTCACACCAGCAACCAACCAAACAAAATAAACCTACATGAAAAATATTTTGAGAAAAGATGTGGCATTTTGATTATAACTTTATTCAAAATTAGTCAAAATTTTCAAGTGCAATCAACAAATAAATATATTTCCCATATTTTAAAGCTAATAGAAGTAATTATGGTATAAAGTAAATTTATGGGTATCTAAGATGCTTAGTAAATTTACTTTATTCTTTCTCAACAATAAGAGTTGTTATGTAACTTTCATATATTGTAATATATTTTAGGTTACTCAAAAGATATTTCTGGTTAAGGTGTTGTTGCATTTTTAACCTCTCCCCTCATATGTCCCACTCTCTTCATACCTCCAACCCAGTTCCCGTCTAAAAAGATGACTCCATCTGTTACTCTGCTGAGAGAATGGACTCCTTCCTATCTCAACTTCTCTACTTCTCAACACCTCTCTATATTTTGGCCTTCCTTCTCTTCATTTTTCCGTGAGAAGAGCTTTTAAAAAACAGTGTTCCCTGGGCCTACTCTAGACTGATTGGTTAAGAATCTGGGTGGAGAACCACTGACCTAATCTTGTCTCCTGAAAGGAAACGTCCCTCTTCTTTGTCAAAATCAGGTCTTCACCTGTGGTCTAGAATCATATCTCCTGCCTTCTCAAGGACATTGCTTCCTGAATCACCTCTCTTTCTCGTCTTCATCATTCTTCTTTTCCACTGGTTCATTTTCCTCATCCTGCCAAGCAGCTCAGTTCTTCACATCCCCAAAAATTAGCCCAAGAGTCTTTATAGGTAGAGTGAATTCCTGAACCTCCATCCCCCTCCACAGAATATGTGGATAGCTGCAGGCACTGCAGTCAGCTTTCTAATGCAGTTCAAATAGCTTAAGAAGGTTATACTTCCAAAAGCCAAAGAAACCAGAAAAGATTTTGGCCAGAAATAAAAATTAATCATGCTTAAGGTACAATGAGGGGATGATCTCCCTAGGGGTAATGTCTTACAATTGCAGAGCCCCTTTTGTCAAGATCAACAGCATGTTGTTTCGTACTAGGTCTAGGTGATATGAAGATCACTATGAGAGATTACTTTTAGTTGACTTTTTGCTTTTCTTTTAGCTAGTGGGTAAAATCCTTATTTGTTGATAATTGTCAATGCAGTTGATGACATATATTCTTATGGG
Organism: Diceros bicornis minor; assembly: GCF_020826845.1. Lineage (NCBI taxonomy): Eukaryota > Metazoa > Chordata > Mammalia > Perissodactyla > Rhinocerotidae > Diceros > Diceros bicornis. The sequence continues at coordinate 49,003,832 of NC_080759.1, read as the reverse complement.
GGCTCTTATTACTGTCTACAGCAGAATGGAAAAGTAATGTCATTAAAAATGGAAAAGAGTGGCTTAGGAGCAATTATTCTCTTGTCTGTCACAGGAAGAGCCTTTTTAGGTAATATGGTTCCCAGTTGTTGGTTTCCATGCCATTCTGAATTCTAAGTAAAACCATCCATGGTCCATTAAAAGTGTTTCGTATCACTTAGATAAATTTTACATGCATTGAAATAATTTTGAGTGTTTTAATCATAACTCATACAAAATAAATTTGAGTATGTATTTTTGAGCATTTTAAAGTCTTTTAGATACAGTCAGCAAACTAATGGCAATATAGTAGGTTTAAACAATAGACATCTGTGTGGTCTTTTTCAGAAGTGCTTAAGCTTTTGATTTATAGCTTTTGCACAAGAATCATCATGGAAAATCTATTTATTCTGTAGCAGAACTCAAGAAGCATCTTCTTATTTCAAATAGCAGTTTTATTTTAAAGACAGAACCACTTACTCTTGGAATACTTGTTTCTTCAGTAACGATTTCTGAAATTTCCATTTATTGCTCTTCTCTCTCCAAACTAATCATCCCTACCTCGTTCCAGATGTCCTACTTGTATTTGTCAAAAATGTATTTGAAAACTAATTGCCACATCATGTGGGTATTGAATAAAATAGATGATTTCTCTTTGGCCAGTCATCATTTGGAACATGAGGGGGCAAGGGAAGCCTGGATCCAGAAAGGTGGTTAGGGGGAGGATGAGTAACTGAGTTGTACTTTCCATTGCTGTGTCTATAATTCTTTGTTGAAAATAAAGCAAATTCTGATTAGTTTCACTAAATAAATGGCAAGATTAATGGTAAATATTTAGTATATACTCACTCATCCAAACTAAAAAGCCAAAGGTTAGCCATGGTAACTTATTTACATTTACTGAACTGAAGGAAGCCATATTAGTGTTACTGGAAGGAATCTCAGGTAGAATCCAGGGCAGGGGGGAATATATATGTATATATATGTATATGTATATATATATATATATATATATATATATATATATACACACATATATATAGTTTATTTTACACATTTTTATATTATATATATTATTTCCTTTATGTTGCAAATCATTCCAATTCTACTAATTCAGAATATGCCATAATTTGAGTTGGAATTGCCCAAATATTAACTGCTTTATTTTCTAGGAAAAAAATACAATTCATTAAGTATGTTAACTCCATAAATCAATTTCAATGTTACTAAGAGATAGGAATGGGTTTTAGAGGCTTGACATAGCCATATTGTTTATGCAATAGGTGCCTCTAAGACAGGAGGTCAGTGAGTTATATGTGTTTATTAAGCAGATGGAGCAAAAGTTCTAGAAATTGTGGTAGGAATTACTCTACAAAAGGTAAAAATTATTTTTCTATTCAGAGTTTTCACAAAACTTTGCCCTCAATTAAGCTATATTAATACAGTTTTAATATTCTGAAGGATTTAGTATAGAAATGGATGAACTGAAATTTAGTATACAAATGAATGAACTAGAGCAGTCATTTAGTCAGATTTTTTTTTTTTACCACCACCAGAAGCCGAGTTTTTCTCTGTCATGCGCACCAAGAAGTCAGGAAAATTCTATTGTTTCTGAGGCAAAAGTTCCTTTGGGCTGTACAAAGGAGGAGTGCTCTGATTCCATTCTTTCTGAAACTGTTGCTGTTCATGATCTCATTATCTCCTCCTTAAACTTCATGGCCAGGCTCTATTTCTAAGACATGCTACGTATGCAGTTGTAACAGTGATTCCCAAGGGCCTCTTTTATTAGATCTCTCCCCTGTGCCACCATGGTCTAATCTGAGAAAGAGGATAGAGGACTCTGGGAAGGATTTGTCCAATAGAAATTGGAACTGATAGTAAACCTGTGATGTTTGAATATATTAAGAGAAGCTCTACAGCTCTAGTAGACATTGAACTTGTGATAAAAAGAAAAATAATCAGAAAACTGAAGCAATTGATAACTATAGAAAAATAAAAAAGATGTTCAAGAAAAAAATGCAGTCATGGTACACCATAATTTTGTTTATGAATAGTATTTCCATACCACTGAATATTGGTTTAACCAAAAAGTATGATATAACTACACTGAGAGGCTGGAGAAAGAAGTGTATGTGTCTGTGTTCATATGTGTGTGTATCAGTGTGTGTGTGTAGGGCTGTTGATAAAAGAGCAAAATGGCATATTCAGTAATAAGCAGCAATGTAAGTGTCTAAAATTGAGAAATAGAGACATACTTTGTGAGTATATTCTTTAAGGTGAACCACAGGTGATTCAGTTAAAAGAGTTTCAAGTGGCTGCCTCTGGGGAGAAAGCATTTGACCTTTTAAAATATATAAGTATCTTTGATTTAAAAAAAAATTTTTTTGTGTGTAATTGAGAAACCAGGAGTGGAGACCAAATATGTAGACATCTCTTCGCAAGTATTGCTGTAAAGGAGAGCATAAAAATGGGGCAGATGCTAAGACAGCTGAGGAGTTGAGGGAAGACCTTTTCTTTAAATGGAGAGATTGGAGTATGCATTTCTTGTTTATAGGATTGAAGAGTTGAAATGGAGATATTGGTAACACAGGAGAAACAGAGAAAGATGAAAGAAGCAAAATTCTTGAGAAAATAAGGGAGGATGAGATCTACAACCAAAGTGAAGGCATTTACCTGTGAAGGATAAAGGATATTTCCTCTATTCTAAGACAGAGGTTGGGGTTGGGGAGGTGGCCAAGGGGTGGGAGATCTTTGAGAAGGAAGCATACATAAAGTAGAAAAGTGAATTTAGGAAGGAAATGTAGTAGGGTTGCCAGGCAATATTGAGACTTTATTTGACATTTGCAATCATAAATTTAAAGTGAAACCAAACAGCTGTATAATTTTCTTCAGCAACATAAATCAGCTAGTGTGCAGGCAGAGAGAGGGTGGAAATTTGGAGCAATGAGGTTTGGGGTTTGGACAAGTGAATCCAACAGCAGAACGGAGAAGCAAGAGAGTGAAAGTCTTTGCATGAGAGTGACAGTGTTGTGGACCAGGAAATCTAGGCTGGACAAAGGAGGAAGTGAAAACAGAAGGTGGCTGAAGAATAGTGAGAAAGTGATGAGGTTAGTAAATGAGTGTCAGTAGAGATGAAGAATTGGAATCATGGAACTGTCATCATTTCCAGCAAGTGAGCTGAAAGGTTATAAGGAGTGGTAGAGAACCAGGAGGTGATGCTCCTAGAGATGAACTGGTCCTGGGTGTGATGTTGGGAGTAGATGACTAAGGTAGGGTGGAGGAAAAGGCCATTGGAGGTGAGATCAAGGAACTGAAAGGCCAGGATACTGGATGCTGAAGCGTCCAAGAATCATCATTGTGAGTCATCTGTGAATGAGATAACTAACATAACAGTGATGAGGGGAGAGGGTGGTGTAACTGATTGGTATGAGCCTCAAACGAGCATGACATTACAAGAACAAGGGGGATAAGTGGTTGGAAGGAGTAGCAAGGAGATCAAGGAAGGTACCTACCCCAACTCCAAGCTCTGAGGTTCAGGGGATACTGGAGAAAATACATCCTTGACTGGAGAGGGCTGAAGAGGAAGGAGTATGCTCAGGGGACAGATCTCAGTGAAGGCACAGAGGAGAAGGGAGCATTCAGAGTAGTTAAGAAGGTAAGGATGTATGCTGGATTATTGATGGAAAGCACCAGTAGTCATCATGGGAAGGCTTAGCAGGGAAAGGAAGAGTGAGGTTTTGGGTCATGAGACCAGATATATGGGAATGGGAAAGAGGATTGTTAGATTTCACAGGAAGCTTGAACTCTGACAATGGTCCAGGTAAACAGGGATGTGGGGCATGCTGAATGAGTCCTGAGAGTTTCCTATCAGCAGATGGGCACTTGGTACTAGCACGGTGACGCCAAACACTTGGCTTGGAAACACAGCAGTGACTGTTCCTCCTGCAGCTTAAGTTGTTATAGCAGTTCTGGGTGCCCGCATTCTCCGCCTCCCACAGAAGTCATTGTCATTGCTTTGGTAAATGTTACCTTAAAGACTGTAACCGTGTGATACGGCGTGGACATGAGAGGAAGAGCTGAGGTGGCAAGCATGACTCTGTCACCACTCTCTCTGGTAACCTGGGTAAATTATGTAGCTTCTGTGAGTCTCTGATTCCCCACTAAGGAAGAAAATTAGATAGCCCTATAGGTCCTCTCCAGGTTTAAATTTTGTGATTATAACATTAAATATATGAAGATATGTTTGTAGCACTTTAAAATTAAGCATTTTGGCCCATTTATCAAATGGAAATACTCAAGGATATTGGACTTATAAAGAAGTACACTTGGGGCTGGCCCGGTGGCTTAGCGGCTAAGTTCACGCATTCGGCTTTGGCAGCCCGGGGTTCGCCAGTTCGGATCCTGGGCTCGGACCTACTCACCATCAAGCTATGCTGAGGCAGCATCCCACATAGAAGTAGAAGGACCTACATAGGATGTATAACTATGTACTGGGGCTTTGGGGAGAAAAAAGATGAAGAGGAAGATGATTGGCAACAGATGTTAGCTCAGGGCCAATCATCCTTAAAAAAAAAAGAGAGAGAGAGAGAGAGGCAGAGACAGAGATAAAGATTAAAAAAAAAAAAAAAAGAAGTACACTTGATGGGCTTCCTTTTTTGGCATATGTATTATGCTGTCATTTGTACTTGAGAGGATATACAAGAACATCTCTTCACATATATGTGTGTATGTGTGTATGTGTATATATATATCACCATCATCATTTTGTTTTTGTTTTTGATATTCCTTTTCTTTTATTCCTTCATTCATCTGAGGGTTGGGTGTGCCTATTTCCATGAATCTAGTCCATAACACAGCCTTGGGCATGTTTATCTATCATTATTCTATCTCACCAACACAAGGTTCTATGCAATTATCAGCATTGTAGAAAAACAGCTTGTAATTATGAGTTTAAAAAGAATCACTGGTTCGTAACTTCCCATCGCCATATATATACAGACATTTGAGTGCTCTGTGCGCTGTCACCAAATAGCTGTGACAGCTACACAGGAAGAAAGAGTGGGACTAACTGTGGGCAGTCTTCTGTGGGAGGTCTTCAGAGGGGATGCTTTCTCTTGTATGTTTCAGAAGCACAAGGTGAATTCCACCATGATCCACATTTACATACGCACACTTCACACACACATACACACCCACACACACACACATACTGTGGACATCTCAGAGTATGGGCAGACTTCCAGGAGCAGCCTGGTCACCTTTGCATCCAGTTGGTTATAAACTCAGAAAGCTGCTTTGAAGTATTTTATACGTAGAAGAAGAGAAGCAGTAGATAAAAATGGTGCTTTCATCTCTTCTGGGCTTCTAAGAATATAAGCCAGTCACCGCCTCCCCACTCCCAATTAAAGGAAAGAAATGAGCCTCATACATGGAATCCTGCACCCTCCTAATATTAAAAGTCACATGCTTGATGGAAAGAAGATGAAAAGCAATGTGGATTACCATGTTGGAAACGGAAATAAACTAGCAGCTGGTTATATTACCATATCAAAGAGCACACTGTCCCAGTGATAATTCTTGGGCGAAGTAGATTCAGGACACTTTCGATTAAATCCTTTTAAGCCACCAGATGCAGTTCAGCTGCATCTGGTATATATTGTGGCCTGTTGTCTGCTCTGACTTTGCAACAGTGTGAAATCCCCAGCATTGGCTGTAGCAGCGTGTGGCTCTGGGTGGCATCTGTCAAGCAATGACACTTCTTAATTTTCATAATAAACAGAAAATACTTTATAAAAACAATGTTTGATATTGGAATCATTCCATTTATCTGACTAATTGGGCTAGACTGTCATTATGAAGTGAGTCCTTGAGCAGAAAAAAGCAACATGCAAAAATAGCTTCTGCCTGGGCCAGCCCCGGTGCCTAAAGTTCCTCTGCTTCAGTGGCCCAGGGTCAGTTTCCGGGCACGGACCACACCACTCGTCTGTCAGTGGCCATGCTGTGGTGGCGGCAATAGCTTCTGCTTGTGACCTAGTTTTCCAAAACTTGTCTTCTCCTAGTGCAAGTGCTACTACATATAGAGTCCTCACAAGTCCTAGGCTTTATGATAGGTATTTCCACAGGTGAATCCTCAGTTATCATTGTAATACTGTGAAATTAAAGGTAGTTAGCATCAGAGGGGTTTTGGGGTCTTTGTTCCCTCTCTCCCGCTCTCCTTTCCTTCCTTCACCTTAGAATAAAATAAAAGTGTTATAGAATTCGCCATGACTGGACAACCTATAAGTAGAACGGAACTCAAACTAGGTCCGTCACTGCCTAGATTTCACTTTCAAAATTTTTGAGTATTATTGTTGATAATATTTATTGATATTTCCTATTTTCCTAAATTGTCCTTCTCTTTCCTGTCAGATTATTGTGTTATTTAAATGCTGTGACTCTATTCAAGACTGTCAGCCCATAATATGCTCACAGTGCCAACTGTCTCTTTGGTACTGGGAGGATCATTTGATCTCTAATAAAGTCAATTGGCAGAAATGTCATAGTACCCCAGGATGGAATTTGTGGTTTAGCACAAGTTTGATATGCTTAGTATACCGTGAATTAGGGTAGTTTGCAGATACTGTTAAGCCCATGTCCAAAAGTTTAACTTGATTCAATTTAATAAAGAAATTAATTACCAAATGCATATTATGCATAAGGAACTTATAAGTACAGGTGGGTGCAAAGATAAGTATAGTGGGCTGAATGGTGCCCCCCCAAAAGATAGGCCCACATTCTAACCACCAGAACCTATGAATGTGACCATATTTGGAAAAAGGGTCATGGCAGATGTAATTAAGTTAAGAATCTCAAGGTGAGATCATCCTGAATTCTCTGAGTGAGCCCTAAATCCAATGACATATGTCCTTGTAAGAGACCCACAGAAGAGAAACACACAGAGCACAAGTCCATGTGCAGACGGAGGCAGAGATTGGAGTGATGCACCCACAAGCCAAGGAGCACGTGGAGCCACCAGAAGATGGAGGAGACCAGGAAGGATTCTCTCCCACAGCCTTCTGAGGGACCATGGCCCTGCTGACACCTTGATGTCAGACTTCTGGCCTCCAGAATTGTGAGAGAATAAATTTCTGTTGTTTTAAGGCACCAAGTTTGTGGTAATCTGTTATGGCAGCCCTAGAAGACTAATAACATAAGTAAAAATCAATCCGCAGTGACGAGTTTACAATATATAATAATATATGACAATCTGTGAAAATGCTAAAGTAGAGGTATTAACATTTAGGGGTGAAGGGGAATTTATTTCAAATCAAGATAGCTGGAAAGGCCTTTTGAAAGAGCTGTGCCTTGATCAGGGCTTTAATGGGACAGGAGGAAACTTCAGGGACATAAGCAGAGCTAAGACGGGGGATTCAGGAATATAAACTGAATCAGTCTAGTACCAAGGTAGCATCCTAAGAAAGGAAGTGACGTAATCAAAACAAACTTCTAATACCGTGAGAATTTAGTTGTGTTCAGAAATGCAGAAAGGGTAAATTTGGTCAAATAGAGAAATAGTCTGTTGTTAGGCTTAGATTGTGGAGAAACCTACTCCTCCCACCTTCTTCCATCTAAAATTAAATTTGCTTTAAGAAGTAGATTTCTGAGGAAGCACTAGTACAAAAAGAAATTAAATATCGAGAGCAAAGAAATAATTTCAGAAATATTCTGAAAGCTCTATAATGCCTTGGCTATGCACTTAATATAGTATTTGTTGTTAGTGCCATCAAGGGGATTCTGACTCCTAGCGACCCTGTGGACAGCAGAGTGGAACCCTGCCTGATCTTTTTGTGCCATCCTCTCACCTTCTGCTGCTGTATTGGACGATGCTCTGCAGCTATTCACAGGGTTTTCATGGCCAATTTTTTCAGAAGTGAGTGGCCAGGTCCTTCTTCCTAGTCTGTCTAGTCTGGAAGCTCTGCTGAAACCTGTCCACCATGGGTGACCCTGCTGATATTTGAAATACTGGTGGCATAGCTTTCAGCATCACAGCAACACACAGTGGCCACAGTACGACAACTGACCTGCCTGTGGTGTGATTCCCTGACCGGAAATGAACCCGGGCCACAGCAGTGAGAGCGCTGAATCTTACCCGCTAGACCACTAGGAGGCTATTGTGGTATTTAACAAATACTAATTTCTATTTACGCAACTGTCTCCTTTGTACACGTGGCCTACCTGAGCAGGGAGATGCATCCTGTATTAGTTTTCTAGGCTGCCACAACAAATTACCAGAAACTGGGAAGTTTTCAACAGAAATGTATTGTCTCCCATTTCTGGAGCCTGGAAGTCTGGAATCAAGGTGTCAGCAGGGCCATGCTCCCTCTGACGGCTCTAGGGAAGATTCCTTCCTTGGCTCTTCCTAGCTTCTGGTGCACCTGGCAATCCTGGGAGTTCCTTGATTTTTAAACACATCACTCCAATCTCTGCCTCCATCTTCTCATGGCCTTCTTCTCTGTGCCTCTGGGTCCTCTCCTCTTCTTACAGGGGCGCCGGTTATTGGATTGAGGGCCCAACCTAATCCAGTATGACTTCATCTTAACTAATTACATTTGCAAAAACTCTATTTCCAAATAAAGTCACATCCTGAGGCTCTGGGTAAACATAAGTTTTGGAGGAACATTCTTCAACCCATTACACATCTTATTTATGTTTTAATCCATTGGACCTAGCCCAGTGTTTGACATAAAATTGGTAACTATTAAATTTTTGCTGACTAAGGAAGTAGACCTGTAATGTCCATTAGTTATGTGACACTGCTAAAAAATAAAACATGGAAGGGAGAACAAGAGAAGAGAAGGGGAGTTGGAAGAGAGAAGAAAAACTTTTCAAGTGTTGCTTGGAGGTAAAACTCCAAAATTTGTAGCACAGCCTACAAGGCATCGTAACATGTGACTCAAGCCTACCTCCTCCTCCCTGGACCCAGCCTTCCTCCAGCTTCTTCAGATCCCATTCCCTCTGCCTGAAACACCCCTGTCTCTACTCTCCACCTAACTAACACCACGTCCTTAGCTCTTGGCTTAAATGGCACTTCTTCAAAAAGGTAGCATCTCCAAATGCCCTATATGATTTGATATCTTTCCTTTCTTAACAGCTGTCGCAGTTTGGAAGAATATTTTTAATAATACAATCATTTATTTAATGTCTCTGCCCTCCCAGACCAGGAGCTGCATGGAGACAAGAGCTTGCCTAATATGCTCACCGAAGTATCCCCAGCATCTAGGGTGTTTTATAGGTCCTTTCATATGACAGTTTCTGAGACATTTTAAGACTATCATCATGTCCAACCTAAGGCTTCTTCCACCTGAACAGACTATATATGTCCTTACATGAATTTACTCTGTCCTTTAAGACAACCCAGTGCTGGGGCCGGCCCGGTGGCTTAGCAGTTAAGTGCACGCGCTCCGCTACTGGTGGCCCGGGTTTGGATCCCGGGCGCGCACCGATGCACCACTTGTCCGGCCATGCTGAGGCCGCGTCCCACATACAGCAACTAGAAGGATGTGCAACTATGACGTACAACTATCTACTGGGGCTTTGGGGAAAAAAAAAAAAGAGGAGGATTGACAATGGATGTTAGCTCAGAGCCAGTCTTCCTCAGCAAAAAGAGGAGGATTAGCACGGATGTTAGCTCAGGGCTGATCTTCCTCACAAAATAAAAAAAAAAAAAAGACAACCCAGTGCTGTCCTCTGCCCCATATCTGCTGAGCATAAAGGGGAAGCACAGAGTGATGTTCAAGGCAATTAGCCACCACCACCCTGGCAGGTTTTCAGGCTGTTTGTGCTCTGATTCCATCACTAATGAGCTCTAAACTCAGCTTTGGGATCACAACCTTGTGCCCTGCTGTGGCCTCTACAGGTAGGTGTTGGCTGAGATCTCTCCCATTCTCTGCAGACGCCAGTATAACACACCCCTTTGACTCCCAGCCTCTCCTCTTCACTTCAGTTTGAAGCCGGCTCCCCGGCTCTGGTTCCAAGGCTTGTGGCCAGCTCTGGAGCAGATAGAGTAGGAGGCAGGGTAGACCAGGTGTGCCGTAGGAAGACCATTGGACAAAGCTGTGAATTGCTTCACTGTGCCGATGACTGGGCTCTGAACAAAGACCTTCTAAAGTGCAACACTCGGGGTCGGCCCGGTGGCTTAGCGGTTGAGTGCGCGCGCTCCACTGCTGGCGGCCCGGGTTCAGCTCCCGGGCACGCACCGACGCACTGCTTCTCCGGCCATGCTGAGGCCACGTCCCACATACAGCAACTAGAAGGAAGTGCAGCTATGACATACAACTATCTACTGGGGTTTTGGGGGGGAAAAATAAATAAAATTGTAAAAAAATAAAATAAAGCGCAACACTCAAAATAAAATAATGCTTTTTTGTGCATGTGACATGCCTGGGAGAATTCGTGAGGGGCAGATGCTAAAGCTGAAACTTGTTGTGATGCTGCATAAGACCCCATTGTCAGCCCTCTAACACTGCTTGTTCCTATTAAGATTACATGTAACTAAAATCTCCAGATCATTCCACACTGCTACTAAATTATAATTCTCCCCGAACTCGTGAAACTAGACTTTTTGACATCAGACCTGATTTTAAAAATTAACCCTACCACATTTCATGTTTTAGAGTTGATCCGTCCTTGCAGTGAGTTGAGATCACTGTACATGATTTTTTTTTCATTATTTTATTGAGGTCATATTGGCCTATAACATTGTGTAAATTTCAGGTGTACATTATTATGTTTCAGATTCTATATAGACTGCATCGTGTTCACCACCAGTAGTCTAGTTTTTATCTATCACCATACATATGTGCCCCTTTACTGCTTTTGCCTTCCCCCCACCCCCTTGTCCTCTGGTAACCACTAATCTGTTCTCCTTATCGTTTATGTTTGTTATGTGTTTATTTGTTTATCTTCCACATATGAGTGAAATCATATGGTATTTGTCTTTTGCTGTCTGATTTATTTCACTTAACATAATACCCTAAAGATCCACATGATTTTTTTTTTTTTAAATTAAAGTGTGGCTGGTCCATAACAGAAGGAAGCTAGCATCTCTTAAGCAGGTGAAACCTTTCCTCTGAGCACAGAATCTGGAGTCCAACTACTTAGAACTCAATGACGCTTCCTCTACTTTAGCTGTCTGATGTTGGTAACTTGTTCAACCTCTCTGTGCCTCAGTTTCTCTGTATCATGAGCTTTAAATGAAGTAACTCATATAAAGAGCTGAGAGTGGTACGTAGCGCATTCTTAGTTCTAAGTAAATGTTAGCTATTATTCCTGTGTCCGTGTATTATTAAAGTCACCCACGCCAGCATTTTTTCTTAACAAATCATTTTATCAGATGTCTGCTAGCCTAGTCACTGCCCAAATCATTAAGTACTAAAGAAAACTTCCTGTTACGAAGATTCCTCTTTCTTTTTCCTTATCATCATCAAATTATGACATGCTTTGAAATTCTCACAAATATGCTACATCCTTTTGAAAACAACCTCGTGTATGAGAACCTCCATTGCACCTGATGTTTTAGAGCAGCTTTTCTGAAGTTTAATCAGTGATCCCAGAAGGAATGACAGGCATCAGACTCGGCTCTAAGAGAGGAAAATCAGGAAATAGAGGCTCAGAAGTGAAACGCCCCGTTTTCCAAACTGTGATTCATGGACGCAAAATGTTAATGAGTTTTCTCTGTGGACATCTGTTTGGAAGATTAGATTAAGTAAAGTTAAACAGGGTTATTTTAAGGCTCCAGACTTCTTGAAGACCTTTTAGTCACGCGAAGTCCATGAGTACCCAGTGTCCCTCTGGATGGGTGGTCTGGTGCTGTGGAGAGAATGTGGGCTCTGTAGCTGGTGCGCTGCTGCAGACTCCTTGCTAGTTCACAACTATCCCTGTGCTTGAGGGTGGGATACTGCACTTATCTAAGTCTCATTTTCCTCAACTCTATAATGGGAATCATACTTGCCTGCATGATTATTGTACAGATTAAAGGTGACATGTTAAAATGCTGAGCACAGTATCAAGCTCTTAGTAGATGCTCGATAAATGGTAGCTACACTTAGTCCTATAAACTGGAATCAGGATTTAAAATAAACCTATGATTGGATCTAGCAAGTTTAGTTCTGTGGTTCTTTGTTTCATATTCTGTTGTCTTTTTGTGTTTTCTTCTCTCCATGAAGAACTTGGTTTTGATAATTCAAATAGAAACTATTTTATTCCTCATGTAGGCATCTGCATGGGATGTATGCCTAGTCATTTATCTAAATAGTAAATATTACCTATTTTACTAAAGCTTATTTCATGCTTCAGGGGCCACCTAGGGTCCAGAAATGATGTATATGTCTACAACACTCAATCAAGGTAATTGGAGAGATTTTACTAGAAAGAGTTTTACAAAGTTGAGGGCAGGGTTAAAAGGGACCTACAAAAGGTGAATAGTACCCTGGGCCAGCTTCCGGGCCTGACAGAGCAAAAGCAGGCATACTCCTGAGAATTTCCAGGACTGGGAGAGAGCTGTGGCTGTGTCTGAAAAGCCTTTGGTAGAGAAATAGCTGACTGGGAAGGATGTTGGATAATAAATGCCATGAACTCTCTCTTCTCTTGCCCTCTCCGTTTCTGCTGGACTGCCCATTAGTCAATTCCAGCTAGGAGCCAGAGAGCAAAGGAGCCTTGTTGTGTAGGTGTAACCCTTAGTTGTCTGGCTCCTGGGCACAGAGGAGGGTATGGAAGGTTCCAGAGTGCATCTGGTGGAGCAAATGCAAAACATGACTCCAAAGAGTGTCCCATGAAAAAAGTAGGTGGGACCAGGTGGTACCTACTTTACAAGAATAATAGGTAATTTTGGTTACTGCTTAAAGAGAGAGTCGATTTGCCATCTGGAGCTTTACTAATAGCTAACCATTACAATATTATAATAAGTGGCAAGTCCCACTTGATTTTATATATTCATAAAGGTAGGAAAAATAACAGAGAAGTGAAATTATAATGCATATGCTGGCTTAGCCGTCAAGCATTTTATGTTAAAGCAGCCTATTCTTGACCCTATGATTAAATGATTCTCATCAACTACCTTGGAAGGGGCATTGAGAGGAAGCAGTAATTAGTGCATCTCACTCTACTTTTTCCTTTCAGTTTGATTTAGCGTGTATTCATTACATACCAAGCTAGTTATGTGCTGGTCAATTATACCTCAATAAAGCTGAAAAAAAAGAAAAAAGCACTCTTTCCTCACACCCCACACTAAATAACATGAAGTCTATTGCCTGACTTTCAGACATTCAACTTTCAAATGTTTTCCAGAATGTATTAAGGACATAAGTGGGGCACAGTCTTACCTTTCCAAAGGAGGACAGTAATGAAGAGAAATAGACCTTGCTGGGTGGTCCGCCAGCACATGAAGTGGGATGGCTGGATCATATGCTAGTTTTGGTTTAATTTCTTGAGGAACCTCTATACTATTTTCCATAGCGGCTGTACCAGTTACGTTCCCATCAACGTCCTCACCAACACTTGTCACCTCTTGTCTTTTTGATGACAGCCATTCTAAGAGTTGTCAGGTGACATTTCATTGTGGTTTGGATTTGAATTTCCCTGATAATTAGTGATGTGTATGGTGTAAGACGATGATTCATTTTCATTCTTCTGCATGTGATGATCCACTTTTGTCAACACCATTTATTGAAGGCATGGTCCTTTCCCCATTGAGTATTCTTTGTACCCTGGTCAAATATTGGTTGACCATATATGCAGGGGTTTATTTCTGGGCTCTCTATTCTGTTTCATGGGTCTATGTGTCTATTTTTATGCCAGTACCATAATGTTTTGATTACTATAGCTTTATAGTACGGTTTGAAATCAGGAAGTATGATGCCTCCAGCTTCTTCTTCTCAGGATTGCTTCAGCTATTTGGGGTCTTTTGTGGTTCCATACAAATTTCAGGATTGTTTTTTCTATTTCTGCAAAAAATGGAAACAAAACTCTCTCATGCCTGTGTCCACTAAAACCTTTACTCACCCAGATGAATAAATCATTAAGTTTATGATGCTATCTTGTTCTAGTATATTTGCATTTTAGCAAGGAGGGAGGGGATCAATGTTCTCTTAATCTGGAGCATAATTCAAATGTTGTATCTATTAGCTAAAAGCAGAATTGGGTATAGAGTCCACTTTTCCTCCAGAATGTCTTTCTATACATTTGTGACAGTTCCACAGAAAGTTTTTAATGCTCAGACTATTTCCAGAATATCTCAAATTGCTCTATTAATTATTTACTCCAACTACAGTGACATCTCCTGGCCAAGCTGAGAGATAACTGGTAGACATCTTCAGAGGTGATCGAAAATTACAAATAAGATCTAAAAGAAAGAAATTAAAGATGCTTGCCAAATGCTCTGTTTTAAGGCCATCAGCATTTTATAGGTTCATATTCTCATTACCCCCATGTTCAGAACAAAGTTAAAAAGGTCAAAACTAATAATATCTCCCTTGACTAAAGATGGATAAATAAAGCAAGAAAAAGCATTTTAAAATTGGCAAGCCCTTGTGGGAAATATTGCCAGGGCCTTATAAATGGGGTAGTGAAGACTTTTGCTCACAGATTCCAGGGCCTTCCCTTATCTTTTGGTGTCAGTCGGATGACTGACTTTGTGAATACTGTATCTTTTTTTTTTACTTAACAACTTTGGGATACAAGGCTGGCCAGTGATCACACAATTGTGTTCTGATTTTAGGCTCCTTTATTCCTGCTCTGCAACAAAAAAGCTATTGTTTGCAACCTAATAATAATGTAGGAGGGGAGAGGTGGATAAAAACCAACACAAAAGGCCCTTCCTCTATAGATAGAAATTTGGCTTCAATACAGGCCAGAGAGAGCACGCAGGGTGCATTTCCTGTGGGAAATATTTTTCAACATTTTTTAGCTTCATTTCTTAGGATGATGCCTTAGCATGAATTGCACATGAAATTTTTAAAGACATATTAAGGTTTAGGCTGGTGGATAGGAAGCCTTACTTGTGATTCTGTGGCTCCTCATCGCTGGGTACACCCCATACCCAGTCTGGTTTTTATTTGTGTGTTTTGTTTTTCTCTAGCTTTCTCTTCCTCCGGGATCCATCAGGAGCATCTCAGGGACTAGAGAATCCATGGCTATGCCAAGAGCGGATAAAAGACCTCTGAGAAATGACTGGGGGATGAAGTAGAATAAAGAAACAGTAACATAGAACTAGAAAGACTTTCTTCTTTAATCATAATGTGACTAGCATTTTTCTAAATAATGAAATTGTTTGCAGTTCAGAGGGATATAGTCAAAAGATGATGAAGGTTTTCATACCAGGGTTTTAAACGTGTATCGATTTTGGAAGCTTAACATAATTATCAAGATCTGATGCAGTCTGCAAGCCTTAAACTATATGGAACTCTAATGATGATATGCCTAACAGCCAGATACTACAATTATTATCCCTGTACTTTTTTGTGGTGAAGACTTTAAAATTCATATCTTTTAAGTATTGCTAATTTGAACAAAATGTGCTTCCACTGAGGACTCAGTCACAAGAATTATCTGCAAACAAATGGTGTGTTTGATCATTAAGATCAGCCCAAGGTTTTTTTCAAGAGGTGAATATGGATAAATGCATTGTTCTTTATTTGGGGGGCTAAATGAGGAGGATGGGATGAAATAGGAGAGAACATAATATTTTTATTTCAAGTTAGAAGGAAATAAGCACGCATCTTAATATTTTTTGCTTATTCAGAGGTCCAAGTGGACCGGAGCATCCTGTTGATTTCAAAAGCATGCTCGTAAAGTTACTATCATACATACAATAAATGAAGAGAAAAGGGAGCCACTGTTTCCAATCTGAAAATTGGAACAATAGCAGGCCCAAAACTATCAAATTTTTTATTCTCAAATGTTTTCACAATAATCTGTAATCTATTTTTCCAGTTTATGACCTTACAGGGTATTTCTCCCAGGTAACTTAATAAGTTTTCTTACTAAAGTAGTATGCCATTTGAAGTCAAGCCATTGTATTCATCCATGATATTTCAGTGCTATGTATTCTCCCTCGAATAGATTGCCTGTAGAATAAATTGTTAAACTATGAATAAATCTTGAGGTATAATAGGATTCTGAAAATCTCTAAGTGGTTTTCTGCCATAGAAACCAAGAATGCCTTGTTAGCTAAGGAAAGATAAGGTGGGGACTTTGCTATGACCCATAATGATGATAAGGGCACGTTTTCCAATAAATAGCCAATGAGGAAGACCAGAGCGCAGGTGAGTCTTCTAACAGTAAAGATCATCAAACTATGGCCCACGGGCCAAATCGAGCCTGCAGCCTACCAGCTGCTTTTGTAAATAAAGTTTTATTGGAACACAGTCACGGATCATTTGTTTACACATTGTCTACAGCTGCTTTTGCGTTGCCAGTCAGAGTTGAATAGTTACAACAGAGACTATTCGGCATTCAAAGCCTAAAATATTTACTGTCCATCCCTTTACGGAAAAAAATTTGCCAACTCCTGCTCTGGTGGCTTGTCTATTTAGAATCCGCACTGGTTCCTGACCCAAACTGCCAAATAAAATAAGGAGTCCTGGGTATAGACAGAGATAATTGCATGAGAAAAAAGCATCAAAACAGTCAGGTTGTATACCCTACCATGACATCCATTTCTTATATGCTTTGCAAATGAGAGATACATCCAGACCTTGTAACACCTCAGCAATAAATATTTTTCCCTCCTACTGACACAATCCAGGATTCACTGTGCCAGGCCAGTGAGGATTATGGAATTCCCTCAACTGCCTGAGGTGCTGATCAGATTGGCCAAGTCAATGCCAAAATTAGGCACAGACAGGACGGCACAGAATGAGATGAGAATGAGAATGTGCATAATGAGATCCAGAACTACTCAGTGGGAGCCTCAGTGGTCCTGCAGAATGGGTGTTTACTCTCATTGACTTTTTATTTTCATGCGTATACGTGGTGGTCGAAGGAAGAGAACAACTATCATAATTATCATGAAACAGTACACTTTTTTGACTGGTTTTAAAAAATACAATCATTTGTAGGAATTTGAACTATAAAGGGGATTTCAAAAAGAAATACAACACGGCTAAGAGATCATCTCGGCTATTGTCATGAGTATAGCTTTGAAAGGGATTCCATTTTGCTCTGTAAATTAATTCCTTTGCTATGGAAACAGAGGTGGGAAAGAACATACAAGACTAGGGTGACCAATATAATAGGTCATTCAGTTCCAAACACTCTTAAGAGTGAAAGTGGCATTAGTAATAATTGAGCCAGGTCAACAGGTATAATGCAGGACTATCCCAGATGAACCTGATGTATGGTCTCCCATATAAACATGATTGTTGATGGTAGCTGTCGCTGCCGGTGGTTTGAAAGTGTTTGGCTTCAGGGCTGAACTAGAAGATGCAGCACCTTTATGAGAATTACAAGAAGGCACTGCCTTCTGTGGCCAGCTAGAGATAGGCTCACCTTAATCTGGGCTGATGCAGCCCATAGGGCATAGCTCGCTAAGTGGTAGACTGAATCTCTGTCTCCCAGCTAGGCTCCCTGGCCAATGTCTGGCAGGGTACAACCATATGTGTCTGTTCTGCTTGCACTGGATGATGGTATGGTAGTGAAAATAGGTTCGTGGCGATATATCTTGTTCAATACATGCAGGATTTCAGCCTTGATCTAAAATCATATTAGTAGTACTGTTACATTTTGGATAGCTGGAAAAGAATAGATTTTAATAAAAACAAATTAAGACAGATCTTTAATAATAGCCTACAATTTGGAAAATAAATTTGTGATGTCTGTGCTTTTGAAAGTGTAACTTTATGCTCCTGAAAGAAATTATATATTCTGAAACTTGAAGTCATCTCAATCATAGGAAATATTGGCTTTTAGATTTGCTTGGACTTTCAGACGAAAGTAATTTGGATTTTTTTCCACTTAATTTTCCAGATAATTGCTGTGGTTCTTCCCTGTTTCTCCATTAATATAGGCCAGATGACAGAAAAGAGGTAGCAAAGAATAATGGGAACTTGGAGATGGAGGAATAAAACAAGATGGCCATCATATTGAGAGTATTGATGCCTTCTGACGTAATTCTTCTGACCACAAGCAATAGCCAACCATTGTCTGCTATTGTTCTTCATGTTCCTGGCAGACCCTAAGCTTTTTGTTTGGAAAGACTGATGACCAAACATGTCTGTCTTAAAGCACACAGACACACACAGGCTTGCCAAGACCCCTCCACTCTGCTGAGTGGGGACTCTCTCTCCTTTGCTCAAGGATGATTGAGGAACAAATAAAAACCACTTAAGCACTTTAAGCTTTTCTTGTCTCCCAGTTCCTCTTTTCCTTTGGGTTAGCTTAATTTCTTCCTTTTATGAATCTGATAGTTTCTCCGCGTTGTCCTGAAATTCCTTCAGCACTGATAAATTAACTTTTTTATAATGAGGTATCATTTTGTGAAAAAAGATAGAAATAAGAATTTACATTTGCATATGTAAAAAAAAGTCTCCAGGATACACGGAAACTAGTAACAGTGGTGATGTTGGGAGGAATTTGCTGAGCAGACAGAAGATGGGGTTGGAAGAAGACTTTTCACCGTATATCTTGGTTTGTTGGGTTTTTTTCACTTATGGTGTATGTGAATTTATTACCTAGTCAAAAAATTAAGTTAAAATATTTTAAAAATCAAAACAAAAATAGACATCAGTGAATTAAACAAATGCTTTATCCACACTCTCTCCCACAGTAGAATTTTGAAGGTCTGGCAGACATCCACTTTTCTGAGAGAATGTGGTTGACATGGTTATATCAGAGCTCTAAATAAATTTTTACCTCTAACTTTACCTGGTCAACCTTGGGAGGGATGAAATTCCTGTCTGCAAATGAGGATTCTGACCTTGACTGATATATTGTATTAATACATAGGCCTTTGTGGTACAACATGGTGTGTTGAGACTGTCACTTTTGCCAGAGTTTATTGCAGATAACACACATTTTCCTACTTACTGACAATCGAGTGGACTTGGGACTCATTCATAACAGAAGCAGTGAATGGTTGACAGGTGCTCAGCACTGGCCAGGCAGTTGAATTCAAGAGTGAATAGGACCTTCACTCTGCCCAGTGGAGCCCCCAGTGTAGTTGAAGAGACAGCAATCTAAATACACAATGTCAATGTACTATCACTAGTGAAATGCATGGTGCCATACAAGAGGCAGATCACCATAGAGATCTGTGAGAAGACAGGAGAAGGAGCAACTATCCTTGCCTAAGATAGATCAAGGAAGAATATGTGCCTGTATCTCATTCCCATCAGAACTGCCTTGAAAGCTCTTTTAGGCACCTCCCCATACCCTCTTGGGGGGAAAAAAAAAAGTCACAATGCTTAATGTGTCTCAAAGGCTTGAGGAAAATTGTTCAGGGCACCATCATAGAGCACTGCATGGATTAGCATAAATCCTCAGAATGTCCATTCCATTCTCCCAGCAAAACACACCCTCTCAGAGATTCATTGGTAGGTCAAGAGAGAGTTGACCAGCTCTAACCAGGACAAAATATTTCTTCCCAAATATCACTCTCAGCAATTAATATCACATACCATCAAAATGTCTTTGTTTTGTTGTTTTGTTTTGAATTACTAACGATTGTACAACAATCTTTGAGCAAGCTTCTTTTTGAGTCAGTTGAGAAACAAAGATTTTGGGGAAGGATTCTGCCTGGCAGTGAGCAAAAAACATTTCAATAACAATAACCTTATTCATTTTTGTAGATTCTTGGAAATAGGGTGATGAACACAATAAAACTGAGAGTATGTTGATTGTGTAATAGATGCTATCATACTGAACATTACAAGCAGAGGAAAAAAGGAAAAATGAACAAGTGGGACTACATGAAACTCAAAATCTTCTGCACAGCAAAGGAAACCATCAACAAAATGAAAAGGCAACCAATGGAATGACAGAAAAGATTTGCAAATCATATATCTGATAAGAGGTTAATATACAAAATATATAAAGAATTCATACAACTCAATAGCAAAAAAACAATCTGATTAAAAAATGGGCAGAGGAACTGAATAGACATTTTTCCAAAGAAGACATACAAATGGCCAACAGGTACATGAAGAGGGAATCACCAGGGAAATGCAAATCAAAACCACAATGATGTATGATCTCACGTCTGCTAGAATGACTGTCATCAAGATGACAAGAGATAACAAGTCCTGGAGAGGATGTGGATAAAAGGGAAACCTTGTGCACTGCTGGTGGGAATATAAATTGGTGCAGTCACTATGGGAAACAGTATGGAGTTTCCTCAAAAACATAAAAAGAGAACTACCAGTGATCCAGCCATCTCATTTCTGGGTATATATATCCAAAGGAAATGAAAACAGGATCTTGAAGAGATATCTGCACCCCCATGTTCATTGCAGAACTATTCACAATAGCCAAGATATGGAAACAACCTAAGTGTCCATCAATGGATAAATAAAGATGTGGTATATATTAAAAAAATGGAATATTATTCAGCCATGAGAAAGAAGGACATCCTCCCATTTGCAACAACATGGATGGATCTTGAGAGTATTTATGATACTAAGTGAAATAAGTCAGACAGAAAAAGACAAATACTGTATGATATCACTTGTATGTGGAATCTAAACAAGCTGATCTCATAGAAACAGACACTAGAATGGTGGTTACCAGGGGCTGAGGCAGGGGAAGGGGAAGGATGGGAAGATGTTGGTCAAAGTGTACAAACTTCCAGATAGAAGATGAATAAGCTCTAGGGGTCTAATGTACAGCATGGTGATTATAGTTAATAATACTGTATTGTATATTTGAAAGTTGCTAAAAAGAGAGTAGATCTTAAATGTTCTCACTACAAAAGAGAAAAGGTAGTTATGTTAGCTAGCGCTATAGTGATAATCATTTTGCAATATACCAAGAAGCAAAAATCAAGCACAGGGTTACTGAAGGTAAAGCTACTCATATTGCAGGTATTGTCTTCATGAATTGGAAACAAAAGACAGAAAATAATAAATTTCTATTGAGTGAATGACAGACAGGCCTAATAGGCTTAGAGAATTCGTGAAAGAAACAAACTAACCCTAAAAAAATGACTGGGGAAGGAATGGTAACTAATATTGATTGAGCTCCTACAAGCCTGGTATGTGGTGTAAATCATTTCATTTAATCTCCATAACAATCGAAGAGGCAGGTACTTTATCGTTATTTTGTAGGTGAGAAAATGACAACTCAATATGGTGAAGTATATTCCCAGTAAGTAATAAGTACTGAAGGTGGACAGATGAAGCCATATCTAAACATACTCCAGCGTCCATGGACCATTGTGCTTGATGGAGCTGTGTTCTGGGTGTTGTCACAGAACTTTATGAAAGTCATCAGGCCAGTGTCTTCAGCAATGCCTGAATCCAAACCTGAAAGTACACTTTGGTCAAATAGCCCTTATCAGAAGGTGCACATGGAAGCAACTGCTTTCAGCAATGTATCAGTGAGGGTTCTCCAGAGAATAGAATCAGTGGGACTCTGTTTATAGACACACATAGCCAAGAAGGTTTTGTGTGTGTGTGTGCGTGTGTGTGTGTATATGTAAAGAGATTTATTTTAAGTAATTGGCTTACGTGATTGTGGGGGTTGGCAAGTCCAAAATTCATAGGGCAGGCCAGCAGGCCACAAACTCAGGCAGGAGTTGGTGCTGCAGTCTAGAGGCAGAATTTCTTCTTTTCTGGGAAACTCCAA
This sequence comes from Diceros bicornis minor, assembly GCF_020826845.1. Classification (NCBI taxonomy): domain Eukaryota; kingdom Metazoa; phylum Chordata; class Mammalia; order Perissodactyla; family Rhinocerotidae; genus Diceros; species Diceros bicornis. Next base: position 48,982,001 of record NC_080759.1, on the reverse strand, counting down.
TTTTTGCTCTTAAGACCTTCTGCTGTTTGGATAAGGCCCATCCATATTAACCACATCTACAAAATACCCTCACAGCAATACCTAGATTAGTGTTTTATTAAATTACTGAGTACTATTGTCTAGCTAAGTTGACACATAAGACTAACCATTACAAGGAATTTGAGTTATTTCCACTTACTAAAATAAAGAATAATAATAACTTAAAGCTTAAGGCCATAGTACTAATATACTTAGAAGGATTACAGAGCAAGCCACATATATAGAGAACTTTAAATGGAAAGCTCATTGTAAATGCTGTATAATAAAGAACATCACTGAGCCAAAAGTGTAGCTTTCATTTTGACAAGAAAAGACAGGGCATGCCATTTCTAGCATAAAGAATCTTCTGCTGTGTAGGTTTTTGTTTATCAACTGATAGAATCCTCCATTTTGGTATCTAGTGAAATAAGCAAGCCAGAGTTTTGAAATATTCTTTCCAAGCATTAGAAATATTCATTGAGGGAGGGGACGGAGTGTGTGTGGATCAGTGTAGGGAAGGGTTGGCCTGCTTATTTTGGGCTGTCTTCTCTGATAATGTCTCTTCTCGTATCTACTTAACAGTAGAAGATTCTAAGCTCAAATGGTCAATATAATAACCTCATTCCATATTTATGCAGGAGGTTAGTTTGCCAGCATGATTACTAATACTTTAATGAATTTGATGAACTTTTTGAGAGAGATGTATTTATCTCCATTCTATCCATGAAATTCAGAAAGGTTGGGGACTTCAAGTGAACAAGGCTTAGCCTGATGGAGTATTCTTCACCTCAACAGAAAAAGAGAGCTTTCAAGATGACGGAAGGCCACATACATGTGACTAAGTTTCCCCAATTCTCAACTTTCCCTCACACCTCCCATTCATGGATAAGTCCACTTGGCTCTAAAATCTCCAGAATCTATCTTGAATCTGAGTACTTGTCACCGTCTCCTCTGTGAGCCCCCACTCCAAGAAGCCATCGTCTCACCCCTCCCTGGGATCTCTCTCCCTCTATTCTTACTTCAAACGGCCCGTTTTCGACCCAGCAGCCAGCGTGATGTTGTAGAGTCAGCCAGATCATGTCAGGTCCCTGCTTAAAACTGAATGCAATTGAGGTAAAATCCATGCTCCTCTGCATGGCTGAGGGGGATCTGTGTGATCTTGCCCACCTCTCCAACTCCAGATGCCTACATTGATGTCTGACTTTCACCCTCTTTCACGGACATTCAGCCGTTCCTCTCTCTCTTGATCATGCTAAGCTTGCTCCTGGCTCAGGACATTTGCACCAGCTCTTCCTTTTTCTTGAATCCTTTTCCCTCCAGAGTTTTATTTTTGACTCTCCTTTTTTTTGGTTTTAGCTTAAATGTCTCCTCAGGGTGGCTTCTTCAGCCCTCCTAGTTAAACTGGCACTGCTCTCAGCACTCCCAAGTCACTCGTCCCTGAATTACCTTATGTTGCTTTCTTCTTAGCACTTCCCTATGTCTGAAATCATATTTTTTAAATTTGTTGATGGATTTCGTCTGTATTTGTCACTTCTTGGGAGAGTGAGACTCTTGAAGACATGGACATCACCTAGTTCTTGCTGTATCCTCAGAGCCTTGAACTGTACATAACCATAGTAGACATTTGATGAATATCTGTGGACTGGCTGATTTCTAGCAGTTCTATGCTCAGATTTGGAAATCAGCCACTTAAAAATATTTGACCCTAATTAGGGACATTTTATCCCTAAATATACCAGGAGTGTAACCTTGACCCCCTAATCTCATAGATACTTATCTGTGTGACAATGGTCTGAGTCAGATAAAGCTTGACTTTGGTATTGCCCACAATCACTTTGTCTTCTTCTTGAATACAACATTATCTTCTCCATGCGTTTAAAAAGAAGAAAAAAAGAAAAGCTTTAGCAAATGAATGGTTGAAGGGAATTCACAATAAATTTGCATGAATCCACTCATAGATTATCTTGCCATAAATTTCATATTGAATTTGGGGATTGAAATTGCATATTATACCAGATTAAATATTCTTTGTTTCTCATAGTTCTCTCTCTCTCTTTTTCTCTATCTCTCTATCTCTCCTCCTCCCCCCCCCCCTTCCCACCAGTGTTTCAGGATTTGTCACATTTCATGCAACCCCAGATAGGAAAATTCACTGGAAGATCTCTGCTGAGGGACAGGCCTTGGACATTCCATGGCAGCCCACCAGCACATTCCATACACATCCTTTATATCATTCACAGAAGGAACAGTCACCCACTTCAATAGAATGGTGATAGTTCTTCTTTCCGAAACAGACATCACAAGATTCTTACCATCACTTACAGTTATTTATGACTGTCTCTTCTAACCCAAATACTAAAATAATTAATCTTACACTTTAATATTGTTTGTTAACACCACAATATTTTTTCACTGCAGCATTCTTATTCTACTTTTCCATATTTAAAATAAAATTTTAAAAGTTAACTATGATATTGGTTTGCTAAGCTACCATAACAAAATACCACAGCCTGGGAGGCTTAAACAACAGAAATATATTTTCTCATAATTCTGGAGACTGGAAGTCCAAGATCAAGGTGTCTGCAGGGTGATTTGTTCTGAGGCATCCCTCCTTGGCTTATGGATGGCCACCTTCTCCTGTGCCTTCACGTGGTCTTTCCTCTGTGCTAGTCTCTGTCCTGATCTCCTCTTCTTATGACACCTGTCATATTGGAGTAGAGCCTATCTCCCATGTGGTCACATTCTGAGGTACTGGAGGTTAGGACTTTAGTATATGAATTTAGGGGGACACAACTCAGCCCATACCAACTATATAAAGACTAGCATAGAGAAGCACATTATGTTGAATTCCACAGCGTGACTTACTATCTGTAGGCCAGTGAGGAAGGATGACATCTCTTTTAGATACTGAAATTTCACTCTTCCCAAATAGAAATCCACACTCTTTGAATTTGTTAACTACAGATACTCCACACTCTGAAGTTATATAGTAACTTAGTAAAGATAGTAAAATATCATACTGAATGTCAGAGAATATCATGTGAAAACATGACTTTTTAATTTTTATGGATTTTTAATTTTTAATGGATTTAATTTAAGATCTAAGAGCCAAGTCTTCACTGTGGATTCATATAATGGCATCTAATTACAAAATTCTTTGAGAAACTGTATCACCATAGTCATTGAGAAGTTTTATAAACAGTTGGCGCAGAGCTCCAAAGGCACTCTTCGACCCCTAAGGTCACTAAGTATCAACCATAATAAATTCCAGGAGAAAAATAATCCATTCAGGGGGGAAAAAAGAAGGTATATTTAATCATAAGATTTTAAAAAGAAAGCCAAGTTTTTTATGATAACTTAAGTATTTGATGGGATTTACTTAAATCATTCAACTTCTATGGATATAAAATAGATTTCTTCACTTTTATTAATTTACTTTAGATTGAAAAAATTATTTGGGCATTGAAGGAGATGGAAGGCTCACCTTCCTTTTTCAGGCTATGAGTAAATAGAGAAAAGTGAAGACTGATTTTCGTTGTACAGCCCTTTATGTTTCTTTCTCAAGTCAGTCTGCTTAAAAAAACTCATAATCGCAGAATCAAATTTTACAAGTGATAAAGTTCTTCAAAATCATCTGATCTAATCCCATAATCTGTAGGCGTAGTAACCGAGACCCAAGAAGGGCAAAATGACTTAACTACAGATTGGACAATTTAACAAAAATACTTAAAACTTAAAAATAAACCTGTTTGATTTGTTACAATAATTCTTCAGTTTGCTTCTTTATAGGCTACACAAACTAGTTGTTTTTATTCTCAAAAATGTGAAGTCTGTCGCTTTGGTGCTCGTTGTTTCTTTAGTCAAAGCAGAAAATTTAATTCCCCAGACACTCGCACTTAATGTGTTGATTTGTGGATGATTCATCTCAGAATTACTTTCCCATGTATTTGCTTAAATTAGCTTTGACAGATGTAAATACAAAAACCAAAATAAATCTCTGGTATAGGCTGAAAAAAATAGTGTAGATAAGTTAAAAATAAATTATTGTTTTAAAAAGGTTTGCAAAATCAGGGAGTTAGCAATGGATGGGAAGGAGTTTAAAAATCTCGAGTGAAGAAGTGACATCAGGGCAGCACTGTAGATTTATCTTCCACACTGGGATCATTTGAGAGTGTGAGTATTTTGATAGTTATCAGATTATGACATCAGGTATAAAACAGGCCTTTTCCCCACAACTAGGACATATGGTCACCCTATTCTTTAGGAAGATTAACCCAGCAGAGATCAATGGGACAGACTGGACCAACCATGGGTTGGTAAGTGTGTCTCTCAAGCTCACCAGCTACAGAGAGTGGGGGCCTACGTGTGCCCAGAAGCATCTCTCTCCTTGGACAAGTGACAGAAGCAGCCCAGAGTGAGGTGGACAGTGATTGGCTATGTGGCTTCTCCAGTCCACCTCTCTGGACCAAAACAGCCCAAGTGTCAAATGTGTAAGGTCCTGTGTGACTTCTTCCATTTCTAAATCTATGGCATGATTGCATTTCTAAACAGTAAGGAATATACATTATAATGAGAAACGAAAAGTGAACATTTTGGTGAGGTGAGACACACTAAGTCGGCACGAGGATTTAGGCCACTCTGCCTTTAGCCATCCTCCGTACACTTCAGCTGACACCTGGTCCTGAGTGAGCTGGAAAGGGCGGGCCATAAGAGGGAAGAACTGTGTTCCTAGAAAGCCCAGAGAGCTCATGTGGAGAAGTAGGAGGTAGCCCCTGCTGGCTGGAGAGAAGAAAGCAGCTGCAGTCACCAGTGGTCAAAATTCAGCACATTCCCATGAAACGTGGGTCAGAGTGTTTAAACGGAGTTCTCTGACAGTACTACATATTCAGCATTCCTGATTAGAGAGTTAAATTGCAGACTGGTTTTAATCAAATTCCCCCTAACTATAGGTATGTACTTTTGCCTCCAACACTTGTTTATCTTTTTACATTTCTGAAGAAGGTGTCGTAAACTTAGTTTCCAAACTCTCAAGCATCGTGTCCAGAAATAGCTCCCGCTTATTCCTTGTAATCACAAAATATACAGATTTGTAGCAGTGAGGCACCCCCAGAAGCAGTTCAGAGCCGTATTTTTGCCAGTGGTTGGCAGTAAGACCTGAGTCTTACAACATTACAACAAGTCAACATTACAAGGCCCTCCACTCTGAATCACAGGTTGTCCAGAGCTGAAACTTGACTCCTCAGCTCAGTGAAAGTGAAGACCGAGCTGTTAGGTATAGAGGGCTCTGACCGTCTACTGGGTCTGCCTGTGACCACAGCCCAGGACTTGGCAGTTGAGACAAGACAGCCGTTCCAGGTCTGCCAGCAGCAGGGGGCACATCTGTGCTGGAAATTACTCACACACTCCTGTGGACTTGATCATTTGTTATTTTCCTTTTTCCCAAATAAGCTGAAATATGTGTGTGGAAGTGATCTAACTCCTTGCCTGTTTGCTGTTGAGTCCGCAATAGGTGTTTTTCTTTACCTTTCCTTCATTGTCTTTCTCAGGATAGTATCAAAATCTGAAGATCTCCTCTAGGCCGAGTGTTTTGTTTACACGCATCTGTCTTTATATTTAAGTGGAATAAGATGAACTCCTGAATTTATTTAAAATATATTTCCAGTTGTAAATCCTTCCGTATCCAGCAATGGACTTCTGATGGTCAGTGATAGCTTTTCCCAGAGCCCCTCCCTCACACTCAGCCTGGACTTGCCCCTGCCCCATCTTCAACTGACACTGTGGGCCTGGCTACATATTTCCCACAGTGCATCCCTGTACCTTGGAGCCAGTCCTTCAGCACCTATTAGAGTGAAAAATGGCCAGCAGGGCCCTGAGAATAATGATGGACATGACATACATCTGCCCCATTCTCTTTCCCTAATCAAACCCAACACATAAAGAAACACTTAGAGCTTGATGAATTATGGTATAAGAGAGATTTGTCCTAAGTGGCCAGTTCCCAATGGTGATTCTCTTCGCCTGAGTTTCCCTCATAAGTGAAAGCTTGGACGCTCCACATGAGCAAGGACTTGGGCGGTTTTGTACTCCGCTGTGTTGCCAGCACTTGGATAGTTGCTGACACATAGTAGGGACTCAATGTATAGAATTTAATTACAGTACGACTTCTGAGTTTGAATAGGTGTGTTTTCTTGTGTTAACCACTGCCCTTCAGAATTCATGTGGGCACCTCTGTAAAAGTCTGCTTGCATTAACCGTATCATTTTGCCCATCCTGGATTTCTGAAGACAACTGGCTATTATCTTCACCCAATAAACCATCCAAACTCCAGCCATTTTCCTTAAGTGGAACTCACAAAAGGAATTGCTCTACCTTAATATTAAACCACCATCATGGATTTAACGACACAGAAATATTTTCTTGTTATCAATGTCTCCATATCACAAACATCTGTATAATTGCGTATTCTAAAGCATGATGGTGTATGTGTATTTTTTGGATGGCTTCTGCAGATGGTTATTTGAATGTTGAACTTCAGCATTGCCTGTGGTTAATCCTCATCCTTCAGAGCTTTCAGACTACCCAGAGGTGGCCTTCCACTCACTTTATCAGGCAATGATAGTGGTGGTTAAGAGTGGGATCTGAATAGGAATCCTAATTGCTTACCCTCTCTAAAATTCATTTCCTCCTCAAAAAAAAAAAAAAAGTTGGAGGCCACTAGTAGACTCAACCTCATAGGGCTGTTAGGTGTATTAAATTTGATAGGGTATATGAAGATTTTAGCACAGGGCCTAACACAGAGTGAACACTCAGTAATTATTAGCCGTTAATATTTTTGTCACTAGATCTCAAAGAACTAATAGTATTATTAAAATAATCATTTATGTGTATAAATGCTTTATACTCCTAGAAAGTTCAAATAATTTTAAAGAAAAAATGTAGCTTTAAACATTTTGATGGACTACAACAAAAGAGAAAAGAGACAAAGATTATTCAAATAAACAGCAAACAGAACTGAGGCATTCAGCTGAAATGGAAGGGCAAAAGATGAGAAAAGACAGCTTGAAAATAACTTTTATTTTGCATAAGTGAAGAAATGTTAACATGCCCATCTGAAACGCAGTATCTGAGTGTTACAATATTTTATCAGCCAAAGCTGCAAGGCCTGACTTTTTTCCCTAGTGTCGTCAATGACATATGTCATTCGAATGTGCAACATGCATAACGTGAATCTGAATTTCCAGAATCTCTTTGGAAACACAAAATATTTTGTTGGATAACACCAGTCTATTTTACTATAATATTTATTTTTTTAAGTTAAATACGTATCAGTAAAGAAATTGGACAGTAATGATCTATTGTTTTCACTTTATGCAAAAAATAATAGAGGAAAATATTTTAAATTGAAGTGTATTTCTTATTGCTTAATGTTTTCTAGATCTGCCTCACCACAAATAATATTAAGAAGGTGAATAAACATGTATCATTGAATAATAATCATCAGTGAAGCTTATTTAATACTATTAAAAAGAATAAAATATAGATTTTAACATATTAATGTGAATACCATGATTGCAAATTTATCTACCTTATATTTGTTCAGTGAAAGCTGTAACAGTGTTAGTCATGGTTCATCTGCCACTATGTTTTTCTTTTATATCACTTATCAAAACTGAAATTAAATAATAAATTATAACGATATTTGTTTAATATCTCTCCTCCTCCTCCCAACTCTAAAGTCCAAGGTGCAGATCTGTCTTGTTTATTTTGTATTTCCATTGTTTAGCACAGTTTTTGGTATGTAGTAGGCATTTAACAAATATCTCTTAAGTAAATGATTAAACAAAGTGTAGATAGGGAAATATTACATCTGCATTTTTATATTTTCTATCTTTTCTAACAAAAGAAAACACAAAGATGGATCCTTGGGCAAAATTAAAAGAAATTGCAGAAGTATCTCTAAATTTACAACTCACAATCATATAAGAAATTATGAACCTTCAATCATTCACCATACTGTTAGTAGCATTTGCTCATATGGTAGGTGCAAAGATAAGATAGGCCGTGAGCTTTGTGCCCTTCACCGTACACTGTAGTTGTAGGGACATTTTTGCTGTAAGATAGTGTTGTGTTCCAATAAATCTTTAAGGTGTGTGTATTTGTTTGCTCTGGTTGCCATAACAAAATACCACAGACTTGTAGCTTAAACAGTAGGAATTTATTTTCTCACAGTTCTGGAGGCTGGAAGTCCAAGATCAAGGTGACAGCAGGGTTGGTTTCTTCTGAGGCCTCTCTGCTTGGCTTGCAGATGGCACCTTCTCCTTGTTTCTTCACATGGTCTTCCCCCTGTGTGTGTCTGTGTTGTAATCTCTAGTTATAAGGACACCAGTCATATTGGATTAGAGCCTACCCTAAGAACTCATTTTAACTTAATCATCTCTTTAAAGACCCTGTCTCTAAATACAGTCACATTCTGAGATACTGAGGGTTAGGACTTCAACATATGGATTTGGGAGGGACACAATTCAGCCCATAACAGTGTGGTCATAAAAATCTTACATGACCAGAATGGTTTGAGAAATGCTTGGTGAGACCAAATGTAACAGATCCCTTTAATATGCTACCCTGTACTAGGAGTCTCCAAGAGAAAACTACGGAATTCTGGCTTTGCCATTAAAAAAAAAAAAAAAAAAGCCCTTCTCCGCCCTAATAACATACACCTTCAAACACTCTAGATCTCCCCTTGGAACACACACTTGGCACATCACAGTGGTGGCCCAGCACTGTGTTGGCAGCTCTGCATTTGAGTAGTGCTGTTGCAGAAGGCTGCTGATCTATCTGACCCTAAGCAACCCCACTGAGGAGTCTAGTCTCTGATGACCAGTTGTTTGCAACTCTGTAGTATCTCCAAGATACATTCTTAATTTGACACAGGACTTTTCTTTACATGTTTAATAATTCTTTACTAAAGTATGACTTTCCCTTTTTGCATTCTACCAACCAGTTGGTACCAATTTTTCCACTTGCTTCCTCACTCCAAGTTGGAGGTGTTGTTGGAATCTTTCTCTGTAACAGTTTTGCAGCTAATTATCTCATTGTTTGAAAGGAATGAAGAAAGGAAGAGATGCAATGAGATGCCTCTTGGAGGAAAGGAAACAGAAATGTACAACTTTGAATAGGGTTTCACTGCAGAATAGCTATCCAACCTCCATGGAAACACAATTCTTTATGGACTTGTTATACAGGCAAACTTGCTAAACTCTTTAGGACATTAGTGCCATCGATAACGATGTTAGCAACATTCCCTGAACTAGTGCATATTTACAGTGGGTCCTTAGTAGAGAAGGGGCCTTGTGAATTAATCCCTATTTAATGAGAAATATTTGAAGGTGATGAGAGTCATATGCTGCTGATGGGAAAACTCTGCCTTGATAGATTATTTTTGGAACATTAAAGTCTACTCACTCAAGACACTTGACTATTTAGGACAGGACAATTTTGTGAGAGACTGAAATAAAATACAGGATTTATACTCAATTATTTTCATCACCTATAAAATGTCCTGTATTTGCTTTAGGGGTTTTAAATTTTCACACTTTCTTGCTTTCATCAAACCTCAGTAGCCTGCACTAAATCAATTGGCTAGATATTGAGTTTTGGCTAAAGGGTGTTTTTAGTAAGGTGACAGCCAATGGCTGCAATTGAGAAAATGTAATTTATTTTAGATTAATTCGCAATATATGTTTCATTTCAAACTGTCTGGAGAGGGCTATGAAAAGATGCTTAAATGTGAAAAGTGCTGTTGGATTCTCACCAACAAATTTCCACATCTATCTCACGACTTAGATATAAAGTGTAATTAAAATGTTTTTAGGTGCTTGCAAATGTTTGGATGTTCAAAAATAAATTATTGTAACAAAAACTGTTATCATCATTTCCTTATACTTGATCTTATCACTCTCATAGGAAGTGCTCAGAAATTAACTGGTGGAAATGTATTACCAAAATAACTTGTTACCCTTTTAAATCATCTACTATTCTATTCTGTTCTTGGGTATACAAATGCAGTGTTTAATTTCTTAGGGTTTTTGTGATTTTTTGCTGTAAATTTGAGAAGCCATGAGTGTGTGAGAGTGAACGGTTATGGTAGAACCCATCAGCAGAAGGATTTCTCTTCTTTTTGGAGACCGGTGGCCCTTCTCAGACTGTGACGTCCTGTGGCTTTGTGCACCTGTCAGGGTCTTGCCTTCTTGGATCCAACGAACATGCAGTTTATTTATTTATTTAATGAATCTTTCCTGGCCACATTTTCCCCATCTCTGAAGAGATGGATGGAATCATTCAAGACCTTGCCTCAGTGCGGTCCTCATCTTCTTCACTGTTTTGCGTTGGCATCCACTCTGAAACAAAACAAAACAAAACAAAACATTCAGTTATTGACATTATTGTGGCACAGATATCTGACATGTTTTAGATGCCACCCGTAAACTCAAAGTTGATTTAAGATCTTGCATTGCAGCTACTTAAATTTGTTTTTTATTGTGAAGGCCACAAAGTTGACAATCTATTTGAAATGTCCTGTTGAGAAGTTTGTTTATTTTGTTATTTTATGTTATAATAATGTTGAGGATTTTGTCAGAAAATAAAATATAATTCCATAATAAATCAATCTTCGTCAAAAACCAAAGTTTAAAAGAACAAACTTCTCCTAATTTCTGGGTAGGTTGTTTTTGTTCCTTAGATCCAGGAGAGGTCTGTGGTCCCATGTAAGATGATGGTAAGTCTGCTGGACTGAGAGCCCGAAGACCTGTTATCACGTCCCAAATTTTGCTGTAAACTTTGGGCAAGTCACTTACTCTGACCGCACCTCAGTTTCTCACCTGTGAAATGGGAATGACATCCCTCGCCACAAGTCACAAAGTGGTGGGAAGAAGTGCCTGAGGCTTTGCCAATGATAGATGCACATGTCACAGAGAGCGGACAGATGTTCTTTTAAAAGACAAATGGCATGATAGAGACCTTCTTTCCTGAATGCATCACTTTTGCTAACAAAAAAAAAAAAAAAGATATTTTCATTTTTGTCTGGATCACAGTCTCTGACCAGCTGGTAAAGTTTTCTAGCTTAGTAACAGATAAGGCAAGTTTAGGGTTAGCATATGAGAATGAGGATTAAACAGGTGAGATAATTTAGAGACTGGAATTTAGAGACTGGATACTAGCAGATTCAACTCGGAAATAAAGGCAAAAGAAGGCATGTTTCTCTGTGAGCCAGCTTTAAGTGTTTGTACTTCCTTTATAGCAATTCCACACACCACAGAATCAACTAGAACGCAGGAGCCATAGAGAGGGTCTGTGTCGTAATAGCTGGTGCTATGGCAGGCATTCTGTCATTATTCATCTCCAATACATTTTATTTATATATATATATATATATATATATATATATATATATATACACGTATACATATATATACACATGTACATATATATACATATATACACACATATATAATGCTAATATCATATATTAATATAGCAAATAGCATGTGTATAGTATTTATGCAGAGAGAAAATCTGAAAAAGTACTATCTGTACTAGGAGCGATTACAAGATCATGTTCAAATGAGAACTTAAGAATCTACAGACAGTAGGTATGCTGTGGCTTTTTCTTCCAGTTTTTCAAACTAGTGAAAAAGGAAGGATCAATTTAAATTTATTTTCTCATAGCTCGACATTGAACTGGGGAGAAAAACATTGTGTTATTCCTTCTTAGCCAATATATCTTGCAGGACAAGCCCATTTCTGAGTTTTTCAGTAAATACTTATTAATTCAGATTTGTTATGAATTGTAAGTACTAAGGTGGCTAAATTAATCCTTTCTTTTAAAAAATCATTAAAGAATAGGCTAAAACAGTAAATTTTACAAAACTTTAAGTTTTAAGTGATATAGAAAAAATAGTAACCTAATTTATCATTTTAAAATATTTTCTCTTTTTCTTTAGCTTTCTATATCTGTCTATTTAATACTGCTCATTAAATAAGCATATAAGCACTAATTATTACGTAATAAAATTTGGTGAGACTTAAATCTTTATATTAAGGTGAATTTGAATGCTCCATCATTTCTTCTAGACATATCCTTTAAAATTCCCATGGGGTAAATTTTAAAAATGGAAACTGTGAAGAACACATTAGCTATTAATTTACCTATGAATCTGAAGTTAGCAGTTTTCTTAAACTAAATGCCTAATGATTTCCAAGGCCAAGAGCAGTTAACCCAATGGCCTCCTAAATATTAAATTCCATTAAGCTCACCTCTTAACAGTGGCCAAAATCATTAGTGCATCTTCTTGAAGTGTTTATCATTCATGTACATATAAAGCATACTGATTTACTGTAACTTCCTAAAGTTAGAAATCATAGAAAGCCAATTAGCTAAGGAAAGGAGGTGATGTGCACACAGGATTAGCAAATGTTTTCTGCAAAGGGCCAGGTAGTAAATATCTTCTGCATTGCCGGCCGTAGGGTCTGCGTCGTAACACTCAGCTCTGCCTTGTAGCGTGAAAGCCGCCAGAGACAAGACGTAAACATATGCCTGGGGCTGGATTTGGCCTGCAGACCTTAGTCTGCTCACAGGGGTCCTACATGATGGGAGAATAATTTTGATGTCTAATTGCATTGTTGCAACTAAAAGGCTTATGGCTCCATAAAGTCCTGTAGCTGTATGAAAACTGAAAAAATGCAATCAGTCATCTGGATGCCTTCAGCAAAGGCCAAACATCTGGATGTTTGGAAATCTAAAGTTTAAAAAACACCTATTACGTTATCATTATGATTATTACTAAGTTTTTGTGTACTTCATTCCAAAAGTGATCTCAATGTATTTAAAAAGCTGGAAACAAAGTAAAATTGTACCTTTTTTCTTTTCACTTTGAATCTGATATTTTAAAACAAAGGTCGTTGGAGGGAAAAAATGTGTCTAGTAAAAGATAATATATTTTTTAATATCAGATAATCTCTTAGAACCATCATAATTAAAGCCACAATAGCACTGAGTTCATTTGATACCAACATTTGCAAAGTAAAGAATCTTTGTTAGGAAATCTAAGCATCCCCAGGACAACACCTCTGCACCACCGTCCACATACTTCCCAACCTGCACCCTGGCTGAGTTCTAATGCTGGAAAGAGGACCTTCGAAGAGAATAGCTGCTTCATGGGGCCGGCCCAGATGGCATAGTGGTTAAGTTCGTGCACTCTGCTTCAGTGGCCCGGGGTTCGCAGGTTCGGATCCGGGGCGACTATGCACTGCTATCAAGCCATGCTGTGGTAGGCATCCCACATATAAAGTAAAGGAAAATGGGCACGGATGTTAGCCTAGGGCCAATCTTCCTCAGCAAAAAAAAAAAGAAGAAGAAGAAGAAGAAGAAAGAATAGCTACTTCAGAAAGAGGGATGATGCTGGGTCACGCTGCTCTCCTGCTTTGTGTTGTGGCTGTTCATCTTAAATATCAGAACGAGGAAAATACGTCCTGTAGCAAAACTCTACCTGTGATTTCTCCTCGTCTTCAAAACAGTATTGGAAGGCGAAGCTGAGCCCCACGTTGAATTCTAGAAGGAAAATAGACTGGCTCTGTTTGTTCAGAGTCTAGTGAAAACAAATATTAGGATTGGTTTGTATTCTTTGCAAATGCTAGAACACAAAGTCTTTGTTTGTTTGTGGAACGAACTATATCAGGAAAGCCCCTCACACTTGACATCAGAAGTGACTTTGTCACTATTGTACAGTGTAGGAAAAATTGTTGACAGCACAGGTCTCTTATGGGTGCCAGCACGGTACCTTAGAAGGCTACACTCACTGAACTGCCCATGCTCGGTCCCATCCTTGTCTTCCCGTGCTCACCTCCTCTCAGGTACCCTCATTGAGAGAGACATCTTTCTACCTGACGCAGCCCATCCTGGCACCTGATTCTGGATCCCATCCCTTCCTCTCTTCTCTGAGAGTGCCCCATTGGGTATCCTCTACCTGTCTTCACCTGCACTTATCTTTTCCTCTTTTTTATTTAATCATAAAAATTTAGTCAAACCTCTCTCATCTTAAACTCTCTCTCCCCACCCCGGGCCTTCCTCCCTCCACTTTTCCTCCTAGAATTCAAGTGCTATTTTCCCTCCTTCCTACCTTCAGGGTTGAGCTCCATACAAGAAACCTCTCCCAGATCTCGATCTTCCTGACTTCCTGGACATTTGTGGGTTTCCTTCATAGCATCTAATTTCAGTTTTCCTATTTCCTATCAACTGAATTCTCTCTTCTCAGTCTTATGTTTTTATTTTTGAGCACTTGACCACACCTCAAGATCTAGTGGTAGTTCCTGATTTTTCCCCATCAGGAATATGATTGAGCAGAAAGGGCAACTGGCCTCACACAGGCCAGTGAAGAAAGAGGGAATCCCAGAACCTGTATGGGATCCAAAAAAAAATCAGCTCCCTTCCCCTACTGTGGTTCTTGACCCTGGCTGAACCTTAGAGTCATCTAGGGAGATTTTAGAAAATACAGAAGCCTGCACCTCCCCCTCACCCCCCGAAATCCTGATGTAGTTGGTCTGGAGTAGGAAGTGCTATAATAGAAGTGAGCTACCGTGCTATTGGAATGCCATCTCCCTGATGGCAAGGGTAACTCTCACTCCACTTTGCTTCTCCATCCACTGAATAGGGCCTGACACATGGTATGTCCTTGGTGGATGATTTCCACATTAGATAGTTTCATTGTGAATTAATTTCCAAAGGTAAGAAATCATTGGCAATTTCATTAATTAGAATCATAATTTTACTTATATTACCAACTAGATAGGTCTTTCCTTAAAACAGTTTTTTAGATTATTAGCATCAGTCTTCCTGTTGTGAAGATTTTTTTCTGGTTTCATAATTGTGTGTGAATTACATCTCATATAATTCCTAAGGGAGACCAATCTCAAGCCGCTATAAAATGTCAGCTCTCAGGAAAGCATTGTATGGTGAGGAGAGAACTCGTTCTAGAGTCCAACGTACCAGGCTTGGAATTTCAACTCTGCCACTTACTGGCTGTGGGATGTGGGGTGATTTACTTAACGTTTCAGGGCATCATTTTACTTACTTGTGAAAATTAATAACCAAGCAACAGTGAATGCATACGGGATACTTGCTAGGTGTTGGCCATTTTATCCTTTCTCTTGTCTGACCCTCACAACCCTGTGAGAAAAGTCTTATCATCATCATCACCATCCCTGTTTTACACATTTGGAAACTGAGGATTAAGGACCTTCCACATTTGAAAGGATTAAAGAAATTCCAGAGCCCTCACTCGTAACCACCAAAAAGTCAGGATGGACTTTTCTGAGATTTCAGGAGGATACGCTGAAAGTGCCTGAGAAAGCCTGTCTCTCCTGACCCTCACAGCACCTGAATTAGCAATTTCTCAGTTATAAAGATCTGCAGAGCCCCAAATAACTTTGGTCTTGGGGATGGACATGAAGGAGTGACATTTTAGACCAAGCTCCTTTGGCTGCCTCAGTTAAAATCATCCTATGTGGGGTTTGAGGTGGGCCAGCCTTAACCCAAGTGATGTCCCTCAGAAAGCATGCTCAGGGGAGTGAGTAGACCAGGCAGTGAGGGTGGAAGGGCGGCTTTCTGATGAGCACAGCTTGACTGGCCTTTCCTCCCTAGGAATCCCTGTAAGCCCTGACTTAAGAAGCCTGGAGATGTCTCCATTCCACATTTCAGTGCAGTTCATTTTTTTAATTAGTGTACTTAGCAAAATAACAGTTTTCCCATTGTTTCTACTTCCAAATAGCATTAACATTCCAATTGATGTTACTTTTTTTTCCTTAATGGCTATTGAGATTTGTGTAGTAATATTAGACAACACTTACATATTGCTTAGCATGTGCCATGCATTGTTCGAAACGCTACAGATATGTATTAACTAATTTATTTCTCACAATAACCCTATTTGTCCCATTTTATAGATGAGGAAACTGAGGCATGGGAGATAGAGCAGGGGTTCTCAGATGTTAGTGTGCATCAGAAGTCACCTAGGGGACTTGTTAAAATAGATTTCTGGGCCCCACTCCCAGAGTTTCTTTTTCAGGAGAGCTGGGGTAGGGTCTGAGAATTTGCATTTCTAGCAAGTGTCCAGGGGATGGTGATGCGGATACTGCTGTGCCAGGGATCATATGAGAACCACTGAGATGGGGTAAATTGCTCAGAGCCACAGAGCTAATAAGTGGTAGAGGCTGGATTCCAACCCAGGCAAGCAAGCCTCAGAAGCCTTTGTGTTACGTTGTGTCGTAACTAGACAGAATTGATATGTCTACACAAGAAGAATGCCTGTTTCCATATAAGCCAATTTCTACTTTTCTGCATATAAATATGCACGTCCACATGGGTGTCTGTGCATATGTGTGGCTAGATATACACATGTATAGAATAACAAGACACTCCACTGAGTCCAATTTTGTATCAACAGAGAATAACCATTAGCAAATTCTTTAATCATTCTTATACTTACTTGAACAATTATAATCATTAGTTTGTTTTAATAACAGATCTCTGAGTTCATCACAGTCATTACAACCTGTTATTTGGAAATAATGGGCTTGTGTTTCAAAAGCATATGTACTCTCATACTTATTTCCTAGAAGTAAATCAGACTCTATACAATTTGACATAATGACAAGTGTAATTAATGCATTAGAATTATAGATTCTTTGTCATCAACTCCAGCGTCTCACCAGATTCATAAATCTCTGAGGTCTGTGAATGAAGTGCAGGCAGCCATTGTCTGGAGGCTGCTCAAGGGATCTGACTCTGTTGTGGCTGCTCCACTTGTTTCGAAGCTCTTTCCACAGTTCCCCCAACCCTGTCCTCCTCTGAGCACCTTCCGTCCTAGATCTGTGCCCCCCAGTGACACACAAGCCTCTTCCATGCTTCACGTGAGACCGTCTCAGATATACGATGCCACCACCCCAAGGATTCTAGTCTCAAGCTATGCCTGCCCTCTGTCTTCGGTGATGCCCGGTACACCACAGCCCATCTTCCTGCCTCCTGTCCCGCCTACCCTGGGCATGCTCTAATCTGGCACTGACCCCGCTCTCAAATATAGTGTCCCAAAGTGAAGGAAACGTTCCAGAGATACCCAAGAAAGAGACTCATAGCCCTTGATCTGGAAATGGATACTGAGATTGAATGTAAAACATTTTCACTGGCAGTTTCTCAAATACATTCTGAATGTGTTTTGTTCCCACCTGGCTGTGGCTCATTTTCTCTGATGCACGACTCGGGACTTCTTGGCATTGGATGTGATGCCAGGTTGCTCCTTTTGTTTGTTTTGGTTGTGATTGTGGCGCCCTCTGCTGTTCTTCAGAGTGCTTAACGTTGCATTTTCCAAGAAAAAGCTATGTGCGATTCAAAGGAGAGTATAACATCTGTTGATTGAAAACCATAATAATGTTCTTCCATGTGGTAGACAAACACTGTAAGCCCCCTTTACCAGTGTTGCTTGGTCTAAATTACTCAGTCTCACAAACTGGCTGATGTTGGAAACACAGGATATTTTTTACATTAGATCTTTGGAATCGATCTAACAGAATAGTTTCAGGATCCCCTCAGTATTTTTTGAAAGCTGTTTTCTTGAATTATAAAACCTCAGAGCTGGAAGACATTTTTAAAATTACCGGTTCAGTCTTCTTACAGATGAGAAACCAAAGTTCCGAGAAGTTAGAAGAGCTTCCAAGAGGCATGAGCAGTGTCAAAGCCAGCCTGCGAGTTTCAGATGTGAACCTAATTCATTGTGATATGTTTTTATTTTAGTAAATCAAATATATTAATTTTGGAACATGAGACATTATAAACTTTCCGGGTTTTTTTATTTTGAGCCAAAATAAATAATAAACATTTAGTTAAAATTTTGCAGTAATTTAATTATTTTGGCATTTATTTGATAAAATCCTTAAGCTATGATGGATGCCTTAAAAGTCCAATTTTCAATGTTTATTTTCTTATGTTTTCTTGTTATGCTTGCTAATGCAGCTTCTGACAGAAGTAAATATATTAATAGAATTGTTGTATCCACTCTTTTTTATATATGATTACTAGAAACCAAAGAAAGTTTGGAATTTGTCCATAAATGTTAATATTATCTGAATTGGATCCAGTAAAATCATCTTTATTTGGTAAAAGCAATAAAATAACTTTATATGGAATATAAGGTCTCAATCCAATAAAACAGCACATATGTTGCTGTAAAATACTGAATAGATCTTACAAGTCCTAACTAGAGTAGCTTTACAATTTACTTATTTAGAATTGTTTGAGGTTTCCACTGTCTTCTAGCCAACGTGCATTTGAATGAATTAGACCTGTCAAATTTCTATCAGAAGTAAAAATTATTCCAATTCCGATTGAAAAATATAAAGCTCTGGAAATTTTATCTTAAATGTTTCCTAATTTCTGAATTTGTAATCATTTAAGTCAGTGGGAGGCGTTATCATCTTTTCTCTGGATACTATCCCAGGTCACTTGCAATTTTGCTCAATCTATTATTCCAAAGATTTGAAATGCAAATAGGTCAAAGTAATTCCATTTAACAACTTAAGTTATAGAAGTAGAATTCTTTAGAGCCGGAGGGGATCTTAGCAATTGTTGACTTCAGTTCTCCCTTTTTAGAGATGAAGAAAAGGAGGAACTCAGTGGTTTGATGACTTGCTCAAGTAAGAAACAAAACCAAGAGCAAATTCAAGTTCCATTGATTCCCAGGCCAGTGTTCTCTGCACTCTGCCTAAAGTTCATCATCTAAGCCCCCTTATGGAGCTTTTAATGATCTTAAAATGACAAGAAACCCATTATGGAAGCTTGAGGACACAGTTCACATGCCGTCCCTAGTTAACAGGTGTCAGACCCAGAATAAGAGCAAAATTAAATGTACTGAAGCCAGTGTTTTGTAATATTTTTGGTATGTCTGACCAACATCTGCATCAGTTCATTCTTTTGCAAAGTCTTTATTTTCCACTCCTTAGCTACAAACTAACACAGTTGAAAAGCCTGGAGAGATTTCACGTGTCAAAATATTTTAAAGACTCTTCATTTAATACTGAATGTCTAAAGTTGAAAAACTCTTAGAAAACATATATGAGCTTTTAAGACTTTAGTACTTTGAGGAAATAGTGGTTTTAGGATGTATATTTCAGTCCTTTAAGTACGGGGTGAGGAAAGGTTGCACCAACATTTTCTGGGATCTTCTCTTTGCTCTATTCAACGTGCACCAAGACCTAATCTTGTGCCTCGTCTATTTCAACATAAGGAAAAATAATATTAAGAAGCAGAGAGGCATGAAATAACAGAGTATGGCTGTGTTCCTTCTAGTAGTCTCCTGACATTGCAAACAGCCAGACCTTCTCCTCTACGCTGTCCCTACGGCTTCATTTTTTTATACTAGGAAATGTACTCAAGGAATGATGGATCTGGCTGCCTAATGGTGATGAAAGTCAAGGTTCTCTCCATTTCATTTTGTCAACTTCACCTACACCAACTTTGCCAACTTCCTACCCAATGAACACTTCCTCATTCTTTAAGATTTAGGTCAGCCACATCTCCTCCATGAAGACTCTCTTGTAGTCCCCTAATCTTGAGGTGGATAGCCTGGCTCTGCTCTGCATTTATATAGCTACTGTGTATATCTCCACCCTAACATTCAGTATATTGCATTTAAATTATTTCTTTATGTGTCTTTCTCCTAGATCTGACATACAGGAGGTACATAATAAATGGAATTGTGTTAAAACAGAAATCTTCATTTTGGTCATTGTTGGTGCTCATGTAAATAGCTTATATCAATCAAATAGCAGCTCAAATCATTTGGCTATTAAGGGGCATGCATTGTAGCCAGTTTGTGTTGGAAGGCTCAACTAGAATTTAATTGCTTAAAATTTAATATTCTGTGAGTGTTTTAATGGCTGCAGTGGGCAATTGGTAACACCTGCTGTGGATATTTTCCAAACTAAAAGTATATAACAATACTCCATGCCAAAAATTGTTAAGGACCTTGATTTAGCATTTGTCCTTGTGTTCATGCAGGTCAGAACTGTTTTCTGTGAAAACCCTTGGCCCTGCCCACCTCCACAAGATGGGAAGCCATCTAAGCTTGCAGTGTCCAGGCTTAAAATACTTGATTTCATAAGAGAATGTTTACTTTATTTCTCTGTGCTTCCATTTTTACACTTGTAAAACAGAGATAATAACTAACTCATGGGGTTATTGCAAGAGTTAAAAACATGTTACGTGCCTGGCACAGTGGGTGCTGTATAGGCGTTGTCGCTGGCTGTCATTAATATGAGATTGCATTAGATTTGCCAGATTTAGCAAATAAAAATGTGGGATACCCAGTTAAATTTAATTTTCAGGAAAAGAACACATAATTTGTTTATTATAAGTATATCCTATGCAATATTCAGGACATACCTATGCTAAGAAATCATTGGTTATCTGAAATTCAGATTTAACTGAGCATCCTGTATTTTATTTGGCAACCCTAGGATGAGTGAATGAGTAAACCTTAGTTGAAGTTTAGGAATGTAGCTTTAAAGAGTTGTTTTTATCAACTGAATAGAAGGTATAAATCCCCTCCAGCAGGAACCTTCTCTAATTAATGGAACACCTTCTGAAAGGGCTTCTTGACCTATTGCACTGTAGGCTCAGGTAATGAGGTGGGTGCCTGAAAATGAGTTAGGAATTCTGGGTGAACCAAAGATTTAAAGTTCTGTGGATCCTGTGGGCCTTCGGTGCCAAGGTTTAGGTTTAGGGTTAGTCTCTCCTTGACCTGCCATGATATGTTAGAAAGGCCAAACAGAATTTGTAGTAGAAATCTTAGACAGAGCAATATCCAGAATATTGCCAGTCTGGTTATAATTGGTACACAGTATTTACCAAATCAATTGTCAATTGAGTAGGAAACAACTTCTCTGGATCTGAGGTAGGGACTGGAGATGATGCAACAAATACCATAGGGAACCTGTTCATGTAAGGTTTTCTGCCTTCCTTAATGCTTTTCAATTTCTGAGAAAATATCTGGCCTTTGAGTTATTAGAACTTTTAATGAAATAGGAAAAGTGAAGTAGGAGATCAATGTTATTAATATACCCTTAATTTGAATGATTATTCATGACCTGCAGGAGCCCATGCCACTGCCCTGAATTATTGGGTTTTTAAATATAACTTGCTTTATCTAGTTGCATTAACCAGCTAATTAACAGTGAATTTTCATATCATTATTTAATAGTGACCCTAAATTAACCTTTCAAACTTCAGAGCCATCTTAAGCCTTTCTTTTTACTCTTGCCATCTGTAGTAATTGTCTTTGGTTGGTTAAAATCACTGGCTCATTGGTTACCAGTTTTTTGTTTGTTTATCTGTTTGCTAACCAGTTTTTTGTTGTTGTTGTTTATCCCTGGAAATTTGTAACTTCAAAAAATACTAAATTTATAAACTCAAAAAAAGTTTTCCTATACTTTTGGAAAGCTTGCAGCTCCTTTTCAAGTACATTTCTAAAAGCCACGTTTCAACACTGTCTCAAGAAATAAATGGTTAAAAATGAAACGGGGAGGGTTTTTTTTTTTTCATTTTTACATTTTTCCTAATGTTGGTAGTCACCCAAGTAACATATGGTAATGATTTAGGATTCTGAATCATATACAATTATTTTCTTCTTAATGGCATTGGCTCCCTTTGCTTTAAAATTCACCAGTCGGCATATACGTTTGCCAGTCCACGCTCAGTCTATATTTTCCTAGAGGTGCTCCTGAAAGTATGAATAAGAATTGTTATTCTACAGTGGACCCATAACTTTGGAAAGTTGAACATCAAGATTAGCTTTGGAAATATAATTTTTTTATTAGCAAAATAAGAACATGTGGCGCTTCAATATTTCCCTTGTAAAGATCCCTAAAAGTGATTGCCCTCAGGTTTCCCATCTTCTGTTGGTATGATATTGTTATTTTGCTAATTTAAAATAAAACTGAAATCCAAATCATTGACACCTTGAGACATACCCAGAGAATTACGTGTTGGGTTGACACATGAACAAAGGTGCACTCATTTAGCGCGTTTCCTGGCCACATCTCTCCCTGATTTAAACCCTCCCCTGCAAAGCAGGGTTTATCCTGAAGCCGGGGAGGCTTACACATTAGGGCTCCTGCTTGCCTGAGTCCTTCCGAGGTCCTAGGAGAGATTTAGAAATGCATTCACATAGGCTTCAGAAAAATTTGTGAAAGTAAGATATTTTACCACAATCAGGTAAGACTACAGTCTCTTTCCTCTCCAACTTTAAAGAGGACCCCCAAATTGCACAAACCTCAGGCCCCACTAAACTAGGGTCCACCCCTGTTCCCAAGATATAGCTTAGTGTGTTAATTAATATAATTAATATAATCCATATTTTGGATTATAAGTGAGGTTGAGTATTTTTTTAATTATGTTTATTGGTTACATGTTGGCCTTGGAGCCAGTTTTGTTCCCTATCGACTTTGCCCCAAGGGAGAGTAGGATGGTGAGAGGAAGTGGGGGTGTGAGGAGAGGCCCCGGAGCTCAATTCCTAGCCCTTCCCCTGGATCCCTCTATGGCCCCTCCCAGGCTAAGTTCCCTCCCTCCTCTTCCCTCTTCCCTTATCCTCCTAGGGCCAACTTTCCTCTAATCTTTACACCTGGAGAGACTCAAACAAGAAGTTCTCAGTCCTAGACTCTAGCTCTTTCTCAGAATCTGAGGACAAAAGATGAAACATAATGGCCACCTTAGCCTACATACCTTTAATAAAAATGCTGGAATTACAGTGATAACAGGACTCTGTAATGAACTGCTGGTACCATCATTGTGTCTCGGGTTGCGGTCAGTCTTCTCGAACTGTTTACGTCCCCAGCCCTTGCCTGATTGACTAACCGGGCACGGTGGAATTCGCCAAACGTTTTATTGGAGATGCCGAGGTGCAACAATGACAAGAAAAGGGATTTTATTAAGCAGGGAGAACCTGTGCAACTCCACGTACTTTCATCCTTACCTAGGGTACTCGAAAGTTCAGCACTACACTTTCTGTTCAGTCACAGTACTTACATTGTGAAAGGCAGATGGTGAAGCAGGAAGATTCTGGAACCAGACTTCCTGACTTTGAATCCAGGCTCCTCCGCTCCTTACTTGTTATGTCAGCAAACAGCGTAATTGCTCTGTAACTCACTTTCCTCATCTGAAAAATGGGGATATAAAGGGATACCTCATAGAGCTGTTGTGAGGATGAAATAAGTGGATGTAAGACACGTAGCACGTAATTGACACATGGAACCGTCTCATCAGATATTGACAAATACTGTTGTCATCCTTAGTCCAGAGTTTCTGCCACTATTACTCCTCTCCCTTTATTTGTTTATTTCTAGCATGATTGGTTTCAATGTTATATCTATGCTTTTTATTATACTCATACTCAACTCATTTTTAAAAATAAGTGGGCCCTATAGAAAATAACATAAAAAGTACTGATATGATTTCTTTTAAGAAGTATCTGTCTTATACAAATACCGAATCATTGTTGTACACCTGAAACTAATATAATGTTATATGTCAATTATACTTTAATAAAATAAAATGAAGAAATCAAAAAGAGAAGAATCTGTTAGAGTGGAACCAAGCACATTAACACTCTACTCCTGGAAAATGCGGAAGTCCCTCAAAACCTGGCCCCTCATTCAGTTTGTCTTGAAGAAGAGCATGAAGATTTTCTTATAGGAAAACTAAGTAAATTAGTAAACCATATGTCGTTATTCGGGCTTTGAACTCAGCTGATATCAGTCTGACCCCGGTTTCAGGACCTGAGAAATGGGAGGGGAGGGGGAGAAGGAAGACAATAGTTTCTTCCTTCCTTTCCCAGGGGTAAGGTGAGAACAAAGCAAAATTTCAAAATAGTCCCAGTCTGCCTTCTCTTCCAGGCATCTGCTTTTTCATACTTTCTTCCTCTGCCCGGAGCTCTTCAGGGCATCATCTATGATGCAGAATTGCCAATCTGCTCACCCCCCAACATCAGAAGTGCCTCTCTGCTCACTGCAGTGAACCATTCCTAAAAGCAAAGATGCTAATTTAACTAAGGACACCACAATGACAAACTTCACCCTCCTGGTTGTGTTTGCCTTTTAAGGTGATGCTTATTTACACCAAAAAAAAAAATTTTTTGGAGAAAATTTTAGAAATAACAATACAAAGAATTGAAAGTATTCAGTCATTCTGGGAAAATATGTAGGAATAGGAGAGGGAAAGGGTGACCAGGGACAATGCTCTCTGCCTGGGAGTCTGCTTACGAAATCCCTTCTTCCAGTTCCGCACCCGTGGTCCTCTGAAGGCTCCAGGTTCACTGAGCACTTACCCACCTCTGTGTCCCAGCATAAGCCTCCATGAGGGGACCCAGAGGGCACACCTGCTGGGTGTGGAAGGTATCCAGAGGAGGCAGCTCCCACACATGAGCTCTCACTACAAACAAAACGAAAAGGCTTGCAGCAGAGGCCCAGCCACATTCTAGCCAAAGAGTTGTGAACAGAGCTGATTGCACAACTTGTGGGCCAGAGCCTTTAACTGCTAACTGAGGACCCTCCAGAGTCCTCTCTCCCTCTGCCACATCAACAAGCAGTGTTCCAGGTAGCATCCTGGATCTCAGAAGAAGAATGACTGGCATAAAACCACCAGTTCACCTTCATGTAGCATGAATAAGAAATAAATCTTTATTGTTTGAACCACTAAGATTCTTGGGCTGTTTGTTACTGCAGCACAGCCTAACTGATCCTGACTGATGGACTGTTTATATTGCTTGAGTTTCCCCCTTTGGTCCCCACTTCTCTCTCCCAGAAATCCGTTCAATCTATCAGATATCAAATGGATGCCTACTTTAGTCCAGGTTCTTTCTAGATGCATAAAATTCAAGGATAAGCGTATCTAAAGTCTCATCTTCAAGGAAATTTCTGACTATGGAGAACATAGACTTATACCCACATAATGATAATATAGGGCAGAATGTTTTCAGTACCAGCAATCAAAAGAGTAGTTGGGTATACTAAAGACCTTTAAAATTCTTCTAACTTCAAGTGAAACAAAATGCTTTGGAATCTCAAAGGAATAGCTGAACCCTTCCTGGAGATGGTAGCCTTTCAGGCTGAAGGCTGAGGAGGATGTAGACAGGAGGGGATGTGAGTCAGAACATTCTCAGCAGTGGGTATATGAGAAAAGGCAAGAAAGAAAAGGGACAGGGCGCCTTATGTACAGATCCTGCACATTTTGCATGACACGGTCTCATCTGATACTGCCAAGAATGCTAAGTGTTATTATTCCTATTTTGGGAAAACCTAGAACAGGAGGCAACCCCAGGACACACTGACCCCACAGCAGGGAGCTGGCCCAGTGTTCCTCAAAGTGCAATTCAAGAAACCATAGCCTCACAGGATGTCAATATAATTCCTGGGAAAGAGATATCTGTGTTTTAATGGATTTTCTATGGTCAAACACTCTAGGGAAACACTGAGACATTCTCCTGTCCCACACAGAACTCACAAGCTCTAATAGGCTAAAATGCAGGGTGAGACTAGAAGTCTGTTTTTCAAAGTGTGTTCTCTGGAACTCATTCTAGGAAACGTTGTTCTAATATCACACCAGGCTGCTCTCATGGAGGGCGGTGAGAATATTCCCCTTTTCAGAAAGTGATGTAAATTCTGGGGGGATAGTGGGGGCTGAAGTGGCAGGATATGGGATGGGTAGAGGGGTGTTGTACAGAGACATGGATAACATCTTTTCCTTAGGAAAGAAGATGACAAACATTTGTCTATATGGCAGCCCCATGTTATGACTCACCTCCTTGTAAAGAGATGGTCCATGGTCCTTGCTCTGTCCACCACCCTTCAGAACCTCTCCTATCCTTTCCACCCCAATCCCTGGCCAGAGTAAGTAAACAGCTATCAGTCTTAACACAGCCCTCCCTGCTCCAGAATTTATGATGTAACTCTGTGCTCTAAATACTCCAGGCTCTGGTTAATGGACACATCTTTTTTCCCCTGGAAAGGCCCAGGCCTTTCTTGTGTATTTAAATTATTCTGACTTTCAAGACTGTTGTCTCTGCTATGAATTTCAAAAGCCTGTTTTGAAGCTCTCCTTGTATTACTCTTCCCCTGAGGGCAGTTCATAGAGGAAGCTATCCATGCAGCCTAAATAGTGGAGAAAAGGATCATAGAAGCAAGTAACCTCAGAGAATAGCAGCCTCGTAATATCATGAAATATGATTTTGTTACATCTGTTTAAAGGTTGTTTTTACAAATCCTAGAAATCACACTTACTAGGGAATAAATCAAGCAAGAAAATCATTTGTTCCTTAATAAATATCAGTTTGTCATACCTCAATGTGAGGCTATATATTCAAAAGTAATGGAGTTTTGAATAATCCTCAGAAGCATGATTAAAAAAAATCTGGATTCCCTGTTGAGTCAAAGAACTCTTCTTAAGGGGCTGGCCCGGTGGCGCAGTGGTTAAGTGTGCACGCTCTGCTTCGGTGGCCGTGGGTGGCAGGTTGGGATCCCGGGCGCGCACCGACTCACCGCTTGTCAAGCCATGCTGTGGCAGCGTCCCATATAAAGTAGAGGAAGATGGGCATGGATGTTAGCCCAGGGCCAATCTTCCTGAGCAAAAAAAAAAAAAAAAAAAGAGGAGGATTGGCATCAGATGTTAGCTCAGGGCTGATCTTCCTCACACACATACACAAAAATAGAACCCTTCTTAATACAGGGCATTCAGATTAACCATCTTGAGAACAGCTAGTTCAATTAAGGAAGTTTTTGCAAGTGGGATGATGAAAGATAATACAGACCCCTGGGTGACACACAACACTCAGTTTGTAGACATTCTCTCTGTCCAAATGCAGAAGGCAGTAAGAGATCTCAGAACCTTCATCCACTACATCAGAACGATTGAGTTAAAAACTTAAAGGGAGTCCCTGGTGGGTTATCCATTCTGCTTTGCTATGATAGACCAGCTCCAGTATGTCCTCTCTGAATTTAATTTCAGCAAACAGGGAGCAAGGCTCCTTCTCTAAAGCAATGGCCACACAAGGCAAGTCCTTCCAACCCTACGCTTGGCTTTGCTGCCAGTATGCTGGGCGAGGTTTTATCATTTGTCCCTACGATGCACAGACACTCACATTCAAGCTAAAGGAGGTTGTAACGCTGAAAGGAGATTTGTTTATCTTCCCATCCAGGTCAACAATGTTGCCTTCAATCCATCACTTTTTCTCCTTTGCATTGTCTTCTCAGTGCTGTCTGAGACATTCTAAGATTTTCATGATGGTATTAACTACTTTGACAGAAATGATCATTTTCATTTGAAATATATATTTTGGTAACACTCAATAGGCAAGATCTGGTTTCTACTCTTAGGAAATAAGTCATGCCCTCTTGCATCAGAAATATCTGGTTGCCATTTTTACCATCCAGGTAATTTTATAAATTATAAAATGATAAACTGTAGAGCCATCTGTAAATAAAACATTCTGCTCTTCATTGTACTTATTAATCTATTTTCAGTTTCTAGGAAGACACTAACTAGGAGTTAAGAAAGGTTATCCAAAACTTGGAAATAAGGCAAAGCGAGGGTAGCCGGTCATTTTGATGTCATATGGGAATATCGTTTAACAGGTCCAGCCAAAGAATATAACTTAGGGAATGGAACTTTGTTTGACTGGCTAAGTATTATTTGCTAAAAGCCTAAATTCTATGAAGTTACATGTTAACATGTAGATTTTTGTCCATAGAAGTCAAACGATTTGTCTGCAGAAAAGATATCTGCTCTGTGGGGCACTGCCCAGTTTTGCATCTGATCCAGAAATCTTATTCCAAAATTATTTCTCCACTGCCTATATATTCTTCTTATTCTCTTTTGAATCCATCTTGCTGGTTGCCTCATTAAAGATTTAAAGAAAATGTTTACATTTGTTCATTCTATATTTATATAAAAGTCATGTTTTTGTGTTTTTGAACATTATACTTTGACATAGGTAGTTTATAGATCATTTTTAATAGGATCTTTGTGTTCCATGAAAGACATGCATAAAACAGACAAAGGTATTGCTGCTCTGAATCTAATGGACTGCATGACCTTAAATGCACGTCTCTCTGATTATAAATCCTGTGGCCTTAATTGGCTTCTCTTTCAGGAAGTTCAAATCATAGCTCTGCCGCTTAGAAGCTGTGTGAACCTGACAAAGTTCTCAATCCTTCAGTGCTCCCATTTCCTCTTTTTATGGCCTCGAAGCTGAAAACCTGGCCTTCTGGAAGCACGCAGATTACAGAAGTGCTCCTTTCTCAATAAGATTTACGTCATGCAAGTGGTATCTACGCAGGCCTAAGTAAGCAACAGAAAAATTAGCAAATTCATTGGCTACTAATTTGCTTATTCTTTAATTCCAGAAGCTAAATGTTAATCACATTTCAATAAGAAATATTTCCAAGTAATGGAGCTGGGCCACTCATGTAAAAGATGAAACTAGTGGTGACTTTTGCTTGGTAATCAAGTCATGACTTATCAGGGACATACACCATTAGCTTCTTTCAAATGTAAATAGTGGGTAATTTATGAAATGTTGCTCTGCCCTTTTAGTAAATATTCTGATGTAATGCTATAATTTTAAAGGAACCCAGCATTAATAACCACTCATGGTTGTCACCAGCTAGATTGCACTGAGGAAAGAAATGAAATGGCCTGTATTTTAATTCCAATCTCTTGTGGTATTTTCTACTGCACAGTTCCAGTGTAACATGCAAGAAGAAAATAAAGAAACGAAGTGGTCTAATGATTAAACCTTGGATGAGAAAACAAAACCTTATTTAGAATTATAATACGTAAATATGTATTCTTATGCATAATTATGCAATTATAACATGCAACAGATATATTAGAATCATTCACGAAAAGGACATAGAGATGATATTTTTTGGAATGTCTACTAAGCATTATACTTGACACAGCCTTTTTAGCTTCACAACAACCCTGAAGAGTGGATATTGTTTTAAAATTGAGAAATGGAGGCCCAGACAAAGTAAGTGATTCTGAGAGTCATGTAGTCTAGGACATAATGGGGAGGGCATTTGATGCAGGTCTGTCTGACCCCAAAGCCTGTGATCGCTGATTGCAACACAAGAAAATAGCACTAAACAGAGAGATTTCATACTGCAATAGAATCCTGCACATTATGTCACAGGATAAATCCTCTTCATGCACTTTTGCTTTGTGTAACAGATGCTGTCACCTTTGTCAGGACTTTCTTTTAAGTAGTTGTAGCCTTTGGGAGTTCTCAGGTAACTAAAAAGAAGGATCTTTTTTTAGCACCTTGGGTAGTTTTATGACCTGCATGCAGCTAAAGAACTCTGGGCGGGATTTGGTCACAAAGGTATCTCAATCCTGGCCCAAAGTATTTATTTTTCTCTAATACTTATATAGATTTTAAGACCACCCCCTCCCATAACATTCATTCAACAAGTATTCTTTCCTGGGGACTGTCATAGGTACTGAGGATATCATGGCGAACAAAATCCAGATGGTCTTTGCTCTCGTGGTCTTTATATCTTGTCATTGCACAATATGCTACCAATTTCATTCATTCATTCATCAGATATTTATTGCACACTTATGTGCCAGAAATTTTTTCAGAGCTTTGAGATAGATCAGTGAACAAAATAAAGATCCCTGCTCTTCTGGAGCATGCGTTCTAGCAAAGGAAGTCAGACGATACTCACAGACATGACAAATGAGAAACATTACATAGTACTTTGGAAGATGATAAGTGCTGATAAGAAAAAAGAAAAAGAAAAAATAGATCGTGTGTAGAGACATGGGAAGATCAGAGTGGGAGGTAAGTAGGTTGCAGTTTTAAATACAATGCTCTAGGTCAGCCTCCTCAAGAAGGCGACGTTTGAGCAAAGACCTGCATGAGGTAAGGGAGTGCTATAGATTGAATGTTTGCGTCCCTCCAAATTTATATGTTGAAATTCTCACTCACTCCCAATGTTATGGCATTAGGAGGAGGGCCTTTGGAGCTGATTAGCTTAGAAGGTGGAACGCTCATGAGTAGGATTAATGCCTTTATGGAAAGGATCCCAGAGAGCTCCCTAGCACCTTCCTGCATGTGAGATTACAATGCGAAGATAGCTGTCTGTGAGCCAGGAAGCAGACCCCTGCCAGACACTGAGTCTGCCAGCGCCTTGATCTTGGACTTCCAGCCTCCAGAACTGTGAGAAATGAATTTCTCTTGTTTATCAGCCACCCAGTCTATGGTATTCTATTACAGCAGTGTGAAAGGACTGAGACAGGGAATGAGCCATGTAGATATTTCTAATGAGAGCATTCCAAGAAGACAGCAGGTAGTGCCAAGCTTCCAAGTGGGAGTATGCCTGGTGTGTTCAAGGAACAGTGAGGAGCAGTGCGCTAGAGCTAAATGGAAAAGAGGAAGAGTAGTAAGAACTGGGTCTGAGAGGTAATGAGAGGCCAGATCTGTGACATCTTATGCCCCAAATAGTCCAAGGCACCCTGCATGTTTTGGAGCAGAGGGTAACGTGACCCGGCCTATGTCAGCTTTCAGCCTCCTGTCAACCAAACACCATGGCCATCCACATTGTATGCTATGATGGAAACTTCAAGAGGAAATTTATCAGGAGAATTGGAATAAATCAGCAGTCAATGATGTCTTCACCCTTTGTCCAGGCAGGACGCCCCTCTTGGACATCTTGTGAGCTCTTGGCGTCTTCTGCTACTTCACTTATAAGAAAGCACTGAGGCATCCAGACTTTACAGGTTTAGATCTCTCCCTTGTGTCTAGCACACAAATACCCAGAATTACATAAAATTACATAGCCTAGAGCTGAAACATTATGCTGCTCATTAATCTATGACTCTAAGTTTCCTGATACTTTGGTGACACATTGTCTTAGTCAGTTTGGGCTGCTCTAACAAATATTCCATAGACTGGGTGGCTTATAAATAGCAGAAATTTATTTCTAACAGTTCTAGAGGCTGGGAAGTTCAAGATCAAGGCACCAGTAAGTTCAGTGTCTGGTAAGAGCCTCCTTCCTGGTTCCTGGATGGCTGTCTTCTGGCTGTAACCTCACATGGAGGAAGGAGTGAGGGAGCTCTCCAGGGTCTCTTCTATAAGGACGCTAATCCCATTTATGAGGGCTCCACTCTCATGACCTAATCACCTCTGAAAGACTAATTACCTCCTAATACAGTCACGTTGGGGAATAGGTTTCAATATATGAATTTGGGGGTGACACCAACATTCGGTCTACGGGACCAGTCTAGAGCAATTGCCCAACTTGGACTGAAGCCATCATAACATTCAAATTAAAAAATTCAACATAAATTGAAATATTGTAAATAATATTATTTTATGAAATTAGATAGTTTCTTCTTATTAGAAACTTATATTTGGGGGCGGCCCAGTGGCATAGAGGTTGTGTTTGGTGCTCTCTGCTTTGGCAGCTCGGGTTCGTGGGTTTGGATCCCAGGTGCAGACCTACAACACTCATCAAGCCATGCTGTGACAGTGTCCCACATATAAAATAGAGGAAGATGGGCACAGATGTTAGCTCAGGGCCACTTTTCTTCAAGTGAACAGAGGAAGATTGGCAACAGGTATTAGCTCAGGGCCAATCTTCCTCACCAAAGGAAAAAAAAGAAACTTATAGTTAATCCTTTAATAAAGACTCCTTTTGTAAAGCAGTAAACACTCTTAATTTATCTTGAATTGCCTATGTCGGATAAAATTAAGTCTGACCCCGGTTCTTTCAAAGTTCACCGAAGAAATTCTAGGACATTTTAAAGGATCTGAGGGGCCGGCCCTGTGGCTTAGCAGTTAAGTGCACGCGCTCCGCTGTTGGCGGCCCAGGTTCGGATCCCGGGGCGCGCACCGACGCACCGCTTCTCCGGCCATGCTGAGGCCGCGTCCCACATACAGCAACTAGAAGGATGTGCAGCTATGACATACACCTATGTACTGGGGCTTTGGGGGGAAATAAAATAAATAAATAAAATCTTAAAAAAAAAAAAAAGGATCTGAGACATACATTTTTGCCCATATATAGCTGACATACCATCAAGGGGAAAAACAACCATAAATATGCTTTATTTAAGTTCCAAACAGCTAATCAGAGACTACAGTCAAGTTTAGTGAAGATAAACTTGTTTTAACAAGGCATTTCTGTTTGGTTACAATTGACATTTAAGACAAGCATGCTTAGATCGAATCCAGCAAAGGAAAATTGAGCCAAATTCTAGATAGAGCTGATTTAGACCACCCTCTGTAGACAATCTATTACCTAATGGCTTCCTATTTGGTTATTATTATGGTGATTGTAGTTAAGATATTCTGAGAGCTAAGGATGGCTAGAAGTCAAGTTGGTCAAAGACCCAGAACACAGCGCAACTTCCTAACTAAAACTAACTTGGTAGGAAGTGAAAAATCTGAGGTCAGCATGGGACAGCTGCAGTTCCCAGGGCTGTGGATACGTGGATGCAGACTCTGTCCTCAATGGTTATTTGTATTGTTCTTAGATCAGCAGCAGGTTTTTTTTTGAGAGTTGAAACTTAATCACTCATCACAAAGCAAAAGGAGGCTAAATGGATAAGTAGATTTTGCTTGGGAGCAAAAGAGATATACTCATTTCTCTTGACATTTCTAAGATCCATCGTGGAATTGTGTTGTTAAGCCATGAAGAAAGACCTGTTTAGTCCAGTGTGCTGGAGTGTCGGAGAGGTGGGCTTCTGCTGTGGGCCCAGATTGTCCCAGCCAGCTCAGTCCCCACATTGGGGAATTAGACAAGCACACCATGGATGGAGCCATTGAGACCATCCTCAATGCTGAATTTTAAAAATCTGCAGGTATTTGTATCTTTATCTCAGTGCATATTTCTGCTACAATTTGGCCCTGATAACCCCACCCCCTTCTTGAGATGCTTTTCACCCTTGGTTTCTGGGTCTTTCTCTTCTCCTGGAACCAAGACCATCTTCCTTTAGTAACATCTCTTCTCCCTTGACTATACATTTGAAACGCTTGTCATTCTTGGAGTGTCTTTCTGGACCCCCGTTTTTCTCACGCTACCCTTTCTCAGGAACACTTAAGAGTTTTAATTATTTGAAAATTAATGACTGGAAAATTATTTTTAACCCCAATTTTTTCACCTAAGTTCTATAGATAGAGAAACCTCTATCTATAGGTATATTGATAACAGTAACTATTACTAAATAACTATAATTACATATTTGTTTTTGCTTGGTTTGTTTTTAAAATGTATAGACCCTATGAACCATATAACTGTTTTTCCAGCATGCTTTCTGAATATTCTTTTTTCTTCTTTGTTTTTCCTTCACTGTGATTTTTTCATTTTTAAAAAAATCTTGTTTTCCCTGAGTACTGTTAAGAGCTGTTCATGCATTGCTGTGCTACTCAGGTTTTCTCTGCTATGAATCGCCTTCTCATACACTTGACTCATTTTTCTATTGGATCCTCTGTTTTTTTATTGTCTCCTAGTGTCCTAGTGAGCTTAGACTTAAGGAGATACTTTAGAATAAGTACAAAGCATTTGAAGGCCCTTCTGATTAAAAATAATCATTTTTGTAAATTTTCCTAATTAGAGATTTCTTAGGGATGCCAATCATCTTTTGTGGGGGTTATGAAAACCCAAAAGAATCAAGTTTTGAAAATCTTTTCATGGGGCTTATGTTAATTCATGATTTCTCAAAATATTTTTGTTAGAATATATATCTCTTAAATTATGCTACCAAGAAATGATTCTGTTTTTAAGTAATTTTGAAAAATTCTGCATATGAAGTCTGCATGGTAACTTATGATATACATTGATAGATGAAGGCTAAGAGAGATCTTGCATTAAGTTCTGTTCCCAAGGTTAATATACTACAGACACTGTTTTGAGTAACATCTATTGTTTATCATCATCTCAGGGAACTCTTGTTCTCTAGAAGTTCCTTCTGGCCTTGCTGAAATCAGCAGAACTTGCTAAATGGAGGTTGAGATGGAGTGTGGACGAAAGGAGACTGTTTCTAGAATGGAACAGCCAGTGTGTACTCACCGGTGGCCTCAGAAGGGCAGTGGAAATAGCTTGCGTTGCCATAAGTCTTCTAAATGATTTATAGCAAACACATTGTGTATTAATGATTTAACTATGATAAAGAAAACTGCATTTTTTGCACAATGAACAAGTAAGAAAGACACTATTAGCTTCTTCCAGCTGTACCATATTTTATTACCTATGATTAGAAAAGAAAAAAAAGACTATGAAGATGCCTCTACAAATAAAAGGTTATGTTTTGAAAGATCCTTATATTGCCCTCAATTTTATAGGTGATGCTTTATATAATTTTCAGGGAATATCTTTTTTGCCCACTTTTCTCAAATTTCCTACATATGTGTAGTGCTAAGAAATTTGTGTATTCTAATATAAAAATGATGATTCTTATAAGATTTTGCTTCTTTTAAAAAAATATATCCCCTCTTCTTCTAAGATACACAATTTAAAATAAAATTCTTCATTTTTATCTGTCCTTATTACTCTCCATTTTTCTTCATAACACTTTTCAAACACATACATACACCTTTATGTGTTTATTGGCTTATTGTCTGTCTGTCTTTTTCTACTAGAATGAAAGTTCCCTAAAGTCAGGGGTTTTGTCCTTTTTTTCCTACTGTGGCCCTACCACGTAGTAGGAATTCAGAAAATATTTAAGTGAATAAAATAATATGAGTCTTTCCTTCTATGTGGTTGATTGGTTATAGAATTAAAAATATGATAAAGTCCCGTATCCTAAGAATGCAAAGAACAACAGTTTTCAGAAGACAAAAGAATATCCAAAAATTGCTCTCCTCAAATTCCTGTATCTGATGAAGGAAAGCTTAAAAGAGGATTGTAAAAATCTCTAGAATTTCTAAGAATTCCAGAAGATTTCAAATTGCTGAATAATTGATGTGTTTTTATTGTCATTTTTGTCTAAGATTTAAAATCTAAAGTTAACTTAAATCTCAACAAGTTGTCAGATGAGTAATCGTTAAATGAAGAATCTGTACACAGGGGCATCAAAAATACATATACTTTCCAAAGATTAGCCTAAAAAGTTTAGTAACTATTGCTCTGGAGAAATGCCATATGTTAAAAAAAAACTTTTTTTTTTTTTAATTTGAAAACCTTCTTTCCTTTGATGGATCTACCTTTGCCGATAATGCCTAAAGACACTATTGCCAACTGTGACAGTTTAGCACTGGAGGAGGGACAGCCTGAGAAGGTGGAAAATTTGGCTTTCTACTGTTTTAACAGAGGGAAAGAAGCAATTGCCAGCAGCAGCTTTTAGTTACGTACAGATTGGCCTTTTATTTTGCTTCAGTCCTTTCCGTTCAAGTGCCGGAGAAGGGGAGGTATTACCTCTTCTGCCTACATTGGAGGTCTGCTTCCACTTAGCTGCCGAAGCAAGACTTGCCTTCTTCCTAGAGCTGCTACCCCTGAAAATCCACTGTGAGAGGACGAAAGTGTCTCCAAATGCCAGCCGTAGCATTTCTGAAGTGGGCCTGTTGGAAGCCTGCTGCAGTAGCGCTTGGCACTGCCTGGGGCAGTTCCCCGGGGTTCTTTCCGGTCCTCCTCTTGTAGCAGTGAGAGAGAGCCAGGTGAGGGGCTGGCCCTCTCTCCTAGTAGTAGAGGAGGGCTGGGAGCAGAGGTGCAGTACAGCTGGGTTAGTGATGAGAGATGGTCAGAGCTGGGGAAGGAGAGCAGTTTTCCTGTTCCTCCAGTGTCTGCACCCACTGGACAGCATCACTCAGGCCTCCAGGGAGGATGTGGCAGGGTGAGAGCAAACCAAACACTAGGAGGGGGTGTCTATGTAAGGGCACATGGAGAGGGCCTCCAGGGGAAGCCAAAGCAGGTGTGCGGCAGAGGGGACCAGTGCCTTGGCATTGGTCAGAGATAAATGGCATCATTTCTTTCACGACGGATAAAGCATAGTCACTCACAGAAACTCGCCCTCCCTGCATAAAAGAGACTTCAGAAATAATTAAGAGTCACGAATGTAAGAAAATCCAAATGGCTACGGATCCTGTAGGAAAATGTCTTGTTCCTTAAGCCACCTTAGCCTCAGGATCCATCTTGTTCCCTCCTTCCTTCGAGTAGGACACACCTGACCTCCAGCTTAGCCACTCACCTTCTGGCTGTGCGTCCAGACTCAAAGCAATGGCCCTGCAGACTAGGCCGCCTCCTACTTCCTCATTTGTGCAATCTGGTACCTAACTATGTCGATCTCTCTGAGTTAGCTGCTTTGTGAAAGTCGGTCCTTCTGAGAAATGGGTTCATTCAACTTGAAGGGAAAAATACTTGGACAATTTCCTTTCGGTTCTCAGCAGATATTCTTGTGTGCTCTCCTGATGCAGTGAATTGACCAAGTGCTTCTAATTAGTCTTTCTCCACACGCAGGTCCAGACCAACGTGAAGTGCGCACAGTTAGCTCCCGTTGGTGACAGAGGAGAGTAGATATTCTGATAAGATTTAGAGCATCTAGGTTACAGTTCTGCTTTCTCTACTACAAGCCCTCCGACCACTACCCAAGTAGCAGACTCACTGAGACCCAGTTATCTCCTTTTAGAAAATTAGGACTCACCTCCCTAGTGTAAAGAAATGGAAAGCACGCATATTGCTAAATGAATATCCTTCAAACATAAAATATGACTTAAAATATTCAAATAACTACAATACAGTAAAATGCAACGAGTCATATTGAAAGTGGATTAAACATCATTATATCATTACTCATCTTCTTTTCAATTATAAAATCAAAGATTATTTATTGCAAAATTAAATAGAAGAATACAGAAGTGAGTAAAATAAAAAGCCACAGTCCACTGCCTAATCCAATTCTCCAGATATATCCATTGGGGTGTATGGATACATCTTGGTGCGTGTCATTCTAGACATTTTTCTATGAATATACAATTATTCAAGTAGGCATGTAAAAAACTTTTTATCAAGCATGAGATCACCATTATAGGTCTTATTCTAGAACTTGCTTTTCTGTTAATTGATATATTGGAGTCTTCTCTTTATTTCTATGTCTGATAAATCTACCTCATTTTTCTAATGTTTTAAGAGTATTCCATCATGTGAATATACATCAGTTTATTCAACAAGTTGATGGACACTTAAATTGTTTTTGATTTTCCTCTATTATATGTTCATTTTAAAAACTTCTCCATGACCAAAAAGAGAAAAAAATACAAAAAACAAGTTCAAGGGAGGCTAAAAAAAAAAAAAAAAGAGAGAGACAGAAAGAGAATAGTTTCAACACATAAAAACAGAGAAAGGGTTTTGTTCCATAAAAAGAAATAGCTCTTATGAGTCAATATGAAAAAATAAAAGCAACCCAATTTAAAAAGAAAGCAAAACAAAGGATATGAAAAAGATAATTCATAGAAGATGTGTGAACACATGAAGATATGTTCAATTTCCTCTTCAAAGAAATAGAAATTAAAACTACAATAACATGTTTTTCTCCTACCAAATTGGGAAAATAATTAAAGAACTAATCATCTTGAATATTGATTAAAATGTGAGGGAGCAGCAAGTTCAAACACTGCTGGTGGACCTGTACTTGTCCCAACCTTTTTGCAGAACAAATTTGCAGTATGAATACAAATTTTTAAAGTAAATATTCTTTAGCTCTGGGCACTGGGCAGAATTCTAAGATGGTCTGCAAGCTTCCTGCCCTCTGTGTACAAGCTGTGCATAATTCCTTCCCTTGAGTGTGAGCAGGACCTATGTATATGATGGGATTTCATTCTCTTGACTAAGTTGCATTATATAGTAAAGGTGAAGAGATTTTGCAGATGTAATTCAGCTGCCAAATCAGTTGGGTTTGATTTAATCAAAAGGGACATCATCCTAGGTGGGCCTGACCTAATTAGGTAAAAGCCCTTAAAGGAGAGATTGGGGTCTTCCTAAAGAGAGAGATTCTCTTGCTGGCCTTGAAGAAGTGAACTGCCATGTTGTGAGGGGGCCACATGGCAAGGACCTGCAGGTGACCTCTGGGAGCTGAGAGCGGGCCCCCAATGGGTAGCCAGCAAGAAAACAGGGACCTCGGTTCTACCACCACAAGGAACTGAATTCTTCCACCAACCATGTAAGTTTGGAAGAGTATCCTGAGCTCCAGAAAGGACGCAGCCCAGCCAACACCTAGATTGCAGCGTTGGGAGATCCTGAGCAAGGATCCAGCCAAGACTCCTGACCCACAAAAACTGTGAAATCTTGAATGATATTGTTTAAAGCCACTAAGTTTGTGATCATCTGTTACATAGCAATAGGTGACTAGTACGCCCAGAAATCATGCTTCTAGAAATATATTCGACAAAAATACTCTGACAAGTCTACAGTGTTGCATGTACAGTTATGTTCCTTCAAGAATTAGTTAAAATAATGTAATCTTTCAGTGATAATTTGGAAGGATTTTCCAGCTCTTTATGTCATCAGGCCCACCTCAATTAATTAATTTTTCCATTCTCAAAAGAAACTCAATATGGCAGGCACAGCACTCTCTGAAACTAAGATGCTTTTGTGTGTGTGTATGCATGATGCATATTTTAATGGAATTGTTTAACTAAGAGAGAACATTAAGTCAAAAGTAAAGCTTTCTAATGCAACTAAAGTAACTGCAGGATTTGGTTGTGGCTGAAAGCCCAAAATTTGTTTCCTAAAAAAGAAGGAGTTCCTGTTGCCTCTCCAAAAACGCTAGGGGGTTCATTGTTATTTCAAACAGTATTTTTCGGGAGCACTGAATCCTTGGCTATTTAAAAGGAAACAAAGCCAGGGGTTAATGTTTTCAAATGCTGTTGCCTAGAATTATTCTTTCTTCTGGAGAAGTAAATCCAAGGTGGCAGCTGCCAAGACTGAATATATTTTTGGGGGGTATTCTTAAAGCTGAATGTATAAATTATTGCTCTAGTAATCTGCAGTTTAATGAACTCCACTGATATATGGTTTATGCAAGTGATTCTTCCATCCATTAAAAACCCTTTATAGCTTTGACCTATTCCTAAAATCTTATCCTTTGGTTTGTGATTTAAATATTTTCAAAAAGCCACCTAATTGTAAAATGAATGCAGTATGTGATTCCTCTCTTGATCTGCCTATTAAAATTTAGTATCATTTTTTTTTCTTTTCATTGTTTCTGAAAGAGACTTTTTTAGTAGAAGATTAACAAACATTTGGTGAATAAGTTAATTAGAGGAAACAAATCACTACTAGTTCAAAATACAAACTTTTTACAGGTTAATTTTGTTTTTGATCTCTTGAAATGAAACTATTAATACTATTATAACAGTTTGTCTGAATTCAATTTACCTATAAAAACTTGAAATCTATTTAAGTCTTTCTGCTTCTGACTCACCTGTTCTCAGAACATCATAGGTATTAATTCATTCAATTCTGCCATGGGTGAAGTACTCATATTGTCTCCATTATACAAATGAGAAAACAGAAGTACGGAGTGATTAGTCAGCTTGCCTGACAGGCTAGGTAGGTAGAGGTGGAGCGAGGAATTGAACCCCAGCAGCCTGGTTCCAGGATCTGCCTTCCTAAGGACTAGTCGTTCTGCCTGTAGACATTAGAGCTTAGATATCCTAGATATCCATATACCATGACTTCTTGGAAAGCGTCGTGACAATTAAAGCTGTTATACAATTTTAAATTAAGTTAGTAATGATTACTTTTTAATGTGGGAAAAATGTATAAATGTTGAGGGGTGAGAAGAAAAGTTGTAGAAAGAGATTAAGGAGATATAGACAATGATAAGAAAGTATTTGAAAGCTTGGAATTGATAAATTCCGAGGGAGAATCATAAATGTGATTCCACATTAAAAGCAATAATTTTGAAAAGAAATTGTACAATATTCTTCCCCAGTTGGGCTCTAAGAGCTTAGCTCGTGTTCTTGGTTCTCTTTTACCCTCCTTTGCAGGGTAGCCTCTGTCTTTTTTTTTTTTTTTTGAGGAAGATTAGCCCTGAGCTAATATCCCTTGCCAATCCTTCTCTTTTTTTGCTTGAGGAAGATTAGCTCTGAGCTAACATCTGTGCCAGTCTTCCTCTATTTTGTATGTGGGTCACCTCCATAGCATGGCTTGATGAGTGGTGTAGGTCTGTGCCCGGGATCCGAACCCATGAACCTGGGCCTCCGAAGCGGGGTGCCCAGAACTTTAACCACTACACCACGGGGCCAGCCCCCAGAGAAGCTTCTATCTTATGGTCCCTTTGGGCCACAGCTTCTGTAGAGAAGGAGACACCTCTTTGAAAGGGCTCCCGGATCAAGCAGATCAGCCCTGGACCTTAGGGGGGTCACAAGGAGACCACTTCTGCACTCGTATAAACTGTGATCATCTCCACATCATCTCCAGAATGACAGAGGTAGACGGGCCTCTTAAAACGCAGACACTTGTTATAATTATTAATATTATCATTTGGAGTTATAACTTTTTCATAGAACTTATGTGCTAGGCATTGTAGCAAGTGCTTTCAAACATTATCTCATTTAGTTCTCACAACCTTCCCTCCCCAGTTGACTGGGGTTGGCAGACAGCTAATTTCCAAGTGCTGTCAGATGTTTCCGTTATCTTTGGGGCTCAGATATCCTGGTAGTGACATAAAATCTGAATGTCACTCTTTGTTCCTTAACTATATCTACTATTTCCCTCCCGGGGTCTCATCCACACGTCGAAAAAAAGAGATGGACTTCCCACATAGTGATGTATGCTTTTGATTTTTTTTTTCTGCTGAGGAAGATTTGTCCTGAGCTAACATCCATTTCCAATCTTCCTCTTTTTTTTTGCTTGAGGAAGATTAGCCCTGAGCTAACATCTGTGCCAATCTTCCTCTACTTTATATGTGGGTCCCCACCACAGCATGGCTGAAGTGGTGTAGGTCCACGCCTGGGGTCTGAACCTGTGAACTCCATGCTGACATGGAGCACGCTGAACTTCACCACTAGGCCATGGGGGCGGCCTCTATGCTTTTGATTTTTGATTTTCTTGAATCATTTTTTAAAAAATTCTGTAGCAGTAAGTCAATGCTGGATTTTCCTTTTGCATGTGTGCCCTGCTCATCTTTCCCTCGTGTGTGATTTGACTGTCACCAGGACACAGAAACTCCTAACTTCTCTGCTCCTACAGCTGCTCTGCCTCTTTCCAAAAGGGCTCGATTAGAGAGCTGTTTCTTTTTCCTTTTGAAAACACAGCTCTGAAATGCAGCCTCGCTTGACAGAGAACATTGCTTTGCAGCTATTATATGTGTAATCAGCAAGGATACACACGCCCAGCTATTTCCTGAAGAACCCGTTGCCAGGTCAGTTCACAATCACTCCTTTTCTTTGGCATTCCCTTGTCTATTTGGAGTCTTACCACTGCTCAGAGAATTTTTCATCCATCAAGTACTTTCCGTTTGAAAATGATGCATAAACGGCCTCTTTTCCTGTTTAGCCTGTATGCAATATGGAGTCCAAGCTGAAACCAGACTCTCTTAGGCAGAATCGCTCACACGATGGCACATGCTTCAGGTGACTTACAGCCCCTCACCAGGGAATGCAGTCTATTAGGAGCTTGTCTTTCTTCCCTGTCCTCCAAGAGGCTAGAACCCATTTTATCAGCAAGAGAAATATATTTGAATTAATGAACTAATGGATCATTCCAATCATTTAATACATGCTCTGCAGCATAAGGACACGTTTTCTCTCTTGTTATGCCTTAAGAGTGAGTTTTTTAGTCACCGTGAGTCTCTTACTGTACTGTCATTCTTAAGGCTAAGTCTATATGAACTGAATCAATATTATTTGCTATGTCTCTTGCCTTATAATTTCAATTCCTTCTTAATTCTTTCTAAAAGTCAGGTAGTTAATGTAATTTGGGGGAGCTAAGGAAATCTAAGGATAAATGTGAGCTTGTGTATTGTTATATTCATGGAAATAAATAGCAAAATGGAAAAAAATGGGTCTACAAACTACAAGAAATGTGTAAATAATCTAAGAAACCAGTGATTTTTCCTACATGCTGCTACCCAGTGACCTCCTTCTAAGGCAGGTTCTTGATTCATGAAAAGACAACCAGTTCACTTTTTACTAGGGAAGGATACATCTAAAATATAATAAAGAGATGTCCAGAATACAAACCACTCAGCACAACCAACCATCCTCTCTCCTCTGTGTGCCGTCAGTTTCATCAAGGTCAAAGCTGGCTAGGTCTTGAGTGCACGGGGAGATGCCATTTTGGTGAAAAGTCCTTCGGTCCATGCTGGACTGTAGCTCCCTTATACTGTCCTTTCAGACTTTGGAATATCTCTCTGATATTGGATTGCTTACAGTGGAAACAGAGAGAAAGATTCTAATCATGCAAAATAAAGATTTCTATTTGTGAGCTCAACTATTGGAGCTGTCATCTTTCATCAGCAGAAAAATGGGGGAAATCAATACTTTGTTTTGTTTTAACCACCCAGAGAAGGAAGAGAGTGGTGTGTGGGAAATCAATATATCTTACTTACTCCGGCAGCCTCTCCCTCAGGAGTGTGTAAATGATCAGGGGCAGGCAAATTACTTTTCCATCGTGTTTGGCACAAAACTACCCTGGTGAGTGAGGAGAAAGGGAATAGTTTGATAAGATTTGGAAAATACCATCTGTTTTTCTTAGCATTTCTGGATGAATTTATCAGGCATCCTGTAATTTACACTTTCTGTTGAAAACTATAATTGAATACCCTGCACGGACATGAAGCCTTTGGGTATTAGTCAGAAGCTGTGTGAGGACTGTGCCATTGAAGGAGGCTATGTTTACAGTCAAGGATAGAATCTGAAATGTTTAATTGTTTCCTCCCTGGAAAAAATGGCTCTCTCTGCCTATATAGAGTGCTTCCTGGCTCTATGAACTTGGAACTAAACGTTTACGTTTAGACACTTCCAGTTCTAGGATTCTGTAACTCTAAATTATTCTTCTTATTCTTACAAGTTCAGTTTGGCTACTATGTATATGGTGCTTACTAGTGCTCACCCAGGCACTATGCAAGGGGTGAGGGATATACAAATAACTAAGACATCTTTTTCTGAGAAAAATAAACCAGGATATCAAGGGTGAAGAACAAATACAGGTAACCACTGTTAATAGCTTACACTCATTGAGGACTTACTGTTGTAAGCTTTAGATGTATTGGTTTATTTAATCCTCCTCTCTATGAGATAGATTCTACAATTATGTCCATTTTACAAATGAGGATACTGACCCTGCTGGCAATCAAAGGAGCCAGGATTTGAGCCCATGTGCACTGGCTACAGCATCCCTGTTCAGGGACCCTATGCTATGATACAACACGATGAATGCAGTGGTTAAACATGTAACCACTGGTACCATGGAGCACAGAGAAGGGACCTCTGGCCTAGCCCATGGCAGGTTTGGGGAAATGGGACTCAAGGTGTAGTCCCTGGCTGTCCTTCTGTCTTTTCAAGGAGGAGATGTCTTGAACAGAGATTTAAAGGATGAGAAAGTGGTTGCTGGTTGAAGGAAGAGACCAGAGGAGCTTATCAAGGCGACGGCACAGCTCAGCAAAGGCCCTAAGTTGAGAAGTGGTACTTGGGGCTGAGGGAGGGGTAGTGAGAGGTGGAAGAAGAGCATCTATTCCTGGGACCTGAGTGATGAGACTCAATCCGGGCCAATTAGGGTGGCGATAGAGATGTTTAGCGTGGAGTATCTGAGAGGAGACCTCATAGATGAACATATCACCCTGCCTTTCTGTAGTCCAAGTCCTTCATGCCCCACGCATTCAGAAATATTCATACTTTGACTTGAGAGTAAAGCCATTCAGAGCCCCGGATGACTGAGTAACAGCAGGAAGGGGCAAGACATGGAGTTAAGTGTATGGACAGGTCTACCATCACGAGGGTTTTGTCTTTGTGATCAGGAACTTGAAATTTCCCCTATTATTGATGGGTTTAGAAAAATTAATGCGGCAGCTGTATGGAGCTAGAGTTTGTTAGGGACACAATTCTAAATTTCACATTTATGACATTGGCTATCTTCCTGAATGATGTATGGATATTTGATCCTTTCGATTCTCTGAATGAAGAGTGACAGAGATGGAACAGATTGTTTTCATCAACATTTACAAAGTTTCTCTCTGCCAAGCCATTGGACCAAAATATTCAATAGAATAAATTGGACCACTTGGGAGTTTCCTTACTCTGATTTCATCTTTCTGCCCTTAGAGAGAAATGGTTCTGGCATCAGAATATGAAGGAGAAATAAGAGAGAGAGGCAAAGGAGCTGTGAAATCCATATAGTAAATAACCATCTGTTAAGAATTTATCTGACAAACATTTATAGAGGGCCTAGGCGTGTTCGGTTCATTTGAACGTGCAGCACTAAGAAGTGTTTGTCTTCATAAGTGTGTACAT
The DNA here is from genome assembly GCF_020826845.1 of Diceros bicornis minor. NCBI lineage: Eukaryota > Metazoa > Chordata > Mammalia > Perissodactyla > Rhinocerotidae > Diceros > Diceros bicornis. The sequence goes on along the minus strand of NC_080759.1, from coordinate 48,937,440 downwards.
TCAATAGTTGACTATAATTGATAGGTCAGCCTAAACATGAAAAAATCAAATTCCAATAACTTTTTAAAATAAACATCCTGTTACCCATCTTGTTAACTATCCTATCTTTCCACAGGATTTGGAATCTGTCTAGATAATCTTAGATCTGCTTGCCATGTGACCTTACCTGAATGCTAACTACATTAGCATGCTCTGATGGAAAGGAAAGAAGGGAGAAGTTTGAGGTGGAATATCTGGTTCAAATTCAGGTTCAAGACAAAGTTCTGGTTCAAATCAGGTGCTTTTCTATAAAAAGAGACATTAAACTGGATGATCTTTTTAATCCTTTTTGAATATGAACGTGCTAAGAGTATAATACCTCATTTTTTTCCCACATTCTCTCACTTGCTACATATTTGTGCTTTCAGGTCATTCTGGCTGAAACCAGCAACAAACAGCCCCCACCACTTACAACAATTTCCCATTACATTAACTTACACAGAATTTTTAGTTGAGTTCTATTTGGAGTAGGCGCTGGAAATAGTTGTTTTTTTCTCACAAATACGCTAGCTAAACTGCTTGATCATAACAGATTCAGACAAGCCTCAAAAAGCGGATACTACTCCCTAAATAATACTCATCAACTTCTTGACTAATGTGTTGCTTTATTGTTTACAATGAAACTAGGGTACTAGTCCACGGTTGTGATGATAAGACCAGTGTATTTCCTAATGTTAGACACAAGTCAAAAATCCATTGTTCTCACTTCCTTTGCAGAGTTTAGTTGACCTCATCCAAATTAGTAAAACACTTAGCTTGAAAATTTGCTCTGGTAATTTTGATAGAAAATAGAAACAAAATGACTATCAAAGACCTTGGTTTATTTTTCATCGATGCTTAATTCTATGTATTTTATTTTATTTTAAATTTTTTGTTTATTGCAGTAACATTGGTTTATAACATTGTAAAAATTTCAGGGGTACATCATTATACTTCTATTTCTGCATAGATTACATCGTGTTCACCACCCAAATACTAATTACAACCCGTCACCACACACATGTGCCAAATTATCCCTTTCGCCCTCCTCCCTCCCCCCTTCCCCTCTGGTAACCACCAATCCAATCTCTATGTGTTTGTTGTTTGTTGTTATTATCTACTACTTAATGAGGGAAATCATATGGTATTTGACCTTCTCCCTCTGGCTTATTTCGCTTTGCATAATACCCTCAATGTCCATCCATGTTGTCACAAATGGCTGGATTTCATCGTTTCTTGTGGCTGAGTAGTATTCCATTGTGTATATATACCACATCTTGAAAACAACAATGCGTAAAGATACATGCACCCCTGTGTTCATTGCAGCATTATTCACAATAGCCAAGACTTGGAAGCAACCTAAGTGCCCATCAAGGGACGAGTGGATAAAGAATTCTATGTATTTTAGATGTAATTGAATAAAATTTTACACCATGTATTATGCATTTTTTATTTCCAAAGAAATATCCATTTAAAATTTTTTAAATGTGTAAAATATAATACAAGAGTTCAAAAAAAGAAAGTGATTTTCCTGTAATTTTACATTTTAAAGATTGCCACTGTTTTAATGTGAGTAAGAGCTTTTTCTACATATGTGCGTATTGATATAAATTTATGTAAATATATATTTATAAACATTTATAATGAAAGAACTCTCTTACTTCAACTCTGCGGTACTTTACCAGATTATAGATGGGTTGAGAACCCAAAGATTATATACATACTTTGTCCTGATGGGAGTTCTGTATAATAGTACAGGTAGTGAACCATTTCTTTCCCACCTTAAGTTATACATTTTCTTATTTCCTCTAAAATAAAAATGATCCTAGGAAACATGATACATTTAAGATAAGGGTTATCACAAATTTGAGCTATTAAATTTGTGTCACTCAGAGCTAAATTAAAATCATTGTTGAGAAATATTATTTCTATTTTTTTAAGGTAAACAGCTTAGTATGTAGCTGTTTTGTAATTAGCATAGAGTGGAGGGAAGAGACTGACATTTATGAAACATTTACAGTATGCCAGGCTTGTGATAGGGAATTTAAACCTGCCATTTTACTTAATCCTTGCAATAATAAGGAGAATTTGGTATTATCCATTTGACAGCTAAGGGAACGGAGATTCAGAGATTTTCAGTAGTTTGCCCATGGTCACGCTGCTAAAAGTTATAAAGTTACAATTTAAACCCAAGGTTGTCTGATTCCAAAGTCTATGATTGCTTTAAAAAAAATAAATAAGGGAATAGCTTTGTTTTCCTAACTACCAAAGTAATGTTCACTTATAGTTTAAAATATTTAGAGAATAAAGAAATGTATAACATAGAAAGATAAAGACATTCATGATTCCACCCCCAGAATAACTACTGGTAATTGTCTGGCATGTATTTTCTCAACTTGTGTTCTATGCATATGCTAAGATACATATGTATTTTTTATTGCTCTCATTCATTTTATCTCCTTTCCTTCCTTCTTTCTTTCTTTTCTTTCTTTTATTGATGGAATCATGAGATACACACTGTTTATAACTTGTACTTTTTTTCCACTTGGCCGTTTACTTTCATGACTATCAAACTCCTTTTTTTATGGCTATAAACTAAAGCAGCATTATTTATGATAGTTAACCAATTCCTCATAAACGCATATTTGGGGTCATTATAAACAATGTTTCAGTACTTATTTTGTATATTTATTTTTTTGCATGTATGCAAGAATTTTTGTAAGATAAATTACAAAAACTAAAAATTCCTGAAACCAAAAGTCTGCATACATTAAATTATAAAAAATATTGCAACGTTGCCTTCCATAAAGGTTTTACCAGTTTTCACTCCCATGGCATCATGTAAGAGTGCCCCTGCTCCACTGCCCCAGCCATCATCTGTAAGCCCTAACCAAAGGAGAGGGTAGAGGGAATTATTCATCCCTCTCATTTTACTAATCAGAACACCAAGCCTGAGGGGTGATAAAGGTTTGCCCATCATCATACATGTCGTAAGAACTGGATTCAAGCCCAGCTGAGATTATAGTATTACATACATAAAACATAATAATAATGATAACCAACACTTCAGAGTGCCAACCACTGTTCTAAACACTTTTAAAATCATTCAGTCCTCACAACAACCCAGCAAGTTGGGTGCAGTTACTATCCCAAACTAAGGCACCAAGAGGCTAAGTGACTTTTCCCCAAATCAGCATTGTTAGAATTGGGCAGGGTGACCCAAGACTCCATGCTGTTAACCTGCATGCTGTATTTCTATTTTATACTTATTTTCTACAAAGTAAAGTTGTTTCCAAGAGTTATCCCAACCAGGTTCCCGAGCAAGCCCCTTAAGAAGTCATAAGTATAAGAAATCCATGTGTACCATCAAACGTAAAGGAAGGACACGATCCGATCAAGGATTTTTAGTTAAAAAGAACTCCAAGTGTGTGTGTGTGTGTGTGTTTGGAAGAGATTGTGGAGCTTTGGGCAAGCAGAGGAGAATGTGCCGTCAGATCTGACCAATGAATTGTAGCTGGAGTTTCTTGGAAGTGAGAGCAGAGATCACAACCCCTGCTCTTCACAAGCCACTTGAGCCATAAATCTAGCAGGTAGGGAAGGCTTTGAATTGAATATGAGACTAGGGTATAATCTGGACTGGAAAAATCTTCACAACTGAAAGTGACTGAAAAATGAGATATCAATTAGAGTGTTTCTTATGATTCAGTAAAAAGAACACAATTAGTAAGTTACAGGGAAAATCTGTTCCAAGTTTATACCTCAATGAGTTGAGACTCTCCACTCAAATTGGTTGCACATCTCAATGTTTGTTTTCTAGGTGTAGGAACCTATGGGCATACAAGGATCTCATTCCTTCAAAGCTCTCTTAGGGTTAGTGGGCCCCTGAGAGCTTAAATAGACATTATCTGTCTACCTTCTCTAGGGGGGCATCATACTTGTCCTGTTATGTTAAGCACAATGCACATCCTTCTGAACCTCACTTCCATCTACCCTCTTCATCTCCATAGCCAGGCTCACAGCACTTCTGGGATCCTCTTCCTCTCCCTGAACATCCCTAGGAAACTCAGTGGCCCCCTCCAGTGCTCTGCCACCTCAGGACCATTTTTCTCCAACACTCCATGGTGCCCTGGCATGATGCTCTGCAAACCTCAGCCAGGGAATGATCCACCAGGCTTCACTTGCCATTTGCCACAGAACCTGGTGACAGAGGAAGTGCTTGCCTGACTCCACTCAGTTTCTGCAAATTCTATTCTTTAAAACTTTCCCCTTTCCTCCTCTTTCCTTCCTCCCCTTCTCCTCTTCTCTCATCCTCTCCTAAAAGCAGGCTTAATATGGGCCCAGGTTGAAGAAGATTTTGATGAAACAAATTCACATTCTCTTCTCCAAGCTGTCATTCCACAAGGCTTTGGAAATCTATGGTAACGTGGTTCCAGTGTTGGGTCTTTCTTTGAAATGAAGTCAAAGAATATAAATATTCCATGTGTTATTTAGATTGAATTGAAGCTATAGTAGTTGAGAGTGAGGATAGAGAAGAACCCCTAAACCAGCTATAAAGGCTCTCCCTTGTTCCGCAGGCAGCCCCTGATATAGGTCTGTGGGACCCTAGAGCTCTTAGGAATACAGTTTGAAAACCACTGTTCTAGAAATGAGAAGCTATTCAAGGTGTATTAGCAAGGGAGTAAGTTGGTAAAAGTAATGAATGTTTTCTTGTGGTCCTAGGCAAAGTGAGAAACCAACATGATTGGATTGGGTCAGAAAACATATTTGAACTTAATTTAATTATGCAGAAATAGATGACTTCCTTTCTCCTCCAATAAAGTTCTGAATCTTTTTAACTACTAGCAGATATATGCAAAGATGCTTTGCAAAGGGTGATTTTCAGTATATAACATACAGTTTCTGATATATATGTGTGTGCGTGTGTATAATTACTTGATGCATATGTTTGAAATGTTTCTGTTTCAAGGATCAACAGCCATAAATTGAGGAAATAGAAACAGACAAGTTAAACAATGTTTCCGAGCTGGCACACTGGCTCAAGAAAATGTAGTATTCATCAATATGGCAGCTTGGATTTCTTTCCAAGTTTATGGCTTCGTATTCCAGTCTTATTCTATTTCTTTTTTCACATTAAAATTCTACAACACTCCAAGAGAACCATAGCAAATTTCAACCTTACAGCTATTAGAGAATGGAAAAAATGGAGGGAAATATATATACATAAAACTTATTTAAGATGTGTCAAACACTCAAACAATTCATCATATGAGAAATAACCATAAATAACACATCATCATTGAGAGCAAAGATCAAGAATTATTCTACACTAAACCATTCAGCCAATATTTTGGTCAGGAAAGGCATTCATTTTGGAATTCACGGGATGAAAGAAGGGTTTTCAAGAGAAAGGCAGGGTTTTGTAGCTTAAGCCCTTCTGTGGTGGTTAGCTCCAAGGGATCTGAAAACTGTAGAATTCTCTGAGGGCATTTATTCTTAAGTGCTGTGTTTACACAGGGCAAGCAATATGTGTCCATTAATTTCATCTGCAAAGAGATGCTTTGCTGGGACTTATCTAAAGTACACATTTGTACTACTTTGTCTTCAGTAACTTCCCACCGTGAATTCATAAGGGAGCAAGCTACCTTGGCCAAGTGTTAGTTTTTTGTTTATCTTTCCCTTTCTTTCTTTTTCGAAGAGCCAAATTATTTTAATTCTTTAGCGAGATTTAAGTCATTTTCCTCTACCTCTTTGGTCAAAGCCAAAATAGAACCATTTTTCAGATTTTACTGTTTTTTTCAATTTTAAATTATCTAGGGTATTATTTTATAGACTCATCCTTACTATACTTATAGGTATACAGTGGATTACCAGAAATTTAGTGTAATGAAGTATTATTTTATGGTTGTGAACTGGAATGTGATTAATATACAATTTGGTCTGGAAAAATTTAGACTAGCATGGCTTAATAAATATTTCCATATATAATGTCTGTTTTTTTATATACTGGAGTTTAAAAAGAAAAAAAGAACATACGTTGGATCCTTTCCCTCCTCTTCCTCATCTATGTCATTTAAAGTTTGGTTTTCAGAGCCAGTTATCATGATCAGGTGCTAGACAGAGTTCGAAGAAGGCAATTGTCTATGCCCCAGTGTTGAGTAGATGGTGCAGTGACTCAAGGAGGTGACGGATGAAGTCTCTGAAGGTGTCCAGTCTTTCCACCAGGCCTGGAATCAAGAGAAAAGATGCGTGAGCAATTACTGAGCCTAGGCTGTACCAGGAGCTTCTTATCCTTCCTTCGTTCCATCCTCCTAGTGACACAGGAGATGAGCATTGGTACCCCAATTCAGAGATCCTCAGCCTGGGGTGATTTCCCCCCAGAGGAGGTTGAGTAATGTCTGGAAACATGTTTGGTTATCACAAATGCAAGTGTGCTATTGGTATCTAGCAGGTCGAGTCCAGGGATGCTGCTTAGATTTTCGCACCCAAAATGTCAACAGTGCCAGGCTGAGAAACCCTATGCCGTTTTACAGACAAAGAACATGAGGCTCTAAAAGGACCGTAGCTTGTGAGTGTCAGAGTTAGAATCACACTCAGGCCTGACTCCTAAGTTGAGGCTCTTGATCACTAAAACTCCTTCCTTCTCAGGTAGAGAAAAATGAAATCAGAACATGTAGATCAACATCCAATTACAGACAGTTATGAATATTAGGAGACTGTATCTTATAGGGAGTATAGAGCCAAGGAAGATTTATATGCAGAAATATTAAATAAAAAGCAAATACTTCTAGAAAATCAAAGCTCAACTAGAATGACTTTGAGAAAATACACCAGCACACATAAATTTCTATTTTCAATCCATTTACTGGTCATGAAATTTCCTTCCTAATGCTCTCCTGTTTACACAGACACGTATTCTCCTGCTTAACAACCTAAAGTTGCCAAAATTTATTAAGAGTAGCAAACATTGGCCCAAATCAAATCAGACATTTTATTTTAGGTGTTATTTCTGAAACTTTTCATTTTTAGTTTAGAAATATCAAGAAATGTCCTCTGGCCATCCTTGTTGCTTCATTTTCTTCTTGTCATCTCTTATTAAAGAAGTCTAATGTGGCCAGGTTACCAATGAGGTATTCTGATGGAGCCTTGCGCATAATATTGAGATATCCTAATTTTAATAATAATATTTCCCTCTTTGGGATGTTGGGTTTATTTTACTTTCTGATGAGTTCATTCATCAGTCCTTGGAGCCTATCTTCGAAAACTGTTTCTTCTGACCTCCATTGTCTTCATCATTTATTCTTCAGCATATTAACTTCCCTTAACCTGGCTTATAAGTTTTCCATTTCTGTAGTCATTATCAACAAATCTAGGCATTCTTTAGCCAGTTAAATACTTAGGGGTAGTGTGGTTCTTACCATTGGATTGCTCTTGGAAATTACTGGACTCTGGGCCCAAATGGCTCATGGAATGTTAACACTGACAGAAGCCTTAGAAATTGTCTAGTCCAGTCTCCTATTTGTATAGTTAGAAAAGATAAGGTCCAATAAGATTTCGTGACTTGGCCAAGGTCAAACAGCCAGTTAGCAGTCATGAAGGGACCACAGTCTTTACCTGCTGATTCTCATTTCCAGGCTTTCTGCACTATACATTTTGACAAAGTTCATTCCAGTAATAGAGCTCATTAGAATGTGGTTCAAGATAATATTTGTTATGTGGTAGTGAATTCCACGTTACAGAACATATCGTAGATTCCAGAGTGGTATGTTTCTGCTCACTGTGTGTTCTTTAACGTTGCATATTTCTGTGGCTTAACTGGTGTTGCCAAGATAATTCCTGGTTTTTTAGGCCTGAGTATGACAACAGTAGTATCAATACCTAGCCATTGCTCAAACACTTGAGCAGGGAATGCCGTTGCCGTTACAGCCTTCTTATAAATCAGGCACAGGCACAGGCTCCCACAGATGGCTGCCTCACAGGCCACATATGCAAGAATTTTACCAGAATGATTGACATTTGCTTTGTCCATATTTCTGTTGTCTTTTAAAAGAATAACTGTCACTCAAATTAGAAGGCACAAAGCAAATCCTTGTATTTTCCCGACAAACAAAGCCTTCTGTTGCTCAGCCATCGGCAAATGTGAAGGCAAGAGGCATCTCTGTGTACAGGGTGTTGGGGCACAGGTTAGTGACAGTCACATGGACACCCAGACAAAGCACATCTGCACAGACTCCCTGGGAAAATGCACAGCACTTGGTGATTCTCAGAGCATTTGATCATGGAGGGCTGGGTGGGAGTAAGCTTCATCCCCTACACCTTCCAACCTCTTGTTTTAAGACTAAGCAGAGGTAGGAGCACAGACTTTTCTAGAACATAGCAGCAGGGCTATGAACAGAAGAGAAAGAGCTGGTAACTGTTAACCGGGAGTGTGGGCCTGTTAATCTTGTCAGCCCTGCTGGTGTTCTCAAATGGTGGATTGTTGACCACAGAAAATCAGCTGCCCCCTGCAAGAATTGTCCTCTGCAATTTTGCACATTGTTGGTGGTCCCAGTTCTGGAGACTGTGGCACATGCTCAGCCTGTCATATCCACTGTATTCCAACTCCCTTTGTGTAAAGAGCCAGATTGCATTCCACCTTCTACAAACACAAATTGATAATATGTGATCAGCCAGACTTCATTTAATTATTAATTAAACAGTGTTTATGGAGTATCTAGTATGGGCCAGGGATAGTTATTGGCATAATATATCATGACAAACTAAACTTATGGATAGAGTTAACACTGACTCTCTTTGGGAATGGAAGGAAGAGAATGGAGAGATAATGTTTATAGAACATCTACAAAACCCAGGAACTTTATATATATTACCGTACTGAGTCCTCACAAGACTCCTATTAGCTTGTTATTATTGTTACCAATTTACAAATTAAGACATTGACTCAAACATATTATATTGCATGCCCGGATATTGCATGCCCGGGTCTCACAGCTAGTGAGTGGAGAGCCAGGAGGGGAGCCGGGTGTTACTCTTTTCTGTACTTGAAGTTTCTTCAATGGAGGAGAATGCTGAAATGGGCCACCCTGCCACACTGAACAGGGATGTGCCTCTCAAGCAGCTGGATGGGATGGAAATGGGTAATGGGTCCTGGGAAGGTGAGACCCTGAGTTGGAGCAGAAGGTGGAGAGTGCTGACCTGCAGCAGAAAGGAACCTCAGCTCTGTCCAAGTCCACCTGGTGAGAAGCCATGTGCTTGTCAACCTGGTAGAAAGAGAATCTGCCCCCACACTTTGTTTTATGCCACATCCAAAATGTGAGGCTGACTTGGCTGTTCATTCCCATCTAAGAAAGCCCCTGGGGGACTCAAACATTTTCTTGTGTGCGCATACCAGTGTGTGTTGGGAGCATGATCTTCTCTGTGGGTGTATGTACACTCTGCACAGAGGTATCTAGGGTGACTGTAATCCCCACACGTTATATACAGCAAAAAGTTCAAACAGTGACCTGTTCTACTAAGATTTCCCAAAGGCACTGCCGGGTGGCAGATCATCCACTCTAAATTAGATCTCATTTTATCTGCTCTCTTGTAGCAGTACCAATAAGTAGTAAAAACCCAAGAGTGGGAAGCCAGAAAGAGAAGCCATAAAAGGACTGAGAAAATCCCTAATAATTAAGGATTTCCAGTGTTGGTCTTTTCCACTTGGAGTACGTGCTTTCCGGTCATCATTTTATTTTTAAGAGCCCATTTTTATTTAAGAAGAAAGAGTGTGGATGTCTTTTCTTTTACCAGAGAGTACAGAAATCTGTTCACATAAATCAAGGCAGAAACTTGATGGGTATCAGGCTAGTTTGATCCACACGGACCAGATTGTTTAAATATCTACCTGGGAACCTTCTAGAATGGTGGATGTGACCTCACTTTGATGACAAAATTCTCTTTACTGTTTACCGCCTTTCTGTATTGTTGTTGCTGTCTCTGGAAGCCCCGTCGCTGATCTTCCAAGGCTAGAGTTAGGGAGGGTGCCCCATCACTGCTACTCTACTGACTAGAGTGAGGGGTGGGTGTTGAGGACAAAGAAGTGCTGAGAATGCGTGAAAATACAGGATTAGCTCTCACATCTCCCAGAGTGGAGAAGAAAATCTTGGCAGAAATAATTTAATACAATGTCAGAAAGCAAGTAGAGAAACTTAATGGGAGAAGCCAAAAAAAGTAATTCAGATTTCTGTTAATGCAGAAATGTAGCCAAGATGCATTGTTTAGGTTTCAGTAGAACCGAATCAGTAGATTGGGCAGAATCAGTAGATTTTGATTTCTATCAAAATCAGACTTAAGAAAATATTATATTATCTAAGACTTTTTTCCACTATCAAAAATAGAAATCCAACTTAAACTAGCCTTAAGGTAAAATGGAATCTACTGGTTGGTGCAACTAAAAAGTTCTGGTGTTGTCTTGCTTTAGGCTAGCTAAATTCTGGTGTTCTATGAATGGTCTGAGAACTGACTCTTCTTCCAAGACTCAGCTCTGATTTCTGTCTTGTTGCTTTTATTCACTGATGGATTCTGTTTCCATGAGAAACTTAAATGGTCCCAATAACTCAAAATTTCATTAGGAGAGAAACCATCTCTGGCTCCAAGCATCGATTCTAGTCCCCAAAAGTCTCTAATAGGTGAGCAGGCATCATTTGTCCAGCTTCTGTAGCAAGGTGGAACCCCCTGACTGATAGCTTCGTAGTAATCCCATGAGGTGAGAGAGGGCTGAGTCCCAAAGGAAAGGCTCCAAGGAGGGCAAATAGGAACCACAGCTCTCCACTACAGGCCTGTGGGAGATCCTGGTCTCACAGGGGAGAAATGGCTTAGAAAGCAAATGAGTGCTTACCTGGATATAGGAAGAGGGCATTCGTTGGAGTGTAGCCTCTCAGAGAACCAAAGGAAGAAAGATTTGAATTGGGATTAGATTTATCAGGGGATCGAGCCAAGATGTTTCTACAACTTAACTCCTACACTGCATAAAGCTGAACACCCCATCAGCACTTCACAAATCTGTGGAGGAAACTGAGAATTGATGACAGGCTTCTAACTCTCAAAACATCTTCTCTCCTAATCCCTCACATCCTCACTCAGCATTTTGCTTACTCTGTTCTTGGTCTCTGTGTGTCTCTCTCTCCCCCTCTCTCCTCCCTTTCTCCCTCCTTCTTTCCCCCTCTTCTCTCTCTTTAAAATAGCTCTTTGAGAACAATATACAATAGTACCATTTGGGGAGGACAATTACTTTCAATCCACTTTTACTTAGAGCTGTTGTTACCATAATTGTTGCTGAGTTGAAATACTGACCTTTTGATGTTGAGAAAATTAAAAGCGCCTCAAGGGTCAGAGAAAACAATCTGCTAAATACCAGCTTCAGGGAAAATGCCCACACAAAGTGACTGATCCCTTCCTGACACCACAACATGTAATTCTCTTGTTTTCCCAGAAGAATAGATCTCCTACCCATTCTTATTATCTTCAAAGACACGAACAATGGGACCCCTCAGCCCAGAAGGCCCACAGTGGGCGACCAATTCTTACAAACAAAGAATTGTGCAGATTTTTTTTCCTCTGACAGAATCTACGTGACCAAATTTGTTACTGGAGAAAAGGTCACCCTTTCCCAGAAATGGTGCACAAATAAGACAGCTGTAGATCTTACATTCGATTCTGCAGAGAATGGCCACAATTCCATTTTTTATTTGTCACATGTAGACACAACAATGAGCCATGAAACAGTAATTTTTAGGTGAGTGAAGTTAATAAATGGTGCTGAGACAAGATGCTCCCCTAACCATATCTAGAATTAGTTAAACTACTGACTGCAATATCTAATATATAATATGGCCATCAGAGAAAACCAATGAAACATGTACAGGTTATAAATATATATTTATAGATACACTAATATACACATATGTGCATATATCCATGCACATAGCCACATGTAATCAGAAATTTCCAGATGTCGCGTCAATGAGAAATGGTTCCTATATTTATAACTAATTTTATCTGTCACTAATGCCCATCACTTATATGAAGTGAGCTAAAATGAGCCAATTTTTGTCCATACCTAACCTGAGATTTAGTTAGAAACATTAGAAACACGCATCATGGTAGAAAAATAAATTTGGAATGTGTTGAGGCATAAACATGCGCATACTTTCCACTTTACACATAAATCATGATATTTAAATCTTCCTTAATTTGAAGAGCCTGTAAATTCAAATCTGTACCTTTCAGGATAAAGTTCCAACACCAACTGTGCACTAAGGCTCCACTCTCAGACCTGCACTCACTCCCTTCCGCCCTTCCCAAACACAGGTGATGTGAGTTATTAGCATGCAGCTCTTTGAACTGATGGTGCTGTTTATCCGCTCAGTGACTTTGCTCAGGGCTTTCTCTTTCTGGAAGACCTTGCCCGTCCACTCTGCCCTTCTCCTGAATATCCTGCAAGATTTAACTCAAGCACACCTCCTACAGAAAGCCTTTCTTGATGGTTCCTCAGTCTAAGGAAGATGTTGGCTGGTGTCATAGATAATATCTGTCATGTAGATTGATCACATAGACCAGTCAGTGGTTACTTGTTGTTCAACTGTAGTAGAGCATCTGTGTATCTTCAGTAATTCAGAAGTTGTTTCTCTAAAGTGCACCTCTGTGGTGAGCAGCACAATGTCCCCCAAAATGTCCACAGGCCAATCCCTGGAACCTGTGAATATGTTATATTTCGTGGAGAAAGGGACTTCACAAATGACATTAACGTTGTGGAACTTAACACAGGGAGGTTAACCTGCATAATCCAAGAAGGCTCAACTAATCCGTGGGTCCTTAAAAGTGGAGGAGGGAGACAGAAGAGATGCAACCACAGAAGAAGAAGCAGGAGAGATTTGAAGCATGAAAGGAACTCAACCTGCTATTGCTGGCTTTAAAAATAGAGGAAGGGGGCTACGAGCCAAGGAATGTGAGATCCTCTAGAATCTGGGAACAGCCTCTGACTGACAGCCAGCAAGGCCACAGGGACCCATAACCTACAAAACAAAGTCCTACAACTGCAAAGAACTGAATTCTGCCAATAACCTGAATAAGTAAGGAAGCAGATTTCCCCCTAGAACCTCCAGAAAGGAATGCAGCTCTACCAACACCTTGATCTTAGCCTGGTGAGATCCATGTTGGACTTCTGACCTACCAAACTATAAGATAGTAAACTTGCATTACTTAAGCCCCTAAGTCTGTGGTAATTTATTACAGCTGCAATAGGAAACTAATACACACCCTCTGGCATGGACTTGGACTCAACAGACCTGTGGTTAGTGCCGAACCTCAATGCTTATCATGGTTTAATCTTGGGAGAGCTAAGCCCAAGGGTCCTCATCTGTAAATGGATATAACCCCGCACCTATCTCTTAGGCTTCTGGGTGGATAGCCTGCAAAAATACAGATAAAGCACTCACCATATTCTTGGCCCATGAGAATTTTTTCCTTCTACCCTGTTGTATGTCCATGCTCCTCTGCTTGGAAGGATCTCCCTGCATGATCTCTCTGCATGACTCACTCCCTCACCTCCATCGAGTTTCTGTTCCATGGTAACACTATTTAAAATTTCAACTCTTTCCTTCACCCCCATCTCCATCACTTTCTAGTGCTCTGTCATGTTTTATTTTTTCCCATAGCATTTATCACTAGAGTGACTATGTGTATTAGTTATCTATTGCTGTGTGACAAATTACCCCCAAACTTAGTGACTTACAGCAGTACACATTGAGTTGATCTCAAGTGCTCTCACCACACACAGAAATCATAACTAGGGGAGGTGATGGATATGTTAATTAGCTTAATTGTGGTAAACATTTCACAATGTATAAATATGTCAAAACATCACGTTGTATACCTTAAATATATGCAATTTTTATTTGTCAGTTGTACCTCAATAAAGCTGGGGAAAAAAACAGTACACGTTTATTGTCACACTGTCTCTGTGGGTCAGGAGTCCAGGCACAGGTTAGCTGGGTTCTCAAGCTTCAGGATCTCTCAGGAGGCCACATTCAGAGTGTCAGCTGGGTCACCTAAAAGCTCAGCTGGAGATGTGGCCACTTCCCACCTCACTCAGGTGGTTGTTGGCTGGAGTCAGTTCATTGTGGGTTGTTGGACTGAGGGCTTCAGTTCCTCACTGGCTGTTGGCTGGAGGCCGACCTCAGGTCCATGCCACATGGGCTCCTCATCAAAGCGACAAAGGCTAGAAGGCAAAAGAGGGTGATGAGACAGAAGTCACATGCTTTTATAACCAAATCTTGGAAGTGACATCCCATCACTTTCCCTATATTCTGTTTCTTAAAAGGTGGTCATAGGCCCAGCCCATACTTAAGGGGAGGCCATTACACAAGGGTGTGAGCACTAGGAAGCAGGTCCTCAGGAGCCATGTCTTGTCTTCACATTAGAAGCTTTTATAACTATTGATGGTTTCTGGTTTCTGGTGGGAATCTTGGTTCTGCTTTCACTTCTTGGGGCAAGTATAGCCCAAGTTCAGGTCAGCCAAGAGGCATCAAGAATACCTAAGGCATTTTGAAAAGGGAGGAGGAGGATAGGAATACCCCTGGTTTAAAAGGCTATTTTAAAAGGGAGGTACATTTCACCTCATCTAAAATTTAACGTAGGGGCAGAAGAGCTCAGCCTGGCCTCCCCTTCAGTTTCTCTTGCCTCCCTCACGCTCTTAGTTGACTGCATGGCTTGTGCTTTGATATGGACAGAAGGCAGCATAGTAGAATCGAAAAACCACCAGAAGAAAGGGTTCAAGGTTTTCTGCAGGAAATGAGTAGGTCTAAACATCAGAGAATTCCTCAAGGACTTGGAGATGTGGAAACTAGATCATGATCTGAGAATTAATTGCAAATAATTTGAAGATCATTTCCAGGATCTCTGAGTTGGAGAGTAAATTCTGAACCGAATTTCATACAGAACCCATGCAGCTGCTGAATCTCCCATCTTCAGGTGGAGTTGCCAGGGAACATGGAGAAAAACTTGGAAGAAAGGGGCCATCAGTGGGCATTTGAGCTGAGTTTATCATGTGGTTCTATCTTTATATGTATAGGGATTTTATTAACAGAAATAATGGCATCTACATAAACAGCTTCCATTATGGTTGTGGTATAGTGAATTCAGTACCCCACAATCCTTAAGAAAGCCAACTCCCTGGACCTTTTGTGCTGATTTTTATTCAAAAAGATGTGGCTGACCTTGAAGTCAGGGTATTCTATGAGTTGTCTGCCGGGACAATTGAAAGATTTGCATGGCCCTTTCAGGCTCACGTTGTCCTTCTGGTCAGGCATTTTAGGGAGCTTGTGGGCCTGTGATCTCGTCTGCCTCTGTGGAATCCAGCTACACACACATGGAGCCCAGTGCCATTTTAGGACCAGGCCTGAAAGTCTGTCAAGGCTAGAAGCTCATGCAAGAAACTATGTGAAGAGACACGAAGCAGGGTGAACCTTTAAAGATGAATGGGGGTGCTGGACCCGTGACATAGTGGTCAAGTTTGGTGAGCTCTACTTTGGCAGCCCGGGTTCACGGGTTCAGATCCCAGGCGTGGACCTACACCATTCATCAGCCATGCCGTGGCAGTGACCCACATACAAAATAGAGGAAGATTGGCACAGAGGTTAGGTCAAGGCGAATCTTCCTCAAGTAAATAAATAAATAAATAAATAAATAGGAACAGGGACAGGTGTGGAAGATGGGTATTTTTTCAGAGAGTTAACTAGTTATAAGGGTAATGCTTCACTTTTGCAGAAAGATCAAAAAACAGCAATTTCTTTTAGCGGCTGGGTGATTAGACCAGCAGGAGTTTAGAAAGAATTACAAACTATTTTAAAGGGAAAAATCAGCACCACAGATGGGCTCAGTGATGCAGAAAAAATAGTAGACTAGAAATTAATGTTGTTACTAATTTTCTCTGGCTTGTTAATTTCCCTTATTACAAGGAATAATTTGCTACCTACCAAGAGATGGCTCCAAATAATATTTTGAAATTATTTCATTATTCAGTGCTATTTACCTTGCCAACTGTACAGATCTCAACAGCAAAGAATTAGAATGGCAAAGACAGATTGTTCATATTTGCTAATTGCATCTCTTTAATCTCTATGGAATTTAAATATGATTAAATGAACCCTTCACGTAAAGTAACAAGCAACATGAAGGAAATTAGTATCTCTGTTACTATTCACATTCGTCTAACTTTTCTTTGAATGTTATATTATGAAGTCAATAGACACTCTGCAAAGTAACTGAGCAAAAGTCTTCCATTCAAATCCTTACATGGGTTTTATTCTCTTTTCATAATCAAAATGTCACCATGGAATAAGTAGGGGAACTTTTGGATACTTGGTAAATGTCTACATGTTACTAAAGAGAAACCACTGTAGATGTGAACAGTTGTGGGTGTGATGTGAATCCAGTGTCAGCTGTTTTCAATGGGAATGGGGTGCAAAGAGCTGGGGGTTGACTTAGCTTCAGTCCTATCTAGCTACATGATCAGAAATAAGCCAATTGACCTTTCTGAATTTGGAAAAAAGGTAGTTGAAATATGCAGTTATCTAAGAAGTTGAATTGATCTCTAGAGAAGCAAATTCACAGAGATATTAAATATTTAAAATCTCTGTTCTTTGATATGAAAGTTTACCAAATGAAGTTAGGCTTAGAATGTCCTCTCTGTCTTTCATTCATCAGTTCACAAAATACTTATTAAGTATCTCCCATGGATAGGGTTCTGTGTCCCACACTAATAAATTAGTTTGTTTCTGACAAACCATTACCCATCACATAATGAAAAAGTGTTACCTGAGTTTGATTTTGTATTTATTTATTTTAAAGAATTATTTATTTTAAGGAAACTAAAATAGAATCTCCCATTTATCAAAAATAAGTGAAATTTAGCTTACAAATATATCTGACTATAAAACAGAAAGGTTCAAAAACTGATACAAGATAGTAGTTTCTTATTTTAAGTAAGGTAAATTTCTTACTTTGAGGTTCGTGTGCAGAAACTGGTGGGGTTTCTAAGTTTCAGGTGTTATCTACTCTAGAAGACTCTGTACAGCATCAGACTCTGTAGAAGTGGGATCAGACATGGATAATTTTTCAAGATCCTTGGGTGGTTTTGATATGTAGCCAAGGTGAAGAAGGGTTGCCCTGAACTCTCTCATTCCCAAATGAACTTGCTGTCAGCTAACTGGCTGCTCAGACAAAAGCGTGTAGAGACATGGATACCTGCTAATTCACCAATAATGGGTGAAGATTTCATTGTTTCCTCTCTCATTAATTATTTACATCTTGATACGGAACCTATACAACCAGCAGAGTCCTATTTTCGCTAATTGCAATTTCAGGTAGTTCATTTTTTTAAATCCTTTTACCTCCTTGCAGAGATCATGGGTAAGGAAATATTTTGATGCAAAACATGCCAGCTAAGCAAACAGGAAGCTCAGTATTCATAGTGGCCAGAAGTAAACTTTAAGGACAGTAACCAGATTCCCAGAGTTGGGAAGGGGAAAGGAATCCTCAGGCCTGATCTCCTTATTTTCTAAATCTAAAGCTTTCCTAAAAGATGCCTGGACAGCCTCTGCGTGCACTGTGTGAAGAATGGGAGGGCACGTGTCCCGAGGTGAGCTCACACCAGAGTGTGCGCCCCCTGGAGGGTAAAGAGGTCTTTATCGACTGAACAGAAAATTACCTGTGTCACCCGTTAAATGTCAGGAGACTTTCACTTGAGCAGTCTCCTACACGGGAAATCAGCTTTGCGGGGCTAAGTTTTTGCTTAAGACCACAGAAGAGTGAATTCCCAGCATAAATTCCCCCAGTGTAAAAAAGGACAACGTGGGAAGACCAATTTCCTTCATAATTGTGACATACGACCTAGCTACTGGCCCATGTCACTTAAACTTGTCAGAGTGTAGTACAGAATATTCATTCATTTTCAGCTTGATTTGGGAACTCAACTGGAGGATGTCTTCACACACATGACTGTACTGTAGGGAACAAGACGAAAAAGAAGTCAGGAGAGTTAGGGTTAGTGATGAGATAATAATACAGGTAGGAGTACCAAAGTGTTTGCAAACAGCCATAGGATGGCCAGAGTCGATGAGATGCCAAATGCCAGGATGGCCCTTTTAAATCCATGTGAATCACTCATGGTTCTGAGTTTCAAGCAATACAAATCTACCTGCTAATATAAGCAGAAAGAACTCATTAAGAGACCGTTAAGTAGATCTCTAACTCTCCAGGAGAATCTGAAATAGAGGCCCAGCAGCTCCCCACCAAGGGCGGTGAACCACAGTCATGGCAACATACTGGTCTGGTGAAGGTCCATGCCCACGGACACCTCCCAGGCTGCTTCTAGAATCACTGCTATTATTACCTCTGGAGGTGGAGGATGCTGCTCTTGCTGTCTCTACCGTTTACTGGAATTTACTCCGTGCTCTCCTCATACCTAGCTCCCATTCCAATTCTGGGTATATCTGATGTTCAAACAAAGGCCATGGGCTGGCCCTAGCAAATTTGGTGCCTGTAGTTAGAGGGAGTGCGCCTCAGAAGGAGAGGAATTCCCAACACAGGAGAAGGTGCAGATGCACAACAGTCCTAATGAAGAGCAACTGTCTTCTACAGCAGTGTTGCTCCAAGTGGGGACAGCGGACAAGTGCCCATCTGTGAACTACACAACCGGATGGCAAAGAGAAAAGTGCAGAAATCAAGACGAGGCTTTCAGAAACATTTTATACAGCAGTTTAGACTTAAGTTGTATGTATCTTTATCCCATTTTAATTTCATTTTTATAGTAACTCACTTTTATTAAGTTTACAAAAGTATTGGTCTACAATGGATTGGAAACAAAAAAACTTGGGAGTTATGAGAAGCACTGCTCCTTACCATATAAAAAATTTGGTCTCTAACACGTGCTGAGTAAAATAAATTCCAAATCATGTAGGCCATCGAAAGTTTATATTTTCTTTTAATAATAAAAAAAATAATATATTGAGTACTTATCATATCCTTCTGCATATCTCTGTTGTATGCTCATTTAAGCCTTACTAGCCTATAAGGATGGTACTGTTTCTATTCCCATTTTGTTGATAAGAAAATTAATCAATAGAGAGATTAAGTCACATTCCCAAACAGTCTGTTTCTGTACATTTCACTCTTACCCACCAACCACACTACCTTCTTGTATGGAAGTCCCTACAGAAGGGCAGCCAGGAGGTAACTTAATAGTATTATTCACTGCCAAAAATTGTCTTTAAAGTACGATTCTTTGGCCAGATTCACTCACTGAGTGAGCTAAACACCATTTTTAAAAACAACGGCTCACAAGATAGATGATTTTATTGTTTTGCTGGATTTGTTGTTGTTGTTTTCCAAATTTGAGTGAGTTCATTTTTTTAAATCTTTTTACTTTTCTGCAGAAATCTTGTAACTCTCTCTGTCAAATTACAAGTAACTCTTTGCTGAGACTCAAATTCCAGGGATGTCTCTGTTCTGCCACTTCATAGAGAAAGTGGAGCTATGGAGCATAAGATCCCGCAAGACACCAACAGGAAGTGCTCATTCCAGGTCATCTAGTGCTTCTGGTCTCAATGACCTATCAGAGACGAGGATCCCAGTGCCTGAAGGGTCAGGGCCAAGAGTTACACAAGGCGCTCTTGTGGCATTCAATCCAGGCTGGTGTCAGAGTGCAGAGCTTTCACTGTGCGTCTAACTTGTCTAAGGTGTAGTTACTTGAGGCAGGAAATGTCTGCTCTCGATGACCAGGAATCACACTAGCTCCCCAATTCTTCATAAACAGTCAAGATTTCTATAAAGCCCACATTTCAGACCTGGCAGAAGTCATTATACGGAACCAGAAATACATCAGTGCTGCAAGGAAAGGGATATTAGCAGTGAATCCTGTGAAGTCAAATGGCTTTTAATGCAGGAAACACAGTCTCTTCTCAATCTATTCCCCTTTAGAAGAAAATCTTACTGTATGGGCACAGAACTGGTTCTTTTTCCTTGATCAAACCTCTAAGGCTAAGCTAAGGTGAATTTATTGAGTTTGCAGAGCAGAAATAACACAAAAGTGGGACCACCAGGCAAGGCAGTTCTTCTGAAGCCTAATACAGCTCCAATCTCAGAAATTCATGTTGAAAAATGATATAGCATATTATTATTAAAATACATGTTACAAACTAAATGTATTTTCTGATACATCAGTCCAATCATTTTAAAAAATTAATGAAATAAGGCCTAGCCTGCTGTCTCTTAGTCTCAGACACATTATCATGGATTATCTCATCTTTCATGAAAGCGGCCAAGTCTCAGTGGTTGATAAATTCTTCAGTGTGATTTAAACTATCCTTTTCACATTTAGCATTCATATGTTAGGGTCTACTCTTCAAGCGTTTGAGATAAGATAGGAAATATGAGGATATTTTTAATCTACATTTTCACTGTTGGCATAATTGTTGTCTTGGTATATATGCTGACTGAGAGCAGCACTGTGACAGGGTGGCGATTTCAGAAGAATGCACATTTCCGAGCACTTTATCCTTGACAGAGCAGTTTTAAGGTTTGTTTTGTTTTTGTTTAGTTTTTTTTTGTTTGTTTTTTCCCGGAAGAGAAAATATTACCCATTTGCCCCACTCGTACTGAAAATAGATCATGAGATACTCAATGGTTTTTAAACCCATGTCTAGAAAAGCCATTCACCAAACAAAGTTTCCCACACGTTGGTTTTTTATCACAGCAAGTTGTTTGCATAACAATTCTTAGTGCTGTAAGAAATGAGTTTTATAACCCAAAATTAGGCATTGTGAACTCACTCACCACTTGACAGGTGGTGAGACAGGCATCCTTTTTGTTGGAAAGATCTTGGCAGCAAGTCCAAGATGTGGTCTTGGATATATTCCCCTAAGTCCTAGATCGATCTTGGCCAAATTGCCACTTTTCTTGGTCATTCAGCTTTGTTGAACATCTGGAGACAATTGTTCAGTGAGTGGCAGAGGACAGGAATATGTGGCTGGAACCTTAAAACTAATTATATCCTAAGACCCATCTATTTTTGAGAGATTATTCCAAGTAAAGATCATCTTTATAAGTATCAAACTATCCCCCAAAATGTATAATACAGATTCAAGCATAGTTAACTGCCTAATAAATGCTTATGGCATTAGTTTTGTACAAAAAAGGTGGTAATCACTCATCCAACTAACTGCCTTTATCTTGATTATCTATTATTTTCTTGCTGAAATGAACAAATAAAACTAGACTAAGAGGAAAAAACATAATTTACTTACAAGCAAATTCAATATAGATAGTTAAAAATATCAAATTCAAGGTGTTAGTAGAGACGAGACAGTTTTTTGAGTAAGGAATTCAGGTATAAACAGTCTTATTTCATTGGGAACATTTTTACCATTTGAATTACAGTGAATCTAATAGATTCTTTTAGAAAAGGAAAAGTGGTGGGATTCAAAATAAAATTACCCCCCCCAAAAAAAAAGTGGAAGGAAACTTGTAATAAATCATGTATGTGTGTGTTTACCTTTTTTAAAAAGTTAGTCTACCAATGAATGATGAAGAATGTTTCTAGAATAGTGTATTGGCTACCGATTGCTGTGTAACAAATTACCCCAAAATTGGGTGGCTTAAAACAACAGGCTTTAATACTGGCACACGTTGTTTCACTGTGCTTTGCTTTATTGTGCTTCACAGATACTGCATTCTTTACCAAAGATATTTTTGCTAAAAGATTACAACTCACTAAAGGCTCAGATGACGATTAGCCTTTTTTAGCAATAAAGTATTTTTTAGTTATGGTATGTACATCGTCTTTTTAGACATAATGCTATTGCACACTTAATAGACTACAGTAAATATGACTTTTGTATGCACTGGGAAACCAAAAAATTCATGTAACTTGCTGTATTGCAATATTCACGTTGTTGCAGTAATCTGGAACGGAACCCGCAATATCTCCCGGGTGTGCCTGTATCTCACAGTGTCTGTGGGTCAGGAATCAGGCACAGCTTAGCTCCCAAGACAGCAATCAAGGTGTTAGCTGGGCTCCAGTCATCTCAAAGCTTGACTGGGGAAGGATCCACTCCACGCCCACCCACATGGTTGTTGGCAGGATTCGGTTCCTTGCAGATTGATGGACTGAAGGCTTCAGGTCCTCACAAGCTGTTAGCTAGAGGCCTCTCTCGTTTTCTTGCCATGTGGGCCTGTCCACAGGCAGCTCACACGTGGCGTCTTGCTTCATCACAGTGAGCAAGAGGGAGAGTTTCAGTAAGAGGGAAGTCACAGTCTTTCATAACCTAATCTTGGAAGTGACATCTTATCACTTTTTCCAAATTCCATTGTTTAGAAGCACATAACTAGGTCCAGTCCACACTCAAGAGGAGGTAATTACTCAAGTAGGTATATACCAGGAGGTGAGATCATTGGGACCTGTGTCAGAAAGCACCCGGTGATTGGTTTCCACTTTAATGGTGGCAAAAGAAAACGTGGAAGATCAAAGAAATGTTTAAGTTCTCACAAAGACTTTCCTCCAAAATGTTAAAAATATACAAATTGTTGTTTTTCTAGGACCTGATTCCATTTCTATGACCGTATGTATAGCCATAACTGGGCCAGTTAACAATCCCTATTATCATTAGTCATACTTTTAAAAATGACATTTTCTTGTTTAAAATGTGTATAAGTAAATTATGAAAGGAGACCAAGAAGGGAGAGGGAAATCAACTGGGGAAACAGCTGGAATATCTGTACTAAATGCAGCCTGGATATGGTGTGCTCCTGTTCCTGTTTCTACTAGTCAGCTGAAAACTATCAAGAAATAATTTCAAGCTCTGTGTGTGTGCGTGTACATGTACCCGTTCGTATGCACACATATGCACGTGGCCATGTGCGTTTTCACCGTGAGAACACACACAGGGAAAAGGAGACATGTCCCAGTGGGTGGCCCTGTGTATTTACCTTGCTCCTTTCTCACTCTGGCCGTAAAACTGGGCAGAGGGACTTTTTTCAGTTGGAGAGGCCTAAATTAGTCCTGTCTCCAAAAGCCATTTCCTTTCTCTGAAGTATGCTATTTTCTTTTATCTCCAAACAGCAATCCCAGTGGATCTTACTCAGTACCTCTCCCAAATTTTATTTTGTCTTCAAATGGAGGCTAATTTCGGTCATCTGTCCTTTGCCCCTTCATTGTGCTGGTTTATGGAGGATCAACCTGCCAATGGTGCTTTTCACCCCATAAATCAAGGATCTTCCACTTCTCTTAATTATTAGGGTACAAATAGTGTACACAGAGCCAAGAAGAAAATCCTTTTCTAATAAAATCTGACAAAACTTTGGAAGCTGCACGTGAGTTTGCCCATGTGTGCGTGTGCATGTGCCTGTGTGTGCCAATGCCTCACAAGCACATACTTTCCAAGAGTCGTGGCTCGAAAGCAACATTGCTGGCCTAACAATTACACTCTCCCCAGCATGATTTAAAGTACCATGAAGAATTCTTTGCATTGAGCAAATTCATTGTGGCTCACCTTCAGTTAAAAGGCCAAACTGTGCTTTGTTTTTCTTTGGGCTGGAAAGAGGAAAGAAAAAGCTTAACAATTCAAGAGACAGATAAATTGCTTTTTCTAAACAAAGACTCATTGCACTTATAAACGTGGGTCTCCCATAATTTTTAAAAATCGTTTATATGTGAGGATGAGCCTTATAAACAGTGCAGCCTAGTCGAGGCTATGGTTTTGTCCAATTAAAGGACTGGACCCGACAAGACCACCAATTGTTCTGTTGTGTTTTGAAATTGTGATCCAAGTTTACATTTCCAGCCAATGTTTCACCCCTTATGTTTATGACAGCACAAAAGAGCTTGCTCTGGGAATTTCTCAAGGGGAAGTCGTGGCAGTGTGCATTGTCACTGAGAAGGAGAGCGTGGGAGGAAAACAAAGCAACATGTGGAAGGGAAAGCAAGAGAATGGATGATCCCTCATGGCTTGACATTTAAATCCCAAATTGGATTCTCCTACATATCAAAAGTGAAAATATTTTCAGTGTTTGGACATATGTAGGAATTGCCAAATGGAGATTTAAGTCTGAGAAAGTACCACAACATCAACCATTTGCACAGCTGTTGTTGGAAATGGCTCCAAACCATCCCAATGTGTCTAAAACAGATAAATATTGACCGTATGCAGTTCTAGACTTTGTTGAGGGGGTGTCCCTGAAGAGAGCACACTAATAAATACCTTACGAAACACGCTTGTAATATTAACTCTGCCACCCGTGACAAGTTGTCACGCTGCAATCTACTTATAATCACGTATAAAATAGCTCTTTTGTGGGAATTAGAAATAACCACATGTGGTTATTTTGGTAAACTTAAGAGGACTGACTGTGTGTTAGTGTCTGTGAAATTATTTTAAGTACATACCTGCTTTTTCCAATAGAGAGAGGAGGAAATGCCAATGTTAACAAAATGGTCACTTTTTCTGGGTTCTTTGTCCCCAGTGGCTGCCATGTTCCCCCACTCAGCAACTGCCTACTCTTTCAGGCACCTGGACACCTGACTCTACAGCTGAGCCTCCTCATATCTGACACCAGAATGTGCCACAAGCTCTAGACGTCCCTGAACTCTTTTCCTCCATCAAAGTCCCGCGGCTGGACAATCTGAGAGGCCAACTTAAGGAGATTTCATAAAGTGCATTAATAGTGACTAAAACTAATTTATATTGCATTATCATCCAGGAACTTATCAATAGCTATTAATTTTGCCTTCCAAATTCTGATGAAGTGGATTGTCTGGCCGCACGCCCAGCTGGGTGAGCAGTGTGGGATAGGTTGCAAGAGACCGAAGAAAAGACCTGGAGATGGTGAACGAGATATAGAGGTTTATTGGGAGTTACTTACAGGGATGTCCAGTGGTGGCTGGCTGGACGGTAACGTGCACCCATAACCGCAGGTGGGGAGGAGGTTGCTTATATAGGCAGGGGCCACAAAGGCCACATGCTTGCCAAGAGGGGCTATCCCTGGCACGACCAGTGTCCCCAGGAACAGTAGTTTACGTGGAGGGGCTCTGTGTTCCTTTAAGACATAATGTTCTTCAAGTGAGATAAGGTAAGATCCAGGCCAGCCAGGCCCTGGATTGTTACAAATCCCAACAGCTGGGCGTCCTGCCCAGAAGGTTGCTGTCCTGCCCAGAAGGGAGCCAGAAAGACACATGGTTGTAATGGGCTTGTGGGCTTTCACTGAGCAAGCAAGGCACAGGCCCTACATGGTTATTGTGACTCGCCTATAAATTCCACCTAAAATGCTAATACGAATGCCTTCCAGAAGCCACTGAGTTTTCTCCCCCATGATTTTCATCTTTGTGTGGTAACATTTTTAAGCTATTAAGTTCTTAAGAGAACCACTTGGTCAGGTTTGGAAAAAAATCTTATAAGAAGATGAAGTCCAAGACAAATAACCTTGTGCACCTTACTCTCAGTGCCCATTCTGCCACTCACGCGCACATTTCCCTCTGTTTTACCATAAATGGCAAAATTGGTCTTTGTCTTCCTAAAGCCTATAGCAGAGTTTGGGCAGTACTAAAGCTCCTTCCCCCATTCAGAATTTCTTCTTCGTTCATGCCTGTGAGAGTACCTGGACTGGTCTCTCTACATCATGGACAGTCATGACAAATCCAGTGGGAAAAGTGGGGGAAAGGAAACGTTAATACCCTCCCAGAGACAATGAATGGTATTAAGGACTATAAAATTTACAAGCCAATGAAAACACTCCCCTTTGGGTTTCAGTGGTTGAAGATTAACATGCCATGCCTAGAGTTTATTCTTCTCTTCAAGGAGTAGCATCCATCCTTCTTGATGCACCCCCAAACATCCCCCCCTAGCATTAAGATAAGATTCCTCCTGGTGTGTTTTATCAGGACGCTTGCACATGACTTCTCATTGTCTTTCTCATTGGAAAGCAAAAGCTCTTGTTTCTTAGAAAAACATGGAGCAACCAAGATTTTCCTAATGAAGAAAGTGAGGGAATGCGAAAGGACCTATGGTATTCTTAGAGTTAAAGCAACAGAAGCTACGTATGACTAGAATCAGCCGCAACCTGCATTAAAGATATGCCAGTGATGTTCAGGTTCCCTAAATCAGTGGTTGTCCAGCTCTCTGGCATATTAGAACACCCAAGAGCTTTGAAAACCTCCAGTGCCCGTGATGTACCCCATACCAGTCAAATCATAGGCTTGGGAGTTAGGATCCAGGCATCAGTGTTGTTTTAAAACTCCCCAGGTAAGTTCAACATGTAGCTAAGTCTGAGAATCGGTGCACTAAATTGAGCATTTGTGAATGTCTGCAGGTGCACAGTTCTGTGCTTTGAACATTTCTATCTCCAGGGTCTATTTATTCTTTCCTTCCACAACTGTATGATTATTCAGCAGCTACTCCCAAATAAAAACCAGGGCTAAGACTTGTAAAATCAAACAACAAACAAAAATTCAACCAGGTGCCATAACCCAGGCCAATTTAAGAAGTGAGGTGGGAGGAAGTTGGACCATTCATAACCTGAGGTAGATTTCTCGCAGTGCTGACTTTATAATGGATAAAAATCCTTGGGAATATCAAGCTTCATTCTCTCTTATCAAGTAAAAAGCAGAACACGGACAGAGCTCAACTTTGCTATCCTCTAAAGATGATCTGAAAATAGAAATTGACAGGAGACTCCAGTAAGAATTTTGGCTTATTAGCCTTACCTTTCAATATGTGACCTCCATGTACTATAAACAAATTCAGAAGGAGATCAAAGGTTTATTAACTAATTTCTAATAATAAATTTGGTGATAATATTTTGAATGAAATTACTTGAATAGTAATATATTTAAAAAGATAAT
This sequence comes from Diceros bicornis minor, assembly GCF_020826845.1. Classification (NCBI taxonomy): domain Eukaryota; kingdom Metazoa; phylum Chordata; class Mammalia; order Perissodactyla; family Rhinocerotidae; genus Diceros; species Diceros bicornis. Next base: position 48,910,496 of record NC_080759.1, on the reverse strand, counting down.
CTACACAGTTAGAAGAATCTAAGAAATGCTAAAATCTATCATCTGTGCAGGGAGAATTCAAGCTTAATTATCACCATATTATTCTTAGTATTTTCTCCACATAATTTATCTTGTTTTTATTTGGTATTCTCGTTGCTATAACCTATTACCATTTGGATGCTTCAACTGAGTTGAAATAGTTTTAAAAGACCTCTAGTAATACTGGCTAATTCATCAGTTCCTAATTCTACCATATGCACTCACATATGTCAGGACAGTTGAATCTTTAAGTATCTTCAAATTCTTGCTCAGGTCAGAGATGTACCAATTACTTTTACTATGAGCCTAACCTAGGGACAGTAGATATCCAATGATTTTATATTCCATTCATCTTTTAATTTCTACTCTGCCCAGATCAGAATAGTTTCTGTTGATATTGTCACTGCCTTTACCATTTAAAATCTTGAAAGAGAAATCCTAAATGCAGTTTTCTATATTTTAGAATCCATCCACTCAATAAATATTTCTTAAGCACGTATTTTGTGCAAGCTAGAGTCTGTTGTATGAGCTGGAGACACATCAGGAAACGAAAAACAAAGTCTTTTGAGCTTACAATCTAACAGAGGGAGGCACACAATTTAAAAAATTAATTAGTATATTATATTTCAGGTGGTGGTAAGTGCCATGGAGATAGGCAACATGTGATAAAGAAGTGAAAGGATTTTTGTTTTAAAGAGGTTATCATGGAAGGCTTCCCTCAGGAGGTGACCTATGAACAGAAACAGATGGCACAAGGAGTAACTAAAGGGAGGTGAATAAAGATACTATTTACACAGAGATAGATAGGATTAAGGGAAGGGTTGGTGAGCCCCCAGGGACTAGCTACAGAGGGAAGTCGTTACCACCCTCAGTCCTGCAGCAGCAGTGGGTGGGAGAGGTAATACTGGAACCTAGCAAGAACTGTGGCTCAGGGAGAGGGGCTGCTTTATAGCATTGGGAGCTAGAGATAAAGGAACTCAGCCACTGCCCAAACCCCCAAGCAGGGAGGGATGGCAGCGGGTTGCAGGAGATCAGCTCTCCCTGCGTCCTCCTGCTCTCCTGCCTCCAGCCAACGCTTCCTGGCTGGAAGCCACAGGACAAGCAATTCATAGACATCACCCTCCTGCAGCATGGAGAGCAGGGCATGGAGAAAACGTCAGGGAAAGGAAGACAAATGGAGTGAGCCATCCCACGTTCTGGGGACAGCATCCAACCAGTGGGAAGGTCCTGAGGGGGGTTGTGCTTGGCACATTCTAGGAACAGCAATGGGGTCTCCTCAGCAGGAGCTCAGGGAGCAAACGGAAGCATCGTAGGAAACTGGGTCGCTGAGAGATGAATAGGGCCAGATAATGCAGAGCCATGTGGATTCTACAAGGACTTTGTCTCTTATTTTAAGTGAGGTCAGGGGAAGATGCTGATGGAGAGTGTTGAGCAGGGGAAATCCATGGCTGCTGTGTGGAAAACAGATCCTAGGGGGCTAGAATGGAAATGGCTACAGTCCCTCAGAGATTAGATCAGAAATTCAGATGGAAAATTATGGTAGTTTGAAATAAGGTGGAAGCATCAGAGGTTACGAGAAGTGGTGAGAAAATCAATTCCATAGTTCTTTGGGTTTGTTATCTTATTGCATCTGGAAACCTATCATGATATTTTCTTTCACTTTATAGACATTTATTTAATTGCTACTATGTGCAAAGCATGAATCCAGATAGTTCCTTAGCTCAAGGGAAGGAGGGAGGGACTCTTTATTAAGCACTTGTCATGTGCCAGACTTCTTTGCTAAGTGTTTAACCCAGGCTTATTTGTTTTCCATTTCATTTTCATAACAACTCTATGAGCTAGATACTATTTTCTTCAGTTTATAGATTAAGAAATCAAGGCTTAAAGAGTTAAAGGTAATTTGCACCAAGTTCCTCAGTTGGGGAAAGGCAGGATAGAAATCAGTTTTTCTGACCCCAAATCAGTGCTTTCCCACCAACAAAATGCCCCCAGTAGTGAGAGCTGGAAGACATGGACAGATATTCTTTATTATGTAACACTTGACAAACTCTCTTCCAACATCTCTTTCCAAGGATGCTACGAAATTATGAAAAAAATTGGTCAAAGTTAATTTGTATCCATTGTAGTAACCAGAAATAAGCATCGTACTTTGGGATGTTGTAAATCAAAACTGAATTTATGCACACAGAATGAGTACTGGTGGACCGACAAACTCATCTTCTAAACAACCAATTTGAATAGAGCAATGAGCTTGCTTACATCAAAAAAATGACTATAGTCACAGAATTCCTGTTGATTTTGAGTTAACCTACTGCATAAAAACATGGCCTGAATTTAATGATTTTTTTAAAAATCCTGAATGTGTCTTTGTCTACAAGGTCCATTTGAACAATAATGATATTAGGAATTCTTTTTAAGATTTCTAATGCAGCATTAAGCCAAAGTTAGTCAACTGGTTGAAATAGAGTTATGCAGTCATGATCAAAATTTAGGTCAAATATTTTATATTAGGACTTATATTTGAGCACATAATGCTATAGAATGACAAATTATTTCTCTCTACTTTACTTTGCATTGAAAAGGCAAACTGAAGCTCTGTGCATACACTGATCAACAGCCATTTGGAGGCATGATCAACTCACATTTGGGCAAGAGTCTAGTCTATCAGGTAGGGCTGTAAAGAAAGTATGCCAACATTTGGAAAAGCCAAGTGTTTGGCCCCAGGCTGACAGAGTTCACGCAATACCAGTCACTGTGACAGATGTGTCACTTGGACTTCTGGAATATTCGGTCAGTTGTAACACACAGCTCACAGAGAATATTCTAATAACAAAAATAAGCCTTGATAACATTTTTATTCTGGGGCAAAGTGAAATATGAGACTTATCTAACCACCTACTGATGGCAGCACAAACAGTATCAATGACAGACATTATGAATGTTATAGGAAATACAGAGAGGTTATTGATTACTAGTGGGAACATGTTGTCTTATTTTCTGTTTATGATTTAGATGAGATTTTATCTAAAGCCAATGAGTGTTACCTAAAAGATTCCTTCCAAGGAGAAAATTCTGCCATGTTCCCAGTAACTGTGTATAGAGTACATTATATGTTGACACAACGTTTTTGAGGTAGAGTTTTGACTGTCGTTAACCCTCATGAAAAGGTAGATTCACAGAAAGGCACATCTGGATTCTGCTCAATGACTACACCTCAACTCAATTCTAGTTGTGCCATTGGTCCCAGTGAGAAACTGAAATCAATTTTTTAGTTTTCTTGTTATTAGAATTGGACATGGTGGATGTTCATTTTTTACTAGATGATAGTAAATTACTTCACCAAAGATAAGAAAATAAGCCTTCTAAACAGTTTATTGTTGTAACAACTTGTTATTGTTGTTACTGTATGTTGTATATTGTCATATATTATTGTTGTAATAACTCATTGTTGGCAAGATACAAAAATTTGGATTTCATTGTATGATGTTTCAGTTATTGAACCATTTATTTCTGTAAAATTAATTACCAAACTCTGAAGATCAAAGAGTTTATATGTTTCAGAAGCAGTTCAAAACTATCAACATTCCAAAATAAATTTTTCCTGTCTGTTCTACTTGTCAATCTACCTACTTTTCCAACCACCTATGCTTAGAAAGATATCCGTCAATCATTAAAATGATTACCTGTAACTGAGAAGATTATAGATAATCATCTTTACTCTTTATGATGTTCTATATCTTCTGAATTTTTAGCACTGAGCATGTATTATTTATATAATTGAAATTCTACAAAGCTATTTAAAAATAAAGAAAAAAGATCTAGTTAATTTTGAAGGCAAGGAAACCAGATATCATGCTTAGCATAAAATATATGGATTGGGACATAATTGAAATTCTTACAGAAAATCCTAAAAAAATCATTGAAAATCCTTAAAATTTTTCCAGGAAAAAAATGTAAAATTAAATTGTAATTCGTAAGGAGGGTGCTATAAGCTGGATGCATTATATTTTAGTGGATGTTTCATTTGCAAACATTACAACTTAGACATCTCTGATCCTTTAAATTCCATTGACTATAGGAATGATCATCCAAGTCTGATGCTTAGAGTATTTGTCATATTTTTAAGCCCAAGGCCAGTTGTAAAGTTGGAATTAGGGCACAGATCTCAGGGTCAGCTGAGTGGACCACCCCTTAATAATGGAGCCTCTACTTTGACCTTAGCTGTTTAGGTCAGAAAGGTGAGAGTTTAGGTAAAGGTGGCACAAGATACTAAAATTGCTGACCTGTCACCCATTCCTCACTTCAGAGACCTACTCCAATTACGATGAATAAACCAATGGTGCATTCTGAAAGCCTGGAGTGAGCAAATTAGCCTCTAAAATTACCTATCTCAGTTCCAGCGATGGGATGGATGGGAGAATCTCACCCAATGTGAAGATAATGACCTTTAAGTCAATCTGTATATCTTGGCTCTGGAGGATCAAGAGTGGTGTGTGCTCCCAGCTCACCAACCGGTGTGCCCACCTCATAGGATAATGAGAATAACTCCTGCCAATTCCTTCTTTCTCTGACCCTTTGAAACAGAGATTACCTGGACAGCTTACTCAGGCATCTGTTGTTGTTGACAAATATCAGAAGACCAGCAGTCCTATCCCAGGGCTACTATCTATTGTTTCTCTGTATGCCTTAGTAACTCAATCTGAAAATTGATACAAACCTAATTTGCCCACCTTAAGGCATTAAGTCTGAAGAAAAATAATATACCTAAAAATGCTTTATAAACCATAGTGGCAAATGCAGTTTTTCCTAATTCAACAAATATTTTTGGACAGTCTTCTAAATTCAACAAATATACATTGGAGTCTTCTTTGCACTCACTCAGCTTGCTGCTGTAGGAGATAAAAAGAAAGATTTCAAGTAGCCAAATCTAAAGTCTTTACTCATCCCATTTATTTATTCACTATATACTTATTGAATACCTCCTAAGTGTGATGCACTTTTGTAGATGCTAGGAAAACAGTTGTGAGCAAGATAATCAGGGTACCTATCAGCACAGAGCTTACAGCATAGTAAGTAGAAAGATAAATAAATGCCTTAATTAAGACAGAAAGTGATGTGATGGTTTAAATGAGGCATACATCACATATTGATAGACCCAGGAAATATCTCATCATGAAGACAGTATTTGCGTCAGGCCTGAAAGGATATGAACACAACAATATAAATTCACAAGAAGGAAGAGGGGCCACTTGGGTAGGGGAGAGTTTAGATCATGCTCTGGGAAATAGTGAAGAGTCCAATTTTCTGAAGGTTAGGCGACACCAAGGGAGGTACTAGCAGAAGAGGTTGAAAAATTGTGTTTAAACCCAAACAAGGCTAGCCTTAGGTGGATAGACAAGTTTGTTCTGAATTCAGCAGGCAATGGGGAGAGCGATGTGAGATGTTGAGTAAGGGAGTGGGTGGATGACAGGTGTATGTTAAGATTGATCCAACCAGAATGGATTAGAGTTGGAAAAGAGTAAAAGGTGTGAAACCCATTGCGAGGCTATTGCTATCGTTAAATATCTTTCATAATGTCACTGTGACTCATACAAATGACAATGAAACACACTGCACAGCCAGCATGCTAAGGTAATACACTTAGTAAGGATATGCTAAAAAAAGATATCTAGCCAGAGTCTCCAGTATACCCCCATGTACCTCTCCCCATAAATATCGTGCTTTCCAAACTCGTGAATATAAAGATCTCTCTTAGGGCTTGTTTAGTGTAGCTATTGCATCCAAAGAAGAAGAAAGCAGAATTCTACCCATAAGCAGAGCAAAGACACTCACTGAGTGAATTGAGTGAATCCAGCCCCAACCAGGGACCCCACAAGCTAGGACATTTGTTCAGGCAGTAACTACCCATCAGCTACCCATTTCTGGTGGAGCAGACATGGGTCAGCCTCTTTCTCCACAACCACATGGGAAATTCTGTTGCTTCACTTGAAAACATGAAGAAGAGGCCATAAGCAACAGTAGTCTATAAACTCAGCAGTGATTTCTGGTGGTAGAGTAAAGCCAGCCAGAAGTTAGATTGATAGACAGACACATAATGTTTATGCATGTGAGAAAGAGAAAAAGAAAAAAAGAGAGAGAAAGAGAGGTCCTACGCATCAGTCAGCATAAAAAGAGAGAAATGAGGAGTTTGACTTGAGCAGTCATCATTCTCAAAAGACATTTGTGCATTGATTCCAACAAAATTGTCCTTGGGCGTAGATATGTGAAAAACATTTTTATGGTAAAATTTAGATTTTAGCCTCAAGCTAAAAATATGTGTCAGAGAATACAGCTCTCCACTTGAAATAGTTTCCATAGACACGTGGATAAAACTCAGTGTATTCTTGGCTCAGCCAATCCATTATACCTACAGAAGAACTGCAGCTCAGAGCTGCATTATGAACCTGTTCAATATCACATGCATTTCTGGTGCCGTTGCTTCCGTTTATTTCCCCTTTCAGCTGGGAAGTCACTTCATTGCACCTGCTCGTCTCCTGCCAAGCATCTATTTTTTGGCCAGCTATTCCTGTTTCTTATAGGGATTTTTTTTTTTAATTTCTTTTTTTTTTGAAGAGGATTGAATAATTCATAGAGCTTTCAAAACTAAGAATATATAGATATTTATATATAGAATATATAGATATTTATAATACCCAGCAAACTTATTATTGTGGATTCTGTATTAGAGTCAAAGCAGCATATGAAAATAAATCAAATGTATAAATTCTAGAATCTTATGAGCAAAACTTGGAGTATATAGATATATTCTTAGTTTTGAATATATAACACATATATATAAATATGTGTAAGATATATATATACACATATATAATATATATATAATATATACACGTACACACATGCTATCAATTATTACAGTATGTTTAACTCCTAACTTTAATTGTTCTGAAATAATGTTCTGTTTTAAGGGTTCTGCTGTTTGAAATGGTAACACGTAAGATCATTTACACAGAAAAGTTGTTGTCATTGAAATAAACAGATTTGAAAAAGCAACTTTTTATAAGCTTAAAATTTTGGTCCGGAAGGGTAATGCCATGCAATCTGGCCCAATCAAGAACTATTCAGAGACCTGAAAGAGAAACCCGAACAAAAGACACCAACAAAATAAATCACTAATGGAAAGGAAAAATAGCAAAAGCCCATAAGGATCTTCCTACAAATGGAATTGGCAAGGGATGGAGCTTTTAATGGGTTTATTATAAGAGTGTTGATGCTAATGTTCAAAGATAAGAAACTAACCTTTAATGCCGTTTTAAAGATACATACCTAAGAAAATGTCATCAAGTATTTCTTCAGGATCTTTCATGTAGAAATTTGCCTCTGGTCCTGAGAACTATAGAAAACAAGAAAAAATATGATATGTGAACTCAAGAGCCACTTTCCATTGGGAATGAAAAGATTAACTGGCTATTAGGAGAACTGTTTTGGAGTGTTCCTGCTTGGGGCAACCTCATGTCATCTATGCCCACAAGAATATAATCAACTTATTCACACTAAGAAATAATGACTGTTGGTACTTTGCATTACTGGTTCCAGAGACATCCTTATTTTAACCTAAGGTCAAAGGAAGACATCTCTAAAGATAAAAATCTATTACTGGGGAAAGAAAAGAGAAGTCATCCTTACCACATTCCTAAAGGCTAAGCATAATCCTTTCTCATACAGCTGGCCCTGCACCACCATATTAAGATCTGTGCTGCAGCATTGCAAAGAAGAAACATCTACTTTTCTTGGTGCTTAGCTTTATAGGTCTGTTCATGGTGCTACCAGCAAAGCCAGGCTTGGTGAGAGACAGGATGACAGGTGGAGATATTAAGCAAGAGGATCACTTCCTTTGGATAGGATTTTTTTTTATCTTCTAAATGAAATACGTCATAATTTCCAGCAAACGTATTATTGTGGATTCTGTATGGGAGTCAAAGCAACATATGAATATAAATCAAATGTATAAATTCTAGAATCTTATGAGCAAAATTTGGAGTACACCATACATATTCCCAGTCAAATAAGAAATGAATCAATACAATGGAAGCCTATGATTGTAGATGTTGAAGCAGTATTGACTGAAATGTAAACATTTGGTTCAAGGAAGGAGAACATCATTGTTACTATAATTTCTGATAATATTTATCAGCATATGCACCCATTGACCCAATTAGTAGATTTCCAGTTTTCTTTACAACAATTTTACTTACGGTCTGAAGGCACATTAGGTGGATAACTTGTGAAAACGGCTTAAATGAAATTAAGACTCTTTCGAGGGTAGAATACTCTGCATTCTTATTGAAACCTAAGTTCTTCCAGAGAGTATCAGGTAGAAACCTGTTTAACTTCAAAAACATACGTAGAAAAATCACAGAAATCAGAAAAGCATTCCTTAGTTGACACTGCAGAAATAGATTCTTCAGTGGCTAATTTCTGAAAGCCATATGCTCTACCACCACCATTGACTGCATGAGGGATGCCAGAAGCACCAAATAGTCCCTCTCTCATTGTATTTTTTTAAATGAATATGTCATAATTGATTTCCCCACAAGATTTTTGCTAAGCAAACCACAGAACATTAGAGCAAGCAATAATCTGATAAAGCCCGAGTTGGGTCATATCACTAAATTTCACATGATGCATTACCCTTTTTGAGTAGAACCAAGGCCTAGCTAATTCTCCCACTTCTAGAAGGATTTTTGAATCATACCCAGCACAACACACTGAATATTCAGCCATGAATGTAAAGGATTGGCTTTGTGTTCTTAATGACTTTTAAGCTGAGTGTGACTGTCATGTCTTGCTGTATATTGTACAGTTTTATTTTTTCAGGTTAATATCATTCATTTTAGAATGCAAATGTGTAGGGAATTTAACTGCATCCTTCAACAGTTAACTGCTTTGTGCAGACTATCAAAGATGATGTAATTATAAGATGACCAGAAAACTGCATTTAATTAGGACCCAAAAGTGCTCCACTCCAGGGACCCTGCTTCTCCATTCTTGTCCAATTTTCCAAATGGGAAAAGTCCTATGCAGCTGCCTTTCTTCTTGTCACTCCTAGCCTTCTCTGAGCCTTTAGAGTGCACAGTGACAGTTTTATATTGGTCGTCTTGCTTCCACATGGCTGTGCTTTTTCCCCCTTACAGCACATGTTTAATATTTGGGATGGAACAGGATGTTTCAAGTTGTGGAGTTATCAGTTTGTTTTCCTTAGAAGGCACAGATGCCCCAACATGCGACATCCCAGAGCTCTTAATGTCCTCACAGCACAAAGTGCCCAATATTGTATCCATGTTTACACAATTATTATTATCTCAATGGTCTAATGTTTTGAGCCAGCACATTTTTGCCATTTGCTGCCATTATGTTGACTGAAGACAACTGAGTAATATACAACGAAGAATTCAATGCTTTGATTAAAAGAAAGGAGTATCCAGGTGACTTGAGTAAATTGGTCCAACCCAGCTTTCCACGTGAGATATACTTCCATCTGCTCTTATAATCCCAAAGTGAAGCTTAATTAGTGATATTGGTATTCAAAATTTGCCCATGTTTGAGTAGAGAGTTTACTCTTTAGGGGAGAATTTGCTAGCTTCCTTTTTAGAGCCCCCAAGTAGGTTTCAGTCTGGCTTGGTACAGTTCAGGAGACAGCAATGCAATACAGTTCTTTCACCAAGTCCCCTAAAACTGAGAGAAGTCATGAAGCTGTCCTCGGAAATCCACTACCATGTTGTCATTGTCAATCCTTTGGGGTCAGTTCAGTATCTTGCCCCTCTGATCTCTAGGTGAGCATGATATAGCCTCTTAACAAAGTCGTGATAATGTTGATGATGAAGGTTTCAAGTAGTAGGTCAAGGCGATCAGAGCAGAGCAAGTCCTACAGGATTGGCTAGTGACCTGCTTGCCGAATGTCCAGACTCAAGAGCATTTCAGCAAAAGTGCTGGGAGAGAAAGACACAGCAATCACCGCTCTTATTACCACTGAGAGCCACCTGCAGAAAATCCGGCAGGTTGAAGTCAGGCAAGCCAAATGAATACATTGAGGAGTAGAGGCCATTTTGAAGGATTAAACTCCATGTATAACATTTCAGAAGTAAAGGAGTGGAAAATGGGACCCATCTAGGAAAGTTAATGTTTCTTCAAAGATCTGACTCTAAACTCTTCAGTTAAAGGATTCTGACAAGTGATGCCTACTTGGAGGCTGTTCTCTGATGCCCACCTCCCACCATGCCCTCTTTCCAGTACTGTGCCCACTGGGTGCAGATTATTAAATACAGGAGTTGGGAGGAGGGGGTTTAGATGTAAACACCATGAAATCTGATTAAGGCTTTCTTCATCCTTCAATATTCTGGCACACTTCCCTCCAGAAAGACCAACACCTTCTTGGTTGATAGGGTTTTATCTTTTCATGGCCTCTGGCCTCTATACCCACATGAAAACAGACTCTTTCTGACTAGCAACAATTCTTCCCTCCTTCATGCAAAAATAGCGAGGAGATAGGGGAACCCAGAATTTATTCAGACATTTGACTTTTTTTAAAACATGATTTTAGTTCTTGGTTTAGAAAGACAGAAACATTAATAGATTTTTTTGTGGCATCTCCTTTAAAGGAAATTATAAAATTTTGCAATGTAGCAACTGCTTTAGTGTTTTTTTTTACTATTTCTCATCTAATTCAAAGTTTTAAAAACAGATTAGAGGTCAGAGTGCCACTAATTCATTCAAACAAGTCCAGCACAGGGGCAGTAGAATATATACTTGTATCTTCTGCCTTTCACAGTCTAGAGATTGGAATTGTGGATATCAGCTTTCTCCTTATGTTACTTTTGGAGAGTACATTTTTACAGCCTATGGGAAGAGACAGGAAGAATTGGAAAAATAATGGTTATTTTAGGGACCTAAGTTTAAGTCGACATTGTGGAAAACAGCACCCTTAGTTCGTGCTGTGGTAGCTGGTACATTTCAAGATACGATACATTAGTATCTCGAAATCTTCGTAGATACAGCTTTTGATTGTGTTTATAATTTTAATTTTTATCAGGCATTGTTTTTCTTGGCTACTCTAATTTAAAGATGTATTCCTGTGTTTTGATATATTTCTAAGATTTGAGCCAAATTTGTTCATACTAGGTTATCTGATAGTCAAATGCAAATTGCAACAGACCCTTTTCTAACATTGTGTATACTCATTCACAATGAAAACATACAAAACTCATTCCCCAATGTGAATACACAATGTTCTTTGTTCCTTATTTTGATTATATAGCAATGCCAAACTCTAAAGAGCAGTAATTATAAACCCTTTGTGGATTTTGTGGCTAGAACAGATTCCTTGCTATGACTAAGTATTAGGTAGATTATGGTTGTGATTGGTTGCTTCTAATTTTATTCTGGTCTTTACACAATTCAAATCATAAGAAGAAAAACTATTTCCAGGGATAAAGGACAGCTCTGGTCAAAGCTCAAAATTGTTTGCAGGAGTATAAGATACAAAAAAGAAAGAGTGATATTAATAACTACACATACAATATCTTGCACATTAATCTTAGTTGAAATATTCCTAAATTTTCCCCTAAGAAAACAAAACCGCTCTTTTGTAACCATTTGACTGTATTTGTGTGGGTTATTTTTCAATAATGAAAAAAAGTGTGACCTTTAGTTAACATTACTGGCCAAAGAGGAATGTTAAAAGTACAAATATCTGACCATATCTTTGTGGCTTGTGCTATTCTGTGCTATACTTAAGCATAACAATAGTCAATCACTGGATGTTCAGCTCTGTTATTTCACAAGGCTCTCAACATGGCCAAAAGAGCCAAATTGACCGTTTTGAAAAATGGTGTTTTAATCATCTTTCTATTTGCCCAATCCATGAAGCAATCTTTTAGCTATAAATCTTGCTTTGTTGTTGTTCACAATAACCTAAGATGAATTCCAAAATAATAAAAGATTGAAATTTCTCTTTAAAATCTAAAATTAAGGTGCCGTTTTCATCTTATTTTCCCTTTGAACCATTTTAAGAGATTTAATTTTCTTCTTAACCAAAAAGGACTGATTTATGGCTTGGAGGCCAGCCTGCAAATAATCTGGCCCAGAACAAGGAATTTCTTTTAAGACAGTTTATATTGAATGAACTAAACCCATTCCTACCTCAGAGCTTCTATCTGGTCAACCTCTGTTTGGTGCCACAAAGAATGAATCTGTTTTTGTCATCTTGGGTAATCTTTGCTTTTACACATATAATAGAGAGATATTTTAAAACCAAATAAACAAATCTAACAACTACAAAAAATCTTGAGGAAAACTCAAACCACCAGCCTGGAATGTAATGTTAGAGTGTTAACATTTGCTGGTAAAAATAAAATATTTTAAGTTCATATCTAAACTTATGAAGGTAAGCAAAGTGGTCCACCTATTAGAACAGTGTGGATATCTCAATATGGGTTGGGAAAAGAAGGGAAGAATACAGAGGGCAGGATGGAGGGGATGAATCCTGAATTACCTCCCAGTCCACTCATGTGCCCCCACTCCCACCCTGACCTATGTTACAAGGTCAGACCCTAACTTCCTAGAGGGTACTAGAACTGTAACCTACTGAATGTGAAACATCCTAGTATATGAAATATCTATATAAATGATGAACCAGAATCTACCATTTTGTTTGCTTTATGACTAAGTCTCGAATTTTGATTAAAAGGGAACTAAAAGCACAGATTATCCAGAAAAGCAATCTTAAATAGAGATCATCTCCAACGTATCAAATGTATACTTCCTCCCCTCCTGGTTCCCAACCTCCACCTCAAGGATTTTTTTGGAATGATCTTGGGATTCAGTGGGAGCTTTAAACACTGATTAATGCCAAGCATTATAATTAGGAACTTACTTTCAGATTTATTTTTTCAATCTTGATCCAAGTGCTGTTAAGAGATATATCCAATAAATGTAAACTTCTAGATGTCTTCCTAAAGAGAAATATGACTCAGAAATTATGGACGGGTTGGGATACAGGTGAACTGGAAAGTTGATGACGGATCCCAATTCTATAGAGAAATATTATGCAGTTGGTGTGGAAGGATTTTCCAGAAATATTTCAGTTTGCCTGAATTCTACTTTGCAGCTGAATTTCCAAAAGATTATTATTAATTTCTATTTAAAATGAGGGCTTTTTAGGAAAAGTATGATGTAAGTTTTGAAAAATAAGATAGTCCAGAACTGGGGCCATGTGACCCATGTAAAGTCCCACCCCCCAAACCCCGGGGCCCACTGAAAAGCTTGTCTCAGTGCTACTGAGGATTGAGTCTATTCCTTGGAAAAGCCCCACCCTGTAGGGTGGCCCTGCGGTCTCTCAAGAAGAGATTATGAACTTAGACTGTGGTAGTCCCAGAAAACTCCCCGTGCAAAATGTATCTCAGGTCAGCTTAAGGTATCCATCCACCCACTAGGCTGCAAAGAGATCCTCAGCAGGTAAATAAAACAATATTTAAATGTACTAAGTCCTTTAATTGTTCCCTTTTCTATTTGATAATATAAAGAGAAGAAAATGTTTCTCCGCATCATTTGATCTTTGGTTTTCCCAAGCATTTAAAAATTATAATAGGGATATTGTGTTTATGAGTCAATATTTATACAGTACTTAGAACAGTGTCTTGTGTATAATAAATGGTTTATACATATTTTGACATTAAAATAAATTGTTGTCACGAATTTAAACAGCAGGGATCATATTTTCAAATGGCTCAGGAAATTCAGAGATTTGCTTTGGAAGCATTCTAATTAATTATTGATCTTTTACATGTTCATAAGTTTACTGGATATTCTACAATTCTACTGGATATAATTGTAGAAATTAAATTTGTGAAGTAGACTGCTACTCCCTGTGGGGCCTGCTGTCTGCTGTGAACTGAAAATTTGTAAGTTTCTCTTTACTAGAATCTAAATTCAATACTGTGCCATATATTGCACTTTGAAAGATGCAAACGTTGGAATTTCATAACTATTCATGGGGAAAAAAGGCAAAAGTATTATGTGACAATTGAAGACAGAAAACAATTAAGGCTGCCATATAAAGTGCAACTTGGAGGTTGAAAATTATGGATTGCAAGCCTTTTCATGAAAATCTATGTGTGTCTTCTCTTGTCAAGAAAAGGGCTGGCTCATTTCCCAAGCTTTGCAAAGTTACCCATGAGCTCTCTTGAGGACAGCAAATAAATGTTACTGTCTCTCCTGCACTGTCAAGTAAAAGCCAGTTCTGATTATTGCAATTGATGTGTGAATCAGTTATGGAAAATAAAGTTCCATTTCCATTTTAGGTAACTAAACTTAAACAGACTACATCTTAAAATTCTGGGCCAATGTAAAAGTGTTATTCTTTTTTACTTATTGTGAGTTTTCATGTTTCATTGTTATTAGGAGTGAGCAGTGATGTGAGTAATCTACAATAGCAGGTGTCATGAAAATCTACAATAGCAGGTGTCATGAAAAAAAGAACTAAGAACTGGGCTCTGAGATACTTTAGGTGATATGTGCAAGAGATTGTTTTTATGTGTGCCAATGTGTCCTTTTAAATATCTCCTGAGTAGATTAACACTATTAAACTAAGTGTGTGTACTTCCCCAGCCTAGATTAAGTGGAGGGGCAAAGAAAAAAGACCTAAAAATGAAATGTTGATAAAGCACAGAGATGTTCCAACTTCTTCAATCTGAAACATCTGGTTCCTCCAAGTAGTTCCTATAAATGTTTTTAATTGCAACCAAAAGGAAACTGAAAGGGATTTGTTGTAGGACCAAGCAAAGAATATTCCCTTTGCTGCATTAGTTGAACAGTTTCTTGGTGGCCGAACTCAGATGAGACTTTGGACTGACTTAGAAATGAACAAGATAGCTCCTGGCCCCCAGGTTCTCATGGTCTAGTGAGCAGAGAGACACTATGTGAAAAGGGCTATGATACAGATATGTTTGAATTCAATGGAAACTCTAAAAGTAGCTAAATAGTTTAGCCTGGGTGGATCTGGAAAGGCTTGACAGAGAAGCTGACATCGTCTTGGGGCTTGAGCATTGACTGGGAATCTACCAGTTAGTCTGGGAGAAAAGACCCTCTGGACTGGGAAAATAACATGAGCATGTGCTCTGAGATGTGAATTTTGGGGAAGGGTCTCCTACACACTAAAAAACTGGACTTTATGCCCTGGGTAGTGCCTTGTATAATGCCTGGCACATTGGAAGCATTCAATAAAAAGGCATCAAAAGAAGTGTATTGGTTTCTGGGGGCTGCCATTACAAAGTACCACAAACCAGGTGGCTTAAAACAACAGAATTTATTGTCTCACAGTTCTAGAGACTGGAAGTCCAAAATCAAGGTGTTGGCAGGGACATAGAGGAGGATCCTTCCTTGCCTCTTTCAGCTCCTGGTAGCCCCAGATGTTCCTTGGTTTATGGCAGCATAACACCAATCTCTGCCTTCATCTTTAAGCTGCCATCTTACCTCTGTGTCTGTGTGTTTCTGTGTGTTCTCTCCCTGTGTCTCTGTTTTCTTTTCTTATAAGGACACCAGTCATAGTGGATTAGGGACCATCCTAATTGAGTATGACCTCATCTTAACTTGACTGCATCTTCAAAGACTCTATTTCCAAATAAGGTCACATTCACAAGTACCACAGGTTAGGACTTAAACATGTCTTTGTGGTGGACACAGTTCAATCCACAATAAAAGGAATGAGACATTCAAGGTTTTGTTGCAGGGGAATTGGACCACATATTAGGAAGTTAATTCTAAATGCAGGACAGAGCCAAATTAGAATGGTGGAGGATTGGAAGGATGATCAGAGTCAGGAATCTCAATTAAGGAGCTGTTAAGGGGAGATAGAGATGATGAAAACTTGAAGTGCGGTGGTAGCAATGGAGACAGAGAAGGGAGGGGAATGTTAGCTCCATAAACTAATCAAAGTGAAGGACTTGGCAACTGATTAGATATAGGTAGGATTCAAGTTGATTCCTAGGTTTCTAGCTTAGGAGGCAGACTTGACGAGAGGTAATACCAATAACAGCAATACAGAATATAAAGGAAGAAGATTATTTCGTAAAGGATATTGATGCATTCAGACTTGTACTTATTGTGTTTTAGATACATCAAATACACTTTGTAGGGAAAGGGCTAGTATAGATAGCATTGTCCAGAAGAACTCTCTACAGTGATGGAATTGTTCTATTCCTGTGCTGGTCAGTACAATAGCCACTGGCCACATGTGGCTAGTGAGCTCCTGAAATGTGCACCAGAGGAGCTGAATTTTTAGTTTAATTTTAATAAATTTAATTTCCAATAGCCACATGTGGCTAGTGGCTACCATATTAGGCAGCACTGGTCTAGCAGGTATTTGGATATATGTGTTTAATGTTTGAGAGAGACACTCAGAAAGAGCATGGTGTGGACTGGAAATTGAGTTTTGGGAGTCATTAATTGTATAGGCGTTGCTGAAGCCACGTGAGTGCATGAGCCCACCCAAGGGGAGGCCAGATGCTAACAGAGAAGAGTTAAGGATGACACCCTTGGGGAAAACCAATATATAAGTGGTGCCCGCAGAAGGGGGTGAGCAAACAGCACCTGAGGAGAAGAAAGGAAAAGCAGAGGAGGGAATGGTGTTGCAAAAGCCCCAGGAGGAATTCAAGGAGACAGCAGTCTACCATGTCATAGAGAAACAAATTTTATTAAATAACCTATGAGAAAAGGCTTTCACAATTACAATATTCTTTTGACAATAAATGCAAGGGCCATATTTTGTTCACCAAGAGCAAAGTACATGTGCTCTGACTACGGATTTGTATTTTTATTCTCCCTCCATCACCCCCCACAGACATAAAAGACATTTCAAAGGTTTATGGAGGCAACAAAAAGGAATTTATAAAGATGGGATTATACCAGGGAATCCAGAATAATATGCCACTAAAAACATGGCCCTATAATGGGAGGGTCCAGAATTTCTTTCCCATGAAGTCCTCAGTAAAAGTTGTATAATTTTTGTCAAATGCCTCCACTGATAACAATATCAGTTTTTATAGACTCCACCAAACTGCTCTGTAAAGTGGGTGGAAATATTTCCAGTTTACAAAAGAGGAGGCTTGTGGCTTGTGAAGTTTCAGCAACTTGCCTCAGATGATGTAAGTTGCACCTAGTAGAGCAAAGACAGGACTCCAAGTTCATCTGTCTTCAATGCTCTTTCCAGCTTTACAACATTTCCTAAACTTAAGACATTTACAAATGCCATCATGATTTTTGCCACATCTACTCACCACCTGTACTACTATTCACTTAATATTTTTTAAAGTAAACAAATTATTGTTTAAAAACCAAATATTACAACATTACCTTACTTGAAAGATCATTATCACTTGTCGCAAATAGACAATGATTTTTTAAATAAAAATAAATTATAATGAACAACAAAAAACAAAACAATAAAAATGTTATTAAATGCTAGCTAAATACTGCTGCCTGTTAAAGACTTGGAATCTGAGGCCTGCTTTCTTTTCATTAAAAAGAAATATTAACAAATATTTCAAGAGATTCTCAAAACATGCTCTACTATAAGGAGAATATCCCCTCACCTTTTGAAAAAGATAACATCTAATAGCAGTGGTACTCTTTCTCAGGGATGAAACATCCTACTTTCCACTAAAGAATAAATAGTATAAGGTCATCACCCTTTGCCACTTTACAGATAAGAAAAAGGAAAGTAAGAAAAAGTCATCGTTTCAACACAAAATAAAACCATAAGGAGGCTGGTGAGTTATAATCTAAGACTCATATACTTTCTGATATTTCCTTGGGCATAAATTTTCTAAAAGATCCTTTCTAGATACTCACGTTGCAGGCAAGATCAAACTGCACTATAGATTCCAAAGATGCCATTCTGTATGTTTCATTGATTATATTTATGGGTTTTAGAACAATGTAGCTTAAAAGCTTCCTTAGCAGTGTGACTGTTCCCTTTTAGGAGAAATAAAGGGCAAGACAGAATCCATGCGCAGTTCAGTTCAGAGTCAAAAACTGGACAACATTAGGGAACTGGTGTTCAGGCATAAATATGGGGCCAGCCATTGGACGAGACCATATACTCTGATATGAGACAAGCCTCACTGTCCTCGTCAAGATTTCAGGGATCAGTCACCGTGGCTCTACCTTTATGGGACTGGTCCAGGTGATGGACAAAGCAAATTTGTTGTTCTTGGACAGAAGTCTTAGCCTAAATCTGAACCTGGGGTGCCACCTTCTGAATGACGTTCCCAGCAAGAACCCTTGAGTCCTAAAGGTAACTCCATCCAGGTAAAATGCAAGATTAACCTTGTCCATATAAATTTCCACTTTATAGCAACCAATACCTTAAATAAGTTCTAGGGTGTATATATGATGTGAACCACATTAAAAGAAAATATTTTGAAACAAAACAAGAAGAAAAAAGATCTCTCACATTATATTTTTTTTTCACTAGATCTATTTTTTTAAGCTTGAGTTTAAGCTAAGAAAAGAAACCTTGCTTTTTATGGCAAGAGTTCTTGAGTAGAAAGACAACTTATAATGGAAAGCATCTTGCACAGAAGTTTTGGTAAGCAGAGGGGGAAAATGCAGAGGAACTTTGTAAATTTTGACTTTGAAAGGCCAATGTAATGTAAATATGACTTCCTAGATGGTAAACAGCAGTGGTTTGAAAATAAAAACTTGCACAAAATAGACAGCTATCTAGTTAGAAGAAAATGTGTTTAATAAGCATGTGTGTATGAGATGCCTTGAATACTTTTGATACTGTACTGTAATTACTAAAGATGTAAAATTTTCAGGACTTTTGAAACCATGAGAAAAAAAGTTTATAAAGTTTTTTTCCCCAGAAAAAGACAGCTATACTTTTTGGTATTCTTTACATTTTTAAAGTAACTTAAGAACATAACACATATTGTTCTCACATAAATTACATACTTGGAAATGTTTTAAATTATTAGTGGAGCCACAAGTTCTTAAACTTTAAAGAATCCACTGTCTCTTAGTCAACAGATGAAAATATCAATATAAAAAAAGTATAATTATATTTGACTTGGGATCTCCATTATATCAAAGATTACACTCCTTTTGAGAAAATCCAAAAGTTTATCAAAAATATTGTTTAATTCAAATGTTTTCCACTACTGGGAGATTCTATATTCATTGTCTTCACCTTGGACTTCTGTAAATTGACTTTTTTCCCAGGCTTAGACAAACTTTTCTATTATTTACCATCCTGGGTTTTGTGTGTTGTGGATGCATTCTCAACATTGAGTCATTTTTCTCTCTCCCTGAAGGACACAAGAAATTGGAGAGGTCAGAGTCTTTGCTGTTAAGGTACTTTAATGGGGCTGTGGGACAGAAAGGAGGTGGGCGAGGAACATCTGCTTTATAATCTAGTCAAACGCAAAAAATCCTCCCTTCCTAGACCCCACTGGGCACTCAGGCAATGGTAATAATGTGTGTTAAATTATCCAATGAATGAACGAATCGTCACTTTCTTTTCTGCCTATAAATCTGTAATCCAAGAATCTGTAGCAGCCCAACCTTCTGAATTTTAATACAATTTTAATACAATTTCTATCCCTGTGTATTCCTTGCAGTCCATTCTGTATATCTTCCTGCAGACATCAGTGCTGTGTGTTTTTTGTTTTATGTCAATTTTTTTGATATATCCAGCTTCCCAATATCATTGAAAGACAGTTAGGCTACAAAATACACATCCTATTTGCAAAAATACGTGCTCATTTCTCCATCAAATTCTTCCATTCTGCTTTCATGACACTTACACGTGTTCATCTCTATCTTTCTTAGAGTCTTACATATTCATAATTGACAACCTCTTTTCCAATTCTTATACTTAAAATTAACCAGACATGTCCTTTTTGCAGGTTTTATAATTTTTCCTCTTATAGCTTTGTCTGTCTGTCCATCCCTCCATTCACCCATCCATTCTACCATGAAGTAACTCATTAAGACTATCTTTAACAGATTCCATTATCAACTCATGTACTTACTCTTGAAAAAAGTTTGCACAAAGAATGTCTGCAGGGAAAAGAATAGTTGGTAAATTAAAAAAGCCACCTGCCTTTTATGTTCTGGAAATTTTTCATGTTATGAAGATGTATTTGTGCCCTAAGAGTTTAGGCATTCCTTTTCCTGATATTTCATGGGACATCTTTTCTTCAAATAAATGACCAAGAGCTTTTTGCCTACACCGCTTTGCAATGTTTCTTGCCAACAATGCTGTATGGGTGGTATCTGCTCCTTCTGGTGATACAGATGCCACACAAGCAGCAGGGAAGGAAGGCTTTTAAACAAGCTACTCTGTGCCATTTCCAGTTATCCAGGGCTTCTCAGAATTTAAGGACACTTTTATGTGGGCATCAATGAATTTGATTCTTGATAGAAGCTTTCAGAAATGTATATTGCATTTGGCACTTTCAGCAAGTCTTATTTTTCCTGCTCAAAATAATGCCTGGCAGCATAGAGTTCTTCCATATACCACCCATGCATCTCACCATGTGCCTAGGGGGAAGGTAAAGAAAGATGTAGTCTAATGGCTAATTTTTATATAAATGTGTACAAAAGCATACAATGCATTAAAATCAGCAATAAGATCCTCTCAGAGTTATTGTTAAACTGTGTTTTAGCCCAGTGGGTATCACCTTACTGCTAAGATAAATAGGCTGATTTTGCACTCAAGACATTACATAGGTAGAAATTCACTTGGAATAGGTATTCAGATATGAAAATATTTTCATGCCTACAAAATACTCTAAATCCACTCTAAGTTCAAATAAAGTCAGTTTTCTTTCTGCTTCTGTTTGTATTGCAATGTCATAAGGCCAGAAGGAAGGCCAACTTTCTTCCTCCTCTATCATCTTAATATTTGTCTTTGATCCTTTCCTCTCTAACTGTGCGTCCAGGGGCATCAGAGTCCTTGTTTCCAAGCTCTATCAGGAAAATTAGCAGCCATTGCCAATGTCCATTTAGCTGTCAGTCTTCTGAAAGGGACATAGGAGAAAAAACTATGTACAAAGAGTGCACCAGGTCTTTCTGCAGTCTCTTGTGCAAATGAAATATACTACCTGGGAAGTGGAAATGGTCCTTGTTTTGAATTTGAAGCCATGCTCTATTTTCCTGATATATAGACATTTATATTCTGGGACTCTTGATAGTTCTATAGAAAATTTTTTTCTATTTTTTAAATCATACCTAGTGGCAGTAAATGGCTCCTAGTATCAAAAGGTAAGGCAGACTGTGTGGCAAGCCATGCATATTTTACCCATAATAATATTTATTTCCAAATTAAAAATATATATGTGTGGGCACATGTGTGTGTGTGTGTGTGTGTAATGGGGAGACTATATATATATTTATACTTATATAAATATTATATAGATATATTTGGGGAAAATAACAAGAAAAGATATTTTGTGACAACTTCTAACTATACACATCTCTAGTTGTTACTTGTCTTAGTCCACTCGGGCTGCTATAGCAAAATACCATGGACTGGGTGGCTTATAAACAACAGAAATTTATTTCTCACAGTTCTGGAGGCTGAGAAGTCCAAGGTCAAGGCGCTGGCAGATTCGGGGTGGTGTCTGGTGGGGGCCCACTTCCTCATAGGCTGCCGTCTTCTCATTGTAACCTCACATGGCAGAAGGGAGAGCTAGCTCCCTGGGGTCTTTTTATAAAGGCACTAATCCCATTCCTGAGGGCTCTACTCTCATGAACTGGTCACTTCCCCAAGGCCCACCTCCTAATACCATCACCCTGGGGGTTAGGATTTCAACATAAGAATTTGAGAGGGATACACACATTCAGACCAAAGTATTACTCATCATTCTTTGTTATTTTTTTAATTATCAGATGCTATTTATTCAATTATGACAAATTGTGTCCTTTCAAAGATTCTCTGAGGGTTCTTGACCTGCTGTAGAATAAGTAGGAAGGACCAGAGAATCCTGGTGTATGCTCTGGCAAAAGACATCTAGCTTTCATGGCTGAAATCTCCCAGATTCCCCTGCTGATCTCCACACTTCAGTGAGCAACGCAGAGCTATCATGAATTACTGCCGAGAATCCTGCTGCTAAGCTCCAGATAGGAGAGAGAAGAGAGCTATTACTGTGCTCCTGAATCCTCCCCAGGGCAGAATCTTCCTCACAGATGTTCGAGGCTGCCATCTCTTTCTGAGTGTGAATTCTGTTAACACTAGGGTATGATTATTGGCGAAGAAAGAAAGAAAAAACTAAAAGCATTACTAAATGCATAGCAGTGCTAGGCAATCTGGATGCATTCCCATTATTCAGAGCTGGGAATATGAAAGAGTGAAGAAAAATGAATCAGTTAGAGATGTAGGTTTTAGGACTCCACCTCCACCCCCACTGTAAGTATATTTCATCCCTCAGGAGCCTAACTCAAGCTGTGCAGGTCTCCGCAGAGCACTGTTAAGTGTCTTCTCTTTGAAGATGAATAGAACCAAGGCAGGCAGAAGAGATATTTCAGAGCCCTCACAGCTGCTAAAATGTCTGAACTGAAAGCCTAAGATTGCCCTTCCCTCCTGGCCCCAAATAAGTTGTTCACCTGCCTAAGAAAAACACTGACTTCAGAGGCAGTTCTCTGAGTACATGTCATGATGAAGGTTAGCACCATTGTAGCTTGGATGGCAGTTTTGAAATCCATCGTTGGTTTACATTTAAGATTTTGCTTAAACATTTACTGTTTATTTTAGCTGATAACAAAAGAGAGAAGTACATATTTCTTTTCTTATGAATGATTTAAAATGTAGTATGTATACCACCTGGGATAGAAAAGTTATAAGATAGAAAAGCCAAGCTAGAAATTACTAATTTTTAAACACGTAAGTATTTCCATTCAATTTAAGACATTTATGGGCACCTACTATGTACCATAAACTATGTCAGGTGCTGCCAAGACACAAATAAGAAAAGGATTTAATTCTCGTCTCAAAGGAGTGTTTAGTGTAAGAGATGGGATATTCATCATCTGTTGCCACAGTTATGCTGTGTAACAAATCACCCCCAAACTCAGGATTTTAGCTTACACATCTGTGGCTCATCTGGGCATTGGTTGACCCCAACTGGGCATGGTTGAGCTTGGCTCTCAGCTGCACACTGGGGCCAGTTCTGTCTGCTCCATGGGCCTCTCATCATCCTAAGATCAGTGGACTACGCAGGCGTGTTCTTCTCATGGTAATGATAGCAGCACAAGTGGGCAAGCCCAACCACACAAATGGCTTTGGGCACATCACACTCCCTAATGTTCACTGGCCAAAGCAAGTCAGATGGCCAAGCCCAACATCACTAGACTGAGGAAATATACTCTGCCTAGGAGCAACTTCAAGTTCACATGACAAAGGATATGAGGATATAGGGAGGATGCAAAATTGAGAAAAATAATACAATCAAGCGTATTAGGGAAAGATAAATTCACAAATGCCTGTATAACAAAGAGTAGGGATTTCCAAAGGTAAGGTATTAATTATATCTCAAAGACACTCGAAACATATCCTCAGAGGAAGTGACATTTGCACTTAGTCACAAAAGGTGTTTGTATTTCAAGAGGCAGACAAGAGGGGTGGGGGCAGACAATAATTCAAAGATGCTCCACGAACAAAGTCATGCACGTGTGAAGGACATTTCCAGTGTTAGCTTATAAAGACATAAATTAAAAGAAAAAATTATAGCAGTAGAAAAAGTATATGGGTAAGAAAACTGTAAATAGACACTCAGCAGAGGTGTCAGTGTCAGAGTTCTTGTGTCATATGTTATTGCTGGAAGTTCTTTGAAAAGACGAGTGTTTGAAAATTCCCAAGGTATGAAATGTGGAAAAGCACACAAGGATAGAAGTTTTGTTTAAGCCTTTAGAGCTATATTTAGAGCTGGGAATGAATTAGAAATCCTCTAGCCCAACTCACTTATTTCACAGATGAAGAAATTTTTATTTTGGAGATAAACACTTTTTGTCTCTATCTCCCTTTGTCTATCTATCTGTGTGTCTCTCTTTCTCTCTCTATATATACACAAATATATATGTATATATGTGTGTAAAATATATAAACATATTTAGAAAGAGAGAGAATAAATGTCTTCCTAAATAAATCTATCCATCTATATATGTAAAATATGTAATATGTAAATATATTTATACAGAAAGAAAATAAATTCTTTCTCATACATATATATCAAGGTGGGGGGTCAGGAAATGAGCAGATTCCTTAAAGTGATATTCTGAAGAATTCCTAATCCCTCGTAAACTTAAAAACAACTCATGTCCTCATCATTCTAGTTCCAAGGACTGAATATGACTCACGTTATTCAAATGCATAGGGAGGAGTTGTTAATAAGAAGGAAAAATAAATATTGCACAGTTATTCAAGGGCTGGAAATACCATCTGAAGTGCCTGGCTAACAGAGGAAGCGGGTGGCTCCCCAGACCCCAGAGTTTGGGGTACCATTATCAAAAGATGGCGGACTGGACACGAGGGGGCAGGTGAGGGCAAAGATAGCAAATGTTGTCCAGTCTTCCTCTCTTCTGAAACCCATTCCCCTCATTTGTAAATGAAACATAATCCCTCCCAACCAAAATATAACTAGAAAAGTAAATCAGTTTGTATTCATAATACTATATGAGGTTTCTTCCCAGAATAGAAATAATGAAACTTTGAACTGGTGCCTTTTACATAATCACCATTAATGTAGATCAGAGGTCAGCAGACTATGGCCCTGGGGCCAAATCCAGCTGGTCTGTTTTTATAAAACAAGTTTTATGGAAACAGCCACGCCTGTTTGTTTACATATTATTTATGGCATCTTTTGCAGTACAATGATAGGGTTGAGTAATTGCAATAAAGACAGAGCCCTTATGGCCTCCAGCTCCTCAAATATTTCATATTTGGACTTTTACAGAAAAGTTTGCCCACTCCTGGTGTAGATGGTGGAGGATGAGCCCCTTTCTGGAGTGGGTGAAACTTGCATGAGCTTCTGCTTCTGGTGATGGATTCAGCAGGATGGGTATCAGTACAATAAGTGTCATCCTGTCCTCCCGCGATTGCCTCCTTCCCTCCCCGGACTCTGTTACAGCCATCATTAACCCTTTGCTCTCTGTCCTTTGCCAGACTCCGACTTGAGCATGCGCACACTGAGCACGCCCAGCCCTGCCTTGATATGTCCTCCGAACCTGCCTGGATTTCAGAATGGAAGGGGCTCGTCCACCTCCTCGTCCTCCATCACAGGGGAGACGGTGGCCATGGTCCACTCCCCGCCCCCGACCCGCCTCACCCACCCGCTCATCCGGCTCGCTGCCAGACCCCAGAAAGAGCAGGCCAGCATAGAGCGGCTCCCGGATCACTCCATGGTCCAGATCTTCTCCTTCCTGCCCACCAACCAGCTGTGCCGCTGCGCCCGCGTGTGCCGCCGCTGGTACAACCTGGCCTGGGACCCGCGGCTCTGGAGGACTATCCGCCTGACGGGCGAGACCATCAACGTGGACCGCGCCCTCAAGGTGCTGACCCGCAGACTCTGTCAGGACACACCCAACGTCTGTCTCATGCTGGAAACCGTAACTGTCAGTGGCTGCAGGCGGCTCACGGACCGAGGGCTTTACACCATTGCCCAGTGCTGCCCAGAACTGAGGCGACTGGAGGTCTCGGGCTGTTACAATATCTCCAACGAGGCCGTCTTTGACGTGGTGTCCCTCTGCCCCAACCTGGAGCACCTGGATGTGTCAGGTAAATGGCAACTCACTTCCCATCAGTGGGACCTTCCCAGTGTACCACCCCAAAGCAGTAGATGACATTGCCGCCTCCAGAAGGTCCCGTTCTTGATAGCTACTAAAGATGGATGGTGGATGGGAGGAAGGCTGACTCTTGCAGAGAAACTGTCTCTGTCTAATCATGACTCTGGAGGGCAGAGGTATTTCTTTCATCAAATAGTGTCAACTTCTTAGAGGCATCTTTTGTCTGGCAGTTCAAGTTAGCATGACTGTTAAATGTCTTTCCTCCCCCATAACTCTCCCAGTGATTTCAGAGCAACCATAGATAATGGGAACCAAATCTCTAATCACAGAGCAATAGGAACCAAATATCTCATTCAGACACAGGTAGTTTAGAAACCGCCCTGACGTCCCTTGGTTATTGTTCCATAGAACCTGAGAGCTGTGTCTAAGCTGATCCTCTGCTGTGGCCCGTGATCGTGATGGCTTGCCATTTTGCAGACACTGGGGAAAATTCATCATGGCCAAGTGTCTGCTTATATTTCACCCCCACTCTCCTCACCCCTGGGTTGATTTTGTGTCTCTTGTTAAGCAAAATTCTCAATTACACGGTGCAAGGGTAAGGCCCATTGAGTAGAGCCTTTAGTTGTTTTAAAAATTGAAGGAAATCCCAGCATGGCCGCTTTGCTTGAAAACCTCTCTCAGGCAGGAAGAATTAAAACCCAGACTCACACTTTGGCGCCAGACGTGAATCCAGCTGGACTAACAGCCTTTCTTTATCTCATCCGCTGCCCAGTCAAAGGACGAACATTCGAGAGGCTGAAATGTGTAAGATGCATCAGAGAGTTAAAGAAATGAACAGCGTGAGCTGCAGCCTCAGGGGTTGTTGGGGAGGGGTCGAGGAGTAAAAACCACTGTGACTGGTGATAAACAGAATTTGGGATTTACAAGCATCTGAGGTAAATGATACTCTCCAACAAAGTTTGAGGTAAAAGCCAGCTCTCTCAGCTTGCTCTCTCTTTCAAAAGCTAACATCTGAAAATATTTCACGTGACAGTCAATTATTTTTCGCAGATTCTTTCCCTGGCTGGAAAGCAGCTTCTTGCTCCCCTCCTTCGGCTGGCTTCGAGACAAAACCATAGTAACCGTATGTTCAGTTAGTCATAAGCAGCCGTTGGCATCAAGAAGCAGGAAACCAAGAAGTTTTCTTACATTTTTCCTCCAAGGAATTCTGGAAAGAGAAAACATTGTGATGTGGTGGAAACGAGTTTCAAAACTTTGTGATTTGGGACAATTCATAGCTTTCTCTAGATGTGTTTCCTCTTCAGTTTAGGAAAAAAAGAAAAGCAAAGGATTGGATTCTTTGACATTCTAAGATTCTGAGCATTGTGGGCCTCTTTTATAAGCACCTCATTTTCTTTTCTTTTCTCAGATTAGAAAATGATTTATTGGCATCCCCATCTTTGTTAAAGGGCTCCCCATGCACCCTTAATTGAGGCTGCAAGTAATTGTGCCCTCTCTTTTGGAGTTCTTTTGAAATTCAGAAATGCAGAAACTATGTTGGCTGTTTGAGAATAGAAATTCTTGGGCTTCTAGCCTGACTGAGCAGATCCTGCTCGGCCCCTTTGACTAATCGTTATGAAAGCCTTGATGCCCTTCCTCTATAATAACTTGACTGATTTGCTGGTCCTAATATAATTCTGTAGCTTCCTCATACGTCTTCCAATGACTCCCTGTGATCTGTGTATATAGAGACTGTGTACACAAGGGAATCTGTAACCCACCAAGATAAAAGCACAGAATTCTAGATATTGTAGATGGACGGGGATAGGGAGATTTTCAGGTGGATGAACTTGAAAGACCCTACAAGCCACAAGGGTGGATTGTATCACCACCTCTGAATGATGTCCTCCAGTTCTGAGGGAATCTGGAAATTCTGGTGACACAGAGAGAGGCCAGTGGGCTGCTAGAGGTGATTTCACCTATGCATTGTTCTTAGTTTTCATAGCTGGCCTCTGATAGTGGCCAGCTCATTTACTTCTCAATGACAGCAAATTTGACTTTGGAAGACTCACTGCTGGTCTAGGGCTGAATTCCCCTGAGGATGTGAGACTGTCTCCCATCCCTAGCATGCCCACCTTGAAAGCTATCTTTTCAAGTCGTCGAAAGTTACTGTAACTAGCTGTAGTATTTTTTCATTATCACATATTACCTTTTATTAATGTTTACTCAGGGTTCTCCAGAGAAACAGAACCAACAGTATATATATATATATGAAGAGATTTATTAAGAGGAATTGGCTCTCACAATTATGGAGGCTGAGAACTTCCACAATCTGCTGTCTGTAGGCTCAGTTCAGTCTGAGTCCGAAGGCTTGAGAATCAGTGGTGCTGATGGTGTCTCAGTCCAAAGGCATGTATTAGCTCAAACAGTCAAGGAGAGAGAGAGAATTCTCCATTCCTCCACCTTTTGTTCTATTCAGGCCCTCGATGGATTGAATAAGGCCCATCAGCACTGGGGAGAGCAGTCTGTTTTATTGAATCCATTGATTCAAATGTTAACCTTTTCCAGAAACACGTTCACTCAGGCACATCCAGAAATAATGTTTAGCCAGATATCTTGGCACCTCATCATCTAGTAAAGTTGACACATAAAATTAACCATCACAATTAATAATATCTTTAAACATCAATAGAATATATTGAAACTAACTACTTTTCAAAGTATAAAATGTTGAAATTATCGCAAATGAAATTTCTTCAAAAGGGTCCTCTACAACTGGAGACCTGGGAGTCCTCCTTACTTCTCTTCCTAATCCTTTATATCCGACTGGAAAAATCCTATCCAGATGATTCTACTTCCTCAGTACCTTGAGTCCATCTCCTCTCCTCTACCTGCCTGCCTGGATGCATTCTTCACTAACCATTCTCCTTACATCCATTTCAGTCCATCAACCCAGCCTCCAGAAGGATTTTTTCAAACTATGAGTCTAACCATTCATTTTTCTGCATAAAATCTCCAATTGTTCCCCACAACCTACAGGAAAAATTCAAGTTTCTCAGCAGAGCATATAAGGCCCTCCATGAGCTGCTCTTTCTAGGTTCAAATCTCACCTCTTTCCCATGTACCCTCAATGTTCCCTTCTGTGGAACCATCTGCATTTTCATGTCTGTGCATACTATGATGTGTGGGCATCTCTCTGGCTTGAATGCCGTTCCCTCCTCTGCCCCCTGCCCTTCCTCAACAACCTTCTTACCAACTTCTCATTGCTCAAGCCTCAGTCCAAGCATCACCTAAGGAAAGCCTTTCCTTCCTGACCCCCAGTGAGCTAAGTGTTTCCACCTGCATGTCTGCCTTTTGAGTACAGGCAGGTAGAGCATTACTGAGTTTTCCAATTGACTATATGCATATTTCCAGATTCCTTTCTCTCAATTCATTATGAGCTTTATAAAGGCAAAAATGAGGCATATTTTATCTTTGCACTTTATGATATTGTAGTTAAGTGACCAGAGAAGTGTCAAAGCCCTAAATAGTCATCATAACCTCTAAAAGTTTCAAAGAAAGTTGTCATTGGTTAATACTCTAGACAAGAACTTAGGAAGCAGTAATGCAGTGATAAAATTTCCTCATTAGTAAAAATGGGATGGTTGGGAGGATTAAATGAGTTAATACATGCTAAGTCCTCACGTGTATGCTCTGCTAAAGACTATGCAGTAAGCAGAAGTATGTAATAAATCATAGCTGTCATCATTTTTGGATAGTCATTATTATTTACGTGCTTAGAAGTCAATTGTTGGTCTTTGTTGACTTGGTCTTGTTACATCCCAGAGAAGGTAGAGATTTTACCCCAATAATGAGAAGAAGTGGTAATGAAGAGCATACTTCTGAAAACTGAACACAATCTGGAATTCATTGAAGAAACCCCACAGACATGTTCAACCCTATTGTCCATTCCCTGTCGAGTAATATCCATATTCCTTACCCTGAAGGTCAAGGCAGCCCTCTATGATCTGATCCACATAGACCATTCCTGTCTTAGTTTCCATTAAATCCTTTTAGACACCTTACATTCCACCCTATGGACACTCCTCACTCCCCCATGGACTTACCCCACACTTTCTTGTCTCTTGAACTTGCTTATGCTGTCACCTTACTACCTGAGCACCATATCTATGTATCCAAATTGTTTCTCTCTTTTAAGAATCCCCTTATAGACATCACCACTCCCAAGACCTCTGAGTGCCGGGGCTGGCCCCATGGCGTAGTGGTTAAGTGCGCACACTCCGCTGCTAGCGGCCCAGGTTCAGATCCCGGGCACGCACGAACACAGCACTTGTCAGGCCATGCTGTGGCGGCGTCCCATATAAAGTGGAGGAAGGTGGGCACGGATGTTAGCCCAGGGCCAGTCTTCCTCAGCAAAAAAAAAAAAAAAAGAGGAGGATAGGCATGGATGTTAGCTCAGGGCTGATCTTCCTCACACACACAAAAAAAAAACATTAAAAAACGACCTCTGAGTCCCTAGTGTCTAAATATTCACTTCATGCTGATACATCTACTGTAAATCTCTTGTGCAATTCAATTACATGCTACATCCTTGTCATTTCTTACCATCCCTCCTATCATTGAAGCTTTGGATCAGAAGTTAAGAAACTTTTCCCTAGTCTGCCTGTACAAATCACATAATCTTACTGAGCCAGAGATACCTCATCTTTAGAAAAATGAAGGTTAAATTGGATGATTTCTAAGGTTGTCTCCATGTCTGCAATGTATGAATGCATGAACTAGCCACAGATATTACCTACTGAGCCATGAACCAGTTTATTTTCTTTTCAACCCAAACTTTCCAAATCTGTAAGAATTAAGGCTAAAATTAAAAATTATTGATCTAAAATAATACAAGCATATCAAAATCATCTCTTTACTGAAACTGAGCTAAACTAGTATTTCATTAAATTTGAAACAGTTTCAAAAATAAAGCTTTATATTTCTCTGGACCAAATATAGTATCCTTCCTGGGATGCATCAGATTGTGCCAGATATTTAAAAAAATAGGAAACTGGAACTAAGAGTTTAGGAACAAATGTGGTCATGTGATCTTGAAAATCAAAGTGCCTTCACAGGCATCACCGATGGGCAACCACCACCATGCACATATGAATTCAGTATAAGCAGGATTACAGTCAGCCTAAAAGAAGAAACTCAAAACAAAGGAAGATTTCAAAGCTAAAGTTGAGGGGTACAAGCCACCTTCCACAAGACTGTAGAGCCCACTGGAGCAGTGTGGGCAGCCTCTGACGAGTCGCATCTTGTTCTCCAGCGTTGGACTGTATACTTTACTCCTTCCTGAAATTCTTTGACTTGATAGCACGTGGCTTTTGAACCTCCTTATTTCCAAGACCTGAATTTTATAAGAGTTTCCTGGGCAGCCTGCCAGAAGGCGGGAGGAAAGTCCCTTTAGCACTATCATGTGGCAGCTCGGAAGCCTTGGATATTGTGTGAGCTGCCAAGGCACAGAGGTGCCCACAGTGAGGCACCTGGCTTTTGAACTGCCAGAGGGATTCGGGAAGAGCACGGGGAAAATGAAAACTATACAGTCCATGAAGTGGAGTGAAATATATATACATATACATTTATTTATATAATATATATTGACTATGCATAGTTATTATTTATTTATATTTATATACTGAAAATATACATATTTTATATAGTAAACTGAAATATACAATGAGTGTTTCATATATATAGTATATAGTGTATATATATATAAAATTTATACACACATATTCTTAGGGGAAGAGGGACTAGAAACAATGTTTAGAGAGGTATCTAAAGATAGTTTCTTAAGCATTAATTTCCTTGTCTGTAAAATGGATTGTTTTAAGAATCAGGTAAGAAAATGTTTATAAAAGCACTTTATAAACTTCATAATTCAACATAAATAAAAGGCATTATAGTTAACTATAAAATAGATATACTTTTGTAGATATACTTCAGCCAAGGTCAGAACCCTGAGGACATTTAAATGTTAGAAGCCGGATTATCCTATCTCATCTTCCCATGGAAGACTCTATTCTCTCTATAAATCATTCATTCATTCATTCAACAGATACTTAGTGAGCTCCAGCTGTTGAAGCAGGTGTGAGGGATACAGCAGTGAACAGCCCAGAGTCCATTTTCTCAGGAGCTTGCATTCCAGAATGAGGACAGCAAATACATAAGTGAACAAATCAATATATAATGCCACAGAGAGATAAAGAGTGTTGAATGTAAATGAGAGTCAGGCAGGGGATACTACTAGTTCATACAGGGCAGTTAGGGAGGAATTGCTAATAAACAGACATTTGCTCAGAGACTTAAGAAAGTGGGGGCGGACCCTGGGGACCATCTGGGGGAGCCCTGTCCACTGCACAGAACCTGAGGCGGGAGGGCACCTGAGGTGTCTGGGAACCGGCAAGGATGCAGTGAGGTTGGAGGAGTGGAGCAGGAGATGAGGTCAGAGAGCACAGGGCGCAGGTCCTTGGAGGCCCCCTTAGACTTTAGATTTTACACTTGGAGTGAGATGGGTGCCATCAAAGACTTTGAGCAGTGACACGATTAGAGTTCCGTTTTCCAGAATCTCTCTGGCAGCTGTGAAGAGAATGAAAGTAGGGCAGGGCAGGGAGACTGGTTGAGGGGCTGGAGCAATAATCCAGTCACACAGTTGTTCTTCCTTGACCAGAGTGGGTTGACTTGAATCCCCAGATGGTCTCCTTGTTAGACTAATAACTATGTGTAATTTCCTGTAGAGTTTTCAAAGGACATCCGTATGCATTATCTCATTGCATCCTAATTATATCCCCATAGTGTAGGCACGCCAGCTACTCATTCCCATTTCATAGAGGAGAGTCTTGAGACTCAGAATTGCAAGTCAAGTCTCCTGCCCAAGGCCATAAAAAGTAGACTTGAACCAGGTGTGACGCCCAAGCCAGAGCTCTTTCTGCCAAACCAAGGTCAGGGCCTAGACTTCTCTCCCACATCTCACTTCTTTGGACCGGAGAGCTACCAGACCATTGCAGGGGAGAACTGACCTCTACTGAGCTTCTGGAGCTTTCTAGGGCCAGGCCAGATATTTGCACACGTTGTCTCATTCCTTTTTCACAGCCACCTTGCAGAGAATGTGATCATCCCCATTTCAACACGAAGGAAATACTCAGAAGGACTGATTTGCCCAATGTCAGGCAACTAGTGGTGGATCTGGAATTGAAACGTGTTCTCTCTGATTCTAAAGCCCGTGAAGCCGCTTAAACCCGGATCGTCAAAGTAGTTAAATAATCTGATCAACACGGAGAACCCATTCTTGCTTTCCTTCCCTGTAGGGCCGAGTAGGGAAGGGGTAACATGGGGACCGGGCTCAAGGGAGGGGTAGGGATCTGTAGCCGCACCCCGGGGGGAGGCCCCCATTCTGGGAGGCTGCTCTGAGTGTGTGTTCTGTCTCTTTGTGTAGGGTGCTCCAAAGTGACCTGCATCAGCTTGACCCGGGAGGCCTCCATTAAACTGTCCCCCTTGCATGGCAAACAGATTTCCATCCGCTACCTGGACATGACGGACTGCTTCGTGCTGGAGGACGAGGGCCTGCACACCATCGCGGCGCACTGCACGCAGCTCAGCCACCTGTACCTGCGGCGCTGCGTCCGCCTCACCGACGAGGGCCTCCGCTACCTGATGATCTACTGCACCTCCATCAAGGAGCTGAGCGTCAGCGACTGCCGCTTCGTCAGCGACTTCGGCCTGCGAGAGATCGCCAAACTGGAGTCCCGCCTGCGGTACCTCAGTATCGCCCACTGCGGCCGGGTCACCGACGTGGGCATCCGCTACGTCGCCAAGTACTGCAGCAAGCTGCGCTACCTCAACGCGAGGGGCTGCGAGGGCATCACGGACCACGGCGTGGAGTACCTCGCCAAGAACTGCGCGAAACTCAAGTCTCTGGACATCGGCAAATGCCCTTTGGTCTCCGACACGGGCCTGGAGTGCCTGGCCCTGAACTGCTTCAACCTCAAGCGGCTCAGCCTCAAGTCCTGCGAGAGCATCACCGGCCAAGGCTTGCAGATCGTGGCGGCCAACTGCTTCGACCTCCAGATGCTGAACGTCCAGGACTGCGAGGTGTCCGTCGAGGCCCTGCGGTTTGTGAAACGCCACTGCAAGCGCTGCGTCATCGAGCACACCAACCCTGCCTTCTTCTGAAGGGACAGCGTCCATCCGGCACTGTTTGCGTACAGACGTGAACCCAACGAAATGTTTTCTAAAAGCAGCCTATGTAAGCACGGACATCCACTCATAACAGCTGTTTCTTCCAGGAAGGTTCTTAGGAACCTGGCTTTTATTTTTCCTAATTTCTCATAGGCAACAGAGGTCAAGGAAAGGAAGGTGGTGACAAGTTTCTAGTCCAGTAAATGGTTTTTTGGGTCGGGTCGTTTATAGGCAGTTTCTCTTCTCACAAAAGATGTACCTCACACAGCTGATGGCAGTGTCTTCAGAAACGCCCCTTTCTCTCTGTCTCTCTCCTCCTGGCACATCTCCAGGGTTCTCCACCCGCATCCCTCCTACCCCACCCCCCACTCTGGCAGCAGCAACAACAAATCATCAGAATAATAAGACTCTCCAGACCTCCTCCTCTTTAAACTGCTTGATTGGTCTAAGTCACACTCTTCAATCCCACACCCAAGCAAATTCTTGTTAAATAAATGCCACAGAACCTGGTATATATAAAGTGCTTCCAAACCTTTTAAACAATCACTTGAGACAAACAGCATGGCGGAGGAGCAGACCTGCTTCCTTCCCCCCCACCCCACCCCGGCTCTGCCACTAACTGTCTGTGTGACCTTGGGCAAAGCACTTGATCTCTCTGCGCTGCAGCTTCCAGCACTGAATTAGAGGCCATCCAGCTCAAGGAGTAGCTTCATGCCCCTTCTGTAATTGAGGGAACAGAGATGTCAATAGACAGAAGCACCTTGGCATAGAGCACACAAGGCATCTACCTCTTCCAAGAGGATTGATCCTGTGGATGCTTTCAGGAGATTCGGATGTGCCAACAGCATGTCCTGTATGTCCTTCCCTCCAGTCTGTCACTCACATCCCTGTTTGTTTTGGTGGGTGAGTCTCTTAGGCATCTTCCCTGCCCTACTAGATGGATGGTCTCTGTGCCCAAGGGTTCTCAGCATCACCTCACTCCACACCATCCACACCATGGAATTCCTAATCCCAGCAAAGCCCACAGCCCCCAGTCAAGTTGATCTGAGTGTTTTCAAATAGGAGGAAAGAGCCTCATGATTTTTAATGAACAAGTGAAGCCCAAGAGGACACATGTCCTCTAAGGTTTTTCTAATCCTTCTCGTTGCACACGTGGCGTGCAGCAGGCACATCTGCCCTGCAGCTGGCAGGAACAGATGCCTCGGTTCTTTGTCATTCAGATCACATTTCTACTTTCCTCATCTATTTATTTCTTTGTGCATCCAGACTTCATCACATGGAGCCTGTTGGGGTTAAGTCATAGTGTTTGTGCAGATTGCCACCTTGTGTGCCTTCCCCTGTGACTGTCTGCATGTTCTCTGTCAAATAATGCAGAGCAGACTTCCACGTATTTAAATACTGTTCACTCAAAAATGCCAGACAAATGGAAGGGGGAATACACTGATAAGACTTACGTGCTGGTTCACCAACCAGGCCCTTGGAATAGAACATTAAAATCATTGCCAAGTATGAATTTTAAGTGGTCCTATTTGGATAGAAATCCATGTGCTAGTCTCATTCGTGTGAAATCAGGATGCCAGAAGAAATTCCATTGCTCGTTTTCATGAAATTTAGTTGCCTTTTTTAATAAACACATAACCGTTCCCAAATTATTCTCTGGCCACACTCCTCCTTCATCACTGTTCAAACAGTTCATCTATTTCTTTTTCAAAGGGTCTGCTGTCCAAACCCAGAACCTCTGCATCTCCAAGCCAAGCATGTGGAATTGCCTTCAGATAAAGCTTACACACCACTCGACAACTGCACTCCCACTGTAGGCTCCCTGTGTTCCTTTGTCTTATGTTGGGAAGGAGGAGATAGAGAGAGGTGGTGTCTGCGTGGGAAGTTTCTTTGATGCATCACGAAATATGGCGTCCTCTCCAGTCAACATTGTCAACAGCTTAAATATGCAATCAAGGCTATGTGCCATGGGGAAAATGATTTGTTTGGCTGAAGACAGTATCTAGTGATAGTCATAGAGTTTAGAACTATGAAAGGGGTTGAAGGTGGCATTCCCCTGCTCTGTGACCTGTGACCCTGTCTAAAGTTTCAGAATTTGAGATTCACAAAGGATTATCCCTAACGCTTGGCACTGGGGCCTTCCACATGAGATGGTCTAATACTCCCAGAATGAGAAGGGAGATCCAAAATCGCTCCCTGAATTAGAGAAAGGGCATCCCTTTGCGAATATCTTCATCACCACAACCTGACCACATCACCTAAAACCGTCTTCCAAACATGAGACAGAGCCAACTTTCACACTGATTGCCCAGCACATTCTGTCTTTCCCAGTTTCTTCCTTTCTCCCAGTCTTCTCTTCATCCATTCTGCTTCCCCTTGGGGGATGAATCTATAATAGAGGTGACTGGGGAAACAGCTCAGCAGACTTTTAGAGACCCAGCAAGAGGCCTCACTAGGAAATTTATCTATTTTAAAACATTGCTTCCTTCCTGCCTCTGCTAAATTGAATGCTCATTGTTTTTTTGATTCTAATGTTCAAATCACTGCGTGCTGTATGACTCTAGAAAGCCTTAATTTACTACCACCAAGAAATAAAGCAATATGTTGGTAATCGGGTTAAGCCTCATTTAATACTCTGGCTAGAGGAGCGTGGTGTTCATTTGGGGACACTCAAGAGTGAGCGAGAAACTTGCCTCATGTTGAAGCAGACAGCAAGTCAAGTCACTGCAATTATCCCTTTAAAGTTGCTTCCATGGTCTTTTCACTTCCCTAGGCTCAGTGACTTTGGCTGAAAATTAGCAGGTAAGTGAAAAATCATTACCTTCACAGTTTAGTTCAGGTCTTCAATTCCTTAACCCAAACTCTTGGCTCCAGATGTATTTGGAATTCATCATTTTTCATATTTTAGGAAGATATCTATGTGTACTTTGTAACACCCCTGACAGAGTCTGGGACAGCACCCTTAATCAAATGTGTTAATATTTCTGCAGCGATAGGTATGAATAATCACACTACATAAGATTATTATAGACTGCAAATAGCCTTGCATTCGTTCAGGTCAGGTTTTGTCACCAAATTAATTTGTGCCAAACGTAATGAAAAAACTTTCTATTTTTTCAGAGCTTTCTAGATTTCAGAATTATGGATAAGTAACTGCAGACCTAAATATACTTCCCCTGGCACTGGTTACAAACATTAGAGAAATCTTCAAAATTATGCTGACAGTTAGTTGTTATAAATTAAAAAAAGAAAGAAAGTCTTAGTGTGTTAAAACCTGGAAGGAGAATATGGCAACTTGATCTAAAAGGAAAAATTATCAGTCAGAAAAAGAGAAATGCCAAATCTCTACTCACCCAAGCCTTTGGATCTGAGAAATCAGTATGGCGGAAAGCAAATACTGATAGATGAATGGCAAACTTTTTAGCAAGTAAAAAGGTTTTAAGAGATATGGATTTTAAATCTATTTGTCCTCCACCTTCGTCTCACCCTATGTCAGCTGCTTAATGACTCTCACTTAAACCAATAGGACTGTTAACTGCCTTGAAACGTTAACTTGAGGTAGCGCCACGCAATTCTTGTCAAGATCCCAGAGGAAGGCTAGCAGTAAATAAAATGCATTTGCCCTTGAAGTTCATGACTTCTTATATTGACATTTGTTCAGAACTAGAAAAAGTCTTCAAGAAGTTTGATATCCAAGAGCAAGCAACATGAAACAAAAGAAATAAAAGATTATTTTTAAGGGAAAAAGTAATACAATAAAATCTCTTACCATGTCTAAATTTTCACAGAGAAGTCACCAAAAGTAGTGCGTTTGTTCAACAGCTGGCAATCATGATTAGTTCAGAGAGAAGTTAAATGGAAGAAATGCTGAATAGATAGTAGAAGAGGAAGAGAGAATATTTAGAGATTAGGTACATCTTTCAGTGAAAATGTTCACACAGTAAAGCTGTGAAACAAAACTGGATTTCCTCTCACATGCTGTTGGTCAAATGGTTTCTTCTTTCTGATCCATACACCAAAAGTGGTCCTTAATGTTGCAGGAAGGAGCAGGGCCGGGGGAGGCGCGTGCCTGTCACCGTCTGTCTGCAGCGGATGCTGATGCTGTCACTGAGACTTGCCTAAACACAGCTGCAGTTGCCCAAAGAATAGTTTAGGCAAGTTTCATTAAGATGACCACTGAGTGGGCAAAGCTGTTCACACGAAGGAAGAAATACTCTCGTACACACTCACAGTGGGGACACCACGTCCAGGAATGCACCCAGGATGTGATTATTCCTCCATTTTTCTTTGAGTGCGTCATCATCTCCAAAAGCCACAGGCCCATTTTGTAGAGCCTTTTGTTCCCCCTCAAGTCAGCGGATAAGCTTGCATTTGAAACCACTTGAGAGGAAAGAACATCTCCATTTGGGAGCTGGATATGACACAATCCCTGCCTGTCAACAGCACAGTTGTGGCATCTCCAGCAGAGCTATCCCAGGAAATATCTGTAACTAGGATGCTGGCCTCATGGACCACCCAAGAAGGCTACCTTTAAGCTCAAAATTGTTACTCAGGTATAAGCAATCAGCATCATCCAGGTATCAAAGGATGGCCTTGAAGAATCATTAATAAAAAAAAAAAAGCCCTCGACCTAAATATTTCCAAATCTAGTCATTTCTATATTGTGGAACATTTCCCTTTGCAGTCACTGAGCTACTGAGTTTTACACTGATGAAATCAGTATGTCTGAATTCTATCCTGGCCCAAGTGATGATCAACCTATGATGGAGACTGGAAATCGCAGTCATTCTTCATGAACAAAGAAGCCCAGGGCATGCCAATCATTTTCTTCTGAAGGAGCAGATGGTACTCAGCAACCCTCAACTCCTTTAACAAAGGTTTATTGACCAGGTAGTATAATAGGATCTGGGTGAATAAGATATAATATTTTTACCCTACATGGAACTCAGATCAAATAACTGTAATATCATGTAATGACTTGGAAGGTGTGAAGGGGAATATAAAAAGGAGAGTGGCAGCATTCTTTCATTCAGAATCTAATATGTGCCAGGTATCGTGCTGGCACTGAGCGTCTTGCCCTAAAGGAGTTTAC
This sequence comes from Diceros bicornis minor, assembly GCF_020826845.1. Lineage (NCBI taxonomy): Eukaryota > Metazoa > Chordata > Mammalia > Perissodactyla > Rhinocerotidae > Diceros > Diceros bicornis. Next base: position 48,871,342 of record NC_080759.1, on the reverse strand, counting down.
CAAACAAGTAATTTTCCTTACCATGTGGAGACAGGGATAAAGCTTAGGGACTCCTCTCGGAGGAGAAGACCCTTGAGCTGGATTTTATAACTCAGACAAGGTGAGCATCACGAGCCGTGATGCACTTGAACATCCAAAACAGCATTCGTGGAACCCGTTCAGGGAGACAATATTTGATAAGGTTAATGAAGTAAGTTCTCTCTACCATAGGTTAACATAACCTATAGTAAGTTCTCTCTACTATAGGTTAACTTTGTCATTGCCTTGTGTTAGTCAAATGGAAATAGCAGGTTCCATTTTCTTCTAATGTCATCCCATGGATTAATCCTTATGTACTCATACACACACTGTCTCTCTCTCTCTCTCTCTCTCTCTCTCTCTCTCTCTCTCTCTCTCACACACACACACACACACACACACACAATATAATTCTTAAAGGATGGAAACATTCTGCAAAAACAACACTGAAATATAATTTCTTGGACAGACTCTAAGAACCTCAAAGCAGCTTGACTGTGCTCCCAAACAATGTGCAGTAACAGTCCAAATACAGCCATATGCCTGAGAACCTGCCATGGTGACTTCCCCAGAATCTAGCTGGGGAGAGGATGATAGGAGCTCCTTCCCTCAATAATCATTGGATTTTTCAGCCAACATGGGTGCTCTTTGGTATCACTCTAGTTGTTACGTACTTAAGATGGGAATGACCAGAATAATTGAGGTTTCTCAATTTATTATGTCCATTTATTGAAAACTAGTCTATGTCAGTAATTTAAGAAATATTGGATGACTCAAGTAATATTGATTAATTAGCTTTTCAAATTGCCAAGAAATGGATTTTGCTTGTAAATTCACTAAGAATCATTTCTTTGAAACCTCAAAATTTATCAGGGTTGTGATTGTGAAGTTATCTGCCCACAGTAACAATAAACTAAACAATGAAATCCATTAGAAAGGGCAAGAGTGATAGAAGGTTTTTAATCCGTTTCTCTGCAGTCAGAGGCAACAATCCTTATGGTTTTTCAGGGCCCCAAATTTCTCGCAAAGTTTGAGTAGACTTATTAAGCGCATTTCCAGATAGGCCTGCAAAAGATATAAGAGAGAGAAATTCTAATTACAAAGATTAACCAGTAATTGCTACTTCCTTTTCCTCGATCTTCTACCAACCACTACTGAACACAGCCATCCTCTGTAAATAAAACTTAAACAAAAATTCCAGGTTTCACATCACAAATGTATTCTTCATGGGTGTTTACATTTAGAATTTAAACAACCTTATCATGGTTTCTCTCATTCGTGAGAAAGTAGATAAAGGAACAAAACTGTCACAACTGATAAATAGCCTTCTTCGTTTTATCTCAAAGCCTTTCTTTTGCAGATGGGGACCAAAGTAGATATAATTACCTTTGTATAATTTTACATTTTTCATACTTCCAGAATAATTACACAAATGCATTGGATTTCAACTGCACAATTCCTCGTTTTGCAAACCCACCCCCTAATAATGGAGAAATGTGAGAAATGTTGCTTTTTCCTGCTCCCTTGCCACTTAGTAAAGCCCCTGAAGAGATCATTTTGCTGAACAGATCCTTGTCTTAGTAGGAGAACCAGAGGGAGAATTCAGACCATTTCTCTTGTTCCCGTTACAGCCACACAGGCCAATATGTGATTTATGACATAGTGGATCTATATGAATGACATCTGTGCAGCAAAGGCTTTCCATTAGCTAGTTGGACTGTGAGACTCCAGTTGGCTCTCCTCTATGTTCATAATTTTAAAACACCCAAAGCATAATGACCATGGACACATTGGAAGGTTGGAGACCAAGAGGCTATGAATTTAAAGAAAAAAGAGAGAGAAAGCTACATTCAAATAATGACCTCTCACTCACGTAATGAAAACCAGAGTCTCCTCTGGATTTCCAAGCTGGCATTGTTTCACTGGTACCATTGCCTTGGGGCTCCTGTGTGCAATGTTTCTTTTAAAAATAGTGCACACAAGAAAGCAGTAGGAAATACAAACACTGCCAGGGGAGAACATTAGCCTCCCTACCTTTTAAAACTCGTGCTTAATCCCAAATGCATGTGGCAAAATAACCTTAGAGGGGATCATGTTATGTAACGACTCCTTTTGCATTTACAAAAAGAAAAGCCACACATTCTCAGGTGCTGAGTGTTCCTGTTTCTTTAACTTCCCTAGCCTAAATTCCTTGGCCTTGTGGCCTCAGGGTTCCAATGCCTAATTTTTCACAGCCAATGGCTTGTTCTGGCCGGGGAGAAAGCGACCTCTCTATCTGATTTTCCAAACCATGCAAAGTATTATATCAGCAGCTCCTAGGGAAGTCCCTCTGCAGGCCTTGGGAACCCAGTGTTTAACCTTGTGGGTAGCTGGACTCCAAGAAAGGCCTTGGGAAAATTTGGCTAAAGGTTTCCTTTGGCTGAAACTACAGAAACACTTGGTAATTCTTACGATGATAGCAAATGTAACTTTTACTTTTTTTTTTAAGATTACTATTTCTTGACTTTAGTGGGATGAATTTCATATACTTATCTCCTTTTGTATAGCCCATTTGAGTTCTCTGTGGCAACTGATGAAATACAAATTCAGGTTTGGTACCTGTATTTTTTTTCAGTTGCCCTAGGTGGGTTTGGCCAAATCTTGTGTTGCACACCATTTTCAGAAGGAGATGTGTCTCTGTGAGGGTTTATAGTGATTTCAAAGGACTTCTCAGTCATCATCGCTAAGTGTGGATAGACCAATTTCCACCAGAAAATATCATTGACAGAATGCAATAGTGAATTTGTCAGGGACACAGAACATTTTTGGAGATGATTCTGGAAATACACTGAGACTCGATCTGAAAGACCACAGAGGTATTCCACTCCATTCCTGGCAGGTGAATTCCAAACTGTATGCACAGACTTAATTACCCCATAGCTATAAACTTTAAGTTTAACAAATTTGTAGGGGTTTTTCATCAAACCAAAAAAATGCATGATCTGTTTGTAGATGTTCACTCATAATTTCCTCCTCATTTCCCTGGATGGTCCTGTTTGTGCAGCATTTACAACAGTAAATTTTGTTCCTGTTAGAATCCAGGGCCCCTCATGTAAATGATTAGTGACTATCAGCAAGACTCTTGAAAACTGTTGCAAAACTACAGATAAGCCCTCCAATAGATGTGACTTAATAATTTCAAAAAGCCAATTAGAGAAATGTGTCAAATTCTTTATGACATTTTGTTTCTGGTAGAATATCACAGGAACAAGAGGTTTGTAGGTATTCTGTTTTGTTTTTAACGCCCAAATGTATTCTTTCTATATATCCAGTAATGGACTAGAAATACAAATAGCTGAATTTTTAAAGCATTAAACTTAATGCTTTAAACTTCATTTTAGAAGTGTTCCAACTTTGGTTGAAAGGATTATAATCGGAAATTTCATATTTCAGTTTCCATGTGTGCTGAGAATACCCTCTGGTCCCACTGCTTGATATAACTGAAAAAACCTTTCCTTTTTGTTTGGGTTGTAATGGGTGCAACGTACATCGATCGTGTAGTAGAAGAGCTCTAGATATTATTGGTTGTATTCCGGGATATCATTAGCATACGAATAAATTTGTCTGCTTCAAGTTAGCATCAAGCAGCTAACTTCAGCAGGATTTATGCACATCTGAATACCTAATCCTCCAGAAAACTACTTTCAGTCACCATCCTTCCAACTTAGCAGAATCAGAATAGAGTAGACCTATTTGCAGGCCTTTTCCCCAAACTTTGTAAAACCTCTCCCCACCACGCCAATCTGAAAGCAGAAAGTCCTGCCAAAAGACTCAGACCAAATACAGTTTATTCATTCTTGACTTCTTTATTAGCAACTTCCAAATATCCCTAAATTTACCTTGGTCCAGCATTTGGGATGTCTCCAAGGGGCTTTCTAAAATAATTTCTTAATGTCTCCATCAACATTCCTCTTGACTTTAGAAGTCCCTGGTAGCAGAACTTCAATGTGGTCTTATACTAAAATAAAACCCCACCCTAAGGACCCCAAAAAAGCAAACACAGAAACATTAACCAACTCTGCCCCTAGCACATATTACAGATACAAAGTGAAAAAGTTATCTTTAACTTCTCATAACAGGTCAGGTCTGATCAAGTTAATTAATTATTAGATTAGAATTTAATAGTCCAGAATTCACTTCCTGGTTCTGCCACTGATTTTCTATTAATGTCTGGAAGAATTAATTAATTTGTATATTAGAGGATATGACAACAACAATGGCTAAGAGTCAAGCTTTTCGGAAGTATTACCATTGTTGATATTTTATACAGTGGGCTGGTTTTCATATAAAGGATAGATAGAATGATAGATGATAGATAGGTAGGTAGATAGATAGATAGATAGATAGATAGATAGATAGATAGAAATAAATGATACTTATGCATATACACATATATATATTTGGTCAAGGAGTACCCAGCATTGATGTCATCTCATAAAAGTTTCTGGTGTCCCTGAAATTCTCACTTGCTTAGTATTTTATTTAGCTTTAGGAGACACATTAGCTTTGAGGACCAAAATTAAAGAGGAATGGAGCCGCAACTATCAAAAATATTGAGTGCTGCATCTGCCCTCAATTTTTATCAAAATCATTCTAAATCTTGCCATTCTACCTAACTAAAAAGAGTAAAAGAATAGAGATATTCTACTGATACTGGAATAAGGACAAAAAAGATGTTCAACTCAGCCAGTAAAATTGAAACACTCTAGCAGAGATCCAAGGGGATAAACAACCCATCTGAATTAGGATACAGATAGGACTTCATGGCCTAGATTTTTTTCTCAGTTCTAGTTAACGGGACCAAAGATGAGGGTATTTATTGATGGCATCCAAAAGTCGCCTCTTTGCCAAAGACAATATTTTTTCCAATGTGGTAGTAGTGAAATGTGTCTTTTGTACTGATTTTTATTATTCCCTGGCCAGACTCTTTTTTCTGGAAAAATATAGCAGGATGAATACCATTGATAATCAGAAGTAGCCAGCATTGTAGGGAAACAATTTCCAAAGAACACAGCTAAACTTTTGTATGTGCTGCCTCTTCGTGTTTTCTTTTTGACAGAACAGTTAGACCTGATTATGGAAAGATCTCATTAAAGGGCTGAAGACGTGAAATATTGTAAAGATGTCAAAGAAACACTTGTTCATGTAGGTCTTAAATTGCTACTATTTCAGAATGAAGTGCCTTTTAAAATATGAATAAATAAAGTGGCATATCTCATGCACAGGAAGACAGAAAGGACTGTTAACAAATAATTTGTTCAGATCAGAGTTTGCATGAACTCAGTGACACCAGGAGGACCGATTTCCAAAGCTGACTTGAGCAGTTCTCTCTGACAGTGTAAAAGGCAGAAGCCCTTGAGCCCCCTCTCTGTCTGACCAAGAAGGAGGACCAGTGTCACAAATAAGAGTCTAATGGCTCTACCTGTGCCCAGTTTTCTACTTCCAGGCAGTCCCACTACACATCGATCCCACAGGAGCTGGAAAGTTGAAAGTGTTCTGAACATTTAATCCAGTGAATGTTTATTGATGATCTTCCATCAATAGCTGTTGGAGAGATAACGAAAAGTAAATGCAATTCCTGCCCTCAAGACACCCACCATCCACCCTCATACACTGCTGGTGGGAATGTCAACTGGTGCAGACACTATGGAAAACAGTATGGAGATTCCTCAAAAAATTAAGAATAGAATTACCATATGATCCAGCTGTTCCACTTCTTGGTGTTTATCCAAAGAACACGACAACACTAATTCAAAACAATATTTGCACTCCTATGTTCATCACAGCGTTATTCACAATGCCAAGACTTGGAAGCAACCTAAAAGTGCCCATCAGTAGATGAATGAATAAAGAAGATGTGGTGTATATATACAATGGAATACCACTCAGCCATAAATAAGATAAAATCTTGCCATTTGAGACAACATAGATGGACCTCGAAGGTATTATGCTAAGTGATATATCAGATGGAAAGACAAATACCATATGATTTCACACATATGTGGAAGATAAAAACATAACAACAGCAAACAAACACATAGACACAGAGAACAGATTGATGGTTACCAGAGGGAAAGGGGCAGGGAGGAGGGCAAAAGGAGTAAAAGAGCACATGTGTACGGTGATGGATGGTAATTAGTCTTTGGGTGGTGAACATGATGTAGTCTACACAGAAATTGAAATATAATGGTGTAGACCTGAAACTTATATAATGTTATAAACCAATGTTACTGCAATAAAAAATAATACAAATAGGGGTCTGGCCCAGTGGCATAGTGGTTAAGTTCGCACACTCTGCTTCAGCAGCCCAGAGTTCATGGGTTTGGATCCTGGGTGCAGACCTACACACTGCTCATCAACCCATCATGAGGCGGTGTCCCACATACAAAATAGATGAAGATTGGCACAGATGTTAGCTTGGGGCCAATCTTCCTTACTAAAAAAATTAAAAATAAATAAAGAAAAAAATAATAATAATAAAAATAAAGGACATCCACCAGCTATCAAGCATTTTGATTCAAATGGCATTTTGAAATATAAATGGCATTTTAATTCAAATCAACAAATATTTCTTGAAGCTCATTTTTGGGTCTCAAGCAAAAAGAAGAATTTTGGCAACAGGTGTTAGCTCAGGGCCAATCTTCCTCATCAAAAAAATAAAAAAGAAAGAAAGAAAAAATAATAAAAATAAAAGACATCCACCCTCTACTGAGGGAAGGCTGAAATATAAATGGCACTTTGATTCAAATCAATAAATATTTCTTGAAGCCTATTTTTGGGTCCTATTGTTTTAGGCACTGGAGATGGAGCAGTGAACTACACAGACAAAAGTCCCTGCGCTCATGGATCTTATATGCCAATGCCATCCTGTCCAACAGAACTTTGCTGCGGTGATAGAAATGTTTTATATCTCTGCTATCCATTATAGTAGCCACTAGCCACGTGTGGCTACTAAGTGTTTGAAATGTGCTAGTGCAAATGAAGAACTGATTTTAAAATTTTATTTAATTTTAATTAACTTTAAGTAGTCACATGTGGCTAGTGGCTACCATACTGTACAGATTAGTTCTAGAGCAGCACTATCTAATTGCACTGCCAGTGGTAATGAAATGTTCTGCATCTGTGCTGACTCATAGGGTAGCCTCTAGTCCCCTGTGGTTAGTGAGCATCTGAAATGTGGCTATTGTGGCTGAGGAACTGAATATTAAATATTATTTAATTTTAGTAAATTTAAAATTAAATAAACACCTGTGGCTAGTGACTGCTATATTGGGCAGCACAGTTCTAGTAACTTGCTTCTCAAAGTATGGTCCATGCACCAACAGCATCAGCAACACTTGGGATGTTAAAAATTAAGACTGCATTTTAATAGCATCCTCAGATTAAAGTTTGAGAAGCGCTTGTCTATTAGACGCAGAAAAATGATAAAATAAAATAAATAAATTATATGTGTGAGTATATATACACACATATGTGTGTGTGCATTCGTCTATGTGCATATGGATGAGAATGTGTATATGGACGAGGATGAGAAGTTCTACGGTGCAGAATAAAGCAGGGAAGAGGGGTTGGGAGTGCAGTGTGGAGAGTTTTCAATATTTAAAAGAATGGTCAGAAAAGTCTTCACTGAACAGGTGATGTTGGAGAAAAGACTTGAAGGAATGAGGGAACAGGCAATGTGGGTATCTGCAGGAGAAGCATTCCAGGCAGATGGAACAGTGAATGCAAAGGCCCTGAGGCAGGAGCAGGGTCTTTGACCCTGGAATAGACCCTGCTGGCCTATTCCAAGAACTGCAAGGAGGCCAACATGGCTGGGGCAGAGAGAGTGGGGCAGAGTGGTGGAAGACGAGGTCACAGAGATAATGGGGACGGCTCGTGGGAGGCTGGTGCCATTGCAAGGAATTTGACTTTTCCTCCCAGGGAGACTAGGAGATTTTAAACAGCAGAAGTAATACAATTTGTCATATATTTTAAAGGGCGCCCTCTGGCTTTGTGTGAAAAGAGTGACACCAGGGCACAAGCAGGGAGACTAGCTAGGAAGCTATTGCAACAATCTAAGTGAGAGATGAGGGTAGTTTGGAACAGGGTAGTGGAGGTGGAAGTGGTGAGAAGTGGTCAGATTCTGGGTCTGTTTTGAAGATAACACCAAAAGGATTTGCCTACGGATTGGATGTGGAGTGAGAGACAAAGAGAACAGAGAAGACTCCAAACAAACTGAAACACTCTCTAGTTTCATTGGCGGGGACTACCAAATAAAGTCAGACATTATTTCCTGTGCTAGCTACATGACAAAAACTGCAAAGCTCCATCCCATTCAGGAGGGCAAGTCCATTCATCCATCCACATTAGCAATTGGAGTGGATACTATAAAGAAGGACTATAGCCAGACCTCCACCAAACCACTTCCTTTGATATGGACTCTTGAGCTTTTCTCAATCTTGCCTAATAGCCTATGGGAATTTAGCTTCAACCAGATTGCCTCCCAATCAAACCTCTTTATAGAAACTGTAGAATCACCACTGTCTATTAGTTCTCTTCCTAAGGAAATTTCTGGAAAGCAACACAGAGACTACTTGACACCTCCATCTGCCAACCTCCCTTGGATTCTGGCTGATCCTGCACTTGGCAGGTCCTCTCTGGTCATCTCTTCTGGTTGCACTGCTCTTCCCAGAATTCAGTCATTGTGAGCCAATAATTATCAAAGACTTTGTTAATCATTTCGCTTATTCAATCAGTATCTACTGAGCACCGACTATGTGCCAAGTGCTTTTTTAGGTACTGAAAAGATGCAAAGACCATACAACTCCCTATCCTTGTAAAACTTACTCTGCTTAAAGAGACAAACAATGAACAAATAAAAACATAATGTAATATCTTATAGTGATAAAGACTAGGAAGAAAACTAAAGCAGATCAAGAGGAGGGTGCATGCCCAAGGAGTTGGTAGTGCCATTTTAGATAGAATGGTTAGGGAAAGCTTTTTTGGGATGATGACATTTCAGTAGGAGAGAGAATGTATTTGCATTGTAGCAATGCAAACAATCTACAATTGAACACTGCTGTTAGTTTCCTATTACAGATTACAAATTACCCCAACATTTGGCAACTTGAAGGAGCAAACATATATTATCTCACAGTTTCTGTGGGTCACAGAACTGTATCACAACTATATCACAAGTTCTGCATCTCACAGAACTTGAGAGCAGCTTGGCTGAGTGGTTTTGGCTCAGGGTCTCTCAGTTAAGATATCGGCCCTGGCTGTAGTCATCCAAAGGTTTGACAGGCTGGAGAACCCACTTTCAGCCTCATTCAATGGCTACTGGCAGGAAGCCCTGCCAGATGCGCCTCTCCATGGGGCTGCTCAAGATGTGGCAGCTGGCTTCCCCAGAGTGAGTGATCCAAGAAAGAGGATAAGAGATAGCAAGAAGGAAGCCACGTGTCTCTAATGACCTTGTCTTGGAGTCACAGACCATCACTTCTGCTCTATCTTATTGGTCACACAGACTGGCCCTGATACAATGTGGGAGGGAACTACAAAAGCCATGAATTACAGGAGGCGGGGATCCTCAAGGGCTGTCGTGGAGGCTGGCCACATCAAATACGCAGCGTCCCATTCTCAAGAGCCACTCAGCTCTTAGTTATTCAGTCATGTCATTGATCATCTCTTCTGATCCCTCTCTCTCAGGAGCAAAGAAAAGAGGGAAGAAGAGGAGGAGGAGGCGGAGGGAAATGGTGGGGGGAGGAGGAAAGAAATAAAAGGAAAAGAAAAAAAGAAATTTCTACATTTTCTTTTGAAAAGTCCTTCAGTTTTGCCAACTCCTAAGCCAAGATCATCTCTAGACACACGATTGCATGTCCAAAGACTCATTAATGAGCTTTGCTGCAATGTGGTAGCTTACTGGGTATCTCAAGGTTTCTTCGTCCCACCGACACTCACTCCAAATATCAAAAGGAGAAAGGAGTTTTCTAAGAGTTTTATTTCCCCAAAGGTATGAATTATGCCAAATGTTCCCCTTAAAACACTAAAGTTAGCTATAAGACAGTTTTTATTATAAAGAATTACTTTCATTAAAACTATTTGAAGACATTGTCTATTTTATGCTCCACTATCCCTTATTCAACATCTAATACTCTTAATTCACTCAAGTCTCTGCAAAATGTCTTATGCAATAAATTTCTCCTTGGGTTTAGTTCCAGGGAAAAAAATTTATTCTCCAGGCCGGCTTGCCTGCTTTGTTTTAACAGTCCATGAAGATGACATATCTAAGTATATTTCTCTGTCTTTCTTTGTTTCCAGGAAATCCAGAAAATAATTAAGCCTAAACTACAATCTTTAGCGCTTTCCATGTAACTAGTAACATCTATTCTTTCTCTAAATTTCATATAACTACTCTTCTCTTTTTTCATTATGTTGAATGTTATATACCACCTCCAATCCTTTTGCAGTAGACAAAATTTATATTCCAAATAAATAGTAAATTATGACAGCTTCAGCCAGGAGCAAATGATTTTTGACTCAAGCTCCAAAGTTTAGGTCCATATACACAAGCACTCTCACTCAGTTCCAGTGACACTGCTGTAAATGATCTTAGCTGATCCCTTCAGTGTCTTGAGAAAGATGCTGTCTTTTATGTGTTCTTTTTTGAAAATCATGGTGCCAGTAGGAGATGATTCAGATTTGTCCCTCCTCTGAGTCAACTTGGATACTATTTGTTAAGTCCTGAATTGTGTCTCCCCCGGCCGCAAAAATTATATGTTGAGGTCCTAACCCCCAATAACACGGAATGTGACTATATTTGATGATAGGGTCTTGAGAAAGGTAATTAAGTTAAAATGAGTTCATTTGGTTGAGACCTAATCTAATATGGCTTCATAAGAAGAAAAAATTTGGACATAGACAAGTAGAGAGGGAAGACCACGTGAAGAAACAAGGAGAAAGCTATCTACAAGCCAAGGAGAAATACCTCAGAAGAAACAACACTGTAGACACCTCAATCTTGGACTTCTAATCTCCAGAACTATGAGAAAATAAATTTCTGTTGTTTAAGCCACCCAGTCTGTGGTGCTTTGTTATGGCAGCCCTAGAAAATTAATACACTATTACATCCTCCCACAAAGAAGTGAAAACTGAAATCTTCAATATTTTCATAATCGGGGTCAAACCCTAATTGGCCACAATTTGGTTTGAAGACATGAAACTATATGGAGGCCAAGCACAGAGAATACAATGCCAGAAACCAACCAATCTTGCTTATAGATATCAGCTACATCCCAAGTGAATTTCTGGAAGTATCTAAGGCATGGTCAGCCTGATCAACAGCTACCCTTCTGAACTCTACTGGGGTAAGATAACGTTAATAAGCAGGGAGGGGTATCAAAGAGAAGATTGTTTCCTGTAAGACCCAAAGGGTGTGCTTCTCTACTTAGTTCTGAAGTTCCACAGTTGGTTGTGTCCTTTATGGTTCAAACCTAACGACTGTCATCTTCTGTTCATCGTTTACAATTGCTTTAAATCTCTGCATATGTTAAGTTGCTTTTCTCATACAAAGGTAGAGGGCATAAGACACTCTCCTAGGGCCTAGGGGAAAGACTTTGAAATGTAGGCATCTCAGGTCAATATTCACATTAAGATCCCATTGACACATCCTTCTTGCTTCCCCAAGGAAAGATAGAGGAGCACTTCTTGGTCCAGAGGAGTTTTGTAGTAGTACAGGTCTGCTGAAATCATGGCTGGATAACATTTCCAGCATCTAATTTGATTTTATAATCTGGTAAATTGAGGACTGTTGGGGACGGGGTGGGAGAAGCGATGGGTGGAAACTCAGAACCAGGAAAATGTTGTCCCCTGTAGATAAGCTAAAAGACACACAGATATTTCCTTTTCTTCCCTTCCTCCTTTTTCTTTTTTTAACTACAGTAGTATTTCCTTTTCAGAAAGGAGATATAAATATTTATGCACCCAAAGATGGTATTGCTGGTGACATTCAGCTCCTATTATCATCTTCAGAATGTGCTACAGATAGAGCTATTCCAAATATTTCCATGCTGATATGCCAATGGCCAACCTTGATAAATGAGGGCCTATGTCCATTCTCTTCTGATCTCTGCTAAATGCACATGGTGATGTTTTTCCTCAAGATATCAGCTGAACCCACCCATGCAAGAATGCAAGCCTTTCAGTGAAGAAAGTAGGATGTTTAACTGCTGACTCAAGTATACAGATACCAGACGTGTATACATCTCAAGCATTGATGGATGGTGTGTCCCTTTATCAGTGTTTGTGGTGATAGCAGGACTGAAACGCATAGTTCATCAGCTACAATTTCTTGGCTGGGGGGATCAGGAAGTAGGAATGGTGGCTATGACAATGCCATCACTGTTGTCATCATTGGTTCCCTATACCATGACTGGCTGCTTCCTGTAACTGCTTCCTTCATCATTTTATTGGGACAAAGAAGCAGTGGCCAAAGTGTGGTGTTCACTGCGATCTCCTGAGATGGCTTGGAGTCATGGAGACACCAATAGTCTTGTCATCAAAAGTACCAGCTCTATGCCTTATTAGCTATATGACCCTGAGCAGGTCACTTAATCTTTCTTTCCTCAATGGCCTCATCTCTCACATGTGGGAATTTGACCCAGAACTCTTCCCTAGGTTATAGGATGAGAGAAGATCTGCCCTACCAAGCTGTCCATGGTTGTCTCCCAGAAGGCCCTGCTCATGTCTCTTTTGTTTGCACAGATTTCTGGCTTCTTAATCATGTAATATGACTGCAGCCACCTTCAGATGCCATGCCTAAACTCAAGAACCTTGACTATAATTCAAAAGTGGTAAGGTTTGATTCAAGTATTGATTTATTTACTTTCTTACTACAACTAAGTTCTTGATGAATACTCTCATCTGTAAGGTACAAACTTAGCTCAATGTAGACTATTCTCTGAAAAGATCCTGAAAATATAATGCTTTTGGCTTCCAAGACAGTCTTATACAAAGGAAAGGAATGACTAGAAGACTTTGTGTGAATTTTTTCAATTTTCTTTTCTATTTTAAAGCAATCTATATATTCTGTATCTCTAAATAGCAAGATGATACTATTTTTTTAAAAAGCCATTAATTTTAACATGTTTGTGGCTCAAGAATGGGCTTTGCCGTTTGAATGTATGTTTTAGTAAATGACAGTTCTTCACCTACTGAGTAAGCAGTTAGCTAGGCTTGTTGCAATTTTGAAAACTTGAGTTAACTTAGTCTCTTGTGATTTAGTTTATAACACTACCAAATTGTTTTGAATTTGATCTTCCTTTTCATATTAGTAACATATCACTTTCCTACTCAAAGAAGCTGGCTCGTAAATAGACACAGTAACATTACCAAGAGTCTTGTGGTGGAGAATAGGAAGACTAGGCACCAAGCATCTTGGTATTCTCAGCCCTGAAAAATTGCACCCCAAGTTCTTTTCTGTTCTGTCTATTCTGTTCTGTTTTTGCCTTAACAAAACAAAACAAAACAAAACAAAACAAAAACACGTAAGAGAGCAGTGGCATGGTGGTGACAGGGAAGCCTGGGAGATGGAGAAGTGGCAGTGACTGAGGGGTCTGGGTAACTCTGACAGAGGTTCTAACCACAACTGATGGCTCTGGCCATATTCATTAATGAGGACAGAAGTGACCCACCAGTCACACTGAGGGGCTGAGCTCAGCCAGCAGCACCAGGTCCTTGAGTAGCCCCAGCTGTGATGAGCAGATGGGCAGAGTAGACCACAGCCAGATGTGGAAGAGGTGACCAAAAACGGACTAGGACTTGTGGAGGAGATGGTCAGTGCCCCTCTTCTCAGTGAATGATGGATAGAAAGGGAAGCCCAGGCTCATGGATTCTGTTCACCTAGGCCTTGAAAGGTCTAGAAGAGCATTCATGACTTGAGCTGTCTAAGTTACGCACCGAGAAGGAACTATCCAAATAATGGGTATAAACCAACAAAAGTAAGCAAAGAGTAAATCTTCATTATATCGTAACTCCACACTTTCCCACACTGAACCTTTCTTGATATTTTTTTCTCAAACCATAGGCACACAAAATAACACAATCAAATGCTCTTACCAATGATACTGCAAACAATGTAATGTTGTCTCATGGTGACAATCCAAGAGGAATTTTAATATTTGAACATTCCATCTGCTTTCATTGTAGCTAAATGAAAGTTTACTATTTTATGCAAGTTTCTATCACACAGTCAGAGCAGAAGGGAAGAAATCTCTAAAGAGGGTAGGCAGACACCTCTGAACACTCACAAGTAGGTTTACTCTACGCACTTCAAATAGTCTCCAGGAGATACAATCAACCAGGAGCTTTATTCTCATTCCACAGGGAAGCAGAACTTTCTGGCAATCACTAACACTCGACTTGGAAATTGAAATTTATGAAAAATATTCCTTTAGGAGTAAAATATGAGAAGTATTCCATTAGAGTGAGCTGTAACATTGAGAAATGGACTTACCTATGCAAATCGAGACTACACCTGAGTGTGTTTCTAGGGACAAAGATGCTTATACATCAGAAAGCACAAGCTCTTTGCCAAATTAAGTTGTATCCTAGTTTTCCCGAGAAGATTCCTTAAGTTCGTACTTCTGGGAACAGGTCCAGTCTCAGACCCTCCCTCTAGAGGGTCCTTAGGTTCCTTGTGAAAAGTCTGCAGCCCCTTTCCAGATCCCTGCAAATCCAGGGAGAGGTGATCATCTCTAAGCCCAAGATTTCGTGAGTAGGATCATGCCTCCTCTGCTGATTAAGCTGGGTGACATGGGCAAGGGACTTAACCTTAGTTTCCTGATCTTGAGAGCAAGAATAACGAAACCTACCACATGGGATTGTTGTGAGGATTAATTAAATTAATACAGGTAAATCAGAGGAACACTCAAGTGATTCCTCACAGAAAACCCAGATTAGCTCCAAAGTTACTTTGTCACTATCTAAACAAACACACTGTAGAGATATTAATTTTATTTTCACTTTCACTCCACCAGTCATCCTTTAGGGACCAGGGATTCTCAAACTTTAGAGTACATTAGAATCACCTGGAGGGCTTGATAAAACAGAGGTTGATGGGCCCCCTGCCAGGATCTTCTGATTTTGATGGAGCCTGAGAATTTGCATCACTAAAAAGTTTCAAAGGAAGGCTCATATTGCTGGTTTGGGGACCACACACTGAGAACCATTGTTATAGACTATTAACTTTGTTAAAGTACTCTCTCTGTTAAGCAAACTCTTTAGTTCTAAATGGGGCAAGATCAGGTTAAAATACATTAATCCATTTATGATTCATTTCAAATAACATCAGAATTTATAAGCAAAAGTATACTTGCTAAGACTATTGTATAAGTTGATTTCTTTGAATGGGAAATTCAAGAAAGAAAATGGAGAACAAACTTAGGACATGGATATGAATTTGCTCTTTATAGGAATCACCCAATCGTGTTCACTTTGGGTATCAATTATGGCCTGTTTTATGTCTATTGTTTTTTATTTACAAAACCAAAATGAAAAGCTGGGACTCACTATGTTTTGGGGATTATGAGGCTGCAGAGCAGATGGTACAATCAAGGGCCTAAGGACCCTTTCTTCACTTTCTGCAAAATGCCAGCTGCAAGGACTTCTGAGCTCACAGGAAGAAAGAAAACCTCATCCTCTTGATAGAAAATGAAAATCCCCATAGCGTTTATGAGACTTGGAGAGGAAGTGGCTGTTCACTTCATGATATGGAGACATACGTGGGGCAAGGACCCAAAACTCTGCGCCTGCTTTCCATCATGTTACACACAGAGAAGGGACACAGACATGCCAGAGATAGTCTATATTAGATACAGATGTCCCCCAAAGAGCAAGTTTATTCTGTTAAACTGCCACGGCAATACCAGCTGCTTATGAAATCATAAGGAGAGAGAGAGGTGAGGAGGGTCACATGTTCAGACATATATTTACAGTGATTTTATAAACTTCATTATTTCCAAAGAAGAGCAAGATGAAAGCAGCCTGCTTACAAAACCAGACTCACAATTAGACTTACCATCCCCCACTTCCTTGAACACCATTTCTGTAAAATACACGCACTAAATGGAAAATTGAGGCAATTATCCAGAGCGTCCAAGAAAAGTCCTCTTTGATTCAATCAAGTGTCTACTTTAGCAGGCAGACTTAACTTACATAAATGAAATTGAATCTCATCCCCTTATCAAACAGGACAGGTTTGGACTTCATGTTTTCAAATGACATCTAGATGACCGTTCCTGAAGAAATCTCTCCCACCATCCTCTGACATTTTGCTTCACTTTCTGATCTTTCTGGCTAAGGATTAATCTGTCAATCAATCAATCTATGAATTAATAATGACTCATATAGTTCTGAAAAGTAGAACTGACGGGCAAATGTTTCCAGAATTTGAGAGAACTTCCAATAACTATAAAATTGATGGAAATTTGCATACTGTCTGCTTCTGGCTCAGAAAGGTCAAGATGGTACCAATCAGAAAATCGACCATAGTTGCTCATCTGCATGGAAATGCCAATTGAGGCACTACATGTGATTTTGAAAATGTGGTAGTACCTTTTTGCTTAAATTCGTTGGAAACTAAAACTCGCAGGAAACTTCTGAGCAAGAAGAATGAGGCTTGAAGGAGAACATCCTGGGAAGATAGGTAACGCAAGTAAAGTACTCTGGATGCAGCCACATAAACAGCCCGGAAAGCAAGGCTGGCTGGTGGATGAGGCTTCTTCTATGGTCTATCTCTTTAAAATGTCAAAACTACGATGAGATATCACCTCATGCCCATCAGAATGGCTATAATTAACAAGACAGGAAATATGTGTTGGAGAGGATGTGGAGAAAAGGGAACTCTCATATACTGCTGGTGGGAGTGCAAAACGGTGCAGCCAGTTTGGAAAACAGTATGGAGATTCCTCAAAAAATTAAGAATAGAACTACCATACGATCCAGTTATTCCACTGCTGGGTATTTATCCAAAGAACATGAAAACATGAATGCGTAAAGATACATGCACCCCTATGTTTATTGCAACATTATTCACAATAGCCAAGACTTGGAAGCAACCTAGGTGCCCATCAAGGGACGAATGGATAAAGAAGATGTGGTATATATATACAGTGGGATACTACTCAGCCATAAAAAGCAATGAAATCTGGCCATTTGTGACGATATGGATGGACTCTGAGGGTATTATGCTAAGCAAAATAAGTGAAAGGGAAAAAGTCAAATACCATATGATCTCACTCATAAATAGAAGAAAAAAAACAGCAACAAACACATAGAGACAGAGATAGGATTGGTGGTTACCAGGGGGGAAGGGGTGAGGGAGGAGGGCAAAAGGGGTGATTAGGCACATGTGTATGGTGATGGATTGTATTAGTCTTTGGGTGGTGAACCTGATGTAATCTACACAGAAATCAAAATATAATGATTTACACCCGAAATTTATATAATGTTATAAACTAATGTTATTGCAATAAGAAAAAATTTTAAACCAATCTTAAGAATATAGGGAACTAATCAATGTTAAATAATAATAATAAAAAATAAATAAAATGTCAGAGAGCCAAGGAGAAGATTGGGAAGATTAGTGTAAACACAGTAAATGGATCTACTACCCACAATCTTACCTTTAAAGCTTCACACAAGCAACTCTGGTGTCCAGAAATCCTCCAAATACCCCTCCTCTTCACTTGGATGACCCTACACACGTTTCTTCCCAGCATGGAGATGGTTTCCCCACAGAAGCCGTCCTATCATCCAAGACAAGGGAAGATGCTCTCCGGCACCTCTCTTAGCTCACCATCATATTTATTATATCTTATTGCAGTTTTCAGGTTTCCCAGGTGTCTGAAAGCTCCACAAAGGCAAAGACCACATCTCCCCAGTTCAATGCCAGGTGTAATAATGGAGACAGAGTGCCACAAAAGAAGTTGCTGAGAGAAACAATGAAGAAATGGGAGTTTGGGTAGGAACTGTCAGAACTCTTCACACCACTCTCAAGCTGTAGCTATCAGGGACTTTATAGCAGTCAGGGTCCCCGCAGAAATCAGATATCCACATTCAAATTAGGATAATTGGAGGATATGTAGCAGTCAGGGTTCTCCAGAACCAGTTGGAGAGATAGATAGATTGACAGATCAAGAGTGAGAGAGATTTGTTTTAAGGAATTGGCTAAACAAGATTGTGGAGACTAGTAGGCCAACAGGCAGAAAACTCAGGAAAGGTATCTACGTTACAGTCTTGAAACAGAATTTCTTCTTCTCTGGGAAATCTCAATTTTTGTTCTTAAGGCCTTCAGCTGATTGGATGGAGGTGAATCTGATTGTAAAGGTCAACTTACTGTGTTAAGCACATCTATAAGATGCCTTCACAACAACACCTAGGCTAGTGTTTAACCAAACAACTGTGTGCCGTAGCCTAGCCAAGCCAACACATAAAATTAATGCATAATTGACACATTACAGGAAGGACTATTTATAAAAGTAGGGGATGGGACAGCCCCGGTGGCCTAGTGGTTAATTTCGGTGTGCTCCGCTTTGGTGGCCCAGGTGTAGTTCCTGGGCGAGGACCTATACCACTCATCTGTCATTCGCCATGCTGAGGTGGCGGCTCACATACAAAACAAAGAGGAAGATTGGCAGCAGATGTTAGCTCAGGGTGAATCTTCCTCAGCAAAAACGAAACAAAACAAAATTAAAAAATAAAAGTAAGGGAAACCAAAATTCAGAGTAGAGTACCTTGGGGTTAAAACAAGAGAGCTGCCATTACCTGTGGGCCTGAAAAGGAAAGGGAGGAGAAGGGGTGAGCAGTTAGCACAATCTGGACTCACAGTTGTGTGAGAGGGGTGCCCTAGGCGGACCTGTGACCTTGAGTCAAGAGACCAGCAACCTCAGGAAGGGAGCCACTTTCCTCCTGCCCTCCAATCTCCTGCTGGGGATTCCTATTGGCTGAACCCAACTGAAAAGCAGAGGCCAAAGGTGCCCTATGAGTTTCAGAGCAGCCGGTGGGGCAACAGAAAATATCAGCAAGACCTCGATCAGCAACCATGTTGACAGAGCCAGAAAATAATCTATATCCGTTGTGTAAGTTAACAACGGATCTGACTCTATCTCAGATCACTGGTGGATGTGTGAACACAAAATACAACAGACTTAGATAAAAGAACATCATCCTGAAGACTCCAAGGGACAAAAAATGTCTTTAAAAATTATTTTCTATAGAAGCTGCAAGAAAACTTTGGAAATCTGGCATCAACTAGTGGCTTCAATAAAATATGATCTTTATGGAAAAGAACAGAAAGGTATACGGAGAGAGAAGGCTGAGGAGAAAAGGCAGCACAAGGACATGAACAGCAGACGAATGGGACAGGGAATTATTACAAGGAAATTAGCAGTATAATCACAAAGTTAAATTTTCTGCCGGAGACTGTAAAATACAAAATTGATGATAAAAGAATAAAATAAGTGATATGGAAGAAAAGATGGAGAAACTGTCTCTACAGAAGCAATAATCAGAGGCGTATTTAAGAAAAGACCTTTCATGTTTATAGACTGTGCAGAATTTGAGATTTAAAATGTGAGGATACAAATTTAAAGAGCTTACCGTGTTCCAGAAAAATCAATGACCAGAGACACCTACATCCTGGCCGAAGTTTTGAATTTCAAAAGTAAAGAAAAATATGATAAGCCTCTGGAACAGGTTGCATAGAAGTTGCCTTTGGTAATGAATCTTCTCCTCTGCAACTCTAAGTTGCATGTACAGAGGAAAAGAGGTAGCCTGTGCATTTTACTGTGTCAAGTTGCTCGAGAAAAAGACTTATCCAGCAGCTCAGAAAACTACCCTTGCATTTTGAAGTTTCAACTGGGTGAGAGACGAATCAAAATTTAAATCTAACATATAGTCTACATAGCATAACTTAAAGTAACTAACTTATGTGAATATGACATCACTGTCATGTTCTCTACAGAATAACCCAGACCACATCTGTCTGACTCATCTTTTTATCTCATCCTTTATAGACAAATGAGAATGGAGGTAAAGGGTATAAACGATTTGTTAAGATTTCCCTTCCTCAGCATTCATCTCAAACCTATAATTGAGAAGGTTCTTGTGTGATCAGTTCGTTCTGCAACTTGGGGTTAACCCTAGAGTCCTTTCAGGTTTAACTCATTTAGGAACAGAAAATGTGCTTTTATAATCACCCCCTAGCCACAGTTAATGACACTTGAAATAAAAACTGTTTTTGTTTTGTACCTACCTTTGCCAACCATGGCTAAACTCTTGGTTTGGGACTCAGTATTTGAGACACTGAATTAGAAGGAGTACCAAAAGATTTTTTTGTTTCCTTTATTCATACACTTAGAGATGCATAGACAATACAATGCCCGATTGCAAGTTACTTGAGTAATAATTTTTGGCCTCTTTAAAATTCATGCTGAAGACACCAGTGATTGGAGATTTTTAATTAGGAAAACCTAATAAATCCACTCTGGGGCTGATATTAGCTGTTACTGAATAGTGCTTTACACAATTTCTCATATAGGATCTATAAATGTCCCCTTGTTAATGCTTAAAAATCAGTGTGCACAGGGGCTGGCTGGGTGGCGTAGTGGGCGCATTAAGTTCGCGCATTCCGCTTTGGCGGCCCGAGGTTCACTGGTTGGGATCCTGGGCGCGAACCTACTCACCACTCATCAAGCCGTGCTGAGGTGGCATCCCACATAGAAGAGCTACAATGCTACAACTATACAACTATGTACTGGGGCTTTAGGGAGAAAAAAGAAAAAGAGGAAGATTGGCAGCAGACGTTAGCGCAGGGCCAATCTTCCTCAAAAAAAAAAAATACATGATTAAAAAAAAAAATCAGTGTGTGCAGTATGATTTCAACTATGTTGTTTTAAAAGCATAGAGAAAGACTATAACAAAATTCACTTAAAATGTCAACCAACAGCTGTATACTTTCAATGTTTTGAGTATGGATTTTGTAAGCATTTCATTTTTCTATAATGAACATGTATAATTTTTAAGTCAGAAAAAATAAACTTAAAAAATTCAGCACATACAATATGTTACATACTTTATACAACCACATAAAAATTCACAGCAAAAGATAGAAAGAAAATAAATCAAAGTGTTGACAGTATTTATCTCTAAGATGTAGAAATATAGGAAATTTACTTTCTTCATTTTTGTAATATTTTAGACATTTTGATAATAGTTATGTTTTAGAGCCACAGGAATTAAATGAAAGACACATGGAAGCATTTTAATACTGATTTATCTTTCTTCGGGGAATGACTGTATGGAAGAGTTTCACTGAAGAGTTTTATGACCCAGTAATAATGAAAATCATACTCATAATAACAACAAAAGTAATATTTATATGAAGGGTATTATGTGCCAAGTATTATCTAAGCATTCACATTCTTTTGTCTTATTTTAGCTCTAAAACAATGTTATGAGATGCACTGCTATTATGATACCATTTTATAGGTGAGAACACGAAGGCTAAAAGGGAGTAAGTAATTTGTCCAACAGCTAGCAAAGAGTGAGGTCAACGTTTAGACCAAAATCTCTGGCCTAAAAGCAAAAGGATAAGGATGAAAACGGAATATATGGAAAAGGCTCCTCCCACACAGGTCAAGATCTGTTTACTTGCACCAAATTTACTTTCAGAGGAGAAGTGCTCTCTTCCAGCCTAGACACACTCCAACTCATGAACATCCAATTTTATGCTTTTGTCTGGTCTTTATCTGCACACTGACTCCCCATGTGAACGACCTGCATACACGGCAACCCTAGCTGACCCCTATTCTACCAATGTTTGTGTAGTGTTTACCTGAGAAGGAGAGAGATAGAGAGGAGCGGGGAAGGGGGGAAGGGGGCAGGGGAGGAGGGAGAGGAGGAGAGAAGAGCAGAGAATCATATCATGAAGAATGTCCACAACACTTCCCTGGCTAGGCTGCCAGATATCAAGCCACGACTGGTGGGGGACACCTAAAACCAGTAGGCAAGCTGGGGAGTGAGAGCCACGAAGCACAGCACTAATGTTGATTTGATGGACAAATTTATTATGAGGAGTGGATGACCATGCATTCATATTCAGAATCACAGAAGCAAGGAAACTACAAGGATCAAGTAAGAAAGAGCGAGAGGCTAAAATATGAGTAAAATTTGGAATTCAGACAAGGTGTAGGAGCTACAATTTAGGCACAGCAGTCTGGATTTATTTTGTATTGATATTGTCCTTCATCTTCAGGACCCACTATTGGGATCTCCATCCCTCTCCATCTCCCTCTGCTTCTGTCTCTCTATCTCTCTGTCTCTTTCTCACACACATACACACACATCATCTCATCATCATCATTTAAATGCTGGTGCAAAGTCTAAGAATAGAATAAGATATTCAACAAATCCAGACCATACCAGGAATTAGCTAATCTACATGCTGGCAACCCACAAAAGCCATTTGAGAGTTCCTGCCTTCATAAGGCCATTGAGGACACTTTGATTTTCCATATTGCACCTGCTTGTACCACTGTAAACTAACAGGCCCACTTTGGCTAGCCCCAATTTGGGGTGACTGTATTTCCAAATATAGAAATTCACAATGAAAGAGATAGACTGTGACAGTGTCAATATCATGACACTTGGTGCATATTCTATAAATCTGTCTTCCGTCTAACCAAAAAACTTTATCTGCTCTTCCCTTATAGTACCCAGCCTTTGCTGTCATATATTATGACAATCTATGTCACATCTTCTCTCTCCACTCAGATGTAAAATTACTTTAGTTCAGAATGTGCATCAGAATTGTTTTTTTATTTTTCATAAGCATACTGTTAAGTACATCTAAATAAATCAACCAAAAGCTTTCAGGGCCTTAACATTACTTGACAATTCAATTTAATTACTGTTCTAGCCATTTATATTGTGTTTTACCCATTAGTTTATGGTTCTCTTATATTTAATGCTGATTTTCAATAATGGAGTACTTGAGGATGGCAGTCTTTCCTATTAATTTGCAAGGGAATATCATTGATGTAAATATATGTTACCTGATCATGGGGTAAAGTCAATGGCCTGCCAGTGAGGGTTTAGACGCACAGTATGTTACGGAGGATAAAATATTGTCATTGATTCAGACAGACATGGGTTCAAAACCTTACTCCGCCATTTACTAAGAATGTATGTGACTCTGGACAGTGTCCTCATTTGCAAAGTGTGGATGATAATGCCCATCTCTTGGACTGGCTGTAGAGAAAAAATAAGATATATGAAAAAAAACTTAGCACACAGTTCATGCTCAATACATGGTGGTTTCAGACATTTTTCTAAATTTCAGAATCAATAAAGTAGTTTAAAAAATCACAAAATCCCATCACTTGGAGTAAAAGCATTAATAAGCATCGTGGGGCACTTTCAACTCTGAAATCTAAGGTATTAAATTGAATGGGTTCCAAGAAGGAAGTAATGCTTGGGTAGACACATTTTCCAAGAAATTAGAATCCCTAGGTGGGAATGTGAAACAGTACAGCCACTGTGAAAAGCACTATGGCAGTTGCTCAAAAAATTAAAAATAGAATAACTATATGATCCCACAATTCCACTTCTGAGTTTACAGCCAAAGAATTGAAAGCAGGATCTCAAAGAAATATTTGTACACCCATGTTGATAGCAGCATTATTCACAATAGCTAAGGAACAGAGGCAGCCCGAGTGGCCATCCATGGATGAATGGCTAAGTAAGTAAGTAAGATGTGGTATATACATAAATTGGAATATTATCCAGTCATAAAGAGGAAGGAATTTCTGACATATGCTACAACATGAATGAACCTTGAGGATATTATGCCAAGTGAAATAAGCCAGTCACAAAAAGACAAATACTATATGATTCCACTAACATGAGACATCTAGAGTAGTCAAATTCACAAGACAGTGGAGTGGTGGTTGCCAGGGTCTGCAGGGAAGGCGGAATGGGGAGTTATTGTTTAATGGGTATAGAGTTTCATCTTGTAAGATGAAAAGAGTTCTGAAGATGGATGATGGTGATGATTGCACAACAATATGAATCTGCCTAATACCACTGAACCATACACTTAAAAATGCTTAAGATGGTAAATGTTATGTTATGTGTATTTTACCACAATAAAAAATTGAACAAACAAAACTTTATAAACCAATAGTAAAGTTACTATCAAAAAGTGTCTTTCCTTCAAAATCTTACTTTATTCCTTTTATTTTCTAGCCCAACATAACCAGCAGCCAAAATCACCAGGACATATCTACCACACCACAACATAATTTACTCCCTCAGAAAAATTTCCACAAGGCTATCATTGGAAACATGGGCTTCTAGAAATGAGTATATCAGTTTATCCTTTCACAGAGTTTAATGGTTAAACTTTTTTGAGTCATCTTTCCCAAACCACCACAGAGACCTAGTTATATTCTCCCTACGAAGTATCCTTCCAACCTGTGTATAATAAAGAGATGAAGTTAAAAGAAGATGTCAGTGAACACATTAATTTTTGAAAATCTCAAACACATTAACAGGCTTTAAAAGATCATATGCCAGTCTTCTTTAGTTTCCAAACCACAATGGATGCACTGGAAATGATTATTCAAAGGTCCCTGTGATAAATGAAATCCAAGATGCTTCCACAAATGATGAATTTATAGTGGGAAAATAATTTCTCTCATTTGTTGTCTTATGCTAGTTTTTTTTCCTCCAAAAAAATATATGAGGGTGGGAATAAAAGAAGAAAAGAAACAGGAGGCATACTTGCAATATTTACAAACCAAAAAAGAAACGTTCTGTGAATGAAGAATGTTTTTACAGTGTTTCAGATTTGGCAGGACATCTGGTGTGGATATTATTGAGGGCATTAGAAGCAAATGGATAAATTCTGCTGTTAGTTCCCTTACTATACTACCATATGGAAATCTCTTTTTTTCCCTTACTCCATTATTGACTTGGGAGAGACAAAATCAAATTAAAAATGACTTTGCAAACTGCTTCCTACTCAACTCTTGATTTGCCTAACATTGTAGCCTGTTTTGAGCACACAGACTCAGTTCCTGACCTCAGCTTCCTTAAATAGGTTTCCATGCACTGGTTTGAATCTTGTATAGAAATCAGAATTGTAAAAAAGTAGGGATCTGGAAGACTCGATATTGTTAAGATGTCAGCTCACTCCAAATTGATCTATGCAAACCCAATGAAAATCCCAGAAGTTTCTTTTGTAGATAATGAACTCTAATTCTAAAACTTGCATGTAAAGGAAAAGGAACTAGAATAGCCAACGCAATTTTGAAAAATAAAAAAGTTGGAACCCTCACAGTACACAATTTCAAGATTTAATATTAAGCCACATTAATCAAGGCAGCACGGGATTGGTAACAGCAAGGACCAGTGAAGGAGTCTAGAATCAATGACATCTCAGCGATAATGAACATTCCTAGAGCCCAGATCTTTGTTTCTAAATACCATTTTCTAGTAAAAGAAACCAGAACTCCTTGTAGAAGTAGTTGATTCCAAACGTGGGGCAGGGAAAATATAAGATGATCCTGGAGCATCTTGTGGTGCCAGAAAGTAAGGAAGTGCTCAAAAAAGGATAGAGACATGTCAAAGGTCACAGGAGCCTTCCTGGAAGAGCTCCCAATGTCCAAAGCTGGAACAGGTTGAGCAGCAAAATAAATGGTTACAGAATGAATTATAACAGGGAGAATACAACAAGAATCCATGAGTCCATAATGACATAAAAATAATTGAATGAATAAATAAATGAGAAAGGACAGCTCTTCCAATTCATAAATGAAGAAGAGATGATGGGAAGAGAAATACACCATAGTAAAAGTTGTTGCAGGCAAAATCTACCAATGAATGCTAAAATTAATGGGCCAAATTTTGAGGAGAAACATAATATTTGCCTCGTCTCAAATTATCTCCAGTAAGATATACAAAGAGATAAACAGTAATTATAAAATGGAAAGACCTGGCACACACCACCTTAGCCAAATGCTCAAGGTTAGCATCACCAGTAATAAGACTTATTTGGCATCATGCACCCCCAATACAATACACTAAGAAGGGCTTATCATTTCTGTGATTCTCTTGCCCAAAATGCATGTTATATCTATTCATGAAAAAATATTAGAGAAATCCAAATTGTGGAACATGCTGCAAATTATCTGTCCAGCACTCCTCAAAAGTGTCAAGGTCCTGGAGGACAAAGAGAGACCGAGGAACCACCACAGATGGGGAGAAAATATGGAGACATGAAAACTAAATGCAGTATGGAATCCTGGATTGAGTCATGGGACAGAAAAGAACGCTAGTGGGAAGACTGATGAAATCCAATTAGGTCTGTAGTTTAGTTTTTTATTTTTTTTAAAGTAAGGATCTAGGTGCCGGCTCCTTAATAAAATTCCCCTAGCTACCATAATGCAGTCTAAAAAAGTAACCCCCATGGTGGACTACTGTTGACTATTCACTACATTTAAGAATACAGAATAATTAAGGATGTATGAACACATGCTAATAAATTAATGCTTCAGAAGGTGCTGCTAACAACTCGGCCCAAGGAGACAGCATCATGTAGCAAAAATAGTTTCACACTTCATAATCTATCGATCTCCTCTCTGGTCCCACTGGTCTCTACACCTGCTGTTCTCTCTCTTCTCTTCCCATCTGTCTCCCCTTTTCTCCTCTTCCCCCTCCTTCACCCATCCTTCTACATTATGTTAATACATAGTATAGAATTGAAGTATACTTTTAAGTAACTGATATTATCAAGTTTTATAGCTTCTCTACTTAAGCTGTTAAAAGTTTCTCTCTTTCAAAATAAAAAGCTGAAGCTGTATTACGGTGATTGTTCTTTCATGTAAATCTTAAACTGATACAGCATGTGTGAGGTTACTGGTTCTTGATAGAAAATGTTTTCCTATCTCTGGCAAAAAGCTTAGATGTCCATTCAGAATGATGTTATCAGTATTTTCATGAGATACTTTGAAATAGCCCCCAAAAAATCATACAAAGATTTTATTCTTTAACATTATAAATCAACCCAGTTTTCATCTTCCTATTCATAATCACTCTGCAACTGAACACAATATATAGAAGGCCAGCTAAAATATCACAAATAATTCCAAAATGTGATGGTTCTTTTTTTATAGAAAGGCATAATTTTTAATTGCAAAAGAGAGTTAAATTCAGTTACATTTCCTTCTCCATCACCACTACTTTTTCAGAAAAACTGATTATGTTGGGTGCTGATATGGTACAAATGAGGTAGATGAGAGGTGCTCCCTGAGTTAGCTACCCATAATTTATACCAAAATTAACTTCAAGTGGGGCTCAAACACTTTCAGAGTCTGGCTGTCATCCTAAATGCCTTCGCTGGGGGAAATGAAATGTTATGATTTTTTTTTTTTTACAATTTACTGCTGATTTCCTAAGTTGAATTACCTCTAATTTAGCTCTGAAAGAGGTTGATCACAGAAGATCCCAAAATCAAGGAGAATATGAATCTATGTTCCAAAAGTGAAATCAAATGAAGCATTTCTCAAATACGTTAGTATTAGATTTCCTAAATCTA
The DNA here is from genome assembly GCF_020826845.1 of Diceros bicornis minor. Classification (NCBI taxonomy): domain Eukaryota; kingdom Metazoa; phylum Chordata; class Mammalia; order Perissodactyla; family Rhinocerotidae; genus Diceros; species Diceros bicornis. Next base: position 48,843,654 of record NC_080759.1, on the reverse strand, counting down.
TTCTTTCTTCACTCTCCAATCCTGCTTACATCTGGCCCTGGACTGAAGTAAGTGCCAAATATGGAAAAAGAGAATGAACTCCAGGTGTGCATGTGCAAGTATGGGTGTGCTGGATGCATAAGTTGGGGAAGTAGAGACTAGACTGAAGGGATATCATTCTATGTTTAGAATAGCCTGCTGATTGAAATGCCCCAGCTATGTGCAAAGCTCCCAACCACATTCTTACTATGAGACAACCAAAATAACTACACATTGTTTCACTACATGTGAAACATGAAAGAGAAGGTTCAAGATACAAAATTCTGACCTATAACAAACAGAGATAAGTCAAGTAACTAAAGGACACTTTCTAAATCCTTCAATTAGTCTCTCAGAGAAATATGAAAAGATTTTTGCATTCATAAAACAAGAATAGTGGAGCTTTAACAAACTAAGATCATGATTGTTTAGATTTTTAAAACTTCAACAGGAGAGTTGGAAAATACATTTAAGGAAATCTACAAGAACAAAAAGAAATAGAGACCATATTTATGGGAGATATAATAAGTGACATAGAGAATAAATCAGGAAGCCTCTAGCAAACATTATAGTTACCTACTCAACATCCGTTCTCTATTTCTTCCTTATTAATATTTAGTATAAAGGCGACCTCCAATGGCTTCTCCCTTTCCCCTTCCCCCTTCTCTCCACTTTCTGACTGGACCACAGGAAGGATACCTGGAGAAGACGCAACCACCTTGGGATGTTGAGAGTGAATGGTATATGCTAAAGATGATGGCTCAGGAAAAGAGAATGGTCCTGGATCTACACGGCATCATGGAATTGTCATACCAGAACTAGACTTCTTACCTCTAGATTTCTTATTACATGAAAATTCAAAACTGTATTTTGTTGAATGAACCACCTCATTCAGGTTTCTGTTTACCTGGAAGCAGAAATTTTATCTAATATAATTAGATATAATTAGATGACATTAAGATAATATCATTCATTATTCACTAATAACATATTGTTATTCATTTATAACATCCAGACAATACTGGAAAATAATGGTAATACAACATCTAACATCCAACTAATAGAAAAAAGAATTAGTAAAGAGGGAAGGAAGGGGGAAGGAACGGAGGTAGGGAGGGAGGAGAAAACAGAAGTGAGGGATTTTTGAGGAAATTAAAAAAATTCTGAAAGATGAAGGGATACAAGTGTCTTACATTTGGAAAGATCTCCCAAATGCTGGAATAATTAGTAAAAAATGTCCACATTTTGTACAACAAGGATAAAGAGATCATCTTAAAAGTTCTCTAAGAAAAAATAAGTAATATACACAAGATATAAAAATAAAATTGAAAAAAATTTTAAGCTAGAATTCTTAGCCAGAGCATCTAATAAAACATTTTCAAGCATACATGGACTCAGAAATTTTATCTTTCATACAACATTTCTTAGAGGCCAGGATGTACTTCAGTAGTGTAAACCAAGAAAGAAGACAACACGGGATCCAGAAAATATTCATCTAATCCAGAAAAGGAGTGAAAAACAGTTTTAGGATTGTTGTTCTCTCATTCTGCTGCAGAGCTAGCAGTCCAGATTGAAGCACATAAGTGAAACTCTAGGGCGGAAGATAATTTCAAGATACTTGTGGTCTAACTATGAGATGACAAGTACAAATTAGAATAAAAAGTCAGTGAGTTTCCAAAGAAATTTAATGGATTCCATGTGACAGATTTTATGTACTTAATAGAAAGGTAGGACGTATTAGGAATACAGTAAGGATGGCATATGTTTTGCACTACAAAAAAAAAAAAAAAGAAAAGGCAACCAGAACTCCAGGAAAATTAAAAAAAAAACTTGTACAAGAAAAGAATGAACCAAGCATAAACAGACCAAAATGTTGCATGATTTCGAGCAATTGCAAAGAATAAGATACAGAATCTGTTTTGATATTCTTTCCTTGCCCCTAGGTTGTAGTATTACAACTACAATCCTACTACTTGATGATACAGTGAGCAATATTAATGTAGTCAGGTAATGTAAACATTGATTTTCAGTTTTTAGAAGCAATCAGTGAAATAATCATGGAATGCTTACTAATGATTATAAAACAGAAGGTAAATCCTTGACCACGTAAAAGTACAGCCTGAGAGAAATGGGAAGGTAGAAAAGGGAAGAGAGGAGGAATGAATGGCACTACAAATACCCTGACTTTATAGGGTTGAGAGTTGGGAGAGACTATCTGCAGTTATAGAACAAGATTTATGAGTATGTATATCCTAAATACATATGTAATATATATCTATATGGATGTATATATGCATAATATTATGCATATGTGTGTGACTCTGTGTGTGCGTGTAATTATTTAGGGAGGATGAAAGAAGAGGGTGGTGAAAGTCACCTAATATTCACCAAACATTGTGGAAAAAAACAGATAGTTCCTGAAATTAAGATCCCAATACTAAAAATAAGCATATTATTGTTTTTTTGTTCTTTTTTGTGTGTGTATGAGGAAGATTGGCCCTGAGCTAACATCCGTGCCCATCTTCCTCCACTTTATATGGGACGCCGCCACAGCATGGCTTGACAAGCCGTGCGTCGGTGTGTGCCCGGGATCCGAACCTGCGAAGCCCGGGCCGCCAAAGCGGATTGCGTGCACTTAACCACTTGCGCCACTGGGCCAGCCCCAAGCAAATTATTTAAAGTGCTAAAAACAGAAATAAATGTTTCCTACTGGAGAGTAAGAAATGGTGACACAATGTGACATTGCTTTTTTATGTTAGTCTTATAGATATTTGATTCTCCTTCGAAAAGTACATGTGCATGACAATGAGTGGCTGACCTAAGCAACGTGGTGTGGGAAAGGGAACAACCTGGCACCAGATTGCCACAGTCTTAGCCCAGCTTCATCTTCTGCCGGATGTAGGCAATTTTTGCAACCTGTCTGAATCTCAGGGTCCACTTCTGTTGGAAAATCAAATGAGGGAAGTCTCTTGCACATGACAGATTCTCAATAAATAGGAGATTCCAGTTCTTCATATCCCCCACAGCCTGGAACTTTCTTAAGAATGACACATGTTAACTCTTAAAATAAGAAACTGGAAGAAGAGATTATTAATTAGGTGGGAACAGAAAAAAAATAAAATTAAATATCTCAGAAACAAACTTTAAATAAATGGATATAAACAGTTGTCAGCTTTATCCAGCCTATAATTGAAAAGATTGTTTTAATTATGCATATATTATTTTGTGTAATAAAGAAGAGAATGAGGTAACATAGACATTGGTGAATGTTAATTTCTACCTTTAATTTGTTTGTCAGCCACTCCTCCCCCAAATTATTAGAGGATTTTTTCTTGTTTGTTTTGGTATTAATGTCTTTTATTTAGATTTTATGTAGGCACACATTAATACTGCGATATATATATGTACACACACACACCTAGGAACTCTTAGTGCATTACCTGTATGCTTAATTTTTTTTCAGTAGTAAAAGAATATTGTTCAATATATGGTGCTAACTAAATTTTTGGAAGGGAGGGAATTTACCTCCTCATCTCAGACTATAAACTGAATAAAATAAATTCATAATGGATCAAAGTGGAACACATAAAGGATTAAATCATTTCGAAAAACAAAAAATTAGTAAGTAGTACCAGTCTTAGAAAATGAAACACGTTCTAGACATAAAGCAAAAGAAGAAATTGCAAAGCAGAGGATCAATTCATTTTTCTACATGAAAATTTATAATATCTGATGTCAAAAAGACAAAATGAAAAGGCAAAACACAAACCAAGAAAACCTTTGGCAATATGATGATATTACTTACAGGAGTTTCTGCAAACCAATAAGCAAATGACAAACATCACAATAGGAAAAATGTGTAAAGGAAATTATAGATAATTTTTTCGAGTAATCAAAAGATGTAAACAAAAGTTCAAGTTTATGAACAAAGAGCTACAAATTAAAACAATGAAATACTATTTTTTCTCATCAAATTGCAAAGTTAAAAAATAACAGTAAATCCTAGCATAGAAGAGATGAAAAGGACGCACTGGAACACTAAGCTTGTGCTGAGTGCGGCAGGGTCAGCCCCAAGAACAAGCCAACCAGTTTCCTCAGAAGCCCTGCTACCAGCAGGCAACTAGACTCAGTTTTGCTGCTCACAGTACATGAGGCAAAAAGGCACTGGGCAAGTCTCTTAGGGGAGAAGATCAGTTTGACAAGAGCTCTAAAATGTTTATAGCCCTTGAGTTAGGATCCTCTTTTAGGAATGGGTAATCTGATGTTCAGAGATGTGTGTGAGGGTGTGAGGATGTTCATCATAGCATTGTTTATCTTAGCAAAAAAAAAAAAAGTTAACATAAATGTGCAAAGATAGGAAATGCTTAAGTAAACTGACATAGCTATATGATGATATATTACATTAAAAAGTAACTTTTTAATGACTCGGAAAATATAATACAATATTTTTCAAATAAGTGGATTGAATAGAACTCTATTTTCTTAAATATGTGTTATGCTTGTCTTAGTCAGCTTGAGTTGCTATGACAAAATACCATGGACTGGGTGGCTTAAACAATAGACATTTATTTCTCACAGTTCTGGAGACTGAGAAGGCCAAGATCAAGGTGCTGGCTGATTTGGTTCCTGATGAGGGCCCTCTTCCTGGCTTGTAGAGAACCACTTTCTTGCTGTGTCCTAGCATGATGGAAAGAGAGAGAGCTCTGGTCTCTTTTCCTCTTCTTATAAGGACACTAATCCCATCATAGGGGCCCCACTCTTATGACCTTACCTAAACCTAGTTACCCCCCACCTCCCAATACCATCACATTGGGAATTAGGCTTCAACATACGAATTTTGAAGGGACACAAACATTCCATAACAATCTTAAACATTTATTATTTACTGTGTGTGAGATAATTTTTAAAACTTTGTGTGTATTAATCTATTTAAATCCCCAAACCACTCAATGGAGTAGATGCTATTAGTAAGCATGTATTCAGAACATACATACATGCTTACATACACACATACATATACATATATATACATATTTATACATAAACATGTTTATACTTATAAACACATTATAAGTATATATACATATGTACACATTTATAAGTATATATATTATTATATTATTTTCTTATAATTTTTCTTTCGCTCCCTTGCCTTGTTATGGTTCCCCATCCACGGGAGGAATATATGCCCTGCCCCATTGACTCCAATTGGTCATATAAGTAGCCTTAGTTTAATGAACCACTACTAGATGTGATGTGAGCAGACAGTTTAAATAAGCTTGCATGGTTTATCTTACCTTCTTTGCTTCTGCTATTACTAAGAGAGGAATAGGCGTTCGGTATTCATTGGACCCAGAAGGAGATGTGTGGTATAGATATGAACATACCTACTGCCTAGAGCTAGGTCAAGTAAAACTGGCTCAGCCCAGCAAGCTAAATTCCAGCCAAACCATCAATCTGTATACTCATGATCAGGAAAAATAAATGTTTGTTGTGGTAGTCTACTGCGATTTTGTGGTTTTTTTGTTAAGCAGTGTTGTTACAACTAGTACAATATGCCTAAAGAAAGACTTTAGTGATAATAATCTCCAGGTAGCAGAATTATCTACTGAATGATTTTTATCATCTTCTTTACAGTTGTTGAATGACTTCAAAACTAGAATGTTTTACTTTGTTTCAATTTTACAACATTTCTTTAGATACAGCAAATTACTCTCACATTTATGTTTATATTTGTATTCATATACAGAATTGTCTCAAAATCATTTTGATTTGGAACTTTTGATATTATGTACTATTCAACACTTATGCAAACTCAATTTTAAAATTCAACTTATTCCGTGTCTTAAAGTGTCAGAGGTTAAATTATCTCCTGGCTCAAAGAGTTACTTCAACTTTTTCAAAAAACAAATTGGGGAATCAGTGAATTAGTATTCTACCTTCTTAAGGATATACGAATTTCTTCAAAATGTCATAAGACTGGTATAGTAAGTTGCTCGTGGAGATCCAATTGTATAGAGCCACAGTCTTACAGACAAGGCAACCTTAATCTATTTTAATTTGTCTAGAATTCTGGCATGAACTTTAATTTATACAACCACCGCAACATCCCACTTGTATATGTTTGTTGAGCTGTGATAAATCATGACGACCTTCGAGAACAGTGGTGAAACATTTGATTAAGCAGTTAAGGGGAGAGAGTCCATCAAACAAGACAGTGTTAAGGAATTGGCCAGAATCCAAATTTATTCTTCATGGTGCTTCTGAGTTACTGTCCCAAAGTCCCTTGAGCAAGGAAAGCCAAGGCCAATTACTTTGGCACAGGGGAACATCAAGAGTTACCTTCCCCTCTGCCAGTTAGACTTTTCCTTCAGCTGCTTGCTTTCCTGGGTGGCTTGGACCGAAGAGTGACATTTAGGCTGGTCCCAACAGGTAGACTTGTAAAAACATGAAATCCTTCCTTATAGTATTACAGTTAATTTTTTTCATGTTGATCTCCCCAACTAAACTTAAGAATCACTAAATGGTAACTGCCTCAGGTAAAAAGAGAATTAAAAACCCTGAACCTTTTGAACAGTTTAAGTGTTCATGATAATCCCCAAATATTCTCATTGTCATACTTTTCTACTGCCTTCTTTCATTACAAATAACATTGGGCTAAAATAATGTACAGAAGTCAAAATTCTATAATGCTTTGCCTGCTTTTGCTCTCCCTGGATCCATTTGTCTCCTCTTAGAGGGCTGCTTGAAATAGACAATAATGGCAATTACAGAAAACACAGTGGATGGCAAGAGTGTCTCATTGCTCATGAAGAGACCTTTTCAATGTCTTTTCCTGAAATGGAAGTCATCAAACTGCGGATTGCCACGTGAATATTTGGGGGCACTGAGAGAGCATCACTTTTCAACCAAAGAATCGAAGTGTGCATTCACCTTATTGATCTTAAGAAAAGCAATGGGAATTTAGAAATTATTGAAAGAGATATAGAATTTAATTAATTTCCTCACTGGAAGTGTTTCTTCTTTGAATATCTCTTTTTTCCCTTTGCGGCTCATCTCTCTTCATTTCCGGTTCAACTTTTACTTTTTGCGTTTTCCTGACTTTCTTAAGCAAGTCCCAATACCACGTTTCTCTTAAAAACCTCACATATTGTTAAAAAAAAAAAAAAAGGAAAGAAAGAAGGAAGGAAGGACGGAAGGAAGGAGATTTTTCTACTATCTATCCGTGTTTACCTCAGCATCTAAAACACTCCTAACACCGTGAACTCCAATTGATCATATTTGGATTTGTGAGGCTAAAAACGGTGTTCTGTGGAGAGAAGAGAATTCTAAGTTGCTCCTTAAGCCTCCCTTAGCAGTATCCCCCTTACTCTTGATATGCATACAATTGGCATGAGAGCTTAATATTTTGGCAACCCCTGGCACCTATTTGTAAACTATGCTCACTTTAACTGCCACTTATCCAGATGCTCCTATGACCTCTTTGTGGAGCTAGCAGTTCATGAACAGAAGCAATTTAATGTAGGCTGATGCTTTTGGAACCAAAAGAGCAGTGCCTGCAGCACTGGTATGCTGGTAAATATTTAACAACCAGTTCTCCGTTTAAAAAGTCCTAATTGTGGCATTTGCCAATTTCCAAGGTATAAATAGCCCCACCATGGCCAATTGTAAGCTACTAACATTATGTCACTGAACTCAGAGTGGGGGAGAGATGCACAAAGCAGGCACTCACAAGCAGGTATGAGGCAGTTCCAGTTTCTTTCAGGACTTATTGGTTGGATTTATTAATCCTTCAAGCACTTATGGATACCCTGGGGTCAGTCATCTCAAGTTCTATCTCTAATATCCTCTCTCTCAACATCCTCCTGGTGCTATCTATCCTGTCCCCATCCCTGCCTACATTTGCCTCCTACTTCTTAGAGAAAGTGCTGTGATGATCTGAAAATATTCCATCAAATTCTTGCCCCTGCACATACAATTTCCCTTCTCTGCATCCACCCTCGCAGTATGTCTTCCATCCTCTGAGGAAGAGGTGGTCCTTCCTTTAAGTTTAATCCTGTATTCAGGAACATATCTCCTCCATTCCTTTTACAGTTATTCCCCCTCTCCTGGAGTATTAATCCCTTTTCTATATCCTTTCTCTCTCCTCAGCATACAAATATGCTCAAGGCTTGCTCTTGACCGTGGTTTCAAAAGGATCTCACTTTCTTCTAGATTATCCCTCTCAGTATTTTTCCACTCTTAGTTAAGCTTCTTGAAGGCGTCTTGTGATAGGCAGAAATCTAAGATGGCTCCCCAGATGCCCAACTGCTGGTGTACACACCCTGTAAAATCCCCAGGATTTGTGATGTGACAGATCTCATTCCCATGGTTAGGTCATTTCACATGGCACAATTGACTTTCCAAATGGGATATTATCCAGGTGGGCCTGACCTAATCACATGAGTCCTTTAAATATGGGTCTATACTATCCTACACCATACACAAAAATTAACTCAAAATGGATTAACGACTTGAATGTAAGATCTGAAACCATAACATTCCTAGAAGAAAACATAGGCAGTAAGCTTCTTGACATTGGTCTTGGCTATATTTTTGTGGATCTGACTCCAAAGGCAAGGGAAACAAAAGCAAAAATAAACAAATGGCACTACATCAAACTAAAAACCTGCTGCGCAGCAAAGAAAACTATCCTCAAAACAAAAAGGCAACCTACTAAATGGGAGAAGATATTTGCAAATCATATATCCAACAGAGGGTTAATATCCAAAATATATAAACAACTCATGCAGTTCAACAACAAAAAAACAAATAATTCAACTAAAAATTGGGCAGAGGAATTAAATAGACATTTTTCCAAGGAAGGTATATAGATGGCCAACAGGCACCTGAAAAGATGTTCAACATCACTGATTATTAGGAAAATTCAAATCAAAACCATAATGAGATATCACCTCACACTTGTTAGAATGGCTATGATCAAAAAGCAAAGAGATAACAAGGGTTGGGGAGAATGTGGAGAAAAGGGAACCCTTATGCACTATTGATGGGAATGTGAATTGGTGCAGTCACTATGGAAAACAGTATGGAAATTCCTCAAAAAATAAAAAATAGAGCTACCATATGATCCAGTAACTCCATTTCTGGGTATTTATCTGAAGAAAATGAAAACACTAATTCGAAAAGATATATGCACACCTATGTTCATTGCAGAGTTATTTACAGCAGCCAAAATATGGAAACGATCATATCAGTAGATGAATGGATAAAGAAGATGTGAGATATATATATGGAATAGTATCCAGCCATAAAAAGGATGAAATCTTGCCATTTGAGACAACATGGATGGACCTTGAAGATATTATGCTAAGTGAAAAAAGTCAGATGGAGAAAGACAAATGTTACATGACTTCACTCATATGTGGAATCTAAAAAAAGAAAAACAAATGAACAAACAAAACAAACTCATAGTACAGAGAACAGATTGGTGTTTACCAGAGGGAAAGGGGGTTGGGTGGTGGGTGAAATGGGTGAAGGGGGTCAATTATATGGTGATGGATGGTAACCAGACTTTTGGTGGTGATTGCTTTATGGTTTATACAGAGGCCAAACTATAACGTACACCTGAAACTTATAAAATGTTATATCTCAGTTTTACCTCAATAAAAACAAATATATGTACCTAGAGATCAGAGGCAAAGAAGTCAGTAATTTGAAGCATGAGAAGGATTTGATGCATCATTGGCTTCAAGATGGAAGGGGCCACATGGTAAGGAAGGTGGCAGCCTCCAGGAACTGAGAGCAGTGTCCAGCCAACAGCCAGCAAGGAAATGGGGACCTCAATCCTGCAACTGCAGGAACTGAATTCTGCCATCAATAAGAATGAAACTGGAAGGGGATTTTTCCTCAGAGTCTCCAGAGAAGATCTCGCCCTGGCCAACACCTTGATATTTGCCACAACGAACAGAGAAGCTTTATTTATATTGCAGAAGGTCTTACTATAGATGCCCAAGGAGCCAATCATTTAAAATGTTATGATGTATGAATGAAGCAAATTCAATTAAGTTTTGTATGAATTTTCCCCCATTATATACATGATAGGATTTGTTGCTATCTTCCTACATTATTTTAAGATACAAACATAAACACTTACATGCCCCCATTTGGATCTGCCAATATGCAGTCCCAGCATTGGGCTCAGCACTGTTTGGAAAGTGGAATCTTCCCTTAAGGAGTTTACTGTCTGGTTGGAAAAAATATCACATATACCCAAATAGCTATCATACAAGGAGAAAGGAGTTTGTCATTAAAAATGGAAATAAATTTCTATAATTTCAGATATAAATTTCAAAGAAAGGAGTAATTATTTCCTGCTGGAATAACACAGAAGATATTATCAACAAGGTAGTACAAGATCCTTGGTCTGATGTGCAAATTGAGCTGAACAGTATTTTCCATCATCTTAGTAGAAAGCCATGATATCACTATTTCTAAAAATGTTGTCCTCTCACAGAGCGCCCTGGATACAATTCAATTCAAAAAACACTTCTTTGGAAATTAGTTACTACTCTCAAAGGAAAATTTCTGGGTTTTTAACCTTATTAAGTTTCTTACATTAACAATTCATGGCAGAGTGAAGAGCATCATTCTTTCCTTGTGGCGGGACCTAAGCCTACTGGAGTGAGGGAACAGCCCATAAAACGGCCCCTCACACAGGCAGATCCCAGGCAGAACAGCCAGCTCACTTTTGGGTGTCAGCTGAGGAGCTTCCCAGAGAAGTGCATGTTTTCCCAAACATTTCACCAATATCCACTGGGAAATAAACTTTCTGGAAATGTTCCTCCCCATTGCTCATTCTTGAGAGGGAAACCAAATATGCTATTAATATTCATTAGCACCTCACCTCTAGAGAATTTCATGGCCCATCAGCTGTCACTGGAGACTTCAGAAAACAAGGTCCCTAGGGAACAGGGCATAGAAAACAGAGTGAGTCCTTTGGGAGAGGAGGGAGGAGAGCTAAGGAGCAGGTCTGGATCCTGGGACATGAACGAATGTAGAATATATGTGGATAGAGACAGCAGGAATCTTCTCTAGGAGAGAAGAAATTATAGAGTGGAGGAGGATGCAGGACAGCAGCATCTCCAATCTAAATGGGACCTTGTACAGGTGAACAACAGGGGCTTAGAAAAGTATTGAACTTCCTCCAAGGTCACACAAGTGAGAAATTTGGGGACATGAGCCAAAATTAGGTCCTTTCTCTCTTGCTTCCTTCTGACCCTACGAGGCCTGTCAAAGCGATGTTTCCTTCTGAGATTGGAAGCTTCTGAATCATGAGAAAGGACTCAGTCTTACCTTATTTTCCCTGACAGCCCTTGGCATGTGGGAGGTGTTAATAGATATTCGCGGTGCAGAATTTATTTTTTCTTTTTTTTTTTTGAGGAAGATTGGCCCTGTGCTAACATCTGCTGCCAATCTTCCTCTTTTGTCTTTTTTTTTCCTCCCCAAAGCCCCAGTACATAGTTAAAGTTGTAGCTCTTCTACATGGGACGCTGCCTCAGCATGGTTTGATGAGAGGTGAGTAGGTCTGCACCCAGGATCCGAACCCGCAAACCCCAGGCTGCCAAAGCAGAACATGTGAACTTAACCACTACACTACAGGGCCTGGCCCAGAATTTATTTTTTCTTAATCATGAACACCCTACTCCTGTTCATGCAGCTCCACAAAACCTATCCTGCCAATGTTCACACACACACACACACACACACACACACACACACACTCACTCCTTCTCACCGGTTCCAGAAGAAATGTTTGGTTCTTGATTCCTTATGTACAAAGAGCCATCCGATCTGACCCTTGTTTTTTTTTTTTGGTGAGGAAGAGTTGCTCTGAACTAACATCTGTTGCCAATCCTCCTCTTTTTGCTGAGGAAGATTAGCTGTGAGCTAACATCTGTGCCCATCTTCCTCTATTTTATATGTGGGATGCTGCCACACATGGCTTGATGAGCGGTGCACGTGCCCACGCCCTGGATTCAAACCTGTGAACCCCGGGCCACGGAAGCAGAGTGTGCAAACTCAACCACTACGCCACTGGGCTGGCCCCCGACCCTTTTTTTTTTTTTACTGATCCTTTTTGTCTTTTTGATTGCTAGTATAGACTGTCTCCAGTAAAAATAATAGAATTTGCATCAGTGGGCCCAAATTTACCTATGCACTGGAACACAATGAGGAACTTTAAATAAAACTACAGATGCCGGGGCTCTAGCCTAGAGATTCATTTTTTGTTTTTTCAATTGGTCTGGGATGGGGTTCAGGCATAAAGACACTTAAAGGGTCCCTAGCTGATTGTAATGTACAGCCAGGATGGAGAGCCATTGATGTAAATTTTATTACTTTTCCATGGAGAAAACCCCACTCAGGACTAATGAAGTCAGAATCTCTAGGGATGAAGCCCACACAGCAGTATTTCTTAAGCTCTCCCATGTGATCACAATGCGCAGCCAAGGTTGAGAATCTCCGTATCAAAACAATGGTTCTAGGCCAGGAGCACATATAAGAAACATCCAAGGAGATTTGTAAGAATCCAAATCCAAGTAGCACCCTCGACCTAAATCAGGCTTTTTAGTTTGCAAAGCTCCGAGTTGCATCACTGCTGGTGATGGAGAGCAGCATTAACGGGAGCAGACCACGTGTGACTTGCTTTCTTGAACTCCTCACACACAATTAAAGATGGGGCATCCCATTGCATGGAGCTGCTGCTGCTGCAGACAGATGAAAAAGATCCCCAGAGAAGCTCTGAAAAGGAGTCTCTGGAGTGTTGACAAGCAGACTTGGCCAAGATGGTGTCCTGCATATGGGTTTACGTACCTCCAGGTGGGGCTACGCTTAGTGCTGGTGCCTGGGAGCGACGTCATCGCCTAAGAGGGAACAAAGCTTATGTCTGCACGTAGTAGACCCTCGAAAAGTACTTGTTGAGTTAGTGAATCTAAAGGCAGTTCCCTGTGGGCTTGAATCTCTGGCCTCACGGGTGTTTATCTGAGCAACAAGAGTCTTTATGGAATTTGTTAAAAAGAGTTTACTGGTAATAAATGGTCCTGGGCAACAGCTCCCTTTCATGATAAACCTCAGTCCTAACATTGGACACTCTGCTGCCAGTGACAATTAAGAAAATGTCAGCTATGGATGTCCATTCTATCGTGTACCTGTCAACCCACTTGCTTAATAGGCGGAAGAGAAAAGCATTAAGATTGCAACGTGAATCCACTTGGAAGAAGCATCGCTGTTGTTTCTCGGTAGCATGACCTTGCCCTGAGCTGGTAAGTGAGAACCGCAATTTGTCTAACACATCACACTAATACATTGCATGTAATCTCAGCAAAAGATCAAAGGGATATTTGAAACTTTCTTAGCATCACTTTAGGTGTTCAAAGAATATTCTTTCTCTCTTTGAGTAACAACACACTTTATGAGAAGTGGTCAGCTGCCTCTCATCTCAGGGCTATGTATTCCAACCCCTCACCTCCACTCCCTAACTTAATGTTGACTCCTTGGCCTAAAAATACAAGGAATTTCTGTTAAACAAGCTAACCATTGGAAATATTATGGCTGCAAGCTAAAAGAAATGAGGTGTGTGCCACAGACCACATAAAACAATGAAAGCAATTTAAAGACAAAGTGTACAGGGTAACAAAGAGCAAGTTTGCAATATTGAAAGCATTATGAGTGGCCTGCTGCTTTGGGCAATACTCTGCAAACCCACTCTGGCCTGGGAGCCCCTCTGGTTGAGACCTGGATAGCTAGCACCTTCTGTCTTCAAAATCAGCCCTTTGACCAGCCCACTGAGGGTCAAGGCAGCCATTATGAACCAGAACTCTCCAGCACTGTCCATTTCCTGCTGATTCTGAAGAGGGGCGAAACCAGGGACAATTGCAGTTGATTAAGCAGCCAGTGAACTAATTGTGTTATTCTTTATGGTTAGATTCGCCATTGCCCTTTTAATGAGGCACTTCGTTGAGCAAGAGCTCCATCTACGGGAGAAATTGGTTATACTGAATTCTACCCTTAATGCCTGGAAGAGTACAATTTTCATTAGATCAGTGGTTCCCAAGAGGAGGTGATTTCGCCCCCCAGGGGACATTTGGCAACGTCTGGAGACATTTTTTGTTGTCATAACTGGGTGGGGACATCTAGTAGGTAGAGGGCAGGGATACTGCTAAACACCCTGCAATGCACAGGACAGCCCCACACAAAGAATTTTCCCACCATAATAATAAGGTGGAGAAATTCTGCTTGAGAACAAGAGAATCTGTGAAATTTATGCTTATAAATGGATTCCCCAGGCAAAAAATTAATTTTTGATTTAAATCTTTTCATATTCCCCCATCACTACTTTAAGCTTCTCATCTCCCTAACTTTTTCTATTGCCCATGGATTTTACAAACTCTTTTGCCCTAAAGTGTTAATGACTTAATATATTAATCTGCACCTGGGCTATTTGAGAAAGGAAAGTGGAGGAAGAGAACAACACATAAGGCAAAGAAATGAATTTGTAACAGTAGAATTTTAGGTACTTACCCCTAAATGGGACTGATACTTTAGGTTCTTCAAGTACTCTCCTTGCAGCCTTCCCACAGGTTGGTCCTGCCTTGCGGCTGGTTAAATGTATAAAACTATACCACCTGGTATTCAAATCACTGTAGTTGACATTATAGTTGCAAAAGTCCTCATGGTATGTACACAATATGAAGAAAAATTTCAGCTTTCTTGAATTCTCCACTCAACACATGTCACCATTCAGTGCAAGGGCAATAGTTTACTAAGTGGGATTTCGGAGGACTGAAGAATTAAAGTCTGCTTCTGAGTGACTTTCCTTCTGTCCACAGAGAAGCACGTGTGCTGCTTGAGTTTATGATAAAGCAGATTTTGATAAAAATATAGCCTTGGGCCAAGCTTTTCTGTCCTTTGAGGTCTCCTAATTGTGGACTATGAATTGAACTTTGAAGCCTCGTGCTCCAGGATTGTCACAACCTCAGTTGATTTCAGAGATCAACCCCTGCCCCATGGAGAGGAATCTTTGTCCCAGCTAAAGAGCCTAATGCTACCCCATTCCAGGGAATCCCACTCTAGCCACACCACCTCCAAGAGAAGCAAAGGATCAGCCACTTGCCTGAAAAGATGAGTATCTCTCTTCATCTATACGAGTTTTTGTCTCTCTTCCCCTCTCTAAGCATTAAATTCATCTCATCAACCAATGAGCACCTACAATGTGTAGCATGAAGCCATGGGAAGGCAGAGATGAATAAGAGAGTCCCACTCCTTGAGATGTCCAAGCAAGAGTGTTGGACCTGCATTCCTTGACTCTAGTCCATTTTTCCATTGTGACATGGCATCCAGCCCTGGATGTTGCAGTTAAAGGAAAACAGGCATTCTTGAAAGTTATCTGCTCATCTATTCTGTCATTAGCAACAGCAGACCAAGAATTAAACCCTAAAAGTCACTACACTCTTACCTGAGTTTTCTTTTTTTTTGTGAGGAAGATCAGCCCTGAGCCAACATCCATGCCAATCCTCCTCTTTTTTTCCCCTTTTTCTCCCCAAAGCCCCAGTAGATAGTTGTATGTCATAGTTGCACATCCTTCTAGTTGCTGTATGTGGGACGCCGCCTCAGCATGGCCGGAGAAGTGGTGCACCAGTGCACACCCGGTATCCAAACCCGGGCCGCCAGCAGTGGAGTGCGCACACCCAACCGCTAAGCCACGGGGCTAGCCCCCTTTTGCCTGGGTTTTCTATACAATACCTGTATTTCTACACTATGGCCATACTAGGCTAAGTATGTAGTGAGAAGTAGTAGAGCATCCTAAAATTTCATATTAAATGAGTAATGATTTAATAACTTTCTTCTTCAAGTGCCATCAGCAAGAAATTGTACAGTTTTATGGGAATCCTTGATTTATTGATACTGAAGATTGCCTCTGCACAGCCAGTTTGCCTCATAATTTGTGGGAAAGAAACAAGATTTAGAAGAAATTTGAAGGGAAAAAATGAGTTGAGAAAAATTGGCAACAGGGCTTGTGCAATATTAATTGTAACTGAGAAGAGAACATCCTTGCTGAATCTAAGGCATTTATGCACCATGTGCGCTAATAAAACTAGTGTCCCCTAAACTATCTGATGAATGAATGAATGTCTATGCTTTTAGACAAATGGATCTGATGACTAGTGAATGTTAAAATGATATTCTCAGTAATTATAAGTACAAGAATATAAGAGAAAAAATAATATTGTTAACACCTACAAATACCACAACCTGTAAAAGATATTGAATTGTTCTCTTCCCAAGTAGGACTTGGTGAAGTGGAGAAGTGTGGATGAAGGAGGAAAATGAGTATAAATGATAGGTGAATAAAATAAAATATTGAAACATTTTATCATCTTAGTTCCAAGGACAAGAACTTTCCAGAAGATGGAAACACTCATTCTATGACCTAAATGTAGTGAAGGAAGATGAAGAAGAAGACAACTGGCCGGGACTGCATCTATTCCTAAGAGATCAGCTTACAGCAGTTCAATCTCGGATTATGGGGTTTAAAAAAGATGAAAAGTCTAAGTTATATACTCAGAGTTGTGTGTAACAATATTATTTGCTAGTCAAAATGCCGCCGAATTTTGGTTTCCTGGAAAAAAATAGTTCACTTCTTTCTGCTGTACAGAAAAAATGTTTTAATAAATATTAATACTGTGTCTACATAGGGATTATATTACCAAGAATATGTAATTGCTTTTGTTATCAATAAATCAAGGTTAACAGTTAGGCAGTTTGGGGCAATCGTTTAGATTTCTCATGTTCCATTTGAAAAAGTGAAGTTATTAAATCATAACCCATTTGTCATGAGTTTATAAAGCACCACAGTTTCAGTGACACACCCTATACACTTCAAACATAAAAGGCCAGATTTTCTACTCAACCTCTTTCAAGAGCAGCATGGATGATCAAGGTGCTAAGAAACTAGAGGTTTTATGATCATTTCTGCAGAACTTTGGGGTTAGAAGAAGCCAAAGATCGTCTGACCAGCCCACACAAGATCAAGGCAGCATGATGAGCCAGAACTCTCCAGTGCTGTCCATTTCCTTCTGGCCCAACCCTCATGCAGTTTCTTAACTGGGTTCACTCTAATGTTCCCACTAAGTGTTTGTCTAATTAAGATTTGAAGACTTCCTAAAATTGTCCATTCTATTGGGGAGCATATTTAACTAGTAAAAACAGTGTTTTTTACATTGGCCTCAAATGGTTAACTTCCAGTAATTATCCCTGCCAACATTGGTCCTAGACTACTCCCTAGGGCCAAATTAAAAATGTGTGCGTGTATGTGTGTGTGTGTGAACACTTCTGGGCCCAGCCCGGGAGTGTAGTGTTTAGGTTCGCACACCCCTCTTCAGCAGCCCAGGGTTCGCAGGTTCAGATCCCAGGTGTGGACTTATGCACTACTCATCAAGCCATGCTAAAGTGGCATCCCACATACAAAATAGAGGAAGATTGGCACAGATGTTAGCTCAGTGACAATCTTCCTCAAGCAAAAAGAGGAAGATTGGCATCAGATGTTAGCTTGGGGCCAATCTTCCTCACCAAAAAAAAAAAAAAAACTTACTTCTTCAGAGACAAGACTTGCTATATCTGTAGACAGCTAAGCCAGCTGTCATTGTTCATGCTCCTACTCCTTACTTTGAGACTTCTCTCAATGGGCGAAATGGTTCCATTAATTCATATAACTCAGAATCAAATCTTCTCTCTGATTCAGGATTAACTTTGATAATAGGTTGGTTCCTCTCTTCTCAACATACTCCTCTTTGTCCATATGCACTTAAAGTGTGACATCCAGAATGGCAGCAATAACCCAGTAGTCTTCTGATCTGGTAAGCAGAGATGTTACCTCCTCTTTCATTCATATTTTTAGTTCAACAAAATTTTATTGGGCAACTACTACATGCTGGACACTGTGCTGTGTGTTGGAGGTACAACAATGAACCACAAGATACAGCTGCTGCTATGGTGAGACAGCTTTAAAGGAATACACACCAATAGACATAAATTACTACTTGTGATAAGTGAAATGAAGACAAAGAATTTGGGTGCTTTAAACAAGAATAACAAGGAGGGCTCTGATTTAGATTTTGAAGTCAAGAAGATTTCTCTAAGGAAGGGACATTGAATCTGAGACCAGAAAAATAAATAAGATCATTGTTGTTACTGTGTCAATTAATAAATTCTACAGCCAAATTAATTTTGAAAGCAGCTCTATTGATATGTGGAGTCATTTTGACCTTATTCTCGTATTACACATTTACTCATTCTTCAAAAAATATTCACTGAGCACCTATTATCTTAAAATAAATGAATATAAACATACACTGATATATATTTTAAACATACATGCCAAGCCCATATAAGACTCCCTCTACTGGGGTGGGTTTATATGCTAATGTAATCCCTGCTCTCGACTTTTCAAAAAATACTTCAGACCAACAGGGCAATGGAAGACAAATTATTCCCTTAATAAGCCTTTCCAGGAATCTTGCCCAGATGGAAGTCAATCTTACTGGCTGCCAGTTCTCAAAATCGACCTTATTCATCTTGTTGCAAATTGCATTAACATTTTCTTTCTTTTTAATCTTCTAACACTCATTTCTTCATTGATTTATTCCACCTTCATCCTGGACCCCTAGAGCACAAAGCACTTTTGTGTAAATTAGGATTTTTCCACTTTCAGGCAAAGGAATTGCAAAATGGAGACCTTATGGTAGACCAGATAGAAGGAGGAACCCCTCCTTCTCCGCTATCACAGTCCCACGGCAGGGACGATGGCAGGCCCACTAGTAGAGAGGTGGTTATATTTCAACCCTTGCTAGACACGCTCCTTATGTCACCCTTGTGCTCTGCTCCTGTCCTAAAGAGCACTCTTTCTTTTCTTCACCATACCTCAAAGATCATGGAAAACAATTTACCTTTTTCATTTGCAAGATCTTTCTGTACAACAGTCTGGAACACTGGCTTTGTCTTATCTTTCATTTTTCCCCCTTGGAGTAAGTCATCTGACCTTTCTGAACCTGACTTTTATCATATGTAAAATGAGGATATTAATGAATACCTACTCCTAAAGAATTTCTGTAAAGATTACATGAGGTAATTCATATAAAGCACTTAGCACAATGCCTGGAACTTTGTAAGAATCTAATAAATCACAGCTATTATTACTTCTGGTCCCTGGAAGGCAACCATCTGAGCCAAGAAAGTAGAGCAGCCAAAGTTTCATTTTCGTTTATTCATACGTCATATGAACCACCTACCAGTGAGGGTTCGCCATGTTTAAAATACAAAAAAAAAAAAAAACAGAAAGAAAATAGCCATTGAGAGTTGTGATTTCACTGTCATCCAGCAATATAACACAATTATACCAGGAGTGTTCACACTATAAATCCATTCCTTCTATGATTATTCTCTTCTAAAGAGAATTTTGAAAGCCACTGTTCTTAGGGTTGTCTTAGTCCAATCGGGCTGCTATAAAAAAAATATCATAGACATGGTGGCTTACAAACAACAGCAATTTATTCTTCACATTTCTGGGGGCTGTGAAGTCCAAGATCAAGGCACCGGCGGATGGCGTGTCTGGTACGGACCCACTTCCTGCTTCGTAGAAGCTGTCTTCTCTCAATGTCCTTACATGGCAGAAGGGTTGAGGATGCTCTCTGGAGCCTCTTCTATAAGGACATTAATCCCATTCATGAAGGCTCTACCTTCATGACCTAATCACCTCCCAAAGACCCCACCTCCAAATACCATCACATTAGGGATTAGATTTCAACATGTGAATTTGGGAGGAACGCAAACATTCAGTCTACAGCAAGAGTTTTAATGTCATTGGCACAATTTCCAATTCTTGGTAATATAACCTTGCTTCCTCTCTATTTCCTACTGTTTTGGGGCTACACACTCATAATTTGAGTTTTAGGAGTTGCTCAACCCTTTTGAGCCCTTTCCCCCTCCAATTCTCATAATACGCAGTTAGTCATTTCCTCAAATCTAGATCCCACACTTGCCAAGTCTTTTCTTCCCAAGCTACCAAAAAATTTCCAAAGCAATATAAGCATGTTCTTCAGCGGGTCCTCTGACTTCCTCCTCTGCAATGAAATCCTCCTTGTTCATCAGAATTGAAACCATAAGAGCAATTCTCCATTTATTTCTTCTCTCTTTGGAAAAATCAGCTGGTAAGAAAAGCTGGTCAAGTATGTACCAGACGTTCTACTTTCAGCCCTATGATAGTCCAGCAGATGATCATGGGATTGAATTCCTTCCAAGAATCCTCCTCTGGCCCCAGTTTAGTGACCTGTGTCTGAAATATCTTCCATTTCCTCCATCTGCTCGAGCTACCTATGGCATGTTGAAACAATAATAATTTTATTACTCTGTCCCTTTACCCACTCCCATATATTTTCTGACATGCTTCCATTTTGAGTTTTATAGATTTCCAAACAGGTTTATATATTCTTAATTGTCTTAGGCATGACTCTTTTAGTAGAAGATGAAGGAAACCCAATTTGAACTAGGTTAGACATAAAAAAGAACCTAATTGGCTTCTGTAAAGAAACCCCAGGAAGTGCAAGGATGCATAGAATCATGAGCTCAAATGCCATCAGAACTCTCCTTGAGTTTCATCTCTTCCTCTTTCAGCAGTGCTGGGATTCTGTAGTGAGTTCTGTAACATGCTGCCTCCACAATTAAAATGCTTAACCCCCCAGATGCCCTTAATTGTCAGCCATATTCAGGAATTGCCTTGACTAAAGAGAGTTACCTACCCCAAGTTCATGCTCACTTTCCAGGGCAGCCCACATCAAATGACTGGTCTGTGCAGTGAAATAAAGGCTTGGTCTCTTACTCTACCTCAGGATAACTCTGAAGATCCATCCTCCTTTCAGAGCTCCCCATGTAGTCAGCCAAATCCTTCGCTGAGAGTACATTTCAGCCTAACATTTTCCACTGCTCAGTCTTCCTTCCTTCCTTTTTCTCCCACAACTATTGATCCCAAGGGCACTCCCTAAAAAAATCTCCAGCAAGTTAATCTCTCTCAGAATCTACTTCCCACAATGGTCAATCTTCAGTAGCTTCCCATCTTCCCATCTTTGACATCTACAAAGAAAGAGACTTCGATTTTCCAACTCTATTTCAACAAATCCTGAAAAAGACTCCCATTGACCTCCAGTACTGTCCAATTGTGTGGCCTGGACTGCCCTGTGTGCCCGGTGCTACCACATTGAACAGCACAGCTCTGGACCAGTCACTGTGGCCTGGCACCTGAGATATGATTGGCCCACGATGAGGTAGGTGTTTATCTTTACACTAATGTCTTTGGGCAGTGAGACAAGATTATGCATCTCTTATTCAGATATCAAGGGTTGGAGTAGAGATAAATGATTTCCTAAAATAAGTGAGGAAATTAACACAGAAATGGCACTGGGAAGACCCATGGAAGACTGGCACTCTTCTGCCTTGCTCTGCATGCCTCTGTTTCTGTTGAGTAGGTGTTCCCTTCCAACATCACATTCCAGTCTTGAGTCCTATCCTATGCAGAGTGTAGGAAATCATGTCCCTGTATTCCCAAGCTCATGTTGTTTGTTATTCATAGCCGTACATTGCCATTGAAGCATGTGGGTGCATGATTATTGGTTATTCTTCAAAAGATATGGAAATTTCATCTTTATTATATTGCCCTACTAAAACAATATTATTTTTCTCTTCCTTTTGGAGAACATCTCCAAAAAGAAATCTGCCTCACTCCAGACTTACCACATAGGCTTGTCTTGGGTTAGGCCCGTGAATGTTTATTTGTAAACATGTGCCCATTGGTTTTGATGCGCAACCTGAATTAAGAGCGACTATCTTACTGCCTGCTCATCTCATGTGGCTAACTATTATCGTAAATTTTGACCAACCCCCTACAGTTTAACTGAATTATATCTCAAAACCTTTCCAAATAAATGCACCCAGAACCTAGGTACAATCTCTTGACTATTACTAGAGAGATGAGAAGGCAAATGGGCTTAAGATTGTCTTGGACATTGAAAGTGCACTGTCCACACAAGGAAGTCAGCTGGGAGCTGAAGGAAGTTTCAGGACTAAGCCATGCACCATCTTCTCTGAGTATTCTGACCTCAAAGTACTAGCTGCTCCTTTCTAAATTCCAAGGGATCCTCAAAGCCTAAGGAGTTCAAGATTGGCCCTAAACTCAAATCCAAGAGAAATAAAATTGCTTCTAATCTTTCTGCAGCATTTCACCCAATGGATATATTCCTTCTGTCAACACATCCTTCCTCTTTCTATCCATTTGTCAAAGTCTGCTCTTCTAAATCCCATTCACTGTACATTTTTAATAACCATTAAATTATTTAAAGGTTAACTTTATTTTAACAGATTTCAAAGATGTAATGAGGGGGATATATATCTTATTTTAGAAATTTGGGCATTTGATTCTGAAATTACGTAGAATGATACTCGCCCTAAGGAAAACAACAGAAAGGGAAAAAATGCCACCAAAAACTTTAAGGCCCCCAATCTGCTTCTGATAGGTCAATTTTTCCAATAATAATAAGAAGGATATCAAACAGCTCACATTTACAGAGCTCCTATGTGTCAAGGATTATACAAAGCACCTCTCATGTATTACTGCATTTTTTCCCTTAAAACAATCCAATGAGGTGGGTAAATCCTTTACTTAGCTCTATTTTGCACATGAGGAATTAAATAAGTTGCCTAAGCACCTCTCCCAATCCCCAGTTAGCTAATGGCAGGGACAGGAATTGAACTTGACTCCAAACAGGAGGCCCTAACGGCTGAACTGGGCTTCCTTTCGCCTGCCCAGGGCACACGGTCATGTGCCAGCTTTTCTAAAAGATTGCACATTTGAAGGGCTTTTGTTCTGTGTTTGGAAGACTTTCAGATCTATTGATCTAATAACTCATTCATTAGAGTGGCCAAGAGTTACTCTCCAGGCTGTGTAAAGCAGGTAAGGAGAGCATACTTCCTTGAACAGATAGCTGTTCATAAAGTGGTATATGTTTATATTATGCCCATTGGACCACAAAAATTAAAGAGAAATAAAGAATAAATTCTTGTCAGATTCTATTTTCCTTCTCTTTTGTGTTTATTGCTTTAATCCTTGAATTACAACAGATACTTAGACCAGTAATTTTAATCTTTTGGAGTTACATATCCCTTTGAAACCGGTAAAAGATTTGAAATCTTTGTCTAGAAAAATCCCTATATTCACATGATGTATTTGCATTCCAAAAGCTCTCTAAATTTTGGAAGATTTAGAGAAGCCCTAAAGAAGCTTGTCTGTGGAGACTTAAGAATCTAAGGAACCCATATTAAGTATTTCTAAATTAAGTAAAATAAACTCAGATTCCTCTCCTGTATCCAGGGAAACACCAGAAATGGGAGACACAAAAAGTATCCTCTTCTCTTGCTATCTTCTTGGTCTCTTAGGATGAACCCCAAGAAGCTCCAGCCCCATCATCAGGGCCACCACAGTCAGGCACTCAGGTTGGGCCTGTACAAGTGTGGCGGGCCAACGAGGTGAGTGGGGACTGAAGTACAGCTCATGTCCTGCTTGTCAGATGATGTACCCCAGCACTGGGCTGCATCCGCCAAGAGTTGGCACCTTTTTCTAATTTGTGTGAAGATATTTGTGTACGGGCCCGCCAATGTCCTACATGACCGCCTACACCCTGGACTATGTGGCAACCAGAAATGCCCTGACTCTGGAGAAAGGTCCTCCCCTCACAAAATCAAACAGCCCAGGTCCTCACAAAAATTAACTTGAAATAGATTAAAGACTTAAATGTAAAGCCTGAAACCATAAAACTTCTAGAAGAAACTATTGGCAAAAGTCTCCTTCACATTGGTCTTTGCAATGATTTTTTGGATATTACACCTAAAGCATAAGCAATAAGAACAAAAATAAACAAGTGAGACTACATCAAACTAAAAAGCTCCTGCACAGCAAAAGAAACAATCAAAAAAATGAAAAGACAATCTACAGAATGGGGGGAAATATTTGCAAACCACAGATCTGATGAGGGGTTAAAATATATAGAGAACTCATAAAACTCAATAGCAAAAAAAACAAATAATGCAATTAAAAAATAAGCAAAGGATCTGAATAAATATTTTTCCAAAGAAGACATACAAATGGCCAACAGGTACATGAAAAGGTGCTCAACATCACTAATCATCAGGGAAATGCAAATCAAAACCACAATGAGATATCACCTCACACCTGTTAGAATGGCTACCATCAAAAAGACAAGAGATAACAAGTGCTGGTGAGGATGTGGAGAAAAGGGAATCCTTGTGCCCCCTTGGTGGGAATGTAAATTGGTGCAGCCACTATGAAAAACAGTATGGAGGTTCCTCAGGAAATTAAAAATAGAAATACATATGATCCAGCAGTTCCACTTGTGGGTATATATCTGAAGAAAATGAAATCACTATCTCAAAGAGATATCCATATTCCCATTTTCATTGCAGCATTATTCACAATAGCCAAGACATGGAAACAACCTAAGTGTCTGTCAATGGATTAATGGACAAAGAAAAGTGGTATATATATATAAAATGGAATATTATTTGGCCATAAAAAAATAAGGAAATCCTGCCATTTGCGACAACATGGATGAATCTTGAGGGCATTATGCCAAGTAAAATAAGCCAGACAGAAAAAGACAAATGCTGCATGATCTCACTTATATGAGGAATCTAAGAGAACTGCACTCATAGAAACAGAAAACAGATTGGTGGTTGCCAGAGGTGGGGGTGTTGGGGGGTGGGGAAAATAGGCAAAGGGGGTCAAAAGGTACAAACTTCCAGCTATAAGATAAATAAGTTCTGGGGATGTAATGTACAGCATAACTACAGTTATCAATACTGGATAGTATATTTGAAAGTTGCTGAGAGAGTAAATCTTAAAAATTCTCATCATAAGAAAAAGAAATTGTAACTACATGAGGTGATGGATGTTAACTAAATTTATTGTGGTAATCATTTCACAATATATACATATATTAAACCATTATGTTGTACACCTTAAACTTACACAATGTTATATGTCAATTATATCTCAATAAAACTGGAAAAAAATTAAAATTTAAAAAGCCCCAGCTCAGCTCACTTACAGATTCCCCTTCCCAGCCTGTGGCTCTAGGTCACTTGGCATCTGAAACCTACTTCAGTCCATAAAGCCAGTTTCCTTGTGTCTAGACTCTATTCTGTACTAGCACAGCATTGAGATAGTTATGTAATATTTTTATTTATTAATCCATTTTCAAGACACAATTTGCTAATGGTCATTCTTCAGAATGTGTTTGATTTGACCAAGAAGAATTTTCTCCTTTCTTTCTCATCTGCTTAGTCACCAGAGCTTACAACCATGCAATATTTTGAGATGCAAACCACATTCCCTCCTAGTGAGTGTCATACTGGATTCCATTTTCCAGTAGTGGAACCTGCCCAGCGAGGATTTTCATGTCTAGCATTGTCTAGTCTTATTATAGTTCCTAACAGACCTCATCAGCTGTGAAAGTACCAAGGATCTGGATCTGAGTCTTTCACCCATGCCACAAATATTCCTGAAACACCTACTGCATACTAAGCCTTGGAAAGCCCAGTGGAGAATAGAGGTAAGAATAAGTGATGTTGTCCATCTTGGAAAGGATACCATCTGGTCGATATGATTAAATTGGATAGTCAAGACCCAGGGGCTTACTGGTAAGACCCTCTCAAAAAGAGATGAGATCCTGACTACATGTCTATTGTGGCCTTAACTTCTCTGGCTTGACTTGTGTAATATAGCTTCATAATAACATGAAGAGTAATCTTGGATGGTTTAGAGAAATCTGCCTAAAGGCAAGAGAATAATCCAAATGGCCTCTGAGATCTCTTTCAACCATAATGCTGTAAGGCATTGACAGACAAGTCAACCCTCTGAAGTTTTATCATATGCTTGGGGGAGGAGGAAGCTGAAAGAGTCTTACTTTTATTGAAACTACTTGCTTAAGTTACAGAAGTAAGACATGGAATATGTTCATAGCCTGCCAATTTAAGACCTCAACTTTTGACCGAGTGAAGACACTGTACACTAAGCTTCAGGGCAGATGGGACAGTAGAAGCACAGGATTTCCCTAAACCACATTACAAACTCATGTTTCATTCCATCTTTGCTTCCTCTGTGTCTTGCCCCTAACCTCTCATATCTTGCAGCCTTCCTTTTGTCTCTTGTGGGTGTTTTTTGTTTACCTATCCCTCCTGATCCTGACCTTCTGTATTTTCACTGCCCTGCACAAGGGGTCTCTCCTTTTCTTGACTCAGGCTGCTTAGGATTAATTCCATTGTTAGGTCGCTCTGATATGCCTCACCACACTTCCTCCAAGGCCAGCACTAGTACATAGTGTTTCCCATTCTCAAGATGTATCATATCTTCTCTGGCTATTATGCCCAAATATTGAATATCATCTTCTAGTATAAGTGACGACCAGAATGGCAAAAAGACACCACACTTGACTAGTGAATGACCTGTCCTTTAACTGGGTATCGCTGCAAATTCCAACCTGTTGCCTCTCTCCTTTGAAAGAATGATGGTACTGAGCGGCTGTTACCTTTTATTCACTCGTTCTATATGAAAATATGTTCAAGGTAAGAAAGTCTTTGAGAGCAGTGAGGAGAACTGAATGAGTGACCATCCCAGTAGCTCTTGAGTGAACTTCAGGCCTAGACCAGAGGCCCTTCTAAAAACAGAGTTAAGATAGCTCCATGAAGGCATTGTCAATTTTGGCATTGGAGAGAAGGGGAAGTTTATCACAGTGCAGCAGCCCTCCTGGCGGTTCTTGGGGTGGGGGGGTGTTGATGTGTCCCTGACGCAAGTTTCTATGCCAATATTCTGTCATTTAGACTGTTGGTGAATTGTTCCAGAACAGGTCAAGATATGCACATTTAGCATTACTTTTGACTATTAAGGGCAGCCCAACAAAAGGAAAATTTGCTCTGGTCCAGGGACGTAGTGCAAGGGAAAAAGGAGATGAAGCAGGGAACCAAACCAACAGCAAAAATAGCATGGCCAATGACAGTAATGCAATGTTCCAAAAATATCCTATTGGGTTACACTGTGAATAATGACCATGTCTGGAAAAGTGAATTATTAAGGGCCATAAGCATTTATAGAAATGTTCCCTTCCTGAAGAAAAGATGCATAGTTAGATGGAGCTTTGGAGGATTATAGCAACAAATACAGTCAGACAATTGCCATTATAATCTTTTATTTGGAATTGCATGCAACTCATTTGTGTTGTTGTTGGGTTTAGGTGCTGAGGCATATATACCCTGAGGTGCATTTTATGAGGGAAGAAAATAAATAGAAGGATTTTCAATAGATCTAAGAAAGGTTAATCCTTTTTAACTGAAAAGCTCTTATGCTTGCCTACAAGGCATACTGAATCTGGGTCTCCCTGGAGTAAAGTGATTTTTCCCCAATGCATAAGTGTAACTATCTTTCATTTCAGGTAAAGAATGTGAAGGTGGAATTTGAAGGATGCTAATTTTTATAATAAGCCAATGATTGATTGAGAGGTTAGAGGAAAATAGGACAGGAAGTACGGAAAGGGAGTTCATGCCTTATGAGAAGGAATAAGAAAAATGAATAAATATAATTATAATGCCTTGGACTTGTAGACTGCTTTAGCATTTATAAAATACCTTTCTCACTGGAATGTAGACTTCTGAAAAATATGAAATTTGTCTTAATTTATCTTTGATTTCTCGATCCTTAACATAATGTCTCACTCATAGTAGAAACTCAATAAGTGTTAGCTTCATGAATACACAGTTGAATGAAAGAATTCACTATTTTATTTAATTTTGGCTACAATCCTATGAGTTTGGATTTATTTTCTTGGTTTTTATATGAAGAACTCAAGACACAGAGAGAACAAATGACTTGTCCAAGGTCACACGAGGCAAAGCATAGCCAGAATTCCAGACCAAATTTTCTGCTCTTGGCCAGAGCCCTTTAACAGTAATAAAGCTCCAATTCTAGGGTGAAATACGGAACAGATTTTAAAATGAAACTTAGATTGGGTCTAGAAAGAAAAAGAGAAAAATATGTGCTTTATTTTATTTTTTAATGTCAATTCCTATATCAGTCAGTAATTGCCACAATAATTCTACATGAAAAAACCTCCTTCAAACTCCTTGGTAGATGACAATAAGCATTTATTCTCAGGATAATGGGTCTGCAGGTCGACTGACTGCGGAGGGACTGATCCAGGCCGGGAGGAGCTGGGTGGTTCTGCTTCAAGCTACAGGTTGGGCTGAGCTTGAATCCTCACTACGTGTTGGGCTCAGAGCTCTTCCAAGTGTATTTATTCTGGGACCCAGGCGGAAGGGTCATCAGCTACCTGGATGAGTTATTCTCATGGCGATGATGTAAGAACCAGCGATCAAGCCGTTGTTGTATGCACATTTTAAGTCTCTGCTTGCTTCTCTTCTGCTATTATCCTGCTGACCAATGTGGTAATCAGAATGGCCTCCAAAAATGCCCATGCCCTAATCCCTGTGGATATGTTATGTTACATAGCAAAAGGGACTTTACAAATGTAACTAAGATTATGAACCTTAAAATAGACGGATTATCCAAGACTATCTGGATGGGCCTAATCCAAACACACAGGTCCCTAAAAGCAAAGAACTTTCTCCAGCTGGATGAGAGCTATGCAGCAGAAGGGAAAGTTGGGGAGATTTGAAGTGTGAGAGGAGCTCAACCCACCATTGCTGGAGGGGTCCACATGGAAAGCTTGAAAAGCAGAGCAGACAGCGTATAAGAGCAAAGATTGGCGCCCAGCTAACTGCCAGCGAGGAAACAAAGATCTCAGTCTTAATTTCACAAGGAACTGAATTTGACCAATAATTTGAATGAGGTTGGAAGCAGACTCATCCCTAGAATTCCATGTAAGATTCCAGCCCTTTAATTTAGGCCTTGTGAGCCCCTAAGCTGAGGACCCAGTAAAGCCCACTGAACTTCTGGCCTGGAGAAACTATGAGATAATAAATGGAAGTTGTTTTAAGCCAATAACTTTGTGGTGATTTGTTGTGACAGCAATAGAAACTACTACAGCCAATGAAATTCACGTGACCAAGCCCAAAGTCAAAAGTCAAGGAAGGCTACTCTATCACTTGGCAGTGACCAATCTTAAATGTAGTACTACAGGACAGTGAAAAATTGGAGCCAATATTTTAAACTTCTCCAATAGAACTAAAATGGAAGAAAAATATCAGTTGTCCAGAAGTTTAGTTAAAATTATTCAGGAATCGGGAGGCTGTTGGACAAACATTTCCCAAGATCCAACAGCCCAGAAAGGAGAGATATTTAAATAAGTTGTTAAACCGAAGAAGTTGTTGAGTGATTTTTGGAAAAGGTAGTTTTGACCTGAAACTGGGGTGAGGTGGCTTAAACGTTTTTTTCAAGAAGCAAGGGACTGTTTAGGGGGTGGTAGGGAGTAGAAGTTAACACTGTGAGATTAATATGCTGAGTGAAATCCACAACCAAAGCTCCATCAGTTATTCATCCTTGTATAGTTTGCCCCTTGGGATTTTCTTAGCAATTAGGAATGTGTGTTTGTATTTCACTGGGCAGACTCTAAATATTCTAGGCAGAAAACCCAAGAATTGTACATCGTGTATAACTATGGTCCCAAGATTCTAAAAGGAGAATCTTTTATTTCTCTTGGATGATAATGGCATTAATTATTGTGATAGTGTCTCCCAAGGGCCCAGGGACATGCTGAAAATGGGTCCTTTGGGGGTTTTAAGGCGAGGACGATTTTTGGCCTCTTTCTCATGTTCTGTCTTGCACCTATAATTCTGGCTGGCCAGTGCAGTGAGTCACCTAGCAACCGATGAAAGGAGCCAGGTCCAGCTACTTCCAAGGAAATGGAATTAAGCTTTTCTAGGGAAACCTTGTTTGGAGACAACAGCTCCAATGGATATGTGGCACATAACCTCATACAGCTCCATGCTGGGCTGCTCACTTTCATTTGGTTTACAAGACCTAGGGGAATTCAAGATAAAGCAACCCATCCCGAGATGAGTTCTCTTTATATGTTGGGAAAGTCTGTGTCCATTTCCACCTCTAGGAAAAAAGAACTCCTGTATGTTCTTTTAATGAAGTGTGAGTCTTAAAACAGACAGAATCCATCTATTAAGGTAAATTAGAAATAACTTATTTAACAGAGTTAAATGGACTCTGTTCCTTTCTCTCTTTTTCTTTCTGGTATTTCCACTATGCGTATACCACACTTTTTGAAGTTGTAGAGATGCCATCTTCTATTGGGGATCGGAAGAGCAATGGTTAAGGGTCTCAGATTCTGAGTGAGTGTGAATCCCAGATCTCCTCCATTCTAACTGTGTGACTTTGGGGAAAGTACTTAATCTCACTAAAGTTGGTGTTATTAATTTGTAAATAATGGCTATAACAGTACCCACCTCATAGGCAGAGAGCTGTTTTGAGGATCAACTAGTAGCTATTGTTATCAC
Source organism: Diceros bicornis minor (assembly GCF_020826845.1). Taxonomy (NCBI): domain Eukaryota; kingdom Metazoa; phylum Chordata; class Mammalia; order Perissodactyla; family Rhinocerotidae; genus Diceros; species Diceros bicornis. The sequence continues at coordinate 48,813,006 of NC_080759.1, read as the reverse complement.
TATTCAGAGTCAAGCAGAATGTGATCAGCTGAATTGCAGAAGAGCTTTAAGGTTGACATAAAAAGGTTCCCAGAAGGAAGAGCTACAAATCTTCCTGTGAAAATTTATGGAAATTCTTTCCATGAAGACCTTTGAAAATTATCCTGACTTTAAAATTATGTGACTGATGTTTCTGGCCATTCAAGAATCTATATAGTCAAGTGACTCTCATCACCTCAAAGTTACCACCTTGGGAATTTGTACGCTGATTCCAATGATATTGCTTTTGGGCAAACTCTCTTTGGTACCTCATCACTGAAACAGCTTTCCAAGAATGTCATGCACTCCCCTGACATCCCTTAATAGAGGACAGTTGTCATCTTTGGAGGGCTGATGTGACTTAGAAACAACCAAAAGTTATTCAGAGCCAGCGAAGAGAGGTGACTATAAAATGAGAGAGTCTTATATGGCTCAAACACTTGTGCTGACATTCACCTTCACGGGTTCTAGATCACACGAATAGATTAGAAATGAAAATGACTTCTTCTAGCCTAACATGTAATGCTTTAGTTACTGATGCTTTAGAACTTCCTTTTATTTCTTAGATAGTTGATACCCAATAGTTTACCATGTGTATCATCTATCTTTTTCCATGAGTCTGAAATATTTCATAATAAAAAGTCTTTTAACAAGACTAATTTCTGAATCAAAAAATAAAAATTGAGGAAACTAGGTTCCCCAGAAGCCACCCCTTCTCAGCTCTTTTCGGAACCTCACAATATGTTTCCCTAACTCCCTTATGATTCGGTCACAGCCACAGTCTACTTAAGACTTCCAGGTTCCTGTTCTGCATGTAAGGAGCTTTGAAGTCACCACTATGTCTTAAAAACAAAAAGGTAAACAGACTAAAAAATCAACAACTCTTCTTGGATCCATAAGAGAGGGGAAGATACAGGGCAAACCACTGTCCCCAAGATTGGAGGGACAGACAGGTAGATACAAGGAGTCCCGGCTTGCAGGAGCAGAGACTCAGGAGCAGAAACCGCCCTGGGAACCAGTGCTGGGGAAGGAAAACTTAAATTATAACTGATGATTTGCAGAAGGCTCAGAGTAGACAACTTAGAGTTTAAAACTCCAGGGGGCTACAGTCACAGGGGGACCCCCACAATATTGTGAGATTTACCTCCAGGAGTTCTACCAGATTCCCATAGCAAATATCAGAAAAAAATCCCCTCTGGCTTCTGGCAAGGGTTGGGGAAAAGGAACAATTTTGAAATATGCCAGAGCACTGTGTTCTTCTTAACAAGGCCTGCCCTCAGGGGGGAAATTAGTCAGTCAGAGCCTAACTTGCTAGGATATTATCAGAGCCTAACTGACCTAGGGAAGGGAAACACCCAACTCCCACTGGCTCTAGTCATCATGTCCCACCTAAGGGGGGAGAGAAAAAACTGAGAAACACTTGTGAAATTCACAGTCCAGAGGCAACTTTAAAGACTGAGACTTAATCATAGGATGACAGAACACTTCCCCTCTCCTCACACTCAGCACCACATTACTAAAGGTCTATTTACAGCAATTCCTTTTACCCCCGGTGCATCATATCTGGCTATCAGAAAAGAAAAAATTCTGTAAGAAAAAATTGCAAGGCATCCCAAAAGGCAAAAAAACACAATTTGAAGGGGGGGGGCAAGCATCAGAACCAGACATGGCAGGAATATTGGAATTATCAGACCTAGAATTTAAAACAACTATGATTAAGAGGCTAAGGGTTCTGATGGTAAAGTAGACAACATGCAAAATCAGATGGGCAGTGTGAGCAGAGAGACGGAAATCCTAAGGAAGAACAGAAAAGAAATGCTAGAGATAAAAAAAACATGGTAACAGAAATGAAGAAAGCCTTTGATGGGCTTGTTAGTAGACTGGACACGGTTGAGGAAAGAATCTCTGAGCTAGAGGATGTATCAACGGAATCTTCCAAAAGCAAAGAGAACAAAGACTGAAAAAAACAGAACAGAATATCCTAGGACTGTAGGACAACTACAGACAGTGTAGTATACGCATAATGGAAATACAAGAAGAAAAAAGAGAGAGGGGAACAGAGTCAATTTAAATAAGTTATTTCCAGTCTACATTAATAGATGGATTCTATTTTAAGACACACTTCATTAGCAGGGCGTCACATAAAGTAAGGAATCCAAATGACTGAAGCTTCCTCTTCCTTTGTGACCAGAATCTCATTTTTCAACAGCAAGCAAATTCCACAGGGCAAACTCACATTCCTAGTGGGTATTTTGATAAATATGAAAAAATGATCTGTGTGCCAAATCATAAGAAAGTGACTGTCCTTTTTAATTTTGGTGTTTCTACCCTTCTGGTGAACCAAGTTAGTAATAGTCTGTAGGGAGAAAATAGAGAGGTAAGTGAGGCAGATGAATTGGAAGAAAATACAGAATCCACCAAAAGGAAAGAATTTGCATGGAAAATCTCCAAGTTTTTCTTGGCCAAAAATTTCAGCCCTTTTCATGGGTCTGCTTTTTTTAGCGTCCCTCTACCGCAGCACGGTCACTTTTGTTTTGAAATCCACCGTGGAGAGGCATCACCTCAGAGCCTTTGCTCCAGGGAAAGAGCCCCCATATGCGGGAAAAGCTGGCCTAGATTGTCATACTCAGGTCATCTAAACTGTCTCTGGTGAGGTCATTTAAGGCCACTGAAACAGGGTCTGGACAAGTGTCTACAGTGGTGACTAATGATCTGGAGGCCCTTGGCCATCATGCTGGCTGCAGAACTGTGGGGTAATCAATCTGTGCCAGCACTGACCCTCTGTCCCATCTGGGCATAGTCCTGTGTCTTAGTCAGAGGACTGCAGAGAAAGAAAACCAATAGGAGATATATATATATATACGTATATATATATATACACACACACGTGTATAGTTACTGCAAGAAGTTGGCTAACATGATTATGGAGGCTGAGAAGTCCCAAGATCTGCAGTTGGCAAGCTGGAGACCCAGCAGAGCCAATGGTGTATAGTTCCAGTCTGAATCCAAAGGCGTGGGAAGCAGAAGAGCCAACGTTGTATGTTCTAGTCCGAGAGTAGGAGAAGACCGATGTCCCAGCTCAACAGTCAGGCAGGCAAAGTTCCCTCTCATTCAACCTTCTCATTCTATTCAGGTCTTCAGTGGATTGGATGAGGCCCACCCACATTAGGGAGAGCAGTCTGCCTGACTCAGTCCACCAATCCAAATGTGAATCTCATCCAAAAACATCCTCATAGACACACTCAGAATAATGTTTGACCAAATGTCTGGAGGCACTGTGGCCTAGTCAAGTTGACACAAATTAATCATCACACCCTGGCTATTTTCATCCATGACCTGAAGCTCTCTTAAGGGACTGATTCCCATTCGGAGCTCCCTCTTGGGGGAGAAAGGGCATCATACATGCAAAGGAGAAGCTCTGGCCCCTATTCTGAATTTAGGCTAATATCGGCAGATCGGTCACACAGGTGCTACCCGCCCCACTTCTGTCCCTGTGTGGAAGTCTCCGATGTTTGGCCTCTACTCTCTCTCCTGATGAATATAGCGTCATTCTCTGAATTGTTTTTTGTGTAATAGTTTTGGAAACCACAATCAATTAATAGAAGTTAGCACGCAAAATGAAATCTTTTTACCATCAAGACTCCTAGCCAGTTCGAAGTAGATCAGAAAAGAGATGTTTTAAGTGCTGCTTCCTCTTGTATTTTTTAAATGGCAAGGAACATATTTATAATATGCATAAGCATCTAGGTGTTACTGGTCTAGAATCAGAACACCCAAAAAGCTAAAACAATGTTAGAGATCATTTAATTCAATGTGCTCAGTTTGCAGAAGAGCAAATGGAGTCCGTCTTCTCTCTCTGTCTCTATCTCTCTGTCTCTCTCTTTCTCTGGCTACTGGGCATCTAAACTGGTTTACAAATGGATGATTCCTCAGTTCATGAATCACAGTGGGAGGCAGAGCTTGATTCTCACTACAGTTGCTGAAAACACCAGACTTTTACATTCTCAGCCTCTCTTGCAGCTAAGGCACAGGCATGTGACCGAGACTGTACCAATCAGATGTACTTGTCCCAAATTTGGCATTGGGAGCTTGAGGAATAAAGAAGCAGGGAGATCCCATTTTAGTAGTGGGCAGTGGCGGCAATGTTTTCAGAAACTCCAGGCTCAATGCTGTGATAGTGGCATTCTTGTTCAGTTCTGGAGGCAGCAACGGTGTCCTCTCCTGACTGGTTTTGTCCCATGGTTTGGCATGGTCCAAGTTGCTGCCAGTATCCCATGTTCCTGAGCAAGCCTTTTTTTATGGTCTTCCTGATTGTTCTAAGACCTACTCCATGTCTTCTCAACAAAATACTTATCAGTTTAAATTAGCCAAAGGTTTTGTTTTCTGTGCTTTTTGTTTTTCTTTTTCATTTTATTACAGAAACTGAACCCTGACTGATACGTGACCCACTAGGGACAAGCAATAAATATGGACTTGTGGCAGAGCTGGGGTGGGGGCCATGTAACTTCCAGTCCTGTGTGATTTACACAGGCCACTTGCTTTTATTATGCCAGTGTCATTTCTAGTCTTATTCTCTACCTTCTCCTAGGAAACACCATACTGTCTCTACGTTTCTTCTCCATCTTGAGTGAGGGAAAAAATAAAGTAGCATAGTATATAGGATCAGTTTTACTCAAATATTGTGAGTAACAATTTAGATGCCTGTATTAGTGAGAAATAGGTAAGGTAGCAAGCAACCTAAAACTCATAATATCAACAACTTAAATAAGCTAGAAGTATATTTCCTTCCCACATAAAATGAAGTGGTGTATAGTGGGAGGTAGGGGCTCCAGGCTGTTAGAGACCCAGGCTCCTTCCCCCTCATTCACCTTCAGCACTAGGTGTCCACGTTATGGTGTGTTGTAGTCAATATCTTGTAGACAGATGGCCCACACAGCCTAAAATGTTTACTATCCAGCTCTTTTTTTTTAAAGAAGCATGGACACATTTGCTAAAACTCTTCGTCACCTGTCTTAGTCGGCTTGGGCTACTGTAACAAATGCCATAGACTGGATAAGTAAGCAGTAAACTTTTATTTCTCACAGTTCTGGAGGCTGGCAGGTTCAAGATCAAGGTGATTTGGTGTCTGGTGAGAGCATGCTTCCTGGTTTGCAGATGGCCCCTTCTTGTTGTGTCCTCACACGGCAGAGAGAGAGAGAGCTCTAGTCTCTTCTTCTTAAATGGACACTCATCCCATCATGGGGGCTCCACCTTCATGGCCTCATCTAAACCTGCTTATCTCCCAAAGGCCTCACCTTCTGACACCATGACTTTGGGAGTTAGGGCTTCAACATATGAATTTAGAGGGGAGAGATACATTCAGTCCATAGCACTCACTGCCAAAAATTTGAGTGGACACCAGTCTTGGTTCCTATGGACTCGGATGAGGATCTTATAGAGGTGGGGTCAGGGCAACAGACCCTGACTGGGGTCAGGGTCTGACCAGAGATCTCTGGGCTCAGGCAGCACCGACTATGCAATTTCACCCCACCGAGCACCAACGGTGGGTGAATGACCTTAGAGAGGCAGGGTCAGCTCTCAGTTCAAGCTGTACAGCCAAGGCAGAAACAAAGTCCTGTCTCTGAGTGGTGTCCAGATGTGCAACACGCATGTGCCTCTGGACACAGATGGTGAACACTGGGCACAGATGCTGTGGTGCCAGGAAGTGGAAGCTTTTATCTTGAACTCTTCCAGCTGAATTTAATATCTGACTATTTAAAATGATTGCATCATAATCCTTAAGTACATGATGAATTCTGTCTTGGTCTTGGCGCCTCTTGAGAATCATCAGAAATTATTCTGTAATCAATGTCACGAAAACTCCCCAGAGAAATAAAGGATCTCCTAATACTAAGGAGGAGATTATTCAACATCTCTCACAGCCGAGATTTCATCTACTAGTAGCTTCATTGATCATCTTCAACTCTTTCCTCACTTGTCTTATCACCAATTCAAACCAGCAGAGGTAATCAGTGATATCCATGTTAGTGACAACTAGTTTTTCATAATAGGATATATTATCTCTATCTCACTCCAATGCATACACATAGTAATTATAAAAAGCCCTCTGTGAATAGGTTTATTACTGATGTTATCCTGTAACCAGAACAGGCACCTTAGCTTTTAATTCTCTTCTCCTCCTTCAGATTCTGAAAGTAATTCCTTTAAGCGATGGACTCTCCACTGACATCTATCATTTTAAGGGGCAGGCCTCCCACCCCTTCAAACATGTAGTGTTTCTTTTCCTTCAACATTGGTCAGTCAAGGTTGGCTTGGAAGAGTTAAAATAATTTCGCATCTCAGTAATTGCATCTTCCTCAGTCTGTGGAAGGAGTGATGAATATTCATAATAAGAGCAACAGAAATAATGACAACCATTAGCAAAACACTTTGACAATTACAAAATGTTTTTTCATAAACTATTAAAAATAAACAACCTAAATCTTCCAGCCCACCGTTGTGTTGCTTGATCCAGCCAAAATGCCAATCCTGAGCAAATAATGTTGATTGCATTATTTTTCTTTAACAGAAAAATAAAAATCCTACAATGGTCTTAGTAAAAGTTGAGCAACTGTTCTCAAATTAAAGAGGGGAAAAATCACTCCAGGTATGTTTGATAGAAATCAAACTACCCAGAATGATGGGCTAGACAGATAAGATTACACAATGGGGATGCTATGAATATCGAAAGCATTGATTTTTTCTTTTCAGGCAGGGTATGGGCTCCCCATAGTGAGAGAGCACCTGATGCTTCTAGTCTCTGGCTGTGAAACATGAAGCAAGATTGGCAGCGGTCGAGATTCGGTGTTGGTTGCTACTGTCTATGCAAGCACTTGAGAAGAGACTATGGGAGATGATTCAGCTCCCTTTGGATAAAGCAAGGCCAGCCTCTCAGATGCTGCTCTGCGTGACATTACAGAGCATCTCACCTGGCTTTTAGAACCAGTGAAGTACCATAAAATGACTTCTGCCCTTTACGACATTGGGTTCCTAAGCTTGGATTAGCCCAGGTCAACGAGAGAAGATGTGTTCCGTGACACTGACACTTGAGGAACCCCCTGAAGAGAGAGGAGGCCCGAGGACAAGTAAATTGGCATGAGCTGAAGCTTCCCTCTTTGCACGATTGACGTCATGGACAGTTGTCTCCTAGCCCAGGACTGCCCCCGTGCTAACCTGCTGGACAAGGGGAGCTGGTCCCTCACGCTCGCCTCAGCTGGTGGTGGGGAAATGAAATGCTGAGGGGGCTGGTCTTGCTCTTTTATTTTTCAATAACTTATAGTTTATTATGGTTAATTTATAAATGCTGGAACAAATCAGAAAGACAAATTAAGTTCATTGGAACCCACCAAAGTTTCTAAAATAATGTACACATGGTTTCACATAATTCTCAAAATACTGGTTTATCAATTACTATTATTTTACAAACAAAAATCACTTTTACAGTTAGCATATCTTAGAGATTGTGATCAGCGTGAGTATACAGCATGTGCTTTTCGTTCTACTTTTGGCCCTTGCTTATCTCTCAGCTTGACTCTTGCCTCTTCTTCCCTTCACACAGGGCTCCAGCCACGATGAACTTCTTTTTGTTCCCCTAAAGCACTGCGCTCCTCCTTCCTGTCTCAGAGATGTTTGCATGTTCCATTTCACCTATCCGTAAGCCTCCCCTCACTTCTGACTGCCCACCTTCCATCCAATCTTCAGGTATCAACTTGAAACCTAATTTTCTGTGTGAGCCGTTATTTACCCCCAGATAAAATTATATTCTTCAGCCATGCAATTTCATAGCACCTTGTACTTCCTTTGTTTTCATCACAATAATGGTAACTACTTATACAACACAGGGTTCTAAGCACTGTTCTAAGAATACACACACAAACGACACACATATAAATACCCCTATATCTACGTATGTACATATGTGTCTATCATCTATCATCTGTCTGTCTATCTACCTACCTGTCATCTATTTATCTATTCTCTGTGAGGATATAATGAGTATCTATATAGTAGCAATGGATAGATAGATAGATAGATAGATAGATAGATAGATAGATAGATAGGTCGTACTCTTTTTGCCGTTTCCTTCCAAGAGGAATATGCAATGTCAGGTGGTAAACACCCAATTGACAATTACAGGATGCCATACCACCGCTTCAGACCATCAGTCTCCTCTTTGTGTATTTTCTCAGGAGCAGAGCCAGCTGAAGCGAAAAGAACACAAAGCATAATTGGGTATGCATGCCTGGTAGAATCAGCCATCACAAGAGTTTCATCCAGCAAGGACAATGCTTAGCTTTGCCCAGGAAGGAAGAGAATAAATCTGTTGGTAAAAGATTGATATCGAGGGTTAAAGGAAACCATGCACCAGCTGTACTAGTTAGGGTGACACCAACTGCTGTAACAAATCGACCCCACAAGGAGTAACAGCTTCTCCACAATGGAAGTTGATTTCTTGCTGAGCAGTTCCAGATCAGCAGGGTCCGTTCTCTAGACAGTTTTTCGAGAGCTCAGGGAGCTCTGCCATCTTCAGTATTTGGCTTCTATGGTCCCTGTACTTTTCTCCATCCAGTCACAAAGAGCTCTGAGGAGACCATGTGGGTAGATTTTACAGACCAGGGCTGAAAATATGCCCAATCTAATCACATTCTCTTGGCTAAAACCCAGTCACATGGAGTAATAGTTCTTGTTGCTGCGATAACAAACTACCACAAACTCAATGGATTAAAACAATACACATTTATTCTCTTACAATTTCAGAGGTCAAATGTCTGAAATCAGTTTCACTGGCCTGAAATCCAGGTGTTAGCAGGGCCACACTCTTCCTAGATGCGGTGGGGGAAAATCTGTGTCCTTGCCTTTATTAGCTTGTCAAGCTGCATCCTGCATCGCTTTGCTCCCGGCCCCTTCCTCCATCTTCAAAGCCAGCAGCAACATCTTCTTCAGTGGTCACATTGCTTTCTTCTTCTCTGTCAAATCATCCTTTACCTCCCTCTTTAAAGGACACTTGTGACTGCATTTAAGGTCCACGTCTCTTGGCCCTAGTTCATGGACATTGGTTAGCCCTTTCCTTACAAATTGATGAAATCACAGATTTGGGTTTGGGCTTCGGAGATAAAGAGATCCCTTAGAAGTTCGCCATATGGCTTGGCTGGATTAGAAATGTTTCTCACGAAGACTTGGGGACAAAGTTCTAAGCAAATACAGTGTTATTTTACCTTCCATTTGTAAACCACTGTCCTGTGACAGTGAAGCCTCTTGGAGAAAGTGATGAGTCAGAAGCTGATGCAGTCATTGTTGGATCCCCTGGTAAAACGGTGTCTTAATTATTTCACGATAGCCTCCAATGGTCATGGACGTATTCGACATTCTACCAGGGAGCTCCTGGTATGAGCGTGGCTGGAATCCATAGCTCTTTTTTCCTCTTGATCCACATCCATTAGGGTGTACAGTATTTTTTAAAGGGGAAAGAGAACATAGGCAATGTAGAAGAAAATAGAAGTCTACAAGAAAAATGATGCCTTTAAAATACGAATAATAGTTAGATATAGCAACAGTCAAAGCAGAGAAAATAAGCACAGGAAAAAGATCATACATGCCGATAAGATTTTAAAAACTTAGTAAATGGAGAGAAAGCAAAAGACAGAGCACTAGCAAAAAGTGTAGGTTTTTTTCAAAAGCAGGTATGGTGAACTTGTGATTTGGGGTTTTAAAAATTACTTTTCATTTTGTAATATGAAAAATAGTGTAAAATTTGAACTAGAAGATCTTTCATATTTCTTCCGGATCTAAGATTCTCTATGAATTCCAATGGCTATGTAGTGATATATTATTTTGAACATTCCGCTCTTCATTCTGTAACTAAGTTGAACATTTATGCTAACTGACTCATCAATACAAGTGCACACATTCACATGCAACACACGCACACTCTTGCTCACACTCAGCACGTGCTTTCCTGAAATACCCAGAGAGTAGAGATTAGGACATTTGGGGAGTGTGAAATGTGGAGACATTAATCAGTCAGTTAGTTAATCGGTTAGTTATGAACACTGCCCTTGCATATGCACCGGATAGAATAAAGCCTTATATTCAGGAAAACATTGATACACTGACGATTGTACTCAGAGAAAAATTTTACAGATGTAAGAGACCGGCAGTGTTACAGTGGTGTTTAGAGAAAGGAAGCATGTTTTCAATTACCCTAATCCCCAGAGTAAAATATTTAGAGCATGATGTCACCATTGACCAATGAACTGCTAACACTCCTCTGCTGCTCTGGTCTTATCTCCACAGGCCCTTTGCCCTAGAGGGGACCTGAGAGGTTCTTTACTCAGCAAGCAGACCCAGAAATCAAGGGCAGTGAACATAACTCAAGGCCAGAGATGGGGTGAGGAGAAATTTCATCGTTTCAAGTATGTTTATGGAAATGATCAGCTCTATTGTATATCTCTACACTAAGATTAGGCAAAATGCTCACTTGATGGAAGTATTGCCCTTGTTATTACGTTGGGATTTTAATGTGCTGAACACAAGCCCTGAACTTTCCAGGGTTCTGTATGAGTCTGAGCCTGGATGTATAAAGCAAATAGAAAACCCAAGGCTTTTGAATGGATTTAGACATCTTTGGCAGAAAAAATCAATGGGGAAGCCTTTTAGACATACAGATATTGGGTCCCAATCCAGACACATGGAAGCAGGATCCCCAAGCTGCCTGGCACCTGCCTACAGGCCAGGCTGGACCAGTTCGCCTGACTTTGGCTTTAAAGGTTCTCTACGATTCAGGCAAAATTCTTAATTGAAGCTCACCTCTCTGTCTGACCATTAGTTACTCTTCTCTCTCCTTCATCCAGGAAATCTTTTTATAGAGGACAAGTGTGCAGAGTCACAATTTATATGGATGTGAAGGTGGCCTTCTTTTGACACCTGTTGCCCATTGTTCTCCAAAGCTAATTTGTTTGATCTTGCTGCCCAAGGGGCCCCGCTCTGCAGGAGCTGTCCCAAGATGGGTGGTACCTATAAGGGAGGTATAGGGGAGGGGGTTGCACTTTTCTCATAGAATCCCCCAAATTATAGCTTTTTAATTTGAAGTAATGTTTTTCTCCCTTGAGTATGGCACTTTTGTTTGTAATGCTTGAATATATTCTATTGTCTACAAATTGCCTGGTGTTTTTTTCTACAACCAATTCCTACATTAAGACATGGCTTTCATACATTAGAAAAGTCATTATTACTAGTTAAATTTAAAGCATTTTCCAAATTTTACTTGATGAAGACACATATATATGAAGTTATGATGCATATCTCTTAAGTTACATGTAGTACATAAATTGAAAGCATAGACTCTGGACTCAGGCATCCTGGGTTCAAATCCTTCCCCTGCCACTTGCTTGTCTGTGACCTTGGGCTTAATCTCTCGGTACCTCAGTTTTCCGTTCTGTTAAAACTACTTCATAGGGCTGTTGTGAGAGTTAAGTAAGCTAGTATTTGTAAAATGCTTAAAATAGAGCCTGGTTAGTAATAAGGACCTAATATGGGTTAGCTTTTATTATTCTTTTCTTTGTATATATGTAGATGAAGTGTGGCTTAAAAAAGAAAGTACTTCCTACTCTGCATCATTTTCCTTTTCCTTAAAACAGAGCAATGAATAAAGAACTCAACTCCTCCATCAACACATTGGAAACGAGAGCTTAGCCAACCTTTAGATTGAAACATGGGTAGATCTGGTGGGATATAAGCCCCTCTCACAAAAGCCTGGGGCAATGTTTTGTTTGTACTTTCATTGAGAGTAGGGGAGGAAGGGACTTCACTCTTCACTCTACATGGACACCCTCCCCCACCTGGAGAATGCTGGAATATTATACATCAGTTACTCATCACAGGTGTCATGAGAAACTTTAGAAACAGTCCTGTAAATCTCTAAATTCTAAGAAAATTACAGGGCAGACAAGTTAAGGAGGATTAAAGGAAATGGAAGGAGAGAAGCCAACATTGATTGAGTGCCTAATATGTGCCAGACATTGTAATACACACTTTACACATATTGTATTTTACAGAGCAAGGAATTATTGATGATGACAGCATGTGTGGGAGAGTCAGGATTTGAATCCAGGATTGTCTGCCTCTGGAGAGTGTGCTCTTTTTCCCTCCTGAAGTTGCCTCTACAACACCGTGCAACACATACTGTATATGTCCATGATTCATAATTATAATCCCAAGTAATCAAGATAAGATTGCTTTTACCTGTAGGGTTCTTTTTTTAATTAGGTAAAGTCATGGTATGTTTCAGAAATTTTTTATTCAAAATAATTAAAACAAAATAAATTTTTATTCTTAAAGAATTGACGTGTAGGTTTTGAAGAAAGGTCTCTGAGAGAAACCCCTCATTCTTTGACAACACATGATAAACTGTGGTGATGTTAAATCAAGCAGCTGGTGGGTTGCATTGGGGCTCACAGCATGAGAGGGAGCTGTGCAACTGTGTCCAGTTGAGAAGTTTTTTTTTCCCCCAGCTTTATTGAGGTGTAATGGGCATTAATGTTGTGTAAGTTTAAGGTATACAACGTGATGATTTGATACTTGTATTTATTGTGAAATGATTACCACAATAAGGTTAGTTAACACATCCACCACCTCACATAATTACCATTTTTTGTTGTTATTATTATAGTGAGAACATTTACAATCTACTCTATTAGTAACTTTCAAGTATTTAATACAGTATTGTTAACTATCGTCACCATGCTGTACATTAGATCCCCAGAACTTATTCATCTTTTACCTGGAAGTTTGTATGCTTGACCAACATCTCATCATTTCTCCCACCTCCCAGTCCCTGGCAATCACCATTCTACCCTCTGTTTTTATGAGCTCGACTTTTTTAGATTCTACATATAAGTGAGATCATACAGTATTTGTCTTTCTCTGACTTATTTCACGTAGGATAATACACTCAAGTTTCATCCATGTTGTTGCAAATGGCAGAATTTCCTTCTTTTTATGGTTAAATAATATTCCATTGTGTATATATACCACTTTTTTTTTTCCATTCATCCATCGATGAACACTTAGGTTGTTTCCACGTCTTGAATATTGTGAATAGTGCTGCAATGAACATGGGAATATAGATATCTTTGAGATAGCGATTTCATTTCCTTCAGATGTATACCCAGAAGTGGGATTGCTGGATCATATAGTAGTTCTATATTTAATTTTTTGAGAAACCTCTATATTGTTTTCCAAAGTGGCTGTACCAATTTACATTCCCACCAACAGTATACAAGGGTTCTCTTTTCTCCCCATCCTCCTCAGCACTTGTTAATTCTTGTCTTTTTGATGGTAGCCATTCTAACAGGTGTGAGGTGATATTTTGTTGTGGTTCTGATTTGCATTCCCCTGATGATTAGTGACGTTGACCACTTTTTCATGTACCTGTTGGTCATTTTTATGTATTCTTTGGGAAAATGTCTGTTTAGGTCCTTTGCTCATTTTTTAATTGGATTACTTGGTCTTCTTGCTATTGAGTTCTATGAGTTTCTTACACATTTTGGATATTAACCCCTTATCAGACCTCTGGTTTACAAATATTTTTTTCCATTCTGTAAGTTGCCTTTTCATTTCTTTGATGGTTTCTTTTGCTGCTGGGAGCTTTTTAGTTTGATGTAGTCCCACTCGTCTATTTTTGCTTTTGTTTCTTGTGTTTTTGGTGTCATTGCCAAGACCAGTGTCAAGGAGTTTTCCCCTATATTTTCTTCTAGAGGTTTTATGGTTTCAGGTCTTACATTTAATTCTTTAATAAATTTTGCGTTAATTTTCATAAGTGGTGTAAGATAGGGGTCCAATTTCATTCTTTTGCATATGAATATCTAGTTTTCCCAACACCATTTATTGAAAAGAATATCCTCTCCCCATTAAGTGTTCTTGGGTCCATTGTCAAATACTAATTGACTGTATATGCAAGGGTTAATTTCCAGGACCTTGATTCTGACCCATTAGTCTATGTGTCTGTTGTTATGCCAGTACCATACTCTTTTGATTACTATAGCTTTGTAATATAGTTTGAAATCAGTAAGTGTGATGCCTCTAGCTTTGTTCTTTCTTGCGATTACTTTAGAGTTGCAAAGTCTCTAACATCTGGGAATTTGGATTCCAATGCTTCTGGTAGCAGTTGGCCCTCAATGGAAAATGCAGGTTCCCTGACTTCTCCTACACCCAGAGAGAGAGAGATCAAAGAGACCCAGCCTCTAGTTCTTGCCTGCCATCTCAGCATGGTCATTCTCTCTCCCCATGCCTCCCCAGGGACGAGACAGAAGGTCAAGTGCTCACTTCCAACCCAGGGGCACACAAGAGAAGACAGAGCTCCTTGGAGATGTCCTCAGTACTCACGCCACCCCACATCTGCACACCCCAGCCTCACCTTCACCTCCGGACGCAGGGGCCACTCTCACTCAGGTGCATGCTTCCTCCCCTCTCTAGAGTGTTATTTACAGGGATTTTGGGAAAATTGGCCAGTGAGTAAGGGTAGACTGAGAAATTTTATTGGGTTAATGAGAAATTTTGCACCATGCAAACCCCTGAGATAATATTCATTTCTTGGATAAAGAAATATACTTCTGTAGTATATCCAAGTTTCTTATTAGAGGCTTTCAGGAATTTCTTTCCAAATTTTAGTAAATATATCTTTACTTTTCTTTTCTGGGGGGGAAGGGGACATACAGAATGTTATTTTAATAACATTAATTATCCATTTTCATACATAAGTACTGAGCTATACATATTCTATAAAATTATGTTTCTGTACATTTTATATCTTCTACTTGTAATAAAAGAATATCTTAGAACATAGGCCAAACAAAACGGGAGAGAAAAACAAAATTTTGAGTCATGCCAGCCACATACTTTGCCCATTGGAAAGCAGCCAAGGCACAGACTAGGGACATAGTCCTGGGGTGAAGCCAGAGGACATAACAATGAAGAACGCTTTGTTTTTGCTATGGCCAGATGTGTCAATATAATTGAAAAATAAAATTGTAAGGTACTTAAAGTCTACAACGTGATGATTTGGTATACGTATACATTGTGAAAGGATATGTCCTTTCCGTACTAGCAGTGTTCGCTCAGGCTGAATGCAAGATGAACAAATTTTAGACCAAAATAATTAATTGTAAGATATTAAGGCATTCTGATGAAAATAGGCATTTTATAGAAAAGGAATGACAGAATTTCCTAACACTGCTAGAACCACCTTGAGTGACCTGTGCCTATATTCTATGTGAACACAGAGATGGTCAGTTAGAAGAGTGTTTAAAAATATGAACTTTTACCTAAATTCAATGCCTATGCTATCTACTCAGATACCTGGAGATTACCCCAAAGATGGGGCAGAAGAGTATGCAGCTGAGTACATCCATATCCCATGGAATGATCAGAGAGTCTGATGAAAAACATTTGACCATATTCCCACATCCAAACTAGATTCCTTGAGGAATCTATATACACAGAGGAACCTATATGAAAATTCCTGGAATTTCTCTATATGCAGAGAGAAAATGTCATGGAAAAAATTATTTTTTTGTTAAATAAGGCTTTAACCCCAAGTTCCCATCTTGTTTCCTAATTCAGTAGCCTAAGATGGTTCATATGTAAGCCTAGAGGAATATGTTGGCCTGCTTAGTCAAAGGGATAAGACTAGATTCAAAGAGCTAATGCAAACTGCATAGAACAATACCAGGCACATAATATACACCTTATAAGCATTAACTGCTATTAATATCACCATTATTATTTTAATTGATAGCCACCTTCCTCTCCTGAGCAATAAACCTCAGTCTCCTGGCCTAGACTTAATGAGGGAAAGGCTGCATTATGCAAAGGGAAAATGCAGTGATATTACATAGCATTATCTATGCTACCAATCTACAGTTTTCAATATAATAGTTCTATTTGCTTGTTGGTTTCTCTTGGATTTTTGAAACACAACAGAGACACAGCCACAACGTAAGACTGATAAGTTCTATGGTTGGGGGAAAACTGACTCAGCCCAGCCTCTCAGTTAGATTTCTTAAAGTGACATAGATACATAGAGAAGCCAATTTTTCTACCCACTACCCTGAGAAATATTCTCATTTATCTCTGGGCATCTATAGCCATAAAGGCATATTTTGGTGATAGTTATTCCATAATTACCTGTGTTCTTAAGACAAATAGACTTAGGTTTTTGACTCACAAATAAATTTTGGAGCATAACATAGGCACAGATAGAGCTATTTCTTCACAGCGGGATCAGACAAATGATGACTTCAAGGGAAATAACGTTTGAAGAAGCCATCCACGTCGCATCAAAGCCAAATTAGAGACATAAATTAGAAACCAAAGGCCAGATAAAACTGCTGGTTTCATAGAGAGGAAAAGTTTCGAGGTTTATGGAGGAATACAAGTATGGTATTTCTTTCCAAAGCAAACAAAATCATTATCACAGAGGTTAGCTTTTGCAAGCATCCACAGCTGTATACAATATGTAAGTATGGGTCTCAGGCTCAAAAACCACATTAAAATAGAGTTAAGAGCCTGGCTCACATCCATCCAAGTTTGGGTAATGTCAAGGTTACGCCAAGTCTCCCAGCCACAGAACACCCCACAAAATGCCAAGGCTCCTCTGCTCATCTGGTTCTTTATGTGAGGTTGTTTGATCACCAGTCATTTTGAATCCCTCCAAGCGGAAGGTCTGGAAAGCAGGGTTCAAGACTCTATTTTGTTTTTGTTTTCTTATCGCTTTCAGTAAGCTCCAAATCTAGGAGTGGGCCACCATACCTTCTAAGCCTTCATCTTTGAAGGAATTGCACTTTCAGTGAGTAAGAACTTGGAGGGGGAAAAACCTAAATGAAAAATAATGGTGGCATTCATCACAGTTCCTAGGTGGAAATTAAACGGGAAACAAGATTAGAACAAAGGAAATCCAGGGTACAATATTATGGGATCCCTGTCCAGGCATTGTAGATTTGGAACAAAGGGAAATCCTCAGTTATATCTAAGCAAATTCTACCTTTGAAATGGACTTAGGGGTTTTCCTCTGGCTGTGATAATGAAGAGAGAAAACAATTTTGCTGTGGAATTTTGTGTGAATAGAGGAGGCTTCAAATTTGAACTAACAAAATAACCATTGCATATTGACTATACAAATATTCTCTATCTAGATTTATTATGTGCCTTTCCACATAAATGATGTATGTGCCAGTGGCAGGAGACATTATCTGCTCTGACAGATCTTTTAATTAGAGGGGAGTGAATGTATAAGAAATTGATATATTGGAGCCTAAATCCCCTGTGGTGGAAAATATTTAATATGCATCTACATATCCTGCTGTGCTGGGTGTCAGCCCTGCCTCTGCCTCACATCTGCCTGGTGACGTTGGGGGAGTAATAACTTTCCTCCCTGTACTTCATCTCTTCTCCCAATTACATAAGGATAATTACTAGAGAAACTTATAAAATTATGCATATTTCTTCAAGCTCTTTGGGAGTCACTGGTACTTCCAATCAACGCTTTCTATAATAATAAGGAAATATAAGATCTCCTTATATTCACCAAACTTTCAAAAATATGTATTGATCACAGTTTCAATATCCTGATATTCATGTGGCACCTGTCACCATAGACTAAACTGCCATCTAGTTAGTCCCCTCCCTCTGACCTCTTCTAAGAGTTTCTATATTCTATTTCTGCCTTCCAAAATTTCCAAATCAAATTATGAAATATTGAGCATCTAATAAATGCAAGGCACTATATGCAATAACGAATCCTGATATATGTTGAAAAAGGATAATTGTTAAAGTTTACACACAAGTATAAGATATTCTTGTTATATTAGCAAATATAATAAACCTCATTTTATAGTGCTCTTCAAAGAATAAAGAAATGAATCTTTGTCAAATAAAATAGCTGCATATGTGTATATTTGGGATCTTAGGCAAGTTCTTCTCCTCTCTGGACCTCCTTTTTCTTACCTATAAAATGAGACAATAATAGTACCTAATTTATAGGGTTGCTGTGAGGATTAGATGAGGTAACATACGTAAAGAACTCAGAAGGAGAGCCTAACCTACCAAGAATGCTACTATGAGATGAACTATGTTGAAGCCCCAATACCTCAGAGTGTAACTGTATTTGGAAATAGGGCCTTTAAAGAGATAATTAAGTTAAAACGAGGCTGTTAGGGTGAGCCCTAATCAAATCTGACTGGTGTCCTTATAAGAAGCACTTAGGGCACTATAGGGGAGGAAGAAATATTCCTCTACCCCTCTAGGTTCTTCTGGTTGGCCTAAGAATTAAATTGGCATGAGACAGAATAACAGGAGAAAATAAAGCAAGTTTAATAACATGTATGCATAGTAGAAACCCAGGGAAACTGAGTAACTTACCAAAATGGCTGAAGCCACCACCTTAAATACCATTTTCAGCTATAGACTAAGGAGGATGTTGGGGGTGGTGGTTTGGGACTTCAAAGGGGAGGAAGGCAATTCACATGGAGATGGAAAAGCAAATGTTTGGTAAACAAGTGTTTGCCGTGCCTGCAGAGACAATGGGACATGGAGAGGACTTTGATCAAATGGGCCTTGCTAGGCTCCTCCCTGTCTACCACATCTAGTTCATATTATACTATAGTTATCTGTGGTGATAGCTTGCTGTCTTAAATGTTTTTAGGCAGTCAGGAGGAAGGTCAAAGTTTCTTCCTGAGTCTTTTGTTCTTAAAAATAGTCAAGCCAAATAGACACATTTTGGGTAGCAAATTCTGCTCCCCTACAACACATAGAGACAGACACCAGAGGGGCATGTGCACAGAGGGATGGCTATCTGTAAGCCCAGGAGAGAGACAGAGGAACAGATCCTTCCCTTATGACCATCAGAGGAAACCAACCTTGCTAGCACCTTAATCTTGAACTTCCAGGCTGCGGAACTGGGAGAAAATTAATTTCTGGTGTTTAAGCTGCCCAGTCTGTAGTATTTTGTTATGGCAGCCCATGCCGTACAAGTGTTCAATCTATGTTTGCTATACAGAGATGAGAAAGGCAGGGAAGAAAAAATGAATATGTAGATGGGACACTACAGAAGAATTGACATGGTCACACTTTCCCCCTTGGGTTGACCTCCCTGGACTACCTCAAGTAGCTCCATCTTTCTGGCACCAGAGCAGTATCGTTGGATTGTCTTCTTAAATCAACGAGGAAATTCTGGGAAGAATGGCAGCTACTTGCACACAGAGGAAAAGCAGAGCATCCTCATCGGTATCAATTTATAGACTCATTTTGGAAGGAGACTGAGCTTCAAATCATACCAAGAGTAACACACAAAACAAAAGGATTCCTCATTCTCCCCAAGGCTATTGACCATTTGCAAGTATAAATCAAGAGTGTGTTTCAAAATGCCTTGTTTCTTTTATGAATGTCATGATATGTCCAGGCCAAAGAAACTTAGACCTCAGAGTAAAACAAAACAAGCCAGGACAATGTGTATCAGCATCAATTCATAGAGATGTAATCAGTGCAATCATGAAGCAATATGTTCTCGGTAAGTCATTCACATTGGGTCATGTATGCAAATATGTAATTCCTTCCTACAGACCCAGACTGCTAATGTATGTCATTCTCCAGTTAGGTCCAGAAAGCTAAGGAAAATTGGACTTAGAGCTATATGCCTCTGTAGTGTCATCTCAACAACAACAACAACAACAACGAAAATTCCACAGAGATCTAAAAGTGTATTGCTGCCAATATCTGGATCTTTTTATTGCTAAGTGTTCTCCTTCTCCTTCGCTTGTGGCATAGTTTTAAAATCACGTAGTGCAGCTTATGTTTAGGAGAAACCAGATGAGATCTCTATATCCTGAGGTCAGACCCTGACAGCCCATCAGTTAGCACTCGCCTGCCAAATGCCTCCAGCTATGTATGTGATGCTTTACGTACTTTATTAGTCTGGGACCACATTCCCTACGGCTTCCATCTAACAAAGGGTGTTGTGAGTGCTTTCCAAATGTTCAGTTGTTTTAAATCATTGTTATTAAACGTAGGAAGGTTGTATAAGGAAGAGAAGCCTGGGATTGTAGATGGTACCTTTGAAATCTTCTAGTCCATGGTGGCAAATAGATTTTGCTTCAGTTATTAACCCCTATAAATGGATTGTTTCTACCTAGAGCATGATGTTGAAAATGTGCCACGGTCAAGTGTGGGCTCAACAGGAAATAATGCCAAGATGGATATTGATGTCTGTTGTGGGCACAAGGTTGGGGAGTGATAGACATGCTAAATATTTTTTATCTCTAAATCTAACCCTTTCTTCTTATAGATGAGGAAACTGTGTTCCAAAAGCATTAAATGATATTCTCAAGATCATATAATTAGTTAGCAAAAAAGCCAAAGTCGGAATCAGTACATCCTGACTCCATTTCTACAGCACCCTTGAAAAAATTCTAGCAGCATGAATGTAACTTAATTCTGCCCTCAGACAGTAATACTGGTCTTTATCCTCTAACGAAACTGTAATCTGGAAAGTAGTGCTAAAAGCCTTTTCTCCCTAACACACACATTTCCACTCTTCTCTCGCGGACATGTTTACTTTGCATTTCGTTAGAGATATTTTCTGCTGAGATTCTTCATGTTAGAAAATCTGGGATAAATGTCGCCTCTATGTACTATTTAGTCATCTGTAAATTGGGTAAAGTGATACCCAAAGTCTGAATTCTGCATGTTGAACGTGCCTCTAAAGCCCTTTGAGTTCTTTAGAAAAATAATTCAAAAATTAAAATTTCTTTTTATCAATATACCAAATATAGATAAGAAAATATTAATGTATCTATGTAAACATAAAATGTTCTGCACTTGAATTGGGCAAACTATAGGAGAAAAAAGTTTTGAAAAAAGGTAAAACTGATAGTGAACAGTTTTGAAGGCATGAGAGCGAAGAGTTAAATTCTAATTCCTTTAGCAATTATTTTTTTCCCCTTGGGGAAGGACATTAAGAACTTTTGTGCCGCAATACCATCTATTTTTTATTGCGCCAATGAACAAGTACATCTTTCCAAACTGCCACTATTCCTCGCTTTTAAATAAGAATAGATGAGTTTGAAAAGATATGAAGATTCATTAGTCCCAGCTCTAAATATTGCAGGTGAAATTATTTCTGTCCACTGCAGCCTACAGCAGACTCAGAGAAGAGTCACATAATACCTTTGAAAATTACATTTCCAAAGAATGTGGCCCCTCTTTGGACAAATGCAAAGGCAACAAGGCACAGTCCTTCTGTTCACTAACCCAACCTATCATGCATCCTGCCAGATGAAGAATGACATTTGATCTCGTAGGAAGGAGTCCTTTCTAAATATTGAGACTATCCTAAAAGCTGTGGGAGGAGGAGCTTGGTATTGGTATGGTATCTGTTCTGTAGTCAGTAGAAAAGTATTATTAAGATCCACTTCTTTCCAGAAGACAGTAACGAAGGCAGTGTTTACTCTTGGGGAGAAGCTGGCATGAGGAGCCACTAACCCTACTGAGCATCTAGCTGCCCAGCACTGTGACTGGTGATTTATGTTTATTACCATATTGATTGTCACAACACTCCAAACGGGTGGATATGATCTTCATTTTACAAATGGCTTAAAGGCTTGAGTGGATTGAGGTAGTTCAGTGCCCTGGAACCATGACTAGAACTGTCCCTTGACTCCTTTCCAGTAGGCCAAATGTTCTATACCATATTTGGCAACCAAGCCGTATCGTTCAGCATCCTAAGCGGTCTTCCTTTGAAGGTCTTCTTTCAAAACAACCAAACCTCTACTCCAGCACTGCCATCTAGTTTACCTCCCCATCACACACCCAGCCCCTAAATGGGAATGTCTAACTCTCACATACACAGGAAGGGCTAGTCCTACATGCTTTCTTGGGGTGGTGTCTTGCGCTTCCCTAAAATGTATGCAGAGATTAAGACATGACCAGGGAGAGATTACTGTACCTCATTTTCATCTTGCCTTTCACTAGGCTTTGTTACTTATATGACTGAAGGCAAGAACTGTCACGCAACCTGAATCCTCCATGGCTTCTAACCCTATGCTTTGCACACAGTAGGTGCTCATTACTTGTGAGTAGAGTGACTGATTGATTGAACCAATTAATGGGTGGATAATAGCCTACTGATTGGGTGTCCTCAGCTACCAATACTTTCCTCCCATTTCACTCACCTTCTAGCACCTGAGCCACTTCACAGACAAAAGGGCAACCCCCTCCCCTCTCCTTCAGCTCACCTGATGTGCCCTCCACTGTGTCACCTTCCATTGATTGACTTGCCATAATGTAGTGAGGGCCCAAGGAGAATGACTTAGCTCAGTATTACATCTGGATCTCCCATGACCTTTCCTCCTTCATCATTTGCTCAATGCCAATCTGAGTGACTCAGTGCCTGGCTTAAGGGAAGTGGTGTTTATATTATATATAATACTCCATATACATATATATCTTTATATAAAATAAACTTTTAAAAGCTCTTCTACAGCCACTATCTCATTTTATTGATACAGCACCTTCTGGGGCCAGCAAGATCCATCTTACAAGTCTTATCTTACAGGGAGTAAAGATGACTTAACCAAGGTCTCATAGCTAGTTAAGCTCGTTAGTGGCAGATGTGTGTCCCATATTATTTTTACTGGACCACCAATATCTTCTTCAATTGCTGTCTGACTTTGTTCTGCCCTCAGGGCAAAGGCTTAACAGCAATGACTCAGTTCCAGCAGAGCACAATGGATGCTGATGGACTTGATCATAGCTCCTATAAGTTCGCTCAGGTAGTTTTTTAGCTCCCTGGCTTTGAAGTACTTATGGAAGCATATTTTTATTATGAACAAAAAGTTACCTGAAATATTTAATATTTTTAAAAATCCCACCTCACTGAAATCTAATAAAAAATGAACACTTCCCATATATTCATTTGTGAGGATTTGGGGGGATGGAAGTAGCATAAGAAGTGAGTATCGTAGGAGCTTATAGAGGTCTGTTTCAGTGAAGGGGCCATTGCTGAAAGCAGCCTGAGAACAATTACACAGTCAGCACAGGTGGGGCACCCAGACCAGGTGAGAAACTGATGGCCAAGGTGCTCCATTTTGAGAGATGAGGAAGTTTGTCCAGGAAGGAGTGATGGGTAAAAGAATGTTCAGCAGGAGAAAGAGAAGACAGATGGAGCAGAGACACAGACTGAGAGATATTAAATTGTTGGGTCCAGTAGGATACTAAATTGCTATGTGCACCTGTGGGAACCATTTGGATCCCCAAAACACGCATTTAGACCTTATTATTTATTTAGTTTTTAATTATTTTAAAATTATTTTCTCCTGAATCCACTTTCCTGTGTATCAGGAGGTTAAACTGAGACAAATTTACCACTTCTTAGCTATATGACACTTGGAAAAATTTTTAATTTCTCTGAGCCTCATATTTCCACTTTTGTGAGATAGAGACTTCGACTTGCCACATGGTGTTGTCGTGAGGATGAAATGAAATGATCTATGTAAGGCATCTAGGACAATGCTTGGCACAGAGCGGTTGCTTAGTAATTTATTTTTGGGGTGGGTTTTCATGTGCTCCTGTCCGTTGTACCAAACATACATGTTTCCAACAACTCTCTAGATCCCCAAAGTTCAGATCTCTTGGGAACAGTCTTGTTGTCATTTCTTCAGTCTAGAGACATTAGACACAAATAGATGGATAGATAGATAGATAGACAGATAGATAAACGGATAGATGAGTAGAGAGATATGAAGAAAGAAATATATGATGCATACATACATACATAAAGAAATGTATCGATGGAGAGATGGAAAGATAGATGATAGAGAGAGAGATTGATGGGAAGATAAATAGAGATATACAGAGACAGAGACTTGAAGTATTATTCTTGACTCACCCACAACCCTTGAGATGTCACCATTTAATCTCCCTGAGTCCAAAACCTGAGTAATTGCAAATGATGTTTGTACTTAGGAGGTTTCACTGCAGGTCCTGGTTATTTATATTTTTTTCTTGTTATTGAGTAATGAGACATCACAGGAAAATGGAGGTCATAGATAAGAAAGAAAAAACTTAAACCTACTCAAATACTAAAAATGGGCTCAAATGAAAATTGGATGGCAGAAAGCATATATTTTCCCCGCTCGAATGGCACATTTTCAACTCCCCTAACTCCATCATGACTTCAATAAATGCCTCCTCCCCTCCCTTCCCACCTCCTCTCCCCTGCCAAATGTGCCCATGACCTCAGCTTTTACTGTGTAGTTGAGAGGTAACTAAAATTACTGTTTCTGTGGAACCCAGGAGTGCTAAGGTCACACTGAGTGAACAGGGGTAGAAGCTGTAAGAAAGAGCATGCTAGGGCAGAGTCCATGGAGACTAGATGTCCTGAAATAATCGCACGTTTCATACACCTTGAGCAGGGAAGAGTCTCAGACAATGGCATCCTCACAGGCCATTACCAATGGACAGACTGCACATGCAAGAAATGGACAGGACAAATATGAACAGGGTTGGCCCAATATGTGTTGCTGACTTGGGACTGGTGACAACAGATTGTGGGATTTATGCCCATTGATAGAACCGGGTCCAGACCCCTGGAAAAAAAAGTTTTATTCCCAAACTTTTCCAGTATCAAGAACCCATTTTTAAATGTTCCATGATCATAATTATAGCTATCATTTTAGAAGACCTATCATGTGCCAAGTCGCGTTTAAATGCTTTCTGTGTATTGATTCTGTTGATGTTTATTCCATCCCTGTGAGGTAAATAGTATCATGCCCTTTCACAGATGAGAAACCCAAGGCACATGGAAGCTCAAGTTGCTTGACCAGAGTCAAACCACTGCTGGAAGGGGGGAGCTGAGCTGTGACCCAGCATCCTGGCTCCATAGTCCCCCTTTTAACAGTCATGCTGTGCTTTTCCTGATTGTAGGTGTGCTTTCATTGCAAAACAAGTCTCATGAAGACACAAGGATTCCATACATCCAGTATCACTTTTAAATTAATCTCATGCAGCTGAAAAAATAATATGCCTGAGGCGTAATTTATTCAATCCGTAAACAACATTTGAAGTAGCACCTGGGTGTGTAGACGTCTTATGATGGCCTCCCTTGCCCTGGCAATGCACGGTCAGACCCCCTGCTCCATGCCCCCTCAGCCCCCAGGGCTGACCGCTCCAAGGCCTTATCATACTCTCTTGGACATTGGCTGTGTATTGGTTGGGTCCTTGGGATCAGGAACTGTGTCTTCTTCTTTGTTGTAATTCGTGCACCCATCACATCTTGCTCATAATAAGTACTCAATAAATATTTTTGGAGTGAACGAATGCATAGTTCTGTATTTAGATCCTCCCTTCCTCCTGCAAATACTGAGGGTATTTGCAAGTACAGATGATTTGGAAAGGACTAGCTTAGACTGTGTAATCGATGGTAATGCCAGGTCTTTTGAGAGAACAAACTCAGCGAGAAGTAGGGCTTAAGAGAGCGCCCCCTAGAGGGACCAGTATAAAAATGATGGCACTCAGTAGGTTCCAGGAGCCCTTTTCGAGTGCCTCTGAAAAAGCAGCTATTTAGGAATAATAACAGACATGATGGCCAGTGAGGGATGAGTGGTCAGTGTCAGTCGACACCGTCAGTGAAGATGGCAGGGTCTTTGGCCAGTCCTGGTGTCTGAGGCTGCTTCTGGTCATGAGTTTCATGTGGAACCTAGGACAGAGTAAGAAGCACCTTCCTCAAGGCTGTGAGGACCACACTGGCCTCCAGAAGGATGAACCACATGGACTTGGGGTGTGGCCAAGCTGCCTGGACCGCTGAGCCCGACTGGCTGTGTAACAGAGGTTTGCACCTTCAGGTCAAATTCTGGCCAACCCAAGAGGAAGCTTTGTCTCCCAGGCTTCTTTCAAGGGCTTGACCCTAAGTGGGATCCATTCATTGCTAATTAGAATGAATAAAAAGAGACCCTTGAAATTTCAAGTCTGACATTATCGGTAGGAAATTGGTCATTGTTGGGCAATGGGAGCCTGGGGGTTGGCATTTTGAGAGGCTGGTGGAGCTCTCTGTTCACGGCTCATGGGTCTACCCTATGGGGGATGTTTGGGGCTTTTAAGCGGTCCCCTCCCACTCTAAGAAGCAGCTAAGAAATCAAAGGGGGCCCAGCCTGAGCCCAGGATGGGATAAATAGGAGTCCCCAAAAGGGAGCAGGGTCTGTATTATATCACTTGAAAATGATCTGTGAGAGTTGGATAGCGAATCATTGTTGCTGAGAGCGTTTTTTGTCCTGAATTGGATTATACGTGCAGAGCTCATTTTTTCCTCTTCATAAAAGCATTTGTGTCTTAACTACGGAGTGCTGCTCACTAAGATGGAGGTGGGGGACAGACAGAGAGGGGATTCAGAGAATGTTCCCAAGTAGTTTACCATGAAGGTGGCCTCAGATCAGAGAGGACTGTGCTTGCATTCTTGCTCGGAAAGACTCTCCTTTGTTAACAACATGCCCGTCCTTCTCCGTTATCAGACATCCCACTTGCCTTTGCATCACCACTTGTGACCTTGGATAGCTTTTCCTTACAAAATGAATCCTGATGCCCTCTCCCACCCCCGTACATTCAGCAGAGCAGCATAAATCAGCCGTTGCATGGTAAAACTTGAAACTTCTCGAAAATGAGAAATGTATAAAAAGAGCATGGTCGCTGGGTGTCAGATGTGCACACAGAATCAACCTTTTGATTGCTGGGTAGAAATAAATCAAAAGCAGACACTCACCTTGAGCATAGATGAGGAGGTGTCTGGAGCCGGATAAGGCAGGTTGCTGAGTCTAAAGGGCACATAAAATCCAATTGTACGCTGGCTGACCACAGAACACAACTGGATTCACTTACTGCTGATTAGGATGAATAAAAAGAGATGCTGGGAGATGTGAAGCTTGGGATTATGGGCAGTGAAAGCCATTTGATAGGTGGAACCCAATTTTTCCTGGTGTTTTGGAAAATCACTTCATCTAGTGTCTGGTCCATTATTTATACCCTGAAATTTGCACGTAGTAAGAACCAAGGATATTTCTGATAAAACTGCACTCCCAGAAACCCAATCTGAAGGGGCCTTAAGGGTCCAAGCTGGGAAGAGTGAGTGGGTTTGGCTCCCTATTAAAGAATAGATCCTCTGTTCCCAGCCTGTGTAGAAAGACATTTTTCCTTCTGCCCCAAGTGGTTCAATGCACACCACTGAGCAACGCTCAGGATACTGTCGGCTGAGTTAGGTGTGATGCCCAGATAGCCCACTTGATTACAGATCATTTTATTTGTACCTCCTGGTGCCAACTTCTCCATCTCAGGGTGAGCTCACTCCTGCTTTCCTCTATTTAGAAAAGAAATGAACTGCTAGGCTCATGTAAGCTAAGAGCAACTGTAGGGAGATTTAAGGCCAGAAGAAACCAGTTAGACATAATTCTCTTCATAATATAAAGGAATCTTTTGTGGGAATTCTTACTCCGTAATGTTGGAACATCCCTTTCCCCCCTCTTTCTGGCCAGGGGTGAGATGAGACAGTTGTTTTAATCTTGGTTCTATTAGGAGATTGGAGTGCTCCAAAGAGAAGGAGAGTTTTGCTGAGCATTTTAAAGAATTAATTCCAGATGGATTCTCTTTGTATCATTTTTGGAATTGTTTTCTCTAAATGAGTTCTAAAGATAGAATGTACATATTCACTAAAGATTGAAGGATGCTGAAATATTAAGCAACTACGATGGCAAATCTTGCTGCATTCAAGTGTCACTTTGGGTAAATGGCTTCAATTCCTGTGGGGATTTTTTGTCTTGGAGCTTCTAAGATGCATCTGAGACAGAAACTCTGGCAGGGTAGGGATCACAGGATGAATTTGTGGGATGAATTGCGCATACGTCTGCTCAGGTGCATACTCTGAGAAGTTTTGCAATAATAATAAATGACTTTTATTTCAAATTAGTTTTAGGAGTAATAGTAATGATAAGTGTGTTGTGTATGTGAGAGAGACAGACAGAGATAGTCAGAGAGACGGAGAGAAAGAAAGAAAAAAAGAGAGGGACACACACACGCACACACACACACACGCATGAAAGAGGCAGAGAGAGAGAGAGATTCTAATGGAGCCAAGATTAAAAATCAAGGTCTGATTCCCGCCCATGTCCTACTGCACAATGCTCTTGTCTTCTAAACAGTTATCATCAAATAATCACCATGCAAAGATACAATTGGTATAGCCCCAGCACCGCTCAAACAGAATTCATGTCAGTTGTAAACTTCCAGCATGGCTGTAACTATGCATAGAGCTGAACGTCAGCCATAAACTGATATTCCAGGGGCTCGCCATCCTTGCTACAACTACGGTTATAGTGGCAATGCATGTGTTGTCTTGCTCTGTGTCATTAGATACAGATATCTTGGCCACAATGGATTGAACCAGAGACTAGCTTCCCAGCTTAAAGCCACATGACATATGTGGTAGCCCAGTGGCTTACGAGGTGGGCAAGTGCCAGATGTGTGCTCCTTTCTGGATGAAGACAAGCCAACCTAGTGAGACCTTCTCTCTGGAGAAGTTGAATGAGTGACGCAGAAGTGGAAGCAAGAAATAGAGGCAGGGCAGCCATACGAAAGAATCCAAGACTAGAGAAAGAAACAGCTAGAAAAGAAGCTGAGTGTTGGAAAAGGAAACTCACTAGAGTAGGTCCCAATACTGCTGTTGACAGATCCAGAGGGTCCCAGAGCTCCTGAGATCTGGAATGATGCTTCAATTCCTTGTGCCACCTACTGTGGAAGAGTGGAGGTGGTTTCCTGACCCTCCTCACTTCCTTAAGTGTTTCATGCTAGATCCCCATCACCTGAGGTCTCTCAAGCCTTTCTCCTCCTTGTGACCCAAAGTAATTATAATAATAATAACTATAATAATCAAATGCTTACTAAATGTTGAAGTAGATTGTTTTAGTTATTATTTCAAAAACTCTATGATATAAGTATCATAATTATGATATCAATTTTACAGATGAGTAACCTGAAGCAAAAGAGGGTCAAGTGCTATGGAAGACTTCATACTGAATGCAGTAATTAGTTAATTGAAAATGCCAATTGAAACAAGGAATTTTTAAAAACTGATTCATGCATACCTTAAGCATTCTATTTTCTTTAAAACATATGAACGTATGCCAATTTGACAAGGCCTTTTCTCTCGGTAGAAATTGCTGGTTGGAATTCAGAACTGTTTTTCTGGCAGAAACCACACATATAGCATATGCTCAACATTTTCCAGTTTTAGTTTCTTTGATGTGAAATAAACCTGGAGACACGTGTAAAGCAATCCAATGCAGCATCCTTCTAGATTTCTTTTTTCTTTGTTATAATCTTTCCTAGTTATTTTTCCAACACCCAACTTGCATGGCTCACTCTTATCCAGTGAACACTTACCCGAAGCATTCAGCCTAGTATTCGCAGGGGAAAAGGGCACATTATTCACACTCAGATTTCATCATTAGTTATCATATTTAATTAAATTATGTGATGACAAGTGGTATTAGGATATTTAAGAATTAACTCTTAGACAACTCACCTGGTGAGAGCACAGATGTATGGGACTATTAGAGAGGATTCTGTGTTCTAAGATGTACCATCTTACATGCTCATCTAGAATCTATGCCCCTCCCCTTGAAGCTGGAGGGGCCTTGGTGACTACTTTGACAGGACATGGTGAAAATGATGCTATGCGACTTCCAAACTTAGGTTATAAAAATGCCACACCCTCCTGCCTTGTTCTTTTGTGACATTGCCTCTTAGAAGCCAGCCTCACACTTCAAGGAAGCCCAAGCAAACCGTAGAGATGCCACATGGACAGAAACCAAGCACCAACCTGCCAGCCATGTGAATGAACTACCTCCAGTCCCAGTCAGGCCCCTCTACCTTCTATGATGTGGAGTAGAGATGAGCCCTCTCTGCTGAGCACTTCCCAATCAAAGATTAGTAAGCAAAATAAAAGATAGTTATTTTAAGCCACTAAGTTTGGTGCTTTGTTACCTACTGTTCCAGCAGTAGGTAACTGGAATGAGTGCTCTGGCTGTCACCGGCATATTTCACAGAGGGAATGGAGAACACAGATCAACCAGAGGGTCTGTTAGGTAAGCTTACCCTGGAATTTCTCCAAGATTACACGAGGATTAAAAGATAAAGCCTAGTTTTGAAACTAGATCTCTGACTTCAGAATTATATTGGTATATACCTGAAAAAAAATTCAGATACCCCTACTAAACCATACATAGCAGCTGATGATACATAATAATTTTGTTTGATTTCTTAACTCCAGGCTTGTAGACAAGCTCTTGATATTTATAGGGTCCAAGGCAGAAGTACAAATTAATACCAGATGTCTAATATTTAAAAGTTAAAAATGAACTTAAAAACTGTTAAATAAAATAAGTTTTATCCTCTTAACTTTACAAATACCTTCATGAAGTCTAAATGGCCAGATCTGAGTTCGAAGTCTTCATGGCTATGCCCCTTCTCTCTCTACCCTTGGATCCTTTCCTCATACAAGGGCTTTGGACACATGTGTGTAACCTCAGCCCATACATCCAAGCTTCATTCACACATCCTCTTGCCCCATCGGCTACATCTCGGCCAGCCCCAGGTCCTAGGGATGGTCAGCCTAGAGGATGGTTAACCCTGGGAGAATGAACCCAGGAAAGAATCCCCTGTGGGCTCAGGAAGCCATTTGGGTAGAAAATTCTGGGATCTTAGTGCCTAGAGCATGGTCTACAAGGAGAGTTGGGCTCTGGATGGACTCTGAGTGGGCAGGTAGCCTTGGCCCACAGTCTCCTTGTGCCATGTGGAAGAGTGTAGCTAGAGGGGACTAGAGCAGCACCCTGTACAGTGAGGACACATGACAGGGGCTCTTCTTCTCAGGTCTGAGGACAGTACTGACCCCACCTCCCACTTGGTGTTTCTCTCCAAAACCTTTCCCCCACCCTCTTTCACAGTGTCTGGCACATGATGGAGGATCAATAAATATTTACAGAATAAGGTAGTCTTATTCCCAAAGGCAAGTTTTACATTTTCAATCTTGGGTGCTGCTGGAGTTTGAGACTGTCAGCCCTGAGTGAGGTCATAGAGCTGGGATAGGGGCCAGACTTCCGCACACCTCTGAGCACAGCTAGAATTGATTGTAAGTGACTGTAAAGAGCAAGCACGATGGATGAGAATTAGATTTGGCTCAACGAATGGTGGCACAATGCAAGCACTAGACGTTTGAGAATGGAAGTGTGAGCAATGACTATCCCATCCTTTTGTCCTGACAATGACATTCTCCACTAACACTGACAAAACTCCTGTAATCTCTCCCCCATACCTGTACCCAGCTGAGACTGCCACCTCCCTACCCAAGGACATGTATTCTTCTGGTAAAGACAACCAAGTAAAGTGTAAGTGTTTGGAGCTCATGGTCACTTTGCTGCTCTGTAGACTGTTGTAACTGCACATTTAGGAGGTTTTTTTTTTTTGGTAACACTTTCATTTTCATTTATTTCTACTCACAAATTTTTCAAAATTCCTACTACACATCACAATATCCCATGGAAATACTGAAAAGTTTACTTATTTCATAACTTATAAAGTTTCACTAATTCATATTTATAGCTCTTCAAATACTTTAAATTCACTATTCCTTGAATATAGCTTTTTTTTTGGTGAGGAAGATTGGCCCTGAGCTAACATCTGTGCCCATCTTCCTCTATTTTGTATGTGGGTTGCCTCCACAGCATGGTTTGATAAGTGGTGTGGGTCTGCAACCAGGATTGAACTTGCAAACCCGGGCCGCCAAGGCAGAGCACACTGAACTGAACCACTATGCCACCAGGCTGGCCCCTATAGCATTTTTTTAAGTATAACAAAAGCTTTAGTGAGAAATGAGGGTGTTTGTTTTCTTTTTTTGAATTTTAATTATTTTGAGGTCACACTAGATTAACAGTGTATAAATTTCAGATGTACATCCTTATATTTTGGCTTCTGTATAGATTGCATCGTGTTCACCACCAGTAGTCTAGTTTTTATCCGTCACCATACACATGTAACCCTTTACCCCTTTTGCCCTACCCCTACCCCCTTCCCCTCTGGTAACCATCAATCTGTTCTCCTTATCTATGTGTTTATCTTCCACATATGAATGAAATCATACAGTATTTGTCTTTCTCTGACTTATTTCACTTAGCATAATACCCTCAAGATCCATCCATGTTGTTGCAAATGGCATGATTTCATCTTTTTTATGGCTGAGTAGTATTCCATTGTAGGAGATTTATTAAAAAGAACTACTTATCGTGGTTCTATCTTCAGAGCAGACTCTGCAGAACCAGAGAAACTGCCAAGTCCAACACCAGAAATGGCAGCAGCACACTATGTAATTCACCAGACCTATAAGTTACAGACCTTCTAAACTTGCATATGTCCCAGACACAAACCCACTTTCTTCATTTTAGTGCTAGGTTTCAAAGCACATTCTTTGCTATGTCCAGAAAGTCATTACTCATGGAAGTAGTTGTTTTAGTTAATCCGAGCCAGGTGTTTTAGTGCTATTTTAGTCCACACATAAAGGACTTGGGTCATAAAGTCCTATAAAAGAAGACTTTGCCTGTCATTTTGATTAAACTTAGTTCTTCCAGAAAAAGACCAATGTAAGTTATACCCCAGGGTATTTTACATTAAAGTGAAAAGTAGAAGAAAAATTTCAGCCTGCAATTTTGTCAATAAATTTAATTTACTTTTATTTAGAAGGGAGTTAATGCAAATTCTTTATAAACATAGCTGTGTGTAGATCTCTAATGGGACAGAGATGGTTGAGGCATAATTCTCTCAGGGTGTAATCCAAAATTGCGCTTAGAATTCTATTTCCTGTAAGGCTTTCAGATCTAAGGCAAGCAAGAAAAGATTAAACCTATGAGAAAGGAATGTGACACTCTCTCCCTGGACATTCTCTGACATTCAAAATGTCCCTAGGTTTCCAGGAATCCATCTCTGCCTAAACTCATGATTGGTACTCTGGGCAAAGATATTGACAAAGAATTATACAAATTGATTTTTGTGTGTGTGTGTGAGGAAGATCAGCCCTGAGCTAACATCTGTTGCCAATCCTCCTCTTTTTGCTGGGGAAGATTGACCCTGGGCTAACATCTGTGCCCCTCTTCCTCTACTTTATATGGGACGCCACTACAGCATGGCTTGACAAGCGGTGCATCTGTCCGTGCCCGGAATCAAAGCTGCGAATCCCGAGCCACTGAAGCGGAGCACACGAACTTAACCGCTACACCACCAGGCTGGCCCCAAATTGATGTTTTAATGGTACTTTTAGCTTTAGAGATTTTGAGGAAGTTTCAAGAATTTGAGGGAGAAGAAAGTAAACTGTGGAGACATAATGATTTTTATTGATGGTTAACTATTAACTTCTTTTTTCCCCTCTATTTCCTTGGGAGACTAAAAAGTAAGAGAAGAATTATTCCTTCCCCTCAAGGCTGTGTTTGAATTTTTTTTCCTGTTATGGACAGTTTTTTTGTTTCGTTTATTGTTCATTCTATGATGATGATGATGATGATGATTACTTTCCCTGAGAAGAATTACACTGGATCCCAGAAGGAGGGGGAGGTGAGGATGCAGGGAAGAGATGTATGGTGGGCCAAAGAATAGCCCCCTGATATGTCTAAATTCTAACCCCTGGAACTGTTGACTGTTACCTTACATGGCAAAGGGGAGTTAAAAGGCAAACATTTTTAGAGTGAATAGAAAAGCAGGACTCAACTATATCCTGTTTACAAGAGATGAACTTTAAATATAAAAACACAAATAATTTAAAAGCAACTAGATGAGAAAATGTGTACCATTGCAAATAATAACTATAAGAAAGCTGGTATGGCAAAATTAATATTGACCAAATAAGTTTTCGTACGCGAGATAAAAAATATTTCATAATGAAAAAAGGTCACTTTATCAAGAAGACCTAATGATCCTATATATAATATACACCTAGAAGCAGAGCTATAAAACACCCAAAACTAATACTTGCAAGTTACACAGGGAAATAGACAAAAATCCACAATCACAGTGGAGTCATTGATAGAAAAAAATCTAAGGATATAGATTTAAACAATAGCGACCTACTTGTCATGATAGAAATTTATGGAACACCACACCCAACAGTGGCATAAGCGTATTTTATTTATTTATTTTTTTTGTGAGGAGATCAGGCCTGTGCTAACATCTGCCAATCCTCCTCTTTTTTTGCTGAGGAAGACTGGCCCTGAGCTAACATCCGTGCCCATCTTCCTCCACTTTATATGGGATGCCGCCACAGCATGGCTTGCCAAGTAGTGCATCAGTGCGCACCCGGGATCCAAACCGGCGAACCCCAGGCCACCGCAGCGGAGCACGCGCACTTAACTGCTTGCACCACAGGGCCGGCCCTGCATATTTTTTTAAGAATCCATGGAAACTACATAAAGTGTTGTCATTAAACTTGACCACAAATTAATTGTCCCTCTTGTCATCAAGAGGTAGAGTCTATTTTCCCACCTTTTTAATCTGAGCTGGTCTGTGAGTGGCTTTGACCAACAGAATATGGCAGAATTGATGTTATACTACTTACGAGTCAAGGCCTCACTTTGAACCAATAGATTTTTTAAATCCCTGTATTTGGAAATTTAGGGAAAAGAAAAAAAAGAAGAAGCTGATTTGGAAAGTTTTGTCTTCAGATGACACTAAAACAATTAAGTGGAAGGTGGGATACCACTGAGTTGAAGATAAGGGGAATTTCCATCAGGCTGCCTGAGTTTGTGCTCAGCTCCGCCACTCACCAACTGGGAAGCCTTCCACATTTCATTTAGGCTCTTTATGCCAGAGTATCTTCATCCATAAAACAGAAATAATAACCATCCCAAAAAGTGCCTAGCACAGAGCAATGACTGGTTAATGTGTTAATGTTTTTATTAAATCAAGTACTCTGAGGGTCTCTGAAAAAGTCATTATATTTAATTATTATAATGAAAAATTACATTTAAAGAGGTATTCAACTGATTTATCTTCTAAAGCTGCGCCTTCAAAACCATTCTCAGCCATAATTTCCAAATACAATTGTATGTTTAAAATAATTCTAGAGTTAAATAACAGTAACAAATGAAAAATAAAAATAAAAGCAAGGAAAATCTTAAGAGTGACATGATTCTGCTTGCAGGTCTAGCCGAACCCATTCATTGCCAGCGAATTCCACTGGGCTTCTTAAATCAAGAGACAGTCCCTGGGTAAAGGAGCTTTCTGCCATAAAGAGACTACTAAGAAACTGAAGCAGATTGCTCTGTGATGGGGTCCTCATGGAGCCTGAGCAGGTAAGCAATTTGCAACTTCACTAGGACTGCTGAAACCAGCGCTCTCAATGCTTGGTCTTCTTAGTAGAGCAGCAGCTCTGGGTCCTGGAGGTAAGAGCAGAACAGTGTTTTCCCTCCGCCACTCCCTCCCTTGTGGGCTAGTGGGTGACCTAGACTCTACATGCTTCTAAGGTTTAACTGCAAATAATTTGGTGACTTGAATATGATGACGACACCTCTGGAAACACATCTGGTTCCTACAGAGACCTGTGCTCAGCAGTACCCATGCGCAACTGGGACTCAAGCTTGGAAGAGGCAGCCTTAGCAAAAGTTTAGATGCTCAGAATAATGTGCTCGCACACGAGCACAGACTGAAGATCACACCTGTGGTAAGCAGAATAAGGGTCCCACAAGGATGTCCTAATTCCCCAAACCTGTAAAGATGTTACCTTCCATGGCAGAAAGGACTTGGTGGAGGTGATTGTTAAGGATCTCAAGATAAAGAGATTATCCTGGATTATCTGGGGGGACCAAAAGTAATTATGAGGGTCCTTATAAGAAGGAGACAGGAGAGTCCAAGTAAGAGAGATGTGACAGGGAAGCAGAGGTTGGAGTGATGCGCTTTGGAGATGGAGGAAGGGACCACAAGTTAAACTTTACGGGTGGCCTCTAGAAGCTAGAAAAGACAAGGAAACAAATTCTTCCCTAGAGCCTCCAGAAGGAACCAGCCCTGTTGATTTTAGCTCCTTAAGATCCATTTTGGACTTCTGACCTCCAAAAATGTATGATAATAAATTTGTGTTGTTTTAAGCCATTTGTGGTATGTGGTAATTTGTTACAGCAGCAACAGGCAACTAATATAAGACCTTATCATTTGTTTATTTCATGGTTACTTGTCTCAACACTCTCCTTCTCATGAATTATTCAATCTCTCTTAGAGAGGAGGCCAGGATGAAAGGTGTTTAATGAGAAACACTGGGACATGAACTGTCACAGCTGGTTCTTCCTTCAGGCCACATTCTTCTGCTCATCCCTCCTACACACACACACAGACACACACACACAGACACACACACACATGCATGCCTCTCTTCTGTAGGCACTAAGTCTAGGTCGTGGAGTATCCCAGATGCATCTGGGATATAGGGCCTTTTTTCCTCATAGTTCCATTAAATACCAGGAAATGGCAACCAAAAGTGAGGCTGTGGAATCCAGATTTATTTGATTTATTTGAAGCGTGGTCTCAGTAAGCTACAACCGCCAAATCCAAACTCCCGAGTCATATGCATTATGAGTTTGAAAAACTATTTAGGGGAAAAGTGTTTAAACACCTTCTCCATGTACAGTCAATGTCCATTCAGCTGACGGTCTATGAAGTTACTCCACAATGAAGAACTCTGGCAAACTCCTGTATCAAATGCTTCTTTGTAAATTGACATTGGACCGCTCAACCTGGCTCTTTCTAGACCCTTACTATTTTTCTGGGTGGGAAGACCTCTGTGTAACTAAAGGGCTAATTTTATTTGGCTCCGTTGATCACCAACATGCTGCAGAAGGCATTTAGACATTAACTGCACAGGCATTTTTGCAGCCCACCAAGGAGTCTCCAGGAAGCTGACATAAAGAAAAACTGACTATTCAATAGGCATTAGACCAGTTCTAGGTATGCAATGATAAGATTAATCATAGCCCTATACATTAAACCAGGAGCTTGCAGACCGCCTATCTTGTGGTGTTCACAAAGCACTAATTCCTTCTTCACTTCAGGAGATTTTATTCCAGGCCCTTAAGATATTTGTAGGGCTTTTTCAAGGATCCTAGCTGGCAGAATACCTATTGGAAAGATGATCTATTCAAGGAAGATAAAATGTTTTCCAAGCTTAATATACATTATATTCCTTTATTTTTTCTGAAATGATGACAGTCAAGAAGAGGTCTGCTGTGGCAAAAAAAGAAGTAAATCATGGATTCTGATATGGTGGTGTTGCTGAAGAAGAAAAAGAAGAGGAAGGAGAATAAGAAGAAGGAGGAGGAGGAGAGGGAGGAGGAGGAGGAGATGAAGGAGAAGGAGAAGGAGGTGGACGAGGAGAATTGGCAAGTGTTAGAGTTAACAAAGCTCTTAGAGGTTATCTAATCTGACCAGAAGATGCGCTGCAATCTCCTACAGGTAGATGGTAGTGATTTATTTATTTTTTAAAAAATTGTCACATGATTTTTTTAATGCAAAAGCTGTCCGGTTACTGATGTACACACTGGTGACCAGGGCCTTCTCTGAACAGTTTAACCTATTTTGTGCTTAAACCCAAGTGTAGCGCTCACATGGATGACCCTGTAAATTCAGTTTCTAATATCAACTGTCACCTCAATGTGCCAGGCAGTCCTTCTCTTTCTCAGTCCCCTTTCTTTCCCATTCTTCATCAGTTTCTTTTTAAACTTTCAACAATCTCCTTTGATCTCAACATCTCCCTTCTCATTCCTAGCAGATTCATTTCTTGATTTTTTTCAAAAAATATTGGTTGAGTGCCCACTCTGTGCCAGCCATTCCTGTAGGCATCAAGGAAGCACAGTGAACAAACACAGCTCCAGCTCTCATGGAGCTTTCCCTCTATGGAGAGAAAGAGTAATAAACAAATAAACATATACAGTGTTGGGTGGGTACAGGTTCTACAAGGAAAATAAAGCAGAGTAAGAGAACAGAGGATGGGAGGAGGGTGTCATTTTAGAGTGGTCTGGAAGGACTTAATGACAAGAAGAAAGTGAAGTGATGCCATGAGGACATGTGGGCAAGAGTGTTCCAGGCAGAAGGAAAAGCAAGTGCTAAAGCTCTGAATTGGGAATGTGCTTTATATCTTTGAAAACCAGCACGAGTCAGTCTGAGCAAGTGAGAGGAGTAGTAGGAGCTGATGTCAGAGAGGCAACCAGAGGCAGATCACACAGGACCTTGTGGGACCTCACAAGGACATTGACTTCATTCTCAGTGGGAAGGGAGTGAGGAGTGACCTGAGCTGACTTACATTCTAAAATGATGGCTCTGCTGTTCTGTTGAGGGAGGACTGTGGGGGAAAAAGAGGAGTGTATTAGTTTCCTGGGGCCGCCATAGCAAAGGTTGGAAAACTGAGCAGATTCAAACAACAGAAATTTATTCTCTCATGGTTCTGGAGACCAGAAGTCCAAAATCAAGTCGTTGGCAGGGCCATGCTCTCTCTCTGAAGGCTCTACGGCAGCACCCTTCCTTGCATCTTCCTGGCTTCTGGTGGCTGCCAACAATCCTTGGCTTGCTGTTACATCACTCCAATCTCCGCCTCCATCCTCACGTGACATTCTTCCTTGTGTGTCTGTGTTTCTGTGTGTCTTCACGTGGCCTTCATACAAGAACACACTCATTGGATTTAGAGCCTATCTGCCTCCAGTGTGACCTCATCTTAACTAGTTATGTATGTAAAACCCTATTTCCAAATAAGGTCACATTCTGAGGTTCCATGCGGACATGAACTTTAGGGAAACATAATTCAACCCAGTACAACTGGTTCAGGAATCTATTGCAATAATCCCCATGAGAGATGATGGCGGTTTAGACCAGCAAGGGAGGTGAGGATCAGTGATCAGACTCGGGAATTATGTCAATGGGTGAACTGACAGAATTCATCAGTGGATTAAATGTGGGATACAGGGAATGAGAGGATTTAGGGATGATGCCAAGATTTTTGGCCTGAGCAGCTAACTGCAACAGGGCAGTTTCCATTGGCGGTGATGGCAGGGGAGCAGGTTTTCAACAAGAAATCAAGAGTTCTGGTTTGGATAGAGCGTGAGATGCCATGTCTCCTATTTCAGAAATAAAATAGGCAGAGGCACCTTAATTTCCTTTCCCTAGAGCTACAGACTTACCCGCAGTTATCCCCACTCTTTCCTCCTAACCCTCTGGTTGAAGTTGAAGTTCAACTTCAAACACAGTTCATAGGCTCCAGATCCCATCCTCTCTGCCCTCCTCAGGAAGGTTGGGTAAGGATCATCTCCTTCTCTCATTTATTTACAATCTCAACTTCTCAGCCATACATCCACCCCCATCCCAACTCCTTTCCAACACCAGTTATACATGCTCATTATACATCTTGAAATTAAGGAAGAAAAGCAAAGGGAATTGTCTTTAAAAAGGAGGAGGAAAAGAAAGTTCAGCTCTGAGAATACAGCCGTCTCGTACTTTTCACTGTCATTCACAGTTGGATCCGTTTCTTGCCCACCCGCAATTTCACTGAAACCGCTGCTGTCAAGAGCACCAAGGCCCCCTTGCTGAATGCCATGGGTACTTCCTAGTCCCGATCTGACTTTTTAGTTACGTTTGTTACTCTTGACCGCTTCTTCCCTTTTGAAGCAGTCTTTCCCCTTGGCTTCTAAACTTTCAGCTCCCTTGGTTTTTCTCCCCACTCTGGCTGCCCCTTCTCACCCTCTCTCCCAGGTACTGGTCTCATCCAGTGTATGCTGATCACTCCTTGCTCCTGAGCTCTGGACTCACACATCCAACTGCCTCTTGGACATCTCCACATTGCTGTCTCATAGGCACGCAAACTCAGCGCATCCACAACAGAACTTAGAATCATTCTGCC
This sequence comes from Diceros bicornis minor, assembly GCF_020826845.1. Classification (NCBI taxonomy): domain Eukaryota; kingdom Metazoa; phylum Chordata; class Mammalia; order Perissodactyla; family Rhinocerotidae; genus Diceros; species Diceros bicornis. The sequence continues at coordinate 48,772,952 of NC_080759.1, read as the reverse complement.
ATCTCCTTCTGTGCCCCTCCTCCTGCCCTGTGCTCTCTGTCTCAAGGTGGGCACATGGCACCTCTACTCTCCAGACCCTAGGAGCCATCCTGGACAGCTCTCACTTGGTTTCTCTCTCCCTCCACCCCTTACGTGTAAGCTCTAAGTTGTTCTGCTCCTCTCCAAATGTGCCTCCTTTGCGTGACCACTCTCTCTGCCTCATTACTCAGCTCCTCCATCTTTAGTTTCTCAGTTTGGAGGTTACCTTCTTCAGGAAACTTTTCCTGAACACTCAGTCTGAGTTGTTTGTCCTTCCTGTGCATTCCTATCTTAAATTCTCACTTTGAGCACTTGATCCCAGCACTGGAACTACTTTATTGAACTGCCAGTTTACTTGACTTCAGCCCCCATAAGACCATGAACTTCTTGAAATCAGCCTGTCTCTTATCCCCTGTTCCCAGGTAGCCTTCCTTCCTTGTCACCTCATGAGCAGTCCCTTGAGCTTGCTGCTGCCTCTTGTCCCTCCATTGTTGCTGCCTCTCCTGACTTATTCCTTACCTCTTTATGGGGGCAGCCTCTCCAGTCCATCTGGTGAGCTAATCCTTAGTGATGTGCCCAACAGCAGCAGCCGGGGACCTCATTGTGGGCCTGGGTCATAGTACTTTTAACGATGGTGTAATAGGACTGCCACCTTGCTTGCCTAAGCCAGGACTAATGAATAAGGATGGGGAAGTGGAGAGGTAAGCACCCTGAGAACTGCATCTAACAAAATTAAGTACATTGTAAAGGGCATAGTTTAATGGTGCTACTTTTTCTTCTCCTGGTCTCTGAATCAATACTTTGACTCTTTCTTCTTATTAAATCCTGACATTCCCAAGAACATCTTTGGAAGAGTATCCCACGGAACATCTCACATTGTCCTTGTTGTCATAGCAGCTTCTGGGCAGGTCTTCTGTGGTCCCAAAGCCCTTGTGCAGCTGTGAAGAAGACCTAAAAGTGCACTGTAAGACAATGTTTCTCCTCGTGGTTCCTCTCGCCCACAGCTGATGCCCTTTCTGTGGGCCAGCCACTGGGATAAATATTCCTACTTGATGGGTCCATACAGCAGGATTTTAAAATGCACAGGTCACCATTACCCACTTGCGTACATTAGACTCCATTCCCTGTGCGTCTTAGAGCAAACCCCTTTTATCAACTTGTATTACTAGAAAAAGATAATTTCCCTTGAAAAGTCATGTTGCATATAGAAAACTTCTCAAAAATATGAAAAAGTTACAATAAAATTTAGCGACCACTAACTTGTTTTGGAAAATCAATATAAAATGCTTTGGGGTAAGGCTTATGATGTTTTTTTGAAAAAACACCACCAAAATTTTACAGGAAATCATGCATCATTTCATTCTCCCACTGGCTCCCAGGGTCCTATATTTCCTAGCAAAAAAAATTCCTTAAAATAACTTTAAAGTCTTTGACTAATTTACTAGATAAATCTACTGTGTATAAAATGGCAGCTTTATGAAGATGACGATTTAATCTCTAGGCCCCAGTGGGGCCTGTAACTTTGAGCTTTGCTATAAATAGTGGCATCCACTGTAATTCTGTATCATGAACATGATGGGAACATATTTTTCTGAACTTCTAAACTGGAAGATAACTAATTGCCTAAAGTATTTTCTTAAGGTTTCTAACCAATTATTTCTTAATATATAGGACATAAAATTATTTTTACATGCTATGTCATTTTATACAGACATACATATTGAAAATAAAAAACCAAACTTTGCCACTGATGTTTGATAAAGGATGAGCTTGGAAAGAAAAATTTTAAATATCAAATATTTGAAACCTCCCGTCATTAAAATTTGTAAGTCAAAAAAATAAGCTGTAAAGGAAAACATGAACAAAGCATGACCTGAGTTTAAAAATGGCACATCATTTGCTGGATGACAGCTAATCTAATTCTGGATTAGTCAAGACAAACTAATTTTGACGTTTAACTCCATCTATAACGGAAGAGTGAGCATTAGCGCATCATCAAAAATAATATGCTTTGGGGCCGGCCCCGTGGCTTATCGGTTAAGTGCGCGTGCTCTGCTACTGGCGGCCTGGGGTTCAGCTCCTGTGCGCGCACCGACACACCGCTTGTTAGGCCATGCTGAGGCGGCGTCCCACATACAGCAACTAGAAGGATGTGCAACTAGGACATACAACTATCTACTGGGGCTTTGGGGAGAAAAAGGGAAAAAAAGGAGGAGGATTGGCAATAGATGTTAGCTCAGGGCCGGTCTTCCTCAGCAAAACGAGAGGAGGATTGGCGTGGATGTTAGCTCAGGGCTGAACTTTCTCACACACACACAAAAATAATAATAGGCTTTGTTAATATTGCAAAGCTATGGAAAAAAATAGAAAGAAAAAGAATAGCAGTCCCAGGTGGAAACAAAAGCAACAGAGAGAGCTTGCTTTATTTTGGCATATTTTTAGTTAATGGCACACATAGAATAAAAAATTTTAAAAAGATGTTTAGGATAAATCAGATGATGAAATTTCTTTACTCTGGGAAATGTTTGGGGCACTTTTAATAAGGAAGAAACTGTCTTCTATTTCACAGGTCTAAGAAGTGCTTTCCTCTTTGCAATTATGGGTTTTGCTGTCTCCTGGGAGAGGCAAGGAAGGCAGCACAGCCCATTTGAGGTCCCAATATTTCTTCTCTATTGTCCGATTTACAGCAATAGCACCTGAGTGACTGCTGCCTATTTCATTTTGTAGGATTTCTCCAAACTCTTTTGAGGATATGACCACAGTTCATTACATTTTACCCTCGACCTTGAGAACTGTGAGTGTTACCCATAGGTCCATACCTATGAGTATCCCCCAGAGATGACCTTGCCAACTCTTGCCACCTGCTGCTTGAACTTGATCTTCTCATGGTTCCCTGTAGGATTCAGTCGCACTTACCTAGCCAACCCCATATGGTTGGATCATGTCTTCACACGTATCCTATGGTCCCCATGTGAAATCTCTCACCATTACTGGAACATGCCTCTCTTTTAGCCCCAAGCTGTTCCCAGATTGTTCTTCTCCACCTGTCTGATTGGCAAACTTCTACTCATGCTTCTAGACCCAAGTCCTGCCAGCTCCTCAGTGACACCTTCTCCAACTGCCCCAGGGAAAACTGACTGCTCCTCTGGGCTGCCACTTTGCTGCACTCACCTGTAACCCCACACACATGATACGGTACAGCACGTCTCCACACACTGAGTCCCCCTGCGAACCTGGGTCATTTTCTCGCCCAGCGCTAACAGTGCCCGCTAAAAGTGCTTCATAAATGTCTGCTCTGCAAATTAGAGACTGAAAAAGGACAGACTGCACGCAGGTCTAAACTTCTATAATATTGGAAAAGATTTTGAAAATAATTCATTTAAAATATTCCTAACTCATTTCCTTACCATAAATGTTTCTGAAATTTAAGGCAGCCTGAGTTTGAATTACAGCATTCGCAATTGAAAGTTAATTGTTTATATCGTAACTCATATTTCATATTAGAATTTTAATTATTTTTAAGCAGCGAATTCAATTTTCCAAATGCACCCCAATCCCCAGAGTGTTTCTTTTGAGTTTCTGTGTAATCATTTCAGGGATGTTATATTTTGTTGAGTGGAAATTCTGCCAGATTCTTATTCCAACATTGATTCAGGTCCTGTGTGTGTGTGTGTGTGAGTGTGTGTGGGTGTGTTAGGAGGTGGGGGCTATGAAGACAACGAGAGGAAATATAGAATGTAGACAAGAGGTACACCCAGAGGGTAAGGTGCTGGGAGGGGAGGCTAGGGTGCATATTCCTTTCAGGTTGACCAATGCACTCTGCACTGTCATCTCCAGACATCTCCACCTCGTGTACCTCACACAGAAGTTACAGAGAGAGGGTTTCTCTCTCATCCTCTGTTCCCCTTTGTTTTCTAGTAAGGTGATATGACTACAAAGATATACACTAATTAGAAGGGTGGGCTTGCTAAATACTGGAGCAGTAATAGTTTAATCTGTGTCTACAGTCTCTTAATCCAGTATTTTTTGTGTGTGTGTGTGAGGAGGAGCAGCCCTGAGCTAACATCCAATGCCAATCCTCCTCTTTTTTTTTCTTTTTTTGTTGAGGAAGACTGGCCCTGGGCTAACATCCATGCCTGTCTTCCTCTACTTTATATGGGACGTTGCCACAGCATGGCTTAACAAGCGGTGCGTCGGTGCGCGCCCGGGATCCGAACTGGCGAACCCCGGGCCGCTGCAGTGGAGTGCGCGCACTTAACTGCTTGCACCACCGGGCCAGCCCCAGTCCAGTATTTTTTAACACAGTGCTCTAAACAACAGTACCACAATTATTCTCTATTAAATGTGGTGCTGTTGATGACTCCTCTTAGTGACTACACTGTAGACTGTTGCTCTGACAGCAGATTTGCATCCCTGGTGTCTCTGTCTATGAAATAATCTGCCTTCCTATCCCAGGCAGCAGGATTCTGAGACAGAGACCAGGTTTATAGGCCTGACCTCCACCCCTCAGTGCCTGACCGAGGATTGTGCTCATGTGACGTTAGATTAAAACAAACAACATTTGGAATAAATGTGTAATACTCTCACTTCCTAGATCTGCCCCTAGTGGTTGAATTTTCCTTCTTTGATGACTTCCTGATTCATTCTTCACATTTCTGCAGACTGCCACAACCTTAACTCACTTGTGACAGTTTTTTAACTGGGAAATATTATTTCAAGTATTGGTAGAATTTGCTATGTAGGAATCACAATGCTACCTGTACACATTAACGATTCTATTATTAATCTAAGTTCATTTTTAGAAAAGAGAATGTAAAGCATTTTATTTCATATGCTTTTAAGTCTAATCATCAAACACTTCAAATGACCTACATGTTCGACTCATGTTTCTAAGGAAAGCATGACCACCTGCCTCCTCAGCTATTCTGTCATTGCCCATTAAAATGTGCCATTTACCTCCATTAGGAGGATTAAAAAGGTGGAAAATCCCCAGGTACCACTAGTTAGCAACCTGTTCCCGGGGAGTCAATAGCCTCATTTTTCTTCTCCTCTTTTCATTTAAAAAACACTTATCTAGTGAAAGAGAAACACTTCTTGCTGCTGGTGAATACATTTCCCAGGACTTCATTAAATCAAGTAACAGGATCAGTGTTTAAATGATCAAGTAGGTATATAAGCTTTTACAAAAAGAAAATCTGATTAAGATAGTGCTTATAGAAATCAAGATACTAAAAATTAACCAAAATAACTGTGATACGTCTATGAGAGGGCTATGCAAATGTGAGGCAGCTTTATTATTACACATGCAATGATGCCACGTTTTGGTGAGCTTTTAGGGTTATAAGTATGCAGAATGCCCTGCCTATGTAATATGTTCTAGAGTAACACTATTTTATTCCACTCATCATTATCTTTTTATAAGCTCTCTATACTGTTTCGGAAATAAGAAAACAAGCCATAATTCCTAGAGCTTGCATTCCTGGTGACAAGTTATTTCATCCCAGCAAAAAGTCATGCTCAAGTTTGCCAACCAGCAGGAGGCACGAGGAGGACCAGTGCAGAACAGCACGGAAGCACGTCTATGCTGCGTAACATGAGCAGCACTTTGGAATGGCCCACAGCATTCTAAACTCTTCCCCATTGATAGCATGTCTCAAAAATTACACATGGAGCAAAAAGTTTGATAAAAATATATTTAAAACAAGCAAGAAAAAATAGTTTTGGCCTTAAGGATAACTTTCATCATTCTTTTAACCAAGTAGAGTTAAATTATATGTATAATGATTTCAAGTACCAACTTATAAAAGATGTGATAAATCAGAAAGCAAAGAACAAGAAGAGTCTTTTTTTCAGAAAAATGTATTTGCAATTCAAATGTTCATATAAAAAGCATAAATTTTAAAAAGTTCATAGATGTGTGTTTTTAGAAGTGCTATGGTTTTGCAATTACATTCCAACTGTGCAGGGTGGTCCACGCTGTGCCATCACAGACTTTTGTCACACTGAGGTCACCCTCATCACAACCTCCCCCGAGCTGTTATCTTCTGACAAATCTTCATGGGGCCTCATCCGATTGAACAGATGTAATAACACGTAGCCACACTGAAACCTTGGGGAGGTTAACTGCGTTGGGTGGACCAAGTTCCTATTCCGCAGAGCTGTCAATGGCAACCATAAAGTCCTACTTGTGGAAGATTCTCCCCGGCTACTTTCCTCAATGTCTGTGGCTTTGTCATAATTTAATACATCCCAGTGTAAGTTAACAGCTCGCCAGCGCTTAAACACTCTATAAACTGCAGCTCCTTCATGGACGATGAGACCTAAAATTTGAGAAAGAAAGGACTCTTTAGAATCAAAAGTTAAGAATATTATTTTGTATACAAATGAGGGATTAAAGAAATAGTCAATTCTCTGTACATCATTATTAAAATATATGATATTCTGACTACTCAAATATTATGGCTAATGGCAAGCTCCTACCCATATTACACAGGAATAATCAATATTCAAAGAATAAGAATACACTAACATGCAGAAAATAATCGTGGACGTAATTTACTTGTTTCATAATGGCTCAGAACATACATTGGGCATTTACATTGCCTGAGGAGAATCATTAGGTTCATTTATTCAATTCAATGTATATTTCGAGTGCCTGCTGTGAGCCAAGCAATGTGTTAGGGGCTTGGTCCCAGCAGGCCACTTAATTTGGGAAAGAGACAGATATTAAAGTCATGGCCATCTCCCCAGTTCCTAAAACAATGCCTGACACACAGGAGGTATGATGTAACTTTTTGTTATTTTTACTCTCCTCCACAGTTCAACAAAAATTTAATAAGCACCTACTTGAGAGCTTTATGTATATAATCTCTTCTAGTTCCCACCACAGCCTCGTGAAATAAGTACGAGCATGACCCCCATTTTACAAACAAGGAACTTGCTCAAGAGCAGACAACCAGTGGTGGTGAAGCATGGATTCAGGAGCCAGGCAGGCTGGCTCCAGAGGCCTTGCTCTTCGCTGCCATACAATGAATTTGACGACTGCACATTTCTGAGACAGACTCTCAGGAAAATAAACAAGGTAATACAAGGACCTCAGGGACCATAAACTGACTGTCCATAAGTCAGATATGGCGCCCTGATACATGGCTCCATCTCCACCATCCACCCCAGATCCCACTACAGGCTGCATTTTTCACCCATTTACATCTCAATATGTAGTCCACAAGCTTCTGAATTTGTGACCACTCACAGATGGAGTCTCTGGGGAGAGGTCCCTTCAGACCAAGAAGTGAGGAGGAGCTCTTCTCCTTCAGGAGGTTGAAATTCTATTGAAAGGCAGTGGAGAGGCCAATGAAGAGTCTTTTTTAGATGGAATACGGCACGTAAGTAGAGTGTGTCAATCGGCCACAACCACTTTTTAATGATAAATCTGAAAATGAGCAGATCCTACCTCCCAGCATCTAGACCTTGGGACATAGAGAAATTCTCACAAATGTGAATAAGACATCGTGTTCAAAAGTGTTTATTGCTTGGGGCCGGCCCTGTGGCCTAGTGGTTAAGTTTGGTGAGCTCCACTTCGGTGGCCTGGGTTTGGTTCCCAGGTGTGGACCTACACCACTCATCGGTGGCCATGCTGTGGTGGTGACCCACATACAAAATAGAGGAAGACTGGCACAGATGTGAGCTCAGGGTGAATCTTCCTCAAGCAAAAGAGAAAAAAAGCAGAAGATTGGCAACAGATGTTAGCTCAGGGAGAATCTTCCTCAACAACAACAACAAAAAAATGTTTATTACATAATTGTTTGTATTTGAGAAAGAAATCACAAACAATCTCAATGTCCATCCTGAAAAGAATGGGTAAATTGTAGTGTGTGGATCCACTACATTCAGCAGTGAAACAGAAGGGAAAAAAGTCACATGTGCTAACATGGATAAATGTTAAAACAATAGTGGAAATCTCAAAGCCACGTGAAAAAAAAATGAAAGTTTCAGAAAGAAATGATTAGGGTGAAGAAATATTACACATTTTTATGGATTCAGGTATATAAGGTAAAAGTACAAAAACATGCACAAAAATAATAACCTTTACATTCACGATAGTGGGGAGGGAAGGAAAGAAATGAGATTGGGGAGGGGCTTCAAAGAGGGCTTTCAACTGTATCTCTAATGTCACTTTTTTAAAGCTGGGTGGTGGAGATATGGATGTTCAACATATTCTGTATACTTTTGGTGTACCTGAATAATTTATAATTTCAAAAATCACAGATAATTTATTAGGAAAATTGATCTAAGATGGACTGAAGAATCGACAACCAAAGTAGGGGAGACAAATAAGGAGGTTACCACACTATATGTGAGAAGTAGAGCAATGGCAGTGAGGGGAAGATGGAGGGACAAAGTAATAAACTTGTCAGAGGAAAAGGTGACAGCAATTGGAATGCAAGAAAGGGAAAAAATCAGTATCCCACGTTTTTAAGGTTAGAGGAATGGGATTGAAAGGACGGCAATAACCTTCTCACAGGTACAATGAGTAAGGGTTTTGAACATGTTTTTGTTGAGGACATTATTTCATTTTTATTTCATTTTTTTTGTCAGCTAAAACAATGCCAGATAGGTGATGGAGATATCCAGTTCTTGAAAATCACACCTACCTAATATGAGACTTTAAGTTTTATATCACTCCCTTACCAGGCGATAAACTTCTGACACATGTGACTTAAGAGCATTCCAAAGATATTAACACAAGCCGTTAAAAAAAATGCATGTGGTCTAAAATAAAAGTTTTAAGCCTAATTCTTCTAAAAATAATGAGGAAAAATGTAAAATTCTGTTAATCATAGCAATGTCAAATAATTGTTTTGATCAACTTCTTTTTCATAAGCAATAATTAGAGTTGACTCAACTGAGCAGATGTTTTTGGAAAACAGCCAGAATTAGAAATCAAGACTACCAGATTTTACTTGATGATTCTATTATTAGCTTCCTGAAATTTCCATGGCCAATGATTTAACTTTTCTGGTTCTATTTCTCCTCCCTAAAGTGCAACTGGAACACCTAATCTATACATTCAGCAGGATAGCAAGAAGATAAACTGGAATTCAACAACTATAAAGCACTCAGATTTCCTCAGAGATGGTAACTATATAAACAGGAGACATTATTATTAATTAAAAAATCAATAGTGAATCTATGTGGTGAGGACCATTCATTCGCACTAATCACAAAACCATTACAGCCTGCGACAGGTCATTCTGGATAAGCACAGCAATGAGGGGACAGCTTCACCATGGGAAACCACGCATTTCAGAGGATCTTATTCTTTTTTTATTGATTTCCTTTGAAAGGCCAGAAATCAGATCAGTTACTAGAGCTTAAAGTCATTTTCTAGGAATAAATTCCTGGTAGCCCTTTTCTAAATACATAAATCTACCCAATGTGCAGAAATAAATCCCACAGGTATTTATAGTACATTTTGAACTCAATTTAAAGAGAGAGAATTACTTGAAGTTTTCATGGAGACACAGTTCTCTCAAATTTCCAGCTCCATGCGCTGCTTCTTAACTGCATTTCAAGTTATGCATGATGTTTAGATTTTGTTTTATTCCCCATGAGCAATCAGAATTACTCCTCGCCCTCTAGAAGCTTCAACTTTACTGAAACATGAGGAACTCCATCTCACCCCCAAGGTTGTCCTCTGTAACGTGCATTTCCCCCCTTTTTTCCTTAAGTCTTCTGGTGTTATGGCAAATGCCTTTTGTACTAGTGGTTATGAGAGGACATTACTACTATGATTGTTGAAATCCAGGGGTAAGGATTCATTCCACTGTATTTCATGTGTTGAAAATCCAGCCATTGAAAATCGTACTGCCATCTTTTCTTACTAATGATCAGCTCCCGCTTGTTTCATAACTCACTTCCTCCAGTAGCCTTCACTCTCTGAGTGATACCTCAAGTTAAGCCTTAAAATGAATTTGTCACCTGGACATTTCAGGTCATATGAGAACAGACTTAGATTTACTTCTTCATCTAAGTCATTAAACCTGAAGGGAAAAGCAATGATACTTTCCAAAAGATGTCAATATTAAATATTTTAAGATGCTTGCTACATTATTAATGACAAAGATACTTGCTACATTATTAATGACATAGATGTCAACAAGGTATGATTCATGGAAATTTAGGTTTCGAGAGTTGAGGAGAGTGTGGTGTGTGTGTGTGTGTGTATGTGTTGTTGGCTGGTTTTTATCATTTTCTTGTCAGTGAATTTAATTGGAACATTCCCTTACAGGTGTGTACAGGAACATTTTTGCTAGGGAATAATTTTAAAAAACAAAGCAGTTTTAAATAGTTACTAGTATCAATGAAATAAAAACACAGTGTTTATGTAAGTAAAATATATCTCAAATTTTGAAGTGGTATGCAAGTTGAAACTCTTATATGGTAGGACAAGATAAACAAATTATCCAAAGAAATGATGGGGAAGACTATCAAGGTACATATGTTCACATGCTTACACATGCGTGTGCACACACACAATTTGTCTATGTTAAAATAAACATAGACAAATGGTGTGTTATAATTAACAGCGACTTGTAAAAATTTACTGTCAAATCCAAACAAATTTTGATATTACTACCAATCCTCTGGTCAAACCATTTCATTTCTTGTGTTACCAGTCTCAGCTTTTGTTCAAATAGGTTTGGCCGTTTTTCATAATTTAAAAGCTAAATTTTTATCAAGCATCTATTTTGTACCAAGCACTGTGCTAAGTGCTTTACATGCTTAATTTTCACTTAATATTAATCACTTAATCACAGCAACTCTACAAATAGAGAGTATTATTGAACAATTTCATGGTTGAGGAAATTAAGCCCTAGAGATTTAACAACTTGTCCAACATTATGAAGATATGAGAATCAGAGCTGAGTCTGGAGCCCAAAAACTTGTCTGTATGCAAACCTTGAGTACTACAGTCCTACCCATGCTAAATGTCCAATGTATGGCAGTCTCTGCTAATCATAGAATGACCAACTAAAAGAGACCTTGCTATGAACCGTGGGTTTGTATCACCCCAAAATTCATATGTTGAAGCCCCAATCCCCAATGTAATGGTATTTGGAGGTGGGGCCTCTGGGAGGAAATTAGGGTTAGATTAAGTCATGAGGGTGGGGCCCTGGTGATAGGATTAATGCACTTATAAAGAGAGAAAGATACTCGAGATTTCTCTCTCCCAACCCCTGTGCACACGCTAAGGAAAGGCCATGTGAGGACATAATGAGAAGACAGCCATCTGCAAACCAAGAAGAGAGCTCTCACCAGACACTGAATATGCCAGCACCTTCACCTTGGACTTCCCAGCCTCCAGAACTGTAAGAAATAAATGTTCTTCATTTAAGCCACCCAGTCTGTGGTATTTTGTTACAGCAGTTCAAACAGACTAAGACAAACCTTGTAGACCTACATCACCTTCATTTTAAAATATGAGTAAAAAGTCCTGGAGACTGTGATTTGGGCAAAGTTACACAATTAGTGGCCATTTTTAATATCCTTGTGTGTCACCAACACTGTTATATCTGTAGGAGTGCCAATGAAACAGCCCCTTCCTCCCCTCTCGCCCACAGGAGAGAAAAGGGTTGGGGAGGCTTGTTGGAGGCAAGACTCTAAGTGGTGAGAGCTTCATCTGGTAAGCTGCACTCAGCCTGAGCCTTCCCAAGAAAGGCAAGGCCCTCATGAAACCACAAAGGAACACAGGGTAAAGCCTTGTTGGCTGTTCAGTCAAAATGACCCTTGGGAAAGCTCAAGAACTCGCAATTCACAGCAGATATTTCACCAGAAAAAGCTCTTGATTGTGAAAATGTCGAAGATTTCTAGGTTAAATTTCACTGTTTTCCATTATCAAGATTCTTCTCTCCCTCTCTCCATCTCTCTCAGTGAAATTTGCACATAACCAAACTCTATAAATATACTTCATGTCATACTGAGAAGTCAGTGTTACCAGAAGCAGAATGGTAGCTTTAGGTCCCATTCAATTCCATTTAAGAAGAACAGTTTAGAGTCTATCTCATCAAGTGGTCCCATTTTTGACTCCTTAATTTCCACTACTACTTGGTGAAGACCAGAGCATGGTTGCACCAAAGAGGGTTAACTAAATGAGACTGTGGTCCAAGATACCCTTTGTTATAATAATCTTTGCTAGAACGTAATAAAATGCCATTAATCCTCCTGGCACGTTTTTGCAACACACCCCAAATTTAAATACCCAACAGTTATGGAAATTTAGATGTGAGTATAGAGGTAATCACTTTAAAAGTCACTCCCCTATTGTTGAATTTTGTTAACATGAATCTTGAAGAAATAACCATAAGTCATTTTTATGTATACTGAAATTTTTTTGTTGGACTGAACTATATATGAAGCTTAAGGCAGAAATATAAAACTTAAATAGAGAGATGAAGATTGAAAGACAAAAATTATGTCATCACAGAAGTCACTAAGCTCACAAAACAAAGCTATCATAAATTGGAATTCTGAAATCCAGGCCACTGAGAACTACAATGTCCTGATTATATATGGGGATTTTTGTGGATACGTATTTCCAATGTTGCCCATAGCAGAACAAATAATGAAAAGAAATATCCCACATAAAATGCACTTATATCTATAAAAGATGAGTTGCTCTTTCTATTGTTGAATATACATTATACATATATTATATACATTATATAAATATATATATATATTCCTACACACACACACACACACAGAACCAAGTTGAGAATGGCAGGCTGGTCATGAGAGCTTAAAGCTCAGGGCCTCAAATACAGATTCATCATTAGCATTGATAATAAAATCTTCTGTGCAAGAAACCTACTAAGGACAACAAATTATTCAGAAACTTCCCACAACATGAAAACTTTTGACACTAAAGGCTGGCTAAATTCCAAATATCAATGATCTAATCCACCCCCCACCCCCAAAGTAGAAAACAGCGCACACGAAGAAACAACTATTATAGTAGTGAAGACTCTAAACGACTGTTTCTCTGAGACCCCAGAAAAGGGAATTCATGGTGTTTGTTTTATGACACCACCACTCTCTGCCTTCCTGTCCACTCAATGAAACCTGTAGTCATCAGCCTGGATGCAAAGAGCACATTTGCGCTGGATCTTCAATGCTGACAACAATAGAACAAGATGGCGATGGCAAATTTTAACATGGAGTATTATCTTTTACTAAGTGGCAGTGAGTGGAGCTCACCCTTTTCTGAAAGGTCCTGATATGGGTTGAATTTACTTCTTGACCTGCCATCCCTATTTCAGTTAATGACAACTGCCCAAGTCAATTAAGCTGAAACCTGGGAATCTCCTAGACTCCTCCTCTATCCTCTTGCACTAAATTCTGCTAATTCTGTCTTCTTGGCGAGTCTGAGATAAAACCATACAACCAGAGAATTCCCTGGAATGGTCAGTCTCCTGCATTTGCATGATTTGCATGTATCAAACATGCTTCAAGATCCAGATTCTCTCAATTTCTTCTCTGACTCATTCAAACAAAGTTAATCACTCCTTCCTTCTACCTTTTGCCACTCTACACAGGAAATACCTGCACTGTTTTATTTATTACCTGTATTGTAACAATTTGTTTATATGCCTGTGACCCCAATCAGCTATGTGCTCCCTGAGGACAGGAATCTTACTCCTACTTCAATGCCAGATACATAGTAGGAACTCAATAAATCTTTGCTAAACGAGAGGGACTGAGAAGAGAAGAAGAACCATCACTGGAATCTAAAAGATGACAAGGAGTGATTTAATTTGATTGTGACAGTGCTAGTAAAACAGAAAAAGATCTCAAGCATTGTTCTTTGAAATGTTAGAGTAATATCTTAAGATACCAAAGACAACCAAGACATACACTCCAAGACTAGAGATGACAAGGGTTTAGGGATCGGGCTCATGGTTTGTGACAGTGGCTTATACACAGAGGGTCCGGCAGGAGTAGAGGAGCTAACATTGTGTTCAAGGATTTGTTTTCCGCTCTAGTAAACTATAGCAGCCTCCCCCGCTGTCGTGTTGGCAGGGCCATCACATGTTTGCTGCACCAATCGTGAACCCAGACAGTTACCAAAATGAGAGTGCCCAGACCTAAAGCCTAGGAGGCACACATGGATTCCTTGCTGCTATTTCCAGGCAAGAAAGGAAGAATAAAAAGATGCTGTCCATTCATCTGACCACTCGGTTTCCTAAGAAGCCAATCCTTCAATCAATTATTTTAATGATTTCTTTATTCTTCAGTAGATAGAAGAATGCCCTGATCTTTCTAGTGCTAGCCCTGGAGCACAAATCTACTGTTGGCATATTCACAGAATATTCCTCAAAAGCTGCCAACTTTGTTACACATTGTAAAATACATGATATTTTGGATTAAAAAAAAAAAACTCAGTGGAGAGAAGAATTGTTATATCATCTAAGTTTCTACCCAAAAGTGCTTGAGAAAAAAAAAAAAAAACTATGGATATGACTATTTCAATATAAGAAATAAGGGAATGAGCCCAATACTTTTATAGATAATAAAGATAGGCTAGGGTTCTCCAATGACTGGGAGCATGGAATATAATCAGTTTAATTTCAGTTGAATGTAACTTCAATTCTGTCCCACAATTCATGGACAGATAGAACAACTTGGGGCACTGGGGTAACATCGCGTATCACAGGGATCAGAAGTGGACAAACAGTCACTGAATTTCAAAATTAGAAAATATTAGGTATGATTTAATGCAACCCCTTCGTTTTGGGGGATGAGGACTCTGAAGCACAGAGAAGTGACATGGCTAGACCAAGGGTCCACGGTTAGTTAGTGGCCAAGCCCAGAATCAGAGCCAGACCCTGGATGCCTGGTCCAGGGCGCTTGCTCTGCAAGAACTCAGCCCTCAGGGGCCATCCTTGGCCAAAGCTGGTCCTCACTAGTGTCTCTTTGACCCAAGTGATATTATACCGACTATGAAGTAAACAGAATCAAAATCTCTTTTCAGTAATATCAGAAGCTGGGATGGTAAGTTCTTCTCTGGTCTTTATACTAAAGGGTACATTGCAGCATATGGATAGGAGATAGAAGGATTACAGTGACCCTCACCATTTATGAAATTAAGTAACTCTGCAACACCTGATGTAACAGTATTCGGTCAAAAAAGCCTATCAAATTCTATCTTCTGTGTTAATTAAAGCCTTTAGGATTGGAAAGTTACTTGGTATATTTCCATTGGTTTCCCACACTCTGGTATATGGATTAAAGCCAGTTCTTAGAGGCAGACTATTAGTGGACTTTTCCTAGAGGCAAGTAGAAAAAATTACAGCTAATTGTCCCTTTCTTCTCCGATGGATAAATTATCGGCTGCAAACTTACAGAACATGATTTTATTACTCTTCAGGGTGAAGCATACATGTATTGGTAGTTCTACTTTGGAGGCTGAGAACAACATTTTAAAAGATCTAAATTGAAATATCTAATTAAAACCTGTTTACCTTTGCGACCTGTAATAGGCTATTTCAATTTTGTTGGCTTTGTTTTTCATTTCTCTTAAATCATACAGGCAGTGGGTAAACGTTCCAAACAGAAGCTACCACCTAAGCATAAATAAAAATTCTAACTTTTCAATTTCATTCATAGCATCAGTAAGATATTTTTAATTGAAAATATTAATTAAATTTTTAACCTGAATATAAAAATGCTCAGATCTTAGGTTTCCTTAATATTCTATTCTGTGATCTAGCAAGAAAATTCGAGGTTAAGATATGAGTCTTGACATAAATAATTCTGATCAAGAAATTGTTTTACTCAGATCAATGGAAAGAGAGAGATGGCTTTCGGTATGGTGTATTAAATATTTTCCATTCTCTCTATTAATGTTTCTGTATGTTTTTGGCTCTATTGATTTAGAATAAGTGAATAAAGATTTTACAAAATTACCACATTACTTTGGACTTTTAGGGAAAATTTTCCCTCTAGTTTTGATCTAAAATCAGTTCCCCTGTAGTTAAAAAAACTATTTATTCCTGATGTCATGCCTTAGGTTTGAGACAACAACTAAACACGTAGTTTCACTCTGTTGACTACACAACATTTTGTAAATTAGCCATTCAAGCTCAGCATATAAGGAGGAGTTTTTAACCACATAATAAATAGAATTAACTGAATCACACAAATATCTTACACAGGCTCTAGAGAGACTGGGTCTGGATTCCAGTCTTGGATTTCTCCTTCCAATCTGTGTGACCTCAGGGAAACTACTGAAGGGGGCCTTAGTTTTCTCATCTCTGAGAGGAGAATGGTAACAGCACCTACACTTCATAGGGCTGTTGTGAGGATTAAGTGTGAAAATTGAGGTGAAGCACTCAGACTGTTGCTTGGATCATAGAAAAGACGATCTTAGATAACATTGGAGATAAAGTTTTTTAAAACCTTACTTCTACGTATTTGGAAGCAGTTGAAAACATATTTGAGCTTCACTTCTGTACTCATCTCTGTGGTTCCTTATGGCCCACAAGTTTGTCTCTCGCTCTTTGTCAGCACACCCCCAGTCCTGCATTCTCTGTGTTCTCCACAGAAGCATCATTTACAAGAATGATCATGTTCACATTTTCTTCAGTGAGAAAGGTCACTGCAAAACAGTATGGACCCAGGAGATCCCCAAGAGGTGGGTGCTAGTTCTGAACCACAATCTCCAGGTTGTTAGTTGAGGGAGCTGCCTCTTCTTATCATGGTTCCCATTACCACACACTCTACTTAGCTCTCTCTTCCAAGGAAACTTCCCATTCCCGAGTTGAGTTGGCCTCAGTAATAACCTCATTTCAGAGTGGCCTAGAGATATACTCAGATCTCTCTCAAGTTGTTACAGTTGTTCCAGAGCCTCATGTGTTTAGAATTCCCGCCACCACTCTTCTGGAAAACAGTCAACTCACAGAGAGTAAAGTCACACAAAACACGTGCACACGCGCTCACATATAGAGTGAACCACAGATGTCCCCTCCTGATCTCTCAGCTGCTCTCCACAATCATGGATGATTGGCCCCTCAGCTTCTGGATCTCCTCAGCCCCCTAGATCCACACACTTCAGGTCCATGCGGGTGACTTGGCCACGACCTGACATGCATCACCCTTGCCCTCCACTGTCCCTCCTTCACTCCAGCCTGGGCCTTTCCCTTCCAGAAACCGCTCCAATTGCAAGCTCTGAAACTCTACCACCCATTGCTGACGACAATCACTCACCCACTTTCTTAATCTCAATCCCTGCTCCATCTCCTGAAGACTCTGGGCCCCCGGAGTGGTAATCTTTCCCCAATCTGCCAGCTTCTTTCTGGCTTTGGTTTCTTCTCTGGTAGCTGCGAAAGCACACCCCATCCTGTAATCACTCTGCCACCACTTGAGGTGAAAGGCAAGGTTGATCTTGCTGCTGTCTTCCAGCAACTCAGCATAGCGTCTTAGCACAGTCTCACCATTTCTCCGCTCTGCACTTACTCGTAGTAATAGCCACACAGCCACGTAGATTGGGTCCACTCCTGCTCCAGCCTCAGGAGGGCACTCAATCATGCCCAGTGATTCTTAATGTCTCTTGGCTCAGCTTCTCTCCCCAAAGCCCTCTGCAGCTGATCATCATTTTTAATGCTCTCCTCAGACTCTTTTCTCAACATTGTGCCTTCTCCGTCTCAGCAGATGACCATACTGCCTACTTGACTGAAAAACGAGAGGTCATTTGCAAGGAGGCCCTTCAGTTTATTCTCCCAGAGCAGCATATACAGCCATCTCCAGCTGTGCCCACCCTCTTCTCATGCCTGCCCTTTTCAGGGGAATGGTGTCCCTCCTATGCAAGACAAGCCCCTCTGCTGTGTGCTGGGTTATCTCTGCATTCTCAGGGGCACCAAGCTGTCCCTTCCCAGCTGGATCTTTGATCTTTCTTCTGATTTCTTCTGGGTCTTTCCTCTCAGCATTTGCCCATGCCTAACTCGGCCATTAAAACAAATAAACAGGAACCTTCCTAAATTTCACAGCTCCCTCTAGATTCTGCCCTCATTTAACTGTGTCATTTGTCAGCCAAGATTTGTGAACTTATATTCTGAGCCCCCTTCTGCCTATCCCAGCCATTCTCAACCTACTGCAGTCTTGTGCGTATCCATCCAACCACCACATTGCCACAGCCAGTGAGTACACTTCGGTTTTATTTCACCTACTCTTGACATGGCATCTGGCTGTTGGCCACTTGCTCCCCCTCCCTGGAGTATCTTCTCCCTCACCTTGCCCGACCCCACTCTTTTCTTCACTAGTCATGCTCCTCTCTCTGCCTGCTCTTTGTGTCTCACTGTGTTCCTCAAACTGCTGCTCATCTTGCCTGAATCACTTTCCCTTGCAGACACTGGTTTTAACTACCAGATATAAATCTCCAGCTCAAATTTCCATCCTGAGCTCCAGACTCCTAATCCAGCTGCTTATGAGCCATCTCTGCTTAGATTCCCCAGAAATTCTGCAAAAAGAAAATGTTCAAAAGGAACCAACTGTCTTTCTCTCCCATCTACCAATCAGTCTCTGTGAATCACACCTGATGGCCCCTCTCCCTTACCCTCCCACCTCCACCCTACCTCCAGAGAACTGATTGCCATATCTTGTGATTAACCTCTTTTAATTCTAGCAGCTGCCCATCAGTCTTAATGCAGGCCTACTCACCTTCCTGGATTATTATAATATCTTTCTCACCTTCTCCAGCATAGTCTTCCCCCCACCTCCCCTTCAACCTCCCTGGCTATCAAGGCCCTTTCTTCCATATCAAGTTGAGCAATCACGCACAGCAGACTACTCTTCAGGGACTCCTTGAACTTTCCCAATTTGGTCCCATTCCCAAGCTCCCCCCACAGCACCCCTCTAGATGATCAGGCCTTATTTCTTCACTGCTACTCTCCAACAAGCATCTTTTTCTCTTGCCACACCAAATCACATATCATTCCTCACAAATATTACATGTTTTCATAAGATGACAAGTCCAGGCAGTTGCCTCTCTCTGGCCCCCCTCCCACTCTTCTTTTTTAGCTCAAGATTTCCTCCTTCCCATAGACTTTGCTGACCCTAAGTATAATTAACCTTGCTCCTTCTGCTCTCACATATATTTCTCTCCTGGCACTTTCCATGTTGTATTTTAATTGCTTATTTTCCTGACTGTCTCTCTCCAGCAGCTGGAGAGCAGGGAGCATCTTATATTCCAGGGCTCAACAAACCTTTTCTGTAAAGGGCCAGATAGTAAATATTTTAGACTAGGAGAACCTTATGGTCTCTCATGGTGAGGTTGCAACTATGCATTGACAACACATAAATGAATGGATATGGCTGTGTTCCAACAAAACTTTATTTATGGGTACTGAAATTTATATTTAATATAATTTTCATATGTCGCAAAATAATATTCTTCTTTTGATGTTTCTTCAACCACTTCAAAATGTAAAAACCGGGGCCGGCCCCGTGGCTTAGCGGTTAAGTGCGCATGCTCCGCTGCTGGTGGCCCGGGTTCGGATCCCGGGCGCGCACCGATGCACCACTTCTCGGGCCATGCTGAGGCCGCGTCCCACATACAGCAACTAGAAGGCTGTGCAACTATGACATACAACTATCTACTGGGGCTTTGGGGGAAAAAAATAAATAAATAAAAAATGTAAAAACTATTCTTAAATCATAAGGTTATAAAAATAGGTGGACCCTGGTACTACTTATATCTCTATCTTGCACTCCAGGCTTAGGACACAGTAAAGACTCAGCAAATGTTGGCTCAATAGATGACTAACACTTCTTTGGCTAAACTGCCCCCAAATGAGAGAGATAGCTAAGGAGTCATACTGTTTCCTATGGAGGAAACGGAAGTCAATAATAACAATATATTTGGTCTGCTGCTCTGCTAATTATGTTAATGTTTCTCTGAAACAACTTAAACTTTACAAGGTCAAATAAGAGGAAGGTGGTGGGTTGGGTTTGCTCCCCCCTTAGGAGGCCTAAAGAGTTAATTAGCTTTGAGAGACCATTTCAGGCACAGCACTGAAGGGCAAGTAGCAAAAACAAGTTCCTTTCTATTTTATTTCCTGGGGTTTTCAAGGCAGCAATATCACTGATAACCAACTATGATAATATCTTTAGAAAAATTGGTAAACATCACTATGATTAAGGCATAGAAAAGCCTATAATTTGTACCTCCAGAGTAAAGAGATAATAATGGTCTACTTCTCAAAGCATATAAAGGATAAAGATTGGTTTTTCCTCTAACAATTTTGAACTACAAAGGGCCACTCTACCTCTCCCTCCAAGAGGCCTGACCAGCATGTGCTCAGAAATCAGAAATGCGAAGGACCCAAGGCTGGGACTGGTGTTGGAGGAGAGGCTCCTGCTTGGGTTTCAGGCTGACTGCGTTGACTCTTTCTAAATGAAGTTGTGGCATTTCCTGAGGCATGAAGCAAGCTAAGATATCCTGAATTCAGGAAATAATAATCTGTGCTTGTAAAGGAATTCTACTCTATTTAAGAAATGATTCCAAACTAGGTAGCAGAGCGTGCAAATCTGGTAACAGTCATGGCTGCAGCGCTAACAGACCCCACCAGCGCGGCCAACCTCACAACCCAGTCCTCCACTTGGGAGGAAGTTGGAAGAGAAATCCACAGGGGCTCTGGGCGAGAGAAGAACGTTTCTGTCCTCCTTGCACTAGCGGCTGGGCGAAGGTCTCCTAAGTAGCTAAACTGTGATGCTGAAGGGATGCAGGTCCCCAAAAAATGAAGGGTCAGGAAATGAAAGCATTTCCTGGAGCAGAGGTGGCTGACAGTCTTATAGCAGAGAAAATTGTGATATGAAGATTCAAAACGGAAATACTGGGTGAATCAACATTCCCTTATTTTGCCAAACAGTGTTTAAGTTGAGCTTTTTTCACATGCCTATGATTCATGTAGGCTTATCCACATTAGCACTTCCTGTGAAACTCAGAATGAGACAAACAACAGCAACAACACCTCCTACAATCCGCCTTCCGCTGTAACCCAAAGCGCCAACCGCAGCACTCAAGTCAACTTCTGCATCCCTGCTCTGTGGCTGAATGCTGACCTATTGACGTTCACAGCACTGCCTCCTGAGTGATCCCAGTGGCTCAGATCCCAGACTTGGTGGCAGTGGTGGTGACTGGGGTGGGAGGGGATGGGTGTGAGGAAGGTTGGATGTGGGCTCCCAATGTTTTGTGATGAAAACAAATCTACTTTACATAGGTTTGAAGTCTTATGATCAAACTTGTTGACAATTTTGAATGCAGTGGGGCTGCTTGTGTGGCCCTAAGAAGAAGTACGTGGGGGGTGTTGGAGGGTGACAGCTATTGTCCCCACTTGCCATAGAGAAAGTATCTTCAATGTAGTGATGACCTATGATGGACCACACTGGATCCTGTCGTCCTGGCTCTCCTAGGGAGGGCTAGGAAGGAGCTTACTCTATCAGATCTCTGTAATTTCCTCTGTGCAGGACAGCGTCTACACAGGCCCTAAACAGTGTGGTGAACAGGACTGTTTTCTTGGTGATTTTACACTTTTTACTTGGAATTATTTGATAAATTCTATATTTATCGGTAAATATTTGGAGCCTAAAAAAAATGCTGCCTTTCTGCAATGACCCAAGGGCTGCACATTTCATAAATCTTGCCAAAGGTTGCTCTTCCAAGCACACTCACCTGTATGGTTGATGACCCTGTGTGGCAATGTAAGAACTGGAGGCTCTCCTGTGGGCTCCAGCAAACTCATTTTTTTTTCTGCTCTAAATGATGTCATGTTCCAACTTTCAATGCTAATTTCTTTCAAACTCTTTCAGTAAATATGTTTTTCACCTAAAATACTTTAAGAAATATTGTCAACTTCTGAATCATGCTGAGAAGTGCCAGAGAGCATGACAAATTTTAAACAGAAGATAGTCTAAAAGTCATTTATACTTTGCCTGGAATGCATTAAAAGTTTTTTTCCTTAATTGATTTACTTTCTTAATTATGCTTTGCTTATGCTAACTGGTTTATATTTGTTGAAAGCAAGCCACAGGAAGGAGGATGACCTAAAAGCACCATTTTAGGAGGCAACAAGCTTGCCATTAAACAGACGACTGGTCAACCTCAATGGAGAGAACTCTCATTCGTGGTAACCAAGAGTTTAATTATCATGAAATTCTTTGTCAAAATTCTTCACTTTTCCTCATATAATATCACAGAATTAGAAAATGTACGTTTTAAGTTTTGTGTCAATAACATGTTAAATCATGTGTTACTTTTAGCTGCTTTGCCTGGAAAAAAAACAACAAAGTGAAGCAATATCAAAAGCAGGAGAGGAATATTACTTTGGCTTTTAAAAATGTAAACATATGTCTAATATAATCAATCTTAGACCACAGGAATATGTTGTATTTCTTTATTGTTCTGAAGTTCTATAATGAAATGTGAATGTATTACCAACTGGTAACTCTACCTAGTTTTCTCGTGTATGCCCAAGAAGCTTTAGCTAGATATATTATCAACTATGAAAAACAGACTTTCCAAAGGGCTATAATAATAGCTATAAGAATTTACATGAGTTTTTAAAAAATTAATTATAAAAATATAGGAAAATAAAACTTTATGTTGGAGAGTATGAAATTTCCGCAGAAGGACATTTTTTCTGTATTGACTATAATTGGTACATTAAGGAGAAGATATTTTGATCTGATACTCATTCTAGTATATCTCAGGTTATTTCTTAAAATTCCCTAATCTGTGCAGCTTTCAAAAGCAAGACAGCATAAACAATCATATGATATTTTATTTCAATATTTCAAAAGAGCCCTGAGAGATTATCTTTGGTTCCTGGTGGGTACATCAGTGTGTGTGTGTGTGTGTGTGTGTGTGTGTGTGCATGTGAGTGTGTATCTCCTCCATTCTGCATGCCTGTGATTTAATTTGAGAAATAGAATAATACAAAGATCAAACAATAATAGAATCAGTACTTTAGCCATAGAGCCAAGTGACAGAGGGAGGTAATTTTTCTTACAGCAATTTCAGGGAGCACTTTCTACATGAAAAAAGAGACAGATTGAGAAGTGAAATCCCCTCAGGGTTAACAGTATAATAGATAGAAGAAACTGACTGTTTAAGAGATGAGCTCCCCAGCAACACGTGCTGGGGAATGCAGGGTTTTTGAGAGGCAGTGATCTCTGATCTCGATCACCCCTGCTGGATTTCATTTTCAGAAAGCATAAGTGGAGTGTCTGCAGCGCAGATCCAGTCTACGTCCCTGCACATCACATCCCCAGGATCCCCAAAGACGCAGGGAGGGACCAGCTGCACATTAGCATGGCCCTTATTGTCTTAGATAAAATTACCCCACAAACCTATACAGTTCTATAGAATGGATTTTAGGAAAAGCACTCTAATGGTATTAAATATAGTTCAAACTACCAATTACAATGTCAAAAAAGTGATACCCATGTTTGTCAAGGTGTGGAAAAACCAGAACTCCCGTATATTTGGGGGGAGTATAAAGTGGTAAAACCACTTTAGAGAGCAAAATGTAACATATGCTTATCACTTAACCCAGACTTCCACTTCTCAGAATCTTGCCTACAGAAATACTCACATAAGAGGACGTTCTTTGCAGCATTGTTGCCAAGGCAAAAATTGGTAACAACTTAAATATCCATCAGTAGAAGAAAGGTTAAGTAAATCATTGTCCGTCTGTTCTAATGGGAAAGATCTCTAGATCATACTGTTGAATGAAAAGACTATTTGTTCAACAACATGAAGAGTATGTTTCCGCTTATATGAAAAATAAAATACCTGAGTGTCTGTGTACCCATGTGAGTGTAAACCTAATGAAAAAGGCCTGGAGGATATACACCAAAATCTTGAGAGGGGACATTTCTGCAAATGGAGTGACATAACAGAAAGGACAGTGTGAGTGAAGTGGTCTTTTTTTTAACTTTATATATTCACAAAATGTGGATTATTTGAATATGTATATATTTATATTATGTGGACAATTAAGAAAATTTTTAAAAGAATAAAAGTAATCCAAGTTTTTAAATTTTGTAACAATAACCAGTTCCTTCCCTTATTATCTCAGGGAAGATCAAAACATTTTCCAGACATGGATGGCACTAATTGCCGGTGTTGATGAGATTAGGTATAAGCACTTCTCTCTATTTCAGTAATCCCACTAACATAATAGGGTTTTAGTTTTAGTCTATTGCTTCTACAAGAAACTGAACTCACTTCCTCAGGTTCAACTAGACACTAAAGTGCCTCAGTAACTGCCCTCACTTTTTAGATGCAAGTTAATCAAATGACTCCCTATCCTCACGGCCACCTATTAGTCCCTCAATCTTTTGGTCATTAATAAACGTATTCCTCTTGTGGCACAAGCTTCCTTTGAATCACATGACCAACAGAAGTGATAGTCTTCTATTTTTTCAGTGTGCAAAGTACGGAGTTAAAAACCAAATCCCGTGCCCAGGGCTTTCCGCCATGCATTTGAAAACTTCGATTTCAAGTTTGCTAACTTTCCTTTGTCCACTGTGCAACTCTTCTTAGAAGGAAGCCAACTCCAGCCTGCTTTGCTTATTACTTCTCCCTAAATTACTGCCCCTGGCCTATGCATCTCAGTGACTTAAATCTTTTATATTAGTTTTCCTGGTGCAAAATCATAGTCTGAATGCCATCTATTTAAATATTTACAAGAGCTCCCCAAATACAATGTAAAGTTATATCTCTTTGTACTTCCATGTCCCTAAGACATATCTCCCTTTTATGGCATTCTGTCTACCTCTTGACCACCACCCTTTCATCTTTAAGACACTTCCCTTAATCCTCTTGAACTCATTTTCACTTCATTCATCTCTCAAGGAACAGAGTTTCTTTATCATAGGAAATACAACCTGTTTATATAGAGGAGGTGAAACTTGTTAATCAAACCCTTACACATTTCATTCCAGCATCCAGAATCGGTGCTGTCCAATATGGTAGCCACTCGCCATAAGTAGCTATTTAAGTTAAATTTAAATTAAGTTAAATAAAATTAAATTTAAAATTCAGTTTCTCATTCTCACCAACCACATTTCAAGTGCTCCATAGTCAAATGTAGCTAATGTCTACGGTATTGGATAGCATAGCCATACAACATTTTCATCATTGCAGAAAGTTCTGTTAGACAGTGATGATCTAAGTATTTCAACTATAACAGTACCTCGACCCTGGGCAGAATTCAAAACTTTAATAGCAAGAAGAAATTGGATCTTGGAAAAGCAGAACATGTATTAATTAATAATGAATGAAAGCAACAAAGTCACTGTGTCTGGAAATAAGTAAACAAATTTCCAAAGAAAATAAATTTTCTGCAAATCTTTACATTTCTATTTAACAATCCAGTAGTAATCTCTTCCTAAGCGTTACATACACTGGCTGGATAACATTTTTTGATTCTGGAATAATTTTCTATGGATTTTCAGAATTTTTTTTTAAACAATATCTGTGAAGCTGCCAATCTGCTCCTTCTCATTTAGATATAAACAAGTTTGAAAAGCTTGGACAAACAAGAATGTGGGAATGTTTCCAACTACTTTAAAGTCCCCTGAATGGGAAGCTAATCTTATATCCCCCACAGGTGACAAGGGGGCTATCTTCCCACTTGCCAAGCATCTATTCGTCTGTCAGCCTGCTTGGCTATCACTTCCCCATGACATCTGCCTGAAACTGTCTCCTCCCTGCATACAACAGCCCAGCGCTACTCTCTCCCTACTTTGCGAACTACGATCTCCTGTGCATACTTCATAACTGTGCACATCCCACTGTGTTCTAGTTACCTACATGCACGTCTGTCCTCCCTGTGCAGCTCGGAGCTCCTTGGGGGCAGGAAAGCGACTGACTCATTTGTATTCCCAGCACCTAACACTGTGCCTGACACATAGAAAGTTCTCAAGAAATATGTATTGAACTGTGCTGAGCAAATAGGACTCAAAGTTGTAAGCCTGCTTTTCACCCTAACTCTGATTCTAAGTCTTGCAGTCAGGGGTATTAGAGGTATAATAAATGTAATCTACTTTGTTACTGTCTACATTTAATTAACAGACAGTTGAATTAATCTGAAGTGTTAGCAGGAGCTATTCCCAGCTCTGATCCAGTTGACTTTTGGTAGCCTAGGCGCATTTGCTTTCTTGTCTATAGCAGTTTCCCAATTTCTTAGGAAAAAACAAGGGGATTTCCTCTGGTCCCAAACAGACTCATTAATGAGATTGCCAAGTGAAATAAACAAAGTTGTTCAATCTGAGTTAATATTTTTCAAAATATACAAATAAATCATTGGATGATGAGATTTAGATTTGATGAGCCAAAAGACAATGAAAAGTATTGTCAATATTTAAAACAGATAAAAATTCAGTCTCCAAGAATCTCCAGGAAAATGTCAATTGTATTTTGTTCCTAGCAAACTTGACTTTATAAAATGGGCAAATACCCAAATTTCAACAAGTAAGCCCAAATACGTCATATATTCCTATATTGCCAAAAGATCAGTAGCTCATATGCATGTATTTTAAAACCAGAATTCTAACAATCTTGATTAAAAGACTGGCATTGGCACCAAAATTTAAGATATAATAACAGCATTAAATGCAAGCTGTGAAATTCAGGATAACGATTTCCTAGCCAGGAAATACACGTCTCTTTTTAGTGCTATAATGATATCAAAAAAGTCAGCTGGACTTTTTCTCCCTCCAGGATGGATTGGGAGCCTAATGGTTCTTTTTTGTTTTTCATCTCCCCTTTTAAGATCAATGGAATACCACACTTTATAACATTTATTTTGAAAGACAGAATAAACACGATCTCCGAATTTGTTGAGGGATTTGTGGAGTAATTTTGTCATTCTCTATTTAGCCAATACCCACGAGATTATATATAAACTTGGAATTTCCAAATGCTTACATGTGCATTATCACGTTTAATGCAAACTGTTCATATAAATGATTAGCTCAATTATTCAGGCGACATCTGCTCAGTTTACATACTATTCAAGACATTTCTCTCCATTCTTTTTTCCTTTCTGGCCTGAAATTTGATCATTTTCTTTCCTATTAGTCTTGTACTAGCGACAAAGGAGGAAAGAAGAAAAGGAGGGAAAATTCAGGCTGATCATATTTTAAAAATTTATAGAGTTCTTTTAGAAAACATGTGGCTAAGAATATTAAAACTGCTAGTTAAATTAAGGCTCTAGTGGGTAGCGGCATTAATTTAAGTGATTTAAACTATTTCAAAGTTTGTGACTTATTCAAATATCCTTAATCTACAACTTCCAATTAATAACATAATTGTTTTACAATCATTACTTCTTTTATTTAGGCCTGTGTGCTAGGGAGTATTATTCCCATTTTTATAGGTGAGAAAACAGGAATACGGAGAGATGAAGTTGATCTGTCCAGGCAGAGGCCAAGATCAGAAACCAAGTCATTTGATGCCAAGTTGGGCATCCATATCCTGAAATCAGTGGCTCCCAAGCTTTAGCGAGAATCAGAACCTCGGCGGGCTCGTGAAACACAAATGGCTGGGGGCCCCACCAATGAAGTTTCTGATTTGGCCGGTCTGAGGTGGGGCCTCAGAATGTGCATTTCTCAAAAGGGTGGTGCTGCCAGTGGTCTGAGGACCACGGTTTGAGAACCGCTGCTTTAAACCACAGCTGCCTCCCTTAGCTCTTTTTACATCCCACTAAACCGTTAACCACACTAGAGCAGGGAAAGTCTCCTAACTCCGTGTTGCCTCTCTCCAGCCCTACCCGCCACTGCCAACTGGCCATCTCATGGTGCCTACAGCACCTCACACACACCGAATAAATGGTGCATGAATCGACTTCCTTTTTCTCGTGGTTATTAGGGAAACAATGGATCAGTGAAGTGAAATGCATTAAGTAATCTTTTTTATAGGGTCTCTTTAAGCTAAAATGTTTGATCCTTTTTCTCTTCTAAGCCACTGAAGTTATTAAGCGAAACAGAGAGGCAAAGGACAGCAAGGAAAACTGTCCCCAAGCCCCTACCCTTCCCAGGAGCTCTTTATGCCCTCAGGGAATCTGAGTCACCCTGCCATGACTTAAGACCTCCAGGTGAGGGTCCCTTCCCCAAATGCACAGTATTGCCATTGGCATTAGTCAGTGCTTTCCCAGCTTTGTGAAGAGGGACTAATTTGCTCTTATTCCTTAGAAATAAATGACTGTCCTTATATCACCGGCCCCAAATAATTTCTTCAACTCCTCCTTCTTTTTCGTTGCAAAATATGTCACTTTAAATGAGCATTATCCCGTTAATTTTTTCAGACTATTTGGGAATATCGATACTACGCTCTTTGAGAAAAGTGGACAGACTGTGATGCCCCAGATAGTTAATTAACTGGAGAACCAAGATCACGCAAACCATGGCATACTCTATTAGATGCGACTGGCGAAAATATAACCGCTGTAAGAAATGGATTACTGACATTTTGTTAATGTTGAACGTCACGGTCTTACCTATGCACACTAGATCCATAAAACCATACATTCCATAGCAGATTTGAAAAAGGATGTCCTTCCTCTGCCACACTGCATAGGGGCTGAAGGCAGACCAGAGGAGCCAGGTCACACTTGCTATTAAGAACAGGGATCCTAGGATTACAGCAATCATCTGAACTTTCTCAACCAGTGTAATAGAAATGCTTTGCCACTAAAAGAAAAACAGAGGCATGTAAGAAAAAGGTGCTCTGTATAATTGAAAAAAAAAAACAAAACATTTTCAGCCCCATGTTTCTCTTCAAAATGTTAAACCCTTTTCAATCTGATCAGCCCCCAAATGAATTTTTCCATTTCATTCAGGCTATAAAAAATAGACAAGCAGATAAAGATTAATGAATGGCCTTAACTTCATTATTTTCAGTAATTCACCATTCTGCAAGTTTAATCTAGTTTTATTCCAGATAACAGTCCTGAGAGTGAATGGCTGAGGAATATTTAGCACCTGGGAATCACATTATTATCTTTCACACATGCATGAAATTAAATACACTCTGATGATACACGGTGAGGACTCCTCTATGTGGAAATTTATTTTGCTCTTAACACATTTGGCTATTGCAAAAAGGGGAATTGTTTCCTGTTTTTGTGGAAAAATGTAAAAAAGAAATAAGTGACATAAGAACATCAGTGGACAAGTCGTTTAACCTAACACGCTAGAATAATTATAAGGGAACTATAAAATGGTACATTATCTGTTATTGGTACATGTCATATACTCAGACATTATTGACTTTTAATTATCAGTGGGTAATCCACAGAGCCATTTTTGTCAAGATTTGGAATTTGTACACAAATGGAGTATCTTTGAACCTCACAAACTGTGTAAGCATATACTATTTAAGGGGGAGAGTAGTTTGGTGTCCTAATTATCAATATTTGAGAGGATTTACAGTACAAATGATCGAAAATCTTTCAAGGGTGTTATCAACTTGAGAGAATTAATTAGTCATGTTCTCACTTTTGCATAATTGAGACAAACAAAACTAGAATTGCTATTATGGTTTGCCAGCAAACAATGAAACTCAAAACAACCTGCACAGTCTCATTCTGTATGAAGGAGCTCTTGCTGCTGCAACCTACGGCTTGCCAGCAGACTTCCTAAACAGTTTAAATAACCTTTAAAAACAAATGAGCTTGAACAATCAGCATCCATTGGGTGACTCTGATATTTCCTTAAACTCTTACTTACACTAAGCCTGAACACGTGCATTCCCAGAGGGCGAATCTATTACAACCCATAACTTCCCTCTCTCCCTCATTGTCTGTTGTTCTTGTTTAGTTTTGATGCTCATTAAAATTTGCATTAAATAGAACAATATGGTAAGCAACATAAAAAACTACTACCAAGTGATATCCATCCTAGATGGGTGCTATCATGTCTATATGCATTATGTTACCCTTTATTAATTTATTACTCACATCAGATAGATGAAAACGAAGCATACTTTTAAATCCATGAGGCCAAGGTGTCCAGCTTGTGTGTGTGTGTGTTTGATTTTCACATGGTGGGCCACATGTTTCAAAATACATACGCCTGAATCACAGGAGTCTTGCGTAATCAAAGGTTAGGGCGGAGGATTCACCAAGAATGATGTTAACTGGTATCTATTTTCCTTTTGTCAGTAATCCTTTACATTCCAGATTCATTATATAATTTTAGTGGAGTTAAATTTGTACACCTCACTATTGTATAACTAATTACATTTATCTTCGATTAGGCCTACTAGTTAATTGATCCAAGACAGCCTGAATGCCAATTCAGTAACAATATGGTGGCCACAGGCACAAGGTGGTAGGCCCTTCTAAACACTTGGATTTGGGTGAACTGGTGGGGATAGTTTTACATGGCTGTGGTGTCTCCTAGACACAGGAAATTGTGGTGGTTCTCTTCTCAGAGTCAACATGACTTCAAGGGCTGGGAGGCCATGCTCAGATGGCAGGCTTCTAACACATGAGGCTTAGCTGTTCCTTGGCAGGGAAAGTAAGTGAGTGAAGAGATAGACTTACTAGGAACAGGAAACACTGACGCTTCACACTTGTTTGGTGACACCAAATTTAAAATGTTTTAAAATTCAAATACCTTGCAGTTTGAAATTTAATGTGTTTAAAATTATGTCAGGAAGCTAGGAAAAAAAGAACTCTTGATTACAGTACACTGGGAAGCTTAATTATTTACAATTATCATAGACATTATTTTTCCTTGTGGATATGAGAAGTAATTTGAGATTTCTGAAGCTTATTTTTAAAGAAGGATAAAGTATTCAAACTTTATAATGAAATTTTTGGTTTTATGTCACTCTGCTAATAATGCAAATGTGTCTAAAAGTGCATAGATGTTCTTCATATTCTGATGAACCTTAAAATTAGCACCATTTCACTGAATAGCTAATGAGGACAAACCATTGTTGAAACCAAAATTATTAAACCAATTTTGAACACAGAGATTTTTCCTTTTGACCACTGACACCATCTTGGTAATTTCTTTGCCCATTATACACTGCTCTTTCTTATTTTTATCATTATGTGCAAAAAGTAGGATTGCTCACATTCTTTCCCTAGGAAAAATAATGCTGCTTCCCGTAGCCAGGAAACACCCACCTAGCGTCCTTGCCCTGGAAGGCGTACATTATCTAACGGGCTCAGCCTCAAGGAGTTGTGTTAATGGACCATTAGCTTAGACAATAAAAATAGAAGATGAGTCTCTCCGGGCTTCTCTCTCTACCCCAATGGTATCCAAGGCCTGGATTTCAGTTTGTAAGATATTTCTAAATCTGGAACAAAATTTGTCAACTGCTGAACACACTTTTTTCCTCTAAAACTTGATATGTATGTATACATATTTTTTTTCATTTACATTTCTTCCCAAGCTTGGAAAGGGAAGTAATATAACAATAACCAGATTCACTCTAAATAATTGCTATTTTTTATTTCTTTCCATAATATTTGAGTATGTGTGACTCTTTTATATTCCTAAAAAGATGCTCACTTCCACACAAACTACTGGATGTATTGTTTCTAGTAAAAGTGGGACCAACTGGCTCCTCTTTTGGAAGTTCATCCTCATTCAGTGCACTAGAAGTAGTAATTTAAAATCATAGCCTATATTTATATAGGGCCAATGGTGCCAGGCACTTTTCTAAGAGGTTATATGTATTAACTCATTTAATTCCCACAACTCTATGAGAGAGGTATTATTATTATCCCCATTTTACAGATAAGTAAACTGAGGCAGAGAGAGGTTAAACAATTTGCCCAAGGTTACACACCCAGTAAGGACTATAGCTGAGATATAAACCCAGCAGTCTGGCTCCTAAGTTCATGCTCTTAACCCTTATACTATACGGTATAATAATTCTACTGAGCTCTGATAACAATTAATTGCATATACTCAGTCTCTGCAATGCCACAGCAAGTATCCTGATAAAAGCTTCGAATCTGTCTTCTCTGGTCTACTGAAATAGGTTTCCAGCTGGACTTCTAGTCATGAGTCATGCCCTGATCCTCTATGTAACTCCCAAGTCTACACAGGTCCTAATGAAAGGAGAAGTGCCCCCACGAAGTAGGGCTCAATGTTGGCTCAACACATATTGCCAATGCCTGGCACATAATTGTTGCAGGAAGGATGAAAGAAAGGGATGGAGGAATATTACAAGGAAGAGAAGGAAGGGGGAGGGAAGGAAGGAAGGAGGAGAGGAAAGAAGGGAGGAAGGGAAGAAGGAAGGAAGGGAGAGAGGGAGGAAGAGAGGAACGAAGAAAGGAAGGGAGTAAGAAAGAGAGAGAGAGAAAGAGAGAAAGGAGGGGGAAGGAGGGAGAGAGGTGTATGCTCCTCAGTTCCGTTTCACCTTACTTCTTTGTATTGTCCCAAATGCCTTGTACTTTTTACTTTGGTCCCTCTCTGCCTTTGAGCACATTCCTTCCTCAGCATGCAACGCCCTTCTCCCTTTTTCTCACATGATGAAATCTCTCCTCATCCATAACTGGCTCTAATGCCAACTCTTCTAAAAAGCTGTCCCCTCATGCCCCTCCTCTTTAAGCAGAATCCCTCTTTCTGGATCCCGCAATCCACTGTTTATAATCCTGTTTAGTGTGGATTTCCACCTCACTTGGATCCCAGATCATTGTTTATCATGACACCTGTTGTCCACAGACCACAGATGTCATGAAGGCAGAAGCTGAGTCTCACCCTCCCTCGTATTCCCCAAACAGCTGAACACACCCAGTAAATGCTTGAATACATGGTCTCCTGACTTCAGTTTCCATCATCTACCCGACTGCCAGATTCACATCCTCACCATCCATTCTATCACTGCCTACAGGATAAAGTTCCAGCTCTGGCCAAACCACCAACACGCAGAAGTGAGAATTGAAACTCAGATCTGTTTCCAAAACCTGAGTTCTTTCTAAATTGCCCTTCCTCTGCCTACTATCTGCCTGCTCTCGCTCCTACTATCTGCCTGCTCTCGCTCCTTCTCTCTGCCCACCTAAACTGACACATCCTAACAACCAAACACAAAGACAAAATGGGCATAATTATACCTTTCTAAAGGAGGTTGTAGGGACGGAGAAGAGTCAACATAGGCAAAAAGCAGTGAGCACAGCAGACTGCCAACTAAATCTGACCTACAGCTTTCTAAATGGCATTCTCAAATACTTCTTGAGTCTGCAAGCTACAGTTTGTTAAATGAATATTAACATGAAGAAGATAATCTCAAGGAGTTATATCTCTTTAATTTTAATGAAATTTGGAAGGAATTAAACTCACATAGGAAATTATTTAATATTCTCTTTATAAACAGCTGTTCAGAGATGCACCAAGTAAGGTCCACCAGTCCTAAAAAGACACAAACAACGTACCCAAACAATGGCCCCAAATTGGGTGTCATCATGTCTGAGTGTCCATGTAAGTGTGGCACTCTTCATAGGAAATTAAGTACCCCAATAATTACCACACACTGCCCTGAAACCATGACAAAAATTGTTGCCGTTATCAATGAAATCTGATGAATTAACACAGGTTTATAATTGCCTTCAGAGAAGAAAGGATGGAAGAAAAAGTCAGGTATTTTCTTTAAAGAAATGATAGGAGCCCAAGCCAAAGTAAGACTGAGGCTTTCCGGCTTGTATAAATAAATAAAGCCACTAAGATAAGAACTGGAGAAAGGTACACACTCCATCACACCTCCATGAAGCTAGTTAGAAAGACGTACCTGTCATTCTGTTGTCTGAAAGAGTTAATGCAGCTTCTCAATTTAGAACCCAATTTCCTCCCTGAAAATAACACGTGCTTGGAGGGAATGAGACTGAATTCAGAGAAAGTAGATTCATTTAGTGTGCACTCAATCATTCAGTCTAAATACTGTTTCATCTTGGTTTTTACAAGGCAAACCAGATACAAATCATGAGCTAACAGATTTGTAGTACAATGATTTATAGCATGCAGGATGACAGGTGGGATTACTTACCAGTGTCACAGGAGAGAACACCTGCTCTTAAGAAGTGTCCTCTTCAGAAAAATGAATTTAGCTAAAACCTATTTTCAATCATCTTTAGATGGTGTTTAAATTAAACCACTAAAGTTGGGATTGGAAATGCTGGCAGAAAACGTCTCGATGTGTAATCAATTTGACATGTAGATGCAACATTCAGTTAATTGTATGCCCATTCTTTGAAGAGTTGTATTTATAGGCTGCATGTCAAAAGTGATTTCATGATTTGGTGCGGGTCTTCTCTGCTAGAAAAGCATCTTCATAAACTTATCAGGGCAGAGATAAAAGTCAGACAAAAGGAATTTGCTTTGCCTAAGAAAGACAAAATCTAAGCAACCTAGAGAAAATAATTAGGAAAAGCATGGAACTGCTTCTTGAAAAAGTAATGGAAATTAACAAAACTCTAGCAAGACTAACAAAGAAATGAAAGAAGGGATAGAAAATGACTGATCCTACAGATGAAAAGAGCAATAAAGGAATAGTATAAACAACCTTATGCCAATTAATTCAATTGCATATATAAAATAGACATATTCTTTGAAAAACATGTTATCAAAACTGACTCAAGGAGAAATAGAATATATGATTAACCCTATATGAAATAATTGAATTTTTAATCAAAAACCTTCCATAAACAAATGAATGAACACCTCTAGGACCAGAGAATTGGTTTAAGTGGAGAATTTTATCAAACATTTAGAAAAAATATCAACATTATACATACTCTTTCAGAAAATAGAGGACAGACTATTTCCCAACTTATTTTATGAGGTCAGAAAAACCTTGATATCAAAATCTGACAAAAACATTGCAAGAAAATTCTAGACCAACATTCCTTATGAGCATAGATGAAAAAAAATTCTCTACAAAATATTAGCAAATCAAATCCAGCAATATATAAAAAGAAGAATGCAGCATGATTGAGTGGGGGTTATCCCAGAAATGCAAGGTTGACATAATATTCAAATATCAATCAATGTAATTGACCATATTAATAAACTAAAAAAGAGGGCCAGCCCGGTGGCTTAGAGGTTAAGGGCGCGCGCTCCGCTACTGGCGGCCCGGGTTCGGATCCTGGGCGTGCACCAATGCACCGCTTCTCCGGTCCTGCTGAGGTGGCGTCCCACATACAGCAACTAGAAGGATGTACAACTATGACATACAGCTATCTACTGGGGCTTTGGGGAAGAAAAAAAGAAAAGGAGGAGGATTGGCAATAGATGTTAGCTCAGAGCCGGTCTTCCTCAGCAAAAAGAGGAGGATTAGCAGGGATGTTAGCTCAGGGCTGATCTTCCTCACAATAAATAAATAAATAAATAAATAAATAAACAAACTAAAAAAGAAAAAGAAAAAGATCCTCACCATAGATCTGGTAAAATTATATGACAAATACCCATTCATGATGAAAACTAGAAACAGAAAAAAAAACTTAACCTGACAAGGGCAACTACAAAACACTTAAAGACAGGATTATACTTAATGGAGGAAAAAAAGTAAATAAATAAAAAATGCTTTCCCCCCTAAGATCAGGAACTAGGCAAAAATATCCACCCTTATTACTTTTATTCAATAGTGAACTGGATGTCCTAGTCAAGGGAATATGGAAAGAAAAAAAAAGAAGAATGATATAAAGATTGTAACAAAGAAGCATAAAATTGTCTCTACTTGTAGATGACATGATTATCTACATAGAAAATCCTAGGGAATCGACAAGAAAACCTAATAGAATTAGAAAGTTAATTTAGCAAGCCTCAAAATACAAGGTCAATAAACAAAGATCAATTGTATTTAAATACCAGCAGCAAAAAGTTGGAAAATAAAATTACAAAAACAATACGAGATAAAAAACACCATAAATCATAAATTACTTAGGACTAAAATTTTTAAAAGATAATCTACAAATCATTGCCAAAAGAAATTAAAGAAGACCTAAATAAATGGCAGTTATGGATTAGAAGACTCTCTATTGTTCAGATAATCATTCTCTCTAAATTTAGCTTTTAAAGTTAAAATTGAAGAAAAATTGTCACAGGAAAACAAAAGTTTCTTGATATTGTTTACATTTTCTAAAAAGAGGCCAATCATTCAGAATGATAATCAATCAGTTGATGTTATTCATCTAATTTTAACTCACAGTGATTAAAAAAAAAAATCTCCAAATCATTAGTTGCAATTTCCACAAGAATTCAGCACAGAAAACCCTCTGAACACACTTTCTTGTAGGGAACAATCTTTACTACCATTCTTTTGGCTGGCGGTAACACATATCATCCAAGGAACAGTGTCTTGGCCACAGATCATCACTTTGTTTAATTGAAATTCCTGGAACTAGATCATGTGACTAACAGAAAAGCAGAGAGGTGAATGGGCAGGTCCCCATGTGTACTAGGGAATGCTGTGAGGGTTTCATGTTATTGTACAGAACTCAGAACATCAATAAAATTTTTTCTTCCAGAAACCTGGAAATCCCAAGAAGTTTGACAAGCCATGTTCCAGGACTACGGAGATGTGCTCAGTATGGTTTGCAGCTCAGGGAGAAGAAACCAAGCACCTCAAGGTGAGGGTCACCTTCGGGGCTCCTGGGATGAGTGTCCAGGACTGTGTGCCTGGGTCCTAGGAGTACGAAGTAGGAGAGAAATTTTCTTCCCTCAGAAAGGAAGCTTCTGGGAGGGGATGACCACTTAGAAGACCTCACTCTGGTGGGAAGATTCTTCCCAGCTTTTCTCATGACAATTGGGCTCAACTGAGCTGGAGACATGAACAGGCAAGGGTGCTTTGACTTCAGGGCCAGGAGAATAAAGGCCTGTATGAATTGAGACAAAGGTGAAACTGGCTCAAAGCCACACACGGAGCAGCAAAGGGACCACGGATCCAGGGCTAGGCCAGAGTGACCAGAGAGTCTGCAAAGTTTGAAAATTCAATTCTGAGGGGGGAGGAAATTAATGCAAAGTGAAGGTTTGGTTACTGAGTGAGAAGCAAAACTAGCAGAGCCCAGAGACATGGAATGGGGAGGGATGCTAAACAGGAGAGGTATCTGTGAACGGCCAGGGACCAGGACACTAATTACAAGAGTGAGATGGCCTTCCAAAGAAACGTTTGTCCAGAAAAACCCTTCTAACAGAAGCTGTCCTTTATCCAGATGCCAAGTCTTTGGAAACAGGAGACTGAAGACTATCCTATCTGGCTATCTTCAGGACACAGGACAATGGAAGATCAAAGGAGTAAAAAGTGTGAAAAGCTTTCTTATAAAGGACAAGTATCCTTAATTGGCAGGTTTCATCTCACTGAGAAAAATCTCTCAAATGACTGAGTATTAACAGGGGCAACAACTTTTTGAACGAATAAGCATTAATTTAGCAACTACAGAGCACAGAGTCCACATAAAGAATACCAAAGAGCATGGATCTCACTTGAGAAAAAGCGTATTGATTCCTCCATTTTTTTCTCCTAATTCCAAAACTATCCATGTTTCATTTCTCAATGTTATTTCTTGTTCAATTGTTTTGATTGTTATAGATTTTCATACTTGTCAAAAGTTTGTTAGTCCGGATTTAACAGTCCAAGAGTTAAAATAAAAATACACTGCAACTCTTCAGTGTTCAAGAGCTTATACTGCCTTTTCTCTCTGTGTTAATCCTGTTTTTTAACAAAAGCAGGTGCGATCCATTATTTCAAATCAGGGAAATTGCTCCAAGTGCCAAATGTCTAATACAGTTAGTCTCAGTAACTAGACTTTGCCCCATATGAATTAAAAGTGTGTGTCTGCATATAATGCATTTTTGGTTCACTACTCCTCTCAATATTTGGTATTAATTATGTTTAAACACAGCCTCCCTAGGGTATCTATATCTAAGTAATTAGTAGGTGGTCATAACTGTATTTACTTGATCTCTCCACAAGGGGTTGAAAGCTATCTTTGCTAAAGGAGCTTATTAAAACTCTCAATGGGCTGTTGCTGTTTTCAACCTTGCTTTTGGAGCAGAATTTTCATAGAAAGCAACTACCTTCCCATTTGAAATACTTGAGTTCATGTAGACCAAACACTGCATACTCTCCTGGTGGTCAGAACAGTGCCCTTGGTAATTAGGGACCATAGCATGAGGCAGATCAACTCTTCCACGGAATTTATGCAGTCTTTGCAAAGTGGCTTTCTCTTGGCTATGGGGAGGCAGAACAATGTGCTAGCACAAAGAGAGCTGTGAACTGGCTCTACTACCAAGCGAACTGTTCTCATAAGGACCTCAATGTTCTTCTCTATAAAGTGACATTTGACATGGTTATCTCAGAATAATTGGGTACTGATACCTCTATGCCTGTTCTCCTTCCTTAATTGAGTTCTAGGGACTGAATCAGTGGCTATAAAACCATGAAGTGGCAGAGTCAGTAACAGGGAGGACACAGTCCCTCACACTGAGCATTGAGGCACAGTGTCTACTACACGGAACTGGCCTTTGCTTCATTCTTGGTTAAGGAGGTCTCACAGTAGAATGCCAGCCATGTAAAGATGCACACGAAATTCCACCCCCTTTAAATTTTTGACATGTATAAATGTATTCATTCAACATATACTTATTGGACGCCTGGTAGGTGCCATAGAAATCACTAGACTAAGGAAAAATCTTATTCTCATCGGATCACCACCCAAGCAGAAAAAGAAACACAAAAGGCTTCCAGGACAAGGTGACATGTGCATTGAGTTTGAATGAACAGGAAGGAAGAGTTGGCTTAGTGGGGAGAGAGTCTACCGAAGACTTGGGGAGAGATGGGAAGGACAGACAGGAAGAACCACGTGCAAAGGAGCTGGTATGTTTAGGAAATAGTGAGATTTTATTGTCACTGGAGAGTAGAAGTCATGCTGGCAAGTGGGGGGAGCCAGCTCATGAGGGGTTTCCAGGATTGGCTATGGAGTTGAAACTTTATTTGATAAGGCAATGGCTATTAGATAATCCCAAGAAAGAACCAGATCTGAATGTAACAGGATGCCTCAGAGAGGTTTACCTGCCTAGTCCTATTCTCCCTTCCAGTGTTCTCCAAAGATGGACACAATACATCCCATCCGACATGCTCTTTTGCCACGTGACCTGGCCAATCCCCATCAAAAAGGAGCATCAATTTCTCCACTCTCTTGAGTAAGGGATGGTTTGACCAATAGGAGATGGCAGAAGTGACCCTATATCAATTCCAAGCACAGACTTAACTGTCCTGGCAGTTTTTTCTTCCTCCCTCTCGAAAGCCATGCCATCTAAGAAGTGTGACTGCCTCGAGACCACCATGCCGTGAGAATCTCAAGCCATAAGGAGAAGCCGTGGGAGATGAGACACCATGTGGAGAGGGAGATCAAAGAGCACTGAGGCACTAGGCATGTGAATGAAGAAGATATCTTGGAAGTGGATCCTCCAGCCCCAGAGACCCCAGCAGACTCCACAGTCGTCACAGACAAATCATCCCGCTGAACTCTTTCCAAGCACAAAATAATAATGGTTGTTTTAAACCACTAAGTAGCGGGATGGTTTTTTCAGCAGGCAAGAGGAACTCCCCCATTTGCAGATCATTCTTTGCATCATGGTAACTGTAGGAGCAAGAGGCTGAGAGTCAGAAAACCATGCTCTTGGTGTATCACCAACTGTCACCACTCAGTTGGGTTCCCCAACTTCTCAACCGTTCTCATTTTTAAAATGAAGATTTCAATTAACTCACCTTTAAGGCCCCTTTCTGCTCTGCAATTCCTTTGAATACTCACTTCTTTTTATTATGTAACCTTCCCTTTCCTTCTCACCTTTCCTCTTACCCCCTCCATCTCCTTCTCTCCGTATCCAAGAATTCCATAACAAAATGTCCTTAAAAGCACAAGGGATATTTTGGGCGTGATGGAAATGTTTTAAAAATGGAATGTGGTGATGGTTGCACTAGTCTATAAATTTACTAAAAATCATTGAATTGTACACAAAAATGGATGAATTTTATGGTATGTAAATTATGCCTCAATAAAACTATTTTTTAAAGCCCTCAAAAAAAAATCCTTAAAATAGCAAAATGAATGAAATCTTTTCAGCAATTACCTGCTCAGTTTGTGTGTTATCCTCTATCATAAAATACTTCAAATGTACTTAATTTTTTAAATTAAATATAATTCCTAGCGCAACCCAACAGAGAGGGAACTCCTAAGAAGGCCATTTTCGTTAACTCTGCTCAGGCTTTCTCTTCCTAGAAAGGTGCACACCGGATATAGAATTTGGACTCTGGGCGCAGACTGGAATCCAGGGTCTGACATATCCACCTCTTTGCTATATGACTTTGGACAAGAAGGGCCTTATTCTTCTCATATTTAAAATGAGATAACAGTAATGTGCTGAGGATTAAATGAGAATACACATACACACACACACTCTCATACACACACACACACACACACACACACATAGCCGGAGCTCATTTGTAATTTATGACTATTATTCCAAAGGCAAAAGAGCACTAATTGAGAACGTCTCTGAGAGAGGGAAATCCCTGAGCCCTCCACCTCTAGATGCTTCTAGATGCAGCCTGATGGAAGACTGATCACCAGTGTGTCTGGGCTCGGCTGCCCCGCCCAGCTCCCAGTTATACCTCAAACGGCGTCCCATTTCCTGACTGCCTGCTATGGTAAGCATATCACTTCACTTGACTGCAAAGAAATCCTTTCCACTGACATAAGAAATTGTAAATCTCTTAAGAAAGATTTGGCAAGTCATGAATCCCTGTAAGTGGGGGGAAGGGGTGGGAGGGACAGCTATGATATCTTCTTATATTTTTTCTTTACTTGGAGCAATATTTAAACAAAGCAAACAAGCAAATGCCTTCCCTCTAGTTTCTGGAATTCCTTACTGTCCTGTAGTTTTCCTATCAATAAGGGTTTTATAGGAATAATAAAGAACAGGTTTTTCCTCACTAAAGAGATCTTCCCTTTACTTAAACTTTAGGTCATTTGTTCACATTTTAATTGAGAACCCACCATTTGCCAGGCCAGGGAGAAGTGCAGGATGGGACACTGCCATGAGATACACCCACCCTTGCTCTGAACACCTGACTGTCCAGTGAGGAAGACAAACTCACGGCCAGTCACTGCAGGGGACTACCCAGCAATTGCACCTGTGCACACAGCACTATCAAAGTGCAGAATTGAGATACGCTTCATAATCGGGAGCCAAAGAAAGCATAAGGGAGGAGGTAACAAGTGCTCTGGGGTTTTGAAGTATCAGTAGAAGTTCATTAGGCAGAAAAGAATGTGCCAGACAGAAGACCAAACACCTCTCACTCTTTGGCTGTAGGTTTTGCTTTAATTTCACTTTATCTTTCACTCACCTTTCCTAACAGTTTTGAGTTCTCCTTCCACACCTCGCTTTGCAAGTCAACAGCAGTCAGATAGTGACTTGCTTAGCCCATTAATGTGAATAATCCAGTAAATATCCAGTTTCCACCTTCCAATAGCCCATAATCTACTTGAGTGATTAGACCAGTGTCTGGGAAACAGAGGGAGAGCAACCAACACAGCATGTAATTAGGCTGTAAGCTGTGCAGAAGAGATGATGAGTATCATAATGGGAGTTTGGTGGGTAGACATCAACGTAAGCTAAAGCAATCCAGAATGGCTTCCTGAAGGAGACAGGCCTGCTTGTGAATGGCAGGGAGAATTTGGAGATGTAAAAGTCTGAGATAAGACCTTCCAGGCAGGAGCAACCTAAGCAAGGCTCCAAGGAGGTGGAATGAGCAAGGAACATTTCTGTGGTGCCCAGTTTAAAATTAGGCTGAGTCTGCAGGACCCCAGAGAGACCATCTGAGAAGTAAAAAGTGTGGTCAAAGATCTGATAGATTTGGCTACATAACATCCAACAATATGATTAATTTTCTCTCTATAAGTCCCATTGTATATATTTATCTGTTTACACATCTGCTTCCTGGACCGACCTCACTGTGAGCTCCTTGCAGGCAGGGACTGTACCTTACTGAAGTCTGAGTCTTTGTTCCGTGGCACGGTGTCATGGTGCATCAGCAGAACTCAAGAAACATTGCATCATTGAATGAGGTTTGGTTTGGTTTTGTCTCTTTAGGTGAGTGACTTGTTTTGACAGCATGAAAGGATCCCAAAAGTCACTTTAATTTTCTAATTCTAGCCCGGTGGTTCTCAACCAAGAGTGATTTTGCCCCACCTACTCCCCAGGAACATT
Organism: Diceros bicornis minor; assembly: GCF_020826845.1. Lineage (NCBI taxonomy): Eukaryota > Metazoa > Chordata > Mammalia > Perissodactyla > Rhinocerotidae > Diceros > Diceros bicornis. The sequence continues at coordinate 48,730,643 of NC_080759.1, read as the reverse complement.
TGACAATATCTGGAGACATTTTTGCTTGTTATTACTGGAGATAGTCCTGCTGGCATCTAGGGGGTAGAGTCTAGGGATGCTGCTAAACATCTTACAATGTACAAGTCAGTCCCCACGATAAAAAATTATCTGGCCCAAAATGTTGATAGTGCCAAGGTCAAGAAACCCTATTCTAATCTATCACACTTAAGACTAAAATAGACGCTGTGTTTGGATTGTGGGTGTTTTAGTTGTATTCTCTTCTGAACTTTAAAGTACGCTTATCTTTGAAAAGAAATGAGAGGGAAAGAGCCCGATTCAAGATAACTGCACTGGGGCCGGCGCTATGGCTTAGCGGTTAAGGGCGCGCGCTCCACTGCTGGCGGCCCAGGTTCGGATCCCGGGCGCGCACCGAAGCACCGCTTCTCCGGCCATGCTGAGGCCGCGTCCCACGTACAGCAACTAGAAGGATGTGCAGCTATGACATACAACTATCTACTGGGGCTTTGGGGGAAAAAAAATTAATAAATACAATTATTAAAAAAAAAACGATAATTGCACTTAGTTTCCTGGGAAACTTAACAGCAATGATGTCCAAGGTCTGTCACGGGTCATCTCATCAGCCAGCAAACTGCATTACCTGGTGACTGAGTCCAGAAAATGCATGAGAAACGGTGCAGAGAGGACAAGGTCAGATGGTAACTAATGTGCAGATATGTTCAAGATGCCTAGTTAAAAACAAGTTCAAATTCTTTGTGATTCTGCATGCAGTAAGCTGCACATATATATTAGCACAGCATGCTAATTTCTGAAATGATAGATGAGTTAACGAAGCATTGATGAAGGAGGGAAAGGCATGTTGCTTAAGGAAAGATTTCTTTATAACATGGGATAGATAGACAGACAGACAGACAGACAGTGGGGGGGAAGGTGGGAGGGAGAGAGGAAGGAAGGATAGGTGGATGATAGGTAAATAAATGGATGGATGGATGGACAGACAGCCTGAGCTACCCTCATCCAAGGCCACAGCCAGGGTCACTATAACATCCATCATGCTGTATGGCCATCCTGCATTGTGTTTCCATACACTGTAATCACCCAGATTAGTAGATACAGTTGGCCTTTCTTGTTTTTGATTAGGAATTGGAAGAAAGCTATCCAAAAAAGGTTAGGATGATGCTAATATTTTGGTACCAATCTGGAGCAGGCCACCTTTAGGCCTTGGATAGGGGCAATCGCCCTACAGATTATCGTACTGTAGATGGGGCAGCTCTTCAGACAGGAGAGAAAAGCAAAAGCAGTCTGGTTCTAAGAGAAATGGTGGGCACAGGTGAAAGATGTGTCCACTGAGGACCAAATTCAGCCTATTCCAGATCTGAATACACACAATCTAGAACTTGTCCTCATATTGGAAGGAGGCAGAAAGCTCCCTGAGGCCCTTCATTTTAAGAAAGAGAAAAGAGACGTCCAAGAAGAGGAGTGGCTTGGCAAGACCACCGAGCTGGCTGGTGGGACATCAGCATGACCCCTGGAATCCATCCAGTGTTCCTGTCACTCTGCCATGATGCCTCTGAACTTACCCTGACACCACTCCCTTTCTCAACTTGGGTCATCTTCTCCTTCCTATAGGCTCATGCACTGTTCACTCTTAATTCTGTCTTGCCAACCAAGGGAGCCAGCCCATTACTTATGACAGAGGCAGAAACCACCAGCTCCATGACCTACCCCAAATGTCAGAGGTGGCTGGGGTAGGGCCTGTGACCCTCGACCACGGCTGGGGCCTGGCTGCCTGTGAGGTGTTTTACAAAGCTGCACCTGTACTTCTTATGAAATTTCTGTCTGTTCCAAAATCATGAACATTACAGAAAGAATGAATATGAAATTATCCACATGACAGCTGAACTAGCTTTTAAGCAACTTTACTTATGAACAAGATTTATTGGATGGAAGATGTGAAAGCAAATTTTCCAGAGTTTTTCCTCCCCTGAGAGAGGTTTAGAGTGAAAAAAATAAACTAAGGGGTTTGGAGAAAAGAGGAGGGCTGGAGGGAAGTGCTATTGATTTTTTTGGAAATCAGATTATCATATTATTGCTTTTTAGGAGGTTATGTCCCTATTAAAAGATAATTTATTCTTCTACAAACTTCTTTGACAAAAGTTTTGTCATCAGAAGTAGGAATGCATGACTGGGGCTAAGTATGCTTTGCAAATAGTAAAATAAGGCAAGTTATACCCCCAAATAATTAATAAATTATTAAATAGCTACAACAATATTAAATGTGCCCCCCACTAAAAGAAATAAAGCCCATATCTGGGCATTTTAGGGCCAAGAGATGGGAGAGGGAGGGCAGGTATAGGGTTGCAGTGGTCCTTGGAAGGAACGTCCTGCCTTAACGTCTGCCAGGGAAGAGGAAGGGGACCTGCTGGTGGCAGAACTGTTCCCAGGGCAGAACCAGCTTCAGGTTGAGAAAAGAAACGAACGTAGAGGGTCAGATCTGTTCACTTCCAGAAGCCCCTGCCGGCCTGGGGCAGGGGAAGGAGGGAGAAGAGAGGGCTTCAAAGCAAGAGATTCAGAGGAGAGCGCAGCATGGAGGCCGGCTGTGGTGGCCCACAGTGATCTTTCGAAGCTGCTCTCACTGACATTACAAGCCCAGGGGGGTGGGAGAGTGGACAGCACAAAACGAAGACTGTTGTGAGCATCACGGGAGATAATTTTCATATAATGTTGAGCATCCTTGGAACATAAGTGCTCCATGAATGGCACCTAGCTATTAACTGTTAAGAGGACAGAGGTCCCAGAAATGCACCAGCTGAGCTCTGAGAGAAAGCAAGCCCAGGGATGTATTATCAAGTGGGCAAATACAGCAACGGCCACTTTTTTTTTTTTCCACACCATTAGTGTAATGTACGGGTAAAGCCCCAATTGGGGAACATATTTTTTTCCTGGTTCTCTAGAAACGCTGGGCAAATTATATTCATATATTTTTTATTAATTTAGAAAATTGTATAATATATGCAATTTTAAAGGCCTCCTTTAAAAGACAAAAATAATAACGCAAAGAATTTTTGGTTAGGACACTAACTGAGACCAAGATCCACACTTCAGTTTCAGTATTTGTAAGACTGTTTTGCACAAATGAATCATTAAATCGTGTCACTGGACTCAAAGGAGACCAGATATACTGAAGAAGAAAGTCCAGTCCATTCACTTTGCATTTTTCCACTGCTGATACATGGGCTATTAGTTGTGGGTGAACAGCAGCATCTTTGTATATGAAGAGCACAATCCTAATACAATATAATATAATATAACGATATAATATAATATAAAATGGATATTTATTTGAACTAGAGAATATTAGTGGTAAAAAAAGAAAAAAAGCATGTAGAAACAATTTAGTCCAAACTCCCATTTGATAGAAGCTGAGGGCAAAGGTAAGATGATTTACCCAAGGTCACACAGCTAGTTAACGGCCAACATCATAAAAGTTACAGGTCTTTGCATTACAATTAGTGATAGCACACTCAGAAAATGGAGTGGATTTATACTTCTAGTCTCCAGCCTATGTAGTAATAGTTACCACATTCCTTGAGGTCTGACAAGATGATTCATTTAATACCAAAAGCTAACAAATAAAAAGAATGACACAAGCAGAAAGCATGATTTGTACGGTGTCTATGAGAGGAAATTGCTCACACATGGCCAACACCACTAGTAAACTAAAAGTCTAGACAATGTGTGATATATTTAAAAGAAAATTGGCTCTAGTTGACATATTATTTTTCCTTAAAATTATTAGTAGCCTAACATGATTTACAGAAAGCTCCTTATACATTGGATTGGTGATATTCAAGGTATCATGATTTTTTCTTCTGGTGGTGGGGAGTGGAGGAGATTTCCATTCCAAAGGAGGTAATCTTTACCTAACGTATAGTTTACATCTTCAATACAACAACCATAATTAATGTTGACTAGTGATCAAATGACAAGTATGACTAAAATTTGGAAGAATATTCCTGAGCATACTGAAGAAACTCAATATGTAATTATTGCCTAACTAGTAAAAAGGTACAACGTTAGAAAGATAGTTTTTTTTCTTTCTTTTTTTTAATTTTTTTTTGTGAGGAAGATCAGCCCTGAGCTAACGTCCATGCCAATCCTCCTCTTCTTGCTGAGGAAGACCAGCCCTGGGCCAACATCTGTGCCCATCTTCCTCCACTCTATATGGGACACCACCACAGCATGGTCTGACAAGCGGTGCATCAGTGAGCACCCAGGATCCGAACCCAGGCTGCCAGCAGCGGAGTGTGTGCACTTAACCACTACGCCATGGGGCCGGCCTCAAAAGATAGTTTTCTTATCTTTATTTTAACTGGAGAAGCTATCTTCTCCAGTTAAATAAAATATACATGTATTTGAACGAGGATAAAGAAGGGCATAACTGAGGAATGACACTTACTAGAATCTCAACACCACACTGTCTTTGAGAAATTGTTAACAATACAATCCACCCTCCTAATGCCAATATTTTATATCAACGGAGTATTTTTATTTTCAGAGGAAGGCTATTATCTCACTTTTTCACAGAGCTGGTTTATAATGCCAGAATTAAAAGTAACAGAAACCTTGGTTTTAAGATGAAAACTGAGATTCCACAACCAAGAAAAAAAGTACAGAAAGAGTCTAAAATCCAGAAAAGATTTTTTATGTTTCATTTTTGCAGTGATTATGTCTGGGGGTCAACTGCCAACATGCCCTTTTTTTCTTACTTCTAGATTGTTTGTCTCCCTGAAAGCACATTACTGTTGGTGGAGTGGTAAGCTCCCCTTTCTGTCCAGAATCTCCACACTGCCCAGCCAGCAGTTGTGGAGGAATGACCGGCATGTGTACAAGCGTTGACATTCCTGGAAGTCTTTCTTTTATAATCAAGAAGAAATGGCTGCCTTAATTATTATCATGAAAATGAAATACAATGTAGTTTCTCATATTTTCCCTTCAATTAAATTTACTTGGATTATTTGGATTGTTGTTTTAAGAATAAAAAACCTGTGTTGTGGAATCAATGGTTTCATTTATCTAAGCTTTTCTAGTCGATGGTATTTATCGACAGCATTTAACTGCACTGCACACCACGGCTCACCCTGGTGCAATTATTTCATCCTTTTGCAGTGAATAAATTCCTGTCATCAGTGAGGTTCATGAGTCTTGACTCTGCAGTAACACTTTTAATAGAGGCTGCGGTGGGACTTTGAAAGGACATTTTGCAATAGAATAACTTACAATGAAATATTTAGTCAAGCTACTTATTAAGATAAAATTTGTGAGACTAATTTAAACTATTACTGCATAATGAGTGCCCTCTTGTTCTTTAATTCATCGACTTCTGTCATAACACTTGCGTTCGACATGCACTCAGACCCTCTTCCTGTGCTGCTCTGAATTGCGTATTTTGTGCTGCTGGCTCTCTCCCTGGCTGAGGAGCGCTATGAAGTGCAGCACCATGTTACAGCCTCGCCAGTTTATGAGAAAAGAAGGCGCTCATTAGTGATTCTTAATCAAGAGCCCTGGAACCGAGAAGAGAGGATGGAAGCAAGGAGAGTATTTTTTCTTAAAGCAGCATTTTCAGAAAGCTTGTGTGTTACCAGTCTTCTAGTATTTTTAATGCATTAGGTAAAAGAGAAGGAATAAAAAGATTTATACAAAAATTTTTTATCAGTCCAATTGAAACTTGGGGCTTGTTTACTTTTTAAAATTCTTATTTTTTCTGAGAAAGTTTCAACGAAAGCAGTTTTGTGGAGATTAGTTTTGCAGGAGCCTTGGTGGGAACTAACTACTCTTGCAAGCACAGGATGAGACGTATTTTGTGAGGCTGAGAATCATTAGGAGGGAGAAGACAAGAGTTTAGTGGCATGATTCTAGCCTGCGGAACTTGCATGTACTTATTAATGAGCGTCAGAAGAGACACCACAGGCAACAAAGAAAACCATCCTCTCGATGTTTAAGTATATCAAGTCAATGAACAGTATGTATTTTTGAAGTTAGTGTTCTCAAATGAAGCATTTCAGGCATGTGAGGTTTTCTGTCTGTCTATCTGCAACCACAAAGTTGAATCTACCTCTAAGATATCAAACTGACCACACTCTGGTGCCCAGGGCCTGGGATTCTCTTTCACCAGGAAATAGCTGTACCCACTACACCACCTTCATGACACACTCCGGCAAACAGGGAGCTGGGATTGCCTGCTTCTCCACACACAGGATTTCATCAAACAACCCTTGAGTATCTGAAAGGGCTTAGCTCAGTGTAACCCTCACTCCCAAATTGCAGAGACCTGTTATTACAGATGATTTAGAAAATAGCTTCTGCTGCCACATGAACTTCCAAAAGAGAGCAATGCTGAGCTACTGATTGTACCTTGTCTACTCTGACAGAGTAAAAGGATCCTATAATGACTCTAGAAAAATTAATTTGAGGCTACAAGAATAATAAGTAAAAGCTGCTATTTCACCATGCACAGTGACATCACATTTTGGAATATCTGGAAAGAATTCAAAGGTATAACCTCATGAAATGATGAACAGTTGCACAAAAACATCTAAACTTAAGGACAAATGTTTAAGAAACTGGATATGGGTAGAATTCCCAAAGAGCACCTTCATCATAGAAGTTGCTTTCTCAGACACCGTCCCAACACCTCCTGTGGGGTCAGACACTGGGAGGTGCTACGACATTTTTCAGGCACAGGGGCAACAGCCCAAGGAGAAAAGTTGACGTTGCCCAGCCAGGACATTTGAGGAGGACAGAGATAATGGGAGAGAACTAAACTCTACCATAAACGTCATTCTGGCAATTAGAACCTCAGAGTGATTATTTAAAACATAAGTCAGAAATGTGCCTTCTGAGAAGGAGAAATGTGCAAACACCACAGTAGTGACTGCAGTAGGGATTGTACCAGGAGTAATGAGAGCAAGAGAAAGGGTGAGTTTTGCAGCTGTTCTGTCTGAAGAGATCCACCTAACTGAACACACAGAGGAGGGGCAGTCGCTAAGCACCAGAATTGCTCTAGGAAATTTTCTCAAATTGATTTTCTTCAATACAGAGATAAATAAAATATGACTGAATCCGCTGTGCTATCATACAGCTCATTTGGGATGCTGTGAATTATTTATTTCTGACTACGTACCCATTCGGCATGTTTTAAAGCCATCTGATAAAATGGTGCAAACTTTTCCTAAGTTGATTCATTGGGGTAGACACGCTTCAGGACTAGCTTCTTTCTTTGCACTCCTGAACTAACTTTCATTTATACATCCAGAAAAAACAACATATATGTAGGAACTGCTCTATACGAAGCAACAGAGCACAGCCACAACCACATGTGGACTTGCACCCTCTGGAAGGCCACGGCCCCAGAAATGGATGATTGCTTTATTTAAATTCAACTGTCTTCCAAAATAAACTAGGAAATAAAATTCACTTGTTGATCCTATAACTTAGTGCTCACTATGTGCCTGAGGCTGGACACACGCTGGTGAAAAGACAGGCAGGTTTCTGCTCACGTGGTGCTTAGAGACCAGGAGAAGACGTGGACATTAGACCAAAAATGGCACAAAGGAAGTCAGCATATAACAATAAGTTGTGACGAGTGCTATGAGAAAGCACAGGCTGCTCTGAAGGAGGAAAACGGGGAGAACTCATTTGGGTTTAGGGGTTCAGGGAAGCCTCTTTGATCAAAAGGCGCTTTACCTGAGACCTGAGGATGGGTAAGAATTCACGAGGAGAAGAGCAGAGGACAGGTGTGCCTGGCAAAGGGAAGAGCACTGAAGCACAGGTGGCGATGTTGGGGAACACGTAGAACTGTAGATGGAACGTGGCAGGTGAAAGAGTGACATGAAAGGACCTCAAAGACAGAGGCATGGCCTGGGGCAGGCAGAGCCTGTGAGTCCTTTTAAGGACTGAGGTTTTCTCCCAAGTTCACTGGGGAACCAACCACGAGAAGGTTTTAAGGCAGGAGGTGATGTTTCCTTCACTGCCGTACTGAGAATGGATCTGAGCAGGAAGAAGTAGAAAATCCATTTAGAAAGTCATTCAACTGGTCCAAGAAAGAGGTGGCCATGACCTCGGCCAGATGTTGGCTCGAGAAGGCAAGTGAATGGAGGTGCAATTCACTGAGTTGGGGAAACTGGAGGAGGAGGAGGCTTGGGGGGAAAGACCAAGAGTTCTGTTATAACATTTAGTTTGAAATTCCCATTAAACAGTCAAGTGAAAATATCAAGTAGACAGTTGGATTGACGAGCATGAAAGAATTAGCATATTCGATAGAGAAGGAAGAACCAGGATAAAAACCAAAACAAAACCGGGCCGAGAGAGAGAAGAGGAGCACAGGAGAGAGAGATCAAGAGCAAGAGAATAAAGCAGGAGGGCATCGCCCACTGTGCCCTGCTGAGATGTCCGAAGACCCCTCCTCCAGGTCGTGGCCGGCTTTAGCAAGAACAGTTTCAGGAAAGTAACAGAGGAAGAAGCCCCTTAGAGTGGGCTGAAGAATGACAGGGAAGTGAAGAGGCAGAAACAGCTAAGAGTGGGTAATACTTTTAAGGAATATGGTTCAGAAAGGAAAAGAGCAGCGGCTGGGTCAGAGGAGAGTTTGTTTGCTAGCTTTTTGATTTTCCTGTTCTGTTTCTTAGAATAGGGGAAGGGGACTACAGAACTCTGTACAACTACTCTTGGGACTAATCCAACAGAGCAGAGACACCGAAGAGTCAGCAAAGAGAAGAAACAACCAAGGAACAAACGCCTTGAGCTGTTGGGGAGCCGAGCTCTGCAGGTGGAGGAGAAGCACGGGTCCCGAAGAGGCTGACGGTTCCTCTTTGGTACCAGGCAGAGAGAGATCATGCAGGAAGCATCACCCTGAAATGCTTTCCACACAGGACTTGAAAAAAACTTTTATTTTAATGTTTCCAAATTCCTAGAGCCATGACAATTGGAAGCCTTGAGATTTTAAAATGTTAAAGAATGCCTGTTCACAAACACTATATGTTTTGGGATACCGAAGTCCTTTCAGCCAACAAAACAATTATGTTTCCTGACTTGCTGACAATACCATTTAAGAACGCTCAAATTCTGAGTTTATTCCACCAATTATTCCTCTAAGGCAAAAAACCCGAGGCTCTGAGTTTTATTACTTCTATTTATAGTAATAAAAACTCAACCCACAGATTCAAATAAACATGCAGAATGCAATGAAGTAAAATGAACTGGCTTAAAATGCATTACTAAAGAACCCTTCGCAAATTGATTCCCCTAGGCTTTATGTCCGCACATATGCTGGTAAGAGCTTAACTCAAGGACACTCCCATCCCAGCAGCCGGTCCCAGCACAACAAGCAGAGGCCTGCAGCGCACAGCATGCCATGAGCAGCCCAGAGCCAGGGGGGTCCCCTAAGGAGTTTCTGAGAATGGGGCTCTATTTGTTCCTGCAAGTTCACCTTGGATAGCTAAAGTCCAACTGATTCATTTACTCCTTCATTCACTCATTCATTCATTCATTCAACAAATATGTATTGACCATCTACCATGCGCCAGCCATGGTCCTAGGTGCTGAGAACACTGTGGAAAATAAAACAGTCCTTGCCCACAAGGAGCTTTCACTCAAGGTGGCAGAGAGAGAGAATAAGCAGGGGAAGGCATTCAATGTATATCTAAAATGGGGCCACTTCTTACCACCTTCACTGCTACCACTCCGGTTCAAGTCACCATCAAGTCTCACTTAGATTATTAGAGTAGACTCCTAACCGGTCATTTGGCTTCCACTTTGACCCTCTATGGTCTCTTCTCCACAGAGCAGCCAGAGAGATACTTTTCAATTATTAAGTCAGACCAAGTTAAGCTCTGCTCCAAACCCTCTGACAGCTTTCCAACTTACATTATGAATGAAATTTAAACTTACATTTGCAACTTACAAGGCTGAGCTACTCTTTGCCCCCATGTCCTGCCACTCCTTAAGGCAGACTGCAAAAATGGCCACAGTGTTGTATAGTTCTTCCCATCAAGAGGTGGAATCTACTCCCTAACCCTTGAATTTGGGATTGGCCATGGACTTGCTTTGACCAATAGAATGTGGCAGAAGTGACTTGCCATGGGAACAAGGGTGGGATAACCTGTTGGAGGATGAGAGATCAATGTGGACCAGAGACAAGCTATCCTGCCTGAGGTCCCCAAGCCCAATTGGCACTCAGCTTCCTGGCAGCTGCCAGAGTCACATGCATGAGCCCAGTCAACACCAACAGAAGAACTTACCAGCTGAGCCCAGCCAAATTGCTGACCAACAGGTTACTGGGCTAAATAAATGGTGATTGTTTTAATCCACTAAGCTTTAAGGTGGTTTGTTATGCAGCAAAGTTAAATGACACATCTCCCCTTACCCATTTTGTTCCTGCCACACCCACTTCCTTATTGTTAACATGACTACAACAAGTATACTTTGCACCTTCTGGCATTGTATTTGCTATTCCTGACATTAAGAGCACTCCTCACCCAGATATCCACATATGTCACTCCCTTCTGATCTCCGTCCAACTGTGACCCACCAGTGGGCGCTCCCAGCACACACTATACAGAATTGCAAACCCACCTACCCACTCCAGTCTAACACTACTTTATTTTTCTGCATAGGGTTTATCACCATCTGACATTATATTTACTACATATTTACTTATTTATTTGTATTCTGCCTTGCCCATTAGAATATAAGCCCCATGAGGACTAGGGCTTTCTCTTGTTTTGTCATCCCTTTGTCTCCAGTAACTAACTAACACAGTGCCTGACACATGGTAGGAACACAATGTATACTGGCTAAATGAATAAATGAATGAAAGAAATGAACCAGGAAATATAAGATAATGATAACTACTATAAAGAGATTTAAAACAAGGTGAGGATGTAGTAAGTGAGCAGGTACCCACTTTAGATTTGGTGGTGACAGAAGGCATCACTGAGGAGATGAGATTTAAGTGGACACCAAATAAATTCAAGTTCTTCTAAATATAAAAGGCCTAGGTTGCATGCATGTGTCACATCAGCAATGTCACTGTTCCCAATGGCAGCTGACTCTGTGCTACAATGGCCCAGGAACGGTCTCCATTCAAAGATCCAAAAAGCAAGGCTAAAGCTTCCATGCTCAATAAAAGAAGCTTACTTACCCATCCGGAAGCAGGTAGACTTATCCTGACAACTCCATCAATTACGCCATCAATATCAGTATAGCTACACCATTGAAAGATTCCAATAATCACAATGGGAAATTTTTGAGCACTTGCACTGTCCAGGTACAGGTCTAGTCACATTATGGGTTTCAACTCACTGGTTCCATTATTATCCTCATTCTGTGATAGAAACTAGGAGACAGAGAATTTAGGTACTTTGTCTGAAGGCACATGGCTAAAGAGCAAGAGGCAATTTGGCTCTGACGGCCCTACCCTTTCTCATCCACTACACATTGCCTCACATGGATCCTCATGCCTTGTCCAGAACATTGACGGAAGGAAATTTTGAGCCCTGAGACCTAAGCATCATGCTTTCCCTGGGAAGCCTTGAAATTGACTGCTTCCTCTTCCCCGACATGTGTAAGCAAGCACAGGGCATGGGTCTGAGAGAAGGAGAGCCTCCCGAGAGAGATCTGCAATAAGCTTCTCCACTTTCACAATGAAACCCAGTCCTGTGGCACCTACTGTCTGATGTCCAAGTTCCAGGACCCTCTCTTGGTCAGCAATCTGAAATACCACTGCTCAACACATACGTGCTATTTATGTTTACTATCTTCCGAGAGCCCAGGAGAAATAAGTAATATTTAAGGAAAATATATTTTAAACAAGGAGAATTACAAAATGGCTTTCTTTTCGCTATGTCCAAGGATCATCTTGCTTTTCTGTCTCAAAATGGTGGCCACGATGATTTAGCTCCATCGAGGCCAGATCCTCTCTCTGTGCAGCCCTGTGGTTTTCCCTTCCTCCTCTCTGGCACTCTCTCATGACACCACATGTGACACAGTGACCTTGGCTTCCCTCTGCCTCAGCTGCCCCACTCATTCCTTCCTTATTACATATCAAACCACCTTGGCAGCAAGACAGGGAGGCCGGCGCAATGGAGGTTTGTTTGCCCCATTTCATTCAGACTGAGGGCATGTCACCAAAGGAGAGGGCCACAGAGATGTTCGAGAAAAATCAGACTACACACTCACGTCCATGTTCCCTGAAGAAAACAACACTTAATAAGCCACTCTTTGTTAAGCTAGAAAGCTAGTTTACGCCATCTTAGTTTTGCATTTACTACCTATGTTGAGTCATTCTTTCAGTGTTGATGCTGTGAGCCTGTAAATGCAGTGACACTTCCTCATGAACTTGCCTTGTCCCTCCTGTTGAAAACCCACCACTCTTCAAGCCAACTGAGAGGCCACTCCCTCCAACACAAGCCTTTCCCTCTTCCAAACTCATCACTTCTTGTTTGTTACATTTATTTCCCACATCCATATGTTGTGGGCTGTATTGTGTCCCCCCAAAAATTCATATGTTGAAGTCCTAACCCCCGGTACCTTAGAATGTGACTGTATTCAGAGACAGGGTCTTTACAGGTATTACCAGGTATCTCAGTCAGTTCGAGCTGTTCTAACAAAGTACCATAGACTGGGTGGCTTATAAACAACAGAAATTTATCTCTCACAGTTCTGAAGGCTAAAAGCGCAAAATCAGGGTGCTAGCATGGTTGAGTTCTGGTGAGCCCTCTCCTCAGGGTTGCAGACTGCCTTCTTTTTTTTTTGCTGAGGGAGATTAGCCCTGAGCTAACATCTGTGCCAATCTCTCTCTACTTTATATGTGGGTCACCACCACAGTGTGGCTGATGAGTGGTGTAGGTCTGCACCCGGGATCCGAACCCGCAAACCCGGGCCACTGAAGCAGAGCGTGCCCAACTTAACCACTACACCACGGGGTCGGCCCCCAGACTGCCTCCTTATTGCATCCTCACGTGGCAGGAAGAGAGCTAGCTATTTCTCTGACCTCCCTCTTCTCATAAGGGCACTAATTCCATCATGGGGGCTCCACCCTCATGACTTAATCACCCCCAAAGACCCCACCTCCTAATACTATCAAATTGGAAATCAGATTTCAACATATGAATTTGGGGGGGGGTACACAAAAATTCAGTCCATAACACCAGGTAATTGAGGTAAAATAAGGTCATCAGGGTGGGCCCTAATGCAATATGACAGATATTCTCACAAGGAGAGGAAATTTGGGCACAAAGACACACATAGAGGGAAGATGGTGTGAAGACACAGGACAAGACAGCCATCTACAAGCAAAAGAGAGAGGCCTGGAACAGAGCCTTTCCTCACAGCTCTCAGAAGGAACCAACCCTACTGACACCTTGATCTTGGACTTCCAGCCTCCAGAACTGTGAAACAATAAATTTCTGTTGTTGAAGCCAGCCAGTCTGTGGCACTCTGTTACAGCAGCTAGCAGACTCATGCACTATACACAGCCGTGGGTTATGTCCCGTGCTGCCCTGTCACTGACACCTAGGGGTTTATTTTATGGCTTGTTTGGTGGCATGGTGTTGTTGCAGTGAATTGCATTGTTCTGTAAACTTTGTGTGGCCTCAGCTTATCTCTACAACAAGATATAAGGCCAGCAACTGTGGAGTCTTATCTTACCTCAGTAATTGCAACAGCATCTCCAACGTCTTCATAATGTCATGATTTGGCAGAATTTACAGATGAGAGATAGATTTGCAAAAGACAATTTTTAGCAATGTGCAATCTTGCCATATTAAAAATAAATCGCAAGCCTTCTTTAGTCTCTAGGTATAGAGACCCACTTTTTGCCATTATGTGACATAAAACACGTGCAGGTACATATGGGTCAACGGGATAGAATACTGAAATTAGGGCTGCTCAGGAAAAGTCTAGTACCTTCCTCCAAAAGAAGTGGAAATTGCAACGTGCCAGGTTTTTGTGTTTACAAAGTTATCAAGAGTAAATCTTTAAAACAGGCTAATGTTTGACCTTAGGAGACAATGAGAGTGAAGTTGTGGGCCTGGTGGCTAATTTTATGAGCTTCTGAACACAGAATGACCCAGGATGAATGTCCTGGGAAGAGTGAAAAGAATTAATGCAAAGATGTGAGGAAAATGAGATGGAAAAAGAAAATGAGGACTCGCTACGTAGGATCTGGGGGTTCAGAGCCAGAGACGGATCTACGTAAAATGCCTCTCCGGAGAGACTAGCAAGAGCAACTTAGAAAGGAGGAAGAGACAGGACTGGATAACTAGGGTGGATGGAAACACTTTTCGATTTTGCTTCTGTTACAGAAAAGGAAGAACAGTTCTCACCAAGCTCTGGAATGACGGTTCAAGGGGTATTGTCAGAATGCGGAGGGGATGACAGGGAGTTTAGTTCAACCTGAACTCAAAGCTGAGACTCAGTAATCCAGACAAAAATGACTCCTCTTCTTCGTTAATCCAAGAGGGGATGGAACCACGAGTCAGGGGGCAAACAGCTGCCAATGAAGTTCTATATGGGGTGGAGGGTTGGATCTGGAGGCAGCAAAATGGACTGATGATAGACATGCAGGGAATACAAGAGTATGTTTTCTAGAAGTGGAGTCAAAACTGGAGGCATGGCCTGTCTCCCTATCTGCTCTATTGATAAAGATTTCTACTTCCTATAGGAAAAAGGAAAGATGCTGTCCCAAGGAACTTCACACCCATTCACTTTAGTGGTAGCTATGGGGACTTCAGTGATTGGGGCATGTCCTCAGCCTGTTGCATCTCAGGTGCATAATCAAATTAAAATCCAAGGTAGCCATGATTCTTAGCAATTCAGGCACCGATTCAGAGCAATTAAAGTCTCAAGATAAGAACTGAGATTGGCCTAATGCAAATTTGTAGACAAGGTAAGAATTATTAGATTTTATAAGACCTTCAAAAAGGTCCAAGCCACATGAATAAAAATTGTCTGCCCTGTTCAAACATGATTTGAAACTATCTTTACAGAAACAACGTAAGAGATTCATCTCCCTGTTTTGCATATTAAGTTTGGAAAAGGTCTTGGTGATTATCATGGGTTTACAAATTTTCTCGGTTCACAGAGCCCTTAGTGTCCCAGTAAATTTTCTTGCCACGTTCCTAGGCCAAAAGAATACCTGACAGTTCTGTTCATCAAGGAGTTGGATCAAGACAATAAATATTTATTCCCTAACAATTTAGCAGCTATTTTAAAAAAATAATTTAGATAACTGTCATTAAATGACCACAATTACTTGTAATGGGACCTGTGACCATGTTAAGCACTGCACAGCTTCTCAAACTTTGGACTCAAAAAAGACACTGCCACCTCCATTTCCTGTTCCATGTCGATCTTCATGGGGGCACTTGTGTTTTACTACAGCAAACACTGAAAATCTAGCTTCACAAACATATGACATCATCAAAAGGAATGTGCAAGATCTAATGTTGAAACCTGAACTGTGAGCTACCTCGAGCTAGTAGTTCACGCAATGTCCAATAGATGGCGCTGTCTTTTCCTTGAAAATTTACAATTCCAGGTGCTGGTGCCCCAGGGAAGTCTCAGCATAAGTTTGAGCCAGGGACTTATATGATCATTAGTTTACGTATATGTCAAACACAACAATACACTTAAAGGCAAGATTCAGAATTAACAATAGAAGATGTAAATCCACATTTCTAATAATCTCTTAATCATTTCAAAGTTTTTAGCTTTTTGTTAGATCTGATTATATTTGTCATTTTTTTTCTATGGCTGCACTAGTACTAGGAATGCCAACTTGGCCATGTTCTTATTGTTTGATTACGTTCCCATTATTATAATTGTCTTCAATCTGAGGTTTCTTTGCAGGAACATTTTTCAGCCTCTTGTCAGTTATGTGATGGTAAAGTAGAGCTTAAACCATGTATTGTAATCTGCAACATCAACTCCACGGGGACCCAGTAACCGTGATATGTCACATTAAGCTGAAACGTGACGAGTGAGGGTGACACTGCCAACGGCTCCTTCTTTGGAACGCTGCTGATAGCATATTCATGACCATCTGACGTTTGAACTGAGCACTGGGCACAAAAGCCAATCTGTATATTAAACATCGGTAAAGCTGCTGTCGTGTGCATTGGGGATAATATATGTAACTATCCTAGAACTGGGATGGCACGGGGTTCAAGTTCAATAAATCCTATTATTATCGTTATCCTAGAGCCTTCAGTGCTGTAAAGAGTCTCCAGTATGGCCCCTTGCCATGTGGCTTTTAAAGCATGAAATAAGTTCCCAGCAATACATGGGCTGCCATAAGAATCAAGGCCCAAGCCCAGCATCCAGGGATGGATTTGGAACTTATAAAAGCAGCCAAGACCTCAGGACTAGCTCATCCATGGACACCTCTCAGCTCGTGAACCCTGGCTGTCCCTAAGTTCATATTGACCACTGCTTCATTCTGATATCAAAGGGACACATGTCAAGAAACTCAGACTATATGGCCTGATTATGAGGAAATCTAACTATATTAGCTCTATAAGGCAGAGAAAAGCTACATAAATAAGTCAGAAAAAATCTAATACAATTTAATACAATCCTTTCAGGTTCAGTCAATAAACACCAGTAGGCCTGTGAGGTAACCCATATTTTTATTTTTCTCCATGAGAAGAAAGAAACCGCAAAGACATTGGGCCCCTGACATCTGTAGACACTAAGTCAACGTGATGAGAATGTCCTCATTCTGATTTATGAACATACCTTCTTGCTTGCAAACCTTTAGAAAGTAATCAGCATAAGTGTTCATTGCAAAGGACCGAGATGAATGCCTTAACCGTCACAGTTTTTAGTTTGGGTTTCCTAAATAACATCACTCCAGCTACCAGTTATTGTGCACGTTAAGCGTTGCAACCTGGTGCAGTCAAGGAGAAATTGTTAATGAAGGAATAAAGGATCCATTATTATAACGTAAATCATGGATGGTTTTAAGTTGGGGTGGTGGGTGGAAGGGGCACACAGGGATTGCTTGACATCTAAAAGAAGGAGAATCAAGAATTAACATAAATCATTTTCTCTTTTTCACAGTGCTCAACAATTCCATGAAGTCACATGCCAAGAATGTACCATATAAATGCTACTAATTAACTAAATCATTTACAAGAAACTGTTGGCAGATAGACTGATTTTTAACCCATGAATTATTCTGTACTTTATTTCAAATGATAATACTTTTGCATCTAGAATTAAACTTATGTTCTTAATTACAAAGCCCCTATTTGATATTCTTATGTTATAATAGCTACTTTTTTAATGCCCTGCATAGACGTTGTATAAATAAGAACTAACTGCTCACAAAAATGGAAAAAACTAGCATTATATAGTGGTCCTATATTTCCTAGGTCAAGAAAAGCTAAATGATAAATTCTTCCTCTGGACCTTTCTTTGGTCCTAAATATTTGGTTTCAAATATTTCAGATTTCTCAATGGGACATGTAGAGTTAAGATTCTAACTACAGAGTTAAGATCCTAATAAGTACTTACATTAAATCAATTCACCATATTAACTGCTCATCATAATACAATTCATTGTTTGTTCTAAACTTAAGATATGGTATCTTCAAAAGTCCTGCTTTGGTTAGCATCTACTTTTAATAGGCGTGGACGTTTTATAAGGAGTCAAATTAATAACTTGGTTAAAGCATTAAAAATTGGTGGGATATTTTTGAAGGGCCATAAATCTTTAATAACAACATAAATCTACCTACTTACATCATCGCAACTCAGTCAAAAGAAAAAGCATCTCCCATGGTTCTTCCAAACAAGGAGTGGTGGAGATAATTAAAGTCGCATATAATTAATAATTAGATAATTAAAGTAGCATATCTTGAGTAACTGGTGAAACATTCAAGTTTCACAGGCTATGGTGGAAACTCCTGGGACACAGGAATTAATGAACATATGCAAACATGGGGGCTGAGCAGCCAATTAACAGTGTTAAGGAGTCTGAGCCCACTCTAAGTTATTTAGTTGCTGGAATTCAGGCACAGAACAGACTGCTTATACTCTTCAAACACCCTGCCTTTCTTTGCATTCAGGTGGGAGCCATGTGACTAGGTGGTCAATACGATGTGAGTGACCAGATGTCAGCCACATGATGCCCAGCCAGCAAGTCATGGTATGTGATCCTCTCTCTCTTCCTTCTCCTCCTCTAGATCCTGGAGGCCCTGTGCTGCAAACAGTACATCTCCAAGATGGAGGAAGGCACTTGACCCCTATTGGATTGGAAAGTGAGTAAGCAGTACTCTCTGATGGGGTAAGCCACTGAGACTTTGGAGTCTGCCCCACATCACAGCCTAACCTCCTTTGACTAATACAAGGTATGTCTGGGCAGGTCTAGTAAAGTGCCTAGGTCAACAAAGTAGTTTATTAGCATGAATAGTCAGCCTTCTGGACAAGGACTCAACCACCACCATTACAATCTGCCATTGTTCCACAGAGGAGAGGGACTGTTCTAAGTGTGGCAACGCATCTGCTTTGCAGATTTCTACTCCTACCTAGCTCCTAGGATCCAGATCTAGTGTGGCATGGGAGAGGGGAGAAGGCTGAGTGCCAAATACCCTTCATTTGGACCTCCAGATCTCATTTCTGTCTTCTTCTGCCTTGTTCTTTATGAAACCATCACATTAGCTCCCCTGCCCTCTGGCTTCTGGTTGGATGGGGCCAATGGGAGGGGCCTGCAGGAGGTCAGAGGCAGGGAGTAGAGTGAAGTGGGGGCATCTGCTCCCCCTGCTCTCTCCCTACTTGACCATGAACATGGCAGCAGCTGCATTTGTCTACACCCCAGCTCATCTCCTCTTCCACAGCTACAGCTGAACAGATAGATAGTCTTCAGGACCTCTCCACCTGCCCCTTCGCACCCAGAGTGTCTATCATCTCTCACTGGTTCTCTTAACCCTGCTCATACCACCCACAAAACCCGCTGAGTCATCCATCTATTTCCTACCAGGGCTGATGCAGGCTACAGGTAATTAAAAAAGGGTAGAACTATCTTTATTAAAATGTCTGTAGGACACCAAAACACAAGGCAGCACTATGAGGTGAAGTATGACCACACAGAGAAAGTGAGGTGTCCCCTACCCTGACTCAAGGCACAATGTAGCTTGGCTATTTGCAGGCTTCCAGAAACAACGGGCCCACCAGGGCTCTAGTGAGTGCCTCGGCAGCACTCACACCTCTGGGGGTGAAGGGACCCGCATGGACGGCACCTGTCTGCAGGCAGCTCAAATGTGGGCACAAGAGGCTGCAGCTGGCTACTTCTGCACAGCTTTGCAAATTGCCGAACAGCTATTAACTGCCAAGGCATGCTCACGCCTACTGAGATAACCCCTGGGGATACCCAGAAATAGACAGGAAAGGGTTTGAAACCATTTGGGATCCACTACAGGAAGGAGGGAGGAGAGCCAGAGAAATAGAGTAGAATGCTCTTGATGTCACCACCTCTGTAATTCTAAGCTGATGTGGGCTGGGGAGACCATTTATCTTACTGAAGGAGGTGTGGGAAAATGTGCCCTAACAAAAGAAATAATCTCCTTGGGATGAATTCTAGAGATTACTGGTCACGTACCAAACTGCGTGTGTATGTGTGAAAACATCACTTCAAATGAGTATTCCAGAGTCCATAAGACAACTGAGCCAACATTCAAAAGTTTAGGGGAAAAAAAATGTGAGCAAGCTTGGCCATCTGTTCATACAAGTAATTCATAAAACATCAATTCCAGATGGATACTTAAACCTTAGATGCTCACTTATTCTGCCCTTTTGTGTCTAGTTCTTTTCATTTTCCAATTGTCTCTTTTATTTTGTGTGTAAGACCACTCCCCTTTCAACATTTATATTTTTACACAAAGAAGTCTCATTAACCCTTGATTAGCAAGGGTTGATTAGAAGACAAGCTTACTGATGAATGTCTCTAATTTGAATATGATTATTTGGTCCTTTATGTGGTAACCCAGAATTTATAAACTGTTCACCACAGTTCATGCAATTGGCATGCAACTGACATGAGCTGGTACGCTGCTGCTCCTCTTAGCACAGTACTTTTTTCCAGTTCTTACACGAGTCTTACAAATGTAACAATAAATGTCAAACCATCCAAAGACATTTATAGGTATTTAAAGTTGTGGAATGGCTGGGAATGTTTTCTATCATTTTCACACTATTATCAGTGTTTCTTTGGTTATATTTTCTTGGCACTGCTCAGGAAAGTTTTTCTGGCATATAGTTTGTGCCCTTCCTTTTCTTCTATAAAGCAATGTAATAGAATAAATTTTTAAAGTTATAGTTTACAATGGGAAAAAAATTCCTTATTTTTTAAGTCAAGTGTTTTATATTGAAGTAGCGATGCCAAATTTAATTTTAATTAATATGAAGATGTCCAAATAAAGATATTTAAAATATTTATTTTCGAGTTATTTTATATTTCCATTATGACTTAATTACGTAAATTATTTTTCAACTTTCTGGCTCAGCAACACTTTATTTCTACACTGAGTTTCAGCAATTCCAGAAAAGAGTTTATAAAAGTTAATTGTAGAACTGAGTAAGATATTTGTAATATTCTTCTTGAGTTTGTTTTCAGGTGTTTTGATAGCAAAACAGTAATTTCCAATTGACGTTCATTCCAATGAGTTACATAATTCTTTTGTTTGAGGCCATTTTATGACACCTGTCCCAATCTACTTTGCTCTCTACATGGAACTGGGGATATGTTGTCACCAGAAGGAGGAAGGCCTATCAGTGAGAAAAGAACCCAGAGAAAAATAAACCAAACTGAAAAAAAGAGTAGGCAGTCAAATTTCTGCTATGAAATAAAATATGGATAAAATTTCCATGTCTTTCCTTTTTTTGGCATGTCAAGATATATTTCCTAGAAAATTAATAGAGACAAAGCATTTCATCAGTTACAGAGAAAGTGAGAGATAATTATTTATTGCCCCTAAGATTCTAACTGAATTATGTAAATATGAGTAAAATCTCATCTTAATAAATTCAATAATTATATCCAGATTCAATTTTAGAAATTTGGTCTACCTCTCAGCTAACAGTTCACATTAACTGCTGTGAAAATGCACGTACCATAAATTGTAGGTGATAAACACACATATAATAGGTGTGTTCATATTTTTATTACCATTTATTAACCATTGGTCCATGTTTCTAACCAACAAAGATCATAAGCTCTTCAATAAGATTGAGTGTGCACAGACCTTAAGCTTGAATACTTCTACTACGCTAAATATGCTCACGAATTAGGATATTGCAATACAAAATGTAGTGCTGGTGATATTTGGGCATTATAAATATGATTTTGTTGATTTGTAGACTTCTATAGAGTTGTTATAGAATATAATCGTGCTGGGTGCTACTAAATATAAGATAAATCGCTTTTTGGAAAATAAAACATCCTTGGTTCTGGTCAAAAAGAAATCTCCTGATGATAACATACATGAAAGGAGCAGACGTAAAAGAGCAAAAGGCAATAATTTCATAGATGAAAACAATCAAGAAAGCATTATTAAAGCGTCATAAATGCTTACAATATACTTCTAACTTGTATTGTAATTATTGGGGTAGAAGACAATTGTGTCACCCACAAATCAACCTAGTATCACTGCCAGAGATGGAACCATACGCTGACAGTCTATCTCCAGATATGTTTATATAGTAGGCACTACATTGTCCATTCTTACTGAAATTTGCTTCCTACATCTTTTCCTATCTGACAAAATTTATTTTAATCCATATGCCTGAAGGCTTATGTTAATTTACCAGGCCAATATGATCTGATGGATCCTTCATTTTAAATAGATGAAATAATGTTGAATATTTACACCTGCCTTTAAATATACATTTTAAAGCCAGCAGTACCTTGACTATTCCATGTAACAGAGGATAGCCTGGAGAAGTAGAGAGAAGGGGGGCAAATTAACACGAATCCACATGTAATATTAAGGCAAGTGCTACAGCAGTTAAAAGTAATTCTTTAAAAAAAAGTTCAAAACTCTAATCTTAATGGCAATAACTCCCAATTAATTTGTAAGGAAGAAAGCAAACAATCATTATGAAAGAAACAGCATGCAGTGATGTAGCTCGGTTGAGTAAGCAGGAACATAATCCTATTACAATTACCTTCTATGGAGACACGGAAGCAGAAAATACTAAATTACGGTTTGTTATTTATGATTTTCCAGACAACAAGAAATAGATTCTGGAGATATTTTCAATTTTGAAATATAATAAATATACAAATGTGTAATAATACTAGGACAAGGGTGACAAAAATTTGGACCATCGTAGTAGAAAGGGAAAAAAAATACAATCTAAAACAAAATGTCATGTTATCGGCAAAGCAGCATGAAGAACTGAGGGGAAAAAAAAGAATAGAAAGGCAGCAGATTGGGGGGCTCTGGGTATGTCTCCTGTCTTTCAATTACCCACTCTGGAATTATGAATGAGTCCTCCAACCCCTCTGGGGTTCAGTTTCCTCCCGTTGAACTTGGTGGTCTCTTAGATTCTTCTTGGCTCAAATATTCTGGGAACATTGCCATTTCACGAAGGGGAGCTTAAACAGAAAGATCATTTTACTTTGTGCTTTGGAATTGGAATTCACGTCCTATTTTTTTTTTCCTAGGTACATACTCAGTTCTAACTTCTGCCAACTTCTGATGTGAGATATTAAATAGTGGTGATATGGCACCATTTAAAAGGGAAACACAATAATTAAGTCACAGATGCTCTGAGGTTAAAGTTCACTGATGTAGAAAGAACAGAAAAGAAAAGCAGAGACGAAGACACTGACTGCAGTCCTCGAGTGTAGTCCAGACCCGGCTACAGAGGATTCCTCTCATCCCCGATCCAGAGCCCCGTGGGAAGAGCTCAAAGCCTCTCCGACTGTGCCTGGGGAGGCTGCCCAGGTAATGCAGGACAATGTGGCCAAGGCAGCTGTTCCCCTTGCCTACAAAGCAGGTTTGTAGCCATGTTCAAAACCAAATATAAAATGAGTTATTTTCAAGGTGTCTAAATGGCCTAAGAGCAAAGATAATGAGAGGAAACAATTATATAGCCGAGAAGGAGAAAGAACAAAGTGCGATGAGCAGCCATCTGGATACTTCTTTTGGTCTGAACTCATCAGGCCAGTCATGTGTGCTCCACCAGTTCAACTGAGTACCTATTTCAGGGCTCCATTCCTTGCTGGTCTAGGGTCTTCCACTTCATCTCCATCTTTGGCTTCTTCCTCCTTAAAGTGGCCCTTAAAACCCTCCTACAGTGTCTGGACTGCCAGAACCAATGGTATGTCAATGATGGAAAGTTTGTACATGGAAATCTAATCATATACTGAGAGTTTTTTGCAAGCAAAGTACTAGGATAGGGAAAAAGTTTGAGTAACACACAAATAAGGTGTGGCATTCGGATATGGATGATTTATATTCAAAGTGTCACAGAACAAAATAGTGTGGAGTGTTAGCTTGGAGACCAAGAATAAGTAATAAAACATTAGTTTTATTAAAAGAACCCAAATAACATTTTAGAAGACTTCTTGGAAGCCTCAGAAGTATAAAAGAAGCTGTGCCCTATAATAACTGGAAGCAGAAACTAATGAGAGAAAATCTTCAGATGAAAAGTCAATAGAAACAGATAGAACCATAACTGCCTGCAAAACAGAGAAAGATAAATAACTGCAAGGAAATAAAACATAACAAGTAAATCAAAATTCACATGGGAATAAGCAATTGACATTAACACAAACAACAAGAATAGATGCAATAATCAAAGACATGGAAGAAAATCTTCCTGCACTTAAAAAAAAAAAAAGTAAAACTGATTCTAAAAAAGATCTGTTAGATACATCCTAGAAAACTCATTGAAACAAAAGGATGAAGAAATACCCTAAAAGGATCTAATAAAAAAACAAAAGCAAAACTAGTTACCCACTGCAAAAGATTGAAAGAATGGCCACAATTAGCCACTCCTCCCCATAGCCATGCCTTTTGCAATGTATTTTGCAGTTCCTCCCATCGAGGTGGAGTCTATTTCGCCATTCCTTGAATCTGGTCTGGTTCTCTGACTTACTTTTGCCAATAAATATATCAGAAACAAGTGTGTACTAGTTGTATGCCCTTCTTGGAACACTGTTATTTGAACAAGCCAAGCTAGCCTACCGAAGGGAGAGAGCCCAGTTGTCCTAGCCCAGGCCATCAGAGTTCAGCCAGCCTGCCAACACCTAAAATGTAAGAGACCTCAACTAAGATCAGCAGAAACATTTCTCTACCCTGTAGCTGAGCACACAGGGTAAGACAGTCCAGCCAAGACCAGAAGAGCATATAGACCACCCAAAGACTAACAAACAGTAACAAATGACTATTGCTGCAAGTCACCGAGTTTTGGAGGTTCTTGTTACACAGCATTAACTAACTAACTTACCCAACAGGAACAAAAAATTGTAACATGCGTGCATGCACACATACACACACACACACACACACACACACACACATTTGCAAAACTATAAAAAATGTTGAGATATGTGAATGTCCTTAAAGGAAATAAGCAAAACTCTAATACTTCAACAGACATATTGGGCAAAGGATCTCTTTACACAATTCACAGAAAAAATACAAATGTCTAACATCACAATCTCCTCAACTCCACTGATAAACTAATTAAAGCAAAGAAATGCCATTCTTCCTATGTTAAATTGTCAAAAACCTTAAAACTCATAAAGCTAAATGCTGAAGTTGGCATGGGAAGGCAACCACTCAAACACATTCCTGGTGAGAATGTAAAACGGCACAGCCATTCTCATAAGCAGTCTCATATCTTGAGCCTCAAAAATGCTTGTGCTAGGGCCGGCACCGTGGCTTAGCGGTTAAGTGCGTGTGCTCCACTGCTGGCAGCCCGGGTTCGGATCCCGGGCGCGCACCTACGCACCGCTTCTCCAGCCATGCTGAGGCCGTGTCCCACATACAGCAACTAGAAGGATGTGCAACTATGGCATACAACTATCTACGGGGGCTTTGGGGAAAAAAATAAATAAATAAAAATTATAAAAAAAAAAAATGCTTGTGCTAATGTTATATTTCTGTACATGTAGTATTTCATAATAAAACACTTAAAAAAAAAACAAAATATGGGCACAAAAAAATCCTCATGCTCTTTCACCTAGTAACTCTACTTCTCAGACCCTATCTTAATGAAATAGTTATAAATATGGCCAAAATTTGATAATTCAAGAATTTCAACTATAAGAGAATGACTCAATAAATTTTGATGTAGCCTTAGAGTTAAAATTTATGTAGCTATTACAAAACTATATGTAAAGAATATTTACCAAGATGAGACACCAATACAATTTTGTAACAATACAAAATGAAAAACTTGACACTAAATTTTAGGTATATAAATCATGACTATAATTTAATAAAATTATATGTGTGTTTATACTTAAGACTAGAAAGAAACACAAATCATGCTAAGTAACATTTGTACCTGCAGGATTAGGATTATGGGTGATATATCACACATGCATACACATAACACACACACACATACACACAGAGTTTTCAAATTCCCTACACTAAGCATACATTAATTTTACAAATCCAACCAATAAATTTACTTTTTCAACAACTGATAATGACTTGGAGTGAATTTAGAGCTCAATTCCTGGCCCAGTACATTTTTCTAATCTTTTCATCAGTGACTACACATGGGCACAGCATATAAACTTAACAGCTTTGGGCCTTTTACCAAACCAGGAGACTTTATGAATTCATAATAACATTGTTAAATGTTGAGGTGATCAGAAATAAACAGGATGAGATCCAAAAGGGAAGTCTGCTGGGTCATTTACAGAGGGTAAACTAATTACACAACGCAATGTACAGAATGAGTGCAGGTGTGTCTGAAATAGATCCGGGAGTTAGTGGACCAGAAACTGAACATCAATTAGGAAGCTGTGGATAAAATCAAGAATATTACTGAAACCTAAATGGACAAATAAAACACGAGATTCATTCTTCCCCACTCTATTGGCCATGTACAGTCTTTTATGAATATCATCTATAGTTTTTGGATCCACAATTTAAGAAGAGAAATGCGAAGGAAAACATTATAAATAATAGTATCTCTTGAGAAATGACATCATGTAGCACAAAAAGAAAATACTGCTGAAAAGATTTAAACGTTGGGATAGATGAAAGGTAATTACTACATAGCTCACAATGGCCAGGTGGTCTCCATGTCTACTGAGAATATCCCAACAAAAGTATGAGTAAAGCATGTGATAATCATGCCATCTCCCTCCTTCCCACCGCCCCCCACAGCCACCCCCAACTACACACATAGTAACAGGCACATTTTTATTTGGACCATGTTCCCCAATGCAAAGATGTAAAAAAAAAGATATCAAAGACAACAAGAAAGAAGGAAGGAAGGGAGGGAAGGAGAAAGAAACCAAAGAGGGAGAGAGAGGGAGAGAGAGTAGAAGAGAAGGAGGTCGGAAGAGGGGGGGAAAGGGGAAGGAGGAGGGGGAAAAAGGGAGGAAGAGAGGGAGGAGGGAGGGGGAGGAGGGAGGGTGGGAGGGAGGAAGAGAGGAAGGACAAATTTGGAAAGATCCTCAATAAGAAGAACTGTGCTCCTCTGAAAAGACAGAGGGAGGGCAGAGCCGGGTTTGAATCCTAACTGACCCTGTCTCTTACTATGCCTCAGTTTCTCAACTATAAATTAAGGAGGATTGAAACGAAATATGCTCTTTAAAGTTCAGGGAGAAGGTGATAGACAAAGAGATGCTATATTTGCATAAATGGTGTCCCTGAGTAAGGAAGGAAGGAAAAAAGGAAGAGAGGGAGAGAGAGAGAAAGGAAGGAAGGAAGGAAGGTAGGAAGGAAGGAAGGAAAACAGACAAGAAAATCTTTGAGAAATAAAAGAAACAGATTGAAAGTGCTCACTGGGCACCATAAAAAATTTGATATATAACAATAAACATGAAGTTACTTGACTTCAACAATAAAGAAAAGTCCTTTGGGCATCCAGATAGGATAAAGAAATTAATTTATCTTGAAGGGAAAGGCATCAACTAACCTTAGATTCTCTCCAGCAACATTTAATATTAAGACATAGTAGAAGGCCTCCAAAGTCCTCAGGCAGAGAAAGCCAAGAGACAAATAAAGAACTTTAGCCAAATGTCTAGTAGTGATCACTGAATGCATTTAAGCAGGGAATGAGAATTAAAGGCACCATGAGAACTATGGCTATAGAAGAGAATGGTCATGTATTTACTATGACCATGTAGAAGTGGCATAACCAACCAAACTTGGGGAGCACTCAGGAAGAGGGGCAGAGAACTGGGGAAGTGCATTGATGGACTCATCTTTTATGGCCAGGGTGAAATCATAAAATTTAAATCTGGTAAAGGAAAAGAAATTGAAGTATATTAAAAATATAAAAGTGAATAACAGAATAGCTGAAAATACACAGTATAATCAACTGAAATTAGCTGGTAAAAGGAAGCAATGGAAGGTAGAAGTAAGTGGCATTATACTTATTTCTTCATGGGTCTTAGGGGCATAAATACTGTCTAAAGAAATATAATTAGCTAAATATAATTATGAAGCTATAGTTATAGGGATTATCACTAAAAGTTATGACATAACAGGCAAGAAATTTCCAAATAAATGGAAAAAGCATATAACTAAACTGATACCATACAATAAAAAGTTAAGAAATAAAACAAGGAATCACATAAAATATGATTACAGAATTCAGACTAAACACGTCTATTCTATAAATAAATATATTTGCATTATATTAAGAAATCAAAACAAAAAGACCCCCAGGGCTGGTTCCCAAAGGAAAAAACAAATGGTATGCTATATGTAAGAAACACCTAAAAGAAAGTGTCTCAGAAAAGTTGAAAATAAAAGGTTGGGCAAAGGCATGCCAACAAAAACTCAGGAATTTTGGTCTTAATTTCAGACACATTGAATTCAAAGCAAATAGCATCCAATAAGAAAAAGCTATTTTAAAATTGTAGAGAATGCAATCCGCAATGAACATCTAAGAGTTATAAACACGGCATCATCGCTTATATAGCAAAACTTATATGAAGTACAAAAGTATAAGAAATACAGAAATATTGAGATTTATCTCTTTCTGCCAAAGAATGATCATGTGAACAAGAAATAAGAAAAACACAAAGCTGTTCTAATTGATATATAAATTCCATATCCATATGGATATTCCATATCTTAAAACAGAGAATGCAACTTCCTTACAAATCTCCATGAAATATATTGACTATTGATTAGGTCAAAAATAAAGCCTCAATCAGTTACAAAAATAGAAAATGAAATAGAAAATAATTTCTATTCACAATGCAATAAAAATAAAAATCTATAACAAAACCAGAAAATCAAAGGACCCTACCACCTGAAAAATTTTTAATTCTCCAAAATAAAATTTGTGTCAAAAATGAAATCAAAACCAACAATACAGAATATGTAGAAAATAGTGAAAACGGAATGTTTCTATCAGAATCCCTGGGATACAGCCATGCTGTGTTCACAGGAAAATTCACAGCCTAAACTACTTACATTAATAAATAGGAAACAAAGAATCTTTTTTTCAAGTCAAGAAATCTACGGCCAATAAATGAGATAAACCCTTAATTGACCAAAAGAAAGAAAAAACAAAAAATAGAAGTGAGAATATAGAAATAATAACCACAAATTACTCATGGAATATAAAAACTATTTGGCTCAAAAATACTATACTAAATGCAGAAACCTAAATGAATGGATGATTTTATGCATTACCAATTACCACGTATGAAACTGCAGCACATTTTCAAAGAATAACCCCTCCCAAAATGCACCAGAATTAATCAATTTCACACTTGTGAATTCTACAAATCCTTAAGGAACAGATCATTCCAATGCTATTTACAAGCACATGAGAAAGGAAGGGAAGCTTTTGATTCTTCGTACGAAAGCAGCATAAACATCCACACATCCCACAAAGATAGTGCATCCACACAAAAAGAAACTACCGACAAATTTCACTGATGTTCTCTATGCAAAAATCTCAAAGTAAATATGTGCAAGCTGAATTGTGCAGCTCAATGTGGCTCAGAGCAGGTGCGCAAGGACTGCTCAACATTAGGAAATATGTCAAAATAATTCTTCATATTGGTAAGTAAAAAGAGAGAAATCTGATGTTCTCAACTAATAATGAGAAGGAATTGAATAAAATTTAAAATTCATCCATTTTCGATTTTTTTAAAACAATAAAATAGAAAAATATGGAGACATCACTAACATCATAATAATGACTAACATTTTCATAGTGCTTATTATGTGCCTGGCACCGTTCTAAGTGGATGTGCACCTATTCAAAATTGTTCTTTTTTCTTTCGTAGAGTAAAGGTGAAGTAAGGCAATGGCAGTGGGAATGAAGGAGGCAGGAGGCAGAGCAAATGCTGCTGGACTCTTGATTTATTCTGAAAGTTGGAGGAATCATCTAGTCGCCAAACCAACAGAAGAAAAGAAACACTTCAAGTCTACCTCCCAGAATTCTTTCGACCCTCTCGACAGGACACCTTAGAGACTGTGTGTAAAGCACTCTGCTTTATCTAACAGCTGATGTGTAACACATCAGGTGGCACACACATTCACTCAGTGTGCAAATATTTATTGCTTGCCTACTGGCTGCCAGACACTGCTCCAGGTGTTAGAGATACACCAGTAGAGAGAAACGGTCTCCATCTAGCTCACTTTCTGGTCCTAAATCTAAAAGCAAGAAGAATTTAGCAGTGCAAATTCTCCTTACTAGCAGTAAGCACTCCCAAAATCTCAGGCATTGAGTGAAATAAAAACAAAAATGTGGCCCTTTCCTAAGGAGCCCACAGCGTCCACAAGGACATGAAGGCCATCTGGAACCCAATGAACTGTAAATACCTCTGTCATTTTCTACCGGCAAAATAAAAGAAGGATGTCCTTGGAAAGTCATCAAACAAAAATGTGAAAGAAACACACCCGCTAGAAGCCAAACAGCCCGGGACACTCTCGTCTACACAGCATGTTCACTTTACTATTTTGAAGAAAACTGACATTTTTAAAAACCAATAAAATCTACTCTCCTTTCACCTTGAAAATGTGAATTGAAACTCAAGAGCCAGGAAACACATGAGAACAATATATTCTGACCTTGAGCAAAAAGAGTGGCATTGCCTCCAGAAACATCGCCGGTGTGGAAAGCACTTCCCAGTATCCACGGACTTCACATTCACGACCTCATGGCACAAGGAATCCCTCAAGGCCTTCAGCAACCATATGTTGCTTGATTTTTAGGCGATTTCTTTCCTTTTTCCCTGGAAAATCACTTTAATAATACAAAGATTTTAAAAGTGAAAACAGAGCCACCCCAGGGTTTCCACATGACTCACTGCCAAAAATTCAGAAGCCAGCCTTGTGATCATTGTTAAGAGGAAAGATAGCAGATTCTATCTTAGTCACATAGTATCAACTCAGGCCAAAATGACTAAAAACCTCACTGGAAGAGTTGGCATCACTATTTCCAAAACCAAAATAGCTATCAACAAGTAGTTTAAACTGGGGGAGTATTATTAAATTGTTCTATATTTCACAAATGCAAGCCATTTCTAAGGTGACATTTTAAGAGGCAAAAGCATCCAAGAACTTAGAATCATAACGTGGTTTTCTGCGTAACCTAGTACCTATGTCATCATCTCCTCCACTCAAGCTCACTTTCCTTGTTAAAATAACATTAAAAGTAATTCCACTCCAGGACCACTGGGACAGATTTCAAAAATCCCTCTTCCACGCCCAACAGTGTCTTAAGCCGAGTAGACGGCTCATAAGGCAAGCAGAGAAAATACATTACAGAGTACCACCAGGCTGCCTGGCGTTGCCCTGAGGAGTCAAACTGCCTACAAGTCCCAGATGCCAGCCTTTCAATGGAGTAC
Source organism: Diceros bicornis minor (assembly GCF_020826845.1). NCBI lineage: Eukaryota > Metazoa > Chordata > Mammalia > Perissodactyla > Rhinocerotidae > Diceros > Diceros bicornis. The sequence continues at coordinate 48,699,592 of NC_080759.1, read as the reverse complement.
AGCGCGCTGGGCAATCTGGTGAAGCAGTGGAGGTTCACCATTACTGTTTCCACTGCCTTCCTCTCCTCTGTTAGCTCCACTCAAAGGGAAAGCCCGGGTTACACTTTGTGCATTCTACCTTTTCATGCAGAAAAGCAAATGGTATCAGACCTTAAAAGGGACAAAACACCCTATCCTCTATCTCCTCCCTTCTCCTTTCTGTTTCCGTACCTGTTGTTGGCTCTTCATTCCATCTGAAGCTCTTCCAGCTGAGCCCTTCCCTCTGTCTCTATTTCTGACTCCTAAGAGAGCGTAGGGAGGTGGAGTGTAAGAGACCACCATGGATGTGTTGGAGTCAGGGAGGTAGGGTGGGGTGGAAGAGGACGGCTGTTAGGGAGACATGTCTTGACCCGCCCTCTGCTCCTATTTCCCAGTCATTCTCGTCCCTCTAACAACATAGGTCTGGCCCCCTTGCCCAAGGTAATTCGGCTGCCCTGGTCCACCCTGGCTGGCCTGTTCCTCCTCACTGTCTCCCAGGAGCTGGCTCACCATGCCACCAGACGTTGATGTTCTCCCCTCTGAAACGAACCTGTCTTGCCCTATTTCTCTAGAGTTCCGTTGATCTCTCAATCAACTAATCTGATCCACTGTTCAGTAACAACGTGCCCGTGGAAAAGAACTGTCCTAGGCAAGAGCCCAGCCCTGGTTAGTGTTCCAAAGAACACAGGCATTTTCCCTCAACCCTGATTCAGTGTTTTTGCCTAAACCAGAGAGACTAATTGCAAAATAGCAAGGTCAAGGAGAGGGAGACAGTTATTCAAGAGTTTCGTCTACTCTAGGAGAGTGTGGGCATGGAGTGGAGGTGCAGCCAGAACCTTCAGGGCCTGGGTTTGGGTGAGCCCACCACCACACCCCACCCCCCAGAAAAGTAGTTTGATTTAAATAGATTACAGTGGATTTGAGCATGAGATCTGCAGTCTGGAGACCCACATGCACGGCTCCCTCAAGTTCAGTAGACCGCAGTGAAGGCTGCTCACTCCGTGTTAACTGAAACCAATTGACTTGAATTGAAACCACCTGAAATTCCTGGTTCTTTATCCCTGAACAAGTGATCTAGCATAAACTGCTTAACCTCCCTAAGTCTCAATGGACCCATCTGTAAAATGGGACTAAAGATGAAATTAACATCACAGATTTTTCATATGGGATTACTAAGCTAATACATGAGACAGCACTTTATACTTGGAAAAACAAGATGTTCATTATTATTTCTCAGAGAGGCTCCGAATGAACACTCTAAAATGAGTTTACTAAACAAAAAAGTCAAGAGTATGTTCTTAAATACTGTCTAAATATTCATTAAGATGAGTGTTTGTGCTCTTTAAAATGGGATTTATCAAATTGACCCATGATGCCCAGACCACAATACTCTCCCAGTGTGTTTTTATCTCAATGTACGACTATCAGTATGTCCTCACTGTCACTCTATAACAGAACACTTTCCAACAGCAACCTCTTATTCTCTCATTTCTTAGCTCTCTAGTATTAACTATTAAACTGTGCTCACTGACTTTCTCTTCTCTATCCCATAATCCTACCTCTTGCTTTTCCATCAGCCCATTTGATTGATTTGGGGGTTTTAGCTTTTCTTTAAAGTGTGCATTTTGATTCTTAATCAAAGCAACATATTGCAATCTGTTTATGGAGCACACAGAGGAATGCTCAGATATGAGTCACAGAGCTCCACATCCAGTGAAATTATATCATAATTTAATAGCAAAGTGAGGTCTTCATGGTGCCAGACTAAGTATATCACTTGGTAGTGCCAAACACTGTGATTAACAAATAATTTTAAGTTCGTTATCTGAATTTTTAGGCTATTAGGCAAACATTTAAATTAAGTGGAAACATGGGGATGACTGACTAAGTTTTTCAGTCTTAATTTGGATTTTAAATGCGTTGTGCACACAACAGAAAACCAGCAAAATTAAGAGTGACAGCTGACAGAATTGAGAAAAAGAGATCGTATATGGAGCTTATGGGCAAATCACCAGACAAAATCTTCCTATTGGGCTTACGATAAAGATTATAATTGGGATTCACTCAGACGTTGTAGGTTAATAGAAGAGAGCTGAATGCTTTCATGTAAAAAAGTCAAATATCTTCCACCTTTGAGTGTGGGCTGAACTTACTGACTTGTTCTCAAAGAGTAGATTATGGACTGGGGTGAGAGGAAGGCGTACCTTCACAGTGGAGAGAACTAACAAACACTAACTCAAGCCAGTGATCAAGGTCAACATTAACAGTGATAAGTCACGTTGACAGCATGCACTCTGGATACAATATGATGAGAATGGCACTTCACCTCTACGGTCTTCCTCCCAAAAAAACCATAATCCCAGTCTACCCAAGAGAAAAACAACAGACAAACCCAAATTGAGGGACATTCTAGAAGACACCTGACCAATAGTCCTCAAATCTGTTAAGGTCATCAAAAACAAGGAAAGTCTGGGGGCCGGCCCAGTGGCATAGCGGTTAAGTTTGCACACTCTGCTTCGACAGCCTGGGGTATGCCAGTTCAGATCTTGGGTACGGACCTACTCACCGTTCATTAAGCCATGCTGAGGCGACATCCCACATAGAAGAGCTACAACTCTACAACTATGATATACAACTATGTATTGGGGCTTCGGGGAGAAAAAAGAACAAGAAGAAGACTAGCAACAGATGTTAGCACAGAGCCAATCTTCCTCAAAAAAAAAAAAAAAAACAAGGAAAGTCTGGAAACTCACAGCCAAGAGGAGCCTAAGGAGACAAGACAACTAAAGGTAATGTGGTACCCTGGAGAGGATCTCGGAACAGAAAAAGGATATTTGGAGAAAACTAGTGAAATTTTAGTAAAGTGTGACGCTTAGTCAATAATAATGTGCCAATGTTTCTTTCTTAGTTGTGACAAGTATACCACAGTAATGCAAGATTTAACAACAGGGAAAACTGGATGTGGGGTATACAAGAACTCTCTATATTATCTTTGCAGCTCTTCTGAAAGGTAAAACTAGTCTAAAACTAAAAGTTTATCAAAATGTCAAAGACCACTAACAATTGGAAAAACTAAACAAATTAATTACTTTCACTGTAAGCATTTTGTAGGGCTAGAATAAATAAGAGGTAAGTTGTGTTTTGTTGTTGTTGTTTCTACATCCTCAAATTCCACATTAGCCCTCTCTTTCATCTTCTTCTTGTCCTCCTTTGTGCCCTGGTGTAGGTGCCTTCCGCTGCTACCAGACTGCCAAGGACAGGCCTCCATCTCCAGGTAGCTCTCCCACACAGGGCCCTACACTCAGTCCCTCTCCTGACCTCAACCCTCGACCTCATCCCCCTGTTCTCTGGAAGGAGCTAATTCATTCATTGATGTTAACGTATCAACAGCTCTTAAGTTACCTATAGGCCACCTGGAGTAATGGTTAAAGACAAAGAAGTGAATTTAATGGAGAAAGGCCCATAAATTTGGGAGCAAAGCAAGCTTGTATGGACTTTTCCATCATGCCCAGGGAATGTTGGAGGGCCCATTCTTCACTGAGACAGTTGGATGGAATTTGCAAACTATATCTCAGTGTCCTCCCCAGACTTTAAATGTTATTAACAACTAAAACGCTTCAGTTTTGTAGGTATCTACTTAAGTCCAGAAGTTAAGTTCTTGATATGGACTAAACTGTGTCCCTCACAAAATTCATACCTTCAAGCCCTAACCCCCAGTGTGAGTGTATCTGGAGATAGGACCTTTAGGAGGTAATTAGATTAAATGAGGTCATATGGGTGGGGCCTTAATCTGATAGAATTGTGGCCTTATAACAAGAGAGTCTTCAATGTAAGGGCACAGGAAGAAGGCGGCTCTCTGCAAGTCAGGAAGATAGCCATCACCAGGAATTGAACCAGCCAGCACCTTGATCTTGGACTTCCCAGCCTCCAAAACTGTGAGAAATAAATTTCTGTTGGTTAAGCCACCTAGTCTGTAGTATTTTGTTATAGCAGCCCAAGCTAACTAGTACAATTCTTTCTGAAAGAAAAAGTGGTTTTAGAATACAAAACCAAACAGACCTATGCTTTATAAAATTATACATATGTTGAAAAGATCAGCTTGTCAATACTGACAGAAGTGTATTTTGGAAAAAATATAAACCATTTCACTTTTTTCTCATTTGAGCACACACTTTTATCCCAACAAATGCATAAAGAAAGTTTTTCTTCCTCGTGAATGTCACTGGTTCTACCTTTCACAGAATCACTATTTCAATATTCATGCAAGACTGACCCTCAGATGGGTGCCCTACTAACAAACTTCCTTCCATTTCTAGCTAAATTTTCTCCGTATTTATCCAAGGGAAACAGTTAGATAAAATTTTACCTCTTTTATGCACTGGATCTTTAAGAGGATTCCGAGTAGAAGCATTTCAAATCCCTTACGCCTAATTCAATTAATACTCCCCCAAATTTCATAAATGGCTGTATCATCCAGTTTCATTCAGTTAGTAGACATTTTAATGCAAATCTTATAATAATTTTCACGAACAGCAGAAAATTGCTCGATCTCGTAAATAATCAAAAGCATTAGAACATAACATCAACCTCCTCAATCATGAGTGGGTGATGATCTTGTTTATCTCACTGTCTAAATGCCAAGACTCAATTTTTTTCTACTTTATTAAAATCAAGGGAGCAGGCTGTGTCCCTATAACCTCTCACAGTGGCCTTCTTTGTATTATGCCCAATCATTCTAACTCAGGGAAGCTGATGCCTACTTACTCTCAAATTAAGCAAAACAAGGTACAATTAAGCAAAGGCTTTAATTTGTTAAAGGCATTCTATTTTTTCTCTTTAGCTCTGACAGTTGACATAGTTTCAAAAAGAGTCTTCACGCTGAGAGAGGAAGACCTCAACTCGGAACTGTGGAACTCTCTCCAGTTCACTACCACTTGGGGAAGAGTGAAAAGCCCTCTGGACTCGGGGACCAGGACTCCAGGGCTCCCTCCACCAGCTCTGTGATCTTGGGGATTTGGAGTAGATGATGTCTAAGGTACCTACAGGTCTAACTAAAAACTAATTCAAAGTTCTGATCTGAAAGGCTGTGAGAAGCAGTAGAAACTGTTTGGGGTAGGTTGTTTCCAAGTTTTTAAGTTTGTGGCATAATAGCTAAACTGGAGGATAATCAATAATTTCAATTCAGCTTTCTGCTGTAACACAATTTGAAAGCAGTCCAGCTAGTGCAGGAGCAGAACTACAGGCTGTAGCAGCCACATTTCTTAAGCAGTACAACTCTGGCCTTCCATTATAGTACTTTGTAGGAGACGAGATATCAAGGAGAAAACCAGAAATTCTAGTTTAGCTATTCTGTGGCAAAAAACTTAAAAAGACAGAAACAGAGACAGAGAGAAGATGCTGAGCCAACTGCTTTCACATTTACCAGAGTGGAAATACTGGAAATAGATCGATAATTCTCAGATCAATTTTCTCAAAGGAAGGAACATTCCAAAGAACTCCCTTTCATTTGCTACCGTGGTAGACGCCATGTTTGAGGTGACTGGGTTCGAGTAGGGCGCAGCCACGATGGAACAGGTTCTGACTGGTCAGTCTACAGGGAGCTCCAAGAACACCCTGAATCAGCACTCAGTCTCCCTTCGCCTTCAACTGTAAAGCCCTTCATTTAAAAAACACTGCTAATGCCAGCTGGCATTTCCTGAGTGCTCACTCCATGCGTCACTCTGCTAAATGCATTACGTGCATCATCTCATTCAATCCTCCCCAAAACCCTATGACGCAGTTACTACTATAATTATCCCCTCTTGACAGCCAAGAAAACTGGGACACCAAGACGGTAAAAACCTGGCCCAAGGTTACAAAGCAAGTAAACGCAGAAAGACTCAAAACCTGACCCGGGTGCTTATTAAACCATGCCCTCCCCCACAAAGCCTCTTGGAAGACTCAGCCACTAATTACCTCGGGGAGCCTGGCTCCCTCATTTCTCCTTTGAGTAAAGAGGGTTGATCCCCCAGGTATGTTGAATGACCAGGAATCTGTCCCCAGTTATCTAGAGGAACCCATCCTGGACAGTGGAGTCTACTGGATCTATTTAAGCTAAGTAGACATTGTACGGCATACACAGCAGTTCCTAACACTCTGCACCTTGCTTTGCAGCTATTCGGCTCCATTGTCTATGTCCTACTAGAAATCCTTTAAGGCAGGGAGCATAATTGATCATTGCGCTCCTCCACACTGTCTATCCAGTGTCTTGATTATGATCCACATTCAATGAGAGCGTGTCGATGAACTGAATAAGATACAGAATCCAGAGAGGAACAGCTGGTTCATGGTTCATACAACTATACAGTCCAGGAACCGTCTATGCTACCTGCAAGGCCTCTGTAGTGCACCCTTGGTGGCAATAACACGTCATGGGGGAATGTCTATAAAGTGCATTTTTCTTAACCTTCTGTCCCTTCTTTACATTGTGCACTTCAGGAAATTTTAAGGAAAAATTTGAGGGAAGGTGCCTTCTATCACTTTCAACAGCACATCTATTTAATAAATGATCAGAATATAAAATAAGTACACTGTTAGAAAACAGAGAGCATGAATTTAGTTTTTGTTAAGAGAAAATCAACTTGTAGGATTAAATTTATGGCAAAAAATATAATTAAGTAAAAATATGTACACCTCATAAATGTAACACTACTTCATAATCCTAAGTTTAAATGATTTTTATACCCCTTACAAAAGAATGGCTACACAGAAATTGACCAAATCCAGTGACTAGACGAGATTTTCCTCTCCTCTTTCCCTCTTTCCTCATTGGCCTACAGAGAACTCTCTAACATTTGGTACTCTTTCTCTACTCCTGGCACCAACTTCGAACTCTAATCGGTATTGATCCTTGTCCAAAAGCATGTGCACAGTGGTGGGTTTGGTGATGCAGAGAGAGAAAGAGGGAATAAATGTCTCATCCTACCATGACCTGTTCCCCATTCCACCTGTGAAATCTTCCCCAGCCATCAGTGAGGCACCTTGTTAACAGTCTCCTCCCATCTCCTCACCCAGTGTCCTCCTTGCCGTGTCCAACACTGCTCCTCCCCAAAGCCCCGGCCTCAACTTCCAGGGCCTTTCTTTGAACTACAAGTGGAGTCTCTCCAGAAAGTCACTAGTATATCTTGTTTTAAAGACCCAGGGTCTAAATGAAATGAAGAGTAAGGGCAATGGACAGTCGATTGAAGAAAGAGCCCTTTGATATTACAGACGCTTCCCGGTTGTGCTTAGAATTAAAAATCATAAGAATTCAGTACCAAGTATTGGTGAGGATGTGGCACAACTAGAGGTCTCTTATATGGCTCATGAGAGTCTGAACTGGTACAGGCAATTGGAAATCTCTTTGGTAGTATTCATTAAAGCTATACGTACATATACCTTATGACCCAGTGTCACCAAATGCATATGGCCCCAGTTCTTCAGCTTGTCCTGCATTCACACCCTCAGCAGTGTAACTCTGCAGTTTCTCCCACCTCTATTGAAGAAATTTACTTCCTCAGTTCTCGACTTTGGACCTAGACATGTAACTTGCTTAAGCCAATGGAATGTTAGCAGATGTTGCTTGCATGCTTTGTCATGTTCTCTTGTGCCTCAACCATCTCCCTAAAAACAATGTGCCCTGGGTAGCCCACTGGTCCCAGGAGGAAGAGAACAGCATCAATGACCAACAGACCTGCATCTGTGGTATATCCATATGATAGAATACTATACAGCAATGAAAAAGAGTAAACTACTGCTGCATGCAACCACAAAGATGAATCTCACTAATGTAATGTTAAGCTAAAGAAGCCCAAAACAAATAGCAAATACTGTAAGATTTCATTTATACAAAGTTCATAAACAGATAAAACCAATCTATTTTAACAGAAGTTAGAATCATGGTTACCTTTGAGAGACTATCTATTAGGAAGAACATAAGGGGGCCTGCTGGGGATTGATCTGAGTGGTGGTTACACAGGTGTATACACATGTAAAAATTAATCAAGCTACACCCTTTAGATTTGTGCACTTCATTCCCTATAAGTCATTCCTCACATAAATTACATAATTCTCAGATGTTAGAAGGGTCGTGTGTCTGCTTCAGGGAAGCAATGAGAATCAATCCTGGCTGCAGTCTACCAAGAGAAGAAGGCTGCACTGCTTGGAACCAGTAGAGAGTTGGGCAGGTTTGATTTTCCAGGCCCTGGAAGCAAGTCACAAAGCTGGAGAGAATGGAGATGAGGAGAAATGTGTCTTGCCTCCCCAGTTACAGAAATCAATTCACCTAAGAAACACAGTATGTGGTGCTACAGAACACGGAGGCTAAACAGCCTCTGTGGGCAAGGCTGAGAGGCCCACATTGACTCTATACGTGAAAAAGCACTGCTATTTCCAAGCAGGTTTAACACATTACCTGTGAGTGAGTTGGAGATGGCCTTTTGTATCAATGTAATGGTCAAGTCTGAGGTAAGTATTCATATTTATTTCCAGTGTTATTTGCTTTCCACACAGCTAACCCATCCTCTGAGTTTCAACTCATGCTCAAGAAACTTCTAGAAACTTGGGCTTCATTTGCATCTCTGATGGAGAATTCTAGAAACTCTTCTAGAAACGTCCCTCATGCAGCTCCTGGCCATCTACCCCCATTCACCACACTCGGGGCTTAGGTAGGCCCCCATTTTCAGTATTCTCACAGTTCCCTGGGCACATCTTTATAGATGCATTTTCCACACGGGACCATCATTTATGTGCTTCTAGTCTCCACTAGGCTATAAGCTCCTTCAGTCTGGAAGCCACAACTTACACGTGATTCTTGGTGCCTGCCTCACTGCTTCCCACAAACACTATACAGGGTGAGCGCTATTACCCTGTCTAGAATGCTGCTCCTGCCTCTCCAGCCATTCAGACCCTCACTCTGGCAAATGAATAACTCACACGCTTCCCACTGCGAGGAACCCTCTTTGATCTCTCTTGCTGCGCTGACATTTCCCTCCTCTGCAACCCTATGACCTTGAGTTAATTGTAAATATCTTCCATTACTCCCCAACAGGTTCATGTTTGCATGTATCTTCCCACATGGATTTTAATTACCAATGCCAATATTTTAGCAAATTTTTTTCTAGCTGTCTCACCACGTTCATAGATATGTTTAGACTTATAGATATAGATCTATCTATTCAACTACAAAGTGGGATTAGAGTGTACATGTATTCTGTAACCTGCTTTTTGTCCTCAACAACAGGTTGTGAAAATCTTTCCAAGTCAATACATTTCATTGGCTTCATAGTACTTCACTGCATTGAGGTGCCATTGTTTACAGAACCATTCACCAGCCCTTACAGATGAGCATTGAGCTCTTTTCCAATATTTCTCTATCACAGACAAGGCTGAAATCAATATCCTTGTACACACATCATTTCAGACTTGTATAATTATATCTTTAGAGAAAACCTCTTGAGGTGTGATTGCCAAGTCAGAACTGAAGATTTTTTACTCAGAAAAACATTTCTAGACCACTCTCCAAAAACACAGGATCAGTTTATAGCCCCCAAATCCTCTTCCCAGAACCACTCCCCTACCACATCCCACTCTTTGAAACTGATTCATTATTTTGTCTCCTAGAAGGACAGAAACCCAGCAGTTTATAGTCTTGCATCTTTGGTTTAAGTTGTGTGTACGCACGCACGTGTGTGTGTGTGTCTGTGTGTGTGTGTGATGAGAGCTATTGAAAGACGATGTCAATCAGAATTCTTCCTTCCATGTCTCCAGATATCGGCACTAGTAAACACTTCATACCTCACTCAACATTGTCAACAAACATATGAAAAGATACCCAATATCCCCACTAACCAAAGGAATGCAAATCAAATAATGACTTCTTTTCGTTTTGCTTTTTCTGCTGTTGTCATTTTTGGGTGAAGGCAGAGTAGTATTCTCTGTTGATGCGAGTGTGGGGAAAAGGCACTTATGCCCACTTTTTTGTTCTCTCTCCTAATTGCATTAGCTAGCACTTCCAGAACAATTTCAAGTGACAGTGGTGATAGCAGGCACTCATGCTTTGATCCTGACATTAATAGTTGTGTTTCCAGTATCTCAGTCATTAAGTATGAAGAGGTTTTTAGTTGAGCTTTCTATTTTTATTTATATTTCACTCACAGTTCTATTTTGAATAAATGACATTTACCAAATGCATTTTTGACCATCTATCAAGATGAATACACAGTGATTGGTATACTTACAATGGGTGTGATATAAACCAGACAGTTTCTACCTGCCTACCCATCTGACTAACCAAGAACTTTTTCAGTCTGTCCAAACACAAGATTCATTCCAAGTTTCTGGAACAATATGCAAAAATATAGTTAAAACACATGTTCTGAGTTTATGTATGGCATAAGAGTAATAACAGTGTTATCAAGATCCATGTCCCAAGCCACATCAAGCTTTGTTTATTAATTCATCTTAAAGAAACTAAGCCAAAGGTTGGCAAGATCGAGTCTGGTGCAAAGAAATCCTGATCGAGACAAGAGAGGTACAGGGCAACGGGACAAGATTACCAACAAACAGCTTTCACAGCTACATCAGATGTCCGTTTCTCACTCTCACTCAGAGACACAAACGGAGCCCAGGACGTTTCATTACTCTCTCCCAAAGTTTATGAAATAAAGTGCCCCTGATGAATCCAACTGCAGGAACTGGCATTGTTTCTAGATCCTTCCTCCTCTATTTGGCTAAGAATAAGTCTGTTAAAATATTAAGATACGCCAGTAAGTGGTATCAAGTTTTCTCTCACCACCTGCAGCTAGTGATAATATCCATCATCTAAATGCATCTCTCTGCTTATTATTATGATCCAGCACCAACAATGTCGTTTGGACCATACAGAGTATAAATTACATTAACATAACATGATAATTTAGGTTGTATAAAATAAATATTATGGTACTAAATGCATGCATTTTCCAAGGAATCAACCATTCACTTAACTTCTTTTATTGATGTATTGTCCAATGTTATACACGTGGCTAGGCACCGTAGCAAATAGAAAAAATAACTCACGCACCGATCCTGCCCTTGAGTGCGTTACAGTGTAGAGGAGAGACCAAATGTACACACAATTACAGAAGCACAGAAGAGGTGAAGTGCCACAGCAGTTCCAAGAGGGAGGAGATTACACACGTTGGAGTGTTCAGAGATGTCTGAGCTGACAAGTGGCTTTTGGATTAGACTTGGAAAGCAAGAGGGGATTTTTTCCATGTAGAAAGTAAAGAAAGGGCATCCTAGATGAGAAAGGAGTGTCATCAGCACAGGAACTAGGAGAGATTCACAGTTTGTGCTGGGAAGATAAGGATAATCTGGTCGGATAACAGGTTACAAGAAGCACAGGGAGAGGGCATATGTCTGGTAACCTCAGATGTTGCTACCTCAATTAAGACCTTGACTACTATGCTAGGGAGCATGAATGTCACTCTGGAGGCAACTAGGAGTTGCTGAAAAGGCTCTTAAGAAAGGGTACAGCATGCTCAGAGGTTTTAGGATGCAGAAAAGGTGGAATTTAAGTATTTTAGCAAAGATTGCACACCAAATTAAGGGCGGTATTCTTTACATTTCAAGACACTTGTATTCAATAAATTCAATATCAATTGATGGATGTATATATTGAAAGAATTGGTTATGGCAGAAAACTAATTGTTGCTCAATACCTATTCAACCTTTTTTTTTGTTAAAGAACTCCCAAAATTCAGCTGGTCACAGGCTAATCAGAATAAACACCACACACTCCCTAGCTTGCCCTGTGGCTAAGTATAATCATAAGAAAGTTGTAGCCCACGGGATGTAGGCTGAAGTGCTGCGCACAACTTCTGGGAAACGGCCTCTAGACATTTCTAGACATCTCTAGAGGGATGTGCTTTCCCTTCTTTTGCCTTCCTCCTGGCTGGAACATGGATGTAATGTCTGGAGCTAAAGCAGCCATTTTGGACAATAAGGTGAACTTGGGAACAGAGGTCACAATATATCAGGACAATAAGAAAGGAAGAGCCTAGACTCTAACACATGCAGTACCTTCACAGCCCTGGAACACCTCACCTGACACTTTCATGAAAGAAAGAAATTCCAGTCTCTTCTGAGTTTCAGATATTTTGGATATCCACCACTGGCATCTAAACCAAATTGCATCTGACATGGTTGGGAAAGTGATGCAAGGGGCTTTCTGTAGCTACATGTATAGGAAATCTGTTAGCTTCGCCTTAGAAACTTAAAGAATTCTCTAAAGAGTGGAACAAGCCATACTGAACAATCCAATTAAACTTGAGAAACTGCCTCTGACAACTGGAGAAAACACATTTTTTTCAAGCACACATGACATATTTATAGAAATTAACCAATATTTGACCAAAATTCAAGTCTCAGCAAATATTGAATGAATTCATACCAACTATGTTTTCTAATCACAAGGCAATTAAGCTAGAAATCACAAAACAAAGATAATCCTCATATATTTAAAAATTAATTGCATGATGATTTGTTAATGTGTATCTCCCAATTAGATTATAAGTTACCACAGAAACTGACAGATCAAGCCTCCCAAAAAGACATAGAAAAAAAAGGGTGTAATGATGTGAATATAAGTTTTTTAAATTAATAAGCTTGATCTCAATCAAAAACAGGCAAAGGATATGAACATAGAATTCACACACAGAGAAATACCAACAGTCAGTAAACATGGAAAGTAAGGTTCGATCTCACTAGTAATCAGGGAAAAGCAAATTAAAACAACAAGGTATTGGCGGCCGGCCCGGTGGCATAGTGGTTAAGTTTGTGTGCTCAGCTTCAGTGGTCCTGGGTTCGTGGGTTCGAATCCCAGGCCAGGACCCACACACCGCTCATCAAGCCATGCTGTGGCAGGCGTCTCACACATAAAGTAGAGGAAGATGGGCACAGATGTTAGCCCAGGGCCAGTCTTTCTCAGCAAAAAGAGGATTGGCAACAGATGTTAGGTCAGGGCTGATCTTCCTCACAAAAACAAAAAAAAACAAAAAAAAAAACCAACAAGGTACCACTTTTATGCAACATTAATAATTTAATTTACTAATAATTAATAATCAACGGTTTCCAGTATTGGTGAGGATAGGGGAAACGGCCACTGTCTTGTGAGGCTGATGGAGAGTCATGTTAGTACAGTGCTGACGGTGGGCAATTTGGAAGTATCTATCAAAAGTGTAAGGGCACATACTCCATAACCCAACGTTTCCACATCTGACTCAACCCTACAGTAATACACCCAACATGTGTGTAGAGTTCACTGTGGTATTTTTCTAACAGTGAAAAATAATAAAGTACCTAAATGTCCCTCAACAGGAAAACTGTTAAATAAACTGTTAGATTCATTCTGAAGAATATAACTCATTAGTTAAAAAAATAATAGAGAGTCATACATACTGATATTCTGTCAAGTGAAAGAAACTGCAGAATAAGGCAGGAAGTGGGGAAAAGAAATACAGAGATATCTGTATATACATGTAAATGCATTCTTCAAAAAGTCCTAGAAGGCTACAGACCAATCTTTAAACAGTGATTCCCTGGATTGTGGTAATGGATTGGTGTGGGGCCTAGGAGGTAAATAAAAGGAGGGATTACCCATTTTTCTCTACTGGTTTCTATATTATCTGAATTATCTAAATTTTAACATACATTTTAACAATATTACGTTTTCCTGAATTACTTGTGCAGTTAAAAACAGTTTAGTAAATTATTAGATTTACCCCAAATCACATAGTGATGCACGGTGGCTCATGAACTAGCATTCAGGCTGCCCAATTGGGAAGAGTTCTTTCCATTTTCCTAAACCGGTTTAAACTTTTCTGAAATCCAGAAAGTTTGACTGATCCTGTAAATCTTGGCACAATTTAAACTGAAGCACCTCAAAGTAAGACATATTTTTCTAGACTGCTCATTCTTATAGCAGCTTGAGAATTAAATGAGGCAATGCCTCTTAAGCACTTTGCAAGGTGCCTGGCACATAAGAGCTCAATAAATGGCAGCTATTATCATTTTCAGTAAGTATCTCTAGAGGTTGTCTCTGTAGCGTGACACAAACTTGATAATAAACGTGGTTATTTTCCGAGCTCATCAAAGGCTCAGTCATAGTCAGCCGGAGGAAGTGTGGACTAGGGGAGATGCCCAAATGTACTCTTACCCTCCTACTCCAGGTGCCTCTCAACAGTACTTAAGAAATATTTTCAGTCCGGGAAATGACACGTTGGGATTCGCTTAACATAAATGCTTGTCTAATCTCCATCACTTTCCACTGCTGTTTGCTATGCAATCAAGTTAGCTTTAATCCATAAATATCGGTAAGTAAATAAAGCAATATATTCTTTGTACTGAGTTCTGAATGGATTTACCATATACTTTGGGTTAAAAGATAATAATTGTATAATTTAATCATTGTAGAGTCATTTTGGCGGCACTGTTTGGTTTTGATCTGACCTCTAGAGGGAATTCCATTATCAGGTTCTGATAGCATAGGAGAAACGAACTCTTATTTCTAAAGTGCTGGGCAAATTCTGACTCACCAATGATGAGAAAATCTGTGTTACTTTTCATATCATACAACTGTCACCCAAGGGTTAGCACCTTATGTGAAGTAAGGGCCTTGTCTTCAAATTATAAACAAAACTGCCTTCCACAATGGCCAATATTCTCTTAGTTCTTAGTAATCTTACATCAGTGTGGAGCTGCTAGGAAATGGTTAAATGAATATGTTTAATACAGAACATGCCATGCAGATACATTCTTAATATGAGCCTCTCTCTCCTTACTCTCAACGAAACTTGCTGCTGTTTCATTGAAAACCGTCCCAGTTTTGTACCAACCCTTTGCTGTAATTTTGCCATAAAAATTAATATGCTCGGCATTTTGATAAAGGATTAACTGCTGAAAACATGTTACTGACCATGCAAAACAATTCTAATTTACTGTGTGTTTATTTTGTACCTTATGGTTTGCTGCTGAGAGAAAAAGTCACATACCAAGGAACATAAATCATTTTTCTTACTATATCAAAATCTGAAGATTATTTTTCTAGCTGTCCAAACTAAAACATACACTAACTACTATAAATTATGTTAATTTACGCAATTGCTATCACGTTTGGCTTTTTAAATATTCTCTGAAATTTATTTTGGCCTAGAAGTACATTTTAATTTTTGAGGCAAAAGTAAGGCATAAGTACTATGTGTATGTATTTAGGTAAAAGACAGTGTACTATTTTATAAATTTATTGACTTAAAATCCCCCTTACTTTTTCCCTATTTAAAACATGTTTAAAGAATGTTATGGCCACATTATCATCTAACAGAAGCTTCATATTCCTACAGGCCCAGCCCCAGCTATGACTCTTGAAAACCACAGAGTTGAAATGGTTTTCCCTGATAGAGCATAACATTCCTTGTACTTTTTGCCATGCTTTCGTTTACTTCTTAAAAAATGAGTTAGTATCCAAGAAGGCAGGGACAGTGTTACAAACCAAGTTCTTTGAGCTACTTATGCATCACTCATTTTCAGTAACTAATAGGTCATATTTTCCATGCATCAAACCAAGAGTAATTGTGGCCTCACTGATCTGGAAAGGGTATGCAAGTGCTTCCAGACAAATAATCTGTTTGTCTAATACCCACTATTATGTGTTCTTGAAATGCCTTGTACCTCTAAAATAAAATTATATTTCCCATTTAGAAAAAGAAAATTCTATTTATCTCTCCTTTTCCCTTTCTCTATGTCTTTTTCATTCCCAGGGTACAGAGCCTTTCCTGGGGATTCACAACCAGCCAGAGAGACTCATTCTCCATACCCCCTCGCACCAATGATGAACCAATGATGAACCTCAGGAGACTGCCGTGCCTCAATAGTCACTGCTTAACTAAGACAACTCCGATTGTTAACTAAGAACTTAAACTGCTTAGAAAAATTTTCTCCCTCAAGCAAGATGGCTTGCCATCAGTAAAACAATCAGTAGTAATTAAAAACCTCATTTTCAAATATAGTTCATAAGTTTTACATCTTGAAAATTGCTTCTCATCTAATTCTCTTTAAAAATGTTGCCCTAAGCAAAAAAAAAAAAAGGCCCTCTTTGAAAAAACTAAAGCCAAACAAAAGAAGCTAAAATGCAATCACTGTTTCTCTTTCAAATAACAAAACTGCCCCAATATTGATCAATAGTTGCTTTTAGATACATGAATCCAAAGATGGGACATTCTTTTTGTCTTCTTTGACAAAAATATCTAAAATACTTGATTGTCAATATATTACAAATATTATCTTCTACTTAAACCTGTTACACTCAGATATTCAAAGGGCAATCAAAATTTGAATGTACTCTCTAAAATAACTTTAAGTGAATTTAGCATTCTGCTTGAGTTCACATGCTTTATATTCTTAAATTATTTAAGAAGTAGGTATTCCAAAATCTCTGAACAGAGTAAAATTTAACTCCCCAAAATTGCAAAGTGGAATAAAGAAAACAGAAAATGTTTGATTTAATCAAAATCTAATCAAATAGAAAAACAGGTACCTTTTTTTGAAACAAATTAGACAAAAAATCAGATGTGAAAGCCTTTTAAGTAAATGGAACCTGGGCTAAATTTATTTTCCAACGAGATGGAAAAAACATAGAAACATCTCTAACTCAATCGAATTCTGTGCACCATGGGACAAATTTCAAGACACAACTGTATTTAACAGGAAACACTAGAGGGCGGAGTTGCATAGTGAGCTTTTCTGACATCTAATTGGGGAAAGGGGTCCAACACCCACATGCTTGCTCAAATAAACCCTCAAGACCTGTCCGCCACTACTGACTTACTTTGAAAGGTTTTAAACTTTTAAGAGATGATCTAAACTAGTCCACTGTGAAGGCAAATACAGGAAACCCAGGCAAGGTCTCCATGGAGAATACTTATCCTAAGAATGTTCTCTCTTCCTGCATATGTTCATAAATATAACATCTTACTCCCCATGAAATGATCATCACTTTTCTCCCGAATAAAGATTCTTAATAACCCACTTACGCTTATGGCCTTTGAAAGCTAAGGGTTTTAAGTTACGGATGACATTTCCCATCAAATTTGGGGAACTGATTATTCCATTTCGGTTGACTAAGTATCACAAGCTCAAACATAATGTCTCCATATTATTAAAAGTTTTCTGAAGAGGAGGAAGGAGCCTTCACCCTTCAAAACTCTTTTATATTCATATCCTCTGTCAATGGCAAAGATTCAAAAAAGATGTGCTGCCCAGCATCCCATTGTACTGGTTAATGGAAGCCATTTATTTCAAATGGATTTTGGAAGCCCAAATGTCAATTTCTGTAGCTCCAGGAGCAACACAAAAAGTCTTTTCCCTTCTTTAAGTCTGTATGACTTTCATAGTGGCCAAGTCATGTACAAACCACTTCAATATCTCCCACTTCCATTACCTTGAAAACTAAAGCCTCAAACATTCATTCTCCAAATAGCCAAGTTTCCTAAATGACATTTAGTGAGATAATAGAGCTTCTCTTCAAAACAATCCACCTCAGAAATTGTATGTTTTTCAACAGAAAAAAAAATGTACTTATCCAAGGGTAAAATAGGCTCAACATTAGTTTTTTACTTGTTTTATTATCACTATACTTATAAAAATCAATATTAAAAATAATTATAATTCAAAATAGACTGAATTTCTCACATATAATAGCTTTCAAGATCCTAACCCCTTGATTATTCGGTAGATTGAACAGTTAGTGTGACAACATAAATAAATATTTTAAATAACTCAAGGAAGAACAAATTGAGCATCTGTGATTCTTAGAATCTAGAATACATTTTTCACTATTCTTTCTCTCTTAATATCTGTCTGATTGTACTCTTCTTCCTTGCGCCTAAAACCAATGTCTTGAATCTTCACCATAACATCCTGGATATACAAGGGATCGAGGAAATTGGGCCACTATCAAGGCTTTTAACATATTGATGCAAATTATAAACCTACAGGCTATAAATATGGATATTTCCAGTTCATTCATGGAAAACTGAAACCCAGAATGAAACGTACTTCAGTAAGAAAATTAATCACAGTAAACATTCACTAATATGCCCTATGTCTAGAAAGTCATATATAAAAAAATTTCTGTTAGTCAAAGATAATGGATTGGTAGCCTGCCTTCATCACTCTATATAAAATTTTAGCCATCCCTTCTCAACATTTCACACTCTCCTTCTTTGCCCTATGTTTTTTCCTTAGCACTTACCACTAACTAATTTACTAATTATTTTACTGGGAATTTTTACTTGTATATTGTCAGTCTCCCTGTCTGGAATGTATGCCCCCCGAGGGCAGGGATTTTATTTCTTTTGTTTACTTTTGTTCATCCCCAGTCCCTAGAACAGTGCCTGGCAACTAGTAAGTAATTAATAAATATTTGTTGGATTATTAAATGGATGAATAAATAAATAAATAAACAGCAAATCCCAAATCTGGCAAAACTGTATGCATTACAACTCTTATTCTAACAAGGTTAAAGGTCAGGAATTAATAAAACACCACCATGTGCCAAGAACTTTGAAAATGTTACTTGATTTAACCTTCCCAACAAAATTAAGGAATTAATAAATATGGTATCACTGTTGGTCACAGGGCTTAGTAAGTGGTTGAGCTAAAATTTGGACCCTGGTTTGCATATTGCTAAAGTCCATGCTTTTTCCATTATATCACATTGATCCTCATATAATCTCAAACCCTCCAGAAGATGTGTAACAAATTTTTAAAAGGACGGGTTTAAGTTACAAAGGCTAATTGTGTCAACATACTCATACTCAGAAGGCTCTGGAGACTTGCAGGAAGCAGTTGACTATGAATGGCAAGAAGAAACTCCCATTTACTAGAAAAGCATAGGGTCCCACAATTCCTCAATCATTCACACCAAGTTTCAGGTGATGGGGGCAGGAGAGGATAGAGAAAAATCACATAGCCCCTTTACAAGTTACGGGAGAGGACAATTGTATAAACACACAGGTTAACAGAATATTCAATTAGGGGAAACACATAATCTCAAACAGCACATAACCACTATGATGCAGGATCACAGATTCTCCTAAGTTGATAACTTCACAAAAAAATCAAGCTCAACAATGTTTGCTGATTTTCACAATGATCTATTCCAGGAATAACCATATACAGATCCAGACTCCCTTACCCAAGGATCTAACTATATGCTATCTGCAAGAGACACACTTTAGATTCAAAGACCAAATGGGTTGAAAGTAAAAGGATGAAAAAAAGATATATATATAAACAGTAACCAGAAGAGAGCTGGAGTGGCTATACCAATTTCATATAAAATAGACTTTAAGATAAAAATTATTGCTAGAGACAAAGGACATTTTATCATAACAAAATGGTCAATCCATCAAGATCAACACTTATAAATGTTTATGCACCTAATAACAGAGTACCAAAATACAAAAGGCAAAAACTAACAGAATTGAAGGGAGAAATAGACCATTTAACAATAATAGTTGGAGATTTCAATACCCCACTTTCAACTACACAGAAGACCAATAAGGAAATAAAAGACTTGAACAGCGCTATAAACCAACTACACCGAACAGACATTTACAGAACACACCACTCAACAACAGGAAAATACACATTCTCCTCAAGAGTACACAGAAGATTCTCCAGGGTAGATCATATGTTGGGCAAAAATCCCTTACCCAAAATACTTTGGGCCATATGTTTCAAAATTCCAAACTGCTTAGATTTTTTTAAATAGGATATGATGTATTTTCTATATATTATGGAACATCCCACACCCTCAGGAGGGTCTACGTTAATATCCTGTAACTAATCACAATATTTCTATGGCAAAATATATGAATATTGACACTAACTGAGATAAATAAAACCTATGAATAGCTTCAAGTCAACTCAGGAGATGTTTTGTCATCAAATAAATTACAAAAGTGAAAACAAAATAAACTGTTGCTTCTACTTTCAAAGTATTTTTCAAATGGATCCACTTTGCTTCAGCTGTGCTGCCATCATCTTAGCATGAGCTACTGTTATGTCTTTCCCATCCATCAAGGGAATATTCTAACAGCATTGCTGCTCTCAGCTCAGCCCCTCCAATCTAGTCTCCACAAAGCAACCAAAGGCATCTATTATTATTATTATTATTATATTACTCCTCTGCCTGAGACTCTCCGATGACTTCTCATTGCTCTTAGAATGTGCTTAGAATGTTAGAATGACAAATTCCTCATGATGGCCTATGTGGTAAGGCACAACCCTACTTCCTCAACAACATTTCCTACTCTGCCTCAATCACAGTCTTCTTTTTATTCCCTCCAACACCCCAAGCTCTTTCCTACTTAGTCTTTGGTTTAGCTGCTCGCCCTTCCAGAATGCTCTTCAAAGAGTTTTTCAAAGGTGGGATCATCATCAACCTTTAGGTCTAAGCTCAAACCGTCGCCTCTTCAGAATGACTTTCCCTACACCTTCTATCTAGATACACTTGGGCTTCTCCATACTCATTTGTTTTTTTTTTTAATAAACTGAGTTTTGGAGTAGTTTTAGATTTACATAAAAGTTGCAAAGATAGTACAAAGAGTTTCCATATGCCCTGCGCACAGTTTCCCCTATTGTTAACATCTTACATTACTATAGTACACGTCACAACTAATAAACCAACAGTGGCACATTACTATTGACTAAGCTCCACGCTTTCCTAGGATGTCACTAGTTCTTCCCTAATGTCCTCTTTCTGTTCCAGAATCCCACCCAGGACATCAAATTACATTTAGTCATCACATCTCCTTAGCTTCCTCTGGTCTGTGACAGTATCTCAGGCTTTCCCTGTTTTTTCTTCACAGTGTTGAAGCGTACTGGTCAGGTATTTTGTAGACTGTCTCCCAGTTTGCTTTGGTCTGATGTTTTTCTCATGGTTAGACTAGGGTTATGGGATTTTAGGAGGAAGACCACAAAGGTAAAATAGTCTCATCACATCATATCAAGGGCGTTTTAGCAACATCAGTTACCACTGATAATGTTAAACTTGATCACCTGGCTAAAGTAGTGTTTGCCAGTCTTCCCCACTGTCGAGTTACTCCCTCCACCCCTTTTCCACTCTGTAACCAACTTACCCTTTGGAAACATGTCACTAAGCATAGCCCACACTCAAGGGGTAGGGAGAGTTGAGCTCCACCTCCTGGAGGGGGCAGTATATAA
Organism: Diceros bicornis minor; assembly: GCF_020826845.1. Lineage (NCBI taxonomy): Eukaryota > Metazoa > Chordata > Mammalia > Perissodactyla > Rhinocerotidae > Diceros > Diceros bicornis. The sequence continues at coordinate 48,678,289 of NC_080759.1, read as the reverse complement.
ATAAATTACTTGGAATTCTTCTGTGAAGGAGATTTATCTTTTCTCCCCCGTTTACTTATTCATTTAATCATTTATTTATATTGGTATGCACTCACGGATGTTTATACTATAGTTTGAGTTATAATCCAATACTACATGATTTATTTCATGGCTCAAATTGTTACAGTTTTAGCCACTGGGGACTCTTCTAAGTTGGCTCTTGTGTCCCTTTGCTATGCCCTCACCTTTTTGTTCTTTGAGCACTTTTTTACTTTCTAGTACAAGATACTCCAGTCTCATCTTGTATAAGAATAGCATATTATATGAGACTGGTTCCTTTTACTGGAGAATGGTATTAGAAACTAAAATCTGGTGCTAGATGAGCTCATAACTGCTGGTGTGTCACTGCTTTTAGGCCCTCTCAACAGACAGAGCCAGGACATGGATGTGTGTATACTAACACATGCATAAGCACATATCTATAAATACTTCTACATGTAATCATTTGTATCTATATTAAGCAAAACATGATTTTATACTAATGTGTCCAACTCTAATCCAGTACCGCATGGCTCATTCTAGTATACTCTTTTTTAATCATCCAGTTTATTTTCCTTAGAGTTATTAATATAATCTATAATCACCTAGTTTTTAAAATGTATTCACTTATTTATGGTCTGTCCCTCACCATCAAGAACTTAAATTTAGAAGCAGAGGTCTTACCTGTTTTAACCAACTCTGTAGCTCTAGGGTCTAGAACAGTGCCTGCTACATGGTAGTGGTTAATTTGTTGAATAAATGAAAAAATAATCAATAGAAAAGTATTTATTATATAATTCATAGTAGAAAATAACAAAGATGAAACATTTTAAGTCTACCCCTTGACATGAGTAAAATCATCTTCTAGACCAAAAATAAACACATATAAATCCATCACTATGCCTTATTATATTAATAATCTCCATGCACTCATTACTTGGCATTGAAATTGTCCCCACAGGCAACTCAAGGAATGGTTGGTGTTTTGCCACTAAAGTGTACTGTAGTTGAGCTTAATCATGTTCAAAATAAAGTAGCATACTTCTATCTCAAATTTCCTTCTCTGTAACAGATACTACCTTCAGTCTCAATAGGGTGCAGATCAGAGAGAAGAGGCAGACAGGACATGGGGAACTCATCACCAAATGTTTCACCAAATTACTCAAAACTGTTTCAATATCTAAGAGTCTTTCCCTCCATAGTCTAAGAAGCATGTGTCATCCAAAGCTACTCAACAAATTTTGGCAGAATTAGCTGTAATCTTGTCGGCTTAACATTTTTTCATTTCTTTCTATAACTTCTCAAATTGCTGAAAAGTCTCATCTAGATCTGAAAATGACTTTAATAGAAGCTATGACAGTATGACTGAGAGTCCACCATGAAAGGTAAAGGAAGACAGTTTGCAAGGGGATTGAAAAGTGGTTTTGAATTCAAGATTTTCTTTCAACTTTCAGGTATGAGCTTGGGTATGTGTAACATATACAATGTGGGCAAGGATCATCACCCCTATTCATTGTGTCTTTCTCTTCTAAAGACTGGAGCTTGCCCTGGAAACTTCCTATCTACTTGCCCCTACTAAAAAAACACAAGGCAGATGTTGTCAAGAAATGGAAGAAAGAGATAGAAGGAAGATAAAACAAATATATACAGAATGTTCAATATATACCTGGAAAATCCTGTACTCTTTTCTACTCTATTATACATTTTTTTTATATTCTTTATTTTTTCTTTAATAAGCCACTTACAAAAATATTTACGTAAAAAATATGCAAATGTAACAATAGAAAAGAAATTAATACTGGGGAGAAAGTAGGGGGAGAGAAAAGAGTGAAAGTATTTCCTGTGGCTTCTGGAATATTCTTTGACAAGAATATAAGCAAAATTCCCTGGACACTTCTGAGAGATGTTATCCTTCCTAAAATCTTTTTTTTAACAGGTTGAACAAACCAAGGCAAGCCTAGGTCAATTTCTTGAAATAGTTCCCTGTTTATGTGAACTATTTTGTCACTCGAAGTCATGACACAAATGAGTGTCACGGCACAACTGCAGTCCATATATAACAAAGGAGTGCCTAGAGGGTTCCCAAAATAAGAGCTAGATGCTTACAGGGAGGGCCCCAGTGCCCAAATTAAACTTTGGCCACTTGCACATAATTAGCATACCAAAATGAGAAACCAAACCAAAAGGCACATCAAGCAATGGAGCTCTGTTACTATGATAAGGATACAATGCTCAGGTGTCATCAGTCAAAATGAACTATCTTGAAGAGATAACAATGAGAGAGACAGCAGGTTTCTAGAGGGTAGTTTCAGAGCATATCACACCTAAAGGAAGGATGGAATAAGAAATGTCTCCTCAATAAGGTCTCTTATCGACTTTGCCTACGTAGAAATGCTTCCTGGTTTTTGTCACATCTACCCACAAGACTGCTTCCAGTCCACCTCTACTTCTATGGGACTTCATTTCGCTAAATCACGTAGAACAGCTGTTGAATTATGAGTTATGCTCACAAGGAAGACGTTGTCAAATATCCAAGGATATAGAAAGCACAAGCCACAAGGTAGTTTTTCTTGGCCGAGTCCTCAGTGTCTACCATCCATTTACTTGTAATTGTAGGCGATTATCTCCTCTTCAGTCCACTCCCTGCCCCGCCGGAGGGCTGGAAGCACTCTCACTTTGCCCTCAGAGTCATCCCATTCTACTCTTAGAAGGTCCAAAAATAGAAGGAAGCTGAGTGTCCTTTGTTCCAATCCCTTTAGCCAACATCAGTCACATCCCAGCAAAGCCACACACCCAGGCAAAGCAGGAAATGAGCGAGGAAATAGTCTATTCTCTTGCCACATCTCCCTATGTTGGAGTATTGTATTCACCAGTAGAAAATCATTTTTGAAATTATGTTACAACTGTATAAACTGCTCATCAAAAAAAAAAAACTCACCTTGTTTTCAGCCAGGTGGCAAATTCAGACCAAAAAAATTATACCCAGTAGAAATTCTTAGCAGCTCATCTATACCCATGATCATAGAGTAAAATTTCCAACAAATTCTCTGAACAAACGCTAGACGAAATCCTTCAACCAGTGACAACCTCAAGAAAGCAAGTGTGTCACACATGGGTAATTTCACATTCACTGAGTCTTTTTTCATGACATTTTATTTTTTGAAAAGAACAGATATGTCTCAGTGGGAACTTTTTTTTTTTTAATTCTTGGTTTTTAAAAATAGATCCCACTCTTAAGACTTTTTCCTGTGGTCTAAAAGGCTGAACATATTTGCCCAGGCAGATTCAGAAGATGATTATTAGAAGGTCAACTTAAGAACAACTTGAAAATTAAAGACCAGTAGATGACTAATGTGTGAGCAATGAAGGCAACATGATTTAAGAAATTCTCACTGCAGAAATGTGAACAAGACCCCCATGTTTCTGTCCACCTTACTAAAACACTTGCTTATGCATGCATTCATTCATTCGTTCATTCATATCACAAATATTCACCAAATGCCCACAAAGTGACCAAGAAAGTGAATCTCAAGCTATATTGAGCTACGTTACTTAATTTGTTCCAAAACCTATCTCATTTTCTGCTATGCTTGCTCTCCTAGAAGGCAAGCTTGGAAACCCCAAGCAAACTGAAACAATATCCTTTTAAGACTTTCAAAAGGCGATATTCTCAGCACACCTGCGGACTTGCAGAGAGCCTGGGAGGACTTCTTTTAGGGACAGACCTGCGAGCATTCTCTAAAATGCATTCCAGAACTCAATGAGATGAGAGGGTGGCTTGTTCCAGGGACACTGAAGGCTTACTCCGAGATATCCTGCCTTCTACTTCTAACTTAACTAAAGCTACTCCTGGAAATTTAGGGTTTGAGTCTGATAGAACAAAGAAACTGTCTGGAAGAAACAACAGTTTTAATATTTAATATTAAGAAGTTAATAGCATTTCATAATGGACCTAACAGTGCCACGATTTTCTAAGTGATATAAGTTTATGATAATGTCACTCAAAATTACAAAGAAACATACAAAAATTTAAAAACACTTCACCCATTTAATTTTATAAGAGGTCCATTAACACCTAAGTCCATATCAATACTCCATTTATTTAAATCAGGGGTTGGCAAAATACTGCCAAATCCCAGTGGACCAAATCTAGCTCACCACCTGTTTTTGTGTAGCCTATGTGTTTTTAAATTTCAACTAGTGGGGGGGGGGGGGGAATCAAAAGAAGGATATTATTCCCTTACACATTAAGGTTATGTGAAAATCAAATTTCAGGGTTTACAAGTGAAGTTCTACTGCAACACAGTCATGCTCATTCGTTTATATAAAGTCTAGGACTGCTTTCGTGCTAGGAAAGTAGTTATAATGGCCCTCAAAGCCTAAAATATTTACTATCTGGCGCTGGACAGAACAGATTTGCTGACCTCTGGTTTAAATAACAAGATAAATGTTATCAAGTGAAGACATTTTGGAGCCAACAAGGTTCCTCTACCCAACCACTTGCCACCCTCAAATCTTCCTGCCACCCTAACTTGGTTTGACCAGTAAGTTTGCCAAGCTCCACCCCAGAGGAGGTTCTTACTTCTACAGGCAGCTGTGTGGAGGGGCCAAGAGAGCAAAGAAGATAAAGATGTCAAAAGGGAAATACTAAAAAGAGCCAAAAAAATGTAGAAAAGCAGATGTGTGTAGAGAAGAAAGTTCTGGAAAGTATCATCTATCGGGACCACATCATCCCTAATCCTCTCTCTATAAAGGTTAAAAGCAAATGCCAGCACACAACACCCTACATGGCCTCCATCTCTTTGTACCACCTTCTCAGAACCATCTGGCTTTGAGACAAATTGTAAAATCACTGTACACACGGCCAGAAAGTGAATAAGTTGGCTATAGCAGTAAACAAAGTATAATTTACATATTTTATTCAGCAGAGAATCATTAATCAGTTCTAGTGAGTATAATGAAGATTCATGTGTCCTGAGAAGTAGTAAGCAAATGAAACAAAAATAATTTCAAAGACGAGGAAATTGTCTCTTGATGTGTTCTTTACTTTGACATTTTTAATTACCTATAACATACGCCAGCATATGTTTTAAAATATTACATTTTAGCATTATTTCTCAGTTGTTCAGGCATGGTAATGAAGAGCTTCCCCTCAGCTTGTCTTTTGCTATTAAACTTACAGAAAACATTAGTGACAGCAACAGAGAAAAAAGAAAAGCGGTGGCTCACCATGTCAACTAGGTTGTATGTATGAAGACATTTTTAATCCACAAAATGCCTTGAAATAGTATTTCAAATGACAGCATGCAACTCGGATAAAATAATGCTCTGATGTTTTCTTAATACATTTCAAAATCACAGCCAATTTTCAATGATAATTTGTCAGCTTCTCCTGGCGCATCAGCCACATCATGAGAGCAACTTCATCGCTTCTGAAGGTGGAAATACCCCTTTCACGACAGAGCCCCATTTAGGAAAATAATGACCACAGGGGTCTCCAGAAGTTAACTAAAGTTCTATTAGCACTTCACAAATAGGTCCAGAAGTTGTACCTTAAAACAACAGCCGAGATGAGCCCATCTGGTGCCAACTTCCTCTCTAATTCAAGACTAACATGGTGAATCCCAGAGTTTTAAGAACATGGATAAAAATGAAAAATATTCTCAAGCCATTCTCCTTCCTAGGAGATGTCCCGGTCATTCTTATCGCTATGAGAAGAGCTGTTGCTGACAGCACACTGTTAAGTGTTTAAAGGAAAAGCAGTAAGTGGAAGGCTAATAAAAATGTTAGAGGCTAGTAAAAGTGGTCAGGGGCCTAATACCTGCGAAGGTATATGGCCCACACGCAAGTCTCAACCCCTTCCCAGGCAAGCCCTTCCCTAGTCATTTCCTCTTGTGCTCTGAGTAATGGAGGAGGAGGAAGGAAAGCTGACGGACACCACTATCCGCTGTGAGCGCCCCTTTGTGATTGTCCCCCAGGGATCTGGGGCTTCTTGGACCTCCTGCCTACTCACACACACCCTACCCAACACGAGGCTTTCCAGAGGATAAACAAACAACGGCTGCCCAATGACACAGAATAGCACTGCCCTGTGCTTGGCCACATGTAAAAACGTCTCATAAATGGGATTATGAGCAGATGTCAATAAAGACTCACGGGCAGGGACATCTGGAGAGTAAAGTTCTCATGTGCTGAGATCATTATATCTCATTACACCTGATTTTTAAAATGCTGATTCATTCATTCTTTATGATAACAAATTTGATCAGAAACCAAGATGGGCTCTCCAAGAAAAAGCAGGGAGTTAAAATATAGGAATAAAGAATGATATGGCAAGAGGAGTCATTAACTTCACTTTGGTGACAGCAGACTGAAGGCAACAACAGGGACCTGTGAGCACTGTTGCTGTGAGCAATTGAAGGTCCCCATCTATTAGTTGACTGAACAAGTAAAAAGAATCAGAACCCATACTGAAACGTCACCTACTATGTTCTGGGCACTATTCTAAGCTATATTATATTTATATAGTATATATAAGCTATACTATATTTATGTATATAAATATGTATATTTACGTATATATAATATGTAACATATATTTATGTATTTAATCCTAAAAATAATGTATAAAATAGGGGCCATTATTATCTTTTAAAGATGGGTAAACTGAAACACAAAGAGTTAAGTAACTTGTCCAAGGTGAAGTAGCTATTACCTTCAATTTACATAGTATTTTTCTATGTTTGGGCAGTATGGTCTGTCTTTAATAACAAGTTTTAAGTTTCCTGTAAAATATTTTATCTAGTAAATGTTATCTCTTCAAACATCTATATTTCTTGATAAAGTACTGAAGGCATCCATAAACTTGAATATAGCTTAATTAGTTTATAATGTCACCAACATCTCAAAATAAATTTGATCTATGTTCTTAGATTCCACTAATTTTATACCATACTACGAGATTCAAAACAGAATTAGCTTTTACTCTTAAAATATCATTAATGCATCATCTCGAATACGTTAATCAATAAAATGGATTCTGCAAGTAGGTAGGAAGGTAAATGCATGTTAATTACTTCAAATGTCTTAATTAACTCCTACTGCTAATGATACAGCAATTAAGGTTTAAATATGTTGTAGAGGATACATCAGTTTTCTATCGGGTCATGTTGCTGAGTATCACTGAAATCCAATGAAATGGGGAGGTTTAGACCCAAATTCTCAAAGAATTCTAATCTCAACAAGAAAAACAAGTAAAACTAAGGTTTTAGACTCATTGCAGCACGTTTCCCTCACACACACCTGATTCCCGGTTAGTTGCTCCTTTCCCTGCTCTGTTCCCAAGTCCCTCTGAGCACCAGGAGGTACAATGTGGTAATCATCACTTGTGAAAGTGCTGGAGGACACGCACCAAGCACCACTGACGGAATCAACCTCCCAAACATTTGTTTAACCTTCTTTGTTTCTGAGCCCTGGGACAGAAGTTATGGTGGTGCCTGCTGACCAAGCTGGGCCTGATGAAGACCAAACGCAGAGACCAGGGTAGGTTCATAGAGCCATTTCAGAAGCTGTCTCCTGCGGCAGATTAAAGATGACCACTCTACTTAAAGGAAGGAGACATGGAGTCTATTTTCCCTTCTCTTGAATCTGGGTTGGTCCTGTGACTTGTTTTAATCAAGAGAATGCAGCAGACATGAAACCATGTGACTGCCAAGGTTGGGCCTTAAGAGATCTGTAACTTCTACTATCATGCTCTTGGAACCCAACTATCATATTGTGAGATGCCCAAGTTGCGTGGAAAGAGAACTGAGGTGCCAGCTGACAGCCCCAACTGAGCTTCCAGCCAACAGCCAGCACCAAGATCAAGTCAAATGAGTGAGCCATCTTGGATGTTCCAATCCAGTCAAATCTCTTGATGATTACAGCTCCAGACTGACACCACATGTGGAGAAGACCATCCCAGCTGACCTCAATCAACCCAGACTCTTCAGAGATAATAAATGAGGGTTGTTTAAACCACTAAGTATTTGATATTGTTTGTTATGCAGCAATAGATAGTCAAAGCCTTTCTAGACCATCTTAGAGACCCGGGCGGAAACTAGATCCTGCTTGACTCAACATTACACAGTATAAGTCATGAAAGACCCAGAAACTCAGGGTGACTATGATGGAGTTGAGAAGAACACTTTCCAGTATGGGGCACAGTGGCTAAGACCATGGACCCCGGAGCCAGACCGACTAACTTTGAATCCTGGCTTTGCTTTTTACTAGATATGTACCTGTAAAGTTACTTAACTTTTCTGTGCCTCAGTTTCCTTTTGTGTAAAATAGAGATAATAATATTCCCTACGTCATAGGTTTCTTATGAAAATTGAATATCAGTATCAGTATATGTTAAGCACTTAAAACAGTGCCTGGCACAGAATAAGAGATCAGTAAATGTTCTCTTAGTTTCATTATTTATTCTCTATTCTGTTCTACATCCCAGCAACCACCCACTCATGGCGATGGGAGGGCTCTATACTTAGGACAGAAGGATACTGAAAATGAAGGAGAGGGCCATAACATGCTTCCTATTTGATCCCGCACCATGAGGAAATGGATCTCTACCATGCCATAAAGCGTGAGTGTGATAGATGCTAAATCGAATTGGCCTCACACCGGCAAGGGAGAAAACCAAAAATCAGAGTAAATGCTCAGTTTGTGGATCATCTATCACAGAAATGTCAGACGATTAATCCAACTTTATCTGAGAATAAACTACTTCAAAGTATGAGAATCTACACTTTGGGAACCCTATATCTGATTTCTGTTCATTAAGATTACTGAGTTTTATATGCATATAATATAGTCCTAGAAAGTTATTTTCTTGGGCATGATCTGAACCATCATCATCACATTCATATCAACTTTGTTTCTAAATATTATTTTCTAGTTCACTGCAACAAACAGATCTGATTATAGATCATCGTAATACTTGCATATGTCGTAATAACCCTAAATATATTAGTAATACTGGGTTAATTTTTGGGTTTTGGTTATTTTTGTTTTGATTTGATTTTTTGGTCATATCATATACATATTTGGGGGAATTGCTTTAGTTAAAAGAAATATTGAATGATTTTTTTTAATGAAGCAAAACATAGTGGTAATCAATTCATTTTGCTATAGAATTAGAATTAGTAAATTGTATTTTTTGCCCCAGCCCTGTGTCTCTTCTCTATTTTAAAATTATATCAAGGACCAACTTCTATTTACTTCAAAGTAATCATCCCAAGTGAATTAATACATAGCAGCCACAAGTTAAAGTTTTTGAAATACTTAGCATTCTATTTCAGCTCTTGAACATTCGATCACAGCACGTCTCATGGGACTTTTCTCTGCATCCCCAAAGCTCTCCATTTCTCATCTCCACATATGTCTATTCATAAAATTACTGTAGATTCAATTGTATTACTCTTATCCTGGTCTTTGGACCTGGTTCCATCTGTTTTTCAAGACCACTATAATGGATCCATAAATTGACACCCAAGTAGCTCAATCAATTAGCGGTTCTGGGAAAACGTGTCAGGTGTATGCCTATCTTCAGCATGCTAACATCACTCATCCACATTAGTTACCCTTCTTTCCAAATTATTTATAAGCCTTAGGTCAGCTTGAGAAAATTCATATTTTCATTTCACGCTTGCTAATCATGCCTTAAATGGTGAGTATCAGAGATGCAAATTAATTGCAAACTATATGAAGGAGGCAAATTAACAACCATGAAATATAAATTATTAATGCAGTAGTAATTCAGCTTCCAGGTTCCTTCTGCAAATACTAACAATTTCACCTATTTTATATGGCTCAATGCATACTAAATTTGGTAATTTAAATAGAAACAGGCAACACTAGATTTTATTACTTTCTTTTCCTCCTAACTTTTTAACTCCTTCTTCCTTTTCTATTACCTCCTTTGTCTCTGTGTTTTGAACCCTACTCTTTTACGTCTGCTTAACTTCAGCACCACGTCACTACCAGATCTCATCAATTACACACTATTATGCTTTAGATGGCATTCTGAATATTTTGTATTTTACATTACACCAGTCTATTCAAAGAACTGAATCAGTTCCACCATGAAAAAAAAAATCAAAAGCTTACTTTTCCGAAGGCATCTGTAGGGTTAGGATTGTATTATTATGTGATTATACACAAAAAGCTTAAGAATATATACAATTTCAGTAGTATTATTGAGACTAATTGTTGGGAATGCTTCTGCACGCACTATGTAGTTGAACACAGCAAAGAATGAAACTAGCCAAAATTAAACTGTGAAAAAATCTCATATGAAAAAGAAAGCCTGGTTAAGTGAAAAGAGTGTTCAGATTAGCACTAATAGATTCAACCAAAGTTTCCAGACTAGTAAAATTTTGCTTTACTTGCACCTGTTTTCCATAAATGGAGACCAGCCAGGGCTTCAATGCTTAAATTAAAAATATTACTAAAATAAATGGTGTAACATTTCTAATTCATAACATTGATTTAATTGGAGTATAAGACATTTACCAACAAGGATGGGTATAATCTCATCAGTAAACAACAAATTAATAAAGGAAATCATTTGAATAAAATGTCTTTGGAGTTTCTCAGATAAAAATCTCACAGATTTCTCAAAGCACATCTCTACAAATTCTAAATCTTGGTTTCACCGTCATTCGCATAAAATGTTTTTAAGTAGTATATGTAAATATCCTTACTAATAACTCAAGTGTACTTATGTTTAGCAAAATTATTTCAGGGAAAAAAATGTCACAAATGCTTACCTGGCAAGGTTGTTTCATTTTAATGGCTATAACATGGTATCTATAGCAGCAGAGTTCGCAGGTCCAGGAACCCCTCTCACTGATCCACTTCAGCAGGCACAGCTGATGTGTATACCGGACCGACCCATCACATCGGCAGGGGTTTAACAGCTCCCCCTGAAAAGAAAACGGCTCACAATGAATAGTTGTGCTTGTGCCTCTATTTTAAAAATCTAACACCTGCTTTCTTTTCTTTCACAGCCATTTACCCAGGATACAAGCATCAAACTCTACTCTAGAAAATGAAATTAAATTTGTATACCTCTGATGGGAATGAAACTAAAGTCTTAAAACTATTTCAAAGATATTGCTTAGAGTTATGACATAAATGTTCTATCAACATACAAAACGTCTGCAAGATATAGCTCCCAATACCCTTGGGGAAAAGCTGTACTATTAAATCTCTTTAATAACTTTTAAGTGGATGGTCAAATGCATTTCCTCTGCAGTTATTCTTAATCATTGCTGAAGAAGAAATGCATGGCATCCCAGAAAGTAGCCTGCAATAGCATTATGCTTTTATTTTTTTCTAAATGTAGCATCATAAATATTGACTTAGGGCACTATATTCCTGAAAGCCTGCATATTCTTACGCAATTTCCTTACTTTTAAAAATATTAAGCCTAATGTTTTCTCAGACCACACATTTTGTAAGATCTATTATCCTGTTGTCTCCATGATTACTCTCTAGAAGTTTGCATGCGCCTCTAATGGAGTTTATAATTTTAGAATTGTGTTTCTAACAAAATATAAAGTACATTGTTGGCTAAATAGCCTTCTTTCACAAGGTCAAAGTACATTCCCATTTCTCTTGTAAAAACTGTACCACACTTTTCACATCAGTGAGATGAAGTCACCAAAATTTGCAATAAGGAAAGACCCTGCCCTTTTGGTTTTGACATGACTCACCCCCAGTTTGTATTCTAAGAGTATCTGTCTCAGGATACATTTGTAGAAAGAGGAAAATTGGTTTGTTGCTAAGTATAAACCAAAATCCATTTAGTAATTCACAAAACAGATACTTATGGCATTATCATTAAAGCACCTGAGGAATGTGTAACCGCAAGACCAGGTAGGAAAAAAGAGTGTAGATCAAATTAAACTCTGTGTTCACCACCGGGGCATTTTTATCTGTCTTCACAGAAGGGGAAAGGGAACGCACAGCGGCCACTGCTCAGTTGGCTGGACCGGACATGCCCGGCAGCAGAGGAACGAGGAGGCGAGCGCTGTCCGTGGTGCTGAAAGGTCGGCCGTCGCGGACAGACAGCGGCCCAGCCGCGACCCGAGCCCACCGCCAGCTGCCGTGGGGTCCCGCCGGGCCTTACCTGCTCGGCGCCCTGAAAGCAGATCTTGCAGATGGGCTGGTGGTGCTGGTGCTGGTGCCCGGGGCGCTGGTCGCCGCCGCCACTGCTGCTGCTGCGGCTGCTACACACCGAGCGCGTCTCGGGCTGGTCGCCGGCGCCCCGCCGCTCGCCCTCCCCGCCCGCGCCGGCCTCGGGCTCCCCGGGGCCGCCCTTCCCCGCCGCCGCCTCAGGGACCGCCGCCTCTGGAAGGCGCCTCGGACCTTCCCCGGAGTCGCCAGCTGCCGACACCTCCTGGCCGGCGGGCGGCAGGGGCAGCGGCGGCGGCTCGTCCTCGCCCCTGTGCCGCGGGACCACCGCCGTCGGCGGCTCGTCGAGCCCCGCGGCGCGCTCGGGGGATGCAGGCGGCGCGGGCGGTGGCGGCAGGTGGCGCGGAGGCGCGGGGACCGAGGCCGGCTCTCCCGGCGGCGGCGGCGGCGGCGGCGGCGGGGGAGGCGGCGGGGGCGGCTCGGCGTCCCTGCTCTCCGCCCCGCGGCGCCGGCTGCCGCTGTGGCCGCCCTCAAAGCTCATGGTGGTGCCGCCGCCGGCCTCCTGCCAGCCCGGCTGGCGGGCCGGGCTCGGGCTGCAGCCGAAGGGAGACCAGAGGGCGTGGGGGAGGGACGGAAGGAGGGAGGAGGGTGAGGAGGGGGGACCGGGGTGCCAGGGGCTGGGGGCGGGACGGGGAGGAGACGCGGAGGGCCCGGCGGCGGCGGCAGGGGCGGCTGCTCCGCGGAGCCGCCGGCTCGGCTCTGATGGAGGCGGCGCGGAACTCCGCTGCGCGTGAGAGCCGCGCCGCGGGGGGCGGGGGGTGGGAGAACGAGGAGTGGGGGGAGGAGCAGCGCAACGGAGGGGTGGGCCGGGGGAGGGGGCGTATGGAAGGAGCTGGCGCGCGGCCGGGGGGAAGAGCGGAGGGGGCGCTCCGGCGGAGGGGGGATGTGGAGGGAGGCAGGTGCGAGCCCCGGGTGGGGTGCGGGGGCAACCGGCCGGGATTCGGGGGTGGAGGGGGGATCCCTCAGCCGCTTCCACCGACTCCGACCCCGCCCCGGGGCCGCTCACGTCGGTTCCGGGGCGGATTACCCCTCTCCAAACGGCGCGCACTGCGGCTCTCGTGAGCGAGCGGGGAGGGGTCAGAGGCCGCGGGTCAAGAAACCGTTACTGGATGGGCAAGTGCGATTCGGTGGCGCCAGGGTGGGTGGGGCCAGGGTGGTCTAACTGGACACCCGCGTGGGAGTAGGGGCGCGGGAGGTGGGTGCCCTGGGCGCGCCCGAGTGCGCTGAGCAGGGCGCGGGAAAGAGCGCACGGGTCCTGAGGACTAACTGCCTCTGCCTGGCGATCGCTCCCAGCCCTCAGAGCCCTCTGCTTCAAGGGCACTCGCACTGATCCATCAGAGCCCTAAAAACAGAAGTCTTTGGAGTCTATGTTCTCCCTCTGTCCTCCTCGCCCCCTCTCTCCTGCAGTGAGTGTCCCGGTTTGTTTGTAAATATCTTGGTGACATTGTAAATATCTTGGGTCATTTCCTGGAGTAATTCTTCCTAGTGACCCTGGTGCCAACGTTCTGTGGCGCGTGGTCACTTTCATCCTTGCCATGTAAAGGACTCAAATGCCATCCCTCCTTCTCCCGGAGAAGTGGCTGCAACCTCTAGTCTCGGTTTTATGCACCCCGAAGCCAGTTTCTCTATAACTCTACTCCGCAAAACCTCTCTAGGACTCTCTTCCAGCAGGCAACACTCTCCTCAGTTCTTTTCCAAAAATAAGCTACCTTACCTGCAGGGAAGTAGACGGAAAACCGTGCATATGCAGTAGTTTCCAAATTCGTATGGTGTAAAATCATAAAGCACTGGATTTATGCTCTGCAATGTGGCTATCCAAATCAATGGTGATTTTCACTAGTGTAACACCTTAACGTCTTTGACACAATCGGCTTTCTTTCAGGGCAGTCATTTTTGGCTGCATTTCATAGCTGAAGACCCAGAATCAGATAGGCAAAGTAACTTGTTCAAGGTCACAGACTGTTAACAAAGAACTTTTGAGTTCCCTGACTCCAGATTTTCTAGCCCAGACACCCAATGATTTTTTTCCAATCCTCTCTCCTGCCTCCTAAAACAGTATTATAGTACATGGTGCATTTGGTGGCACTGACTTCTTAACAGTTAGATGTTCTGAAATGGTTGAAATAAACTACCAGCTTAAATTAATTTTTCCATTATAAATTTTGGCAATAAGAAGTATATTTGGTTTAAAAAAAAAAAAGTCCTACCTCTTTTGACAGAGATTGGTTTCGTTGGAAGGCAGAGAAAGAAGGTAGTAAAAAAGAATTCAAGAATGCTTTGTCACAAATGGTCCCAGATGAAATAGTTCCCAGGAATGTCCTCTAACACTTAGCCCCCTCAGACTAGCTTATTTTTGGCAGCAGAGTGGCAGGCAGCAAGCACATTTTTTAAATAATAATCTCTGAATGCCCTAGGAACTTATCACGTTGAAGAAATATGGTTGTAGATATGCTTTAATTTTCAGTCTTCACTTGTCAAAATGACATTGCACAAGTTTATATATTACCACAGTCCTAAGATAATCATAATATGCCTTGATCCTAAGTTCTTGAATTAAAAGCTGTCTAAATTGGTAAAAAAAAAAAAAAAAGAAAGAAAAAGAAAATCCCCTAAATAATTCAGTTTATGACTAGTAAATTTCTACTAGGTGTGATAAAGTACATTACTATTTGAAGGACAGCATAAAAGCTGTGGGTTCTGTACAAACAGTGCAGAATGACTCAGACAGCAGAGTAGCATGGATAAAGAGGAAATGGCCACAATGCTGGATGTGTCCTCTCAGTTGGTTGTTTCTGAAAAATAACTCCAGTAAGAGAAAATTAACTTTGATGTGGTGAGTAGCCACAAAAAAACATTATTTCCCAGCTTCAATGGCCTCCAAAGCTGACCTCTCCCTGCAAAAGAGAAATTTGTTCATGATCTTCAGTTTACTCGGTGAGTCTTCAATGGATCAAGGAAAAACCTTTGTAACTTTGACTGCATCTTGTGCTGTAAAAAATATAGAACAATGGGGGACATTCTCAGCTGCTGGCACCCAAGTGGAAGATATGATCGAAACATAGACATCAGATAACGAACATCAGGGCACCCGCAGCCACTGACAGCCATCCGACAGCTGATGTGCATCCACCACTAAAAAATGAATGAGAGGAGAAGCAATTCTATCAAATTAAGCAAATACTGAAAGGCACAGCCAACCTGCTTCAACCTATATAAAAGAGGAGAAAGACATAAATAATACAAAAGTGCCTGAAAAGTCTCCATTCTCATGTCTCCCTTCTCCCCTCCACACACAGAGTAAAAGTTACCCTTCACCAAGAGGTCTTTCACTATAAAGGTGCAAACTCTTTAGATACCAGGAATTTCTTGAGTTAAATCCAAGGATGGAGGGGAGGTAGGAGGGGCCCAGGCAATATGTCCCCAAAAGTTTTTTGGTGATATTAATGGATATCTGTAGGATATTCTCCTTGAACTTCCCTGGTGACCATATCCTGGAGCTGTCCCCTGGAGTCACCTCAGGGATGTTAGATAGAAAACAATCCAGGCTACACTAGGTCAGAGTGATTTCAGAATGCCTTTGAAGCTAAATTAGGTATGATGACCTAGATATGCCCTCCAATAGGAGGGTTAACAGTAAGAGAGTTAGCCTGGAGAGCTCTTTAGAATTGCTTATCAATTCTTTTAAGTATAGCTTAAACTACTTAAGTATATACTTAAAATTCTTGTAAGTATAGCTCCTCTCTAAGAATGTTCCAAAATTTTTCAGTTGGCACCCTTGGGGTGCACTAATTTGTCTCTGTGGTCACTGAGTACAATACACAGAATTCTCATTTGCTTCAAATATGTGAGAGAAAAGAAATTAAGAACTCTGTGTTATACAGCAACAAGATTATGTTGTGTGGGTCGGAGGGTGATTTTTAAAGGGGATAGTAAAGTGCAATCTGTGTATTGTGAGTACTCCATGCAGAGTGTAGCTTTGTTGTACGCCAAAACTGAAGCAGTGTCATCACCATACAACACAATGCTGTGTGCAGACCAGTCCACAATTTATATCTCCTATTCTAACCTCTCCACTGAACTCCAGACTCATGTATCAAATTGTCTTTGACTGCTCTACTTAGATCCCTAAAAGCCATTTCAAACTAACCCAGTCCAAACGCAAACAACACCCCAAACTTGCTCACTTCCCAATCTTCATTATGCCAGGAAACCACTTGTTCATTCATCTAGTTGCTTAAACCAAAATCCTTGGAATCATCTTTGACTTTAATTTTTCACATCATACATTCAGCATATCAAAAAATTCTTTCAGCTATCCTTTCAGAATATACTCCAAATTTCACTACTACTTTTCCCCTCCACCTCCACCATCCCAATTCAAACTACCATCGTGGTGCACTAGGACTGTCAAAATAGCCTCCTGTCTCCTTGTTTCTTACTCTTGAACCCATCCCCTGTGGCAGTGAGGATGATCCTATTCAAATGTAACGCCAATCATGTCGTCCCCCTGCTCAGTACCCACCAATAGCTTCCTATCACACTTGGTGCAATATCAAAAATCTTAGCATGCCCTACAAATCTTCAATCTACCTGGATATGTCTCTGAAAATATCTCCATACCCTTCCCACCACCCCATCCCCCTGCCCTGTCATTCATTCCTCCCACACTGATCTCCTTGCTATTCCCCAAATACACTCCCTCTTCACTTGTCTTCCAATTATGGCTCACTCACTCACTTCACTCAGATCTCTGCTTAGAGGCACCTCATCATGAACCTTCCTATCTGAAATAGAATCCTCCACTCCCATTTTAACTCTAATCCTTGCCCAGTTTTTCATATCACTTTACTACTCAACATTACAGGTTTACATATTGTACGTATTTTGTTTGCTTCCTTTCTCATCTAACATCATCCACTGGAACACTGGCTCCATCGGAGACTGTTTGGTTCACTGCTCTGTCCCCAGTGCCTAGACAGTGCCTGGTCAGAGAAGTACTCAGCCAGTACTTATTGAACAAACGTATGAATAATTCAGGCAATCAAGCAGGTAATTATTAATCAGCCTCTGTGTTTAAGGCACTGCACCGCTGGTTAAACCACGGTTCCTCCAGGTGGGAACACAATCTGCAGGACAATGAAGGATGCAGTCCCAGCACTTTGGTGCACTGCATGTGATGCAAAATATTTTTTTCATTGCTTAACCAAATTAACTAACTAAAATTATTCTGTTCTCTTAGTCATTCGTGGTTGCCGCCTAATTAGTCATTTGCTACCATGTATAAGTGAAGTCAAAGTCTTGGTTGACCTTGATCTCACGTTCAGTGAAGACATCAGAAATTTGAAAATGCATGCCCCTGGTCTTAAGGGAAGTGAAGGAGTATGGATGGATGGTCTCCACATCTGACCAGTCTCATTGATCATCCATCGTGTTCCTCATTTGATTTTACACAACACTGAATTCTAGCATTTGTCAATTCTACTCATAAGTTTGGTACTGTTCTTCCCTTGACTCTTTCTCTTTGCTTCTTGCATCTCTCCACTGTTCCCTGTCCCGCTGGCTCTTCCACTCGTAAAGGCTTCCAAATCGAAGCTGGCCCGCCAGTCCCCTCTCTCCTCTAACTAGGTGACCTGATCCTCGCAAGCTTCCTTTGACCTGGCATTTCTCCCAGTCTCTGAATGCTCACAGAGATGTAAACTCTGCATGCAAATAGCATCATAGCTATGAGATAATTAGCTTCCTAATTCCTATCAAAAGCACTTCCTTCAATCTCCCCCAAAACGCTTTGAGACCTTCAAAACAATAAAATATCTTAAGAGCATGTTTGATTTGTAAAGGATCATATTGCATTAAAAAAAAATTACAAAGAGTAACAAGCATTCTCCCTTGGTCTCCCTACCTTGAAACTTGGAAATGCAGAAAGGCTTTTTACCTGACAGGTCGAGGACATAGAAAATGTCAGGTTGCTGTGTACACTGGATATCCTAACCCTGAGTGACATCTGGAATGCAACTGGATCAGCAAGACCTGATAAGACCCCCCAGGCTTTAGAAGGATCTCGAATAAACCCAGCTCTGATTCCCCTCAGCTGAAAATCATCTATTTTTCTACCCAACTCACACATTAAATGCAATTTTTATGATCTTTATCATATTATGCCTTGCATGTGGTTAGGTGTGCACTTACCTGGGTTTCTTCCTCTTTCTGCTAGATTGTAAGCTCCTTGCAGTTTGAGTGTATCTGTTTAAATGAACCTTTTCTCTGAAGCATGTACTGTGATGGCTGACATTAGTGGAAGGTCAATAAATGTGGATTAAATAAGTGAATATTAACTGAAATCTTCATTCAAAAGGACTATTATTTACTTTTTTAAAGTTGTTGATAGAGTTTCATACAAATAACAACTTGAAGATAGCCATGCTTCCATGATGTTTGGAGGGAGAGCATAAAATTAGGTTACTAGAGAGAGAACTTGCTAGACAGAGACAAACTCTTCTACGGATGCCTTTATCAGAGCCCCTAAGGATCAATGTGATATTAATAAGTACAGTGAAACACCCAAGTCTCCTTTCTCTTCTCCTTTTCTCTGCCCTCTCTCCCTTGGGATACTTATCTCACCCACCTGGCTCCTGATCACAGGAGAGTAGAGATAGGAAGCAAGAAACCTACAAGGATGCTGTGCTGGAGCTTGGCTTCAGCAGGGTACCAGCCTGAATCCTGGTTGCTCTACCCATAGGATCCTAGGGTTTCCACTTCTTTCACAGGACCTCTGCCTACATTAGGAGCACTGGCCTGCTCTCCTCTGCCTTAGAAGAGTCTTTGTCCAGACAAGAAGAGAAGGCCACTCCATGTTTACACTAGACCACAGATTTCATATCCTACCCCAATTCCACCCCAATCCACCCCTTTTCCAGATTTTAAAAATTTCAGGGAAGTACTGTGATTGACCCAGTCTGGAGCATGAGCTGCTGACTGGTCACTGAACATCCCGTCAACAGAATTACGTGGTTGGTGTGGGTAAACAGCACCTCCTCGAAGGAAGAGAAATGTTTCCAGGGGAATGACCGCTTGACAGGTACAAACAGATTCTAACTCTCCCCACATCTTGGAATTTGACTTCTAGCTCATACGACTTACAGTACTTGTCAGCTTCTTCCTCCTGTCCACCTGAAGTCTCACTTAGCCGCTTCCAGCTAAGCCAACCACATGAAACCGCACTCCAAAAGATACTAAATGCAAAACCAGGAGTTATAAACTGCAGCTATATGCAAGGTTCTTAAATGCAGGAAGTTTTGAATAAGAGAACCTAACACAGTTAAAGAAAAATAATCTTTCATACGATAAGCATGAGCTCTATATGTTGGTGTACGTGTGTGTATGGAGGGTGAATAGATGGGTAGGTAGGGGATCCTACAATGATAGGTATCATCAGAAAGGGATTGAGTGCAAACCGTAAAACATCATCTTTTGTGCAATCAACAATTAGAAAGTGACAAATTTTTGGTAATACGTTTTGAGAGATAGATGGACCTGACCTCAGAAAAGCCATAGTCCAACTAAGAAGATAGTCACATAGATATAAACATGTTACACAGATTAAGAGTTATAGTAGGAGAATTAAAAGTGTTATGGAAGTATAGAGATAAACAATTCTGCATGGGAAAGATGATTCAGCCTAAGAAAAAGTTTCTCAGAGTAGGTCATTTGTACTGGGCTTTGAAAGCGAGCTAGGTGTGTGCCAGATGTGCTCCATTTCAGCAACTAACAAAATCAAGAGGATAGAGAAACTGCTGTGGATATTAGACTTAAGTATGAGGACTACAGAGACAAGGAAGAGTAAAAAAGATATCATTCAAGCTCATAAAAAATGAAGATGGTGATAAACAGGAAAAAAGTGAACCCACTACATACTGAACTACTAGAAGAAGAGCACAGCTTCTGTTGGAAAAAATGTCACTATAAGAAGAATTTAGACCATTTAATTTCCATGAAGTCACTGTTCCATCCAATGCAACCTAGAACAGCTGAGAACCGGGAAATAAGCAAATCAGCTTCCAAAAGACCACTTCAGCCCACTCCACACACCATCGCATAAAAATCCATTCACTAATGCTTCCACTTTCCTGTCTGGTGAGACCACTAGATCTGTTATATTTGGTTTTAAACATAATCTTAATAAATATGCTTACTTAATTTCCCTGTCCACAGCAAATTACAAATAACAAATTTGGAGATGTAGGCAGAGTAGCAGCTTCCGGAGGCAATAGCTAATATTCCAGCCCTCCTCCCAAAGAAGCAGACCCAGTAATTAAAAATCTCAGCAATGAGAGTCCACGTTAAGAGCGAATAGCTCTAGGAGCAGTTTAGTAAGCCCCTGGAGGAAGGTTTGCCCTGCAGCCTTGCATAATCTCTGATATTCACAATGGAGGGTGCGAGAGTCCGAGAAAGGTTCACAGCCTGGGCAATCTGTAAAGAACGATGAGACACGTGTTCAGAAGATTTCCTTTCAATATGGTTAATTACAGCTTTTTCCCACTTAACCAGATTAAAAAGTTTTCTTACACTCCCCGGCCCGCCCTCAGCGTCTCCCTCCACCCCCCAGCCCAGGCGGTGCCCCTATTTGATCGCCATCGCGCAGTGCCCTTCTGAGCATGAGCCAGCAGCATTTCTCTTACTCCCTCCGCGGGTCTATCTCCACCAGCCAATCCCAAGTTACTCGAGTCCAGAGCATTTATACACATGTAGAATTTATAGTTTGTCCCCAGTGCTTAGGACAAATGCACTGGTAGGTAATGGCTATTAAAAAAGTTTTACATGATGAACAAGGGAAATGAAGTGATCATAAGACTTTTAAAGAAGATTTATGTTAAAAATGAATGAGGCTTCAACTACATGAACAGTTCTTTTGCACTTACCAATGATAACTAAAATGGATCGATCATTTATTGGGTCAGGCTCTATTCCAAGCGCCTCACATGTTAATTTATTTAGTCCTCACCACAGTGCAGGTACTACTATCCTCATTATACTGATGAGGAAAAGGAGGCCAGAGACAATGAGTTGTATCCATTCAGGCAGCTAGTAAGGGACAGGGGCTGCCTTTGCACCCAGGCAGTCTGACCCCCAAGTCCATCCCCTTAACCACTCAGGTATACGGCTCCTGTGTTATTTAATTGATGGCAGACCAAAAACGAAACTTATGCTGCTAGAGGTGACTAAGATCATCAATGTAGCTTCACCGGTTTTTAAAAACCCTGTTTTTTAATCACTCTTATACCCTCCGCTTCTGTGAGTTCAATTTTTTTAGATTCTATATACAGTAGTCCCCCTTTATTCGAGGTTTTAGTTTCCCATGGTCAACCGCGGTGTGAAATAGCAAATGGGAAATTCCAGAAATAAACAATTCATAATTTTTAAGTGGTGCACCATTCTGAGTAGTGTGGTGAAATCTCGCACCATTTGGCTCCACCCCTCTGGAGACGTGAATCATCCCTTTGTCCAGAGTATCCAGGCAGTATAGGCTACCTGCTCTTTAGTCACTTAGCAGCTGTCTGGGTTATGAGATCAACTGTCCCAGCATCAGAGTGCTGATGTGCCAGTAACCCTTATTTTCCTTCATAATGGCTCCAAAGCCATTGGCAATGATGCTGGCAATTCAGATATGCCAAAGAGAAGCCATAAAGCGAAAGGTGAAAGTTCTTGACAAGAAAAAACATCACATGCTGAGGTTGCTGAGATCTACGGTAACACTTATTACAGTATATCGTTATGATCGTTCTATTTTACTATTAGTTGTTGTTAATCTCTTACTGTGCCTAATTTATAAATTAAACTTTATCATATGTATGTCTGTATAGGAACAAACATAGCATATATGGGATTTGATACTATCCACCATTTCAGGCATCCACTGGGGGTCTTGGAACATATCCCTTTCAGATAAGGGGGGTCTACTATATAAGGAAGATCATACGGTATTTGTCTTTCTCTGTCTGACTTACTTCACTTAGCCTAATGCCCTCAAGTTTCATCCATGTTGTTGCAAATGGCAGGATTTCTTTCTTTTGTAAGGCTGAATACATTCCATTGTATATATAGACCACATTTCCTTTATCCATTCATCCACTGCTGGACACTTAGGTGGTTTCCACATATTGGCTATGGTGAATAATGCTGCAATGAACGTGGGAATGCAGTGTTAAAAGATAAACTGAGAGGTGTATTAAAATTTTGAAGAGTTTATTTGAGCAAAAATTGATTTGAATTAGGCAGCATCCAATCAAGCAGAGAGAAAGGAGCTCCAAGGATCTGTCCAAAATGAAAGACTTTTATAGGCAGAAGGGAGCAGGAACAAGGAAGTCATGCTAGGTCAAAAAGTGGATTGGTTGTGGCAAGGTCACTTCCTTTAGGGAAGTGTGATTCCTGATTGACTGGTTGAAGATTCCATTTCTGGGAGAGCCCAAACTGCAATTAAGTCAAGTCTCCATTTGGTGATGTGGGGCTTAGCATAAATGACTCCATTTTAGGCCTGTGGTCTTGTTTTTAACAAAGGTAAACTTGACTTTCATCTACATTTTCACATTTCTGCTCCGGAGCAGCAGGGAAAGTTAGGATAGGGGGCGAGGGGGGATGGTTAACATGTCTGACCTTTCGAGATTGATAGCATGAAATATCATAGCTCTCCTCTTTCAAAATTGTTTCTTGATGCCACTGGCAAAGAGAAAATAACAGAAGTGGAGGGGCATTGAGTTGAGTAAGTGTGACATTTTCTAGGCTCTCATCTGTGTACTGTCTGGAAAAAAAAATCCTGCTGTAAAAGACGTATTCACTTGAATGTTAAAGAGACTAATTAATTTCTAAATCGTGATTGAAAGTGGTAACACAAGCCTCACCCTAACTCTGTGGTTCTCAGGGAGCAAATTTGCCCACTCCTATCCCCCATCCTTTGGGGACATTTGTCCATGTCTGGAGACATTTGGGGTTGTCACAACTAGTGGGGTGGTGCTTCTGGCAAAGAGTTGGATGGAAGCTAGGGGTGCTACTGAATATCCTACAATACGCAGAAGGAAGAATTGTCTGGCCCAAAACGTCAAGATTGCCAACATAGAAAACCCCCACCCCAAATAATAGCAAAACTCTTCCCAAAATACAAGTACAGGAGAAATAGTTAAAATTTTAAAAGCAGCCCTGGAAAAGAAATGATAAACTACACAGAGAAGAATATTCTGGAAAAAAAGTTTCAGAAGAAGTATAAAAATAACAAATAACAATGAGAAGTTAAATATTAGTGTATTTTTTTTTAATCTTGAAAGAAGTAGAAACAATTAGGAAAGAAGGATGGTGTCCAAAGACTAATTGGACAAGCTATGCATAATACAAGAACGTGTGCTTAAAATGAAAAGCTAATTTAAAATAGATTAAAAGTAATGAATGTGCAAGAGGCAACTCATAACAAACTGGTGAGAGTCACTTTCCTTTGAGTTATTTTTCATCTTTTCCAGTGCTCTGTGAACAGGCTTCCCACTGATTTCAAAGGATATTCTGGTTTTGAGATTAGTTTTATGGAAGCGAAAAATTAGACTTGAAAAGTTACGAACTCCCAGTAATATAGATTTTAAAACTCCTAAAATATAGGAGCATGCTTGTATAATTTATGAAATCCATGTAGTCAACAATAATATTTTGATGATAGTAATGGGAATGATACCTGTATTTCTAGGAGGGGTGGTAGTAATGATAAGAAAAAATTCTACTGGTGTGGGAAAATGTACTCCTCATAAAGCAGGTTTAATACCAAAAACACACAGAAGAAATCCCCAAGCATCAATCACACTGGTAACTCTCAGACAAAAAGAAAACCTTTATATGACATTATTATATTTTTTCAGATTTTATCACTTATATAAGAAAGGGAGTAAAATATGCTACCCCAAAATAGCCTCTTTGGTGTAAGGATTATCTTGAGCTGATTTTTAAGAAACAGCAGGCTCAGGAAAAGCTCTGAAAACCAACAAGTTACTCTTTGTAAGGCACATTTACATTTGTAAGGGAAATCTCCATTTGTAAGGGTGTCTCCCTCTCTGTAGAAGACAGCCTTCTACAGGAAGAGAAGGATGACTCTAATTCTCTAGGAACTCTTATCAACGGAGAAGGCAAGGACCTAAATCTGCATAGCAACCTTACCCTTGTTTACCGTGCTTTTCCTGGTCACCTCCCATAACTGGCTCCTCCCACCCTCCAACATCTTCTTTTGTCTTTAGCTGGAGATGATATTTAAGGTGTAGCTTGGGCCATATCACAGTTACTCAGTTTTCCTGGGTATCTCCTGTGTACACAGGAGGTATACATGTTATTAAACTTCTGTTTGTTTTTCTCCTGTTAATCTGTCTTTTATTACAGGGAGGTCTCATCCAAGAACCTAGAAAGGTAGAGGGGAAATTACTTCCCCCCCCCAGCATATATTTTATTTGTTGAAATTTTGAAAAATAGAGAAAACAAAATAGAAGAAGAAAATGATGACTCCTAATTTTACCATCCAGGAATAAGAAACTTGTGCATTTGTAGCAAAGGAGCTTTTCTCTCTCCCCTAGAAATCCCTTCCTGGGAGGGGTCTTTGGTAAGAGGAAGAAAAGAGCCACAGTCTCCGTTGGAATAAATAATGCAGCAGAGGCAGAGTCTGAGAGGTGTCTCTAGGAGGGGAAACTTAGGTTGTGCAAATGCTTTCTTTTTGGTTCATAAATCCCTCTCTCTGAAGGACCAGAGGATCAAATATCCCTTCCTCAACCCCTTCAGCTCCACCTAGGGGGTTGTCGGGGGAAGAGGGAGAATCTCCCTCTGCCCTTTTCCTTAAGGTTTTTATGGCTGGCCAAATAATCAACAAGACAGGTTAGCAGGAGAATATAATACCAAGTTTAATAACATGTATACATGGGAGAAACTCAGAAATGAGCAACTCATCCCTCTGTCTAAGCTGCTTGCTTAAATATTGAAGCTGAAGGTGAGGAGTGTGTTGGGGGTGGGTAGTGGCCTGGGACTTCAGAGGGCAAGAGGACAATTCTTTTCAGGGTCATCTATAGATAATGTGGTCAGGGAGAGACAGAGTTTTTGATAAAAGAGGCTTGGTCCCTTCCTATTGTAACCTCTATCCTACATTATCTTTACAGCCATCATGATAGAAGATCTGTTCCAGGAAGGAGCCACAGTGTCAAATACTTTAGGCAGTTAGTGGGGGAGGTCAAATGTCCCTCAGAGAAAACAATCAAGGTAAAGAGATATATTTCAGAGTGGCCAAATCTTGATCTCCCACAGGGTAAACTGGAAGGAACCAATTGACCAGCTGTAGACTCCACTGAAGACAAAGATGAGGAAACCTTAAGATGGGTTTCAGTGGGGGGTACAGGAGTGAGAGCCAGAAAGGAGACTGACCAATGCCTATAGGAGGGGCCTTAAGGACCAAGAACACCCTTAACATCACAAGAAATCTCCACAAGCTAGTCTTTAGGAATGCATACCTATCTATCAGAAAGATTTCCTTTAGTTGATTAAGTAAGCATTCTAGTCTTCCCAAATATTATGGTTCAGCTAAGGGAATTCTACTCTACTGACAGAGTATTTTGATTATTTTTTCCTATCCTTCTAAAATACAATTTTTAATACTGAGATGGCATTACATTACATGGATGTACTATTTGTTTATTTTCTCCTATGACAGTTAGGTTTTTTCCCATTCATTTTTTTTCTGTTTTTTGTGATTTGTTTTGTTTAGTTTTTTGTTTTAATGGAAGAAGGGGAGGACCAGGGATATTATCAATAATGTTCATATAAACACCAATACAGAAATTTTTCTTTGCGTTTTCCTGATTATTTCCTAAAGAAAAATTGCTAAAGTAGAACTGATGGGCCAAGCAGTATGAAACAGAAGCCGTAACTGTGTTAATGATGGAAAACGGTACAAATGTAAAACCAAGCTGCAGGTACTTTTTTGAAACACCAAAAAATAAGTAAAAGAGTCCTCATTGTCAAATGGTTACATTGTTAATTCCATAATAGCCTTTACAATATCATGACTGCTGTTCTGCTGGGCTCAGACTGCCTTTGCTCTTGACACATTTGCTTATGACAGTCTATGTCCTTAATTAATGTCCACACCTGTTTCATTAACTTCCTCCTCTTTACTCTCCTCTTATGCAGTAGGCATCTGTATTTTTCTTGAATGTTCCAGACGGCTTTGCCTTGAACTTTGAATTTCTCAGGAGCTGCTAGCTGTGCCTGCTGAGATAGGTCCCTGATCTTGGCTTCCTCCAAAACTATGTTGGTATCTAAAGCTGGGTGGAGCTAGACTAGCTTTCAATGTTTAAGGATGTGAGAGCTCCGTGTCCCTCATGATGCCTTTGGGAACCTAGCATCTCGGGATGCTCAGGAGACTTGCATCTCAAGCCCAGGGTCCGTTCCCAGGGCCTTTTGGGTCAGAACTTCCACTTTGCACCAGCGGCCTGGGAATCAATTCCAGAAGCAGCTTCTCTCTAGTGGTGGAGTTGAGGGAAAAAACAGCTCTTCCTCGGGTGTTGCTTTTGCAGTATCTGGCAGACCACCACAGCCCGTGCTTTCTCCCTGTCCTGCTAATTTTTTGTCCTGTTAATTTTTTTTCAAGTTACAGTCTAGTAAGATTGTAGTTTCTCAGCTCTGTTGGCATTTACTATCAATCGATTACCAACTGCTTTACATGGTCCAGAATTTTTTGTTTTATTATGCCACTGGCACTCCCACTGGCTTTCCAGTATCTTATGGATTTACTTAGATTATTTCTTATTTTATTTTAATAGGGTTTGAGAAGGGAAAGTGAATACTATACCTCTCATTATGTAAACTGGACCAGAATTCAAAAGCTCTTTATATAATAAGATTGCCTGTGTTCAAAATTGGGCTCCATCACTTCCCAACTCTATGACCTGGACAAATTACTGTGCCTCAGTTTCCTCATTTGTAAAATGTAGGTAATAGTACAAAGTATTGTCATACAGAAACCATGTATAGGACACTCCATAAATGCTAGCTGTTGTTATTTTGTCTGTCATATATGTTGCAAAAGTTGTCTTTAACTTATAATACTGTATGTTTATGTGTAGGTATAGGAGAATGTGTATGTATCTTGATGTTTTTTAAGATTAAAAGCTAACATTTATATAGTGCTTAGCATGTACCTTTTAAGCACTTCACACATATTAACCTATAGTTCTGAAGGGGAAATTAGAAAATATTTTGAACTGATAATGAAAACACAACATAATAAAACTTACGGGGTGCTTTTTCCATTATGTTTTCTAACTAGCTATCACTGGTGTCTTAAACATGTTTTAGTTTCTGTTCATTTATTTTGAATCTATTTTCAATACTTAGAAAAGCCTCAGGCAGGAGGCTTATGAACTATTACTTTATTAAGAATTACCATTCCTGGGAGTAGGAATGAGGTAGAGGGGAGTGAGGCAGGGGAGAGGGGAGAAGCGATGTGAGCGTGTGCTACTGAGAGGGCTTGTGTAAGTGGGCTTGCTCAATCCCTGGGACTCACCCCTGGGGAGCTGTGTGAACTGTCCCTTGAGACAGTCTTTGCAGGAGAGGGAGGGGAAGAATGGTACATCTTTGGCAAGAAGGGGAAATACTTTATCTACCAGCTTCCATCTTCTTTCTCTCAATTAGCCCCCTTCTAGCCCCTCAATTCCCAGCCTTGGCAGAAATTCAGCCCAATAAGCTCACTTCTGTCTAGGAACTTAGGCCCTCAAGTCTAAGCTGCTTCAGTTGTCTCTGAGGCCTTCGAAGAGAATTTTTTTATCAATATATCTGGCTTTTCTGGTCGTTCTCACTGAGGCATTGGTCAGCCACCAACTACACCATTGAGTTCAGAAGTGAAAGCTCACCTACATGTTTTGATACGTGATTTTCTTCACTGCTATTTTTTCCTAAATAATTAATAGCTGTAGTTTTGGTTAACTCTTGACATAAGAATCATTAAGAAGTACGCTGGGTTTTGTTTTTTTAATTTAGTTTTCTACTGCTGTGTAACAAGTTCTCTAAAACTTAGTGGGTTAAAACGATGACACGTGTTATCTCACCATTTCTGTGGGTCAGGAATCTGGGCACACCTCAGCTGGATGCCTCTGGCTCAGGCTCTGTCCCAGGCTGCAATCAAGGTGTGAGCCAGGCCTGAACTACCTCAAGGTTCAGCTGGGAAGGGATCTGCCTCCAAGCTCACTCATGTGGTGATTGGCAGGATTCCCTTTTTCCATAGGATGTTGAACTGAGGGCTTCAGTTCCTCACCATGCTGTTGGCCTGAAGTGCCTTCAGTTCCTTACCACGTGGGCAGCTCAATGTGGCACCTTCCTTGATCAAATGAGCAAGTGAGAAAAGCCAGAGAGAGAGAACCCAGCAAAGGAAAGTCAGTCTCTGTAACCTAGTCTTGCAAGTGATATCCCATCACTTTTATTGTTTTCTATTTGTTAGAAGCAAGTCTCTAGGTCCAGCCCACACTTTAGGCTTTTTCTATGTTTAAGGAATCTCCCATTGTATTTGGAAAAGCCTGTGTACCTCTACAGAAAGTGAAAATGGCAGACACCACATATTCACTGCCTTCCTAGTGGCTAGGATACAGGTACGTGCTCTATGCTTATCCACTGAGATGTACCGCTGTAGAGTTTCACACAAAACCCATTTATGGGAAGGAACAGGGTGGCAGCAGCAGGGCAGCTGCATCCAAGTACCAGGCACAGTGGTGAAGTGGAAGCATTCTGAAGCCAGCATTCAATACTTCTGCACTCCAAGCTACAATATCTTTGCCTGATTATCTGCCCACTTCCTCGTTACCTAGACTCCAAGCCTGACTCTGGGAACTTCTTGGAGATATTGGGAGCTAACTAATATTTTTAAGTAAATTCCTTTTCTGGTTAAATTAGCCAGAATTGTTTTCTTTAGCTTGCAGTGAAGAAATCTGAATGCTAAAATGTTCTCATTATTGTGTTATTCCATTTCTTCTAGTGTCTTCATCAAGATCAGCAGCTCTCCAGCTCTGCTCCTCACCCTCCATCTTCATTTTCTTTTTGCTCATCTTTTTTGTATTTTTGTCCTTTCCCTGTGTATTCTGAGATATTTGTGAGTGCCTTTCACCCAATGATTTGTTTTTCTGTGGTATCAATGGGTCTTCCAGTGACAATTTGACTTCTATAAGTTTATCTTTACATTGTTTTCAATCTTCCCTAGCTCATTCAATTATTTCTTGTTTCTACCTACCTGTCAGGTGTATCTCTATTCGTGCAAGACTGGAATTTTCCTCTCTTCATCAGTCTCTTATTGCACAGATTTCATCTACTCTTAAGTTTTATTAAGCATGAAAGTGTATGTTTCCCCAAATTAATCTTTGTTTTTCATGGTAAGTTTTTAAATGTAGACTCTTTTCCTGTATCTAAGTGCTATGTTCTCTGTCATCGAAGGTGCAGAATCTTTTCAAAGATCAGCTCTTTTGAGAATAAATTCTACTTGTGGGTACTCACTGTCTACCTGGTTGCTGCTAGAATCTTCTCAGATTTCACCCAGAAAGCATGTTGGTATGCATGGCCCCTAGCAAACATTTTTTAAAAATTTAGATTAAATCTAAATTCCCAGAACAAATATGGTATATTTTTTATAGTGTTGACTCCCAGACAGGAAACTTCAAACGTAGAATAGGTTACTTATAAAATAGGTTAACCATATAAAAAAATTCCACCACAATGTGATCAAAGCCAACTGAGAAATAGCAAACTGCAAAAAAATATTGTCAATATTCATGTAAAGATTAATATCTTTAATTATATAAATATATCTAATGATTACTAGAAATATTATTGATTTACTATAAATTATCAATAAGAAAGAAACCAATAATCTTATACACATGGGCAAAGGTCATGAATAGGTAATAGATAAGGAAAAGGAGGCATAAATATTTTTATACTTATGGAAAAGATATTCACCTCAAAAGAAGAGAATTGCAAACAAAAATTACAGTAAGATACTATTTCTTACCTATCATATTGGCAAAATTATATAACACACTGAGTGGGCAAGGGTTTGGAGAATTAGGCTCATCATACATTGCTATTGGTGGTATAATTTTTACACAATCTTTACAAATATTGTCAATATCTATTAAAATTTAAAATGTGTATACCTATTGCTTCAGCAATTCCACTTGAGGGCTTTTATCTTACGGATATACTTACACATCTGCTTAAAGACAGTGTACTAGACTATTAATTGTGGCATTTTCTATAGCAGCAAGAGATTAAAACAACTTAAATATCCATCAATAGGGGAATAATAAGATAAATTATAGCACATCATACAGTGGAATACTATGCAACATTGAAAACAATGAGATAACTCTAGTCATTCTAACATAGAATAATTGCCAAGATATGTGGGAAATAGTGGAAAAGAAAACAAGGTGCTGGATAGATTTATATCCTGTTATCACCTGAGTGAAAGAAATAAAAAGGGGCACCTACCTCAACGCTTGCGTGTGCACTGAATATCTCTAAAAGGGCACAGGAAACGACTAATATTGTTGACTCTTGGAAAAAGCTCTATAGAACAGATGGGCAAGGGTGGAATATAGACCTATTTTGACTATATACTCTTCATAACATTTGATATTTGACCATACGCATAATTCAGAAATAAAGTCTTAATGAGGTTGCACGATACAGTTGCCCACTTTTTCATGTACAAGTGTTTCAACTGTTTTGCTCATGTATTTTAGTGGTAAAAATTGAGGCAGGAATAATATGACTTTTACCCTCGATCTCAGATTCTCAGGCAATTTTATAAACCAAATAAAGGCTAATTTAAAAAATAATGGAAGGAAAATGATCTGCAGAGGTATCTTGGCAGTAAATTCATTAGCTAGTAAAATAGCTTTGAAGAATAAGGGTGATGCTCAACATCTGGTCCTTTGAAATTAAACTTGATTCAGAACTTGAGCAGATTACATTAACAGAACCTGTCCAGTCAAGAGGATGTAGGCCCACGTGTCTACATATGTGTTGACCCACAGTGCACATATGGTACATTCTTTGGTTTCCTCACATAATATCAGGTCTTTGATCTTTGCTCTGAAATTATTTCACCTATGTTGATGACTTCACATTAAAAAAATAATCTTGGTCTTAATCTTGCATTTTCTGTCATTTCTTCCTTTTTACCGGTTAAATTGCATTTTTTTCATACAAATGGGAGTTTTGTCTTTATAAGACTGCTGGACTGAGTTCATAATGTGCAGTTAATCTATAGCAGTCTTTAAAATAACATGCCAAGATTTTGAAAAGATTGGAGTTTTATGGGTAAGAGTGACTGCTTCATTTGTAATATTGTATTTAAGAAAAAAGTTGAAAGGCCTTTAAGTCATTTTTCTCTCTAATAGGCTAAGAATAAATTGAGTTAGAAAACGGACACGTATACCTTGTATCTAATGGGGTGGCCATATCTAATTCTGATTAGATATTTCAGAAATATTTTTGCTTAAAATAAATTGAATAATAATTGTTGAAGTGAGAATTCAAGTTCAGGAGGAGTTTATTAAATCATTCTGTCTACTTTTGTGTAGATTGAAATTTTCCACACTTAAACAAATTTTTCAAGCATTGCTTACTCCAGATCACCTAAATTTATAATCCCCTCACTTCTTTTAACAGCACCTCCTTCCCTTCCCTCTCTTCTCCCTCTTCCTTGCCTTACCCAAGGAAGGAGGAGCAGATGAGGTCACTCCATGAGAGACTATTCATTCGTTCAACAAATGTTTCCTGAGGGTTTCTGTGGGTGGCTTCCAGACTCTGTTCTAGGCTTGAAGACCACAGGGTAAACAAGACAAAGTTCCTGCCTTCCCAAGGCTTAAATCCTAGAAGGGAGGGCAGGTAATAAGCAAATATCATACATAATTTCTGATAGCAATAGATATCTGTCTTCCTTTGCTGGACAATCCCAAAATTTAGTAACTTAAAATGATAACCACTTATTTACTCATGATTCTGTACACTGGCAATTTGGGCAGGGCTCAGTTGGGAAGATTGATCCGTGCCAGGCAGTGTCAGCTGAGTTTCCATATACATTTGTGCTTAGTTGGAAAATTGCCTGTAGGCTGGCTGGTCCCAGAGAGCCCATTCACATGTCTGGCAGTTGGCTCGGGTTGTAGGCTGGGACACCTCAGTTCTCCACTTTGTGGCCTCTCCAGCAGGCTAGCTCAGGCTTATTCAAATGGTAGTCTCAGAATTCTAAGCCCAGAAAGTGGCAGCAAGACCTAATGCACAAGGAATTTTAAGTCTATGCATAGGTCATATTTATTATTGCCCTATTAGCCAAATAAGTCATTAGGCCAAAGCCACAGTCACTGTGGAAGCTAACTAAACAAGGGCATGGACATGGAGAGGAAAATCGTTGCAGCCATTTTTGCAAAAATAAATATTCCAGATATATCATGTACCAAGGATCCCAGATGCAGGCATTTGTGTGCAGGTCTGGAGCCCCAGCTACCAGGAGGTCCTGCTTACATTCCAGTTGAATGATTATTTGTTGGGAAGAGTGGGTGGGGTTTTCCTATGCATTGTAGGATGTTTAGCAGCATCTCTGACCTCTACCCGTTAGATGATAGGAGCACCTCCTCCTCCAGTTGTAACAACCCAAACTTTCCCCAGATACGGCCACTTGTCCCCTGAGAGGGCCAACTCGCCTCTGGTTGAGAAGCACTGCTCTATTGGAAGCCAGCCAATATTTAAGATGCTCAACTACTCAAGACCGCCATGCTGGAGATATCACGTCAGTGTTCCAGTGCACAGCCCCAGCTGGAGCCCAGCCTGCCAGCCACCCTCACCGAGGGCTAGATTTGTGAGTGGAACCATTCTGGACCCTCAGACTAGTCCATCTGCCAGCTGAGTACCACTGAGTCATCTCAATCAACGTCGCTAGAAGCAGAAGAACTACCTGGCTGAGCCCTGCCTGAGTTCCTTGCCTATAAGACCTGTGACATTTAATTTTAAAAAGACTGCTGCTTTAACCCAGTAGGTTTTGGGATAGTTTATGTAGCAGTAGTAACTGGAGCAACTATATAGATGAAAAGTGAAAAGTAATCATGTTTTACTATTTTAAAAAAGGAAATCAGTATTCGTTGCTCGTCCTTGGATGCTTATTTTAATTTGTATAATTTGCTATAGAGCAAATGAAGTTGCTCTCACTCATTTAACACGTATTTATTGAGAACCCATCTTTGTGCCAGGAATTATGTTGGATCCTAGAGACACACAGACAAATAAGACATTTTTGAATAATTCTATCTGTGCAATTTCCTTCATATATTCTGTTATCTAACCAGCATTCTGTTTTGTGAGTTAGTGACCTTGACATGACCTTCACTCTTCTGTTTTTTTGCTTCTGCTCATGCTAGTCCTCTTCTTGGAACTTACTCTTCCCTCTCCATTTTCCTAAATCTTGTCCACATTAAGGCCAAATCCAATACCACCTCCCTCACAAAACTTTATCCTACCCAGTAGTCAGAATTACTTTCGTCCCTTTTTTGGCCTCTCACTTTTTTTTCTCCTCCTCTCCCACTCTTAATATTACATATTATCATCCTCACTCAGTATCTGGCCTTTCCTCCTACTTCATAGAGAAAATGAAACCCCTGAGCATTGAATTCTGTTGGCTTTCAGCTTCCCAACCCCCATACACATCTGCACCTGTGATGCAAGCAACCCAGCCATACCTCCTGTATTAGTCAGGGCTCTCCAGAGAAGCAGAGCAAATAAGACATACATAGAGAGAGAGATGTATGTAAGAGATTTATTATGGGAATTGGCTCACACAGTTATAGAGGGTGAGAAGTCCCATGATCTGCCCTCTACAAGCTGGAGAACCAGGAAAGCCAATGGTATAGTTCAGTCGGAATCTGAAGGCCTGAGAATTAGGCCGATGGTGTAAGTCCCAGTCTGAGTCTGGAAGCCTGAGGAGTGCCGATGTCTGAGGGCAGCAGAAGATGGAGGTCTCAGTTTAAGCAAAGAGAAAGCAAATTTGTCGTTTCTCCACCTTTTTGTTCTAGTCGGACCCCAATGGATTGGAAGATGCCCACCCACGTTGGTGAGGGCAGTCTTCTTTATTCAGTCTACTTATTCAAATGCTAATCTCTTCCAGAGACACTTGCACAGCCACACCCAGAAATAATGTTTAATCAGCTATCTGGGCATCCCTTAGCCCAGTCAAGCTGACACATAAAATTAACCATCACACCTCCTTAACTCCATTTTCATTGAACAAGTTGTTCTGTTTTCAATCAAAAGCCACTCCATCTCTGCTCTGAATCCGTGTACTTCTCTCTGCCTCTCGGAGCCAGAGTCCCTTTCTCCGAAATTTCTTTCTCTCTCTCTCTTCCTTTCTTTAACCCTCATTAGCTTCAGCTTAAAATAATAACTTGAAGCCCTTCCCACTGATAAAGGGGAGGATCCTTTCTTGATCTTTCTCTATCTCTACTCATTCTCCTTTTCAGAGTCAACGTTCTTGAAAGAGTTCTCTCCAATCACAGTCTCCACTTTTTAATCTCTCATTTATTCTTTAATCTTATATAATTTCCTACTTCCTCATCTCTATACACAGCCCCCAACCTCATCCCGATCCCACACACATTCTACTAAAATTTCTCTGGCAAAGGTGACCATTCACTTCACTGTCGCTAAATAGACAATTTTCAGTCCCCTTCTGTCATACTTTGTTGTAATAGACAGTTACCCACTTCCTCCTGCTTACAACTCCCTTGGCATCTCAGGACACCATTCTCCCTTCACTCCTGTAACTCTTTGGTCTTTTTTGGGGTTGGGGGACTCTTCTCTTTATGTAAATGTTAATATTCTCTTCGCTTCTCACTGCTTCCTGCTTCTCTCCTCTCTGAGGCACCCCACTGCTCTCAGATACTCCCATAGCTTCTTCAGGCACTCCAGACAACTCCCAATTCAATGCTTCTCAGTCTCAAACACTCTGCTGAGCCCTAAACTCATAGATTCTGCTGCTGATATTCTCTTGGACATATCCACTTGTTTGTCTCTGAGACACCTCAAACTCATTATCTGTCTGTTTAAATGTGTCCCTCCTAAGGTTTCCACCTTGGGGAGTAGCACCACTCTCGCTGAAGCATCACTCAGAGCCACCATACTTTATCAATCAGCAGATCCTAAGGATGCTGCCTCCCTTAATTTAGCTCATGTCCATCTACGCTGACTTTGCCTTAGCTCAGACACTCGTTATTTCTCCCCTGGACTAGTATAGCAGCCTTCTAATTAACCTCCAACTCCAACTTCGCCCTTCCTCTTAGCCATTCTCCACTGCCAAATCAAATTCATCTTTCTAATATAAACATTTGGTCACCTTGGTGACACGATTAAAATCCCCTTTTAGAATAAAGTCCAAGTCCCTAAGCTGGAAGACAGGGCTTCATGATCTGGTCTTTGCTCGCCTTTCCCATCTCACCTCTTGCTACATTGTCCCCTGCACAGAGGCACACTAGATGTGCTCGCAGATCTTTGGCTACGTCATTCTTTCTCATGTCTGTGATTTCCCAGTGCCATATTTTGCTCTATTATTTTTTCTTCTTCTTTCTATCATATCCTTCTCTCACATTACCCCTTTCTTAGTTGGCTAATTATGCTCAATCTTAGAAAACTCAGCCCAGTTAATTTTTTGAGTAGCCTTCTCTGATGACCTCAAAGGAAGAGAGATAGGATTATCTTCCCTTGTGACTCAGCATACCCTGGAATTTTCTCTATTGTGGCACTTAGAACAGTGTATTGTAGCTCTCTGTAGTCCTATCTCTAACTGCTGCCCCCTGCAACCTTATCATCACCTCCTTGAGAAGAAGGACTGTGTCTTTTATGTCTGTATTTGCAGCTCTATGCATAGTGTCAGTCATATAGAAGGTTTAATAAATGTCTTAAAGAAATAACCCCATTACACCTTCTATGAGAGCAATCTACGTGCATTCTTTGTCTCCTTTGCTGGCCTACAAACCCCACTTTGAGAATAGAAACTCTTTTTTTTTCCCAATCTTTCTCTCACTGTCTACTACCATGCTGTTAACATTCTAGACACACAATAAATGTTGAATTAAATTACCATTAGTGTTTTATATGTTCAGATAAACCTAAATGGAGCTCAACAAAAACAAGATGTTCATTTTTACAGTGCTGACCAACCACATGATGCCGTGATATTGAAGCAGATGGTTAGTTGCAACTTTTATAATTATACGGAATACGTTCTTTCAAACAACAAATTGCTGTAGAACCTTTGTCATTTAGTCCATGCTTAATAGTTGTCACTGTTTCTGTCAGGATTTTGTACTAAGGTCCCTGCTATCTTTAATCAGGACCTCCCAGGAGGATAATTCTCTATAGCTAGACTGTCGAATCTACCACAACCTGGATAAAATAGCCTACAGAACCATTCAGCTCCCTTTGCTGCCATGGTGTGCTCGCCAGGCCTAGGCATTATTTATCTGTTGGTTGATAGGAAGTAGAAAATTCCCTACGTCCTGGACAGTTTACTTAGTCCTGAAAAATTCTGATTCTGAATCTCTTTCTGTGAGATTTCACATATCTTTTAGAGCTTTACCCATGACCTGCTACAATTAGATTCATCAACATTTATTTTATACTAGCTATAACTTAATTTCCTCAATATTTGATAAACACTCTTTCACCTTATTGAGATTTGGGAAGAAAAGAGGATTTTCATATGGCTTTGGGGGTAGATTGCTTCAGCTGTTCGTTAATTTCATCCAAATTATGTTTAATCTTTTATAGTTTCTAATGTGTATAAAAACATGTTCACTTTTACTAATCCAAGTGTTAACACAACATATTGATTATTGTGTGAAGAATATAAATTTTAATCACAGTGGAGTTGCATTGTACCCAGGTTAGATTCCAAAGTCAGCCTACTTGGCAAAAATCAAGGGTGTAAAAAATTACCCTTGACAATCACCCAAAGGAAGGCAGACATTCCTTCCCTCCCAAGTCCAACACAACCAGATCTCTTCTCACATTACCACAGATTGCTGTTTCATCTGTTCCATAGCAAATGAGGTTCCTGGCTTGCATTTAAGGGCGATTTTGTATGAATAACATATATCTATAAAACAAGAATTATTTTCAATTGTGTGAAATGATCCACGCAAACCAGAGGCTTTTGGGACCAACATCAGATTCAACTCCCATTTAATTCTCACTTAAGAGTACATGCTCTTTGGTGGAACAGTGGAAAGAATCACCACAATGTTGTATTTCTGTCTCTCTCTCTGTTAGATAATTCATAGAACTTAAATGTGCATATTCTATGTCTACACCGGAAGTTTTCTTATCTGTTCTTAATAGCTTATTACAAACCCAACTGGAACCAAGAGCATGTCTGTCTACTCACCCCATTCCAACAGTTTTCCATTTCTAATCATCACAAGTCTGATTTCTGTTCTGGAGTTCTGAACTTCCCTTACTGTGGTCACATAAGAGCGAACTGGATTTGTCTATTTCTTCCATATTTTAATAAACGTAGAAGAGAGTCCTGATGGCATTATTTATGGCTCTAATTTTAGGACACTGTCCACTTCCTTACATAGCTAATGGTATCCACTGTAGTATACGTCTGAGGAAATATGTTAGGTACTTGATATATGGAAAGTGATCTGTTTGTTCACTTGCAACTGGGGCTTCTTGTAAGGGATTATAAGTTCTATCTCTGAGGATATGCTTTAACTTCCTCCCTAACTGAGCTTCTACTTACAAATTTAATTAAATTTTAATCTGGCATCTAGGTGAGTCCAGCTCTTCTTGAAAGACCCCCTGGCAAAGATGAAAGGACAACAATTTTCTTAAAAAGAAAAGGAACATAAGTAAGAAGATTTGGGGACTGCTGACAGCAGAAGTAGAGAGGAAAGGGTGATAACCAACATAGACTATCTCTTTAATCCTCTCAAGCACCTTGAAAAGTATTATTTTTGTTCCATTTTACAGAAGAAGAGACTTAGGCTTAAAGCTGTTTTCAATAATTTACCCAAAGCCACACAGACAGTAGGCAGTACTGCAGTGATTCTAACACAAATCCACCTGGCTCCCACCCTCTCCTCTTTTTGTTATACCATGCTATTCGTGTTATTTCCAAATCTCATGTTTTCTCTTTGCCTTTATCATAAAGGTACTTATTTTTTAACACTTTTTTCCTAGTCATGCTAGGAGACTTGTAACTACTGATTCCTTTAGTAGATTTCCATACAGTAACTCAGGTTGCTAGTCCATTCCAGCTTTTGAAAATGATTACAAATCTTGAATAAACCATAAGAAACAAGAAATCAATCCTGAGGGCGGGAACTGGTCAGAAGAACACTAGATCCAGCAATTGCCAAACCAGGTGCACTTGAGTTTTAGTTTTCACAGGCTCTATAAATATAGGGAACAGAATGTCAGTCATGTTGAGGGTCAGCCCCAGTGGGGAGTTTATAGGTGATGGTCTAGAGGAAGATAAGATTCCAAAGGGTTACAACCCAACATGGGGGGAAACAAGAAAGAAACACCCATATCCAGACTCAGGGTTCTCCAGGGAACATCGACTCTCTCAACCCTTGGCTCTGAGCAGATTATAGGAGAAAAAAGCCTATATTTGGAACCACCAATTGGTCCCTGTGAGGATATAAAGCCCTAATTCAAGCTAATTCAAACCCATGAGATCCAAAAAGCCTCAAGCCAAAAATTTCATTTAGAATAGGGGTTTTCATCCAGTGAAGATACCACTTGACACAGGAGGTATTTGGAAATAAATGGGGATTTTCTTGAGTTCTCATAATACTGGGAGCACTGCAGGCATTTTGCAGGTAGAAACAGGAACATGAAACCTCCATAAAAAAGAAATGTCCCACTCAAAATGCTAATAGCACACTCCTTGAGAAACACTGACTTAAAGTGGATGGGCAGCACCCCTAAGGACCGGAAAGAGCATGACTAAATTTGCCCAGAGAAACCGACTTTTATCTTAAATTTCAAATTTTTTCACAATTCCCAAAGAAAAATAAAATCATAGTCAATAACAATAAAACAAATAAGAAAGTAAGGCACAGTCTACAGCAGACATGTCCCCCACCCCCCAACATTGATTGCACTTCTGTGCTGGTACCTGATAGGGAGTAAGAGGTTCTGCAAAGTTGCCCACCAAACACGCCTTGGCACTGCCAGCCCAGGGCTGGCGCCTGACCCCGACCCTCCCCACACCTGTGCCAGACCCTGCTGGGCTGGAGGGTGGTCTCCCCCAGCTGACACCATGGAATTCAGTCCAGGCAGAGGGCAGCAGCAATTGCAGGGTAGGAGCATGAAGGAGGCGGCTGCCTGGGGTGCAGGGACTCAGGAGATCCTGTTCTGGGGAGGCAGCGTTACTGAGCAAGGGCTTGTCACCCAATGCGCATAAAGAGCCAATCATTACAGCATCAGCCTCTGTGAAAAGAAAAGTAGCTTTATTTGTGAAATGGATTTGTAAGGAGACAGGAGGCGTATGCTCTCGGGTCTGTCTTCCTGATCCAGGGCTTGGGGCAAAATTTATAGGATGAAGGACAGAGTGGTCTGAAGTGTAGAGATAGATGATTGGAGGTAAGGAGAAGTGAGGAAATTGATGATCTGTGCAAGCGTAGTCAAGCGTCATGGCTCTTCATAGGACGCATGTTCACAAAATGGTGGTGTTAGCATGATCTGAGGGTGGAGTTTTCAGCCCTTTGACATCCAGAAGGTCACTTCTCAGGCATTTGTGCAGGCCCAATTGATGGGTTGGGGGTCTCAACTGCCCTGAACTGGACAAGGGGTCTCAGATCCTGAAAAACCACTCTTAATTATTCTGTTGATAAACTGGCATCAGTTGAACTGGTCCTGGAGGGCTCCAGGTTACAGCAGGTGGGATAGCTGGTGGGAGGTGGATCCATACCTGAGCTGAGGCTCCAAGACCATGGTGCATGCTTCTTTGTTCCATAGGCTTCACTTGCAAAGTATGAATTCAAATTAATTAAGAATTTAAAGATGGCAACTGCAAAGCCTGAACCCCAAGTGAAGGGCCTTTCTATGTGTGGGGTCCTGTGTGACTGCTCTAGCCACATACCATGCAGCCTGCCCTGGCTCCTAGCCACACCAATAGCTAGCTGATACTGCCAGGACAGCTCTCAGCTGTCAGGGACTGCTTTTCTCTTTCTCAGAGGTATATATATAGCTGCAAGAATTTTGGAGCCAGGTATTGAAAAGGGGTTAGGAGGTCTAATTGTCCAAATAAAGTATGTAGAGTTTTATGTAATGCCATTGTTTTCAGTGCCCCCATCCTGAGCCAGGAATTCCCAAGCTTTGATTTCCTCCACTTCAGATTTTCCATAGAATAATTCTCTAATCTTCTGCCAGGTAAGGAAAGCTGGAATCAGGATTGAAATGGAAGGAGGAGGGGGATCTTGGGGTACCAACTTCTTATAAACACTTATAGATAATCTGTCTTCAGCCCCATGCAAACCCCATTTTCAGAGTTATATGGTGCTGTCCATTTCCAAAAACTTCCATTTCTGGACTTTTGTGATATGACTTGGCTTTCCCTCTCCAGCTTATATTTCAATTTCCTCTGCATTGCTAATTCAGTCACCACTTGCCTATTTCCTTTCTAGCTTCCAAAATTATGTTGCTATTCTCTCTACTCCTATTCTTTTTGTTCTATAAGTTTTTGCCTTTTCAAAATCTCTATACTTGTCTCAGCGAGGTTTCAGGAAGGGACAGAATTGTTTGTACATATGTAATTAATTCTACGTGTTTAACTGAAAGTCTCTCTTTTTTATTTCCTTCCTCCTCTTTAAATAGAAGTTCTCTCTCTCTTTTCTCCTCTTCCCCAATGGTGGTACATAAGGGTACTGGTGATGCTTATATTCACAATTTAGGCTAAGAACGCAGGGTCTTGAGAAGTCTGGCTTCGAATAGGGAGGACTTGTTGACAACATAATGTCTGGAAAAGGGGTGCATGGGTGCTGGGCAACCCAGCAATAGCACATACTAGATACCTAATTCCTAGTTGAAGCGGAGCTTCAAGGGCACTGTGATTCCTGCTTCTCTAGAGACTGCATCTGTCACGAGGATGAGGCCCCAGCAGCAGCATCTATGCCATGAATGCCTTTGGCCCTGGACAAAGGACCCAAGCTGGGTCAATCAGATTATCTTTCCCTGGAGTTTGGACTTTGAACTGAGATGAGAGAATTAGGAGTTATCAGTAATTGAGGCCAGTAAAGGGCAGCAGCCCAGAGGGGAGGCCCTCAAATTCCATTGCAGAGGCCCCCAGAGCTACTAACATCCCCATACGTCACAAGGCCCAGTGGGTCAGCTCTTCTTTGTGTTTCATAAGATGCCACCACACACCATATCCATCCTATGAGTTCTTCCTTGGTTTTGCTTAGACTGGCTCTTAGCTACTGTAACGTCACTCAAAATAACCTAAAAGAGCGAAATGCCCTCTTAAAAGTGCTGTACTCAATTGCCATGAAACAGTAGGATGCTGAGCTGCTGTTACAAGAACCGATCATGTGCATCTCTTCCCAACTTCATGTTCCATGACTTCACATTGATAGCTTGAGGTCAGCCATGGTGGGAGTATTTACACCACAAGAATTGACAGATGCTACAAATTAAGGTTTGGGGGGGTTCCCCCTCTCTCCCCAGGAGAGCCAGTTCTTAAACATTTAACAGCACATCACTGGTTATAATCCTAGTTGTAAATTTCCCTGGCCCTCAGTTTGCCTGTCCCTGAAGTGGGTAGAACACTTCTGCTTTTCTTTCTTCTCAGAGATGTTGTTGAGATTTAACCGAGATAAAGAAAACAAACATTTTTAAATTATTCAAATATTCAGTAACTTTTGACAATATAAATCAGACAGTTTCAACTAATTTCAATTAATAACATTGATTATTAATGATACATTGTTTAGAGTAAAACATTTTCTTTTCTGAGAACAAGACATACACTGGGCATGTATAATCTTGACTGGCTTGTTCATAACTTGAGGAAATAAAGATAATAAAATAGTATTCAGAACATATTACAAAAATAAGTGAGTAAATTTTCCACCTGTTTTCTTTCTTTTTTTGTTTTTTTGTGAGGAAGACTGGCTCTGAGCTAACATCCATTGCCAATCCTCTTTTTGCTGAGGAAGATTAGCCCTGAGCTAACATCTGTGCCCATCTTCCTCTATTTTGTACGTGGGACGCTGCCGCAGCATAGCTTGATGAGCAGTGCGTTGGTCCGCCCCCAGGATCCAAACCTGCAAACCCCGGGCCACCCAAGCAGAGCATGCAAACTTAATCACTGTGCCACCGGGTAGGCCCCACTACCTGTTTCCTTTAGCAAACTGCAACAACCCCCAACCACAATCACAGAGAGGAGAAAAAAGTTACATTTTACTGCCATCCCCCCAATTCCACTCGGTAGGAAATTCAAAGAATTTCTCTCTGAAAGATTAAAATAATCATATAGTCTGAAGGTAAAAAAAAAAATCAACTGTCAGTATATTATTACTTTATATTTGTATAAAAATATATTTTACAAATTGAATCTATGTGCCTTATCTTATTTGATTCTACTAACATCTATTTTTATTTTAGAGTCTCAATAAAACTCTTACCTTGCCTTTTTCTTTTACTTACATGTGAAATAGAGTTTCTCAGATAAAATATGGCCTGAATTTCAATTTTGAGTGCAGAGTAAGGATTTGCACCTACACTTAGATCCATATCTTGGGCTTTGTGCTCTGTGCTCTGAACACTTGAATTAACATCAACCCTCATTGAAAATAGATGTTGGATCAGGACAGTGCGGATATGTATCATTGTGAAAAAATATGCATAAGGTAAACAACTCAGATAACATTAGAAAACTACCACAAAACAAGTGTTCTTGTTATTTATAGAGTGCTCTTGAGAACATAAAGGAAGGGACAGCCTTTGTCCACAGGGACTGCAGTTGAAGGACAAAACAGGAAAGAGACCAAATAAGCAAGTCAGAAACATGAGTCGGCAGGAAGGCGGGCTTCACGGATATTACTGATGTTCAGTCTTCAGTCTCCTTTCTCTTCTTCCCTGGGCTATCTCCCACACCTTCTCCTCCTAGGGGGAGGGGACTGGATTCCAAAGATTCGGTGAAACAGAATTCTGAAAACAAATGTGCAAAGAGAGGGATTTTGCTGGGAAAAGCCTAAGAGAAAAATGTTTTCCACACATAAGGAACAGCCTAAGAAAATTTATAGGGAGAAGGGGAATATCAGCACCTAGTGAAAGAAAAGAAGATATATGGGCAAGGCAAGAATGAGATTTGACC
Source organism: Diceros bicornis minor (assembly GCF_020826845.1). Taxonomy (NCBI): domain Eukaryota; kingdom Metazoa; phylum Chordata; class Mammalia; order Perissodactyla; family Rhinocerotidae; genus Diceros; species Diceros bicornis. The sequence goes on along the minus strand of NC_080759.1, from coordinate 48,634,614 downwards.
AGAACAAGGGAAGGACGGGACTCGCAGGTAGTTATGAAGCCTGACGGAGTATTGTGTGTTTATTTGCCAACAATTCAGAATTATACAGCTCTCAGGTCCCACCTTTCCACTTCTACACCAGAAGAAAAATTGCAAAAGGAGTCATAGGCAGAAACTGACCTTCTTCAACTCTTGCCCTTCTAGGTGGTTCCCCCAATCTCCCTCTTCAGGTGCCAAATATGTGCTTGCCCACCAAGCCTCCTCCCAGGTCTTTTATCTTTAAACTTTATCTCTGATTTAGAATGAAAAGCTTTGCCCTAGGTAAAGGAATTTCAGGCATCATTGAGCAGTCAAGGAAAATTCTTTGCCCAAGCCCAGGAAATCTATCACATACTATCACTTGTGTATTCTACATATTTTTAATTATCCTTTAGCCCTTGAGGCAGGCAAAAAAGTATAACTTGACAATGTTAATAACTTACCCTTATTAGGGTTGAATAGTGAAACATTCAAGGTGATTAAAAACATAAGCATATTCCTAAGGAATAATGTAATGGCCACTGGCAAAGCTACAGGAGATCTTCTCAACTAAAGAAAGGAAGGGCGATTCTCTGAGACTTGGTGATCCTTGGAAACCTCCATAAATACAATCATGACCATATTTCTTCAGCCCTGTACTCATTCAGTCATTCAACAAGTATTTACTGAGCAGCTACTCTGTCAAGCCACGTTCAGACCATTTGTTTCCTGGAGTGAACAAGACAGAAATGATACCTGCTCTTGTGGATCTTACATTAAAGGAGGAAAACAAGCAAATAAATACACAAGAAAAATGTCAGATGCTGACAAAGCGCTCTATAGAGACCTGATGTGATAGATCAAGACTGTGTGACTATTTTAATCTATGTGGCCATAGGAGGTTTTTGCAAGAAGATAACATTTAAATTAAGTAAGTATGAATGGTAAGAAGAAGCAGCCAAGTGAAGATCTGGGAGAAAGAACATCCCAAGCAGAGGAACCAGGTGTTCAAAGCACAAAAGGAGGTAGATGTGGCTGGAATGTGATGGGTGATAAATAAATGACAAACAATAGGATATTGGAGTATATGAGGAAACCATTTGGTATAAAACTAATTTGGCCTGAACTTGTTTTCTTCCAAAAGCGCCAGAGGTGGCTGTTGAGCATGCATTGTGTATCTGCTTTAAGTATTTACTATGTCCCAAAGACAAGAACAATGCCTTTAAATATAAGGATGTAACATCCTCCACATCAGCATTTCCTTAAGGATAAGTATCTCTCCCTAGGCTAGGGATTGATTGCTGACCTGCTGTGACTGCCTATCTTCAGACCACTGACCTGCTGTGTTCACGGAAATGCTGTGCCAGCAAAGCAATCTTGGGACTATTGTAAAAGGGACATTCCAATCATATGTGATGCATGCTCTTTGATGGTATATAACAACTCTGTACACCTCCACTTCCTTGGAGTGCTCCATTCCTTTGCGAAAAGACTTTCCTGGGCTATATGGTCCTCAGATCTAGCTCATAATAAACTCACCTCAATTTTGATTTATAGAGTGGTTATGGATTATTTGCGTCGACATGGGTGAGGCAGGAGGGCAAGAGGAGATCAGAAATGTAGGCAGAGGCCAGATCATAGAAAGTGGGCAGTGTGGGCAGGAAAAAGAGATTGGATTTTATCCTGATTGCTATGGGAAGCCTTTGTGGGGATTTAAGAAGGGAGTGATGAGATCAGATTAAAATTTTTAAAAATTACACTGGCCACTATGGATCATACAGTGTCAAAAGTGAAAGCAGAGAGACAAGTAAAGAAACTATCATAGTAACCTAAATGAAAGTTGACAATGGTTTAGATGACAGCAACAGGAATAGAGATAGTGGTCAGGTCCAGGACACATCTTATAAGTGCCCTCAATGGGTGTTGCTTATGAATTTGAGAGGAACGTGTGGAAGGGAAGAAATAAATCATGAATTTTCTGCTGGTGTCTGCCAGCAACCTTTGGCATTCTTTAGCTTGTAGCTCCATCACTCTACTTTCTGCCTCCATCTTCACAAGGCTGTGTTCCCTCTGTGTGTCTGTGCCTCCCTCTCCTTATAATGACACCAGTCATGGGACTCAGGGCCCACCCTAATCCAGTATGACCTCATCTTAACTTGATTACGTATGAAAGAACCCTATTTCCTCTAGGTGGACAAGAATTTTAGGGAGACCCTGTACAACCCCAGTAGAGCAGCCAAAGCATCTGCACAGTTCTCCTCAAGGGGTTGCTCTTGATACTGAACTTCTTAACCTGAGGTTCATGTGCCTGATGCCCAGTAAGCCAAATACTGAGACCTTCATGCTTGGAGATGGAGAAAGATTTATTCAAATTGGCCAAAACAAGAAGGTGGGAACATGGTTCTCTCAAATCTGCCTTAACGAGTGCAGAAGACAGGGGGTTTTATAGAACTACGGGGCTTGGCAGGGGGAGCTTCAGAGAAACAAAGGGGTCACTCCCAATAAGCCCCTGGGCAATCTGACTTCTGGACGTCAATGGCAGCTGGGGGCTGGCCATCTGGTGATTGCAGCCTCCCCAAAGGCATTCTCTTTCTTCTGTAAAACAAGCTCACAAATCCTCACGACCCCTGAGTCACCCCTCAAGTTAAACAGGAAAACAGCAAGTTGAAAAGATTCGTTTACATCTGTGTTGGGGACAAGGTCAAAAGGCAATCATGTTCTCACCGAATATCTACAGTAACGCTCAGGTACCTGGTTTCATTCTCTCTTAAGTAACCAGAGTTACACAGCACAGGCTTAGGCAGGGGTGTCACCTCAGGCTCATGAGTCTAACTACCTCATTGTCTTCCAAAGCATGGCATTACAATGTGGTGGTAAACAATGTTAAGTCCATGGAGACTCTACCTCTTAGCTCTGGGGGAGTGGGGTTGTGAATGGAGCAAGAGTGAGAGGCAGGTAGAGGAGAAATGGAACAGACCTGTATCAGAATTATAGCTCAACTATGAAGGTGTAGGGGAGGAAGAACTCTTCCTCTACCCTCTAGGTCCTTCTGGCTGGTCTAAGAATTAAATTGACATGAGATAGAATAAAAGGAGAAAATCAAACAGAGCTTAATAACATGTATACATGAGAGAAACCCAGGAAAACTGGGAGAAACCCAGGAAAACTGAGTAACTCACCAGAATGGCTGAAGTCTCCACCTGAAATACCACCTTCAGCTAAAGACAAAGGAATATGTCACAGGTAGTGGTTTGGGACTTCAAAGAGGAGAGAGATAATTTACATGGGGATAGAAATGCAAATGTTTGATAAACAAGTGTTTGCTGGGTCGTCTATAGACAATGTAACCTGAGAGACAGAACTTTGATAAAAACGGGCTTGCTGGTGCCTTTTGTCTATCACACCTATTTTATAGTATACTATAGTTATCTTATGGTATTAGCTCCTTCCTAGAACAGACCTTCTATCTTAAATTCTTTTAGGCAGTCAAGGGGGAGGTCAAAGTTTCTTTCAGAGTCTTTGTTCTTAAAAATAATTAATCCAAAGAAACACATTTTGGGGTGGACAATTCTGATCCCCCGCAGTGGCAGCATCAGCAAGTGTTATGACCTGAATTGTGTATCTCCTCCCCCAAATTCATATGTTGAGGCCCTAACCCCCAATGTGACTGTATTTTGAGATTGAGCCTTTAGAGAAGTTATTAAAGTTAAAGCAGGCCACAAGGGTAGAGCCTTAATTTGGCAAGACTAGTGTCCTTATAAGAAGAGGAAGAGACTCCAGAGATCTCTCTCTTCACACTCGTACAGAGGAAAGGCCAAGTGAGGACAGAGAGAGAAAGTGGCCATCTACAATCCAGGAAGGGAGCTCTCACCAGAAACCAACTCCAACAGCACTTTGATTTTGGACTTCCAGCCTCCAGAACTGTGAGAAAATAAATGCCTGTTGTTTAAGCCACCCAACCTGTGGTATTTTATGGCAGCTTGAGAAAGCTAAGACAGTAAGTCTTCACCTCAGGTATAATAATTAGGAGTCAAATGTCCCACAGACACAAAGAGGAAAGGAGGGAAGATCAAGGTACGGTCTATCTGATAGAAACACATCTCTAAAATCTTCATGATGGAGTTTCTGATTTGATTATAATGGACTTTTATTAAACAAATATTTGTTGTGCACTTATTATGTACAAGTCACTAGTTGCATTGACAAATTTTAGACACCTGTCAAGAGCTAGTGGCAATTAGCGGACTTTGGTTTGATGCCAAAGAGAGAATGGCTCTGTGGAGTCACTGTGCGCTTCACCATTCCTATGCTTTGAATGGAAATAATGTTCACCTTCTGGTATCATAATTTTAAAAAGATGAAAAACGTGTACTGTTGAAGTAATATGATATTGGCTATTTCTTAACATTGGAGAAAACTAGTAACTATATTCTAGGCACTCTAGACGTTGTTCCTTATGTCATCTCTACTAACAAGAACTAAAATTGTTTCATCCTTTTCCCTGTGTTTTCTAGTTCTTACTTCATGCTCTAGTCCTGCTATCCCAAACCATTTTCCATTTGATTACCACACGGGGAATTATTTTGACCCTTGGTATCAAGTTTAGAAGCTTCTTGCAATCTGATTTCACAGTTTGTATTCACTCCAAGCTATTCCTGGACAGGATCCCTGAAAGAGCTTACAAATAGGAACCAAGGGGTCACTTTGAAGGTCTGGTTTGGTTTAACATCTTTATTGACAACCTGGAAGAATGCGAAAACACCACAGTAATGAAAGCTGATTCTAAATTGGGAGTTGCTGTAATGACAGAGGAATAAATTGAGGAGAAAACCACAAAGTAACTGAAATTCAACTTGGCAAGTTACGATCTAATATATGTGAGAACGAAAAAAGAATTCTAAGCGTGAACTGTCAATGGATGAGTGAAGTCAGTCAAATATTAATGTCTTAAAGGGCCTAAGGGTAATGGCAAAGCTAATCGTGCATGTTAGCAGAACTGAAATGGGCTAGAAAATGATCAATGCTGTTTTGTACAGCAAGAAAGGAGGTACTGCGGGGAAGGAAAATGTAAAAGATTGGCGAGATGACATCTAGAGTTCGATACTGTGTTGGCTGTGTTATTACTTGGAAACTCCCTCAATCTCAGACAAGTTAAAGGCATACATCAAAGGGAGAATGGAAGTAGAGGGTTGATGTTGGGAAAAGCAAGCTGAATGGAGGATCAAAGCAGATAAATGTGAACTGGCTGCATTCACAATTATTCAGGGTTACAGAAAGCAGTGTAGCATAGTAGGTAGGAACTTCAAAATCAGACTGGTTTTGAGTCTCCCATTCAGCCACTTATTAGTTGTTTGACCTTGGGCAAGTAGAGAAATTCTCAAAGTCTCAGTTTCTTGGTCTGAAAAAATGAAGTAGTAGGAACATTTGATTCTTAGGTTGTTCGAGGGTAAGAAATTAGTACGATGCCTGCCTGATATCCAAATTCTCCATAAGTGCTAACTACAACAAACAACAATAATAATAATGATCCACACATAATTAGGTTTTTTATATTAACGTACATACATTTTTGTCAAATTCTTTACCCTCCACCAGTGATGATTTTTGCACAGGAATTTTTCTAGACATGACATTCAACTTAGAGTTCCCACTCAACGATTCAACAGCCCCTATGCTAGCAGAGTATTCATTTTAAGTAGTTCATTGTCCTCCATCACTTTCTCCAATACACAATTCTACCATCTGTCCTCTCATATCTTCTTAATCAGAATAGCCCTAATAGGTGGTCCTGGATCTAGTGATTTTTTAAACCAAGAGAATATGGAATGAGAGCCAGATGGTAAATTTGAGCATATCTAGGACAATCACTTTATTTAGCTACATAAACAAACAAAATTAAACAGTAGTTTCTCCCATTTATTCATTGGTTTCCCTGGCCAGATATCTCCTTGAACTTTTTTGGATGACAAAAAATTTCCATTCACTCATCAGGAAGCACATATCATTTCAAACCAGGGGATATCAAAGAAAGAGCATATTTTGGTTGTGCCATTTTTAAAAGTCTCAGTCCTTGTGTAGTTGTTTCCTATTGCCTGTGTCAGGTCTTCTCTTCTGTGACTTTAAACTGAAGGGCAAACAGAGATATGCTTTTTGAAAAGGTAAATATTTGAAGGGAATTTCATGTGAATTAAGGGAAACAGTGATGGACAGAGTGTGATGATCCCCCTCAGGAAAATTACTTAAATGACCAGGGCAAAGAGTTTTCTCCTTGCTGAAGTTTCATTTAAAAAAAAAAAAAAAAAATGCTTTTACAGGCTTTCCAGAGACATGAAAGCAATGAAACATGTTCCCATTAAGGTCCTCTTCTGAAGTTAGAGCCTGGCTTGCCCCCTTGTAATCTAGAGCCTACTGTATTAATGAACAAGACCAAACATGTTCCTTTTTCAATTGAAAACTTGTGCTCCAATGGCTTGATCAATCTGATAACACTAAAAAAAAAAACCGTTCTGGTTCCAAAGACTTCTGAGAAAAGAAGTGAATGACATAACACTTCTACACATAGTCCAGACATGTCAATTCCTTTTCCAAATTGGACGTTTTTGAGGGAGTCCGTAAAAATGATCAAGTAGGTTCTGGCAGGGACATCACTTTGAGATAACATATCAATCATCTCAAACCTTTCTGTGTCATCTTGGATTTTAAAGCCACGGAAATAATCTCCTGTACTTTAGGCTATTTCCACTGTGGCACCAAACTAATTTTTTTTTTAACTTTGGCTTTTTGTTTGTTTGTTTGTTTGGTGAGGAAGATCGGCCCTGAGCTAACATCTGTTGCCAATCCTCCTCTTTTTGCTTGAGGAAGATATGCCCTGAGCTGACATCTGTGCCAGTCTCCCTCTATTTTGTATGTGGGACTCTGCCACAGCATGGCTTGATGAGCCATGTGTAGGTCCACACCTGGGATCCACAAACCCCAGGCTGCCTAAGCAGAGCCCACGAACTTAACCACTATGCCACCAGGTCAGCCCCCCAAACTAATTTTTATAAATAATTATTAAGAAGTTTTGAGGTTTTTTTTTTTTAAACGTGATTAGCTCATCAAATATCTCCCTTCTTCCTTAACACTTTGTCTCCACATAACACCAGAGACAGCAATGTTTTGAAATTTATGGTACTTTTTATCAGATCTTCATTTTTGCCTGAAAGAAGTGTCTTCCTCAAGAAAGGGAAAAAGTTGCACTCTCCTTTTCTGTAAATATAAACATCAAAAAAACACTATGTTCTACTTTGGAATTCTGTCACATTAAGAACACATTATTTAAGGAAGTATTTTCCCCTACATAAAAGTTGCTAATATATTCTAGATGTGTATCAATTAACCATCCAGCCCTTCGCTTGCAACTGAAAGGTAATTTATTTTAGTTCTGTTTGAGATGAATGTTTTTCTAGTTTATTGAAACAGAAATGACAGAACACCAGTTTGCTTTCCATGTGTATGCTATGTGAAACAATCAAATAATTACACAAGGCATATTGAAGTCTTTTCAGCTCGGGACATGCAGTTCACATGTCTCCCTGTCTGCAGAGCAGCCGTGTAGAAGAAAAGATTGGATACCTCACATGTTTTTTATAAGGCATCCCACCTGTTCTCCAGTTGTGGAAACACCCTATTTTGATGAGTTGTTTTATGTTGACCTGACCTCAGTCTTGGGTAAATAAGCTTTACTTATTAAATAATAAATATAAATAGTCTGCACTGACTAGCAGTTTTTTGGGCTTAGGAAAGCAATCATAAAGAGAACAAAAATTCATATTTCACTTAACGCATGGTGTTCTGAGGTCCATGTCTCTCTTTTTATCAAGTGCTTTGATTAGAGAGAACTAATTCTTGATTTTTCCTACACTTTGTTAGAAAAATTTTTTATTCTTAAAATGTCATTTGGACTGCCTTTGGCAGGAAAAAAAAAGCTGTTTACTTCGAAGAAAATAACAGACTTCTTGTAACACCTAAGTTTTGCTCTGTCTCTATCAATGACTTGAATGACTTCATGCTCTCATCAGCAGCAAGGAGATAATGTCTCTCACCCTCTGCCTCTGGATGATCTTGTCTGGATGGCTGGGAACACTCACGAACTTTGGTCTGTACCCATATGAGTTATTATGCCCATATGATTAAATCATGCATTTCCTGCTACATCGAGGTCGTCCAGATATCTGGAGCAAATTCCATTTGGTTGTAGGTAAAAGCAAGATGTCCTCCATTAGGTTCAATAGCACAGCATTAAACGTCTGCTACCTTAGGGGTGTTTTTCACTTTTTAGATTAAAATTCCTGATAAAGACATTTGTATATTTTCATTTGCCATTTATTGCCTATGACTTGGAAGTCCATTCTCCCAAAATGTCTTTGGTTATAGGAGGGAAAGGTTGGAGACTGTGTCTCTGTTACTTCCTAAAGAAAACAGGTCCTTTATTTATGTCACTAATCCACTTCTGTCTCTAAATTGTTCTGCTTGTAATTGATACATTGTCCTTTAAATGCTTTTACATTGTGAGCGCTGTATTGCTTTAAAAACAGTTAAAAAGTACTTATGCTCCTGGAATTCTTGTTCTGTAAGGAGGGAAATTAAAAAGAGACAAAGAAGGAGGAAGGAAAAAAAACTAGTCCTCAAAGGGTTTAAATCTCAAGGAGTGAAAAATATATACGAGATGAAAATATAGAATAATGAAAGGAAATGTTGAATAAGTGTTGAAATTCAGAGTGCCCAGTTCACTGGACCTGAGAAAGCCAAAATCTCAAGGAACTGGAGACTGTTTCAGAGCAAGGATTCAGGATTTTTCAGGGTCCCTGAACCACCTGCATGAGAATGCCGACGCTCTTAACCATGCAGGTTCCAGGGTCCCACACCATTCCTGCTGAATCAGAAGAGCTAAGGAGAGACCCAGAGGTTTGCATGTTACCCACTTCCGGGGTGATTCGTATGCACAGATCTCTGCAGTCTGAGAGGTGCTGATATATTCAGTCCAAAGCATTGAAAAATAACGCTGACCTGACCTCTAACTGTCTAGATGGTCTTGAATTTGTCAAATAACAAAACCAAATATATCTCTCACTTATCTCACCCGGTTATCAAAGTGCTTTGAAGGATAACACCCTATGTCTGGCAGCATTTTCATCAATGTCTCTGATCTCCCACCTGACTCCTCCAACAGCCTCCTTATAGGTCTGTCTGCATCCACTCACCCCTCCCCCCACACCCCAAAGAATAGCCAGGGGATTCTTGAGAAATGAAAATAAGATCCTATTACTTTCCTGCCTGAAGCTCTCCGATGGCTTTCTGTAACACGCAGAATAAGATTCGAATATTTCTCCCGGGCTGCCGAGTAACACAGGACCCAGCCTCTGCGCACCTCTTCTCTCCAATCTCATTTGGCACCATTCTCCCCCTCACTCTCTGCTCATCATTTTCCTGCCACAGATGCCTTCTTTCAGATCCTCAAACACAATAAACCTGTTTCTCCCTTAGGGCTTTTGAACTCGTAACTGAATGGGCTAAACTGGGGAGGGTATAATCAGAAAAGAGCTTTCTTCTTTTCCCACCACCGTTCTGAAAAGTGCTCTGTGGAACCGCTCTTCCCTACCTGTTAAAGCTATGGCAGACAGTGCTCTTAGCTTCTTGCTCACTTTCTAAATAAAAAATATGATCTCACCCCAGTGTAAAGCTTGTGCCTTCCCCCAGGTCAGGTCTGGCCCTATGCTGGGGAACCAGTGGGAGGGGGCAGCTTAGATCGCTTCATTTCTTTCCCCTCTTCGGTTCATCTCCTCCCCTCTAGCACTGACTTCTCTGGTTGGGGACAGAGAGAGGAGGAGGGATTAGCAGGAAAGATGTGATGGTTGCTTTACAGACCTATGGTTGGTTTACAGACCTCTGATGTCTTAACTTGAATTGTCTCTTGCTTTCAAACGCCCTCTGTCATGGCTGACACCCAAGTGTTACCTTCCCTGTAGGCGGCACCATACATTCTTCAGAGACACCCCCAGCACTGCCATGACCACAGGGGTCTCCATACCACACGGTTCCTTGATGTGAGCAATGCATTCTCTGACCCACTATTCAGACCTACCTCTACAGCTCCTCCATCCCACGGCACGCCCTTGAGGTCCTCTCCCTCAACAGGCAGTCTTTAGGTGGGGTCCTCTCAGGCAGTCTCCGGCCACGCTGCCTTCCACAGAGCCCACAGGGCCCTTGGGCACTTTCCCACATTGGCCCCCACCAAGCCCTGGAGTGGCCGGATCTTTCACCGCTGCCCTCTCCCTTCACCCTCCCACTGCCAGTTTCCCAAGCTAGCTTTCTAGCTTCAGACTTCTCCAACCAAAACTTGGGCAACAGACTCTTTGCCACCCAAATCCCAGATTCCCCAAGAACTGCCCTTCACCTTTCTCTGGTAGCAGCAGGGGGCGGGTCTCTGAGCTTCTGTGAGCAAGTTCTGAGACAGGGAGTAGGATTCCAGTTTCTCTTTCTTGCACCCCCAGGGTGTTCAGTTGCTGCCTCCTGCACATGACTTAGATTAGGAGCTAGAACTAATTCCCTTCTTCACACAGAGAAAGAAAAGGGAAACACCATTGCACTTTCTTCCCTACAAATACATTTTAAGCATATTGCACTCAATGACTCTAGAAATTTCTTGTACATGCTGCTTTTATAAGCAGCATGTCCACTTCCTAGCAAGTCCCATGGGGGATATTTCTAGTACCTCTCTTTAGAACTTGGGGAGACTTTATCATCCACTCTCTCAGTTTTGGGAATTCAGTCACCCTGAAAAGAAAGCCCCATTCCTTAGGCTGTTCCTCATTCCCTATTCCTCATTCTGTTCTGATTGCTTCCCTTATTCATTGCTGTATGACAAACTACCCCCAAAAGCAGCGAATTAAAACAACAAGTTATTCTTTCTTACAATTCTGTGGGTTGGCTACCTCAGCTGGGTGGTTCTTCTCGTCCATATCAATTGTGTTCACTTGCTTGGTTGGGTTCAACTGGGGTCGGCTGGAAGGTTCATGAAGACTTCACTCACAAGTCTGGTACCCAGATGTTGCTCCGTGTAGCCCCTATTTGTAGCTTGGGCTTCCTGACAGCATGGCAATTTCAGAGTAGCTGAACTTTTTAAAAGTCAGCTGGCTTCGAAGAGGGAAAGCAGAAGCCGCCAGACCTCTTAAAAGATAGGGCTGGAACTGGCACAGCTCCACATCTGCCCAAGTAGGTCATAAGGCCAACTCAGACTCAAGTGAAGAGAAAGCAGATTCTGCCTCTGGATATGGTGTGCCCCTGTAGGAAGGAAAGGAATTGATGGAAGCCATCTTTGGAGACTGTTTATCATACTGACCCTCTTCCTGGAATGTTCTTTCCAAAGATCTTAACATGGCCACTGGTCTCCTTCTCACCATTCAGGTCCCAGCTCAAGTATCATCACTGACCATCATCACCAAGGTCATCACCAACTCCACCCATCTCATATAACCCTACAGTCACTCTGAGTTTTCTTTATTCATTTCATTTCTTGTCTTTTGCTTATTGTATATTATGATTATTTATTAAATAAATAATTATTGTTGATTATTTATTCGTATATTGTCTGTCCTTAACTCCCCACTCTCCATTGAAACGTAAGCTCCCTGATAGAAAGAAATTTGGCTTCCTTATTCTCTGCAGTCTCTTCATCATCTAGAAAAGAGAAAGGACTCAATAACTCTTTGTAAATAAATTAACACCTTGCTCAGTTCTACCATGTTCAAAGCCAGCTCTCAGTAACAGATGTTGATGGACACAAATGTCTATCTATCCAAGCTTTCATGGGAGAGTAGCATTTTTAGAACATTCATTTCATTTATTTTTTTCCCCTAGAATGGTAGAGACAATTTCTCACTGAAAGTTTGATATAAAATCAGTATTCTGACTCCAATAACAATTTGGATTTCTTCTGGATAAAATGATCTGAGGTTTAATGAAACTTCTTAATTTCAATAAATGGCTAAACAATTTTATTTTCCCTGGGCAAAGTCAAGGGAGAATATCCATGTTACACCTTTGGTTTTCCTTCTCACAATAGTTTAATGTTATAGTAAATAGACATCATTAAGGGGACTGTATCTTAAGGTGGGAAAAGACAACCTAGAGCTTTTGTGCCATTATTTTTATTGGGATAATAATCATAACTACTAAATATCTTGAGTACTTGCTTTGTGCCAGGTCTTGTGCTAAGTGCTTCACATGGGCCAGCTCTTGGGCTATTCTAAGCATAAGGACTAGAAGAGTCTTCTGCTGCCTTTGTGCAACTGCCTGTGACCTCAAGGAATATGCCCTTTGCAAGTATCACCATTTGAACTACGTCCCTCCTGATCCTCTCCAAACTCAAAAATAAAAGAGAGAGGTACTTTGACACATTACTTTTTAAGGGTGGATATCCATGCCCTAGGACAACCATATTATAATATACACTATTTAACTAAACGTGACTCACAAGCATTTCTTTCTTACTTTGACATGTTAGTCAACTCTTGTCTCCGAAATAATGTACGGTGTGCGTCATCACAAAATAGCAATTATATGAGTTTTAGCTGTCTCTTTTAAATTGCAATTCTACTCAGTGATATCTTTCTGTAAAGGAGTAAGGACAATTGCAATCTCAATATTTCATACTTCTTATTATGTACATCTGTTTATACCTTAAATAGAAAACAAGTTTGAATGTGAATATGTAATTATATGATATGTTAAATACTATTCTAAAAATCAGTTTTTGTTAAAATACTCCCAAACCGTGTAAATGTGTTTTGACTTTCTAAATTGACCAATTTGCATAGGCTTTTTTCACAAATACTATCCCATAAAGCATAGAACTAAGAAATGCTTGGAAATACGTTCATTCAGTGGCTGCCTCTTGGTGCCCATAACTTAGCTGACTATTCCCAGCTGAAAACTCTGGTCTCAGAATCACTGTTCATTTATTTTTATTTTTTTTATTTTTTAAAGTTAATTTTTTTTTTTTTTTGTGAGAAAGATCAGCCCTGAACTTACATCCGTGCTAATCTTCCTCCTTTTTCGCTGAGGAAGACCGGCTCTGAGCTAACATCTATTGCCAATCCTCCTCCTTTTTTTTTTACCCCAAAGCCCCAGCAGATAGTTGTAGGTCATAGTTGCAGATCCTTCTAGTTGCTGTATGTGGGACGCGGCCTCAGCATGGCCGCAGAAGCGGTGGGTTGGTGCGCGCCCAGGATCCGAACCCGAGCCGCCAGTAGCGGAGCGCGAGCACTTAACCGCTAAGCCACGGGGCCGGCCCAGAATCACTGTAGATTTAATTGATGGCTACTGTCTTCATCACACAGCTGTTAGCCCATCAAGAAGATAGTTAATGAACTTGGCAATATATATTGCATTAACTTTTTTGCCCTAAGGTAAATCATGGGATTATTTTTAAATGTGCTTTTGATGTGCTAACCTTCCCTAACAAATATGATTAAGTAAAATAAGTTGAGAGGAAGAACATCAATTCAATGAAGGTGATTTAACCTTAGGCAGCAGGTTTATATTTGAGTAAAGGGAAATTTAGTCTCTATACTTCATGGCTTTTAAAGACTATTTGGCTGTAACCCAGACACGGAGCTTCATTGAGCTAAGCCAGGAAAACACTGATTTATATGTCAATATGATGGTCTTCAACAGAGTATTATTCAGGGATTTATTTTTGCACACAATATGCTCTTTTTTCATTTATATCAAAATGAGCATTGTAATTCTTTGCTAGAATAATAATAGAGCATATTCTAAGACTAACTCAATGAGGGGAATAAACCATTTTGAAATAGTATACTCTTAAGAACAAAATGTGTTTTATTAAAGAAACATTCTCCCAAAACTTATGTTTTATATTAAATATTAAAAATTTCTAAAATAAAATCTATTTACTTGCTTTTTCACAAAAAGAACAATGTAAAATGCACTTGCTGTTGCTACTGCAACTACCTTCACTGCGACTGCCCCTCTAGTATCCGTCCTTCTGAGTGCTAACATTCTAGCCCTCACTGACTCACTCAATATTAAACTAAACTCCAGGAATAAAAATAAGCCATATGGCAGTTAGAACAGCAAAGATTATACAGGTCAGCAGAAACGCATTTTGTGATCTAATTCTCCTTATTTTAGTTTCTATTAGTCTTATTAAGAAAAACAGTCTTGGATTTGAACTCTCTATCATTTGCCCAGGTCTAAAATGATGTTTTTAAAAACCATGTCGATGTAGTCAATTTAGTCACCCTCCCCTGCGCCAGTCAAAATCCCAAAATGACTGTAATGATGATGTCAGTTTAGGGATGATGGTAACCACCATTGAAGAGAGGAAATTAATTTATATTTGAAAAGGATCCATTTTTTTTCAAGTACAAGCTCAGTACTCTCTGTCCTCTTAGCACAAAATGTACTTGATGGGATAGAAAAATCCCATTCAGGGCTTCCTGGACTCAGCCTTCCACCTGATTTAATCTTAGCTGAAGGGGAGAATCACGGAGTAGGAGTCAATAAAGAAGGAGCGTCTGGTCTCCTCTTGGTTTAGAAGAGGGAGGGCAGTTTCTACAGTAGCTTCCTCCCCCAGACATAGTCTCCAGTTAGCCCACTGTTCTAAGGACGTGGGTTCCATTTTCTCATACATGAGTTCCATTTCTTCATTAGATGACAGACTTTAGGCATCTGGAGTATGTGTCAGAGAAGCATTTCAACTTTTTGAAAACCACTTCACAAAATATTCTTGAGCCAAAGGTACTTTTTCTTTAAAGCACTACAGGAAGGGGAACTACAAAGCTTTTGTTTTCAAGATCCTCATGTTCAAGTCAATAAGTATTTAAAGTCTATAAGGCACGTGCTGATGAGAAGAGAGGGATTAGAGGAGTTGGGAAGATCCAACTGAAGAATGAAAAACAGAAAGCCGTATGTATTTTTGCCTTCCAGTTGCTCATATCTGGTGGGGGAGACAAAGACATGCTCTGATAATCTGGTATCAACTGAGTTGTGCCAAGTGGTGCAAAGGAAGCACAAACTCATTGTGGGTGACAGGGATGTGGGTGTTTGGGAACTCTTTCTGGACTGGCGGCAATTCAATTGAAGCTTCCAGGTCTTCTACAAGGTGGAAGGGCATTACAGACGCAGGAAGGAACTTGTGCAAAGTCCCAGCACCTTGAGGGCTCAGATTCCGTTCTAGGAGGAAGGCTACAGTGAGGGACGCATGGAGGATGTGATGGGATGAAGCGAGAGATAAAACTGTAAAAGGATGGAATGCCTTACTTATCTTTTTGTAACCCCTTTTGTCATTACAATTTGGAAGGGCATAAACACATAGCCCATTTCCGGAATGTGTCATACGACCATAACACTGTCTGGAATCCAGAAGTTGATGCCAAACAGCTCATGCATTACCCTCATCCTGCATCCTGTAATGAGTCCATCTCAGGGGGTCCGAGTCAGTCTCCCCTCTATAGTTTCTGGTACCCTTTCTCTTCACCATCGTTTTCTAGATCAGGAGCCAGCAAACAATTTCTGAAAAGGGTCAGACGGTAAATGTTTTAGGTTTCACAGACCAAACAGTCTTTGTCACAACTTCTTAATGCAGCTATTGTAGCATAAAATCTACATAGACAATACATAAACGATTGGTGTGGCTGTGTTCCAATAAAACTTTATTTTAAAAGCAGATGGAAGACTAGATTTGGACCACTGTTTGTAGTTTGTGGACCACCATTCTAGGTCCACCAACTCATCTGTCTTCTCCAAAGAATTTAAGTTGTTCCTACTCTCTATTTTCAGTCCAGACTGTTAGTTATTTGAAACTGTCAGATTTCCCACCTTGATAAATCTGGGTCAGGACCTGATTTTGGGGGCAAGGATGGAAAAAAGTTGGTCTTTTCTTCTCTGACCCTGAGATGAAGGATCTAGAAGACAAACCTGTTAGCATAACTCTAGGGTGTTATTGTGCTTGAAGTGTCTCTCTCTTTTTTTTCTGGTTTTACCAAAAGTATCTTTCTGCTAATTTAGCTCCTTTGGGCCAGGGCTTGAGAACGGAACCAGGTGTGTACCATATCCTAGGAAGGGGGTCAGCCGGAAGTAGAAGGATGGGAAATGAAGAAAAATACCATTTTGCTATATTTGTAATCCCCAAAACTAGTTATTGAGTGCCCATTATTTGTCAATCCACTGATTTTCTTTTAATTTAATTATTATAAAACGGAAACAAAAAAAATTTAAGCATTTCAACTTAATCTACATACAATGGAGAATCATTGAAGGTTTTTGATCAGGAGAGAAATGTGTTCAGAACTTTTTAAAGAAATATAATTCTGATAATAATGTATCATAAAGACTGGGAGCAGTAAGGAGAGCCAGCCAGTGTGCTTTAATTAAAAAGTCTCAGTGCTTGCCAGCGGTTGGAGCAGGGAGAGATGAATAGGCAGAGCACAGGATTTTTAAGGCAGTGAAACTATTCTGTATGATATTATAATGGTGGCTACATCTCATACATTTGTCAAAACCCATAGAATGGAAAACACCAAGAGTGAACTCTAATGTATACTATGGACTTTGAGTGATTATGACGAGTCAATGTTGGTTAATCAACTGTAACAAATATGCCACTCTGGGGCAGGATGTTGATAATGAGGGAGGCTATGCATGTGAGAAGGCTGGGGTATATGGGAAATCTCTGTACATTTTGCTCAATTTTACTGTGAACTAAAACTGCTCTAAAAATTAAATTCTATTTTTAAAATGTCTCTGAAAAGAGTAATCCCAGCCTTAACTTGTCAGTTATATAGGTGCCATGTATGGCCCAAACAGGCACTGTTAATAGGCCTGCAAAGAAGAACTCTCCAAAGAAGAGAGTAGAGTTGGAAGAGATGTAAGCAGTTTGTCTTAAGACTATAGTCTAGACAGTGCTGCTCTGTCAATCGGGCATTATGAAGATTGTGTTTTCCAAGATGGCTACAACCAGAGCCCCCATTCCACATTTCTTCTTCCTGTATGAGGCTGACACTCCTCCCATAGAGTGGTGGGGGTTTTGTTCCTTCCCTTGAATCTTGACAGGCCCACGACAACAGCAGAATTGACACTCCAAGGCTAGGACATGAAAGGCGATACACATTTCACCTGGTCCTCTTGGGACACTTGTTCTGGAACTCAGCCATCATGCTATGAGAAAATAGTAAGACCACACGGTTACACAAATGTAACTTTATGGCTAAAGCTAAGGTTGAGGTCTTAGCCAATAGCCAGCATCAACCTCCTGACATGTGAGTAGGGCCCCCAAGATGACTCTAGCCTCAAACATCATCTGCTACAATAGCATGAGAGATTCCCAAGCAAAAACTGCCTAGCCGAGGCCAGTCAACATCCAGAACAGTGAGAGAAAATAATAAAGTGATTTCTGCTGTTTTGGTGTGATTCCTTACATGGTAATAGATAACCAAATGAGTACAATGGGTACAAAAAGAGAAGAAGCTCAGATGGGTGGTTGTTGCTATTTAATAAACCAATAGAAAATAATAGTTAATTATATGCCTACTTCTTATGCTCACTTTTTAATATTTTGATCAAGTGGCCCAAGATCTCATTTAAGGACTACCATATGACAAGATCCTGCTTTCTCCAAGGCAAATGGCCTACATGAGCCAGAAGCCTGGGAAAATACACATTATGCTCAAATTACTATCCATGTATTTAATTTAAAAATAAAAAATGTTGCTCATCACTCTATAGGTACTAGGCTGATAGAATCAAGTCACAAGATAGCAAATCCTAAGATACAATTTATTTTGAAGAGTAACCTTGCAAAAATTACCTCCTTATCTTTAACGTATTCATTCATTTTGTACTTTTTTTACTGATGCGGTCACATATCTCCTGACATCACTACAAATCTTGATAAGGCCATGTGGCATGTACTTTAACCTAATTATAGTAGCAACTCCAGTGGCCTATCATTCAATTGGATGCAATGAGATGCATGACTTAACAAGGTCACATTCTTGGGCTAATTACACTCTTCAGTCAGCCAAGAGGCAGCTGCTTAAGCATGTCCAAGGGTGTAGAATGTGGCCGCTTCTGCTTCCATGCCAACATCCACTCTCCTCATTCTCTGCAAACAAAATCCTCTCCCACTTTAGGGCAAAGAATCATATTACCTCTCTGGCTTCTGCTGCCCATTCCTTTCTCTCATTTGTACAATCACACTCCTCACTTGTCTCCATGTACTGAGAATGATGCATCCTTTCTATTCGAAGTTAAAATCTTCATTTTTCTTCTACCCCTTCCTGCCTTCTCAGAGACTTTCCCCATAAATCATTCTCTCTTTCCTGTATCTTCAGTCTCTCCTTCTTCCCTGACTCTTGACCCTCTGCCTATAAAAGTTAAAAAATTTTTCCCATTCTCAAGATTAATTCTTCCTTGTCCTTGCATCTCTTCAGATACCTCCATATCTTCCCTTTTCAACCAACCCACTTGAAAATGTTGTCAATATTTGTTTTCCTTTTCTCAATTCCTATTCGTTCCTTGTCTAGTGTCATCTAGATGTTGCCCACATCATTTGAATTGTTAGGTCACCGATGATCTGAAATTATCTCCAGTCTTATTGAATTGGATCTTTGTAAGTCTTTAAAGATTTTCAACCATTTCTTCCTTTGGGAATAATCTACCTTCCCTGATTTCCATATCACTTTCTCCTAATTTGATTTGTCTTCCCTCCCTCCCTCCCACTCTCCCTTCATTCCTTTCTTCCCTCCTTCCTTCCTTCCTTTCTTCCTTCCTTCCTTTTCCTTCTTTCTTTCTCTCAACAATATGTAGGATCTTATATTAGTCAGTTTGGGCTACCATAACAAAATATCATAGATTGGGTGGCTTATAACAGAAATTTATTTTATCACAGTTCTTGACGCTAGCAGTCCCAGTTCAAGGTGCCAGTCAGTTCAGTTCCTGGTGAAGCTTCTCTTCCTGATTTGCAGATGGCCATCTTCTTGCTGTGTCTTCACATGGACTTTCCTCTGTTTGCGCAAAGAGATCTCTCTCTTCCTCTTCTTGTAAGGCCACCAGTCCTATTGGATTAGGTCCCCACCCTTATGACCTCGTTTAATTTTAATTACCTCCTAAAGATCCTATGTCCAAATACAGTCATATTGGAAGTTAGGGCTTCCATATATGAATTGGGGGGTGGGAAGAGGGGACACAATTCAGCCCATGACAGGTATAATTTATCACGTAATAAGTAGGCAGAGGCACACAGTTCCAGATTTTCTTGCAGGAAAACCCCTCGGTGCCTCTTTCTTTTCCCTCTGCTGCCCTTAGTGAGTTGTTGGCTTTCACTTTCATGCCTGTTACTTCAGAGTCCCAAGATGGATGCTACAGTTAGAATTATCCCATCCTCAGAGTCTTCCTTGAGAGGCTAAAAACAGGCAAATCTATATCCTGGGTCTATTTTCTAGGAGCAAGAAAAACTGCAGCCCTCAGACCTCCCATTATTTCTTCCTGACCAAGACTGCCCCACACACTCATGGGTTATCATATCACCGGCAAGGGGGAATTTCCATGATTGGCTTAGTCTAATCAATATCCGCTTTCCCTGGGATAATGGAGGGGCATTAATCTACAGCACACAGGGTTCTATCAGCCATGCAGGCAGGAAGACTTGCCTGACTTGTATCTTTCTTACTGTCCTCTCTCAGTCTTCTTTGTAATGTCCTCTTACTTCAATTAGCCCCTTAAATTTTGGTCTTCTCCAAGATTTCTTTCTTGGACTAATATTCTCTCTGCACTCTTTTCCCAGATAACCTCACTTATTTCCACTGTTTGCATTATGCCTTAAACATTATAAATCCCCAAATCATTTTCTCTAGTCTAGATCTCTTTTCTTAGCTAAGGTTATATATATCCAAAGGTCTTCCTGGAATTTCTATCAGAGTTTTCCACAGACATCTCAAAGTCAACATATCAAAAAATGAAACATTGTTTCCACCCCCAATGCCGCTCCTTTTTCAACTCTAGTATTCTCTCTGGTGGCAGCATCCCGTAGCCATTTACCCAAACAAACAAACAAACCATTACCATCTTAGACGCCTTCTTCTCTCTTACCTACCACATCCACTTTGTTACCAACTCCCGTTGTCTACTTTCTAAATATCTCACAAATTTCTACCCTTCTTTTCATCCCCACTGCCACTGCCTTTCCCTTCTAGTTTCATTTCCTACCACTTCCCTTCTGTCTTATTACAATACTTATCAATCCAGGACCTGCTTATATTAATGCACATTTTTGTTTGCATCTTTCATCACTACCAAACTTTAAGGTACAAGAGAGAAAGGACCTTCTCTTTTACATTTTTGTACCCATTACAACTACAACAACCTGGTATGTGGTAAGCACTCATGAAACTAAGTTCAATTCAGCTGCCCAAACTCATATACACAGAAATGATAATGCAGTCTCCTTGCACTGGGCTTTCTTTCTCATCTCAGCATAAAAGGGAAGAACCTCTATTCCTCACTTCCTTTGTAACTTCCCAAAATACTAAGTACAGTGCTTTCCACTAGTGATGACAAAAACATTCAAAAATATTAATAGATTGAATAACTCCCGAAGACAAAGAGATATGTTCTATAGTTGTGGATGGACACGGCATTAATTTATTTTTCCATTTCGTATACAATGCCTTTCTGTCTGCATTGCACGTGGACTCCCTGGAGCTGGTTGTCATCAGAGTGTTTAATTTTATAAAATGGAATCTTGGCTCAGATCAGGTCCACCGTGTCTTATGGATCTCACGTCTTATGATTTAGTAATTATAAGATTACTGAGAGAAGCAAGTTCATTTTGACATAAATAAGCCCATTAACTGGGGAAGGGAAAGTGCTATCCCTGATGATGTTTCGAGGTAATTGTTTGGCTCAAATAATGTAAATAGTTTATTTTTAGCAACATGGGCTAAATCTCAATCTTCAAAGGTTTCAAAGGTGTGATTTTCTTTTTAGAAAACGCTACTTAAGAACAGCAATGTATTCCTTTGAATTTGGGTCAAAATTTGAAGGCATAGCATCAATGATTATATTAGAACTACTGGAATAAATAGTAGCTATTATGATATTCTTTCTTCAATGAAATTTTATCAGTGTAATAACTATTTCCAAACACACCCCCATAATTACAACTAAGACAGGATTAAAATACTAAAAAAACAGTTAATCATACCACATTTAAACATATTTTGACTCAGTTGAGTGCATGTTCTAAGAATGCATGTTATTTTCAATTAATTTGTTACAAATAAAAAATAAATTTTATCCCAAGTTCTTACTTTCAATCCATTATACTTTCTTCCTCCTTGGAAAGTTTTGTACTTGAAATTATCATCTTTAGTCCTAAATATACCTCATATTTCTCCCAGTATGAGGAGCAATACACCTTTTATATATATAGTGTTTTATCGTCTACAATGTCTTTTCTGATCTATTTAACTACATATAAACCACATGTTAATTTCATGGGGTAGATAAATCAGATGTAATTTCACAGAAAAGGAAACTGTCACCTTTATTCAAGATCACATGATTAGGAAGTGACAGAACCAGGACAAGACTCAATATCTTCTGGTATTTAGTCTAGTGCTCTTTGAAACTTGTCAATAATCCCAAATGCAAAAAATAAATCTCCCTCTGCTTTTTATAAAAACAGCATTAGGATTGCACTGGGATGTCCAAAGTATAAAATTGCTTGTAGACTCTTGATTACTTTTTTCTTTTTGCCATTTCAGTTTTGAAACCATGAAACTTGGGAAGGTATCCAAGGTTTATACAGTGAAAATTTGACTTCTCAGGACTCGGGAAAGTCTAGCCAACATTGTCAAAATAGAGAAAACTGTTCTTCATGTAATATTCATAAGGCAAATGAATTTTTAAAACTTGCAAAGATGGATGAGTTATAACCTCACAAGGTATAATTCAAAACATGTTAGAGGGCTTCTGCTTGTGGCCATCACAAAGTAACTTGTGCCAGATTAATCTTCTCACCAGAGATAAATATAAAACTGGACAAAATACAGGAAATGATTCTTTTTAGATGTTAGAAAATAAGCAATACAGATCTGTGATCCCTGAGAAAAAGAAACATAAAATGAGCATCACAGTTGCAACAGCTTTCTCCCGGGAGGCACTCTGCAAATGGTAGTGCAGAGGGAGGGAGCCCAGAGTGAAGAGGGCTCACTGGGTTCAGGAGGCAGGTATCACAGTTCTAGCTACTGAGGCGGCTGGAAATTATGGGGCAGGAATGGAGAGAAGAGAGCTATGCAAAAAAAGAAACTCCAGAATTCTGCATATGGTTCCCCTTAGTCTTTGGTCCAATACAAAACTGTGTATGCATGAGACAAGAATCCATAAGGTGGGGCAAAAAAGCAATTACTGGAGAAAGAAGAATTACTGGGGAAATTTGAGTTGAACAACTACTAGGACTCACTTAGGCTGGGAGACATTTGAGAACTGACCAGTCACAGTGGAGACATCTCATTAAATAACCCTGACATTCAATAGAGACCCAGGGAAGGTCATGCTAACCTAGTTCCCCAGTAAAAACTACTCTAAAATTTCCCTAACAAAGCTTAAAAATGGTCCTTGAATGAGTCAAGCTCAAGTAAATTAACTATCTGCTGGAAGAAAACTCAATATTCTGTTAAGGAAGAACGTAAAAGCCGCCTGTTCAGTAACGTAGCATCCATAGCATCCAGCATATAATAACAAATTACTAGACATTGCAAGGAAGCCCTAACATGCGATTCAGAACCAGAAGAAAAGTCAGTCAAGAGAAAATGCAAATTGTTTATTTTTAGCAACATGGGATAAATCTCAATATTTGAATGATTTGAAAGTGTGATAGCTTTTTTGGAAAAAACTATTTTCCAAAATAGATAAAGGGATAAAGAGAAAATCTTAAAAGAAGTCAGAAAAAAAATTGACTAACTGCTAACCTCATTAGAAACAATTAAGCCAAGTTACAGTAGATTGACATCTTTAAAGTACTGAAAGGAAAACCACAAAAAAAAAAAGGAAATCTAAGTCTTGTGAAAATATCTTTCAAAAATGAAGGAAAAATAACGACATTTTTAAACAAACAAAAGCCAAAAGAATCTGTCACCAACCAGCAGACAAGCACTACAAGATATATTAAAAGAAGTTCTTCAGAAAAAGGAAAATGATACCAGATGGAAATTCAGTCTGCACAAAGGAATGGAGAGTTCCAGAAAAAGTAAATATGTAAATAAATATAAATTATTTTGCTTGTCATTGGTTTAATTCTAGAGGAAAATGGAAGTATACTATTGTAAGTATAATGTATTGTATATATATATAATATACACGTGTATAATATATATATTTCTTACTTTGTGGTAAGCAAAGGGTGAATATTGTAAACTGAGGAGCAACCAATTAAAAAATAGGAAACAAAAGGGGCATAGCTGAAAAACCAGTTGAGGACATAAAATGGGATCCTAGAAACTACTTAATTCAAAAGAAAACAGGAAAAGAGTGGAAAAAGAAAAGGATCTAATGGGACAAAAGGAGAGCAAATACAAGATGACATATTTAAGCACAATTAGTTATTTGATAATTACATTAAGTAGGACTGAACTCTAATTAAAAGGAAAAGATTATCAGACTGCATTTTAAAAAGCAATATGCTGTTTATAAGAGAATAAAGGATGGAAGAAGTTATATTCTCAAATATTCATCATAGGAACGCTGGGGTGGCTGTATTAATATCAGACTAATTAGACTTCAGGACAAGAAATATTATCAGAGCTAAAGAAGGACATTTCATAATGAAAATATGGTCAATTCAAGACATTAAAATCATAAATGTGTACACACCAAATTACAGAAATTCAAAACACATAAAGAAAAAACTGATGGAACAGAAGGAAAAAATAGGAAATTCTACAACTAAAATTTTAGATTTCAATACTCCTTTCTCACTAATAGACAGAATAAGTATACAAAACACTCTGTATGAATATAGACTTGAACAACACTGTTTACTAACTTGACTAGCGCAATACGCGTTTTTTTCCCAAGATCATGGTGTATTCACCAATATAGACCACATGTTGTGCCATAAAACAAGCTACAGTAAATTTAAAGAACTGAAATCATACAGGATATGTTCTCCGACAACAAAATAATTAAATTACAAAGTCATTCAAAAACACACATCAGGGGGCCAGCCCTGTGACATAGCGGTTAAGTTCTCCTGTTCTGCTTCAGCAGCCCAGGGTTCACTGGTTCCGATGCTGGACACGGACCTACTCACTGCTCATCAAGACATGCTGAGGCGGCATCCCACATAGAAGAACTAGAGGGACCTACAACCACGATATACAACTGTGTACTGGGGCTTTGGGGAGAAAAAAAGAAAAAGAGGAAGCTTGGCAACAGATAGCTCAGGGCTAACAGCAACAACAAAGGCTGAGAAATGACAGGAGGAGATACAATAAACTTGCCTTTAAAAAAAAATACATATCAGAAAATCCCTCAATATTTGAAAATTAAGGAAGCTATGTCTTAATAATCCTAGGTCAAAGAAGAAGTTAGAAAATATTTTAAATTAATGATAATGAAAACACCATAATCCAAATTTGTAGGATGCAGAGTTTGGGGGAATTATGTATCTCTGCTTGCTTATATAAAAAAGAGGAAGGTGGGGCCAGCCCTGTGACATAGCAGTTAAGTTCACACGCTCCACTTCAGCAGCCCGGGGTTTGCAGGTTTGGATCCCAGGCATGGACCTACGTACCGCTTATCAAGCTGTGCTGTGGTGGCATCCCATATAAAGTAGAGGAAGATGGGCATGGATGTTAGCCCAGGGCCAATCTTCCTCAGCAAAAAAAAAAAAAAAGGAGCATTGGCAACAGGCGTTAGCGCAGGGCTAATCTTCCACACAAAAAAAAAACAGAGGAAAGGATTAAAGTCAATGGTTATTGCTTTTACTTTAAGAATCTAGGGAAAGAAGCACAAACCCAAAATAAGCAGAAGGAAGGAAATATTAATGTTAAGAGTAGATATGAATGAAATAGCAAGAAGATGAATAATAGAGAAAACCATGAAACCAAAATGTGGTTAATTGAATATGTTAAAATTGATAGCACCCTAGCTAGACTGATCAAGATCAAAACAGAGAAAATATAAATTACCAATATCAAGAAAGAAAGAGAGGACATCACTAATGATCTATAGATATTATAGGAATAATATAGTATGTTTATGAATGACTTTATATCAGTAAATTCAACAATTTAGATTAAAGTATAAATTACTTGAAAGACATAAATTGCTAAAACTGACATAAGAAAAAATAGAAAATCTGAATAGCCCTACAATAATTAAAGACACATATTTTTATTCAAAAATTTTCCCAAAGAAAACTCCAGGCCCAGATATCTTCACTCATGAATTCTGCCAAACAATTAAGGAAGAAATAATATCAATTTTACAAAATTTGTTACAGCTCAAAATATGGTTTTTGTCTTTATTCTTTGATTTTAAGAGTAGCACTGGTTTTAGAGATTAGCCCAATCTCAAAATGATATGACTATCACCTTGAAAATTGGGTTAAGGAAATAGATAGAACTAAATAAGCATAGGAAATCTGGTTTAAAAACACCAATGTTTGTGATTCTTTCCTGAGCTGGGCAGTGGACTTAGGACACCAAGTCATAGAGTTCAGGTAGGTTTTACTGTGCTCCATCACAAAGTTATCCTATGCTGACTTGAAGCTATATGATCCTAGTTACTACTTCATTTTTCTGTTCCCTTTCATACAAGTTATCTAAACTTGCTGTTTCTACTTCCTCTTCTCCCATTCCCAGAAAAGAGGCATCTAACTCAGCCTGGTTGTGGGAAAAGACCAAGGAAGCCTCTATGAGGAGGTGATACCTATGCTGAGCCCTGAAGGACTCAGATGGGTTGTATGCAGAAGTAGGCAAAGAAGCCAGGAAAGGCAGCATGGCCAAAGGCACAGAAATGAGAGAGCTGACAAGTTAAAGACTTGTAAGATGTTCTTCCATATTGGATCAAGGAACAATAGAGGGAGTAAGTCAGAGGCCATATCCTAAATGATTCTATCTTTCATCCTTAAGGATTTTATCTTCAAAAAGGGGAGCTATTAAAGGATTGCAAACATGACCAAATTTGCACTGGAGAGAATTGTCTAATAGTGCATTGGAAGGAGGGTAGACCTGTTTATCAGAAATTGCGAGAGTTCAGTGCAAGACAATGAGGCCCTGATCCAAATTAGAGACAGTGGAGAGACCGAGAAGTGGATACACATTGACACAGGGCCAGAATCCATGGAACATAGTGATTGATCAAATGTTAGGGGTGAGGAAGAGGCAGGAGTCTAGCTGATTCTAAGGCTTCCTGCTTGTATGGCTGTGAGGGTAGGGCGTCCTTCACTAGGATAGGGGTCCAGTAGTGGACTAGGTAGCTACTGTGCTTACACTTGTGAATTGATGAGGTTTGCGATACGATGTGGAGGTCTTGTAGGCATTTGTATATGTCTTACACTCAGGAGAGAAGACTGCAGACTGATATTTGGGTTTCATCAGCATGTGATGTGCAACCATGGCATACATAAAATGAGAAAAAAGATATACATGGCTGTTGAAGCCATGTGAATGGACGAGATCTCTAGGATATAGAAAAGGAGATTACATAAAAAGGATCAAAGGGAGATTTTCATGTTATGTTTATGAAGATGTAATTTCTGTGTAAGCAAACAACTTTCCTTGTTCCAGATCCAAGTTGTACATTCCCAACTTCTGACAGTGATTTCAAGGATGACTTCTTTTAGTCCTAAAAGAAACCATTTGAACAACAGCAGTAAAAAGCGGGCAGTCAGTGATTATCTGTTGATTATAAAATATTAGGGAAAAAAACATTCAATGCTTGTGTACTAATGATGGTGGCACCGTATGTTCAGCAAGAATCGATTCTCCTTCAGTCTATGAATTTCACAGTAGACTCCCTCTCCTCTACAAATGCCACTCCCAATACCTCACCTTTCTACTCTACCGTTATCATAATAATACTGCACAAAGTTCTTTAGAGCTATGATGCAGTCTTATATCCACTCTTCAACAAGACACAGTCAACAATCTGATGATAAAGTTGGAGGGGGATTTACTGAGAAGCTATTAATATCTATAGATGATTAGTGATGTCCTCTCTTTCATTCTTGATATTGATAATTTGTATTTTCTCTGCTTTTATCTTAATCAGTCTAGCTAGGGTGTTATCAATTTTGTTAATATATTCAATAAACCACACTTTGTTTTCATGGTTTTCTGTTATTCATCTTCTTTCTAGTCTATTGATATCTACTCTTAACACTATTATTTCCCTCCTTCTGCTTATTTTGGGTTTGTACTTCATTCCCTAGATTCTTAAGGTAAAAACAAAAACCATTGACTTTAATCATTTCCTCTTTTTTTTTTTTTTTGAGGAAGATCAGCCCTGAGCTAACATCTGTTGCCAATCCTCCTCTTTTTGCTGAGGAAGATTGGCCTTGGGCTAACATCCATGCCCATCTTCCTCTACTTTATATGGGACGCAGCCACAGCATCGCTTGATAAGTGGTGCGTAGGTCCATGCCCAGGATCCAAACCTGCGAACCCCGGGCTGCGAAAGCAGAGCACGCGAACCTAGCTTTGTGTTCATTTGGATGTCTAGTTTTCTAACATTTGCAAAGGTAAGATATCTTTATATTCTTTTTCTCAAAGAGGTCCCCCAAAGTATATGAACTCCAGCACACCTGTACCACCTTTGGATAAGGACTATAATTCCAATGTTACAGACAAGAGATTAATAAAATTAATCTAATATTTTCAATTCATTAAATTAATAAATTTGAGAATTGGTCCTCACTCTCAAGTCTTCTGACATCAGGGCCCACATCCTTTCCTCCACAGGAGGAGTTCTCCACCCTGGCCACACATTTGAATCACATAATGGGCATTCAGGGTTGAGAGTCACACCACTTCTGCTAACACTTCTTATAGTTAAATACAGAGTTAACAATTCCAAAAATACACTCTCAAAATTTTCCAAAAGGCAAAATAGTGGAGCAAAGAAGTGGAGTCTTTGCATTTTTTTTTAAATAATCAGTTCACCGATGATTCAATTGTGCCAAGTATTATATTACGAACATTTACTCATACAAAGTTGTTTTTTCTTATCTGGAGAAATTCTAATATGACAAACAGACTATTTATATTTGTTCTGCAATCAGTTATTGATAATGTTTCTGACTTGGAATACACAATTAAATTTCTAGCAACTCTCTGTGTGTTGTAATCTACATAAGTTTGAATCAAATTATTTTTATTTAGGTTTTAATCAGTTGACCTTTGAGCCTTCCATCAAGGACCACTGTCCCCATCGGCATCTTCACCTCATTGATATGTTGTCTCTTGCCCTACATTCTAGATATTGGAGGAGAGAAGTATTTCCCTCAACAGTGGAGTTTTTATAAGCTGTCATTGCCTAGTTCAAGCTTTAACGTTTCTTATGAAAACTATTTTTTAAACCTATCTTTTCAACAATTAAACTCCATCTCTCAAGGGGCAGAGAAGCAAGAGCATTGTGTGAAAGAAATTACTTGAACATTTTCAAATTCTCCTGGGATTCTTTGGGCAGTTTGCTTTTTGTTTTGTTAACCTTTTCACCCATTTAAAGGGGCATTTCTTACCTTCCACGTACAATTTTTTTCTTCTTTTAAGCAACTCAAAGGAACCTGTGATGTAGTAAATAGAGTAACTAAATGAAAGTCTTAGATTCTGGTCCCGGCTGAACAGTTGTGTAAAATTGACCAAGGTGCACAAACTCTCTAAAACTGTTTTTTCTTCTGTAAAATTAGAATATAAATATGTATTGTGTCTAATTCACGCAGTTGGTCAATGATCAAATGTGATATTTCTACCATGTTTTATTTACAGGAACATATTTGCCCTTGGGGGTCTTTGATTACAAAATCTTTGAACACATGCAAACTTAGAAAGTGTATCATGAAGTATACTCCAAATAAACAATTTATCCAACTAAGCTTTTCACCTGAGTGTGGTAAATCACAAGAGGCCTGATGTCTTTCTTCACTAATTGGAAATGATTATATACAATCAATATTTCCTTTCATTTAGGAAATGTCTCCTAGGAAGATAAGTATTACCATAATTTGAGAATATGACGTTTCTGAAGGGTCTAAAATCTGATTGATGTTGAGTAATTTCAAGGGCCACTATTAATTACTAGATATGAGTATCTATAAAATTATTTCCCTGTATAACACTATTTCTCAAAGTTACTTAAGTCAGTATCTCCAGGTGTACGATGATAAAAATCACGGTAAGGGCTAAATGCGTATTTAAATGCTAGAGCAAAGACTGATATCTATTTAGAGTCATTGAATGGGACAGGAAACACAGATATTGTCTAGTAGACTAAATCTCTCATTTCACAGATAACGAAACAGAGATTAAATGGTTTTGTTAAGAAGATGTCTTCTTGTAGAATTGGGACTAGAACCCAAATCCCTTAAATCAAAATGTCGGGTTATGCTAGCTACTCCACGCTAACCATGAAGCTAGTCCCCCGAATTCTCACACTAAAATAGCAAATATTCAAAATTATAGAGGGCAAGGAGAGAATATGTTTAAAATGTAAGGGGGCAAAATATTTAGATTTTTATCAAAACTTTAACAAAGATTTCCATTTTATAGTTTGATATCATATGAGAGATATTCAATTCATATAATACCTCAGTTCTTGGTTCCAGCATAGATTTTCTATTAGACTATTAAAGCTTAGTTAAAACATATTTAATTTAGTGGCTCACTCATATTTGCAGTACTGAGCTTAAGTTGGGATTTAATTATAGAAAGCGTTATACTAAATTAATCTCATTGGAGTTTATTTCATTATTCTTACATAGCAAATTTCAAAAATAAGCTTAAAGAAAAAAAAAAAACCAGAACAATCTCATATAAACTCTTTCCCAGTGCATTGATCCATTTTAAAATCCACAAACGACCTGATTAGGCAAACATTTTCCCTTATTCAGGCCAGCCAATTAGGTGCACAGTTTCAAAGTAATGATTACTAAGATATTAGCACCACTAAATATAGTCAGTTCTGCAGAATTACATGTAAGGTGTTCAGGACATTTTTAATCTGGACAAAACGTAAAGCAGGGGAAATCACCTAGAAAGTTCAACAGAAATAGTCTTGGCTTTGCCACTGGAGTGGAGGAGGAGGGCTTCTATGCCATTGTCTTATGCTATAGCTGTTCCCAAGTTCTTGTGTGGCAGTTGCAAATAGGAATGCTTTCCTCATAAATGTTTAACTTCAAGGTTATGGCCCTTTCTTAAGAAGTAGATTTCGTCCCAGTTGTTCACACTTAAGAGAGGATTGCAGTAGGTGGATGAATACTTGAATATCAAAATAGAAATTGTTTTTTCTGATAAAGAAAATGGTTCTCACACATCATGACGGTAAGAGGGCCTGATTATGCTTGAGTCCCAAGTCTGTCACTAACTAATGTTGGGGAATCCCTCTACTCTCCCTGGGACTCAGTTTACTCTCACATAAAACGATAATCCCTATGGCCCATTCTATGCCAACTTTGAATCCTCCCAAATGTCCAACTTGATTGTTCAAAGCAGGATCCTGAGTTCTTCACCAAAAGCTAAGATAATACCAGAAGTCATTATTTTATTTTGTTAAATTCAGTGCCACAACCCTTTCTCTGTTAATGAATGAATGAATGAATGAATGAATGGAGTATAAGTAATGACATTTATGTAAGAGACAAGTGAATGAGAAGGCTGGATATGTATTGTTAGAACGGCTAATAACCTAGATTACCATAATCTGTGTCAGATTCAATGGAATGAATGAAGAGCATGTCTTGTAGGAAAAAAAAAATATCCCCATTTGAGATAAATTATTTTTGTAGGGTATATTGTTTGCTGCTCTCTTTCTGTTTTATATACACAGAAAGAGCAAACTATACTTTCACATAAAATCCACTCAGAAAACAAAATTGATGAATACTTAGAAGTGAGACGGGAGGAATTTAACTTTCTGCAGTAGGATACATCTAGTGAAAGCTTCCATCATTTTTTAGAGATGAATCATCCACTGCAATCACCATGATGTAGTCTAGAAAGAACATGGGACCAGGAGATGGGAAAACCTGGCTCTGTACCCCTCCAAAGGAAGGGGTCGCATCTTTCTTGTTTTACTTTGCATTCCTAGAACTTAGCTTGGTGCATGGCATATAGGGAGTGCTCAAAAACGAGGACTTCTACTGCTGGCTCTGCTGCCTCCTAGGTAAGTGTCCTGAACCAGTAGGAGGGAGAAAGAACAGAAAGCAAATTGAAGGTGGTATGTACGCTACTGAGCCAGTGACAGCTGCCAAGAAAGACACAGCTGGCTCCCAGCACAGGAGGCTATCCAAATGGGCCGTGTAGAGCCCCTGAGCCTCAGAATCATCCATCAGAGGAGAGGAACTTGTTTTCCTGCTCCTACCTGTGTTTTGTATCTCCATTCACTCCCTGGGGCACTGACTCCCACACACCCGAATGATGTTACCTGGACCTGCTGGGCAGCTGCTGGAGAAGCCATATGGCATTGCCTGTGGCACAGTGCCTCATCTGAGCCCAGAAGTGGTGGAAGGAGGTAGAACCTATGACTAAGCAAGGCTGAGCTTCAGCATAGGAGCAGCTCTTCCTTCAGAGGCATCATGGAGGCTGTAGTAGAGGCCAACACCCCCAGAGAGCCTGCCCTACCAAGCTTAGAGGGTCAGTGGGTCTCTCCACTGAGCAAATGGCTAAGTCCCAGGAAGCAGGCAAAGCTGAGTGAATCTGGGGAGGTGACAAACTGGGTCAAGGGCAATGTGGCATTTTAGAAAATTACTTGACCCAAGTCTCAGTTTCTGCAGCTCTAAAATGCCCTTACATGTCATAACGGTATCATGAAGATAAAATGAGAGACACATACTTCAGTCTTCTCGTCCCTCTCCTCTTCTCTTGCATTCACCCTATAATCCTCCTACACAGGAAGAATGCACCCACCCACGGTCTCCCTGTCTGTCAAGAAGCTGCTTAAAAAAATTCACGCAGTCAATCAAATTGGTATCACCATTCTCAAGAGGCCCTCCTCACTGACACTCAACCTTGGTGCTTTTCCCCATTAAGCCCACTCTCCCTCTGAGCCCTTTGTCACTTTCCTCTCCACTCTACCCTCAGTACACGCCCTTGGCCAGGGACAGAATTGGGTTTTGTAGGCCCTAAAGATTATATGGTATTGGGAGTCCCTTTTAAGAAAAGCATTACAAATATAAAAATTAGTATGAAAGTGAATATTTAATCAAATGTGCAAAAGAAACAAACCAAATACTAGAGACTTGGGAATCCAGGTCTTTTTCTCTGAGATGTCTTTAGACAATTTACCAAAAATGTTTACTGAATGAAACTTGGTTCACCTTCCTAACCTAAAATACTCAGTAGCAGTGCTTCTCAAAACTCAAAGTACCCGTGAACATCTGGAGACCTTGTTAAAATGTAGATCCTGATTCAGTAGGTCTGGGTGGGCTCTGAGGTTCTACATGGTTGACAACATCCAGGGCATATGGCCTGGCAATGCTGGTGTTGACCAGCCACAAACCACACTTTGAGCACCAAGGCTCTCAACCCCCAGCACTTGCGAGGGCCAGTGCAAGTGAGGAATCAGGGGGCTTAAATCTCATTAACTTCATTGCCTTCAGGTGTAAACCACTGCCCCCTATGCCAAACAAAGGGGCAATTCAAAATGCTGGTCTAGGTGCTGAGAAAGTGAACGACTATAGAACTGGGTAAAAGATCCTTTTCCAATTCAATACAACTGAAGAAGAACCTAATCCTTTTGTCAACCAATATGTTATTCAAAATGACTTTTGATATACACACTGTTGATTTTTGCCATATAACTCAGAAGGTGCTTAAAGAATTGAATGGCATTGCTAGAACAAAAGTCCTTCCATTCTCATCCACTTATTTCTGTGAAAATGTCTCTCAGGGAATATATTAATAAAAGTAAAAATAGGGAAAGTATTGATGCAGAACTCTGTCTCATTCTCACAAAAAATAATATTGAACCATGGATACTTGAACTACTTGGAAAAAAAAAAACCTCTCCATCTATCTCATCAACAGATACATTTCCAGTAACTTTTATATGTTTAATAATTATTTATCAAATTGTATAATGCATTATATTATGTTGACCAATTGTATGCAAATATTAATTGTAAAAAAATCCAATCTAGAAGAAAATATTTAATATTAGGAAGTTTATGGTCATGGGACTTTTGTAAAATTTAATTTCAATTTCTATATTTTATTGCAGAGATTGCTCAAGAAAAGACTTCCAAACATGAAGATATATTACAATAAAATTCTGTAGAAGAAATCAAATGGAAATAAGATTACAAGGGAAAAAGGGCATAAAATTTCCAACTGTAAAAGAACTTGTTCATGAATATTTTAAGTAAATTGTTGGATATCAAATTGTGATTGTAAGTTGATTCCACTAGGTATATTTTACAGGACCACATAATAGTTTTATCTTAAAATTTCA
Organism: Diceros bicornis minor; assembly: GCF_020826845.1. Classification (NCBI taxonomy): domain Eukaryota; kingdom Metazoa; phylum Chordata; class Mammalia; order Perissodactyla; family Rhinocerotidae; genus Diceros; species Diceros bicornis. The sequence continues at coordinate 48,600,882 of NC_080759.1, read as the reverse complement.
ATAATTACAACATGCCAAAAAATAAATATTTTGAAATTACTTAAAATTATGATGAAAGGGGCCAGCCTGGTGGCATAGTGGTTAAGTTCACATGCTCCGCTTCAGCAGCTCAGCCTTCGCAGGTTCAGATCTTAGGCGCATTCCTAAGCATCACTTATCAAGCCATGCTGTGGCAGGCGTCACACATAAAATAGAGGAAGATGGGCACAGATGTTCGTTCAGGGCCAATCTTCCTCGGGAAAAAAAAATTTTTGATGAAAACGGTTGTCAACATACAATTGTGCTGGGGTACACAGTTTCCCAAAACATCTTAGAGATTCTGTGAGCACATGACATTTGGGGATCACAGCTCTATGCAAACTGCCTCCCTCTTGCTCATCCCTGTGGTTCACTCTATCACCTATTCCAGTCTGGCTCTGCTTATCTCAACACAGCCACTCTTGCTCAAGTGACCTGTGCTCAGCACTTTATTAATCAAATGGACACCAGTCATACTGAATTAAGGGCCCACCCTACTCCAGTATGACCTCGTCCTGGCTAATTACAGCTGCAATGACTCTGTTTCCAAATAAAGTCATATTCTGAGGTACTGGGGGTTAGTACCTTCAACATATCTTCTTTGAGGCAGACAATTCAACCCATAACAGTGACCGAGTCTCACATTTTGTGAGACTTCCCTTGACTCTCCAGGTTCTCCTATTTCAATGGCAACTCAGCCTGTTTCCTTTGTGGACAGCTCCTCTTTACCTGACCTCCCTTCGTTGTAGTGCTAAGGCCTCGGTTCTGAGCACACATCTCACTCTGCAGTCTCTCCCTGTTGAGATCATCCATGCCCAGTACTTTGCCATCCCCAAACTGCCAATTATCTCTTATCTTGACCTCTCCTCAGAGCCCCAGTCCCAAACATCCAACTGTACACTTAAAGTAACCTCTTAGTTATCTCACAGACGTATCTGAGCTACTGCTTCCCAAATTAAAATCTCCATCTCCACTCTCCATCTGTTCTCCCTCCACTTCTCTCTATCTCAGTAGATGACACCCAAACACTCCCAATTTCTCATGCCAGTAATCTCATAGTCATTCTGGATATCTTCCTTCTCAAAGTATATCTTGAATCCAGAGTATTCTTGGTTTCCCTTGCCAATGTTCTAATCCAAGCCATCATCATCACTCCTAAAAACGATGCACTTTGGGTAAAATCCAAAGTCTCTACGAAGACTTGAAGGTCCCACAGGTCATTCTTTAACAGGGTCACCCAAGAATTAATTATTTAGGGAGTTGCACCTGTGTGAGACTTCAATGTTAACTATTTGAGTAAGCATAGACATTGTGAGGTTAGAAGTTTACTTGTATTTCAGTCCAGTAGAAAAGATAACTCCAATTATTATACTGGTATGGTCCCATAGGACACTAGCTAATTTTATATATATTAGAAAATTTATTTCTGCATTCCTTTGACTTTCTGAATGTATAAATCTCTGCTCCATGAATTCTTTGAATCAGCCTTGTGATCCTGCCGGTTCCCTCATGAACTAACAAGAATACAATTTTTGACATGTGTTCATTCTGTATTTGAATAAGGATAGTGTTTTTAACTTTCCAAAAATTAGACTTTATTTTGGAGATGGTCCAAGATGTCCACTGGGACTCCCATGCCGGAACCAATTAAATTGTGCTGTCCAAGAAGTGTTCCTCATGGGCGTGTCCCTAAGGTGATTCTCCAGCAGCACTAGAACTCTACTTCTGCTAAGTCTATGTCTTCTCTTTTTCTCTTTAACCTGATGCCAACCAAGTCTTTCCTTTTGCTTCCTGTTCTTGGCTGAATTTGGTTCTGGTTCTGGTTTGTGTGGAAAGCTGCAAGTTCTCTTTGTGTCTGTGTGTTTGTACATAGTTAAGTTATAATGATAATATAATTATTATTAGGAGAATGATGGCTGGGAATATGGTTTAATGGTTTCACTATTTGGTGAGCTGTGTTGTTTGAGTTGGTAAAGATGACAATTTCCAGTTTGTCAGTCTTTTCTGTCTTCTTGCCTAAATGTGATCTCAAATCAATTAAGAGAGCTCTTTGAGAGCTAGACAGGTGAGACTTCATGTTCCTGTGCTCACTCTCACCTGGGAGACCTGGGCTTGTGTGGCTGAAACTACAAGCTCTTTGGATGCCGGTGTGTCTGTAACGGAGAAAGGCCTTTACCTCTCCTTAAATATTCTCCTACCTCTGGAAGTTATTGTGAAATTTGATTATAACACCTCTTAAATTAAAAACTTCTGTTCTGATTGGGTTATGGGAATAAATATGTGCTTATATAAATAAATTATTTACCAAAACTTCCAGAAAATAAAGAAATTGAGCTTCTAATACTTTTATTATGCTAGGCTTTTGGTTAAAAAAAAAAAAAAAAAACTCTTGTCAGAAACTTCTGGATCAGAAGCTTCTTTAAAATAGGAATTCAAGTTCCTATAGTTAAGGTGAATCATTAGACAAGTCATTTCTTTAATAATTTTGGCTTAAAAAACAAATAATAGCAACTATGTCTTTTCCTTGAGCTTATTAGTGTGGCTTAAAATTTTGGCTTAAAAAACAAATAATAGCAACTATGTCTTTTCCTTGAGCTTATTAGTGTGGCATGTTATACGGCATATATATATATTTTTAATTTGGCTTTGTTTTCTTTTTTTTTTTAATTTTTTTGTGAGGAAGATAGCCCTGAGCTAACATCCGATGCCAATCCTCCTCTTTTTGCTGAGGAAGATTGGCCCTGGGCTAACATCGTGCCAATCTCCCTCTACTTTATATGGGATGCCGCCACAGTATGGCTTGACAAGCGGTGCGTTGGTGCGTGCCTGGGATCCGAACCTGTGAACCCTGGGCCACCGAAGTGCAGCGCGCTCACTTACCTGCTGCACCACCAGGCCAGCCCCTCGGCTTGGTTTTTTCGTGAAGAGACTAATTAGTCTGATTTCCTAAATGACTTGTATTAGTTTCTTGGTCAGATAACTAACATTCTACATAATGCTTAGGAATGTAAAAATTATCAAATTATGTCAATTAAGTCGAAACATGATTCTAACATTTTTATAACAGTGATTATTTTTTGTAGTATGTTGGCTTGGACATAATTTCTAAGCTCCTTACGTAACTTTACACCTTAGACTATAATTAAACTGAGTTCATTAATGGGGAGTCTTTGAGTAGCAAGATAATTTCTACATAAAATAGAACACTGAAACATAGGTAACTAAGCATAAGATATAGAAATATTAACACATCCCAAAAATATAGCTTAGAAAAACAAAGAGCGAAAGTGTATATATATCTACTCAGTGTATGGACAGAACATCTTATGCTGTCCAAGGTGGGGAAAAAATTATTCTGCGAGACTCTCCCTCCCCTCTTATCCATTCCTAATTTTCCTCACTTCCGATTCATAATGCCAATGGCCAATAGATATTGACAAAGACACAGCCAGGCTTGAAGAGAACCCAAGATTGGGGTACTCAACTGTCAAGGTTCTGTCCAGATCCTTGCTATCTGTGTTGGTTTATTTCCAAAAACCACTGACCTCATAGTAAGCTGGTTATTGTCTAAATGACCTTCTCTTGCAAAAGAGAAAATATTTTTTGAAAAAATTTTTCTCATTTTTCCATAACTTTGACACAGAAATAAAATTTATTTCAAAGGAAATAAATTACAGAAAACCCTTCTTCTGATGAATATTCAAGTTTGTTGATAACATAATCATCATAGTACGTCATTTTAATGGCAAAGCAGAAAATACCTGCTACTTTTTCCATGCTTCCTAGATGAGTATTCCAGTCTTACAGTTATTTTTAACACTTCTTCCTGTCAGCCCCCTCCTATCCCATGCATACATCCAAGCATTTGACCTGCCTTTTGGAATCTACCACCAAAAGAGCATAGCTGTTTTCCCCTTATTCTCCATTCCTACTGCCACTAAGCTCGTTAAGGTCAGAGTGACATCTAACCTAAACTGTGATGACCTTGCCCTAACCCATCTGCCTGCCTCCAATCTCATCTCTCTTTCAGCCAACTTCCCTCATCCCATTCTCAACAATCTGCAGCCTTCATTACCCACACAAAACTCATCTATAATCATATAACTATCTGCTCACGGAATAAAACTCAAATCCTATCTTAGAATTTTAAGACCTTCTACCATCTGGTTCCACTTTCATTTTCCCTTGTTTATAGGTTTTATAGATCCCTCACACTTTCCAAACTTTCTGCTTCTGTTCACAGAGTTTTCTCCTACCCACACCCCATCTGTGTTTGCATGTTTAAATTATACCTTGTCCACAGTTTCCTCTGAGTGTTTTCTGATCCTTCTTCTTATGTCTGTTAAGAAAACTGTCTAAAACTTTCCCACTTCCTAAAAATATTGACTTTAACCTTCTACTCTGTGTATGATCATTTACTGCTCTTGCTTTCTACTTGGTGTCAGTGGATTCCTTTGAACCATTAATGTCTATACACTGATAACCTTTAATTCTTGTAGGAGAATTATAATACTTGTTCCTGCTTCCCATTATCTCAACTGATTTTTCTTGGGATTCAGGACTTAGAATAACATCCTTTAGAAATGTCGTTTAGGAATTCTCACATGAAAACACTACTTTCAATGTCATATATGTAAGGGAGGAAGAAATTTTCCTCTACCCTTCTAGGTTCTTCTGGCTAGTCTAAGAATTAAGTTGACCTGAGACAGAACAACAAGAGAAAATCAAAGTTTAATAACACGTTTATATGGGAGAAACCCAGGAAAATTGAGTAATTCCCCAAAATGGCCGAAGCTACCACCTTAAATACCATCTTCAGGTAAAGACAAAAGAGGATGTTGGGGGCAGTGGTTTGGGACTTCAAAGGGGAGGAAGGCAATTCACATGGAGATGGAAAAGCAAATGTTTGGTAAACAAATGTTTGCCATGATTTGCAGAGAAAATGGGACATGGAGAGGACTTTGATCAAATGGGCCTTGCTAGGTTCCTCCCTCTCTACCAAACCTACTTCATATTATACTATACTTATCTATGGTGATAGTGCATTCCTGGAACAGGCCTTTTATCTTAAATTCTTTTAGGCAGTTAGGGAGAAGTTCAAAGTTTATTCCTGAGTCTTTCGATCTTAAAAACGATCAAGCCAAAGAGACACATTTTAGGGTGACAAATTCTGCTCTCCTACAGTCCTGCCTTTGAAACTTCTCCAAGAAGTTTCACAGTCCAGAAGCTGAGTTAGTAGTTTGTTCTATCTCACTGAATCAGTCTCTTAGTCCTGACAATAGATCAATCCAGTTAAATTCACTTCAGGGGGCAGTGAGGCAGATAGACTCCCAAAGTTAGGCCTATATTGTGTAAGCAAGCAATCAGCTATTGAATAAAAGGCATTTCTATGGAAACACAAAGAAAAACAAGGTTAATGGTTGGAGCAAATTATAAATCAGTTTTTGAGCCCAGTGGACAGCCAATCAAGAAGATTTCTAGATGTCAAGGTCAAAGCATCTTTTGCAGTTTGAAATGTCTCCAATAATGTCATCAGGTGTTCAAGCATCTTTCTGAGTGGCTTGTATAGCAACAGGCATGAAGATTATCTAAACCTGGGCTATCATGGTGATCTCTTTTAAGTTTATATCAGGTTGTCTAGCTTCAGTTTGCAGGGCTTCCAGAAAAAGGGTAGTTTTATTTCAAAATGATTCCAAATCAAAGAATGAGAGAAAATGTAAAATGTTGGTTTGGAGATTTGTAGCTAGATATTTGTGAAAACTAGGAGAATTCAGGATTGAGTCCAGTTTACAGGTAAAAAACAAAAACCTCAAAGACAACTAACAGAACTAGAATCTAATATCCACAAATATGTGCTACAGAAACATAATTTTTCTCTCTAAAATCACCCTCATTTTTACCAAAGATAGCCAAATTAAGACAAATTTGTTTGCAAAATGAGTCTAATTTCATTGAACTTGGCCTGTTTATTTACATAAGGACAGCAAGAATAGCGATTGATCGTATAGGATCTTTTAGATCTGCTTTGCTGGAACTTTTCATAAGGAATCTCAGATTGAACTTTCAAAGGCTTCTCAAGGCCAGGAAAGTGAAGCCCAGGACTTGACATCAGACTGCACCTGAAACACCTATAGATTTAGGTAAATTCCTCTCTTCTTGAGGTCCCCAAAATGTCCTGAGGTCCTTGCACCTGCCAGGAGGTGACTTTACTCACCTGGTAAGATTGCTGGAACCTGTAAGCAAGGTCCCAGGTCGCTATTTCCAAGGGGCTTTATTTGTTCCATAAAGTCTCTTAAAGTTGTCTGGTCATATCTGAGTCTATGCATGTCTTTCTCAAATATGACATTTCAGTTAAAGCCTTGGTAATATAACCATTGTTTCCAGTTGTGTTCTGTTATAGGAAGAACAGATTCTTATTGAACTTATGTAAATAACTATAGTGCCATGAAAATAAGAATACTCACTAGAGTTCCCAAATTCTGGAGGGATCAGGTAGGGAGAAAAAGATAAATGTTTCAATTCTGCTTACAAAGGTACAATTTACCAAATTGCTATAAGTCATAGTTAGCTTAAGAGAAAAAAGAAAAAGATTTTCTTAAATCTGGAAAAACAAAACACTTTAAAAAATCAGCAATATTTCAAACAAAAAGTCATAAAAATTGTAATCATCCTGATCAGTTCGTTCAGTCCCATGTAATCGATTCTTGATCTTGATCTTTTGTTAGCAGTTTTATGAAGCCATCAGTTTCTCCATTAGATCTGTTATTTCTTACCCAGTTCACTTGTATGATCTGAAAGATTATCAGACATTTGTATTCTAAAGTAAGTGTCAGAGTCCTTTCCATGAATCTCTCTGAAGATGAAACATATCTGCAAAGGCATCAGAGTAAAACAATAACTGTCTGTAAATGACAAAAGACTTAAAATGGCATAGTTAACAATTTGATTACAATGCAATTGACAAGGAAAATTGGTCATTTCTGTGACATAAAACATTTTAAGATAATAACTAGAATTATGACTGACAACATTATATAAGTACATATCAGATTTTTAAAATTTTCATATAATTTCTTAGAACATTTTTATTAATAACATGTATGCATACAAGGATATCCATAAAGGAGGGTTAGCATCTCTTATTTGACGATGCTTCCCATGCAATTTAACATATCAAAGAAGCCTAATAAGTTTAACAAAACTTTGGAATGTTCTAGGGGCCCTCTGGAAAAATTCCCAAGTTTCTTCCAGGTCAAAAAGACTTCATTTTTAGAATTTGATTTCGAGAAGTTTCTTAAAGGTATCAAAGATTTGAACACTTGACTAAATAGGATCACAGATCAATATGAAACAATACTTAACTATCTATTTAACCAAAGTGACAATAAAAGATTAAGAGCAAATACAGAAGGTTACATAGCTGTTAACAAAACTTAGCTCTTTTAATATTAAGATGACTCAGTTTTCCTAAGTAATCAACAACCTGTTAAAGACAGCAAACACTGCAAATTATTTTGATAAAACAGAATCTTCATCTTCTAGGCAGATCACTTAAAAATATAAAGAAATTTTCCTTTTAGCAAATGAAAGAAAACTAAGTTCTAGTCTTACGTAGGTACATTATTGATATTAAAACTTAATTTAAAAACCCTTATAATAACAATTCAATTTTTAGCCAACTTGATTACACAAAGTAAATTTCCCCCTTTCTCTCTCTCTCTTCAACCTTTTATATGCATTTAGTTTTGGCCTTCATAACCAGAAGTTCTAGTTCCGGCAAATTACTCTAATTTCCCTTAACAAAATGTATCTTCATATTAGAACCTTTAACCTCTAAAAACCTCAATATCTGGTGAAAAATAAAAAAGTAAATTATTATGAACATTTTATCTTTTTATGTCTTAAATGTTCTAAAAGAACAATTATGTCTTTTATATTAACACTCCATGGCTTGGAAAATTTACAAATATTTTTCATAATTTCTAGAAACGTGCTACTTCACAGTACAATCTTTCAATAAAGCACAAGACATGTTTATCAGCAGACCCAAACATCTTTAGTTTCTCTGTAACAAGAAGACAAAAGTAGGTAAACTTAGACTTGTTTAGCAATTAATGTTTTAGTACTTTATCCTATTTGAAAGTGATCTAGATATTCAATGGATTCTCCATCATTTAATTCAAGCTGGCAAAACTTTAAAGTTCTAAGTTACCAAAGAGATTTTGAAAGCTATTTTAAGTACACATGCCATAAAACATAATTATTGCTAAAAAGTTTATCTATAAACTCTCGTTCCACTTACACCTATCTAAATCACTGGTTCCCAACAATTATGAAAACTTCAGGAGACACTAGGCAAAATTAGCTGTCATCTTAAGTTATTATTTTTGCCGACAAATTTTGTAACAGAGATAACATGAGCTTATTTGACTAATAAACCGTGGTAGAAAAAAGTCTGCATGTCTGTATCATATCCAACACTGAAAACTCTCAAGACATGCCTATTTCAATCAAACCAATAAACTTAAATAAGCTTTTATTTACTAAAGATTATTCTATATCTGGTTAACTTGAAAAACATTTGGGTTAGTTTCTGTTACATTTAGAAATAACTTATATAAGTACTTACGTTAAGTCAATTAAATAGAGCTCTTAATTTTGACCATACCATCTGGAGGTAGAAAGAATATCTCACATTTACAACATAAATATATAGAAATACAGGAACACACAGACAGAGACCCTATAGCTTTCATTAAATTTTTGCTACAAATCAGGTACAATGAAAAACTCACTAGTTTATAAAAGAACAATTGGATCCGAATTTTGTTTAGCAGTTGGAAAGAGTTAAGTTCATCTACTAAATTTTTTCATTAATATTTGTGAAGAAGATGTTTAAGATCTATTTGTTTATTTTTTTTTTTTTTTTGGCCAAATTTCCAAGTATTTTCTTTTTCCATTTTTAAAAAATTTGCTTTTTCATATCATGGAGATTTCTAAGAGGTAATCAAAAGATTTTTATGTTCTAAAACTTCAGGACAATGTACCACAACTTTAAAAAGTCTACACATAGTGTTTAACAAAGGCCCTCTTTCTGAGTGCATAATTCGGCCCTTGACTAATTCACATGGGGTAGCAGGGGAGGGTGTTCCATTATCATTCCTATTAGCCCCCAAATATCAGCCTCTAGTTTCTATCTCACACTGTATGGGCTCAGTCAACCCTATTGACTCCCTTTAGCATGTTTAATATTGTCTGCAGGGAAGATTTATAGCCCTCTGTTGTACAATATCAGGTAGGAGAAACATTCTCCAGTGAGACAAAATGTCCATCCCCATAACACAATCCATAATACAATCAGGCAAAAGAGGTGCAATCACTTCACGTAAAGCCCGTACAAATACACCAATTCTCCTACCAACTTTCATCTTAATTCCGTCAACTCTTTATACCTCTAACCATAGCTCCTATTAGGACCCCATCAACAAGTCTTGGTCTTATAATACTGGGTTGAGGAAGCATTCCTGGAAATACATAACATTCATTCCCATAAAACACACAGGCAAAGTTGACATAACCTCTTCACATAATATAATACTAGCTCAAACACTCCAACCTTTATTATCCTATCAACCCTTATACTTTTACATTTTCTCAATCTAATTGTAGCCTGATTCAGGGTCCCACCAATAGGTTTTGGTAGCACACCTCGTGGGGTTACCACATCAAGGAATCCTGGAAATTTCTCCTTTCCATCTCCCAGTCATTTTACCCATTCCTGTGCAAAAAGCTTTGAGTCCTCAGTGAGAGGTTGAGCCAAGGGACCCTGGCCCTTTTGTCATTCTTTAACCTGATTAACCGGCCTCAATGTTGCTCCAAGTGATCATTGGTCAGGTTTCTCATTGTGACCTCTGCCTTCCAGCTTTTTAAATTTCTCCAAACTGGGATAAATAGAGCAGACTTGTTTGAAGCTCTTTATGTTGGAGGGTTGAGCAGGGGGTCCCTTTGTCCGCTCAACCCTTGGTAGTGGTGTATTAAAAGCTTTGTTTTAACCACGTCAGTGTTCATCCTGTTCATCTCACTTTTTTTTTACAAATAACCATCTAAAGATTTCCATCCTGCTAGGATAAGTCCCATGACTCTCCCCTTTCTGATCCCTCTTTGTTTCCCCCCTTTCAATATTTGCTTTATTTACTTTACTTCTAATAACCTTTTTAAAATTTCCGCCTTGTTTAGAAGAGTCCCCTGACTCTCCCCTCAGCTTCTTCCTATTCTTTTGTTAATTAACCTAATGTTTTCATTAGCATCTGTTAGACCATAAGGGAAGCTGAGACCCCAAATTCCATTAAGTTCTTAAGACTAGTTGTTATTTTTTTATATCCACATTTTAAATCTGGTCTTTCCAAAGGTACCAATAAAATGTTTATGATAAGAGCTCTCTAAAAAATTTTTTTCTTTAGCCAATTCAAAGGATCTACTGTCTGGCCATTGATGCGTAGGATCTTAATAGTGACTCAAACCAATAAGCCTTTTATGGCTTAACTGTGGTTGTAAGAGGCATGCCCAAAAGAGAGTGCAAAAGAAGTATCCCTCACAAGATCCAGAATGTTCACTCCCAAAAATAGTCTAAGGAAGCAAAGGACTTTATCGCACAGGTGGTAAGGAGAGTGTACTGTTCTAGTCTTTCACAGGAACATGGAACACCTCCAGTCACAAACCCACTAATCTGTGACACTCAACAGGCACTACTGGAATTGGATTTTTCCAGCACTAACAAGCAACAAAGGTTGAGATGACAAAGGCCCCTGTGGAGTGGGACCCCTTATTACCAACTTCCCTGAGAGCTGACTCAGCCGAACAAAGAGAGTGCATCTCAGAACCCCACTCTATTCGACTGGCCATCAAGATACACACCAGTATGTGCGTCTTCTGGCTGGCAGAGATCATAGAGGATATTCTCACTGGTCACAAAGCCAAGCTCTCAAGACGCAGAACAAGACAAAAGGAAAAACCTCATCCAGTTTTTTTTTTCTTATATGCACATAACAGCTTTAGCTAAGCCTTGGGTCTCTTGGAGCCAAACTAATACCTCAGTGGGATGTGCCTCGGGGTTGGGGATTGTGTATTGTTTTTATGCTGTACCTCTTTGCACAGAAGTTTTTTTGAGGTTGGTGGGTGACCTAGTGTCACTCTAACCCATTCCGTGACCAACTTATCCTATTGTGGGAGCCTTCTTGAGGTGGCAAGCACCCTAAGGGCTCTTAAATGCTCAACCCATGCCCACCAATTTTGCAACTGTGGCTTCCAAGTTGTCCCTTAACAATCATATGCATATTAACCCAGCACCAGACTTCTAGCCTGGTCTGGACAACAGGCTTATAGGGCCTATGCCTCTATCCTGTCCTATGGTTTTTCCTTTTTGGGACAAATGACATGAAAGACAGAGACAAGGAAAAACAGTGACCATCTCTGGGAGGGGAAGGATCAATTCCGACCAAAGAGTACTCTATCAAATTTCCCAGAGTCGCTAAGTCCAAGAAATTAGTTTCACAAATATTTTCCCCTGCTAATCTAAATTTAGAAAAGGAAAAAACTCACCACTCTCACTTCCACTGGACCCTGCAGGCAGAGATCTGGGAGACTGATGTGGTAAGAATTCTTACCTCCTGCCTGGTCTTGTCAGAGATCCAGGATCTCTCAGCTGTAGTAGTCCTGGAGTGAACAGCATCCAGCCAGTTAAGTTTTCTCTCATCCTTGTCACCACCTATAGGGGAGGAAGAAATTTTTCTCTATGGTTCTTGGTTCTTCTGCCTGGTCTAAGAACTGAATTGACATAAAACAGAATAACGCAAGAAAATCAAACAAGTTTAACAACGTATACACGTGAGAAACCCAGGAAAACTGAATAACTCACCAAAATGGCCAAAGCTACTACCTTATATACCATCTTCAACTAAAGACAGAGGAGTATGTTGGGGGTGGTGTTTGAGACTTCAAAGAAGAGGAAGGCAATTCACATGGAGATGGAAAAGCAAATGTTTGGTAAACAAATGTTTACCATGGCTTGCAGAGACAATGGGACATGGAGAGGATTTTGCTCAAATGAGCCTTGCTAGGTTTCTCCCTGTCTACCATACCTAGTTCGTATTATACTATAGTTATCTATGGTGATAGCTCCTTCCTGGAACAGGCCTTCTATCTTAAATTCTTTTAGGCAGTTAGGGGGAAGGTCAAAGTTTCTTCCTGAGTCTTTTGCTCCTAAAAAGAATCAAGGCAAAGAGACACATTTTGGGGTGGGATATTTTGCTCCCCTACATATATAGGCTCATATAAAGATTATTTAATTATCTCAGAGGATAATTAAATGCCTGTGTTTGACTTTGCTAGTTACTATTAATTAAGGGCTTAGACTCTGTGAAATTACACCTTTACTTGTAGGTTTTATTCTGGTAGAAAACATAACCCTCGAGGTTATGATTTTACTGCCCTGTAGGACATTAATCAATTTTGTATCTAACCTACCCATCATATTAAGCAATTTTTTGTCTAACCTACCCATCATATTCTAACATTCTTTTCTCAAAGTGGCAATAAACACCCACTTCCTCATAATGCTCTTTGGATCAGCTTTATCATTTTATTAATTCCCTCATTAATGACTTAATAAAACTCTGACTCATGTCATTCTATATTTGCATGAGAATTATGTTTTTAATTTTTAAAAAACTATACTTGAATACTGTCATTTGGAAGTACTTTATAAGGCTCTTAATTTCCACAAAATGTGCTTTACTTACAATTTTCTATGCCATCCATTTTATTAAACTATCAGCTCCTGGAGGTCAGGGACCTGGAAAAATTCACCTTTGAATTCTCTAGAGACTTTATACAATGCCTTGCAAGTGGTAGGTGCCCAACAAATATCTGTTAAATGTAAGGGAAAGCATAAATGAAAAACTGACCATTTTTTATACGAAGTATCTGAAGAAATCATTTTAATAGGCAAAATTGTTTTTAAATATCTATTCAAAAACATAGATTCCTTCTTCATATTTTACTAGAAATAACACTTCAGAAGCTCTCAATGAGCATGCCAGCTTTGATATATTCTTTTAGTTTTAAAAAGTTGACTAAGGAGCAATAATTATTGCTAAGGGAAAAGGCCCAGTATCTTCAATACCATACCTTTAATATTTGTTCTTATAAATAATGAATCAGGTCACTCAAAATAAATGATCATAATAAATAAAATAAACAATCATTGAAAGCAAATTGGAAACTTTCCAACATATTTTGGTATAATAAAACAAATATCTCTGGTTAATGTATAAAACAATTAAGGCAATAATTTTATGTCTTTTTTTTAAAAAATTTCACTTTACACGAAGTTCTTGAGGCCTGAGATCACCCAAGTCAACATAACTTGGCCATTGGGACTGAGAACTAAGACCACCTATGTGAATATGACCTGATTGTGCCAGGTAATTCATGCCTCAGAAGATAAGACTGTAAACCAATAATTAACTGTACCTTTTGCTTCAGGAAATCCTTGCAAGCCTGTTTATCAAGACAAACAGTTTGCTCATCTGGGCAAACAGCTCTCCTATCAGAACAAGGATTTGCTCGCTTATACAAACAGCTTGCTCATCAGAACTTTCTCTGCCATGCTCACCAATCCTATATTTTTATGTCATGGGCCTTACCCAATCCTATTCAGTCCCTGCTTTGAGAGATCCATCTTAAACACTTGGCCCAAACCTCAACACCCTGTTAAAACAAAACCCCTTCCCTAACTTTCTCCTTTTAGCACAAGGTGATGATCTCCTTTGCTGCTGGAAGTTCAGTGAACTCAGCTTTGCTTAATCAACCTGTCTTAGGGCAGGAGTCAATCAACGTGCTATGATCAAAGATCACGAAAGAATTATCTAGTACTTGAAAAGCTAGTGTTGTAGCAAAATTTATGACAGTTTCCAAGTTCTGTTGTAAGTCATTGGCTGATACTGAATACTGCATGTTAAAGGATAGAGTTAGACCACTGAAGGATACATGGAGTTTATAGATAATAATGAATAGAAATAACAATAAATAGAAATAATAATTTCTATAAGAAATGTTATCTGCACTGTACTAGGCAAGTGGTGTGCCTTCTTTATTCCTCTATACAACTATGCAATGCCTCCCACAAAGAAGATGGAAACATGAACAAATTTTGAAATGTTTGGACAATCTATCTCACTCACTCAATATTTACTGCTCAGAATTGGCTACAGGTAACATTTTGGAATAGACAGAGTTTGTCGTTGAAATTCTCATTTTCTCTTCTTTACAGTTTTTCTTCTCTGCACTCTTTCAGAAAACCAAAACCTTCCTATAAGCTTTTTGCTTCTATTACTCACAGGCCTGAAACTTAACAGTCATTCACACCTTGGTATAATGGGGTTTCCAACAATGCTCTATCTTCCCCACTTCCCCTCATCCCCTACCTTAAAATTCAGCCATTTGTCTGTGCTGTCTTCTCCATTATACTTTCTCCCAAGGTATTTTCATTTGAAATCTTTTTTTTTTTTTATTGATAAAATGAAAGAACTTATCCCCAGTTAAAGGAATTTCAGGAAAAACTAAGAAAGTTTTGGCGGAACAAGGGAATTACCTACACTCATTTTGTGTCCATTTAGTCTATAAGAAAGCCCTATTACACTAACACAAAGGTAATTGAGATTATTGCAGCCAAATGGGCAAAAATATCCAGTAAAAATAATAAGCTAAGATACCATAAGAAGCAACCAGATAATTCTGGAAGTTGTGACATTCTGGAGGACAATTGGCCCCAACACATCAATAATTCAGTGTCATGAAAAAAGAAGACTGTTCTAGATCAGGGTCAGCAAATCTTTTCTGTAAAGGGCCAGATAGTAAAAGTTTTAGACTCTGCAGGCCATATGGTTTCAGTCATAACTATTCAACGCTGCCTTCTAGAGTGACAGCAGCCATGGACAGAGCTTAAATAAGGGTTTTGTGTTCCCATAAAACTTTGTTTATAAAAGTAGTCAACCTGATGGATTCAGCCTGCAGCCCCTGTTCTAGGTTACAGACTTAATGAATATAACAACAAGATGCAATATATAGTCCTGATTCAGATTCTTCTTGGAACAAACGAGTTTTAAAGACATTTGGGGTATAATTGGGGTAATTTACTGTGATTTGGATACTAGATGGGATAATATCTTTACATGAAAAAATAGAAAATGTTAGCTGACAAAAGCTGATCATCACTACACATTATATATCATACTAATTTATTTGCTAAAAATGTGTATGCATAAAAATTTAAAGCTATATTCATTCAAGTGCTACTAGTGTTGGGAATATAGTGTTTTAATTTTCTTATTTTTGGTTTTTAAATTTTTTACGATATAAACTCACTGATATTATAATAGTAAAAGTTCATTTTTAATTTTAAAAATTACAGAAGAAAATTATTTACTGAAAACCTTAAAAAGTTAGTATACACCTTGAGTGACTAAAATAAAACCTTAAAATTGCATCTTTTAATTTTTGAATAGTTTTTATGATAGGAATGTAAATGAGCTAATTTATTATTTTAAATATGTTTTGTAGAATAAACTAAAACAAAGATGATTCCACAAATTTTAAATAAATTTCCAATTGTTTTAGATTTCTTTTCTAATTTTTGATGGCTTTTGGAAGTGTCCTCAAAAGAGTAAGAAATAGACTTCACACAAATTTGTGACTTATAAATCACATTTATTATTACCCACAGGAAATTTCATACTTAATGTATGCAATGAATTACATGTAGTAATAAATGTGTGTCATTAAAATATATATATATAGCTATTAACTCTGGGTTTTACATTTTATTAAAGGAATTCTGTAATGCATTTCTAAGTGATTGTCACTTAACATATCTATGACTAAATTTACACAAGGCTAGTATTTCTGAGTAAAGTGTATTATTTGACTCAGTTTTTAATTCCTTGTCTCTTTATTTTCATTTTCTTCCTATAATAAATCTGAGACTGTAAAAGCAATGCTTACATGGATGTATTTGCTTGGGGCCAGGGATTCCGTATAAATATGTAGTAGAGAATTAAAAGAAGCCTCCAGGTCAGATGATTGACAACTCACTGTGCAAGTGCTCAAGGCGCTTCTCCAGCACCGTGGAATCGTGGCTTCCACTCCAACGCAATGAGCCTCCTTAGACAACATATTAGACCTCTGTGGACTTCCCTTTTCCTCTTTGAAAATGAAGGAGTTTGGATGACTTCTCTAAAGGCCCATTTAGCACTGACATGTTATGGGTTACTAATTGTGTGTCTCATTCATTTTTTTTTCATCTTCCATTTTTTTCATTACAAATGAAAGAATAGACACTGCCATAAACACAGGGTAGCTGGCTCCTTCTCTCCCAATCCCAGGGCCCGCATGTCATCCTCTATTTGTCCAAAGCCATTCTCCTGCTATCCCTCTGCCCTGAGCAGTGGAGATCTGCTTTGTCCTTGCCAGCTCTCCAGGGTCCACCCAACCCCTACATTTGCATCCTCATGTGCACAACAATTGAAAAATGATTATAAGTTTCTCTTCCTGCATCCTCCTCTGAAAAGTCTCTGTACTTAGTGAACTTGTGCTAAGGTCAGATATCATGCAGCAGGTTGGGATTAGGAATCCTGATTGTTATACTCTGAAGCTCATGCTTTTAAGCTCTACACAATGAGATCATCATACTGACGAATTCTTCAATTCTTTTCCCAGTTTTCCCTTTTCCAGCCTTCACTCCTTCTTCTGTTTTGTTCCTTTGACAACTCAGCTCACGCGCAATCCATATCTAGCTATTTGACACTTGGAGCAGATAATTTTTAATGTCTCTCTCCTCTACACATAATAATCCTTTTTAGTACTTTTAGTAATAATCATAAAATGAAATGAGTAATAATAATGGCCAGAAAAGAAATAGAGACAGTGAAAATTTTCTTTTACGAAGTTTTGCATATAAAATCATGCCAAGAAATTAAAATAATGAAAAAATAAAATAAATATTGTAGTACAAAATAAGAAAACTGTCATTGTATTGTGTTGAACTGTGGCTCCCCAAAAGATATGTCCAACTCCTAACCTCTGGTACAAGCGTCTTTGAAGTTATAATTAAGGGAAGTATCTCAAGATGAGATCATCTCAAATTAACTGGTGATCCTCAAATCCAATAGCAAGCGTCTTATAAGAAGAGGAGAAAGACAGACACAGGGAAGAAGCCCAGAGGAATACAGAGGCAGAAGTTGGAACGATTGCCAGCAGCCACAAGAATCTAGGAAAGAGGCATGAAAAAGAGCTTTGCAAAGGAACCAACTCTGCCAATACCTTGATTTCAGATTTCTGGCCTTTAGAATTGTGAGAAAATATTTTCTGTTGTTTTAAGCCACCCAGTTTGTGGTAATCTGTTATGGCAACCCTAGGAAACTAATACAGTAATAGATTAGTACTTTTTATTACAAAAAAATATATTTTTTGAAAAACGGCAAAAGATTTATGCCTACATATTGGTCTATGACAATGATGAATAATAGTGTAACAGTTTCTATTTTCAAGTCTTAACCTTTACAAATTTGTCAATGACTGTCAACATTGGTCTTCACACACGCATGTTTAATACACAGTATAATCAGATTTGTCCGTCTATTCTCAATCATAGTTAAATGAATCACACTTTTAATTTGTTTTATCTTAGAGAAATTTCCTTCACATTAAGCCACCGACCGACGAATAGTTAGAAAAAGTTTTAAATGCAAGAATAAGCTTGGTAGAGATTCATAAAAATCCAATTTTCACAATACATTCCAGAAGCCACGATACTATCCATGTCTTATGTCTTTACCATCCTTTCTAGCGCTTTTTAATTTCTCCCCACTCCAAGTGGCCACCAAGGGAGGCAGAATTAAACTAACTCAAGTTTCATCTTGACAATCTCACAGTGCTATCAACGTTTACTTTGACTCTACTCTTTAAACACTAGGAATGCGTAGTATCAGAGGGGTGGAAGTCACAAACCCCACCCAATGAGACCAGCAATTCTGAAGTTTTACTCTGAAAGGAATGTGTCTCTAGCTGAGTCTGTCTCTGGTGCAGGCAATCTGTATAACTGTGAACGCTCCAAATTAACTTCCATGTAGAAGACATTTTTCATGAAATGATACAGAATTTAAATGTGCTAATTTGAAGCACATTTTAAAAATTCAATGATACTCGCAGCAAATGTTTAGATCTTACACCAACAGCACATTTGGGGGGAGGAGTAATTGATGCTCGCTGAGAAGGGGTGGAATTGGTGATGTGCGGTGATAGTAAAGAGCAGACTAACTCTTAGTCTAATGTTATTATTGTTTACAAGTTCTCTATAAACAATGCACACCTCTGTTCCCTGTACTCCGGGTAGACCTCCCCCACAGCTCTGCCTTCCCTACTCTACTGTCATGAAGGACAAGGAAAAGAAAAGGGAAGTTGTATTTTTTTCCTAGGCTGCCATAATGAAGTATCACAAACTGGATGGCTTAAAACAATAGAAATTTGTTCTCTCACAGTTCTGAGATTCTGGGGAGAATCCTTCTTCTCCTCTTCCTAGCTTTCGGTGGTGGCCGGCAATCCTCAGCATTCCTTGGCTTGCAGCTGCATCACTCCAGTCTCTGCCTCTGTCTTCACATGGCGTTCTTCCTGTGTGCCCGTGTCTGTGTCCAAATTTCCTCTTCTTACAAGGACACCAGGCATATTGGATTAAGGGCCCACCCTATGACCTCGTCTTAACTGATTACATCTGCAAAGACCCTATTTCCAGATAAAGTCACATTCATAGGTACCCGGAGTTAGGATTTCAACATATCCTTTCGGGGGAACACGATCAACCCATAACAGAAGTTTACAATTTCTTAGGGCTTATCAACTGTGAAATATTTTGCATTTTTTTAGTGGATAGGTCACTTGAGGCTACCTCCTCATTATCCTACAGATGATTCGTTTGAGATGGTAACCATTCCTTTTTGGTGGTAATATGTTCAAGGGTGTATATCTATACCTATCTATATATCTATAACAGATGTTTAAAAAGAAACCTTGAATATTGATTTCCCCAAGCCATCTAAAAAAGAATCATGGAATTTTTCTTGTTTATTAACATATTTGCTTTTTTCTAGAGCTTCTGTTTTTTGTTTCTTTATTAACGAAAACACTTCCAAATTGCTTCAACCTCTTTGTTTTATGGTAGTGTTCTGGTTTTTTTACCATATATATTTACCCTTTTCCCTCTAAATTTTAATTTCTTGGATAATTTCTAGTCTATTAAAAATTATCAATAATCTGCCTTTTTTTACTTAATAAAACTTCTTCATACACCTTTAACTTCTCCATGAAGCCATAGGTAATTTAAAAATTTTTTTCCTGTCCAGCTTTTCAAAAGGTTGGGAGGCCATTTAGCTTAATTTATGAGATCTTGTAAAACTCTGCCCTTCCTCCATATATTAAAATTTTATGTCCTTTTTTACTTTACTTCTCAATTTTCTTAAAAACTCTAAACATCCATATCTCTCTTTTCCTTCTTCTTCCTATTTCTTTAAAATAGAAACCTTTTCCCTACTGTGGTGTTTTCAGCATTGGATAGATATTTATGTCCCTCAATTTTTCATACTGTTTCATCATTTTAGTCCTTATTTCCTTAACTAGCCAGAGAGAAGGCAATCCCTTCCCACCAGGGCTGTCCTACCCCTGACTTCATCACACAATAAAAATAACATTCATGTCATTTTATGTATGTGTAATTTATACCTTAACTACTACCTAAATGCTTTGGGGAGTTTATAAAGAAATTAGATATTCAATAATCACATTTTATTGAGCCAAAAAATCTTTTTCATGGTGAAGTTTATCATGTAGATTCTTATCTGAATGACTTTGGACATTCATCGAACAATTTTAGAGAGGATGAAATGTTTTCCATGCTTGTATGTATGGTTCAAACCCCACCCTCAACCCCAAATTGAAGTGAACATATAAAACTATAATTAATTGTAATTAACTGAAGGAATAATCAGATACAGCCCCAGAGATGGAGCTTTCTCACGATCCAATGTGGTACAGGGTCTGAGAAAAGGAACTTGAGAATCTGGGTAGACCCTGTGTGGACTTTGGCCAAACTCATGTGGAAGGATGAAGGAGCTCCAGGTTTGCAGTCCACAGGTACCAGCTTTCCAGGACAAACAGCAAGATGGAGAAAGCTAGAAAATGCACTTGGGGAGACAAATGGAGACCAGCCAGCACAACAGCACACTGAAATAGCTGGTTGGCAAAAACTAATAAGCCCTAACTGGCTTCCATTTTATTGGCTGTGTACAGGCATCATTTGACAAACTTGGATCCCTTAGCAATCAAGCTGAATAAAGTGGCATATTTTTGAGTTACTCAAATTTAATTTCACACTGTGAATTCACATATTATTCAGGATTATTGAAAAATAGAAAATAGGAGTGAATAAATACACATAAGGACTTGACTCACATTTGAATCACTTTCAAAAGTCACTGGGCCAGGGTGTGTGTTTTCTTGACTTAACCATTGTCTTCAGTCATGGTTGTCTGATCTAATTGTACTTCTTATTATGTATTCCACCACTGAAAACCATGTGAACAGTGCCAGGCAATTTTCAAAGGGTGTTCTCTCATTTTCTCTCACCACAGCCTCCCAAAAGTAGTGGGAGGTCAGTAAGACAAGAGAGCAGAAGAGAAACATAACGTAAACCTCTGCTATGAGGCAGACTCTTCAAATGGCTGCCTTCGTGCATTGTGCCCAAATCCCTGAGAACAGGTAAATTGCTCAAGGTCACAGGTTAGTAATAGACAAAACCAAATTAGAACCCAAATCAGCCTGCTCCCAAGTTCTTTCTATTACATTGCACCCATTTTAAAGATAAGTACATAGGCTCAGAGATGTCATCTATCACACCAAAATTGATATAGGAAGAAAGAGCACCCAGAGCAGAAGCCTTCCCCAGTGCAGTCTCTAGAATATTGCATCCAGAGAAAACAGCCACGAAGAAAGGCACGTGCTGGACGTGCAGGAAGAGGAAAGCCAGCCCAGAAGAATAGTGAAGAGGCTCTGAGTGGGAGGAGCCACTTTCCCCTTAATTGCTGACCACATGTTCCTCTGGCCACATATGGCCAGAGGGGATATCTCTGGCCTCAGACATGATGTGCCCTTCCCCAGGGTTCCGTGTTTGGGGAAGGTCATCTCCTGCACTCTGCGGTAATGGTCCCAATGGAAATCAAACGGAGATAGAGAAATCATGGCCCTAATTTCTGCCGCCGTGGTAAGCGGTTAGGCAAATTGTGGTAAAGATGATGCTGTGATGTCCAAAATGAACAAAGAAACAAAGGAAAAATAATGGGATTTTCCATGCCCATGAAAAGTTAGCATAAGGATATGCAAAACTAGGAGGAAAAAAAGTAACATTCATATGAAGACCTAAAAGTAAATAAAATCAGAGCCCCTGAAGAATGATTGCCATAGTGTAAATATCATGCCCTTTAATACAACTGTTGACTTCAGAATAGATGGTTATTGGAAGGCCAGTGTGGTGAGCAACTGTATTTTCTACTTTAGAGATGGTCCATCTGGCAGTGAGAGGGGATGTTTGTTGCGGAGTACATGAGACCTGATTAGGCTGACCCCATAAGCAAATACAAGGCACATTGGAGAGTCCTTTAAAATGATACTGTATTATATGTGATTTCAATAATGGTCTCCATTTTTAGCACATTTATTTCAAGTTCTATATGATCAATGAAGAAATTTGATTGGTATTTTAAACAAAGAAGAATTATCATCAAACACATTTGTAAGAATCTAGTTCTACTTTTCTTCCCAATGGTGGTCAATATTTTTAAACCAAGAGCTCCTTCATTTTTTACAGTCCCTGGTACCTCATCCGGAGAGCAAATAGAGCTGAATTTTACAAACATACCAATTTCACATATATTGCATTTTTGTAAGTGGAATTTATCCAGAAATCACTTTATATTCACAGAATAAAATCAGAATTAAAAGCCTGGATATCTGAATGATTTTCTGTCACAGTAGAACTGGAAGGGGAAACTTAAAGAGCAAAGTGTTAATTAGGAAATTGCGTGGGAGTCTTGGAGGCTGAAGGGGCAAATTTTGACCCGTCTGTGAGCTAAGGAGGTGCATTGCAGCAGCTGGAGGAGGAGAGTTAAACTGGATATTTGTAAATGCAATCAAAGGAAAGCACTACATATGCATAAAACACTAATTTTCATCAGTGGGTCCCTGTGTGCTGTGTGCATAAGTGTAGACAATTTATTATTATTGTCACTATATATAACTTCAGTCAGTGTGAATGAGGAAAGAACAGCTGTCTCCCACGAAACAATGTGCCTCTGAGGAGTCCCTAAGGAAGCCTCAGAGCAAGGCAAAGCAATCAAGACTGATTAAAAGGATAGCATTTAACAGCCATCGAGGCAAAGTGAAGGGGGAGAAGGAGGGAGAGACCATTACCCCCCAAATGAGACTTGCATCCTCCACAGGTATGACTAAACCCTGTAATCATACTGATAGCTGTTTACAGTCATAATTACTTATTCTAATGAGGAAATTAAAAAGTTCTTTGTTAAAAAATATCTGGTTATGTGGGTATAAATCATGTCATATTCCTAATACACAGTGTATGAGGTTCATCCTCATGCATTTGTATGAAGTACGAATATAGCTGGCTGTAAGAACTCAAATTATCAATGTCCTCTCTAAAGTCATCGCCCTGGGAGGCTATAGACTTATTCCATGATACCCTCCAACACTTTTTGAACTCCTCTTTGGGGGAGTTTATCAGTCTTTCAAGAGTTTGTATCTCTCTCATATACACGCAAATTCTCACTCACACATGCAAATACAAACACACACACGTGCACACGAGAGCCAGCTGATTACAACATGGCCATTCTAGAATTTTTTTGTGATTATTTTTTACCAAATGTGTACTATCCAGGTTTGCCCTTCATCACTCAATAGTAGTTCACTTGTTTTTTCTTTAATAATAACCCCCCTGATATTTAACTGATATACAGTATGTGGCCACAGAGAATAAGGACTATTTCTCTTCCTCTCACACAGCTTGCCAGCCATGGTCATATGGCCAGATTCTGGACAACGTTGTATTAGTGGAGACAATGTAGGCAACTTCTGGGTTAGTGCCTTATAGGCAAGGGGTGCCTTCTCTACCTTCCCTCCTCCTCCTTCCTTGCTAGAGGGTGAGCCATCTTGGAACAGCCAATGGGTATTATAGGGATGGCAGATCAACAAGATAGAAGAGGCCTGGGAACATAGAGACGCTGCAGAGCAGAACCATGATACCAGCCCAGATTCTTTAAGTGAGAGAAAAATACACTATCTTGCCTAAGATGTTGCTATTTTGGAACTGAGTCACTTAAGGACAAATGGAAATCCTAACTAACAGAGTTGTTTTAAAAAAAAATTGAATCTATCCTCACAGTGAAAAAACCTGCCACTATGATCACAAATATTCCGAAGGATCTATGTGGAGCAATTTTCAAAGAGGAGCTGCAGAAAATGGCTCAGCCATTGAATTATATTGTTTGGCATCCATGTGAGAAGAACATTAATCATGTGGAAAGGTACATGTCAGTGTGTGTTTAAAAAGAATCAGTTGCATCACTTTTTAATTATATAAGTATTATTATATAATTATAAAAGTACATCTCTGAGCAAATGCAGACCAACAATGTAAAGCATGTCTGATCACACCTACATTAGAACACCTATCATCACCAGATGAGGTAGGTAGGAATTCACGTTGTCTTCATTGGATTGGTAAGGAAGCCCAAGAAATTTCAGAACTTTCTTCATAACCACACAAAGTCTCTTAAAAGTTCCATGAGAATATATCAAGCCTCCATATGCTATTAAACCTACTAGAAGGTCAGCAATCTCTATCTTCCCGTAAATGATTATGATTATTTATATCATCTTCTGATCCTCTGTTTAATCAACTGAAAGTGGAATTCTAGTTTCCAGTAAGGATTTACTATTTGAAAATCTGGGGAGCCCCAGAAGCAGAACTGATATTAAAGAGGTCTGTGGTGGTGAGACCTGGCCAGCGGTTGACAATCAGTGTCTATTCTGGTATTAAATATTGATTGATATCCTTGCCGCACCAGTTGTTAGGTATTTTGAGTACCTTCCATATCTACCGTTGCCCATAGGGCTTTACTCCTGTCCTAGCTTCTGGAAACATGGAGTGAATGACAACGAGCCCTTGGATGAATATTCCTCTCCTACTGTAGGCAACAAATGTGGGACAGAAGCCAGCTAGATAAGCTGATACCAGGCACAGACCGCAGAGGAATCGTCTGTCAAACTAGGAGTAGATCTGGGCCTTAATTGAAAGGAAGTAACCTTCTGAGGTAGAAATACCCTTGGAAGAAAGGGTAGAGGTTCGCCCTAGAGAGAAAGAGTCGGTGAGGAAGATAAAGACAGCAAATTAGAAGCCAGAATACAGAAATGAAATGGGAAGTTGACTGCAAACATCTCCAGGTCAGGCTTTTCAGGGTCCCATGGACACCATTCAGAGGCCACACAGTGATGATGGCAAAATTTTGTCAGAGTTGGAGGGATGTTGAGACGTTCTTTTTCTCCTCAGTCCATTTGGAAGGTTCCTTTCTCCCGGGCTGCTTAGACATTGATTGACATCCTC
The DNA here is from genome assembly GCF_020826845.1 of Diceros bicornis minor. Taxonomy (NCBI): domain Eukaryota; kingdom Metazoa; phylum Chordata; class Mammalia; order Perissodactyla; family Rhinocerotidae; genus Diceros; species Diceros bicornis. The sequence continues at coordinate 48,576,083 of NC_080759.1, read as the reverse complement.
TGGGAGTGGGGACCAAAGAAAATTGTATCGCAGACGGTAAGAGGAATTTGGTGGGGTTTGGGTTTTTTTTTGTAATTTTGGAGGTTTTATCTATTTTTGTTTATTTACTTGGGGGCATCATGAAAACTCCTATAAGTTCCAGATATTTTTTATTGTTGTTGTTTATACTTTTTTGTGTGGAAACTTTCAAACATATACAAAAGTAGAGAAAATAGCGTGATAAATTTTCAGTCTCAGCAATTTTGTTTCATGCATAACCACCACCACTACCACCACCAGCCCCCCATCCCCACCCCAGATCATCTTAAAGCAAATTTTAGGCAATCATATAACTTCTCACAGAAATATTTCAGCATATCAGTTTAATATAAAAACTAGAAAATGAGTTTTAGCTTACAATGAGAAGAATATTTCTCCTGTTCTTTGCAAAAAGTACAGTTTGGATCCTACTCATCAAAAGAACAAATTATTAATGTACTTCTCTCCCTTGCTCACTTTTTTCTGCCTCCAGAATAAATTCAATCACGATAAATTACTTAACTTTCCTCCTGTCAACCCTGGAAATTCTACTGGTTGCTCAAATGAAATTAGGAAGGAATAGGGCTACAACGGTTCCTTTTTAAAATATATGGAGGTCTCTTGCACACTCAATAAAAAAAAGGTAAATTTTCATACCATATAAATCAGAGGTCTAAAATTTCACTTCAGCCTGGGTAGGTAGGTCCACTGCCATTATCTGGACCATTTCACGTGATGCGTAGGTCCCAACATGAATCTCCAAGTTTATCCCTGTCCATCAGTTCTTCCCGCACACAGCCTTCAAGTTCGTGGGTCTTAAATGCCATGCTCATCATGCCACTGCTCCCCCTCAAGAACTCATATGGCTCCCTATTACCTAATAGTCTTCTACCTGACTGCTTTTATGAAAGAATCTCCACCAGGTGTGACTTCTATTCTTATTCATTCATGTCTCCACCTCTCCTTTCCAACAAGGTCAAGCTCTTAAATACAATAGTCACACAATTTGCCCTTCTTTTGCCACTGAGCAATTTTTCCCCTGTGATGCGGTTTTCCCCTTTGGGTGCAATTTTTCCTGTTTGTATGTCATTGTTCCCATTTGGGTGTAATTTTTCCCTTTGAGATGAGGTCAAATAGCAAGACAAAAACCGTTACCTCAGTCAATTTTTTGACAATAAAGAATATCACGGGCCAATTGTTCTTTTGGGTCAGAAACCAAAACATGGATACTGTCACATTAAAAACATTAATGAGTGGAATTCAGATTTTTGGTTTGAATTGAAGAAAAGAGTAATGCCTGTATTACTTGCTAACCTGATTATAGCAAGGTTTTGGCTTATAGAATCATAGTTTTGTGAAACATGATTTGACATAAATTATGTGACATTGTACAATGATGGTTTATGGTATGATGGAGTGTTATGTGAAAATAGGCCTTAGACTCATTCACTCACTCAGTAAATTCTTACTGAGCACCTATTAAGTTCTAAGAATTGAGTTCTCATTCTGGGTCCTAAAGATATACCAGTAAACAAAAGAGACCAAGTCCATATTTTCATGTAACTAAAATTCTAGAGGAGGATACAGAACATAAACAAGTAAGCAAGTAAGTGTATGATGTAATCTCAGGTTCCAGTAAGTGCTATGAATCAAAATAATCCAAGATCAAGGTGTGGGGTAGCCATTTTAGCTAAGGTGATCAGAAGGTGACATTGGAGAAGACCTGGAAAAACCTATAAGAACCAGCTCTTTAAAGCCCTTTTAAAAGAGTGTTCCAGTGGGAAGAAGTCAAAAGTACAAATCCCTGGGCCAGAAATGATCTTGGTGTAGGCAGAGATCAGCAAGAAACCAGTGCAGATGGGCTGGAATAAGCAAAGGAGAAAAATGGTAGGTAATGAGATCACTGAAATGGACAGGAGCTGAATCATGTAGGGGTTTATAGGCCATATTAAGGTGTTTGAATTTTGTTCTATGTGTGATAGAAAACCATGGATTCGGTTGGAAATATACTGACTTACATTTTAAAGGTTCATTCTGTGGGAGTTATGGTGATGGATCAGGGATACTATGGTGACTTGAGCTAGGGTGGTAGAGAAGGAAGTGATAAGAATTGGGGTTGGATTTATATATATTTTTAAAGTAGACCCAACAGGATTTGCTGATGGATTAGAAATGGCATATGAAGAAAAATAAGGAATCAGGAGTCAAATCTTTGATTTCTGACATATATAACTGGAGGGTGAGTGGTTTGGGGAAGGTGGAATTAATTTTGAGTTGGAATGTTAAGTTTAGGATAACTTTCAGCCCTCAAGGAGAAGATGTTGATGAGGCAGTTGGTTATAAGAGTTTGGAGTGTAAGAGAGAGCTCAGAGAGAGGGGTAAATGTTGAGGACATCATCATATAGGGGTATGTAAAGCTGTGAGATTTGATGAGATCAATTAGAGAGAATTTTGAGAATTGAGCTGTGGAACATTTCAACATTAAGAGAAGAGGAGAGACAATGGACTCATCAAGAGAGTGAAAGGGAAGAAACCAATGAGGTAAATGGAAAACAAGAAGAAAGTTAAGTCATAGAAGGCAAATAAAAGAAGTATTTCAAGAAGGATAGAGTACCTGTGTCAAATGTGCTGAAAGTTCAAATAAAATGAGTATCAAGAATTTTACATTGGATCTGGCAGGATGGAAGTCGTTAGTGACTTTGACAAGAGAACTTTCAGTGAGTGCAGTGAGTGAATAGGGACAAAAGCCTAAATAGAGTGGATTAAAAAGAAAATTAGAGGGGACCGGCTGGTGGCCTAGTGGTGGGGTTTGTGCACTCTGCTTCAGTGGCCCAGGGTTCAAGTGTTCAGAGCCCAGGTGCAGACCTATGCACCACTTATTAAGCTATGCTGTGGCAGGCATCCCACATATAAAGTAGAGGAAGAGGGGCATGGATGTTAGCCCAGGGCCAATCTTCCTTAGCAAAAAGAGAAAGATTGGCAATGGATGTTAGCTCAGGCCTAATCTTCCTCACGAAAAAAAACAAAAAAAGAAAAGAAAATTAGAGGTGAGGAATTAGAGATAGAAAATATAGACAACTCCTTAAAGAAATTTTGCTTAAAATGTAAGCAAAGAAGTGGGACATTCCTGGAGGAGATTCTAAGATCAAGGGAGGATTTTTTTTTTAACTTGTGATACATTGTAGCCTTTCTGAACACAGATGAGATGGAGCCAATGAAGAGGTAGCAATTGATGATGTAGGGAAGAGAGGTAGTAGTTGCTGGAGGAAAGTCCTTGAGTCAGTGAGATGGGACAGAATCCAAGCACAAGAAGAGAGGTTGGCCTGAGATAGGAGCAGGCACCCTCTGTCGTGTCAACAGGACAACAGGCAGAGCAGAAAGATTTAGACGTCATTAGATTGATAGATTTGCTGGAACACGATGAGAGTGTTCTCTTCTAATTGCTTCTCTTTCCTAAGCGAAATGAGGAGTGAGGAAATCAGTTTGGGAAGAGAGGAGAAAATGTCAAACAGTGGTCTCAGAGAATGGGAGAATTCATTGATTAAGGAAATGTAGCATATTTTGAGGTCCCACTTGAGATTCTTGTGGTCATGTGTTTTCTCCAGCCACAGTCAGCTGTTCTGGTGCAGATGTGGAACAGATGTCAAGAGCTGAGCTTAACTAGAATTGGGTTTTACTAGTCAGGTACCTAGGAGAGAGCAAGGGATTGAGGCTATTTGTAAGGGAGTCATTATAATGAATAGAATAGAGAATTTAAGCTGCCTAAGGAGGAAAGTATGGACGTTAGAAGGAGAAGGGACGGTAAAAGAGAGGTAGGTCAGTTGATTAGAGGTCTTCATAGAGAGAAGAGTTCTTAGAATGGGAGTTCTAGGGGCAGTGAGCTAAGAAGTTAAGAGGTAGTGTCAGGGTATGAGACCCTCAAAATCAGGATGATCATGGTGGTTCAGTTACTAGTTATGACAAAACCTAGAGTATAACCATTCTCTGGAGCTGAGCTATATAATATGGTAGCCACCAGCCATATGTGGCCACTGAAGACTGAAACCTGATGGCTAGTTCAAATTGAGATATGCTGCAAGTGTAAAATACACATTAAGTTTCAAAGAATTGGTATTAAAAATGTAAAACATATCATTAATATTTTTATATTTATCTTATGTTGAAATGATAATATTTTGGATATATTGGGTCAAATAAAATATGTCACTAAAATTAGTTTCACCTGTTTCTTTTTACTTTTTTAATGTGGCTACCATAACATCTAAAATTGCACATATGGCTCGCATTTGTGGCTCCCATTTCCATCAGACTACACTGTTCTAAAGGAGTGGTTGTGGTGGGTTTGGGGAAAAGGTCTCTGGAAGCAAGGTGAAGGTAGTGAGATGCCAAGTGTTGGGCGATCACGTAAATGAATGTCAAGATCACTAAGAACAGTGCTGGAGAAAAACACCATGTGCCAGGGAATAAAAAAACTCAGTGAATCAGGATGTGATCAGGATGTTGGTCCATAACCACAACCAGTAAAAGTAGCAGGTGATGGATTCTGATGAAGGGCTTAGGGAATTTTGAGGGATAAGAGAATAGACATTGTCTGTTAAGTAGCAATGAGGAGCAAAATGTCTTCTACCCCACCTCCAGGTCACATGGTACTAGAAGTATATAAAAAAAAACAGCACTATATGAGTAGTTTATAGGGGAATCAGAATCCTTAGGGAATGAGTTTCAGTTGAATGAAGAAGGTCAAAGGTTGTGCAGGAAAGAGGTTAAAAATACAGGATTTTGCTGATGGCAGATCCTCAATTAATGTTAGTGGGTGGAATGTTCAGAGAACAGTGTGATTGGTTGGATTTGGGGATGTATAGGAATTAGTGCCCTGGTAAGGATGGATGATCTGGGAAACTGGGTCTCTGGTAACCAGAAAGCATGATAATTAGACCTGATGCTCTCACGAAGTATCTGGATGATTTGGTCTATTTCTCAGCTCCCTCTTGGGCTCAGTCTCTTGGCATTCATAGGGGTGACAGAGTGCCATCACTGCATGTTCTTACCATGAATACAAGCAATTCAAAGTGTGGCGGAGGGCAAATGCATAGAGAATTTTTATGAACTACCACTGGTCCCCAAGCTGTATTTTAAGAAATGCTGTTCAAGTTGTTTCCTACATATTTGGTTGGTGTAGTAGGTTGAATAGTGTCCTCCCCAAAATTCATGCCGCCTGGAACCTCAGAACGTAACCTCATTTGGAAAAAGGGTATTTGCAGATGTAATTAGTTAAGCCTCTTCAGATGAAATCATCCTAGATTTTGAGTGGGTGCTAAATCCAAACACTTGTATCCTTATAAGAAGGGAGGACACAGAGACACAAAGAGAAGAGGATGTGATGATGGAGGCAGAGATTTGAGTACTGCATCTTACAACATAAGGAACACCAAGGATTGCTAGCAGCCACCAGAAGCTAGGAGAGAGGCATGGGACATTTTTTTCTCTCAGATCTTCCAGAAGGAGCCAACCAGGCTGACATCTTGCTTTCGAGCTTCTCTCTTCCTGAGCTGTGAAAGAATAAATATCTGTTGTTCTAAACCACCCAGTTTGTGCTGATTTGTTACTGCAGCCCTAGGAAACCAACACACTTGGTAATAAGTTTATTGGGAAAAGAGACTAGGCTTTCAGAGTTATTATTCTATCTGAGAGTCTATACTCTATCTGTATACACACACGGGTATGTTCTATACCCGTAATCCTAGGCATGTCATCAGCAGTTAATAAATGTATTTTGAGTTAAGCCAATCACTTCTCAAGTTTATGGGTGCAAAATTTCTCAGACCCTTAAACTGTCCATATAAAGAAAAACTCAGGGAGCCATTTAAAGCCACTTCCCTACTCTAATACGCCTTGTGTGAAAGACATAAAAGTTAAGCAACATTGTTTCCGTCACCTGGACACATGGCGATCAATCCTTTGATTTACTCCGTTTCTCCCCATCAGCGTTTGCAAGGCTGGGAAGCCCGCATGTATTTTTCTAAACGGCTATTTCCTTGAGGTCAAGTCCTCTTATTACCTTGAGAAAAGCGAGTTCAGGAATTCCATTAAAGTGCTGAAAAATGTTAACCTCCATCCACCGGAGCATTTTTACAAAGTCCATTTGTGCTTTAGGAAAGTAGAACACAGCCGTGGAGATGATATTAAGCTTGGTATTGACAAAGCCATTTTCTACCAAATGACCTCCTGAATCTCACTTTCTGGATTGGGAAATGCAGCAGTTGCAGGTTGACAGCTGGACTATGTTCTCTTGAATTAAAGTGACGCTTTTTACCAAAATGACATTGTTCACTCATAGGATTTTAACGTTATAGACAAATTTAGATGATTTTTTTTTTTTATCAGCTGTCTAACCAGGTTCTGCGCCCGCTGCAGAAAGGCACAAAAGGAAATATAACATACTCTTGTAGGTGGGGAAGAGAGACCAGGAGAACATCAGTCATGGCTTAACCCAAAAGGCTTTGGGGAAAAATAAGGCTGAATGATTTAAAAGGAGTGAAACAAAGAATGTTTAAGCTCTCTGGGGGTGGACGAGGCAGAAATAGGGGTGAGGAAAAAGTCCCTATCCTTCCCCCAGCCTCATCCAAGTGCGAGTGTGGACATATTCTCTCCATCCTAGCTTGTCCCCTCTGCTGTCCTATGCCTGGTATTTTTCACTTTGAGGACAGAGGGGAAAATGGAAAGAGAAAGGTGACAAAGTCAGAGAACAGTAGGAGTGTAAAATGGGGGCCTAGAAAGGGGAAGGCGTAAGATTTACTTTTCCTTGAAGTAAAGCAATATAATAAAATTTACCAAAAGCAAGCAGTGCAGAGTTTTCTTTATTTCCCCCTTCCTTTCTCCACCTTAAATATTGGTGGATGAGCAACAGAAGGGGATTGGGGGGAGGGTTGGTGGGGGCAATGCAGACTGACCCAAGTGATGAATATCTTGCTTTGACAACTCTCCCAAGAAGGCTCCCAATAAACCTGGCTCTAATGGGAACAGCAGGAATCCTTTTCCTCCCCTTTTCAGATTTATGATTCTTGGGGTAGAAAGAAGGATCCACAGGTGATGTTGCTTGAATTGATTTTAAAATACATTCATCTCTCTTCTGCCCCAAGCTTTTTTTGCACTTTTCTCTACTAATATGTCTAACGAGTAATATGTTTTAAATAAACAACTCATTTGCACATTAACGTGAGGACAGCCCTGCAGAGCTGTAAGCTGTGGAATATATATGCTTGTTTCAGTGATGATACTATTGCTTAAAATATTTTGGGGGCTCCTTTCATGAAATTGCTTTCAGACCTTATGTCAAATCCTTCAGAAACTACTCAGTGGTCATGGAACTTGAACCTTTGAGTGTGGATGAGCTTCCTGGATAGAGTCAGAAGTCACTCAGGAAGAATAATGGAGTGTGAGGTGAGTGATCAGACTAGGTGACATCACTTTTGTACAAAAAACAAGGTCACAGAAAATATGCCGTGATCCAATAGAAAATGCCCATTATTGGCATAACTACTTTGGAGAACAATCAGTTGATTGCTAGCCAAGTAGAAGATTCATAGACCCACTCCCAGGCAGCAATCCTAGAGAACTCTCAGTTGTATACACAAGGAGATATATACAAGGAATAATGTGTGCAACATCGTTTATAGTGGTGAAAAGGTGTATTTATACAATGCAATACTACGGTAGCCAAAGCCACATGTATCAACATGGATAAATCTTAAAAATGTAATTTTTTGTGTGTGTGTGTGAGGAGATCAGCCCTGTGCGAACATCTGCCAATCCTCCTCTTTCTTTTGCTGAGGAAGACTGGCCCTGGGCTAACATCCGTGCCCATCTTCCTCCACTTTATATGGGATGCTGCGATAGCATGGCTTGTCAAGCAGTGTGTCCGCATGCACCGGGGATCCGAACCGGCATACCTCAGGCCACACAGCGGAGCTCGCGCACTTAACATTTTGCGCCACCAGGCGGCCCCTTAAAAACGTAATTTTTAACAACAAAAAACATTTCAGGTGGATAAACACAGTAGGATGCAATTTATATGAAGTTTTAAAAATCTGCAAAGCAACTCAATTGTTTATGGATACATATATATTAAAGTATAAAAACGCGTGGTAATGATAAACAACAAATTTAGGAGAGTTCTTACTTGGAGAGGGAGGAAGGATCATGGGAATGAGGAGGTGTGTAGCATCTACCATATCCGTCAAGTTTTACTTCTCAGGGAAAAAAAGGAAAGGAAAATTTGAGCAAGTATGGAAAAATAGCACATTTGACAAATTGACTGGTAAGAATCTGTTTATTATATTACAACCTACAATTTTCTAATTGTTTGAAATATTTCATTTTGGGGGGAAAAACAAAGACAATCAGCGGGGCATTTCAGTTTTTTGAGTTAACAAAATTAGAGACTCTCAAATTTCTGACTAAGATGTGATATTTTGCCTTTACTGAATAAATTCTGCAAAATCAAAGACACCAATAGCAACAAAATAAGCCAATGTTTTCCTTACTTGCTATTAGATAAGTGTATTTTTCCAGGTGTCAGATATCTTGGAATTTTATAACGTAGACGTTGGCATATTTTTCCAAGTTGTTTTGTGAGCATTGTGTTCGGATGCTGTTTTCTTGCAGAAGAGGAGGACAAATGCAGATTTTCAATATTTGAAAAAATAAAATTAATGACCATGACTAATACCGTTTTATAGCAACTTTCCTTAACTTCAATTAGTCTTTCAAACTGAGTCTATCCTACTTCTTAAACACATTACATTTCATGTGGATCGGAATCAAATGAATCTGGGGCCCTTTCAAGGCTTTGAGTGGATCTTTGAATGGTTAAACCATTCATTCAACAAGTGTTCGCTGAGCACTGCCAGTCAGGGACCGAAATAGACACAAAAACCCTCTGCTGTCGTGAAACTTGATCTACTAAAGGAAGTCAGAGTGCCATGGGGATTTAAAAAAAAAAAAAGAGCAGAAAAGGAAAACTAGAAGCTGTCGGAGAGGGAGAACAGACTCTATATTTAGGTACAGTGGCCAGGGTAGTCCTTTCAGAGAAAGTGCTGTTTGTGCAAAGAACTGAGAAGAGCTGAGGAACCAACCTATGTATTTTTCTGGGTCAAAGTATTTCAGGCAGAATGGACTCCACTGCAAAAGCCCTAATATAGATCTAGAATGTTCCAAGGAGTACAAGGCATCCATTGCGACTGGAGCAAAGGGACAAGGGGAAAGAGGGAAAAGATGAGGTCTGAGAGGTGACAGACATTCAGGGCTGAGGCTGGGAAAAGGCAACTCATCTCAAGCACAAAATTTAAGCGACGCCAAAAACTCAGTACTCAAGAAAATAATACTTTAAGGCAGTATCCTTTAAAATCAAATGAATGCAAACAATCTATCATGGACAAAATATCAAAATTTTAAATAAAGACAGTATCAGTGCCACGTTGACCCACAGTGGATTCTGAGGCAAAAGAGAAAATCAGATACTGGTTTTCAGATACTATACTGAAAGTTTTAAAACTTAGTTTCTAAGTTTTAGATTTATAGGAAAATTCAGAAGACAGCACATGGGGTTCTCATATATACCACACCCAGTTTCCCCTGTTATTAACATCTCACGTTAATGTAGTACATTTGTCACAATTAATGAACCACTATTGATACATTCTTATTAACTCAAGTCCATAGTTTATTCAGATTTCCTTAATTTTAACCATCTGTTCCAGGATCCCATCCCAGATACCATATTACATTTAGTCATCGACGTCTTCTAAGGCTCTTCTTGGCTGTGGCCGTTTCTCAGATTTTGTTTGTTTTTGATGACCTTGACAGTTTTGAGGAGTATTGGGCAGGTATTTTGTAGAATGCCCACTACTGGAATTTGTCTGATGTTTTTCTCAGGATGAGACTGGGGCTAGAGGTTATTGGGAGGAAGAGCACAGAGGTGAAGCGCCATTTTCATCGCATTATATCATGGGTGTACACCATCAACACGATTCATGACTGCTGATGGTGACCCTGATCACCTGGCTAAGGTAGTGTTTATCAGGTTTCTCCACTGTAAATTTATTCTTTTTTTCCTCTTCCTTTCCATACTGTACTTTCCATACTGGAAGGAAGTCACTATTTGTAGCCCACACCTAAAGAACCAGAAGTTGTGCTCTCTCTTCCGGAGGGTGAAGTATCTGTATAAATTGTTTGGAATTCTTCTGCACAGGAGATTTGTCTCCTCTCTCACTTTTGTTAATTTACTCCATCATTAATTTATATCAGTATGGACTCATGGATGCTTCTTTTATACTTTGGGTTATAATCCAATACTACTTTATTTTGTTGCTCAAATTATCCCAGTTTTGGCCATTGGGAGCTCTTTCAGTTGGCTTCTGTGCTCCTTGGACAGACCCTACGATTGTGGGGGGCACTTCCATACTTTATGATGTTACCAGATGTTACTAGTTGCTTTAGGCTGATCTTAGATATTTCCTGCCTCAGTCCTAGAAGATGTCATTGCTCCAAAGCCCTGGTTCCTTCTATTTGAAAATGTTACTAAAAATGAAGATCTGGATGCTAGGTGTGCTCGTTGCTACTGGAGTGCTCCCCTGCCTTTTAAAACACCAAGATGGGGGCCCGGCCCAGTGGCACAGTGGTTAAGTTCGTGCACTCTGCTTTGGCGGCCCGGGGTTCACAGGTTTGGATCCAGGGCACAAACCTACTCACCACTTATCAAGCCATGCTGTCGCAGGCATCCCACATATAAAGTAGAGGAAAGTGGGCACAGATGTTAGCTGAGGGCTAATCTTCCTCACCAAAGTAAATAAATAAATAATAATCCAATATGGCAGTAAAAAAATAAATTCCTAATTATAACATTACTTTCTCTCTACAGACTTTATGTCCAATAATTTATCCTTAGTTTATTGAAATTCATGTAAAATTTGGCATTGAATCTTTGCTCTTTGAGCAATTACTTTTACATGGACAAAGAAAAACATTCCCTTAAATTTGGCAGACTGACCAGCCATGGGGCCACGTGCTGCTCTCTTAAATGTAAGTGGAAGTGGCCTTGACAATCACTCTGCCCTGCTTCCCCAAATCACAAGGAAAACTCAGCCTTATTATTCTTGAGACATGTCACATTCAACCAAAACCACATGTCATGGGATGTTGGGTCCTTGTATAATCCCACTGACCCTATAAAGGGAGAGGCATCTGATGGGGACAAAGGTTTTCACCTTCCTCCAAAACAAACGCAACTGCAGCCAGCTTCCCCCAGGCCCCATAAACCCTTACTTTTTACTACATCACTTAAGTACCACGAAGACCATTTTGGCCCTTAATTATGGTTCTTCTTACATTATTTATTTCATCTAACATCATTAGCACAACACTGAAGGCCCTTCCCAGTCATGTGACAATAATCAGCCATTTATTTGAATTGTTTTAACATAGTCATCAAAATACTTATATCTTTATTCGTGGAAGTATAGGAACTAACTTCCAAAGCTCTTCTGGAAAATAAAGACAAATGTTTATACTTCTTCCAAAATTACAGACATTAATTTAAATATTGTTACCAAAGATGACCAATTAGCATTAGAAAGGGTTTTTAGAAATTAAAAGCTACATTCCACAGGGCATAGTAGTAATCCCTGAAGTTCAGTTTTGGTGACAATTTTCATTGTTGAAAGCACCCTGAAAGGACAATTTATTACAGCTATCACATACGGAACAGCGTTTTATTCTCCTAAATGATTTCTAGCCTCCAACTGTATTTAAACAGTTTCTTTTTAGTGGCTATGCCATTTAGGATTTCTGCATCTGCACCTCAGCTGTCCAGCTATGTTTTTGATGATAGAATAACTAGTCAGAAAGACCTCCAGTTACAACCTTTCACTTTTTAATAAGAAAATGATTACAACAGTTTTGGACAGAAAAGAGATGATTGATACTGAATCTGTCCTTTGGAGGTGATGAGTGTGTTTATTATCTAGATTGTGGTGACAGTAACATGAGTGTACCTATATGTCCAAATTCACCAAATTGTATATGTTAATTATGTGCAGTTTTTTTATACCAATTATACCTCAATAAAGCTGGAAAAATAATACTGTATACACCTTGAAAGTGTGTGCCCTCTTGATCCAATTGAGAGATAGCCAAAGCCATAAGTTGGTTGGAAAATTTCAATTTGGTGGTAAATAAGTATGTGCTATGGTTTGAATGATTGTCTCCCCCCTAAATTCAAATGTTGAAATCCTAACCCCCAAAGTTGATAGTGTTAGAAGGCGGAAGCATAGCCCTCATGAATGGGATTAGTGCTTTTATAAAAGAGGCTCCAGAGAGATCCCTTGCCCCTTCTACCATGTGAGGACACAGTGAGAAGGTGCTGACTATGAACCCGGAAGAGAGCTCTCACCAGAACACAACCATACTGGTACATTGATCTTGGACTTCTAGCTTCCAGAACTGTGAGAAATAAATTTATGTTGTTTATAAGCTACTCACTCTGTTGTATTTTGTTATAGCAGCACAATTGGACTAAGAAAGCATGCAAATTAAAAATGGAAATCTCTTATCCAAGTAGAAGGCAATTCCCTTTGAGATTTCCTTGAGCATCCTCAGTATATAGGACAGAAACTGTTGAGAGGAGATCTGGATGGTAGTTGACCAATTCTGAAACTTGGATTGGATATTACTTATGCACAAGCCATGGTTAAAACAGAAGGTCTACGAGCTGAAGGCAAGTCATCTCCAAGCACCCAAGAACTCCTGTGGACTTTCACTACCGTTCTGAATCTCAAGTCAGATGTTTCCATTTCAGTCCTTGAGTCTAAAATAAAAAGAGAAATTAATGATAATATAGATATTTTTTAACTTGTGGCCAATGTTTTCTTATAGTGACAGGCATGGATGAGAACAGGAATACTTGCTCTTGACAGCAACACTGTTTCTCATTGATAAGTGATGTCTTTGATGAATCTTGAGGTGAACTCAGTCTCTGTGCTTTACATCATATGATATATGTCAAGTTCAGCGAGTAGGGCTTCCTGTATTTGTGAATGAAATATTTTATCACATATTATCAATGCTTTGCAATAATTACATTAGTTACATTAATTGCCTCGTTGACCACTGGGGCAGTAATAAGTCTCATAGGCCTTCCTGTAAACATTTCTTATGGAGAGATCCCCTGTGTTAGATTATATTATTGCTGCTGCACATTCTCTGCCCTCCCTGTAAGAGGATGATACTCTCCTGCCTGTTGCTATGTGACTTGCAATGCTTCCCTGTGGACTTTAGTTCTCTGCCCCATGCTGCTTGACCCTATGGCTTACTTTGGCCAGTGGAACTTGAACAGAAGTGATATGTGTCATGTCAAAGTAAACATCTTAAAAGTCATCATATGGTTTGTCTTCTCTTTTTCCTCTGCCACAACAATGGAATGTCTTAAATAGAGGCTGCTCCTTCAGTCTGAAAGCCCGAGAAATAAACTGTTGCTGTTTTAAGAGATTTCAGGACTGTTTGTTACTGCAGCACACCTAGTGAAAACTGACTAACATAATTAGTCTGTATCAGATCCCTCTTGTACATTACTTTCATCTGCTTGGTGCTGTCTCATTCCAGCCTCTGCTCTCGGCTACCAGTTCTGTGCATGTCCAGTAGCTTCACGCAAGTGCAGTCTGACAGTGCCTTGCCTGTACCTGTGCACACATGTCTTCATTTCTGCCTCGGGGCTTCTCTGTCTCTATAGCATGGGATGTCCACAAGAACACTTGACACTCCTGCGTGAGAAATTATAAAGACTGAGGGGTGTTACCACCCATGAAACTACCTTAACAAATGGTAGACTGGAGTCAATGGAAAATTTTTCCCTCCTTTTTGTCCCTCATGTAGTCAGTTCTGAGGCATATTTCATAAGGTTCCTCAAAGTTCCAGCAGAATAGAGGACCGGCTGCCCAGAGAATTGGCCAACTTGATAATGCTGTACTGGCTTTCCTTTCTTCTCTGTTTCATTCCCTACATCCTGCATTCCTTCTCCCTGGAATCACATTCCCAAATAAACTATCTGGACACTACAAGCCATTGTCTCAGGCAGACTCTGCTTTCAGGGAACCCAGGCTCAAGCACAGGCCCCCTTTTCCATTTGCTGTACGTTGTGTAATAATGGGTAGAGCACCTGGCCACTTTGGCCCATATTCTGCCCAAATTTTGGCTACTTTATTTTTCAGAATTTCTTTTCAGTGTTTTACTGCCCCTGTTGATTCTAGATGATGTGAACATTGAAAGCATTTTTGAACCTAGAGGGACTTCACCATTACTTTTACAATCTGACCTGTGGAATAACTGTCCTTATTACTCTAATAGATAGAATAATCCAAATTTGGAAATAAAGCATTTTAGAAGTCCTTAAGTTTATGTTAGAGTGAGTGACCCACTGGGCTTTCCTGCCTGTCTGAATCATTATGTAGCTGCTGGATTACTCTGTTCCAAAACTTTGATCTTATCTTTGAAGTAATTGAGTCCCTTAACCTTTGCACACATGTGCACTTCTGCCATCCTAAGAATATATATACAATCACTAGAATATATTCCTATGGACAGCATTTCTTCCATATAAATAAAATCAACCTGAATATTTGCGAACAGCCCCCAATGGGAAGGATAAGCTTGGTTGTCACAGCTTTGCTCAAATGTGCACCTGATTCACAGGACAGCTTCGGTGGTAGTGTTAAGCCACACTGAAAGATAGGGCATACACGTAGTGACGTTATTTCCATCAGCCACCACCCTTTATTTATGTGTGTCAAGCTGTGGGGTACAAAAGCAAGGGGAGAGGACTGCCAAGTGGCTGTCTCGAAAGGCCCAAAATAATTCACTCATTCAAAGCACTTCCTGCAAATCTCCAGAACTTGTGTGTGTGTGTCTGAGCGTGCCTGTGTCTGTGTGTGTGCATGCATGCTCACACACACACACACACATGTGTATACAGCTTTAAGGACTGACCGTGAATAAGGGCAGCATCTGAAAGATCTTCAGAGGACACTGACCAGTTGCTAGAGACAAGAGCAAAGGTGGAGTTTAGGAACGAGGATTGGCCACAGTCTTGGCTGAGCGTGTAGCCAGAATAACTGTTTTACAATAGCTACACCAGGGAGTACCATTTTCACAATTGTCTACAGTCGATATAAATGTTAGGTTTTAGAGAAGTAGGCTGCACACTAGAGTGAGGGCAACAAGTCTTGCTGTTTGGGCAGAACACACAGAAGGTAAAGAATTTTTCCTTTCCTCATGTCAACAGTAGACAATAGACATGTCTCTGTATATCGCATAGGTCAAGATCAACTCTTCTTGGGAGTCCTGTTGACAGGACCCATTCCCTTCAAAGACGAGGTGAGGGTTTTGGACAAGGTGGTGCAGAAGCTCTGTAATGATTCGGACAGGGCTGTACGCCCCATGGGTCCCTCAGTCAAGGCAAAGGAGCAAGGGTTGCCTTTTCTGTGCTTTGTGTCAATACAACTATATCCCTTTCTTTCTCCCTTTTTCTAAGCTTTTGGGTTCTTTTTCTTTCTCTGTTGAGTGTAAGTTTTTATTTTTAAAATGAATATACTTAATAATACATACAGTCGTAATTATCATATGGTACTTAATTATCTTTTATCACCAGCAGTTGTATGGTGCCTTTTAATTCCTTGGAAGACTTTAAATAAATATAGACTATTCGCTTCTTAAGTATTGAATCTGTTTAAAGTTCCAAAATTTCATTAGAGACTTTAGAAAAATATATTTAAATTAACATCAAAGAATAATACTATCACTTGATAGTAAGAGTCTTCTAAAAAAAATGACATGAAATATTTTCTCAGATAATTTAAGTGGACTATTTTTATAAGAACACATAATTTGTGATAGTGCTTAAGTCTCGCAAGAAACATTTTGTAAAAATGAGTTAACTTAGCTATCTTCCCAGATTCATATTTACATATTCTTCAATATTTACATAGGTAGTAATGATGTATTTGACTTATAAAACAAATGTAAGAACGTTCATTTACTTTAGTCTTTGTACAAAAACAACACCAAAATGTTTCATTTTTATTTTCCTTTATTTTACTATGGCAGTAACTTATTCTTTATCACAAAAATAAGATATATAGCCATCATTTAAAACCAAAACTCACAAAATAATTTGTCAAACGATTTGCCTTGAGTGGGTGTGTTAAGCGAATCTTAAATTAAAATTTAAGTGCTAAAATTTATTTTACCATGTACAATTGCTACTTCTTAATTCTTGGTTTGAAAGTCTTAATACAAAATATTACTAAATACAACCTTTCCAATTTATTATTGCCACAAACAGGCTATGTCCTCTCCTACCTTCATGCTCCCTCTACAGAGAGGCCACCGTCAAATTTATAGAATTGGCAAACTCTGCCCCATCTTTTAGATCCAATCAAGATGTCACCCAGGGGTGTGCTGGAGCCAAGTCATACAAGAGCTGAGTGTGCACATCACTTTGCAGCTCCAGATTCCGTGACATCATATTAGTAGCTTGAAATCAGCCATGGTGGGAATATGTACACCATAGAAATCAGTAACACTACAAATCAGGGTTTTTTTTCTTTTTTCTGAGAGCTGGTTGTGACCATTTAACAGCACGCCACTGATATAACCTCATTTGTGAAGACCTGAGTTAATCAAGCAGAGCTTAGGTATTACTGCAGAGAGGCTAGGTTAGCCTGTGGAACCAAACAATTCTAAAATCTCAAGGTGTTATCCAAACAGAGGTTTATCTTCACTTGAGCAGAGTCTGCTGCCAGTCCGAGTAATAACTGCTTTCCATGTGGCGGCTCAGAGATCCAGGCGTTCAGAGGCTTCCCCATCCTGCAGTCGCACCACCTAGAACACATGACCTCCATGGGCAATGCTGCAGGGAAATAGAGCATTAGAGACTCTCACCTGGAAATAAAGTGCCTCATTGTATTAGTTTCTTACTGCTGCTGTAACAAATTCCCACCAAATCGGTGACAACGCAAATGTATTATCTTACAGTGTTAGAGGTCAAAAGTCCAAAATAGGTCTTACTGGTCTAAAATCAAGGTGTCAATAGGACTGCATTCCTTCTGGAGGCTCTAGGGGAGAATCTATGCCTTTTCCAGCCTCTAGAGGCTGCCTGTGTTCCTTGGCATTTTCCTTCATCTTCAAAGCCAGCAGCATAGGCTCTTCAAATCTGTCTCCTGACTCTGGCCCCTGCTTCTGTTGTCACATCTCCTCTTTCTCTTCTGCCTCCTTCTTCCATCCTTTAAGAACTCTGTGATTACACAGCCCAGCTGGATAATCATGGATAACCTCTCTGTCTTCAGATCATTATCTTAATCACATCTGCAAAATCCCTTTTTCCATATAAGGTACTATATTCACGGGTTCCAAGAATTAGAATGTGGATATCTTCAGGAAGCCATTGTTCTGCCTGACTTAATGGGGCTGAACATAGTGGAACAGTCCTGCTTCCTCAAAAAAAATAAATAAACATTGTCACAGTCTTTGAAAAGGTTGGTATTGTTACTGCCTAAGGGCTCGGGGGGGAGTTCATCTGCCCACCACAAGACATATCAATAGTCAAGAGGCAACGAGGTAGGAGAGAAAGGAGTTTTTGTTACAGCTTGCTAACAAGAGGGAAGATGGCCAACTAATGTCCAAAAATAACCATCTTCAAAGGGCACAAAATCTTACAGCAGTTATATAGGCTGGTGAGTTATAGGGGAGGGGGTTGGGAATGTTGATCCTCAGGTGTTACAGACCAGGAGTGCCACACCAGATCTTTCAGTTTTCAGTGACGATGGCTATCAGCATAGACTCTCTGTTCGGAGGTCATCAGACTCCTAAGGAACTCAAAAGAGCAAAGTTATCATCTTATCACAGCTAGGAGGTACATGCACAAGCGGGGGTCGTAAAATCTACAGAGCAGTTAGATCTCCTGGAGGGTGCACATCCAGCTAGTTAGTCAGAGGTCATTCAAAGTTACAACAGGGTTTCTTTTGTACAATATAGCTTCCCTCATGTCAACCGTGTTTGAGTTAGTATCAATATTATCATTATTAATTCAGCCTCCACCCCAGGTTTTAAAATATGTGTGTGTGTATGTGTACACATATTCATACAACAGGAATACATAAATACACATATATTCCGTTTCTCTTCCCATTTGCTTCTCCAAGGAGCAGTCAGTCTCAGATGACACATATTTTGAGGGAAATTCTTCTACTTCCTAGAAGAGGTAGAGAAGAATTAGAGTCTCTAGGCATTTCTATCAAAGAGCTGTGCCTGTCTTGTAATCCCTTGCAGTTTATTTTTATAACGGATGTACATTGGAACTTAAGTCTGAGAATTAGGCATTGTCATAAGTTCTATGAATTGGCCAGCAGGTTGCAGGGCCCCCTTTTCCTTGTTAGGGACTCCCCTGATCACTAACAATCAACTCCTCACATGAGTTTTCACCTCTATAGTTCAGGGGACCTAAGATATCCTCTATGTCTCTCTGTTGCCCTTTAAAAGAAGAATTTGATTTTATGAAAAGGCTTATTTTCTTTCTTTCTCTCTTCCTTCCTATCTTCCTTCTTTTCTAAGGAAAAATGGCACAAAAATCTCCAAAATTTTAAAGTCTTATACTGGAGAACCTGAATATAAATAAGGAAATATATGCTGACCTAATTTCGTTCATAAAACAGGGAAATTTGTCTTCAAATCATCAGCTTTAGGAATGATTTTTTTTGTTGTTGTTCAAAAGCTACAAATTAAAAACAAATTTAAACTCTTGCAGAGTAAATATGTTCACCAGTTGAATTCTTTATGATTCATAAATATTCAAATAAGATCGAATGTGATATATCAGAGTTGAACAATTCACTCCCTAATCAGATATCCTGTGCTTTGCTTGATTCTCATTAGAAGATGAAAGCATCTATGTTTGCATTTGGCCAATTACAGAAGTCTATTTGGGCGAAAACATGAATACTAAGCCATTTCCGCAGACAATCGCATTATATGGTTGAAACCGTGGTGGTTAGTTTCCTCTATCATCAATTTCACTTCCACTGAAGCCTCTTTCTTTTCTACTACTCTCTACAAAGTGAGAAAGAAGAATGTACACCATTTCATCTGCATAAAAATTCAGAATCACAGAGTAAGGAATCTTTTCCTTTTTAAGGTTCAGAGTGATCAACTCTCTTTGGCAATTACACAGGTTACTACAGTGGGAAATGCAAAAATCTAGGGACGCACTGAAGCTTAATTACTCTCCGTATTTACTCTGATCCCTTCTTAGCAGCCTACACCTCTGCCTTAATTCATAGCTAATAGAGGTCAGAGTCAGGGTTAATAGCCTGCAGCTCAACATTCATTAAGTCATTCACTGATCATTAAAACATCCTGAAAGAGCTTTGTGTTGAAGTTTTAATAGCAGCAATATATGGAGACTTGCTGTTCTCAAATACTAATAATGTTCTTTTATGACAGTAAGGAAGTGTGGGCATCCAATGGCTGACATTAATCTTGATTATCAGTTCTGCTCACTTATTGTGAATTCAAAAACAAATTTTTAAGAAAACTTCCAGAAAGATGAGATTCGTGCACCAGAACTTTCTGACCCAGGACTAGTGTCGCAGTGTTGGGGATCAGTAAGTTCTCTCGGTGCTGAAAGAGCCAGGTATGGGAAACCGCCCTGGAGCTGGCCTGGAAAATTATTCTAATCCTCATACTCTCTTCCAGTCCATCCAGCAGACATTAATTGAGCAACTATGATGGAAAGGCCCTGGACTGGGGACACAGCAGTGAACAAGATAGAAATGATCTTGTGGGATCTATATTCCAGCCACCTGGAAAAACTCCCTGGCCCATTAGACTGAAGAATCTGGACAATGGTAAAAGGAATTACGTGGGTCTACACGCATCATCAAGGATGGGTTTCAAACACATTACAAACATTTGGCATGTATAGCTACTTGTGTAACTTCAAAACTATAAAACAATACTATGGATTGTCTCAATACATACATAGTTTGTAGATATATATACATATATTTGTGTGTGTGTGTGTGTGTGTGTGTGAGGAAGATTAGCCCTGAGCTAACATCCGTTGCAATCCTCCTCTTTTTGCTGAGGAAGATTGGCCCTGGGCTAACATCTGTGCCCATCTTCCTCTACTTTATATGGGATGCTGCCACAGCATGGCTTGACAAGCAGTGTGTAAGTCTGTGCGTGGGATCAAACCTGCGAACCCTCAGGCCGCGAAGTAGAGCATGCGAACTTAATCACTACGCCACTGGGATGGCCCCTGTAGATACATTGTTAAAGGACTGGGAGATGCATACTTAACAGTGGTTATCTCCAAGTTGGGGTGGGGGTTAAGGGAGATGTAGGAGTCAGGAATAGGAATCAGGATGGTTGTTCCAAGCTGCTTATTACAATGTCCTGGGAAATAACCAACACATCTGTTGTGTTTCTGCCCAAAATAAGTTAACTGAATCTACTCGCAAAGAAACATCAGAAAAACCCAAATTAAGTGACATTCTGCAAAATAACTGGCCTATACTCTTCAAAATATTAATGTCATGAAAAATAAAAGGGAGCTGAGGAATTGACTAAAGAGACATGACAGCTAGATGCAATGCATAATCCTGAATTGGATTCTGAACCAGAAACAAAAATAGCTATAAATGACATTATTGGGACAACTGGAAAACTTTGAAGGGACTGTGACTTAAATCATAGTATCACGTCAATGTTAAAGTTTCTGATTCTGATCATTGGAATGTCCTTGTTTGTAGCAAATACATGTGAAGTATTTTGGAGTAAACTAAATACTAGAAATTACCATCCAATGGTTCAAAAACTAACTGCAGAGTGAGAAAACTAGAAAGAAAGAGAGAGAGAGAGAGGAGAGAAGGGAGGGAGGGAGGGAAGAAGGGAAGGAGGGAGAAAAGGAGGAAAGAAGGGAGGGAGGCAGGAAAGAAGGATGAAGAAAGGGAGGAAAGGAAAGGAAAGAAAAAATAGAATAATAAAGCAAATGAGGCAAAAATGTTAGCAGTTAACTTATCTGGATATAACATACAGAGGAGTTCTTTGTATATTCTTTCAACTTTCATTTAAGTTTGAAATTTTATCCAAAAAATTTACCAAGACATGGTAATATATTCATGTAATTATCAGCATAATTGTGTTTGGTATCTACATAGAAAAAAAGACTGGAAGCAAATATACCAAAATGTTGACAGGGTTAATTCTGGTGGTGGGAGTATGGGTGATTGGGGTTTTAAATATTTTATTTGTAATTTTTTATGTTTTTCAAATTTCTGAGAAGAAAAAGAAAAACCTGGAGGACTTATAGGAGAGCCAGTTAGGTCCAGGGCTAGGAGAGATTCAACGGGGACTTTGGAGAGTCAGAGTGAAGCTGGGACATCCTAAGACTCATCTGTTCTATCAATATACTGACACCTCAGGGCCACCGTAGACCCACTCTACCTGTCCAGGGCCTCAAAAATGGTCTTCAAGACCCAGATGTAGAGGTTTGGTTGTGATCCCGTTCAGAGTGTCCCTTCTGTCTAAGGGTCAACTCCCCTGCCCAGCTGTCTGCCTCAGAAGATGGATGGGGAGCGCTATGTGGGCCCTGGAGGCAGGCTGGGGGCCACATGGACAGGGCATTCCAGGGTCCCAGGGCCAGATGGGGATCACAGTGGGGCATGTCCCCTTGGTGCTGCAGACTCCTCGCCCTGGGGGAGGGATGCACACAGACAAAGGTCAGTGTGGGAGGCCTCACGCAGGCGACCAGGGTCTAAGGGGGCTGTGATCCCAGGTACTGACACAGGTCCAGCTAGGGCAGATAACAGAATAATCCTGCTCCTCCTGTCGCTGAGTACCCCCAAGCTTCTAATCACGGTTCCCTGGGCCTCCACCTGTTCCACAGGATTCCTCTTTGCTTCCTTCCCCGCTATCTCTTCCCTTTGTTTTTCCGATACTCAACTCCCTCCTTGTATTTTAATGTTTGTTTCCTTTCGTCTTCACTTTTCTCCCTCAGTCCCGCCTCTGCTTCGAGGTCCAGCAGCTCCTCTGGCCCTGTCTGGCAGTAGGGTGATATGCAAAATAAGAGTTTCCAATCCTTATTAGTGCCTCGCAGTCGAACTTATGTTATTCCACTTACTGTCTGAGGGAATCTTCATACAGCAAAGGCCTCCAAACCACAGCCTATTCATCTGTTTATTGATCCATTCTTCCTACATGCCTTTATTAAGTGCCTACAAAATGCTAGCTTTGTGACGCTTAGCAATAAAAGCGTACGGTCTCTGCTCTTTGCTTTCTAGTGTAGGAGACAACAAATAAACCCACTAACCCAGGTCAGAACGATTAGTGCTTAATGCAGTGTGAGCACAGGGCCATGAGGCAACAGGCTAGAATCCTAGAAAAGATGGCCCCAAGCTGAGTATTGAAAGGTGAATAGGTGCTGTCTGAAGAGGACAGAGAACCTTCGGAAGTGACGATGACATGTGGAAAACCTAGGGGTATGAAATGGCGAGTCTTTCTGCATGGATCCAAAAGTGAATGTGGGGCAGTAGAGGAAATGAGTGTACAGAAATAAAGAAGAACCGATTCAAGGAAAGCCGTTCACACATGCTTGAGTTCAGGTTTTCCCAAAATCGAAGGGAATTGACCACCAAAGGATTTTAAAAAGACAGAATGACTTTTCCAACAGAGTGGATTGAGAGGGACCCAATTGGAGGCAGAGAGGCCCTTTAGCAGACTACTGCAGAACTCCAGGCAAAGAAGGGAGGAGGGTCTGGGTGGAGGAGGCAGATTTGGGAGACACTAAGAGGGAGCATCTATAGGACTTGGTGCCTGATTGAATAGCAAGGGGAGTGGGTCAATGAGATGAGAAGATAATGAAAAGTGTTTGGTTTCTGACTTAGGCAATATAACAGTCAGGGTTCTCCAGAGACACAAAACCAACAGCAGAGAGAGATAGAGAAAGAGAGAAAGATTGATAGATTGATTTTAAAGAATTGGCTCAAGTGATTGTGGGGTCTGGCAGGTCTGAAATTCATAGGGCAGGCTGGCAGGATGGAAATTCAGGTAAGAGTTGATGTTGCAGTCTTGAGTTGGAAACTCATTGAGTAGGCCCAAGGCTGGAAACTCACACAGGATTTCTGTGTTACAGTCTTGAGGCAGAATTTCTTCTTCTCCAAAAAATGTCAGTTTTTACTCTTGAGTCCCTTGACTGATTAGATGAGGCCCACTCACATTATGGAGGGTAATCTGCTTTACTTAAAGCCAAAAGATTTTAAATGTTAATCACATCTACAAAATACCTTCACAGCAGCATCTTGACTAGTGTTTGGCCAAACACCTGGGCACAATAGCATAGCCAAACTGACACAAAATTAACCGTCACGGGCAACTAGGGTGATGGTGGCACTGATCATTAAGTTCAAGAACACAGGAAGGAAAATTTCTGAGCAGGAAAATGAGTTGTTTCAGACATGTTGAGTTGGAAACGCCTATGGAACCACCAGACAGGCTGCTGAGGAAGCAATTCAGTATACAGATCTGAAACAGATCACAAAGGTGTGATTGGATTGTGCCAATAAGAAGGGAAAGTTTTTCAAATGAAGATGAGTTGGCAATTTCAAATACCAGAGAGAAACACAAAGACTCCATCAAA
The DNA here is from genome assembly GCF_020826845.1 of Diceros bicornis minor. Taxonomy (NCBI): domain Eukaryota; kingdom Metazoa; phylum Chordata; class Mammalia; order Perissodactyla; family Rhinocerotidae; genus Diceros; species Diceros bicornis. The sequence goes on along the minus strand of NC_080759.1, from coordinate 48,552,325 downwards.
TTTGCCAATCTAGCAAATGTCTCACTAAGACTAGTGAGAACGTTGAAATAGAAGCTGACTGCTGGAAATAGGAGAAAGTGGAAATGGTTGAGTGTAGACTATTCTTTAAGAAATCCTCCCTGACAGCCCACTTATTTCCAGGAATATTAGATGCAGCAAAATAACATTCAAACAACAATAATTTAGACATCTCTTTGGAGAGTCATTAATTATCGTCCAAACTCATTCAGAGGAAGAGGCAGAACCAGGCAGGGGAGATTGTACTCTGCTGCTACCTCATCCTGTGTGCCTTCGGGCAAGCCACTTAACCACTCTGATCCTTAGTGTCCTTTTCTATAAAACTGAAATAATTATACTTGGCTTACAGAAACAGTGTGAGGATGAAATTATATTTATGTATGTAAAAGTAACAGTAAATTGAAAACAGGGATGTAATTATTAGTAGTTATTATAAGTTGTTATTCCTGTTAAGTACTTACTCAACAATGAAAGGATCTTAACTTCTAAGAATTTGGTCAACCTTTATTGAAAGCCTATTTTATATTCATTTATAAAAAATCATTTAGATTTATTTCCTGATTTTGTAGATCATGGATACAGATCTTGGGAAATTGAACCTCAGAAACCATGTTAAACATTGAACTATTATTTGAATTTTTGATGCATTAAAAACCATGTGGTTAGCCTTCTCTCTTTTCATGTTTATCAACTCAGAGTTATGGTAGAAAAATTTCAACAAGAAGCCATATTGGTATTCTTAGCTAATTAGGGTCAGCAGTCTTTTCAATAATTTGAACTTTTGTTATCTAGGCAAAAATGCAGCTAAGTTTTCACCAAACAAAGTTAAAGATAATCCATTTTCTTAATAACTATCATCAATTATTTTCTTTCCACCGAAGCAAGTTGCTGTGAATTCACTAAAAAGGAAAAAAAGAAAGTTGTTAAAAATAGATTAGTGGCTGACAGCATGGTTTCTTTCCCTCTGAAGACAAACCACTGATGAGCCAGAGGGGTAGGCCAGAGAAATGGCGTGCTGGGCCCTTGATGTGTCCATATTTACAATGGGATGATATCTGTACTCTGATTCCTGATGTGAACAATGTACATTTATAGCACTTAACAAAGATCTAAGCTCCTTCAGTGGTGTTGGACCAGTCCCACTATGGGAGTGAGATTCATTCATAAAATATGGAGTGTGGTTGGGGGAGGATGAATAGGCAGAGCACAGAGAGGATTTTTAGGGCAGTGAAAATATTCCATATGATACTACAAGGATGGATACGTGTCATTATACTTTTGTCCAAATCCATAGAATGTAAAATACCAAGAGTGAGCCCTAATATAAACTATGGACTTTGGGTGATTATGTGTCAATGTAGGTTCATCAGTTGTAACAACTATACTATTCTGGTGGGAGATGTTGATAATGGGACAAGCTATGCATGAGTGGGGGCAAAGGATATATGGGAAATCTCTGTACCTTCCTCTTAATTTTACTGTGAACCTAAAATTGCTGTTAAAAAAATAGTCTTTAAAAAAAAAATCCATTTCCTAGGGGCTGGCCCTGTGATCTAGTGGTTAAGTTCACACACTCTGCTTCAGCGGCATGGGGTTCACAGGTTCGGATCCTGGGCATGGACCTACACATCAGTCAGCAAGCCATGCTGTGGTGGCCTCCCACATACGAAATAGAGGAAAATGGGCACAGATGTTAGCGCAGGAACAATCTTCCTCAAGAGAGGAGAAGAGAATTGGCAACATATAATGGCTCAGGGCCAATCTTCCTCTCCAAAAATATATTTATTTCATAAATATATATATATATTGAGCACTTACTATGTATATATTACTATATACTAAGTATGTATTACTATTGTAGAGAGAGAAAGAGAGAGAGAGAGCGCTCGCACACTCACTACGTGCAGGCATTGTCATTGGTGCTGGGGAATCCAGCAATGAACCAAACAAAGGGGCTAAACAAAGTCCCAGCTCCCATGGAGCTCCTACGGAACAAACATCTATTCAGCACCTGTGTGATGCTTCATTTTCTGCTAGACTCCAGGATCCCATGATGAGCAAGGTCGTTGAGGTCCCTAACCTCACAGAGCTAGCAGTCCAGCTGGGGAAAGAAATGAACTAGCAGGAACAATCTGCAGCCATAAGGAGGTAGGAAAGGGGATTCTAAAGCTTGAATGAAAGGCATGTGATGGGAGCACCTAGCCTTACCAAAGAAAGTTCCAGAAACAGGAAGTGATGTTTGAGCTAAGACCTAAAAGATCAAAATATGAGTACAATTCAGTCAAGGAACATGAAAAAGAAGTGAGAACACTATGTGGAAAGTTCCACAGACAAGAGAGGGCATCAAACAGTTAAGAAAGTGAGAAACACTTGTGAAGGTAGAGCTTAGGAGGTGCACCGATGTGTGGAGAGCAGAGAGAGAACTAAGCCTGGAGGGCAGTTCCTTGTGGGAAAGGTCTCTAAATTGAGAGAAGTCAGGGCCACTCAATTTGGTTTTCCTTAGGCTCCCAGGATACTAAAAAATAAAGAAATGTCAGAAGGGGATTATAAAAATTAGGTATTTTAAATGTTTGCCCTTAAATTAATGCTTCAACACAAACATATAAACTTCGATGACTGCATAAGTAATCTCATTTGGAGGGAAAGCAAGAAGTGTAAATTTGTGGTCTTCCATTAGTGTGAGACCACCTCCCCCAAAATGCTGGTACACTCACATACATACACACAAACCTATACACACAATCCCCAGTGCCCATGCAACACACACTTAAGAAGTCTTCCTTGTAAAGAACGATAAGGATTGGGGATTTTATTGTAAGAGTGATGGGAATCTTTGGAAAGAATTGAAGCAGGGAAGTGAAATAATCTCATCTGCATGTTATAAATTATGGGAAATGGATTAAAGGGAGGCAGGATTGGAGACAGTAGGCAGGTGGGACTACGGCCACAATCTACTGGAGAAATGGGGGTGGTCTGGACCAGCTCAGTGGCGCTGGCACGAGGTTGGGATTAGAGAAATATTTGGATGCTAGAATCAGCAGACACTTGATGGCTGACTGAATAAAAGAAGTGAGAGAGACAGAGAAACTTGTTTGCTAATCAAAAGAGTCAAGTTGCTTTCGGCTTATGTTATAGATTGAATGTTTATGTTCCCCCAAAATCCATATGTTGAAGCCCCAACTCCCAATGCGGTGGTATTTGCAGGTGGAGCCTTAGGGTGGTAATTAGGTTTAGATGAGGTCATTCGGATAGGGCCTCCATGATGGGATTAGCATCCTTATAAGCAGAGAAAAAGACCAGAGTGCTTACTTTCTCCACCATGTGAAGACATAGCAAGAAAACAGCAGTCTGCAAGCCAGGAAGAGATCCTCATGAGGAACTGAATCTGCAGGTCCAACCTTGATCTTGGTCTCTCAGCCTCTAAAATTGTGAGAAATAGTCTGTTGTTCAAGCCACACACTCTATGGCATTTTGTTACATCAGCCCAAGCAAACTAAGACAATTCATAAATATAACATCTATTTCCATAGCATCTTCACTTCCTTGAATGGTTTTATATCCGTATAACCTCCACTTGTTTTAAATTATTAATAATTACAATGTAATAAAGTGCTTAATTTTCAAAATAGTTTGCAGGAATTTGTTGACTGTGAAGAATTTGCCTTTTTTCTTTTTTTAAATAATGCCTTCATGGATCTCCTTCCTCCCTCTAATATTTCTATGAAGTTCCCACTTTGAGTAGTGTACTGACATTGTAATCTAATTCTAAAATGTTATTCCCTCCCACATGTGAATAAACATAAACTCAGATGTGGATCAAGCATGTCCTTACCATTAAAAAGAAGTTATTGAAAGCACTTGTACTGACGAACCACGTATTCATAAATACCATTCAAAAATAAATATAGAAACACTGAATTTTATTTCAAGATTCACTGATGTGTCTATCTTTATTAAATTTGAAAAATAAATATCTGTGAAAGATAACAGCAAACCATTTTGCAGTATATGCCTCTAGAGAAAGCCACATTCTTCCATGGAGATGTGTCAAGGCTACAGCTATATTGAAAGGTTAAATTTCAGGCCTTAGACCAGGTTTGATTCATGCTGCTTTATAATTGCATGCCCGTGGCTACCCTCGTTGGTTAGCACACCGTACTAATGAGGCCAGTGGCAAAAGTTCAAATCCCCAGGCAGGCCATTTGTTTTCCTCTGCTTGTGGTGATGGCTGTAATACCTGTCCCAAGTCAGGCATCAGAAATGTGTGTCAGTCACCACAACGTCAAGAGAAAGTGCAAATGGCTTCATGAAAATCTGTCTTTCTGTTAGGAAAAAAACATCTCAAAGCACATGTGAAACTAATGGAGGGATAGCGCTGTCACCTTCAAATACGAAGAGCAGAATGTTCCTCACATTACTACAACAAACAGAATTCCTGCCAGAAGCAAGTCATAAATGTCACCAAGAATGATGATCTTAAATTAGATCCCACATGAATAATTTCTTCATTTTTCATCTTTGACCAAACAGCACTAAATTTGCCATTAAGTAAAAACTATGTGACGTGCACATTTACCTGCTTCCTTCCTGTCTCCCCAAATTGTTATGAGAATGAATCAGATCGTATCTTGGAGGCATTTTAAAATAATAAAATATTAATCCAAATTGTCCCCTTCTGAATCAGCGGGGGAGTAGATATATTGAGTTTTCACAGTATGAAAGCAATGAGCGTTGTGCAATTCAGCCTCGAACAACAGTCAATTCAGAAAAGGAACACAGAATCTCAAGCCTGCTATTTAAGTGGAACAGTTGAGTGAGTTAATGATCAACTGGTAGCATGATGTGGACAAAGCCATAGATAGTTCTGACATAACAATTTTTAGATGTTCAGTTTAGCAATATTCACTGTTGAATAGAACTCAGAAGATGGTTGGCCCACCTTAAAAACTATCTGGGAAGTTCAGTGGCTTTTTTAACAAGTGGTCTCCCTGGAAACCATGACATGGGGGCTCTCCTTGGTATGAAGGCCTGCAAGAGATGTCTGGCTAGCTGGCTAACTGGATATACAGGTAGGCCCTTAAAAAAAGGGAAAAAGAAACAGAGAGATGGTAAATTGTATAGGTCCAGGGTCTGGCCTTCGGATTTATAGTCACCTCAATCCAGAAACCAAAATTCTGGAAGTCACTCTTGCATTGTCTCATGTATATATAATCATTCACTTAAATTGTTCTTCTCATTCATGTCTAATCATTCTACTCCCTCATTGTTGCTCAAATCCATCCGTTTCACTTCATTGCCTCTGCCCCCATCTGGTTCTGATCACTACCATCCCTTGCCTGGATTATGTCAATCATCTGATAACTCCTTTAGTCTAGCTTTGTTTTCTTCCATTCTTTTTTCAATATTGCTGTAAGAGTGATCCTTAGAACAAATGCAATATGCCTTACAACCCTCCACAGCTCCCTCAAATATAGTACAGTCTCCTTAAAATGGTATGCAAAGCCCTCAACAATGGAACCTCATTTCATACACTCCCCAACACACATTCTCTGCTTATTCATACCAAGCTTATTCCAGTTTTTCAAATGTGCCATTCTTTCTCTCAATTCCAAAACTCATGCATGTTTTTCCCTCTGATGAATCATTCTCTCTCCCAAACCCCCAGTTCCCTCAAATCCCACTCACTCTTTAGATATCAGCTTAAATGTCTCTCTCCACCTTTCTCCAGGAGCCTTCCTTGACCCCAGGACTTGGTTCCAACCTCTTGTTTTCTGCTCACTTAATACCCTATGCCTCCTGTTACCCTTGTAATGGATATTTCTCATATTAATTGTAGCAATCAATTTAAATTTTGCCTTTCCTGCTAAGCTCCAAGCTCAGGGAGGAAAGGACAGAGTCTAGCTTATCCACCTGTGTCCGTAATGAGAACAAAAACTCCATGAGTGTAGGAATTTCTTTTATTTCCACTATATCCCCATCATCTAGGGCAGTTCTGATAATAGCAGACACTAAATTAAATTCTTGTTGAATAAACAAATGAACAGCAGGCACTCGATGAATGTTTGTTAAAAAAGAATCCATGGCTCTTCTGAAGGCAGGTACGTGAGGGTTACTAGAGATATTCAATAAGAACATGATTGCTTTTCAACCTTGTTCCTAACACAGACATAGATGAATCTTGTCAACTTGCTGTTTTGTTGTTTAACTTGAGGGGTGACTCAGGGGTCACAAGGATTTGTGAGCTTCTTTTGCAGAAAAAAGAGAATGTCTTTGGGGAGGTTGCAATCACTGGATGGTTGCAATCACCCCAGCAGCTGTTGATGCCCAGAAGTCAGATTGCCCAGGGGCTTACTGGGAGCGACTCTTTTGTTTCCCTGAAGCTCCTCCTGCCAAGTCCCAACTTAGCTCTATAAAACCCCCTGCTTTCTGCTCTTGTTAAGGCAGATTTGAGTGGACCTATGCTCCCACCTTCTTGTTTCAGCCAATTTGAATGACCCTTTCTCCATCTCCAAGCACCAATATCTCAGTGTTTGGCTTATTGAGCATCAGGCATGTGAACTTGAGATTAAGAGGTTCAGTATCGTTTCCACCACGTGAGGACACAGCAAGTAGGCGCTGGCTATGAACCAGGAAGAGGGCCTTCACCAGAATGGGACGATGCTGGTACCTTGATAGTGGACTTGCTAGCCTCTAGAAGTGTAAGCAATAAATTCCTGTCATTTTCAAGATTTAAAAAAAGGAATCCATGAAGGAAACTCAAGTCCACACAAAGCTTTAAAAAAAAAGACCTCAAAACAATCAAACTCATAAGAAACATTCAAAAACCAGAATGGTGATGATTTACTTATTATTTTGCACCAGGAGAATGATCTACCTCTGTTCTTTGCTCAGGGCACTGCCTCCTAGTAGGCAAGCCTGCTCAGAGATCAACAGGTTATCCTATAACCATAGAATTAATTTAAAAAGGGTTAGAGGTCTTAAAGGACCCCTCCACCAAGCCAGGGACATGAGATGCATTGTACTCCTCCTTTCTACATATTTCTAACTGATGTAGGCCACGGCAGTGGAGTGGCAGGAGCTTGATCTGATCCAGATTTATCCAAAGAGGTAAACACTGTTGTTTAACGTTGTTCAATACTACTGCTCCGTGCTTAAGCCTTTGGGGAAGGATATTTGTTTGCAGTCAATGTGTGAGTGACAGCTTCCTCTTCCGCAAAGCAAGAAGTTAAGCTTTCTAAAGTTTCTTTCAGGCTTAGCATCCTTTCAAAAGTCATAGAAAATAAAAGTCTAATAAAATCATGAGTTTTGCCATTAAAGAATCCATTCATACATTTCTGTGCATATTCAGAACTAAAGTCCTAGAACTAGGAGTCTCATGATAAAACTTCTTTCTGTGCTTTCCTGATCATACTCTGGGAAGGTCAGTGAGGATATCTTAATTGGCCTAATTAGAAGTCAGAAGATCAATCTCAAGAGATTAAATACATAATTCTTACTTTTAGATTTGGACGTAGATTCTAACAGAGAGTTTTTCTAGAAAATTTTTTAATTTGAATTTTGGCACATATTAATTGTTCCATCAGTATTATTATAAAATAATAACTGATGGAATATAAAATAAAAAACTGATGGAATAAAATAAGTATTTTATAATGGGTCTCTTTGAGTTTCACTGCTGCATATTAGTTTCTCAGACTGTTATCTGCGCACTGCTTATGTTAAAGTAACCAGATTAGGCCAGAGATGGAGTTGCTTTCCCCTACATGTTTATAATGACAGACTTTTCCTTCTCTCTGAAAATCCAAAGCTGAAATATGACCTGTTATACAAAAAAAGCTGGCCTCACTAGCTACAACAAAGTGAATAGCATTTGTTCTACTTTTCATCATAATCAGCTATCTAGAATAATAAAGGAAAATGCTCCCCATTACTATATGGGGAGATATATTTGGTAATAAATAGAGTTCTCTAGAATACCAGACTCCTATAATACATCTTTGGTCTTTCTTCCATCTGCCTCTGCCCTGTCAACGTGAATGAGATCTGGGAATGAAGCCAGACAAAGGAAACCCACCTGGAGTACTAAAGAAGAAGAAATTAGCTTAAATTAAAGGTAAAGAGATTTCAGTTGGGCATAAGGGGAAACTCTTGATATTTGCTTTGAGAAAATATTGAAATAGGACAATCAGAAATCACAGTTTCTATCCTTGGGGAATTTTCTATAAAGGCTAAAAAAATGTTTTCTGCCTGGGGTCTTTCATTTGTTCGTTCATTCGTTCCTTTGGTAGAAATGATGGATTACCTAATGACTGATTACCTAAACATGTACAAAGCATAGTTCCCTGAGCCAATATGGAATCAGGACCATGTGGTTTCTTCAGATTTGTGACATTTCTCAAATATTATGAAATGTTCATGAATATGCACATGGAGAGAATGGCTAAGAGAAGATCATCTAGAGAAACATTTTTATGCAAAGAGAGATAATCCTGTTGCTAACTATCAGATACAGCTTTTCATGACAAAGAACATATTTGGGAAATGAGTGTAGGTTATCCTGTGTAATTTACTTCAGAGGGGAAAATGACTTCAGGGATAGCAAACTCCGCAAAAGTTATCCAGGAACCGGATGACCATCTGTCAGATAAGTACTGGAAGAAAGTCCCATATTTTGTTTGAAGAGAATACATCTAAAGGGTGTCTTCTATAAAAACAAAACACTTGGCCAAATTGTTGAGCAGCAATGTTAATTGGAGACACCCTAAAAGATAGAAAATGAGTCAGGTCCATTTTTATGCACACACACACACATACAAACACGCACACACATGCACGATCAGGAAAGTATTAAGCTCAATTCCAAAGTATGATTTTGATTTAAATTTTTAAAATTATGGAAATTCATGCCAAATTCATGTTCAGTATCTTAAAGAAGAGATACTGGGGTGCGACCAGGGTGGTATTCAATAACCGATATGGCACATGCACCAGCTAATCAGACAGTGTTGGAGCAAGACCCCAGTAGGCCCTGGCTGTGCCAGGGGTTGACCCTTATTTGTTGGATCTGGGGGCACCCAGGGGTACCTGAGAGAGAAGTCTAGGAAACCAGGGGCAGGACAACTTAGAGGGAGCCTTTGGAACAGTGGCTATTTATCAACTCGTTCAGAAATTTTCCTACTTTAACAAGAAGTACCTCCATACTAGGAGCCTACGGATTGCTATCAGTCCTGGGAATAACCATTAGTATGAATCTAGATACTGCCAATCTCACCGCACCAACCCTCCTTCCTGACAGCAAGCTCGAATGGAAGGAAAAGAGAGAAGCAATCCATCTTGATTTATCTAGGCTCTTCCTTCTCGTCTGTGTGACACAGCCATTAATAAATAGGAAACAACAGGCTGGGTTTCACACCACAATAGAGAAGATGTGGCTCGAGGGTCATATACAAAGAGGATTTCAATGACTCCACGTCAGGCAGAAGAAACTGGGAAGCAATGCCCCATAGGATTTTGTTTTGAGACCAGTGATGTTCACCCACTTACCGGTTTTATTACCACTCACTTACAATAATTGGCAGCTTGATGGAGGCTAGAAAAATAAAGAGTTCTAATTAGAAGTTAAAGAAAGTATGAATTAGGAGTAGAGAAGAAATGCCAAGGTTTTGAAAGACCAGCACAATTTCAAGTATCAGTCACCACGTAGAAAAGGCAAGAAAGAAAGAAAGAAATTCCATACAATAGAGTCACTAGGTTAGAGAGGAACAAAACTACGCCAGTACAAGATGATGCTGACAATTTACGTGTAACTAATATATTAGTGCCTGCTATACGTATCCCTCCAGCTACACCTATTCATTCATCTACTCAAAATATATCGAACCCCTATTATTCTACTCTTTAAATAAACTTGTTAAAGTGTTCTGTAGGTAAAAAGCACCCTATCAATACCTGCTTTATTATTACAATCAGTTGGTTCTCCTTGAAGGCAGAAATCATGTCATAGCCTTTTATAAAACTAATTTTAATTACACAAGTAGCAATAAATTTATTCCTCTTTCAAAAAGGAAAAAACTAAACATTAAAGAAAAGTAGAGTGACCATATAATTTATTATCCAAACTAGGACACTCTTGAGGGTGAATAGAAGTGCATTTAATAGTTATCCCAGGACATCAGGTATAAAACGAGACCCACTAGACAAATTGGGACATTGGGCACCATACAGATAAGAACCCTGCAGCCCCTTGAGAACACCCTGCCTCCTCCCAAAGGCTAAGAGTTTGACCTTCCCCAAGGGTAACTACTCTTATTATTTGAGAAAAGTGACAACTTGAAGACATTTAAAGTTTATAGAATGTTTATAGAAAGTCAGAGACCTTTTTGTAGAGTCAAGAAAGGTCAAGTTAAACAAGGAAAACAGAAGTAAAAATCTCTCCCAGAACATGACACATCTTCAGTTCACAGTCTACCTAGGGGATCATTCCTCTGATGCCCACTCCCACGCTTCTCGCTTTGAAGCACTTCCTCAAATACATACATTTTACCTCTACTTAACAATGTCTAACTCTCATCAGCTGGCCTTAAGAGATACTGATAGAAACTTACTATGGGCAGTCTCTCAGAAAAACTCTCTGATCAGTTCTTTTTCTGCTTTATGTGTCCTTGAAGGGCTTTTATTTCTATGTTTTTAAATAAGTCACTTAAGGTATCTCCCCACCGGTATTGTATTTCAATCTGCGATTGATTCAGAGATGCACCTAAATTGGGGGAGAAATATTTCATTCCTAACTTCTGATGTTCTAAAACAGATAATATGCATTCAACATTCCAGAAGGGAAAGTTATTGCGGAAAACTGCTCTCCAGCCTTCACTCATTGCTCCTGTGGGGAAGAGAGAGATATCAGACTGGTGAGGTCAGGAGACAGAGCTGAGCAATGCCATCTTCAGAGAGACGATACCATCTGCAGATCAGGCATTCTGTTTGGCTGAGGGAAAGGAGCTCCCCTGTGGCTGTCTGGCTGGGCCAGGGACCGCTGGAGTAAGTCTTTCAAATTCAGGGGAAGTATTACTAAGCCTATTTGGCCCACATTTAAAGCTATGTTTTCCCATCAGCTTCATCAATAACAAAGCCAACTTTCTTTTATCTCCCCATCTGTCTGTCTTCTCTGGCCTTTCTACTGGCTCCAAAATCTGGAGAGAAAGATGAATGATATTTATTGGTCCTCCAAAATCCCACATGTAGCTCTGATTGATGAGGTTTCATCACTACTCTTCTTCATCAGTGACCACGACGTTGAGTAGAGAAGAAGGGGGGTCCTGACCCATATATGCTGTTTTCCCTTGTCCTCTGTGACTAACAGCACACATTTGCATGTAGTTCCCCAGGGTCAGTTCTGGGGTCTAGGGCTATAGGATAGCGTTTCCTCTCTTAATAGCCATGAGAGGGGAAGCTTGTAATCCTGACTTTATTAGCATCACACCCTACTGCAGATCTTCATTTTTCAGAATCATAGACTATTTAGATTATCATGTAGATATGGAAACTCACCCTAGGAAAATGCACATATTCAAAAAGTTTGGCATCCAATCCTTTAGCCTGCTCAGGTGAGCACATGACCCAACGGTTTCTCTTCTAACTGGCTGGCAGAGAAGGACAGAATCCTAGACTCTTAGGTACGAAGGGACTTTAGAGCTCATCAGAGCCAACCTCTCATTTTAGACTCCAGGAAACAGACCTAGAACAACGTTGTTTAAGGTTGTGACATGCAAATCCCTTTAAGCTCTTCACGATTGCTAATGTTTCAAGCGCATGAGGCCTATTTTTCCTTGTGCAGAAACCCTGAAAGTCTTTCCATCCCAAAGCTGTATTTCCTCCATACTAACTTCCTTTACACGTGGCAAAATAAGTTACTTCTGTTTTTGAAACAATTAATCTATCCTCATGAGGATAGCTCATGTAGGTTTTTGTTTTAAAACAAAAAGAAACCAAATGTGAATAGCTTAAAAAAATATGTTGACACGGTTCCAGGGCCCAGCATATGCCCAACAAATGATCATTATCTGGCAATGGAAGAGATAAATTTCAAAAAAAAAAACCCATCCACCGTTGTTTGTCTTTATTACAACTACGTATTTTATGTAAACATATCATTATATGCAAATCAGTTACAACCTTGAAACTCTGGGCAAGTAGCCAAAGTGATTCTAAGCCAGAGTCCAGACATCACTATCGTGTAACTCCATACACCTGACAAGAGCATTAAATCGTCTTGTCATATCTCTGCCTCTCCTGGCTGGTATTTCTCTCCCACCCTTAGTCAGCAGAACTTAAATCCTTCCTAATTTTTTATTAGTTCTTCCTTCTTTCATGACCTTAAAAATTGATCCTTCCTTCCAGGGTTTCTTAACCTTGTCACTCTTAACATTTTGGGCTGGATCAATCTTTGTTGGCCAGGGAACTGTCCTGTGCATTCTAGCATATTTAGCAGCACCCCTGGCCTCAACTCACTAGATGCCAGTAGCACCTCTCCCCTCCCCAACTGTGACAACCAAAATGTCTCCAGACATCACCAAATGTCCCCTGGGAGGCAAAATCATCCTCACCCCAAGTTCAGAACCACTGCTTTAAATGAATCTGCTTGAAATCAAGAAGCCAAATCAAATTTAAATTCAAGAAAGCATCTGAGAATTGAAGGGCCCAAAGAGAACGCCTCCCTCACCACAGGAGGCTGCTTATTTTCTTCCACTGATTTCCTTGACCCAGGAGGCCTCTCCATACGAAATTCCCTGGAAATTCTTCCTTATAACCCTCTAACCTCCTCTGCTTTGCTTCAGGACCATTTCCTCTTGTGGTATACTATGTCATTCTTTCTGGTTCTAATCTGTTTTGTAATAGAAGCACTCTATGTTTGTAGGGCACACCAAATTTATTTCATTCAGACAAATAATCAATGGCTGGGTTTTCTTACCAAAAGGAGATGGGTCAACTGGGAAGACAGTGGGGAAGTGGCTTTAGAAAGTGTCTGGTCAATGTAAATATACCTTATTAGCATAGTTGTTGACCCAGTGATTCTAGAAAGTTCTTTGCAAAGTTGGGTAACTTTGAGCTAGCTCTCAAGATGCCAACCATTTATCCATAGAATCAGAATCTAGCCAAATAGAATATGGGGAAGAGGTTTTCAGTATGCCTGCCTGTGCAGTACCCTCATTCAAATTCCCTCCATCTCACTAATTTATGGCAGAGCTCCATCCAGCTCCAGAGCCAAAATGCAATAATGCAGCTCATTAAGAGCCACCAGGGAGTATTTAGGAAACATGCAAAAGGAACAGTTCCTTTATTTCCTTTCCCTAGAGTCTTCTTTCCATCCTAAAGTTTTCTCCATTTCTTCTAGTTTGAACAACTCAAAATTGGCTTGAAAAATAACTTACCGCTATAATTCATCTCTGAGCTAGTTTTTTTCCTTCTAATTTTTATGTTTCCTGAAGTGCACGTGATTCAGTTCCAATTCCGAATTCCAAATGAGCAAAATGAACTCACATTTTTTATCTCAAATTAAATAATTCATTTCTCTAATCCTAAAGCATTCAATTCAAATAATCAAGTTGACAGGAACTCATCTAGTGTATTCATTAGAAATTCACTTTTCTTTCTACCCCCTTCCTTATGAGGTTGGCTTCTACAATTTTGGTAGTTGTTTCAGAGCATGCAGAGCAGCAAAATCAATACCTCATTAAGTTATTTCAAATCGGTGAACTACAGCTGTATCAGATCTTGAGCATGAAATATGGTTTCATCAATAGAATCCCAGGCTCTGTCTACACAAAGAAGAAACAATTGGGTAATTTAGTCAATTCTATTTTTTATAAAAAGTCAAATGGGTTGTTCGGTATTGATAGGCCAAAAAATAATTTGCCTGTTATTTTTGTCATGTACACAGGCCATAGAACTGATTGAGACTGTCATGATCTTTCTACTCCATTTCTTTGAGTTCTTGTAAGACTCTAAGCAGAAGAATGCCTATGCTATTCTGAAAAGAAAAATCCCGTGTCAATTGCCCATGAACTTGCTCTTTCCTTATTGGATCTAAGTGTGAGTGACCAACAATTATTCAGTGAAAACTGAGCACTTAATGGTGAATAAAGCCCAAGGTTAGAGAAATTTTAAAAAGATTATACGACATAGTATCTCCCATACTTTAAATGGCTTATGGTCTAAGTAGGGAGCCCAGACTACCATACACGGAAAAAAAAGAAAAACCTACCAACAACCCAAGGCAAAATATAACTCATTGGTCAACAATGCGGATTAGCAGCTAATATTGGAGAAGTTCCAAACAGAAGCAAATCATCGAGATCTGGCAACATTCTCAAAAAACTTGTTAGTTAATAAAGTCTTTACGTAAATTCCAAATTGATTATATATGCTGTATCTAAAGCAGTATTCTTATCTAATAGGAAAATGTATTGACTTTGTTAGCAAATTAGTCTAATATTACAAATTAAATGTATGCGTATAAGACTGTGTGCCATCTGGAGACAGAAATGGACTCATAACTATGAAATCATCAAAGAACCAGAATAGTAAGGATCTGACTGCTTCTGCTGATGAATAGCTCCAAATAGTGAATTTTAATTTTTTAGAGTAAATAAAGCTACTTTTTACTTGCAACAACAGCAAGAGACAATCAAAGTCTAGATAGAAGATTCTGGAAGCATTTAATCTACAAAAGGCTTTTAAGACACCAGGTGATACCGCAGAGCCCTCACACAGCCTTGCTCGGGGTTGCAGGTGGGGCAAGCACTAGCCTCCTGAACTGTTTTCCCTTCACACTTCTCTATTTTCTGTTCCTTTTTCAAACCTAATATTTTTTCTTACTTTATTTTCCTTCTCTTTTAATGATTTTTTTCAATAGTCTTTTGTTAAAGCAAACATACATTCAGAAAAAGTATATAGATATTAACGTTTAACTCAATTCTCATACATAAAGTGAACACAACACGTAATTAAAACCCATATTGCATTGCCAGCAGCAGAAAAACCCTTTTGTGTCCCCTCTCAGTCACGGCCATGCCTTCTAAGAACACAGATTGATTTGCTTCTTTTTGAACTTTCTATAAATGGAATTATACAGTATGCCTGGCTTCCTTTGCTCAATATTATGTTTATGAAATTTAGCCATGTTGCTGTGTGTAGTAGTAGTTTATATATTCACATTGTTCTTTAGAACCCTGTTAAATGAATATACCACATTTATGTATCCGTCCTACTGCTGATGGATATATGGGCTATTTCCAATTTGGGGTTGTTACAAAGAGTACTGCTATAAATATTCTTGGTAAACACATGTCCACATTTCCGTTGGGTGATACCCAGGAGTGGAATGGCTGGCTCAACAGGGAGGCATAAGTCCAGTTTTACTAGATATTGTCAAAGAGTTTCCCAGAGTGGTTGTTATCAATTTACCCTTCCAACAGCAGTCTCCGGGAACCCTAGTTTCCCCATATCTTCACCACCACTTGGTTTGTCAGTCTTTCTCATTGTACTCATTCCGGTGGGTATACAGTGGTATCTTATTGTGTTTTAATTTGCATTTTTCTGAAGACCAGTGGTGTTGACCACTATTTCATATATTTATAGGGTACTTGCCTATGTTATTGAGCAAAATATCTATTCAAGTCTTCTACCTCTTTTTTTTTGTCTTTTTTCGTATTGATTTTTACAAGTTCTCTATATTTTTTGTTGGAAATATCTTCTCCAGTACTTTGACCTGCCTTTTTACTTTCTTAATGGTAAGCAATTCCAAGGTTGGTTAATTTGGTGGTTACCAGAGGGGAAGGGGGGAGGGAGGAAGGTGAAAGGGATAATTCGGTACATGTGTGTGGTGATGGGTTGTAATTAGTATTTGGGTGGTGAACATGATGTAATCTATGCAGAAATAGAAGTATAATGATGTACACCTGAAATTTTTACAATGTTATAAACCAATGTTACTGCAATAAACAAAAAATTAAAAAAATAATAATAATAATAATTTGGTAGCTTACCAATGTCAGCTTTTCTGTAGGCCTCCTGACTTTTCCTCCACAGTTTCAAGATGGCTGCCTCTCATAACAATATCTAAAAGCAGGAAGGAAAGTGGAAGAAGGCTTTTTCTTGCATGTCTTTTTTTTTTCTCTAGGGAGAAAATCTTTCTCAGAACATCTCTCATTCCTCTACAATAGACTTGTCAGGTTTCATGGGCAAGATTTGGGTCACATGCCAACCCCTAAACCAATCACTGGCAAAGAGGAATGAGGTTGCTATGACTGACTTAGAACAATCATGATTCATCTCCTGGGGAAGGAGCTAGTAAATCATTGCTGTCATGTTCCTGAACAAAATTGGTATTCTGTTAGCAAGGAAGAAGAAAGAAGGGAAAAGGCTGTTGGCTAGACAACCAAGCACATCTACATACTCACCAAGTGAACTTCAACTGAAATTAAAGGTAAAATGAGTTTAAAAGAGCCATTTACAACTATAAGTTGAATCTTAAATTTAATTTTAAGTTGAAAAACATGACAGAATGTTCAAGGTATTTACTTATAATTAAACAAGAATAACAAGGATTTTGGCCTAGAAATAAATCTATAGCCCTAGATATCTCTGACATACAAGAGTATGGATTTAAATGACCTTGGAAACGTTAATATAAACAGGTAAATACAAACACAGAGATAGTGGCAGGTCTTGGTATGATTTCATTGTAGAGATGGAAAGAACTAGCCAATTAATTGTAAATTATTAGAGTATAAATTATTTGGGAATAACAGTTGTGTTTGTATTAGTAACAACACTGTACAATTATGGACAATTTGACCATTTATACAGAAGTCTGACATATACTGTCTCATTTGAATCTCTTCACAACTCTGTCATATAGACAGGGCAAATGCTATTATCTCCATATTTATAGATGGTGACATTAAGAAAGAAGAACTAGTAAGGAGAAATTAAGAGATTAATTACCAGATTCAGAGAATTAATAAGAATTCAGATCTTATTCTCTAAGATCACAGAGTTGCTTCACACAGACCTGACTAGAACTCAGGTCTCTTGCCTCCTAGACCATTATATATCTACTACATCCATCCATTTATCAGTTCATCTATTGACATATGTAATAACTAAAGTTCATTAATGATGAGCAAATTAATGAAATGTACTCATACTAATATTCCTCAGCTAAATATTTTAATATTTAACTGATGTCTACTTTCTCTTGGGGAGGAAAGAGAGAGAAATTTTACCTATTAATTTACTTCATTGTTTACTTGATCTGACATCCTTAAAAAGGTATCATGAAGGTTAGCCGTCCAACATAGTATTTTAGGTCAGCTCAGGCTAGCAAACACTTCTTGAGGGGCACAAATGGCTATGATACATTGGATAAGTGCTGTAGCAGAGAAAGATGGACTCACACAGGCTCATAGAGGAGGATCTGTGACCACTGCCCAGAAGAGTCCGGAAGTACTTCTTGATGAGGTAACCACTGATATGAATCGTTTTTGGTGAGGAGAAGATATCCAAATGAAGAAATGAAGTCTGGACTTTCCAAACCAAGAGAAGAACTTGCACAAAGACTCAAGGGTGAGGAATAGATAGTATACTCAGAGTGCAAAGTGGGAGGCTGGAAATGGTTAAGACATGGTGATTGTGTCCTAAAGCTTAAGAAGTTTGTATGAGAAGAGGAGAGAAATATGGAGCTGGGGGTGTGGGTACAGGCTATAGGGTCAGAGGAAGTGTTTTTGTTTTGTTCAGATTAGAATAGGTTTGCCCATGTTTATAGACTGAAGAAAAAAGCCAAAGGGAAGAAAAGATTGAAGATCTAGAGAGAGATGTGAGAGAATAAGGTCAAGTATACAGGTGGAAAATGGAACCTTATCAAGAGGAAGTACACCTCATTCTGGGACTGAACTGATTAATGCAAGTATGGGATGGAGAAAATAAATTTATAGATGCAGAAGAGACTGGGAACTTGGTGAAGTACATGTCAATGGCTTCATTTTTGGAGTGCATAATAACAACATGATAACATGTATTTGGTGTCACTATGTGCAAGACATTCTGCTAAGCATTTTACCTGAGTTATCTCATTAGATCCCCTTAACAGCCCTGTGAAGTAGGTACCATTATCATTATGCCTATTTTACAGATGTGAAAACTGCTGGTTGGGTAGATTAGTTTGCCCAAGATCATGTGGCTAGTACAGAGCTACTAGCCTAATAATCAGCACAGCACTGAAACTCCATGGCAAAGAGAGCCCTGGTTCCACTGGTTCCATCTCTTAGCTTGAGAGAGAATGTGAGGGCCAATGCTTGGAGACCTTCCTCATGGTATTGGGCAGAGGTGTACATCCTCATCTGGACAAGGGATGCTAAGTGACAAATACCTTAAGAATTTTTAAAAATACATATTCCATTTGCTAAAAGTGTAACATGAAGTTAGCTTAGTTTACATAAGGCTTAAGTGGTATTTGATCTTAGTTTTCTATTTTCTCAGCTGATTATTCTTAAAATATTGTTATAGTTGAACTGGTACTTAAAAGAGGCAATTTTTACAATTTCTCTTGAAAATTAAAGTAGCTGTCTCAGAAATACATCAATAGACTCAGCATTTCGACTGAAATGTCCAGTATCTTCCCATTATCTCTTTTTGAATAAAGAGATGAGTAAACAAATCAAATGAGTCAACTTTACCCAAACCTGTTAAAAGTCTTGATATTCCAAAGTAGCATATATTGAAGACTCAAATAATACTTCTGGACCACCATTGTTGGGAAACAAGCTTTCACTTATGGTCTAGAAGAATGAATGAATTTGTGACAATCTCTCTACAGTCTTCTGTCCATTGGTCCAAGTGATCTGGAGGACTTGATGAGGAAGTTATGGAGGTAGAAATGACCTCACCTGGTTAGAGATGCATGAGATTAACAGGAAGAGTAAGTTAGTTTTGTGTGGACATTGGTGTCTCCAGCTACCTATCAAAACACTACCCATCTACTTTGGCTTCCTGCCTGACACAGGTGGATGCTCAAGAAACAGAGTCTGTGAAGGAACGGAAGAAGGCATATGTAAATACTATGAGTGCCTAAGCTCCCTGCCAATACATACAGAGTCCAAGTAAGTTATTGAATACTTGCTTTTCATCTCTCAATAAAAAAAATATCACATCATCCCTTTTATCATAGTCATCATGTACCTAGTAGCCTCCTTCAAAACACTAAAAGCTTCTGCAATCTTTGTAGCCCCCAGAGCCTTGATAATACCTGCTTCATAGTAGATGCTCAATAAACAAATAGAATTGAATTGAAAATATCAGTTGTAGAGACAGACTAAGATGATACATATTTAGAGTGTGGTAATATTATCAATATCCTTCGATCTAAAACATTTCTTACTAGATTCATATCTTTACCAGTTGTAAAATACTGATATTTTGGTTCAAACCTGAGAAATTCTTATTTTCTCATTTATTGGTGAAGATACTACTATTGCAGAAGTTTTAACCTTTGTGTGTGTGTGTGTGCCATGAATCCCTTTGACAGTCTAATGAAACCTATATTTGCAATTGAAGGAAAAGCTCAATTTCAGTTTTATATTAGTATTATTATTATTATGTTATTACGTGCCACAAGTCGACTCCAACTCCTGGTGACGCTAGTGATGAGTGATGTCCACAATGTCTTGATCTCAACAGCCCTACTCATCTACTGTAGACTCATGCTTATGGCTTTGTCTATGTTGTCAATCCATCTCATATTTGGTCTTCCTCTTTTCCTGCTGCCTTCTACTTTTCCCAGCATTATTGTCCATTTCAGTTAGAGGTTAGAAAAAATAAGAATGTAATTTTTTCCGTGTTTGCAGCTTCCCTAAATACTATGGTACATGGACACCGGGTAAAGAAGCCTCAATGTAGTCAATTTGAAGTGTGTATGTTATATCCATAATGTAGGCACTATTCTGTCTTGATTCTGATTCCATTTTTTTAACAATCTGCCAGATTTATTGCATATATTCCCCCTTGTCTTGCATATAATCCTACTCTTCCAAACATTTTGAAACTAAATGTCCTCCATAAATAACTAATTTTAAATAATTTTACATGGCCTTTTCCCCAAACTGATAACACTAGCTAGAATACCGCTGTACAGGTAAGATGTAAACAAAACTAGCGAGTTCCCTAACCTCTGTGCCTTTCTCTTCATTTTCTCCCAATCAGCCACAGTGTTGGAGCTGAGGAGTAGAAGGATGACCCAGTGTTACTCTATGTTTAGAGCAACTGCTTGGTCTTTCCCTCCTCAACAAAGGTGCTTAAGCCACACACCTGAGACGTGAAACTAAATCCTAAGTACAATTCTTTAGTCATGCATATATCAGTTCCTGAGTTTTTCTCTTCTTTCTCTTTAGCATATGCAGGTTTATTTATGAAACATTCTTTTTATCATAGAGCGAGAATTTGCTAGAAGACCTGAGACCTATTTGGAAATTTTTGGCTCTGTTTGCCTAGATGAATAATCACTCTTTGGTAAATGGAAAAGAAGAGCTGAAAGATCATTGAACATTATTTAAGTTGTCCATTAAAAACACCAAACTCTCAAATTCTTCTTCACCCAACTATTTTAATGAAATGCTCATTTGAGTAAAGAAATTATGAAATTCTTTGGTGGCTTGTTTTTGACAAAAGCTATAAGGCTCAGTGTTATATAACTTATGTAGTTGGGATAGGTGGATACTAAGCCATTTCCCTTAGGTTGTATTCTTGAATTAGTCTTTTTAGAAGTAGAGGAGCTGAAGCAAGAAACAGAGCATGTTCTGTTATTACTTTTTTTCCCCTTAAGCTAAACCTTCTTTCAGTGCTCTGTGTCTACATCCTCCAAAAACACAGCATCAGTTTTTACTGAAGACGGGGCTCAGGCCATTTTGTCAACACACATTCTTCTCTGCTGGATGTTCAATTTGTTCTGGCCTTTCTGGAAAGCATCATCACCCTGGGTTCTGCCAGCAGCCTGAATGGAGTAATGCCCCTGTAGCATGCCATCAGGTTTGCCAATGGGAGCAGCAGGCGTTGTTGAAAACAGAAGGAATACCTGGTTTTCAGATGATGAACAGCTGTCTGGAGTTTTCCGTCTTGTGCCCTTCTCCAGATCCTAGTGAGCACTGAGACACTCATTTCTTCGTTAGCTGAGAGAAGCTGTTGGGAAAGAGAGGCCAGAAACATAACTGAAAGCCTATCTGACAACGAGTTTTTAAAAACTGCTTGAAAAAACACACTGGATCTGAGACAATATCAAGTGAGAATCTGCATTATAATCTCTGTGGCTTCCACAGGAAGATCCAGTGTCCTGTTCGGAAATTGGTCTTGAATGGCTTACAAACCAGGCCTCTATGGCGATAATTTTCTTTAACAGATTTTGTCATATTTTGATTCTTTCACTGATTTTCCTTCCCATTCTCATTAACGTTCCAATTATTATCTGAGAGGAGCCATGGTGGGGCTACAGCAGCTCTGAGCTGGGCCTCAGCACAGGTGAAGGATGAGTTCTATGCACAAAAGCATTTAGCAAGTGTCTGTTGTCACAGGATTAATTCATTTTGAGAAGCTGCCTTATATGATTATCACCCATTGCCCTAAAACACCATAAAATCTCTACCAAACTTGAAAGACCCCACTGCACAGCAAAATGGAATCAAACATAAATTGTTCACTCTCTATTTACTTAGATCAAGGGTTCTTAAACTTTTTTGTGCCGTGGATCCCTTTGACATTTTCATGAAATCTATACACTCAGAATAACAGTTTTTTAAATCATAAAATAGAATAAACAATATTATAGAGGAAACCAGTAATATTGAAATATCATTATCAAATATCTAAAAATAAATTTGGAGGACTTGGGGTTTCTGGTCCAGCATGTAAGGAGCTTAAAAGTTACCACTGTGTCCTAACAACAAGTAAAAATCTGAACAAACTAAAAAATCAGCAACTGTTCTTAGATCTGTCAGAGAAGTGAGGGCACAGGGCTAACCGCTGGCCCCATAACTGGAGAGATGGACAGGAAGAAACAGAGAATCACAATTTACTGGAACAGAAATCCATGAGCAGAAACCATTTTGGGAACTGTGCTGGGGTAATAAAACCTGATCTGTAATCGAAGAATTGCTGGAGACTCAGTTTAGACAAGCTTAACAGTTAAAAGCTCCAGGAGAACACAATCTTGGTGGGGGCCCACCACACTTTCGTGAGTTTTACCTCCAGGAGTCTTACCAGGTTCTCACAGTGAATATTGGAGAGAAACCCCTTGTGCTTCTGGCAGGGGGATGTGAAAAGTAACCAGTTTGAGATACTCCAGAGCATTCTGTTCCTAACAAGGCCTGCCCTCAGGAGAAACTAGTTAACCAGAACCTAAACTACCTGAGGGAAGGGAAATACCCTACTAGAGCCAGCTCTAGCCATCCTGTCCCACTCAAGTCCTCCCTCCGAAGGAGGAAGACTGAGAAGAAAAACTGGTAAAGTTCACAGTCCAGGAACCCAGGCTTACCAAAAGACTGAGACCTAATCATAGGACTATGGAGCCACCTTACCATCACACAATTAAAGCATTTGACAAAATCCAACACCCATTTATGATAAAAATTCTCAGCAAAGTAGGAATAGAAAGGAACTTCCTCAACTTGATAAAGAACATCTACAAAAACCTACAGTTAACATCATTCTTAATGGTGAGAAACTCATAGCTTTCCTGCTAGGATCAGGAACAAGATAAGGATGCCCTCTCTCACCACTGCTTTTCAACATTGTGTTACTGAACCGGGTTCATTTTGCCCACCACATGATTAGGCCAATCACCAAGATGATGAGTTTGCAGCAGAGAAAAGTTTTAACTCACAAGGCAGCCAAGTGAGGAGATGGGGACCCAATCTCAAATTCATCTTCCCCAAAAATGAGGATTGGGCATATTTATGGGATAAAGGGTGGGGTGCTCTGAAGTGCGAGAATAGATGATTGGAAGTAAGCAGAATTGAGGTAATTGATGATCTGTGCAAACGTAGTCAAGCTTCGTGGCTCTTCATACGATGCATGTTCACATAATGGCAGCATTACCATGATCTGAGGGTGGAGTTTTCAGCTCCTGGATGTCAATAGGTCACCTATCAGTCATCTGTGCAGGCATGATTGATGAGTCAGTGGTCCTAAGCAGCCTGAACTGGACAAGAAATCAACTCTCAATTCCTGAAAAACTTAAACCTGTTACCATGTTACCTGTTATGTGTTGACCTGTAACATGTTACACTTGTTACCTGATGATCCAAGCATCAGAGATGTTATCTATAGGGTGGGCTTTAGTAACGCATCATCTGACTACTTTTGCAAACAGACAACTTAACTGAGGATAGTTAAAGCAAGTTGGCCCCAGTTTCAATTGTAGTGTTAAGTCCTAGCTAATGCAATAAGACAAGAAAAGGAAAAAAAAAAGGTATATGGATTGGGAAAGAAGATTCAAAACTGTCTTTGCTTGCAGATGACATGATTATCTATGTAGAAAATCTGAATGAATCAACAAAAAAACTCCTGGAGCTAATAGGTGATTATAGCAAGGTTGCAAGATAGAAGGTTAATATACAAAAGTCAATCACTTTTCTATATACCAGCAATGAACAAGTGGAATTTGAAATTTAAAATTACCATTTACATTAGCAACCCCCAAAATGAAATACTTAGATATATATCTAATAAAATATGTTCAAGATCCATATGAGGAAAACTACAAAGCTCTGATGAAAGATATCAAAGAAGAACTAAATAAATGGGCAGATATTCTATGTTCATGACTAGGAAGACTCAATATTGTCAAGATATCAATTCTTCCTAACTTGAACTGTAGATTCATTGCAGTTCCAATGAAAATCTTAGCAAGTTATTATGCAGATATTGACAAATTGATTCTAAAATGTACATGGAGAGGCAAAAGATCCAGAATAGCCAACTCCATATTGAAGGAGGAGAATAAGGTTGGAGAACTAACTGACACTACACTATAAAGCTACAGTAATCAAGAGAGTGTGATATTGGTGAAAGAATAGATAAATAGATCAATGAGACAGAATAGAGAGCCCATAAAATGACCCACATAAATATACTTACACAAATAGACCCAAGTCATCTTTGACAGAGGAACAAAGGCAATACAATAGAGCAAAGATAATCTTTTCAACGAGTGGTGCTGGAACAACTAGACTCCACATGCAAAAAAATGAATCTAGACACAGACCTTACATTGTGCTTCTTGGCTGAGAAACATGGCCAGGCAGGTGTGACTGTTCCCAGCAGAGATGACAGCAGTACTCAAGTACCAGCCCTACCAGTAGGAGCCCAAGAACCAGCAGAAGCATCACAACATCCCACTAACGTGGGGTGTGTGCTATGGACTTGTGTTCTCTCCAAAATTCATATGTTGAAGCCCTAACCATCAATGTGACTATATTTGGAGAAAGGGATTTTGGAAGCTCATTAGGATTAGATGAGGTCATGAGGATGGGGCCCTCATGATGGGATTAGTGGCTTTGTAGGAAGAGGAAGAGAGAGAGATCACTTTCTCTCTTTGTCATGTGAGGACACAGTGAGAAGACAGATGTCTACAAGCCAATAAGAGAGTTCTCATCAGGAGCCAAATCAGCCGGCACTTTGATCTCGAACATCCCAGCCTCCAAAACTGTGAGAAATAAATGTCTATTGTTCAAGCCACCTAGTCTATGGAATTTTGTTATAGCAGCCTGAGCTGACTAAGACAAGATGCCTTGCACAACAGAGAGAGGATGGAAGAAAAGATGAGTAAAACACATCATAGACAACCAGATATTGGCAAGACTTGCTCCTGGGTACAATTAAGTATTTCTCAGAACACTAAGAAATGCTTTGGGTGAACTCTACAGGAAACTGAGGGTCTACATAGTAACAGGAGGTGCAAGAGCCAGTAAAGCAGAAGATAATAACATCAACCATAGGTAACGCATATTTCTTGCTCAGTGCCAGGCACTGGTCTAACAACTTTAAATGTGCCAACACATTTAATCCTCACAACAACCCTTTGTGGGAGATACTATTATCATCCCCATTTAATAGACGAAGAAGCTGAGGCACAAAATGGTTAATAAATTTCCCTGAGTGTACACTGCTGTAAGTGGCAGTGCTGGGGTTTGAATCTAGACAGTCTGACTCTAGAGTCCTCTTAATCTTGATGCTCAACTGTGTCTCTGGGTCACCAAAAGTGGCATAGGTAATGAGTCCTTGCAGTCAGGTGACACCCACTTCTGGCTGCACCACAGGTTAGTTTAAAGGAGTCACAATTTCCTGAAAACTTTTCCCTGAAATACTCTGAAGAGGTGTTTCTCATTTTGGTTACCAAGATCCAAACTTCACACACATCTACAAATGACATTTAAATCATCTGAAACATCTCACTTTTCCTAATAATAGCTTCTAATAAAACAAAGATACATAATTCTACATGCTTGAACTATCTCTAGGAAAATTGATGTCCCACCTAATTTTTGTTTATTCGTTCATTCAACAAAGAGTACTGAGCACCTACTCTATGTCAGGCACTGTCAGGGATTATAGAAGCAATAACGTAGTGGTCCTGCCCTCAGGGACTTACATTCTAGTTGTGGGGGCAGAGGAGAGAGATACAGTAAAAAACGAACCAAGGAGACAAATAAAGGAAAGAGTATATACAACAAAAGATAAAGGCAGGTACAAGACAAGTTTTCATTCTTGATATTTTCCAAAGTTACATCAAAAGGATAAATAAGGGCTTGCCCCATGGCCAAGTGATTAAAGTTCCACGCGCTCCACTTCGGTGGCCTGGGTTCACAGGTTTGGATCCCAGGTGCAGACCTACACCACTCATCAAGCCATGCTGTAGAGGAAACCCACATTCAATATAGAGGAAGATTGGCACAGATGTTAGCTCAGGGCTAATCTTCCTCAAGTGAAGAAAAAGAAAGATTGGCAATGGATGCTAGCTCAGGGCTAATCTTCGTCAGGAAAAAAAAATGGGCCGGCCTGGTGGCATAGTGGTTAAGTTCACATGCTCCACTTCGGTGGCCTGGGGTTCGTATCCCAGGTGCAGACATATACACCAGTCATCAAGCCATATTGTGGCAGCATCCCATATACAAAATAGAGGAAGATTGGCACAGATGTTAGCTCAGGGCCAATCTTCCTCACCAAAAAAAGAAAAGGATAAATAACAAAATCTCGTATACGTAATCAGCCTGAGTCACAACGTTACATGGATTCAGATATTCCTCAGATCAAATCTACAAAAGCCTACATGTAAGAAAATTCTGGTAGACCACGCTACCTCATAAGGAGACGTTATCCCCAAACAAAAACAGTATAAAGTCAGAGCTCATTAAAATAATTACTGCAGGTGTGTGTATTATTTCCAAGCTTTAATTACATATGAAGTTTGTATTCATTAAAACTCCAGCCACTTCTTTTTTTAGTCACTTTGACGGTCGCTTTGATATAAAAAAATACCGTTCCAAAAGTTCAGTGGCGAATTACTCAGGGAGGGAAAAAAAATTTTAAATGCTAAAAGAATGCAGAAGTTTGAACTGAAGCTATTTCACAGTCAGAGCTCTCCAAAAGGAAGCTCACCAACACAATTTCTCCACAAATATGTTTTTATAGGAGTTTCTAATTTCAATGTCCATAAAGGCTGGAGATTTCTGTGTGATTTCAGCACCTCACTGTGTAGGCAGAATTTCTGGGAAGGGTCCCCAAGATTTCACACCCTAATTCCCAGAACCTATGAATGTGATGAGATATCACCCCTGTGGTGGTGTTATGTCATGTGGCACATTTGACCTTAAACAGGGGAGAGTCCTGGGTGGGCCTGATCTCATCACATTAGCCCTTAAAAGGAGAGAACGTGCTTCGCTGCTGGCATAGGAGGAAGGCAGGAGAAGACAACAGAAGGAGAAGTCAGAGAGATTTGAAGCATGAGAAGGACTCAACACACCCTTGCTGGCTGAAGATGGAGGGGACCACAAAAAGGATACAGAATGCCAGCAAAGAAATAGGGACCTCACTCCTACAACTGTAAGGAATTCCATTCTGCCAACAACCTGAATGAGCTTGGAGGTAGATTCTTCCCCCAGAACCTCCATTAAAAAACATAGTCCTGCTATATTGCTAACCTTGATTTTAGCCTTATGAAATCCCGGAGCAGAGAACTCAGCCAAGCCCACTCAGACTTCTGTGAATTAATAAACTGTGAATTAATAAATGGGTATTGTTTTAAGCCACCCATTTGTGGTAATTTGTTTTGCCAGCATAAAAAGACGAATACTCCCACTCATCCTATGTCATGGGAAATGTCTCTAAACAATGTCTTCAGTTTCTATTGTTAGGAATGTTTCAATTGGGTTCACCCAACTGAGCTGCTTGTCACAGTATTTAAAACACAGTGTTGTCTCTTCTTATTACATTGACCTTGTACGTCTTTCCTGCGGCAGTGTTGTTTTTTAACTTGTGCTGGAACATCAACCATTAATTAGCAACACATTGACTCAGGGTCACTTTATGTTCCGTATTATCTGATGCATTGTTAGTTGTGTTATCTCAGGACACTTGAAATTTTGTTAGCCTGGTTCCTCCATTCTGTCGGCAATTGTTGCCTATATCTCTGGTTCTCTCATTTTAACCAAAGTGTGATATTTCGAATTAGTTGAACTATCAGTGGAATTAGTTTTATTCTTCACATAACTTATTATTTTAATTGTAAAATTAGCTTTTGTTTTGATACTTGGTAGGTCGCAGTGTCAATAAGTTAAAGATGAGTGGTGACCTCACAAAGCGTTATTGGATTTTGCAATCATTGTTTCTGCAACGCATAGCTTGCTTCTCAGTCACGGCCAAATATGAGCATCAGGGTCTCTTACAAAACTTGACTCATGATTGATGATCTGGACTCGATGAAAATTGACTGTCCTTCCACACAGAGCCTCTGGAGGCTTCAAGTCTTCATTTAAGATTCTTTTGTTAAAGGCACTCCAACTGCCAGGAAGAAGGCCATTGGGTGGGACCAGAAGCAGATGCCTTTCTAGCAGAGAATGCCAGGAAGGTAGAACTAGCAAATTAAAACCAGGAGGGATAAAAACAAAGATTTGCAAGTGAAAGAAAGCATTGAACACAGAGTTTCACCACAACAGTTTGAAGGTAGTGAATGTAGCCACTGAGCCTGGAGGAAGCTGGAGAGAAAGTCTTTAAGAAGTCAAATAAAAGAATAAATTGAGGAGTCTATGGTCATATTAGAAGTCAGATACCTGCCTGCTCTGCAGTTTTTAAAAGTAGAACAGGCAAGTCTCTGACTACGAAGATAACTTTAAATAGAGTACTTAAAAAGTGAGCAGTTAAAACAATGAGATACCACTACACACCTATTAGAATGGCCAAAATCCAGAACACTGACAACACCAAATGTTGAGGAGGATGTGGAGCAACAGGAACTCATTCCTTGCTGGTGGGAATGCAAAATGATACAGCCACTTGGAAGACAGTTTGGCAGTTTCTTGCAAAACTAAACATACTCTTACCACACAGTCTAGCAATCATGCTCCTTGGTATTTACCCAAAGGAGTTGAAAACCTATGTCCACACAAAAACCTGCACGTGAATGTTTATAGCAGCTTTATTCATAATTGCCCAAACTTGGAAACCATCAAATGTCTTTCAGTAGGTGAATGGATTATTCAGTGCTAAAAAGAAATGAACTATCAAGCCACGAAAAGACATAGAGGAAACTTCAATGCATATTACTAAGTGAAAGAAGCCAGTCTGAAAAGGGAGGGAGGAAAGAATGGGTGGAACCCAGAGGATTTTTAGGGCAGTGAAACTACTCTGTACTGTACTATAATGGTGGATACATGTCATTATACGTTTATCCAAACCCATCTTTGGATATGTGCAACACCAAGAGTGAACTTTAATGTAAGCTATGGACTCCCGGTGATTATGATGTGTCAGTGAGCGTTCAACAACTCTAACAAATGCACCATTCTCGTGGGGGATGTTGATGATGGGGGAGGCTATGCACATGTGCGAGCAGGGGATACATGGGAAATCTCCATATCTTCCTCTCAATTTTGCTGTGAATCTCAAACTGCTCTAAAGAAATAAAGTCCTTAAAAAAAATGGGTAGCGTTCTTCTAGATATTTCTCTTAAAAGTCTCAATATGTCAAAATATGTGTATAAGGATGTCTGTTGCAGCTGTGATTATACATAGAAAATTTGGAAACAGCCTAAATGTTGAAGAAGAACATCTTGTTTTCTCTCTCAGCTTATTAGGCAGCTCTCAGATATGAAAGTGTAGATCTGCATGTACTGTAATGGGAAGATGCTGTGACCCATTGCCCAGTGAGAAATCGGAATAATGATGATATTTTTTTAAATGTCATGTGTCCCTACTCTGTGCTAGTTGCTGTGCCTAGCTCATCTCAACCCCAGCCTCTGGGGTGTACACGTTATTGCTATCTGATTTCGCATGAGGAAACTGAGCCTAGCAGTGGTTAAGCACTTTGTGTGAATACGTTCTTATTTAATTTAATTCTTAGGTTAAGTTACTTGCTTAAGTTTAGTACTTAGATTAAGTACTTATAGAGCCAGTAAGTAGAAAAGCTGTGGTTTGAACATAGCTTCGTCTGGTTCTAAAACTCATGCCCTAAATCACTGTATAGAAAAGCATGCAGAGCATGATCTCACTTTTTTAAGAAAAAAATTCATAAATGTATAGTCAAAGTAAACTATTTCATCTACTCTATGATGCGCTCTTCTTAAAATCAATTATGTCTTACAATTGCTGACAGTTTGGAGTAAAGAGGTTGAATTCTAGCGGAGAGAATTTGGAATTGCTTCTGCCAGTTTTTAAATTAAATTCTCTTCTGGGGCCAGCCCTGTGGCATAGCGGTTGAGTGCACGTGCTCCACTGCTGGTGGCCTGGGTTCGGATCCCGGGTGCACACCGATGCACCGCTTGTCAGGCCATGCTGTGGCGGCGTCCCATATAAAGTGAAGGAAGATGGGCACAGATGTTAGCCCAGGGCCAGTCTTCCTCAGCAAAAAAGAGGAGGATTGGCATGGATGTTAGCTCAGGGCTGATCTTCCTCACAAAAAAATAAAATTAAATTAAGTTAAATTTTAAAAAAATAATTAATTAATTAAATTCTCTTCTTTAGGAATTTGGACCACATGGGAGCTGTGATTTCAGACCACAAACCTGCATATGGGTGACAACTTGTGCTTCAAATTCTCAAAGGAGGCTTTTTCCCTTCCTCCATCCAGCACCAAGTTAGAATAAAAAAAGTTTCTTCCTGTTCCTTTCTGTATGGTGTGTGTACCTTTTGTGTCCTAGATTTATTTGGAGGGCTGGGAAGCCAGAGGACCTATTATCTTATTAAATTCCCCATCTTGGGTTTTTATCTTTCTTAGTGGAATATCTCAAAATCAATGACTTTTTAGATTATATAAAATATGGCACTTATATCAAAATGTCAACAGTGATTATCTATTATAAGTAGTTTTACCCTTTTTGCTTATTTTTTTCCAAAGTTTTCTGCAAAAAACATGAATTTGTATTTTTAAAAAGTAATATTAAAAAATTGAATCAGGGCCGGCCCTGTGGCTTAGCAGTTAAGTGCGCGCGCTCCGCTACTGTCGACCCCGGTTCGGATCCCGGGCGCGCACCAACACACCGCTTCTCCGGCCATGCTGAGGCCACGTCCCACATACAGCAACTAGAAGGATGTGCAGCTGTGACATAGAACTATCTACTGGGGCTTTGGGGGAAAAAAGGAGGAGGATTGGCAATAGACATTAGATCAGAGCCGGTCTTCCTCAGCAAAAAGAGGAGGATTGGCATGGATGTTAGCTCAGGGCTGATCTTCCTCACAAAAAATAAATAAATAAAATAAATAAATAAATAAAACTGTAAAAAAAAAAAAAAATTGAATCAGCCAGTATATTGTAATTCTGAAACAACCAACTGATGTAGCTGCATCATAGACACACCAATACATAGTGTGTCTGTCTTATATAGACATACCTACATACATACACACATACGCATACACATACACATATACACACTGATACCTAGTGTGTCTGTCTTATATAGACATACCTACATACATACACACATACGCATACACATACACATAGACTCGCCGATACCTAGTGTGTCTGTCTTATACAGACATACCTACATACATACACACATACGCATACATATACACATAGACACACCAATACCTAGTGTGTCTGTCTTATATAGACATACCTACATACATACACACATACGCATACATATACACATATACTCAGAGACAAAAGAGAAATTATATATTATGTGCATAAAATGTTATAAATCATATAAATATACTATATATAGTATATAATGATATTAGATTGTCTTCTAAATTATATAAATATATACATGTGATAAATTTTATATGACGTATACATATAACATATGCATAGATAATGTACTGTAGTATATATTGAAAGAGAGAGACATTTTTGCTATTTTTGGGTAGCATTCCATTGGATAAAATGTAGTGGGTACAAAAATGAAGAAAGAGCCTCGAGTTTGGAGAGGTGCTGGCATTTTTGGGGAAAGAAGAAGACAGCGCTGTCTGATTTCATCAGTCTTCATGATCTCCTAAATAAAGTTGAATGACCTGAGAATCTCAACAACATTCCAAAGTGGCAGAATCCCTTATCCATTGCCAATCACAAAAAAAAAAACAGATTTTTTTGGTAAACCACTATTTTTTAGTTTATTCCTTAAACACATTTAAGTAAATCCTGAATCCCAGAAGTTGTCACAATGTACTTCAGAGGAATTCTTGATGTTTGGCACATGGTGAGCAGATGAGTGCCATTAATGATGGGGCAGATCATCGTCACAGTAGTTCTTGAGGAAAACAGTAAGGAAAGGTGACACAGAAGGGTCACAAGCTTATATCTATGGGTTCAGGTTGGTAACATAACGTCTAGATGAACAAGCTGCTGTTCAGCTCCATCCAATGGTTGCATTATGGAAATTTCAGCCCATTTTTCCAAATTCTCCTAGTCTTCAAGAGAATTTTCATGTGAAATTTCATGGCTTTAGATGTTACCTCAATTTTTAAGAAGATAATTCCTGAGAGGGTAAACTAAATATGTCTTCCACCCAAATACAGCACACGATGACCTTTGGATTAGCATTTTTGAAAGAAGGGAGAAGCCAAAAATGAAAAACACTGCCTTCAAGAATCTGGCCTCTGAAGATGATGAAAACATAAATTTCAGAGTTGGTGCAGTGGCAAAGTTCTGTGGGAGCAAGAAGTTGGGTCATTTATCCATAGGGAATCAGGAAAATAATCACTGAGGTGTCATTTGAACTGATTCTTGGAAAGTAAATAGGAATTTTTCATATTGAGAACTGAGGGAAAGATACTTCAGGTAAAGCTAAAGTAAAAAGATACCCCAGGTAAAAAGAGCATATTAGTTTGCTAGGGCTGCTATAACAAAATACCACAGACTCAGTGGCTTAAACTACAGAAATTTATTCTCTCACAGTTCTGGAGGCTGGATGTCCAAGATCAAGGTGTTGACAGGGCTGGTTTCTCCTCAGGCTTCTGTCCTTGGCTAGGAGATTGCCATCTTCTTGTGTCCCCTTGTGGACTTTCCTCTGTGCGTGCATCCCTGGTGTCCTTTTCTATTTTTATAAGGAAACCTAACAGCCTCATTTTAATTTAGTTTACCTCTTTAAAGACCCTATACAGTCACATTCAGAGCTACTGGGGGTTAGATGTTCAACATATGAATTTGAGGGGGGTCACAATTCAGTCCATAACAAAGGGCACGGAGAAATGGAAGACCATGTTCTAAGGAGTTACATAAATTCAACTGGCCTGTGTAGGGGAGGAAGACTATCCTCTACCCACTCTGGGTCCTTTCTGGCTGGGCTACGAATTAAATTGACATGACACCGAATAACAGGAAAAATCAAACAAAGCTTTATAACATGTATACATGGGAGAGACCCAGGAAAACTGGGTAACTCGACAAAATGGCGGAGGTCCTCATCTTAAATACTGTCTTCAGCTAAAGACAAAGGAGGATGTTGGGGGTGGGGGGACTCAGCTATGGGAGATTACCAGAAAAGCAAAGTAAACAAGAGTAAGGTTAATATGCAGATTTAAGTCCTTGTCTTCTGCATTGATAAGGGTTTCTAGAGATAAGGTCATCCCCCCTTCTTCCTGGTACAAAAAGGGAGATACTTTTACAAATGGAGATTTCCCTTGTAAACGTAAATGTCTCTTACAAAGGATAATTTCTACTTTTACTTGGTTTTCAGAGCTTTGATAAGAATGGGCTAAGCCAGGGCACTCCCAGCCTATCCATGCCCAGAGTTATCTATGGTGATGGCCTGTCCTGGGGACAGGACTTCTATCTTAAATTCTTTTATGCAGTTAGTGGGGGAGGGGGAATCAAAGTTTCCTTTTTTTTTTTTTTGTCAGGAAGATCAGCCCTGAGCTAACATCCATGCCAATCCTCCTCTTTTTGCTGAGGAAGACCAGCCCTGAGCTAACATCTATTGCCAATCTTCCTCCCTTTTTTTTTTTTTCCCCTTTTTTTCCCCAAAGCCCCAGTAGATAGTTGTATGTCATAGTTGCACATCCTTCTAGTTGCTGTATGTGGGATGCCGCCTCAGCATGGCCAGACAAGTGGTGCGTCGGTGCGTACTCGGGATCCGAACCTGGGATACCAGTAGCAGAGCACACGCACGTAACCGCTAAGCCACAGGGCTGGCCCCTAAAGTTTCTTTCTGAGTATTCTGAGCCTTCGTTGTCTTCAGCTAGAAATAATCCGCATACCAGAGTGGCACATCTTGGGGTGGCCTGCCCTGAACCCCACCACCTGGAATCTGTGTACAAGAGGAAGAGAACGCTGGGAAGGAAACTGAATATGAAGCTCTGGAGCCTGAAGATGAAGAGAGCCATATCCTGCTGAGGCATTAGAACTTGTCCTTTAAGCAAGAAAATAACATGATGTGACTTGAGTCTTGGAAATTTTCATAAGCCATATATGCAATGGACTGGAAAGGGAGACTGGGGCAAATGGGAAGGCTAGTCAAATGAGCCAGACCAGAGATGAACTAAGGCAGTCATGAGCATGGACATGAGGGGCACATGCAGAGACACATCTGAGGACAAATAAGCACGCTTTGGTGAACGGTTGGTGGTTAGATTTGGAGGATGAGAAAAGACAGAAGCCAAAGATGTCTCACAAATTTCTTGCCTGGGATACTGCACCCTGAAGTGCTACACCAAGAGGAAAACTTCAGGAGGTAGATATATTCGCATGTTTTTATTTTGTTTCATTTGTTTAATTTATTCTTTCGGTGGATTTGGGTCAATAATGAGTACAATTTTTATTGGCAGGTATAAGATGCTTGAAGGGCATCCAGGAAAAAATGCCAAATATCTCTAGTTGTAAATATAAGTCTGGGGTGGAAGAAGTTAGGGTGATAAATATAGATTTGGGAATCACGAGTATACAGGTAGCAGCTGAAATAATGAAAGAAAATAAACCACTTGGTAAGATGAATAGAACAAGAAAAGGAGCAGACCAATGGTGGAACCCATAGTTAGTTTAAGGAGCAGGTAAAGGAAAAGAAGTTGGTGAGAGAGACTGAGAAGTAACAATCAGGGAGCTATGGAAAACCTGGAGAGTGAAGTCCTGGATGATCCATGGGGGAGAGTTTGAGCAGATGATCAATAGTGTCTAATGACATGTAGAATGAAGCCCAAACAGATCACTGAAATTGATATTTAGGAGGTCAACACAACTCTCTTAGTCCATTCAAGCTGCTATGTCAAAAAATACCATAGGCTGGGTGGCTTAAACAACAAATATGTATGTCTCATAGTTCTGGACTAGAGGCTAGAAGTCCGAGATCAGGGTGCCAGCATGGTCAGGTTCTTGATGAGGGCCTTCATCCAGGTTTACAGATGCTGTACCTTCACACGGTGGGGAGAGAGAAGAGAGAAGAGAGGGAGAGAAAGAGAAAAAGAGAGAGAGTGCTCTGTTCTCTTCTCATAAGGGCACTAATCCCATCATAGGGGCTCCACCCTAAAGAGCTCATCTAAACCTAATCACCCCCCAAAGGCCCCATCTCCGAATACCATCACATTGGGGATTGGAACGTCAACATATGGAGTTGGGAGGGACAGAAACATTCAGACCATAGCAACAAATTTGGCAAAAACAGTTTGAGGAGGATGAGGTCAGAGGATGCACTGGAACAGGCTGAGAAACGAATAGGGTGTAGAAAGTAGACAGGGAGTGGAACACTTTTTCATGAAGGCAGGCCTCAAAAGAAAGCAAAGAAGCAGGATAGAAATTTGAATGCAAGAGAGAGTAAAACAACAAATAAACACGTAGATATGGAGAACAGATTGGTAGTTACCAGAAGGGAAGGGGGGTTGGAGGAGGGTGAAAAGGGTAAAGAGGGAGACTTGTATAGCGACAGATAGAAACTAGACTTTTGGTGGTGAACACGATGTAGTCTTTACAGAAGCTGAATTACAATGATGTACACCTGAAATCTATATAATGTCATAAACCGAGGTTACCTCAATAATAATTTTTTAAAAAGATATTTTTAATGAGAAACCATTTTGTAATCTTATAGGCAGAAGAGAGGAGAGACCAGAGAGGATTTAGCACAAGGTGTGGCAGCATGGAATCTAGCACCCAAGTGGAAAGGCTGGCATTTAAGAGGACCCTGGATTTCTGTTCCTAATTCTAAGTGGAAAGGAAAGAACGTATAGCATCTTGTCAGAGAGCCCATCATCTCTTTGATAGGAGGTCATGTCATCAGCTGAGGGGTCAATGAAGGTGGAGTGAGGGTTTGAGGGGATGGTAAGAATTGAGGGACATGCCAAAGGAAACTGGCCAGAGACAAAAAGGATTGTGGAGTAATATAGAGGGTCTCTCTACGTTGCTCTTTCTTGATTCGATATTTGACTTCTGCTCTTAAAAGACTAGAAGTGAAGTGACGCTGGTTGGCAGAGGTGTAAGCCTCTCTCCAAGAGTGCTTGTAACACAGGAGCAGAAGCTGAGAAAGGCGTGATGTCCTTTCTCCAGGACTGGAGGTTGGCAGGTCAGGTGTGGAACAAGACAAGGGATTGGTGTCTGGTGAGACTGTTGTTTAAGTAACCGTGGAGCCTCAGCGAGATGGGGAAGATGCAGCATCAAATAGACATTACCACCTACACTTTACAGGTGAGGAAACTGAAACTCAGAGAGATTAAACAAATTTCCCCAGGTCACCTAGCTGGGTGAGTGATGAAGCCAGGATTTTAACCCAAGTCTTTCTGAATCTGAAGATTCCCCACATCTCATGTAGAGTAGCAAAAGTTATGAGTTACAAATGTGAGGGCTGCAGGAGACATACAGTTGAGCACAGATTACACTGACTCTGAATGCCACTTTCTGGACAGAGGGAAACTCTGTCCTGGATGGTGCTAAGAATCATCAGTGACTAACTAAAAGCTCTTACTAACTTCCGCTACTCAGTTGGCACCTGGCACAATGAGATACTAGTTGATGCCTTCATAAAACTGAGTCTTATGAAAAGAATCATTACACACCTGTACAACAATCGACAAGCTAGTAAAAATCAAGCAACTGTTTCTTTCTAGAAGCTTCCTACAGTCTCCTCCTTATCTAGCTCTAGTCTCCTGTCACTCTTGAGTTATGTAGAGGAGCCTCACGGTTTGTCAGGGATGTGGTGCCATTCTTCAGAATTATGGCATTTAAACAAAGGTTGAACTCTGAAAATTCAATAGCTATTCCTCTACTTAATAAGATGAAGGATAAATACACAGGCATCTGGCTGAATAGTTCATTGCTTGACTTTGACTTTCATACTTCTTCACTCTACAGAATATTTTACTCTGCTCCTGCCCTCTCTCTAACTCAGTCCGTGTCTTATTCCACACAAGTGAAATTCTCAAAATGGCTAAAGTGTATTTATGGGGCTCTAATGGGTGGGGGGTCTCAGTTATTATTGTGCCATACTGTGTGTCCTACATTTAGACTTAATAGCCTGCTCTCTTTCTCAAAGACACTACCAGAAAAATCAGTTTTGTTGAAGTTGCTTTATATTTGGAATGCTGTAGGCATTTTACCTCTTGCTCCCAGAAGAATTAAACAACTCTCATGCCATTAAATTAGAAGTGTGAATGGTTATATCTTACAAAATACAAGAATGGCCCAAAATTTAGAATAAAGGAACAGTTAACACAGCTATGTTTACACATTTGACATTCACTTGTTTGACACTGCAGCAGAAAGAGTGACAACTTTTTCCAATTATGGCAAAAATTAAAGCTTTCAATGATATAAGAAAGGCTTATTATACAAGATCAGAAAGCTTATGACCTATTTCTGAAATATACCTGGATTGTAGATTTTTATATAACTACCAAGTTTATCCAAAAAATTAGAAATGGAAAATGATTTTCAGAAATAGAGATTCTCCAGCCCTTACACGAATACAGTGTATGAGTACAAACAAGCTGGTTTATTTCTCCGGTTCAAAATCCCTCATCTGCTTTGATTTCGTGGCTCTCAGGAGGAAGATGCCCCCTCCCACTCCTGGACCAGACCTGTTGTGACTGGCATTCCCATCTGTAGAGAATAAGAGGGATTTCAGGGCTGATCAAGGAAAAAGATATGAACACAAGGTGGCAGTAGCACACACAAGCTTTATTTGTGTGCCGCTTTGACAAGTTTACACGCAGGGAAGTCCCTCACAGCATGAGCCTGTCCAGAGACTACAGCGCAGGGGCCACCATCCAAAAGAAGAGGAGGGCAAGGGAGCTCCCAGGGGAGAGGGAATCAGAGAGGAGCCTTACACGTGTAAGTGACGTCACTCAGCAGGCCAGCAGGGAGTCTCTGGGTCTTTATAGCCATGGGGTTTGTCTTATGCATGGCTAGCAGATGTTGGGCAGTTTCTTGGGGAATGAAAACAAGTCAGGCTCTAAATGGTAAAAAGAAGAAAGAAAAACATCTGCTTATTTGGGCTATGTTTAAAACAATTGGATGTGTAAAAAATTGAGTTTGGCACTGACAGGCTTTTGCCCTAACAAGTCTCATCCTGTTGTAAAGAAATAAAAAATCTAGGGGTCAATATACAGAGGCCACCTTTAGTTTATTTGTATAACACCATCTCTTCCTTGCACATCCTCTATCTCTCCATGGAGTTACTGTTCCTGCTCGGCCACACCTCATCTCAGCTGGCTCCCAGGTTCTGGCCATCTCAGTATAGCAGTGCCAGCCCATCCACCTCCAGTCCTGTCACTCCTGGGCTCTCCATGGGCCTCCAGACTGGAGCTGTGAGGCTCAGACTTTTACTTCATATCTGATCGTATGTCCTGCCTGAGTTCTGTCCTGGTCCCTGTGTTTTCTCTGGTACCCACATAGTTTCCTGGCCCCTGGCTCTCTTCCTCTTGATTTCTTGTTGTTGCCTTAACAGGACTTATTTCAGTCTACAATTAATTCACTTGCAAATTGTTTTTTTTTTTTTTGAGGCAGATTGGCCCTGAGCTAATATCTGTTGCCAGCCTTCCTCCTATTTCCTTTATTTCTCCCCAAAGCCCCAGTAGATAGTTGTATGTCATAGCTGTACGTCCCTCTAGTTGGTCTATGTGGGATGCCTGCCACAGCATGGCTTGATGAGTGGTACGTAGGTCCGTGCCCAGGATCTGAACCTGCAAACCCCGGACCGCCGAAGCAGAGCACTCGAACATAAGCGCTATACCACGGGGCCAGCCCCATCAAATTTGTTTATCTTTTTATTATATACGTGCTCCTCTTTCCTCCGCTAGATGGTGAGCCACCTGAGAAGACAGACCTCCTCAGCTTTGCTCACTCCTGGATTACCAATGCTAGGAATAGTGCCTGGCACAGAGTGGGAGCGAAGTTGCAGAATCAATGAATGAATAAATAACATGCCTCATGCCCATGTAATCTAAACAATCTCTGAAGAATGAAGTATACATTTTTTCAAAGCCACTTATTTAAAATGATAATATTCATGCATAAGGTACAGGAATTTTGTTCTAAAACACAAATTGATTATTAAAGTCTCATTTTTCTCTACCTTTAACTCTCGAATCCTCCTGCAGGGATATCTTTAGAATGATTAGCTTAGGTTTGGGTCCAAAGAAGTTGCTCAAATCAGTGACTACCCAAGAACAGTCATCATATTGTGACTATTTGTGAATCATACATTGCGTGACATAAGGCTTTAAAGATTGGAAAACATTGCTTACATTTCATTCTTTTAACAAATATTTATTAAACACCTATTATGTGTCACATGCTAGCCTAAGCCTCAAAGACAAAATGACAAAGCAAAACAGACAGAATGCAAATTATGGTGTTCCCTACGCCAGGATTTTTCCAAAAAGTGTTCCGAGGAGCATAATACAAAGATATTTCTTTCAAGAAAGTTAAACTCTTACTTCCATAGTCAGGTAGGTTTGCAAAACCCTGTAGACTAGACATCTTCATGAAGATTCATCAAGCAGATAAAAATGGAACAGGCTTTGAAAAGTCTTGTCATTTAAAAGCAATCTTAATCAAGAATTTTCCAAATTTATCTTTGACTATGGAAGTCCTAGGAACATACCTCAGAACTACTCTTTGGCAAAATATTCCTTGGAATATGCCCTTCTAGCTAGCTAGATTGCAAACAAGCATATGCCACAGCCCAGAGCAACTGGTCATGTGAGAGACTTGAGTTTCTCCGGTTGACATCCAGGGAACAGTAGTAAGGACTCTGAGGATCTTTTCAGGTGGTCAGTAGAACAATCTTTTGTAGCATTTATGTTTATCCACATTTGCATTTGGGCTTTTCAGTATAATTGGTAATCCAAGTATAATATTTAATCGCCTCCACTAGCTTCCTGTCAGAAGCAGCACTCATCATTTCACTAATTCCAATAAAGGGATTGTGTTCCAGTTGTTTTATTATTGTAGCATACAAAAGTAGGCAAAGCATATGGTTTACCAGATCCTACTTGAAGCTCCAATGGTTTAAGAGATTGAAAAATCCACTATTTCAGCCATATTCATAATAGCTCATGTTTATTGAGTTCTTACTATGTGCTAACCTCTTTATCTAAATGAGTTCTTTAATCCTAGAAGCATACCCATGAAGTAGCTACCAATATTACTTCCAACTGACTTAGAGTAAAAAAATAGTAAGTGTGCATGTGTGTATGCGGGTTGGGGAGTGATCTAAATCCAAATCCAGGCAATCTGACCCAGAGCCTACTTAATCACAACACTAACCATATAATCATCCCTCTAGATTTGCACTGTCCAATACAGTAGCCACTAATCCCATGTAGCTATCCAACACTAGTACAAATTGAGATGAGCCTGAGGGAACTTCAATATTAAAAGACAGGAGATGAAGAAGAACCAGAAAGGAAACCTGAGAAAAAGGAAACCAGGCAAATGGGGTGCCCTGGAAGCAAAGTTATGAAAGCGTTTAAAGAGGAGAGAGAAATCAACTATGTCAAATGCCAAAGATCAAGTTAGATAACTACCGAGACGGGACCACTGGACTCGGCAATGTTGATGTCAGTGATGATCTTGGTAGGACTAATTTTGATACCTTCACAGGGATGAAAACCTGGCTGAAATCCATTCTACTGGAGGAGGAAACTTGGAGATAGAGAGCACAGACAACATTTTCAAGTTTTGCTGTA
Source organism: Diceros bicornis minor (assembly GCF_020826845.1). NCBI lineage: Eukaryota > Metazoa > Chordata > Mammalia > Perissodactyla > Rhinocerotidae > Diceros > Diceros bicornis. Next base: position 48,511,430 of record NC_080759.1, on the reverse strand, counting down.
AAAGGAGGGAGAGAAATAGGGCAATAGCTGGAAAGTGAAAAGGGATCAAGAGAAGTCTTTTCTTTTTTCTAGGAATGGAGAAATAGGAGCATGCTTGTGTGCTGATGGTTATGATCCAATAGATGGGGGGAAATTGCTGCTGTATTAGAGAGGGTTTGAAATTGCTGAAGCGATGTCCACGAGTAGACACCTGTGGATGAGGTATTCACAGAGAGTTGGTTCATCCACACTAGGAGAAGAGAAGTAAGATTACACGGGCACAGACACAGATAGATGGGTAGGTGTGGTGGTGGGAACTTATGGAAGTTCTCTTCTGATTACTTCAATCTTTTCAGGGAAATAAGAAGAAGGTTGTCAGCTGAGATTTGGAGGTCTGAGAAGAGAAAAGAAAGGACGAAATTGTCATCTATGAGGGCAGGAGAGTGGGTGATCTTGGGAAACAGCACAATTGCCAAGCAGTGTACATGGGCCTACTTGATGTTAGTAAGTGTGAATTTAGAGTGAGACCAATCCACATCGCTGTGCATTTTTCTCCAGCACTGTTCAGGGAGACAGGGAAATGCTGCTAATCAAGAAAGGGACAATGGAGTTGAAAATACAGGCAAGGAATGATTTTAATGATTGACCTTGGAAGTTAAGGAGCAAAGTTGGGACCTGAGGGAAGTAAGGGATAGTGACAACATGGTAAGACCCTTGGGGTAGCAGGGTTGTTGGATTGTTGGAATCAGGATACTAGAGGGAGAGAGTTTTAAATGTACGATGTGAGAGAGATGCAGAGTTTGTAGTTATTGAATGAGAAAGAAGGAATAAAATGTTGAGATAAAGGAGGATAAAATCGTTAGCAAGTGAAAGTCCCAAGAATTAAGACTAGAGTAGCATTGGAGAGAGGGAGTCAGAAGCTAAGATCTTTAAAGATGGGGAAGGAGTGACAGTTGTGATGGGGAAGGGGACATAGGTAACTGCCCCAAGAGGACTACATTTGGATTGGTTCAGCTGCTGCATGTGTCAGAGTTAGGGTGGATGGGATCTGACAAACCACTTGATTTGGCCACACAGCAGCCAACTGTCCACTCCATATGAACTTGGTCTCATGGATAGAAACAATCTAAATCCACCAAGCATTTTTCCCTGTGGCGTGTCTGCATAGAGAGCTGCCAAAAGCCTGTAAAATTCTGATTTCTAAAAGCATGCTATGATGTTGCCTTCTGTTTAGTTCACAAACAAATATACAAAAGGAACAATTAGCTCATTTATTATTGGGGGCAGAGTGGGTCAGGGGAGAGGACCGTCTTTCCCAAAACCCAGTGAAGCTTCTCACAGACAGATCTCTAAGTGCTTGACACTGATTAGAGGAAAGTGTTATTTTAATTATTTTCATATGAAACATTTTCAAAAAGCTCCTCATGCAATTGCTGTCACACAGCCTTTAATTACTCATCTCTTTGTCTCAGTTACTGGCTCTGCCAGGGCAAGTCCATGCCAACGTTCTCATCCACCACTTCTCTCTCCAAATTTGGAATATTTGCTTCTCACATCCTAAAACACCATGTTTACCAAAATTAATGGTCATTGAACAGGTATTCTATTCAAAATTAGGAAGCATTGAGTTCCACGTGGCCAGTAACTCAGATAGTTATTTTTGAAAGTAGGCATTCTCAAGAGATAAAGAGGAGACCATGCGCATGTTATATAGAAATGCACAGCATGTTCTCTCTTCAAGGTCTTTGCACGTGTTGTTCTGTTGGTCTCAAGTTTTCTCCCCTCAGATGTGTGCTTGGCTCATTTCTTACTTCATTCTGGTCTCTGTTCAAACGTTACATCCCCAGAGAAGCCTGGCTTGACCACACTCTCTAAATTGGCACTCTTATCCAATGCCTCTCTCACCTATTGAACTCTTTCATTTTTCTATATCATGACCTGGGACCATGTCTGTTTGAGTTACTAGTCGACACCCAGTGCCTAGAACACCGGATCTGTAACAAAGCAGTCCCTCAGTAAATATTTATGGAATGAACGAACAGATGAATGTCTGAATGAACAAATGAATGCAAGAAATGCCATCCTAGGGAGAGAAAACTTTTACAAATGTTTTAGGTTCATAATAAGAAAGCAACAGTTTAAACTACACTTTCTGCAAGTTTAAACCATTAAAATATAGTCATGTTGCAGAAAGGAATGTAAGGAAACTTTCTGTTGAAAAGAAAATTCCACTTAGCCAAGAAAAAGCAAAAAAGAAATATCAGTCTAGAGGATAATTTTACTTGAAAGGTAAGTACTCGCAAACAACATCTTATAATGAGTGTTTCAACAAGCACATTGTGTTCTTGACAAAGCACTTTCAATAGTGTAATTTATGCCCTGATTGGTTTGAGCACATCAAGATACACACATATTAAACATAACAACTACAAAAAAATGTACGTAGAACTCCTTGTCTTGTTTTGAGAAATAGGTAAGTCTTACTTCTGGTTGATAATCACATTGGTATTTACGGGAATGGCTGTGTTAAGTTACATGAGGTATTCCTTGCCAAAGGATCAATTTAACGTACTGCCCTGAGGAGCATCAGTCGTCTGAATAGTTTCCTCCTTATAGATTCAGGCAATGTGAGACAGCATTTTCAGATATTCCTGGCTGAATTCCAGCTCAGTATTGGCAAATTCACTGATTTGGTTGGGGGAATGAGGGAGGAGGATGGAGTGGAGTGGGGAGATGGGTGGACACAGAGGCCGCAGCAAACTAGCTGAATTGCCACTTCCATTTGTTGTGCAGACCTACAAATAAAATACAGCTCAGGCTCAGTTTCAGAAATTGCACCACCACCCTGCTACTTTTCCATTTTAAAGTAAGAAACATTCCTAGCTTAGTGATATTATTATATGTAGACATTTGTCTGCCTATTTATTGTTAAATATATATTACATATAATTCACTCTACCCCAAGATTTTTTTCCGTTCTTTTATTCCAGAACCCTGGGCATTTAATTAAGCAGAAATCCACAAATGCTCTTCTGGAAATCTTTTCTTTAGTTTGGACAACCTAAAAGGTAAATTTCATAAAAATCAGAAAGAAAAAATATTCATATCCATTTTAGACATCCTGCCCAACCAGCTACCCAAGTTAAATCATTTTCACTCTTTCATAAAAATTTCTATTTCTTTTTTTTTTTTTTTTTTTTGTGAGGAGATCAGTCCTGTGCTACCATCCACCAATCCTGCTCTTTTTTTTGCTGAGGAAAACTGGCCCTGGGCTAACATCCATGCCCATCTTCCTCCACTTTATATGGCACACCACCACAGCATGGCTTGCCAAGCAGTGTGTCGGTGCGCGCCTGGGATCTGAACCGATGAACCCCGGGCTGCTGCAGCGGAGCGCGCACACTTAACTGCTTGCGCCACCGGGCTGGCCACCTCCCTCCAAAATTTCTATTTCTTAAAAGACTTATAACTTGTTTTCAAGATTTTAATCCGTGTTCCTAACACATAGCCCTGTGGTAAAGCTCTAACCTTACCCAAGTAGTTGAGGGGCTACATATACAATTTTAATCTGATAGAACTTGAGGTTAACTTGTTTTACTCTCAAACACAGTCAATGATCTTCCAAGATTAGGGGCATTAGAACAAAAAGAAGGTGAATGTGTGTCTAGCACTAAGACATCTTGCTTTACATGCTGATAAATTTATCTTCTGTTCTCTGAAAATGGCCACCAGCTTTCATTCGTTAGTTCACTCATTCATTCACTCTTTGTTCATCAAGCCTCTTTGTATGCACCTTCTAAGGAGATGGAAGTGTACTAGCTGTTGAAACAGTACGGATCATCAGTAATGATTTCCTGCCTTGTTTTCATTTATGTCCCTGGGAAGCACAGCCTCTTGCCTTTGTGATTTGCAGAATCCCAGTGTTTCACATTCACCTAGCAGAACTCTCTAAGACGGATCATCACCTAACTTCGAGAAGCAGATGTTTCTTCAGGCTTATTACGGAAGTGGATGCATAATAGTCCCTTGAGGCGGCTGCCTTCTTTACCTTCTAGGGTATTTCAGGAAGTCTATGGAAGATGCTCACTGAATATATCCAAAAACCCTTGATGGACTAATTTCACTGTACTATGCTGGACCCAGGAAATGGTTCTTCTCAAAAGGGTCAGAGCAGACGTACTATGGCATCTGATGTTTTCTTTACCTTCTTCCGCCATGAATAATTGATCAAAAAGCATTCTCAAATTCTGAACAACACAAATACAGAATGAATTATTAACACAAGCTTCCCCTACCTAATCATCTTCTCTTCCTCTTTGGCTTTATCCTCCTCGCCACTCTTATCATGACTCAGTAGAAAAATCTCTATTCTGGGCTCTTCTGTCAAAGAGGTGTGCACTCAAAATGTTTGTGTTGCATTTCTTTATCTGTAAAGGGAGGAGTTGAATTAAATGATTTTATGGCCTGTCAGCTCTGATGGTTTATCATTTTTATATCACGACTTAAGAGTTGGAGTAATTCTTTTTGCCCCAATGCGGTCCAGTGCTTCTCTGAACGAGGATTTGAGAAATCTCCACGCAGCGGTAGGTGAAGATCAATGCTTAGGTTAGAAGCAGCATTTCCACTGATCACTAGCATAATAACATATCCAAGTCATTGGGAGCACTTGTTCACAACTGGAAGAAGATAAGGAGAAAATGAAGTGGAATGGGAAATTACAGCTTGACTGCTCATCAGGGAATTCTCTGAAACAAGATTCTTCCAGATGCTCCTTGTTCTTTTATTGCATCTCCTACCAGACTTCAGGCCTTTCCCTTAATGTCAAAAAGTTTTAACCTGGTGGATATGCTTTGCCTTTACTTTCTTCTTGCCACTTTCCATCTTCATCACTCCTCTCTCTCCCCCACCTCCCTCTCCTTTTTCTTTTGTGCTGCCAACCAATTGGGATTATCCCTGTCTGAAATGGAGCTGAAAGACAGTGGAGAGAGAGAGAGAGAGAGGGAAAAACAGAGGTGGGCACTGTCTAGTGGAAACAGAGAAATACAATTACGAGCAGGGAGCGATTGTCATATATTTACTTTCTCTGCCCCCCCTCGTTCCCAGTCAAAGAACTTTTCACTGAGATGATGTGCACTGTGGGCATGACATAAGACTTGCTGCTGATGGTGGATGACTAGCCTCAGCACATCCCATAATGAGTGTGCAGTCTAGCAGGGTGTGGTGCCTTCAGAGAGCCAGGAGTCTAGGACTCCCAGTGGCTGTTGTGAAGTCAGCAATCTGTCAAAGAAAGTGGAGGAGGAAGGGCAGGGAAAAGGAGAAGTGAGATAGAGAGAGCAAGAGAGGGAAGTAACGAGGAAAAGAGAGAGGGTGTGCATTTGGTTCTAATAGTATTTGCATCTAACTCAGTACATCTCACCCGGGAAAACTTAGCTTGGTCTGGGAGTAGATGACATCAGACTTCAAAGATTTTTTTTTCTTCAGCACCTTTAAAAAGACAAGTACAGGGGCCAGCCCCATGGCCTAGTGGTTGAGTTCAGCTCGCTCCACTTCCGTGGCCTGCGTTTGGTTCCTGGGCATGAACCTATACCACTCGTCGGTGGCCATGATATGGCGGTGACCCACATACAAAATAGAGGAGTATTGGCACACAGATGTTAGTTCAGGGTGAATCTTCCTCAAGCAAAAAGAGAAAGATTGAAAAAAGACAACTACATCCACAAAAATTATTTTATCTAATCATTTTATCCCATGTGACAGAGTCACATATCGTAAAACAGAAGATGTATTATGTATCATTGGAAAACATTACATCTGGTATACACGGGTTCTCACAAATGGTTTCTTAGAGGGTTATGAAAATTAGACTGCACTTTGTTCACTTGGGTTTAACATTTATTGTGAGCATATCATGCACTGAGCCCTGGAGCAATAAAGGGATAAAAAAGACATGGTTTGTACCCTTGAGAAGCTGATAATTCTAGTAGGGTGGGATATTCTTGGTTGCCAACAACAGAAACTACTCTGGCTATTTTCAATAAAAAAAGGTATTTTTAAAGAAGATTACTGGGTAGCTCAAAGAATCACCACACTAGCTGGATACTCACACTGGAACTAAGAGAGGTTGCCACTGCCAAAGGCATGTGGAGAAGCAGTCTGGTTGGGCCACTAGTTGTGACAGCATGCCACTGGACACTGCTGTGGTGGTCACCGCCACTGCCATTGCGACTGAACTCTCACTATGCTTTTTGTTAGTCTCCCAAGATTAAAAGTCCCAAGTCCAGCCTGGTGAGTATCTGCCCCCGGGCTTCATCAAACTTACAGAGTGCAGGATTCTCCCTAAGTAGAGAGGGGAATGCATGCTATAGGGGAAAAAAATTTTTTTTTAAATAAATATGTACTACCTGGATATAGTCATATACATAGATCCATTCAATACAAAGTGGACAGTGCTATACGAGCAAAGGAGAGGTCTTGGCCAAGGAGGTCAGGGAAGGCTTCCAAAGAGAAGCTGAGTAGAAATGACAGGCAGGAGTAACACTAGCAAAGACATAAAGACGTGGAGTGTGATGGTAAATTTGGAAATCTACAAGTGTTTCTGTTGCTAGAGCAGAGGTTTCTGATCTTGGCTTCTCATCAGACGTTGCTTAGGGAATGTTGCTGGACCAACTACACCAGAATCTCTGGTGGTGGGGCTCAGGCAACAAGTGATTCCAACATGCAGCCATGGTTGAGATACACAGAGATGGGACCACAAGGATTTCTTTTCTGCAATTAGTGGGGGAATTCCCACTCTTTTCATTTAAATGTTACTGTTCCTTACCACCACCATCATCATGCTGCAGCATATGTTTTCCCCTTGGATTTTTTTCCACCGGGAAAGTCAAGCCAGAGTCCACTGAAAGTGTAACTCACTGGAAGTGAGCGAAAGGGGGAAAAAAAATAAGGGATTTTAAATACATTCTGGTTTGGAATTGAAAAGGATTCCCAGGAGCAAAGAGAGAGTATTAGGAGGAACTTTTAATCAACATATATGAAGATCTAGTAAATAAACCAAAATAATATCAACCAGTGAAAAGAATTCTACGTAATAGTAGTTTAAAAGTGGTATTGGCCATCCATGACTTTCATCAATCTTCTTAAAGAGTGTTTTATTAAATCTTGCTTCTTTATTAAATAGAAAGATAAATTGCTTTCTTGTCATGGAACTCCCCAAATCCAGATTAAAAGATCTAATTTCAAATTTGCCACTGGAAAATATGGATCTCTACAAGCTACTGCACAGTAAAAATATGCTAAGAAAGAGTATGAGTCATCTAGTCACACATCATCATAAAGAAAACAAATCAGCCTTCACACCCTTGCATATTTAAGAGCAATCAATATACAATCTTCTAGCAGACATCACATCTCCCTGGTGACCAACCATCCTGGTTTCTCCGGGACTGAGGGGGTTCCCAGGAAGCAAAAACCAAGAAAGTCTTGGGCAAACCAGGATGGGTTGGTGATCCATTTCATTGGCTTCTCCTGCTCTGCACTTGGAAAAGGAAAAAAATGAAAACTGGACTCTTACCCGCCATTCGCTCAGTGGCTTTATCCCCAACGTATGTTAGAAGCAGCTGACTTCTACTATTACTGGCAACGGCTGACTTGCTGACACATGGCACTCCCCTACACACTGAGCATGTTTGTGAGGTGTGGCTGATGTCACGGCAATGAGAACCATATGTTGGCGGTTCTTCAGCACCAGCTTAAAGATTTCAATAGAAAGTCTCTAAGACATCGTTACAATGGATTCCCACTGGGCTAGAGCTTGAGTGTTACCCTCTCAAATCTCTGAAAACAAAGAAGCGGAAGAGAGGATGGCTTTGATCTTCCACTAGCTGGCACTGAGACCGTGTGCTTGCTCTGCAAGCAGTTCCTCCCCGTTACTTCAGTGTGATTGGTGCCTATTGCTCAGGCTTTAGGAATGTAAACCGCTCTGTCCTCCTTTGACACTATCTCTATACAGATCTTTCACTGTCTGTGTTGCCTGGAACTGGAGATGAGGAACAAATATTTTCTGCAAACATAAAATAGATGCCTATACTTAGAAGTATGATCAGACACGAACCCTTCTGGAAGGATTCCAAGAGCCAAGAGCATTATATTTGTAGTCAGCATCCCCAAAACTTACGGGTTGGAAGTCTGTAAGCCATTCCGTTCTACGTATAGCAAAGGACCACAGAGGAAAGAGGCTGCTTGTCAGCTGACACTGGAGCATGTCAGCGAGTTTTCGCTTATTCCAGTCATGTGACCGTCGCTCAAAAATGTTTAGAATCAGGCTTATGGTTTGGTGTAGTTATTAAAGCATATTTCAGGGGCCCCACAGAAAACAAATAGCATACTCAAACTGGTGCAGTGCAAGAGTTTAGCAAAGGGTCTGTTTGGAAGTATATGCGCTGAGTTTATGGAAACCAGCAAGGGCCAGTGTTGTATCTCTCTAAGACCTAAAGGGCAAAGAGAAGAAGTAGTTACAAGATCCCTCAGAGGAAGTGACAAGAGTGACCAGCTAGGCATGGTGGCCTTCAGTGGAGGGGCACAACAAACCCATGGTGACTTGGCAGGGAGCAAGCTGAAGGAACAAATGCCTGAATCTCTCTCTCCTCCCACCCTCTGATCTCCCTGCAATGCCCCACTCTCATTGCTCAAGGCCACTCAGAAGCCAGAGAACAAGAGACCAGCGGATGCAGCCCACTCGGATCACCTTCCAGGACTCAGAGCAAGGTGGAAAAGGGTAGAGTGGGCCTGGAAGGGCAAACAGAAGATATCCTCAAATTACCTTCATCCCCATTATCCCCGTTGCACTTCCCCACTCTTGACACACAAGAAGGAATCTGAGAGTTAATCTAATTCAGTCCCTTTAATTAAAATGTAAGCTTAAGAAGAGCAAGGACTTTTGTCTACTTTTGTTCACTGCTATTTCCCCACTCCCTGGGATAGTGGCTGGCATATAATCGGTGCTCAATAAATGTTTATTGAGTGAATGAATAGTTAAGATCACACCCTTAGTCAGTATCAACTATGAGTAAAAGCCAGATTTCCCAAATCTCAGTCCTGCACTTCTTCCTCTATTCCTTTTATGAACAAGCATAGGTTTTGAGCCCTTTCCCCACAATTGATGCAGGATCTGTGCAGATCCGTTCACACTGTTTGCCTCAATTTCCATGGGGACAATGACTCTCCTCTCTTACTTCTTGTTTACTATCCCTAAATGTTCTTGTCTAGTCTCATGACTTCAACTCGCACCTCTGTGCAACTGACTCCCAGATACTTCTCTCTAGTTCTTAAGTTTCTTGGGAGCATCAGCCCCTGGGATTTCTTCCAGGGCAGAGGTTCTCCACCCTGACTGCACACAGGAATCACCGGCAGCTTTTACAACATACCAGTACCCTGACTACACCACAGAGATTCTGATTTTGCAGGTCTGGTGGGGCCTGGGCATCCAAAATTTTTTGACAACTCAGGGGATTCCTTGTGCTCCTGAGTTTGAGAAACACTACTCTAGTCCCTTAAACTCTATATGTCCAATATCTTTCCCCTCAAATCAGTTCTTTTCCTGATTTCCCTCTTTCTGTTATAGAGCCACCCTTTCCCAATCACTCAAAACCAAAACCTTGGAGTTCTCTTGGATTTCTCCGATCCTCCTTTAGACAATTGTTTGTCAAGTCCTGAAGCTTTAACGTCACACGGTTTCTCCAATCCTTTCCCAGCCTGCCATCTCCACTGTTGCCGCTGAATTTGGACCATCATTTCTCCTACCAGGAGCAGCAGAGTGGATGTTCTCACAGCCTCTGGAAGTGAGGCCGCCACTGCCTGTAATCCCAGCGATGCCCTTTGCCAGCTGTGCAACCTTGAGTAAATTACTTAACCTATGGGCACATACTCCAGGTAAAGGCACCTGGCACAGAAATGTTAGTATTCACACTCATAACAGCCTCTAGACAGCTTTTCCTGCCTTTTGTCCCTTCCTGCACTAGTCTATGCCAGACGTTCATTTCTGCTTGATGGCTTTTTTCTGGAGTCAATCTGCATTAATCTAACTTCCTCTTCTCTAAAAACGTCCATGGCTTCCCAGTGACCACTCGGTCAGGTTCAAACCCCTCCTTTGTCTCCAGCGGGACCTCCCAGAATTTCCTCCCCTTCATCTCACTCACCCTAGAATTCCCTGGATGGTTGCAGTCTCCTGAGTGGGTCTACACCTTCCCTTTGGGTCTGCTGTCCCTTCACCCGGAATGTGCTTCCATCTATTCAAATCCTATCCCGATCTTTAAAGTCATGATGTAAATGGCAGCTCCTCCCTGAAGCCTATCCTGATCATGTGATCATATCATCATGTGAAGCTTATCCTCATCATGTGATCACGTGATCATGTGATCTCTTCCTCTTGGTTCCCCCATAGCTCTCTGTCTGTACTTCCCTTTTGTCATTTAACCTAGACTTCCATTGTATTTATGAGGGAACACTTTTAATTGTCCCCACAAATTACATATCAATCTCATTAAATGTCAATCCCCACCCTCAGGGGAGCTCAGCTAGCGCACAGTAAATATTTGTTGCTGTGAGTTGTCCCTCATATCCAATGAGTACCTCAGCAATGGCATTGGCTTCTGTTTAATTTAAAATATAAGAAGCAGAACATAGGAATAATGGCTTCTATTTTATTGAGTATCTGTTTTATGCCAGGCACAGGTGTGGATTATTTCTAATCATTATTTAATCTGAATTCCCAAGTCTCAACCAAATAATCCTGAAGCGAATAAGCCTCACCAGCTTGCACATGCACTCCAATGCCTTGCAAAGTCAACTCTCTGCACCCAAGGCTTTTGGGGAATCACCTCCGGGGGTGGATCAATACCAGCCCAGCCTCTCCCAGGTCTGTTGAAGTGGCCTCTAGTGGCCTGTGGGGCTCAAAGCCTCATGGACACCACACTACGGAGGCTGCCTCCACTTCTCAGGCCCGTGTCCTGATTAGCTCCCGCTGGCACCCAGCAATCCCTTCCTCGGTGTTATATGGGCGGAGCTGACCTCAAACAAGCATGTAAGGAGACAATTTTGGGGTCATATTTACAATCTCAGTTTGCTCCTCCATGAAATGGGGATTCCCAATTTCCTTTTATCTTATAGTAACTTTTTTCCCTTGGGTGGCTTGTCCTCCCTCCTAGAAACCTGGCTGCAGCTGGATCTTCCTCCACTTCCAACACATCTGTCTAGTCCTGAATCCCAAGCATGGCCCTGACTTATGCTTGTCTTGCCACGTGAAGGCCCCCAGCCTCTGTAGGTGTAGATTCAGAGAAGGGGGTTGTTGCCAGGATCCACCCCCCATTCACAGTCAAACGATATTTATTCCACTATCAGCAACCTTGCAAGGAAATACTATTATCCCTATTTTATTTAAAAGCTTCCAATTTGAAATGTAAAATCAAAACAGTTATTTTGCTAAGATGACAGAATCATGGGTCATTTTTTTCTTTCATTTTTTCCCTTAATGATGTTAAATTATTGTTTTCTCATAAAAAAAAAGAATAGAACTCAAGGACTTACTCCATCTCTCACGGAATAGTAGACCAAATATTGAATGTATAGAGGAGAAATTTTTAACTGTATCCCCAGGACTCTGAATATAAAACACCATGATTGTTGTCAACACTCACCTCCAGACAGTCACCTTTGCCAAGAAAGCAATCAACTTATTGAGGTCAAGAGATCTTTCCATATTTTACCTTGACAGTGACCTACCTGGCCTATCTCTACCACTCAGTTCATTGTCGCACTCTCTAGTTTGCTCACTCCAAGCACGTTAGCCTCTTGCTGGGGTTTTTTGTTTGTTTGTTGTTTAATATACCTGACTCCCTCTGAGCAAGGACATTTGCCCCCGCATTGTCCTTTCCCTGGCAAACTCTTCCCCCAGTAGGCCTCATGCTTCCATCCCTGACTCCTCAGCTCTTGGTTCTAAATCCCCTTCTCAATGAGACCTAACCCAACTGATGGTCCCTCACCCTCTCTGAACTTAGAGGAAGCATGTTCTGAACCTAACCCATCAGTCATTAGGGCAAGGTTTCCAGAAAAAATTTTTCTAGAAGTTTCCAAAAAGCTTTTTTATTCTTCTTAAAAACCAGGGATATTGTTCTTAGAGCCACCTCCTTTTCTAAATCAAGACCTCCGGCTATCAGCCTTTACCTAATGGACTTGGACTTCTGGTCTGCAAAGTCAGCCTCCCAGGGATGGAGTGAGGGTGGGGCTGCTGAGACCCACTCCAGAGCAGGAGGGGGCTGAGGCCTTCCCAGGTCAGCCTTGGGTAACCTGGTGATTCAGTGTTGCCTGAGCAAATTTTACCTGCAGCAAAAAAAAAAAAAAAAAGGCCCTATCTGAAACTTAAACCCATCCCTCCCTTCCCTGTCCCTTTAAGTTTCATTTTTCTCTAGCATACTTGCCACTGTCTGACCCCGACACCCTTCAAGAGGGCTCATTATCTGCTGGGCCTGTTCTAAAAACCTTATACATGCTACCTCATTTAACACTCACAGCAACAATGCAAAGTGGGTCCCCTAGTGATCCCATTTCCTAGATGAGGAAACAGAGGCATTGAGAAATTAAGTAGCTTGCCCAACATCATCCAATGACTACATCGGGGAGTTAGGATGTGAGGTCCATGCTGTCTGGCTGGAGGGTCCACAGTTTTTCCCATCATGATTTCCTAACTTACCTATTTATTTTGTTTATTTTGAGCCTCCTCTCACTGTATGGTAAGCTCTGTGAAAGCAAAAAATTTGACTTTTTTTTACTGCTGTATCCCCAGTGCTTGGCACAGTGCCTGGGCCACAGTAGGTGTCATACATAGTTGTCTAATTAATTACTTAGTTAATTAATATACATCTTTAATATCTATTGCATCTCCTGGTATATCCCGGCATATACTCTAAGTGCCTAGTAAACGTTTCTTAACGTAAAGTCGATCCCTAAGGCGCATTTCCCTAACCATATGGCCCATTGCCCTGCTCAAGGAGGAAACTCATAAGCGAATGTGAGGACCAAACTCTTTCTATCTGATTTTCAGCCAAGGCCCCAAAGACCAAGAACACAACAGTAAGTGCCAACGGCCCCCACATTCCAAAACTGGGTTGCGGGCCAAGCAAAGTAGGTTCGAGACTCTTTTCCAAAGCCAGACGAGAAAGAGAAGATCGTGGAGAGAGGCTGAGTTCTACTCTGCAGTCTGGTCCAGCTCTTCTCAGCTCCAGAAACCGAACCTGACAGCAACGGCAGGTTCTGAGAGACACGTGTCAGCACTCATCTCTTCCTCTGTGCCTGGCCTGAAATACAGACAAGGGCCACTCCACAGCACGCAGCCTCAGAGATGGGCTCCTGCTCTCAGCCTGTGCTCCCCAGTCCTCTCCCACATCACAACACCCGACATAACATGATGCTGATGCTCCATTGCAGTTAATCCACTAGGAGATGCAACTTGTTTTGAAATATGCTTTAATTCACATTCACCCTATTCATCCGTGTCCAGGGTCACCCAGGCCCCCAGGCTAGACCTCCACCCTTGACGAAGACAAGAATCACGGTGAAGATCAGAATCATTTTACTGCGATTCGGATCGCAGTAAACATGGAATCGGAATGTCTCCAGCCTCTTTATTAACATGTTTGGTTAGTGACAGGTTAGGGTTAGGGTTAGGGTTAGCTGTGCCTCCTCCAACCTCTACAGAAGAGCTCAGATTGAATAACAGTTTAGTCCATCAAGCAGGGCAGCCTGCCCTTCCCTAGCGCAACTTTCCAGATACAGTCTCCATCTCTGGGCAGCTGCCGGGCCTCCTCACCATCTGTCAAGCTGGCCCTCTGCCCACAGGGGACAATGAGCCAGTGGTTTACTGCATCCAATAAGGTACCCAGGAAGACCCGGATTTGCTAGATCAGTGGCATTGCATTTTCGCATTCCACCCCTCTGGCTGGAAGCCCTTCCTGATCGCACCTGTTGACAAGTGTACTAGTGGGAGAATCTGTGCACCCCGTAGCATAAGGGAGTATCCGCCACCAAGGAGAGTTGGTACAGCGATGGCTCCCGACAGCAGCCCCTACAGTCCTCCTCAGCCTGATGCCGTGTGACAGGAAGCTCAGCTCCAATCGTGTAGTCTATCCCTCTATTACATTATCCAAAATCACCTGGGAAGAATTTGCCAGTGGAGGAGGAATTGGACCAAGCTGACTTGGTTGTCTCCTTGCGAGCTCTGGTTGCATGTCTGCATAACAGAAATAACTAGAACACAGTGTCATCTACAGGATTGTGTGGTTACTTTAATTACCAATTTGCTTCATGGTATAACTTCTCAAGTGAGGGAGAGTCAGTGTATAGAAAAGACGCTGCCTCGGACATCCAATTAGCCACATTCCCATCAGCTTGTTTTCTGTCTCAGGGCAGAATGTTTGCCACATGGAGGTAGGGGGGTGCGGGAGGTAGGATTGGAAAATAGGGATAAAGAGAGGAGAATTAAACAGAACAGTTGGCAATCAAATCAGGATTATGATGAACTTGTCTCTACGCACCATTTAATAAAAAAGAGAGAAATATGCATTTTCTAGGCCACTTTGGACTTCACTAAAACACCCGTGGAGGTTGCTCAGCCCTGTTGAGCTAATCAGGTAGCATTTAGAACATTGAATAGAAACTTACTTCTCCCACAGTGTGAGAGGAAAAGAGTCCAGTAGCTTCAATGTCATCCTTACAAAAATACACAGTGCCAATTTGGAGGTACTGGGAATGGAGCCGAGTAATGGAATGACTCCCAGGCGTATACTACTTTTGGGGGACAAACTGCAGTGAACATGGTTTAGCAGATTTACGATCCCACCCAAGAATCTATGGGAGTAGCCTTTCTGGAGGTCCCGTAAGGCCAATAACACAAGACCAGGCCCCACGGGGCCGGCCTGGTGGTGCAAGTGGTTAAGCGCGCACGCTCCGCTGCGGCGGCCTGGGGTTCGCCAGTTCGGATCCCGGGTGCGCCCAGACGCACCACTTGTCAAGCCATGCTGTGGCGGCGTCCCATATAAAGTGGAGGAAGATAGGCATGGATGTTAGCCCAGGGCCAGTCTTCCTCAGCAAAAAGAGAAGGATTGGGCCGATCTTCCTCACACAAAAAAAAAAAGACCAGGCCCCAAGGCGGGCCCTTGGCCTTGCTCTATTCTGAGGCCACAGGAGGTAACACATACCCCAATCAATTCTCTGTAAATTTCCACTTTCATTGCATAAGGTAATTATACAAAAGAGTAGCAGAAATAACTCCCAATTACCTGCTTCCCAAATGCCAGTGGGTCAGTGGAATCAGTGTCTGAATGCAGTGTGCATATCATTTTTAGGGGGACAACTGGGCAGGGGAAGATTTGATCCAACACTTGCATTACCTGAACCACTGCACTTTAGAGCGCTCTTTTGATCCTGTAGCTATTCTCTATTTCCTTTTCCTGTTATGTACTTTCAAGATGCTAATTTATTTATCCGTGCTTCTGTGAGACTTAAGTTTATGATGGTCAATAAACTGACATTGTTGTTAAAAGATGCAAGCTCTCTGCTGGGGAGCATTGCCAAGCTGGGAAGAGAGGCTCCCCTCTCACTGTGCTAGAATTCTTTTCCCAATCCACGGACGAGGCTCTGGTCACCAGCTTAAAGACCACCGTCCACAGTCTGTTGCCTCGTGACGATGCAATTTACTTTCCTTCAGACAAGAAACCTGACAAAAGCCAAGATGTTGGAGGCCATTAAATAGATTTCTATCCATTAAGTAGGCCAGGAAATTACTTATTCCTTTCACGGAACTTTTCTACGTGAATTGAAATACTCACAAAATGGGCATAAGTGTAGATTATGAAGTAACATTGATTTTTCCAACTTCAGTTTATCTACTTTAAAACATGTTCATACTCAAACATTAATGGCGTATTATTGGAACATCATATCACGGTCTTTTTTGTGTGTGTGTGAGGAAGATTAGCCCTGAGCTAACATCTGTTGCCAATCCTCTTCTTTTTGCTGAGGAAGATTGGCCCTGGGCTAACATCTGTGCCCATCTTCCTCTACTTTATATGTGGGACACCTGCCACAGCATGGCTTGATAAGAGGTGCATAGGTCCATGCCTGGGATCCAAACCTGCGAACCCCTGGCTGCCAAAGCGAGGTTGCGAACCCAACGACTGCGCCACCGTGCCGGCCCCTATCACCGTCTCTTTTGATCCTTAAGTGAAATGGATCCTGCATCATTGGCAGACTTTCTAAATGGACTTAATTGTGATAAAACTATGTTCCTAAAGATCTTGGATATAAAAAGGAACATCTTGATGGGAAGGACATGACTACCCAGATCTAGGAAATGGCTTGTTCCTAAACCACATGCTCCCTCCTCCCCTTTGATTCCCACGTAAATTCTTCAACCTAACTTGGGTCTCTCCCTGGGACTAAAACTATCCAAAGGAACCTCCTCCGATAAGCCTTCCTTATTCTGATCACACTCACTGCTTTACTTTCTTGCACAGAGGTCTTAAATAACCTTGCTACCAAACATTTCTCCCATCCCTTTCTCATTTATTTTTATCATTAAAGCTTCCAGCTTCTAGAAGAGCATCTCAGATGAGCACTTCCAGACGCGCTTCTCCTGCATCCTCTCCCAAATCGAGCATGTGTGCTTTGCTCCACTGTGACTGCAGATACACACTCTGAATTTCTCTTGTGTCTGTGTGTGCACACGCTCTGTGTGTGATGTTTCTCCAACTTGGTTTACAGATTCAGGAATTCTATTACTTATGTTTACATCTCTACTCGCCTAGGGCCTCTAAGGCAGTAGATGCTCAAGACGATGTGCTCATCAAATGAACTGAATGATGGGGAGACTCTCATGAAACCTTAAAACTCAACTCCAGAGCCACCCCTCTCATGAAATCATCCACCGTCCCAAGCCCATGTTAGAATTACACTTCCCTTCAATTGGGTTTTCCTTCATTTGAACACTTCCTCCTTTATTGTAGTACTTACCACATACTCTGTCTTATCAAGTTGTGCATGTTTCTCTCCCCTCTGGGCCAACCGTGTACACCAGTACCAGCTTTGCATGCCTTATCTCTAATCCACATAACGATCATTCCATGGAGATATTACTATCTCCATTTTAAAAACCAGAAAAATGTAGCTTATAGAGACTAAAGTAATAGATAGTGAGTAAGAAGCTGAGCTAAGATGTTTTTTCAAGGTAATACTTCTGCCCCTCTCCTGGTGCTTTCTTTCAAGAGAAGGAAACCTATTAGTGAAACACCCCAGGCCTCTCTATGCCTCCTTACTTCTTTCTCCCCAGGGGAGATGGAGCGTCTCAATGTGACGGTTTAGTTTGGACGAAGAATCTGAACATGCTTTCTTCTTTTCTCCCCTTGCTTTCCCTTCCATTCCTCCACGCAGAGAACATTGATTTTTGACCCTATGCACCCTAAGTCTTCTGGAAGTAGCCCCAGCTCCTATGGCCAAAGGCATGAGGGCTTGTAGTTGGGGGGATATAACCAAAAATGTACCAATATCTGGCACAAGAAGTCAGTAACCTTAGGGAAAAGACAAGAAGTAGAATTTCAAGGGGATAAAATATATGTAGAGTATCAAGCCAGAGAAGTGGCTTTGAGCCTCCAATTTTAGTGTACGAGCAGGTGTTTTGACCCTCAGAAGTTTGTAGAGGCTTATCCACAATAGTTAACACGATTGTGCAGTTGGATTTTAAGCACGGCAGACTGGGCAAAAGCTTTGTGCCTTAGGCTGCATAGTATTGCGCCCTTGGTAAGTGACTGCGGCTTTTGCCGTCTTTGTCCACAAGCCATTGATGAGCAGGGTTGCTTGCACAGGGCTGGAAGCTGATAAGGTCCACAGGCCTCAGCAAAAGAACAGGACAGTGAGGGATTAACAAAGGCCCAGGAGACCAAAACCACCAAAGAGCACAAGGGCTCCAGTGGCGGTGGCAAGGGCACCTCAGCTAAACATGATTCACGCAGATGCTCTCCACAGATGGCGTCTCGTGGGAACTTTGCACACCAACACCAGCTTTGCAGGCCTCAGCAAAGGTGTGGGCCGTTAGCAGGTGAGGGCGGCCGTCGAGTGCAGGTGGTACAGCTTGCCCTTGACCCACACAGCTGCAGGTTTTCCTAAGCAGGGCAATGATTCAACCACGGAGAATAGAGCCTCTTAGACATTAGAGTGCAGAACATGTTTACTGTTTTTAAATTACAGTGCTAGAGAATTCCATTTGCATGACAGAGCACTGAGGGAGGTTCTAGATTTAAATTGTTAGTGCCAGGCACCAGCAGCAAAGCAAACGGGAAGTGCAGATTGGTAGGTTATGGATCTACTAGATGGAGTTACAATAATTACAGATCTCTAAACTTTGCAAGAAGGCAGCAATGCTTCAAAGGCCGCTTTTTGAGAGTGGAGATGTGCACGTGTGGATTGTTCTCTAGATGTGGTAAATGCCCTTGCTAGGAGAACTTTTTCCCAATCAAATTTAAGTTCAGAGTTCGTGGATTCCAGATGACTAGCACAGTCTGGAGAAGACAGAAGCTGGACAATTTTCTCCAAGTACCTTCTGCCAGATTTGTCTGGTTCTCTGCTACTTCCTGGGTTCTAGAAACCTGGTTTTGCCGAGAAGAGCTGCCCTTGGACTTAGAAAGTGGCTGCATTTCTCAATTTCGTAGGTGTGGGTCAGGGCTGTGATACTTAGGTGTGTCCTACTCCCTCTTTAAACTCTTTAAAAAGAAAAGCACTCGGTGACTTTTCACTGAACAAATGCCGCTTCTGAAGCCTAAAAGGAACGGTGTCCATTCCAGGTAGAACCAGCCCAGGCATCTCCCCAGACCTCAGACATCAAAGGATGGCCTCCAACCCTTTCAGGGGGTCTGCCAGGTCAAAACTATTTTCTTAATAGGAGTAAGATGGTATTTGCTTTTTTCATTTGTTGACGTGTGCAGTAATGGTGCAAAAACAAGGGTGTATAAACTGCTGACACTTTAGCACAAATCAAGGTGTGGCACCCAATTGTACAAGTAGTCATTGAATTCTTCACCACCACACACTAACAAAAAAATTTTTTAAGTCCACTTTTCCTTAAGAATGTCCTTGACAAAACTGTAAAAATTATTAATTTTATTAAGTCTCATCCCTTGAGAACACATCCTTTTAATATTCTACGTGACAAAATGGAAAGACCACATGGAATACATTTGCTATGGATGAAAGTATAAAGGTTGTCTTGAGGACAGGCACTTGTACAATTGTCTGAATTCAGAGCTGAACTAGCCTTTTTTTTATGGACACCTTTTTTATTTAAAGAAATTACTATTATTCAAACTTGGGTATTTGGCAACTATTTGCTCAAAAATGAGCAAAGAGCCTGTCAGTTCAAGGAAAACAGCTGACAATAACTGTCACCAATGGGAAAATTCAAGCAAAAATTAGAATTTTTAAAAACGTGTATACACCACCATAAGCTTTATACTTTCTTAATCTTAAAGACTTTTCTGATGAGATGGGTAGTGATATTAACAAATGTGATTTTTTGATATTGTATAGTGAAATATGTCAACATTCAGGAGATCTGCCTCACTTAGTCAACCAGCATTTTCCAAATGACCAAAATATGATATTAACAAAATTACGCATGGATAAAAGATCCTTTCAAAATGCAAGATAGTCCAATGGATTTTAATGTAACAAAGTATAAAGAGTGCACTGATGCGGTTTCAGATTCCACGTTGAAACTAACCTTTAAGAAACTAGTACTCATCAAGTATCAGTGTAATATCAAAGAAGAAAATCCACTATTATCTGAACTAAGTACGAAAATACACCTTCCTTTTCCAACTGCATATCTGTATGAGGCTGGAGTTTCTTTAGATTCTTCAACCAAAAGAACATATTGCAACAGATTGAATGCAGAAGCGAATATGAGAATCCAGATGTCTTCTATGAAACCAAACGTGAAAAAAATTGGCAAACGTAAGAAAAAATACCCCCTTTTCACTATGTTTTTTGTTTTGAAAAATATTGTTTTTAATAATTACATGTTATCTCTGTTAAATTGTAATGGGTTTATTTTGCAATGTTTAAAGAATTAAAGTATTTTTAAAGGTCTCAGTCAATTTCTGACATAATAAATATTGATGAGTACTTTGGTGTTCTCAACAACTGTTCAGAGTTTAAAGGTGTACTGAGATGAAAAGTTAGACAATGAGAACCTAGACAATGAGAACCCTCTGGCTAAGACAGCCAGAATAAGAAATTGAGGGATGAGGGGATTGTAATATCTTTGAATTTTTAACTCACACGGAAAACAGAACTTACTTTCAGACCCTAATTCCTGTGTATGTCTGAACTTTAACCTGCAAGGGGATTTCATCTTTGGACTCTAATTTCCTGCTAGGAAATTTATAATAGGAGAGGTTTGGAGTCAAATTCGGGATATCTATTTGTTGTACTATATGATTATACTTTGTTATTAACGTTGTCCTTTAATTTCAACTCAGACTCTCTGAATTCGAGATACTGGAATGAGCTGAATTGGACAACGTGGCTGACGACAATTTGGAATGGAAATGGAGGCAGGATTACATTTTCAGCCTTGGGTTCGGAGTGGCCTTGGTTTTGATTTCATCGATGCCCCTTTCTAATTCATTCCAGAGAATTCTGGGAGCAAAATCTACACTGCCCAGGAGATCTCAGGGGGTGCTCAAAAGACAGTGGTTGGTGTTGAGAGCAGCATCAGGAGGGTGGGAGTAAGTCTCTCCTGAGAGCCGGCTGATCTGCTCCTGGATGGGGAGTGGGCACACCTTTAATGGTGTGTCCTCCTTCACTCCTAGAGCTTCATTTCATGCACATGGAGTGTCCTAGCATAGCCCCTGCCTTTCATCACCCTGGCATTCGCTATGCCTCAAGGAGGGAGTATGCCTGTTGGGGGTTCGGGAGTAAGGATCTGTTCTGCTGATCCTTCTATTCCTTCTTTCTTGGGAGTGCCCAAAGAACACAAGTTCCATTCTATCCCATCTCCCATTGAGTGAGTGGCGTAAAAGTCCACCTAATTCTGAAGTTCTGAATAAGAAGTCAACTTGCTCACAGATATAAGCCAAGTTCTCTCAAATCATTTCACCAGTTAAGGCGGTGATATACTGGCTCCTGTATGTCATCTTACTTTGTCTTATCCCCCAGGTGGTTCAGCAGCCAGGCTGGGAAGCAGCCTTGTTTCTTGGGCCACCTCAAATACTACAAAAAACTGAACTCAGGCCCGTTTGATTCCAGGGACCATGTTCTTTCCACTTCATTAATCTGCTTCTGCTCTGTGTTTTCTCACAGCACCAAGACCGTACCTTCACTAATAAATATTTGTGGAATACAGAATTCATGAATGAATAAGCTAATCAGTGGAACACTATCCCCACACTTCATTGTTTCCCACTGTGTGAATTATTCTTCAAAATCAAGCAGAATGTTTTTTTCTGATCTTAAGTGATGACTAGCTTATAAAGTCATTTATATTAAGAACTTTATTTATATTTAGAACTTTAGGAGCTTTATTTATATCAAGAATATATATAGGAGAGGTAGGATAACATAATATACTGGGACAGAGTAAGAGCAGCCATCAGAGTGACATCATCTCATCCTAAATTCAGTAACTTCACTTAAATGAGAAATAAGTGTTTCTAATGGAAAATTCACATGTGCCCACAGACAATCTCATGGTAAGCGGTGTACTTTTCTTTTCTGGCCACAATTCAAGGAAAATAAAGTTTTACCTCAGCTACTTGACAGGTAATTGGCTCATTGTATACATGTTTGTATATTAAAAATCATATTTAGCAATCACTTCCTATATACGAAGATATATTGAGAAGACATACAGGGAAATTCAAAAAGCATAATGCGTGGTCCCTGTATCAGTTATCTATTGTTGCATAACAAATTACTCCATAACTTCGTGGCTTAAAACCAGAGCAGACATTTATCATCTCACATAGCTTCTGTTGGTAAGGAATTTGCAGGGGGGTGGGGAGTGGATATCCTAGTTCAGAATCTCTCACAAGGTTGCAAACAAGATGGTAGCTGGGGCTATAGTCATCTGAAGGCTTGACTGCGGCTGGAGTACCCACTTCCAAAATGGCTCACTCATATAACTGCTAGCAGCAGGCCTCAGTTTCTCACCACTTGGACCTCTCTGTGTGTCTTCATATAAGTGGCCTCATGACCCATCAGCTGGCTTCTGCCAGAGTGAGTGATCCAAGAGCAAGAGGCTGCAACCACAATGTCTTTTATGACTGAGCCTTAGGAGTCACACACTGTCATTTTCACAACACCTTATTAGTGACATGGGTCATCCTCTTTAATGTAGGAGGCGACTTCATAAGGAATGACCACAGCGTGGGGATCGTTGGAGGCCATTTGGATACTGGCTACCCCAGTTCCTATAACTTTCTCTAGTGTCATCATGAAGAAAAACAAAATGCATGAAAAGTGAGCGTATGTAGCAGCAATACACAAGGTATCAAGTGACAAGGTATGTCTCTTCTGAACTTGGCTGTTGCATCATAGGCCATACTGGGAATGTCCAGGGTTTGGAGATCAACTAGATCCTCGGGAGTATTCATTCAAAAAGGTCTCTCTCTCAGGTAATACAGTCTCAGAGAAAGGGTAACAATTTATTCATTGAGCTCCTACTAAATGGTAGGTACCAGGCTAGTTCTGTAGACCCTTAGATGAATGTGGAGCTCACACAGCAATGAGGAAATCAAACATGTGAACACATGACTACAGTGTTATCTGGCTAGTACACTGATAGGAATATGTGCTCCATACATAGAAGGACTGCAGAGAGCTGTTAACCCAGTAGGACATGGGATGGGTGTCAGGAAAAGCTTCCTGGAAAAAGTGGAATAATCTCAGTCTTAAATGTTAACTTAGAATCAGCCAGGGAATCAGGCCAGAGGAGACAGCATGAGAAAAGGCACGAAGGTGAGAAATGGAACAGAGTGTGTAAGGAAATGAAGTTGGGAGTGTTGACGAATAAAGTAGGGATTTGTGGGACATGGAATTAGAGAAACAGGCGGGGACCCCCATGGAGGGCCAAACCATGGAAGTCCACATTAAGGAGTTATGTCTCTTAGACCGTAGACAATGGGAAATCTATGACTTTTATTGTCAAGAAGAGTGGTGTGGTCGGATCTGCATTTTATATAGATCATCCTAGCAGTTTTACACAGGAAGAATTTGAGCAAAACAAGACTACAGAGAGTTAGACCAATTAGAAAACACTTGCAGAAGATACAAATGGGGTGATGAGGACCAGAGCTAGGACAACAGGGTGAGAGACGAAAAGACATATTTGTCAATTAATAATTCATGCAACTTTGGCGACGGCCAACAAAAGACAATAGACATGTTTTCCAGTAGTAGGGTAAAACATAGTGAGTCAGGTAAAGGAAATCATTCTGGTGGCCTGTATTCCAAGGGCAAGACATGGGATCTCTCAGAGATTGATCATTTCCACTGTAGCATGCCCAGTTTGCTGCCCTATGTATTGGGGAGGAGAGGGCCCAGCTGTGACAACCTAGACTCTTGAGGGGTCCCACAATAAGAGAAAAGAATGAGTGCCTGACAATAAAAACCAAACCACGGAACAGCTATGGACTGCCGTGGGTTTCTGACTCTTAGTGTAAATGAAGCATCAGGACTTTTCCTTTCACATCAGCTTCGCTGATTTCCCTGTTTCACCTGGGGAGAAGCCAGCCGTATAAATGTGCGCTGGAGACCCGGCATTCTTTCATGCAGAGAGGTGCCCTCAATACTTCCCCCGAGTATGGCCTCCCTGCCTTCCAATTATTGTATTTTTCATATCAGGAAGTTCCATTTTGTTCTTTTCAAATCCACCTAGTAAATTTTGATCTCTCGTTTCTTCATCATACTTTCAATAGTTTCTTTTATTAAAATATATCAAACATACCCACTCCATGTTCTGTTTCTGATCGTTTTCACATATACTGGCTTTGTAAGTCCAATTCTGTGCTTTGTTTTAACTGCTGTCTTTTGTTTATGGTGGCTTGTTTCTGCTTAATTTTTTTAAAAAGATGAACTCATGTTCTTGGAAGTTTATTTATGGAAATTCTTTGAAGCCATAGTTCAAATTGTGTTTCTCTAAAGGGTGTTTGCATTTGCCTCTGCCAGCCTTCTGGGGGCACTACCAACTCAAGACTACTGTGAACTAAATTTTCTACAGTCAAACAGGCAGACGGACTTTGGTCCCAAACGCTTGTAATTTCAGGCTTGTGGTTAGAAACGATAAGTGGAAATTTCCTCCAATTCACTGAAAGCCCAGCTCGAGACAGGGTATACGTGTCTGCAACATCTTCATCAGCAGGGCAAGTTTTTCCTACTTGTCCACTTTAGGGATGTTAGTTTTATGCAAGAACTCTGACTTGACTGCATTTCCCTGTTTGGTTCAGTCTTCTTTGTCTCCTGTTCCTGTCCATTTGTCCCATTAAAACTCAGGAAATAGGCACCAAGTTTGATCTGATCCCCTCAGGGCAAAAAGTGGCTCCAGCACTATCTTGCTCTTTTGGATTTGTACTTTCATGAGGTTTCTAGAAAGACCCTAAGAAATTCTTTCACTTTCTCCCAGCTCGACCATGCTTTATAAAAGATGTGAGAGGTTGAGTTTTTGTACAGCATTTTTAGGTGTGCCAAACTGGGAGCGTTCTCTCTAAACTGCCACTTTGCAGAAATGGGAAGTTAGAGATATAGTCCTGTATAATGCCACAGGAAGATGAGTCATGTACTTATGCCTAATGCTTGAGATGATCAATCAGGAAAGAAGACAGTTGGAATGAAGGAGTTAAGGAGGCCAAGTTGTCATGTGTTCCACATGGTCTACCACAAAGGGACTTAAAGGAGAGCCAGATGGGCATGAGAAAAGTCAATAATTTCATGTTATTAGAAAGCAATAAAGTGTCAAAGATGAGACCATTGCTCAATGTCTTAAACAAAGAACAATGACAAACCATGAAGCTGAGTTTATTACTTCCTTAAGTCAGGGAGAGTTCTGCTGGATGGGCACAAGCCCTCTGAGAAGAGTAGGTAACTGATCTGATCTAGTGTATCTGGGAAGGGTGGACTTCCGGACTGGCAGGCTTTCAGAGGCAGGAGTGGGATGACGTCAGCTGGAGAAGCATAGTTACTCAGGTGAGACCAGTTGATGGGTTCACTTTCCGAAGCCTGCTTATTGAAGGGAGTCCAATAGTCCCTGTTGGCTGACTTTCCACAGCGAAAGGCTGACGGTGATTAGTTGGCTTTCAGAAGCACGTTCACTGGCATGAGTTGTTTATTGATTCAATAGCTAAAACTAGTTCTGATAGCTTCATGGCTATGGGATTGTCTTTTCTTTTAATAAGCAGTTTTAAAATCCATTTTGATGGCTACTTGTTACCATGGCTACAGAATAGTTAATCGTTTCCTGTGAGTATGGGAATTTTTCTGCTGGCAAAAGAAAATGTCATCAAGAAAAATATACAATAATTTGTAGAACTAGATGCCCACAAAACCTCTATATTTTTAGATAGGACTAAAATCTTCAAATAAGGATTAACCTACCAACAGCCTCAGTTAACCACATATGTGTATATATGTACACATTCATCCTACGAGAAAGAGGCAGTGACAAGAAGATGTTATGTCTTTGGGTTCACTCAGTCTCTCACATCTTCTATCATCATCACTGTACAATTCAAAGGAATACTCAGAAAACCCACCCTGCTCACAAATCATCAAAGTCCTCAATCACAAAACAAGATTTCAGTCATTGTCACAAAGTCTATGTAGTAAAGGAAGAAACGAAACACGTGGCCTAGATTTTTAAACGAGTATGAAGTCAAAAATATTATGCTCAATACTTAATGAACTAGAAAAAAAGTGAACTCAGACATCTAATTTCCTGATGATTTTAATTAACACCAATTACATAGAAATTAAAATATATTGAGATATCTCCAATCGGGGATCTGAAAGCACTTATCTTGGCATTACATTTCATCCAGTACATGACAGTGCAGTGGTTGAGAATGCAGCCCCGGAGCCTGACCTCCTGGAACCACGGCTTCCCTCTGGAAGTGCCTCAGTTACTTTATCTGCTGTTATGGGCTGACTTGTGTCCCCTCAAAATTCATATGTTGAATTCCTAACCCCCAGTACCTCAGAATGTTTTTGGAGATAGGTCTTTATAAGGGTAATTAAGGTTAAATGAGGTCATTAATGTGAGCCCCAATCCAAGATGGCTTGTTGTCCTTATAGGAAGAGGAGATGAGGGGCCGGCCCGCTGGGGAGCGGTTAAGTGCTCGAGCTCCACTTCAGCAGCCCGGGGTGCCCAGGTTCAGATCCCAGGTGTGCACCGTCGCACCGCTTTTCAAGCCATGCTGTGGCAGCATCCCATATAAAGTAGAGGAAGATGGGCACAGATGTTAGCCCAGGGACAATCTTCCTCAGCAAAAAGAGGAGGATTGGCATCCGATGTTAGCTCAGGGCTAATCTTCCTCAAAAAAAAAAAAGAAGAAGAAGAAGAGGACATTAGGACACAGGCACGCACAGGGGGAAGACCGTGTGAGGACACAGCAAGGAGGCAGCCAACGACAAGCCAAGGAGAGCTGCCTCAGAAGAAACCAATCGCCAACATGTTGATCTTGGACTTCCAGCCTCCAGAACTATGAGAAAACAAATTTCCATTGTTTAAACCACCCAGTCTGTGGGATTTTGTTAGGAAACTAAAACATCTGCTAAATGGGATAGTTTTGAATCTACATCATAGAGTAGTTGCAAGGGTAAAATAAATCAATAAATGTGAAGTAACGATAGTGACTTATATTTCCTGACCACTTACTATATGCCACAGCTCTAAGATCAAAGCCTGGTTGCTCTTCAGTCAGTGCACCTACTGTGTATTTTTATTGTTATTTTAAAAAATCAAGATTTTGTCAGTGAGAACAGAACATTATTCTGACCATAATTTTGGATTTGATTTTAAATATTAACTATGGATGGCTCATCTTGCTTCCAAACTTGGAAAAAAGCATCATCCTCTATTATGAGTAGAAGCTATGTGTAGTTTTTTGATAGCACATGGGTAAACTGTAGTTTGAGGAATGAAAATAATTCGTTTAGCCTCATCCAGGGCAATCTGTGCTATTTTGTGTTTCAGGCAATGATTCACTGAATCACATGAGATGATCAGTTTTGACCCATGCTTCCTCTCTTTACATGCCCTCACCTCTTTACTTGGAGTGGTAGGCAGTTGCATATAAATCTTTAAGCTCTGTCAGAAGAGACTTACTATTTCAACGGGAGGTAGAGACAGCTGGAATAAAAGCATGGTTTAGGAAGAGGCAGAAAAGAAGCAAGAAGAGCTGCTAGCAAATTTGCCTGGATGGGGCAGGGAGTGAAGACGAGAAGACGGATGCATGGAGTCCCTGGCAGTGACTTGAGAAATTTAATGCTGGTTATGATACGATGATAAATGAGCATGTTTGGTGGAGTGATTTTAGCATCAACATGTAGGAATAACTGAGAAGCAGAAAGTCTAAGGTGATCCTAGAAAATCTGGGAACCTCCTACAATGACAGTGAAGGGGTCACTTGGTGAAGTGACCTTGGAAGGAAATCCCCTCATAACTCTTCCTTTGGTCCTGTAGAAAGACTACGTACAATGGGACCCGAACTCCATGGAAATCGACCTAAAACAGATGTGCTGAGTTCTGCTCCACTCCAATCACAGACCAGAGAAGAATTATTAAAATAAAATTTAATAATACACGTGAATGGGGAGAAAGGCAAGTCTGGATTTCAGAAGACTTCAGAAGTCCAGTTTCTGCGTTTCAGGAACATACAGTAACTTGAAATAGACCAACAAAAGATAGGCTAGTGAAAGTCAGGTGACTTTGCTTTAAGGACTATTTAAGGATCACATATAACTAGGACATATGAAATATTTATGTATAATGAGTGATTTAAAAAGTTTTTTAACATCTTAAACAGTTTCATGTTGTTTCATATCTTAGTCAAATATTTTGTGATTATATGAAGATAAAGTTCAGCCCAACCTCTTAACCAAATGATCATGAATTCCATATTTACTGCATCAGGTAATTGAATTCTTGGGCATTCTTTGTCTCTTGTTTGCCCTTGCTCATACCCCCTCTCACCACCCCCAAGAGGACTGCCCCATAAATTTACAACCAATTGTCTTCCAGGAATTGAACCAACTCCTTAGACTGTGAGTTATTTTCTGTATGTTCTTAATGTATAATTTAGTTTAATGCAATATGTTAATTCATTACGCATGTGACAAACTTTGATGAATTTTTACCACAAAAGCCTGAACTCCACAAAGTTAAAAGACAAAAATAAAAACAAAAACCTTTTCTCCCCTCAGAGTTAGTTAATATATTAAATTGCCCCAAATAACTTTTCCTGTTATGAGATATTTCAAGTATATTGAGTCTAAAAATTTTTTTTGAATAGACTTGTCTTCATCCTGCATCATGGAGTCATGGTGGGAGGGGGTGGGGGCTGGAGTTTAACTGTTAACTAGGAATATTCTGGATGGTACCATTTGATTTGTATACAAACAATTACAAGCTGGGTGATGATTGCAGACTTATGAATAGAATGACTAGGGTTTTTTTGGCCAACCTGTTAATTGAGTTCACAATTGTCAAAGTAACTGCCATTTTGATTTGTACATAAAACCAAAATGATAAAGACATCACTGAAAAAAATTCTTGGGCTTACGATTATACAAAGAATAAGCTTGATTATTTGCAGACTTGGTTGATTAGATTAGCTGAGACGAACTTTAAAATTCATCAAACCAGTTGTTTTACTGAATTGACTGCTAATTCATTTTAGAAAATGAATAAGTTAGCCCTGTACGTAGGACTTAAATTGCTACTCTGCACCCTGCTTTTCCTTCAAGATAGGTAGCTGTAGGCCTACCATTCATTAGCGATACGATTTCTATTTACATGCCTTCTGACCTGCCTCTCACAACCCCAGGTAAACCGCATTTAATCTATGAAGAATCATTATGTTGTAAACAGTAATAATGTCATAAACAGCCAGCAATCTCAGGATGGGAATAGAAATAGAAAATAGGGAAATAAAGGTGTCAGTTTCCAGACAGGTGAGAGAGGCCTCCCTATTGTTTCTGCTCCATAGTGGAAATTGTTATTACCCAGACGGATATTAAGGAACAGCAGGAAAGCGGACTTGCATCCCTACAAATTAATGCATACAGTGACTGGGTGTGTTAATTTGTTATCCATGTAACTGCATGAAAGTTATCAACATAATTTCCTCTGACAAGTGATTCATGCTAGGAAAAAAAAAAAACTATGAAGCCTCTATGGTTAGTTACCAGATATCTGCAAACTGTTTTTTCCTTCTCCCACTCAACCTACAGATCTTCCAGGCTGGCTGGATAACACTAATGTTATGCAAAGGGAAGGATGTGATTTACTGAGACGCGTCCTCTTGTATAAACACGGCAAGGTTCATTATCACTTATACAAAGTGTCTCCAACGGGGTGACAACTAGAGTTACAAATAGTGTTTTCTAAAGATCCAGAAATGAAATGAGCTGGGCTTGGCATTTGAAAACACATTGCAGACAGACCAGGGTGAATTAGTATGCGCCGTGGAATAATCTCAGCCTCCTAACGGTGCTAACATTTATTTTTACTTAATCGCAAAGAAAGACAAATGGGAGAGGAAGACAATAAGTATAAAAGAATGAAATTTGCCCGATAGAGAGAATTCGACATCCTGACCAATTTCAGCCTCCCTTGGGAGACCTCTGTGTCAGCACTTAAGGAGGAAGAGAGGAAGGCACCATCTTTCTTCTGTTCTTTTGTTGATCCCTTGACTTGCTGTTTGGGCCACGGAGTAATCAATGAGTCATTCTTCGTAGAGAGGGAGGGTGGTGGGGAGAGGAACGGAAATGGAAGCAGTCCTCTCTTATCTATTTGCAAGGGCCTTATTTGAAAAGGCTAAATATAATTGGAGCTAATATCATTAGCATGAATCAACTCTTGGATTTTTCTAAAGATCCATTTGTTTGATACTTTCATTTTCATAAAAGCTTTTGCATGAGTTTGATGCTTTTAACTTTCATTCTATTAACTGAAAGTGGTCAGGAAGAAAATGAATATTCCAGAGCAGCAACCGGTTCTTGTTTGAAGATCTCTGACATATACCATCAGAGTCACATTGTTTTTTTGGGTGGTGCTGAGAAACCAACTAAGCAGGACTGAATGCATCTTTCTTACACTGATGCCCCTCTCCGCAATGCCTGACACTCAGAAATGCAGAGGAAACGGTTTGATAACTTAAAAAGTTTTTATTGCCCATCTACCAACAGTTAAAAATTTCTGGAAACTTCTTTTATTTTTTTTCTCTCTTTCCAGCCCTCCCACATATGTAGCACCCAGTTGTGAAGATATGTGTAAATGCATATCACAGTGCCCAGTACATAATGTTCAAATATTGCTAGCTGTTCTCCTTAAATGGTCATAGCTTATGTCTACCTAAATTGGCTAAATCGTATGATTGAGGATTGATTTGATTTGTGATCAGAACAGGAACGAGGCCAAATGAACAAGGAAACAGTTGATGTGGCACTAGCATGGTGGAGAATGAACAGCTTGTGAACCCAGAGACTAAACTTGAATACCAGTTTGGGCACTTAATAGCAACATGATTTTGGGCAAGTTACTCCAACCCTCTGAGTTTCTGTTTCATCCTCTGTAAAACAAGGTAAATAATACATTGCAGGATATTTTTGAGGGTTAAATAAAAATATACAAGTTAAATATTGAAATTAAAGTATATGAAACCCTAGTACAGTATCTGGCACGTAGTAAGTACTCAACAAATATTTTTATTATTAATTTAAGAAAACACATACTTTGGCAATAAAATTATTATTATTATTTTGTGTGTGTGTGTGAGGAAGATTGGCCCTGAGCTAACACCTGTTGCCAGTCTTCCTCTTTTTGCTTGAGGAACATTGTCCCTGAGCTAACATCTGTGCCAATCTTCCTCTATTTTGTATGTGGGATGCCTCCACAGCATGGCTTGGTGAGGGGTGTAGGTCCATGTCCAGGATCTGAATCTGCGAACCCAGCCTTGGAAGCAGAGCACGCTGAACTTAACCACTACGCCACCAGGCTGGCCCAGGCAATAAAATTATTAAAAAGAAAAAACAACAGTGATATTTTCATGCCATGGAAACTTCTTTTCTTGAAGGCAGCAGGTGGTATGTTTCTCCAGGAGAGTAACTGGATTTCATGCAAATAAATGTGTTCTGCCAATTTCATTATTTGAACAGAGTAGAAAAGAGAGGAAGATGGAGGCCATCCATTCAAGAAAGGGTTCCAGAAAGGAAAGGATTTCTAAGTATTGAACTCTATTCTCAATTAAACCAAGTGCTTAGAGCAGGTCAAATGAATTTAGGCCCTTTACAACTGCCCTTTCTGAGGCAGGGTGCAGACCTTTAGGGATAAGATGGTGCCCTCTAAGTTTCTTATTTAAGTCACTCCTTACTTGGCTACAGACACAAGTAAAAACAAGCTGATGAGAACTTGAAGTTCAAAAGCGTGCTGGATCATGAACAGATGTTCCAAACGGCTGGAAAAGCTTCAATATTTCTAACCTTGTTTTCACATCAGAATTACGTCACCACCAGGCTGATGACTGATTCAAGGACGTGTGACCTAATCTGCAATCTAATACCAATTTAGTCACTGGGTCACCTTCACAGAAGGAGCAGACCTGCTTTTCCTGAGTCAGCAACATCACCTCAAAAACATGTTGAATATTTGAATTAAATGAATTCAAATATGAACCTACAAGTTCAAAGTCATATTTGGGCTCAGGGAACTGTTAAAATGAAGCCCATACCTGTTACTTGTCAAACATTTGCACTCTCTGGTTGATTTCTAAATTGATTCATTAGCTACAACACCCTAAGAGAGAAAAGAGCATTCTGTGCCCGCTGAGCAAACTTAAGTGCGCTGGAATGTGGAGGATAGCAGAGGATTTTGAAAAGAAAATATTGCCTGAGGACAGAGAGGAGAAGAAGAGAAAAAGGCTCAGCTCTTCCTGGTCTCCCAGAAGGGCGCCATCATTTCCCCCACGTGGTTAGCCCCAGAGAGCGGCTAGGGAAGAAACAGGCTCTCAGTGACGTCACTAGGGTGGAGAAATGAGAAGGCGGCAAAGAAAAAGTACACAAGGACAGAGGAAACCCTGGTGCTGCAGGGGACATGAGTCTACAGGGGCATCTTGCTGATGCCCAAGCATCTCTTTGATTTCCAAGGGGTGAGCCATCCCCTCGCCCTCCTGCCTCTCTCCCACCCTCCCTTCAACAAATATCATTATACATCTACTATATGCCAGCGATGCTTGGCACTATGGGTCGTCACCGTGAATAAGGAAAGCTCTGGTCTGTGACAAAGTTCAGTTCCAGGAACTACAAAACACTCATACATTTCAATGCTATTACGCCCTAAGAAAATCGCGTTTCACCAAGCAGAGCCCAGAATCCTAGTGGCAAGAATTCTGTCACTAGGTTTTGCTCTCCTTGAAGACAATGACTATTTTCCATACTCTAAGCCCAGCACCTCTCACTTAACATGTGCTCACAATATATTATGAATAAATGAATTAATTAATGTTTGAATGGCTATTTTAATGTAGAATCTTAAAATATTTTATAATTACAAAATATATCAAATCAAAAATGTATATAATAAATGCTATAATTTATTGTATTTATTATTTAAAGAATAATAACAGTCAGGATTCAGCTAAACAAAGAGAATATTTCCAAGTCTTTGAAGTCCTCTGTATTGCATTTCCCAAAATGCCTTCCAATCCCTCATATCCACATTGTAATA
Source organism: Diceros bicornis minor (assembly GCF_020826845.1). Lineage (NCBI taxonomy): Eukaryota > Metazoa > Chordata > Mammalia > Perissodactyla > Rhinocerotidae > Diceros > Diceros bicornis. Next base: position 48,478,417 of record NC_080759.1, on the reverse strand, counting down.
ACTGATATCATTGCTTAAAACCTTGGTGTCATCTTAGACTCCTTCTTCTCCTTTACTCCCAGATCCTATTGGCTACCCAGTCTTGTCTTGATGATGGAAATGTGTCCCCTCTCTCCAACAGACACTGTAACCTTGGGCACTACAGTACCAGTTCAGTTGACCCCATCTTATCAACAGAGTGATTAAGAATTGCCTTTCAGGAAATTTGCAAAGTCATGTAGCCAAAGCATGTGCAGAAGAAGAAATCTTGACCTGAAATGAACAAGGAACCAAAGATTCTCCTCCCCACGGAACCAAAGGACTGGGACAAGACCGGAACTTAAAAGTTGGATTCTTGTCAGAAGCAAGGGGTCCATCATTCAGGAAGATCTGGAGTTAAAATTCCTACCCCACCTTATCATAAATGTTTAGCACATCATCATAAATATTTAGAACCTTATCGTAAATGTTTAGAACATTACCACAAATGCTTGAAGCCCACCAATCAAAACCTGTCCTGCCAGAGTTTCCATGTGCCAGCCTACTCTCCCTAACCTCTTAAATTTTGCCCCAAATCCTGAATCAGGGAGACAGATCTGAGCGTACATGCCCCCTGTCTCCCTGTAGATCAATCTTGCAGAATAAAGCTGATTTCCCTCCCAAAAGCTGATGCCACGATTAATTGGCTTGTTTATGTGCATCAGGTAGGAGAACCCCATTTTTGTGTGGCAACAACATTTCCATGGCTCTGTTTCCGTCTCTCATTATCTCTCCCAGATTATTACGTTCACCTTCTTAACTAAGATTTTCTTATTCACATTTTGCTAGTTAAAGAATCTTCGCTATGGTTTTTCATATGTAAAAGAACAGCCTGAGCAGTGAGATAACTTTTGTGTTTCTTACACACATTTCCAGGATGTCAATATCATACTAGCCTCATTCTCTTGGGTGCATACAGTACACACAGAGGAACTGTGACAATAGACCTCACATTTATTTTCATTAATTTGTACAAATTAAAGCTGCTGGCAGTATATCAACTGTTATTATTGATCATCTCCTTGTACAGGGCGCTGGGTGAGGAGCTGAGGGGGTTATAAAGATGTGTAAACAAGAACCTTGTAGTCTAGAGTTGACTTCATCAATTAATTCCATTGGTTGCAATGGCACTATGTACATATTTGAAATCTTTGTTGTGTTTATTGAGACTAATAGCCAGAATTGTTCATCCTTTATTGTCTCTCTAGCCTTTAGCCCTTTAATTAACTGTACCCACTAATGTGCTACACACACCCACTTCATAAATCTTAGCCACAAACACAGTCATTTTTGATTCTGAGTTCAAAAGATATTTTGTTTCATCCCATCCCTAACTTTGAGGATAACAGAACAGACAGCAAAGGCCATTGTCCTCCAGAACGACCCTAAATCCCTCCCCCAACCTCCTTAAGTATATCACACATTTCCAGGGACACTTATTGTACAAACTATTTAAAAGGAAAACTTTGAAAGTTTTGTCCTCAGAGGTGTCGTCATCCATACGCAACAGAAATGTGAAGAATCTCACTTTTCCATGTTGGAAAACATGTTTTTTGTGAGGCTAGAGTAAAAAATCTTAACGTGCTGAGAGTGCTTGGGTAATTTGGTTGTCTTGCATTACCAGGGCACTGAGGGAGGTTATCACTGGTTTAGGAGCCATCCTGGAGAGGGAATGGATTATGCAAATATGCCTGGACTGCAGGGCTGATGCTGGTCCCCCTAGAAGCAGGATCCAGCATGTCTGATTTCTTTGTGTGCAGAAGCTCACGGTTATGTCACTTGATTAAAAAATTAGTCCTTTTTATTTCTTATTACACAGTCAGAGAAAAAGTGAATCATCACTAATGGTGTGTCAACTAGAAAAAAAAGTAAGGCAATATAAGAGATGGAGACTAGTCACAGCAGTAAAAATTTTGGTGTACCATCATGCATCCTGAAGTCCAGCAGCTACTGCATCTTTCTCCTAGACCACCTTACCTGACTGTCCACATCATCAGTTTCTTATCTTGTTAAATGGGGTGACCAAGAGAAGGGCAAATATTGTTGCGTTAGAGACTCACTATTTCAAACTAATTTATAATGAAAAGGGAAGAGATTTTGAAGCCTGGTCTACTGCAAAGAGATGTAAACTGATTATAGTCTCAGTCTGCATGGGACTTTTCCTGTTTCAGCATGAAAAGTCCCATATTGCAGGAAATCCCAGCCCCAGCCTACCCAGGATGGTTGTCACACTGTAAGTGAGCATAAGTGAGGTCATCTTGTTACACTAAATGGCCCAAGCCCCTCCTCTGTGTGACTACTTGCTGCTCTGCATGTACTCCAAAAAATTCACATGCTCTCTTGATCTATGGCCCCTGCTTATGTATATACTCCCCAGTAGCTTGATAAATTAAAAACTTTGTTCTATGAGTTTCTGTCCGGGAACAAGCTGACCACAGGTGGGAAACACTCCTACAAGGTATCCATCACAGCTGACAGAAGAACGGAACAATGTGATGCCTGGAGCCCGTTATGCCTCGAGACCAACATCCTTGGACCCCCTCCTTACTGCCCATTTTACCTATATAACTGCCTCAAGATTATGTAATCTTTGAAGATGGATCTTTGAGACATTAGCCTCCTGTCTTCCAATTTGCCAGCTAATTTAAATAAAGTTCCTTTCTCGATCTCTAATTCCTTGTGATTAATTGGCTCAGCTTGCAGTGAGCAGAGCGAGCCCATTGCTTGGTATCAACACTAGGAAGGGTTGTTCAGAATGTAGGAACTCAGGGCTGAATTGATAGCCATTTCTTCTTGAAGTGAAAACAAAAGGCATCTTTACAAAGGGTAAAAAACTGGATTCCTTAAATGAATTCTGTGTTCATTGACTTTCTTTGTACGTCATTTAGAATGACTTCCGTGTTCATTGACTTTCATTGTACATCATCTAGAATGACTTCTCTCAGACATCTAATACAGGCAAAGCTGTGTCCCCTCACCTATGATGAAACTGCTACAGTGAAAATGTGGTCTGAAAGTTTGACAGAGTTCATCATGGCGGAGGCAATGAGGCTTTCATGACTTAGTTCTCACACATGTGTTGAAAATTCCAGCATTAGTAGAAAATAGCATAGCTGTCATTTTTCTTCTCTGAAATAAGTCTTGATGACTCTTTCCTTGACTGATGACCAATGAATCAGTTACCCTTTCTGTCCACCACATGACCTATATGAATCAGGGTTCTCCAGAGAAACAGAACCAATGGGATACATGCATATAGAGAAAGAGAGATTTATTTTAAAGAACTGGCCTTCGTGATTGTGGAGACTGGCAAGTCCAAAATCTGCAGCGTAGGCTGGCAGCCTGGAGACCTAGGGAAGAGTTGCAATTTGAGTCCGAAGGCAGTCTGCTGGCAGAATTACCTCTTCCCCCAGGGAGATGGCCTTCAACTGACGAGATGAGGCCCACCCATCCACATTAAGGAGGGTAATTGGCTTTACTTAAAGTCTACTGATCTAAAAGTTAATGTTTTCTAAAAAATAACTTCAAAGAAACATCTAGAATAATGTTTGATGAAATATCTGAGTCACATGGCCTAGCCAAGTTAACACAGAAAATGAACCATCACATGACCTGGGTAGCTTAACCTCTCAGTAAGGGACACTTACCCAAGGTTTTAGGAACTATGGCTAAAAGTGTGGTACCAGGACAGCTCCTTGGCTGCATTCCAAGTTTTACCATGTCAGCTCTTTTCAACTCAGGCTACTTTTCCAGAAATTATACTCAGTTCAATACTAACCAAAGATGGGTAGGAAACTTCTGCTTGGTTTTATTTTATTTTATTATATTATAACAAACAGGTACATTACAGTTTGCAATCTAAATTTGCATGCACTTTTCAGATACAACGAGACTCTTCAAGGAAAAGTTTTTCTTTTTGTAAGTTCCATTCGGCTATGTGCCCCAGTCTCTCCCAGAGACAATTCTTCTTAAACTTGCATTTCTTTGCCATTAGATATAAAAGTTTAAGAAGAATTGCTATGGGAGCTTCACCTTGGTCAACTCAGAGCTCTGGGCCACCTGGAGAAGGAAATTTTCCATTGGCTATATCAAGGAAGCTAAACCACAGCCTGACCAGTTTTCGAACTCCCTTCAGCAAAGACAACAGGGACACAGCTGGACTTATTCGTTCTTAACTCAAGTAGGCAAAGGAGTTACCGTGTCTGCTGAGCACATAGACCTAAGTTCAAGGTCGCCCCTGCACTCTGCTCCTTTTCTGGCTACTGAAGACGACACAGAGAGACTCGAATTGTGAATCCTACATACAGCAATCCATCACTGATAAACAAGCTTAGGACAAGTGTACTCAGCAGGAGGAACTTTGAATTAGTGTTTCCAACAAAAACAAGAGCATACAACATTCATTCATCTGAAAAACATTCATGGAACTTCCCTATATACCAAACTTCCTATACACCAATAACGCTCTACAAGGCACATTGGTTAGGATGTGGGTTGTATTTCATTCTTGCTCTCGAGGGGTTTGTTGGAATTCAAGCAGACATAAAAGTATGAAGCAGAAGCATCAGCAGTGAGCTTCATCCTAAGTGTGATTGTTACATAATTGAATTTGATCATCCATTTTAAGACTTAGTGAAAAACCAATTGTGGAAAGCCTTTAATTTAAAATGGAAAAACTCAGTGATTTCCTCCAACTGGAAATTTAGAGGGGAAAAAGCCCTATTATCTAATAAATTATCTGCATTAAAAATGCATTAGTAATCAATCTTCATAACGTCTGGTGACAGCTACACCGCTTATTAAAAAACAACAGTCTCCTTTCTCTAAGACCATTTTTTAAGGTTCTTCTGAAAGAAACCCATTAAACTCAACCATAGAAGAAAGTAAACTGCTTTACAATAAATTAGTATGTTATAAATAAGGGAATGCTTTGCGTAATATTTTAGTGGCTATTTTAATTTAAGGTCTAATGCATTGCTGCCCAAAATGCCTATTGCAGAAACCTAAGGAACATAGTTCTTGCCATTAACTGGGAAACCCTAGAAAGAAGAACAGCCACAGTGTTTATTTTTCCTATTCTTCTAGCTGAATGGCAGAGAATTCTAAAGTGCTCTGTGAACTATCCACAGCAAATGGCATTTCCCTCCTTTTGAAAGCTCAGTGAGCCCAGGTGTCGTGGTGTCCTCATTATTCATTGTTAGAAAGGCAGATGCTTCAGAAGCTACACTGGCTCCTATAAGTATATACTGATATCTTGAATTTTACTCTTTTAGAGCCCTAAATGTTTCCATAGTTCTTAGTACAAAGTATCAGCAGATCCAAAAAGTGTCATAAAAACTAATTAGTTATGGATTTGCTTTGCCTAGTTTCAGACAAGTGGGTCATTTCTGTATTTGGCCACTGAAGAGGCATTCTTTACAAAATAGAAGAAGCCAACACCCACGAAGTGACTCATAACTCCTAGAATCAGACAGCCCACTCTACTCTCTCCATGCTCCGAGAGATCAGGTAAGAAAGAAGCCTCTGTAAAAAGAAGGCTGAGGAGCTGCCATATTACACGGAACAAGAAGGTGGTGGTAAAGGGGCATGAGAAGAAGGAATCATTCAGGGATGGAGGGAAAGGAGAAAGGGGGAATTTCATACAGTTGGGAAGCTAGAACTCAGAGGAATGTTATGAGTTAAGGAAGTAAGCTGTAACTATGGAAATAATAATGAAAAAATGAAGCCAATTTAAGCAAATAAGAGGTTTTTCTCTCATTTTGAACACCTTTCTCTCCTCCCCCCTCCTTGCTTTCATTCCAATCGAGTCCAGTGTATTCCTCTTTTCTTTCTTTTCTTCTCTCCAGTTTTTTTCTTTTGTGTGCCCATGGTTAGTTCCCCATTTACATATTTTTTTTGCTTGAGGAAGATTAGCCCTGCGCTAACATCTGTGCCAATCTTAGTCTACTTTACGTGAGTCACCACCACAGCATGGCTGACGAGTGGTGTAGGTCTGTGCCAGGGATCTCAACCCGTGAACCTAGGCTGCAGAAGCGGAGTGTGCTGAACTTAACCACTACACGATAGGGCCGGCCGCCTCATTCACTTTTGAAGTCACCCTCCCACAGTCATTGGCTAAAAGAAAAACCCTGGGCCCACTTCCCATTTCCACCACTTATTGGACTTGTGATCTGGGGTAAATCTGTTATCCTCTCTGCACCTCAGTTTCACCAGGAGTAAAATAGAGACAGCAGCACATCCCTCAGACAACAGGGACATGTCATACTTTCCCCAGGATTGCTGATGTCAGGCCCACTGTGGTGTAAATCTGCCACGTCTCGGAGGGTGGGGTTTATATCCTTGACTCCTGATCCCTTCGGTACGGCTGCCCGCTCCCCCTCAATATATCCACCCCCTGCTCCAAAGCCTTGTGTCAGCACTGTTGTTGCTAATTCCTGAGGTTCCCAAAGCTGTCTGATCACGGGAGTCACCCAAAAGTCTTTCTCAAAATATAAATGCCAGGAACCAATTAAATCAGAATCTCTGAAACTACTGAATCAGAATCCCGGGGTGGAAGTAGTGTGGTACTCAGAGGATCTGCAGGCATTTTTTACAAAACTCTCCATCCAATAATTCCGATGTGTCTTCAGGCTTGGGCCCCATTCAAGTTCTATTTCCCTGTGAGGAGCCCAGACCAATGCCTGCTCTCTGTGGCCATGCTTTTTGATGACCAGTAATGTTCTAGAAGCCCATCTGGGTTGTTTTAACTCCCCCTGGAGTTGACTGAGTCTTTCTCTTCCCATCGCACTTTCTCGGACCTGTTCCCAGCCCTGCCCTTCCCAGACTCTCACATCCTCAGCACTAACTCTCCCAAGCCCAGCTCGTCCATAAGCCAAGATGACCTTAGCTGCTTACATATTCTTTCCCCTGGGCCTTAGACATCTGAAGTCCTAAAGTCTGGAGTACATATCTGACTATGTCTGGTGACTCCATACTTAGTTCTTACTCCAAGATCACATGGCTCCTTTCTCCCAAGGCTTTCCTCCTTTGCACGGCATCAAGCAATCCTTCCAATTAGTCAAGCAAATCCAAGGCAGCAGTTCTGTTTCCTGACTTCACTATAAATGCCTTCCGTCCCTCATCAGGAGCCCACTATTGGGGCATCTTTACCCCTGAAAAGCAAATCCAGCCTGTTTTGAATTTTCCTGCTAGTGCTGAGTCAATGGAATACAAATGTTTCCTTGACAAGTGCCTCTGGAAAAGCATAAGCAGTCCCTGAACAGAGACAACAGGCCGCCACCCACGTAGCTGAGAGCATCTCATTCATTACCCAGACCCGTCTATGACTCAGAGCCAGTCGTCGATGCTGCCACTTTACATTGGCGTATTTTGTTCCTTTCATTAATATTCCCTGGGCACACAAAATACATCACACACACACACACACACACACACACACATACTGAGCTGAAAGGAAGAGAATGAAAGCATCGTGCAAGTGTGTGTGTGTGTGTGTGCGTGGGTGTGTTTAGTCTTAAGCCTGGTGCCAAAAGAACTGAGCTTGGAACTATCTCAGTGTTTGTGAGGAAGGACCTGCCATGGGCATGGCTCCAGGAGACTGATGTGCCATGGAAGTTGGGGGAAAGAGTGTGTTGGGATGTTTTCAACTGCAGGTTCCTAAGTACTCAATTAAAAGTAGCTCAAACAATAAGGACATTTATCTCATAAAGCAAGAAGACCAGAGGAAGGGTGATTCCCAGATTGGTGCAACAGCTCAATGATAGCATCCAGAGCTCTTCCCATCTCTTACTCTGCACTTCACAGTGTTGTAATGTCTACCCTCGGGGCTGCAAGATGGCTGCCATAGATCCAGGCATCACCTATAATCATGACTACATCCAGTGAAAAATATCAGTTCTTCCTCCTGTGAGTCTATTTTTATTAGGGAATCAATCTTTCCTTGAGATCCCTCACACATACACCTATCTACAGCACCCTTTCCTCTTAGGTCCTGTTAAGCCAAGACTAGCTACAAGAGAATATTCAAGAGAATCTAGGAGTGGATAGGGCATGTGTATTCCACGATGGGAGGCTGGATCTGCCAGGAAATAAGAAGCCATGGGGCAGAGGCGGGGGTAGAATGGCTGTTGAGTAAACAGCAAACACTGGCTGTCCCCAGGGGCTCAGGACTGGATGAGGAGAATGGAAGAGTTTTTCCCACCTGAACCTTGGATGTTCCCTCTTGCTACCACTTTGGAAATTACTGTCTCCACATATCTAGACATACCTCAGAGGTGAAGGTCCAGATACTCAGGCGTCACCTTTTTTGATCACTACTTGAGGATATCGAAAGCATTTTGCACATTTCTAGGTGTCAGGAGAAACCTGGGAAGGCATTATATTCTTAATTGCATACACCACATACAGCCACAAATTTTGTAAAGCCTTGTCTTAGTCAGACGCTATAACAAAAATGCCATAGACTGGGTGGCTTAAGCAACGGAAATTTATTTCTCCCAGTCTGGAGACTGGGAAGTCCTAGATCAGGGTACCAACATGGTCAAGATCTGGTGAGAGGGCCGGCCCTGTGGCTTAGTGGTTAAGTGCGTGTGCTCCGCTGCCGGCAGCCCAGGTTCGGATCCCAAGCACGCACCGACGCACCGCTTCTCCAGCCATGCTGAGGCCGCGTTCCACATATAGCAACTAGAAGGATGTGCAGCTATGACATACAACTATCTACTGGGGCTTTGGGGGAAAATAAATAAATAAATAAAATTATAAGATCTGGTGAGAGCTCTTTTCCAGGTTTGCAGATGGCCATCTTCTTGCTACATCCTCACATGGCAGAGACTAGGGAGAGAGGAAATAAGCTCTTCTGTGTCTCATCTTATAAGGGCACTAATCCCATTCATAAGGGCTCCACCCTCATGACCTAATCACCTCCCAAAGGCCCCACTTCCTAACACCATCCCATTGAAGGTTAGGATACCAACATATGAATTTTGGGGGGACACACACATCCGGTCAAGGCCAAAGTGAAAAGAGGAAAAATGGATGGCACTAGTGCCTAGACTCACAGCTCAACTTCCAGTTAATGGTGGGCAGAGTCTACTAAGCACACTGAGTAATCTCCGAGGCGCCCATAGAGGGAAGTTGAATTGAAAGAAAGTGAATGAAGGCACCATTACAGAAATTAATTTTATTCTAGAGCTTGTGACGCCTGCAAATTTGTGGATAAAAAGAATTAACAAGAAATGTCAGCTGAAGCAGGGGCTTAGAAATCTGAATCTGGGCTTGAGTCCAAATCCTGGCCATGGATCACGTTATGACCTTGGACAAGGCCCTCCAGACAGTGTGGGGCCACCAGAATGTCATTTAAACAAAGTGACACATGTTCTGAGTCAGCAGCAAGAGGAAATGGGGATTATTCACAAACAGGGCAATGGTAAATTCAGGCAGCACAAAAGTTAGAACTATAACACTCATTGACACCAGTGAATATTGGACAAGACACAACACCATTTGACAATTCTACCGTGGTGGTGCTGCTTCTGTGGACAGGAGAGGGGGGGTCTTCTGCACCCCTCTAGCCCTCCTTACATGCTCCACTTATTCTTTCTCCCTCCCTTCCCTTCATCTCTCAAGTATCTGGTGCTTTATGGGGTCAACTTGATGCCCAAGTTTTCTCCCTCAACCCTTGAAAGACTCTACCTTCTCAGGACTGTATTCTATGCCCTGAATCTCCTCTATTCTTTGTGCTTCATCAAAACTTACCTCTCCTCCATACCATTACATCTGGAACTGACAGATCACCTAAATACTGTCAAGCTAAGGAGCTACTAGTTGATTCAGGGTGAAGAAGTGCCCCCTGCCCTCTCCTTCTCCCATGTCTTAGTTGCTACTTTCACTTTACAGAGGTCTTCTATGTCTACATGCAAGAAATTAAAACATGGGAAGATTTCTACTGTTCCTGAAATCAGTACTCTGTTCTGTCTGTCGCTCAGGCAAGATTTCTCTTGAGAAAATACCATTATTTTGCTCTAGATGCAGTATAGCAAGAGGATAAAAGTGCAGGCTCTGGGTCAGGCCATCGGGGTTCAAATCCTGGTTCTACCACTTGTTAACATGTGAACTCGGGTAAGTTATTTAGCATCTCTATGCCCCAATTTTCACACAAGAAAGAAATAGAGAGACAGACAGAGAAAAGGAAAAAAGGATTATAGTAAATACTTCATTGGATTGATGTGAAAATTTAATAAGTATTATGGACTGAATGTCCCCACCCCACCCTACCCCCACCAGTTCGTATCTTGAAGCACTAACCCCCATTGTAATGGTATTTGGAGGGGGGGGGGTCTTTGGGTGATGATTAGGTTTAGATGAGATCATGAAGGTGAGACCCCAATGATAGGATTAGTGTCCTTATAAGAAGGGGAAGAGAGACCAGAGCATGCTCACTCTCTCTTTGCCATGTGAGGACACAGTGAGAAGGCAGCCATCTGCAAGCCACGAAGAAAGTCTTCACAAGAACCCAACCACACTGGCCCTTGATCTTGGACTTTTAGCCTCCAGAACTATGAGAAGTAAATGTCTGTTGTTTAAGGCACCTAGTCTATGGTACTTTGTTACAGCAGCCGAGCTGACTAAGACAATGAGTCAATGTATGGAGATAGAATAGAATGAAAGGAGTTGATTATGGAAAGCACTTTCAGGCATCAGTCAGAAGCTAAAGCTTTATTGGTAACAACAGGAGGAACAGAGTTTTCTGATTTGATTTTTTTAAATATTGCATCTAAATATCATTATTTTGATTACTGAGCTTGTTTATGCTCCCTTAAATTTTATGCCCAAGGTAAGCACCCTACTCATCTCACCTAGTCCCAGCCCTGCTTACACTCAGTAAGCACTCAGTGACTGTTAGTTGTTATTTACAGAGCTTAAAGACAGCAGTGTATTCATTAATGATATTTTTACAATGAATTTTGTTGGGGTTTATTTCCTAATTGGTCTGCTGAGGAAATCCATTTACAGATCCCTTTCCTGGTGTTTCTGAGTCTTCACATTGTAAATGACAGACAGGTCAGAACGTGATGAATATAGCATAAGTTGTGTCACTGCCTGACCCAGAAAGACGTATGACTTGTGGTAATGGATCCAGCCCAAATTCAGGTGGAAAAGCTTTGGCCCAATCATCAATCTGAGTCTGAATCCTTGTTTTAAATACAGAACAAGTTCATCATGTTCCTTCTGGTCTCTGAGTCCCACCTGCCTCATTAGGGCTAACTCCTTGCCTGTCTGAGCTGGGACCTACAGAAAAGATTCTCACTTCATATTACATACCAGCCACTCACAATAGATGTCCATTCTGAAGATGATGGACATTGTGACAAACATCTCCAAAAATATTTCTCCCTATGATCACCCTGTTTTCTGCAGCCTTTTGCTTTCAGAGAGTTTAAATCACTTTCCAAACCCACCTATCTTTACAACATTCCTGTGTATCAGCCAAGAAGAGGCATTATTTCTTCTACTTTATGAGTGAGGATGCTGTGTAAAGCAAGCTTACACCACATCTAATCGATGCATAAAGAAGGTGTCCACGCTGTTCACGGAGGCCGTGATTCTGAGTCTTCTTTTCAGCAATCCCCCCAAATTCATCTTCCTCTCCTCACTGGCGCTCTCACCTCAAGGAATCAAGTATTTAGAGTTCAGTTGGATATTTAGCAAAAAGGACCAAACACTTTTAACTGGGAATCTCATTCCCAGTAAGTAGAGGTCTTCCTGGCAAGTGTGCATTAAAGGGACTCTTTATATTATAATCATGGCACCACCATGATAATCATTGTGGTTGTTGATCAAGAAAATAGAAAAGGGAAAGCCTAGAGGTATTGGACACTTGCTAGGGGCCAGAGTCCTGATATAGTGGGTGTCTTTGGGGAAAGAGTCAGACCATGATGTCCACAAGAACAGTCCAGAACAGGTCACTAGTGAAAGTAAGCCAGCATTGAACTCCCGTGAACAAAAAAGAACCACCATGGAATTCTGGTTCAGGCCTAGGAGTCAGGAAACCAGAATCTTGGTCCAAGATGTGTCCTTAACAAGGAGTGTGACTCTGGTGCTCTATAATATGAGGGATTTAGACTAGACAAGTGGTTTCTATGTGGGTCCCTCTGACACACGGAAGTGCCTTAAGGCCACTGTGGGAGCAGGCATGGGGGACACAAGCTGATGGGGCTCAGGAGCTGCTAGATTCCGGCCAGAGCAGCTCCTCTTTGATCTGTTTTATATATTAGGACACCATCTCAGATTTTGTGTGAATAAAGAGCTCTGGGGTTGATAATAAAATGAAGCAAAACAAAACAAAAAATGGTGGAATAGATGGTCTCCAATCTTTCTTTCAATCATTTAATGAAAAGTAAGTGATCTCTTTTATAAATTTACCCTCTGTCAATGCCGTCCAGCCAAAGACCTCAGAAACACCCCATCATTGAACAACTTGGGTTTATTATTTGTAGCACGAGGGAGATTTCTCACCAGGAGGAACCTTCGAGCATCTCAGTAAGAGGGCGTTAGAAGGAACCTATTCTAGGATTTGGGCTTTGCTTGGGTAGTTGGCAGAAGGGGGCATGGGTAAGAGGAGGGAAGCTGATTGTAAGGAAGCAGGGATTTGGTCTGCATTGGATGCCGTCAGAAAGTGGGGGAAATTCTACAGTTGGGTATATTAATAAGCATATCTATAGGGAAAGCGGACTAGAGCAAGCATAAAAATATAATTGGTGAAGATGCAGCAGTCACTCGTTTTAGCTGAGAGAGGGTGTTTGGTATTTTATGGGTGCTGAGTGGCCTTGTTTGGTTTCACTTTATCATGGTCTCAGAGTGACCTTGTCTGACATTGGTGTGTTCTGGGAGATTGTTTACGTGACCAGGAAAACAACAGGGCCGAGCTGCGAGCATCAGGCCAGCTCCCGGATCCCAGGCGCTGCTTTTTATTTTCTTACCTCCCTTAAAAAGATGTGTTTTAACTTTGAGACAAATCCTTAAATCAGCACGTGCTCCCTCAGAGTTCCTCAGTACAATCGGATGCTTCTGTGAATAAGCTGAATAAATATTCACGTGAAAAATCTTCCTCACAGTGTCTTTCTTAGCCCCCTCTCCTTACGCCCTGCAGCCCTCCCCACCCAGAGATACCTGAGTGATGCTGAGATTTGTTTGCTTTATGCTCATATGCTTGAGAAATGCTGGGAGACATCAAAGAAGAATAAACAAGGAACAAAAGAGGAGAAGGATGACCATGAGATGAAGACACATCAAATTCTTCACTAATCTACTCATTGCATCAGTAAGTCAGACAGAATGAATACTGCCTGTTTTTCCATCAGTTGGTGACTGGCCAGTGGCTACATTAGCATCAAGGTGAACTCTTTTGTAAAGAAATAATTTGGAAGGTATATGTGTCCCCTTGAAGGAAAATGGAACCAAAATGAAAATGTTTAAGAGACACTTTATTCCTTTGGGGGTAAAAGGGAGAAGGAGATATGAAGGTAAATAATATTTGAGCTGTTACTTTATATGTGTAGAAAATTAATGAATAAATCAACTAAAAGCCGCTGTCATATACATACACAAATATACATGCTTTGCTTGATTTTTTTTTTTTTTAATTACCTACAATTTCCTCATGGGAATCAGGTTACTCAGTAGACTAAATTGTTAGTAGGAAATATGGCTTTGGCAACATTTTAAGTTCCTGGTCTAGACTTTCCTCATTCTTCTTGGTCAGCCCTGGCAGGACTGTTATTTATCTTAAGATGAGAACGACAATGGTTCAGAGGAAGGAACCCTGGCTGAGGAATCAAAAGATCTACATTCCAGGGGCCAGCCCTGTGGCGTAGGGGTTAAGTTCGGTGTCCTCCGTTTCGGTGGCCCGGGTTCACAGGTTCAGATCCCAGGCACGGACCTGCACCACTCATCAGCCATGTTATGGCAGCGACCCACATACAAAGTAGAGGAAGACTGGCACAGATGTTAGCTCAGGGCTAATCTTCCTCAAGTGAAAAAAGAGGAAGATTGGCAACAGATGTTAGCTCAGGGCCAGTCTTCCTCAGCAAAAAAAAAAAGCCACATTCCAGTCCCACAATTGACTAGGAGTATGATCTTGGGCAGGTCACTTAGCCTCTGTGGGATTCCACCGTCCTTGGCTCTCTAACAGAAGATTTGGACAAAAGGCTTTTAAAATCCCTTCTAGCTCAAATGATCACATGACCTGCATCTTCTCTGCATCAGAAATAGGTATGGCCTTCTGTGGTTGGTGATCCCTCAGACATGAGATCTACAATTTGGGTTCCAAGGTAAGTATAGTGAGCATTTGTTGGTTTTGGCCTTTTAGCATCTATATTAGTTGGAGTTCTTCAGAGAAATAGAACCAATAGGATATACGTAAGAGGAAATTCATCACAGGAATTGGCTTGTGCAGTTATAGAGGCCAAGAAGTCCCACAATCTGCCGTCTGCAACTGGAGAACCAGAAAAACTGGTAGTATAATTCAGCCTGAGGCCAAGGGGCTGCTGGTGTAAGTCCCGGAGTCCAAAGGCCTAAGAACCAGGAGCTCTGACGTCTAAGGGCAGGAGAATGAACGTCCCAGCTCAAGCAGAGAGAGCAAATTCACCCTTCTTCTGCCTTTTTGTTCTGTTTGGGCCCTCAGCAGATTGGATTATCCCCAGCCACATTGGTGAGGTTGATCTTCTTTATTCAGTCTATTGATTCAAATGCTAATCTCTTCCAGAAACACCCTCACAAACACACCCAGAAATAATGCGTCCCAGCTATCTGGGCATCACTTAGCCCAGTCAAGTTGACACATAAAATTAGCCATCACAGCACCCACTCACACTATGTTCAATACTCTCTGTTTAAAAGCCCCAATTTTGTTTGAGGACCGCTACACACACACCATTGACAGTCCAGGTGTTTTGGATGAGTAGTGCCCTCTCCCCGCAAACCAATCAGAATAATTCCACCGTTTTGGCCACCATGTTTGATTGGTCAATATGAGTACCTAACCTACATTCGTTCAATGAAAGTGAATCTTCCAACTTGAGAGGAGGACTAGGAAGAAGACTTCAACCTGGGAATATAGGAGTCTGATCAAACTTCTAAAGCTAATTACCAGTCCATGAGAAATATGGGGGAGAAAAGAACATATTAAGTATTTTGGGGAACCAATTAGTAATTGTGTGATTCTACAGGAAAAATGACCTACTTTCCTCAACAGAAGAAAACAGAACAGAGAGATAGAGAGAGAACCTATAGACATAAAGAGATCTAAAAAACCTATTAACCAATCACAATGTGTGGAACTTATTTGGATACTGATTCAAATATATAAACAATAAAGAAAATGTAAACTGACAGGGTATTTGACAATATTAAAACATTATTGTTAAAATTTTTAGGCATGACAACAATATTGCAGGTGTTTTATAAAAGAGTTTTTGTCCTTTAGAAATTCATACTGAAATAACATTTGGGACATGCTTCAAAATAATTGGGGGTTGGGGAGGAAATAGATGAAACAAGATTCATTGGATGTCACTGTTAACAAACACTGGGTTCATTAGATCATTCTCCCTACTTTTAGATATACTTGAAAATTTGCATTAAAAATTTTTTTAATAAAATTACGTATATACTTTTTTTACATAATAATTTCACTTTTGAGAAATGACACAAATTATAGACAAAGATGTTTATTTCAAGGTGATTTATAATGGAAGGAAACTGAATATCAAACCACAAGTTAAATGGATTATAGTAATTCCTTTCAATAGAATGATACACATCCTTCAATTACATCTAGACATAGTTTTTAAAGATATAGGAATATGCTTATATAATATTAACTAAAATATATATCAAGATTATAATATTATATCAAATAAATACAATATATATCACATAAGAGATTGGATTTATTTCTAAATAAGACTCATTACCGTGATCATTATTGAAGGGCGTATAACACTGTGGTTAAGAGGGAAGATTCTAGAGACAGCTGGATCCTCAGCTCAGCCACATACTAGCTGTGACCAAATTACTTTGCCTCCATTTTCTAATCTGCTAAATGGGGATAATGGTGGTACCTATCTCTTAGGTTGTAAGAGTTAACTAAATTGATTTATTTAAAACACCTACAGCAATGTTGCCACATGGTAAGCACTTAATAAATGTTGGCTGTTATTATCATTCACAGTATTGAGCTTATAATAAATGCTGAATACTGGTTGCCTGAAAATTGACCCTTTATATGGATTTTATTTATAATTTTCTGATGGGCTGTTGCCACCGTATTGTATTTTATTCTTGCAACAACACAGAGAGATAAGAAGGAATGCAATGAAACTATTTACAAAATGAAAACTAAATTGCAGAGAAGTCGGATGCACTTTCCCAGAGGTGACCCTAGTAATCTACTAGTGGTCTCAAATCATCTACTTTGGCCTGCTGACTTCCTCTTAGCCAAGACCTCTTTCTGTGAGCAATAAACGTCACCATGTGGCTGACTGCTAGCCGCTGTCCATCAGGCCCAAACAGTAGTTTTAATCCCTCTGCTCTGGGAGATAATGGTTCCAAATTCCAGAACTAGAGTGATAAGGCCTTCCCCCCCACAAGCACTGGGGAGCCAGACGCCATTTAGTGCGCCTGGGACCGCCGATAGCTGACAGCACTCCATTGCTCCTGCTAAATTTAATTTCTCTTGCCTGAGCTTGCCCTCTCTGGGCACCTTCAGAAGGGTGATGCCCTGACAGCCCATCTTGATTCTGACGAGCTTTATCTGTACTTCATGATTAGCGTTCTATTTGTATGCAAATAAGTACTTGCCTTTGTTGCTTGTGGATAAAATGTCACTATAAATTGAACATCCTCTGAATCCAGAGAGTTGTGGGATATAAAGACAGGAAGTGACCTTATAGAATAAGGAGTCAAATTTCTTAACTTTAAAGACGAGGAAACTAGGCTCAAAGTGACCAAGCGGATTCCCCAGGGGCATATTGCTAGTGAGTGCAGCCAGTTCAGAGATTGGGATCTCCATAGCCCATGTTTTTATCTCTACCCTACAACTCCAGTTAGGCTGGAAAAAGAGATCACAGATTAACATCAATCTATCAATTACTATATGTGTGTGTGTGTGAGTGAGAAAGAGAGAGACAGATAGACAGACTCAGAAACAGAGGTGGGGGGGGTGCTTAACTTCAAATCATTGGGTTCCAAACTGTGGGACTCACCACTTTAAAGTGGAAATTGTGCTCAATTAATAATATGATTAGCCTGTCAAGGAACTTATATTTTTTAAATAAAAAGTATTTTTTATTTTTTAAATAAATGTAAATTGTTAAATTATTGACCATTTTTTATTTGGTGAACAGTCTCATTCAATTGATACTAAGTTAATTAAGCAAGGAGGACATTAGACTGAAGTGGCTCTGATGCCTTGGCGGCCTACAGAAGCAAACCAAAATCCAAACCTGTGAACACCTCAAGGTTATGACATCGACACCTAAGGACAACCAATGACAAGCAGCCACGTAGGCTTGAAGCTATAGCCAATCAATCCTTTCCTTACTTTGCTTCCGCCTTTCCTGTATAAGAGTCTCCCCCCAGCTCCTGTCAGTGGAGCACTTCTAACCACTTCTGGTTTGGCACTGCCTGACTGGAATAGATTTTTCCTCAAATAAACTCTTAAAATCTTTAATATGCCTCAGTTTATTCTTTTGAATAATCCTAAAAGTACCAATACTATCAAATGAATACCCAATAAACATTTTAATGTCGAAGGAGAGGGAACCTTATAACAAAAAAGATTAAGTGTTCTTACCACAAAAAAATGGGTGGAGAGGACATAAGGAAACTCTGGGAGGTGTTGGCTATGTCTGTTATCTTGATGGTGGTGATGGTATATGTTCCCCCAAGAAGTGTTTCCGTGTGTCCAAACGCATCAACTTGTCCACATTAAACATGTATAGTTCTTTGTTTATCAATTGTACCTCAATAAAACTGCTTAAAAAAAAAGGATGGGGAGACGCCATTCTAAATCAAAAAGGAAAGATGAAAGAGGGGTTAAAATAGTCATTTGAAGATAAAAAGGAGGGGAATAAGAACCACGATTGCTTAATTAAAAAGTAGATCATTATAACTGACATCCATGCAAAAAATAATAATAATAATAATAATGGCAAATAAGTCATGAACATCATCCCCACCTATCCCAGCAGGAGGAGGAAATGTCTGAGGGCAAAATCCAAGAGCTCAGGCCCAGCCAGGAGCACAGAGAGAACAAAACTCCCCACAATTCTCTCCTAGACACAGGGAGAGTCAGGAGTTCCTGCTACTGAAGGGATAATAACACCACCCAACTCTGAGAGAAAATCTTACCGTGGGTGTGCAGTTCTTCTGGAAGGGAAAAGCCTTTTTGAGGCAGAGCTGATAAATATGGAGCTTGCCCTGACAGTGTCTGGCAGAAAACGAATTTGGGGGTAAGGATATTTATAAATGCCCGACTTTACCCCGAGCTCAGCAGTCATTTTGGTGATCACGGCAACATGCTCAGGAGTGAAATTCAAACGTGACACATGGGCTTTAGATGGCAAGATGGGCGAGAAAGCCCCAAAGGGCCGTCAGAGGGTGTAGGATAGGCCTACAGAGGACGCCCCCAATGAGCCAGGGGTCGTTCACAGGGCCTAGTAAAGGCCAGGCTGGGTTCGCACATGCAGTTTGCAGAACTGTGACCCTGTGGGCATCCAGGTCCCGGTGTGGACGTGCTTGGGAGCTTTTACATTTCCTTGTACCAGACTGAGGAGGTGAAAGTTGCTTGTGCAAAGGCATGAGATGAGAGTGAGACTGGGGCAACACGGCAGTGTGCTCCCACATCCTGCCCACCCCCACCCCCAGACTAGATTTGAGCCCCAAGAAAGAGGTCTTAGGTCAAACCATGAGGCAGCTCTGTTCAGGGCCTGGGGGCTCCTTATCCAGAAGGCATAGTTCTAATTGTTTTATATACATGATCTCATTTAATTTTCACAACAATCCTATGAGGCAGGTACTATTATTATCCATATTTTACAGACACGGAAACCAAGTCACAGAAAGGGTAAGCAGTTCCCCCAAGACGCATAGTAAGAGGTGGAGCAAGATTCTAACAGAGATGGTCAAACTCTTAACCACTGAGTGACACTGCCTCAGCTACATGGGCACTGATGCTTCTGGGGCCTGGGGGACGTAAGACAACTTGCCCCCATCTTCTCGGAGACCCAGGGAAACAAAGCAGAGCAGGATCTGCCGGAAGCCTTGGAGCGGGGGCTGCAGTGGCCCCTTGACCAGAAGTGTGGGGCAGACAGGGTGAGCCAAGAAGGTGCCCCGCAGCCAGACACGCCCGTATCACACACCCAGGGTCAAGCAGGTGCCCGCGTGTGCTCTCGAGACAGGCGTGTTGGTGTCAGTGGGACCCACTCAGGCTCCCAGTTCTTGAAGCTGTTGGTCAACAAGAGGCGAAAGAGAAACCCATAGTACTCTCCTTCACGCTACCCCCCTGCCTAGACCTCATCCAGTCTTGTCCTTCATGGACTAACGCCAATGTCCTCAATGCCCCAAATTATCAGCAGAAAATGGGGGGACTTAAGCTGTTATTATAAACAGAGCTAACTACACCATCTCAAAAACATAACCAGAATAACCACCAACCTCACTGAGCCCCAAAGACTTAGAAACACTCTCTGGGCTCCCAAACTAGAGTAGGAAACCTGGGCATTTGGCTGGATGGGAGATGTAAAATGTGAAGTGGTAGGTTGCATTTACTATCCAAGAGAAGGAGAAGCCAGATCACTGTTGCTTCCCCTGGAGTCTGGGTTTCCCGCCAGGTGTGTCAAATGTGCCAAATAATGGCCATCAGCAGACCATAGGGTCTGTTTTGGCAGAGGGAGCTGGCAGGAGGCACCACCCTGGAGAGCCAGCTCTGCCCCTCCCTGGGGACCCAGGTGAGGATGCCTTCCCAATCTTGCTTCAATTAGGACACCAGCTCCCCGACTGCGGCCTTCCTTGTGTCCACAAAGAAAACCAGCGCATTATTACTTCCTCTGTCTTCCTACAAGTTGCTGAGCCTTGAAAGCTCCGACAGAGGCGGCTGCTGGAGCACTGCTGTGGGGGCAGCGCCAAGTCTAATTGCTTCACGCGTGGATGCTGGTTTATGGGGCCTTCGCTCTGTATTTAACGCAGCAGCCGGTGATGGACTTTCGCTGTTGGAAAGCGCGCACCGGTCCTCTACACACGGTTTTATAACTGATGTGGGAAGATGCCCTCTCGTTTGGTAAATTGTATCTGGCCTTTCCAGCCCAGTGGTAATTAATGTTTGTTCTCATCCAATGGGCAGATTCAAAGAAATACAGCTCTCATTAACTCCTGCTCAATTAAGAGAAATGCTCACCGGCCCCCATGACTCAAACGCTCAAATCAACCTGAAGCTATTTGAGTTACACAGCTGGAAGAACTGGGAGGTCATCCTAGCTGTCTCTGGTGCTTTAGTCCCCACCCCCAGCCAATGTCCAGACTCCTCCTAGTCTCTCCAGGCCATCCCCAACCCCACCCATTCCACGCCCACCCCCTAAAGAATATGAATGACGGTTATAACTCATGTTTGTTGAGTGCTTATTATGTATAAAGCACTGTCCTAAACAATGCACATGAACCAGCTCACAAACAACACAGATAAATTAGCTCATTTAGTCATGGTCACAAATCTATGACCCTGAGGGTCACAAGAACCCAAGAGCTGAACAAAAATTTGAGTGAGAGTTCAAGTTCTACTCCTGACGTGAGCTGTGTGACCTTGGGCAAGTCATCAAAAGGAGACCTACAGTTTTGTACTTGTGATAAGGTGAAGCTCTGGGGTGGATGTCTCCGTGGGTGAGTTCCCATCACTTTGTTCCCTTTCCTCAGACTACATCCACTTCCAAATGCTGGTGACTGGCCACCAGGGATGTGAGGAAAAAGGAGAGAATGGATTGGCCAAAATCCATCACCACCCTGGAAAACAGTGCCTGTTACGTCATGTTTGTACATCTGTAAGTTGGAGTTGAAAATAACCAATTGTAGGTGTGTTAATTGGCATGGTCTCTATGGAGGACAATTTGCTAATATGTCAAAATTTCCAGTGCACTTACCTTTTGACCCAGCAATTCTACTTCCAGCATTTATCCTAAAGAATGGGGGGAAATGTGTGTACAAGGATATTTATGGCCAAATTATCTGTACCAGCATAAGGCTGGAAACAATCTTGATGGGGGACTGACTAAATAAATTATGGTATACATTTGTACGGTGGAATATTATGTAACCATAAAAAAGATGGCTTTAACTAAATTCAAGTGGAACAATCTCCAAGATATTTTGCTAACTGAAACAAAGCAAGGTGTTATCATTGGTATATTTTTTCAAAGTGTCAATATTCATTTGCTCATATATGCATAGACTATCTCTACAAGGAAATCCATAATCTGGTAGTAGTTGCTGCCTCTGGGGAAGGACTTAAGGTGGCTTGAGGTTAGGAGTGAGAGGGACACTTATTTTCACTGTATAAATACCCTTTTGAATCTTGAATTTGTGCCATAGGAATGAATTACATATTCAAGAAATAAATAATATGTAATTAAAAGCTTAAAAGTTTTTGATATTTAAATAGATAAAATGCTCATGTTTTTAAAAAAGGAGAGAGAGAGAAAAGAACCAATTGAAAATCACGGATTTGCAGAGGATAATGAAAAAATAACCAAGTAAGTACGCAGAGAAAGAAACTGGCATTTCTAAGGGAGAGGTTGAGGCCAGGACTAAGCCAGTCACATTCTATGGAGCTTCTGGAGGGAGCTCTGTCTCTCTGCCCAACTCGTGGCAAATAGTCACATACTTATTGCTCGGGAAAAGGTGTTTCCACTGAACAGCTTCCTAATTTCTAACAGGCGGTTAGTTCAGATACTTTCAGAGCCCCTAAGGACCTAAGTTTTCAGGCTTCTCTGAATATTGGTGTGTCTCTTAACCAGCCTCCCCCCTTAGGAACTGTCTCCCCATCTGTGATGGTTAAATTTATGTGTCATCTTGGCCAGGTTATGGTTCACAGACGTTTGGTCAAACACCAGTCTAGATATTCCTGTGAAGGCATTTTTTAGATGAGATTAATATTTAAACCAGCAGACTTTGAGTAAAGTAATTATCCTCCATACTGTGGGTGGGCTTCATTCAATCAGTTGAAGGCCTTAAAAGAAAAAGATTGAGATCCCCCTAAGGAAGAGAGAATTCTGCCTCAGGCCTGGCTTCAGACTCAAGACTGCAACATCAACTCTTCCGTGGCTCTCTAGCCTGCTGGCCTGCCCTACAGATTTCAGACTTGCCAGTTTCCCACAATTGCATGAGCCAATTCCTTAAAATAATGAGAGGAAGAAAACTATTGGTTCTGTTTCTCTGGAGAACCCTGACTAGTACACTGTTCATAGGTATGGCTCCCTGTCACCACACATCACACAGTATACATCACACTTGGCGTATCCGCTGCTAATCTCTTATTTACTGGTGTGCATATGTACAGTCCAGCTAGCGAAGCTGTAAGGTCTTTGTGAGGAGTCACTCTGTCTCCATCATCAGTATTTCTAACATTCAACAGAGAACCCACCCCAGGAACAAGTGCTCATTGAGGATGTGTTGAATGAAGGAGCACATTTAGTGACAATGGTCCTGAATGACAATACTAAGCGCTTGGGTTTGGCTCATCTACAGATCAGCATCCAGATCAGCTCATCAATAAAGAGGAGCATGAAAGAAAAGTAAAGAGAAAAACAACGCTTACCAGTTGTTTTCAATCACTAGGATGATTTATTTTATGTTTCTTCTTACACAGCCACCTGAAGACCTATCAAAGGCAATTCATTGTTCAGAATTAATTGAGCTGGCCACGGTCATCAAGTTTCCACAATGTAGGACTTAGCCTACACTGTTTTAAAATTAAAATCCAAGAATTCTGTTGAAATAAGATATATTTAAATATAAAAAAATGAAAAACATTATTAAAAAGAAATTATTAAAAAGAAAAATAAAAAACTATCTGTGATTATCACCCTCCTTTAGACCCCAGATGTCTGTAGAATTTCATTGCGCATTTTACTAGAGGAAATTATGACCCTTGACTCCAAGATCAAAACATCATTCCTGAAAATCAGATTGAATCCTAGATTAGAAACCTCTGCAGGCATCTTCAACAGAAGTTTTTATCATTTGCCATAGTTTTAAGGGATTACAGATGAATCCATCTTTGACAAGTCAATCTGAATCAATCTGAATTCTTAGGTGAATGAAGAACCAATTGGTTTGGTTTTCTGATCAATAAGACTATTTTCACTGAGTGCCAACACCAGCAGGTCTGTCCCATAGGAAAACTAATTTATAAGCATGTCCAATGGAGATTTTATTTTACTTCCTGTTTTTACTGCTCTGCCTTCAGCTGTCAACCCAGAACTTAGAGGCTCTCCCCTGGGAGCAAGGAGGCAGAATAGTATGAGGCCTTCAGAGGCCATCCTTGAAAGCAGGAAACACTCAGATTTGACCTGGTCTATTGAAATCAATATGCCACAGCATAGAGAAAGGAAGCAGATGGCAGAGGATAGTTACATCAGTATTTTTCTTTATTATATAATTTGCATTCAATTCTGTTAACGGACAAGTGGATTAAATTGACCATGAGAGACACAAAAAGGGTATGGGATGAATCATATCCCAAATGAATTTTAATCAACACTACAGGATTTGTGGTAGAGGCTTATTTTTCCTTTAATGAAGTTATCTTATTTCTTTCCATTCTAGATTATGTGGAAAAGTACAATATGAATCATAAAGAAGAAAAACATGACCTGTAGTCCCATCATCAAAAGACACCACTATCAACATGTTAGCATATTTGATCACAATAGTTTCTCTATGCATTTTTTATACAATTTTGAATCTTGCTCTTTCCACTTAACACTATAATAAAATAATTTCTTATGCTATTATAACTTCCTCTTCCTTATAGGGCTCATTTTGTGATGATAAATAAATAAAATATGAGGGCTCATATTATCCTCATTTTGTGAGATAAGCCTTTTCTAAGGCGCCAGAGCTGGTAAGCAATAGAGCTTGGATTCTGACCCTGACCTACACACCTCCAAAGCTCATATTCTTTCCACTGTGTCAAACTACCTTAAAAATACTTATTCCTTTTCACCCAGTAAATCACCTTTGGGAATCTCTATGGAATCTGAAATATACAGGATGAGCCTGGGACATCACGAAATGCAGAAAAGCAACAAATTATCAAAGACTAAATAGGTCATGTCAAAAGGAAGCCAATTTGAAAGACATCCCATTAGCCAAAATGGCACAGTATGATTATAAAAAAAATAATAAATCACACTTACTTAAAATATTAAATGTATAAAAATTCATGAGTATCATGATGATAGTTTTAAAAAAACCTAGTAGTTACCATTGGAGGTTATAAAAAGCACCAACAATTACTCTGAAAATTGATAAATTTACTACATAGAAAGAATAAAGAATTTGTCCTGCCTTTCCTTTACAAACTGTATTTAAGGGGAGCCAAATAATTGATGAGGATGAATTCTTTTTATAGAAGAATTATGGCTAACTAATGCGGAAGGAATGACAGTAAGAAAATTGCCATTTCAATCCTTAATGAAACACTGGATCTATGGTTGTCTGTGAATGCCAAAAGCATAGGTGAAATGTTCAGAAGAAACTTGTAGAGGACAGAGCATTGTGACGTGGCCTGCACTTATTACTGGCATTACTGAAAGTGACATCACCGGACATCATGAGCTCATGGCATGATTCCACAGGAAGTACACAGGATAAGAATTCTTATGACCTAAAAAAAATTTGAGCTTTAGTCAGATCAAGTCTCAGATCTAACTACCAGTTTATACAAAATATAGAAAACAGAGGAACAAGTTAAAAACATCACAGAAAAACAAGCATGCAATTCTAGAATATGAAACATAAAGAATAAATAATCAGAGGGCTGGCCCAGTGGCATAAGGGTTAAGTTTCCATGCTCTGCTTCAGTGGCCCAGAGTTTGCGGGTTCAGATCCCGGGCACGGACCTACACACCACTCATCAAGCCATGCTGTGGTGATGCCCCATATACAAAGTAGAGGAAGATTGGCGCAGATTTTAGCTCAGGGACAATCTTCCTCAAGCAAAAAGAGGAGGATTGGCAACAGATGTTAGCTGAGGGCCAATCTTCCTCACCAAAAAAAAAAAAAGAGTAAATAATCCAATTTCTCCAACAAATTTAATGGCATGAGAGGAGAAGAGGGACTATGTAGACTAAAATACTTGAGAGACATGGCGACCATGCAGTTTATGGACATTATTGGTTCTTATTATTTGAATAGGGCAACTGTAAAAGAACAACGTTGAGGCAACTGAGGAAATTTGAATATGGATTTAGTATTAGAATATTTAAGATATTTTTATTTGTTGATAATACCCAGGTGAGTGTTAAAAAAAGAAAGTCTTACTGCTTCAATGCATATAAAGTACTTTATGAGGGAAATGACACAATGTCTGGTATTTCTTCAAATATTACAGGGAAAAATTGAGTGTGTGTGTGTGTCCACATGTGTGCATGTGTATGTGTCGTCGGGGGGGAGGACATGGAGATCAATAAATGAAAGAAGATTTGCAAAATGTTGATAATTGTTTAAGTTGAGTGATGGGTACTTGAACTATACTATTCTCTCTACCTTTGTGTATGTTTGGAAAAATTCCATAATAAAAAACTTTAACATTAAAAAATGATGTTTAAGAGGACATCAAAAAATGCAGAAATGAAATTCCATACATGGCAAGGACTGGAAAGGCATGGAATAAATAATCTGAAAAAAATATCTGTCAGAAAAGCCTACTCCATGTGCTATATGCTGATTTCTTATCTATATTCAAAATGGAATACTCCAAATATTATCTGGTTAATTTTGAAATTGATGATTAAAAAAAAGACTAATCATGGGCTGGCCCTGTGGCCTAGTGGTTAAGTTCGGCTCACTCCACTTCAGCAACCTGGGCTCAGTTCCCAGACACGGACCCACACCACTCGTCAGCATCCATGTTGTGGCAGCAACCCACATACAAAATAGAGGAAGACTGGCACAGATGTTAGCTCAGGGACAATCTTCCTCAGCAAAAAAAAAAAAAAAAAAATGATTACTCACCTTCTATGTATTTTTGGTACCTAATTCTACCACTGATTTAAAAAGAAAGAACATCAAAACTATCAACTTAAGAAAGAAATTCAGTGAATGAAAAGATCTATGATATGCTCAGTAAACATTTCTTTCCCATTGCAAAGAAATAATTTGGAGGGGCCGGCCCTGTGGCTTAGCGGTTAAGTGCGCGCGCTCCACTGCTGGCGGCCCGGGTTCGGATCCTGGGCGCGCACCGACGCACTGCTTCTCCAGCCACACTGAGGCCACATCCCACATACAGCAACTAGAAGGATGTGCAACTATGACATACAATTATCTACTGGGGCTTTGGGGAAAAACAAAAGGGAGGAGGATTGGCAATAGATGTTAGCTCAGAGCTGGTCTTCCTCAGCAAAAAGAGGAGGATTAGCACGGATGTTAGCTCAGGGCTGATCTTCCTCACAAAAAAAAAAAAAAGAAATAATTTGGAGATGGAAAGAGAACATAAATTCTGTAGATCAATTGTCTATGATCCTCTTTAAACAGGTAAGGTGATGATTTATTGTTGTTGTTGATGTTTTTCAAAAATCTAATGCTGTGGATCACAAAGTGAAGCAAGATTAATTGTGAGCGGAGGGAGGAAAAGAACACCCATAATGGTGCCTCTTTCCCAGGGATATAGTGAAGCAAGCTAATAGTATTCAGGGGTTAAAGTTAAGTCCATTCACCATCTGCCAACACACATTCTGTATAATGACAGATTGAGATCTAATTTTAAAAACACACTACATCTTAAAAATACTTTAGAAACATCTATCCAAACAATGGGATTAGGGCTTGATTAAAAAATAAATAATTGAAACACCAAAAGCTCATTGAAGGAAAGATGCTACGTGGAGATGCCTTCCCAGAGAAACAAAGCCCTTTGTGTTCAACAAAATGTTTTTCACTGAATGAAGCTACTAAATATTTTAATTTTCAATTTGTGAGGGAAAAATTATTTCCTCTTAATCACTGGTTTGTTTTTAACCCCAGAATTACAACAACTGGGGGGGTCGGGGGGAGGCATTTGTAAGATGTTTAAACCAGGGCACGCTCTTAGATTAGGTTCCTGGGAACCAGATTCTGAGATGGAAGGTGACAGTGAGGGGCTTTTTTGGGGGAATACTCTCATAAACACATCTGTGAGGGGTGAGGGGGGCAGGATTGGGCACAGCAGAAGGTGAGCCGTGATGCAGTTGCAAAAGAAGCCTCAGGAAATACCACAGGAAGACTGGAAGTGGAAACGGCCCTTCAGAGTCTTCCTGATTGAAGCAAGGGTGCCAGACCTTTATATCCCCACATGATTCCATCTCTGGATGCCATTGGAAATGGGCTGTAACCTTGGATGATGTAGCTCTCTTTGGCCAAGGGCCATTCCTGAGTAGGGCCCACTGATGAGTCCCTCTGGAGGAGTCATAGCCAACTCCTCGGGAAATGAATTCTTTGATCCTGAAGGGGAGATCTAGGGAGTATACCTCCCCACCCATTACAGTCCACCCCTTGAGCCTCCCAGACCCAATTCCTTCATGTAGTTATTTCGTCCCATCTGAGAAAAGCTCCATATGATTCTGAATGATCTTTTTATGGGGAAACTTATAAGAGGAAAGTTATTGGGATAAACAACAGCCCCTGCCACTACAGCTGGTATCACTATCTTTCTCTTCTACTTTCCTTTCTAAATAGCCACACCCTCAGATAACATTACTGCTAGTCTGGGTGGCTTACATGATGGGGTGACCCAGATTCTCACCACTGAGGGCTCTGAGCCCTAGGTTACCATGAGGACACGGCTGTGGTGGAAAATGCCAAATTCAAACCATAGCTACTGCACTTGCTCATCTACCATCAAAATTTGGCAAAAGAGTTCCAAAGAATAACTTAGTGAATCACATCCACCTGGATGGATGTGGCTGCATCTAGGCAGCAGCTGTAGCTTAAAGTTTAATGGAATTCTTGCTGTGTCCCCTGATAGAAGCATTCTCTCTCTGGGTACCAGGACCCAAGAGATTAAATGTGAAGTGACAAGGATGCACAAATTCCCCAAGCAGGCCACTGGGAGTAATGCTAAATGGGGCCAGGCCTACTTCCCATCCTTATTTTATGGACTCATCAATTTCATCTGTTGGGAACCAACACTATACAATAGGCATTGACTTAATGCTTCCCCATCCTCACAGGGTATCATCTCCAGGCTGGCACCTTAGCTGTGTCTTCAAAAGGCTCTATTAGGCAGGCAGCTTCTGAGTGGTGTGGTATGGTGTGGGTGGGATCCAGTTGCTATAAAATGGGATCCTTGGTCCAGGGTCACATTATGCAGGATCCTGTGTCAGTTTATCAAATAATCTATAAGCTCATGGATGGTGGTTCCTGAGTTGCTGTGGGCAGGAAAGGCAAAGCCATTTCTTGAATATGTGTCAATTCCAGTCAAGATAGATCATTGCCACTTCCAGATCGAAAGGGATCCAATGTAATCAAGTTGCTAAGAAGTAACTGCTTGGTCTAAAGTAACTCCTTTGAGGAGTCAGGAGAGATTATTATATTGGGGCCTCAGTTTTGGTTTCTGATGCTGGCAGTTTGGATATTTATCAGGGACAATAGATATATTAGGTAATTAGTTGACTTTATTATCAGGATCCCTGGTTTTGAAGAGGGTAGATTAACGAGTTAAGTAAGAACATGATGGGGACACTACCCTTGCAGTGTTGAATGCATTGAGGGTGGCAGATACCTCTGCCATTCCCCCTGGATGTGATACTGTTTTTTATCTACTCTCTTGACCAGCAGGAAAGTTTCAGAAGCTTCCATGTGGCCTTCTCCACTACAGTAGCTCACTCTACAAACCAAGGAGTTAATGAGGGGATTCTGCCAATGACTAAGGATACCCATTTCAACTATACACTCAGAGATTGAACAAATAATTATCAGGTGGATCGAAGGAGCCAAAGAACCCACTGTAAACTTGCCTGGGCCTAGACTTATTACCTACTTATAAGTCCCCACTCCAGCAAAGGACCATGACGAAACATAAAAATCTATGAATATCAATGGAGATTTCCATGCCCCAGAGTCCTTGAAATATCTGGGATTTTCCTTTTTCCCATTGTGTGGTTACTCAAGGAAATGGCCACAGATCCCATTAGGTAAAGACCGGGAAAATTATTACCATACGCCTTTGCCATGGTATAGTGTGATCATTCCTCAAACCAGCTTTTCCTCCAGGCAACAAGTTCTGGGTCGAAGGACAGGCTCAGATCTGGAAATTGGCCATGAGTTTTCAGTGGAGTGTTCACATTATCTTTGTTAGCTATCTTGCTTTCTTGCCCTTAAGAACATCATGTTCTATTAATCATCTCCATAGCTCTCTATGAGTGAGGGCCTCTTGCCACTCATTATAAGTGCATCCTCTTTGCTTCTGATGTTTAAGTTCAGCCACCTGGCCTCTATCAATCTGGGATCTTATCATTCTCATTATTTTCAGGGAGCTCAGTTCTGTAACAGCATCTTCTACAGCATCAGCCCTGCCCTACAGACGACAGCCCCCATTGAGTTTCTCAGTGAAGATGATGCCCCTTTCACCAGCTCATTCCTCACAGTTTTGGTAAATGGTGGGTCCTCTGGGTGCCCCTACGAAACATAGTGAATTGGTGGATTTTCCAATTTTACAGAGTATATCCACTCTAGCATGTCCACTTCTCTGAGCCTTTTGATCTTTTTCTCTACTGTCTGCCAAGGCATTGTTCACATGTCTCCTCCACTTAGTGTGGTCATTGCTTGTCTAAGCTTCCAAGAGCCAACCAAGAGAGTGTTAAACTCTCTATCTCAGGAGTGTTCTCATATGAATACACTCTCCATTAGCTGACTATATATTCAATCCTCCTTAATCTAGACCCTTCAGAATTCAATCCTATAAATACTCTTCTACACCTGCTAGTATTTGTTGGCTAGGTCCTGCATCTTCCTGGATGTGTATTTCCTTTCTTCCCTTATCAGGACCAGCACTTCCCTGCTAGGTTTTATTATGACTTGACTCTAGCTCAGAGGTCAGCAAATTTTTCCTGTAAAGAGCCAATAATAAATATTTTAGGCTCTGTTGCAACTATTCAACTCTCCCACTGTAGCATAAAAGCAGCCGTAGACAATATATAATGGAATAGGCTGGCTGTGTGTTAATAAAACTTTATATACAAAAAACAGACTGTGGGCTAGAATTGGCTCATAGGCTGTAATTGTTGATCCCCATTCTAGTGACTGGTCTTGTGTCCAGGGATGGAGTTAGGGGTAGATCCTGAGTTGGGAGCATGCTGCTTTACAAGGCAGAGGCTTCTGCATCATCCTCAAGTGGGGGGGGGGGGCATTAGGTTTTCACAGGGAAGAGAGGGCCCAGAGGGTTCAGGGGCACCTGAGGATTAGAGACTTTTAGTGCATGGACACAGATGTCCACATCCCAGGTCTCAGCATCTCACTCCTTCTCAATTAGGGCCCTGACCTTGGCATAGCACACTTGATGGGGTTGAGAATTCAACCTTCTCTGGAGCTCCTCGGGCCTTATAATTAAGTCCTAGGCTCAATCCTGGCTTTTTTCTGCCTCTGACTGCAGGAGATAAGAGTCTCTTTATAAACTACCATAGGCCCTTTGGCTTTCACACTTAGCCTTAAATTGGTGATTAATCACTCCAGCCTTTCATTGCCTTTCTCCACTTCATTTTATAGTTCTCAGCAACAACAATCCAATTCCACTGTACTTAGAATTACCACTTCCCTTGAACCTCTCAAATACTCAGATACTGCACCTGCATGCCCTCCAGCAGCCTCACCACAGTGAAAGTTTTAACAATTGCAGGGCTACAGCATGCCCAGGGCTATTGGTACTCCACCCACCCCCGGGGGATGGTGTTCTCCTTGACCACAGGCCAGCAGGTGATCCTGCTCCAGATCCCATTTAAGAGCCTCCTTCCTTGGACCATTCCTGGCACCGACAGTTTTAGTTTTGCTTCCCTGAGCCACAAACTCTGAGATGGAGATTTACATGCAGGACTTATATTGGGGAGTATAGATCCCTTTAGGATCTATACCTATAAGGAAGTAAGAGAAAAAGGATTCCACAATGGGAGAAGTTGAACTATGATGCAGTTGCAATAAAGGCCTCAGGCAATCCCATGGAGAGCTCTGGAGCTGGGAAGGCTGTCAGAGTCGTCCTAATCAAGGCAAGGGGCAGGCTACTGGATGCAGGCTGCCCCCACAGAGGGAGTGTGGCCTTCAGCAGGGCAGCTTCCCTCTGCTAAGGGCTATTCCCAGAGAGGGACTCATCTGGGAGACATCAAAGGCCAGCACTCTCGGCAGCTGGGGGAAAGAGTGCCTCAGTCCTGGAGAGGAGGTTCGTTGGCATATCACTGCATCCATTACCAGTGCATATTGAGTTGTAGAATTCATGTATCCAGGGTAAGTTCAGATAGGCATCCATGAGCCCAGTAGTTACTAGGGATCTTGGGAGAAGCCCTGGGTTCAGCTAATTGTTGTGATTGTAATTACAGTTCTTAAGGGAATTCTACACAATGAGGCAATAAAGTAGCAGTGGTTTACTGTCTATAGAAACATTAAAATCCACTTTTGAAGGGTAAAAGAACAAGAAGAAAGAAACAGAGAGAAAGAAAGGGAGGGAGGGAGGGAGGAAAAGTATATCAAGAGAGAGTCAGAGAGAAAAAGCACACAGGAGAGGGAAGTAGGAAGAGGGAGGGAAGAAGGAAGGAAGGAAGGAAGGAAAATAAAAGGAGAAAAGTCCTCCCAACTCACTGCAGGAGCCATGTCTACTTAAGTAAACAACAATATTATAAAAAGTTAGTCTTTCTACTTTCCTGCCTCCTAATGAATAACATTTGCTGCTTTTTGGCATGGCTGGGGGGGGTACATTTTAATACCATGATGCTGAATTCATGACAATGGCAAACTTAAAAAGATCCACTACGATTAAAAATATATACATGTTTTTAAGTTGGAATCAACAAAATAAAGCACCTACTAACGTGTGTGGCATGTATAGATGTCCAAATAATGTAACTTATTTCCCCCTAAAGTCAGAATAATAGTGTAGGTAAAGGCAGAAAAAATTGTTTTAAATTATTTTACCTTTGAAGCTGCAAATTACTGTAAAATCCCACAGAAACCAATAGGTGAAGGGGTTTCTCAGGTTCCCCAGCCATTGTCACATATTTCTGTAATTTCAAATTCTGATGAAGTCTTCAGAAGTTTACTTCCAGGTACCTGTAATCCTTTCACATTGTTCAACATTAATTCATAGCCAGGACTTTTATCTTCAAACAATTTCAGGGCTTATTTCTCTGTGAAATTCTGTAAGTTGAAGATTATGAACATGAAACAATCAGTTTAGGCTCTTGTTTACAGATTTTTAAATGTAGCCATGTGTTCAATTTCTATCCCTATGAATGTAGTGGCAATGGGTTT
Source organism: Diceros bicornis minor (assembly GCF_020826845.1). Classification (NCBI taxonomy): domain Eukaryota; kingdom Metazoa; phylum Chordata; class Mammalia; order Perissodactyla; family Rhinocerotidae; genus Diceros; species Diceros bicornis. The sequence continues at coordinate 48,445,642 of NC_080759.1, read as the reverse complement.
TATGGGTTTCCAAAATATATCATCTTACCTTATCTTTATTCTTCAGGAAATTAGGCCCCTGGCTAGGTGACTTTCAATAAACTAAATACAAACTTTTTATGCATTTGTTAAGACATTTGTTGACGCTATTGGGTTCATTTTGAAACATACATACACACATAATCCACATGTCTAACTCCATCTCTCCATCCAAGTACAATAAACGTTTGGACTTGAAATTGCAGGCAGCAGCCATAGACAGAAAGTGAGAGGCCACTGCTCCAATTCTGGGATCTTGTAAAGCTAGTTAAAGACAAAAACTAGCAAAGATGTTTCTGGATTCTGAGATGTCTGCTTGTTGCTCATGGAAGAGAGAGAATTAAATGAAATTGCATGGGTACAGTCCTCAGCTTGGTGCTGGCGCAGTAGCTTATGTAAGGCCCACAATCCCTTAGCACAATCCAAAAATCCCCAGAGCTCTGAACAATAAAGATTTTTTGTAGATCATTTGACATCAAAAAGTGGCCTGAACAGATACGAGGCTATTTCTAGGCCCTGGTGTGAATGGAATTTGTTCCTTTCTAGAACTAGTAATGTGTTAGATTATCAGGTGGTCCTCTAGGCTCTATGGAGGTCTAACACTATAAACAGTATATGCACTATATTAACTTTCTAAAACCCCAAATTTATGAATCTCTAAACACATCTGGTTTTTAAGATCTATCTGGTTCTCAGACAAGGTTTTGTAGATCTGCCCTTGTTGGTTCTCTTTTTCCTCCCTTTTGGCCGAACATGACCCCTCTCCTTCCTTTCCTGGCCATCACTGGCCAATCTGGAATAAAAGCTACCCTTGACCAGGCATCCTCTGTGTGTCAGCATCTGTAAGGCACCCTGTCACATATTTTTTGGAATGCCTACAATGCCCCTGCAAGGGATTTCTAACTATCCCTATTGTAGATGAGGAATTAGAGACAGAGGGAAATGAAGTCACTAAGTGAAGGTCAAAGATTACCAAGGCAGAACCAGGACTGCACCTCAGTCTCCGACTACAAAGCCGCTGCTCCGTCTACACATCGGGCTGGGATTTACTTGAAAAAACACCATTTCTTAAGGAGCACTTAGTCTTCAGCCAAGACATTTCCACCGAGTGCGAAGAGGCAGTAAAGTGTACTGCAGTGGTTCTTGAAGTGTGATCCAGGAACCCCTGGGTGTCCCAAGACCTTTTCAGGGGGGTTGCAAAGTCAAAGCTATTTTTATAACAACATTAAGACGTTATTTGCCCTTTCCACCTTTGTTCTCCCATTACGGTACAGTGGAGTTTCTAGTACCTGTATTATGCAATAGACAGAGTGCAGAAACAGATATGATAATCTAGTTGTCTTCTGTTAAGCTAGATATGAAAGATATTTGAAAAAATGTAAAATAAATTCATTGTTCTCAGTACAGATTTTTAAAGGAAATAGTTATTTTTCATAAAAATATATTAATGTTAACATGTAGATTTTTTTTAATTAACATTTTAAAATTTTCTCAGTCTTAATTTCTAATAAGGTATATATCGATAGATGCAACCAACAAGAACATAAGCTCTTCAGAGTCCTCAGCACTTTTAAAGAGTGTAAAGGGTTTCCGAGACAGAAAGACCTAAGAGCTGCTCATGTAGTAAAGAGTGCAGACTCTGAGGGGCAGCCCAGTGGCACAAGCGGTTAAGTGTGCGCGCTCCGCCGCGGCGGCCCAGGGTTCGCCGGTTCGGATCCCAGGCGTGCACTGACGCAGCACTTGGAAAGCCATGCTGTGGCGGCTTCCCATATAAAGCGGAGGAAGATGGGCAGGGATGTTAGCCCAGGGCCAGTCTTCCTCAGCAAAAAAAGAGGAGGATTGGCAGATGTTAGCACAGGGCTGACCTTCCTCAAAAAAAAAAAAAAAGAGTGCAGACTCTGGAGCTGACTACCTGGATTCATATCCCAACTTTGCTACTTACTAGCTCTAGAGCCTTCTTCATGCCTCAGTTTCCCCACTGGATAAATGAGGATATTACCTACCTCACAGAGTTGTTGTTGTGAGAATGAAATGAGTTAATGCATGTAAAATGCATACAATATGTGGCACATAAGCTCTTTGTTTTACCTTTTATTGTTACTGAATTTTTACATTATATATTTATGTGCTTATTTCCAGGAAAAATTCCCCCAAGTTTCAAGATGAATAAAAATAATATACTATGAAATTATCCAAATAGACTTCCTTCACTTAGATTAGAAATAGGAAAGACATCTTGGAAGGAGAGTCATGTTTCAAGCATAAATGTTACAAGTTTCCATTCACTGTCAATTTAATATTCTCATCCTCTGACACTAAGCACTATAAAAATCTCTTTGGAAAAACTAAAATCCCTCGCTTTTATAAATAGAGTTATTTTCCACATTTGCAGTTGCTGTGTTTAGAAAATGGGTAATCTTGGGCAGGGCAATATGTCTGAGACACATCACCCCAGGTGAAAATGGTACTTGAGGATGGAATACCAAATGTGGTGATTAATAATAAAACATAAGGGAGTAACATAGCAACAAATACCTTGAATTCAAGATTTAGAGGCTGTATTCAGTGAAGTCAAAACTGTAGATTTCTTTAAGAAATATAATGTTTTTAGTACAGTTTTACTGCTTTTAATATAGTTTTAGGTATGTGCTAAATATATCTTCTCTTCTAAAGAAATGCATCATGTTTATTCGGCAAATAGTTTATACTAAAACGCTTTTTGAAGGAGTTGAAAAAGTTTGACTTTGCAGAGTAGTATAGTGACCAGCACGCACAACGTGGAGAATTAGGTTTTTCCTTGCTCTGTTAATGACTGATATGCACCACCGATGAGTCACATTATACCATCCTGAGCACCCAGGTTCTTGTAGTAATCAGGACAGCAGGGAAGAGTAGGACGATGAGAATTGATCCAGGTCAAGTAAATGTGCCACTAAAGTCTAAAATTCTATGACTCCAGCAGGCTCTCATTTTTCAGCATAGATGATAGAGAGCATCGTGATTAAGAGCAGCACGACCTTAGGCTATTATGCCCGAGATTCTCAGCTATGAAATGGGAATAAATAATTGTATCTGCCTCTTAAGGGTGTTGTAAAGAATAAATTCGGTAATATAATATATGCAAAGCCCTTGCCTTTCAAACCATATTGACAGAACTCCACCTTAAGGTGGTAAGTGGAAACCAAAAAGGTCCACCATGCGAAACGTGTGATGGTGTAATGGTGAGGTGTTCCAGTTCCTATTGCTGCGTATACTTAGTGGGTAAGACAACTGTTTTTTATGCTTACAGCTTCCGTGGGTCAGGAGTTGTGGAAGGTCTCACCTGGGCAGTTACCACCTGGGATCTGTCATATGGTTGCACTCAGATGTCAGTAGGGTGCTGCAGTCATCTGAAGGCTGGACATGCAAGATGGTGCCCTCAGATGCTTGCTGTTGGTGCTGGCTGCTGACTGGAAGCTCAGCTGGAACCGTTAGTGACCTCTCCACGTGGCCTGGTTTTTTGCACAGCATGACCTCCTCGGGGACATCAGACTTCATACATGGTCAAGTGTCCAAGCAAGGTAGGAGCTGAACTGCACTTTAGGACTGTCCTCGGAAGTGAGCAGCATCACTTCTGCTGCACTTTATTCGTTATGAGCAAGTCACTAAGGCCCACCCAGCTTCAAGGGAAGGGGAGATACACCCTACCTCTCCACGGGAGAAGCGTCAAAGAATTAGCAGGCATGGTGCAAAGTTGCCAACTAAAATGTTAGTTTTCAGTCTGTACTGTCTCCAAAAGAATAAAAAAAAAGATAATATTGAAAATATTGACCCGAGAAAGTCCCAAATGATCATTAGGCACTTTTTCCCTAACTGTGCCCCGATACTGCATAAGAAAAGAATTTAGCCCACCTCAGTGTCCTCAACAGGGACAAGGGGGAAGATAAGAAACAGCAATTGCCAACTGCATCTTAAATTTGGATTATGCCAGGTTGCACCAGCATTATCGTGGAGTTTTACTCTATTAGATTATACACCAGGCTACTTTAAGAGAAATTCCACAACACGGTGGCTTCAATTTATTTCACATAACAGTCTAGCCAGCTTGGGTCAGTAGGGCAGCTCCACTCCATGATGTCATTTAGCAACCCAGAATCATTTCACACTATTGCTCCCTAACGTATTATCCTCATCTGCACGGGTGAGGGTGGCAACACCTCACCTCCAGTTGATGAGAGGAAAAAGAGGCAGAGTCTAAAAAGGCAACTTGTCTCAAAGTTGGAGACAATCTGTACTTAAGTTGCGTCCATCGCCTCTGCTCACATCCACTGGCCTGCATTCAGTCACGTGACCACAACTTGTTGCATGGGATGCTGGGAGATAGTCTGGCTGGGAAGCCACATGCACAGGAAGAAGGAAAGAACAGATCTAGGGGACAACAGTCTGCCCTACAAATGATCAATAAACTATTATTCTAACAATCAAATGTTTGCAGCATTAACAAGCTAATCAAATCTTTCTAATCTCCATCAATTTTGTGTCAAATAATTAATATGCCAATTGCAAATAAGTCTAAATTAAATGACATGTATTCTTCAAAGCACTTATAAATTTCTCTAGACTGTCAGCAATTCTCTTGCAAAAACGTCTCCATGTTGAGTTGTTAACACAGCTCTTACCTGGTCTTCGGCATATGAAATTACTGTGAATTCCAAATTAATAATGCCCAATGAGATCTTAACAGAGTTTAAAAATAACTAAGGTGGAAGAAAGCAACTTAACAATTAAGAATCCACAAATAACCAAAATTGGTTAGGGGCAAAATTCATTCACGTTCTATGCAAGAAAAGGTGATGTTTTCTTTCACGTGTATAACATTTACGTTATTTATGTATGTATCATGTATGTAACAGGAATGTAAACATTAGGTTCCGTGTATTTCTAGATTTAGAACAAGATTCACAGCTGCTACAAATTTAACGGACTTGAGTAAATGTTCACGGCCCCCCGAGTGAGCTCCCTAGGATGGGACAATGCCAAGGATTCTGTACAAGTATGTTGCAATATTAAGAATGCTGTACCAGAAATCACCATCTCTGGCTTCCTTCTGTGTCTCCTTAAAAAAGTTACTGACTTTCCCTGAGTCTATTTCCTCCTCTGTAAAATAGGCATGCTACCTACACCTCACAGTGGAGAAACAAAAAATGATGCATGAAAGCACTTTATACTCAGTAAAACACCAATCCACACTCTGCAAAGCAGAGAATACATCAAGCCTGCATTTAGTCTGCAGACAGGCAGTGCAAACAATCAGTGAAGCTGCCAGGGGCTTCGGGAACACGCATGGAGAGGGAACAAGATTATGTTCTCTCACTTTTGATCCCAGTCTTGATGTCTCAAGCCAAAAACAGACGAATCCACTTACCAGGGCCATCTGGTCCTGAGATTACTCCCAGGAGGAAAGATTCCACACCAGGTATGGTCAGCCAGCTGCAGCCACTAGCACTAACTTGGTATTGATGAACTTTAATACGATTACTCTGGTATCCACTGTAAGTTTACACAACACTGTCTTAAAGACAAGGGGTGTGTAGGGGAAATATCAATAAGGATTGAATTAAAAATTTGCATTTAATTAAAAAGTTAATTTGGGGTTAATCTGGATTAAATTTAATCAAAAAGAAAAGTGAAGAATAAAAATTTGAAGAAAGAAAAGCACTATGACAACAACGTAAGCAGGGAAATTATCAACCTTGAAGTTAAGGATACAAGCATCCCTGGTTTTAAGCTTGTAGTTTTGTCTGGCAGGTTCGGCCCACTTCTCCAACACGACAGGCATACGACAACAGGAAAAGAACACGCAGCTGCGGAGGGACCAAAACAGGGGGGGACCGGTAGCAGATAACTGTGTGGGAATGGGCCGGGAAGCCCAAGGAGTCCTAACTGCAGAAGACAGAGTGGGGAACAGAGAGTACCACTCAGAGTGAGGACCACAGACACGCAGCAAAGAGAGAACGACAAGAAAACCAGCTACAGACATTTCCACACTATCCTCTGCCACAAGGACCTACCCTCAACATAAGATCATTTGTCATGTTTCTTGTCTTGTTCATTCAACTATAACGAGGCGATGTTTAAATCTCTCTCCCTCCCAAATAGAGTTTTACTCCAGAAATGCAAATAAACTGAAATTTTATAAAATTATAATATAAATAGAGGTGAGATAGTGGATTGTTTCACAAACCCCAAATCAGAATTCAGAAGGTATCTCCTGAAGCCTGGGAGAAGTAAATAAAGAAACAGAGGGAGCATTTTACAGGCCAGCAAACATGCTGTCTTCATGGCCCCCACAGGTAAAAACATCTCAAAATTAAAAAGCTATGTATACAAACAAGGTACACAAACAGTGCTGGGCGGGATGGTAAGGGGGTTGGAGACAAGCAGGTATCAGCTCCGGGGGAGGTAAGCACCTTGCAGCAGTCAGAAGCAATGAACAAGGCCTATTACGGTGAGTGAAAAAGTGCCAAAGGAAAAACAAAACTGACAAGAGCTATAGCACAATATCACGTACATTTAGTCAAGTATAAATTAAACACACACCTCACGTGAAGCACTACATCATTTTCCCAGGATACAGATTTAAAGATGTGTCACACACAAGAGAGTAGTGGGGAGAATGTTAGAAAACAGGATGAAAGGGCAAAATTAAAACCAGGGAGCCCCCCCACTGTCGCATGATAGTGAACCTGGGTACTGAGGAAATATAATTAATTCAACTCTCCATCCAAAGTTTGAAGAAAAAGACATGTCTCCAGCAAACGAAGGCTAGTGAATGATAAGGGCAAGAACGTTCTCCTGAAGTCCTTGGACCCTACTCAGAAAGACTACCACTCCACTAGAACACCGGCCCTCCTCAGCGGGGCCCGTTTGCTCTATTAGGGCAAACTTTAAGCACTAACTTTGTGCTAGAGACTGAATGAGTGACAGGTCCTTTAGCAGATTTATTTAACCCCCACAACAACCTGTGAGGTAATAAACACCTCATTTTACAGATTTTAAAAACCTAGTCACTTTTCCAAAGTCACAAAAGGAGCTCAATGGATTTGAACTTCATGTTAACTTCATTTCCCATATATTCCTGCTTCCTCTTAACCACCTAAACTGAGAATCTCTTCAGACATTTCACCCTGAGGTAATTTTGTTTCTAAAATGAGATCTAAACATGTGACATTTATTTGCTTCCTAAACTAACTGCTCAGGTAAAGGCAGCACTGGAAGCTGAGTCTGAGTGCACAGCACTGTTGTTCTTGCGCGTTCACATTTAGAAATAAAGAATCTTTACTGCGAGCCATTGACATGCTCTTTAACTCTGCCCAGATTGAATGAACACGCCCAGAGAGACTTGCACTACCTCATGAGCCATGATACATTCAAATGAGTGACACTCAACTTGGCTCCCACATAAACCTCAAAGCCTCCTTATGTACGTTCCAGTGCCATGACACGTTCTTCTTTCGAAAGTTAAACTAAGTATGGAGCAGACAAGTCACTCCTGAGTTTCCTATATTATTTGACAGCCATAGATCAGTTACAAGCTGGGGCAGTAAAACAACTGCCAACCAGCAGCGCGGGTCCCCAAGTCCAACAGATACAACTCTCACTTCGTGAAAGAACCTTTAAACCCTGCCCGAAAATGACCTCTGAAAGCCAATGTGATTCTGACTTTTATTACTAGGTCAAAACAGATGAAATACAGGGACAAGTAGCAGCAAAAAGGGTCTTCGTGCATCCGGTTCCCACTGGTCCTCAGGCAAGGAGGACGCCTGTGTGGGAGATGGAGCACGCAATCCCCGCGGACCCTCAGAATCTCACTTGGACCCTAAAGTGCATCTGCTTGGTGGCGTTGTTCTTCATTCCTGTCTTCAGCATCCACTTTGACTTCATCCTTTGGACATACTGCATGTCCCGCTCACGCATAAGAGCTGCTCCTGTGGTTGGAAAGGGGATAAGAAATGAGGCAAAGCTCTATTATTTGTGATCAGAAAAATCCAATCTTTGCAGAGAATCTCGAAGTTAGTTTGAGGTTCTTTTATTTAAATAAGAGTTGCTAACTTGAGGTCTCCATGAAAAAGCCTGAGGGTTTATGTGTACCCCAGAATTGCATACCAGACTCCCATACAGATACAATTCTCTGGGACGAGTCTCTTTAGTTTTCATCATCTGGAAAGAGTCTATGAGCCCAAAGGCAAAGCCCCAGTGATCTAAGGTGTCAGAAAAGGCAGAGACTCCAAACCGAGTCAGACAATTCTTGACAAGAGTCAGATAAGTCAGTGTCTGCTAGATTTAGTGGTCTCACAGCTCACAGGAAGCCAGAGTGAAGGAAACCACATGTATACAAACACGGTGGCATTTACAATGGATGGCAGTTGTCCAGAGCTTTCCAGCCACCAGAAGGCAGCTCTCCTCTTATCCTCTCCACAGTGTTCCCTGAAGCTCTAAGGATAGAGCTTCACACAGCAGACACATCAGAATAGATTTAAATAATTTCATATTGATAAGGTTTCAAAGCTTAACAATTTTAGTGGCCTGCTTTATTCCTCTAAGTTTTCCATGGGAAAATTACCGAAAGGAGTGATAGCTAGCCTTTCTTACATGCATGTACTAAATCGTACATGCATTACAACATTCAACCCGTACAACTCTACGAGATAGGTCCTATTATTATCATCTACATTTTATAAATGAGGAAAGAGAGGCTTAGGTTAATTAAATTACTCACTCGTCATATAAGAGCCTACAAGTATATCAGATAAATCATGATTGACTCCACAGCTCAAGCTATTTGCCACAAGGATACTATTTATTTTATTTATTTTTTTGTGAGGATGATCAGCCCTGAGCTAACATCCATGTCAATCCTCCTCTTTTTTTGCTGAGGAAGAGTGGCCCTGGGCTAAAACCCATGCCCATCTTCCTCCACTTCATGTGGGACGCCACCACAGCATGGCTTGACAAGCGGTGCGTCGGTGTGCGCCCGGGATCCAAACCCAGGCCGCCAACAGCGGAGCGCGAACACTTAACTGCTACGCCACAGGGCCGGCCCCAAGGATACTATTTAATGCCTCTGTGTAACCTCCAGGATAATTTCAACCTTTGATAATTACTGAATAACCATTTTTGTAACTATTATCTTCTGAAAAAGTTAACGGTGTATGTACAGTTTTAGAAAGTTACTGTGCCAAGTATGAAGTTTTTAAGTCATGGAGCTTTGGGCTTATTGCCATAAACATATCAAGTGGAATGGAAGCCCCCAGAGCCAAGAAGTTAAGTTTCCCCTAGAGAGGATCCATAAGGACAACATAAACGGAAACAACTCCACTCAAGCCCCTTCTTGTAATGCAAAGCTCCTGGGCTGGTCCACGGCTGTCCACATCAACATACCTGTGCTGCCAGTCCACCCCAGGGCTCTGTACTGCTGGAGTACCCGGCCCACAGCCTTCTGATTCTTGGCAACTGCCACAGCTCTTGACAAGCCAAACCGCTGTTTGTAATATCGCATCAAGGAGCGATGACCCACTCTGGCACCTGTTTTTCAAAAGAGCAATATTTAAACACTCAGTTGGATAGTTTTTCAAAGGCAGAGCTATAAAGCAAGAGCTTTCCAAATCAGACTTTTAAGGGTATCTAGCTGGAAAATGGATATGCCAGAAGAAACAGTGCTCTATCTGGTGAAGAAAGATGAATCAGGATATTAAAAAAAATGAAAGAAAGAAAACAAAAAGCAGAGATATTAAAAAAAAGAAGATGGCAAGTCACTGTTGAGCAAAAACCTCAGCATATTGTACTTACTTATACACAATATGCTCCCCTGACACAGATAATAGGGCCCTTGGAGGTAAGGGATTAACTTTTTTTATGGAAAGAAGATTAAGCACAGAGCACAATCCTGATGTTTAGGTCTACAAGCCACAGTCTGCATCAAGAAGAGAAATCAACCCACCTTTCCTTTGCTTAAATTCTCTATAGCAGTGGTTCTCAAACAGAGGTGGTTTTACATTTGGCAATGACCAGAGACATTTTTGGTTGTTACAGCTAGAGGGAGGTTAATGGCCTCTAGTGGGAAGAGGTCAAGGATACTGCTAAACATCCTACAGTGCACAGGACAGCCCTCCACAACAAAGAATCATCTTGCCCAAAATGTCAACAGAGCCTAGGCTGAGAAACCCTGCCCTATTGCCTTCTAAATAATGGAAATCACCTGATGAACTAGAGTTTTAAAAGATGATTAAGCTGAATTCTCTTTACAGCTTTTGCTTATTTAGAAGAATCTGGTAAAACTATGCAACTCAATCATGCTTCAGAAATGAATTTCTATTGACTATCTGTCCCTTTACAGGAAGAGTGTGCTGACCCCTATTATCTTAGATTCACAGCAAGTGAAACTGAAGGAGGCAGGCTTCAGTGATGACTAACCCCAGGCTCCAGCAGAGCAACAGCTCTCAAAAGGTGCTCCTGGGCCAGTGGTATCAGCATCACCTGAGACCTTCCTAAATACAAGCTGTGCTTTCACAAGAATATTAAAAAATAAGCAATCAGATACCGTCCCAGACAGACATAAACATGTAGAAATTTAACAACAGCATATACACAGGTATGAAACAGCTATTTCCACTGAAAATGAATAAAGAAATATGGCTAGGTAGTACCATTATATGGTTTCTAGGAAAGTTTTACATTTACATATATAAAACCATTTCTTTCAGAATCTTTTGTGTAGAAAGACCATAAGCAGGATACTGTATTTGCTTTTAGGATCTATACCTTTAATTTACATGAAAAAATTCTGTCAGGTTATTTTGTTTGAGTCCCTATACCTGGCAAGCTACCTGGAAAACAGTTTGCTTGCTACACGGATATGGAAAAGTAGTTATTTTCAGTTGATTGTTTGCGATCACTCAAGAGATGACAAAAAGAAACTTTCAATGCCAAAATGATATGGTCTCTGGATACCAATATGGATGAAAACATGTCTCCCTGGACTTGATTGTTCTGGCAGCATAAGAGTTAACAAAGCCCCCAGACCACAAGAAATAAGGGAGACACAGCTGATGGATCAAGACTCAAGCTTAAATGGAGGCTCTAGAAGGAAACCCAGCATTGTTTATTGTGATTTTCTATTTATAATGTTAGGTCAGGATGCTTTAGGTTTGCAATGATGATTACTTCAAAATCATTAAATGATAATTCTGGTCATTAGTACATAATAAATCAATATATTTATATTCTTAAGCAGCATTTGGAAATACATACTGAAGGTCTGCTTTTTAAAACATCCTTGGAAAAGTTTCATTACTTGATGCCGAGGTTTCCGACAGCGAGCGAAACTGAAAACACACAGTGTTAGAGCCACCCCTGCCCTGTGTCAATGACAGTGAGTACCTGACATTAAGCACCAAGTATAGCGTGCTAAGAATAGCTCAACTTGAAGGCCCTCACCAAGAAAAATTATTTTTAGAACACAGTGTGACTGCTCAATAAATAACAGATGGGTTATGTCTGAGTTATGGTGAAGGTGAAGCTACAACCTGTCCATCTATCTTTCACCACAGCAATAACCACTTAAAGAACTGTCCACTCCTACCCAACAAATAGCCTTACAATCAATGACATTAGATAGTGGAAAAGAAAACATCTCCAACTGTAAATTTCCTAAGATTAATTATGTATTTCTCGCAGATCCACCAACAGTTTCATCTAGCTGGTCAGCAGCTAACTGGATGTGTCTTGAACACCAGCTTACGTCATAGGAACTGAAGAGCAATGAAGTCAACTCAAGGAACTGAGCCAGGCCAGTCTTCAAAATAAATGCCCACAGCGCCCTCTACTGGATGCTCTTTGTTATTGGCTCTGGTATCTTCTACTTAATTTAAGGTATCACAAATACTGTACTGATTTTGAAACCAGTTTAAAGTAGACTCTACTAAGTGTGGTTGATTAAATATCACTAAGTTCTTTACATGACACTCCTCAAATTAGCTTTATGCTGACATCCATGCTAACCCAGTTGTATAACTGAGCATAACTGAACAGGTCTCTGAATGGTAAATTTGTTGCAAGACATTAACAGGTGATTGACTATACTGCTGTAATATCACTACATGTTTATATGGTGTTTCTTCAGAGATCTCTCATTTTCTTGGTTCATTATAAAAACCTTCCAAACCAGTATTGAGACATGGGAGCAAACGAATGGACTATAAACCATGATGTCTCATTGTCATCAAGACTGACTAAAGAACGACTGGTTTAAAATGAGACGGTACAAGTATGGGTGACATTAAAATCAATGTGTCAGTATAGCTGGAAGAAATTTCAGAATATTGGTAGCTTTTGATTCATTAAGAAAAAGCTATGTTTTGTTGCTATTTCAAAAAATTCTATCATAAGGGCTCAGCAGTCAGTCATGTGTGAAGACCCATAAAGCTAGCAAATGATGTGTGTATACTTAGATATTTTCATTAGTGCCTCTTAACCCTCTCCAGGTCACAGAGCTTTCAAGAAACTATAGTCTTTCTCCAGAAAATATGCACTTTACCTAGGTAAAAAAATGTGCATGGCTACACAGGTGACTTTAAGACGCTATGGCCTTTCCCCAGGAAAATGCACATACTCACACAGGAAAAATAATGTGCGAGCCTAGTTAAAAACCTCTGGGGTAAGGCAGTATCTGGCTGTTGGTTAGATCTTTCCTGAATCTGTCTAAAAGTACAGTATTTCACAGTACTCTAACACCAAACCAGTTACCTCTCTACTTCCAAGTCTAGGTCAAAGAGCTGTCCTGAGCTTTATCATCCAATACTTGAAAATAACATGACTCAGTGAGTGCACCTGCAGCTGTGAGCAAGGACACCCAGGCTTTCAAAACCAGGGAAACTGGACCTTCAGGCTACTCGCACGCCACTTTCTTCTTTGACTACACGACGACGTAAAGGCAAAGCAATCTGCTGCACGGCACTGCAGGCAAATCTGATTCTAAGCCCTGAGGTCACCTCTTAGCCCAGAATGGTTCCCTCTGCTCTCCTTTGCCTGTACTACGGCAGGCCCGAGGGCATCAACCTTGCTTTCCTTTCAAAAGTCGTCTCCAAACTCTCAGCCACTCAGTCAACAAACATTTATCCGGCTCTTGTGTGTCTAGACCCTGTGCTGAGAGGACAGAAGCAATCTCTGTTCTCAAAAGTAATGGGAGAAGACAGGCAAGCAAGCCAACAATCACAAAGGAGTGAGAGGAATGTTATGTATGCAAGTGTCACAGGAGCAGAGGAGACTCTCCTTACTCAGGCCTGAGTTCAGACAGGCTTCCAGAGGGGTGAACCCGAGTCTTAAAGGAAGAGCAGGAGTAAGACAGAGGCACCACACATGCAAAGTCCCAGAGGAGACGAACCACAAGTGAGGAGGTAAAGGAATCGCACAAGATACCTGCGGGACCAGCAGCTGGCAAAACTAAATTACAGTGAAGGCAATGGCTCCCCCTGGAGGAATTCCAGAGGGAAAAGAGACAGGTGTTTGTTTTAGAAAGTTCTGGTGGTTGAGTAGAAACCAGACTGGAGATGGACAGACAGGAAGCTGTAATGATGACACAGACAAATGGATAAAGAGAAAACAAAGGAAAAATATTCAAAAGCCATTTAGGAGCTGTAGCTAGTAATCCTCTGGGTGTGGGAGAGGAAGAGAGTATCCTAAGAAGATGCCCATTTTGGCTTTGGCTAATGTTAGTAAACTCAATCATCCTAGGAAATGACTTCTAGATAGCTAGGAAGTTTTTCTAAGTTTCAAAAATCTTAAGTCCAGATGAAATTTTCTCTCAATTAGACTATATTTCTTAAATAGGATATGCTCATTGTTGTGTACATTTCTATAATATAATGTGCTAAAGTTGACGCAAAATGAAGCCAACATTCTTAGTGACCCTACCACATGTCAGACACTGCTTTACAGGGATCTTATTTATTCAACTTACTCCAGGTCTGTTGTGATCTTATTCTACAGTTAACGATGTGGAAGCTACTGAGACAAGGGGCTTAAAAAACAGTCTTAGAAAACAAGCTATTAAACTTATTTCTGATGCTCTATATTGGTATTTTCACCAAAGGAAGACTAGAAGGGAAGAGATTCTCTGTGATATATTTAGGCCTGTTTTGCTACTATGTGTTGTACAGGCCACAATATTCTACTGCACTATAGCTTTCTTCGCACTATAGGAAGAATTATATCTTCAAGACAGGTTCTACCCACCCTTGCCTTCTACTATCGTACTCTAAAGCTGCCCTTAGCCTTAAAAGGTTATAAAAAAGTTAAAGAGGGCTGTCTGTACCTAAGCAGTGACATTCTATGTGGAAAGCAATACTAGACAGTGGCTTCTTCATCGCAGACATCTCCACTGGCAGGGTGGCTGCTCCTGCCCCCACCATTACTGCAAATCTCCCCACACAGTGTAGGGAAGTGGCCAAAAGGCTTCACTGACTAGGTCTATGACCTTAGGTAAATTACTCAACCTGTCTAAACTTCAGCTGACTCACAGGTCAAATAAAGATAATACAACCGAACTCACAGACTTATTGTAAAGATAAATATATTTGCCTGAACAGGCTAACTGCTCAGTAAATACCAGGTATTACTAGAATCTTACTATCTACCATTCCATTCCCTTTCCTTCTCACATGTGTCTTCTGCAGCTTCCCCATTCTTACTAGCTAATCGTAACACTGTAAACAATAGTGGATGCTGTTCTTCATCTTTTTATACCTGGGATAAATTCCCACCGTTATGAATCCTGTCCCCCAAAGTAGAAGGCAGAATTCAAACTCCAAGCCTCCCCCTACAACCAGAACAGAGAGAGGCAACCTGGGTGCTGTCAGTCAGATACACCCAGGCCAGGCTACCAGGTGGAAGTCTGAGCAACACAAGAAAACAGGAATCAGTTCAAAGAATAACAGTAAGGTCAAGATTAACAAGAAAAACCTAGATGGGGCCAAAAAAATAGATAAAGAACAGAACAGGCCTATGTATTTGGAAAGAAACGACTGACCAAAGCATTCTGAGTCATAACTGAAGTGAGTAAAAACACTGATCCAATTTAAACAAAACAGGCAACACAGAGCTAAGTGGCAACCTTCAGAGTTTACCACGTACCTGAGAACACAAACATACACTTTAAGTTTTAGGTTCTATTTCCCGCAGTGTGGAAGGAATTGATGGGAACACGCCTCTTCAATAATCTCACTGGCATTAAGCTATTTATTTTTGACAAATGCACTTACCAGAAGGTAGAATCAGCTCCATGGTATCATCATCATACTCCAAGCTCTTTTCTGAAGGCAACTCCTCAGCCTCATCAGGGTCCTCCCCTTCCTTGTGATCTGGGTAGCTACTCCTGTAACAGTGAAGTGGCATCAATGAATAGACAAACACCTCAAATTTAACTGAAAGACATAAATTGTATTTGCAAATGTGGCAAACCCACTAGCTACCTAAAAGGGGGTTGGGGGGTGGTGATAAACAGTTGTAGGGACTGCAAGCTGAAAGGTTTTGGAGAGAAACAACTTGTTAGCGTTTTCTCCGTAGTAAAAGTGTGCAAATGGCCTATGAACTCAAAATGGATCACAGCCCTAAATGTAAAATGCAAAACTATAAAAACTCCTAGAAGATAACGTAGGAGAAACTCGAGATGACTTAGGGTTTGGTGATGTCTTTTTAGGTACAACACCAAAGGCAAAATCCATGAAAGAAACAGTTGAGAAGCTGAACTTCATTAAAAATTAAAAACTTCTGCTCTGTGAACAACAATGTCAAGAGAATTAAAATACAAGCCATAGACTGGGAGAAAATATTTGCAGAAGACAATCTGATAAATGACTGTGATCCAAAATATACAAAGAACTCTTAACACTCAACAATAAGAAAACAACCCGATTAAAAAATGGGCCAAAGACCTTAACAGACACCTAAGAAGATACACAGTTGGCAATAAGCATGTAAAAAGATGTTCCACATCATATGTCAACAGGAAAATGCAAATTAAAACAATGAGATACCACTACCAAAAAATGGCTGAAAAATGGTACAGCCACTGTGGAAGAGTTTGGAGATTTCTTGCAAAATTAAACATACTCTCAGCATACAATCCAGCAATCACGCTGCTTGGTATTTACCCAAAGAAGCCAAAAACTTATGTCCACGTGAAAACCTGCACATGGATGTTTACAGCAGCTTTATTCATAATTGCTATAACTTGGAAGCAAGCAAAATGTCCTTCAGTAGGTGAATGGATAAACTGTAGTAATCCAGATAATGTAATATTATTCAGACAAAAAAGAAATAAGTTGTCAAGCCATAAAAAGACATGTGGGAACCTTAAATGCACATTACTAACTGAAAGAAGCCAGTCTGCAAAGGCTACATACATACATATGATTCTAACTATAAGATGTTCTGGAAAAGGCAAAACTATGGAGACACTAAAGATCAGTAGTTGCCAGGGTTTGAGGTGGAGGGAGTGACGAATAGGTGGAGCACAGAGGATTTTTAGGCCAGTGAAACTACGCTGTATGATACTATAATTGTGAATACATGTGATTATACATTTGTCTAAACTCATAAATACACAACACCAAGGCTGAACTCTAACATAAACTCTGGACTTTGAGGGATAATGATGGGTCAACATAAGTTCATCAATTTGTAACAAATGTACCACCAGGAAGAATGCTGATAATGAGGGAGGCTATGCATGTGTAGGGGCAGGGGATATATGGGAAATCTCTATACTTTCTGCTCAGTTTTGCTGTGAATCTAAAATTGTTCTAAAAAAAGAAAAGAAAAGTGCCCAAATGACCTATAACTAAATCTACCTATTTGTTTCTCCCTAGGAAGGTTGCCAGAGAGGAAGAGGAAGAGAATGTAGAACTGGAGATGCAGCTCTCGTCAATTTAACCATTATACAAACCAGTTCTAGAACGGTCCTGGCCAACAGAACTCTGCGCTGATTCCAAAGAATTCCAAAGAAATTCCCTATGTCTGTGTGTCCAATATGGTAGCTACTAGTCACATGTGCTTTTAAGCACTGAGCTTTGAAATGTATGTAGTGCAACTGAAGAAATGAATTTTTAAATTTTTAATTTAATTTTTAATTAAATAGCCACGAGTACACCTAGTAATTACCATATTGCACAGTGCAGTTCTAGAAGAATCTCTATGTTCCTAGAAATGTTCAAATACATGTAGAAAATAATTGGAGAAATGCACACTAAAATGTTAATAGTACAACAGACAACCCGATAGAAAAACGAAAGACTTGATCAGACACTTCATAAGACATACTCAAATGGCCAATTAATATATAAAAATGTTCTCAACTACATTAGTCATCATCAGGAAAATGCAAATTAAAATCCACGACATAACCATGGAAGCGGCTAAAAAGAAAAACTCTCCCTCACTATAAGAGAGAAATGAGAAATCAGGAGGAAAATGCAAAACGATGACTTAAAAGAGCAGGACTTTTCTGAACACTTGTGTCACGTGGACTATACACCCCTGGCATGGCAATTACAGACACCTGCTTGTGTAGCACACTTTTGCTAGGTCATAGGCATCTTGACACTAGGAATTAGCTGTTCACAAATGCCCAGTATAAATTTGTTGCTTGATGTATGAATTATCAAAGTTTCTAGTTAAGGGTGAACCACCTATGGGATCATCGCACCATCAAATGCCTGGGACTGGCCTAGTTCAGCAACCCATCTCAATTCTTAGGAGACAGCTTGTGATTCAAGGATTCTCAGGGAAACCAAAATGTGAAACCTAATTTCCGTGCCTCTGTTCACAAGGTAACTGGCAAAACTGAACTCCTGATGATTTAAACCACAAAAAAACAAAAATAAGTTTTCAAGTCAGACAAGGTTCAGTTGGGCCTGAGATCCTCGCTTTATCAGATCTCTTTATTAGATGTGTGTGTGTAACTCTGTTAGGCTCAGTTTCTTATCTACAAAATGAGTGGGAATAACTACCCACATAGAAGTGTTATAAGAGTTATAAAGAGCATATCATATAAAGACATTTCAGGCACTGGCACATCTAATATCATTCAATGCAAATATGAGGACCTCACTTCGCTTCACATTACAAACCACAGAGTTACCTAAAATCATAGAAGTCTGCAAATTCCAAAGCAGCATCACCATCTGTGAAGAGCTTACAGTGGCTTTTGTCATTCATATGTGCCTGCACAGCTTCCGTGGAGTAGAAGGATTTCCCTTTCTCATTGCACCACAAGCAAATCTTCCCAACACCAACTTTCTCTCCTGGAATAATAATTTGAGGAAAAAAATATGAAAGAAGCTTTCTGCAGCCAGATTAAATCTCACCATTTATCTGCACAATTCAAAAAACACGCATCAAGTTTTTTATCTTCTCAAAATAAGCAGGTGATTAAATCAAATATTGATGAGAAACACAAACTACTGTTCCCTTAAGATTTGCCCCCCAATAATGTGGTATTTCCTCATTAAAAGGAAAACTATTGTACTTACCCAAATATTTAATCAGTCCCTTAAGATCTGAAAGATATTCAATATCAGGAATAAAGAAGCTGTGGACTTTAGTCATATGAGCCACATTCTTCATGAGGGAGCTTGAATGATGGGCACAAAATAAGCAGTCCGTTACCGGGATGGCACCAAGGCAGGGGCTTCCCCCAGCCTCTTCCTCCTCTGCATCCTGCTCCTCCACCTCGTCCACTGCTTCAGCATCCTCACATTCCAACTCTTCATCAGAATCAATATCTTCCCAATCTTCAGGCCAGAGATTTGAAAAACAGAGTTAGTTTAAGAAAAGTGGTAACCGTAATCAAAGAAACCACAAAGTTCACAAACATGCAATGGTACAGTCCTATATTTGGGGAGACAAGGCACCCATCACGTCTGAGGACAAACCCTCTTTCAAGATCTCGATTTTAACTATTCACTTCCCACAGACCAATCTGTATGGCTAAGAAATTCCTTAATCTTCCTTTTCCATAAAACTTCAGCGTTAACAGCATGTCTGATGGGGGAAGGAAGGAATAAATAGCTCATAAAGTCAAGGAGGCTAGGTTGCTGGCTCAAGGCCCAGGTTTCAGGTTAACCAGCTGATTCGGAATCTCTAATTTTACAGTTTTAATCAACTAAATTAAGTGCAAAGTCATCATACCTAGAAACCCAGCAGAACTACAAATTCTACAGCAGATGGTGTGGCAGTTAAGGCGTCCTCTCATGCATATGTTAAAAGTCTCCTCATCCAAAACAGAGAAGGCATCGATCCCTTCTACAAATATTTATTTAAGCACCTGTTCCCCGCCCCCCAGGTAAGCTTCCAGGCCCAGAATCTACAACAGTGAACTACACGGACAAAATTCCCTGTGGGGATGCTGGCCAGACAAGTCACTTCAGAAAGCATCTCAACGCCCTCACTCATCAGTTTCACTTAAAAACTGACACTTCCCTCCTCCAATCGCGAGTAGACATCCGGACCCTTAAAGGGAACCGGTCTCCCCCTCGCCCCCCGGACAGGACCCTACCGTCTTCATCCAGGTCCTCCTCCTCCTCCTCACTCTCGTCCCCCCACTGCCGCTTTGCCAGCTTCTTCGCCTGCTGTTCAAACCACTGGAGCCGGGGAGGCTTCTCGGCCGGGTCTCGGTCGTGGGTCCCACGTCCTCCATCTGCCGCGGCCACGGGACTCCTGGGCTCCTCCTTGGGCGCCGCGGGCGCCTTCTTGGGAGACATGGACGGCTGAGCCTTGATGGCCTGCTGGATGGCCACGTTCACGGCATCCTTGTCCACACTGTCCACGCCCAGCCCCTTCTCCAAGTTCTTCTCGTTCATCACCTCCACCTTCCGACTCACGGCCCGCACGGCCTTCTTCTCCAGCTCCACATGCCGCCGGGACTTGAGGTGGTTTTCGTAGGCGTTGAACGAGGCAAACTTCTTACTGCAGACGGTGCAGTAGGTGGCCGTGCCCTTGCTCTCCTGCTCCGCCACGGCCCGCTGCGCCCGCACGCGCTCCTGGAAGCCCTCGGCGGTGACCGGGGCCATGTCGGCCACTTTCCGCTTCAGGTTGTAGCGGTGCCAATCCGTCTTGTAGTGGGCCCGCTGCAGCTCCGCGTCGCGGAACGCCACCCGGCAGGTGATGCAGGTGTACGTCGCCATCGCCAGGCGGGAAGTAAGACGCGACCACAGCAGAAATCCAGCGCCCTGCGCCCCGACCCCTCAAGACGCTCAATCCTTAACCCTCCTCAGCGCCCACAACAGACCAGACACAACACCGACTTCCGGACTCGACTTTGTGAAGTTCCGGCGCACGATGGAAGTTATGCCCACCTGGACCGGAAGTCCCGCCTCTCGAGATGTAGCCACGCCCCCTCCGAGTAGCGGCTCCGGAAGGCGAGGAAAGGTGTGGCTAACCGGGCCCCGCCCTGTCGGCCTGAGGTGGGTGTTGATTGGATCGGCCTGAGGTGGGTGTTGATTGACGGGCGCCAGGCCCACCGGTACTTTTCTTCGTGGTTGTGTCCCTCGCTGTGACGCGGCTCGGCGGACCGCTGCGCGAGGAGGGGAGTGGGCTGCTCCTCGGCCCCGGGAGGCCTCCGGGGAGTCGCCCAAGCGGCTACGCGATGGTCGTGGCTTCTCCGAGCACCGCGCTGTGCCCCTGCAGCGCGGTGAATGGATGTCGCGAAAGCCAGGGCTGCTGTGTAGCCCGCGAGTCAGACCAGTCGAGCCCTCGTCGGGCGGCTGGAGTCCCGGGAACCGGAGGCTCGGGCTGGACACCGAGGGAATTCACGGGAAGACCGGAGGGTCCAGGCCAGCGCCTTGGCCTGTCTGAGGCGGCCCTTCCGGCGAAGGGCGCGGGCAAAACTGATGAAGGACAGATTTGCCAGTGGGGAGCAAAGAGCACAGCCGAGCCGCTGCCCTTAGAGGTAGAATCCAAGCCGCGTATGCAGTCTTAAATCGAATAGTAGCCACGTTTTTAAAAAAGCAAGAAGAAAGCGATAAGATTGATATATTTTATTTAACCCAGTATAGCCAAAATATTACCATCTCAACATGTAATGGATACAAAAGAGTTCGTTGGTGCTAAATTTTGGAACTCCAGTGTGTAAACAGCACATCTCAATTCGGACTAGCCTGATTTCATGTGCTCGGTTAGCTGTGGGGCCTCATAAGTAGCAGCGCAGTTCTGTGGGAAACATGAATGTTAAAGGCTTAGGGGCTTTTTAGACACATCTGCACAGCCTGAACCAGTCAGCCCTGTTAACAGAATTGAACATTGCATGTTCAGAATCCAAGTGGCCCTTTACACCAGAGAAGATGCAGACGGTTTTAAAAATCGAGGTCAAGTCACGTTGTTGTTCTTGCTCAAAACCCTTCAGTGGCTTTCTGTGACTAAAAGTCAAGTTCAAACACCTTTTGCTGTGGTCTGAATGTTTGTGTCCCCCCCCCCCCCCAAATTTATATGTGGAAAACCTAATTCCCAAGGTGATGGTGTTAGGAGGTGGGGCCCCTGGGAAGTGATTAGGGCTCTGCGCTCATGACAGGCTCCGTGCTCTTCTAAAAGAGACTCTGGAGAGGATGTAATAAGTCTGTGACCAGGAAGAGGGCTCTCACCGGACTGTGCTGGCACCCTGATCTTAGACTTCTAGCCTCCAGCCTGTGAGAAATAAATTTGTTGTTTATAAGCCACCCAGTCTGTGGAATTTTGTTATGCCTGACTGGACTAAGACACTTACTTGGTATTCTAGGAGGTCCTATACGCTCTGCCGCCACCTCTACCCCTACCTCTGATCTCCTGCCACACCCATGTCCCCACTCTGCTCACCCACTTCAGTCACATTGACACTCTTGATGTTCCTCTAACAAAGCTAAGCAAGCATCTTTTGTTGGTACTAAGTCTTAGACATCCTTTATTCTTATGCCTGGAATGTTCTTTTGCTGGCTTGCTCCCTTACTTTTAAGGTTTCTGCCCAAATGCCTTTATAAGAGAGGCTTATCTATACCTTCTTTTCAAAAATAGTGCCTACCCCCAACTCTTAAGTCTTTTTACTAAGCATAACTTTTCTCTATAGCACTGTGTTAGATATCTATTAATCGGTATCAAATTACCCCCAAATTTAGCAGCTTAAAACAACAAACTTTCATGATCCCAGTTTCTCTAAGTCAGGAATTTGGGTGGCTCAGGGTGTCATGAAATTGCAGTGAATATGTGGGCCCGGGCTTCAAGTCATGTGAAGGTTTGACTGGCTGGAGGATCCCCTTGGAAGATGCCTTTTACACGCTGACAGCAAGAGGTTTTGGCTCCTCACCAAGTGGACTTCTCTCAATATAGGGCTGCTCAAGTGTCCTCATAACATAGCAGTTGGCTTCCCCTGGAGAGAGCAAAATGGAAGCCACAACGTCTTTTTTTTTTTTCTTTTGGCTGAGGAAGAGTCACCCTGAACTAACATCTGTTGCCAATCTTCCTCTTTTTGCTGAAGAAGATTCGCCCTGAGCTAATATCCATGCTAATCTTCCTCTATTTTGTATGTGGGTTGCTGCCACAGCACGGCTGCTGACGGACGAGTGGTATAGGTCTGCACCTGGGAACCGAAGGCAGGCTGCCAAAGCCAGGTGTGCCAAACTTAACCACTAGGCCACGGAGCCAGCCTAGTCTTTTCTGACCTAACTTGGGAAGTCACACAGTCATTCCCACAATTGTGTATTACTTACAAAGGTCAGTCATATTTAATGTGGGAGAGGACTACATAAGGGTATGAATGGTGTATCTTTGGGAACCATTTTGTGAAATCGGCTACCACTAGCATTTGTTGTCACTGATTTCCCAGTTTTAGCACTGAAAGTCCTGTATCCCAGGAAACCCCTCCATCCTGGGCAAACCAGGATGGTTAGTCACATTATAGATAATCATCCACATCTAAACTATAGGCTCTGTGAGAGCAGGGACTCCTTTCATTTCTGTGTACCCCAGTGCTAGAACAGTGCTGGCACAGAGATTGTTCAGTATTTGTTAAATGAATCTTTTGCAGCACAAAAGTTAAGACTGATGGTGATTTTTATCCCAGAAAACTTGACTTTGAGATTATCAAAATCTTTTAAAATAGCTGAGTTCTCTAGACAGATACCCACTTTAAGAAAGACAGCTAGTATTAGTCATCAACTGGGATAAGCAAAACAATGTCTATTTTCAATCTTCTCTAAAAAGTAAAGCAGAAGATGGCTAGATAAAGTAAAGAACTTCCGGTTTTACTTTTTCCTATTATCATTCTCATATGGTTCTTCTAACATCTGTTCTTCTTCAGGTCATTATTTCCTCCTTGCCTCCTCCATCATGGAAATGGTTTTTGGATATCTAGATATGCAAAGTTTTCTGTTCTTAAATTAACAGGAAATTTGGATTTATAGCAAACCTGGTTATTACAGCATTTAAAACAACATAGATCAGCTGGTTTCTGGATTCTTTGAAAAAGAAATTAATCTAAATCACATAAAATCAGTCATCACAAACAAAAATGTACAACCCAAAATTTCACAATGTTAGAAACCATTAAAATATCAATAAAAAAAAAAAATACTTCAGCATAAATAAAAAAAAAAAAATCAGTCATCAATATATAGTGAAATTCTGTTCAGTTATTTAAAATTATGATCATTCTTAATGTATTAAAAAACCCCAGGAAATATTAGATAATATGACATATTGGAAAGAGAATAGGCTTTGGGGTCAAACTGGATTTTCCCCTTACTAGCTATGTGACTTTGAACAATTTATTTAACCCTATCCTTCTGAAAAATGCTCTTAACACCACTTAATTGTAGAGTCATGAGGATTGCACATGATCCTAACTGTAATTGAGTGATTACTATTATTAGACCAAGGATTGGCAAACTTTTCCTATAAAGGGCCAGATAGTAAATATTTTAGGCTTTGTAGGCCTATGGTCTCTGTCATAGCTATTCAACTTTTCTGTTATAGCATCAAAGCAGACAGTATGTAAATGAGTGTGGCTGTGTTCTAATAAAACTTTATGGATGCTGAATTTTGAATTTCACATATTTTTCATATCATGAAATATTCTTCTGATTTTTTTCCAACTATTTAAAAATGTAAAGAATCATTCTTAGCTGGTATTCCATACAAAAACAGGTGGGAGGTCAGATTTGGCCCACGGGCCATAGCTTGCCACCCCCAGTCTTAGACATGTAATCCTCACAACATACTATAAGGTAGGTGCTGTGTCTTAATTTTATAGATGAAGGAGACAGGTACAGAGATGTTAGGTGACTTACTCAGAGTTCCACCGCCAGTAAGTGTTAGAACCATTAAAAATGACTAGTGTAGGGGCCGGCCCTGTGGCTTAGTGGTTGAGTGCTCGCGCTCCGCTACTGGCGGCCCGGGGTTCGGATCCCGGCCACGCACCGACGCACCCCTTGTCTGGCCATGCTGAGGCAGCGTCCTACATACAGCAACTACAAGGATGTGCAACTATGACGTACAACTATCTACTAGGGCTTTGGGGAGAAAAAGGGAAAAAAAAAGGAGGAG
This sequence comes from Diceros bicornis minor, assembly GCF_020826845.1. NCBI lineage: Eukaryota > Metazoa > Chordata > Mammalia > Perissodactyla > Rhinocerotidae > Diceros > Diceros bicornis. The sequence continues at coordinate 48,421,021 of NC_080759.1, read as the reverse complement.
GATTGGCAATAGATGTTAGCTCAGGGCCGGTCTTCCTCAGCAAAAAGAGGAAGAATGTTAGCTCAGGGCTGATCTTCCTCACAAAAAAAAAAAAAAAGACTAGTGTAGAACCTCACACACAGTCCAGAGTCAACTGAAATAGACATTTTTGCAACACTTTTCATCCTTTTATTGCACAGCATTTGTTGAATTATGAGGCCAATATAGTGCAAGGCCCATTGAAAAAACCTTAGAGTTTTCTTGTGGATTGACTTTGTTTTAATGTTTAAAAAGATGGCTTAGTTGAAACAGGCAGGAAAAAAATCACTATCTTGGTTTTATACAGCTTTTTTCCCCTGAAAGTGCTTCACTTTTTTTTTTCATTCATTCTCAAAACATCCCTGTATGAGAGGATAAGAAGTAGCTTCTTAATTTTATGTTTGGGGAAACTGAGGTGGTGGTTTCGGGATGTTATGTGCCTTTGACATTGTCTTAGGGCCAAGATATTAACAACAGAACCAGAACTCATATTTCCAACACTCCAGCCTAACTTAAATGCTGCAGTGGAAATGGAGGAATAATACACAAAAATGTGGTTCTGAAACTTTCTAACTGAAATTCATCATGATACAAATGACCTATGACAACAGTAGTTTAGTAAGGGTTTTCAGAATAATTTCCTATCCTGTAACTGAGCTGGAGCCTGTGTAAAGAACTAACCTAAATTATAAACAGAAAGGAAAATGTTTAAATCACTGTTTTCTTTAGTGTACATTTGCTTCTTGCCTAAAATCAGTAGTGTGCTGGCATTTGCCATTTTTTAAAAAGGAAGAAAGTTGCATTTATTTCAAATATAAGAGTGAGATGTAAATATGTTCAGGAAGTTCACCAGTTGCAAAACTTTATAAAAGTTTCTTTTCTTAGTTATTCAACTAAACTGGGGCAGTTTTTTAAAAATAACTTTTTAAGATTTTTAGGATAAGAAAAAAGAAAAGATGTTTCAGAATGAGAATATAAACACTGCTTTAAGCCTGGATTGACCTTCCACAGCAAGTTGGAACTTCTTGAGCCCTGCTTTATTGTTTCAGATCAAAATGCATGATCAATGTATGCTATTCCCACTGTATGGTTTTGGTCAGCATTTTCTACAGGAAGTGAGCAAAACATTTTTCTACAGCTCCTCTGTAATTTAAAAAAATCCATGCTTAACATTTTAAGTTAACTGCATAAATTCTCATGATAAGAGATATGTAGTCTCCTACTGTACAAGATCAATCACAGGGTTTATTATTACTATATCTTAAAAGCAGAAACAGGACTATATATAATGCCCTCCCCCACCAAAAAAAACCACCACACATACACACACACACACACAAAACCCTCAACATCCCTATGTATGTTTGAATTAAGAGTACCATTATGTCATTGTGTAAATTTGTCATCACATATATTCTTGAACAAATAATATTGAAGTGCATATATGGTGATAACGCTACTGTCCACAGAGAGCTGATATGTCTCCGCTAGAGTGCTGGTAACTCATTTTTCTACCCTACCAACCTCCCCACCTCCAAACCCATTTTAATTGATAGTTTGTAACATTTGATTCCAGCTCTATTGTTCATACCATCAACACTTGGGTTTAGATTCTTGTAAGGTTTTCCAGTGACTTGTAACACATTCTTTAATTATTCGATTATTTAACTTCTTGTTTTCCCCTCAATGAAGAAATTGAAATAACTTTTGAAATTTCTGACTTCATGGCCAAGAATATTTTTTAAATGAAGAAACATACACATAAAAAAAAGAATCCTGGTAACAACTCTTTTATAAATATGTGACTGTATTTTTCTTCATGTCCAGAAACTCTTATTGAATAGATTCAGGTATATTCCTTCAAAACCCACAAAGTTCATAGATCTAACACCAGGTTTTCTTTTGTACCAAAATGGGCAAGATAATGAAGGCACAGGCTCACTTTGTATTCATAAAGGACATCAAACACAGTCAAGAGGCACTAATGACATACAGGCGTAGTCAATCACGAAAAGCAAGTGTTCAAAGTCTTCAATAACTTCTCTCCCTTTAACATTTGGCAAAATTCAGTCTAGATATTTTAATACCTCAGAAAGAAAAAATAAATAAGAGATGCTACATGAAAATGTCAGATTACCTATAGTTAGTCTTTAGACATATAAGGAAAGGGATAAAATAAATGGAGGGGACCACAGATTTCCTATATTCTTGGATTATCCTTCCTTTCTGAGGGTCTCAGATGTCTGTATGCATCTGTAGAAATGCCAGCTGTACCTGAAGATTGAAGAGATTGTTGGTAGTTGCTGACATGGTCCCTCAACACTATTAAAAGTTTATATCAAAAACAAAATTAGCTTGATTTCTCCTCTTTAGTCCTTTGTTAAAAACTTAAGTCAAATTTGGTTATTTTAAGGTGATCTAAAAAGTTTAAAATAAAGGAAAAATATATTCTAGCTTCCCAATAAGAAACAGATTATATATTTAGACTTCAATGGCAAATAAATACACTTTAAAGCCAAGCAAGTTTCTCTCCCGTAGGAGAGTCTATACAGACTACGGAAACAGGTACTGTTTCTCTACTGCTGATGACCATATCACTCGTATACATGCCAGGAACTAGTTTCACAATTTTAAGAAAGTTTTTACATGACATAATATGAAAGATGAGGGTTTAGCCTAGGTCTGAGCAGGCAGAATAGATCTGCACTCAAAATATCCCTATTACAAATATATGACAGTTGAACAACATAACACAGCCCAATCTCTGTTTACATCAAAATCACCACCTATGTGATATGTAATTACTTGCTGTCTATGAGTCAATACCACCCATTGCAAGACTAAAGCTGGCAGTCAATGGAGCATGCCATTTACAAGGAAGCCTACGTCTATAACTGCAGAAATAACATGGAAATGTATTAGCCTATCCAAACTAGTTAAACATATTTCTAAAATTTTTCCTAGGAAATTAATTTTGATAGTATTTCCCAAGTCCTTCAACTAAAGATACCTCGATAGTTTGTCTTTTTACATCAAAATCTACCAAAAATTTTGAACTATTTCCAAGTATTAGGAACAAAGGAGCTGATACAGCATGTATTCACAATTCATTGTTAGTATTTCAGTGAGTTACAATAAACTGTTTTTGCATGCTTGAAAAATTAACTGTAAAGAAAAAATAAGGAATACTTACAGGAGGATCTCAATAATTTGGTGTTTTTTTTCGCTTTAAAAACAACCCCTAATATTCATCTCTGACAACACAGTGTGTGTGTATATATATGTATATATGTATATATATATATATATAAAGTTCATTTCCATGCTTATTACATAAAAATAACTATCAGAAATATCAATCTATCAGTGTCAGCTGATACATATCCAATTAATTCACTGCAGAAGGGAAAATAAGACCAAAAAAATCTAAAGTAATCAGTAAAGCTCACAGTTCAAAAAAATTTTTTTCATTTTCTTTCTTTTTTTTTTTTTTGCGTGTTTGAAATTTTTTGGTAGTTTGTGCTCTGTTATACAAGCTGGTTCCCAGGCTAATGGCCTCCGAGGAGGTTGGAGAGGAAGCCTGCAGACTTCTTATTTTGCTGTGCTTCCGCTTCCTGGTCTCGTGAGAGTCCCAATTCACTCTCAATTTGATCGAGCTCTGACTGGTCAAGGAGTTCAAAGTCATCACCTTCTTCAGTGTCTGTGTCCTCTCCTGGGCTGGGGGCAGCCTGGGCAAGTGCTTGCTGCAGGCCCCCTATCTGGTCTTTGATAGCAGCAGTCACGGCGGCTGTGATGACGTCTCCAGCCAGGTTGCTCATCAAGTGAAAGGTTTGGTCACTGCTCAGAGGAAGGGCGAGCCCAGCTGCTGCCTGCCTCTCTTTGCTTGGTCTGAGACTGCTGTCCAACTGTTCCTTTTTTCTCTTGAGCTCAGCAGGCAAGCCAAGGCTTAATTCGTCTTCATCATTTGTTCCCGTGCCATTTTCTAGAGATGGAAAATCTGAAAGGTCTCGAGAGAAAACTTCCTCACTAGGTCGGTCAAGATCTGTGAAATGTGTAACAGAAGTTCATGCGTAAGCACCATAATAAATTTGAAATTAAAGAGTTGTCTAAAAGATATCTGATTTTAATCTGAACCCTCTGGGCAACCCTGGCCTTCATCTAGCCTCTTGTTTCAGCTTAAATCAATTTAACCACATACTGGACCCCTCCCAAATCCGGGACACTCTCTCCACAGGTACACAAACACTACAAGCGCTCCCACTATGTCTTTAGCTTTCTTCTTAGGCACAAAACAGTGTATATAATGACAATATTCAACCTGTCTAATGTTAGCTTGAAGCTTTGACTAATGTTTAAATGTTTACCATAAACAAAAATTTTATCCTGCCCCTGGGGAGGGAATTAGCTTAAGCCAATGTGGATATGTATGATCACAAAATAAAAAACATTTCAATTGGAGGTTTTCATGGATTCTGGTATAGCAGATGGTGAATATTACCCAGCCTCAGCATTTTCATCCATGGAGATCTATTAGAGTCTCTGTAACCTGTGTTTGTTTAAAGCAATGAGTTAAAAGAAGCTACTCCTCCTATTCCATATTCAGTCTAAGAGCTGATGGAAATATTTGGCTTTCCACAAATACAGCTGAAACTGGCCATACCATTTTAACCAAATTCACGTCCTGAATATACCTTATAGGAACACTTTAAAATTTGGGACATTTAAAAGCAATGTCAGGTTAGCAGGCAGACAGTGGTTTTATTGTTTTTCAATTTTCATAGAAAATCTTTCAGTATACCAGTTAACTTTTCACAACAGTGATCTGAAATCTTCAATGTAATTAATGAAAAGCCTCATATGTGGGTTCGATGATTATTGTTGCCCCCTTTGTTGTGTAAATCTGAAATGAGATGCTTAAGAGTCAAGTGTTTGTTATCCTGGTCTTGTAGATATTTAGAGCTTGAAGTGCTTGAGTGGACCTCAGTGATCCTCTTGTTCTAACGCACTTTAAAGATGTGGAGGGGCCGGCCCCGTGGCATAGGGGTTAAGTGCGCGCACTCTGCTGCTGGCTGCCCGGGTTCGGATCCCGGGCGCACACCAATGCACCCCTTGTCAGGCCATGCTGTGGCGGCATCCCACATAAAGTGGAGGAAGATGGGCACAGATGTTAGCCCAGGGCCAGTCTTCCTCAGCAAAAAGAGGAGGATTAGCATGGATGTTAGCTCAGGGCTGATCTTCCTCACAAAAAAATAAATAAATAAATAAAAAGATGTGGAAATGGAGGTTTACAGAAATTATGTCACCTGTTCAAGGTCACACAATTAGCTAATGACAAAGGCAAGACTATGCTTGGGTCTCTCAATCTCCAAACCTGCCTTCTTTCAAACACTCCACAGCCTCCCTCCTTCCTCTAGAAAAAAAGAAGGTGGGTCTTGCTTGTAAAAATACATATACAACAATTTATTCATAATCCTCCATTATAATCTGCTCATATTTTCAGTATATGGCTAAAATGACTTGAAATAATCTGATGAGACTAGCAAAAGTTAAGTTACTGCACAAGAGTTGTCTCTCAATTTATTTTAAATTGTATTTAACCTAATTATAAAAAACAAGGAAGCTCTTTTTTTAAAGCAACTTTGAAGAAAAACTTTAGAAACTGTGGAGTCAGCTTTGGATTCAAGGAACCTGCCCCCCCATGCCTGAGTCCCTTTTAAAGAAGATCAGCCCCAGATATGTGAGATTAGCTTCTCTCATCCCTCCTCCCATTATTGCCATAAACAATGCCACCAGACATTTCAGAAGGTAATTTTTTTGACAGTCAATTATTTACTTGTTTTCAAAATAAAGGCAGATTTAGACATTGACTGGTTTAGATTTTTCTCTCATACTTTAAAAAAAAAATAGCTTTTAAGATATAATTCATATATGATAAAATTTACCCTTTTAAAGCACACAATTCAATGGTTTTTAATATATTCATAAAGCTGTATAACCATCACCACTATCTAATTCTAGAACATGTTCATCACTCCAAAAGGAAACTTATACTAACTACCAATCACTCACCATTCCCTCTTCCCCCAACCCCCAGCAGCCACTATTCTACTTTCTATCTATACAGATTTGCCTACTTTGGACATTTCATATAAATGGAGTTATACACTATGTGGACTTGTGGGTCTGGCTTCTTTCACTTAGCTGAATGTCTTCAAGGTTCACCCATGTTGTAGCAAGTATCAGAACTTCATTTTTATAGCCAAGTGATATTCCATTGTATAGATATACCCTATTGTATTTATCCATTCAGCAGTTGACAGAGTTAAGTATTTTTGCACGCACTCATAATAATAAAAATACAGGTATCTAGAAACGTGAGCATACCGTCAGAAGTGTCTGTCTGTGGAGTGTATCCTTCTGAAAGGTTGAAGGTCCCGTTGTCAGTCCAGGAGACCTCGGACACGTCTGTGTCAGACACAGACAACTCTTTGGCAGCAACTGTGAGGCTAATCTGTGTTAATATAAACACCGGCGCCACAGTTTTAACTTCTGTGGGAAATCTTTTGAAAACTCCATACTAACACCAAAAACGTCAGAATAATAAAAAACAGATGAGTATTTTCCTTTAGAAATTGTTCAATCATCTTAGAGAAATAGGAGTCATCGTCTTAGGAAAATCATTGAGCTTTAGTGCATGTAAATAAATTCACACTCAAACCACACAGGAGCAAATTGAAAACTAAACCAAAAATACCTTAGGACAAAGAGCTGAAAAGTCTAATTCACTGTCATCTTTGTGACTTTTTTCTTTATCTGCTTCTGTTGAGAAAAAATGTGAAGCTTTCAGTTTCCTCGCCCGATTAGACACAGTGAATTTTATCCATTATATATCCTTATCCCCATTCCTTATATAACTCCAATGCCTCCATATAATTAAATGTTTGCACACAGCAAGCTTCATATATTTGCAAATGTTTGGTTTCTAAGGGAAATGGTCCATATCAGTGGTTCTCATAGTGAGGCCCCAGCAAGCATCAGCATCGCTAATGGGAACTTTTTAGAAATGCAAATCATTGGGTCCTACCCTAGACCTACAGAAACTCTGGGGTAGGGCCCAGAAATCTATGCTTTAGAAAGCCCTCCACGCAATTCTGATGCTTGCTATAGTTTGAGAATCTATAAGATCATAGGCCAAGTTAAAAAGTGAAAAATGATCACATTGGTTTTTCCTCTGTTTTCTTTTCCTTCCCCATTCTTTCGATCCCCTCTCATATGGCTCCCACACTTGTAGTCCTACCTGTGTCATTTTTTATTTGCAATAGTCCACCCCAAAATAAAATAATTTAAACAAAGTAAATAATGTATAACAAATATAAAATTGTTGAATCCTTTTCTCCTTCCCCTGACAATTTGGATTAAAAAGTCAATTTATTGTATGTTTGAGAAAAGAATAAAAGCCTAAATAGGAAAAGGCTATGTTACTATGTGGTAAAAGGCTAAAATACCCTGAAATGTATGAAAGGTGATTTCATAATAAATAGCCCACTGATGTCTTATTTCACACACAGAATCTAAAATTCAAACTTTACCTACCAGATCTCTCACGTTTCTTCTGGCTGATATATTCTCCAATTCCAAAATCTAGTTTCAGCAGAACTGACTTGATTTTGCTGTATATTTTTTGTCCAATATCATTACACTTAAATAGTGGACACAAAAATGCACACAGTACTGAAACATAAGAAGGAAGGGTGTGTAGGTAAAATGAAAAGGCTACATCTTAGTATTTCACAAAAATATTTCAGTTCCCTTACTGACAAACAGTTTTTTTCTTAGGGAAATGCCTCTGTGAAATAAGCTCATAATTTCTATTCTTCCCCCTGTTATGAAAACATTTCTCCTACACACACAACCCCCATGCTTATAGTTATTATTTTCAAAGATGTGCAATTAGATCAACTCCCTCCTTTTAATCCTTTTACCCTCAAAATGTATATACAAAGATTACATGCTTTCCAGACAACAGTCCTGGATTAAAATCTCACCTCTACTTATTTCTTAAATGCCATTTCACCATAGGAAAGTTATTATCTATTAGCCTCTCATCAGTAATATTGGGATAACAACATTATCTCTCGAAGTTGATGTGAAAAATAAATGAGATGAATGCAACCCATCTGAATAATGCCTTGACCACATTAGACTCTCCTTCCCTGCCTCTCTTCTCCTTTACCTTCTAAACAAGGCAGATCAAGAGGCTGATATTCTATGTGAGTTCTATTTGGGAGAATGGATGAGCTCAGACCATTTGCCATTTGTGTTATGTATTAGGAATACAAAAAGAAATGAAGATTGCCACAATGAAAGTACTCTCTAATGTTTATTTCTTTGTTTTTGTTAGGAAATGTGCCCATTCACCTTTTAAATAGGAGTTGCAAACTCAAATATGTCTAGAAGCCAAGGAAGTATATATAACTTTTAAAAACTGATATAAGAAAAATAGGGAAATGAGAGGGTTAGTTAAGTGGAGAGTGCCCACCCCATCTATAGGTGGCAGCACTAGATCTTCATAGTTTTCAGTAGAAGCAGGAAATCTGCACTTTTTTTTTTTTACAGCGTTTTTGAGTTTTAGTTGACATACCATAAACTGCACATATTTAAAGTGTACAATTTGATAAGTTTCCACATATGCATACAACTAAGAAAACATCACCACAATCAAGATAGTGAACATATACCACCTCTAAAAGTTTCCTCATGTTTCTATTAATCCTTCCCTCCTGCCTTTCCCTGATCCCACCTGATCCCCATTGATCTGTTTTGTCACTAAAGATAAGTTTGAATTATATATAAATGGAATCATACAGTATATCCTCTTTTTTATCCAGCTTCTCCCACTCAACCTAATTATTTTGAGATTTATCCAGATTGTTGCATGTATTAAATTTTTCGTGCTGAGTAGTAATCTATTGTATGGATATACCACAGTTTGTTTATCCATACATCTGTTGATGGACATAAGGATTGTGTTCCATTTTTGGCTACTACAAATAAAGCTGCTATGAACATTCATTTACAAGTCTTTGTGTAGACATATGCTTTTATTTCTCTAGCTATGGAATGGCTGGGTCATATAGTAGTTTTTAAGAAACTGCCGAACTGTTATCCAAACTGGTTGTACCATTCTACCTACCCACCAACAGTATGTGAGAATTCCAGTTGCTCCATACCCTTGCTAATACTTAATATAGTCAGCATTTTTAATTTTAACCATTCTGGTGAGGGTATAATGGTATCTCACTGGTTTTAATTATTTTTTGAGCCACAGAGCATGTACAAGGAGAAAGGTACTAGTGTGTTTGTGGAGGGTGGGGCGTATAGCTTATTTATAGTTTTATTGACATAATTTAAAATAAAATTAATCACTCATAACCCTGCCTTTTGGCAGCTCTTCTTCCAATTTTAAAATATAAACATGTCTCTAGGAAAAGGAAAAACTTTGTACAGCAGGAAATTAAAGAATAATTAACCTGCTTCATAATTAAGAACTCATTTCTCTCTTCCAAAATATGGAAGGTCTTGTTGGCCATTAAATGATTACCATATGCATCACATCAATTAGCCAAATGTTCTACTATACTTACACAGTAGATAGCTGAGTATAACCCCAGGAATGTAACTTCCTAAGACTGTAAAAAATGTGCACACACTGCAGACCAGGAGACAAAACTAGAAATAACAAATAACATGTGACAGTTATGCTTACCACCAAGACACTTTAGAGCACAGGAGACACAATTATTTATCCATATGCAATCTATCACATTATGGCAAATGTTTTTCCAACAGAGTTCTTTTACACTTGGATCTGACTAATGATGCTGTGTTCAACCAGCCTTAGTCCACTTAAACACTTAGTAACAATCATTTTTGGTTCCAGAAGTTAATTTCTGGCACAGAGAACAACATCTCCCATTAATCATGCCTGTGGCTATATTACTGTCAGATGCAAAAGAACTAAATAGTAATATGTCCCCAGGGACTTCTTTTACTCAGAATCACTCACTGAAAATAATGCATCCCGGTAACTAAATCCACAAGTTCAAACTACTTCTAGAAGCCCATCAAAATTCATAAACACAGCAAACGTGTTATAGAAATTAGGGGTATTTAAATAAATATAATGGTAATTTGCAGAGCTGATAAGCTGCTGGGATAAATCTACTGGTCATTACTATCCTCCTAACCATAACCATCCCTCAAATTGACCCCACTTCTAGGTCACCTAGAAACCAACTGTGAATGAAATGAAATTCCTACAGTAAAATGTGATTATTTTCCTTCCCTCTGCCAGTTATGACCAAAAACAGCTTGGTTGTTTTAAGAAATTTAAATATCAAGACAGATAAATTCTCCCATAAAGTCTTCACTTGTTTTCCACACTCTAGGCTTAAAAATAAACCAACTTACTGCTCTTGCTTTATCTTTAAATTATAGTATTAAATTAAACTCATAAGCAAAGAAAATTCATTAGGGGAATTTCAGAAAGACACACAAGGAAAGGATACATAATTCTGATCAATAAATTAAGAGAAACAGCAAAGGGGTCTAAAATTCAGATTAACTTTGATTTTTCATTCTTTGGCACAGGGTTAATAGTCAAAGGGAGAAGAGACGAACTTGTGGACCAAAATGAAGAGCTATTTCTGAAACACCAGGGGCCCTTGAAGAATATGGAATTCTGGCAGTAAAATGGAAGAGGAAAGACCATAAAAGTTGAAAGAATAAATAAGTCTATGAAAGCATTACTATATCCAGAATTCAGTTTTGCAAAGGGATTTCATATTATCCACTACATTTGTAGCATCATCACCTTAAACTAATTGACTTGGGGCACATTAATGCAATCCAATGCAGAAGTTTTAGTTTCGGAATCTTCTAAAAATGTGTTTAATCATTTCAGTAAAATAGGCATCAAAAATGCAGCCTCCCCTCCCCACCATACAGATATCTATTCTAAAAATTGTCTTCAGTGATTAAAAAAACCCATCCATATACAATGTTGCCACTTTAATATGTGTCCAAGCATAGTTCCATTATTTAATACTACCGAAGTAAAGAGATTGCCTGTACATAGTACAATGAGAGGGATTTTTAAATGCTGACATTCCTAGGCTCTTCCTTCCAACTACAGAAACTTGAACATAACATTGGAAGGAAAAGTGTCTGCTGATGGCTCTCAACTCCTCACCCATGCTATAAAGATCGCAGCTGAAGCTGCCTCTACACATAAAAATACTACCAGTGTGTGCACTTCTCCATGTAATCCCTTTCAAACCACTTATGACTCTTCTTCTCACTGGTTTTCATCTTAATTGGAAAAATACTCATTCCATTTATATAATCACTATAAATGCTTTTGCCAAAAGTTTTTTTTCTTAAATAAATAATGTAAGAATCTCCACTTTTCAGATTGAAAGTGAGACTCAATTATTTCCAAAAGCACCCTCAAAGGACTATGTGTTCATCTCCATTTGACTTCAGTACCAGCCTAAATACCATAAACTGGAATTCTTAATAAGACTTTTTTTTTTCTCCTTGGTCTAGCTGATAAGACCAATCACCATTCATTTTAGTTAATGAGCTAGATAAATATGTATAAAATAGAAACCAATCCAATCTCAAAATATGAGGTTGAGGATTTTATAGTGTTAACACACTAACATTTCTGAACCTTGCTGATATTCAGCTTTTATGGCATGTGTTATTAATATATTATATTCTGAATTGGAGAACACTTACAAGCTGATAAAATAAGTTAATTCATTTGTTTCCAAGTTTATTGCACATTCTAAAGCACATACAGTAATTTTCCTGTACTGGAAAACTTGCCTTGCCAGGGCTCTGCTGTTTAAAAAGAGACATTTCTTGAAGAAATATGCTGAAATTCATCCATGACTCTGCAAAACAGTGGCTGAGCCTGGGTCTTTCATCTGGTTTGGAATTGATAACTTCCCAGCTAAAGAGAGAAAAAGAAAACAAAAATTTTTAACTGAACTTTGGATGATTCATTCAACATTCATTGCTTTAGCAAATATTATTTGAGCACCTACTGTTGACCACACTCTCTGGAAAAGCCTTATGAATTCAGACGTGAACAAGCCAGATACCCACCTAATGAAGCTCTCATGCTAAGAAAAGCGATATGAGTCAAACAACTAGCTACACAATTACTCAGTTACAATGAGGGACAAGCAAGGAAGAAGTATAGAGTGGGGCTTTGGGACATCTTCTCTGAAGAAGTCACTTTAAGCTAAAATCTGGATTAGCAAATGTTTACCAAAAGGGCTCAGAGAGTTCCAGAAAGAACAATGTACAATGTAAGCAGAGGTCCAGGAGGAAGAAGGAGCTAGAAGCACTACTCTATTGACCTCTAGTGCGGCTCTACCAAAGTGAACCAGAAGAATAACACTGCACGAAGCTGAGAAGGTAGGAAGGGACCTAGACCGTACAGGGCCTTGTAGGACTTGTTAAAAACGTTTTGAACCTTAAGGTTAGGGAAGCCACAGTACTTTGAAAGAAACCTTGGCATTAATCTTATAATCATTATCATCAACACCAACAATGCATTTTCAACATATACTATGATGGGTCAACTTGACAGAAAATTGCTAAACTCAACAGGATCTCACAGTATCTCGTATTTTTCTATAGCATCTTTTCCCAACCATCATCACAGAATGTGGTGAATGAGATGCAGGGGCCAGGCAATGTGCTGTGTGCTCTCACCCTCATTTTTCCACAGGAAGCTCAGTGAGCTAAAAAGTAGTAACAATTGCTCCAGGAAGAAGACACATGCAAATACAGGGCCTTCCCTAAAATTACAATGATATCAAGTTCAAATCCCACTCTGGCAATCCTAACTCAGCACAAAAATATACCAGTTCAGACAGGCTCTGTTACGGGCCTCCAAATTCATTCATTTCATAGTTAATTTTTAGTGCCACCACTGCCGTAGAGCTAAGGATACGGCAATAAATTAATGCTTCTAGTAGAAGACAAGGATTATTAGTGACCTATCATCTGAGCTATGACTGGAAGGGTGTCAAGGTGAGACTGATTTCTGGATTCAAGTTCAGTAGCCCGAAGACAAATCAAAACTACCTTGGCCCTTAGATGGTCAACTACACAGAAATTGTGTATATATAGATTCTGTTATTTTTTTTTAACATATTTTGAATACTAAGACAATTTGTAAATAATTAAAATTCCCTTTCTTAATATAAATTTTAATTCAAGTCTAAGTGAGTGCAATAGCATTAAAAAAGAAAAAAAACAAGTATTCAATAGCATTAAAAAAGAAAAAAAACAAGTATTTCATTTTCCTTCTTCTTTGTTCTGTCAGCCTCAACTAATGCTCTTTCAGAGAGTCACTGAGCTACCAGTTGCCCAGGCTGATGCTATTCCTCCAGGTAGACATTTGCCAGATGATTTCCTACCTGTCATAAGAAGTGAACTTTTGGGGATGCTTAGCTGTCAGGGAGTGGTTTATGTATCCATTAACTGTACTCCTTCTCGAATCACTGAGCAAGCTTGCTTTCATTGGTGACCAAATCTAGTACTAGGTTTGCATACCTTATGAACGATTCCAGACCTATTAAAAGAAACACTAAGTGCATGGCTAGGAAGCCACTATCTGAAACAAAATCTTGCAAATATGTCTGCTTAATGGGAAAAGATTTTGTCCAGGAGAGTAAAAGCTGCAATGGTAAAGGAAATATAATATACTAAACTGTGGCTTCCTTTCTCAGAACAACACAGACTTATTGCAAATTGGCAAGGATAAGCTAGGCCACTACTCAGTTTAATGGAACCATAAAGATGACAGAAATATAGATTTTAATTTGTTATCTATGCATATTGAGTAGTATTTAAGGATTTGGTCAAACGGTTTGGCAAATATAAGTCTAACAAAAATCAGCGAAAAACTTAGAATGATTTATCATTTTTTAATGATTAAAGTGGAATGAATGAATATTTCATATTTTGAAACAAATTCAAAATATACTTTCATTAGGAGAATGAACAAATAGTGAGTTGTGTTTAAGCAATGAAAGATGAAACAACAGTGAAAACGAATAAACTCCAACTCCATGTCTGTGTACGAACCTCAGAATCATAATATTGAGAGAAAAAATCACAGAAGAATATATAGAGTATGATTTCATTTATATAAAGCTCAAAATCACCCTAAGTTAACAGATCATTTAAGCAAGAAAATGATAAAAAACAAGATTCAGGAGAGGGATTACCTAAGGTGGGGTAAGTAGGGAATGTGGCAAGTCATGAGGGAGCTTCTTGGGTATTGGTCATGTTCTATTTCTTAACTCAGGTGATGGATACACGAGAAGTGACTTATTACTGTTCTTGAAGCCACACACACACACACACACACACACACACACACATATACACATGGCCTTTATTTAAAAATACGTTGATATTTAAATATATAATCATGCTTTTTATTTAATTAATAACATTCTTACAAGAGAATATCTCACTTCACATCCTATAGTCAAAATACAAATGTTACTTCTAAGTTTTTGCCTCAGTTTATTTACTTGTGAAGTAAAAATATTTCTGCTGGCTAGAGTCATGAAAAATAATTTTTGTGTGTGTGTATATGTGAGAAAGGTTAGCCCTGAGCTAACATCCATTGCCAATCCTCCTCTTTTTGCTAAGGAAGACTGGCCCTGGGCTAACATCTGTGCCCATCTTCCTCCACTTTATATGGGATGCCGCCACAGCATGGCTTGACAAGTGGTGCGTCAGTCCACGCCTGGGATCTGAACCTGTGAACCCCAGGCTGCCAAAGCGGAGCGCTCGAACTTAACTGCTACGCCACTGGGCCAGCCCCTAATTTTTTGAATATATGGTACTTTGTATAGATACTGGAACCTTGTTCTAATACCACCTTTAGGATACATGTCTCAGAAGTGACACCACATCTGCATACATATTTCACTACTCTAGTAGTAAATGCTCTAAAATTGGAAAGGAGCTCAATCTAATACTAAATTACCTAAAATTACCTAAATTGTCTCCATAGAGATAATGTTATATAGCAAAGTCTTCATACAACTAAAGGTGCTTAATACATATTGCAGTGAAATGACTAAAACTTCTGTTTTGCATTTAAGGATCTTTTCATAGTGGACTTGAAGAAACCTCAGTATCCATCCATCCATTATCTTATTCGTTTATTCAAGAAAAAGCTATCAAGTGCCCCCTCTGTGTCTTACATTATACTTGGTGTGTTTAATATTATTTCAAACCAACAAAAACTGAATACCTATAGCACTGTTCCTCTCTGTATCTATAGATACTATGGTGGGAAGAAGAAACAAGAGCATATTCAACTTGTGATTTTTTCCATAGCCATAAGATGATACTCTTATTTATATAAATTTCTTCCCTTTGGAAAAAGCCTCATGTGACAGTATTTTGGGACGATAAATCCCATTGTTACTAATACTTATATTAACATAATAACCTTAAATAATTCTAGTTGATATTTGAATTATTGTTATAATCACAAACAAAAATGAGAAATTCATTGTGTAAAATGCAAAAATATTATCTAACCCAATGAGTTCTGGAAAGAGTAGCAAACATTTGAGATAAAAATAAATGTACAGATTGTGCTGAATAAAATTTAAGGGGAATATGTATGATTTAAAAAAAAATCTGAATTCAAGGGCAAAGAAGAGATGTCACTCTACATTTCTTTAAATGAAACACGGACCCAGAGGAGTCACTCTCTGGGAGTTTCATAACAGTTTTCAATTGTCCATTGATTAATTCTGAGTACCAATGGAACATACATTTCTATTGTCTCCCATTATATGTAATCTACCATTAACTTATGTCACCACAGTTCAATTTAGGTAATATAGTTACACAATGTATAATTGAATAATATATAATATTGTTACATAATTTAGAATGAGACAAAACATTTGATGTCAACTTTTCAAATTCCCTTATTTTATGGATAAAGAAAATGAAACCCAAGTTTTCTCAGCTAGTTGGGGCAGAGCCACGACCTGAGGCCAGGACTCCTGATTTCCAGTACAGTTCTTTTTCCTTTAAAACATGTACCCCCATCAAAGGATGAATAAATTCAATGACATCCTTTGAAGAGACTACATATCATGTATCACTCTTTAGAACAAGAAGGAACATTTAAAGTTCCTCCTCACTCCTTTCTAGAGTCAGGAAGAATGAGGTGTGACTGACCAATACCAACACAGCAGCATTTAGGACCCACGCTTTCCAGGAAAAAAGAGCACTTCGTGTGCAGAATCCAAACACTCAGATTCATGCTTGGTGGTTGGTTGACGTTTAATACAGATGATGTCTACACACACACACACACACACACACACACACACACAGACACTCTGCGTTGCTCCATAGTGAAACTCTAGGTTTTCCTAGAAAGCATTGTCTGGAAAACACATAACCAGAGAAAGGATCTCCTGTGAATACTGGACGGTGCTTGGGAAACAGATCTTTTACATGGTGTGTGGCGGTCTTCCCACCATCCTTGGCGCTGACCAACGTACTACGTATGTGAGGCCCAACTAACATATAAGGAGGCTTAAAAACAGTTTGAAGATTTACCAAGTTCTTAAACAAAGAGAATAGGTCTTCTACGATTGAAGCTTATCCAAGAGTGAAAATTAGTTACAAATGGCTTCAGTATAATATTCCAGGGCTTATTTTTTTCCTCCTTAGTTTCTGAGAGAACATACATTTTCCAGTAAGGTTCTTTGGTTCATCCATCCTTCTTTCTTTCTTTCCTTCTTTCCTTCTTCCTTCCCTTCTGCACCACCTTGTTTCTTCCTTCCAGCTTTCTCTTTCACTCATGCCTTCACCAAGGGATGAACCTGCTACACACTCCAGCCATGAGATAGGTATCTCTGACTAATCACCCAGAGGAACTCAAGGGAGGTTTTGGAAGCATTTAACTGTTTCTCCAAATTGGTTTTTTCTGTTGTTATGTTAAGAGACGCAATCAGCAATCACCATGAACCAGACTGAGCCTCACTGCAAGAAGCAGTGCCCACGCAGATGAGCCGAGAGATGCCAATTGAGCCTGCGCAAGCAAATACCCACCTCTCCCTTTTGAATATTCATTCCCCACCCAAAATAAAAGGCATCTGCTTCCCTTTGTTCAGGGAGAACCAGGACTTTGGAAATGATTCCACGTGGTCTCCTATTGGCCGCAAATAAACCCTACTTTGTGTGACAACTACTTCTCGTGGAGAGTCTAATTTTAACTTGCCAGGAGGCAAACCCACTTTGGTTGGGTAACATAAGGACCACTTAAAGAGTCCTTTCCTCACAACCATCATTCCCAAATTCCCATACTCTTGGTGAATCCAGTTCAAGTGGTTCCGAGTGAGTCACAACTCCCAGCCCCTTCATGGCTATGCCATCTTTCAAATGGGCTTTTGCCCAAGGATCTGCAGCTGCGCAGTGCTTTCAAAATAATGTTCCAAAACTAAGGCCCTGGCAGATTTCATGTAAGGAGTTACATTCTCCTTCTTAAGAAAAACTAAAAGGCAGATTTTTGACAAAGGACATTTTGCATGGTCAAGGTAAGCAATTCTTTTTTTTTTTTTTTTTAAGATTTTATTTATTTATTTTCCCCCCAAAGCCCCAGTAGATAGTTGTATGTCATAGCTGCACATCCTTCTAGTTGCTGTATGTGGGACGTGGCCTCAGCATGGCCGGAGAAGCGGTGCGTCGGTGCGCGCCCGGGATCCGAACCCGGGCCACCAGCAGCGGAGCGCACGCACTTAACCGCTAAGCCACGGGGCCGGCCCAAGGTAAGCAATTCTTTGCCAAAGAATGCCAAGCCAGGGCCAAGTACTTTTTCAGCAGCTGAGGAATTTATGGTTTCACCTGCCTATGAAACCTGAAGGTGCAGAGGAGGAAGAAATTTTCCTCTACTCTTCTAGGTTCTTCTGGCTGGTCTAAGAATTAAATTGACAGGAGACAGATGAACAGGAGAAAATCAAACAAAGTTTAATAACATGTATACATGAGAAAAACCCAGGAAAACTGAGTAACTTGCCAAAACGGCCCAAGCCACCACCTTAAATACCATCTTTAGCCAAAGACAAAGGAGGATATTGGTTGGGGGTAGTGGTTTGAGACTTCAAAGGCGAGGAAGACAATTCACATGGAGATGGAAAACCAAATGTTTGGTAAACAAATATTTGCCATGCCCTGCAGAAACAATGGGACATGGAGAGGACTCTGATCTCTACGCCCTGCCAGTCTCCCCCCACCACGCTTTGCCCCTATTCTTTGTGGATATCTCTGGTGATAGCTCTGTTCTTGTTACAGGCCATTTGTCTGAATTCTTTTAGGCAGTTAAGGGAGAGGTAACAAGAAACTTTCTGAGTCGGTTGTTTCTTAAAAATAATCATCCTAAAATAATCCTCATGTTAAAGAGACTCATTTGGGGGTGGCAAATTTTGTTCCCCTTCAAAGGGAATAAAAATTAGGAAGATGGCTCCTCAGCCAAGCAGCCTTGCTTTATCACAGAAGGGAGCTCTGGCTTCCCGATCGATTTTGAAGCCAACATCCCTTCTTTCTGCCTCCATATCCCTATAGAATACCACTAAGTATATATACTAGGTGGTCTGGGCAAAGTCATCCCTTTAGGCAGTCCCCAAGGCACTGTGTAAACAGCAGCTCTGTCTGAGCCTCACTCCGGAGACTGAGATGGAGCAGGCCTGGGATGAAGCTCAGAAACCTGCATTTTGAATAAGTGTCCTAGCTGACTCTCACCCTAAGAGTCACTGTGAGCAACACCCTGTGAGGAAGTTGCATGGAAGTCCATGTCAAAAATAAAGACGAGAGGAGAATTTCCTTCAGGCAAGATGATGTATCAGGGATTCAATTTGCCCTTCCATCTGAAACAACCAAAAAAAGAAAAAAACAAAATATATGAAACAACGATTTTCAAGACCCTGGACATTATGCAAGGAAGGACGACGATCCCTGAGAGATGGCACATCCTATGATCGTCCAGCTCAGTGCCTTGAGTTTTCAGGCCACGGAGAAGGGAGGGGCAACCCAGGTGGATCACAGCGACTGTCTGAGTTGAGGAGACAGAACTCAGGGTCCAAGGAGAAGACCAAAGAGGGTGAAGTTGGCAGGACAAACTGTGGAAGAGTAGAGCCTGCAGAGAGAACCCTGGCCATCTGCGGGGGTCCCCCGAGTCTTCAGCTGAGGGCTACTGGTGCATGTGTGTGAGGAACCAGAGGCCAGGAAAAGCCATCAGAAAGCATGAGGAGAACAGAGTCCTGTGCACACACAGGGTCAGGAATGACGCCTGGTCCCCCAACTAGACCGGAAAACCTCAAAATTCACAGACATTGGCAAGAGAACTACTCAGAAGGGTCTTGCCTCAGTAGCAGAGAATAATTAGTCCTAGACTAAACGCTGCTCTGGTCCTCATAAGTCTTAAAAGCAAGCCCCAAAAGGATCAAACTGATTTTAAGTAACTTAACTGAGTCATTTGTAGGAATACAAAGTAGTGACTTTTGTTATGAACCAAATAACTCACATGGTCAAATTGAGATCTGAATGATTTTAATTTTACTTTCATACGTAGCTTATAAATTATTGTATACCTTTTTTCTTTAAAAAATGTATTTATCAAAAAAAGTTTAAATTTTATATTAATAGTCAAGTTTGTCTCTGTACAGTTTAATGGCTACATAAAAGCAATTCGAATACACTTGAGTTGCTGCATGCAGCACACAGTATTCTCCATTAGGGGGTTCCGCAAGACTAAGAAATGTGACACTCTCATGCTCTTTAAAAATAGATTGTAATTCTGTCAGAGAGAACTTGCCAGCAGCCTGTTTCATCTCTTTTGCCCAAAGTGTCTGAGCACAAGAAAAAATAATGCTGAAACAAATGAATGTTGCCATAGAACAAATAACCTCTCTCAGTATCATTTCCCTTCCATTCATTTCAATAAACAAGAGCTGAGTGCAGTTAACTGTCAGTCACCATTCCCGGCTCCAGGCACTTAGAGAGGACTAAGGCCCAGCCCCCGACCAGTAAGTGAAAGTTTACTTGGGACCCCAAAACAATTACACACACATTCACTATACATGAAACTCACCTGTATAAAATGACCTCTGATTGTATCTAGGGCTATCGGGGGAAAAAAAGAATTCAAAAACTAAATTGGGGATTGGATATACAAGGAGAACTTGTTAAAGAAAAGATATTATCGTTGCATTATTGTACATTCTACAAGATAATAAATCTTTTTAGCATATACTAGTGAACTTATGTCAAAAAATATTTTTATAACAAAGTTATTTTTGAAAAGCAAAAAATTAGGTTTTTTAATATATCAAAGCCCAAATCCTTTCACATCTTTCTTGAGCTTTAGATTTGAGGAGATATTACCAATAAGAGGCAGGCAACTGGGAGTCGATGGAGAAAGAGCGAGAAGGCACAAGGAGTGTGTGGGTGGGAGTCGAGAATATGATGAATCCTCATGGTCTGGACTGAGTGCTTCGGTCCTGTGAAGCCCAAGGTCCAAGGCAAAGCCATCCATGGATGTCCCCTTTGTGGAAGCCAATTTCCTTTTAGCCTTAAGCTGGCTTCAGTTTGGTTCTGCCATTTGCAACACAAAATAAAGTACTACATTTTTCAAGGGAGCAATGGAGAACTGCATAATATTTAAAAGCATGAGGTAGAAACAACTATTTAAAAAGAGTTATGGTATAAGATTACACAGAGTTTAGTATGACAGAGTTTTATCTAGGTGACAATTTTTAGTAGAATGGAAAGATGACAGGGTAAATAATTTAAGTCAACGCAGTTGATTAACAATTCAAGTAAAGGGAGTTTCAGGCAGCATGAGACAAGAATGACAGCTAACACTTACCAGGGGCCAGGGACTGCTCCATATGTTGTAAACTTACTATCTCATTCAATCCCTACAACTAACCTGTGCCTGAGGTGCTATGTATTGTTCCTATCTTACAGATGGGGAAATTGAGGCCCAGGTATGTTAACTATCTTGCTCAAGGTCACAGAACTAATACACAATGGAATAGGGATGTAATAAATGGAACTGAGGTGGGATACAGAAAGAACACTCTCTGGATTGGAACACCGGGATCACTTCAAAGATGAGCGGGGAAGAGCATTATAGCAGTAACATGAGAAGGATTATGGAATCCCTAAATGCCAAGCTCCAGAAACAGAAATAGCTAAAAAGAAGCTTTGGTTCCCAGGTAAAACTAAGGACCAAAGAGTTTAGATTCCTATTTTCTCTCTCCACTACTTCAGCTTTTTCTAAGTTAGGACCCACAAAGTGATTCCAATTCACACGCCAATGATAATCATTATCATAGCTATCACTTGCTGAGTTCTCCCCACGAGCCAGGCGCTGTGTTATGCACTCTGTATACATTTTCTCATGGAATCCTCTCCACATAAGGCCCCTCCCCAGCCCCATCAATACACCATTTTCTTTTGTAGCCATTATCAATTGTAGTTAATTTATGTTTGTGATATTGACTCCCCACTAGATTTTAAATTCCATGAAGGAATTTGTGGACATGGCTTTGTCTTCAGCAGCTAACAGAGCTTGACATCTATGAGGCACATAAAATATTGAATGAATGAATGAATATAAACAATGAATGAATAACCAATGAAGAAAAAAATATCAGAAATAGTTAGTGGTTATTTAGCGACATGATGTATGATTTTTATTCACTCATTTGAATATTTCTATATGTTACATATGGTCAATAATTAGCATGTATTCCTTTTTATGTATAAAAATGTATAAAACAATAGACAAAAAGTCCTAAAAATTTGGAAACCAACATTCATTTATACGGAATAGTTTTAATTTTTTTTCCTCACAAATGGAGAGTTAAACTGTTTTCAAAATTAGGTAATTAGGAAATATGCTTCATTTATTCCAAAAGTTTCCTGAACTGGAAATCAGTGTTTTGTGTGGAATTCCTTCTGGCAAAACTTGGGTCCTAAGACTTGACTTCTCCACGGGGATCCCTGGAAACTCGAGCACCTTC
Source organism: Diceros bicornis minor (assembly GCF_020826845.1). Classification (NCBI taxonomy): domain Eukaryota; kingdom Metazoa; phylum Chordata; class Mammalia; order Perissodactyla; family Rhinocerotidae; genus Diceros; species Diceros bicornis. The sequence goes on along the minus strand of NC_080759.1, from coordinate 48,398,846 downwards.
TGCAGACACCACTCTCACGTGACCCAGGAGCACTGGTGATATCCAGGAGAACAGGACTGGGCCCCCTGAGCTGAGTAGGCCAGAAGGTGAAGATCAACGAATATCCAGCCTTCATGTGGGATAGAGAAAAAATGAGGCCCTTTTTTGTTTTTGTTGAGCAACCTCAATCCACTGGGGGACATTTTCAGATATTGTTGTTTCCTCTCAAACATACACACACACACACACACCCTTTTCTAGTCACTTTTTAGACTTTTCATATCCCTAAGAATTCATATTGCAATAATCATTTCCAAAGATGTTTAGAAGAATTCTGTCATACTACCTTCAGAGAATATGCATTATTTCACACCATTTGATTTTATTTTTAATCTATAGGAATTGGAAATGGAAGCCAAACAATATTTTTCAGAAAGTTAACTATGTCAACATCCCATACTGATAAACTTTTTTAAAAAGAAATTTGTTATAACTTAAGCTGTCACCCAGCAACTGTGACAAGCAGCTGCTTCACCCATCACACCTATAAATACGCTTTGGCCCGGAGCCTCGCAGACCTTTCATTCTCCGCGAGTGACTAATGGTCTCATGCTCTCTGGTGCTGGTGAAGATCTGTTGATGGTAACTCTGCCGAATTTTTCTTAGAAAGGTCAGTCAGGAGTATCCACTTACAGATTTTAACATTTCTTAGCGCAATGTGTTAGAATTTCTTTTAATCCTGTGGACACAGAATCTGTTCCTCCGCATGTGTGCGTATTTGTGTGTGAGTGTGCGTAGGCCGAGAAACAAAATAAAAACAGGGATTTGTTTCTCTGCACAAACACTCACAGAATTAGAACCATGACAAAGCAAATAAGAGATGTCAACCGGAGGATTAAATAAGCAAACACGAGATTAAGAAATTACATGGCACTCAATTTGAAGGCTTCACTTTCTCAGACCCAATAGGTACTTGAGCAACTCCGCCGGAGACAGGGACCAGGAGGCGCCACTTGAGTGTGTCGGCTCTTTCTGCTCTGAGAAGCTGAGCCCCAGCTCCCTCGGGGGGAACTTGGTGTTTTATTTGGAGCTCTCTTTCTTTTTATACCAAGTTTCAAATGAATTACAGATCAGTCAGTTTGTGAAATTGTCCCTTTCTCCCTTCTATCCACTTGGCTGGGTGCGTAAACCATCAATGATCCAATCCATGGAGATAATCTGGAAGGTTGGCACTAAACCAGTTACTTCTTATGTTATTCTAGTTTCTATGAACAGACGCCAATTAGAAGTTAGTTTTCAGCGTTTTCAATTTTAACTTTTCAACAACTAGACTTTCATAAGCCCAAGGGCATGAGCAATTTAAATTCCATTAGCAACTCAGGACAAGCACCTACTTGAGACACACAGGAGATTAAGCATCCTTTCATTTGTGAATGTCAATATTTGCTTCAATCACTATCCCTGAGGGAAGAAAAGGTTTCTACTTTATCCCTGAAGGACAGATAACATCTGAGAGTCAAGAAACATTCCTCAAGGAAAACATAAACGGTTATCATGAAGCAAATTTGCTAATTTGGATAGAAGCCTTTCCTTGCATTCTGCTTGGGACCCACAATTTTTAATGAAGTACAATCCAGGATTTACTGTAGTTGAAGTCAAAAGTAAATGTCCCCTTCCCGTTTGTTTACTTTTGGCCCAGTTATATGAAACCGAAACATCTGTGAAAATACTAAAGAAAATATTTCTTACAGTGCAAAAATTTTCATTAACAATATAGTTCCTAATTTTGTTTTTTTGGAGACTTTACCCATCCCATGGGGCCTGAATAGGTATATACAACCCAAACAGACTGAATGATCAAGTTCCTCCAAAGTGCTTTTATTATGAAGGCCAATTCAAATTAAAATTTTGTTTGGAGAATTTGTTTTCAGTCTTTGGGATAAAGGATATACCCTGGAATACAGCAGACCTGGAGTGAGTGACTCTTAGTCATTGAGATATTCATTCAGAGGGCTGGACTGTTAAATTACAGCCCACATTCCCACCTTAGTCCTTTAAAGAGTACATCTCTCCTTTATCTTCATATATAAGCCAGCCACTGAATGACATCAGTGGCTTTTAAAGGAACACACCCTACCAAGAGGATTACTCTGATCAGTCACAGAAAAAATGAGAATCTCATTATAATGTCTTAATGCTTGCTAAACTTGCCATCAGCCTCCCTTAAAAGCCTAGGTTAAGAATAAGCTATTGTGTGAATATTGCATGAATTCATGGTAAATTAGCACAATGAAATATTCAACAACAACATGCCAGGAAGATGGGTATATATTTGGGTGTGTGGAGGGCACAAACTAGAAAGGGAACGATGGAAGTTGCCTTCCCGAAGTGCTGTCAGAAGTCCGGAAATAACTTTTGAGAGGCAAAGGGATGTGGGTAGGATGGGTCTGCAGTGGTGGATACTATGGGGTGAGGCCAAATTCCAACAGAAGGTATTTCTCCTAGTGATAGGTTCTTTAGGAAAATAAAATTATAAAAATTAATTAATATAGCCTATCTGATTTAGAGAGAGTTTCTAAAGGAATGCATTTCCCCCCACTTTCTCATACACACAGCATAGCAATAGGAATTTGGCTAACAATGAACTGAAGCGGAGTTGCCCTTCAATGTATTCTAAGAATAGTCATTGTGTATTTTATATATGAAGATTTAAAGAGTTCCTAAAAACACTTATTTAAAGAGTTCCTCCAATATTTCATTTTCATTCACAATAGTAATTTGCTCAGGAAACTTTATTCTGAAAAATTAGTATTTTCTTATGAACTGTAATTCAGTGCAAATAAATGAATTTGAATGATCCAGACTGAACCTTATTATGCCAGTGAGAGAGATGCCTGCCCATCGACTCTGTCCTCCTTCATTTTTACCTGTTGCAGATACTCATCTCTGCCTCCAGAGTGTAAGTTTCTGTCAGTGGTGTTCAGGAGGATCTAATGACTGCCACGTGTGCTTTATGCAGGGCGAAAGCTGACAAGCCAGCATATTGGAGATCACTAGTTTGCCCAACGTTCTAGCCATTTCTAGAAAGTCACCTTCAGTAAATCAGATACCACAGGAAAGTGATGTGCCTGTTCACACCTCCCACAGTTCCCTCGGGCACAATGTTACATCCACATCTCTTAGTCCTCTCACTCTAGGTCACTGTTTACTGGATTCGCCAGTGGGTACAATTTTAAATGCCTTCTTGTTTGTTACACACACGGTTTATTATTATTCCATTTTCTTCTTGTACTCTATAATTTAGTTATGTGAAATAGACTTGATAAGATCCTCTAGTAAGATGAAACAGCTCTTTGATCAACCTCAATCATTTACTTTTCCTATGTGAGAGCCATCCAAAGCCACAAGGACAAAACTACTGTGAAGTAGCATTTAACTGGGCCTGGACATTCCAAGGGTCCCCCCAGCTAAGTACATCAGTTAAGTGGTGCTAAACATTTTATCCTGACCTACGTGGGAGCTCTCAACCCTCGGGGAGAGCCATAAAGGTAATGAGTCTTGGGGGAACTGACCACAGCCAAAATGGAACCAATGGAGCCAGATGGTCAAAGAAAATCACCTATTATTAAACAACACAATGACTATTTTAAACAAACATGCATCAAAAGACAGAGAGAGATCCTTTCATTGTTGCTTTGAAAGATAGTCTATGCTTTAGAATTGTAGTTTGATCAGAATTGAATCTATAGGGCCGGCCCCTTGGCATAGCGGTTAAGTGCGTGGGCTCCGCTGCTGGCGGCCCGGTTTCGGATCCCGGGCGCGCACCAACACACCGCTTGTCAGGCCATGCTGTGGCGGCGTCCCATATAAAGCAGAGGGAGATGGGCACGGATGTTAGCTCAGGGCCAGTCTTCCCTCAGCAAAAAGAGGGGGATTGGCATGGATGTTAGCTCAGGGCTGATCTTCCTCGCGCGCGTATGCACGCACACACACACACTAAATAAATAAATAAATAAATAAATATTTTAAAAATAATAAATAAATAAAATTTTAAAAAAAGAAGCTTTAAAAACAAAAAAAAGAATTGAATCTATCGTGCACATTCTTCTCTTTTTTTTTCTAACTCATGCTACCATAACACATTTTCAAGAAATGGAAAAAATAGCTCATCAAAATGTGTTCTATAAGAGATAATTGTTTTTAAAGATAGATATATGCCACTGTTTCTCTTGTCATAAACAAAAGCTTTGTACCTTCTAATCTATGTAATGTTTAACAAAACTATCCAGATCCAACATGGTTTGGGTGATCTCTCTACATCACAGCCACAGACACCCCAGACACTAAGTGTATCATCAGATGTACTTAAAAATTAAGTTCACTTTGAATATGCAGCCAGCGAGGCCAGGAATGAATCAACTCTGAATTCTGTTATGAATCAATTCTTTGGAATCATAAGAGCAAATGAAATTAATGTTCTTTTAACAAATTATGCTAAAGAATGCGGGGATATAACCTATCCCATATCCTAACTATGCCCAGTGGCATAGTGGTTAGGTTCGTGCGCTGTGCTTTGGCAGCCTGGGGATCGCAGGTTCAGATCCCAGGCACAGACCTATGGCCCTGTTTATCAAGCCATGCTGTAGCAGGTGTCCCACATAAAATGGAGGAAGATGGGCACAGATGTTAGCTCAGGGCTAATCTTCCTCACCAAAAAAAAAAAGAAAGAAAGAAAAGAATGTGGGGATATAATAACATGCAGATCAGTGGCACAGCTGCCACAGAAGTCACTGGGAGGCCATTCAGAGTTCTGACTAGTCCACGGGAGGAACTCGGGTTTCTTGGGTCTGTAAAATAAGGAGCTGGACCAGACTGGATATTAACCGTTTTTGGATCATGGCCCCATTTGAAATATTTCAGGAAATCAGAGGGTCCCTGGGCCCTGGCTGAGTACTGCTGGACTGGATAATCAAGGGCACATTCTGCTCAGGATTTTATAATCCAGAAGATATCTTACCATTCATGTGTTTACTTAAAAAGCTAAATTTAGGAAAACTTTGGAAAAGTTCTCTACTTCTACAAAATAAACAATATTTACTTTTTCATATAAAGAGTAGATTTAGAAACTGATATTAACTTGAGAGAGGAATATTTAAAACTGGCAACATCCCTTAAAACATCCCTGGTGATACTGATGAGAAGGAGAATCTTTTGACAGTGGCTATCAACGACACTTCAAGAACTAATGACAAAGTGTCAGATCTCAGGCCAAAAGGGATTCCCAGCAAACAGGCTCCTAAGAAGCTGAGAAAGGCCCAGTCTACTTCCATTTTCTGAGACTGTGAGATACTAAAAGGTAAAATGTCAAACCTGGGTTATGCCAGTGTTTGTGGTTCTGTAATGGAGAAACTTGAAGCCATATAAGGAATTTTGTCTTTCCTTCACAACAGATTGCTGATTTCCAGGCCCTTGGTGACTGCAAGGCCAGAGCGGATGCCCTGCTGGCCCACCTTCTGCAGGCTCAGCCAGCTTGATCTATGAGGGTGGCCTGGATGCTGCAACCTTCACTGATTTGCTATCTTTCTTTTGCAAAGTCAGTAAAACATACAACTAGAAATTTTGTGTTTGGTCAAAGCAGGGACCTACGATTTCACTGGAAACATGAAGCTGGAGATCCCAGAGATGGAGGTTAGAATGTAAAGGCAAAATTACCAAAAACAATGGTACCTCTAAATGTCAGGTCCTCATTATCTGGGAGTAATTAAACCTTCCTTTCAGATTTTCATCGTGGGCTTTAAAAGGGCTATCATGTCCTATCTTTATATATTGCAAACAATGGTCACTTCTAAGCCACTTTTTCAATATTGAATAACTTCCCCCTTCCCTTATCTAGGGTGGTCTGGCTTATCTATGAATTCCAAACCATATAGTAAGAAATCAGTGTGAAAATTCTTAGACTTAGGGTATAACCTGAATGCTGACCAGGGACTAACAAACAAAGCAGTACACTGCTGGGGCCTTCAACTCAATCCTATAAATATTAACTTAAATATTAAGTACAGAGGGAGTTATAAAATTGCCAACTGAGTTAGGGCTTGGAACAAGATTTGTGTTCTTGCATAAAAAACACCCCCATGACTTATCTATGATTTCTAGTTTCATTTATTTAAAGAGGAGCAAGAATTTAATGACAAGTCAAACAATCCCCAGAAAGGATCATTCTAAATTTTTATGCTCACCCCCCACCAACCTTCTTAGTTCTTTTGTCCACTTTTTTAAAGAAAGCAATATTTGGGGCTGGCCTCGTGGCACAAGCGGTTAAGTCCGCGCGCTCTGCTGCGGCGGCCCAGGGTTCGCCAGTTCGGATCCTGGGCGTGCACCGACGCACCGCTTGGCAAGCCATGCTGTGGCAGCATCCCATATAAAGTGGAGGAAGATGGGCACGGATGTCAGCCCAGGGCCGGTCTTCCTCAGCAAAAAAAAAAAGAGGAGGATTGACAGATGTTAGCACAGTGCTGGTCTTCTTCACAAATAAATAAATAAAGCAATATTTATCAGCAACTTGCCTTGACTGACTTTCTCCAATGCATTCAACTTAGTTGTCACAGAGGTAAACTGCTATATGTGTTAAGATACAAGTTTACCTATTGTACCCAATGGCAAAGTGACAGTGGTTTAAACAAGAGAACACTTTATTTCTCCCTCATGCACAGCAGAGGAAAGTGATCCAGGGCTGATACGAGATCTCCATAAGGTTGGAGACCCAGGCTCTTTCTCTTTTGTTGCTCAGATACTCTCAACATCACACTCTATCCCATGGTCCAAGATAGTTACTACAGCTCCTGCCACCCCACCCACATTGCAGTCAGGGGAAAAGAGAAGCAAAGGGCACCCCTTTCCCTTTAGGGTCATGGCCTGCAAACTGCATGCAAAGCTTCCACCCACCTCCCACTGGCTGGATCATAGTCACATGGGCCATGCCTAGCTGCAGGGAGCCTAGGAAATGTAATTCAGTTGTTGGTGGCCATCATCCAGCTGAAACTTGAGATTCTATTACCAAAGGAAGGGAAGCTGGGTATTGGGGAACAATTAGAATCTCCCACAACAATACTCTTTTTGATGTCTTATTTCATCAGTTTACATAATTTATAATTAAACTTATGCAATTACAACAGCAACAATGGGCATTAAAACATTTGAGACTAAACACTGACTTGGTAAACCTCAAATAATGGAAGGAGTTATATACCAGAGTAAGAGCAGACAAACACTTTCTGTAAAGGGCCAGACAGCAATATTTTCCACTTTGTTGACCATGTGGTCTCTGTACTCAACTCTGCATTACAGCATGAGGGCAGCCACAGACAGTATGCAAATGAAAGAGCATGCTTGTGTTTCAATAAAATTTGATTCACAAAAACAGACTGCAAGGTGGATTTGGCCTCTGGGCTACACTAGTCTGTTAGGTTCAAGGTGTCCTGGGCTTCAGCCATGTGGCTACAAAGCAGTGACGGAGATCACAGATTAACCCAGCAAGCTGACTGGGAACCATTTCAAGAGCTTCTACTATAATGTCACCTCCCATTTACCGTGCATGTACCAGGTGCTGGAACTACATTCGGAGCTTTATTATCTCTAATCCTCACAACAATCTGACAAGGTGGGTAAAATGCCCCCATTTTCCAGATGAGAAAGCAGACACAGCCAAGAAGTGGCAGCACCAGGATCAGAGCCCAGGTCTTTCCAGCTCCAACCCACCAGCCTCCCACACCTGTTCTATCTTGGTTGGATGAAAAACAGTCCTACTGCTACTAACCAATAAGCACACAATTTCTTGTCATATTACTGGTAAAGCTGTTATATGCCACATTTGACTTATAAAGTACTACAATGAGAAAGGTTTCCTTCTGACCTGGAAATAGCCCTTGCCCTAGACATTTATCCAGGTTTTAGCAGAGACATCGAAACTCCAGCTTTTTCCTGGGTAAAGTTGCTAAGTCTCAAGCTTTAGAACACTGGTAACTAATGGAGGGGACAAAGTCAAGGTGCCATCAATATCACTGAAAACTTTTAGGGTCTTTCAAAGTTTAACTAAACAAGGGTACTCCCCTTCCCCCTCCAACCTGCCCATCCCCAGTTCTCACCCTGGTGTGGTGTGCTTCACTCACATAACTGCTCCACTCTCCTCAAGCATGGCAGACCATGCTTTCCAGAACTTTCTCAACAAGGCCTCACAATCCTTATCAAAGCTCTAGGCACCATTTCCAGTTTATAGGAGTTGGCATGAAAGAATGCAGCCATTTGCCATCAAACCCTCAACACTTGCCTTATGGAACACAACAGCTTCCCATTTTCCCCTCTGCTGTTCCCAAAAAAGGGATTATTGGTTACTTTCTTTATCGTCAATGCCAATGTTTGTTGTATCTTAGTTTACTGAGCAAATCTCTTCTTGTTTCAGCAAGCAAGTCGATTAACTCTAGGTTTAGAATTTATCTACGTATGTATTCCTTTCATAACAAAATTTAAATCTCAAAGCCTTCCCTCACACAAACAAATATGCTTCTCAAAGGAAGTTTTCAAAATATTTCAAAACAGAGAAAGTTTGATTATGTAGAATTCATGTTCAGTTTAATTACTTTGGAAGGAAAGTTATCCGCCCCTGATGTTACAAGCTACTGCAGAAACATTTTGCTAACTTCTTAGAGAAGAGAGCCATGTTTAAACACACATATGCCACATAATCTGTGAGTCCTGCATAGAATACTCTAAGTAGTAGACACTAGTAATTTCCAAAAAATATAAACATATTTGTAATCCCCTCGCCTTATCTAAAGATGGAGTTTATAGGTAAAATTTTTATAGGCATAATTTGAAGATGCTCCACTGATAGACGGGTTTGTTTTCTTTTCAAAATAAAGCACTTGCTTATAGTTCAACTAAAACACCACCGTGAGATGTCACTTCCTGAGTCACAGAGTGATATTTGTGCACAGCTGCTTGTTCTGTTTACAGCTGGCAAGGAGGCCACGTCACGATGGTAATTACTACGTGACACTCCTTGTGCACCACCACATGTGGGTGTCTGCCAACTCTGGAGCACCAATCTCCACCCTTGAAACACAGCAACCCTTCATAAACCACAGTTCCCAGGGAGAGGGGACATTTGGGGGTTTGAGCCTTTCCCTCACCTCTTCCCACATCAGGCACTCACAACTGCAGTCCCCCCTTCCAAGACAAAGACTCCACAGTGTGACAATCCCCCCCCCCAGATACTGCTAAAGCCACTGACAGCATTTTAATAGCCCTTGGTGGCATTGGCCCAGAGGGTGACAATCACACCCAAGGCAGGCCAACCCCGCAAAAATGAGGCTGAAAGGAGGAAGAGAGTGTGGCCTGACTGGGAGACACAGGAGCATCCTTTCAAGACTGTCATTCCATTTGTATCCCCAATGAGGGGATTAGCTCTTCCCTGTGAAGCAGGGTAACACAACTGTCCCCTTGACCACCAGCTAACTTATGTTGCCTCCCAGGGACACTCCCTGCCCCACTGTTTCCCAACTTCAGTACCAGGACACTCTGTGACCTAGAGGTACTGCCATGTCTTGCTACATCCAGGTTTTGCCCCTTGCCTCTGCCAATTTGGGATTCAGAGATGGCAGGGACCGTGGGTGAGAGAAGACAGTTCATAGTGTGAAGGTACAAGGGGAACAAAGAGGGATATTAAGACAGAATGGATGAATGAGAGTATGAGAGAGAAACTAGAAAAAATACAGGTAAGAGCAGATCAGGGGAAGAAAGAACTGTCTTGCCTGATTTCATCTCACTCACAGAAGACACTGGATGAGGTAATATTACTCCGGCCAAAGAGCTAGAAGCCAATATTCCACCCCTCCCTCCCCCCCAGGGGGTCATTTTTCTTTTCCCATTCAGAGTTTACTGGTAGTTTCACAAGAACAGCTAGAAAAACATAAACAGAGTTTGAACTCACTTTGGCCTGAAGGTCTTTCGTCTCAGTTTCTGCTGGTTCTTATTATCCATTCTTACTAGGCTGCAACATGGCCAACCAGCCCCAGAAACAAACTGAAATCCTTGGATTTTAGTTAAAAGAGAAGTTTAATTGCTGAAGAAAATTACTGCTTTTCAAAGCAATCTTTCTTTAAGCATCACAAGCCGATGCCCTATTTTCTCAAACACAAAATCGAGGCATTGTATTTCTTGCACCCTATCTCCAACCCTTAATTGATCTTCTCTAGAGCTGAAGGGCTTTCTGTCCCCTAATCTTAAAATAAAAACTAGACGAATGTTTCTGTTTCTTCATATATATGTATACATTTAATTTGTGTGTGGCAGTAGCTATTCTCTTGGTAATTATTATATCTCACTCCAGTTCATAAAGGATTTGAGGTGGCTTATAAAGGTACATAAAAATAGAGATAAACTCCTAAGGGAGCAGAGCCTGTTAGTCCACAGGATGCATTTGTACAAAATGGGCCCCCTTCATCCAGGAGATGCAGCCCCACACCAGGACACGAAGCCTGGGGTCAGAGCCTGGGGCGGATATCAGCCCCCATTGCTCTCTCAGCTGGACGCTTTAGTAGACAACCTATGCAGCCATGGGGGGTGGGTATGGGGGTGTCCCTACAAGGGAATGGGGCTAAAAGACCTGATGGGAAAGAAAATAAGAAAGTCCATGGGACGAAGAGCACACGGAAGTGCATTCCAGAGGGTCCCATACACTTGCTAGAGGTGAGCTGTAATTCTACCTCCAAAGGGCTAAATCAGAGATGGAAATATGATCATTTAGAAGATTCACAATGCCCAGAAGATTAAAACAAGCCAATTTTTTAAGTCAAGAGACATATGCACATCCTGAACTTCCTCCTGCGGATACTTAGCTCACAGTCAGATGCACTGGGCAGACATCCTCGATTCCCCCAAGAGGGGGTCATTCAATAATATCTTCATTCAACACAGGTCTGTGGCATAATACCCAGGCTCACTTGGGTTAAAGCAATCCCAGGAAGAATCAAAACAATGTGACCAAACATACATCCCTCGTGACCCTATTCCAAACACAAAGAACACACACCAGCTAGACCAGACTAACCAGGAATGCACTGGGCAATTCTGTATACACCCCCAGTTGAGACCATCATCTAGAGAGAGTGGATGGGCTGACATGTTGAGTATCCTCCATATATGTCATGACTGGCAATCGGGATATTCACAAGAATTAGACCACAGATGGTTGAGGTGTTTTCACTAATAAGTGACCTATTTTGTAATGATTAAAGCAGTGTATAACTTATGTAAGTATTATTATTATTAACTATTTTTGAGGACTTACAATGAGCCATTCACTAAACTAAATACTTAATGTGGATTACCATATTTAATCTATAAAACAAACCTCTAAAGTAAGTATTATTATCTCCATTTTACTGACAACAAAATGAAATTCAGAGAGGTTAAATAACTTGCCCAAGGTCACCCAGCTAGTAAATGGTGAGGCTGGGATCTGCAGCCAGGATTGGAAACAGCTCTACATCATTCCAAACACCATGCCTGTAATCACTCTACAGAATGGTTAAGATAGCTAAGTGTTTATGCCTAAAGATGTGCGCTTCAACTAACTAGAGTTACTCTATATAAATAAGCATACTTGTTGAGAAACTAGACCACTGGGGCATTCCTCTCTCTGTTAGGAAGAGGTGTCACTGGTCGGCAATTTTTTTAAGAGCAGGAGAGGGAGCCAGATCGAAAGTTTCACCTTAGATATCCTTTCAAATGATAACTGATAAAATTTTATAAAAACAAATATTAAGTAAATATTTTTCTCTCTTTCTAGAAGTTTTAAAATAAAGCCCCTAACTTCTTTGACATTCTTTCTAAGGAAAAGTGGAGTTCATGTCCTCTCCCCTCAAATCTGGACTCTGGTTGCTTGCCCAACAGGACACAGCGGAAATGCTGCTGGGGCAGTTTCTGGGCCCAGGCCTTAGGAAACTGGTGGTTCATACTTCACATTCTTTAATTCAATCTTCCTCCTAATCAGAAAAATTAAAGTGGTACATCTCACTCTCATTTATATGGCAAAACAATTTCCAATAATGTAGTACTAATATATGTGGGAAAATCCAAAGGACAGAATATTGCAGACACTAAAAAATGCTTCCAAAATGTTTAGATGCCACTGGGAAAGGCTCATGAAAGAAAGAAGCAGCATACAAAATTGTATGTACCATATATAATTATTGTAACTTTGCCAAGAAAATCTGTCCAAAGAAGTACTAGAAGACAAAATATAACAGTACTTTTTTTTTTAGGGTAGTAAGATTACAGTTGATCCTTTCTTTTCTATATGCATTTTCCCCCCTATATTATTTGTTTCTCCAGATGAACAGTTAAAACATCTTTTAGTGGGAAAACAACACTGTGTGTGTGATTTGTCCCTCAAGCAAGCCCGTGTGCTCACATACCCTCTGTGGGACCCGGATTTACACAGTGAGGAGAAGCAGCAAGACAACCGAATGGATCTAGACTTAGATTTGCCCATGAAGGGATGAAAGGCTGGGAATAAGAAAAGCCTGCACAGGTGGGCCGTCCCTCTGTCAGGGACAGCTTCTATTGTAGCCCTGGGACAGACCTGGAGCTGCAGCCCTCCTTTGGCACTGGAAACCAAAGAGACCTCCACCACATTTTAGGGATGGCAAAGAATTAGTCACCTTGTGTTTACAAAATAGAAATCAGCTTTAACAGGGGCTTACTGGGGAGTTGCAAGGGTTTGGGGCGCAGGCTGCTTGTTAACTGAAGATTAAGCTATCTCACACAAAACAAACTATCTTGCAACAAAGACAGATTGCATTGTTCTCCATGTTCTTAATCAATTTCAAATATTAGCCCAGCTGGATCAAAGTAGGATTGCAAAGTGGTAAACATTTTCTTTGCCTGAGAGACATTTTCCATGACTGTGTTGAAGGGTAGAAGAAAAATAAATCATTAATTCCTTCCACAAACCTTTACTGAATGTCTAGTATGCCTTGGGGATATATAAGTGAAGAAGACGTAGCACAGTTAGAATTAAACGCTAACTCTTCCATCAGCCCACGGTCACTTTGTGTGCTGGAGCCAACCCCACGGGTCTGCGAGAACCAATTTTGTGCACCTCTTCCCAACTCCATTTTCATTGACCTCCTGTGGGTGGTTTGAAATCGACCACAGTGGGAGAATTTACACCACAGGAATCAACAAATGCTAAAGATCAGGGCTTCCCCTTCCCAGAGAGCTGGTTGTTAAACACTTACCAACACACAACTGTCTACAAGGCCCAATGAAGGGTTCCTAAAGACTCTCCCACTCATCTCCAGCCATTCTCTCCTTTCTCCTTGTGTGCCAACTATACTGACCTTTCTGAGCATCAAACCCACCTAGTGTGTCACCACCATAACAATATATGTTTCTAACTGCACAGGCTCAGGAGTTGGCTGCCTGCCTTCAAATAGCAACACCTTCATTTAATGGCTGTGTGAACTTTATTTACTTCACATCTCTGTGCCTATTTCAAAACCAACGGCAGCATAAGGACTTGTTCAGACACAGAAAAGCTGAAATATGCTTGCTCACATGAACCCATCTCAACTGAGGTCAGAGGCACATAAAGCTTGAGATGGGGTGCGCTGGTCAGATTTGTTTGTGAGGCTTTTCTTAGCCTCATTTTATATTTTAAAGAAATAGTATTCTTAAAGGATAAGTTTCCTCAACAATGTAAAATTAAGCCTGGAATTGGGCCAACCTGAATTATTAAACCATCTGGATTAAAGAATATATATAAATCAATTTCTTTTAAACCTTCCAAAAATAAAATTCAGTGCAATTGCTAATGCCATTTCCAAATACTAAACAGGCCATTGTGCTTTTAAAAAGCTTTGGTTTTCTTAAACACGATAGCCCTTCGTGTGTCTAGTACGGCAACCTCACCATTCCAAAGCAGAGCAGTAAGTCCTGTGAGCAGCCGAAATTGCTACTACACAGTTACGGTTTCGGAGGCTCAGCGGCCCTTTGCAAACAAACCTTTAAGTCTTTACTATGTTATATGACAAGTTAAATAACAACGCTCCAGAGAGCCCTGTATTAGCCGCCAACATTTTGCTTCTTAATCGCTAAATCTGCACATTGTCCTTTCAGTGATATTCTACTTATTAAATGTTAGATCTGGGTAAAACATAAGCAGATGCTTCTGAACAATCTAAAAAACACCTGCTCTCTCTGATTCTCAAGGCGGCATCCCAGCAGTGCTCCTTCCCTTGTCCCATGGTTAGAATGACACCAAATCACCCTTCCTCACGATGTTTCTATGAGATACCTGCCCAAAAAAAGACACTGGAGCCTGTCACACCCTCAGAGCCCACCCCACTGGGTCACCCTAAGGGTCAGACTCACTGTCAAAGTTGTTCTGTTTCTGTAGAAGGTAAAGCCCCTGCCATGAGTCCAAGCACCTAGGATAGGCCTGCATGACCATGCAGGGGACCCAGCTGTCTGTCACCAGATGGGTGACCACAAACTACTCTGTAATAAACAGTGCTGCTTTGAACTTCCAGTACATCAGCCTCTATACTCAGATTTTCTTGATGTGTAAATTATACTCATTTCTGAAATGTATATCCAGCTAATTCCCAACTTAATGAACTCAGTTGTGTTCCAAAAGTCAGCATTTTAACACCTCAGAATCCATGTTTCCATGAGAAGTTATAAATGGTGCTGAAGTCCTCAGGCCAATTCACAAAAGCATATTCACTTGTGATGACTCTGAAGTATTTAGGTGGCCCCACACCCCCCAGTCCCTTACTTCAAACCCTCTAACGACTTCTCACCACCTTGGATAACATCCAACCTCCTACCACGGCCTTTGAGGCACCATGGGCCAGGCCAGCTCTCTTTTCCTACTTATTGCTCTCTATCCCTGCCTTTCTGTTCCTAACTGACATCAGTCTATACCCCACTCAGGATCTTTACCCAGGCTGGGCCCTCTTCCTGGAGTCCACTCTCTACACCCCTCACATGGCTGGCTTCTTCAAACCTCAGCTCCAAGGACACTACCTCAGGGAGGCCACTTAACCACTCTTTCATACCACATACACACCAGGTATTCACCACAGTACCATTTAAAATTTTTTAGCCCTTATTATCTGAAATATTCTTTAATTATTTTTTTAACTTGTTAAATGTCAGCCTCCCCCATTCAGACTGTATGCTCCATGAAAGCAGGGGCCTCACTCATCACCCTGTCAACTGGCATGGCCACGGGTTTAGACTCGGCACTGGATAAACACACACAGAGTGAACCAATGAATGCGTGAACATAATTATCTCGTGTGGAAGTGCTTCTATAAGACACATTCAGAGCTCAGCCTTGGTAGCCTAGGGTCCATCCCCCTTCCTGGCAGCTGGAATAAGGAAGGTTTCACCTAGCCACACCTCTCCACCCAGGCCACTGAAGACATCTGAGGGCCTGCACCCCTGCCTCCAAGGTGGGGCCCAAAATGAGCTGGGATAAAGAGCCACGCAGAACCAGGCCTCTGGCCAGGGTATAATTTTCCCGGTGTTTCTTGATCCTGTCTGCTTCCCTAGTCGTTGCCCCTACTTTTTCCTTCCTCCTCTGGCACCCATAGCTTCCTGCTTGGGTTTCTGCCTTCCTTATCCTGCTTCAGAATGGCGTTCCTTCACACCCTCTCCCTACATCTCCTGACCTTGACACTGGCACTGAGTCTTCGGAGGTTCTTACCAGAGAGCTTATTACTTGTAACAAGATAAACAGCAAGGAGGAGTGTCTCCCCTCTGCCTCTCTCCCCTCCCAGGCAGTTGTGTTCACTTTCGTCCGTTTTGGTGAAGACAAAACGGTGCCTCAGAGCCACTGGACCATTAGTGCATAAAGCGGTCAGAGGTGAGGTGCCTGTAGCACCCATCCGGATACACTAAGGAAACTTCCTATCAGTTGGGGTCCACTGATTTAAAAGACTAAATTCAGACTTAGCTCAGTGCCAGTTACAGAGCAATATGGATCACCAAATTCCAAAAGGGGACTAAAGTAACTTGGAGAAGCCTGAATGTGAGATTCAACCAGAACCTGCTACAATCCAGCTGTAAGAACAAGTTCTGTCAGCAGATACACGACTTATAATAGTTACTTCTCTTTGAGGCGTGCCGCCAAAGGAGTTGTCCAATGGCATTTAACTTCAAACTCAGCAAGAGTAAAATTCCCCCTCAAGTGTAATGTTTTATTTCTAGCCTAGCTCTAAACTTCCACCCTGTCCAGGGTGCCCTTTCTAATTTTCTGCACAGATAGGGAAATAAACAAACAGATGTATGAGGCAAAGCATATTGTATAGGAAACCACCAACTGTTAAGGGCTGCAAGTTACCTCATCAAAATCAAAAAACGGAGGCAGGGGGACACTACTTCAAAAGAGTGAGGGGGAGTTTCCCATTTTCAGCAAATATATTATTAGCCCTTGGTAATAATTATTATTAGATACGTATTCTCCTTCTTATCTATTTTTTGTAACCAGTAAAATATTCTTAGAAAAAAATCTCGTTTGTTTAGTTTACATCACAAAGTGTTAGTTCAAAATATTTCTAATTATCCACAATTAATTACTATTTAATTTAATTGTGATAATGTTACATTTCAGTAAGACAACCCTTATTACATTTCTGCTAAATCTCTCCCTTCAGTCTCCAAAATGATCAGGCCCCCTAGATATTTATTGCAAGTGCTAAAATGGTTTATAAATATATTCCATTCAACAGGTATTTATTAAAAATGCCTATTCTGTGGAAAATTCTATGCAGAGAGTTGGTGGGAATGCCGTGAAACAAAAAGAAAAAGAGAAAGTTTTGCTTTCAGAAATGTTAAAATGTCATGGGGGATACATACAATACCAGTACATCAACCCATCATCTCAAACCCAAACTGACATTTAAATTTCTCTGAAAATGTTTTCTTAACTAGTTAGTTAGTCCGTGTCCTAAATCTAAGCACTTTTATAAGTGTCATCTTCAAGTATTCGATTTAACGTCTCACTTTATATAGAAAGTTGTTTCAGGGCCGGCCCCGTGGCTTAGCGGTTAAGTGCACGCGCTCCGCTGCTGGTGGCCCGGGTTCGGATCCCGGGCTCGGATCCCGGGCGCGCACCGACGCACCGCTTCTCCAGCCATGCTGGGGCCGTGTCCCGCATACAGCAACTGGAAATGTGTGGCTATAACAGACAACTATCTACTGGGGCTTGGAGGTGGGGAATAAATAAATAAAATCTTTAAAAAAAAAAAAAAAGAAAGTTTTTTCATTATTCAATTAAATGTCAACTTAATGTCCCCTTTGATGTACTGGGAAGGAATCTGGAAGAAAGTGAAAACTAGAAAACTAAGGAGAAAAGTAGCTTTTAAGGACACAATTACAACTGATTATAATCAACACACATCATGTAACCATGGCTGAACAGGAATGCTTCTCTTTAACACAAGGACGCAAAAATATTTTGGCACTCCCTTTCCTAGAGAGTCACCAGTTTCCACTTTCTTTGAAAATAAAATAGTCAATAAACCCCTTTTCCTTTTCGATAGCTTTCCTTCTACTTCCTCATATCCAAATTTCAATGACCCTAATTAGGATTCCAGTGAAACTGATTCGTACAAGTTTTCTCAACACAGCAATGGGGTTAGAATTGGACACTTTCAACGTGGGCACAAGTTATGCTCATATTACTGGGAATAATTGCCTGCTTCCTTGTCCATCTCTAACCCTCCGTCTTAGAGCTAGATATTAACAAAAACATTGATACAATTAATGTACTGCATATCACTTTTTCAAAGATTCAAAGATAAGGACTGTGGTAAAAAAACAAAAGAAGAGTTGTAACATCAAAATTGGTATACTGGTCTAATATTTAACCTTTAAAAATCTTTAACAAGTCTTTAAAATGAAAACATTTTACAAAAAGTTCACTAGCTTAGATTTTCAATGACTATCCTCTAAAGTTAAAAATTAAACATCAAAAAATCCAAGTAAACTTCAAATGGTGTAGGAGGAAACACTTTTTAAAAATTTCAGGCCATCACTTCCTCCTTCAAGAAGAACACATATTTGCATATGTTTCTAAGGGTACATGAAGTTAATTTTGTGTCTCTCTGCTCATGCTCAAGAAAATTCAGTTTCCTGGAATTAAGGGATTGCATTCCTAATTTTTAAAAATTTTAATCTAAACTGCTTTTTAAATTAGTCATCATGTTTTTAAAAAGATAACTAGCAAATGAAATAGATTCGAGAAAAAGCAAATATCTATCATAATTACCTCTTGCCTGGCCCGAAGTCCTCACCTTCAGACATTGCTTCCCTTTACAAATAAAAATACAGGGGGAGGCTGCAGCACCTGTGTGCTCTGGTTTCTTCCCCACTCGAACGATGAATATCAGAAGGAAAAACCCAGTAGTCCAGTTCTTTCCTTTCTGAAATACAGCACTCCTCCTTTACTCAGAAACTAGGTATTTACAAACTTCCAAAGAGCCTGCCTGACTTGAATGAAGCCACGAGCCGGGTTATTATGACTGTCCCCTTCTAAAAATAAACAGGTCACCTCTTACTCCCAGTACCGTGACAGGCGGCTGGGAGCAAGCACTGCACAGCTGCCCAGCATTTTCTCTCCAGTCGTGTGAGAAGGTGTCACCACCCAGCTATTAACCTTTATTGGGATGACTTTGCCTGGGCCTGCCTACCCTCCTTTCCCTTTCCTTTTGTTTCCTGGCATGACAAGGCACTCCACCGAAGGGCTACGTGGCCACAGGGAGCTTGAAACCTCAGCCTGGGCTATCAGCTCTCCAACTCACTGGAGGGAGTTGGAGGGCGGAGAGGGAAATGGGCTGTGCGTGCAAGAGCTCAGAGTTTTGTTTGCTCTGAGAATGCTTCGACACTCAGCAAAAGATCTCTTACTCCAAAAAAAAAAAAAAATGCCAATAAACAATTGTGTTTTGAGGGATATTGTTTTGCAAGAAAATCTTTCTTTAGGTCATCTAGATTTCTCAACTCAGAACAAGTATGTGCTCGAATATGAGTCCACATGTTCTTTGGGCAACATGGTTTCTCCTGCAGGACTTCCTTCTGTCATCAGGGAGCAGCCTGACCGTGGCACGTGGCTGGCTGTGAGCCTGAGATGTTTTTATAGCTTGGCTGATCGCTGCATAGGAGTCGTCAGTCACCATGTACCCTCATTTGCTGCAATGTGTAAGAGCAGGACAAAAATCACTTCAATTGCTTCCAAAAGGGCTAGGAGAAAAGTTTGTACCAAGGTGGTCAAAAGGTACAAATTTCCAGTTATAAAATAAATAAGTTACGAAGATGTAATGTTCAGCATGGTGACTATAGTTAATAATATTGTATTGTATAATTGAAAGTCGCTAAAAGAGTAGATCTTAAAAGTTCTCATCACAAGAAAAAAAAATGTAACCCTGTGTAGTGATGGATGTTAACTAGACTTGCGATCATTTCACAATATATACAAATATCAAATCATTGTGTTGTATACCTGAAACTATTATAATATTACATGTCAAGTATATCTCAATTTAAACAAAAGTATAGCTCCTTACTCATTAAAAAAAAGAGGCTAGGGGCCGGCCCGGTGGCACAGCGGTTAAGTGTGCACGCTCCACTGCTGGCGGCCTGGGTTCGGATCCCAGCCATGCACCAACTCACTGCTTGTCAAAGCCATGCTGTGGTGGCGCCCCATATAAAGTAGAGGAAGATGAGCACGGATGTGAGCCCAGGGCCACTCTTCCTCAGCAAAAAAAAAAAAAAAAAAAAAAAAAAGAGGAGGATTGGCAGATGTTAGCTCAGGGCTGATCTTCCTCACACACACAAAAAAAAAAGGCTAGAAGAAATATTACTGAGATTCCTTTAGGAATATACCCTAAACGCTTTGCATAAAAACTTGAAACCACTTTTTTTCCTGATTGGGAACATTAAGTAAGGCAGTAAGCAAGATCTACTTATTAAGAAACAATATACTTTTCTTTTCAACATATGTGCTCCATTGTCATGTTATAGTTAATCTTAGCAATATATCTATATTAAGGTATATTTTATATTTATATTTGTCAAAGTGATTTCTAAGGCATTAAAAAAATCAAAACAACATATTAACCTGCTTTCTTTTGGATAGTGTTAGCTATTTAGTGATATACGCATGTCACAATTCTAGACAGTTCTTTAATATTTCACACAAGATCAAAAGTCTTAGACTTCAAAGTCTAAGGTTAAGTTGGTGCAGACACTCAAAGACATAACTCAAATACAATTGACCTTGAAAGAAAACAGTCCTAAGCAGAGTTCTGAGGATCAGGTTGTACAGGAGCCTCTCAGAATTGAGGCAATGTTCTGTGTTAGGAAATCCAGTTCAAAGAATTGAAAAGTTGAAACACTGAAACACTGACAACATTATCGGTGAGAATACTTCAGTACTTTCATTTAACTTATCAACAACAACAAAAAATGCTAATTCTATGATCTAACTTGAAGTTCTGAGAATTCTATCCCATTAAGTTGACCTTTTGTTCTCCTAAGCTCCTATTTAACTATTTCTTGACTATCTGAATATAACTCTTGTTGCACTTTGTCCCGAGTTACTACATAACTGAATACACCCCTGAAACCTGCCTCTCAATTTTAAAGGACAATGAACTGATTAGTGCTGTTACAGATGAATTACCAATGACTGACTACCATGAACTATTCACTAAAACACTTCCTTTAAGCATTCCTTCATGCATTCTTAAATTACTTGCTCCAACCACGAATTCCCCTTTAGGCATATCTGAGTTAACTTCTGAGATTCACAAGGACAAAGAGGGCAAACACACATGGCACATGTAACAGAAATCAGAGTGTAGCTACATGACTGACACAGTGGGTAGCTTCCTTGCCTCGACGACACCTTCGATCCTTCAGGGGTTTATTAGGGTGCCAAGGGTTCCCTCATCATTGCTGACCTGAAATCTACTGGACTTCCCCAATTTAAGGACTCACAGAATACAAACATGGGAGAGACCCTGAGGGCCAGGGAAGCCATCCAAGATTCCAGATGCTGACCTGGGGTGCAACCGAGTGAGGTGACCTGCTGTTGACTCAGCCAGGAGCAGCCTCCACTGCCGAGTGCTCTTTCCACCTCTCCAGCTGAGGAGACGGCAGAGCCCACTCATCCTGGCAAAAGCTTATGTGGCCAGACACATCCATACTTGAAGTTTTCTTGTATTCATACTCTTTAAAATTTGTGTGCCTTTAATTTTAGTAGTAGACTTTAAATTAGCATTTTCATCTTCCTTTGCAGTTTAATTGTACAGTATGACCTAAGAAGACCACTGCCATATCAAAGCTAAATTCCACTTTTCTTAATGCCTCTTTTTCTCCACATAATCATCAGTCTAAGAGTTTTGTTTCTTAGCAGCAATGACTAAGGCTCTGGAACTTTCTATCAGAGACAATAGGAGGGATCCTCCCTCACTTGCAAGTTACAGGGCAAT
Source organism: Diceros bicornis minor (assembly GCF_020826845.1). NCBI lineage: Eukaryota > Metazoa > Chordata > Mammalia > Perissodactyla > Rhinocerotidae > Diceros > Diceros bicornis. Next base: position 48,377,304 of record NC_080759.1, on the reverse strand, counting down.
ACTAGCATGAATGGCCAAGAAGTGGTGGGGGAGGTCATTGGTGGATAGAAAATTATTAAGTAGGGTAGGGTAATTCTTTGCTAAACTGACATAACAGAATTCTTGCTGAAGGCAGGCCAGGGTGATCAGACATTACCTGGGGCAAGGGGAGAGATGAGGGATTTGGTTAGATATGGGGGGTGATCAGATATCAAGGGTAGGGAATTCTCCCTACACTGACTTAACAGAACTCTTGACAAAATTGGGTTCTTGAGGACACACCAGGACAGGGCCTAATTGAGAAAGAGCTCAGAGGAGCCTGATTAGAGTTTGGTCAAAGAGAGAGTCTGTCACCTCCTAAGAACAGGCACATTTTTATTTCTTATATTAGCATTCAGCGCTACAAACTGTGGGGACCTTCCAGAGCCACACCGTCCAAGAGCAATTGAAATGTGGCTAGTTCAGAATTTTAAAATGGAATAGGAAAAAAAGAATATAAAATATCTCATTACTAATTTTAATATTGACTACACATTGAAATGATAATATTTTGGGTATATCGGTTAAATAAAATATATTATTAAAATTAATTTCACTTAATTTGTACTTTTTTAACGTGGTTACTAGAAATTTTAAATTATATACGTAGATTGCATTATATTTCTCTTGGCCTGTACAGCTCTAGAGCTTTAATTCTCTAATTCTCTGCCAAAATCGGTCTAAATTAGGCACAAAACAAAAGTTACTGTGAGAGCTGACTGGCTAACACAATCATACTAATTGTTTCAAAAACACTTCCAGAATTATTTTTAACCAGAAAGGAAAAGGGTAGAGATTACAAAAGGCAATTAACAGGACAGTAGCGGGAAAAGTCCATTGAGCATTTACTCCAACATCTTGGTCTCTGCTTTTCTCCACCTAAAACCCTCTCCTATCCTTCCGGCCCTCCAGCCTCCAGACAACAGGATGCTGTAAGTAACTTCTTCAAGGCCAGGTTGTATCCCAGGTTCTTGATTCCCTCCCCTCCTATCTTTTCCAATCTGTACTACTAATTATCCCATCCTCTTCTTCCCCGTTCACGACCATCTCAAATTCTACTGGCTGTTTCTCCTCAGCCCACAAACATATGCAAGCCTCTTCCAGAAATCCCACCGTTGACCACACATCTGCTTCTAGTTACTAACTTCCGTCTTCCATCCTTTACAGCCAAAGGTCCTAAGCAGCGGTCTGCGGTCAACTCACTCTTCACCAATTACAACCCACCTTCTCTCTCCACCATGATCCTGGCACTGCTCTTCAAGAGACCGCAGCAATTCAGCTGCACACGCAGTTGATACTTACTCTTCGTCTAATCTGACTGGACCTCCTTGCAGTATTTCACTGCTGCCTGCTTTCCTTTATCTTGGCGCTCTCTCCACCCTGGGCTTGAAGACTCCACTTTCTGCGCTCAGCTCCAACTTCTCTCGACATTCTGATTTGGTGGGTGTCCCTGTTCTAACTGGCTCTTAAATGTCGGTGATCTCTAGGGTAGGGCTTCCCAAATCAGAAACAGTACAGAGTAGTGGGCCCCACCCTCAGCCACTCTAATTCCATAGGACTGGGATGGGCCATGAACTTGCTCCCAGATGCTGCTGATGCTGCTGGTGGGGTAACCACACTTTGAGAGCATGGTCCTAGCATTCTACCATTGGCTGCCCTCCTTTTCATGCTATACAATCTCGCTAGGAAACCTCTCTATTCCCAGAATTTTAACTCTCACCTCTATGCCCAAATCTATATTCATACCCAGACACTCTCCAGAATTCCAAACCCATATATCCTAACACCCATTAGCTGTGATGCACTGGAGCTGCCTCTAACTAGCTCATGAAAACTTTTAGCATCTCCTCCCACTCCATGTTCAGTGATGTCAAGTATGTAGTTTGAAATTAGTCATGGTGGGAGTATTTACACCATGGAAATTGGTAAATGCTACAAATCAGCCACCAATCCCCTATCCACTCTGAGCCAGTTATTAAAAATGTACCCACACGCCACTGATTACTTGACATCTTAACCTGTGTTAAATTAATTAAACAGAGGCCATTAGACTGAGGTGGTCCTCATGCCTTAGGAGCCTAAGTAAGCAAACTAAAACCTAAGCCTATAAACGTCTCAAGGTTAAGAAATTGAAACATAAGAACAACCAATCATAAACAGCCAACTAAGATTTCCAAATAAGTCAACCTTAAGCTACATCCAGTCAAATAATTTCCTTACTCTGCTTCCACGTCTTCTCTACAGAAGTCTGGCCCCCATCTCCCATGGAGTGCTCCTAACCAGTTGTGGTTTGGTGCCACCTGATTCAAACTGATTATTGCTCAAATAAATTCTTAAAAATTTTAACATGCCTCAGTTTATCTTTTAATACCTGGAAGTCCCACAAGTATCTCCAAAAAACAAGTCCACAGAGGACCCACCATCTCTCTGCAATCTGCTCTCCCTTATCTTTTTCTATTTCTTTTCTTCTTCAATTTCTTTCTTTAGGAAAGTAATCCCTCTTATCATTCTCAATCCCATTATTCTGATGTATTTTGGTCACAGAATTTAGCAATATCGCAATTTATCACTTAACTATTTTATCTTAACTATTTGTTTCAACGTCAGCTATGTAAATCCCTCCCTCCCACTAGAAGGTATTCAGGGAGTTTATCTTCCTGTTCATAGTTGTATCTCAGCCGTAGTAAAAGCATGGTAGAACTAGCTTCTAGAGCAGAACATACTAGTATTATTTTTAGGTAATATTATTAGTTCATATTAGTTACGTAAGTAAGTGAAGAATGTTCCAATGGTCAACTGAGGCAGAAACATGGGTGCTAAATGCACTCTTCCCTCTCTCTCGCCAGACAGAAGACTCTCACCACAGGCCATCAACTCTAACGCACTGAGCTATATTTGTAAACACCTCTCAGACTCCGTGCTTGCACGCTTATTGTCTTAATTCAGTCTGGCGTCATCTGTTGCCTAGGCTAGGGGCAGCCAAATGCTTTTGATCAAGCACCCTTGACAGTCCACGCCCTCCAAATATATTGTGCATTTATAAATTTTATGCACATATTTTTTTAATGTACATATATGACTTGTAAATATTTTGTGTACTTCATAAATCACACAAAATAAACATGTAAAAATAAACATAAGCATTCTTTATAATCACAAAAAAACCAAAACAACCTAGAAGCCTATCCATAAGGGATTAACTAAATTATGGTACAATGAAATCCTATGCTGCTGCTAAAAAGAATGAGATGGTTATGAAAATCTTTCCATAATATATTTAGTTAAAAAAAAGAGAGAGAGACAGAATAGAAAATAGGATTTTTGCTCAAGCCAGACCAGGAAGAGTCCCTGCCTTTGAGGAGTTGACTACTCGGTATAAGACACGTGTTGGTTGAATGAGAGAAGGAAAACCAAAGCAAGCCTTCCCTCTAACCATTGACTCAAGAGCATCAGAATTCCCTTTCTCCATCTTTTTCATAACCCAGCAAAGACTTTCCAAGTTGCCAACCCAGAACTCGTTTCCCATGAAAATTCAGAGGATGTATTACGCACTTTGCAAAAGTGCAACAAGGGTATGGAACTACTGTCAAAGCCAGTATATTTCTGGAACAAAGTGGAAAAGGACACTTTATTCCTTGGATAAAAAAAAAAATCAAAGGATGAAATGACTGTATATGTACATGGTGTGAATGATGCCATTCAATAACGACAAGCCGATGAATAATCATGACATGCCACACTACTGAGAGAGATGGTACCCTCTCTCTCTCTTGCTTACTGGTTGGTGGAATCATACTGAGACTTTTCCTAGATCAGTGGCTTCCAAAGCAATAAAAAAAATTTTTCCCCCAAATGCTATGTTATGCCAAACCTTAGTATATAAAAGATACAACAACCAAAAAGAGTTATCTGGGGGCAGGGCACTGAAACATGGCCTCACTCCCCCCACACAGAAAGGCAGCCCCTGAATCTGGTCCTTGGGAACCCAGAGCTGCTCAAGATACAGTTGGAAAACTGTGCCCTAGATCATCTGGACAGCCAGGAAGAGAAAGTGGGAAACTTTTTTTCTCAGTCTCTTCTCCTAAAAATTAAAACAGAATCAACCCAGTTACTCATTTTATCTTTTTACCTTTTTTTCAACTTAGTGCATGGAGTGTTTTCCTCAAATTTCTTTTCATCCAAAAATTAGCTGACACTCTAAAACCAACACATAGAGCCTCTGAAGACCCCTCCTGGCTTCCCGGTCAACCTTTTCCTTCCTTTTGCTGGAGGTATCACTTCATTCACCCTATTTCCCAGCTGCACCTCTTGTGCAATTAATAACAGATCCCTTTCACCCTCAGCAGTGTATTTGTTTAGGCCATAAATTGTAAGGTAACCCAACATTTCACCATTTTCTTACCCCTATTTGTCAGAACTCTCCTTTTGTTAATTTGTGCTGCATTTTCATGTCTGATTGTCACATAATTTGTTATGGTCTGGGTGGGGACTCCCAACTGGAGCCAATTCTTTGCCACAGACCACTGAGTTTGGCCAGCAGGTGCCTCTCATAACTTTCCAGTCCAGTCCATGCAACACCTGCCATCTGACCCCATCACGGGTTAAACTGTGTCCCCTCTAAAAGAGATATGTTGAAGGGAAGCTGTCTGGAAAGTGTGGTTTATACAGAACAGAGTGCAGCAGCCACCCAAGGAGATCCTAGAGAAGCAATCCAGTCTGGTGGAGATGAAAAGGCCAGGAGTGGAGGGATAGACATAGGAGAGAAGAGTCAGAAAATGGCAGGAGGGAAAAGGGCGTCAAGGAGTGGGGAGAAGACGAGTGGTAGACAGGCTAGCCCGAAGCACCATAAAGGACCCGAGAGCCTCCAAGAGCTGTGTCCTGTGCCAGCTACACCTTGGTCACGCTGATCTCTATGGGGGTATATTCAATGTCCTAACTTTCTGATCAAATATGTTTCTTAATAAAAGTTCATTACAGGTTAATTTTTAAATTGTGATATTTAGGAGTTAATGACCATTTGAATCCATGAAGCAAAGTGCCAACACTGCAAATAACCCATTTGCTCACTCTTTCAGTGGGTTCACACCAGGAAGAGCAGCGTAATGGCAGACAGAGGAGAAGAGCAGGAAGTGACGGTGAATTCAGAGTACAGGAGTAGCCTCGAGAAACATGGAGAGGAAGAGGAGGCAGTTTGACAACTTCTTGAGAAAAAGAAAAGAAAAGGACCACCCGAAACAGGGCAGGTGCTCGGACCTCACGCGTCACCTCACCCTACGTCACTGGCTTATTGTTTGTGTGTCCTGCATTTACTGAGACCCATTTCACTGCAGTAAACACAGTCTCTACAAACTTGTCTGTGACCTCTTCTCCAAGGGCCCGTTGGTCACTCGTGACTGGTTTTGTTTCTGCTTACTTCATCCCTTCTCTCCTCAAAATACAGTTGATATGCCTCTGTATCAAGCCAATTTCTTTCTCTCTTTATCTCTTCTTCCTCCCATCCTTTCCCAAACCCCTTCCCCACGGCCCCCCCCCAAAAAAAATTCCTATAAAACTCCAGCAGGTGTATAGTCACTGGTAGAAATCAAATTCCCTAGGGGGCCAAATGTTATCATTTGTTCAAGCTTCCCTCCACAGAACACACCTGTTCCTGAATAATCTTGCTTGCTTTCTCATTTAAAGCTCTCTTCTAAGGCTCTATGTGTATTTCAGGGGTGAAGGTCCTTGATAGATAATCTTTGGTTCCAAGAAATTTAGAACAAACAGCCATAGGAGAGAAAGAACTCTGGCAGATCTCACTGCTCTTAGCAAACATAAGGAAATGGAAAATTTCCAAGGCCACAAATCGTAAAGACAGAGGTCTTTCTGGACAGTAAAGACAGTGACTCAACAAGAGTGGCATACAGCTCAAAACATACTTTATCTCTTGAGCTTAAAAACACAATGCAAGAGGGAGGGCAAGTATAACCTGCTTAATATGGATTATGTAATACTTTTGTTATATGTTGATCTTCCTTATCACATGTTGCTTATGTCACTGTTGAAAATTATTTTTCATTTCTTAAATAGCACCTGATAAGATGTTTCTTGGCTACATATTTATCCAGTATTTTGTGGAGAAGCCAAACTGAAATGGAGACTTTCCAGCTCAACAGCCCTACAATAGTTAATCATTTCCATATTAGTTTTGAGGGTATGGGTTGGGTGATCAGAAAGCCTCCTTCTCTAGTCCCGTTTTGCCATGCACCAGCTGACTCCTGCGGCCCTGGCTGGGTGAACTCCACCTGCTGATCCAGCCTTGGGTAGGAATGAGAAATCTCCTCAGATATTGAAAGAACTTCTCCTCCAGGCAATGGGGTTTGGGGGAACGTGCTCCCAGGCTAACATCCTACAGCTTCAGGCATTTTCAAAGAGGAACCAGCCCCTTTAGAAGTATTTGCTACAAGAAAAACTGGCCATCTGCCCATCTTGATAAGTGGGAAAGAAGAGGGCCTTAACTGAAGAGACCTCATAACTGCTTCCTGTAGAAGGGCAGATCCCATCAACAACCTAACGGGCTGGCGTCTCCTTATGGCCTCCTCAACCACTGTCTGACACTAAACCTGGTCTCTCAGAAGCATGGTTTATCTCCTTTAGACCACCTCGGGGTCCCAAATGATAACTAATAGCAAGCTGAAGGTGTCTCATAAGTGACTTCATTTCCATCGATGACTATCAAAAAGCAATGAGCTTTAAAAATAGAGTGAAACAAATCTAAAACATGAAGCTTAAAGAGGCTCAGAAGAGAAACTAGGTCCATTAAGTCTCCGATGGGGCTAATCTCTGATTTCCTGCCTCCACAATAATTCCTTACAAGGGCTTTCCTCCAGCATCCAGCCCCTCTCTCCTATAAGCATGACAAACTTGTTTTATGTTAATAAACTTTTTATATTGGAATAATTTTAGATTTACGGAAGACTTGCAAAGACAGTGCAGACAGCTCCCATATACCCCTCACCTAGTTTCCCGGGGTTAACATCTTACACTACCACAGCCCATTTGTCAAAACTGAAAACCAGCTAGTACATTACTATGAACTAACCCTAGACTTTATTAGTATTTCACTAGTTTTTTTTCACTAACATCCTTTTTCCCTTCTAGGATCCCATCCAGGGAACCACAGCACATTCAATCATCATATCTCTTTAGTCTCCTGTGGTCTATGAGAGTTGCTCAGTCTTTCTTTGGTTTCATGACCTTGACAGTTTTGAAGAGTATTTTGTAGATACCGGGTATTTTGTGGAATGCCCCTCAGTTTGGATTTGTCTGATGTTTTCCTCATGATTAGACTGAGGTTATGGGTCTTGGGGAAGGCAACTACAGAGGTGAAGGGCCCTTCTCATCCCATCAGGGAGTTCATGATGTCCACATGACTTCTTGCTAGTGATGGTAACTTGATCACTTGCATAAAGTAGCGTTTGCCAGGTTTCTCCATTGCCAAGTTACTGTTTTTCCCTTTCTACACTCTAGTTTTTGAAAGCAAGTCTAAGTCCAACCCACATTCAAGGAGGGAGGGAGTGGTGCACAGGGGCACAGCTCCACCTCCTGAATGGGGAAGTAGCAACATATATTATTTGGGATTCTTCTGGAAGGAAGATTTGTCCCTCCTCCCTCCCTCACTTACTTATTTATTCAACAGTGTATATCAGGAAGGACTTATGTGGACTCATAAGGACTTAGAGTTTGGGATATAATCCAGTGCTATGTTATTGATTTTGTGGCTCAAATTGTTCCAGCCACAAACTTGTTTCTGCCCACCCTGCCCTCTCTGATGACCCCTCCTCCAACCCTTTAAGAGACCTGGAAAGGCCACCTCTCTGTCCTCTCGACATGGCTCCACTCGACTTGCCCAACACTGGCCCACACTCTCCAGCTGAGCTCTGTGTTAACCACAGTGCACCCAGGCCCCTCCAAGGTTATCTTGCTTCCTTCCTACCCAGCATCAGCACCAGCCAAAAGGGGACAACAGGACTGAACCCAGAAGTCACAGAGGAACAAAAGCCTGTCCTCCATACACATGCATCCATCTCCCTGGAAATATGTGAGATGGGATGATGCATGTGCTCCTTCTTGGTGTGCCAGATGCCATGAGGAGTGTTCTCAGAGGCAAGCTGTGTGGACACGTGAGCTACTTCCAACGTGTTCTTGTGAAAGCTATGAGAACCCGCCATTTTTTTCCTCACTCTGATAAAATTTCCAGGATTGAAATCAAGTTCAAATATCCTTTCCACGTGTGCCATTTGTCCTTACCTTTCATGTTTCTTTCCTATTTTGAGTATTAGAGGAAGTCCATGGTTTAAAAATGGAAATGAAACTTGGCTTCTTTACCTGAACCTACTTTTAGCATCAAACCATGGCAACGTCGTACACACAATTCATCATAAGTTTTCACAGCAGATTCATGAGGCCAGACGCTGCTTTCAATCTGCTTATTTATAACCAGTGTGAACTGTTTATATCAAACATGACTTTATATTTTTTAATAAGACAATGAAATCTCAAGTTGTATTGAAAAGTGTAGAGGGCAATGACCTCTTTAAGATCCTCCTGACCCAGCTTCTGTGTCCATCACAAACAGTTAAAATTTAAACATCACCTCAGTCCTAAATATAAGTGACGCGCAAGAGACACGCTGTGTCAGAAGCCGTAAGGGAGGACAGGAAGCGCATGTTTCCATACCACCTGTGGATGGAGTGCAAGAGGGGACACTGTGTTTACCTCCATCTTCCAGGATGACTGGGTCCCCTGCCTCCCCCATGAAAGTGCCACTGCTGTCATGGAAGGAGATAAACAGGGAGTCGCACCAACAATAAGAAGTGGTGTTCTCGGGTCTTCACAACAACAGAATCACACACTCTAAAGGTGAAAGCCAGGCTCCTCTCGGGGAAGTCAGCCTGAGAAATAGGCTTCAACGGACAAAGGCAAAGCTGGGGACGGAGCCTGAGCCAACCCTGGGTCCCTAGGTGTATGTGTTAGGGTTCATTCCCACAGGAGGACCAGGCGGTGCCTCACAGAGTCCACTCCAGGGATAAATGTCGTCCCTTTAAAACATGCTTTACTTTCTTTTACTTGAAATTATCTCTCAAAAAGAGGATGCATGTGATCTTACCAAATCTGTCACATACCAGTGCTGCACATTCAATTTCTCTATTTTGAATAGAAAAGTACAGGGGGAAGAAAAATGGCCGAATGACACCCATCAATGCTAGTTTGAGAGCGTTTAGATGTCACAGAGGTTACCTGACAGAATTGGTAAAAAATAATAACACCAACAATAACATAATTAAAGAGAAAGCACAAGGCATTTATCACAGATTTGATAATTATGTGTAGGGGCGTGACCTCACAATTGAAGGGGCTAAGTGTTATCGTATATAAGCCTTTCAGAAATTTCCTCAAAAAGTAATACAGTAAGTAGTCGAGTGATGAAGACTGATTGACAGATTGGTGGTTGCCAGAGGCAGGGGGTGGGGGATGGGAGAATTGGGCGAAGGGAGTCAAAGGTACAAACTTCCAGTTGTAAAATAACTAAGTCATGGAGATGTAATGTACAGCACAGTGACTACAGTTAATGATACTGTATTATATATTTGAAAGTTGCTAAGAGAGCAGATCTTAATTCTTATCACAAGAAAAAAATTTGTAACTATGTGAGGTGATGGATGTTGACTGAACTTATCGTGGTGATCATTTTGCAATATATACAAATATCAAATTATTATGTTGTACACCTTAAACTTACACAGTGTTATATGTCAATTATATCTCAATAAAACTGAGTGGAATTGGAAGCCACTGAAATAGGGAGCACTGGCTGGTGTGGATACCAGCTCTTCAGGGTCAAGAGAAGGAGACGGGGGCAGTTAGGGGTGAGACCTGGCCCAGGTTCAAGGGGATGACAGTGACAGTGAGGGTCTAGGACACATTCTGAGATGGAGCCAAGTGGGTTTACTGACGGACTGAATGTGTGGAATAGGGACACGGTGACTCAAACATGACTTGAATCTACTCACCTGAACACCACGCAGTCCTTAAAGCACAATTTTAAAGAACATCTAATGGTATAGGATGCTTGATATTTTAAACGAGAGTTGGAAAACTTTTCTGTAAATGGCCAGACAGTAAATATTGTCAGCTTTGTGGGCCACGTGGTCTCTGTCACTCAACTCCACTGTTGTAGCACAGACGATATCTAAACGAATAAGTGTGGGCCACAGTTTGCCAACCTCTGTATTTTATACACACACCCCCCACAAATTATAAAAGAATGTGTGTCTATTTGTAATTGATTAAAGGAAACCATCTGGAAGGACCTAGTACCCCAATATTATTAGTGATTAGCTCTATGATTCCTATTTCCTTTTGTGCACTTGAAATGTTTTCAAAAATCTCCCCATGTATGTATTCCTTCTATAATGAGATAAAACCCACAAATAAAAAAAATATAGTCTGGAATTCTACCTTTTAAGTCTACCAACGTAACAAAGTCTGGTCTGTGTCACTGTCACTGATCATACTTTTGAAGATAACTTAATATAAAAATACTTATTAAAAAGGTCATCAGTAAATAAATTCTAAACCGGCAGTTGATGAGAAAATAACCTGTCACTGTGTTTCCTAAAACCAGAGAGCGTCTGTGTGAGGGATGGGGAAAGCTGTTTTTTACCACATTGGCTGAGTCTCTGGAAAAGACTGCATCTTGAATTAGCAGCTTGACTGTTTGCTGCCCAGATAAATATTGTGTTGCTATGACAGAAACTGTCCTGCCACGTGGGCCGTCCTGTCATATAATTAGCCTCTTATCGTATCAGGTGAAAATCAAACCAGCAGCACTCCCCGTTAACGTGGTAATTTAACAACCTAGAAACACTGCCTTCACGTATCAACATCTGATTTAATGTTATCACCATCCCACCAAAGACACCGGGAGGGTAACTGTGTGGCGTCGTTCAATATAGCGAGCTGAGCCTTGGAGTAAATCAAACTTGAGAAGTTCCCAGCTATCTCAGCAACTTTAGCTAATTTGTTCACCTTAATCGCATCACTGTGTGTCATCAGTCCACCTGGACGTGGATGGGGCAGACAGAGAAATTTAACCCTCACGTCCTTCGAGTCCACAGATACCACCCTCAGGCTCTCCCCCTCGCGTTAATCCCGCCAGGTCCATTTTCAACCTCTCTGTTTCAATCGGCATCGAGTCAAGTCTTAGCAGAGCCGCATGTAGCTTGACCTGCACCCAGAGAGCTGCGCCCTTTATTCTCCTGGCCCTTTGATCCCCTCCTCCCTGCCCCAGAAGGCCAAAGCTGCAGGGCAGCTCCTCTTCCCCTCCGCCCACTCCTCCTCTTCCTCCCTTCCCAGCTGTTGCTCCTAATAGACACGCGCACGCTCATCTCCATCTCACAGACCCTTCAGGAAACCCACCCCGCCTACAGTCCTCTCCTCTATTTTTGAATTTTATTTACTTCTCAATGGGACTGTAACTCCTTGCCTGAGCAGTAAACCACTAACAGGCAGTCTCTGGTATCCCGTCCTCCCACTATGCCCACAGAGGGCATGTGCTCCGAGGGGCAACTCTGCCAAGTGACCCCAGGAACAAGCCTGCTTGGGTTTTGATGCTGGCTCTACCACCTACCAGCTGTGTGATCTCGGGCAAGTTCTTAACCTCTCTGTGCCTGCTTCCTCATCTGTAAAATAGAGATAATATTAGTACTCCATACAGTTGTTGTGAAGACAATGCATATGCAAATGTTATAAAGTGGATTGGATTGGATTAAGTATATAAAAGTGAATGAGAATATAATCATATGTACAACACTGAGAACAGAGCTGGCATTTTGACTGTCCTACTGAAGTGACTGCTTTAAAAGAATATCGAAGAGACGAAGAGAATCAATCCCGTTTTCCACATTGCTCTCTCCAATCACAGTGATCTTTCCTTTCTCTGACTTTCATCAGAATATCAACATAGGGAACAAATGAATGAATGAAACTATTTTTAGATTTCCTAATCTTTCATTGTTGTTCCCTCGTTACTGCTGGCCAGTTCACCCCCTGAGGATAGATAATAATAGCTGCAGCTCAGGAGTGTTCCTGTGGACCAATGTTTTATGTTAACCATTCACATAATCCTGAAAATGTCGTGAGGAAGGTGTTATCATCCCCCATTTCACAGATAAGGAGACTGCGTGCGGCTGAGAGGCAAAGGATCTTGTCCAAGGAGAAAGAGCTTGTAAAGGGCCGAGCCAGGGCTCTGTTTTTCTTCTCCTGAATCACCCGTTGCTCACAGCACAGTGCTAGACTCATCACAGATTCTTATGAATTACATAGTTTGGTTAAATGACTGATTCATTTAATAACTGTTTATTGATGCCAACTGCAGGCCAGGAACTGGGAGGGTAAAGATTAGCAACGGCTCTTGTCATCACCAAGTGTAAGTCTGCCAGGGTATAAGAAGAACCAACAAGCAATTACAAAGCAATGTGATCAGGGCTGTTAGGGCAGGGAAAGTACTGAGCGATATGGAGAGTCACAAGATGAGCACAGGAGATAGCACAGGGGCTGGGCGGGCAGAAAAGGCTTCTGCAGGAAGTGATGTCTTGGTGATGGTAAAGGATGTGTTGGAGTTGGGGTTGAGCAGGAAGAGAACTCCAGGTGGAAACAGGACAACTCATGGCATGTGGGATGACCGAGAGGGGGAGTGTTTAGAGAGAACTGAAGGAGGAATATGTGGTTCCACAAGCATTAAACAGAACTTCTCTTAACAAATTAGGCAGGGGACAGCTCTCAATTGAGCTTCTCTTTCCCAGCACACGCAGCAAACAAACTGATTAGGTGGACTTCCATATGCCTTTCTGTCAACTACATGGTTCCTTTACACCAAAGGAAGTGGCAATAGTTAGCAGAGCATCAGGGAACATGTCAGACCTTCCAGGGCCCTACTGCCCTTTTAAGGTACTTAGATGCTGGGATGGAGGGAATGGACCCCCGTCTTCCTTGGCTTTGGAAATCTTCCTTAAAAAGTACACACAGGGAGGTAGACACTGAGATCAAACAATGCGTTCTGATATCCAATGGAGACTCAATGACACTGAATGTTAGTAGCTTGCTTGTCACTCAAGTCTTTGGGTATTGGGGTGCACAGTTTTCTAGAACATCAGAAGTTTCATCTCAATTTACACATTAATGTTCAAAAAGTTTTTCTTTTTGTTTTTTTCCTTTTAGTTTTCTCATGCTGGGTCACCATGTAGACAATAAAGGGAAAGACTAAAGCAATTACCTAGATGCCATTTAAAAATTTTTACAAAGTGTACTTGTATTATCTGCATATTTCTGAAGAAACTCTTTTTTTTTTTTAAAGATTTTATTTATTTATTTTTTCCCCCCAAAGCCCCAGTAGATAGCTGCATGCCATAGCTGCACATCCTCCCAGTTGCTGCACGTGGGACGCAGCCTCAGCATGGCCGGAGAAGCCGCGTGTTGGTGCGCGCCCGGGATCGGAACCTGGGCCGCCAGCAGCAGAGTGCGCGCACCTAACCGCCAAGCCACGGGGCCGGCCCTGAAGAAACTCTTATAAATTGCCGGAACATGTGGCTAACTGCATGAATTCTCTGCATGAAGTTATAGTTGCAGTGACTACAGTGCAACTCAGCCTTGGGAAAGCAAGCTGGGTTCCTCCACTGTTTATTAGTACCTTTGTTTTGTAAACTGTTAGAGCTCATATAACATAGCTCGTGTAAAGACTGTGGTGAAATTTAGAACAATAATGACAGCTTTGAAGACAGGTAATTTAGAATTATTTCATCCCACAAAATAAATAGCAAATATCAACAGAGACATAAACATGAATTCATACGATATGCTATCTGAATTCGTTGCATGTGGCACTTTGGAAAGATCTGGAAAAAGGAGAAGAAAACCCTTCTAGGAAGATGCTCATCCTGAATTCTAGACTTTAGAGTTGAAGGGAATTTGCGAAGGACTGAAATGCATACTAAAGCAGTTGACGAGACGAACACCAAAAGTCTCATGTAAACTAAGATTCCCTTAACTCCTGAACCCAAAAGTCTGACTACTACCCCATTCCTCCCCACTTCCCAGGACAAATGTCAAATTTCAAGTGGGGAGGAACTATGTCCAAAGGCAGACCAACCTAGACATCTCCAGGTCTAAGCCTTTTCTGACTGATGCTCAGGGATGAAGGAGAATTTTCTATATGGTAACTAGCAGGGGTCAAACAAGGAGCCCCAAAGTGATTATGGTGACATTTCTCACCCTCATGGGTTCTAAAACTTGACAACCCATAGTATCAGCCAGGGTTCCTGGTGGCAAATAAGACTGACCTACTCTGGCTGGTTTGAACAAAAAAGGAATTCACTAAAGAGTAGCCTAGGATGTCTCTAGAAAGGCAGGTCAAAATGCCGCCCCAAACTCACCAAAGAATGACTCCACCAGAAATAATCAGTGGAGGACATGAGCAGCTCACAGAATGCTGGGCACTCTAGAACCTTCACCACTGCTATCTTGAAAAGTGGAGGTATAGACCACCACCCTTGCCAGAATGGATTCCTTAAAGCCTGCTTCTTTCATCACCAGTTTCTAATTCAAAGTCTGGCATCTGTGCGTCTGGCTGGTGGAACCTCGGTTACACGCTTACACTCTAGCTTCAAGGAAGCCTGGGAAGTGGGCTCCAGCTTCTACTTTGGAAAGGCATGGACTCATAAGGCAGAAAATTCCCCTTCACAAGAAGGTTTGAAGGACTTCACAAGAAGTCCTTCAAAAGGTGTGGGCATCCAGAAAGAATGACACATTTTCCCTACACCCACTGATGTACAATCATGAACATTTTATCAACACACAAAAAAACGGGCATCAGAGTATGTGTCAGAGTAGCTGAGATTTTGATTACGTGTGAGAACTGTATTGTCTACACACACTCTAAGAACCGAGATATGAGTTACTCACGGTTTGAAGCCGTGTGAAGGGATGCTCCCCAACGTTATCATCTGAAGTGCCGGGTGCTCCACACTCCTCCAGCCCCGCTGGCCAGCGAGGACGTATAGAGCGGGTGGAGAAGGGAGATGACCCTGCTTATTTCGGCCAGCCTTATCAAGGCCAAGGCAATCATGTGATAATGTGTGAATGATTCAGAAGGGGTAGCCCGGGTATTTCTGTACTCATATCAACATTCACACTTCGATTCCAGCCAGCTCTCATCTTCCTTTTCTGAGTTTTTACTGGCCACTTTTTGCATGAGACTCAGAACCTCTATCTTATCAATTTGCTAAGAGTAGAAGACCCCTCAGAATTCTACTCTGCACCAGAGATGGCCACATCGATAAAATATCCCTGCCAAACTTCCAAAGGGCAATGTCTTCTGCTACCATTTTTCTTCTGGAAATGATGGTCTCCTTATGGGAGCCAGATCACTCATTCATTCATCAAGCATTTTTATTGAGCACTTAGGAAGTGACTGGCACTGTGCTAGGCCCTGGGGATTCAGGGGTGGA
Source organism: Diceros bicornis minor (assembly GCF_020826845.1). Classification (NCBI taxonomy): domain Eukaryota; kingdom Metazoa; phylum Chordata; class Mammalia; order Perissodactyla; family Rhinocerotidae; genus Diceros; species Diceros bicornis. The sequence goes on along the minus strand of NC_080759.1, from coordinate 48,361,744 downwards.
TAAGGGAGGCAGGTTTTCTGCTTCATGGAGCTCCCAGAGTGGTGGAGAAGCTGGATGTTAAACAACTGAAGACACAAATAAACATATAAAGACCTCTTTTGTTAAGAGCTATGAGACACTGGGTCCTAATGAGGTAAATTTTCAACCAAAATGCCTATATCGGTTTTCTTTTCTTTCGCCTTCCCTCTCAACTACATACAAATATATTTTCAGTTAGCGTCAGTCCTTACAGGATCTGATGCTCTATTTGATCTCAATGGTGCCAAGTGCAGAGAGCCCAACACACAACGGGAGCTGTGGTTTCTGGATGCACGTTGCATTGGGGTTGACAGAAGAGCTATCCACCATGTGTGTCCACTTGATCTAAAATCGCACAGGAATACACAAAGCCAGAGTTCTACAAGTCCTTCTATCTCCTTTGGAGCCCACCTCCCCTTCCCACCCATTTCACTTCTCTTGCTCGAAATGGACCATCCAAATGCTGGGATGGAGCAGAATTTTCAGGCCAGTTTTCACGTAGGAAGAAACTTGCCTCTTCCCAGAAGTGGCCTTAAAATCAGTAGGCCCACTGTTCACTCCCAGAGAGAAGCTCTCACAAAATGCCCTGAAGCTGGACATTGTTAATAAAAGCCCAAAGTGATTCCTTATGTCTTCAAATATGAAGAATCCAATTGTCCACAGTGGCAATGAGAGGGACAAAGATTATTAGTCAGCATAAGTGGATCACCCCACAAAACATAAAATTGCCAACCTGGTTCACCCCTGGGACCGGGACATGTCAACACTTCAACACATTTTACTTCTCTCCCAAGGAGCCACCAAGACACACAAGGTCTCAGGACAAACATGTCTCCCCTTTCATTTTCTCAGCTCTCTGACATTTATTCCCTCATCCCACCCAAAAGGAAACACTAATGCCACAGACGTGTCAGTGCACACTGGATGGAAAACTCCCGAATCATCATGGGCTGGTACAGCTGTTTGCCAAGAGACCGGAGGTCAGTACACAGTGTGGATGGCACCACAGCAAAAGCAAGCCAAAGATCACGTTTTTTTACAAATTAAAATTAGAGTTGGAATGTTTTATAAACTAATGGGCTTCCACGTTCACCTCAGACTCTTGTTTAGAAGGAGCATTCTGGCAGACTAAAAGAATGCTTTTCAAATGTGGATTTGCTTGAGGGCCACCCGAGACGAGCCCTGAGTGGGGGAGAGCATATTTGTGGCCCAGGAAAGGGCTCTTCATTGTGCCTCGCGCCACAACAGTCCCGAGATGGCAAAAGGTCCAATCTCAACCAGCCGCCCTTCCAGACTCTTCCCTATTCTTCCTCTGAGCTGCCCCATGCCAATCCCACTCTGCCTGGCTTTCCCTTAGGACACCAGGGAACAACCCTGAGCAGGACTGACCCCCAGCCCCACACAGCTGTACACACCAAAGGACCGCTCTTGTTCACGGAGGCCTCACCAAGGGGCCAGGCTCCGGGCAGCTTCCGTGTGCTTTAATCCTCACCACGACCCCCTGAATTATATAGCACTTCCCACATATTAAAAGTGAAGAAATGAGCTTTGAGGTTTTTGTAACTTGCCCAGGGCCTGGTACCTGTTAAGAGAGGGATAGCTGGGTGGAACCCCGGGTGGTGAGCCTCGGAGCCCATCTGTAAACTCCTGCTCTATTCTGCCTGGGGCTGGCCCGGCAAGGGCGTCCAGGCCTCAGCACGGCCGCCAGCTGCCAACATCTGCAGCAGCTCAAACCTGGGGAGTGGCAGTGGGACGCGCATGGGATGTGGATACACCACAGATGAAACAAAGGCTTTCGTTCTTTAGAGGAAAAGGACCATGTGAGGCATGGATGTGGGGCAACAGGAGAAAGAAGGGCTGCGCCCTTCGGCGTGGTGTGTTCACATCCCTGAAGGAGAGGGCGCCCACCCTGCCCCAACTGCTCTCTCTGCCCCAGGCGGGGGCCCTGCTTTGAGAGCAAATGGGCAGATAAAAGGGGGAGTTCTCAGCCTTCAAGTACAGAACACGGAGGAATCCCGCTCTCAAGGATATTCACAGAGCAGCTGAGCCCCTTCACTTTACTGACATCTGCGAGGGCAAACACTGAGTTGAGCAGGGCCCCACATCAGAATAAGATTTCCGGAGCGACAGCGCAGCCCCAGCCTTGGAGAGGACTCGGAAACCTAACTCCCCACCCCACCCGCCCTGACTAAAACAGGGAGCAGATGGCGCCTGGCTCCCACTCTGAAGACCAAGCCGCCAGCCGCAGGGGAGGGTTGGGGGGGGTGGACACACGAAGAGACTGCTCTGCACGAGAGGAGCCTGCGAGGTGACTGCTCGGGGCAGCTGGAGGATTAGCAGGCCTCCGGCTCCCCTTGGAGTCTGGTTCTGAGCATGGAAGTGGCTTCCAATCAGGGGCTCTTCTCTTTCTAGCATAAAATGAAGATAACAACATTATCAATGACAGCGAGGATGGACTCAATACATACCATTCTGCGTTAAATGACACGCATATGGGTTCTCATCAGGTCTTCCCAAAGCTCTGGGAGAAGGTTTCCATTATTATACCCATGTTAAAGATGAGCACAGTAAGGTAGAGAGAGGACTGAACTCAAGTCTGTCTTAACCAAGACGCCCTGCCTCTCAGCCCAACCTCTGACCTGAGACACCCTACACACTGCCGGCGAGGTCCCGGACCTCGCCTTAGAATTGAAAAGGAATGAAAGCACTCTGCTCCAAAGCAAGACTGAGAATTGTTTTAAGAATCTGTGACAGACTCATTTTGTATCCCAAGGTTTTTCAGAGGTGATTGAAATTATGTCTTCAGATAGAAAGCTCGAAATATCACTATAAGGAGCCTCAGAGCTCTGCTTTAGAGATCGTTTCCCTGGGAAGGGTCGAGCACCCTGCTTCCACACGGCTAGGGACATCCATAAAGGAGGAGACCCGAGGAAGAGGCAGGTCCTGACTTCATGGTCTGTTAGATGAGCCTGGAGGAAATAAACAAGCTATTTTGCTCCCGCACTCACGTGCTCTGACCCGAAGCCAGCGAGGAGAGTCCTTAGAATTCAGTGACTAATCAGATGATGGGCCGTGAAACACACCCCTGAATGTCATCAGAGTCCAGGCATTCGCACCAGGAATCCAGAAATAAGCTGTCACCAAAGAGACGTGTGCCCTCTGGAAATAATTTCCAGAACATGTTTCGTAATCTCGGGCTGGGACTTAGCAAGCCAGACAGGAAAGGTCAAAACCAGCCCCTCCTCCTGCAGTGCCCAGCCTCAACTCCTCCTGCCCGCCGGGTCCCCACACAAACTGCCCTCTGCTTGCTGCCCCAGCCCTGAGCCCCCAAGTCCCTTCCCAACAGCCACCAGGAAAACCAGCTGTCCTGGTACCCGTGTCCTGCTGTGTCACTTCACTACCAATGAAGGCAGATCTCATCACTTCCTTGACTTGCTTTGAACATGTTTTGAGTTACTGTCAAAATTTAATGAGTATTTTATTCACCAGACATTTAGATGTCAAGTAATTACTGGTACCAGATTCTCCGCTTATCAAATATGCCTGAATTAAATGACATGTTTTAAAAAACTTTTCTTTTTAAAGTAACATTTCTTGGAGTAGAAAATGTCAATGATACTTTTAAATGAATAGATAAGAATTCTGCCCAAGGGAAGTGCATATTCAAATAATTTTTAATGTAAAATTTAAGATCATCTTATTTATATTCTTGACTGCTCTTTGGTTAGGACAAAGGATTTGGCTGCTGCTAAGAATACAGACATTCAGTGAGTAGATTTTTTACAAAAATCATTTCTTTGAAAACCCTTTTTGATGGAGATCTAGGGATCCAAAGTGAACAGCTTTCTCAATCCAACCTGGATCCCCCAACTAAATATTATCAACATAGTAAGTTTTATTTCCTATGGCAGTGATCTCTATCCTACTGATGCATTTTAAGCACTTGTAAATTTCTTAAAAACAAGTCAAGGACCTCATTATGCTTGTTTATTGAGCAGAGTCATTTGTGAAGTCAATTGATAAAACTCAAGAGGACAAAGTATGCTTGCCCAATGGCGGGGGGAGATTGACTCAGGTCAGGATTCATGTTTCTGTCAAACAGAAATACCGGCCTTCTGCAGATACAGGCCAGGGTTAAAGAACAGATTCACTTCTACCACGAATTTAGTTACTACGGAAAGGATCTTAAAAATTGAGAATCTGAAACCCTTTGATTCTGATCCCTTCAAGAGATTCACACACATATCGGTGAATTATTCACTTCGTCACTGTAGGAAAATCAAATCTGGGAAAGATTTAGGCTTGTTAATGAGTAATTTGGAACTAACTGATGATTATACACAAGGGAAAGGAAGGAGAGGGAGGGCAGTGTGCCTGTTCCAGACAAGCTCGGGTGCTGGGCGCTCTGCATCCATCAGCTCACCCACGCTCCAGGAACCAAGCAGAAATGACTAGAGCATAGACAGAGGGGATGCTAAGGGACTGCGAAGCCATTTTTCATGGTTGGCTAATATGTCCTGTATGTCTTTTGGGGGGATCAGGGAGTAGAGCAGTTGCCTAACAGGGACAATTCAGAACAACTAAAGGGGAAAAAGCATCAGTTCAGTCAAGTGACAAGTAAACAAGTATTTATTATGCTGTATCTCTGTGCTTGAGAGATTCCAGGACAAACACAACACTGGTCCCTGCCCCAGAGCTTACATGTTTTAAGAGACATGACTAATAATCACATTTTCTTTCATATTTCATCAGCTAAAACAAACTGCCTCAATTTCACACTTGACTTTGCCCTTAGAAACACAGAGGTAAAGAAATAGTATCCACATTTAACAACAAAAACTAATCTATATGCCTATGGTTGAAACAGCAACTCAAAGAGAGGTTTTAGTCTTGTTTCCTAAGAAAAACTACTCACGGAGGCAATGATATGATTATTTTATTAAAACATAATCAGGGTATGTGTGTGCAGGGGCCACTATATTCTCAAGCTGAGGGCAGAAACATGGAGTTTCCAAAGGAGCAACTTCATTTGGGTATAATTTACAGAGAAAAAACTGTATGCATTTAAGGCATAAAACCTGGTGAGTTTTTTTGTTTTTTCTTTGTGGGGAAGATCAGCCCTGAGGTAACATCCGTGCTAATCCTCCTCTTTTTTTGCTGAGGAGGACCGGCTCTGAGCTAACATCTATTGCCAATCCTCCTCCTTTTTTCTTCCCTCCAAAGCCCCAGTAGATAGTTGTATGTCATAGTTGCATATCTTTCTAGTTGCTGCATGTGGGATGCCGCCTCAGCATGGCCGGAGAAGCCGTGCGTCAGTGCATGCCCGGGATCCGAACCTGGGCCGCCAGTAGCGGAGCACGCGCACTTAACCGCTAAGCCACTGGGCCGGCCCAAACCTGGTGAGTTTTGACAGAGGTTTACACCCATGAAACCACCAAAAGCAAGATACAGAACATTTCCAACACCCACCCACCCTGGTCACACCACTTTCCAATCCAACCCAGCCCCAGGCAACCACCGGTCTGCTTTCTGTCACTACAGATTAACAAACGTGTGAGCTTTAATGGTAGTAGGAAGAAAAAACACGAACCCACTTGACTTCTACCTGAAGGCTTTTGGGGTGTGGTTAAAGCACACATATATTGCATTTTGCTCATCTATTTACAACAGCAGCAGGTGACTTTTGCAAAATAGAAGAGAGGCCTAGGGGTAAGGGGGACGTTAAGAGTCAGCAGAATCTGCTGTTCTCCAACCAGAGCCCTCTTTGGTTTTTGTTTTTATGACACGCAAACAAGAAGGCCGAAAGCCATCCCCCAAGTAAACTCAGCTCATAAGTCAGGTCTACACTTGTCCATCTTTGTACTACGCCTCCATAAAGCACCTTTTTTTTTAAATGAGTAATACATTATTCTCAAAAGTCAAAGGATCTTTTAATCATTTTGACCAAAAGAAATACATGCCGCACAACACTGAAAGGGATATCTCAGCAATAGGAAAGGGTGTTGGAACTAGTTCCGGAATTATCTGTAAAAGTTTAATAAAATTCCCACTGGCCTCTAAGCAGAACAGCTCCTACTTCTATCTCTGCTGTCATTCATGTATTGGTGTTGATACTGTACTTGCTTTATTTTAAACATCTTAATGTATACTTGACACAAAATCAACTGCATATTTAAAGTGTATGATTTGATAACATTTTTTAATTTTAATGAGGTCAGATTGGTTTATAACATTGTGTAATTCCAGGTGTACATTATTATATATCAGTTTCTGTGTACACTGCATCGTGCTCACCACTAATAGTCTAGTTTTTATCTGTCACCATACATATGTGCCCCTTTACCCCTTTCGCCCTTGATAACTTTTGACACGTATTCAGCCATGAATCCATCACCAAAATCAATATAATGAACAATTCATCACCCTTCCAAAGTTTCCTGGTGCCCTTTATAATCCATCCCTCCCTCCTATCCCTGCCTACATCACCCGCTCCCTTCCAAAGTAAGGACTTATCTGCTTTCTGTAACCATAGATTAGTCTGCATTTTAAAAATTTTACACAAATAGAATCATGCAGTATGTACTCTTTTTTGTCTGGCTTCTTTCATTCAGTATAATTATTCTGGGATTCATTCACGTTGTTTCATTTATCAATGTACCAATAATTCATTCCCTTTTATTGTAGAGCAGTATTCCATTGTATGGATATACCACAATTTATTGATTCATTCACCTGTTGATGCACAGTTTTTGGCTTTTACAAATAATGCTGCTATGAACATTCATGCTCAAGACTTTATGTAGACACATGCTTTCACGTCTCTTGGGTAAATATCTAAGACTGGAATGGATGAATCACACGGTAGGTGTATATTTTTCTTTTTAAGAACTTGCCTGTTTTATAAAATGGTGGTACCATCCAACATTCATTCCCACCAGCAGAACACGCGAGTTTCAGTTGCTCTACCCTCTCGCTAACACTTGGTATGACCAGTCTTTTTAAATTTTGGCCATTCGTACAGGTGTAGTGATATCTTATTGAGGTTTTAATTTGCAGTTCTAATGACTAATGACGATGAGCACCTTTTCATGTGTTTATCTTCTTTATTGAAATACCTGTTTTAGTTCTTTATATACTCTGGATACAAATCCTTTATCAAATATACGATTTACAAATATTTTCTCCCAATCTGTGCCTTGACTTTTCATTCCCTCAATAGTGTCTGTTAAAGAGCAAAGATTTTTTCAATCTTGATAAAGTCCAACTTGTCAAATTTTTCTTTTATGGATCATGCTTATAGTATTGTATCTAAGGATACTTTCCTTAACCTGGAGTTATGAAGACTTTCTCCAATGTTTCCTTCTAGAAGTTCTATAGATTTAGGTTTACATTTAGGCCTATATTTTAATGCCTTTTTGAGTTAATTTTTGTATATAGTGCAAGGTATGGATCAAAGTTTAAATTTTTGCATACGGATATTCAACTTTTCCAGCACTATTTCTTAAAAAGTCATCCTTTCTCAGGGCCAGCCCGGTGGCGTAGTGGTTAAGTTCGAGTGCTCAGCTTCGGCAGCCCGGGGTTCGCAGGTTCGGATCCCAGGCGCAGACCTGCACACCACTTATCAAACCACGTGTAGAGGAAGATGGGCACGAATGTTAGCCCAAGGCCAATCTTCCTCAGCAAAAAGAGGAGGACTGGCAACAGATGTTAGCTCAGGGCTAATCTTCCTCAAAATAAATAAATAAATAATAAAAAATAAAATAAATAAAAAGTCATTCTTTCTCCAATGAACTGTCTTTGAACCTTTGTTGAAAATTAGTTGTCATATACGTGTGGGTCTATTTCTGAACTCTCTACTCTGTTCTATTGATCTTTTTCCCATACTGTCTTGATTACCATACCTTTAAAATAAACCTACTCACTTTGTTTAGCCAGTAAGGAAACTGAGGACTAGGGAGTTGAACTGGTTTGCTCACAATCCAAAGTTTCTTCCATCGGTGCTACATTATCTCCTAAGAGTTAATTCTTTTTCATGTAAGGAGAAAATTTATGCCAAGAAAAAATTAGTTAATATGACAGAGATCAACACATTTTTACTAAAAATACAGCCTCATTTTTGTGATGAAACTAAGCTTTAAACTTATTAAAAATAAGCTTTTAACAAGAGCAAAGAAACACATTACAGTCACAAAAAACACAACTTGTCTCTCCAACACTTAGAGAGCCCCTCCCCTTTGCCTGGGTCAGGGCTCACTTCTACCCAGCTCAGGTCCCTCCACGGGCTCTGGCCATCTCTAATTTGCACACTGGTGACACCAACATTCCGTTTGCTTCCTCATTATTGGCATATGACGAAAACATTTTAAATTCTTGTTTTAAATTCCTAACTATACCTTTACTTGTCTACATACTTGAAGAAGCTATGTCCTGGAAAAGGAAATACAAGCTGTTTGGGGGCCGGCCCATGGCTTAGCGGTTAAGTACACGCGCTCCGCTAGTGGTGGCCGGGGTTCGGATCCCGGGCGCGCACCGAGGCACGGCTTCTCCGGCCATGCTGAGGCCGCGTCCCACATACAGCAACTAGAAGGATGTGCAACTATGACATACAACTATCTACTGGGGCTTTGGGGCAAAAAAGGAGGAGGATTGGCAATAGATGTTAGCTCAGAGCCGGCCTTCCTCAGCAAAAAGAGGAGGATTAGCATGGATGTTAGCTCAGGGCTGATCTCCCTCACAAAAAAAAAAAAAAAAAAGAAAAAAAAAAGGAAATACAAGCTGTTTGATACGGGATGTGGTAGAATGTCGAGGTAAGCCCAAGGGCTTTGGAGGGGAGAGATGGACATGAGTGAAATCTTCCCTCCATCACTTTAGTCAAGTTACTTAACCAAGCTTTGGTGTCTTTGTCTTTTAAATGGGGCTAATACTTCCTTCCTCCTGGAATTGTCTTGAGGATAAATTAGGTAATGCTGAAAGCATTTAGCGCAGTGCCTGGAAAATATTAAGCACTAATGGATGACAGTTATTAACAGCTTATCATCATCTTGATCGTTATCCGGGGGCTCCCCTTTTCCTGTCTGTACTCCAAGATCCCCATCAGCTCTCTCTGATTCCTGGGGTGCCTTCAACATGCTCTGTTCCTGGTAACTTTCCAGCTCCTGGTTCCCTGTATTTCTTGCTCTCAGTTTCCATGTGATGCTCTGAGTCCAAATAATAATTTCTCCTTTATTAATACTAGATTGAAGGGTTTCTGTTTGTTGTTACCAGGGAAGCTTCCTCAGAAAGACAGGCAAATTAGCTCCTCCAGATTCCTGGTTCTCCCTGTCCACGATGCTGCTCCGGGTCATCTGGAACATTGTCACTCCAGGGGTCAAGGAGGAGCGCACCCAGATGCTGGGTTATGACAAAATGCATGGTACAGGTGGTGAGCAAAAACCTTTATCCCTCAACGAGAGGATTTAAACAAGTCCAGTCTCGCTGCATCCTAAAAAGCAAAGCTGTGAGATTCAATGACTGAAATCCCAAGGGAAAAAAAAAACATTAAAAAGAAAACAATTTCCTTTGGTACCTTTGTTTCCCCACTGCACATACCTTGAAATTTCATATTCTTGAGATAAATATTCAACATGTGAAAAGAGGTAAGTTGTTAGAAGCAACATGTTACCTCAAAGATGTTTTTGTAGTTTAAATATGAGACATAATTATAACAGGTGATTGGAAAACAGAAATAAAATAGGGTACTGATTCAACATATATAAAAACTAATACCAGATCTCAATTTTGAAATATTAATCAATGGATACAAAATAAATTTGGTGGCCTTCCTCAATTATTCCTCCTCTTTTCTACCTCTTTCTTACTTTGTCTTAGAATTATCATTTCAATGAGCAAAACAGAATCAATCTAAATATAACTGGGGACTTCCTCCCCTCAAGGCATGATGTACCAAGCAAAACTTTTTCTGATGATATAATACTTACTGCTATTTTTCTTCCAGTGACACAGGCTCTTTCTTTTTGAGGAGCAAGTAGCAATGGAATCTCTTTAGAATCATTTGAAAGGTGAATTGACACAGCTTCAACTACGCCCAACAACGTACAACTCTCTCGTTATTTCTACCACCCCTCTGACATTTGAGACCTTCTCCTCTTGTTCCAACATCAAGGGCAATACAATAAAATGTGAACATAATATGAGGTACTATGCTAGATGTCCAGTAGAGAGCCTTATACACAGCAGGTGTTTACTAAATGTTAGAAGAATGGAGCCATTGACTGGAGCTCAAGACACCGACAGGGAAGGTGGCCACAAAGTTTAAGCAGGAATCCACAACAGCAGCTTTGTTAGAGACCAATAGGGTGACCATGGAAACCGCCACCTCCCTTTCTCTGTTCCCAACCAAAAAGATTGACATTTATCAAGTGTTTTGTTCCTTTACAAATATCACAAGAAATTCAAGTGCAGGATTTCAGAGTCAGGCCCAAGATAAAGATATTTTATTGAAGGAAAACACAGATAGCTAATGAACTCCTGAACAGGTAACAGGAGAATGTGGTCTCTTCCGACTAAAAGTAACATTTTTAATACATTCCACATTCACTTTTGATCATACTCTTGCAGAGCCCAGCACATGGCTGGCTATCTGTTAACTTCTGCTGAATAACCACGATTATTACCAACAATGGGAATTTATGATCCAAAAAACAATAACTAGTGTTTCTTTGGAATTAATTTAGGTTACAGAAATTGGTAGAAGATTTTGCCAAATAATATATCTGGTTTTTCCAAGTTCCCCTTTCATTGTATACAATGAGACCCTTCCATAAAGGTACACAGCATGTTCAGGCCTGTAATGGCAGGTTTTACCAAGTCCTTTAACTCTGAATATATGAATACACACAATATACCATCATAATGTCAAATGCGCCAATAATTTCATGTCCTGAAATTATCACTGGGTAAAACTGTTCTGGTTTTGAAAGAGAGAATAATAATAAGGTATTGAGTAAGTTCCTTAAAATTAGTGCCGGGTAAGACTAATAATTATGGTCAAAAATTCAAGAAGCAGCTATAAAATACTAAGAAAAAGGTGGTCAAAGTCACCGTCTTCAAAAACAAATGGGGAGACTAGACTTAAAGCTTATATCCCAGAAGTGAAAAAAAAATATACACACACATCAAAAAGTATTCTGAACACAGAATAAAAACCAATATAACTATATGAAAAGTATTCTAAACTAACAGTATAAAATTAACATCAGATTAATTGATGAGTCCCAACTGTTCCCTCCCTGTAGTAGTGTTATATGCCCACACCCTTGCCATGGCCTCATGGTGCCCAGATGTATTTTCTACTTCTTGGCTTTGGACTTGGCCATGGGACTTCCTTTGGCCGACTGGATATTAACAGGCAGAGGCTTGAAATGTGCCTGAATGATCGGGTTTGCACTTTTGTGTTCCTCCAGCTTTTGGCCATGAGAACAATATGCTGTGGCTAGCCTCTGGTCCAACGGGGCTGAAAGACTGAGGAGCAGACTTGGATCCATGTCCATCCTAAACCAGATGAAGCCCAACTGACCTACAGACACCCGAGCCAGAAGTAAACGCTGACCGTATGCCACTGAGATTGCTGTACTTGGTTGTTACGCAGCAATACCTGACTATGATAAGTCCTTAACGCAATAAAGAGAAAAGACTGGTGTATCAGAGAATTATCAATCCTGTGTTCATTATCAATCCTGTTTCTGTTTGTTTTCACATGAACTGCTGATTAAGAAAAATTTTAAAGGATCTTAAGAACGCTGTATTACAGCCTTTTGGACCAAAAAGTATTTTTATATAGATCCACTTTTATATTTTGCCTGGATTCTCTCCTCCTGTGACTTGAATGAGGAGCCAGGATCTATTAGACTCCACGGTTAGGGGAGGGACAGTGATCAGAATTGGTTAACGGGAGCCGGACCCGTGGCTTAGCGGTTAAGTGCACGTGCTCCGCTGCTGGCGGCCCAGGTTCGGACCTCAGGCGCGCACCGACACACCGCTTCTCCGGCCGTGCTGAGGCCGCGTCCCACATACAGCAACTAGAAGGATGTGCAGCCATGACATACAACTATCTACTGGGGCTTTGGGGGAAAAAATAAATACATAAAATGATAAAAAAAAAGAAAAAAGATTTTTCAGAAGCTTTATTTACCTGTAGCTTCATCCTGCTGTCTCATTCTGCATTCCTAGGAATTGTATCAACCAATTAATTCCCTCTACTCACCCTCATTATTAAATTCAGAAGGCTGAAATGGGGAGATGGGCAGGAAGAGAATCTCAGGCCAAGAGGTCACGCAAAGTCTAGGTGGTGAGCACAGACACCGTCACCGATGCCATGTCAGAGCCTCCAGCCCGGTCACAGCAGCCTCATCAGCTTCTCACTGGCCTCCCTCTGCTTCTCGAAATCACTTGCTTAGCAGAAAACAGCTTTTTTTCTATTCTAGAATCAGTTGGCAGTATCAAGAGGAAAAGCTTTCTCTAGGATTTTTAGCTAACTACATTCCTGCTAGTGATTAAATTAACCCCATATTCTAAGCAGCAGGAGACAATTCACTTATTATAAGCCGTGTATTCTTTCACCGTTGGAGGACTTTCATGCCTTGAACAAGGAACAAAGACAAACTTATAAGTTGATCTCTAATTTTCCACGTGCCCTACACAAAGAGCACAAAGCGCTTCCTCAAACCAAGATCACTCTCCCCTTCCATTACGCAAATAGAAATGGTCTGACTCAGTCACCTGGGTATTCATTGAACAACTCGTGTAGAAGCAAGACTGTGCAGAAGGGCAGTCTTTCCTATTCCAGTTTAATGAGGATCTAGATTGTGACAGTCCTATTTTAACCCCAAATCAGTTTCAGATCTATTATTCGATTTAAAAATACAGGTTTCTTTTCCATTTAAAAATCCTCTCAGTGACTGAGTTTTTATTATATATTCCAAGCATGGTGCATCCATTAAAAGCCCTTTATAAGAAGATGATTTCATTCCAACTTAGCCTCAGAAAAAAAAAAGGATGTAAATGTGCAATTTGTTCAAAATAAATATCCATTTCTGACTTGAGAATATTTAGCTTGATAGGTTTTGGAATTCAGACAGTTTCCTTTCCAAGGCAGATGACTCCTGAGTCATGACTGAAAATATCATCATTCATTTTAACAAAGATAACAACGACTGACCCAAAATAATTAAGGCAAACACCAAGAAAAAGATCTAAAAAACTGTGTTTCAGTGGAAGTGAAAATACTCTTCAAAATCTGCAGCTTGCAGTTCAGGAGAAATGAAGACTGAGAGTACCTCTTGTGCTTTAAATGGCATTAGATGGCTCTGAAAGTTATAGTTTAAAAATACTCTCTAAGAATACAAGCCAAATGACGGCAGGATTATAAGTTCTCTCTCCCAGTTGTTCAGGTATTAAAAACAGGCACAAGCAAGAATAGCCTTCAAAAAAAACTAATAACCAGCACATGAGTAATGCAATCTACCCCAATAAGGCTACTACATCACGCACCTTTTTCTCTTTCTCCCAAATACCTCTAAATAATAATGTTGTCTCCTTCATTTCCCTCCTTCCTGCACAGTCCCTCCTCTTTCAAAAAAAAAATTAAAAAGGAAACAGGACTAAAATGACAAGTGAAGGGCACATTCTCCGGTTCTTCCTTTAGAAGCAACACTCCCGCTGCTGGAGGTGCCAAGGCTGCATAGAATTCAACTTCCCCAGCTGGCATTCCGGCATTTGCCAAGTTATTTAACGCTATCTTCAATTTTCCAGTAGAGATTTATGGATGAGGAGCAAAGCCGATCACCTGCCCATGTCCACCTCTTCCCCAGATAGAGTCCTGCCCCCTAGTGACAGTCCAGATTCTCCCTGCAAGTCCTCCCCAGCAGCCAGGCAGTGTGCACAAGGCAGTGTCTGCTGGACAAAATCAGCCCAGCCCTGCCGCATACCTCTTCCGCTTCACCCACCAGGTCACATCTCTCTATTCTGAAAACAAAACAAAACAACACAAAACCACGCTGCTCACTATTCATCATAACCAAAAGGTGGAAACAGCCTAAATGTCCATCCATTGATGACTAGATCCATTGATGTCTAGATAAGAAAAAGTGTGGTCTATCCAAATAATGGAATATTATTCTGCCATGAAAAGGAATTAAGTACTGATAGATGCTACCACCTGGGTGAATCTTGAAAACATTATGCTAAGTGAAAGAAGCCAGACACAATAATGCCACATATTGCATGGTTCCATTTATATGAAATATCCAGAAGACGGCAAATCCATAGAAAGCAGATTAGTGGTTGCCAGGAGCTAGAGGGGAGAGGAAGTGCGAAGCGACTGCTTAATTGTTATGGGGTTTCCTTTTCGGGTGATGAAAATGTTCTGGAACTAGATAGTGGTGATGGTTGCACAACACTGTGAATGTACTAAATGTCCCTCATGGCAAATTTTACTACAATAAAAAAAAATTAACCATAACAAAAAACAAGCTGTTGCTTTTCCTGGTCACTGTTTAATTTCTCTCCCTTCATGCACCACCAATATCTTCTAACATGTGGCTCACACCACCTACCCTCCATTTTCTTGGCCGTCATCTCATCCTTAAGCCCCTGAAATTGGTTTTTCACTCCAAAAGACCTCCTCGTTCTCCTCCACACACATAAACAAAAAGCACGGAGAACTATTTATAAAGGTCTCCACAAACATGTTTATATAACCCAGTGACCTTCCTCGGTGCTCAGAACACAATTCACAGCTCCTCCTGGAAACACTGTGTGCCCCGAGCTTCCAAGCATGGTGTCCCCCCGTTTTCCCGTTTCCAGCTCTCTTATTTCTACTCGCCCAATAGGAACATTCTCCCATTCTGGGCCTCCTGTCCTTTCCCCTTGCTTTGTCAGCTTGGCCACTCTGCCCAGCCTCACTCTAGCCCTCCTTCAGGATGCAGTCCTCCCACAAATCAGAGTCAAACGGCATTTCTTCAGTGGATGAAGACGTGAATCGGCAAACCTACCTTCAACATTTTCAAACAAAGCCGGTTTTTCACACCATAAGAAACACTATATTAGTTTCCTATTGCGGCTGTAACAAATGACCAATGTAGTGGCTTAAAACCACACAGATCTATCATCTTACGGTTCCGGTAGTCAGAGTCTAAAATGAGTCTGCCAGGCTGCACTCTTTCTAGAGGCTCTAGGGCAGAACATTTCCTCGCCTATTCCACCTTCTAGAAGCTGCCCGCATTCCCTGCCTCATGGCCCCGCACTCCCTCTTCATCCACCTTCAAAGCCAGGAGCAGAGCATCTCTCTCCTCTCACCGCCTGCCTCCCTCTTATAAAGACCTTTGTGATTACACTGACTCACCTGGGTAACTCAGGATCATCTCCCCTTCTTAGGATCTTTAACTTAGCCACATCTGTACAGCCCCTTTTGCCATGTAAGGAACAGAGTCCCAGGTTCTGGGCATTAGGAGGTGACACCTTTGGTGGTGGTGGTGGTGGTAGATTATTCCGTACCACAAATACTCCAAGGTCCCCAGGACATACTTCGGCAGCCATTTCTTTTGTACGCTCTTCTAACAGGCAGGGACCTTTGCCCTCAATATTTCACAGGTCAATTCAAGCCACCAACTCACCACGAAGTCCTCTCTCCACGCAACTGCAAATTAAGTGATTTTCTGAGACTCATGACTCAAGCTTATTTAGAGCTCTGTCGGGGGGGAAATCCATGTGTTTCCGTTCATTTCCAAGAGAGGAAAAAGTACTAAGTCAAGAACCAGTGAGGGAAGGTTTGGAGAGCACACAACAAAGAACATTCAGAAGATTCCATAAGACATGGGATAGAAATAAGCAGTAAAAGGGTGACGCACTGGAAGTACCATGGAGTTCTTAGAGGCCTCAAAAATTATCAGCTTTTTCTAAACTAAGAAGCACAGCCATTAGTCACTGATTTGGGCCATTTGATGCGAAATTCCTCCCCACCTGATCTGTCAGTCTATCTTATTCTCTCTTGATGCATCCCATGGTACGTTTTTTCTCTCCTCCTACTACGTTAAAATATATCTGTATCCACGCATAAATGTGTACAGAAACAGATGTAAGCTTTAATTGCATTTTCTTCGTGTAACTGGAGCGATATTAATGTTTTGCCCTGCTGAAATGTCCAGGTACTAATAACACTGTGGAGCCAGGCAGCTAGGTTTCAACAGCAGCCACGTTGTTATTAGCTTCTCCCCAGGCTCGTGTCTCGTCTCTCACACGCCCTCTAGTGGCAGCCACGTTGTTATTAGCTTCTCCCCAGGCTCGTGTCTCGTCTCTCACACGCCCTCTAGTGGCAGCCACGTTGTTATTAGCTTCTCCCCAGGCTCATGTCTCGTCTCTCACACGCCCTCTAGTGGCAGCCACGTTGTTATTAGCTTCTCCCCAGGCTCATGTCTCGTCTCTCACACGCCCTCTAGTGGCAGCCACGTTGTTATTAGCTTCTCCCCAGGCTCATGTCTCGTCTCTCACACGCCCTCTAGTGGCAGCCACGTTGTTATTAGCTTCTCCCCAGGCTCATGTCTCGTCTCTCACACGCCCTCTAGTGGCAGCCAGCGCTAGAACAGTGCCGAGTGTACAAGGAAATATTTCTAAAAAAGTTCTCAGAGCCCAAGTACTGGTACAGATTTTACACAAGCTTTCAAATATACAATATTATGGCTGTTGTGAATGGCTTTATGGCTAAAGTGAATACAACTTTATGGCCACTTTATGGCTAAAGTGAATACAACTATTCACTTTATATGTTAGGCATTCACCTTTTTTCTTTTCGTGATCTTTGCCATATAGTAAACTCAGAAACTCACAGAAGCAGTGGACAGTCCGGTAAAAAATGCTCCAAAATTCAGTGAAAATAGAGCATATAAATAAATTGTGGTATATTCGCATGCTGGAATATTATACAGCAACAAACAACGGATGAACCACAGCTATATGCAGCAACATGGATTAATCTTCCTGAAAAATGTTTAGTGTTAAGACAGGAGTTCTCTATGACTATATAAACATGGTACCATTTTTATAGACCTCAAAAACAAAAATTGTGTTTAGGAATACATGTATATGCAATTTAAATCTATATGTACATTTATACATACATATACACACACACATATGTATGTATTTTAAGAAGCAAAGGAATGAAGAGCATAAAATTCAGGACTGTTCTTGCCTTTGGTGTAGGGAGGCAGCAGGCAGGGGTAGGGGACATGCAACAGCATCAGTCTTGATGGGGGGAAGGTTCAGACATCATTTTATCATGATGTCTTACAACTTATATGCACATTACCTATATTCTTCAATATATCAAATACGGTCATTAAAATATAATTAAGGTACATGTGTAAGTAGGTAGATTGAAAGATGGAGAGCTGGATGGACAGACAGGCTGGCCAACAGAACCCAGGGGTGGGTTGTTCAGAAGAGAACATGATGTCTTCTCAGATTCATTCTTGTTTGAATTGTCCAAAGACTCTAGTTTGGAGCATAAGGATAGAGATATAACTCTTACTCCAGATGGTACAAAGAGTTTCCAAGTTTTACTCAAATAAAACATTCTTGGGTTCTACCTACATCACAAGAATATGCACTTAGGCCCCTTCCCCGTACCTGGAGCTCAACTCTGAGCTCGTCACTGAGCCTCAGGAAGGAAGAATTTAATAAGAACTTTTATCCCACCCCTCGGACACCACCCCAATCCTGTGAGACTTAGTGTCAAGCGACACTTGAGCTGGTCGGGCTGTAATGCCTCTGACTTATTTCTGAGGCTGGATCCCCTCCTCTGAGCCAGGTTTCTTCTCTGGACTTCGGCCCCGACCTTTGTTTCCAATGACCGGGCCATGCTAGTCTCTCCTCATCTCTAGGGCCCTTCTGCACTCAGGCGAACTGAACACCTGGAGCAGTGCTACCTGAGGAGTTCCATGTGCCGCCCCCACATCTGCAGTCACAGGCCTCACCCCGCCCGGTGGGACACCCCCCTTTCACTGAATATCTTTGTCTCCCCTCATGATAAAGGATATGCATGTTCATTACAGAAATGCAAGAAAGGCAAACAAAATCAAGAAAATAAAACCGCTTGTATTCCCCTCACAGAGAGAGACCATACTTATGTATCAACAAAGAACTGTGACTCTGCATTATACCTCACTGCACTTACTTTAAATCTACAATTATTGTTACAATTAACAATAAAGGGTGAACTTTCAGATCTCTAAATATTCTTTTACAACATGATCTTAATTGGCTACATAATATTCCATTTATTCCACTTACTATGGCTGCATTAAAAAAAAAAAAAAAAAAAAACTTCCAGTTATAAAACAGCAATCACTCTCACACACAGCTCCTGCCACAGGGCCTTAGTGCTTGCTGTTCCCTCTGCTTAGAAGCTCTTCACCCAGACGTGATTCACGACCTCACCTCCTTCAGGTCTTTGCTCAAAAATCTCCTTCAGTCAAGTCTTTCCTGAGCATCTATTACAACTAGAACCTCCCTGCCCCCCCCCACACTCCCCGATCCCCTCTCTTGCTTTACTTTCCCCTAAACACGTTCACCATCATACATTATGCATTGTAGTAATTTATTGATTTTCTGGCTCACTCACTGAATATGAACTCCACAAGGATATGGTTGGTTGTTATTGCTTTTTTTTTCTTCCACAAATGCCTAGAAGAAGGTCTGGCAATAAAGCACTCAATAAATATTGGTTGAAAGGATGGATGAATGAACAAACACACATATATAATTTTATGAAAAGACAAAGAAAAACTGAAAATTGAAAGTGAGTTTAATTTCTGGGTGATGGATTTACGAGGGATTTGGGTTTTTTTATTTCTAATAAGTTTTCTATATTTTCAAATTTCTAAATTAGCATGTAGTACTTTTAAAATGAGAAAAAAAGTTATTTTTTAAAAGCTACTAGGCAAATATAACTATAAATAACTGTGTGGGAACAAGAAAGAGAGACAGAGAGGGAGACAGAGAGGGAAAGAGAGAAACACAGAGAGAGAGAGAGAGAGAGAGAGACTTCCAATTATCTGTGAAGTCTTAATTTATACTCAAATAATTGAAACACAGGCCAGGGTGAGTTAAGAGAAATGTTAACTACTAATCATTCTTCCTTTTCTAGTAATTTAAATTTATTGAAGCAAGAATGCTATTAGGTAACACTTAATTAGTCTAACTTAAGTATTCTGTATATTTATAGATGAACTACATTTTCACATCCCTAGTAACTCAGGATCTACTATCCCACCAAACCTAATAAGCATGGGGTTAAGACAATCTGAAAACATGGATTAACATGATCAGAGCTGGAATTCCCATTTGCTATCAAGTGGCTGTAGAGACCCAAGGTGCTGCCATGGGAAACAGTAACATACACACACTTTTAATTAAGATAAAGTAGTTCTAAAATAATGAAGAAAAAGAGAGATTGAACTCATGTTAAATCAGATTATTATGGAATTACATTAACCTAAAAGAATGTCAAAAATTATCAAAAACAAAATTAATAAATTACAATAAAATATAATATTGAGTGCTTTTCACTTAATAAGTCATTTAGGGGTCACCTAAGGGCTGCTGCTACCAGACTCACAGAGAGCCCGACCCCTGGTTTCCTGCCCCTGTTTTGACCTGATAAATCTGTTTGAACATAAGGAGAATATGTTACTCATAAAAGGAATATGCAGCCAGGAACAGGTCTAACAATTGATCACCCCTGTCAATGAAGCCAGTGGGCTATGAAATACACTTCCTGTTTCATTTTATTTTTAATGCCTCAAGAAATATATCAGTTGCTGTCGTAAAGATCCCATCAATTTCATAGAGGGCTTTTCCCTTGAACTCACATTCTAGGCATCTACTCATTTCAGTTTGACAGACATCTGAGAGAAAAGAGCAGCCCTTATATGTCTTAGCATGAGGCATTTTTAAAAACTCCAAATAATTTTTTATGTAGATACACCATTGATGGTGAGGAGACAGGAAGCAGAATTCTCCATAGCACTGTCCTCCAAAACAGCTTCAAAAGCTGCCTGGAGTCCTTTGTTCCATACTTGTCTTCAGCTGGTCTAATTTTCAAAGTACAACTTTAAAAAACGAACACAACAGATTGGAATCCGGATGAAGAACTTTGAGAAACTTTCAGACAACCTCAGCAGCACTGGCTAAGAGCTCGCCATCTATCAATCAATGAATGGGTCCGTTCTTTCCTCAGAGGGGGAAGAAAAGGGCTTTGAATCTCCATTGTGCAATATATGACTATAGAATTGTGCTCAATTATTATTTGTGAAAAAAAGAATAAAAGGCCTATTTGGATTTTTATTTTGGCAGGGTACAGACTTTAAAAGTGGTGCTTGGCTCCCAGGCTAACCCAGGCATCTTCAGCCAAAGATTTACCCAAGCTCAGATACACTTATACTAAAATTCAGCATATTCTGAATTTAAGTGAATATTTTTTTCTGAAGAAAAATTTTTTTCATTTAATCCAATCAAATGTATCCTTCATAGCAAGATTTATTTTTAAAACTCATGGAGATGTGGCTCCCTGTCTATATTTCTGGCTGAATTTAAACTAAAAAATACAGCTTCCAAATACTATGTCTTTTTAGAAAGGTACAAGTACAAGGTCACAAAATACAAATTGGAAGGTGACTTGTAGACACATTAGAAAATACTAAAACTGTAAAATTTAGTAGTTTCAATGCTCAACTCAGAATTATTGCTGTGTCTAACAGCAAAGAAAGTAAACTTTTTAAGCTACCACATGACTTTTCAATGCCAAAAAGTAATTCACCCTGTCCATGCAATTTTGATACGAGTAATGATGATTCATAAATATAGAAAACACAATTTTCACACTAAATTCTAGTCCTCAGAGGAGACACTTTGGGAAACGCTAGATGACTCTTCACTTTTAACGGAGGCATAACTTGTGCTCAAGGACTTAATTAATTAGATATTTCTTACTTAAATGCTCCAATTCGTTCTGGACATATGAGCTCTGGCAAGTTCAGGACTTGGGTTTTACAACCAAAGATTCTTGGCTCCTCTTCCCCAGGCAAAAAAATAGAGCCAGTTAGAATGCATTGACTGGCAGTTATCTGGAAGCTGACAAGACAAAAGGGCATTTCATCCCACGAAGTGGGGCCACACAACTGCTTCTCTAGAGCAGGTAAGAGAGAGAGAGAGAGACAAGCCAAGGGGAGTCGTCCTGTGATTTGACCAAACTACAGGCAAAAAGCTCGCTACTCTTGCTAATCCCTGCTGGCTCTAGAAAGACTGACTGTTAATTCTCTGCTGTGCCTCTGAAGAGTCCTCTCAAGGTAAGGCACAGGAGACCCAATGCCCTCGTTACACCACGGGAAAGCCACTCCCTACTTCCTGCGATGGACACCCTGCTAGAAAATCCCAGAACTGTCAGCCATAGTTTTCAAAATCTTTAGCTGCCATGAAAAAAAAAAATGTATTTTCTATAAATTGGCACCGAACAATGAAACAAGATTTACGATGAGAATAACTCCTTAATCTGGGTTATAACGTACAAACAAAACTATTAAAGAACTAGGTAAAGAAATTTTGAATGATTGGTATAGATCTAAGTAAAGTTACTTCTTCCTAATTTAGACTTACTTAGAAAAACCTGGCCAAACTGAAAACAGTGTTTTTAAAAGGTAATGTGCACAATTTCTCCTTTGTTAACAGAGGATTTTATTCAGTCCTGCCATAGTCACATGCAGAAATAAAGAGCTATTTTGATACTACGGATTGGGTTTCATTTCAATACTAGGAATGAGTCATAAAAGATATTAACTTGGTTCTGTTGACAGACTGCTTGGTATAAATCCTGTTCACAGATTGTAGAGACGGGGTTTATTGTATTAAAGAAACAGGCCAAGCAAGAGCCTGTCTCAGAACTTACGCATGTGAGAATCACATTTTCACAAAATGAATTTTCCAGGTACAGAAAAATCAATATGTGAATGGCATCTGATTAAAATTACCTGATTTTTAAGGTTGATGACAACTTCAGAAATTAGATGCTGGCTTTACTGTTATGTAGTAGTTAAGTATAATACAGGTGAACTTTATGAATACCCTTTAAATGTCCAGAGAGACTACACACATACATAAGTGTACATATACACCACCATCTTCATGCTCATTTTGAAGGAAACACTTTAAGTTTAGCTTAACTGACAAAAGCAAATTTTCTTGAAGAGTAAATAACAGTCTATGAAATAATAAGCCAGCAGGATTATAGAGAAAGAATAGAGGAATTCCTTTTTTCTCTCAACTTGACTGAGATATAACTGACATATGACATTGTGTAAGTTTAAGGTGTATCATATGATGATTATATATTGTGAAATGATTACCACAATAAGGTTAGTTAACACATTTTTCACATCACATAATTACCATTTTGTTGCTGTGGTGGTGAGAACATTTAAGATCTACTCTCTTAACAACTTTCAAGTATAAAGTCATGTGTGGCTTAGTGACAAGGGTCCATTCTGAGAAATGCATCATTAGGCAATTTCATCATTGTGCAAACATCATAGAGTGTACTTACACAAACCTAGATGGTATAGCCTGCTACACACCTAGGCTATATGGTACTAATTTTACAGGACCGCCTTACATATGCGGTCTGCTGTTGACCGAAACACGGTTATACATGACTATATAATACAGTATCTTTAACTATAGTCACAATGTTGTACATTAGATCCCCAGAACTCATTCCCCTTATAACTGGAAGTTTGTACCCTTTGATCAACATCTCCTCGCTTCTGTCACCCCCCAGTCCCTGGTAACTACCAATCTACTCTATTTTTTTGAGTTCAGCTTTTTTAGATTCCACATAGAGGTGAGATCATACAGTATTTGTCTTTCTCTGACTTATTTCACTTGGCATAATACTCTCATTAAGGTTCATTCATGTTGTCACAAATGGCAGAATTTCTTTCTTTTTTAACGGCTGAATAATATTCCACTGTGTATATATACCAATTTTTTTTATCCATTCATCTGCTGACAGACACTTAGGTTGTTTCCATGTCTTGGCTATTGTGAATAATGCTGCAATGAACGTGGGAGTGCAGCTATCTCTTCAGGACTGTGATTTCATTTCCTTCAGATATATACCCAGAAGTGGGATTGCTGGATCATATGGTAGTTCTATTTTTAATTTTTTGAGGACTCTCTATACAGTTTTCCAGAGTGGCTGCACCAATTTACATTCCCACCAACGGTGCACAAAAGTTCCCTTTTCAAGGAGCTCCTTTTTAATTTAAAATCTTTAAAATGGCATTATGAAGGGAGAATGGTCCATTATTTGATTTGCCTTTTTAAATAGTGAACTTATGGTCTTTAAAGGAACCAATTAAAGCCCCATGAAGGGAGGACCTGGCTCATTTTGAGACTGAGCATACACTACTAGTGCAATGATGGAAAGAGGAAAAACTACCTCCAGCTAACTACCCTGGTAATCCCAGTTGGGTTGGCCAAGGTGGTGGTGGTAGTGCGGGGGGTTGATTTATAATTACTGTCAAGTCAGGGTGAGGTTCCGAGCTCAGCACCTGAGACCTTGGAAGAGGAAAGACCCTAATCCCACACGGCGCACATGAGCAAAATGGCGCCTCTCTCTGCCTCCAAGGATCCTCTTATCCATCACTGTATTTATCATAAAATAAAGTCGTTTTGAATTTTTCAATGTTAGAAACACAAGCACTACCCAGTACCAGATGCCAAGAATCACTGTAGACAATATACCAAATCATCAAAGAAATTAGAGGAATAAATATTTTAATTTCACATCTATGAATGTGATGTGATGAATACAGAACAGAATGGATTACACAATGCAAACTGCAGTAGAAAAATATCGGAAAATATCCCTTCTAGTGTGAATTAAATCACTTTGAAAGAAGCACTGGCCAAACAAAAATGTAAAAGGATAACAACATGAAAGGAACACTAATGATTCTGACTCTGATTCCGCTTCTGATCACCAACTGCAATTCTGGTACCAATTTTGATGTGTGGGGTTTTTTTGCCCCCACGCCACCACCAAGCAATTCTCGGACACCAGCTGGTGTCCAGTTCTGATGAATTCTGCTACCCAGAGGTAGCGTCAGTTCCCATAGGTTAAGGCTTCAGTCCTGCAAGACTGCCCCCCCCCCACTTCAGACACCAATCGCAAGTCCAGGCTGTCACCTAGGCTTTTGACCAACTGGCCATAGATGGGAGGTTCCAACAAGTCCCTCCTTGGGTTCGATTAATTTGCTAGAGCAGCTCACAGAACTCAAAGAAACATTTTACTTACGAGATCACCAGTTTATTATAAAAGGCTATATATAACTCAGGAACAGCCAGATGGAAGAGATGCATAGGGCAAGGTATGGAGAAAGGGCCCAGAGCTTCCATGCCCTCTCCACTGCTGCCACTCTCCTCGCATCTCCACGTGTTCACCAACCAGGAAGCTCGCTGAACCTTGTGGGTTTTTATGGAGACTTCATTACTAGGCATGATTGATTAAATCATTGGCCATTGGTGATTGAACTCAATCTCCAGCCCCTCTCCCCTCCCCAGAGGTGGAGGGGGCAGTGGGACTGAATGTTCCAACCCTCTAGTCACAAGGTTGTCTCCACTGGCAACCAGCCCCCATTCTTAGATGCTTTTCAAAAGTCACCTCATTAACATAGCAAAAGACCTTGATCTCTCTCAACACTTAGGAAATTCCAAGGGTTTTAGGAGCTCTGTGCCAGAAAGGAGTCCAAACACCAAATATATATTTCTTATTATAAGTCACAATATCACAAACACCAAATCCTTCAAATCACATCATAGACTTCTTAGGGCTGGAAGGGATATTCAAGATGATTCTCTCTCTTACCTGCTGACTCAGCACATGAGAAAACTGAGGCTGAGAGAGCAGTGAACTTGGCAAGATCACTGCTTGCAGGGTTGGCACCAGGATGGAAGGTTAGATGCACCTGAATATACATCTAGATGATTCTGGAGTGAATGAGGCCCTTCCTAAAAAAGGGTATTTCCATTATCATGCCTTCTCTGGGGCACCTGAGCACTCTCCCAAAGTAGTGAAAAATTATAAATCTAAAAAAGCCGTATTATAAGGAGCTACTCGCTCCCTGATCAAACCCACTGTTGGCAAAGTGAGCTCCTTGGTCCTGTTGCGCTGGCTAAGATTTTTTCCAAATCATACTCCAACACTCAAACAGCTTCTATATTAAGAGAAAGCGCACAGCAGAAATTCTCACCAGTCACTTGCAGATGCATTAGAAGGGCCATGGATGGCAAGGGCTCCAGAAAAGAAGGAACAATGACGCCTTGACCAGTCGAAGGGAGTATCAGTAAATCTGAAAGAATACTGCATCAAAAAGCACAAAGTGCTTTTTAAAAATCCTTTTAAATTACACTAACTCACTTGGTCTAATCTTCCCCCAACCAGAATTAGGGAGCAAGACTCAGTTTCTTCACCTGACAAATGGGGAACCGTCCCTACAGAAAGCTAAGACACTTAACTAGGGGCCCAGTGTGTCTGCAGTGGGTAGAACTAGAACCCGAGCCCTGTACTGTGGGCCAGGGGTGGGTAGGCGCCTAGAGCGGCCTGCAGGCCACAGGGCGCCATCTTTAACAGACACTCAAATCCCTCTGGTTCTGTTCTTATCAACAGCTTTCTGATCTCAATTTGATTTCCCAAATAAATTCTGCTGCTTAAAATAACCCTCTTGGAGAAAGCTGACAAACACTCCTCAGCCAGGTGATCAAGGTTAACAACAGTGATAAGTCATGTGGATGGTAAGTACCTTGATAGGATGAGGGAGAGAACTTTACCTCTGGGGTCTTCCTCCCTCAAACCCACAACGCCAGTCTAATCATGAGAAAGACATCAGACAAATTCCAACAGAGGCACATCCTACAATATCCCTGACTAGTACTCCTCAAAACTGTCAAAGTCAACAAAAATAAGCAAAGTCTGAGAAACCGTCACAGCCAAGAGGTGCCTAAGGAAACATGACAACTAAATGCAATGTGGTATCCTAGATGGGATCCTGGTATAGAAAAAGGATGGTAGGCAAAAACTAGGACAATCTGAATAAAGTATGGACTTTAGTTAATAAGAATACATCAATTATTGGCTCATTGTGACAAATGTATGATAGTAAGGTAAGATGTTAATAATAGGGGAAACGGGTGGGAGGAGACTCTAGACTCTATACTATCTGAATATGGGAACTCTGTACTATTTTCTCAATTTTCCATAAATCTAAACTGTTCTAAAAAATAAAGTCCACTTTAAAGAAAAAGAGAAAGAACCAACTGATGTACCTGAACCCACCAGACAGTTTAATTCCTCAGCAGAAATGGATCCATTTCCTTCACCTTTATATATCCTTCTCTTGGGGGGCTTTGGTTAGCAAGTATCATTCCTCAGAGCCTAGATGTATCTGCAGGAACTAAGTAAATTTCTTTACTGTACAAGGAGCTGGTGAACAAAATGTGGGCCCATAATGATCCTATCCCAAGTCCTATCCCTATTAAATTACTTTTTTCCTATCAAATTATTAATTCCTAACTTAATTGATTAATTTATGAAGACTTTATTTTAAAAGTTGCCCCGTGTGGGTAAAACTTATTTGTATTGCTAGATGCAAATGTTTTATTATGGAAAACGCTTTAAAACATGAGGTTTTTTTTTTGAATTGTGCATAATTTGTTTTTGTTTTTTTATTGAGGTAACGTTGGTTTATAAAATTATATAAATTTCAGGTGTACATCATTATATTTCGATTTCTGTGTAGATTACATCATGTGCACCATCCAAAGACTAATTACCATCCATCACCACACACATGTGCTTTTTGCCCTCCTCCCTCCCTCCTTCCCCTCTGGTAACCACCAATCTGATCTCTGTCTCTATGTTAAAACATTAGTTTTTATTTCTATCAATAAGGCTTGAAAAATGGAGTTCTTTTTTTTTAAGTCCTAAGGAGCTTTGAACCAAATATAAAATGCATTTCAAACTTTATTTGTTGGGTAAATTAAAATATTAGAAAAGAAAACAGAAAAAAATTTTAAATGAGTCACGATAACATATTTCATTATGATTTTAGAAATTATGTCATCATTTCCATTGACAATATACCTTAAATTTTTGTTTCCAACTCACAAATTACTTCACTTACATGAATACAAACTTTGTTGTTCATTTTAAAAAGAAATCTAAAACATAAGCAATATTTCTCATCTGCTGCATTTATACAACCACTGGGTCAGAATTTATGTTCTGCTTAAGACCATGTCTTAAATCCTCAGTTTGCTCCACTCTCTTCCTTATCTTTTACTACTGATAAAACTACGGCAGTAAAGAAAATTATTGCCTGGGTATAACTGTAATTTAAAATAATTCTAACCTGAAATTTTTGCAATGTTATAAACCAATGTTACTGCAATAAACAAAAAATTAAAAAAATAAATAAATAAATAAAATAATTCTAGAAATCCATACTGGTCAAACTATATATGAAATTTCTTTTCTTCATAGATGTCTTCTATTGATTTCCAAAATTACACTGCTTAACTCAGATGCTATTTCCAGCTATGACACTCTCTTAATGGTTCTCAGTTTAAATGATCTTCCTCAAAGATGACAATGCAGAAAAGCACAGGGGGGCATGAAAACAGCAAAACCCAAAACACACTTCAACAAATTCCAAAACACATGGCTCTTTCCCAAACCATCTCAAAATATAGTAATTTAGAGTTTTGTCTTTACATTCCATAAGAAAATTTTTATCAAATATAAAGAGAACCGGAAATGCTTGCACAGAGATGAGAACATCGGGCCCCAGAAAATATCTCAAGACAAGTGACTGTCAGAGCCTGGGATCTTTCCTCCCAGGCCATCCTTCCACCTCCCGAGAACCAGTAGGGATCAGATTTTTCCTCTTATATCCAATGTCTCCCTCTGCTGAGTCTCTTGGCAAGTTTACATTCTGCCCATGAACATCTGGGATCCGAAATGAAGGGACAAGCAAGCATTTGTAAACTGGTTATAAACTTAGCCTTTTCACCTGAAATAAGCATCATCTCCACGAGCACAGCTTTTAAAGGTACATTATATAAAATACCAGGTTACATTTTTTCACAGGATTTTTAATGGCATTATTTTGTCTTCCTCTTTGAGCACTCATTTCATGCGGTCCACTCTGATGTAAGTTGAGTACCCCAACCATCTCTCTTTAAGTAATACAAGGATATTTTAAGGTAGAATTTTAAAAAACAAATAAATACCTATAAAATTCATCTCACTGGAATTTAACCCTTATACTTTCTTCATTTTTCCACTTTTCACATGCACAGGCGGTGAAGTGAATCATGGTCCCCTCATCAACCGCCCCTGCTCTTTTCTTTTCCATTTGGAATCAGCACCTTGACTTCAGGATGGGTGACAGCAAATGAAAAGGGAACTATTTGCCTCTGGCTGGGCGGGAGTCATGAGGTCGGTCAACATCTATCTGCTGCACCCTCACCCCTAAGAGCCTCTCATCCCCTCCTCTTTGTCTCCCCGACCCCAAAGTCCTCTGAACTGACAGCATGGTTAACCCTTGAGGAATGTTCCAGAAGAGTTCCACAACTCAGTGTTGCCCTGTTCTCTCACTCAGCAGTGTCGCTGACGCCCCAAAATGAAGTCCGGAAGGAAATCCTCAATGACAACGCCTCCCTCTCTTCACTTCCAATCCTCACACATTATGATTCACATATTCATGTTGCCCAATATTATAGCAAGATATGAACTATTTCCTTGAATGAGTCCCAATTTTATCCTTGTCCTCAATTTGATTGTATTTTCTTTTATTTCCCCATTCTTGTAAATTACTGTAGGATTCTGGTCCCTGTCACTAAAATATTATTTCAGAGATAAAGACATCTTGGCGGCTCGGTCACCTCCCCTCACCCCCCACAATTAGCCACAACACTGAGAGCAAGTTCCCTACCTTTCAGTGAGGCTTCTCCAGAGCTGTGCACCTGCAATAAGCAGAAGTAAAATGTGAAACTTAACAGAGGTATTTTTCTCCCGAGTCATTTCTTAACTTAAAAATATTCCAAGCTATTTACAATAGAATGCTCAGATCGTTAAATTTTATACACTATCCAATCATACAGCGTATACCTGTGGTACCATGACTAATGCAGGCAATTAGTCCACAAATATTTATTGAGATCCTACCAACACGCAAAAGACTTGGATAGGTACCACAGGGGATGGAACATGATATAACACGTGGTCCTGCACAGAGACTGTACTGTCCAGTGGGGCAGCCAAAACACACTCAAGTAAATGCGAACCAAGGCAGGCAGTGGAGGAACTATCCAAGAAGCACAAACAATGAGAGTTCAGGGAAGAGAGAAAATGTGGCTGCTCAAGAAAGCACCAATAACAGAGGTGAGCACTGAAATGGTGCGGACAAAAGAGGAAGTAAGGCAACTGTTATTTGAGAAAGGAAATTTTTAGCTACTCATTCTTTAGGTGTTTTGAGCTTATATCTAGGCTCAAATGAAATCAACAGAAAAATATGTATACCTAGCTTTCACTTGCTTTCTTAATTCCCCAATGACTTTCTTCATTGGACTATGTCTTGATATTATATTCCCAGCTCCCAGCTTTAATGAAGTTTAATACAAGAAATGGCGGTGAGGCGGTTTTTGCATTTTCCATCCAACAAATGCCAAAGACGTTGTCCCTTTTGTTCTTCAGTATCCCCTGTCAAAGATCTATGTGATAAATTCTGCTTAAAATTTAGCCCCAGGAGGGGCCAGCCCAGTGGCATAGTGGTTAAGTTCACACACTCCACTTCAGCGGCCTGGGGTTCGCAGGTTTGGATCCCAGGTACGGACCTACACACCACTCATCAAGCCATGCTGTGGCAGCATCCCACATACAAAATAGAGGAAGATGGGAACGGATGTTAGCTCAGGGCTAATCTTTCTCAGCAAAAAGAGAAAGATTGACAATGGATGTTCGCTCAGGGCCAATCTTCCTCACCAAAAACAAAAAAATTAGCCCCTGGAAAAAGTTTCTCAAAATTGCTTGCATTCTTTCATCAGATTTAATAAAATTGTGCAGTTGATCTGGTTTCCTTTTTTGCCTTGGCTGCCAGTAAGCACAAGGATGAATCAGTTGCTCAATTATGGTCACCATGTTAGACTCCTGTTCTTCTACCAGACCTCTTTTAGTCTTGTTTTTTATTTTCCTTATAAGCTGCCTCAAATATTTTGGGGTTAGATGGCATATCAAAACAAAGCAAATAAATAACTCACAAGAATCCAAGGAATTATGAGCACTAGCGATGTCTCAACTAAAGTTGGAATACTGGATACACTAAATTCTAGAGGCAGCAACTCTTCCTGTCATATGACATTTCTCTGACAACACTGGAGCCAAGAGCAGAGAAAGTAGATAACAATATGGTGTGTTTGCTTGTTTGCTTGCCTGTTTTGTTACTAAAAATCGGAGAAATGAGTATGATCGCTGGCTAAGGGAACAAGACATTTAGAATGGTAAGGACGGCAGCACTGCAATCACTGAGCACAGAGCAAGTCGGGGCTCCACAGAGCTGTGGGACAGTGCAGTGGCAAGAGGCTGAGCAGGGAACACTTACACTGAGGGCAAGGAGCTGCTTCAACAGGAGTGAGGGCTCAGGGAGGGCTGGACAGAAGGCTGCACTGAGGATTGCCTCTGAGCCTTTGCAGGTGCTGGAGACATAGTACTTCTAAAGGCCAAGGTCAAAGATGAGGCCACACTAGTACGTGACCAAATCCAGGTTGTCACAGACACCATCAGAGTACAAGCCAGAATGACAGAGAATGGAGGGTGCATAAAGGCCCTCGGTCCATAGGCCACGATTCCTGGTGGGTCCATGTTCAACTGTGACCTGAACGTGGCATAAATGGATAGTGTCGATTTTAGATTCCTCCTTCACCTTAGGAGGAAAGGCACAAAGAGACAGGGATTGAAAATGCTCCACAGGTGGTCGTGAGGAGACCTGCTGAGCCCTCCTCCCACTGCACAGGGCAGTAGTTGAAGAGCATCTTAAAGAGAGCTGGGGGTGGAAGTTCTGGTTCTTTTGCAATAAGAGAGAAGGAGAAGGAGGTCAAGGAAACATCTAAGGCTGCAGGAGGAGTTTTCCACACTGCAGAAGAGCTCCCTAGAGCCCAGACAAAGGGGTTAACTCAGGGAGCACACAATCAAGGCACACGACCATAAGTGGGAGAGAGAAGTCCATCACAGCTAGAGGTTACTCATGCTGGTGACTCAACACAGGGACTTGGGCTCACAATGAGTAATTCATAAGAAGTATCTCCATACTTTTGCTCAACCATTTCATATTAAGCATCTAAGATGGGATTAAAGGTAATAATGGAGGGAGAGGGGGATACAATTAAATTCTTAACAATAGAAGTTTAATATCTTTAGCCAAAAATGTGAAAAGTGGGGAAGTTGAGGGAGACGGAAAGAGACAGAACTTCCCCTGAGCCCTGATGACTTGGTCACCCTTTCCCTGTTGCTGCTGCTGTTGCTGTAAGCCAAAGTATCCAGTGACAGCGGCTGGCAGTTCTGCTTGAAGCCATGGAGTTACCGTAACTGCATCTGGATCTAACTTGAAGCTGAGTCTGTGCCTCCCAGAGACCAATTCATCGTGGCAGGCCCTGGGCTGAGAGGCCTGCAGAGGCAGGCTCCTGCCAACTATTTACAGGGCTCCAATGGGTCTTTGTCCTAAAAGACTTCACTAAAGAGGACGAAGCAGGCAGCAGTGTTTCTGCAGTCACAGACTGGGCAGCGCCGGGAAAGCACCGTAATTAATCATGCTTCTCCTTTTCTCTCCATGCAGTAGAAATGCTGTATTCAGAGCAACGTCGCCCGGTGAAAACCCTGACGGAATGACTGGCCTGTGACAAATGCCTGCCCTACAGGGTGGAGCGTGAGAGCTCCACTTGGGCAGAGAGGCCGGGGGTGTTATCTGGATCCCACTGGAAGCCCAGCGCCTGTGACAGGCCCTGGCACAGAAAGGCGCCCAACACAGGCTGACTGATGAGGGAACAAACCCCACACTGTTCTGATTTTATGTCTGAGTGGGACAGAGCAGACTGCTCCTGTGCCCAAGGCACTTCTCTTTTACGCTCTTATTCGACCCTTACACAACTCTGTGGCATAAGGATGATTTTCCCATTTTAGAGGATGAAGAGGTTCAGATTACGTAGTAGGCTCAATAACAGCCACCAAAGATATCAGGTCTTAATCCCTGAAACCTGCAAAATGTTACTTTCTATGAAAAAAGGGATTTACCACATGGGATGAAGTTAAGGGTCAGGAATGGGGAGATCATCTTGGATTATCCAAGTGGGCCCCCAATACAATCACCAGTGCCCTCGTAAGAGGAAAGCAGAGGGAGATTTGACACAGACAGAAGATGAGAAGGTGATGTGACAGTGAAGGCAGAGACTAGAGTGATGCGGCTATAAGCCAAGGGCACCAGCAACCACCAGAAGCTGGAAGAGGCAAGGAACCGTTCCCTAGAGCCTCTGGAGGGAGTATAGCCCTGCTTGATTTTGGCCCAGTGATACTGATTTTGGACCATAAGAGAAGAAATTTCTGTTTCATTGAGGCACAAAATTTGTGGTAATTTGTCACAGCAGCCATAGGAGACTAATACAGTCTACGATGGGGCCTCTCCACAGCTAAGAAATGGAGACAACTTCAACTTCTTGAAGGCTAGTACCCTTCCAACTCTACGACTTTAATTTTTTAAAGGACTGAATCTTTGCAATGTAGAGACTTCCTGCAATTTGTGAGTATGAAAGTTCCATACATGCAAGAACATCAAGCCAATGAGTCAACGCTGGGAATGATCTCTGTGTGAGGGGCCGAGAGTGAGAAACAGACAGTTACAAAGTCTTTCCACTTCGTCCTTGGCCTTCCACATTTGTGTGTTCCTTATCACTTGTGCCCAGACTGGGGCCAAATTTGATACACCACTGAAAATATGGAGATGCTCAGCTTGGCCCAGAGTCAGCTTACTCTATCGAGCTAAAATGTCTGCTGATAAAATTTGTAAGTGGCTATTTCTACTAAGATTCTCCTGAGGGGAACAGAGGGTTAAAATGATCCTAGAGGGTGAAAATGTTACAAAATCTGTTTGAGAAAAATGGGCGTTCCTCTATGAGTTATGAATCAAGGCAGAAACATGGGACTCACAACACATTGATCTGACCGACCCCTACACAAAGCCCTACGCACTGAGATGCTCCACCTTAACACATCTAGAATGAACAGAAAGCATCAGAGCAGGTGCCTGTTAGGGTTAAAAGTTAGGGAGTTAGGTGTCTGTTCTCTGAAACAGAAAAGGGGGAGGTGGAAAGGGAGAGAGAGGAAGAGAGGGAGAGGAGGAAGAACGCGTACAAGAATAAATTTAAATCTACAGATTCATGAAAAGCAACAACCGGACAAAAAAGAATTTACTTGCCTTCCCAGAACACAAGAATGAAGGAATTACCTTCAAACTTTGAGACATACCAACGTAAAACAATCTTTCTAAAAATGGTTTATACATGATTTAGTTTAAGAACTGTAAAGACTTAAAATATAAACTGGATTTAAAGCACATCGTAGAACATCATGATGGTAAATCCATAACAGTTTACATCCCTGGTCTCAGCGTTGGCGTAGGGAGGAAAAAGTGCCTCCCACCAGGCAGGCCTCGGTATCCCCACCAGGGCTAGAAATCTGGATAGTCCTTATATGTATCCATCCATATGGGCCCCACCCAAAATTATCCCTCTGTTTGGGGTCACATTTAGTGGGGTTACAAATGCCTCATGGTAACCTCCTCTTAGCTATTTTTGATCAAATCAATATCACACTTAAGTTCACAGGGCTCAATTGTTCCAAGGAGGGATTTTTGCCCATTTATAAAAACTAACCCAAATCCTGGCAGAAGAGGCCCCTCCAAGAATAGAAAAGTTTGACTCAGATTTATAATATAGTTAAATCACTCAGAAAACACCTTAACCAAATTTTTTAAATAATTCAAGTTTTCACTTTTATAAACTTAAAATAATTTCTCACTCTACTGTTTAAAATTAATTCATGTTTTTATCAATCATTTTTTAAAAGTTATTTAACCATTGCTTAATTGTTTTTAAGCCCTGAGTTAATTGTTTTTCTCCATTGAGGCAGAGAAAATTTTTATGTAAACTAGTCCATTTTCCAATGGTCCAGTTTCATCATGTGGGATGTAATAAATATTTAACTGTTATACTCACTGCAGCCTACTTAAATATCAAAATGGTATTTAAAATAATGGTGCTTAGAGCCAAAAGAGAAACCAGCACACACAAACCCTTTGCCCAGGAGCAGTAGCTATGACTATGGACAACATCAGTTAAATACACAATACATATTAAATAAATAAATATTTAATAAACATTAAAAATAGCAAAGTCAACGCCTATATAATCTGTTTCCTTGTTCCTTTTCAAAGGACTCCTCGGTTAATACGCTTACACAAAGATCAGACATTCAGAGTCTAAGAAAATTAAATGCCATAAAAATGAATTGTGAGTTTTCTTACCTCTCGTTCTAGACAAAACCATATCCTTTATTATTTGCATAATAACACGTCCAAGCATCATAACAGAAATCAGGTGATACACTCTCCATGGAGTCAACGCAAGGAACCTATAATCCCAAAAACAGACAAATCGTCATTTCAATTTGCAGATATTTATCTTTTTTGTAAAATTAGGTTTAGCTTCCACCATAGAAACAAAAATACACTCAATAATGCTTTCACTTTTCAAAATCACCCCAATGTGACCACATGAACGTTATTTAATAGGCATTGCAGTCAGCAAAATAGAAGCTCTTGAGCCATGTGTACTTTTGTGCTAGGCTTTCTGCTCTAACCACTCATTTGGGCAGAGGATTTGCTATCTTGGGTATGGCCCAAATATCGCCCTGCTAACAGATGGAGACTGGAACTGATCTGAAACAGAATCATGATGGGCTACAAAGGCAGAGTGGCAGAGTGTTCTAACGCACACAGAGTAGCTAGTAGATGCCCTTCACTTGCCGCCCTGTTTTACACTTTTCTTTTATGCCATATTCATTTCTTTAACTACTATCCGCACCCCACCAATCTCTTAAAAATAGCAGTTATTAAGGATCCAATTTGCTAGCCCTTTCTCTTTAAGATCACTACTCTTTGTCTATCTGCCATCTCCTCTCCAGAGGGAAATAAAGAATTCATTATCATGAACAGCACACAAACTCTGCAGTACGTTTTTTTGATTGGGCTTATAAAGAAATGGAATGGCGAAGTCACAAGGAGCTTTGAGCCTTCAGACAGAGGTCAAAGCCTGTTTTACACAAGTTAATTGGTCAAGCTGCCAATTAATATTAGCTTTGATGTAATCATCACTCATAGACAAATTAACAGATATGTCATTTAATACCAGTTGCAAGGCACTGTAGGCTACACAGAGAAGTAAAGAACACATGAAGACTGCCTTCCAGGAGCATACTTCCTCATCAGAGAAATGAACACAGGATGAGCTAACAAAGTCCAAGGCAACCAGTCTGTGCTGTAACAGAACATGAGCAAGGAGCCAAGAGAAGTAAAAAAGAAGGAAAGATTACCTCTGAATCAGGGAAGATCTTATAGATGTGGCACTTGAACTTAGTCTGGGAGGATGGATGCAATTCTGAGGAAAATGGAGGCTGTTCCAAGTGGAGGATACAACATGCACACAAGATCAGAGTCAGAAAAGGGTGAGGTGTGCCTGGGGCATGCCAAGGGGTCTGAGGTGGTCCCTGCAGAAGGAGATGGATAAAGGAGAGAGTTGGGAGACTGATAGAGAGAGAAGACATTGAGGAGACAGGCTAGAGGAAGACTGTGGCAGGCCCTGAATGATACGCTAGAGCAACAGAGAGAAAGCCAAAGGTATAGAGCAGGAAAATGGAATGATGGCTGATTCAGGAAAATGCCTAGGGGCAGCAGAGGGGACGAGGTGGGGTAGGGAGGAAGCATGGAGCCCAGGACACCTACCAGAAGATCACACAATGTGCTTGGTGAGCAGAGGTCAACATGAGATGCTGGTGAAGTTGTGGGTAAAGCCCTCTACCACCAGAACGTGGGCAACCCAAGCTCTGATTCTAATGTTACCTGCATGTGTGACCTGGGCCAGTAAATGAGCAGGTAGAATGGGTCAGACCTTCTTAAATATTGGTCTGCAATTGCCACCATGTCGGCTGCCTGGAAAGCTTGTTAAAATACAGATTCCCAGACCCCAAGTGCCTCCCCGAGGTCCTCTGAAACAGGTGGTCTAATTACTAGTATTTACATTCAACAAATATTCAATAAATATTTATTTACGGAGTGCCTATATTGGTCCAGGTACTGTGCTACCAAAAGGGTGAACAGGAAGGAGCAGACAGGAAAGATAACCCATAATGCCAACATCCATGTTTTCAGTAACAATAATTTGCTCTTCTACTATGGGACCACTACCTGCTCTATTTTTTTGCGCTCCTATGTTTGTTTTAACCGAGGTTATTTTTGGTGTTTGTTCTCTTTTTGGCCTAGCTCCTCACTATCAGTTTATGATTAATTCTTGCTTTTGTCTGTGTGCCAGGCTCTCTCTGTTTTCCCCACCTCACCCTGAAGTGGCAGTTTTCAAAATTTTTGATGGTGACCCCCAGTAAGAAATTCATTTACATCTAAATACATATAAAAGACACCAAAGTTTCAAAAAATAATATTCATCCTCACAGTTTTTAATACCTTCTGATACTTTCCACTCAATTCTATTACATGTTTAAATGCTGACTGTGGGTCACTAAAGTGACTCAGGGCCTACAAACGAGTTGTAACTTAACACTGCATCAGAGGGAATTTGCCAATGTCAGATTAGTATATTTCATTAGAACGGCCTTCTTTGCAGAGTCAGGCACCGCCCTAGGAGAGAGAGAAAGTTCTCTCAAGTTTAAAGGTCTTTAGACCAAGTTTAGAGCTAGCCAGGAAGCCATATAAGTATCTTTAAAAAAAAAACCCAAAGAAATGCAAAATCAACTGAAGCAGTGAAGGTCATTAGTTATTGTCTTAGTGGAAAGTACAAACTTCCAGGAATAGAAAAATTAGGCAATGAGAGGACTTCGATCCATAGCTCTGGCTGCCAGAAGACCTCATTTGGAGGGTGTTGCCATAGCAACTCCAAAGAGCACTGGGGATGCTGTGTATCCTGGGCAAGGGTCCAGCTGGCATCTTGGCCAAGGGTCTCGTTGGTGCTTAAGAATCCTCAGCCAGATGAGAAGTCAACCCCAACAACCACTTGAGAAAGTGATGTCAAAACTGTATGGGCTTACATAACTGTCTCCTTGGTAGTGTCTTTGAATTCCAAGAATTAAATATGGAAATGTTTGACAAACGAATCTCTAATATTAATAATTTGTATTTAGAAAAACCTGCACGTATTTGGTATTTTATTTATACTGTTTAAGATGATTTTTCTCATGGTTCCAATTTAAATATGTAGTTGTATAATTTAGACTTGTGATTTGATATTAAAATCTTACAAATACTTTTGAGTTTAATTTATTCATCTTACAGGAATTTCCTAATAATTTGGGAGGACTTGTGCTGTTACACAAAATAATTTTTAAAAAACTTCTACTTTGGTAAATTTAAAACATAGACCAAAGCATAACAAAGCAAGCCTCAACAATTCTCCATTCATGGCCAATCTTGTTTTTTCTATATTCCCACCCACTAAGTTCCCCCGGCTCCAAGATGATTTGAAGCAAATCCCAAATATCATATAAATTAATTTGCAGATATTGCCATTTATCTTCAAAAAGAGGACTTTTTAAACCTAACAATACCTCTATCACGCCTTAAAAAATTGTTTTAATTCTTTAATGTCATCAGATATCCTGTCAGGATTCACATTTCCCCAGTCATTTTTTACATGCACACATACACACACACACACACACACACTGAAAGACTGTTTGAAACAGGATCTGAAAAAATCATACATTTGAAATTGATAGATGTGTACTTTAAGTTTCCCATAATTTATAGGTCTCCCACCATCGCTCTCTTTCTTTTTTTTTTTTTTTGAAATTTTTTGTGGAAGAAATAGACATTTGTCCAGTAAAGTTTTCCAGAATCTGACAATCGTTCATTGTACCCTTGTGGTTTAGTTTAACATTTTCCTCTATTCCTTGTGCAGACTATAAAAACTGGTACTTGGATCTAGAGGCTTGACCAGATTTAGGTTCAATTTTTTTTTCCTGTAAAACTACATGATAGGTGGTGTGTGTGTTTCCATCAGGAGGCACTTACTGTCTGGTGTCTATATTTTTGTGATATTAGCAGCCATTGACAATGACTGCCTGGCTGTTAATTCCTCAGGGGCTGCACAGGGCCGGGGCGGGGAGCCCTTCATTCTTGCTTTGGGTATTAGCTGGATCCCATCTATAAAGAGAAACTTCCCCTCATCAATGTTTGATTAACCTGAGAGACGGATCTCACAGGAAAGGCAGGATCAATACTTGATTCTTTCTTTTTATTTACCAGCTTTTAAGATGAGGCAGTGCTTAGAATCCTCTAACGGTTACAACATTGGTTTTCTTCACTCCTTGTGTGTGTGTGTGTGTGTGTGTGTGTTACTATGAACATACTGGATGTGCTTCAGTCCACTGCAGTATTATCCCCGTGGCTCCTCAAGCGTCCCATCTCGGCTGGTGGCATCTTATTCAGGTTGGTTCTCAAGTCCCTTTGGTACGACCTTAGTAATTATTGATAATGAAGTACTTTAAAGGGACAGAGAAAATATAAAATTTACAAATGCATTTTAAAAGGTTGAAAGGAGTATAACTAAACTTTTTAATGAAACCAATCATTCACTCTTAAAAATGGTTGAAAAAATTTGCTAGACTTACAAACAAAATAGTAAGTTACGTTAGCTAAAACTGAAAGCTCAAAAAAAAAAATGAGGGTTTTGAATTTGAAACCTTACTAAATCGAAATTTATTTTTTAAAAAGTAGTTGGCAGAGAAGTCAAGATGGCGGCGTAAGCAGACTCTGAACTCACCTCCTCCCGCGGACACAGCCAATTTACAACTACTCGTGGAAAAATTACCCCTGAGACAGAACTGAAAACTGGATGAGAGGAACTCCTGCAACAACGGACAATCCTAACTGAGGTGTAAGAGGCAGAAATTCCCTTCTGGAGAGGAGAAACGCCGCCTTCACAAGCCGCCAGCTTCACGGCCGCGGGGAGCAGCGCACAGGTCCGCAGCCTCCCTGGAGGCGCGGGGCCCTGAGCCGGGGAGCGCCCCCGCTGCGGGCATTTTGTGGACCCAGCACAATCAAGACCAGCGGCAGAATATCTAACTGCTACTAAAACATTGGGGAGCACCCCCAGAAAACCCGGTTCACAAAGACATTAAAACCGGCTCTTAAAGGGCCCGCGCGCAAACTCACCCATCTCAGAAAGCAACCTAAAATCACCAGAAAGAAAGGTGCACAGTGCTGTGGTGAAAAGAGACTCACCTGATAGGCCCTGAGTGCATCTCGGTGAGAGGTGAGACCTCTCTAGGGACTGGGACATTGGCGGCGGCCATTTCTGTGGCCTGGTGTGGGCGTGCTGATACAGACGCCATTGGAGTTCTCCCTGGGGCCTGCTAGCCCAGGTCTGCCCCACCCACTAGAGCACCGACTTAATCCAGCTCAGCCAGGGCAGGCAGCCCACCCTAGAGACTGGCCCCACCCAACAACAAGCCCTCAGGCAACTTGTGGGCCTGCATAGATTGGTGACTGGATTCTCTGCAGCCTGGCAACTGAGCCCACTTCAGAGGGGCAGGGTGTGCACAAGGAGCGGGTGGAGAGTGTGGGGCTCCTGCCATGGAGAGACTGGGTCGACTTCAGGAGGTCGAGGCGCACACACGGGGCAGGACTGTGTTGACTGTATGTGGACCTGTGGGTGGCAGGGCTTGTCAGCTGCAGAAGACTTGTGCTTCTCAAAGACCCACATAGGGGGTTTGCCCCACCTTCCAAAGCCTGAAACAATTCGGTGCTCCCGTGCCTGAGGCCAGCCCCACCCAGCTGCAATCCTCAGAGAGCCGACAAGAGACCTAAAGGCTGGAGGCTTATAGCAATTGTAAGCCTCTGAGCCTAACAACCTGCCACACTGGGGGCCTACTCACTTAAAAGAAATACTGCAATACAAATGTGGTATTAGAACTTGCAGCCAACTGTGTTGGGGCTCCCCACACCTGATAAAGAGACTGAAGGGCCTAC
The DNA here is from genome assembly GCF_020826845.1 of Diceros bicornis minor. Lineage (NCBI taxonomy): Eukaryota > Metazoa > Chordata > Mammalia > Perissodactyla > Rhinocerotidae > Diceros > Diceros bicornis. Next base: position 48,321,257 of record NC_080759.1, on the reverse strand, counting down.
AACAACTACAAGCAGCTGAGCATTACAACAGCTGGCCAGGAGCATAACTGGGCCTCCCTGGGCGCCTACAGGGAGAGCAAACAGGCCACAACAGAAGGACACACGTAGCCCACATAGGGGTCACCCCTGGAACATTGAGAACTGAGGAAAGCAAACTGCAGGCCTCCTACAGCATCACTTATATAAGGTCACCTATCCAAGAGCAGGAGACATAGCTGACCTACCTAATACATAGACACAAGCACAGGGAAAGAGGCAAAATGAGGAGGCAAAGGAATACATTCCAAGTAAGGGAACAGGACAAAACCCCAGAAAAGGAACTAAGTGAAACAGAAATGAGCAACCTACCCAACAGAGAGTTCAAACTAAGAGTGTTAAGGATGCTCACTGATCTGGGGAGAAGAATAGATGAACTCAGTGAGAATGTCAACAAAGAAATGGAAGGTATAAAAAAGAACCAATCAGAAATGAAGAATACAATACCGGAAATGGAAAATTCACTAGAGGAACTCAAAAGCAGAGTAGAGGATACAGAAGAACGGATCTGTGAGCTGGACGAAAGATTAGAAGAAATTACCCAAGGTGAACAGGTAAAAGAGAAAAGAATTAAAAAGAGTGAGGACGGTCTAAAGGACCTCTGGGACAACATCAAGCGCACTAACATCCGTGTTATAGGTGTCCCGGAAGGAGAAGAGCGAGACAAAGCGGCAGAGAGTCTATTTCAAGAAATAATAGATGAAAACTTCCCTAACCTAAGGAAGGAAACAGACATCCAGGTAGGTACAAGCACAGAGAGCCCCAAACAAGATAAACCCAAAGAGGCCCACACCAAGACACATCATAATCAAAACGTCCAGAATTAAAGATAAAGAAAGAATCCTAAAAGCCGCAAGAGAAAGACAAGTTACAAACAAAGGAAACCCCATAAGGCTATCAGCTGACTTCTCAGCAGAAACCTTACAGACTAAAAGAGAGGGGCACGATATATTTAAAGTGCTAAAAGGAAAAAACTTACAGCCAAGAATACTCTACCCAGCAAGGTTATCATTCAAAATGGAAGGAGAGATCAAAAATTTCCCAGACAAGCAAAAATTGAAGTAGTTTGTCACCAAGAAACAAGTGTTACAAGAAATGTTAAAGGGACTGATTTAAGGGGAAAAGATAAGACCACAAATAGGAAAAATTATCTATTTCCATGATAAAAGGGTAATGGATACAAATGCACAAAAAAGAGGTTAGATATGATACCAAAAATATAAAATGAGAGAGGAGGGGAGTGAAAGAGTAGAGCTTTCAGACAGAGGTCAAACTAAAGAGACCATCAATTCTGTACAGAAGGAGAAAGGAACAAAGAAGGACTACTAAAACACTGAGGAAAAAAAAAAAAGTTAAAAAATGGCAGTAAGTACCTACTTATCAATAGCTACTTTAAACGTCAATGGACTAAATGCTCCAATTAAAAGGCATAGAGTGGCTGAATGGATAAAACAACAAGACCCATATACATGCTGCATACAAGAGACACACTTCAGACCTAAAGACACTCACAAACTGAAAGTGAAGGGATAGAAAAAGATACTCCACGCAAATGGCAATGAAAAGAAAGCTGGGGTAGCAGTACTCATATCAGACAAAATAGACTTTAAAACAAAAACTGTAAAAAGAGACAAAGAAGGGCATTACATAATGATCAAGGGAACAATCCAACAAGAGGATATAACACTTGTAAATATCTACGCACCCAATGTAGGTGCACCTAAATATATAAAGCAATTATTAACAGACATGAAAAGAGAAATAGACAGCAATACAATAATAGTAGGGGACTTTAACACTCCACTTACAACAACGGATAGATCATCCAAACAGAAGATCAATAAGGAAACATTGGCCTTAAATGACACACTAGAACAGATGGACCTAGTAGATATATACAGAGCATTCCATCCAAAAACCGAAGAATACATGTTCTTTTCAAATGCACATGGAACATTCTCCAGAACTGATCACACGTTAGGCCACAAAATAAGTCTCCATAAATTTAAGAAGACTAAAATAATATCAAGCATCTTTTCTGACCACAATGGTATGAAACTAGAAATCAACTATAGGAAGAAAATCAGAAAAGTCACAAATACGTGGAGATTAAACAAAATGCTACTGAACAACAACTGGGTCAACGAAGAAATCAAAGAAGAAATCAAAAAATACCTGGAGACAAATGAAAATGAAAATATGACATGCCAGAATTTATGGGCTACAGCAAAAGCGATTCTAAGAGGGAAGTTTATAGCAATACAGGCCTATCTCAACAAAGAAGAAAAACCTCGAATAAACAATCTAATAATGCACCTGAAGGAACTGGAAAAAGAAGAACAAACAAAGCCCAAAATCAGTAGAAGAAGGGAAATAATAAAAATCAGAGCACAAATAAATGAAATAGAGACTAAAAAAACAATACAAAAAATTAATAAAACCAAGAGCTGGTTCTTTGAAAAGATCAACAAAATTGACAAACCTTTAGCTAGACTCACCAAGAAAAAAAAAGAGAAGGCACAAATAAGTAAAATCAGAAATGAAAGAGGAGAAATTACAACAGACACCTCAGAAATACAAAAGATTATAAGAGAATACTATGAAAAGCTATATGCAAACCAATTCGACAATCTGGAAGAAATGGATAAATTCTTAGAATCATACAACCTTCCAAAACTGGATCAAGAAGAAGTAGAGAATTTGAATAGACCAATCACCAGTAAGGAGATCGAAACAGTAATCAAAAACCTCCCCAAAAATAAAAGTACAGGACCAGAGGGCTTCCCTGGTGAATTCTACCAAACATTCAAAGAAGACTTAATACCTATCCTTCTCAAACTCTTCCAAAAAATTGAGGGGGGGGGAAGCTCCTTAACTCATTCTACGAAGCCGACATTACCCTGATACCAAAACCAGACAAGGACAACACAAAAAAAGAAAATTACAGGCCAATATCACTGATGAAGATTGATGCAAAAATCCTCAACAAAATACTAGCAAATCGCATACAACAATACGTTAAAAAGATTATACACCATGATCAAGCGGGATTTATTCCAGGTATGCAGGGATGGTTCAACATTCCCAAATCAATCAACGTAATACACCACATTAATAAAATGAAGAATAAAAATCACATGATCATCTCAATAGATGCAGAGAAAGCACTTGACAAGATACAGCATCCATTTATGATAAAAACTCTGAATAAAACGGGTATAGAAGGAAAGTACCTCAACATAATAAAGGCCATATATGACAAACCCACAGCTAATATCATCCTCAATGGTGAAAAACTGAAACCTATCCCTCTAAGAACAGGAACCAGACAAGGATGCCCACTGTCACCACTCCTATTTAACATAGTACTGGAAGTCCTAGCCAGAGCAATCAGGCAAGAGAAAGAAATAAAAGGGATCCAAATTGGAAAGGAAGAAGTGAAACTGTCACTATTTGCAGATAACATGATTTTATATATAGAAAACCCTGAAGAATCCACCAGAAAACTTTCAGAAGTAATAAACGAATATGGTAAAGTTGCAGGATACAAAATCAACATACAAAAATCAGTTGCTTTTCTATACACTAACAATGAAGTAGCAGAAAGAGAAATTAAGAATACAATCCCATTTACAATTGCAACAAAAAGAATAAAATATCTAGAAATGAACTTAACCAAAGAGGTGAAAGATCTGTATACCGAAAACTATAAAACATTGCTGAAAGAAACTGAAGAAGACAAAAAGAAATAGAAAGATATTCCGTGCTCTTGGATTGGAAGAATTAACATAGTTAAGATGTCCATACTTCCTAAAGCCATCTATAGATTCAATGCAATCCCTATCAAAGTTCCAACAATATTTTTCACAGAAGTAGAACAAAGAATCCTAAAATTTATATGGAACAACAAAAGACCCCAAATAGCTAAAGCAATTCTCAGAAAAAAGAACAAAGCTGGAGATATCACACTCCCTGACTTCAAAATATACTACAAAGCCACAGTAACCAAAACAGCATGGTACTGGCACAAAAACAGACACACAGATCAATGGAATAGAATCAAAAGCCCAGAAATAAACCCACACATCTATGCACAGCTAATCTTTGACAAAGGAGCCAAGAACATACAATGGAGAAAAGAAAGTCTCTTCAACAAATGGTGTTGGGAAAACTGGATAGCCACATGCAAAAAAATGAAAGTAGACCCTTACCTTACACCATACACAAAAATTAACTCAAAATGGATTAAAGACTTGAATGTAAGACCTGAAACTATGAAACTTCTAGAAGAAAACATAGGCAGTACACTCTTCGACATCGGTCTTAGCAACATATTTTCAAGCACCATGTCTGACCGGGTAAGAGAAACAATAGAAAAAATAAACAAATGGGACTACATCAAAGTAAAAAGCTTCTGCCCAGCAAAGGAAATCATCAACAAAACAAAACGACAACCTAACAACTGGGAGAAGATATTTACAAACCATACATCTGATAAGGGGTTAATCTCCAAAATATATAAAGAACTCATGCATCTCAACAACAAAAAAACTACCAACCCAATTAAAAAATGGGCAAAAGACCTGAACAGACATTTCTCCAAAGAAGATATACAGATGGCCAACAGACACATGAAAAGATGTTCAAAATCATTAACTATCAGGGAAATGCAAATCAATACTACAATGAGATATCACCTCATGCCCGTCAGAATGGCTATAATTAACAAGACAGGAAACAACATGTGTTGGAGAGGATGTGGAGAGAAGGCAACTCTCATACACTGCTGGTGGGAGTGCAAACTGGTGCAGCCACTATGGAAAACAGTATGGAGATTCCTCAAAAAATCAAGGATAGAACTACCATATGATCCAGCTATTCCACTGCTGGGTATTTATCCAAAGAACTTGAAAACACCGCTGCATAAAGATACATGCACCCCTGTGTTCATTGCAGCCTTATTCACAATAGCCAAGACTTGGAAGCAACCTAAGTGCCCATCAAGGGACGAATGGATAGAGAAGATGTGGTATATATACACAATGGAATACTACTCAGCCATAAGAAACGATGAAATCCAGCCATTTGTGACAACATGGATAGACACTGAGGGTATTATGCAAAGTGAAATAAGTCAGAGGGAGAAGGTCAAATACCGTATGATTTCCTTCATTAAGTAGTAGATAATAATAACAATAAACAAACACATAGAGACAGAGATTGGATTGGTGGTTACCAGAGGGGAAGGGGGGAGGGAGGAGGGCGAAAGGGATAATTCAGCACATGTGTGTGGTGATGGGTTGTAATTAGTATTTGGGTGGTGAACATGATGTAATCTATGCAGAAATAGAAGTATAATGATGTACACCTGAAATTTATACAATGTTATAAACCAATGTTACTGCAATAAACAAAAAATTAAAAATAAAATAAAATAAAAATAAATAAAAAGTAGTTGGACGAAGTCGTTTCCAACCAATCTTTTCTTTACGTGAAAACTGTCTTTTAGGACATCAAAAAAATCCCCGTCTACTGGCCTTAGGCGATTCTGATGCTGGTGCTCTGTAGCACCACTCAGAGAAATGCTCCAGTTTCAACCGATCCTTGAATTCCCTCAGTTAGAATCACCCACCTCTGCTGAAATACATCTCACATCAGGAAGCTCAACATTTCTTGCGGCACCCAATTTCCTGCAGTATCCTATTACTGGGGGAAGGAGAAATTCTGTTTTCATTCCATAACGAGTGGCTGTCAGACACTAGGCTAGCTGCAGGGAATCCACTGATGACTAAACCCCAGCCTGCCCTAGTGAATCCGGGGAAGCAGACAAGTAAACAACTATGTCTAACCTAACGACTATTCACAATGCTGTGGGAGCAGAAAAGAGAGCCGATAATTGCCTAAGAAGCCAGAGAAAGTTCTCGAGAGAAGGTGGCGTTTAAACTTTGACTTCCCAGAAAGGTCAGACTTTGCCAGGTGGAAACAGACAAATGCATTCCAGGTTGGGGAACAGAGTAAGCAAAGGGAACAGTAAGAATGCAATGAGACTAGAACCTGAGAGGGAGAAGGACTGCCCTTCACATGTGCCTCCCTCCATCCAGTGGCACGAGTGCTGCTCTGGAACCAAACTGTGGATGAATAAAATAGCTGATGTTTAGTGAGTACAAGCACTGTTTTAAGAACTTTGTATGTATTCACTCATTTAATCCTTATAACAATCCCATGAGGAAGGTACTACCCTTTACCCCTATCTTACAGATGACCAAACAGAGGTTAGGAAACTTGCCCGAGGCCCCAAGACTAGGGAGAGGTGGGACCAAGACGTGAATCCAGACAGCTTAGCTCTCAGCCGGCTCTCTTAGCACTCTGTCAAATATCTCCCAGACACGAGTTTCTGCCTCTCCGTCTACCTGTTATCACAAGAAAATAGGTGGAAGGACTGACACCAATTTGCGAGAGTGTCCTACTCAGGGTGTGCTAAACTGACATGAGGGTTCTAGAAGCACTCCTCAGAGACGCCAGCGGTCACCACTAGAGCTGCAGACACTGGGATCATGTTCCTGCCTCCCTGAAGTGTTGTCTTCCTCAGGACAAACCTCCCTGCTTCCTTCACCTCTTCCCGAGGCGTCCCACCCCTCCTTGGCCAGGCTCCAGGTGGTGGCTCTTCATACCAAATGATCCCACTGGGCATCTGGTCCCAACACACTGAGGGAACTAGGAGGCACCTTAAGTCCCTTTGTTCTGGACTCCATAGCTCTACTTACACAGCCTTTTAAAAAACATTAAGAGACTATTTTTTAGAGCAGTTTTAGGTTTACAGAAAAATTCAGCAGGCAGTACAGAGAGCTCCCATATATCTCCTTTTCTCTGCATAGTTTCCCCTAGTATTAACATCTTGCATCAGTGTGACACAATCGTTATAACTGATGAACCAATATTAGTATGTTATTAACTAACGTCCATGGTTCACATTAGGGTTCACTCTTGGTGTGAACCTACATTCTATAGGTTTTGACAAACTCATAATGTCACGTACCCACCATTATAGTGTCATACAGAGTATTTTTACCACCCTAAAAATCCCCGTGCTCCACCTATTCCTCCCTCTCTCCTCCCCCAACCCCTGGCAACCACTGATCTTTTTCCTGTCTCCAAAGTTTTGCCTTTTCCAGAATGTCATATAGTTGGAATCATACAGTATGTAGTCTTTTTGGACTGGCTTCTTGCACTTAGCAGTATGTCGTTAAGGTTCCTCCGTGTCTTTGCATGGCTTGAAAGCTCATTTCTTTTGATTACTCAATAATATTCCATTATATGATGTATCATAGTTTATTTATCCACTCACCTACCGAAGGACATCTCGGTTGCTTCGGATTTTCGGCAATTAAAAATAAAACTGCTGGGGCCGGCCCGGTGGCGCAAGCGGTTAAGTGCGCGCGCTCCGCTGCGGCGGCCCGGGGTTCGCTGGTTCGGATCCCGGGCGCGCACCGACGCACTGCTTGGTAAGCCATGCTGTGGCAGCGTCCCATATAAAGTGGAGGAAGATGGGCACAGGTGTTAGCCCAGGGCTGTCTTCCTCAGCAAAAAAAGAGGAGGATTGGCGGATGTTAGCTCAGGGCTGATCTCCTCACAAAAAAAATAAATAAATAAATAAATAAATAAAACTGCTATAAAAATTCGTGTGCAGGATTTTGTGTGAACGTAAGTTTTCAACTCATTTGGGCATAGCCTTTTTTTGTTTGTTTTTAACAGCTCTATCAGCATGCTGGCTTACGCTGCATTTACAGGCAGCTAAAACCCCCAAGGATTCTAATTCCCAGATATAACTTTTGAATCTAAGTATGTTCTTGTTTGACACAGCCCATCATTCAAACCTACAGGGCTCTATGGTGGCATCAATCACATCTGTTCTCTTGTCCAGCTTTATGACACCCACACATTTGATATCTGCGTGTCATGAGTCCTCATCCACACTGATCAAAGATGTCAATCAGTACCGGAGTCCTGTCACTCCCTATCAGCAACCATTCCCAGAGTGACCTAGATTCATGAATCAGCACTTTATGAATATGGCAGACCAGCCAGTTTGCCACTGCATTCTTGTCCATATTACTCCATCTTACAAAGACATAATAACAGATTTTCTTAAACCTCTGGCTGAAACCCACTGCATTCCTAAAGTCTAAGCGTCTGTAAGTGTTGATTTGCTCAGCTGATGCTGATGCTAAAGTCTCATACCTCCATACCATTTGAGGTATGGAACAGTTCTCAGTAGAAGAACTAAACACCATTAGAACCTGCCAAGGAGCATCATGGGGCACAGCCAGATCCGAGCTCCAGGGTGACCTTGCTGATCTACTCATTCACAGAATTCACATGTGGTCACCAGCTCACCCATGGAGGAACTCTGAGGCAAAGATGGCCACACACAGGTGGTGAGAGAATTCTTGAATGCTGCAGAACAATTATTAAGAGATGAGTTGTGGTCAAAATGCAGGATGTCCAAGGAATCAAGAGAAGCAGAGTGATCAAGTACATACTTTGAAGAGGGGGTCTGTGGATATACATCATTCTCACTCAGGGGGCTACATAATTTTTGAGATCCAGTGCAAGGTGAAAATGCAGAGACCTCACTGGGGGTGGAGAAGTCAATATCCCCTTCCCACCAGTCTGTAGCCCCAACCCACAACAAAGGGGAGATCCCCAAGATATTGCAACCTCCACTCCAGGGATGTTTGGGACCTGGACCCAAGGTGGGTATGAGGCCCTGAGCAGTTGCTGCTGAATGCACTGCAGCATTGCCAGCCAGGGAGAGGACCACGACCACCTTATCTTGCGGCTGCGGGGCATGTGCCTGAGGAAGACTATTCTCACACCTGTGCCTAGGACCCCTCACAAGGGGCAGATGGCCACAGTGGAAAATAAGGCTCCCCCCATTGATGCAACCTGGCCACTGCCCTAGGAAGAGGTCCCTCGGCAGTCACACGGGAGGATGGGGAGGAGGAGGATGGCACCAAGCGGCAGAGAGGCGGTGGCAAGAACCCTTGAACGTGAGCTGAGGCTCCACGCCCCAGCGCATTCTCCATTGTCCCATTGGATTTTACTTACAAAACACAGATTCAAAGATGAAAGTACTAAGAATAGCAAGAGGGCAACTGCAGAGCATTCATCCCCAAATGCGGGGGCCTTCTGAACACTGGGCTCTGTGTGACACAATATCGCCCATTTAGTTGGCCCTGCCCTCATCACATCTTGGAGGGAAGGTCCCATTGCGGTGACCAATAAAGGCTTTTTTTCTCCTTAAAATAGTTTTTAGTTCAATAAAAAAGGCCACTGACCCTTGTCTTATATCCAGATTAGCCTAGGGACTTGTAACCACATCAATGAACAAGAACCGAGAACATTCAGAAGCACTACCAATCCCTAGGTCTCCAGCTATCAGAAACAGCTTCCTACAGATTGATAGACTCTTTACAACGCATTAAAGGAAAAAAAATACTACTGCTTCTGTTAAAATGAAAATATCATTTCTTTTTACTAAAACAGTTATATGTACTTCTTTTAGCTGACATTTAGAACATAACTTTTATCTGACAAAGGATAATCCAGATTTTGGGAACCAAGACAGACAAACATTATATATGATAACTATAATATACAGATATATATCATGATAGGTAAACATTATGTATGACAATTATATGCCATATAAATATATGAAATTATACATATGTATAATTTTATAAATTTATAAAATTATATGTCTATAAAAATACTCATTTGTCTTATAAAGACATACTGTATGATGTAACTGCTATTGCACAGGTAAAGTTCTGTAAATCATTACGTGCACTTTCCTTTAGCAAGTTGCGTCCAATTTCTCCATCTCAATGTGATGACTGCTTTAAAAAACACTGCACTCCCAGCTGACTCAGGTTCAGCTTGTGATTATGACAGCCCAGGGATGATTTCCAGCCATGCTCGGATAGCATCATTTCTGATTCATTCTTAAATTGGATAAATTTGTCTATTTGCTTTTTTCTTCCTGTTTTTTATTTCTGCTACATTTTCTTATCTTTCTTTCTCTGATTCAGTAACAGTATTTTAAATTTTAATCTGGTTTTCAAGTAACCAATGGCCACATCCCACTCGGTATTATTGGGATGGTTTATAGGACTAGTCTCTCCTCTGTTATCTGGGTCAGCTAAGAAATAAGACCAAATCCATCTGCTCAGAGACAAAGAGTGTAAGGAAAGCAGGCAGATTCAGAGAAAGCCTAAAAGACTGTTAAGGGTCAACCCTCCACTAATGGTAAAAAAAATAAAGGCAGGGGAATCCCCAAATTAGGTCCATTTCGAAATGCACCATGATTTTAAGTAGAAAATTTTTCCATCAAATCCTGGGCTTTAACTAATATGAAATTAGTCTGCATTCACAGCTCAGAGCCACGTCCGTGAGAGGGGGGGCACTCCCTCCACGAAGACACTCAACAAAGAAAAGACAGACTGGGAACTAAACCACGCTCGGGCAATCTACCATCTTAGCTTTCTGTGCACGATCATTCAAGCCCTGCTGAGGCCACAGCTTTTCCTTGTCCCTTAATTGATTTTCAAGCATTCCATGTGCATGTGGGGCCCTGCTCAGCGATGGAGGAAGTCACAGCAAAGTGGCCAGGCTGGCCAGAGCACCAGAACAGACACTGGGATGTGTGAACAATTTACAAGATGGAAAAGAAGGTGAAGGTACGAGCAACCTTCTGTGGAACTCCACTCAGCAGCTAACTACGAATCCCTAAAAAATTGGTTTCAACTAGCTGCATATCCATTTGACAAAAACGTAACTAAATCTTCCATTACCTCATGATGAGTTTTGCAAGGCCAAATTAAATGGCTCAACAGGATAAATTTCTTACAACGCAAAGAAAGTGATAGTTAATAAAAGCAAACAGGAAAAATTTCTTTGGTAATGGATGAAAAGGATAATATTTAGTTCACCCCATGTGTAAAAACCTAACCCACTTTGGGTAAAGCATAACTCACTTTGTACTATGAACTGAATGGTGTCAACAGCTAAAATAGACATTTTTTGTCAAAGAAAGAAAGTCTACGGACAAGAGCACTGGATCCTCCATAGTTCTGATGTGGCAACTAATCTGCAGTATTTGCTTTGTAACTCTTTCAAAATAGAGATACAAAAACAAGTTCTGTTTTCCTTTACTGAAATAAGTATAACCATAGACTTCGCCTAGATAGAGTCCTTTACGTATGTTGGCTTTATAATATTACGGTGGCTTTAATCATAAGAGAAGGGCCTCATAAGGCATAATGATTTATCCAGTATTACTCAATGTCCACACCATCACATTTTGCTGACAAGGAAAATAATTCTGTTATCTTCTCAAGAGTTAGACACACTGGCAGCCATCCACCGTAATATCACAAAATTCTGAATCTCAACTAAAGTTGGCTTTAATTTTTCCTGGCCTTTTAATACAGATCTTAAAAAACAGTAACTAAAGATACTATGGGAAATTAAATAATGCATCGTTAAGGGGGAAAAAAGCTGCCAAATAAACTATGACCCTCTGAAGAGTAAAATGCATCCCAATTTCAGATCTGTTTAAACACATAGGTATGTTGGGGAGAGGGGGATATATTTCCTAAAAATCAACAAAATATATAGTTTTAAATAATTTGGAAGAAGATACTTATCAGAAAGTGGAGCAAGATAAAGTAATCACTCAATTAACTACAAATGGTTGAGTAAATGAAACTCACAAGCCTTTTTTTCTAGAGAAGTACTTTTTTAGTTGTGATAACCAAAAGAGTGAATTAGAAGCACGAAAGGAGAGAAATATGAAGAAAAAATAAGGGGGTGAGCTTCTTTCTACAGGGAGATGAGAAATTCTGGAAGACACTCATAGTCAGGCAAATGTTGGATCGCAGGGATCAGAACAGGTCCCCTGCAGTTGAGGAGGGAAAGAGGCTGGCTCCAGCAGAAACCGGTTGTGATAATCCAGTGAATTCAGAGAATGTGCCCAGCTCAGCAAGGCACGGTGGAGAAACCCACAGGACAGTGGGGAGGAACAGTGGGGAGTCTGCGTTCTTGAGCCCAGAGAGTGGGAGAAGCCAAAGGCACAGCTGGAGTGGAACCAAGTCAATGTGAGGTCAAGGCAAAGCTAAATCTGGCTGGCTCTACTCCTGCTTTGCATTGGAACTATGAGAAAAGCCACAGGCAAATCGAGTCAGAAGCACCCGGGACAGTGCAATGGGTTCTTCAGCTCCACCTAGTGTATAACATCTGCCGTCCGTATTGCCTCGCACCTTCCACCCGAGGTGGTCACTGCAGCTGAGTAGAAGCTGAGTTCCAAGCAGGGTGGGTGAGTCAACCTCTGCAGCCTGTTTCAGCTCCTGGCTTTTAAATGCACATTCAGCTGTGGTCAACCACTCATCAGCTCATGTCCACATTCCATTCAAGAGCCCATTCCAATGGACTTGACCCTGTCCCGGGTCCCCCAAAGGAATTCAGTCACTCTGCAGTTCTGAGACTAATGGCATTGCCACAGCTGTAAATGATCCTCTTGTTCTTCGACTGCCTTCCCTCTGAAAACCCAAGGATGCAAAGACCTGAACTTCAGCCCTTGTGCCTCCACCCTGCCTTGGTCCTGTCCTGTCGGTCAGCATGGGTCTCCAGCCCATCACAACCCTGCTCTCTCTCCTCCTCGCTTCTTGGGAAGCTCTGCCAGGGCTCCACCCCCTAGCTCCAGCCCACCCCTTTACAGGTGAATGAATCTAGATCATATCCTAATAACCAGGACCATAGTCACATACAAATGGGTCTCTAGGAATGACCATTCCAAATCAAGATCCTAGGCTCAGCAAAAAGATTTCACACCCTCTCCCTCCCAGTCTGAGTCCATGATGTTCCCAAACTAGGACGGAGGCTTTTACACCCCTTGGGCCAAGTGTCTGGACTGAACTGCCCGCTCCAAGGTCTACTTCTACGTCAAGGTTAACAAGCCCTGCAGTTGGCCGTGCCAGCACCAAGGATCTGAGGATGCACCCTGTCTCCTCCTCAACTCCTGCTAGAAGGACAGACATTCCCTCAGGCTGCCACACTCAGTGAAAAAAACAGAGCAAGGCTGAAATATCTGAACAAACTATAAGAAACTGTGCAGATGAGAACAAACTTAAGATCAGAGAGATCACAGTATCCTGCTTTACACCTAGTCCCGACATACTTAGGTTTGGACAATGAGTTATATGGTCACCCTACTAAAGACCCAAATGAACACATGACACAGAGAAGCGACTGTCTAATTTGTTTTAAATGTCCAAAACACAAAACAGACTGGGCACTGAATCAGTAATTCTGTCATCCTGGGAGGGCCTTTTTTCTGAAGGCCAAGATCAAGTGTTCTTTATCATCAGTAGACTGAAGCTACACTGCCCAGCAGGGCTGACCCAGGGTCACACCATTTATGAACACGCCCCTGTGTCTAAGAAGACGGGCAGGGAGGCTCCCCACCCAGCCATTCCCTTAATATTAGGAACACCAGAGCCAGTAGCCATCCCAGGAAACAGCACCCACTTTTCTTTCTTATTCAATGCCAAAATGTTCAAAAGACCACATAATACCCAGAACTGGATGTGGACTCTTGTCATCACAGTTCCCACAGAGGCATTCAGGTGACAGAACAGTGATGACACCGGGTGAATCGTGGCCTGTCAACCCCAGCGCATGGGGAGCCATGACTCCTTGTTATGCTGCACCCAAACCCGAGGACAGGAGAAAGCGGTGGCAAATATCTGGGCACCAATATTATATATCAGGAATGTCCACTCTGGCCCGCACACCAATGGCCACTGTCCAGTTGGATTTTGATTGGCAGGGCTGCCTCAAGGCCAGAGACTGTGTTATGTCATCCCAGGCAAGAAAGCCCTTTCTGATTCTTTCCTATGGGTCCAATTTAAAAAGAAGACAAAGACAGAGACAAATAGAGAAATAGACAGAGATAGAAAGAGAGACAGAGGGAATGCCTGTATATGAGCGTGGCAAGCATGAGAGGGGATTTGCAGCTGCCTCACAGACCCCCGTCCTCAAAATTCCCTAGACTCTCTGTTTCTAGAACAGTCCAAACTGAGAGTGAACCTGGGATGAAAATGAATCTCTTTTGATGGCTGTCAATTCTTCAGGGTCCCCCAACTTCAGACCCTGACCCTGGGACCTCCAGGATCCCTCAGCAGGGTTTGAGGGGCGGGCCAAGCAGAGCCCCTTGAACACGTAGGTTATCCTGTCCACTCAGGTAGAGGGAGGGTGCACACACACACACGAGAGCACGATCCCGCTATAACAAAAATGTCCTCCCACTTCAAAGGCGTTCAGCCCAATTAATTGAACCTGGACCCTGAAGTGCAAGATAATTTACAAATTAGGCTTCCCTCAGCTATAAAGTTATTTTTATTTAAAACAATACTTTAATGTCTTCTTTTACCTTTTGTGATTTTGAAAATAACCTTCAGTAAACAGCACAAATAAGTGGTAACAGTGGTAACATAAAATTTAATAGAACATTTTTTTTTTTGGTGAGAATGATTGGCCCTGAGCTAACATCTGTTGCCAATCTTCCTCTTTTCGATTGAAGATTTGCCCTGAGCTAACATCTGTGCCCATCTTCCTCTATTTTGTATGTGGGACACTGCCACAGCATGTCATGACGAGTGGTGTGTAGGTCTGCGCACAGGATCCGAACCCACAAACCCCGGGCCACTGAAGTGGAGTCCACGAACTTAACCACTATACCACCAGGCCAGCCCCTAAAGGAACATTTTTAAGTGGAAAATTGTGATTCTGAAAAAGAACCACAGGGCAAGGGCACTGGCCTGAGCAAATTCACGGCCTGTGTACCACAGTCTTAGAGCCAACTGTTTCCACAACCCTTACTGTTATTCTTTGAGGTATCTATTTCTTACAAATGAGGAAACTGAGGCTCAGAAAGATTAAGTCACTTGACTGGATTCATCTAGCTAGAAGCCAGTTCACCTCATTCCAGAACCTCTACTCTCCAGCCACGCACACACACACAGGCACCCACATATACACATAGGTACACACACACGTGCAAATTCCTGCCTGCCTCCATGAGCATTTATTTCTACATCTCAGTCCAAAAAGCAATTGAGAGAACTTAAATATCTACTATAACATAGAATAAATGTAAAAAAGATAAGGAAATTGGTAAAAGGAAAATGAACCAAAGAAAAGATTACTCAGGTCTAAGGTTAGCCCATAACAATTCAAGCCAGGAGCTGGTTCTGAGATGACCTCTTCAGAGTAAGAACTTGATACTTCATCATTAGGCAACTTCTTGCACCCCGATAAGAGAAAACGACAAACTAACACAGTGAACCTTTCCACATCTTCTTAATATGAAAAGAACCAATCAAGAAAACACAGCAAGTGAATGAGTGAAATAAGCGGATGTCACAGACGACCACCTCAAGCCCTCTTTGAGAGCCCGAGAGCCACAGTAATGATCTGAACAGCAATACACCCTGATTTGTTAGAAGTGAATCTCTGGGGATGTTGGTTTGTTTTTAATCCTTCCCACTGTTTGCCAAAAAGGAGCTATAAAATAGGAAGACAACAGAAATGGTGATTAGATGTGTTATAAGACAACAAAGGCACCCCCTCCAACACACACAGTTTAAAAACTCACCTGGGTGCACTAGAAGGTGCTACCTTTACCCAACAGGTTTGTCCGTCCCCGGTTCCCTCTGTGTGCCCACACGGGCAGTGCACAGTGCTAGAAACAACCCTAACAACCTTCTCTAATTAAACAAGGGGGATGAAGCCATCCCTCAGCATCCCTAACTAAGCTCCAATGGGAAACATATGTCTCTGGATAATTCCACCTGAGATTTCCAGGACCACATTAACTCTCCAAACAAGACAGACAACACCCGTGAAAAACAATGCAGTGAAGAATAAAAGAACACATGATAAGGAAAGATGACAGTTTCTCATCAAGCTCTCCAAATGAGCGGCTCAGCTTCTGTGTTTATAACATTTGACGTTAAACACCAACAACAAAAGAAAACCCCTCAGTTCCACCACAAACAGTCAGCAGGCACCATGAGCCTGGAATAGAAAAGGATCTACATTTCAATCATAAGCTTGCATTTCAATCCGATGAGAAGCAAATGAGAGGTAAAACTCTGCTTACAAATGACCGAGAAATGCCCTTTGTTAGTTGTTAACATATCTTTTAAGAATAACCCCAACCGTGCAGTCAGACATCAGAATTTCAAATCTACTACATCCAAAAGGAATTGGCAATTCTAATTATGGAGAACATGGGTTCTTTGGCAAAAGTCACTTGTTTTGAAAAGCTTGAGGCCGGCCCAGTGGCTTAGCGGTTAAGTGCGCTCACTCCGCTACTGGCGGCCCGGGTTCGGATCCCGGGAGCACACCAACGCACTGCTTGTCCCGCCATGCTGAGGCAGCATCCCACATACAGCAACTAGAAGGATGTGCAGCTATGACATACAACTATCTACTGGGGCTTTGGGGGAAAAAAATAAAATAAATTAAAAAAAAATTTTTTTTAAAAGAAAAGAAAAGCTGGCAAAGACACAAGAGTCACTGAAGATACCACCCCGTGGACAGTGGTCACAATCAGTAGCAACAAAGCTGAAAACCACTCTCCTTGGCAGCCTACAATCAAATCAGGTCACCCTCCATTGCCCTTCCAGAGTAAAGTTTTTCCTTCCCTAGCATTCATCTTGATTCCTATTTGTATATTTATTTGCTTGTTCATTTGTTTATCATTTGCCCTTCCCGACATCAAACTGCAAGCCCCATGAGGGAAGGGCCCATCCTCCCCCATTCACCAATGTCACCCCAGCACTAGGTCACTGCCTGGCCAACAGCAGGTGCTCAGCAACTCGTTTCTGCATTGTTGTTGCTCATTCAATACTTGTTGAATGAATGAGTCAATTAACGTAATCAAATAATCATGCAGGTAATTAATGTGATCACTAATTGTGAACTCCCTAAAGCACACTATCATAACAGGAACAGCTTGCCAAAACTGGAAAAAAAAAAAAAAAAGTATGCAGAACATCAAGACTTCTATACAATTTTTGAGGAACTTTTGGGAAGCAACTGATAACATGGATGGCCCTTGGATCTTGGCTTAGTTTTTATCTCTTTAGGGGAAGAACTGGCTTCTCAGAACCTGTTGGAAGTCAGTCTGGCTCTCCTAATTTGCCACCATGCTAAAGCCCTGTTGCAATGATATGGTTGGTCAGGTCAAAGAGGATGGTGCCCTGGCCAACTCACGCATCCTTATCACCACAGGAGTGGTAGCAGATTGACCTCCCTCCTGTCTAAGCAGTGACAGCCATACCAATACACAATATATGTCTGGGCTTCTTTCCAGACGTCTGGGAGTTCTTCTAACCAGAAGCCAAAGATCAGCAACGGCATTCTGGGGACTGTAGCCCAAGAATGGTTCTTTTGCTAACAGTCACACTCTTGAATGCCACAGGCACACGGCAAGCCTTTACTGGGTCACGGGCTCATAAGCCTTAAGACATCTACCTGTCTCCACCAGGCAGAACCCACACACAGCAGAGATTCCAAGGGCAACACCGGAGCTAAAAGTTGGCAAAACACAGAATCCAATGTCTTAGTCATACATGGCATAAATGTACAAATGTGAACTTTTCAGTGATGTTTAGTGATATTCGAAGTGAAAATTTTTGGGCCGGCCCCGTGGCTTGGCGGTTAAGTGCGCGCGCTCCGCTGCTGGTGGCCCGGGTTCGGATCCCGGGTGCGCACCAACGTACCGCTGGTCCGGCCATGCTGAGGCCGCGTCCCACGTACAGCAACTAGAAGGATGCGCAGCTGTGACATATAACTATCTACTGGGGCTTTGGGGGAAAAAATAAATAAATAAACACTCTTACAAAGTGAAAATTTTTAATGAAAATAATCAGTTTCCATTTTGATAAATGAAAGCTAGTGTTCACTAATAGTAGTGAATTGAAAAAACATCCATTTTTAAGTCATATTTTCCATTTCCATTGGATCATATTTAAAAATCCATTCTAATAAACTTAGTACGGGAGCCCAAAATGAAACTTTATTGTTAAATATCTTTAAATATCTAGACATTTATAAGAAAAAGGTTAAGAATTTAATATACCATTTTGCATAAACTATGATAATAAACTAGTTAAAGTTTCTCACTAAAACTTTCTGACGTTATGAACAACATAGCAATGCAAGTTGTTGCTTTGAATTTACCCAAAAAGTATTTGGAAGTTAAATTCAAAAGGTGTATCAAGAAAAATATACATTCATTCTTAAAAAGATGAATTAATAGATAAAGTAAGGCTTCCATACCACAGTCAATACCCCAAGATATACCCAATTCGGGGCAGAAGAAGTCAACTGCAGGAAGAATTTCACATAATGCCCCTCCCTCCAACTTATGAGCCAATTTCTCCACACACAAAGATGGAGTTGGATTTTATGTAATTCACGAGCAACTGAGCCCAGAAGAGAGACCATGAGGCTGTCTACTGACTTATGGTGAAGCCCCCTCTCAGGCTACTGGGGATGTGCAAATCTACAGCAGTTGTAGTTTTATGCACCACAGTCCCTAAACCGTGCTGTCCTTTGGTCCTTACTTTTATATTTTGTTTTTATATCCCACGAAAGCTTGAATTTTTTTAAACACTGAGTACATGCATGTTTTTTGTCTGTGAACACCCTGTATTATAAGTACCAGCTATAGGGGAGCGTGATGAGGTCAACAGCTCTTTTAAAGAGACTTTATTAACAAATAAAACCCCTTAAGTCGTGTTTGATGACTAATACAACTATTAAAGTGACCGTGTCCATTTTAAAAGGTCTCGTTGCTGTTTTAGCAAACACAGGTATCAACTGGTAGTTCAGGAACATAAAAAAAAGTCTCCTTTAAATAGTTAACGCATTTTCAAGTGACAAGAATTCTGTCTATGAAAGGGTTTCCAGGATGGAGTTACCCTCGTCATTTGAAAGAAGGTTCTACTCCACTAGCTGGATGTCAAACATCTTGTTTCAAGTAGATATGGTCAAATGCAAGCCATTACTACTGAGAGTGAAAATTCTCCTTCTGTCAAAAGCGACTTCGAACAAACTGGCTCGTTTGACAGGAGGTAAGAAGGGAGGGTGAAGTCTGACACAAATGCCTGAAGCTCACAGCTAGGAGCTTTAGAGGGGAGAACTGTCAATCTCCAGGCTCTCAAGACCCCCAAAGGCATGGCTGGATCAACACAGCAAAGGCTCCACCCTGACCTGTAAAACATGATCGGTGATTCCAGCACTTGGGAACATTATTGTTTTGCCTTCCTAGGTTTCATCATGCTCAACATTTCAACACAGCGGCACACAGTTTCAAAAAGGGATCAGGAGGCTCTCATATAGGTCATGTTGTCACCAGCTCACTGAGGGCTGGGACTCAGTTTCTTCATCTATAGAATGAGAGAGTTAAACTGGAGCAAAGATTCCCTACCTTTTATTTCATCAGACAGATGTCTTCTTTTGAAAGGTCTTAGCTGCTAACAAAATGAATAACATGGTTTACTAGGTCAGAGCTAGTGCAACTTGATCAGAAAAATAAGTACCTTCCATCAGTCGTATGAAATACTGTCCCTTTAAAGAACGCGGGAGCTTGGAGTCCTAGATGATTTTAATAGATTCATTCTATGGTTCTATGGTTCTGCTACTCTGGATGCACATTTCTTTCAACGCTACGCAGACCAGCAAAACACAAGCCAAAGTGCCAGTGAGGCTTTTTGGAACCTGATAAGCAGAAAGTGGCACCCACATGGCATTCAACTCCAAACCAAAACTACAATGTAAATGTTACAAACCAAACCTACAATGTTACACCCTCTCAACTCAGCGCATTCTGGTCTATGACAAGTTAGGATGTCTGTTCTGAGCCCTGTGCTAACGAGGTCAAGGCATGAATTCTCTCTGCCTTTTGGTTCAATTAGGATCACATGTGTTCCCACAAAGCCAGGTCGGTTGCTAGGCCTGACACCCACCCACCAGGGTACCACTCAGCAAAGCCCACAGGAGCCAGCTAGGCAGCCTCCCTGCACGACTCCAGGGGGCACCACTCAGGCTGTTTTCTGTGTGAGTAGCCTTTGGAGGCAGAGAGAAGCCCTGTGTTCAACTCCATCCACCTAGACAAGGGGCTACAAAAGCCACACACCACTTTTGTATGGCAAGCAAACTCCAGGTCCCGGAAGTATGAAAAGACAAAAAGAAATGCTTTAAGCGTTTAATGCCTGAAGCTCTAAAGCGCAAGCCACAATCACACAGCAGTGTGGTCAAGTCCCTCCTGACCTAAGTCCCAGAAATCATACACCGATGGTGGGACCAAGTGCAGACCATCTATAGGAGATGGGGCTCTGGAAAGCATCCGTCTGCCTCAAAGGAACACTGGAAGCAAGAGAGAAGACAGGGATGGCCATCCTTCAAAATTTGAAGGGAAAATTATTCCCAACCCAGAATTCTAAACCCAGCCAGACTAGCAATCAACTGGAAGGGTGGGATAAAGACATTGCACACGAGTTCTCAAAACATGTATTTCCTATGTACTCTCTCTGAGCCAGAGAATGTGCTACCTCAATGCAGAGGAGTTCACCAAGAGACAGTCCAGCAATAGAGGGAAAACACAGAAATGATCAACTCAGAGCAAACATAAGGAAACCATAAACCACCATGAATATTCTCAAGGAGAAGAAACAGGGGCCTCCCCATACAGGCTGCTAACTTTCTCCTGGCCCCATTTTCAGCACGGGTCCAGTAACAGAGGCCAGAAGTAACAGATGACAATGCAGATGTCCAAGAGGACAGCAGGACCAGGGGACAGGCAGATGAGACCAGAACAGGGGGCTGAGCACTCCAAGAGGGATGGCTCCAAGGGAAAGAAAAAAGGAGAGAAAAAAGACGGAAGTGTCCCGGTCTGATATGTTTGACCTTTATCAAAAGGAGATTTCCAGAAATGCTGGAGAGTTAAAAATATCAAATAGACAAAAATGCTGAGTAACAGAAAAATAAAGTTGTACAGTACGGAACTGTAAGCGTGGAATTCTCCTTAGCTCATGTATGAGTGATGCTCACATAGTCCTAAGGGTTGATCCCCAAATTGCCACGTCCATCATGACAGTGGATGGAGAAGGGGAAGGGTGCGTATGTGAACCGGAGTGAGAGGAAAAAATAAATAATGTCTTGGATTGCTAGACCAAGAAATGGCATTTTCAAGATATTATTTAGAAAAGCCTAAATAGAGCTAAAAGCAGAAAATTAACTATTGTTGCTCTGAGAAACAGGCTAGGAAGTGAGTGGAGGTAAGGCAAGAGATTGCTGCATTTTTATTAAAAGTCTGGTGGAATTAATTGATCTAAAAGAGAGAAAGAGAAGGTGTGTGAAGAGAAAGAGATTGATTTTCATAAGTAGTATTCTCCACATCATTTACTACATATTCTGTCATTATAGCTTTAATTTTTTTCTTTGACCCAAGTGCTATTCAACAGAGCTTTAACAGATTTCTAAGAATTAGAAAAACACACAAAAATAGAATACTTTCAGATTGTAGCAGGTACCCTGAAGGATATAAGCAGATCTGAAATTGAAATTAAGAGGTAAGAGAGACCCAGAGAGGGTGGCAGGGCAACCCACCAAGGAGGTGACTATGAGACTGCTGACAGTGAAAGGGGATGGGGAAGAGACGTTGAGAACAGGCAGAGTCTCAGAGGTGGAAGGAATGGGCCCAGCGGCCAAGAGAAGCTGCAAACAGATGAGGCAGATGAGGAGTAGGACCATCTGGTTCTCCTGAACATCCTCCGGTGCTCCTTGAATAAAGACATCACCATCCGTGCCAGCCCAACAGCCCAAGTCCACCCAGAGTATGGCAGACATGCTCCCTGAATACAAGATGTCATTTCCTCGAATGCTAAATTCACCCAGGCTCACATCCCAAACTACACATACTTCAGGTTCTATTCTACACCACCACATGGTGCAACCATCTGAGAAGATGCACGAGTCCACGCAACATTTTACCTGTACAGAAAGAGCTGTCCCCGGGTCAAAAGGGCAAACACTGAAGAGAACTGAAATATGATAGAGGTGGACCACTTGACAACTCAGAGAAATGCACACCTGATAATTAATGCCGAAAACGGAAAACAGAGATGGAGGAGTGATGCTGTGTTTGGTGCCAAAATTTTACTTGGAAAAATAAATTAACTTCTTTCCCTAAAGCAGATAAGAGATAACCAGCTATGTGGGAGACAGCTGAGGTTTCAATTTGAGAAGTAAATTAACTTTATCCTCCAGGAGACAGAGAGGAAAAGCCATAAAAATCATGCTTTCATTTCATATTGCAACCTCCCCTTGTAACAGAGTCTATTAGGGGAAGAACATAGAGAAGCCTGGTTGGAATCCCAGGTCTGCTACATACTGTCATCTTGGGGCAAGTGATTTAAATGCCCTGAGCCTCAACATCGTCCTCTGCAAAATGGGGCAATGATCTCCTGCTGGGTGGTGTGAGAATTAAATAAGAGAATAACTACGTCAAGTGCCCAGCAAAGTAGGAGCCCAATAAATGGTCACTGTTAAAATCAAGGCTCACTGCAGATATCACAAAGTGAAATCACACAAGGCCACAGAAAGCGTGCCCCAAAATTTGTCAAAAGAAAACTGGCTTGTTATACAGTAGCCAAATCAGTTTATCTAGAAGCCCAGTGGCCCTGCGTGGCCACACTTGTGTGAGCGCTCTGCATCAGCTGAGTTTATCTCTCCAATGAAAGGCTGGGTCGGTGTCTGGGCAGAGACAAGGCTGCCTGGCCCGTGGGTGGCTCCAGCTCTTTCTTGAGTTCTAAGTTTCCATCAGGAGCATGCAAGGCACCACATCTCGCCTGAAGTGTTTTCACTTAAGGCGGTGCCGTCTTCATCCCAAGACAAAAATATTTCCTTCCCAAATAACCTGAAATTGGCAGAGAACAAAGAGCACTGTAGAGAATCTCTCTGGAAAACCTTTGAAAATACTTAAGAGTTTTATGCTTCTAAAAGCATATCTGTAAAGATATGTGGATACCATGGATGCATCTGATCTCGCTTCTTTAGCAAATGGGAAATTTCCCATGTAATATTTACTGTTAAACTAATACAGTAGAGGGGTGACCACAACACTAAATTTAGTACTATTCTCTTTAAAAAAAAAAAAAAAGAAAGAAAAAGCACCTTGAAAAGAAATTGGTCTATGAGGACGATACAGGAACCTGATAAAAAGGTATTCACTGAAGAAATGGCCAAAAATTAAAAAAGCCAAGAAAACAATGTAATTGCGCCTTTTCCCTCAATCATTTGTGATTTCCTGACGTCTTTCCCCATGAAAGCGATAGCCAGTCTCGTCCTCCCTCAGCCTCCTCCATCTCAGAAGATCATCATCCTCCTTCAAAGAGAACTCAGCCGCCATTGGTCCAGGCACAGGACTCCAGGCCACTTCCACTACAAGCATGCCCACCTTCCCCCTTGTCCTCAGGTATTGCAGGAAGAGGTGTCCAAGCCCAGCCCCTTCAGGCTTTCCCAGAGCCCCCTGCTGTCACTTCTCCCTCCCCCATGTCATCAACATCCTCTCCATCATCCCCATCCCGGCAAATTCCAGTGTCCCTCAGGGAACCCACTAAGGCGTCTCCAGGTATCTGGAGAGTGGACAGAGGATAGCATAGGGCGGGGCAGGGGGGGTGTTAGGACCAGAAGGAGCAATAGAAACAGCTAAAATGCAGCTTCTGACATTCAAAATAGGGTATCTCAATAGGTGTGAAAGCTGGCCATTAGAGAGAGAACGGATTTCCTAAAGTGCCTGGCAAACTCCCGTTTGCCAGGTTAGGAGCCAGCTTGAGGACCAAATCACACAGGGGCCCAGGGGACAGGTAGAGAGTCCTGTCCTCCACAGAGACTGAGGTGCAATGTGCACCGAGGAGGCAGTGATGCGGAGGAAGGAAGAGAGAATCCTCCCCTCACTTCTGGTGTGATTGGGAAGCCACGCCCTACGGACGCTGCTCTCATGAAGGCCAGGAAGGAGCACTTGCTAAGTCCAACACTAGCTGAGGACTTCGGCCATTAGCCTCCTTGGCTCCCTTGGCTCCTCTGGACCCTTCTCTCTGGGACTCACCATGCTCTGACTCTAAGATGTCCTTTTGTGAGGAAGATCGGCCCTGAGCTAACATCTGCCAATCCTCCTCTTTTTGCTGAGGAAGACTGGCCCTGGGCTAACATCCGTGCCCATCTTCCTCCACTTTATATGGGACGCTGCCACAGCATGGCCTGACAAGCGGTGCATCGGCGCGCGCCCGGGATCCGGGCCAGCAAACCTCGGGCCGATGCAGCAGAGTGCGCGCACTTAACTGCTTGCGCCACCGGGCCGGCCCTCTGAGATGCTCTTTTTGGTCCCCGACCTTGGTAATGTCAGTTTCCTCCACACTCTCCCCCAGGCTCTCCTCTCATATTACTCAACAAGTGTACCCTAGGAAATTTCGCACTCCCTAAGCCTTCACCCCAACACATCCAAATCTGTACTTCCACCCAACCTGTGCCCTGAGCATCGGCCCATCTATCTAACCCATAGGGACTTCTTTGGGTAACTTCACTTGATGGCCCATGGGCGCATCAAATTCAACACCCCCAAAATTGGGCATGTCACCCTCCTTCCCCACTGCCACAACCTGTTGCAACCTCAATGACCCCCACTGGTTAATACCAGGCTCTCTCCATTTACCCTCGTGGGCTGAGTCATCTGCTACCTCTGTCTCTGCTAGAACCCATGAAATCACTCAGTCCTCCTAATCTTACCTCCAGAGTCTCCCCTGAATCCATCTCCTCTTCTCCATCCCCACTGTCTCTCCTCACCATCACACGCTCCTGAAAAGGTGTCCTAACTGGTGTCCGGCCCCAGTCTCTTACTCCCCTAATTCATCCAGGGGGGCCGATGGAAAGCCAGCAAGCAGAATCCAGCAGAGCTGCTGCATGAAGCTCTAAGCTGAACTAACGGTATCTCCCCTTGCTCACCCAGCTCCAGCCACATTGGACTCCTTGCTGTTCTGCAAACACTCCAAGCCCACTCTCACCCCGGGGCCTTTGCACACACCATTCCCTCGCCTGGAACATTCCACTGCAGAGGTAGCTACTGGGATCATTCCCTGACTTGCTCTTCAGGTGTCTGCTCAAGGTCACTGCTCTGAGAGGCCAGCACTGACCACTGCAACAAAGTAGCACCTCCTTGTAACTCCCTGTCCCGTCTCTGTTTTAGTTTTCTCCCTAGCATCCAGCTTCTCCGAGCATTTTGTATATTTGTCTGTTGTCTTTCTTCCACCATTTCCACCACTACAATATAAGTTCCATGAGAAAAGGGATCTCGTTTTGTCCACTGTTACATCTCTAGCACCTAGAACAGTGTCGGCATGTAGGAGCACTCAACAAATATTTGTTGAATTTCTGAATGGAGGTCTTGAAAGAAATGGACTAATATGATGGTCTTTATATTAGGGTAACAGACAAAGACTGCTTATTTGATATGGTCCAAATTCCTGAGCACAGTCCCATAATAACCTCTTCATAAATTAGCCCCAATGTTTCTCTTTCAACCTCAACTCTGGATATTCCTCCAGCAAATAAACCACCCTCCCATCCCCTCCCCTCCCATCTCATTCTCTCCCCCTGCCCCCATCTCTCTCTATATCTACATAAGTGAATATTTATGAGTGCTACTGTGTACCCTGTTCAAGCTTCCATGAATTAACTGAGCACCTAGTACATAATGGCTACTCCATATGTATTAGCTCTCTTCCACTTTTTATGCACTGATCATCCTGTCTCCTCCCCAAACCCTATACCAGTCATTCGCTGCCTAAGGAAATCCTATTGGTTCTTCTTGGCCCATGTGTGATAATTTAGTGCTCGCAGCACAACCTTGCATTAGAATTATTTGCTTACTAATCTGTTTCTCTCACCAGGGATCAGAATGTGTTTTAGTCATCACTGTATCCCCAGCAGCTAGGAATAACCATACTCCTCATTTATTTGTATTCATTTTGATCAGTCAGACTGCTTAAAAAACATTCATGTACAACAGGATAAAAAGAAAAAAGAGGAACAAAAGGAAGCTAAGGTAAAGTTATTACCCAAACGGCATAACCATAAAATTGTACAAAATCACTAAAGATGAGATTTATAGCTATTACAGTAGAGAGAAAAACCTGATGAGTTTCTAGAATGAGTATTAATCTGGTAAAAACAGCCCCCATTTCTTAGGTCCTCAACCAGCTCCTGGTGGTGAGGTACCAAGGTCTGAGAGAACAGCCTTCCATAGGATCGCATGGAAGCCCTGTGTCTAATAATAAGCACGTGAGGCCACACTCAAGAAACATTTGCCGAGTGTTGAATATGAAAAATGTCCGTAACTACTTTCAATGAACTGAAGCCTTTCCATTTTGCAAGACCCTTCTCAAGCTAGCCACACCTTACCCAGGCTAGGGGAATATCCTCTAGTCCAGCTCAGTTCATCAAACCTTTCCAAACATCTACAATGTTTCAGATCCCGTGCTGGTGCCACCCACCCAAGATTAATAATTCATATTCCCCGCTCCCCAGAACATACCCTCGACGCGAGTCAGGTGAGTTTCCCCATGCTGACAACATCCAGTGCTCATCCCATGTTTATTCCTGGGTTCGTCCTACGTGTAAAGTCCTTACCACTAACCTCACTTTTACAATTACACCCTCTTTTCTAGACCTATACAATAAATTGCACAGAACTTTCATTAACTATTCCAAACCCCCCTGATCTCCACTATTCCTAAACTATAAAGCCCTACAGACAGTGGCATACAATTTAGAACTGTGGTGTACTGTTTCAATCAATTCACTGAACCAGCCACGTCTCCTAAACCAGAGAGTAAGCTCTCTGAGGCAAGCTCAGATCTTGGGCTTCTGGTATACCCCCAGCACCACGTGGGCAGGAAACAGGCAGTCATGCATGGTGCTGACTGCCTAGATGGAGCTGAGATAAGGTGAGGAACAGGGACCAGACTGGTGAATAGGCTAAAAAGATCCCTCTTAATGCAGAACCAACCCTCTCCCAACATAATTATTTTCACCCGATGCTGGAATTAAGTACAATTCTCCAATACTGAAAAACGTAAGCCCTAATTGTCTCCTACTGGTCTTTAAAGTGATGGAATAGAAAAAAACAGTGAATTTGTGGAAAGAGGATGCAGCTTCATGACCCAGCCCCATTACTACGGTCTGAGGCTGTGCTATTCAAAACAGTAGCCACGAGCCATATGTGGTTATTTAAATTTAAATTTAATAAAATTAAAAATACAGTTCCTGAGTCACCCTAGCTACCATTTCATATGCTCAACAGCCACAGGAGGCTACTGGCCACCATATCAGACAGCACAAATGTAGAATATTTCCATCACTGCAAATAATCTATTGAAGAGTACAGGCTGACGTTGTCTTTGGTAGTTTAGTTCATTTCTATGGGTCTCAGTCTCCTCTTGTGTACAAAGGGGACAATATCTGCCTCCCTGGATTGCTGTAAGATTTAAATGAGGGGCTTAATGTGAACATCCTTATGAATTTTAACAGTTACAGTTCGACTATATAATATATATATTTCACTACATTTGATATATGTATATAGGTATAGTTTGACGAGAGTCTAAACAGTCATCGATAGTAGCACTGTCAAGGGAGTTCCTATCAATTAGAATAAAGAAATTCTGTCTCGGGCTATGTGACTAGAAGGATGCTGTCTAGGAGGAGGGGACAAAGTACACACTGGTCAGACTATCTCAGGAATGCTGCATTCAAGGGAATACAGATAAACTGAAGCATGTCCAGAAGAGTCTGGAAACCATACAGGAAAACAGCCAGTGCAAGGAGCCCAGGAGTTGTCAGCTGGGGGAAAGAAGACTCAGCAGGAATGGAGAACAGAAGGAATCTTGAAACAGACAAAGGACTGTCCTGGGGAGGGGGCCCAGATCTTGCGCAGCTGCAGAGATAACCAACGGGTGGGCTCCACTCGTATAAGGAAGATACTTACTAGTTGGTGCTAGTTAGAGTTGTCCAACAATGGAAATGCTGCCGTGGGGAAGAAAGCTCATGATCCCAGCAAGTGCTCAAACGCAGTGATTCTCAAACTTGAGTGCGCATCAGATCACCTGGGGAGCTAGAGGAAATCCAGATGTTTTGGCCCCACCTCCAGGGATTCCAGTTCAGTAGGTGTCCGGTGGGGCCCATGAATCTGCATCTCTAACAAGCACCCAGGTAACTGGATGATGATGCCCATGCTACCCATCAGGGGCCACTGTTTTGAGGGGCATGGCTCTAAGGCAAGCTGGAGGAACGTGCCAGTGATGGTAAAGAGGGGGCCTTGACACCAAGTGGGAGGTTGGATCCTGCAACCTTCCAAACCAACTCTAGAGGACAGCACTCCGATGACTTCCAGTGGGTCCTGGGCATTCCATAATGCATGGATGCCCAGCCTGAGACACCTCGAAAGTCAGAGTACCCAAGGTCTTCTGCCAGGTATGCCCCTGTGTAGTCAGCTCAGGCAAATCACCTTCCTGTAGTTTTACTATTTACACAAATGGGGGGTAATGTCGTCATGCAATGCCAGATGCTCTGAGGTAAAAGGCCTAGGCATACACTTTTCTGTATGCCATAGTCTCCAACTGTGGGTTCAAAACTAAATTACATCAGAGTGGCTTCCTAGGCTGGAGAGGCAGTATGCCCCAAAAGGGTGGCTGCATTGTAAGACATTACAATGTATTATGACCAGCAAAGAGACTAAGAGGAGGGGCAGTTTGCTCATCCCTGGCCTATCCAGACCAACCGCCACGTGGCCATACAAAACATGGGTCAGAGCTTACGATTCCTCTCACCAAAAACAGACATTTCACACAAAGGTTTGTGCTTGAATTTCTTCGAGAGCTTTATTCATAATAGCTAACCCTGACCAGGCAAAAGCATAAACAAATTGTGGTATATCCATAAAGTGGCATATCAGTCAACAATAAAAAGAAACAAATAATTGATATACACAACAGGGATGGATCTCAAAACTTCATGCTGAGTAAACAAGGCCAGACACAAGAGACATCATATTCTATGGTATCATTTATATGAAACTTTAGGAAAGACAAATCTAATCTATACTGATGGAAAGCAGATCAATCCCCCCCCCCCCCGGGGACGGGTACTGACAGGAAAGGGACTCAAAGAAACCTGTTGGAGTGACGGAATGTTCTAGATCTTGACTGCTGCTGTGGTTACATCAGTGTATACATTTGACTGTACACTTACAGTGTATGCATTTTACTGACAGTATACCACAAAAAAGTTAATTCTTTAAAAATAAAAACATGGCCATTTTCTGTTTAACTGGATTCATTGTATTTTATACTTAAAACTGATGCCATTGCCTCTAGGAGGAAACTGCACAGCTAGTGGGAAAGAGATCTTCAAACTGTTTACCGTTTTGTACTTTTCAACTTTTGAACTGTGAGGTGGTATTAGCTATTTTTAAAAATATATAAAATATGGGGCCAGCCCGGTGGCGGCGTAGCAGTTAAGTGCACGCACTCTGCTGCTGGCGGTCGGGGTTCGGATCCTGGGCGCACACCGACGCACCGCTTGTCAGGCCATGCTGTGGCAGCGTCCCATATAAAGTGGAGGAAGATGGGCACAGATGTTAGCCCAGGGCCAGTCTTCTTCAGCAAAAAAAGTGGAGGATTGGCGTGGATGTTAGCTCAGGGCTGATCTTCCTCACACACACACACACAAAATATATATATATATATATATAAAAATATAAAATTTAAAATTAAGAAGAATTTTAAAAACATGTCCCTCATTGGTAAAGTGAGGGAGACACAGCCCTAAGACTACTGGACTGCTGCCCAATCTATTTCAGGTTGTGAAAACCCTGCTTCTTGAGACAGGCACTATGAGTGGTCTGTGTTTTATCAAACTCCTCTGAGCTCCGACTGAATACCATTTTTTTAGCATTATTTAGTATTTTAGTATTTTTCATAAAATATATCATAGATAAGAAGGCATACACACACACACAGAGTTTTAAAATAATTATAACTTGAACACCATGTTACCACCACCCAAGTCAATAAACAGAACACTGCCTGAACCCCAGAACCTTCCATGTGCCCCTCTGTGATCACACTTCTCGTTCTCCCGGGTATAACCACTTTCTTGATTTTAGGGATCAGAATGTCTTTGTTATCTTCTATGTGTATATCCCTAATCAATATTGTTTTGCACATTTTAAAACTTCTTAAAAACCGAATCATTTTGCATGTTACTGTGTGGTTTTTGGCCCCAAATTACATTTGTAAAATTCATCCATGCTGTTGCCTATAGCTGTGGTTTATTTTCATTGTCATATAGAATTCCATCGTAGGAATAAATGTACCACAGTTTACTTAACCATTAAAATATTCATGGACACTTTTACAAGGCATTTTTTTGGTCCCCATCGCCTATAGAAAAAACAAGTCCAAACACACATGATGACATTCAAGGCAACCAGTGCCCCCAAACGTGCATCCAAAACACCCAGCCAGTCTCATCTCCCACTGTTTTTCTCTACTAATACACGTGCCATCACATCAGTTTAGTACATTAGTCAAAATTTTAAGTACACCTTTAAGATGCTATTCTTTTGTTCATTTTATTCCTTAGAGCTGGAATGCTATTAACCATAGATCTACCCAAATCATTTCTGCCATCAAGGTCTGGTTCAAGCATATCTCCTTACGAAGGCCCCACAATCTCTTCCATCCACAATGCCACTGCTCCCCAAAAACCACATCAAAACAAATCATGCTTTCTCTTTCTCTTCTACCACACTTGCTTTATGAAGCCTTGCGTTATACCCATTTGTTATGGCCACATCTCAATTTTTGTCCTTTTGGCGCACAGCACTAAAATCTTGCAGATAATGAGCAGGTAATAAATGTCAGAGCTTTTGAATTCAAACTCAAAATCTTGAAAGCTATTGCTGGTACAAGGTACTAAGTCATTAAAAAACATATGTTTAAAAAGTTAATTTCAGGGCTGGCCTGGTGGTGTAGCGGTGAAGCGCGCATGCTCCACTTCAGCTGCCCAGGATTCACAGGTTCGGATCCCAGGTGCACATCGATGCCCCGCTTGTCAAGCCATGTTGTGGCAGCGTCCCATATAAAGTAGAGGAAGATGGGCACAGATGTTAGCCCAGGGCCAATCTTCCTCAGCACAAAGAGGAGGATTGCAACGGATGTTAGCTCAGGGCTAATCTTCCTCACACACACACAAAAAAGTTAATTTCCACAAAAAAGAAATAATACTTATTAATATGAAAACATCTTCACTATCGCTTAAGACAAGATTTGGTTTCCTCATATTTCTAACATAGATCTTTTTGTTTTTCTCATAGAAAATGCAGTGCTTTAGAGTTCCTGGGACACAGAATGTTAGAGTGTCACATAATTTAAGATCACTTGATAAGAAATACACTATTTAAAGAAAACTTAATGTCCTTGAAAAGCATTTTAACCTCAGAAACAAGAAAGGGGAAAAACACTTCAAAATTTTAATAAAATTAATGGATCAGAAATTCCAATTAATAAGTATTTCAGAATTTAAAAAGCAGGACTGTTATCTTTCTGTCAAAGAAAATACATGTGTGGAATGCAGATACTGCAAGCAGGAGAAGAAATAGAACAGATAAGAAGAAAGCTATAATTGGATTGAATGCCTGGGCATTGTTCACCTCTCCATCAGACTCATTAAAAAATTAGATGGAAGACGTCATTCCTGAATAATACAAAATATGCCTTTCAATTATTTTATGCAAAAAAACATTATTTTCAATAGATGTTATTAAGAATACATCAAAGAGAGAAATGTTTGCAACTCATACTACAGAAATTACGCTGAACTTCTTTATATATAAAGAGCTCCTACAAATCAATAAGAAAAAGACCAAAGGCTCAACTAAAAAAATGAACTAAGGTTATTTATAAACAGATAATGCAAAGAAATGATACAGTGGCTCTTGAATATAAGAAAAGAATGCTCAATCTCAGAGAAATACAAATTAAAACCACACTGGGATATCTTTTTTCACATATCAGATTTGCAAGATCAAAAAGCCTGATAAAATACTGTTGGCAAGGGCGTAGAGAAACAGGGAGTCACACACATTGCTGGCAGGAGTATAAACTGGTAGAACTCCAAAGAAGTGCAATAACGTAGTGACAGCCATCAAAATTACAAGCGCACATCCCCTTTGACCCAACAACTTCACTTCTGGAAATAGTTTCATATACGCAAAATAATGCAGGTACAAGGCCTTTAGCTATAACACTGAAATAGCAGAAGTTTGGAAACAACCTTAGTCCATCAGTAAGAGACAAGGTAAATAACTTGTGACATCCTTACAATGGAATTCTACGCAGCTGGAAAAGAACCAGGAAGTGATCGCCAAGATACATTAAGAAGAGGAATAACCCAGATAGTATTCCACAATTTGCATAGAATATTGTGTATGTGCTGAAATATGCACTCTCTGGAAAGATACATAAGAAAGATACTGGTAACAATGGTTGCCTCTGGGAGGAAACTGGGTAGCCAGAGACAGGCGTGGGAAAGAGATTTTCAAAATGTTTAGCCTTTTGTACCTTTAAACTTTTGAACTATGAGGCTATATTAGTTTTGTTTTTTGTGTGTGTGTGAGAAAGACTGGCTCTGAACTAACATCCAATGCCAATCCTCCTCTTTTTGCTGAGGAAGATTAGCTCTGAGCTAACATCTGTGCCTCTCTTCCTCTATTTTGTATGTGGGACACTGCCCGTGTAGGTCTGCACCCGCGATCTGAACCTGCGAACCCCGGGCCGCCAAAGCAGAGAGCGCGAACTTAACCACTACACCACCAGGCCGGCCCTTAGCTATTTTTTTAAATAAATAAAATTTAAAACTAAGAAACAGAAGTTTAAAAACATATCCCTCATTGGTAAAATGAGTGAAACACAACCCTAAGACTATTGGACTGTTGCCCAATCTAGCATAATACAATATACCCTCCTTATTTGAGTGATCACAACTTCATAACAGGACAGACAAATTTGGAATAAACTCTAGAAACATACATAGCTAAGAGACCCAAAGTAAAGTTAATTCACATTCAGGGACCCTGATAAGACACAGTTTGTTTTATGAGAAAACCAGGACCAGCACAGATGTGCAGAAAAATCTTAAAGTTGCTCGAGTTAACCTAGAAAATGGCAGGCTGTGTATGTTTTGTGCATTTATTTATTTCCTAACTTGAAGGGTAAGAAATCTATGTCCTGTAAGGAGGTATCTCTTGCCGAAGCTCTGCTCCTTCTGCACTGTGTGGGTCAGGCTTGTTATGAGGACACAGTTGCAAACAAAGGCTTTTCTCCACCCTCCATCAGACTGGTAACAGATGACAGGGCTCGTCCTTCAATGAAGGAGCCAGACACTTCCCCTGCCCTTACCGGTGAAGGGCGCTTTTTGGAGAGAGAAACCTGTTGATCAGGCACTTTTCAGAGACCATTCCTGTGTATTCTCTGTACTTCACCTAAAAGTATGACTGTTTTCCACACTGTGCACACCTAGGGGGCGGGGTGATGTACATAATCCACCTATTTGCCTCTTGTCTTCTCATCAGGGAGCAGACAGTAAACCCGACCCTTCAGGGAACGGAAAAACAAATCATTCAGCGCCCAGCTCAGGTGGCTGATGAAGGCGGCGCCGTCTTGAGCGTCTACCTAAGCCGGTCCAGCTAGGCCTGCTGGGGGTGCAAGAACCAATACAAGTTCAAGCACGTTTGCTCGCCTACTTCGGGCGAGCAGGTCAAGCCCTGAGAGTTTTAGAAAGCAAGGGCAGAAGTTTCCGAGCACGCCTGGCACACCTGTAGGTACAGGTGCCGGCGGGTCAGCGACCGCCTCGCATGCGAGGCTGGATACACAGCCGCAGGATGGCAACTGTTTACAGGGCAGTGCGTCTGGAGGAAAGTTGAAGTGTGTCTACCTGTTCGAGAAAGTGGGAGAGGGCTGACACTTCTTCCTCCGCAGTGTCCAGCGTGCACCCCCCACCCCGGGCCCGGGGCGCGCCCTCCGCCTGCCCTCGAGCGTCCCAAGGTCACCTGCCGCTCCGGACGTCCCCATCCACCCCGAGCTCTCACCAGAACAGCAGGTTGGCCCCGACGAAGCCGAGCAGGCTGCGCAGCGGCCTCTTCCAGCTCAGGAGCTCGTCGGCGCGGCAGCCCAGCCACAGCACCGGCTCCCCCAGCAGCCAGGTCACGGCGGCGGCCACCCCGCCGGCGGCCTCCTCCACCTGCCGCCCCGCGCCGGCCGCCACCGCCGCTTCCTCCGGCGCTTCCTCCTCCGGCTCCTCCGGGGGAGCCTGGGGCGGCGGCGGCAGCGGGGGCGCCTGCTCCTCGGCAGCGGGAGCGGCGCATCCTTCCTCGGCGTGCTCCGGGGGCGCCGGGCTCGCCATCTTCAGCGGCGCTTCCAGGCGGGGACGGGCACGCGCGCGGGCGCGCCTGGGTGTCGGCGCCGAGAGGGCGGCGGGTCCCGGCGCGGGGCGCGCACCGCGGGGCGCCAGCGGCTGGGTGCCTTGTGACGTCAGCCCCGGCCGCGGCGGGGGCGCCTCCCGGGGGAAGTGGGTGCGGCCAAGTTCGCGCGGGGGCGGGGCGGGGCGGCCTCCCCGCCGTGGGCGCGCGCTGGGCGGTGTCCCGGGGGAGCGCGGGCCCCCTCGATGGCCTCGCCCGGGACCCAGGGAGTGCGACCCTTTTCCTCTTCCCTTCCAGCTGCGGGGGATGGGGAGGGCGAAGTAGAGGACCGCCGCCCGGTTACTTATTTAAAGAGAGTCAGAGCCACGGGCAAAATCAACTGGACATCTTCGCTTTCTCAAGCCAGGGCCACCCCTCGCCCATCCTGCACCTTGGAGGGCGTGGATTTCAGCAGCAGATTTCAGCCCCCAGCCCCCCGGTCCACTGCCCTGGCAGGGCCAGGCTGCACGACCATAGCAGAGATCTTTAGGACTCTGGGAATAACGTGATGATGTAAATGTTGGACTGAGAAAGGAATTAAAAAACATTTGGGGTCAATTCAGGAGCGTCTGGCCCTCTCCTTTTACAAGTGAGGACACGCCAGGCCGCAGCGAGGGGCGAAGGCGTGTCCTCTCTCCACCCGTGGGCGGTCATCGGGCTCAAAACGCACGGCGGTCGGTGGGAGGTGCAGGTGAGCGGGGAGCTGAGGAGGGGGAACCCCTGCAGAGACCGGACGCTTTGCACGTGTCAGACAAGGTTTGGCAAGCCTTGACTGCAGTTACCTCAGAGCCACTGTGGTCTCGATGTCACAGCAACACTGGGACAGGGCTAAGGCGGCCTTGAGGGGGACACAGGGAATCCTGAGACCTCCCATACCCGGCCTTGCTGGCCCTGGGGCTTCTGGGTGCGTGTGGGGGGAGGGAAGAAGGGAAACTGTTCATGCTCGCTTTCACTATTTGCATTTTTAAAATGTTCTATTCTTTAATCCGCCCTGCCCCGCCTCCCCCCTCCCCTTCCCCCCCCCGCCTCCCCCCCCCCCCCCGTTCTTACTTCTCTCTAGAACAAAATGCCCCTTCCCCCATCCTGAGGGTGCTACCTGTGATGCATCAGGGCATCTTGTATCCTCTTGGGGTTTACTACTGGCAGCCAGCCTGCTTTCACAAGATGAATGGGGCTCATTCCCAGAGCGGTTAAAGCCCCTTGTTTTAAGGGAGCCTCTGGGGAATGTTCTATAATGCTCGTCTGGGTGGTCATTATACATGTGTATACCTCTGTGTATACATATGTAAAAATTCATTGATCTGTACGTTGCAGGTGTGTGCACTTTACTGTATGTCTTCCCTCAAAGGGGTATTTTCCTAGAGTTTTCCCAAAGGTTTGCTGAGCACCTGTGTGTCCAATGCCTTGCTAACCTCTCTGGTTGTGGCTTCCACCCACAGGAAGCTCACAGTCCAAGCAGGGTCCAACTGCCATTGTTATAACTGCTGTGCTGGAGATAATCACTCAGGGCTGAGAGTCCCTCCTCAAATCGTACATCCAACATTAGGGAAGGAGTGGAGGAGGCTTTTGGAATAGATGGCATGTGTCCTGAGTTGTAAGGAGGAGGGAAGTAAAGTGGGGATTGGGGGGAGGTGGCAATAATTTCTTTTGGGAGATGAACATGGGAGAAGTTGTGGAGTTTCAGGTGGAGGCGCAGTTCCTTATGTGTATTTGCAGCAGATCACCAAGGCCTTGGTGGATCCACTAGTGGCAGAAAGTTTGGTTTTTAACCTGAAGGCAATGCAGGCTCTCGGGCATTTCTGATTTGCCTTTGAGGAGAGTCATTCTGACAGCCTGATAGAAAGCGGCCATGGAGGCAATGAAAAAGTCAGGTGGCAACAACTCAGGTATTTTTTTTCCACAAAAGAGAGACTATCTTTTCCCAGGTGTTGGTTCCACCTCTTAGCACTAGAGGAGGAGCTTTTGAAAGATAAATGATGCTATATTGTGTAATCTGGCCTTTGTGTGGCACTGGATACAGCCCAGGGGTTGCGATATTCTAAGATTCGTCACTGGACTCTGTGGCTGGAGGAGAGAAGGCAGGGCAGAAGAGACGAGGAACCAGACATCCCCATTGTCTAAACCAGTGTGGATGTGCTTCCAGAAACATGTTTGCAAGATTCTTCACGTTCTCCTTCTCTCCCGGCATTCTAATTATTGTTGTCAGGATCTGAAAGATGTTGACAACCAAGACACATAAAAGGTAAACTCGAGTTGCTATATGTGGTTTGCAACACATCTTTATTTAATGATAAAGCTCCCTACCCACAGCTATGTGAAATTTTTTCTTTCTCTTTGTTAAAATTACAGTAATCCCCCTTACCTGTGGTTTCGCTTTGTGCGGTTTCAGTTACCTGCAGTCTAAAAATATTAAAGGGAAAATTCTTGAAAGGAACAGTTCATAAGTGTTAAACTGCATGCTCTTCTGAGTAGCGTGATGAAATCTCATGCCATTCAGCTCCGTTCCATGCAGGATGTGAATCATCCCTTTGTTGGATCCCCAACCATCTACATCATCTGCTCCTGACATCCAACCATTGGCATCATCATGGGTCAATGATCCCCCTTCTGACATACGGTCAGAAGGTCAATAGTAGTCTAACACTAGGTCACAATGCCTACATCATTCACTGCACTTTATCTCACCACGTAGGCGTTGTATCATCTCACAGCATCGAAAGAAGAAGGGTGAATACAGTACAATAAAATATTGAGAGAGAGAGACCATATTCGCATAACTTTTATTACAGTATATTGTTATAATTATTCTACTTTATTATTAGTTATTGTTGTTAATCTCTTACTGTGCCTAATTTATAAATTAAACTTTATCATAAGAATGTATGTATTGGGCCGGCCCTGTGGCTCGGCGGTTGGGTGCGCATGCTCCGCTGCTGGTGGCCGGGGTTTGGATCCCGGGCGCGCACTGACGCACCGCTTCTCCGGCCATGCTGAGGCCGCGTCCTACATACAGCAACTAGAAGGATGTGCAACTATGACATACAACTGTCTACTGGGGCTTTGGGGGGAAAATAAATAAATAATTAAAAAAAAAAAGGAATGTATGTATAGAAGATATATATATATATGTATGTATATATATGAATATATATATATATATATATATATATAGGGTTCAGTACTATCTGCAGTTTCAGGCATCCACTGGGGGTCATGGAATGTATCCAACACAGATAAGAGGGGACTCCTGTACTATGGAAAAAATGCTACACAAAACTGGTTTGCATAAAAAGCTGGACTGATTGTTCTAAACTGTCTTTTCCACCTATGACCTCTAATAATTACTGACAAATAATGTTACAGGAGTAGATGCTGGTATAGACACATAAATGGGTGTTACTGGGTGTTCTTTCTTTGTCTAATTATCTTTGTGATGCCTTAAGTGATTTATTCAGTGCTAAGACTACATAAAAATAATGCTAATGATGGTTAAAATAAACCTTGTCCCCTAATTTCAAGAAGATGTCATATTTCTAAATGTGGATAACCTTACTGTTGAAGATTCTCTTCTGAATTTTGCATCTCTGTATATTGGAAACAGAGTGATTAACACTAATGAGCTAGATGATTTGACAATGTATATCCAGGGGAAACAAGGAAACTGGGAGTGTGTCAGAAGAAAAAGAGAAAGAGAGAAAACAGTTGTAGCCACTGAATCTAAGAGACAGTTTAGAAAATAACACAGCTCTGGCAAAGAAAGCCAGAATGCACATAGGAACTCTTAAAAGAGGCCACTCACCTTTCTCTTCCAAAAGTAGCTAGAAAGCTTGTAATAGGAGAGAGAAATAATGAATAATTAATTCCCACTCCAGGAGGCCACACAGGCAACATCAAGCGAAGCCTTATAATGAGAGAGAGATGCCCCAGTATTACTTTTTTTTCCCTAAAATGTTTCATGTTAGAATCCTACTGTAGGTCCATGACTCCTTAAATCAAAAGAGCGATGCAGACATGGTGTTTTTATTAGTCCTGCAATAGATTATATTTGTGCTGATAATTTTATTAAAGCAATTCTACCCTCCTGTTCTTAACCATATCCTCTACTTCTTGCTCCTGACTTTCCCTAATTTTCTTGTCACTGAGCCAAGAGAACCTAGATAGTTCACTCTATGCAGAGAGAAATAGGAGTATCACACAACAGCAACATGGAGGAAATGGGAAGGAAGATTGTGCCTGGATTCCAAGGCCCAGCTCACAGAAGAAACTGGCTATTTCTGTTTTGGGTTGACTATCTGTTGTGCTTATAAGAACTGAAATATCCAAACTAGAATAGTCTACGTTTGACAAGCATTCTGTAAGGGAGGTGCTTACCAGAAATGAACAACGTCACACCAAGATGGTGGCCATCCATATACCAGCTTGGGTACCCAGGTTAGGTATTGCTCCCTAATAATACACAAGAGAGCTCTTTTAGGGCTTCAGAATGGTTAATCAAAGAGAACTGAGGTCACACTACAACAAGAGTATATCCTGAAAAGGTACTATCTGTCTATCCACAGGCACACATATCAGCACACACAAACACACATAATCAGCAAGGATGTCTGCAGGACATTAACTTCCAACCCCTTCCTGCCGTGCTGGCAGTTACAACCAAATCAGCAGACTAGCCACTGTTCTGGTCCTGTGTTGAAGGAGGTCACCAAGAGGACATGACCACAGGTTGACCCTTGAGCTCGGGCAATCGGAGGCTCCTCACTCCCTCCCCTGTCCTTGAAATGTACACTCTGCCCACCATTCCCATAGTGGGAGCTGTTTGAAGGGCCCAGCCTCAAGGGAGTATGGTGTTGTTGAGACCATCTGGACTGTGTACGTGACTGAACCCCATTAAGGCGTCTATACAAACTCTTTTTTTTTTAATAATTGATCACCTCAGGGACTGAATTTTGCACAGCTAATTGATTCCCATTTCAAGCGAGTTTTTTTTTTTTTCCTCTTTTCCTTTTTTCTCCCCAAAGTCCCAGTACATAGTTGTGTATCCTAGTTGTAGGTCCTTCTAGTTCTTCTATGTGGGATGCTGCCTCAGCGTGGCTTGATGAGCACTAAGTAGGTCTGTGCCCAGGATCCGAACCGGCGAACCCAGGCCCACCAAAGTGGAACTCGTGAACTTAACCACTGCACCACCCGGCCGGCCCCTCTTTACAAACTCTTAAGATTCTGGCGGGTGGGTGTGGAGATCTACTCGCCCCACAGCCACCCAGGACAAGCCTGGTATGTAAGTTTCCTTGCTTATTAACCTGCCACCTACCGATCTGGAGTGGTCTGCCTCTGTCTTCGGTCTTTCCTTGCCCTCTGTGTATGCAGGCCAATTTCCGATCTCACTGGGGGAACTCCCAAGGTTGCAAACCAATATGCTAGTCTGCAGCCTCTTCTTCTTTTTTTTTGCCTGTATGGTCCTCGTTCTGCCTCGCTGCACTTTTGTACCGTTCATTCATTATTTCTTCATTCACTGGTCATTAAACATTCATTAAAGCCTGATCGTGGGCATACAGTAAGAGAAGCAGGACCGCTTATCTCCCTCGTGGTGCTTAGGTCATTGGCAAGGGAAGAGGAACCTGGAGAAGGTGGCCAGGTGAAGGGAATGGAGAAGTGTGAGATGCATGGCCCAGAGGCAGGAGATAAGCCAGCCTGGCCCCCGGAGAAAACCATGAGGGGTTCTGAGCTGGAGGACGGAGGATGAACAGGCCTCCTCCCTGTGTGCTGCTAAGGAGTTTGAGCTTTGGGGCCATTGGTGGGCTTTCAGCAGGAGCGTGAAGTGGCCTGGTTTGTGTTTTGGAAAGGTGTCCCTGGAAAGTGGATAAATTAGAGCCTGGCAGAGACACTGGAAGAGACTTTGTCCTTGTCATTCACTGAGAAAGGGGAGGGGAGGAGGGACAGGTTTGGGTCATCTTTGGAAATGTCAGTTAGGCAGTTGGATACAGGGGTCTGCAGCTCAGAGAGCAGCAGGGGACCTGGGCAAGAGACAGACCCAGGCAGAGGGAATGGCCTTGGCAGAGAGAACTTGGCAGAAGGCAAGGCTGAGATGAGTTTGGAGGCGCTGGCCGGATCAGATTGACTGCGTGGAGCAGAGAATGTGATGAGACTTTTGGATAAACAGATCCGATGGAGGAGAGTTTTGAGTAGCAGTCGCCAAGTTTAGATGCAGTCCTGTGAGCAATGAAGAGTTCCTGAAGTTTGTGAGTTTCTTTGTTATGTGTTTGTTTTTACCAAGGAAGTGATAGACTCAAAACAGTCCTCTGAGGTCCCAAGATTTCCAGCTTGACTTCCATCATCAAAGCAAACTGTGGTATCATTATCTTGAAATCCAGGTCTCAA
The DNA here is from genome assembly GCF_020826845.1 of Diceros bicornis minor. NCBI lineage: Eukaryota > Metazoa > Chordata > Mammalia > Perissodactyla > Rhinocerotidae > Diceros > Diceros bicornis. The sequence goes on along the minus strand of NC_080759.1, from coordinate 48,280,138 downwards.
AATCAGGCCTCCAGTCTCGAGGGGTATTCTCTAAGCTAAAATTAGATAAGTGGAGTATAACGGAATAGCTATGAGAGTTACATCCAACAGACATCCTCTTAGAGTGTGTATTTGGCTTGTCAGTTACTAATTTTAGCTCATTAGAAATTAGATGCAAAACCTATCAACCCTTTAGGCTGGGAGAGTGGCCCAGGCCATGTTGAGAACGTGCAGTCAGGCTGTGTCACGTGTGTCCTCTTAGACTGTGCACAAATGGGCACCGCTGGATGTTTACTGCACAGCCAGGGGCGTTCTTGGAGACCTTTAAGCTTTACAAGACTCAAGGGCCTTCTGAACCATCAAAGGAATTTTAAGATTGTACTTAATATCATTCACAGTTCAGTATATTTGCTTGTAGGCTAATTCATTGAAAATTGATGGTTTCTCTCTGCCCCATCTGCACTCTCACTCCTGCCCCACCCTTGCCCTAAACCAGGTACTCTGGTGCCACAGGTGGAACTACGCCAAAAACGGCCTTGGGAGCTTACTCTGGGTTGCCTGGACAAGAGCCTGGCTGGGAGGCCAAGGAGAAGACGCACATGAACCCAGAGTCCCACAGGCTCACTGGCCTCCGCTTCCAGAGCCAGCTTCCCCTGGGTCCTCCAATTCCCCAGGTGCTGGGCAGCTGGATTTCTGAGACAACCTCTGCCGACTGCTGGCAGCCAGTGTACCTACAGACAGCTTGTTCTCCCATTGATGAGGTTGTTCTTGCTCTTGCCCTGTAAGGAAAGGAGGTGACAGATTTGGAGGGGAGAGGCTCCTTCTCCAGGAATGTCCATCCCAGTGGGTCCCAGAGAGCGCCCAGGCCCTGGCAACACACCTTGTGAGTTAAGCCTGTTCCTTAACCCATACCGTGTGGGGCTGTTTGAGTCCCCACAAGTCCTGTGGGGAGGACAGGTGGAGATCACAAAGAGACTCTTCTGGCATAAGAAGTAGCATTTACAACTGCCCTGTCATCTACAGTAACCCACTGTCCCCAAGGCAAGAAATATTAAAGTTTTGCTTCTGGTCTCTCCTTCATTCTCTCTGTCTGGAGTAACCATATGTCAGGTTTGCCCACGACAGTCCTGGCTTATGCCTGCTGTCTGGCATGGTTATTAATAGCACTTCGCTTTCTTTCTCAAAGGTGTCTTGGCTTGGATGATGAATTTTATGGACTCCCCATCCATCTCCAGTCTGTCAACAGCCACTGAGAACCCTTCCTCTTAAATACTCTCATGCCCATATCCCTGTTCTCCAGTCTCAGGGCCACCATCCCTGTTCAAGCTTCATCACTTGGTGCCTGTCTGAGCTGCAGCAGCCTTGTACCACCTCCTCTTCCAACCCATCTTGTACACTTCTCCTCTAAAACACAGCCTTCAACATGTAACCCCCACCCAAGCACCTACAATGATGCACAGCCAAACCTAAATAATCATAAACCACCTTCTAAAGCCCAGGTTCATCTCTTTCTTAAAGCTGTACTTCTTTTTAGGCAGATTAGCTGCTCCGTAATCTGAACTCTCAGGTGTAGTCAGATTAGCTCTTCACTGAGTCAACGCTCCAAGCAAACCCTCACATCCATGCCTTTGTTCATCTTCTCAAACTCCAGCTCTCCTATCTGCAGCTCAGCCCAGATAAAACCCTCCTCAAGTGGGAAGGGCATGGGTTTCACAGTCAGGAAGATCTGAATTTGATCGTAGATCCTCCTGTCCAGGCACTAACCACTGTGTTTCGCTGATCCTAAGACACACGTTTTTTCCCCCCACATTTAACATACCCAGGAATGAAATGTACCTTAAAATCTATGGCATCTTGATTCAATAAAATATAGTAGCTCTCTGACTTTGTGTTACAACACAGACTCTCTGAGTCTTGGTTTCCTCATCTTCTAAAACAGGAATAATACCCGATTTTCAAGACTGTTGTGGGAATTACTTGAAATAACTGCAGTCCAAGAAGAGAATGTCTCCATAGGAATCTGGATTCTATGCCCAGCCATTTTGTAATGATTGCCCAGTATCTCTTAGGAAGACCTGTACCACGTGGAAAAATTGTTGCAACGGTTCCCAAAGTTTGTGTACTATAGAATTTCACAAAATTCTGTGCAGAGTCGGAAAGAGAAAGCAGTCAAACTCACAGGGGTGGTTTAACCACAACACTCTACTGAGAGCTCTGTTCAGAGGAGATAGTGATAGGAGACATTTTTCCGTGGGTAATGGCCCAAGTAGCTTTTTGTTGGAAACGTCACTCGCATGGAGAAAACTACAAAAACAGCTTTGTCCTTAATTTATTCGTTTTTTTTTTCCCCCAAAGCCCTAGTAGATAGTTGTTATGTCATAGCTGCACGTCCTTCTAGTTGCTGTATGTGGGACTCGGCCTCAGCACGGCCGGAGAAGCAGTGCGTCCGTGCGCGCCCGGGATCCGAACCCAGGCTGCCAGCAGCAGAGCGCACTCACTTAACCGCTAAGCCACAGGGCCGGCCCCCTTAATTTATTCTTAAGTAGAAACTCTTCAAAAGCTGATTTTATGTAAAAAGTCCACAGGCAGGTTTCTTAAGCATTGGGTCACAGGTGGATGTTTTGATAATGTTCAATTGGACAATTGCTCTCCCTTGTGAGAGGTCCTGTCCCTTCTGTATAAAGGTTTTCCCACTCCAAGAAGACTGACAGCCAGCCCCCCTGTACAACCAGCTGACTGACAAGGGAATCTTTCCTTCTGTCTCTCTCTGCCGCCACATCAGGGGAAAAGCCCCAAACCCTGGCTGATAGCAGGTCTGAGTTAGGAATATCTTGTGTGCTAGAAAGCAAAGACATGTTCAAAGGCTGTTTAATAGTCCATGTCAAAAGGACACAGAAGCCAGCTTGAAAGGGATCCCACTGACCAAATCTGGGAAACTTTGAGGATCAAAAAGAATAATCCTGGTCAATGATTATAGCACACTGAATTTAAAAAAAAACTCACGACTCCATAGTGATTCTCAAAAGAGAGAGAAAAGCTTGCTTTACAAAAGATTATAAGATAAGTGTAAACTAAATTATAGATTTAGAAAAGCACCTTTTTGGAACTCTCAATGTAGTAATTAATTCAGGCAATGATCATCAATGAATAATATGATCCACTGGGAAAAAGGCTGTAGGCAAGAGGGTGTTTACACGATCATAAGCTACTTATTAATTACAAAGGCAAAAGTGTGTCTTTGCATTGGAGAGATCTGTCGGCCTTCACCTTATCTGCATCTCATCATGCTTGGCATCCCTAGCACTGGGACAGTCTGACCTTATAAGCCCCCTGATCTGATGCCTTGGGAGGGACACAACAAAACTTGCTGGAAACGTTTGACCTGAATCAAATCCTGACAAAACAGAGGCATGCAGAATGTAGGATGTTCTACGGGTCAAGTGGCCTGGATCTTCAAAGCATTTGATGTCAAGAACAGAGGAAGAGTTTGAGGAGATTAAAGAGATGCAACAGCCAAATCAATGTGTGAAACTTGATTGGATTCTGAGTCTAAAAAATAGCTATCAAGGACATTTGGAGGGGAAATTTGAGTCCAGATTGTGTGTTAGATGATTTTGTTGAATTAATATTGATTTTCTTAGGTGTGATAATGGTATTATGGTGGTGTAAGAGAATGGCTCCCTTCTGAGTGATGCAAGATGCAATGTTTAGGAGTGAAATGCCATGATAGCAGCCATCTGCTGTCAGCAAAAGGGAAGTGTGTATGTATATATATGTATAGAGAGAGAGAGAGAGAGAGAGAGAGAGAGGAAATGGGTGTGGCAAGATGCTGGTGAATCTGCGTGAGGGGTGTCTGGGTGTTCACTGTAGTGTTCTTTCAACTTTCTTGTGGGTGTGAAAATTTTCAGAACAACAAAAAAGTTTTTTAGAAGACTGTGAGAGAATAGGAAATAGAGAAAGTTCTTATAAATTTCTTTTAAAAGACAGTTTCCTCTTCCCCAAAACTGTGACCTTCAGTGATTTCTCTTTCCCATGAACTCTTGCTTGACTTAAAATTGTTGTGACACCACTAAGCATGGGAATCCAATGATGGCTGACATATCATAACATCAGGAAATGAAATATTTCTATTTTCTCCAGAAAACTGAAGCTTATCTCTTCAATTCAATCTTCTTGTATTGAGCATCAACTGTGTACAAGATCCTATGAGAGGCACCATGAGTGAAACAAAGATGAACAGCAATATGGTTTTTGCCTTCAAATGGTTTAAAATCTAACACACAAAATTGGATTCAGCAAACATTTTTTGAGTGGCTATTACGAGGTAAATGAAAAACTGGACTAGGGATCTAGTTATGAATAAGACACAGTCCCTGCCATTAAAGAGCATCTTATCTGAGAAATAGAGACACATACATTAATTTCAATACAATAAGACAAGATTTATGAAAAGATCTTTATCATTGTCTAAAAATTATGACCAAGTATCTGGGGACAGCTTAAGAACAAAGAGTACCTCTGGGCTAGGGCTTGAAGAGTAGATCTGAATGTTTTCAAGACAAATTGGTAGGCATTCCAAACAAATGGAACAAAATGTGCAAAAGCATGAAGGTATGAAACAGCATGACATGTTTGGGGATCTACAAATAGTTAAATATAGTGAGAATTTTGGATATTTATTGAGGAGTAAGCGAGATAGAGTTGGGAATATAACTTGGGCTAGTTGATGAAGAGCTTTCCTGTTATTCTGAGGAGTTTGAACTACATCCTGTAGGCGATGGGAAGACTTTGGAGGTAAATGATGTGATTGTGTTTTTATCTTAGAAAGATAACTCTAGTGGTGGAGTGGCAGGTGGACTGGAAGGAGACGAGGCAGAGAGACTGGTTAACAGACTTTTGTAACAGTCCCGATGAGAGAGGCTAAGAGTCTAAACCGTGACTGGGGAGGCGGAAGCAGAGAAAGAGTAGATGCAGGAGACCTTTTGTACACTGCAGCAACAGGTTCTGGTGACTGACTGAATGTCGGGAAGTGAGGCAGAGGAAATCATCAAAGATAACCCTTGTATTAGCGTTCTCCAGAGAAACAGAACCAATAGGATGTGTGTGTGTGTGTGTGTGTGTATGGATGGGAAGGGAGAGAAAAGGAGAGGGATTTAAGGAATTGGCTCATGTAATTGTGGGAATGAGTGAGTCCGAAAACCTGCAGGGTTTTTACCTCCCAGGTAGTCTGGGAGGCTGGAATTCTGGCAGGAGTTAATGTTGCAGTCTTGAGTCTGAAGGCAGTCTGGAGACAGAATTCCTTCCTCCTCAGGGAACTTTAGTCTTTTCTCTTCAGGCTTTCAACAGATTGGATGAGGCCCACTCATGCTATGGAGGGTAATCTGCTTTACTCAAAGTCTACTGATTTAAATGTTAATCACATATAAAAAAAAATAACTTCACAGCAACATCTAGACTAGTGTTTGACCAAACATCTGGGCACCATAGCCTGGCCAACTTGACATACAGAATTAACCATCATCACAACCTTTTAAAAGATTGATGCCATTGCTAAAATATGGAATAGAGCAGAAAAGTTGTGGGCAAAATTGGGGAGAAAAATAACATCAGTTATCAGGTGTTGAATTTCAGTTGGTCATGTCCAGTGGTCAATTGGTATAGACACTCAGGAGACAGATCTTTCTAATGGGCCAAATTTAGAGATCTTAGTGGAAGCAATAGGACCAGATGAAGATGCTCCGTGAGACACTGTTCATTCATTCAACAAGAAATTTTTCTAGGTGCCTCTATGAGCCAGACAGTGTTCCAGGCTGGAGGACCACAGTGTACTCAAGGTAAAGTTCCTATCCTCATAGAGCATAAATTTTAGAAGGGTTGGCAGGCAATGAGCAAATATTCACATAGATATATAATTTCAGACAGTGATAGGTATCATTTACCGTTGCATAACCAACCATCCCCACACTTGGTAGCTTAAAACAATTTTTATTTGCTCATGATTCTATGGATTGGCACTTGAATGGAGATCAGATGGAATGGCATGTCTCAGATCCACATGGTGTTGCTGGGTTCACTTACGCATTTGCCACCAATTGGCAGATGCTGGATGCCAATTGGCTGGGGCTGTTGGTTGATGTGCCTCAGTTGTCCTCTGTGTGGCGTCTCTAGCAGGCTAGCTTAGGCTTCCTCACTTGGCAGCTGGGGTTCCATGAAGACAAGGCCCTAATGTGCAAGCACTTATCAGGCCTCTGCTTGGGTCACATCACAATGGCCAAAAGCAAATCACATGGCCCAGCCCAGAATTGATGTGGGAGGGGACAACACGAAAGCATGGAATTCATTAGGAACCATTATTGAGTGCAATGAAGAAAATCAGAACAGGGTAAAAAGAGAATTCCTTTGGAAGAGGGGGCTTTAATAGACAGCATGGTCAGGGAAGTGATTTTGAGCAGAGACTTAAATGAAGTAAGACAGTCAGTCACGTGAAGTTCTGGAGGCAGGGGCATGGCAGACAGAGGGAATAGTAAGTGCAAGGATCCTGAAGCTAGAACTAGCTTGAAGTGCTCCAGAAACAAGAAGAAGGTAAAACAAGGAGAGCAGAGTGAGCCATGGCTAGGGGTAAAGACATGATGTCAGATCAGGTGGGAGAGGGAGGCAGAGTGGAAGATCGTGGAGGGCTCTGCAGACCACGGCACGGAGTTTAGATTTTATTCTAAAAAATGATGAAAAACCAATGAAGCATTTTGTGTAAGAGGTGACTTAATCCAATTTTCACCTTTAAAAGATTGTTCTGTTCACTGAAGAGAAGAAAAGCATGAAGCAAAGAGATCAGTTAGGGGTTACTGCACTAGTCACAGAAAGAGATATCAGTAATGGTGGAGATGGTGAGAAATGGTTGGATTTGGAATACATTTGGGAATTTGAGCCAACAGGAATCACTAATGGATTAGATGTAGAGTATTAGGGACAGAGAGGAATTAAGGATGATGCCTAACTGTAGAGATAGGGAAGATTTGGGAGAGAAAATCAGGCATTCTCTTTTGGACATGCTATATTTCATATGCCTAATACACATCCAAGTGGAGACACCAAGTAGGAAATTGAATATAAAAACCTTAAGCTCAGGGGAGAGAAAATCAGCAACTAAATGACATTAAAGCCACAGGAATATATAGGATAAGTTGGAAGATGCGACAGAAAGAAGATGCAAGTGTTCTCTGCTTCTTCTTGGGTTTTCACAATGAAATAAGAAATGAGGGATGGGAGGAATACCTATAATGAAATTTAAAAAGAGAGGAATTCTGAGAGTGGCCTTGGTGCACAGGATACCGTGGGAGACTGATTTCTCTAGGGAAGAGTGGGAAGGTGAATGTGAAGGGCAGGCCTCTGAAGATTGTGGTCATAAACTTAACGTGCGAGTCAGCATGTTTGGGTGTTTCTCTGGAAACATTCAGTTGCTCAAATACAGATTTGGAGAATTGGGTTTATCTTTGGTGGGGTTTTTCAAGACAGGTGGAGAAGAGAAAGCGGTGAGGAGAGAGTTGTGGGTGGATATTATTGACTGATTCTAGTGACAGACTAGAGATTCCTGTCTGGAGGAAGAGGGAAATGAAGGCATGAGTGAAGTGATGGGCATTGAAGAAAACGGCAGCCTCTTGGTTTGGAGGTCCTGATGAGGTAGCATTGTTGAAGTGCTGCTATCAAGAGTATGCTGAGAAAAGGTGGAAATGCAGTAGTGGAGGCTAGAGTTTGGAGAGGTAAGAGGAAGTGAGGAGGTCAAATAACCAAGAAGCCAGGGCACTGGATGGATTCTTTATGAGAAGGAAGTCTCCGGAATAATGGAGCAGAGAACAACAGTGAGCCAGACACTTGGAGGAGGAGGGAGAGAGGACGGTGTGGTCCAACAGCATTGCTCTAAAGATCCTGAGGATTTTCAGCGAGGAAGGAAGAGAAACGGTCTAGGAGTACCAAGGGGACAATTGGCACACAGCAGGCCAGTGGCACAGGGCTGGGAACCAAACAGTCCTCTCCTGAGCAAGTTGCCGGGAACACGCCTGGTTTCAGTTTGAGTTAGGAGGTAGAGGGAACATAAGAAGAGGTGGTGATCGTGGGCGGTTTGCAGATGACAGATCATGAGCTGCAGAGGGCACAGGGGAGAGAGAAGAGAGGGGGACACCTGTTGTGTGTGAGGAAAGGGAAGATAAGCTTTTCTGACCCTCTTCTAGCAGAAGTGGAATCAGCAACGGTCACATGGACTTAACAATTATCACTCACATGAAGCCAAGTTTTGCTTCCTCACAGATCCTTGGCCATGTTCTGAATTATTGAATTTGTCAAATAAGTACCATATGAATAATTTATTATTATAGATAATGTCATTTATTAAGCTTCAATTATATAACTCTCTTTGAAAAAAATAAACCCTATCCTACATGTCCTTTGTATCTTTAGACATACCGTGATACATTCTGATTTAAGGTCACTTGAAATTAGTTCAAAAAACAGGATTCCAAGGAAGAATGATTGTTAAATCACATATAACCTGCACTGAGGCCCAGCTATGCTGACCTAGCAATGTTACCACATCTGGCACAGCAGTTGCAATTGAGACTCCTACTTGGTTGACTTTGCTGGGGTGCACTGGATTTATCTGATTTTTGCAGGGTCCAGACGTGTGCATTAAAAGGCAATATGGGGACCTCGCTCTGAATCCTCTAGTTCTTTAGGAATGACACTAATTTCTCCATCCCCACTAGGACGCTGTATCAGTTTTGATTCACTATCTTAGTCATGGAGGGGATTCATTTCAGAGTATTCTCCTTGGTCCTCTGCACTATGGTGGTCTTACCCTAAGCCAAGGTACCAGCATGAGGTTGTGCAACTACCAAGTGTGTCTACTTCCATTATACGTTTGGGGTCTAGGGAAATGACCACCAGGTGGGGCCACTGACCCATTGTAAGTTGGATCCGGGCCGGGTCTCCATTTATTACCTGGTCCCAAATTCCTGCACTTAGCAGAGGCCCATGATGATGATTAGTGTCTCTAGGTATTAATGTCTACTAAGACTTTACCCAACAGTCATCAAAATGCTTGAGTATTCCTCAGAGTTCAGTTACAGAAGTAGATCCCTTTGGTGAGGATCCAGGAGCATATACACTTGTGTGGTGTTGCAGGGTTCTGCCTCCTGGGGACACAGTCTTTTCTTCAATCAATGGGCTTCCGTCCAAAAACTGGCTCAGACTGAAAACTGGGCAAGGGATTGTGACTTTTTATTAGCATGGTGGCCCCTCTGTCTTCTGATCATCCATCTTTGACTTCTTTTGATTGTACTGCTTGAGCAATCTCTTGTTGGCTTCCCATCTGTTTCACCCCTAGGGATGCAGTAACTAATAGGATTTTGAGTTAATTCCCTTGAGTGTTCTTTTTTGGCTGGGGGAAGTTTTCCATATTTGAAGGAAAGGATCTTCATGAATAGTTCTTGGCCAGAGGGGCAGACTGTGGCAAGCGACAGCTAGCTGTCCACCAGAGCTTCAATCTCCCCTTACATAATGTAGAGTTTACTGAACCACCTTTACTGAAAAGGTGGTTCCCAGCCTGGACAACATTTCCCAGCAATCCTTGCATATAAGTAATGCTATGTGACTAGATCTTGCTGGTGGATTGTAAGCAGAAGTGATATCACTTCCAGGTCATGGAGGTTAAAAGGTGTATGTCCTTATCCAACCAGCTGTTCCCTTTCTGCCAACTGTTTGATTATGCCCAGGGTGACATTAAAAGATAAAAGTTGAAGGGCAGAGCCTCTGTCAGCCTGGGCCCCTGAATAACCACAGGAGCAGAACCACCACCCTTCCAACATTACGCCCATATTAGACTGTCATGTAAGTGAGAAATCATCTTTAATAGTGTTAGGTAGTTGAAATGTAAGAGTTTGTTTGCTAAAGCAGCTGGAGTTACCCTAATACATGCTGTCTATAAATTCTATATCAAATCTACACAAAATAAATTTGTTTCTGTCTGAATAGATTTTTACCAAATTCGAAGGTATGTTAGTGATGGTCTGACCTGGTGTATAGATTTTGTCACATATACAAACTTCCCTCTGAGAGGCCCAGGGACATTTTACAGAGCCAGCCAGTTATGCTTCACAACAACTGAAGATGTATAACGAAAGACAGTGTTAATACAATCAACACATACACATTTTCCCTGTCTTCAACTTCTTAATATAAGCAGTCATTTTAAATATGGGTCCCTGTGCACATCTTCAGGACCTCCTCAGGTTCTCTGGCCTTGCCTGTCTCCCAGGCTCTCAGCAGCGTGCTCCATCTCAGTGCCAAGATGGCTGACAGACTCCCTGCAGCTTTTCCACCCCTTGAGACTGACTGGCTGTATATCTGGGGTCTCTGGATCCTCCTGCCACAGATTTCAAGGAAATGCTCCCCTACAGGGCATGTGTGTTTATTTCCTATTGCTACTGTAACAAGTTACCACAAACTCAATAGTTTAAAACACTGTAAGTTTATTTTCTTACAGTTCTGGAGGTCAGAAGTCTGAAATGAGTCTCACATCAAGGTGAGACTAAAATCAAAGTGTCAGCAGGACCGGTTCCTTCTGAGGGCTCCAAGGGAGAATCCATTCCATGCCTCTCCCAGCTTCTAGAGGTTGCCAGCGGCATTCCTTGGCTTGTGGCCCCTTCTTTGCATCACTCCAACCCCTTGCTTCCATCACCACATCTCCTACTACTGACTCTGATCTCCTGCCTCCCTCTTATAAGGACACATGATTACATTGGACCAATATGCATAATCCAGAATAATCTCAAAATCCTCAATTGAATCACATCTGCAAAGGCTGTTTTGCCATAAAGGTAACATTCACAGGTCCTGGGGATTAGGATGTGCACATCTTTGGGGGCCATTATTCAGTCTGCCACAGTGTGGGATATGGCTTCCTACGTGGCTTTTAAAGGTACCAGATGACATGGAAATGTGAGAGAGCTGACTCCCTAGATAGTGAAATTCAACCAATGGGAAACAGGAGACAGGACCACGCCAGGAAGAGAAATTTCTTGTCTTTCCTCTCTCTGGAGGGCTGCTCTGAGGCAGGACTTCCCTATACAGCTTGTGCAGAGACATCCTATGTGGTCACAGAGATGGTCCTGCTGAGCAACTGGTGGGTCTCTTCGTGGCTTATTGGGAAGCAGCGACGGGCATGGTAATACGTTACTTTGTGTTGCTTTCCATCTTTTTCTGCCTCCCTCCCTTATCCTTGCCGCCCTGGGATTGCACTTCCCAAAGCATCGGCAGTTAATTTCTGCCTTGGGCTCTGTTCTCTAGGGAATCTCAGCTGGGGTGGCCCCCCAATTGAAAGTCATGATTTATTCTTTCATTTATTTAAGAAATATTTACTGACTACGCACTATGTTCAGACATGGTTCTAGTTAACAGAGTGACAGTAATAAATATGAAAACATTTCTGCTCTCATGGAGCTCACATTCTAACTGAGGAAGACATAATAGACAAACAAACAAGAAAATATCACTTAGTGGCAAGTGCTGTTGAAAACACTGTAGTACAATAAAGACTATTATTTTATATTTGGTGGTGAGGAAAGACTTTTCTGGAGAGGTGACATTTAAGCTGAGATCTGAATGACAGTCATTTGTGCAGAATCAGGGAAAGGAGATGTGCACTTCATGGCAGGTATCAATTTGCAATCAATGTGCTTCTCACATGGATGATTCTAGGTAGCATGTTCTGGTTGAATAGCAACAGAAATTTACTTTGAAAAAATTCATGATTCTACCAAGCAACAGAAGGCCAGATGGTTTAAAATACAAAATAAACATTTCAAGCAGAAGCTTTCTACTAAATGGGACTTTCTCTGTTGTGAAGGGATGTATCTTGTTTTATTTTAGAAGTTACAGTCTTTTACTACACTTTACAGGCAGCACCATTTAAGAGGAAGGACCATGAAATTAGAAGTTATCAGTCTTTAGCTTCCTCACCTGTATAACTAATAAATCAGGTTATAAACCCATTTCCTTCTATCTCCATCATATATTTGTTTTTACGATTAGCTGATATTTCTTTTTCCTTTTTTTTTTTTTGTTTGTGAGGAAGATCAGCCCTGAGCTAACATCCATGCTAATCCTCCTCTTTTTGCTGAGGAAGACCGGCTCTGAGCTAACACCCACTGCCAATCCTCCTCCTTTTTATCCCCAAAGCCCCAGTAGATAGTTGTATGTCATAGCTGCACATCCTTCTAGTTGCTGTATGTGGGACGCGGCCTCAGCGTGGCCGGACAAGCGGTACGTCGGTGCGCGCCCGGGATCCGAACCCGGGCCGCCAGCAGCGGAGCGCGCGCACTTAACCGCTAAGCCACGGGGCCGGCCCTGATATTTCTATCACAGTACTTTCTGCTTCACCTCATTTCAAATGCTTTTGGAGACCAATTTACATCTTGATTCAGGCTGTAGGAGATGTCATGGGCTTTGACATCAGAGGATACGATATTTCCTTAGATTTTATCTTAGATAGTAAATGTTTTTGATAACATTTTAAAGGATGTGAAACATCCTTTAAAAAATTTTATAATTGGAGTTGCTGCTACATAGAAATGCAATTGCGTTTTTAAAATATTGACCTTTTATCTAGTGGTCTTGCTACACTCATCATTAACTCTAATAGAAAATCCAACATGATCAGCTGATAAAATAAGGGCTTCATCATATCAGCTGTAGATAATGACAGTTTTAAATCTTTTCCATTTCTCATACTTCTGTTGCTCTTTTTGGCTTACTGAAGTGGTTGGAACCTCCTCAGTGGGCACAGCACATCTCTGTTCCCCTTGGCATCAGCTGAGTCACCTTGCAGGCTGGGGGCTGGAATCATTTGAAGTCTCATTCATTTGCGTGTCTGGTTGTCTTCTGGGGAGACTTAAGTAGCTGAAGTTGGCATGGCTGGGATTCCTCAGACGTCTTTCTCTGTGTAGCTTCTCCACATGTCCCCCCAGCATAGTGCCTACAGAGCTCCAAAAACACGTGTCCCGAGAGAGAGTCAACCGAAAGCTGTAGTGTCCCCTTTCATGACTTAGTTTTGGAGTCACATAGTGTCCCTTCTGTCACATTCTATTTGTTAGAAGGAGAGGAGAATTAGAATCCACCTTTTCATGGGAGGATTATCAAAAAATTTGTGGAAATGTTTAAAGCCACCACAATTGGTCTTCTGGCCCAAATTATTCACATTTCTCCTTCATGCATTTCTGCAATCTAGCTGAGCACATGTTACCAATTCCATGATGAGGACTCAGTTCCATTAACAGGGAATCATTCTCCATGGCTTCTTGGATATATCCTGAGTCATCCTTGTTTTTCCATAAATGCTACAGACTAGTGACTGTTATGTGCCTCCTAGTTTCCCCTTTTTTGAATTAGTATCCATAACAGTTATCTTATTCCAGGCCCACTACTGTATGAGGAGAACAGAAAACTTGTCTCTTTAGTACACAGATCTTCCAGTCAAGAAGAATGTTAATCAATGAGCTATACTTCATGAACTACATCCATGGAGCCTCACTCACATGGAACTTGATTTAGATGATATGATCGTAGGCCTCAAGCCTGAACCTGATGCCTTGAGAGGAAGAGGGAGTATATTTTGCGTGAGGGGTGGCTTAAAGCTAGTGGCTAGAATAATCTGAAGACTCACACACATGTCTTATGGTTGTGGTTGAGAAGACAAACAGGTAGGGATGGTACACTTAGGGCTTGTCTGTCTTTATGTGGTCTCCATACATAAGTCTGTTTAGTATGGCAGCTTCAGGTTAGTGCAATTTCTTTCATGTCAGCTCAGAGCTCCTAAGGTGTGTGTCTCAAAAGAAAGAGCAGGCAGAGACGTGTCACCTTTTACGACCTGGCCTCGTAAGCCATACAGTAAGCCATCACATCCACCACATTCTATTTCTTAGAAGTGGAGTTGCTATGGCTGGCCCATAGTCACAGGAATTAGACTTTCCCTTTTGGGGGAGGGGTATCAAGAAGTTGCAACATGTTTTAAAACTAGCACAGACACTAAGCTGCAAGGGAGGCTGGAAAATGTCTTCTGTAGCTTGGCATCCATTGCAAGCTAAAACTTTGGGGAATTCTATTACTAAAATGTAAAAGAAAATGGACAGATTATTGGGGGGGGGGGACAGTGAGCAGTCTCTGCCACAGGCAGCTTTGTGGAGAAATTCAAATCTAGACCAGGTCGTCATGGATGAAAAGAACGTGAGCAGAGAGAAAGGTCATTTCAGGCAAGAGAAGAACACGAGCAGACACTTGGAAAAGGGAATAATATGGTTGCGTGTGTCTGTTTACATTAAAAGTGTGCATCTTATTGGAGGAAGCTGGTGATGGGATAGTGGTAAACTACGCCATATAGAGTGGGTGTGACCATATAAAGAAAAGTAGAGAAAGTATTTGGATTTTAGTATAGCTTTCTGAAAAGAGCGAGATTTCTGTCAGACAAACCTGGATTTGAATTCTCTGTTCATTGTAGTTTTGTGATTTTTCAGCAAGTGTGATAGATTACAAAAATGGCCACAATTCTCCAACCTCTTGTTGAGTGACTTTGAACAACTTCCATCAACATATGGAGTCTGTTTCCCCACCTCTTGGCTCTGGTCTGGCATTGGGTCCTGCTTTGGCCAATAGACTATGGCAGAATGAACAATGTACCAGTTTTGAACCTAAGCCTCAAGAGGCCTAGCCTGTCTCCACCAGCTTTCTTGAGACCTTGCCAAATGCCCTGTGAATCAGCCAAGGCTTGCTAACTGGAGGATGAGAGACCACATGGAGCAGAGCTCCACTGTTTCATGTGAGGCCCCAGACATATGAGAAAGCCAAGGCATGATCCACGAAGTTGACCTGGCTGCAGTTGAACTGAAGAGTCAGGAGTGAGACTAGCAGGGAGAGACTGTCCACCTGAGCCCAGCTCCAACTGAAAACCTATGAAATCACGACCTAAATAAATGATTGTTTTAGCCACTGAATTTTGGAGTGATTTGTTACACAGCAAAGCTAACTGTTACAGCAAGTTAAATAAATTGCTTTCCAAATATCAATATCCTCAATGTAAAATAGCTTTGCTAGCACCTACATAATGGCTTCTGTGAGGACATAATGAGATAGTGATGGAAATGCACCTGACACCAAGCCTGAAACAAAATATGTGCTGAGCAAATGGTAACTAACGCCATTGATCACATCAGAGGAAGACCGTCATGGAAGAAACACAATAAAAGGAGAGTGTAAGGAGGAATTACTTAGAAATCCACATTCTGCTCATTTTTGCCTCGTGGATTTTCTTAATTCATTGGTTCCACTGCCATGTGCTCACACTGCACATCACACATCTGCACTTTTTGGCAAAATATTTTTGAAAACTCTCTTCCTTGCTCTCTTGCTTTCTGGACCTCTTCCACACATATGCACATGGTCCATATACTATGTTACAATCAACTTCTTGTATCAGATATTTACATCTTTCACCCCCAACTGGGCTCTAAAGAACTTAATTAGGACAGTTCTTATGTGTCCTTTGCAAACGCCACTAAGATAGTGTTTTGTCTTTTTATCCAAACAGCAAAAATTTAGTAAATACTTAGGAAATTAAAATCAATTAAATTATGTTATGGTTGGTGTTGATCCCTGGGGTTATCTCTAATCAAGAGGCCTGTTAAATTTCCTCAGGGTCAAGTCACTAAATGATCTCATTGCGAACCATTGCCCAAGAGATCAGAGTTACAGAAATCATTCGTTTTCTTTTCTGACACGTCACGAGGGAATGAGAACTCTAATCTGGCAACCGGTTCCCACCAAGCAACTGTCTGGATGCCTCAGGGGTAGTAGATCCTGTTTATGTCTCAAACTGCTAATCAACTGTAATCCTGTTATTACTTGAAAGAGAAAATAAAAGTCCCAGGGAAAACTATACTTTGAAAACATCTTTAATTTTCTCACATAATTTTTCCCCCACTCAAAGTGGTTAAGGCTTTATAAGTGTCTTCTTTTTTTACTTTCTTCAGAGGTTTTCTTCTGAATAAGAAGATGCCAATTTTTTATTGAAAAATTATTTATTGATGTGTCCTTTCCGTGGTGTGCAGGACCAAGCTCCTGCCAGCTTTAGGGAGCCGACCATGCATCTCGATCCAACTCTGCATTCAGTGATGTCACCTTGGAGCTTGGAATTAGCCCTGGTGGGAATACTGGCACCATGAAAATCAGCAAACACTACAGAGCAGAACTGTTTTTCCCTGGAGAGCCCATGGATAAACATCCACCAGCCCATCACTGCCAGGGCTCCGGGTGCCTGGGAATTACAGCTCTCGTCGTCTTGAGTGCAGTCACTGGGTTTCACCAGGAATCGTGTCACCTTTCTCACCGCTGGGCAGAATACTCTAAGTCGGGAGACTGATAAAGTGGGGATGAAACGAAAGGGTGACCGAGATGTGTGCTGCTGAGGCAGAGCCAGTCTGACTGAAACATGAGTGAGGTAGAGAGTGGAGGTTAGAGGCAGGCAGGGGCAGAAAACACACGGTGCTGTAGTAGATTTATATTTTGGTGAGACAAACTCATAGGAGAGTTTTGAGTGGGAGAGGGATATATTTGGATTTACGTTTTATAAAGATCCCTCTAGGCATTGGGTCTGTGGAGACTAGCGTATATTGGGGGGGAGGGTGATGAGGGGCACCAAAGGTGGAAGCATGGAGACCAAAAATGCCACTTGGGGCTAGGGCAAGGGAGCCCTAATGTGGCTTCTGACCTTTGCCCTGACACCTGTTCCAGGCCGCCTCCGCCTCCACACCTGTGCTTGAGCTCCCTCCTAGGCCTCCGCCCAGGGAATTCCTTCGTCTCTGCCACACTGCAAGACCAGCTCAAGGTCCACTCCCTTCACCTGGAGTCCTCCCCTGGCCATTCCAGTCACATCAACCTAACTGTTTTGGCACCTGGATACTACTTCCTGAAACTCACCTGACTCTTGCTGTGTCACCCTGTGTGGTCATCTAGCACCTTCCTGTGCATCTGTCTGATCTCCATTTGAGAGTTGGGGCTCTGACCTGTTCCCTATTTCTGGTTGATTTCCATTTGAGAGTTGGGGCTGTGACCTGTTCTCTCTTTCTGGCTGATTTCCATTTGAGAGTTGGGGCTGTGTCCTGTTCCCTCTTTCTGTCTGATCTCCATTTGAGAGTTGGGGCTCTGACCTGTTCCCTATTTCTGGTTGATTTCCATTTGAGAGTTGGGGCTGTGACCTGTTCCCTCTTTCTGGCTGATTTCCATTTGAGAGTTGGGGCTCTGACCTGTTCCCTCTTTCTGGCTGATTTCCATTTGAGAGTTGGGGCTGTGACCTGTTCCCTCTTTCTGGCTGATTTCCATTTGAGAGTTGGGGCTCTGACCTGTTCCCTCTTTCTGGCTGATTTCCATTTGAGAGTTGGGGCTGTGACCTGTTCCCTCTTTCTGACTAAGCTCAGTCCCAGGCAGGCACGGTGCTGGATTTCTTGGGGCATGTGGAGGGAAGACAGTTTCTGTCCTGGAGAGGCTCTGGTCCATCTGCTGATTGATCAAGTGGAAATGAGAGCCAGCCAATGCTGAGCCAGTCTGTGCTGATGAGGAAATGCAGAGTCGGGGAGGGAAATCAGGCAGGTCATTAGAAATAGTGGACAAGAAACCTTTAAAGCAATAATCTCAAAACTGGAGACTACATTCCTTGCATAACATGTGGAATCAAAATTCTTACTAAAGCTGACAATTGGTTATAAAGGAAATATTATACTTCTATAATGACGTAAAACGGGTCTGCAAACTCTTTCTATAAACGGCCAGAGAGGAAATATTTTCAGCTTTGTGGGAGGTCTCTTTCACAACTAGTCAACTCTGCTGTTGTAGGGCAAACACAGCCATGGACAAACAACGCACAAATCAGTGGGTAGAGATCTGTTCCAATAAAGCTTTATTTACAAAACAGGTGGTGGCCTAGACTTGGCCTCTGGGCTGTAGTTTGCTGACCCCTGACCTAAAAGATTAAAATTATATACTTCGAAAGTGGCAATGCCAAACCCAGAATCCAGGTCCAATATCATGATGCTTCTTTGATCAATTATATGAGACAGGCATAAATGTACCAGTTAAATTCAGTTTTATGTGTACTTGTTTTGTTCCCCATTAGATAATAAACTTTTGTTGGGTGAGGATTATTTTTCCTATTTTTTAAAGCACTTATTTTTATACCCAGTTGACACAAATATTTCTAGGAGTTTATCAAAGATCCCAATGTATTAGATAATACAGAATTTTACTATAGCATATATATGACCTCAATTTAATGTGCTGAGTAAAAAATCTTATAAAGTGTTTGCTTCTTAGATTTCTGAACTATTTTGAGAAATTAGGTGGACTGCTTTTTTTCCCAAAGCTGTCCAGGACACTAGTCATCAAAAAGAATAAGGCAATCTACAGGTACCACGTGGAATCATATCTAAAAATATTATTCTGGAAAAAAAGCAAGATGCAAAATAATTTATGCTTTTATCTATTTTTTAAAAGGGTCGGGGCCGGCCCCATGGCTTAGCGGTTAAGTGCGTACGCTCCGCTGCTGGCGGCCCAGGTTGGGATCTCGGGCGCCCACCGATGCACCGCTCATCAAGCCATGCTGTGGCAGCGTCCCATATAAAGTGGAGGAAGATGGGCATGGATGTTAGCCCAGGGCCAGTCTTCCTCAGCAAAAAGAGGAGGATTGGCATGGATGTTAGCTCAGGGCTGATCTTCCTCACCAAAAAAAAAAAATAAAAAAAAAAGGGAAGGGGACAGGGGATATATATGTGAGTAATATGCTTGAAATATTTCTGGGAGGATAGTCAAGAAAATGATAAAGAGAGCTGTTTCTGGGGAAGGAAACTGGGTAACCAGGGGGCCATGACTGGGAGGAAAAGAAATTTTATTTCTACCATTTGAATTTTTTTAAAAACCCACCTATGTGTATTCTCTTCCAAAAGACTTAAAAATTAAAATAAATGAAAATACAATTAGGTTGCCCAAGTCAGTCTGCAGTGAAGTCATGTTCCCTGTATTGATGCCTTTCTCTGTAATAAGCAGAGATGTTCAAAATTACTCCACTGACCATATTCAGACCTGTTGAGATCACACACAATTGACTGTGTGTGCATCTGGTGAAATCGGAATCAACTCGGCGGATGGGGAGAGCTCAGTGTTAGTTGCTCAGTTGTGATGTTGTTTGATGGTGATGCAAGATGTCACCACTGGGGAAACCAAGTGGAGGGTGTACAGGCTCCCTCTCCATGCTATTGCGTCTTTCTCTGAGTCTTTGTTTCTAAAGAAAACATTAAAATGAAACAAAATGAAGCTATCAACGTGCAAAGGCTTGTGTGTGAAGAGACCTGGGTCCCAGCGTTGGTGCTGCTGCCACGCCTTCCTTGAGTCCCTTCGCCTTTCTTTGCCTATTTCCTCAAATATAATTGGAGGTGAGGGGCAGCCTTCAGGGGTACAAGGAGTCAGAGGGAATCCCGAGTGGTGAGCAGTGGAAAAGGCACTTCTGACAACTTCTCTCTGGGCCTGAAATGAAAACAAAGATAACAGAACGTCCGAGTCTTAGCTCACCTCATCTGTCACTGGAAGCCACAGGTGCCAGCAGCCCCTGGCTTCGGGTTACTTCCCAATCCCCGTGGAGTGAGAGGAGGCCATTCCTGACACAAGCAGAGGTGGGGATGCGTGGGGAGTAAGAGGAAGCGACTGGGACATCCGGGGGAACTGGGCTGCTCACGTCCCATGTCTGGCTGAGAGGCCTCTGCTGGCGAGACCCCATGTCCTGAGCTGATTCTTGGCGTAAATCAGTGGCTAAACCGCCTGCCTCACAGTCATCAGGGCTGCAAGCAGGTTGCAGGATCATGATTTCATGATCAGGCACATTCTGGGGCTAAGCAATAGGAGCCTTTTGACATAAACACACGTTTCAAGTCCTTAGATCTCTGATTTCATCGAACCCTGTCTTTTACCTTCTCAGCTTTCTTACAGTCATGCTCTGTTTCTAAAAGAGCAGTTGTGATGTCTGTTTTTAGACCCAGTGATCAAGTGCATGAAACACACAACTTAGACACTCTGAAGCCAAAAGCATTAAAACCAAAAGCCAACAAAAACAAAACGACAACCCCATCTGGTACATAGAGCCGCCCTGATAAAGAAAATACACTGCAGGTTAGCTAATATCTTTTATTGTCAGACGTTCTTTGAGCCAACAAACAGCGACTTCACATGGCTGTCCATAAGGGATAAGGCAAATTTCTTTTTTCTTTGTGGGTAGACTTAGTCGGCCTAAGTCTTTACAGCTTTTCCATATAAAAATAAAAGTCCAAGACCAGATTATTTTTCTTCTGGTCATAAATGATTTATTTACAGGTGCCTTGTTCAGACCACCATTATAAACTCGGGATAAAATATGTGTGTATTTTATTAAAGCCTCAGCATTTAATGTCAGGGTCCTTTAGAGATTCACTCACGTGTTAAGCTTTTCCAGAATGCAGCATCTCTCCGCCATATTCAACGTGGTTATAACATAATCTACCCAGAATGATAAAAACTAACCTTCAAAGAAATATTTTTTAACTTAAATCTTTTAGAAACGAAAGACTCCAAAATGACTTCATATTGTTCTAAAAACAGCATTGGAGTCGGCTGTGGAAGAGTGGTTTATAAATACAGTTATTTGCAGGCTGCATATCTGTTTATAATACAGCAGGGACAGAATGCAGTCTTTGCTACATGGAAAACGAAATTGAGTCGAAATGTGGCTTTCGAAATACAGCAAAGACAGGAAAATCCAGGATTCCGGTTTGTTAATAAAACCACCTTATAAAGGAACAATTGAAGACTATAACTCTGAACTATTAAAATATACAGACAGACTGTTTACACCATTGCACATCCTCTTTCCCTTTGCTTTTAATGCTCATGAAACAATGATTAAAGTGATGAGTTTATGAACACACGCATGCACAGGCAGGCACATATACTTAAAAGATGAAACAAAGAAAAAAGTTAATACATGTCCAGGAGGAAGGCTGCCAGCAGCACTCCAGCTAAAATATACTGTCCCCCTGCGCTCCCTCTGTCCCCCCTCCCCACTCCCTCACCTTCCCTCGAAGTCAGGAAATCAGGCTGGGAGGTTAGTGCATAATTGATGGATAAATGCCCCCCCTTCCAAGCTTTGTAAGTCTCCCCAAAAGGGGGAGAAGCATTTCCCTTCAGTAGCACAGTTAAGGTCGATTAGTGTTGGTTCCACAAGTTAAGGCACTTCTGGCTGCTTTGGCGGCAGCGTGGGTTTTCTTCCTCTCTCTTTTTTAAGGCATGTGTCATCTAGGAGTAGTAAAGCTTTGGAAACTGGGTTAAGGTTGACAGCTTAATACGTGATCACTGAAGCTGACAGGGCGAAAGGTCTCTCAGAGACACCTCCCTCCGACGAGGGGCTTCCAGAAAGCCTGGGCAGCTCTGCTTCAGGCTCCAAGCGAAGGAGCCGGCCGAGGCCAGAGGGTGGCGGTCCAGATCCTGAAGACACGTCGACTGGCTCCTGCTTTCACCTGGAGCTGCCCTGGCTGCTCACCGAGCGCGAGGTGCTGTAGCGCTTCTTCACGATCATGCTGATGTAGGCTTTCATGAGCTTGGCCACATCCACCACCTGCCAAGCAGAAGCGGCACACAGTCACAGTCTCCACCAGGCCAGGGGGCCCGGCCTACCAACCACACGTCCTCCGCCCAGCACGGGTAGGCAAGGGCTTGTCCTCCCAGCAGAAGCCAGTGGCGTGCTGTGGGAATCCACAGCTCCAGTCCTGTATAGAGCCGAAAGCTTGGCTGCTTTACCCAGTCCTAGTCAGGGAGAAGAGGAACTGTGGCTTTTCCACATACAGTGTGCACCACCTGGTGGTTCTCACACAAAAACGACATTTTTGCTTGATGTAAAATTGTCCGATTTTGCACATTAAAAAACCCACCCAGGGGCGAGCCCGGTGGCGCAAGTGGTTAAGTGCGTGCGCTCTGCTGTGGCGGCCCGGGGTTCGCCGGTTTGGATCCCAGGCGCACACTGACGCACCACTTGGCAAGCCACACTGTGGCGGCGTCCCATATAAAGTGGAGGAAGATGGGCACAGATGTTAGCCCAGGGTCGGTCTTCCTCAGCAAAAAAAGAAAAAAAAGGAGGATTGGCAGATGTTAGCACAGGGCTGATCTTCCTCACAAAAAAAAAAAAAAAAACCCTACTCAATGACACCAAATGTGTTGGTATCATTAGGGCTGGGATTATTATCCCCACCTTAAATAACGGTAAACGACAGAGCCCACAATCACAGCTTTTAAAGACTGTAACCTAGAGCTCTAGTCAGCTCCTCGTGACGCAGCTGAAAAAATAGCAGTGAGGCTCTAAGGGACTGGCAGAGCACGCAGATGCCCAGTTTTGCTCCATGCCAGCTACGATCTCATGTTAGCTCCTTCCCATGATGCATGCACTGCCACCCCCTTTGGCCCATCCCTTCTCATGGTTGGCCTGGATCTCTGTTAAGACATCTGGCTTCCATTTCCACTTTCTCTCTTCCCTTCCAATCTCACCCCACATCACCGTTTGTAAAAGCACTGTTGTTATGTCACGCACAATCAAAGATCCCATAGCTGTTCCCTGTTGCCTCCTGGAGCTGACCAAACCCGGCAGCCTGGCGCCTGCAACCCTCCAGTCAAATCCCCATCTCTTTCCATCTCCCTGCACGCCTCCCGTCAGCCTAGTCTACCTCCCGTACCACATCCTTGGTCTGATCACTGCCTCCCAGCACCTCCTCTCCGTGACTTTACACCAACAGCCGACCAGGCAGCATGGGATTCATTTCCATTTTCCACCTTAGCTTCCTAGCAGCTCCCTATGTGGAGACCTCAGTAGGCTTCTTATATTACTATTACTACATTTTAAGCTTTGGAGGAGATAGCATACATATTTAGAGGCGTTTTTTGTAATTTTGTGAGCCAGAATTAACTATGCCCAGGATGGTCATGCCCCCGCCCCACTCCCTCCTGCTCCCTGAACACTGCCAGAGCCGAGTCTCTCAGCTATGATTCTCTGCCATAACTGTCTACTGATTTGCACAAAGCTTTATTGCCAAACTATATATTTTTTCTTGGACATCTATATCATTTCTCCTTCTCTTCCTTTCCTCCATGGGTAAGACCCCCTGATACAAAAGAACCAAATTTCTCTGTTGCAAAGGTACAGAGAAGAAATTTGGGATGATCAGATCTTGGCCTGCGAGGACCTGCAGCTGAGAAGGAACCACCATACTGTCTTTCTATATGTCTTAAAGCAAAATACTCAAATAAAATTACTGGGTCAAAGGCATCAGGAAATGGGGTGTCGTTTTTCCATTTTGTCAAGACCACAAATGAAGTGATTTCCTTAGTCTGCCTCTTACCTCACTGGTTTCGAAGAGCAGCTCCCTCTCATCAACTACGATCTTGTAAGTGTTCGCCAGGGGTGCCCCAAAAGAGAGGATGTGTTCATACTGGAAGACTTCTAACGGTCTTCCCTCCCCACGCTTGTAGACGGAGACGGCATCCGCGCTGACGCCCAACCAGAGTTCCTGGGGGAAGCCGCCTTCTTTGCACTGGTGGGCAAGAGTTAGTGTAAGAGTTAGATCATAAAGCATTAGAAACATGAAGCACAGAAACCGCAAGACAGGCTTTGAGTCAAGCACTCTGCACTCAAGCACAGAATACTGAACTCATTCAATGCATGTTTATGCCTGGGGGAAGTGAAACAGGAGAAATGGTATCTCTTTGGCTGTCCGGATTGATTTCTGACTGGTCCATCAATCTTGTGCATTTGGGGAAAATTAATGGTAAATCCCAACATCTTGCTTTGACTCTCCACCTCTCAACATCATCACTCTACTGGTCGTTTGAATCATTTGCCATTTTAGTGTGAAAGCAGCCAGAGAAAATACAGAAAGGAATGAGCACTGCTGTGTTCCAATAAAACTTTATTTACAAAAAAGGAGGCAGGCAGGATTTGGCCCTCAGGCTGCAGTTTGCCAAGCCTTGATCTAGACACTAGTAGGATTTCCTTTCAATAAATGGTCTACTTAAAAAAAAAGATATGAAGATATGATATGAATCAGTACTGGGTTAATGCTAATGGCTAAATTCTAATTGTAAAACGGAAGTTCTGCCCTGCAAACAGTCACAGGACAAAATAAAAATGTAAAATCCAAATAGATCCAAAGTTTCTAATTTTGTGTACACAGGTCTAAAAAATTATTTTTTAATTTTTTAAATGCAGATTTTTACCAGCACTTTTTTATTGGCTCTATGGCTTCCATAAGAATAGAAGTTAAGAATAGGGGACATCTTAATTTTCCATTCACTCCTAATATTATGAAAGGATTTACTATAAAGAGGGAAGAAACCTTTTGGTGGATGGATGGGTGTGTTAAGGGTAAAATTTTGGGGGCTCTAACAAGAGCGTAAGAGAGCAAAGAATTCCATCCCCTCCTCCCTCCTTATGAACTTGGCCATGGTTGCACTGATTTACGTTCTCATCTGCAACCTGGTCCATGAAGCAGCAGCCAGCCCGCCCAGAAAGCACAGCAACCAGAGCTCACCTCCACATCAAAGAGCGTCGACCCGTAACCAGGCCACTCCTTGATCACCGCCATGTACTTGGCCATGGCCTGCTCCTGGCTCATTCCCTGGAACTTCTTCCACTTGTCAATGATATTGGCCCGAGCGGAGGAGACTTCTTCCTTGATCCACATGTCCAACATCTGCTCTTCCTCGACCTTCTGCCGAACGACAGACCCCGTCCGGAAGCTCCTCCTCAGCGTCCCCTCCAGGAAGCTCGTCCGCCTCTTCTCCAGCCGCTCGCATGGGGTGAAGCTTTTGGTCGACTGGCTGATGCGGGCCTTGAGTCTCTGCAGGGAGTAAACCTCTTCGAGAGCGGGGACGGTGGCGTGCAGTGTATAATCCCCCTGCAGGTACTGGAGCCGCAGGGCGGCGAGGACCTGGAGGTTTTCTTCAGGGGCTGGATAGTGGCCGTGGATGACGGCTTCGTGGGCCTGAAAGGAAGCGGGCAACAGCTTTACGAGCCAGAAACTGCTGTTATAGGATGTCCACCTGGCTCACTCCCTTACTCCATCAGGATTTCTCTCAAAGATCACCTTTGCTAAAAATTGTACACTAACCCCCCTTCGCTGCTTTACATTTCTCCCTAACATGGATATCATCTAACACATATATTTTATTCTTTATTGTTTCTCTCTCCCCAACTAGAACAGTTCCTGGTAGAGGAGTTTAAATAAAATGTGTAGGAGTTTCACCCTACAAATGAACTAAAGAGCAGCTGACCCCGTCTGCGCTGGGAAATCTACTGCCATGCATAATTTCTAAGGACCAGCAGTTAACTTAGGAGGGGTATTAACAGGTTTCACCCCCTGCTCGCCAGTAAAGGAATCTGTTTCTAAAAGTTCCTTTTACCTGTTCAAACATGAATGCAAATTCCACACTGTCTTTTGGCACATTGTCTGTGTCCAGGAAGCAGTAAAGTTTGAAGTAGAATTTCCAGGGCATGTCCCCCACCTCTGATGTGGCAGCCAGCCTAGGACAGAAGTCAAGAGAGACTCAGAAAGCGAACAAGAGACGGGCCTTAGGTGACCCACAGCGAGTTGACTTTATATGACTTTTCTAAGGATACAGACATTCCATCAATACTCGGGTAACAGAGTGGTAGGAGATGAGGATGGAGGGAGAGAGAAAACAGAACAAGAGGAAGATCAGAGTTCCTGATTTTATTTAACAAGTGAAAAATATGCTTTCATTCTGGTCTCACTTTAAGACAACAAATAGGCAGCCTTCAATGAACTGTGCTAAAGAGGATTTTCCACGTGTCTCATTTTAATTAGTACCAGTTAAGCTTTAAGCTGAATCCATACAAAGAAACAAAAGCCATTTCTTCAGTCCCTTTACCAACCCCTAAATAAACTACCATAATATTTATAAAAATTGACATGAATATTATGGAGGCTGTGTTTACACTGAGCAGCAATATCTTTTGTGTTACTCTGGGGATGTGAGAGTCATAGATCAAATATTAGAATTCCGAGAGATGGAAATATAGTTTGAAGAGTTGGTAAGTTGGCTTGTGTCTACTAGCCTAGTTTCAAAGCTAATGACAAACGAGAACCTAAGAATCAGGAATTTCCAAGATAATGAGTACAACGGGGGACTAGAGAAAGAATGGGGTAAAGGAACAATGACACATTATATCATATTTGAGACAGCGGCTTTATCTAGGAATCAAGAGAAACAGCCAGCAGATATGAAAAATTAAATACGCTCCAACATAGGTAAAATAAAATGAGCTCAAAGGTACACTGAAGCTGAAGAATAGAAGTTCAAATCCTCAACTCTTGCTCTTAATTTATTTTATTTAATATTCTGGGAGAAGGAACTTACTTTTCAAACTTTGCTAACACATCAGCTACGATGGTCCGGCTTTCGATGGCTTTATCGACATGTCCGTTGTACTCAAACAAGGCAAACATGTTCCTGCTGTCCTCCATGGCGAGGCCTCTGATCAGTTTCTCCACCACCTGGAAGACACAGAGCAAGGTCTCAGCGCCCGAAGCTGTGGCTCTAGAACGTGCCTTCATCTGAACCCAGAGGGAGCTGCCGGCAAAAGTGAGGGTCCAAGCAGCCTCCTAAACTGTCGTGTGTGGTCACCCAGAATTTCAAGGTGATGTTCCTCCCTTGTTCTCTTGAAATCAGTTTTCCCTCTTCCTCGACAAAAAGAACACAGGGTATTTTGCCCACTGGTAGGGGCAGATGTTGGGCTAATTTCCTGCAAACCCATATTAGCATGAAAAGTGCATGAAAACTGAAGCCCTGTGTTTTATGTGATAAATTCATGAACTCCAAAAACAACAGTGACAGCTACTGATGTTTCTTCTACATAAGCTTTTTTGGGTTTTATTGACTACTCTTTTTAGCCAATTGGTTTTATAATACTAAGTTAAATTAAAAAGAGAAAGAAAAGGGCCAGCCCCAGTGGCCTAGTGGTTAAGTTTGGCACGCTCCACTTCGGTGGCCCAGGTATGGATCCTGGGCACGGACCTAACCACTGATTGGTGGCCATGCTGTGGCGGCGACCCACACACAAAATAGAGGAAGACTGGCAACAGATGTTAGCTCAGGGCTAATCTTCCTCAACCAAAAAAAAAAAAAAAAAGAAAACATGTTCCCCTGACCCAACATTCTAGATATTCACGTGGCAAACAGGAACACCTTATGGCAGAAGTGATACGGTAAACTGGTCATAGTGGGAACACTTGAGTCAGATCGGCAACTGCTAGTGGATACTCAACGGCTTCTCACATTAGCAGGATTATGTCTCATACCCTGGCACAAGTTTAATTTGCTGTTTCTACTCAACCTTAATACATATTTTTATCTCTTTATACATGTGGTTGGTTGCAGGTTATTTATTTATTTGTTTATGGGAGCAGCCATCCTATGCAAACCACAACCATACATAACAGCCCTTCTAACTGTGCACAACTTTCCCGACTGAAGCGTATCGACAGGGATGCATCAAACGGAATGCAGTGCAGTGGCCTCTCCCTCACCTCCCCGGCTGTGGTGTGGGAGTTGATGGTGATCTTGCAGGAGCCTCCACCGTGACAATACACTGTGGATGTCATTTCTTGCCTATGGATCAGAGCTTCTATTTCATCTCGGGAAGGCACGAACTCTCTGCATTTGGTTTTCTTAAGAGATTCGTAAATGAAGAGGGCGTATTTTTCCATCTCGGTTCCTGGAAACTGTTCCCGTATCCTAGGAGACAAACACTAACTGTTAATTGCTGGATTGAGGATGGCTGGCTCCAGACTAATGCGGTGAGCAGGCCCCCAGTGGTGAACGGAGCAAACCCCAGCCACTTCCTGGCAGGGCTCTAGTTCGTCCTGCGCAGATTTAGTTTAAATAATAATTTTAAAAAACCCCAAAGAGCCAATGTTTGACCGGGAGCAACTTTTGCTGCCAGTTCACCTCTGTAGCACTGGTATACTTGAAATAATCATGCCTCATACTTAAGTTTGAAAATTATTTTTCCATAGTTAATCAGAATTTGAACCAGATTGTTTCTACCTGTTTGATCTAGAATAATAAAGTTTTTTGGCTATTTTTCTACTTATATAGGGTAGTGGTAATTAAATTTGTCCTATGTCCTACACATCAGGACACTATAGCAAACTTGCCGTGGTCCCCGACACAGCCTTATGTGGCCTAGAGAGAGAAAGGATGCCTGTGTTCCGTCTGTAAGCTTGTTCACGGGACCCACGATCTGAACTGGAGACCCCCGACCCACACCGGGTGTCTTCTCTTCCAGGTCCTCCTTATCAGAACTACAATCTACTGCACCACCTGCTCCGCCCAGACCATCTCACACCTTTTCAGGTGGAACTTGAGGTACTTGAGAATCCCCCGACTCGGCAGGAAGGTGCAGCTCAAGCACGTCAGGATCTGCCAGCTGTACAGGTTGCCCACGCTGCCCGGATGGGGCACCTTGTTGGTCTGTTTGATGAGCTGGCAGTACAGCTCGTCTCGCAGGGGTCGGAGGTCATGCCCTGTCTGTAGGATGCCTTGGATTATGGGAATGGGGTCAGACACGGATTCCAGCTGCTGGAGGGAATTGAATATCTTGATGGCTTCATCCTGAAGTGTTGTGTAGCCTTTGTCCTTCAGCACTAGGAAAACAACACAGACACAGAAGTCTCACGAGGCGTCTGGAGAAGGTATAATCTGAGCAGTAGACAGGAGGAAGGGATGGGGACAGAGATCTACTTCATGATGCAGTGCCCACCACGTTCCCCAACATTTGAATCTGCTACCAAAGCTGTCAAAACACAGAGGTGGGCAGGTTACACTGTTTTGTTATGTCAGTGAACCATTTTATTGTACAAAATGCTTCCTTAAAAGTAGGTCTACTGCCGAACAGGTTCCATACGTGGAATGCAAGACTATTGAGGATCTGGTCCTCTCGGATTTTAAGGCCGAGTTCGTGGGGAGTGCTGGCATTTTCTGACACCCTTTTAAATCTTTTTAGTACAACAATCCTCCCATCACTACAACCAAACTTTGAAATCCCCACTTTCGTAATGAATCTGAGTATATTTTACCTTTTTTTTTCCCTTCATGATGACAAAGAGAGTCTTTGAATTAAAACAAATGGTAATATGATAGAGCTAAAGAATTAATAGGGAACATAAAACCCCAGTGTCTGGGGTCTGGGTGCCAGTGGGGACTTACAGTTGAGATTGATGTCCCCGTAGGGCAGGGGCAGGAGCGGGGAGTGCAGGGGGTGGTGGGTGTGGCGGAGGATCGGGTTCCGCTTGTAAATCTGCTCCACCACATCCGAGTTCAGGCAGTTCTCCTTGAAAATAAGGGAGCCATTCAAGAAAGCAAACAAGCTTACCGTAAAAAACATGTACGTAAAAGAATAAAATCATCTGTATTCTCCTACACGTGAATATTTTTCAAAAGTATAAAACATCCCTAAGCCTAGGGATGGTGGTGGAAATCAAGCACTAATAATTGTAAGCACAAAGATATCCAGAATGTGTGATTGAAGACAAGTCACAAACACATTGTTCTTACATAGCCCATTTGTTGTTGCTTGTGCATATATTTTCCCATGTTATTGAAAAGAAAATTCTCCCCCTGGAGATTACATATACTTAAATTAATTTAGATGTCTCTCGCTAATTATTTAGCCGTCAATCATTTAGCCAAATCATGTTATCTTTATCTATAATTCATTTTAAAAATACATCTTGCTAGTTCTTTAATTGGCCTTCACATTCTTTCTATAGCTGAAAACTACACATGTTAATGTTATTAGTAAGACTGTTCTCCCTCGTGCTTGCCTTCCCTTTCAGTCCTGAAATTTAAGACATCCTCTCATAGAATTTCATCATGTATTTATGCTCTTAAGATGTTAATTTGGGATGTGAAAAAGCCGAAGTTACTTTCGGAACTTCAAATAAACAGAAAAGTTGAAGGAGAGGCAATGAATCATTCTGTCATGGTAAGTTCATTTCCACTATAAGAACTTTTTCAGTAACACCCAACTGACAGACATAAAAAAAATTTTTTTAATTACTTAAATTTTGTATGGACTTCATTAGGGCAACTTGTCTAATTTCTTAAAAAGTATTGTTTCATATTTGGAAAATTCTATTTACTCTTAATGTCTGATTTCAAATTAATTAAAGAACATAGGAATAGATAAGATATAGCTTTGAAGAGAAAGCTCAGCTGATATGTGCTTCACTCCTTTCTCCAAAGAACGCTTCAAAAAATTATTTTTTTTTAGACTAGAAATGAAATTATTAGTATCCAGCACCCTGGGTTCCATGGGAAACTTTGTAGAGTCTTGTAGGATAACAGACTTGCTGGATTTTGGCTTCAAATACCCAGAAAGCACATATCACTTTGGAATCAAGAGGCTGACTTGGATTTGATGGGAAATAATACACTACTGATATAGTAGACCCTCTCCCACCTTCACAAAGGTGGAGTCTGCCTCCCGGATCCGATTAGCTAATTTCCTTTGATGTCTATCGGGAGAAACCTGCCTCCCTATCATTCGAGCACCTTTTCTGTCACAGCTCCAGCTCTTTCCTTTGTGTTGGGAATCAGCCTGCACAGAGAACTTGGAGGAACAGCAGTACAAATAATTTCCTTGACCTGGCTCTGCATCAGGGATTGACCAGCTACGTGAGCAATACAACCAGAATATCCCATGTCTCCGTTTCCATTCCTGGAAAATGAGTGCAGTGATCCTGGTTCATGGCTGCTATTACATCATTCATTCATTCATTCAACATATATTTACAGAGCAACCAATCTTTATAAACAGGAAGTTACAATTGAACACCATCAATATTAGTCTAGAGACTTGGGAGTCTGGAGCACCTGATAAGGATTCCAAGTTTTCTAGACCCATCTGGGTACTTTGTGAATCCATTGTGTGGTCCAGAAACCGTAGTAAGAGTAGAATTATTGTGTTACTCCTAGAAGGTCCCCCACCTGGGTTCAAGTGGAACCTGTGGGATAGCAGGTCGTCCACAACGCAGATCACACCACGTCCCTGTGATGGGGGAGCCCTACACCCCAAACCATAGACCATCGTCCCTCTGCCTACAGGGCCCAACAATTGAGTTTGCCTCAGCAGCAACACCTAATACCTCCCTCGAGACAAAATATTTTTAGCGTAAAATTTCACCTAAAAATCTCAAATTTAGATTCCTAAAAGCAGGGATATGCGAACACAAAATTAACCAAGAGTTGGCTTTGGTTACAGACTATCAATGGAGCTTGACTAATGTTGACATCTTGATGTTCCCAGGGTGAGAATCTGTGAGCTACTATGAAGCACCCTGACGAGCTCGGATCCACCTTACCTTGATGTCTTGAATCAGCTGCTGGGTGGGGGTGTCGATTGGGGCCTTGGCGTCAGTCACATTTTGAATGGCGCTGGACCACCTGGTGGCCTCGTTTAGCAGCTTGGTGTAGAGCCGATAGCAGTGCTTGCGTCCGTACACGGTGACGTTCCAATAGCCTGCAACAACAGCAGCAGACACACAACAGCATCAACCTCTGCGACCAAGGTGACGTTCTGGCACCGAGTCCCAGAAATCCAGCACCATGAGAAGCCTGTGTCATCTCCACCCGAGCCCCTTTAAGTCACTAGTTATTTAATTTAATAAATACTTGCTGAATTCCTACATGTGCCTTGCCCTGCACATCCAAAAGACATGGAGTTTACAGTTGAGAGAGGAAGACAAACATAAAACAATAAACCCAGAATTATATGTACAGATTATCACATTTGCTCTGAAAGCAAAGCAGGCATAAAGTAACGTCCCTTTCAAGGCTCCCGAACAAGAGTGAAAACTCTTTCCTCTGATTCCTGACTTTCCTTCCTCCTCCCTTTCTGTTTCTTCTCTTCCTTTCTTAGACTGTCCCTTGAAAAGAAAACACTGTGCGAAGCAAGCAGCCTATGTGTTCAAAAGCAAGCTATAATTTGGAATGCAGTAACTATATTAAAAAATATATGAATATTTTTTCGAATGGAATAATTATATTTAAAAAGCACAAAATCACAACTAGCCAGAAAAATCAAAATAAACAATCTAGAACATCTTTATAACATCGAAAAGCAGGAAAACTAAGCTTACTGACTGCTTCTTATTCTATTAGGTTATGTTCATTGACAGTCAGGATTTATCTTTTTTAGGTTGCATTATGACTCTTAAGGCACAATGGTGAAAAAGACGAAAACACAAGCGTACAAAAATAAAGCTTCCTGTTGGATAATCTTTGTTTATATGTCATTGTCCTTCGAAGGATCTTTCTGCAACTCAATAAATCAAGACTTCTTTACTTTTTATTTATGGTTTAAATACTAAATGTTCATACAGCTAATGACAGACAGCCTCAGAAGATGAATCAACAAGAAAAGAGCTTCTTATCGGAGAAAAAAAAACTACTATTCCTACACTCTAGGTAGGAATCTCATTCCTTTGCTCCAAGCAAACGCAGACCTCTTATGATCTGACGTGTGGTGTTTTGGGCCCAGCTGGTCACGAGCACACTGCACTGGTTACCTGTCTCTTTGAATATCTTCTCGTCCGGAGGGACAACCGAGCAGAGGCTATTGAGAACCAGGGTGCCCAATTTCAGAGCATTCTTCTCTGAGCTCTTGTAATAATCCAAGGAATTGTGGGTTAGCACAAACCACCGTTTTTTCAATTTCAGTGAAGACATCTTTGGACTGTTTTTTACTTCTTTGTGCAACCATCCTGGAAAGAAAGATTCAAGTGTAAATTAAAAACTGTGAAGAGAAACACCAAATACCAGGTAATCATTTGCATAATGCTTACAAATGGGTTGTTTTTCTACATATTTGCTAGAAACGGCCATGATCCTTTGTTATTTGACTATTTTTAACAACTTCAGGCGTCAAAGTTACTCAGAAAAGCCTGCTCAAAATGGAAAGACAGCAGATATCTATGTAAATGAAAGCAGCACCCTGTGAAAAAGCAAAGCATGGGGGGCAGTCACCTCTCACTATGAACTCCTGGCCCTCCACTCTGGTGTCACCCTTGGACCTCTGCAGCAGCGTTATCCAGTGGTGCATCTCCTCCGGCGTGTCGGCGTTGCAGTGGAGCACCCGGTTGGCCGTGATGATCACAAACGAATTGGGTCTGAGCGACAGGGCGAGAAGGAAGCAAAGCCTCTTAGCTCAACTGTCAGCATCACCTCTGTTTGAACCGAGACTAAATGCCTTTTTCCTGGCATATGGGTCATGGGCATAAAACCTGCGGTGCTATTTGTATTTTATGGTAAGGCAAACCTTGCTCATTCCTGCAGGATTTATTTTATGCATCATTAACCTTTAAACTTGGAGCAACACATTCTGAAGGTCCTGGAAGGGAAAACATTTCTTCATGCAAAACTTTCCAGTTGAAACCCGGTTCTGGGAAGGCTGAATAAGGTGACTGCAGGGGAAAATTTTTTTTTGATGCCTCTCCAAAGTAAATTTCTTTCTGCTTCTGGTTATTGCCTCGGATAATATTTCTGCGGGTCGGTAATGAAATGTCAGGCACATTTCATTAGAAGAAGATCAGTAAATAGGTGTAAGTGGGACATCTTATACACTTGATTATGCCTGGTACAAAGAGCCACCTGGGTCCATGTTTTCAAAGCCATCTGACAAGGGCACATTTGCAGTCAGGGATAACATAATAATGGAAATTTACTTTCTCTCTCATCTCTTTCTGGCTGGCAATGCCCTGAGCCTCTCAGAGGCCCTTGCTCATACTAATTCCTCTTTCTGTTTAAGGTAGTGCCTGTGAACAATTTCTTGCAAGTTTTCAAATGTTCACTGCAGTTAAGGGCTGCAAAAGTTCGGGGGAAAAAAATAAAAGGGAAGATTAACAGGACTGTAGCAGATAGGGAGAGACAGGTGATGCTTAAAAACGAAAAAAAGATTTTTCTATAGTTGAGAAGGGACAAAGGTGGGCACATGAGGAAGAGAAGAAAGCCTGAGCAGGGATGGAAAGTTCTAGGCATTGATCATCATATACTCAGCCTGCTGGAGTGAAGGGGTTTAGAAGACAGATGTAGATAAGGTAGAAACTTGACTGTCGGAACAAAAACCTGGGCTTTGATTACTGACATAACGCATGCGTTAAATGTTCCTGAGTCGTGTATAAGACGGCTCAGGGTAACTACCAGAAACAAAGGCTCTGTGGTTCAGAAGAGCCTTCATTAAGGGTAGAAGAGTGGGGTGATGGAGACTCCAGAATTCTGCCTAGAAGACACTATTTTTGTTGTCAGTTGGAACACATTCTATTCACTTTCTAAAGCCATGTTACCGAAGGCAGAAGCCAATTTTAATTCTTACTCAGAATTCACAAGCAGCAAAGAAAAAGAGAGATGATACAGACAAAGGTTACTGGATACAGAGATTCCTAGACAATCTCCCAAGATGATTTGCCTTCAAAAAACAAAACCAAAAGCATGCTATTTTGAGGGCACAGTTAAGGAAGAAATGTCAAGGAAAATAAACGTTTGTGCTTTAATTTATTAACACTCTACATATAAATTGTCATCAAAATCCTTTTCAAATTCATCATTAAGTTAGAAAGCAGAACTACCCCCACCCCTATGCTGGAATACTGTTTTCCTAAACAGGCATTTTCTTCCCATAGGAATCCTGACTTTGTCCCTGTACCCAAATGAAAAATATTCCTCTTGTAAGTTTTTTCTTTTTTTAGGTTTCCAGTGGCTCCCACAGCACTCCAAAGACAGCCAGAGAGGAAGACCTCCAGCGGATGTACAACCAGGTACCAAGAAAGCAGACTTTGGATTGCTGGGGTTGACCACATGGGAACACGCAGCCTAGGATCACTCACAGCCCAGTCAAGAGGGAAGTGGCTCAGAAGCACAGGGACCTGTGGACGCGTGCAGGGAACCGATCACTTTTGTTAAGAGTCACATTTGAGCTTACCTATCGGGGCTATCGGAGGCGCACACAGAATCAATCAGCCCCACGTCCAAAGTGCCCTGGAAATGAGCAAAATGGAGAGAGAGTGAGAGCCATTCTATAGAGAGCAGATTATCGTAATATCCCCAGACTGACTCTCTAAACAGGCAAACAAAGCAAGCTCCTTCTTTTTGGGTTAACTGCAAAATAACAGTTATCTAAGAAAGGTCCCCCTTCATTTAGTGAGTACAGA
Source organism: Diceros bicornis minor (assembly GCF_020826845.1). NCBI lineage: Eukaryota > Metazoa > Chordata > Mammalia > Perissodactyla > Rhinocerotidae > Diceros > Diceros bicornis. Next base: position 48,244,775 of record NC_080759.1, on the reverse strand, counting down.
CAGCCTCTAGACAAGGCAGAACTACAGTTCACTCATTAAAAAAAATTACAAATTAATCTGTCTCGTTCTTAAAATATCTTCAGTGAAGAGTGTTGACAAACTTCTCTTAACGGTACAAATTTTCTGATTTACACTATGATCTGTCATTAAATTTTAAACTTATTCTGCTCAGAAAGTTTGTTTCATGTTGAGTTTTTCTTATGAAGAAATAAAACTTTATTTCTTAAATATGATTTTAGGACTCTGTCTACATGTCTGGGATAGAGTGAAGACAGAAAGAACATGATCTGGAATTCACCAAGTCCTTCCGAGAAAAGTGTAATGTGCTTCCATGATTTCATAAAAATTGGGATTTTTTTTTTTGTTCTTTTAATGGTTTGAGGTGGGAGAATTGGAATCTATTGCTACTTATGATCTTCTATAATTTATTCTATTTAGCTGCATGATTTTTAACCAAAACGTTCCTCTTTTTCTCTTTAATCACTGTACTTTTACTTAAAAAAGAAAAAAAAAAAGATTGTCCAGAAATTCCCAGTCCCTTCATCTCCCTCAGGACGTCCTGCCTCCACCCCCTCTGTGCTCACGCACCACAGCATTTTGCGGGTTGGCCTGCTCATCGTGCATCTCCCGGATCTCCTGGTCTGTGGATGCGTGGACCTGACTCAGCACGCTGAACCACTGGCTGTGGGAAGGAGAGAGTGACTGTCAAAGGGTGGCCAACCTTTCAATTTGTGAAACAGTGGTGCCCTTTCTCCACATGCTCTGTGGAAAATGACATCTCTGAGCAACTTTGCTTTTAATTTGCCTACTTCTCCCCAGTAAATGTGGGTTTCATACTACCAAGGAACAAAATTAGAAGAAACAGCCAAAGCACCTTTAAGTACCATACGTCACAATTTCAGGTCAACGGAAGACTCTTCCCTCCAAGTCCCACAGTCCTTTATAGACATTTAATGATGATGATGAGTTCGTAGAGAAAATGGCAGCAAAACCCTCAGTTTGACCTAAAACACTTATACCAAGGACCTGTACTGAAGATATTATTTAGAACGTAGGGGACATCCAGGTGCCTTTTCTTTTTTAAAAAATAAACTTCAAAGTAAGAACGCCAATAGTGTAGAAGTACCATCTCAGCATGGCCACTTGATGCCTATTTTTCCTACTCATTCCCAGGATGGGGTCTCCAACCACCCAGGATTTCTATGTGAGTGAATAAAACCATAGAGAGCTGGAAATTTAAAGCAACTGCTTGAGGGCCGGCCCCATGGCTTAGCGGTTAAGTGCACGCACTCCGCTACTGGCGGCCCGGGTTTGGATCCCGGGCGCGCACTGACGCACTGCTTCTCCAGCCATGCTGAGGCCACGTCCCACATACAGCAACTAGAAGGATGTGCAGCTATGACATACAACTATCTACTAGGGCTTTGGCAGCGGGGAGGAGGAGGATTGGCAATAGATGTTAGCTCAGAGCTGGTCTTCCTCAGCAAAAAGAGGAGGATTAGCATGGATGTTAGCTCAGGGCTGATCTTCCTCACAAAAAAATAAATAAATAAAGCAACTGCTTGAGGTGGGCAGTGGAAAATTATTTTGACTGGAGAACTCCTCCATCTTCATTTAAATGAGTTTTCTCACTTCCAGCCTCATCAGAATCAGATAATAAAGGAAAACATGTCGACCACAGAAAAGTCAAAGAGAACAAAAGTCATGATGTAACTAGAAACACAATACATGCTTGAGGAAAATGACCATAAATATCCATCAGCCAGCATTTTTTAAGCAACTACAAAAGGTGAGAGGTACCAGACATGAGAGAGATGCTAGAACATCCTTCTCCTCTAGGGGGCTTGAAAGACATACATACACCCTCCCTCTAAATAAGGCAGAGCAGAAAGTACTTGGTATTCAGTGAGATATTTAAGCAAAAAAAAAAAAAGAAAAAAAAAAACCTATATACAACAGTCACGTAAAAGTTATTTATAGCATAGCACTAAAATCTACCTCCTGTGATTACTGAAGAACAATGTGACCCAGAGCCTGAAAATACTCATGACATACAGACTCTTAGGCAGACCAAGGGAAACATCTTAATACAAATTTTCTCCATCAATTCTGGTTAACCCAAAGGCAAGACTTCAGCCACTGCTTTGTGAAGCCCCCAAAATACCCCGAATCAAACACTGAAAATCACATGCCTTCAAAATGAAGGCCCCATGGGATCCCACAGACACAAAGGGATAAAATTTACTGCATTTTCAATCTTTACAGGTGACATTCCTAAATTTACAAATTTCTCCTCCTGACTCAAGTATAACTTGGAATCCAAAAAGGAATTTTTTACAGGTGTTCAACTGGTCAGGGGAAAAAGACCTTGGCTAAAATATTCCAAAGGTTAAATTTAGCAGGTTCATTATGGCACCCAACAGACTCGGGACAGCTGCCAAATGCAGCGCCTATAATTCAGCTGAAAAGCCGTGGGCATTCCCTGGACCACAAAAAGCCACACGTGGTCTCTAGGAGTCCCAGACGGAATGATGGGGCTATAATTCCAGGTCTGCTTGTTTTTTCAGTTTGTGTCAAAATTTATGGACCCAGGCAGAGTTTTAGTTTGTTCCCATGGGAAGAATTATTTTCTTTGCCCTTAGTGCTGCTACCATGGTGTTGTATCAACTCAGCAACATTCAAAGGGCAAGGGGTGGCGAAAGGCCCTGAGAACTCACTAGAAGATTCTAATGATTTCTAAGCTGAAAAGCAAAGAATATAGGCCAAAGGATGTCCCTCATAAATTAGACGATATTCTCTGGGGCTGCTCAACGTGGATGACAGATACCTCCAACATAACCCTACAGAGCAGCAGGAACAGACAAGACAGATGCTCCACTGCATCCCATCCACTGTGGGACCTTGTGACTCATCACACGGAGGAGCAAACACCAGTTCTCCTTATTTTGTGCCACATCTCCTCAGCACTCCAAGATGGAAACCTGACGTCCAGAAGAGTTAGCCAACTTGCCCCAGCCAATGAGGGACACCACTGTCCTCTGAGCTCAGTCATAAGAAATGTAAGAAGCTCAATTCCTCCATTCAATAGAAGTGAGCTTGCATTGTTCCGCAAATTATACTACCCTTTCTCTGTACCTCAGTCTCCTACTCTGTAAATGCGGATAACGGTAATAATACCACCACCCTGCAGGGTTATCATGAGAATTAAATGAGTTAATATATGTGAAGCATTTTAGAATACTGCCTGAAATAAAGCTAAGTTCTGTATCTCTTCTATCATATTGAATTCTTTCAATATTAAGACCTTTAAAACCCTCTAAATGCCAGAGTACTATCATTTATTTAAACAGCTACTGGTTAATCCTCCTGCTTTTTCAATCCTTAAGCAAACACAAGCTGTTCTCTTTCAAAGCTCAGAAGCTTCCAGAAGGTGGGCTTTCAGCATGTGAAGCCGCACAGTTTACATATGCTGTCAGTGACAATAAAAGCCTGAGCAGAGATAAAAGGGGTCTTGTCTAGTGGCATCCGAGCCTGGAAATCCTGAACCGTGTGCTCTGCTACGACACATAAGCCCAGTGGAGGATTGCCCACAGGAAAAGAACATCAATCTCTCATGACTCACAGTTCATCAACCATCCTAACAGAAAACCCCAACTAGAAAATCAATGAGACCCTTTCCAAAGCCAGTAGGTAAACTGCTCTGTGTGGCGTCCAGGCCCGCGCAGGAGTGAGGCTGTAGTTATGATGAAGGCGGCAGCCCAGGACCTCACCTGGCATCTTCTGGGGACTCAGCGATCAGGTGGAAGGTCCTATCGGCCATGATGATATCAATCCCATTCTCTTTGCTGGTGTTATCAATGATCTCTCTGCGCAGGAACAAAAGCACCAAAGACAAATCAGGAACACAGAATTCTGAATAACAGGCGAGAAAAGCAATTTCACAAAACTAATGATGGAGTTAGAAACTGTCACTGAAAAATGAGAGACCTACTTCAGCCTTGTGTTTTTTTGCTTTTAGAAATGATAAAGATCCTCGTGGCCTCTAGAGGGAGTGAGGCTCCTCTCTGCTCCCAAGAAGGGAGCTGCTGGTGTGGCCAGGGGGAGGGTGTTTCCCTGACTTCAGCGAGGGGCCTCTCTCTTCTCACGCTGGCCACCCAATGCCTGCCCCCTCTCAGGCACTTAACCCTTAGCTAAGGTTTAAGGCCTTGCTGACACCTCTGACTTACTCAACCTGATATGGGCACATTATTCCCATTAGAGGTTTTGGGGTGGAGAGCAGGATTTGGGTGTTTCTCGATCTCAATACCATCTTGATGTCATCTCAACACTCCCTAAACAACACTAGACGTTTAAATGTAGTGGACGAGGTTAACAAAATCAGAATAAAAACACAAGCAGATGTTAGGATCAAACCAGAGATGGTAATATAGTTGATGAAGAAGGGTCTTGGGCTTAAGCCAGCTTGCTTTGACAACTGAAGTAGTACAACTGTTCACAGTAAAACATTTATTTTACATCTACAAAACTAAGCAGTCTAACTGGTTTGAAAAAATAAATATATAACCTTATAGCTAGAATCACTGAGATAAAATATTAAAAAAACAATCAAGATCAGAATTCAGAGAGTGATCTGTGATGCCTTCTCTGAGTGAGAGTGAGAGAGGTGATTGATGGGGAGCCATCAGCCAAGTGTTTGGCGATGGAGCCTCTTGAGAAGGATGATAATCCCCGGGGGAAAACCGTGCAGACCACGTCATCCTGGACCAGCCCCTTTGCCTCCCAGGAACTCAGCTACCTTTTATACAATATGAGGAGGTGAGACTATGACCTGGCTGTAAGGCCGTGGTTCTGAACCACCACGGTCCATCAGAATCCTGGGAAACATTCAGAAAACACAAGTTGGAGATCTCTGGGGGTGGGGCCCAGGGACTCGAATTTGTAAAAAGCTTCCCTGGAGATGGGGGAGTGATGATACTGTAGGGCCTTGATACACACAGTCTGGAAACTATAGGATCAATGAGGCAGCATCTTCAATAACAGACAGCAAGTGAAAGAAAAGATGGAAGGGGAATGTAGAAATTAAAAAAGACTTGAGAGATTGGCCAACGGACTAAAAATTATAAGCCTTATTTAGATATATATTGAAGAAATAAACTGACCCAAACCACCAAGCAGACTATCACCTCCATCTATAAGACAATTGGGGAAATCTGAACAATGACGAGTTTGGATGATGTAAGGAGTTCAGGTTAGTTTTTAAATGTGATAATGATATTGTGATTATATATAAGAAACAGTCAATCTGTAAGTGTATACTAAAATAGTTACAGATGAAATTATAGGATGTTAGGACTTGGTTTAAAGAATGTCATTTGTAGGGGAAGCAGTGTGGGGTGGGGTTGTGGATGAAACACCACTGGCCATGGGTGGATTTTCACTTAAAGCTGGGTAATGAGCGTATGGATTTCATTATATTCTCCTACTGACGCTTGCATATGATTGAAATTTTTTATAATAAAACATTTCAAAATATAAAATAAAAAAAATCTTAATCTTTTATTAATCTTAGTTAATAATAAAAAATCTTAGTGTAGTGAAACCCTAACAACTCCTTGCCCTTCCTCTATAAATTGTGACAGAAATGGCTGAAGAAGAGCTAACATTTCCTTACTTCTATAATGTTTACAAAGCACCTGGAGAATAGGGCTTTACTGAACAGCACAGAGTGAGTTGCAAAAGGAACATACATCACTTTACACTGGTGAAATTCAGCACCATGACTGTCTTTCTCTCTCAGCCTCCTGGCATTTGAGGTCCCCTTCTATGGAGTGAGTAAAGAGGAACACCATGGTGTTGAGGGCTGCAGGGAGACTGTGGGATGCACACAGCTGTGCCATGCTGTGAACACTGTTGTAGGATTCAGATTCGAATTCCCACAAACTCACTCTTGCTATGGAGCATGGGCTCCTGATGAAGCCCAAAGGGGCCACCTGGAAAAGTCCAATACTCCGCTGTCTGCACTTCATTGTTTGCCTTTAAAATTAAACATATACAAGACTTCCCTCCCCTCATTTAACTTTCCACTTTTCAAGGAATAATTTTCTAAAGTTTCTGATGCTGGCTCATGAGAAACAATATGTCATTTTCAAGTTTCGTGACTTTAGGAGTTAATTTGATCTCTCAAAGCTAATTTTACCAGTTTTCTAAATATGTGTGGCTACTCAGTTTTGGGTGGAGTATGGCTAGGAGTATGGCTACCGGTTATTTCAAAACAAGTTTTATGCTTAGTATCTAGTTACCCAGGAAAACCAGATGCCCTGAACTCCAACCATTTTCTGAAAAACCTTAGTTTTTAACAAAAATAATAGGCCTTCAATAGTTCAATGCTTTGGTTCTATAAGAAGGTGGCAGAAAAAGGACTTGCGTTGGATTCAAAGACCAGCTCGGTTCCTCTCATTGGTGGGAATGAAGATGGTTAGTATATCAACATAGGTAGAAGACAAATGATTCATTTCAAAAAACACCTCCATATTGGCAGTCTGCTCCCAATTCAGCAATCTGTTGGCTAACAGCCGTGAGTGAGGAGGAACTGAGTGACAAGTTGACGGATAAAAGGATGATAAAATGGTTCTCAATCAATCGCTCAATATTCACACCATGATTCCTGCATACAGCCAATCACATTTCTAGTGGGCTAATTATATGTCCGACTGGCATCTTACAAGAGAGAGTCAAATGTCTGAAACACAAAAAGTGAATTGTACACAGATGAAGTCCTATTTCCCCAGTTTCCTAAGAATTCAACCCACGGAAGTGAATGATTAGGACTCACGGAACACCGACTAGTCTACCTCTTCAAAAACCTTGCACCAGATGGCTTATAGGCATTGACATAAACCATCATGCAGCCCCCCAGCACCACCCAACGGGGCCACACGCAGGGTTCACCCACGTACTTAGCCGTCCGGACGTCCACGGTGCCCTTGAGCTTCTCCTCGCTGTCATTTTCAAAGTACATCAGCTTGGACTGCCGGAGGACGAACCAGCGCTTCTTCCAGTTTCTCCTGGACAGCGTGGAGGAGCCGCCGCCTTTCTTGTGGAGCCAGCCTTGCTTGAGGGCCTCCTGCTTGGAGCGGAACCACAGGAAGGTTTCGTCCTTGAGGACGCACCAGCGGCGTTTCCAGGAGTTCATTAAGCCACCTGTTCCCCCAAGATTGGGTAGGGAGGGGTTTAAGAAAAGTCAATCACATGGGATGACAATATCAGTAGGTCTTAAAGTTCAGCCTATCCTTAACTTTGCCCCAGTTGACCCCTCAATGAAGGATGACGGCAGTGCTGGTTTGTGTTCCGGGGGCGTTGGGCAGCTATTACCCTAGCTTAGCTGGATTATATAAAATGTTGTCCTTTCCTTATATCCAAAGCAGCTCCTACTACCTAGCTGAGAAATCTCCACGAGGAGCTAACAGAAAGACAAGTAATGAACTGACACTCTAACCCGGAAATAAATCAAGGGCCAGGCAGCAAGAACCATTTCCGCACGTATGGGTCATGTTTATCTCCAAACACCTAGGGAAGGGAAATTAGTTTAAAATGATGTCAAAGTTTACACGTTCCTTCCTTACTTGGTCAACGTGGGAAATAAGACTTGTGAGTGATCCCAGAGTTTAGTAATAAACTCTAACTTACAGAGGAAAATATGACTTTTTTAGATAAACACATCTTTTCCAAGAAAAGTATCATGATCTGAAAATGGTTTACATGTATAAAGTATAAGATTTAGATTATGAAACAAATTAAGACGCCACACTGAATTGTGATTAGACCTAAAAAAATGAGAATTTAGCTGTAATTTATTTAGTGGGAAATTTTTTTTTGGTTGAGAGAAATCAGACAAGGATATACAGATGTCATCTTTTACAAGATAAAAAATATTTCTAATACTCTTTTGCAGGATAATTTTATCTTACAATTCTAGATTCTCCAAGGATGCTCCAGAGTGACACCTTACCATCATCATTCAAAAATGTTTTATTGACCCCACCAAAGAACAGAATCTACTTCAATAATTTATTATAAAATGTCCACAAGTTGTTTATTTTTTTGATCAGCGAGTAATAAAAATAAGGGACATTTAAACATGGATATTGAAAGTAAGTAGAAAAAAATGCTTTTCTTTTACAGATTAGAAATAAATTTAAATAAAAGACCTTTTCAGATTAATTTCTTAAACGATTGCTTCAATGATTATAGATCTAAACCTCACATTGGGACAAAGGAAGCAATGACGACACTGGTTTGTGTCCAGTGTGCAAAGGGCACTGGCTTCATTGAATTATGCAGACTGTTACCCTTTCTTATAGCTAAAGCATCTCCTGGTCACCTGGCTGAGAAGTCTGTGACCACGCCAGGCTCTGGAGCTGCTGACTAACAGACAGCAAACTTGCCAAGAACTACCACAACGAAACTTGTTTTCTTTTTGATTTGTGACTTGACCCTGGGTTTCTCAAAACAAACCCAGAGGAAATTGTAGTACAAAGCTATTCTATTATCTTATCGTTAAATGATAAAGGTTATTCACGGTTGTTCAATGACACAGATGACAACAGTCATCACAACCACCATCACCACGAGTTTATTTCCTCTGTTGCTCTTATGGTACTAACAGGACTCTCTACCAGCCTTCCCATCTTCTCCAATTCTAGGTTCTCTCTCAATATTTCATCATTTATAGAATTTGTTCAATGCTATTAATTTCCTAAATGCAAATGCCTTTAGTAGGGTACTAGGCTGGTAACAACTCATTTATGCTCATAAAATAAAATCTGGTGGTTGGATTTTCTTCATCATTGGTTTCTCTGAAACTTTTTGTCACAACTTTAAGACTTTATTAAAGATTAAATGATGATGCAGTTACACAATAACTTTTTTTATTAAGAGATAAGTTTGCCAAAAATTCACTTGCTCGCCTTCATGAGCTTTTAATGCTTTAATCTTGAGATTTTAATGCTTTGAATGTATCTTTTTCCTAAACTTATTTGTTTTAATCATACAACTATGTAATAAATCAATGCCATATATTATAAACAAGAGTGATATCATAGGGAATTTTAAAGCCAACTTAGGGAACTAAAATTAACTAGGGAAAGAGATGAAAACACATTAACAATAAAAAGCTTATATTTATTCTGAGAAACGCATGAGAAAATCTTAAAACGCGGTGATTAGATACTTATTGGACTGTTAGGTTCTGATTTGTGATTCCATTTTTCCTTCATCTAGTGTTCCGATGCTAGCTAGGTCACTTGGTTAGAATTTCTCAATCTTTTTCATGCCAATGCTCCTATAAAAATCTCCACCAACCAGTGACTTCAGGCAATAGGAAGATCTCCCTTAAAACAAACCCTGTGGGGTTTCCATGAGCACCTTGGGGACCTGGGGCTGAAAATGGCAGAACTTGGAAAAGCAAATGACTGATGTTAGTAGCTAGACCGATGTTCAAGAAGGGGGCACAGAAGTAGCAAAAAAAGAAATCCAATGAAAAGAAAAACATAAGTGAAGAACAGAAAAAAATATTAAGGAGGACAAGAGATATGAAAAAAGATAAATATGCCAATATAAAATAGAAACAAAGGTGAAGAACAGAAGAAACAGGAAAAGAGAACATGGAATACAAAGTTTTCCATGGGGAAGAAGAAAAAAAGGAAAAGCAAATGAAGAAAGATGGCCCCAGAAAGAAAGTGAAGAACATGGTCGGAGAAAACAAAAAACCTGAAGATGGGGTCAACAGGAAAAGGAGAGAAAAGAAAGGGCTGCAGAAAAAGGACACAATCTGGGGACGACGGTTCTCATGGTCCCTGCCCCGTCCCCAAGGTCTGGACTCCTTTGCCTCATCCAGTCTACAGGCATACGAGAAACAAGATGGGCACCTCTTGCAATGATCTGTGTAAAACTCCTACCAGAAATGGGTGATGATTATGGTTTTGCACGGTCCCTGTTGCTGACTGAGAAGTCAGAGTCGAGAACGTGAATAAGGCATGAGTACAAGGTCCTAATTAAGTACTTTCCCCTAAAGGAATATGCTTCAAGGTCCCCAGATACTAAGATGCAATACAGTGCATGCAAAGTTTAATAGCAATCAAAACACACAACTAAAATTCTCATCCAAGTGTGGGACAGACAGCAGGTGTTGTAAGCAGTTTGAAGCAAGGTGTGGCCCTCCCTAAGATCTTTACTGCTCTCCATGTATAGAATATCCTTCTAGGCTCTCTAACACCCCGTGGGAGAGGAAAATGCAGTTTATCATTATAACGGGCTACATGAACTCCAGCAGAAGCATACACGTGTGTGTGTGTGTGCGCGCGCACGTGAGAGAGAGACTAAAAATGGTGACACTGGTCGCAAACTCTGTCCTAGCACTGTACCCACCGAGGAGAGTCAAGGCAAGGTTCTTCTTGGTGTGACCATGTCACCCCATCATGGCGCCCTCCATTCACCTAACACCAGGCAAGGGGTATGTGGGGTGATTTTCCCAGTCCCCCTCAATCAGCCTCAGTGAAAACAAAACCTCAGTTTCCATCACTCTACCCCCAACCCAGGGGCCGTAGTGGCCGAAGCTCGTACCTTTCATGTACAGAAAGCTGTGGAAGTAAGGCAGCGTCACACAGCTATACACCGAGTCCCGCCGGTAAGAAAGTTCATCGTCCGTATCGAACCTCGAGTCAAAGTCCTCTTCACTATCTTCAAACTGGACAAGGAGAGACAGAGCCAACAGTGAGCAAAAGGGCAGAGAACAAGCAACAAAAATGCCCAGCATATCCCAACACTGTGAAAATAAAAACAACTGATGAAAGAAGCAACACACCGATTCACAAAATCACAACGGAACATGGTCATCACAAGAATTCAGAATTACAAAATACTGACTTTTAAGGTCAAATGGTCCATTGAATTGATACTTAAAACGCCAGACATACCTTAACCCAAAGGCTATCTCTTCAAAAAACAACACTGCTGTTGAAAGGTGTAACTTAATCACGCCTCGCATGAGTTAATTCCTTTTAAAATTCTATGCTAAAAATATCTTCAAGTCTACTAGAAAGTGAAAGGAGTATTTAACGCATGACCTACAGGAAAAAATAAAGTAAACTATAAATTAATCCAGAAGCTGGAAAGAGCATGTTTAAAGCTCTAAAGATTTCTCCCTTACAACCAGAACAAGATACAACATCTTGTGTTATAGACTGTTAAGATACCGTTAAGAAAGTTCTCTAAAACACCCTTGGCAATGCTAGTTCCAGTTTAGGGTGTGTTTCCTTTCCCAACCTGCTGCAAAGTTATGACAGACACAGCCAAAGTCTCCACTGCAAATGCCAGTTTTCTTAGGCTTTGGGGAAAATGCAGTTCTGGGCTTTGTGTTCAACCTATGACAGACACATCAAAGTTCCATGTACTAACGTCATTGCTTCTGGCAAGAGAAAGGGGTTTAGGATCCCCTTTAAGAGCCTGACTTTGGAATCTTGGCATGTTCTATGGGAGATGTCTTCATCCAAGTGATGGTGCAATAGGGGGGTGGATCACAGACAACTTTCCTCCCAATGTGGGCGAGCCTGGGCCCCAAGGGGACGGTGGGTACTCACCGAGGACTGCGCCCCTTCGGAGCTGAACCGGTATGCCCCAGAGCTGTTGTAGGTCCCCACGGAGCATCGGTAGTCCGGGGACCACTGGCTGCTGCAGGAGTTGGAGAAGGTCACGCTGCTGCCAGAGGTGATGGCGCCGTCCCCGTAGTCATCCTGGTCGTAGTCATAGTCGCCATCCGGGGAGGGGAGGGCCCCGGTGTTCTGGGGCATGCAGTAGGTGGGCTCCCCGCTGGAGGAGCCGTGCTCCGACGGGGCGAGCAGCACGGTGCTGTCAGCACTGGGGCTGGTGGGCACCACAGTGTCATTCATGTAGGGGTCCTCCTCCGAGGACTCGTCACTTGTCCGGATGCCACTTGTGCGCTGGTCCGAGTGGCCGTGCTCGCTGGGGTTGGGCGAGTCCTTGAAGGCATCGTCATCAGCCTCAAAACCCTCGTCGACCTCCTCCTCCGGGTAGGGCTGGCTGAAGTTGAAACTGGGCTTCTCCGCACATGCGCTCTCAGCCAGTTCACCCAGCTCGCCCGAAAACTCGCTGCCCACCGAGAGGGAGCGCTCAATGTTTCGGACGCACTCGTCGATCTCGTCGAAGTTGAGAGACTCCAGGAACTCCTGGGCGGCTCGGCAGGCTTCGTCCTCAAGCCTCTTGAGCTCCTCATCCCGCAGCTGCTGCAGCTTCTGCAGGGAGGCCTCGGTCAAGGACAGCTCCTGCCGCTCCTTCATGCGCTGCAGGTCCTCGATCTCTTTTTCCAGACGCAGGATCTCTTCTACCTGTTTGTTTTCCTTCTGCTTCTCCAGTTCACGGTTCAGTTCAGCTTCCCTCTGACTCTGCTGCAAGGCTTCCAGTTCTTGCTGCTTCCTTGCTGCTTCCTCCTGGACGTAAGAGGAAGGAAGATGTTAGACAGCGTCACTACCAAGAGTATAAGCATTGTTCTTCCTCTGCAGTGAAGAACCGAGATGCGATGTGTGTGTCACGGCCTGAACCGGGTCCTTCCAAAATTGATGCATTGAAGCCCTAATCCCCACTACACCTCAGAATGTGTCTGTATTTGGAGACAGGGCCTTTAAAGAGCTGATTAAGTTAGACTGAGGCTGCGAGGGTGGGCCTTAACACAATCTGACTGGCGTCCTTATAAGAAGAGACTGGGACACACACAGAGACATTAGGGACGCATGCATACAGATGCAAGACCATGTGACACAGCAAGAAGGCAGCCATCTGCAACCTAAGGACAGAAGCCTCAGGAGAAACCAAATCTGCCGACACCTTGATCTTGGACTTCTAACCTCCAGAATTATGAGAAAATCAATTTCTTCTGATTAATCCCCACCCAGGTTGTGGTACTTTGTTATGGCAGCCTGAGCAAAGTAATACAGTGGGTGTACTGGTTTAGAGAAATTATACTGTCATGATTCACACTAAAATCTTAGACATTCACAAATTTCTACCAAATTGTAATGGGTTAGAAATTGCATCATAAACATCTTCTCTGAAGTCCTTCTTCCTCTATCTTTATACTTTATTTTAATTTTGAATCCTAGAGTCAAAGTGTTTGCAGTGGGAAGGAAACGGACTGACGAGCTGCCACATCGTCACAGCATCCTTCACCTGTTGGGCGCGGAGCTCAGCTTCTCTTCGTGCCCTCTCTCTTTCTCTAAAAATAATAAAGAAAAAAGACAGTGAAAATAAACAAAAGCAATGAAAAACATCCTAGAACCACTTTCCAGACAGAGCTAACTTAAGCTAACATCTGTTGCCAATCTTCCTCTCTTTTTTTTTTCCTCCCCAAAGTCCCAGTACATAGTTGTATATTCTAGTTGTAAGTCCTTCTAGTTCTTTGTGAGCCGCCCCCACAGCATGGCCACTGACCGACGAGTGGTGTGGTTCTGCGCCCAGGACCTTAACCCGGGCCGCCGAAGTGGAGTGCGCTGAACTTGAACTACCAGGCCATCAGGGCTGGCTCTTAACATTTTTTTTTAAAGCTTTACTAAAGAGAATGTAAAAAGCATGAAGGACAGAGCCGCTTCCTTTGGCAATACACTTATTCTGTGAATGAATAAAAATATACACAGAACTGGGATTTCAATGCTGCCCAGAATTTTACATCCGAGCCACCAAGAGCTCCTGTTTGAAATGGTAGGTCCTGCAGCATCCACGGGGAATTCTTGCTGCAAAGATGGACATGTAGCATAAAACTCAAAAGGTGCCCTTCGGTTTCGCCCAAGCAAGAAAGGTACTGTACCTCTCCTCTTCCTCCTGTCTCCTCTTTTCCTCTTCCTCCTCCCGTCTCCTCTTCTCTTCTGCCTCTCGTTTCTCCGCCAGCAGCTGTCTATAAATTCTCCGAGCAATCCGACCTCTGAGTTGCTTCTGGAAAACTATGGCTGCTTTTTTCAGGTGCAAAAATCTCCTCCTCAGAAGGAATGCTCTATAATTCTTCTGTATGATCACTACACAGTAAAGGACCTTCCTGTACTGTTTTCTGAAAATGAAAACAAAAACAGCACAACAGAGTAACTGTTGAGGTAATGAGGCTTCAAGCTCTTCAGATGAGTGCACATTAATGCCACAACACAAAAGAACAGGACCTAGGTCCGGAATGATATTCATTATAGACATGGGAGCGAACAGGAGGCCCCTTTGGGCAAAACAAAGCAGAAGAAAAACTAATAAACAAAACTAAAGCAAGGACTGTATCATTATCTTGGCTAAATAAACACATAACCCCTAGTGCTGACTTTGAAAAGTCTTGGCAGGAAGTTGGGTTGTAAACAGAACCAAGAGATTTGATATATTCTCCTGTGCTTGGGAGGGGGAAAAAAAGATTTGCCAGAGCAGGACAGGTTTGCACTTCAGAAAATGTAATGTGTGGGGTTTCATGCGACGCACTGGTCGGCACAGGTGGACAGAACTCAAAGGCACATGAAAAGCAGCAGCCTCATTGAGCAAGCACTGGAGAGTGGGCCTCTGTGGACCCAATGAGATAACGCCAATGTCAATGGCCAAAATACCAATGTCAACAGCCGGGCTGTCTGATGCAGAGGAACTAGGTGAACAATTTAAATATCTCAGCATGGTCCCCTGATGTTACTGCTCTAACGGAGTCACCAGGAGCCCCCATTCCTACTTTCTGCCCAGGTCAAGGTTACACAGGTGCCTGGCATCGCTAAGTTAGGAGCACTGACCTGGGACTCTCCTCAGCCTGGTCCTATCCCTCCATTCAGGACTATTTTGAACGAAAGCCAATGACCGGGGCTACCCTGCCTGGTCACACATAGTGGACAAGGCCTCCTCACCGAGCTTAACAGCTTCTCCCCTCCGCAGGCTTCTTACCGTGCCAAGTAGCCCAAGACGTGGGCCCGGATCACCATGGCTGCCCGCGTAACTTCCTCCTCCCGCCGTTTCTCCAGTTTCTGCTCCAAGGATTCTCGAAGGAAGACCTGCCCAGGAGGGAGTGATATGTCAGAACCAAAGAATGTGGCTGGTAGAAGGAAGGCAATTGAGTCAGAGATATCCTTTGGGGGAAAGGCTTTTCTCTCTCCTTAAGTTTGCTCCACACACACAGCCATGCTTTCCAGTAAGTGCTTCTCAAACGTGCTGTGGGGAAGGTGAGGGAGGGCCCTTGTTTTTTTTCAAACTTTCTGTCATGGACTAAGACATTTGTAATATACAGAAAAAAAAAAAAAAAATATATATATATATATATATACGTATATATATATATATATATAGAAAGAAAAACCCAAAAAGAATATATAAAACAGAAGTCCCATTTTGGGGTTATTATTATTAGATTAAATGAAATGGGTTATTATTATTATTAATTCAAAGTGACTATGAAATTGCTATGGAAGTTTGTAAACACTTATCTCATTGTGGGCTGGGACAGTTTAAGACCAGCATCAGTCCCAAAATAAGTGTAAGTAACAAGAAATACAGAGATAATCCCTATATTATAAAAAGGAAAGAAAGAAGAGAGGGAGGGAGGGACAGCAGGAAAGAAATCTAGCAAGTTTGTAAAATGTTCCTTCGCTATCCCATGGAATCCCTCTCTTCAAGCCTCTCAAGTGCTTATGCTCAGAGCATCTTGGCTTCATCAACTTGAATGCACATTAAAACAAATGACATTAAGAATGTTATTCTGAAAACTGAGTGTGAAATTAGAATTGAACCATTTGATAAACTACATCTCAGTTAAGCCATCACAAGAATTAGGGCTAAATAAATTGTAGCTATTTGCTGGCCTGTTTCCAGGCATGGGCACCTCAATCCTCTGCTTGTCAAATAAGTGTGTCTGATAATTGGCACTCTGTATCAGAATTCCTAGTTTTTGAGAAGATATGAAAATATTAAGACTCTCCCTCAGTCAAGGTAGCTTTTACTTTTGCAATTGCAGATTTAATGCATGCATAAGAAGTTTTGAATTATTCCCTAAAAAAAATAGTGACAAATATTTTCATGCTTTTCTATTAAGAGTCAGCATGAGGCCACGGTGTGGGGAGGCTACATGACATACTCCCTCATTCCTGAGTTTTTGATTTATGCTCCTGTGAGTCATTCTGGCCTATAATGATACATTATGTTTTCTTCATGTCACATTTTTCCAGCCTCTCTGCTCTGTCTCCTCCATGACATTTGGGCAAAAGAGCAAACAAAGAAACCACCATGTAACTCACAGAAGCCCTACCTACTCCTGCACTGGGTTCCCAAGTGTTTGTAAAACTCTACTACAAATAATTCTAGGAAAGCTTTTTGTACGATCCTCTTCTTATACCTGCAATTAATATGCTCTGTTGACGCATGAAGAGACTGCATCTTTAGCACAAAAAACAAGAAAAAAAATTTTAATGTAGAGGACGGAAGTACAAAGCTCGTCTGTTCGATAACGATAAAAAGTTTTCAGAAATACAAATCTCTATCAACACCGTGAATCTGAAGCAGTTTTCAAGACTGGACTTTAAAGAAGTACTAAAAATTCTCTTTAAGATTATTTTTCAATGTTAAGGATCTTACTCTAATGCTTTTGCTCTGGTGAATATTTTGAAAAAAGCAGTAAGTCAAATCTTGGAAAAGACTGGTAGTGGCTGTGACATAAGGAAACAAAAGTGTCAGTTCTAACCAGCGATACATTTATTAGATGAACAAATGGAAACCTTTAAGAAGCAACAAACGTCTCACACCTGATTGGAAGTCTAAATAATGTCTTGGTTGGAATTATTAAAAAGAGAGCTCTCTGCTCTATTAAATTTACTCCCATGTCTTTATCTAGATTCTCTTTCACTAACCTGAAGGGGAAACAAATGGAGCAAGATGCTCTCAGACATCTGACTTGGCTTCACTAACAGCCACCCTGAATTTATGCAACGACACGCGGAAAGTGCTGCCAGTTCTCCTAGCCCTGTGGTGAGCCGTTGTCACATCCCCACGTTCCCGGGATGCAGCCACGATGGAGCCAGTATGACCCAGCTGTGAACAGAGGGGCTTTCCTCTGCAGGCACCGTCGAGCAGCTTAGGGAAGGGCAGTGCCCACTCGAGGGGCTGCTCTGCTGATCTTGACTCAATATCCAACACGAACAATTTCATCCTTTTTCATCCTTATCTTAGCTCAAGAGCCTATGGATTATTCTAGTAAGATGTCTTTACAAACATACCTCTTGCAGGCTTTATTGCCATAGGACAGCGGAAAAAAA
Organism: Diceros bicornis minor; assembly: GCF_020826845.1. Classification (NCBI taxonomy): domain Eukaryota; kingdom Metazoa; phylum Chordata; class Mammalia; order Perissodactyla; family Rhinocerotidae; genus Diceros; species Diceros bicornis. Next base: position 48,227,457 of record NC_080759.1, on the reverse strand, counting down.
AGTCTGGCAATGTAGACCAGGGGTCAGAAAAATGAAATGTACTGGAGTCATGAGGCAGGAAACCAGGAAAAGAGAGAGGAGCAGCTGCTCACCTGGGTCACCCTCAACTCAACCTCTCAGTGGGGAAGACATCAGGATCTCCTGTCCAGGTTGTTCCACGGAGGTCTGGACAGGCCTCCTACCTTCATTAGGAATGCTTCCCCAGCAGACAGGAATTCTCGCCTTCCAAGGACTAAATATGTTTTATTCATGCCGGCTAATTCAGACCTGGCGCCACGTGTAATTTGTTGACTACCATACTGCCCACACTTTCCTGTTGTGTAAGTAAGTATGATGGAAATTTCTTTACCAGAAGATCCAGATGTTCATTAGAGGTTCAAAACTTCAAATGCCAAGACCTTCTGGCAGCAACACCAACAGACACACACGCTAGTGTATAATTAAGTCAAACGCTAGTTGAGGTCAAAGCCATTGAGCTGACACAATTCAAATGCTTTAATGTTTACATTTACTTCCTAATATTTATGTGAAATGATAAGCTTCCATTCTACTTCTACTTCCAACTTTTTACCAATTAAAATTTATCTCCTCTTTAAAGATTTCCTCTTCTTGAATACTTCCCTGATCATTTCAATCCACAATGCTCTCTCCTGGAGAAGCTGTCCTCATTCTTTAAAGAGACTACAACGTATGATTTAATTTATCTGTTGTGCGGTCTCTCTCATCTCCCAGCAACACTGTGAATGGAGGACAATGCCCACGTCTCTGTGTCTCTGTGTCCCTGTGCTACAGTTCTGAGCCTTGCTTGGGCCTGATTTCTATAATGTAAGTTGTAAGTGAAGTTGGATTGGTTCTTCAGAGCTCAGAAGACACTGTTATTGGCTGGGTGAGTCATAACGATCTTTGATGTTACCCCACTGTATAAGGCATGAGACAGGAGGATACCAGTTTACAGCAAATGCAAAAAACAATCAGAGCAGACTGTACTGTACTGCCAAGAGCTTCACCTGAGCCACCTGCCCTAGGAAGTCTGCCTTGAGTGACTACATGTGTCATATCCTGTGCCATCCCTCAGGGGTTTCCAGCACTTAACAGACACTAACTGAGATCCTACTATGTGTACTGTGTAGAAGAATGGGCAAGTAACTCTACATTCGCCATTGGGCAACTGTAGAGAAGTCAACAGGCAATGACAAGACAGCATGACAGCATGTTAAGTGTCACAACGGGGCCAAAAATAGGATGATGTGGGACGACAGAGGAGGAGGTGGCTTAACCCAGTTTAGGGGTGAGCTTTAGGGATGGGGTCCACTGAAGAATGTCAAAAAGTCTACATCTAAGGTGCGACCGGAAGAATGAGTTGGCTAAATAAGGAGGAGGGAGTAGAATTCCAGGTGGAAAGACTATAAACGTGTGAGGACACACCCTAAGGTGACCCCAGTGAGTTACACCTTGTTTAATCCTACCAGTGTGGATGGGACCTGTGACCTCCTTTTAGCCAACAGAATACGGCAAATGCGGTGGGATGTCACTTCTGTGAATACATTACATTATCTAAGACTCCGTCTTAGGAGGCTGGAGTAAGAGTTTCTCCCGCTGGTCTGGAAGAAGTTAGCTGCCATGCTGCAGGAGGGTCTGGGAGGGGGTCATGTGGTCAGGAACTCCAGGGGCCTCTAGGAGCTGAGAGCAGCCCAGGGTGGCAGCAGCAAGAAACCAGGGACCTTAGTCCTACAACTTCAAAGAACTGGATTTTAGCACCACATGAGTGGGGGAGAGGACCGGAGTTCCCGAAGGATTGCAGCCCCTGCCGACACTGATTGCACCTTTGGGAGACCCCGAGCAGAGGACACAGCTAAGCCGGGCCTGGACCCCTGACTCATAGATACCATGAGATAATTAATACGTGTCGATAAAGCTGCTAAGTTTGTGGTTTATTACAGAGCAATAGAAAATTAATACAATACTCTGCATGCCATCTCTACCCTATTAGATGTTTCTATCTTAATCTCTGGCCAGTTAAAATTCCTTAAGAACAGAGGAGTATGTTCATTATACACTTTCCCTTGCTGAATGGCCTCGAGATGATGCCTAAATACTTAGCTTACCGACTGAATGTTTGGGTCCCCGCCCCCAAATTCTTACATTGAAGCCCTAACCCACAATGCGATGGTATTTGGAGGTGGGGCCTTTGGGAGGTAATTAGGTTTAGATGAGGTCAGGAGGGTGGGGTCCCCCTGATGGGATCAGTGCCTTTATAAGAAGAGGAAGAGAGGCCAGAGCTCACGCTGTCTGCCATATGAGGGCACAGCAAGGAGGGAGCCGTCTGTAAACCAGGGAGAGGGTTCTCACCCCAGACCATGCTGGCACCCTGATCTCAGACTTCCAGCCTCCAGATCTGTGAGAAACAAATGCCTGTTGTTGAAGCCGCCAGTCCATGACATTTTATTATAGCAACTCGAGCTGACTAATACAGTCAAACTGCAAGATATGTGTCTTTCTTTCTCTCTTCCTCTCTCCCTCCACTCCTTTCTCCTTTTTACTCTCTCTCCTTTTTTTTTAAAACAAAGGAACTCCTCGGTTAAAAACAATGTAATTTGAGTGGAAACTTTAAAATACTTCTCTGATGCTGCACTGCTACCTGGAGGGTTGGGAGGATCAGGCATGAAGCCCACCTCTTACCTTTGAGGACATCCATAAACCCAAAGGCCAGCCCCCCCGGTGGCTGCATTTCTGGGTCCTGGGTCATATTTCTGTCTTTGCTGGGCGATAAGACACTGGAGGGGGTGGTGGATGAGAGTGGGAGGCCAGTGAGGTTTCTGGCAGTTCCCCGATACGGGAGAAGAGGTCAGACAACCAACTTCATGGCTAATTGTTGGTGTTCAGGCCAGACTGCTGCCACTCAGCTCTCACACCAGCCTGTTCAAAAGTGGATTTTACTTGGCTTTCTGGACTGGACTTTTGGCAACCTATGGGATTTCAGACTGACTGCTGGTCTCCTGCACAACAGCTGCAGTGGTGCAGGGTTATATCCAGCACTTGAACCATGAAAAGTTAGAGGGGTTGGGGGTCTCACTTCTTAGACGCAGGAGGCCGCCCAGCACTTCCACGGCAGTGAGTTACACACCTGCCAACGTTTGTGGACTGCCTGAATGAATGCACACACACAAACACATAGGGTACCATGTTTCAAGGTGTCCTCCAGTGAAAATGAAGCCCCTGAAAAGTTAAGGGCTTCGAATAAAATATTAACTGTGTGGAAGACAACAGATTATGGTGGGCATGATAACATTAGTATCTCCCTAATGTTAGGAAACAAGTGGTCGGCAGTAGCGTAGAACACCGAACCTCTCGGCATCGCCCTAACATCTCTCAGGGGCTTGGTGGGGCGGGTGTTCTTTCTCCGTAACTTTACCTTCGTCTTCCCCAGCTGCCATTCGCTGTTGGAGGCATCGTAGAGCTGCAGCAGGGCTGTGCACTTCCCCCTGACGTCCTCAGGCAGAGACAGGTTCCTCATCAGCACTTTATACCTGCAACAGAAAGATGTCCACGTCACCTCTTGCTGCGACTCCCTCTTTTCCCAATTCGTTTGAAAAGAAAGAGGATCCATTCAGCTCTGTCTTGCCTTTTGTAAAAATCCTGAAAGGGTCTCCGCACCGCGTAGCCCGCCTTGCGGATCCTCACCGTCTCCAGCATCCCGGAGTACCGCAGCTGGTTTAGCACAACCGCCTGGTCAAACTGGTCTGGCATCTAAAACACGCAAAAAGGTAAGAGGATAAAGTTAACGGGGCCACCTGCCACCTCCATCATTGTTTTACACATACACACACATTTTGAACCTATACAAAAATACACATTAGAAAATGAACCCGACCTCCACATACCCATCACCCAGCTTCATAAACCATCACCCCATGTCAATCCTGCCCCACCCATGAGCCCACGCACTGCCCTCCTCTTGGATTTTTTGAAGCAAGTCCCAGACATCACACCATCTCACGCATAAATATATCAGTATCATTTTTTAATATAACCACAACACCATGATCATCTTAAAAAATACCAATAATTTGGGGCCAGCCTGGTGGCGTAGCGGTTATGTTTGCACGCTCTGCTTTGGCGGCCTGGGGTTCACAGGTTCGGATCCTGGGCGCGGACCAAAGCACCGCTTATCAAGCCATGCTGTGGCGGCGTCCCATATAAAGTAGAGGAAGATGGGCACAGATGTTAGCCCAGGGCCAGTCTTCCTCAGCAAAAAGAGGAGGATTGGCAGAAGTTAGGTCAGGGCTGATCTTCCTCACACACACACACACACACACAAAAACAATAATTCCTTAATAGTAATATCCATGTTCAAACTTCTGACAGTTTTACAAATATTATAAATGCATCACCATTTTTAATACTGTTTTCCAAAGAATCTAAAGTGTTGTACAAATATCACTTCATTACTCTTTAAACTTCAATTTCCAATGCATTTTTTAGCTAAAGAATACAGTGACCCAGTGAGGGACTAGGGGAAGTGGGGAGAGAGAGAAAGCACGCACCAGTGGAGAAAAGAGACTAGAAGCATAAAGAATTTTAATTTTCTCAATTTCTAGTCAAATACCCCATTCACTGAGAGCTCCACAGTATGATCACTAAATAAATTAATCCCAGAACACACAAATAAAGCCAGAGGAGATCAAACCAAGACCTAATGTTCTGAAATGCATTCTCTTATCTGCTCAGTTGCCAAACAAACTGGCACTGCTGACAGGACAATAGTCTTTCAGAGCAAAGCCCAAAAGTAGGCCATTTCCCATTTACAGCTTTTGGGGCAGTGGTTTGTTTTTTGATCCAACCACTCATTCCCTTTAATTAATTTGTATTTTCTAATCCTACGCAACTGTGCATAAAACGACTGAAAAACAGCGCCAGAGGACATAAGGGCATTGTTAAAAAAAGCGTAAAAACTGGAAAGTGGCTTAAATTTGTGACTCTTAAAAACACAGTCAGTCATTAACACAAAATTAGGCTTTAAGCCATGTTATTCTGTATGCTTTCCAAACTAGCGAAAATAAATGGAAAGAATGCTCTGCAAATCTCCTTTACAGCTTTTGATGGCGCAGCTGCCATCATCTCCAACAGGCTGACTTCTTTTAAATTTAATGTCTTCTAAAAACGCTGTGGTCAAATTGTCTTCACTCAGCAGTACTCTACCCACGGATAGCCAATAAACTAGGGCAAACCTCCAAAGAATTGCGGCTGCCTGGTTTTTAGCCATGATTATTTAAAATACCCTTAGAAAAGTAAGAAAGACGAAAATATGAAAACAAAATTACCGTTGGTTACTCATATCTTATCTTTGGATTAAAAAATGAGAGAGGCAACTATTCTGAAGGTATTTGGTTAAAATGCTTCCGTTCTATTTATTTGGGAATAGAATCTGACCAGCAGCAATCTACAAAGAGTAGGACAGAACTAACATAAAACAAGCCCTGCATAAATCATCAGACTTGGTCAACTTTGTTAAATTCATAATCGGAGGAAGCTTCTAATTTAATATTTAATCATTGGATGCTCAAAGACTTTTAATAAAAAGTATCTCTAAATATGTTTCAAGCCTTCAGCATTCCTGACCCCTACTGTGTTTCCTTGCTTCTTTCCTTCCAATCTCTATTTAACAGTCTGTACAATTCCTTAGTTTCGCACTAGAGTTATTAAAACATTCTAAAAAATATCACCAAAGGGATGCCCCATCCCAAAAAGTTCAGCCGCACTTACCATCTTCCCGGCTCTCCGATGAGCATTCCACCTTCCGTTTGGCTCTCAGGCCAAAATTCATATGGAAAACAACTGCCACACTGACCTTTTCGCCACAGCTAAAGACACTGAACAATAATGAACACCATTCCAGTGCTTTAAAAAGTGCTCGGTCGTCATGACAACCCCTCCCATTCTTGGGCTAATTAGTGTGGTGTGGTTGTAGGATTTCATACGGCCCAGGGAGGGGAGGGAGAGAGCCCCCAGGAGTGGCCGCTCTTTCCAGACTCCCATCGCGATTGTGTTTCTGCCTCTTCACAGAAATTGAACCAGGGAAGGGGGATCTATAGGCAGATTGTCGCCATGGGCAACCACACTGCAATCACGAGGCGGGTAAACCTGTATTTCCATTGGTGGTTCTCTTTTTAGTTTCAACTTCCTTCCCGGGTGAATTTAATGTTCAAAGATGACACAGCTGGAGGCTGGACAAGTCACCACTTAAAGGCATGTTGCCTTTCAAAACTTCGAGAATGCATTCCAGTCTTCACTGGTAACTGGTTTTCCAGAACCAGAGCTCACTGTGACAAAGACTGCCTGCAGGGTCTAACAGTGAAGTTTTGATGGCAACAAATGGGGTGGAGTTTAGAAGTAACGGCCATAAACTGGGGCAATTATAGTCACAGAAGTCTGGTCATATCCATTTACTGAATATGAAATTATTAAACACCTATGTGCAAGGTTTCACGATTCATGCTTGGGGAGGATTAGAACAAAAAAAGGTGGGGGCTCGATTCTTTTCTGTCTTTAATCAACATCTGTCACCAGAATGGGACATTTGTTACAACTGATAAACTTACACTGACACATCATAATCACCCAAAGTCCATAGTTGACACCAGGGTTCACTCTTGGTGTTGTACATTCTATGGGTTTTGACGAATGTATAATAACATGTATCCACCATCAGAGCATCATACAGAGTAGTTTCATTGCCCTAAAAATCCTCTGTGCTTCGCCTATTCATCTCTACCTCCCCACAACCCCTGGCAACCACTGATCTTTTTACTGTCTCCATAGTTTTTTTTTAAGCAACTTTTTAGGGCAGTTTTAGGTTCACAGCAAAATTGCGAGGAATGTACAGAGATTTCCCTTATACCCCCTGTCCCCACACATGCAGGGCCTCACAGGGGCTGACTGTGTCTCCAAGGACCCTGAAATTTAGGAAGGTGACAGGTGTGCCAAACATCACTATGTATATATTAGAAAGCTCAATATAAATCCATATTAAAGATTAAAATTAAGTTCTCTGGGAACACAGGAGAAAGAAAAATACTGAGGTGGTACAGGTGGTGCACGAATTTGAACCCTGGTCTGAACCAGAGTTTGGGCTCTTAAACTTCTATTCACTGCTGGAGGGGAAGGGCATTCCACATAGAGAACACAGCGTGGGAAAAAGCTAAGAGGCAGAAAAAGAACCTGGCATGTTCAGTAGCTAGTCTGGGACAGAACGGGGGAGGTGGGGAGGGACCCGGGCTGAGGGTGGACACTGCGCTCACGTTTGATGGCCATTTGTAGACTAAGGAGCCACCTGGGGCTCGAGCAGGAGATGAGCGTGCTCAGGCCTGTGCTGTAGAAGAATTCTCTTGCTGGCAGTGGCAAAACTGGAAACCAGACCAGAGGCACGGCTGGGTGTATTTTAATATCATGCACATCATGAAATATTATGCAGCCAATAAAATAAGACCAAATTAAAGATGCACCAGTTGACTCAAGCCTTTTGCAAGGTGAGTGAGAAAAGATGCAGAAAAGCACGAATCACAATCTCATTTTTGTAAAGCAAACCATGTCTCCACCCAAAAAAAACCCTGCTCTATGGATGCATATGTGCATGAATATATACGCCTAGATACGCACGTGCAGAAAAGCATAGAAGGATACATGCTAGGTCCTTACTGAGTCAGGGGCACTATTATGGGCGGTGGGAAGAAGAGAGAGCTAAGAGAAAAGGGGGGGAAATTATCTTTTACAAAGTGAAAAAATCAGATACAGAATGGATTCTAAAGTCCTGCATGGAACAGGGGGAGGGAGGAAAAGGGACGCAGGGTGAGCAGGTGAGAAGCTGCTGTCAGGGTACTTTAAAGTAGTAGCAACCCAAATGTCCAGCAACTAATGAATGGATAAACAAAATGTGGTCTATCCACACAATGGAATATTATTTGGCCATAAAAAGGAATGAAGCACTGATACATGGTACAACATGAACATTATACCAAGTGAAAGAAGCCAGTTACAAAAGACCACATACTATCTGATCCCATTCATAAGAAATGTCCAGGACAGGGAAATCTGCAGAGACAGAAAGTAGAGCAGTGGGGGCCGGCCCCGTGGCTTGGTGGTTGAGTGAGCATGCTCCGCTGCTGGTCGCCCAGGTTCGGATCCCGGGCGTGCACCGACGTACTGCTTCTCCGGCCATGCTGAGGTTGCGTCCCACGTACAGCAACTAAAAGGATGTGCAGCTATGACATACAACTATCTACTGGGGCTTTGGGGGAAAAAAATAAAAATAAAAATAAAAATAAAAATAAAAAAGGAAAGAGCAGTGGTTGCTTAGGGCTGGTGGAAGAGATGGGGATCCAGAGGGGTGGAGAGCCAAAAGGTTTCTTTTCAAGATGATGAAAATGTTCTCAAATCGACTATGATGATGGTTGCACATATCTGTGAATATACAAAAACCCACTGAATTGTACACTTCAAGTGAGTCAATTGTATGGTATGTGAATTATATCTCAATAAAGCTGTTAAAAAAAAAAAAAGAGTATCTTAGAAGTCAGACAGACACAGAGCCATTTACAATGGACAAGAAGAAAGGGATACAAAAGAAAGTTTGCATCCTGGAGACAGGGTTAATTATATTTAGTTTCAGGTAATTGAATTCTACAAAAAAAAAAGAAAAACTTTCCTACAATCTGAAAAAATAAGATTTCAGAATGCCTAGACAAAACAAATGACTGACAACAGAGCATGCTAAGGCCTCCACAAAAATCAACTATGGGCAAGCCCTACCTTCTGCAGCTTAAAATCCAAATAAAGGGCAAGAGAAGTGGGCCCTGGCAAACAAGGACACAGTGCGGGGGAGAGGCTTTACAACGAAGACATAGAAAGAATGCATTTATGCGTTAATGAATCTGATTGCCCTGAGTGTTACCCAGCCTTCCATAATTTCATAAATATTGTATAAAGACAGCAGGAAGTGTGACAGCGGACTTGGAAAGAGCCACCTGACTACAGTACAGGGACATTCAATCTGTGCTTATTAAATTAGAGAAATTAGTGAGTTTACTATCTTTGGACCCTCGAAGTTCCAATGCTTTTCAGCATTTGAGAGATCGTAACAGAAACCAACTGAAGAACCCGGGAAGAGGGGGCGGAGGTGGCAATCCAGCCTGCCACACGCAGGCCCATGGGGTTTGGTGGGGGCCGGCCAAGACTTTAGGGAGAAGGTACTTCTCTCTACTCTGAAGGCAGAAGCAGCCCTGGTGAAGCTACATCGGCAAGACAGCAGGTCAGGCGATGGTGGCGCATCCAGCACACTGCTGCTGAGGGGAGACCCACCCCCTGCCTCGGAGGCTCCTGACGAGCACACACATAACACTCCTCACTCTACTGAGAGGGGACGACACGCCAGACGGCGTGGTAGGGCAGGCACATAACTGATTCTTATTTCACTCTGCCATCATCCACCGTTACCTAATATCACTTAACTTGGATCTGTGAGATCAAATTTTTTAAAATTTGGTTTAAGAGGGGAAAAAATGAGTGTCTCTAAAAGAAATGACATGCTTTATTTGACTATAATTCGTAAACTGACAACCATACAACTCACTGTAATTTACTTATGTCCCATCTTGTGCAAGATAAACATAAATGAAAACTGGGGCCGGCCCGGTGGTGTAGTAGTTAAGTTTGCATGCTCCGTTTCAGCGGCCCGGGGTTCACGGGTTTGGATCCTGGGCACGGACTGACACACTGCTTGTCAAGCCATGCTGTGGCGGTGTTCCATATAAAGCAGAGGAAGATGGGCACAGATGTTAGCCCAGGGCCAATCTTCCTCAGCAAAAAAAAAAAAAAAAAAAAAAAAAGAGGAGGATTGGCAACAGATGTTAGCTCAGGGCTAATCTTCCTCACAAAAACAAATTAAAAAAAAGGAAATAAACGCAGTGATTAAAAGAGGAAAAAAGAGTAGAAAATGTATTGTATTCCCCCTTTTGCCTTGGCTGACAGGAAGCTCAAAGTTAAATTTACTTCTCAATAATAATGGTCATTAACCACGTATTTCATTTTGCCTTAATTTTTGAATGACACTTCATTCTTTAAGAAGCATATATTATTTTTGAAGTCCAAGGTAACAATCACAAAAATATGTTAAAAACATTAATAATTTTTTAAAAAAGAATTCTATTATTCTACCCTCAAAGATCTGCTGTTGATTATACGCACTGAATTTCAAATCCTTGTTCAGCAGCCGTGCAGGCACCAAGTACTCTTTTGTTTGTGTGTGTAAGGTACCGATAGCAATCCCTCCATTCACACAGCAGCTGAACACAGAAACCCGATGGGGTGGGTTAGACGGGTATGATTACTCCATTTTGTAGACGAGGAAACTGGAAGTGGGCAAGGCTAAATGACTTGTTCAAACCAGTTTCAATATTTGCTTAAATCAAACAATTAGGAAAGTTAAGTCTCAAAGAGCTTTGCATTCCTGAAAACTAGTGTGAATCAAACTTGTACACACAAACCATATCTTCCTACTGATACGTTATAAAATTGCTGGCATAGTTCCATAGGATATAATTCTCAGAGGAATGAGTTGGAAACTTCTTTAGGGAAAAGATTACGATGAAATCTAGGAAGAGAATGTGGCCCCCTATGGTAGCATTCCCAGCAGCACCCCGTCTTCTGGGCGCACGGAGGCGTTCTCTGAAGATTATAGCACTGTAGGGGCCTTAGGGACCAACTAGCAGCTGCTGACTTGGTGTAAACACAGTGATATAAAAATCACAATTCTAAGGGCCACGGCAATGTGGTTCACTACACGGGAGTTCAGGCGAATATCTGTACGTGGAAATAACTGGTGAACAGAGGAAACCTTTTGGAAAACCAAATAGCAAACTCGGAACAAATCCATCTCTGGTCACTGTGGTCCCACTAACACAGACAACAAAAGGCTGACAACATCCTGACTTTGCGTCTCAGCCTCAGATAGCTGACAGAGAATTCAAATGTTCTCTGACCTACTTGCAGCTGCAACTGCATTTGCATCTCTTCTCTTCTCCTTGGGTACCTGCCAAGTGTGGGCGTTCGAGAAGAATCGATACACAACAGTGGACAGAAGCATATACTCGCAACGCACTGAACTGCATCCTGTGGAAGGAGACTGCGTGTGACAACATATTTAATAAGGACTGCTTTTGTTTTAGTAACAAATCCCAAATACGGCTTGATGAATTAATTCATGTGGGTGCTTCTGAACACAGGCTATAATTTATTTCTAGAATGAGTCCTTCCCTCTCTCTTGAGGAGAGAATTTATTTAAAGTCTAAAAACTAAACACTTGAAATGATCACAGTGTCTTGGAGATCAGGTAAAAGTAGGCATTACTTATTACTTTAATCAATCTGAAGTATGTTTGAGGAACCGTCTAGACTGAACAACCAGACAGGTAATGGTATGTACGGGATGCACCAGAGCAAACCCAGTCCCTGCTTTGACCCGACAAACGTAGGCTCTCTTTGGCTGCAATCTGCTTAGAATGCAGCATGGCAGCGGGCCCTGGGCCCGGCAATACAGGTCCTCAGAGCACAGAGAAACCGAACACGGCATCTGAGCATCATACCAACACCTGTCTCTTTGCCCTAACTTAGTAGCTTCAAAAAAATTTCTTTAAATGTTGTATCTTATAAGACTTCACCCTTCCATTGGTAGATTGTTTCTCAAAGTGAGTAGCATAACATTCTAAAACAAAATTAAAGAGTTCTACTTTTTATCATTATATTTTAATGGATCCTGACTTACTTCCTCTGTGAAATACTGTAAACTTTATTTACATACATATTAGGTCTGCAACTGGGGGACTTAATACACAGTTCATATTATGGAGGATTAGTCCTGGCATCCTAAGAAATATAAAACAAATTGATTATTTAGTAAAAAGAACCATTAGCTAATTCTTTATGTTGATAAGAAACTCTTGTGGAGTGGGGCACAGGCACAGCAGCCGTACAGAGAGGATGTAAGATTTGAGGTGTATTTGTGTTTGCATTACCATTATGGGATATACCTCTCCTTTATTCAACTTGAAACACAAACAAACCTTACTTTTTTTTTTGGTGAGGAAGACTGGCCCTGAGCTAACGTCTGTTGCCAATCTTCCTCTTTTTGCTTGAGGAAGACTGTCCCTGAGCTAACGTTCATGCCCATCTTCCTCTATTTTGTATGTGGGATGCTGCCACAGCATGGCTTGATGAGCGGTGTGTGGGTCCAAGCCTGGGATCTGAACCTGTGAAGCCTGGGCCGCCAAAGTGGAGCACGCGAACTTAACCACTACGCCACCGGGCTGGCCCCGAAACCCTACTTTTTGGTAACCCTTCACCAACGTTAAGAAGATTACAGAAGAGCTTACCAAAAGTGGATTATGTTACACTAATGAAATATCTTTCCAGCCCTGTATTGACTGAGAAAGTCTTGACACGACTCTCGACCCCACCTCTTACTAATTAACAACAACAAAAAAAAAAAAGAAAAAAGATGCAAGCCCTCTTGATCTTTATTTGCTGTCTTTGCTACATCAAACTCTCAAAAGCAGTTAATAAATATTGGATAGAAGTTTATCATGCTTTGAATAGTTTTCAAAAGCATGGTTACTAGAGCAGCAATATAATTTCCCTGACCTTGAACAGACAGTAAACAAAAGCCAATTAAACCAGTGACAAAGGTTCTTTGTACTTATATCCATTGTTTCTCTCCCTGGCTGTTAAACATTTTACACAGTTGTTGCCACTTGCTGATTTTCCCATTTTGAGAAAAGAGGCCGAAACTAATTTCCCCTGGAGAAGAGGCAACCCCTTCCCGGGTGGGGAACAGGAAGCAACAGGTTACACGACTCACAAAAGCTGTGAGCCCGTCCTGGAGGTCAGATTATAGAGCGTGGAAATTTCTCACTCACCAAGGACAGCCTTCACACCACACCCTGCCGGGCCCACAGTTATCACCCTAAGCAAGGAAAACTTGATTCTGCTACAGCTGGAAGCTGTTGTGCTCACTTCAGACCCACATAAACCCCAACTACCTAACGGGAAAGTAAAAATTTGAACATAAATAATACACATGCACACATGCACATAGATGAAATCTTTCTAAGGCATCGCTTTAGCCATGTCATAACCATTCACAAACTTCCAGCCCACGCCACATTAAGACAAAGGCTTCAATTTCACATTCGAGGCCCCCGCAATATGGCTCCATTCTACCTTCCTCGTCAATATATCCCTACACATACCCTACATTTTAGTCAAATTATAGGTAACTCTAGCTGTTTCTTGACCACAACCTTCACTTCCTGTCTTATCTCAGCTGAGGCTAGTCTCTCCACTTGAAATGTTCTCTCGTTGTCTTCAACTGTTGAGTTTCATGGATCTTTTAGCGGTCTCTCAGATATGCCCTCCTCAATAAAATGGTTCCTGATGCATCCGACCGGTGCCCTCTGTGACCTTGACATGCTCTTCCTCACGTCACATATTTTTGTATATCCGTTAGACGTATCCATGTGAACTCTCCATTAGATTATAAATTCCTTCAGGGTAGGAGCTGAATTTTATGAATTTCTCACTAAATAGCCTACCTTTGGACCTGACACCTCAGATACGTACACACTTACACTTCTGTACTGCATAAATCTGGTTCTGTTTACAGCTAATGTACTTGTTTGGCCATGACTTAGAAACAGTATCAAAAGCACAGTACATGAAAAACCAAACTGATAAGTTGGATTTCATTAAAATTAATAACTTCTCTGTAAAAGACACTGTTAAGACAAGGAAAAAACAAGCAACACATTGGGAAAATATTTGACATAACATATCTGAAAAAAGACTGTATCCAAAATACACAAAGAGCATTTAAAACTCAACAATATAAAAACAACCCAATTTTAAAAAGAGGCAAAAGCTCTGAGCAGACACATCACCAAAGAGTATATAGGGATAGCTAAGAAGCATATGGAAAGACCCTCAACATCAACTGTCTTAGGAAACTGCAAATCAGAACAACAATGACATGCCACTACACACCTGTGAGAGTGATTAAAATCCAGAAAACTGAAAGCACCAAATGCTGGCAAGGATGTACAACAACAGGAACTCTAATTCATAGCTGGTTGAATGCAAAATGATACAGCCAATACAGAAGACAGTTTCTTATGAAGCTAAACGTAGTCTTCACATACGATCCAGCAGTCATGCTGGTAGGTATTTACCCAATTGAGTTGAACACTCATGTTCACACAAAAACATACACATGTATGTTTATATCAGCTTCATTCATAACCGTCAAAAACTGGAAGCAATTGTGATGTCCTTCAATAGGCAAATGGACAAAGAAACTGTGGTACATCCATTCAATGGGATATTATTCAGATGTTAAAAAAAAAAAAAAAGCTATCAAGCTCCCAAAAGACACAGAGGAACCTTAAATACACAGTGCTAGGTGAAAGAAGTCGGTCTGAAATGGGCATATACTATTTGATTCTGATTACATGACATTCTAGATAAGGCAAAGCTACAGAGACAGTACAAAGATGAGTGGTTGTCAGGGGTTCAGGAGGATGAATGACTAAGTAAAGCACAGGGAAATTTTAGGTTGGTGAAACTATTCTGTACGATACTCTAATGATGGATGAATGACATGACACATTTGTCAAAATCCGTAGAACTTTACAGTACAAGAATGAACCTTGGAAAATCCTAAGAAATAATGCACACTGTCACAAAAGAATCTAAATGTATTACAAATATATGAAACAACATCACTGAAGGATTGGGCGGAAAAGATGCCAACTAAAGTAACTTCAGAAATGGAGTCTATTCAGTCTAAGATGAAAGGCAAAGGAGTCCCATATAAGCACTGTACCATAGTTGAAAAAGTTGTTTCCCTTGGGGGTATAAATTAACAATTCTGATCTTACTCTACATGTATACTAAAACTGAACAATTAAATAAATGGACGGCGGAAAAACACCTTAATGAAACTAATTCTATTCAACTATATGTGATTTACTTTCATGAAAACAGCAACAGAAAAACTCAACTCTGACACAGGCTTAATCTTGACTCTAACGAATGCCAGTCACAAAGTCTGCCAAGCAGTCCTCAAAATGCGTTTCTAGAGAACATGCCCAAAACACAGCTTGATACCCATTTATTTTTTCAACAACTTATATGACATAGCTAGAATGTGTTTTCTATGGGAAATAGTTCAGCTGCAAGATGTGACAGAGGAACTTTACAGTACAGAGTTTAATGAGGTTGGAAGTAAAAGAAATTGGGAGATAAAAGTAAACTTGTCTCCTTTTCTCCATTAAGTTGTTATTAAATGAAAGGATAATGCACGTAGGGGTTGTTTTTTTTTAAGTCAGAAATACAGAGAATATATACAATGAAAACCCACAGCTCTCCTGGAGAAAACCACTCTTTTTTTTTTTTTTGTGAGGAAGACCAGCCCTGAGCTAACATCGGATGCCAATCCTCCTCTTTTTTTTCTTTTTTGCTGAGGAAAGTTGGCCCTGAGCTAACATCTTTGCCCATCTTCCTCCACTTTATACAGGATGCCGCCACAGCACAGCTTCACAAGCAATGCGTCAGTGCGCGCCAGGGATCCCAACCTGCGAACCCCGGGCCACCACAGTGGGGTGTACGCACTTAACCACTTGCACCACTGGGCCGGCAAGAGAAAACCACTCTTGCCAGTTTCCTTTATTTCCTTCCAGCTTATTCTACGCATGTATAAACATATGATTGTGTGTGCATGTATACAGATGCTCATGTGCACATACACATACATGCTTTGTTTAAAAAAAAAAAAAGGCAAATTAAAACATGTTCCACATTTTGCTCTTTTCACCTAATGGCATCTTAGAGAGCGAGTTTCCTGTTAGGGCACAGAGGCCCCCCATAGCTGCACAGTATGGCATTACCAGAATGTATTTAATCAGATCCCTACTAACGAACATTTAGGTTGTGCCTACTCTTTGCTGCTTTCTATTCAGCTGTTACTGAATGAACGGAAATACGGTGGAACCGTGGAGTCCTCACCCCAGAGTTTCCTGTAACACTTCCATCCCTGGCCCCCAAGAACCCTCTTTGTTTCACGGTGAATGCAGTCCCATACTTTGAGGGCCAATGGTTAGGAGCACAGAGAACTGGAAGGTGATCGCTCCAGGGTGAAGCTTTATAACCTCCTCTGTCTCCGTCCAGCCTCTAAGGAAATGCGACTACTGAGGTGCCCTATGTGCGAGACAGGCTTCTGTCTCACAAAAAGATTACTCTGAGGGACTCCTTCGGCTCCCAGTTTCTATAAAGTGCCACTATTAGTATGACATTTTAATCAATCAGTCAGAAAGTAATTACTGATGAGAAGACTAACTAGCAATTTAATTCTGCCAAGTTTTTATTATGTTTTAGTGTGTTAGATCATGGAAATTTGAGAGTTTGTCTGTCACATTATATGACAAGGTCATTTAATATTTCTAGTCCAAATGATGGATAGAAATCTAAGGCGATGGGTTACGATAAAAGGCGGTGTCTTAAACTTATTTAATAAAAATAGCAGCTACCTACTCATTGAACAAGGACCGTTTCCCCCAGTGAATTAAGCACTCTACATGTATGATCTCACTTCATCCTCACAACCACCCTATGAATTAAATTGACCCTGATGATCAAATTACATGTGTGATATAAGGCAGAGAGGAAACCACTCAGGAAATGCTATTAGCTAACATTTGCAGAGCACTTCACGGCTTCCAAAGCACTTTACATACAGGATTTCATGGGCTCATCTCTACCGCCCTGGGAGGTGGGCAGGGCAGCTATCAGTATTTTCATTAAACAGGTCCAAAGAATGCGAGTGATCTGAGTCACATCACACAGCAGTCACCAGGACAGAGGAGCAACAGGCACCCACTTCTTCTAACGTCAGAATCCCTGCGGATTCTGCCCCAGCATCCCTGGAGCACAGTGCCTCCTCTACTCATGGACAAGTTCAAGTCCAAAGTGACACCGTGTGAGTAGCTGCTATGATCATCTGTGGGTGGTTGATCCATTGAAGCGCTTCTGTTCTGACGCATGGACTGGTTTGTTTTATGAATCTCTGTGGTGGTGGGGGAGGCAGTAGTAAGGAGTAGCTATACTCATACTACCTGTAGTAACAGCACCAGTGACAGTAACAGCAGCAGCAGTCATGGTAGCAGTAATAATGAAGGCTAACATGGACCAAGGATTTACTCTGTGCCAGGCACTAAGCTAGCTTTATAATGCTAGCTCTTATTTAATTTCAACAATTCTATGAGATACAGATTATCATCACCTCCATTTTACAGACACATAACCTGAAGCACAGAGAGGTTAATTAACTTATCCAGGGTCACAAAGCTCCTCCAGACAGAGCCCGGCAGAGTGACAGCCACGCCAGCACTCTGAACCACTGGCTACACTGCTTGTCGTGCAAGGTGCAAGTCAAGGAGGGGGTGGGGGGTTCCTGCAGGTCCAAAGTATTCATTATTTAACAATGGAGTTTGTTTCCTGGTACATTTTTCCGGAATATTTCTGAATGAAATTCATCACAATAGCTATCTTGGTAGCACACTTTAAGCCAAAACAGAATTCAACTTTTGAGTATTAAAACTAAAATGAGACAATATATTTAGTTAGAGCAGGGGTTGGCAAACTATATCCTGTGAGCCACACTGGCCTGCCACCTGTTTTTGTAAATAAAGTTTTATTGGAACAAAGCCATGCATTGTCTGTGATTGCTTTCATAGGACAATGGCAAAGCCTTAATTATTTACTATCTAGCCAGTTACGGGAAAACTTTGCTGACCCCCGAGTTAGAGAAACGAAAGCCAGGCAAATAGTGCACTCAAATAGTGCAAACTAAATTGTACTCTAAAGCTAATTATACAACAGATTTCAAAAAATCAATATGAAAAAAATAATGTAAAGTTTCATTAATAATTTTCAAATTCATAACATATTGAAATGCTAACATTTTGGATGTATTGGGCTAAAATACATTGTTAAAACCAATTTCACAAAAACTAACTTCTTTTTACACTATTTAAATGTGGTTACTGGAAAAATTTAAATTACATGCATGACTCATTATATTTCTACTGGACAGTGCTGTTCTAACTGGGCTGAGCCTCTGGTCTACTTGGACACTGGAAGAACAAAGCTTAACATTATAATTCTATTTGCATTTGTTTAATACTTGGAGCATGTTTTATGCAAATGAACTGTCAGACTATTTTAATACAAGGCTTATATAGAGACTAAAAGAAAATACATTACTTCTTACTAAAAACATGATTTTTCAAAGATGAAAAACAGCACTCACTCAAATAATGTAAAACAGAAGAGACCCCATGAACAGTTTTCAGGAGGCTAATGACTCTAAACAAATTAGACAGGAAGAATTTCCATTAACTTCAAATAAAGTCTGAACATCAAGACAATGATTCTCAAACAAAACACACTAACTTTATTTTCCTAACAAATTTCTATTTCGTTTTCAACGTCATTCCAAAATATTCCTAGGACATTAAGTTTTGTTTGTTTTTTTAAATGAATCATTGAGCCTAGCATCTTCAGCACCTCCGGTAATGATGAAGAGCAGCCCCAGGGGGGAATTTGTAATAAAGCCAGATTGAACAGGCCAAAATAAGGGCACATACACTCCAATCCTCTTTTTCCCCAAATCTGACAAAGAAATGCTCGGAAAGGCTATGCCTGACAGATCCCCAACGTTCAGTATGAGCATTTTCTCTTTAATTGTGTCCGTGGGATATTTACTCACTTGAATCTTAGCTACCACTGTGCCCCAGTCACACACTTGTTTCCAAAACCCGCAAATGCCTGAAAACCACACGTATTTAATGTTTGGTCGAATGCTTCCTTGAGTTACAAGAACACGAGCCCGCCCTCGTCCACAGCTTCTTTCTTCCATTCTTATCCCTTTCCGGTTTCCTGCTCTGAACAACGGCCCTTGCACCTGCTGCTCTGACTTCCCTTCCTCTCACTGCCCATGACTGTAGAATACCGCACGCTGGTGGGTTTCCTTACCTCCTCTCCTGCACACACCGGATGCAGACACCCCTGCTCTGCCTCCCTCTGGGCCATGAATTCCCAGCAAACCCCGCAAGGAAGTTCCTGGTCTTCACTCCTTGTCTTGCGGATGAGGTGCCTAGGGCTTTCCTGTGGACATCCTGGGCCACCCGTGTGGGGAAGACAGAGAGCAGTGTGTTCTTGCAAAAAGGAGACCCCTAGATCGCCGAAGGTGGAGCTGGCATTTAACCCTCTCTACTGAAAGCAAGCTATGGTTTCCCTCCTGAATTAAAATGAAACCGCAAATAATGGTACCTACTGTTTAAATATGGGTTACTCCGTACCAAGGATTTTCGTTACCTTAATTAAATCTCAAAGAACCCTACTAGGGCGAGTGGGCAAGCCAGGAATATAATTCCATTATACACATGGAGGAAGTGAAGTGGATGCAACCTGAGTGACTTGCCCAAGGTCACGTGACTGGTAAGACTAGGACCTGTGTCTAGATTCCGTGCTCATAGGAAAACCAGAGGGCGAGACTCCAGGCTTGCCTGTGACTGCTGCTGGTCCATGAGGAGATGGATCTCGAAAGTGAGAGTAAGCTCTTAGGAACTTGACAGCAATATGACATGGCCACATCCTTCTTACTGTATTTTTCAAAAGTACCAGTCCACGACAAATGGGCAATAATAAAAAAGAACTGCTCTTTCAATGTATAGTTTGAGAAGTGCTGTTCTAGAAAGTACTAATGGGAATTTTGAGTAATGCTTATAACAAACTTCTTCATATTCTTGTGTACACAAATCCGTTATTACAATATTATTCATTAATTTTGCATAAAGTACTAGACTTATTTTCCCTTTCTATTGTTTAATGTCAGATCAGGCTCAACGGATAAGGAAAGTGTATTTATCTAAATCCTTCCTCAAAACTGTTACAAGTGTAAAACGCCTGTTCAGAAAATCTGATATCACATCTCTGTTAAAAGTTCTCCAAACCATACACAAGATAAAATCCAAACATTTTTGTATTTCTATCTTTCTATCTTCATCTACTCCACTCCTCATCTGAAGTTTTATTCTCCAGAGGGTGCCCATCAAGCCTCCCTTGTTAATGGAACTCCCACTGTACCCAGGGCAGCTGTCCTGGGAGTGAGATCATTCCAAGCCAACTCTGCAAACCCATTCACCTTTGCCAGATATTCACTCTCCTAGCTTCCGGTGGAGCGAGGCTCAGCCACAGGCTCCCGTCTGGCCCTAGAACCAAGCAGAGAAGCCAAGACCAGGGAGATGAGAGGCAAATCTACTAAGGGACTCCTGGGTAAGAGTTTTTCTTCCTAATAAAAGGAGAGCAGCCCCTTTTGGCCCAGCTCCAATTCCTTTCAGGGGTTAATGTTTACTTTAAGAGGACAAGGTCTTTATTTGCTTTATTCAGAGATGCATCCCAAGAGCACAACAGGCGCTTGAAAACTATCTGTTGAAAGAACTGAATAAGGATGTTCTGTAATGATGTGATGGTTACCACCACGGCAGCCATTTTGCAACCTTGCGGAAGGACCAAGAGAATCTCAGACTCACAGATGCGAAGCCCCAATATTGTGGAGCCTCTAAACAAGTGCTTCGTACCAAATGTGACACTTATATGTTAAACTGTATAGGTCGCTGTTGTCTGAGTTATTCTGTGTCTTGTCACTGAAGAGTCAGAGTCTGCCTGGAGAGAGACTGAGGGGGTAGCAAGTGTGTGTGACATATGATGGACAAGGTCCTGTGGAGGGAGAAGGAATACCCCTGGGAAGGAGGGGACGCCAGCAGGGAATGGGCTTAGACTCCAGAAAGATCAGATCCATGGTGATAATGCAAAGTGGGTGCATAGCTTAAAACTCTATAGTGGTTAACACTGTAAGCCTCACATATCCAGAAGGCAAGTCAATAATGGAGCAGAGGTTGGCAGTGGCAACACAAGCTGGTATATTACGCCAAAGCAAGATGGACAACACAGGGTTCAAGTTCAAATCTAGATCAGAATCCAAGACAGAATGTACGGACCCAGGTTTTGTGGCCACAGGGAGAACTACTCGGTGGTGGCCTCATCTGAAGCAGCCAGACAGCCAGATGGCCTGCGACAGGGTAGTTTTAGGAACATAGCACTCAAAACACAGCGAGGACCTGACTAAGGGAGGAAGACAGAGAAACTGGACGCTGCGGAGGAGGGCGAGCGAGTTGGCTACTGACAGATGCTCCCAGTCCTTCGGTGGATTACAAGGTGAGGTCACATGCTGGGGTGGGAAGACTGACATCAGGTTCAGGAGTGTGGGAAGGCACCAACGGAGGGACGGAGGGAGAGCAGGGAGGTCTCCTCCTATGAGGCCAGCACAAATGTGAACGAGAACCCACCAAAGCACGTTTCTCCATATTGTCCAGCAACACCGTGGAATCTGAGACAGGGAGGAAACCACGGGCATTAGCTGAGACAAGCCTGGCCATCTGGAGAGAGGAAGGGTCAGGGATCTCACAGAAGCCACAAGCTGATGACTAAATGGCTCACCACCTCCTCCCTGACCTGGGACATTGTTTTACACCTGGGCTCACATTTTGATCATTCAGACGGACACTTATGATTTGAGCGCTTTTTAAAATATGTATGCTATGCTCTTTAAAAAAATTTTTGAAAGGCTGACCAATGAATCCAACTGAGGCAAAGCATTAATGAAATTCCAAAGGGGACTCACGGAGAGATCCAGAGAAACGAAGGGACGGAGGGTCAGTGCAACGGAAAGGAACACTGTATTCAAGTGAGGGAGTAAAAACAATGGAAGGATGAGAGGTCGGGTTGGAGGGGCAAATTTAAATTTTGAGTTGAAACTTAAAATTAGGGGTTGAGTAATTTAAGATATAAAAAAGAAAAATCTAGGGGCCGGCCCAGTGGTATAGTGGTTAAGTTCAGGTGCTCCGCTGCGGCAGCCCAGGGTTCGCAGGTTCAGATCCCGGGCGCAGACCTACGCACCATTTATTAAGCCATGCTGTGGCGGCGTCCCATATAAAGTGGGAGAAGATGGGCACGAGCCAATCTTCCTCAGCAAAAAAGAGGAGGATTGGCAACAGATGTTAGCTCAGAAGCTAAGCTTCCTCAAAAAAATAAAAATCTATCCTGAGAGTCAATTAATATGTGTTGAAAGAGACTCTTAAAAAGACACAGAGAAAAAGGGGAGGAGGGAGGGAGGGACAAAAGATTTGTTCTAAATCAGACCACAAGCCCTGGTACAGACAACAGAAGGTCCACCCTTTAGCATAAATCCCAGCTGGAAAGCCTCACAGAGCAGCCTCCCTCTTGGGTATGATCTGTTGCCATTTTATCTAATGAATGTCATTAAACGCTTTTTATCTTGCAAAACTAAACTTCAATCTCACTGTGTTCATCACTCTTCTAGTTCTCCTTCTCTGTCCGCCATATTGAACTGGTCATAGGCCCTTTATTCAGACTCGCTCTGAAAAGTCATGCTGAGAAATACAAATTAGGAGGGCAGCTGTGTCTCTTTGTAGATGTTGGCGAGGAGGCTCGAGTCAGTCATTAAAATGCTAAAATAGCTGTGGAACTTACCAACTCACTTATACAATCACCAAGGTTATGTGAAAGCAATAAGGATGCTGAGCTAGAAAAGGGACGATGAGGATGAGGAGGAAAACTAAGAGGGATATGTACCCAGCAGCCACAGGTTCTTCAACGTCCACAGCCCAGAAAATTTGTCAAACTGAGATCTCTAATACCTGGCCAGAGTTATTATTTTTATAATGCTACATCAATAGGTACCAAGACATGCCACCATGATAATGTTAGTATAATGTTAGTATACAGACAATAATCAGGACGATATACTGCGTGGTTTCTTCCTTTAAGGTGTTTGAACTTCAGAGACAAAAAAACTTCTGATCTGCTGGGAGACGGAGATCATTCACTATACCCAGTTTCAAAAAAAAAAAATTTTTCTTTAAAGTTAGGATCCAGAAGAAAATAATGGTTCTCAGAGACAAATAAATAAAAAGTGAAATTAGGAACGAGGAGTTTGAACTGCCATAAAAAGTGTGAAAATAAATAGAGCAACTTGGAAAAATCTGAGCCAAAAACCAGAGACGTCAAGTATTAGGAAGAGTATCATTTCATCAGATTCATGCTAGTTGAGAGCTGGAAGGGCTTGAGAAATCACCCCATCCCATGATCCCATTTATACGGGAAGAAACTGAGCTGAAGTGACCACTCTACATCTGCTCGAAAGAATATAGCTAAGGAAAGAATCACCTCTTTGATAATAGACATAGCTGATTTACAAATATTCACGAATATAGGCTGGCATATCAGAAAAAATCAAAGGGAGAACTTTCCTTGAAAACTGTTCAGTGCAGTCTGCCCTGAGAGAAACGGTAACATACTAGCAAGTCCTTGGTAAATTCTACGGTCCAGAGGGAAAATGAAGGCCTGGTGGGAACGGGGTGTTGGTGAGAGCAGCTTCCTAGGAGTCCTTTCTCTTGCTTATTCATGTATTAAAGTGGTTGTCTGCAAGTCATAATGGGAAATTAGCCAGCCTTGGACACAGCCAATATCGGTTAAGTATAAATTAGGAACGCCACAAAATATTCCTCGGAGCAGTTGGCAGTTGCTAGGAAACGGGAGGTCACCGACGCTCAAAGGCCACGTTATTCCCACCCCCGGGGCCTCGCAAGACTCCCAGCATCGCGGCAGACCCTGAGGCCAGGCTTCTGGGTTGTGTGACTCAAGATGCTTAAATCTGGATGCCCCCTACTTCAGGAAAGTGTCCAACCTGTGAGATGCCACACTGGCTCATGTGCAACCTGGCACTTTTCTTCAAGACACTGGTGCCCAAGAATTAGTATGAAAGAAAGAGTTTTAAGTTGAAGACTGTTCCACTGACTAAGCAAAATGGTAAAAAATAAAAGAGATTTAAAAAGAGGGAAAGAGAGAACATGCCCCTAAATCCAAGACTGACACAGGAAACAGAAAATCTATATATGACAACGAAACACTCTTTCTCCTCCCCCATTCTTGGAATAACATATTTCATTCACTTCCTCTCGTGATCCAATTCACTGAACACTCACCATGCTTCCCATTCTTGGGTTTAAAGAATAGCTTTCAGGGCCAGCCCTGGTGGCCCAGTGGTTGAGTTCAGCACTCTCACTGCTTCAGTGGCCAGGGTTCGGTTCTTGGGCACAGACCTAAACCACTGGCCCGTCAGTGGCCATGCTGCAGTGGCAGCTCACATACAAAAAATAGGAAGCTTGGCGACAGATGTTAGCTCAGGGTGAATCTTCCTCAGCAAAAAAAAAAAAAAAAAAAAAAAAAGTTTTCAGGGGTTCTGATAATACTTTTCCCATGAATTTGTCTTTCCCTACATCTACCCCAAAATGAATGTATGTCCTTCACAAACTCTATTTGAAGACGTGGTGCTGAGTTCAGTAAGTGGTGAGTAAGATCAAACGACAAGTCAGGAGGGGATGAACACCTCTATATGCTGGGATAGCCACACAATTGGTATCAGTGGTCTCTACCAAGACACGTATGTTGCCTCTTTCCATAGTGACAAACGTGATAATTATTATTTATTAGCCACCATGACCATCTGTGGTCAGTGTGTGCCATAGTGTGAGCTAGAGTTTTACAGACATGATCACAATTAATCCTGTAACCACCCTAAAAATGGGTGACTTCTGTCCTCACTCCATCCATGAGAAATTTGAGGCCTAATGACAGACCAATGAGACTTGGCTGGTGAAGGGCAGTGACCACAGCATTTCCTGTAAAACTTCGCTCAGTCCACCAGGATACAAGGCCTCCTGATACAGCTTCGTTAATCATTTCAAACCAGAAATGTTTAAAGAGTAATGTGTTTTATCATCCTGTTAACCATATATTGTCTGAAAGACAGACTGCCTTATTTCACTAGCCAACAGCAACAAAATCAACTAGTTCTCTGAGAATTAGGAAAGTCTTATGCCATTAGTCCCAGAATATGTAAAAACAGGCCCAGTTAACTGAGTGCTACAGTCACTGGGCTGGTTGGGATAAGAGTTGAATTAGAGTTTAAATTCTGTGATTTAGGCAATAAAACCAGGGGACTAGGCCATGTGGGACCAGTGCTGCTTAGAAACACCACTATGATACATCATACACTGGTGAACACTCTAAAAAAATCCTGCTGGGTCTGTCTCCACATTTTCCCCCATCAGTGTTTTGGCACTGTGAACCATGATCTGAGGCCAGTCAGTATGAACAGAAACAGAAATGATTCAGACATGATCTGTTCATCTCTACTCCTTCCTTTATTTCTATACCCAACCCCTCAATGTAGTTAATATTTAACTGAAGAGTGTCTATTCATTGATACCCACACATCAGTGCTCCCTCTCAGCTCTGTATCCTTGGCAGTTTATGGTCCCCACAGCACCCAATAGAGAGCAATCTGTGTTTTAGGCATGTTTACCAAAATGACCAGAACAGAGAACAAAAAAGACCTGTGCACCCAGGCCAGTGGCTAAAGGCCCTTCGAATATTCGCAAACCACCTTCTCAATCATTTAAACACTTTCTATCAACATGCTGTAACAAGGAGAGTGAACGTGCTCTGAGCGGGCAAGGTGAGTAATGCAGAACAAGCGGCAATTGTATTGTAGTTAATTCTTTTTAATCGAGCAGGAGAAGGGAAAGGCTTTAACTCTGTGGACACTGGCAGAGCCCCAAGTTTATGCAAACCAGGAAATGCTTCCAGCACAGCTCCAGACAGCAGGGGCTCCTGCAGAGAAGGGGCCCGTGTGCTGATGCAACAGGCAATAAACAATGGCTGCTCCAAGAGATGGTCAGTTACACGGAGCTTTGCAGTTTTGTTGTACCTTTGTGCTCCTTTGATACCTGGCCGTGAGTACTAACAGGTGTGCTAGAATCCTGGAAATCCCAATCAAATGACATCACAACCAGGTCCAACCTGCCCTTCTGCCTCCACAAAGGACCTCATTTCCCTAATTTGCAAGGTACC
This sequence comes from Diceros bicornis minor, assembly GCF_020826845.1. Classification (NCBI taxonomy): domain Eukaryota; kingdom Metazoa; phylum Chordata; class Mammalia; order Perissodactyla; family Rhinocerotidae; genus Diceros; species Diceros bicornis. The sequence goes on along the minus strand of NC_080759.1, from coordinate 48,201,301 downwards.
TCCAATTAAAGGCTCTAAGAGCTGTAACTGTGGTCCAACATAAATTGAATAGTCCAAGCTGTACTGGAATTGATGTAATGAAGTCAGTGAATAATCAAATACATAGGCCAATGTTTCAGAGTTAACACCAAAACAAACAAACCAAAAAAAAAAAAAAAAGAGAGAAAGAGAAGGAAAAGAAAAGAAGAAATCAGGCTCATTCTTCTTCTGCAATTTCTCAAGCCACAATTAACATATGAAAGATGCTTTAGATTTGGCTCCAATAATCTTGTGGGATTTATTTATCTATTTATTTGGCTCAGCAAAATGTGTCCTAGTTCTCTCCTTGTGTATTGTAATAATCTTAAACTGTTCCATCGAAAACAATATCAAGGTATGCCTGAAAGATTTCATATTTAAACCCTTGTCCCTTTGTCTATCAGCTCCAAAGCTGAAATCTGCTATCCAACCTTATCAGGCATATTCAAACTTTATTTTCCTGTCAATCTAAAGAGACTTTAAAATAACGTCTCTAAATACTATCTGAAACGTGTTTGCTCGTGAAATTTTCACTATTATAAACGTGGAGAGGAGCGGAGTGGGGGGGGTGCTACAATGTTTTTAGCAGAGATACTTTTCCTTCATTTCATAAAGGCAAACTTCGAGTACATCACAGTGCAATTCCAAAGCGGAACAGTATTCCCTTTTAAGTGAAATACTGACAAATGAAGCATTTGGCACACTTTAATGAGCTGTTTTATCCTTTCAGAGTGGCTGAAACTAGGACAGCCATTCATCTGAGAAAGTGGATAGCACAGAGCAATTACATAATCGTGCAAGGCACACTGATATTAAGGGAGCCCTCTCCCATTTAACATTTTCTAATACTACTTACTAGGAAAGGAAACAATAATATGTTTAACTTAATGACTCAATACATCTGGAACACATCAAATGATATGCAATTTTCTATCTTCACCGTATATTCAATAGTTAAACACAAGGCTCAAAGCCATAACGAGTGCTAATAAAAATAAATTGTACATAGATGCCATTTTTACCAAGAACAAAGGAAAAATAAGGATAAAAACCAAGAAATAATCAGCATTGGCACCATAATCCAGTGGCTTTCCACCAGGGGCAGTTTTGCCCCCTGGGGGACGTCCGGAAATGTCTGGAGACATCTCGGGGAGGGGGCTGTTACTGGCATCTGGTGGGTAGGAGGCCGGGCTGCTGTTACACATCTTACAATGTACAGGACAGTGCCCCGCAGCAAAGAACCATCCCATCCAAAAGGTCAGCAGTGCCAAGCTGGAGACACTCTCCCTAACCTGATAAATAGGAAAAGCCCGAGAACTGAGGTGGAAGGTAAAGCCTGTGAGGGCTAATTATGGACACATTTCCATTTGAAGTGCTGGCCAGGTGATGAAGACCAGCACAGAACCAGAAACTTTAGAGGACTAGAAAAAAAGTAGGGTACAAAATTAGGCTAGGAGGCTAAAGCTCAGAGGTGGTTTCAGGCTGGGAGAAAAGAGTGGAATGGTACTCACCTAGGCTGAGAGTTGAGTCAGAGAAGAGAGCATTTCTTTAGGAACGAGGCAGGGGAGGAGGTGAGGGCAGAACCTGCGGCCATACCTATATCTAGGGAGCCAGTCAAGAGCGAGAGGGTCAGAGAGGTGCCAGGAAGGAGGCGGCGGCTGCGGAAGTCACAGGCCTGGGGGTGGGGGTGGGGACTAGGAGGGCAGGGCAGACGGAACTGTACCTGGAAGTGTTCAGCAGAAGGGAGGCAAGGGCAGATTGGATGGCATAGATTAGAAATAAGAAAATGGGTGTGGACTCTTTTTAGAGATGCTTAGCAGTGAAAAGAAGACTGCTCAAGGTGGGGACCCAGTCAAGTTCCTACTCACTCTCACCTCCCCTCCCCTTTATATGTATAAATATATACATATAATTTTTTTTTAATACAAAGAAAGTGTGAGTAGGGAGACAGATTCCAGGGAGAAGGAACTCTTGACACACAAGAGAGAATAACTGATGGAATGTGGTCCCAGGGGAGGCCAGAAAAAGTCAAATCAAGAGGACAGGATGAGATTGTCCTTCAGAAAGTGTGCAACAATTTAAACTCCCAGTAGCAGAGTACATTAATGGTAGTTTCTTCAAATATTCACAGATTCTGGGAAGTGTTATTAAAAAGCAACACAAAACAAAAAAACTCATTCAATCTTTACACTGGCAAAATTATTTCACTATTTTAAGTTTTTTTTCTTTGATTATACTATTGAGGTTATTGGGTAACTTTCCATTTGTATTTCACCTTCTGCAAATTTCTTGTTCATGTGTTTTACTCATTTTTCTACTAAAACATTTGTTATTTTCTTAATGATTTGTAAGGGTTCTTTATATATTAAGGTTCTAAAAGCATGCTTATATATTGCAAAAACTCTTCTCTGTTTGTTGTTGGCCTTAATGAAGAGCAAGTTGGCCATGTGTGTATGTATATATCAAAGTCATAACAATGTGCATACCCTGATTTAGCAAATGAACTTCCCAGAATTTATCTGAAGGAAATGGCTTGAATGTGCACAAGTATTTATACAATGAATAATATAGCAGCTTTGTTTACAACAAATAAAGGAAATAATCCAATAATAGAAATTTGACTTAAAGCACACTGACAGAATTCTATACAGTCATGAAAAAAGCATAGGAATGTTTTAAGATACAGTTAAGTTAAAAAAAAAAAGTAAGTTACAAAATTAAGGTAGACTATAATCCCAATTTAAGGAAAAGAAAGTATACATAATACAGTGTAAGCAGGATTGTCTCTGGGTGGTAAAATTATAGGTAACTGTAAATTAAAGGGTTTTTTGAATTTTGCATATTTTCCAAATATTCTATAATCAGTAAGTACTGCCTTTATATTGGGGAGGGGTGAAGGCAAAACCCAGTAAGCATTGTGGTGGTGTTTTTATTACTGTTACTATTTTTTGTAGTAGTATTTTTGAGTATCAAGAAAAGAGCTGGCCTGAGGGAGAAAAAGGGGACACCCCCAGGGTCAAAGGTGATCACAATGAAACGCTGAGGAGAGGGAGGAGCCACAGAGGACCTTCTCCATGAATGTTCAAAAACCCAGGGAAATTGACACTCTGAGCCTGAACACCCTGCCGCAATCTACCCCCAGTTCTGACCTCTAGTCTCCAGTCTCAAACTCGGGCCCTTTGCTCCAGAGTCATGGAAGGGAGCCACAGCTTTGGTGAGTGAGTTTTAGAGCAAAGTGGCATTAAGTTTAGAACAAATGGAGCGTTAAGGGAGCTGCCTGTAAAAATTCGAATGCAGGGCCACTTATGCTAGAGGACCAAAAAAAAAAATCTGCAGCCTGTCTATGACGGACAGATGGTCTGGGTCAGGGATTGGCTCACACGTTGGAGGGGCACTGCTATTCTGACTGGGCGCTGCTCACTAAGTTCACTGGGCTCAGCCCAAGTAGAAATGCACAGCTGGTGGGCTGCAGTGGGGAGGCCCTGGCTGCCATTCACGGTAGGCACAGGGGAAAATGTTCACCCCATCTTGGCAAACGGCACCTCCCAGGTGGGAAACACACAGGCCAGACTGGGGTGATCTCTCTAATCAAATATCTTCCTGAATGTGTTCTTTAACATGCCATGGTACTGAGAAAGAGTGAATTATTTCCGTATTCTGTCATTCAAGCCCTCTTGCGAGTAACAATGAGATTCTGGAACTGGGGATCCACATATTTAAACTACACAGAAAAGCAGGTGAGACAACACAGAAGTTCAACACGATGCGAGAGGCAGAAATACGTGGTCCCTTTCCGTAGATGACTTCTGCTCCACCTTTCTCTTAGCATGGTAATTAATTTTATGTCAGATTAATTACTCTTAAGCTTTTAAAAACTGAAGGTAAAAACACGAAACATTCTAACATTTGGTTTTCACTGAGCACTAGAAATTTATCTTAATGAAAGCAGATTTAGCTAAGTAGTAGTCGGCCACATTATTATTCATTTCTTTTAAATTGAACTCAATTTAATATGAAAGACTACCTTCACATTTAAAACCTTTACTCCCTTAAAGGGCACTTTTAGCAACTGAAGAGAAATCAACAGGACACAATCATCTGTCCGGGGGAGGCAGAAATTAGCATTTCAGTCGCTCTTCATTATGTCTTTTCTTTGGGAACATCTACTTGGGGGGAATACGAGAATCGTAACAAAATGTGCCTCATCAGGTTTCTCCAGGCAGATTGCAAAATCCCGGCATGTGTGTGCTTGTGTGCAACAGCACATAATATTCAACAGATGACCATTCAACCCCGTAACTTCTCCCGTTTTTATAATACGATTTAAAAAGAGATGATTTTTTTGTGCAGATTTCTTTCAAGGCTCAAATAAAGTGCAAGGCAAGGAAAAGCTGTAAGACTGTAGTGTATAATTTTTAAAGAGAAATTCGTTGAAATAAATTCAAACAAAAGAAACCACCACTAAAAATTTCCTCTTGCCACCTAATATTAAAGACGATTTTTTTTCCTAGGAAAGGTGAATTCCATATCAAAAATATCTTGCATTATCAATGCCTTATCTGATAGGTGGGTTACATCCTTGATTTTTACAAAGCATTAGTAGTTCAAACTTGTCCAGGCAATCAAAATCAGCACTCACCCACTTGTTTAGAAACTAAACAACTCTGGCGCTCAGCGGGACAGTAAAACCTGCTCCTCTCAGTTTAAAAAATTCCTCTGCAAAATTTTACACTACCACGATCATCGCAAGGTACATGAAACTTTTAAGCGGCGCAAATAAGAAAAAAACCCTACCTTGGGTTTCTTTTCCCCCCTTCAGTTTTTGTCCACTGTAAATGGCTGCATCTTTAGCAGTCCAGGCTACGAGCATCTGAGTCGACAGACACAAAAACCGGCTTTCTTCTGCTGGCTGGTGTTCCCAGTCTTTTATGCGGTATCTCGGGCTCTGCTTGCTTAATTCATTCCTGATTCTACTGAAAGGAAGTCCAGCCTGGGGAGGCTGGTGGGAGAGGAATTGCTGAAGACACTTTTGACTGCAGGAGCTAACTAACCACCTCATATGCACCAATAAATGTGCAAATACATTTGAAGGCGCAAAGACTCTCGATTTTAAAAGATAACCTATTACTGAAAAAAAAAAAAAGCCTTGGGACAAAAATCAAGCCATTTAGTTGTGACCTTGGAAAGACTATCCTGAGAACAACAGTCTTCACTTGAGCCTAGCTTCATTTATGGCTATTTATCCTGGTCTTTACATAGCGCTACTGAATAGTTGCCATGACAACTCGGTAAACAGGATTCAAGTGACCACTGAGGGGTTTACCGGGATTGTTTTGTTTAGGGAGAAGAATGGCTGCTTTAATGCTTCCTTTACTAAAATTTCCTGAAAAGGTAGAGCTGCCTTTTTACAGGTTGTTTGCATGTGATGTTCTCAAAAGTCAAAGATGCTGGCCATGGGTGCTACAGCTAGAGACAGGTGACATGAGTGGCAATCAGACAGGAAGAATTATGGAAGGTTACTGAATGCCCTGGGCATTTTCCAGTGAGTATGCAGGGGCAATGGAACCACCTCAAAAGGCTGTAAGACTGTAGAGAGGAGTCAAAGGGGCTGATAATCCAGATAGTTCTAGAAAGTTCTAACTCCCTGGTTCTCCAACACACTTTCGCTCTATTTTAGTCTCCTCTACATAAAACAATATCATTCACATTTTATCATGTGCAATAAAAAATTCATTCTCAATGCTTCACCTTTGGCCAGGCAATTGAAAACTAACCTATTCTTATAAAATATTACTTGAAAAAAATGTTCATTGCATTGTGAACAGATTATGAACATCTGGCATTTTGAAACATCATGACGGCATGCATTTGTCAAAACTCAAAGAACCTAAGACACAGTGAACCTTAATGTTAACTTTGGACTTGAATAATGATGTATCAATATTGGCTCATTATTATAACAAATGTACCACACTAATGAAAGATGTTAATAACGGGGGAAACTGTGTGTGTGTGTGTTGGGAGGAGTAATACGGGAACTCTCTGTATTATATCTTCAATCTTTCTGTAAATTTAAAAATGTTCTAAAAATAGTCTATGAAGTTAAAAAAGACTGAAATAAAAATGTTCATTCCATAACAATGTCAAGGACTAAAGGAAATTTAGAAAAAAAAAAAAGAAGAAGCTAGTTAGGACAATCTGCCAAAGGTATGTGATTTAAAACTAAACCCAAAAGGAAAAGGTCTGGTGATAGTCATAGATTTTCCTGTGATTCAGATTAAATTTGGGGTTAAACTTGGAAGGATGAGGTGAGCTTAAAAACGTCCAGCATATTCTCCATCCCGAACATAAAAGGCAAATATGAATTATTTCATACAGTCGAGTGTAGCCGCTTCACGTCTGCGTTATTTAATACTACAATCGCTCCCTTAAGCAGGCACTGTCATCATACACACTTTAGGAGAGGAGGAAGCAATTCTAAGGCCACATGACTGCTTTGTGACAAGAGGCTGGACAGAAACCTAGGCACACACCTTTGATCTATTTCTATCTCATCCCACTGCCCTACTGGCCCCTGCACCTGTGCGGCTCTGCAACAGCCACACTCACAGGATGTGCTGGGCCTGGGCCGAGGGCACCTCCTCACGCCCGGAGTCCCAGCGGAAGTGGAGCCCTTGATGCGGAGCACGAATGAATGACCTAGTTACCCACATTCTGCAGGTAACCCCTCGACAGCGCAGCACAGAGGGGGCGCAGCTGGGGGTGGGGGCGGTGGCGGGTGGCCTGGTTAAAGCAGCAGTGGGAAAATAGTCCCAGGGGAAGGAACAGAAAAAATAAACACGACTGAGACAAGCATAGTCAGTAGGAAGCAAAGCTCTACCAAACCAGTTGCCCACAAGAGGCTTAAGATTAAGATGTAGCATAATGTGCTGATGTTTGAATGAAAATCCTGAGGTAAAATTTTGCTCAGGAGACTGTTTACTAGAGCAGGGAAATGTGTGCTTACTGAGCTTAATATATTTATTAAGAGCTTAAATATATTTGACATACTCATAAGAGTGAATATCTATCTGACATTTCATTTACTCTCAAATGACCAGATAAAGAACAGCAAAGGGAGACGAAGAAATGCAGATTTCTCATTCAGTACAAGAAAGACCTTTTCCGTAAATAGTAAGGGCTTAAAAAAAAAACAAAGAAAACACAACAGGCTGCCTTTAGGTATAAGGAAAGAGCAAATTCTCTGTCCTCGAGGGTTATTTACAAAGAGGAAGGATGATCCTTTTGTGTCACATTTAAAGGGGATAAATAGACCATATTTCATAAATTCTTCATGCAAACATGTCCCCCTTTCGACATGCCTGAAATTGGGATGTGTCCACGACTCGCTGACATCCAAACAGCCACGGTGACGGAATTCAACACCAGGGCATGAAGAATTTCATTCAAGAAAATCATAGCTTTTCACTGTCTTTGGAAATCATGACACTATTGGAACCACTCGCACTGAGTCCAGCTGTCCTTTAAATGGAATCAAAATATTACACTACCGATTCATCAGTGAAAACGGAAACTTATTTTATCTGCAGAAAAGCCTGGAAACAGAGTGGTGAGGTGTAACTGTGGTATTAGTGAAGCAAATATTTGTAGTGGACGTATGACCTCCATTTCACACTTTTTGCAAAGCAACAACCAAGGGCGGGCGATAAGACAGCCCTGTGCTCCAGTTTAATAGGCAGACCTTTTGCTTCCGTGATGATATATAAATAATCGTGCGTTTTACAATTATGGGAGTCTTAGATTCAATAAAATACGGTTATAGATAATGTTTGAACTGAATGATGTATAATTCCAGAAAGTTCCATCAAAATGCTAAAACCCAATGTTCAACCTTTCAGATTAAACCCTTGTTATGTGGCAGATTTACACATCCAGACCTTCTTGCTCAATCATGGTAGGTGACAAAGGCCCTGGGGGAACGCCCCATTTAGAGATCTGAGTATTTGAGTATGAAGAACCAGGCCCAACTTGAAGAAGTGTTTGTGAATGAGCCCCTGGCCTGTGCTTGCCTTTTCCAAAAGGGCTCTGAACCCTAGGAGGGCCACGTGTGAGAAGGGTCCAGCTGTGAGAGGTAGACAGGAAGAAGTAACACATTAACATAGCAAGACCGAATCATATTAAGGATGTCTCCCTAATACTGACTTGTGGGTACATCCCTAGGGTGACTCCATCTACATAAATCAAAGATGATCCAGAAGTGAAAAATAAAAAAAAATTAACTAGAATGGAATCTGTGGCGATAAGGATTAAAGATAGCACGTAAATCTTTATCTTTGGCAAAGTTAAGCACTCATACCATGAGCATCTCTACAATGTCCTTTTATGAGCAATTTGATTCAACATCTACCGAGCACATACGACAGCCTGGACACTGAGCCATGCACAGGGTGCAAAGATGGATGAGGCAGGTCCTGCAAAGTCGTACTTGGTCAAGGTCTTCTGTATTTATGGAATACTTGATTCAGAAAATAGGATTAAGGTAGAGAGATCAAAGCCTAAAAAGAAATGTGAAAACTTGCTGGAATAAAATTCAGTAACGCTAACGAGAAATAAGATGAATAAAATGAGAGAGAAAAAGATACAGGAAGGATAAAAATAGGAAAAAACAATTCTAGGTAGGAAATGTGTCACATTATCATCAGGAGTTTTAAAAGAAATGTTTGGTCTTTAAAAAAAACAACAGTGGCATCATGGAAGAGAGAGAGACAGGTCATCAGGATTCATTTTAGTGCAAAGCACTGGCATCCTCTGAAGTCTCTCAAAGAGGACTTCTCTGTGAGATGGTTTGCATGTCCTCATGTCTCACGGCATGGAGACAGTGCTTCGAGACAAGGCCAGTACAATCAGGCCAGTCCTATGTCTCCAGCTTCGTTCTCCTGCTTGATATTCCATTTTCTAGCAAATATGACTGCAGTCCACCTCACAGACCCCACAGTTTTCCTTCCTCTGGGGCCTGGTCTCTAGCCTCCCCTCAGCATGGACCTCCCTCTCCTCACTCTTCCCTGGGATAAACTGCCTCTCTTAGAAGACTTCCTCCACCAGCTCCCAGCCCAGGGCCATTCAGGCAACCCAAGTCCTGCCTTTTTGGAGAAGATTCGACAGACTCTTTGAGGATACTGTTATGTCGGGTTAAAGCTTAAAGACGATGCTGCAGGAATCAAGGACGTTTCTCCCCTAGAACTCCAGTGCTCTTCACATCCAACCCACCGGAGGAACAGTGAGCAGAGCCAGCCGGGCATGCTCCAGTGACAGCCCTGACTGCTCCTCAGGGCGTGGGCCCCACCTCACATTCGGGGCTGGGAACTGCACACAACCTGTTCTCACACCCCGGCAAGTTCTCCTGATATTTATCTGTCCGTTCCCTTCTTTAATTTTGCCCTGCACCTCCTCAGGGTTTTTCTGAGGAATGTTAATGACAGACTTTTCTGACTAGAACTTATTGGCTAAAATACCAGGCGAGGAGAGCAGGTGAGATCACAGGCCGTGGGGCACCCTTGGGGAGAAATTCTGAGGAGGCAAAGCAGGTTCCTGTTGATACAGAGATCTCCTGGGGTTGGTGTGGACACTTTGGGCCAGAAACTCTACTGCCTAAGCAAATCACAACAGAAAAAAGCTAACAGGCCACATCGCCAACTAAAAATCGTCCGATGGAGAGGTCTGCCCTTCGTCAACTCCGAAAATTCTCAGCTTAGTGGAGGATCACATCCTTCAGTGCCATCTAAGGCCAAAGGCAGGCTGCAGACTAGCCCCTATGAAGAGGTACGCTTTTTTTATTCCCTTCATAACTTAGCACCAGGAGGATTTCTCAATGAGACTAGTCAAGTGCCTTTTGTACAACACCTAAGATTAGCTATGAGTTGTTTATAAAAAAGAGAACAGTCCACATGTTATTACAGTTGAATTGACACAATTGTTCCAGCATTTCAGTTATATTCTCCCTGCTTGCACCTGCTTTTCAAAGCAAAACACAAAAATCCCAAAAGACAGAAACCCCACAGTATTCCCACAAAGGATTTCTAGATTCTTTAGGCCCAGGTGCCTGTTCTGAGGTTCAGACATTGCCAAGGAGGAGAGGCAGCCTAGGCTACCGGCCTGGGGCCCACGGGGCTGTGTGCTCACACTCACTGGGTCACCATGAGAGTCATGGATGTGCTTCTAAAAGCACAAAAGCAGATACTTGGCTTTTTCTAAGGCCATCGTTTTCAAGGCCATAGACTTTACAGCTGCCGTTCTTATCCCTTTCTGGTCAAGGAGCCAGTCCAAAACAACCTCTAGAATCTGCCAAAACCCCGGATCCACATTCCTGAATGATGCTCAAAATACCTACCTACATATATATATATATATATATATATATATATATTTTTTTTTTTTTTTTTTTTTTTTTTTTTTTTTGCGGAGGAAGATTTGCCCTGAGCTAACATCTGTGCCAGTCCTCCTCTATTTTGTATATGGGAATGGCCACTGACAAGTGGTATAGGTCCGTGCCCAGGAACCGAACCCAGGCTGCCAAAGTGGAGCACGCGGAACTTAACCACTAGTCCATGGGGCCAGCCCCCTGTTTTTTTTTTGAAGAAAGATTCACTCTTTATTTTCAAAAACTTATTTTCACCACTTCCTGAAATCTGATTATTTCCCCGCATCCAGCACTCACCTCCTTGAGCTGAGCCCTAGAAGCTGGGTAGAGGGAGGAGTATTATGAGGTGCGGCCCACCACTCCTGAGGGCTCCACTATCCCTGGGGACTGCACTACCCCACCTCCATCCTGCTTCTTTTCATACCCCAACCTCTGTTCCTATTCCATGATTCCCCCACGACCTTGTCCCAGACAAACCAGTCCTCCTCGCCTCTCCCTCCTTCTGGGGCCCCAGGCTCCACATGTATTTGAACACAACCTCCCAAGCACCCTGATAACAATGACTTGAGAAGAGTACGAGGTGAGGGGAGACAGCCTCATCTCTCTCCGCAGGAAATACACATTCCCCATCACTGGGGCGAGGGAAGGCAAGATTTTCCCTGTGAAATTTCTAGAAGCATCTATCTTTGGACCAAAGAAAATTCATAAGAAACTCCAAATGAGGGTTGTTTACGTACGTTTCATGTAACACAATCACCAGTAACACTCTAATATTTTCAATGGAACCAAATGGATGCTAAGCAAGTCATAATTGAATATCTCCATGTTCTAAATAGCATCTTCACACTTAAAATCACACTTACATCTTAGGCCTCAGACAAGTCAGTTCATGGGTCTGTGCCTTTGCTTTCGGGGTGCCTCTAAAATGGTACCAAGATGTTTTTTCAAAGTCTTCTACAGCCCATCTCTTGGTGTGTATTCAGTGTCTACCGCAGATCAGAAGATGAAAAGGGCTGGGAGCCAGTACCAATGGAACCATGAGGTTGGCTTGGTTCATTTTTTAAAATGCAAAAACCAAAGCAATTAGGCACAATCAAATTCCAGCAAGGAAAAATAAACATCCAAAAGAGGTAATTTCTTCAATATTCTGGCTGCTGAAGTGTTTTCAAGCAGGCCTAATTTCAAAAGCTATTATGATTTAAAGGAAAAACTAACTCCATGCCATCCAAGAAAGAACCAAAACACGGCGGGGGACTGAGTTTTTCAAATTAAAATTTCTATCCTTATAATAGCAATGGCATGGTAGGTCCCCCGTTCACTGAATCTAAGATCCCAATGGCTGTAAAACCGCATGATTAGGTTACACACCGCTAAGAAAGGAAAAGAGCTCCAATTAAACTATGGCTCCCTGTAAGCTGTAAGATGCATCCCAACACCCAAGACTTTATATTGGGAAAAAACATGTGTGTTTGAAGGATGAAATATGGTATTATCATCTCTGTTATAAGAAGAGGAAAGAAACACTGACAGAAGTTAAACAGCTCCTGTGAGTGTAGACGGAAAATGCAAAGCCCATTTATATTGTCTTGTAGATACTGCCCACGGGGTTACGAAACAACGCAAGTGGAATGTAAACCAGCTGACACGGTACATGGTTCTGTTTTAACTATTAATTCCTATATTATGCCAAAAAAGCAACATATTATGTTGTCATTTTTTGTGGTAACCTAAAACATTTTAATATAAATTTGAAAAACGGAAAGATGAGTTACTTTTTAAATTACCTGAACAGATACACATTAAATTAAGTCATCACAGATCTTCTATATAAGACCAGTCTCGGCCACTTCATGTCATACAAATGCCACATTCTCACCATCACACCTTACAGTAAGGTAACAAACTGAACACGTTATTCTTTACTAAAGAGAATACCCAGTTTTTCCTTCCTAAAAGACAGAGAATTCAATATCATGGTTCTTATAAATAAGAATCTTTAAACTATAAATAAGGAATCACTGTAGTATTAAGTTAAAGCAATTGGTAAACAATATAAAAAGTAAGATTTAGCATCAGCAAAGTTATATAAACACAGATCTCATGGGAAACAGATGAGGTCAGATTTCTTATCTTAATCTTTATGAGGATGACACCTAGTTCTTCAACATAAGGGGCCCCTGACATGACTGTCTTGTGGAGGTTTTCCTCTCTTCAGAGGGGTTACTGAGAGCTGATGTTTGCCAAACCAAGATAATTTCAACTTTTTAACAACACTTTAAGGCAAGTTGCCCATTTAGCCCTGGGCTCAGCAACTGTATACATCTGATACTAAATTTCCTTTGTTTAGATAGCTTCTCCTTTTAAAACTCACATTGTTTCTGATCAGCCATGGAATTAAAAAGCTAAAATCACAGAGCCTAGCCATGAAAACTTATGATGACAACATTTCAGGAGTCTTCTAATTAGTTACAACCAACTGAAGTCCTTAAAATTCATTATTACTACTTAGAATTCAGATTCTCTGTCATGTTTAACAATAAAGCAAAAGAAACTAAAATGAAAAAAACCAACCACAACAAAAACCACACCAACTATTTCTTCTAAAAAGGTGTATCCCACCCTGGAGCTTGCCAAAGAATTTCAAACCAAATGTTAAGGAAAAAACATGAAGGCTTTGCAATGCTTCCTTTTAAAGGAGATTTCTTTAAAGCTTAATGGCATCGTTCAAAAGCAGATGAGATAAAGGGAATTTTCCATTTAATGTTATGCTATAATAACGTCATATACATTTCCAACCATCTAGAATGAAAGGACTTCAAAGAAACCAAATCTGTGAGTAACCAGCCCAGGAGGCAGCGTCCTTAGAAGACACAGTCTCCGTCTAGAACTGTCGTCCATCTTACCTTCTGCATGTTTGGCTTGACACAGCGAACAAAGAAAGGATTAGAGGAGCTTAGTGTCGCCATTAAGGAATGCAGTGAGTCCTATTAGAAAGGAAAAAGTATATGTTGATTTAGTCTCTTATTATGTCATTCCTTAAACTTCTCAGCACCCTAGGCACTTACCAGAAACAAGAATAAAGAAAAAAACAATAAAAATTCTATTGTTATTCCTAAGATTTATGTTTTTAAATATAATCCTAATATGAAATAAAGCGAAGATATTACAATTCATTGTCACTGAAATTATTTCACAATATACAAAACTCATTTGTCACTTCCTGGAAATAGTACCATTTAAAGAAAACCATTCTGTTAACAAACAAACAAACAAACAAAAGGCTAGGATATTTCAATGTTTAGTACAGAAAACCTGAGAAGCATCCACTCTCCCATTAGAGATATTCCTCCTATTTCATTATTTCCATCAAAACAATAGCCTATACCAGTACTTCACTGGTTTTTGAGCCACAATCTCTCACCCTTACCTTCAAATCACTAGGCAAATCAATCCTCTGTAAAACTGCTTTTTTTTTTCCCCCAAGTTTTTTTATTGTGAAGCATTTTTAACATATACTAAAACAGACAGAGCATGTAATGAGTATGCATCATCAGCTTCAGCTCATGGCTAATCTCATTTCACCTGATCCCTGTCTCTGTACAGACTACACCCACCCTTTGCAGAGAAGCAAATCCCAGACACCATATTATTTCATCCTTCGCTATTTCAGTATGTATTGTTAAAGGCTAAACACTTTAAAACATATATGCATAACCACCATGTCATCATCCTAAAAAGATTCAACATGAATTCCTTAATATCAATATTAAAACATCCAACTACCTCAGGTTCATATTAAAATACTCAACTGTCCCAAATTTCATAATTTTTAAATGGTTTATTCTTTGAAATCACAATGCAAATAAGGTTATGTATTGTAGTTGGTTGATACGTGTTTTAATCCACTGGTTTTCCCTCCATCTCTTTTTCCTTCTTACAATTTTGTTGTTGCAGAAACTGGGTTGTCTACACCACTACACTGATTAGTTACTTTTCCGCTTAGAAAGCTTCAGGGTTTTTCACAGATGACAAATGTCCTGGCATTCACGGACCTTCATATTCTGGTACCAAATTAGCTTCATACAAGGCGTCCGGTCAGCTGGCCTCCATCTAGTGACAGTCCTCACATTCCTGCCTCAGGACTCCTTCTCTTGCCCTTGTCTCTACCTGGAAGGCCTGCCCACTGTTTTCCATTTCCTTGATTCCTAGTCCAATTTAAGTTCCAAATATCCCCACAGCCTTTCAAGATGACTCCAGGCAATACTGATGTAGAAAAAGAAAATAACTCCACCGGAAGACTAAGAGCTGAGGTTTTACAGTCAGACACACCCAGGTTTAATTCAGTCCTCGGAGGGGCTGAGCAGGTCTCCATTTCTCTAAACCTCAGTTTTCTCATCTATAAAATGCGGACAATAGTATGTGCTTATAAGATTATGGGAGAAGCGAACAAGATAATGTTTATAAAGTGACCAGCCCAATGACTGGCACGTAATAAGTATACAATAAATGGTAGCTATTATTATTATGTCCCATCTGGGTCAAATCTGCCCTTGATGTCCCATTACCCAGGACTGTCACACTCATCACCAAATACAACGTACAATAGACCTCACAGAGAACCCTGCCTGATGCGTCCAACTGTGAGTAAAGGAAAGATAACCTCGTGGAGGGCAGATTTAATAAATGTCTGTTGACTGCCGTGCCTCCATTTCCCCTCATATTGGGATTTGTCCCTTGGGGGTGAAAACGAACAAGGTAGGGACGTGGTCTTCATATGTTCTACCTCTAAACTACATAAAATGCTTATGTATTTCAAATGCAAATAAGAACGTTCCTTCTTTTCCCTGAATTCTAGACATCCGGACAAGGTAACTGACATTGATCTTATTTAAATATGCACTTGATTATTATTCCTAATTATAATACTTAAACATACCTGGGAAAAACACAAAAATTCAGACATTAAAAAAAATCCTCTATTTTCACATGATCACCTAAATACAAATCAGTGATCCTAAATGACCAAACAGTCCTTTTTAAGAAGAATTGCTATTTCATAAGCTTAGAATAAGGAACTATTTTTAACAACAGCAAAAAAGATCCAAATACTTTTATCTGACTCAGAAAAGAACGGATATTTTATTTCTATAGCAGTCTGGTCTAAAACAATAATATAAAAGAAAAAAATAAATATTCTCATAGACCTGTGTATATCTAATCCCTATTTTCAGTTCCTAAATCACACTAATGATTGATTCATTGAAGCCAGCGGCATAGACTAACCTTGAACTGTGAGCTAACCGTGGGCCGCCGATGTTTGCTTCCACATTTCAAGGTATCCTGGTTATTGCGGCTGGAAACGTGCTCAAATAGATCATAGATGAAGTCAAATCTGTGTGAGCAAAGAAAGAGCAGAGGACCATGAGGGGCACACACCCAATTATCAGGTGCTGGATCACTATAATTATAACGCATTTTCCCACTGGAAGTAACACACCAAGGCCTGGAAGAGCTAAGACAGCTTCCAAAGATCTCAAACCAACCATTGCCAAAGAGCTTTAGGCATTGAAAAAAAACGTGGCAGCATTTGGAGCACTAGAGTCTTGCAAAAGAGAAGTGGATTGCGATGAAAGTGACCCAAGGTGACGTGCCACTTAGGAAGCGCTGTGCTTTCCAGAGCACCACCTGAGCGTCTTGATTTCCTCCCACGTGGAAGGGAGATACTTGTTTTGGGCCCCTCACAGTGTTGCGAAGATCCAACCAGTTCACAGATGGAAAGGTGCTAACTCTGGAGTGAGGCAGACTAAGGTTCAAATCCCGCCTCCACCACTTCCTAGCTGCGTGACTGTGCTAGAGGCTTGACTCTTTATAGGCCTCGGTTTTTTCATCTGGAAAATGGGAGTAAATTTTAGAATTTATCCCATAACACTGGGATGAGAATGAAATGAATAATTATGCACAAAAGGGGCATGGTGCCTGGCACATCCCAAGTGCTGATGTTAGTTGTTGTTATTATTAAAAAGTTCTATAAAATCTATTGCCACTACAAGTAAAGTAAAAGGCTTCCCAATAACTTCTTTGTATCTTTCTTGCATGGATGATATTATGGGCTGTAAGCAGGGGGTTTGGTGGCTTCACTGAGATCGGGAAAGGCAGGAAGAAGGAATATGTGGGCATCCTCACCCCCAAGGCAGCAATGTCAGGGCTTCCCCAGTCACTTCTCACTTTGCCCCGATCCTTTTTCGTTGTTGTTCTAGGGTGCTAGTTAATGCTCATTCTTTGAAGTTCTCTAACTGTGCTTTGAGTGCCTTGGAGAAAAAGCCTGGGTTCCATTAAAATGTCACAGAGGGGCCGGCCAGGTGGCGTAGCGGTTAAGTTCGTGCGCTCTGCTTCAGCGGCCCAGGGTTAGCCAGTTTGGATCCTGGGCATGGACATACTCACCACTCAAGCCACGCTGAGGTGGCAGCCCACATAGAAAAACTAGGACATACAACTAGGACATACAACTATGTACTGGGCTTCGGGGAGAAAAAAGGAGGAAACTTGGCAACAGATATTAGCACAGGGCCAATCTTCCTCAAAAAATAAATAAATAAATAAAATAAAATGTCAAAGATGAAAGAGAGCAGAGTGAGCAAACAGCCCGAGCCCCTCAGTTTGCAGAAAGAAACATGTGGCTGAAAGAGAAAGTTCTTTACCCCAGTCACAAAGCCACTTTACATTACGACAGAGGCACCAGCGAGCCGCCATCTTGCTCATCTCCACACCTGTGATCTTTTCACCACAATAAAAGGCTGCCTTTTAACATCAAGACACTGCTTTTATTTAAATGTCTCACTTTAAGTCTAATAACTAAGAAACTGCTCTGAGAGATAACACACGTATTTTTAGAACATCGCCATTTTTACAAGTCTGAAAACCCATCTGAAAATAAAAATAGCTGACAATGCTGTAAAATAGGAAATCTTTATAGAAGAGTCAAAACAAGTTGAAAGACTGAATACTACGAATTCTGAGCTTCTAAGCTGATGCTTTAGACGGGCTCCCTTCACCCCAATTCACAGCTATCTAAGTGACAAGGTGGCCACTTTGTATTTACATTTCTAAAAGTATTACAGCTTTTTAATAATTGTGCTACTTTCCTTCCTTAGATATTAAAAATTTGTTTCTGTTATAGATTCACACTGGATCTGACACAGGTATTGAAAACTTTAAGGCAAGGGCTATTTCCCCCTTCTCTCTCACAAAGCCTCCTAAAAATAGGAAGCCTCCTGGCTTAATATACACAAATAGCTAAACTAATCATTAAAAGTTTCTGCATGTTTTCCTTAATTATTGATTAAATGGTGTGATTTACAATTCATGAATGAATAAATGAGTATAATTAATTATATTTATTCATGAATGAATAAATGAATGTGTAATTAATTTATAATTTTAGCTGACTACTTGTATTTCTTGACATCCTTACACTAACTACAGACATACGGGTCCTATAAACCCGAGGCTGAAGTCAATTTTACACAGAGCTCTAAACTTGCTGTAGAAAATACGTGTTACACTAGTTAAGCTCTTAGGTTCTTGAGCCAAGCAGATCAGATCAAAACCAGCTGTGGGATCTTAGGCAAGTCACTTAACTGCTCCAAGTCTTAATTTCCCCATCTGCAAAACAGGATTAATAATAGTATCTGACTCACACATTGGCTGTTCTTATGGTACCTCATTAAATGGTAGTCACTACTGCTAGTATCATTTTATGTCTCTCGGGTCATTTTATTGATAAAATATTGCCCAGGGAAGAAGATAAATCAAGTTGCTTCCATATTAATTTTTTCTATATTTGTGAATTGAAAGCATTTGCACAAATATTAGTTTGACATCTCAGGGAGGAGACTGACATACCGGCTTTCTCTTAGTAAGTTGAGAAGATCATCTCTGAAAGTATCTCTGTTCTTCTCCAAGATGCCCCGGACATCATACTGCACCTGGTTTAAAAAAAAACAAGAGATAAGTGAAATAAGCCAGACAGAGAAAGACAAACACTGTAAGACCTCTCTCATATGTGGAATATAAACTAACACATGGACAGAGAGTACAGTTGGGCGGTCACCAGGGGGAAGGGAGTTGGGGGGTGGGCACAAGGGGTGAAGGGGCGCATTTTTTTTTTTTTTTTTTTTTTTTTTTTTTTGTGAGGAGATCAGCCCTGAGCTAACATCCGCCAATCCTCCTCCTTTTTTGCTGAGGAAGACGGCCCTGGGCCAACATCGGTGCCTGTCTTCCTCCACTTTATATGGGACGCCGCCACAGCACGGCTTACCAAGCAGTGCGTCGGTGCGCGCCCGGGATCCGAACCAGCGAACCCCGGGCCGCCGCAGCGGAGCGCGCGCACTTAACCGCTTGCGCCACCGGTCCGGCCCCGTGAAGGGGCGCATTTTTATGGTGACTGACAAACAATAATGTACAACTGGAACCTCACAATGTTATAAACTATTATGACACCAAAAAAAAAAGAGAGAGAAGGTAGAATTGATCAGAAGAATAATTTCAGGTCACAAGCATCTCCTTTAAAAGCTAGACCCGTGAAAAGAAGTTATTTCAATATATTTAATAGATTGGTATTTAGAGAAATAGTAATTTCAGAAGCCAAACTGGCAAATATCAATAAGGATCTTAATTAAGAAGTTACCTCTCCAGCATAGTGTTTCACTCCAAAATTGTTGACTGCAACTCTGGGCTTCACGTAAAAGTGGTTATTCTAATAAAAAACAAATACAAATGCCTAATTTCATTTACTGATTTCCATCGACTTCCAGAGAGAACTAAATACAATAGACAGTGAAAACAATTTCAAAACCTGCCACGTATCAGAAGATTAAGAGACATCATGAGATGTCCTTCATCAAAACCATGTAACTCGCCTGTATCATCACATAGGTTAAAAATGTTAATTCTATACTCATAAACTAAACGTGGGCATATTCTGACAAGTAGCCCCAAATCTATCCCTTTGGCTTATTTCAATTTAGCTCTAGCAATCAGAGAAGTGCTTTGGTTTGAGAAAAAAATTAAATGTGGGAGGCATGGCGGGACCAACAGCATGAAATATCTCAGATGTAATCTTTTTTTGTCAGATGGAAAGAACACGTTTTGTTTTGTTTCTTTTTTTCTACCCAAAGCCCTAGTACATAGCTGTGTATCATGGTTGTAGAGTTGTAGCTCTTCTATGTGGGACGCCGCCTCAGCATGGCTTGATGAGCGGTGAGTAGGTCCGTGCCCAGCATCTGAACCCCAATCCTCCGAAGTGGTTAAATGTGAATTTAACCGCTATACCACCAGACCGGCCCCTCAGATGTAAGCTTAATCCACAGATTTGTTATTCACACATAATTAAGAATTGGCGAATTTTGACATACTGCATGCTGATTGTGTAACTTCTCCAGTAAGGTGCTGTCTGTGGCTTGAGGAAAATGACTTTCTTCATTGATAAGGGCTAGGAGGCCAAGTTTCTAGAAGAGGAAAAAAGGTTAAATTAACTAAGAGTTGAATGTATGCCTCTAAACTATTTTACAGCTCCTTTCCTCTCTCTATCAAGTCAGTGGTTAAAAGAAAAGGCATAGCAATTTCTCAGACTGAAAAATTCAGAATGATACACTATGAAGAAATCCAATTAATTTAAATTCCATATCAATGTTTTTAAAAAAAAATCAAACCCACCACAATTTTGCGCACAAAACTTTTACAATTGGCCAATCTACTATGGGTACTGGCAAGGCTTTTGATGTTCACTTAAAATCTAAGTAAAGCCGATTCACACACCATAGATTCTAAAATACTGAGTTCAGTGAGACAATAGGTTTGAAGCAGCCAAGTATTTAAATTCAACCTTGCACATTTACATGTATGTTTCCAAATGGTCCATTGTGTTCTAAAACACTCACAGCTTTGACCTACGTGTTCACACAAGCTATTTTGTTCCTATAAATATGAATCAGCCCAGCTGGACACCCTTGGGAATATAACAATTCTTCAACAATGTATTACCTTCTCAATCAAGTCTAGGCATTCTCCATTGTCTATCCAGTCAATATCTTCCCACACTAATCCTTCCCTGTAGTTGGATTAAAAAGACCAAGTTATAATAAAATATAGCTTTAAAATGATCTAATTTAGTGACTGATTTTTTTTTTAATTTCGAAATGTAATTCTTTGAGTGCTTACCTGCTATATTCTAGCTGTTCTAAAGAAAAAATATGCTTGTTGAAATATTCCTGAAGTTTCTCATTTGCATAGTTTATATTGAACTGCTCGAAGTGATTAACCTAATGGGGAAACCATTCAATAAGTATCTCTCACTATTACATATATAATACATACATATAATAATAATATTATTATAAAGGGGAAGAAAAGGCAAAAAAAAAATCTGCAGAGAAAAATATCAATGTTTGCTTCAAGAGATTTGTTTAACATCAGCCAATAAGTGGACAGAAAAGAATTCATATGTCCCACTCGTCGGAAGCATACCTCAAAGTTTTCAAATCCAAAGATGTCGAGAATGCCAATAGATTTAAAGTCATCTTTGCCTTTGATCCTGCTATTGATCTTCTTAATCACCCACTCGAAGCAGCGTGCATAAAGTGCCATGGCCAAGGAGTCTCTGCTGTCTACTGCCTATGGGGAGAGGAGACGTGGTCACCGTTTCCAGCTGACCACAAACACCACCCCTCCCTCACTTGGGACACACGCTGATCAGGGCTGGCACCTGTGCATCCAATATTAAGTAAATCAATACCACCTAGGAAAACATGGATTCTAAAGAAAGGATAAACTGGAGCTTACTTATTTACTTTACAGTAGGATTCTCCCAGAATTCCTTTAAATATCAGGCTTTCAAACTCCATTTTATACATTGAGTTATAGGAAAGAATTGGAACCAGTAGAGAGAGACAGATGTTACCAGGTTTGAAACAATAATTAAGACCTAAGTTTTCTCATTATCTTCTTCTCATATTCTACTTCATACACATAAAAGTTTTTCTTCATGATATGGTTGGTATTTTTACTAATCGATCAATAAATAGGTATGAGATGGGCTAGTATATATAAATTGGCTCAAGGTAGTGTAAGAAGCAAACATAAGTAATACAACATACTGTTGCATTGTTTTCACATTTCATAATAATAATTATACATTATTATAGCTAATGTTTATTTAGTGCTTACGCTGTGCCAGACATTAAGTATTTAGCATATAATTTTTATTATCACCCTTAAAAAAATCATGTGAATTAGGTATGATAATTATCCTTGTCTTACAGAGGAGGAAACTGAGGCACAGTGGATAAATTTCCCAAGAACAGATAGTCACAAGGGGAAGAGTCAGGACTCAACCACAGGCCATCTACATCAAACCCAATCCTCATAAACACTATGCTACACTGTCTCTTAGCAAACAATTCAATAACTTTGTCTATGCGCCTCAACGTGGATATCATCCTTATTTTAATCATGAACCAAGCTCATCTGAGTGGTTTGTTGTACTTACTTATTCGAATCAAAGCCATGGATTTGAAAACCCAGGGGTGTCTCTTAAGCCTTGATGGCAAAGTGTGCATACCTGTTGAACATTGAGAGGCGTGAGGATCTCTTCTCCCCTGAGGAACATTGATCTCTGGGTCAGAGCATCCGTGAGCTGCGTTGGGTCCAGCCCAAGTAACTCTGCAGACCTGCCCAAGGCTGGAAATGAAGAACAAGGCAAAAGTGGATGCACAGACCTGAGAAGGAACAACCATGGGACCCTGAATGGGTTCAAAGCCAATTACACACAATAACACATTAAAGCAGAGAACATTCCTGAATGACCTCAGGCAAAATGTATGGAACACACATTTTATTGGTAAATTCTTCACTTCCTTAAGGAGTCTTAGGTTAGTAGCAAAACCTGGTGCTTGAACCAAGTGTGGTCTGGAGACCCCAATTGGGGGGGGGGGGAGGTCCCCAAGACCCTGTCAGAGGTTTGCAAGGTCATAACTATCTTCAATAATAATATTAAGATGTTATTTGCTTTTTATTCCCATTTCTTCACCAGTATATGGAAGATTTTTCCAGTGGCTACATGACATGAGGTATCTCAAAAAACTGAATGCAAAAGCAGATATGAGAGTCCAGCTGTCCTCCATTACATTAGACATTAAAGAAATTTGCAAAAATGTAAGACAATGTCACTCTTCTCACTGATTTTTTTTGTTTTGCAAAATAGTCTTTTAAATAAAAATGCTATTTATTTTAATATGCAGTGGGTTTATTATTTTGAAATGAACTAATTTTTAAAAAATGCCTCAGTTTTAATTTCTAACGCAGTAAACATCAACAGATGTGACCCACTTAAACAAAAGCTCTTTGGGGTTCTCTCTGACATTAAGATTCCTAAGAGGTGCTGGGACCAAACGTTTGAGAACTGCTGACCCACAGCCCTGGGCTCCTCTGGAGGCACCGTGAACTTGAACTCAACCGATTCCCAGCCTCCATGCCCTCAATCAGAAAAGTTGAAGAAATAAATACATAAATCACTCCCAGAAAATGACAAATGACATAGCTATGTGTGTATTAACTCATTTAATCTTGACAACACATCTCTGAAGCATTTTACAGACGAGAAGTCGCTGGTGCCGAGGGGATAAATAGGAAACAGCTTGTGACAGAGTCAGGCCATGAACTAAGCATTCCAGCTTGACAACCAACGGTCGTCACTGTTCCATGCCACCCCTCAATAACTATGAAAAACTACGGCAACACTATGTCCCTGACTCATAACATTTTTCCTACATCTAATCCTCGTTGCTCATATTTCCTCTTATCTGGCCCATTTTCCTTCTTTTTCAGTAGGAACAAGAACACGGCCACCATCCTGTCTGTAATCACTTATCCACTTTGATCCTTTATTAGCTGTCAACTCACACCAGATACAAAGTTCTGTAGCTCTCTATTCCAGAGGTCAGAAACTTTTTCTGTAAAGGCCAGATAATAACTATTTTACATCTAAGTTTCCTATGAGGAAAAAGTCAAGGAAGAAAAGGGTGAGGGAGTGAGGGAGGAGCGAGCAATCTTACCTGATTTGAAGGAAACCTGCGCCCCACCAGCAGTGATGAATTCTATGTTCCCAAGATGTAATATACCAGCAAGCAACCTCAACACTTCCCGAACTTCCTCCTTGCTAAACTGCATTACATCCATTGCCATCTAGAAGAAAATAAACATATTTAATTTATGTTGTTTTTTTTCATACTAAAGAAAATGAAAAATGCTCATTACTCAAGAAAATTATTAAGTATTATTCTCAAGGCAAGAAAACAAGAAATAGATGCATGACCATTCACTTTTAAATGATAAAGACTTTACACAGGTACATATAAAAGAGAAGCGTGACATTAGGAAAGAATTGTAGAGTGCTGAGAGACAACCCAATCAATGAAATAAAAATAAATATCTGCTTTACGTACAAGCCTCCTATTTATGCCACAAAAGAATGACCTCGGAGTCACAGTAATGATGGTGATAAAGAAACACTTTTTCCTACAGATAGCAAAGCATAATGGAACATTTATTATTTTCTGACATACAAAAAATTGGGGGGAGGGGTAAGACTTCATGAGAGTCCTCCAGTGTAAACTTTGGGGCCCTGTCTTAATGGTTAAATGTAGCAGGGACCCAAGCAGATGCAATGAAATGCTCTCTCAGGAGCTCTATGGATAGGAGTTTTTTGCTCCTTCTATAATAAACACTGATGGAAAATCTAAATGGATTTAGATCTGTCTTCCTGAGATATTCATTACACCTCTATTTTTCACTTGTCCAAAGAATTTTTTTTTTTTGGTGAGGAAGATTGGCACTGTGTTAACATCTGTTGCCAATCTTCCTCTTTTTGCTTGAGGAAGATTGTCCCTGAGCTAACATTTATGCCCATCTTCCTCTATTTTGCATGTGGGATGCCGCCACAGCATGGCTTGATGAGCAGTGTGTAGGTCTGCGGGCTGGATCCGAACCCGAGAACCCCGGGCCACGGAAGCGGAGCACACGAACTTAACCACTACACCACCAGGCCAGCCCCTCCGAAGAATGTTAATATCTTATCTTGGCCTCTAGATAGCAAATGGAAGTTAACATAACACTATTTTGGGAAAAATAAAAATAAACAGGCACCTACAGGAGCTTTCTTCCCAACAACAAGCATCAAAACAACTGAAGCCAGGCGTCTTCTAAATCATGTTCGAGATTTGCCCATAAACTATGATTTAGGAACCAGATTCTTGTCAGGAAAAAAGCTAAACCCAACCCCCCCTCAACAAACACACACATACAACTGAGGACAGAATTGTTGGCAATACTGATGAAAATGACCTGCAAAGAAAACTTGGACCATAATCACTACAATGACCACAGGAGATTGGGATATAAAGGAAACCATGCACCACTCTGCTGGAATAGAAATTGCAAAGGAAAACAACTGGAGATTTTAAAATGTGAAAAGTTGAATTTCTTTCCAAGGAAAAAACAATAAAGCCAGAAGCAAAGGGCAAAAACAATAGACAGGGAAACAGAATTAAAAGAAAAAAACTATAAGAAAGGAGCAATAGCTATACTAAGAGATACATGAGCAACAAAAATAAAATAGGCACTTCTTATAAGAGGAAATGCAAATCCACAGAGAAATGTTTTCCTCCCAGAAATCAAACATGCACAAATTAAAGAAAATCTGAGATCTCTTCTATTAAATTAGCAAAAAATTTCTGAATGATAAACCTAAAATTGGTGAAACTGAGATACTATGCACTGGTCATTGGTACTATAAATTAGCATAATTTTTTTGGAAAAGAAGATTATGTGGCAGCATTGTGCTGGGCCACATATGTACATAATCTTGTAATGTTCAGAGAGGTTAAATAGCTTTCTCAGGGTTGCACAACTAAGATTCAAAGTCAGTCCCAGTGGACCCAAAGTCTAGGAACTTATTATCCATCCAATTCTATTAATTTCTAAGGACATAAAAAGAAAATAAAAATCTCCTGTGTAATTGCCCATAACTTCAATGTTGGAAATTTGTTCCAAGGAAAATCTCAACAATAGAAAAAAAGTTTTGTCAAATATTCACTACAGTGTTAACACTTTCAGGGAAAAAAATTCTAACTATCCTACAATTAGATGAGTCAATTATAGTAAATAAACTTGTTAGAATAGTGTATAGCTTTTAAAGGAAATTATGAACATTATATAGAAACACAATTATATTTATGATCACTTTACGTAAAAAGTAAAACTATTCAAGAAAATGAAGCTGGGAAGAAAATTTACAAAATTGAAAATAGTTTCGATGTCTATAGTCTCACGAACATTATGTTCTATCACGTGTTTTATTGTTGTTGACATATTTTTACAATAATAGACAAACTATTAATGGGTGAATGGATGAACAAATTGCTGTCTATTCAAGGGACTACAACTCACCATAAAAAAGAAAGAATTGTGTTATGTGGATGTGGATGAGTGAAAGAAACTAAACACAGGACAATTACATTCTGTATGATTTCATTTACATGCAACTCTAGAAAAGACATATACTATAGTGACTGAAAGCAGATCAGTGGTTTCCTCGGGCTAAGAGTGAGGCGGCTGGGATTGTCTGGGAAGGGGTACAAGAAACTTTCTGTTCCTTGTACAGAATTGTCCTTTATTTTGATTGTGATTGTGGTTGTGGGTACCTGGGTGCGTAAATTCAAAATTCATGGAAACATACTATAAAAGGGAGCAATTTATTATATTTATATTATATCTCAATAAAGTTGATTAGAGAAAACAAAAAGGGCCGGCCCGTGGCTTAGCAGTTAAGTGCGCCCGCTCTGCTACTGGAGGCCCGGGTTCGGATCCCGGGCGCGCACCGACGCACCACTTCTCCGGCCATGCTGAGGCCGTGTCCCACATACAGCAACTAGAAGGATGTGCAACTATGATGTACAACTATCTACTGGGGCTTTGGGGAAAAAAAAAAGGAGGAGGATTGGCAATAGATGTTAGCTCAGAGCGGTCTTCCTCGGCAAAGAGAGGAGGTTTAGCACGGATGTTAGCTCAGGGCTGATCTTCCTCACAAAAAAAAACCAAAAAAACAAACGAGAATTCTTTACCAAAAAAAAAAAGAAAAAACAAAAAGACCATGAATTATTTAATCAAGGGTGAAGATTATCATTTCATGGGTACAAACAGAAATTGATGCAAAGAATAATAACTATTAGTCAAGTGCTTATCAATTAAAAAAAGCCTATGGGAAAACAATTATTCAAATTTACTTAAGCAAAGAAATATGGCTAAGAAATACAGAATAATGTATTACACTCAAGACTTTTAAAACTTTTAAATTTCGTAAGGATCAAATCAGACATCAGCAAAATAAAGATAAAACACCTATGTTGTGCAAAAGTTAATATTTTCTCTATGATTAAAATTTCCCTCATATGTTACAAGACATATTCAACACTAATGTATAAAACATTTCTAAGCTCATCTTAGAATGACCACAGAAATGAAAACCTTCACTGTTTAAGTCACCTACCTGGACCTTATACAACACTAAAAAGAAATAAGATTTTTAAAAAAACCAAGTTTACAGCAGCAGAAAATTTCAAACTGTCAAATGAAAAATCTCAAAAGATGCCCCATGAAAACATTTCTGGTTAAGCTCTGAGAACAGAGACAAAGATTATATATGGAGATATGAAAGCAAACGAATAAAGTGTGCTTACTATATTAATAAATTTGTGACTTCTTCACTTTCAAGTCTAACTCTAAGCAAATTAGTTAATTAGTCAGGAGTGTGGTACTAAGTGGTAATTGCATTAATCATGCCATGTGGTAATTTAACGCCTGCGACCAATTATCACCAGTGTGGGCATGTGTGCTAAAACCGCTAGCAAGACCCTCCACTTACTGTCTCTTATTGTTCTATTTAAAATCTTTTTAGTGAAAATCTCCACCCCTTTGGCAAGAGTAACCACTTTACGGCTTATTATAATTATCTTATTTTCTCAACAATATGGCTCAAGACTTAAAAAAAACTCGGGGAAATTCTTGGTATAGTTCAGAAGCGCTAAACAGCAATGTAGTTATAAAACTGGCAGAAGCACAAGGTTATACAAAATATTTTTAATAGTCTTTATTATGCACATAAAAAATAGGTGTTTGTGAAAGTATGTGTGTGTGCGTGTGGGGGCGGGACAAATACGTGATATAGTCTCAACAATTAAGGACCAAAGGAAGCCAGGCTCATTGCACTAGAAACAGAGCAGCTGGGCGAATGTAAAGTGCTTTTGCCAAAAGGTACATCCACTCGGGGTCTCAGGCAGTCAGCTTTGGGGTGTGGAGGCCCCACTCAAGAAGGCAAAGGGACCTCAGACAAATCTTGACCAAATGGAATGACTGCAATGACATAAGGGGAGGCTACTTACAAATTACAAGTAATTTGACCATAATTTATTGTGTAATGTTATGCTATATTAGGCAATGTTATATTATTTTATAATATAAAATTTGCTTATACTCCCAAGTTTTCCAACACTGAAAGAGACTGATGTTCTCAGGCTTGGCAAAATGGAGGTATAAAGTCAGCCCTTTAAATCCTAGTAAGATCTGACTCACGAGGAGTGAATTTATGCATATACATATATACATGTGCTCACACCATTAAAAACCCATGAATATTCCCAGTAAGGCCTATACGGTCAGGAAATCCCAGTCCTGGTCCAGGCCAGGCATGCTGGAAACATTCAATAGTTGTGGAGTAAAAGAATAAAGAGGTTATTGTTCATCAAAGACTCTTGTCACCTCACACACATTTCATCAGCCACCATCCTGGCGGGTCAAATGCAGGCAATAAAATAAACCCGTTGTTACTAGTGACTTGAAATAGCTTTTCATCCTGACTGAACAATTTATACTGCAACTTGGAAGACTGATTAAAAAACAGCTGTGAAATTTAGCGTATGTTCACTGTCTCTGCCCCCAGGAAAAACCAGACCCCCTACAAACTGCTCAAGACACCTCACAGGTACTTATTTGTATTAATGACAGTTGGTGCCAATGATGACTTCTAAAAATACATAAATTCTCAACAGAATAAGCAAAAGTCTTAAAAGGTCCTATTGCATATCCTGACATTAAATGTATACTGACATTAAAGTTGATAAAAAGAGTGATCTTTTTAGTAGTTAAAACTGAACGCCAGACGTGACAGTGTCATACTAATTCATTGAAATAATTTCTCTCCATTCACATTCTAAGACATTCTGCAAACAAATGTCCTTGAGCCCCAACAGAATGTGGTCACTTCCCTTCCAGCAATCTCAAAACCTCTAGGAAAAGGAGCTTTATGGAACTAAAGCATGAAGATACAAATTTAAATGGTATTTGATTTTGGATGGAAATGTTGTCTCCTTGGTGCCTAGAACAGAGCCTGGCACCCAGCAGATGCTCAAACATATTGAATATATAAAATCAACTTCAGCCAGAAGAGTTTAGTGTCTCTTTTTAACCATTTCTGTGTTGCTCCTGGTTAGAGTACTGTGCGCAGCAGAAAAATGAGCTAGCTGGTACTGATAATGCTACTCAACGATTCCCATATTATAGAAATTATAATTTTAGGAAGGTAATCATGTAATATAATGTATATACATTATTCATTATATAATCAAATCCATATAATCATATAATAATGTAATCATTAAAGTTGACACTCATTGTAAAAATATTATAATAGAGAGAATGATAAAGAATAAAAGCCTAGAATTCTTCCTTATAACATTTTTGGTATATTGTTCCAATATTTTTTCTGCACATATAATTACTATATACTTGATATATATAAAACGCTTATTTTTTTAAATAAAAGGATTACATAGTGCTGCATCATGCCTTACTTATGTAATAACTAAGTTTTAAACATACTCGAGCATGTGTTCTGCTTGCTGCGATGGATCTTATTTTATAGATATAACAAATTATTTAAGCCATTCCCCAATTCATGATTCTTAGAGGTTTAGGGGAAGAGAATCTCATTTTTTGTAGGAAAGAATATTTTTCCTCCTTTCTGAGAAGTCGCACATTTATTTTTGTTTCTTTTCTGACTGCATTGCTTAGAACTTCCAGAAGGTTAAATAATAGCAAAAATTACATGTTGCTGATTTTCGCTCATTTCTGATGAGCCAACACTAAAAAGTAATTGCAAAGTAAATATTTAAGATCTATAAATAAAATTCTTATTAGTTTGTTGTGTACATTCATTATGTCAATTTCATGTATAAACTTCTCTTCCTTTCTAGATGATATATCCTTTCATCATAAGACCAGATTTCAAATGCCAAAACCTATCATTTCAATTTAAAAATAAAAGCTAGCAATCACTGAAACGAGGCCAAGCTCCAAAAGTTTACTTGTAGCTATCAAAAAGAACAAACAATCCTGAATCAGAAAAGGATGCCCCAAGAGGGAAGCACCAGAGTACCTTCTGCAGGCACTCCCGGGACGAGGGACGGCCGGCCTCAGTGCCCAGTGCACCCTAGTGGCCAGGGAGCTAGGCAGTATGGGACCTGCAGTGAAACTAGGACTCAGATAATTAGGAGTCCGTCCATCACCAGGCACAATGCCCTTCTATCACAAGGCATTCCTCTCCAGCTTCAAGAAAGAAGCAAAAACAAAACAAAACAGAAAAAACAAAAATCCTGAGACAAGTCTTTTTTTGCAAGTCATCAAAAATAAGAATGAGTTTTCATGTTTATTCTAACACCATCTTTTCAGCAAAGATAGTAATAAATGACTTGTGAATAAAGAAAGTTTGAATAGTGAGAGAAATCTAGGGGGCCAAAATAAAACTGGGAAAGAAAATTAAAATACTTAAACATGTCATAAATCCAATTGGAATCCAATTTGCAGGGCCACACCCCAGGCTGCCTACAGTACACAGCAAAGGTGCCGTCAGCACGGGGCTTTTGGTTAACAGGGTAAAGAAGGGAGAGATGGCAAGGGATGTATCCCTCTGTGTTATAAATAGTAGAACGTGATATCTTTAAAAGGAAGGCAGAGGGAAAGATGATCATGATATTATAGCTTAGTCTGTTTTTAATTTCATTTTCAATTTAAGGATACATACGTTAGACGTGGAGAAATGATATGTGATATACATCCATTTAAAAAATACGTTGAACAAATAAAAATATTATCTTTAAAATTAAAAAAAAATACATTGATTTCATTCCACAAGGCACTCTAACGAACAATCTACAAGAGTAATGTGGATATGGAATAGAGACTTGTTGACAAGAACTAGAAAGATAATCTGGGATGCACTGAAAGCAGGTACGACCCACCCTCGTGGTTTAGAGTTAGACTGTTTAGATAGTGGCTCAATCAGGTACTGTGTGTGGTCTGGCTGGTCACCAAGCTCTCTGCGTCATGGAGTGTAGACAACCACAGTTCCTACCCTCACAGGGTTGCTAGGAGCAACCAGAGAGATGGCCGACATAAAGTGCTCAATGTTAGCTGCACTTATAATGATGAACCAACTCTAGATCTGTTGTAGTCAACCGTTCTAGTAACGACTGGCAAAGGAATTAGGACCACAATGACGAAAGCTACTGGCCACACTCAAGCAGGTAGGGCTGTTAATAATGCTCGATGACCAGGCTTCCTAAATGCAGTCACCTTATACCAAAGTCCTTGTGACACTGGAGAACTGCAAGAGACTGCACGTCTACACCTAGTGTCTTAAGATGGCTACTTTGTGCAATCAGAATTGGTTACCAGAATTAGGCTGTGAGAACAAGATGAGACCCTAACAGGTACTTGGTCTAATTGCTGACAGATTTGTTTTTAGCCATAGAACCAGTTATTGAAAAAAATTTTACTTGTAAGCTCAAAAACAGGGGATCTGCTTGCTCCGGTACCAAGCCCGTGATTTTTTTTGTTCTTTTTTTGAATATGCTGTTTCAAGTCAACCACTCATCGGTCCTGAACGTTACAGACATTCACCCATCTTCTAAGGAGAGGATTCCCCTCCAGTCAGGAATAGTCTTTATCACGACTTGGAACAAGAAGAAAGCACCTATTCTCACACAGTGGTGCAAATGTAATTACTTCTGTTTTTATCAAAAAAAAAAAATTTTTTTTGAAACAGAAAATGAAACTTGTCACTCTTAATAAGGGAAAATAAGGAAGTAACTTACAATCACTTCCCTAAAGGATTCCTGGTCGCTGATTGTCTTGTCTTCTACACATCCAGACTGACTCAAGTAGTGGTAGTTTTCTGGCACAGATAAATAAAATTCTTCTACAGAAAGAAAAATAAAAATGTAACATCAATACTTGACCAGCCAGGAAAAGACCGAATCCAAAAGAGTTTTCACTTTGTGACTTTAAAAAACAAAGTACAAGGGCCGGCCCCATGGCTTAGTGGTTAAGTTGAGCACACTCCACTTCCGAAGCCCAGTTTCAGTTCCCGGGTGCAGACCTACACCACTCACTGGTGGTCACGCTGTGGCGGTGACCCGCGTACAAAATAGAGGAAGACTGACACAGACATTAGCTCACGGTGAATCTTCTTCAAGCAAAAAAAGAAAAATGATAAAGTACATAAATAATTCTATGCTCCTAATAGTTCCCTATTAAGATAAAAATTCTTTCTTCATCATCATCTAGGGAAAATAGAATTTAATTAAACTAGATGGGATGGTAGAAAATGCTACCGAAAAAAATAACTGATGAGGATCCTGTTTTGATTATTTTCTCTTAAAAATCATATGTTTAGAAATTAGCTTTATTTGGGTGTGGTTTAAAAGTAAAACCAGTCTCGGGGCCGGCCCGGTGGCGTAGCGGTTAAGTGCGTGCACTCCGCTTTGGCAGCCCAGGGTTTGCAGATTCGGATCCCAGGCGTGCACTGACGCACCGGTTGCGAAGGCCTGCTGTGGCACATCCCATATAAAGTGGAGGAAGATGGGCACGGATGTTAGCCCAGGGCCAGTCTTCCTCAGCAAAAAGAGGAGGATTGGCATCAGATGTTAGCTCAGGGCTGATCTTCCTCACACACACACACACAAAAGTAAAACCAGTTACAATACATTATACATTTTTCATGAATATCGTTTAAATCAGAAAAGAATCAAGATTCTAAAAACTAACAAAAAATTCAAGATTTCTCTATTGATGATTTCCCGTGTACATTATTTGGCTCTAAAATGAACTCACCATCTTTTGCTACTCTCATACATTTCACTTCAATTGGTGAAATATCCACCAAGTCCAGACAGACGTCTTCTCATTTAGTGATGACTTTTAAAGGAAAAATGAGTTGCGAATCTGCATTTCTCTGCTGTCATCCAGTTCACTCACCTCTCTCTTCGTGTTCCAGCCCCGCCAGCAGCGCATAGAATATGTGATAATTCCTTTCCCCAGGATTCTGCCTTACTACTCGGTTCTGGGGAGAGAAATCAGATTTCTATTCAGAGATGTTTCCTCTGCTTCACTAACACAAGACAATAATTTCCGCAAATTGTTATTGTGGAAGAAAATGTGAATTAAATCACGTTTACTTACTTTTTCTAATAAATCTTCATGTGAAAAGCAATGGCAAGTCAAGGAACAAAACAAAAATATGACACGCTAAATTACTCTTTAATTTTCTATTCTTGGTTATTACCCAAATCATTACAATTCCCTGTTCCTTTGACATTGAGACTTTCGGTGCCAAAAGACAAGCCAACACAGCATCCACTGTTTCATCTAAATCCAATTTCAAGGGTGACACATGGTGCCCTAGGAGGTACCAAACTATGTGACAGAATTGATTTCAAAAACAAATATCTGAGGTTTGATCATGAATCCAATTTTTCAGATTATGGAAATGCTATCAGAGATTTCCAAAAGAAAAAAAATGGTTCTTTATCTCCTAAAATAATTATAGGTCAAGCCTAGTCATATCAGAGCAATAACCAGGTAGAACTAGAAAGAAATACTCCTCATTCTTGACCTGTCCTTATGATAAGCAAGAACAGTTTCTACTTAGAGAGTCAAATACTACAGACAAAAGCTAAATGAAACAGGATACAATCTACAATTTTCCCGCCCTGAATATTTCCCTTCTGGCAGATGTTCAGCTGGACAAACTTCCCAAAGCGACTAGAGTTGTTGTTGTACACGGTCTTCGCGTTGCCGAAAGCTTCCATGATGGGGCTGTGAAGGGAGGGAGGACAGGAACGTGTTAATGAGGGTGGATCTGAAAACAGCGAGAACACTCCTCACAAATGTCAAAACATACAATTGCAAGAAAAATTTGAAATCGAAAGGACCTATGGTGATGATGTCTATTTTTCAAAGCACTTGCTGAAGTGGGTTTGTAACGTATATCCACTCTGAAGGAGAGATCTTACAGCTGGTTGTGCAGGCACAGGAGGTTACCCAGGGTTAAGGAGACCACAATGGCTCATCCTTGCACAAATTAGCTTGGGCTTTATATGCACAAGCCAGGGACTGCACAGAAAAAGCCCCCACGCAAATTCTAAGAACTGAAAAAAGTTTCAGTCCTGGAAATTTCATTTGTTGTATGTCCTGAGGGCAATTCATTTAACTTCTTTGGGTCTTCTCCAGCTGTAAAATGTGGTCAGACTAGATCAGAGGTCAGCACATTTTTTTCTGTAAAGCATCAGATAATAAATATTTTTTACTTTGCAGGCCACGTGGTCTCTGCAGCAAATACTCAGTTTTGTCGCTATAGCTTGAAAGCTGCTACAAACAATACATAAACGAATGAATGGGTCTGTGTTCCAATAAAACCTTATCTATAAAAACAGGCCGCAGGAGGAAGATGAAAACATTCTAGAGACGGATGGTGGTGATGGTTGCACAACAATGTGAATGTATTTAATGCCACTAAGCTATACAGCGAAAAATGTTTCAAGTTATAAATTTTATGTTATGTGTATTTTACTACAATTAAAAATAATAAAGTTTGAATGCTTAAGAAAAAAGAAAAACAGCCTGCTAAATATGGGCATCAGCTGTAGTTTGCTGACTCCTGGACTAATTTCTAAATAATAGCATCTGTCAAGTCCCTATTGGTTCTAAAATCTTATAAGGCACAAATCAGACACTGGGCAACTATATATTTTAAATAAAAATTCATATGGTACTTCACCACACAGCCCTCCTTCAAAGTTCTGAGGCTCACTACCATGGAACCTATCATTGATCTTATGCCACGTGAGAGGCTACTAAAATGCCATTCTGCTCACAAGGCACCTCCAAAGGACTGAATCGGGAATGGCTTGCTCATCTCTGTGCTAAGCCCCCTGTTACACAGAGGTTGGAGGCTGAAATTTCTGCTGACAACAAAGGCCTCCAGAAAGCTAGTCAAGAACTCTCTGGTAGGAGGAGGCTGCAGAACGTTCCTCAGAAGCCCTCACCCACCAACTCAAACCGGGCCCAACGATGGGAGGTCAGAAGTTGTTGCTCAGGTTATTAGAAATCGCTACATGCATGTTAAGACTTTTCCTTGAGAAACTACAATAGAGAAGTGAAGAAAAAGAGAAAATAGACCCACTAATTTTAACTCTGCCTTCACCAAGCCATACTGCGAGGAAAGAGAACCCTATTAGTTGGAACCAAGAAACCTGATAAAGAAATACCTGCTTTCAAGAATAGCTTGCTCCACACAGGATGTCTTCTCCTTTGAGGACAATTCCAAAGATTGTTGACTGATGACTGATAGAAACTTGAGGATCAATTTAGTGCTTTCGGTTTTACCGGCCCCACTTTCACCACTGAAAGACAAAATGAAGAAGTTTCTGCTTCAAAGGATAATCTGTTTAAAAAACCAGCTTGGCCAATGTCACTACAATTCGTCCACAAAACCGTTGAAAAGTGGGAAAGAGCAGATCAAAACGCCCATCTCGAGAGCTGAGTTCAAGGAAGTGAAGTCCTTTCTCTGGCTGGCCACCTGTGTCTGTGTCACGCACGCCTCTGTTGGCGTATGAGGTAAACAGAACTACCTTTACTAAGTGAAGGTAATAAGAGGGACGGTGCCTCTCATGGAATGCAAGCTTTGCAAGAGCAGGGTCTTTGTTTTGTTCACTAGACTATCCTGGACCCCTCAGTGACGCCTGGCTGGTGGCAGGTACTCGGTAAATCTGTGTTAAATGAATGGGCACATTAACAGTATCTTTCTGGGAAACTTAAAGCAGGTACATGTGCATCAAATACAATCATTCATAAATATTATTGAGGGGAGCCAACTAAATCATTTTATTCCCAAAATAATCCTAGGAAGGAGGCAGTGGCTAAGCCTCTGAGTCAGAATTTAATACCAGGTCTGTCTGAGTCCAGCAGAGATCATGCTTTAGGGGTAGTTAAGGAAAAGTGAGCAACGCAATGCAGAGGGGAGTCCAATGAGAGAAGTAAGTAAGGTATGAGTTGTGACTTAAAGGATGGGCAAAAACAAAAGTGGAAGGATATGGAGTAGGACAACAATGTGAGTGAAAAGCACAGAAACCAGAAGAGCCTAGAAAGATCTATATGGGAGCGGGATTCTGGTTAGGTCAGCTGGATGGAGATTAGAGGCAGGGGAGAAAGAAGGGTGAAACGCTTGAGTTTGATGGTTCAGAGGCAACCCCAGGAGACGGAAGGTGAAGACTGGGCTCAGCAAGGCTACCCATAAAGAAGACAGCTCTGGAGATAGTGCTCTAGAAGGAGCGAGGGGTCCATCTAGGCGTGTGGTGGTCAGGTCCCAGATATGGAAAGAAAGGTATGGAGATGAGAGAGATTAGGAAGGAGAAACTTAATCACTTTTGTGTAAGACACTATGCTCGGTACCGTGGGGAGAACAGAAGTAGTAAAAAGGCAGAGAACTTACAAGAGAAGTAAATTAAAGGCATAAGTGACAGTAGAGCAATACCAACAATATCATAAGGTATCAGGTGAACAACTGCCAAATGAGCAAGAGAAACAGATGAGCTCCACCTAAGTTCTCAAGAAGAAGCCCTCGTTGAGCGCCAAGATCTGGGAAGTTATGAAAGGGGAATTTTGCTGGAAATGTGGTAAATGATTAAGCACATGTAGAAAAGGAGAGGAAATGACTCAGAGATGATACCACCTGGCCCGGCTGGGTGCAGCAGGCCCCCGGGGAATCTCCAACGGTCTAAGCCAAATGCAGTAATTCCATTCCCTTTGCAAGTGACAAGGCTGGCCGTGGGCAGATGTCAGGATTTCAGCCAGAGAGACTTACTGTCAAAGTGTGCTGAGGGCTCCTGGGAAGGTTTGCACACACACAAAAGAGGCCAGGCAGAAACGCCTCCCTTGCTGCAGACAACAAATACCTGGGAATCCACACCTATCTCGAGATCATAAAGCAAAAGCCAAGAAAATCAGAGAAGTGCCCAGCGGGAGTGGCTGAATCCACAACTCCAAAACTGCCCTGCCTGGTGTTGTCTGAGATAATAAAGGCCCATGCAAATTAGGCCAACTTTGGTTGGGTTTTCCGTTATCGGCAACCAGAATTTTCCTAGTACAGGGCTTAGCATTCATCTTTGCATCACTGGCACCTGACTTGCCCAGTGGCTGGCACACAGGAGGCATTTGGCAAGGATGCAGCGAATGAGTAACAGAAACTAAGGGAAAGTCGCAAGAAGAGATATAAATAATTCTCCAGAGTTTTAAAAAATGTACATCTACCTAGCAGTTGTTAATGACTAAAGTGTTTTAAAACAAAACTTAAAGGGATAAGTTCTCTAGTTAAAACGTGTGAGGCAGAATAATGTTAAGTGTTCCCCAAACCCAGCTCTTTATCCTGCAGCACACAGAAGTAGATGACATTTCAACCTCCTGTGCAGTCAGGACAGTAATCAGTAACAGGGACTGCATGTGGCCAACTAAACAAGAGGGAGATTGAACAACTGAGTAAGAGGGATATATGCCCTCTCCATGTCTGATGGCTAAAATCCCCTTCCTGGTCCTCTCGGCTCTCTACCTTCCACGCCTGCCATCTGGGGCCCTCAGGGATTACACATCTCCTAAACAAAGTAACATGTGGAATCAAGTCAAGACTCTCACCTGCCCACATGCGGCTGCAAAATGAGCAAAAAATAAACCATTCCTGTGTTATGCCCCTGAGATTTGGGGGCTGTTTGTTACAGCAATTAGCCTACCTTGACCAACATAACATGGCAAAAATACAATCATGGAGAAGATACTGTTGAAACTTGACAGCAAAGACTTGGTCAAGGAGAAGAAAACCCAGGACTCTTGCTGTCGTTAACCAGTCATGGTTAGTCATGGTTAACATGATATAAACAAGAGCTTTTGTTTCTCATTGTAGCATATTTTCAGCCATATTTTTTCTCACTGTAGCATATTTTCTTCAAGCATCTTTAAGTATACGTTTTTTGATATATAAGTAAAACTTGAAACAAAAATGAAACTCAGATTTGTACAGTGCTCTGCAACAGGAGTTCGCAAATTTGGCTGCACATTAGCATCACCTAATGTAGCCCTAATCTGCACCTATAAGGGTAGAACTCAGTCATCAGTATTTTAAAAAATTTTCCAGATGATTCTACTATGAAGCCAGATTTGGGAACTACTGCTCCTGGAAGTAGTTCTACGTAAATCAGACAGGACTGCACCAGCAGACAAGAAGTGGGGCCGTAGTGTTACATGAATAAGGCAAAGAATAAAAATACTTAAATTACTAACAAATTGTTAAAACCCAGCAATATGCTAGATGTCACTCATGTCAAGGTAACAGGATTCTCTGCAGGTAGTTCACTTTTATCCTCTCCTCTCATGCCTCCCTCCACGTGACTTTTCAAGGGGATGCGACTTCAACATCCCCATGAAAACCACTCATTGAGGGTCAAACCAAGGTGATCTTTGAAGCACTGGAGAGAGAGCATCTCCACAGGTATTCCTTTGCTCCTTAAATATTCACCTGCTACTGTCAGGCTGCACTAAGGGCTCGCCCAGTATTCGTCTATGATCCAACAGCAGCGAGAGATCAGAATCACAAAGTATGGTTAATGCTGTCAAGTATAAATGTCAGGAGACAGGAGGATTCATGATTTAGATGGAGGATAAAGGTTCAGTGAAGACCTTTCTGGGAAATGATATTTGGATGGAAATGTGAAGGTATGCACAGGAGTTAAGTGGGTGAACACTGAAGGACGGGGAGGGGAAGGGAGAGGAGGAAGACCCAGCAAGAGGAAACTGCTGGGTGCCCTGGCGGAAGGGAAAGCAGCCTGCACAGCCAGAGTCGGGGAATTGAAGGGACAGTTCTGTGATCCTATTGAGAGGCCACTGTTTCCCAGTCAAGTACGGAACTGGTTCTTTTACCCAGGGGAGTAGGGTGGTGGGGAAGATCATGGATCACAGCCCCCCAACACTTTCAAATTAACCATCATTATAATGATATATATAACAGACACAATATACACACAATACATTATATATTACAAGTTATACACGTGTCATATTGTGACTTATAATAAGAAATACATACTTGGTCTTTGTCCCTTTCCTGGCACAGAGCTCCTAAAACACTTGGAATTTCCCTAAGTGAGGAGAGCATTGTTTTTAAGTCTTTTGTTATGTTAATGAGATGACTTTTAGAAAGCCCCTAGGTAACCAAAAGTTGGGGGTCTGGTTGCCAGGGGCACCAACTACATGATTAGAGGGATGGAACTTTCAGTTCCTGCCCTCCCCCTACCTAAGGGGAGGGGAGAGGGGCTGGAGGTTGAGTTCTATCACCAATGGCCTATGATTTAATCAATCATGCCTATGTAACGAAGCCTCCATAAAACCCCAAAAGGACAGTTTGGAGAGCTTCTGGGTTGGTGAACACATGGAAATTCGGGGGAGATTCATGGAGGCTCTGCACCCTCTCCCCATACCTTGCCCTATGCATCTCTCCCACCTGGCTGTTCCTGAGTTATATCCTTTTGTAACAAACTGGTGATCTCATAAGTAAAATGTTTGAGTTCTGTGAGCCGCTCTAGCAAGTTCATCACACCCAAAGAAGGGGTCATTGATACATCTGATCTATAGCTGGTGGATCAGAAGCACAGGTGACAACTTGCTCGGGAATGGCGTCTGAAGAGGGGGGCTGGCACCTTGTAAAACTGAGCCATTAACCTGTGGGATCTGACACTATCTCCAGATAGATGGTGGTAGAACTGAGTTAACAGTTTGGTGGACTGTATAATATGATATATGCTGTATAATACATAGCATATATATTGTAGCATTAGAATGAGATATATAATTAGGTATATACTTTGCTTATCGTAATCACAGAACTATTAAGCCAAAATAAATTTAAGAATTAAATACAAACAAAACATAACACCCATGAAATCCAAATTAACAAGACTAGTTTAACCCTCTGGTTAACGTCGTTTGGCTCAGACTGAAGAGCGCTTTGCACCGTGACAGCCTCATTGCTCCTCTTTGAGCCTGCGGCGCCTGTTCTACCACAGACTGTGTGGTGACTCATGTTCCAGCTCATTCCTCTATTGCAGCCACTGTAAAACAGTAACGTGTACAGCAATTACGATGTTATTCCACCTTCCCTTACGGCAAACACATCACTTACATAGCCAGTCCTACATTTTTCTCATTAGCCCATGGCAATTATCGTCCTAACCCTCGGCGCCAACATGACTGAAAACACAAACATGGGCTTCAGGGAAAACGTGTTCACCCAGATGAACCCGAAGGAGCTTATCCTGTTAAAAAACTTTATGAAGATAATAGTGAAAAAGAAAAAGAACTCAAAGCACTGATATGGGGCCTCAGAGGCCATATTAAAAGTTTTGAGAATTTTTCGTAGGGAGGATGGAAAGTCATAAGACAGTTGTTAAGCAGGAGAGTGTCATGATCAGTTCAAGGTTTTAAAGATCAGTCTGTGTGGAGCATGGAGTGTGGAGCATGGAGTGTGGAGAATGGATAGAGGGAGGCGAGAGAGGGCACAGGGAGACGAGATGTGAGTGCAGAAGGGTAATGAGAGAGGGGACAGCAGAGATGAGAAGGGAGAGGCCCCAGGAGGGACTATGGAGGGAGACAGGAAGGGACGCTGATGGCCCTGGTCAGCAGGGTGGGTGGTACGTGACAGGAGGCATGAGGAATGACGCCTGAGAGCCCAGGATGATGATCTAGGCGCTGGTAACACATCGAACTGTCTATGGAAGATCAGTACACTTTACTGTATGCAATTTTACCTTAATATGGGAGGTCTGGGGGAGAATGACTTCTAGATCCAAGAATGACTTCTTGATCTCAGGCTAGGGACCTGGTACGATGGAGAATCTACTTGCTAAGGGTGAGAAGCATGAGAGGAGGAACACATTTCTGGGAGAAAACAGGATGAATTTAGGACACACCACCCTGAGATGTCCATGAGACAGTTCTGTGATGACACCTTAGGGGCACTGGGACATATATCTGGAACTTAGAGAAGAGACTGGAGCGGGTAGGCGTTTAAGTCTGGGGAGTCATGCAGACCTAGAGAAGGAAAGGCAGGTTGGTTAGAAGATGAGGAGGTGGAAAATGACTGAGGAGCTGAGGAGTGACCAGAGAACAAGGAAGAAACCCAGACTGACGGGGCCCCATGGAGGAGAGGGGGTAATGTGTGGTGTAAGGGGGCTGTGGAATCAAAGGTGTATCTTTCTTTTTTAAAGATGAAACATTTTAGAAATTTCTGAATGATAATGCCAATGATCCAGTAGAAAGGGAGAGGTCAGAGAATCAGGCGCAGGGAGGCTAAAGACGGAGCAAAGTCCCCAGGAAAGCAGGAAGGAAGGATCTGGAGCATACATGAAGAAAAGGACCTCTGAGGTGAACAGGGCCCTTTATCCACCCCACAGGCTCCAGTCCAGTGCAGGTGTCAGCAAACTACGGCCCCCAGATCTGCCCTGCTGCCTGCTTTTGCAAATAAAGTTTCATCGCCACACAGCCCAGCCCTTCATTTGCTTACTGTCTACGAGCGCTTTTGCACTCCAAGGGCAGAGTTGAGTAGTTGTAACTGAGACGGTCTCACCCACAAAGCCTAAAATATATACTCCCTGGCCCTTCACAGAATACCTTGCTGACACCCGACAAACATTCTCCATCGTATGAATCAAATTCCCCTGGTTCACATGACTTTTCTCAAAATATACATGGATCACTCCCTCCCTCGCTTGCTAGAAGACTTAGGAAGCTGCTCTACTGCCCAGAGGATTTAGTCCAAAGGTCTTAGCAAGTAGGACAAAGCCCTTAAGGTGCAAGCCTGCACCAACAAATAGGATTCTCTTCTGAAACGCACACAGGGAGACTGAATTTCAAATCCTGTGTCTGCTGCTTATAGCGAAACCTCTTTGGCACGTCACTCGACAGCTCCAGGCCTCAGCTTCCCACAGAAATTGTCCCTTGGGCTTCCTTGAGGATTACACACAAATTAGTCTTTCTAGATGAATGTCAGTTCCCTTTCTTTGCCTTTCCAATCCCAGCTCCCTCATGTCCCTTAGCATATCCCATAGCTTTATAGGCATACTTTCCATTTCCTATTATCCTTGTTTTCCAAATATCTACGTTTTTGCAAATGCTTCCATGCCCTTCCTCCCCTCTGTGCTGGCCATATTCCTACATACTGTTTGACTCATGCTCATATGTCACTTTCTCTATGAAATATTTCCTTTATTCCTTTTGAGCATCTATTACCACCTTCTCTGAGCAACCATGTACACGTTTCTATTATAGCATTTGGCAGGCTGTCTTCAAATTACTTATTTACATCAGTTTCTTCCCTTCAGAGTAGACGTTCCTGAAAGGCAGTGACTGGGTCTTATTCTTTAATCCCCAAAGCCTAGCACGTAACCTGCCATATCACACAAGCAAGCTTGATCCATGCCTTATTCTGCTGGGTGCCTTTCTCACCCAGGACACAAGTTTGGTTTTGTTTTGTTTTGTTTGTGGTTGTTTTAATAGAGTACTTTTTTTTTTTTTTGCTGGGAAAGATTCACCCTGAGCTAACATCTGTTGCCAATCTTCCTCATGTTTTTTCCCCTCCCCAAAGCCCCAGTACACAGCTGTATATTCTAGTTGTAAGTCCTTCTAGTTCTTCTATGTGAGCCACTGCTACACCATGACTACTGACAGATGAGTGGTATGATTCTGCAACTGGGAACCGAACCCGGGCTGCCGAGGCAGAGTGCTCTGAACTTTAACCACTAGGCCATCAGGGCTGGCTCCAGGCCACAAGTTTTATTCACTGTTCCAATTCAATCACTTCTAAATATATCACTAGAAATAGAAAAAGACCAAACACTCAATTATCATTTCAGAATATAAAAGACATGGTTAAGACAAAATCACTCCAGTTTTGGAAAACCAAAATATGCAACGCACGCGAAAGTCCTAAACTCATAGTCACCCTGGAAATCCTTCCTTTGATTGACATCTGTTGAACGTTGGCCCCTACCACACCTTGTCCTGAGCAGTGAGCTTCACAGATGAATTAGCCACAGGCCTTGCCTACACTGAATATCTTAAAAGGTCATATATACTGAAAAGACCGTAATAAACTAAACTCTGCCTGCCCAATACAATGTGTGAAAAACTGAAGTCACTGTAAAATGTGCTACACCAACCAAGATCAAACGCTGACCTTGTCAGTTAGATGAAATAAAATTCAAGCCAGTTTTAAACTTATATATTTATATTTTAAAAACTATAATAGCATAAACATTCATTTAAACGTCCACAAAAAGACAAAACGAGAGCTTGCGAGGTAACAACCTTGAAAGTGAGACCAAGAAAAGAGGCTTGGACTAGAAGCCTAGAGACGTGGCATTGCTACCAACTAACTGGGGACCTCGGCCAAGGGACACAGGCTCACAAAGTGAGAGAAAAATTGATCTATGACGTCATGTCTAGTTCCAAATAGGCTTATTGTCTGGTTTTAAAGGTATTCGCATAAGAATGTTTTAAAAGTAGTAAAACATGTTATATCCACCAGGGGGCGGATGAAGCCTGAGGAAATCTAAGCAGGGCTTCTGTACACACCAATTTTTATTTTTATACTCAATTTTCTCTTAATTCCCACAGCCCCAACCTCCACTAAAAAAAAAAATGTGCTGGAGAGATCTATTAAAAACCAAAACACATTTTAATGAGAAATCTATTTTTCAAGACTCCATTCCCTGAGTTAATTTAGATAAAGACAGTTACTCTTTTCACATCAGTATTACACAATGGGAGCTTTCTATCTGGGATCCACTC
Organism: Diceros bicornis minor; assembly: GCF_020826845.1. NCBI lineage: Eukaryota > Metazoa > Chordata > Mammalia > Perissodactyla > Rhinocerotidae > Diceros > Diceros bicornis. Next base: position 48,157,533 of record NC_080759.1, on the reverse strand, counting down.
CCCACTCCCCTCGCCCAGCCCCACACCCTCCACCTTATTTCTAAATACCACAGTCTTCGGCATGAAAATGCCAATCCATTTCCATTTTATTACACACACACACACACACACACACACACACACACACACACATACATGCACAATGATCTCATTTGATTTTGCACTTGCTCCCTAAGCTGCTCTGTCTAGCAAGTGATATATTAGTCATGCTCTCATTTTGCCCACTGAAAGTCACAAACACAAGCAATTATCAACGGCAAATATTTAGGGACCTAAGTCCGGAAAACAATTCCATCTTCTTAAAATAGATTAAGTTGTTCTTCTTTCTTTCTGTTAATCTTATTAAATTATATTCTGTGTGCTGAAACAGTGATCTTAAATTCTAACTTCTGAACTTCAGTGAAGTCATCTGAAAAAGGCCACTAGTCATAAGGCAAGTTACTTTATTGGGAACGTGACTCTTAAAAGCTCTGCTTTTTTGGGGTTTTTTAAAATATATTAAGCAAGTAGCTTCATTTCAATTAGTTGCAAATTATAATGATTCATATTTACTTAACTGAATAAACCAACAGTCCCTCTATCCAAGTTGTTTCTGCAGCCCAGAACATTAGTACCATTAAGGTGAAGAAGAGAAGAGAGTATATCCACCCCGATGCTTCCCCTCCTCTTAGAGAAAGAGGCAGACAGAGGCAGGCAGAGAGAGTGCGAGAAAATGAATGACAAGAAGGCACTCTTCTGCCACATTCATATAATTCTGATTTGTTACAAAAACACAAGAGTAATGGGTAAAAACTGCCAGTCAGAAGAACACAATCCCTGAAAGCAGTTTTCCGTGTGCAGCACCTGTAGATAGCATCACAGAGCACCCACGTCAATGAGCTGTTGGAAGGTTCAATGAGTTGATGCCTGAAAAGTTCTTGTCACAGTGTCCAATACACAGTAACCCTTCAAAAACTGTCAGCCATATTTCTTACCCATCTTCAGATACCACACGGGACAGTGTGAGCACCTCACAAATGTCCTCGGTTGGGGGGTCCTCCATTTCCCTTTCCTGGGGTTGCCAAGAGGGGCCTCCTCTGGCACGTCTGCGTGTCCCACGTCCCTCCCTCCCCACAGGAGCAGGAATGGCTTCTCCAACAGGTGAACTAGGGGGAAGGGCTGGTCTGCTCCTCACCATCTGGAAATTGGTTTCCCACCGTGTTTGTGGCCACCAGTTACCTGCCCGGACCCATGACCAGGTGAGTCTGCCTGCCTAATTTGGGGCTGCCATGGTCAGCAAGCCCGATTGGCTGGAAGTCTGAAGCTGACATATGGCTCTCCATCTGTCTCCTGTGCCTTATTTCCATTGAATTGGAAATCCAGAGGGGGAGACGAGGGTCTTATTTGCTGTCCTCCCAAATCCAAACACCCTTTTCCTTTCCCTTTCCTCTTGAAATAATATAATAATTGTTTTGCCACAAGTTGGGACTAGAAAGCCACCTAAACCAGATGTCAAAATCTTCTTCCACAGCAGCAGTTTTAGTATACTACCGGTTCTCAGTAACAGCCGTGCTCCATGAATCAACGCCTGGAAGGACAAATGAATGAAGTGCTTGGATATTCCATGGAAACCTCACGGAAAGTGACATTCTGCATGTCTGCTCTGGATATCAGCCAGCAGTGTTTTGATCGTCACTAGAACACGATTCCAATATAAAGAATTCATGAGAAGATCCAATAGGATGTTACAGCAATATAGGTGATGAGGCCAATTTGAATTAGTTAATAAAAATTGAGAAATATTTTTAAAGAAATACATTCTATTCCTTTTTTAGACAGTTCCTAGTAATAGTTTTGATAGTGGGGCTTCTAGTAGTTTAATAAATAAGACTTGACTGAAATAGATAAGCCAAGACCCTTCTCCCTCGCCAAAAAAATTAATTGAAATAAGCATACCCTTCTATCATTTCCTTAACATATACATAGTAAGTCCCTTTTCCCTTTTTGGTAGCTAATTCAAAGGTAAACTTTAGGAATATAAAATTAAAATCAATAAAAATTCTTAAATTTGGGAGATTCTATCTAGAGTAATTTTATATTAGGGAAAAAAGGAATCTTGCTCAAATATATAAGGATTCTGACTAGCACTCTGGAATATATAAAGCATTTTAAATTTGAAAGAACTATGCAACATTTCCTTAAATCGACAGAAGGACCACGTCTCAATGGAATAAACCGAAGAATAATTAAGGCAAACAAAAAAAAGAAATGAAACCAGAGTAATTATTCTGAGGCCAAGAGCCGACAAATGTGGTCCATCTTGCTTACCTAAGTCAGCTCCTCGAGTCTTCTGAAGGCTGTAGTTATCAAGCTATTCAAAATAGAAAACTATATCTGAGAAATTCAGGTACTTATTGAAATTTTTTTCATGAATGTTCTAAGCAGGTTTTGTGTTTTGGGAGCTGGTTGAGAAAGAGTTGCTGGTAGACACACCACCGGGTTTGGTTCTAACACCAGCTCTCCAAACGGTCCCCTCTCCAGCCCTTTGCTAGCCTCCTGGTTGGCTGGTTACCTGATGAGGATGCACTGGTTGTCGTGGCGCTTCCACAGGCAGCGGTAGCACTCGTTGGCGACGGCGAAGACGTGGGGGGGCAGCTCCCCCAGGTGGCATTTGCTGTACCGCTCCATGGTGGCACGCTCATACAGGCCGGCGATGGTCTTGTAGGGGTTCACGGAGGCGATGATGGAGCCGATGTAGGTCTGCAAGCACACGGGGTGGGGAGACAGAGCGACACCGGGTTACACACGGCACTGGGTGGGGGAGTGGTAGCTGGACAAAGCCCTCTCGCCTCCACCCACGCTGGGACAGAGACGGAAGAGTCTGGATGCAGCTCCATGCTGGTCCACACTGGGAAAGGAGGAGCTGCCACATCTCCCCAAAGCCACCTGTCTGAGCTCTAACAGAATCCACCTGAGTGCGAATTAAGGGGAAAGATGACTTTTCCCCACTACATGCATTTTTCCTATATCTTTTGGTAAAAATGTTGTCATTCTTAACAAATGATTGAAGCCATTTCAAGGAAGGCTTGCAGCGAGAGGTAAACAAGAGAAAGAAGATGGTGAAGCCCAGGCCCAAATCCCTGCTCTCCGGTGACCTCCTAATCCCGGTGACCTCCTAATCCTGTCCCGAGCACAAAGGACTGTCCAGTTCCAGCCTCCTTCCTCATCAGGTGGCCATTAGGAAATGGCAGGATTTAAGAAATGACAAGAGAGACAGAGGGGCTGGGGGAAGGGGAATGGAGAGTCATTGTTTAATGAGCACAGAGTTTCCGTTTGGGATGGGGAGAAAGTTCTGGAGGTAGCTAGTGGTTATGGCTGCACAACATTGCAAATGTATTTAATGAACTAAATGGTACACTTAAAAACAGTCAAAATGGTAAATTTTATGTTATGTCTGTTGAGCCACAAATTTTAAAAAGTAACAAGACCATTTTGAAAATACTAGGTGTTCTTTCAGTAATCTCAAACATCTCATGAAGTGCCATATAACTTATCTGGAACTTAGCTGAGTGACAATCTTACCTTTCTGGGACAAAATCCAGGCCAGAAATTAAGCAAAATCTTCAGAGCAGCAGAACAGAGGCTACAAAGTTATTAAAGGGTAGAGCCTTATGCCTCCTCCATATGGACATAACTATTCACTTGTACTTCTGCAAGCAACACTAATGAGGTTTGGTTATGTGGCTTCCAGGCTCAGACACAACTGAAGAAGCAAGTCAGAGGAAGTGGAAGTGGAAAGCTACAACCACCACCACCCACCAGTCCACTTCTACAGAGCACGTGCACGGTGCCAAGGGCTTTACAGAGTGTTAGGGGCTGAACTGTGTCCCCCCCAAATTCACATGTTGAAACTACCTCGGAATGAGACTATACATGGAGATAGAGCCTTTAAAGAGATGTTTAAGTTAACCATAAGGGTGGGTCCTAATCCAATCTGACTGGTGTCCTTTATAAGAAGAAATTTGGATACACAAAGAAATACCAGAGACGCGTGCGCACAGATAAAGATGATGTGAGGACACAGCAAGAAGGCAGCCATCTGCGAGCCAGGGAGAGAGGCCTCAACAGTAACCAACCCTGCTGGATATTTTGATCTTGGACTTCTGGCCTCCAGAACTATGAGAAAATTAATTTCTGTTGTTTAAGCCACCCAATGATATGGTGTCATGGCAGCAGACAAATTCACAAGACCTGACCCTTTAACACTCACAATAACCCCAGGAGGTTCACAGAATTACTACACCTATCCTTCAGATGAGGAAACTGAGCCATAGAGGTAAAATTTTGTGTACGAGGGCCAGTCCGGTGGCGCAAGCAGTTGGGTGCACGCGCTCCGCTGTGGCGGCCTGGGGTTCCCCGGTTCGGATCCTGGGTGCACACCGATGCACCACTTGTCAAGCCATGCTGTGACGGTGTCCCATATAAAGTGGAGGAAGACAGGCATGAATGTTAGCCCAGGGCCAGTCTTCCTCAGCAAAAAGAGGAGGATTGGCAGATGTTAGCTCAGGGCTGACCTTCCTCACAAAAAAAAAAAAGAAAAAAATTGTGTACAGTCACACAGCCAGTAAATGGTAGAGATGAGCCCAGGTAACCTAATTCCAGAGTCTTCTCTTCTCCCATTCATTGGCAAGGCATGGCCACGCAGCAGAGAAAAAGAAAAGCAAGAAACACTAGACAGAAAGTCCAAACATCCTGAGAGCATCTGTACCATATTATAGCAATTTGTAATCATTTATATTCATCGTGACTGCTGCCAGGAACATCAAGCAAAGTATTGCATGTACCGTGTAACTGTTTTCAAATGTAGGGAGGTCTATAAGATGTTTTGGAAACATTCTAAACCAAAAAAATATTAAAACATAAAAGAGATATTACCATATGACCCAATGATTCCACTCCTAGGTATATACCCCAAAGAAAAAAAACGGGGACTCTAACAAATATATAGCAGCATTATTCACAATAGCCTAAAGGTGGAAACAGCCCAAATGTCAATCATCAGATAGATGGGTAAACAAGATGTGGTATATCCATACAATGGAATATTATTTGGCTACAAAAAGGAATGAAGCACTGATACTTGCTACAATGTAGATTAACCATGAAAACATTACATTAAGTTTAAGAGGCCAGACACAAAAGTTCTCATATCCAGAACAGGTAAATCCACAGAGACAGAACGATTGGTGGTAGTTATAATATTGCAGGGGTGAGGAGGCAGGAACGGGGAGCGATGGCTTAGTGGGTACAGGGTTTCCATTTGGGGTGATGACAATATTTCGGAACTAAATAGATGTACTGGTTGTACAACACTGTGAAGGTACTAAATGCTACTGAACTGGATACTTGAAAGTGGTTGATTTTATGTTATGTGAATTTCACCTCAATTAAAAAAAAAGATGTGATGCTTTCATGGGTAAATGTTTGGGTTCCCAGAAACTTCGACTCTCTAGAAAGCCCATTTTTCCCTGTCAGAGCACTGTGGGGAAGACTTGGCAGAGACGAAAAGATGGAAGCTGCTTTTTCCTCTGGGGAAGGAAAGTATCCTACTTCTAAAGGAGAAGAGAACCACCTGCTTCCCTGGAGGATGCCATACATCCTCCATCAACACCTTGACCACAGGCATTCCAGTGCCTTCTTTTATGTCAACGATTTGCAGAGGTGAGGGAGGGAGGCAGGCGGTGTGTGAGGCTCTGGGTGTCTGGCCCCTTCCTCTACTTCGTCTAAAATGTCAAGCCTATTTCTACCCTTTTGGTAGTTGTATGATTATTATTTTTTTAATTCTGTAAAATATCAAAAATGTTCATTTTTCTGTGAAATATGTTCTTACTTTTTTCCTACTTTGGGAGAAGTCATCAATGTCGTCTCTCTTCATGTAGCTAGGTAGGTACCCTGCGATCCTCTTTTTCAGTTACAAGTAAAACGTAAAAGCCACAGTCAGGGCATCAAGTTGATTATTAAATTTAATTAACTTAATATTAGGATATTAACCCACCATTAACAGACCCTTTAAAAAAATGATATGCCCATATCTTGAAAATTTTGCACGCCCTGTTCATAACATGTTTGTATAGTTGTAAAATTCTGAGATGAGTTTTTTTTTTTTAAAGTGTTGCTTTACTCATTAAAAACATCATAACCTTTTCACAAAAGCTTTCCTTTGAAAGTGATTAATTTTGGTCAAAACCTCATAGGCATGCCACCCCCTCCTAGTCGGGGAACTCACTAGTTGTACAGCCTCCCTTAAGATACTGCTCATCCTGACAGTGTGGATGACACAGGTTTTGTACGTGGGTAGAAGACCCCTGGGCATTAAGCTTGTTAGCAAAGATGAAGACAGAACATCCAAAATGGTCTGACGCCTAGTTTAGTTTTTAAGTAATTCACATAGCACTTCATTCAGTGAAATCGTTTTAAAGTGTTTCAAGACGACAACGGGGTCAGTGGCTGCGGCCGTTACAGACAACACATGTGTCCTCCCACCCAAATCCACAGTGATTCTGGAGAAGGGAAGCCGGCACTCTGAACAGCAGACATTCAGCAAAAAGGCAGCCCGCAGAACTGGCAGATATTTCACTGGTGGTCACGCGTGGTGGACCCACTAACACATCACGATACCTCTCCCCACGGAGCTCAGTCACCGTCACACAGTCAGAGCTGGCCTGTGAGCTGAGGCCCCACTAGTACCTCTGGCTCAGAAAAATCATTCCAACACGCCTAAAGACTGCTCCATTGTTGAGCTGCCATCTTTCAGGAGGGAAGAGAACAGTGCATGCCATGAAAACAGAGCACTTTCACAAATGGCCTCAAAAGGCACATAATTTGGGGGTGAAAGACAAAATCCAAAGCTGGTTTAGTTCTCAGAAGAACTTACTCGCACAAAATGACTGCCATGGCTCTGGTGGTCGTAAGCTTTTCCTAAAACTTCATCTTCCGGTCCGACTTTCACAACAAAATACTGAAGATGCATTTCTCATCTTTCCATCAGATTAGCGAGTTATGACGAAGAAAACATGGTCCTTTATTATTACACATCGTCGAGAAATTATAAATTCCATATAAATATTGCTAATAACTTTCATCGCTTTATGCAAGAAAGCCTAAATTTTTTGCATTTTGATGGAAAAGTTCTGGAAGCATGCAGCACATGCCTTCATGTTCTCAAACCCAGGGTAGTGTACCTCATTTAATCTTCTCTTGAGGATTTTTGGTCACTCAGGCTCTCAGCCCATAAAATGATGCCCGCCCTGAAGGCATCTTCTAATCTCCACTAACATCACCCCAGGCTCCCGAGCTCCCACCGAGCCTCCATCTGCCGCTTCTCAACTTTGCCATGTGCCCCAGGGGGTACCATTTGAGGGTGGCTCTAAATCTCCTGTGATAAAAGGCTGAAGGCTTTTCCTCCTGGGTCCTGCTATGTTGGAGGAAAGGCGGAAGGTACTGAAAGAGTTTGCAGATAAAAAAGATAGCTTTGCTGTATAGATAACAGAAGATACCAAACCAGGTTTTTATTTTACTTTTCATTCCACACACCATATAATGCATCAAATAAAAAATTTCAAAATGATACTGCATTTCAACTGCTTAAAACGTTCACCATTAAGGTAACTTACAAAGTTGCCTGTCCTTAACCACGTGACAATTCTTCACGCCCCATGAGCACTTTATATCTTTAAACCAGACCGTGAGTTGAATTCCCCTGTCCCAAAAATGTTCAGGACCCTTCTCCTCACTGGGTGTACAGAGATCACTTAAGTATAAAATAAACAGCTGCACTAGATTTTAAAAGATCAAGCATTTAGTGGTCTACGGCTATATTCCAATGTGACTCTTTCTAAGAATGTAGGAGTCACTGTTGGGATCCTTTCTATTTTGTGCTTGGGGCTTCCAACATACAAAATGTATATTCTAAAAAAATTAAGTTTAGACCATATTAAATACTCTAAGCAAAGAGAGACCTAACCTACATACACTTATAACATGTCCTGGATCTGTTGTTCTCAAGGTTTTCCTTAAATCCACGTTCTCCAAGCACATTCTTGTTCTCTTTTGTATATTCCTACTGAGCCAAGAATGGTTTTTCAAACTTTACTTTCTACAGGGTGTATAAAAAAATATTAAGTACACAATAGCCAAAGGTGTAAGCAACTCAAGTATCCATCAATGGATGAATAGATAAGCAAAATGTGGTATATTCATACAGTGGAATATTATTCGGCCCTAAAAAGGAAGGAAATTCTGACACATGCTACAACATGGATGAAACTTGAAGACATTACACTAACTGAAATAAGCCAGTCACAAAAAGATAAATATTATATGATTCCATTCAAATGAAGTACCTTGGGTACTCAAACTCGTAGAGACAGAAAGTAGAAAGGTGGTTGCCATGGGCTGGCTTGAATGGGCAATGAGGAGTTGTTTAATGGGTATGGAGTTCCAGTTTTGCAAGATAAAAAGAGTTCTAAAAGAGTCACAACAACGTGAATATACTTAACACTACTGAATTATCCACTTAAAAATGGTTAAGATAAATTTTGTTATGTGTATCTTACCACAATTAAACATTTTTAAAAATTAAAAAAATATTTAATGTTTTTAGTAGTCCCCCCTTGTCTGCTGGGGATATGTTCCAAGACCCCCCATGGAGGCCTGAAACCACGGATAGCACCAAACCCTATGTATATACTATATATTACATTTTTTCCTATACATGCATTCCTATGATAAAGTTCAATTTATAAATTAGGCACAGCTAGAGATTAACAACAATAACTAATAATAAAATAGAACAATTATAACAATATATTATAATAAAAGTTACTGTAGATCTTAGCAACCTCAGCATAGGATTTTTTTTCTTTCCTTATTGAGTCAAGAGCTTTCACCTTTTCACTTAAAGGAAATACTTGATGGCTTCTCTTTGGCACGTCTGCATTGCCAGCATCACTACTCTTGTGCTTTGGGGCCATTATTAAGTAAAAAGTAATAGTTACTTGAACACAAGCAGCGCGATACCGCAACAGTCGATTTGATAACCCAGACAGCTACTAAGTGACTAACGGGTGGGTACAGGATACAGCTTGGATCCACTGGACAAAGGGACGATTCACGCCCCAGGTGGGACCGAGTGAGATTTTATCACACTACTGAGAATGGCACACAATTTAAAACTTATGAATTGTTTATTTCTGGAATTTTCCATTTAATATTTTTGGACCAAGGTTGACTGCAGGTAACTGAAACCTCGGAAAGCAAAACCTCGGATGGGGGTGTTACACTATTAAGTAATATTGAGAATTCTGGCACTGATAGAATACCTTAGTCTCTGTTTTATAAGTTCAAAGAGAGATCTGAAAACAAGTGCAGAATTAAGGGTAAGTAACAAGAAGCATCACGCTCCTCAACTTTAATAAAAAAGTTTTAAGATACACAACCTTCAAATTTAACCCAAATTGAGAAACAAAAATGCTTTCATGACAAATTACCGGCTATTCAGCAAGGGAGAGAATAAAAGGCATTTAGATTTTCAGGGATGAAATAATCTCATTAGAGTTCATTTATTTATTTATTTATTTTTTGTGAGGCAGATCAGCCCTGAGCTTAACATCCATGCTAATCCTCCTCTTGTTCCTGAGGAAGACCGGCTCTAAGCTAACATCTATTGCCAATCCTCCTCCTTTTTTTCCCCAAAGCCCCAGTAGATAGTTGTATGTCATAGCTGCACATCCTTCTAGTTGCTGTATGTGGGATGCAGCCTCAGCACGGCCGGGGAAGCGGTGCGTCGGTGTGCGCCCGGGATCCGAACCCGGGCCGCCAGCAGCGGAGCTCGCGCACTTAACCGCTAAGCCACGGGGCCAGCCCTAGTACCTCCATTTAGTACCAAGGGTAAACTAGGCTCTTAAAAACACAAATGCACAAGTTTTACTATTTCACTTTCTACTAATGACCTAAGTCATTTCTTAAAAGGCTTGTCACCAGACTTGAAATGACAATTAAGTCTTCATGTTTCCAAAACAACTTTACCTGACATTTCATAATCCTGGGGCACAGAGGACAATCCTACCTGTGCAGACACATCATCACACGCCCTCATTTGCCCTGATGTAACCTTGAGATGTGGGCAGGGCAGAGGCCAGTGTTCTGTCTCCTCTGACAGATGAAGGAATGGTAAGTGCTGCCCCTACAGTCACGGACCCAGTGAGTGTGAGTGAGGACAGGAACCCGGGTTCCCAGCATGTCACACAGTGGGTCTTCGGGGACCCCCTTCACCACTCTCCCATGGACAGAACAGGAATCGTCCCAGACTCTGTCCAGCCTCCTCGCCAGCGGCCAGTGTCTCCATGTCCTGTACACTCTGCTTTCAGTTAACTCTAGAATCTATCTCCTTCCCTCCATCTCTGCCACCCTGGCCTGACTTGCTTAGATTCCCACAAAAGCCTCTTTCCTCACTGATTTCCCACACCGTCTTGCATGCTCAATCCAAACTCACACTTGACACATGAACTTCTCAAGATCAAAACTCCTGCTTAAAACTCTTCAATAACCTCATTAAAACAAAAAACAAAAATACTCTTCAACAGCTCCCATGACCTTCTGGGTCAACCCATAGGAATACTCGAGAAGAGCGTTTGAGCGGCTCCAAAACAGTGACAGAACAGCCCAAGTCTTAACGAATTCTTCTCAGAACAGTTTCACAAGGGAGGCCTTCAGTTACTTACTCATTGAGATTTCACTGTTTGTGCCCATGTTCAGGCCAAATAGCACTTTTGAACCCACCTAAAACAGAGGTATAGACAACATGGCAACAACAGTAATAATTCCTCATAGTTTATTCAAAGAAAGACAAACTAGGTGACATCTTAGAGATCCATTAGCAAAAATGATTACGGCCAAGGACATCTTATCTTTTCTCCCACTACCTTCAACATACCACTTCACATGGGTTATTTTGTCACTGAAAGGCTGCATGGATAAGAGATTCATTGAATAATAAGGCAAGTTCAACATGTAATAAGTAAAAATGGCGACTGGGGATTGGAGGGGGTAGGAGAAGAGCCTAGTTGTAAAGTAGGTGCCAAGTGAAGCAAAGATAAAATGAAGGAGGAAATCCTAAGAGCTGTGAGACAACATCTGTTGCATGCTTGCACCATTTATCACTCTATAAAAAGGTATTATTATGGCTCTAAAAATGGCCATGATAACGCGATGCCGTTTAAGACTCTGGACACATGCACGTCTCAAACATGAGGGGGGGGCCAGGTACTGGTTTCCTCATATTGGATTCCAAATTCCACAAGAATAAATAGCTTGGTCATTTTAACAGCTTTTCAGAAATAGAAAGTACATTCTATTTTGAAGCACATAAAAAAAAATTTCCTAGTCAGAAAAGTTCCACAGAACTCACCAAAAAATACATTTCCTTGCCCATTTTAATAATCTGGAACAGCTGCAGTGCATATTGCTTAAAAATGTTGGGAGAAACTCACTGCATTTCTTCAATCTGAAATCTACCAATTCAAGGTTTTCAAAAGGCATAAGGGTGTAATACCTAGCACCTAACCTCCTTACCAAAAAAAATCAAACATAAGTAAGAAAACTGAAAGTGGCCTCAGATGCCCTCTGCTTGTAGATACGGAGGGATCCGTGCTACCACAGGGAAGTCATTACTCCAACATAGGAGCAAATGATCTAGACAGCAAGGGTTGGTCAAATCAGAGACCCAGAAGTCTTCAGCCTTCCTTCCCTGGTATACTGGTGTAACCCCTCTGGGCCTAAGATTCTCATCAGCGATAACAACACATCCTCTGTTACCCCACATGATTGCTATGTGAAAGTGCTATGTGAATCAGAGGTATTTATTATTGTTTTTGTTAATGAAGATAAAACCACAACTGCTTCTCACCATGTGGTCCTGAAAAACTGGATGTAGACCAAGTACTCTGAAAAGCATTAGGGAAAGTGGTTAAAGTCAGTGCCATGGCATACTTTCCTAAAGAGAAGAACTTGTTTAGAAGTGGGATTCATCAGCCAGATTTATCTCCTACTCATCATTCTCCTCTTTCCTTCTCTCTCCCCCTCTTCCTGTCCCTCTCCCCACCCACCTCTCTCATCTCAGCTAAATATGGCTATGACTTACTTCCCAAATCTTGATCTTGAATGCAGCTTCACTTTTAAATTACAGATCCGTATACTCAATGGCCCACTGGACATCTTCATTTGGATATTTCTTAGCTCAAACTCAACACGGACAAGGCGGATCTCCTCCAAAACACCTGTTTCTTCTCACATAGTCACATCTTGACAAACAGCACCATGGTCTACACAAATGGTTAATCCAGAAATCTTGGAGTCACCCTGTGAAATTCAGCCCACTTGCCCCCAAAACCCAAACACTTAAATTCTGCCTCAGTATCCTTCACACTTCAACTCCCCCAGGACTGGTTCGGAATCCCATCACTTCCCATCTGGTTTGCTGCTCACCCCTCCTCCTAGACTGGACTGGATACCTGTTGCACCCATCCATCACCCCACTGCCAGATTGAGTTTTTCCAGAATGCACGTTTCAAGTCATCCCCTACAGCCCTCACGAATAAACTGGAGCTCAGTAACTTACACAGAGCCCTCCCTCACCCGCTCCTGACCACCTTGCCAGCCAGCTGCACGCAACCTGCCTTTCAGCGTCTTGACCGTCCTGCAGTTGGACAAATGCATCACACTCTTTCACGCCTTGCACATGCTGATCTGCTGGGAATACACCACCCTCTTTCTTGGCCAAATTCCCCTACGAATGCTTCAAAACTCAGCGCAGCTCAGCTGGGAATCATTTTCTGAACTTCTCCTCACCTCCTCCTTCGGATGCTCATTCTTTGTGTTCCCAGTAACTACTTTTATCACACTCATTGTCACCCTGAGCTACTGTCAATGGTTTGCTTGTGTCCATCTTCACCAATAAACTGGGAGGTCTTGGAGGGGCAGCGCCTTTCAATAATCCAATCTTCCAAGAAACAATTACTGTAAATAAGAGTAATTCTGCATCCTTGGAGCTAGCACTCAGCCTGGCACGTATGCAGCGCTGCATCTCTGTAGATATATTGTAGGCACACGATTTGACCACCAATCCACCAAATAATTTCATGTTTTAACTGTGTTCTAGTACTCCATGCCCACTATCTTCTACACAACAAAATTGTTGGCCACTGTTATCCAACTAAACAATTAAAAACATTTTTTAACAATTAAAAAAACTCTTAAGCATTCAAGTGTGTTGAAAAGAAAACTAGATTACAACAGATAACTCAAGTTGTTACTGAAGTCAAACCCTTAAATTTAGAAGTGATGTTCCATTTAATTTGAGTGAATTTCTAACTAAAATTCCCTAATTATTGAAAGGGATCTGACCCAAAAGAGAGGCAGGAAAGGGGAAAAAAAAAAAAATCACAAAAACAAAGTTCCTAATTGCCACCATCATGTGCTGATGTGGAAGTGGCCACTCAAAAGCATAAACGTTCAGTAAAGTTTAAAAATACATATAGTCAGACAGATGGTTACAATCATCTTTTGGCAACACCAGTCTTGATTTCATGTGGAAAAAAACCCCTGACAAACCACACTGTATTCAGCTGTTCCCGGTATGAGATACATGCCAAGACTGCTAACCATCCGGTCTTCAGGCCATCCCTGAATCCGTGAGAGGCACACTGTTACTTGACACTGGCTTTGGGAAGGGACGGAAACCAACCAAAAAACAGTCTACTTTAGGAAAACTCAACTCAAGGAAATGAATCGCAGATTTAGGTTTGCATGTCCAAAACAGTAGACTCCATGGCATGGTAGCCCAGTCTTAACACCACACGCAGCCCATAATTCCCCACAGGTGAACCCAGTTCACCTGCCTGCTGCAATTAATAGGTCTTTCACTGGCTGTTGCCTGCTAACACCTTTTGCTTGACAGGAGCAGGCTTCCAAGTTAATTCAGGAACAACATCAAATACATTTACAGCTTCAGTCTGAAATGCCACCTAACCAAAGGAGGATATTTTTGAAACACCTAAAAATACATTAGCTGTGAAGAATCTTTTGTGCTTGCATAGCATTTATCTTTAGACACAGCCCCATTTCTTAAAATGGGCTCGTTTGATTCTCATCTCTGCACTGTTTGTTCGGCAAGACCAACAAACTAACCAAGGAGCTGGGTGGAACACAGAACGGCTTCCTCTGGAGCCATCCCCAACACCATAATTGCAGACAAGCTCTGAAGTTCTCTGCAGCTTTCCCCGTGATGTGGTTTTGAGCCATTCCTAACAGGCTGGGAGAAGAGTCTCCTCCATACAATTGACCCAGAGCACGACCAACCCTATAATGGGGAGAATGTGCTTCTCTTCCATCCGGCGGAAAACAAAACTGCCACCTCACGGGGCTTGCTTGGCAGTCCCTCCACCGGACGTGGAGCTTACGTTTAATACAACAGAAACCCCATCTGCTCTCGTCAACACCGTGTTTAGATGCTGGGTACGTAACAATTTGAAATGATCCAGGCTCCAGAGAATACAGTACGACAGACATCCAAAACCCAACCCGTCTCTCCCACTCGCCTCTCCTCGAGTTGCTGCCAGGACTGTCGGCGCCATGTTCTCATGGCCATTGGGGCTTGACAAGGCTGGGAGTCATTAAAGCTAATCTTTCCTCCTTCACCTCCTCCCCGACAATTCTCAGATCTATTCTTCTCTAGCTCATACCCATCACTATCCTAGTCTAAAACCCTCATCTCTTCATCCTTGAATTACTGCAACATTCTCTCAGCCAATCCACTCTCTATGGTCCACATCGCATCGCTTCCCATCAACTTTTGTAAATTCTTTCTTAGGGAAGTTCTCTCTTCTAAAACTTTTAACAAAGATGGTGTAGTCTCTATGCCACCAAGCTCAGACGTTGCTGACTAGCTTTAACTAAGGAAGGGATTCTCAGCCTCGGCTCTACTGACATCTTGGGCCAGAGAGCTCTTTGTTGTGGAGCTGTCCTGGGCACTGTGGGATGTTTAGCAGCATCCCTGGCTTCCACCAACTAGATACCATTAGCATCCTCTGCCCTCGCTATGACGACCAAAAATCCTCCAGATATTGCCAAGTGTCCCCTGGGGGCAGAATCACCTGGTTGAGAACCACTGTTTTAAGGGTGTCCTGACCCAGCCTGCCTATCTCTTCTAATTGCTCAATGTTCCCCAATGAACACCAGATTCCATCAGCAAAGGAAACTTCTCCCAATTTAGTGAGGCCATCACACCAAATTCACTCTCATCTCTCCATCTTCATGTATGTGTTTCACTAGCCTTTCCTTCTAACCAACTCTTCTCTCTCCCCTTTGTACTGTCATTATTGCTATCTCCTCCATAGGGCTTTTCACGGCCAACTCAGGCTGACCCACCTCTCTCCACCTCTTATCTCTTTGTACCATAAGCACATATCCTGCCCCTCCTCTCCCCGAGTCTTTAGGAACTTATAGATTTGGGTACTTGTTCTCATCAGGTCTCATCAGTGGTACGAAGAGACAGAGGAGGATGGGACCCTCATCAGACCCTCTCCAAGGGGCAAGGCAATCAGGGGGAGAGCCCCCATGGCAGGAAGCCCATAGACAGGGGTTCAAAGTGGAAGTTTTTGATGGGCTCCCAGGTTGGGAGCTGAAGTGCTGAGCAGGGGTCTCATCTGAGAAGTCACTAGAGAATGGGAAAGGCTGAGAAGGTGAAGCCTTAGGCATGAAGAACCTGAAATTCCAGGAATGGAATGCAGCACTAGGGCATAAGGCAGGGGCTTACACAATGCAATTATGGAAAGAGCAGAGCTGCTCTAACCAGGGTGTCAGCTCCACCAGGACCAGCGGCGAGGCTGGAGTCACACAGACCTCCACACGCTGACAAAAGTCAGTGCAGCCTTGTGCCCTGCAGGACACGGTGCCAAGTTCCAGGCAGGAGCTTTCTAAATAAAGACTTGGTGGTATGAGACGAATAAGATGGGGAGAAAGGTACAAAGGTTAACAATGTTCCTAAAGCGTTCACTTGTCATTTTATTTTAAAACAGCCCTGTTAGATATGGGAGTTACGACATCCGATCTTTCAAAAAACGTAAATTAAAAAACTCACACCCGGAAAGAGTAAACTATTAACACAGAGCCCAAGAGGAAGTGCGTGGAGAAAAGGGAGCTCAGCTCTGTCTTGTCTAGGAGACCTCCATTTTAAACGGAGGATGCTAAGGGCTGGAAAAAATGATTTTCCTGGGGTCTATTCAAGTTCTCAGGCAGTAATGGTGGTCCTCAAGGAGAAAAAGCTAACAGTCCTTTTCAGCACAAGCCAGCAGAACTCTCTACCTGGAGACGGGTCTGCTTACCAGCAACCTGTGTAACCAGCCAATTCGGACCAGAAAGCCAGCAAACAATGCAAGATCCAGAGCGTTGGGGAAGACCCACAGCAGTTCCTTCTGCATAGCGTGACTCAAAGGAGGGCACCTAGGGGAGGCAGAAGAATGTAGCCCCCTCCCGTGATGTCCACGCCCAATTCCCAGAACCTGTGGCTGTGATGCTGCACAACAAAGGGACTTGGAAGATGTGATTCAATTTTGAGACTGGGAGATTATCCAGGTGGGCCCAATCGAAGCACATGAATCCTTAAAAGCTGAGAACCTTCCAGGCTGCAGTCAGAGAGATAAGGGACGAGGAGGAGAGATTTGAAGCATGAGAGGGGCTCGATCCACCACTGCTGGCTCTGAAGGTGAAGGAAGGGGGCCTCTAGAAGCTGGGAACAGCCCTCAGCTGAGAGCCAGCAAGAAAATGGGGACCTCAATCCTACAACTGCAAGTAACTGTCAACAACCAGAATGCGCAGGAAACGGATCCTCCCCAGAACCTCCAGAAAGGACGCCGCCCGCCCACACCTGGAGTTTAGACGGGTGGGACCCCTGTCAGACTGCTGGCCCACAGAACTGCAAAAGAATTCATTTCTGTGGTTTTAAGTTGGTATAGTTATGCTAATTTGTTATGGGAGCAATGGAAAACTAATAGAGCACCTGTGTTACAAGTCATTTTTTTCTCTTTTAAAGACAGACAGGCACCATTTGGAGTTGGGATGAAAGGGGGAAAGCTGTGCTTTTCTGACAGGTGGTGGTTTTGTCTCCATGGGGCAGAGCCTGATAGGTACAGCATCACTGCAAACAGCTTCAGCGATAAGAAAATCATGGTGGCTGCTTTACGGATAATAATACAATTACCCAAGTCTCAAAAGGAAGGCATATAAAGGCATAATTAACTGAATTGAACTGCAAATTGGATGTACAAAAATCCTGTGTTTTTCCTTCAAAGGGGAGGAAAAAGATCTTCATTCTAGGAAAAAAAAGACCAGACCCTATTCACAGGGTTTACTGGGCAATTTAGCTATCAGGTTTATCATCATGAAAAGAGGAAGGAAAAAAACATTTAAAAGGCTCTGCCTTTTAAACCCCTTGGGTAGTTTTTTTTTCCTCCTAATTGACTTACTTTCCCTGGATTATTAAATGTGTAATAAGAACTTGGGTCTAAAAACAGAAGACTATGAACTCTGAAATACCTGCTAGAGACATACACCAATTAAAACATTTTCAATCTAGCTTCACGTTTCATTATCAACTAGACTAGGTTATTTCTAATATGCGTGGCATTTATTTTACAAACATTTATTGCACGACTACCAGGCGCCCGGCAATGTCCTTGGCTCAAAAAGACAATATAAAAGTCCTTGACAAACCAAGGAGGAAACTGCTATGTAAACAAATAGTTACATGGCAGTGTCCAATACTTAATACTAAAAACACAGGCACGGTACATGGTAACCTGGACACCTGTGGAGTGGGTATTCCATGGGAAGGAGGGAGTTCACTGGTCACCTTCGAGAAGATTTTTGGGATAGGAACAGGAGTAAATGCACAGTCTGCCCAACCATGCACAACACAGAATACAGTCAAGCATCACTTAATGACAGGGACACGTTCTGAGAAATTAATTGTTAGTTGATTTCATTGTTGTGCAAACATCATAGGGTGCACTTACACACACTTAGAAGGGATAGCCAACTACACACCTAGGTTGTCTGGTACTAATCTTTTGGGACCACCGTTGTATACGCAGTCCCTCGTGGGCGGGAATGTCGTTATGTGGCGCGTGACTGTATATAGCCACTTTTATATCAACACGCATGAAACGTTACCTTTCCTGAAGAACATATGGAAAACATTTTAATCTAAACACTTAGTGTAAGCAAGCTCAACAAGTCAGAGGACTACAACACGATCGAATTTCTCTAGACAGGGCTGTTTGAAAACATTTGGGAAACATTAGGTCAATCTGGCAAAAATGACACTTTCACAATATAAAAAGAAGGCAAATAAACATACTTTTTTTTTAAGCTGAGGAAAATTAAGCATTAAAAACCCACAAATATTCCTCCCCTTTCCCAGCTCTCGTCTCCCGGTCTAAGAGTAGATCAGTTGGAGGAACCTGAATACAAAGTGTGCCTTGAGTTTCAGTTAGAGCCACTGTGAAGGCTGATACTATTACTATTCACCATAATCACAAACATATTGGCAAAATTAAATATAACTCCTAAAGAACAAAAGATCAATGGTTTTTACAATATTAAAATGTGGGGTTTTAAAAACTATGAATTTGAACTTGACAAGAAAAATAAACATGTATGAGAAGTTGCCTCAGTTTACTATAAAGACTCACACAGATAAAGTAATGAAGCAGATGAAGTAATATACGTACTTTAATGTCAAAAGTGATTATTATAGAAGTGATTTTTAAATATTACTCTTATAATATAGATATAGTCACGTTGCATCAAAGTTGAGAGGAAAATATGCAGGACTGTTTTTTATGGACATGTCTCCATTCGAAATAGCCAACAGGCATCTTACGATTAAGAAAGATGAGTTCCCTTGAATCCAAACATCCCCCCGGATGGGCTCCAGAGCCAGAAAAAAAGTGAAGATCCATAAAAGGAGAAAAAAGAAGAAAACTTGTTTGCAAATCCACATTTTCCCCCAGCCCTGAATTGAGGAAGTCAAACCACTCCGCGTGACTTATATGTAACAGAACACTCAGACACAGAATCACTCACAAGAAGAAAGGCGTCAAATTACCCTTGAATTGAAGTAATCCCCTCTAATAAAATCAAGGCAATAAACACAAAAACATGATTTATTGAATCACGTTTCCAATTTGGCAAATCACCTGAAAACACAGTTTTACATAGATTAACTACAGGTTCTCAAAAGGCGGGAAATACTCTTTGAAAACAAAAATAAACATTCCCTCAAATTTGAGGAATTTTTAAAGGGAATTAAAGCAGAACTTACATATATTTGGTTTCTCTTATATCGCTGGTATAAGTTGTGCATGATGGAGCCCCCGTGGAGCTCCGTCAAGGTGGCCATGTCATCCACGCCCTCCTCATTCATGGGGTGCATAGCAGTCACCTTCTCATGTGTAATTGTCCTCTGCTTGTAAGTGAACACCTGATGGGGGAGAATTAATTCAATCGTTTAGTTATCAGCAACGAAGAGTTTCCGCAGTCGTTTCTCCAACTTGTAATACAAGCTCAGTACAGTTTCAGCCACAAGATCCAGAATTGGCCAATAAAAAATCCACTGCAGAGAACTTTTTCATTTTCTTTGTGTCACCTATCTATTTTTAAAGGAAGCAATTATTTTCACAATTGCTATTGGCTGTTCCTAAAAGACATTAGTTCAAGCGCTCACCATCCTTTGGGAATCCCAGCAACTGTAAATTGACAGTTCCCCTCTCTGCACATTTCTCCAATTGATACAAATCAATAACAGTTAAGAAACAGGCTAACCAAGCTTTTAGAAAGTAATTTGGTTTCACCACACAATGTTTCACACGGGATCATATATGTCAAAGTTTCATAATAAAGCTCTTCCATGTAAGTGTTATAGAAATTCACCATATGTCTATATATTTGTCCAAAGATTAGATCACATCTTCACAGGAATGTTTGAAAAATATCCTTGGACACTATCCCCACGCGATTAGGATATACAGCGTTCATGCGATCTTCAGGCAAAACAAATCCCCTTTCAGATTTAAAATAAAATCAGTTTCTTTGTTTGCTTGACAGTCTGTCTTCCTTAAAATTCCAAACACCAGCTATGAGGGCTGCATACATGCTGTAGCATGTACATGAGACAACTCTGATATTGTAACACTGATTATTTCTAAAATCTACTCAGTGCACTTATCACAACTGATTTGGTTTAAGATTATCCATGATCAAGTCAGCTCCATCTGTCAACCAAAGTGTGACCAGCTTTACATACAAACTCATGTAGTAACAAAAATCATTCAATTACGGAGTCTACTTGATATTCATTTTACACTTTTATTATATTCATCCTTAAAATAAAACAAACACACCAAGATGTAAAAAGCAAGAACCTAAATAACATGAAAAATATGCAGTCTTCATGTGCACACACACTCACGTATGCACACACACACACAAAACAACTTTTTGGAACAGTATTTGTAGACTTCATGATTGGGAAATTCTCTTTTTAAATACGGACCAGTTGCCTACATGGCAACAAATGGTATGTGATTGCAAACGAGAACGACACACTAAGAAAAGCAAAAGTATCAATCCAATGGTTTGCCTAAGCCATGAAGAATGGCATGTTCTATTTTTCTAGAGAAAAATTAAAACAGTGGCATTTCTGCCACATGAACCACAGTCCTGAGAAACTGTGCGAGGTCAGGGCAGACACTCAGCCATCTCTTCTGAGGACCAGCCACTCTCCCCAGTTGCTTCCTGGGCTCAGACATCCACCAGGAGATGCGCCAGCCCCAGCAGCCCCACCTCATGGTGGCGTGGCCAACCCCGCCACGTGAGGGCCCGTGAGCACCCACAGGGTAGGGCAGGCCTGCGGCCTGTTGAGGGAGTGAGGAGTTGGGTGTGCCACGGCCAGGATAACAAGGTATTAAAGAAAAATGCACAGGAACATTCAAGAGTGTAGAAACACTTAAGACACTCAACCTTTCGTTTTAACTCATAAACACCATGGAAGAAAGTTAAAGAAACAGAGACATTGAGGCTAATAGAAGTAGCCTTGGGGCAACCTGGTCAATCTCAGAAGTGAACTGCTGAAACTCTCTGCCCTTAACTTGCTACTTGCTTCTGATGCCAATCCAGGCAGCTTTTCCAGAAACACTACAATTGGGCAGGGAACTTGGTCTGCCATCTAAAGTGATTGTGAGGGTGGGGCCAGAGGTAGAACTTGAACTTCTGGCCAGCTGAGGAGGGCAAAGAAGCGCCCTGCATCACCTCCCCACTCCCAGCACACCAAAGGGTGGGGGCAGGTCTCTCCTCACTCTGCTCAAAGCTCCTGCCAACACAACAGGCAGGCTGGTTCTCAAGTTCCCCAAGAAAATTTTCTTGTAGGAAAGAAGACAGGAAACCAAAGCCAGCATAACTATCGCCTGCTCAACCCCTGCAAACTCACCATCAGCAAGTCTGTCCCAACGTGAAAACAACTTTTTCTAGTTGTCTCTCTGAATATACTGAGAATTCCAGAAATTGAGGATAGAAATAATTTAGAATATTAAAATGGTTGTATTTATATTGACTCTGCTTTTTGGAAATCATACAAAGCCTACAACACTTAGACACTAAAGAAATATAAATATATAACAACTGACTATTTATGTCATGTATAAACATTTCATTGTCCTTTTTATTAAATGTCTGGGAACAGCAAGACTGTGTGAGCTCGACTAAAAGCTCAGAGCGGGCCACGTGGTCACCGAAAAAAATAGCTAACCTGTAAGCAGAGTTCCAAACCTTCATACATCTGACTTTCTCATACATGTTGAGGAGCACACTGCACATAAAATGTGGGCCCATGCCCTTTCTAGGAATGGGAAAATCAAGAAAACTAGAACTCTTCCTTCTCATGACCTTGAGGAGACAGAATCATGGTGGAAGATAATACTTATATCAACAAAACCAGAGGCAATGAATGGAAAAAAAGATACACATATTATGTCGAGAGAGGACTGCAGCTGCTCAAAACAATGATTATTTCAAAGAAAAGTGGACTAGTAGAGAAAATGTATTTGTGGAGGAAAGGCAAGGATAACCATTCATTCAGAGATGGGTTGATATCTGTAAAGATTTTAGAATGGTGCCAGGCACATGGAAGGCACTAAACAAGTCTGATAAATTAACTAAGAAAGTTTATTCATTCAAGCAAATATTTACTGGTGTGTTCTAAGCACTGGGAAGATAGCTTACATTTCAACATGGGGAAGGAAAAATAAACCAAATATACAAGTAAATATATAGTATTACAAATGATGATGAATGTCTATGAAGATGTAAATAAGGCTACATATAGGGACTAAGTTCCAAGAGGGGTTACTTTATGTTAGGTATTTGAGGGGATATACCATAGGGCAACATCAAGTAGAACCCTTAACAAAGTAAGGAATGGAACCAGCCCCTGCATTAAGTGTGCTCATGCATATTGGTTGAATAAACACCTGATTTAACTTAGAAAGATTTCAAAGGATTAATAAGACCCATAATCTTATTCAAGAATTTCAAGGAGAGCCCCTTGAACTATCAAAAGTTATTTCTAAGTGCAAGAGTTAACAGGGTATTTGTTGTACAAGATTATTCTCAAACAGCAGAAAAGAAAATTCTGGGTTTAAAGAAGGGAATTCTTTTCACAGGAATTTTTTGGAAACCAACAAGGCCAAAATACAATAACAAGATGTATTCCTAAAAACCCAACTCAGAATAAGCTGAGTTACTTCAATGAGACTTCTACTTCACATATTAGGAGAAAAGTGGTAAAGTTAAGAAATGGAGCAAAATCTGGAAGGTTAATAGGCAGGAAATTAACTTAGAGAAAACATGGCCTCAGAACAAATAGCTCCTGTTATAGAAACACAAGCCACTGGTCATAAGACGGACTGGATTAAGTGTGGGAGTTGAAAAAGGAAACCAATCAACATTATTGGAAAAACAACTCAGTGAAGGCTTGCTGAATGCTGGATCCACTTCTGTACGAAAAATGAAACGCACAGAGTCAATTAGATAAAAAACAGCTGAGCCATTATTAATCTCCCTTTATTTTTAACCCTAGAATAGTATGCACATTGCAAGGAAACTCCCATCATGCTTATGGGATAGTTTCTATAGAACCGAGTTATATATACGGATTTCTCTTATTACAAGTCATTAGGTACCCCCAGGCATAAAACCTACCTTTTCCAATTGAAGAGAAAGAAAAACAAAAAAAAATCCTATCATGTCTTCTCCTGACGGATAGACGGTATAGAGGACGTTATCAATCTAGGAACTTCATCTCACATTAGCCTGGAATTTTTTCTAGAGCAGATCTCAGTTTTGCCCCCCAGGGGACATCTGGCAATGTCTGTAAACATTTTTGGTTGTCACAACTGAGGGGAAGGAGGGGGAGGGTGCTGCTGGCATCAAGTAAAGGCTAGGAATGCTGCCACACATCAAAGAATCATCCAGCCCAAATGTCAAGAGTGCCAAGGTTGAGATATCCTGCTTGGTCTAGAAACGCCCTGACATGGCAACCAACCAGATGTCTATGTAGATGCTACAAAAGGTGATGAGTGAGCCAATACCTATAAGCAAACCTTTCATAAAACATAAAAACAAATTTTTTAGAAACAAAGAAAAATAAAAACATTGAATAGAGGTAAATCAGAGGTCAGCATGACATTATGTAACTTCGTTTCTGATTCTTCCTTATTTGACCCAAGTTAAGAAGGGTGATGGTGATGGTGATGGTGATGGTGATGGTGATGGTGATGGTGATGGTGATGATGGTGATGGTGATGATGGTGATGATGATGACGACGACTTCTAGGCATTGGGGTTTGCTTATATTTTTGTTGTTATTTTCTAATTGTACTGTGTGATGCTCAGACAATGTGGTCTATACTATTTCTACTTTTGTCCTACTGGCCCAGGGCTGCTCTATCTGCTGTTTCCGTGTCTGGGCGACGGACACCCTGCTACTTTGCTCCTTGGGGTCTCGGCCCAATGTTACCCTCTCAGAAGACACCAGCAGTCTTGTCCGAAGGACACCCTCCTCCCCCTTCTCTCCTGTGTGCTGTCTTCACAGCTCCTTAGGACAGTCTGTCATCACTTATCTAATCTATTATCTCACCTGTTTAAAAATCATCTCACCCGCACTCTGGAATCTCTGGTCAGTAACTTTTAACTCTTTTGACCACAACCTACAGTAAGAAATGTTCTATATTGTAAACTACTGTACACAGAGTTTCATAACAGCTTCATAAAATACTTATCATCACAATGTTCAAAGCATCCCAATATTTTCTATTTCTTTTAAGTGCCAGCTGTGACCTTCTAAACTGATTTCATGCCTCACTATTACGGGTTGCAAACCACAGTTTGAAAACTCTCCAAGGGCAGAAAGATTGCCTATCTTGTTTCTCAGTGCCCAGCCTTGGCCCACCACACAGACTCAGTAAATACCGAATCAATAGTCCTGGACTTCAAAATGGGTATAATATATAAGGAGAGGCAGAGTTGGGTAACGACCAAAACATGGCCTTGGAGTCATTGGAGTCAGATCTGGCTGAACCCATTTCTCCTAGGATCCATGCTTCCTATAGCTCAGGGACAATTAGCAAGATACTTAACTTCTTTGGCCCACAATTTCCCCCTTCTATAAAATAATAATAATCATACCTAACTCACAGAATTATTGTGAAAACTAAGAAAATAATGGAGGTAAAAGTCACAGCAATTGGCACCAATGAGGGCTCAATAAAATGTATCTATTCCTACGAGGGGAATATAATGCAAGGAATGACGTAGAAATTTCTTTAATTAAGGGTCTTAGCACAGATGGAGGAGCCCAGACTCCTTAGACAAGGGCCTGAACACCAGCTGTGTGGGAGAAGGGAATGAGCAAAAGGGAGGGGTGCACATTTAGTTCTACGTTATTTTTTTACAACAATCTTGACCTGTACGCCGACGAAAAACTCTTTGACATAACACTTTCTTCTTCCATTTTAATCCTTTTGCACAAATCTGGCTGGCCTTGTTTAGATTGTTTCTGGGGATGCCTCTCTTAATTTACTTTCCTGCTTCCTATATTGGCTCCTTAATTCACGAATTAAAGTATGATCGATGACAAAGGTTAAGACTTTTGCCTCCTGACATGTGGCTAAAATGAGCAATCGTGTAGACCAAAAGTGAACCTCCTCGTGTTAAGCTTCTCTGACCCTGTCTCTCAATGGCTATGCCCCTAGGACAGACCTAAGAAGGAAGTGGTCCATGCGCTGAAAATCTCCTTGGCCTCTTGTTTTTGCTGCTGCCTCAGGAGACTGGAGAAAGTATCTGGGGCACGAAAATGTCAAGTCCTCTAGAAAGTTCCACTGGAATCTAATCAAAAGCACATTTGTACATGTCTACTCTCCTAGGGTTCAGGGAAAAAATGGCAACAGTGCCTTGCTTTTAGCTCAAATTTGTCAGAGATTTAGCATCTTAATTACATGGCACACGGGGCTAAATTATCTTTAAAAATAAATATTCTGTTACTTTAACCTCCCTTGGGTGAGTTGTTAGATAGCCAACTACTAAATATAGATAAAACAAAGATTGGTATTTTCTTTTTCACAGACTCAAACTAGTTTGTGAGATTAAGTCCTTTAAGTTGTCATCAGGTTTTCAATGCCCAGTGTAGCACGATGCATGGCATTTGGGTACAAAACCAAAAATAAGGAAGACAGCTGGGCAGAGGGAACTGGTACTTACTGAGTGCTGGCTGCATACATCAGGCACATTTGATCTTCAGCAGGGGAAGAAACACCGTTGTTCATTTTTTAAAAGATGAATTCACAAAGGATCAGAGAAGTTAGGAAATCTGCCCAACAGCACACAGCACAGTAGCATTCAATTCCTCGGGATCGTGGCAAAGCACGCACGTTAGAGTCAGGAGGGAGATAAGGCAAAGATGGCCTTTTGAATTCCAGCTCCACCACTTACTGGCTGTGACTCCCCGGCATGTTCAATGGTGTAAATGAGAGAGAACTCCCCGGCCCTTTGAAGGAGAGAACAGGAATGGAGAGGGGTCCAGGACAAACACACTGTGTATTGCCTTCCAGTGTGCTGGGTGTTATCTCCCATGTATTCCACTGTTTTTTGTATTTACTCTCTAGTTCCTCAGTCATTCATGCCAGGCTGTGAGGTGGACCCTGGGAATACAACGATGAATTAAATGGCCCCTCCCTCAAAGAGCTTACTGACCACTGAGGGATCAGAAAAACGAAGAGGTGATCCTAACCACGTGGTGGGGCTGTAACGAGGAAATTTCCAGGGTATGTAGGAACTAGCCACATGGGACTGACCACGTCCAGGGAAGAGCAGATACAGAGGCGAGATGGCACAGGGCATCCACATAGTGGAGTGTGGCTGGAGCAGGGTGTGGAGGCCCTGTCCCCTGCAGTGGCACGTGGGCTCTGACCTGAAGGAAGTGAGCACCATGTAAGCAGCTAAGGGGGGGCGGACACTTCTCTACCTACTCATCATCGTGGACAACTCTAATACCAAACATGACACCGAGACTGTTTTTCTAGAGAAGAGGCAAAGAAGAAAACTCACTACGAAATGCAATTCAGTGAGACCAACTTTCTAGAAACCCCACAGGAAAGCACTGTCTGAATCATTTCTAAGAGCGATCACTACACACACTGTTGTCCCCAAAATGGAGAGTTTCTTTCCACTGTCATGTGCACAAATAACACATCATCAAAAGCATCAGCCACTATACACACAATGTGCACAACCCAACAGGACAGGAGGCTCCAAAGGTCAGTCGCTGAACAGCAGGCCTTAACCGCCGAGCACACATCTTTCTGTTAACACCGCGGAATTCACAGGCAGACCAATAGGATTAAAAGGTCAAGAAGCCCGAAACACCCAGGAAGCTAATCTGTGGACAGCACATCTGCTGACAGAGACGCAGAGCCATGCCACACAGCAAGCAGTGCTACACGAAGCTAACTTGCGTGCACGGGCCATTGCCCACCAACCAGGAGGGCCTAGATGATACACTGGCCCCGACGTCTCCTGGTGAACTTCAGGGACACAAGTTAACTGCTATAGTGAGCTGGCATCGTTGGAAGGAATGGCTAATACACACACACACACACACACACACACACACACACACAAAGGAACATACTAGAGTATTTGCATATAATCACATAAATAAGATCTCAGATAGAAATTTATATGCGACATTAGGAGTTGTGATTTTATAGAAGAATTACATACAGATTTCTCTTAAACGCTAAACTACATCACACTTTTATTCATAAAAGAAAATTTTTTAGGACAATCTCCTGCACAAAGAAGGTCACCTTGATGCTCCACCTGTCCTGTGCTAGGACAGGTCTCATAGAGCGTCCTTGTTGCTTACACTACCATGTGAGCCAAGAAAAGGATGATGTTCATGCCCCTTAAGCCAGTCTTTCCACACTAAAGAACTTAGTGAAGGAAAAGATCATGATATACAAATTTTTTTCATTATCGAGTTACACTAAAATAAATTTATGATAAAATTACACTATGCACACACATAGTATAATCCTAGGTGTATTTTTAAAAATATACGCACATGTGCACACATATCAGCAATTGTACTCTTGGGCATTCATTCTAGGTAAGTGAAAACACGTTTGCACAAAAACTTGCACATGAATGTTCATAGCGGCTTTATCTGTAATAGGCAAAAGCTGAAAAAGCCAGTCCCAGAAGGTTGTATGCTGTAAGATTCCATTTATATAATGTTCTTGAAATGACCAATTATAGAGAATGGAAGACAGATTGGTGGCTGTCAGAGGCTGAGGAGTGGGGGCGGGAGGGCAATGGGTGTGGCTATGACGGGGCAACATGCAGGAGCTTGTGCTGATGGAAAGCTGCCGCATCTTGACTTCATCTGTGTCTATATCCTGGCTGTGACATCGTGCTCAAGTTTTTCGAGATATTATCATTAAGGGAAACTGGGTCAAGGGTACATAGGATCTTTCTGTATTATTGCTTACAAATGCATGTGAATCTATAATGATCTCAAAGCAAAAAAAGTTTGAAAATACAGGCAAAAAGACTGGAAGAAAATATATCAGAACTCCAGTAATGGGTTGCAAGTTTATAGCTGTTTTTAATTTCACTTTCTGTACTTTTCTATGACTCCTTCCCTGTTTTCTAAAATTTTTAAACATTTCTAGGCTTACAAAGAGAACTCAGTCCCATCAATATCACTGCCAATGAACACATCTGGGTAAGTACAACTGATTCAATTAATTTTTTAAAAAATGAGCATTGTAGAACTGCTTTCAAAAAATAACAAAAACAAAACAAAATGAAATAATAAACCTCTCCCAAGACACACCAGCTATTAGAAAGAGAAAGGGGTTCTCCTCCAATCCACTTGTTTTAAGCATAGTAAATTTCAGCCCAGAGAAACTCTACGACACAACAAGCAGGGGTGGGGCGCAAGTCCAGGAACCTCAATTCTTGGGCCCATACTCCTGAGACTACTGGTCAATGAGCTCTCATTTCTGAGAGTCCTTTACTCCTGTCCTAACGTCCTGGTCCTTGTTCTAAATTTAAGTGCCCCTTTCTGATCTCTCTCTTCGCAGTCACAAGCCCCAGACCCCTATAGTATGAACTTGAACTTGGTATAGAATCTCCATTCCTATAATTCCAAACCACCTTGATGTTTCAAAAGCATCTCAGAAAAAAACCCCAACACATGGAGAGGATGTGGAGAAAAGGGAACCCTCACGCACTGCTGGTAGGAATGCAAACTGGTGCAGCCACTACAGAAAACAGTATGGAGGTTTCTCAAAAAATTAAAAATAGAAATACCATATGACCCAGCTATCCCACTACCGGGTATTTATTCAAAGAACTTGAAATCAACAATTCAAAGAGACTTATGCATCCCTATGTTCATTGCAGCATTATTCACTATAGCCAAGAAGTGGAAGCAATCCAAGTGTCCATCCACTGATGATTGGATAAAGAAGATGTGGTATAGATATACAATGGACTACTACTCAGCCATAAAAAAGACAAAATCGTCCCATTCCCAATAACATGGATGGACCTTGAGGGTATGATGTTAAGCAAAATAAGCCAGACAGAGAAAGACAAACACCATATGATTTCACTCATATGTGGAAGATAAACTAACACACGGTCAAAGAGAACAGATTAGTGGTTACCAGAGGGGAAGGGGGTTGGGGGGGTGGGCACAAGGGGTGAAGGGGCACATTTGTACGGTGACTGACAAATAATAATGTACAACTGAAATTTCAAATGTTATAAACTATTATGACCTCAATAAAAAAAAATTAAAAACAAAAAAACCCAACACAACAAAAACAGACCTCCACATCTCCTCCTCACCCCGTGTCTACTTCCTTATCCCTTTCTTAGGAATGACACCTTCCTTACCAGCTCCCCAAGCTAGAAACTGGAGTCAACCTAAAATCCCTGCCCTTTGCTGGCCACCACGTCCACTCTCCAGGTCCTGGTGATTAGATGACCGACAAGGCCTAAAGTCCATCTTCTCTCCCCCTCCTCCTCCTGCTGTTGCTTGTTATGCACGGTTCTCATCAGGACTCCTACAACTGCTTCCTAATTAGTTTCTCTGCCTCAGTGTCCATGGCATGAATCCAATGGTTCTCAAATTGGAGTCCAAGAAGCATTTTTTAGTTTTAATTTTAATGATTTGAAAATTGGGGTGGGGTGGGGTGCACTGATCACTTAGAATGGAAAGAAAATTTCAGAGATAAAACTTTGGTTTCTTTGGCTGGTGTTTCCCAAACTGGGATTGACTAGGATCTTTAAGGGGACACTGCTCAAGTCTGAACAGCACAGACTCTGATGGATTTGAACCCTGCTATGCTTCCCACTGGCTGAGCCATCTTAACTGGCTCTAGTTGCTCTGCTCTTGAACCCTCAGTTTCATCATCTATAAAATAAGGATGATGACACCTACACCTCATAGAGTGCAGTGAGATCAGAGTAAGATAACACATGCAAAGCACCTCAAATATTTCCATTGTTAGTCCTGTTATCAGTGATGTAATGTGATCATGCCTAATTAAAATTCTCTCAGTTTGTTCCCAATCACTTCCAGGATAAAGAATCACCTCCTTCACGTAGTTTCTCTACAGTGCCTTTCCTGAGGGGTCCCTGTTGCTTCTCCCACCAAGCTGACTCCAGCCATATCAGACTGACAGAGTCTCTCGCCCTCTCTCCCATCCCACCCTGTGTTCCACACTGTGGTGAACTCTCCTGGGGTCTGTCCTTCATTCCTCCAGGTCACCCCTCTTCTAAGCCTCAGCCACCACGTGCAGCCCAAGCAGAGCACCCTTCTCTCTCACAGCACCCTGGATAGAATCTCTCCTGTCACTCACACTGTTGTAATCTTGTCTCTCTTATCTCTGCCTAGGAACCAGGGGGGCAAACTTTCAGCTCCTGTGTGGAAGTGGCTGATTTCCTGGGGCATTGTGATCATATCAGTGAGGATCTGGGGCTGTAGATGGGCTGGTGGGAAGGAGGGCCAGACGGAATTGTGATGTCTACAACAGTTGGGGTGTGCTGCCACCTGCGTACTGGACCAACTCGCGAGGACCTGGATCGTGTCTTGCGAAAACCTCTGGATCCTCATTGCCTGGTCGAATGTCTGGCACCAGTGGCTGCATACTCACTGTCTGCTGAAGGGATGAGCACCAGCTGTGCTTCCACGGTGCAGAGATCGTATAATGAGCACCTCGCCTTTGTCAACTAAAACCAAACTCCAAAGTTGCAAGGCTGAGTTGTAAATCAACCTTTTTCATTTACTGCCTGCCTTAAAACTGCCTGAAACTGAATAATGTGACAGTAATTCCATGGCTGCTCTTAAGTGAAATGAAAAAAGCATATCTGAGCCAAATATGCACACATCTTGGAGTCTTAAAACAGAGTCCAAATCAATTTTATGAATCCTGACTTTAAGCATTATGTTTTTTGCATGCCCCTCACTTCCAAGTGTCAAGTAAGAATTAAGAGGATACCACACAAGGCATTTTATTAATCTAGTGAACAAAAATAGAATCGGAATGACTCCAGATTCCAGATTGAATCCAAAAGTCATTTTTGGCTTTTAGTTTGGTAAAATATCTACAAAGAGGGCAAGAGGTCAGCTTGGCTCAAACTTCTGGTAAAAAAACGAGGAGATAACACACCACCCAGAAGATGACAGGAAAGGCTTAGAACATGAGGGTCATGACCTCCCACACTTTCCCTGTATGCCAATCCCACCCCCACTGCCAAAGAAATCCACAGAAATGTCAGGAAAATGCTGCTTGAATTACTGGAAGGATTAGGAAGAGGCAGAAGGCTGGAAAGAGAAAAGGCTGAAAAAAATATAGGTCACTAAGCAAAGACAGCAAAGATCTCTTGAAAAAAGTATATTTAGGGCTGGCCTCATGGCATAGTGGTTGAGTTCATTGCATTCTGCTTCAGTGGCCTGGGTCCGCGGGTTCGGATCCCAGGCGTGGACATTTACCACTTGTCAGCCACGCCGTGGCAGCAACCCACATACAAAATGGAGGAAGATTGACACAGATGTTAGCTCAGGTCTAACCTTCCTCAAGCAAAAAGAGAGGAAGATTGGCAACAGATGTTAGCTCAGGGAGAATATTCCTCAGCAAAAAAAAAAAGTATATTTAATAAGTAAGAATAATTAATACTATGCGCTGAGATATTTTCCCTAGTATATGGACCATGAGAAAATAAGGAGGCTAAAAAGAAGAGTGCTTGTTTGTTTTCCCCCCAAAGGTGTCAACAAGGAATTGTTGTTTCTCTGTAAATGTCTATGAATGCAAAGGATATAAAAAGCCCTGCACAGCTTCTGCCGGAAATCTGGTCCGAATGTCTAAAAGCCAGAGTGCCTGAGGGTTAGAGAACTGGATGGGAATCCGGTTGAGGACTTCTTAAGAGCAAAGGTTATGTGGGATAAACACGGCCATGCTTTTTGTCAATATTGTAATTCTTTGCATAGTTTCCCATCCCCCACTGAGCTTTCCCAGAAAGGGAGTTTGGGAACTTCCTTTCTAGCGATAGCCTTATAAGCTTGCGTCTCTTCAAATTCCCATTTTAGAAGGATAAAGAGTCAAAACACAGTATAAAGACAAAGGGGCCCCTGCACTCTCTCACTCACTACCAACTGGTCAATAGTCCCATCAGACGGCAGCTCCTCCTCCATGGATGCAGACGCCCAACGCTGTAAGCTCAACTCCTCACAACGACTTGCATTATAACACTTGTGCCTACAATGCTTTCAATCTCCATCCATCAATGCCGCTTCACTTTCATCTACTTTCCGGGGGCAAAGATAATGGAGAAGGCCAAAACCAGAAACTCAATGACTCTCACACACACGAGATGGGCAGAGGGAAACAGATCAAGAACATGATGATGAAAATGCACCAAGTGACAGCCTCCCACCTCATGGACATGTGAAAACTGGGAAAAGAAGCATCAAACCCAGAGCAGTCAATTTCCTCAGAGATCTTAGGATTTGCATTAGAAATGAACAAATAAATCCACATTATTTTATCACTACTTATATATAGCTTTAAAAAATTTTTAAATTCTCTGCTCTCTTAATCTCTTTTTTTTTTTTTTGAGGAAGATTGGCCCTGAGCTAACATCTATTACCACTTTCTCCTTTTTTCCTTTTTTTCTCCCCAAAGCACCAGTAGATAGTTGTATGTTATAGTTGTACATCCTTTCAGTTGCTCTATGTGGGACACTGCCTCAGCATGGCTTGATGAGTGGTGCCTAGGTCCGTGCCCAGGATCCAAACCGGCGAACCCCTGGCCTGCCAAAGCAGAGTGTGTGAACTTAACCACTAGGCCACCGGGCTGGCCCCTCTTAATCTCTTGATAGCTATATATGCTCCTGTTAAGTGTATGCGAGTTCATACACTGCTGGAGGGACTGTAAAGTGGTGCTGCTGTCCTGGAAAACAGTCTGGCAGTTCCTCAAAAGGGTAAACGTAGAGTTACCATATGACCCGGCAATTCCACGCCTAGGTGTATACCCAAGGGAAATGAACACACGTGTGCACACAAAAAGCTGTACAGCAATGTTCACAGCAGCATTATTCCTATCAGCCAAAAAGTGGAAAAAATCCAGATGTTCATCAATAGATGAATGGATAAACATCAAATGGTGTACCTATGCAATGGACTATTATTCAGCAATAAAAAGGAATGAAGTACTGAGACATGCTACCACATGGACGAACTGTGAAAGCATTATGCCAAGTGAAAGAGGTCAGACATAAAAAGCCACATATTATACAATTCCAGTTACAGGAAATGTTCAGAATAAGCACATCTAGAGACAGAATGTAGATTAGTGGTTGCCAGGGGCTAGAGGGGATGGGAGGGGGAAACGGAGTGATTGCTAATGGGTCTGAGGTTTCCTTTTGGAGTGATGAAAATGTTCTAAAATTGACTGTGGTGATGATTGCACAACTCTGTGAATGTACTACAAAACAACTGAACTCGACACTCTAAATGGGTGAATTCTATGCGGTGTGAATTATATCTCAATAAAGCTGTTGTTTTTTAAAAAATACATGAGTTAGGCACTTGTCCCAGAAGGTGACACATGCAGACACTCCATATACACTGTGCCTTTCCCTTGCTAGTATGCCAAGCCCACCTCAAATACTGAAACTCACCACTTGGAGTTTCCCTCACAGACGTCAGGCTGACCACTGTGCCAATGATTAAAAGGCAGACGCCGAAGGGGCATGAGGGAACCAAGAGCAGAAATCAGGTAAAACCCACACTCCCAGAACAAGGAGGGTCAGCCTGAGCACAACAAGTGGACCATCTGTAAAGATCAGAAGCCCAGGGCTGAGCATAGAGAAGCAAAGCTGAGCCCAAGGCAGTCTGGAGAGGACAAGTCTCGGGAGAGGCTGGAAAAGATGGAGTGGAGAAGAAACAGGCTGAAGACGCCCAAGTGCCCCTCATATCTGACCAGCCTGGTCACTGCCCCTGTGTCCCCTTTACTCTGAGTGTACCCTGCCCCTCCCCCTAGATCCCCACTGCTCTCCTCCATGGATGTCTCCACCATCTTGCCCCCAAACCCAGCCCTTTCTGGCTTTACTCCTACTTATATGCGTAAAGAAATGCAACACTAACAAGGGGCCTCAGCATGAGTGCCTGGTCCAAGGCACAGCGCTCTTCCTGCATTCGGACAGGAGAATTCTTCACTGTTCACAAGCAGGTGTTTAGTGCCCAGACCCCAGACCCTAAATGCCTCAGGCCTCAGTTTTAGTGGCAACAGGACAGAACCATTTCCAAATGGCATAAAAGCCCTGGCAGGGAAGCACTGAGCTGCATAAAGCACAGGTGTCTTCAGTGAGGCGGAATTGGGGGGATACAGGTACACCAAGCTACACTTGGAGTTTGAGTAGGAAACTTAGGTCTTGAGAAGTCACTAGCAATCAGTTGCCTAATCTGCAGTATATGCAGTAATTGTGAGGCGCCACAAGGCTAGGATCACGGTCTCTGGCATCCCACCAACCCCAGTTCAAACCCCAGCTCACATCCTTGCCACCTCTGATCAAGGCTGCGCGGCCTTAGAATTGACGCCTCCCCACTTTGTGTCTCAGTTTCCGCAACCAGAAACTGGAAAATGAGAGGCCTGCCTCCCGTGGTTGCTGCCATGTAAGGTACTCAGCACCTGCATCAGAGTAAAAACACTTGCTATTCTTGACATCAAGGTCATTCGGCTCACGCAAAAGCAGTCTGCAGGAGCTCCTTCCACTGAAAGTGCATGTTAGACATTAAAAAGCTGACACAGGCGGCCTCTGCTTGAAATCACTTCATTAACCATTACTTCAGGTGATTAGAATATCTCAAAACACATTCTATTTCATTAACAAGAACCAAATAATATAATAATCGTCATAGTAGGGCAAAATTGTTAGGAACCTCGGGTTTCATAATAATTCAGGCCGGCACTTCACACAAGGGCGAATGAGCGCAGGTTACTGCTGCCCTGATGCTGCCCGGGCACGAAGCCACGGCGATCACCTACCACTTTCTGTTCTAAATGCAAGGTCCTCTGACACCAAGTGACAGGCGGCAGAGAACGGTGGGTATTCATAATGAAAGGTGAATGCCCACTGCTATGGGCCTCCTTTCAAATCTCCCCAACAGTCTGGGTAATTTCCAGACTGGACCACTGGTACCACTACTTTCCACAATGGTATCACGTGAAGATGGGCAAAAAGGTCCATGCAAAGAAATCCAACTTCTTTGCTTGCAAGGTATCTGAGAATAGGATCAACATCTCATTTAATCTATGGTAAATATTTTCTTTAATATGGAAAAAGATCTTTCTTTACTCTGTTAGTAGAGACACTACTAATAAATATTTGATAAGCCTTCAAAAATCGTTAAGGGAGTTAACTGAGAATTTTATTTCAGAAATATGTGCCAACAAGTCTTTCTACATGACTTTCTACTGCAAGATACTTTCTATGATGGTTGTGAATGTTACATGAATCGAACAGTGTAGTGCTTTGTTCCACTTACTAATCTCTCAAGTGTAGTATTTATTCTTGCAGAAATGAGGTAAAACCAAAACTTCCAGAAACTTTTATACTGTTTTTGCTAACTCTGCAACGGACTATAGAATCCTGAATTAAATCCCAGGCTAAGAATCCTATTTGAGACTCACACCTCTTTAAGAAGAAATGCTATTGCAAAACGAATAATTGTGAGAGCATCAAACAGCTTCAACAATGTGTTGAGTAGGTTTATAAAAAATATTCTCTGGCTATAATCACCAAGACAAAAAACAACAAGTGTTGGAGAGGATGTGGAGAAACAGGAACCCTCATACACAGCTGGTGGGAATGCAAACTGGTGCAGCCTCTATGGAAAACGGTATGGAGATTCCTCAAAGAATTAAAAATAGAGATGCCCTACAACCCAGCCATCCCACTACTGGGAATCTATCCAACGAACCTGAAATAACAATCCAAAGAGGCTTATGCACCCCTATGTTCATTGCAGCATTATTCACCATAGCCAAGAAGTGGAAGCAACCTAAGTGTCCCTCGACTGACGATTGGATTAAGAAAATGTGGTATATATATACAATGGAATACTACTCAGTAATAAAAAAAGACAAAATCGTCCCATTTGCAACAACATGGATGGGCCTGGAGGGTATTATGTTAAGTGAAGTAAGCCAGAAGGAGAAAGACAAACACTGTATGATCTCACTCATATGTGGAATATAAACCAACACATGGACAGAGAAAATTGTATTGTGGTTACTAGGGGCAATGGGGGTGGGCACAAGGGGTGAAGGGAGACATATATATGGTGATGGACAAACAAAAATGTACAACCCAAAATTTCACAATGTTAAAAACTATTAAAACATCAATTATAAAAAAAAAGAAAGAAATGTAATCTAGCAATGAAAAAAAAAATAAGACTATTACAAGCATGATAGTGTAATAATAAAAGGTTTTATGTCAAAAAAAAAAAAAAAAATTCTCCCCCAAAACATGACACACTGGTAAGCACACTCGACTGAGAGTCACATAGTCACTTTCCTACAGGCACACTGTGACTACCTGGGTGGGTGGGAGGCAGTGTATCCCAGGAAAGCTCAGAGAAGTGGCATCTGTTTAATTCTCACACCGTGTCTGAGCATGAGACACCCCATAACGCGCTTTAGCATGATGCTAATTATGACTTATAAACAAAATCAGCATTGTTACTTTGCTTTTTGAATTGATTTCTGTAATTTCAATGAACACCTGGTTAAATCGGGGAGGAGTGTGCAGTACCAGACAAAGAGTCCTGGGGTCCGAGTGTAAGACTCAGAAGGGAGGACAGGCTGAGGCTAGACGTGGTGGGGGTCATCCTCCAGCTTCAGTGTGCCCAAGAATGATGAGCAGAATTGGTGGACAATGCGGCCACCTGGGCCCCTCCCCCAGAGGTTGTG
This sequence comes from Diceros bicornis minor, assembly GCF_020826845.1. Classification (NCBI taxonomy): domain Eukaryota; kingdom Metazoa; phylum Chordata; class Mammalia; order Perissodactyla; family Rhinocerotidae; genus Diceros; species Diceros bicornis. The sequence goes on along the minus strand of NC_080759.1, from coordinate 48,120,337 downwards.
ACCAGGTAGAGGTTTGGAGTGGAGCCAAAAAACTCAGTTTTTGCAGTCAACTGGGAAGACAGCGAAGCAGGTGGCAACTGCAAACCAGTGAACAGCATCCAAGACCACGGTCTCCCCTTGACCCTGGAGCACAATTTGAAAGCCCCTGCTACGTGCCTGAGATGACAGTAGACAGAATTTGAGCAGAGGGCTCACGGGACAATGAAACAGTTATAAAGAGCTTGGCGCTGTACCCAGCCATGTTCAACAAATGCTAACTATCAGTATTATTACTAACGCGATACTTATGTAGCCTGGCGTGACTCGATGGGGAAAGAGAATCCAGGAGACAGGTCTGTAAAACAGTCAGCATGAACAGATGTGCCTCTGAATGCAAGGTGCTGTCAGCACACAAGGACAGAATCTACAGGAGGTTAACCAACTGAATATCAGAGAAGAAGAAGGCTTTGAAGATTTATATGCTTGGGTGACTTAACGATACATTCCAAGGAAATAAAAAAGCTAGGAGGAGGAAGATTTCAGAGATTTTAATAGCAATTCAGTGCCTAAGTAGTAAAAATATAAACAACAACAAAACCCTCACATTCAACATTACCTATAAGAACAGGGTTCAAGTCCCAGTTTTCCTATGACCTATACTTTGGCAAATCACTTTGTTACAGTTGTAAGAGGCTATCAGTGTGCTTTAATTCTAAGTTTAGTGGAAAAGGAAGGAAGAAAGCAAGTAGGAATCTGGGCGGCCAGGTAAACGATGGGCAGACCTGTGGATGCAAGGAGATGAGAAGGAACTGGGTGGACACAATCTAGCAAGTTCTGATAATCTTTGGCCAAGTTTCTGCCTGTAAAACAGTAACTAAGAAGAAAAAATAAAACAGAAAAGCTTAAGCCTACCTGCCCCAAGATACCGTTTCACATTTCACTAGCAACATTTGATCCTTCTGTTCTTGGAAGCCCTTGTGGAAAAGACTATGGTCTACTTACTACTCCGGGAACAGAGCGGGTACACTCACACTGTAAACTAAATCAAATATACAAAATGTTCACAGGTCCTCAGAGGAGATGTTTTACTTGCCAATATGGTACAACAAAAAATAAACTGTAAGCTTTTATTTAAAATTTCTGGTTGCTATAAATAAAGTTAAAACCAATGTATGGGGAAAAAAGATTCAACATAGGGAGAGCTATCTTTGTTTAAAAAATAAAAAAGAAGTGATTTAAAATGTTTAGAAGCTGCTTACATAAGCCTGAAGACAGATTCAGTAAAAAACATTCAGAAACAATGCACATTTTCAAAGGAATTCTGTTTCGAAGTTGTTAAGGTCTATTCACTGTGTATTTGAAGAACTAGGATATTATGGGTAATTATTTTGTGGGTTGAGCTAAGCCTATTAAAATGAAGGCAATATTTCTGTACAAAAGGTCAGAACAAATTATTAACAACCCGAACAATTCTGTTAAGCAGGCTAAAACTCAACAGTCAGAAGGATTTTCCGGCTTTTAGAAAAAAGGCTTAAAATGTGTTTACTTCGTACTGACACCAAAAATTGCCTCTGCGAATTTAATACCCTTTAAATTATGCACGAGCAAGCATGAAACAGCAGAATAGAGGTTAATTTTCATGTGAAAATTTTTAATTTTTCCAATTTCTGAGATAGATAGGACAGGTATGTTTCATGAGCTCCGTAGACCATCAAAACGCAGTAGCCTTTGTGGGTCCTAGACACTAATAACTAATTCAGGCTCTCCTTCCACAAAGCCAAGTTCTATTTGAACTTTTAACAATGGAAGCTGACTTCTATGCCAACTCTCCTCGCAAACTCTTTTTCATTAATAAGCTTTTTTTGTGAGAGTGTCTAATAATAAAGCCCACGATCTCTTTGTCCTGGCTTTGTTATTCAGACTCTGGTGGGCTCTGGGGCTTGGAGTCTTTTTTAACTGGTCCAGTACATATTAGCCCACACCGGGCACAGCCATAACATTTCCCGCTGAGATGAGCACAGTATCAGATAACTACACAAAGAGGGCTCAATCATAGACGCCATGAGACCAATCTTTTGGGAGGATTGTTAGGAGGAGGAATATTACATAACAAACAAAATCAGGTGGCAAGTATTTGGTTCACAGTATAAAGTAGAAAACAGCATCTCATACGGGCCAGCCCCAGTGGCCTAGTGGCTAAGTTTCGCGTGCTCTGCTTCAGCTGCCCAGGTTTGGTTCCTGGGCTGAGACCTACACCACTCATCTATCAGTGTCATGCTGCGGCGGCAGCTCACAGACAAAAAGAGGAAGATTGGCAACGGATGTTAGCTCAGGGCGAATCTTCCTCAGCAAAAGAAAAAAGAAAACAGCATCTTATAGAAAATCCTTTACATGTATGTATATGCACACTTTAGAAAATGTGTCCCCACACATGTCCAAGTTTAAGTAAGTGTAATTTCTGATGGGGTATTGACTGAGATGGGGGTTTAAGTCTGCTCACCTGTCTTTTGCCAAAAGCTCTTTTGTTCAAAATGTATTGATTCCATGCCCGCCACTGTGCAAGATGCTGAGGAAATAAAGATGGATGAGAACGGGTGCTGGGAGCCAGGCAAGGGAAGGGGCTGATGGGGAAACTGATCTTGAAAGTGCCTTGAAAAGGTGCTGCAATAAAGGTGCAGGGGCTCCACGCAGAGGGAGACCAACTCTGCCAGGGAAATCACCTCCTCACACAGTCCCGTCCCTCTGGTGATGTGACCTGACATGAGTCAGTCCACTACTCGGAAACTTCCTACTCTGTCCAAAGGAGGTTTAAAAAAAAAAATACCTCCCTCCCCAGCTACAAGGCTGCTGTGAGCGTCATACAGGTGGTTCCAATGCACAGGTTTAAGGGACCTGGAAGTGCAGGCATTGCTGCTGCCAAGGTAAGATGCCCGCCCGCTCCGATTTGGCAGCTGGCCCATTGGCTCAATTGTGAAACTGTCAAAGGCTTGTTTCCTTGGAAATCCTGCTATGGATTCTCGTTCTACTTGCTCTGCTTCATCCTGTTTCCCTTGTACTCTGACCCCATGGCCACCCATTCACGAAGCCATTCCTGCCCGTCCTAGCAGCCAGCAGAAACCACACCCAGCAGAAACCACACCCAGCCAGCCCAGTTCAGCACTGACCTCCACACGTCATAAAACCTCCCACATGCTCCAGCTTAAAGCATGCTCCCTACCCCACTCTCACCTTTTCCATTTCTATGGCAATGACCTATTCCCAATATTTCTAACTTTTGTGTGCATGCATGTCTATATACACATGTATGCGTAAATATACATATACACACATACACATATAATTACGGCAATTCTTATCTGTATAACCCGGCAAATGTCTACGTTCTATCTGGCAATCAGCCCTCTGGGAAGGTGCTGATCTAATCCTAATTTTATAAATGAGAAAACTAAGGCCCAGAGAACTTGAATAACTTGCCCAAGGTCACACAGTTAGAATGTGGCAGGTAAAGCTGAGAGCCAAAAGGCCACCCATCAGAGCACGCCAGGCTATTGTAGTAAGTGCCGGCTGTATACCATCAGTGTATGCGGTATTTTCAAAATACATTGTTTCATTTGTTTGTTTCCATAACTCCCTTATCTAACCTTCTAAATAACATTAAAAAAGTCACTCTCATCTACCCATTGCTAAAAATCAAGTTAAAATGAAACAGTATTTTAAACCTCATCTATGCTAAGTGCTTCGATGCTAGTGAAGCAAAAACATGAAATACAGAGTGATGGGTAAAATTACAGACAGATTTTCTTTTTTTAAAGGAGTGAAACAGTCATGGGAAACGGAAAGTTAGCACTTAACCAAAAAGCTTCTAAGTCTTCAGAAGTTCATTAATAGCACCAAAACTAGTTTGCACAAGTTAAGCCACGAAGGTTAAGTGAGGGCACCAATAAATAATAATTACGTGGTTACGTAAGAACTTTAAATACTTAGTCAGTATGACTTCACTATAATTTACCCCAACAAACAAAAAGACTGATACCCAAGTGAGAAAAAGCGGGCCCAGCAAGAAAAGTGGGTTGTCCTAAGTCACTCTGTGAATCAGCTGCTGAGTGAGTCACAAACCACAGTCAACTCACGTCTTCTCCCAGTTCCCTCCTCCCCTCAGTAAACCTGGAGAGCTCTGGTCCATTTTTCTATCTAGTTCTCCCCGTGTACCCTTAAAATGATTCTGAAAAAATCATATTACTAGAAAATAATTTTCTTCCAAACAACTGTCATCCACTTTTTCTTTTCCTTTGAATAATTCCTTATGCAACTCAGGGTTGATCAATTGGGCTCTGAGTATTTTACATAAATCACAGACGAAAAATAAGTCTTCCTACTATAGGTCCACATCAGACCCTTCAGTTTGACAGCGTTCCTTCTCAGAGCACCTCAGTGCGATAAGTGGAACAGAGAACAATGATTCCTGAAAATAAAGACTATATCCAACGACTCCAAGATTTATCCACTACACTTTCTCCAACAATTTGTCTAATTAGCTCTTTTTTTAATTATTATTTTTTTGAGGTCATAATAGTTTATAACATTGTGAAATTTCAGCTGTACATTATTATTTGTCAGTCACCATATATATGTGCCCCTTTACCCCTTATGCTCATCCCCCAACCCCCTTCCCCTCTGGTAACCACTAATCTGTTCTCTTCGTCCATGTGTTAGTTTATCTTCCACATATGAGTGACATCACGTGTTGTTTTTCTCTGTTTGGCTTATTTTGCTTAACATCATACCCTCAAGGTCCACCCATGTTGTCGCAAATGGGACAATTTTGTCTTCTTTATGGCTGAGTAGTATTCCATTGTGTGTGTATGTGTGTATATATATATACACACATACACACACCACATTTTCTTTATCCAATCATCAGTCAATGGGCACTTGGGTTGCTTCCACATCTTGGCTACCATGAATAATACTGCAATGAACATAGGGGTACATAAGTCTCTTTGAATTGTTGATTTCAAGTTTGTTGGATAAATACCCAGTAGTGGAATAGCTGGGTCATATGTATTTCTATTTTTAATTTTTTGAGAAATCTCCATATGGTTTTACATAGTGGCTGCACCAGTTTGCATTCCCACCAGCAGTGTATGAGGGTTCCCTTTTCTCCACATCCTCTCCAACATTTGTTATTGTTTGTCTTCGTGATTATAGCCATTCTCCTGGGTGTAAGGAGATAATCTCATTGTAGTTTTGATTTGCATTTCCCTGATGACTAGTGATGTTGAACATCTTTTCACAGTCCTGTTGGCCATCAGTATATCTTCTTTGGAAAAATGTCTGTTCATATCCTCTGCCCATTCTTTGATTGGGTTATTTGCTTTTTTGTTGTGGAGCTGTGTGAGTTCTTTATATATTCTGGAGATTAACTCCTTGTCGGATACATGATTTGCAAATATTTTCTCCCAGTTGGTGGGTTGTCTTTTCATTTTGTTCCTGGTTTCCTTTGCCTTGCAGAAGCTCTTTAGTTTGATGAAGTCCTCTTTGTTTATTTTTTTCCTTTCTTTCCCTTGTAATTGGCTCTTCTTTTAATAGTCACAATCAAAAAGGGCAAATATGTTGTTATGAAAGTAATTATGGTAAGAAAAGAGGAATATTAAAAAATGAAGCAAGAAAACATACTTAGTTTATCTTTTTTCTGGTTAAATTAATCAACCAGAACTGAATGTCTGGTTGTTTTTTGTAAAAGCAAAGGATGAGTGGTGTTACAGGGTATTAGAAGACAAAACTGGCATAAACAGGATTCTAGAACCTAATCTACACTCAACCATTAATTCCAAATTCCACATTGTGTACTAATTTTTGTCCTTCAAACTATGTCAACCCAACTGTGAATTAGGTGAAAGTTACAGCAACATTAAGAACACGTGCTACACTGACTAGATTATTCTCAATCAATGGTTCTTTTTTTGTGTGGGTGTGAGATCAGCCCTGTGCTAACATCTGCCAATCCTCCTCTTTTTGCTGAGGAAGACTGGCACTGGGCTAACATCTGTGCCCATCTTCCTCCACTTTATATGGGACGCCGCCACAGCATGGCTTGCCAAGCAGTGCGTTGGTGCGTGCCCAGGATCTGAACCGGCAAAGCCCGGGCCTCCACAGCGGAGCGCGCGCACTTAACCACTTGCGCCACCCGGCTGGCCCCTCAATCAATGGTTCTTAAATCAAGGTCTGCAAACTCCGAAAGATTCACAGGAACCACAATTAACATCCCTCCTTACATAGTCCGTAAAGTGTGTAAACTCTTCCATAAGATTTTGTCCGAAACAGAGGAATTCCAGATATGTTCTTTTTTGAATATGACTATCTTAATTTTCCTACCAAAACCTGTAACTGAAGACTTAACTAGATATATTAGAATGATCCAAACCTTATCTTCAAGCACAAGAAACGAGAGTAATTTCAAGTGCCCGTTACAGATCTAAACCTCTGGCTGACACAGAATCCAGGAATTATAAGCCTGGAGCTGGGAGCACACTTTCTCCCATTAGGTAAAAGATCCCTATTGTTGAATTAACTGTAGCAGGGACTTGCAAACGCTTAATGGGGGCTGCTAATTTTCAGTAGCCAAATGAGAAATATAAGACAACGGAATGAGTTTTTCATAAAGCTTAATTTCTTCAGTTTAAAAGGTTGTCCTTTTTTCTGAGATTACGTCCTTCTCGCTTTCGGTGTGTTAAAATTGTCTTTTAAAATTAACATGATGGCAAGAGTTATCAAACGCCTTTACCTGACAAAATAAAAGATGGAATAACTCGATGTTGGTCTCCTACAATTTCTGGATGCAGGAATCCAAAGGCCTGGGAACCAATGATCTACATCCAGGCATTTTGGAACAAAGTGCAGATTGATTCTGGCAAACTGCTTTCACGGGGTTATATTATTGATTTTGTTTTCAAAGTAAAATGAGGACAAACAGAAAAACAAGTAATCGGAGGGCTAGTTACAACATTACTGTCTTTAAGAGTCATAAGACGAAACAGGATTTGGATGAAGTTTCCTTCACACCAAGCTTTTTGCAACACTGAAAACCACCTTGAAGTCATTGAAGGGTGACAGTGATTGGGTGTGAGACAAAGTGTTCTAGAATGGACCTGCCAAGTCCCTTTTCTTCCTTCCCTCCCACACCCAATCATAAAGGATGACACCTGGCTCCAAAGAGTCATCATCATAAAAAGAAAGTCTCCTGGATTTTGGTCATCATGAAAGAGCACAGGTTTCACTGATCATCTTCCAACATCTATATTATCTTGGTTCTTTGTTGTCAAAAGTTCCTAAAACAGGATGAAGAGAGGCTGGTGGCCACAGACTGGCTCATAATTAGCCAGTTGGTATTAAAAGGTGCGGAAGACCATCTTCATTGTGTAGGGCCTGCCTCTGGAATGTATGCATTAATACATGACAGGTGCTAAGTATATATGACATCATGCACTCCCTCCTCACTCCTGAAACCAACCCTGAAAAGCAAGTACTACCACAACCATTTCACGGATTAGAAAACAGATGATTAACGTTACGTAATTGTCCAGTCATTCAGTCGGTAGCAGAGTCATAGCTGAAACCCTGCTCTGTCACCAAAGTCATATTTAATCTCTAAGAGACACCCCTCCAGACCATTTAAAATAAAATCATTTCCCCGTGCCCTCGACACAGATGTAACTAAATCCATTTTAGTATGATATCATTTGAAGTGTATATAGTCCAGAACACAAAATTCATCTTCATTCCTTCATCCTTCAATATTTACTGAACACCTATTATGTGGCAATATTTTGGGAGGCACTGGGGTGATGCAGAGGAACAGAACAAACACGGTGCGCACCTCCAAGGAGCTCAGAGTCCAGGAAGGGAGACACAGAATAATCAAATGCACTTTTTAAATTTATTTAAAAATAGTAAAACATCCGATCAGTGCTGCTAATCCAACTCATCACTGTTGGTTTTAGCTGATTAACATTGATAATAAGAACCCAAGTGAAAACAGCAACCACAAAAAAGAAAGAATCATCTGGCTCAGCATTTCCCAAAGTGAATGTGTGTTAATGGGCATTTTTTTTTTTTTTGAGGAAAATTGGCCCTGTGATAACATCTGGTGCCAATTTTCTGCTTTTTTCTTTTGTCTCCCCAAAGCCCCAGCACATAGTTGTGTATCATAATTGTGGAGTTGTAGTTCTTCTATATAGGACGCCGCCTCAGCATGGCTTGATGAGAGGTGAGTAGGTCCTCGCCCAGGATCCGAACCAGGGAACCCCTGGCCGCTGAACTGGAACGCGTGAACTTAACCACTAGGCAACCAGGCCGGCCCCCTAATGGGCACTAATTTTATGAACAGCTTCTCTTGCTGCCTGGGAAGCATTATTAAGCAAAGAATGAAACACATTTCTTTACTGCACAAATTAGGATTAAATGTGTTGCTCTTAATTTCTGCAAAATAATGTAGCCCATCCCCTGCCTGCTTCTCCCAACATCATTTAGGACTGGTGCTCCCTAGTTAAGTCTTTCGGAAACACTAGTAGCTATATTGTCATTAGTGAATCATCTGGAGTTGATACCTACCAGCTGTGTACAGAAGGACCAGTCTCTCTACCAGACAACTCAAGGGGCTGGTGTCTGTGTAACATCACCACATTACTGGTCTCACTTACCATAGTTGGTTATGCTGCTTACGTACAAACCCTAGACGGTAGATTGTGGCTCTTCTTCAGTTGTGTCTAGGGCATCAGCATACTTTGCACGCATATGAATTTTTTCAACTACATTTGGAAATATGAATATTCAGGAAGATTAAAATAATCAACTAGAACGGCCGCCTTTATTATCTGAATTATTTGTAAAGCGTTTTTCTCTTTCCATTTTGATAACTGAAAAATAGCTTCAGTCATAATCTGCACATTACATGCATTTACTGATTGCTACAACCTGATCTGCTGCTGGACAACAATGGAGATTTAATCCCCTGCCCCATCTATTTTTTAAACATAATGGCTTTTTCCACAGGTAACTAAAAATAAATTCCACAGACAGTTTCTAGGCATAATCTTAAGAGAACAGATTCACTTAAAAGTCAGTTATGACTAAATCTGTATTAATGATACAGTCTATCTATGCTACCAGAATAAAGTACACACCTATAAAAGCACAAGTTAGCAAAGAAAAAAGGTAAAGCCGGATTAGGAGGGTACATTTAGAGATTGTTGTAGAGTGTGTGGTTGGGAGGGGAACCATCATCCCACAATACATCAATCCAATACCGAAATATTTCAGGATCTGACATTCTTTTCTTGTATATACTGAAACCAAATCATAGTTGCACGAGTCAGACATAAGTTGAACATCTGGCCAAAAAAACAGATTAACAGCAAATTTAAAGAAACATCCACATGGTGTTAAATAAATGTACTTATTTCAGAGGACGCTTGTTCACAAAATATTTGAACTAGTAAATTTAATCGTGAAAAAAACCAATTTATTTTTTTCTTCCTCAGCTTGGTTTGAAACCTTTCCGACATTTCAAAGCAGCTAAAATATACCAACCCATACAAAAGAAATTAAGATGGCAGGCTGGGTGCTTCTGCCTTACCCTAAAAACAAAAGCCATTTTGCTCTGTCTTTAAAACCAGCATAATAAAAACAGAAAAGGCGCAGATGGCTTAGACTTTCTTTACACAAAGTAACTGAGAAGACTGACATCTAAACTATTTATTCAGCAAGTCTGATCCTAATGGCAATTTTAGACCCGGAATTTCTATGAGACAAAGAGGAATGCTTTTAGGCGAGTAAAAAATTAATTGGTCTACAATGATATCCTTAGCGTATTAGTCCATTCTGCCTGGCCCAGCAATTGTAGGAAAGATGTTTTCATCAAAAAGCACCATCCATTCATTCAGCTATTTCTTATTTATACTGGCTTGACACATTACATCCGACAATCCAACCTCCACCTGCTTACACATTTTTTAAAAAAGACTTTTAGAAAGCAAAATGAAATAAATTCTCAGTTAAAGAGCCTAAGAATGGGAATGGACATTGGCAGGGAGAACGAGATGAGGGAAAGGCCATATGTAGGTAAGCTCGACCTAATGGCAATTCTGACACCTTAAAGTGAGCGCTCAAAAATGTTGGCGGGAGATGGGGTGCAGGGGAGGATAAATGGTTCACCCTGGGTTTTTCCTGCCATGTAAAATGGCTTTTAATTAAAACCGTAGACAACATAATAACTTTATTTCTACCCTGGGGTCAATTTTACATTTCTGAACCTGAAGTCTTTTGGGGAGAGAATGAAAAAGTTGCCATTATGTTGTGGTGTTTTGGGTTTTTTTCCCCAAAGAGGTGGCCTCAGCAATCTCACCTCTAGCTACCTAGTTTTGTTTTATACTAGGACGTCAGGTCCCAAGTACTGACAGACCCCGCAATTGCTTCTGTCTGTGCAACAGAGAAGAAGTGGTAATAAACAGATCTTTATAAATGACATTTTAAAAATCAGCAATTTGGGTCACATGGTTGTTATAAGGATCAAAATGAGATCAAATGAAAATACCTTACCAACTGTAGAGAATTATATAAATGTCAGGCTTATGCACACTTCCATACATATTGTCTCATTTTAGTGCTCACAGGAATAACGTTAGGTAGCGACCTTTGAGACTGTTTAGATTTGCAAAATCGTGACCATGATTTCTCCTATATTTGCTGAATTGGGTCCTCAGGGAAGATCAAACTAAATAATGTAAACTTAGAAAAAAACAGAAGTATCAATTAATATACAAACATATGATATTACCGGTTAATTTAGTTGAGGAAATCAGGAAAGATATGCTAATCATTGGTTAGGAAGTATAAGAGATACAGAGGGATAGACAGACAGAGACATAGATATAGATGCAATCAACAAGCCTTATAAAAAAAAAGTGTGCATATAACTTTAGGCACATTGAAAGGGCAATACAGTTGAGGGTACTGTTAAAAAAGAAAAGTCACAAAAAGTAGACATTCTAGGTCACACAGGATGTTTATTGAACGACACCCATGAATGATTCTGTACACTGGCTTCACCGTGGATGTATAGAAACAGCCCTCCTCTCATGCATATGTAAATTAACTCATTTATTAGTCAGCATCTTATTTTCAGTTTTATCCTAAATGCATTCATTCACAAGGGTTTACCAAGCAGCAGGTACCAAAAAATTAACTCCCTTCTTTGCCTCTGGCTTTCAGACATTAATCAAATTTCCTAACCCGTTTGTGAATTTCCGTGGTGACTCCCTCACCAGCTGGCGGTTAGCAACCCATCTCTCGGGTCCCAGGCAGGGCCTTGCTGGCCCTCACTACCCTCAAGCAGGAGATGACCTACAGAGCCAAATGAGGCCTGATCCACAAATGAGAAGCCCTCTTTCTCCCAAGTCTTCTATTTTCTCTCTCAGATGACCTTGATAAAAGCACTCCTGGCCAAGTCTGCTCACACATAAAAATGACACGGCAAAATGAGATGAACCTCCAGATTCTGAGTTTAGCAAATATCCAACAAATACTTGAACTAAAATGACCTGTGTAAACCTCCTGGGAATTTCTTCCAGGAATTCCTCAAAAGACTTTGCCAGGCAGCCATAGAGTTGATAGGGAATAACAGCAGTAAACTGTAGCCATGGGGACCAGAGAGGCGAGAATTAGAAATGAAATGGGGATGATTCGAGACATCACATAAAGAAAATCTTAAAATTTTATTATTAAAAAAAAAATTCATTATCATAGGTCATCTCTCCTCTTAAAGTTACAACTTCTCTCTTTAAAAACTGCTACACTTCTACAGCGTTGTCAAATAAATGTCGAGGCAACCTGCAGTGAATATTGTTTATCCCCTTGAGGTCAGGGTGATAACACACAGCCTCACCTGTACAAGAAAATATTCATGATGATCTCTCACATGTTTGGATAGAAGAGGCAGGAGGAAAATGATCCTGGCAAGCCTCAGGGCTAAGATCTATGGCATGACTATTTTCCCAGACAGACGAGAGGCTGATTATTTATTCTCAAAGGCTAACTAAACCAGTCCCTCTGTTGTCCTACCAGCCTATCCTTGAGGTCCTCAATGTCAGGATGTCCCTCCCTGAGCCACCAGCTCTCCTATCGAGGCTGACATCCGTTCTTGCACTATCTACGTAAGCATCCTTCATCAGACCTCTGCTTAAATTAACCTCCTACCTCCTCTGGCTAAATAACCCACTTCCGGGGCTGCTTCTGTGGATCCCATTCTCTAAGCCTTAAAGATCTTGCAGTTTTCTCAGAATTATGAAAAAAACATCGTGCCCATTTTCAGATATGAGGCCATAACTAGAAATAGTGCCTAAGAGAAAGTCTAAACTGATTTTTTTTCCACATGTAAGAATTATCTCACTGCTCTTAACTAGAATTCTGATCTCAAACTTAAACAAAATACCACCCTTACTTTTTAGAAATCTTAGATGTGTGACCTATTATAAACCCTATAAAAAGTGGTTGTATATGGCTAGCCATGCTTTTTCTTTTATATTTTTCTTTTCTACTTAGCTTTAAAAGACTATTCCTTTTAAATAAAATGTGGCACATCCATATGATGGAATATTATTCAGCAATGAAAAGAAATGAAGTGCTAGTACATGCTACAACATGAATGAACCTTGAAAACATTCTAAGTGTAAGAAGCCAGTCACTAAAGATCACATTAGTGTATGATTCCATTTATAGGACATGTCCAGAGAAGGCGGATCTATAGTGACAAAGTTGCTGCCCAGGGCTAGGGGAGTGAGAGGGTGAGAGTTTAAGGGTTTAGGTGGGAGGCTAAGGGGTGCAGAGTTCCTTTTTTGGGTAATAAAAATATTCCAAAATTGATTGTGCTGATGGTTGTACAACTCTGTGACTATAATAAAAGCCACTGACTTGTAGCCTTTAAATGGGTGAACTGTATGGGATGTGAATTATATCACAATTAAGCTATTAAAAGAAAAAAAACTATTCCTTTTCATTCCAGACCATAGCACAAACTTATGAAAGTTATTAACGAATCAAATCCTAGGTGCTAAAATGTGGCCACAGATTCTTTTGCTCTTTTAGCTAAAAGTAACATCTGCAAACTATTTTTAAATCGCCATCAAAGAGAGCAATGAGCCAATAATGGATCTTTCTGATTATGACTTTCCTCAAAAGGCAGGAATCATTTTCTCTATGGTATTTACATCTTCATACCATTGCAGAGTGTGTCTCAAACAGGGAACATCCAACTAAGAGTGGGATTTTGAATGGTGACACCTACTCTCACTGGCGCTACCTCTAGCAAATGTTTATAAGGCCCAGGTACTATTTTCTAAGGCAAGTTAAGTCCTTTTAGTGAAGGCGGGAAAAATAAAGTATAATAACTTTTTAAATGAACAATCTTCAAATTTTAATTATGAATATTTTTTAAATCAGAAAAAAATAAATGCTCAAGTTTAAATACCTGCAATTTTAAGCCCTCTGGCTTATGACTGCTCAGGGAAGGAAATTAGGTTAATCAGACAGGATTTGCCCTTTACAAAGGCATGCTGGCAACCTTCCCTGGTGGCCTGATCTCTTTTGAGTCCTTTGTTACAAAAGCTTCCTGAAGCTGGGGACAGCATATGCTCCAGCCCATTGTCACCGAAGTGAGTGGCTCTCAGCATCGCCCAGCAAACATCTGTCATTAGCTCCCTTTGCAAGAAGCAAAGTAGACGCTTGGAGCAAGCCACTGTGAACTCTGACATGGCAGGAAGATGGATACATATCAGAACAGAGGCTCATTCCAGCAGAGAAAAATACTTGAATCCTCAAGGGTTAGCTACTCAGTTACCCTCACTGGAAGACTTAAAAATACTATTAATTATTTCAAAAGTATTACAAGAACCATTTGGAACACCCGAATAGCAGCTAGATTAAAGACTGACTTGAACTTCTGAAATGAAGCCACTCCATTTGGAACTTCTAATACAGTCCATGTGCTGAACTTAAAAACGTTATAGTTTCATGGGAGATTACACAAGCCTGCTATATACAGTCTTCATCTAAGAAACCCTTTGGGGACGTTGTTTCCCCCAAAATTTCATGTGAATAATCGAAACCAACATACGACACGTTGCAGGATGTATTACAGTAATTTAAACAAGTTCACTAAAGCGTATTGACACAGATATTTCAAAACAAATACCAAAGAGAGAACAGTTCAAAATGAGTCGCTTCTCAGAATAGTTTAAAAGTATCAATGAATCATCCAAAGGAGGAGGAAGAGGGGAGTTTAATTCTACAGGTGGGGCCCCTTGTCCTAGGTTCTGAGCCAGGACTAGGGAGAGCCTGGTGCCCGGGGCGCACAGTTTAAGGCTGAGCCAAACCTGGAGGCTGTGCAGATGGCTTCAGCACTCCATACCTGAGTGCTTCTTTAAATTTTGCACCCTATGCACCCCACTCGTCTTACCCTTGTCCTAGCCCCCTTTCTGGTTATGGACTATGGAATAAAGTAGCATATTAAACATAAGGCCAACTATCCAAAGCTTGGGAGTTCTAACAGCAGCTTCTAAATACAGAATCTCTCTCCTTCCTTCTCCAGCTTTGGCACCTCACTTAGAAATGAGGGATGTGCATTTGCCTAGCACGGCAAATGGCATGTTAACAACTGCTCTTCAATATTAAAAATAAGCATTAGGTGTCAAAATTTATACAGCAACTTCTGAAAGTGTATAAGTACAATCGACTCATTTTTTGAAACACTTCCAGGAGGAGACTTCCCTTGGAAATGTGTTGGGATGTAATTAACACATAACACACAGGCTTTTCTTATTTTTGCTGTGCCTGGGAGCGGCTCTCCAGTAACCCAGAAAAAAATACCCGGTTATAGACTAAACCATTGACAGGTGTTAGTATTTAATACTAAGATCGTCAGACTATGTCTTCTTTCCAACACAAGACTGTTCAAGAATGATTCCTTTATGGCTGTGGCAGTCAGAAAAGGTTCTTGGACTGTGTGAGTGACCATCTGTGTTTTAAAGAACATGCTTTTGGAGGGAAGGCTGGGTATCAGATGCTTTTGTTTAGAACATGGATTAACTCCCCTCCACACACACACACACACACACAGCCTGCCAAGCCCTACAAACTGGTTCTCGAAGTGCGCCTTCCACACCAGCAGCACCTGGAAGCTTGTTAGAAATGCAAATTTTCAGGCCCCACCTGAGATTTGCTGAAGCAGAAACTCTGGGGTGAGACCCAGGATTCAGTGGTTTAACGAGTCCTCCAGGGGATTCTGACGCCTCAATTCTGAGAGCCACTGCCCTCCAAGAAGCAGGAAACATGGGGTTTGCCACTGACGACCTTTATCCTCTTGGGCAAGGCATTTCCCCTCACAGGGAAAACAAAGTGATGGGGCTTAACAAATAATTGGTATACTAGCCAGGAGTTCACAGCACAGATGCCTGCTGGCTGGCTGCAAATCCAGATTCCTGGGCCCACCTCCAAGAGACGCTGTCCCACTGGGCACAGTGGCACAGGAGTCCAAGAACCTCAATTAGTAGCTCCTCAAGTGATTCTGATGTGTAGCTGTGACTGAGGACCACTAGAAGGCCTCCTGCAGCACTAAATATCTTATCAGAAATAACTGGGGAAAAGGATCCTTTAGATCAGGGTCAAACTTTTTCCAAAAAGGCCCAAATGGTAAGTACTCAACTGTGCCACTGTAGCTCAAACACAGTCTTAGGTAAGTCAATGAATGGACATGGCTGTGTTCCAACACAACGTCACTAAATTTAATTTCATATCATTTTCATGAGTCATACAATATTCTTCTTTTCATTTTTTTCCCCCAAACTTTTAAAAGTATAAAAATCATTCTTAGCTCGTAGGTGGTACAAAAACAGACAATGGGTGGGGACCGTGCTTTGCTGCTGCTGCTTCAGTTAAACACTGGGGTAATTACATAAACTTCATTGAGGTCAGCGATGCTGCGTTCGTGACATATGTAACTTCAATACAAACAACTGCCTTACAAAAAGCAAGATGCTACTTTTTTTAAAATTGAGGTTTAATTTGCATACAGTAAAATATACAGCTTGATGAATCACACAGAATACAATAAACATTTCCATTACCTTAGCAAGTTCATTGGCGCTCCCTTCCCAAAAGTAACCATTTAGCTTGAATTTTTACCTTTAAAATGGCAGTGCAATTAGTTTGAAATAAAAGCTGCAAGTTCACGCTTTCACTGCAGTTCTAAGTAACAGACACTCCTTAATCGGAAGTTACCAGAATAGGTAACCACTGGGCATAAGTCCCCTTTCCTCTCCAGTGTGGGGCAACTGCTCAGGATTTACCCCACCCTTTCTTTACCCTGCCTCTCATCCAGCCCAGGTGGCATCTTTCAAGCCACGAGGGCAAGTGCATCACTGGAGGAATGGAGGGAACAAGCCCCTTCCAGGGGACACCGCGTTGGCCCTCGTCCACTCAAGCCCTTGCTCTTCACGCCAGGGCCTTGCCCTTCCTTCAGACCCCAATCTTCTCCCTCTCTCCTTGAGATATAAACAGGTAAGCTTTTCCTCAGAAACATCAATATAACTTGAGTTATTTGAACTCAAAGACCACCATTGACGGCCGTCCTGCGTGAAGCTCAGATCAGGGATTTCAGAACGCTGCTTTACCATTGGGATTTCTCTAAACACAAATTAGAAAAACCTTCACAGTATCTCAAAGCTGGAAGGAGAAGTGTCCAAACACTGGATTCTGTTCCAGACACAGAAAGAAAAGGAGGCAGGATCGTGTGAGAGGAAGAAGGGGAAAATGAAAAAAATCAACCCTGTCTGGAGAGTCACCCATCAGGAAGGCCAGCCCTCCCCAGAGCCCCCAGCCTCACAGGGCGGTGGGGAGCAGCCCAGTTTGAAGTAAATGGCAAATGAAAAGCAGGGAGAAGAGGAAGGAGGAAGACTCTCAAGTTATCTCAGATCAAAATACCCACTGGGTCTGTGGTTCTCCATTTCAGTGTGAATAGAACCATCTGGAAACCTTGTTAAAATATAGATGCCAGGACCATATTCACAGAGAAGTGGACTCAGCAGATCTGCAGCAGGACCAAGAAACTCACATTTTTAACAAGGGCCCTGATGATTGATTATGAAGCAGTCAGTCAGAGAACCACACATGGAGAAACACTGCACGAGTGTGTGGGACATTTAAACCCCAATGTCCCACTCTAACAGAGCATTCAACTCGAGAGAGAGTAGCGAGATGGAGATGCGAAGCTCAAGAACAGATGCAGTTCCCTGAAGAGAAAGCGGGATGGACAGATGGACGGATTGAGGGAGCCATAGCCACAAAGCTAATGTGGGCACAGGAGACATTTCACAGAACCATCTAAGAAAAGATGTCCAGAAAAGGAGCGTACGGGAAAACGCAAGGCCTAGAAATCACGGGTAACATCAGCACTTTTGAAGCCCAGTATGTGAAAGCTATGCTTTTTCAACAACTTTTAAGGTAATATTTTGATATGAGGCTCATTCAGTCTATGAAATAGTTCTCAAGTTGGCTGCTCCTTAAAAGGCACCCAGGAAGCTTTTTAAAAACATACCATGGCCGGGCCGGCCCCGTGGCTTAGCGGTTAAGTGCGCGCGCTCCACTGCTGGCGGCCCGGGTTCGGATCCCGGGCGCGCACTGACGCACCGCTTCCCTGGCCATGCTGAGGCCGTGTCCCACATACAGCAGCTAGAAGGATGTGCAGCTATGACATACAACTATCTGCTGGGGCTTTGGAGGGGGGGAAAAAAAAAAAACTATTAAAAAAATAAATAAATAAATAAAATTATTAAAAACATACCATGGCCTAAAGCCTCAACTGAGATTCTGATTTCATTGTTTTGGGGCAGGGCCAAGGCTCTTGGTAAAAGCTTCCCAGTGAAGTATAATTGCAGCAGGGTTGAGAACTACTCCGTCAGAAGCAGCAGCATGGAAGCAAGACTGTGAACATAAGACGATGAAACATTAAAATACAAAATGTGATCTTTGCCGACTCGTCTATTTCCCTAGAGCAATAAAACAAAATGAAGACAAAATGCCACCACAAAGGAGGAAGAAGGTGGGAAGGTGGCATGAGAACCTGCCAATCTAGAAGAGTAATTTCAAAGAAAGCACAAGTGTCACGACAAGAAGATGACAAGTATACAATCCTTGGGCACAGAGAGAAAAGAAATGAACACAAGGAAACAGCCAGGACGGGAAGGAACAGGGCCCAAGAAGTTAAACGGTCAACAATCCCCATCACCAGTCTCACCCCGTCCTACTTCACATCCTCCTTAAGAAGCACTGTGACAAAGTGGAAAGATGATCAACTCTGGATCCAAACTTCAACTCTATCACTCATCACTGATCACGTGTGGACTCGTGGACATGTTATTTCACCAAAGCTCAATTTCCATATCATTAAAATATGGTAATCATGCCTTCCTCATAGGGTAGTTATAAAGATTAAAGAGGACAAACAGTTGGAACGCATCCTCTTCCCTGTACCTATCCTAAATACCAACCCTGATGAGGGGAGCTTGGCTTGGAAATGGGGTGCTCCCTTTTCCCACAGCTCACCAGGGAGGCAATTATGGGGAAAATGTGATTCCCTAATCTCACCACTGTGGCATCCTGCATTGGAACTCTGAACACAGGTTTAAAGTTGGAATCAGGGAATAGAGGGCTTTTGCAACACCCCGATTCTCGCATTGAAGGTACCCACACAGGTCTTTCTAGATGGACTGGATTCCCCACATATATCACCGAATCTTTGGGAAAAACTAATTCCAAGTAACAGGCCTACAAATTAATTTTTGAAATGGAATGCAACTCAGTCACAAACCAACAACTGCCTGAATTTGTATTAACAAATTGCCTCTGCTTTTTCTACTGAAATTACATCCAGCATTAAATGGTGCCATGTCTGAATGCTGTAGATAATTTCTAAATTGTTTTGTTTCCGAACAAGGTCTGCACATACATTGTTCACAAGTGATACTTATAATAAAGGTATAGTACTAAAATTAAAAAAGTTGAGTTTTGATTTAATCTGAGTTTAGCATCCAGCATTAATTAGCTGACTCATTTCAAGTGACTATTTCAAGAATGCAAGCTAGCATCCTGCTTACCCTCAAATATGAGCAATTTAATCTGCTAAGCTAACCACAAAATTGAAAGCAACAATAAGGTCAATGGCACAAAACATCAGCCCTTCTCTTTGTGCCTGGACATTAGCATTGCAGGACCAGGATTCTCACTGGTTGCAGGAAGAGTCTGGATATACCACAGGCTTACACAGGCAAAGTGGCCTGAGCTACCCAGAAGTACAGCCTGGAATCCAGAGGCAACTGAAGACAGATGAGAAGTACAGGCAGGTCAGAGGCAGGCTTGAGTCCAAATAAATAGACTAAAAGGTTGGGAAGAAGAGGCTCATTCAGTGGATCCAGGGAGGAAAGAAGAGGCTAAAGTCGAGAGATATCCACAAAGGAGGAAGTCAACAAGTTGGCCCAAAGGAGTGGCCAGGAAGCCAAAGAAGGTCAAGACCCAGGGCAAAGGGCATGTGCTCTCTCAGGCAAAAAAACATTTAAAGTGTGTGTGTGTTCGGCTAGAGCCTTGCTGGGGCCAGTAAATACTGCTAATAGTGATCCAATCCCCTCCCTACCCACCCAGTGGGTGGGCCAGGCAGGGAGGGGCCCGGATGTTCAGTCCAAAGAGGCTGGAGCCGGAAGGCAAAAGATGTGTTCTGAAAGAAAGGGTCAGAAATAAACTAGACTCCTAATCCACTTAAGCTGGCTTCACTTAAAGGAGGAGGGAGACAGGCCCCAGAGACCAGGGATAAGAGTCTCCCAAGGTCTTACCAGTGGATTTTTCAGAGGTGTGGGGAATATGGCAGGTGAGAGAACAGAAATGGTGTGCGCCCTCAGCAAGCTAAGGTCTCCAACACTGGACAGAGCACACATTCCTTAGAACACCAACATATCTGATAGTGCTTGTCACTGTCAATCGCTTCCTGTTTCAATGCAGATGTTGAAGTATATGGGATAACAATCTTGGGTTTCAAAATGCCAAACTTTGGGAAAATATCCTGAACCAAATTCAACATCTACCCACTCCCCCTTGAAAGATGAAAATGCAATGGAGTTTAATAATTCTTTTGAAAAAGCCTCTCTTTATCTTCAATGCTCTTTATTTCACCCTGGTCCTACAGTGTAAGGGTGGTTTACACACTGCCAGGATAAAAATAACATAGTGAAACTCCCACCATGACTCTTGTGACATGAGGCTCTATCTTCTGTCACTTGAGGTCCTTTAAGACTTATCTTTTTTTTAATTAAAATGTTATATGATAACAGTCTCAACAGAGCACACAGCATTATAATGACTTGTTTGGCTTTGTGCTGATTACAAACGGAGCTTCATTCAGCCACTCAGTATTTGAGTGTCTCCACAGATCAGGCTCAGCTCCTAGGAGCTAAGGACACAGCAATGACAATTCAAGAGAGCTAGGTGAGGACACACGGGGGAAAAAAAACAAAAGCACATGATACAATGTCAAGGTGGCGGCCCTTTTGATTGGATGGAGAGGTCAAGAAGGCCTCTCTGAGAAGGTCTTCATCAGGGCGTTCATCTCTGAATGAAGGCAGGGAGAGTTCTGCACATCTCTGCAGGAACCAGGTTCCCGAAAGGGGAAAGACAAGCACTCAGCCTGCCCAGGTTACAGTAAGTGTTCCGCGCAGAGCCATGTAGATTTGCAAATACACACGTTTTCCTAATAAACAAGCAGACTTTTTTTTCTATAGTCCCGGAGTGAAAATTAATGGAAACATTGGACTTTTTATGTTTGAGCCACAAGATGCCAAACCAAATTCTTGGATGAGATCTAGAGAGTCAGAATCACATGGCTTTCAGAGCATAAAAATATTTTTCACTCAAAACCAAGTAAATTGGACAAATTGCAGTTCACTTGGTCTTCAAAGCAAGACTGAAAGCCCCAGGCGTGTTCAGTCTCTGGAGTATAGACTTCTGATTCTAAGAAACTCCATGTGTTAATATCCATCTCAGAGACGGGTATTTCCAGGATGAAATAGCAAAACGTGGGAAAAGCGCAGAGAACTTAAGTTTCCCGGCTCAATACAATCTTTTCAATACAGCTGCACTGTTTTGATTGAAGTGACTTCCAAAAATAACAGATGGACCCATCCTGAAGTTTCAACAAAAAAAGCCAAATATATCTGATTTTTAAAAATTATCTGCCACTTGTCACCAGCGTTTCTATCTTTCCTCTTACTTTTTGGATGGCTGTGCAGCTACCTTCCTCTTAGGAAGGGCCCTTCACCCACCCACAGGGCAGCACCACCCATCTCCACGCGCACATCACACGGCCAGTGCCAAACACTCAGCAGGGGTCAGCAGACCTGCCACCATCCAATTCTCCACCCCAGGAATGTGGAGCTAGGTCTAAAGCAATTCTTTCTTAACATTGTCTATACCTTAAGAAAGGACACAAACCAGAATTTCTAATGTGCTTTTATTTCTAAAAGCAGCACAAGAAAAGGTACCCAAGAGAAAAGTAGCTTAAAAGTGAATTGCATAGAGAGTTAGTGCTTGATGGTTACAGAGTTTCTGGGCTGATGAAAAAGTTTTAGAAATCGATAATGGTCATGTGGTTGCAAACATTACGAATATAATTAATGTCACTGAATTATACACTTAAAATGGTTAAAATGGTCAATTTCACGTAATTTATAGTTACCATAATACACACACACACACACACACACACACACGCATGACAACAGAGGAAACCCAAGCTCTAGTTCAAAAAAATAAATGGTATATTTATTCATTGATTTTTCTTTCAATGCAAATTTGGACATTTCCAGCAGAGACCAATCACAGCAAATCTTTTAGACACCCATCGGAAAACCTGAAAACCCCAAAAGAAATACAAATGTCACAGCCATTAACAACACACATAAACAACAGAATTCAAGATGGCAGTGGAACTCCAAAACCCAGGGCTGTGGAGTGTTTTAGTGATATGCTTTGCCTCTCAACTGGACTGCAAGAGAATCATTTTGTTAAACTTTACTGTACACCATCAAAAAATTCTATAAGTCATAAAGACACCGATGATAAGCTAAAACACAAAATTAAAATAGAGGGCCATTAACATGATCTTAGGCTGAGCCACACGCAATTGCCCATATTCAACTCTCTTCTCCTGAAGAGATGGCAATTCCACGTGGTTCAATCGGATGCAGGTTAATTGGGCTGGAAGCAGCAATTGAGATACAAAGGACATCTCAGACTCGAGAGGTGCTAGGGAACCAAAATACAAATAATCTTGGGTTTCTTTCCTTTTCGGAAAAAACGGGCAAGACTTCCCCCAAATATGTGCATTAAAACGAAAATGTTTTCCTTCACACACAAAAAAGCAGATAAACGAGATTGAGAAGGGGATAGAATATACTTTTTTTTTAAACATAAAAGGAAGGGAATTATTTCCAGGCCAGTTGACTACAAAGAATTCGTCCTCTTATCGCAAGAGCTTGGCTTTAAGAGTTATGTATTCTTGGGGTCAGCCCTGTGGCTTAGCGGTTAAGTGCGCGCGCTCCGCTACTGGCGGCCCCGGTTTGCCCCGAACCAACGCACGGCTTCTCCGGCCATGCTGAGGCGGCGTCCCACATACAGCAACTAGAATGATGTGCAGCTATGACACACAACTATCTGCTGGGGCTTTGGGGAAAAAAAGGAGGAGGACTGGCAATAGATGTTAGCTCAGAGCTGGTCTTCCCTAGCAAAAAGAGGAGGATTGGCATGGATGTTAGCTCAGGTTTAATCTTCCTTATAAAAAATAAATAAATAAATAAATAAATAAATAAAAGAGTTATGTATTCTAATGACACTACTTCTGCATCATTAATATTGTCTTTCAAACTCCTTTTCCTCCATCTTCATAAGTTTAGGTGTCTCCCTGCTGGTATCCCCCTATCCCCACCATTCACAGCCTGGAGACTCTTTCCAGGGCTGTGAGGGCCCTGGGGACCCCACGTGGTCCCCTCCTACTGGCTGCCCCACTCAGAGGCTGCGCCAGCTGCCGCTCACTCACTTCCCCTGCGCTCATGTAGGAGTTGGCCGGTGAGACTTCTTTACCCAGGCAGCTGCCCCAGCCCACGGCTGGCTTTGCGTGTGAAGCCTGGAATACAGCTGCCGTGGTTGCTGAAAAGTGAGCGCGGGCATTCCTGGGCTCTCAGGGGTCAGCGTGTGCAGCTGAGATTTTTAACTTGGTTAAAATATCCAGGATCCACCACTGCCCTTCAGCATTCAGATCCAACCTGTTGTCGCCTAAAGTTGAAATTACCGAGTCCCAGTTGTCCAGTCCCTGACAATCTGTGGGGTCAGGGTGTTATTCGGAGCTCTGAACTGGGAGACGTGCTGAGCTATCCCACTGTCAACTTTCCAGCAATCAACAGGCTTGGGGGAGATTTCTCCAGGACAAAGGAGTGGACACATATGGTGTATGGAGAGGGAGGGCATGCACAGGTCAAAAGGCTGCCTGTCTCCACATGACATTCAAGGGACACAAAAAGGCACCAATGGGGGCCAAGTGGGAGGAAAAAAAGCCAAAGAAAGGCAGCTGGACAGGGCAGAAAGGATGTGAAAATGACAAGAAATACAATGAAAAATCACTGCACTAACCCACCGATCAAGTTTCACAAAATTGGGCCCATAGCGTTAATCCCAACAAGTCAAAACCAGAAGGTCAAACTGAAAAGGTTAGAGACTGCTTTAAATGGGAGACGTGATTATAAATCATTCCTGAGAAAGTCTGACTTTTTCGGGGGGCAGGGACGACTTGAAAGTACCTGGCAATCTAAAGGCCTTTCTGTGGATTAATAATGAGAATAACTTTTAAAATCAAGTCTAATTATACTTGTTGCAAATTAAAAAGGAGGGAATGAGAAGGGCATTTACTTGTCTCTTGGGGTGATTAAATCCGCCCCCCCCCCAGTAAAAGTTTTCGGAAGACCCCATAGAGAGACAATGCAAACAGAAACCCAACAGAATCACTGCAGAGACTCATCATCTTGATTGGGTTTACTGGGTAAGTTAAATAACTATCCCTTAAAATACAATTAGGTAAATTGATATCACTCTAAGCTATTTCAGAGCAATCATCAAATTAGGCTCTTTTCAGAAAAGATAATAGTTCTCTCTCAAAGTGAAATATGTAATTTAGATCTGATTACTCAATTCTATAATGTTCCTAAAGGGTGCTATAGTGATTGCCCGTGCACCTCACGAATATTCTAGACAAGACAAATGCTCCATGCCGTCTTCCGTGTTACACTTTCACAAGAGTTGATATTTTAGATATATCTAAAGTATGCAAAACCCTGGTGCTTTTTAAAATCTGCTCTTCTAAAACTCTCTCCAAAGCTTGTTGTCCAATAAGTAGTTTCTAACTTTCAGGGCACGTGCTGACCTGCCCATGTGCTGTGTCCTCCAGAGGCCACAACTATGCATATTTTTCAACAAAGTGTGTTAGCACATCACTTGCACATTTCTTTTTCCATCTGCAAATACTTCACGGTGAGTATAACATAAGTTATGAGTCAAATGGGAACATTTTGGTCCTCTGTATTCTTAGCAACAACCTACAGTAGTTTAAATTTTAGTGTGGAATGGAATTTTAAATTAACTTTAAAACTATCTCCCTGGCAAAGAAAGAACAGCTGAATGAATGTGCAAAATTCTGAGACTGCATGAAATAAGAAAACGTGTCCTTTAGTGCTCTCACAAAAAAACAATACCCTATCATCTCCTACCTCTCCAGTGTCCCGGAGGTTCCATTTTAGGATTTTAGTTACACATGGCTCTGCTTGGTTTCTAACACTAAACAGGAGTTTTTAAAGCTGCTTTTTAATCCACTTGAGGATTATTATGCTGCAGTCAGCACAACCCCTGGCCACGCTCCAGGTGAAATTGCTGCTGGAAGGGAGGGCAAGGAGGAGAAAGGAAAAGCTTCGAAAGACCAAAGAAAAATGTTCTAGCTTTATCTAAAGCCCTGCACCTTATCTTTATCTTTCCTTCCTCTAAAACAGTAGTACCGGTGGTTTACACAGGGGCTGGTTTACACAGGGGCGTTGTGAGTACTTCCTGCCCTTAGTGGTAGGTAACTATGACCCTAAGGCGGTTTTCAGGAATGCCTTGAAATCCTCACTACTCAGATGTAGTTCATGAACTCGCAGCATCAATAGCATGGGAGAGCTTGTAAGAAACACAGACTCTCAGGCCCCGCCCCAGACCTGCCAATCATAATCTGCATCTGAACAGGACCCCAGCCCCAGGTGAGTCACATCCAGTAAAGTTTGAGATGCACTGCTCTAAACCACAAGGTAATTTAATAGTTTTGTAAGCTGTTTGCTTTTGTGAGAGGTCACATTTTGGTAACATAAAAATTTCACCTGAATTGTTTTTAAAGATACAGAAAAATACCCATTTGACAGTTTTTACCAATTACCATTTGACCTCAATTATTGATATCTTTTTTTTTTATTGCGGTTAGATATACATACTAACATAAAATTTACCATTTTAACTGTTTTTAACTGTACAGAGCAGTGGCATTAAATACATTCACATTGTTGTGCAACCATCACCACCACCCATCTTCAGAACTCTGAAACCCTGTACCATTAAATAATAACTCCCCATTCTCCTCTTCCCCCAGCAACACCGATAACTTGATACCTTTTAATAACATATCAAATTGGGTTGAAATTAGCCAATACCTTGAAAAGTTACCACAGATAGGCTGGACCAGAAGAAGGCCATGCTCTGCATCTTTGACCCTGATTCCTTCAAGAATCTATCCCTGCCCAGTGAAAGAGCAGGTGTTCCTGTCCTGGGTGGAGGACCAGTTAATAAACTTCTCCTAATCTTTGGTGACCACGCCCGCACGTTCCACAGTGAACTTGTGATATAAGGAGAGGGGGAGAGGGAGAGGCAGGTCACGAGAGAAAGAAACTCGAGTCTTCGGGCCACTGCGAGGTCTTGATCCAAGTCTGAATCTTGTCTCCTTTTCTCATATTTTAAACCCTGCAATTCCTACACAAATTGCCAAGCTAATTATATTTGTTCAACTTGGGAATGACAGAGGGGACAATATAAGACCAAGTATTTTATGACTGATTGAAGACAAGAAGTCAAAGTTGAGAGCTGTTTTCATGTTTAAGTACATACTTTTCTGATTTAGTTCTTTCTAAACCCACAATCCATAAATGCTGTCGGGAGTGAACAGAACCACTGAGCTGACCATCCCACTCTACTCCCTCCTCACTGGGAGCTGCCCATCGACTGGGGCCGGCAGGGGCTTCACAGCACAGACTGCTGACCACGTGTCATAGGCAGTAGCACTAAAAGGCAGCTGGGAGCTGCTGTGGTAGCCTCTGCCAAGCAAAGCACAGTTAGATAGGAATAGAAAGCATCTTAGAACCTCAAGGACACCATGTTAAATGAAATAAGCCAGTCTTAAAAAACGGCAAGCACTGTATGGTTCCACTCATACGAAGTATCTAAAGTAGTCAAAAATCATAGAGACAGAAAGCAGAAAGGTGGTTACCACGGCCGAGGGGAAGAGAGATGAGGAATTAGTGTTTGGTGGGTATAGAGTTCAGTACTGCAGGATGGAAAAGTTCTAGAGATCTGTTACACAGTGTGAACATACTTAGCACTACTGAACTGTACACTTAAAAATGGTTAAGATGGTGGGGCCAGCCTGGTGGCGTAGCAGTTGGGTTCGCACACTCCACTTCGGTGGCCCAGTGTTCGCAGGTTCGGATCCCGGGCATGGACGGGCGCACGGCTTGTCAAGTCATGCTGTGGCAGCGTCCCCTATAGAGGAAGATGGGCACGGATGTTAGCCCAGGGCCAATCCTCCTCAGCAAAAAGAGGAGGATTGGCAACGGATGTTAGCTCAGGGCTAAACTTCCTCAGGAAAAAAAAAAGGTTAAGGTGGTAAATTAAATGTTGTGTTTTTCCCTCAATTTTTTTTTAAAAAAAGAGGAAAAATCTAAAAAAAAGAAAAAGGGTTACAAATGAAAAAGAAAGTCTCTGTGGGATTAAAAAATAAGTCAACAGGGGCCAGCCCAGTGGCACAAGTGGTTAAGTGCGCGCATTCTGCTGTGGCGGCCCAGGGTTCGCAGGTTCGGATCCCGGGCACACACCGACGCACTGCTTGGCAAGCCATGCTGTGGTGGCGTCCCATATAAAGTGGAGGAAGATGGGCATGGATGTTAGCCCAGGGCCAGTCTTCCTCAGCAAAAAAAGAGGAGGATTGGCAGATGTTAGCTCAGGGCCGATCTTCCTCACAAAAAAAAAGAAAAGAATTCTACTAAAAATCTGTTTTATAATACCTTCAGGAACACAGTTACGTCAAGTCAGGTACACTGTGTAAATGCTGTTTTCCTTTTTTATGTCACTTTATGTCTTCTTGAGAAGTAGGTACAGGGCCTGAAAGGAAGTGAATTCCCATCTGAGGAAAGTGAGAAAGGAAGACAGGCAGAGGAATGGCGAGACAGAAAAACGCTGACCAACTCTGCACATGGGAATCCGAACATTGAAGCAGTGGCTGACCTTAAATTTCAGCAAAAGTCACTGAGTCAGTCCTTAGTTTATAGATCCTACTACGCTATCTGGGAGCCTGACGGGAAGGAAACCAGACTGGCAGCGGGTAGCGTCCACACTGGCAACGACTGATATACGATCTCTTTGGCCCTCCACCCCTACCCCGCCAAATCTACATCTACAAACACAGCTATGTCTTCACCACCAGATAAATACTGAAGAGCCATTCAAGACTCTCAGATGAAAAAGAACTGAGGAATTGCAAAATGGCCCAGTAACATCACTGCTTATTAATCCAAGAAAGGAGAACGGTACCACCACGGGGACCATCTCTGCTAAGAGGTTTTGATCACCAAGCAGCTCGTCTGCCTCAACCTTCACAACACTGACCTTGAAGCTTTTGTTCTCAACACAACTTGCAAACGAAATTCAGAAACTAAAACTGACTTGTAAATACTGGCAGAGGACATCCTTTTATTTCTTTACGTCTTAAAATTTTGATATGTGCCTCTGAGGGAGGGATTCATCTGTAACATTAAAATCAGTTTCCTTAATAAAATGGAGAAGCCAGGCGCCTTTCACAGCTGTCCAAATATAATCAGTGAGCCAGTTTCTGGGTTCACAGATGTGTTTTCAGTGATACAGCTTTTCATTTGTTTTACACTAATGAACGGGAACCAGGAGCAGTGGAATTCCCACCAACAGAAGGAACCTCTTCAGCTGCTTAACAAGATGCTAAGGAAGCTCTCAGGTAAGGCAGTTTAGTGGACCTTGTCTTTACAGGGATCAGGACATCGCCGCACTACATTCTCACTGGCAGGCCAGTGTTTCCAACCCTCTATGCAAGTTTAAGAATTTTAAGGGAAAGCGGTCATGAAACCAATCGGCAAACATCAACATATTTGAACTTTTTCTCAAATTGCTTGCATTTCTGATTCTTGGAGAAGATCCCCAGGGAGGAAACCAGCCAAGCGCCGTGCTCTTCTGTCCTGTACTGGTTGGAATACTGGTTCCATTTGGGAGAATTTTATTGCATCTCTCACACACACGAGGTACACCTCGTGTACATGCATTTCTTTTGGGATTTTGTCTCACCACTTAGAAAAAATGTTTAAGGTATGGGGGCGGTGCTGGGGGAGCGAACACACGTGTCCTTATGGAAGACTACCTAAGGAAGCAGAATACAGATGTCACAAAGCTGCAGGGACTTGCGCTCACCTGACCATAGTCTGTCCGGAAGACCACAACGCCCTCTGCACAGGAATTTACAGTACTTGGAAAATGCTGGCCGTTTTCTCTCAGCCAGACCCGTGTTCCCTGTAAACAAAACAAACAGGATTGAACTGAGTTTTGTTGCATTTTGTGGCAAAACACCAGCCTCAAATTTACGACTACTACATTCCTTAAAAAAAACTTTTTAAAACCAAGTGTCTTTCTCAAACAAGCAAGTATGAATCTTCAGAAAGTATCATCCACAGCCTTTACTATATATACAAGTGTGACAGAGAGAGTCCCACCGGACAGAGAAAGCAAATAAGAGACTAAGAAAATAGTAGCCCCTGTGTTACTAAGATGCAACTGGTTTATGTGGGTTATCCCATTTCACTCACAAACACCCTTGGAGACGAGCCCTATTACCATCCCCATTTTACAGATGGAGAAGTGGAGGCCTAGAGGTAAAGAAACTTGCCCAGCATCACTCGACCCCAGGCAGTTGGGTTCCAGAAATCACAAGTTTAACCAGGTCACTGCACTGCTTCACCCCAATTTGAGAACTGTTTGGGACCTGCAGGATCCCATCTTCCTGGGTCCAAGCCCCATGCACTTGTCCACTTGGAGAGCATTAGAACACTCCACTGACTTCCTCCTTGCACCAAATCCATGTGTCAACGGGACTCTCCAAGTGAGAGACTAAAGTTTTAGTAAATATCAGAACCCAATCCAACTAAAGTTTTAGTAAATATCAGAACCCAATCCACTGGTATGGATTTTTCTAGGATTCCACCAGGTACCTAATGCAGTATTTGGAGACTGTAGCCCAAAAGATGCAACTTCCAGATCCTATTGTTTTAACCCGAGGCACATTTTCTTAGGGTTGATTTCATTTTTTATTTCCCCACTGGACAAATGAAACAAGCACAATATTTAGCTTTTCAATGCTGAATTTCTTCTTCCTTTGATCTCACAACATAAAAACCATTTGTTTCCAAGGACACATGATAAAAGTTTGAAGTTGTTACTGGGTGTTCACTGGTCATTCAGATTATAAAGAATTATCTTTATGATGTATGATGTAAAACTCACATGATGGAATGTAACATTGAGCTTCAGTGTCTCATTAAGTTAGTTCTACCCTGCTCAACAATTTCATCAATCTCCACAAAAATGACACTAACTGAGCACAACCTTATGACAGTGTATTAATGTGGAAATATACCAAAGTTATACCTTGAAACAGCACTGAAATCAGAAAACTTTTTCAAGAAATTTCAACCTCATTTCATTGGTCTGTTTAATTTCTGTTTTGATTTGAAATGTTAAGTGAAAAATTTTAAATATATTGGTTACATTATGTTCAACTTCTAATTTAAGGGACTATCACTACTCTCTTAACACAGAGAGTTGGCAGGAAATAAATAATATAGAAGTAAACTCATCGCTTTATGCTACTTTAAATTATTTATCAATAGCAAAAACAGTAGCTTCCAGTAATGGAATATCCATGATGCACCACGGTCATGTGCTAAGAGCCTCAATGACATTATATCTAACATTAACCCTCAGTAAGATAGGAATTTCCTCTCCCTCCCCATCCCCACTCCAGGAGGAAATTGAAGCTCAGAGCCTAAGTCCTTGCCTAATGTCACACAGCTGGTGACCAAGCCAGGTCTCAAATCTCTCCAATTTCTAATCTCATGCTTTTTCCACACATCACACTGACTCTGTTTGTCTCCTTAAAATAATTCATAAATAAATCAAATGCATTAATAGATCAGCCAACAATCAAAATACAACAACACAGAGGTCACTTTAAGTGGCCAGTTACCACACATAACTATTTGCTCTCTCTCATCCTTCTAGGAGGGAAAATTTAATAAGACATAAAAATCCAACTTAAAAATTACTCCCCCAGTGCCAATGACGACCCTGTTTAAAATCCACCAGCCAAGACCTAAAACATTTGCTGCCACTGCTCTGACTCGGGATCCCCAGTGAGCCAACCTTGAGTTCATGAAGGCATTTGGGGCCAGCTAGCTAGACAGCTGGGGCTCTGGAAGGCAGAGGCCATATGCCCATGAGGTCCTATAAGCATTTCTGAGAAGATCAAGGTGACTGAGCCCACGGCTGAAATGGCACCAGCTCCTGTTCCCCTGTGATGGGCTCACATAAATAATTCCCCTTTCGAGTTCTGCGACTCTCCTAGCATTCCCTATTACAACCCTACACAAGGGCCTA
This sequence comes from Diceros bicornis minor, assembly GCF_020826845.1. Classification (NCBI taxonomy): domain Eukaryota; kingdom Metazoa; phylum Chordata; class Mammalia; order Perissodactyla; family Rhinocerotidae; genus Diceros; species Diceros bicornis. The sequence goes on along the minus strand of NC_080759.1, from coordinate 48,089,197 downwards.
CCCAGGGACGTTCCCTTTCTCCCTATCATGGGGATTTTAAATTGTTAACTCCGTACTTCTTCAATCCTCCCTCCAAAAACAGGTTGAAATCCTCCATGATCAAGGTGGAAAACAGCATCAAAAATGAATAGGATGTTTCTCTATAAATCCCAAAGCCTGTCTTATTTAAAGAACACACATAACACCAACAGCAGTGAGTCCCCATTTCCACACCAGTGGGTTACACACCTCTGATGTGCACTTCAGGCTGAGACACAGGTAACTCCCAGAAAGAAGGACACAACTGTCTGCGGGTCCTGATTTCTTTATTGGCAAACAACTGCTCCCAAAAAGAGCATTACTTCAGGCATCTTCTAAGACTGTGCTCTCAAATATCATTCCGTACCAAAACCACATTATTTGTATATATATTCACTCTAGAAAAAGGCTTCCAAGTGCCTGAACAACGTTTTCATCCTCTTTTTAATTCACACATCGCAAAGACTACAACATTTGAAAGCTTTGAAATACCTGCACACATACACACACTCAAATAGAAATTTTCAAAGTCATATCAGGTGAGAGCATTTACCCATTAGATAAAATCATGAAATAATAATTCACAGTGGAACCTCCATCCCCAAATCCTGAGTCCGAAGCATTCTGTTTGCTATGACCATCACCTGCATCATTCTCATCAAAAAGGATTTCATGGGGGCCGGCCCCGTGGCCTAGTGGTTAAGTTCGGTGCACTCCGCTTCGGGGGCCTGGGTTCGCGGGTCTGGATCCCAGGCATGGACCTACGCCACTTGTCAGCCATGCTGTGGTGGCGCCCCACATATAAAATAGAGGAAGACTGGGGGCTGGCCCGGTGGCGCAAGCGGTTAAGTGCGCGCGCTCCGCTGCAGCGGCCCGGGGTTCGCTGGTTCGGATCCCGGGCGCACACCGACGCACTGCTTGGTAAGCCATGCTGTGGCGGCGTCCCATATAAAGTGGAGGAAGATAGGCACAGATGTTAGCCCAGGGCCGTCTTCCTCAGCAAAAAAAAAAGAGGAGGATTGGCGGATGTTAGCTCAAGGCTGATCTCCTCACAAAAAAAAAAAAAAAAAAAAAAGAGGAAGACTGGCACAATGTTAGCTTAGGGTTATTCTTCTTCAAGCAAAAAAAAGAGGAAGATTGGCAACAGATGTTAGCTCAGGGCTCATCTTCCACAGCAAAAAGGATTTCATGTACCTGTTTCCCATGTACTAAAATTGTCTCTTTAGTAAGAGTCAAATTAAGATTTTATTATGAAACACTACTGAATTAAGATAAATTGTCACCAGGATTAATTTGATATAAATCTCTCGACTCCCAGAGGTTACACAGCATGCCGTTTCTTTTACTTGAGTTTTGCTGTGGTTCTTTCTCCCTTCTCATTTGAAAGTACTGTAAAGCCCTTTGTTGACACAGTCCTCCAGGATCAAACACACAGTTCGACTTCCTCAGTCCAAAGGTCTTTTTCAACAGGTGTGAAGAGCTGCTGATAAGCAAGTTTTATGAAATCCAGCCTAGATTGCAAATCCAGAGTCCATTGGCCAGTTCCCCTAGACCTATAGCAGCTGTCTTCCACAGGTAGGAAGGGAGATGCATTCAAAATATTCCCTTTGTTCTCTGAAAAAGTTTAAACCGACAATTTTAATAGAGTCGGAATTGCAAAATAAAACCACTGAAATGGTTATTTTTACATAGATTCTTCTCGGTCAGTTTTCTGAGCCCCCAGACTTTCTACTTCCATTCTATTCAAATAGAACACATATGCCCAGGTCCAGAAAAGGGCCACCCACAGGGATTTGAAAATGAAGTCACAAGCAGACATTTACCAGACCATCCAAGTTTGAGTGGGGAAGAAAAATTTGCCCACCATATGCAACCCATTATACTCTGTCATTGTTAAATAAGGCTGATAATTTAATGCATAACGCAGCATATGGAGAAAGCTCATAATTTGAGTAAAAAATGCCTTTAAAAGCAGGTGAAACAAGTTTGATCATAACATACACATTTTATTAAAACTTGGGCAAGTTTTCATCTTTATCTCTGAGATGGATATGTGTTAAATTTAACAGCTAAAAACTTTCCTGCACATAATCACCAGTAACATTTCTACAATTCAAAGCACTTGCACATAAATTCCCATCTCCTTTTGATCTTCAGAGCAATCCTATAAGATAGGGAGGCAAGTAATACCATCCCTTCTTCAAAAGCGAGGTTCCTAGGGGTTCCATTCTCCATTGCCAACAAATGATTTCCTGGGTAATAAAAAGCATGGACTATACCAAGCATTGGTGAGGATGTGGGGATGCGAAATGGTACATCCACTTTGGAAAACAGTTTGGCAGTTTCTTAAAAAGCAAAACATAATCCTACCACATGTCCCAACAATTCACCTCCTAGATATCTGCCTACTCAAAAAGAAATTTTTTAAAAAAGTCTTGTATGCAAGTATTCATAGCAGCATTATTCATAATAGCCAAATACTAGAAACCATTCAAATGTCTATCAACTGGTATAGGGACAAATAAAATGTGATAAATCCATACAATGGAACACTTTAGCAGTAAAAAGCAAATCACCGATAGACTCACCAAAAAGGATGAATCTCAAAAGCATTATGCTAAGTGAAAGAAACCACACACAAGAGTCCATGTTGTAGGGTTCCATTTATATGAAATTTCTGGAAAAGGCAAATCCATAGACACAGAAAGCAGATGAGCAGCTGCCACATGCTGGGTGTGAGGGGGACACTGACTGAGAACGTGGAAGAAGGAACTTTGGAGGGTGATGCAACTGTTCTAAAACAGGACTGTGCTGACAGCTGTGCAACTGCATAAATGTACTAACATTCATTCAACTGTGGGCCTCAATGGGTGCACTTGATTGAATGTAATTAAACCTTGGTAACTTCAACGTTTTTAAAAAATTAATTTCTCAGCCTATATAGCTCTCAATTGCACATGAACATTCTTAACTCTACCATAATGAGAAAAACCCAATCAGGTTTCTATAATTGAGCGACGGAGATATCAAGAAACATACCAAAATACCCCAAAACCCCATAACGACTAAGTGTAAGGGTTGTGTTAAAACTCTGAAAGTCTGGGTTGAATTCATTAAGTCCCTGCTCTCCATTAGTGTGGACCAGGGCGCTAAGAGACCACACAGGAGACCTGCCCAAGCTAATCTAAAGATGAGGTGTGGTAGCCTGCATCCTTGTGTCACGGTGCTCAATTATTAGCCCCCCTCCCTGGAAGATAATCATGAATCCCGGGCCAAGTGCCGGTTACTTGCAGTAACCAGTACTTGCAGTACCTCCCTGGGCAAGGAATTTTGCCTGGCTCCTTCCTGCTACCAGGGCAACAGGAAGTAGCTGGACGAAACCTAAAATATTTACCTCTAGCCCTTTACACAGAAAGATTACTGATACCTACTTTAAAGAAGATAAAATCACTCATCATAGATTTCAACCAACTGCTGCCCTTTTAAAAACTATTATATTTCTCTTCTGATTTTTAAAAATGATTTTCGTGAACTTTGAAAAACTTAAGTTTAAAAATAAGGTAGGGAAACAACCCTCAAAAGAGATAATGATGATGGGCTTTAAATACCATGCTGTGTGGCATGTTCTAATTACAGATTTATGGAAAAGGGAACATTCTTCAGCAAAACACACAACTCGGTCTCGGATCCAGAACAGGCCACCACACCTACTTTGCTCCCTTAACTGCTTACTTGGCCTATGCTAAATACCATGGTTCAGGATTCTTTAACAACCTACATGACAAAGTCACAATTTGTTCCTGAAATATCTTTCTTTTTTTTTTTTTTTTAAAGACAAAGAGGTCAAATCATTTTGTAATAGATAAATTAAAATGGCTATTTAAATCTGCAGTAAATTTAGTAGCCAAAAGAAAGTTCTCCTCTTTTGGCCTGCAGTGACTTAGTAGAGAAGCAACCTGGCTTAGAAGGCAGTAGGGAAGGGGGTCCTTGTTCTTGACGTTACTAAATTCCAGTAACTGGATATGGATACTATACATGGTACCAAGGATTTAAAAAGAACTTTTTCTCCTGTTTTTTTTTTTTTGAGATATAATTGAGATAATATTAGTTTCAGGTGTACAATATGATTGGCTATTTGTATATATTGCAAAATGAACACCACAATAAGTCTAGTTAACATCTGTCACCTTACATAGTTACAGATTTTTTTTCTTGTGATGAGAACTTTTAAGATCCACTCTCTTAGCAACTTTTCCACCCTCTTAGCAACTTTCGAATATACAATATTATTAACTATGGTCACCATGCTGTACATTACATCCTGAGGACTTATTTATCTTATACCTGAAAGTTTGTACCTTTTGACCCCCTTCATCCATTTCACCCACCCCCCAACCCCCTGCCTCTGGCCACTAACAATCTGTTCTCTGCAGCTATAAGTTGTTTTTTTTTTTCCAGATTCCACATATAAGTGAGATCTGTCCTCTTTTACTGTCATTTTTTTTCTGTTGATAGTAGGAATACCTTTTCAACTTAACAGACATTATTTTTTTTTAATCCTTATTACTAAAATCCGTCTCAAAGGACACATGGCTGTTATAACATTCAAAGTTCTAATGCAGGTTTCTCAACCTCAGCACTATTGACATTTGGGACGAGGTGATTATTTGTTGGGGATGCGGGGACTGTACTAGTTGAGAACCCCTGATCTAGATAACATACAAAGTTCTAGAGCCACAGCCAAATTAAAGGAGCTTTCAAAACCATTCACTGTCGGCAACCTAATTAACTGAAAGCAGACTCTGTTGGCTCAATTCTAGGAATTTCCACGACCTTCCTAAGTAGGATCAGCCCAGATACAGTATACCTGGGGCAGATCTAATTTCCGGTGACATTAAACCAGGTGCGTACAGAAGGGAGGGAGTGGCCTCTGCAATATGATTCAAAACACTTGACAAACACAAGGAAAAAGGTCGCAGATGGTGGTGCCAAAAGACTCGCGCCGTTTCCTCCTCTGTCCACTGTGCTCTTTTTTTTAAAAAATGCACTTTACTGTCGATTACAACTGACTTTTAATGTTTTTATGCAAATGACTGAAACTGTACAGACAAAACCTGTCCACTACGCTCTTTCACTTCAGGAGTATTTCAACCCAAGTGCTTGCAAAAACTTGTCAGAAAGTTTGGAAACGACGCAGACCAGAACGGAGAGAGGAACACAGTTACATGTACAAAATGAGTTTGAAAAATGCAGTGCAAACACAAGCAGTGGGGACAAGGGAGGACTATTGGCTGGGGACAGACCCAGGAGACTTAGAAATGAAAGGAAAGGTGGAATCTAAGACTTCTCCCCTGCAGAGAGGGCCACCCCTCAGGAGGGAACCTGGAAACAAAGTGAAGAGGCAAGGGCGGCTGCTCTCTCCAAGCATCCCCATGGCAGTGGGTGGTCTACAGCCCCTCGCCACACAGCATGCAAACAGTGTGGGGCCCACACCGGCTGAGTGATCTCCTGACTCATTTCCTCGCCTCGTGACTGCTGGGTTTTAGATCTGAGGCTGGCAATCATTTCTGAACAACTGTATCAGATTCCAAAGAGGAATGCTTTAACTTGGCCCACGGCTGCTTAGGCTTTGAATGGAACATGGGCAGTTTTAGGCTCAGGCTTCCGAGGAAGCAGAACTCAACTAGGTGCCAAGGCCAGAGAGAGCACCACCCTGCACCAACAGCTGAGAAGGGAAAAGTGATAAAGGGAGGCTCAGGAGAGAAACTGTGGGCATACAGCCCGTAATGTTGGAAATGTGTGCTGTGAGGACCCCAGGTCTGTACCATTTTACTGTTGTTTGTGGAACAGTGATAGCATTTGTTTTCTATACAGGCAACCCCACGAACAACTGTCCTATGCCCATCAGAGCTGACGTCACCATTAAATTCTAGAGGAAAATGTGTTGTTGGCATTCTGCTTCAGAACTCACAGAAATAATTCCCCAACCCAAGGCTATGCCCAAAGCGTTGGGTAACTCCCCAAACTGGCCTACAGAAGTCTTTAATGGCATTGATTTTATAAGAAATGTACTCCAGCTATTTGTAGCTACAATACATTTGTAGCTTTCAGCTATGTCATCATCATCATTAACATCATTTATTGGGCTTGCCTATAAGCCTGAGGATCATTTATAGCACTATTTCCACAAGAAGACGTGTAGTGTTCCAAACAACTAACTCATAAACACACCTGAAATATAGTATGGTTGTAAACTGAGGCTGTCAGCATTCATTACTATAAAGTTCAGACAATTTGTCCCATGTCTTTGGACAGTTCCAGTCTCTAGCGCACCCACCCAAAGAGAAAGATCACATGACATTCACATGTTCTTTCCCGTTGTCCTGCCTATAAGGTCCAACTCTTCACCACTATGAACTACTAGGAGGGGCAGCTTCCATGCAGAGGACACCATGAAAAGTATATGAATAGTAGGAGGTGGAAAGGGAGGAAAAGGGAAAGAAAATGGTAAAAGGTATCACCAACAATAAACTAAGTTTTGCTCAATGTTCCCCAGGTAAAGATACAAAGACTCATTGGCATCCCCCACTCTCAATCAAAACCAAAACAAACTACGCTAAATGGCAAGATGCCTACATTATGAACGTGTGATTCTGTAAAGAGTTTACTCCATGCTTATGGGGTTCTAACTTGCCAACTGATTTAGTCCTAATTTTATATTCTGATTTTCCCTACATTCCTCACAATTACTTAAATCAACTTTTCAGTTACTCTTTTAAAGGTTAGTGACTAGAAATAATTCCAGAAACAATTTAACACTGAAAGAAATGAGACCTCTCCAAGTTGCTGAGACAATCTCAAACACTGTAGGAATGTGACAATGCAAGAAACAAAAATTAAATTATTCCATCTATTAGTTAACCAGTCATCACACGGCCAACACATATGTGTTTAAAAGAAAACAGAAAATGGACCTAAAGAATCAGCCAACATACTTAAAATTCATTCAGTCATCTGTAAGTCACTTCACCCATAAATCCATCCATCCATCCATTCATTCATCCATCCATCCATCCATCCACCCACCAGGCCACTCTGCCACAAGCCCATCCTTCCCACAAATATCTTTTGAGCCCCCATTATATACCAGGCACTACAAAAGATTCAACATATAAAATTGTTCTTGCTCTAAAGAATTTACAATATATTAGAGGTAAACTATGTCTCTTCTCATACCTTCCTCATTTAGTCTCTTTCTTCTGAAGGGAATAATTATGTAACGCAAGGACTAGAACACGAAAGAGAAATAGGTAAGTGGCGAAAGCACACGCAGATTTTATAAACTGAATAAATTGTTCCAAGAACTCTCAAAAACTAGTGGGAAATCCTCTCAAAGGGACACAAACAAAATAGCCGGTTTTAGAACTACATTCCTTTCTTCCTTTTAGTGGAAACAGCAGGAGATATAGAACAGAGGGCCAATAAAAGACCATCACAAGATGTTTGCGCTCCATATGGAATGTAATACCAGAAGTCCCTTACCTCTTAATTCCTAGAGTTTATTGTTTTTTCCTATTCTTGACAAGAATAATTTTTTCCAAAAAAAAAAAAAAAAAAACCAGACCCACAAATAAACAAAAACTGATAGTATTATCTTAATGAAATCCTGGCTGTGTTCTGGCTACCATCTGTTTTTAGAAAAAATATACAAACTTACTCAGAACAGGAGTTTGTCATTAGTTCATAAAAATGAATGACCCCAAAACATAGCAGGAAGTAAATAAACTTGAAATGGCTATTTCTCATTTCTGGTCCATACATACTAATTAATTCCCTTGCAGAATCTTATTAAATTTCAAAAATAGTTAATGTTTTTCATAAAATCATACTCCCTGAATTCAAAGGTGCTTACAAAATAACCTAGACCAATTAAAAAGACAGATAATGCGTTGGCGAGAAGTGGAGAAACGAGAACCCTCACACATTGCTGGTGAGAATGTAAAATGGTGCAGATGCTGTGGAAAATGGTCTGGCAGTTCCTCAAAAAGTTAAACAGAGATACCATATGACCCAGGAATTCCACTCCTAGGTATACACCCAAGAGAAACGAAAACATATCTCCACGCAAAAACTTGTGCATGAATATTTATAAGTATTATTCACAATAGCCCAAAAGTGGAAATAACCCTAATATCCATCAACTGATGAACAGATTTTTTTAAATGTGATATATTCATACAATGGAATATTATTCAGTGACAAAAAGTATGAAGAACTGACACATGTTACAACATAGATGAGCCTTGAAAACATTATGCTAAGTGGAAGAAGCCAGTCACAAAGGACCATATACTGTATGATTCCATTTATATGAAACGTCCAGAAGATAAATCCATAGAGACAGAAAGCAGCTTGCTGGTTGCCTAGAGCTGGGTGTAGGCAATGCCTGGGACTAGGGAGCGACTACTAATAGGTATGGGCTCTCTTTCTGGAGTGATGAAAATGTTCTGGAATTAAGATAGTGGCGATGGTTGCACAACTATTAGTATATACTAAAATACTAGAACTAGTATTTAGTGACTATACTAAAAACCACTGAATTATATACTTTAAAAGGGTGAATTTTATGATATGTGGATTATATTGCAGATAAAAACAAGGAGAGGGAGAGACAGCCAAACAACTACAGAGAAAAACAGGCAGACTCATATCTGACTTCATTCCCTCCCGGCATCCAGTTATCCCAAAGGTCAACTTCATTCCTGACCTCCCTCCTTACATATGCCAAGAAAGGCCTCTTTCCAGTTTACATGGGGTTTTTTTTTTTTTGAGCTTCCATTATTTACAAGTGAAGGAATATCAGCTGTTATTTTCATAACACGTGAATGTCATGACTTTCACAAGACATCTAGAAAGCAATTCACTCATCAAGAGACCTATGCCAATGACCACCACCAGTTCTTATTTGCTTTCCCTAGAACACCAAAACAATAGTTATTTCAGTGCTTTGACTATTCGATGTATGTTATACTAGGATTTACATCACTTGTATTATAGGAGGTTTTATTTCCTATTGAATTCCCGGCACCTAGAACAGGGCTGGACACACTAGATGAGGGTTGAGTACGAATTAATTCACGCTCAATCTCAAATCTACCTCAGTGCTCTGCTCAATGCCCAGTAAACCCACAGTGGCATCTACACTGTGCTCCTCACAGAGAGATGCACGGCCACTCGAGATTTCAGTACGACGTCGCAGAAACTGCACTGGATGCTCCCCCAGCAGGTGTGGACTCAAACGGCAGCTCCACTACCTGTAGCTCAGGACAGTTATTAATTACTTGAGACCTCTCTGTACAAGATGAGGCATCATCTTGTTGGACAACCACGAGAAGATCACAGGAGATGGCTTACCAAAGTGCTTCAAAGCCGCAGGGCGCTTGACACAACATGGCAGTGTCTATATTTGGGGTCTTGGTGCCTGCACCTCCCAGGGTCACACCCAGGATGGCTTCCAGCCATCATATTACTTTAACTTTCCTCTGAATGCCTTGCTAGAGAACCTAAGAATACACAGGCCTTGTTTAACTAACCACATGAACCAACCTTTCCTCCAAGCCACCAAAACTACAACTTCAGTTGTTTTCCAGTCATGAAGCGGTTAAAAATAACTTACAAATACAAGCTACACCCGTCAGGAAGGTGATGGGGGGCTGGAGAGGATGGAAACATTTAAAATCACATAAGTGTCTGTGTTTGTCCCGCTTGGTATCTACCAAGATTTTATCTAAGCAGAATTATTTCTCCCCTACACCAAAACCATTTCCATTTCTCTCCACATTCCATCTCCTCTTGGGTTCCACAGAGATCTGGGAACAGAAGAGCACTTTTTAAGAAAGGCAGCACGTCCAAAGGCCCAATGGCAACAGCTGATTATGTCTCGGCCTGAAATCAGAGGAAATGCTTCTCCAAGGACACGGGCCTCTGCAGCAGAGGGTTGAATACAAGACAGCGAGGAAAGAAGACACACAAACACCTGGAGGGTGACAACCAGAGATGCCGAAGAGTGCAATGGGGTTTGGAGTGGTGTCACCATTGTTGTTAAGTAAACTTTTTATTTTAGAATGGTTTCGGATTTTATTGAGAAGCTGAAAAGATATACAGAGAGGCCCCACACATCCCTCATGCAAGTTCCCCCAACTGTTAATACCTTACATTGCTATGGCACATTTGTCACAACTGAGGAACCAGCGTTGGTACATGACTATGAAGGCAACTCCACACTTCATCTGGATTTCATCAGTGTTCCCCTAATGTCCTTTTTCTATCCCAGGATCCCATCCAGCACATTACATCTAGTCATCATTACCTCCTTAGGTCTTCTCTGGTCTGTGACGGTTCCTCAGACTTTCCTTGTTTAATGACCTTGACAGTTTTGAGGAGTACAGGTCAGGTATTCTGTAGAATGTTCCTCAGTTGGGGACTGTCTGAGGTTTTTCTCAAGGTTAGACTGGAGTGGAGTGGTTTTCAATGATGGCTCAATCCAGGAAGTCAAACTGCCTGACTGGGAATCCTGGGAATTTTAGCCACATGGCCTGGGACAAATGAACCTCCCTAGGCCTGAGTTTCCTCATCTACAGAAGAGGAGAAATAAATACTACTCACCTCCCAGGTTACTGTGGGGATTAGCCGGGCTGACTGAGAATGAAAGTGAGGAGATCATCAGAAATTCTCCATGGAGAGCAGAAGTGGCCACTGACTGATCGAGCAATGAAAATGCTGTGCCAGAGATTCAGTCCAAAGACTAACAGACAAATCCTACTTCCAGAAGCTTGCCATCCAACGGGGACAAAGTTTAAAGAGATCCTTTCAACTTGATGCCACAAGGACTAATTTGGGGATACACACAGAGTACCTGCGCCTGGGGATGTTGAGAAAGGAAGCAGGCCCCCAAAAGAAGAGTTCTGAAGGATGAACAGGACAGACCCCCAAGGGGCAGGTGGAAGGCTCAAGTAGAAAGGTCCAGTTTTATGCAAATGAGCCAGGTGCCAATGAGACACACTGTAAATTGGCTTACCCACTCCACTTAATCACCACCCGTAAACTAGTAACAGCTCCACACAAGTGAACAATGAAGGCATTCACCTTTGTCCACTCCAAGGGAAAAAAAAAAAGTCTCAGACTTGAACCAACCAAGCCCTAGAAACCACTAAAGACTAAAATTGCCTCCCCCCTTACCAATAAAATGTGGGCCCAATTATACTGTTTTACAATGCAATAGACTTTTTTTCCAACTATGTTTTTACAAAAACAAGAAACAAAATAACACAACAGCCAGGCCATTTTGAGGTATCACCTTTTAATTCCATCTCAGTTCAAAAGACCCTCGGTCACCCAAAACTTGGAAATTCTCAAGATCTTCTTGAGTAGAATCGATGGGTGGGCAGAAGCAGGGGCCAGGGGCTGCAGTTAAGACCCCACTGGGTGGACAAGAATAGGCCACACACAGGCTGGCTGAAGTCGAGAGCCTACCAAACAAATCTGGCCAGTCCCATCCTGAGGCAGGTAACACGAAGCTCTGAGTCCTGAAGCCAGGGAAAGACCCTCCTGGCTCCGCGTCAGCTTCCTCCTCACTCCTGGATGCCAGGCCCCATCTAGATCAAAGGGCTCCAAAATGAAGGCCCTTTGCTTCCCCTCTCTCATTCCCAGGAAGCCTCTCACTACCTGAGGGCCAGTGGTGAGAACAGGCTCAACCCGGCAAAGGAGCTGCTTCCCAGCAAGAAGCTAGGGAACCCAAAGGAAATCTCCTAGGAGTGGAATCCAGCAACCCAGCCCTCCCTTGCATCCCACCCCACTCCAATCTTGCCAAACCACTCCAGCCACAATTTAAGCTCCCTCACCACACACACACTAACTACCCCACTCAGGAAAAAGCCCAACTCGTGGGTGGAAACAAGGGCATGCGTGCAATAAAAACCCACAATGGTGACCCCTTAATGCAGAGGGGTTCCGCCTATAGAACAGGATGGGACAGGACCGAGGGCTCCATGGAGGGGGCAGGATTCTGCTCCTAAACCCAATGCAGGTGACAGTCCCAGCTCCCAGACTCTCCTCCCTCAATACTCCTGGCCTCACTTCTTCTCCCTGCAAAATGGAGCCCTTCTCCACACTTCACAGGCTCACGGAAGGAAAGCAACCACAACAGGCAGAGAAAGCTCATGACTCAGATGCCAGGCCAAGCAAACTTCCAATAAACTATCACAGGATAGAAACAATACAGAAGGGAAGCTCTCATCCATGACTTTACAGCAGAATCAAACACCCTCGGAGCTCTTAAACCTCGGGAGCACCCTGGGACCAACTCCAGACGTGCACAGCTGGATGGCTGGGCTGGGTCTTCAGTGGCCCCACCACGACTCCAGGCCCAGTCGGGATGAAGCACTCCTCTACTGTGCCAGTCATTCCAGGTGGCTTTGCAAATAGACCAGGGCTCCTTCCCCTGCCCCTGTCTGAAAAGCACCAATTCAGTGATTCTCAAACCTGGTCTGACTCCTAGGAAACACTTGGTGCTCTCTTTGGAACCCCACATAAGGCAAGCATCAGCTGAAAGATGGAGCACTGGGTTTAAAACCACTCATCCAAACAGCTGCCCCTAGAAGAGAAAGCATTAGGTCCAAGCAAAACCAGGAAGGACAGGAGGGAGGGAAGAGAAAGAAAGGAAGGTAGTTAGTTAACAACGCAAATATTCTGCCCACAAAACGGAATGCACTGCTCCTGAGTCATTTACTACACAATGTTGGCATACATCTCTACAGTGATTTTTTTTTTTTAATTTTATTTATTTATTTTTCCACCAAAGCCCCAGTAGATAGTTGTATGTCATAGCTGCACATCCTTCTAGTTGCTGTATGTGGGACGTGGCCTCAGCATGGCGGGAGAAGCGGTGTGTCTGTGCGCGCCCGGGATCTGAACCCGGGCCGCCAGCAGCAGAGCACGCGCACTTAACCGCTAAGCCACCGGGTCGGCCCTCTACAGTGATTATTTATTCCAATAATTAACGCTCATTGCCAACCAAGTATTTGTTTTGAAATTTGGTTGAAAATCATTTTAAAACATGTCATTTAAAAATTATTTTGGAGGGGCCGGCCCGGTGGCGCAAGCGGTTAAGTGCGCGCGCTCCGCTGCGGCGGCCAGGGGTTCGCTGGTTCGGATCCCGGGCGCGCACAGACGCACTGCTTGGTAAGCCATGCTGTGGCGGCGTCCCATATAAAGTAGAGGAAGATAGGCACAGATGTTAGCCCAGGGCCGTCTTCCTCAGCAAAAAAAGAGGAGGATTGGCGGATGTTAGCTCAGGGCTGATCTCCTCACAAAAAAAAAAAAAAAAATTATTTTGGAAGTTCCAACAAAACTGCACCTATGACAGACAAAGCTGGCTTAAACATCACCTATAAATTTACGCTTTGTAACAAAATGTCCTTTATTATCATTATTTAGGGACTCTGCAATACGACCACAGATATGCCAATAAAATACCATAATGTCCTACTCCAAGACATGTAGAGTGCCCTACTGGCGTGTGAAACCAGCATCCCTAGAGAAACCCACCTCACTCCGTGCCGAAGCCCACAACTCTGCTTTTCAAATGGAACTAAATCTTCCTCACAGACTTACACAAAAAGCCCGTGTGCTGCTCTGTCTTGCTAACACCAGGCAAATTGGAAGGCTTCTTATGTCATACAATCCAAGCTTCTTTGTCCTCTGTACAAACGCCACAGTGGTTTGTCAACAGACACTGGAAATCTAGAGAAACCATCGCTCATCTCCATTGCTTCAATTTATGGGCTACAGTGACAGCTCTCCCTGGGGACATCCTGTCTGGGCTACAAGATCTAGCATCATTTAGAAGCATGGAGCCAAAAGGGTTCGAACCCAGTCAATTGACAAAAACAGAGCAAAAGCCCCCCAAAGAGGTTTGCTTACAATGCAAGTAGATCATAGCAAACTAGCAAGGACAAAACCTGCCTGTGTGGCTGACACAGAATTCAGAGCCCTCATGGGCAACCCACCCAATGCTGTCAAACATCTGAAGAGTGTCATTAAAACTCTGCAGACCCTTCTAACCTCAAGAACTCCTTGAACTCTTTGTTCTAAGAAAGAGTTGACCTACAAGTTTGTGTGCCCTCTTGCTGTCATCAGTCACAGACTGGGAGATAAGCAGAATTCTTCTAAGAAACACCGCTCGCAGGCAGGGGAGGCCTGGAGCAGCTGCTGCGCAAAGCAATGAAGGAAAGTGTGTGGTTCTCCTGGGGTAAGAGCTGCAGGAATTATCACAAGCAGCTCACAGGACTCCAGAGATAAAATTTTCAGGAGCTCCCTGCTCCATGCTCAGCAGGTGCCTATAAACTCTTGCCTCCTGGGTAAGAGCATCTTTAGACCAGTGCTCCCCAACAGAATTGATGCAAGCCACATACGGAATTTTAAATTTTCTAACAGCCACATTTTTTTTTAAAAGTATAAAGAAACAGGTAAGATTAATTTCAATAATATCTGTTATTTAACCCAATAGATGCAAAAATATTATCATGTCAACATATAATAAAAAATGTATTAATGAGATATTTTACATTTTTTTTCCATACTAATTCTCAAAGTCTGAGGGGTATTTTACACTCTCTGCACATCTCAATTCGGAATGGCCATATTTCAAGTGCCAGTAGCTACGTGGGGCTAGTGGCTAAAGTACTAGACAGTACAGTTCTAGACTCTAAAATCTAGAGATGTAATTTTATGAGCTAAGGTGGTGGTGTGTGTACAAAGATATGAACGCAAAGTCTTCTTTTTGTCTGCTTTTTCCCATTTTAGGAAACATACCTACAAAATTCCCCAGGGACAACCGACAGAAGTATGTATGAATTACTCATCATTACCTGCTCCGCCCTAACCCACCTTAGTTCAACATTCACCTGGGGAGATAAGAGAACAATCTTTTTTTCTACCTCTGAAATAATAAAAGAATGTGATAAATTAGAATTGCTCTAACAATGTAAATTCTACACGCCCAGTGTCGAAGATGATTAAAACAGTTTTGGGAACTCAGTACATAAATTGCCCTGTGATATTTTTACCAGAGGAAGGAAGAAAAGTCTATTTACTGCGATACAAAACTCACAGAAATTTCGATGGTAACGTTTTCTAAATTCTTGAACTCTTAATTGCACATGTCGGCTCATTATCTGAGTTACTTGTGGCTTAGAGTTAAGACAAATAAAACTAGACAATGAATTATGCATCAAGCAGCAGAAAGTATGTGCTTTCACCCCAAAAAGTGGCCTCTCCTCCTCCCAATCATGACCAAATATTTTTAATGTGATAACAGAAAGAGGAAAGAGTCTTGCAGACAGAACAAGAATTATCTAAGGCAAACGTGTTTTTAATTGGGGTTTCCAAGAGCTATAGGTTAGAAAGTGTATGTACTTGAGCAACAGTAAAAACTATGCTGGAGGCTAGAGTGTAGGGATCTGAAGACTGACTGACTGCAGAAAAACTTGGAAAATTCCCCCAAGTACCCAGCAGACAGGAAGGTGAGCAGAGAGGTGAGCAGCTCGGAGAGAGGCAAATTAGATATTCAAAACACAGGGGGCTGCTCCATCAGGTGACAAAGGCCAGCCAGGCCACCTGTTCTCACCACTTTCCCACGTCTAATCCTTCCACCCTAGTTCCCCCACACCCACTCCTGGCCCTCTTCAGTCTATGCACCACCTTGAAGCCAGCATGATCCTTGCGGACCCACATTCCTGCCTTGCTTAGAGCCTTTTTCTTGCAGACAAAATCCCTCCCGAAGACTATGGACCATGGAGACTCTGGCCCCTGCCTCCCCCTCCAGACACATCTAGACTTTTCTCAGGCCTTAGCTAGGCTGAGCTCATTTGCACCCAGCCTTCGCTGAGCCTCTCCCCACTGCTCTGCCAACAATACCAATACCCTTTCACTTGGGCATCAACATCACCCCTCTGGGAGGCCCTGGCCCACCTTCCCAACTCAGTCACCTCTGCTCGCTGCACCTTAGTCCGCTCATGGTGAAATCAGTACAAAAATAAATAACTCGTGGGATGCCAGCCTTCCCTGCTAGATGGGCAGGCCAGGACCACCTCTGCTAGGAAGGATGGAAGGACTGACTTCTAACGAAGATCCAAGAACACGGCGGACTTTAGTATAAACTCCACCCATCTTGACACTTCACCAGGAGAATATATCTGTTTTTACCAGCCCTGCTCTATTAACAATGACCTTGACCTTCTGTGTCCAACTCGCGTCCCTAAGCTTACCTCTACAGCATTTAAATAGGGGAGAAGACTCTTTACAGATTCTGGGGTAAAATAAAAAACTAATAACAGCGATAGCTACACCCTAAAAACACATCACATCCTGGACTATCTACCAACACCTGCCATCTTCCCGAGTCCCTACAATGAGCAGTTAGGGGCTAATCATTTTGGAACCCAGGCAACTGATCCACTCCCTGCCCGACCCTACCGTGCCACCCGCAATGCTGGCCAGACTCATTTTCTAGACTGTAGGAAGGACACTAGGAATTCCCATCACCACCCCACCGCTCAGCACCTTGGTTCCCTGGCAGCTTCTAGAACCAGACCATCATGAAGCCATATTTTCCACATTTAAAACGATTGATCTGATAAGCTGTTTGCCTTTTCAGCCCAGGCTAAGGTACGCAAAAGGATTTTCCACAATTCTGAATCTGGTGGTCTACTCCTTTCATGAATCCCAAGGTAGGGTCTCACCTTCTAGCAAATTCATTTTACCTGGAGAAGAACTACCACTCAAATTCCAAATGCATCATTCTACAAGTATTGATAGCGCCCTTGTTGGCTGACGAGGCACTGTGCCAGGGCCAGGAAGGACACAGAAGTCAATGGCAAGGACACGGGCTTCAGAATCCAGCGGACCAGACTCCCATCTCCCAAACGGCCACATAACCTTGGGAGAATAACAGTAACAGCAGACACATCGACCGCGTGCCAGCTGCTGTTCTAAACACTTCACACCACTAACTTGTTTAATTCTAACACCCTGTGAGCAAACAACTAACAATGCCCCCATTTAACAGATGTGAGAAACGAGGCACAGAGCAGTAAAGAACTTGCCCAAGGTCCCAGAACTAACAGGTGGTGGAACAGGTTTGTTTTCTCTTTAAAAAAAAAAAAAACAGCTTTATTAACGTGTAATTTATATGCCGTAAAATTATCTGCACCCAGGCAAGTCCATCCTCCCAATTCCACACAATTCTGCCTCTCCTGACCCTTAGCTTTCCTGAGCCACAGTTTCCTATTTGCAAAATGCAAACGATAAGCTCTAATCCACAGAGCAGTTCAGGGGTTAAGTGAGGGGATGACTATTGGTAAAGCAGCCCAGCCCAGCGCCTGGCCCAGAGAACTGCTCACCAGCCTGAAAACGAATAAAAGATAGTCTGCTCTCAAAGGTTTAATCTAATCAGAGACAAAACTCGTCAATACAGAAAATAGCCATAATAAAATGTAGAGAGAGAGAAACGACACAAGAAGTGCAGATAAAAATACAAAGGGGAATTGTGTATTTAAATGAGAGTGAGGATCTGTGTTCCTTGAGCTGAAGTATTTGCAACAGAGAAACTGGGCTGAGAATGCTGGGTTTAATATGGGCCTAGATCATTTAAAACACAAACTTCATGAGAACGGTCCAGAGCCTCTATTAACAAAATGAGCCTTGCATATTTGACACATGTATCATGAGGCAATGAATCAGGGTTGCTGCAGAGAGTGGTCTAAATCCCTTTTGCTAGAAACGAGCGTGATAGCCTCTAAGGGAACCAACACACACAGCCTCCAAAGGAAGCACTTCCAAGGCTGAATTTAGTGTCCTTGATCTCATCCATTTGTCTGGTCTCATTCTGCAAAGCTTACTGTTGTCTTCTGAGGATCATCATCTCCCTTAATGACCTTGAAACTCTCCTCTCTCAAATGGGTACTGCCCTTGGAGCCGAAGTCCCACTGCTCTCAACAGGAGAGAGGGCAGGGGGGTGAAGAGGCAGCAAAGGAATGTTATCGAGAAAGTTCTGCTCAGAAAGGACAGTATTACCTTAGATGCAACTAACTTTCAAATGTATTTTATGGCTCTCAGGAACCCTATGACACCAACTGAACTTCTTTTGTTTGCTTTAAAGAATAAACTCCCTGCTACCTGTGGAACTGAGAAATTTAACTCCTGATTTCAAAGATACTAACTGGCCGAGCAGAGCCTTCACACACAAATCATCCCAAGCAATGACCCACTCGCAGACAACGTACGGGTCTGTGGGGAGTTAAGAGTAGCTTGTTAACAAAGTGACATCTGAGGAGGGAGAACAATCCAGCAATTGGTGAGTCCAATTTCCTGTTCCATATCTTCCATGGCAAATAAAAAAAAAAAAGAAAGAAAATCACCCATAGATTAGGATGGACACATCTTCCACACAGTCCCTGTCAGAAGCAACAGAGATTTCTTATACTTGGCCTTTTCACAAAAGTGATAAGTGTCTCTCACACATACCGCTCATATGCGTTAACAGGCCCTGACAGAACAGCTGCTGCCTCAGTCCCCAGGCCACCAGCAGGCTTCTCGGGGGTCCCTGGTGGGTACTAGGGGTAGGATCCAGAATGGTCCCCCCCCTCAACCCCCACCACTACAGACCAGAACGGGAACCCAGCGGATTGCTCCTGGGACTAAAGGAACTCGAATCTTTTTCTTCAGGAAGGTTCTAAAGAAGGTTTCTCAACATCAGCACCACTGACATTTGGGGCCGGATAATTCTTTGTTGTGGGTAGGAGGCTGTCCTGTGCGTTGTAGGAAGTTGAGCAGCATCCCTGGCCTCTACTTACTAGATAACTCACTTGTCATTCCTAGTTGTGACGAGCAAAAATTTCTACCAATATTGCCAAATGTTCCCAGGGAGGCAAAATCGCCCCCACTGAGAACCACTGGTCTAAAGGGAAGAAGGCTGTTTCAGGCTCACTGACATCCCATCTGGAAGGAGTTTTAAATCATTAACTACCAAGGACTGGACATCAGAAGCCAGCACGGCCAAAACCACTTTATCATCAGCTCTCCAATTTCCTCCTCCTCCATCCCCATCTTGAAGGTCTCTGCCACGACTAGGTGGAAAGCTGACTTTCTCAACAATCCTATTCTCCACATCCACGATGTGCCAGAAGGCTGAAGATCCTGCCAGTCCTTCCCCGGTGATGTCTCCTGATCCACCACCTCTCCTCTCAATCCCTCTGGATAATGTGAAGAAGAGAAAACTATCTACATTCGAGAATGCTGAAGAACATCAGGATTTCTGATAGCCACTGGAAAAACCTCTGTTTCTGTTCTTTGCTTGCCTCTCTCTAACTTTATTTATTAAATGGTGGAGCCAGGATTCATAACAGAAGTCATTCCAGGGCATGTGCTCTTGTAATTATACGACACTGACTTTCAAATGGGAGACAGAGAAGGAGACAACGAAGGAAACAGAAGAAGGGTGGCATGGTCACAGGAAGGACAACGAAGGCTGGAAAAATCAAAGGAGAAAGTATAAACGCTTGGAGGACCAAAGAAATGACCACTGATCACTCACTCTGATTGACACATCATTGGTGGCAGCGTTTTCCCTGAGAGTTGATTTATTGGAAAAAGAAAAAACAAAGGACAATTTCATCCATCCCTAAATAAGGTCCAAGCACTGTCACCATATCCAAAAGGATTATGCAGACAATATTAAAAGATCTTTTAGTTACAACATTTACATAAGGAGATATATACTCCCTCTTTAAAAAACTACTCACAGCAGACAACTTCAGTGTGGAAAAAAGCAAGCAAAGTATATTTATGGTTTGGTTTTTTAATGTAGCTATTATGGGAAAAATATGGGAAAACCATGCTTTGACATTTCCAGATCTTAGCTGCTAAGAAGGAAATACGGATGCATAAAGCATACATCCAGGTAACTTCCCTTCTCTGAGCTTTAAATTTCACTTAAAAATGTAATATAAAAACTTATCCTTACCATTATGAAAAGAGCAAAACCCTGACCCATCACTTAAAACTAAAGCAAAAAATCACCTCTGAATGTTCTCTTAAGCAGCTGCAAGCAGAAAATCTGTACATTCACATCAGCTGGCATATACTTAAGGTGAATGATGAAATCAACATAAAACTGTGTGATCATACGTGTTACATCACACATATGAGCAAATGAAACTGTTGAAAGATGAGCCTCAGGCTCCTGTGAATGAAATTATGATTAGGTTTTTCTGAAGATCCTTTTACCTCTGGTGTATTTAGGTGGAGGTTGTGGATAAACCATTTTAAATATCTTTATTAGTTAAACCAATTGAAAATAGAGGTACAAAGTGGGATCTATGGAAAAGCTACCATGACACTACTCCAAGAACACAAATGAAGATACATCCATTCTAGTCTCTCTAAATGTGGGCCTCTTGCCAGATAGAAATCAACATAAATATAGAAATATGCACCTTACGCATATAAAATATATCAATAAATATATAGACTTTTTTATACTATGTGTTTCACTAACATTTATATAAAATCAGTGCCAACACTGGAAGATTATTCAGCCATAAAAAGGAATGAAATACTGATACATACTAGACAGCGGATGAAACTTGAAAAGATGCTGAAAGAAGTCAGACACAAAAGGTCATATATTGTACAGTTCCATCTATATGAAATATCCAGAACAGGTAAATCCCACAGAGACAGAAAGCAAATCGGTGGTTGCCAGGGGCTGGGGGACGGGTGAATGTGGAATGACTGTTTAATGGGTTCGGGGTTGCACTTTGGGTTTAAATTAGGTCATAAGAGTGGAGCTCTGATCCAGTAGAATTAGCATCCTTCTAAGAAGAGACACCAGTGAGCTCATGCATGCGCGCACACTCTCCCTCTCTCCTCCATGAGAGGACACAACCAGAAGGCAGCCCCCTCTAAGCCAGGAAGAAAACCCTTACCAGAAATCAGCTAGCATCTTAATCTTGGACGTCTAGCCTCCAGAACTCTGAGGAAATAAATGTCTCTTGGGTAAGCCACCCAGTCTGCAGCATTTTGTTATGGCGGCCTGAGCAGACTAAGACAACAGAGTTATGATCAAATTGATTTTACAAACGGGAGCACCGGGCACCGAATGGTGATGTAGCTCGCTCCAAGTCAGACACCCAGCAAGCATCAGGACAGCATCCAAACCCAGGCAGTGGGCTTCCACAACCTTCCCCTCTAAACCACACTCTATGGGGAGGCACTCGGTCATTGCTGAATGAATGTGAAGTGATAAAGAGGGGTGGGACGGAGTCTTAGTATGACATCCAACGCTCCAAACCTCACATCTCTGCCAAAAAATAAATAAACTTTTAAAATTAGAACATAAAACCTTTTCCCCCTTCAAAAGACAAGATTATCCAGCTTCTATCCTTGGATTAGCAGAGTAAAATGGAAAGAATTGGCCAAAAAGACTGAATAACATGGGGACCCATTCTGAAAATGCAGAAATTTAACCGAGATACCACCCTCTCAAAACGTTCCCAAAATATAGTAAATATTTTTTGGAAGCAAGCTAAAACTAACCCAAAGGCAAATATAAGCCATTGCATTCTCTTCCTTTGCTCCAAAGTTAAAAACCATCACTTCTTCGCTGTTTAGAGAGTATAGCCCTAGTTAAGTTTTGTTTGAACCACTCAGTAAAAACCAAAATGTTCCGCATTTCTTGTCAATGTTTTACAAATTGGAAAAATTCACAGAAATCTACATATCGGGCCTCTCTTTAAAAACTAGAAGGTCTGGCAGACCAAGCCCCGATTCTCCCAGGTCTGTGAGCTCCAGTTAACCGCAGTCCCCACCATTCCCTATCACACACAACCTGGCTCATTTCACTCATTTTCCTCACCTGCTGGCCCCATGGGCCAATATTTGCAATCTTTTACACAGTGCCTCAGGTAGTGTGGGTCTAAATATAGGCTTTAAAAAATGCATTATTTTGTACATAATGCCTCCATTCAGAGTAAGCTTTTGAAGGAAAGTGTTTCAATTATTTAATGGGCTTGTCACACATTGCTCTTAATTAAACTTGGCTCAAAAGAAAAATGAGTGCGTTTTTAGGCCAGTCTTGGACATAATATATTGGATCCTAGCTTAATTCTGACCAAGTGGCAGAATAAAGCCCTTTTTAAAAGCATGAATGTTAGCCACCCAAGTGAGTGAGTATTCTATTTATAGCTGCCAGGGGTTCAGGCTTCCAGACACCTTTCGCCCACCACCCTGCCCCACCACTAACACACACCCACCATGTCACCTCCTCAATATTGAATTTCAGCTTCCAGCAAGTTAGACTTTTTCCATCAGTTTGGTTTGGGATGATTCCTGAGCTACAGGTATGCTGCCTGGCCACCTGCCAAATTGAACACCAGAACGCAAGGGATTTCTGTTCATTCCTCAAAAAAATCAGACCTAATTCCACCTTGCCTTTGGTTTTCATCAAGTTCACCAAAAAGCAGCCTACATTTCTCAGTGCTTCCATTCTTTTGTGATATCCTAACACAAATATCAAAAATCGTTGCTTTCTCCCCAGTTATAAAACAAACCCTTTTCATACTCAGCATTGCAAGGTGCTAAAAACTCATCAAACAAAAAAAAAGTACAGGCAGCTATCAATATTCTCTCAAAGCTCTGGCGAATTAATTCTAAAAATCCAAACCTTGAGTAATCATCAACTCTTCTTTGACGAGCAATAAAGCAGGGAGCTGTATAATTGGTAATTTTGGAAGGAATCCAGGTTTTTATGCTATGAATTGCTTGTGAACATTTCAAACTGCCATTTTCTGCTTCCCCTTGCACGGCCACCTCAAATTCAAGACTGAATGATTAATTTCAGGTTTCACCCCTGGTACTGGAGAATCTCCGCCTTCACAGGTCTATCTTTTGAGAAACTGCATCTGTAGGGTGAATACTCCAGCTGAAGGAGGAGGATGAGACCTGTCATAACTGAGACGCCAGGACAGCAGCAAGTCAGAGACTAGGGAGGAGGCCAGGACAGGACAGTTCTGCACAGAAGCAAGACCAACCCTGGGCAGTGGCCAGTGGCTGAAGCAGGGGCAGGTGTGTGATGCGGGGCTTGGACGTGGTCAGGGGACCACAGGATCCGGAGTCAGAACAAGAGCATCAAGTTAGAACCACGATACATGTGTATATTTTAAAGTTCAGAAATGAGGCTGGCAAATATCGGGGCTCCAAATACAAGAGGCAAAGTCGAGCCTAGACTTATGGGGGGCGGGGTGAGGACTCAGTTGCTGAAGAGGCACAAAAGATGAGGAGGAGGGCCAAGAGGCACCAGCTGAAGAAATAACCTCCATCAGGTGGGGTACTCTCTGCACCTCCATGTTGAAACCTTTTATATCATTTCAGTTATGGCAAGAAACATTATAACACTCAGCTGGCCTGGGCTCCTCACCAGAAGGAGGCACCTGGGAACATGGACTTGGGCAATAAGGAAGGTCAGGAAAGGCACACGAGTAACATCCGATACTGACAAAACAATCGAGATCCTAACGTTCCAGCGTCAGGGCAGCTGGACAGAGAGAGCTCGCCACCAGAGTTCCTCTGCCGATCCCACTTGCCGGCCACGCAGCCTTTCGCTGCCACTCTACATGATTCCAACCCGTGACAACCTTCCCAATGAGCTTCTGCTGGAATACCCTAAGAAGCCCGTAGGGCCCATTCACAAGAGAACCTAATATCCATCATCGGTCAGTCTATGCAATCAGCGAGTGGCCAGCAAAAGAGCAAATCAATACGTCCTAAGACCATCTCCTTGTTGGGACAAGCGATGTCCAAGGAAGCCTACGTGGCCTGTCTATGTCATTGTTAATCCTGTAGACCTGTTATTTCTGCCCAGCCCACTCCTTTTGTTTTGCCTATTTGCAAATACTGAGCTTCTAACCCCAAATGTGTCCTATATTTGAGAGAGTCCTAGACAAAACACACCCTCAACTGGCTACACAAGCCACGAAAATAACCTTGAAATATAATTGTTGCCTAGTCTGGGATCACACAGCACTGGGAAAAAGTCCAAACGTTTGATAAATCCAAAGTCAGTCTTCCAGACTGGCAATCCACCTGGCTGGGAGGGCTGTGATAAGCCTTGAGATAGTAACTTGAAAGAGAAGAAATGAACCACAGGTTCTGGAGTCAGGTAAGAGACTTGGAATCCCATCTACTAGCTATGTGATATGACTAGTTACTTAACCTCTCTAAGCCACAGGTGGTTCAATTCTATATGGGATTAACAATAGTTCCTAACACAGAGGAGTCAATGAGATAATGTATATAAAGGGCTTAGCACAGCAAAGGGCACCAAATACGTATCTTACAAATGTCCTCTATTATTGCTCTTGTTAGTTTTAGAGGTTTATAGCTTCTAGATAAATCTGAAGGACCTTTCAAGGTCATCAGTTAATTAACTTCCTTGGTGTCCTCCAGCGCGCCCTCCATAACATCCTGGTCTCAGAAAGGCAGAGGTGGGAGTCCCAGCTTTAGTACAGCTCTAGTCTCACAGCATGCCAGGACCGCCAGAGGTCCCTTGACACAACTGAATCACGTTGAATCCCATCACACTGGTCTTTAATGAGCAGTGATATCTGAAGCAAAGAAATCACTCACCATACTCAAATTTCTTATTAATCTAAATTAACCGAGCTGGGGAATAGGGACTTGGTGCATGTCCCTCCCCAGCTGAATGGCTTGGTCCCCTGAGTGTTAAGTCCAAGCCTTGGTGACAATGTCATTGATAAAGCCTCATTATCAAGCCCAGATTTCCATTATGAATCATCTCCAGAGACCTTAATTCCATGTCAGGGTCAGCTAATGCCCAACAAATTATCCACTTAATAAATTAATTTTGCATCAACAGATAGTGGTGCAGACTCTTGTTCTAACAAATTAAATATCCCACTTGGCGTCCTGAGGAGTCTTTTTCTTTAAACGGTTCCCAATCAACAAACAAAGCATGCATGACATTAAAGCTCATCTAGAAAGAGGTCTCATTTACAGTGTTTTCCACATCAAAAAGCAACAAAGTCAATAGATCAGATTAAATTATTTCCTTTTCTTTGTCTTCCTGCTGGAAGGGGAAAACATGGTGAGGAGAACATGGAAAGAACTCATTCTTACCACAATATACACTTTAAATGTCTTACAATTTTATGTCAATTATACCTCAATAAAGCTGAAATTTTAAAAAAACAAAAAAACTCCTAAACCACTGTTTAAATCCAGGAACTTTAAAATGAACTCAACTTAATTTCCCTCCTGCCTGAAGGGTTGGTGAGAATAAAGGGGGGAACTTATACGTATTCTTCCATTTATTTTCAGCAAACAAGAATTCTGTCTTCTGATTCAACTGCCTTTACCAAGCTTTCAGTGATTCATTCTGTGGCCTGCAAAAAACAAAACGTTAGGTGAAAATTAAGCACAAAGAAAAATCACACACTTACTCATCAAAATTGGGAGAAGCAGGAAAGGAAAAGAGAAAAGTGTGGAGTTTGCTGGTAAAGGTTCATTTATCCAGTTCAAAGAGGCAGCCTCTTGCATTATCAGGGTTGGTAACTTGAGAGTGCGTGATAATTAACTAATCGAATGACAAGAGAGGCCCAGAGAACAGAGGACAGATCTCTAACGCAGGTCCCTTCCAGCTGTCTTCCGGCTCCGAAACATACATATCGTTTTCCTGGTGTTTTGTGACTGCGTTCTACTGTCTATACCTTTGCTTTTTAGGATAAGTGGAAGCTAATAGTTAAGAAGACCTAGAAAAAAATAACTTCATATTCCACTATATAAATATACAGATTTACATATAATATTTTATTTATTTTTCACTAATGCCACAGAAATCAATCTTGGACTACATATAACTAAGACATAACTACAGATCTAGATATGTAATATAACTAAGCTATAATAAATATAATTTGAATATTAAAATTAACAAAAATCAGATAAATGAATACACACACACACACACACACACACACACACACCCCTAAAAAATGCCCTACAGGGCCAGCCTGGTGGCCCAAGCGGTTAAGTGTGCCTGCTCCGCTGCGGCAGCCCAGGGTTCGCCGGTTCAGATCCTGGGCACACACTGATGCACCGCTTGGCAAGCCATGCTGTGGCGGCGTCCCATATAAAGTAGAGGAAGATGGGCATGGATGTTAGCCCAGGGCCAGTCTTCCTCAGCAAAAAGAGAAGGATTGGCAGATGTTAGCTCAGGGCTGATCTTCCTCACACACACACACAAAAAATGCCCGACAGGAAGTTGCTTTAGCAGTAATAATTTTACTTAGAAAACACAGAAAATTAAAATAAAATGCAGAAGGTTTATAGAATGAAGGCAATCTTTTATATCAGGGTTTCACAATCTCGGCACTACTGACATTTGGACTCAATCAATCTGTGCTGTGGAGGCTGTCCTGTGCATTCTAGGGTGTTTCTACTTGCTAGATGCCAGTGGTACCCTCCCCACATGGTGGTGACAACCAAAAATGTCTCCAGACATTGCCAAATGTCCCCAGGGAGCCAAAGTTGTCCCTTGTTGAAAATCACTATTCTATATAAAACATCCCATCATCTAATCCCATCTCTAATGATGTACTCAGCCCTTAGCAACATCCAGACTGCACTCTATGACAAAGAATATATCTACTGACATAACCATGCTAACACGTTTCTCTTTAAACTGCAAAATCTGTACTTCTTTTGAATGAAAACCATTAGCGGCTACCGAATCACCCCCTTAACTGAATTACAACTTTGAAAAGTTGATTTAAATGTAAACCATTAATTATCTTTTAAAAATCTCACATCAGTTGGAGGAAAGTCAACTTCCAAAAAGGTTTCTTAAAATTTTTATCACTTGCTGTGAACCTAAAACAATAAAGTCTTTACTAAAAAAAAAAAAAAAAAAAAAAAGTACTCCTAAACTTGAACGAAAGAGCACTTTTATCATCTCCACTGTGGAAGACCTGAACAGTCCACATGCCCAAAACTGTGAC
The DNA here is from genome assembly GCF_020826845.1 of Diceros bicornis minor. Lineage (NCBI taxonomy): Eukaryota > Metazoa > Chordata > Mammalia > Perissodactyla > Rhinocerotidae > Diceros > Diceros bicornis. The sequence continues at coordinate 48,062,048 of NC_080759.1, read as the reverse complement.
TAGACAGCTGAGTGCCACTTACATCTACAAGGCAGACAGAAGCCATCAGCTTGCAGATGTGGGAGATCAAAATTATCCACCTCAAAATATGTTTCTTTACCTTGATTATTTTCTCTGACAGACATTTGACCTCCCCCACTAACTGCCTAAAGAATTTAACATAGAAGGCCTGTTACAGGAATGAGCCACTACCATATGATGCCTATAGGATAATGTAAAATATATGCGATAAGAAAGGCACCAACAAGCCCATCTTATCCAAAACTCTGTCTCTCCAGCCATATTCTCTACAGGTGGCCCTGTAAAGAGTTGTCTGACAAATATTTGCATTTCCATCTCCATATGACTTGTCTTCTTCCCCTCTGAAATCCCAAACCACTACCCCCTAGCACCCTTCTCACCTTTAGCTGAAAATACTTAAGTGAGCAGCTTAGTCAAAACGACAAGTTGCTCAGTTTCTATTTTCTGAGTTTCTCCCATATATACAGGTTATTAAACTTTGTTTGATTTTTCTCCTGCTATTCAGTCTCATGTCCATTTAATTTGTAGCCTAGCCAGAAAGGACCGAGAGTGGGTAGAGGATAGTCTTCCTCCCCATTCACAGATAACAGGCAAGATTCACAAACTGCACGCAGATCCCAAAGCAAACATGCCCTCTTGCAACATCACTTCACGGGAATCTGGAGTTTATCAGAAACTGACAAAAGCCAGGAAAAATGATTTAGGAAATTCAGTGTGACCTTCACCTTCAGTAGAGACGCTCCCCAGAAACCTACAAAAACATCACTGAAACTCTTCTTTGAAGCTTCTCCACACAGAACTCCTCTGATGCCTACCACTCAGGATGAACGGTCAGTGGCTGCCATCACAAAAACGATCAGAAGGACTGTGTTTCTGCTTTGTTTGATTATAGGAAAATTTCTATTCCTTGTTGCGGTTGCTGGCAAATTAGGTAATTCTTGGGCTGTGTTACATGACTTGATGGAGAAGCAAATACACCTTCCCTAAGATCTCCACACAGATTCCACCTTCACCTCCTTCCACACGAACCACTACCATCACCTCCAAGTGAATTCAAGTCCCATACAGCTAGACATCTTTGGGTCCAAATCCTGGTTCTACCAGTTCCCAGCTGTGTGAACTTGGGCAAATTACTGCTCTAAGACTCTGTATTCTCATATGTAAAATGGAGATGAGAATGGTACCAATCATATAAGACTATTGGGCATATTAAATGAATTAATCCACGTAAAGAATTTAGTACGGTCCCAGCCCATGGTAAGTGATTGATAATCTTTCCAAAGTTAAAAAATTGGATAAAAGAAAATGCAGATGGCATGGAGACGGAAAGGATAATGTGATGGCTAAACCACAACATAGAATTTCATTTATGCAAATTGTTACCAAAATCCCACATTATAGCAAATCCTAGGTAAACATTGTATTTGCTCCTTTGACAAAACATTGACTTGAGTTAGACAACACTGCTAGAATATTTAAAAAAAAAAATTTTTTTTAAAAGGTAATTTTGTCCTAAGCTAGATTATAGTAAAGACAGGATATACTATCTTTAAAAATATGATTCCAAAATTCTGCTTTCCTTAGGGAAGAGCTATTTAACTTCATCAAACATTTTATAATAACACATAAAAAAAACCCTTAAAGGGTAGCCTTTAATTCTTGTGAGAATATCCTATTTTCTGGTTCACACGCAAATGCCAACTCTCAAGATTCACATTTAGGGATCTGGTGGAGGTTTAAGAGCCCACGGGGATTTTAAGAGACTCAAAGGACACAACCCAAGTTACATTTCTGACCCTATGATTTGGTGGTAGATCTTGGATAAAGTAACCTCATCTCTGTGCCTCAGGATAAAAGGAATCCTTGTACTTGATATCTCAAAGATAACAGGCGAGTAAAGATAAAGTTACATTCCCTTGAAGAGCCTCTGAATTCCTTGAAAGAGATTTTTCAATTTCAGAGGCACATTTTCTAACACTGCATACAATCCACAAAAGAACAAGGCCCACGGCAGCCAAGCTGGAATGATTTTTGCTCCCCATTTTTACTCTTAGAACTGATGACTCATGTTTAATTTTTTATGGTAAAATATTGGAAAAGAATAACTCTGGTGAAAAGACAGATGCACAAATTACCCTTCACATAGGGAAAGAGCCCTTGACTTGCTTACTCTCCAAAATGTTGTATGGCAGAATCCAGTCCTTCTAATTTCACAACCAACAGCCCATTTTATCAGACATTTTTCTTCTGATATATACTTTGAAAAACAGCAAGAGAGTCCATCTTTTAAATATTTACAGAAAAGACACACTGGCCTTTTCGAAGGGAACCTTAAGTGAATATGGTTTTAGAACCTAAAACACAGGAAGCTAACCTACCAGATCTGCCCAAAACCAAGAAAGAAACTGGTACAGCTGAAAAAGCTACCTCACCATGAGAAACATCCAAGAATTTCAGTTGTTCTCAAGGTCTGAAAAAATTAATGCCAGAATTTATAGTCTGTGCTTGAACTCCATATCCTGGAAGTTGAACTTGGCACCTACCTTAGAGAGAATCCCTAAAGAAGGAAAATCTTTTGGAAATGCAGTACCTATGATTAACAAGGCAGGATTCTGATGACCCCATCCTAACAAGGCAAGTAATGTGTGAAAGGAAGGGAAGGCTGCTTCTAACTTTTATCTTAGAAAACTAAGCAGTTCAGAAATACTGACTACTGAAGACTCTACTTCTATACAGCAAATACATCTACTAGATGTGGACAAAGACCCTTCAGTACCATGGCCTTGGGTAAGATACTTCATTTCCCATACCAACAGCCAGGACAGCCTCAGTCAGGAACCATGATGCTACATCTAACATATCTACATATACACACAAATATGTACACACACAAATGATATACGTTGGAGTTATCTCATACATATATATATATATAAACTAGTTTAAACAAAAAAATCCTTATTTCTTTTACACTCGAAAAGCGACAGCTCACCTACTTGTTACTGAAACACTAGACACGCTTTATCTACATACTTGGTGCAGAAAACAAGAGCAAGTGGACATTTTTCCTATAAAACAGGAGTTACAAAAAAAAGAAAACTCCTATGTGGAGAAACTCTCTGACACACAACCTAGGTAATGAGAAGCAGAATACGGGGCGTCTCCCCAGGACTCAGGACTCACTCTCAGCTCAGATCTTAATTACAAAAGGAAAGAGGCAGCAAGATCAAGGATCCAGGGTGGAGACAGATAGAGCACAGTGGAGGGCACAGAAACTGGCAGTCAGTGTGAGGGCAGCTCAGACCGGTCCTACGACTGCAGGGCAGGAGGCAACCCAATCCCTGGCTGATCAAGTGGCCCCTCACCCGGGGGATTCAAAAAGTTAAAGCGAGTTTCTTTTCATGGGATTAGTCTCCAAGTTTTCTTTCCTCCTGTGCCTAATAAACTTTTTTCAAAGCATGGGACCAGAAGCAATAAGATGTAGGCAGTAAGAAAGAGTCCCTGCCCAGAAAGCATAACTGTGGGAAATACTCCCTCATTTCTATACTGGGCTCATCTTCACTGGGCATTTCTCCCAACAGGCAAGACCCAGGGCCAGTGGGAGGGCAAGAATCCCAGGGATGCCTTCCCATCTCTGTGCTCTGGTTCCCAGCGGAGCGCATGTTCTCAGGACCTCAGCCACACTGCTCCTTGCAGAGTGACAAGCCTTTGGGTGGAGTCTGTCCGTTGCCTACTCCAGTGTCTCTTGTCACCTTCCACTTGGATGAGTCCCTCACTGCCACCACCACTGTATGGCTGACTCGAGTCAGGACACTTTTGATGGCCTTAGAAGTCTTGGCTTACATCAAAGAAATCCCCATTCCATTTGGTCCTGCTGATACACTGACGGATGACAGGAATATCTCATTGCGTTTTTGTTCAGTGTCCCAAGAAGTCTTGGCTCTAGTAAACTCCAACATCCACTTGCTCACTTGGCTAGTGCACGTGGGGCTGTGACATGTAGGGTTATGACACCGACAGCGTTAAATGAGCTCGATCCCAAAAGCTTAGCCGTGCAAAACTTTCATGAAGTTTCTGTCTCAGGGAAGGAGACCGGGAATCAGAATCTGCTAATTGGTATGATGATGACCAAGAGGCAGAAAGCACCAGATCTGAGCAAATCTACCTCAAACTACTTGAGGCAGAGTCACAAATCAAAAAGTCTTTGAAAACAGCACTTAAATTTACTAAATTTACTACAAGGAGTAAACAAGGAGGGCCATGAGAATCTGAGCTCTTAATAGCTATGGGACAAAAACAGAGTAACTTATTATGCAAATAACTGCTAGTCTCAGAGTGGTAATGGATGTCAGTGACAGGTATTGCGGCCCGGTGGCACAAGCAGTTAAGTGCACGGGCTCCGCTGTGGTGGCCCAGGGTTCGCCGGTTTGGATCCCGGGAGCGCACCGACGCACCACTTGGCAAGCCATGCTGTGGCAGCGTCCCATATAAAGCGGAGGAAGATGGGCATGGATGTTAGCCCATGGCCAGTCTTCCTCAGCAAAAAAAGAGGAGGATTGGCAGATGTTAGCTCAGGGCCGATCTTCCTCACATACACACAAAAAATTAGTAGCAGAATAATGAATACTACTCAGCAATAAAATGGAACTACTGATACACACAACAGAGCTGGGTCTCAAGGGCACTGAGTAAAAAAAGCCAATCTCAGAAGGTTACATAGTGATTTCATTTATATAACATTCACAAATGACAAAATTATAGAGGAGAACAGATTATGTGGTAGTTGCAACTAGGGGAAGGCTGGGACTATTTCTTGTAGGGTAGCATGAAGTATGGAAAAGTTCTGCATTATGATCGTGCTGGTGGTTACACTAATCTATATGTGTGACAACACTGCTTAGAACTACACACACGTGCATACAGGTGAGTGTATGTAAAAAGTGGTGTAATCTGAAGGAGGTCTGTAGACTGTACCAATGTCAATTTCCTGGTTTTGATATTACACTATGGATCTATAAGATGGCAGTGACTGCGGAACCTGGGTGACAGGGACACAGGACCTCTTTCTACTATTTTGGCAACTTCTGAGTCTGTATTTCAAAAAAAAAAATCATCCCAGAATAAACCATACAAAACATATGGGGAGAGGGCAGTAGATAGAACTTACTACAACATGCTCTTAAAACTTCAAGAGAATATGACCTTCTTTTTCCTAGTGGAGAACAACTGTCAGTTTAATTACTCAATATGATAAATATTTCTCTAATGCTCTGAAGCTAGAGCATTTTGGGAATGAGAGGTAAAACACCAAGGGGGCCCGACGGAAGCCTTAGGGCAGAGGGTACAGCTGGACGTGAGTGTTTTAACCAGACCCAACAACTTAACACATGACTTTCATGATTGACTGATTATTAGTGGCCAGATCTCACGGGCGAGTTTGGATCCTAGAAAGAATAAAATTTCCACACTGATGAATGTGTGCTCCCCAGCCCCAAAGAGGTGAAAAGCAATTAGGAATCAGTATAAATGAGGAAGGATGAAAAAAGTACCAGCGAGACCCAAATTTAAGGTGCGGCCATAAAAGTGTGGACACAGCACAGTGATTCTCAACTGGAGCAATCTGTACCCTCTTCTCCCCAGGGGATATCTGCAATGTCTGGAGACATTTTTGGTTGTCCCAACTGAAGGAGGCGAGTGCTACTGGCTCTAGTGACTAGAGGCCAGGGATGCTGTTCAACATCCTACAATGCGCCCTCCACTACCAAGACTGATTCGGCAGAGAGTGTCAAGGGTGTTGAGATTGAGATCTAGAAATAGGGCACACTTGCCCACATCTGCCTGCTGGAGGGCTGTACAACTTGGCCCTTAGTCCACATCATGTGGGCGGAAATTAACAGAAGTAAACCCGTATTAAATGACAACAGTATACACTGTAAAAGGCGTAGTGTTATTTTCACCTGGCACTCAACACTTCCATTTCAAAGTCCATGGAAAGATTTCCTGGGAGTAATTAATAAGGATAAGAAGGCTTAAAGTCAAACACATACACACACACACACACCCTCCAACAGTATTGTATGTTACCTAAATCCCTCCAGTTAGAACCTCAACCACGACGTAACAACTATTGTGGCCCAGGGTTAACTCACACGGATACTTAACAAATGCAAAAGAATGAAAATTAAAAGAAAAATTCATACAAATGATTCCCCAAATGGCCAATGGCTCCCCATGTAGTGTAAAGCCGCGTCCCATGCGTGGGCTTTGGCCTTAGATGAACATCAGCAACCACACTGGGATTTTCGGGGGAGGAGGCGGGGGGGGGGGGGGGGGGGGCGGGTTGGAATCAACAAGCCTGCTGTAATTAACTGAGAAGAACACAGGGGAGTTCTGCTTTCTCCTCTGCTCTGGCTCAAAGAATCTAACAGTGGATGCAGAAGTCTAGTATTATGTCCTTTCTATGAAACAATCCATGTCATTAAGATTCTAACAAGAAGGTAACAAAATCCCTGCTATCTTAAATATATCATGACAGGGGGTCTCAGCTGTGCCTGCTGTAAGCTGCACTGACACCTCTCATAAAACTCTGCTGCCAAATAATCCAAGTAAAAGTGTGCAAACCCTCTGATCAAACATCTCCATTCCCGGAAAATTTTATCCTCAAGAAATAATCTGACAAGCGTGCAAGGACCTCAGTCCTGTGTTGTTTTCCATAAGAGCAAACAACTAGAAACAACCTGAAAGGGTCATATCAATGATGATACATGCCCAGGAAGAATGGGCAGGGCCCATCTTAGACCCAGACCTGACCCAGGGGACCCAGGACCACTGCCTTGGGCTGCAGGCTTCAGAGTAGCCTGTACATCACAAGACAAAAAAAAAAAGTAAATAAACAGAAGTTCCTCAAATAAAGAGCAAACCATGGTCTTCGGTGGAAAATATTTATTTTGAACCTGCAGAAGTGGCAGTTCTCTGATACAAACTATTGCTTACTATTATTAATATTAGCAAAAGCTTCCAAAAACCTGAAAGAGAACTAATTTGGCCACTTCACTTTAAAAAAATGTGTTTTTAAAATTTTTAGGGAGGAGGGCAAAAGGGATGATTAGGCACATGTGTGTGGTGATGGGTTGTAATTAGTATTTGAGTGGTGAACATGATGTAATCAATGCAGAAACAGAAGTATAATGATGTATGCATGAAATTTACACAATGTTATAAGCCAATGTTACTGCAATAATAAATTAATTAATTAAAACTTAAAAAATAGGGGCCGGCCCCGTGGCTTAGTGGTTAAGGGCGTGCGCTCCGCTACTGGCAGCCCGGGTTCGGATCCCAGGCGCGCACCAATGCACCACTTGTCTGGCCATGCTGAGGCCACATCCCACATACAGCAACTAGAAGGATGTGCAACTATGACATACAACTATCTACTGGGGCTTTGGGGAAAAAAAGGAGGAGGATTGGCAATAGATGTTAGCTCAGAGCCGGTCTTCCTCAGCAAAAAGAGGAGGATTAGCATGGATGTTAGCTTAGGGCTGATCTTCCTCACCAAAAAAAAAAAAAAAAACAAACTTCTGGATTAAAAAAAAAAAAAAAACTTAAAAAATAAATAAATAAAATTTTTAGAGAAAAATTTCCTCAATCAAAAAGGACATTGTGAACCATGCAACAAAAGTCATATTTCAAGAAAATACTAAAAAATCAGATTAAAAAAGAACATTTGCAGGAAGGAAAAGATTCACATACACATAATCCCCAAATGTATTTTTACATAGACTGTTTTCTAGACAATATACATTAAGGTATAGTCTCAGCTGAAAACAGATTTTTAATGAATTAACTTCTGTTTTCAGTTTTCTTTATAATATACACAGCATTGAAAAGTTTGAGGAACAATTTAAGAAACAGTGAAAATTCACAAAATTAATGCTATGACATATAATGGAATTAAAATATTTTGGACATCCTGCAATATTAGTAATCTATCACATATCCTATTCCTTTTTTAAATCTAAGTATTACTATATTGGGGCCGGCCTGGTGGCCTAGTAGTTAAGTTCAGTGTGTTCCTCTGAAGCACACTGAACTTTTTTTTTTTTTTTGGTGGCCCAGGCAGGGCCAGGCGGGGTTCCAGGCGGGGACCTACACCACTCGTCGGTGGCCATGCTGTGGTGGCGACCCACATATAAAAGAGAGGAAGAGTAGCGACAGATGTTAGCTCAGGGTGAAATGTTCCTCAGCAAATAAATAAATTAAAAAATAAATAAATAAATATTACTATACGAATTTTACTGACAATGCCAATAACTACTGTCCTTCCTTAGCAAAGCAGGCCTTCTCCAAGCTGAAATTAATTAAAAAACAATCTAAGAACCAAAATGACTCAAGAAAGGTTTTCTACTTTGGCCTTACTGTCAATAAAATACAAATCATTGTGAAAATCTTGACTATAACCACATAATTAGTGATTTTGCTGAAACATGGACAATAAAAATAGATATATGGAAAATATGATGGCGCATACATCTATTACTCATGCAAACATCACTGGTCCATCAACAGAACACCCAGATGTGTGCAACTATAATTATCTCCCTTCATCTTTGATAGTCTGCTGACTTTCAGCAATAAAAACCATAGCTTGAAACACATTTTTCAATTGTGTCCTAATAAACGTATATTTGTCAAGGTGGGAGAATAGAAGACATTTTACTTACCAGTATAAGCTTGATTTATAACTTTTAAATATTCAGATATGTGATATGGGGCATGCTTTTGTACTCTTGCCCCTGGCCCTGGCATAACAGGGCTGCCCGTGCACATTCAAATTTCTTGACACTTAAAGCTTTTCTCAATCAACTCTTAAGTGAAGAACAACACAAGTGTGCTTTTAGAGAAATACACAGAGGCATAGAAAGCATACACCACAAAACATTAAGAGTAGGACCCAGGGAGTTTTTGCCTTTTACTTAAGACATTTTCTACACTTAGTACATATTCTTTGCAGGATTAAGGAAAGAAAAAATGAATTTAAGAATGACATGGAAAAGTAATATAGCAAATCTATGTTGATCGAAAGCATTTTTTAGCAAGAACAGTCCTAATTCTAAATACATTCCTATAAACATAATTTAAGTACCTACGAAGCTAATAAAACCCCAAAATTTATTAATGGCAGCTGCACACATGAGCAGGCAGTCTATGGATAAATTTCTTTTAAACAGAATTTTGACAAAGTCGATCTCAGGAGCACAGGCTCTTCAAAGAGACAAGTCCACCTCTCCCCACAGTGTATACCGTCGTCAGTAGGTACTACTGGCATGCTATTAACTGACCGGAAAAAACAAAATGACATTTAAAAGAATTTTGGGAGTTTTTGGTGATCCAAGGTTGGGTAGGAGACCATGTAAAAAAGCTACATTTTTTCCAACATCCTCAAATCTCCTTTTCTCCTGGCCTTTGAATCACCAACAGGAAGTAAAGATAAGCATCTTGACTGCAAAGTGTAAAAATCCATCCTTGCCCATCTTTTCTTTTCTAATATAAATATCTCATTTTTTTCAATTACCACAATGTAAAACCTTTACGAATTTTTATTGCGAAGGTAATTTGAACCCTGAACAGCAGACACTGAAGCTTGAGTGAAGGCATTAAGTGTACAACTCCCACATGGCCTCCCTTGCTCTGGCTGTATTTCAACAGATGTGTCATGGCTTTGCCACAAGAGCTCTAACACCTTTTCCTGTAAGTGGCAGAGTCAGATGATGTGACGTCATGTGACAAGAGACGCTGGATTTACACTGGGGACTCAAGTTTCTTAATTCAGGCCTGGCGGACACATTTTCTGAAAAGCTCTTAGCAAGGCAGAAAATGTTTTATTCAAGGAATGCTCTTGGAGAACTGTTCCACTCTGCTGTCGATGATCACTCCACGGGCATTAATAAGCTAACCAGTAAAACAACTGATATGGAGAAACTCTGGGAAAGTAGCCAGAATCTTTCATCGAAAGAGACGATGTCGTCAGCAAACCTCAAAGAGCCATACTGCCATAACTGACAGTGAGATTTGGGGAGGCAAATGAGTCCTACCCTTTCTTTTAATAGAATAAACACGTCTCAAAAATCTAGTTTTCTAAGTGCCTTATTCTATAAATCTTCTTACCATCCTCATGAAGTTGGGGCCGGCAGCTTTAGAAATCACATTTTACAAGGAAACAGAAGGTACTTGTCTAAGCAAAAAGCAAACCAAATAAAAATTAGTGGCATGTTCAAAAGCGGATTAACATTTTCCTGCTGGGTTTGCAACGTTTCTGGGATGTGGACCACTTGCTTCCCCAAACTCCCGTGCAGTTTTCAACTCAAAAAATCATTTACTAACTGCCTACTGTATATGGCACTTCATCAAAGAGCCTAGAAATGATGATGCAAGCATAGCATAAGGCAAATGACACCAAGAGGAGAGAAAAGGATGGCAGTGAAGAGCACTGAGGCTCTGGAGAGAGCTTGTCTAGTTTAAAGCCTGACTATCACTTTCTAGCTGTGTGACCTTGGGCCACTTACTTAACCTCTCTGTGCCTTACTTCATCTATAGAGCCTTACTCATAGGGCTGTTAAATGGATTAAATGAATTACTGAATGTCAAGTGCTCAGAAACATGCCTGGCACTTAGTTTGCACTCAATAAACATCAGCCACATTTATTATTCAAAGAATGGTAAAATGCTTCATCATCAAGGAAAAAAGTTATAAGCATCTCCCCTCTTCCACTATAAAAAAAATCTGTACTTGAGGGAACCATAACGGCTATACAAAGATAGAATCCCATCTTTAAGGACCTTTCAGTGCAAACGAAGTGATAAAACTTATAAATGGGATATTTAACCTCACAAGGCTCTGTTGACTCATTTGAGAAGAGAAAAAGAAAAAGATATGTAAAGCCTCCAGCTAACGGGGGTAAATTCCTAACACGACCAGGACAGGAGGAGGCAGAGCCACATTCAGAGGAAAGGGGTGGGAGGGCTCACTGTGAACTAGACCTGTCAGGGATGGTTTCAAAAAGGAGCCGACAGGCAGGACATCACCAGCACAGAGGAAGGCAGGCTCAAAGGTGTGGCTGGAGCAGGACGGAAAACGGATCCTCCGAAGGAGGAGAATGCACGTGGGAGAAGAGACTAGAGAGTTGCAAGATCAGAAGTCCTCGAAAACCAGACCAAGGAATGTGAACTTGCTTCTATAAGCAGTATGGACATGCTTTAGACAGAATTCTGGAAATACAAAATCTGCCAGAAACGTACAGGTTGAACAGGAGAAAATTAATACATGAAATTTAGCACAAGAAATGATCCTGGGGAACAGCTCTAAGGCTGAGGTTCCCCACATCGTTGAGTACTGGGATGTCAGTCACCATTAAGGGCCACTGGTTCTTAATTTCTAAGTTACTATCACTAACCTTTTATTAGTACTCCCCTACCATATGCCAAGGGCTCTGTAAATCTTATCTCAAATTCCCCAATAACCATGCAAGGCTGACACTATTATGTCCACTTACGGACCAGAGAAATAAAGCCCAGGAAGGGCAGATAACTGGGCTGAGATCCTACAGGTGGGGAGGGGTGCCGCTGGGCTCCTAAAGGCCCCAGCTTTTCAACTTTTAAGGAAGGGGTGCTTTCCCTCCACCTAGGGGCATTTAGGCAAGGGGAAGTATTGCCAAGCTTAAGGTAGAATTCACTGGTTGCTCATTCTTGAATGTTCTCAGCAAATTAATGACATGAAAATGTTACACAGTAGTTACTCTGAATGCAAAATTTTGAAACCTATTAATAATAAGGTACCCTATGTTCTTCCAATCTCAACAGAAGAGCATATTCAAGGCTCTTGTCCTTAAAGGTGACCCCACTTAAAGCCAGAGGAGCTGAAAAAGCAAACACTCTGTTCTCTCCCTCCACCACTCTGGTTAAATAGTGAAGGCCCTGCCCACGCTGGTTTGTGCCTGATTTGGGGAGAGAGCGAGAACAGCAGGCCACATGATATGGTGGGAGCGGCCCTTCCCTCCCCACCCTGGCCAGGGAGACCGGGGCCCCCTGCAAGCAACTGTCCCGCTCACAGCTGCTCCCTGGGCTTTGCTGTCCCCAAGGCGGCAGGGGCCAAAAAAAGAGTACTTGACATACAAATCCTCGCAGTGTGCAGAAGGGGCGAGGCACTATAATAACTCCATCGTGAGGAAAGGGGCCAGCAGTGAATGTCCTGATTCTATTTTATAGTCATCAAAGGGGTCACCTTTAGGATCTGATGGGACAAGAAAGCCCTCAGCTCTTCCCTCTTGCCCTCGAGAAATGATTTGGGGATTGGGGAGAGGGAAGGAGCTGCCTCAAGTAACAATCTTAATTTTTTTTTTTTTTTGTGAGGAAGATCAGCCCCATCCATGGCAATCCTCCTCTTTTTGCTGAGGAAGACTGGCCCTGAGCTAACATCTACTGCCAATCCTCCTCCTTTTTTTTTCCCCCCAAAGCCCCAGTAGATAGTTGTATGTCACAGTTGCACATCCTTCTAGTTGCTGTATGTGGGACGTGGCCTCAGCACGGTCAGACAAGCGGTGTGTCGGTGCGCGCCCGGGATCCGAACCTGGGCCGCCAGTAGTGGAGCACATGCACTTAACCGCTAAGCCACGGGGCCGGCCCCCACAATCTTAATTTTTTTTAACAAGAAAAGAAATATCAATAAGATCCCAAACGAAAAAATATATATACTACGAAAAAGGGAGAAAAATAGTCTCAAGAACTCTATTTCCAGCTTAAAAGCTATTCGAACAACTCCAGGCAACAGCCAAAACCAAGACACCTTCCCAAATTAAGTGGGAACAAGGAAGGTGTTTCCACTTAACATCTTGTAAGTTGGGTATGTTCCAACCCAGCGTGAACCAGGCTGTCAGAAACAGGCACAGCTGGAATGTTTTCCACTAACAATTTATCCCTCAAACAACACCTGCTTTCTATATTTGTATTTGAGTATCATACTTGTGTATATTTTACATATTTATTCTGAAAATCAAAGCATTCATAGTTGTCCCATTAATAATCCTCAAAAGATCTTTTGCTTGAACAGCCATTCCTAAAACAGAAAAGTCATTTATGTGTTCAACTGGTCGCGACCGGCCCCTCCAGTACTGGAGGCACTGTACTCGGCCCTGGGGACATGGAAACAGAGTCCACTTCAAAGATCAACAACACTTTTACACAGCAGTCTCACCACTTTACTGGTTGAGCCTTTTCTGTCTGTTTGGTTTTTTTTTTTTCAATTGCTTCTGGTTACGGACATACCTAAACTTAGTTTTTGCCTGAAGTAAACTTTTTAACGATTTACCTCCAAATGCTGAGAAAACAAGTTTCCCAAAAGTGCACACACAATTTATTCTAGAGAAGCCGTAAAAATCTAAGGAAGGCCATGAAGAAACTGAAACTCCATTGGGGAGTGTGGGGCGCTCAGTTCTCCATTCCTGGGGTACACTGTGGCATGAGTAGCCATCAGCTGAGGAGCACAAGCCTTGCAGGCTTCCTGCTGGTGGGCAGTAAGGTGCCTGATGCTATTTAAAGCAGGCAAGAGAGCGGTGCCTGCAAACACGCACAGGAATTAATTCCAAGAGGCACCCATGGGTCTAGCTCAGTAGTTCTCAACTGGAAGTGATTCTGCTCCCTGTGGCTCATTTGGCAATGTCTGCAGACATTGTGGTTGTCACAACTTGGGGGCGCTATTAGCATCTAGTGAGTAGAGGCCAGGGATGCTGCCCAACATCCTACAGTGCATAGGACAGTCCCTCCACAACAATTAACCAGCCCAGAATGTCAATGGTACCCAGTCTGAGACACCCTGGTCTAGCTCTAAAGAGCAGCTGCTAGTCACAAGTAGCTCTCATTTCCTTATTATTTGGCCACTAATTAAGCTAATACGTGCAACATCTCATTTAATTTTTTTCCATCATTAGCATTAGCTTCAAATTGTTCCACAAGCAACAAGTCATTATCCACAAATCATAATGGGAAAAGTTACCAAAGAACAGGACACCACTAAGTGATAAGGAGGCCCCACAATTCTGCTGTCCTTGGAAATATATCACTTCCACATTACCGTTTCTACTCTAATGGGACATTACAAGATTTTCTTCACCGGACAATTTAACAAAAAGGATGCTCTGGTATACAACACCAAACAGAGAGAGACAGGATCTATGTTAGGAGTTTGTCTCCAATTAACACAACACTGTGTGGCCTCTCTGATGGGCCCTGCTGGCTTCCCACTCAAGTGATTACGTTCAGGGGCAGAACTTTGAAGGCTGATTAGAAATTCATGTTGTAATACAAATACATCACAAGATTAAAAGCATAACTTTAAATACATAAAAGTTTCCCCAAAATGCTCAAGTCACCACAACAGAGGGAAAGGCTTTTCCAACAGAGGAAAAGGAATGAACTCTTCAACCTTGGGCAAATGACAACATCTTTGGGTTAAGATTCTTCACGTAGAAAATGAAGAGGATGGAGTAGATAACTCCTAAAGGCCAACTTCTATAGCACATTAATCATGGAAATAAAATCCAACAACCAGGTCTCCTTACACTAAGATACAGCGCAAGGAGAAAGTACTTAGCATACTTCAACCAGAGAATGTGAGGGCAGGAGGTTGTTGCCATCCCACGTTATCCTGCAGTTCCCCCAACTTGCACTAGGGGGCAGAGTTCATCCCAAGGGGAGGCCACGGACCCCCCGCGGTGCAGACATGCTTCATGGGGACTGAGACCCCAACAAACTGAATACAAATTCTATGTTCTCATCAGATTTCCTAAAGGACCCAGAAAACAAAAACAAAATAAAGCCACAAAAAAAAGTTAAGAATTAGTGTCTTGCAGGCAGAGCCTAGATTTTTTACAGATGAAAGCAATTGAACACGAGCCCCACTCCACCCCCCCCCACGCCCCACCCCACCATTCTTTCATCATTGGTTAACCTGCAACTCGTGCAAAAAAGTTCTGGTACCTTCTTACAGGCATCAAAACAAAGATGTATGGATCAGAAAATGCTACAGTCTCACAATTATATATTGCGTTTCTCTTAAGTAAAAATATGTATCAGTGGATGATTAATTCCTTTCCAGTCCACTTCTCATAGTGCATGTGGGTACACCACTTTGAAAAAACTGGATATTACTATTACACAAGAATATATTTATCACCTTGGCCATATAACTAGTTGTCTGAGAAGACAGTAAGTAGACGTCTAGAAAGCACAATGACTTGAAATATTATATCCAATTAAGTCTGATAAAGCAAGTTAGCCAACACAGAAGGCAAACCCTCACTAATCTAATTTGCTGGAAGATTCCAAAACTGTCCTGGATTCACAAAACTTGCCCTGGCTTTCAATGAAAGTCACATCAGACTCCCTTAAGTCAACTAAGTTTACTTTGAGCCACTTCAAACCTCAAACTTAAACAAAATCTATTAAATAAACACAACCAAGAAAGGAAAGGGAGCCAAGAAACCACAGTAACTCTCGATCCCAGAAAAAAAAAAAGGGTTCTCAAGTCAAGGGTTTCAAGTCACTGTAGTGTCCCGCCCTCAATGACCCTAAAAGGGGCATCAGTTTAATCTTTAAAAATAACCATTGTTTGCCCTAAACGATTTTCTTGAAATTCGAATTCAAAATCTGCCAAGGACAGCCAGTACAAATACATGATCTTTTGATCTCGCCCTCTGGAATGATCCCAAACCCTAAAAGAGCACTGCTGGGTGAGAACTAGAACCTAGACTCCAAACGTCCGGCAGGCAGAGAACACAGGGAACGGTTAAACCCTCGCCTCCCCCTTCTCACACTTCATTAAGCCGTCTCCACTGGAAGTGTTTGCACCCCTCTCACAGGAAGCCGGCACGTTTTGCAAAGGAAATACCAGACCAGACCTTTCTTGGAGAAAGGCAGGTCCCCGGTGAACATTTTATTGGACTTCCTGCACCCCGGCAGTCGGGCATGCAGATCTCCCGGCCCGGGCCAGCCGCCCGCCGCCCCACCTCGCGCGGGGCGCCGCGGGGACACCCGGGGAGCCAGCCACCCACGCAAAAGGAAGCTCACCTTCGCTGCATCCCGGAGCAAAGTGGGAGCGCGGGACAAAACAAAACCTGCCTCGGCTTACTCATGCGGAGAGCCCCGGGGGGTGATTTCAGGCGACTCCCAGAAAGTTTCGCCCTCTCGGGCTTAGCGAAAGGTACCCAGCGCGCGCGCCGCGCGGTGGGCAGATCCTCCGTCCCGGGCATCGGAGGCCGGGTCCGGGCAGGAAGGCAGCCCGAGCCGGCAGGGACCCGGCGCCCGCCCCTCCCGGCCGCGAGCGCACTCACCTCGGGGAAGAAGTTGTCCATTGTTCCGGTGCGCTCCCCAACTTGCCCGAGCCCGGCTTCCAGCTGCGGAAGTCAGCCCAGCAGAAGATCCGGGGAAACCATGCGTGTCACGGCGCGACTCCCAGGAACTCGAGCCCGCGGGGCTCTCCCGCTGCCATCTCCCGATCCCCTTCTCGTCTTTCGCACCTTTTGTTTGCCCAAACCCAGGTCTCTAACTCATCCGTCCCAAACGCAGCCTTTGTCTCCTCTTCCTCCAAGTTGCTCACTTCTGGGCGCCGCGCTCGCGAGCGGAGAACAGCTGGTGGCACATTCTTCCCCGCGGCTGGGGGAGGGCGGCGGGGGGCTGGGGGCGCGCCCCCTCCCTGTGCGCTCGGGCCGGAGGCGCTCGGCGCGGGCAGGGGGACGGCGACCACAAAGCGAGCCCCGCGTCCGAGAGCCGCGGCGGTGAGCACCCGGGCGCCACGGCTCAGCCGGCTGCCCGCCGCACAGACTCGCAGACAGGAGCACACGCCCCGCCCCGCCTCTCGCCCCGCCCACTCGCCCGCCTCGCCCCGCCCACTGGGCGCGCCCGCCCCGCCCCCACCTACCACCCAGGCCCCGCCCACTCCGCGCCCCGGGCGGCCGCACGCTCGGCGGCGGGCGGGGAGGTCCCGGCGGGTGCGGCTGCCCTCCTGTCCCCGCCTCCCCACCTAGGCGCGGGCCGCGGAGGTGCCTCTTCCCTCCCGTGCTAGAGACCAAATAGTAGTCCCTGGGGAGGCGGGGGGGAGGGATTCTTCTGTGCCTTTGATCTTCGCCGACCCAGGACGGGCTCAGCACGGCCCTCGTTAATGCGGCTCGGCAGATGAGCGACCCCGGGGAAGGAAGCGCGGTCCGCCGAGCTGCGCGGCTCTTGGGCCAGATCAAAGCGGAGAACGGAGGCTGATCAGAATTTCTGGAAGCTGTCTTCCGTGTTGAGTGCGTTTCCTGCAGTCAGGTTAAAAGACGTGTTCAAGAAAGGGGGGAAATGTGGTTCTGTAAACTGGAAGAGGACGTGGCCAATTGCAGCTTAAAAAATGTGACCCTTCTCCTGGACCTAAAGGAAACAGAGATAGGCAAATGGAAGTGAGATGGACGGTGGATAAAACCTACCTGGCGTTGAGTCCTGGTTTCCTCCAGGGCGGGTCGTCAAACCTTAGCGTGTACAGGAATCACCAGGGAATCTTGTTAAAATGCGGGTTGGAATTCAGTGTCGTGAGCGCTGACACTCTGCATGTCTAACAAGCGTCCAGGTGCCCTCAGAGGGTTGGCACCTGGCCCTAGGCTGGTCTGCAAACTGTTTGCAGGCTGTCTGTAACAGAAGTTGAGAGCAAAAGTTTACAAACTTTTGTAGCAATTTAAAAATGCCACGAATCCAAGCACGTGATCGGTGGACTCTTTGAACAGGGTGTAGTAAACCAGTTTGGGTGTCGTCAGACTCGGTGGTGAGTCAGACCTGGCACAGCAGGGTTCTCGCATTGGTACCTGGCAGATTGGAAACAAAAACGACTGATTCTTCACCGCAAATGGTATGAGAAGCTCTCTCTAGGGAATTTGCCAAGCGCTACTCATCCTTTAAAACTCAAGTCAGAAAGTCACGTCTTCCAGGGGAATCCTTCCCAGAGATGCCAAGGCACTCATCCTGCTTCCCGCTCCACCCACCCACAGGTGTGGCTTATTCCTAAGACTGTTGAGGAAACATGTTGTAAGGGTCTTTTATTGATGTCCTATCCATCTTCAGTTAGGAGAATCAAAGCTCCTGAAGAGAGGGAACTAAGAGAGGGAGCATGAAGATGCAAAGAAATCAAGTCAATCGTACTCCAAGTGGGCAGAAGATATCATCAAGTGTTTTTATACCATTTATTTATCTCAGTCAACAGGACCAGGACCAAGCCCTTTAAATGGAAATGGATTAATTTATGAAAACAAAATTTAACTGCTTT
This sequence comes from Diceros bicornis minor, assembly GCF_020826845.1. Lineage (NCBI taxonomy): Eukaryota > Metazoa > Chordata > Mammalia > Perissodactyla > Rhinocerotidae > Diceros > Diceros bicornis. The sequence goes on along the minus strand of NC_080759.1, from coordinate 48,043,690 downwards.
AAAATCCCCAGCCTGTCTCAGAGAATGAATGACTGAATGAAGCATATTTCTGTAATCCTTGTGTGAAAGTTTAAGCATATTTGTAATCCATCTCGGAGCAGTTCTTCAGCATTAATATCGTTGTACCCACCCCACTTCCCTTTGGAGTCAAGGTATAAGTTAATTAGTGATACTTGCTATGCTATTGCCCTGTCTGACAAGTTGACACATTTAAGCCATTAAAGACTGTGTCCCAGGTTGCAAGGAAAGTTAAGATGGCGCCAGGATAAGTACCAACAATCCCAGGCACCAGCCAAAGTATTCAGTCAAATGAGTCCTGCCGCTGCCTGTGTTCACATACTGGGGTAGAACAATTACAGTCATTATGATGTTAATCTGTACAGAACATCTCTCAAGAGAAATTACCAGGCTGCCTGTTCAAATGAGTGTGTGGGTGTGGCTTGGTTCCCAGCAGCAGCCCAGCCACTGAGGTATTGGGCAGCCTTGGCCGTGTCATTTCAAAGTCACTTTGCAATATTGGCTCATCAGGTGTAACAAATGTACCACACTAATACAACATGTTAATAATAGAGGAAACGGGAGAGGGCGGCAGTGTGGGGGTGAGTGAACACTTTCCCTTCAATTTTTCTGTAAACCTAAAACTGCCCCCAAAAATTGTCTATTAATTTTTTAAGTCACTTCCCTGTTGATTAAGAAGATATGGTTAATAATTACCCCCAGCTTCACTCATATGAAGAACTGTGAGCCAGATCCAATACATGAGGGTTGAATTTTATAGAATTATTATATTTACTTAAAAAGTTTATCCCATCTTATCAAAATCCCCTGGAACAGTTGTTAAAGAGTAAAGGAGCAAAAAGAAACAAAACGTAACTGAATCTCAGAGGTGGGCTGGGTGCCTAAGAATCTGCATTTTAGTGAGCAGCCAAGTAGGCAATTCTGAGTTTGAGAAACATTGCCTGAGGTTGTCAGAATTCATCAGATTTTCCTTATAAATGCACATGCTCAAAAAAGTGTCAAGATAAACTGTAGCAGTAAGACTCTTTGCTGCACAAACAGCCAAGTGCATGTATTTTAAGCATTCTAGATAGGGTCTCTAACTTTCAAGTATTTGGGGTTGAATCACTCATTTAAAAGGACTGTGTTAAATTTACAAGGGCTTTGACAAAATTGGACAGAGAAGAGAAAGCATTTTAAATCAATAGATTTCTAAGAATATCCACTCTTGTTACCATTTTTAAAAAGTTAAGTGCTTCCTTTCAAGGAGCTGTGTTCCCATTGGTCAAAGCAGTTTGGTCTAAAATGGTTAAACCCTGCCCTCTAAGAAGTGACCGTTAGAGGCTCCAGAATGTTAATGCCGGAATGGGCACATTTCTCTGAAGCAAATTTCCTTCTCCATTATGTTACTTATTTTTCAAAGACACCATGCTAAGGAAGTGTTACATTTTCAAAAGAAAACACCAAAAAAGCTCAAGCTACGTTCTCTTATTTAGTTGCAAAAATTAATCCACAATTGACAAAAATTTATTTTTATACAGGTGGGACCATTTCTCTGTTTTAAGGTGGGACCATTTCTCTGTTCTCTGTTTTATACAGGTGGGACCATTTCTCTGTTTTAATCACATACGTGATTGTGTCACGTATGTATACGTGAGTGAAGTAATACAATCTCCCTCTGTTTTTGTTTTCCACCAGGGTTGGTTTTTAGTTGAAATGGGTTGTCTTCCTTTGTGATTTCCAATTGAGTTTCTTTGTTGTTGTTGTTCTGTTGTTGCTGGCATTTCCTAATCTGGATGTGATTTAATGTCTAGAGTCTTTTCCATTACCTTTGTGTTTATAAAATACTCACCTCTAATTGCTCCAGTCAGAGTAATGGTTTAATTACTAGTTACGGAAAGGGAAAGTTCAGGAAGGTTGTTTCACACAAATTAGAAGTTAATAACCGACACAACTCTAAAATCCTGTTTTTCATGCTTAACTGAACAACAGTTCATCCTTTCGGTTCACTTATAGTCTTGGATGTTTAAAAATTCAAATGTTTTTGCCTATTTGAACAAACAAAAATTAAGGGGATTTTTTAATGTTCTTTAAATTGTTGTGTTCCTTTTACTTCTCATAACTTGCAATTCAAAAATCCTGAAGGGAATTTTTTTCATATGAAACTGATAAGGATAGTGAAAGATTTCTATAGAAAGACTAAAATTTGGGGGAGGGGGGATACCTGAAATTCTTCACACTGTAATAGGATTAAACAAATACAAAAGAATAAACGCAGAAATAAGACACTCAAAAACCTAATTTGCTAGCATTTTTCTAAACAAGATGATTTAGGACTAGGATGAAACTGACCTCATCAGAGGGCAGTGGATTCTAACTAAATCTCCATCATTTCAAACTACAAGCAAGAATGCTTTCTAAGTTGATGTCCCCCACAAACACGGAGAGCTGTTTTCATAAATTAATCTATTTCCATTTAAAGGGCTTGGTATTGGTCCTGTTGACTGTGATAAATAAATGGTATAAAAATCCTTGAAACCCTCTGTGATGATACATTCTGCCCACTTAGAGGACGTTTGACTTGATTTCTTTGTATCTTCGTGCTCCCTCTCTTCTATTACTGCGGATTGGCTCCGAGGCTGACTTTCCAGTTTACCATCTCTCCACCTCTGTTGTTAATCCCAACATGTTCACCACTTCCAACCTTTATGCCCTCACTCATTCCCCCCTTCTTCCATCTTCAATCTTTCCTGCTCACGTAGTCTAAGCCAATAGATGTGATTGTGTCTATTCTACTTGGAAATGGCTGTTTCTTAACCCAATTGCTCCCTGAACCACTGGGCCATCTCTCTTCAAACCCCTAAGTTTTCACTGTCTGCACTTCATCCCCAAGGAATCAACTCTTCAACCTCTTCTGATCGGACTTTTGCCCCTCACCCCGCTCTCTTGAAGATCACCATGATATCGAAATAATCAAATTCAAAGCCTGTTCTCAAACTTCATCCTCCTTGACATTGCCTCTCTTTGAAACTTTCCAACTTCTTAGCTTCTGGGCCACCTTCATGGGTATGCAGCCCATAGAGTTAATGGCACAGGGCCCCAAGCTCAGAAGGGTCCCCATGGTGAGTACTCTGTTGTGTTGTCTTAAAATTCCTAATGATTTCTGAACAAGGGGCCTTGCTTTTCCATTTTGCACTGGGCCCTGAAAATTATGTAGCCAGTCCTGGCTAGTTTTCATCACACAGCATTTGTCTGGCTTTCCCATCTCTTTGACCTATTTCTCTGTCACTTTTATAGGCTCCTCCTCTCCCTGCTCCAAAATATGTTCGATCCTAAGCATGCCTTCTCTTCCCTACTCTTACCTTCTCACCGTTAATTCTCAGTGCTTCAGCTGCCGTCTCTTCATCAGTGATTCTCAAATCCAGAACTCGAGCTTTAGGAAGTCTCAGCCGCATATTTCCAACCATCTGTTGGATTTTTCCTAGTGAGATTCATCTTATCCTTCCCACTCCCAAACTAAACCTTCTTCACTCTCCTCATCAACTTCTCTATATTTATTAATGGAATAATCATAATTCAGTCACCTTGATGAGGGGGTATCTGGCATTCAGAGCTGCCCGTATCTTCTGATGATCGTATCCACATGCTGAGAGAGTCCTCACACTGTGAATCCCTCCCACCCAACAGAGAATCTTCAAGCTTCCTTTGCTCCAAACACGTGACTTCAGTTCTACCCATCGGATGCATCCACTCAAGGTTTAATCTGGTGGACAAAGTACATGAGGAAACAGGGGAGGCCGAGAGCGTCAACGTTGGTGGCACAGGTGGTGGCAGAGGCAGTATGCTTTAGAGGTCAGCCGTGGGAGCAGTAGGTTTCTTAGGTTGGTAGTTGAAGCAACCAATGATCAACCAAGCCTTCTCTGTGTTATGGTTCTAAGAATTGTCTCCGGAAGTTTAGCCTAAAGCCCATTCCTCCAGCCCTTCCATGATATGGTAAACTCTGTAATACTCTTTGGTAAATCTTCTCTTGCTTAAATTCACTGAAGCGGATTTTGTTGCTCGCAACATGCCAATACTTTAGGAGCACTGACACACTTAGAGCCAGGAAAGTGGGGCCCTGTGCTTGAGGGGGCTCTCCTCAAAATGGTCTAAGTCCCATTTGGTGCCTGAGACTGGCAGGGGCCAGTAGTGCCATCTAAAGAGGCCACCCTGGACTCAGATCAGGTCCCACGTGGGCCTCAGTCTCTGTCTTTCCCCTTTGGGGCGCTCATTAGCCCTCTACCACACACATGGTGTCATCCAGAAGTCCAGAGCTGGCATTTTTCAGGGTCCTCGTGGAGCTTATGGCTGGACCTCAGTCCCAGGAGGTGGGCCACCTAGATTTTCCTGCTGGCCAATGCAGTGTGTTTTTCATAGGATTGTGAGAGTTTGGGCCACCAAATGATGCTGACAAGCTGACTCTGAGTGACTTTCACTCACCTCAGACACAGGAAGACTGTGGTACTCTTTGCCACCAACAGTCCCCCAGTGAGCTTGGGCTTAGCCATGTATGTAGACTCCCGTATCAGGTCTCACCTATGTGTTCCAACTGACAGTGGTACTGCCTGGGCCTACAGCACGCTTGGGCAGTAGGAAGGTGACAGGTGTCTTTGCCCTGTGTGCCCCCCAACTCTGGCACACAGGATGGTCATCTTCCCTCCACTGGCTCTGCACCTCATGTCTTGCAGTCTTCCCGGGTTAGCTGCACCCATCCTCCTTGGTTTTCCAGACAGTTGCCCTGCATTGTCAATCAGCCCTTCTGATCAAGGTCCTCTCTTGCCTCCTAACAATGTGGTGTTGTTATGTTCTTGTGGGTGGATCTTCAGCTGGGCCAGACAAGAGATGAACATTTCTTGCACGAATGGGACTGCTCTTCCCACTACACTCATGCCCCGTTCCCTGGGCCCCCCCATTGGTGGTGGTGTGTGGAAAGCAAAGTGCAGTCAACGTTGGAATTGATCATATGCTCAGAAAGCCTTGATGGCAGCCTGATGACTTCAAGAGGAGATATAATTGGAAGATGTGTTGTTCAATGGCTATGCTATAAAATTCTCAATGGTCAATTTAACATGACCCAAAAATGAATTATCGTTCACATTTTCTTGCATACTCTGGGTTGGGCTTGCATTGGTGGCCATCATTAACAAAGCACTGTGATAACCTTTGAGGGTATCGCTGGCACGCGATGTACGATGCAGTGTCGTAAACAATGATGCAACCAGCATTAAATAAATGGCCTTAAGAAACCGCAGAGGTAAGAATTTCTATATTGTTTTAATACAAACAGTTTCTAAAGAGCCATGACATTGTAAATAATAACGGTTTCTCTACCCTCTTTTCATGGTGAGAGATAAGAAATTAGCCACAAATGGTGCATTTGACAACAAGAACGTGAAGAGATGTTTTCTGTACATGAACAGAAAGAGCTGGTGCCCGGACCTTAAGAAGAATCTTTATGTACACTCACTGGAAGAAACAAATATTAAAGGACTCATGATTCCAACTCTTCATGGAGAAATCACTATACCTCACAGGGGCCCATGAATTTTGTAATATTTCATATATATACATATATATATATATTTTTTTTGCTTAGGAAGATCAGCCCTGAGCTAACATCTGTTGCCAATCCTCCTTGTTTCTTTTTGCTTGAGGAAGGTTAGCCCTGAGCTAACATCTGTGCCAGTCTTCCTCTACTTTACATGTGGGTTACCACCACAGCGTGGCTGATGAGTGGTGTATGTGCACCCCCAGGATCCGAACCCGCGAACCCGGGCCACCAAAGCGGAAGGCACCAGACTTAACCATTACACCACAGGGCCAGCCCCTGTAATATATTTTTTAATTAAATTATTTATGTAGAGAGGGGCCCCACACACCCTAAGGGAAGCCCTGAAGAACAGTACAAAACATAGCCTGAGGCTGACATTCGAGTGAGAAACTTGGGGGGGTCTGATTCATGAGAGACAGCACAGGGCCAGTTCTAGCCAAACTCTCTTTAGCAACCTAGCAAGGCCTTGTTTTCTCCACCTGAAATTGCCTGAAATCACCACTATTGCTTTTGCTTCTTTAATGAGTTAAGAATATGTTTGGAATGTTTTTTCCCTAAAGTTTCCATGAAATGCAAGTGTGTTGCTGCTGAGAGTATTAGGAAAAAATCAGATAAGTGCAGAGTTGTTTATAGAAGAATGTCCACGGCAGAGCTGTTTAGAAACCTGGACACAGTCTAGATGCCTCAGCAGGAGATTGGTGGAATAATTTATGGTAAATGTGCCTAGCAGTGTCCTCTCTGTGTTATCTTTCTGTGTAACAAGCCACCTAAAACTAAGTGGCTTCAGACAACAATGACTTATTATTTCCAGAATTCTGTGGCTTGATTTTGGGCTTAACTGCTGCTGATGTCAACAGGGTTCTCAAGAAGCTGCGGGCAGATGGGATCTCAGCTGTGGCTGGTGATCAAACACACCCTTCCTCGAGTGGCAAGAGCCTCGCTAGGGCAGTGGGACAGCTGGGCAGCCCTCTCCATGTGGTCCTTCTTCACACTGTGGAGGTCTCAGGATTCCATTAGAGAGAGAGCAGAAGCTGTAAGACCTTTTGAGAACTTGTGCAGACGTTACAGGATGCTGCGTCAGCCACATTTTATTGGTCAAAGCCTGCCATAAGTCCAGCCCAGATTCCAGACTCTCTTGATGGAAAGAGCTGCCAAGAATCTGTGACCATTTTTTTTTGGAGGGTGCGTGTGTGTGTATATGTTACATTCACATGACACCAAACTCACCATTAAAGTGTGCAATGGCATTTAGTATATATGCAATGTTGTGCAACCATCTATCCAGTTCCAGAATATTTTCATCACCCCAAAAGGAACCCTCATACCCATTAAGCAGTCACTCAGATTCCTGCCTACCCCCTGCCTTTAGCAACCACTAATTTGTTCTCTGTCTCTATGAATTTGTCTATTATGGATATTTCATATAAATGGTATCATACATACATTTTGTGACTGGCTTCTTTCGCTCAGAATGATGTTTACAATGTTCATCTATACTGTAGCCTGTATTAGTACTTCATTCCTTTTTATGGCTGAATAATATTCCATTGTATGGATAGACCATATTTTGTTTATTCGTCAGTTCATGCACATTTGGATTGTTTCCAGGTTTTGTCTATTGCGAACAGTGTTGCTATGAACACTGTGTACCTCTTTTTAATTCTAGGGTATATACCTTAGAGTAGAATTGCTGGGTCATATGGTTATTCTATGTTTATCTTTTTGGGGAACTGCCAAACTGTACTCCTTTGTGGCCTTTTTTTTTTTTTTTTGGTGAGGAAGATTGGCCCTGAGCTAACATCCACTGCCAATCTTCCTCTTTTCGCTGAGGAAGATTAGCCCTGAGCTAACATCTGTGCCCATCTTCCTCAATTTTGTATATGGGATATTGCCACAGTGTGGCTTGCTGAGCAGTGTGTAGGTCTGCGTCCGGGATCCGACCCTGCGAACACCCCGGGCCGCAGAAGCGGAGCATGCAAACTTAACCGCTATGCTGCTGGGCGGGCCCCAGGGTGCCCATTTTTAATCCACCATACTATCCATATTTATTGATGTGGAGATATGAATAAGTAAAAGTTACAAAATGAGATGTTTCATCTGTATGTTAGAGAAATGAAAAACAAACAAGTAGTGGCTTAAAGCAGACACGTTTATTTTTCTCTCATAAATGAAGCCTGGTGGACTGCGATGTTCCATGAAGTCTTCCTGCTCTCTCTCCAAATCTGTGCCACTGTGGCTCTCGGCCTCACAGTTCGAGAAGGCAGTGAGGGATGATGACCAGCGGAGGGGACGAAGAGGACACCGCTGACTCTTAAGGCAGATTCCCGGGAGTCGTCACAGAGCACACCTACTTGTATTCTATTGACCAGAACTTAGTCATCAGCTGCGAGAAATGCTGAGAAATGTCATATATATTTACCCAGCTAAAAACTATTACTTGAAAGAAGAAAAGGATAGATACCAGGGAACAGCTGCCTGTCTCTTCCCATCTGATAAAATTAATTGTGTAGAGAGCTTTGAAAGAAAAAGTGTTTAACAGATGTTATCTCTAGGTACCAAGGACAATTAAAAAATTATTCTGGACCCTTTTCTATATTTTCTGAATTTTTTGTGATACTTATGAAATCATAAAGTTATTCTTATTTTGAATAATAAAATACATATTTCCTCTGAAAGAGCAGAACTTATTTAATCTTCCTCTCTTTTGATGATTTAAAAAAATATTTATTGTGTATCTATGATGTCAGATATTAGGAGATATAAAGATGAGTAAGACAAGGTCTCTAAGGAAATCAATAGACCCGTTGCAGAGAGAGAGAGCTAAAAGATATTTTTAAAATGACTATGGAAATTTCTGTAGTAGAAGCATACACAAAGTTTTAAGGGAAACATTAAAATAAAAAGTGAAGTCTGGGGAAGTGTTATGGGTTTAATAGTGTTCCCCAAAATTCATAGGTTGCAGTCCTAACTCCCTGTACCCTAGAATATGACTGTATTTGGAGACAGGGCCTTTAAAAAGGTGATTAATTTAAAATGAGGCCGTTAGGATGGGCCTTAATCCAATGTGAATGGTGTCCTTATAAGGAGAGGAAATTTGACTACAGGGTATTTATCCAAAGAACTTGAAATCAACAATTCAGAGAGACTTATGCACCCCTATGTTCATTGCAGCATTATCGCAATAGCCAAGACGTGGAAGCAACCCCAGTCCCATTGACTGATGAATGGATAAAGAAGACATGGTGTGTGTACATGTATATTCACATATATATATATATATATATATATATATATATATATACACACACAATGGAACACTACTCAGCCATAAAAAAACACGAAATTGTCCCATTTGCAACAACATGGATGGCACTTGAGGGTATGATGTTAAGTGAGGTAAGCCAGACAGAGAAAGACAAACACCATATGATTTCACTCATATATGGAAGATAAATATATGTACAAAAAGAACAGATTAGTGGTTACCAGAGGGGAAGGGGGTTGGGGAGTGAGCATAAGGGTTAAAGGGGCACATATATATGATGACTGACAAATAATAATGTACAATTGAAATTTCACAATGTTATCGACTATTATAACACGAATAAACAGAAAGAAGAGCAAATTCAAACACACAAAGAGACACCAGGGATGCAGGCACAGAGGAAAGGCCATGTGAGGACACAGCAAGAAGGCAGCCATCTGCAAGCCAAGGACAGAGGCCTCAGGAGAAACCAAACCTGCTGACACCTTGATCTTGGATTTCTAGCCTCCAGAATTGTGAGAAAATCGATTTCCGTTAAGTCACCCAGTCTGTGGTATTTTGTCATGGCAGCTGTAGCAAACGAATACAGGGAGTAAGGAAGAAATTCCCCCAAGATCTACACTTGAACCAGGGTTTAATGGATGAGTAGGAGTCCACCAGGTAGAGGAGAGAGGAAAGAAAGCACATTCTAGATAAAGGTCAGATGGAAAGACCCAGAGGTATGGAAAGCATTTTCAGAAAAGTTACCAAGAATGGTTAGGGTAGATAGTGTGTGTGTGTGTGTGTGTGTGTGTGTGGCGTTATAGGAGACAAACTCAGAAAGTTTGTTTTAAGCTTCCATTAAGTTAGTTTACTGGTAAATGTTTGACAACTGACTCTCCGGGGAGGATAGCTGTGAATTACATCACAGCATTTGCCAGTCTCTGTGGTGTCAATGCTCTCACCATGGCTGATTTCAAGCTATCACCATGATTCACTGAACATGCAGTTGATAAGAGACGCATAGAAGCATATCATTATTTAGTATTTCCACCATATAGATACAATTGACATAACTAACCTCAAGTGCATGGATAATAGTAAAAATGTACTAGAATAATCTGTAAACAGTGAGTGTTGAGATTTTACTATTTTTGGTTTTATTTAATTGTAAGTTTATGTAACTTAAGTTTGAATAATGGCTGTCTTTAACAATGGCTCACAAAATTCCTGAAAATTTAACAATCTCTTCCCATAAGTCAGTGTGAGTACACTCCTGTTTAGATCAACTATGTCGTAAATTATCATGCTTGCCCTCGATGGGCTAGGACTCAAAAAATAAAGTAATACATAGCAAATTTTATCATCTGTTTGAGGAAATGGCACACACATGCGTTCAAAAGGAACTTGAGGGAACTTGAGGGAAGGTAGAGGATTGTGGCAGGAAGGAGGAGGAATCTCCATGGCTGTAGTAGTAGTTAAACCATCACAGAGGAAGTGGAATTAACAGGAGCCATCAGGAAGTGGGGTAATGGTGATTTTTGGAATGAAGGAGGAAGATAAAGAAAGATGGCGGGGAAAGAGGAGATCGTGAGATGGAGAGGAGGATGGATGAGGGAGTTTTCAAATCGGATGCCCTCCGCGGGCTCAGCTCCTTAGTAAACCAGGAGATCAGGTGATTTGCACATTTGCTCTGATAAATATATTACGTTAACTCATTATTCTCTTGAAAGCCAGAGTATTGCGGCCTTAAGAGATTCTGGCTAGTACAAACCATCACGTGAGAGGGTTGGGGAGAGGAAAGGCAGTGTACCCACAGTGATGCAAGATCAGGTCCAGGTCAGGTACCAGTGGGAAGGCATCAAGAGAAGAAGACGCAGAAACACTAGACTGGGGACCCCACACTCGCTGAGATCAAAGACACAACCAGATGGGGCTCCTCCATCTTCTCTCTCAAAACCACTATCCTCCCTGCAGCTTTACGTCCTGCTCCCGCCAGACGGCATCACCCCCTCCTCGTTCTGCCTGAGTCCCATCTCTCCCTACCCTCGTCCTTTCTCACTCCAGCATCATCTTCTTCCCTACCAGATCTTTCTGATCATCAGACAACATGCTCTAGCAGCCCCATCTTTAAATCTCTCAATGAGGGCACACCATCCTCCAGCTACCACCCCATGGGGTTCACGACAAAACATATTAAAAGCATTTTCTTTTCTGGGCGTCTCCAATGCCTTGTTGCTCCTTCCTCAACTATCTTTCCTCTCCGCTGTCAACGCCACCAATGATTTCTCTGCTCCACAGCAGCTAGAGTGATATCCTAAAACGTAAATCAGCAACACTTTACCTGAATTTTAACTCTACGAAGGACTCCTTTCCACTTAGCATCAAACATCAGCTCCTTTCAGGCTGCTAAAGGCCTGCAGGACTTGCCTCCTGCTTCTAACCCCCTGCCCTGAGACCACACTGTTTTTCTGGAGCACACTAACCACAGAGCTTAATCCTGCCCCAGGGCCTTTGCACACGTGTTTCCTTTACCTGTAACGTTTTCTCGCCTTAAGCTCACCTCCATTCATTCTGCCTGGCTGCCTTGTCTCCTTGCTCAGGGCTCAGCTCAGATGTCCTCTGATCAGCTCAGCTAACTCTGCTCTGACACGCCTGTCATATTGTAGCGCATTGCTCCACCGATTTTCCTCATAGAGTTTATCACTCTTTGAAATGATCTTACACACTCTTCATTTTCCTCAGGGGTCAGCACCCTGTGCTCCATGGGCCAAATGTGGCCCAAAGCCTGTTTTTGAAATGCACTTTTACTGGACCAGCCGCGTCAGCTCATTTACAGAGTGTCCATGGCTGCTTTTGCACTGCAGAGTTGAGTAGCTGCAAGAGACCTTATGGCCCACAGAGTCTAAAATACTTACTCTCTGTCCCTTTTAGAGAGGATTTGCTAATCTCTGGTTTACTTGTTTACTGTGCTTATGTGTTTATTGTCTGCCTTCTTCTAGCAGAAGGCCAGCTCCTTGAGAGCAGGAGGCTTTGTCTGTTTTATTTCCTGCTTCGTCCCAGCACCTGGAAGAATGTCTGTCACCGTTGCGTAGATGAGACAGTGACAATGAAGGGGTGATAATGAAGGAGCGAGAGTCTTAACTAAAATACTTGCGTGTTAACACCGGCCCAGCCTGATAATAACTACCACACTGCTTGCACTACTGCTACTAACTAGGGCGAAGGTGTGTTAACAAGAGCTGGCGTTGTGCTGGGCGCTGCTCCCCATGCTTTGTTTGCATTATCAACTCAGCAAGGGGGTTTCCCGCCACTCATTTTATACAGGTGGAAACCGACACTCAGAATTCAAGCAATTACGCCTCTTCCCCCTGTTGGTCAGTGGCGCATAGCTGCGTGAGGTCTCTCGAGCTTATGCTCTTTCTTCTGTCCTCCCCTAGAAAGGCCATGGACTTGAGAGAAAGACAGGACAGGGTTCAAAATTGGACTCCACTGTTCTACAAAGTTGTCCTTGGCAATGTGTTTAGTGTGAGGCTGGGAAATTACCACCTATTTCTCAGTGTTGTAAGGATTGAATAAGATAAGGAAAGCACTTAACGCAGAGCCTGACATTTAGTGGGTGTTCAAAAATGTGAGTTCCCTTCTCTCTCTCTGTCTTTTTTTTTTTGGTGAGGAAGATTGGCCCTGAGCTAACATCTGTGCCCATCTTCCTCTTTTTTGTACGTGGGACACCGCCAGAGCATGGCTTGATGAGCGGTGGGTAGGTTCATGCCAGGGATCCAAACCCGGAGCACCAGGCCGCCAAAGTGGAGCGCATAAACTTAACCACTACTCCACCAGGCCGGCCCCCTTGCTCTCTTTAAGACAACGAGTGGGACGAGTTTCTTTCAGTCCATCGTTTCTCTTACAGCTGGCGGTGGGGCAGAGTGTGTTGAATTAGTTGTGCCTGTGTTCTCACAGCTGGAACAGCACCCACCTGGGCTGGAACATTTGCGAGCCCTTTCCCCTCACTGCTTTCTCCTCGACCTTGGCCACTCACCTTGATTGGAAACAACCCCATCGCCTCTTCAATTGCTTTCCCTCTGGGACGTGAAGTTCTGTTTAGACTCCTTCTGCCTCCGCCGTCTCATATCAAGCCCTTGTTCTGATCAGGGCCCCAGAACAAACAGAGACGCTGAAACAGAAAGCGGCACCCAGAGAGAAACACAATTACCTGTGGTTGCAGCACTGGCATCCGAATGAGTGCAGAACGAGGCAAGCGGGGGACGTCACAATGAGTTCCGCAGCAATCTCGATCTGCTAAGAAGAGAATAAATTTGGTGTTGCCAGAAAAGAGCATTTTGAAGAGGGGCAGGAAGAATGACAGGGAGATACATTATGGGTTGTGAATTAGTCATGGGGCTCTTCGAATTAAGCAAGAAAACCAACGCTGGCAAATTTCAGGAGAAATGAATTCATTTGCAGTATACTGGGGAGCTTGTAGAATCAGAGGGTGGCATCAGAGAGCAGAGGCCTCCTCGCCCAGCACAATGTTGAGTAGGTAGCACCTCGGACCACAAACACCTGGAGGTGCAGGGTGTGATACAATAGGCAGCCTTTAAAATTCACGTATATCCAAACTGAGGGACATTCTACAAAAATACCTGACTAGTACTCTTCAAGCTGTCAAAGGCATAGAAAACAAGGAAAGACTGAGAAACTGTCACAGACCAAGGAGACATGGCAACTAAATGTAATGTGGGATCCTGAGCAGAAAAGGGACATTCGTGGAAAAACTAGTGAAATTTGAATAAAGTCTGAAGTTTAGTTAATAGTTTTGTACCAATATTGGTTTCTTCTTTTTGACATATGTACCAAGGTGGGATGTCAACACAATAAAAGGAGCTCTCTGTACTCTCTTTGCAACATTTTGTAAACCTAAAATTATTCCCCCCAAAAGTGCGTTTTTAAAAAAGTTCATAAATCTGCCCACAAGAAGGTAAGGGAATCTACAAAGGCCGGAAGGAAGACAGGGCAAAAACCACGATAGCAAGTGATTCCCCGTGGCAAAGAGGAATGGGAGACGAAGCCCCCATGAGTCACAGCTGATATTCTGCATAAAGCAGGGACCCTCAAAGGGCTTCCCCCTCAGAAACACACAACATTGAAAATTCCCAACTCTTGTCAAAAGTACTGACAAGAAAACTTGTCAATTGAGGTCTCCATGTGGGGTGAAAAATAGGATCTCCCCTGAAAACTTGTAAACACAAGAAGCCCTTATTCTGGTTTAGAGTTTCAATTTGTACTACCTGTTATGGGCAGAATTATGTCCTCTCAAAATTCATGTGTTGATGTCCTAATCCCCAGTGCCTTGGAATGTGACTGTATTTAGAGATAAGGCTCTAAAGAGGTGATTGGGTTAGAATGAGGCATTAGAGTTGGCCTAATTCGATATGACTGGTGTTCTTATAAGAAGAGAAAATTTAGGCATATAGAGAGACACCAGTAGCACGGGTGCACACAGAGGAAAGACCATGTGAAGACATGCCAAGAAGGCAGCCATCTGCAAGCCAAGGAGAGAGGCCTCAGGAGAAGCCAACCCTGCTGACATCTTGATCTTGGACTTGAATCCTCCAGAATGCTGAGACAATAAATGCTCTTGTTTAAGCCCCCAGTCTGTGGTACTTTGTTATGCCAGCCCTAGCAAACTAATAGATTACCCAATAGGCCCAGCAAAACCCAGGGAAAAAATTAATTTTAAGCCCATATAGTAGGTAGAGCCCTTTTAGGCAAATCCTCCAGGGAAGAATTCTTGCTGATGAAGATGAGCCATACATGAACGCACAAGAAAACAGAAAATCCAAATAATCGGGGCTTCGATAAGACAGATCCTTATTTTTTCTCTCATCAAACTAAGGAGGTAAGCTGTCTGGGGCTGGTGCAGGGGCTCCAAGGCCCTTAAGTGCTCTTTAGGTCCTTTATTTTCCATCAAGCTGATTGTAATGGGTATAAGAGATGGTGAAAGAAGATGGGATGGTGTTGAGTATAGACTTGCTGAGAGTTTTGTGATAAGGAGAAGCAGAGAAATGGAGAGGTACCTAGAGAGTAGAGTAAATACAAGAGAAGTTTTATTTTAAAATGGAGAAACCAAGCCAGCCCTGATGGTCTAGTGGCTCAAGTTTCGTGCTCTCACCGCTTCGGTGGCCCAGGTTATTTTCCCAGTCGCGGAACCACATCGCCCATCCATCAGTTGCCACGCGACGGTGGCGGCTCACACAGAAGAACTAGAAGGACTTACAACTAGGATATACAAAGCCATGCACTGGGGCTTTGGGGAGACAAAAAAAACAGGAGAAACCATCCATGTTTGGATATTGGTGGGAATAGCCAGGTGGGAAGGGAAAAGGAGAGAAATAATGGAGAGGGGAGCATTGCTGGAGAGATGTTTTTGAATTGGTGAGAGGGGAGGAGATTTAGTACCCAGACTGTAGAGTGAGTGAGCTGACTAGGAAGGAGGGCTTCAGCTTGGGAGGTGGGACCAGGTGGGAAGTGAACAAGGAGCTGACCTAATTTAAGTTTGAGGGCCTCTCCCTGGTACAGCATCTTCCAGGGCCTGGGAGGGACCTCGGCGATGTCTTCCTACGGTCCCATTGTTTTGTAAATCTTTTATGAGATGTTTTCATTGTAATCGATTCATCTCAGGACTGCTGTATCTTTCCACTCTGAGTCTACCCTGTCACACTTCTGTACATTCTGGGGCGTTGGTGTGGGTGGAAGCATTTTGGAGATTTGTGTAAGGGGGAGTTTAGTGATGTATTAGTCAGTGTTCCCTGGGAAAACAGAGCCAACAGAGAAACAGAACCAACCACACACACACACACACATATATATGTATATGGAGAGATTTATTTTAAGGAATTTGCTCACACAGTTGTGGAGGCTTGGCAAGTCCCAAATCTGCAGGCTGGGCTAGCAGGCTGGAGACTCAGGGAAGAGTTGCAATTTGAGTCCAAGGCAGTCTACTGGCAGAATTCCTTCTTGCTTGGGAGAGGTCAGTGTTTATTCTATTAAGCCCTTCAACTGATTGCATGTGGCCCACCCACATTATGAAGGGTAAACTACTTTACTCAAAATCTATCAATTCAGATGTTAATCTGACCCAAAAAACACCTTCACAGGGGCCAGCCTGGTGGCGCAAGTGGTTGAGTGCACGTGCTCCGCTGCAGTGGCCCGGGGTTCACTGGTTCGGATCTTGGGTGTGCACCAATGCACTGCTTGTCAGGCCATGCTGTGGCGGCATCCTATGTAAAGTAGAGGAAGATGGGCATGGATGTTAGCCCAGGGACAGTCTTCCTCAGCAAAAAAAGAGGAGGATTGGCAGATGTTAGCTCAGGGCCGATCTTCCTCACACACACACACACAAAAATCCACCTTCACAGAAACATCCAGAACACTGTTTGACCAAATATCTGGGTTCCATGGCCCAGCCAAGTTGACACATAAAATTGACTGTCATAAGTGGGATATATTTCTCTGTGTTTGGGAATGTTTTCTGTTTGTAATTAAGTGAATGCTAGCTTTCCAAGGGTAGGAATTGCTTCAGTGAATATTCCTGCCTTGTACACTGCTGACTCCACTGGGATGGAAACCGGGGGACGTGAAGCGTGCTGCCTAGCACTAGAAGCAGAGGAAAAACTGGGTTTGAAATAAACAAAGCAAGTCTGCTGAAAGTTCTTCCAAATCTGACAGCTCATATATAAAAGAAATTTGAATGAAGTCTGTCCAAACTTGCCAACAATCCTAGAAATGTACATGACGTTGCCATTTATTCTTTACGAAGTGGAAGGAAACTCTTCTACACTATCAATAATAAAAGGCAAATTTCTATTCATCATGCTAGAGAAAGACTGAATTATCATTCTTATCCTCTCTATAGAAAATGTTATTACAAAAGAAGCAATAAAGGAATACGCAGCCGAAAAAATGTAGGACAACATTACTAGAGATGAGTGTTCATTAATAATAAGCTTTTTAAAATTTGCAATTTGTGGTGATTTCTTTATTCATTCTACATAATACTTACTTTTGACCTAATGTTGTACTTATACTGCGTATTATTTTTTATAAAGAGAGGCCCCCAAATTGCATAAGCTCTGGGCCCAAGAAAACTGGGATCCACTCCTGGGTAGGGCTGAGGAGAAGGAGCCATTGAGGAAGGAAAGTAACCAGGAAGACTCATGGAAGCGAGAGAGAGGACCATTTCGAGGAGGGAGTGTCTGGCTGTACAGAATGTTCTGGGACTGTCAAAAATCTCACTCCTGCTCATCAATTCAGGGATTAAAAACTGCTACATCGTAGGAAAACTTGGGCATTTGTAAGTGTCCCATCTGCCTCAGAATCACCGAGGGATAGAGTTGCCAGATTTAGCAAATAAAAATATAGAACGTCCTGTTAAATATGAATTTCAGACAATGAATAATGTTTTAGCATGAATAATGTCCCATGCAAAATTGGTGTCTTATCTAGCAACACTACCTGGGGAGCATCTTAACAATATGTTTAAGCAGGTTACTCGGGTGACTCGTATGTACCTTGAAGTAGGTGAACTTGCTCTAGACTTAAGAAAGTATTATTTTAGGCACTGATGCCACTGTTCAGAAAGAATCCTGTGAACCATCAAAGTCGATCTCTCCAAACTTATTTCCAATCTATGTCTGCAAATTTGTCTCATACACTTTATAATTGAGGTGATGAAATGCATAACTCACGAATCCTTTTGCCTGCCAAGCGAGTGAGGTGGTAGTAATAGAGTTGCAGGTTAGGCTCTGAAGTAAAGTGTTTGTGACCAAAAGGCATTGACCAGACAGCTTAGATGTTGGGGGCCTCATTTCCTACTCATTCTTTTTTTTGCTGGGAGTTTGTACCTTTTGACCCCCTTCTCCCATTTCTACTCATTTTTATTTATTTTCTTTTTGTTCTTAAAATTTTTTTTCAACTTTATTGAGGTATAATTGACAAATAAAATTTTGAGATATTGAAAGTACACATTGTGGTGATCTGATATATATATACACATTGTGAAAGGATTCAGACCATCTAGTTAATTAACACATCCATCACCTCGCATATTTATCCTCTCCCTATTTCCCCCACCTCCCAGCCCCTGGCAACCACTTTTCTACTCTCTGTTTCTAAGAATTGGACCTTTATTTATTTTTTTTAAAAGGTTCCACATATAAGTGATACCATGCAATATCTGTCTTTCTCTGTCTGGCTTATTTCACTCAGCATAATGCCCTCCAGGTTCATCCATGTTGTTGCAAATGGCAGGATTTTCTTCTTTCTCGTGGCTGAATAATATTCTTATACATATATACCACATCTTCTTTATCCATTCATCCTTTAATGGACACTTAGGTTGTTTCTATGTCTTGGCTATTATAAATAACACCACAGTGAACATAGGGGTGCAGATGTCTCTTCACAGTAGTGTTTTCATTTGCTTCTGACAAATACCCAGAAGGAGAATTGCTGGACCATGCCGTAGTTCTCTTTTTAATTTTTTGAGGAACCTCCATACTATTTTCCATAGTGGCTGAACCAATTTACATTCCCACCAACAGTGCATGACGATTTGCTTTTCTCCACATCCTTACCAACATTTATCAATTGTCTTTTTTTTTTTTTTTTTTGCTGAGGAAAATTCACCCTGAGCTAACATCTGTGCCAATCTTTCTCTATTTTTTGTATGTGGGTTGCCGCCACAGCATGACCACCGATGGGTGGTGTAGGTCCGCACCTGGAATCAAAACCTGGGCAGCTGAAGAGAAGTGTGCCGAACCTGCTGGGAAGGTTCAGCCCTTAACCACTAGGCCGCAGGGCCGGTCCCTTGTCTTTTTGATAATAGCCGTTCTAAAAGGTGTGAGGTGATATCTCACTGTGGTTTTGATTTGTACTCCCCTGATGATTAGTGATGTTAGCACCTTTTCATATACTAGTTTGCCACTTGGATGTCTCCTTTGAAAAAATGTCTATTCAGTTCCTCTGCCCATTTTTTAATCAGATTGTTTGTTTTTTTGCTCCTACTCATTAAAAAAACTTTTTTATTGTGGTAAAATATATATAACATAACATTTGCCATTTTAACCATTTTTAAGTGTATAATTCAGTGGCATTAAGTACACTCACGATGTTATGCAACCATCACCATTGTCTATTTCCAAAATGTTTTCATCTCTCCAAACAGAAACTCCATAACTATTAAGCAATAACTCCCATTCCCCGTCCCCCTAGACTAGGGTAACTCTATTCTACTTTCTGTCTCTATGAATTTGCCTATTATAGATATTTCATATAAATGGAATCATATGTTATTTGTCCTTTTGTGACTGGCTTATTTCACTTAGGATAATGTTTTCAAGGTTTCATCCATGTCATAATATATATCAGAACTCCATTCCTTTTTATGGCTGAAGAATATTCCATTGTCTGGATACACCACATTTGTTTATCCATTCATTTGTCAGTGGACACTTGGGTTGTTTCTACCTTTTGGCTAATGTGGATTATGCTGCAATGAACATTGGAGTACAACTATCTGTTTGAGTTGATGCTTTTAATTCTTTTGGATATATACCTAGAAGTGGAATTGCTGGATCATATGGTAATTCTATGTTTAGGTTTCTGAAGATCTGCCAAACTCCCTGCTCAGTGTTTACAGCCTACCTGTTAGACATGAACAGCCACTGAGCTCTGACATAACAGCACTAGGGCCAGCTTCTAGGGCATGTGACCTGGGCCACTGTGCAGGGCCTCAGGCTCAGAAGAGCCCATGTTCAGAAGGGCCTCGTGCTCAGAAAGGCCCTGTGCTTGGTTTAATTCTCTGCTGCCACCATCTTAAAGTTCTTAATAATCTTATCTTTGAACTTGTGTTTGCAAGTGAAGTCCAGCAGGACAATGGAGCCTGTGAGCAGAGAAGAAATGTCACAACATGTGTATTCTCAGCTGTTCCTTGCTGCCCCATTTGGATGTAGTGTTCATAAGGCCCCCTGAGTGCAGAATTCTGCCTGACCCAGGATGCATGGGAGTTCATTGAGACTCAAAGTGAGTACAAGGTAAGTGTGTTATGTCTATGACTGAGTAAAATGGTTGAGGGGGGTGCTGATGGCCCCAAGTGGCCTCGCTTCTGTTCAAATCAAAACTTGCTTTGAACTCAGAAAGCAAGCAATGGTGTTTTAAGAAGCACAAACCACCAAGAAATCCTATCACGTCCTTTCCTATTTATGTCACTTCCCTGTATTCACCAACAACTTACACTGAAAGTGATGATTTAGAAGGAAAGGGAAAGATAATGCTGTGCATAGTGACTTTCCCTTTCAATCCTTCCACACTCATCATTAATTCAAAGGTAGAGAGTGATGGTAAAATGCACATGCAGCAAGAAGTGAAAATGAAGTGGTTCAGTGAGCTTTGTGCAACATTTCCACGGTTCTTGTAAGAATAAAACACATCTGATGGATGTACAGCCATGAAATATGAATTGTGTAATTTCAGTGATTCTGCCTATGAGTCAAATGCTCTAATATTTTCATTTAAAATTGGCATTGCACAATATAAAGATAGACAGTAAAATTCCTGCTAACGATTTAAATTTTTCTTTTCTTAAATGACATTAAATAGCAAATAAGAGACACCATGACAAGTCAGGAGAGAGAATACAGAAGAAAGGAAAAAGCTTTTTATTTTTGAGCTTTTAGTGGCACTTTTTTCTTGCTTTTTGAACAAAAGGTCATGCATTTTCATTTTGCACTGGGCCTTGTAAATTATGCAGCCAGCTCTGACAACCCCTATTCTCAGATACGACAACGTAGTTTTATGTGCAATTAGGGTAGTGGGGGAGGGTTGAGGTAGATCTTGAAGTGCCATGCTGTTATTTTAGGAAGGGTGGAGCTGACCATGATTTCGTGAAGGAATGCACTTCGGAAACTAAGTACACAGATGAAAGATCTTGGAGAGTCAGGCTCTCATTATATACTGTCTCAGCATTCTCATACTCAAATGACAGATACCCTATTTTAAAGAAAGAGAGAGAGAGACACGCGCACACACACAGGAGGGCCGAGTCACATGAGGTTCCTTTTTCAGTAAATACAACACATCATACAAATAAAGAATTATAAATGAAAATAATAATAAGAGTAGGCTCTATATCGTTGATATTATTATGAAACGTATATGAAAGATAATAAATATATTTTCATCCAAATATCAGTATAAACTTCAGTCTGATGGTCTGATGGATATTTAAGAAGCCTTTATTTTGATTAATTGATCAATAAAATAAAAATAAACTCAATTATTATGCCTCATCCTTTTAGATTTTTTTTTTTTGCTTGAGGAAGATTAGCCCTGAGCTAACGTCTGTGCCAATCTTCCTCCACTTTATATGTGGGTTGCCACCTCAGCGTGGCTGATGAGTGGTGTAGGTCTGCACTGGGGATCTGAACCCACAAACCTAGGCCACCAAGGTGGAGCGTGCCTAACTTAACCACTACGCCATGGGGCCAGCCCCTAGATTTTTTTAACATAAGTATTTTCTAGAAATTCAAGTAAGCCGACAAGGATCAGAAATTATACCAGTATCAGAAATAATATTCCTGCTCTTTGGCATATTTTAAAAGTTTATTTTCCATAAAAGGTACTCTAAAAATAACATCAAATATTTTGGATTAGTGACTTTGAAGATTTTTTTCCTTTTCTTCTTTTGGAGATCCTAAATATGTCCTTATATGGAAAAGTTGTGTTCTCATGAGAGAGAAAACCAAAAGAAATGGTGATATTTCCTGGGTTTCTTTGATGATCTGCTGCTTTTAATCTCCTATCAATTAAAGTAGACAAGTGACACTACAGGAAGTAATCAAAATGTGTCTAGGCTTTGCAACCTAAGTTAAGTTGAGTCAGAGCCGCCTGTCAGGGAGAAAGAATTGCAAAGGCATGCAACCTCACATTTTAACGGAAGCTGCAGCCAAATTCCCCAAGAACTAGGCAACATCTGAACTATACTTAACTCCTCATGATTTCTCTTATCTCACATAACAGTTTAGCAAGAAATAGGTATTCCTTTTTTATGTACTATTGACCAGAAAATTAATTTATTGATTATTTATCTCTATGCCCTGCAGTACAAGCGGAAATCTTACACAGTATTAAAAATATTTATTAAGCCCTTACTTTATTCTGTGCAATTTACCTGGATTATCTAATTAAACCTTCCAATAACACTACGAGCTGGTACCTATGATTATCCCATTTTACAGATGAGGAAATCAAGGATTAGAGATTGAGCAATTTGTCCAAACTCACAAAACTTGTAAGTGATAAAGACAGACTTCAAACCCTGGACCTTTGATTCTAGAGCCCATTGAACTATGCCACCCTTGCTCCTCCAGGAGTCTCCTAAGGTACCACAATTAGCTTAGCTAATATATAGAGATTAAGATTAGGAAAAGAGGCTTCTGCATGAATCTCTCCTCCTGCTCCTCACAGGGATGACTAGATACTCGGGTACCCGCTACACTTGAATTTTGAAAGGCAGTATAGCAGAAGGGAAATATTGTAAGACAACAAGCCCAATGTCATTTGTCTCTGCTCAGGAATTTTGTATTCAAGCTAAAACCATTGGAAAGAACTAGAATGGAATATAATTTCCCTTTGCTGTTCCAAGTATCAAGAAACGGTCTAATACCTGATGTTTTAGGTAGCCTCAGAAAATATGAATTAGTAATATTTACATGGACCCCTATATAATTTTAGAATCTTTATTTAACCAGATAATCCAGGAGTACTTAGTAAACAAAGTATTGCTCACTATGAGTTGGTTTGGATTCTCTAAGTGCAAAGTTGTATAATGGAAATATTCTGCCAGCCTTGACTAAGTACTTTGAAAATCCTATGGCTTATGGCTAAGATGAAGACACAATGGCTGAATAGTAATGCATCTACATGTACTATATTGTCACAGTTTTATTGTTGGATCAGCGTCAATCTGGGGAGAATTTTCAAATAGCATGCCATAGGTTGATGCACTTGAGTTTGTCCTAATAAACTTTTTCTCAGATCAGTAATTTTGATAAAAATACAGAAGAAATTGTTTATCACATTTTAAAATGATCAAGTTCCCATTGTATGGCATGATTAGATCAAGATTCCCAGACATCGTGTAAGCCTTGAAGACTTAGTCACTACGGAAAAGATGAAATTGAATGGTAATAAATAAGAAATTCTCTGTTTGGATTTTAAAAATAGACTCATCAATAGAAAGAGTTTGTGTCAGTCAGGATAGGCTAGATTATGCAGTAGTAACAAATTATCCACCAAAATTCCAGTGATTTGGCAACAAGGTTTTATTTTTCATTCATCTTACACATCCACAGTGGGTCATCTGGGAGCTTTGCTCTACATTTTCCTCATTCTGGGATCCAGGCTGGTGGAGAAGTTACCTATCATCTGAACATCGCGTGTCACAGGGACAGAGAAAAATCTCTAATTAGCTCTAATGCTCCCAGCAAAGTAACACATGTCAGCTCACACGACCTTGGCCAACACAGTCACATGAGCACACCTCACTCTAGACGGGGAAGGAGGTACACTCCTACTGTGTGCCCAGAAGGAAAGAGAAAAGTCCTAACTACCGTCACAGGTTAGACCCAGCACAACAGCTGTTGATGTGAAAAACAGTGTGAGGGTTTTAGCTGATTGCAAAACTTGGTTGATGAAAAAGTTAATGCAGTCCTAGAGTGCATTGCCTCAGGAATCTGTGGTAGGCTGAATAATCACCCCCAAAGATATCCAAGTCCTAATCCCCAGAACCTGTGACTTTTACCTTTATGGCACAAGGGACTTTGCACCTGTGATTACACTAAGGATTTTGAGATGGGGAGATTATCCTGGATTATCCGGGTGGGCTTTAAATGTAATCACAAGTGTCGTTACATAAGAGGGAGACTGGAACAATGAACTGTGCAGATGAAGGAAGGAACTAGCCCTGTCGATGCCTTGATTTTGGTTGTATAAGATTCATTTTACATTTCTAACCTCCAGAAATGTAATATGATAAATTTCTGTTGTTTTAAGCCACTAAATTTGTGGTAACTTGTTACAGCAGCAAAGGAAACTAATACAGTATCTAAAGCAAATTTCTTTTGTTTCCAGATGAACAATCAGAGTAATTTTTATTTATTTATTTATTTTTGTGAGGAAGATCAGCCCTGAGCTAACATCCATGCCAATCCTCCTCTTTTTGCTGAGGAAGACCGGCCCTGAGCTGACATCTATTGCCAGTCCTCCTCCTTTTTTTCCCCAAAGCCCCAGTAGATAGTTGGATGTCATAGTTGCACATCCTTCTAGTTGCTGTATGTGGGACGCGGCCTCAGCACGGTGGAGAAGCGGTACGTCGGTGGGAGCCCAGGATCCAAACCCGGGCCGCCAGTAGTGGAGCGCGCGCACTTAACCGCTAAGCCACGGGGCCAGCCCACAATCAGCCTAATAAAGAGGCTCAAGGGGTCGGCCCCTTGGAGGCTTTCACATGTGAGGGCTGTCTCTCGTAGACTTGGGTGAGGCTGCTCTGTGTGGACATAGAAGCCAGCACCTGATCGGTGAGTGGCGTTGTTATAGGGTTTGGCTCATAACAAGAATGCAGCTTGTTCAACATTAGAACGCGCTATCTTGGTGCCACTGGATGTAGGCACAAAGATGCTGGATGACCACTGGGCAAGGATATTGTCGGAGAGAATCCTGCATTGGGTAGGAGATTTGGATAAATAACCTCTCCAGTTCCTTCCATGATTTTTTTTTTCTCCTGAATCTCATCCTGATAGTTAGCTGGATGAGCAACCCATAGGGTGGTTCACAGGTGTGGGAGGTCCTGGGGCTATGCTAAAAGGAGGCTCATTATTGGTCCCCTGGTTGGTAAAGGTGCTGGTCAGAGGCAACATGTGTAGCTCAGATAAGAAGTCAATCCAAATGTCTGGAGACAGGAAGGTGCCCAGTCAGAGCACCTAGAAGGAGTGGCTAGGCAGAAGACATAGAGAATGGTTAGCATGAATAAGGCTTTACCCATAGGTAAACTGAGGTTCAAATGGGTCAAAAGAAGAGAAAGATGAGTTCTAGAATGAACTCTGTGAATACTCTCATATATATATACACATATATGTATGTGTATACATATATACATATATACGTATATGTATATACACATATATATTTTTTTGTGAGGAAGATTTGCCCTGGGCCGGCCCCGTGGCTTAGCGGTTGAGTGCACGTGCTCCGCTGCTGGCGGCCTGGGTTCGGATCCCGGGCGTGCACCGGCGCGCCGCTTCTCCGGCCATGCTGAGGCCGCGTCCTGCATACAGCAACTGGAAGGCTGTGCAACTATGACATACAACTATCTACTTTGCGGGGGCTTTGGGGGAAAAAAAAAATAACTAAAAATTAAAAAAAAAAAAAAGAAAAAAGATTTGCCCTGAGCTAACATCTGTGCCAATCTTCCTCTATTTTGTATGTGGGTCACTGCCATAGCACGGCCACTGACAAGTGGTATAGGTCCATGCTTGGGAACCAAATCTGAGCCACCGAAGCAGAGCACACCAAACTTAACCACTAGGCCATGGGGCCAGCCCCACTCCCATGTATTTTTAAATCCCATGGTCAACTGTGTAGCTTAAGGGTCAGGGCTAGGTCTTAAAGGGGCCGTGTAATCTGGCTTTCCTTTTCCCTCTATCCCTTCTCAATCTCTTTTACTGTCTCCACCTCTTCCACCCACTCCTTGAGATCATATTTCTTTGAGCACCAATTGCATCATAATCACCTGGAGTGTTGGTTAATAAAGCCAGGATCATGGAGGTGGGGCCTGAAAATCTCAGTTCTTAGCCAGCTCCCTAGTTGATTCTTTTGCTCCTTAAAGTTTAATATCCAATGCCTTAAATATTAACACTCTCTGAAGTTCTATAATCTCTTCCTCCTTCTTTTATGCTCTTGCAAGCTCATCATCTGGCATGTAGTAGATAGAGAAAATATTCGTGAAATTAATGAATAATATCATCCAAAGCCATAGCTTCAATCACTGCTTGTGTGTTGATGAGGACTCCTGAAATCAGATCTCCAGGCCACATCTCTCCTGAGCCCTAGATCAAACTCCCAACTGTCAACAAGTACCCCAAACTTAACAACATTTTGCAGAACTGAGCCTTTCTCTATAATCTTTCATATTTTCTTTCTATAATCCCCTTCTCCCTTGCAAATGCATTTCTTCTTCAGTTTTCCCTTTGTTAGCATGGTCACCAGAGACCCTGTGTTTCAAGGAAAACAATTTGAAATCTTCCTTTACTCAACTCCGTTCCTGGTGGGGTATTTGTCAATCCAGATCCTATTATCGCAGTATCTCCTGATTCTGTCCCTTATCCTTCAGTCCCCACTGCAATTAACTTAGTGCAAATTTGTATCTTTTGTTGCCAGCAAAACTGCAAAAGCCTCATGATTAATCCGTCCCACCCCAGCCATTTTCATCACTGTCACAAGGTTTAGTGGCCTAAAAGCTCATCTGATCCCGTCAGCTCCATCTCCTTTTTGTATTTTTTTTTTTTTTTTTGGGAGGAGATCAGCCCTGAGCTAACATCTGCCAATCCTCCTCTTTTTTTTGCTGAGGAAGACGGCCCTGGGCTAACATCATGGCTTACCAAGCAGTGCGTCGGTGCGCGCCCGGGATCCGAACCAGCGAACCCCGGGCCGCCACAGCGGAGCGCGCGCACTTAACCGCTTGCGCCACCGGGCCGGCCCCTCCATCTCCTTTTTGATAGGATGAATTCCAGGTTCTCTAGGATGGTGAGCAACACCTTCACCGTCTCTTTTCAGGCTATTGAATTCTGTCTCCCCTCCTCCTCCAATCGTCCATGCATCTTATGGCCCAGTCACATTGAGCATCTCATGGTTCTGGACTGAGCCAGACCCTTGACACCCGCATGCCTTTAACAAGATGGGTCCTTTGTCTTGATTGCCCATCTCCTTCTCTGACACTTTAAGACCAGTTCAAACAACATCTCCCCTGAATAAGTTTTTAAGTGAGGATATGCATACTTATCCATAGCTTTTTGTGCCCTTCAGCATCTGTTTATGCCTCTATTATGTTATAGTATTGCAGTGAATAGACATTAGTTATGTAACTGCTTTCAACCCCAATAGGCTATGATATTCTAGAAAAAGAGGCATGTCTTTTTCATCTTTGCATTTCCAGTGTCTGGCATAGAGCCTGTTACATAGTAGTTGCTAAATAAATGTTTGTTAGGCCAGCCCCAGTGGCCTACTGTTTAAGTTCGGCATGCTCCACTTTGGCAGCCTAGGTTCAGTTCCCAAGCGCAGACTTATACCACTCGTCAGTCAGTGGTCATGCTGTGGTGGCAGCTCACATACAAAAAGAGGAGGATGGGCAGCAGATGTTAGCTCAGGGTGAATCTTCCTCAGGAGAAAAAATAATAAATAAATAAAGTTTTTTCTACAGAATTAACCAATCAATATCGGAGCCGATTTCAAGGAAATGCCTAGAATGGTTCTATTTTGGAAAGCATTATGGAGACTGCCCAGCACCAAGTGTCAAATAATGCTACCTTTGGATATTCCCACCAGGTCTCTGGAATCATAAATTTATTTCATTTCTCTTTCCATACTCGGGATAGATGAAAATTATTGGATAACTTTTTTTTATCTTATTTGAAGACAGCCTTTCATAGAACTTTCTATATCTGATTATTGCTCCAAGCTATAAGAAAAATTTTAAATCAAATCTTATCCTTAGAGAGAATTTAGTATATAGCAACAGCAGGCCAAGCTATGAATTATGACAATGGTTGATGAAAGTGCTTATTGAGCACAGTCAACAGTTAAACATGACTAAATTGAATATGAATTGAGACTGCCAATTTTCCATGGGGGTCGCAACTGCCTAAACTTCCTCCCTATTCAGAAAGACCTTTCCAAAAATTTTCACTCCATTCCTTCATAACTATCTCTGTGCCCATTGGGAGATCATGACTGTTGATGACAGGAATCAAAGAAAGAGACTCTTCTGCTTGGAGTTACAGAATACTGCCTTCAGTCCAGTGGCAACTTAAAAACCTGGTCTTGGGAAAGACAGAGTAGGAATTCGAAGCACAGAATCACTCTCTTATCGATTTCCTCAAGAAATGGATAAAACATAACAAAAACGAGGAAAAAAATTTACTTTCAGGACCCAAACAAGGAAGGAGGTACAGCCACATGCCATTATCATGCCATTACCTTCAAAATGGGGTGCATACCAAGAAGAGAAACAGAAGATTCTGGTGTGGTTCTGTTCAGTCTCTTAAGAATGCTCATCAAGATTCCCCAATTTGGAGAGAAGGGGTCTGAGGGGGTAGGTCCAGGGAAAAGACAAAGGAGATGGAGCAGAAGCCAAGGCCCTACCTTACCACTCCAGAACTTTGCAGCCAGCAAAAGATATGTCAAGCTTTCCCATTGTCTAGGGCTCATCACTGACCTGTGGAGCGAAGCTAGGTCCTGCAGGAACCTCCATGAACATAGGCTACATCCCCAACCAGGTGGAGTGAACCTCAGAGTAAACATTTACCTTAAACTCAGACAGGAGAGCAGAGCCCAGGTGTTGGGTGTTAGATGATTTTATGTTTTCATCTTTGTATTCTTCATCACTTAAATGTTTTGTAATGAGTGTATGCCTTTGAAAAATAGAACAATAAAGTCACACTCGTTTATGAAAAAGAAAGAGGCCCATAAAAAACCCAATCTCGAGAAAGCCCTTTTTAGTTTTTCCCTAGGATCCCTTAGGGAAAGAATCCTAGCTTGTCAATCAAAAACCAACTCTCCATGGACTAATTAAAGTGACTCATCTCTTTGTGAGCTTTCTTCCTTGTCAAAAACAGTGAGTATGCCATCACTTGTCTAACTAACCCAATACCTTTCAGAGACCTGAGAAGTTGGGAGTTGTTAGAATTGGTTAATGAGGGAAATGGTTGGAAAGGCTCCAGTGAAGTACTTACACAAATTTGTTTAAGGACAAGGACATTTGGGAAGGGAACTCGAGTTTTCATCTTGTCCTGTCCTAGTGGTGTTTCCCCTTCTTCCTTAACCCCAGACAAAGCTGGAGTGACAAATACCCCTACCAGTTTCATTGCAAAAGTCAGAATTCCTCATGGGAGTTTAGCCTCCATTTTTTCCCTTCCCTCGGAGCCTCAGGTAGTCTTGGCTCCATGCGTCCCTCAAATCACTTTTCTGCCTGGGAGGCAGTAATATTTCAGGCGTCAAAAGCATTGCACAGGCCTGTGTTTGATTCTAGCTACAGGGGGCTTCGATGACAAAATCAATTACATATGAGAAAATGCTAATGTGACTATTTAAAACTAAATCCTAGGGGCCAGCCCGGTGGCACAAGTGGTTAAGTGCTCACGCTCTGCTGCAGCCCCCAGGGGGTCGCTGGTTTGGATCCTGGGCGCGCACCGAAGAACTGCTTGGCAAGCCATGCTGTGGCGGCATCCTGTATAAAGTGGAGGAAGATGGGCACAGATGTTAGCCCAGGGCCAGTCTTCCTCAGCAAAAAAAGAGGAGGATTGGCAGATGTTAGCACAGGGCTGATCTCCTCACCAAAAAAACAAAAAACAAAAAAACAAAAAAACCTAAATCCTATTAATAGATAATATAACTATAACATTCTAGCTGGTAGGATTTGATAAATAAATAGCAAGCAATAGGATATATTGGAGCATATCAGGAAGCCATTTGGTGTAAAACTAATTTGGCCTGAGCTTGTTTTTCCAAAAGGGCCTGTGGCCTTTGAACATGCATTGGATATCTGCTTTAAGCAATTAACATGTCCCAAAGACAACAACAAATGCCCTTAAGATGAGGATGCAACTTCCACCACATTGGCATTTCCTTAAGGATAAGCATTTCTCCCTGGGCTAGGATTTGATTGCTGTGCTTATTCTGTGACCACCCAACTTGAGACAACAGACCTGCTACCGGCTGTGCCCATCAAGATAGCAGACCTGATACCTGCCATGTCCATCAATCTCTGTGCTGGCAGGGCAATCTTGTGACTATTGTAAAAGGGACATTGCAATCATATGTGATACATGCTCTTTGACAGTATATAACCGCTCTGTACACCCCACTTCTTTGGTGTCCTTCCTTCCTTGGGGAAGGAAGGCCCCGGGCTATATGGTCCTCAAATTTGGTTCATAGTAAACTCACCCCCATTTTTGATTTATAGATTGATTACGGATTATTTGCATTGACAGATTTATATCTTTACATTTTTCTTTTTTCTCCCAAATTTGCAATATGGATGCATATTATTTATATATCCAGAAAAAATATATATAATTTGAAACTAAATAAGAGTTTCTGAAGGGGATTTTTAAAAATATTTGTATCCCCTGACCTTTCCCCTACACACACACAACAAAATGACAATCAAATTTAATTTCTCATTTAAAAGTTATTCCTTAAATGAAGCCAACTGATTAAGAAGGAAATTTAGAACAAATAAAAGGAAATAACTTCTTCATGCAGCTTGTGGTCAGCTAGAGGAA
This sequence comes from Diceros bicornis minor, assembly GCF_020826845.1. Lineage (NCBI taxonomy): Eukaryota > Metazoa > Chordata > Mammalia > Perissodactyla > Rhinocerotidae > Diceros > Diceros bicornis. Next base: position 48,013,248 of record NC_080759.1, on the reverse strand, counting down.
TTTGCTCTCACAGAAGGTCAAATGGTCACATGCAGTTTACAGGCCAGCGAAACGAAGGCATTTTCAGGGTGCCATGGCTGGAGGAAGGGAAGGGATCTGGAGGAAGGCAGGAGGGGGCTGCCCTAATCATCAGCTGGTAAGAGGAAATGAGATGTCCAGTTTTAGGGTGAAGAAGAGTTTCAGCTTCAACTGCTAACAGGAGCATTCTCCTGACCCTGATTTGAAAATTCAGAACAAGATCCAACTGCCAAATTGCTCATTAAAACTGAAGCTGTTTGGGGCCGGCCCGGTGGCACAAGCGGTTAAGTGCACACTCTCTGCTGCCGCGGCCCAGAGTTTACCGGTTCAGGTCCCTGGCGAGCACCGATGCACCGCTTGTCAAACTATGCTCTGGCGGCATCCCATATAAAGTGGAGGAAGATGGGCGGCATCCCATATAAAGTGGAGGAAGATGGGCGTGGATGTTAGCCCAGGGCCGGTCTTCCTCAGCAAAAAGAAGAGGATTGGCAGATGTTAGCTCAGGGCCGACCTTCCTCCCAAAAAAAAACCCTGAAGCTGCTTTTGTTTTAATGCCACCTTTGACCTTTTGTCTGCGCAGTGGACTCCTGTTACTGGGCCGCGTGGTGCCCGTTATTCGTTATTCGTGGATGCACGTGGGTATTGACTGAGTTGAAGGCCTTGGCAACACAAAAGCAAATCAGAAGAGAAGGGCTCAGAGTCCAGCAAGAAAAACAGATATGTAAAAAAATAATTATAAAACAACCCATTAACACTGAGATACAAGTGAGGACAAAGTGCCATGGGGACCTAGAGGGAATTAATTTTGCTGAGTTGGGGATCAGGACACGTGTTTTCCTAAACTTTCCTAAAGTAAGAATCATCCTTGAACATTTGTTGGAAAGACAGATTTCTTGACTGCAACCCAGACTTACTGAATGAGAAGGTCTAAGGGAGAGGCTGGGACTCTGTTTGATTAAGAAGTGCCCTGGAGGATTGTTACCTGAGGGCCCTTCGGGAAACCTGGGTGGGTAGGAGCTTGTCAGGAGAAATGGGAAATAGGATTTACCCAGGATAAAGAACTTCTGTGTGCAAATGAATCGCTCAGGGCTGTGTTAAAATGCAGATTTTGATTCAGTAGGTTTGGGTTGGGCCCTTGATTCCATTTCTTTTTTTTTTTCTCTCTTTCAAATATTTTATATGTTATGCAAAGATTGTGCTTCCTTCAACAGTTTCGTGTTTGTGTGGGAGTGTTTTTTTTGATAAACTTTCATTACTTTAATGAAAGTAATACTGAACCTCTTAATCTCAAATTCGTGTGCCCGATGTGCAGCAAGCCAAATACTGAGACATCGGGGCTTGGAGATGGAGAAAGGCTCCATTCGAGTTGGCCAAGACTAGAAGGTGGGAACGTGAGTTCACTCAAATCCCCTCAAATCCTTTCACAGGAGCAGAAGACAGGGTGTTTTACATAACTAAGGGGCTTGGCAGGAGGAGCTTCAGAGAAACAAAGGGGTCACTCCCGATAAACCCCTGGGCAATCTGACTTCTGGACATCAACAGGAGGGCATTCTCTTTCTTCTGCAAAACAAGCTCGCAAATCTTCTGCAAAACAAGCTCACAGATCCTTGAGACCCCTGAGTTACCCCTTAAGTTAAACAGGAAAACAACAAATTGCTTATTGAATATCTACAGTGACGCTCAGATACCCAGCTTGAAAAGTTTGTAGTCAGTTCAGCTTCTCACATTTCCACCTGAATTTTGTTTTCTTTCTTTCTTTTTTATTAAGGTGACATTGGTTTATAGCATTATATAAATTTCAGATGTACATAATTATATTTCGACTTCTCTATAGCCTACATCATATTCACCACCAAAAGTCTAGTTGCTATCAGTCACCATATATATGTGTCTCTTTAGCCTTTTCACCCTCCCCGGACCCCCTTTCCCCCTGATAACCACCTATCTGTTCTCCCTATCTATGTGTTTGTTCGTTTATCTTCTACATATGAGTGAAATCATACTGTAATTGTCTTTCTCTGACTTATTTCACTTAGCGTAATACCCTCAAGGTCCATCTGTGTTGTTGAATGTCAAGATTTCATCTTTTTTTATGGCTGAATAGTATTATGTTGTATATATATATACCACATCTTCTTTATCCATTCATCTGTTTATGGACGCTTAGGTTGCTTCCAAATCTGGGCTATTGTAAATAATGCTGCAATGAACGCAGGGGTGCATAGATCTTTTCAAATTAGTGTTTTTGTGTTCTTTGGATAAATACCCAGAAGTGGAAAAGCTGGATCATGTGGTATTTCTATTTTTAATTTTTGAGGGATCTCCATATTGTTTTCCATAGTGGCTGCACCAATTTACACTTCCACCATCAGTGTCTTTCCACCAGCAGTTCTTCCTTTTCTCTGCATCCTCTCCAACACTTGTTATTTCTTCTCTTTTTAATAATGACCATTCTGATGGGTGTGAGCTGACATCTCATTGTAGTTTTGATTTGCATTTCTCTAATAATTAGTGTTGCTGAACATCTTTTCATGTGCCTGTTGACCATCTGTGTAGATCTTTGGAAAAATGTCTGTTCAGATCCTCTGCCTATTTTTTAATTCAGTTGTTTTTTTTTGTTTTTGTTGAGTTGTATGAGTTCTTTATATATTTTGGATATTAACCCCTTATCAGATATATGATTTGCAAATATTTTTTCCCAATTGGTAGGTAGTCTTTTTGTTTTGTTGAGGTTTCCTTTGCTGTGCAAAAGCTTCTTAGTTTGATGTAGTCCCATTTGTTTAATTTTTCTTTTGTTTCCCTTGCCTGAGTAGACATGGTATTCAAAAAGATACCACTAAGACCAATGTCAAAGAGGGTACTGCCTATATGTTCTTCTAGGAGTTTTATGGTTTTAGTCTTACATTCAAGTCTTTAATCCATTTTGAGTTAATTTTTGTCTATGGTGTAAGATAATGGTCTACTTTCATTCTTTTCCATGTGGCTGTCCAGTTTTCCCAACACCATTTACTGAAGAGACTTTCCTTTCTCCATTGCATGTTCTTGGCTCCCTTGTCAAAAATTAGCTGTCCATAGATATGTAGGTTTATTTCTGGGCTCTCATTTCTGTTCCATTGATCTGTGTGTCTGTTTTTCTGCCTGTACCATGCTGTTTTAATTACTATAGCTTTGTTGTATATTTTGAAATCAGAGAGTGTGATACCTCTAGCTTTGTTCTTTTTTCTCATGATTGCTTTAGCTATTTGGGTCTTATGTTGTTCCACATAAGTTTTAGGATTCTTTGTTCTATTTCTTTGGATTTCTTTAGGATTCTTTGTTCTATGTGAAAAATGTTGGGATTCTAATTGGGATTGCATTGAATCTGTAGATTGCCTTAAGTAATATGGATATTTTAACTAGGTTAATTCTTCCAATCCATGAGCATGGAATATCTTTCCATTTCTTTATGTCTTCTTCAATTTCTTCTAGTTTTCAGTGTACAGGTCTTTCCCTCCTTGGTTAAATTTATTCCTAGGTATTTCATTCTTTTTGTTACCACTGTAAAAGGGATTGTATTCTTTATTTCTGTTTCCACTAGTTCATTGTTAGTGTATAGAAACACAATTGATTTTTGTATGATGGCTTTTTATCCTGCAACTTTATTGTATTCGTTAATGATTTCTAATAGATTTTTGGTGGATTCTTTTGGGTTTTCTATATATAAAATCATGTCATCTACAAATAGTAACAGTTTTACTTCTTCCTTTCCAGTTTGGATCCTTTTTATTTCTTTTTCTGGCCTAATTGCTCTGGCTAAGACTTCCAATACTGTGTTGAACATGAGTGGTGAAAGTGGGCATCCTTGTCTTGTTCCTGTCTTTAGAGGGATAGCTTTCAGGTTTTCACTGTTGACTATGATGTTGGCTGTGGGTTTGTTGTATATAGCCTTTATTATGTTGAGGTCCTTTCCTTCTATACCCATTTTATTGAGAGTTTTTATCATAAATGGATGTTGGATCCTGTCAAATCCTTTCTTTGCACCTACTGAGAGGATCATGTGATTTTTATTCTTCATTTTGTTAATGTGGCGTATCACATTGATTGATTTGCCAGTGTTGACCCATTCCTGCATTCCTGGAATAAATCCCACTTATTCATGGTGTATGATACTTTTAATGTATTGTATTCAATTTGCCAATATTTTGGATTTTTGCATCTTTGTTCATCAGCAATATTAGCCTGTAATTTTCCTTTTTTGTGTTGTCCTTGTCTGGTTTTGGTATCAGGGTAATGTTGGCCTCATTGAATGAGTTAGGAAGCATCTCATCTTCTTCACTATTTTGGAAGAATTTGAGAGGGATAGGTATTAAATCTTCTTTGAATATTTGGTAGAATTCACCAGAGAAGCCATCTGATCCTGGACTTTTGTTTTTTTGGGAGGTTTTTGATTACTGTTTCAATCTCTTTACTAGTGATTGGTCTATTCAGATTCTCTATTTCTTCTCGATTCAGTTTTGGGAGGTTCTAAGTATATGATTCTAAGAATTTATCCATTTATTCTAGGTTATCCAATTTGTTGGTATATAGCTTTTCATAGTATTCTCTTACAATCTTTTGTGTTTCTGTAATATCCATTGTAATTTCTCCTCTTTCATGTCTAATTTTGTTTATTTGATGCTTCTCTCTTTTTTTCTTAGTGAGTCTAACTAAAGTTTGTCAATTTTGTTTTTATTCTCAAAGATCCATCTCTTAGTTTCACTGACCTTTTCTATTGTATATTTAGTCTCTATTTCATTTATTTCCTCTGAGTTTTGGGCTTTGTTTGTTCCTCTTTTCCTGGCTCCTTTAGGAGTAATGTTAGATTGTTTATCCGAGATTTTTCTTGTTTTTTGGAGTAGACCTGTATTGCTACAAAATTCCCTCTTAGTACTGCTTTTGCTGCATCTCATAGATTCTGGTACGTTGTGTTTTCATTTTCATTTGTCTCCAGATATTTTTCAATTTCTCCTTTGATTTCTTAATTGATCCAATAGTTGTTCAGTAGCACATTTTTTAGTCTCCACATATTTGTGACTATTCCAGCTTTCTTCTTGTAGTTGATTCCAGCTTTATACCATTGTGATCAGAAAAGATGCTTGATATGATTTCAATCTTCTTAAATTTATTGAAGTTTGTTTTGTTTACCAATATATAGTCTATCTTTGAGAATGTTCCTTGTGTACTTGAGAAGAGTGTATATTCTGCTGCTTTTGGATGGAATATTCTATATACATCTGTTAAGTCCATCTGGCCTATTGTTTCATTTAAGGCCAATGTTTCCTTGTTTACTCTATGTCTAGATGATCTATCTATTGATGTAAGTGGGGTGTTAAATTCCCCTACTATTATTGTGTTGTTGTCAGTTTCTCCCTTTAGATCTGTTAATAGTTGCTTTATATACTTTGGTCGTCCTATGTTAGGTGCATGTATATCAATAAATAATATGTCTTCTTGGTAGATTGTCCTCTTTATCGTTATGTAATGTCCATCTTTATCTTTTGTTATCTTTTTGTGGCTTGAAGTCTATTTGGTATGACTACCCTACTTTCTTTTGGTTGCCATTTGTTTGGAGTATTATCTTCCATCCCTTCATTTTGAGCCTACGTGTTTTTTTTTTTTTTAGAGCTGAGATGGGTCTCCTGGAGGCAGCATATTATTGGGTCTTGTTTTTTAATCCAAGCAGCTACTCTGTGTCTTTTGATTTGTGAATTCAATCCATTTACATTTAGAGTGATTATTGATATATGAGAGCTTATTACTGCCATTTTACCTTTTGTTTTCTGGTTGTTCTATATTTCTATTGTTTCTTTTTCCTTGTGTTTCTGTCTGCCATTTAAGTTTAGTGGTTTTCTGTGATGTGTTTCTCAGTTTCCTCTTTTTTTATGCTTTGTGACTCTGCTCTGAATTTTTGTTTTGTGATTACCTTGAGGTTTGCATAAAAGATCTCATAGATGAGATAGTCTTTTTTTCCACTGATAGCATCTTATCTCCATTAGCCTATGCAGGTTCCATCCTTTTCCTCTTCCCCTTCTATGTATTTGTTGTCACAAATTATCCCTTTTTTTATTGAGTTTGTTATCAAATTGAAGTGGTTATAGTTATCTTTTTATTTTTTTATTTTTTATTTTTTGTGAGGAAGACTAGCCCTGAGCTAACACCTGTTGCCAATCCTTCTCTTTGTTGCTGAGGAAGATTGGCCCTGGGCTAACATCTGTGCCCATCTTCCTCTACTTTATGTAGGATGCCTGCCACAGTGTGGCTTGATGAGTGTGTAGGTCTGCACCTGGGATCCAAACCCATGAACCCTGGGCCACCAGAAGTGGAGTGCATGAACTTAACCACTATGCCACTGGACAGGCCCCTATAGTTATCTTTAACACTTTCTTTTCCTTTAGCCTTTATGTTATAATAGTGTTTACTAACCTATTCTGGTATAGAGCTGCAATTTTTTTATTCTATCTGTCTATTTATCACCTTGCATAAAACTTTGTATACCTTTACCTTTTTGTTTCAAGTAGGAAAGCTCTTTTCAAGATTTCTTATAAGACAGGTCTAGTGGCGATGAACTCCCTCAGCTTTTGTTTGTGTGGGAAAGCCTTTATTTCTCCTTCATATTTGAAAGGTAACTTTGCTGGATAGAATGTTTTTGGTTGACCCATGATTCCATTTCTAACCAGCTCCCCGTTATGCCAAAGCTGCTAGTCAGCCAACCACAGAGGACTTTTCATTGTCTTTATAATAAAGTACAAACAAACAGCATACAGAATCCTTTGTGACCCAAACTCTTTTACCCCTCCAGTCTAATCTTTTGGTCTTCCCATCCTGAATTCTATTCTGACAAACTCAACTGTGTTTTGTGTACAGACATTTGTACATATCTTCTCTTCTACCCACCATCTTTCTTTTTATTCAACAAACTTCTGGTTCCCGATTTAGGATCCAATGCATTCTTTAGGTCCCAGCTTAACCAGCATTTCCTTCAGGAAAGATCACCTGATGCCCCCAAATCTGGGCTAAGCAACCCTCCTGAGTGTTCTGACAGAACCCTTATTCTCCCTGCCACACAGAATTGGTAATTGCATGTTTGCTTGTCTGACTAACTCACAACCATATGATCTGTGTCTCTATTCCCAGGACACACAGCCTGGCTGTGAGGAGTTGCTTCATAAATAGATGTTCATGAATTGAATAGAATTAAATTGGAGGTTCACATCAAACAGATTGAAAAGCATTTGCAAAGGCTCAGAGATTTGAAAGTTGTGCGAGATGCTTTCTGGAGTAATAGTTTAGTGTGAGTAGTGCTCATAAGTCACAGGGAAAAGTGACTGTAAAAATACAGCTGGGCCTGAGAGCCCTTTGTGGTCCACAGAGCTGGATCTGAAGGCAGCTGAGGGTATGGAAACCGAGGATCTCAGGTTTAATCTTTGAGTCATGGAACCTTTGAGAGTCTGATAAGAGCTATGGACCACCCCCCCCAAAAAAAATCCCCATACAAGCCAAAAGACATATAAACAAAATTTTGCAAAGGATTTCAGGGACTTTAGAAGACTGAAGACTAAGGACCCCAGGTTAAGAACTTTGACATTAAAGGAGATCCTGTAGCAAGAGGAACCATTGGCAGAAGAGGATGGATTAAATCAGGCCCATGGGCTATTTTTAAAATAAAGTTATTGGAACACAAACATGCCCGTTCATTTACGTTTTGTCTGTGGCTGCTTTGGAGCTATGAAGACATAGTTGAATAGTTGTGGCAGAGACCTTATAGCCTGGAAAGCCCAAAATGATCCAAACTGGCTCTTTATAGATAACGTTTGCTGATTCCTGGATGAACGTGTAGGAGGATGACCAGGGAGGAGGCTCCTCACATATTTGGTTTTCTACATATGTATTCTCCTGTTGGTATCTTTCTTAAAAAAAGGATATTATACATTATTGTTATTATTTTTTTTGGTCAGGAAGATCAGCCCTGAACTAACATCCGATGCCAATCCTCCTCTTTTTGCTGAGGAAGTTGGCCCTGGGCTAACATCTGTGCCCATCTTCCTCCACTTTATATGGGACGCCACCACAGCACAGCTTGACAAGTGGTACGTCAGTGTGCACCTGGGATCCAAATCCGCAAACCACTATAGCGTAGTGCACACAATTAACTGCTATACCACTGGGCGAGTCCAAGGATTTTATACATTTTAAACTACTTTTTCCTTTCTAGGAAAATAAATAAATTAAGAATAAAACAAACTAATAGAACCCAGAAAAGTCTAGCGTCGAACAGTGGCATGATCAGTTAAAATTTTCAAAGCTAGAAATTTAAAAGTATTTGAATATTTTAAATGGGTTGCTGCAAGTTGGATTGGAAGACTAAGTATCTAGGATCCAGGCTTTCTCCACTATTTTCCATGAAAAAGGAGGTGACAGTGCAGGAAAGCACAGCGGGCGAGCCTCTTCTGTGACCCTGTGTAAATTATTTAGCTATTCAGTGCCTCAGCTTCTCTTTTTGTAGCGTGGTATGACAGATGTTCATTTTTCCCAGTGTTTTTGTGCAGATTAAATGATATAATGCAGGCTTGGCAGACAGTTCTCACGAAATATTAATTACCAGCAATACTGATGTCTGAAAGAAGTCATGAGCACTGGTGTCTAATACCTTTTATTCCTAGCATGGATATTATGTGGCCTACATCTCCATAAAAAGGACTCCATTGAGCCAGCCCTGATGACCTAGTGGTTAACATTCCACGCTCTCCACTTTGGTGGGCCAGGTTCGGTTCCTGGTCACAGAACCACGCCACTTGTCTGTCAGCAGCCATGCTGTGGTGGGGGCTCACATAGAAGAACTAGAGGAACTTATGACTAGATATACAACGATGCTTGGGGCTTTGGAGAGAAGAAAAAAAAAGGAGGAAAGATTACATGCAACAGATGTTAGCTCAGGGGAAATCCTTACCTGCAGAAAAAAAAAAAAAAAGGACTCCGTTTCCAACACAATTCAGTGATGTTCAGGAAATCCAGGCCACAGCACAGTGCCTGGCATGTATTTGGTTCTGAATAAAAGTTTGTCTAATGATTGGATCAATGAATGATAAGTGGTGAGAGCTTTTTATAAATTTCAGGAGATAGAAATGTTGTTTAATGAATTATATGAGAATCTGATTTTCATATATTTAAAAATACAATGCATGGAATTTGGGGGTGATCAAAACAGAATGATTCTGAGTTAGATCATATTGAGGTAAGAAACAAATTATGCAAAGGGTAATTAACTTCCAAGTCTTAAATAAAAAGGAAAAAAGAACTCGATGAAGGGAGGCAGGTATGCATGGCTGACTGGGAAATTCACCATTTTCATTTACCTGACATCCTGCCCTTTCAGGTCCTCCTTCCCTCTCTTGTCAGCCATAATTCATTTCATTCCCATCAGACATGTTTAAAGAGCCCTTTGTAACAACACTACAGCTGTAGATCCAAATACAATTTCTCTCTTACATCCTTCATAGGGACCTTTTGTTTTCTGCCTGCTCATAATCTCTCAGCGTGGATGTTGAAACAATTTATGGGATGTGCTTATGTTTCCTCTTTTTTTGTTTCTCTTAGATCCTTTATCCAAGGTTTAAGCATCTTACATGTTTAAGTGTTTAACCATATCAAGTCTTAGAGGATTTTTTTTTGGTTCAAAACTTTTTTTGTCATTTCATGTTAATTTCTCTCTTTTTTCTTTTTTTAAATTGTGGTAAGAACAGATAGCATGAGATCTACCCTCTTAACAAATTTTTAAGTGTACAGTACAAAATTATTAACTATAAGCACAACGTTGTACAGCAGATCTGCAGAACTTCTTCATCCTGCAAACTGAAGCTTTGTACCTGTTGAACAGTAACTCCCCATTTCCCCCTCCCCTCATTAAGGCAGTTTTATTTAATGACACTAAAATATTGAGAGAATAAATGGGGTTATTTTTGGACGGGGGTAGAGGAAAGAGAGAGAAAGTATAAGACGAGAATTTATCTATTTTCTAAAAGATTCACTCTCTCCCTGTCACAGATACGTTACATTTAACTGGAGGACATAGGAAGCCTTTGAACTTAGCGATTACAAGGAAATATAGGATCTGCCAAATGCAGACTGAGGTTGGGGCAATTAAAGAAGAAAGTCCTGCGGGAACTCAATGGACTGAGCTCTAGTCTGGGAGTCCAGTGTCTTTGTGACTCCCACTGCCCACCAGAATGGTTTTCATGGGAAACCTTCTGGATCATTCTTCTCCACGTAGAGAAGATGTGGTCTAGCGTGGCTTTTTTCTTAGTAAAAGAACAGAGTGGTCTTATCTACCCCCTCTTTCCACCACATCGCACAGTTCCGGGGTTATCTGTCACCTCTGCTTTTACCACTAGAAAGCAAAAAAAGAAAAACAAGAGAAAACTAAAATTTTGTCCTTCTGTAAACAGTTGTGATTTTTTTTTCACCTTCAAAAAGAAGATTTATGAGACTTAATTAGTACCTCTCTATAAAGTGCTTTGATATTTTGTGAAGGGAAAATCATCAATGAGCGGGCTTAATCTGGCCAAAAATAAAATTATTTAAAAGAAAGCCACAGTAGTTTAGGATTAATACTTTTTGTTTCTCTTTGGAGACCTGTTTTTTAGAAAGTATGAGTTCACTGCCAACTACAGAGTAGGGTTCACTCTGGAGAATATTTAACTTTCTCTTAAGATTTATTTTAAAGTAAACTCTTTAGGAAACAGAAGAGCAATAAAACGGCTAGCTGGGGTACAAATGTAATGGATAAAAAGTATATTCCTTCGCTGAAAGTTTGTTTCTTGGCAATTATTGTCATCATTTGAAAACCTGTGAAGCTGACGTGATTTGAGTTAGGTTAAGAAATTAAAAAAAAAAAAAAAAAGGCAACAATCAATTTCATGTTCCACCTGCAAGAAAAACATTTGAGGAATTGCATGGAGCTCCTTGTCCAAAGCCTTTTGGATATGACGGAAGAGTAAGTTGTAAAAAGAAAAAAAAAAAAGTTGAGGGATAATGCCATATGGTTACTGATTTTTAATTTACCAAAAAAAATGTATATTAATGAATTTCAAAAAAGGACCCTATGTTATTTTGTTTTCTCATTTGTTTCTTCTTTAAAAAAAGAAGACATGTAGATACATGACATTTTTTTCTCTTCCCTCTTCCTTTTTCCATCCCTTGCCTTAACCTCAACCTCACTGTATCCTACATGGGCCTTGTTTTAAATGTGGATGAAGGGAATGATCTTACTGCCAGTTGAACCACAATGACTCCAACCACTGGTGAGAGGGAAGACGGTGCCTCCCGAAATGAATTTTGCCCGTCAGCTTCTGCATAGACTGGTGTTCTGTTGAGCTTTCTGACTAATCTGGGGTGTGGTGCTGAAACACACAGGAAGACTGGCAGAAATAACCCTTGATACCTTGATACTTTGAATGACATCAACATGAGGAATTGCCCAGGATGTGAAGACATGATGACGAAATTAAATTAGTTGTGTTAAAATGAGATAACTAAAGAAAAGGGAAATAGATGTTCTTCCTTGGACAGCATATGATGCTGTTGCCTTGGTGACTCTTTCACATTTCTTATTATAGACTATTGTGATATCTGTCCTGATAGTTGGATGTGTACGGGAGGCAACTGTATGGTGGTGGCATTTTGGCTGTGTGAAGTGATTTTATTCTCAGCTGTCGTATTTCACAGATGTTCCCTCCCTTGTCTTTTGTCTGACAGCAGTGCTTGTGGTCTCTGTAGCGCAGGCTACACACTGAAGGCTGTTTCTCTTCTGTTAAGTAGATGAACACCCATTTGTTCCAATTTATGAATGAGTTTTTCCTGGAGAGCTGATAACTTTTGTTTGGCATATGACTACTTTTTTCTGTCATTATTCCTTTAGGGACTTTTCTTATGTGCTTGCTCATTTCCTGCAGCCGGGCGTGATTTGTTAATTATTTCACAAGCCAGTCTCCTCTTTTTCCCATTAGTCAAGAAGAACAAGATAGGGGGGAAGTGGCCAGTCTTCTCTCCCAACTGCATTCCATTTCTCCTCCAACAGAATTCCATTTCTCTTTCACTTTTTCGCTACCTTTTGCTCTCACTCTTTTGTGCTGAGTCTCCAGAGCAGGCCCAGATTATCTGAATGAATGGCAATTCATTCATTAATCAATTTCTTCAATAAGCACCTGCTAATTCTGTCATAACTAGCAAGACCTATTCTGGAAACCTGAGTAGATTCTAGAAGGCAGGAACTTTGTGAAATAAAAACTCGAAGAAAAGAGGAGAAATGGGTTGATGTGAGCAAAGAGGAAGAAAGAAACATAGAAAACAGAGATAGGAGAGAGCTATGGAATTGAAGGAAAAGGAAATGAGAACAAAATGAGAAAGAAAGGGAAAAGGCTTAAATAAGTCTTTTTTTTTTAAAGAACAAAAGAAAGATTAATTCAGAACCAACTATGTGCAGATGATTCTGCCAGGACCCTGGGGACCATGCAGATCAATTAGTCTCTATCCTTCAAGATTTTTCAATTAAGAGCAGAAATCAGCTTTAAAAATATGGGAAGACATATTTGTCTGGCTGTGCTTGTTTCCTGAGATATATATGAAGAGAGTTTTTAAAATTAGTTAACATACTTCACTTCTCTATTAAAGAGCTTCAAGTGCATGGAATAATTTAAAATCTAAAAGGTTTAAAATTTTTACTTTGTTGCTTGTAAATCCCTTTCCTGTCTTGCAGCCCAGGCTGGGGGCTTTGTGGACATCCAGGGCGGGGGGGGGGGGACCATCACTGGGCTGTGCCCCATCCTCTCCAACCAGAAGTCAGAACATTTGCTGCCAAAGAGCTGGGAGGGAGAAAGGACATATTTTCTCCTCCTTTTCAAAGCTGTTAATGTTCTGTTCTTCACTAAACTATTCTAACAATTGATCTCTGTGTGGTGAATCGGATACTTATTACATCTTGCTGAACAAGACACTTAACCAAGCAGAATTCCTTTACAAACGGCCTCTTCTCTTCTCTTCATGGACAGTCATCCCTGAACCACAAGAGCTTGTTGTTGGCCCAGGTCGCGGGCTCGCAGCCTCCAGCAACACACAGAGTAGTTTGAGCAGGAAAGCGAGAGGGCCGTTACTCCATAAAAGGCTGCAGTGTGCTTTGTCGTGTGGAAGGCAAATGTGCACACGTCCTTGAAGTATTGAAGGAAGTCAGAGAAAGGAAGTTTGCCTGTAGGGTGCTTGTGATATTTTTGGCAGTGATGTTCTCACTACCTGCACCGTGTGTTTGTGTCTAACACGATGTTTACTGCAACTTGAAAAAGAATAGCTACTAAATTGGGATATGATGAATTTCTCAGCTGGAGAGAGAACTGGATCTAACAGAGAAACAACATTTGGGATTTGAGATGTTGTCTTCTCTTTGAGGTTACGTTTAGATGTTAGGATAAGATGGGAAAAAACACTTCCAGAAGACAGAAACAGCTTAGCTGTGTCCAGTCCATGTAAGAAAAATGGAAATGTTTGAAGTGAGCTTTAAGGTTGTTTTGTCTAAAAAGATGAAGGGCTCTAGGCTTCGTCTACCTCATCATCACATCCTTTTACACTTTGGGTTTGGTTGGTGAGTTTTTTCTCCAGATTCTGTTTTATTTCAGCAAGTGTTGATGGTTCTGGATGATAGATTTATTATAAAACCGTTTTGGATTTTGATCACTTTTCAAGACCAATGGCTTTTTTGCGTTGTCACGGGGAAGAAGTTTGAAAGCTCCATAAAATCTCTTCTACTCTCTGCCTTCAAGGAATAAAAAGTCTCACCACAAAGGCGATTTTTCTAGACTCGTCAAGAGCCTCTAGCAATACAATTCAAAATAGTTTAAGCCTGGGCTGGAAGGAAAAGATGAATGCTTTCCCGAGGGATGTGATTGGGGGTCTAGACGGAGGGACCTCCAGGCAAAACCCTACTCCCTAGAAGGATAATTAGTGTGTAGAATGGTGAGCAGAGATTGTTCCCACAGAAAGTCCCTTGTAATTATTCCACCAGGAATGTTCTCAGGACATTATTAAAGGGGTTGTAGGACCAATGAATGATCAATGTGTGGCCTTTTATCCTAAGAATTTCACCAAGGCAAAAGTCCTCTTTCTTGAAATTTTCCCAGTCAAGACAGTAATATCCAAAAAGCAGTGGTTCATTTGTTAATCCACTTTTTAGGTCTGTCTTTCTCTATGCTTACACCCACACACACCATGTATAAATTATACCCAATGTACTATATATGTTTAATAAAACAAAATGCATAGAAATGTTGTTTAAAGATCTTAAAAGCATGTGTAGTATCACTCCAATGAGATTTGGGGGTGAGAGGAGTTTTCTCAAACAAGACACTAATGATAACAAAAGGTATTTTATTAACTTAGACTCTTGAAAACCCATTAAAGAGCCACATTCCCTTTTATTATTAACCACCCCCCCCCCGTTTTTTTTTTAAATTTCTACTTCCTTAGAGATTTGAGGGCCTGGGGATAGGGAAAGATTTTACTATCCAAACTATTTTTTCCCTAATTGTATGAGAACAAAAAATGACTCTTTATTATGCAATTTGATCGTCTAGCCCAAAGTCACGCATGTTAAACTCGGCTCTCTCTTCACCCACCTGCTGGGACTTCCGGACCGGTGCTGATGCGTCCTTAGTAGTTAGGCATTATCCTGCTGTACTTTACATTATGCCCACTTGGCTTTTCCAGCAGAACAGTCTTTTTCTGGCTCACCATTTGCCCTCAGGTGCTGAGAAGTTGCTTTACTGGTTGTTCATTCTTGACTTATTTAGTTCTCCCTGATTATTTTCTTCTGAGGTTCACGATTTTGCCTGTTTTCTGATGTGTCAGCTCAGAGACACCTGAGAAAGGGAAAAAGTTCTTTATTTAAGAACTTGATAAATAAGTGGATAAAAGCTTTTTATGAGAAATCAATCAACTGCCTCAAACTTAGAACATTCTTAATTATCCACGGTTAACAGTGTCCATGGAGAGAGATGACACTGAAATACATATAATTAAAAACCTTTAGTAAACCGCTCATACAACTTATTTCTCTAGCATACTTTAATTTTTAAGCAAAGCCCTTTTCCTTTTCCTGTCCAATATTTGATTATATTAAGAACCACAAAAATGCGCCTAAGGCAGTCTGGTGGGCACACGGACTGAAATAGAGAATCAGAACCAACGGTCATTTACAAATTTAATAATCAAACATTGAAAAATTGAAAATTAAGTATAAAGAGATATGGACTTCCTTGTTTTGGTAACCCATTGCCCTTTTAATGATTATCACATTTATTGAAACCATCAAAAAAACAAAGGACAAATTTATTAGAGACAGGAAGTAGAATGATGATTGCTAGGGATTAGGTAGGGGGATGAGGAGTTAGTGTTTAATGGGGACAGAGTTTCAGTCTGGGAAGATGAAAGACGTTCTAAAGATGGATAGTAGTGATGGTTGCACAACAATGTGAAAGTACTTAATGCCACTGCACTGTGAAGTTAAAAATGGCTAAAAAGGGAGGCTGGCCTGGTGGCACAGTGGTTAAGTCCACCCTTTGGCGGCCCAGGGTTTGCAGTTTTGGATCCTGGGCACAGACCTATGCACTGCTTATCAAGCCATTCTGTGGCAGGCGTCCCACATGTAAAGTAGAGGAAGATGGGCATGGATGTTAGCCCAGGGCCAATCTTCCTCAGCAAAAAGAGGAGGATTGGCAACGGATGTTAGCTCAGGGCTAACCTTCCTCACACACACACAAAAAGGCTAAAATGGCACATTTTATGTACGTATATTTTACCACAATAAATAAGTGCGAAAAAAGAAAGAAAAAAAACGAGTAATGCTAAGATTGGCTACAAGAAGTTACCAGTTGAATTAACTAGAACGTTTGTTGTTTGAGCCTTCTTAGAGAACAGGCCATAATCCTCCTGAAATTACCGTTGGGGTCTATCTCTATAGAAAGAAATGAGGAAAGAAATCTCAACAGCTTAGCATTTATAACACTATTGGAGTAAAACACATGTGAAAAACATCATGATAGAAGGCCTTTATTTAAAGTGTGGTTGAAGGCCGCTGACTCATTGGATAACTGAAGTATTTGTGGCTTGAGTAATAGTCGAGCCAAGAATCCTGGAGTCAGTTAGACTCTTTCTTCCTTGGAAAAAGTAAAAGGAAGGGTCAAGTAAATTCTATCCCACTCTATCTTGGATATTTTGTTCAACGATTTTGACCAAAGCCCAATTCCTCAAGTGAGGGAGGAATGCTCAGTGTTTTTACAACCTTGATTAACTCTGATATTATTCCAGACGAGAAGGAGTCCCCATATGGGGACAAGAAGTGGGAAGGAAAGAGCTAAATCAAGAATCTGTTTTTGTTCCCAGATGATGGATGTCTTACGGATGGGTTCAAGGCCACTTCCAAGCATCATGAGCAAAGGAACTCTTTATCCAGCATGGCAAAATGTCTGGACTTAAGTGTGAAGCAACCTGATTGACTCAACAAAGCACCTGAAGAAAGTCTTAAAGTATTCTGATATGATGTATTGATTACATATCTTCCTGAGGTTGCGTTTATTTCTAAGTGTTTTCTGGCTGTGATAAAGTGATCATTTATGAATCCAGTGTTTGGAACTGCCACGGCCTAGAGTTGCTATTTTCTGTGAAGTCCATAGTACTAGGTTAGCAGGAATCGGGTCATCTTAGGGATGCTGTTGAACGTGGTCAAGCAAGGATATTCTGGAGCCAGACTTCCTGGGCATGAATCCCGGGTCTGCCCCTTACAATATGAGACCTTGGACATTTGCCCACATTTCTCATCTCTAAAAGGAGGATGATTGCAATAGGTCTTACATCATAGGTTGTTGTGAGAATATGATTTAAACCATATAAAGTGCTCAGAACATTGCCTGATGTGTAGGAATTGGGCTGTAAAAGTTAGCTATTATTACCATTTATCATTGCCTCTTTGGAGGAAGACCTGACTAAAATAGTGAGGGAGAAGGATGGAGTGCTGGTTCTGTAGCTTATGAATCAGAGATGCGTTAGCATTTGCATTGGAGAGTTCACAACTCAAGGGCTACATCAAGTCATCACGTTGTGCACTTCAAATATATTATGATTTTATTTGTCAATTACACCTCAATAAAGCTGGGAAAAAAAAGGATAAAACCCTCCATGGCTGCTGTACACATGTATAGCTGAAAATACAATACTGGTTTTAATGAATCCTTCCTGCATTCACTCATTTATTGACTCACCATGTGCCAGACACTGGAGATACCAAGTCAATTATGGCATGATTTATTGTGCTCAATCTAGTGGGAGAGACACTCACAGAAAGAGATTATTATGCAATATGTAGGTGCAAAGATAGAGATATGTATGAGCTGTCACTGAGATATAGTGGAGGAGTTGGGGAAAAGATGGGGAGGAATAGTCAGAAAATTCCTGAAGGAAGTAATCTCAGAAAATACCCACTTTGTCAAATAAAAATTGATTTTTAAGAAAATCTGTATATGTTTCCGTGTCTCTACAAGGTAAGGGTTCTCTCTCTCTCATGACCAAAATACTATTATTACCCCTTAAAGAAATAACAATGGTTGCTTAACTATAATAAAATATCTGGTCAATTATCAATAGTCTCATATATGTTGTATTATTTTTTAGTTGGTCTGTATGAATCAGGATGTAAATAAGGGCATACCTTGTAATAGGCATATGTCTCTGTCCCTTAATCTATGTTAGGTTCCCCTCATCTCTCTCTCTCTCTCTTTTTTTCCAGTCCTTGTAATTTTTTTGCTGAGGAAACTGGGTTGTTTATCTTGTAGAGTTTTCCATAGATGGATTTTGCTGATTGCATCTCCAGGGTGTCGTATAACAGTTTCCTCTATTCCTTATATTTCCTATAAATATCTAGTTAGATTTAAAGGCTTGTTCAGATTCAGGTTCAATTTTTTGGGGGAGGGATAGGCCAAGACTACCTCACAGTGTGGTGCATTTCCATCAGGAGGCACATACTGTCTTGTTTTCTTCTTTTTGAGATGTTCCCAGCTGCTGATGCTCAATGGTAATGTCCATTCATGCACAGGGGTTGTAAAGTTGTCCTATTATAACTTTGTCATTCATTCCTTCTTTAGCTAGAATTCTATAAAGAGTAATTTCCCCTCCTTTATTATTTGCTTTCTCAGTGGTATAGTTGGTCTAGGAAAGGAAAGATGAGTTCCTGATTGAAAAATCAATATTAATGGTGGCCCCATGGCACCACAGGATCCTCAAATTTTCAAGTCAGTAAAAGTCTGTTCAGCATACAACTGTAAGTAAAGCAGGAAGGTGGGGGTTTTCATAAATACTTGGCATGGGAAGAAGAATTTTCTGCTTGTAACATAGTTTTGAAAACACTTTCCCTCAAGCTTTTAGTAAAAATAGTTTTGTTTTTTTTTACAGCAATTACAAAAAAGATAATCTTACTGAACTGAAATCCTAGACTACATCTGATATCATTTTAGTTTTCAGTGACCTACTTACTTGGTGGCATGATTTACAGTTGAGGTTTATTGTTTTAGCAAAATAATGCCTTGGTCATTCACTTAAAAGAAAAAAAAACCCTCTGTTTTATTCTCTGGTGTGGAATGAAAGCTTTCACAGTCAAAATTGGCTCGACGTTAAGGTATCATTAAAACAGTTTAGTACCTCAGACCTAACAGAGATGTGCAAGTTAGCATCCATGTAACCAGAGCTTATGTTTCCTAAAAGGTGAAGGAAAAATGTATTCCCACCACTGTCTGCAGGATGAATAAGCTACACACACACACACACACACACACACACACACACACACACAGGCTAATTAAAAATAGAACATTTAAGAACCATTGCATTTTAGCTATTTTGTAAAATTGCCTTGTAAATGTAGGCTCAAGTGAAATCAGCTGTTTGCCTTTGGTTGGTGACATAAAACATTAACAGGAGTGGGAACAGGAGTGACCTCTGAGCTGCTAGGTGAACCCCTGGGTGACCTCAAGTCCCCCATTCCCTCTGATGGGAGACCGGTTGCCCCAGATCCTGACCCATTATCCTCTTGCCCTCTCCCTCCAGATCACTTAAATCCTTTGTCTCCAACTACATTAGATCTATTCAGTGTTTCCCTTTCTAATGCCTCCACAATTTCTTAATATCTACAAAGAGCGGATTGATTCCCACCCTCGGAATACGCCAGCAGGAAGCCGCCGGGTGTGCGGATTGGACAGGCCCCAGTTTGAGGAACAAGCCAACAAGGGGAATATTGTCTTTCTTTTCATTCTTTCTTTTATTTTTTTAGAGCATTTTTCTTTCTTATCCAGATTAGTCTGACCTCAGCACAAGGCGACTATATATTACTTTTGACGGCAAACTTGAATGTTGCCTGGGTTGCATTGGTGGTTTTCCACGGTAATACGATCATCCCTGTGGAGCCACCCCAGTCACTTATTACTCCCACCTTGATAAAAATACTTTGTGGGGGCTGCTATGATGTCTTTTATTTTTAATCCAGTTGAAAATGGGAGCATTACAGAGCTTAGAAATATTAATGAGAAGATTCTCTGCTTTCCGTAGCAGAGTACCCCCCTCATGATGGACTAGAATACAAGTATTTTGCCCCAGTTTTACCTCAACAGAAACATCTTACCTGAGGCTTTCAAGAAAGAATCATATGACACACACATATACAAAATGGAAATGCCTGGCAGATAAAGTTAACATTCTCTTATTGTACCTGTAGTGCAAACAGTTATAAAAGGAGTTGCTAAATAATGTACACTCGCTGATGATTTGAAATGCCGCTGTGCTCTTTTCTATTTTAAAAATCCTGAGGGTTAAAGCTGATCTAATCCTTTCTTTGTCAGAATTTCTGTCAAATGATCAGATCCTTGGACATGTTTTCGTTCAGGACTGATGGGTTGTCTTGAATGTAGCCTATGTTATTAACAGGCTGTCCATAAGCCTCTAAACCTTCTAGTGTTTGTTTACTAACAGACAGAAATGGACTTGTCATCTTCCTCTTGTCCTAACTAAGTAAACCTGTGCCAAAACCCAAATGGGCGTTTAAAGCAGATGGGTCTCTTCTTTCTAAAGGACATGACTTTATCTATTTTATCTTTAGGCACAGTTGTGAGTTGGCAGAGTCATTATAAGTGGGAGTCACCTGGCAAATGAGTTTTTCTTGTTCATTTCACAAAAACAAAAGAGAGAAAAGTCTCCCTCTCTTGTGGTCATCCTGTGGAGGCATCATGATGGAATTCCACCCAAAATTTAATTTTGATGTCAAGACTGTTGATGATACCACACAAGCACCAAGAGGGTATGAAAAGTTTTATCACTCACACAGTGAAGCTTCCTGGGGAGAGCAGGACAGGCTCAAACAGGTCCGAAATTGGCTTGAGGGAGCAGGGAAAGGAGGCCAGATTGGCTTGTACTATGACTAGGAGGTAGTCAGAGATAAGGATTTCCACATGTCCCAGAGCTTGTGTGGTTTGATCTTCCCACTGGTGTCATGGCGGCTTTCTTATCAGCTTGCTGAGATGTAGGGCAGAAGGGAAAGAGGCAGTGGTGGGGCTGGAATGCTGTCAGCGGCCAATCATCAAAATGGGGTCAGACTCCATATTACAGCTCTCTTGTTATTGAAGACCAAAGGCACTCTAAAAAATGGTAAATATTTTTGGACTAATACCAAATGCTGCTTGAGAAGTGAAGGTTTTTTTGGTATTCTTTGGAAAGCTTCTAAAATTCTGCTATGTATTTCCTCTTTGAGCTTTTAGGGGCAAAACAATGTATGCAATCAGCCAGTCCTCTCTGTTTCTGAAAAAACATTCAGATGAAAAGTCATAAAATGTCTAGATTATTACTGAAGATACTTAAAAATTGCCATATTCAAGCCAATCAACTCTTACTGTTGGTAGATTATTCTTCCACTTTCTAACCTAAATACTTCACACACTAGATCAAGGTATTTCTTTGTTCTCCACATTACACTTGAAGGAATGGTGGGCAATCAGAACGTCAAGGGACATTAGGGATTATTTAGGATAATCTTACTCATTATTTAGATGGAGAAGCTTAAGGCCTGGAGTTGTCTAGTGCTTTAGCGATGATCACATGAACCAGAATCCACACCCTGAGCTTTGTCTAGTGCACTTCACCTGATTTAGCTCAGAGGGTTTGGTGTTGGCTCATATTTCCCTGGGCTTTTGATTACAGTGCTTTCTCTGTAGAATGGCATTAAAGGTCTGGTTTTTCAAAACCTCATGAATTTTGTATGTCATTTCCCCGTAATCTTCTAAGTCTGTATATATTGCAGGAATTTATATGAGTTCTGAAATAGAGACCCCATCTTTTACTATATTGGAAATATTAAATTATATCTTGGCATTGGGTAAGACACCCAATGACAGATCTTCCCTTTTGTTTTATTCAGTGTGTTAATTTTTAAAACAACATGAAATATTTTTCTTTGATTTTTTTCCCCCTTTTTGTGCTACATTCTAGAATTTTTTAAAAATAAACTTTTAGTTTTAAAAAGGTTTTAGATTTACACAAAATCTTGAAGGTATTACTGTGAGTTTACATATACTCCATCCTCAGTTTGCCGTGTCAATAACGTCTTACATTAGTTAGTATGGTACCTTTGTCTACATTAATTAACCAATGTTGATACCGTATTATTAACTAAAGGTCATACACATTTCCCTAGCTTTTACCTAATGCCCCTTTCTGTACCAGGATCCCATCCAGGACACCACATTACATTTAGTCATGTCTCCTTAAGCTCCTCTCAGCTATGACAGTTTCTCAGACTTTCCTTATTTTGTTTTGATGTCCTTGGCAGTTTCAAGGAGTATGGTCAAGTATTTTGTAGAAGGTCCCTCAGTTGGGGTCTGTTTGATGTTTTTCTCATGATTAGACTGGAGCTAGGGGTTCTTGGGAGGGAGACCACAAGGTCGTGCCATTCTTATCACACTGCGTCAAGGGTACATACTGTCAATATGACTTATCACTGTTGGGATTAACCTTAATCATCTGGCTGAGGTAGTGTTTGCCAGATTAAGAGTACAGCAGAATGTTCTGGAAACCCATAGGTGACAAGACAGGGAGGACAGAGGAGTTTTCATGTGTGATTTCTACATAGAAAAGTTACTGCCTTCCATATTTTAACCTGGAAGAAAGTCATTATGTGCTACCTAAACTTAAGGGATGGTTATGCCCCTCCACCTTCTTAAGGGTGGAATATGTACATAAATTATTTGGAATTCTACACCAGAGATTTGTCTACTATCATCTCTCTATATCTATCTATCTATCTATCTATCTATCTATCTATCTATCTATCTATCTTCATCATCATCATCTATCTTCATCATCATCATCTATCTATAACAGTATGTTCTCGTGGATATTTGTTTTATACTTTGGATTATAATCCAGTATTACTTAATTTTGTTCTTTAAATTGTTTCAGCATTGGCCATTAAGACCTCTTTCAGCTGGCTACTGTGTCCTTTTGACAAACCTGTATTATGTTCTTCTTCTTGTTTTTTTTTTTTTTGCTGAGGAAGATTCACCCTGAGCTAATGTCTGTTACCAATCTTCCTCTTTTTGCTTGAGGAAGATTTGCCCTGAGCTAACATCTGTGCCCATCTTCCTCTATTTTGTATGTGGGTCACCACCACAGTATGGCTGATGAGTGGTGTAGGTCCATGCCTGGGATCTGAACTCACGAACCAGTGCTGCCGAAGCGGAGTGTGCAAACCCAACCACTAGGCCATGGGGCCAGCCCCTATCATGTTGTTTTTTAAGCACTTACTACTTTCTGATGCTATAAGATGCTCCGCTTTCTTCTTGTACGTTCCCTGCACCAGTCCATCAGCCATTTCTCTAAGGGCCCTGATTTCTTTTATTGAAGAATGGTAGTAGAAACCAAGATCTGGGTGTGAGGTGTGCTTGTTCCTACTGGGCTGTCATTGCTTCAAGTGGTCCTCTCAGCCAACAGAGCAAGGAAATATATGTGTATTTACCAACCATTGTATATATACACATCTATAATTATTTCTATGTGTATCCATTTTTATATTAAGCTAATATTATATTTTATATTAAGCTTTAATATATTAAAATATATTTTAATATATTAAAATATATTATTTATAATAATATATTTTATATTAAGCTTATATTAAGCTAATGAGTTCTTACTGATGTCTCCAACTCTAATTCAGTACCACATGGATTGTTCTAGCCTCTTTCCCATGTTTGTCTATAACCTCCCCCTCCAACAGAAAGAAACCTGGCTCCCACCATCTGCCATCCATTTATTTAATTGTTCAATTCCAGTTATACATGCCTAATGGTTTCAGAATTATTACTCTGATGTGGCAATATTTTTCAATTTTATCTTCCAACCCATCTCCTGAGTTTTTTTTCCAATCGCCTTTTTAATTTCCAACATCTTTTTCTTTCTCTGATGGTTCCATTTTTTTATGGATTGACAGCTTCTCTTCTCTTCCTTAGGATATTAACCACAGTCTACAAAATTCATTCTTTTCTCAGGATTGTCTCTGTTTCTCCTTCAGTTTTTATTTTTGTTAGTACAGTATTGGCCTTTGTCTTGGAGGCTTTCTTCAAATATCTGATGATGTTGGTTATTTAAATATGTCCAATTGTGAGGCACAATAATTTAGAAATTATAGTGCCTAAATAAAACACTATCTAAATAATTTCCTGTGCTAACCTACTGACTGATGAGTTGTAATTATGAAGAGAAACAAAGGATATTATTATTGATGAGATGTTCAGCTATTTGTGATACCCCCTGAGTTATGTCAGCATTAGAGACAGAGACTTATTTTTAAAATACAAAACACCCTGGAGATTATAGTGATTACTACTTTTACGCGATAAATAGCTAGCTAGAAACAGAGTGAGGCATCAAACAAGCTGATGGGCAGCTGTGTGTCTTGGAGCAGGACTTGTTGACTGGTAGGCATCTTCAAGGTGGAGAGCCAGCATTTTCATGGGGTGCCCCAGAGGAGAACACCCACTTTATAGTAACAACTACATTTTACGTAATGAGCCAGTGAACACACACGAGTACCAACCTCTCTACCCAAGTTTCAAGAAACAATATTTAAGTTTACTAAGTGCAAAATACTCTGATATTTTCCATTTTAAAATTTTTCATTTCCATAGTCTTGACTCACTAAATAGATTCCACAATCCAGTGATGATTCAAGACCAAAACTTGAAAAAGTTTACCCCTAAAGGCCTCTGTGAGGGGCTGGCCCGGTGGCGCAAGCAATTAAGCGTGCATGCTCCGCTTTGGTGGCCCGTGGTTCGCAGATTTGGATCCTGGGCGCGCACCGACAGACCGCTTGTCAAAGCCACGCTGTGGTGGTGTCCCATATAAAGTAGAAGATGGGCACGGATGTTACCTCAGGGCCAACCTTCCTCAGCAAAAAAAGAGGAGGATTGGCATCAGATGTTAGCTCAGGGCTGATCTTCCTCACAAAAAAAAAACGAGGAAAAGAAAGGAAACAAAGGTCTCTGTGAGTTGACCTCTAACTGTTTCTCCGTCTGGATCTTTTTTTGTACCACTCCCTATTAAACACCCTTGTTGTATTCAAACTACTTAAAATTCTTGGAAGTGCTGTGATTTCCCTTGACTCCATACTTTGCACATGCTGATCCTTTGTCTGATTAAGTCCTCATCACTGTTCTGCCTGCTAACTTTTTCGTGTCCCGCAGATTCAGCACAGGCGTTGTATATCTTGGAAAACATTCTTGATCTTTTCTTCTTTCCTATTTTCCACTCACCTCTGAGCAAAGGGAGTTTTATCTCCTCATCTGTTCTCTTTTTCTTTGTTTACGTAGCAATTAATACATATGCTATTATCATATCTAACACACACACATACATTCACATGTGCTAACATAACCGTTGATTCACAGCTGTGTCTCCTCAGAAGCTACATATTCAGGTCAGGGTCTCTGTTTTGTACTTTGTCCTTCTTTGTTCTTGGGGTCCTGATCAAACAGGGACTCAGATGAGAATCAGAGACTGGTGTATCCTTTCCACCTCCACTTACAAGACTTCAGGTACGCTCTGTTGGGGCACGCAGGTGAGATCCACCTTGACTCAGAAAATTATTCACTAGACTCTACTACCTCTATCCCAAACCTGCATAAACACCGTCCCATGAGTCTAGACCTCAGACCCATTTGAAGTAATGCTGATTCCATAGAGGGCAATAGCTGCTCCACACCATGTTGAGCACTGGAGAGAGTGAGCTATAGGCATGGACCTCCAGGTCTATTTCCAGAAAGAGAGCAGGCCTGTGACTCTGAGTCAAATGTCTTTCCCACATGGGAACGGGAGTCAAGAAAGAACTCTCAACTTGTGATCATCTGGAAAAAACACTCCCCCGCTGTGTTGCAGAAAGAGAGAGGTGGTGAAAGGGAATAGAGGCATTTCTCCAATACTGTTTCATCCTGCTTATATATCACAACTCTCTTTCCTTTTTAAAGACCTATGGTTCACGGTTTTGAGTATCTCATTCTTATACCTATGTCCTTAGCATTTAGTAAAATAGCCATTGGGATAAGCTGTAAGCTCAGCATTTATGATTGGAAGGATAGATGTGGATAATGATGATGGGGTGAAAGACCAGCATTCATAAAGATAGAACATCCTATACTCAGGACAAGATAAGGGGGAAAAAAGGAAGATAAGGAATATTAGAGTATCATATCTTGGGGACTGGTGGATTCGAGCTATTGCCTGTCATGCTGAGTATCTTAAATGAATAGAGTTGAAAGTTATTAAAGAAGAAATTGAGGAATTGTGAGACCTGTGTATTAGGGGTATCATTAGCATGAACATTAATATCGGGAAAGATGATGGTAGAGGGTTGAATGAAGAATGAGATTAAGTCATGCTAAAATAATTTGAGGGTACAACAGAGTGTTCTGGAGGCTCATAGATGACTAGATAGGAAGGACAAAGTGGTTATTATGTTACAAATAAATACTTTTTTATTATATATATGTTTATATATACAATATATACTTTTTGCAATTAACAGATGGCATTTTTTGTGTGTGTGTTCTGAAATGTTTGCTTTTAGGATCAGAAATTAAGCTCATACTATTAGTGACAGTAATGTACTTCGACTTAAACTAGGAGTGATGTTTTAGAAAGGATAATGCTAGCTGCCATAACAAACAAACCCCAAAATGAGCAATGGCTAAATTATGATAGAAGTTTATTTCTCACTCATGTAAAGTTCAAAATGGGTGTTCCTGATTGGTGGATGACTCTCCCCCAAAGGTGATTCAGGGATCTAGACTCCTTATATCATGTGGCTCTGCTATCTTTATACAAAGAGAGGAAGCTGAGGTTTGGGCGGATAATTAGCCATCTTTCCAAAGGTGAATATTTAGGGACCATGTGTATGGATCCATAATTTGTTAAAAAAACCTTTCAATAATTATTAAATTATTTTATTTATTTGTTTATTTATTTTGTGAGGAAGATCGGCCCTGAGCTAACATCTGACAATCCTCCTCTTTTTTTGCTGAGGAAGACTGGCCCTGGGCTAACATCCATGCCCATCTTCCTCCACTTTATATGGGACGCCACTACAGCATGGCTTGACAAGCGGTGGGTCAGTGTGCGCCCGGGATCCGAACCGGCAAACCCCGGGCCGCCGCAGCAGAGCCTCGCACTTAATCGCTCGCACCACCGGGCCGGCCCCCAATAATTATTAAATTATATTAAGGCTTAATTAGGTATAATTAAACAAAATTAAGTAAAGTATAATTAAGTAAAATAATTAAAACTTTCAACATTTATTGATTGAGCAAGCAACCAAAAACAATTAATCAAAGATATAAAAGATTTGAGAACACAATTAACAAGCTTGATTTAATGGCTACAAATAAGACCTATGGATACAAAAAGAGTTAGAAACCACGCATTCTTCTTAATTGCTCACAGAAAAATTACAAAAAGTGATCATTTTCTAGACCAAAAAGCAAGTTTTAATACATTTCACAGCATTGGTATCATACAGCTCACATTCTCTGATTATAAAGATAAACATTACCCCATCGGCTCTGCTCTGCTCATTCAGACCGGAGGGTTTTCACTCAAAAGCCAATCTCCAATAATTCTGTTACTAACTGCCCGGGACACAGGTTGCCATCTTTGCAAAGAAAATGCCTTTAAAAGCAGCATTTTTGCATATTTTTAAGACAATTTGCATATGACAGTTATTAACGTACTTACATTTTCCTCACAGTTTTTAAACAGCACCTGCCCCTTCTATTGCTTCATATTACCCTTTGAACTTGTAAGCCTAAAGCGCTTTTTACTTAACCCTTACGATGGTTTCTGATGATCTACAAATTGAAGGTTGCTTATGAGGCCACTGGATTTGTAAACTTTGCACTGGTTAGAATTAGGCAGCAAATTGTGGGGCACAAGTGAAGCATTGTGAACATTTAAAATAAAAATCAAGTTTATTACTATTCCATTAATTCTTATAATTTTATTTATTTATTTATTTTTCCCCCAAAGCCCCAGTAGATAGCTGTATGTCATAGTTGCACATCCCTCCAGTTGCTGCATGTGGGACACGGCCTCAGCATGGCTGGACAAGCGGCGCGCCGGTGTGCGCCCGGGATCCAAACCCGGGCAGCCAGCAGCGGAGTGCGCGCACCCAACCGCCAAGCCACGGGGCCGGCCCTATTCCATTAGTTCTCACCAGAGTAACAACGTCTACTCACTTCAGCAGAAGACAAGAAGTCATTTTCATTTATATTGAGTAGATGGCATCCTTTATTCAACTGTGAAATTTGATAAAGAAGGAAAGAGCTTAGCTCAAAAGGAAAACATAAGGAGTTAAGGTTATTTGGTAGCCAGAATTGTCCCCTGTCCACATGTACCCCAATGTTATTTATTTTACGACAGAAATTTCCCAATGTGAGCAAACGTCTTAGCAAATCCCTAGCCCCAATCCCTAATGCATAGATCCTCGAGGGAAAGAGCAAGCAAGGCTGTCATGGGAATCCTGACTTGAGATGGGGTGAGGAAAGAATCAGAATTACTATACCTTAGCACTAGGGAAATTCAGGATAACTTACCCCCTTCATTTTACACATGAAGATGATGAGATCTAGGTAGATGAAAGTATTTACTCAGGGTTCCCTAGATACTTCAGTTCAGGCACTGGCTGAAAAAGAGAGTGGTCCATCCCTAGACATCCTTTAATGTAACAGAAAACACACCAGAGCAGCAAAGTGTTCAGTAGACTAGAGGGAAGATGATAGGCAGCTTCGGGGAAGAGTCTGGAAGGGGCTTACACAGAGGAGCTCACAGATACAGTCCTCCTGTATCCTTATTTCAATGAGTCTAGGTAGGTATAACCATCCACTTAGTCATTCACATCATTCAACACATATGATTAAGCTCCTATTATGTGCAAGATCCATAAATACCTCTCTCTGTGGAGCTTATCTTCCAATGGGACCATTCCCCCCATCCTCAGTGCTTCCAGTGATAAATTTTCAAGAACCTGGAACTAAGATGGATTGGAGTAATTAAGAAGGTCCGCACACAAAGTATACAAAGGGTACTTTTAAAAGTTACATGTCCCACTACACGTCCACCACAATGACTAAAATTAAAAAGACTGACAAGTGTTGGGACAATACCAAGTGTTGGGGGAAGACTATGGAACAACTGGAACTCTCATACATTGTTGGAGGGAATGCAAAATGGAACAAGCACTTTGAGAAAAGATCTGACAGTTTCTTTTACAGCTAAATGTATACCTACCTTACAAACAAAAATCCCAAGCCTAGATATTTACTCAAAAGAAGTGAAAATATATGTCTATAAAAAAAGTTATATAAATATATTCATAGAATGGGTATTCATCATGATCAAAAACTTGAGACAGCCTGGGTGTTCATCCATAGGAGAATAAATAAACAAACTGTGATATATTCTTATAATGGATACTACTCAGCAATAAAAAAAAAATTGCAGTGCTAAATATCATCTAAGACTGTAATCAAAGAGGAAGAAATATGAAGGATAATTGCTTCCAGGGGAAACTGTTTTTTCTAACCATGTCATCAAGAAAAGACATATGAGAGAGAGAAAGACTTCCAGACTGGACGTGGGCTGGAGTCGGGCAGTTGTTGATCTGAGTCAGGCCTCTGGCTGTTCTTGGTGTCTTGTTTCCTATTGATCACCTGGGCTCCAATCTTGGAACCTTGGTATATGATGTTGGGAAAATTGTGAAACTTCAATTTGGACAAATGAGGCTAATAGTGCATGTTACCTGATTTCTGGGAGCATTTGGCTAAGGACAAGGGTGAGCTCTGGACAGCTGATATTTGTTTACTTGTTTCTGCTCCAGGCCAGAGGGCAAGCTATGGGCTGCTAAATTCACCCTTTCCCATACAAGAATATTCCATGTTAGTTCCACTTTTTCAAGGTGCTCTTGATGGATTTTTCTTTGACTTGATTGCATTAATGGGGCTGTGTTATTTTTGAACATTTGTGGTATACCATAAGTAGGGTAATTTATTGATTAGACTGAATGAGAGTAAAAGGAAGAGTTTGAAGAGCTTGCAGGAAGCCTGTGGTGTCAATTTAGGATTCATTTATATCTGATCCTTCAAGACTGGCAGCTGAATTGGGTAAATGGAAGTGAGACTTAAATATAGAAAACGATTTTCTTTCTTGGCTTCCAATCACAGTCAGGATGCCTGAGTCTTCTTTTTTTTTTTTTTTAACTTCTTCATTCATCCTCTTCCTCACTTCCTGCCAAGTCAGCTTGTGTTTCTCAGCCATTTGGTTGTGTTACTTCCTCTTCCTTGGTCCTCATTTCCAGAGCATCCTGTCTGGAATGACATGGCAACAGCTGAGGCACACCTTAGAGAAATTAATTAAAAAGTCCCTCACTAGCCTCTCTTTCTTTCAGAAGTTGAGAATGTGAGAAGCAAATGGAGAGAGATTAGAGCCAGATGCTGAGGAAACAGTTCTCCAAAATGTTGGGTTAATGATGAGTTTAAGGGGTTGATGGGACCTCTCTGCCACTGTGACTGAGACTGTCACACGAGGCCAGAGGCTGCTCATTTAATTGAAGAAGTGGGTTGAGGCAGGGAATCACTATAAAAAGTGGTGCAATTTCTTGTAAACATTTTGACCTAAAACATATACATATACAGTCTTTTTTTGCCAATCTTTTGATATAGAACTAAGGATTTATTTGTTTGTTTATGAGTTTAGGTCTACTGATTGGAGTGTTGTCTTTCTTGGGTAAATAATATTCCCTAATATACTATCCATGAGCTCTAACTTCAGGTTCCTTGTAATGGAGGAGAATTAAGGACACCTGTGAGACAATCAAAGTACATAATCACCGTATTTCCTTTGTCATTAGTTTCTCACTTTTATTCCATCTTTGCAAAGTATTCTACTGTGTTTTCATAGAGAAAGCAATCAGCTTTCTTTTCACACTCATGTTTCATTGATTTTCATAATAGTATACTGATTTAATTGATTCTTTAATTAAAATAACAAGTCTAATTCAGGTAAAAAGATCTTGGAACAAACGCAGCTAATTTTGATGAGCACATAGCTTGCTGGTTGCATCTGAAATTTGTGGCTGTACCAGAGGAAAGCCTTCCAACTTAGAGCTTTCAGCATGTTTGGGGCTCAGTCAAATTGCTTTACAGATGGATTTGTGAGTGTTGTTTAACCCAACGAGTAGGTTAAACGGAAGTCCCTCGGGAGAACTTCTACTCTGCTATATGGTTTACAGAGCTGATTGTGGTTCCAGATTTGGAACGTGGAGGCAATGGACTATCATTACAGCATGAAGATGGCTGGTTTATATGACTTGAGGTACTCTGGTAAAAATGCCTTTAGGCTCCAAATTTCTACCTCAACCATATAAATAAAATGCGTGAAATTCCACTGCGGAGCTCTTATGATTTCAGATTAAGCATTGCCTCGTGCAGGCATTCTCTTTTAAACTAACGTATATTTTTAACTGTTAACATCTAACTTTATCATTAATGTCTTCTTTGAATTAGTTTATTGAATCAGTTTTACTGCCAGGAAGAGCCTTGGGAAGGGTAAAATTTTCAAGAAAGAGAAAGAATACCCAAAATAGAGAGTTTTCCAAAGACAATTATATTCTCTACTTCATGAACCTGCCAAAAGCTGAACCTGAATAGGACCACTTTAGTAATAAATGAGAACAGTCTAGAAGTTTTGATTATCTACCATTTTCCAGCACTGTGCTAGCTTCTGGGAGTACAAAGCAGTGCTGAGTGATGGACTCTGTGATCAATATTCAGCAGCACAATACTGGCCCAGAGTTTTAGGGTAGGCATACACATAACTCTGTAAGTTTATAACAGAGGAACTTATACAGTGCTTGACAGAAGTAAGAATGGAGCAACTAATTCTGGCTGAGGGACCCGTGGAAGGCATCCAGGAGGAGTTTACACTTGGGCTGGGTCTCTGAGGGTGGGTACGTGTTTGTCAGACCAGGAAGATGGAGGAGGGCACCCCAGGCAGAGAGACATCTAGCATGGACTACTCAGTGAATTGACACGTCGTGCTTGAGCAATTGTCTGGTTATAAGATAAGCAGGGTATGAGGTTGTATTAGTCAGTGTCCTCCAGAGAAACAGAACCAGTAGGATATATATCTATGTATACGTATATATAGAGAGAAAGAGAGAGTACTATCTTATAAGGAACTGACTTATGCAGTTATGCAGGCTGAGAAGTCTCCAGATCTTCAGTAGGTAAGCTAGAGACCCAGGAGAGCCAATGGTGTAGTTCTAGTTCCAGTGGATGGCCTGCAAACCAGGAGAGCTGAGGCCGTAGGTCCAATCCAAATGTCAGCAGTCTCAAGATCCAGGAAGAGTCAATGTTTCAGTTCCAATCCGAAGGCAGGAAAAATTGATATCCTTGCTTAAAGGCTGTCAGGCAGGAGGAATTCCCTCTTATTCAGGGGAGGGTCTGCTTTTCATCCTAGTTAGGCCTTCAGTGGATTGGATGAGCCCCACCCCCATTAGAGAGGACAATCTGCTTTACTCAGTCTACTGATTTAAATGTTAAACTCACCTAAAAAATCCTCACAGAAATATTCAGAATAATGTTTGACCAAATATCTGGGCATCCCATAGCCCAGTCAAGTTGACACATAAACTTAACCATCACAGAGGTCATAAGTTTCAAAGTGAAATCTTTGTTTTCTTCTTCTGGTAGAACTTAGAACATGGGACGGCTGTCTCCAATCTAGATGTACTCAGCCCCATTTGGACCAGAAGTCTATAAACGCCTGTTAGCTGCCATCAACCAAAACCATGTAGGTCAATAAAGACACCTCAAGAGGCCGTGACTTCCACTGAGAACTCAAAAATGTTTTGTAAAAACATGATTGATCTTTGGGGGCTTAGTGTCAACCTATACCATCTGGTAATATTCGTAGAACTAAAATTATGTTGGAACAAAGCACTGACAATTTGGGGGGCTATTTTCATATCATAAGTGTTGATGTGTTGAGCCATTCTTGGAATCCCACACCCACCTCTCTCCACAAATATCCATGCCTTTTTGCTAAATATTGCACAACCAGCAAAATTAAAATATTTCCATGCCATGGACTGTGATCAGCTCGAGCATTTGGAATTTAATAATGGACCATGGTTTTTCAGTTGAAAACTTAAGGCAGCTGCAAGTTCATTCTATACTGTAGAATGAATAATAGCCAAATTCCTCATTCAGGCTGTGTCCTTTGAGCTCTAGGTACTCAGCGATGATTAAGATGATGACAATTATAATAAGAGCCAACCTGTATCAATTACTGACAGAACCAATTTGCTTTATGTTAACTAAATTATTGCCCTCATTTTATGGATGGATAAACTGAGACTTAATGGGTTTTAAACCTCAATTAAGTTCACACATCTAGTTGGCTGCTAACATGCTAGATTATTTTCATCTATTTTTATTAATGATGATAGTGAACTTGAATGATTTTTAGCTCAAGATGGATTTCTTTGTATCTACATTATCCATTGTACCTATATGGACTAAATTAGTCAACTACTACTGGGCAAGATTTTAAAATAATTTCTCTGTGTAGGAGAGAGGAGGGCTATTTCTTGAGGGGTTTGTGGAGAGATCATGGATGCAGACGCTTTCTGGAAGGGTAAGGAGCTAGGTAATTCATTTAGCATGTTATTTCTACATTTCTATGTAGAAAAAATAAGTACATTCTTAAAAGGGAAAAGAAACAGGTAAATACAGGGAAAGGTGCGGAGATCCGCTATCTGTTTTGTTGGGGCCGTATGCGGATGGCATCCACGAAACTTCAGTCTCCTTTTAGTTGTAGCTTTGGGTCATTTACATTTCCCTAACCTGGTTACAGCGGATCCAGTGAAAAATCCCTCGTACAAGCTAAGATGATCATTTGGTCATATTGAGATGTGACAAGCTCAGAGGCAGTGGAGGAAAATCCCCACCCTGGGGGAAGCTGAGGGGTCATAACATCCGGTAGGCATGCTCCAGGGTGCATCCGACCCCCTGGGGCACCCAGATGCACAGCCAGTGGTCAGGGCAGGAAGGTCTCCTTTGCTTACCCGTGTCTATTTATAATAGTGCACAAGACCTTTTTTTAAGGACAAGGAAAATAAAACACACTGGACTGACTTAAGAGAAACAAATATTCATGCTGAATGTGATTTTTTTTTTTTTGGTGCGTGTTCAGCATAAGCTGTTTCAGCTCAGAATGGGAAAATAATGTTATTCCCCATATGCTATTGGGAGGAGAATGTAGGGAGGAGTAAAGGCCAGTTGGAGTGTACAAAGCAAGTCTCACACCACTGCCAAGTCCTCACGAAGAACTGAGTCATTTATTCATTGATTCATTCAGTTACTCTTACAACCAATAATTGTCAAGCAGATATAAATGCCAGACACCCTGCTCACTGCTGGGGAGACAATGCAGAAGATTTCATCTCTGCTCTCGTGGACCTTATAGTGGAGGAGAGGAGAGGGAGAGTAAACAACTTTGTTTATAGCAGTAAACATATAATTTTGTTTATAGTTCTACAGAAGAAACATGACAAGTTGTTAGATGGCCATAGATTGGCGCCATGAGCAGCCCA
The DNA here is from genome assembly GCF_020826845.1 of Diceros bicornis minor. Lineage (NCBI taxonomy): Eukaryota > Metazoa > Chordata > Mammalia > Perissodactyla > Rhinocerotidae > Diceros > Diceros bicornis. Next base: position 47,978,942 of record NC_080759.1, on the reverse strand, counting down.
ATCTAGAGTTTCCACAAGAGCTTTCCAAGGAAGTTACATGTAAGTCCAGGTCTGAAAAGTGAGTCAAAGTTTGATAGGAAAAGGGTGGGTAGGAAGAAGGAAGGGTGGAGATGTTCAGGTGGAAGGAATATCATGGTACCTAATTTTCATGGAATTTGCTGCAAGTTCACTTTTTTTTTTCCTAAGGAAGATTCACCCTAAACTAAAATCTGTTGCCAAACTTCCTCTTTTTTTTGCTTGAGGAAGATTGGCCCTGAGCTAACATCTGTGCCGATCTTCCTCTATTTTGCATGTGGGTCACCACCATAGCATGGCTGATGAGTGGGGTAGGTCTGTGCCCGGGATCTGAACCCACGAATCTGGGCTGCCAAAGCGGAGAGTGCTAAACTTAACCACTACGCCATGGGAATGGCCCCCCGGAAGTTCATTTTAATAGCTTGCCTGTGTGAGCCCTTCCTAAGTCTCAAGGTGTGTGCTGGGAACTCTGTGAACATTGTCACATTTAATCCTTTATAGCAACTCTGTAAGGTAAATATTATTATTCTCTATTGAAGAAATAAAAGGCCTTGAGAAAGTAAATGAGAGTAAGTGAAAGAACGGGAAGCAAGGTTTATGTCCACACGATGCTTATAACATTTAAATGAGAGAGAGAAAGAGGCAAGAAAGAGTAGGAGATGGTGGGAATCCTTAATCTGAAGGAGCACTAGCTGTCTTTTCTCATGTGTGGACTCAACCCATCCACATGTGAAGTCTCTCTGTTCCCGGAGTTTAGGACTCTAGTAGCTAATGCTAAAAGAGAGACTTCTATGCTTCTCTAAACCACTCTCTTAGTCAGTTCCAGCTGCTATAACAGAACACCATAGATTGGGCGGCTTAAACAATAGAAATGTATTTCTCACAGTTCTGACGGCTGGGAATGTCAAGGGGCCAGCATGGTTGGGTCTGGTGAGAACCCTCTTCCTGCCTTGCAGATGGCCGTCTTCTTACTGTGTCCGCAAGTGGTAGGGAGCAGAGAGAAAAGCAAGCTCTCTCCAGTCTCTCATTATAACGGCACTAATCCCATCATGAGAGCTTTACCCTCAAGACCTGATTACCTCTCAAAGGCCCTCTCCCCAAATATCATCCCTTTGGGGATTCGGATTTCAGCATATGAATTTGGGGACACAAGCATTCAGTCCACTCATCTCCATTTCCTGATCTTCAGTGCTGAACCCTGCCTTTCATGGACTGTCTCTAGGGCAGTCCTGTTGGGACACTTTTCCCCCTTCATGATTGACTTAGATGTCTATCAAGTTTCAAGGCTAATGGGTGGGGAGTGGGTGTGGTGATGGTCCACAATAGTGGTGGAAGTGGGTGGGAGTACCACACTGATGATGGTTGAATCATGGACTGATTGAAACTGAAACTTAGCTCAATTCTAAGACACCTGGACTTTTAACTCCTAGAAGGAATAGGTTTCTGTTAGGTGGCTTTCTACTGAGAGCGCCCACCCTCCACAAAATGAGGCTTATAATACGTAGAACTGTTCATCAAGTCAGGGCTCTGGAGGAGCTTCATTTTTCTGAACTATTCATTTCCCATTAGTTAGAGCAAGGGCTGGCTGGTTGAGCAGAGAAATTTCACCCAAATGGTAAAGAGGCTCAAGGGAGACTCCAACCCAGCGAGACACATGGTGGGCTGGTCCCACCATCGCTCAACCAAAAAAAAACCTTCACTCCTGTTCAGTCTAGAGTAATGAGGACCAAAAGGAAATTCCAGGAAGCAATGTTGCTCTTGGCTACGTGTGAGCAGTGATAATCTCAGTCAAACTAATTCCTAACTTTTCTGGTTTACCAGTGCTTTTTAGAGGCTAATGAAACTATAGACCCTTTTCCCGGAAAAAGGTACCACAGACAAAATTTTGTGCATCATTTTGGGGCACATAGTCCCATCCATGGCCCGGAGGTTGAGCACACTTAGTTTATATATTGCAGAGAATAAGAACACCAGAAAAAATTTATGACCACCTTTCAAAGGATTCTTCTTTGACACTGGAAAATCTAATTTGGAATAAAGCATGATGAAAATAATTGATCAACCAATCTCAAGGGATCAAGCAAACATAATTGATCTTCCTGTTATGCTTAATTTGTAGTTATGTTCTATGGGGAAAGGTGATGCAATTTAAATTATAGCCTTTAATACAATGCTCACTTATTATTTTTTTTTTCCTTTTGCTGAAGAAGATTCATCCTCAGCTAACATCTATGGCCAATCATCCTCTATTTTGTATGTGGGTTGCCACCACAGCATGGCTGACGAGTGGTGTAGGTCCGTGCCTGGGAAACGAATCCAGGCCGCCAAGGTGGAGCATGCTGAACTTAACCACTACGCCACCGGGCTGGCCCCGATGCTCGTGTTTTAAGCAACGTAGTGGAATATTTTTGGAGAATAGCAGAGAGAGAGACAGCCTTCATTGATGTGCTTAAATTACCTCACTTCTTATGAAAACGATAGTGAGACACTTAAAAAAATTTACAATTGCTAACCTTGTATGAATTTAAAAAGTGAAAATGAAATAGGAAGTCTAGACGTCTCATCCCAATTCCTGCAATTCTTGTCTTGACACTAAAGGGAATGAAAAGGACCAGAAAATTAATCTCGGCTCTTCCCACGATTCTAAAACGGCAATGCCCTTAATAACGGTGAACCTCCATAGCCTGAAAAAGGCCAGCTCTGGGGCTGGAGAGGGTGTAGCGCATTGTAACTGAACTCGCTACACAGCCCGAGGCCCTCGGTCATCATGAGTTGCACCGTACAGGCCTCTCCAGGGCAGCACTGATTGTCTTTTCGGTAGTGAATAAAAGACAGCACTCTTTTCAGAACAGTCATAGAACATACGTTAAAACCACTGCAGATCCAGGAAAATTGTGTCGTACCCAAACACATCCTTGTCCAAAGGAGTTGTCTGGAATAGTCTAAGCACTTGTAGACTTCAGTTTTTCTTTTGAAAAAATATTGAATGAAAAAGTGTAGTATATTTAGTGGCCTCTCAAATATTGGTTGTGGGATAGGCTTGGTGTGTGTGTGTGTGTGTTAATCTATGTGACAATTCGTCAACTCTGAGCAGGCATTAAATTGCAGGGGAGGCATTAAAATAAACCATGAAGGGGCTGGCCTAGTGGTGTAGTGGTTAAGTTCACGGGCTCCTCTTTGGTGGCCTAGGGTTTGCAGGTTCAGATCCTAGGCACGGACCTACACACTGCTCATTAAGCCCTGCTGTGGCGATGTCCCACATACAAAATAGAGGAGAATTGGCACAGATGTTAGCTCAGGGCCAGTCTTCCTCAACAAAAAACCCCAAAAAACAAAAACCGAAAAACCATGGAATTCGTGAGAAACCTATATGGACCCTGAACATAGTGCCAAAGAAACCAAAGTCCTGCTAGGCCGTCTCCAGGGTTTTCTGCCCATTGACTTGTTTAATACACGAGCCTGGGGAACAGACGGGAGTAACAGATATTAGCGGGTCCCCTGAGTCAGCCACATGGTTTGTTGTGATCTCAGAAAGTCATTTTTTTTTTTTACATCCAATGGAACATTTTTTTGATGTCCTCCGTGACAATTAGAGACTTACTTTGCTTTTGACAATCAACAAATTCTTATTTAGCTATTTACTCTGCTTTTATATTTCTGATACTAGGGATTAAAATTACCATGTTGAGCTGCAGTTAGTGGCTGAGCTCAGGGAAGGGGTCTCTTCTGAACAATGGACTAGAAATGATATCTGACATCACGCTATTCACCAGAAGCCACTAGTTGTTAACAAACTAAAGTTCATATAGATATAAAGTTGGCAGAACTGAATGGTTCCTATCACTAAAATCAATGGCTTTATATTCAAAATAATTCACATACCACACATTCACCCATTTAAAGTGTACAGTTTAATGTTTTATAGTATATTCATAGGATTGTGCAACCATCACCACAATCCAATTCTAGAACTTTTTTGTCCCTCTCACAAAAAAACTTGGTGCCCATCAGCAGTCACTTGCCATTCCTGCCTGGGGTTACTGTTTTCCTTGAACACCTTAATGTCTTAAACTTATTATTAAGAGTATTAAACAGTATACACAGTATACTATAAACAATAATAAACAAGCATGAGGCTGTGCTAAGTAATTTACGTAGATCAGTCCTTCATTTAACAAATATGAATCGAATGACTATTATGTGCCCGACACTGTTCTGAGGCTTAGTCCACAGTAGTTAACAAAGCAGACACACATTCCTGCCCTTGTGGAACATACATTTGAGTAGAGGGGACAGATAATAAACACGATAAATATAAAAATATATAATATGCTACATGAAGATCAACGCTATAGAAAAAATTAATTAGAGACGGAGAATGAGAAGTGCTACATTATTTTGAATACTAATACACTGGTATGAAAAATGTATTTGAAAGGAATTATATTTGGGATTTTCTTTAAGGGCCACATTAAAAGGGTCTTAAGAGATGGTATTTTGACCCAGAAATGAGAATACTTAAATTCAGTCCCCATCCACGTTGAGATCCTGGAAGGGGTTCTGTGTTCAGAGAATAAACGCGCAAGGGCAAAACTAAGAAACACCTCAGTGCTCACTGGGTTTGGCTCTCAGCCATGGTGCCCACCTGTCTGGAGACTGGCTGGATGCCACAGGAGAGTGCCTTTAAACTGAGCGTGCCAGAAAGGCCTAGGACATAGGCTGGCTGCAGAGTGTACTCTGTTCGCATTCCTAGACCAAGCTGTGAACCCTTAACCTTCCTGGACTAATTTTAAGAGGAACACTCTTGTTCATTGCAGTGTTATTCACAATAGCCAAGACTTGGAAGCAACCTAAGTGCCCATCAAGGGACGAATGGATAAAGAAGCTGTGGTATATATACACAATGGAATACTACTCAGCCATAAGAAACGATGAAATCCAGCCATTTGTGACAACATGGATGGACATTGAGGGTATTATGCAAAGTGAAATAAGTCAGAGGGAGAAGGTCAAATACCGTACGATTTCCTTCATTAAGTAGTAGATAATAACAACAACAACAAACAAACACATAGACACAGAGAGTGGATTGGTGGTTACCAGAGGGGAAGGGGGGAGGAAAGGGGGCGAAAGGGATAATTGGGCACATGTGTGTGGTGATGGGTTGTAATTAGTATTTGGGTGGTGAACATGAGAACATGATGTAATCCATGCAGAAATAGAAATATAATGATGTACACCTGTAATTTATACAATGTTATAATCCAATGTTACTGCAATAAACAAAAAATTTAAAAAAGAAAGAAGGATGTTTATTGCAGCATTGTTTGTAGCAGGAAAAGAGGGGACACAAGTGACATCCAAAAAAAAACCAAAAAGAGGAAAACTCTTAAACTTGGGTGGCTGGGAAAGGAGCATGGAGATGCAACCACAGAACTTTTTGCCCGAAACCTCGAGTCTCTGTTCTAGGCCTCATCTATTCATCCAACAAATGTTTATTGACTACCTACTATGAATAATCAATGTGATGGCTTCTGGGGGTTTAGGGGTGAAAAGACAGACAAAAACCTTGTCCTCAGGGAAATTATAATCTATTAGGGGAAACACTTTAAAAATAATTTCCATGAAGTGTAATGACCCTGCTGTATAGCATAATGGTTAGAGTCCCAAACTTGGGAGCCAAACAACTTGGGTTTGCATCCCAGCTATGAGACCTTGGGCAACTCAAGTGCTTTGTGCTCAATTTCTGCATTTGTAAAATAGGAATGATAATAATGATATCTACCCCATGGGGTTGCTTAGAACAGTGTCCTACATAGTGAGTGCTAAATGATAACTATAGAAGTTTTCTCTTGTTATAGAGAAGGAGGCTGAGTTTCCCTAAAGGGTGTCTTTCTATTGTGGCCTCAGGGAACGGAAGAATCCATATCCACAGCCACTGTCACCTGTATCCCTTTGGAAGATTCCAGAACTAGGAAGTGGGCCAATATAATTTCCTAGAATTGGACCCATGCTGATCATCACTCCTTTTTGGGAGTCCAGTGGATTTTCCTCTTTTTCCTAATTCAACCTAGGTGAGGAGAGAATTCAGGATGGGGGGAGGGGCAGAGAGGAGCCTTGAATTTCCTTGCCTATAGGTCAGTATCCTCCTGCTTTTTGTTCTTTTTCCTGATAATTCAGTAAGCTTGACAGGCAGGATTGTGATACCACCTCCCTGGGGGAGGAGGGAGACCAGTGCAATATCAGGTAAGTATGACCCCACGTTCACATGGCCCTGACTTCCTCCCCTCCCCTGCCCCAGGGTTTCCTCCTGAGAGTGAAGAGATTAGGGAGTTCTGCCCCCTGACCCCCTGATGACCCTTAGAAGCTGCACCTTTGATGCTTCCCTCAGAAGCACCTAACACAGGTCAAGACAGGGCATTGAGTTCTTTCTAAGTTCACCCTTAATTGTAAGAGTTAGCCCCCAACACCATTTTCCATATTAAATAATCTTTATTTAATCTGCGCAACCTAACCACTAGGCAAAATTAAATGACAAATATTAGCTTACAGGGGAACTCCAAAGCATACAGCACTGGTAATGAAAAAAAATGGAACCATATGGATTATCTCCCATGATCCAGCGAATCTCTTATCCCCCAGAGAAACTGAAGAATATGTTATCATCTTGTAGCTACATAGAAATTTAAAGTTGGAAGAAGGAAGGAAGGAAGAAAAGAAGGAAGGAAGAGAGAGTAAGAAAAAAAGAAAGGAAGAACAGAAGACAGGAAGAAAGGAAGAAAGACAGATTCTGGTTTTTTCCATGTGGAAATAGAATTCCAAAACCCTCTTCCCCATTTGTTTTAAATTTGCAATACCATCATCCCCACTTTATGAATTAGAACATAGGGTTTTGGTGACTTCCCAGCTTGACTAAGCTTCCCCGGCCGGGAGGGCGTCCTGGGACTGCTGGCCCAAAGCCCTTGCTCTTTTCTGCATCAACCGTCCCAGGGAGGCTGCTCATTTCCTCCTCGCCACTTTGCCTGCAATCTTGGGGATCAGTCGTTTCTCAAGTTTGGGGGTGTACGATAATCCTGAGGGGTGAAAAAACAGGGTTTCAGCGCACACGGTTCTTCTTTAGCTATATAAATCATTACTTAATGAATAATAGAGACAATTAACTACTCTCTAACTTGTCCTACTTCGGTTTTTAAAAAAATAATTAAAATGGTGTTTTATTAGCACAAATATGTGTCAAAGTTTCAGACATATGACAACTTTATATAAAAATAGCAAATAATAAAATGAGGCAATTTTGATCCACACAGATGTGATCTTGGGACACTTGAGGATGACATTTGCATCTCTTGTCAGCCTCAGCTGCCTACTTATTCTTTTGTTTTGATTTGGGTGCACAGTATTGAGAAAAATCCTGACGGATACAGCTAAAGAGTGGCAAATTCTAACCATTTTAATTTTTTTTTTTTTGGGAGGAGGATCATCTCTGAGCTAACATCCGTGCCAATCCTCCTCTTTTTGCTGAGGAAGACCGGCTCTGAGCTAACATCTGTTGCCAATCCTCCTCCTTTTTGTCCCCCAAAGCCCCAGTAGATAGTTGTATGTCATAGCTGCACATCCTTCTAGTTGCTGTATGTGGGACGCGGCCTCAGCATGGCCGGAGAAGCCGTGAGTCGGTGCGCGCCCGGGTTCTGAACCAGGGCTGCCAGTAGCGGAGCGCGCACACTTAACCGCTAAGCCACGGGGCCAGCCTCTAACCATTTTAAAACACATCATCTTGCAATTTGGGATACTCTCCAGTTAAACTTAATCCAGAAATCTGGGCGAGGAGGAGCAGGAAATGCTTGTTTTAAAGCTGCATCTCTAATATCTGCTTGATTTGTCTTCATTCACTCATGATCGCATGACTGACCATTATCCATGACCAGAACACATGGACCAACATGCCCGGGGCTGCTGCAGGCTTGCATGTGGGGACCATATGCTATGCGGCTGGACTCTCTGGAACAACTCTATGCCAATGCACAAGAGTAGGCTTGAACTGTTTTCTTTCTTTTTTACCATTTTAACCATTTTTAAGTGTACAGTTCAGTAGCATTAAATACATTCATGATGTTTGCAACCATCACTGCTATCCCCTACTTGGATTTTAAAAGTTATTTCCAGGGGCTGGCCCTGTGGCCTAGTGGTGAAAAGTTCCACGTGCTCCACTTTGGCAGCCCAGGGTTCACGGGTTTGGATCCTGGGTGTGGACCTACGCCACTTGTCAGCCACGCTGTGGTGGTGACCCACATACAAAATAGAGGAAGATGGGCACAGATGGCAGCTCAGGGCCAATCTTCCTGAGCAAAAAAAAAAAAAAAAAGCTACTTGTAAGGGTCTATGTCCTGCCACTTTGAAAGGGGCACACGTGTGTATCCATCATTATCTTAAAGCCACCATTCATGTAACTGTCTAATTATTAACACTTTAGCTCACATGAATCCAATTTTGATTGATCTCTTCAATTTAAACTTGGTTTTTTTTTCCTTAAGGTGAGAATTCTTCTGGACTGTCCTTTCCTGGTGGTGTGTCCAGAAGATTCGGAGCCCTTAGGGTGCTGGGATTTGGAACGTGCGCTATGACCTGATCCCTAGCTAGTGTCGTCAAGGCTTTAATTAGCTACTTACCCTAATTTCTTTAGTTAGGATCTTACCTGTTCCCTGAGTAGTCCTAATGACCTGAAATCTCAGCAACTTCTTTCTGAGGAAAACCAGAACATTCACTCTTATGACATCCCTTTGCTCTTTTTTGTGTTGTTAGAACAGAAAAGATGGAGAATCAACTATACCTTTCCTTCTATATACACAAGAAATAATAATTGTTGATTAAAAGGTCCCATTTTACTATAACGATCCTCACAACAGCCCTATGGAGAGGATATTGTTATCATGTCCATTGTACAGATGATGAGATAGAAGCACAGAGAGGTTAAGCAACCTGCCCCAGGTCACACAGCTAGGTGAGTGCACACCTGGGACACAAACGCAGACAGCCAGCTCCAGAGCCCACACCTAACCACTGAGCCACAGGGCCCTCATATTAAGAACAGCTTCTGCTTGTACCACCATGATTCCTTTTCAGAAATCTAGCTTAGGGGAAAAGTTTGTGTCACAGACAAGAAAGACACAGCAAACTGGGAGCTGGAGGCCTAATTCTAGTTCCAGTACTTTCTCTATCTTCCTGTGTGACTTGGACACACCCCATAGGTCTTCTGGGTCCTATTCTCTTTATAAAGCAAGGGCGTTACGGGTGGTCACAGGTAAAAGGGAACTGAATCTGTGGGCTGGGAGAACAGGAAGCATAGACGAGTGGGGACAGGGCATCTATTGGAGGGCCCAGGGAAAAATGAAGAGGCAGGGCTCCTTATTCAAAAATCACTGAGAATTTAAGTCGGTGACAGCAGAGCATTAAACCAGGTGAAGCGAGAGTTCTGGGGAGGGGTCGTGTTGATATCACAGGAGAGGCTGTTGTTAATATGAGGGCCCTGTGGCTCAGCGGTTAGGTGTGGGCTCTGGAGCCCGCTGCCTGAGTTTGTGTCTCAGCTCTGCACTCACCCAGCTGCGTGACCTGGGACAGGTTACTTAACCTCTCTGTGCTTCTGTCTCATCATCTGTACAATGCAGATGACAATAATATTCTCCTTCTAGGGCTGTTGTGAGGATCCTAAGAAGTAATACACGTGGAAGGATTAGCATAAACACTTCAATAAATTGTATAAACTGAATGTTTGTGTCCTCCAAAATTCATATGTTGAAGCCCTAACCCCCCATGTGGTGGTATTAGGAGGTGGGGCCTTTGGGAGGTGATTAGGTTTGGATGAACTCAGGAGAATGGCGCCCTCCTGACGTGATTAGTGTCCTTTCAGAAGAGGAAGAGACACCAGAGTTTTTTTGTTGGTTCTTTTTCCCCCTCTCCTCCACTACATGAGGACACGGTGAGAAGGTGGCAGTCTGCAAACCAGGAAGAGGGTTTCATCAGACATCAAATCAGCCGGCACCTTGATCTTGGACTTCCCAGTCTCCAGAAGGGGGAAATAAATGTCTATTGTTTAGGCCGCCTGGTCTGAGGTACTTGGTCACAGCTGCGAGGGGTGACTAAGACGATAAGCATTAGCTATTATGATTTGGAGAAAAATAGAACTGGCTGCCACTTGGTCTTCTAGTTGCCCGGCTTCTCTCAGCTGTTGCTTCCGACGTGTAAAATGAAACAACAGTACGCACCTTCCAGGGTCACTGGCAGAGTGCTCAGCACATTGTCCAACAGATTAGGGAAGCTGAATACATAGCAGTTTTCAGCAATATTAGCTATTATAATAATCCCAAGTTCTAGAAACAACCATTGTTTTTTACAAAGAGGACCTGCCTTTCATTAAACAGAGGATAAAAGGAAGACCTGAAGTCCTATCCCCTCCACGCAGCCCCCTAGGGACTGCCCACCCTGAGGCCCATAAGCCAGGGATGCGTCAGGGACTGAGCTGCTGGGCTAAGTCCCCTCAAAGGGGTTATCCACCCCTAATGCCGATGAACACACCTCATTTCTAAAATGCCTGTTGATCATCGACCCTAAAAGCTACCAGACCAGCAGGAGAAAAATAAAAACAATACAACCAAACGAAAAGAAAAGCCAAACCTGTGACATCTGGCTGTAGGATAAAAGCAAGAATGACTGTGGCTTATAACATTTACAGGCAGGGCCGTGGGCTGTATACACAGACCCGGCTCCAACTCGCTGAGGCGTCGCTGTTGGGGTTGCACAGGGAAGATGGAGTGAGGGGACAGCTGGGGTGGTGTTTGCAAAATGACCTTGAAACCTGACAGGGAAACCGGGCCTGACAATCATGCCTAATATGCGTAAAATTTAAAAGCAAATGTTGGGTCTTAATTTAATTCAAGGTTATTTAAAAAAAAATGATAACTCAGAAAAAATACTAAGGACAAAATAACAATTTCCAGGCCAGTTAGGAAAGGAGGTAAGTGTGTTGTGAGTGAGACAGGAAAAAAACCAAAACAAAACACCTCAATTAAGATTATTTTTCTCTGTTGGGAGATGTGATTTTAAAACAATGACCTTCACATCCTGCTTACACCAACTGCTAAAAATAGCATTTGTGGTTTTTGTTTTAGTCTCTCCTGGGCTAGGCTATGATACCAACCACCTTTGTACACAAAGCAACCTCATCCTAAGAAAAGGGAAGTTGGGAATTTCAGAGTGTGGCTCAATAAGGCAGAAATGTGAGTGCCGAGCTCTGACTCCTGGTGACGACCCTGAAGACTCATGCTCCTGGGGCTGTGTCTCTCTCCTTGCCTTCCTTCCTTCCACAATTTCACAATTCCACGTGCATTTCTTGTACACCCACTGTGTTCTGGGCACTGGAGAGAGGCAGGAAGGAGAAAGCCCCGTTTTGGAGACAACGTTCGTCTGCTATTTGCTGTGCAATCTCAAGCAAGTTGTGTAACTCTTCTGTTGGCTGAGGCTGGAAACAGAATGATTGCTACTCATAGGGAGCAAAAGAATCAAATGGAACCTTGAAACTCCTAAAAGAAATTTCGTTGGCTGCATTGTTAATGGTATCTGTCTTCTGGAAGTCTTATTTCAGTCCAAGCATAGATTCTAAAATTTTTATTGCAGTCTGTTTAATAAACACAGATGGATAGTTGGACAAAGTACAAGAGTAATGTGTTAACAGTATTGCTGTTACTGTGCGACAGGAAGCTTCCATTCGGTTTTGATGGATGGTGCATGATTAATTTAAAAATACTAGCTATCGAGAAGTAGTTTCGGAGAAACACCAATTCTAAGGCATTGTGTGTATAAGGCAGTGGTTCTCTGAGCGTGGTCCCCAGACCAGCAGCATTGGGGCACCGAGAAGCTTGTTACAAATGCACATTCTTGGGCCCTAGACCCGCTGAATCAGAAACTCAGGGGGGAGGGCCCAGGAATCTGTGTTTTAACTGGGGATTCTGATGCATGCTGATGCATGTTTTTTATCATTTCAACATTTTCAATGTCATTCTAACAAATCATTATTCTATGTAAAAGTTGGTAAAAAGCCCTCTGACTGGATTTTCCTCTGCATAGATGGAGTTCCTGCAACTGGAACCCCACATCACAATAGCTCTTTAACTTGATAGCGTTGTAAACTGTTTTTCCAGTAGCACCTTAGCAATGCCCACTTCCTATAAAGTCACGAGGGCTGTAATAGAGGAAGAGAGCAAAGTGCCGTCAGATAGTCTGCAGACAGGCTGCGTGCTGATTATTTACAGCGTCTCCCTCGTGGGCAGTAACGTCCCTGTCGGGCTGGGGGAATGCATTATGTACGTGGCAGGCTCAGGATAAAGCTGAGCTAAGTCGCGGATAGAAATGTCCTTCTCCAGGGACAACGTAATCACGTAAATGCTACAGGGTGTCTGTCAGTGCACCTGCTGCTGGAGGCCCTGTCATTTGAACGAAGGAGCCGTGTGCTGGATAGCGTGCGAGCCAGAGGAGCACATCTCTTCCCAGCTCAGTGCCCAGTAACATCGTACTGGGATTGGCTGCGGTGGGAGAATTTACACCGTGGAAATTGACAAACACTGTAAGTGAGGACTTCCTGGATTTTTACTTTTTTGAGAGCTGGTTTGCCTGCACACCACTGGATTTAGGAGAATACAGAGCTTCAAGGTTGTCCCCACTGACTGAGCTCATCTCCTCTGGAAGAGCAGTCTTTTGAAACACCGTTTATTTTAGGATCTCGACTCATCTTTATGCTTGTCAGGATGGTACCCACACTGGGATTCGAAGCAAAGCTGTTGGAGGATTTCTTTGTGCACCTTGAATGTTGTTGTCCTTGGTCCTGTGATGAGGCCTCTACTAGACAGCCAAACCCTATATGCTGGGGACCACCCAGGTGTTTGCTAGGCACTCCTATCCTCATCTCCTAGAAGTGCCACAACCCATGGGTTTGGCCATTCAGGGGTGACTCCCTCTATCCCCCTTTTGGTCTCTTTCTTCTTTTGTAGTCTACTCTAAGTTCAATCAGAGAACCAGAGGTCTTAGTGAAAGGGCAATTTCCATTTTTATTTACAAAGTTAATGTTCACTGAGTACACACTCTGCCCTAGGCACTATGAGAATAACTCTACAAGCATGGCCTCATTTAGAATTTTCAGAAGCCCTAAGAAATCGGTACTATTCACATCTCCATTTTCCAAGTGAGGAAGCTGAGACTTAGGGAGGTAAGTAAGAGCCAAGATCACCGAGGATTTGAACTTGGTGTGTCTGACTCCTGTCCTTCGCCCATGCACGCCTGAGTCACACACACTCAACTCTACTTGGAATTAATCTTGTACCTGTCTCTGTTTTCCTTCAGGCTGTGTTATGTCCCTGGAGCCCCTCGTGCAAACAGACACCTGGTGGGTCTGCCCAGATGTGCTCATGTCTTCCTCAATCCCAGGATGAGACATAGCTTGGGTTCCAGCTAGGACAGCCTCCTCCCTCCCCAGCTGGTCAATCAGTGATTTATTAAGTGCTGCTATCGTGATTTTGCTTTATAATCACCCACAGAGCTTTAAAAACATAGAGATGCTTTGGGCTCTGACCAAGAAATTCTGATTTATTGATTAAAGTGTAAGGCCTGGGAATTTTTAATAAGCTCTTTAGAGTGATAGATAATTAGAACACCCTCCCAGTGTTAGATACCTAGGAATGCCAGACAAAATGTTACAACATCCTTTTAAATGTGTAACTGAGCTCTTAAGACAGTAATGAAAATCCTCTGGAGCCAAATCACAGAGGGAACGGAAAACCAGTCTGGGGAACCATGAGCTGATTCTGCAGCTATGCTGGAAGACAGGGTGCGGTGACAGAAGAGTGTAGAAGTCTAGCAATCAATCAGGGAACGACGTTAAAAAATTATTTAGTATTTGATACACACGAAAGAATATTATTCTTTAAAACACATTACTAAGATCCATTTATGTTGTTGCAAGATGTAGTTCATTCACTTCATGGCTGTGTAATATTCCATTGTGAGACTGTACGACCATTTCTGTTCATTCTCCTGTCAGTGGACACTTGGGAGGTGTCAAGCATTTTACTCTTATGCAGTTATGAACGTGCACACACATGTCTCCTGGGGCACATGTGCTGGATTTTCTCTAGGAATAGAACATGTTCAAAATGGAGTTCTTGATTATGGCCCGCAGACTTGCTCTACCTACTGTCTTCCCCATGTCACCTAAGGGCAACTCCATCCTTCCACTTGCTCAGGACAAACCTTTGGCACCATCTGTATTTATTTCCTATTGCTGCTGTAACAAATGACCACAAATGAGGGTCTTTAAACAACACAAATACATTATCTTACAGTTTTTAGATTAAAATTCCAACATGGGTCTCATGGGGCTAAAATCCCAGTGTACAGGGCTGTGCTCCTTCTGGAGGTTCTAGAAGGTTTCCTTGCTTTTTCCAGCTTCTAGAGGCCTTCTGCATTTCTGGAGACATGGCGCCATTCTTCCATCTTCAAAGTCAGCACCTTTTGGCCAAGTCTTTCTCAAGCTGCCATCTCCCTTTCTACTTTTAAAGATGCTTGTGATTACATTGGGCCCACTCAGATAATCCAGGATAATCTCCCTATTTTAAGGTCATCTGATTAGCAAACTTAATTCTATCTAGAACCTTAATTCATTTCCCTTTGCCATGTAACCCAACATATTCACAAGTTCAGGGATTAGGATGTAGACATCTTTGGGGGGCTATTATTCTGCCTACTTAACCATCCTTGATGATTCTCTTTCTCTCACTTGATAAAACCAATGTGTTAGGAGAGCCTGCAGGCTCAGTTTTCAACATAAATTGGAAATCCAGTTGCAGTCGCATCTCAACACGTCAGCCATCGTGATCCTCTTAAAATGTAAGTCATATCATGTCCCTCTTCACACAAAACCCTCCAGAGTCTTTTCATTTTCTCAGAATAAAAGCCCAGATTCTTAGAGTGACCCAGAAGGCTCCTTGATCCATGCATTCCCTCCCATCCCCAACCTCTCCTTCTCATCTTCTGCTGCTCCTCCCGTTGCTCAGTCCTCACCTTCAACTTACTTTACAATCTGCTTATTATTTCCTGCCTCCCTCCTTCTAAATAGTAAGTTCCACAAGGGCGAGATGTTTTGTCTGCGTTATTCACAGATAGCTGCTCAGAGCCCGGAACTCAGTATTTACACTAAGAATGAATTTTTGTCCAAAGGGTTTATTCCAGCAGCTTGGACAAGAGATGAAGCTCTGGGCCAACAAAAGAAGAGAGATGGAAATAAGACCCCTACATAAATCTGAGAGCATGAAAAAAATTCCTCCCACTGCCAGTGGTGATGACAAGGGATTTTGTCTGCCTTGGGCTGGGCTCAGTCTCCTGGAAAGCAGTTTAGTGGTTGTCAGGGGCTGGGAGGAGGCAGGAATGGGGAGTGACTGCTTAACGGGTACAGGGTTTCCTTTTGGGGAGATAAAATTGTTCTAGAGCCAGGTAGTGGTGATGGTTGCCTAACATTTTGAGCGTGTGAAATGCCACTGAACTGTACATTTAAAGTGGTTAAAATGTTGAAGTTTACCAGAAGAAAAATCTCCTGAGGAATTATGACAACAGGCCTACTGTCACGTGGATTTGGGATTGAATTTATACTACCTGCGTGGTCAAGAGACCCCTGAAGCCAAGAAATTAACATAAGAAGTGGTCTCGGGTTGGTGATACCCCTCGAACCTCTGAGAGAAGCAAATGCTTCTATAACTGGAGGAGGGATACGCCCTCACCCCAGGCAGCACTGGATTCCCACAGGCAAATCCCCACTGAAAATGAGCTCGCCATCGCAAATTCCACATTCCACAGGGGAGCACTCTGCGCGAACAAAGTCAGCAGGTGAAACCAACAGCAGAGTTAAACGGCCAAGAACTCTGGGTAATAGAATGGTTGGCTGGAGACCATGGAGTATGTTTAAACTAAGTAAAGACCAAAAAAAGCAAATAACTAGCAGACATGAGGAAAAAAGCAATACTCAAGATCAAGAATGCTTGAAAAAGAACAAAATAAAATTTCTAGAAATTAAAAGAAAAGTCTTTAAAAATCTTAAAAGACAGGTCAAAGAGCCACTTAAGCAGGGCTTAGGAGAGCACCTATGAGCTGGAAAATTCATTTGTGGCATTAACCCAGAATGTAATACAGAAAGACAAGTAGATGATGAAGAGACATGGAGTGTAGAATTTCCAGAAGAAGAGACAAAAGAGGATAGTGAAGATTCAATATTTCAGAAACAACACAGGGAAATTTCCAGAACTGATGAAAGGAAGATTCAGGAAGCACCATGAGTCCTGAGCCAGAAAACTCTCTTGATGTGACAGTGATGTGCATTTGAGGGCAGATCTCCAGTCCTGGAGGAGGCCCTGAACAAACTGGGAGGGAGACAGAGGCAGGCCCATTGGGCACGGAACACACAGGTTTTAAGGGGGAAGCACCATTTTTCTCCATACGATTTTCCCTTTTACAAGGCAAAGAGTTATAGATAGCTCTCTAGAAATACCTTGTAAAATTTCAGACTTATGGGAGAAGTAATTTAAAAATTGGCTTCATATCTTTTTTAGGGGGGAGCAATCCTGTTATTCAGAAATCCGATTTATTCACCCCCTGTTCTTGGAAGAGAATATGTTATATTCTGAGAGAAATTACAAAAGATGTAGAAGGCAAGGTGCTTTAAGGATATTATAATTATTGAGGGGTTATGAATTCATCCATGAATATAATCATAAAAAATAAATACATGTGTGGCATATAATGAGACACATAAATGCTGACTGAAGGGGACAGGGCAGGGGCTGATTGAAAGATATGTTGAGTCCCTTAATTCATGAATGCTTGCCTGGAAAAAAGATTTGAAAAAATCAAAATGATCTGTTAATTGTAGTTAACGTAATAGTTTTTCACGGGACATATGGAAATGACCCTTGATAAGGGGCAAGTGGCAGATTGAGGAAGGCTGTAAATTCTTAGACACTCCTCCCTTCAAGACGTGAGTCTGTGTCACCTCCCCTTGGGACTGGGCAGGCTCTGTGATTGCTCTGACCAATAAGATATTGAAGATGTGATGGTGTGTCAGTTTTTGAGCCCAGGCCTTAAGAAACTGGCAGCTTCCACTTCCTGGCTCTTGGAACACTTGCTCTTGGAGGCTTGAGCCGCCGGGGAAGAAGTCTGGCCGCCCTGCTGAAGCCACCATGTGGAAAGACCCAGGCATCTGATTGAAGCCATTCTATACACTCCAATCCAATTCTGGAGAGCTGAATCCCACCCATGACGCTAGTCAGTGCCATAAGGGAAGAATGTCTCAACCAAGCCCTGCCCAAATTCCTGGCCACAAACTCGAGATCTTCTATGGCCCAAACACAATAGAATTTTATTTCTGTATCATTTAACAGTTCAAGGAGGGAGGTTCTTCTTGATAAGTGGCCCTCCTCCGTGTGGTGACTCAGGAACGAATAAAATGGTTTTAAGACACTAGTTTTAGATAGTGTATTACATTACAACAGATAACTAGAACTGAGTGTTTGGATCATATGTTATTTCTTGCCATTCCTGCCTCAGTTAGTATCATATTCTGAAATCTGGGTGGTGTTTGGTAGACTTATGAGAACTTCGGCTTGGACAGGAGGAAGCATAGATGACAACTGTCTTCTTGATACCACTACCTTTCTGAAGTGAGCCTTTTATAGATTCTCTTACCTATATATCTGTATTGTCACCAGGGCAGCTTCATGGGTGTGTAACCTGTGCCACCACAGAGGGCCCTATGCTCAGAAAGGCCTCATGCTTGGTTTAACGCTCTGCAGTTGTCATCTTGAAATTCAAAAATAATTTTATCTTTGAACTGGTGGGACACGGACAGCCCTGAGAGACCGTGCTTTCCTTTGGAACCAGAATTTGCTCTGGCTGCAGAAAGAAGCAGTAACATTCTAAGAAATGTAAATAGCTCAAATGAGAAGAAGACTTTTTTTTTCTGCTCTGTGAAGATGTGGAAATTGAAATATAGGCTTCTCAAATTGGTGGTAGATAAACACTTATAAGTGTTGGCATTCCTAAACCAGGGGAATTCTTGGGCAGAACTTATATCAGTAGATCTGCCTGCAGCCACTTCAAAGTGGGTTTACCATGGAAAGTTCTACTGAGGATCAGGTTACTGCTTCATCTTTAACACTTAGTTCATTAGTTAGCTGACTCTGCAACTCCATGTGAAAGTAAAACTCTTATGACACTCACATTAAAGAGACGCTGATACAGAAAAGGAGTTTATCATCTCAAATTCTGAACTGTTAGGATTAAAGCTTGTGATTTTTGGAGAAATCACTAGACTTCAGCGTGGCAGGATGATCACTTGGGTCATCCACAATATCAATTAGCTGTGATATCAAACGAACAGCTCCAGTCTGCAAGAGCTAGTCTGAGTTGTTAGGACATATCTCCATTCTCATGTAACGCACTATGCTTTTTAGCTTGATCAAGACTGTTTGGAGCATCTCAGAAATACTGGAGTAAAATAACTAGGCAATGATTAACTATAATCACCAAATGAAAACGTTTAGGTGACGTGTGATGATAAATTACTCATTGGACACATAAGAGAATACAAAGCTTAATGAGGTTTCATACAAGTTTAGAATTGAATATACAGAATATCTGAAAGATCTGAAAATTAAGCATGATGACTCTTTTTCTCATTAATTGTAATTTTCTAGGCATGTTGCCCAGGCTAAGGCGGGATAATGAAGTGGCTCTGGAGCTGGAGTATCTGGTTCAAACTCTTCAAATCCATGGCTACTTTCCTAATCCTTGGCTCCTACGTCAATTGCCTGGAGCGGTAAAATAATCTTAGAAATGCTGTCTCTCCTCCATTTGAGCTCCCCTCCGTTCCATTATAGTTAGAGAGATCTTTCTAAAGTACACTTTGGTCACTTCAACTAGAAAGATTTGTATATGTTTGTATATACCCGTGTGAGTGTGTGTGAGCATGCATTTTTTTTTTTCAATTTTCCTTCTTATTTTTTTTATTGCGGTAACATTGGTTTATAACATTGTATAAATTTCAGGTGTACATTGTTATACTTCTATTCCTGCATGGATTATATCACGTTCTCATGCTCACGCATGAATTTTTAAATAGCATTTATGGCTAAGCTCATGAAGGAAGCAAAGATGGATGGCAGAGCCAAAATGGTTCTTGCCCTCAAAGAGCTTACAAATTAATGGCTGGATTTAAAAAACTTGGTTTATTTGAATGATTTAATAAAATTCAAAAAAATTTCTTATTACATTTTGTTGACACTTGCAGAACAATGCAGAATACAAATTCCTATTTGCTGAACTAAACACTGTCAACAATAGCATGACCTCACTTTGCAGGTTCCCACATCGATATGGATGCCAAGTTTTGTTTCAAAGCTTTTGCATTCTTGTGGCAACTTGTACAATAATACTACTGGAAACAGGGCAGCTCTGATGGTGTGGGAAAGACTAAAACCAGTTATCAGATCTAAAACGCCATCGGCCATTGATGAGAATTCTGTTTTATGTTTAGCAGTTACTGGCCTGAGGGGATGGGAATGTAAAGCTTCACACGTTTGCATGAAATAGCACTTGTGCTTCAAAGAAACTTTTAATGTAGAAACTGCTGCAAATCTTTTTCTCTAGGACATGAAAAAGTCCTGCCACCATTTCGTATTTGACTAGAACACTGCTGATAGGACTGTCAGGATGAGAAAATTTACACTGTAAATACTGATGCAGTACAATTTTTTCTCTAAAGATAAAGTGAATAATAATGAAATTATTTGTAAGTGTTTTGCACAAGATATCTGTGTGGTATTCATCAAGCTTTATTGTATAATGTTGTGTTTATTAACTAAGGGTGATTATTTCTCGACAATTAAAAACAACTTATATTTTTTGTTAAACACATTGGGAGCTGTGCAACTTATGCTGACTTACTTTCAATTTCTAGAATTTCATAAACTCTGAGTGAATGAATTCTACTTTGGGGTGAAATAGACGTTTTATACTCTTAATTGAGCATCTAAGGCAAAGTGCAGAGCTGAACAATGTATTCAAGTGGGATAGACTACTAATGTAAATTCAGGCACTATTTTTTTTTTTCCCAAATGAAAAATCTTTAGGTGAAGTGGGATGATAAATTACTCATTGGGACAACTCAGAGAATATAAAGATGTAATAAGCCCTCATTAGTTTAAGACTGAATATATAGAATATCTGAAAGATTTGAAAATTACATAGGAAGACTTTCTTTTCAATTGTGCTTTTCTAGGCATATTGCCCAGGTGAAGGGCAGTGTAACAGGGTGGCTCAGAGGCTGGCTTTCTTGGCTCTGATACTCACACTCTGAGGGTTTGGACAACTCACTTCACCTCCATTTGTCTCCGTTTGCCCACCTGTAAAATGGGTGGCGTTGTCAGTGCTTACCTCCCTGGGTTGTAAAGAGGATTAACTCCAATAATCCAGACAAAGCACTTTGAATAGAGCTTGGCAGAACTTGGCTCCTAGTGAATGGCTCCATAAATGTTAGATACCTTGATTTTGTATTCTGTCCAGTGGGACCTAACCACTGACTTTTTGCAGAACACTATGGAATTTTGCCTCGGTACCAAAGGATATGGATGAAATCAAACCAAGAACAAGAAAATAATGAAGAGGGGACATTAAGAACCAGACGCCAGACACTGTTGGAGCAGGCATCTTTTTGATTTCCAAACAGAGCTGATCTGTGGTTAGGCTGTCTACCTGGAGAAAGCCAGCTACAGTAATCCTTATATGGATCCCTTTCCTTATTGTTTCGTGACCATGCAAACAAAGATAGGAAAGCCTCGTGTAAGCAGCTTAAATATTTGCTTCACAGAAATTTTAACTTAATTGTTCTGTCTTAGTTTCCTTGAGAACTGCTTCAATATATTTTCTCTTATTTCTTTGGCAGAAGCAATTAGAATTTTTAAAAAACAGGCTTTACTGGGGAACTTTTCTATATATTCAAAAAGATTAAAAGTTACCTGGGTAAATCTACGCAAAAACTTTGGTCTACACCTGAATTTGCATTATGCTTATGTAAGATGAGCCCTCTGAATAGCTTCACCTGACTATTTGAAGGACTGTCTTGCGTGTTCACAGGTGTCAGCTCTAGTCTTCCTACTACTTCAGCCTCGACGTCAATTGGAAGAAAAGCTTACTCTTCTGGACACAAGACATGAAGATGCAGCATCCTGGGAACAGCTCCTGCTTAGAAAAGTCTCTTTGGCCAGCGGTCACTTTATGGCAGGTGGAGTTCAACCAGGAAGTGGTGTTTGTCTCCCATGTTGTTGTTGAAGGTTCTTTCAGAGCAGGTGATTCCTGCTCTGAAAGAACCTTCTGGAATTTCCTGATGTAAGGTACACTACTGTGAACAACTCAATCTCTTCAATTCTACCAATGACCCAAGCCACTCCTAGCGTCATCCTACTGAAATCCGGTACCCACCTCTCTGCTCCTTACATCCAATACTGGAATTTAAATTCTTTGTTCTTCTAGAACTCTTGGTTCCTGTCAATACAGGAAGAATATGAACATGAACTCATTAAATTAAAAGTCCCTATATGTGCTGGGGATGTTTTAAACAGCAGAATGATGTTGATAATGTTAACAATAATATTGATGAAAATAATGTTGGTTCTATTAAAATGTTTCGGAGTGTGTTTCTTTTCATATCAGGATAAAAGGAAATAATTCCTCTCACTTGAGCTGGTTAAGATGAAGTTTTAAATGAAATATTTAAATATTCAACTATATAGCAGTCATGACTGGCAACAGCCCCAAGAAATAGAAAAATGCAACTGAAAAGAAAGTTTCTTCATGATATCTGGAATTCTCAACTAGTTAAGTGAAATGTTGAGCAGAAGAAAGCAGAAAAATTGATCGTTTTACTAGATTTAAATGATGCCATTTTCTAGGGTAGTTTGGATTATAATAGTCAGCCATTGAGTGGGTTTATTTTAGTTTAGTTCAATTAAATTTAGTAGGAACCTCCTGTTAAACCCAGTGGGGGAGGAGTAAAAATTTTCATATTCATGACAGTATTGGTTATGAAGTCACACTTTACCTTGGCAAACAGGCTGTCCCCATAATGAACCAGAGGAAAGCTACTGTAATGGAAGCAGACAGGTGACAGATGTATTGAAGAATTTGAGGGTCATCCGGTGGATTTTGCCAATCTCCAGACAACCCCACCTGTTACCCTAAGTCTCCATTTCCCCAGTAAACGTCCCACCTAGAGCCACAAAATTAAAACTCCTTGACTGACCTCCTAGATCAGCTCCACAGGGCAGCCAGTAATCCCCAAAGGGAAAAAAAGTTGCTCAACTGGTTCCCAGGTCACTTTGATTTGGACGAGACTCCACTCTGAGAGGAAGAAGCAAATGGGAAAGAGAGAGGAGAAAACCTGAGGCTGCGCTTCAACCTCAGGGAAGTGGTGTAGCTGAAGGACAGAAGGAAGTCCAAACAGGGGTGTGATTCTAGGCAACTTCCCAAGTGGGGAAATACAAATAGATACATTCCATATTGGAGATCGTTTCTTCTACATGAAGAAAAATGTAAATTTGAGAGAAGACAACACCAACAGCAGTTATGCCTGAAAGACTATTATTTGATAGGAGATATGGTAGAGATTTGTAAAGGGCCGGGAGCTGTCTTCTCTGATTTGTTTTGAAACAGAAAACTCCTGGATCCTCTGCCTGAGAGTCAAGCCAGGTGTCAGGAATTTACAGTCCTGGAGGGAGCAGCTGGGAGGGAGAGCTCCTTCCCCAAAGTCAGTTTTCCTTCCTCTTCCTTTGCAAGAGCATTTTTCAATATTTCAAAAATTGGCATGAATGAAAGGTGGCATTTGGGGGTTTGCGGAGGGCACTGTGTGGTGGTGAGTGTGGTTGGAAAGCACTCAGGAAAGCCTTTCCTGGAGATAATCCCTCACTGGCTGCAGCCCCAGCTTTGGCAGTTTATGGGAATTCCCCCAGCAATAGTAGGAGGATGCTTTGGCCCAAATACATCTAGAACTACGTGGGAGACCAAATTTCATTTCAATTTTCTCATCTTAATTCTTTGAGTTCAGCTAAGTGACCAAATTATTCTCCAATAAATTCTTTGGTATCCATTTCTTTAATGCCCAATTTCTGGAGACTGTTTTTTCTATACTTACTGATTCTTACAGAAAACTTCAGTTATTATCCTCATTTCCCAAGAAGCTTGAGGCTCTGCCCAGTGGCATGGTACCAAGAATAGAAATATCCCTTCTGGCTCCTGGGCCAGGGTTCTGAATTATTTCCGGTACTTTTGCTCTCTTGGCTGCTTGTATCAATGATTTAGAATATTTTTACTACTGTAAAGTCCTTCCCTCAACATCAGAATTCTAGAGTTTTCACATGGTGGTCTTCCTAGGCACAATTTGTAGGGGAAAGTACTTCATTTATTTATTTATCCATTCACTTAAACAATATTTATTAAGCATATGTTGTATGCTGGGTAATCTTCTAGGTGCTAAGGGAATAGTAGTGATCAGAACAGGCAAAGATTTCTGCCTTCATAGAACTTACATTCTGTGTAAGAACAAGGAAAATGTGTAGTACATTAGAAGTGATTGTAGGGGCAGAAGAAAACTTTTCCTCTAGGTTCAGTGACTGGGGTCTGTGAATTAAACTGACAGAAGGCAGATTAACAAGAGAAAAGACATACAAATTTTATTAAGATTTTAACTTTTACATGCATCCCAGAAAATAAGTGAAGAACTTAAAGAAATTTTTAGATTTGGGGGCTTATATACCATTTTGACAAAGAGTGATAACTCAAGGAGAAGTGACTATACGAAGGAAAGGGAGTTTAGGCTTCTAGAGTCAATAAATTGTGGGAAGTGACTAGGAAGTATATGCGGACAAATAATGGTAGATAAGGGTTATTTAGTAAGGTTTGTTTGTGCAAATTTATCTTGGTGTTGTCTCTGGTGATAAGGATTGTTCTCCTCTTCCTGGTCTGGGTGAGGGGCACACCTGCACAAGACAAATTTATGCCCTAATTTTAGGCAGGTGGGGGAGGGCAGAGATTTCTTTCTGTGCCTGCTTTTTCTCAGTTCCCTTCAGCTCAAAATAATCCTTATGCCCAAGTAGCATGCTTCAGAGTGGCGTATTCTGATCCCCTTCAGGATAACAGAGCAGGGGAAAAGGATAGGGTGGAAGGTGGTTTGCAATTTTAGATATAGTGGCCAGGGAAGTCCCACTGAGCAGGACAATATTTGAATCAAGTCCTTAAAGAAGAGAGGGAATGAGCCTTGAGGGTAATGAGGAAGAGCATTCCAGGTAGAGAGAACAGCAGATGCAAGGAGAGAAGGCAGGAGAGCACCAGGTATGTTCAAGGAAAGTGCACTCAGTGAGGTGGAGAGAGTGAGAGGAGAGGCTTAGGAGGAAGACAGAGAGGGAGGGATGGGCGTGGGCATGTACAGGTCACGTACAGGTCGTGAGACGGGATGGGAAGCTGTTGGACAGTTTTGACCAGAGGAGGGTGTGATCTGATTTATGTTTCAACAAGATCATTCTGACTTTGAAAATACACTGCTGGGTGGCAGGGGCTTCAGGTGGAGCCTGAAACCATAAGAGAACTAGTGTGTTACATGGGCAAGAGATGGTGGTGGACCAGGGAGGTGCTATGAGGAAGGCGAGTGGTGGTCAGATTCTGCATGTATTTTTCGGGAGAGTTGACAGGATTCATTGACAGATTAGATGTGGGGTGTAGCAGAAGAATCCAAGATGACTCCAGAGTTTTGCCTGATCGACTGTAAGAACGGAGTTATCATTGTAGGGGAGGAAAAACAATTCCCTTCTACCCTTCAGGGTTCTTGGATGAGACCCCTTGTAATAAAAGACAGATTAACAAGAGAAAAACAAACAGAAGTTTATGAACATGCGTACCTCATGGATACATGGGAGAAACCCCAGGGAAAATGAGTAACTCAAAGAGATGGCTATAGAATTCAGGATTAAATGTCATCTCAACAGCAAAAGGGGAGGGAGATGTAGGCTTCTTAGGGAAGGGTGAATGATTTTTAGGAAAGATGAATGGGCCCTTAGAAGAACAGATGGGAGGTATGATAATTTGTGACAGTTTGTCTGACATCTAGTCTCCTCTCTTGTGATAAGAGTCAATCTTTCCCGGTTGATGGAACTCCTGGGGAGGGGATCTATGACAATTGATTTCCTGTCTTTAGGCAGATAAGGGGAGTTCAGAGAAAGCCTCTCCCTGCGTTTGCTGTTTTTCAAGTGGCTATAGATGAAAATAATCAATATACCAAAGCAGCATATTTTGGGATGGCGTGTCCTTAACTCCCACAGTCATATTTTGGGGTGGTATATTCTGCTACCCTTCACCATTTATTGAGATTGATGAAGACTCTGAGAGCAGCTGGTCATTTGGAGGAGGAAGGATGGTTATCAGGAGCTCAGTTTTGCATACAATAAATTTGAGACAATTATTAGACATCCCACTAGAAATATCAAGAGCGCAGTTGGATATATGAGTTGAAAATTCAGAAAAGTCTGACTTGGAGATGTTTGTTTGGAACACATAAGCATATTGATGATATTTAAAGCCATGAGACCAGAGGAGCTCACCAAGGAAATGAGTGTAGACTTGGAGTTAGAAGGTCTGGGTCCAGATTTCAGCTTGAGCACTTGGGGATCTGTAACCAACTTCACTCCTTTAACTCTAATATGGCTATGTGTTACAGACTAAATGTTTGCGTCTCCCCAAAATTTGTGTGTTAATATCCTAACCCCCAATGTGATGGTGTTAGGAAGTGGGGCCTTTGAGAGATGATTAGATCATGGAGTGGAACCCTCATGAATGGGATTATGCTCTTATAGAAGACACCCCAGAGAGCTCCCTTGCCCTCTCACGCCATGGGAGAACACAGAGAGAAGACAGCCCTCTACGAACCAGGAAGTGGGTTCTCACCAGACACCCAGCCTGCCGGCACCTTGATTTTGGACTTCCCAGCCTCCAGAACTGTGAAAAATAGATGTTTGTTGTTTAAGCCACCCAGCCTATGGTACTTTGTTATAACAGCCCAAACAGACTAAGACAATATGATAATATTAGCATCACAAAGGTACCCTTAGAATAGATCTAAAGCGGTGCCTAATGCTCAGTAAATGTTGGTTGAATATTGTCAATAAATAAATAAATAAAGGATGTTAACTAGACATTGTGGTGATCATTTCACAACGTATACGAATATGGAATCATTATGTTGTACATCTGAAACTAATATAATGTTATATGTCAACTAAACCTCAATTAAAAAAATAGTAAAATAGAGTTCTGTTCCTTAACCAACTAAGAAAGTTGGTTCCTACTCGTCAACAGACTGTTCATTCTGACATTCTCTCATTCACTATCAGGGATTCTGAAGTGAGGAGCAGGGTGGGTTGGGAGGCAGGAATTCGACTGTATCTGGATGAATAAACTACTATTAACTGAGCCCTTACTACATGCCTGGGGCTGTCTTAGCTCTTCATATGCATTGTCTCATTTTATTCTCACAAGAACCCTAGGACATAGCTACCATTAAGGTTCCAGTATTACAGAAGAATAAGTAGTGTACCCAAGGTCATGGTGGCTAAAAACGAAAATTTGGATTGGGACCCAGGTCCAGCTGACTTGAAAGATTGTCATTATTTTCCACTCTCTGCTGTGGTGGAAGAGGGGAGGGATCTCCTCACTCTGGTCAGAGATACTTCTTAGTCTTAACGTGCTTCCCTAGTCACCCATCTTTTCTTTCTTAGTCCAAGGGTACGAAGCTGCTAAGTAAATGGTGGGGTCAGATGTCAATTCACGTCTTTCAAAAGTCCAGGCTCCATGTTCTATAGCACAGCAGTCATTTTGAGATGCAGTAAGATGCTCCTTCTTTCCCCCAAATTTAAACATAAGTAGAGGAACATCTTGAGTAAAATTTCTGGCCTATGACTCCCTTTGATCTTCCCACGTTTTCTCTCGGTCTCTACATGATGCTTTTCAACCCTGGCCACAATTTAGAAAACACCTAGAAAGCTTTAAAAAAGTGCAGGTCCTGAGCCCCCAGCACAGATCAATTCAACCAGAATCTCTGAGGATGAGGCTAGGGCAGTGGTCTTTATTTTTTAAAAATTAATCTGGGCAATTTTAATGTGAGACAGACCTAAGAACCACAGACCTGTGGGATAGGAGAAAGTCAAACGCAGGTGAAAGTCGTGGCCATTTAGCTAGACCAAGGATTGAGTTAAAAGTCACATACCAATATAGTAGTTCTAATTCCTTTTCTGTTCCCAAGCACTCAATGTGAAGGATAGACCACACCCATCCCCATCTGGAGTGGCTAACTAAATTGAATATGTTCCTCAAATGATCCTGATTGATGGGCATGGGTGTCATATCCTATTCCCACCCTGATGCCGTTTTGTTGAGAATCACTAGTTTGAAGAAAAAAAGACAGATTCATGTTAAATTTTGGGTATTTTGTGCAAGATGCAGAGGAGCACCACAGAGTGTGAAGGGGGACTTAAGTGGGTGAGTTCTCTGGTGGTGATAATCAATAGCCGGTCTCTGCAGGAGACAAGAGAGGGAACTGAGCAAGCTTTGGACAGCTGCTGGGAATGTGGGAGGAGAAGGAATAGAGAAGCAGGGACAAATATTTCTACTTCCCCTCCGTAAACCCCATCCTGCCCTTAGATCCAGTCCCAGATTCCAGCAGGAATGAAGGGATGGCTGGGCAAATTCAGGCAGGCTCAGCAGAAAGGGCAGAGAGCCCCATGGTCAATGAGACCACCACGTTGTGAATTCATTCCGGCACAGCCATTCCAGGACCGCTTACCTTTGGAAATGGCTTACATGCATCTTGATGCAAACTCGGATTTAGGAAAGATACCTTAATTTTATTTTTTTAAAAATTTGGAGTTCCTGAAATGTCTTTTTTTACCTGTCTGTCTATCCTTTTCTAGTATGTCCTTTTTGGGGAATGAATGACTGTGGCACAGTTTGAAAGCTTTTACTGTTCTTTCTTATGTGGCTATCTAATGGGTAAAAATATTACTTCTTGCAGAGTAGAAAACTGAATATTGCTGGAGACATAAACGGGTGTGGTTGCAGCTGTATTTAGAACCGACTCCAATCGGCACTTAAGATCTGTCTGGCTGGCTTGCCAAAGGGAGAGTAAGAGTCTTTGAGCCAGTGGCAACTGTCCATTCCTTCCAATCTCATAGCTTTTAGTGCACTTCAGATAAACCAGCTTAGTATATGCAAAAGCAACTCTTGCGCCAAAGTTACTTTTGGGCCTCTGTCCAGACAGGTGTCTAGAAGCGTGATCTATGAGCTTGATGAGTAGGCAGATTGGGGCTTCTTCCATTACTGTTTGCCTAAGGGAGTGCTAGGGCCCCTACTCCCCACCTTTGGGAGATTTTGATGTCTAAGGATAAAGATTTAATAAATGAAGGTAATAGGTCTCGGTTGGTGCACATCTTCTCCTCGCTGCTCTGACTTCGCTTTCTGGGGGTGGTCTGACCGGGGCCGTAAGCCAGTTGGGATATGAGGCAGGAGGAGCATGCTTGTGTCCTGGCAGCCCTCCTGAGGTTCCAGGAATTCTTTATCTCAAATGTCTTGCCAGACTCTAAAGCTCCGTGAGGACAAAGGAATCTATATGTTTTAAGTAGCATCAAATTTCAGAATCCAGTTAAGGCAGGATCTATTACAGACTAATAAACCAGAATAACATGTGCATAAAATGGTAGATGCCTATGAGAATCTGCTTCATCAGCCAGAATGTGGGTCCTTTATTTCATTTTTGGTATAATGGCAGAAAATTGTTGGTGTTTTGTTTTATTTTGTTTGTTTTGTAATTTAAAACGTAAAATATACAAGCAGTATGTGAAGAATGTGTTATGTATGTATTTAAACAACAAAATACATGAACAGCTTTTAAACCACCATCTATGCCAAGAAATGGAACATCACCAGTACCCCAGAAGTGACCTGTGTGCTCAACCCAGATTGCATATTCTTCCCCACCCCTACCCCCCAGACAACCACTGTCCTGAGTTTTGTATTAATCACACTCTTGCTTTTCATTGTGTGTGTGTATAACCGTAATGTGCACATATCAGTAAATAGCATAATTTGTCTGTTTTGAATTTTGTATGAAATAGCACTGTATGATTTTCTTCTTGGGGTCAATGTTGTTTTTGAAATTTAGCCACATTGATGTATGTAACCTGATCCATTCATTTTCACTGCTCTGTAATATTCCATGGTATGGAAAACTGATGACTTAATAGTTCTACTATCGATAGACACTTATATTGTTTCCTTTATGAAAAACACTGCTAAAAACATTTGTGAACATATTTCCTGGCGCACATGTGTTGAGTTAGATTTTGTTTACCAAACTCCAGCTCTTTGTTTACCAAACTCCTTTCATTGAGGAATCATCAGGAAATGAGAACAAATTGTCAAGGCTGGAGCCATCCAACATTTCCCCTATTTTTAGGAAGTGAGGAGAGTAGGACTCTGGACTATATTGAATCAATGAGCGTGAGGAGGAATCATGGAAAAATTGTGAAAAAGATAATTAGATGTGATTTGTTCTTAAGAGTATTTTAAGAAGAAAATGAAGCCCCCATGACTGTATAATGTCACTGAAAATAAGCTATGACAAGTTATTTTAATCAATCCCTTTGGTAGGGACAGTGCACTGGTAGGTCCAGGAAATGCTACATTTACCTTATTTTCATGAGCATCCTATGAGGTACTGTATAGATTCCCCATTGGAGGACTATTCACTAAGTAAACAGTCCACTGTTCACTGTGGCTTATATTTGTTTTTTTCTTTCTATGTCAACTTTTTTAGACCATAAGCTCTAGTGGGCAGGGACCCTATCCTGGTCATCTAAGAAAGGATTTAAGGGGTACAGGCGGGAGAACTAGTAGTTTTAGAAACTTCATATCTAATGATTATTGATTAGCAGATAAATATCTATTTAGAAACTTCTATTTAAGCCTTTGTCTTGCTCAATATTATTGTGACTATTCAGATGAGTTTATTTTATGACAACTTTATTGAGATATAATTCATATACCACAGAATTCACTCATTTAAATGTACAAATCAATGGTTTTCAGTATATGCAACCATCACCACAATTAATTTTAGAACATATTCATTACTCCAAAAAGAAATCCTATACCCAACAGTCGCTACCTCTATCCTCCCATCCTCCCCAGCCCCAGGCAACTACTAACCTACTTTCAGTCACTGTAGATTTGCCTAATCTGGCATTTCATACAAATGGAATCATACAATATGTGTTCTTTTGTGACTGGCTTCTTTCACTTAGCATAATATTTTTAAGGTTTATTCGTGCTGTAGCATGTGTCAGGACTTCATTCTTTTTTATTGCTGAATAATACTCTGTTCTGCGAATATACCACATTTTACTTACCCATTCATCAGTTGATGGACATTTGGGTTGTTTCCACGTTTTTACTATTTTGAATAATGCTGGTATGAACATTTGTGTACAAGTTTTTGTGTAGATGTATGTTTTCATTTCTCTCTGAAATATTTTCATTTAATTTCATTTCTCTTGGATATATACCTAAGAATGAGATTACTGGGTCACATGGTAACTCTAAGTTTAACCTTTTGAGAAACTTGTCTTAGTTAAAATTTTAATAAGTAATTTGGGTGAAGACAAAACTTACAATGATCAAATTTGTGAATGGTATAAATCTGCAAGGAATCAGTGGTCTATGGTAGCACGGTTCAATATGGCAGCCACTAGCCACGTGTGACTGTTGAGCACTTGAAATGTGGTTAGTCTGAATTAAGATGACTTATAAATGTAAAATATATTCTGGATTTTAAAGTCTTAGTATGGAAAAAAGGACTGTAAATTATCTCATTAATAATTTTTATACTGATTACATGTATACGTCGAAATGCTAATATTTTGGATACGTTGGAATAACTAAAAATATTACTAAAACAAATTTAACCTGATTCTTTTTACTTTTTCAATGTGGCTACAAGAAAATTTAAAATTACCTATATGCCTCACATTCTGTTTCTTTTGGGCAATGCTGCTCTATTCCTTTCCTCCTTCAAACATTAGATGAATACTAGCCTGGCAAGGTTTGGAATCAGACTGACCTGGATTCAAAACTGGATTCTTCTTAGCTCTGGGCAAGTTACTTAAATCTCTAAATCTCTATTCTCTTAACTATAAAAATGAAAAAATAATAATATTTATTTTATCAAAATGTTATGAAGATTTAATGAAAGAAGTTATATAAAGAACTTGGCTGAATGCAGGCACATAGAGAGAGCTAATTAAATATTAGTTCTCTTCTCTCTTTTCCTCATTTGCATTCTGTTAAGTGATAGGTAATTAACCTAGTCAGACAATTGATTTACAGTTCTGGGTGGTAATGTGTGCTGCCTCGTGTGACGTACAGTGTATTTATTTTAATAAGGGACTTCAAGATATAATGCTTAATAAAATGATTTCCGTGGTTGAATTTTTTGGGTGGGAAGGATCTCATAAATAATATAGATAACCACTTTCATCTCTTCTGTGATTTTAGAATATAACTTTGCCCATTTGCAGTGCAATATACGTCATGTCTTAAAATAATTCTGGGCTGTTTGAACTTTTCTCAACACTAAGGATATGTTGAAATTGTTCACGTGTGTTTCAGGATGTCATTTGAACCATCCAGAACTCATTCAATATGGAAAACTAAGTGAGAACTTCTCAAGGGGACTTAGTCTGTCTCCACAAGTCAATGGAATTTCCTGTTTTTGTTTGGACTCAAAATGTCGCATAAAATTCTACTTTCTCTAAACACTTTGGATCATGGCTTGACCCAGGGAGGCATAGTTTAACTTAAATGAAACACAGACACATATCCCAGACTCTTCACTACCTCCCCCAGTTCTGAGGCACGTCTGGTTGACCATAAGCTGATTTTTCCCAACAACATAGATCACAGATTCTATTCTCTTCACTTTGCTAAGGAGGTTTACTTCCTTCTCCAGAATCAGTAACTACCCACAATTTTTTCTACCTTTTTACACTTTTGGAAGCAGATTGAGCATCAAATATAGAGAGAAATAGATGGAAAGCAACTGGCAACTACCTATGTTTAATTGAAGAAAAATTTTCCTCTAAAAATTGAATTTTCAGATAACTGAATAAAACATCTTGATATACTGAGGTTTCAAGGCAGTCCTTTCCTTGCTATAGGTTTATGTAAGAAGATAGAATCATAAAATTATATTATCATTGATTGAGCATTAATGTCTTTTTTTCTGTGTTTTTCCTCCCTAGGTGATCCGTATCTAGAACGTTTCTATTTGATATGCAGTTAAAAAAATAAATAAAAAGCTGCCTCTCTACTTTTTTGAGAAATGTAAAGAGCTTAGTCTGGGATAACAGAGTGGGCACCTTCTGAAGTCCCTCTGACCATCTTGTTCCCATTTGCTTGGTTAGGGATTAAACATCTTTCAGCCATGTGTGAATTTGGCACCCTTGAGATTCCTGCTAAAAGTTGCAATTCCTTTGACATCCTGCTGCACCCTCTGAGAGAATTTTCTAAGGACTTCCTTCCAGCTGTCACCAAGAATGATGAAGGGTCATTTCCTGATAGAATTGCTTTGATCGCCCTTGCCTATGTATACAATGGGTAGAAAAGCATTTATTGCCATTTCTAGAGCCGTAGAATATTGGAAATATTACACTAACTTAAACAGATTCTTTGTCTAAAGGATGGGAGAGGCCATGGCTATGTACTGACAAAATTCTTCTGTTGTTTGGGTTAGCAGTAGAGATTATGCAATTTCTCAGAAAGTCAAGTCAAAATGTAAAGCAGCATTGATTTACTGGGATCAACTGAAAGAATGCCTTGTATCATCAGTCTATAAAGTCTTTTTCAACTTCCTATTTCTAGTATTTACAAAAAAGCATCCGTTTGTTCCAACCTTTTGAAATCTAAATTGTGGTATTCCCTCCAGCAGGAAAGAGGTCACTGAGAAGAAGCCAAAAAATTGCATGTGTTGCTTCTTCCTCCAGCTCATTTAAAACTTTGATGACTCTTCATCTCCTGAAAAACAATGCAGATGACTAGATATGGGTCATTCTGAACAAAATTAATTACTGCCCAGAGGCAGTAGCCAGACACACCTACTTTATTTTCAGAATTAAATTGCTTGATGAGCAGATGGCAGGGAAGGTAGAGGTGACAATAGGAAGTTTTCTCTTCTGGGACGATTGTTTTTACCTTGTTCCTATCAACATTGACTAAAACCCAGAAAACTGTTCAATTAATTTGAAAATTATTTCAGTTGACCACGAAATTATAATCAGAGTAAACAAATAGATTTAAAGAATAATTAACTCATAATCCACTTTCTTAACACAACAACTCTCAATTTTTCAATATTTTTTCCAGTCTTTGTCCATTATAATTCAGAGAAAATAGTGCTTTTTATATTTGATAACTCTCGTGTCATTTAACCAAATGGTTTAAAATGAGATATGAAGCTATGAAGCCTCAAAGAAAACATATACCTGTACAAATTAAATGGGGCAAAAAGAAATATTATTTCATGATAAAAATATACAAGCCATAAGAATTTATTACAGTTATGAATCTTTATGCCAAAGCTATATAAAAGCTGAATACATGAAACAAAAATTCATAGATATATAAAGAGAACTTAAAAACAAAAAATTATTCTAGGAGGTTTCAATTTATCTCTTTCGGAGTTTAATAGACCAAGCAGATAAAAATAAGGAAGAATAGAGTTTGAAAAAATATGATGAACACTTTCAACACAATAAAGCTATATGTAGGACTTTATATCCTATAGAAAATGTATGTTCTTTCCTGACTATGGGCATGTACAGATCTCAGTCATGAAATTGGCCACAAAGAAAACATTAATAAACTCCAAAAAGTGGAAATTTTAGAGGTCATATTCTTTGCTCGTAATCCATCAAAACTGGAAATTGGTAATGTCCATAAAGATACACTGAATCAAAGAAAGCTTTGCCTAACCTAGTGGAGCCCAATGTAATGTCATATTTTACTGGCAGGGAGTAATAAATGGTATAGAGGTCCTACATTAATTGAGAACTTGTGAATACAACCAATGGTACTACGTCACTGAGAAACTAGAATTTTATTGGGGGATTCCAGGTGTTTTTGAGAAGATGGACCAGCCATCAATCTTTTGAAATATTCCCACAGGTCCAGGAAATCTTGGTAAGGAACGAACTTTGGGATCGGAACAGCTGACGAGCCAGAATGAGCTTTCAATGTTGTTTCATTTTCTTGACCGAATGAAGGAAAGGAGGATCACTGTAACAATGGAGCTTTTCCACGGCCCGTGATAAGATCTCTCTTCTGTGTCTGGAGCTGAGCTCTGAAGCACTAGACTCTTAATCAGCAGAGAGAGGAAACCAAGCCTTCCTTCCCAGATCGTCCTGGCCTCCATGGAGCGCAAAGCCACCTTCTACAAAATTCTCTGGATGCTGTCACCTCCAGATTTCTTTTTTTGTTGAATTCCCCTTGGAATTAGACTAAACAAAGCACTGTGTTCCCATTTTAATGTGTGGTTCCTTAAAAGGAATTCTTCCCTATTTCATATAGATACAGCAGCTTAAGTTATGCTCAATCAGCCTGGTCAATATCATGATTATTTGCATTACATTGAAAAATATATTTCATGAGTTAACCCGTGTGGGTTGGGTTGGGATGGAGCAGGAGTTGCCTTTGATGAAAGAAAGCTTTTAAATTGAGATAAAGAGAGTTACCTGGGTATATCCCTGCCTGGTGACAATAAGAAAATTTTATTTTATCCATTCAATAAAACTCAGAAGATGTGGGAGGGGCACAGATAGATGGAAGACAGCCTCTCTCCTTGATCCTGATGGTAAACAAGTCATCTGAACTCTTCCCATATTTCAAACCCCCTTTGTAAGATGGGATCAATTAAGAAAATGAACGTGAGCTGGCACGGGCCGAATGTGAGTCATCCTTTTGTGAAACCCCACGCTTCTAGATGATGCCACGTTGCAAAAGACTTCTAATAACATGCTCTGAATTAACTAGAGAGAATTTTAGCTTCATTCGGAAGTAAAATGGTTACCTCAGAAGAGAAAAAAAACCCTGAAATCCACAGGCCTGCAAACTCTTGTTTGCATCTTGCAGGTTTAAACACATGGAATTCTATTGCAACACTGGCGTTGACAGAGCCAACATATTTCATTAAAACAAGAAGCCCAATCTAATAATTACTACCTTTTAGGGCCCTCAAGTATTTTCAACTGATTCCTCCTTCTTTTCTTTCTCTTTGTGCCTTCCCCTTTCCAATAGCTCCCACCCAGAGGGCCTCCTTGTCGGAGGACTATTCTTCTGGGAGTGGTGGTGGCAGGGGAGGGGATGGTGTCCCTGAGTGCTCAGGACCCCAGGCATGGCTCATGGAGGCTCCTCATCTTCCACCAGTGGTCCAGCCAGACCCTGGTCCTCAAAAGATCAAAACACCCAGGAGCCGCATCAGAACGAAGGGCAATTCTAAGTCTGCCACCATTTGAGGCACCATTCTTCCCCTCACCGCGAGGTCGCGCAAAATGAGAATTGCGGCTTCACTCAGCTGTCTTTATCGGCAAGGTTTTCTAATATGCTTATCGGGAAAAAATCCAATTTGGAAGTTTGTAGGGCTGGCCACAAGAGAATAAAAATATGCCCATAAGCCAGAGTTACTATTTCTCCCCCTCAGTATTTGCTTAGAATGTGAAAGGAGGACAGTAGCAGCGTTTATTGTGCAATGTGTGGTGATTAAGTGAGAACAGATGCATGCATACACATGTACGGTTTTGAACTTCTCAAAAGGAAGTTATTCTTACATCTAAAATAGCAGAAATGTCAGCATTCAGCAAACGTTAGCTATTCAAATATCTGATTTGATTGTTTGGAGAATCTAACAAAATTTAGAACAAATGGTATTGTATAAAAGAAAGGAAACAAAAGAGTAAGAGCGTTTATTCTGATGTGAGTTGATGTTATTAATGACAGCATTCTCTTTCATTATATTGTAATATTTATAATAAACCTGTGGCTACGGTGAAAACTTTCAGCCAAACACGTGTTAAGCTGACTGCTCACAGATGAGGTATGTGAGCTCTCAGAACGCTGAGGTTGGTAGAATTCAGTAAACATACAAGTTTGTATCCCTCATAGGCATTCTTTTTTTGCCTATTAGAAGATCAAACATTTAGGATCAATTCACAAAGGGTATGCATAAAGTCCTCAGGCAATTTTACTCTGCAGTGATTTTTGATACACCCATGATAAGAGCAAACAGGTTAAAATGCTGTTAATTCGTCCAAACTCACGTTGTGCTTTAGAGCCAAGATCATTAAATCAATACACGTCTCACAAGCCATTGGGGGTATTCACTGAGCAACTTGGAGGAGGGTTCCTCAAATTGCTTTATTTACTATTACTAGGTCTTTATGATTTAGGTAAACCGTTAGGACCAGAGGGAAGCTGGATTGGGACTTGAGGGGAGAGCTGACAGTGTGGAAAGGCAACGACAGAGACTGGGGGGAAGAATCCCTTTTAGCCCACAGTGAGTCAATCAAATCACAGGGCCAGGAAAAGAAGCTTTCTCTTGTTAACCACAGGAAGAGATCCAGAGAAAATCCGTCATTTGAAAGACATACTGAGTTGAATCAATGTGATTGTTTCCTTCCTCTTTACCACCAGTCTAAGCAGGGCGTAAGACATCGTCCCTGTTGTGTGTTTTTTTCGGGAGTTTCACACCATATTGATCCACTCAGCTTGTACTTATGTTGGACTTAGACAATATCTCCGTTTGTCTGATTTTTTAAAAAGGCTTTTTAAGAGGATTTCTCAGGAGTAAGTGGAGAAAGAAGATGCTCAAGCCCATTGAGTACCACAGCCGGGTTTCCCGGAGCTAGGATGGAGCACGGTTTGCTAAGATCCACCGTGGTTCTCCAACCCAGCTGCAGTTAATAAGAGCTGCTCGAAGAGCTTGTTAAAAATACTGATGGGATGCTGAAGTATTTAGGGGGGAATATACTAGTGTCTGTCATTTACTCTGAAATGTGGCCAAAAAAAAAAAAATAGTGCTAGGCATGTGATAAAACAGGTATAGTAAGATGTAAATGGTAGAATCTAGGTAGGTTTGGAGTGCACATGTGTTCATTGTACAATTCTTTTAATTTTTTGCATGTTTGGAACTTTTTATAATAAAACGATGGGAAAAAAGAAATATTAGGAAATATATAATATTTGCAATGAAGAGAAATGATGGAAGACACAGCGGAATGAATGCAGTTGAAGAATGAATTAGTAAATTGTAAAATTAGATTCAAGAAGTGTACCTGAAGAAAAAAACAAACAGGAAAGAACAAAGAATTGGAAAATATAAAATTATGAGATATGTGGGATGGTAGTATGAGGAATTCCAGAAAGGTAAATGAAAATGATGAAAAGGATATGTTTGAAAAATTCAAGATTTAAAAAACATGGATGCTGGTTTTACCCTCTCCCCGCTTCTCTTATCAATGAAATCTGAATTTCTGGGGATGGTCCCCAGCATTGGTATTTTTTAAGCTTCCTCAGTGACTTTAATGTGCATTCAGACTTGGGAACTGCTGGCTGAGAAGAAGGCATCTTGGGAGACTAATAAGCTTTAAAGTCCAAGAGATATGGGAGCACAAAAATCATTAAAATGAAGCAAATGGCACGATTTTAATGGCAGCTTGGGCTTTTCTTTAGATTCTGAAAGATTGGCTTTTACCCGTTGGTAATTTCTCTCTCTCTTTTTTTTTGTGAGGAAGATCAGCCCTGAGCTAATGTCTGTTGCCAATCCTCCTCTTTTTTTTTTTTTTTTTTTTTTTGTGAGGAGATCAGCCCTGAGCTAACATCTGCCAATCCTCCTCTTTTTTTTTTTTTTTTGCTGAGGAAGACGGCCCTGGGCTAACATCGGTGCCCATCTTCCTCCACTTTATATGGGACGCCGCCACAGCATGGCCTACCAAGCAGTGCGTCGGTGCGCGTCCGGGATCCGAACCAGCGAACCCAGGGCCGCCGCAGCGGAGCGCGAGCACTTAACCGCTTGCACCACCGGGCCGGCCCCCAATCCTCCTCTTTTTGCCTAGAAAGATTGGCCCTGGGCTAACATCCGTGCCCATCTTCCTCTATTTTATATGGGACGCCGCCACCATAGCTTGACAAACGGTGCATCGGCGCGCGCCCGGGATCCGAACCTGCAAACCCCGGGCCTCGGAAGCGGAGTGTGCGCACTTAACCGCTAAGCTACTGGGCCAGCCCTCTATTGGTAATTTCTCAGTTGCAATAAGGACAGAAAAACAAATATTTAATAATTAATTAGTACACTATTTTCTGACCAGATTCTTGTGCTGTTGGAAGTGAATAGAATTGAACTCCACATACTTACAGCTCAATGAACATGTTTTTGGGCCCGAAATAAAAAACTTGATCCATGAAAATGAAAAATATGTTAGTTATTTAAAATTAACTTTATCGTTTTTGTTAAAGAGATAGATGTGTATTATAAAGATTCAAGTCATATAGAAAAGTTCAAAGAAGAAAGTAAAAAAATGGAATTAAATCATTGTTAACATTTCAAATGCCTCCCTGCCTATATAGTTAGAAGGATGGAGGTACAAGATTTATTTACAAAATGGAGATCATACACTTTATGCTATATTTTTGAAAAATAATCACTTTAATTTTTGAATTTAATAAAAAAATACTGAATTTTAACTGAGTTACTAAATGTTAAATACTAGTGCTTAAACAACTTTATAAAGAAGATCCAAAAATAAGTTTATTGGTGATTGTTTTATTTTTAACCCAGATTTTAAATATATTTTCCTCTATGAACAACGAGGAAATTAGTAAATGTACACTTCCTCTCTTTTTCTTTCTCTTCTCTTAACCCTCCTAGTTTTTGTTGTTTACGTATTTTTTTAACATTGGCAAGATTCGCAATGTTTATATTCTGTTTTGAAATATAATCCTACTACTGTTTCAATTTAAGTCTATGTTTAGTGTTCACTGTTCACTTTAAGGGTAGTTTTCATATTTTTGAATTTTTAACCTTGATAATGATGCTGATGATAAAAATGGCTTGTATTTGTTTAGTGCTTACAAAGTGCCAAGCATCATGCTAAGCATTTTTCTTGTAGTATCTCATGTAATTCTCATAGCATTTCTCTGAAGTAGACATGATAGTTCCTCTTTACAGGTAAGAAAACTGAGGCACGGAGAGATTAAGGAACTTGACCAAGGTCACACAGTAAGTGGCAGTCTGAGTCATATTCGGTTCTGTTGTTTGCCTGGGATTTTCAATTAGTCTTTGTTGTAAAGGACATATGGGTGCTTTATTTTCTGGGTTCTTGTGTGTCTGAGGATGTGTGTTGCTTTTATACTTCAAGGACAGTTTAGCTGGATGTAAAATTCTAGAGTCACACTCTCACATACCTTTGTAAATCCGATCCACTGGCTTCTGGCATTGACTGTTTTTGGAAAGAAGACTGAGGCTTAAGCTCTGTAAGTAAATGCTTTTCTAGCCCACATGCCTGGAGAATCATTTCTTTTTTCTTGAAGTTCCATAAATTTTCCATGATAAGACATAGTATAAATAGGCCTGTATAAATTTATATGGCCCTTAGCGCCCTCTCCCTCTGCAGGGCCAAGGTGTTTTTTAGTATTATTTTTTTCTGTCCCCTTTGTTGGATTCTTTTCAGGGACATCAATTATATATATATTGGGAATCCTTTTCAGTTTCTACATCTACCGTGTTCTTTCTAATTATTTTGCATCATTGTTCTTTTCCTTTTTGTTCCATCAAATTAATTTCCTCAAACTTTTTATCCATGCCTGTGACTGTTTTAAATTTTGCTTTCTCTATTCTTTGTTGCCTCTAATGTGGCTTTCATCTCTGTAACGATTTTAATCTTCCATTTCTTTCTCACAGATCATCAGCTTACTTTCCATCTCTGTCTGCAGTCTCATCACCTTTACTCTTTTTGTAAATTTTGGATGACCTCTCCTTTCAAAGAAGTCATGTCATATTCAATTCCTTTGAGACTCTGGAGAACAATTTACAGACATTTTCCCTTATTTTCTTGAATAATTTTTCTTCTGATATATGTTCTTACCTGCTTTTTTGCCTAGGTTCTTTTTTTTTTCTCCTCACTGTTTTGAATATCAACACATAAATCTTACGCAAAGAGCCTTTCTGTGCATGACTCGTCTTTAAATGGACTCAGTTCTATCCTCGTTTGTTGGCGGCTGAAGGATAGTGTGTGGAGTGACAGAGTCAGGCAAGATGCTGAGAAAGTCGTGGTGGAGTGAGCTGGGGTAGTCCCCAGAGCGAATTGAGACATATTGTCTGCACGACTGCTCATCTAGCCTTGTGGCTTCTGCTCCTAGAGGACGTCTCACCTCAGCCTTTGATATTCTGGAGGTGGGATGACTCACGGTGTATCCCAAACATCAGTCTTTGTGTGTTATGGGTTGAATCTGTCCCCCTAAAATTCACAGATTGAAGTCCTAACTCCCAGTACCTCAGAATATGACCTTATTTGGAAATTACATTGCAGATGTAATTAGTTAAAATGAGGTCACACTGGAGTAGGGTGGGCCCTTAACCCAATATGAATGATGTCTTTATAAAAGAACACCATGTGAAGAGACAGAAACGCACTAGGGGAGAACACCATGTGAATGTGAAGGCAGAGAGTGGGACGATGCTGTCTACAGCCAAGGAGAGAGGCCTGGAGTGGACCCTTCCGCATGCTCTCAGAAGGAACCAAACCTGCCAACACTTTGATCTCAGATTTCCAGCCTCCAGAACTGCAAGACAATAAATTTCTGTTGTTAAGCAGCCCAGTTTGTGGTACTTTGTTAACAGCCTGAGCAAACTCACACACTGTGTTTTGATCTGGTGATTGCTCCTCCCTCTCTGTGACTTCCAGTAGTTTCCCTCGGCGAGGGCACTAAGCGTTAGAAGTTGAGCTTGATGTGTTTGCAGGGTCTGGGTCTCTTTTAGCTCATCTCTCTGCTGTTCTGCTGGTGGAGCTGTCTCTCCACTTCTTCCTAATGCCCCTACACTGTGTCGCTCTAGTCTGCTGGCCCTCTCAGGATGATGATACTATGAGAGGAATCTCTTGTATAGCCCCAGGTCTGAGGAAATTATGTCAACTCTTATACTTCTTTCTTATTTCAATAAATTTTTTTTTCGCAGATGCTCTTCATAATTTTAATTTGGGGCAGAGGCTTTTTTACTTTATTTCATTTAAAATTGAGTTTCCTTACCTTTTTGGTCTTTTTGTTGTTTTTGATGGATTTCATTGAATGCAGTGAGCATAACTTTCTTCTGTCATCTGTGAGTAAATATTTAAAGAAGGCTTACAGTGACAAGCATTTCCATTTCCCCTTTTCAGATAAATAAACTCAGGCAAGGAATTTATTTAAGAGCAAGGGATTCATGATGAAATTGAAAGCCAGTATCTTAAGATTCTCTGTCATGCAAGTAGTTCAGTTTAATTCAATTTAAAACATTTGTAAACACCTTTGTCAGGCACTGGGCTGAGTGTGGGATATTTCAGTCTCTTCCTTGAAGGAAATTATTATAGCCTCTTTGTGGGGCATAGAGGCATAAAAAAGTTATTACAGTCCAATGTGGAAATTGTAATGTCAGAGATATGGATGGACAGATTCTTTGGGTTCTAGACTCTAGATTCTAGAGGCATTAATAATTCCACACTGATTAGCTGTCACTGAATTAAAGATTATCCTTGTTACTTCCAGAAACTGATTTTGTCTAGGATAGACACAGATTGCTTCCAGTGCAGATGAAACCAAGGTTTCAGGGCCAGTCCCAAATTTAGTTTTATTCCAGGGGTTGACAAGCTTTTTTATAGAAAGTCAGATAATAAATATTTTAGGCTTTGTGGCCACATTCGTTTTTTATTGCCTATTTTTCTTTTTCTTTTTTCTTACAACCCTTTAAAAATGTAAACAGCATTCATAGCTCTTGGGTCATACAAAAATAGGAGTGGGCTGGAGCTGGCCAACATTATTCTATTCTAGAATGTATCTTAAATCCACTCCACATTGCTCTCTAAATCTTGGGAATGGCCCTAAGGCCATGAGAAGACATCTTAGATAGGAAGAGAAATGTCATTTAAAGTTAACCAAATTTCAAAGTGCGGTGGATTTGTTATTGTTCTCATTGGCTGCACTTTGTGGGAAGAATGCATTTGCCCACTCCTGCCCTGTGGCTTGCAAGGCCTCACCCTGTGGGTGAATTTATTTCACCACACATTGATGGCAGGGTTGGCCACATGGCCAACTTCTATAAAACGTGAGTGGGAATGTGGTGTGCCTCTTCCCGGTGGAAACTGAAGCCCCATTGTCTGGTTGCATCATTACATGGTTCTGCCATTTCATGGATCCACTATTGTTTTCTTTCTTCCTCGAGATCAAGATGACCCAGATGGGCTTGATCCCAGAATGAAGAAGACACACAGAGCAGAGTCACAACCAATTCGTAGTTGACCTGTAAAATAAGCCAGCATTAAACTTTTGTTTTTAGAAGCCCATGAGATTTTCTTGTCATTACAATTACATTGTTTGAGAAAGCTGTCTAGTACACAAAGATACCTATGTCCCCACTGAAACCATTTCAGTCTAGTCCACCCTTCTGAGCTGAGCAGGCATGGATCAAAAGAAGGGAGTACATTTTACTGCAGGAGTGAACTTTAAAAAATATAATTCTCACATTTCTTACTTTATGTATAAAGTTACTTCATTTTAGAAAAGAAGTAAAGCTTGCCATAGATTGCTCAGAGTTCTGAGCAAGGAAATTTAGAAAAGTAGAATGAGCCGGCATGCATATCAAGCTAGTGTTGTCAGAACAGTTGATTGTCTGGAAACCCGGAGAATAACAAACCCAACCAAACAATCACTGAAAACATGATTTGTGTTCATGAATAATGCATAGCTAAAGGGAAATAGCAATCCTGCAACTATTTCTAAAAACGGTCTATAAATAATAAGTGAAGTTTTAATCATTAAACCAATTGATAAAACCCATCCGCATTGCTGAGCCCTGTTGGGAACCGTTTCAGAGCATCAGTTGCTTAGAAATTCCTGTATCTTCAAATGCTAAGATCTGCATCTTTGGATTCCAGTGTCAACTCATGATTTTGTCCCTGCCAGTTAATGAATATACAAGATGAACTTTTTTTTTTGTGAGGAAGATTAACCCTGAGCTAACACGTGTTGCCAATCCTCCTCTTTTTTGCTGAGGAAGATTGGCCCTGGGCTAACATCCATGCCCATCTTCCTCTACTTTATGTGGGATGCCTGCCACAGTGTGGCTTGATGAGCGGTGTGTAAGTCTGTGCCTGGGATTTGAACCGGGCCACCAGAAGCAGAGCTCAAGAGCTTAACGACTATGCCACTGGGCCGGCCCCAAATGCATGTGTTTTTTTTGTGTGTGTGTGAGGAAGATTAGTCCTGAGCTAACATCTGATGCCAATCCTCCTCTTTTTGCTGAGGAAGACTGGCCTTGGGCTAACATCTGTGCCCATCTTCCTCCACATTATATGGGATGCTACCACAACACGACTTGACAAGCAGTTGACAAGTGGTGCGTCAGTCTGCGCCCAGGATCTGAACCTGTGAACCCCAGGCCGCCAAAGCAGAGTGCATGCATTTAACTGCTACACCACCGGGCCAGCCCCCAAGATGAACTTTTAATATCGGACATTCTTTTGTAGACGGCTCTTATGTGGCTAAACATGTTCATTAATAATAATAGTGGACATTTACTGAACATTTTACATGTGCCAAGTGTCACCGGCTTCAAGCCTGGAACACCTCTGGAAAGCAGATGTTGTTATTATTTCAGGCTGAAAATGAGGGCGCTGAGGCTTAGAGATGGGAAGTAATTTACCCAAGGCTACACACCTAATGAATGGCAGAGCCGGGATTCGAATTCCGGTCAGTCTGACCCCGGAGCTCATGCTCTGGCCTGGAGGATGCTTCCACCATGTATCTCTCTTGCTTTCTCTGCTGCTGTCAGGCCACGGGACCTTGTGAGGGCCAAATGACATCACGTCTGTGACAGCCCTTTGAAGACTGTTGTGTGCTGTGCAGATGTAAGTTTTCAAGGTTAACATTTTTTGTAACCCCAAATCATCCAGGGGACAAGGCAAACAACCACACTGGAGGGCTCAGGTGCAGGAACTCTCTAGGTGTGTTGGGTGGGGTCTCTCCTCAGTCTGATGAAATGATGTGAAGGCTTTTCCATCAGAAAAGACACAGGAGCTGGTGACTAATCCCGACTGAATTTTCATCGGAGAATTTGTCTTCTGCCCCACATCTCCTCCCAGAGTGACTTTGTTAGCACATCATCTCATATTTTCTGGGGTAAGCATAATGTGTGGCCTGAAAACCAACCTCTTGAGACCACTTCCTTTGACTCCCTACACCTGATTTATTGGATCAACTGTCTAGTGTTTCAGGTTGATTTTAAAAATGGAAATGAATCAGGAGGTGGAAAGTGCCTCTGGGGTCTGAAACTGGTTTTTGTCCTCTTTTCACAGAAGAACAAAGTTAGGAGATTTGTATTTAAATAACTTTGGCAGAAACACTATAGAGGACAGAGCTGAGATCTGTGAGTAGAAGGTGGAAAGGCAAATGCATTTCCTGGGTCATGGCAGGTGGAGTGTTCACTTTGCTCCACT
This sequence comes from Diceros bicornis minor, assembly GCF_020826845.1. NCBI lineage: Eukaryota > Metazoa > Chordata > Mammalia > Perissodactyla > Rhinocerotidae > Diceros > Diceros bicornis. The sequence goes on along the minus strand of NC_080759.1, from coordinate 47,933,961 downwards.
CAGAAGAGCTTGCAGCTGGGCACGTTGAGAGTGGGTTTAAGTCAACACGTTTCATGCACTAGTGGTCTTCCAAGTGGGCCCTGAATCCTCGAGCTGGCCTAGAGCACGGCTCTGATCTTTCACGGAGTTGGGCATCTGTAACTTTTCCAGGCCCTGGAGTGTAACTAGGGTACTTTATTGTGAGAAGAGAGTCACAGGGGGAAAGAAGAGAGGGAGACATGCATGAATCAGAGAAAGAAGGAAGCAGGAAGCTTAGAAAGGATTTAGAAGAATGAGGAATGTATTGCCCCAAATCTTAGAAAAAAGACAAAAACCAAAACCCAAAAACCAATCAAGGAAATCCTAGTAGTGAATAGTAAACTATATATTTGTTCTTTTCACCTAAGATCCATGGTCTTTTAATTTTTGCCTTCAAGGTATGAAGACAGGTTTGCAATGATTCATATAAATATAACGCTGACTGCACCTCTTATGAAAAATCACTAGACCTCAATCAGAACGTGTTCTGAAATTTCTGCACAACCATTTATCTTTTGAAACATACAGCAATCCATGGATGGTTCCTTATTTCTCTTAAGAGTACCTGTCACTAAATGTATGAGAGCTTATTATTTTGAATGATAAACTTTTGAAAATATTAGATCCTAGTCTGTCTTTTGCCTTTCAGGAAGTTCGTATTGTTACTCAATTTAGAAGTTTAATAAATTCTAAAATTCTGGAGTTTTAGAATGAATTCTAGTTCTGATTTAACACCAGCTTTGATACATTCAGAATTCTTTTGTTTTCTTCATTAAAAAAAAAATCAACCTGGTTGAGATACTATGTATTATGTGCTTCCTTTGAAGGCAGGGGCGTTTTAGTTCATTGTTTCATCATTATTGTTTTTCCAAGGAAAGCCAGCGTGCTTTCAACGTTGGGATTTGTTTGAAATGCATGTCACCCACGTCGTTGTGATGGGGCGCTGAGCCAGCTGGTACAAGTTTACCAGGCTTGGGAGGAGACGTAAACATCCTATTCTACTCCACGGAAAAGACAGGACTAGAGCTGTTGACTTGCCTTCATCGGCTTTACTTCTGTCAGGTTTTGGCACTTAAGGCTGTATCAAATGATGAGCATTGGCTTCTAATATAAAAATTACAGTCATTGCCACTATAGAAATGCTGCACATACTTACTTCTACCACCCACGCTTTTGAAAACTGGCAGCAGAGAGAAACTGGAACCATTCTCTAGAATCATGCAGTAGATGGAAGGGAGGTTTATCCTATAGCAGTGGGAGGGAAAGGCTGAAAACATGTCATAACTACATAAATCCAACAAAAGGGCAAGTTTGCACTCTGATTGACTGTTCGATGGGGATTAAGAGACAGCAAACATGGAAACATGAATTTGCATCGATATGTATACCATACACGAATTTAGGAGGGGAGAGTGATGGGACAGATCTGTTCTGATCCCTGGCGGTTTGAATTAACAAAATGGAACACATCTCTTGCAGCATTCAAGCAGAGTCCAGAGAACTACATTTTGGGAATGATGTGGGCATTCCTGTATCCGATGGGGATTTGGACTAGATAACACTGCTTACCTTGAGATATTATGAACTCCACCCACGGCCCTTCTTCTGCCCCAGACCACCCCAAGATCTGTGTTTTATATGCAGGGAGTCCGTTACTGACATCCCCCACTCCCTATCCATGTGCTTCACAAAGCACAATAAGTTCTAAATAAATGTGGTTAATGAATCTGAGCTAATGTGAAACCCGATGAAGTAAAATCCAGGGTTATCTTTCTTTCTCCAATAGAAAGTCTTACCCTTCTGGAAACTGTGCACCCACCTTGGTGATTTAAACCCAAACAAGTGACTCCAATGAAAGGTTTCTCAAGTACGAGGGCAGGATAAGCTAGAGAGATAGCATATATTTCTATTAACCCAATTCCCAAATTAGCTGCATTTTGGGGTGAGGTGCTTTGTGCAATCTTAGTGGCATGGGCAGTGATGTTTGTGGAGAGTCAGAGGGCTTAAAAAAGGCATATGTTTATAATGTGAAAAAAATCTGTCTGTCATGCACAGAAACAGTTCTCTCTCTCTGCCTTTGTCTCTGTCTCTCTTTCTGTATGGACCTACACAGGGTTTGTACGTCAATGTGTATGTATGGTGAACAGAAGATGGGTACCAGCGCTGTGTGACATCTCCCCTCCCCCAGTGGCACTGAAGAGTCTTTCTTCCATCACTGAAGGGCACTCATGCATGATTGGTAGGTCATCTGGTGGCCATAATAAATCTTGGCCAGATCTTTCCACCTCTCTTTAGACTCCAACTCCTCCCCAACTCCTTTCCTAGGAAATTCTTTTGGCGAGGTGCGTCAAGGTGGGTAAATGGGCAGCAACAGTGGAAAGGGGATTTTAGGAGTGGCCTCTACTCCTCTTTCAGTTGGAAACTGCATTTGAAACCAGAGCCAGGAGGTTCTTGTCATTCACTGCTGCTGGGGGAGTTACGGTTATAACCCAGAGGACAAGGAAAACAGTAGAAAAAAGAAAACCTTGATGTGAATGCCATGTAAATCATGGAGCATGTATCTAACCATGTTTCTTTTCTGAGACAGTCACACTGCTTGACTCTGAAAGTCATTCAGGTGATCCAGGAGAAAATCCAGGAAAATAGCTAAAAGGCAGTGCTGTCCAATGGAACTTTCTTTGATGATGGAAATATTCTATATTTGCACTATTCCCATGGTAGCGACTAGTCACATGGCTATTGGGTGCTTGAAATGTGGCTAGTGTGATTGAGAAACAGAATTTCTAATTTTAATTAACTTAAATTTAAATAGTCACATGTGACTAGTGGCTACCACATGGGACAGAGGAGATGGACATCTCCATCACTGCAGAAAGTTCTATTGCACAACACTGCTCTAGACCTGTGCTGTACCAATATGGTAGACACTAGCCACATGTGACTATTGAGCACTTCAAATGTGGTGAGTGAGACTGAGGTACTGAATTCTTAGTTTCAGTTGCTTTTAATGAATTTAAATTTAAGTTTGGAAAGCTACATATGGCTAGTGGCTGCCATATTGGGCGGTACCGTTTAAAGGCGTCAGATTATGATGCAGCATGCTCTACTGCTCTTGGAAGGTATGTTTTTCCCTTCCCTGTGATAATGTGCACCACTCCTCTCTTGGTTGAAGAAAAACCACTCTAAAAGCACTTGTGTTCCCCATCATCTGCCTCGTTCTTCAGTCACCATCTTATTTGGAGAGCCTATAAGAAAGTTGAGGGCAAAGCAATTCAGGATATACTTTCTACCTGGGAATGTTCTCTCTGTGGACACATGGACCAAATCCAGTCTCCTAAACAGCTGCACACTGGGCTGGTCTCCTGTCTGCCTCGGGATTTATTTCTGAGAACACAGCGAAGCTTATTTTCTGAAAGAAAGGGTCAAACAGATTCATTGTTTGCTTTAGCCACAGTTTTATTCATCTGTTTTACCCTTTCTTTCACCTCAAAGTCTATAAATTTAATTGTGGTCAAACAACTTGAAGGAGTTATCTGCTTCAGCTGGATTCCTCCTGTGTCCATGACATTGATTAATATCCCTACAAATATCACTTGGAAGGATAAACCGAATCTTCCTGAAACTCCACATCATTCCTGTTTTTACCTGTCCCAGTCAGCGACGCTGTTAGAAATCAAGAGAAAAACAGAGCAGACGGAGACTCTGTTGATCACCTTCTAGATTTATGGCTTCATTTTATAGTTAAGAAAACCGAGGCCTAGGGGGTTAAAATGACTTAGCCAAGGTCATACAAGTGTTAGCAGAACAGAACTAGAACCAGGTCTCCTGATTCCCAGTCTAGCGCTTTTTTTATCATATCACACTGCTTCCCAGAGGTGGCAACTCCTGAAGAATAAGGTTTACATTAAGCATTATATCACTGCAAGGCAGCGTAATCATGCTGCTAACAGTGCTACTGAATTTCAAGAGGTCAGATTTCTAAAGGTTCCCTCCCATTGTGTGCCATTCTGTCAGGGTTGCAAGGAGAGAGAAGAGCTCCTATTCAGCCTATGTTGTAACTGCTGCCAACTCGCCAGGCTCCCTCGTCTGTATTGTCTGACTACCTGTAAAGTACAGTAGCAGATTACATGGTCTCTTGGCCCCCAAAGCATAAAATATTTATGATGTAGCCCTTATAGAAAACGTTTGCAGATTCCCGATGTAAATTAAAATGTAGTAATAAGGTGTATTTCTTTCTTATTGCTGCCGTTACAAATTATCTTATCGTTTTGGAAGACAGAAATCTGAAAACGGGTCTTGCTGAGCTAAAATCAAGTTGTCAGTGGTTACTTCCGGCAGCTCTGGGGAGAGTCTGTTCCTTTGCCTTTTCCAACTTCTAGAGGCCACCTGAATCCCTTGTTTACGGCTGCCTCTGCCATCTTCAAATAGAGCAGTGGAATATCTTCATATCTCCCTCTCTGCTTCTCTTGACACACCTCCTTGTCTGACTCTGGCCCTCTTGCCTCCCTCTTTCGTGTATAAAGACTCTGTGATTGGGCCCACCCAGATAATCCAGGATAATCTCATATCAAGGTCAGTTTATTACCACCTTAATTTAATCTCCCCTTTTTAAATTTCCCTTTGCCATGTAATATAACACATTCACAGGTTCTGCTGATTAGGATGGGGATATCTTTAACGTGGTCACAACTCCACCTACAACATGAAGACCATGTGAATCCAACTAAGCTTCCCAGAGAGGCCTGGTGTTTTTACAGTGAGTGCTACAGAGACGTGAAGGACCTCAGTGCTAGTTTGTCATACATTTACTGTATGTCCTTGGAAGACTCAGAGAAGTATCAGCTTCAATTCCTCATTACTACAATGCAGATAATAATAGCTAATTCATACAGTTGTTTGATGATTGAATGACTGAAGTAACATTCCTCGTACCTGCCTTGGTATGTAATACACTCAATAAATTCACTTTGCGTTATCTCGTAGTCTGTGTTGTTGCTCCCGAGTGATGGGTCTTTTTGTAAAGATGTTGACTGGAACTGTGCAGCCTTCCTTCCTCTCCTATTGAGAAGGCATTCCCTTGATTCCTTAGCATTTTCACCCCCAATAGCCGCACGTATCTAGTTGGACGATGCTAGATTATTACTATTATATAGCTCTCCACTCCCTGACTCTTTTTTCGACAATAATCCATGGAACACTGCTTATTTGTATCAGCACATCATCTAGCTTTATGCTGAGGCTTTGCATATGCTCACCAGGGCTGGCAGTTCTGTGGCTGTTTGGACTAAACGGCATCAGCATCTCCAGCTGCAGGGAACCCGCCTATCCTGCTTTGTCTTTCAGGAACAAAGAGCTGTTCCACCTCATCTCGTTGATTCCACTCAGGGCCAACTGAATCCGGGGAAAAATATTGTGGAGGAACTGAGCTAAGATCTTTCTCTACACAGCTTCTTTCTGGAAGTTATGTGTTGTCTTTGTGGCTAAGGATCTAGGTACAGAGACATACCTGTATTAAGCCTTCATAACTGAATCTTAATTACATGTACTAATGGGAGGTGGAGAGAAAAAACAAAACGAGTAGGTGAAAATCTCCAAGTCTAACAACTCTCAACACTGTCTCATTATCAAGATTATAGATAGTGTGCCATCCTTGATATATACACGATCTGGGGTAAAACTCGCTTCCCCTGATGAATTGGGTGTGCCTGGAAGAGAGGTTCTGTTTGAGCAGAGCCATCCCCAGTCTGGAGAGTAGGTGGGTGGCTCTGCCTCTGGGTGAGGGCTCCACAGCTGGAGTTAGGGGGAGATAGTGCTTCTGTTCCTTTAAAGTCAATACAGATCCCAAATCCTTGACCTTAAGCTTATAAATAAGAAGCAAAGTAGTTCCTAAGCTGCCAGGAACACTAGCCACCATTTATGGATCACGTTCAAGGTACCCAGCTTTACTCTAAGTGCTTTGCATTTATTAACTCGTAGAACCCTCCCCAAACTCCTAAGAAGCAGATCCTACTGTTAGTATTCCCATCTGACAGATGAACCGATGCTGCTATATTCCTATCAGGCAGAGAGAAGTTGAGTAACTTACTGAAGGATGCACAGCTCGTAGGAGATAGAGACAGGTTTCGAAGCCAGGTAGGGAGCCTCAGAGCTGGGGCTAGGGAGTCTCTGGAAGGGCTGAAGGGAATTAGTGTTTTCTCCCTTCTTTACCTCCTCCCCAAGGCGGGGGCAGTTCTAGAAGAGTAAGGCAGTCTTGCCAATAGAAAGAGTAGAAGAAACAAGGGGATGAGAACTAGTGCGGGCTAGATCCGGAATTTTCTAGCATGTTTATGAATTAAAACCATAAAACCGAAGTTAATTCTATTATTTTCATTTCTCCCAGATTTCCCTGTTCTCTTTGTTATCATTCTTCTTGATAAGTTTCTCTTTATTATTATTTGAAAGTTGCGGTGCGGGCAAGTTTCTGTTTTTCAGCATTCTTCCCTGTAGCAATGGAATCTTGTCAGCCTTTTCATCCTGTTCCCGCCTTATCTTTCTCACAGAAATTTAAATTCCAAATTAGCCACCGACCTTATGCTTTGTCAATGCTTTTAATAAGGAACATGAAAGCAAGATACAACTCTGTTCAAACAGCCAATGTCTTGGCTTTAGAGCAGCCGGATTTGCCATACGTGCACAGATAATGCATCTTGCTAAGAGTACATTTTACCTCAGAGCTCCACAGCACCCACAAAATGCTGAGGCAAAGTCCAAAGAAGGGCTGTTACCTACGTACACCAAGATTATCAAAAGTGCAAAATAATATGTCCATTGTTATGCGTGGGGTGGATATGAAGCCTTCTGAGGCAAGAGTAGTGTGCAAAGTTTGACTAAATGAATCTTTTTTTTAAGCTCAGCTCTGGAAAACGTTTTGATTTACAAAGGAGATGATGGGTTTGCACAATCTGTTCAGCAGGGTTCTGTAGATAATTACAAAAAAGAATCAGGGAGTACAGCACGCATGATATAATGTATCCCAGAATATTAATGAAAAAGAAATGTGGAGTCATGTGTGGGAAGCACAGAAGGGAACCAAAAAAAAATAAGAAAATTAAAAACAACTAGACTGATAAAAAGGGTATTAGCAAAGTGCCCATTTGACGGGTAAATGCGCAGACCAGAATGAGAGACCTCGCTGCTGCTGAATCCTTAGGGAGTGGTTCTTTCAACATTTAATAACCATTAACTGAGCACCTACTGAGTAACTTCGTGGGTCTAAGTGCTGATGGTACAGTGCCAAATAAAACAGTTGTCTTCTTATTAACTTTACATTTTAGTGCAGGAGCCAACCAAAAAATCAATGTCTATAACATGTAAGGTGGTGATTCGTGCAGAGTAAGGAAATAAAGAGGGGTGAGAGGAAGAGCTCTATTTTATATAGCATGGTAACCGCAGGCTTGACTGATAAGGCAACACTTGAGTTGAGACCAGAAGGAAGGAAGGAACTGAGCTGCGCAGATGTCTGGGGCAAAGAGCATTCCAGGCAAAGGGAACAGCAGGTGCAAAGGCCCTGAGGTAGGAGCATATTTGGGGGTATTCAAAGATAAGCAAGGAAGCAAGGAGGAGAGTAGAGGAAGATGAGGCAGGGGTGAGTGGAGATTGTGTAGTGTCTCGTAAGCTGTCTAAAGACTTTGGTTTTTACTGTGAGATGAAGGCAGTGAGTGGTTTGGAACAGAGCAGTGGCATGATCTGGCTTCAACTTCAGAAGGATCACTTTTGCCCTACATGGAGCCAGACTTTGGTCAGGGAAAGACTATATAGCTATGAAAACTCTCTTCCAGATCTGCAAAATGGCAATGAGAGTAACTGTTATCAAATATACTTATGGAAGATTCTATCCAGATAAAAGAAATAAGGCATTTGGCATGATCTTTAAATGACACAAAGGGGTGGGCAAATGTAAATGACATTGCATTCAAGAGGTGAAGTCGAGACATGATTTCAATCTAGCATCCTCAATAGCCAAGTCATCATAGCACAATCAAAGCCAGCTGGGACGACGGAAGATGACTCCACATCCTGTTGATGCTCTGCTTGGCACAGTGTGGATGCAAGCCAATGAGGACGGGAGGGACGGAGGCCTCGCGACCGCTGCCAACCTTTCCTCAAAGCCGGTGGAAACTTGTGATTCAGCTCAACCCTTTTCTGCTGCAAGAATAGCAGAAAGAACTTAAAGGGAACGTGTTGAGGCTGCCGTGATAAATGTTATATGGGCTTCCAGTGGCCCACTGGAGCCAGTTCTGAGCATTCTCCATTTTTTTTTGTTTAACTGGTAGGTCTTTATGCTGGTAATGCTGGTGAACAATGATTCAGCGTTTACTATGTGCCAGGTACCATATTCATTGTCTTACTAATTTAAGTTTTCATAACAGCTCAGTGTGGAAGGTGCTATTATTACCATCTACATATTTTAAAAGTGGGATCTGAAGCTTAGAGACTTTCATAAGAACTGGGATTCAAAGCCAGATCATCAGAATCCTGTCTGCACGTTGAAACAATAGTACACTGTCTCTGATTGTCTTACATGAGGAATTGCCTAAATGGTGGCAAAGTTTATTCTTAGTTGGTTTCCCTTTCATTGATGTTGGGGTATGTTTTGCATCACGGTGAGGTCTGCTCCCTCCCAGGGCAGGAAATAAATAGCAACAACGTATTAGACTGATGTGAGAAGACGCATATAATCAATATACAAGCCCTACTTTTAACAAACCTAATAACTTCAAATAATAGACTTACAAAACAGGCACTAGAAGGGTATGCTTTTATCTTAAAATTTTTCACGGCTCTGCCCAAGGATTTGCAAGAAATAGTGGGTTCAACAACACACCTAGTGTACAATTTACATTTACTCAAGGACACAGTGGTTTTGACAAATGTAACTGCATGACTACCAGTGTGGGACAGTCAATGGTTGTGGGTGAAATGGTTCATCTGGGGTCAAAAGCCAACATGTCTGATGTTGACAATTAAGCATCACAATTTTAAAGTGAAGATTTCCTACTGAAACAGTTTTACAAGTTAACTTTTTTTTTGCTGGGAAAGATTTGCCTTGAGCTAACATCTGTTGCCAATCTTTCTCTCTTTATTTTTCCCTCCCCAAAGCCCCAGTGCATAGTTGTATATTCTATTTGTAGGTCCTTCTAGTTCTTCTACGTGAGCCACTGCCACAGCGTGGCAACTGACAGATGAGTGGTGTGGTTCCACGACCAGGAACTGAACCTGGGCTGCCACAGCAGAGCACATCGAACTTGAACAACTAGGCCGTCAGTGCTGGCTTGTTGTTAACTTTTAACCATGGCTGAAAGCTGTGCCTACTACTGCCTAGCAGAGAAACCCTGTCCATTAACCATCAGGTTTTAAGTCAATACTCTATTACTTTCATGACACGGGGACTTTTCTCTAGTCTTGCCATTCATAAAAATGGCAAGTGGTAAATATTCTGTAAATGATAATTTATTAATAAACTGGCTGCAGAAAGAGATGGAAATGGAAGGATATATGTCTTTGTTCTTTAATCCTGCCTACAACTCATCCATACTTTGGGTCTTAGGGACACACTAACAATGGAAACGAGAGAAGGTGAAGGCAGGGAGTTACTTTGCCTCTCTCAAAAGTGGGAGAACGGAATAAACCCCACCCGCGGCACCCGAGTTCTGTGTCAACCCACGTGGGCTACACAAGTGAGGCAACAACCTTCTGGGATGTAAGCAAGATGGGGGGAAGCGTGTTCAGAATTCACAGCTGAGGGCCACCATGGAGAAATGTGGAGTTAGAGAACTCACCCCTGTGTCCTAAAGCTGAAGGCAATGGACAGAGTTCAGTGGATAGTTTAGAACCTCATTTCTGGAAGACTATCAAATGTATCTCTGTCCACTTAATTTCAAACAAAGCCTACCAATCTAAGTTCAGATGGAGCAAGCGCCATACGTGACGTGATATGGTTTCTATTCTAGCACCAAACGTGAAGCTCCGTGCTCCTGGCCCTGTCGGTTACTGAGGATCTGATACCGGCTCACTAATATTGATGATGAACTCGGTTTTCACATTTTCCCCCGGTACACTTCAGTGCTTCAATCACTTACTCAGTATTTTTTCTTTTCTTTTTTTGATGAAGATTGGCCCTGTGCTACCATCTGTTGCCAATCTTCCTCTTTTTTTTTTTTCTCCCCAAAGCCCCAGTACATAGTTGTGTATCATCCTTCTAGAGCTGTAGCTCTTCTATACGGGATGCCGCTGCAGCATGGCCTAATGAGTGGTGAGTAGGTCTATGCCGGGGATCCTAACCTGCGAACCCCAGGTGGAGGAAGTGGAGTGCGAGAACTTAATGGCTTCGCCACCAGGCTGGCCCCTCAATATTTTTTCTTAATGGGAATAGAAGTAGGTTTCCCCCCCTTAGTAACTATGAGTTCTTTTTCTTCCTTTTTTTGAACTTTTAATTTTCTAATTGTTGATTTTTACTGTTTCTAAGCATTTCCTCAAATATTTTGAAGGATTATTTAAAATAAAACCAGTACTTTTTTCCCCCTTGAAGCTGGAAAAAAAAAAGAGAGAGAGAAACAAGAAACTCATTCCTTTCTTGCACTTAGTTTATGCTTTGGGCAAACCGTTTATCTATTCAGTTGAATTAGGGACAATGACTTGATGCATGAGAGCACTGTAGGAACGATGTGTATAAAGAATTTTAAACATCTTAAAACGCTTCAGCAATGCAAATTAGTTCCAGTGTATCTTACTTATTTGGAGTCAATACTTTAATGGTCCCAGTTGGTAATTCTTGCTTATTAATTTCAGAAAGAAAATCTTCATTTTAATTACTTCTCTATGGAGAAACAATAATATTCTCTGCTAAATACCATTTATTCAACTTAAAGCAGAGATGCGTTAATTTTATTGATGAGAGCTTTTTTTGTGTGTGTGTGTGTGTCAGGGAGATCAGCTCTGAGCTAACATCTGTGCTAATCCTCCTCCTTTTTTTCTTCCCCAAAGCCCCAGTAGATAGTTGTATGTCGTAGTTGCACATCCTTCTAGTTGCTGTATGTGGGACGTGGCCTCAGCACGGCCGGAGAAGCGGTGCGTCCGTGCGCACCCGGGATCCGAACCTGGGCCGCCAGTAGTGGAGCGCGCGCACTTAACCGCTAAGCCACGGGGCGGCCCTGATGAGAGCTTTTAATGCTGATTGACTTAAGAGTGAGACAGCCTTTTCTGGGAAGTTTGTGTTTTGGCTACAAAAATCTTTCCCGGGTCTGTAAACCAACAGAATGGTTGTAGAAAAATTTTTTTTTTTGAGGTCACATTGGTTTCTAACATGGTGTAAATTTAAGAAAAAGAAAAAGAAAAAGAAAAGCAAGCAAGCATTTTCCTAACAGTTATATCTGCCAGTGGAAGTACCTGTGCCCCCTCCTGTACTCACTTACCCTTTCCTCAGGCAAGGCGGCGTGTTATTGTGGAATCAGTTCTTCACTGTGCACTATGTTTCACCTCTAGATGCTGAAGATCCGTTGACGAAGTTGGGTGAGTTTACACAAAACAGCGACTCTGAAGGAGAAATAGCCACACAGTTTAGCGGCTACCACGAATAGATCATACGTCAGAGTTAATGCACCATGAAGGAACCCCCAATAGTTTCTAATCATTTACACATGTTCTTTCCTGAACAGAGTTTGCATTGTGATTACTGTACTCATAAATCAAATGGTCCATTTAAAAAAGATTAAATGCAGGAAAAATTATTTCAAGCCTTGTTTACCAGTGTTTTCACTCATGTTAGTTCCGAAACCCTACAAGCAAAATGGGTTATTTTCAAGGAAACTGCTTCACCCATCTGTATATGCAATGCATCTTGTGCAGAAATGAGATCCCTTCTGAAAGAAATTTCCGAAAATTAAAAAAAAAATTATTTCTATTTAGGAACAAAAGCTTAAGTTATGAGACACTCTGATAGCATTTTTTTTTTAACCATAGAAAACAGTGTTGTAGTGACTGTTCAAATACACAATAGCACTGTCTGCAGACAGACTCTCCAGAAGTTTCTGTGACAATAGAGGTAGACGCTAAATGCAGCATGAACTACATTGAACCAGCTTTCAGGGAGAGAGCTGCATATCATTTGGGAGAAAACAGGCCTTGGCTTTCAGAAAGTTAGTCGAGTCTGAAACCTAAAATACAATGGTCCCATCATGTATGCTCATACCTCAGTAATGATGAATGATTAGCTCTTTTAGTTTATCCCTAAACTCAGTCTCCAGAGTCTAGAGGGAACTTTTCTAATTTCCATTTCTTATAGCAAATCCATTCAAATCTACATGTTCAGATGGGGAAGATGAGTAAATCACAGTTCTTGCCAAAAAGTCTAACAGGAGTGATGATTACACATTATGATATCAGTATGTGTAAAGGTCATTAAATCTATAAAAATTTTGAGGTGAAGAGGGAGATTCACTTTATCCCACAACTTTCAGCCTTTTTACATTGCAGTGGAAGATGTTATGTAAGTCAATGTATGATAAAGTTAAACCCCATGTAGCGGGCGGCAGCAGCCTGAGGTGGGCACCGGGGAGGAAAGGATGGAGGTATGAGCTCCGGCTTCGTGAAAGGCTGAAGGGAAGCTGTGGCTTCCTCCTCTGGGAAACTCTGCTTTTGTTCCCAGGAATTCTGGGAATTTTCTCAAGCTTCTGGGCTGCCCTACGGAAGTAGTTTGACCTTTGTGTGGCTGGTCAGTTTCAGAGATGAGATTCCAGCCTGGTGACTCCCCACTTGCAAAGGGCTCTGAATGTTTCCTTTCTAGTTTTTGTTTCTATATTCCCTCTGCAGAAAAAGTATCATCTGGAGACCTTCATAAACAAACTTTTTAGCATTTTTTCAAGTCTGTAGAATACAAGCAAATTAGAGCTGTGTAATGTCTTTAAAAGTATTACCAATGTTATAAACCAAAGTGATCCAAATAAAATAAAATTAAATTAAAAAAACCTAATACGATCATTTTCTTTTCTAGCGGCAAACATTTAATATTGATCCTAATCAGCGGTGACATCTTGAACTTTTAGTATCTTAAAAATTAATTTGCCATTTTTCTTATCAGTGATCTTCAAAAACTGTGCACATTATAGTATGCTTGAATGCATTACCAAATTTGTCTGTATTTCCTGTCAATCATTGTTTGAAAGAAACAACATACTCCCCAAACAATTTACAAAGTATAATAAAGTCAAGATTCTTGTGGCATTAAGTATGGAAGCTTTATATTAATTACCCAAATAAATATCTTTATATACTTGTAGTTTACAACATCCCTGAGCATATGAACTGTGACTGACATGTTTAACCCCAATTCTATCCATATTTTCAGACCCAGGTCAGCATTTGGCAAGTGTTCAATAAGTCATTGTTTGGGGAATTAATATAAATCCAAGAGAAATTGCATTTAAATGTACATGTTTGTTATAGACTGAATATTCATGTCCCCCACAAATTCATGACGTTATCATGACACATAACATAACACAAAAAGTGGGGCCTTTGAGGGCCAGCCCCAGCTGCCTAGTGGTAAATTTTAACACCCTCCACTTCGGTGGTTTGGGTTCAGTTCCCAGGCATGGACATATAGCACTCATCAGTGGCCATTCTGTGACAGCGGCCCACATACAAAACAGAATAAGATTGGCAACAGATGTTACCTCAGGGTGAATCTTCCTCAGCAAAAAAGAAAAAAAGTGATGCCTTTGGTAGGCGATTAGGTCTTGAGTGTGGAACCCTCATGAACAGGATTAGTACCCTTATAAAAGAGGCTCAAAGAGCTCCCTCCCCCTTCTGCCATATGAGGACACAACGGGACCATGGCCAGCTATGAACCAGGAGGCAAGATGTCACCAAATACCAAATCTGCCGGCACCTTGATCCTGGACTTCCCAGCCTCCAGAACCATGAGAAATAAGTTTCTGTTGTTTATAAACCATCTAATCTGTAATATTTTGTTATAGCAGCCTGAATGGACTAAACCATGTTTCAAACACTTAAATGCTATTTGTCTTGGATTTACTTATCATCTCTTTATTGATAGCCTTAGAATTTATTCAGTCAAATTAAGAAAACATTTTAACATCTTATATTTAATAGTAACATTCTAACAAATGTTACAATTATTAACAAATCCATGCCATGTCAGTGCTAATACACTTAATTTGCATAGAGATAGCCAAAATAAAATCTATTTTATTTGTATGAAGCACCTTACTTAGAATTGGAATTCAGCCTCCTACCACCATCCATCCCCAAGGCTCAGTCTGTGTGGATTACAGTTTGTTTTGGGTTCAAAGCGGAGATAAACAAGAATGCATTGAGTGGGGACCAATCCACCACTTGGCAGTATATGGCCTGCTGGACATGATATGTAATTCTCTCTAGAAGTTTGTTTTCTTTGATTATATGATTTAAAGAACACTGAACCCCAGCTTATATGCTCTTGAAGAATCTCAGAAAAACAAATTCACATTCTTTACTCTCAACTTGACCAACAACTGTGTAATTCTAAATTCCCATGAGGCATTGAGTTTGACTTTCTTGGACTCAGCCCACAGTCTGAAGCTAGGAGGTTTCTTTATTTGATAAGTTCCCTGGCTAAAGTTTCAGTCAGACTGGCAATTATTCCAAGGAAATGCTATCTCTTTAACTTGAGAAAAGTTTTCATACCAAAATTTCAGTGTTCTGGTTGATTCAAATATTAGGAGTGGAACTGTTTGCTGTCAGAGAGTCTCATCCTCTATTGATGGAAAAGAAAAACAATTTATTCAAGTCATAAGAGGGTTCATAGGGATTTTTTATTCCAAAACCCCTTCATTTTTTCAGAGGAGGAAAGAGAGGCCCAGAGAGGTTAATTGAAGTGATACCGAATCCTTGCTCTACTCTTGGGGCAGGAACCGGACCCTTGGTTTAGTAAATGAAACACGATTCCTGAAACATCCTTGCCTGGTTATAAATTACACTTTAAGTTATATTATGTGGAGAGTCTGTGAACTTGGCTGAGTGTTGCTGTTCACAAGTGTATCTTTTTACTTAAGGATTAGAAAAAGTGTGCTGACTTAGCCCAGGTGAGCTTTGATCTTGCCCAAGGTCAACGTTGAAAACCATGTCTTTTACGAAAGAGAAACAGGAAAATCCAGTATGAGACTTCACATACATATTTATTCTCCTGATAAGCTTCACATTTCCTAATGCTATAGCTTTCACTTCCCCTGTTAATGATTCGATTGTGTGTACCTCTCTATCATGATTTCAGTTTCTCTGAAATGGCATAAGTAGTGGTCTAAGTCTCAATCTGCCTCACTCAGTCATTAGATATTTGACTATAATCTGTATCATCTATTTGCTGTTTAACATATAATTCTTCATTGGTTCCTTTTTTTTCTGAGTGAGTTTCACGCCACCCTTAATTATAAGCTACTTAAAGGCAATAGGCTTCGCTTAGTGTCTTTCACATCATTAATTCTAAATAACATTCCTGAAGCTACTTGAAAACCAAAATTTCATGAGGTGAGCTACTTAATAGTAATTACGGCAAGATGTTAATTTATTGTTTTGGCAAAGACGAATTTCCACATGTCAGAATTGCACAGAACAAGGTGTTCCTACAGTTGCAGAAGTCCATCTTTCCCAGGGATTTCTGTGTACAGATCAAACCTCACAAACATTTTTCTTCTTTGAATTTTATTCAGGTCACATTGGTTTATAACATTATGTAAATTTCAGGTGTACATAATTATATTTTGGCTTCTGTATAAACTGCATCATGTTCACCAAGAAAAGTCCAGTTACCATCCTTCACCAAACACATGTGCCCCTTTACTCCTTTCACTCTTCCCCTCCCCCCATGCCCTCTGGTAACCACCAATCTGAACTCTGTATCTATATGTTTGTTTCTCTACAAACATTTTGTCATCCATTTCTTGGTTCCTTTTCTCCTAGAATCAATTGTTTCAATTACCAAGAGCTTGACCATCTTCTAATAAGGGCTGTTTTGGAAATTTCTAGCTATTCCCTGTTCTTCATAATGGACATGTGTGTTCTCAAAAGAAATGAACATGCATTAGCCGATGTTTCGTGGATGATGTTGTCCAAAGCTCCTGTAGATTTACTTACAGATAATGGACTGTAATTGAGGTGGGAAACACTGCTCTGGGCTTGATTCCACCCCATGGTGGTATTGCTTGGCCACTGATCCTATGCCCAGAGAATATTTTCTCTTTGTGAATATGCCTTTAAGACAGAAGACTAAAAGGCTTAAAAATCACCAAGTGATTTCAGGAGGGGGGTAAAATCTTTATTGTGCTTCTGTTGACACCTCTGTTCTCAAGGTTAATTGCACATTTAGTTAATTGGTTTAATGAGTTAATTGGTTTGCTGAGCCTGCCTCCCTGGTGAGAATAACAAGACCCAGCAAAGTGCCAACTGATGCGTGGATATGCCCTTTCATTGCTGTGGCCTATATCCAAGGCACACATGTGGCTTACTTTAAAGAGTTTGTTTTTGGAGAATTTACTTTTCATTCTCTGAAACAGGTTTTCTTTTTCTTTAAGACACCAGTAGAGTGAATGCCAGTTTACTGCCAAATCCAGAAAAGTCTGCCTTATTTCAGCAGGGAAGGAGGTGGGAACGGCAGGTCCCAGAAGCAGGAGACGTGGTTGCGGACAACAGTTGCCAGCCAGGAGCTGGTGAATATTAGCTTGAGGTTTGGAGGCGTCCTCCTTCAGGGGTGTGTAGTGTGCCTTCTCCCCTCAGCAGAGAAGACCAGAAAAAGAAACAGGCTCCAGTGTATCAATTCTGAATGCTACATTTTTCGGAATAACCAATGAAAACGAATTCTTTCTACATTGCTGGTGGAATAAAAGGAAACAGAAACATAGTTTTTAACCATAGATGGGTTTTATAGTTACAGACTAACTCTCTAATCATTTCTAGTCTTTTCTATTTTCAATTTGCCTAAAATCATATTTTTCCCAGGATGATTTTATGGATGTTGAACCAAGTATTAGCATATCTTGTTTGGCATCCTGGGGATCAAAGCTTGGAGAAGACAAGCTTCAGGATCCTTTTCTTTAGTGAGTTGCACTCAGAGTAGATAGAGTAAGTTGAGGGTTGGTCTCACCACTTGCATTCACTGACATGGTTCTGAGAGATCTGGAAAGAACGTGGCTAAAGATTTTAAAGCTGGCTGTAGATCCCTTTTAACTAGGGAATGGAGCTTATTCATTTTAGGATGATGTTGTTTTGTCCTAACCATCTCTAATTGTTGGGTTTCTCATTTCAATCTGCATGATTCACAAATTTGTAACCTACTTCGTCAGATTCGCCTAAGAATCTTCCTTCCTTTCCTCATAATTGGAGTTTTTTGTAATCTTTAATCAAACTTTTCTTTGAACAAGCTTAATTACATCTCATTCCAGCTTTCTTGACCAGTGTGGTGAATTGACCTTTTTCCTTCCATAATATTGCTTTATGTGCTTTAAAGGCAATTATAGCTCTTTTCGTTTTCCTTCTCTCAATGGCCAAATATTCCTTTTAAAAATTATAATTATTTAAAAAATCATAGAAGTCATGTAACAGTAGTTCTATTTGGCCTTTGTTTTTCCTTCTGAATCAGCCTTTGTATTGCTCCCTACAAACCAGACTTCAAGTGACATTTTCTTTAGATTTGAGGTTTGAAAACCAAACATGAGACCAGCAGCCTATAACCAGTGCGGAAGTCTGTGGCAGAAGTTCTCATGCTTTCTGCCGTGTGTGGAACTCTTGTTCATACATCCCAATGTCAGAGGCCATTTCCTCTTTTTTTTTAGGGAGGCTTGGGGGAGAAAGGCGGTTGGTAATAGTGTCTCATTGATGACTCATGTTCCTGTGTCTGTGAGCATTGGGTGAGTGGCAGAACTCTCCGAAACAGTGTTCTCAGGGTGGGCAGCCTTACTTAGAGGGGTCTAATTCCTTCTGCTTTTTTATGCCTTTCCGTCGAATTCTGGCTAGGTGTTCAAACAGCATCATAACCTCAGTGAGCAAACAGGAAATGAGATCAGAATTCAAGCAGATAGACCAGACCGGGGAAAAAAAAGAAAAAAGAAAACAACAACAACAAAAAAAAACAGAGGAAAAGAGGGTGATTGAAGGCAGAGTAAGAGATGAGATGCATAGAAACGACAGTGAGAAAAATGTGAAGCGTATGGAATTGCATGAAAAGAGTTACTCCTGTTCTGTTATTCCTGCCTTTGCATTGATGGAAAGAAGATGGTTTGGTGTCCAACTCTAAAATCTCTAGCTCTGGATTTATGGGCCCAGACATGTTCTGTGTGAAAGATGTTTTAATCATCTGCTGACTGTTCCTGGCATCTTGGCAAAGGGTATCTCAGTAAGCTCTGTGCAGAGGTGGGCTGTGTAGAGGAGGAGGGGGGAGGAGAAGAGGAGGAGAGAGGAGTCCCAGAGAAGGATGAGCTGTTCTTCCCCTCCAGGGAAGCCAGTGGCCTGGTGAGTCGGCAAAGACCAGCTGTGAGTCTGAGTTGATTGGATGTTGAAGGAGGATGGTTACAGGGGGCCAGAGCAGGACGAGGTGATGGCTGAGCTCCCTGGGGCCACAGGAGAGATGCAGTTATGGCTCAATTTCCTCTCGGCTGCACTTTATTTAATAAAACAGCTAGGTGAGCAAAGATTTCATGGGAATTAGCCAATATTCCCACGCTGCATTTTTACTCTGTGCAATTATTAACTGCAGGTGTAACTATTGCGGTTCACTGTAACCAATCACTTCTTCTGACGAGAAGATTCTTGTTTTCTTGCCCTTATCTAATATTAATGTACGCTGTTAGTGTCAACTATAAACTAACATTAAATATTTGCCTTGGAGGCCAGTAGAGTCAGAGATAAGACCGAAACTGGGAGACCATGTGCCCCTGGTTTCACCATCTGTGGAACTATCGGGAGAAACGATGAAGGTGATATTAATACAAACTGGCTTCCGGGGCCACTTCTAGCACATTCAGCTTTTCTTATCTTATACGCCCAGCACTCGGCTCAGTGCTGCAAATACTAAAACTACTGCTGCAACAACTATGTCCTCTAGCAATAGAAATAATAACAGCCAACCTGTACGTGTGCTTACTATGCACCAAACACTGTTCCACATGCCACCTGCTACACACATATTCAATCATTTAATCCTCCAAACTATGGAGAATGTTGTGTTATATTATTCACATTTTACAAATGAGGCAACTGAGACACAGAAAGGTTACAATTGTCCCAGGTCACATACTGTGAAGTAGCAGAGCAGAGGCACAAGGCTGGGGGATTTAATGACCAACGAAGAGCTAGATTCACACTGTGTCTTCAGAGAGCTGGTAGTCTAGTAAGGGAGATGGACCATTAAACACTCAATGGCAGTTAAGTGTGGTCAGTGCCAGAGCAAAGGAACACATTGCAGAGGCGACCAACTAAATATGGAGGTCAGGCAGGGCTGTGCAGAAGTGTTCTATGACCTGTGTCTGATGGTCAGGGGTGGGAGTAGGTGTTGGGCAGAGTGCAGGGTAAATGGCCTGCTGAGAAAGGATGTTGCAAGTCCAAGGATGAAAAGAAGCTGAATATGGTTGGGATGTTACAAATGAGGTTTGGGGGGTGGTTTGAGGCAGGAGGCAGCAGCCGTATGAGTAAGGCCCCGTGAATTGCATTAAAGAGTAGTCCTCATCTCCACAGTGGATGGAGGCTATCAGAGGGTGTTGAGAAATTCATATTTAGTTACTATGGGAGAATTGGATGGGGTTTAGATTAGAGGCAGAGAGATCTGAGAAGAAACTCTTTAGTAACAGAGATGAGAACAAACAGTTCCCTGGACTAGGGCAATGATCGTGAGAATGGAAAGAAGATGGAATTGAAAGCTAATAAAGAGGTGAGGCTGACAGATTTGGTGGTTGACTGGAAGTCAAGGATTCAGGCCTGGGCAACTGGGTTGATTACGGTACATGTGCTGAGGGAAGGAACAGGTCAGACCTTCTCATTCCCTCCCCCTGCAGCCCTCTCAGGTCCTGTGTTGAACCTGGAAGGGTGGGCTTTAACCAATGGAGACAGGAGACTGAGAACCTTCTGTAACAAATAGAGGGACCCTGGAAAACCTGTGTCGGGGATAATGTTGATGTCTTGCCCAGCCATCTTTGTGTTGAGGGAACCATCCTCCAGCTACGTAAGTGCTTGAGTGGCTATAGGTTTACAGCTGTGTAACCCTCTCCAGAAAAATGCTCTTGACTCACAGGAGCTGTCTTGCCTGGAGATGCCTGGGCAGATACTCAAAGATCCCTCCCCACCAGACACACACTGGGGGCTGGCCAGTGAACTAACAGATATGGTGATAGAAAGACCCAACATCCTTAATTCAAGGTGGGACAAGTCTGTGGTTTGATTGATGATACTTTAGCCCCCTCATCCAATGGACCAGGCTAAGACTGGACTTTACTGGAGACCATATCCTGTCTCCCCTCCTTTCTCTTCCTTGTCCCAGTTTTCTCACTTCCTGTTATGGACTAAATTGTATTCCCCCAAGTTTTATATGTTGAAGACTTAACCCCAGGACCTTTAAAGAGGTAATTAAGTTAAAATAAGGCTGTTAGAATGGGCCCCAATCCAATCTGACTGTTGTCCTTATAAGAAGAGGAGATTGGGTACACACAGAGACATGAGGGGAACCCGTGCACAGAAGGACAACCATGTGAAGAGGCAGCAAGAGGAAGGCCATCTGCCAGCCAAGGAGAGAGGCCTCAGAGGAAACCAGCCCCGCCAACACCTTGATCTTGGACTTCCAGCCTCCAGAACTGTAAGAGAATAAATTTCTGTTGTTTAAGCCACCCAGCTCTGTGGCATTTTGTTATAGCAGCTCTAGCAAACTAAAACACTCCCTTACCTGCTTTTCCTGAAGAGGCCTCCCTCAGTAAACCACAAGCACCGGGATCCTGGTCTCAGTCTCTGCTTCCAGGGAACGTGACCAGGTCACCGAAGCGCTAAGGGAAAAATGTTTGGATTGTGTTCCAAATGTGTCAGCCCTTTGTTGATTATTTTATTAACTTGTTAGTGGAGAGTTAACACCCAGGAAACAGAAAGGCTGACCAGAGGCTCCCAAGGTCCGTCTGGTCTGGAGCTGGTCCAGGCTTCAGAGGACGGGGTCCCCCTGTGAGTTTCATCTGTGACTAGAGCTCTCTTTTTCTCCACTGCTCAGGCTTGCATGTCTTAAAAAAATCTAAGTTAAAATAAGTTCTAATGTACACATTAATTAATTTGTTTCTGGTTAAAATCAAAAAGAAATGATTAAAACCAATTTCAGTCTGTTAGAACATAAACATCTTTTTAAAATTTCTTGACGCCAAACACATTCCACTGGGTTGTGCCCTATGGCTGTGCACCTAGGAGAGTAGCGACGGGACAAAGCAGGTTGGAAAATGATCCAGGTCAAGTTCGGATTCAACCAGGCAAGGGATTTTAGGCTCTTTACTGCACTCAGCTTCAGGTTTTGTTGTTTTTTTTAACAAAACCGAACAGAAAAAAGGAGTCCAAAACCTCTAAGCCCCCTTTCCCTTGAATGTTCTAAATATTCTGACAATTAAACTGGCACATTTCAGACAAAGGTGCTGTTACAGATACTCTGGCCATTTCCATCAGAGCAGCCTCACCTCTGTGGTTTGCACGTAGTCACCACCCAGCCCTATGCAGCAGTTTCATTCGTGAACTTCAACTCCCTTTACATTTCTGTCCTCAATTCCCCTGGCTGGCTCTGCGTGTCAAATCAACCTCTCCAAATAGACTTGGAGTC
This sequence comes from Diceros bicornis minor, assembly GCF_020826845.1. Classification (NCBI taxonomy): domain Eukaryota; kingdom Metazoa; phylum Chordata; class Mammalia; order Perissodactyla; family Rhinocerotidae; genus Diceros; species Diceros bicornis. The sequence continues at coordinate 47,912,084 of NC_080759.1, read as the reverse complement.
TGGCTCAGCCACATTTATTGAAAACCCATTATGTCCTGTTTACTTATTCTGCAATCAGAGCCTGCACATTTCTGATACACATTAATGGGAAAGTTTTGGCCAAAGAGGAGTCGATTGTTCTGGCTCTCTCCTGTCCCATGATATCAAACATTCATCTATGGAACACATCTGAAACCTTTTGTCCCCTAGTAGCTGCAGTGGTTAAACCTGAGAGAGAGAGAGAGAGTGTGTCTGTGTGTTGGGGGAGGTGGTGTTGATTTTATTAGCTTGGAACCCTTTATGCCGTGTTTTCAAGGAACTATCAAAATCCCAAAAGTGTGCATCTAGCGTGCAGTCTATTTTCTTAAGCCTCTGTTGACAGTGAACTGACTGAGAGGTGCCTGAAACATTGCAGGAAAGAAAAGCCTTTTTGCCTTTGTCCAGCAGAGCCGGTTCCTTACACCTCTCTAAAGGCTGCCCGGTGTGCCCCATTCAAAGCGGCTTGAGACGTCACTCATGAAAACTTATCAAAATGTAGATTAGAAGCACTAGTTTTTTTTTCAATGCGTGAAGACAATGGAGAAAGCAATGTAGATTTTTTAAAAACAAGGACTTGCCAGAGATCAGTAACTCCTAAAAATAAACTTCTTGAGGATAGCATCCACGTCTCATTTATTTTTGTGTTGTCCCAGTATTGAACCATGAGTGGCATATAGTAGACCATGAATATATAAAGTGATGAGTAATGAAATGTGGCCCCAAGTCTCAAATTCTGGTTCACACTCCAGCCAACGGAGCAATATTAATCCTGTGTCTTGCAACTGGCAGAGGGTTAAGTGCGACACGAAATCGTCCACTAACCCAGCATTATATGAAGCCACCTGCTCTCTCCTCTGTTACCCTAGTTCATTTCTTCATGGCTTCCACTGCCTTCACCAATGATCCCATACATTCTGTTGTAGGCGTTTATTGTTTCTCTCTCTAACCAGCATGTGACCCCCAGAGGACACAAACTCTGTGCATCTTATTTGTAACTGATCCCACTGCCTAGATAGTCTCAGGCACATACAGTGGGACAATAATAAATTTTTGCTGAATGAATAAATACATAAATGAAGAACAAATGCAGAGGATGTAAAAATATCACCGAATTAAATAAATATGAATTGAGAAAGTAGTATGTGCACCATATTGTTAGACCCTTTCAACAGAACCAGATTCTGTTCTCAAGGAATTTGTAAGCTTCTTGGAAAGAAGAAACAAATACCGACGTCTCCTCTGGCCTTCACTCTGCCGTCTGGTGCGCTTGTACCTCTGACTTCACAGTCGATAGGACTTGCCACCTACCTCCTGGAGCCATGGTTGGTCCTCTGGCATGGAAAATGGATTCACACATACGATCTCACATATCTGAAATTCTAGAACAGGTAAAACTCGTCCATAGTGACATAAATCAGAACGGTGGTTGCTTCATTGGGTAAGGAGGGGGTGGAATTGACTGGCAAGGAAAACAAGAGAACTTACTGGGGTGTTGAAAAGTTTTTTAACTCAATTTGGGTGGTTGTTTACATGTGTGTATGTGATTGTCAAACCCCATTGAACCATAAAGATTTGTGCATTTCACAGTCTGTACATTTTGCCTCAGTTAGTTAATTAGTGGACAATGCTTGAGATGACTACGATAAAGCCCACTTCTATCCAAGCACACTTGCTCCCCGTTAGATCTTAATTTGTCCCTGACTGGGCCAGTGCCCCGGTGGACTCCCCCCTCCAGCACTGACATGGAGGGAAGACAAGTTCTTGAAAACTGCTAAAACACCTTAAGTTGGTTGGAGTTACCAAAGTCGGCAGAATAAATGTTATTTCTCCAAAAAAGTGGTAGGTTTGCACGTTGCCTAAAGTTAAGGACTTTAGTCTTTTAGGAAACTGAGGCCGAGATGAATCAAGTGATTTTTCCTAATTATTAGTAAGGCCATACAATCAACCAGTAGCAGAACCGGGTTTAAAACTCAGACCAGCTCCCTCTCCCCCTCCCTATATCTAAGCCCAGTGTTCTTTTCATCATAGTCTGTGGAGTAAGAAAGAGTCTTTCCTTGGACCAATTTAGGTTCCAATCGTGATCTATCATGTTATTACCTGTGTGAACTCAAAATAGTTTACTTACTGCCCTGTGCCTCAGGTTCCACATCTGTAAAATGGAGGTATAGTGTTCACCTGTGGTTGGGATTAAATGAAATGACGTCTCTCAACACTAAGTGCTTAATAACTTTCAGCCCCTCCTCCTTCTGACCCTATTCATTACTAATTCTCCATACTTCCTCCCCATACTCAGCCCTTGGTGTTTATTCATAACCTTATAATATAATGACTCAGCTCTTTAAATAAATATTTCTCTCCATGAGAATTAATAACCCTAACTATTGAAGTAGAGGTTTAAAAATTCCCCCAGCCTCTTTTTCCCCATCCCAGCAAACTCTTGATCCAATAAGAAAATAAATCTCATAAACACGACAAACTGCAGCCTATAGTTTTTTTTTTTTTAAAGAAAATATGTGAAAGGATAAAAAAGCTTGAATTTCTAGCAGACTTTCTGTCATCTTTGGCGAATCATTTTACTGTCCTGTGTCTACTTAAGAAGCCACCAGAATAAAAATGGCTATTTCTCTTGCAAAGTTAAGAAGTCTAGGAAGAATCTTTATTACTTTTTCTATCTAAATACCTTTTAGGAAAATTTTGAGGTCCTGCATCAGAGTGTCACGTGGTCCTTCGGATGACCTTGAGGAGGTTCCAAAGCTGAGAGTCTGTGATTTGAAGTGGCCAAAGAGGACCCCTTCTTCTTGGACAGTGATGTATGGATCTTTCTCTCTTGTCCCATCAGCAGTTCCTTCTCCTTCACTGTGCACCACTTCTGTCCCCTGCCCTCCCCAACGATTCCCACCTGGCAACAGCCCCTCAGAGGGTTGACCGGGCAACTAGAAGCACAAATGGCAAAAAAAAAAAAAAAAAAAAAAAAGAAGAGTTAAAAAAAAGGTTTTGTAGACTTTGCAGAAGAAAAGCAAGCAGTCCAGAATAGAGTGATTGATATACCCACCGCCCTCGCTTCCCACCATGCGAGGCCTTGGCCTTGCCAGGAAGGGCTCTGTCACAAGACAAGGCCAGGGAGGACTGTGCCCGTGGGGAAAGCCACAGGAGAGAGATTGTGCCCAGCATCCTCACAGCAGTCCCTGCAGCTATGATGTGGCCCACAGTGATCTAATTTTATGCATGAGGATGTGGCTTCTACCGTGTTCAACATTCCTGCAGCAGGAGCTTAAATGGCATCCTGCTTTTTATCTCGAGGTAGAGTCAATAGGCTCTGAGAAATGACATACCACACACAGGACCACACAAAACAAACACACTCATCAAATCCCCACGAAAGGCAGGCCAAGCTGAAAAACAAACTCCGACCTTTCTCTCTTACATGGGACTAAACTTGACTGGGAAACTTGAAAGTTCCCTTGGAAATAGCAAACACCAAAACTCCGTTCTTTCTGGGCCCATCTCTCAAACAATGTACCTCTGCGGGGGCCAAGTGGATTTATGCTAGTCATATGCTCATGCTTAAAAAAAATCACATCCTATAGATTCTTGCTGAGGTTCTCAGATTGGTTGTAAGCACAAATTATTCCTTGTAATCACATGGGAAGAGAATTTGGCATAAGGGCTCTATTTTTCCAGGAAGACCCAATAATTGTTGGACTGTGCATAACACGAACTGAGTCTTAAGTTGATGTTAGTATTGAGATGAGCTTTAGAAATTATATAGCCAAGATAATTTTATATATTTGCTTTATTTCACATAGCAAGGAACTGGTATATGGTAAGGAGGTCAGGTCACAAAGCCTGATGCTGGCAGGTGAGGGCCTCAAACCTGGAGCTTAAGAGTCCAGGTTGGGTGTCCTCTGCACAGGCCACAGATTTTGTTTTTAGCGATTGTGCTTTTTAATCTGACCATGCTTCCCCCAAGCAAATCTTGGTCATGTTTTTCAGAAGCCCATCTGACTGCCTTAACTCACAGCCCATAAGATGGAGACAGTGTTGGAAAGGAACCGGCAACTCTCTGCTCATCTCCAGGCAGGGCTCAGCCCCGTCCTCTGTCCCAACCCTCCTGGTACCTTCTTCTCTCTTGGACTTGGGAGGCAGAGAAAGGCCAGAGACAGAGAAGGTGCTGGTTGCTGCATCTTTCTCACAAAGAAGGTGAATAAGGGGGAAGGGACAGTTAATCCTATTTCTGTCCTAAAAAAGATATAGGTGGAGAGTAGTCATTGATTTGGTTTTCAATTTTATCTTCAAGTTAAGAAAACAAAATAATGGGGCCGGCCTTGTGGCCTAGTGGTTGAGTTTGGCACACTCCGCTTTGGTGGCCCGGGTTCAGTTCCCGGGCATGGACATACACCACTAGTTGGCGGCCATGCTGTGGAGGTGACTCACACACAAAATAGAGGAAGATTGACACAGATGTTAGCTCAGGGAGAATCTTCCTCAAGCAAAAAAGAAAAAACAGAGGAAGATTGGCAGCATATGTTAGCTCAGGGTGAAACTTCCCCAACAACAACAAAAAAAGAAAACAAAATAAAAGAACTCACCAGAAACCTCTTTCAGTTTGGTTCACCAGAAAACTTTAGGACTGGTTACTAGCAAAAAATACTCTTTGTTGGGGCCGGCCCGGTGGTGTAGTGATTAAGTTCACGAGCTCTGCTTTGGCAGCCTGGGGTTCATGGGTTCAGATCCTGGTCATGGACTTATGCACCGCTTGTCATGCCATACTGTGGCAGGTGTCCTACATATAAAGAAGAAGAAGATGGGCACCGATGTTAGCTCAGGGCTAATCTCCCTCACCAAAAAAAAAAAAAAAAACCTTTTTGTTTTATTTGTATGTACTTTGCAAAACTTTAATAGAACATAGAGAGTTCTGCAAATTGAGAAATGAATCAATAAATAATGTCAATTTCCAGCTTAGTGGGATATTGTGTTTTAGCTCTACCAGCTGTCATCAATAGACAAATAATAGAAGAATGGGACCTAAATTTTAGGAGTGTCATATATGGAGCGAGGGCAACCCTGCCAGATTTGAGGGTGAACGAGGCAAATTCTGAGGACAAGGATATGCAAAGTCTACATGGCCATTAAGAGCTTTCTCTTCCAGCATTCTAGGAACCTGGACACTGAACGCTCTTCTCCTAAAACTTTGGGTTACTTGTCAGGAGGAATATGAGCCTTTCTTCCTAAACATTTGCTCTACAACCAAATGGACTGAAATCTATAAACAGGATTCAGCATGGGCGTGGGGATTAGACTTAGGGAAATTCATTTCCTAGCATGACAGAATTATCTTAAATAATGAATAAGGAGCCGTCGACTGTGGAGCTCTTATTGAACCACAGCAGTATGCTGAGCTCTATATGTTAATAATAAAACTAACAAAAATAAAGACGGCGCTTGGCCCTACATCATTCACCAACTGGGAAATGAAATCACCAACATGCTTTATAAGTGGTTGGCTGCTTCCCATCAGGTGCAATGCCAAATTTAAAAATAGGAAACCGAGCTTTGAAATATATATCACAGAGGTTCTTGGATACATTCCACATTTTACGAAACTGTATATTCTGTCAGGCCTTGGTATTTGGAGGAGGCGTTCAGTTTTCAGTTCTTTTTCTCTTGTAAGTTATTTGTAAATTCCAGATTAAAGGCTACTCTGCTGGTTTTTGCTACTGGGCGTAAAAGAAGCCCTCTTGTGGTTGGAAAGTGCACTGATCAGAACAATGCAAACTGCGTTACTTGTGTAATTCCAGGGTTTAGTTTTAACTAGAAGCCTCAAATCTGGTTTCTACCAACATTTTACCCTTAGGAAAAGGATGACAAATAAAAAGCAATGGTTTAACATACACTCTGAAAGAAGAGAATGCCTAAAAAGAAACAGATTAGTTCTAAGTTGTGGTTTTAATGAAAGCAGAAGAGCAATCACGTTGTATGGGTTTTACAACTGCCCCTCCCCGCCCTGACACGATTGTGGGTTTTTTGAATTAGGTGTTGCACCATCATGTGATGAGCGGCCTACAACTGGGCTCATTAAGGCCATGAGACAAACTCTGTGAGTTTGGAAGGCAGTAAATCCCTGTAGCTGTAGCACGGGGGTCTGGGATCAGAACTGGGTTGGTTTGCGCAAAACCAATCATATCTCTCCTTGTGCCCCTGTGTTGATTTCTGCATTTAAGAAATGGATCGTTTTTCACTGGGCTCCTGAGAAGCTGATTCCTGGGTTTTCTACTGGAGCTGCTATCAGTAGGGCCGGGCTTTACCAAGCAGATCTTGCTTTTCTTAAAGATCTTCTTTTTTTTATATGTACCTTTTCTTTAACGAACAATTGTGTTGTTTCTAATTTTGAGCTATTACACTCAATAATAACAATAGCCAATATTTTCTGAGCACTTATCATGTGCCAGGAACTATTCTAAGAACTTTGTGAAATAACTTGTTTATCTCTCATAATAATCCTGTGAGCGGGTACTACTATTGTTTCCTACTCTACAGAGAAGGAGACGAAGGTGCAGAAATTTCCCTCTTACTGGCAGAGCCAGGATTTGAACCCAAGCAGTCTGAATATTTGCTCACCATGCTTGTCTGCTCAATCAAGTCTGATGTCTTCCCCCTGCTAAATAGTTCTTATATCTCTTCACTTCCCTCCATCCCCGTTGCCATCACTCAGTTCACCATTTTCTCTTGTCCAGGCCGTTTCCTTGGTCCACTCCAATTCTTCCTTCACAGTGCAATCAGAAAAAATTTTATAAACTACAACATATTTATGATTTCTTTAAAAAAATACCCAACAATGAAATATTTATGGATTCATAGGAAGTTGCAAAAAAAAATATACACGGAGATCCCATGTACTCTTCACCTAGCCTCCTGCAGTTGTTACATCTTATATAACCACAGTACACTAACAAAACCAGGAACTCCGACGTCGGTACAATCCATAGAGCTTTATTTAGCTTTCACCAGCTTTACAAACATTCATTTGCGTGTGTGTAAAGTTCTACGCAATTTTATTGCATATGTATATTTGTGTAACCACAACTGCAGTCGAGATATGGAATTGTGTCATTACCACAAGACTTTCTCATGCTGCCCCTTTGTACCCACACTCAACTTCTCCTCCACCAACCCCTGCCCTGTGGCAACGACTAATCTGTTCTCCAGCTCTATAATTTTGTTATTTTGAAAATGTTATGTAAGTGGAATCATACCATATGTAACCATTTGGAGATACACTTTTTTCGCTGAGCATATTTCCCTTGAGATCTCTCCAAATTGTCGCATGTCTCAAGAGTTCGTTCTTTTTCACTGCTGAGTTGTATGCCACAGTGTGGCCATATCATAATTTGTTTAACCATTTACTCATTGAAAGACATTTGGGTTGTTTCCAGTTGTGGGCTATTATGAATAAGATGCTATGAACATTCTTGTACAGATTTTTGCTAAATTACAAAATGCTGATGAAAGAAATCAAGGAAAACCTAACAACCCTTTTGTTTGGTGAGGAAGATTGGCCCTAAGCTAACATCTTTTGCCAATCTTCCTCTTTCTGCTTGAGGAAGATTGTCGCTAAGCTAATAACATCTTTGCCAGTATTCCTCCATTTTTTTGTATGTGGGATGCCACCATAGTGTGGCTTGATGAGCGGTGCATAGGTCTGTGCCCGGGATTCCACTGCAAACTCTGGGCCACTGAAGTACAGTGCATGAACTTAACCACTATACCATTGGGCCAGCCCCCTAACAACCCTTTTTTAAGGAGAACCAACTCAATTTCTTCAGTTGAAAGTCACCTTTGTTAATCTAATATTAGCCTCCTTGATGGCTCTTTATGGGAGCCTCCTCTTGACTGAATTTCTCTTTGGGTTCTAAACTTAAATTCTTACTCTTACTTTTTGCAAGATAAAATATCATTTACTGGTGTGGTTTAAACCTTCATGTATGGACCACTGGCATATAGCTTTCATCTTTGCCATTGTCCCCATCCTTTAAGTGTAGTTTTAGGATCAGTGGTTTTCTAAGAGCTAGGTGTGTTCTAGACTAACGTGGTCCAATATGGTAGCTGCGAGTAACATGTGGCCATGGAGCCTGCAGCATTCTTAATTGAGATATGCTGAAATTGTAAAATACATACCAAGTGTGAAGTCCTATGAAAGGAAGAATGTAAAATATGTCACTAGTATGTTTTTTATATTGATTACATGTTGAAATATTACTTTGGATATATTGTATTAAAGGATATTATTAAAATTAATTTTATTTACTTCTTTTTGCTTTATTTAATGTGACTGTAGAAAATTTAAAACTATGTTTGTGGCTTGTATGACGTGTCTGGTGGACAGTGATGTCCAATGGGAAATGAAGGTCTAGGGCAGCTAAATAATTTGCCCAAAGTTGCACTGCAAACATTGTATATGACGTCGCCTGTTTATACTTGTTTTCATTCCAATGACTGCTAACTTAGTGTCAATGTCATGATTTTGTGTTAGACTTGTGAAGGCAGGCAGAGGTCCTTGTGTTTCCCTTGATGGAACAGTTAGGGGCTGTCCAAATACTTCCCGATGATGGGCTTCATTTCAGGATGCCACGACACTTTCCTTTCGTGCCTCCTGGATGCCACTGCCATAGGCAATCTTGCTTCATATATGCTACCTGGTACACATATGCTTAAACTGCCTTCTACCTTCCTCTTTTCTCCCATATCTTTTGTTAGTCCTGAAAGCAGATTCTAGAATCTGTGCTTTTTTTTCTTTTGAGGAAGATTAGCTCTGCACTGACATCTGTTGCCAATCTTTCTCTTCTTCTTTTTTCTCCCCAAAGCCCCCAGTACATAGTTGTATATCCTAGTTGTATCCTTCTAGTTCCTGTACATGGGACGCCACCTCGGCATGGCTTGATGAGCGGTGAGTAGGTCCATGCCCAGGATCAAACTGGGAACCCTGGGCCGCCAAAGTGGAACATAAGAACTTAACCGCTACACCACCGGGGCCAGCCCTAGAATCGGTGCTTTTAAACCCATTTCAGAATTTGTATTGTGTCCTAAACATGTCCAGTTAATACTGGCTAACATTTATTCAGCATTATGCTAAATACTGTACCATGAATTATATCATTTAGTTCTCACACCAACCCAATGAGGTACACACTAGCATGGTTCCGTATCAGAGACGAGGACACTGAGGCCTACAGAGATTACATGAATTGCCCAAGAGGCACAGGCAGAAAGAGTGTACGCCAGAATTCTAGTCCTTGCTGTCTGGTTCTTGAATTCCTGCTCTTGACCAGGATTTTGTATTGATCTTTCAGTGGGTGAATTGCTCTGAATAGAGGAACGAGTCCTCTATTCACACGAGAAATTTTATTCAAAGATCAAGTGCTCATATTAGTCTAAGACACCCTGGTAAAACTCACAAAGCATAACTGTTTATAAACTGTAATCACACAACGCACACACCTTGACAGTGTTAGAATCTGCTTGGAGCCCATGGACTTTCCTTTTGTTCCATTCAGGGGTATTCTTTTCAGGGGAAGATGTCTGTGCCCATACTCTCCCAGAACAATAATGAAGGGTTTTGCTGTATGACTTCAAAGTCCTAACGTTTCTTCAGTGTTATCCGGGTTTGCGTGCTTACTTAAAGCAATGTGTTTGTGTGGAGACTGGTGTCCACAATCCTCCATGGATGCAAAAGCCTTGGATATCTCGCTATATCCTGGGATGACCAAATGTTAGAGCTGAAGGAGACTGATTTTCTACTGGAGGGGTCAGCAAATGTTTTCTGGAAGCCCCAGGTAGTAAATACTTTAGACTTTGCAGGCCATACAATCTCTATCGCAACTGCTCAGCTCTTCCGTTGCAGAATGGAGGCAGCCGTAAACAATATGTAAACAAATGGCATCGGTATGTTCCAATAAAACTTTATTCACAAAAACAAGGGGCCATAGTTTGCTGACCCCTGTTCGAGTGAAATGCTTTCCCTTTATAGTTGAGGAAAAGGCCTGGATGGACCAGCTTGCTCATTTCCAACGGCTGGTTTGTTGCAGAAAAAGGTCTAGAAATCAGATCTGCTGACTATCAGCGTTTTTTCCTACTATATTGTACTTATTCATATTTAATTTTCTTCTCCACCTGTTTTTGAAAATTATGAAATTTCAAACATTCAAAAAAAGATGAAGAATAATGTAAAAATCAGCTGCATATAACCATCACGAAGCCTAAGAAAAAAATTACAAATATGCTTGAAGCTTCCTGTGTCCCCGCCCCAATCTCTATCCCCCCCAACGGTTATCCTGACTTTGATGTTTGACATTCTTTGCTGGTTCTCCTATTTACAGCATATGTGTGCCTCCTGAAACAATGTGCCATACTGTTTTGCATATGTTAAAATATGCACATAGTATCATACTGTGTGTATCCTTCCTCCCTCACTCACAATGAAAAATAAAGAGTAATTTTAGAGAAACATTTTTTTCTGATAGCAAAAGTTTAGAAACCTAAATTACCGTTAGCAAGATAATGGATAAATAACATTTGGTAAACAACTCAATTTTTTTTTCTAAAATTCCTGATTAGAAAGCGATTGTATTTTTTTTTTTTTTTTTTTGGTGAGGAAGATCAGCCCTGAGCTAACATCTGTTGCCAGTCCTCCTCTTTTTGCTGAGGAAGATTGGCCCTGGGCTAACATCCGTGCCCATCTTCCTCTACTTTATATGGGGCATCGCCACAGCATGGCTCAACAAGCGGTGAGTCTGTGCGTGCCCGGGAGCCGAACCTGCGAACTCCAGGCCGCTGAAGCAGAGCACTCGAACTTAACCGCATGTGCCACCAGGCCAGCCCCAGAAAGGGATTGTATTTGTTTTTTTTTTTTTGGTGAGGAAGATCAGCCCTGAGCTAACATGCAGGCCAATCCTCCTCTTTTTGCTGAGGAAGACCAGCCCTGAGCTAACATCTATTGCCCATCCTCCTCCTTTTTTACCCCCCAAAGCTCCAGTAGATAGTTGTATGTCATAGCTGCACATCCTCCTAGTTGCTGTATGTGGGACGCGGCCTCAGCATGGCCGGACAAGCAGTGCGTCCGTGCGCGCCCCAGATCTGAACCTGGGCCGCCAGTAGCGGAGCGTGCGCACTTAACCGCTAAGCCACAGGGCTGGCCCCCAGGGATTGTATTTTTAAAAGAATTGGCAGCACGATGTGCATAGAATATTTTTTGAATCTAAGGCTACTCGTAAAGAGGTGGGGCCAAACTTTCAGCTGAGTGACCTTGGGCAAGTTATGCGCCCTCTCTGTGTGTCCAGCTGTAACACTGGGAGGAACAATAGTACCCACCTCTTGGGCTTTAGTAAAGGTATGTAATATGCCTGCAATAGTCCCTGGAATACAATGTTAGCCCTTATTGCTTTTAACATCCATAATTTAAAGTTTAAATTTTTAGGCTTCCATATTAGGAATGAAGATAATGAAAATATACTGACCGCAACTGCAGATGTTGCTTAGATAGAGTTGCTAATTCCCTAGACTAAGAGCCAGCATAAATTTGAAAATGACCTTGATAAATTAGAAGTGTTGGTGAAGGAAATATTTGCTGAGGAACTGGAATTCAGTAAACAGGTGTGGTATAAATTGAAATCAAAAAGACTCCTGAGAACAAGATGGACTCTGTATGGTTAACCAGGACCTAAAAACAAACGGGGTCAAGCAGCTGTCATGGGACCGGGATGCAGTCACATACTCTGTTCTCAGAAAAACCATTTAGTTCACTCTTAAACTTTTGACTCTGACAAAGTTCCTGATTTTACAAAAAGCCCTTAACAGCTACCTGGAGCTAACCAATAAGACTGTGACCTGTGCCAACCAATCAGGACTAAGCAGGCTTGCATCCCTCATTTGCATAAGCAGACCTGAGTGGGATCCTGGGCGGGAGGTTTTTTTTTTTTTTTTTTCAAAAAACAGCCCGCTTCTTTTGTTCCTGCAGAGCATACTGTTGGTTTGCTGCTGAAGGCCACGTCTCCCTGATTTGCAAACTGTATGAGCAATAAAGCTTTCCTAACCAAATTCTTGTGTTCCAGAGACTTTTGTTGACATAGATCTGAAAAAGAGATACCGTTAATTACAATCCACAGATAGACACTGAGAGGAATACAGCATGGATGTATCTCAGGAGTGGGAACCAGGGGCCCAGCTGCCGGGTTGTAATGCAAGCCTCCCGGCTCATGAACGGGATCCTCTCAGGCGAGTTCTTGAACCTCTTCAAGCCTGTGTCCTTCACTGTTATACATGGATAATGACAGACCTACCAATAGGGCGGTTGTGAGCTGTTAGCACAGGGCAACAAAGTTAGATGCTGCAATTACTGTTGCTGTTGTCGAGATTATTACAAGGTACAAGTTTAGTGGCAAAATGACCTGGGTGGAGCAGACTCAGTTTACTAAATGAATATTCCTAGGAAATGTAGTAGTCTGTGGGAAAAAGCCAGCATGACGTTGAACCGCCAGAGGTAAAACAGGAATGGGTCAGGAAATCTCTCCTTTGTGTATTCTTTCTTAAGTGCTCCACCTTAGTGCAAACTTTGCTAGAAAACACATTTTTTTGGTTTGTTGGTTTCTGCTGTTAAAAAATGATGTGAAGAAACCGAAGACACAAAAATGTTGTAAAGGATGACAATTAGTTCTATGAGAAAAGGTTCAAGGGTTTGTGGTTGCTCGGTCAGGAGAAAAGCAGGCTGAGGGAGGCTTAATGACAATCTTTAGGTAAGTGAAAGGTCTTAATGTGGGGAATGTGCCAGTTTTTCATCAGTTTTGTGGAGGACCAAATTAGTGGACATGGAATTAAATTAAAGAGGAGGGACATCATATCCGTAACATGTTCTCAAAAGTCACAATGACCAACTGTTGCAGGGAGTTGCCAAGAGAGAAAGGGAGTTGGCATCAAGGGGTCTGAAGAAAACAAAAACAAAAGTATGTCATTAAGATGCTCTTTCTAAAATCTCTTCCAGGCCGATAGGATCTCACTCCAGGCAAAGAATTAAAAGCTAGTGTAAAAAGTCATATAATTTTCTTATTTTCAGCTCAAACAAACTGGTATTTTCTCACTGGTATCTAGGACGTGTATCAAGGCCATCTGTTCTTGGAGACACTTTCTCGGGCCTCTGTTCCTCTGACTCCATTATGAGGCTGGGCTTACTGTTAAATTGGCCACTGGATGTTTCCATCTAACAGTGTTCTCATCTCCTTACCTCTCTGTTCTGTCCTCCTGGGACTCATCCCACGTCTCCATTCAAAGTTGCTCGTCTCCTTCCTCCATTCTCTAAATTCTCTAAGTTGTGTGTTTTTATTTCCTCTTTTATTTCTATTTTGAGGACTTAGAATCAAGTGATGTCTCAACAGCATTTGTGGTCATCTGCTGTCACGTGAACTTAGATTTTGCAATCCAGACACATACATTCCTGAGGAGAATTTCCAAGGTATATTATCCATCTGTGAAAATGTACACATTCTGTCGTTTCATAAAACTATGGTTAAAGTTCATGCTAAAATTATAACATGAGTATAGAATAGCATAGTATGGTATGGTGTATGCAAGGCTTTGGTAAGCCACTGCCATTGTCAGATCTGGCCCTCCTCTTGTTTTTGTACCTTCCGTGGGCTAAGAATGGCTTTTACATTTTTTAAATGTTTGAAAAGACTATAAGTAGGAAGCAACACTTACAGCTGGTAACTTCAGTTCTCCTGCTCCTTAGAGCCGTGAAACTATGTGGCAAAGGAGGGAAAAGGGATATAAAGAGGTGCAAGGAGGAAAGTCCTGCCTAATTTCTGACAAATTAATATGACCAGAAGTGGACATCCACATGCAGGAGAATTAAGTGATAATTCTCACAATGTGTTCACAATAAGTGCTCACAGTAAGTGTTCATTGAATTTAATAAAGTGCTTTCCGAGGACACAAGTGCTCTATGTGTGTGTGTGTCCATATTATAATGCAGGATTTGTAAACATTTGATGTTTATAATATGGCTCAGAGAACTATACAATGGACCAGGAGCCAAGACGCAAAGGTTACAATCTTTTCTCTTATCCCACACATTAGTATGTCACACAACAATCTATTTCTAGAACAATAGTTCTGCTGAGTTCAACAAACATTTCTTGAGTACCCATTAGGCACCAGGCACTGTGCTACGTGCTGAGGATGCAAAGAAGAGTGAAGCCTGGTCCCTGGCTTTAGGAGATTGTAGTCTAATGAACTAGTGGAAAATCATATCCTCAAAAGCCTTGATTTTTGCTGTCAAAAATGTAGGCATACAACCTAGCAATTCCACTCCTAGGTGTATACTCTAAAGAATTGAAAAAAGGTACCCAAATACTTATACACAAATGTTCATAGCAGAACTATTCACAGTAGCCAAAAGGGGGAAACAATTTTGTCTATCAATGGATGGATGGTAAACAAAATGTGGCATATACATACAATGGAATATTATGCAACAGTGAAAAGGAATGAAGTTCTGATATATTCTACAACATAGATGAACCTTGAAAATATTATGCTAAGTGAAAGAAAGAAGACACTGAAGGTCACGTATTATATGATTCCACTTATATGAAATATCCAGAGTAGGTAAATCCATAGAGACAAAAAGCAGATTGGTGGTTGCCAGGGGCTGAGGAGAAGAGATTGGAGAGTGACTGCTTAATGGGTATTTGGTTTTATTTCGGGATGTTGAAAATATTTTGGAGCTAGATAGAGGTTATGGTTGCACAACATTCTGAATATGCTAAATACCACTGAATTGTATTCGTTAAAATGGTTAATTTTATGTTATGTGAATTTCACTTTAAAAAAACTCCAAAACTGTAGGCAGGTGGACTTGCAAACCCACCACAATTGTAGTATTAGCCAACACTGTGTGTTTACCATGGGTTGTGAAACTCTTCACATGGATTGTCTTAAGAATCCTCAAATTAATGTGGTAAAGGAGACACTATTAGTGTCAGCATCCTACAGATGGGCAAACTGAAGTTTAGAACAATCGGACGATGTGTTAATGTCATACAGCTTCTAAGAGCCACAGTGAAGTTCACGCTAAGCAGTCTGGGTCTCAAACTTGCACTTATGAGCCCCCTGTTCTGACTCATTGATTAGGATCCCTTAAATGTCTGCCCTTTACTTTCCTCAATGCCTATTTTCCCTACATATCCTGCTTCCTACTTCTCAACCTGCCTGGTGAGTCTGAAGGTCAAATGACTTAGGAAGGGTGACCTTCTATTTCTCTTACTGATTCAAGCTTCCTGCCTATTGGTAACATGGCAGGGGCTCTGAGCAGCAGCTGTGGCTTTCCAGCCCGCCTGTGCTCTTCTTTCTTTCTAGATAAACTCTCCAGGCCCCTATCAAATGCCAGCACCTCCAGTTGGGCACAAGAGCCCACCTTTGCTCAGCTGTCATGGATGTGCGTTAATGATTCTTCCTTTTCTCTTCTACTTGTCGATTTTTCTGTCTCCCTGACGACTTGTACCAGCATATTGAGACTCCATCTATGCTACAAGCTATCCCCCTACTTCTATTTTCTTTTACAGCAAAAGTCCTTATAATAGTTGTCCATTCTCACTGTCTTCAATCTCTCTCCTTCCCTTCATTCTAGAAGATTCACTAGCCAGGTCTTTGCTCCACCCTCCACCAAGACTTCCCTGGTTAAGTTCTCCAAGCACCTTCCCACTCCTAGGTCCTAGGGTTAATACATGGTTCTTGCTTTACTTTTTCCATCAGCAGCATTTGATACAGTGACCTCCTCTTCTCCATGGCTTTCTTTCTTGGCTTCTGGGATATCTACTTTCTTCATTTTCTGCCCTACTCAGCCTCAATTGCTAGTTTCATCTTTCCTCTCTGACCTGTTAGATTGGAGGCACTCAGAGCCGCATCTTTGAACCTCTTCTCTTCTCTACCTGTATCACACTCTTGGTGATATCATCTAGTCTCATGACTTTAAGTACCAACTCTATGCTGATGACTCCCAAATTTAAACCTTTAGCCTAGACTCTCTCCTCAACTCCAGACTCACATATCCAAGTGCCTACTTGACATCTCCATGTGAATGCCTAACAAATATCTCAAACTTAAGGTATTTCAAACTGAATTTCTAGACTTCCCTAAAAGCTGCTTTACTCATAGTCCTTTACATCTCACTTGATGACAGTGTCAGCTCAGGCTAAAAACCCTGGAGTCATCCCAGATTTCTCTTTTTCTCACTCTCTCACCCTGATATCCAACCTGTCAAGAAAGGCTTCATCTATGTCCAGCCAGAGAAGGGGCATCATTTCTGCACACAAAGGCTCTGCCTGCTTGGTTGCACAGAGTGGGATCCTTTAGAGGACTGTCTATGCAGAAGCCGTGAATGAAAGCTAGCAGTAGTTCTACTTAGTTCCCTACTTAGAAAGAGAAATTAAAGCAATAATGGGTTTGTTAACTTGCCTAAAGTCAGTTAATGTCTCTAACCACAGCTTCCAAACATTCTAAGCCCTGCTGCTGCTTCTCATGTTCAAACAAGCAATTCGATGCTGTGGTAGATTATAAAAATGGCCACAAATTCTATCCCTCCCTGCATCCATGCCTTTGCAATGTGACAGTGAAGATCTTCCCATCAAGATATAGAGTCCATTTCTCCATCTTTTGGGCTGAACTTGTGGCTTGCTTTGATCAATGGTTTGCAGCAGAAATGATCTGTGTCAGTTCTGAGCCTAATTCTCAAGAGGCCTTGTAGCTTTTGTGCTCCCTCTCTCTCTTTCTCTCTCTCGCTATACCTGCCTGGGCTAGCCACCTGCAAGATGAGATGCCATGTGGAAGACAACCAAGGTGCCCCTGTCAACAACCAGCCAACTACCAGACAGGTAAATGAGGCCAACAGGGATGACCCAGCCTATATCGGACCCGCCAAGTGACCTAAGAACCAGCAGCTGATCACAGATATGTGAGATCATAGAAGAACACAGAAGAATCACCCAGCTGAGCCCAGCCCAAACTACTGACGAGCACAGTTGTGAGCTAAATAGAGAATCGGGATTGGATGACACTACATTTTGAGATAATTTGCTATGTAGCAAAAATTTAACTGATAACCATCTTTAATTTATTTCTCTTTAATTTGCCTAATTAGAGTAAAATTTTTTCAATGCAATAATGTGTATGTAAATTATCTTGTTTTATAATTTGAACTCAAAGTCTTTCACCTTTTTAAATATTGTAACACCCATATCTCACAGATGGGTAAATGTTTTGTTGTTTTACTGCATTACTCTTAGGAACCACATCTAGTTACAAAGGCTTGTATTTTTAAGAGCCTGAAGCAAAGGAACTACAAAAACAAACTCTTAAAATTTTCAAACTCTTGAATAGACATTGTGACAGCTGGTTTCTTAAAGTCTATTGATCTATATCAGCTCCCAATGCAGAGAAAAACTCAAAGCTACAAGAAAGAAGAAATAGATTTTAGCTCATAGGCCTTCGCCTCCTACCTGTCCAAACATGTCACCTTAGAAACGGTTAAGTAGTTTAAAATTAAAGGTAATTTTCTCTCATTTATCTCAAGAGAAATTATCCTAAACATTTTCAGCGCTCTATTGGACAATAATGAAAAGGAGTATTTTAGGGTATTATGCCAGGATATGAAGGTCAGAGTTGCCTTTCCATCAAGTAGCAATAATTATGGACATGAAGGGCCCAGTTATTTTATGAAATTGCAATAAATGAATAAATTGGGAAATCAGAAGTGGCTTTCCCAAATGGCACAGGCAAAAGTCATTATGCATGCCAGGAACCTTTTCTGGGAACAGTATTCTTTCAGGAAAAAAACCCCAAAAAACAAAAAACAGCTGTTTTTAAACATTGGACATGCAGAAAAACAAATTCCACCCTAACCATTGTTTTACAAAGTGCAAGAGCTTCCCAAGGGGTTCTTTTCATTGTAAATGCTTTTGCTCCCATTATAAAATCATAATATCTGCTTGTAAAGTCTGCTTTTAATTTTCATCAAACCTGGAGGCGAAAATGAAAATGTGTCACCCTTTTCTTTTGAACTTTAAAACGACTTATTTTGGCCAGTGTAGAAATATTTCCACATAGACATTAATCTCCTCATTGTAAAACAACATGAAATGAAATATATTTTGAAATGCCAACCAAAAAACCAGTTTCACAAGAAACACATGAGACATTCATGCTAATCTATTTCATATTAACGTGGGGACAACAATAACGTGTGTGTGCGTATCACCTTTTAATAAATATCCCAGCGCTGTCCTTTGAAAAAACATGCTTTCCTGCTGCCATTTAACAAGGGAACTAAGCAAAATCTTACAAGGAATTAGGGATAGAATCAATGAAAGCATTAAGCATAAACTGTCAGATTAGCAAACTAATTTATGAGTTGCTTGTTTTTCTTCATTTTTGTTCTTTAGGTAAATGTCCTTTTAATCCTTATTTTGAGTTGTCTTATTCTTTTGAACGAATGAGTTACGACTAATGACTTATTACTAAGCCCAACACCCAGGGAATTCAATGGCTTTACAAGCACCTCCTGGGAGCAAGATTACTATAACAAACAGCAATGGAAATAGTTTGTGTTACATATCTGAGTGGAAATAAAATAAAAATTATTCTCAGTCTATAAATGCTTATGTCCTTTCGGCTAATGGCTGCTTGCCAAAAGCCTACGGTCAGTATAAGTAAAATACTACTTATTCAAAGTCATGAATACCCATTGTGGCCCTAAATTTTAATTCCTCACAGCTTAGAAGAGTTAACATAAGCAGATGATGGAATGCTTGTAACAGGTTCTGTGTCATGACCTAATGATCAGGCAGCACACTTTCTCCAATACACGTTTTCCCCCAGATTCATCACTGAGAATGACACCTTTCCCTTGTGGGGAGAAAGCTCCATGAGCATATGTCAAAGCCTTCCTCTTACTATGACCAATGTATGTTGCAGATCTGTATGGGAATCTGCTGGGGGTGATGGAATCTTCTATCTGAAGGCTTTGAAAAACACGTAAGGTAAATTTAGGAAGTAGACTTTTGAAAAAGTGGCAGAGGGTCAGTGCTGCTGTAAAATTACTCATTTGGGGAGATTTGTCACCAAGAGTTTCTTCTGGGCTCCTAGGACCCCCACAGCCACTAGCGGACTTCCGTTTTGGCGGGCAGACAGGGAGCCGCAGGATCCACCAATCCAACACTCCATTTTGATTTGTTTGCATTTTCTCCAGTTTTGGTCTATTTTTGGTAGCCAGCTACAAGATCATATAAACAACTATGACGTCATCCATTACTGCAAGCCCAACAATGAAGTTTGCAGTCGTATCCATTTCGGAAAACAATTTATTGCGTGCCTGTGGTGTGAAAGGCTTCTTCCTGGGTCTTGAATGTAAAGTGTGGGTTTGCATTCCGTGCTCAGGGCTCAAGTTCCCTTTGAGATGGTGCGTGCGTGCACGTACACACAGATGCAGGTGCCCAGACACTGAAGTGAAAGCATGGCCAGACTGTGATTCACAAAATCGACACATTCGGTTGAAAAGCCCCTGTTTGAGGATGCCAGTTACAATTTAGGGACACTACAAATTTATTCAAACTCAATATTCCAGACATGCTGACATGAAATGTACATGAGTGTGGGGACTGCTGTGGGCTCACTCTCTGGGTTCAGTCTGTCAAGTTGCTCCAGTTTAGAGTGAGGAACTTTCTAAAGCTAAGTAGAGGTGGAGAGGTCGTCTATGAGATGGTTGAGAAGGTTATCACCAGAAAGTCTTTTGCTTTCTTCTGGATATTTCAATCATCATTGTAAATAGACATTAACTACAGAAATAAGAGAGTCTTCCAATTTAACATTGACTTCTGACTCTATCATTCTTTTTTCAGAACTTCGAGTAGGTCAAAGATTTCTTAAGTCTTAGTTTATCCGGAGGAAAAACATGATTTCCTTCCTATGTAGACTCATCAGTATTACAAAACAGGGCAATTACAGGCTTACCACAACCTATTCTAATTTTGTAGATGCTTGACTAAAGTCCAGCCTATACACAGAAATTTGACTAAAGACAGCCCATACATAGAAACTGGCGGTGGAGATAGGGTAGCAGGAGTGGAGTAGCAGATTCCAGGCCTTCTCTGCATTCATGGGGGCAACAATCCTTATTTTCTCAATTCCAAGCATTCCCAAAGTTATGGACCTTAAGCAACATCTTCCAGGCTGTGCTCAGGGCTTCTTTAGGTGGAGTGACCAACTGTCCTGGTTTGCCCAGAACCATCTGAGTTTTCTGAAAACTGTGCATTCGAAGAAGCCCCCAACTCTGGGAAAATCAGGATGTTCATCCTATCCTAACTCAAAGAGAAATACTGAGCACAAAATGGTTCCGTAGTCAAAGAATCTTAGAAACTGCCTCCTACTGTTTTCACCTTTAGGAGATATAAAAGGCATAATAACATATTGAGGCATTTAGTAAGTTCTTCAGTAAAGATACCTGTAAAACTTATTGTTTCCCAAACTTGTTTGTCTGTGGAACCCGTGGGTAACACCTCTTTAACACTGTTGAATATAGCTTGGAAAATACTCTTACCATTACAGTGATATTGTGACTTATAATCAGAAATATATTTCTCATATATATTTGGTTTTTGTCCACTGTTCCTGGCTCACAGCTTCCAAAACCCTTGGAATTTCCTGAGTCATAAGAGCAATGGGAGTATCTTTTGTCATAATATTTGATCTCTTATCCTCAGTTCCTGAAACTGCTTCAGAGCTATAAAGGTGAAATGGATGTCTTGTTATTCATAACAAGCCCCTTCCCACCACAACTGGGTTTATGTTCATGAGGTGACTTTTGGAAACCATCTAAGGATGGGTGCTGCTTGCCAAGGGAACCAACCATGATTAGAGGGTTGGAACTTTCAGTCCCTCCCCTGCCCCAATTTCTGGGGTTGACAGAGGGGCTCAAGGTTGAATCCATCGCCAATGGTCAATGATTTAATCAATCACGTCTATGTAATGAAGCCTCCATAAAAACCCAAAGGACGGGTTTTGGCGAGCTTCTGAGTTGGTGAACACGTGGCGATTTGGGGAGTGTGGCCTCTCAGGAGGACATGGAAGCTCTGTGCGCTTTCCCCATACCTTGCCCTAAGCATCTCTTCCATCTGGCTGTTCCTATAGTATATATACCTATATACTATAGGTATATAGTATAATAAACTGGTAATCTAGTAAGTAAAATGTTTCTCTGACTTCTGTGAGCCGCTCTAGTGAATTAATGAAACTTGAGGAAAGGATCATTGGAACCTCTGATCTACAGTGGTCAGTCAGGAGTCCAGGTGCCAACCTGGATTTAGGACTGGTGTCTGAAGTTGGGTTGCTGGTGGGGCAGTCGTGTAGGACTGAGCCCTTAACCTGTAGCATCTGATGCTATCTCCTGGTAGATACTGTCAGGATTGACTTGAACTGTAGGACACCCAGCTGGTGTCTGAGAATTACGTGATGGTGTGGGGAAATACCCCTCATACCCACACATTGAAATTGGGTACAGAATTTTTAGTTACCTTTTTTTTATCTTGTGTGGTAATAAACATATTGAGCAGTGTTTTCTATTAAGCAAGTTTCTGCTTTCTGGAAGTGTCTACTGATCTTTCCTAATTAACTACAAGAGTGGGAGAGAAATGTGTTTCTGATATCCAAAGTTCTAACAAAGAATGTGTTTTTTCCATAGTAAGAAGGTGTTACAAGTGGTGGTTACGGGTCTCTAGAATCGAATATGGTTTGAATAGGCTTCTGTGCTCTGACCTAGGAAATTTTCCACTGCAAAACTATTAGGCCCTTCAGGAAGAAAAATTGGTACCCTTGGGCCTGGCATAGTGATGGGTGCACTGAAATATTTTTACTGAACTGAACCAATCTTCACTTACACTCTTGATTCCATGAGGGTAATGGCTTTGAATTACAAACACTTATAACACAATTTGTTTAAAAATTAGAGACTATCTGTATTTATATTTGAAGGTTGCTTGTGATAAAAAGATTTTAAGAGTCTGGATTTTACAGTTTAAAATATCTCTTTAAATTCCCCACCAAAATAGTTCTATTTGAGATGATGTTTCTATCTTCTGAGAAGTGCATGCATAACCTCTTAGAATCTCAGGATGTCAGAATATGGTACGTGCTCAAAAAAGGGCAGCCAGTGTTACTTTATTAGTTGGACCAGGTACCTAAGGGATCATCTACCTAGATGAATAAATTGAGGCCCAAGAAGATGAAGTTGTTTATCCCAGAAAATGTCAGGATAGAGGCCAGAATCTACTTCACCTGAATCTTAACTTGATGAATTCTTGTCATACTTCTTCTCAATATTCTTCAGAATATTTCTTCCCCTGAGAAAATATAAGGTGAGGATTCAATTCTGAGTTCATATGAGTTAGCACAAGCTCTTTTCTTTCCCTCTTTCATTACCTAGCAAATAGCATTATATTTTCTATAAACCAATGTTGCAGTATCAGATCAGATTTCCTGAAGTTTTACTTTGTCAGAGCCACGTCATTTGTGGCTCCTAGAACTCTGTGATGGAGAGTAAATGAAGGATGTTTATTAGGAGTGTTTTTGAGATTGACACCTGTGAAAAAGAGAGGAAGGAAGCAGGATTAAGTGAGGTAAAATGAGATGTGTTGCAGTCCTGACAAAGGCTTCAGCCAATCTCACTAGGAGCTCTGAAACCAAGATGGCCCTTCAGAGTTGACCCATTTTGGAGTAAGGGGGCTTGGCCTTTATATCTCCTATAGGTCAGGCACTAGATGTGGCATCCCAAGAAGGGAATGTGACTTTGAGTGGAGAAATTCCTTTCAGCCATGGCAATCCCTGTAGAAGACAACACACTGAGGGTTTGGGGCCTACAGCACTGCCAGCAGCCGGGGAAGTAAGGCTTCCTTTGTGAGGGGGGTCTGTGCCAACCATTGCAGGGCCACCACGTGACTCACCCCATCTTTCCAGGAGTCTCCCTTCCTTCTGGGTAGGAGATTGTTACATTAAGCTGTTCTACACTAGCTTCTGTAATGCATCAAAGAACACAGATCAAACCCATTTCAGAAGTTGCTACACAGCAGATTCCTTTTTGAAACGAATCCTGGACAGATAACAATAATCCTTTCACTGTCAGCCTTCTGGATGCCAATTCTGTTTATTTATTTTAGAGACTGGTGATAAAACAGAAACAGAGGCTTGGATTAAAAAAAGAAAAGGAAGACAGTTATTGATTGTTTCATTATGTTGTATATTTCCACACAATCATGTTTTACACACCATTTTTTTTTAAGTTTAAGTATTGCATGATATAAGTACAAATTCCTGCTCCTGCTTTTGAAAGAGTCCTTGGAGCCCTTAACCTTAGAGGCAGCATGGAATAGTGGTGAGTGGCAGGCTGGCCCCTAGAGCCAGACTACCTGGTTCAATTTCTCCAGTTCCACTACTCTTGGGCTGCGTGACTGTGGGCCTCAGGTTCCCAGGATCCAGCCTCACAGGTGGTTGGAGAGTTTCATGTCAAGGCATTGCTCAAAATGCATAACCTCTAGTTAATATTTCTCTCCATAACTCAAACCTTTCTCTATTTCATCTTTTTTGATTCATGCCCTCCCTGTTGACCTCCATCCTAAACCTTGTAACTGTGCCATCTGGAACCTCCTATACTTTCCGTTGTAAACACTTTCCCTATATCTTCAACTCATCATAGACTAATCTGTTGTCCTCCCATAAGGACACTGTTTTTCTTGAATTAGGCCCTCACCAGTGGGCCTGCTTTTATGTGTCCTTAACCTGGGAGAAAGGATCAACATTGTCCTCAATCCCTTTCCTGTGCCCAGATATTACCCCATTTCCTGTGTGTAAAAATCCTCTTTTTTTTTTTTAAAGACTTTATTTATTTATTTATTTATTTTTTGTGAGGAAGATCAGCCCTGAGCTAACATCCATGCTAATCCTCCTATTTTTGCTGAGGAAGACTGGCTCTGAGTTAACATCTATTGCCAATCCTCCTCGTTTTTTTTCCCCAAAGCCCCAGTAGATAGTTGTATGTCATAGTTGCACATCCTTCTAGTTGCTGTATGTGGGATGCGGCCTCAGCATGGCCGGAGGAGTGGTGCGTCAGTGCGCGCCCGGGATCCGAACCTGGGCTGCCAGTAGCGGAGCGCGCGCACTTAACCGCTAAGCCACGGGGCGGCCCCAAAATCCTCTTTCTTTTCAGTCATACCATCCACCGAATGCACTCAACACCCCTGTGGATCACTGTCATCCGCTGATGTTCTGATCTCTCTCCCACGTTATGGAAAACTTTGGTACATGGTTCATGGTCTCCTCTAGGTCAACATCTATTACTTCTAGGGTCAATTTGACATCCATGTAGCTAACCCCAGACATGGTGGCCTCTAAGGCTTCTAGATCTCAGAACCAATAGCATCCCCGGCCACTGCATTTTTGTAACCCTCTTTCACTAGCACATCCTGCACCCTTTTTACCCCCAAACACCATCAGCTCTGAAAACTTCAACAGCAAGAGCCTACTGTTTTGGTTTGAGCCTCTCTAGAAGCAGAACCTGAAGAAAGACTCCAGTACAAGTAGTTTAATGGGAGCTAATCCCAGCAGGAGAGTGGGGGGACTGAGACAAGGAAAAGAAGGAAGGAGAACATCCCTCAGAGTTATCCCACCTGGGGGAAGATGAAGGAGCTTGGTAGTTATCCACCGATTCCCATCAGTCATTGCCTGAGGGCTGCTTCTAGGGGACATTAACTGCTTGGTATTTCTGGCTGAGAAGACACTGAACCAAAAATAAGTTAACAGTTTGGCCAGAGTAGGAGGCATAGAATAAGGATTGCTGCAGGGATATTGGCGGACATCGACAGCATCCCCTTTACCTACCATTTCAGCTTTCTTAACTCTGCATTTCCTCTAAACATGCCTTTCGCCGTTATTGAGGTCCCTGACCCCTTGACTCCTTCATTTTCAGCTAAATGATCAGCCTCCTGGGAACCACAATTCCTTCCATATGGAGCCTGGGTCCCATGGACAGTTGGAGCTTCTTTCTCTCAAGCTTCTCAACTTCACTGTTTCCTTGTTTTTTTTTTTTTTTTTTTTTCTTTTTTCGTTTTTCTTTTTCTTTTTAAACCACAATTTGGTATTTCCCAACTAAGTTCAGACTATGACGGCTAGAAAGAATTGCCCACCCCGGCAAACTGGTGCCACTAAAAATTAATGGAAGTCTGTCTGCCCAGTTCATTATACATATTTTTGACTTGTTCTAGGTGAGCTCTCTCTTTAATAACTCTCAGCTGCTCGTCTAAACTTTCCTCCTCTCGTTTCAAGACACCTTCTCAGCTTGTATCGCTTTTGTTCTCAGGTGACGACTCAGCTACATCTGTCTTTACTGTCTCCATTTTCTTCTTCTTCCACTCCTTCCTCAACCTGCCCCTGTGTCATTTCTGGCTCCATTATCACGTGACTATTTTTGCTTGACCTCCACGTCAACCCAGTGGACATTCCCACTCTCATCTTTATTCTTAGCGACATTCTTGGACATTTTCTCTTTTGGAAATTTTCTTATCCTTTCTATTCTGTGTCATGAAGCTATCTTAGTTTTCTTCATATCCTTCTGGCCATTTCTTCTCTTCTCTTTGAAATTTCATCTTTTATCTAGCTACTGAATGTTTGAACTCCGCAAGACTCTGTCTTGGGCCCCCTTCCTTCCTCTATATTCCTTCCATAAACAATCTTACTCTATCAATGCCTACTTTTCGTATCTACAGTTTAGACTTCTCCTTTGAGATCCAGGCTCATGTGGTCAGCAGTCTACTTGACACCTACTCTTGAATGTCTCAAAGACACGTTAAAATCAATATCTCTAGAAGTAAACTCATGATCTTTCTCTTAAACCAGCCTACTTCCAGTGTACTTCATTTTAGCAATCTACCCAGCTCTGTGCAGATTGGAAATCCAGGACTCAGCCTCAACAGTCTTTCACCTTACCTTATTAAATTTCACTTAAAAAAATATCTTTTGAAATCATCTTCTCTCTCAGTTTTCAACACTACCACCTTTTCCTAGCTATAGTCGCTTCTTCTCAGAACTACAGAAATAGCCTCCTCACTGGTCTATTGTGTGCTTTCTTTTTTTTGTGAGGAAATTTGCCCTGAGCTAATATCTGTTGCCAGTCTTCCTTTTTTTTTGCTTGAGGAAGATTCGCCCTGAGCTAACATCTGTGCCAATCTTCCTCTATTTTGTATGTGGGATGTTGTCACAGCATGGCTGCTGGTGAGTGGCATAGGTCTGTGCCTGGGAACTGAACTTGGGCTGCTGAAGCTAAGCACACTGAACTTAACCACTAGGCCACAGGGACTGGCCTCTATCTTGTGCTTTCTTGACTCTTCTAACCCATTCTCTGGGCTGCAGCTAAAATCAACTTTATGAAATACAAATGTGATCTCTGCCCCTAGCCCCTCTTAAAATTCTTCAATGGCTTCCTAGTTCTTTACAGATTAAGATGAACCTTCCTGTATGTCCTGCAAGGTCCTACCTGGTCTGGTCCTACGTGGTCTGGTCTGCATCTGCAGCTTCCTCTTTCCCCACACTCCACCTCACCTTTCCTGCTTCAGCCACACGGACAATCTTTTCATCCTGGCACTTCCAATACTCCTGACTCTTCCAATACTCCCCACTTTCATAGGGCTTTGCACAAGCTGAACCCTCCTCCTGTCTTTCTTCTCTAGTTGACTCCAACTTGTAGATTGGAGTCACATCACTTCATGAAGTGACATGTCCTACTCGTGCTACCTCAGCAAGGAAGGCTTCCTTGGTAGCTTAGGAGGTCAATTTCTCTTACTATAAACTCTCATTGCACCATGTAATTCTTCACAGCATCTATCACCATTGCAACTTTACATTTGTTTGTATGATTTTTTGATTAATGCCTGCCACTCTGCAGGATTTTAAGCTCCAAGAGGACAAGGATGATGCCTATTGTCAGGCAGGGTACTTAGTAGGTGATCAGAAAATATTTACTGGAAGAATGACAATTAATGAATGACTAATTTCCTATTTCCTGGAGAAAATAGAGTTCCTAGATGTGAATGCCCTCATCTTTCAACCTACACCTTAATGAGCTTGTAGTCTCAGAAAGATCTCTGTTCTAGATGAACCCTCTCAACTGTGCCCTTCCTGATTGAGTTCCAACAGTTCCATCTTTCTCATATTTCAGCCTTTCCCTTTTGCCTTATTCCTTTCTTGCATCCATTAATATTTTCAAGACTCATTAGAAAGAATACTCTCCTCAATCTTGCATTATGTCTATTTTCCTTTACAAACTCCCCAAACTAATAACCCACACTAGCTATCTCCACTTCCCATTTCCATACGTTGTCATCTACTCTCGTGACTTTGAAATCAAACTCAAATCTTTCTCTTGAACTTCAGACCCAAAATACCAACTGGTGACTCAATGTGTTCATCTGCGTGTCTCAAGGGCTCTTCTAATTCAACCTGTTTCAACTCTTTCAAACCTGCTCTTCCTCTATTCCTGTGGAATTGGTGAAAAGTGCTCTCCTTCATTCAGTTACCAAAGCTAGGGTTCTCACAGTTATCACAGTCTTCTTCAGCATACTCTATCCCAATTAGTCAACAGGGCTTGTCTATTGCATTTCTTAAATGTTTCTGGAATCTCTGCAGTAGTCAGTATTGATACTCATCTTTAGTTCTCAGACATGGTGAGAGGCTCCAAGTGGTCTCCAAGGTCAGCTTGGCCTCACTTTAGTCCGGTATTTACACTGCTACAGCAATCTTTCTAAAGCACAAATATGATCATGTAAAATCCATTCCCCCCAGGGCTACGACCCCCTCACATGCTCCCCATACTCTCAAATGCATTGGCATAGCATGCAAGTCCCCACATGATTGTATTTCAGCTTCTGATCTAGATACTCTCCAGTCCTTGCTAATCTTCCAATGCCAGGATGTTGTACTGTTTTATGCTTCTGTGCCTTTTTATACACTGATTCTCCTTCCTACAACACCTTCCCCAGACACTTGGAAGAATGGAAAGCCCCTACTCATGCTTCGAGGTTCAGGTCAATGACTACTTGTTTTGTACAGCTCTCCCTGACCTTCCCTGTTGAACACTCTCTCTACTGCGGTCCCAATGTGCCATACACACATTCTGTTGGAACTCATGTTGGCAGAGCTGCTGCATAGGGTGGTTTAGATTGTGGACTGCCCAACTCTAGGAGACTTGTTCACAAAATGGTGCACAATTAGCACAGTCGTATATCATGGCATTATTTTTGAGCCCTTTTTCCATTCTTTGTTCTTAAGAATCACAGGATTGAGGAAGAAGGGTTAAAAAGAAGATTCTTAAGAATGTAGTGAGTGGAATATGCATGTGCTGGATTGCTATGTTAACTCAGGAGGAAGGAAGGACAAGACACGGGTACATGTTTAGTCAGGATGCTTATGTGTTTAATGCAGGAGCTTAAGAGATAAGTGTTGTTGTACTTTGATGTACCATGAAGTGGCAAATTGTGAAAGAGGTATGACAAGAAGGGGCTGGTGTAGGGTGGTGACGTTCGCGCACAACCCCAGAGCAGGAAGAGCTGGAAGAACATAAACAGACTATTTAAAAATGACTGGAACACAACTAGCCACTGAAAGAGGAGTGGGGATTCCCTGTACCTTCATGGAGTTGATAAGTAGTGTTGGCAGAGGGGTCTCTCAAATAAGTCCTCTCCCAGGGCTTGAGTACCCTGCCATGCATAGACTGGGGTAGTCACTACTGGAGCTCAGGTGGATCACTTATTTATATGTCTGCCCCTCCCCCCCCAATAGGGTGAGAGCTTCATTGGGCCAGGCATTGAATCTTTTGAGTTCAAATCACCAGTGTCTTAGGTGGTGCCTGGCCCTTCCACACCTGTCCTAGCCAGAGGGGGAAAAGAGAGGGAGGTTTATAGACTTCAACAACCACAGTAACAACAATAATAGTCAACACTAATATAGTGTTTACTAGTGCCTGGCACTTTTCTAAGTGCTTTATATATATTAACTCATTTTATCCTCATGTGTAGCTATCATAATAATTCTCATTTTACAGATGAGGAAACTGATGCTAAGAGATGTTAAGTAACCTGCCCAAGGTCACACAGCTAATAAGTAGTGGAGGCTCTTCTCTATCCCGCCTATTGTGATGGCAATGCTAATCGGAAGAGAGGATTTTAGGTGTACCTCATGCCTTGGACCCCCACAATTTCAGTGGGTTTTGTCTTATTTATTTTCTTTTTTCGTCTTTCATCCTTGGAAACTCCTATTTGTTAATAGAGACAATCGTCTCTTGGCTTGCACGTATATTATCTTTCTCCTCAGTAGTCCTGGTGGTTGAGTCAGAGGGCAGAGAGGTGGAAACTTCCATTCCAGGGAGACATTCCACTCATTTCCCCTGGGTTATCCACCTATCCCCTTAGACTGCTTCCCTTTAAATTGAGGAGAAATTAAGGAAATTTTCTCCCAACATTTTACCCCCTCATCTTTTTGTTTTGGAACTGCTTCTGAGGATATGAGGCTAGGAACTACCTTCCCATCTCAGGAAACACACAGATTTTTCTGGGTGACACTTTTCAAGGATTTAATATCGATTTTCCCTTCTCATTTGTTTAAGGGCAATTGATGCCATTTATTTCTCTCTAGCTATGCTTTTCCTTATTTTCTCCATTGGCTTTTGTGAATTGAGCAATTTTATAATTTGGCTCCACTTTGTTGTCTGACTCCAAAAGCCAAATAATTGTATTTCTTCCAGAAAAATTTATAATTTAATTTTCCTTTTCACCTAGCTGTATTTCTCTAACCTGAGGAGAGGACGGAAATGCAGAGTTATAATATAATGTCTGTGAGTCGAAGTTTTCTGGCAAAAGGTAAAAAAATTTCACACCTGCCTTGCATTTGACGAGGATTCCACACGCTTCATTATTTTCTTTGGTTCCCCAAGGGGCTTTTAAATGTATATATGTTAGCATTTTTGTGTGGTGTATATTCATAAATAAGAGCTTTGATTTTTTATTCTAGCTCTAAGGGAGAAAACAGGCATAGGGTTTAATATGGACTGTATCTACAATGATTGCCAGATTCCAATTCATTCCTTGATTTAGAACTTAAAAGAATATTTCGTTTAAAATAATCCCTTCCCATCCCCTCACCCCCTAGGTGTTTTCTAATTATGTAGTTGGTTGGCCTAAGAGTCTGCAGATGCTGGTCTAGGCTATTCCTCTTATAGAATTTGTCTTCTTGAAGGAGCTCAGGTTCTTAGGTTTCCTCTCTCCTAAAAATAGAACAGTGTGCCCTTACAATAATTTAGCCCACACTTACATGTTAAGGACAAAAAGTCCATAGATTTCTGCCCTTAATTCTCTCTAAATTACGTTTGGTTTGGTTTTTAAATGGAGTCAAAATGATGCGTGATGGTAAAACTTCAGTTTCAGAATTGGGATTTGGCACATTTCCAGTGATGGTCATAGAATCCCCTTTTCTAAGATTTTATAAAGAATTGAGTGAAAGTATTTTTCTAGGATTAAGTCAAGTCTTATTTGGAAGTAAGACTATGGATTAGGTATGGCTGGGTTTCAAATATAGGACATTTCAGTCAATTGATTCTAGAAATCACTTGTATTTGTCAGGCCACGTGTCCTAATTTTTAGTTTAGAAAAGATGGTCCTTGTATTCATTTTCTAGGGCTGCCATAACAAAATATCCCAGACTGGGTGGCTTAAACAACAGAAATTGATTTTCTCATAGTTGTGGAAACTGGAAGTCCAAGATCAACGTGCCAGCAGGATCGGTTTCTTCTGAGGTCTTTCTTCTTGGCTTGTAGATGGCCATCTTTTTGGTGAGTCTTCATGTGGTCTTTCCTCTGTGTGTGTACATGTCTGTGACTTAATTTCCTCTTCTTATAAGGACACCAGTTAAATTGGATTAGGACCCATCCATATGACCTCATTTTACCTGCAAACATAGCCATATTCTGAAGTATTGAGGGTTAGGACTTCAACACATAAATTTTACAGGGGGACACAATTCAGCCCATAACAGTCCCTACTGGGCCCTGGTAGGTACTTGGGACCTGAACTTCTTCAGGATATTTATTATTACACTGAAGAATGATGGTGACGTCAAGGTATTGACACACGGTTTGATACTACCAAAGAATATGGCATGTTTTAATCCTAGAAAAAAATAAGTTTAAGTAATGTAAATATTATAATATATTATTATTACATAATAAATATAAGAACCTGAGGTGCCTTTAGATAATAAATAGCTTAGGCTGGCAATTGCAGAACTTTAGGCCACTTACTATGATAAACGACATCTCAGTACTTATTAATTAGTTTAAATTTGTAAAATAAGGCATTAATGTTCTTTCATTACCTGTTATGAAGCAGGCACTTTGCTCTGCTAGGAGAAAGTGAATATTTTATCCTCCTGTCCTTGAGGAGTTTCTAGTTTAGGATTTCAGAGATTCCAGACACAACAAGGTCACATATTTGGGTAAACCAGATGTTAGCTGGGCTACCCACCATGCCTGTCTTAGATTTGATCAGATCTGCTCAAACTCCCTGTCCACCAGACAATGGGAAGTTCAGTGCTGTTGCCAACATGTCTATACATTCCTGGTGTCACATTCCCAGTCATCTCCGCTTTCAGCTTCCAGCTTCTGTTGAATTTCTGTTCTCCACTCTATGTCTTGCAGCTGTTCCTTTATCTTTTCCTTGGAGTCAACCCAAACACGGGACACAAATCTTGATTATTTGCTCTTTCCATTAAAATACAATACACATGATGCAACTGTGTGCCCTAGATTTCTGCTGGCAATTTGATGACAGGGAAGGTTACATAGCAGAGCCATAGAGCAATTAATTTAAAATTGAATAATAGACTCCTCTATTCTTCAAAATGTTTCTTGGGCATTTCCACCAACTCTAAGTCCATTCCTCCACTATTTTGCTGAGATTTCTTTCTGTTCTCTTCCTTCCTTCTTCTCCTTTTCTTCTCTCTTCCTCTGTCTCACTTTTCTGATCTCCCCTACTTCACTTACTCCATCCGTCGAATTCTCTTTCATTAAATAAGCAGAGCTGTTGAACTATTTTTTCTGTAGTTTGCTTCCAAATTACACCTTCAGGGCCTCATCTTCTATCCCTACATGGCATCAAGTAATTTTTTATACAAACACGGTTCCATTCCCAAAGTGAGATGCTAGAGCTAACTAGGAATAATGAGTCTTCTTCACTTGATACTCACGCAGACAGATAGAATGTTAACATCTAAACAGCAGAGATTTGTACACATTCTATGAAAATTTGGGAAAGAGTGTAACTAGCCATGCCTGCAAGTGTTAGAACCTTGTCACAGGGGGAGGTGACTCTTTAACAGGATCCTGAAGAATGAAAGGGAGGGAGGGAATGCCTCCCAACCCCCATTCTACATGGGGGAGTAGCCTAAGGGATGAAGTGAAACCCTGTGTGGCTGGAGCAAAGGGTCCTGGAGATAGAAGACTGAAACACTGGGAAGAGAAAGACTAGGCCCAAATTTCTGATAGCCTGTGGTAGATTTGAAGGTCAAAGCTTCAGTTAGGGATTTTATTTGTTTCACCTTTAACAGAGAAGTTTCTGCAAAGGCTACAAAAGATCAGAGAACAAAAGCCAGAGGCACTTGTCTTCCTCAAAAGAAGAATCTCCTCTATCCCCAAATCGCAGCACCTCTATTTTCTCAGAGAACAGCAAGATGACGGGAGGGAAATTTCTTTTGGTTCTTTGCTTGTCTGTCAAGAGGACACACTTTCTCATAATATGACAAGTCCCAGAGGTTTTCCTGGGTTCTTATTGCTAAAGGATAAGTTTTTATAAAAAAGACAAATCACATCTCTCCTGAAAATGAACACGTGTCAAAGATATTCTTGAAGACACTTATTAAATGAGGGAACTAATAAGATGTTACAACTGGTTCAAAGGAAAATTCAAACAACACGCACATATGTAGGCAATCTGGAATGATAAAATGAATCTAAAAAATTAAGATGCAAAACTGGTCAATGTCCACAGGTCAAGGTTACTAGTTGTATTCCACTGAACAAAATTCATTTGCATTTCTGTGGACAAGGATCACTTGCATCGCTTTCAGTTTTCTACAACTGATGGAGTTGTAAAATCACCCAAAGACAATGAAAAGTCAAGCCCTTGTAGAATCACATGACCTCGAATGGTCACTAGACAGGACACCCATTAAGTTTGTTTATTTATGTCTATCCCTTCAAAGTCTTTCACAATTTTTCCTCACTTTGGTAAATAGGCAGACAGTATGAGTTTACCTTGGCAAAATGTGAGGTGGAGTTCTCTGATTTTGCTCCATTGTGGGGTAATTTTCTTAAAGTTTTCAACTTTTAAGTGATTGATGTAGAATGATACCTTACTTGGGAGGGTCCATCCCAATCTCTCCTCCCTAACCTCCTTCTCTGGAGCTTTTCCCATCCAGATTTTTGGTGTTCTGGGTCCTTTACTTTGATCGGTGATTTTTACTTAGCATTGTAGATATTTCTTCCCCGGAGTGTCTCATTTCAGCCAGTGCCTTTCTTTGTCATTAATCTGGGCTGGTCACAAAAGCAAATTTAGACCAAATGCATGTTCTAGAAGAGTAACACAAATAACTTTCTGTTTTATAATAGTTATACACACTATGGTCCATATTCACTGTCAATATTTCCATAGCACCAGGTAACTGGAGGAGACTCATTACAAAACGAGTAGAAAAGCCCTCCAATGATTTGAGGATTTTCCTGCTGCTTCTTTTACAATAGCAGACAAAACTGACAACGTGAGGTGTTTGAATTTAACACCGTGATCCCCAAATGGGTGTACATACTCAGAAGATGCAAAACACAATGTAATTGGGAGTGGGCAAATATATTAAAACTCTTTATTGAGTTTTATCTCATAGTTTTATTAAAATTTAATTTTTAAATTTGCATGCAGTAAAATTGACTTTTTGTTGGTGTACAGGTCTCTGGATTTTAATATATATACAGATTTGTGTAACCATCACTATGATCAGGACATAGAACAGTTTCATCAGCCCAAAATATGATACAAGGGATAATGTCATACTTGTAAATTTATTTTCACGTGTGTATTATTTTATAATATGCACAATATATTAGGATGGTAATACATGTTCATAATTTTTGAATAAATAATTATATTTTAGTGTTGTGTGCTCAAAATTATTTACTAACAGAGGCATATGAACAAAAGTGTTTGGGGACAACCTCTACAGGTAGTAGTAATAAAAGTTGTTAATTGAGAAAAATGACATAAGCTGATTTTTTTTAGAGAAGATAACTGGGCAGCTGAGCTGAAACTCGTTTGGGGAGGACCTGGAGGTTAGTGGACCAAATAGGAGACCATTGTAATTATTCAAGAAGAAACGCTAAAGGCCTGGATTAATTAGTGGCAGAGGAGAAAGGCTGGATTTAAGAGACTTCTCTGAGGTGGAGCGGGAGGTGTTGGTAAATGGATGTGGGCATGAAGGGGAGGGAGAAATTGAGCATGGATGTTGGGTTTGCTGCATAGGAAGGAGGGTTGATGGTGATACCATTGATGGAGAACTTGACTACAGAAGGCGGAGCTGGTTTATGGGGTTTGGGATAATGAGTCCAACTTGGTTCTATTAAATTTAAGAGAAACTGATTGCAATGATGTGAACGACATGGAATGGTGAAGGTCTTGGGGGTGCATATTGGGATTGATAGTTTATCATTAGAGCCAGTTGGAGCCAATTAGAGATGCATGGACCCATTTCCTATCTGTCATATAACAGGACTCATCTCACACTCCAGGATTTAAAAATGCTTTAAAAGGGACACTTCTTTTTTTTATTATTTATTATTTTTTATATTTATCTTTTAATGAGATATAATTGACCTATAACATTGTATTAGTTTTAAGCGTATAACATAATGATTTGATATATGTGTGTATTGCAAGATGACTGCTACGATATGTTTAGTTAGCAACCATCACCATACGTAATTATAAAATTTTTTCCTTGTGATGAGAACTTTTAAAATCTACTCTCTTAGCCACTTTCAAATAGGCAATACAGTGTTGTTAACTATGGTCACCATGCTGTAGATTACATCCCCCGGACTTATTATCTCATAACTGGAAGTTTCTATTTTTTGACCTCCCTCACTAAAAGGGACACTTCTTAATCCTCTTGAAAAGTTATAGTTCAGACTTCTGGCCAATTAAACCTCAGGGGTGTTCTCACCTGGAAAACAACTTGGCATCTGGCCATCAAGACCCACCACGAGTAAGCAGCATCTTCTCTATCTTCATTCTTGCTGTCAAAGACTCAGCAGGACTGGAGCCAAGGGCTGGGTGGGAGGGGCTGAAGACAGGGGTGAGGACGGGGCAGTGTGGGGTCTGTTTATCTGAGCAGATACTTGTTTATCTGGACAGCCAGATCTGAGACTATACCGGGCATAAAAGGGAATCCAGAAGGGCCTCGGGTTTATTTTAAAGTAGAAGTGAAAGACCATAAATTGCAGGACGTGAGACAGGGTCTGAATTACGATCTGATACCACTTCAGAACGTTTGCTCTGGTCGCTGTTTTGAGAAGTGTTCTCCCAAACAAAAGAAGTCGCAGGGGAGGGTAATACCCCAAAAAGTATCCAAGAAAATATTAGAGAAAAATTGGATGCAGATGTACTCTTTAACCTGGAAAAAAAAAAAAAAAGACAGACATTATGTTGATATTTCATATGCTACTTCAGAGTAGTGCATGTGCATAATTTATAAATAAATACACACGTATTGGGAATGCCTGCTCAGAAATATTTTACTGATAAGGATACAATTATGATCTTCAGCTTTTACTTTAAAATAAATACAAGGCCCCCCTGGATTTCCCTTTTTGTCCATTATGGGGTAGAAAAGAAAAGAGGAGGAGATGAGGGGGGCAGTTGGAAGGAAAGAGGAGGAGGCAGACGGGAACGGTATTTAGAATTTGGTGATTGATGGTATGTGAGTGAATCTTTGATAAGACCCTTGCCCCTCAGTGAAGCACACACTGCTTTTCTAGTACTTCCACAGAACTGCCGTCATTTCTGTTATGGCGTTGTAATCTAACTAGTTATTTACCAGTCGTTTTCCTTTTGGAGCTGTATTCCCAGCAATTTAGTGGATGCTAAATTAATGTTGTAATGTGAATATTACATTAAATGTTTCCATAGCTCAAAAATGGAAGAGGTATACATTTTTGAAGAAAAGAATGTTCCATATAATGGTAGACGCTCCTAGCTTTTTGCTTCAAGAATGAAACAGGAATGCACTATGATATGCTTGTGGAATTAGGGTTGTGAAGACTGGCCTTATGATTCTGCATTACAGGTTGGAAATTACTGAGGTTAGTCATTTGTTGATGCCTGCTATTAGAAATTTATATGGTGATTAAAGATACTATTAAATACATTTTACAAACTGCAAGTATAAGAGTCCAAATTATTCATAAAAGTTATTTTGTCCTTAGGAAATGGTAAGAGTCAAAATTAGCCAGAAAAGTTATTTTCAAAGCATTTCCTTTGGATACGTTAGGAATGCTGACTATTCAACAAACAGTAGTTGCATAAAGAAGATTTTTGGTCCCATGATCTGGCTGAAGCTTTGCACGAACAGCTGCTTATCTCATGAATGGAATTTCCTGTTAATATTCTTGCAGGCTAATTGTTCATCAAAAGTATAACAAATGTCAACAAATATCACAAATGTGTTATATCTTAATATTTAAGAGACAGCAGAAATAGTTCAGATGTTTAACTTGACTGTGCTTAAAAGGCAACAACACAACCTTTAGCTTTTGTCACAAACTACTCTTGACGGGATTAATGCTATTCAGAGAAACCATGTGGTTTAAACGCCCTTTTCTTTTAATTTACGGCAACATATGGCTTAAGGTAAGACAGGCTAAGGGAAGAAACAAGATTGTAACATCAAACATCATTATGATAAAGCACCTTTGTTTTGAATGGATTTCATGTAGTCTTCATCTCAACTACATATGGAAATAAATTTTCTTGGAATAAAAACACTTCAAATGGACTCTTAAATTCTTTGGCAGCAACCACAAAGACATCTACTTTTTAATGTGAGATGTGAGTTGCTTAGGGTGGAGGTTCTAGCAGTAGGAAGTAACATCACCCGGATACCAGAGTTCAGATCAGAAGCAGAAATTTAGTGTCAGTAGAAACTTCCTGGAACACTACTCGTTTTTAAAAAGCATTTCCAGTTTTTTTTTCCTCCTCATAAAA
Source organism: Diceros bicornis minor (assembly GCF_020826845.1). NCBI lineage: Eukaryota > Metazoa > Chordata > Mammalia > Perissodactyla > Rhinocerotidae > Diceros > Diceros bicornis. The sequence continues at coordinate 47,874,633 of NC_080759.1, read as the reverse complement.
TTAGCATTTTGCACTAAGGTGCAAACCGAGGAGCTGTTTCAGGAAGGTGCTCAGGGAGGAAATTTTAGCACAATGCTCTGTCCTTCTCCGTAGCATTAATCACGTCCTTTCTTCTTTTCCTTAGCCCTAACAAACTCAGAGTGCCCAAATGCCAGAAATGAACTACAGGTCTTTTTCCATTCTCTTCCAGATGGTATTAATCTTTGTTCCTCTTTCAGACATAGATGAAAATGGAGCCAGCCTTCTGGAAACCACAGCGCCCTTCTCACCGTGTTGGCATCTCCTCCTGAGGAGGGAATAATACCTTTACAGGCACTGGGAGCCACTTTCTGGGTTACAAGGAGGGAAATTTAATTACTACTCCCACTTCTGCTGTCTTGTCTGTTCCTGTACGTTTGTAACCGTTAACTCTCTCCTGGACACTTGTGCTTAGTCTCGAGAACCTCCACATCCATGATGATCAGCATCCACACTCCACTGCCACTCTCTTCTCACCCCTTGATAAAGGCTTGGCAAGTGACCGAACACATAGGGTGGTACTATCTACACGTCACTCTCTATAACTAGTGCTCTATGTCTACGTATATACTACTTTTATAGTTCTGTATATCTCAATTTTCTGCATTAACAAATTCTTATAAGTATGCCATATAAAAATATTGTATATTCATGAATTTAACAAACATTTAGTGAGCATCCCTTATATGTGCTCTGCTGTAAGTGGTGCAAACAGGGATGAGTAAGACTTTTCCTGCCCCCAAGGTACGTGAAATAAGAAGATGACATAAGGAAGGCGTTGGCAAACTACCCAAGAGCCAAATTCAGGGCGCCCCCTGTTTTTGTTGGTCCTGCTAGCTAAGAATATGAAGAATTATAAAAAAGAAGAAGAATATGTGATAGACATGTATGTAACTATCATATGTGTTGCAAAGCCTGAAATATTTACTATCTGACTCTTTACAGCAAAACTTTGTTGACCTCTGACACAAGGACTATAATGCAAGGTAGAACGTGAAGTGTTTCATCTTGCATTAAAGTCCTATCACGAACAGTCAAAAGGCTACAGGAGTCCAGAGGAGAGAAATGCTACTCTTGACTAACAGGATCAAAGGAAGGACCATGGATGGAGGAAGTGAGCCTTAATGAAAAGGTGGGATTTCCATTAAAGAAAATGGGAGAGAAGCCATTCTGAGGGAGGAGAGAGGAGAGCCAACAACAGGTCAGTGCCTCTCAACCTGTAGCTGCACGCTGGATTCCCTGGGGAACTTTTAAAATATACTGAGGCCAGACAATAACACTGAAAACAAAAGGGAACAAATACACCTAACTGTACACCAAGTTGGAAACATAAGCACATAGAGAAAGAATTATTTCAAGTGACTTTTGAACTCTGTATTCCGACTGGACATCTCTAACAGGAAATATCATCAGGATAGAAAGAACTGCAAAGAAATCTTCAACTTTCTTCAGCAGTTTTATTTTTAGTGGTAATACTGGCATTTTGATTTTGATACTATCTTATTTGTATGATGAGATAAAGCAAATCGGCAAATATTTTAATTTTATTAAGACAAAGATTTCTGGTGTAAGGGGTAAGAGATACAAATCAAGAAGTCAAAGAAGTTAAAAAGGCTAAATTTTAATTGGAAATATTGGTATGAATTCATGACTCACACGTATGCTTATATCTTAGTGTTTGATTTAAAGTATGTATGTGTGTGTATTTTCAGTGAAAGAACCTAAAAGTGATGACACTCCAGTAGCCACGAGACACCTACTGCCTAGACTTAATTCTAAACATCATTTAAAGGAACCAATCTTCTTGGAGAAAAGGCGGATTACAGGCTTGGTTCAAGGAAAGTTCACGGTAAGAATGGGAATCTTATTGTGCCGGAAAGTAAGGAAGTGTCAAAGGCTAATGAAGTCATGTCAAAAGGTCATGGGACCAACTTGACAGTGTTTCTACTAGGCAAATTTAGGACAATTTGAGAATTAAAAAGAATGAAAAATGTTATTGACTGTAAAATATAGAATAAATAAAAACTCTTAAGTCCATAGTTATAGAAAAGAAAGAGAGAGAAACTGAGGAAGAAAAAAAGAAAACTTCACTTGCTGCCACTGGAGGCAACCACTATATAAACACTTTACTCTCAAAATTGGTACTTCAGTGAAAAGAGGTAGCATTTACTTTGCCTTTATAATAAGAATTATAGCTCATCTCAAGTTGAGATAATAAGAACTACAGTTAACACAAGTTTTTTTCATGGGAGAACACCAGCTAAGAAATATAAAGGATGACAGAATTTTAAAAATGGCCATTTAATCTTATGCATTGTGCGTGGAAATGTGAGATGGTACAGTCACTGTGGAAAAGAACTTAGTGGTTTCTTATAAAGTTAAACATATACTTACTAAACAACTCAGAAATCCTATTCCTAAGTATTTACCCAACTGAAATGAAAACTTATGTTCACACAAAGACCTGGATGAGAATGTTTTTACAGCTTTATTTATAATCACCCCAAATTGTAAACAACCCAAATGTCCCTCAACTTGGGAATGGATAAACAAACTTAATACACTCTTACAGTGGAATACTATTCAGCAATAAAAAGGAAAGAACTACTAATACATGCTACAGCATGGAAGGATCATGAATACATTTTGCTAAGTGAAAGAACCCAGACTTGAAAGGCTATACAACATGCGATTCCACGTATGCGACATTCTGGAAAAGGCAAATCTAAAGGGACAAAAACATCATTGTTGCCAGGGGCTAGGCATGGGAAGGCACGGACTACAACAGGGTATGGGGGAATTTCCGGAGGTTGGTGGAATTATTCTATATCTTAACGGCTTTGATAGTTGCATGAATGTATTCATACATTTGTCAAGACTCAAAAATCTATACAGGAAAAAGGATGAATTTTTACTCTATGTGAATTATGCCTTAATACAAAAGTGAAAAAAATTTACCATTTTGCCACTCTTAACCAAATAATTCTTTCAGGCAAGGGTCATGACGGATGGTAAAACTACTAGGTGAAATTTTATTGGGGAATCAGGACATTCATGTGCCTGAATGTTACCTCAAAGATTCCTTGCTAATTGCAAATAGAAAAACATACTTTAATGGAGAGGTATGACGGTCACCCCCTTAATCAAGAGACCAATGTCAGCATCATTAATAGTATGACAATCTGACGTTATATGCCACCTGGTGTGATGTCAGGTACACCCATCTTTTGTGAATTATACTTGCCTCAAACACTTGATCTGAATCTAGTCTCTCTAGACTTAAATTTCAGTTTAGGACCTACTGAGAATAGAAGTATAAGTTAAACGACATCATGAAGAAATGATCGGACCAATACAGACTGTAGACTGTTCTACAAGACAGCTGGCCTGGTTGCTTTAAAAAATCAATGTAATTTTAAAAATAAATAAATAAAAAGAAGAACAATAGACCAAAGAGTCTTAACAAGCAAATGCAATGTATGAAATTTGATTGGATTCTCGTTTTAAAAAAAAGAGCAAAAAAGGAGATTTTTGAGACAATTGGGGAGCTTTGAATATAGACTGAATATTCGGGAATTGCTGTTATTTTCTTAGATATGATAATGGTGTTGTGTTTATGTAGGACAATGTCATTATTTTTGAGTAGTTCCATGCTTCAGTACTTATAGGTCAAATGTCATGTCTGCAAATTATTTTCAAATAGTCCAGCTCTGTCTATCTATCTATCTATCTATCTATCTATCTATCTATCTATCTATCTATCTATCTGGCATATTGCAAGATATTCAAAATTGTGATGGGTCCACAGATTTCCACGTATTATTCTTTCAACTCTTCTTGATGTTTAAAAATTTTATAACAAAATGTAGGGGGAAAATTAATACCAGATCCTACTCGGGACTAAATAAGTCAGGATGTCTTGGGGACAGGACCTAAGTTACAGGATTTTTTAAAAGCTTTCCTGATGATTTTTTAAAAAACATAAAACAACCATTTTATTGGGCTCCTGGACTCTGTTGATTAGGAAGTCAGACACGGCAAAGAGAGGATGACTTGTCTCTGTTCCACCATGTCTGGGGCCTTAGCTGAGTATTCTGGTGCCTGGAGGTAGGGGTCTTCTGGATGCATCTTCACATATAGGTCTGGCGGTTGAGCCTGGCTGTTGGCTGGAACCTTAGCTGGGCTGTCAGACAGCACACCTCCATGTGGCCTCTCCACGTGGTCTGTCTGCCTGGCCTCTGGGTGATTTTAATGTGAAGTCAGCATTTTCTTAAGTTTGAACAGTCATAAGAATTATATTAAGCATTTATTAAAATTCAGATTTCCTGGACCTTTTCCTAGGTCTGGGATGGGGACTATTAATATTTACAATTAAACCCACCCAAGTAATTCTAATGAAAAGGCAAGTTCGGAAAGCACTGATCTAGGGCATCAGCTGTGTTGGTCTTTTAAGGCCCCAGATCTGTCCAGATGCCAAGTACCAGACACCACAGAAGAGGGTGGTATATTCTATTGTCTTATTTCTGAAACTTTGTCTCAGATATTCCCTTTGATTTCTAGATTATCTTGTGGTCTCCAGCTTTGTCTTTCTCTTGGCTATGATTATGGTTCTCCCATGGCTATGTGGCTTTTGTTGCTTTAGTTGAAACACTTGTCTCATTTGACTAAGCCCTTGGAACTTTCTTCTTCAAGACACAATTATGTGGGTATAGAAATTGGACGTGTTTGAGATAAACCAGGAGAGAGAAAAATGAGGCTAGGTCATACCAGGTCTTGAATTATGGGCTGAGGAGTTGGTCTTAAGTTAATATACAGTGGTCATCCAGAGAGAGTTTCTTGATTATGAGTGCAAAAGGATCAGGGACGTGCCTTAGGAAAGCTAATCAGAGGAAGTGAGAGCCTGGAGGCAAGGAGAACAGGTTAGGGCCTAGGAGAAAAGTTCTGGGGGCATTTACCAAGATGGCAGCAATCTCAACGTTAAGAAAAAGAAGGGTCTGGGACACGTAATTTTCAAATCCCTTACAGACTATCATCACATCCTTTGGCGTTGCTGTCAATTTATAAAATGGAATAAAAATTTTATCTTTTAATAAGAAAGATGACATTGTTGACTTATAAGCTACACTCTGAGTTGGTTCTAGGCTGGTCATAATGTGTTTGAGGTGATCAAATGAGGTCAGACTCTTCCACTTGTCTTGTTCCCCTCTTGACTGAGAGAACTAAAGCTGAGCTAAGCTTCAGATCGGTGGACCTTTATCTCAGTAGCATGATTTTCTAGCCAACTGAGCCTACTACCATAACCTAAAAGCAAGGAAGAGATGCTATAACCAAATTAGAACCAGAGAAATGGATTGTCTTCTGAGGAGGTTCTCATTGGTATCTGTTAAGAGATTACTCAGATATACTGGGTTGTTTTTGTTTTTGCTAAAATTCTGCCTACATTTAACGAAGCTATAGTTCCCGCTAGTTATTTAGGAATAAGGAACAACTTCTCAATGAATCTAGGACAGGTCATCAAATTACAAGCCACAGCTAAATGAGGCCCCAAGCCTATTGTTGTAAACAAAGTTTTACTAGGACATAGCCACACTCGTTCTCACATACCCTCTGCGGCTGCTTTCAAGCTACAATGGCAGAATTGAGCAGCTGCAACAGAACCTGTATGACCTACAAAGCCTCAAGTATTTACTATCTTGTCCTTTACAGAAAAAGTTTACTGACCCCCGATCTAGGAGAATTACTTTCCCATTAACTGGTGGTGTGGTTCTGCACATTTGGGATGTTGCAGGGCGGACGACGAGAGGCATGTAAACTTCTTTATCCATTTCCCTTTAAATCAGGAAAATCTAGTTGGGAGAAACAAATTTGAATTCTCTTTTGTGTGTATGTTCTTTGAAGTTCTTCTTCTGCTTCTTTTTTTGGGGAGTGGGGGAACTCTTACTAGATTTATATTGAGCAGAACTACAGTCAGGTCTCATCCATGGTTTGCGGTGTAGCAGTTAAACCCACGGGCTCTGGAGCCAGACTGCCCACGTTCATGTCTCAACAACTCCATCACTTACTCCCTGTATGACCTGGGGCAAGTCGCTTGATTACTCTGTGCCTTGGCCTCAACTATAATAATAGAATCTGCTGTCTAGGGTTCTTGGGAGGATTAAATGAGTTGACACATGGGTTGGCTAGGACAGTTGCTGCCTACAGTCGACAGTCTGTAAACATTAGCTCTTATTAGTATTGATTTGATATAGGTCATCGACAGCCAACATTCCTTGATGAGACCACCAGGATTCTTCTTGTCAGTGATGACTTATGTAAGGACAAGAATCTGTTGTCCTTTACAGGGCTCTTTGAAATGTCTTTCCAAGTGGTTCTCAAAGTGTGGTCCCTGGAGCAGCAGAATCAGCATCACCTGGGGACTTATTAGAAATGTAAATTCTCAGGCCCCATCCAAGATTTACAGAATCCGAGACTCTGGAGATGGAGACTAGACAGTGGTGTGCTGGTAAAGCTTTAACAACTGGCTTGCCATGGGAAAAAATGCCCTAGAATTTGCTGATTCCTGTGGTATAAATTCTCCCACTATGACTGATTTCAAGCCACCAATGTGATGGTACTGAACACGTTGTTATTGAGTTGGGAAGAGACGTATACAACCAGCTTTCCAGAGCTGATTCGAGAAACCGGTTCTAGCACGCTCCTCGTTCAGAGATCTATGTTTTAACAAGATTTCTGGATAATTCTCTGCATGCTGGAATTTGAGAACCATCACTCTGACTGATCCCCAAAGAGCTTAGTCATCTAGAGTTCCAGGGAGAAAGTGTGGCAGAGTGCCTGGGCTTTGGTGGTGGAATATCCGGGCATACATCCCACTCTGTCACTTCCTGACCTTAGGCGAATGCCTGGCGTATAGTTAAGCGTAACTGCATATTCGTTGTTATTATTGCTCTCGCTGCATTCCTGCTGCAGTCAACCAACACCCTCTCAAACACTTGGAGGAGCTCTGAGGACTTTTACTGCTCCCCAAGGCCCCTGAGTAAGCCAATGCTGATCCCATTGCTGCATTTTGCAGGTAGATTGCTAGAACTTTCCTGAGGGCTTTGTCATGTTATCTGTTGTGTCTCAGGGTGATTACGTGAAGTGGAAAGTGGTTTTTATTACCCCATCCTTTAGTAACTGAAACTACTCAAATGGAGATCTAACAAATCCTTCGTGATAATTCCAATTTCCACCACAGTGGAATAGCGGGACTCCTGTGTATAAGAGAGCCTAGTGGACATAGAGCTAGCATAGTAAACTTGAAGGCTAATGAGACTTAACTTTGTAGAGCCTCTCCCCATCTTCCGGGTTCACACCTACTGTTCTGATCTCATCAATGTCTCTGCTGGTCCTCCCTCATATTCCTCCTTTGTTGTTGATTACCAACCCAACAACTACCTCTGCTTCTTCCTTGTGAATAGAGCCCTGATTTTTTTAGGCACCAAGAGAAAATGTGCTCAGGGAAGGTTGGTCCCTCATGCATGAACTCTGATTCCAAAGCTGTCCAAAAGAACTTTCTGGAAACAGTCTATATCTGCACTGTCCGTGATGGAGACCACTAGCCTCACGTGGCTAGTGAACCCTTGAAATGTGGCTTGTGTGACTGAACAACTGAATTGCTAATTTTAATTAATTGACCCTAAATCGCTTCGTGTGGCTAGTGGCTACCATGTGAGAGACCACAAAGACTCTAAACCGTGATAATACCCATCCTCTTTGCCAGATATTGCCATACAGCAACACGTGGCCCAATCTCAAACTACAGGTCCCAGTGTAATGGGATGGCGGTGTTTGGGAAAGTTTACTCTCCCTGCTAAAGGAGAGAGATGCACTAGGAAGCTTGTGTCATTCTCGTCCCCTGCCCTGCGCCCCTCCCACACTTTCCTTCCTGCCCTGTATGTTAGCATGTGCAGCGTGAAGCTTGGTGCCTTGGGAAACCTCGTGACAATGAGAGGATGATATAAATAAATAGATGATAAGAACTAACACTTACATAGTGCTTTTCACATGCCAGGCCCTGGCTAAGCAGTTTACATGTACCAATTTAATGCTAACAACAACCCTGGGAGGGAGGTGCTATTGTTCTCTCCAATTTTACAAAGGTGGGAGCTGAGGCTCAGAGAAGTTAAGTAACTTGCCAGACTTCCCACAACCAAGAAGCACCAAAGCTGGGATTTGAACCCAGGGAGACCGATGGCAGAGGCTTTGCCTCTCATCGCCGCACCATACTGCCCTTCTAGAACCAAGAGAATTGTAGAGAAGCTGCATAACCGTGGAACCACCTATTTTTAGATTTCTTGTTATGTGGATGAATATGCGTCCTTATCTTTAAAGCCACTGTAGGCTGGGTGTCCTGTGACTTGTAGCCTCCAGCATCCTAACAGATATCATATTTTTGAGTGGGTCTCCTTCCTCTGGAGCACCCGACCATGCCAGTCCACTGAATCACTCCTCTATCAAGGGCTGATTCACAGCAGACCTGGATTAGGAAACCATCCCAGCGTCAGAGGAAGAACAACCCATCTAAGGCCTGGGAGTGCTGATGTTGAAATACCTCCATGGAGACATCCACAGGGGGATTTCACCCCTGCTCCACCCCAGAGCTTACAGCAAAGCGCAGCCCTTCTCCATTTGCCCATTTTTCTCTCATTCTAAGAGATATGAAATTTCTCCAAAAGTATTGTGGAAATGAGAAGCTCAAAGAGATAGGGAGACCTAAAAAATCTACAAAAGGCTGCAGAGCATATTCCTAAGGTTTCAGCTCCTCTTATTCATTATGTTCTCACCATGGAGTCAGCGTCTGGGTTCCTAGTCTCCTGAACCCTGTTTTGTGACTAAGAATTCAGGCTGACTTGAAGTTGTACTTCACTGATAAGAAGGGTGTTTATTTTTCCAGGCTGATGAAAATTTGGAAATATCTGAATGTTCAATCCATTCAGTAAGAAGTAAACCTGGGCTTAAGGGAATAGTGTTGAGAATCTCTTGTCCACGACAGTTTGGGACGCTTTCAGCTGGGGACAGAACGGGCTCCCATTCGCAGGTATTGCAGAAAATCCCCTTCCATCCCCATAGCTGTCCTTCCTCCTTCCTTGCTGCCGGGTGGCCCTTTCTCTCCCCGCCACCTTCTCCATTACCCTTCTCTGTCCCCAGCCCTGGTATTTCTTTTTTGACTACATCCTGGGATTAAATAGATCCAGGGCTGCAATGGCAGAATGAATGGGGTGATGCAGGAGGAGGGAAGAACCCATCTAAGGGGCAGAATCCCTGGCCCATCCCTCACCACAGTCTTCACTCATCCCTTCACTCATTCAGCAAAGACTGAATGCACTATGACTAAAAGCACTAGAGATACAATGGTTGACAAACTTTTCTTGGGAGGAAAAGGAAACTTCTATAGGAGCCTTCTGGAGTTTTATTTCTCAATCTTATTTTAATATTTGGTGTATCTAAAGATTCAACATTATCTTATGTCATTACCTCTGAGTTAATAAGTTAGGTATTATTGTCCCATTTCACATGGAAGAACATGAAGACTGAGGTAAAGTGGTAAGACTGAGGTAAAGACTGAGGTAAAGTCACCCCATGACTTTCTCATGGGATGTGGGTAAGTGGCAGACCCCAGCCTCAAACCCACATTTTCTGACTCTTTTATTTTCTCCTAAGACCCCTCACACCAGATCTGCCCTGGGCAGGACCACCCACTGCAGGCAGTCATACCACTCTGAAGCAGACCCTCAGAATTTCTTCTTTCCCCAGGAGCCCCTCATCCCAGGGAAAGGAGGGGGCCACTGGCAGCCTGCACGATCCCGCTGGTTAGTCTTTGAAGTAAAGAAACCTTGAGATCAAAGGAAACATTTTGTTGAACTCAGTCATTTGTCCTTGATCTGCTAGAAACCTTAATTTAATTAGCAATATAAACTTTGCAAAGACTTCACTCTCCCAGCTTGGCTTAACGTATACCATTTCTTTGATTTCTAAGTGACTTGGAACAAATAAGGAAAAAAATTACGTAAAACATCTCACATAAGACACGGACTATGCAATACTTCTATCTCATGAGTATTTTCTGGTAATACTGACCCAGATTTGTACAATTTTCATGCTCCAATGAGTAAGAAGTTAGAGGGGGAAATATTTTGGACTAAATTTTCTAGTTGTGTTCCAGAAAGGCAAACTTCCCAGATTCTTCAATGTTTGAAATCACAGCATTTTAGGAAGGAGGGTACTAGCATTACGACATATTCCATAAGTCAGGCACGTTATATATGGTTAAAGAATGCAATCTCTACAAGAACCTAGGACATAGGTATTCCTCTCTCTCCTTTACAGAAGAAATCAAGTGACATTCCCACGGTCACACAGCTTAGATGCTAAGGTTTGACACCAGCAGATGCCGAGCCCTACTCCGTGTTCATGGCTCACTATGCATTCAGAGCTGCCTTTAGACCTTCAGAAATCATCTGGCCCACTTCCTCCCCTTCCATCAGAGCTGAAGAAAATGAGCCCTGAAACTTTAAGTAGCTCCCCATCCCTAACAGAGACAGACATAAGCCAGGTCACTAGCTCTCCGGAGGTTGGTCTTTTCCCCTGTACTTCCGCAGATGGTCAAGAATGGGAAAGTTGTCCCAGGTGGATGCAGGCCACCTCTGGGGTCCTTGAGGAAACTCTTCCATTCTGGGATGTTTCACTGATGGCAAAGGACGTGCCAGGGCATTCACGCCCCAAGAGACTGGGTGCGCATGTGTGTATGTACGTGTGCCCGTATATATGTGTGTGTGTGTGAAAGCTATGGATCCATCCTCCTGCGTGGGACAGTGTTCATTGTAGAGACCTATCTGCCTTCAGCATTCTGTTCCAGGGAGGAATACATGTGGAAGTGGAGATGCCTCTGGCCAGATTTCAGGCCCCGATCTATCTCATGCCAAATCTATTGTTTGCTCTTGTGTAGACGTGGTCAGTATTTTGGGGCAGTGGTTGAGTTCACCAAATCCCACAATGGAGGTTTCAGATGACTCTGGGAATAAGTAACACGGATAGATCTCGAGCTAGAATTGTACCTCCTGCTCATATTTCTTCGTTTCACGTTCACCTGCTAACAGAAAACAGAAGAGCTTGGCAAGTGACTGTGTGACTGTTAATATCGATGATATAAAGTCTCTTTTTCTTAAGAAGGCCATACTCTTTTAAAAAAGAAAGAAAGAGAAAGAGAGAAAGAAGGAGGGAGAGAGGGAGTGCGTAAGGGAGGGAGGAAGGAAATTGCAAGCTACCTTGAGAAACTCCCGACAGATAGGCCAACATCTCTTCCTTACTCAAGAACAGTGGACAGTTCTGGATCCCTCCAGAACAATCTTCACTGACTCACCCTCAAATGGTCCCCACGGACTCTTTCTCTTAAACAGTCTGGAACGTAAACTTGCATGACTTGGCTGGAGTTTTCAGAAATCAAATGTTATTTGTACCACCCTTCCTCCCTGCCCCGTCCCCGCCCCTAATCCTGCCACCACCAGCAGTTCTTTAGCTGGGAAATTTTTTAAGCTTCTTACTGGAAATTTGCTGCATGTGGTTAAAATTCCCAAGTAAAATGTGAGCTTGGCATAAGTAATCAGTTTTGATTTAGAGTCACATTCAGAATAGTAAGTGGCAACGAGATAAATTCCTTTTTAAGGAGGCTCCTAATTCCTATAACCTAATGATTTCCCTGAAATTGAATTGAAATTCAGAAACTAGGAAGAGTTTGCAAAAACACATTGTATGTAATTTGTACTGAGAACTATTTCAATCTGGATTCCAAAGGAAGAGGAAATATGGAGGAAGTGGGGAACATGCTCCAAATTTTGTGCAACGTTTTAATGCATTTTTGGTTTTTTGTCTTTTTTTTTTTTTAGGAACATTGTCTACTGAATATAGTGGCCAAAATGAGCTGATAATTTTTGAAGTTGGATGATGGGTGCAAAGAACGTCGTAGTTCTTTCCTCTATGCTGTTGTGCATATTTGAAACTTTCCATAATAAAAAAAAAAAAAAGAAAAGGGAAACAGTGGCCATGAAAAATGATCATGGTTCTAGTATTGAGCTGTTCTCAGCTCATAGGAGCCATCAAGGAGAGATAAACAGAAGCAGGAATTACATTTAGTTTTAACTCATTTTCTAAGGTGTTCTTTGGGTTTTTTTTAGTGTTTTCCTGGAACCTTAAAAACACACTCAAAAACTGTTTCAACATGATCTGGCCTGGCAGGGGTCAGAGATGGCAGGAGTACAAGACGGTTGAGAAAGCCTATGACATAGTTAGTGGCTGGTTGAGATAGTTTCCGAATAGAAATATGACCGGAAGATTAGAAAAATAGACTGAAACCAGGGATCCTGAGATCAGTCATGGGGCTGCCACATATTTGTGACTTTACTTGGGGGCCAGAATATAGCGCTTCAGTTGTAGGTTCTTAATCATTATAATTACTACCGGTCTTGCTCTGTTGGGTAACTCCCTGCCCCACCCCTTCCAGACAAGCAGAAGGTACAGCCATGCTTAGAGCAAATTGTTCTCTGTTTCAGATTTTCCAGTGGAAAAAAGGAATGTATATTAGGCAGATTATTTTACCTTCCCTTCGTCTAGCCAGGGTAAGCCTCCTAGACCAGCTAATTCTCCTCCTGCGAGGACTGGCGGCACCCGGCCATCAGCTGCATGGGGCAGAGTGCCTTCCTCCTCCACCGTGTCTGTGGCCCCAAGGATTCCCCTTCCACCTGGGCGGCGACCAGCTGACCGCAGGCCAGTGCCCCAGTGCCCTGGCGGCTCAGAGGACGGGAAACAACTGGATACTGGTGGGGCTCCTGGAAGCTGGCGTGTCCCAACCTGCCTTCCATTCTGTCATCTCCGGGGATCACCCAGGTTCTGGCCCCTCCGGTAATCTGTCTCCTTTGCATACTCATGCATCCTGCTGCCCTGGGGGTCTTTACATGGACTCCTGACTCCTCTTCTGCTCTCATGCCAACTATTTCCACTGGGCTGTCTGGGGTCCTTGTTCCATGTGGATAATTCCTTCTGTGTCCTCACTCTTCGAAGGATGCTAACTGAAATCTGACTTTCTCCAGATTATCTTGGTTTTCCACTTTTTCACATTCCATCATCTGGGTTGGGGATCCAGCATTGTACCAATGCTCCATGATTGCTTGCAATCCATTATTCTTCTTCCTTTTGGAAAATACCCTCCATCTGTTGAGTCCTTGATGTTTTGTGATTCCTCTCCTTTTCCTCCTTGCTGTCTCTTGTGGGATCTCCTGGTGACTGCTCCCTCCCACCTCTCCAATTCAATTAAGACGTGAGTGTGTGTGTGACAGTCTGTGTGTGAGAGAGTGTATATGTACAGATATAGCGTCAAGATCCTGGCTGCAATATCCGATGAATTGGATTCTAATTTCTCTGCTTTGTACTCACTTGTTTGTGTGACGTTGGCCAAGTTACTGAATGTTTTTAGGGTTGTTAGTTCTTCTACACATTGCAGATAACAGTATTTCCTATAGCATAGGGTGTTGTGAAGACAAAATGAGAAGATCCATATAAAATGATTGGCACATTTCTGGTCTAACTCAATAATTGTTAACATGTTCCCCCTGACCTCTTCAAGGCCAGTGTCACTTCCTTCTTACCCATCATATCCTTGTCTTTCTGTATCACCAGCTGGAACCCTTCAGCCTTGGTCAGATGGCTTCCTTTCACTGAAATCCACACAGGTTGTGATGTGTATGTAATTTACCTTTTATGAATGTCATGTTTATTCCACGGTTATATTTTCAAAATTCTTTCATTATAAGCATCAATATGGGGCTAAACCATTCTTTATTGCCCACCATTAGCTAGAAGGCATGTGAAGAATCTTATCTTCTACCTCTCAGCTGGGACTGGGCCTTAGGCTAGCAGTAGCCTTGGGCCCAGGGGGCAAGTTGTCTAGGACACTGGCTTGGCAGGGAGATGAGGTAGCTCTTTTTACATGATAATTACCCAGTAGCTGGGACACCAGGAGGCTAAGGGGCGGTCTTCATCATCTGAATTCGGTGTATGAGCTCAGATGAGGAATGGGACAGGACCTCTGAGCCCTGGGACAAACTTAGCTTTGTTTCTGTGCTTCTATGATTTCCTTTGAATTTTTCTTTGATACTTTTGGAAATTCCAGTGAGTCTTGATCCTGCTGAATCTCAGCAAAGATAAGGGATTTTGTCCTAGTGAGGGCCAGACCTTTAAGATGGCACTCCTCTTTGGGAGGCAAAATGGCGGTGGCAGAGGGAATTAGAGCCAGGGCTTGCTAAGGCGTTCTGAAGGACTTTGGTGCACAGAGGCAGCAAGCTAATAACCTCCCTGGCCCAGGGACAAGTGGAGCCAGGGAAGACGGGGAGGTTTAGCTTGGCTTGTGCCTATTTCCCATTATCCTGAGAGGTGGAGTGGCTCGTTCTGAGAATGGAATGGGGAGGAAGAGAGAAGAAATTCTTGTGGATAGTGGGAAATTAGAACATGACCATGTACTTGTACCATTTGGTTTGAGGATTCATGAATTCCCAGAGCATCAGAGATATTTCTATCCAAAATACAGAAAATGTACCCGAAAGGTAACTCTTGGTTGACCATGCTTTTGGGATACTTATCCACTCTTCTCTTACAGGTGGATGATTAAAAATAAAATATAATTGTGTGATGTTTAAAAGAGGCTATTCAAGGAGTTGGGAGATCTATCTCCCAAACCCTGTTTATCCACTGAAAGGCTCTGTGATTTAGGACGAGATGACTAACTTGACTCTATACTCCCTGAGGTTTAAAATAACTGTTATTTAATTATTTATTTTTTTCGTTTAGTCTTTTCCTTTAAGATGACATGAAGAATAAGGGAACATTTATGTCAAATACTTTGAGCAACTCGAGAGAGCAAAGCGCATTAAAAATGCCACCTGGGCTGTGAAGTTTTTAGGTATTTGAGGAAACCTACAAAATATACCGGGGGAAAAAAATGAACACATCTTTAGAAATCCCTAAGAGGTATGCATTTAAAGATCAATAAAAATAATGGTTTATGTTTAAAAAATTGGAATATTGGGGTTGGGTAGATAGGAAAATAGGGAGAGAAAGAGAGAAAACACTGAAAAAATTCTTTAAAATCTTGCGCTTAGTCAGTTAAATATCTCTTCATTGTCATTCCCAGAATTCCACCCTCCTGTTTCTGAACTTGGTCATAAATAATTAGTTTCCTGGAGATGCAGTAACAAAGTGCCACAAACTGGGTGGCTTAAAACAATAGGAATTGATTTTCTCATAATTCTGGATGCTGGAAGTCTGAAATCAAGGTGTGCGCAGGGCCTGTTTCTTCTGGAGGCTTGGAGGGTGAATCTGGTCCATCCTTGTCTCCTCGCCATTGGTAGCTGCCAGCAATCTTTGGTGTTCCTTGGTTTGTAGACCCATCACCCCAATCTCTGCCTCTGTTGTCACATGACATTCTCCCTGTGCGTATCGGTGTCAAAATTTCCTCTTCTTATCAGGACAGCAGTCCTATTGGATTAGGGCCGACTCCATTGACCTCATTTTAACTTGATTACATCTGCAAAAACCTTCTTTCCAAATAAGGTCATATTCGTACATAGGGATGTTTAGGACTTCAATGTATTTTTGAGAGGACACAATTCAACCTGCAACATTGACCAAATAAAAAAAAAATCTTCACTATCCCGGGAGACCCAGGCAACTTCTCTGTGTGGGGAAGGCCTCTCAGTTGTTGCCTCCTTACAGGGCGGGCGGAAAGCTCAGGGACTGAGTTGTAAGGACCTGAACTGTGCTGTAAGCACCCTTACAGCGCCCTTGCTGTAGCTTCTTTCCCAGGTCCCATCATGCTCTCTCCCAAACCCCGGCCCTCTCAACTCTCAGTCCAAGAAATTTATCTTTAGTTGAACAAATAAATCAAACGCTTTTAGAAAATGGAGTTCATTTGATGAAAAAAGTCAAAGGTTTTTAAAAAATGAATCCGAACGCATGTTTCTAGCCTCTGGCACTCTGCTTCATTTTTCCTCCTCTCCATTTGCTGCCCCCACAAAGAAGGCCCCTGTTGACCTTCTGCGGCACAGGGACCATGTCTCCCTGGAGATTATGCCTTCACTCAGCTGGAGCCAGCTGGTGATATCAGATGCATTAGGAAATTAAGTGCCCTCCACTCCTAAATCTTATTTTAAAGCTTCGATGAGTTGCCTAAATTTTCTTGTCTATGACTATCAGCAGGGGTGGTGGAGTGGGGGAGAATAGGGGGGAGAGAGGAGGACATTTTCAGCCGAGCAAAGCAGGCTTAGTGTGACATTTACAAGACCCGCATGTTGTCTCAGCCTTGACCGTCTTAGTTCACATTCTCATGCGGGTTCGGGTTTCCTGAACACGTGCATACTGACCTTAGCATAGGGCCAATTCTGGATGCTGCGAGTCAGCTACTCTTTAGCTTCTGCTGCCAGAACATGGATTTTTTTTTCTTTCAGCAAAAAGTGAAAATAGTGGTATCTCATTTTGTGAAAATAATTCACTTTTGACAATATTAATTAAACGACCTGACGTACCCAAGTTGAAAGGTTTTGAGTTCCTGCCTGTGTGCTTTGACGGCAGCGCCCCCTCGTGGATACTTGGATGCTCTACAAGGTTCTCATGTTTGATTTTCACAGAAATATAAGCATGCATTTAAACACTCATTGTCTTGTAAAGTGGTTCCATATTTTGTTTCTTGTTTTTTTTCCAACTAAAGTTTACTTCAATACATGACTAAATTGTGTATATGTATAATCCTCTAATTGTTCACATGAAATTTTCTACACACTCCCTCTTCTTTTCAGGAGAGAAGGGAGATGTAATAAAATGGACACAGAAGGAAATTACCATAAAGGCTTTTGAACTGTGCTTGGTAACATGATACATGTATCTAGAAAACTCAAATGCTGAAAATACAGCTACAGTGCTACTTCAAAACTGAGATTATTATGATTAAAAAATTTTAAGAGCGGGACAAGGATATGAATTCATTCAGTGAGAGTCTGACATCTATTTTGTGCCAGGGGGCTTTGACAGGTAGGTGGGGAGAAAACAGCAGGTCCCCGGATAAGAAAGGTCCCACTTTCTTACTCTTTGTATAAAGATGTCCTGTCTGTGACCTCATCCCCAATGTATTCAGCTAAGACCAGGATCTCCAGCTGCCCGGCATATTCTCTCTCGCTCTGGTCTGTAACTGGGGTGGAGGTGAGGGTCTTGGCACTGCCTTGCTCTCTAGCTTGCAGGAGACTGCAAGGCGGCAAAGTCAAGGGATTTGAGGAAGGATTGTCTTCCTTCCTCGATTTGGCACAGATTTGGAGGGTTCTCAAGGCTTCTCTAAGGTAATTGTAAAGCTATTGCAGAGACTGCCAGACTTTTGAGATTTTACAAACAAGCCAAAAAACAAAGTTTTAATGAGCATTAAAAAAAGATTGCTAATTAAAAAAATTTTTTTGTGTGAAATGGCATTAAAAGTTACTGAAGTAATAATTAAACATCTACCATCACCTATCACTATCAGTTCATAAAAGAAAGAACAATTTAACATGAAAGATACATAATTTTAGAAGGACATTTCCTTAGGAAAAAATTTTTTATATATATGATATATATGTATATGTGTGTATATATATGTATATGTGTATATATACATAGAGACACACAATTGTCCTTCCTTTTCTTTCCTTTCACTATGGAACAGGGAAAAGTTTGTCCTGAACTGGCAGCTGTCTGTGGACTGGCTTTTGCGGAACGGGGCGAGAACTCTGCCCTGAACTTTGACATTTCCCTGTGTGATTTGGAGAACACCTCCACTACATTATTTCTTTGAAATTAGGGCTCAGGACCCATTGCTGAGTAAGGAGAGATGAACTGTGAGAGAGTGTTTGCCCTCTGGGTTTCCAGAACTCCTTCCTTGCTGGCCTCTGCTTGCTGTGGAGGCCATGTGAGGATGTCAGACCTCAGAGAATCTTGGGGACCACAGGACCTGGAGGGACTGCGTGGTTAATCCTCCCAGTTTAGTGCAGAACCGTGCGTGAATCATTCCAGACAGATGGGAATGTGCTCATGTTCAGGGCCTTGGAGGAAGGATTCCAAAGTATCCCTGGACATTGCATTCTAACGCTCAGGAATGCTCACTCTCAACAAGGAAATTCATAGACCCTTGGAATCAGCAATTTAGAGCCAGAATGGGTTTAAGATACTTAGTTGAATTTCCTCATATTATAAAGTCACTAATTTGCCTGAAACAGGCAACGGACAAGAAGAGATTTATTAAAATTGTCCTTGGAGAGGCTGACACTACCCTGTATGCTCCTCTGCGGCCTTGACTTGGACGCACCTATCAGATGGTGGGTGGGCTGGGCTGGGGTCTCCAGACACATAATCTCACACCTAACCCCAACCGCCTGGGACACACCCTTACCTACTGGTACCCTGTGAGCTGAAGGAAAGCCAACATCAGATGCCTTCTTGAGAGCCTTTGCCCTCTGGGCTTGGATCTGTTATTTTATCTTCTAAGCTTTCTCTTATCCATGCTCAAACTTTTTGCCTGTTTTTTAAAGGCCTTATTTTACAAATATTTAATTGTGTGAATTTTTTTCAAGTTTAGTTCCCCTTTCACATGCGTTCTTCCAAATGGGCCACAATAGCCTAATGTACAATTAGCATTGAACATTTACACAATTTATGCATTCTTCTATTCTGTGCATTTTGAGAATAAGTACATCAAATACACTTATTCGTATTTACATTTGCTGTGTATCTTTCAATTTGCCTTGTTTTGTCTTTCTAACCTCTGAATTAGTTGTGTATATCAACTGTTTAACTCAGTTTGTTGGTTTTCGATGGTGCCTCTGTAGTGAGCTGAATGATGGCCCCCCAGAAAAGATATGTCCACATTCTAATCCCCAGAGCACACGACTGTTACCTTATTTGGAAAAAGGGACTTTGCAGATATATTAAGTTACAAATCTTGAGATGGGGAGCTCATCCTGGATTATCCCAGTGGGCTCTAAATCCAATGACAAGTGTCCTTATAAAAGACACACATGGGAGAGACACACAGAGGAGAAGGTGATGTGAAGATGGGAGCAGAGACTGGAGTGATGTGGCCATACGCCAGGGAATGCTGACAGCCACCAGAAGGGGGAAGAGGCAAGGAACTGATTCTCCCCTAAAGCCTCCAGAGGGAGTATGGCCCTGCCAACACCTTGATTTTGGACTTTTGGCCTCCAGATCTGGGAAGGAGTACATTTCTGTTGTTTTAAGTCATCAAGTTTATAGTAATTTGTTAAGATAGCCACAGAAAACTAATATTCTAAGACTATCTTCAACATATTTCCTATACAGTGCTAGTCAGTCATATTCTCATATTTAATGTTATTCCCAACTGTCAACATTTTACCGTACCTTTTAGATCACTGATCTCAGTCATTTTATGTATTCTAATCATTACATTTTATTTGTCAATTTATGGGCTGTGTCTAGAATTGGAAGCCTCTTTTTCTCTACCAGGTTTGACATCTCAAAAGGAAATATGAGTTCTGTGAAGGTGTTTTAGAGCAATCACACTAATTATACTCTCATAGCAGCTAGTGTGTGGTTTGGAGCTAGACTCCTTGGGTTGGAATCCAGCTTTATCAATTAATTGTGGGCAAGTTATTTATCTTCTCCAGGCCTTGATTTCCTCATCTGTGAAATGGGTCTAATAATTGTACCAACTTATAAGGTTTTTAGTGAGGATTAAGTGAAGTAATACGTGTGAAGTTCTTAGAATAACACCAGGAGCATGCTGGGTAACACAGAAGTGCTAACTATTGCTGGTGTGTTTATGCCTTAAACATCCAATTAGTGTTAAAGCACCTTAAAAATAGGGAAGAACTAAATAGAGAGGTTATTAATAATTTAATAACCTTAAATTATTCCATTGGGCTAAGAGTATCAAGAAAGTACTCCTAGATACCCTGTGACCCTGAAAATAGGATTTTAAGCAGAATTATAGATACTTGCCTAGGGGCGAAGAAGGAACAATATACTTGTAAAGCTAGTATTAGTTATTGTGCCTTATGCTGTTGAGAGATGTATATAGCAGGCAAGGTCATGACAAATGCCCTCCCTTATTAAACCAGCCATGCGATCACTTTTCTTGATCCTTTGCAGTATTTCTCAAATTTATTCCATCATTTCAATTCAAGGACTAATAGATTAATTTCATTTAGCTCATTACTGCTTCATGCCTGCACTATTGTAAATATTCATGGAACCCATCCCCATATGACTAAGTCTTTTCCCTCCAGTAGAATTTTGAGCACAGCATTCTGCAGTTCCCAAACCTTATGAAATTTCCATTGTCTACAGCGGTGGCCTCAAAGCTCTTTTGATCCCGCACACAATCAGCGGGGAAAAAAATTACCATGCTATATCAATAATACACAAATACTATTATGCTCATTCATGTATACATGATAAAATACACGACAAGAGAAAATTTTAAAAGATGAGTTTAAGCTGAAGTAGAAAGTATTTTTAGATGTCTTGCTAGTCATGGTGCTCAACCCTGTCGTTAGCCGTCATCTAAAAGCATGTTTTACACGTAGGACGAGGTTCCCCTTTAATAACAGTGTGCAAACCCTCATGACGATGCCTCCATCTGGTCATTTAAACTTCTGTCCAGCTTGTTGTCAGAGGTGACTGATCATTATTGCTTTTACCTCACGCTGAAGTGTAGATGTGCCCGCTCTACGATTTTCTTGTTGTCTGTGCCTGCTTTATTGGTACTTTGTTCAATATGCCAGTCAAGGGCAGGGGCCAGGGAGCATGGAGGTGGCCATCTCTAGTGAATGGCTGGGAAGGAATCAGGGGGTGTATTCATTCTACATAGAAACTTTCAACCAATCCCCTGCACAGCCCCTCTGCCTTTGGGTATCTCCCACTTCGAAGTCCTGGACCTTTGAAGGTTCTGTAGGGCAAACTTTAATTTCTCTTAAAACCACTTTCTTTTTCATTAAAGGGGCCAATCGAAGGAGTATTGTTGTGAATTATTTGACGGAGTGGAATTTGTGTTGCTTGATCTGGGTTGAAAGAATCCGCAGGAACTGCGGGTCAGAATCTACTTCACTCAGGAAGTTGGCTGTTAACAGGCAAACATTCAAAACTGTATCAAGAAGACTAAGTTATCACCAGTTTGAAAGGAAATTTGTATTCCTTGGGACATTAGAATGCATTCTTGCAGAAACATCAGGGGATGTATAAATAATTCTAATTTAGCACCAAATAGGCTTTGCTTTGTTCCTTTGCCTTAGGAGGAGTCGGGTGGGTGTACTTTCCTTTCCTTGATGCCAAGAACTCACTATCATAAGTGGAGAGAATTAAATTAATTAATGGAATGGAATTTAAACATTAGAATATCTTAGGTTAAGTAATTTCTTTTCATTGGTTGTATTTAGCAGTCAAAGATATGTGTACCTTCTGAATAATAGAGGCTGCACAGGCAGAGCGGCGGTGTTAGAGAAATCGACACTAATTGTTCGATAAATATTCTGGAGTATGTGTGTCCCATGGATGGAACTTAATCATCCACACTTTCCATCGCTTTAAGATATCTTAGCCTCTTTATTGGACTCTAAATCTCATTTTAAACCTCTCAATGATGCCAACCCCTTGTAATACAAATTAGAAAAAGCCTAAATGTATTTTTATCATGAACATGGCAGGTAAAATGAATGAATGCATGTGATCAATGATATTAATAACAACATTTTCCATTGCTTAATATATACCACACATGGGGCTAAGTATTTTATAGGTATTAGTTCACTTATTCTTACAACCACCATATAACACATTGTGTGCCAGTCAACTTAGACTAAGTAAGTTGTGCTGTGGTAAAAAATAACCCCCAGATCTCAGAGGCTTATGACAATGTACATCTATTTCTCATACACATGACAGGTCCATCATGGGGCAGCATAACCAGGGACCCAAAAGGTACGGCAGCACCTGAGCGACAATTGGTAGACACTGGTGAAGGGATAGGACAGATGGTGAACCACGAGCTGGTTCTTAAAATTTCTGTTCAGAGGTGACACATGTCTCTTCTCCCCCTGATTCAATGGCCACAGCAAGCCACATGGTCATTCCTGACTTTATCCCATTTCATGGAAGGATATCTCAAATCACGTGGCCAGCCTGACATCAGTGGGTGGGCAAGTACAATCCTCCACCAGAAAGGGTAGCAAATATTTTGAATAATACAATCTACCATGGACAAAACAAAACCAGCAAAACAAAACAAAAACACAGTGTCAAGGATGTAAATACGCAGAAATGTTGAATCAAACCCTGTCTGCCACTTTTTTAAAAGAGAAAGAATTGATTTTCACCTGTATGTTATTATTTTAGGGTGTAGTTGGGAAAGAAAAATAAAACATTAAGATATTATTTTGGAGGAATAACACCAAGAGATTTCTTTACAAAAGGGCCAATCTAATGTTATTTATACAAATGGAATTCAGGTTCTAAAATCTAGATTTCAGACAGCTTAGCTGGTCTCAAGGAGGATCCTGTTTCACTTTGGGGATTCTCTATTATTTTCCATTTATCATGTGACCCTGAAACTTGCCAAATGTGAGAAATAGCTGAGAGGCAGTTAGTGTTATTGTTTTAAGAGGAAATAATTTTAAGAGGAAATAATTTCACATCACTGGAAGCATATCTTAAATTCTTGGGTACCTAGCTAGTCTTTGCATTTTATTTCCTTTCTCATGGTTGCAAAAAGTCTTGTCTGTCACAAGACAAGTAAGCACATACACATCCCAATGCTATAATTTGTTTTCAAGTTTATTAGAACGTTTTTCAAAAAGTCATTTCTCTGGCTTTAGCATTCATTACACTATAGAAATTAGCCAACCAGGTGACAGTGTTTTCTTGAACGAGCCTGCCACCTTGTGGTTATTTGGAAAACAGATTTGGTAAAACTAGTGCTCTGGAGTACTTTTCCTTCAATAAATTTTTTTGAACGCCTAACGTGTACTAAGCACTGTTTCAGGAACTGGGCTTAAAACAGTGAATGAAACGAACGAGAATCCCTACCCTCCTGGAGCTCCCGTCTTATAGCATAAGGACTTGGGTATTTAGTTAAAATTAGGAAACGCGGTCCACCTTCCTAACCTGTCAATCTAAGAACCAACCTAGATGTGTGCGTCTTCCCTATACGCTCTATGTGAGCGAAAATCCCTGCCCCTATAAAGGTCAGCTCTTCCCTTTTCTGTTCTCTGGATCCAAACACCTCTTGCCTTCTCAAGGACCCAAGGACTTTGCATCTGTAAGTATCCCCTCTTTCTCCTGCATTCTCAAATTCCTCCCCCTTCCATATCCCCTTCAACATATACACATGCTCCAATGGCTTCCACTTAAAAAAAAAAAATCTTTCCTCAATCCCAATTAATCTCTAGCTAATGCTACATTTCTCTGCTTCCCATCACAATAAGACTTCTCAAAAGTTTTGTGTTTATCCCTCATGCCCATGAGAACCTCGTCTGCCTTTTTTATTGCTGAATTCCCAGCATTCAGAAAGAGTTTCTGGCATTTAGTAGGTACTCGATAAATATGTTTAGTTGGCATACAAACTCACATTGCTATAATGGCGACACCCACCCCGCCCTAGTCTATGGGTAATCCGGTTACTTGGAAAACAAAAGTAGATAGGACATCAAACCGATAGGAATCGTGCTTAGCATTTGGGAAGATTTGTTAACCTGACAGCTTCCCAACTTGTAAAATGAGGGATTGAACTACATTGGAGATGACAATTACATGTCAGCCCAGGGGTGAGGTCTAATTGGCAGTGGTTTCTTGGGTATAGTACTACAAAGAATTTTTTGGCCACGGAAAGAACGCTGTGCTATTGATTGATTAGCGATGTCCACCCTGGATGTGGGAGGCGGTGTTGGCTGTGCGTTTCCGGACAACGTGGTTTCCTCTAGCTCTAAATGTGAAGAGTGATTTAAAAAGACAGAATCTCAAAACACTCTTGTTTCAACTGCACTTTAGATTTGAACTAGACTTAAACCTTTGAACAGTTCTCAACATTTAATGATGGAGTAAGAATTAAACTCAGACTCAAAATTATAATCTTCAATCTCCAGGAATGAATCTAAGATAAATGGAAACGGATCTACATCTATTTATTTAACCAGAGTTCATCTGAAATCCTACATCATGGAGGAAAAGTATTTTATTGTATAATATTTAAAATATTGCTTTCAGAAAAATGTCCTGCACTAAGTCTGGTATTTATTATGCTTAATATTTTATTTCCCCTTTTCCCTTTAAGATGTATTATTGTACCTTCTCTGCTAGTTGGCTGGGTTCATTTGCTTTCTGTTCCCCATTTTACTTCTCCACAAGAAGATAATTCCAGACTAGACTGACAAATATTTCAAGCTATATTTAAATTACTGGGACAATAAATGTAAAATTAATGAGATTAAAATAAAATAAACCTCAGAAGGGAGTGTAAGCCCCTTTTAATGGAAATCAGGATTAAATGGAAACTTTCATCACCTTATGTGTCAGAGAGTCATAAATGTTTTGAGTCAATGAAAAAAATCTAAATGGATTTGAAAACGTAAAAGAATGTATAGAGTTTATCTTAGTGAAAAGCAAAGATAATGATTTGAGAATCTAGAATACTCACATGAAATTCTGTACATAGCATGTTAAAAAAATTAGATCTTTTTTGTTGTTTGCCTTTATTTGTTGCCCCAGAATAATTTTTTAAGGCAAATAAAATAATGAATTACAACGAACGTGAATTTTGAAAGGAAGCTTCAAACTCCTTTATTATATTCTAGGGGTGATTTTAGCAGGAGGAAATTATTGATGATCTAGATCAGGGGTGGGCAAATTGCAGCCTTTGTGTTAAAGCCAACCTTGCCACGTGTTTCTGTAAATAAAGTGTTATTGGAACACAGCCATGTCCATTTGTTTTCACATTGTCGATGGCTACTTTCCTGCAACAATGGCAGAGATGGCAGTGGCTTGCAAAATCTCATGGCTTGCAAAACCTGGAATATTCACTGTTTGGCCCTTTCAGAAAAAGCTTGCTGACTCCTACTCCAGATTATAAGCTTCTCCAGTATCTTGTATATTTTTGAAGGCAGGCACGCTACGTTTAACCTTAGTTTTCAATCTCTCTTAAAAAAGGTATTGGTACCTTTGAGATGATCAGTTAAAAACAACTTTGAGAAATACAGTATAAAATATAGATTTATGCAGTGGGTGGTATTTTAAAACTTTTATATCAGTAGTTACATATGTTCTGTAGGCCAACCGTATTTTTCTCAGCCTTAGAGAAAGGTTTGTGTCTTCAGCATGTCCCACCCTGGAAGGGAGCTCTGCCCAGCAGGAGGTCAGGCCTGTCACCGTCCAGCCTGGAGCTCCTCCTTGTGTCCCCAGGAGCCAAATATGGCACCTTTGAGTCCATCTAGCTGATGATAGGGAACAACTGCCCCCCGAATCTTCCTGGCGCAGATGGCCTCTTCCGTCCTCAGTGCTCTGGCCTGATTCAGTACTTAACTCTTGTTATTTTATCCTTTCCTTAATGGTCCCGTTGGTGGGGCTATAAATTAGCTTCCTTAGGACACATTTCCTGAGTGTGTTTTATGAATTGGCTAAGGGATTTAAATACATTTTCTTATATAATTCTCCAAACAACCCAATGAAGTAGGTAATATTCCCATTTTCCAGATGAAAATCCTAAGGCTAAAAGAGATGAAGGATTGTGCTCAAACTCGTAAAGCTAGAAAGCAGAGGCAAAGTTAAGATTTGAAACCATTATATCTAAACACCAAGCTTGTCCACTCAACCACTAAAATGTATTCTGTCTCCCAGTCATATTCCAATGGAGTTCAACAGATGTCAAAGAGGACTGGTCTCTAAGAACAAAATCAACTTTCCCACTGAGAAAATGATTAAAAGGATGAACAGTTAGAAGAGTTTTATCAATAGAATTTGTATTAACCTTCTCATAAGACACTGAGACTATTACATCAGAAGAAACCCAGTGAATCAACATTGGAAAAACAAAGTCTAATCCTGTTGGTAATTAAATATATACAACTTGAAACCATTTGCACCTATAGAAAGTTGTAGAATGTGTTGGTGTTGGAGCTCTGGGGAAACGAGTTCTCTCAGGTTCTTTTGGCTGCACTGAATTTATTTAATTGTATTGGAGGGCAAAAGCCACAAAAATCAGCACAGCGTCGCCCATTTCTAGAAAATTAAACTGAGGCAATATTTCAAAAGATGAGAACTATGTGTTCAAAGCTGTCACAGCAGCATTATTAGGAGTAAAAAACAGAAAGGAAGATAGTTGGCCTCCAATAGAAGACAAAATCCATAAGTGATTTTGGATCAGCCGGATGCTCTATAACAGAAGATCATTCAGATATACCGAGGAAGACATAAAAACAACATTATAGAAAGCAGAACTTTGTGTGTGATGATGGGTCCATCAATGCAAAAAGGAAGTTCATATATGGCTGGTGTAGTAGGGGTGAACTATAGGCTAAAATCTTCTTGTTCCCGCAATTATCTCAAAAGTTGGGAGGGGTCTTTTGCACTAGAAGTGGCCTGGGGTGGACACCCCAGAGACCTGGTCAGCAGCCAAAAGGAGAATGCCATGGCTGTGGCCACATTCTTCATCCAAATCGAGCCACTACTTTAAAGGCTAAGAAGCAGAAAGATGCAAGAAGCAGAAGCATGGCGTTAAAAACCAGAGCCCAGGGAAAGCTGACGAGAAGGAGTCTCCAAGGAGTGATTTCTCAGCCCAGAACAGGCCTCCTGAGCAACGTACAAAATTACATGTTCTGAGTCTCAAAGTAATGAACGGTCATTACAAAAACATTCATTCAACAAAGAACTTTATAACATGGTATTAGAAAGCTGAGCAACCCTCCACCCCACCTCTGAAATGACACCAATTCCCAGTGAGACCGACTGGGAACAGTTTGGGCTAAAATCCTGCACACATTTCCCATGTATTTATTTATAGCATAATGGGACAATACTAGACATACTGTTCAGCAACTTGCTTTAGACACCAAAGAAGTTTTTGACATCTTTCATTGTGTTTGATTTTGATCAACTGAATATTTTAATTACAATGAAGTTGTTTTTCTTTTTTGTTCCAAGTCTTCCAGGAGCACTGATGCTTTAAGACATGAATCAGGATTCTCCCTGGTATGTCAAATACCCTGGCCCATCACTGTGATGGTCTAACTGATTTTCATAGACGACATTTGGTTCCCCTTAAAACTACGGATACAAATAGCTGTTTTTTTGTTTGCTTGTTTGTTTTTGGATAACCTCAACTGTTTACGCCAGCTTTCTCCTTAATACATTTTAAGTCTGGGTTTCTCATTTCTTACTGTCTTACTTTTCTTGTTTGGGGAGAAATCATTCTTTCTGACACTGAGTTGAGCTTCTCTGAGTAGGAGATTCTTGGGCTTGAGAAGCAAGAGGGTTATGGTGTCTGTTTGGGAGTCTATCCAAAGAGCAGAGTTAGGTAGACGTTGGAATTTGGACAGTATTTGCCCTTGGAGCAGTAGGCAAAGCAGCATCCCTTAATTAATTTACAGCAAAAATGTGCATCCTCTGCATTCTGTTCGGCAACTTGCTTTTGCACTTACCAATTTATTCTGGGCACCATTCCTTGCATTGGAGTTCAAGTAAAAATATTTTAATTACCAGGAGGGGCTGATCTGAGAGCAGAAGCAGGTGGTAACAAGGAATGGGGGAGGCTGAAGCCTCATGCTGTTTAACACTGGCACCTCCACGGTCTCATTTAGTCAAAGTGGAGCCACGTGAATAATTGTTCTACAACATTCTTCATGCCATTGTAAAGCAACTTGTTCTTTGAAGGGTTTAATGGGTGATTATGGGGGAAAGGTAGCCAAAGAATTAAGAACCGTTTTCCCAAGACTGAGGTCGCTCTGCTTTAATCCCCTGCCCTGCGTCTGTAGAAACAGGGAGGCACTACCTGGAAAAAGCCCTTGCTGGTTAGCAAGGTAAAGACCCTTTTATCATTGGTTTTATGTATTTTTTTAATAGAAAAGGCTGGTGAGTAAAAAAAGTACTTTGGGGCTGAAAGGATAGGTGGGGAAATTATGGTCTATGCCCGTGAAAGGGAGAAGGGAGTTGGGAATGAGGACTATTCAGGTAGAGGATAAGATTGTTTTTTATCCACCTTTTATCTTGGGCAAACATGTTCCCAGTGTCTTGCCAAGGCCAGGTTGCTCCTTCTGTTTCAAGTCCAATGCTTCGCAGTAAACACATGTTGCTCAGGTTTCCCAGCTATCCTTTCACAGTCCATAGAGAGGAGAGAGAGACAGGGAACTGAGGTTAAGCTGTGTTCTTCCAGTTACTCAGCGCGTAGGAACAGAGTGGAATTCAAAATCCCTGAGGTTACTCTTTGGCATTTCTCTTCCAGTGACGGCCTGGATTTGCGTTAGAGTCCAGGAAAGTGGTCAATGAAGGGCTCAGGGCACATGGCAGGCCCTTGCTAAAAGGAAAATCTGTTAAATTTTTGTACCTCCAAGCCTGCTGCCTGCTGAAGACACCGCAAACCACAGCAGGAGGCACCTCCCCTTGCAGCCTGTGCTCTTAAAAGGCCCAGGTCTTTTCCAACTTCGTGGTCTTTTAAACCAAGGTTTAAACCTCATCATGATTGACATTTTGGGCTGGATAACTCCCGGTTGTGGGGCTGTTCTGTGTGCATTGTAGGATGTTCAGCAGCAGCTCTGATCTTCACCCATTAGATGCCAGGAGCACTTCTCAGTCCTACATTCCCTTCCCCAAACGCCTCCAGATATTGACAAATGGGGAGGAAAAGAGCCCCTGCTTGAGAGCCACTGATGGAAGCAAAGGAAGTCCTTTCACTCGGCTATGTGAAGGGTGAGGTTGTAATAATGGGGGGGGTAGGAAGGGAGAAAGATAAAGTAAATACACAGATTTCAATATTTTCCTTTGATTAAAAATCATCAATGCATTTAAAGGAAAAAAGCTTTACACTTTCGTATGTAATAGTGGCTGTTTGACCTTTAGCTTGCAATTTATAGATGAGATCTTGTGAACAAATGATAGCAATTTGGTCCTCCACCCAATATTGACTGGTAGAGCTGAACTGATCCGATTGTCTACATGGGTCTCCAGGCGTTTGGGTGAGGTCAGTGGCCTTGACTAGGGAGCTAGCCAAAAAGGTGTCAAGCAAAGGTGGCTGGGGTAACAGTGGAGTGCCACTACTGTCACCATGCTTTAGCTTCATTCATGTTGGTCTACATTTTTTATTTGGGACTTAATTCTCTTTTTACTATTTAGGAGGTAAGGATGGGGAACTGCGGAACGGATGAGGAAGATGCCGGGCCTTGGTGTGTGATATGGGAGGTACAGAGAGGGAGTCATGGATGAGGTTTGGAGGAGAGATGAGGTCTATATAATAATCTATTATAGACGTCTCAACTGACACAATAGATATGATTTGAAAAGCTGAACACACATTGAAGTTTTTGTAAACTGACTAGTAGTTTAGGTGACAATGAGTCCATTATGTTGCAAGCAATTCTATGGTAAATCCTTTAGCAAAAATCAGTAGTCACTGAATAATTTATCTTTAGATAAATATTTTTATAATGCAGGTTATGCTTCACTGAAGCAAATTATGTAGGCAATTGAAAATGACAATGGAATTCATTTTACAATCCAGGAAGTACAGCTTTGTTTATTAAAAATATATTCATTCCATTTGGAGAGTAAAGCAGTTTTTATTTTCATGAATGTAATCTTGAAAAGTAATTACATTTGTCATAAATTGTACCTTTAATATATGCTCCCAAGTCCAACAGTCCATAATCTAAACAGCTAGTGATATCCACAATAGTTAATATTAATTTTTTAAACTCCAGAGCTTCAAATGCTTATTCATGAATTCCCTAAGTGTGCTTTAAATTTTTTTTCAAGAGCAAGCACCTTAAAAATGTAAGATGTTAGATGAACAACTGAAGATGAGACTAAAAACATCACCAAATTGGATTTCATATAGTAATGTCTTAAGATATACCATTTTGGCTACCATTTGATGCATGTCTATAAGTTCTGGAAAAGCTTCCATTCTTAAGATTAATAGCACTATCAGCCAGTTACATCATTGTTTCATTAAAGAAGAATTCCTTAAAAAAAAAATCTTTTAAGAGAACACCTAACCCTGATGGAAGACAAAATTGAGGAAATCTGCAGTCTCCTTGGTGTAAGATTTTGCCTCCTGTTTCTACGGTAACCTGTGATCCCTATTCCAATCATACCTTTGAAAGGCTTGTTTTCTCCATCATGAAAATTTAGCTAGAAGCACTGGGGGTACCGAACTTTAGTTTTTATGTTGTCTTTTTTTTGGAAAAAGAGAAAATAGAAAGAAGATAATATCCAGAGGCTTATCATGCAAACACAATAGGAACATATATTTACTAATTTTAAGATGATTTACATGCCTGGAAGGTCAAGGGCTAAAAACTGAATGCTAAATGAAATAACTACTCAGAAACCCTGACAAATACACTCAGTAAATGTCTTCAGCATAAAATTGCAAATGCTCATCTAATTTGATGGGATAAAAACTTAGAGACTTGCTCACAATGGTTAAAAATGTTATAGCCCAGTAATTTTCAACCTGGAGTAATTTTGCCTCCCAGGGGACATTTTGGATATTTTTGGTTGTCACAACTGGTGGTATGTATGTGGTGGTGGTGGTGATACTGGTGTGTGCACTCTCGTGCTACTGGTACCTAGTAGATAGAGGCCAGCAACGATGCTAAACATCCTACAGTGCACAGGACTCCCTCCATGATAAGAAATTATCCCCCCCAAACAGGAGGCTGAGAAACCCTGCATCAGCCTCATAGATGGTGAGCTGGAATGACGGACATATTTTGAATATATTAAATTATTGAACATTTATGTTCAAATAAATAAAATACTTTGGAGGCAACCGTAGTTGTAACTTGCTTCCCTGTTCTTGTACTATATTTACTTCTCTGTTACTTTATTTAAATGGCAAAAAGAAAAAACGAAAAAGAAAACAAAATCCCCACAGTTTTCTTACCACCCTTTGGTTAAAATAGGAACAATTCCCAGCTGCATGCATTTGTCTAATCTGGTGCGGCTGCATATCTACTGTAAATACCTGTTCAGTCGGGTAGTCAGGTGTTTCCACTGCAAAATCTCTAGCGTGGTAGTATTGAGTTGACATTGCCATCCCGCTTAATTTAAATATAGTTAAGTTCTAACAAGTTTTTTTTTGCTGTTAACCGAAAATGGACTTACCTTTCCCCAGTTGAATGCGGATGCACTTGTCTTTGGCGTCTGTTCCCCAAAATGTCGTTACATTTTGTCACCTTGATTTTGGAGGACAATCCTACCCCCGAATCCGCGCCCAGGTCAGGAGGGCAGATCCACCCTAGAGGAAAACCTGTAACGATCGTTTTTGTGCTGGGATGTAGGCGAGCATGAAAGCGATCCACACACAGCCAGAGGGCGCCAAAATGCTGCAAATGCACGTTCCCAAGGTTCAGACGGGTTTTGCGGGAAGGTAATATTGGCTTTTGTCTAATGAAAGAGCTACCGTTGTAAACGATGTTATGTTATTTTTTTTCATTTGCTTCTTGCCAACAGACAAGGTGAGCACACCTCCCCACCCTGGTGGTTATTTTGTGTCCTGGTGTTAAACAAAGTGGCAGCCCCCCAGGGTAGCCCGACACGCCGTAGCTGGCCACGGCTTTGACCCGTGCGCTTCTGAGCAGCGCCGTGCGGGTTTCCTCGGAAAACCCAGGCTTCCCAAGAACTGGTGGCCTCGATGAAAGCACAGACATCAAAAAACCGACGGTCCCTTTCCTCGGGCTCTTGTCTTCCCTCCTTCCTCTCCCACGTCCCGAGAGCATCCTCGCAGGGGCAGCGCCGTCCGCCCCGCCAGCTGGACCTTAGCGGTAGCGCTTGCCCAAAGCCACAGCCTTCCCGGCTCAGCCCACGGTGTGCGGGGGCCGCCCCGCCGAGCGCGCCTCGTCCGCCGGGGCGCTGCCCAGACGCGCCTGCGTTTGGAGGCCACCCTCCACCCCGCGGACATCTGTCCTGATGCGCTGAGGGGAGCCACCAGATCACCCCCCACCTCACTGCCAGCCTGGGTATCAGAATCTTAGCCGGACGTTGCGAGCGGACAGGATTGGGGTGCTGAGAAGGGTAGCAGGTGGCAGGGGGCGTCATTCATCATCGCAAGGCAGCCCCTTAAGTCTGAGCGAGAACCCGAGCACTTCTTATCCAACCGTTCCAAATAAAAGAAAGAGAGAGAGAGAAGTGCCCCTGGACAGCCCCGGCGCAGCAGCGGAGGGGGAGGCGGCGGGGTTGGGGGGAGGGGCAAGGGAATGGAGAGGAGTGGAGGGGAGGTCGGGGGGGAACCCGCATAGAGGGCAGATGAAGGGAGGCACAAGGATGGAGGGAAGAGAGGTGGGAGGGTACTGGGATGGAGGGGGGTTGAAGGGAGGCGGGCGGGGCACGGGGATGGAGGGGAAGGGAGGGGAGGAGGCGGGCGGGGTACGCGAGAGGAGGGAGGCTGGGCGGGCGGACGCGCCGGGGGAGGGCACTGGGCAGGAAGGGGAGGGGGAGCGCGAGCGCGAGAAATGCAGAGGCTGCAGCGGCGGCGGCGGCGGCAGTAGCGGCAGCGGCGACGGCGGCGGCGGCAGCGCTCCAACTCGCTCCTCGCTCCGGGCTCCGCCGTCGAGCCGGGGAGAGAGCCTCCGCCAGCGGCCAGGCACCGGGCCGGACGACGCCAGCGACCCGGGGCCCTCGGCGGCACCGCGTTCACCCAGGGGCGGCACAGGCACCCAGAGCCGGTAAGGAGGGCGCCCCGGTGGCCCCGCCACCACCGCGGACCCGGGGCGCCGGCTCCCCGGGGGCCTCCGTTCCCCCACTGCACCCCGCCCCACCCCCGAGGCCCTTCGTTCTCTCTCCACGGCGCAGCGGGGTGGGGGGTGCGGGCCTGATCGGACGACGGGGGGCGTGGGATCCCTCCATGAGGGCCCCGTCGCACTTCGGGGATCTGGGGTGATGGGGGCCCCGAGGTGGGTGTCTTCAGCCACTCGCAGGATGGGGAGGATGGGGAGGTGGCGAGTCTGATAAATGGAGTTGGGGGTTGGGTAGCGGGAGGGAAGCTGCTGGTTAAGGAGAAATTGCCGAATGAGAAACCCCTTAAGCGCATTGAGTCCCGAAGAGACAATTTTGTGGGTCTGGAGGGAGCCTGTGTCATCGGAACCGTTCGCAGCCAGGAAGAAAGCGCTTGGTGCCAGGGGCGCAGCGGCAGAAGATGGAGGGCGGGGGTGGGGTGGGGCGGGAGTAAGGGGGAGAAAGAATACCGGGAATCTGATGTGATCAGAAAGAAGGAGGTGGCTTTTTGGTTTAGCAAATGGGTTTCCTTGACCCGTGGGACTCCTGAATCTTGGCTTGGGGTGGCCAAAGAATGCGAAGTTCACACGACAACGTGCCTCCAGAAGCACGTCTGAGAGGATCAAAGCCCTAGCCTCGGACGTGGCTGAATTGCCTTCCCACTAACCTGTGGGCTACCTCTGAGCATTTTATTTTTTGGAGTCTTCGGTTCAGAGAACGCGCCGGGCGCCCCCACTCGTGGCCCTGGCCCGGAGGGTGTGAGCTTGAACCTGACAGCGCGCGGCCCCTAACGGCCCAGCGCCGCTGGGAGCGAAGGTTTGGAGTTTAGCAGGTTTTCCCTAAATCGCTAACCCTGAAACTCCACGCCCAGTTCCTGTTCCCCCTCCACTGGTCCCCCCTGCCCCGAAAAATAAAAACTGCAGAATCCCTGGATCCGATCGCACACACAGTGCGCGGCTACAAACCGCATTCTTTTCATGAATATTCATCGAACGCTTGGCTCGGCTCCTTATCTGCTTCCCCAGAGACATTTCCGCCTTGAAACGAACTCCGTGGACAGCCTTTGCCTGTGTAATTTTCACGCTGCTGAAATTAGCATAGCGCACATGGGTGCATTTTTAGTACCTAGAACACGGTTGACACACCTCGGTCTCCCGCGAGGCCGCTAGCACATGTGTGGCGGGTTAAAATCTAACACTAGCATCGAGGTGGTCTTCCTGCCCCCCGCCTTTCCCCTGCCCCCCCTCCCCGGGACTACAGCCAGGGCTAACATATCCCCAGTACTGCGGGCAAAATGAATGAATCCGGGCTGTAATTACCTATTCCTTTGTCTTGGCCTCGCGCATGCGCCGGAGAGCAGGGTGTGGAGGGCCCCGGCAGCCCCATCTGATCTCTCCATCACCCACCCACCCAGTCCCTTCCCAAGCCGAGGAACAAAGGCGTTTGCCCTAAATGTTGCGTGAGACCCTTGGACGCAAGTGACAGTCTCTTCCGCCCCCCGTGTGTCTGTTTCTTCTTTTCCAGGCTATCTTTCATCTTTTGCCTTCTTAGTGATTTCAACTGACGAAAAATAAGATTAGCCTTTATGAAGAGAGCAAACTGTGGATTAAATATTTTCTGTAACCGCACACTCTATTTTCCTTTCTAGAGCCCCCCATTGTTCTTTTTCCTGTAACATCTTGCACCGCAGTGATGGGGCTCTCTTAATTTGCATCAATTAACCGTTTGACAGATTTTTGCTGCGGGTCATTTGATTAAGGGACATTGATCTCAAAACTGGCAGTAGGTATTGCCCCTAGTGTCACTACTTGGAAAAATTAAGACGTTTTGGCGATTATACGAACAAGATGGCCTACAAACCCGGAGCAGAGAAAATGGTTACCTTGTCAGCATCCTAACCCTGTCTGTTTTCTCTGGATTTCTATCTCATTGTTTCATTAGGAATCCCAAAAGGAGAACCCCGTGGACATGGAAATCCACTGATAGGGGAAAAAGAAGGCTGCCAGGGTGAAGATCGTTGATTAAGTTCATAATGCTTGCTTTTCTCGGCAATGTCTGACAGAAGCCGTTTGTATATGTACCTTTGATGGCTGATTTTCTTTCCAATGATATATTACCCAGGACATGGCCCTTTAGATTCCTTTTTGGGCTAGTTTGTTCTACCATCCAAAAGGAGATGTTGTATATATAAAACAGGAGCTAAATATTAATATTTTTGCAATAGTACATTATGCTTAGAAGAATTTTATGCTTAAGTATTCTCAGTATACCCTGGTAGGACAACACACGGCAGGAAAATGGAAATCGTCTCTTTTGTTCCTTTTAATAAAAATTTGATATTGACCAAGTTTAATATTTCAGGGCCTATACTTGGTGGGGTCGCTGCCTGGTACCCTCTCTATTCCTTAGTATTGAGTGGTTTATTGTGGTTTAGAGGGCTACACGTAGTTTTTTTCTTATTTCTTTTCTTTTAGGTTATGTTTTTGAGGGAGGGATGAGTTGGACTACAGACCAAATTCAATAGCAAATGTATACCAATATTCTCCATATTCGATGAGTCTTATGTTTTTGAGCGAGATAATTTTTAAATGGAATTAAAAAAATGATCAGTTACCTTATTCTTTTATCCAGCTGGCTTTGACAAGCTGTAGCAGGTGGAGAAAGGGAGCTAATTGGGCCTTTTGACAAAATACGCCAACAATGACTCCATGGACGGTGGCATTTCTGTCCTCGACTGGTGCTCATGCTTTCATGGTGGCATGCAGAAGAAAACCTTCTCTCCCACCAGACCCCCTAATTTGAACGTCTGATGGAAAAGCCCTAAGGGCTTTGGCTTCCTAATCATGGAGCCATCTTTATAATCTTCCTGGATTTACCAGAACAAACCATATTCTGGTCTAAGATGTGATGGGTTCGGCCTCTTTAGTTTTTTAAAAAATTTCACATCAAGAACAATTTCAAACCATTTTCATTCCATGGTCAAGATAACGAGCATGAAAAACTTAGATTTGGGGGAGATTTGGTCACTGTAAAATGGATGTCTGTGTTATTCACTGTAGTTTTGTGAAAAATCGCAAAATCCAAAACCATTTTTTAAAGCAATTAAGATACCATGTATATACATGTGTATACACACACATATATACATATATATGTATATATGAACATGCTATAAAATAAAATCTTATTAATGATAAGAAAATAAACTAGTTGGTATGGAATATTATTTTATAGTGCTTCATATTGGTTTTTGGAAAATAATCAATTTTATTTCTAAATATGTATGTAAAAGGCGGAGCCTAGTTAGTCTGCTAAGAAGCTCATTTCCAATTTCTACCCGTGTCCCCCTAAAACAAATGGATTGCCTTGAACATCTTAAATTAAGATGTTCATTTACAGGCTTAAAAACTCACATGAAACACTACTGAACTTTAAAAGCTGTAATAAAAAATGCTTTCTAAATAAAGGATTTATAAAATTGTTCTGTCTTATTTTTGTTATCCCTTGTAAAATTCTGTTTTGAAAAATATCAGAAAAAAGGCCTGTCAACTATTATTTGTCACAAACAATTGCCTTTGGTGTCTGATTCTGTTGAAAGAAATGCTTTGATTTGCCTAGGCCTTGACTTTCTTATGTGTAGTTTTTACCTACTCATTTTACACCTTCTTTACCAAAAGATTAACGTCTTCTTAATGATTGTTTTAGCTGGTAAACTGGACCAGGTAACTGTTGAGGAAAAACCCTGAGTATAGAGATAAGTGGTACATTCTCAGGGGAATGGGTGCAGAATCTGTCATTTTATCAAGTTTTCTCAACTCCCTCAATCCTTTCCATGTATTCCATCTCTGAAGACTAGATAATCCAATGCAACATGAACTTTACTCTTTGGCTTAATTATGGTGGAGCAACATCAGGAAATAACTTTGAGGTTGTGAATAGTCAGAATTGTTTTAAAGAGAAAATACTCTTGAAGTGTTTCAGGGAGGTGTTTTTTGGAGAGTTTTCCTAGGGCATAGTGGAAAGAAACCGGGTTTGAAAAATATCTATGCACTGACTAGGCCTCGTTGGGCAAATTACTTCAAACTTTTCTGAATTTCACTTTCTTCAGTTGTCAAATTGTGATGATAATTTCTATTTTCAGGCTATAATAAGGACCACACATTTGTCTAAAAAGTGCTTGAGTGCAATGGCTGGCTCTCATTGGCCCTTTGACCTCAGTCTGCATTTTCAACAGTCAATGAGATTGACATCACTAACTAATTTCTGTATATTGAGCTGTATTTTTGTTCCATGTTGATTTATCAAGACCTGAGGGTTTCGGCGTATTCAGTCAGAAATAGAATATCTCAATCTCAAAGATGCTCCAATATCATAATTCCTAACGCCTGTCCTCATGTATAGACGTGTTTGAAATTTTGTCAGACATTGTAAGGGAATTGCCCAAAACTGGATGGAATGAAGCCAGGATGGCCACCCTCATTGAATTTCCCATGGCTGCTTATGTAACTCAAGAGATAATTTTTTTTTTTTTTTTTTTTTACTTTTGGGAAAATACAGGGGTAGTCTTAAAACCACAGAAGTTCCCAGCCTGCCAAAGGAAGGATTTTGTTAAATGCCATTCCCTCCACTGCTAAGACAGAGATCTATTAAGTGTCACGTGAGAAAAATTGTCCAGTGAACCATATCAGGAGTAAAAGATAATCATATAGAATCAAATTCTTACCAGGATATGGTTAAATTGTAATTTTGAGAAGACAAAAGTCTAAGAGGCACTGTGATTAAACAGCATTCTCTTTTTCCCTCTGGAAGTCAAATGGGATGCAGAGAGAGTCTCTGAGTGTGTTTTCCTTCTTCTGCACCCTAAGGTTTTAAATAAC
Source organism: Diceros bicornis minor (assembly GCF_020826845.1). Lineage (NCBI taxonomy): Eukaryota > Metazoa > Chordata > Mammalia > Perissodactyla > Rhinocerotidae > Diceros > Diceros bicornis. The sequence goes on along the minus strand of NC_080759.1, from coordinate 47,836,687 downwards.
TTAAAAAAATCAGGCTTTCCAAAGGTAATCGATTTTTTGCACAAAAACAGGGAAAGCAGAGGTGTTGTGACTGACTAGAGGGGAGGTTGCGATTGAGCAGGCTTAGAAGTCTAGGAATAAATTCCTGAAAGCTTTAGAGATTTAGATGTAGAAACCATCTACAAGCACAGCAGGGACCCAGGGCATAAGGAAACATTTGACGATAATATAGGGAAATGGTGTTCCGTGGGGAAGGCAAAGCATTTACATGACGTTTCCTCCTTATTTATGAACTTGTTTTTGAGTTGATTTGCTTTTCTTGTACATTTTGGATGACGGAGGAAGGGCTAGGCTTCATTGGTCTGTTTTTTGAACTTTTCTTTGAAATATATATTTCAGCCATTGTTTGTACATTGTATAGGGAGTATGATGTTTAGAAATCGTGATTTAGGAGGGCTGGGTGTGGTGGAGTTGGACTTAGGAGCCGGATTCACTGGGTTAAGAATCTTGTCTCAGCCATTTACTAGCTGTGTGACCTTTGGCAAATTGCTTAGCTTCTCCGTACCTCAGTCCTCATCTATAAAATGGGGGTTACGATATAGAGTTATTGTAAGGATTAAGTGAAAACGGCAAACACTTAGGATAATGCCTCACACATATTCTGTGCATGTTAATAATGCCCATTCACTGTAAAGTGGTGAGAGGCCCAGCTTTTTACTTCATCCTCTATGTTTATAGCTACTCATATCACTGTTTCAAAGAGGTCATTATTGCAAGACTGGCCAGTGGTGGTGCCTTGGACAGGAGTTGGTTGAACACGGAAGTCTGGTTTAGAAAAATCCTCCAAGTGTGTAGCTATGATACCTTGAATATGTTGCCAGGACACTTGTACTAGTTTCAAAAGTCCAAGGTGGATACAACTCCAGCCTCCATACTGAATTGGTATTAACATGAAAAAAAAATGTGAAAGTCTTTGGAACTTCAGAGACCTTGAGAGAAAAGTTCCCTGTTTTGATATATTGAGATCTGGACTCAACAGTGTGACCTTGGATTTAACTGTATAGACATAATTCATTCAGATTCCTAAAATTACTTGGCTTTCTTGTGTCCTAAATCAAGATGCATTCATTAGCATTTGAAAGGAGTGTCTTAATCATAAGTACTAAGACTGACATGTGTAAACCAATTTAGATATTTAAAATTCTAAGGACACAGTATACCTTTTTACCTTCCCACATCCCTAGCACCTCCATCCCAGGAGTAAAAGTGAAGCTTGTATTATGAAGGAATGTAAAGGTGATGTCACCTGTTGACAAAATCTTTGGAAGTAATTGTCCCCATGAGACCTTAGTCACTGTAGCCTCTTAAAAACAAAAAGAAGTTTCACTGGAATTTCAGATATTGGGGATTGATTGATCTTGGAATCAGTTTGAACCTTTCAGGTGTTTAGTTCAGGGATCTGCCCAAATGATTTGTTTTTGGCTTTCTGGACACTGGGTTTTGCTCTTGAATGAAAGTGAAGTCATTCTCATTTTGGTTATTATTTTTTTAATAGTTTCTTTAAATGAATTTTGAATCCTATGGATTCAGGAGGGAAATTATATTCTACTTTATCTGTCAGGCAGTCACAGTAGGAAAGAACTTTTGCATATGGTGGTTGTATCTTTTAAAAAATGTCCTCCATCAAAAGGTGTTTTTTTTTTTTTTTTAATCTGGAGAAGTTAAGGGATGAAACTGGACATTGGTTGACTATTTATTTTATGTCATATGCTCCAATTGAATTTTATCCCCTCACACAAATTGTAAGATGCATTTTACCTGTGAATAATTGAAAAATAGAGGGTTAAATAATGTACATAAGATCCTGGAGCAAATAGAAAGTAGTAGAATTCGAATCCATGTCTGCTGGCCCCATTGTGCTTGCCAGTGCTACATTGTACTTCCCATAAACCTTGGCTGTTTTATCTTACATAATATGGACATTTGAGGATAAAATGGATAACTTTCTAACACATTAGCATCTTCAATATTCATTTAGAGAGAGTTGTACTAAGTTCTTCAATGAAAAATTATTTATCATAGAAGAGAGACAGTGTAGCATAAATATTTAGTTAGTAGATACATTAAGTGACCTATAGATTAGAAATGCTTTTTGTCAGGGTGAACATGGATTAATATCCTTAAGTCATTTCTTTTCTAGTGTGATGATGGTGATGGCTGCTCTTAATAAGGTATATAGATGAAAGTGGATTTGGATGGCTCCTTCACTGTTCTCATTACACTTCACAGGTGGAAGCAGTTACTTGAAGGCCTTACCTGTAATTCTACATTTGGGACACTAATCAGAGATACTTGTCGACCCTCTTCCAAGCTATGTAGTTAGGGCTGCCTGATTAGAAATACACCGAGTCCTAAATTTGTTAACCTGTTTTCATTCTGCCTCCATGCAGGATTCATTTACAGAAAGTCGGTGGCTGCTTTTAAATACTATCCTAACTACAACCTCAGTCGTTTGTAAATACATGTGTCATCGTAACGGAAGGTTTGAAAGCTCATGACTAAAACACTTGTTTTGGAACTCAAAAGGGTCTCAGAAAAGTTAGTGGCTTACTCAGGGTCCCATGAGCTGGTTTTGTAGCTGAGTGGAAACCCAGGTTATTTCCCAATAAGGCCTCATTCCTACTGCCCCTCCCTTCTGGCTAATTGAGGCAAACTCTTACTCATTGTCTGCAACTTAAAAAAAACATTCCTACCATTCCTTTACCCTGGTACCATTTTTGAAAATCCAGTCCTGATCATGTGTCTCTCCCTGCTGCCCTCTCCCCTGTCGTGCAGAGAGAACATCTTCTGCCTTTTGATGCACCACAAGTGTCCCTTGTCTCTGCTTACTACGTGCTACTGCTTTGTCTATGAGCCATCTTTCACCCTCAACTTATCTCTCTTTGCTTCTTTATAAGCACGTGATTTCCTTCATATGTCAAAGAACTTACGACATGCGTTAAGTGAACTTTGTTCATACAACTTAATTTTTGTGTCATATTTTTGTTTTCCTCTTAAAATGAACAGTGGTGGAGGGTTGGGGGCTGCAGATGGAGGGTACACGTTTGCACAGACAGCCAGTTGGTTTCAGACTAATTTGGGGGCTGTAGAGCGAGTGGAAGAGTCAAGCGTCATGCCCTGCAAATGATCAGGAATCTCTTGGAAGATCCAGCACGCACAGTGTGTGGAGAGGTGATGGATGGACACAAGCTTTTACGCCGATCACTAGTGTTGTCTGGCTCATGGGTGTGACAGCTGCAGAAAACACAAGGTTTAATCTTTTTTTCTTTAGAATTATCGTTTATAATATTTGGGCTGATTTAGAGGATTAAAAGAGCTATAAGTTTCTGAAGTAGCCACTAAAATAGGGAACTTAAAGTACTTAAGTTGTTAAAAATTTGACACTTTATAAAGCTTAATATTTGGATGTTTGAAACTGATTTTAGCAGTGTAAACTGTTTATGTTCATTGTATTTGGAGAAACAGTGAAAAGTTTAGTTTTAGATGAGACACAATTTTACTTTCATATTTAAAATGATCTATTTAGACATTTCAATAAGTGGAGAATAAGCTTTGATGAATTTACGTTTTTCCAGGGAAACCTGCAATAAATAAATGACTTCACAGTTTTTATAATGCTTTTAATTATTACAGTTTTGCAGGTTCAGAAATGCGTATATTCCTAAAATAAACCCAAATTAAAATCTCTTTTTTAAGTTTATGAAGAAATAGATGTTAGAGAACAGCTTTTCCTGGTTGAGGTTTCTAAATTACAAGTTTCCTGGATTGCTTGGCATAGTGATTTTGAAAAGATCTACATAATTTACCTGTTGACAGCTGTTCAAAACACCATTACCACGTAGACTAATAAAATAGCCAAGTTAAGTAGTAACAAGATCTAATTGGGGAAATAGTATATCAAAAGGGAAAACAACAGTAACCATCTTGTAACTATGAGAACATCCCTATTTCTTAAGGAAATATGGAAGAAAGTTCTCTTCAGAATTGTTGGGTCTTCATGGAGTACTTGTCTTAAGCTTCTTTGGCTTATCTTGGAAACTGTAGGGGCTATAGGAATATTTTGCTGTCTTTGACTTTTACAAATGTCCTCAACTGTTTCAGTAGAGGATAACAGTGTCTGTATTTGCCTTAGGCATATTTAAAATCATTGGGGAAAAGGAAAATCTAGAGAAATCAGTTATTTACAGGTGGGGAGATTCGAGATGACTTTGTCCCTTCCTCTATCCTGCATTTGGTCAAGAAGGTAGGGTGAGGTTATGTGGCCACTTGAGTGTTTACTAAAGACATTGATATGGTTAAATAAGGTGTTCTGGAAGCTCTGAATGACTCATTTTCCTAAAGAAAAAAAAAAGAATCTCAATTAACAGTTGGTGGTAACAGTAGCTCTTGGGGCTTCTCATGATCCCCCAACCTCAGTGAACACCACTCTATTGACAGGAGGTTTATCGTGGCACTAGGGTTTTATTGGTAACCCTGGTGATCTTTTGTTGAGACCTCAAGCTTTGAATTCCCATGGCTCACCCAACTGGTCTTTAGAAACTTGGTTCCAGAATGTTCGGTGTTTGGTTTTCAGACAAATAGTAACAAGTGTTTGTCCTGATGTTCTCCAGAAGGTTGTTAATACAAGATTGATAATGGTTTCCCAGGTATGTGTTTCTTCATGTGACTCACATCTGAATGTTACTTTTCTGCCTCATCCAATCCAATGGTTGATTAACGGAGGAGACAAAAATGTTAATAGCTTACTCCATTCACCTCCACTCTTTATATTCTTACTTGTTTTGTTTCCACCATCTAGAGAGCTTAGCTTTGATTTAATCTGTATTAAAGTCTCCTGGGTGGTTGGGTATGGGGGGTCATCCTAGGGGAACGCAACTGGCAGCAGTGCAGACAGAAGTAGCTATACAATGGGATTATAACACATGATTTCACTAAGGGAAGAGTTGTAGTTTTCAATGGAATAAAGGAATTCTACTAATATTTCTAAGATATTATTTTAAATTTACTACTAACTCTGAATGCAGAGAATATAACAAAAAGTGAATTTAACAAAGAAGTGAATTTAACTGTCCACAGGCTTCACATCTCTCCCCCTCACCCAACCATGTTAATTAGCCCTTCCTGCTTAAAAATTATCGCTTTGTAGTACTTTAAACTTCCATGCTGTCAATAGTAACACATTCTTTGACCATATCTTTGTTTCCAGCAACAAATATTACAATGTTAAGGGGAGAAGGAAGTGGTGGTTAGCGGGAGCAGTTGGCAAATTAGGACAAATGCACTCATGGTACCCATTTAACTTGCCTTCTTTAGACCAAGAGCTACTATTTGTGGGTCTCATTCCTGAACTGATCCCCATTGGCTAGGCATACTACCAAAGGAGGATCCTTTGTCGTTTCTGTAGTGAGATAGCCAAGCATCTCAGATAAAGGGCAAAGAAGTCCAGAATGATGTAATACTGCAAAAAATGCTACTGCTGTTTCTAAGGGGAGGGGAAAACACTCAAGCCACTTTTGAGTTGGGCATGATTCCCAACTCAAAAAGAGTGGAAAAGGGTGTGAACTGGGGGAGATATATCTAAAAAACAAAACAAAACAAAACAAAACCCAAACCCTTAGGGCATTTAGACAGTTGTTAGTATTAGTAGCACACAGCATGGGAAACCAGCAAGCCCTGACATGTTAGCAATTGTTTGCATAGTTTACCTGGTAGAGAAAATATCTAACTGCTAGAAATATGCACTGTGGTTAGTGTGAGGTTTCATTGGCTGGGCACACGTTTCTATTTAAATCTGATTCTGATAACACATTTAACTGCCTCCCTACCTAATTAAACAGTCCAGTCTTGAGAGAGGGAGAGGCATCTGTGAGCAATATATTTCTTGTTAAAGATTGAGGTTTGTAAAACCCTTCTGAAAAGGAGGAAATGGCTGCACTTGAGGGAAGTGTCAGCACCGTAATTGTGCAGCCACGTTTCTTTAGAGAGAGAGGGGAACGCCATTCCTTTCTGTCCCCAGGAGTGTCTGGATTCCCCTTGTGTGGGCAGGATTTCTGGTAAGTACGATACAGGAAGCAAAACTACAGGCAGCAAAACTACGTTGTTCTAGATTAGCAGTCAATGACCTCTTGTTTCTCAGCCACACCCCTCCTCCCTCTAGTGTTTGCAGGGGAGAAAGGAGAATAGAGCGTGAGAGGAGGAGGGGAAGGGATAGGAGAGGTTGGAGATGCACGTGCAGTGATAGAAGTGGTAGAAGGCAGCAGTGCCTGTTCCTCTATTAGTCTACTGGAACTGCCATAACAAAATACCACAGACTGGGTGGCTTAAACAACAGACAGTGGTTTCCTTGCAGTTCCAGAGGCTAGAAGTCCAAAACAAGGTGTTGACAATCCTTGGCTTGCAGATGGCCACCTTCTTGCTGTGTCCTCACGTGGTCTTGCATCTGCACATGCATCCTTAGTGTCTCTTCCAGCGTGTCCTGATCTCTTTTTATAAGGACACCAGTCCTATTGGATTAAGGCCCACCCTAATGGCCTCATTTTAACATAATCACCTCTTTAAAGGCCTTATCTCCAAATATGGTCACATTTTGAGGTACTGGACGTTAGGGCTTCAACACAGGAATTTTGAGGGGGACACAACTCAGCCCATAACAACTCATGTTTCAAGTTAGGAAAGGGGGTTTATGGTGGAGAACATTTGAAGCTCCTGTACAAAACGCTGCTTCGCTTGTCCCTGCCCTCAAGAAGACGGGAGTGGGGAGAATCAAAAACACTTGAGACCCTGATTTAATCCTCACAAACCCATGTGGGGCCAGCGTAAGTGTCCCCATTTGACACATGAGATGTGATAAGTTAATTTCCCTAAGAATCACATCACTAGAAAAGGTGGATCCTGGTATGAGATTCAAAGTCATGTTTCTGTGGCTCCATTGTCCTGGAGATGGCAAAGGGTGTATGCAGGCACCATTCCCTCTGTTGTACTCAGGACGGACGTGGGTACATGGAAGAGGCTTCAGAATCCTCAACACAGTGCTCTAGGCAGTCACCAGCAATCAATAGGCATTGACATGTGGTGAAACTTGTTTTTCATTGTAGCATTATATTATTATGCTTTCCCTCTGCCTGAAGACTTTCCTATTTGGTTATCCATATACCCAAATATTACAAGAGAGTGAATAAAGGAAGAGAGAAGGATTTACTTAGTGCATGTAGTATAAAGAACTAGCCAGTCTTTAGTAAATTAAAATGGAATTATTCTGGGAAAGCCCATTTTAAAATCTCCTACCAACAGTAGCAATGGTAAAGAGCCCTTTTTATTCTAGATGGTAGAGTTGACCAGATGTGTAGGCCAGTTTCAAATCCTATTCTAGCATTTTTGCTTATTGGTAGGGAGTCACTATACAGAATCTTAACTGTGGGGAAAGTTTTATTGGATGGAACTTGAAGACATTAGAAGACAGAGGCTTTAACCAAAGCAAATGTGGGAGGAGTGGTTGGAGTTTTAATAGGTTTCTACACAGTGAGACACTTAGGAGTGGGAAGTAAGTAGTGTTGGGAATTATGTGAAGTCTTTGATGACCACAAAAATCAAGGCTAATGAATTTTTGGGCCTTTCCAAGCAATAAAACAAGTAGTGATACTTAAGGGTTTCTTCAAGGGGCATTCTCAACAAATGTGGATGTGGGTATGTCTACATTTAACATTTTAGAGAGGCTCTTTTTTTTGTAAATTGGTTTTTTTTTTTGAAGAAGAAGATTGGCCCTGTGCTAACATCTGTTGCCAATCTTCCTCTTTTGTCTTTTTTCTCCCCAAAGCCCCAGTACATAGTTGTGTATCATAGCTGTAGAATTGTAGCTCTTCTATGTCGGATGCCGCCTCATCATGGCTTGATGAGCGGTGAGTAAGTCCGTGCCCAGGATCTGAACCAGTGAACCCCGAGCCGCCGAAGCAGAACATGTGAACTTAACCACTGTGCCACTGCACTGGCCCCAAGAGGTTCTTTTTAGAAAAGTAACTCATGGTTTTTGAGGGTGCCCTCTCAGATGATTCAATCATTGCTTTTCTGTTACAAATTTCAGGTCACGTCCTGTTGTGTTAACTATGGCCATAAAAATATTACCTCATTAACACACAGTCTAATTGAATATAACAATTCAATTTTACTACATCAGATAAACCACTGGCCCTAAGATAATTGAAAGTTGGTTCTATTTAATATCTTTCATAAGAAATTTCACTGGTAAATTATTTTCTGCATAGAACATGTAACGTGAGATCTTGTAGAATTTTTTTAACTCTTTAATTTATGCTACGTCTAGTTTCAAGCCAATGTCATGGTCCTTTTTTTGTGCTCACTTTATTGGTCAATTGCACCTGCTTCCATTCATTCCAGAAAACTGGGCTCTTCCTGGTAATAAAGCTCTATCAAGTCTACCTTGTGATTATCTCTCACATATGTCCATTTCTCTCTACTCTAAGCCATGAACCTGGTGAAGCTTCTCTCTCTCTCCTTGATTACTCCTTGATCATCTAAATCTAAGTATGGCATTCCTGTGCCTAAGACTTTGCATCATGACTTTCTTTTACATTTAAAATAAAATATAGTCTCTTACATTTAAAATAAAATATAGTCGTGCATCGGTTAACAACAAGGATACATTCTGAGAAATGCATCGTTAGGTGATTTCATTGCTGTGTGAACGTCAGAGAGTGTACCTTACACACAGCTAGATGGTATAGCCTACACACCTAGGCTACAGGGTACTTAATTTTATGGGAGCACTGTCATATATGCGGTCCATCATTGACTGAAGCATCATTATGTGGCACATGACTGTTTCAAAATCCTTTGCTGATCTTCCAACTCCTGCACGTTCACCTTCTATTTTCCTCTTCCGCCTCTTTTCATCCTCCCTCTCTCACCCACCCTCTGTTCTCTAGGCACGCGGCCCGCCTTTCAGTTCTCCCAATGCTCCAAGCTCTTGCCTACTGTTCCTTCTGCCGGGAATGTTCTTTTTCTCACTGTTCAGGTAGTCCTCAGCTTCAATGCCACTTTCTCAGAGATGCCTTTCTTGACTGTCTCCACACCTCTCGAAGCACTCGGCAGTTTTATTGCTGCGTTTATCAAAACTGATATGATTATTTAGTGTCTCCACTCCTCTCGATGAAAAGGATGAGGAGGCAGGGATGTGTCGGTTTGTTGACCCATAACAGTGCTCTGTAGCCTTCTGATACCTACCAAGCACTCCATATTTGTTCAACGTCAAAGTTTGCCTACAGTACATTATATTCATGGAGGGCACGTCTTCTGAAAGTCACCTTTGGCGGCTGAGATGACTTCCGTTTATGGACACTAAATTTCACCTCATCATTTGTGCTTACCGTGAAGATAAATATCTGATGAACTCCAATTAGTGTAATTATTCTGTTTCCAGGCAGTAACCTTAGTAATAATTGTTCTAAAGCCCTGAGACATTACACGTAATTAGTACTAATGGCTCAGGCATCTAAGCTTCCTCCCAAGGTAGAGTCTCCAAGGAAGAATGAAACTGTGTATTATTTGCGGGAAACAAGTAGTGTTACACTGGGGGATATTTTCAGAAATAAACCACAATGAGTGACAGCTGAGGCTGATTGTAGTTCCGGGCCTCATCTTTCTTCCAAGTCACTGAATATCATGGGTCCGCTCCAAATCAGTCATATTGAGCAACCTAACCAATGCATTTCTGTAACAGCCTTTGTGAAGTTGGGAGCATTAGGCCCCCTGATGTGCATGTGGTTTTAAATCTTTACACGTTAGTGGATTATAAACCTAACGAAGTAAATATGAATCTGGTCCTGGTTCTGTGCTGTGATGACTTACTCTAAATTGCGAGTTCCTCCACGTCAAGATCTTGCTTCGTTTATCTTCAGATGTCAGTTTCTAGCACAGAATCTGTGGTCCAGTAAAGGGCTGAATGCACAGAAGGGCATGTTTCATGGCCATTTGACATCATGCTATGCAAATAAGGCATATTTCAGAATGTCGTCACCTGCCTTAGTTTCACATCCGGGAACCAGCTTGTCATGAACCTTAGCAAACATCACAGTGCTTTCTTTGGGGGAGATAGATACAATTACGACAACATTTGTGATTTACTCCTCCCACCCCCTGTTTTCATGCACTCCTTGATGGTCAGCATTGAGCTATCATTATCTTGTCCTTGAGTGTCACTGGCCTTAGTTTGAACTAAAATTATTAGAGATAAATATTTTCGCGTCAACCCTGAGATCTCTCACAGGTCAGTGTCTAGTTTTCTCAAGTTGATTCTTATCGATTGAATGCTTATTAAATAAAAAAAGCTTGTAATTTTTACAATGATATGAAATTGATTTCTAAAGTAACCTGTACTTAAGAAATAATAATGCAGGTTTCCAGTAAACAAATCTAATCTGGCGATACAATTTACTCATTCTAAAACATTTCTAGATATTGATATTTTATTTGCAAAATTCTTATTTTAATAGATTTCTTTTTTACATATTAAAAGTGTAGTTATATTTGAGGTGATGGCAGGGTCTTTGTTAATAGTTTGCACCTGTGAGTTGAGTTGGGCTATAAGACATTCTCGTACTATCTACATGATTTATACCAAAAACTCTTGCTACTTTTACTATTAAATGGTATTTGTCTTAAATTACTTAAGTAATTAATTTTAACAAATTTTAAATTACTTAAAGTTTGTCTAAAAATTACTGTTTGTCTTAAAATGGTCTCATTTTAAATGACTTCATGTTATGAACTATACCCAGTGGCGTTCCCTGCGGCTGTGACTCCTTTAGCTCCCATTTGCATGTCATCTAAAGGAGCTAGCCGTCAAGAGAAGGGAGAGCACAGCTATGGATCATCTAATCCGTAGGGTCATGTCCATGTGATTTAAATTGGGTGGTAGAATAGAAAGGGCAGTGATAGCTCTTTGCAGTTAATTTTTTATCTTATGCACTATTTATCATCCCTAAATCACCATATTCATTGCTGATTTCTCACATACCAGACTTCGTGTTCTGTTTTGAAGCCTTGGCCCAGGTTGTAGATTACGTACTTGGAATATGTAATTAGCTGGAATGACATAGTATCAATGGTTGAGCAGCAATTTACGACACAGATGAGTAACTGGATGACTGATACACCTTTTGATGTGTATTTCCAAGCAGTTTACTAGATGATATTTTCCTTCCTTTAGTTTATTTAAACTCTCTGATGTGATTTGGCTAGGGTGAAGGTGTCATTTTTGTCTTGAAATTGGGGAATATAAACAGAAAAGTTGCTGTGGCTGCAATAAGAAGCCCATGGCATGGTTGATGTAGATGTTTAGATTTCTCCGTCTCTGAACTCCAGGGAATATTCTTCATGGGCCTCAGTCTTCTGCTGTTGAGGGCACATGCGTCACCCCCCTTCAATTGTGTGAAGATTATTCTATTTCTGCTCTATAAATACATTACTGGGTTGGACACACATAATGTACACTTACACATTTAAAGTGATAAGTAAAAAAAAGAAAATTATTTTATATAACTAAAAGGTACAAGTATTGCTTTTGTGATGGATTCATTCTTTATTTAAAGACCAGTAGCATTTGTAAGCATATTTCTAAGACTAAGCTTTTTAAAAGCAATTCAAATGAGCAGCTGACGGGTTTTTCTATTCTGTTAAATGCAATGTGGGAAAATACAAACCACATTAAAATATTGCAGAATTAATGTTTCTTCATTGAACGAGCTGGGAGATGCAAAGACCTATTTCTTTCCTTTTAAGGAGCTTATGGTTGGTGAAGACAAACAAGTATAGTACCCAGTAATTATAGGGAGACACGTATTGGTCTGTAGATACGTGGGGTAGACACATTAGCCAGCAGATAGTCATTACGTTAACTATTTGGATCAATCATTACCTCTGTCTTTTCTCTATTCTGCTGCCTGTCAGTAGATCCTCCTCTTTCACTTGACTAAGCCATGTGAGATATTCCAAGTTCAATCAGCAATTATTTTAAGAGTTTTATGTAAATATCACTTTTGAGAATATGGAATTCAGGGTTGATTTCATTTAGTTCAAAGGTCTTAATCCCTAGATAGAAAAGACATTTACATGTCTGAAATTTCTCTCTAAACAAAGTACTTTGGGATTATAAATGGAAGGAAAAGCCTTCTAAGAATAGTTAGTTCTTAAAACACAGTAAGAATATGCTTTGGATCTCGGGCAGCATCCTTACAGTAACTGAAGGACTTGGGGAAATGTCCTTCCTGCCAGGCTAACTGTCTGAAGACAGGTTACTCAGCTTGAGAAACAGAGAGAAGAATTGCTGTTGCTCCTGTCTTCAAGATTCTAAGAAAAGCACACATGGTTCTCAGGATCCTTCAGATCTTTATTCTAGGGAGGTTACTCCTTGAATCTAACGAATGGATGGTGTTTGTCCTTCGTTCCAGAGAGAGATGTAATCCCTAGGAACACGATGAGGATGTATGGAAATGACTGAAATTGTCTCTATACAAAGAAAACATTTTATTTGGGTAACACCTGCTTTGGAAAGTGTTAATTCCAGAGTTTCTTCATGGATTGGGTACGTTTGCAGCGTTATGTTGATAACACATGATTTTTCCAGTAATGTTTTGTCATAGGAATTACATTTCTCTATGTATCTAGTCCTGTTTGTCTTAAAGTGCTGGTTTCTCTTAACTCCTGAATTGCACATAGCTTACAGAGGTAGCTGGGACTCTGGAACATGATTTTTTTTTTTTTTTTTTAAGTAAATCTCCCATGAAATTTAGGGCAAGAGTAGTAACCAATCTCTGATCTTTCCTCTAGCCTTCCCCTCTAGTCTGATGTGTGTTACCCATCATCTGTAATGGCTGATTGACAAAGAATTACTTCTCAACCTTACAGGGAAACTCCTTGGACACAGGAGCCCTGTCTGCTTGACTGTTGTTTTTCTAGAACTCCAGGCAGTAGTCAGCCCAGAGTAATTGCGCAATATGAATCAATGTATTCATCTTCCAGATTATTCTACCTTGGGGGAGAAATGCAAAAATGATTTATTATTACATGTATTTAAACCAGTGTATACATTTGTGGGGATTTTGGGCAAATCATTTAGAGAGCTAGTTTCCTGGTTGATAAATAGAATTAAAGTCTTCACTCTTTGTTGATGTTCTATCGTATGTTGATGTTCTATGTTGTTCTATGTTGATGTTCTATCGTAAATAATTAAATGGCTACTGAATATATTCTGAGAGTATATCCTAAGAGTTTAGTTTTCATGTCATTGTTTTTTTAAAACAGAACTATTTTAATAATAGGAATTAAAGATTTATTTCAAGTCCTGTTAGCCCGGATATCTAAAAGTTGAGTAGTTCAAATGTGGTGAGTAATGCATACTTTTAATTAGATCCTTATCTTAAGAAAAAATTCTTAATAAGCAGTCTTGATGTAAATAAATCACAATTCTTCCTATCAAAAAAGCTGCTTGTGCTACTGTATAATTCCCCTGAAATTCTTAAGAGCTGGAATTTTTCTGTATACCTTTGAAAGCTTGTTAATGGAATCTTCCAGCCCACAGCTGCAGGAAACAACCAAGAATTCTTTGTGGAGGTGTTGTAAGGAAGACTGATAAGGCTGTCTGATTAGGGACAAGGAGAATCTTTCTTGAGCTCTCCGGAATGCTTTTCTGAATTAAAACACAGACTAAAGGTCTGTGCTTAACGTTAGTGACTTGCCGAGTTTTCATTTCGAAGAAGGAAAACTGCTTAAGTCTATGGTTGAACTTGAGTGCACAGGTGTAGATTCTGGAAATGAGGTGTTTTTAAATGAGGGTTCTATAACTTATCTCTTAGGTGTTCCTTGATTTTGCTTTCTAAAGTCAGTCCTTGTAGTGTCACCAAACCGGTACGAAACAATGTGTGTGTGAAGAGGCCGTTTAATAATATAAATGCTTATTGGGGGATTATTGTCTTTTCCCAGTTCTCAGTCACATTCTCTTTTGGATGGATCTAAGCAGTTCGACACTTCTACTGACACTTTATTTGGTTTGTGACTTGAAATATTTTTGTGAATTATACCCATTCTAATGTCTAGGTGCCTTTTTATTTTCTCTCTATTTAAATTGCCTCCTTTTTTCAGAACATCACTGGACTTTCCTTCTTCTTAAAATCTTTCTAGATTTCGTTTGATTCCTCTCATCGTCTCAGCCTTCTTATACAGGAAGAGTGGTCACTATTTTCATCCAACTCAATTTACAGAGCTGACTATCTGAATTTTTATTGAAATCAAAATAAAACTTCAAACGAACTGGAGAAGCTTGAGCCTCCCTTCTCTCCCTTTCAACTAACACTACTGATGTTTATTTGGAGATAATTTGATGTTTATTTGATGAAACACGTAGTTAAGTGTTAATGGAGACTAGTGTCCAGCTTCAGAACAGTATGCAGAAACCACTAATATTCTATATTGAACGTTTGATACTTTGGGTTTCCGTGAAATCCATGAAAGTCAGGAGCAGAAATGCACACCTGGCCCCTAAATAATCTCAACGGAATGTACTGAAGGGTAGTCATAGCCATTCACATCTAAACTTGACCCACCGTTTCTTCTTCGTCTCCTGACATCTCTTCCTCCTGCCTCATGCCATCTCCAGTTTGTCATCCCGTTTTCCATCACCGTGAACTGTTCGTAATTACTGATAAATATCTGAAGTGTGGCATAAATGATACGACTATTTAAACATGACTCATTAGGAGTTGTATTTAAATATTGATATAACGATGACTTTCCAAAGGATATGTAGAAATTTCCCTTTGGGTGTAAACTGTTACTCATCTGCTTTCTATTCAACTTGGCTTATCTTCGGTGAACTTTTAGGTATATTTCTACTCAAATGAGGACTGCCCAGCTCTTTGATAAACACCTAGAAGAGGAAGATTGGTTTAGTGCTTGTTCATTTTAGCCATATAAGAAGCCAATTTAGCTAGCTTCATCCAGTAAAATGTATAAATGGGTTGAGGATTAAAGTCACACAGCTCCTTATCCTTACCTGAATAATCAATCAACACGACTAAATATTACACACTGCCTTTAGCTCTTTCTGAAAGAAGGTACTGCGTATATGAAAAGTCTCCTTATTCACTTTGTTTTTTCTTGGAAAACCATTTTTGAAGTCACCAAACTCAGGGTCCAAATAAAATAGGCCAACGTTAGTACATGTGACAGAAGGCCGTATATTGATGATAACCATTGACCCCACACTCACCCTGGAATCTAGGCCTCAGTGCCCTGAAGGATGAGTTTAGCTAGCCCAGGCCATTGATTAATTACAGCTTCATTGATCTTCCTTTCAGGGCCTTGAAAAGTACGGCTGATCCTAGGTAGGACCCCATTAGGAATTCAGAGATGTGTGGGGTATTTGCATCTGATAAGTCCTTTTATGGTTGAAAACACAAGCTTCTGTTAGTGAAGCAAAACTCATCTAGTCTGGATTCCCTCCAAATCTGTAAATTTGTACTTATTCAAAATCCACTTTACTGGTACCCACCGTAGTGGTAGTGGGGTCCTTAGAAGTGTCACCCCAGTAGCGTGGCGTTGTTTGCTTTCTCTTTTTCAATCTGTAGTCCTGTAGTTGGCACTGTAAATAGGGATGTAATTTCAAAGACTCTACTAAATAAAAAGCCTGGATTGTTGTGATTTTGATTCTAAGTTGATAACATAAAACCATCATTACAGGGAAGGCGAAACTATGCAAAGATTTATTTTTTAAATGGGCATTTCACAACATTTTGTGATCTCTTTTAATTATAATATTGCAGAATAAAACCTTTTAGTCTACAGAACACAGGCTTACCATGTGCCAAGCAGATAGTGTTCCAAGCTTTACAAAGATTGACATTTTAAGATATAGCAACCTGATGAGGTGGGTACCGTTGTTATCCCATTGTACAAATGAGGAAAGTCAGGCAGAGAGAGATAAGTAGCAGGTCACGTAACTAGTGTGACTCAGCCCTTCTTGGTCTACATTCCAAGCTCTTAACTTGCCAGAAGCATTCCCAGTCAATAAAAAAATCTTAATTTGTTGCTTCCAATTTGGGTAACTTTTCTTTGACTTCTTTCAGTAAGTGCTGAACATTGGCTGCATTTGTTGGAAATGAGCGAGATTCTAAAGCTTTCATTGATGGGTTTTGGAACTGGAGCAGAGCCAGTGTGTACAGCGGTCACTGTGCCTGTGAGCCCCTGAAGGCCGCCAGTGTCCCAGACACTCCCTCCAGTCCCTTTGACTGCGCTGGGTGGGAGTCGGGCCTGTGGGACAATTCACTAAAATAAAACAGAGGCTCCAGACCCACTGACCTGCCAGGAGTTGGAGAATCCAGCTGTGAAACCAGTACATGGAGCCAGCATGCAAACTTGGGGTTTTCTGAGACTCAAACTTACGGTTTTTTAAAATAATTAAATCAGAGGACACTTAGTGGAGATATTGAACCATACTGTGGTCTCCCCACAAAATCTGAGGTATCTGCATTTTAAGGGTAAGTGGTTATCTCAAAGAAAATGACACCTCTGTCATTCACTCACATTCTGTATGCTTTCTTGAGTAGCAGACAAAGGAGTCAAGTCTGAGTAAGCTGCTCTCTTATGCAGCTCCTTGGAGTAAAAAGGCATTTTTGATGCACCGTTAATAGTCTTAGCGATTCCTATCAACTATTTCGAATGCATAGTTCCTTTTTTCTTTTAAATTTTATTGATGACAGTTAATGAGAAAGTAAGGAGAGGGAGAAGTTTTAGTATACATCCATATCTGCAATGAGTGGGTATGAGAATGATCCTGTGGCTTTGTCTGTCTGTCTCTCTCTTTCTCTTTTTTAATAGATTTTTTAGAGCAGTTTTAGGTGCACAGCAAAACTGAGCACAAGATTTCCCATATACCCCCTGCCCCCACACATGCATAGTCTCCCCCACTACCAGCATTACCAAAGTGGTACATTTGTTGCAATCCATGAACCTACATTGACCATCGTAATCACCCAAAGTCCATAGTTTACATTATGATTCACTCTTGGTGTTGTACGTTCTGTGAGTTTGGACCAATTTATAACGACACATATCCACGACTATAGCGTCATAACTTTGTCTTTTAATAAATGCTCAAGTCAAGACTTCTCATTTAATTTAAGGGGAACTAAGTGATTGTAGGTTCATTTGTTATGTCACTATGACTTATTAATGTTTTAAAATCTTTAAACAACAAAAATGATTAACGTTATTTGTAATAGTACATATTTGCTCAACTTGTTCATATTCCTATGGAGTGGAAGTTTAGAAAAAAAAATCAACCCAGTTAAAAAAAAAAAAGGTAAGCATCTTTTCCCGTACTAAAAAGAATTTTTTTGGAGAGGAGGGCATATCTTTAAATAAGTGAACATGTGCTTATAAAATGATGTTTTCATAAGCCCTCCCATCCCCAGAAGTTTGCGCCTTTCTTGAAATCTGAGTATGAGAGCAGATGGTGTGTGTAAAGGGAAAGAGAACATTTTGCAACACCTGTAGTAAACCATCTCCACCAGACCCACATGATAGGTGATGAAAGGGCATCATGATAGATCCACCTGGACTTAAATCCTTGTTCTATGCAATATTTATATCAACATTGGCTTGGGTCAATTCCTCCAACCTTCTTAGCTTCAATTACTTCTGTGTCTGATTTGACATGAATGATCTACCCCTTGTTTGTAAGGATTCTCCAGACACAGAGTAACCCCTCAAAAAAGGGTGGCACTTACTGTCACTCCGCTCCCTGCTCTAATCTAGATCTTTGTTTCCATCTAATGTTTATGACAAATTGTAACTCTTTTGTTTGTGAATCTTTCTTCTTTGTTCATGGACTGTCTTATCATATGATCTTATCGTTGGTGAACCTGTCTTATTTGCGTGTGACTCTGACTATCTCCCTTATTAGCCTGTAATGTAAGCTCTACGCTACCAGCCCGGGGTCTGTCTCATGCATGGCTGGATTTCCAGCTCCCTGCACCTTGTACGTCCTCAATGAATATTCATCCTCTGCCAGCAGAAAACAATGCACTGGCGCTCTTGCCAAAGTGTTCATTAGACACAATTCCTCCAGTGCAGTACCTGCTGGGTACTGTGTGAAATCAGATAGAGTTCATTCCTTGCAAACATATCCTTAAGCTGTAAACTGTAAAACAGGGTTGAAGATTTCTAATTGATATTTTAGGATCTCAAATATTAGAATATAACTTTCTATTCGGCAGGAATCTATATATTAAATATTTCCAATGTATACCTTCTTGATAATAACATATACATTATACATTCCCCAGGTCTGGAGGACAGAGTAATTAGGTGAAATGTTGGTCCAACATCATATGCTTTTTAAATTTTTTTTCAAATAAGTAATTGAATTCATGCCAGTATAATTGGATTGAGGCTTATGAGGGATCTGCTTTAACTTCAGACTGGATTTTGAATAGTGTCAGTTTTTGTTTGATTGGCTTTATGTGTACAGGTAAAAAATGTATTGAACCTCAAATATGAATAAAACATAAGAGTGTTGTCCAGAATCAGGAAAACACATTCTGGCTTAGGAGTACGTTATCTATGAATATCTGGGGACCTATATTCTAGTCAGTAATTCCTGCCCAGTTGGGGTCTGACATTGAATCCTGGGAGTCATCTCTTCCAACTCCCCATTTTAGGAATGAGGGAGCTCATTGACAGAGAGACTATGGGTTACCCATAAGTACACTGCTATTGGGTTTACCGTCAGATTCTAAAGTTACTTTTTAACCTAAATGAGACTTCATAGTACTATAGGCATTGAATATGTATTTGTGTTTATGTGCATTGAAGATCCTGTAATTATAGTTTTTTAAAAGATAGTTAAATGTTAATATTAAAATAAGACATTTTTCTCTGTAGTGGCTACCAAATAAATTATATTAAATTTAACATTTAATATTGAATTTTAATATTTAAATTTTTATTTTTAAAAATTTAATATTTAGAAAATATTAATATTAAATGTTTAAAGATTAAAATTAAAAATTTTAAATTATTTTTTGCACTCTCATTTTGAAGATGGAGTTTATGTTATCATTATTGATACTGTTTTGTCTCAGTGGAGCTATTCTATTAACATTGGTTTCACTATTAAATTATAATTGCTAACAAACATTTTATAATGCTAAATCTAAATGCCAAATATATGATATATTTGTATATAAATTTATAAATATTACTTTGCCTCCATTATTAATTCCGTTCCTTTTATAAACGTTCTCACCTCAGCAATTTAATATATGAGATTCTGAGATTCATGATAAATAAATTTTACAGGCCTTTAAAAATTACTAGGCTCTCCATAGAAAGTTACATAATTTTTTCCCCCTAGGCGGAGAATCTCCCAGATCTTTACTGTTTGTCTGTAAAAAGAAAAAATACAGAGAAAACTTGCCAGGGTGGGAGAAGACAAAAATAGAGAAAGGGATGAGGGAGAGAAGAAGAAAAAGGAGAGATGGAAGGAGAAATTGAGATCAGAGTGCACACACACATTGCTCAGGATAACTGCGGTATTAAATGGAAGCACCAGGATTCAGAACTATGTGTGTCTCATGCTTGAGCTTGCGTGTTCGATTTCATGGAGTCAAAACGTAAAAAACTAGGGGACAGTAGTGAATTACTGATAAGTTGAATAATATCAGTGAAATGTATATGTAGGGCAAAAATGTCAAGAGGACTCTAGAAAAGGAAAGAGACAGATATTTTCTAGAATTTTCCAGGAATTTTCTAGAATTATTGGAGAAGGCTTCATGGTAGAGCCCCATCATACTCAAAGGTATTTGGAGGAGGTCTTTCAGCCAGAAGTAATAGCCACAACTTGGCTCAGATTTGAGTATGGGCTTAGCCTCTTCAGAGGACAGTCTTGACCATCTTGATAAGAGCAGAACTCTCTTTGTAAAAGACCTTTGGAAAGGTATCGAGTCTAGATCACAGGCGTCACGACAACCCTGAAAACTAGGTTGAAAACTGAGCCTGCCTGATGTCAGTGAGGAGCCAGTGGGACTGGTATTTCATCTGAGCATGAATACTTATTACTGAACAGTGCTGTGGTTCCCAGATCTACAGCTCTCCAATGCATGTTGTTGTTGGGTGGAAGGAGGGCAAAGAAGCTCATGTCCCAGGAGCTAAACTACATGCAAGCTAGTCAACATGAGAAGGGATTTTTAGATTTAGAATGGGGTCCTGGCTATTATTTCAATTATTGCTATTTAATTCGAACTTTGTTAAATACAACTCATTATTAGAGAAATGGTGATATGCTTTGGGTCAACTTACATTTCTGTAACTAGATACAGGCTTAAAGGATATCTGTAGCTTGGAGAACTCTGAAGGAGAGGCCTCGTTCCCTAACTGCCCATTTTCACAATTTGCTTTACCAAACCCTTCTGTAAAAGATCTTTTTCAAAATTGCATTTTTGCCCCCTCTGTGCCTCTGTGGATCTGAACTCTGGCTCTGACCCTTGAGGAGAATCACCCAATCTTCTATCTGTCATCTTGTATCACCTTATAAAAGTCATTTAGATTTCTGAAAGTGGGGTTCATCTTTTAAACATCATTTGGATTTCTGAATGTTAGATTCTTACTTGGATTAAAGTTCTGAACTTACAAAGTCCTGGCCACTGGATCTGAGAGGCTTTTGATCCAGTTGCTCACAGCATGAGAAAGGGCTGCAGAGACTCTCTAAAGGATCCAGATCCTGACTTCGTACATACAGCTACACATTGTGATGTTTTCATTTGGTTTAGTGGATTGAAAAACATAAATGTAACTATGTCTTCGAAGATTCAACTACAGAAGAAATCAGTTGAATACCAAACAGCCCAATGGATGTGTGTTCCATATGCTTTCAGGCTTTTGAGGCTGATCTGAAACTGTAACTCTTGTCAAGGATGCTGCTTCTTCAAAAGGTACCAGTGGTTGGGAATCAACTTTGATGTGGCCTATAAAGTTCCTGGGCCAGCACTTAAGCTTGCCTTTGATGGAATAACCACTCAGTCAAATTTGAGAAATTGTATCTCTTTCAGTATAAGATGGCAGCAGGAATGAAGTACGAGTATGGCTATATAAATCCTTTGGCACTTCACATATCCTAGATTTAACTTGAAAGAATGGATAGACTGCGTGTTATGAGAATCAAAGGATAAATAAATTGCAGAGGATTTGGAAAATATTTAGCATTTTTGTGGTTTCAGTGGCAGTGTCCTACTGTTTCCTGGAAAAAGGGCATTAGTGATCAGAGAAATTGTGAATCTCTTTGCATCTGGTTCACCATAAAGCTGTTTTGGGCATAGACTGGCCAATAGCTACAGGGTCATGAGGCTTCCTGTGTCTTGTTCTCAGTTGGTTATGATTATTTCTGTTCAAACACTTAAATATTCCAGATCTGGGATAGTGAACATAAGGTTTCATGCTAGTCAATATTTCAGTAAATATATTTTAGACTGTTGCCTGTAGTCATATTGTGGGAATTCTCACTTCAGCTATAAATGCAACAATTTCTTTGGCACACAGTTAAATTTAGCCGCTGTTTGTAAACTGTTACAATGAAAGGACCAAATTCACATCCAGTGTCTGCTGCCTGGAGAAAGTGACCAATAAGTGTGCATATCAGAGCAGCCTCTGTTGTGACCTTAATCTATTGATATGATGTGAAGACAATTATGTCATCCTTTAAAGTAAAATGTTATTTTTTCATCATATGCTGTTGTCATGTGTGCTGGAAAAGGATTTTGTAACTAAAATTTATTTCTGAATGTTGGTGCATGTGTGGCATGAATTCTGTAGTTGACTGTGCTGTGTGAATTTAAATGGAAGGTCACTTCAACAGAATCATTAAAAAAATATCTGCTTCTGCTCAAATTAGACATTGCTCTGGAGTGTGGTGGTGTTTAGTAATCATCGCCATAAGGATGGTTCGATGTTTATTCTACGACTGGACATTCTCATTGCGTAAACTTGAGGATTAATAAAACCAAGTTCAGTCACTGAAGTGTTGTTTCAAACTCAGAATAAAGGAGGAGTGTTCCACTGTAGGATGGGAGTAGCTTCTACCCCCTAGTATAGCAATGTCCTAAAACGAGCACGTTTATGGGTGCCCACATTAAACAGGAGGGTACTGGTTGAATCTTAACACCATCATACATGCCACATTGCAATTAGGCTTTTTTATAGCTCTTAAAGCACTTTTACATGTTATTATACTTATTTTAGGGCTTCTTGATTGCCTTTTTCTGTTCACATACCACTGTTCCATGGGTTCTAGCATCTCTTAATTATGGAGGGCTTACTCCACATCATATTAAACATTAAAACACTTGCATCGCATCCCAAATTAGATATAATTTGCATAACTATAAATCTCTATGTGTTGAATTGTAGAAGCTCATTGGCATAACTGTTACTGTAAACATTTGTCTCAGTCCATTTGGGCTTCTCTAACAAAATACCACAGAGTGGTAGCTTAAACAATGTCTTAATTTTACTCAGCTTTGGAGGCCGGGAAGTCCAGGATCAAGGCACCAGCAGATTCATTGTCTGGTGAGGGCTTTCTTCCCGGTTCATAGAGGACCGTGTTATTGCTATAACTCATGTAGCAGAAGGGGCAAGGAGTTCTCTGGGGCCTGCTTTATAAGAGCACTAATTTCATTCATCAGGGCTTCAACCTAACACCTCACAAAAGGCCCTACCTCTGAATACCATCACACTGGGGATTAGGTTTCAACATAGAAATTTTGGTGGGGGCGGGGGCACAAACATTCAGTCTATAGCAACACTCAAATACTTATTAATTAAAATCTGAGGTCTCCTTTTTGTACTTTGGAACCACTATTTTATTTCTTTGAGATCTCAAACTTTTAGATTTTCCAGGGCCCTTGTGAGCTCTGACACCCTTGCCCCATGCCTGCAGGACCTTACGCAGGAGCCGTGCCTGTTGCTGGCCTGGCATTGCTTCACCTCTTGGTGGATGAGTCTGGACTTTGTGGGGTGTAGTAAGTGTCAGTCTTCCTGAAGCCTTGTTTTTTACCCAGAAGAAAATTTGGGCAAATGTGGGGAGCGATCTGCTCCTCTCTTGTGCATGCCGGTAGCAGTCAGTCAGAGTTTTTATCTCCTTGAATTGCAGTATGCAGGGCCTTCTGCATGGCAGCCTCCTGAGCTACGGGGCTAGCAAAAGTCTAGATGGATGTGATTACCTGATGTGGAATCTGAAACACCAAATTTAGTTACAATTTCCATGAAACCTTTCCAGTCCTATTCAATCAATGCTAGGGCAGTTTCCTATCATATATATATTTTTAACGCTACTTAAAATCACTTGCTACGTTGCTACGCACAGCCTCTTCACCTTTTTTAAACTTCAATTTAGACTCTATCATGTTCTCTGTAAGTGCTCTTTTCTCGTGTAGTAACATTTCTATATCTTTCCTGGCTTTGCACCTTTCTACTTCGTTAATTTTTCTTCCATCCACAACTTGATCAAAGTCTCTTTTCTTGACAATCCCTAAGTCTTCTCATTCAAATGTATTTTTAGAGTTCCCTTTTGCTTTTAATTGCTAAAACTCACTCTTGCTAGGGCTGTTTTGTCCATCTATACTAAAATACACCTTCTATTTTAATTTGATGTGTGTTTCACTTGACTATAAAAAGTCATTTTGTTCTTTATAAAAACTTTGCACTTTATAGAAATTGTGTACTTTAGTGTGTCTCTTGTGAAATTATCTGCATTGACTTTATAGTATTAAAAATTAACTTAATTTTTTGTTACTATTTATTTTTTACAGCATCAGTAATATTTTATGTGGACTTTTGGTATTTTCAAGTGACACTAATAATTGAGAAATCTGTGTGTTTGAGAGATGGTCGTGGCTGGGGATGGGGAGTGATACAAATGGTTTATTGCCAAATGTATTGAGATATTTTAACCTAAATTTTTGGTTCTTGAGGAGTGGCTTTGAGAAATCTGCTCTCTGTTAGAATTAGATTTTGCTGCATAGATAGAACAGAAAATCCAAAATTATAATGGCTTAAATGAGAGGGAAGTTGAATTCTCTCTTACATAAAATTCCAGAGGTGATGTGGCAGTTCATGGGTGTTATCAAGATACCAGGCTCCTATCTTTCAGCTCTTCCATTCTCAGTGTTGATTTCTGTCCTCATGGTTTACAATGGCGGATGGAGCTCCAAGCTATCTTTCTTCAGAAGTACATACAACACTTTAGATGGTATTTGTTTGCTAGCACTTAGCAGTGGAGTTATGAACAGATTTTAAGTGGAAGAAAGACATAAGCCATTGGATGCCAGAGTGGTGGTGGTGGCGGTGGTGGTACAGTTTGGTCCAGAAAGACTCCCACATTTCTTCCTAGGCATTGGAGTAGATGGTGGTTCTCCTAGGCATTGGAGTAGATGGTGGTTCTAGTCTCTTGGATGGGAAAACAGGAAAAAGAGTAGGTTCAGGTGGGTGGGAAAGGTAGCAATAAGCTTACTTGGGGAAATCTTGAGTTTGAAATACCCAAGGCATGTCCACGTTGGGTCAGTGGTATACCACTGTGTGCATGAGTCTGAAGCTCAGGAAATAACAGTCAGTAAGCTGTAGACACTAGACAAAGGAATCCTCAGCATCCCAGAACGCTCTTGAAACTGTGCAAGTGGGTAGAAATCCCACAGAAAAGCAAGACGACTGAATTGATGAAGACCAAGGGTGATGTTCCCATGAACCTTTGAAGGAAGTCATGGACAGAAGAGAGGAGCTTAGACTGAGGCATGAAGATGAGAAAGACAGGTCCAGGGAAAATTAAAGGGAAGCAACAGCTGTGTTTTCTTTAGCCTCACTTGCACCATTGAACTATTTTTTGGTATTACGGAAGCATCGCACAGTTGAGCATTTTAACTTCAGAGAAGGCCAGGCGTGATATAATCTGAAGGGCGCCACAAGACCACACCGTCTGCTCAAGAGAAGCATTGAAGTCTTTATTGTCTTATTTAATTATCATAAATCCTCTCTCACTTAAAGGTATGATTATCCCCATTTTATGCTTATGAAAAAACAGACTCACAGAGGTTGGGCAACTCTATGCCGTGCAACAGAAAGGGATAGAACACTGGCTTGGTTCCCAAGCAGGTTTTTCGGTTCTGGTCTGGATTTTGTGTTGTAACAGCATGCCTCCTGAGACGCTCAATGACTTCTCCAGAGTTTTTGACCTGATAAGTACTGTGTTGATACTATAACCTAAGTCTCTTTGCTCGGAGGCAGTCAGAATACACAGAGTATTGTGTGATGAGAGTTAAAAAAAAGAAAAGACTATTTTGTTTCCCAATCTTTAAACATTCCCATGTGACATTCTTCTTTACTGATAATATTATTGCAAACCAAAAAGAACCTGATTAATCTTTGTAGCATCTTTTAGGCTTGAATCACATTCTCATCTGATAGTAGGAACTGAGTCACTGGTTAAGTATGTCCATCTCAGACTCTAGGCAGGGGTTAGGAAACTTTTTCTTAAAAGATCAGATAGTAAATATTTTAGACTTTGCCAGCCATACAATTTCTGTCAATGACTCAACTCTGCTTTTGCAGCAGGATAGCAGCTGCAAGATGCAAATGAATGGGCATAGTTGTGTTCCAATTAAACTTTATTTTCAAAAACAAGCAGGTTGCCCAGTTTGCCGACCCCTGCTCTAGAAGAAAGCTAAATTCTAGAATTTCTGCTTTTAATCCTGCAAGTAAAATTATCGTGAAAGCAGTCAATTGTTCTTTTTCATTTCCAGAACTCAAAATATTTAGCTAATTTTTTTTAATTGATTTGTCTCTATAATGATCTTTTATAAGTATAATGACAGTTTTGGGAGAACAGATGCAAAGTATTTTGTTCTTTATTTTATTTTCTTCTGTGTAGTCTTGATGGAATTCCGAGTTATCAAGCCCCTTCCAAGTCTTTCAAAATAATCCATAGCTTTCACGTCAACCCCTAAATCATGGAGAGCCTTGATTACCAAACCGAGACATTGAGTTGCTTTGATCACATCTATGTGTTCCCCAACATCTGTGGGGTTACAGACTGGAATCTGTGGATGAGAGAAAGCTTGGACTTCTGCATTATTAGTGAAGTTTCATGCATTTTCTCATCAATGATAAGACCAGTAGCACATTTAAGAGGCTTTTGGAACAAAAAAATTTTTCAACATTAGTTCCTTTATCTGGTGTTTTAAAATTTGTATTATACAGATGTACATAGCTCTCTTAGAAAAACATTATAAGTAGAATTTGCCTACTGTTAGTTTTCCAATATGCTCAAATTGCAAGTCCACATTTGTACCGTCGTTGAGAGTTTTTGGTAATATGAACTGCGCTGGATTTTTAAGGGAAATAACTTTTTTCTTATAAAAGAACAAACTAGGAAGACTTTAGCATCTTGTAGGCAAATAAGTGCTAATTATGACACATGAGTATAATTAATTTGTAAAAGAATCAGAAGCAGGTTTTCTATTCTTTTTAGCAGTTAGTTTTCACTTATTTATAATTGAAAAAGTAAATTTTTGCTAAAATAATTGTAATTCATCCTTTGTGTTTATTTAAAAGTGCCTTTTCCCTTCCAGGCAGGCTGCACGCATTGCAGTAACACAGGACGCACCTTTAGCAAATGTCCCCTTCACTGTGATTGAGTACTCTTTTATCTGTTTGACCTATGGTTCTCTTCATGACTTACAGGAAATAAAATATTTCTCCTCCAGCAAAAGGTCTTTTGAAGTTAGAGTGACTGGGAAAGCCGCTAAGACTTGACTGGGTTTGGGGAATCCTGTGAATCTATGATTGGGGAATCACCTATGGCAGTCAAGTTTCACTAATTCCAAGGAAAAAAGAGCTTTGCCTGACTTACAGGATGGTTCAGATTTTAGCATTGTCTACTTTCAAAGCTACATTATAAACAGAATAAATCTGTGTGAATAAGTAAAGCGAGGTAAGTTGATAAAAACGTTCAGTTTGCAAGGGATCTTCAGTGTGAGTAAGAGCTCAATGATAGTTTTAAATAACTATGTTTATTTCTCAGGTTTTAATTGTATAAGAATTGCAAATCCGTGTTGGAGTCATCACAAAGTGTGAATTGTGTGATCTAGAATAAGGAATTTTTACTGTACATCATGCTTGGTACTGATTCTTAAGGCATTTTAGGCTTAAATTAGTAACAGGTCCAATATAACCATGGAGACAATGAATCTGAAAGCACCATCTATGTTGGGAGTCCCTGTTTCTGTATATAGCACACTGGACAGCCTATTTCAGTTGAAACCCATGGAAGTAACAATGTTCTGACACTGATCTTTGTCTTAATAGATGGGTGGTCTTAGGTAATTTAAGTTCACCCTCTGCCTTTTAACCTTCCAACTAACTGAAAATATAGCTTTGATTTTTCTTCATGTTACACGATAATTTATTTTAATTAGCAACGTATTTATGTATTTATTTGGGCCCATTGTTTCAAACATGTAAACAGTTTGGGACATGCAAATTTTTCTATGTTGGTATTTATTGTTTTAGTGTTTTAGACGCATGAAATCTTAGAGATGAAGTAGGTCAATCCCTTTGTTTTATAGAAAAGTCTTGTAAAAGGTCCAGAGACGTCAGGGACAGGTGTACAGTCACAGGAGCTGGGGGATGCTGTTCTAACAAAGATTCTCCTTCCTTGTGGTTCAACTTAGTCTATTTTAGGTCCCATGGTAATGGCATAGTAAAATAACTTACCCACTTAATACTATAATAAGTTCACTAGGATTTTCCCCGTTAAAATAGACTCATGAGTCATAGCTTAGTATTAGTTTCCAAGCTTTTCTTCTGTACTTTCCTTGCATCTGAGAGTCATATGGAACCTGTAGCACCTGTGCCAATCTGCTGTGGCTTTTGAAATCTCTTGCCCCACACTGATGCCTCGTGCCAATCAGGAGATGTTGTAATTTGTAACGCACTACCCCTGATGCTGTTACAGGGTAGGAAGTGGTGGGAGGGCAAGGCTGGTGGCGGGAATGAGTGCCAGTTACTGAGGCCGAGTTTCGCCAGCTTGTATAAGTCGGATAGACGTTGTCATGTTGAGTACCTCCTCTATCACTTCCACCTTCTGTTTTAAATGGACAAGATGTTTGCCTTTGACTTTTCTTATTAAGATAGTACGCCTGTCCTGAAATATATCTGTCACAACTTCAGGATTGCCTAAGACTCACGCTGTCACCGGTATATTCCATTTAGCAACGTCCTACAGACCAGACTAGGCTTATAGACGGAAACTCCAGACACCCACATGTGGGAGACGTGAGTTGAGTGAGTAGGATAGGACTCTGGTCTGCTAATCAGAAGGAATTTGTGCCTGACTGAGTGAGTCTTGAGGTGTCTGTTATTGACATCTGAGGTTTCACTTGTTCCTCTTTTGTTTGGTATCAGCATGACTTCCCACGCTTGCTTTTCAGCACCCCACTTTTAGCAGTTCCCACCTTGGTCCACATCTCAGACAGTGCACAAAAAATTTGAAAGACATCTTAAGGAGAGCCCACAAAGCCTCATCAGGAAAGATCTGGGTCCCTGCCTATGTGTTTTCTGTTCTAACTCTTGCAAAATAAGTCGATTTGCTGTTGTAGTGTACCTGTTAAAATTGTGTAAGCCATACCGTCAGAATCCAGCCCACAGGCCAGCGTTTTCTCTTCCCTTTGACCCTTTTAAGAGGCATAGTTTTCCTGTGATCTAGACTTGAAAGATCTGTGGGGGATCAGAGTTAACCTAGGAAGTGCCTGGATGTTTGTGGCATTTCTGAAATAAATGCATAAGTGGATTTGAGTGCTCAGTACCATCTAAATAAATACATACATTATTATTGCTCATTTGTGTAAAGACTGAAAATTATAGACCTAGGGGATACAATTCTAGTCATTTATATTACAAATGAAATAGCCAAGCCCTGAGGAGTTAAAAGTGGCTGTCATAAGCAATTAGTAGTGGCTATGGTGACACTCAAGCCCAAGTTGAACAGATATTGTTTAGAGATTCAAGTTCATGAACTCATGTACAACGAATGGTGTTAGTTCCTCTTGTAAGGAGAGTGACTCGAGTAAGTTATCGTGTGGCTTGAACACACGGAGAAGGACTCCATTGAGGCATTAAATCGATGCCCTGTTTTCAGTTCTACATGTTGGAGTGGCATTTAGCACTTGGTCAGCAGGCTGAGTTACCAGCGTGATATTTTTGTGGCTTGGAATGCCACGTTCCCTACTGGCTCCCTCATTGCAAGAAAACTGCTCATGGATTCGGGCAATTGGGTTTTCCTGACTTGCTTTTCTAAGCCTATAGGGAAAAATAGAGAAGTGGCTGACTTCTTGCCTGAATTTTATGCTAAGATTGAGGAAGGATAGCTGGTAATTCTTTCCTTTAATTTGTGTTTGAATATGTTATTTTATAGCTGTAGATGAAAAAGAAAATATTCCTAGGGAAAAGGTTTATTGATATTTCCATCTTAAAACTATTATTGAACCCCAAACACATGAAATGGGCAGAACACAGTATTGTGCCTGGCCCTTCGCCACAACTTCTCAATCTACCTAAAGCAAATAAGATGGAAATATAGTTTGGAAAAGATTCTCTCTTTCCCGAGGTTGCTTTAAAACACATTATGAGGCATGTTCTCCCTTTCCATTTTCCCTGGAACGTGTTCCTGTCGTGTATGCTGGACTCACTTAGTCATCTGGTGTTCCTGGTTGGCATTCATCTTTTCCCAGCGTGAGGCGTCTGTTCTGATCATTGTAAGATTTTGCCCGTTTAGTAACATTTACTTGCTCTTAAAAATCTACAAATTATATAATGGATATTGCAGGCTTTAATCTAGAAATTAAACGTTAAGGTAAGTGATTATTGTTTTGATTACAATTGAATCAATTTCTCTTTGTTTGCTTGTTTTGAATAATTTGTTTGCTTGTTTTGAACAGTAATTTGTTCCATCTCTGTTTTACTTAATCTTGAAATTCAAGGTTACTCCATATTGTATATTAACAGGGCTAAGAAATGGTTTTAGGTAAAGGAAGTCAATGAAAATTTACTGAATACCTACCGTGTGTCATGAACCATATCTTTTCCTGCAAATAACTCCACTTAATGCTGTAACAACCTCCTCCCCTCTTGTTTCTTTTATAGGTGAGGTTGAGTTTGCTGAGGCTAACTTCCCTGCCCAAGTTCACACAGCTGAACTTGGCCTGCTGACCCCATCGCCCATACACTTTCTCCCACAGACTGTATTGGATCAGGGCTCAAAACTCATTGGCAGGCCATCAAAGTTCCATTTGAACTAAAGAGAAAAACCTGTTTTCTGAAACTTGCACTCTAATTACATAAAGCGGATGCTTCTGAAAACAGTATTGTCTCATAGGGCAGGCTGTAAACCTTGAACAACAATTGAAGCCTCAGATTATGTAAGAAGGGAGTTTATGGAGCCCAAGGGCCACTGTGCTGTTTCCCCCAACAGTGAGAGAAGTTGCTGGAGTGACAGGGCACCCGCCTGATGCCTGGTGTAGGCATGGGGGCTTCTCTGCAGCTGGTAAAACTGCTCTTTAATCAGGAGCCTTGTTCCTCTGTGCAGGCTGCTTGTGCGGTGCCCCTTCTGTGGCTGAACGATGGCACTAATGAGGGGCCTGGGTGGGGAGGGTGGTGGAGGGGTCTTGGGGGCAATTGGCTGCTGGGGAGTTTCTGGGAGGGAGAATGAGCCTTGATAATTGTAACGTATTTGTGATTCTGGTAACAAAGAGAATTCAAAACAAAATGGTTCAGTAGTTGATGCGATTTCATTGGGGCTGTCACCACCCTGTTCTGTCCATCTTTACGCCAGGTGAGACCCAGCAAGGTGTTCTTCCATGCTTGTTTTCAGCCTTGTAACCACCAGTAATCACACTGGTCTTGGGCATTTTCATGTTTCAGTTTTTACAGATCATGCAAAAATCTTTAGCTGACTCACTGTCACTGCAAACTCCATGTGTTTGTATTTTTCAATGAGTGGCCTCTGAGCCACTGGCTTCTGCTCCACTTGGTCAACTTGTTAAAAAATGGATTCTTAGGACCCACTCTAGACCAACTAATAATGTCTGGAAAGAGACCCCTGATCTGCATTATTAACAAGCTCCTCAGATGATCCCTGTATACACAAATTTCCCTATTACTGTTTGACATATTATATCCAACTATCGACAAGAGAATTTGAATGACTTTGCTCCAGATCACATCATGAATAAGGGACAAATTGGTATTGAATTCTAGTTGTTTCAATTAGAATTTATTCCCATACGTTCATACATTGAAAAGATATGTATTGAGTTTTTGCCATATGCCAGCTCTGGGGGTAAAAGAGAGACTTTCTTCTCTAGGCGTTCCATGGTTAGGAAGGAATACCCCTTAGTTATGTTTTTAAATCTCATAGCACTATGGACTCAAACTTTCCATGTTTCTTCATTGCTTAACACCTCATTAAGTAGCCAAGAGGATCAAATTTGAAGAAGGCAAAAGTGTGAAGGGGAGTGTGAACATGGACGGCTTGGGGTGGAATGTTTGGTTGAGAAATTTTGAGAGAGATCTTTGGATTCATACGGAGGGAGCTGCGTTACAAATGACATTAAATGTTACACTGTGTTGTTTAAACTCAACATTGCAGTCGCCTCTTGATGCTAGACACAGCACATATATTCATTCCCCTGTGCATTTGGTACATTTTTTCCTAATTCAGCCAATGTTTACTGAACCCCTATTTGTGCTAAGCATAACACCAAGAAAAAAAGCAAATTCTTTGTTTAAAAATCAAGGACACATGTAAAGAATTATAGAATGGTTTTCATTGGAAGCGATTAAAATATGAAATAGCTTTAGGACTAGAAATACTACATTTTCTATTGGTGACAGAAAAACAAAGACACATTAAAATGTCAATATGGGGCAATTTCAGGTGGTCATAAAAAGTGTGAACCAGCCCTTTATGACTGGAGATAGAAATCACTGGAAGTGAAATTGCAGTTAGTCTCGGCATAGGTGGGCCTTCTCTCGGCCACCAATCTGTAGCTGTTGGGTGGGCTACATTGAAGGAGTCTCCTATGGTTCCAAGCCCATGATGGTCTGTCTAGTCCATTAATAAGCAGCAAAAATATCTCAACTGCTAGAAGTTTTCTCCCTGTTCTTTATTTTAATTCTGTCTTGAGGGTTCTAAATTAGTCGTGGGAATAAGACATATTAGTTTCCTGGGTCTGTGGAGGACAGGAATGGTCCCGCAGTGACCTCAGCAGCTTGCATTTCCTGAGCTGGTTGTGGTTTACTTACTAGCTTTATTGACTAGAAGAGCAGGTGATTCACATAAAGTAACATGGTAGAATGCTACAACCAGTGCTTTTGAAAGGACCACCCGTTAAGTGCAAATAATGATGTGAACGCACAGCAGACTCTAAAAGTATACTAGACTATTGATGAGAATGAATAATACATGTTTTCTGATAGTGTTTGCTGCATGTGGCAGGATATTTTAAACAGGAAAAGAAACCCTCTGCATATCTGCATTCAGTCAACCTTTATATTCAAAGACAAGCTTAACTGTCATCTGCCATATTTACAGCAGCATCATCAATTTAAAGTCTTGTGGTTAAAACTTGTAGAATCAATTAGGAGATATACTTTGAAAAACTGGTTTCTACAATATGTGCATAGTCACTTAAAAGAAAAATGTCTTGTCAATGTTATTGCAGTGATTTCATTGGGGCTGTCACCCCCATTCTCTTTAATTATGTGATGGGTCCTAGTGCCATAGAATTTGCCATCATGGATGATCCCTGGAACTTGGCCCTGTCTCATTTAATGGAGTGGAAATTTCAGTTATAATTTAGCATACTTATTTCTACTGCTAAGTGAAAATTGAGTTTATATAACTCAATTTATAGTCAGGGTTGTATTGACTCTTACATTTTACAAGTTTATAGTTTGAAAATTGCATGTTTTGCTGTGTATGAGTCTGCAATATTTATCAAGTACCCATTGTGCATTAACAACCGTAAAACAAAATCTCTGTTCTGGGGTCATCAGATGTATGCTGAATAAATCTGAAGAAAGGCTTTAGGTCGCTGTTCAAGTGAGGCTACATCTGTTTTACTGCTAAAACTCCCAACACAATGCAACAGAATATAAAAGAGTTAAGTCATGATGATACAGATAAATAACCAAAGGTGGATGGCTTATCTAAAGACCAAGACCAGATTTCAGAATAAGGAAAGAATGAGGATAGTAAAGGAGTTCTTAAAAATTAAGATCCTTTTTATATTTACATTGAGAATACCTGTCTAGCTACCAACTATGCATTCTTTTATTTTTTAAACCCCTTTATAATGCAATGAGCTTATTTGCTTTACTTTTGCACATCAGACTGTTTTACAGTAAGACCTCTCCAGGTTTGGTGGTCACTATGCTAATTCTTTAGCGTTGTAGTTGATGAAACGTCTGTCCTTTTCCTCCCTGTACTTGAGAAATCCTAAGTGTTGTAATATGAAAGAACCTGAGAAGATAAATGACTGGACAAATAAAGACCTAAAGTACTTAAAGATAAATGACTATTTCAAAGTCACATGATCTAACATTTACTATAAAGAGATCTTATTGAGTCTTTGGTCTAGAATAATTCAAATTTGACTTTATTCACTTGAAAGAGTGATGCCAATGCCAAGTCTGGGAACAACCGTTGGATTTGGAATTATCTCACTCTTTTCTCTCTCTCTCTCCCTTCTATACAGTAAGTGTCACTCTTTACCAAGCTTAATCTTGACTCACCTTTCTGAGTTTTCCAGAACCTTACCCTATCAATTGTTTCTCCCTCCTCTTTCTGCTTTAGTTTCTCTCTTTATTCTTTGTCTCATTCCATCTTCCCATATATATTTTCACTTCTTCCAAATCTTTATAAACGAATAAACAAAACTCAATCTTGACAAAATTGCCAGTTCTTGCCTTGACTTTTGCCTTCACTTTACCAGCACTCTTTTACGTGGGCTATGGTGGATATCTTTTCTGACTCCTCATATGCTCTTTGAGTCTTTCCAAAGAGGCCGATGTCTTTACTCCTCTACCTGAGTCACTCCGGAGTCGATCGTTGACAGCTCATCACCAGATCAAATTGCACAATTTCTCTTCTTATCTTTCTTAACCTTTTTTGCAGCAGCTTCTAACTCCTCCAAAGTGCTTCCTAAAATTGTCTCTTCTTTTGATTTCTGAGACATCTTTTTTTCTCTTTCTAACTCCTTTAAGAGCTGGTTGTCTGCTTTCTGCCCTCTAAGTACATTCTATTAGGCAACCTTTATAGATTTATATTCCATCATTCCTCCCTCCAGGTAAATGTGTTCTCACCTATCTCCTAAATGTAAATAGAGTTTTCTTGTCATCTTGACTGGAGTCTTCCTGTTTGTTTGCTCTGACATAAACACTTTCCACTTCTCCGTCTTCCTCTATAGCTTAGTCATCTTTCAAGGTAGTTTATCATGATGGTTAAGAGGCCTCACTCAAGAGTCAGAGTGCCTGGGTTCATACCACATCTCCAGACTACTCGTTGTACGATCTTGGGTAAGTTATTTACCCCCGATATGCCTTAGTTTCCTCCTAGTAAAGTGGAGATAGTAATAATTCCTTCCTCATAGGATTGATGAGACAGTTAATGGGTTAATATATGTAAGGATTAAATAGTACTGCAGTCCTAGGCAGAGTAAGTGCTGTGTGTATAACTACTTTTGGTATTTCTACTATCTCAAACTCCACCTTCTCTATAAAACTTTCCTGATCCCCTGACTCCAACTAAAGATCATCTCTTCTGGGAAAACTCTATTGTTTTTCACTCTCTTATGACACTGAACTTGCTCTCATTTTAATCATCTCTGTATGTCTTGTCCCTCCTGCTAGACTACAGTAGGCTTTCTGCTCACTTATGTCCCCTGTCATGGCTAACACTTAGTACCCACTTCAAAAAAGTTCTTTTCCCACTAAGATCAAGTCTATTTTTCTAGACTGATTTCTGAACATCTGAGGTTCTTGAGCACTCTGCATGTTGGATTTTTGTTGAGAGATCCCCAACATGCTTTGAGGATGCATTTGTGGGTCTAACCTGGACTTTGTGAAGGAGAATAATGGAGAGGTCATTTGTGATTAATGTTCTTTTGTATTGGAAGTCTTTCTGACTTTAGATCCAACTTATCTTAATTACCTCTTTGGGAAAATTGAGTTGTAGAAGTGTGAGTGTGTGTGTACTTTTTTCCAAGTATTTCTTGCACATTTTATAGTACATTTTTACAATGCTGAACATTTTTATTTTGACAAGGGAATAAATTGTCTTTAAAATGTTTTCTCTACAATTTTTCTCATGGTATTTAATAAGTTTGCCTTAGAAACTTAGACATGGATTGATGGTTCTTACCATAGTTCCTTCTCCCCAAAGGACATTCCCATCCCCTAAATGTTGGTGATGTTACAGTTGCTGAATAGAAGAAGCTTTGACTGAATCAATAACTCCAGCAATGGAAATTATCACTAGACATTGATAAAACCTGACAGCAAATCATTGTGACAGAGCACTTCCTGGTAGGAATACAAAAGTTGCACATAGGCTATATTATCTTTGTTTCATTTTCCTCTTTTAGAATGAAAATTTTGACTATTTAAAAGAAAAGGTCCAGTCATTTATTGAAAATAGAAATTGTTGGATGTAACCAGATGTTTTAATTTCTTTCCTCTATTATTGAAAATATTTATTGAATTTTTTGTGTTTCTTTATTCTAAGTTCTTTTCTTAAGGCAAATTTTTTTGTCCTTTCTCTTCTCCTCTTCCTTCAGCTAGGTTTGACCAATAATTTGGGTTCTTTAGACCTGAATAATTATAAACCCAACATGTCTGGTGATGAGTTTGTCTGCAGATGCAACTCTTGAATCAGTTCTAACTTTATATGTTACCTGAAAAAAAATCAATAATGGGTTGCTTTGTGTATAGACCTGTTGAACCTTTGTAGCCCTGAAGTGACAATTGCTTGTTCAAGAATACAGTTAATATGCTGCGGCCACATATTTACCTTTGTCAGGAAACATTGATTCATTCTCAGCATCCTTGTGAGGCAGATACATTTTCTTTTGCTTATAAGGTGGAAACAGAATCAAAAGGAGACTATTTCTTGCCTTGATCACATCATGAAGCAGCAATCAAACCAGAAGTAACACTACAGTCTCTGACACGTACTGTTGCATATTCATGCTGGGCTTTGCTATAGACTTGGAGTCATCTTCTTCATTGTAATCTGTATGATATCATCCTTAAGAACTCTGTTCTCCTAGTTCTAGATGAAATGGTTAATTAATCCAGATTTGTATTTTCAAAATAGAACCTTGGCAATGGATGGGACCTTTGTATGATTCAGTATGATTCAAACTATCCTATATAGAAAGTGCCTAAATATTATTAATGCAGAAACAGAAAACATAAATAGGAATAGCACGTGATGTCATAAATGTAGTAACTTTTGGATTATTTGAGAAATTCTATATCACTCATTTTCTTGTTTTGTTTTATACACCAGTTAATGTATGTCAATGATTTTCATTGTCACAGAATCATGTTGTTCTTTGCCAGATTAACAAAAATGTAAAAATATGCTAGTGAGAAATGGAATTGGGAGGTGTCATGAGTGTGTAGTAATTGTAGGAAGAATACAGTGTATGTAATCTGCCATGGTTTTGAGGTAGTTATTGCCTGGAAACTGTGTCATTAAGCAAGGTTGCATTTTCTGAAGAGGGACAGTGCTATAATTGGGGCTTTCATTTTTCATCCAAAGATTTGGGCAACACTAACTAATGGATATAACCAACAGAGTGCTACCAAAATGAAGATTTAGCAATTACGAGTGGTGATCCTCTGCATGTCAAAATATCTAAAATTCACTACGTGGGCTGAGATAAACATTAACATTTAATTACCAACAATTTTGCTTGCCACCAAGATGCAGAAGAGTTCTTGAAAGCTACTTGGATGACCCAGGTCTCTAGAAAGACTCTTCTAGGATGCCTGATGGCATGCTATTACTTAGACCTGCCTCAAAGGGCTGAAATCTTAAAGTTGGTGATGACAATGCTATTGTTTCTACTACTCAAAGCTTCTTTTGCTCCAACATTTCTCTGTTTCTTCCTCACCTATACCCAACTATTTAGTAAATGTTTTATTTCAAGGAGTGAAGAAGGGAAACAGTAAATGATAGCTCCCAGAAACCTTACGTTTCACTGGAATGTCATAAGGACAACTTCCATAAGGGCTAAAATATTGATTAGACGCCAGCTGGGTATGTAGGGCTGTGCCTTCCTATGTCTTGAAACACTGGCCATTTTCTTGACCAAAACCAAAGTCGATGAGGCTGAGCTGTGTGTTTTCCATAGGATTTGAGAACCTCAGTCTCTGGAAGGGGCAGAACTGTCTTCCATAGAGACTGCTGAGGACCAAGTCGCCTCAGGGGCTCCACTCACCACACCAATTGGCGTCTGCCAAATTGGGCTCCTTTCTTAGCACTGGAGAACAGGGAAACAATTCTGGTGGGCTTTCTGATTCATTGCTTTAGGTTTGGTGCAGAATGGAGTCAAGGTTTAAATCCTATACTGCTGGATCCTTTCATTCTTGTGTGCCTTTGAATGTGTCCTGCTAGAGAAGCTTACAGGATAGAATATTTGGCTTCAATTTCCATAAGTTTAAAATGTAGAAAAAGATTGGATCTGGTGAAGAAGTAGATTTTCAGAAGAAGCAATATAGGGAGGGTGAAGAGAGACTTTATTCAAAATGAGAAGCTTTCTGTCTCCTGTGTCTCTCATTCTCTCTCTCTTTTGCTTTCCCTCTCTCTTTCATGTGAGGGTAATGAATCTTTGCCCTTACCGCGTTTAAAGTCATGGTGACCTTGTGCTGACATTCCCAAAGCAAAGCTGCTGGCATTTAAGACCTATAACTGGCCTGGAACTCTTCCCCAATTTATAAACTCCAAAGAAAACATTTTAGAAGTAAGATATTGCATCTCAATAGCTCTGTAAAAATGGTAATATATCTTTGTTTTGTTTTCTGTAGCTTTTCCACTACAATGGATGTAGAAATGAATTATCCCTTGACTTTGGAAAAAATGCAATTCATGAGAGATTTTTTAGATAAAACTATTTAATCAGGTTCTGAACATATAAGAGAAATCATGAAAAGGTATGGGCTTTTATGAACAAATTAAAATTTTTTTTCATTAGAAATGTTCAATGTTTCTGGGCTCAATTAAAAACAAAACAAAAAAATGGTTTTTCCCAAAATAAGTGGTATATTTGATTGGTGATAATAGTGCTTATGTGTTAAGCCCTTTAGACTTGTCAAAGGAAGGAAAAGGGAATGAGTCCACAGCTAAAACCTTCAACTTTGGCAACTTTGACCATTTTTGTGACACTAGACAATCTTAACATTTATTCTGTCTCAGGAATTTAATCCACTTTCTTCAAAAAATTCAAGGCACTTTATCTTTTTTTTTTCCATGAGAAGATTAACTTAGGTATAAATAAAATTGCCATGAGGGGCTGGCTCCATGGCCTAGTGGTTACGTTTGGTGTGCTCCGCTTCAGCTGCCCAGGTTCGGTTCCTGGGCATGGACCTATACCACTCCTTGGTGGCCATGCTGTGGCAGTGACCCACATACAAAATAGAGGAAGATTGGCACCGATATTAGCTCAGGGCAAATCTTCTTCAAGCAAAAAGGGGAAGATCGGCAAGAGATGTTAGCTCAGGGTGAATCTTCCTCAGCCAAAAAAAAAAAAAAAAATTGCCCTGCATATTTTAAATATCTCTTGCCAACTCTTGAGGAAGAAGGAATCTGTGGTTAGAAACTTGAGAATTTTAGCATTTATGGAGGAAGAAGTGAATCTAACCACTGCTTAGTGCCAGTAGCAAGTGGGTGAAAGCTGGTTTCTGGCAGACAAAATATGCTTTGTCGGAAGGCCACATATGACTAAGTGCTGAGTGTTAGAGTCCTATGAAACAGCACAATTTTGCTTTAGAAGAAAGCAAGGCCTCCATTTGCACTGATCTTGTGTTCCTGAAGGATTTGCAAACACCATTCACAATATCAACTAATTCCAGATGAGATAGTGGAGACCATGGTGGCAAGAAAATAATTTCCACATTGTGTGAGTTTATTTATGTTTTAAAAGTGGTTTTTATATATAGGAAACAGATTAATTAGTTTTAGATGATTAAATACTGAATTTATATGTTTAAGTGGCTCTCACATGATACAGGGTGGGAAAAGGAAATTGTTTTAATTTGACTTTCCTGGCGTGGTAATTGTTTTATGTCATTATCTTTCTATTTAGGTTAGAAGTTGCTGACTTTTTTTTTTTTTTTTAAAGAGTGTGAGGTGGATATATTGTTCTAGAAAGTTTGACCTAAGAACTCTTCCCACTTGGTTTTTCTCAACATTTCTACACAACACTAAACTGAATGTCATACTAGTTTGCAAGAATTGTGATGGGTCCCCCATAGATTGACTTAAATTGTATTTGAAATGATAGTTTTAAAGTACTTTCAGCATGGCATTAAAGGGAAAATAGTTAACATTTGATTGTTTTTAGGAAACACTCTTTCTCAGAGAGTTTGGGCAAAGGGCAAATCTTGCCAAGCAGGACCAAGGGTTAGTAAATGACCCATCAAAGTAGGTAAAGGAGAAACAACTGAGCATCTTCTATAAACACAACACTCTGAAACAGTTCTGTATGAGCAAAGCTAATGACACCTAATTTTTCTGACAGTCATGTCTTCAGTGTTCAGTTTCATCTCCACTCATTACTTACAGAGCTGACACATTATTCTGAAAACATTTCCTAAATGTAATTGAAAACATTAAAAAAATCTATTTTTTGATAAATATTTGGATGTTGTTTCACAAATTGTTATTTCTAATTTTTAACAAGCTTGCCATATGTTGAAATTATGTACAAAGAAGTCCAATCATAGCAATAAACCAACTGGTTGTCAGTTTAATCTTAGGGTGCAAAATAGTGTAAGTTTTTTTTTTTTTAAAGCTTCAGTGCATGGTTGTGTATCTAATTGTTAGTTTTTAGTTCTCTATGTGAGCTGCCGCCACAGTATGACAACTGACAGATGGGTGGGTATGGTTCCACGACCGGGAAATGAACCTGGGCTGTGGCAGTGAGACCATCAAATCTTAACCACTAGACCACCAGGGCTGACTCTAGTATAAGTTTTTATGATAATAATTAGCAGGAGTATAGAACTTTATTGATTATCTCTTCAGACTGCTATAACAAAGTATCATGGACTAGGTGGCCTATAAACTAAAATAGATTTTTCACTGTTCTAGAAGCTATAGAATTCCAAGATCACAGTGCCAGCATGGTCGGGTTCTGGTGAAGGCCCTTTTCCGGGTTCAGACTGCCAATTTCTTGCTGTGTCCTCACGTGGTGGAAGGGCCTAGGAGCTCTGTGGGGTCTCTTTTATAAAGGCACTAATCCCATCCATGAGGGTACCACCCTCATGACCTAATCACCTCCCAAAGGCACAACTCCTAATACGATCACCTTGGGGGTTAGGTTTCAACATATGAATTTTGGGGGGGGGGGGCACAAACATTTATTGTATGAAAGCATTGATTGTACCACGTTTTTCTCACACATAGCATTTTATTTAGTGCCATAAGCATTCGTAGGGTATATAAATATATATATCTTTACACACACACACACACACACACACACACACATATATGTTTTTTTTCAGGAAGAGAATGAACTTTAATATCTTCAGCTTACTGAATAGGAAATTTGAGACCCAGAGGGGGAGGTGACTTGCTCAGTCTTCTAGCAAATTGTTGACAGCTGGGGCCAGCACTCAGCGTGCTTCCCACTTTAGCAAACATCATACTGACTGCTAGGTGGCTTGTTTTTGACACTAGTCTTTTTTTTTTTAAAGATTTTATTTATTTATTTTTTCCCCCCAAAGCCCCAGTAGATAGTTGTATGTCACAGCTGCACATCCTTCCAGTTGCTGCATGTGGGACGCAGCCTCGGCATGGCCCAAACAAGCGGTGCGCGCCCGGGATCCGAACCCCGGGGCCGCCAGCAGCAGAGCGCGCACTTAACCGCTACGCCACGGGCCGGCCCGGACACAAGTCTTAAAGAAAAGATTTGCAATTTATTTAAATTTTTCCTAAATGACATTTTGTCCCCTGCCCCTCTCCTTGCCTTTTCTCGAAATGAAAGACTAAATTTTAATTTGGTAGGCTATGCTGATAGATTGGTATTTTTTAAGGTAAGAAAAAATTTTAAGTACGTATTAGGAAAGTTCTAGAGGAGTTGATCATGTTAGAGTCTGCAAGAATTGTGGGTGTTTAATGAAATTTGATGATAATTCAGTTTGTACGGAGGTGATTTTGGCCTAGTGTGTCCTGGGGGTTGTTTGTACAAAATAAAAACGATTTAGATGATTTGAATGGCTAAGAAACATCTTCCATGTTCCCTGACAGGACCAATGGTTGGTAATTCCTGGAGGGAAAGGAAGAAAGAATTAGAAGAACTTCGTAGAGGAGATCCTCTCGGTCTATGAGAGAATCTTGATTACAACATAACATTTAAGTGATTTCTTGCCCTTAATCCCCCAAAGAAATTTTTTATATAAAATTTAAGCTATCAACGTTAAGAGTCAATTTTTTTAGGTTTGCTAGAGTGGCAATATATAGGATCACATTTTTTTTTTCTTTATAGATGTTATATATATAGTACTCAACTTCATAGTTGAACATTAGCTTGTAAACAGAATTTCCTTTTATAAAAAAGGAAATGCTTGTCAGCTCCAAGACTCAACAGAATCCTCCAAATATTTGCTTTAGAGAAAGAATTAAAACCTAATTTTTAGGCCATTTCTTATTTTAATTCATGTACTTATTTCTGAGGACAAAAAATCATCACCTTACCCAGACTGCCTAGCTAGGAAATTGTTTTTTTATCTACCTTCCCATGCTTGAAGGTGTTAGAGATACACACCTTTAGAAGTTTCAGGAAAGTTCATAAATGCACACTGTCATTTGTTAAGAAAAGCCATTTGCTGCCAGTAAACAAAGAAAAGTTGTGTCAGAAATGAGTGTGTAGTGTAAACTAACAACAATGCTATGAAGTCAGTCTCGGGAGGTGGTGGGTGTATATCACGTGGATGCAAGGCAAATAAGAGAACTGGGCTGGCGGACTCAATAACCACCATTGATCCTCCCTCGAACCTTTCTTGGCCTCCCTCCTATTTTTCCACTTCCCATCCCAGCTTGCTTTGATCAAATGACAGTACTGGAATGGCACTTTCTTTCCTCTCTTCACCAAAAGGCAGAACTGTAATTCTTCTGCAATATTTGTTTATAGCCAAGTGGGATTAATTAACTAGATAGAGGCTTGGTTTTATAAGATGGGGGGAATAAGTCACAGTTGTGGGCAACTAAAACACAGTATATTAGTATCTTAAGAGTATTAAACTGTTTGGGTCTTTATAAAAGAAAAAATTCATCTGTGGAAAGTTGTAAAGAAAAAGGCATTTGACAATGTTAATTTCCCTTATAAACAATTTCTGTTTAGCTTATTAGCCAAGATAAGGAGTAGATCAAGTTTTTTGCCTTTCACATATGTAGTATGAGGCAGTAAAGGAGGTTTTTTTTTTTTTTTGTGAGGAAGATCGGCCCTGAGCTAACATCTGCCAATCCTCCTCTTTTTGCTGAGGAAGACTGGCCCTGAGCTAACATCCATGCCCATCTTCCTCCACTTTATATGGGATGCCGCCTCAGCATGGCTTGACAAGTGGTGTGTCGGTGCGCGCCCG
Source organism: Diceros bicornis minor (assembly GCF_020826845.1). Taxonomy (NCBI): domain Eukaryota; kingdom Metazoa; phylum Chordata; class Mammalia; order Perissodactyla; family Rhinocerotidae; genus Diceros; species Diceros bicornis. The sequence goes on along the minus strand of NC_080759.1, from coordinate 47,793,667 downwards.
GGATCCGAACCAGCGAACCGCGGGCCGCCGCAGCGGAGCGCGCACACTTAACCGCCTGCGCCACCAGGCCAGCCCCAGTAAATGGGTTTTAACTGAAGAATTTGGATTCTTTTTCCATCCTGATGACTGAAATGGAATTTTCTCTCAGTTCTTGGACCCAGTGATGAAGAGGTAATGGGAAGATAAAATATTTCTTCCATGATCGCTCTAGTAGAGGAAGCAGATTTGATGACTAATCTATAATTTTTACTTCTGTCTGGAAAATGATTTCTTGGTATAATAGACTGTTAATATATAAAAAAACCTCTAACTTATGAGAATCTTTAGTACATAAAATGTTCAGATCAAAAAAGTAGACTAATTTTAATGTTATCAGTGTGGCGACAACAGATAACTGTACAAACTTCTTCTTTTCCACATGTACCCAGTCAGCAGGAGCATGCTTGGAACACACATCCCAAAAATCTCCCTTTTTTGCTCAGGAAGATTAGCCCTGAACTAACATCCACGGCTAATCTTCCTCTTTTTGCTCTTTTTTTTTTTTTTTTAAATACTATGAATCTTTTTTTGTTTTTTTTGAGGAAGATTGGCCCTGTGCTAACATCTGTTGCCAATCTTCCTCTTTTTCTTTTTTCTCCCCAAAGCCCCAGTACATAGTTGTGTATTGTAGTTGTAGAGTTGCAACTCTTCTATGTGGGACGCCGCCTCAACGTGGCTTGATGAGCGGTGAGTAGGTCTGTGCTCAAGATCCGAACTGGCGAACCCTGGGCCGCTGAAGCAGAACGCCCAAACTTAACTGCTATGCCACCAGGCTGGCCCCTAATCTTCCTCTTTTTGCGTGTGAGCCGCCACCACAGCATGGCCACTGACAGACTAGTGGTGTAGTTCCGAGCCCAGGAACCGAACCTGGGCCACTGAAGCAGAGCGTGCCAAATGCCGAACTTAACCACTAAGCTACCAGGGCTGGCCCCCAAAAATCTTTTTGAGGACATTTTTAAAAGTATTTATTTTTAAAATAGTCTTTTGATTATGGTGCTTCTAATGCCTGATTCTAGAACTTGTGTGTGTTTAGGTGTGTGGAACCTACGTTCTACCATTCTCTTGGGGTTTACAAGTAAAGAATTATCTGAGAACTACAAAATTAAATGATGGGGAAAGAAACTAACATTTATTGCAGGCCCATGAAATGTCGAATGTTGTACTGATGCCTCTCATTAAACTCTCCAAAGATTGACATTTCTTATGGTACTGGAAATGGAAGGACAATGAGGTTAAGTTACCTGCTTAAGGATTCAGGGCAGGTGTGCTGTGGAGATGGGTTCATATCAACATCTTATGAGTCTACCCTGACGTGATGTGCAGAAACCCCATGAAATAATTCTTGTCCAGCATTTTCTGGATTAAACACAGTGAAGTTCTCTCTCTATTGCTGTTGATTGTTAGTTATTTTCTAGCCAATTTCAAGCCCGTAAGTATATAGTTTTAGCCCTTGTGACATAGACTTCTCTTGTCATTTTAAAAGACAACTCCTAAATTTGCTTTCCTTTGAGATTTCGTAACCAAGAGATCAGTTTTGGTGTTTGGTTATTTTATCAACACATAGAGTTCAGTGCATCAGCATCGGTCTGAGTGTTCTTGCTGTGCCACTCAATGGCTCATGTATGTCCCAAATGTGGAGAAATGTAAAGGTAGTCTTCATCCTTGCACTGTAGTTTAGATTTAGTTTTTTTTTTTTTGTGAGGAAGATCAGCCCTGAACTAACATCCATGCCAATCCTCCTCTTTTTGCTGAGGAAGACTGGCCCTGGGCTAACATCTGTGCCCATCTTCCTCCACTTTATATGGGATGCCGACACAGCATGGCTTGACAAGCGGTGCATCGATGCACGCCCGGGAGCCAAACCCGGGCCGCCAGCAGCGGAGCGCAGGCACTTAACCGCTGCGCCACGGGGCCGGCCCCTAGATTTAGGTTTAAGTGATTTTCAGAGTGGATTACTGGTTGCTGAATTTTTTCAAGTGCTTTTTTTTTTTTTTTTAATTTAGAAATTCCAACTTCCAACTTTCTACACCAACTGATTTCTTTCAAAATTAGAAGTAATAGAAATGAAAGAACTAATTAAAATATATGCGCATTGCTCTCTCTTATTTCTTTAGGATCTTGATACAAAGCTCCACTGGTAAATGGGGTGATGAAAAGTTTAGGGGCAGAGAGTACCCTGAATTTCTTCTTTATCCTGTCAACTTCTTGAGTTCTAATTCACCCCAGGCTGCACCAACCTTGTGACCCAGAGTGGGTAACATTCCTGAGATGAGAGCTCTGCCCAGTTGCCAGCTTCTTAGTGGAGTTCCCTTTTACCTCGTAGATGGTGCCTTTCTGCCTTGCCTAATTTTGTTGGACTTGGCCTTTTGCCTATAGTACTGCTCCATGGACGCAGCTAGTTAGAATTTCCATATGGGTAAAAGGAGGATGCTAATGGTGTACTTACTACCTCATGGTACTGTTGAGAGGATTACATAAAATAACTTAATAGTGTGTTTAGGATTAGGATTATGCCAGGCACCCAGGTAATAGTTAATAGATTTCAAATTGTAATTTTAATTTACCTCTGGGTGGTGTAGGCAAGGTTTTCATGCATATTGTCTTGGGAAATAATCAGACCACCCTACTTTTCCAGGATTCTAGTGGATTCTATAAGCCTTCCTCTGGTACCTCACTATAACCAACACAAGAAAATTAGGAAAAAGTAAGGGTGTTTATTAACTTTGTGTTTGCAAAACAAACAGGAATGGAGACACATTTTCTTACCTACAACTTGATTATGTACATTCATTGCCTACCCAGAAATTAATCGGAGCTGGGCTTAAAACAAAAAATAGAAAGTGGCCCTAACTGTGTTTCAGAAAACCAATTTTAGTAACGTAGATTTTAGGTTTGTAAACCCATGTGACTTTCAGCCTCTGGGGATAGCTATATAGAATTTCACGCTATGCATGTCAGAAAGCGGAACTCCTATGTAATGATCACAGTGCACACCACATTTACACTTTGTCTTCTATTCTGTAATTTCCAAGTTGGTGTATGGGTTTCTATTATAGAATTGAGAGAAGATCCTAAAGGCAGACCTGTCAGGTTTCCTATTTCTTAACTCTAACCTAACGTAACAAAATGTATCTTGAAATATCAGAGCTGAAATGATTTTGACATACGCCATTCGTGCATACTGGCTAATTAAGACATAAAACAGTTATAAACTATAATTTAAAATACTGGTCTGGTTTATTTCTTTATATTTTCATTTATTGCCTTGTGATTGCTTGTAGGATAAAAGTATATTTAATTGTATTTTTACCATGTACATTTGCTCTCTCTTCTGAGGGACAAATAAACAAAAATTAAGTCAGATAGAGCCTCTTTGATGTCTGAAGTGGGTTGTGATCAAAAGCCACACTGTTTAAAAAAAAAGATAGGTAAGAGAAATTCTTTCTTTGGTAACATAATAAAAACTTTTCTTGAGAATAGGAACAATACTTTAGTCATCTTTCAGTTTATTGCTTTTTTCTCCCCCAACTATTAAAGTCATTGCAGACATGAAATTAGCATATAGAGTGCTGAGACAAATTTGGACTGAAGAATAGCGCTCTTACCCAACACCCAAGTTTTAAATAAGATAAATGTAGGTTATATCACTGTTATGAATCATGATTCCAAGAAGTGTAATGAATAAACAGAAACTTTTCTGTTCTAGATGGATGATATTTTAAAAAAAAACAAAAAAGGAGTCTGGTCAAGGAGTGCTTCATAATTCTGCCAGGAGTAGGCCCAGCCCTGGACCGGAACCAAGTGGTCTCACCTGTGCTTTATGACCTCCACGGGGGCCCAGGGCAAGGCTCTGTCTCTCTCTGCTGGACTTTTCTTATTTGTGGGAACTAAAGGGAATACTGGAATGTGATTTCTGCGATGCTTTGTCAAGGAAAAGCAACCAATTTTCCTCTAAAGAGCAATATTTCAGTGGGTTCTCACTGGTATCCAATGCCATAAAAAGGCACTTGAAGAAAAAAAAAAAGCAGTGCCTGTTTAGTTCTGGCAACGGTTCTGGGCTAAATTTATTATTTATCTGGATTAATGCTTTAGTATCAGAGGAGAAAAATTCAGGAGTCAAATACAATCGGAAGTTCTTGTGCCAGAATCAAAGTGTCAGCCTCCAGAAAGTTGGAGACTTAACTTTGAGTGAAAAGGGCTGTTAATGACCATTGAACTTGCGTATCTAGTTAGATTTCTAATCGGGAAATTGCTAATGAAGAACAGTTTTATATTACTCTGGAACTATTATTGTTTTTAAGCCAAATCACCTTGAGAAGCAATGAATACAAGTCTGACAACTAACAAACCAAATGTAACTAGAGACGCTCTGCTTTTCATTTCTTGGGCCACAGATTTCCTTTAACTGGTCTTTCTTAATAATGAGATAGACCAAATCCTACTTGCATTTGGTCTTTGATGTGTGTGCTTATATGAACGTATATATGAATAACGGAGTTTGAAAGGAGTTTGTGGTTTGAGATTATTTTCTGGAAATTTGTGATTTGTGCTGTATGACAGCTATACCATTTCTCTGGAAAGTGTTTTAAAATTATGAAGTCTTTTACTAGCTACGCTCCAGATTGAAAATGGCCGCGTCTGCCATTTTGTACCCAAGTGTTCAATACTTGGTGTTTGAGTCAGACGTTAGAAAGCAGATAAGAAACAAATACTGCTCCACATCTCTTTATGTTGACAACCTTAGTCTTTAATTACGCATTCTTTGATCTCAGCTTATTATTTCCTCAACTTACTGCTATTAGACACTATATAACTGAACACTTTGCTTTTTCAATGATTCACTGGTTTTTTTATTTTTAATTGTGGCAAAATACACGTAACAAAATTTACCATGTTAGCCATTTGAAAATGTGTAGTTCAGTAGTGTTCTGAACTATTTACTTTGTAAACTGAATCCCCTTTTAGTTTTCATACTTGACACGTGTCTTTGTTGCGGCTGCTATAACAAATTACTGTAGACTGGGTGGCTTATAAACAACAGAAATTTATTCTGCACATTCTGGAGGCTGGGAAGTCCCAGATCAAGGTGCAGGCAGATTCAGTGTCTAGTGAGGACCTGCTTCCTGACTGGGGCTGTCTTCTCGCTGCTCTTCACATGGGGAAAGGGGCTCGGGAGCTCTCTGGGGTCTCTTGTATAAGGTTACTAATCCCATCCGGAGGGCTCCACGTTCATGTCCTAATCACCTCCCAAAGGCCCCACCTCCAAATACCATCACGTTGGGGGTTAGGATTTCAACCTATGAATGTGGAGGGGACACAAACACTCGGTCTAGAGCCACGAGTAATTCCTTTTTCTTCTGTTTTGTGTTGTGTTACAGAACTCCAAGATGGGAGGCAAACTGAGCAAGAAGAAGAAGGGGTACAATGTGAATGATGAGAAGGCCAAGGAGAAAGATAAGAAGGCCGAAGGAGCAGGGACAGAAGAGGAGGGAACCCCGAAGGAGAATGAGACCCAGGCGGCTGCCGAGACCACAGAAGTGAAGGAGGGCAAGGAGGAGAAGCCGGAGAAGGATGCCCAGGACGCTGCCAACAAGCCCGAAGAAAAGGAAGGCGAGAAAGACACAGAGGCAGCCAAGGAAGATGCTCCGAAGGCAGAGCCCGAGCAGACAGAGGGAGCGGCCGAGGGGAAGCAGGAGCCCCCGAAGGATGCGGAGCAGGAGCAGGCGGCCGCCTCGGGTCCTGCAGCGGGCGGCGAGGCCCCCAAGGCATCGGAGGCCGAGGCCCCGGCGGAACCGGCCCCCACCAAGGCGGATGACAAGAGCAAGGAGGGAGGGGAACCCACAAAGACTGAGGCTCCCGCAGCTCCTGCCGCGCAGGAAACGAAAAGTGACGGGGCCCCGGCTTCAGACTCAAAACCCAGCAGCACTGAGGCTGCCCCATCCTCCAAGGAGACCCCAGCAGCGACGGAAGCACCCAGTTCCACGCCCAAGGCCCAGGCCCCCGCAGCCCCAGCAGACGAGGTTAAACCTGCCGAGGCCCCGGCAGCTAATTCCGATCAAACCGTAGCAGTCAAAGAGTAACAAGGACAGCCTATGGAAAAAAAAAGAATAGCGCTTAAAAACAACCTGTCTCTCTTTCTGTCTCTCTCTCTGTCTCTCTCTCTCCTACACTAACTTGTTTCAAATTGGAAGTAATGATATGTATGGCCCAAGGAAAAAAAAAAAAAGGATGTTGTCCCATCAAGGGAGGGAGGGGGTGGGGAGAATCCAAATAGTATTTTTGTGGGGAAATATCTAATATACATTCAACTTTACCAATCAGTCCTGGGTTTTAAAGATTAATGTCTGAAAGTAGAGTACATCTTTTGTACCTGAACTGCTGTCACGCGCGCTCTGCCACTAAGATCTGAATATCTTGTCTTCTGCAAGGGGAGTTGGGAGTGATGCGTTTGATTCTGCCCACAGGGCCTGTGCCAAGGCAATCAGATCTTTATGAAAGCAGTATTTTCTGTGTTTTCTTTTTAATTTACCGCCTTTCTTATTTTGATATTTTTTTAATGTTGTGGATGAATGCCGACTTTCAGACAGCCCACTTAGCCTATCCACATGTATCTCAATGCCAATACTCCATTCTGCCTCCCCAGGTATTTTCGGGAGTAACAAACATTCTCTCATCCTACTTAGCCTCCCTAGATTTCTCATGACGAGTTAATGCATGTCCGTGGTTGGGTGCACCTGTAGTTCTGTTTATTGGTCAGTGGAAATGAAAAAAAAAAAAAAAAAGTCTGCGTTCATTGCAGTTCTAGTTTCTCTGCCATTCTGTGTCACAGACACCAACACACCACTCATTGGAAAATGGAAAAAAAATAAAAATAAAAAAAAACACAAAAAAATGTACACAATGGATGCATTGAAATTATATGTAATTGTATAAATGGTGCAACAGTAATAAAGATAAACAATTAAAAAGAAGTAATAAAGAGTATTGGTTTTCTTTTACTACCCCTTCCTCCTTGGTAATCACCTCGATAGAGAACAGAACGCTGTATTGGGCATTTTCCTGGTATATTTGGATAGAAGTATAAAGTTCAAATTTTTGTGAACATTATTTGTTTAAAAAGTTAGCTGGATCAGTGTCAATAAATTATGTGGGAAGAGGCTAAACTGAAAACTTCCTATGTCGATGGACATGCGCCCTCTAAAAATGTGGGTGTGATTAATTTACTTAAAAAGAACAAATATTTTGAATAAAACACGTTAAAAGACAATAAACAGATTTGACCTTGAAGGCTGAGAAGAGAAGAACTGTAAGGTCGTATAGAAACATCATATGTATGTAAGTTGTAAAACCACTGCTGATCATTTTGTTTTATCATAATGATCTTTATTCATCATATTTGTGCGAGAGCCTGGAAAGGGAACCCCAGTGTTGCGAGCAGGTGGTGAGATGGCAGCGGCGTGAAGGCAAGCGTGGACCTGGCCTTTATAGTGACCAGGTTCCCGTCCTGGTTTTGCACTAATGACTTGTGGCTTTTAAGCTGCTTCTAACCTCCAGCTTCCCTGCCTTACCCACAAGAGCGCGAGGGCTTTAGGATCTCTAAGGCAAGACTCCTTTCACTTCTGAAATATTTCGTAGTTTGTGTGTATTCCTGGTGACAATTTTATAGGATGGATAGGTATGTACTAACAGATGTGATGTCACCCCCATCCCTTGGTTTCTCCCTCAAAGTTTGAATAGTGACCTTCAGTTTGCTCGGGTTCCGTATAGTCTGTACATGGGGCAGGGTTTGGAGAATTGGTGTAAGCAGTGGCTTTTACAGAGTGGCCAGGCATGGACATCAATTCTCTACAGTCAGAAAAGAAGGAATTGTCTCTTGGATCTCATGCTAGTAATTTGGGTCTATTCCCATTAGATATTAGAAGTCAAATCTCAAATATAAAACACTTGAAAATGAACTTCAGCCTAGCTACTACAAAGAATTCTCATGATTACGTCAGTTAAATAGCAGGTTTTTGGGGAGAGTGGGATTGGGTGATAATTACCCAGAGTAACAAATACAATTTGGTACTCTAACATAGGAACTTTTCTATAGAATTTGTGAAGGGCCAGCATACCGGAATTAATTTCCAAAGGGACCTTAGCGATACAGTGGATGAAGATGAACCTGGTTTTGTTCTTACAGGTTATGTTACACATGGTTAAATAAACAAGGGGAAAAAATCCTCTCCAATTATCTTCTGAGTAGTCTGTACCACACCTAAGATGTTGCCAGTGCGTAATACTGGGGAAGAAGAAAATGTGAAACCGAATATTAGGCAAATATTATACCTGTTGGGTTCAATGCATGTCTATGATCACCTTTTGGCACTTCTAGTTCTTGTTTCTATAGTGAAATAATTTTGAACTCTTAATGCTTGAAAGCACAGCATAAAGAAATATATAAACACATTAACCACCAAGCAACTGTTTTAGGTAAGAAAAACAACAGAGGAATGTCCAGATTATTACCAACGTGTCCTAGCATGTATAAAATAGCTGGGGGGCGGGTTGTTATTAGTGGTGGGGAGATAACTGATTCTGTGAACCATGGAGAACATTTAAATGGTTACTAATGTTAAGTACCATGCATTTCTTGCAGATAAACGTGCTTGGTGGAAGTAATATGTTATATATTCTCTGTCTTTTTGTCCTCTTTTTTTAATTAAAAAATTCAGTCAACTTTTTGCTGATTAGAACAATCAAATCATTAGCATTTATTAATATAAATCGTTTTTTAGGGATAAATGAAACCAAGGAGATATTTTTCTTTATTTATGCTTAGATTTGTTGGGTAGGGTATAGGAGAATTAAAATCTGACCTATATATATTTATTTTCTAACTCTATTAGAATTGTGTTTAAGCAATTAAATGTGGTCACCAAAATATTTAAATCAGAATTTTAACGTAACCATGGTTTATGACATTTAATTTTACCATACTTAAAAAAAGTTAAGATGTAGTTTGAAATGTATATTCAGCAGAAATTGTCATATGTGTGGGAGTGATTGGCTCAGCCAGGAAGGGAACAGCATTAAACATCCATGTTAATTTTGGATTTACCTAGATTGTTCCCTCTTCATAAGGGATCTAAAGTGAAAGGAAGGCAATGCATGGGCTGTGCTTATCAGGCAAGTCAGCACTCTTCGGGGACTCCACACACACTGGCTCACTAACTCACACGTGTACAACATCTGTTTATGAAGAATGAAGAGTTCCAGGTCTAATACTTGTTGGGTATCTATGCGCATACTGCATGGAGGAAACTAACAGGAATCAAAATGAACTTGTCCAGGGTTACCAGGTTGGTTCTTCCACCTGGGAGGTCCTGTCCAGTAGCTGACACTGCCTCTGCGTGATGGGGATGGATCCAAATACCCAAGAGCTGGGGTGCACCAGGCATCCCAGGGTGGCCCTACCTGGCCTCAACCCTAACAGAAGGCCATCTTCAGCCTGTCCCTGGCCAATGAGGCAGAGGTCACACATGGCCACAATCCAGGAACCCCATTCACCATTCTCAATCTTCTTTCAGTGTGGTCAAGACCTAGGTCTAGTGTACAATAGAGAATTGGTTGTCAACTATCTGTTGCCAACAAGATCTAGACATTCTTTAGCTGCCTGTGTTGGGCAAATTATTAGGTGCCAGCAGCTACACAAAGTTTGGTTTCATACAGCATCCCGAAATCTTAACTTTCATTAAATGAAACATCATGATATATTGAAACATTATCTTCATTGAAACACACACTCAACATATCAATTAATGTCCACTGTCAGAGCTGGCTTTGGGACACCCATCTTACGTTGTTCCTTTACAGATACAAGGCTTTGACATACAGCACATTTCAGTCAAATTTCTTTTATGGGAAAAAAGTCTACTATTTATAAAATTTACTATTTTGATGTTATCTGACTTAGGATTGATGAAATTAATCTTGATCTTTTTGACTTCTATTTTGCTTTTTGAGAGTAACAGAGTAGTTAATTTGAGCTTTATTTTTAAACTAATCTGCACAATAATGAAAACTGGATGCTCAGAAGTTAATTTTAAGAATATACCAAATAGCAGAATCACTCAATAGTTGTGCCATTAAGCAGATGAGCTTTCATATGCATCCTTATAAAAGGAGGCAAAATTTGCTTCATTTATTGCTGACACTGTTTTTGGTCTGCCAAGTAGCTAATATTTTAAACATTTAGCTCAGGGACTGCTATTTGGCCAGGGTGTCACAATTTTTTTTACCTTCTCTGCTAACGGAAGAGTGAAAAAGGCGACATAGGGAGTTTTTCATGAAGGCATATGTCTTTGATCAGAAAAAAAGCTATTCCTTATCATGGATCTACATGCTTCATGCCTTTTAATGATAGAAATTTTGTTAGTGTATGAAATCTCAAAGTAAAGTCCAGGAACCATTGGTTTAGTACATTTCTCCAGTTTTTCTCAGTCTTCATTTTTTTTGTTTTGTGAGGAAGACCAGCCCTGAGCTAACATCCATGCCAAACCTCCTCTTTTTGCTGAGGAAGACTGGCCCTGGGCTAACATCCGTGCCGATCTTCCTCCACTTTATATGGGACGCTGCCACAGCATGGCCTGACAAGCGGTGTGTCGGTGCGCGCCCGTGATGCGAACCTGGGCTGCCAGCAGTGGAGCGCGCGCACTTAACCACTACGCCACGGGGCCGGCCCCACAGTCCTTGTTTTATTAAGAGCAATTTTCCTTATGAAGTTATATCACATATATTTAAGTAAGTTAAGAGGGAATATCTTTTTGAAAAATAACTATGATATTTAAAAATAGTGCAACTGTACACATTGAAATAGAAAAATCAAATTATCATATATCTCTGTCTTATGTCCACTTGACCTTCATATTTTCCTAAAGCCCAAATATCATATTTGTTCCTCGTTTTGTTTTCTTTTGAAGGGGTGGTTTTATATTTTCCCTGAGTTTTCCTCTGAGTTAGGAAAATTCACCTTTAATATCACTCATCTGTAAATTAATTGGCCTTATCTAATGTATCCATTTCTTTTGTTTTAATCCTTCAGGTCCTTGTGGTAAATACTCAAATGACAAAATGATGGAGCATTATGCACTGACTCAGAATCATTTACAGAGCATTCATTTTTGCTTTCTTCACATATGTTTTTGCTTATATAGTCAGGGATTTAAGAGAATGAGAGTAAAGGGGGTCTCAATAAAAATGCTGTTTTGTAGAATTCTCATCTTAAGTATTGTTTCCCATATATTTGCCAAATTCTGAAGCAGTTTCAGATAATGAAAACAAAACATTTTTAGGCTACAGGCTTCCCCGAGGTTGTGCGTGTAGAAACATATACTAAAGCTTAAAAAGAAATCTATTTTTTAAAACCTAGGTAAATATTCTGATACATTTTTTAAAAATTATCTTAAAGATAGAGTTCCAGTCACTAGAAAGAAAGACTTATTGGCAACCTCAGGATCTTTTGACTTTTCAAGCCATGCATTTATTCAAGTAGAAAATATGTTTGAATAGGCACCAAAGACCCTTGCCTTATAATTAAATAAATTAATCCTTAATGTCAATTGGATTGTATTTAAGAGCCATATAACCAGAAAGTCAGGCCCATCATGTTGTTAGTCAAAGGAAAAAGGCACCCTATTTACATTGAGGAAAATATATTCCCTTGCAATGCACTTTTGTTAACAAAAAGAGTGAGGAAGAAAAAAAAAAATCCTCCACCCCTAAAAAGAAAGCAATCCTCTTAATGGAAGGGAAAGACTACATTTCAGTGCGTTACTGACAGAAACAGCCCTGTTTTGAGATTTGCCCTGAAAAGAAGAGGATGACACGTCTGATTACAATTGCCTTTTACACAGGTTTGGGAAATTTGATCTGACAGGTGAACCCCATTAAAAGAACCGACGAGAAGGTCCTATAGCAGCAGTGAGCAATTTCCATCCTACTCTGCTCAGCACAGACATCTAAGAATAGAGCTGCCTCTCAGCCGGAACCACCCACTGCAGCGCACCCAAGTCTGACTGGTATGCAAATTCCCCAGAGGGTGGTTTTTGTTTTTTTTTTTTTCCAAGCTAAGGATAATAGAGACTATATTTTGCTTGCTACCTATTTAGCTGCCTTCTCTTGCAGGACCTGAAATCGCCTTGACATTCAGAGCAAATTCTACCTTTTCAAAATAAAATGTGCACACACACACCAAATAGTAAAATAACAAAACCAAAAATAACACAATTAGAAGACAAGCTAATTAGAGTGGCTTACATCTCTGATGCTAGTCAGAACTTCATTATAACTGTTTTGTCTTTTATTTCCTCTCTTCCTTATTCTATTTCCTCTACATTTTGTCTTTCCCATCATATCTGTCTCCTACTTCTACTTTTTTTTCTTCAGCTAATTAAATTCTAAGTAATATTGTCACTGTCTGCCGTCCCTCCCTCCTCCTCTCCCTCCCTCCCTGACTCTTTCCCTTCTTCCCTTCTTCCTTCCTTCCACCAACTTCACACTGAGGCAAATGCTTACACTGGGCCAGAACTACAAAAATTATATACATCTTAAATGTATAGTTCTTAAACACACTTTAAGTGTACTGTTCTTTCTGACTTTGCATAACCCTTATTATTCATTTGTTCAGGAAGAATAAATATAAATTTACTTGGAATTTACCTGTCCTTTACTCATCTCCCTCCCCATCCCATTTATCTATAAGGAAAACAGAGAGATTAAGAGAGGATCTATGCAGGATCTAAGATAATCTGAAATAGTCCTTGATGTAGAGTGCTTATTAAAAGAGAATCTTGAATGTTCCACCATCAGAAGCTCTATTCCAGAAGGCAGGGCAGTGGTTCCTAAGTGCCATACAAGCTGGCTACGTACGCATTTTCTTGGATATTGAAATAAAAACATCCGAGCCTCCAAGCCATGATTCTGATTCAGTAGTTCTTAGGGAAGGTGGGGGGATGGGAAGAGTTACATAAAGCCCCTCTTTGGGAATCCACTGGGATAGTGTAACTTGCACAAAATTCAGAATCAGAGACTGGGTTAGAATCTGGGTTTCAAGGATTATTCTCTGATCCTAAGTAAATTACTTAATATCTCTGAGGCTCACTTATGTCATTAAAATAAAAGGGAATAATAATAACAACAACAATAGAGTTGCTGTGAATATTTTTGATAAGACCTGGAAGTAACTGGCTCATGATATAGACTCATTGAACCACAGGTATTCCAGAGGAAGCTTTAGTTCTTGCAAAAAGCAGTACTGGTTTCTCCTAAGGCCTCGCTTCTTGGCTTGCAGATGGCCACTTTCTCACTGAGTCCTCACACGGTCTTTCCTCTGTGCAAGTGCATCCCTGGTGTCTCTCTGTGAACCCAAATTTCTTCTTCTTATAAAAACATTAGTGGGGCCGGCCCGGTGGCGCAAGCGGTTGGGTGCGTGCGCTCTGCTGCGGCGGCCCGGGGTTCGCCGGTTCGGATCCCGGGCTCCCACCGATGCACCGCTTGTCCAGCCATGCTGTGGCGGCCTTCCATATAAGGTGTGAGGAAGATGGGAGGAAGATGTTAGCCCAGGGCCAGTCTTCCTCAGCAAAAAGAGGATTGGCAGATGTTAGCTCAGGCCCGATCTTCCTCACAAAAAAACAAAAAAAAAACATTAGTCAGATTGGACTAGGGCCCACCATAATAGCCTCATTTTAACTTAATCACCTCTTTAAAGACCTTATTTCCAAATGCAGTCGCAGTCGGAGGTACTGGGGTTTAGGACTTCAACATGTGAATTTTGGGGTGACATAATTCAGCCCATAACAAAAGTGAAAAAAATTTTACTTTTTTTTTTTTAATATAAGGCACAGGAATGCATATGAGACATATACAGATATATAATGTAGTTGTGGTATTGAAATTTCATGGAGGTAGGGGACAATTAGGGAAGAAAATGACAATAAATCTCCTGAGGGGGAGTGAAAATGAGTAAAAGTTGAGAAACACTGGGTTGCAGTGATGGGAGGTTTGAGAGAGTAAGTTTCTCTTAATTTCTGACTCATCAAAATGAAGTGATAATTTGATTAAAAAAAATCAAGATTGAGGGGGAAGCACCTGACTTTGTAGATGGATACGTTTAATTTGAGGTGTTTGGGGAACGTAGAAGTTGACAGGCTGAGTAGCCACATGGATCTCAAAGGACTGAGGTGGACTGGGCCTAGAAAGGGAAGTCATCATTCTTTAGAAGATAGTTGATACCATGAGCCTGATTAATATCACCTAGGAAGAAGACCAAGGAGGGAATGGAGTGGGAAGTGTGCCTCAGACTGAATCTTTTATTTGATGATGAGATAAAGAATCCTGAGGCTGCAAAGGAGATTGGGAAGTCATACACTAGTGAAGGGGGAGAGCTGGGAGAGCATTGGATGACAGCATGAAAGGAAGAGAATGTTTCTTTAAAAGAGGATGGGAAAAAGTGTCAAATGTTGCTAAGAAGTCAAATAAGATGAGGATTTTAAAAATGTAACCTAGGGGCATTGGCAACATTGATGGGAATTATCAGATTGGAGGGATAGAGGCTGAAACCAGATTCTAGCAACCTGAGGAGTGGGTTGGAGGTGAGGAGATTGTGCCACGTTTTATAGAAACTCTTTTGAAAGTGTATGTGTGAATGGGAAATGAGCGATAAGGCTGAGAGTCAAGAAAAGAAAGGACTTTTTTTTTTAGATTGGAGAGATTCAACCCAGTGTTTATGATGATGTAGAGAAATCAGTTGAGCAGGATTATTTGAATACCAAGGACTTAAGAGAGAGAATTGGTTATTTGAGATTCTTGACAGGCAGATAGGATCCAAAGCCCAGGTAAAGGATGACACTGTGCTTCCAGAGCACATAATGGCAGAGTTTGGGAGGTGGAGGAGAGCTCAGCTGAGTGTGGGGTGAGGAAATACAAAGCATTATGGTGATGATGGAGTCTCAGCGAATAGGGACCCACTACTTCAGAATGTGACTGTATTTGGAAATAAGGTCTTTAAAGAGGTGATTAAGTTAAAATGAGGCTATTAGGGTGAGCCCTAATCCAATCTGACTAACGGTTTGATAAGAAAAGGAAATTTGGGTTCACAGAGAGACACCAGGGATGCGTGTGCATGAAGGAAAGACCATGTGAGGACACAGTGAGAAGGCGGCCATCTGTAAGCCAGGGAGAGAGCCCTCAGGAGAAACCAACACTGCTTTTTTTTAGGATCTGAAGCTGCTGCTGGAGTAGCTGTGGTTCAGTGAGTATCAGTGACTGATGATAACTGGAGATGAGAGACATAGAGACTAGGCGTCAGCAGTCCTTTTGAGGACAGTGAACTCTGGCCCTAATGGCCAAAGTTCTTGATTTGCAAGACCTGAGGTGAGGTCCTTCCAAGCATTTGGGTAGGAAGGTGATTGTTTCTGCTCCTGAGCATCTCTGGGTGGTGACTTCTTGGAGGTTGATGCTACCCTAATGAGTAGAAGGGAGGAAACCTTAATTTCTTCTAAGATATCCTCCGTTTGCCTCAGTAGATCTTGCAGGCTGGACCTCCAACAAAGCACAAGTGGGTGAACCTCCTGTACAGATCTGAGCCTCTCAATCTCTGTGATGACCTCCGTGCCTTTATGGTCCTTGACTCTCCTTTCCTCACAACCTGCACTTAGGAGATGCTAGCAACCTCCCTGGTTTGAAGCTTGTCTCTGAGACTTCACGAGCTCAGTGACCTTGGGCAAGTTACTTGACCTCCTTGTGCTTCATCCTCCTTATCTGTAAAATGGGAATAATAGTATCACCCAAATCATAGAGCTGTCACCAAGGTCAAATGACACAATGGATCTAGAACACAGTACCTGGAACCTAGTAAGGGACTGAAGAAAATGTGTAGCCTTATTCTTCCTACTTCTTCCTCTCTCTACTTCTCTGAATGTTTCCTCAACTCCAGCCTTATTGGATTTTTCAAATCCACCTGTTATCACCGCTCTGTCTTTGAATGTGCCTGGACTTCTTTCCTTCACAATCCCCACCTCTGTGTGTTTTCTGTCTTCACTACCTCCCTACCACCCAATGTGCATCTGTAGGTTTCTACTGACTCTCCAACTGTTACTTGTTCTGGAGCACTTCTGACTCAGGAAGATCAAAGCATAACTACTCCGAAGGTCCCTTGTCACTGGTGCACAGCTACTTCATAGCAAACATGAACTTGTATTACCTCAACTCATAGGCATGTATATCTCCCTCACTAGGCTGTGAGTGACTTGAGGGCACAGACATTTCTTCTCATCTTCTTATCTCCAGTAGTGTGATCAGTGCCTCATACTAAGTAAGCATTTTTAAAAGATTGGTTGAGGGGTCAGCCCAGTGGCATAGAGGTTGAGTTTGCATACTCCGCTTTGGCAGCCTGGGGTTCACAGGTTTGGATCCTGGGCGCGGACTGATGCACCACTTGTCAAGCCATGCCGTGGCAGTGTCCCATATAAAGCAGAGGAAGATGGGCACGGAAGTTAGGCCAGGGCCAGTCTTCCTCAGCAAAAAGTGGAGGATTGGCAATGGATGTTAGCTCAGGGCTAATCTTCCTCACCAAAAAAAAAAAAAAAAAAAGATTTGTTGAGATGTAAATGACTTAACGTAACGTGACCTCTTATGTCCTCTCCCAGATCTATTTGTCTTTTAAAACAAGACAAAAGTTTTAACTAGAAATGACTCAATTGTCCAATTTCAAGTAAATGGTCAGGCAGAGGAGAGGTATTTATTTGAAGAAGAGAGGGGTGACTTTGGGTGGGCAGGACAATATTGGTGGTGAGGATCATCCTAGAACCACTGAAATTGTATCATGTGTGGCCATTTTTGACTTTCAATTAATAAGGCCAATCCCGTATTTGGTATTAACATAACTTGTTATCTTATTAATGAATTTAAAATATAAAGTCTCTTGTATTTGGAAAAGAAGGGATGTAAATGCTTGTCCTAATTCAAATATTATGAATAAAAACCACACATTTGTGAGTTACAGATTGAAGCTGAGCATTATTATTATATGGAGATGCTGAATGAATTGCCTCACTAAGCTTCCTATCTCTGAATAGATTCCAATGGATCTCCAATAGTCTTCATAAGGGATTGGGCAGTAATTGAGCAGATGGCCTTATAGCGATCTAGCTGAAAATATTGTGTTATTCAATTTAAATTTGGATAAAATGAAAGCAATTATAGAGGACTCTATTTTGCTTAATATTCTTCAGACAAAGTAATATTTATTGTTGGGTTCTTCATGAGTTCCTAGAAATTTGACATCTGTTTTAGAATCTGAGTTTGAGCCTTGTCCTGAAGGTCCCATAGGAAGTTCAATGGGAAGTTCAACGCTGTAGACAGATTAGAGGAGCTGGTGTTTCCTTACCTAATTCTCTGTCTCTCCAAAGACAATTAATAATTATTGAATAGCTTTATCTTTTTAAAACAAGGAACTAAGAGTTTATATACCAAGTCTATATTCAATCCATCAGAGTTATTAAGTAACTAGAGAATAAGTTTATTCTGGCAAAGCCCCTATAGTAAACTAACATAAGTGTTATCTTCTCTCTATGTCTAATGCATGGTGATTTGGTAAAATTCTAGTGGAAATATACAAGATTCTCTTATAGATTTTCTTTTTACAAACCATGGTATTTTCTTTTCCCTGATGGAAAAAAATATAATGTGTTCATAATTTCCATAAAATATAGCATGTTAGTATACATATACCTATATCTTCATTATATTTCATTAATTTAAAAAAAACATTATTCTTCATTTATACAAGGCATACAAAAAGATGCTTCAGCTAGGTTACACTTTTAAAAAGAAAAAATCCTACTATACTTAAGCACGTTCAATTATCAAATGTCCAATACAATGAAAATAATCTGCATGAGCTCGTAAGGTATATAGATTATTCTATTTGTTCTGTTGAGCCTAAGGATACTTTGAATTTGAATTTTGGCTCATTTTTTTAAATATCTTAGACTATGGCTCTGTGTCGTGCCTTGAGACAGTTTTGGGTTTATGGAAGAGTTAGAAGAGAGTCTTGTGTGATCTTTGAAGACTTGGAAGGTCAAGGTCCTGGGGAAATAGTTGTAGACAGGATAGATGCTTGAAAACCAACAGGGCCCAGAAAGGAGCGTACCCACTGGGAACTAGCAAATCCATTGGAGAAGCAGCTGATAACCCACATAAGCCTCCAGTCAGTAGACAAGGTCAGAAATCAGAGATCTTTGTGATTTATGAAGCAAAGCACCCAACCACATGTGCATTTATCATGGATGCTCAATGCTTTCAACTTCTCCTCAGTCCTCCCAGGGCTTTTCCTGAACATGTGTGCTACCCTCTTGCTGCTTCCACCATTCCTCATCCCACTCGTATTTCTGATAATAGGCTTGCTGTGTATAAGGGAGTTTTCACCTTTTTGAAATGATAGAGGTGGAGGGTGGAGATAGGAAGTAGTTCCTTAGTATATTTACTTTCATCAATTATTAACTATCTTTAAAGATAACTAATGATAGCTATGATGGAGAGTTTCTGCATAAGAAATGAACGTAATTTTCTAAATTTTCATTACTGAGCACACTGAAAAGGGAAACGGACTAGTATATATCTCAGAGTATTTCTCAAACTTGTGCATATGAATCACCCAGAGCTCTTGTTAAGTTGCAGATTCTGATTCAGTAGGTCTGGACTAGGACAAAGGCTCTGCATTTCTAAAACGCTCCCAAGGGATGTCTATGCTTCCGATCCTCGCTCCACACACTTGAGTAGCAAGGTCTTAAGGGCTTTCAAATAATTAATATTATTCTATAAAATCCGAGGTTGTCTATTTCTGAAAACGTATGTCATAGGCATGTATCTAATGTCTTCCAGTCCGGTACTTAAAAAATATTCTTAGTCTTTGTGCTTTGCTGTCTGTATCTGAATGATTGCTAGGCTTAAGTTGTGAAATGTTGAATGGATATTGCTTGGCCTCTAAAAACAGACAGTTAAATGACAGCTTCTGTATCTGTAAATACTTGTGGAGTTATTGTTTTCTTTTTCTCAAAAGATGGCTGATCATTCCCAGTGTACCCCTTGCCCCGAACATTCATATTGGACTAAAATAGAAATAGGGTAAATTAAGGCTGCATAACTTTGGCTTGCACATAAGGTGAGACTTATAGAATGCTGGAGAGTGAATGAGTCTTCATTGCTGAGTGACCCTCTCAAAGAGAATAGACTCTAACGTAATCTCTGACCCTGAACAAGAACCACTGATTCAGAGAATAATTTAACAGATTTAGAAGCCTGGACCACCTGACCTCACAAGTCGAGATTGTTCTATGCAAAAATTGGAAGATCATACTGTCACTGTCCATTACGTGAACAGCCCCTGCCAGGTTCTCATCCTATGAATCCCTCCTCTCCATGACTCTGGGGAAACCTCACTCCCCTATGAAGCCGCATCTTTGCCTCCAGGTTGGAGGACCATTAGAGAGTTTGGGGACTCAGGAACTTTGCTCAACATTGAAGTTAATAATGGTGCTGTGGCCATGGTCCTGAGGACCAGTCCTCCGGTGGACCTACTTAGGGTAAGAGGATCAACAGCATATTCCAGAACCTATGCCCTCCTAAACCACACATCTCCAGAATTGAGGCCCTACCTAGACCTTGTCAGTCCTCTTCTAGACTGGGAGTCCTGGTCCTGAGTCAGTGGCCAGTGGCAGGATCCCAGCCAGAGGCCAACACAGGCTTCCCAAAATTTCTGCAGGGGCTTCCTATAGAATCTCTGAATTTCTCCTGTTTCTAGATCCCTTGTCTCTTTTACTTGTACAGATGATCTTGTTTTTGTTATTCCACCCTGTACATCCTAACGTCAACTACTTGCCTGGACTGGTTGAAATATGCCAAAATCTCTGAATACTGGGCTTTGTGCCAGGCTTGGCCCTATCCCTGAACTAGCAGGAGTCGGGGTGTTCCTCACATTGAGGGGCAGGCCAATTTCTGGGCCCACCTCCACACTAATCTTTCCACCACCATGAATCTGACTCTGCCTGACAACATTCTGACATGAAACATGGGCGCCAGGGAGGTGCATGTTCCTGATGTTTCCAGGTGTTTGATGATTTGTCACCCAATAGAAGAAAAAAGTCCTGAAATTTTGAGACAAGGGTGTTATAGAAGTTTTGGGGAAGAGTTCTTTGTCTAATCTTTGGACAGTACCTCAGACTCATGAGATATATATTTCTCATTACTGTGAGGAATAAATCTCATTGTCTTCATACATAATTACATCTCTAGAAATGATTATGGAGTACATATATCGGATCATCTACTATGTTAACTCTCAGGAAAAAGCATTCTTTTCTGAAATAAAAGTTTTAATCTTGGTACTATCATTGGGAATTGACAGCTTATCCTACAAAAAAAATAGACATTTTATTATTTTATTTTTTTTTGGTGCGGAAGATTCTCCCTGAGCTAACATCTGTGCCAATCTTCCTCTGTTTTGTATGTGGGTCACTTCCACACTGTGGCTGATGAGTGGTGTAGGTCCACGTCTGGGATCCGAGCCCGCGATCCTGGGCCACTGAACTGCAGTGTGCCGAACTTAACCACCTGGCCACAGGACCGGCCTCCCAAAATAGACATTTTAGATACTTTTTAGTTCCTAAAACAAAAGGGGGAGCTATTCTTTGTCAGACTTAAAGAGATATGAAATCGATCAGAACATACATGAATGTAATAAATAGATATGTATACACACATATATACATACAGACATATAGAGACAAAATGTCTAATTAATTCAATGTTTTCTTTCAGTCACTCACATATAAATTTCATAATTTTGTTATATTCATGTAGCACTTGGACTTGTCTACTTAATGTTTTCTTCAAATTAGCTCACTGATTTATTTATTTCTTCTGAGACATATATATTTAAAAAGGAAACTTTATTTCACTATCAAAATGGAAAACCATTATAACTTGCCATAAATGGGAGGTACCTGAAGACAATAAGTACTTGAATTCTAGCCAGGTAGTGTGGGCTGGGCTACCACAGGCACTGGATGGGAGCTGCAGTGGCTTGAGCAAGGAGATGAGTAAACGCCAGAGTGGGGATAGAGGCCTGGTAGACTAAACTGAGAATTTAACCTGGTTTTCGCCTAGATTGAACAGCACTGAAATGAAAGTAACTATGAGATTCACTTTTCTTTAAGATTGGTTCCTGGAACCACCTAACATCATCTTGCCAATCCCCGGGGTAGACAGCACACTGCTTGGAAAACAATGGCCAAACTGTCTGTGCTCAGCAGAAACCACCTATGTTCATGCTATTTTGAACAGAATTTCTGTTGCACCTAAGCTGCAACAACATTATCAGTTGAAAAGTGAGAGACGAATCCCACCACATACTGTCCTCTTTTAAATAATATCAGAGAGCTCCTTCAGCTGGCTGTGTCACTAACTTACTGCTACTTCACACAGAAATAGTATTAAAAAGAAACAAATCCTTTGCTATTTCTCCGTACAGACTCTGCCCTTGAAATGCTGTCACTAAAATTTGCTGGGAGCTACTTCCAGCCTACTCTTCAAATAATTTTGTCATTCAGTTTCAAACATCTTGTCACTCAGCTTTAAGGCTCTGAACTTTCCACTTTTTCCTCCTCTCTCATCTTCTGTTTCTCTGCATACCCGTCCATCTGTGGTGTAAGACTTAAAATTACGGTCCCATATCATGTGCTGCCTCTACATCTTGGGGAAACTGGGAGGATGTTGAAAGGCCTAACAGCATGTTCCCCCCCGGCTTTGCTCCTTTAGCCAATCAGACCCCGTAATCACGGGGACCAGACACTGGTCCTGCTTATCCTTGGGTAGCAGGCTTCATTTCCCTGCCAGCCCATGGATTTATTCAAACAAGCCTATCACATCCTCCCGTGGAAACCACCTCTCCCACTTGTTGCTACAAAGCCTGCCTCCCACAGCCTCTGCTTGTTGACTCTGTTTCCAAGGGCAGCTGCAGAGTGGCCCTGCATGGAGCAGTGTCCTCCTTCCCCAGGCTGTGAGTATATGTGACTAGTATCCTGCTGTCAATCTCCTCTGTCCAGTGTTGGACGTCGTGTGTTTGGCCATCCGTATACTCTTGGGTGGGGATCCCCCCTTAGCAGCAGGGTGAAGAGGAGGTGATTTAAACATCATCTATGATCTGCTACTGCTGCAACAATACCCCATCACCCCAGTGCCCTTTGCTGTGGAATAACTGGGACAGGAGAAATCAGTTTGAAGGCACATTTACATTCAACTGTGAACATGTGGCCATTTCCACAAGTTTTCCAGGGATGCAATTTTAGGCAGTGTAATCAGTGGATGGGAGAGAGATTTTTGGAAGTGGACATCCTTAAATCCCGTTGCAGGGATGACTGTCTTCCTTGCCTGATGATAAGGCTTGTCCTAAATACTCAGCTTCTATGCTTATAGACCAGAGGATGCACACTTGCATGAATATAAAATATAAAGTCTTGGACAGAAGGCCAGATGTGTTTTTAAGAAAGGTACCACACACCATATTTTAACATTTCAAAGTCCTTGCAAAAAACCACATCATCAGTTAGAAAGAAAAGATTTATTTCTCTTGCTCACGGGTACCATGAAAGCAGATGGTGCAGTTTGTGGAAAACAGACTCAGAAGTTTCACTGGCTGGGTTTGAAGTGTAATCTGTCTCTAATTGCTGATAATCCTGGCTGAGTTACTAACCCTCAGCCTCATCTGTAAAATGGGGATGATCATAGTCCCTACCCCATGGGGTACTTGTGGGGATGAATGGGGTTAATGATGCCGGGCCCTTGGATGTGCTGCCCACATTCTTGCTATTTTTTTTTTTTACTGTATAGAAGTCTCAATCTTAAATGGATGTTTGACAGCATCCACATGTTTTTATATTGTTATTGTCTAATATCCTGACTTTCTGTGAATTTATGACTAGCCTCTTAGTTTAAATCTGCCTTAAAGCCTTACTTGTTCTTGATTGAATTGCCATTTTATTTCAAAGTAATTTTTTTCTCTCGTCTGAACTATTGCAATGAGTACTGGGCAGAAACAGACTTGGCGCATGCTCAGCAAGCAGCTGGCGAAGTGAATACGATGTTAGGCATACTTTCTGATTTAATAATCTGGATTTTTCCACACTAATGCCTAGAGTATTTCTGCATTCATATCTGTATTCAGGATGGCTAGATTTTTAAAAACTCTGGCTTCCAGAATAAGGGAGATGTTATTCAATTATTACTTTGAAGAATTATGGTTTGGTCATCATAAGTTATAGTCACTGTTTTCACTGGAAAAAAATTATAATTTAAAAAGAAAGGCTATTTTTCATGTTGGAAATATGGTTGGAGTTCCATGCCCTATTTGTCTAGCTAATCAGACCTCTAAAAGGGCAACATTTCTAAAGAAGTACTCATAAGGTGTGGGAGGCGTTCTTATTTATAGATAATGGGTTCAGATAAGGGTGTGGTTGATATGCCGTGTTTGTTAGAGATAGAAAGAGGCAAGAGAAATTGGACTGAGACACTGCAGATTCAGACATGAACTTGAGATCATTTTAAATTTATACGTGGACAAACAAGGGACGATTAGTAGAGAGCATGTCTCTATAAGTATGCTTGCATGTGCACGTATGTGCATATAATAGGTGGAAAGCAAACACACGGAAGGAATGGACAGTAATCACAAAACACCAGTGAGCATTTCAAAGCACAGACTGACATTCAGTGTGGTACAGGAAGAGTGACATGGCCACCATCACTCTGCTCTCCTGAGATGGCAGAGTGCAAGAATTGTTGCTATGTTAATGGTAATTTCTGGAAGAACCAGGTGACCTTTTTTTTTTTGTCAAACCAGAGTAGAACTAAGAATGGAAATGGGATTGGACTTTCCCAAGTTGTTTTTATTACAAATTTTCTATCCATTGAGAAAAACATATTTGTTATCTTGGATCACTCATAAATTGGGGGAAATATCCTTCTTAAGTGGATGCTTAGATTTAAAATCATAAACGGTTATGATCTGAAACACTTTGGTAGCCACACCCACACACATTTCCAACAGTAAAAATTAGCTTTTTGTTTTAAAGAAATACCTTCTGTTTTTTTTTTTTTAACCAATGAAATATTGTCAGGATATTTTGTGAAGACCGAACAGTTCCATATCCGGACATGTTAGTACTATGACATCCCTCTTATCTGGGGAGATCAGGCTTATGAAAACTCATAAGATATGAACCCAGAAAGAAGCCAAAGAAAATCATGACCAGAAATCAAAGAAAATTGCTGTTATGAAGTCTCCTAGGCATTGTTCTCCAGAAGTTCTCAGTCCCTGGCTTAGATGATAGTCTGTAAATAAGGAAGTGGATGAGAAAGATGGCGATTACACAGGAATGGTTGTCTGCAGAGAGAGGAGAAAGAAAAGCTGTAAAAAGTGCGCAGAAAATCAGAACCCGGGTCCTCGATGGATGCATAGAACAAGTGATGCCACAAGTCTCAGGAACTCCTTTTTTCTCCTACTTAAAATATGCATTTATGAGAATTGTATTATATCGAAGTGATAATGGTAAAAGAATTACAAGTGAATCTAAGGAATCTCTGCCAACATTTCTCAAGAACTCTTGAAAGCATCCCTGTGCTACAGTGCACAGTAAAATATCTGATGTGCATAAAGACAACCAAATCACAAAGAAAAGCTTAAATTATACTCAGTCTCGTTCACGGATCAGTTTCTTTTTATCTCACCCACCAGACACTTGGTGTTCTCCTTAGTTATACTGTTGTGAGGAGTGACTTCCTCTTCCTTTCCTTCTTCTTCATGTCTCTAGACGCCAGGGCAAAGCCCGAAGCAGTCTTTGACATTAAGTGGAAGATTCTGGTGTCACATCAGATTGGAAAATCATGTGCTTTACACGATGTATTCGTATAGTACCCAGAACCTGTGGCTCTCATCCTCACTCTCCTTCCCTCACAGCTCTTATTGTCCCTCACCCTTCCTCGCTCCCTAAGGCTGCTTCATCCTCTAGCTCAGGGGTTGCAAACTAAGGCATTACAAACCCAGGGGTTGCAAGCAGGGTCCTACAGGAGCCATAGAAGGCCCAGTGGGGATGTGGCAAACTGCTCTGGGGTTGGCTGCTGCTTAGGCTCCCGCAGATGGAGCTATAAGTGAATGCAGGCCCAGAGTTGCCAGACTTTTCCTCGAAAGAGGCCCCCAATTTGGATTTTTGTGTGAGACTTCTGCATTTTTGTGTTAGTTAGTGTAATATTTAAAAATGTGTGGGATAAATATAACAGTCTGTGGGACAAATTTGGCCCATAAATTTGAGTCTGTCACGCACCTCAGCCTCATCTATCTTTGAAACTCACCCCATCTCTAAGTTTCCCCCATGCCTGGTCTGTGTCTAATAAGACATATACTAAGGACAGAGATGTGTGTTATAACACCATTTCAAGCTACATTACAATAGTAATCTTGTATAATAATAAATATATAATGTATTATTATATATAATATATAACATATACAATATATACTATAATACAATGATAATAATAGCATATTACGATAATATGACCTTGGACAATAATGTATTTCCAAAAACGATTATATATACTTTTTAGTTATAAATGGCATATTAGAGAAAAGCAACCTTATACATAATTTATTCTTAAAAACTGGAATTCATAATAGAACAAAAGAAGGCTCTAGTTAACATTCTTCAGTGGTTATAAACCTCTCTAAACTATTAAGATGTGGCCTGGGGCAAATTTAGGATGATAGGAACAGAATTCAGATTAAGTAAAATGTGATTATGGTCATGTCTATTGTGCAACAAACACATTTTAATCAAATCATGGATATGGGAAACTCAGATTGGATTATATCAGTCATGAGAAATATTTTATTGACATTTTTATTTGGTCTCTCGACAGTTTCTGTTGGTAAATATGAATTTGCCAGTCTCTTATATGACCCCTTTGCAAAGTTCTTGGCTTCAATAAACCTTGGAATAGTCACATAGTCACCCTTGCTAAATAGTAACTTCCTTTTATCTCTCTCATATATGCCTTAAGACCCCCAAATTTAGCCTTGGGTAATAAAATTCGCAGGCTGATATTATTTTAAGATCTTTGAGCAGTTTTGGGTTGGCTTTGTGTCAATCTAGTTTAACTACACAGGTTGAGGGGACAAAACCAAACACCTCATTCCCTAGATGTCAACCTCCAGGTGATCCTGAAGGCTCTCATCACCTCCATGACCATGGTCATCAGGGTCCCACTGCCTAGCACTTGGCCAGTGTCATCCCCAGGAGGGCCCTTGCTCACTGCAGACGTTTTTTCCTGACATCTCCTTGGACCCTCTCAGCCTTGAATCTTCACATCTACACCAGCCTTGCGATTCTGGGTATTTCAAAGAATCCACCATTGCTCTGTGGCAAATTTGCTGAGCGCTTAGCTGAACAGCCAGTTGGTAGCTTGAGCCGGTGCTTTGAGGTCCCAATTGGCACTGAGACCCGGCTTCTGAGACCCATGCTTCTGCTCCTGCCCCCGGGTTTCTGCAGACACCTGTTGTACACCTACTTTTCTCTGCTCAGTCTTACAACTCTGAATTGTTTGTCTGCAGCTAGGTCTTCCTGTTGACGAGTCCTCTTTTCTTGTTATGACTCTATGGTATCTACCTAGAGTAAACTGCTCCCTGGAGGAACATACTCTTTTTGGGCTCCTTCCATGTAGAAGTTCTACAGACAGGACTTCTCACCCTGGAGGCTAGACCAGACTCTTGCAGACTGCTGCTCTGAGAGCACTACTGAGTGATTTTCACAGCCCTGTACCCTAGCTGGGCTGCAGGGTGGCGCAGAAGAGTGATTTCAGATTCCAGCTAGGTGCAGCAGAGGTAATACAGCTTTTTCTCCCTTGGGTGAGAAGCCTCACCCCTGAGAACCTTGGGTTGATACTGTGCAGGCTGATACGCATCATGCTTATTTTGCGCTTAACAGTATATCTTGGAAATCACACCATATCAGGGCATGTTGAGCTGTCTCATGCTTTTAGGGAAGACATGGTATAATTTAATCATTCCCCTGTGGATGAACTTCCAAACTTTTTGATCTTAGACACTGTTACAGTGAATGTCCCTGTACCGATGCCATTTCATTCATGTGTCAATAAACCTTTCTCATAAGTTTTAAGTAGGCATAATTAAGGAAAATGAAGGAAAAAAAGATGGTGTAGTATCCGTAGCAGAAAGACCACAGGACCAGGAATCAGAAGACTTGGGTTCAAGTTTCAGCCCCACTGCATCACTAGTAAAGTGGAAATAAAAGCCCCTGCCTTGCCTTACTTATAAGGGTTCTATGAGCATTAGATCTATAAACATCCCTCCCTCCCTCCTTTCCTTCCCTCCCTCCCTCCTCCCTCCCACCCTCCCTCCTTCCTTCCTTCCTTCCTTCCTTCTTCCCTTCCTCCCATTGTTCTTTCTTCCCTTCTTTCTCCCCCAGTGTTCTTTCTACCATACCAGAACTTTTGGAAGATTCAATTGTTTATCTTCCAGAAATATAGTAGTGCACCTCCAAAGGAGCTCCTCCCCTCTCCCTCCCTTTGGGTGGTCCCTGGTGTGGGATAGGCCTACGCTCTTTCTCTGTAGCCCTTGCCAATTCTCAGGAGGCCCAGAGAGACTGGGCTGCTTTGAGATTGGTCACACATACTAATCTGAGAATGGCTGAAGTAGGGGGGAGGAGGGAGTATTGATATCTGAAAACATTTCTGTGGGCAACCTCCTCTGCCTCAGAAATTCTAACTTTATAGTGAAAGATTCCTAGCAGATCCTCTTGCACTTAGGGAAATGAGATTATTTTTATTTCAAGGGAAAGCACCGGAATTCCATTGAGAAACCAATATAGGACATAACATCTCTGAGTTTGCACACCATGGGGACATGGGACTTGGGAAGGACTTTTGGCCTTTCTAAATCCAAGTGGCCAAAATCTCCCAGGCCTTCTGCATTTCACTCATACTGAATGGGAAAGAGTGTCTTCAACAAAGGATTCAGTGGAGCTGCGGTTGTCTCTGTGCAAAATTCTCAGTCAGGAGATATTTACTTTTAGAGTGGGGACCCCATCCCACCTTACTTGTTTATTTCATGGTTAATCTCTTAAAGATTCAGTTTAACAATAACAGAGCAGTTCCAGAAATTATTATGGAACCAGGAACTATGCTAGCTGGTGCAGTTATATAAATGAGTAAGATATAGTTTCTTCCCTGAAACCATTTGTTGTCCAGACAGACTGACAGACAGTAGAGCAGGTTTGAAATACACGAAAATGGCTCCTTCTTACAAAATGATTGAGCTTTTTTTTCCTAGAACAATCGATTCAATCCTTCAAATAAAGAATTAAAATATTTCTGACAGTCTTTGCAATCCTGGCAACTACTTGTTCCTTGAGTTTTCAAGTTCTAGGAAGGGAATTTATTGAACTTGTTTGCTGATCCCTAACATGAACTAAGCACCGACTCATTTCCATATGCATTTAGCATCACAACATTACCAGGCACCAGAGACAAATCTTTGCTCTTAAAGACCTTCTGGATGGGAGATGGAGATCGCAGCTTCATAGACTCAATGTCTCAGAGACTTCATGTTTGTCTGAGTGGTATCATTTACTGAGTCAATGGCCACAAGGTGTCAAGGTTGGGAAATATTTTTGTTGTAGAGAAATTTTGCTTATAATGGTATTCATTTCGTTTGGAGTTTGGCTAAGCTGTGACGATAACTCAGTTGGGTCACTCAGCTCTGAGATGATGAAGACCTCTTGTTGCTGTGTTTCTCTTTTAACGTTTGGGGAAGATTTTCTGAAAGCTTCCTTCTGTCTGCTCTCTGATACATTGAGAAGGTAGACAGCTATACAGTGACTAAAAACAGAGTTAGAATATGTTTCTGTAAGTAGAGGGGCCCTAAGTGCAAATACATGAACAAGGATCTTGTTTATTTTGAAGAGAACTGTTTTATTTGCTTAAGGAAGACATGTTTTTCTTAAAACTGCCACTTCTGTGAGGATATTAAATTGGCATTGGCCAGGAACTACAAATTCCAGCGTTAGTCCAGTGGTCACAATTCTCTCCCACCAACATGACTCATATTGCAATACATGAAGGAAACTTTAGTTGAAATAAAAAAAAAAGAAGATGTAATTGATGTTAGAAATCTAAATGTGGTTTTAATGAAGTAGTGACTTGTACAACTCATAACTATTTCGACTGAATTGACCGGATTAGGTAAACATAAATACAGGATAAGTTGCAACCTTTGGCGAGGTACATAAGGTCAGATAAAATAACCTTAATATAATGGAGAAGTAGAACGATGCTGGGGTATGCTCTTGGAGGTCACAAAACAAGTCACAGAAAGACCAGGAATATCTCAAGCTCTCCTAAATTCTAGCT
Organism: Diceros bicornis minor; assembly: GCF_020826845.1. Lineage (NCBI taxonomy): Eukaryota > Metazoa > Chordata > Mammalia > Perissodactyla > Rhinocerotidae > Diceros > Diceros bicornis. The sequence continues at coordinate 47,764,111 of NC_080759.1, read as the reverse complement.
CAGTGCATCTCCAAAATCCTAACACTTGAAATGATTGTCAAGTGATTATTTGAGCAGATATTTGGCTCTGCTCAATACAAATGGAATTTTTATTGTCACAATTCATTTAAATGGTGTTGACTTTGGGTGGCAAACAAGCTGAGATCAGACCTTCTTGACATTGCATCAGGCAGTGATGTCAGCAGTTGCATGTTAAACAAATAAATTGGAGATTCGCTCCATGCCAAGTTACACAATCAGAAACGCAACAATCTCTTTCCATTTGCTTTTCACAACAAGGTTTGTGTAACTTCAGGGCAAAACCAGAGCAAGTCCACTGGCAAATCTGGGGACTAGTGAATATTCTATAGTACGGCAGATAAATGATACGAACGCTGAAAAAAAGTCCAGCCAATTTCTCCAACCACTGGGAAGAATGTGTGAGTTGAAAGTGTGTGGGAAGTGGATGAAGAGTTGTAGCGGTAGGGGCAGGCTGTGGAAAGCTTGATTCTCCACAAGGATCTGCTGCCCCACTCACTCCTGCCCTCTTGATTGGAACAACTCTCTATGAAGTTTGCATTCAGCTGTGTGCCATTTACCACTGTGTTCTGTTTTTTTTTTTGCTGAGGAAGAGTCTCCCTCAGCTAACATCTGTCACCAATCTTCCTCTTTTTGTTTGAGGAAGAGTCGCCCTGAGCTCACATCTGTGACTAATCTTCCTCTATTTTGTATGTGGGCTGCCACCACAGCATGGTCAATGAGTGGTGTATATTTGCGCCCGGTATCCGAACCCCTGAATCCGGGCCGCCAAAGTGGAGCATGCCGAACCCAACCAGTACACCACTGGGTTTACTCTAATAATTATTATTATTGATAATAACAACTGCCATTTATTGAGGGCTTCTTATGTGCCAGGCACTCATTTAGGGGCTTAAGATATAGTTGGTCCTTCATCACTGTGGGGTCATTTTAAACATTTTTCAAAGTTTCAAGTATGACTGTGAACAGATTCAGAAATGGATTAAGAAGGGGGATTAAAAAGAATAAATTGGAAAACAGATCCTCAAATAATAGTACACAAATTTTCATAGGAGCATTATTGACAATAACCAAAAGGTGGAAACAGCCTGGTGTTGATCTATAGATAAATTGATAAATTGTGATTTACACAAACAATAGAATATTATTTAGCCATAAAAGGGATGAAGTACTGATACATGCCACAACATGGGTGTACTTTGAAAATATTATGCTAGGTGAAAGAAGCCCAAGACAAAAGGTTTTACCTACTGTATGATTCCATTTATATGAAATATCCAGAATAGATAAATCTATAGTAACAAAAAGCAGATTGGTGGTTACCAGGAGCTGGTGGGAAAGGAGAGTGACTGCCAAGGGGTACAGGTTTTCTTTTGGGATGATGACAATCTTTTAGAAATAGAGGTGGTTGTTGCACAACATTGTGAATGTACTAAACAGCACTCAATTGTACATGTTAAAATAGTTAATTCTATGTTATATGAATTTCATCTCAATAACAATAATTTAAAAAGACTAAATCTAGTATAAAACCAAAGGAATCTGATTTTCTATACCCTTTAGACCTACAACTTTTCATTCCCAACACTCAGCACTTCTGACAGACCCCATGGAAATGAGCCCAGCAGTTGGGTTGGTTTCACTTACTTCGGGTCTTGGTTCAAATGTCATCTTATCTAATTACCAGAGGGGGAGGGGAGAGGAGGGAGGGTGAAAGGGGTAAAAGGGCAAATCTTTATGGTGACAGATGGCAGCTAGACTTTTGGTGGTGAACACGATGTAGTTTATACAGAAATCGAAATGTAATAATGTACACCTGAAATTTATATAATGTTATAAACCGATGTTACCTCAGTTAAAAAAAGGGTCACCTTATTAGAGAGACCTTTCTGGCCCATCTATAATGGTGTCCCCATCATTTGTGTCCCCTTACCCTTTGTTTGTCTTTATAGCACTTTTCACCAACTGACATATATTAATTTGTTAATTTTTTTTTGCCCCCCTCGCAATTGAATATAATCTCTGTGAAAGCAGGAATTTTATTGTTTTTATTCACTGTTATACCTAAGACAATGCCTGGCACAGAACAGGCGCTCAATACACATTTGGTGAATAAATGCATGAGTGAACATCAGTATTGAGTCCTGATTTTCTTCAACATTAATCATCACAGGTACCATGAAAGCATAAAATTCTTGGGAGAAGGGTAGGTGTCATTTATCTTTTACTTCCAACATCTAGGATGACACCTAGAACAGAGATGATGTTCATTGAATAGTTTTGGAACTAGATTAAAGACAATCTAGTTGGCAAGATGAGGAATGGGTAAATAAAACAATAAATGACAAAGCGGGAGAATAATACGATATTACTGTGGAGGAAAGAATCATCTGAGAATCATTAGATTTCATTTATAATTCTGGCTCTTTTCCTCCTCCCAGGAGAGAATTTTAATCTCTCTGGGCCTCAATTTTCTCATCAGTAAATGTAGAAGGTGGGGCCAGATGGCCTCTCTGACCCGTTCTAAACTTTAATTATTATGCACTTGTGTGTGGCAAAGGACACGAGTGCTATGCATTTAAATAAGCGGATAATCACCCTAAAGGGGAAAGTTATCAGGTTAGCTCCTCTCCCCAACCTTGATCACGTGACAAGACTAAAGAAGAAGAAAGCTGAAGAAAATCTCTTCCAAACGTGAAATTTTGTTGCTAAGTATAATTTTGTGAAATGTGGGCCAGAATGAGTTCTAAGATATATTCTAAGCCTTTTGAGACAACAATCCTTGTTTGGAAAACTAGTGAGTTCATTAAGTTTGACTTATTGATGTAAACTTTTCAAGGAAATTTAATACTGTATTAAAAAAAACTCTAAATGTTGATAGGATCTTAAATAGATCTTTAAGCTTCCCCACCGGTGAAAGATCTGATTGCAATGATTTCTCCGACTGGAGTTCTAAAGTTCCCCAAAGACTTCTCTTGTTTATAATAATGTTTAAGGCATTTGCAAACTCTAAGTAAATGCAAACAAGGAATTGAAATCCAAGCAAGAATTCTGTTCTTTTCTGCCTGGGGTGGTTGAAATGAAACAACAACAATATCATATAAACAAAAATCAGGGTTCAGCTGGCTCCTCGAAGAAGCTAGTTGGCTTCAAGATACTTAACATTTGCTGAAATCTTTGAAATTTGACAGTAGGAACTTGACAGGTCTTTCTCACTTAGTACAAGAGCAGAGAAGGGAGCTACAACAGACAAGAAACAAAACATAATAATCTTCCAAAAAAAAATCATCAACTGGGGCAGCACTGTAGAGATGTTTATGAAAGGCAAGATAAAAATCCATTTAATAATTTTTCTCTCAGAGCACTATGAAAAAGAAATAATCTTGCCAAACTAAAGCAATCTAAATTCAATTCAACAAACATGTATTGAATACGTACTCTGGGACACATACTGTTTTGCAGTAAAAATAAAAATGAGGTTGAATTTTTTAAAAAGTCTAAAAGTCATTTATAAATATGACCAATATACGACTAATTTCTTGCTCTTAGTTCTTTCTCCCTTTTGGGAACACTTCTGCCTTATTCTCATATAGAATATATGATTCTTTCCTCTTTCTGCGTTCTTTGAAATATGCATGATTATTTTTTTTTTTTTTACCGTACTTTAACTTTCTCTTACATTTTGTTTCATATGATTTATAATTTTTTCCCTCTCTCTCCAGGACTAGAATTTACTTCCCACTCCATTCGATCGCCCACCTGAATGAACTCTTGCTGAATATTTGATATGATTCTTCACTTTGATCAAAAAAGCAGAATGAGAGTGAGAACTGGGTTATAATTCTTGCAACTATTGTTCCATTGTGCAAATTAGTTAAATTCTCTAGGCCTCAATATCCTTTTCTATAAAATTTATAGGCAGTAAAATATGCAAAAGTAACCTCTTGGATTGATTGCTGGAACCCCTGGTTGAGTTGTAATTCATGGATGTCAGGGAGAAGGGCGGCACAGATGGCTGATAGGCAGCAGACTATTAAGTTGACCCTATATTAGCATAAACTAAATGTTTATTTAGTTTCACAGACATGCAAGATGCAGCTGAAGGATCGTAATAGGGGTCTTAGATTGATGATAAGTCTGAGATAGCCTGAGATAAAATATTTAACTAGGATATATTTTGTATATTACCAAGTAGTAAAGGTGATAAAGCCACCAGCTTGCTAGGTTGAATACTCTCTAACAGTAAGCTGATGAATTGGACTAATCCAGAAGACTTCAACACATCTATTGGGAGATTGACAGAGAGGATGCCTGTTACTTGAGACTGAATTAAACACCAAACTACACATGTCAGGACAGGGTTGGTATCCAGTGTTTCATCATCTACGTGACTTCTGAAATGAAACTGCCCCAAACATCACTGGAAGATCCTAGAGTAATAAATAGTGTCACCTGAATGACATCAAACAGAAATCAAAAGAGTGTGAAAATAAGAAACTTCAAGAACACCCCACAACACCTCCCAAAACCCCCAAACATAACCGTCTTCATTGAAGTCACATTTATTCGAATCATGTTCCTTTGAGAAGCTTGTCAATTAAAAGACCAGAGAGTTCCTACTACACAGTACTGCAGTTGAATTGAGGTGAAGGATAGAAGCTGAATAGTGATAAACAACACAGAAGTTGACATTGCCATATGAACACAGTACACATGTTGGTGTGAAACAATCAGAATTGGGGCAGTTTCTTGGGAAAGGTGTCAGGTTACCTCTGAGTTAAACCAATTCCCAGGAGAACTTTAAATCAGCTTATGTGGAAAACCTGATTGCTTATGTAGTCCATACCTACCGTGTTCGTGTGAGCTCTTCTGTAAGATGAACTATGTTCAACTCTAAATGATTCTGCAGTTCCGTGGGCTAATTAACTGACAGGACTTGGACAGAAATTAACTCCTTCAGGTAACTCATTATTTACACCCGGCTACATAAGTGTTACCCAGATGGAGGGAAAGAGTTAATTCACTTGACCTGGAATTTTACTTATTCGAAGATTGATAATGGGTGCCCCACCCTGTGATGTGTTTGACTAAATGCTCATGCGTATCTGTGCAAAAGGCACCATGAATATGCTATTTCATGCTTCTGTGTCAAAGCGAATCAATCCTGAAGGAAGAGGTATTCATTTATGTTTATACAATGCAAGCTGTAGTGAAATTTTTTAGTGAAATCTTTCCTAGGACTAAGGAAACAGATCTACTTGGCCCAAACAGTATGAGGTACTGGAAGGGGCAGTTACTTTTCCCCAATATCCAAGCATTCCAATACAGGGCCGCTGCCATATATAAAGCAACGGACAGCCAAAAGTCCCTTTAGAATAGATTGGTGTTTTGGGTTTAGTTGTACATTAAAACTTTGAGCTGTTCCGTTTTGTCGAGTTCCCATCGATTTCTATGGAAGCTGATACATTAATAAACGAGTAATTGAAACTCCTTTCTCAGTTTATAAAACACATCTGCTACCAACGAGAATGAACAGGAAACCCAGGAAGGGAAAGATCAACGAACAACAGAGTTTGCTATTTATTTCTTAGCTGATTCTTCCTTGCAGGTAGTTTACGATCTCATTATCACTAGGAGCAGAAATTTGTAAAAAATTAAATGTGTTTGTATAAATCATATGTAAGTCAAATATAAAGGAATGTGCCTTTTAGGAAAGTTAGTGTCCCTGGTACTTATTTGGTTTTGTCTTAAACGCAACGCTATGGTCTAAGAGTGACCTCCTATGAGTGCAAGGCGGGATGAAGTAGAGGATGGTGGAGGTATGTGGATGTGTTCCTGGGGAAGATGCAGGGAAAAGGAGGAAGATGGAGAATGGGACAGCTCAGAATCACAGTTCTCTGAGAGTTTTGCAATATTTCAAACAATCTGTGGAGATTCCGTGGCAATATTTTTGAATTGGAGAGGGGTCAAATTAAGGGAATACAATATTTGGCAAAGTACAATTTAGTGATATTTATATGGTGGTACTAGAATAAAGCATGCATGCTCCCAAATAACAGTAGTTCCATTCATAATCTTTTTATAGATCTAGGTGATGCCCCTACCCTCTCCGTCACTCCTGACTTCCTTTCTTTCTGCAAACATTTATGAAACACCTACCATGAGTAAAATGCTATGTGCCGCAAAGCGTGTCAAGTTTATTATTTGCATAAGTCATCTTTAAGAGCTGACGTTTCTCACGTATCTTGGATTTTAATCTGAATCTATTTAAAAACATTTTTAACTTGTTAAATTATATTTAAAATATTTAACATAAAAAAATAATTGAATGAATTCATATTTTGACTGAATTCACAAAGTAATCTGGTGTTTTTGGTGCTTCCTCAAAGTATAATTGGCGTGTCCACAGCATCAGCACCACCTGGGAGGTTGTTAGAAATGCAGATTCATGGGCCCCATCAAGACTTGCTGAATCAGAATCTCTAGGCATGGGGCCCTGAAGTCTATGTTTTAAAAAGCCCTCCAGGAGATTCTGAGAAGCCCCTATGTAAGTGAAACTATGAGACCATGTACTACTGATTGGTTCTTGTTAAGTAGTTTTAAATTTCAATAATGAGAAAAGAGTATGGTGTATATAGCAGAATAAGCAAAAGAAAAGTCAAAATTGTATTTTTCATCAAATTGAAAATATTACCATATGATAATCATTCACATAGTCAGGTGAAAAGATTTATTACACGAGGAATATGAAGAGTTGGGAAAAATTAGAAAAGATAGTTAATAATTTTTTATTTCAAAAGGCTTTGGATTGAGTTTCCATGTTAATTAAAGTTATTTGTGTTATTTAATTTGAACAAGTTGGCTCATAGATGCAATAATTGCATTGGAGAGGTTTTTCTCTTTTAATAAAATTAGAATTCAGAACATACTGGAATAAATAAATTTGCACTTTTAGTTGTTTAAACTAGTGCTTCGCAAATTATCTGTGAAAAAAGGAATGTTTTGTTTCTCTTTGTTTTTTAATTTCTTCTATAAAATACTATAATTCATTCTGTAAAATGAATTACTAGAAAAATGAGATAAAAAAGATGCCCCAAATGCACACACCAGCTTTTATTACTAGAGTCAACAGACATTAAATTACTATGCCAAATTATGTTTCTAAGTGCTGACTCTCATTTTCAGAACCGATCTCATGTGGACTGGTAAACAGTTGACAGTGAGCACCAGTTTGCAGGCCACACTTAGAGTAGCACTGGTTAAACCACCTCTCTAAAGTAATCACTAGTCAACCAGCTGTGGTAAAAGACCAGGTGAATAAACCTTAATCAAACAAGAAACAACTGAGGGTCTGAAATCTTGGCTTGAGTCTTGGCTGGGCTCTTTCCCTTGTGCCTCAATTTTTTAATTTGTAAATTGGGGATAAAGATAACATCTACCTCACAGGATGATGGATGGAGATTCTGGTGGGTTAGAGTGTATTTAAGGGGATGGTTTAAATGAAAGACTACAGAATTTAAGCTTAGGTAGGGAAATGAGGACACCGGCAAGAAGGAGGGCATTGAAAAGTGGTAGGGTCAACGGACTGTAAATCTCACCAGTGTTAAATATTTATTTGAGTTTGTACTACAGGGAGAAGGATGAAAACACAAAAGATGATTGTAATGGGCTGAATGTTTGTGTCCCTCCAAAATTCACATGTTGAAGTCTGAATTCCCAGTGTGATTGTATTTGGAGATGGGTCTTTAGAAAGTAGAGTGGGATGAGGTCACGAGAGTGGGGGACTTCATTATGGGATTAGTGCCCTTATAAGAAGAGACAGCAGAGAGCTTTCTCTCTCTCTCTCTCTCTCTCTCTCTCTCTCTCTCTCTCTCTCTCTCTCTGCCATATGAGGACACAGTAAGAAGGCGGCTGTCTGTAAGCCAGAAAGAGGGTCATCACCAGAACCCAACCATGCTGGAACCCTGATCTCAGACTCCTAGCCTCCAAAACTGTGAGAAATAAATTTCTATTGGTTAAGCCACCCAATCTATGGTATTTTGTTCTGGCAACCTGAGCAGAGTAAGACAAGAGTGGTCATGAATGAGATCTTCAAAATTAGGATTTTGAAATGGATTGGAGTTAAGGACAATGACAAGGTCTTCTAACTTCTAGAAGAGGAAGTGATTGGATGAGAAGGTTGACCAGGCTGTTTTTAATCCTAAACTGTGATGCTTGAGACTAAACTTACAGCTCTAAGGTATTTACGGAATGATGCATCCTCAATTTCTTTTTGTGATTTCCAAGATGCACTCTGAGAAAGTAAAAAGTTGTATCTAAGTGTCAGACTGTCTTCGTATATCTTCTTATTTAAACCTAAATAGATTGGTATAATTTATACATCCATTCATTCCAGAATATGTAAGTGTTTATAAAAGTGCCAGGCATGGTTCTCCATCCTTGGGACACAGACATTCTGTCTTAAGTCTGTTTGAGCTGCTATAACAAAGTACCATTGACTGGCTGGCTTATAAACAACAGAAATTGCCTTCTCACAGTTCTGGAGGCTGGAAGTCCGAGATCAGGGTGCCAGCATGGTCTAGTTCTGGTGTGGCCCTCTCCTGCATTGCAAACTGCTTACAGTTAACAGACTGGGTTACTGACTTTTCACTGTGTCTTCACATGGTGGAAAGAGGGCTGGAGAGCTCTTTGGGGTCTCTTTTACAAGGCACTAATCCTATACATGAGAACTCCACCTCATGACCTAATCAACTCTTAGAGGTCTCACCTCCTAATACTATCACATTGGGGGTTAGGTTTCAACATACAAATTTTGGGGAGAAGCAAACGTTCAATCCATAACACACACTCGTTTGTTTTCCTTGCCCTAATGGAGCTTATATTCTAGGAATATAGGAGTTTGGGGGAGAGCGGGAAGACAGATAATAAACAACAACCATAATAAGTAAGTCAATTATTTAGTGTGTTAGAGGTGACAAGTGCTGAGAAATAAGGGAGGAAGATTGGGAATAGGTGTGGGGAGTAGGGGCAGATCACAATGTCAGTGGGTAATTGGGGTAGTAGGCCTTGCAGAGAAGGTATCATTTGAGCAAAGATTTGAAGGAAGTGAAGAAGTCAGTCCTGTAGATATCTAAGGGTAGAAATTTCCAGGCAGAAGCAGAGATGATATTTATTGATTATTGAAACTCATTTATGTTCATCATTTTCTGCCTCCTAATTTGTGTACAAAATTTGTATAGGCTTTACCCAACAGACATCAAAGTGATTACTGCTGACCTGTCTTGGCCAACATGGGCACTTCTTTTTCCCTTTCTCCTTCTTATTCACCTTGTTTCTAGACCATGATTCTCCATGTGTGGTCTCAGCAGCATGAGCATCACCCGGAACTTGTGAGAAAGACATATGGTCAGGCTTACCCCAGTCCTATGAGATCAGAAACTCTGGAGGATCTGTGTTTTAACTCATCCTTCAGGAGATTTTGATGCACGTTCACGTTTGAAATCAATGTTCTAAATCAGAAGTCTGCAAACTATGGCCCATTGGCCAAGTCTGGCCTGCTGCTTGATATTGTATGGCTGGTGAGCGAAGAATGGTTTTTACATTTTTAGATGGTTAAAAAAAAGTGAATACCATTTTGTGTCATGTAAGAATTATCTAAAATTCAAGTTTCAATGTCTGTCCATAAATACAGTTTTATAGAAACATGGTCATGCCCCTCATGTACAGATCATCGCTGGCTGCTTTCACATTGCAACAACGGAGTTGGGTAGTTGCAACAGAGACCAAATGGCCCACAGAGCCTAGAAATATACTCTCTGACCCTTTACAGAAAGAGTTTGTTCACCCCTGCTCTAAACCCTTTGTTCTTTTATCCTCTCCCTCTGTCTCCACCTCTCTCTCCTTTCCCCATGTCTGAGGCCAGCTTTAGTCACTCAGTGTCACTGATAGTCTCCTATCTGCTGGTGGAACTCAGGGTCGAAGAGGTTGTTAACCTCTGTTTCAGCATAATGTTGTGCAGGGAAGCAAAGCAACCTCTACTTCCATATGCAAACTAGATTTACACTATCTGCTCAGGAGAACATTACTTCCATATAGTTTGCATTCACATTTTTGTTTCAAGGTTTAGGACATATATTTTCTTAGCATTTGATTATGGATCTGGTTTTAGTGGAAAAGGCTGTGGGGCAGAAGCCCCGCCTGCTACTGTTGGCTCTGTCTAGAATGCTTCAGCATGCATATGGTTGATTATTGCAAATTGTGGAAATGAATGCTTGTGGTTTAGGAACGGGGCAGTTGTCATTCTAGATGAGATTATGTGTCTGTCAAATTCAGACTCTCACTTCCCGAAAAGGGTCCTCTCCTAATAGTTCCTGAGTTAAAGACACACACGCATGCTGCAAACTGAAGAAAGGAGTATGAATGCCTTTGTACTGCCAGTGGCAAAACAAGATGATTCTGTTCATTTCCTCTGCCCAGCAACCATCAGCTTCTTTCTCAGGCAGTATGCTTATTTGCTTAATGCTAGCATAATAACCACTGAAACTGTGATTCATGTTAAAATTCATCTTTTAAATCACTTAATAATGTGCTGCAGAAGCAGCCAATTGTGCATGGGCTACTTAAGTGAACTATTTTTAACATGCAGAGGAATATTTCATTTTGGTTTTAATTTTACATTAATTTAATTATGTGAGTGTCTGAGAATGACACAATTTTACTTTACTTTTCCCTGGGGAGATGTCAATGAATTTTCAATTCCTTCCAAGGATCCAATCTTAGTGTACTTGTGTGGTCTGCTTCATTACCTGACTGTTTGATTTTAATAGGGCCAGCTGGGCTTTGATTTGGTGTAGTGGAGGGAACGGAGTGTGTGTGTGTGTGTGTGTGCGTGCGTGCGCGCGCGCGTGTACATGCACACGTGCCTTCTTATAAGGGGGGAAAGACTGACTAAGTTCTAGCCTCAGCACTAAAGAGTGAAGGAGGAGCATCATGGAAATTTCAAATGGCAACAAACACAAACAAAAGGAGGTCTACATTTCAGTAAAAATTATGGTTGATTATTAGTAAAAGTTTTGTCTTAGACAACTTAGTTCTGTTTCCCCGTAAAGAGCAGCTTTCCAAAAGTGCCAGCTAAGAAGGTAGGAAACTGCATTTTTCTTCTTTGCTGTCTGGGAAAAGAAGAATAGGGCAGCATCAGGTGACAAGAAAAAGGGACAGCATGGGGAATTTTGGAAGGAGAAAAGACTCTAGGACTGAGAAAGAGGTCATTGATCTATTTATACAGATTACTTTTTCTTCAACTTTTGTTATGAAAAATTTCAAGATACAGAAGAGTTGAAAGAATTGTACAATGAACACCAATCTATCTGCCTGGCTAGATTCAACAAATTAACAGTTCTGTATATTTGCTTTATCCACTCATCTGTTTATACACCCATCCAACTGTCTATGTCCCTCTGTCTATCTCTCCATCTTTTTATTCATTCCATCCCATTCCATCCATCCATCCATCCATTCATTGGTCTATCTTTCCATTTGTCTCTCTTTTTAGAGCCATTTGAAAATAAGTTACAGATATCATGAGCCTTGATTCGTAAATACTTTAGCATGCATCTCTCCAAAATAAAGACATTCCCCAGCCTATTATTATTACACTCACAATCACTAACAATTATTCCTTAATATTATTCAATATCCACGTTTATTGAGTTTTTATTTCAATTATTACCCTTTCCACTTTGAGAAGTTCTGTTTTCTTTTAAAATTTTGCCTCTTTCCTGCTCCTACTTTAAAGTTTCTTTTAAAATGTCCTTTAAAAATTATTAAATGTTGTTATTGTCTATATTGTGTCTAATAATTCTAATATCGAAAATTTTGTATGTTTGTTTCAGCTGTTTGTTATTTTTGCTGATTCTCATTAAAGTGCCCGTTCTTTGTGTGTTTCCTGAATTTTGAATGAGAGCTGCCCATTTTCCTTGGAAATTTGTTAGTGGGACTTCTTTGAGATTTGATTTGAACTTGAGATCCTCCGGAGAGGATATGTCCTCCTACTTGCGACAAAAGTGAGACTACTTTAATCCAATTCTCTGTTGAGATGTTTCATATCACATGGGTGATGTACCTTTAGACTGAAAACCCATATAAGGGCCAGATTGTCACTACAAAATCTTAAAGAAGATTTCTTTTCCGTTCGTCCAACACCAACTTTGAGATAGGTATGTAGTTTTTGTTTTATTTCATTTTGGTTTTGGTCTTCTTTTGTGTATGATGTATTTCTTGTTTCCCTTTGGAGTCTCAGCTTTAGGTAAAGGGTCTTCTGTTAGATTCCAGCTTGGACAGCCCTGGACTTTATTGTATCCCAGAGTTCAGCACAAAACCCTCAGAATGAGGCCAGTTTGAGATTGGCTTGCTTTTCAGAGTTCCCAGGTTCTCTTTTCGGGAGACTCTGTAGTATGGTGATCATACTGCTAGAAAGAGGTATCTCAGAAATTCTTCACTAAGATCAGACAGGAGAATATTCAAGAAAGAAGATGGCTGACTTTCCTGTAGGGAAAGACAGTTTCAAGGCTTGAGTTTAATTTCCTGTCTTGAAATAGTCTAGAATAATGATTATATATGACTTTTACTCCAAGACTTCCAAGTCCATCATTTCCTCCAGAGTGATTCCACAGTGACAATAGAAATACATGGATGGAAAATTAGCTTTTTGTTTTTCAAGATATGGGGATTTTTGTGTCTATTTTGGTCACTTGGCCATAGCCTCCATGCACATACAGAACAGGTAGGTATCAGGCTCCTGAAAATCACATTGTCCTGTTTCTCCCAGAGTGGCTGAAGACAATTGTAAACCACACACACTCAAGTCCAAATCATTGGATAAGGATTTTATGGATCCTTTAATTCATACTTGAGTTCTCCTTAGAAAAATTTCTCAACTATGGATGGAGAGAAAGTCCCTCTTTCCTAAGTAAGATGATTTTATTCACTACTTAAAAAAAACTGATGACATGTCTTTCAATACTTGCCTCTGCCTCTTTAAGAGTGCTATTGAGAAGCAATGAAGCAGGACAGGAGAGGCAGATATACTTTTTGGACTAAAAATGGTGGAGCAGCTCCTGATCTTGGATCTGCTTCCAAGTGCCCTGGGCCACACATCTAGTCCAAAGAAGCCTAGTGGAGCATTAGCTTGTAGATTATCTTTGTGCTCTTCAGTTGAACTTGCCCTCTGGCCTGGTGTTGGAGAAACTTTTTTGGCACCAAGGTTTAAAACTCTCATATCACCATGTAGAAATTCTTTACTTTCTGCTGTTCTCTTCCTTTGTTCTCATTGCCACCATCTTGGTCTGGGCCCTCAATTCCAGCCTGCACTGAGCTTTGTATTGTTAGGATTCTAACCACTTAGAATACCGCCTCTCACTCTCCCCACACCTGTCCACCCTGTGTGTGGCACTCTGTTAATTCCTCCGAAAGCCACACAGTTCAGATTGCCCTGTGCTCAAAAACATTTAATGGCCCCCAGGATGGCTACAGAGAAAAAGTTCAAACTCCATAATTTGTTTTAAGGCCCTTCAGGATCTGGCCCTAAATTCCTCATCCAACTTTATCTGTCTCTTACAACTCACTAATAAGAAACTTTGTCTTGGTTACATTCATTTATTGTTTGTAACTCGCAGCAAGTATCACATTGTAAACATCAAAGCCAACAGAAATTATTATTTTTGTAATGGGAAATCTTGGGGAAAAAGTTTAAAGATAAACACCAAAGGATGCAGCAAACTTATTTAAAGATTTAGTAGCTGTTACAACTCCACATAAACCTGGCACAATCTTTCTTATAATGAACTCTTTGGTCACAATAGGTGGTTAGACAGAGTGATGTGACTAAATCCATCCCATCTGGAAGTAAGGGTTTACATTGTGTAGGAAGCTTCCTCTTCATATGAATTCTTCCTCCAACTTTTCCTTCTCTATCCTTTTCTTTTGAACTCTCCTCTTTGACATTTATTATGAACAATGTCTGCAGCCCCGTGCTCCTGAATATTTGCCATCCTTGGAACAGCTTGGTTTATTTTGATGGATGTTCCATTGTTCATCATGCAAACACAGCATCACTTTGGACATGATTTTGAAATTGATGAATATTCTAAGGTTTTGTTATGCATAGGTGGTCTTGTCCATAACAGAATCCCCAGTCAATTTTGGCAGCTTGCCATATTCACATATTTATTACTCCGGAATTCACTTTGTTCACTAATTCTAACCCCTAGATTCCTTTATTCTTAAAACCTTGTGATCAACTCAATAATTTTGTATTAAAATATTACTTATTTATGTGTTTTAAATCTCCTCTTCTTCTAGTTACTTTTGGGATATATTTTATGCTCCATATAATATACTAATATATTAGTTCAACTTTATTATTTGTAAAGAAATAAATGCATATATATTCAGGATAAACACTCATATTTTTAATGAGAGGGGTGCATGATATTATGATATTAAAAGTTTGTAGACCATTTATTTGACATTTACCATGTTTCACAATATGTGATTATCTCTTTTTACACAGCTTTACTGAGGTATAATTTATATTCCATAAAATTCTCTCATTTTAGGTATACAGTTTAATGATTTTTGGTAAATTTGCAGTGTAGTGTGACCATCAGTACAATCCAATTTTAGAACATTTCTATTATCCCCCCAAAATCCTGTGTGTCCATTTGTAGTCACTTCCTGTTCCTATCCCCAGCCCCAGGCAACTAATGATCTTTCGATCTCTATAGAGTTGCCTTTTCTAGACTTTGCATATAAATGGAATCATACAATACGTGGTCTTTTGTGACTGGCTTCTTTCACTTGCATGTGTTTTTGAGGTTCATCCATGTTGTTGTATGTATTAGTACTTCATTCATTTATGTTGTGGAATAGTATTCCACTATATGGATATCCCACATCTTATTTATCCATTTTTCAGTTAATGGACATTTGGATTGTTTTCACTGTTTTGGCTATTATGAATAATGCTGCTCTGAACCTTCACATGGACATATGTTTTTATTTCTCTTGGATAATTTCCTGAGAGGGGATTGCTGAGTCATATGGTAACTTCATGTTTAACTTTTTAAGAAGCAGCCAAAGTGTTTCCCAAAGTGGCTGCACCATGTTACATCCCACCAGCAATGTGTAAGTGTTCCAATTTTTCCACATTTTCCTCATCAACACTTGTGAGCCTTTCTAGTGAGGGTGACATGGTGTGTCATTGTGGTTTTCATTTGCTTTTTCCTAATGAATAATGATGTTGAGACTCTTCTCAATGTATACTTTCCTTGGTGAAATGTCTATTTAAATCTTTTGCTGATCATCTTTTTATACCTTCTCCAAAAAAGTGAATACTCCTTGGGGATAGGAATAATATTTTGTACTTCTTTGAACCCGAAATGTCTGCCTGGCATGTGATAAGGGTCAGGTCGTTCACATAAGGGCGGCCCAAATGCCCAAAAGGATGACGATGATTTCACAGGTTAAATGTAAAAAAAGTTTCATGTTTTGTCTCATAGGTTCAAAAACTCAGATGCCCACAGTCGCTGTGCTGGTAACATAAATGTGTAACTGGATTGACTTTAGGAAAGTAGAGAGTGGTGGAGAGGGCAAGCCCTACTTTAAGAAGATATGTCAGTTCATTAAAAATGATCACTGTGCAGGCCAAGGAATTCATTTATTACTAGATTTGAGCTGCAGGGATGTCAGATTGACACCGCTGATAGACCAGACCCTTCACCACTGAGCTTATTTCAGAAGAAGTCAGCCACCTACCCAGGGTGTGTTTCTCTATCAGTTTGATGCTATGAGGATCTTGTTTGAGCGAGTCCACAGCCTTCTAAGATGTCTCCTTTTCTCAAGCTTTCCACAATCTATTATGCTGCAGCTGGAAGTATCTTTCTGAAGGCAACCCTGCTGATGATGCTGGCACACTTAAAACCCTTCGCAGACTCCTCATTACTCTTCGAATCAACTCAACATGCTCCAACACGGCCCCCGAGGGGAACGGACCTGAGCCTCTTGCAATTGTGCCAGTACCCAGCTCATATTCTCATCACTAGCTCTTTGTGCCTGCAATTTCATCTTCCTGTAAGATCTTCCAACCCCAGCTTCCACCCACTTGTCCTTCTCAGCTCACAGTGGATGCAGCCCCTCCTATAAACTCCCACAGGACTCCAGATTACCCTTGTCAGAGCACATTTCACATTTTATCATGATTTCCTCTTTCCTCCTTCAATTTCTCTCCTGTTTGAGGACAAGGACTATATGGAGCTTATTCACTGGTGTATTCTCAGTGACCAGAGCTTTTGGTTGCATAGAAGAACCCCCAAAGATTGCATGGTAAGTCAAATGAATTGAGGTATAAGGGATTTACACCATCACTTTGGGGAATGATGTTATGATGAAGAGTCAGTAAGCCTGAGTAGAAAAGATGTGATAATATCACCACATATCTTCACACAAAGTTGATATCTGATTTCCACTCATATTCTCCTCTGAGTTTGAAGCTTGGGAAACATTTAGCATTTTTTGTAGCATCGGGTTTACTGGAGATGCTCCACGAGATAATATGTGGAGCCTGGAGACAGAAGCCAGATGGTGCAGCTCCAAGCCGTGGCGCCATCCACATGTTGTCTGACAGGTCTTTTCGCTCTGGTTTATTGCCAGGCCCTTTAGTTACCAGTTTCTTCCTCCAACAGAGTCCCCGGGGGGAATATTAAGAACTTACCTAATACACCAGTTTCTGTGATATGCAAAGTGATGGTTACCAAATCAACTCATGGATTTAATCCTCCCCTGAGGAAACTCAGGACTTGGGGGTGGTGGAGATCTGTCTGTGCCAAAAATATGACTTCAACTTCTCATTTTAAAGGGCTTAGGTCATCTGCAAACCTGTAGGGTCATATAAATTGGCTTAGCTTTCATTTGGAGGAGAAAATTATGCTTAGGGCTGAAGTTTTTAAAGTGACTTTCTAACTTGACTTTAGATGACATCTGACATCTGCATGCTATCTTGCTGACAGGATCTTGGGCTCCGAGCTTTGAGTGCCTCAGGAAATGAGAACTGATGAGCAAAATGCCTTTTGTTGCACCTCTCTTCCTTCATCCTTGGGCAGGATCAAGTCTCTTTTATAGAGCTTGCCAGGTAAACTCTCCAAATTCTAGGACAAGCAAAATACTGCCCATGGTACTGCTCTTTCAAATCATCTCCCGTGGGGCTGTTGGCAATACCATAAAGGATGTGACGAATTGAGGAGGTTCTTGCTTTTAGTGTTAGGATTTCCTCTATCTTTGTAACCCTCGTGAGTTAAAAAAAAAGGGGGGGGGGAGTAAAAGGAGTTTTGACTTCTCATTATTACTAATTACCATGAAATTAATTTAATAATGTTTTAACAGTTCATTTATTTGACATAGTTGGGGAATGAGAGGCTTCCTATTAAATGGATTATTAAGGGTTCTTACCCTGTTAAGCATTAAAACATATATTTAATTGTCTTTAAAACTATAGAACATGCTTCTCTACCTTATTAAGCATTTTATAAAAACCACATTGGAAGAACACACTGATAACTTAGGCTCGGCATAAGAAACCCCAGATATTGCCTTGTGATTTAATGCCTTCGTGTGCCCAGAGTCTCTGCTGAGATGTGTAGATCTAGTTAGTTGATTCTTCACTAAATGGTCCCCTGCCACTGCTTTTTTTTTTCATCCTAAATTCTGGGGTCTATTTTTTAAGAAGAGATTTTATGTCTCATTCATACTGTCGGCTTGTGATCTCTCACTTCTTTTGGCTAATATTAGATCTCTTTTAGCAATCCATTCCCCATACCCCCTTTCCAATCTGTGGCTTCAGATCTTATGATGGGCTAGACACATAGATAACTAGGCTTTTAAATCTTATACATACAGAAGCCAAAATATAATGATGTACTACTGAAATTTATACAATGCTATAAACCAATGTGAGCTCAATAAAACAAAAAAATAAAAAATAAATAAAAAGAACGATTAGAGACAGAGGTACTCTCCTAGGGGTCAAATAGAGGAAATTTAGTAAATGGAATGTATTATATCTTATTTGGCTAGTTTTTAAAATTCTGAGCTTTTTTTCAGTTGTAAGTAGTCGAAGATATTAGATGCATAAACTCTATAGAAATGATGTTTTCTTTCATTATATCTGAATGCTCAAAGTAAAGAATACAATTCTAGAATGAATTCCTAGTTCTATTTTTTTTTTCAGGGTGTGAGGATAATCATGATGAGGGGTGGGGGGAGAGAGAGAGAGAGAATGAACATCTCAAGGGTTCATCACAGGCCCAGGGCTCAGTTTTCATCTTTCAGAAATCTGATTTTTTAGTTCATCCAGAGGTTGTCAGACTATAAAATAAATAACACTAACTGTATTAGTTTCTTATCTCTGCTGTAACAAATGAACACAAGCTTAGTGGTTTAAAAACACACAAATTTGTTATCTTACAGTCTGGAGGTCAGAAGTCCAAAATCAGTCTCACTGGGCTAAAGTCAAGGTGTCTGCAGGGTTGGCTCCTTCCAGAGGCTCTAGGGGAAAATCTGTTTCCTTGCCTTTTCCAGCTTCCAGAGGCTGCCTGCATCCCTTGTCTCATGGCCCCTTCCTCCATCTACAAAGCCAGCCTTGTAGCATCTTCAATCCTCTCTGACTGTCTGACCTCTGCTTCCATCATCGCGTCTCCTCTGATGTTGGCCATCCTGGATCTTC
This sequence comes from Diceros bicornis minor, assembly GCF_020826845.1. Classification (NCBI taxonomy): domain Eukaryota; kingdom Metazoa; phylum Chordata; class Mammalia; order Perissodactyla; family Rhinocerotidae; genus Diceros; species Diceros bicornis. The sequence goes on along the minus strand of NC_080759.1, from coordinate 47,745,318 downwards.
TTTTAAGGAGCATTGTCCTTATGTTGAACCTACCCAGATAATCCAGAATGATCTCCCCATATCAAGATCCTTAACTTAACCACATCTGCAAAATCCCTTTTGCCATGTAAGGGAGCATATTCACAGGTTCTGGGATGAGGACATGGGCATCTTTGGTGAGAAGAGGGGAGAGCATTATTGAGCCTAGCACACTAAACTCACAATATGCTGATTTAAAAACCAGAATGGCAATATATAATTTATAATTTTAAGATATCTAGTAGCATAACTGAAACTACCTTTTTACTTAGGACACTTTCTTCTGCCAGGGCATTGGTCATGTGAGGCAACCAAATAACAGGAGCTTGCTTGGCAAGCATAGAATTACACCAACGGATATTGTCAAGAACCTATGGTAGTTTGACAAATTGTTCCTTTGTAGTCTACAAATATTTCCATCCTGCTGGCAGTACTGGCTGTTAGAACTGTGTTTTTGAATAGTTCTTGAGTTTGATACCCTGACAAATTCAGACTCCTTAGTTCTTCTCTCACTAGATCCCCTGGAATCTACAACGTGCTGCTATAATAATGTTTCCTAATGAACAAATGATGTGATGCACTTGTGCTGAAGTTAACCTTAATCTACACTCTAGAGGCAGTTGAAATACCTTAGCCAGAATCCACATTCTAGGGTGAATAGTTAGCCTTTGAAGTATCATAATGAGGAACCAACTCTTCCTTTACTTATGACTTCAAATTTCTGGAAATCTATGCTAAGAAATTTATTAATTAGCAACTGGGATGCAGGAAATAATTCTTCGTTGGTGCACTGAGTCATTTTCAAGGTAAGTTACACATTGACTGGGTCCCAGTGTCTTTAGTGAGCAAGGCATAGGACCCAGAAAGCCCAGCGGGCTGCCGTGGCCCCTGTAGACCTCTAGGGCTAGAGCCATCTTAGTCCTGCATCATTGTGCTTCATGGAGGATGCTGACGTCTGTCTAAGACCTGGATGATTCTGTCTGCAAAATATGCTCTTATTGGTCTGAAAGTGAAACTGTCAAATAAGGTGCTTATCAGAGTGTCCAAGGACAGAGAGGGGAATTTCCTGAACTATGAGAACATGTCTCATGACTATTTGTCACCTGCTTGCTGGTAAATATTCCTACATTTACGTTTGTTCTAATCTACCACTTGGTATTGACCTTTGGGTGAAGGGGCATGTAGCTCCGTGTGCAGAAGGATGGGTTAGTAGGTCCTAGGTTTTCCAACTTTAGCGAGCATAAGTGTCACCCAGAGAGCTAGTTAAAACACGGCTGGCTGGGCCCCAACCCCTGAGATCCTGAGTGAGTAGGTCTTGGGTAGAATTGAGAATTTGCATGACTCACAAGGTCCCAGCTAATGATGCTGCAGCTGGCTGGGACTACTCTTTGAGATTCACTAGACTGGTTTCGTTGTGGCTTAAAATAACAGAGGTTTATGTCTTGCTCACACTACATGTCTGCTGTGGGTCGGTCAGAGGCTCTGCTCTGCAGCACGGAGGATCTCAGTTTGCTACCTGGGCTGATGGAGCATTACTGCTTGCGGTGTATATGGGAGAGTCCTGGCAGGTATCATGCTGGCCATACTCACAACTCGTTGACTGGTCACATGACTCATCCCACCACATGAGTGCCAGGAAGCACAATTCTACCTTGTGCCCCGGAGGAGGGTAACTGAATGTTTGTGAAATAGCACTGATGATTACCACAGGTACTACCCAACATTAACTGAAAGAACCTGGTAACAGCTGAGCAGTCAAACTGATTTAAGTCAGTTCCCAACACTTAGGCATGATATAGCTGATGCCAACATGGCCCCATTGGCCTTGGTTATTGTTTAGTCTTTTCAAGTAGAACTGGAAATTATACCACCTCATTGGTGCCATACTTACAAAGCATCTCTAACTTGGTTTCTCTTAGGTACATCATTAATCCTTCTCTTCCCCTCTACCCTCCTTTTTTATTCTTAGAATCTATTGCCTAATCTTTTCTGACTTTCTCTTTAAATTTCAAGAACAGACTTGGCTTCAGAGGCCTGCTGCCCTGATGTGCTGACTACAACCACGTGAGAACAGAGTCTGAGATTTCGAGTCATCAACAATCCTCACTTTGTGGCCCTCCCACCCTTCCCCCCCTTTCCTTCCTTCCTCCTTCATGCAGGTTTGCAATCAGTTTAACCACCTATGAGACTGCCCCAACATAATGTACAATTTAAGCATAAACTTCAATTTTGGCTTTGAAATTATTTCTCAAGACCCCTCTCCAAGAAGTCACTTCAACAAATATTCCTGTTAGACACTGTCCTCTTTCAGGTTCTTAATTTCTTTCTAGCCAGCCAGAGAGAGTAGCTACATATTCACCAAAGGACTATCGGTGAGGGAAAATGACAGAGCAAGGACTGCTTGTTTTGCATTCTTCGGTTCAATCACTTCAGTTCATCAGGGAAATAAAACTGTCAGCACAACATCTCTGGGTACAGAGTACATGGGTAAGGTATATGAATCATAGGATTGCCCAAGGCTAAAGCCACCATATAAGCTTTCATTAACTGTGAGAGTCAGGGGCAGGTGCTGCAGAAAGGATCACTATTGATATTAATGTTAATTTTTATGTGAATGTAGGGAAACTCCTGGATGTGTTGTTTCATAATTAATTTTCTTATAAGTTATGAATGTCCTCTATATCCCCTGAAGGAGGACTGGAGAGATCAATTCATTTAATGCAGTTTAGTTTTATAGGCTCTTCTTGTAGCCATCTGTTGATGGCTACAATTGAGTTTCACTTTCTTGTGTGGCTTTACGGAGCCTAGAATCACTCTGCTTTTAAGATGGAAATGGTTAATGATCTCTACTATGCCTTTTAGAATAGTTTAAGTTCCTTGGATGCATTTTAGGCTGTAGGCTGAAGGAAGATGAACAAAACTTGTGATTGCTTTGGAGTTTCTGATATTTAAATTGGTTACTGCAGGAAATGCACAGGTATTTGCCAATCAAATAAATGTTTGCCGTTTTTTTTTTTTTTTTTTTTTTTTTGGTGAGGAGATCAGCCCTGAGCTAACATCCGCCAATCCTCCTCCTTTTTTGCTGAGGAAGACGGCCCTGGGCTAACATCGGTGCCTATCTTCCTCCACTTTATATGGGACGCTGCCACAGCATGGCTTACCAAGCAGTGCGTCGGTGCGCGCCCGGGATCCGAACCAGCGAACCCCGGGCCGCCACAGCGGAGCGCGCGCACTTAACCGCTTGCGCCACCGGGCCGTGTTTGCCGTTTTTTTAAAGTGAGGTTATCTTGGAAATTGGTTTTAGCAAGTCAAAATATTTTGATTTATGGAAAACATTATATATATTCTAATATTTTATTCTCTTGAATGTTGAATTTGTCTGCCTATCTGGTGTTAACATTGATATTTTTATTGTCCCTTACCATAAATCTTCAAATGGGAACAGGTAGGACCAAGCTATTTGTATTTGCCCCACAGCTCAGAAATAAGGCTGATAAGACCATTTTCTGTTGAACCAGATTTTCACGTAGGACAGAACTGGCAGAATTCATCAGAAGCCCTGGGCAATGCTGAACTCAACCCTGGGGGTAAGAGGGATGGGGGAGAGCTCAGTGGTGCAGAGAAGCAAGTTTTCTTTAGAGAAAACTTTTGTAAAATGAGAATAATAAATAGTAGCATGAAGAGTAAGTACCCGGCAGAGAGTAAACACTTAGTAAACACACAGTCAAGCAACAAGTGTACATTGTTGTCCTCTCAGTTGTAACATATTGTTGGGGTCTCAAAGAAACACAAGATGAAATCTTCTCTAAAAGGATTCAAAACAATTGGCAAGATGAATCATAAAGGAGTGATGGGACTTAGAAAATATGAGAGAAAGAAATTCTTATCAGGTCCCAAATAAGTACTGCAGAGCATATACATCAATGAAATTCAGGCAAGGGAGAAAGTGACTCTGGAATGAAGTGGTCTAGAAGGGTTCACAGGGGAGCAGTCATTAGGATGAGGCCACTAAGTGTTGGCGGAGGTGGAGAGGGGGTAGGAGGTGGAGAGGGGGTAGGAGTGTTAGCAGGGGGAATGATAAGACTAAAAGCACAGAGTCAAGAAAGTGCAAGATGTGCTTAAGGAATACTAAATAACTTTGTTGGCAGGAAAGTACTCTACTGGTGAATATTTAGTGAGAAAAAAAGTGTGTTAGAGTCATTTTCGGGAGGAAATTTGTTTGCATATGCACATTTTTGCTGGAACCGTCTTGTAAGTGAGGTTGAAAAAACGTTCCACATTTTAGTTGGGAGTACATATTTGATCCTTCACTATGGTCATAATATGGTCATTAATATGATCTACTCATAAATATAAAGCCATGGGCATATGCTAAACTCCCCACAGAGAACCCCTTTACACCTTCTCTTACTGTTTTTTAAACAAGACTCCAAGCTAATCAGATTTATACAGTATTTATCTGTTTTGATAGATTGCTTCTTCTTGGCACTGTCCATTTTAGGCCCATGGGACATGCTTACTGGCCTGGCAATAGAACATATTCAGTCTTGGATCAATAGATAAGTGCTTATATCTTATTAAGTTTAATTATCTATTGAAACGTATCTGTTGTTGTCACAGCTTATCATTTTTGGGGGGTGCTAATGCTAAGAGAGATTGAACAACTCAAATAATTCATATATTCTTTACCTTGTCACATCTTTCGTTGAGCCCCTCAAAATAATTAAGATAATGTTCAGCTTTAGTATGGAGTGATTTTATGTAGACTGACTGTTATAACAAGCATCTAAAACAGCATATATTACCCCAGTATCAAATCTGATGTTTTGCAAGATTAAAATATTTCCTTCATAAAATATCCAACTAAACTCAGCTCCAAGAGACATATTTTTGATGACAAATGCTTCTTCTTTTAAAGTTTTTTTTTTAATGACCGTAATCGAGAGTAAGAAGGATAAAGGAAAGGATGAAAGAAGGAAAGAAAGGGAGAAGTCAAGATGGCGGCGTAGGCAGACTCTGAACTCCCCTCCTCCCGCGGACACAGCCAATTTACAACTACTCGTGGAAAAATTACCCCTGAGACAGAACTGAAAACTGGATGAGAGGAACTCCTGCAACAACGGACAATCCTAACTGGGGTGGAAGAGGCAGAGACTCCCTTCTGGAGAGAAAAACGCCGCCTTCACAAGCCGCCAGCTTCACGGCCGCCGGGAGCAGCGCACAGGTCCGCAGCCTCCCTGGAGACGCGGGGCCCTGAGCCGGGAGCGCCCCCGCTGGGGGCATTTTGTGGACCCAGCACGATCGAGACGAGTGGCAGAATATCTGACTGTGCCTGCTACTAAAACATTGGGGAGCACCCCCAGAAAACCCGGTTCACAAAGACATTAAAACCGGCTCTTAAAGGGCCCGTGCGCAAACTCACCCGTTTCAGAAAGCACCCTAAAATCACCAGAAAGAAAGGTGCACAGTGCTTTGGTGAAAAGAGACTCACCTAATAGGCCTGAGTGCATCTCGGTGAGAGGTGAGACCTCTCCAGGGACTGGGACATTGGCGGGGGCCATTGTTGTGGCCTGGTGTGGGCGTGCTGACACAGACGCCATTGGAGTTCTCCCTGGGGCCTGCTAGCCCAGATCTGCCCCACCCACTAGAGCACTGATTTAATCCAGCTCAGCCAGGGCAGGCAGCCCACCCTAGAGACTGGCTCCACCCAACAACAAGCCCTCAGGCAACGTGTGGGCCTGCATAGATTGGTGACTGGATTCTCTGCAGCCTGGCAACTGAGCCCACTTCAGTGGGGCAGGGCATGCACAAGGAGCAGGTGGAGAGTGTGGGGCGGTGGTGGAGTGTGTGGGGCTCCCGCCGTGGAGAGACTGGGTCCACTTCAGGAGGTCGGGACGCGCACATGGGGCAAGACTGTGTTGACTGTGTGTGTGGACCTGTGGGCGGCAGGGCTTGACACCTGCAGAAGACTTGTGCTTCTCAAAGACCCACATAGGGGGTTTGCCCCACCTTCCAAAGCCTGAAACAATTGGGCGCTCCTGTGCCTGAGGCCAGCCCCACCCAGCTGCAGTCCTCAGAGAGCTGACAAGAGACCTAATAGGCTAGAGGCTTACAGCAATTGTAAGGCCCTGAGCCTAACAACCTGCCACGCTGGGGGTCTACTCACTTAAAAGAAATACTGCAACACAAATGTGGTATTAGAGCTTGCAGCCAACTGTGCTGGGGCTCCCCACACCTGATAAATAGACTGAAGGGCCCACGGCAACTACAAACAGCTGAGCATTACAACAGCTGCCCAGGAGCATAACTCGCCTACCTGGACGCATACAGGGAGAGCAAACAGGCCACAACAGAAGGACGCACATAGCCCACATAGGATCTCCCCTGGAACATTGAGAACTGAGGGAAGCAGGCCTCCTAAGGCATCACTTATATAAGGTCACCTATCCAAGAGCAGGTGACGTAGCTGACCTACCTAATACGTAGACACAAGCACAGGGAAAGAGGCAAAATGAGGAGGCAAAGGAATACATTCCAAGTAAGAGAACAGGACAAAACCCCAGAAAAGGAACTAAGTGAAACAGAAATGAGCAACCTACCCGACAAAGAGGTCAAACTAAGAGTGTTAAGGATGCTCACTGATCTGGGGAGAATAGATGAACTCAGTGAGAATGTCAACAAAGAAATGGAAGATAGAAAAAAGAACCAATCAGAAATGAAGAATACGATACTGGAAATGAAAAATTCACTGGAGGGACTCAAAAGCAGAGTGGAGGATACAGAAGAACGGATCTGCGAGCTGGACCAAAGACTAGAAAAAATTACCCAAGCTGAACAGGTAAAAGAGAAAAGAATTAAAAAGAGTGAGGACAGTCTAAGGGACCTCTGGGACAACATGAAGCGCACTAACATCCGTGTTATAGGTGTCCCGGAAGGAGAAGAGTGAGACAAAGGGGCAGAGAATCTATTTCAAGAAATAATCGATGAAAACTTCCCTAACCTAAGGAAAGAAACAGACATCCAGGTACAGAAGCACAGAGAGCCCCAAACAAGATAAACCCAAAGAGGCCCACACCAAGACACATCATAATCAAAATGTCCAGAATTAAAGATAAAGAGAGAATCCTAAAAGCTGCAAGAGAAAGACAAGTTACATACAAAGGAAGCCCCATAAGGCTATCAGCTGACTTCTCAGCAGAAACTTTACAGACTAGAAGAGAGTGGCACGATATATTTAAAGTGCTAAAAGGAAAAAACTTACAGCCAAGAATACTCTACCCAGCAAGGTTATCATTCAAAATGAAAGGAGAGATCAAAAATTTCCCAGACAAGCAAAAATTAAAGGAGTTTGTCACCAAGAAACCAGTGCTACAAGAAATGTTAAAGGGACTGATTTAAGGGGAAAAGAGAAGACCACAAATAGGAAAAATTATCTCTTTCCATGATAAGAGGTTAATGGATACAAATGCACAAAAAAGAGGTTAGATATGATATCAAAAACATAAAAGGAGGGAGAAGGGGAGTTAAAGAGTAGAGCTTTCAGACAGAGGTCAAACTAAAGAGACCATCAATTCTGTATAGAAGGAGAAAGCAACAGAGAAGGACTACTAAAACATTGAGAAAAAAAAAGTTATAAAATAACAGTAAGTACATACTTGTCAATAGCTACTTTAAATGTCAATGGACTAAATGCTCCAATTAACAGGCATAGGGTTGCTGATTGGATAAAACAACAAGACCCATATAAATGCTGCATACAAGAGACACACTTCAGACCTAAAGACACTCACAAACTGAAAGTGAAGGGATGGAAAAAGATACTCCAAGCAAATGGCAATGAAAAGAAAGCTGGGGTAGCAGTACTCATATCAGACAAAATAGACTTTAAAACAAAAACTGTAAAAAGAGACAAAGAAGGGCATTACATAATGATCAAGGGAACAATCCAACAAGAGGATATAACACTTGTAAATAGCTACGCACCCAATGTAGATGCACCTAAATATATAAAACAATTATTAACAGACATAAAAAGAGAAATAAACCGTAACACAATAATAGTAGGGAACTTTAACACTCCACTTACACCAACAGATAAATCATCCAAACAGAAGATCAATAAGGAAACATTGTCCTTAAATGACACAGTAGAACAGATGGACCTAGTAGATATATACAGAGCATTCCATCCAAAAACCGAAGAATACACGTTCTTTTCAAATGCACATGGAACATTCTCCAGGATTGATCACATATTAGGCCACAAAACAAGTCTCCATAAATTTAAGAAGATTGAAATAATACCAAGCGTCTTTTCTGACCACAACGGTATGAAACTGGAAATCAACTATAGGAAGAAAATCAGAAAAGCCACAAATATGTGGAGATTGAACAAAATGCTACTGAACAACGACTGGGTCAACGAAGAAATCAAAGAAGAAATCAAAAAATACCTGGAGACAAATGAAAATGAAAATACGACATGCCAGAATTTATGGGATACAGCAAAAGCGGTTCTAAGAGGGAAGTTTATAGCAATACAGGCCTATCTAAACAAACAAGAAAAATCTCAAATAAACAAGCTAACAATGCAACTATAGGAACTGGAAAAAGAACAAACAAAGCCCCAAATCAGTAGAAGAAGGGAAATAATAAAAACCAGAGCAGAAATAAATGAAATAGAGACTAAAAAAAAAAAAATAGAAAAAATTAATAAAACCAAGAGCTAGTTCTTTGAAAAGATAAACAAAATTGACAAACCTTTAGCTAGACTCACCAAGAAAAAAAGAGAGAAGGCACAAATAAGTAAACTCAGAAATGAAAGAGGAGAAATTACAACAGACACCTCAGAAATACAAAAGATTATAAGAGAATACTATGAAAAGCTATATGCAAACCAATTCGACAATCTGGAAGAAATAGATAAATTCTTAGAATCATACAACCTTCCAAAACTGGAACAAGAAGAAGTAGAGAATTTGAATAGACCAATCCCCAGTAAGGAGATGGAAACAGTAATCACAAACCTCCCCAAAAATAAAAGTCCAGGACCAGACGGCTTCCCTGGTGAATTCTACCAAACATTCAAAGAAGACTTAATACCTATCCTTCTCAAACTCTTCCAAAAAATTGAGGAGGGGGGTAAGCTCCCTAACTCATTCTACGAAGCCGACATTACCCTGATACCAAAACCAGACAAGGACAACACAAAAAAAGAAAATTACAGGCCAATATCACTGATGAACATCGATCCAAAAATCCTCAACAAAATACTAGCAAATCGCATACAACAATACGTTAAAAAGATTACACGCCATGATCAAGTGGGATTTATTCCAGGTATGCAGGGATGGTTCAACATTTGCAAATCAATCAACGTAATACACCACATTAATAAAATGAAGAATAAAAATCACATGATCATCTCAATAGATGCAGAGAAAGCATTTGACAAGATACAGCATCCATTTCTAATAAAAACTCTGAATAAAATGGGTATAGAAGGAAAGGATCTCGACATCATGAAGGCCATATATGAGAAACCCACAGCTAATATCATCCTCAATGGTGAAAAACTGAAAGCTATCCCTCTAAGAACAAGAACCAGACAAGGATGCCCACTGCCACCACTCCTATTTAACATAGTACTGGAAGTCCTAGCCAGAGGAATCAGGAAAGAAAAAGAAATAAAAGGGATCCAGATTGGAAAGGAAGAAGTGAAACTCTCACTATTTGCAGATGACATGATTTTATACATAGAAAACCCTAAAGAATCCACCAAAAGACTTTTAGAAGTAATAAACGAATATGGTAAAGTTGCAGGATACAAAATTAACATACAAAAATCAGTTGCATTTCTATACACTAACAACGAAGTAGCAGAAAGAAAAATTAAGAATACAACTCCATTTATAATTGCAACAAAAAGAATAAAATACCTAGGAATAAACTTAACCAAAGAGGTGAAAGATCTCTACACTGAAAACTGTAAAACATTGCTGAAAGAAATCGAAGAAGACACAAAGAAATGGAAAGATATTTCATGCTCTTGGATTGGAAGAATTAACATAGTCAAGATGTTCATGCTTCCTAAAGCCATCTATAGATTCAATGCAATCCCTATCAAAGTTCCAACAACATTTTTCACAGAAATAGAACAAAGAATCCTAAAATTTATATGGAACAACAAAAGACTCCGAATAGCTAAAGGAATCCTGAGAAAAAAGAACAAAGCTGGAGGTATCACACTCCCTGATTTCAAAATATACTACAAAGCTATAGTAACCAAAACAGCATGGTGCTGGCACAAAAACAGACACACAGATCAACGGAATAAAATCGAAAGCCCAGAAATAAACCCACACATCTATGGACAGCTAATCTTCGACAAAGGAGCCAAGAACATACAATAGAGAAAAGAAAGTCTCTTCAACAAATGGTGTTGGGAAAACTGGACAGCCACATGCAAAAAAATGAAAGTAGACCCTTACCTTACACCATACACAAAAATTAACTCCAAATGGATTAAAGACTTGAATGTAAGACCTGAAACTATGAAACTTCTAGAAGAAAACATAGGCAGTACGCTCTTCAACATCGGTCTTAGCAACATATTTTCAAGCACCATGTCTGACCTGGCAATGGAAACAATAGAAAAAATAAACAAATGGGACTACATCAAACTAAAAACTTCTGCACAGCAAAGGAAACCATCAACAAAACGAAAAGACAACCTAACAATTGGGAGAAGATATTTGCAAACCATACATCTGATAAGGGGTTAATCTCCAAAATATACAAAGAACTGATGCATCTCAACAACAAAAAAACTAACAACCCAATTAAAAAATGGGCAAAAGACCTGAACAGACATTTCTCCAAAGAAGATATACAGATGGCCAACAGACACATGAAAAGATGTTCAACATCATCAACTATCAGGGAAATACAAATCAAAACTACAATGAGATATCACCTCATGTCCGTCAGAATGGCTATAATTAACAAGACAGGAAACAACATGTGTTGGAGAGAATGTGGAGAGAAGGGAACTCTCCTACACTGCTGGAGGGAGTGCAAACTGGTGCAGCCACTATGGAAAACAGTATGGAGATTCCTCAAAAAATCAAGGATAAAACTACCATATGATCCAGCTATTCCACTGCTGGGTATTTATCCAAAGAACTTGAAAACACCAATGCGTAAAGATACATGCACCCCTGTGTTCATTGCAGCGTTATTCACAATAGCCAAGACTTGGAAGCAACCTAAATGCCCATCAAGGGACAAATGGATAAAGAAGATGTGGTATATATACACAATGGAATACTACTCAGCCATAAGAAACGATGAAATCCAGCCATTTGTGACAACATGGATGGACATTGAGGGTATTATGCAAAGCGAAATAAGTCAGAGGGAGAAGGTCAAATACCCTATTATTTCCCTCATTAAGTAGTAGATAATAACGACAATAAACAAACACATAGAGAGAGAGATTGGATTGGTGGTTACCAGAGGAGAAGGGGGGAGGGAGGAGGGCAAAAGGGATAATTCGGCACATGTGTGTGGTGATGGGTTGTAATTAGTATTTGAGTGGTGAACATGATGTAATCTATGCAGAAATAGAAGTATAAAGATATACACCTGAAATTTATACAAAGTTATAAACCAAAGTTACTGCAATAAACAGAAAATTTAAATAAAATAAAAAAACAAAAACAAACAAACAAAAAAAAAGAAGGAAAGAAAGGACGAATACAATTCAGTGAGACTAAATTTGGTTGGTCAAGTGTTCTAGATGTGTAGGATTATTTTTTTCGACATTTTATTACGGGAAAATTTAAATCTACAGTAAATCTGAAAGAATTTTAAGTAAACATCCATGGACACACCACCTAGATTGTACTGCTAACATTTTACTATGCTTGCTTTATCACATATCTATCCATCCCTCTACCCTAGACGTGTAGGGAATTTAATTCTAACTGTGCAAGAAACATCGAAATCAATTTTATACAGTCAGAATTTCAGTTGGTTAGGTCTATGTTACTGCTGTTCCTGTTTCTGTAGCATCTACCATCGCTTTCAAGCAAGACCAATGGGACAGATTAAAAGAATTCGTTCAGTTTATCAAAAAATTCTTCTTGAGTATTTAATGAGTTCCTAACATGATTCTGTGGAGCTGTGCTGGCTTAGCTGCATAACAATCATCTGGGGAGCTTGTTAACTTGATATTCTCCTGGACTTCACTCCCCCAAATTCTTAGTCAATAAATCTGATGTGGGGACTTGAAATGTGCATTTTTTTAGAAACATTTTTAAAGGCATCAGAGGTGATTTTGATGTGTGGTTGGATTTGGAAACCATTGACCTTGATGTTACCAAAGAACTATATCTTACAGTGTTTGGAGAAGGCACAAAATTTTGGGGAAAAGTTGATAACACAATATATAACCAAGTATTGAATTCTGTGGTTTACATTCTAAGTGCTAGAGACTTTCAGAGAATGGAAAGACTGGTGTGGACTAGAAAGTTGGTCAAAGTTTCAAGGATGACAAGAGGCTTAAGCTGAATCTAAGACAATCAGTAGAATTTAAGAAGTCAAGAAAGAGGGAACAGGTGATCCAGGCCTGGAAAACACAAGAGAGAGTGTGGCGATGAACTGATGGGGGTGAAATGTGTGGGCTGAGGAGACATGGGGTTGGTGGGTTTTGGAGGGTGTCAAATGCTAGAGAGGTAGAAAATGTAAATTCCTGAAAAAAATTCAAAGATTAGCCTTGAAGATCTCCAGCACCTGGCCTGACAGTAAATGATACACTGACCATAAATTGTAAGTTTCTGTTGCGGTTTCTGGTAGGCACGAAGTCACACGCGCTCAACACGAAGTTTAATGGGGTCCAGAGCAAACCATTCTCCTCCTAGGAGGAAGTATTCTATATTCTGATTGTTTATGCCCTTCTGGGTTTTAGATACTTGCCAGTTTGAGCCACTGAAACCTCAGAGGTCTTTTTCTCCCTTTGATATTGATTTCCTGATTCTAAAAACCTTGTTTGGCTCATAGCAAAAATGACATTGAGATGTCTTCCCATTTGCACTCATCTCTAAGACCTCTGGCTCCCATTGATTCTTTGTTTTGTTTTGTTGTTGTTGTGTTTTTTACTTTCTGGCCCCCAGTGTCAGCCCTGACAACTGAGGACACGACATCCCCAAATGCTGCATCAGCATCTCGGACCCCTCTGGGCCCTTGACTCATGGAAGCTGTATTAGTTATCGATTACCCCTAAACAGCTTTTTAAAACAAAAAACATTTAGGATTTCACAGTTTGTGAGGGTCAGAAATCCAGGAGTGGCTTAGCTGGGGAGTTCTGGCTCAGAGGTGCTCAAGGGGGTGGAGCCACAATGTTGGCCAGGGCTGCGGTCATCTAAGGACTTGACTAGTGTGAAAGGATCCACATCCAAACCAGTCATGTCAACAGGCCCCAGTTCCTCACTGGCTTTCCCCCAGGACAAGTGGTATCCCAGAAAGTGGGCCTGCGAGCCAGAGAGTGCTTAAGATGGAAGCTGCAGTCTTTTATAGCGGAATATCAGAGGTGACAGCCCATCACTGTGCTGTGTACTATTTGTCACATAGACCAACCCTGGTACAACATAGGAGAGTACTATAACAGATATGAATATTGGGAGGTGAGGATCATTGGGGGCCACCAGGAAGGCTGGCTACCATGGGAACCTTTGCCCAGCTTGGTTGTTTAACACTCTCCTAGCTCCATGCCTAGCTAAATGATTCCTACATCTACGTTGCTCCAGCATGACACAGGAAAGACGCTGAGCACATTTTCTGGAAAGCATCAGTATGTTGACTGAATGCCTTTTGGGTACCAAATGCCATAAGTGCATACCATGGAGGATTCTGAAACATAGGAGGTGAGCTCTTATCCTCAAGACGTTTATGATATAGTTGAGAAAACAGAGCACACACTTGGGTATTTAGAACCCTTCTCATGGCAAACTATAGAAAATGAACTCAACCATCGCTTAGGCAAGAAGGGGATTTCCTGAAAGACCTGTGTAGCTTAAGGATGGGCAGGGCTGTGGACACAGCTGGATGCAAGGCACAAATTCCACCGGGGCTCTTCCCTCCCATTTCTCGTTTCTATTACTCTCTCTGCTTTGGCCTCACTCGCTCGTTCGCACATGCGACCACCAAGGCTTCTGGCAGCTCTTGGTCTACTTCTTACAGCTGTACTATGTAGAAATTAATGTTTGTGTATATTTCCAAATTTCTAAAATATGAGGGAAGACCTGATTCCTGGACCAACTGATATCCATCTATTCTTTTGTCCAACCCTCATCAGGCGTTGACACTGTGGCAGACACTCGAGTAGATGCTGGAATTGCAAAACAAAACTAAAAAACAGATTCCCCATTAAAGATATGGCAGGGGGGCAGAAGGGTTAAAGAACTCATTTGTAGGCCTGAAACAACCCCAGTTTGAAGACCCTACCTACAAATATTTCCCCATAATAGGAGAGGACAGTGAGAGTGGGGGTGAGCCTGTAGATTATGTGAGGCAGGCTGTGTATCATTTCTATTCTTTTGCAAAATTCTGTTCTTTTCCTCTATCCTTTTATTTAGTTGGGTCTACCAGGTTCTGTCTAGGCTGCTTCTTCAAGATGCCAGTTCCTTACCTAAGAAGCTCTTCCTCTGCTGTGTTCTGAGTAGCATCTAGTTTGCTGAAAAGCACTAGGTTTCTAACAAGGCATTACAGTTTCTGACAGGATCTTTCTTTTGAAGGAAAATGTGAGAAAGCAAGGGGGATAAAAATGTCTTTGCTCCCACCGAAGCACAGTCAGAATGCATAATTAAGAAATTGATACTGAATTCAGCAGCATTATCTGAGCTGTTAGTCAAAAGAAGGGGGATGAAGGTGTGGGTGTATTTGTATTTCCAGACGACAGGTGGAAGTTCTTGAGTTGAGTCTACGTTTCTGTTAATGGTTCCATTCCCCTGGATGATGAGGACAAAACTCTCTTCTGGATGAGTAGAGCTGTTTTTCCAAAATGACACACTTGGAACAAGTAAATGGCTACTCAAGTGGTGTGATTTCAGCAAAGAGAGAGGATTCTAACTTCAGAATAACATCCTCAACTCCACATTCAACATCAAAATGCCTTTGTCAGTGAGACAAAATAGTTTATTCTATAGTTAAAAAAAGAGAAAGATACAATATATCTGGAAGAGTTAGGTCACTGATGTAAATTCATATTAAAGTCTTAATAAGTTATATCAAATGCTTTCCTGAATTGTTTTTTATTGGATGAGGCATGTGCACATGTGTGTGTGTGTATGTGTGTGAATTAAGATAGAGACATGGACCTCAAACTCTGTGTAATACACAATTTTGCCTAGAGCTGATTATGATATTAAATTCTTATTCTACTTCACACCACATACAATTTGTGTTTTTGAACAGAGATTCTGCCTGCAAAATAGTAACATAGAGTCAGACGTTGGACTCTCGGAATATTTATGTCTTTGACTATTTATTTTATAATTTGCCTGGATATTAGTGTTTTATGAGTCTAGTTCTCTCAAAACTTAATTCTTTTCACCAGGCATATATGAGTTAACTTTTTTTCTCTCAAATATCTTGCTGAGGAGCAGAGAAAAGTTCAACATTCCTTTCTCAATGTGATATCTTTCACTAGAGCATTATCCCCTCCAAATGACGTTTGGCTACAATTCAAATCAGATAGGCCTGTTATTTATTTAAGGCCCTTTAAGAACACAGCCAATTAGAGACTGTTGAATAAAACTTGCATCACTGAGGTTTCCTAGAAAGGGCTCAGTAATGGGGTTTTGGAGCTCCCATTACAAAGCATGGCAGGTTGCCTATTTTTCAAGGGATGGTTATTTTTGGAAATCTGTGATTCTCTTGTTAGCCTCGCACTCCTTTGGCTGTAGGTGTTTTAAAGAAATCTGAGCCCTTGTCAGGCTATTTCTATAAAACCACCTACTTTTTTTTTCTCATAGGTTGCTTTTGAGAAGGAATTCAGTAAAAAGAGGCTTCATAAAACTGTATTCTACTTGATTCAACTGACTTCAAATCAAGAGTTCATCAAATTTCTATTAATGAATGACTTCATTAATTCATTTATTCAGCAAATATTTATTGAGGGTTTATTATGAGTCAAGTACCACAGTCAATGTGCTAGATAGTTCTCTACTCTTATTTGACAATACACAAAAAGACAACGAACATACATATGCATATGAACATACAACACAAATGAACATCAGATATCAGGCAAGTGCCTGACTCAGAAGTGCCCCCAGGTGATGGGCTAGGTAGTGGGGTCAGCACCTTAGTTGAGGGGGCTAGAGATAGTCCCTTTTAGAAGGGGTCATTTAGATGATGTCTGTGTCTAAACTCCTTCTAAACCAGAAGGAGTTAGGCTTGTGAAGACCTAGGGAAGGGTCGAGAAAAGAGTTGCTCCAAAGGCCCCAAAGTGGGAAAGGGCTTGGCATGTTGGAGGACGAGAAAGAAGGTCCGTGTGACAAAGCTCAGACAGGGAGGTTCAGAGAAGCGGAGGGGGTCTCGATCATGGACAACTGTGTACGTCAGAGGAAGGAGTTCAGATTTCATTCTAAGTGCAATGGAAGGCCATTGGAGAGTTGTAAACAGAGGAATGACATGATATAATTTAATTTTTCTGTGGAAGATGGATTATAGGAAACAAGAGTGGGAAGTAGGGAGATCAATTAGGAGGGAATTATAGTAGGCTAGGCCAGTGGCTCCAATGCAGAGTAAACATAGCACAGAGAGTGTGCAGGATAATCTCTTAGTGTTGGAGAAAGAAAATATTATACATTTATATTTTTATATATATACACACACACATACATGTGCATATACATATGTATATTTAAATCTTTCTGTTTCCATATTATAATATGTATAATATATGGATACAATAATATGTATATTATTCCTAAATAAATCAACATACTGTAATAAGGGTATGTGTGCTCAAGAATACATTATTATTATTATTATTATTTTTGTGAGGAAGATCAGCCCTGAGCTAACATCCATGCTAATCCTCCTCTTTTTTGCTGAGGAAGACCGGCTCTGAGCTAACATCTATTGCCAATCCTCCTCCTTTTTTTCCCCCAAAGCCCCAGTAGATAGTTGTACATCATAGTTGCACATCCTTCTAATTGCTGTATGTGGGACACGGCCTCACCATGGCGGGAGAAGCGGTGCGTCGGTGCGCGCCCAGGATCCGAACCCGGGCCGCCAGTAGCAGAGCGTGTGCACTTAACCGCTAAGCCACGGGGCCGGCCCCTCAAGAATACATTATTGATGCTTGTGTGATTCAAAAGTTTTGGAAGTCACCGGTCTAGGTGTCAGAGAAGGGTGACTTGGATTTGGCGATGGAGAGAAGCAGATGCATTTGGGAACGGGTTTGAAGGTGAAACAAACAAGACTTGTTGGTGAGTTGGGTTGTGTTAGATGCAGTGTGGGGCCATGAGAACACATGCAGTTGGAGACCAGCCCAGCCCTCAGGGAACCTTGCAGCCCTGTAGTATTTTCTTGACTGAGGACTGAAGATGCAACAATTTTCAAGTTTTCGTTTATTTTCCACTATCACACATGTTATGGTTCACTGTTCCCCAGGAGAAAACAAATTTCGCCTCGTTTCAGGGCCACCTCCTTCATGACTTTGGGGGCCACCATTAACATTATATTCTCTGGAGTTGTGTTCCAGGACAAAGAGTTCAGAGTTATATGTTGAAAAGATGCTGTATGTGTGTATGTGTATACATTTTCTAGTAGAGTGACTCTGGTTTAGGTGTCTTGTCCTACTTCCCTGGAATGAGAGTCTTTACTCGAGACTATAGAAACAAAGGAATAATTTGAGATTAACCAACTCACATTATAGCTGAGAGCTCAGGTCTCAGGGATGAGAAGCAGATTTCAGGTGGGACTTGGAGCCAAGAACTGAAGCTCTCATTTGTTCTTACTGAATTTGGTTATAACAGAACGCAACCATGGGGTACGGTGATTTCCAAATGTGATCTGCTTTTCCCTTTGCCAGACTTGAGGTATATAATATGTGCCCTTCCCCACCCACAAAATATCTCTCCACACTCCAAAGGCATTAGTGAACAATTTTAAACTTATTGAAATTTTTGTCCTCAGAACATATTTTTCCTCTCCTGAGTCCACTCTCATCCCAGCATTTGGAGAAACTTTCCCTCACAGAGCCTTGAACTTGGCTTTACCTTGCTCAACCTCCTTTATCACACAAAATTGTTTCCTTCTTTAGGTCACACCATGCTACGTGCTCTTCAAATTATCTTCTGGACAAACCCGATTCCTCATTGACGTGGAATTCTTGCACCAATTTCTACAAAGATAAAGCTTTCTCTGTGTTCTTCTGATGAGATTGCAATGATTATTACATGTTAACAATCCTGTTGTTACTATGATAAAATAAATTCCAAATGGCCGACCAACAAATGAACTTTTGGAATATAATCTGTATTTACGTTGGAGACCATCTTTAGCTATTAAATGCATGAACGTAGCCTTCAGTTAGTTGCTGAAAGTACAGTGCACTCCATTTATCCTGGGATGAAGAACACAAAATTTTTTGTAAGAAATGGGAAAATTATCTTTTATAACGTTACAACGTATTAGTTTCTCATGGAAAACAAAGCACGAGGCCAGCAGTTAAAGTGAATTTTGTTGTTGTTATTATTCCAGTAAGGAGACTCACATGGTAGTAGATTAAAGCCATTTTTAATAAAGACATAAAGTCATTATTTTCTAATAAAAAGCATGAGAAAAACTACTTTGCCATTTTGTTGCTGTTGTTGCTGGGAGGAAACTAAGGTTTGGCTCTGTGTTTTGGTCTTGGATGTTTGGAAAGCAGTAGACACAAGACCACTGCACTCTAACAACTGAAGATCAACCTAGGAAAATTGACCCTAGGCACAAAAGAACTCAAGATTCTTAGTGAATTGATGGTTAGAAGCCAAGAGGAGAATTCTTCATTTCACCTGACAAATGCTGTTTGTCTGTAGCCTGATTATAAGAACCACAGCAGCATGTCAGTATTGGGGTTTGAGTAAAAAGATGAAGGCATAGGTCGAAAATGTAAAATCTGCAAATGTTGGGCAGTTGTCATGCTTTCTGACTGTCTCATGTGTTGTGAACACTCCTAGGATGTCTGGAGAATTCCCCATCTGTCTGAATTTTTTATTGCTGCTATAAAAAAATTATTACAAACTTAGTGGCTTGAAAAACACAAATATATTATCTTACAGTTGTGGAGATCAGAAGCCCAAGATCAGTCTCTTTGGTTTAAAATCAAGGTATTGGCAAGTCTGTGTTTCTTCTGGAGTCTTTAGAATCTGTTTCCTTGCCTTTTTTAGCTTCTAGAGGCTGCCTATATTCCTTAGCTCGTGGCCCCATCCTCCGTCTTCAAAGCCAGTAGCATTGGATCTTCAAATCTCTCTCTCTGTTCTCTGCTGCTACCATCATATCTCTTTCTCTCTTACTCTGACTCCCTTGCCTTCTCCCATAAGGACTCATGTGATTAGATATGGCCCATGTGGATAATCCAGGATAATTTTTCTATCTCAAGATCCTTAATCACATCTGCCAAGTCCCTTTTGCCATATAAGGTAATGCACTCACAGGTTCAGGGGATTAGAATATGGACATCTTTGAGGGCCATTATCTGTGCACCACACCACCTTTCTGTCCAGAAGCTGGACTTTTATCCAGAAGCTCACTTTCCCAACCTCCTTTGTCAGGGCTGGTTCCAGGGTGGGGTGAGTGAAGCACTCACCTCATAGACAAATTTAAGAGTACAAGAAAAAATTCAGAAGTCAAGATAAATACTTTAATGCAATATTTAAAAAAATAAAAAATTCAAAAAATCCATGATGGACAAAATTTTCAATAAAGACAGGATCAGTATTACAGATTTTTCTTTTGGCTCCCAAATGGCTAGGCATGGCGGTATCCTTTGCAACCAAGCAAAGGCGTGTCACTTAGACTATACCAATGAGGTGCACTGGTGCTGGACTTGGATTTAGAAAAAGCAACCAAAGGGGCCTTGCATGTGGTTTTCTTGCTGGCTTGTTGGGAAGCTGGCAATAGAGAGAGCAGAAATGAGGCATGGCCAGCCTCAGACGCATGAGCTGTTGTGCTGGGGCCCCTGCTTCAGGACAATGTCAGTGGCCTCTGGTCACAGGATGGTGTAACTTAGGTTTTGTGCCTGGTCCCATAGAGAACCCGTAAACCTGTTCTCTGACTCATCTGAAGATTCTGAGAGCTACCTACGATCCTTGACTAAATCCCTTTTCTGCTTAAATAGCCAATTTGTTGTTGTTAGCAACTAACAACCCTGAATTATGTAATTTATCACAGTAAGGACCATCTAATTTGGTTGGTATAGCTAAGCCAAAGCCACAGGCATGCATCAATTTTTAAAGAGCAGCATGGTGGTGCCTTAATCAAGGAAATAAAGTATGTGTATTTCATCTAAAAACCTGATCCTAGTATTCTCTAGAATCTAAAAATAAAATCATACTTCTCAGTTCCTCACCTGGATACTTCTCCAGTTCCAAATTAATAGCTTATTCGGGGCTTCATTAGTAATAAGATGATATTGACTTTTTCTTTGCTCACTGAATAACAGATCAATTCCTGCTAGAATCATATAAGAGGTGCTGGCGCGTCCTTTCTGATGTGAGCCTTCTCTTTCTCACCTCCTCCCTCCTCTCTCTCTCTCAGTATTCTAATACACAGGTAGAAGTGTTTGTGGTTCCAAATTTCCAGACCTTAAGCTCTGATTCTTAACTTAGCTGATCTTTCTTTGGAGGATCAAAGATGGCATTGTGACAGTTTACTCCAAAATTCTCAGAGGGTACTTGGCTTGGTTAGCTCCATTTTTTTCTTTTCAGATTTTTTCTTTGTTAACAGCTGTCTTGTCTTTTTGCCCAAATCTGTTTAATTGAATTGACTACATAATACCATCAACTATGCATTCAGAAAATAATTCTTTTAACTATAATTAGAGACTGATTATTGATATCATATCACAAATCTGTGTTTAGTAGAAAATGGATAAAAAATAAGCAAATGTTGAGATTACTAGTCAAGGGAGTTGAGGTGAGGTAGGCTGTCAGCTGCTTTTCTGGAATTTGGACAGCATGCCGTGACATCTCGGCAAGCTTCAGAGCAGTGAAACTTAGCTAAAAGAGCTGTCAGGCTCCAGTTGTTAGTAGACTCATCTTTAGTGAACTGAAATTGTAGTTGTTTTTTGTTTTTTTGTTGAGAAATATTTGCCCTGAGCTAAAATCTGTGCTAATCTCCCTCTATTTTGTATGTGGGTTGCCGCCACAGCATGGCTACTGATGAGTGGTATATGTCCATGCCGGGGAACCGAACTTGGGCTGCGGAAGGGGAGCACGCCGATCTTAACCACTAGGCCATGGGGCTGGCCCCCTGAAATCGTAGTTTTGATGTGCAAAACTAAGAGTCCTCTAGCAGTTCTTTGCTGCTAACTTTTCCCATTCCCTTATTTCTCCCCAAGCCCTTGCACCCTGCAATTACTAAGGTTTAAGGTGTTTTGTGACAGGTTGACAAATAGGACAATATAACCTATGACTGTGACCAAATCATTGCCCTTCCACACTGAAGAGATGGATGTGAATGATATCCTTTCTTTGATCTCTTTCAAGTGAAACTAATGCATGTTAATTTATTGGGTGCTGACACAATGCTCAACATTGTCAAAGGTATTACCAGAGGTAAAAGAAAAACTCTAAGACTTGCCCTTCAGAAACTTGAAATCTAATTGGAGAGTGGACATTTTTATTTAAGGAAAAAAAATGGAGTAAGACATGACAATGTGTGGAATCAAGTGCAAAACTGTGGGGTACAGACTATGCCATACAGAAATAAGGAGTTGAGGCTAGGGATGGATGAATGCTGGCTAGAGGGAACCATCCGAGAGGGCTTTCCTGAGAGTGGTTATGGTGTAGCCTTCTTCCCTACCAGATAAACTCTAGAATTTGGAATATGAATATGAATTAAATTATATTTAATTGAGAATATGAATTAAATTCATATTTAATTGAGAATATGAATTAAAGAAGGCTAGAACTGATATAATAAGAAGTAGGTGGTTATCAGCTTGGATTCAATCAAGAAAACAAAATCCACTTAAGATAGTTCCAGCAGAGATGTATTTAAGAGAGATATTCATACTGGGGATGAGACTGTAAAATTGTCGGAGAGGTTGGAGGAGCAGAAAAGGAAGTGGTGTTTTCAGAGGTCAGGAACTATAGGGAGCTGCTGCCAGCCCTGCAGCCCTGAACCCATTGGCCCCAAGCAGCCACGCAGGAGCCTGTGGCGGTCTGTCGCTTCGCCCTGGCCCAGGTGTCTTGCAGGCACTACAGGAGCCTGCAGCCACTGCAGCAGCCTGAAGAGGAAAGATTCCCACTGTTCTTCCACCCTCTAATCTCACGTGACAGCCTCCTGTTGGCAGACCCTCGCTGGAACCCTGCTAGCAAAGGAGTCTGTGAAATGTAGTTTCCAGCTTCTAGCCCCTGCTAAGAACCACACACAGCGTCTGGCCCAGGGGTCGCATGATGCGAGCGCTGTTTTACAAAGATTTCTCTGGCAGTGGCTGAAGTCCCATGTCCCCAGTAACACTTTTTTTTTTCTCTCTTCTAACACATGCTGTATTTCATTGCAACTGCCTTTGGGTTTGGTTTTGTCTTGTTATTTTCTGTCTTATTAACATCATGTACTTGTTTCTATGTTTTAGTTTTATCCCCCTAGCTGGATTTTTAAAGATTGAGAATATGACTTTATTTATTAACAAATGATAACTTGCTATACGGGAACAAAATACTCTTTAAGATGCTGACGACAGAGCAGTGAACCAGACGCTCATAATCTGCTCTAAAGGAGCTTCATCCTAGCAGGGGAGGCTGAGAACAAAGAAATAAATGCATGTTTAATGTTATGTGGTGATAAATCCTATGAAGAAAAATAAAGTAGGTTAAAGCGATAGAGAAGAACAGTCGGGGGGATGGAGAGAGGCTGTACGTAGTGACGAGGGAGGGAGTCTCTGATGGGAGGACCTAGAGGAATGACAGAGAGGGGGCCACGTGCATATCTAGGGAAAGAGGTTTCCAGGCGGACAAAACAGCAAACTCGAAGTGGAGGCAGGGGCTAGCACGGCGTGTTTGAGGAACGGCAAGTAGTCCAGTGAAGCTGGAGAAGAGACAGTGCAGGAAGGGGGTAAGAAATAAGAACAGAGGAGGAAAGATCCTATAAGACTTATACATCTTTCATATCTCTCACAGAGTTGGCTTTCTTCTGGGAAGATAACATGTTTAACGCCAATCTTCGAACCCAACACCCCCCCATACCAAACATTATCTTTTTCCCTTTTGTATTTTACCTTTCTTTCTTCTCTCTGATATGGGTCTGTAGCTACATTTATTTTTCCCTTCATTAAATTGCAAGGACCACTTGCTGGAATGATGTATAGATCCGTTATTCCTGCAGGCAGGTTGCCTTAGCAACAGGGCAAATCTTACCCATTTCAGTGAAACCTTATCAATAAAGCAGTCTCATAAGAGACTAATGTTCACATCAGTACATGTCCACTGTGCTTTTCCTTCATTCCTTAACCATGGCAATTCTCAGATTGCTCATTAAGTGCCTGCCCATTGACTGAATGGCTCCACAGGAGCAGACACTAAGAAAGCCTAATTACAGAATGAGCCTCGGCAGTCACAGTAGACAACCCCAAGTTATCATATTGTTTTGGTTTCTTAATTCCACCACAGCAAATTCTTATCCCTTCCAGGCATAGGCATGCAGGTTCCATGTTGACCACCTGGCATTTATTTAGGCTGGCCATTGTCCATTACCTAGAAACCTCCGGCAATAATAAAGCAGTGTCTGGAGGGAGGAAGAGTGTATCCAGCCTTGCCAACTGCAGTCTATGAATGAACAGGTATGTGGGTCCTTGAAGGGGCAAAACCATGTAAAATAAATACATCTCAAACCTTTCAGATTAAAACTCAAGGCACATCTTACCATTGAAATAAATTATTTAATTTATGGTAACAACAGGTATACAAACTAAGACTTTTTTGTTACAGTGAATTGTATTTCCTGTCTAAAATATTTATGAGAAATCTAAGAAAGAAGCTTTGTATTAGTTTAGAGAAACAATATATATACACAAATATATATATACATACAAATACATATACATGTACACATAGACATATATTTATCTATCTATCTAGCATCTATTTATCTATTGATTGATTGATTGATTAACTGATTGCTTGGAAGTGGCTTACGTGATTCCAGGGGGTGGTAAGTCCAAACTTGGTAGGGTAGACCAGTAGGCTGGAAATTCAGGTAAGAGTTGATGTTGCAGTCTTGAGTCTGAATTCCACGGGGCAGCAGGCAAGATTTTTATGTTACAGTCTTGAGGAGACTGACTGGATGTGGCCCCATTGCATTATGGACAGTAATCTACTTTAGTCAAGTCTATTGATTTACATGTTAATCACATCCACAAATACCTTCACAGCAACATCTAGACTGGTGTTTGACCAAACCAATTGGCACTGGCACTGTAGCCTAGCCAAGTTGACGCATAAGATTAGCCATTACAAACCTCAACACAAGAGATTTCATTTTCATAGTTCTAGTTTTCTAAGGGTAATTTCTTTTTTAAAATGTAAGGGCATAAAAAAGAAGTGAAACTAGGATGTAAAAGAAATACGTCAGCTAGAATAAAAGTGATTCTAATCATTCTAGCAACTTCCTTATCCTTCATTTATTTTTAATTTCCTTAATTATAAAACTTTTATATGGTAAAACCATTAGAGAAGCATATTCTGTAAGTTGATGAATCAGAATTTGCTTCATAATTGTTTTAGATACTACCATCACTTTAAAAAATAATCTGGTACTTTGACAACAGAAATCCTGGATAAAATTAAAATCTGTATAAATTGAGACCTTTTCAGCTAAGATTATTAATGCCTTTCATTAATATGGTATGGTTTGCTTAAAACAAATGATAATTGGCTCTGACAATAAAAGTACATCAAGGACTAAAATCAGTGAATTAACCAGTGCTAGGTTTTGGCCTCACAGGATGTTTCTTTAAGGTTTGTGTGGTTACAGCTTATGTGTATTTATGCAACTTTTCATGATTGTCAGTTTCTATCATTAGATGATCTTCTCCTGCAAAGCAGGAGCCATGCCTTCCAAGTCTTGGTAACGTTCTCCTCCATTGGATATAGTCTTTGCTGATACTGGAACTATAATGATATTGTGGACCCATAATGATTGCCACACTGTGACAGTTAGTTTTATGTGTCAACTTGCCTATGCTATAGTACCCAGTAGTTTAATGGAATGCTGACCTAGGGGTTGCTGTGAAAGTATTTTGTAGATGTAGTTCATATTTACAATCAATTGACTTTAAGAAAAGGAGATTACCCTTGATAATTTGGATGGGCTTTATCCAATCAGTTGAAGGCCTTAAGAGCAAAAACTGAGGTTTCTTGGATGAAGAAGAAATTGTCCCTCAAGACCATAACATAGAATCCTGCCTGAGTTTCCAGCCTACCACCTGTCCTATAGCTTTCAGACTTAGCAGCCTCCAAAATCATGTAAGCCAATTCCTTGAAATAAATCTCTGAAAAAAACATGTATATATACATATACAAACATATTCACACACGTATATATATCTTACTGGTTCTGTTTCTCTGGAGAATCCTGAATGATACCCACAATAATATTGCTTTTGTTTGACTCATCCATTTGCATTGTTGAACTTGAAATGTATCTGTTAAAGATCAGTGTCTACTACTGGGTATTTATCCAAAGAACTTGAAATCAACAATTCAAAGAGATTTATGCACCCCCCACATTCACTGCAGCATTGTTCACAATAGCCAAGAGCTGGAAGCAACGCAAATGCCCTTCAACTGATGAATAGATAAAGAAGATGTATTGTATATATATATATACACACCCACACAATGGAATACTACTCAGCCGTAAAAAAAGACAAAATTGTCCCATTTGCAACAACATGGAGGGACCTTGAGGGTATGATGTTAAGCAAAATAAGCCAGACAGAGAAACACAAACAATGCATGATTTCACTCATATGTGGAAGATAAACAAACACATGGATAAAGAGAACAGATTAGTGATTACCAGAGTGGAAGGGGGTTGGGAGGTGAGAGAAAGGAGTAAAGGGGCACATATACATGGTGCGGATAAGCATTAGACTATTGGTGTTGAGCATGAAACAGTCTATATAGAAACTGATAAACAATAATGTACACTTGAAATTACACAATGTTATAAAGCATACGACTTCAATAAAATAATTGAAGAGAAAAATCAGTGTCTATACGACATCGGTTAGTCTAATGGACATAAGGAGTCATTTAAGCCATGATGCTGTGGATCTATTTGTATAGACCAAGCAGTTATTTTACTGCGAATGGCTAA
Organism: Diceros bicornis minor; assembly: GCF_020826845.1. Lineage (NCBI taxonomy): Eukaryota > Metazoa > Chordata > Mammalia > Perissodactyla > Rhinocerotidae > Diceros > Diceros bicornis. Next base: position 47,718,702 of record NC_080759.1, on the reverse strand, counting down.
TGACTTGGAAAACCTTTTGCAAGTTGGATTAATGTAGGGTTTATTAAACTAGATAGTATCATCTTTTGAAATCATCTTATAGCGATCTTATGGTTGGGGGATTCAACCTTGAAAATATTAATCGGTAAATATTCCTTAGGGTTAAGCATCTATAAAAATATAGACTAATATAATGGCCATGCCTAAAATCATGACTAACTGCAAATTATGTGGATCTCTCTGCAAATGGAAGCATCCATGAACGGGGTGGAGGGGTGGAGAACGTTTGTCAGATGGGTGAAGTTCAAAGCATATAGTAAGGATTCTCTCACAAAATTTCAGTACCTTAAAAAAAGGAGCCCAGAACCCGAGCTTGGTTTAAAAACAAATATCAGCTGAGGGATGTGGCTTGGTTTTCTGATGAAAGATACTAAGATAGAGAACAGCCTGGGTGCTCAGGGTACAGACTAATTAAGGAACCTTCTCAAAACTGTCATCAACCAATCTGTGTGAGAAGGTGCTGAATGTAGAGTTCATTCCTAGTACTATTTCAGAAATGCAGACACAAACATGCAGTCTTAGGAATCTCAGCTAGGAGCCGCTTTGTGACAGAAAGCAGAAAACTGGCAACACGTGTTTTTTGAAAGTGAATTTTCTGTGCATGTGTTAAAATATGTGGTTTTACAAATTATCACAAGTGCCACCAAACCCACTTTTATTACTCACATAAAGTGTTCTTCTGTTTTCTGGAGTTAACCAATAAAATTTGGAGAGTCTGACGTGATTATTTATAAGAAGTCGGGCGAGCTGGGTCAAGACAGTACAGGCTTGGGGGGATGATTTTTGGGTGAGTTGAATCAAGCATAGCATATCGACCCCTTTCTGCTGACGCTCCTCCTTTGCAGGTCACCATCTCCCTCACTGTCAAGTCCGGTGACTTCATCTGCTGCTGTTCTCCAGGGCTTCTGCTGCAGTTCTCTTCCAACACCCGCTTCCTGACATGACCTTTCCCTGACCAGTTTTTCTTCCTCTACTCTGCTGATTTCTGTCTTTCTTCCACTCGGACCTGCTCAACTGCTTTCTTCTTTACACAATAATATTTTAGAGACCTTTAAGAAAGGCCTTAGCACCAAAATAAAGTCATTTTAGGGGATAACTTTTTCATTGCTAAGAAAACAAATTTCCTAGTCCCAACTTTTTGTACTCTCCTATCTCTCTTCCTCACCCTTTGTGAAGAAGAGGGTATTTTTAAATCATAATAAAGCTTGGAATTACACTAAGAATCCTTCAAAATTAGCTGAAGAATGATTTGCTTGTGTTGTAGCTGCCTCGTGCTGAAGAGTCTGGAAGACCTTTACTTACTCCTATGAGAGACGGATGTGAGCCTCAACTCGGAGGAGCTGACCTCCAGGATAGAGTTAGGAACATGGGTTCCAGAGGCCCGGCCTGGAGCACGTGTCAAGACACACTGGCTGTCTTGAGTAGATCAGCAGGCTAGAAGGAGTGGAAGTGAGATGGACTCTGGGAACACTTCCTGATGCCACATGAGCCCCACTGTGTGGAGACTAAAGGTGTCTTTGGAAAAAGATAGAAATGCATTCACATATCCTTCACACTTGGCATGTTTGTGAACGGCCAGTTTTCCTCCTGGCAGAGAGCGGTGCCTACCTGCTCTTCCTACCGTCTCAAGGCCAGCAGAGACCTCACTGTGACGGTGTAGCTCCGTGTCTGGTCTATGGCATGCACTTGAGATGTAGTGGTTGTTATAATCTGTCTTCTTCTATCATTTCACCAAAGCATCACATCCATATTTCTAACCGTCTTCTGGAGGTATAACTTAGATATCCTCATGTCTGAAGGAACCCAAACTGCCCCAAACTGTATGTGTCCTTCCCTCTCTCCCTATTGTGTCTCATGTTTCTTATTCTCAAAGGCATCACTATTCTTGCAATCAAGAGGCTTGGGAATGTGGAGTTCTCTTTGAGTCTTCTTTATATCTGATAACTCATATTTGGCCTGCTTCAAGTTCTGTAGCTCGTTGGCCTGTGGTTCATATCTTATATCTACACTTCCTTTTCCATGGACTTTGCGAATGCCTTTATCCAAGGTTTATCTACCTTATGCAACAGGGTTCTAATTGGCTTCTTCCTCTTTCCTCCCTATTCCAAGACGAATACTTTAGCTAGACTTGCTTTCTTAAAAAAATTCCTCTTGAGGCCGGCCCCGTGGCTTAGCGGTTAAGTGCGCATGCTCCTGCTACTGGCGGCCCGGTTTGGATCCCGGGCGCGCACCGACGCACCGCTTCTCCGGCCATGCTGAGGCCGCGTCCCACATACAGCAACTAGAAGGATGTGCAACTATTACATACGACTATCTACTGGGGCTTTGGGGAGAAAAAGGGAAAAAAAAAAGAGGAGGATTGGCATGGATGTTAGCTCAGGGCTGAGCTTCCTCAAAAAAAAAAAACAAAAAAAAATTCCTCTTATCTTGCCATTGCTATTCAAACACTCTCAGTTTATATCCAGTTGTCTGGTTTCCAGAGACCTTAGGTCTAGCTTCATTCTCCAAGCTTTTTTATTTCTCCAGCACAACCTCTTCACTGGCGTTAGAACAGTCCTATGGCCACAGGGACAAACCCTGCTTATTCGTCCCTCACCGTCTTTCTCCTTTGTCTTCACCTATGCCTATGATCAAGGGTGATTTTAAGTTCTTGCAGTCCTGCCTCACTACTTTGAAACCCAGCAAGCATTACTTCCTTTGCATTCTTATTTCTCGTGTCACTTATAATATGCTTAGCACATCTTTACATGTTTCGTTTCTAGTATTCATTTATTTTCTATGTATGCTGAGTATCCTGTTAGGCACTGGACATGTGGCGATAGAAGACACAGTCTACCTCCCCACGAAAGCATGGGTTCAAAGGCAATCTCTGATAACTACATAACCTGGAAATAGGGCACCACGTTTCCTTACAGCCACCAAAGAAAGCACTTCTCAAAGCATTAGTGAGCTTTGTAGATTTCACCAGCGATTTCCAGGGAGTTAGCAGGAGAGGGTGTCAATTGCACAGCCAATAATGGCATTAAATTCCTATAAGGACTGAAACTGATCTCATTCCCTGTTTCTGTGCTAAACAATACCATGACCAAGCACATTTTCCTGTCCCTGTATTAACGGGAGTCAGGTATACTTTCCTGTTTGTATGTGAAATAATACTGAGAACAAGCCAACAAAACAAAACAGACAAAACAAAACACAGGAACAGAAATCTTAGCTACTTGCCTCAGGAAACACTTGCTCTTGGAACACAAGACTGTGAACCACTAAGGAGCTTGCTTTCCAGGGCTCTCTTCAAAACCCTCCCCTCACTGTTCCCATCAGTTCACGGCTGTTACATTATAGATTCTGGCCAATCCCAACCAGTTCCTCACCTTGCAAGACCCGCCTTGAAATCACTCAGGCCTCAAAACTCCATACACACGTCTGCCCAGTTTCCTCATTTTGAGACACTGCTAACCTCTGTCAAGTATTGTTCTCCTTTATTACAGGAAGTCTAGTAAATTTAGCTTTGCTTGAGCAACGGGTTTTTCTGTTGGCTTTTTGGGAGATGGATGAGATATTTTTGCTCTCTCTCAAAGTCCTTCATCTTCCAGCCTTTTCCTAATCCTTCATCCCTGTTGCTCCTAATTTACACCCTACAGAGGTCTAGGGCAATTTAGAGGCAGGGCAACTTAGATCAGTCCCGAATGACAAACACACAGGCCCTTGAGGGCCAACAACCAAGTAGACTTATCTAAGCCTTTTAGATGAGAACCAGGTGGGTCTCTAGCTAGGAAAATTAACGTGATTGTGTCCATAATGTTAAATAGCATAACTCTACCTAGAGTCTGGATGATGTGGAAGTCTCTGTAGAGCTTTTGTTCTTTTTCATTTCTTTCCTTTCTACCTGTCTCGGGAGGCTGAAACAGCTGCCCTGCAGCTGCTTAAGAAGTAGTTTGAAAGTGTAGAATCAGCAGATGGCAGGAGGAAACATTCAAAACTCTGACTCGGCCATACTTCCTCTCTTCCAAAGACAGGCGAGTTCGTTTTTTGTGTGTGGATATAGATTTACGTGAGAATTACACTCCTCTCCAACCAACTTCTGTTTTAACACCATGGCATGTCAACATCTCTAATTTCAAAAAAGAAAAAAAAAAAAAGAAAGTATATGAGAAAATTCAGAAATTCTTTGGGATTAACCAGTGTTTCTGTGAACCTTTTGGAAGCATGGTGGAATTCTTTAAAAGCACAAGTGTGCTTTTAAAAGTTCCCTATAAATATAACTTTTAACAACTATGTAACATTCCACCATAGGCACATTCGATATTTCTTCTTTACTGTTTCCCTCTTGATGGACATTTATGTCATTTGTAATGTTTTAGGATTTTGACATTCCTGAGAATAAATTCTTGTCTGCATTCCTTATTGTTTCCTTTCAGGATGAATTTCTGGTTGTGGAATTATTGGGTAAAAAGCTATGGCCATTTAAAGTGCTTTAACTAGACGTTATACGTGGGTTTCCCTTTGGAAATTTGAGACATCCCTTGTGAGATGGATGAATTTATGGCAGAGAAAAAATATCCAGAGTTAATCATTGGCATTAGTTGCTGGCCACATTTATATGGAAACTACACTTTTGAATATCAGTATGTACCAAGTTGTAGATTTGCTTTTGAACAGCAGGCAGACCCAGCGGATGGCAGTCAGGGTCTGTGTGTTTAGGGAAAAGTCTTTTCCATTTCACATGCCAGATTCGAGAAACGCCATCATTCTCCATTTCTGACTAGAGCTGCAGGGACTCTGGGCTTGTTGGAGAACGAAAGCCATAGGGCTGAGGCCCCTTCCTGGTCTCAGATGAGGTGTTCGTTTCCGTTCAGAAGACTTCTCCTATCTTGGAATAATTTTCTGTGTTTTTTTTTTTTTTTTATCAGAACACATTGTACTTTTGAAAAGCTGGGCCCTCTCTCCCCTTCCCTTACGTCACGTTGAGAGTGGGGCATTTTCCTAAATTGCCTAACCAGGCAGAGCAATTAGTGCCCAAGGAGACAGGAGACCCACTGCCTTGCAACATGAATGGTTTTCATGGGAACAGCGGCGAATGCACTGCACTGAGCAAGGAAACTTGCCAGCAACCTTGTTTGGTGCTGGCCCTCCTGTTTGGTTTTATAGAAGTTGTTTATATTTGCTGATGCTCTAATAAACAGTGCTTTTCATGGGGCAAATCCTTGAAATAGTTTCATTCCCAACATGAGTCCCTATTGCCAAATAAGACACTAGAGCACAGAATTAGCTGAGAGTAATTGTGGTCTTTGCTGTTCTCTCTGATAAGTTAATTCAGCCATCCGGAAGGCCCTGGTCTTTCACTTCCTGTGAGAAGGTTTTTTTCAACTGCTGGGTCTTCAAATATTCATCAATTGGCCAAGTGGGTCAGATCCTGTTTTGGACGCTGGGGAATGGAGTGATGGATGAGACAGACAAAGTCCCATTTCTGGTGGAGCTAACATTGTAGTGGGTGTAGTCAGACAATAAACAGATAAATAAACAGGAAATGTGTCAGATGCTGATAAGGAACGCAAAGAATCAGAATAGCCTGCTGTAATGGTGAACCTCTATCCCTGTTTGGGTGGTCCAGGATGGCATCTCTGAGCTGAATTCTGAATAATAACTCAGATTGGCCTGTTTAGAAGAGGGTTGAACATGTCGAGCCAAAGGAAGAGTAAGCATAAAAGCCCCAAGGCAAGAAAAAGATGGGTCGGTTTGATAAACAGAAAATCAGAAAGAAGGCCACGTGGAAAAGACTTAATGAGTAAGGGGTGTGGTATGTGATAAGGTTCTATAGTAGGCAGAGGCCAGATCACACAGGGCCTTGAAAGCCAGAGTAAGGTGATATGTTTTATTCTAAGTGTGATAGGAAGCCAATGGATGATTTTAAGCAAGGGGTGACATATTGTGATTTATGTTTTTAAAAACCCGCTCTGCTGGTTAAGTATTAACGGTATTATAGGAAAAACAGAGGAAGCAAAAAGGCTAGTGTGGAGCCACTTACACAGGGAAATCCAGGAGAGGGATGAAGACGGATTGGACTGGAATGGCAGCAGTGGAGATAGAAAGTCGTACTGGAATTGGGATATGTCCTTGTCTGGTTTTTTTCTGACAACAGCCAATTCTCCAATGCCAACTGGGTGTCCAATCATTCAATTTAATTCTGATACTACCTACCCAGAGTTAGCACAGACCCTACAGATTAAAGACTCAGTTCCACAAGAGTGCCCCCAATTCAGACACCAGCCGCACATGGGGTCTCCAGGCTACCCGTACTTCTGCCTGGCTAACTACAAATTGGGGGTTCCCATGATGCCCCCTCAGGTTCAGTAATTGCTAGAATGACTCACAGAACTCGGAAAGTGCTATACTTACTATCACAGTTGTTATAAAGGACACAGTGGACGGCTGGATGAGAGGCATCTAGGGGAGGTCTGGACGGGTCCCAGGGGCAGGAGCCTCTGTCCCTGTGGAGTCAGAATGCACCATCCTCCTGGCACATGGATGCATTCACCAAGCCAGAAGCTTCCTTAGCCTCGTTATTTCAGAGTTTTTATGCAAGTTTCATTGCATAGGCATGATGAATTAAATCATTGGCTGTTGGTGATTGAACTCCATCTCCAGCCTCCCTCCAGGTGGTTCAAGTTCCCATCCTCTAATCACAGGCTTGGTTCCTCTGGTGACCAGCCCCCATCCTGAAGCCTCAAGCGTTCCCGCCAAGAGTCCCCTCATCAACATAAACTCAGGTATTGTTGAAAGGAGCTCGTTATGAGTAACAAAACACACTCCTATCACTCAGGAAATGTCAAGAGTTTTAGGAACTCTGTGCTAGGAATGGGAACAAAGACCAAATATATATATTTTATTATACCATAGTACTGGAGGTAGAATGCATAGGCTTGGATGCTGGGAATGTAGAAAAAGCAAGTATGAGTGTATTAGCTAGGGATCTACAAAGAAATAGAACCAGTAGTACATATATAATACATATATATATATAGTACTATATATAGTATATAGATATACAATATAGATATAGTATATAGGTATAGAGATAGAGATAGCTATATAGCATATATACTATATCTATATACTATACCCATATCTATACTATATATCTATATACTATGTTTATATACTCTATCTATGTATACTCTATCTATATGTACTATATCTTTGTCTCTGTCTCTATCTCTATCAAGAGATTTATTATAAGGAATTGGCTCATGCAATTACAGAGGCTGGGAAGTCCAAAATCTTCAGTGTGGCCTGGCAGGCTCAAGACCCAGGAGAGCCAAGGGGGGCAGTGCCAGTCCAAACACATTCTGTTGGAGAATTTTCTCTAGCTTGGGAGGGCCACTCTTTTTGTTCCATTGAGGCCTTCAGCTGACTGGTTGAGGCCCATCCACATTATGGAGGGCAATCTGCTTTACCCAAAGGTCATCAATTTAAATGTTAATATCATCCAAAAACATCCTCCAACTTGACACATAAAATTAATCATCGAAAGAGGTAACTCCTAGCTTTCTTGCTTATGTATCACCAAATTTTACTTGTGCCTTAGCTCATTCAACAATGACAGAGACATGACATAGTTTGCATTTTATGGTTTCCACAGCTTGTTTAGATCACACTACAAGATTTCATTCTCTGCTCAGCACTTTTTTGGGTGGCAGGGAGGACATACTGGGAAGAAGTGGAAGAGTCAGAAGTACTAGTTGACATATTTAAAAATTTCAAGTTGACTGGTAATTTCCTGCCCACTGTATAAGAGAAGGAGTGAAAACTGTGTGAGCATATGTGTGTTTGCATGTGTTGTGTGAGCAAAAGCCTGCAGCATTGCGAACCTCTGTCTCAGGTCCAGGGGTCTTGGCACAGCTTCCATTCAGCAGTTTCCTTACCAATATGCTGGCCTCAGGGATAGTCTCCGCTTTTTTTAAAGCTTGACAGACGCAGGATGAGCAAAGTTTTGCAGCAGGATGGGGTATTCCTCCTGCTGGCTGCCATCAGACGTGAACTGGCTGCTGATGAAGCAAGGTCCTCACACGATGAGTGTGGGAATGATAGCAGCACTGTCCTTAGGCACAGGCGGTGCTCACCGAGGGATGGCTGTAGGGTCTGCAGAAGGTGGACCACTCAGCTACCCTAACACTTTGGGGGGCTCAAGCAAAGCCCGTTGAGTCCCTTCTCCCTGCTTACATAGCCCCTCCATGGCCTGTCCTTTCACTAGGGATCCCCGAATCTCTTTTTTCTTTATGATCCCATTTCCCTAGCCTAGAAGAATTGTTTTCTGGTCTTTAGAGAGAAATCCTTTCTTCTTCAGGCTTGTTTCTGCCAGAGCCATCCTCCTCTTATTTTGCACTGCCCTTGGCATAAATTCTGAAAGGCTTTTGCTTCAATTTGGAAATCAGGCTTTAGGAAACCAAAAGATTGAGCCTCTGAACTCATGCAAACAGAACTCTGCTTGAAATAGAGTGGGGCGGGGGAAGGTGCTGAACGTTTTGGAAAGGAAAGGGAAAAACACTGGAGGAAAAAATCATTTAATATCTCAAAAGTATTCGCCTGACCTGTAAAGATCAAGATCTGAATTCAATATTTTTCTTTTAGGTAGTCCACAAAAGTCTGCTTTCCTATCAATTTCTAAAAAGATAGCTCTTCTATGCTTTCAGTCGATTTTTAGTAAGTAATATTTTTTCATAATGAGTTGAAAGGTAATTCAGACATTTGAGAAGGCTGTGAAAATAACTGAAATAATTGGTAGCCACAAAGAAGCTCTCAAGAGGAAGTGAAAATGGTAACCTCCATTTTAAAATTTTCCCCTCTCATTGACCACACTCTCCTCATAACACAGACCTCTCTTGGAGGCTTCACTCCATTTTGTGTTGTTCTCTGTCCTTGCCTAGAAGAGGATGGTCTCCAAAGTGGGGTGTATGCACCAGGTTGGGTGTTGGGAAACAGATAATCTATTCAGGTGTGGGAAGAAAATATTAGGATTTATACTTTTTTTGTCTCATCTTTTATATTTTTCTATTTTTTAATGTTACAATATTAGTACCACAATGAATATGGAAGTAATATAAAATTAAGTACAACTGCACAATAAAAATGTCTGGACTCCTGAGCTAGAAATCTTGCAGGTTCGCATTTGCTTTTCTAAGCCTGATTTTCTAAGTCATTGGTCCTCAAAGCCTAGATTGCTTGTTAAAAGTGCTGATTCCTGTTCCTTCCCACCCCTGGTTATATTTCAGTTGGTCTTGGGTTGGGCTCAGTTATCTGAATTTTAGAAAGATTGCCAAATGGTTCTTGAACAGATGTTTGGAAAAGAACTCAAAGTTTTAATTTCCAGTTGCTCATAGTCTCTCCATGGAAAGCATGAGACAACATGATTTACCTGCAGGTTTTGACAAAGGCAGCTTGTGCCAGATTACGATTCTTCAAACAGGTTTTCTAAATTGAAGCAATGGTCGACCATGTGTTTTTGACCCCTGTCCTAGATTCTAGTAGAGGAATGAGACTATAATATTTCACTGTAATCTTTTCAATTCTCACCTCTACGTGTCCTTCCATTGCTCCCTGCGTTGTGAGTGAGTAGCCACATCTCTGCATTTGTCCATCGTAATTATAAACACTGTGACAGTAACTTCAGATGATGCTTCCATCGGCCTGCTTTTCCTGCCCAAAAGAGCTGTCCTCCATATGTAGCAGAAGCCCTTGACATCAGAACTTTAATACTTACATGCAGGTATGCTCCCAGCAACACTGGTGAGGGGCATGCCCATGAATGAACTAAGGATGTGACCTTTTAAACATCACTTCTCTTAAGGTCTCAAACTGTGGGATGAATACTGGGAAAATGTCATGCCAAATGTTATACAGCCTGACCAGTATAACTCACTCTATTTCTACCAAGGGGAAAAACATTTGTGTTTCAGTCGTAGATTATTTTCCCTCTCCACAGAGCCTAGGGAATGGAAACATCAGGAAAACAGGTGAAGGAAGGTCAGCTGTGCCATGGAGAAGCAATAATCTCACTTACTAGTATTTAAGCTGGGGTCTGCATACCTCACGCAGTAGATGCAACTTTCTAAGGGTTGAGTGGAATCCTGGAGAGTTTTGAATGCATTCAGATTCTTGATCTTCAACTTCCCTCTATTCTCTTTCTTGGAAAGTGATCTGACTCAAACCTGTCCTTGAAGGTGCTCAGTCATTCTCCTTCCCCCCTCTTCTTTCACAATTTCGATTTTGCTGCTTTATAAAGAACAGCATGGATGGTGGTAATCATCTTGCAATATATAAATGTGTCAGATTAACATGTTGTACATCTTAAAGTTACACAACGTTATGTGTCAATTGTATCTCAATAAAGCTGGAAAAAAAGAAAAAAGTAAATAAAAGTAAAAAAAAAAAAAAGAACCGCATGTCCCTCTCATATGATAGGTCTGATTACGTGGCCTTGTTTGTGATGAAAAATCTTCAGGAAAGTCAAACAAAATGGACAACTCAAAATACTGTATTGGTATCCGAGAAGTTTCTTTTAATTCAGGAACCAAAACTTCACCTGTTCATCTTATTAAGAGATGTATTTCCAAAAAATTTTACTTTTTATTGCTTATTAATTACAAAACATATGTATTATGTTGTTTTGATCAATCGTGGATTAATAATAATATTATTGATTCTTGAAAATTCCACTCTCCAAACTTTACCTTAGAACTGTGTAAGGACAATGACTTAAACACTACATAAATTTAAAATTACCTACCTATATTTGATCACTCATGATTGGGTGATCAATAAAGACATTCAGTCAGAAAAATATATCCTTGCTGGTAAATTGTGTGGGGAAATGAAGTAAAAATATGATTTCAAGAGGAAAGGGAATAATGTACAAATTGTGATTTTTACAAAAGGGCTTATTCACATATTTTAAAAATGGATGATGGTAAGGATCAAATTGATCTGATATTTAAACTAAGAGTTTTGTTTTAAAATATCAAAATTTAAGTATGATGCCAGAAATTCTATTCTTTGCACATTTAAACTAACAATAAAAAAATTTTTGATGTCAACATAAAACGTGGCATGTAATCAAAAGTTTGAAGGTCTCACCATTAGCTAACAGCTTTTATAGTTGCTGTTGGAGGCATTATGTAATACGCCTACTTTTCCTTCCAATTATTTCTCTGGCTTTGGTTTATTGGTATGTTTAAAATTGCTTTGACGAAATCTTTAGTTCTACAGGATGGGGGAAATTGAACTCTTAAATACTGGTGGAAAGGAGCTAGTAAAGATGGAGAGATGGAAGATACAGATGAGAGACAAGAACACTGATGGACCAAGGCTCTGGAGAAGGGAGGTGTGGCAGGGAGAGAATACATAGATGTGTCCAACAAGAAGAGATGCGCCCTTTTCTCTGCCTCTGGTGGGAAGAAAGTGAGAATAGAGATGTAGCTAAGTTGATGGTGACCATGGTAGTGACGGAGGAGCCAAGTATCATTTAGCTAATGTAGGTCAAATTGCATCAGTTTTCTTGCTGAAGGAGGAAGCAATTGTTTTGAGGGCGAGGAAGACAGGAGTTGAATAGTTGACATGTGACATGTTAAGGTTTGGATGGAACTATTTCTACCAAAAGATTGTGACATGGTGCCAAGCATCAGGTTGTGTTCTTACTGTAGAGATTTTTATATGAATCAAATATTGGACTTTACTCTTTTACAATTAATTTTTTATTAAATTTTGTTTGTAGGAAAGAATCATGCTGATTTGCAATTCTTTTCCCCAAACTGTTGATCTCTAACCATTGTTGTAGCAGTTGATTCTCTCGGGATTTAGAGAACTTGACTGTTTTCACCTTCTTTCTGTTACAAGGGGAAAGATAAAACCTGCTGAGTCTCGAGTGTGTCTGGTGTATATTCATCACTGTAAGTAAACCAAAGCCTTGTCAGGGCCTTCTGAATCCCAGGGCCCTCGGGCTCTGCAGCAATCTGTTTCAATGTGAGAACAGGAGGGAGCTTGGGGGTTACCGAATGGCAACCTATGTGCAGATGCAGCACACAGGCTGGAGGCCCACAGGCAGATCCCAGGCTCACACCTTGTGTCTCATAGAGAGCTGGCTGGTGCAGTTGGCTAACGGACTGTGTCCCAGATATTTGCTCCTGCCTGTTAGCCTCTTAAGCATGACCCTTGCAACACTCCTGCCCTCTGTCCCTCACCTCATTTACTCCCTTCTTCTGAACCATTCTCTGTGCCAAGGATTCACAACCGAATGTTAGGACTAAAAATGAAGTAGTTAGCCTGTCTTCCTCATTGCTCTGGGGCTCAGGAACAAAAACTTTTTCCTAGGTCTTGGATTAAAAACTTTATCTTAGCTTTTTTTCTCTAATGAAAAAGAAATTTGCACCTGGTGTTATTTTTTGGTTGACAGCACAAACATCTAATATGCATTTTAGATGAACTATGTTACATAATGTAACACATATTGTTTGTTTACTTTCTGTCTCCTATGCTTCGCTCTGTCCAATGCTTGTAAGATAATGGGCATGACGTGGGGCTTAATAACTAAGTCATGCAGATCGTATTCTTTCTGGTCATAATAATTCATTCTCAGAGAAGCCTGATGAATCTTGTTACTGGGAACCATAGGCATTTCAGGTGAGTAGGAGGTTGAATTTGGTTTAATCTAGAAACGAGCTACCCAGTCAGCTGGCAGCTGCAAAATGTGGGCCAATCCCCAACTCCCAAATCCCTAAAGAAAGGGGGACTGATGTGGGAGCTCCAGCCTGGGAAAAGGTTTTATTATGGGGAGCGAAGAGATGCTCTGTGGTCAAGTCTCCCTGCCCAGCTCTCCAGCGCTTCTCCTTTCTCATTTCTTCTGTATTCTCTGGACTTGGGAAGAGATCTGACCATCTTTTTCTTTTCTTTTCTTTTTAACGAAAGACCACATGGGTGTAAATCAAAGGCCACAGATTCCTGAGTGCAGGAAATGTAACAATTTATTTCTCTATAATGGAATTTAATTCCTATTACAAACCTTCATTCTACCAGGCAGCAATACCTTTGGTTAAATTAACACTTAAGTTAATTTAGTCCCCACTCCCCAGCTCCCACATTTTGTAAGGGGTCCAGCCTCATTTCAAGGAACTTTATGATATGCCTTTGCCTGGTGGGGGTTGGAGGGGGTCTGGCTGTCCCCATTATCAATTTACATCACCCTCTGCTGTGGACACTTATTCTTACCAGCTTTTTGGTCATTGGTTCATTCAGATCACACTCCTTCCAGGTCCTCTGGTTCTCAATCCAAATCCTTCCCAAGCATGACCTACAGAAAAATCCTCCCCTGCCTCTAGCAGGCTGCCTAGACCCACCTCCTGTCTGCATAACCATCCTATACTTTTGTTCCTCCCTCACTGTGCTGACACTGCTCAGTCAAATCTGGGGTCCTCCTTCTTTCCCAGGACCTACCTGGGCCCTTCCAGGAAGCGGATCTTGGTCCCAAGTCTATCTGTCCTCTTTGGGGACAGGAAGGAGACTGGGGCAGGACCTGGTGCTCCTTCTCACGCACCCACCAGCTTCGAGTTCTCCTGGTCACCTCTGAATCTCTCTTTCTCCTCCTTCTTCTCACTCGAGCAAACTTCATCTCATCGTGGGGACAGAAAAGCTAGCGTGTGCCTGAGTATTGCTTCTAAGTTTTTTTAGACCAGGACCTAGGCTTTTGAAACTCAAAAGCTGAGGCTATCAGCCTACCTCCTGCTCTTCTGTCCTACTTTATCCCCTTGCCTAGTTTAATTGTTCTCCACAGCATTTCCATCAGCTGGTCCTTTTTAAAAAATTTGTTTGTCCATTGACTTCTCCTGATTAGAATATAAAGGTCTATGAAGGTAAAGATGATTTTCAGCAGTTAGGACAGTGTTTTGCACATAGATGATACTCAATAAATATTTGTTGAAAAAAATAATAGGTGAATGAATGAGTGAAGTGGACCCTTATGTCTTTTTGGGTTATTGCTTTCTTGAGGCAGTGGAGGTGGAGTACCATATCCTGAGATGGGGGAAGGCCACGAGGCCACAGATCCCAGAAAAAAAACCTTTGACTGTGTCTCAAAATGTTGTCTCATTACATAAATACACAAGATTATAACTGTCTTACTTACAAGATTATTATGAGAATGGAGTTGGTGTTTTCCTAAAGGTAGAAGAGTCTTTCTGGTTCCTCTCTGGTAGGTAGATTTCGTTTCCTGATGTGCTTGCCAGAAGGAACTTGGCAGAGATTTGGAATGTAGCACGACCATTCGTCTTGGGATCGCTCAGTAGAGATTTTTGCTCCCAGTCATATTCATGTGTTCTAGCCCGAGTCACTGCAAGGGTCTTATTTACATTCCTCTTGGAAACTCTTGATAGAGCTGGTTGCAAAACCACTGTGGAATGCAGTAAAATATAAAAATGAAGACACTAGTGAGAAATGAACTTGAAGTTCATGGTGCTGTTTTTTTCCTACCAAATATATGAGCAAGGAAAATACATGTATAGATAGATTTATTTTTAGAGAAATAATATTTTTTCTAAACTACTTCGTTCTAAACAGAACTGTAGCTCCTATTTTTTCTCTAAATCTGAATTGAGTATTACAGAACATAAATATTTTGAAAAGATTTACCAACTCACTCGTGTATTTTCAATAGAGATAAAAGACATCAAAGGCATTGGAGAAAACCAGTGAGAATCCCTCAGGTCATAAGTCTTCGTGAACATTCTCCTGGGTTACAGAGAGGAGAAAGATTTGGAGTTCTCTTTGAGAGTAAGTGCAGCTTTCTTATAGATTATAAATGCCAGCAAGATTAATATTTTAAATCATGTGTTTATTCTTAATACTAAATGATTACTTTTCATGTAGAGAATTAATGTCTTTGCAGTCATTTAAAAATACTTGGCAATAACAGACCCATCATTCACAAGTTAGATATCGGGGGTTGAAAATGTAGCTCATTTTGCAGATTCTGGGGTGTTTGACAATCTATTTCTGAGAAAAATTATGTGCTTTCCACATAATTCAAGCTCTAATCAAGCCTCTCCTTTCTGGTAACTCCCAGTTCAAATGTTTCTCATTCTATGCAGGACTGCTCCCTCCAAGACGTGACTATGCTAGACCATCTTTTAAAGGTACTGAAAGCACTGGCTGTAATAAATCACAAAAGGCGATCTCTTCTCCAGACTGAATCACTATCTCTAATGTAGCTGACTTTTAAATTTGAATTCCCTGAGGCTTGACTTAAAGCTTGGCTGTCAGCCAAGCTGCCATTAGGAGATTTGTGCTGGTGACTCCAATACACTCAGTGTAATTGCCCCCGGCTTGCAAACGGTCCCAACAAAAGACAAGACACATTTTTACATAATGTTGTAGACAAAAAGGACATACTATGGAAATTTAATTACAATATCGACTTTGCATTAGCTGTTATTGCTTATGTGCGTGTAAGAAAAGTAATAATATAGGCATAATTGCGTTGGAGAGGAAGATATATTTCTACGCTTTTTGTATTTTTCCCATTATAGAGAAGGCTCAAAGGAGGAATCATCTGGTTTCGTGGCCACACGAATCATGATGCTTTGACTATATGTACACTGTATGTCTGAAGATCACCTTCCTGCCCTTTTTCCACATTTGCTGCCAGATGGAGCGATTTATCGACGAGATGTTCTAAGAGCCGGTAGAAGGGATATATTACAGGCTCTCTGTGCTTTGATACCTGTTTTATGGTTTTGTGGCTCATAAAAGAATGCAGACTTGCCCCAAAGTTCAGCTCACTGTAGGTGCTGAGACTATTGTTTCCTCTTCCCCTAGAATTAGCGAAAAAAGATTTCCCAATGAGAGTTAAACTCTGAAATTGGCTGATATGGGATTGGAATAATATTATACAAAGGATTGTTTGAAAAGACAAAATGGCTCTTAGGACCCTCTAGCCCAGCAAAAACACTCTTTCATTAGCTGTGTTACTACTGCCTTCTGCAGCAGGGTTCAGCTCACTTGGAAGCTTGATAAACGGAGAGTCTCAAGGTGGAGGGTATTACCATACAGGCACTATCTAGGGAAAGTGGGTTTTAGCCAAGAAGCCTCAATTCCTAAGGACCCCAGATGACACCACTGTCCCTATTTTAGAGGTTGTAGCTCAATAACATTACATTTCCTGTTAATCTTCCTCCCTGTGTTCTGATTCCAACGTCACCAGGCCACTTACTGAAGACAGTTCTTTTTTTCTCTTATAGGTTTGCGAGGCATTTCTTAATTTGGTGAGTCAATGCATATTGACATATGTTATGGGATATTTGCTCCTCTTACATGCTTGGTTACTTGTGAATAGGCACCTGAAAGACAACAGATCTCATGTCCAGCATATAGAAAATAAAACAGTTTTCTTATTTATTCAGTCAACAAGTATTCCCTGTGCGCCCACTGCTGGCTAATGCCAGCCTGCAAGCCCTCTTGGGAGAGAGCAGGGGATGCCTCACTGGCTCAGCGCCAGTTTCCACTTGGAAATATCTACAAGCCCTTTCCCTTGCTCCCTCCCTACTTGAGTCTTTCTCAGTGTTTGATGTGGCCCCACTGTTGCCAGATGCTCTGATAGGCTTTGATAATTTTCATTAGCTTCCTGGGTGGCAAAATGAGGGACCAAATTGAGCTCTGCTTTGCAGATGAAGCTTTGAAAACCCTGCATTGCAAATTGCCCTGTATTATCACTCCCAGGGCTGTACCTTCTTTGGTTGGTGGCTTTTGGATTTTTGGAAGAGGCTCTTGAACACACAGCAGCATTTTGACCAACAGTTCGTTGTAAAATCTTGGGACAATTTGGAGCTGGAAGGAGCCAGAGAGATGATCTGGTATAGCACTTAGGTTTTTGAAAGGAAAGTGAGGTTCAGGGCTTAAGTCATTTGGCTCAAAACATACAGCTTAATTTTATTTGCTTTCTGTGACTTGGGGCAAGTTTCCAGCAGTTTCGAGGAGGATGTTCTCTTGATGGTGGGTCCTTCTAACACAGATTGTGATACTCCTCAAATTATTAAGATTCAGTTCAGATAAACCCAATTTTACTCAAATTATACCAAAAGGTACATAATACAATTTTAAAGAAGCAGGAAGTGTGTTGTAGGATGCACCAAAATCGTCTAGTTCTGACTAGAAATCAACAGGGCAGCTACCTCAGGAGGAAGGCATGCAGCTCTGCCTCTGTTGTTTCTATGACCCTGAGCATTTTGTATCATCAGTTTGTTATCCACTGTTATTTATCTTTGTTGCAGTCTAGTCCTAGCTGAGAGCCTCTCAGGGATAGCTGTGGTAGGCTGACTTCTCAGATGGCCCACAGTGATCACCACCTCCTGGTTGCATGGCCTTGTGATATTTTCTCCCCTTGAGCGAGGCCTCAACCCAGTGACTTGCTTCCAACCAACAGACTACAGCAAAGGTTAGGGGACGCCACTTCCATGACTGGGTTACAGAGGGTTGTGACTTCCATGTTGCTAGAGACTCTCTTTACCACCTTCTTATCTTGAACATGTTGATGAAGCAAACTGCCATGATGGAAAGGCCAACAGGACAAGGAACTGAGGGTGGCCTCCAGCCAACAGCAGTGAGGAACTGAGATCTTCAGTTCAACTGCCTGTGAGGAACCAAATCCCGAAAGCAGTCACTTGAACTTGGAAGCAGGTTTTTTCCCATTTGAGCCGTAAGATGACCACAGCCCAGCCCACACCTGGATTGAAGCCTATGAGAGACCCTGAAGTGAATGGATGCAGTGAGGTCATGGGTGGATCCCGGCCCACAAAAGCCATGAGACAATAAATGTGTGTTGTTTTAGGTCAGTACATTTTGGGGGTAATTTGTTACACAGCAATAGATAACTAATACATTAGCAAAAGGAGAAAGACAAGTTTGTAAACATAAGTTTAATTTAAATGCATTGCTGGCCATGCTTCTTTTTGCATTACATATGACCTTAACTTGGCAATTTCACATGAAGAGCATTTTGAATGAAAATGCATTCAGACAAGAACATGCAGAACTCCTCCACTCCTTTTAAAACTGCAGGGACAGTGAAGCTGCATTTGTGACTTAATATAAAACTTGAATTGTACTAGACTTTCTAGATTAGAGCAATTGTGAAATGTGGAGAGAAGAGGAAATAATACCTGCTATCATCATATTAATAATCACACAAATCATAATAGTAACTATTTATTGAGCACTTGACGTGGTAGGTAATGTGTTAAGTGATTATGAACAGCACTTCATGGGATTCTCTTGCCAATTACAAGACAGACGTAGATTATCCCAATTTTTTAGCTGAGGAAAAGGATATTTTGACAAGTTTCCCAACCACTAGTATGGAGTAGCGATGACATTGAGACCTATTGTGTCTCAATTGAAAGCCTGTGTTCACAGTTTCCAAGCTTGAAAAGTTGTCTAAAGTGACACACATTCCTCTCTTCTTTGTTCAACCAGTGGTTACAGGTCATTAAAAATGCTACCTTTATTTTGTAAAAAACAAAAACAAAACAGCCTGAAAACTTTTGACTTTAAAAGCTGCTATTTCCTTAAGGGCATTTTTGCAATTAATCATATTCTGCCTTGTGATTTTTTTTTTTTAATGCTTGTCCTGTCATGTTAGTTTTATTATTGTTTGACCTTTTTTTATCCCACAAATTTTTGTTCTATTCACAAATAATTTTCTTGAGGACAGGAAGAATCTTTTATACTTCAGGGTCCCTAGCCATGTCTTGTACTGTACTGTGCAAATAATAAGCACCCAGTAAATCTTTTTTGAGGGATTTGATAAAATCTGGAATGAATACAGTGATAAGCCGAGAGACTGTTTCTGGGAAGTACTGTCAGCTTTGCATAAGGGGCCCAGGTTGTCAGGAAGGAGCTATGGCTCACGTTGGGCCGAGAATCAGGAGAAGTTACCACAAGATCCACTGTAGAAAATCTCTCAGGGGCAACCTTGCTGCTGGACCACTCCTGAGAGGATTAACAGGTAAATTCGTGTAACCAACCATCCCAGTTTCCCCAAGGCTGAGGAGTTTCCCAGAACTTTCAGTGCTAAAACCAGGAAAGTCCTAGACAGACCTAGATGAGCTGGTCATCTCAGCAGGAATGTTGTTATAGACTAAATGTTTGGAGACCCCCAAATTCATGTGTTGAAACCCTAACCCCTAGTGTGATTGTATTTGGAGGTAATGGGGCAATTAAAGTTAAACGAACTCATAAGAGGTGGCGCTCTGATCTGATAGGATTGGTGTCCTTATAAGAAGAGGAAGAGACACCGGAGCTCTCTCTCTACCATGTGAGGATGCCACAAGCAGGCAGCCATCTTCAAGCCAGAAATAGAGCTCCCACCAGAAACCAAATCAGCAAGCAACTTTATCTTGGACTTCTAGCTTCCAGAACTATGAGAAAATCAATTTCTGTTGTTTAAGCCACTCAGTCTATGATATTTTGTTATGGTGGCCTGAGAAGATTAATACAAATGTGCCTCTGGTGGGGAGGGGTGCTGTTTTTTCTATATTTATGTGGCTTGTCTTTTCTACAGATTTAAACCTAACCAACCAACTAACCAAGCAACCAAGTAACCAAGCAAGCAAGCAACCAACCAAATTCTGAATATCTTAAAAGTGTACCCAAGTCTATTATTCTGTAAGTGGTATGTGTTTCCTATCAGAAATGTTGACTAGATTTAAACAGTTTTAGGATGGAAGACATAACAGTATTTTGAAGGTCATTATCATTGATATTTATCTGTGATGTGCAGACATGCCCCTGGGTCTTTTCCTTGTTACAGATTCTTTTGAAGTCCTGGAGAGTTTTCCCACTAAGCAGCTATATAGGGTGCAGGGAGGAAAAAAACCAGGGAATTAACATGCCCTACAGGTCCAAGAGAGCTGTATCAAAAGCTTGCACACCAGGCTATTTAATTTGTTGGCCTGCTCAGTAGAAAGATACCTGCTGGGCAGGGTGGGTTTGAAGAATCAGATGGAGAGAAATATAAATGAGTATAATTCACACTATTATATCTTGGCTGCACTCACATGTGGATGAAAAATTTTTCCTACCCCAGAGCTGACATATATCTCTCTCCACTTTCTCTGAGCTGGAACCAGAGCTGAAAAGTTGAAGCTGAAAGTTGGTGGAGAAAATCACACAACTGAGTTGACTAGTGTTTTACTTTCAAGTTATTTTAAACTTCCAGTTGGCATTGTCTGGTACTTCTACTGTGTTTCTTTAGTAGGTGTTCTTTCTCATTTGCTGAGGTTGGTCTTTCATACCTTCCTTTTGCCCCCAAGCTACCACATCTTCTTCTTCAGCAGATGACATTGCCTCATTCTTCATGGAGATTAAAAAAATGCCGTTGGACTTAATTCTGCAATTTGTCACCACTGATGATAACAATCCACCTCCACCTCCACCCATATCCTGCTCTGTTATGATGGAAGAAGTATTCCTTTTCCTCCAAGACCAATCATCTCATGTGACCTCAGCATGCTTCTTTGTTCTATGTAGGCAGCTTCTGAATTGGCCCCAGTGATACCCATCTCCTGGTATTTACGCCCTTGTGCAAATCTCCTCATTAGAGTATTCACTGGATTTAATGACTTGCTTCTAATAAGCAGAAAATGGCAAAAGTGATGGGTTGTCACTTGCAAGATTAGGTTATAAAAGGCTGTGACCTCTGTCTTGCTTTACTCTCTTTCATTTGCTTGCTGTGATGAAGCAGGAGTGCAAATGTTGTCTTTAGGACCATGTCTCTCCAAGTCTGGGCTCCACTGGTGTCATTCTGAGGTCTGTTCTTTACTTGTGGTGGCAGTGATGTCTACCAGTATCTCCACATTTCCATCATCTTCGTAGGCAGAGGAACAGACAACACAGCTTGCAGAACATAAAAACATGTTTGGTCTCTGAGTTAAAATTTTTTCATCTCATTTGATAAATACAAAGTTAGATATCCTAGTATGCATTTTTCTATAATTGGCTGTTAGATGTATACGACCTTCTCTTTCTTACTGTGCTCCCAATTTGAGTCTTTCAACCTTACCCCAGTTCAATACTCCAACCAAATTGACATAGATGAGGAATTGTTTAAGCACAACCCATTTCCTTGGGAGAGAGAAAGATATGATAATTTCAGAAGATGTAGGATTTTCCTGATGACCTAATGTAATTTTGGCCTGACAGAAGAACAGGAGGAAAGGGCTGGTGTTCTTGGAAGCTGTCCACACTCTAGTCACTTTCTGCTTTGCTTGCCGTGGGCAGCCTGATTCTGGGTGAACATGGCGTTGTGCAGCCCAAGGCTGTAGTAGTTTTTAATTTTGCCCTTTGAGAAGAAAAGCTTCCCAAAGGAATCAGAGGTGTGTCTCAGGTGCTAGGGCTACAAACGTGTTTCTGAGCTGTCCAGGGACAAGGACTCATAACAGGTGCCATAGACTCCATCACAAAATAGTGTGTGAGTATTGGTTTATGGGAGATCCTGAATGCAAATGAGGAAATCAGAGGATAGTGGAGAGTCAGCTCCATCTGGGCAGGAAACTGCTCTCATATTTTCTTCTCTGGATCTTATTATATACACAGGATATAATAAGCACTAAATAGATATGTATTAACTGACTTGAGTAACTGGGTCATATGTGGAACAGCTAGACAGTGAGGTGGCAGTAAAAAAAAAAAAAAAAAGAGGTTGCTACCTGAACAGCTAGCTGCTTGCTGAATTTAATTCTTGCACTCTGAAAAGACTCAGTAGATGTTCTTTTGTATAATCAAGTGATATTCAATTAACTTGTAATAAAGACCTTAATAATTCTAGAGCAGTAATTTAAGTCTCTTGAAAAGTAGTCTAGCATTTTCCTTTGTTAATCTGTTCTGGAGTAATGAGTCATAGCTATTAATTACTGGGTGGGGATTCATTTTGTTCTTTCTTCTTTTTTAATACAATGACGAACATGTTGCACTAATGTTAAATAATTCTTAAGCGTTTTTCGATAATTTGGAAGTTGTTAATAATTGTTGGACAAAGAAGATTTTATTCAATTGTGCAAGCACATGGCAAAAGACAACTGATTTAAGTTGTTGAATGTCTGCTTCCATTGAAAAGCTGTTTAATGAAACTGGAGAACATGTAATTACCTCAATGGAATGATTATGGGACATTGAAAAACTGGTTTCCCTAGGTGGTTAACGGCATGATTAAGAAACAATAATGGCATGGATAACATGAACCTTGTCCAGTAGTGATCTCAATTCGCATTTTGGTTCTGCAAAGCACAAATAGGTTAACTGAAAATCACAGAGCAGTGAACTGCCTATGATTTGCATCTTTAAATGGTGATTAAGAATTCAAGAAATTAGAATATATTTATAACACTATATGGCCAAAATATCCCCTCAACTTCCTGTACTTGTGAGGGTAGAAAGACAGAAAGGGCCACATTCTTCACTTATGCAATTGATAACTATTAATTTTCTAACAATTTTCCAGTGATTGCTTGCTGCAAAAATGTAAAATTGTGCCAGAAGCTTTAGCATGTATTATTCACACTGTAATTTTGGTTTATTTCTTTCTAGACTTTTTTTCAGTGTATATTTTTTAGAACAGTTGTAATCATGTTGGATGTATAATTTACCCTTATTTTTTAAAACCTAGTGTTATAAATGTTACTTATGTTTATAATAGCAAAAAATCTGGAAACAAAGGAAACATGCACCATACTCAATGGACACACTGCCCTCCTAAAGGTATTGGTTATTAAACGATATCATTTATCTAACAATTCCCATACAACTGGCTATCTAGGACTCAATTTTTTTGTTTTTGTTGTTACAAGTGAAACAAATGTTGCAATGCATGTTTGTTTATGTATGTAGATTCTTCTAGGATTTTGACTGTTTTCTTAGGAGAAAATTCTACAAGGGAAATAAATGGGTGAAAATTTATAAACCTCTCTTTGACTTTTGAAGTAAATGTTATTCAGGACCTAATTTTTTTCAAGTAACATTAACCAGCTTAGAAATAAAGGGGGAATTTATTAGATGCAAACTATCATGTATATGTAACAGCAGGAAGGCAAAGCGTGTCTGGATGGCTGGGACCAGGGACTTAAATGTCCCCGGGGCTTTCTCTGGCTTTATTTCTTTCTGGGGCTCAGGCGTCAACCTCATTTCATTCATTTGCTAGTCAGCTCTTTTTCTCCCCCTCCGGAGGGAACACAGCCTTCCCAAACTTCCAGGCATCTATCAGTAACAAGGGACTGGGTTTAGTTTCAAGAAGAAAAACCCTGGGCTACCTTAATCCCCGCCTGCCTTGGCCAGGAGGATGCCATGGATCAGTCCACGCTGGCAAAGCGGGCAAGATCCTGTAACAGAGGCAAGTCTCAGAAGCCCAAGTCTTTTTATTAAGTCCATTCCTAGAGAATGCGGAATTTAGGTGAGCAGTGTATCTTTGTCATTTATGTCCATCTATATGATCAAATTACCTCATCGGTTGGCAGTCCTATCAGGAAGATGTAAAGGCGGCTGTTTTACCACTCCTTCACCAATACTGACTATTGGAGTTATCATGATTACGGTTATTTCTAATATTCTCATTCTGGTTCAAGAAGATGGACAGAGTACACGTATGTAACTCCCCATTCACCCCAATTCCATTGGAATGACATTAAATAAATGCAACAGGAGTAAATCCACAAGAACTCTGAAAATAGGAGGAAGAGCCCTAAGTTGGTCAGCGATTTTGATACATTTTTGGAAGACACAAAGACCATTTGGATGGATGAAAGAGAGCAGAGGATGTTACAATCCAGAACATGTACAGAGAAGGCCATGGTGGAGGTAAGAATTGTCCTTACTGATAGAGGCTGAGAGAGGCTTATGCTCAGGGTCTATAAACATGAAGAGAAAATGGGAAAGGGAAGCTACTGGAGAGATGATTTAGTGAAGGACGTGGTGCCAAGTGCCTTCATTTGCTAGCCCTGCTCAGGGCATTTCCTCTCTAAATGGTGTGGAGGGACTGCAGCAGCGGCAGCACGTGCTGTCTGGGAAAAAAACCAGAGAATTGTTCTCTAAATACCTGGTGGGATATATTTAGGTAGCACTCCTAGGTGAGAGTTGACCCCCAAAGCCTTTCTCATTTAGACGTGAAAGGTCTTTAGTTATCTGTTACTGAATAACAAAGAACCTCAAAGCTCAGTGGCTTAAAACAATTTTCTTTTTTCTCTGGGTTATGTGGGTTGGCTGGGCTCCGCTGGGTGGTTCTTCTCCTCCATGTGGTGTTGACTATCTGACTCATTCACTACATTCTGTTGGGAGCTTGGCTGGGCTGAAACATCCAAGATGGCTTCACTCACACGTCTAGTGCTTCAAGTGCTGTGTCTGCAACGTCTGTGGGCTTGCTGGGCCTCTCTCTCTCCACATTGTCTCTCGTCATTCCATAGCCTAATCCAAGATTCTTTGCATAGTTGCTGGATTCTATCATAGTAGCTGGATGCAAGATGCAAGGTCCCTTAAGACACACAACATCACTTCCACTCTATTCCATTGGTCAAAGCAAGTCATGAGGGTAGGCCAGGTTGAAAGAGAGGATAGAGAGACTCTGCCATTTGATGGGAAGAATGACATATATGATGGTTAATTTTGTGTCAACTTGACTGGACCACAGAGTGTCAGACATGTGGCCAAACATTATTCTGGGTGTGTCTGTGAGGGTATATCTAGATAAGATTAACATTTGAATTGGTTGACTCAGTAAAGCAGATGGCTCTCTCTGTTGTGGGTGGGCCTCATCCGATCAGTTGAAGGCCCGAATAGAACAAAAAGGATGAGTGAGAGGGAGCCCCTCCTGCCTGGCTGCTTGAGCTGGGACATTGGTCTCTTCTGGCCTTCGGACTCAGGCTGAAACATCAGCTCTTCTTGACTCTTGAACCTGCCAGCTTTTGGACTGGATCTTGCACCTTTAGCTCTCCTCGTGTTCAGGCCTTTGAACTTGGACTGGAACTACCCATCAGCTGGCCAACTACAGATCTTGGTCTCTAGCTGGCCAACTACAGATCTTGGGACTTCTCACCCTCCATAATCATGTTAGCCAATTTCTTATAATAAATCAATATCTTTCTGTGTATCTATCATCTATCTACCTGTCTATCTATCTATCTATCTATCTATCTATCTATCTATCTATCTATCATCATCATCATCTCCTGTTGGTTCTATTCCTCTGGAGATCCCTGACTAACACAGCATGTATGGACACGGATGGTGGAGATTGTTGATGACCATTTTTGCAGATATTCTACCATGAAAGTGGTGAGCAGGAACGCTTGCCCTCTGAAGAGGGTTTTCCATTGCTACTTCTTGGCCATGTGCACGGAGCTAGGATTCAGGACTGCCGATCAAGGGAGAGGACGGATGGGGAAACAGAAGTACACAAAGTCTTACATGGCCAGGCTGTATTCCTAAATATGAACAGGTAACAAAGGATCAGAGACATTTAAGGAAAATTACCAGCGTGAGAGAAAAGCACCAAGATGAAAACACAATGATTAATTCTGGAAGAAAGAGAGATAATTCAGTGAATGAAACAGAACTTTATTAGTGTCCATCAGTTTCCTATTGCTTCTATTGCAAATTACCACAAACTTAGTGGCTTCAAATATACAAATTTATTACCCCTGGGGATCAGAAGTCTGGAATAGTTCTCACTGGACTAAAATCAAGGTGTTGGCTGGGCTCTTTCCTTCCTGGAAGTTCTAGGAGAGAATCCGTTTTCTTGCTTTTTCCACTTCTAGAGGCTGCCTGCGTTCCTTGGCTCATGACCCCTTCCTCCATCTTCAAAGCCAGCAGTGGCTGGTTGAGTCTTTCTCATACTGAAGTCTCTCTGGTTTTGACCCTCTTCCCCATTTAAGGATCCATGTGATTACATCAGACTCACCTGGATAATTCAGGATATTCTGATCTTAAGGTCAGCTGACTAGCAACCTTAATTTCATCTGCAACAGTAATTCCCTCTTGCCATGGAACATAAAATATTCGCAGGTTCTGAAGATTAGGACTTGGACGTCTTTGTGGGGGAGGCATTATTCTGCCTACCACAGTTCCTAGGGAATTTTGAGAAGTAACACAATTCTATGAAAATAGGAAGTAGACTGTTTTTTCTTAATTTGGTAGCATTTATATGTTGGCAGAATCTCAAACATGTTAGGTGCTCAATAAGCAATTGTTTGTTGGGTGGTTGGAGGAGAGAGAGAGAAGACAGTAATAACTTGACCCTGTGAAGTTTGCAGGTCCTGGTAACATGGATAAATATTTAGAAGCATGTGTAGAAGCATCCCTGGAGACATCCTGTGAATGAGGGGCCATGGAGCAGGATCTTGCTTTCAGATAGCTGCTTACCAGATGATATTCTAGGAAGGACATGGAAGATACCTCAGGGAGTTTAAAGTGTGTGAGTGATACTATTTGGGAAGGAGGTGGAACATCTAGAACCATAACTTATATTTTTTGTGGTCTGGGTCAGACGTGCTTTATGCAGTACCTAAGTTAACTAATGTTGATAAGGGTGTTAAAAAAAGTTTTGTTTATACTTTGTTATAGGTGTAGATGATGACGTGGGCTGAAAGAAGCAAGTTCAAGGCCTCAAATCAACAACTGGCCTGCGGGGTTAGGAAAGGCTGGAGTGCCTATGGAAATTAGCTTAAAAGCGTTTTCAAAGTTTGTTGCACAGTACGGGCAATAGGGTAGAATCTCCATAGGAGGACTTTCTTTTCTATATTTCCTCAAGATAAAAACTATTTTTCCCTCTGGTCTGAACAAGATGCGATGTTAGTTTATGATGCAGTGATTTTACGGTGGATGTCTGCTTTCTTTCTTGTAAAATTCCATGAACCTTAAAATAAATTCTTTTTTTTTAGTGTTCTTCATATATGTGTAAACAAAATGTTCTACTGAATCTAAACAACCAGAGCTTTAAATTTTGAATAACTATGGGAAAATTGAGCATCGGAGACTCAAGGAAAATCACGCAAACTCTAGTGTGGTTCCCTACTCCCAAAGCTCACTTTAAAGATAAGCCATTCTATTGAGATTCTTGCAGGAGCTGGGGCAGAAAACTGCACTTAAAAACCCACTGGGATTTTTTTTGTTTGCTTCAGGATGAATAACACTGACATGCAGAGAAGATATTTTTTGAGTTATCTCAAGAATAAGAGCCTTGGTTTTATGAGCAGGGAGTTGCAGTATGTTTTGTGTCATGAATAATCCTACATGACATGGTCCATGACCCTTTAACGTTCTGGAACACAGGAAAACTTGTAAGTCTTAAAGTAAACACATAGCAGCATTTTGTTACTTTTTGTTCAGATTTGAAGTATTATACTTTAGACTCTGTATTATATACAGGATTTTAAATGTGGTTTTATATTTAGGCTTCAGGAATATTGTGGGAAATAAGACTTGATGGTCTGCTTCATAATGACATATATCTATACATATATATTTTCATAATAAACTTTTTATCTTGGAATAATTTTAGGTTTGCAGAAAAGTTACCAAGATAGTATAGAGTCCTATATACTCCTCCCTTGGCTTCAGTTTCCCCTCATATTATTATCTTAAGTTACTGTGGTACATTTGTCAAAACTAAGTAACCAACGTTGCTATGTTCCTATTGATTAAACTCCAGACTATATTTAGATTTCCTCAGTTTTCCCCAAATATCCTATTTCTGTTCCAGGTTCTCATCTGGGTTACCACGTTGCATTTAGTTGTCATGTCTCCTTGGGCTCCTCTGTTCTGTGATAGTTTCCCTTTTCTTGTTTTTCGTTATCTTGACAGTTTTGAGAGTATTGGTCAGATATTTTATAGAATGTTCCTCAATTTCGGTTTGTCTGATGTTTTTCTCCTGATCAGACTGAGTTACGGGTTTGGGGGCAGAAAACCACAGAGGGGAAATGCCCTTTGCATCACAAAGTAGCAGAGGTTACGTGATGTCTACGTGACATCGTGGGTGTTGTTAACTTGATCACTTGGTTAAGATCATGCTTACCAGGCGTCTATACTGTAAAGTTACTATTTTCTCCTTTCTTTGGAAGTGAGTCACTAAGTCCAGCCCACACTCCATGGAGTGGAGGGATTAAGCTCCACCACCTGGAGGAGGGTGTATCTACATATATTATTTGGAATTCAAAATCATATTTTGATAGTGTTTTTAATCTAAAGACTTTACTCACAGTGGACTTGTATTCTGTGTGTGTGAAGAAAGGAAATACTGTACACAACGGCTTTGGTACAAGCTTTTTCTTATTGTCTCTGTTCTGAGTAAAGAGCACGTGTCCAATGCCATGTTGACACTCTTGAATCTTTTGTCTAAAATACTCAACCATATTGACCTATGCAGGACTCTGACAGAAGTAAGTGGAGATTTAAAAATTCTTTTGAATGGATTTTCATCTTCAGATGAAGTGAAGCTGAATTCTAAATATAGAATACAAGAAACTCATTGATTTTAAATCAAAGTTAGAGTACGCCAAACACCGCATAGCTATACAATTATATGTCTTGGTTTCAACTGTGTCTTCCCTCAGTGGCCAGCTGACAAATAGGTTTCTATCATGATTCGCATCATTGCCTCCTCTCATGGACCTTAGCATACATCCCTAGAGTGATGTTAGGGGTTGAATTATGTCCCTCCAAAATTCGTATGTTGAAACCCTCACCCCAGTACTCCAGAATGTCACCTTATTTGGAAATAGAGTCTTTGCAGATGTATTTAGTGAGATGAGGCCGTTAGGGTGGGCCTTAATTCTATATGACTGGTGTCCTTATAAAAAGGGGCAATTTGATCACAGAGATGCACATACAGAACAGTATGTGAAGATTAAGGCAGAGATTGAAACAATGCTTCTACAAGCCAACACCACCAAAGACTGCCAGCAAACACCAGAAGTTGAGTGAAAGGTATGGAACAGATTCTTTCTCACAGAGCCCAGAAGGAACCAAGCATGCCAACACCTTGATCTTGGACTTCTAGCCTCCAGAACTGTGAGATAATAAATTTCCATTGTTTTAACCACCCAGTTTTTCATACTTTATTACATCAATCCTAGCCAACTAATACAGTAAATAACCAAAGTTGGACTGAGCAACTTAGCTTTTGTGGCTCAAATCTTTATTAGTTATATAGCTTCATCTTGGTCATAGACCCCAGAAGGAACCTGCAACTTCTCATTTACTATAAGCCCTTCACAACTAGACACTTGTACTAACTGTTCATTTATGATTTTTCCATGGGTGGATCATATTGAAATTTGTATTATTTCTGACCACATATAAGGTCTTTGCCTTCCAAAATCTCCTTCCAAGCTTGACAGCTTTCTATCTACTGAAACTATTGTGTTGATAAACCAACGCTGGCTTTGGTATTCAAATTCCTATCGCTTCATAGTGGTTGAACCAATGGTTGAAGCATTCAGCTTTGCCTGATTTGGTCATAGGTGAGGTGAGCTGCATTGTTTTTTCTGATAAAGCCGCATTACTTTCCAGGGTGGAATGAAATGTAGTTGTTCATTTAGCAGTTGAGTTGAAAAGGTTTGTGCATTTTCCATCTGAATGAAACACGAGCTATTCCCCCAGTCAACCAGGACTGCATTAACCAGGGCTCCATGGACCACCTGCGGCCCCAGCAGGGTGAGGATGTGAATAGCTCCATGCAGCTGTGCCTGGCACCTAGCAGGCTATGACAAATGTTTCTCAACTCATTCTCTCAACTCAGAATATATTCACCTTCTATGAAAGAACTAATTACTTAAGTGACGGACTGGGAGTGGAGAAAAGAGGTGGTGGGTGATTACACTCATTAAAGGAATTTGAAAATTAACTCCTTGAAAGGTACAATCACATAATACTACTGCTCCAGAATAGTTCAACTTACTTCTCAGGCATGCCTGGTGATAATCTAGGGAAACAGGACCGACTAAGTATCATTATGTCTATTAAGCATTTAACGGAACTGAAATGTGGAAATGAATGAACAACTCATAGATGCACCTACCCCTCCCCTACTCTAAAGTTTAATTCAAGTGTAATTGAAACTAACATTTCCCTAGGAAGGTAGCTTGGGCATTTGAATAGGCAAATGAAGACTTGGTACTTTTGTCTATTTTTAACAAACTGTTGTCAACTACAATTTTGGTAGCTTGAGCTTTGGGGAGGGTGAAACAGGCTGCCACAGACCTCAGCTTTTCTTCCTTTAAAGGAAGAAATACAAGGATGGGTAAGATGTTGCTCCCTAACTATGGAGGGTGAACATGGCCTGGTTCCGACGTGAGAAACCATTGGAGAATAT
The DNA here is from genome assembly GCF_020826845.1 of Diceros bicornis minor. Taxonomy (NCBI): domain Eukaryota; kingdom Metazoa; phylum Chordata; class Mammalia; order Perissodactyla; family Rhinocerotidae; genus Diceros; species Diceros bicornis. The sequence continues at coordinate 47,688,275 of NC_080759.1, read as the reverse complement.
ACTTTGTGAACATCACTGGTTAGTCAAGGGTTACCAGCTAGGAGACGAGACGCAGGTTTCAGGTTTTGGTAACATATATTCTGATGAATTCACTTCTTATATTTCATATTAGGCTTTTCATTTTTGGAGCAAAAATTCTAACTCATCTCCAAATATGCCTCTTCCGACTCATTTTGTAGTTAGTATATTTTAAAGGAAAGAATCTCCTGCTCTGATTTCTCCAGTTGTCAATGCCTTATCTCCTACCTGGAAATTACTGCAGAGTCTGGTCATCTGGAGGGCAGTTTCGGGGCAATCTCCCATTCTCAGAATGGCACCAAACCTTAAATTGTGAGGTGTCGAGGGAGGAGAAGAAAACATTTCCAACAGCAAAATGAGCTAGAATAAATAAAAAAAAGAGAGCTGGAGACCTAAGTGTCTCAATGTAGTGAAATTGTCACTTATCTGAGCAGAATCAAACAGCACACTCTTCCGCTGGAGCCAGCCTGAGAGCTGAAAGAACAGGAGAAGGGCAGGGAAAGAAGCTTAGAGGGAAGAAGAGAAGTAGAAGAAAATAAAGCAGTACAAAATAAAATAAAATAAGGGAAGCATAGCCTGGTGGAAAGGTACGGGAGTGGTGACTAGCCCACAGAGGTAATGGTTGACCCAGGCTCTCAGTGAATGGCAGACCATGATGGCGGAGAAGGGCTGTTGCCAGCTCTGGGTGGAAGAAAACCTGAACCACTTTGCTGTGTAGAAACTCAGCATCCTGTGTGTCTTGGCTCATCAGGAGCTGATTATATTACATGATAACATAGTTGCTTGTAACTATGATCTTTAGCTATCAGGAAAAGTTTGAATTACGCTATGTTACTAACGAAGGAAAAGTAGTTTATAATAAATGAAGGGTTTAATTTAAAAGAAAAGTTTGAGTGAAAGGGTTAAATTTAGGGATCTCTGAACGTGTTATATAGAACCATTGATTCCTTGAAATGTTGGAAAAGTGATGTGGAAATTATCTTGTACCTTATCATTGGGACAAAAAGATGGGAAATTAACTTTCAAAGAAAAAACATCATTGCATTGAAATTATTACCAGTGCAATGTGGGCAATTTGTGAGACATCAATGTTGAAGAATGAAAGGAATAAAAATAAAGATGGCCTGAAACACACACTCACACGCACTTGATCAATGCTCTCCCGTTTCATTTTGTTCTTCCCCCGCTCTTGCCTTTGTACGGAAAGGACCGTATTTGCTACTCTTCCTGTTTCAGGATTTCTAAGTATGAAACATACCCAGAAGGTGGACGTGCGAGTAGGAGAAAAGTCAGTTTGCGTAATGAAAACTCTTACAGAATGCGGGTTCCGAGAAAGCTCTTTTATCTGATACACCTCACCACGTGACGCATCCCACTCCCTCCCCACCCTCATTTCAATTTGGCTTTAAGCACACATTTCTAGGGCTTTCTCTGCTCATGTATTATTGACAAGCAGTCTCTTTCTCCACCCCCATGGGGCACCGCATGAATCCTGCGGCGAGCCAGCACTTTAGCGAGGGGAAATTAGCGACTACGAGGCTGTTATTTCGTCATCCCAGCAAGCAGAACAAATGCCTCCCTACCTGTTGTTTACTAACTACATGCATAGCAACAAAATATCAGTAGAACAGGAAGTCCAGGATCTTGAGGTCAAAGTCCTCTCATCTCTGGTCCCCAGAAGATGGTTTTGAAGGAGGCAGAAGGGAAAGTTGGAGTGGAACAGGCCATTGCAATGGGGCTGGATGGAGATCAGCTAGCAGACCCTTGGCATGCATTATTTGTCTTCTCACTTTTAAAATACAGGCTTCTAAGGCCTATGTCTGGGATGCCCAAAACATTGAAGGGGCAGGTAAACATTTATACCGCGGACAGATAAATTCACGAGAATTATAATTTCTTGAGCTTGGAGGGAGCTCTGTGTTTGCTCTCTGACATTTGTTAACTTGTGTGTGCGAGGGTTTTACAAGTGAATCAGGAGAATAATAGGTAATCTGTGAGGCACCAACTGGGCTGTGGGTGCTGAAGAATGTGTGGACATTTTGTGCGCTAATAGATTTTTTTAACTGCAATAGTTTTATGGGAATTCCTTTGCAAATTATGAAGTAAGTTGTAGCAATAGCCAAGTGAGATTTTCTCTCTCCTTTTCCCCAAAGAGTTAAAAGGAGCCAAATTTTGCACTAGTTTTGAAAGCATTTCCTCACTTTGCCTTAGGAATTGAGAATGCAGAAAATTAAGTATCATGTGCACTGGATCTTTGAATGTGGGTGGGTGAGAGGAAAAGCACAGCCCTGGGTTATTTTAATTGAGCAAGACAGACATGGAGATTTAGAGATTTTTAGGTCATAGAGGCCCACAAAGTCATTGGTTGTAGAATTCCTCCTACTGTCCTTGAGGAATCTGAGGGTCCCAGTGATGAGAACTCGGTGGTGGGAGTGAGGGTGGGGGTGTATGGGCGGGGATTCTTCTCTTTTCTTCTTCTTCTTTTTTTTTTTTAAACTGGTAACTACCTTATTAGTCACTTTGTGACATACTCACAAAATAATACGAATTTTACAGGAACATATACCAACAAATAGATGCCTATTAAATACATTAGAAGGACAGAAAGACAGACAGAGTCAGAAGGACAGGGAGAGATACAAACGGACAGATAGAGAAAGTAAGGAGACAGATACAGAGACAGAGAGAGAGACAAAGGCAGAGACATAGTGATAAACAGAGAGAGGGAAAGAGAGACTGTCAGACAGCCAGAGAGACAAAGAGACAGAGGTAATGGTTTTCCTATTAACACATGAATTATGCCTTAGTGTGTTTTGAACATCCACGTGTTGGAGGAGTGATTATCTCTTTGTTAATGGTTAGTAATTGTATATATTTTGGTTAGAGACTAGGGCCTGTGCAATTCTATTTATCTGTATGATCTTGGACATTGCACGTATCCTATTCTGATCACTATTTGCAAATGTTACGTTTGTTCTAGAAGACAGCAATGGTTGGTAAGGGTTGTATGGATATTAGATCAAATTCTTAACTGTATGGCTCAAGGTTTCTATACCTTTCTAATGATTTGTCTGTTTCATCTACCTGAGGTTTCCTGAATCAGGGCCTCCTGCTGTGGTGGCTCGGAGAGGGTCAAGGGCCAAGCTGCAGGTGTTGAGAGCCACAAGGTGGAGGAGGATGAGGCCAAGTGGGCTCAGGGGACAGACCTGATGGGGGCAGATTTTGGAGTTGAATAAATGGAGATGAAAAGCAGGTAGGCTGTGAGGAATGCCATTCAAAGAGTCACTATCATAATCAGAGAGGTGGGGACAGATTCTTCCAAGGCCACTTCAGGACAAATCTCCCATTACACTTTTTGAGATAGAACTAGAAAAAATGTATTGTTTTCTACTTGGGCAAAGTTGGGTGCTCAGCTTAGCAAACCTGCCCTGGTATCATCATTACTCACCAGACCACCCAAGGACCTGCCAAAATTGTTGGAAAAGACCCCAAAGGTCACCCTGTACTTCTAATTTTCCAACTCTGTCCCAGAGCTCTGTGATGTGCTTGCAGTGGGAAGGGGGGAGGCTGAATCTTCATCTTGCCTTTCCTGGAGCTGTTATGTTTTAGATTTTCCCTGTTAGGATTCCCAGTAAGATTTCCTTTGGGAAAAAGAAGCGTGTTCTGTCCCTTAACAAAATGTTTGAAAAGCCACTCATCTAATCTCTTCTCATTTTACAAGTGAGGAAACTGAGACCCAGAGAGGTTAGTCGACTAACCTAGGATTCCACAATTAATGGCACAGATTGAGTTACAACTCTAATCTTTCGACCAGCAGGGGACTGGTGGTGATTTTAAAGGAGAACTCGGATACAGAGAAGACTCTAAGTGCTGTATGTAATTCTATTTTAAACTGCCAGTGCTTACATGGCAGTAATCACCCATATTTGTGTTTAATATCTTTTTTATAATTGTATGTAACATGTAGATTGGATAAGATTAATAAATTCTTTTTCTCTTATATTATTATATGATAATTCTGAAGACTCATTTTGCTGATGTGCTTCTTGTTTGAAAATGGAACCAAGTTCAAATTTCTTGTTTTAAATAATTTAGTTGCTAACTAAAATTTTAACCAAGTGCTGAGCCTCTTCACATTTTGCAGAACACTCTTTCAGAAACTGAAATAATTGTTTGTTGGCTTTTAAAGTATATAGGAATACTTACTTTCTTCCATTTTCCCTTTGTCTTTCAGCTGGAAAGCCTAGCCTCATTTGCTCATCCTCCATTCAACTTTTAAATGTTGTCCATCACCATCATGTAGCCGCAATACAGTGTTTATCTTTAATAAGAGAATAAAATCCAATCACTATCTAGGGGTGAATAGTAATACCTAAAGATATTAGCAGACCAATATAAGGCTAGAGTAGGAAAAATTTAAACTTGGAACTATTGCTATTTTCCAGTTTCTCAGTGTTAGTTCTCGATATTTTATGGAAAGCATCCTCAAGGCTTGAGCTAGCTGCCATCTTCCTAACATTGTTTTAGGTGTTGCAGTTATAAGTGTGAGCAAAACATGCTCCCTGCCTGAGGTCGTGTGTGCTAGAGTTACACAAAGAATGTTCTGGGGACCAGGAGGAAAAGCAAATAAACTAGATTGGACAGGCAGGGAATGGAAAGGCTTTTAACAGGAATACATACTTTTTAGACCAGTTTTGGGGGACCAAGCAGGAATAAATTAAAGGAGGAAAAGTAGGGCAAAAGGTGTACCACACTGAAGCTTGAAGCCCCTTTGGAAACACAAGTCTTCCAGGATGTCTGAAAAGATGAAATCCTGTTTGTGTGTGGTAGATGGGAAGTGAGACGAATACCAGTGGATGGATTGTAGAGGGCTCCATGAGCTAGGAGGAGAGTTCAAGCTAGGTTTTTAAACCTAGGGCAAAATAGGGAAGAATTTTAAGCATGGCGGGACATGGAAGAATAGGAGTCTGTGGTAGCAGAAGGCAAAATTAAAATGAAAGATTTCAGAGTAAAGACAAAGACCTATGGTTGCCATGGAATGGGGTGGCTAAGTTGGGTTTAGAGGGAAAAGTCATTGTAGTTGAGGAGATCAAGTGTATTAAGCATTCAATACCAGGGTATGAAATCTATCATCTATTTTAAGACCCAGATGTCATACCCAGTGTTTTCAGGAATAGAGGGAGAGAAGAAAAACTGGTGGCTGGGTATCCAAATTCTCAACAAACATCAGGGACAGTCAGGAGTTAGAAGGGATTGATAGAGTTTGATAATGTCGACTTCATCACTGGAGTTTTTATTTCTAGGTGGGGGAGATGTGGTTTGGGGGGAAAATGTGAAGGTAGCGGGTAGTCTCTTTGCCTCTTAAAATCTGTGTATGTGGAGGTAGGGTGGGAGGCTGAGGTGTATCCTCCTGAGAGATGGCTGAGTTAGGTCAAAGTTTAAGGAAAGAGAGTCTATGACGATTCCACAAGTGTCAGGTAAGTCATCTTTCAGTAAACGGTTACTAAATGTTGCATAAAGAGCTATGACTGTTCTCTGGAGAAACAGATCCTGATGACTCAATACATTTTTGCACTTTTCCTGGATGACTGAGATATTTGCATTGTTCCTTTACATGTTAGTGTCTCTACTCTTAGCACTGAAGGTTTATTTCCATCATTTTAACTTCAGATGAACTGCACTTTGGTATTCATGATTTCATGGATATTCACTCATTTTACCAACATTTACTGAGCACTGTCATGTTTTATACGCTGGAGGTATAAAAGGGAACAAGTTAGAAATTGTCCCTCTTTTCATGGAGCTTATGTTCCGGTAAGTGTGGAGTGTTGGTAAGATTTTTTAATATTAGACGTATATATTTCCTTTGAAAACCAATGATAGAAGGAGAACTCTTTATAGTAACATTATTATATCATCTTAAAAGATGACTATGTAGTACAAAGTGTAAATAAATCAATATCTGTGTGTGATCAGTAATCCTTAGCTATTATCAACCACTGCTGACTCTAACTGGCGTTTACTTTTTATTCTTGAGTTCTTAGAAAATGTTAGATATTTTAGAAGCACAGTCATTGTTCTGTAAGCAATATGTCAGTCGAAGTCCCTGGATTACTTTGTTTAGTTGTTGAGTTTTCTTCTCATATATTTCTTAGATGTTTGATACAACTACCAATTTGTCCTTGCCCATCTTCCTGTTTTTTCTTTTTGGGTCTCATATTTCTTTACGAATGGTCTATAGTCACTATTTAGGCCAATCTCTATGTGGGTAAAGGATACCCTAATGATTCCTGCTAGATGTGTATAATTTTTCCCTTTTATAAGAGCAAGAGAATTTTCCTCATTCCTGGTAGAAATTGAGCTTATTAGCTATTTACCATTTTGATGATTTACATTAACTTCCTCCATAGCAATGAACAGTCAGAGTTGGAATGAGAAAAAGTTCAGGTTACACTCCAAATCGTTTTTTTAAAATGTTATATGTTTCCTCTAACAAATTAGTTTAAAAGTAACAGTGAAAAAATATAACAAGTCTTAAAAATGAAACTAAAAATGGCTTTAATTACAGGTGTAGTAAAACCCCAGTGATTGCTACAAATTCAGTGAAGACCCATAAGATTAAAATTGTGATTATTACATGTATAGTTTTATTATTTTTAAGCACATTTACAAAGTTTAAGGAATATTTGAGTAATTTTTATTAACAAATTAATTTTTAAAGTAATCTTAAAAGGTCTCAATATTTTTGTTTTTTTGAGAAGCATAGAAATCTCCCTTTGATCATATCTACTCTGTTCCACTGAGCTGCAAAAAGGGTATAAAGATCTCAATTATTTTATGATTGAAACATACATGTAACTGTGTGTATGCACGTGTAGACATAAATTAACACAAAATTACATTACATTAATGACAAGGTGTATCTTTGATGGGCACTGTTAGTTGAATATCAAGCAATTGAATCATTCTCTCTTCTCCTTGAAAAGTCTTTGAGAATTGAAAAGTGATTACCCCTGCCGTTAAGGCTAACCATGTGACAGAACCATGTGTTCTGGCCAATGAGATATAAGTTCAATTCCACATGGGGGCGTCTGGGAAAGATTTTGCTTTCCCATGAAAGGATCAAGTGCAAGGGGAGAGCTCCCTGGTTCTGCTCGTTCTTCTATCTTCCTGCCCTGAAGGCAGTTATATGAGAAAATGATGGTTGGACCTATGGTAGCCATTTTGATTGAGACCATGAGACAAAAAGCTATCCTATTTTGGATATAGAAAATAGAAAAAAGATAAAAAGGATACAAGGAAGACTAGGAAAAAACCTATGTCTCTGGTGACATCACTTGTTTACTTCCCCTAATTTGGAACCACTTACCTCAGGTTTTGTTGTATGTGAGATGGTTAAATGTCTTCCTTGCTTAAGTTCCTATTGGCAACTGAATGCTAACTGAAACATTGCAATGTTTTTCTGATGCATTCTCTATCTCACATTTGATTAGTAAGTAATAGTAGATATTTAAACCCAGGTTTTTAGGTTCAAAGCCCAGTGTTTTCCTGGCCTTGCTGTCTTTCCACATGGTCATAATTTGGGAAATAAATACACATACTGTGAAGTAATAACATACATCATCCATTAGGAAGACTCTCCCTACTCTTGTTTAAAGCCCTATTTCTCTCATAACCCTCTGGACTCACTCAGCTCAAGGTATGTCTAACAATTCTGGGAGTGATTTTCCCTTTATCACTCTTTGTTCCTCTTGTCATCGAATGTTCATTTGCTTCCTTATGACTTTGGACAAGTTACTGATCATCAAATTATATTTCCTGATTTTTTTATAAGACAATAGTTTGTATTAACTTCTTTGCATATTTCACAGTCATTGAGTGGGAAGGGACTCATGCAGTTGGAATTAATTTATTATCAGTATTCTAATATTTGTTTTACTAGTGGTTGTACATAGGTGTTTAAATTTTTGTGTGTGTGTATTCGTTGTAAACATTTAATAATGACCACTAATAAGGAAACAGATTAGTTTTTAAAGTTTGTAAAATTGTGCACTTGATGAAATTTTGGCATGCAAGCATTCATATGAGAGAGAAGATGGAGACAAGAGGAGCTCATGATTGCCTGCCAAAGATGTCTGTGTCTCAGTTGGAGAGTGTTAGTAGCTTACTTTGGTCCCTTAATCAAGAAACATTTTAATATGAATAAAGTACATATAAATTTAGTGTTGTTTGAACTGCAGTTTATTTTTTTTAGTGTATATAGAAATTACATACTGAATAAAGGCCTATAATGAGTTATTACATTTCCACTTGGCTTTGTCTGTAAAGAAATAGGTGTGCTTAACATTTTTATTCAATTTGCAGTGGTGACAGACTCATCCATCATTTTCTTTCAGTTGATTTATCTCTTTCTAGAGATCAAGTGTGAAAGATCTATATGTAGATATTTGGTATGTTTATAACTGAAATCTAATCATACAGTTATTCATGTACTCAAAGAAACCACAAAAATTCTCCAGTCAGAACATACAGCCAAAACTGGGGGCTATGATGAGTCCCTTATGAACGTGGCATTGGAAAAATGAGAAAGCCCTCTGAGTACACTGTAAAACTGAATTGTAAGAGAGAAGAGTAGAGATTTGCAAAGATACTGATTAAGAGCAAAAGGTCTCCTAAACTAACTGGACTCAACTCTTGGTCAATTAAATATGCCAATATATTTAAAGAAAGAATGTGTCCAACAAATGGGGGACTGAGAAGACATAAAAGCATAAGAAGAAGAAATCCAGAGAAGGCGATCTTTGTGCTTTTCAACAAAGACTTGTCTTAGATGGGTGAAGTTCTGAACCAGGGCTGTACTCAATTTCCAAGAGCAGGCATATTATTATTGTTATTATTGTTAATCTCTAGCATGTATTGGTTGTTTTCAATGTCAAGTGCTACATACTTATTATGTATTCTCTCATTTAGTCCCCATAAAAACTCAAGAATGTAAGCATTACTTTTACCCCTATTTTATAGAAGAGGATTTTAAGGCTGTAGGAGGTCGAGTTGCTTGTTTCGGTTCCTACAGCTAGTAAAGTGGCAATGTTGGGATTTGAACTTAGTCTAGAGACCCTGTCCATGTAACCACAATTCGATGAATTTATGAGGAGAAAACAGAATTCTCTCCTCAGTTTTGCAAAGAGAAATCTGAAGATTAGAAGTTTCTGACTTGCCCAACGTGTGTTGGAATTAAGGCAATAATAATTCAAGGTCTCTTGAATCTTAGTTTAATGTATTTCCAGCATACCAGGATGCTTCTCCTCCATGGGGACATCATTAAAGAACAGGCCAGTAAAGGTTAGACTGCCTTCGGGGCTGGGGCAACAATGGAGGACTGTACTCTTTGGAAGGAAGTGACTATGCATAGCTTACACTTAAGGAGTGGAGAGTGGTTCTCCACCTTCTTGAGGGCAGATTATCTACATAAACTGTTTGGAATTCTTCTGCATGAGAGATTCGTCTATTGTCCCCCATTTATTTACTTACTCAATCATTTATTTACATCAGTATGGACACCTCGGTATTTATTTTATACTTTGGGTTATAAATACAATAGGTTTTATTTATTTTCTTGTTTAAATTGTTGAAGCTTTTGCCTTGGGAGCTTGCTCATTTGGCTCCTGTGTCCTTTTGATATGCCCATCATTGTGGGCTTTCTCTTTTTTTTGAAGCACTTCCTTACTTTCTCACACTACAGAATGCTCCAGGCTCATCTTGTTTATTTCCTGCTTCAGTCCCAGAATCAGACATTTCTCCAAGGAGCCCAGTTTCCTTTTATTGAAGAATGATATTGGAAACCAAGGTCCAGGTGGTGTGAATCACATTTTAAATAGTAGCTAATACTTAGAAGTCAAGATAGTTGCTGCCCTTAGGAGGGTGGTGAGTAGAAGGGGTCCCATGGGGCTTCACAGGTATCTGATCTGTTTCTTGAACTAAGTGCTGGTTCTGTGGGTTTCTTCATTTTACAAAAATTCATCAAGCTGTATGCTTATGGTATGTGCATTTTTCTTCTTTCATGCTATATGTCAATAAAAACATTCAAAAATAGAGACAAAACAAAACAAAAACTAATAACTAACACTTACTGAGTATAGAGTAAATAAAGCTCTGGAATCTGAATCGCTAGGTTCAAATAATTTATGAGCAATATAACCTTCAGCTAACTACTTAGATTTCTGTCCCTCAGTTTTCTTCATTTATGAAATAGAGATGGGGTTATTATCTCCCATCTCCCGTTATTATCTCCCATTAAATGTTTGTATACATTTAACGCTAACAACAGCCATACACACACACACTCACACATATTGTTGTTATTACATGCTGTCAAGACGGCTCCAACTCCTGGCAACCCTATGGATAAGTGATGTCTACATTGTCCTGTCCTCAACAGCCCTACTCAGCTCATGTAGACTCATGCCTATGGCTTCCTTTACGGAGTCAATCCATCTCCTGTTTGGTCTTCCTCTTTTCCTTCTGGCTTCTACTTTTCCCAGCATTATTGTCTTTTCCAAAGAATCTGCCTTCTCATGATGTGCTCAAAGTAGAACAGCCTCAGTTTTATCATTTTTGCCTCTAGCAATAGTTTGGGCTTAATTTGCTCTGGGACCCATTTGTTCATCTTTCTGGCGGTCCAGGGTATCCATGGAGCTCTCCTCCAACACCGTATTTCAAATGAATCCATCTTTTTCCCGTCAGCCTTCTTCACTGGCCAGCTTTCACACATATACATAGTCATTGGGAATATGAGGGTGTGGATAATCTTGGCCTTTATCTCTAGTGACACTTCCTTACACTTGATGATCTTTCCTAATTCTTTCATTGCTGCCCTTCAAGTCTCAGTCTTCTCTTGATTTCTTGGCTGCAGTCTCCTTTTAAATTGATGACTGAACCAAGGTAGACAAAATCTTTAACAATTTCAATGTCTTCATTGCCTATGTTAAAGTTGTGTAGTTTTTCTGTAGACATGATTTTTGTATGTGTATATATACGTATATAGTCAATCCTCATCGTTTGTGGATTCTGTGTTTGCGAAGTTGCCTACTTGCTAAAATTTATTGGTAACCCCCAAATCAATACTGGCACTTTTGTGGCCATTTGTGGACATGCACAGGGTGGCAAAACATTTGAATCGCCTGATGCCATGCTCCCAGTGAGCTTGAACAAGGTGATGCTCTGGCTTCTTTTTTCGGCTTTCATAATGAAAACAAGTGTCTTTTTCTCAATCTAATTAACACTACTTTTTTCACATTTTTGTGCTTTTTTTGGGTGATTTCGCTGTTTAAAATGGCCTACAAGTGCAGTGCTGAAGCCCTTCCTGTCTGGTGTTCCAAAGCACAAGAAGGCTGTGATGTGCCGTATGGAGTAAATAATGTGTTAGATCAGCTTCGTTTAGTTGTGAGTTACAGTGCCGTTGGCTGTGAGTCTGATGTTAATGAACCAACAACTTATATTAAATTAAGTGTCTTTAAACAGAAACAAGGTTATGTATTGATCAGTTGATAAAAATTTTGTGATCAGATGCTTGCAGGAACCTAACTCTGTATTCCCCTAGAAGTAATGGTTCATTATTTGCTAATTTAGTGCTTGTGGTGACTTTACAGAATACAAGGACTACAAATAACGAGAATTAGGTGTATGTATGTATATGTAGAGAGATAGATAGAATAGATATACATAGATCTATGTGTATATCTAGATAGATACACATAGCTGTCAATATATGTCTATCTATGCAGATATAGATACATAGATATGAGAAGAGTGCCTATCAATACAATAAGCCCTCAATAAATGTGATAGCTATTATTATCTAGGTATCTGACTAGAATTGCTCTCCAACTCAAGTAGCTCTAAGTAGCACTTCTTCATGGTGCAGAGGGAGCAGTAATAAACAAAGCAAAGCCCTTACTCTCATGGAACTTACATTGTAGTACAAGTTAGGAGACCTCGGTTTACCACTGTATGCACAGCATCTAGTATACAGTACCTAGTACCTAGGAAGTCCTCAATATTTTTTGAACTACTTAAAAATCTTAAGGGAAAAGTGGGAATATGATGAGGCAGAGCAAAGTTCAAAGTCAAGTCACTATATTAGACTAAAATAAACAAGTTAACAAATGAGTACTGGGTAAAGAGATTTTTGTAATGACTAGCCCTTGTCCTGAAACTTAATATTCTATGAAGAGGTGTCTTGAGCTCTGCGTCAACAATGAGAATCCTATCTAATGTAGGGAATGAACACATGTTCTAACTTTCAAGTCAACTAGTGTAATATTCCGATTTCTTTTCTAGGTTAAGCAAGCAAATCTGTCCTGATGCAATGCCAACTAAATACATGATCTGATTGTTCCAGTTATCCTGTGCCAAAAAAAAGCAAAAATGGGCTTTCTAGTGTTTATTATGGAGTATTGAACACATTTGGTGTTAGAGTGCCTTAGAAATAAGCCACTTTTCAAAGCTTTCTAGGCAATTTGAATCAGGTTGCTGAGCTTTGAAAAAAATCCTACAGCCGAGTTTAGAAGACCAAAGAACTTGGAAAACATACAGACTCTAGGCTATTTTAAAAATTGCAGCATTCAAAGCAATATGAGCTGTACCCAGAGCAGCGCGGGCCGGAATAATATGAGGGTAGGTTTTAATGAAAAGGAGGAGCAGGGAAGTGACAGTATAATGAGCATTTGTAATACACAACAAGGGGAAGTTCAGTTTATTTCCATAAAATATGTGCAGTTTGGGGGAATTCTATGAGATAGGGTCATTTTCTGGAATTTAGGTGAGGCCCAGAATGACCCACTGGATATTAAACCTATACATAAGCCTCTACCAAAATGGAGGCAAAATAATTGCAGTCCTGGAATTCCTCTGGGCAGTCTATCTGGACTGTCAAACCGTACCATTTAGATGTCTACTTTCTCTGTGAAAGATCTGGAAGAAAGAATCAGAGGCCCTGCTCCAGCATATATGGGGGTAAGAGGTAAGGAAGGAAGCCTGTTTAAATTGAATTGGGTCTCATATATAAACCGAATCAACTATTGCTACAACCCCTTTTCATCCCTAAAATACAATAATTGTGTGAAAGAAACATGACATTTTTATTTCATAACAAGAATCATTTTCTCACCCCCAAAATTAAAAAGTACTACCAGCATGCCTGCACCATATATTGTTCACGCTGTTTCCTTCTTGAGGTGCAGAATTACTCCCTTTCGTTTGGGGAAGCTTTATTCTTTATTTTTTTATTTTACATTTATATTCCCTGTATTGGGAAGCTAACCAAACACCAAGGTAGCAGATGCATGTGTGCAGCGCCACGGAGTACGGTACTCAGCAATCTCTTCAAGAAAATCTGGTTGGAGATGGGAGGTTGGTGAGCTGTGCCAGCACCAGTCCACGCCTGCAGAAGGCAGGTGTCCTTTAACGGGTGAGCTCTGCTCCAGGGCTCACTGTCAGCCTGGAGAAGATGGTCTTAGAGCTCGCTGCAGGCTGAGGGTCCTCCTACCAAATCCTGGCTCTTTCCTTCTCTCCTTTCACAGGTGTCGGAACTGCAGCTCAGCCTGAAGACTCTCTCCAAAATATTCCTGCTCCCTCTCCCCACCCCTTTATCCTTCACATGGATTTTCCCCTCCCCCCACCAAAGTCTCTCCGATATCTAATTCTGTCTTTGCGTCTGCTTCTTGGAGATCATGGACTGACACATATGAAAGAAAGGATTTGCTTAGTCAGTAAGAACACAAAGAGAGGAAGGGAATAGTCTATATATTTTTGACACAGGTCACCAGGTGCTCTCTGACTGAGGACCTGATAGAGCTGTTAGAATTAAGTCAAGTAAGAGATGATTTCCCCTTCTTGGGCAGTGCCCAGGAGGAACAGATGACTCGCCCTGATGAGAACTAGGGGTCAAGGATCCTGGATCCATCTTGGAACATTGGCTAATTTTGGGTGGGAAGGAACAGACCGAGATTCACACAAACAACCTCCAGCCAGATCTAAGTTTCTCAACTGAGAGCTAGGTAAGAAACCAGCATAGTGAAGAAAGACAAAGATTGTATGTCCAATTCCATGCTGAATTTCCTTCACACTTTTCATTCAGAATTCAGGGTGTACTCCTGGGACCTCTCCTTCCCCTCAGGGACTGCCCTGAATGTTCGTTTGTCCAGCATCGCCTGGATGGAAATACTAAGGGCAATTGCTTGGTTCACACCTCTCATATGGGCAGATCAGAGCTTCAAACATTTCCCTTTGTTTGTAGCTGGAAGAGTCCCAATTTGACAAGCAAAGATGAGAGGGGCAGAGGGATCATGGACATTACTCAAATGTAAGGCACACCGATATTATCAGATTTATAACCTGTTACCTGGAAATCTGAGAAAATAATGGTAAATCGTATTGGCTTTTCTGCCCGAGGGACTGTGGAGAAAGACTCTGGTGGAAATCATCTTACTTTGCTCCCATCCCAGCCCACTTTTCTCTCAACAAGGAGAGAGCTGGTTAAGTGGATGATTTAGAGTTAGGTTCCAGAGGGGCATACATTTATGAGTTACCCTTCCTCAAGACTGGGGAGATGCTTTCTTAATTCAGGAAGGAACACTGAGTCAGGAGTTAGAAACTCTGTTATTACACAAACCCGCCTTGTGGCTCTGAGCAAGACTTCAAAACTCTCTCATCTTCAGTGTCCTATGCTATCCATCATAGATGGATCTATGATGCAATGTGCAGTCTAACTCTGCCATTTTCGTAATGCTGTATTGTCCAAAGAAAAAATGGGCACGCAGAATATGACAATACGGAAGCATATTTGAAATTGGGGGTTTCAAAAGAAAACTATCTTCATAAATATTTCCTTTGAAAATCCTTGCTTATCTTTTTTTTTTTTTTTGTGAGGAGCTCAGCCCTGTGCTAACATCCGCCAATCCTCCTCTTTTTTTTTTTTTTTTTTTTTGCTGAGGAAGACTGGCCCTCGGCTAAACATCCATGCCCATCTTCCTCCACTTTATATGGGACGCTGCCACAGTGTGGCTTGCCAAGTGGTGTGTCGGTGCGCGCCTGGGATCTGAACCAGCGAACCCCAGACTGCTGCAGCAGAACACGCACACTTAACTGCTTGCGCCACCAGGCCGGCCCCAATCCTTGCTTATCTTGAAGATTAACAGAGCATCTTTTGTAAACACAGAAGCACATTATTCTCTGCTTAATTCAGAGTTTGACTACCAGGCATGTTTATCTAAAAAAAAAAAAAGCATATTACCGAAGTCAAACTTTACACAGAAGATAGCTCTCCTATAAAAGAAATGTTATTGTAATATGCCTTATGATTTTTCCAGGAGTATAGTAAACATATTATTTGTTTTTTACTTCCCCAAAACATTAACTACCAAACAGAATATTAGATTAAAAATTTTTTTTAAAAAGCTATTTAGAGAAAAATAATATAAATCTCAAATATCTCATATTTACTTCCTTCCCGAACTCTAAACACTAAACTTTATCTTAAAAAAATAGGGCATGTGAAGGACGAACATAGGAAAGACAGCAATTTGGGAGAGCATCGTAAATATAGCAGGCTCATTTTTCAAGTTGAATGCGTATAATTGTCTAATAGCTATTTGTAGTTCCCATAAAATACCTTTTTCTCTGTATTCATTGTTGCTAGCATTGAAAAGGGACATCTAATATTTTCCCCTTTTAATCTCTTAGCCAATCATCAGTAGCTGGTGAAAAAGAAGAAAAAAGAAAAATTCGATTTGACCTTCTTTTTACCCTATTACCTTGTCTGCAAATCGTTCTGAGACCAGACAGATGGACGGCCGCTGCAGCCACCGGGGGCCCGAGGGACCCGCACACAAAGCAGCCAGCACTGTTGGGACCCGACGCTGGCTGCTTCTGCCTCTGAACGTCCCCAGCGTGGCTTTCTCTGGGCCGGCATCACTCACACCCACCAGCGAGGACCTGAATGTTTTGTCTCAAACTGAGAATGTTAATAGAATCTGATTCTCTACAGCCAGCTGGGAAATTTTCCACGGTTGTTCACTTCTAATATGGGCCCTGTTCAGCAGCCACTGTTGCGAGGCCGCCTCAGCAATAGGAGAGGGGGAGTCTTCTGCTAGGGCTCCCTTCCTGCCTTCAAAGGAAGTGATGTATGAAAAGGACTCAGTAAATTGTAACATCCTTTCTGGAGGAATAACCGTTTAAGCAAATGAAGAGGACCACCTTTACAGATAGGTACCAAAAAGTACCTTTTTCTTCACACCTCAAGACAATTTATTATTCCCATATTACACATTAATTGAACGCAGAACTATATTAACAGCTTATTCCAGTGGTTCTCAGGGTGTGGTCCTTGAGCCAGCAGCATCAGCGTTACCTGGGAGTTTGTTAGAAATGCAGGTCCTCTGGCTGCACCCAAGACCTCCTGAATGGATACTGGGGGTGGGGCCCAGAAATCCGTATTTTAGCAAGCTCTCTGGTAATTCTGATGCATGCTCAAGTCTGAGGACTACTACTTTATGCCTTTTGTTCATGTTTCTATAATAACATTGATATTTTCAAGTTCATGTTGTCAAAACTCATATTTTCAAATTCATGTCTGTAAAATGTTCCATCCTACAAGTGGCTCATGGGTGTTATATTTGTTATATTTGTTGTGTCATGGGCTTTAAAACTTCAAAAGACTGGGTCTCTTTGGTCCTGGAGCCCACATCTGTGGCTTCAAGTTGTATGTACACATTCCCTAATTTTTCTATTTGCAGAAATCTTCAGATTCTATCCAGGTTGGTCACTCGATGGGACTTTACATTTCTTTGGTTATAAGATCATAAGATCTCTAAATATATTTTCCCTCAGTTTCTTAAGACCATTGAATTTGATGGAATCTCAAGATATTTAGAAGTATATTTTCTATTAAGTGATAAAGATGTTTTTAATCTTGATGTGATTCTGCATTCTTTCATAGTGTTAAAACATTCATGGATATTTAAAATGATATCCAGTTGAATTTTCTCACTTGGCTTTTCCTGGCTTGCTGTCACAATTTATGAGGCCATTCTAGCAACACACACACATAAGCAAGCCTTCATGAATAAGTGAGAATTTTCAACTTCATGTGCTCTGGGGCTTACTTTTCATTTTGTCTCCCCTACAAAAGTATGACTTTTGGTTGGAGTAGAAAGAGAGGGATAGTAATGTCTTTTATTTCTTTGGGAATTGTCTGGAGCAGTGAATCAATATTAAGAACTGCAAGTAAGAAAAAAGAAATTCCTAATGTTCACAATGGATTGCACTGGTAAGGGTTTCTAAAGTGGAGAATGTTTGAAAAGTTATAGAGCTTAAAGAGCCATATCCAGCTAGTCTTTCATTCAACATTCATTGATCAAATACTTACTGAGCCCCTACTATGGGTCAGGCATGGCTCCAAGTGATTTGAGATATATGTGTGAACCAAATGAGCAAAGACCTAGGATAAACGATAAATAATACAATAGCAGTTTATGTAATATTCCACAAGAGACTAAATGTCATGAAAAAAGAAAACAGTAGAGTAGGATAGTGGGAGAGGGAAGAAGGTAGTGGTTACAATTTTAAATAGGGTGCCTCTGAAGTCCTCATTAGAACTGGGTAGTTTGAGCAAAGATTTGAAGGAGGTGAGGGAGTTAGCTATCCAGATATCTGCAGGAGAGATTTCCAGACAGAAGGAGAAGCCAGAGCAGAGATGTGACTGAGGACAACAAGAGGCCACTGTGCTGGATCAGAGGCTTGACGGGGAGAGCTCCAGCTAGGGTCAACTTAAGTAGGGCATGGAGGCCATTTATATGGGCTTTGACTTTTCCTTGGAGAGAACAAGGGAACCATTGCAGGGTATTGGACAGAAGAGTAACGTGATCTGACTTATGTTTTCAAAGGGTCATGTGGTTTCAATAGACTTTCAGGGGGCGATCTAGGATCCGTAGAGAATCTATCATCTGGATGGAGATAGTGGCTTGGGCTACTGTGGTAGCAATGGAGATGGTGAGCAGTGGTTAGGTACTAGATAGCCTTTGAGGGTAGAGCCAAAAGCGTTTTTGACAGATTACATGTGGGATGTAGTGTGTTTTGTATACAAAATAAATTTAGTTTGGTGGAATTTTTCCATCTTACTCCATTGAAGGAATTTCCAGAATTAAGTCAGAATTTTCAGCTTTTCTAATGAAAGGGACAAATTACAGTGTGTATGTATTAGTTTGCCAGGGCTACCATAACAAATACTACAAACTGAGTGGTTTAAACAACAGAAATTTGTTTTCTCACGGTTCTGGAGGCTGGAAGTCCAAGATCAAGGTATTGGTATGGTTGATTCTTCTGAGGCCTCTCTGCTTGGTTTCTACATGGCCCCTTTCTCTCTGTAATTTCACATAGTCTTTCCTCCATGTGTGTTGGTGTCTTAATCTCCTCTTTTAAGGTCACCAGTCAAATTGGATTAGGGCCCAAAGACATGACTTCATTTTACTTTATTTCTAAATGGCCCTATCTCCAAATTCAGTCACATTCTGGGGTGCTAGTGGCCAGGACTTCAACATATGACTTTTGGAGGACACAATTCAGCCCAGGACAGTGTGCAATTCTACATTTTACTCACTTACATATTGTCATTTTACTCATGGTTGTGAATGGCACAGCCTTTGTAATATGCAACCCAGAAAGAGATCCGAAGACCCTAACAAAACCTACACATATTCCACAGTAAGATCATCATTTAAAACGAATGGAAGCATCTCAACCCTGAATTGTCATGACTTAATTTAAACATGGGCAAGGTACTTTTTATCTGTATATGTTATTCAGCATATAGCAATAACTAAGAAGAATATTGAGTTAGAGGTAATTTTTTTATTTTTGGTGAGGAAGATCAGCTCTGACCTAACATCCGTTGACAATCTTATTCTTTTCTGCTGAGCAAGATTGGCCCTCAGGTAACATCCATGCCTATCTTCCTCTACTTTATATGGGAGGCCACTACAGCACGGCTTGACAAGCGGTGCATCTGTCCGTGCCCAAGATCCGAACCTGCGAACCCTGGGCAGCCAAAGCGGAGCACGTGCACTTAACTGCTACGCCACCGGACTGGGCCCTAGAGGTAGTTTTTAAGCATTTTATTTTTTTCCGATAAGAAGGTTATCTGCTTGTTACTCAAAAAGACTCAGTTGTCACAGGAATACATGCTGTGGAAGAGGAGAATCGCCTGTAATCTTGCCTGACAGTTTGTTGAGGTACCTGGATGCTGTAGAGATGAGGCAGCCACTGAAATGTTCCTACCTGCAGACATTTCAGAAACCCTTTGAGGATTAATCATGAAGGTATTATTGGGATTGCTCTGACCACCCATAAATTGTGATTAGTTTGGGCTTTGGCCATGATTCGTTGGGCCAGGTTGATGGATTTCTGAGTGCCCAGCTTAAACGCACCATCTCAACCTCTGCCAGGCAAGTAACGCCATACAAGCCTCAGAAAGGTTCCATTCCACCTGGCAGGGGCAGCTCAGGGAGGCTTGATCAGACTGCTGCTGGCTCTCCTCCGGCCCCACAGCCTCTCCTCTGCTCCCGACAGGAGGAGAATTTGACGCCCTTCAAAATATGGAGTCTACTGATCTGCTTTCTAGGCAACAAATGCCGAAGCCCTGTCAGCTAATGCGACTTCAGAAGGTTAAATATGGATTTGGAAAGAATTACCAGCTGCCCACACATGTTTTATGGGTGGTCTGAAATGCAGACAGGAAGAAGGAAGAAGCTCAGGGGTGGGTTCTGTGTGTACATATGCATCTCTCCAGTTCTAAGTTACGTCCTTTGTGTTTTATCTGGCTCTGCAGTACCCTGTGTCTTTAGGCAGTGTCATCCCTGGAAGATTAGTAAAAATGAGAGGAAAACAGAAAAAGTCAAAGATAGGAAAGTGGTTCTTTCACTTTTCTGAATTATACATGTATTAATCAGAAAGCCTGTCATTCTCCCATTGTGCCCCAGAGCGGGGTGTATAGAGAATCAGAGAGAGAGAGAGACAGAGAGAGAGATACAGAAAAGTATGAATCCTTTGGTAGCAGGATGCAGAATTTAAACTTCTCAGGGTAAAAACACCAAGAATTTGGCAATATGTTACTAAGTGACAGATTTAGAAAGCTCTTTGTCATTTGATCTTCTGGTTTTTTCTTCCTCTTGCCTTTTATACAGCATGGGCAGTAAAAATAGGTCTGTTGGTTTTCATTTGAGTCTGGCTTTGCTCCTTTGTCTTTATGTGCTGGTAAGCTGTACTATGTTTGAATTTATAGAAAATACTTCAGGGGAACACTTACAGTTTACTTTTGGAGTATTTTCTTGATTTCTGTTTAATAAAATTTGTGTGGATATGGGCTGATATGTATTAAGGTGGATTTCTGCTGAACACTTCAGCCTCAGAAAACTCAAATTTGAATTTTAACTGTAATATCCCCTAGCCAAGTGACCAGTAATCATGTTACATTATCTTTCTCAATTCGCAATTTTTATATGTGTAAAATGTTGACAATAACATGGCCTGACCTTTCACACCATTGATCAGAGTGTTAGAAGAATAATATATGAGGTAGTGCTTTGCAAACTAAAAAGGTCACCAAGGGTTGGTTATTAATACTGAAATATTTCTACATTTATTTGAATATTACCATTAAGAGAATATTTTTTGAGAAAAAGCTCCAAAATTGAGTTTGGAGCTATTCTCGGGCAAAACAGACGTAGGAAGTGATGGAATGGTCTATTTCTTTGGATTAAAACTATTACCCTGGAGACAAACTAAAAGGAAGGGGAAATTTTACTAAACAGGATATGGATAAGCAGCTACCTAAGAGATATGTCTTTGATTTTCGGGCTGCTGTAATTGATTTATGTCCATTTTACTGCCTGTGTAAAGTTTGTGTGCAAATGTGATATGAGCCCATAATTACATTATAAAAGCATGAGTGATATAGGTAATTAAAGGTTATGAGACTAAAAGGTGATGCTGTCCCAGAGGTACAGTTTTGGAGGATCAGGTTTCCATTATGGGTGTTAGTTCCCAGAATGAAATAAAAACAGCACCCACTCCTTACGAGCCCCACGATTAAAGCAGTAGGGGGCTACTTGGTTTAGGAAACTTTGTCTTCTGCTAGCTTTGATTTTGGGGTACCAAATAAAAAATGAAACACTGCCAGTCCTGATGAACATCCCTAACAGCATATGGTGTGCCACCTGATACAGGCAATGGAAAGTTCTGCTTTCTCTTTGAGGCACTCCGATTTATTTTAGAGGCTGGGGCAGGAACAATGCTCTTTCACGTTCTGCCCTGTTCTGAGGGTATTGTGGACTCGCAACAATCACTAACTATCCGTGACAGTGTGAATAGATGCCACCAGTTGTTTGCTTCCTGAATGAATATTCAGCTTTTGCCAGATCCAGGGGAACACAGCGCTATAAAAACCAGAAGAGTGAGTAAGCTTGTTTATTTAGTAGATGAATGACATTAATTGCAGACGCAGTAAGTAGAATCAAATCAAGAAGTCACGTGTCTTTTTTCCCTAGCGGATGCTAATTAAATTAACGTTTTGGAATGTCTGAGAGTTCAAAAGTATTTTTGAATAAAGTCCTTTGTGGTTATAACCCAGCTCCATCACTTACTAGCTGTGACACTTTTGCAGGGTGGCCTAGTCTCTCTGACCTCAGTTTCCTCATCTGCAAAGTGAGAGTAGGGCTGTCGTGAGGTTTCCATCAATGATTACATTTCTGGTACCTTAAAGCATGTTGGAGCAGCATCAAAACTCTCTAAATGGGAGCTATTATTAACACACTTCAGGGAAATAATCGAAGCAAGGAAATCTCCCCATATGCTGAGATCCTTGTAAACCCAGAATGAAAACAGTGTATTCAAAACCTTCCGTTTGGCATTTGCGTTAAGGCATTTGGCGCGATTATTGTTATGTTAATAGAATTGCTGGAACAAAGAGTATTCTGCTAGGTGAACTTTGGCTTCATTTTCACTGCATCACAGCCTTCACTTTTATTTAAAAAGGGATAATGAAATTCAACAATGAAAAATAATACTGATTTGTAATTATTAGCCTTGAAATTTTACATGTGTTGAGCAAGATCGGCAATCTTCCTTAGCCAGTTCATTTTAAGACACAACCTCTGCCTTTGCTCTCTTGTTATGTATACTACATGTATACATATACTACATATACATAAAACACCTGGCAGATAACTATGGCCCAGGGGCTCTCCCTAACAGATGGGCCATTGCTGGTGGTACCCCACTCCCCCGATGCAGAGCACCTCTTTCTTTTATTTTTCCCTTCCCTCTCTCCCTTTCACAGCTTCCTTGTACCATACTCTTTATTTTATTTAATTTTTTCCTTCTCTCTGTTGTGTCTGAAGTTTGCCCAAAGAAGCTGTATTCTCTGTCAGGTTTCCACTACCAATGCCGTGACAGAAATAAAGAGAATTAGTGACCCCTTAAGGGAGTATGCTTTATTAAATAAAGGAAGGGTAGCATAACTTGGCTTTCATAAATGTTAGAGTCACTGCATACACATTTTGTTTGAATTAATTGTGGTTTCCAGTAATTGCTGAGATTAGAGTTCTATTGCAAATAGAACTTATTTACTTTTGTAATTCTTCCTGACAGAATATTAATAGCAAGTGGTAGCCTGACCTAAGCAAAGGAGTCCAGAAAAAGGAAGTATAAGTGGGTTATGTTTCTGTTGCTCTGGTTATGCATTTCTCACTGCCCTTCGGGAAATGAATGGAGATGCTAACAGGCATAATTATGACAAGGCAAAGGAAGAAATGACCATGCTTTGAAACAATGAAGCTGACAGGAGAAGAATCCATGCATAGGTTAGCACTTCTGACTGTGCAAGTGTTGCTGTGAGTGAGGAACAGAATGTGCTGCATTTGGCTGAACTCTCATAGTACAGAGCAGTGGACTTGGTGCCCAAGGAATGTATTGTATGAGTAGGTACAAAAAGTGTGGAAAGAAAACAGTTGCCAAAGAACAGGGGACTAGGACTCAATCAGTCATGAAAACAGGTTGACTTCTTTTCCAAGCTTTGTTTTAATAGTGAATAAAACCTCAGCAACTCCCTAGAGATTGCCACGGAACCTTCCTGTCATGACCAATTGTCCTTCTTCTCCTCAGCTTGCAGTAATGCGACTGGACACTTCATTCTCTAGTTCGACTGGCAGCCTATCCCTCCTATGCTATTTCTTCAAGTTGTACAACTGCAAAGCTATATTTTCCCTACTCTTTCTTCTTTGTTCAAAGGGTGTTTATGTGGCCTTGGCGACTTCACCCTTTTGGGGCTGAAGTCAGTTTCTCCTACATTGGCCTCAAGCTTCAACTGGCATTTCTGCCTGTTACAGTACCTACGACTTCTATTCCAGATAAAAATTCTCCAATTGTAATTTTTCTACTTCCTATGACTTTTAAAAAGAAACAGGAATTGATCAAGTTGTTGGAAAAACTCAGTTCTCTTTGTGATGTTCTCATCCTTTGTGATGCACTTTTTAGAACTGGGACGGGGTGGGTATCTATACCCCACCTCTTGCTTCGGGGTGTGGGACCTTGGGCAAATATTTTTTTGTGGGTCCCCTGTTTATATAATCAATAGCATTTAAAAATACTTTGCAAAATTTGTGAACATGTAGGAGGCATAGTGATATATCACTAAAGATTTAGAATGATAGGTGGAGAAGAGGTACCAATGTGTTTATTGTCCAATCAAAGCACTTGGTGATTCTTCAAAGTATCCAGACACCATCTCTTTCAGTTTAGATCCAAAAATCATCTCTTCATATTCTTTATTGTCAAACGTGCTGTTACTGGGTAATTTCATATCTGCCACTGTGAGGAAAAGGTAACAACGTGGTTATTATTCAAGTCCTATAGCTTGTCAGAACATGTCTGGGTTGAAACAATATAGCTCTTCTTGATCTAAGAGCCCTAATTCCATTTGTTTCATGCTGTTACATCATTATTCGTGATGCCGCACCATCCGTCCTGCTGCCTTGAGTACTGGCTTCCGATGCCTCTTTCAAAGGTTGCTCTTCCGCTCTTTTGAAGAAGACCACAAATGCACACAGTATGCAGGAAAATGAGAACAATAATTTATTTTATGGTCGTGTTAAATTTATCATTTGGAATTTTATGGCATAAATATAAAACAACACATTTTCTAACTATGTCTTCTTTTGAGCTCTTTAGGCTGCAATCACAACATTCCCAAAATGTGATCTCTTTCCCTGTTGACTGCACCCCTGGTTTCTACCCACCATCACCAGTGGAGTGGGTAGGGGAGGGCCCAGTAAGGAGAGCAAGAAAAGTGACTCCATTTATACAAAGACTCCCTAACTCTCATCTGGCTCAGCTTAACCCCGGAGAGCACAAAGTCACCACGTCAACTGGAGGCAGGAGAGGACATGGATTGGAAGGGCCCTTTGATGTTGCAGAGCAACAGTCTAGAAAGCCCTTGGAGGAGACAGGTGGGGCAACCCCCAAGGACTGTATTACATGTGATGCAGAGTTTGCAGAGATGAGGTGACTACCCTGGGTGTCAGCAGCAGGGGGTAGTGCACAGGATAAATAACACCTGCCACTTTGGGTGCTATAGACCAGAGGCAGCAACACAGTGGGAACATGACAGGAGACTGAAGATGCGAGAGACCACACACGTAGCTCAAACTCAAGGGTCGACTGTGGGCTATTGGGAGCCCAGAGCCCTGGACTCATCATGTGTTCAAGTGAGTGAGAATCACTCAAAATCTGAGTGTCAGCATCATTCTAGTAGCCCAATTTGACACCATCCCATGAAAGCAATACTGTGCCTGTCAGCAGGATTGATACACTGGCCAGGCTGCTTTCCTGGAACTGGAGCCCAGCCCCAGGGCCCCAGGATGACCCCATGGGCACAAATTCTGGAACTCTTTGGGGCATCAGGTCCACCCCAGGCACAAGGAGGAGGGTTGGAGAGAACCCTACAGGGTAGAAACAGAGACTGAGTACATGTCAGACCCCACCCAGGCTCAGGGAACCTGCCCAGACAGCACTACCAGCTCCAGCCAGGCCCAGGCACCAGAGGGGTGGTGGTGAGGAGTCTTAGAAAATTTCATGGAAGACACATGGAAGTTTGGAGCCCCTAAATCGTGGGAAGCCAGGCAGGAATCCAGCACCTGGGTCTGAAGTTGGCATTGCCTTCTTTTTGCTTTCTGTGACAAAAAGGAGTGAAACGAATAAAACAGAGGGTAGATATGGGAGAAATTGGGTAAAGTGTGAATTGTTTTTACAAGTCTGAGTCCTGAGAAGGGATGCCCATAGGTTAACCCCTATTCAAGGGACTGAAAAGTATTTCACCAAAGAATTAAATTAATATATAATGACAAAACAATCTCTTACAATGAAGCCCCAACAAGTCTGTACTGGAGGAAGAAAAATGCTATAAAGGACACTATTAGGTCAATTGATAAAATTAGAACATGTTTGGTAGATTAGATAAAATTGTATCAATGTAAATGTGGGAAGTGGATAACTATACAGTGGTTATAAAAGAGAATATTGCTTTACTTACGAGTACATTCTGAAGAATTTAGGGGTAAAGAACTATGTTCAGAAAAATTTATCTAGCTATCTGTCTGTCTGTCTGTCTACCTATCTACCTATCTTAGTTTGGGCTGCTATAACAAATTACCACAGACTGGGTGGCTTAAACAGCAAAGATTTATTTCTCACAGTTCTGGAGCCTGAGATGAGGGTGCCAGCTTGGTCGGGTTCTTGGTGAGGTCTCTCTTCCTGGTTTACAGATGCCCTTCTTCTTGCTGTGTCTTCACATGGCAGAAAAAGAGCCAGCTAGCTCTTTGGCCTCTTCTTATAAGGGCACTAATCTCATTCATGCAGGCTCCACCCTCATGACCTAATTACCTCTCCAAAATCCTGCCTCTAAATACCATAACATTGGGATTAGAGTTTCAAAATATGAATTTTGTGGGGAACATAAATATTCACTCCTCTGTCTATCTGTCTATCTATCCATCTATCTATCTATCTATCTATCTATCTATCTATCTATCTATCTATCTAATCTATCTATCTATCTATCTATCTATCTATCTATCTATCTATCTATCTATCTAATCTATCTATCTATCTATCTATCTATCTATCTATCTATCTATCTATCTATCTATCTAATCTATCTATCTAATCTATCTATCTATCTATCTATCTATCTATCTATCTATCTATCTATCTATCTACCTACCTATCTAATCTATCTATCTATCTATCTATCTATCTATCTATCTATCTATCTATCTATCTATCTCTGTCTATCATCTATCATCATCATCATCATCATCATCTATCAATCATCTATCATCTATGCAAATGATAAAGCAAATGGGCTAAACATTTTTTTTGTGAATGGGATAAAATATGTGTCTCTATGTGCCTAGTCACTGCCAGCAGCAGGAACACTGTTTCCATAAATGAGTCCCCATACAAACATACCTAGAAAAAGAAACACACAGGAAGATCTTGGAGACATCATTGGTCTTGGCTGTTGTCTAGCACTAGCCTGCAACCATGACCCAGGATGTCCTTCCACAAAGACCTGAGCTCCTTGCCTACAGCCGTTCAGCCTTGTGAGCACTGCCTTGGCTCACCACACCCTCTCTTAGCAGCCTTTTGTAGAGGAGTCCTACAATTCTCTCTCTCACTGCACTTTCCTTAGGGGTCACTGGCTGTAACTTTCTCCCAAATGGGGTAAACTTTTAACAACAGCAGAATTTGTGAAGAATAAATGGATGCTCTTTGTACTATTTTTACTTACTGCAACTTTTTGTAACTTTGAAATTATTTTCAAATAGAAAGTTAAAAAAAAGTAACCACAGTATAATATATCAATTCTGGTAAAATTAGTTATAATAATGTTTTCTTTCCTGTCCATTTCTTCTTTCTTTTTTCCCTTCTTCCTCTTCCCCTCCTTCTTCTCCCCCTCCTCCTTCCCTTCCCCTCCCCTCCTCCTCCTTCTTCCTTTCTCTCTCTCCCCCCCTCCTCCCTTCCATCCTTCCTTCTCTCTCTCTTTCCCA
Source organism: Diceros bicornis minor (assembly GCF_020826845.1). Taxonomy (NCBI): domain Eukaryota; kingdom Metazoa; phylum Chordata; class Mammalia; order Perissodactyla; family Rhinocerotidae; genus Diceros; species Diceros bicornis. Next base: position 47,661,099 of record NC_080759.1, on the reverse strand, counting down.
TACATCCTTCCATATCATACAGATGAATACAGTTAGGGAACTTTTGGTTTACTGGCATTTTCTACAGATTAAAGTAAAGTAAGATTAAAGAATTAAAGGAAAACATTGGCTAGATCCAGGATGGATGCTTCCCCTGGAGAAATGGCAACAGCGATGCAAAGTGAGGTGAGGCGACCCAGAACCTGTCTTTGGGTATCTGTAGCTGATGAGAAAATTGTGTAGAGAGCTTGAATAAAATAATCATGATAATGGCTATATTTTTTGAAAATCTGAGGGAAAATCCTTAAAAAAAATCCTTAAAAAGACTATATTTCTAAACCAATTGTTGTCAGGAGCACCACAGCACGTCATAGTGGCTAATAACGTGGGCTCTGGGGAAAGAGAGCCTGGATTCAAACCCAAGCTTTTCCATTTGCCACCTGGATGATCTTGGACAAATTGCTTAACTTTTTTGTGCCTCATTTTCCTCATCCGTAAATGGGAATAACAGCAGCAACTGTTAGGAATACCTTTGGTTGTAAGTGACAGAAATTGTCACTTATAGTGGCTTAAACAAAGAGAAGTCCAAAGGGGGTGCTACTGATCAATAGTGTCAGAGAAATGAGATTATTTCTATCTTTTGCTTCTGCCACACTTTGTTTGTAGTTTCACTTTCTATGTAGGAAAAACGGGAAAGAGCTCTGGGGGAATTTTAGTTGAGGCTGCCCTTCTATCAGAAAATCAAAGCTTTCCTCAAAGTTCCAAGTAGCAGAATTTCACTTACATTTCATGGGCCTGAATAGTGTCTCATGGCCACTCTTGCTTGAATTTGGGAAGAAAAGGAGATTAAAGATATAGGTTGAATCAGACAACCAAGGGTGTCTGTTACAGGCTTGTTTTGAATATTAACTGAGCTAATAGCTATAAAGTTCTTAGAAAAATCCATAATAGGTGCTTAAATGTTAGCTATTATTATTCTGTTTTGTAATATTAGTAGAAGTTGTAGTATTTTTACCTATATATTGTGAGATGTCAATAGTTTTTGAACTAATTTTGAAAAGCCTTTGAAAATAGAAGAAATCAACACTTTACTCCCCAGTTCCACTCTGTGATGATCTCTTTTCAGGCCAGGTGGGACTGGGGGATGTACTACTATTGAGATGGACTTTGCAGATTTCAAAAGGAACAATGGGATCCTGGAGTAGCAGAGACCAGGTGGCAGCACTGATTTGCTTATTTTTATCACAATAATAGATGCTGGATGATCAGCTTTCCCCTTATTATGTTCCATGCTGATGGGCTGTGCTTATTTTGTTGGGATTGGCTGAATGGAACACAAAATCTTTGCCTTGTTAGTTTCAATGGGTAATGTTGTCACTCTTGCCCATCCAGACGTGGAGATGGTTTGCCTGCCCAGTGGGGCTCCACATACACAACTACAACCAAATTTGATTGGTGGATCTTTTCTAGGTTGCTAGCTTGCTACTTTTCAAAATGTGCTGAGTGGCTGTTTGGAACTTGTCTCTGCTGACTCCACTGGGCTCAGTTTCAAATCTCTCCTAATCCACTAATGAACCTTTATTAAAGTGGGAGAGAGGTTGAATCAGTCTTTGGACATGTTATTAAAATAAAGTTGGATCAGTGAAAAAGATCAAAAGAGAACAACAAGGGAGCCTCGATCTCCCTTCTACCCCCTATTCAGTTTTTTTAAAGCTGATTTTTTTTTTGAGAAATGTCAATATTAGTAGGTTAATTTTCAGTAGGCTTTAATTTTGTTTTATTTTAATTTTTTTTCAAGGCAGCTGTAAAAAGAGACTCTCATTCACCAATCCCTCCCCCCATTTTTTCTTTTATGATTTAAAGTTCAGGTTGAAGAGGTCGAATGCCCATGAGGATTTACATGATTAAGTAAGCAGTGAAATGCCAGACTTTCAGGATTCTGAAAAAGTATGCTGGATCAAACAGTAATTACAAAGCACCGTGATGGTTATTACTGCTCGTGCCCAGGCTTCTCTGCCACCCACTCACAGCTCCCTGCGTCTAGGACACCCTGAGTCTACAGTAACTTGTGCTGAGCTACAAAGGAACCACCATGTACCTTTTCAAAAATGTCCACTCATCCTTAATGTCACAAATCCAGGAAGAGATGGCTTCCAGATATGCAAGTCAACGTCTGTCACCAGCTGGCCTTTATTCTGAAATGTCCCAATTTTTCTGCTGCACTTGTCACCACTTCTGCTGGTTACTCATTCACTCAAATGTTGAGCAAACAACTTCCTGTTGGACCCAGAGGATATACTGATGAACATTTCCTAATTTTTGGCCCCTAAGGAACTTACACTCTGCCAAATAATTTATTTCATAAGAGGAAGCCGTAATAATTTTAGTCACTAAATTAAAAGAGAGAATCTTAATTAAGCATCATTTTGGGCTTTATTCTTGTTTTTGTCAGTTCTCATTTCTTCATTAAGTTCTTAATTGGGAAAAAATGTTCATTACACAAATATGTTCTCAAATTTGCCATGGATGTTTGATTTCTCCTTCTTTCTGTCTCTCTGTCTATTTATATCAATATTTATCTATCTATATATTTATATAGACATATGTTATCTATATCTATCTACCTACATATCTATATAAATATGTTATCTATATCTATGTATTTGTATAGATATATGTTATCTATATCTATCTATGTATTTGTATATATATATTATCTATATCTAGATGTATGTTATCTCACTCTCTCTCTCTCTGTGTATGTTATGTCCTTTGGATGAGCTGTATTGCTCATTTATGAGAAGTTACTAATTAAACTAATGATTTTTCTAATCATAATTTTAAATTATATGGCCTTTAATACTTTTTATAGTGCTTTTGTAATACATTATCTCATGTAATCCTTATAGAGAAGAATGATTTCTTCAAATGAGAAAGTAGTGGCTCAGAGCAGTTACTTGTTTAAGGTCAGACAGCTAGTTAGTTATCTAAGTTATCAGTCATCTGCATAAATCAGAAAGCTAGTTAGTGATGACATTGAAGTAGGAAGAAAATGGTTAATTGGCTTTCTATTCTACTCATTTGTTCTCTAGATAGCTGTTGAGTCCTCCTGTGTACTAGGCATTGTTTTTGATGCTGAGATTCAGCAGTGAGTAAAAGAGATAAACCTCTTCACTTCACAGGGCTTAAATTCTGGTGAGAGAGACAAAAAAGAAGTGATGTTATATAGAATATAAGAAGATGATAAGGGAAAGAAAAAAAGAAGATGATAAGGAAGGTGTAGGGAAAAGCAGAGTGGGACGAGAGGATAAGGAGTCTTCGGGAGTCATAGTTTATAAGTTTGGATAAGATGTTCAGAAAGTCCTCACTGGGAAGGTGATGTTTGGGCAGAGATTTAAAGGAGATGAGGGAACAAGGAACATATCCCCCTGCTATGGAGGAATAGCAGGAAAATTAAAATGCTCAAAGGCACTGAGGCAGCAGGGAGCCCCATGTGGTTGGAACAGAGTGGAAAAGGGGTCTTGTGGGAGGTGAGATCTGAGATATCAGGCATTAGGATGAAAGGGGTTGAGTGACGTGTGGGCTCCCCGGATGGTGGATGACCCTGGAGGCTACCATGAGGACTGTGGCTCTTTCTCTGTGAGATATTGAGGTTGATTGGGTGATTTGAGCAGAGAAGTGAACATGCTTTATTATCTGGCTTATTTTTAAAAGGATCATTCTGATGAGTGGTTTGAGAAAAAGCAGTAGGTGAGTGCAGAGGGTCCTAGTTGTAAGGGTTTGTGAACTGGACCTATGACCAAGGAGCAGTGGACTTAACGGTCTCAAGTTCAGTGTTCTAGTTGGGACTCTTCCTTCACCAACTGCTGGAGGGTCTTGGGACAATCACTTAATGTTTTACTAGAAAGGGAAAAAGCTGAACAGATAGTATTTCTTTGAGCCAAGTTCCTCTTACTCCCAATGATGTGTAAGCCTGCTAGGATTCCCAAATGTGGTTTTCTTTTCTTTTCTCAATGCCAGAGTGTGTGCCTCTGCTCACCCGACCTCTGTCTTCATAGTCTCGTTACTGTCAGCTCTGAACTCTCTTCCCGACCTTCCTTGGCACACGTGGAAGTCAAGAGGCAATGAGACAAGGGCCTCGCTAGGCTCTGAGACGTTCTGGAGGTCTAGGTTGCAACCTATAACCTACATCTTTCATTAAAGCAGTCGAAACTGAGTGTAGAGATATTGTAAAAGTTAAAAAACAAAAAGAAAGCAATTCGAACAAACAACTTGACTACTGAACTATGTAGTATTATAGCATTTATGCTACACAGTAAAAGACAGACCACTGTGTCTGCAGTTCTGGAAATGGGTACACTGTGCACACACATGCATCAGCTCTGTTTTGGTTTCACTTCACTTTAGTTATTTGATTCGGTGTCTGGAAAACCCTGTGTGCACATTTTTATGAGCTCTGGGACAATTTACTGCCAAGCTTGCTTGAACTCTAAAATATGCTTCCAGTTTCAGAAAACCACAAATTATTTACCAAATAGGCAAGGAAATAGAGGTCATTGAACTCATTTCTTACATAATTTTAAACTTCCTTTCTGAGTACTGACATCTCCCAGCAGTCAGAGTGATGTGTTCTTTAGGCTGATTAATAATGGGCAGGAAAGCATGGAGAGTGATGAAAGTTGCTCACTGTTATGCTACTCTGTGGACTTGCTTTTGATGCTAAATGCCAAGGATCAAAGCTAGCCTAGTGGAAGGTACATATAAAATAATCCTCCCTTTCTGATTTTATTGTATTTATAGAGAGGCAAGCAGGAAATGCTGGAAAATCTCTTATCTTGTGGAAAGTAAAATTATCTGAGATATGAAAAATAAGTATTAACCTAAAATGACAAAGTGTGCAATCATTAAAATGAAATTAGAGAGCAGTATAGCAAGTAAATCTTTAAACATCAACTGGTGTCAGTTTCTTCCAAGCTATTTCAAGGGTGACTACATATAACTAGTAGATACTTACATTCAGCAGAAAAAAAGAGAGTGATGATGAGAGTGACTCTGTAAAATATGAAGAGAATAAGTAATAACCTTAGATTGATTGCGTGTAAAGGATACAGAAGGAGGGTAATTCCTGTGTGTCTAGCTTGGAGACATAATGACTCTATTGAGTGAAGTGGGAAGATATCCATAGTTGGTTTGAAAGTTAGGAATTTCGTAATTGATGGCAAAATTCTTGTTGTGTAGGTTTACTTATGATAGCTGGGTACATAGGTCTGTCCAAAGGGGCTAGGACAAAATGTCATCTTATTAGATTTTGAGAAACTTTCTCTTCCAAATTTTCTTTTCTTTTCCCTCTAAGGAGGCAGGGGAATGAGAGGTACTGGGTGCTGATGGATCATTTACCTTGGAGATTCCCATGTTATGGAGGAAATGGGGGCTAGAGTCAGAGCAGAGACTTCTTCTGGGGGGCCTCCAAGTTGTGAATTGAGCACTTAGAGCCCAGAAACACCAGATGTTTTCATGACATCGGCAAGATTTAATTTAATCAAGGGATAGGACCCAGAAGGAAATTTGGTGACTGATAGCAAGTGGCAGAATCCCAACTAAGCCTAGTTATAATTTCAGACGCAGAGGAAAGAGTGCTCCAGACAGCGCTGCTCCAAGAATGTTATGAGTTTTTAAATTCCTTCATGTTATGATTTTAATTATCCCTGTTTCCCAAAGTGATTAGCAAAAACAATTTAGGAGGAAATGGAAGTGTGTGCTGGAAGGGAAGAGAAAAGTTGGGGGCTATATCCCATTTCACAGCCAGGATTGTGGTTGGGAGGGGATGGTGTAATTTGAGGAAGAGAGAGAGGCTGGCAGTTTCTGAGAGGAGAAAAGAGAGGAGAGCAGGCTTGGTCTGTGGAAAAAGGACTCAGTGGGAACCTAGGCAGATTCCATCAGGATCTGCAACACTCTAGACAAAATCCAGAAGCCAACAGCTAGAATGAATGTTTATCTCTAAATGGTAGGAAAAAAGAGTTGAATGGGCCCGAGGATATTACACTGTCTGAAATGATTTACATTATGGAGGGTTGGGTTATGAATGAGTTCATTTTCATATCTGTATATGATCTATGTAAAGTTTATTTCACATCCGTGATGATTTCTGTAAAGAGTTTGGAATTACATCTGGCACCTAATAAGGGCTCAGTAATTGTTGTAATTAAGGGCTCAGTAAATGTTGACACTTTACCTCTGACTCCATCCACAATTTGTGCCTGTTTCTCTATTATTCTAGTATCATGAATAACCTCAGCCAAGTTTTCTAACGTGTATGTGTTTTCAAAAGTAAATACGTGAAGTAAGAGTTAAGACTTCACATTCTTTTTTTTTTTTTTTTTTGTGAGGAAGATCAGCCCTGAGCTAACATCCATGCTAATCCTCCTCTTTTTGCTGGGGAAGACCGGCTCTGAGCTAACATCTATTACCAATCCTCCTCCTTTTTTTTCCCCAAAGCCCCAGTAGATAGTTGTATGTCATAGTTGCACATCCTTCTAGTTGCTGTATGTGGGACGGGGCCTCAGCATGGCCAGAGAAGTGGTGCCTTGGTGCGCGCCCGGGATCCGAACCCAGGCTGCCAGTAGCGGAGCTCGTGCACTTAACTGCTAAGCCACGGGGCTGGCCCAAGACTTCACATTCTTAACTGTACGTCTTTGAAGTACTTTCTCAATGTTCCAATTTACTCATAGTAGTCAGGCATGGAGATTCTTCTTGAAATTGGCTTTATTCATCTAGATTACAGGATAATTTGAAACAAGTGGTTTCTATTATTTTTGAAAAGCAGCTAAAATCTTCAAACAATAAACACAATTTACACATCTTTCACTTGGTCTTATTTTGAAGTTATGGAAATTAATTTTCCTTTTAAAATTAGCAGTATTAAAAAAATAATTTGCAGGGGGCTGGCCTGGTTAAGTTGTTAAGTTTGCATGCTCTACTTCACTGGCCCAGGGTTCATGGGTTCAGATCCCGGGCACGAACTTATGTACCGCTTGTCAAGCCATGCTGTGGCAGGCGTCCCACATATAAAGTAGAGGAAGATGGGCATAGATGTTAGCTCAGGGCCGGTCTTCCTCAGCAGAAAGAGGAGAATTGGCAACAGATGTTAGCTCAGGACTAATCTTCCTCACACAAAAAAATTTGCAGCACATCCCATTTGAGTTTAAAATAAAGACAGTGGCCCAGTGGCCATCTAGCCTATCGGAATCAAGGAGAATCTTTTGTCTTCAGCAGTTTGATTGTGATGCGTCTAGTTTTGGTTTTCTTTATATTTATCATCTTTGGGGTGAATTGAGATTCTTGAACATGAAAGATGCTCTTGTTAAGAACTTCGGAAAATTCCTGACCATATTTTCTTTATGTATTCATCCTGCCCTTCCTTCCTTCCTCCCTCCCTCCCTCCCTCCCTCCCTTCATTCCTTCCTCCCTCCCTCCCTTCCTTCCTCCCTCCCTCCCTTCCTTCCTTCCCTCCTTTCTCTTTTCTCTCTCTTTCTCTCTCTCTTTCTTTCGTTCTCTTTCTCTCTCTCTTCCTTTCTTCTTTCCTTCCTTCCTTCCCTTCTTCTTTTCTTTTTTACTCCTTTCTCTTTCTTTCTCTTTCTCCTTTTCCTTCTCCTCTTCCTCATCTCCTTCTCCAGTTAACTCTAATAACAAGGATGTAGGGTTTTGCACTATGACCTGCATGTGACCGATACGTGTATTCTTTTCTTCTCTCAGTGCTTTAGTCAAATATTTTATACTGATCTGTCTTTGGGATCATTTACCAAATCTTCTGCTTTGCTATTAAACTTATCCAATGAGCTCTTAATTTCAGAAACTGTATTTTTCAGTCTAGAATGATTATTTTTTAATGGATTCCAATTCTTGGATAAAATTCCACATCCTTTCATTACTGTTGCCTATATTTTCTTACAATTTCTTGAACATATTAATCATTGTATCAAAAGCTTTGGATGCTAACTATAATATCCATTGTTTTTCTTTGTATCCGCTTATACTGTTCGTTCCACTTGGTTATTGGTCACATTTTCCTGCCTCTTTTCATGTTAGGAATTTGTTATTGTGTGCCAGATATTATGTACAAAGCAAACATTGAAGCTCTTTATGATGGTACGGGGCTCTGTTTTTCCTCTGTGGGGCAGATAAGATGAGGAGTTGATCACCTCAATCCACAGGGCCTGAGCTGGATCAGGGATGGAGTTGTTTTAGTAAGAGTCCCTCCACCTCCAGTTCTGTCTTTCCCCTTAGGCCTGTCTCTCCCACACTTTTGATTGAGAGCTCTGAAAGACTGTGGAAGATTAGGTCTGTTCTTTAGCATCTTGCCACGCCTACTTCTAAATTAGATGGATATCTTGGGAACACCAGCAGTGTTTCTGAGCCAGGCCCCTTTGCTCAAGTGAAACTTTTTCTCCCAGTTACTATCCGATTACTGGAGATTTTAGTCTATCTTACAGAAGCTTTCTAACCTTGTGCTCAGCCCTAGAATTCAGCAAAAGGTACTATGGACAAAACCAGCCAAGCATTTAGGAATACGTTCGTTTCCAAATTGTTGTCCTTCTTTGTATGAATGCCAAAATCTTTGCTGGTTTCTCTGCCCTCTTACGATTCTTCTGCATGGACCAAGTCTGCTCTTCAGACTGTGCTCAGAATTGGCAAATGCTCCAGGAAGAAAACAACCTGTGAAAGGCAGTTCACCTTGGTAAAGCTCTGCTCTCCAGAAATTTTGTTCATTTAATTCTGTTTGTTTCCTTAATTCCTTGATCTCTTTAAATGTGATTTTCAAAATCAATTTGTATTTTTTAGTTGGTCTAGCAAGAATGTGTTCTGCGGCAACCAACTGCATTCTACCTGTAACGGGAAGTCCCCTTGGGGTCAACTTTTAAGAAGTTTGGGGCAGCTATGTCCTTCCAACCTAACAGCCTACAAGGAGATCTTCACCTGTCTTTCTAGGAGCTTCACACGAGACTATCACAAAGAAAAGTGTGGATATACGTGACAAATAGAGTTTAAAAATTAAATTTGTATGCCAAAGGTTCAAACAGAGTTATGTTCTCTGGCAATTTACACTTCTGTTACATACGGTTATAATAACTGTGCTCCAGTAGCCAAATTCGTCACTCGATTTTTTTTTAACATGGGAAATATTTGTTACTGATTGAACATGTATCAGTACATATCAGTTACATGAATCAGTAACATGAAAATATGTTACTGATACAAATAAGGTGATTACTGTATGAGTAAATATTGCAATATTTGAAATTAAATCTTGCAAGTCATAATGGGACCTTAAAGGTCTTGGCATGGGGCAAACTCACATGAAAGACTTGACTCTTCTCTTTTCTCTACGTAATGTAGAGGGCCTACCGGGAATACTGAGAGGTATCTGGCTGCCCACAGAGCCTACCCTGCAAACCTCAGTGCAAGAGGTGATGTTAATCTGGATGTGAACCTAGGAGAGTGTTTGATCTGGAGAGCATCCACTGAGTCAGTGGACCTGTGTCTAAGGAAGTGGCTGTTGTTATCCTTAAGTAGGGTGGCTGTGTTTGCAACTTCAGTAGATCCATTTATGTCTTACATATTTCTTTTGGAACTGAATTTGTAGAGTCCTTCATTTTGACCCACTCTGGTTTTCTCTCTGGTTTTTCTACCACTGTGGTATCCCATCTCTGTTCTCTGTGTGACTTTCCCTGACCACAAGGTTGTAACTTGGCATTTTAAAACACTTAACAGACTTTATTTTATTTGATGCTTACAATGAAGTTATGTGGTTAGGTGTGGCCTAAGTTCCACTTTACAGACAAGGATACCGTAGGTCAAGAAGTTAAGCACAATCAGTACCAGCAGTGACAAGATTTAAAACCAGGTCACTTGACTTCTTTTTTTCTACTATATCATTATATGAATCGATCCTAGCTCTGAGATGACAGATGGTACTAGAGTGAGAACACTTCTTTACATCTAGTATATAGTTGACAAGTGAAGATTCTGCACAAATAAATATGGAAGGAATTTTTACCCTCTCCCATAACTTTCTTTCTGAGGCCTGGCACTCACCAAGCTTAGATAACAGGAAGGGGACTTGCATAACTTAGCTCAAAGCAGAGACAGTTATAGACATGCTCAGCATCATACAGCATGAGGTGAACATCCTTGGAAGTGTGACAGATCTAATGGGCTTGGAGATGGCTTGACTTTGAATTGCACTAGTAAGGACCAAGTTTCTTCCTGCCTTTCCTTCAATCTCAACTTCATTCATGGATTGGATACCTTTTCTCTCCCGCATAGATCCGTCTGGAGGAAACTGGACAGAACTGAATGACTGGATGTCCAAGCTGAGACAAAGAGAGGTGGGACTTGGGGGAGTGGGATTTCCTAGGGGAGATGCTCTGATAAACAGAGAAAGACAATTACATGGGGGAACTGAGAAGTGAATGATGGACTTCCAGTCTCACTGAGGATGAGGATCAGTTGTATAGGGCAAAGCAAACTTATTGGATCCAGTGTTCTCATTTGATAATTTTGTAGCTTAAAAAAGTGAAAAATCATCAGAAATTTCATATGATTTGACACAATATTTTGAAACTCATTTTCTATTCTGAAACAATAGTCTTTAACAATGTAAGCTTTACACATGTATGCTTTAAAAATACAATGCCCTTTCCTCTAATGTAATGGATATTTCAAGAAGTCAATGCTCAGTCATGACTTCATCGTCACTTGAAGATATAATATTGAAACTGACAAACAGTTAGCCATTGATGATTAAGCAGCTAGTAACTATGGGGGATCAGAATTGGCCACCTCAAAATATATCTCTACCTGAATGATACTTTGGTCCCCGCCCCCACTAACTAACTAAAGGAGTTTGGGATGGGAGGCCTGCCCTCAGAACAGGCCATTACCATAGACATCTCTGGGTATCTGGGTGGGTCTGTGCTAAGCCCATTTTTAGTTCTGGTTGCCCTTTATAAGACACATTTACATTTGTAAAGAAAATCTCCATTTGTAAAGGTATCTTCTTCCCTGTACCAGGAAGAAGGTGGGGATGGCCTTACCTAGAAACTTATCAGAAGGGAAGGTGAGGATTTAAATCTGCATGATAGACTCATCCATTGTTAACTGTGCTGTTTAGGCAATATGCTATCTGACTCCCACTAGGTTCCTATAGGTAACATCCCTCTGGAGCAGGGGTCACCATGGTAATGGGTGTTTGAGCTATTTTTTTCAGGAACTGAACCCCTTGTCCACTTTAGGCCTGATTGAGACCACCAACTCATCAACTGGGCCCACGCAGACATGTGTCCAATAAGCGACCTTTTGACGGCAAGAGGTTGGAACTCCACCCTCAGGGCACGCTAATGCCGCCATTCTGTGAACATGCGTCCTACAAAGAGGCATGAAGTCTGACTGTGCTTGCACAGATCATCAATTACCTCATCTCTCCTCACCTCCAATCATTTCAGACCACCTTGCCCCCTACCCCATAAGTATCCCTGAGTCCCTATTTTCAGGGAAGCAGCTTTGAGATTCATTCTCCCGTTTCCACACTTGGCTGCCGTGTGGTTAAACCCTCTCTGTGCTGCAATCTCTTCGTCTGGGTGTTTGGCCTTCCGGGCGGTGGGCAAAAACGGACCTGGTGCCGTAACAATATACAAGCTAGATGCTTGCAGCTCTATGAAGATTGCCCTGGGTGCCACAGCTACAAATGCAGGTGTCATTACGGGTATAGTAGTGGTGACTTAAATAACACTAGTATTTTGCCATACTGTACTTACAGCTGCTGCTGGGCCACCTCACATGTGTCCAGGCCTGCCCTTCAATTTTTCCCATGTTTCTGGCATCTGAGTTCCCTTTCTTTCTTGGGAACTCTGTTATATATTATTGAATACATTTAGCTAGGCTTTAAACATGTCTTTTAGCAAAGGATATTCCTTATGGGAAAGTCTTCCATGTTGCTGGAAACAGAGAACATGCAAGTTTGAGGTGAAGAAAAGTAGAGAGATTTCATAAAAGAGGAAAGCTAGGCATGCAATGGCCTTCCCAAAAATAAGCATTTCAAAATGTGTATGTAGACAGGCAGTAAGGAATAAATACAAATCAAGTTATTTAAAACCATTATTTTCAGGGCCAAGGAAGAAATTATGAGAATAGTCTTTAAAAAACATTATAGGTCTTTCGGTGGTGTTTTTAGTGGAAGTAATTTAGAGATGATTGGATATTGTTGTTTTTATTTCTATCTTTTAGAACAAAAGTTTACCAAAATAGAAAGCTTTGCCATTTCTTTTTCCCACAACTTTAAAAAGTAAACCGTGAGTGTTGGGTCAACATAATCTTTCTTTTTTAGACTCCTTTGCTTGCAAATCCATCCACCATCAAATTACATTGTACTCCTTCCTCTTTTGGCTACCTGTGGCAGAGTCTTTTATAAATAAACCCAAAGCCCTGTCTTCCTCCTGCCTCCTGCTCTGAGCAAATAGTAAGAAATCAGGTGCCTGAGTCCAGTGATTTGATTTTATACACATGGATCTTGTTAGAACATTTCTTTACACCTGGGTTATCAGGAGATTTATTTGTAATCTTCTTCGCCAAGAGAATAGTAGTAGTATTTACTATTTCTACAACGTGATATAGTTTCAAAGATTTTGTTTGAATCTTGCCAAAGTGACTGAATTCAAAAGTACTTAATTGACTGGTTTTAAAAAAAAAAAGCAACTCATTTAAATCATTCAGCTATTTGGCCTATACCAATCCATACTTTCATATGATTGTATATTTTGACTTTCTTGTTCTATTTCTTGGCAATGTGTAGACCCAGCTATTTTTGCTAATTATATAGTCCTTTGAACTCCAGTTTGCCTATTTGTAAAACTGGATAAAAATCTACCATGGCTCCTTTCAAAGAGAGCACTGTATGTAAAAGGAAGGTGCTTTGAAATCACTTGAGGGATGGGGCTGAGATCCCAAAGAGATAGGCTAAGTTGCCTCTGGGGAGACTGGATCCTATGACTTGTAGGGCTTCTGAGTAGGACACAAAATGTGGGGGCCAGAGCTGAAGTGCTCAGGACAATGATGATGCAGTTGAGCATCCTGTCAGTCATCTCTATTTTCCGATTCCCTCCTATCTCTCCCTGCTCCCACCCCATTCAGTTTTCAGCCTCTTCTCTAAATAAATGTTGAAGATATCTTTATATAGCTGTCCAAGTTGCTCACGTGTCTTGGTTTGGGCCTGGTCAGTTGAAGGAGTAATGAGGAAACACGTTGCTATGGTGATTTCTGTCATTCATTTCTCCATGTATATTGGTATTAATTGATTTTTTTTGATGCACTGCAAAATACTTTGGAACTCTCTCTTTTTTTCACCCCTTCTTCCTCTTCTTTCAGACCATCACCAAGAATCCGATGAAGATATCTATTGAAAATGCTTTGAACAGTGATTTGTGGTGTGTTTCCCGGGTACAGGGTTGACTTCCTTGGGGAATCAGGGATTGGGTGGGAGATGCAGTTGGCAGGGTAGGGAAGTAAAATTCTTCCATCTTCCCAGTCTAGAGAAACTATGCTGCAGCCACATACCTTGAATCAGAATAAGGTGTTCGTGTTTCCATCATCTTTGAGCTTGATTACTAATGTAACTATCTTTAAGGAATTCTGCTCTTAACTAGAATTCCCTCTTCCCTCCTGTGTTATACAGGCTCTGATTGCAAGTTTATTCTTGGCATCTTTGAGTTGCAAGGGCCTTTTGACTTTCTTTCCCATCCACATACTCGTTTATCCTTGCTGCTTCTCTTTACACTTTCTGCTACAGAAGGGCTGAACCTCTTGGTAGGGCGCCTCTCTCAGTCAGTGAATATCCAGCAGAGAAAGGAGACAGTTCTATCCTGCAAATCAGGAAGAGGCTGTTTGTAAGTTTTTGTATTTTTCAAAAGTGGCTGCAATTAGTTTTGGTTTCAGGCAGCAAAAAAAAAAGAATGTTCTTTTTGATTTAACATTGCTTGCGTAAAACAGATATTAATCTACTGGAATAAAACTTTGTTTAAAAGCGGGTGTCGAGGGGCCGGCCCCGTGGCTTAGCAGTTAAGTGCGCGCGCTCGGCTACTGGCAGCCCGGGTTAGGACCCGGGTGCGCACCGACGCATCGGTTGTGCGGCCATGCTGAGGCCGCGTCCCACATACAGCAGCTAGAAGGATGTGCAACTATGACATGCAACTATCTACTGGGGCTTTGGGGAGAAAAAGAGAAAAAAAGGAGGAGGATTGGCAATAGATGTTAGCTCAGGGCTGGTCTTCCTCAGCAAAAAAACAGGAGGATTAGCATGGATGTTAGCTCAGGGCTGATCTTCCTCAAGAAAAAATAAAAAAAGTGTGTGTGTGTGTGTGTTACTCCATACATATTTCTTGAGTATCTTCTATGTGCCAGGTATGATGCTAGTTAGACATATAGTTGAGAATAAAACAACCAGGGTCTCTTTCCTCAACCAATTTACAATCTCGGGATGAAAAAGACCTCCCACGTTCAAATCCACAATGACATAATTACAATAAGATCATTATTATATTTGAAGAAATGTACACAGAATTTATAAGATGGTTTAACAAGGGAACTTCATCTAGCTTAGAAGTTGGGATAACCTTTCCTACAAAAGTGGTATTTACCATGAGACCTTAAGCATGAATAGGAACAGATGAACTACGGAGCCAGGAGCTGGGGGCAGAAAAGAGGGAGGGAGGTGGCACTGATTGTACTGATGGAGAGGTGTGGAGGGTTGAGGAGGCTGATAGATGTAGAGAAAGTGGAAGTGTCATTGGATTACAGGTCTTGATGCAGGGAGAAGGGTTGCAGTGAGGGGACCACAACAAGGCAACCGGAAGAGAAGAGATTAAAGGTGGCGTGTGTATGCGTGTGCATATGTGTGTGTACGTGAATGTGTTATCGTGGAATTATCTGGAGTGCAGTTTCTAATGATGACCAAATTCATGGTGTGACTGTGGAAGTTGGTACTTGAGGTGGAAGTGATGGAAAAGATCATTGGATATCAAGTTAGGATACTGCTGGCCAAGGTGATGTTGCATCCACATGATGTTGAATTTGCCTAGCATGATGGCAGGCTTGAGATGAAAGGAAGGCTGTGGATCAGTGCTAAATTTTAAATGAGTGACCAGATGGTGAAGTGATGACTACAGAGAGAAGAGGCTCTTATGGCCAGTGGCTCAAATGAGCAGCTTACAAAAGAGAGAGCAACCATTTGTCTGGAAATGGCATTGAGTAGTCAGGAAGACACTGCATCAGTTCCACTTCCAGCCCTGAGATATTTGGGGTTTGAAAGAAAACACAGCTCCCAGTCCCCACTTGAGAGAAGAAGCAGAATCCTTTGGGGAAAGTGGGTTTCAGTGAAGTCAAGGAAGTGTGCGTGTGTGTGATAACTTTGAAATAATTATGGGTTGGAATCATGTGGAGTAAGGTAAGAAGAGATCTCCTTAAAATTCATACTCTCAGCCCTTCATCCAAACTTTGAATTTCTTCTATAACACTCCTCCCAAATCAGTCAAGTGTCTGCTTCAAAACTTCCAGCAATAAGCAAATTTCTTATTTTCTTATCACTATTTTCTAATGCAGGACATTTCACTTTTGGTGGCTCTTTCTATTGAAAAAAATCGTTCTCTATATGGTAGACATTCTAATAATTCTAGCACTTTCTAGGTAAATGGGAAGAAAAAAGTGCTCAGAGGTATGTGGTGAGGTTGGCTAGATTGAAAGGTTATTTTATTTAAGTTTTTCAGAATGAGAATTCGTTTATGTAATACTTGTGTGATTTAAAATACAGACACCAAATTTATGTTTTTCAAAATTGGATCAAAACCTGAAAAATTAATTTAAAAACATTTTAGGGTACGTGCTATGGACTGAATTTTTTCCCCTAAAAATTTGTAGGTGGAAGCCCTAACCCACTATGTGACTGTATTTGGAGACAGGGCCCTCAGGAGGTAATTAAGGTTAAATGAGGCATAAAGGTGGGGCCCTAATTCTATAGCATTGGTGTCCTGATAAAATGACATACCAGAGAGCAATCTCAATCCACCCCGCCACCCACTGTGTGAGGGCAAAGCAAGAAAGCAGCTGTCTGAAAGCCAAGAAGAGTGCTCTCACCAGAAGACAAATCAGCCAGCACCTTAATCTTGGACTTCTGAGCTTCCAGAACTGCGAGAAATAAATTTCTGTTTTTTAAGCCACCTAGTCTATGGTATTTTGTCACTGTGTCCTGAGCAGACTAAGATGTTATGGTGGGAATTATGACTATAACTAGTTTTCTGAATAAGTTTTCTGACAGTTACCACTTCTAATTGTGCTTCATTTTTTTTCTTATTTGAACTGTAAACATTTTACAGTTTACACTTGACAGAACAGAATGAATGTTAGCCCCCAAGAAGCAATTTGAGTAAAATGATTTATAGATATTTTGTTATTTATTTAATTTTAAGTTAATTTTAAAATACGAGTTTTTTAAATTATTTTTTTGGATGGGGTCTTGACTTATCTGTATACTGAAAACACTGTTGGTGTTTTTCTTGCCTTAGAGTAAGCTTTGTAGTCCAGGGGATAGTGGAATGCTCACTGTGTAGACACTCTCATACTTAAGGCTAATTCTGCATGAGGCAGTTACTAAAAGCTCTTCCTGAAATGCTCTCCCAAGTCATTGTCCCATTGGGTAGCAAATACTACTGTACCTACTTTTGGGGAAACTATTACATCATATTAAAATGGTTAAATTGTCATAACATGCCTGGACCTTATCTTTTCACTAAAATATTTTTTTATTACTATTTTTTTTTAATAGAGAGAACTTGTTCCTAAGATTTTTTCCTTGAGAACTGGGGACGAATTTCTTTGATTTTTCTCCTTGTATCCTCCCTAGCAGAAGCTGTATATTTTGAGAATAACTACTTGGTTACAAGCAAAATAGCCCTAAATAAACACAACTAATTTCTAATGAATGGGCATTTCAGGTATGATTTTAGACTTTACAGCATCAAATTGACTGGGCCAAGCATGCCACCAGTGTCCTGAAGCTCAAATCTCAGGTTTTACCCAGGCATGCATACCTCTAGTAATGATAGTGCCTTCTTCCCTAAGAAACTAAAGTCTAAACAGTTAAGTGCAGCCAGCTGGTCTAAGCAAGGGCCAGAGAAGAAATTTTGCCATTTTTGAATGGGATTTGGGGGTTTCCATTAAATACAATATAAACTTGTGTTATCAAGTATGTGAAAATATCTATAATTATTTAGAAGGTAGAACCCATGTTTGCTAAAAAAATTGACTTTTTTCCTATGTCTCTTTGTGCACTGTTTTTTGATAACAATAAAGTAGTAGATCTATTCATTCCACAAACTTTTATTATGTACCTACTATGTGTCTGGCATAATGGGAAGTGCTTTGATACTCAGGCAAAAGGCACAGTCTCTGCTCACAAGCAGATAGGATAGCTATTAAATAAAGATGGCAGGGGTGGGCAACTGACCACCTGTGAGATGGTAAAGAGAGACTGGAATCCAGAACGATGTACAGATTTCTGGCTTCAGTTATTGAGCTGATGGGGGATATAATTATTTTGAAATGGAATATATTGGCACCTTATTTCTAAATAGCAGCAGGCTGGAAGCCAAATAAAACTCCTCAATTTTGGCTTCTTTAGCATATTAAAGAAATGTGCTTTGTGTAATATGAGCAGGTGATTTAAAGCCTGGATTCATTTCAACCCCTGTCACCTTGGTGAATGAAAAATGAATTTCATGGACAAGCAGCTCATCATTTGTAAGAGCTGTTAACAGTTGGGTTGTCGTTGATTGCGCAGGTGATTTACAAGGAAGTTCAGTGTGTGCCTTGGAGGGTGGGCTGATCATTGCCATGCCTATTTTTCTGACTATTAATTAGTATACATTTTGTTGTGTTGTTTTTAGTATTCTGACTCAAATTGAGTACACACTTTTATATAAGTTTATTAACATAAAAACTGGATCTGGATGACCAGAGATCTTTAGTAAATGAGTTATAATTTCCTTTAAAGAATTCAAGGTACATTGAAGTGCTTCCTCAAACAATAGAATTGTTATCATTGGAAGACAATTTTCCACAGGACTTGAGTATTTCTATGTGTCTTGTGAGGAACTGACTGTCCTTTGTCCTGGACTATCTGTTCATGGATATGTGTATTGCGAATAGCCTTGAAAGATAGAGATAGTGTTCCTCTCTGGAGCAAAGGGCAGGCACGCTTACTGCCCATTATAAAAGATTTGGGTTCCCTAAATTCAGGGTTCCTCTACTATAACACAACCCACTATGTATGCAGATGTCACCTGGCCCTCTTTGCATCATTTTGGAAGAGTAGGGGCCTCAGGAACTGTCATCAAAATGCTGATACTTTGGCTACTGCTATTGCTGTGAATAATAGACTGTCCTTTGTCTCTGATCAGAAGTCTTGTGTCTTCTACCAGCATGCACGAAACTTTTGGCAGGCTAACTTATTAGCTTGCAAGCAGGGTGAATGCTCAGATCCTTCACAATTCTTGACAGTTACCATATGTCAGATTCTTATCTTCCAATCCATAGATGCTATATTCTACCATAAAATGTAAAACATTTCATTTTTTTCAGCATTAATAGGGTAGAACTCTAAGTTTTAGATCAAATAACAAAGAAATAAAAAATTATAACATCCACTTTTTCCTGTGATTTTTCTTGTGATTGCAAATGAATATTATGCTTGTGATATATCATAATTTTTAAAAATCTGGTTGATAAATACTGGAGTATAAGAAAACATTCAAAGCAATAGCTTTTGTGGAAATGTGAAAGTTGACAATGGTTTACAGATTATTTATTTTCAGTACACTTTAACTCTCATCTAAGCAACGGAAATAAGTGTTTTACTTTCTTTTTATTTTTGTAATCAACTTTATTGAGGTATAATTTATGTGCAATAAACTGCATTCATTTAAAGTGTGCAATTGGATGAGTATTGCAGTTGAACACGCCTGTAAGACCACCATCACAATCAAGGTACAAGGCACTTCCATCACCCCCAAAGAATTCCTTGTGCCCCTTTGAACATAAATAAATTTTGGTAACAAGTGAAAGCCTTTTATATTGCAATACTTCAAGAATAATTTCTACTGAGCAATTTTTGCCAGCGTCCAATTTTATTTCCTGTTTCAAACATTTCAAGTACCAATGTTTAATTTTTCCCTTAGGTATTTGCTCTGACTTGTGTTTTCTTTTTAAGAGTTCTTCTGTCTAGTCTTTTCCTCTCTTTCATATCTCTTGGAGCAGAAGGGCTGAATAATATTCTCATGAGCTCATATAAATGGGATAAATAGTATGAAGTTGAAACACATAAAGATTAAGTTGCCTTGCAGAAAAAAAATATCACATTCAGAGAAAAGAAGATGGGTGTTAGTGTACTAGGGTGTGGAAACTGATCATAGAAGCAATGAGAAATGGAAATTATTTGTGTTATTGAGTGATGAATTATATATAAAATGTATACTTTTTTGTTCACATTAATCATGACATTTTGTTTTAGGGTTTTCCTTCTCTAAATAATAGATATGTTTTCTAGGGAAGCTTTTCTCAAGTATTTGTTTTCATCTGGCTCTTTATAACCAGGGCTCTCAAAATCCAGTGGTGGTTTTGACTAGCGTATTTCTCTCAGCAGTGTAAAATAGATCACACGGGTCACTTTGTCTTGAGACCCTTCAAAGAATGAAATGTGAGTAGAACTCGCAAAGCAACTTTCCCACAGCGATAGTTGTATGTGAAGGACAAGACACTTACATGTTCTAATCCCAAATATAAAGTAGAGCTAAATAGTGTCTTTGGTTAGAGTTGTTCCAGTTGTCATATGACTCCTGATTTATCAAACAAGCATTTTCTCTCTTCTCTCATCAGTTTGGGGGGTAAACTTTATTTTTTAAAATTTGGATGGAAATCAGAGTCTTATGTCTACCCCCCAAAGGAGAAAATGTTCCAAACAGTTTGGAAAACTATAAAATTGAAAACTCGATGTCAGTTATCTAGAATTTTTACATTTCTCCTCCCTCGACCTCCTATTTCTCACTAGGGAGGGTTTTTTTCTAGTTTGAGGGAAAAGATACACAGTAACTATAAAAATGTAAAATAAGGCATGTCCCTCTGATTAGTCTGCAATCTATCTCTTTCTTTTTGCATCTGGAAATGCTCAGGTAGACACATGTTAAAACTCACAGTATGGACATTTTATCCCTGTGTGTCTGCATCTTCCATGCCGTTTTCTAACCATGTTTGTCTTTTGTTAGGAATGGGATGATCAAAACAAGAACAATAAAAATTTAAATCAATATTCCACCCTTCCTTTTTGGCGTTAAATGTGGGGTTATTGTTGTGCCTTTTCCAAAAACAGTCTACCACAAGGAGCAATCAGTAATCAGAACTTAAGGGGAGTGAGGGGCTCAGGAGGCCCGCTCCACACACAAATGTATTCTATAACCTTTATTATACTTAAGAACAATAAATTATTCTATTGAGTTCTAGATTCCCAGATATTACACGGAGGTTAAAGTATAATTAGGAAGTACCCGGCTTAGTGTGGGGCAGGGTAGCTGGGGTTCTGTTTGTTAGGACTGGATCAACTTCTGGGGCGTCAAACACTCAGAGTGGGTGTCTTTTTTGTGAATCATCTACCTGGATGGGGAAATTTTCTAATTTGCACTAAAGGTCCAGCATATGCCAGCAGAATATTAGGTGAGTAGGTGGCCATTATGCCTTCACATAGATTGAGCATTAACACTGTCTTATTTCTGTTCCTTTTCAACAGAAGCATTGTTACCATTTTTTACACCTGAGATCCCTATGGAACACTAGATGGTCAGTGTTATCCACCAGTTTATAACTAGGGGGTGTTTGACCCAAGGAAAAAATAATTCTTGGTTTCTTTTGTTTTTGTTTGTTTGCTTATTTATTTGTTTGTTTGTTATCGCTGCTATACCAATTTAAAGAGGATAAAGTTGTAGTTGGGAAATAACGCAGGCCCATGGAGTCCAGAAACAGCCAAATAAGTAGCTCACTAGACTGAGACAGCAAAGCTCAGGGAAGACTGAGAAATTGTAGTGAGGGTTGGAATGGGGTTGACAGGTGGAACTGGGCTGTAGATAAGATAAAGGCTAGTTCGGGAATGAATTTCATAAAGGGAGTACACTTGCCCTAGCTTTCCTTCCATGCATAGGTAAAATACCAAGTGGCTATGGCAAAGGGGGACACAATAGGCTGGAGAGATTGGTCTTGGAATTCTAGGTCAAGATTTCTGGTCCAAAGAAGTTAGTTGGTCATGGAGGAGTCAATGGACACAATGGGTCCCAGGCAGGTAAGAAACATGGAAGTCAGGTAATAGGGATCAGAAACTCAGAGAAGAAGCTTGGAGAGCCAAGAGCCCAGGACCTACTGGTCTGCAAGGGTAAGATCAGTAACCCTGGCCAAAGATTAGGAAAGAGGGATCAGGCTCTCAGCACAGAGTCTAAGCTGTGTGGTACCAGGTAGAAGAATAAAGCTTGATTTCAAGGCTTAAGCTAAGGGCCACAGCATCTTTTCTTTCTTGTTTGTGCATAGAACTGATATGGAATTTTGAGAAAGCCTGAGCACACAGTTTGCAAAAAGTTCTCACTGACCAGAGTGTCTGAGCAAATGGGGAGAAGTAATTTTCTAATGCATAGTTCAAAACTGGAACACATTTGTAATTATAAAGAAAAACCAGAGGAACAATTTAAAGTAGATGACAATGCTCAGATACGAAAAAGGTGTAATCTCCTTCAAACATCAATCCTTTACGTTGCAGCTTAGAAATATGTGCCAATTAATTTACTCATTAGTTCATTGATTCATATAGCAAATATTTACTAAATGTCTATTACATGTCAATGAGTTTAATATCTTATAAAATTAACTTTAATTCCTAACTTTCATTATTTGTCAGTTTAGATTTTCAATAGTGGAGAGCTGATCTCTCTAATAATATTAGCAATTAATAATAGAGTGACTATTTAGGCAAGTTCAAGCTCAGGGGGATTATGAAATTTACCAGAAAATATCGATGACAATGGAAGGAAATAAAAGAAGATCATAAAAGCCTGAGGTGATGGTTTGTGACTAAAATATTGATTTGAGAATGTATGAACTGAACCACTTAGCTATGATAATGGCCAAGTTGGACATCTGCATGGGAGTTACGATTGGTTGTATAATGATAGAGAAGTTGGTCAAAACCCCTAAACTGATGAAAAGAAATTGATTTGGTAGCTTCCTCTATATTCATTATTTGAGATAATTTTAGCAGAGAATACGAGACTAGAGGCACTTTTTTTGGTACACTGGCTCAAATTGTTTGCCAGAAATAAAGTCTAAAAGGCTCTCCTTACCTCCTATTTGTGACTTGTGGTTTGTTGAGCCAGCCATTGTATTCTCCTGAAAGAATGACTATTTTTATTTAGTTCTGTTTTAAACACAATGTGAGTATGTGTATGGGTTTGCATGGAGACACAGCATGGGACATGTTGGGGTAGCAGGAAATAAGCAAAGAACTCAGGAATGCTACAATGCTCTACAAACTGCAGAGCAAAGATTATTTTGAGTAGAAAATTATTTTAAATTACACACTATTTCCAGGAAGTTTTGTGGGGTTTTTTTTCTCGATCAGACTAGAAATGAATTATCTTAATCAGACAAAAGCTCTTGAAAGGAGTTGAGGCAGGATTTAGAAGGAGAAGGGTTTTTTTTGGTAAAGATGAGGGCCTTTGGACGGCCGATGGGCAAGATGATGGATTGTTTTGGCAATAGGAAGAACCACAGATAAGAAGTAAGACAAAGAGAAGGTTTCAGAAAGGGAAGTGAGAAGAGAATTGCAGAGTTTGCCTTGGAAGAGAGTCCCACCAACATTGCCTCTTCTTTGTAAATTAAATGATCAAAGCTGTTTGTATTGTAAATTTCAGTGTCTTTCAATTTGATCCTGTATGCCTGAACCAGGTTAGTTCAGCACAGTCTCTGTCTAAATGCTACCCATTCTGGGGGTGGAGAAGAGGAAAGGAGAAAAGAAAAAAAATTAAAAATAAAAAAGGAATAAGAAACTCATAAGGAACATTTATCTTTATTGTCTTTATTGTTAATGTCCTTAATCTTGCATGAATACACAAATCCTTTCCTGATTTCTAGGACCCAGTGAATGCGAAAAGTTACGCCAAGAATTAACTCTCTGCTGACACAATAGATTCATGTTATATTAATGTTTAAGATATGAAAATTTAACTATAGCTCGACTAAGGGAAAAAGAGAATCAGAATTTACACATAGAGAGTGATTATGCCTTTCATTCCAGTCAACGAGTGTGTGCCCTGCCATGAGAATGAGATGGGAGACACGAATTTGTGGTCCGTCAGCTTCAGTTCCTGGATGTTATTCATGGCGTGAGCATTGCAGTGTACTGAGATCCTGTTGCTCTTTAATCAGTGGACCAACACACCCCCCAACCAGCTGACCCTTATTTGGTCCTTCTTGTGTGAATCCTTCACCTGCAATTCCAAAATCTAAAAACTGTTAGAAACTAACAGTATTTTTTCTAATTAATTTGGTGGCAAAACCTAATTTGAACTGATGTGAACATTTTTTAATAGTCTTTATCTCGCTTAGTTTTCATATTCATACATTTACCTCAGAAATAATGTTTGAATACAGAATGCTTGTGATGTTTCATAAAATATTGCATATGCTCATATTGCCTTTCTAACGCCTAATGAATTTGACCTTAAGAACCAGATTAAGGAGATGAGAATTACTTTATTTACTCCTCATAACAACCTCATAAGGTAAGTACAATAGTTATTTCCAGTATGTAGATGGGGAGATCCAGCGAGGTTAAGTAACCTACTCAAGGTCATACAGCTAGTAAGTAGAGGAGCTGGCTTGTTGAATTTTTTAAAATTGTTTTACATATGTCCCCCCTCTTTTGTTTTAAAATAAACATGGGAAAATGCCCCAGGAGTGTATGAAGTGTAGAGTCAAATTCCTTCACCACCTGCTCCTCTAACCCCATTTCTCAGATATGTGGATGCATAGTTTTGTGGACATGTTTCCCGACTTTTTTTGGTGTTATACAAATGCAGACATACAGCAAGTGTAAAATATCAGTCTATAAACTCAAAAATATAAAAAAATGTAACTGTATATTTCTGTTAAATATCATTTTTGTTTTAAGCCCCTGTTCTGGGATTGGAAGAAATAAAATCTGAGAACACAGGATGATCTCAGCCAATCCAAGGTTTCTTCGGAAATTTGGAGGAATTCATCATCTCTGCCTTCCCACCTGCAGGTCTCGGTCTATTTTGGGGGGCTTAAATCAATGGTGGTTTGGTGATCATGGTGAGGGTTGCATCTGCTCCTCTGTTGCTGTTCTCTGTCTACACTAGCAGCTGCTAAGATGCTTTATTTTTTCATTGCTTGCTGTAGGCATTACAAGATGTCTTTAACTTTAACAGTACAAGATGCTACTTTAATATTTACTGCCATATGTGTAATGTAATAATATTAGAATTGTGTAATTCCATATTTACCACTCTTTCCAGGTATTTTTCATATTCTCATATATTTTACTTCTCTCTATATTTTAAAGCTCACAATCTGTTTAAAATTTTTTTTCACCTTAAATGGTCAATTGATTTTTAAAGAAATTAAGAAAAAATAGTTTTTTTTATATTTACCCAAATCCTTACCTTTTCTTGTGTCCTTTATTCCATCATGTGGATCTGTGTTTCCATTTGGTGTCATTTCCTTCAGCCTGCAGAACTTCCTTTAGCGTTCCTTGTGGTGAGGTTTTGCTTGCAATAAATTCTCTCAGGTTTTGTCTGAAATGGCCTTGATTTGCCTTCATTTTTTGAAGGATGTAGTTGCTGGTGCAAAATTAACAGTTGAGAGACTTTTTCATTTAACGTTTTAAAGATATAATTCCATTGTCTTCTGTCTTGCATCATTTCTCACGAGAAGTCAGTCATCATTCTTATTGCTGCTGCCGTGAATGGAGTGTCAGTTTTTTCTCTGGTTGCTTTAAATGTTTTTCTTTTTAATCATTGTTTTTCACCAATTTGAACATAAGGTACCTAGATATGTTTATCTTTGTGTTTGTCTTGCTTGAAGTTTGCAATTTTTTTGGGTCTGTTGATGTCTTTTTTTATCAGTTTGGAAATGTTTTAGCTATTTTCTCTTCAAGTATTTCTTATGTCTCTTCATTTCCTTCTGGGTCTTCAGTTACACATGTGTCAGATTATAAAATATTGCCCCACAGGTTTTGTATACACTATTATGTTTATTTTTTTCTTCTATTTTTTTGCCTTTGAGTTAATTAACTGATTCTTTCTTTTGTAGGTCTAGTCTGTTGTTAAGCAAATTTAATGAACTTTTTATTTCTGATACTGTATTTCCATGTAGTACTTTTTTTTTTTTTTGGTTTCTACTTCTCAGCTGAGATTCTACATCTGTTATCTATTTTATCCAATTTTTTCTCTAAATTCTTTAGCACAATTCTATTAAAACTGTTTCATTCTTTGTTAATTTCAACATCTAAGTCATATGTGGCTCTGTTTCTATTCATTTTTTTCTGTTAGTTTGGTCATATTTTCATACTTTTTTTGTATGTATAGTAATTTTTAATTAGATACTGAATATTTTGGATTATAAACCTTCCGATTATGTTGTCTTTTTCTGAAGAGTGTTATATTTTGTTCTGAAAGACTATTAAGTTACTAGTATAATTCCTTGATCTTTTGGAGATTTGGTTTTAGAGTTTGTGTGTGGGTGTCTGTTTTAATTTTTCCCTTAGTTATGTGCTATAGACTTTAGTCATGATATGTGATTCTTACTCCTAAGGTGTAGCCCTTCTAGAGTTTCAATGAAAAGTGAAGGTATTTATTAAGCCCCACTAACCTGGCCAGACTTGAGCTACAAACTCTCTCCACTACAAGGTAGGTGCTGAGATATTTTCTCAGTTCTTTATCCTTCAAGCTGCTGCATTCTGCTGGGTTCCTTAGATTCTCACCATGAACATATATAGTTTAGGTGGAGGCCAAGGATCCAAGGGGTATGTATTTGCATACAGATTTTGGGGTATCCTGTCTATGTTTCCCCACTCTCTGGAATTTTTCTTCCTATTTACTGCTTTGCTAGAAGTCCTGTACTCCAACCTTTGTGCCCTCTTCCTAACGGGATGCTGTTTCCTGGTTGACTTCTATTCTCTCTTTGCACTGCAATAACCTTGAAAGCATCCTCAGAGGAAAAGTCAACTAGTTATGGAGCTCACCTGCTGTGTGCTTCCCTGCACTTAAGGACTGTATCTTATTCAATTTCTGCCTGCTTTGGATTGTATACTGATACCTTCAAATAGTTGCTTTTTTATATTTGTCTAAAGTTCATGATTGTTATTCACAGGAAATTTAGTCTGATACAAGCTAAGCCACCATGAATGGAAACAAAGCCTCTTCATGAACTATTACCTAATATTAATTGACTGCCTGTGTTTTGTCATGTGCTGTGTAGATTTACATATATTAACACTGATCCACATAACAACACTGCAAGGGAGGTAGCATTATCATCATAATTATTATTTTACAGAATAAGAAACTGGAGCACAGTGATAAATAAACTTGCCCAAGTTTATAAAGTAAGAGACAGTAAGGATCCGATGCCATATATGTTGAATATAAAGCTTGTGTTATTCTGACTATTTCAATGAGTCTCAAATTCAGCTGTAGATTGGAATTTCCTGGGGAGCATTAAAAATGCCAGTTCCTTGGTCCCAACTCCAGAGATTTTTTTATAACTAGTCTTCACTATGGCCTGGCTATTGAAATTTTAACAAGTTCCCCAGATGTTTCAAATGTGCAGCGAAGACTGAGAACTACTGTTCTATGCTTGCTTCCTTTGATACTGACTAAATCCTATAAGCAGGTCAGTTAATATTAATTTTATCTTTTTCTTTCTAAATAACAATAGAATAAAATGATGTTTCATGTGTTTACTATTCTGATATCCTGATGATTAACTGTGAGCGTCTTCTTGAATATTTTAAATTAGTTTTGTAAAAGCCAATCCATTACTAAGGGTTCTGGTTGTTGTTGTTTTTGTGCAATACTGTTTATGAATATAACTAATAATTCTATTTAGCTTCTAATGAGAATTTTCTACTTGTTCACTTATTTTGTGTTTAAGAATAGAGAAGGTTCCAAGAGCTATTAGAACAGTTCTAATCTTTGTTAATCAATATAAGAAAATAAACAGACAACAATCAGAATAAAACTAACACCCCTTGTGAAGTCACTTGTTGATATCTTTTGGCCAGTGGTAGACAGTGACTACTTGATGTTGACAGTATAATAAGGAGCAGCACATTATGGAAGATAATGAGTTTACACGGAGAGTCTTGGCACCTCAGTTTCAGATATTAGCTTGGTTTGTATGACCCAAGAGAGTCTCTCAACTTCTCTGGACCTCAGTTTACTTCTTTATAAAATTCAGAATCGAGACTCTTCAGGCTGCAAAATTTTATGAATATCAAATTAATTTCCTGCTCAACATACCCTTTCTTTACTTGTTGTCAAGAGAATAGAATAGTTACTAGAATAAGGCATGTATCCAAACATCAAAAGTGAAAGTATGACATTTGAACATGTTTTTAATTGCACCTATTTCAGTAAATAAACTTTATCATAGACTGATGGTTTGGAGGTCAAGTGGATACTGCTTAAAGTTCATTTTATCAGAAAAATTTCTGGATAGAGGTGGCTTGATGTAGGCAGAGGAAATGAAGAACAGTGGTAAAATTTAATAAATATCTAATGAGTCATATCTAACCCTCTGTGTCAGGAGGGAATGATATCTCTTTTGGGAAGTCCCATGACACTATGCTGTGTTTTCACCTGGCAAGTGATGCTGGCACCAGTAGTCACCTACATTCAAGCCCTTCTTTCCAGAATGGTAACATTGTGATTTGCTTTAGTCAGGGTTGCTATTCTTATTGGGGGAACTATGGCTGTGATAAAAAAGGTAATTAAGCCCACCAAGAAAGGCTGATTTTGTTGGCTGGCTATAGTCTAGGATTTGGGAACAAAAGATAGGACAATAACGTGGTGTTTGGGAGCAGTTTTGCTTTGATCTGGGTATCATAATAGGTTGAGCACAAAGCTATTTTTACTGGTAAACATTTGGCACTTGCTGATCAGTAACAATGTACTGGATGACCTACCGAGGTAGCATGGTTCAGTGGGCAGAACACCAATTGAAATAAAATGTAAAAATATTTTACTTAAGTGTCAGTTTTGCTATTGGTTGGCCTTGTGAATTTGTTTTCAAACTTAGCATCTTGGTATATGTGTGTCTGTACTGGTTTGCTTTGGGAGGTGGAGTCAGGACATAG
Source organism: Diceros bicornis minor (assembly GCF_020826845.1). NCBI lineage: Eukaryota > Metazoa > Chordata > Mammalia > Perissodactyla > Rhinocerotidae > Diceros > Diceros bicornis. Next base: position 47,632,610 of record NC_080759.1, on the reverse strand, counting down.
GACATGTTTGATATGATGAGTTTGAAATATGATGAGTTGAAATATTTGAAGGAATAACCTAAAATAGTGGACCAAGTACAAAAAAACCATATGAAAACATACAAAAAACAATGAAGAATATGAGAAAGTTGAACAGCAGCATGTATTTGTGTAGAGATATTCAAGAAGGAATATTGGAAATGTTTGAGACCCGTATCTTAAGAATAGCAATGTATCCTCAAAAGAGGATAGTTGGCTCATAGATTTGCTAAGTATATGATACATTGTTTTACTTTTTAGGTCTTTTGATAGTTTTAGTTATGCAGGTACTCAGTTCTCTGGTTTGTAAATCCATGTTACCAGTTTCTAGGTGAGATCCAGGCCATATTCCATTCTTGGAACAAATCCTCCAACATATCAGAACTCTACACAGTCTACTTCAATTTTTTTTTTTTTTTTGGTGAGGAAGATTAGCCCTGAGTTAACCTCCACTGCCAATCCTCCTCTTTTTCCTGAGGAAGATAGGCCCTGAGCTAACATCAGTGCCCATCTTCCTCTATTTTATATGTGGGATGCCTGCCATGGCATGGCTTGATAAGCGGTGTGCAGGTCTGCACCTGGGATCCGAACTCTTGAACCCCAGGCCACCAAAGCAGCGCATGAAAACTCAACCACTACACCACTGGGCCAGCCCCTACTTCCATTTTTTTTAACTCTTATTTAGGGTAAGTGCATGTTCTGTGGTAGGAGTCTTTGTCTTCATCATGTGTGTGTATGTGAGATAATTTGATCATTTACTATTAGGCAACTATTTTTATGTACCTTCATTTCAAGAAAAAATTTACATGTTAAATGTACCCTAGGTGATGTTGGGAGTAACATGGTTAGGGAGCAATAATTCCAGAATCCTTCAGACCAGGAGTATTTAAAGGTGTTACATAGGAGTAATCCTGTTTACATCTTTCTGCAAAATAGGGGAATCTATTTTCAGCTTGGACTAAATTAGCAGTTCCTTTTCTTACCCACCTGCCACGAAGGTTCATGTTTAAACCCTCCATTCTAGAATAGTGAACCTGAGAAGGAGGCAGTGGGGACACAGGAAGTGCAGCTCCAAAGGTAGATAGTCAGAACAAAGTATTCTACCAGGAAAAAGAAAGATGCAGGCTTATGCGATGAGAAGTCCTATACCCAATCCACTCCCAGGAAAACAGCATACTGGATGAAGCAATGCTTTCATACGTAAAGATCCAAGACTTTGGGGTCGGTCCGGTGGTGCAAGCGGTTAAGTGCGCGAGCTCCGCTGCGGTGGCCCGAGGTTCGCCAGTTCGGATCCTGGGCGTGCACCGGCGCACTGCTTGGTAAACCATCCTGTGGTGACATCCCATATAAAGTGGAGGAAGATGGGCACGGATGTTAGCCCAGGGCCAGTCTTCCTCGGCAAAAAAGAAGAGGAGGATTGGCAGATGTTAACACAGGGCTGATCTCCTCACAACAACAACAACAATAAAAAGATCCAACACTTCGAGTGAACCTTTGGAAAATGCATAATCAGTCATCAAATTTCTACCAAAAAAAAAAAAAATCTATGACACAGTGAAAGAATAATCTAGATCTGGAGGACAGATTTGCCTAAGAAAGGAATTGCATGGAATACATAAAAGGGAGGATAGGCAGAGCTGAGAGAAGCTATACCCAGAATGCAAGCTCCAATACTTACATAGAATTTGGTGTATGTTGGGTCCAGTTCTAAGTAAAAATCTTCACTCTGATGGACTTCTGTGTTACAATATTTCACATATCAGGGAGTTTGACTGCTCTCCCTAGTCTGGAGATGATGTAATAGAGCGAATAAGAGTGCAAGCTGTGCACAGATACTGGTGAGGGCGGATTCTGACTCCTTTATCTATTACCTTGTGACTCTGGGAAAACTTCTTAAACTCCCTGCACCTTAGTTTATTCAATTATAAAATGTGAACATTCAAGTACATCCTTCATGGGTTTTTATGAGTACTAAATGAGATAATTCATGCAAGGAGTTAGGAGGATGCTTAATCAGTGTTAGCTGTTAGGATGATGGTGATTTCCTCTGAGAGATTCAGGAGTAAAAGGATTTCCATTACTGAAAATGAAACTGGGCTCTGGTGAGCCAGGGGATTTTGCATCATGAAGGTGTATTGATATACTGGCAGACAAAGGAATATAGGCAACAGAGAATACTTGGGTTGGAATGAGGAAATTGACAATTTTGGGGGTTTCAAGAACTGTTGAGATTATTTATTCAAACTTCTGAATTTTGGGCTCAATTGGAATTTATTGCTTTCCTTTTTTTGTTAGAGGCATCTATAATTGTTTTTGTTCCTGGAGTGAAAGCTCCCTGAGGTGAGTTCCATGTCTAACTCCTCATTCTATCCTCCTCACACTTAGTGAAATAGATACAGTGCCGAGATGGAAACAGGCTTTTGGTTATAATAAAATTCTATAAATGGCCCTTTTTTCCTGGATTTGTTTATTTTGGAATGCATGGCAGAATATATACAGCATTCTAGAGTGCTGTCTCTAACTGTGCCTATGCATTTTTTTCTTTTAACTTGGGGCATTTTGAAGATGACTCAAAGTTTGGTTGATTTTGACTGAATTACACCATTAATATAAAGTACATTCATTTTACTAGAAAGTTAATTCAAGCTTAATTCTATACAAATATTAAAATATTATTGCACATCATAATAAATTTCAATTGTCTTCTAATTAAAGATTAGTGACAACCTTCAGTTGGATAAGACATTGAAAAATTTCTATTCTGATCTATCCCAGAATCTGCTTCTCATATTCCTAGAGAGTTATATTGGTAATACAATAGTTACAGAAAAAGAAAAAAATGCTTCCAAGATAAATATATCCTAGAGTCAATATAAAAGTAAGAATAAACACATATGCTTTTTGGTATGCTGTGATTGTCACCTTCTTGGACCTCATGTCCAATGCTAAGAATGAGTTAAGCGTATAAATCCCATAGATGCTGATGTCTCCAGCTGATTCTCATTATCCAAGAATGGGAGGAGAGTTTTAAGATGAAGAGGGTGGGAGAAAGCTTGCACAGCACTGTTAGAAATCTCTACATAGAGGCTCAGAGGGGGCAGATTAGCTGGATGGGGAAGGATTAGGCGAGAGAAGTGAAATGTAGTGTTTGAATTCTGTCCTTCCACCTCTAAGAACATGCCAATTACTCGAGTGCATAACTCTCTTTTCTGTTTTTTTCCCTCTTACTTTCTTTTTCTCTCTTTTGTTTTCTTCTGTCTTGATCTTTCCACATTCCCTAAAAGGTGGAGTTGACCATGGGAGAACAGGACCAATTTAGATCCAGGAGAATGAAGAGTTGGAATGGGTCTTCCCAGTTCACATGACCCCTATGTTCTACCATAGAAGGAACTCATCTTTCTTCTCCAACTAGTGAGTTTTCTTCCTTCATATTGTAGAGCTAAAAAAAGGAAGCATGTGAAAATAGCTTGTAAGCACAGTGCTTTTTTTTTTAACCCCAGATTTATTTTAGTGTCATCAGAGTGCTAACTTCTGCTGATACCCATTTTATACCCAACAAGAAATTCTGTAAAAATAAAAAGGAAAGCTTATGGTCTCTGACTACTTCAGATCTCTTCAACTGTGTAACTACATTAAATATCTGTTTCACAATTAAAACAGTGCAATAGCACAAACCAAGGAGGAAATATAACCTTGAGACTATGCTTGGTAGACTTAGGACCATTAACATATTTGCTGGTTTTCTGAAAGGCTATGGGGGTTAGGGAATTCCCTCATCATGTCTAGAGTAGAAAAATTCAGAATAGCTTAAAATATCAGACTTTGAATTCTAGGAAGGGAAGATTGGAATCTTATACATGTTTATATCATTTCCTCCACGATGCCTAGCATGTAGAAAAATGTTTAATATATATTTGCTGAAAAATGGTTTTTTGAGTGTGTAGTGGGATGTCTAAAGAGAGGATGTCAAAGATCTAGAAAACAGCCAAGCAATACTTTCCTTCCTTCTTTTGTTCGTTCATTTGTTCCTTCCTTCTTTCCTTCTTTCCTTCCTTCCTTCATCCCTCCCCTCCCTCCCTCCCTCATTCCCTCTCTCTTATTGTCTTTCTTTCATTTTTTAATTTAAAAATTAGCTACACATCATCTTCTTGGGGAAAACAGTTTCACGATTCCCCATAGCCAGCACCCCATAAATTGTATCCAAGAAGGCTCTGTTTGTTAGGAATACTTTTGGAAATATTTTGCAAAATAACAATGACTATTCTAGCATAATTTTTTCTTTTGTTTATCTTAACTGAGTATGGAATAAAAAAGGAAGTAATGTTTAAAAAGACATTATGAGGGGTTTTAGAGCAAGAATAATAGTAATGGGATGAAGAATGATGCCACATTTTAGTGAGAAGAAAAAAGTTAAGTGCTTTAATCTTTTCAAAGCTCATCAACAATGATCCTGACACTGAGGCTTGGAAAGCAGCTAAATGTGTTAAACAAGTATTTGGAACTTTTCTCTGGAGGACTATAAAAAATGGGCTGATTCTCCCCTGTCTGTGATAGTGCATGTGGAATGCTATTGAATCCACTCAGGATAGAGTGGATGGCTCTACTCACTAGCATCTCTTAGGTTTGTATTTTTGAAGAGTTAAATTCAGTAGTCTCGGGCCGGCCGTGTGGCTTAGCGGTTAAGTGCGCGCGCTCCGCTACTGGCGACCTGTGTTCGGATCCCGGGCGTGCACAGACGCACTGCTTCTCCGGCCATGCTGAGGCCACATCCCACATACAGCAACTAGAAGGATGTGCAACTATGACACACAACTATCTACTGGAGCTTTGGGGGAAAAAAAAAAAAGGAAGAGGATTGGCAATAGATGTTAGCTCAGAGCCGGTCTTCCTCAGCAAAAAGAGGAGGATTAGCATGGATGTTAGTTCAGGGTTGATCTTCCTCACACACACACACACAAAATTCAGTAGTCTCTTCCAATCTTTCTTTTATCATGCATCTCATCAGTAAAACATTTCTGACTAATCCAACATATAGCTACTTATTTAAAGTACTTATTTAAAGTACTTATTTAAATTTATTTATGAGTGATAGTCGTTTTGTATATTCAATATTAGTAAATGCTTAATTCTTTCTTTTTAGATAAAGATAAACATAAATAGAAGTCAATATTTTTTCCTCATGCCTCAATTGATTATCTTACAGGCCTCCTAGGCCTCCCACCCCCAATCCATTTCAGACACCATTGATTTAGGCTTTTTTCTAGCCTACAGGTAAAGCACCACATAGTTTTTAAGAGAAAAATGAAGAATAAAAGAAGCTTAGAGAAATTCGATCTCTCATTAGAGTCTAGTGGGAGACAATTGTATAGTTGACCTTTATCAAAAACGTGTGTATTCCTGTTCGTTTTTTTCCAGGGGTTAACTTTTAACTTATGAATGGTTCTCATACCTTGAATTGCGGTTTCTTTCTGCTTGTAATCTGCCTGCCATGCCTCTAGTGAAGGTTGGAAAGGGAAGGTCCTATGTGGCTCGCGAAGGCTCTCGTATGAATATGTCTTGCTGGAGAAGGAGAAGTAAAGGTTTTGACCTAAGTATGGATTTCACAGATGTACTTCTACTGCATCTACCCTCCCTCATGTTAGTTAAGTGAATTTTTTATTTAACTCCAAAGCATGACAAATCCTCAGAACTTTGAATATTCCATTATAGATTCAATTTTAAGCTCTATTTTTTGAAGACTATAATATTATTATTCTTGTTAATTCTATTCCCAAATCTCCAGTAATTCAAGTGTTTATCCTTAAATTTATAGCAAGGGAAATATTCAGCAATTTTAATATTAAATGAACTTTTGTTTAATATTGTCATATAAGCTCTGCATCTTGCTATTGTGTCCTATATTCATTTAAATCCCAGAAGATAAGTCAGAGAAACACTCATTAAACACTTGACCAATTTTCACTGTAAAATATTAAAAGGTAGGTCATTTGATACTTAATGTAATATTGATTAAAGGCTAATACAATAAAAAAAGAAGGAAATCTATTAATGATAAAGTCTCTTTCAATGATTTGATTTAAGTAGGGGCTAATATCTTCGTATAACAGAGGTGCTGCTAAATTCTTTAGTCAGAATCTAGGATCTTTGATTTTGTAGAGTAAATTTAGAATGAGTGCAGATATGCAGAGAAAGCAGGTTGCTTAGAATCTGAATCAGCTTAATGCTTAATGTCATAAATAAATGGTGTAGGACATTGGTCTTCAATCTTTTAAAATTTTTAAATCTTTGTATCCCTCACACATTTTTATGTCAACATCTAAAGGTTTTCATTACAGGTTTAACTAGCTGCAAATGATGTTTGGCATTTGTATATTTGGTATTTAGAAATAAAATAGTTATGTTTTTCTTTTAAATTATTCAATTTAATGTCAATAATATGTGAAATTCATATTTTCTACTAAATTTTAAAAAGTATACTAAAAGCTCCTTAAGAGTCAGAAATTTTAGTGTCTCTTTTTTATTCTCTGAACCAATTTCCACGCCTTTTCCCCCACAAAATTCTGTCTTAGTGTAATATATTTTTATGCTTTCAATAGCTTTATTGATCTCTCTTTGTATTTCTCTGAAGAGATATACATAATATAAAAATGAAAATACAAAAATATTTCCTGTGACCATAGATCTTAAGCATTAAATATTTTCTTTGAAATTGAGTAAGCTTTATAATTATTAAGAGTACATAATTTATCAAAACAACATATAAGATAAAGGGTGATAAATACACATTAAAAATGAAATGGACTTCCAGTTTCCGGTCTGCTGCGTAAAGAGCTTAGAAGTCATCACTCCATCCTAACAACAAGTAAAAAGCTGGACAAATTGAAAAATCAACAATTCTTCTTGGAGCCTTCAAAGAAGTGAAATTATAGGGCAAACCATTGCTCCCCAAATTAGAGAGATAGACAGGTGGACACAGAGAATCACAACTCATCTGAGCAGAAACCTCTGAGGGAACAAGTAGTGAGGTGGGAAAATCTAAACTATTCTTGACAAATTGCTGGAGGCTCAGTGTGGACAAGCATGAGAGTTAAAACTCCAGGGGAATCCACGCCTAGGGAGAATTCTCACATTTGTGTGAGATTTACATCCAGGAGCTCCACTGGGTCCTCACAGTAAAGATGAGAGAAAAATTCCTTGGTGCTTCTGGTAGGGGGAGGAGAAAAGCAACCATTTAAAAACATGCCAAAGCATTCTGTTTTCTTAACGAGGCCTACCCTCAAGAGAAGCTATTTTACCAGACTCTAACCTGTTGGGGATTAATCAAAGCCTAACTGGGGGAAGGGAAATATCCAACTCCAGCCCCCTCTAGCCTTCCGTGTGGGTGAAGGAAAACACCCAACTCTAGCCCCCTCTAGCCATTCTGTACCACCTAAGGGGGTGAAAAGATTGGGAAGCATTGTGAAGTTCACAGCCCAGTGGTTCAGGCTCACTAGAAGACGGGGCCTAATTACAAGACTATAGAATGCTGTTTACCCCAGTTCCTTTAACCCAAGACATCATGTCTACCTTCCAACAAAAATTGCAAGGCATACTAAAGGACAAAAGACACTGTTTGGTGAGGCAGAGCAAGAGACCAGATATGGCAGGGATTTTGGAATTATCAGACCTGCAATTTAAAACAGCTATGATTAATATGCTAAAGGTTCTAATGGAAAAAGCAGACAATATGCAATAACAGATGGGTAACGTAAGCAGAGAGATGGAAATACTAAAAAAGAATCAAAGAGAAAAACAAGGAGATGAAAAACACTATAACAGAAGTGAAGAATGCCTGTAATGGACTCATTAGTAGACTGAACATGGCTGAGGAAAGAATCTCTGAGCTACAAGATGTATCAACAGAAAGTTCTAAAACTGAAAAGCAATGAGAAACTAGATTGAAAAAAAGTGGAACAGAATATCCAAGAACTGTGGAACCACTACAAAAGGTGTAACATATGTGTAATGGGAATACCAGAAAAAGAAGAAAGAGAGAAAAGAACAGAAGCAATAATGACTGAGAAATTCACCAGGTAAATGTCAGAAACCAAACCACAGATCCAGGAAGCTCAGAGCATACCAAACAAGGTAAATGAAAAACAAAATAAAAGAAAAAAAAAACAAAACAAAAAAAACTACATCTAGGCATATCATATTCAAACGGCAGAAAATCAAAGATAAAAGAAAAAAATCTTGAAAGAAAACAGAGAATAAAAGCACCATACATAAAGAGGAGCAAAGATAAGAATTACATCTGAATTCTCTTCAGAAATTGTGAAAGCAAGAAGAGAGGGGAATGAAATGTTTTAAGTGTGGAGAAGAAAAAACCCCAGCAACTTAGAATTCTGTCTCCTGCAAAATTATCCTTCAAAAGTGAAGGAGAGGGGCCGGCCCGGTGGCGCAAGCGGTTAAGTGCGCGCGCTCCGCTGCGGCGGCCCGGGGTTCGCTGGTTCGGATCCCGGGCGCGCACCGAAGTACTGCTTGGTAAGCCATGCTGTGGCGGCATCCCATATAAAGTGGAGGAAGATAGGCACCGATGTTAGCCCAGGGCCGTCTTCCTCAGCAAAAAAAAAAAAAGAGGAGGATTGGCGGATGTTAGCTCAGGGCTGATCTCCTCACAAAAAAAAAAAAAAAAAAAAAAAAAGTGAAGGAGAAGTAAGGACTTTCTTAGACAAACAAAAATAGAGGAAATTCGTTGCCAGTAAATCTGCCTTGTGAGAATTCTTACAAATTCTTAAGAATAGCTTAAAAAATTCTTCAGAGGAAAGAAAATAGGTATAGGTCAGAAATTTGGGTTTACATAAAGAAAGGAAGAACATTAGAAAAGAATAAAGCAAAGGTAAAATAAAAATTTTATTTTTGTTATTCTTGATCTAACAGAACAGTTTGTTCAAAATAATGATAGCAACAATATATTTGATGATAATAGTTTATGTGTAAGGGAAATGAATGAGAACAATGCTACAAGGGATGGGAGGGAGGAATTAGGAATATTTTGTTATTATAATGTAGTTGCACTACCTATAAAGGGACATAGTGTTATTTAAAAGTGGACTTTGTTGTAAATGGATATTGCAAACTGTAGGGTAACCACAAAAAAAGTTAGGAAAAGAAATTTAATTGATATACTAAGAAAGGAGAGAAAATGGAATCATATGAAACACTCAAATAAGGCAGAAAAATAGTGGAATACAAAAATAGGAACAAAGGACAAGAGAAATAAATAGAACAGTAACATACATGGTAGCTATTAATCAAACGATATCAATAAACATTTTAAATGTCAATGGTCTAAATACACCAATTAAAAACAGAGATCATTAGGGGCTGGCCCAGTGGCATAGTGGCTAAGTTCATGCACTATGGTTCAGAGGCCCAGGGTTTGCAGATTTGGATCCCAGGCCTACACACAGCTCATCAAAGTGTGCTGTGGCGGCATCCCATATACAAAAAATAGAGGAAGATTGGCATGGATGTTAGCTCAGGGACAACCTTCCTCAAGCAAAAGGAGGAAGCTTGGCAACAGATGTTAGCTCAGGGCCAATCATCTTCCTTACACACAAACAAAACAAAAACAGAGATCATTAGAGTAGATCAAAAAACAAGATCCAACAACATGTAGTTTAAAAGAAACCCACTTTACTTTGAAAGACACATATAGATGAAAAGCAAAGGCATGGATAAAGATATACTGTGCTAACATTACTTAAAAGAAAGCCAGAGTAGCTACATTAATTTCAGACCAAGCTGACTTCAGAACAAGGAAAATTATCAGAGATAAATAGAACTGTTACATAATGATAAAGGGATCAATTCCCCAAGACGGCAATCCTTAATGAGCATGTGCCTAACAACAGAGTATCAAAATACATGAGGCAAAAACTGACAGAACTGCAAGGAGATATAGATGAATCCACTATTAGGTTTGGAGAGATAAACACTCCTTTATCAGTCAGAGAGATCCTGCAGGCAGAAAATCAGTAAGGACATAGTTAAATTCAACAGCACCGTCATTCCACTGGATATGATTGACATCTATAGACCACTTCGTCCAACAATGGCAGAATACATTGTCTACTCAAGCTCATATCAAACATAATAAAGGAATATGATGAATAGCTCTAGGCCCACAAATCTGATAACCTAGATCAAATGGATCAATTCCTTGAAAGACACAATCTGCCAAAACTCACACAAGAAGAAATAGGTAATCTGAATAGGCCTATACCTATTAAAGAAATTAAATCAATAATTAATAACCTTCCATAAGAGAAAACACCAGGCTCAGATGAGTTCACTGGTGAATTCTACCAAACATTTAGGGAAGAAATTATACCAATTCTCTACAATCTTTTCCAGAAGATAGAAGCTGAGCGAATACTTTCTAACTCATTTTATAAGAACAGCTTTACCCTAATACCAAAAGGACTGTTATCCCTTATCAGATTACAAAATATACAAAGAACTCTTAAAACTTAATAAGAAGAAAATAACTCAATTAAAAATGGGCACAAGACCTGAACAGATACTTTCACCAAAGAAGATATACAGATGGCAACTAAACATATGAAAAGATGTTCAACATCATATGTCATTAGGGAACTGCAAATTAAAACAACAATGAGATGTCATCACACAGCTATTAGAATGGCTGAAATCCAGAACACTGACAACATCAAATGCTTCATAGGATGTGGAGCAACAGGAACTTGCATTCATTGTTGGTGGGAATGCAAAATACTACGCGCACTGTTACGGACTGAGGGCATCTCCCCAAATTCCTATGTTGAAGTCCAAGCCCCTAATGTGACTATATTTGGAATTAGGGCCTTTAAAGGGGTAAATAAGGTTAAATGAGGTCATATGGGGGAGCCCCAATCCATGTGACTATATTTGGAGATAGAGCCTTGTAAGAGGTGATTAAGTTAAAATGAAGACCATATGGTGGGGCCCAAATACAGTAAGATTGATGTCTTTATAAGAAGAGAGAGACATCAGGGATATGCACACACAGAGAAAAGGCCATTTGAGGGCACAGCTAGAAGGTGGGCATCTGCAGCCCAGGAGAAAGGCTTCGGGGAGGAACCAAACTGGCTCCCACCTTGATCTTGGACTTCCCAGACTCCAGAACTGTGAGAAAACAAATACCTGCTGTTTAAGCCACCCAGTCTATGGTAGTTTGTTATGGCAGCCCTAGTAGACTAATGCAGCCACTTTGGAAGATAGTTTGGAAGTTTCTTACAAAGCTAAACATACTCTTACCATACAATCCAGTAATAACACTCCTTGAGATTTACCGAAAGGAGTTGAAAATTATGTCCACACAAAAACCTGTACACGAATGTTTATAGAATCTTTATTCAAAATTGCCAAATCTTAGAAGCAACCAAGATGTCTTTCAGTAACTAAATGGATAAATAAACTGTGGTACATCCAGACAATGCAATATTATTTGGCACTAAAAAAAAAAATGAGCTATCAAGCCATGAAAAGAGATGGCTGAAACTTAAATGCATATAACTAAGTGAAAAGTCTACATACTGTATGATTCCAATTATACGACATTCTGGAGAAGGTCAAACAATGGAGACAGTACAAAGATCAGTAGTTGCTGGGGATTAGGGTGGAGGAGGGGATGAATAGATGGGGCACAAAGGACTTTGACGGCAGTAAAACCATTATGTGTGACATAATGGTTTTATAAAATCCACCAATATCCACCATTATATGGTGGATACGTGTCATTATACATTTGTCAAAACCCATAGAACGTACAACACTAAGAGTGATTCCTAACGCAAATTACGGACTTTGGGGGATACTGATGTGTCAAGGTGAATTGAAACAAATGCACCGCTCTGTTTCTGGATGTTGATAGTGGGGGAAGCTATGCCTGTGGCGGGGCAGGAGATATATGGGAACTTTCCATTCAATTTTGCTGTGAATCTAAAACTTTTCTAAAAAACAAACTCTATTTACAAAAATGTAATGATGTTTATTTGTTTTACGAGTATTGATATCATGGAATTTTTTGTTCTTGTTCATGGTTCATGCTTTATATCATTTGGCATTGTTTTCAGCCACCAGTATCAGAAAAGGCTATTAACAGTGAACTACAGTTGGGCTTATTTTTCTCACCTAGTCAGAATTTTGGAGGTAGCAGTTCGGCATTAGTTTAGCAGCTCAGGGAGGTCAAGATTAGCATCTGTGGGCCTCATGGCATTTCCACCATGGGCACAAGAAGGATGGCTCAGGGCTGGCGTCATATTCATGTTCAAAGTGGACGGGGGAGAGGGTCAGTGGCAGTGACAAAGGTCCATATTATTAGGAAAGCTTAAGTTTTCCCATTCCCTGGCTACACATTACCATGGGTGTCCTAGGGGGGAGGCGCGTCTTGGACCTAGGGAGAAGTACATCCTGGACCATCCCTGCTTGTCAGAAAAGGTAGCTAAAAGAGTGTCTATTTAGGTTTTCTATAGTCCCCTCCCCAGTCCAGTAATGTCTCTGAGCACCTGATAAGAGACTTGCATCTTCATCAGTTGGGATTTTTTGCTCAGTCATTTAAGTTTTCTTTAAAATGCAGCTTTATAGATATGTCTTATTTTTATTGTACACATTTTCCTCATCTTACAATAGGGTTACGTCCTGATAAACCCATCATAAGTTGAAAATATCAGAAGTCAAAAATGCATTTAATACACCTAACCTACTGAACATCATCACTTAGCCTAGTCTACCTTAAATGTGCTTGAAACACTTACATTAGCCTGCAGTTGGGCAAAATCATCTAACACAAAGCCTATTTTATAATAAAGTGTTGAATATCTCATGTACTTTATTGAATTTTCACTGACAGTGAAAAACAGAATGGTTGGATGGGTACAGAGCGGTTGTAAGTGTATCAGTTGTTTACCCTCGTGATTGCATGGCACACACTCCTGTCTACAAAAGCCAATGAAAACTAGAGGAATAAATGCCGATGAACAGCTTATGTTTTTCATCAGCTGAACTTGAGAACAACTACATGCCTCAAATTTTGTAGGTTTAATCTAATTTGGAAGCAGAAAGAGAATATGTAAAGTTCATACACAATGGCCTTTTGAAAATGTCCAAATATTTTACTGGTATTTTTTTTTATTCTCAAGAGTATATATTTTTTAATCTCAAGAGTGCTTATAGAAAAGGAATCCCCCAATAATCTTATATACTAATCATATTACTTCTCACATGGAACTCGTAGACATGTCTAGGAGTTTTGTTTTTTGCTTTTTTGGAAACGCACCTATTGATGCGATGGATGAGGATGTTTTGCTTAATTAGCTCACATATCCAAGTAAGTGTACTTCTTTTTGCTAAAATGAGATACGATTATACATCATCTTTTCATTTTTTGCTTGTTTTTAAAGATGCAAAAATTGAAAAACCTGTTTTGTCACAGCCATGACACTCAATTAATGAAATTTCTTCTGAATTATACTCCAGAAATTGCATACTGATCTAGCTTCAAAAATTATTTTTAGTGACCTATGAACTGACAATTCAATTAGGACCTCCTATTATTTGGTTGAAAACAAAGCATTTCCAACGATCTAAATTGAAAAATGATTGTTTCCTCAGTCACTAGGGTCATTCACTTAATTTCTGCAAAAAATACCAGAAAGGTGAATTATATCTGTTACTCTTTCACCTAGATGTGCCATGTTTGTTTTACTTAGAAAGTGTTCAGAAATTTAAATATTGTTAATTTCAATTCACTTTCACAAAAGTAGTATGTTTTGTTAAAAGGCCATAATCTCATTAGTAATGCATTTTTTTTTTCTGGTTTAACCAGATATAAACGCTTAACTGAGAATGACTGGAAACATACAACATTTTGTCCAACTGTAAGGTATAACTTTTCTTTGCTACAAGTTTTGCAACAATCTGCTAAACAACCGTCTCCATTTTATGCTTGCGTCTGCCATTTTATGCATCACTATTGTCGTCTGAATAGTCAATTAACTAAATTGAAGTGTTGGCTTTGGCAAGCAACACCTTTAGCTATCAATAGTGCACTGGGAATCATAATCTTCTCTGGAGTTCTGTAAAATTCTCTGGCTTCTGCAGAGAGTACTGCTCAATCTTCTGAGGATTCCAAGGCCAATTGTGATGACCGTGCAAATATAAACTGCGTGTTCTCAGATTTCTACTTGAAAATATTTTTAAGGTATGCATTTTATGTAAGCAAATTACATAAGAAAAATAGTTTCATCTTACTGTTAACAGTCCTATCACAGGTACCTTTCTCGGTGGCAATACATTACAGGAGGAGGCCACTCAACAGAGGTTGTGATCACTCTCATTTCCCCAAGGTACACTATATCTGGATGCAGAAAATCCCCACATAGGCAAAATAACTTGCTTCTAATGCCATATTGTGTCTTTAATAAAACTGCATGTATAATATGGAAAGACCTGAAGCCCTCCCAAGAATTTACTATGCCTTGGTCTCAGAAGTCTTTCCTGAAACCAGAATTGTAAATCCTGCCATTGTTTGGCATCCTAGGAAGTTTTTACAGCCCAGACAACTGCATCATAATAATATCAGAATGAGTAAGAGGCATGCCTCTCTTCTGCCAAGAAGGGGGAGGGCAATTATAAAGGGAAAAAAGTGCTGGCATAAAATTTTTTTCAGGGAAATTTACTAGAAGATTAATTTCAAGGAGAGAGGACATATGAGTATTGAGACTCTGGAAACTGATTCCCTTAAAGTTACTCATGCCTGTTTGTCTCTTGGGATGCTTCTATATGCAGATCACAGTTGCATAGACTGTTGGCATAGGGTCTGAAAACTACAAAGCATATATGTTTGGCTCTATTTCAATGTGTTTGTTAGCAATCTGCCTTTGAGAAAGATAGGAAAAAGCTGGTAGAATATCCCACTGACATTAGAAGGTGGTTAACTTACTGTTTGTAATTAATTTTTTTTTTTTGGTGAGGAAGATTAGCCCTGAACTAACATCTGTTGCCAATCTTCCTCTTTTTGCTGAGGAAGATTGGCCCTGGGCTAACATCCGTACCTATCTTTCTCTACTTTATATGTGGGATGACTGCCACAGCATGGCTTGATAAGCAGTGTGTAGGTCTGCCCCTGGGATCCAAACCTGCGAACACTGGGCCGCCAAGGCAGAGTGTGGGAACTTAACAACTATGCCACCAGGCTGGCACCTAACTTACTGTTTGTAATTTTTAACTAGTTCTTCAATGTCTGTTAAAACACCTAAGTGGTATTTAAATAAGGACTCTATTTTCCAGCCTATCTCCACTAATGGATTCTTATCAGAAAAAATATTTTGGCAGATATTAGCATTCAGCAAATTTGTAGTACTCTATCTTTAGTCTGTGAGTCAAAGAAAAATAAACAAGTGATATACCCCTGTATTGACATTGGAGATTGATCATGCCTAGGAGTTCCATGCGAGAAGTAATACGGTTAGTATATAAGATTATTGGGGGACTCCTTTTCTATAAGTCTCTTGAGAGTTAAGAAAATATATAGTCTAGAGATTAAAAAAAATCAGTAAAATATTTGGATATTTTCAAAAGGCCATTGAGTATGAGCTTTACATATTCTCTTTCTGCTTCCAGATTAGATTAAACCTACAAAATTTCAGGGGTGTAGTTGTTCTCAAGTTTGGTTGATGGGAAAAATGAGCTCCCCACCTGCGTTTATCCCTCTGGTTTTCATATGCTTTTGTAGACAGGAATGTATGCCTATCATGGGAAAGTACTATGATACTATTCATTACTCCTGATGCATATGTTATCTTTCCCTCTGTTTTATCTTTACAGAATCTGGGAAATGACACATCACAGGTTTAGTGCATTAACTCTTTAGCATCTGAAATCCTGGGGCAGAAACTATTTGTTCCCTTTCGGCCATCAGAAAACCAAGCCCTTTTCCAGTGCTCACTGCTCACTGCTGATCCGGAGAATGCTATGCTTCAGAAGTGGGAGACAGGAGTTGCACTATAATTTGGGACATTAGGCCAATACTTGAAAGAACAAGGCAGAATATAATCCCATGCCAATGTGTGGCTAGAGCTGGCACACTGCAGGAGTTCAGAGCAAAACAACGAAGACACCAGATTCAGGAAACCCTTCTAGAAAGGACAGGTGTTGGCCAGCTTTAATGAATGAGCCAGATACAGCAGGGAAGAGGGAGGGAGGGTTTCCAGGTCAGAGGACCACTACAAATGAAGGCAAATCTTACAGGCCCAATGGGTTTGGTAAGTTTGAGAAAAAGTAGATTTGAAAAACATAAAATGTTGCAGTAAATCCTAATAAAGAGGAATTTCCAAGTTGGGAAAAGAGATCTAGATTCTATTTCCCTCATCACAGTAATTCAACTCACTTCTCATATTATTAACTATATTTTATCTGCACATGGTAAATCATTACTGAAGTCATAGATAAATAGAGAGCTAAGGCAAAATCTGCTCTGGCCTGTCCGCGGGTGGTTTCTCACTCAATCTGGGCTCATCTTTTCTCATGATGATAGGGAAAGTTCAATTTTAAGGTTTACTGTTTTGAACGTATGTTTGTTTTGTGTGTTTTGGAAGACTATAGTCTTAGCCCATAGGAAATACATTTGTCAATTTTTAATTATAACGATGTCTCAAATCTTGATGCTCACCTCTATCTTTTACTGTACTCCAGACAATACACAGAGGATGGCTTCTGAAAGGAAAGATTTGGTTCTGGCTTCAAGGAGAGTGGCAGAAAATACAGAGAGTAAAGAGAGAAGGTATAAACCAAAGAAATGCCTGTGGGAGAAGAATGGGGTAAGAAATCTGGAACAAGAAGGGACTTTCTCATTGCTTTCTACTACCCAAGGGGGAGTGATGGCTCTTTAACTAATAGATGATAAGCTATCTATTGTATGTCCCATTTATTTCTCCCCAAATCTATAACTTTTGTGGGGTCCCTACCATAATTATTATGTTCCTTTTTCTGTAAATTGTCCCTTGATACTATCATGAAATTTTATAAGGCTTCTCCAATATTCAGGTAACTTATGGAACTATTACATATGATCGGGACTTAATTCATTTTATGAAAGACTTTCCCCCTTCTCCATTACCTATGATTATGTAGCTTAGCACTCTGATTTTGCCCTCCTTCATAGAAAACATAAACCTATCCATTCATAGTTTAAACTTATCTACTTTATGTACAATTTTATGTTTAGTTGCCACAGATCTTAGTATTTTTGAAGACTATATCCTAGATAATATATCCTTGGTATACAGTCAAGTTTAATCCCTTTATTTGTTAGGCATCATTTTACCAAAATAGCACCAACTAGAGACCACATTTTACTAGGAAGTCTCCACACATATATTATGAGATATACTTTAAGACCCATAATGAATCTGCAGGGGAAACTTACATTGTTAATAGCACAACATAAACCATTCATGAAAGCTTTCAGGGATTTCTCCTGGAATGATACCAGATGATATAGATTTCCTTTTAAAGAACCATGGATAGATGATATTACACATTAAAAAGTATTAGAATGTGTTGGGCCCGGCCTGGTGGTGTAGTGGTTAACTTTGCGTGCTCCGCTTCAGCGGCCTGGGGTTCGGAGATTGGAACCACGGGCATGGACCCACACACTGTTTGTCAAGCCATGCTGTGGCAGCGTCCCATATAAAGTAGAGGAAGATGGGCACAGATGTTAGCTCAGGGCCAGTCTTCCTCAGCAAAAAGAGGAGGATTAGCAACGGATGTTAGCTCAGGGCCAATCTTCCTCACACACACACACACACAAAAAAAGTATTAGAATGTGTAAAGATACTGAACCTTTTCAGCGAATCCATTTTTCCCATCTGAGTACTGAAGTCCTGCTCCCGAGCTGACATCTGAGACTTTGATGGGAACTTTCTTCTGTCTTTAGACGTTCATCTTTACTCAGGCCCCTTTGAATGCATGAGTGCGACGGGGGGCCAGAAGATCTTGTCAGCTGTGCATCCAATTGACTCCATCACTGCACTCTGCCAGAGTCTGATCCCCACTTCCACCTGCTGGGGTTAGGTTCTCTTTGCCTCCAGTATTCACAAAGCCACAAGCATGCCTTGTCTACCCAGAAAACATCTTCCAAGACTTCCCCATTGAACCTGGGGAGAGGAATGAACTGAAAACAGTATAAAGATTGGGAGAATTTGAATCCCTTGCATTTTCCTTCCTTCCTTGCTCTATCGCTTTATTTCCCAAGACAGTCCTCCTAGCTCCACGGGTTCTTCCAAGAAACTAACCTCCATCTCGCTGCTTGTTTCCTGGTCTAGCTCGTTATAACCATTGATGTAGGAAGTTGGTAAATGAGAGTGTAACAGAATATGATGGTGTGAAATAGAATTTGCTGATTCTTGCTGTAGTTTGAAAACCTACTATAAACAAAACACTAAAACAATTATAGGTTCCATCTATGACAGGTCCCAATTAAAAGGCAAAAAGTAAATGTAAGAAGAAACAAAATTACACTTTGTGGGTGTGTATTTTTGGCTTTAGGAAGAGAAAAATGGAGGTTATTATCCATTTAGCATTAGAGCTGCACTGTAGGGCCTGTTGTGTCTTTTTGCCTTGTTTACTCTGTGTTTCAGGGGCCACCTGGCAGAGTTAAACAGACTGAAATAGCACTAGGGGCATCTGAGCTGTGCTGTGAATGTTGATAGTAACTGGAGAATACATCTCAGACCTTTATTTTAGAATGAAGAAGTGCTCTTGTACAATGCATGCACAGGTAGAATATGCACCAGTGTTGCAAGTCCTGATAAGCCTGCTTAGTGCCCTATTGTTTCTCTGCTGCTTTACTCAGCTTTTGATTTCTAAGGGGATTCTCAGTAAAAGGACTGAAATCAAGTGTATTTTAAGACAGTGTTTTGAAATAAATTTTGATGCCTATAGAAACACTGGCAATTTCACATGGTATAGCAAACAAAAATTGCACAAATAACAATAATATAATGGCAGTTATTTTCCAAGTGGCTTTTGGGGGTCTGATTTTTTCTCTAGTCATATGAGGCTCCAAGTCTGTGTTACTCCTTTTACATGGTCAAAGGTCACTCACTGATATAAAATACTGTGGGAAGGAAAATGAAAATAAAGATCTTACTTGACTTATGGTGGGGTTACGTCCCAACAAACCCATTGTAAGTTGAAAACATTGTTAAGTTGAAAACGCACTTAGTACACCTAACCTGCCAAACATCATAGCTTAGCCTAGCCTACCTTAAACGTTCTCAGAACACTTAAACATTAGCCTACAGTTGAGCAAAATCATCCAACACAAAGCCTGTTTTATAAGTGTTGAATATCTCATGATTTATTGAATACTGTACTGAAAGTGAAAAACAATGGTTGGATGGGTACAGAGTTGTTCTAAGTGTATTGGTTGTTTACCCTCGTGATCACGTGGCTGACTGGGAGCTGTGGCTCACTGCTTCTGCCCAGCATCATGAGAGAGGATGTATTGTGCATTGCTAGTGCAGGAAAAGATTGCAATTCAAAATCTGAAGTACAGTGTCTGCTGAATGTGTATCACTTTTGCACCATTGTAAAGTCAAAAAATTCTAAGTTGATCCATCGTTAGCCTGGGACCGTCTGTAGTCATTTTAGAGACAAAAAGGATTTATGATTTTATTTTTATTTTTGCAAGTTGGAAAACAGTTTAATGATCACTCAAATAAAAACCAACATACAACCTTAAATATTTACAAGGCCAAACTATTTCACTTCTTCTGCTATACCCATATTCTTTAGGGTAAAGAATCACAAGTGAAAAATTTCCAGTTGTTTCATTTTCCTAAACCACACGTAAGAAACAACCTTACTCATGGCAACTTCCAGTTTCAATGTGAAACCATCACAGCTCCCTTGGAAGAGTTTTTTCTCTTCCAACGCAGTTTCCAGACCAGAAGATTCTGGAAAGGCCCTGCGCCTTTCTTCATCCAACCAATCAGAAAGAGTGAAATGTCTCAACAGGCCCTAAGACGTCAAGATACTAAGTCAAATCCAGTATCAAACAGGCTGCTTGCCTTTTCTAGGTGGGGCCAATATCAGAGTTTTTAGAAAGACGTTAAAATCCTACGTAAATCCACGGCGGACTGAGACACAGAAGCAGCACGGCACAGTCTGAGGCCACAGGAAGTCTGCAACCAGTACTTGTTCCTTCACCGACAGGCCCATCGTGACTTTGGCCTAGAAGAACATGATCTTTTTGCGCATGATGTTGGGGATTTGCCCCTTGGAGCTTAGCCTCCGAACAGCCTCCCGCAGATGCTTGGGTTGGAGGGGGGGCGTTTCCCCCCACCCCTCGCACACGTCCAGGGCCTCTTCCACCACCTCCCCGACGAAGACCTTGGCGATTCCGGACATGGCAATGACCACGTTCTGGGGCACCGACCTGCCCGCTATGGTCTGGATCAGACTTTTCATGGTTGCCTTCGGGAAAGCTGACCCGCGACACACTTCATAACGGCTCAGCTGCTCCTCGCACAAAGACGACACCAGGATTTTCATCCTCTGAATCTCCTCTTCATCCACTTTCTCCTTCCTCCCTTTCTCCGCTTTGGTGTTTACTTTTCGTCTTTTGGCTGCAGGAGGAAATAACGAGGAGTCTTCCCTTTCACCTGCCGTTAGATCCGGGCCGTCCTGACTGCCGAGCTCGCCTTTGTCCGCAGAGGCTTCCTTCAGTTCCCCAAGTTGGGCTCCCAGGATTCCATCCTTGTCACTGGCCCCGGGGAACATGGGGACAGCTGGCATCTCACCTGACACACCTGTGTCCCCACCTTTGTCTGCGGGCGAAGAGCTGGCCTTGAGCATCCCGGCGCTGGAAGACGCAGGGCCTCGGGCCGAGGTTGTCTGATCAGCGACCTGCAACGTGAACATTGAGAAGAGTTTAGCGTTAGACTTGCTGCTGTCTTTCTACTGAGCCATATTTGTGAGCTATATTTGTGGAGGAGTGGACAGATTCACACACACACACACACACAGACGCGCACACACAGGTTTCCTCCTCCCACAACGTGAAGGAACTTGCAGTGGGAGATTGGTTTTACAGCAATGTATAACAAATTCCCACAAATTTAGCATCTTAAACAAACCCGGCTGACTTACTGGTTTATAGTCCGTAGGTCAGAAATCTCGCCCTGGGTCCTTCTTCCAAGCCAGCAATGGAGAATCTCCCTCCCGTGCAATCCCTTCAGATCCGGGATCTCTCTGACTTCGGAAAGGGCCCAGTCCCTTATAAAGGGCTCCCACGATGAGCTCACACCCACCCGGCGAATCTCATTGGACTTCCTCGGTCACCTGATTCCTAACCTAATCAGGGGAGTGACAGCCCACGTGGTGCTGGGTTCCGCCCACGCAGCCCATGTGGTGCTGGGTTCCGCCCACGCACACCGGGAGGGCGAGGCATGAGGCGTGCACCCCAGGGGCTGGCGCACTGCAGCCTCTTAGAATTCTGTCTGCTACAGAGTTGAGAGTTTACATTTTGTGATAATAATGGAAGCATTTGCAGTGAAAAGAAGACATATCTATAAAGCTGCATTTTAGAAAACCTAAATGGCTGCATAATTGCCTCAATTAATTAGGCAGCAAGTCCTTTATCAGGTGTTTTGAGAACATGTCGGGCTGAGGAGGGGAATACAAAAAACCTAAATAGACACTCCTTTGGCTACCTTTTGGGCCGGATTGAGATGGTCCTTTGGCATACCTCTCCCAAAGAGATGTACATGGAATTCCACAGGAAGTCTTGTGGGAAAGCTTAAGCTTTCCTAATAAAATAGACATGTCACAGTCGCTGATCCTTCTAGCCCTCTTCTATCTTGAACATGGTTGTGATGGGTGGAGCTGAATCATCCTTCTTGTACCCAGATGGAAATGCCATGAAGCCCAAAGAAGCCACCTCTGACCTCTCTGAGCTGCTGAACCCATGCCAGAGCTGCTGCCTCCAGACTTCAGGCTTCCTGAGAAAAGAAGCCCCTACATTAATCTACTGTTAAAAGACTTTTCTGATCCTTGTGGCTGAAAGTTACAACTGATATAAATCATATTTAATGTCCTAAAAAATATGAAATTCCATGACATCAAATTCATGAAGTAAGTAAACACCATTGCTTTTGTAAGCATTTTTACCATGACTTTTTTTTTTTTGAAACTTCAGTGCATGGTTGTGTATCCTAGTTGTTAGTTTAGCTCTCTGTGTGAGGTGCTGCCGCAGTATGACAACTGACAGATGGGTGGTGTGGTTCCACAACTGGGAAATGAACCTGGGTGGTGGCAGTGAGAGCGCCAAATCTTAACCACTAGACCACCAGGGCTGACTCAACCATGACTTTTTATAATAATTACTTGATACAAAATAGTATATTATTAAGGATTAAATCCTACGGCATTAGCTGGGAGTTTGCACTGCCATTTTTAATTGAGCTTTGTTGTCAATGCTGGTTTAGATTTTTAAAAATAAGTATGTTGAAGGATAAGTGAGCCTATCTACAGATAGAGTGAGCATTGAGAAATTGATGAAAATAAGATTTTCGACTTATGAAGTGTATAATGAGTGCTAAAGATTGAGTCTTAGACATAAGTTAATGAGTGTCATATTGTATAATCAAGAAGAATGAAATTTGGACACCAAGAAATATATCTTGAAAGTTATCTTGGGTATCCAGATTGATCAGATTTTGATTGTCAATGAGTCAAAGGAAAGACTTTGCCAATATGGCAGAATGCCATACAATGGACATCATTACAAGAGATGTGGGGTGGCATATTGAGTCAAAGAGACGTTAATACATGATGGAGCAATTAGTTTTGTCACTCATTCATGATTCTTCCAAAACAAACATAAAAGACACCAAACAGATATTGATGAACTCATTAAATACATCAAGATATTTCTCACTACTTTTTTAGCTTAGTTCAAATACAGTATTAATCAGGTCAAGATCATATCTTAGACCCCTGGATAGCCTGGTTAATTTTCACAAAGAAAATTAAATTTTATAATCGTGGCTTCTATGACTAACTTAGATCACTTATGAAATATATGTCACTGATCATAAAGGACAAAGGAGGAAAAGTACACAGATGTTTCAGGGAAAAATCCTTCATCATTACTGAGAAATAACTGTAAACACCTGCAAGCATAGAAGTGCAGAAAGTAAACGTAGCTTAGAGTTTTATAGCTCAATGGTTTTTGATAAATATTTCTAATTGCAGAAGTCTTGGTTCAAATACTTCTTTGGATGTCCAGTATATAAAACAGAGAGTTGCCCTGGGTGATGAGGAAGTAAATGAGGGGTCTGTAAACCAAAAGCCTGGTGCTCCTTATGCATTTCTCCTCCCGGGGCGCCCATTCTTTTCTCTTCCACCAAAACTGCCCTCTGAAATAATTGTAAAAATGTGAGAATTGGAGTTCTATGAAGCACAGTTGTTAAAACACTGATCTAGCCAGGTGCTTTCATTTTAGAAATCAGGAAATGCCAACTGGTCTGAGATCATCCAGTCTGGCACTGGCAAACCTGGGACTAAAACTCAGGTAATGGAATTCTTTTTGTATAGTATAATTCAATAATTCACATTTATTTATTTCCCACATAGACTGAATTGAGTATTCCAGATGGGTGAGTAGTTGTGCTCCACACTGTTAGTTATTCAGGGATCTGGGTTTGTTCCAATTATATTGTTCTAGCCTCCCCTTCGGCAGTGTCATCATTTCCATGGGGGAAAGCTGGTTGCAAACGATTCCAGTTGGCACTAAGAAGGGAGTGTGGACGAGGCGTGCCCATGAAATTGAGACCTAGGCCTGGGAGTAGAACTTAAACACATGGCCACACTTTTAACTGGGCAGCCACATGCAGAGAAGAAGGCAGGACAGATTTTGAAGGACAATTGCGAGTTTCTGTCATGGAACCCTGCGGATTCCTACAAATTGTGAAACATGCATAATCTTTAGTTCTAATAATAAAATTATCTCATATTTAGGAAATCTTCAAAATCCTTTCATGTCTTTTTCTCACTAGATCCTCATGAAACCCTAGTGAAGTTGAAAGAGCAGGAATACCCATGCCTGTCTCAAAAGTGAGCTGTAGGCTTTGGGAAGTACAGCAATAGCAGCCTTTTAAGATAAAATTTCATATTACTGCCAGCATGGTTGTCAAACTTCTAAGAAAGGCAGCTCATTAGTAGAAATGATTTTTTTGACTAGGTTATAAAATCTTTTTTCTTTCTTTTCTTCCTATTTCCTTAAATGTATTTCAGTCACTGTGTAAATTTTCTACTTCCTTTAGTAGATTATACACTCCTTAAGGGAAGTATAAGGTGTTATCTGCTGTAGGATTCCCATGGCCTTTACTGAAATGTCTGAAACTTAGACACTTATTGAGTAAATTTCAGGTAAGTTTTAAATATCGATTACTGCCTAATTGGTAATGATTGAACCAGAGCAGTTATAGGGGTCTTAGTTGATTTGTTTTTTGGGCTTTTTCGTTACTTTGAAGTAGGCATTTAAGGCTTGATAACAAAACTTTCAACACAGTAAAAGGACATAAAATAGACATTAACATAAAGATAGCTCTAGACAGACCAGTTTGTAAATAATAGTAAGCTCATATGTGAAAATCAGGTACTGTAATACTATTGGTCAATAAATTGACTTATCATGGGAACAAACTCCTTATTTTCAAAAAGATAAATAAAACATTTGGCTGAGCTCATATTTAATTTTCTGCTATCAATATGTTGTGTATGGTAAAATATTGAATGTGAAAACATGACTTGTTGAATTGAGGGAAAAAAAAAGCAAAACCTCTCTGTACTCTCTATCCATTCCATCACCTCCTTCCGGAAGGATTTTCTGGCAGTTTTGAAGGTTAAGAACAGCTATATTGCACTTAATTGGCTTCTAGATTCTGTTTTGTGGAATCACATTTTGGACAGTGTTTAATAGGCATGGCATTAAAAAAAATGCTCTCTAGCCAAAGAAGGTTGGAAAGTGATTCATACTTCAGTCCCTCTTGGAAATTCGCCATAAACATTAGAATATTAAGTGATATAGGGAGAGTTGAGGTACAAATGATCTGTTTAACTTCTTTAACCTTGTTATTGTCTACTGGTTTGACTACTTAGTGTGTTTTCCTTCTACCCTCCAGCCACAAACACCTATTATCATTCCATAGATCATGGATTTATATTTTCTATTTTTTTGGAAGCAGTGGTAGGACTAATCTCAGACTTTTGAAACAAGATAAAAGGCATATATAAAATATCAAAAATATTTGATTTCTATTTAATTATTCAAATATACAAAACAAATGCAATTATAGAAATTTGTCTATGATGTTGTCTGATAATCTCAAATTTCATTTTCATAAATAACATTGGTGCAGTTTCCAGAAGCAAAAAAAGTCTCTAGAATAAATTTTAGTCATTTATCTTTTTTTTTTTGAATTTTAATGTTTCCACTTACACACGTGATGTTATTTAAATGCATAAATATGGTCACATCATTTATGTTTTGGGCTCTCTTCTTTTTTCCCTTACTTCATCCTTGCATTTCTTCTCTCTTTCACCCACATTAGCATTCCTGTCTCTACTCCATGCAACTCACATCATCAGCCGATGACAGATCATTCCGCATATTTCATCTGGAATCATACATGTGGAGACACATCCACACATCCACACATTGAAGGACAGGCTTCTGGAGGTCAACTTCTTGAATTTTCACTTTGTGCTGGCACTTGCTGTGTGACCTTGAAGAAGCTGTCTAACCTCTCAGTGACTCAGTTTCCTTCCTTTTAAAGTGAGGATAACAGGATGTTGTGAAGATTAAGTGAATTATTCCATGCTATGTGCTTAGAAAAGTAGCTAGTATATAATGAATATTGAATAATGTCAGTCATTAGTATAATTATCACCATATTATTAAATTTGTTGATAGCTTGCTTTTCGAAATGTGATGATATATGCACAATTTTCTTCATCTTATTTTCCTCACTCAGTTATACTTTTTGGAATTCATTGCAAATCAACTGATTTACCTTAAGTTAATGTCTTCATATTTTTCCATGGTGTGTATATATCATAAATTATTCAGCCATTCACCTAGTGATGGATTTTTATTTTATTCCTAGTGTTTTACCATTGTGAATAATGCTACAATAAACACCTGAGTATTATGTCCTCTGTATTGGATTTTTTCCTTTTAAAAAATTTTAATTGTGGTAAAATACACATAACAAAATTTATCATCCTAACTGTTTTTAAGTGTAAAGTTCAGTAGTGTTGTGAATTCACATTGTTGTGCAACTAATCTCCAGAACTTTCTTCATCTTGCAAAACGGAAGCTCTGTATCCATTAAACAATAATTCTCCATTTCCCCTTCCCCCAGCCCCTGAAAACTATCTTTTTTTTCTTTCCCCAAAGCCCCAGTAGATAGTTGTATGTCATAGTTGCACATCCTTCTAGTTGCTGTATGTGGGACGCGGCCTCAGCATGGCCAGAGAAGCAGTGCCTCGGTGCACGCCCGGGATCCGAACCTGGGCTGCCAGTAGTGGAGCGCGCACACTTAACCGCGAAGCCACAGGGCCAGCCCTGAAAACTATCTTCTACTTTCCGTCTTTAGGAATTTGACTACTCTAGATACCTCATGTAAGTAGAATCAAACAATATTTGTCTTTTTGTAACCAGCTTATTTCACTTCGCATAACATCCTCCGGGTTCATCCAAGTTGTAACGTGTCAGAAATTCGTTCCTTTGTAAGCTTGAATATATTCCATTGTATGTATATACATTTTGTTTATCATTCCTCTGTTGATGGACACTTGGGTTACTTCCACTTTTTAAGCTATTGTGAATAACGATGTTATGAACATGGGTCTATAAATATCTCTTCAAAACCCTGCTTTCAATTCTTTTGAGTATAAATCCAGACACGGGATTGCTGGATCATATGGTAATTCTATTTTTAATTTTTTGAGGAACTGCTATACTGTTTTCCATAGCAGTGGCACCATTTTTCTATATTGGTTTTTATTTCTATTGGCTTTCTCTTAACATGTTGAGCCCTGAGTAGATTAATAGCTTTTAGAGATTATTTATATAAGAAAAAGAAAAAAATGTGTGAAAGCCCCAAAGAAATCTACCAGACCATGTGGAATCATCCAGGAAGGAGTCTAGAAGACCTGGGTTTGGAATTGATGCAGCTACTGTCTAATACATCGTAAATAGTTCTTGGTAATTAGATAATCTCTGCTGTAGGAAAAAAAAAAAGGCTAACTTTTGACATTTAAGTGTATAATAATTATATTGTCATATGTTCATAGGTGTCTTCAGGAGCTGAAAATTCACCTTTGTATCTGAAAATGTCAGCATCTTTGCAATTAACATCAGCAGTTTCTTATCAAGATCCAGAATTTATTTTTGAAACAAAAGTTTTATTTTTCCTACTCTTTGTGTTTCTGTGCTCTAGGTTTTATATACACACTTTAGCTCCTAAATGACGTTTGTTAGCTCACATGGTCTCCTTATTGCATAACATCAAGTCCATCGAATTATGTAATTTTAACAATATTTTTGAATTATGTTATAAAAAATAATTTCTGTTCAGTGACTAACAGAAATCAATAATATGGCAGATCTCAGTTATGAAAAGTCATAATAGTTACTGCTTGTTCAAATACATTCACAATCCATCACTGTATGTACAGGTTTGTTTACCATTGAGATCACAGGATCAAGCAGTGCTTCTCAAACTTTAATGTCCGTATAAATAACCTGAGGTTCTTGTTAAAATACCAGTTCTGATCCAGTAGGTGTGTAATGGAGCCTAAGATTCCTCAGTGCTAACAAGCTCCCGGGTGCTGCTGGTGCTGCTGCTCTGTAGGCTACACCTTGAATAGCAAGAAGCTAGAGGACCAACAAGGATCTGACTCTCGTGGCATGAAATGAGTCAACATTTTCAGTAGCTTTTAATCTAAGGTATTATCTTTGTTCAGGATGCATTTTCCTAAGGTCAAAAAATTCACTTAACTCTAACTTACTAAATTGATTATTTCTCTTTTCTCCCTCCCTCCTCAGACCGTAATCACTAAATTCTTCTTAACTCCAGTCAACAAATTTCTTTCTTTGCACCTTTTAATTTTTTCTTTTTGATACTGTACTACTTCGTTTCTTTGAGCCCCTAGATCAATAATGTCCAGTTACTAACACTTCAACTTTGAACAGATTTGACACATTCAACTAATATATATATATAATTATTATATATAAAATTATAAATACTTACGTTGATATATAATTTTATATTGACTATTTAGAGTTATTATATAAAATATTACGGTAATTAGAATTCTTATATGGTAAAGAGTTTCCACTCTTATATGGAGACTATGTAGATCTGATGATGAGGGAGTGATTCTATTGCACTATTGTTTATATGATAAAGATGTTTATATTCTATCAAGTTTTTCCAACGTATAATTATTGCAGTTGAAGAAATATAATGTCAACACTGGTACTCATGAAAAAATGTAATGTTCTTTTAACTAAAAAGAGGTGCCTTCAAGGGAAAGAGTCTGGTTTACCAGAGCGTGGAATTGACTATCAGGAGTCAGATAGGATTTCATGACCTGAAGATTCTCAAAGACCTGGAGGAGTCCAGATGTTGAATTGTGGACTGGGGACTTGGTTGCTTTATAAGAGGAGACTGTGGAAAATTAGATGGTGTGTTGTACGGAAGGAAATAAAAAAGACGCAAGACTGCTATTGACCTCAGGGGTGAATTTGAGGCACCAGCAGTGGAGCTGACTACTTTAATAAACAATGAGTAGAAGTTCAGTTCATCAATAGAAGAAACGCCAAAGAAAGTCTGACAGTTGATGCCTACTCAATCTTGAGCTTCTTTTTCCTATGGAGTTTAATCTCCCTATCCAGCCTTCCTTCTCTCCTTTTTTCTGTGACTTTTTGTCTTAATTCTTCTGTTCCTCTTTTTATTTTTCCTCCTCTTCAACTCTTAAAGTCATCATTGCAACATCAATGTGTTTCTCATTACTGCAAAGGAAATCACAGTTATGAAGTTAGATGTGAGTCTAATGAAAGCTATTTTTGATTAATTGATTTTAGCAACATAGACATGTTCCAAATAGACCTTGGCTTGAAATGCATTGATTTGGAAGTTAACATAAGGTAGGAAATATCTTTATAAATATTTACTTCTGGACTCAGAACTCAGAGAAGTTTGGTTGTACTAGTGTAAGCATTTGACACCCAGCAAAAGCTTTAGTGGGAAGAAAAGACCACCAACTTATAGAACTTATAGCAAGGTGTCTTTAATTCTGAGTATGAAAAGATATAAAAAAATGTTCCCTGATGTGTATGAATATAAACTACCACAGTTAATATTTTTATATTGCTTTAGAGCTAAAAAACAGTGTTTAGAACTTAACAGTTTCTTACTTCTTAATTATTCCATTTACAGTAGAAGACAAAGATCATTTAAAGATTTTATGAACATTAATTTTCCCCTTAATTTCAGTACAAATTTTTTTCATTTTTCCCATGTAGATAGATAATAATGAATAATGAAAACCATTATAAAGCCAGAAATAGACACACATACACATAAAAATGCACACATTGTATTTTAATTCAGAATGATTTAGTTCACTAGGTTTGCTAAAATATTGTCTACAAACATATATATATATTTGTATATATTTTTTCTTTTTTTTAAAATGTCTGTTTTTTTTCTTTTTTCTTTTTTTTTTTTTTTTGCTGAGGAAGATTCACTCTGAGCTAACATCTGCTGCCAATCTTCCTCTTTTTGTATGTGAGCTGCCACCACAGCATGGCCACTGACAGATGAATGATGTAGGTCAACCCCGGCTGCCGAAGTAAAGCATGCCGAACTTAACCACTAGACCACCAGGGCTGGCCTGATAATATGAATGTGTTAATAAAAATATACATACATTTATATGTGCATAAATATAAATATATATATATTTGTATTAGTTTTTAAATATTCAAATGTTTCTAGTGCAAGATTCATGAGACATTAGAATAAAAATAAATAGAACACCAATATATTCATTGTAAAGTCTGGAAGTGGTAAAAAAATCAATTTTTGTGAGTTTATCTAACATACCTGTGAAAGACAAAATATGAACCTGGCTTAACTCCTGCAAAGTTATAATTAATCTCTCTAAATTTAACATTGTTCTACTGCAAGAATAAATTTTATCTAATACATAAGTATGTAAATAAACTCAATGAGATGGAATATTTAAAAACTTTTAGCCGTTACTCTTCCAAATCCCTCTAAGGCATTTTCATTTAGGTCTCAGCTTCTGCCTTCTTCCCTGATCTCCCATTTTAGAATAGCCGCCACTCTCTACTAAGTCAATTTCTATTTCCTGCATAGTGCTTGTTGGCACTTGAAATTTTCTTGTTTATATATTTACTTGCTTACTATCTATCTAATTCAGAGATGGATCCAGGTTTTGTGGGGGTCTGAAGCTTACACAATTTTAGTGATCCTTTTAAAGAAAATACTTCAAAATTATGAGTATGAAATTAGATACAAAGTCTCTTGGACAGACTCACGCAAGTAAGGGCCCTGAAGCTCTGTCTCCTTATCTTCAGGGTGAATCCATCTCTGGTCCAACCTCATAGCTTGTAAGATTCCTGAGAGCAGGGATTTTGTATCTTGGCTACTGCTATATTCCCAGCACTTCATAGGCACTTAGTACATATTTTTTGAAAGAATAAAGGAAGGTGCATGCCCCAATCACACTTCCTTCATTGTGCATAATTACTTTCTCACAGCAAACACAAATTCCCGCTGTTATAAGTAACACGACACAGTGGTCTCATATTATTTTTATTGTTTTATTTGAGTTTCTGTATTTGTTTTGCTGTGGTGCTTTGTGAAAAAGTAATTTTATTGTAATAACTGCATTTTCCTGTCTAAATTGCTATCCAGGACAACATCTCTCATGATATAATATCCTTCCACAGGTGAAAGATACCTGTGAAAGATTTAGCAAGATCATTCTTGCTTTCACCTTTTGGGGATTTCATGGGAATTGTATTTATTTATTTTTTGCTTAATTTTATTTTCTGAGTGTTTTTTTCAGTGAGTGTATATTGATTTTGTAATTAAAAAATTATAAGAAGTTCTTTTGGGGGAAAAAAAGTGTAAGCTCAATTTATTTACCTGAAACCTGTCATCATTTTGGGGAACACTTTCACCAGGTGAGATTCCTGTTCACATTCCTTACCACTTTATTCTAATTTTTGTCTTGAAAGTGGTGGTGTAAAATAAATTTATTTTACATTACAGGAAGTTATCTACTAAGAGTTAAAGTGTTTCTCAATGCAAGTTCTCAGATCTGAATTTTGTAAATATGAGTTATTCTTCTTGTTCTGTTGAGACATCTTGAGATTACATGTGAAATACAGTATGACTCTTACCCGTTTGAATATTAGTAACTACAGAGATGAGTCTGGGCCCTCAGCTGATCTTATTTCATTTCTTCTCTGAAAGCCCTACATTTTAAGGGCTTACATGTTACCAGTCTACATATATTTGATTTTAAGTAATTAACTTTAAAGTATCTGCGATAATGTAGTATGATTATCTGATCAGAGAGTTTCACTGCCCTTTCATTTATGCGAGCAAGATACATCAACCTAGGTGGTGTCTAAAGTGAGGAATCATACATCTGGTATAAACGTGGAGGTGGGTTGAAGCCGATGGCTTGGTGACTTCCCACTGTAGGACACTGACTAGAATGAAAATTAGAAATATATTTTTGGGATTAGTTGTAGCCAATTTTAGTACTGTCTTTTCTTGTTAATGTCACTCGAAATGTTCCAGGCTATCTATACCCATCCTGGCACTGTGAACTCACTGATACCAGCCTGCAAAGAATATAATTAAGAAGAAAATCTACTGTTCCCAAAATAAATGAATGGAAAATCATGTACTTAACTCTAGGTTACACAGAAATGACTTTGAGATTATTTATTTGATTTGAATTATCCATATCAGAGTACTCCATTAGTCTTGTCAATCAACAGTTTTTCTTTAGCAATTCTAGAGTCAAACAGAGATATATGGAAAAGCGTAATCAATTAATATTTACTGTGGGAATTATAATGTAAGGGTGTGAAAAGTACTTCCCATCACCAGGACAAAAGTTTTCAAACATCAATTGAACAGAATTGGATGTCAGTGAATCAGATTTTGTTTACATTCAATATTCTTGACAGAGCTTTTAGGAATTGTTCTAGAATTAGCAAATTGGAGTTCTATGACCTGGCATGATGGGTCTTTGGGGGAGTACCAGGAGTTCACATATTGTGGAGGGAGGTGCAACAGGAGGGCACTACACCACAGATTAAAATCGCACATATTTGCTTGTTTTCTCTTTTATAATGTGAATGTTTGCCAAATATCTTACAGCAATGATGGTATAGAGCAGTGGTTCTCAAAGTTTAATATGCATCAAAATCATCTGGAGCGTTTGTTGTTAAAGCACAGATTCCCTGCCTTTCCTCAACCCCCAAGAATAGGTCTGGGGAGGGAGAGATAATTTGCATTTCTAACAAGATCCCTAATCCCTAGATGGTCCAGAAGCCACACTTTGAGAATGACTGGTACAGGATATTGGTGGACTAAAAATCAATCATACACGTAGTTTAAAGGTTATAAATCTACCAGATTCATCATTTTATATACCCTTATGTAAAACGTGAGAAGAGATAAATCCTAAAGCTTTTCTGTTGACAAAATGAAAAGGCTGTTCCTACAGTTTTTGATATTGTAGAAATTGATTTGAATATGGTAAACTGTGACCACTAATTGGCAAAAATAAACACCTTTAGGATTTAAGATTTAGTTCCCATGCATCCTTGATCCAGTTACCCTCATGGTAACATCTCACATACTATAGACAATATCAAAACTAGAAAATTGACATTAGTCCAACTCGAAGAACTTATTCAGATTTCAGTAGTTTTACTTGCACTTAATTGTGTGGACGTAAAGCTCTATGCAATTTCATCACTTATATAGATTTGTGTGACCACCACTACAATCAACACACAGAACAGGGGCTGGCCTGGTGGCGTAGCAGTTAAGTTCACATGTTCTGCTTTGGCAGCCCAGGGTTTGATGGTTTGGATCCTGGGCGCAGACATACTCACTGCTCTTCAAACCATGCTGAGGTGGCATCCCACATAGAAGAACTAGAAGGACCTACAACTGGCATCCCACATAGAAGAACTAGAAGGACCTTCAACTAGGATATACAACTATGCACTGGTGCTTTGGGGAGAAAAAAGAAAAAAAAAAGAAGGAAGGTTGGCAACAGGTGTTAGCTCAGGGCCAATCTTACTCAAAAGAAAAAAAAAGACACAGAACAGTTGCACTACCACAAAACTTTCTTTACCTCTTTATAGTAACATCCACCTTCCTCATCCCTGTCCCTAAATCCTTAGCCATCAATTTTTGAGAATATGAGACTAGTGTTTCTTGCTATTCAGAGTTCACATCCTTCCTGTACCGGTAAAGGTGAAATTTAGAGCTATGCGATTTTGGAGATCCATATTCCTAATGGCTGCCAGATCTGCAGTGAGCAGGTTTTAGTGCCATTTAAGGTAAAATGAAAGCACTGGTTTGTAGATAATGGATCTTTGTTTACACAGCACAATAGAGGGGCAGGGATTGCTAAATGCAGAGCATGTATTTCCGTATTTTCCCACTGATATGGGAAGAGGAAATTCCAGTTTTGAAGTTTGGCTAGTGCTTTAAAGTAGAATTTCTAGGAAGGTTTTGCTCCAGCTCTTCTACACTCATCCAAAATATTCCAGATAAAAGGCACTAGAAAACTCCATAGGTCTTATGTGTCAGATGGTTGTGATTAGAGGAAAATGCCTGCCAACTGTGTCCACACTAGTAGGAGCTCCTATGGGCTGTCATCATTGGGCTGGTGCTGAAGTGAGAAGTGAGTTATTGGTGTCTGAGTCTAAAAGAAATTAGATCTTAAGAGTAAGAAGTTGTTAAATTGTTGGAGGCCAATGTCTTTGCATAGTGAGAGGTGTAGCCCAGGGTGAGAGGACTGGACCTTGACAGCAGAATCTGTGAACAGAGAGCCTTGGTTTGGGCTCTTTTAGAGGAGCAACAGCATCCTCTGACGGGCCACTGGGCTTTATGTCATGACACAGTGACATTGTGGGAGCCAACTCCTTTGACACACTGCTTTAAGACTTTGCAATGGTATCTCCCTGACATTTGTGGCCACAATAGAAAGCAAAGGACTGTGCTATTATTTTCTTTAATTTTTACACCCCACAATCTATTAATATTATACCAGATTAATATTTACCTGAATGAACTAAACCTTGTAGGCAAAAGAGAACATTTACAATTTTCCTCCCATTTTCTAAAGCTTGATTGTTTTCTTAAATACAAAATGGGTTGTATGCCTGAAAATCTGCATATAGATTTTTCTTTCTATCTAGCTGAGTGGTTCACAACATGTAGTGTGCCTAAGAATGATGGCACAGGATTTTAGGCACAAAAATCTTGTATGCTATTCTTTACTGACAATTTAAGAAATTTTCAAAGATAATTTTTTTTTTTTTACCATATAGGATTTTTACTTTGCTTTTTAGGAACCAAAGCCCTGCCTAAGATAAGACTCCATTTACGTATTTTCATGAATTATGTTGTCACATCAGTCCCATGAAACAGAAAAGGCAGATATTATCTTCATTTTACGTATGGGTAAACGAGGCTGAGAACCTACGTACACAAGGAGATAAGCTTTTGAAATGTTATCTGTTAATCATTGTGCTTTTCTCTTCTGCATTTCCTATACATGACTCTTCTCCTGACGAAAGAGGCTTCCACTTTGCTTCGAGTTGAATTGTGATTGTTGTACCAGGAATGCAAGAGAAAGAATGAGTCAAAATCATGTCTGTAAGGGCCTGATTTTGCTGAGAGAAGAGATACTCTTGAGAATCAAAAAGGAAGATTCCTGAAGGAGGCAGGATATAGAGTCTATGTCATGAAGATGGATTGGAAAGGGAATAGAAAAAAATCTTGAGTCCAATTTGCTAAAATAATGGTTGACTGTGTCCTGGCTGGGAGTAGCAAAGAGAGTTTGATGGGATTTGGCCTTGGAAGAGGTCAGCGGGACTTGAGTGCCTGGACCACAACTAGGGGCCCAGTGGGAGAGTCAAGTCAGCATCAAGGGAGGGCCCTGCATTGTCTGTGACCAACACCAGGTAGTGAGTGTATGGGAACACAGTCAATGGCTGCAGACACCCTGTTGCCACCCTAAAGCCCGTGTGTTAGCTGTGTTAAGGACCCACAATAGCTCTTCTTTCATGGCTGCCTGGCATGATCCTTTCAACAGAATTGTTGTTGGCTCGTGACCTCTCATTTCTCTGAGTTCCATCCAGAATGACCTCTATGGATACTGCACTTTTCAACGGCCAGGACACTTGGTAGCTCTGTCTGCCACCCATAGAGGGTCAATATGATATGGAAAGGAAGGATATGCCCTAATGCTAGTATTAGGTGGAACTAGATGGTGGTGAAAGCCATTGCTTTTTCACATGGTTTGCGAAAGACAGAGGAAGCCGTTAAACCGGGCTGTCACTTGCCTTTTGTGTCTATATTCTCTGCTCTGTCTACTCCACCACATCAACTCTCCCTATTTGTTGAATATCATCCAAATAATGAAGGTACATGAATGACTAGGCAAGATAGTGGATAGAAAGCAGAAATCAATGGAGGCGAGAGAAGATGTTTATGCTAGTGTTTCAAAGACTTAGCTTGGCTTAAAAGATTCATTATCTTCCTTAAACCAGTGATCAACAAAAAGCACAAGATTCTTTCAGCTCAGAAAGAAAAAATTATCTCAGTCGTTATGCAGAGATTTTAAAACATGGAATTGATTATTATTATTTTTTTTGGTGTAATCCATATAATTTACTTCTGCGTAAACAAACAATATTTTTACGATTAATATTTATCTCTTACCTACAGATCTGTCTGTTCTTCAAGGAACATTTATTTGCCAAGACTAAGCACCTAGAATACAAAGATAAATAAAATATGGTTAAATAAGGAACTAGAGGGTATCATCTTCTAGTAGCAAAGAAAAGGTGAATTACATAAATATTGCAGCAAGGAATAAAATACTGTAGAGATATGAACAAAGTATTGTACTACAGGCATTGGAGGATGGAGCAACTGCCTGTACTTGCTATTGAGTTTGGTGCTTGAAAGATGAGTGAAAGACTGCAAGGTAGAGAAAGGGGAGAAAAGAGAAGAGGCTATTCCAGCAAAGAGAAAGAAGAGACACAGAACTATGGTATTGGATGTGCGGGGTGGAGTGATAAGAGATCAACCTATAGAGGAAAGATGGAAGTAGATGGTGAAAGACCATCTAGGCCAAGCTATGAATGGTCTTAGAGGTAATGGGGAGCTTGGAAGACCCTCATCATTTTATTCCCACTTACCTCTCTCACATCACTGTGTGCCTCAGTTTCCTTCAAACACAGGAACTTTTTTTTTTTTTCTGTGAGGAAAATCAGCCCTGAGCTAACGCCCATACCAATCCTCCTCCACTTTATGTGGGACGCTGCCACAGCATGGCCTGAAAAGCGGTGCGTCGGTGCACACTCGGGTGTTGGTGCACACCTGGGATCCGAACCCGGGCCGCCAGCAGTGGAGCGTGCGCACTTAACTGCTACGCCACCGGGCCAGCCCCCACAGGAACTTTTTGATTCCTCAAGTCTACCATTAGCTTTCCCACCTTGGAACCTTCATACATGTTGTATTTCTGTCTGAAATATATTTATTTTTCACCCAGATCTCCCTTCTTGCCTTTGTCCAAACATATCACTCTTGGAAATCTGGTTCTTCCTATTTCTCAGATTCAGTTTAATTTCAGAAAGACCTTCCTTGCCACTCTGATGAACCCAAACAATGTAGGTTTCCACTTTTTATTCTCTCTCCTTTTCATTTTTCACATAATAGTTATCCCAATTTAAAGGTATATAGATGATAATTTACAATGTACACAATCTATAATTATTTTTGTTACTTTGGTTTTTAATTTGCTCTTTGACTTAAAATTCCCCACCACATTTCTAGAATATTCTCCTTTCTCCTTAATGTGTTTCAAAATACTATCACTCCCTACAGACCCTGGTGCCCAGAGAAGAAATCAGGCTGGAATATGAAATTTAGGATTATCTTTATAAAGACAAAGTTTAAATCCAGGAGAAGGGAAGAGATCATCTAAGAAGAAAACATAAGTGGCAAGAGAACTCATGACATAGCTTGAGGATCATGTAGGCTCTGGTAGAAGACAGGTGAGGCCCAGCTTGGGTATGACTAGCTTAGACACTACAATGTCATAAGGACTCCTGATCTGATTTCTCCTCTGTGCCCAGACCAGGACATCCAACCTCTTATCTGATAAACTCTTCTGCTTGTCATAAAGGCACCTCAAACTCCACATGTGTAAATCTCAATTCCTGATCTTCCTCACTGAATCTCTTCCTCCTTCTCTGTCCTTCCTACCACTCGATTACTATGTCAGTCAGAATTGTGGGGGTTATTCTTGACTCTTCCTCTTCTGTCATCCCTCTTCATATACTATGCAATTTCAACTGTGATAACATTTTGAAGGTAGTATAAAAGTATATAACTGGGAGAATTTATCTAGTCTGGATAGTCAAGTAAGGCGTTCCTGAAGAAATAGCTTTTGACCTGAAGTTAGAAGAATTAATTTCCTGGGTCAAGTAGAAGAATGAGGAAGGAGCAAAGTGTTCCTGGCAATGGGAACAGTGGCCTTGAGTCACATGCCTAGTTGAGGAACTAGAGGAACTCCAGTGTGGCTAGAGCAGGAAGAACACGAGAAAGCGGGGGACGGGAAGAGGTGGAGAGGGAGGCAGGATCACACTATGAAGAGTGCGGTGGGGCATGTTAAAGAGTCTGGTCTTAAATGCAATAGGGAGGCAGTGAAGCATTTTAAGCAGAGGAATGGCCAGATTCAGTTAAAATTTTCAAATATCATGTTGGCTGCTCTGTGGAATAAACTGTAGGTGGCATGTAAGAGGAGCTGTGGGGGAGTCTACTTAGAAATATAATGCAGTCACCCACATGATAAGTGATGGTGGTTTGGTTTAGGGTCCTGGCTGTGTGGACAGAGACAAGGGGATAGATTCAGGAGATGTGAGTAGTTAAATTGACCAGCAACTCAAAATTTTGCTTTAGCTGGCACATTTGCTTGGGTTTCACACCACTTCCATTGTCTCATTCTCCTTCCAGATTGCCAGATTTCCTGCTAATGCTCTTGCACACCGAATGGGTTTAACATTTGCACCTTGGTTTACACTTTGAGCCTCTCCCCAATGTAATCTCAATCTCCTTTCCCAGTAGCTTTCAACATTTCTGCCCACTGCTTAAGTCATTATCTTCAGACATTTTTTTCTTGGACTCTGTAACTTTCATTGCTTTTACTTTCCTACCATATCTTCCCCTCTTCTCTCCATGTTTTAAAATGTATTCAAGACCTACATCAAAGATCATCTTTACCATAAAATCACTCCTGATTATCTTAGTACAAAATGACCTTTTCTTCCTCTAAACTCCAATTGTCCTGATTTTTTTTCAGTTCCAATGAAATTGGGCAAGTTATTTGCCTGTTTATTCTCAGATCCATATTCCACCTATTTTCTGCTGTGTTCCGTACTCAGAGAGCTGCACTTTGCCAGTATGTTCACCAGTCTCCCTTGGCAAATGGCTTCCCTCCGTGTTAGGCCAATGGGAGGAACTGGAGAGAGATTGGAGAGTGACAGAAAGTAGAAAGCCAGTTACAAATCCTGATATGCTTGTCTGGCCTGCTGATATTGGAGAAGATCTTTCTTCCGCTAAAAGAGCTACTGAAGCACCATCATCTTGAATCTGGCATCTCACACTAACAGAGAGGACAAATGGGTCACCACAGCCATAACCTTGAGTTTACAGCAAAGATCACCTCCTGGCAAGACCAAAATGGCCAGCCTGGCGTTGATACAATGCCTAATCAGTTACTCCAGACTTCCCCATTCAATCCATTGCACTTGGAGACTTCAATTTCCTAATATAGACAGAGATTATTTGTGTTTTTTAACTATAAAAAAGGGATTTTTCTTAATAAGACTCAGTCCCTAGAGTGATATCTTGTGTTGTATCAGGTTCAGTGCCTGGAAGTAAACTTATTAAGTGTTCGTTCTTTGGTTCCAATGTCTTACTTTCTTTTTATTCCCTCTGCATTCTGTCCCATGTGCTTCAGGTGGTGACTTCTCTGGGGTTCTAGCTTTCTCCAGGAAGACCATTGGTCATGGTCTCAGACCTCTCAGGCATCTCTCACAAAGGGCTAGTTCTCCCCAGGCAGCCCTGGGCTGGGCCACCAGGCCTTGGAACCATCATCATACCATCTCTATGTCCTTCCAGACCTAGAGGGAGCATTGGTTGTTGCTAATCTTTGGTATGCTTCACTTTTCCCTGT
Source organism: Diceros bicornis minor (assembly GCF_020826845.1). Classification (NCBI taxonomy): domain Eukaryota; kingdom Metazoa; phylum Chordata; class Mammalia; order Perissodactyla; family Rhinocerotidae; genus Diceros; species Diceros bicornis. The sequence continues at coordinate 47,592,926 of NC_080759.1, read as the reverse complement.
TTAGCATTCAAGCTCTTATAATTAGTAATTCTAATTAGTTTTCACAAGTCAGATTCCTTCTATGGAATTTCTTGGCATCATCTCTGTTTTCTGGACTAGACCCTAACTGATAGAGTGATATAGTAGAAAAAACTCTGTAATTTGCAAAGAAAGAACTTAAAAAAACAATTCCAGCTTTGCTGTTTATTAACTATGTCCTTGAACAACTAATTTTACATCTCTGAACAAATCTTTTCTTTTTTAATATGGAGTTGCCTATCTTATGAGGTTAATGTGTGAGAATTAAATATGATAATGGATATGAGAGTGCTTTGTAAAGTGCTAAGTAGATGAGGGCTTGATACTCTTCTTTTGGCATTTATGTTGTTTATCTTTTCATGAATTTGTTTCATCATAAACAGATCACCAACTTCATAAGGGCAGAGATCTTATCTTGTATTTCTTTATATAATCTCCCAGTGACTTATACTTTATTGTTGCTCAATGTGTAATAGTTTTTCAATAAATATATATTGTAATCTATCTAGAACAGATAATGATGTTTTCTAACAAATACAGTTGCTATTCTTTCAAATGTTTCCCAAAGAAAACATGTTAATATGTAATCTATACATAGTGGATTTGAAATTTTGAAACAACAACCTGAGGAATAAGTTTTAACTTTAGCCACTTCTGTGACTTGAGACAAGATACAATGAGAGAAGAAAAGTTTTTGACTGTTGGAAATGTCAAAACTTCTAGATTGCCGCCAAAAAAATCATTATTTTTTTTTCTGATTTTGAAGTTATGAACAAATACAGAATTCCTCCTTTGTCAGTCATAGCAGAAGACATTAGCAAACCACGTTTGTATTCCAAGGAAGTTACTCAGGAGTGTCATACCTCCTGTGGTTCCAGCGTTGTGCAGATTTTCTAATTGTTGTAATTAGAAGCAGAAAAAGGCAGTATCAAAAGAAACAGAAATAGAAAGCAAGAGCCATTGGTGATTGAGGCAGAAAGCAAAAAATACACTTTAAGAATTGGACTTTGAGAAAATTCAGACAGATAATAACAGCATGCAGTCAGTATATTGGTTTAATACAAGGAAGTGATTAGTTTGGTGTGAAGGAGGGAAGGATATAGAAATAGGTGAGGAGAGGCAGAGAGCAGGCCAGTCCAGCCTGTGGAAAGAAGTGATCACACTGAGATGATCCTCTCTCCTTCCGGGTGAAAACCTTGACTTTTGACCTTGAACAAGAGGTCATTAACACCAGAACCACACTGTAGTTATTCTCACATATTGTTTATAATTAAAAATAGCAGCATATCTTAAATGACGTGTATGTAATACACTCAATACTTTTCATTTGGTTCTCAATCACGATTTCTTGTTAAACAGTCAATTTGGGAATTGTTTTGATTAGGATCCTGGCGTGATAGATCCAACTCATGTTGCAAGCATTGTTCTAAAAGGACCTGTTATAGAAACACTATTAAATTTTATATTTTTGTCCATTTCAGTTGTGCGTGACTTTAAATTTCTGAGTATGTGGTTTAGTGCCTATTTATATGGTTTTTATAGGTCTACATGTGACTGCATACATATCCTTAGATACTTTCTGCAAACTCTTTCCGGAGTTAATGGCATTTGTGTATGCAGTGGTTGCTAAGTCATGCCTTGAGAAGATGCACGTTCCTCTCTTAATGGTTACTTTCTTCTTCTTAACCAGGGAAAAACCAGTGAGGATGAAGTGATATAAAATTTTTTGCTAAAAGTTTTCTAGTTTAATCCTGGCTTAGGATCAACATATGTTCCTGGAATTCAGGGGAAAAATGAGTAGAATTTTAGCCTTGTCTTCTCCAGCACCAATGATTTCATAAAATTATTTTTCCCTTGTAGATAGCAGAAACCAATATTTATAACTCAAAAGAGCTGACATAGCACTAGGTTTATTTCTAGATTTATTGTGAACATAAGCAGCTGTGGTTACTGTTAAAAATAGGTTGGTTGAGGCTTGAAGAGTAATTAATTGAAAGAAAAAAATATATTATTTTCCACAACCCTATGACTAAATGTATCTTATTGGGTATCAGCAAAATCACCAGTTTAAGACTTGTAAAATTAAAATGTTTCCTGGTTACTGAGAAATCTTCCCAATTCTTTCAGGCTTCCATTTCTTTTTTGATCAAGTCCATCTGCCTAATCTTTATTTCCTATCTAAAGATTTGTTTTTCCCATTAGGTTCAAAAATCATTGCCCTTTTGAGAAGGGGATTATTCTTTTACGTATATTATAATAAGCTACCATATTAACTTCTGTATAATAAAAATATATTAAAATATTACTTGGAATCATTATTTTGAGTATAAATTTAATTTAATGATGTAATAGTTATAGCAGGAGTTTAGAGGTCAATTTATTTTGGATTTGTTTGTATTTACAACACCATGAGCTTGAAGAGACACCTTCATCTTGGTTTCCAGTTGAAATATAAACAAAAAAATTTGAATAACAAAAATTTCATTGGCTGGCCCGGTGGCGTAGTGGTTAACTTTGTGAGCTCCGCTTTGGCAACCTGGGGTTCGAAGGCTCGGATCCCGGGCGTGGGCATATGCACCACTTATCAAGCCATGCTGTGCCGGCGTCCCATACAAAGTAGAGGAAGATGGGCACGGATGTTAGCCCAGGGCCAATCTTCCTCAGCAAAAAGAGGAGGAGTCGCAACAGATGTTAGCTAGGGGCTAATCTTCCTCACACACACACACACAAATTTCACAGTACCAATTGCTTCACTTACTTGGTGTTAATTGGTTTGATTAATTCATTTTTACTTAACTAACTTTTTAATCATGCTTACTCAATATACAGTTTGTGTTGGTATTATATAGCAACAGCTTCTTTCTCTGTTTATCTTAATTCAAACAGGCACATATGTTATTTTATCCATCTCTTAATGGCCAAGTGGTAAAATTTAAGAAATTTTAATTTTCTTCTTAATACTCTCTGCTGAAGCTTTCAGAATCATTTGGAGACAGTCATTCTTGTTAGCTACAAACTATTTGAATCAAGCAATATAAATCAGTGCTCATATTATTTCTTCTGCTTTTTAGAGTTGCCATGGATAATTTCTTAATCCCTGAAAGTTTCATAGAAATCTTTTACTGAATTTAGGGCAGCTCCCATTCTGACATTTCCTTGCTTCAAAGCCTTTAAAAGGTCTCTGGTTGCTATGGAAATGAGACATAAATTTCTCAGTCAGGAATGCATGACCATGGTCAAGAGGAAGACCTCAAACAAAGTTTGCTGCCCTATTTCCTCAACTTTCCCACACTCCAGGCTAATGAGAGGACTCCACTTTGCCCAAACACCCTTCTCCACTCCCTTAACCCAACTATCCTTAAGTAGTTGCATTTAAGCTTCATGGCTCATCACAAATTGAAGGTCTTCTTGTAAGTTTTTTCTGATCTCCACAATGAAATGTAATTATACTCACACTTGAACTCCAATAATGTGTTGATTAAAATTTTGGGGATCCTTATTCTGTCTGGAATTAATAGCTATTATGTACAAACATTTTAGCATTGAGGACGGGAATTATGTCTTTCTCATCCTGGTATCCCTTTCGTATCTAGCACAATGCTTTGTACATAATGAATGGGAAGATCGTAAAACTCTGAATGTCAAGATATGTGGAGGCCAATTTCAACTCTATAACTATGCTACAGATAGATATCGCGGGAGTAGAGGGCAGGGTATTTTTGTTAAATTATTTTATTGATGTCATATTGGCTTATAACATTGTGTACATGTCAGGTGTACATTATTATGTTTCAGCTTCTGTATAGACTGCATCATGTTCACCACCAATAGTCTAGTTTGAATCCATCACCATACATGTGTGCCCCTTTACCCCTTTCACTCTCCCCCACCTCCTTCCCCTCTGGTAACCACCAATCTATTCTCCTTATCTATGTGTTGTTTTTGTTGATCTTCCACATGTGAGTGAAATCATATGGTATTTGTCTTTCTCTGTCTGACATTTCGCTTAGCATTATAGGCAGGGTAACTACTTTTGCTTGGAGTAGTTGTGGGTATCACAACAGAAGATAGGAACTTTGAGCAGGGACATGATGAAGGAGTGTGGATTTTGCCACAAGAAACAAAGAAGGCTATTTTATTCTGGGTAGACATAATAGACTGTACAGGTGAAGTTATGAATGGAAAGGGAGGGTCATTTTCATTGGAGCCCAGAATTTGTGAGAAACATGTGGATTATGGAAGGTGAGATCAAAATGGCAGGTTGGGATCAACTGTGAGGGATGGCATATGGTGCATCAAGTTTGAAATTCATCCTCAAGGCAACAGGAAGGAGATGGGGGTTTTAAAAGTTGGTGTGTGGTGGCATCAGACTTGTTTTTTGGTGAGATGGGAATTCTGGCAGCACCGTGGCAGGGAAACCAGTGTCTCTGGGGCTGGATCCCCAACCAGAATCTACAGCTGATAATTTCCATCCAATAGACATTTCCTGGTAGCACACAGTGGCATAGTAGCTAATTAAATTAGCGGCTGTAACCATCTGGAAGGACATAGCCATTGACTATTAGATTTTAGAAGACTTTCATAGAAGGGCAAAGCAGCTGAGTGTAGTGTGTGTAGTTTGAAACATTATATTCAATATATTATTTTATATTTCTAAAATGAAGAAATACCTATATTTGTACACAGTTCTATATTAAAAAAAGGATATAAGATTTTAATGCTCATAAAAAGATGGGTGTGCCTTCTGAAAGGCTGGGAAGGCAGTGTTAGTTGAGCAGGCTTGTTTTAGAACACTTACAGACTTCCCAGACTGGAAGGAGAAGCAGAGTTTCTATTTCTCAATCAACTTCCTCATCTCCACTAGGCTGGTTCAATGTGCTGTTTGTCTAGATAACGTGACTTTTTGGTCACATCCTCTGACTCTGTTGCCCTAATCTGCCATCAACCTCTGATACCACTTCTCCTTTCTTCTGTCAACACTCATTATTTTTCAGCTTTCTAGTTCTTAAAATATATGGATCACATACATTTGCGGTTGAAAAGAATGGTCTTCTCCCCCTTGAAGAGTGATATCATTATTCAGTTTTTATAATTTATAACTTCTTTCAGCCAAAGATGTTCCTAAAAATTCCTTGACAGATCAGTTCTCTGAACCAGTTTTTATCCCAGTAAAGATGGGTTTAAAAGCCTATTGCCATGAGGGAGACTGCAAATGTGCTACAACACAGAACAGGACAGCTGTCTTATTGGGTGTGTGGCAGAGGTGACAGTGATGGGCCCTGGACCAATAGAAGATGCCTTTATGATCCCCAAGTTCTTCCTTTCACCAACTACTAGCTGAACTGCCTTTAAATTCTTCTGACTACTTAATTATAAGATGAGTCAATTCATATCAATAGTGAGGAGTTTTGCTCCAGGTTATAACTAGGAGCAAATGTCTCTCTCTTTAAATGTCTCTCATCTAAAGGTTAGGGAACCCAACTTAAGTCTAATTAACAGACAGAAGGAAAAGATCCATCTCAACTGCAGGCTCACATAGAAAGAGTTGCTATTTTGTTACTTTCTCTTTGGGAACATTTTTATTTATAGCCATACCTTCCAGTGAAAGTTTGTCCTGTCTGAACGTCTACATGCCTGCCAAGCAAACGAGATTCGGATACAGCTTCAAGCCTTTAGTTTCTATTTTTACAACAAAATCTGCCCATAGGTGCCTGTTTACATTACTTTCATCCTATCTGGGCTTGACAAATGCTGTAAATTAGAATCAAAAAGAGAGATACGGGGTAGGAATAGGAAGAATGAAGTACGTCTACAAATTCTAGGTTTCTGAAAAATTTCTGAGGATGTATGTTTTAAAAGACCAGAAGAGTTTTCAGAACTCCAGGCTTGTGTTCTGTGGTGAATTTCTTTTCATATGCTTTTAAAAGTCTACTTTTTCTAAGAAATGTTCAGTTTTCATTAAAATGTAAATCAATAGATTTTTACATGCAGGGGATTATTTCTTGTGACTTTTATTAACTGTAAATTTCATAGGAACTTTAAAGAGTTTAGTTTTATGATCACATCTGAATTTTACTTTTTATTCAGTATTCGGAGCTTGGATCTGTAGGAATTTGTGATTTAGGGGATACAAAAAGCTAATTTTATATAGTCACAATAACTGCTTTTTCTGCTGCGCAGTAATCCTTCAGAGTACAAGTAAATGTCAAGTCACAGCAACAGAAAAAGAATCTGTCTTATTGTGAAAGAAAATACATTCCCCTTGCTATGGACAATCCAGTTGTTACTGTGCTGAGGGTTCTGCAGTATTAAACTAGTTAAGTTGGCAAGTATTAAGTCGGTAATTTTTACTATTTTCATTTTTGATTAGTTTATTTTCTTATATTAGTCAATAAAAAATGCCTATGTGCACGTGTGTGTATCTGCTGGTATCTGAAATACCAGTGGCATAGCTTTCAGCATCACTAAGTTCCTGCTATAGACTAAATGTTTGTGTCCCCCTTGAATTCATATGTTGAAACCTAATCTCCAGTGTATTAGGAGGTAGGGCCTTCGGGAGGTGATTAGGTCATGAGAGTGGAGCCCTCATATATGACATTCATACCCTCATCAAGGAAGCCTCTGAGAACTCCCTGGCCCCTTCCACCATGTGAGGACACAGTGAGAAGATGCCATCTATGAATCAGGGCCCTCACTAGACACTAAATCTGCCAGAGCCTTGATCTTAGACTTCCTAGCCTCCAGAACTGTGAGAAATAAATTTCTGTTGTTTATAAGCCACTCAGTCTATGGTATTCTGTTATAGCAGCCCAAATGGCCTAAGATAGTACTCTAATTTTAATTCTCTTATTCTTCAAAACCATACTCCAATTACCTTCTAAAAATACAGCTTAGATAAGATGAATCTCCACAAAACCCTTCAATCCTTCTGTGTTTTCTTCCAGCTTTATTGAGATATTATTGATGTACAGCATATGTAAATTTAAGGTATACAACATGATGATTTGATACATGTATATATTGCAAAATGATTACCATGATAAGGTTTGTTACACCTCCATCTCCTCACATAATTACCTTTCTTTTGTTGTCACTGTGATGATATTTAAGATCTACTCTCTGAACAACTTTCAAGTATATAATACCATATTGTTAATTATAGTTACCACACTGTACATTAGATCCCCAGAACTTATTCATCTTGTAGCTGGAAGTTTTTACCCTTTGACCAACATCTCCTGGTTTCCCCCACTCTCTAGTCCCTGGCAACCACCATTGTACTCTCTATTTCTATGAATTTGGCTTTTTTAGATTCCACCTCCAAGTGATATCATACAGTATTTGTCTGTCTCTGTCTGAGTTATTTTATTTAACATAACGCCCTCAAGGTCCATTCATGTTGTTACAAAAGGCAAGATTTCCTTCTTTTTGAATAGTATTACATCTTCCTTATCCAGTCATCCGTTGATGGACGCTTAGGTTGCTTCCATTCTTGGATTTTGTGAATAATGCTGCTATGAACACGGAGGTGCAGATATCTCTTCGAGATTGAGATTTCATTTCCTTCAGATACATACTCAAAAGTGATATTGCTGAATCGTATAGTAGTTCTATGTTTAATTTTTTGAGGAACCACCATACTGTTTTCCAGAGTGGCTGAACAAATTTACATTGCCACCAGCACTGCATAAGTGTTCCCTTTTCTCTGCATCCTCACCAACACTTGTTGTCTCTTATCTTTTTGATAATAGCCATTCTAACAGGTGTGAGGTGATATCTCACGGTAGTTCTGATTTGCATTTCCCTGAGGATTAGTGATGTTAAGCACCTTTTCATGTACCTGTTGGTCGTTTGTTCATATTCTTTGGAAAAATGTCTATTCAGTTCCTCTGCTCATGTTGAAATTGGATTGTTCATTTTTTTGCTATTAAATTGTATGAGTTCTTTACATATTTTGGTTATCAGCCCCTTATCAGATAGATGGTTTGCGAATATTTTCTCTCATCCATAGGTTGCCTTTTCATTTTGCTGAGTGTCTCTTTTACCGTGCAGAAGCTTTCTGTTTGCAGGCTTTTGCATTTTTTAAAAGGACAAAGCACAACTTCTAAATATGTCATTCCTGGAACTCCTATGTATGGCCTCAAAAGATCTTTGCAACATTTTTTATTATGTTCCTGTGAAGCTTATCCTTGAAAAAGTCTGTTTCCCACACTTTCAAAAGAGGTGACATGGAATTTCATGATTGCATGCCCTTCACTTCCTTATCAGTCCACTAGCTTCATCTTCCAAATCGATCTCAAGTGCTTTGTGATATCTTACTTGGTCTTTTTAGTTAGAATTAATGCTAAAAAAAAATGTGATAGATATTTAAAAAGATATCTAACACTAGGTCTGAAACAAAAAGAACAAGCTGTCTTTTTGTAAGAAAAAACACTTTTCAACTCCTACTTTTCTTTTGTCTTTTCTACTAAGAAGACTGATCTCCATACTGGCAAGAATACCATAGATAGGTTATGAGAGAAATGACGTATAACAGAGATAATTTACATCCTTTTCATGAGAATATCTTATTCCCCAGATAAATGACATTTGTTATGATCAAAGAATTCAAGGTTTCATTGAGCACTCATCGTTTAATCTTTATGGTGGATCTTATAGATAGAATGCTATTTCTAAAGTCTTAACATGTCATTCTCTCATTAAAATCCTTCACTCATTTCCCATTATTGCATATAGCATCTTTCCCCATCTGCCTTCTTTTTACTTCTCTAACCTCATCTACTGCCACTGTCCATTTTCTTTTATGCCAAATTCTTTTCCCACAGCATCTAATGTATATCATAATTGTAGTAATTATTATCGTATATTTTTTACTTGGTTTATTTGTCCTCCTCCTACAAGGTCTGTATGGTAAGCACTCCTCTTTCTTCTAGGCATAATGGAGAGAACATATGTTCTAGAATTATGTAGATCAAGGTTCCAGGCCTGGCTTTTCCTCTTACTAGCCTTGGTTAAGATGACTAGCCAAGCTGTCTTTTCCAGGATGGGGGGCAAGATGGTTGTGATGGCTGTCCAGCTAGTGACTAAGAATATTTCTTAGTCCTGTACATATCTGGGTGTGGTTATGTGAGTGTCTATTATGGATTGTCATTGGATGTAATGTATATCACTTCCTCGGAGGCTTTTAAGAAGTGGGATTCCTTCTCAATGTTTTCCTTCCCTCCCCTTGCTAGATGAAATGATTGTGAGCCTGCAAATTGTGAAAGGGGCTGTGGTGCCTGAATTATTGTGCAGAGGAGAGCTGTCTGATGACCAGGAACCCTTCACTTCAGATTGTCACTGAAGTGAGAAATAATTTGTATTGTGTTTATTTCTTGCTTATATATTATTATGAATTATCGTGTGATAGTTGGCTCCAAAGATGGCCACCAATAATTTCTTCACTCTTGGTACACATTTTGTCATTCTTCACATCAAGAGGTAGGGCTTATTTGCCCTTTCCTTGAACCTGTGTTAGTCGACTGGCTTTGACTAACAGAATGCGACAGAAAAGATATAGCTCGGGATGCAGGAGGACGGGCACATTTTAGTTTCTGCTTCTTGGAACTCAAACGCCTCGCTGTGAAAAGTTCATGTCACCTGGAGACTCCACATGGAGAAGAACTGAGGCTCTCTGGTTGACAGCCCCAGCTGACCTCCCAGGCAACAGCCAGGGAAATTTTCTAGCATGTGAAGGAGCCAGCCCAGTCAAGTCCTCAGACAAGTGCAGCCCCAGCAGCAAACACGGGGAGCAGAAGAACTCACCAGTCATCTCACAGAATCATGAGAGAAAATAAAATGGTTGTTCATATGCACCAAAGAGCTTTTGAGCCCATTTTTTTTAGCAGCGAGCACTACTCTAAATAGTACACCTGCTTTGCGACATTGGTACGGTTGCTTTAACTGCCCTCTGCTCTCATTTCGTGATTCGTGCAATGGGGAAAAATCCCTACTGAATTCATATGGTTGCTGTGCTTCAATGAGACAGTGATAGAGAGTCCCTTATTCAGTGCCTGGCCTATGGGAGGCACTCAATTTCAGCTTAGTTGAGTGAATATTAATCTTTGCCAAACTATAAAGAAATGCTGAATTAGAAAAAAAAGATCAACCTCATTTGTAATCAGAATACGCAAATTATGAGGCAGAATACATCTCAATTGTGTCCCTTGCTCCCTTGGAAGTAGATTTACATTTTGTTGTTGCATTTTGAGTTTCTTCAGCCGGCTCCCTCTTCATCTGTGCGTTCATCTCAACATATTCTCTTCCATGGATTCCCACTCCAGTTTTATTGACACTTCATTCTTGCATCTTAGTGAGAACACTGAGGAGATATTCTCTTACGCATTTTTTTTGCCCACAATAATTTTTTTCAGATGTAGTCTCCTTTTCGGTTAGGTGTAGAATTATTCACAGACCTTGTACATAATTGTCCTATTTATTAATTCAACAAACATTCCATGCGCACCCGTTGTATACTGGGTTCTAAATTAGATTTAATTTCCCTCTACACACACCTAATCCCTCACTAGCCATCAGTTCTATTTTTCAGATCAAGGTAAATCATAGTAAGAATATAATTTATAACAAACTACAACCCCTGGGTCAAATTTGGCCAACTATCTGTTTTTGTCGATCAAGTTTTATCGGAACTTAGGTGTGATCATTTGTTTACATGTTGTCTAGGGCTGCCTTTGTGCTGCAATGGCAGAGTTGGTTACTTGTGACAGAGATGATCTAGCCTGCAAAGCCTAAAACATTTACTATCTGGGTCTTTATAGACAAAGTTTGCCAACTCTTGATTTGTAGTAATATGAATAGTTTTGGTTGGCACAGTTAAAAAGGAGATTAATACACTGGGGTGAGCTATCATGACTATAAGAAGTCTGAAAACTATGCTACTCAGTAAAGGAAAAAGGTATGGGGAATTTTTAGTCTGTAAAAGAGAAATTTTAAGGGAGCTATAAAATTAAAATATGAGAGATTTGATTGATACACATCACTTTCACTTACAACTGGCATACTCCTGGTGGGAGAATAAACTAGGAAGATATTTAGAAAGGAAATTTGGAGCTTTTATGAGTTGGAAATGTGAATACCTTCAGACTCAGCAGTTACACTAGGGAATGAATACCAGAGAAATGCTATAAATGTATAAAAAGAGACACAGTTAAGGATGTTGATTGGGGCTTTGTTTAAAATAGCGGAAAAGTGGGAAACAACCTTTAGCAATGGGGAATAGTTACATAAAGTGTGATGTACACCTTCTATACGTGTGTTTTCATTGAACAGATGCAGCCATTGAAAAGAGTAAAGTAGTTCTATATTTCTACTACTCGAAAGATTGTCAAGATATGTTATTATTCTGTAGCACAATATTTTATGATACTTAAATATTTAAAAAACATATTATGTAAATATTTGTATATATGGTTTAGGCTAAGTTACACTGCATGTGACAGAAAATATCAAATTATGGTGGCTTAAGCAAGATAGAATTTATTATTCTGTCGTGTAAAGTTCAGGCAGGGAGTCCAGGGCTGGCACGGTAAGAGCTCCATGGTGTGAGGGTGCCGCATTCCTACCTTGTTGCTTGCCATGGGTGATTTTAACAACGGTGGCATCTGTGTTCCAGGCAGCACAATGAGGAGATAGGTAGTGTCCAAGGAGGGGGTTGATTATACGTCACCTGGGAATTTAAAGGTTGCCGTCATGCTAAAGATAAGCATACCTTGGTCACTATAGAGGCTGCAAGATGAAGACAAGATAGGAAGGAGGTTTTTTTAATTAAATTTGAAGGGTTTTTTAACAGGATGTGGACCACAGAATTTGAAAATTCATAGGTAAAGAAAGGCTATTAAAGATTCATAGCCTAAAGATATTAAAGCTAGGAGGAATATTGGAGATGATCTGATTCAACTGAGTCATTTTATATCTCTTATTAGTGTCTCAAAGGGAAAAAGAAGAAAAGCTAATATTCTAGAGCTTTTGAAAGATGTTAATCTTTTATGGTAAAAATCTTTAAAAATTATGCATGTATCTACAGTTTTTTATTTACTTCATTTTAGAGTATTTTGTATATTATTATGCTAAAATATTATATACATTATAAAATCTTCATCAAAAAAGAAATTAATGAGTAATTAGAATGGAATAAATCATAGTAAAAAAATTATTGCTAATTATGATGATTTCATAATATCTCAAGAAAAATATATACTTAGGACAAGATTTAGTATTTTATATACATGCACGTATACATACACATATATGTAAACACACATACATACATATACATACATATATGTGTATACATACACACCTATATATGTATGTGGATATATATATGTGTATATGTATATTTTAAAAATAATCTTATTGGTAGTTAAATTTTTTTCCCACCAATTCCCTGTCAGATCAGTTAGCTTATTATTGCATTATTGTTTTTACCTGGATTTGTGGCTGAAGAAGAACTTGTACCAGAAATGGAAGAGTTGGTTTTACCACTTTCCCCTGGTACACTTGTGGGTGAATTATTGTTATTCACTCAATTCAATTAATTTTCTAAGTCTTTTAAACTACATGTCCGTTTTATAAATATTAATCTAGTTAACATTATGTATTTCATAAATCCATGTATTCATATAATGGTTTCTCCATAACCCCAAATTCCAGTGTGCTGTGATTTGCTGATAGTGAATGAAGAGAGATCCATTGTCAGCCGCTCCATGTTGTGGAATTCTATAGTCTTCCATCAGAACACCTCAAGTATTGGGGGTGACAAGTGACCCTCTCACAAAGGGGTTGAGTGAGAGTATGAGATTTAATCTGTATTATAAATATCAGTCAAGCTTAATTTCTTACTTTGTCTCGCTCTTTGAGATACAAAATGAATAGAAATAGATAGTCTAATATTCTATTCTCATAAACCAACTTGTTCAACCTCTGGTGTGTATACCCATTGATACAGTGGTTTTTCCAACTGCAATTTTCAAATTACAACTGTGTACCAGTCAGGGTTCACCCAAAAAGCAGAATCAGTAGATATACATTTTAAGGGAATTATTATGAGGGATTGGCTTACCTAATTGTGCAGCCAGCCAAACAAGCCCAAAGACCACAGGGCAGGCAGTCGGGAAGGGAAGACCACGAGCAGGCTAAAGCTTGCTGTCACAGGCAGACAGTCAAAAGGAAGATCCAGGGAAAAGGGGGAGCAATTGCAGACCTTGCTGCTGGTTGGGCCTCTGCGCTCAGGGAAGGCCTAAGCCATCTTTTGAAGGACTCTGAACTGATTAAGTCAGGACTATGCAAGACAATCTCTCTTTTGATGAACTTAAAGTGAACTGTTTAGGGACTTTAAGTACATCTGAAAAATCCACTCATAGGAGCACCTGGATTAGTGTTTGGCTGAATATCTGAGAGGAGTGTGTGTGCACTAAAATGCTGCTGCTTCCCATCCTCACCTGTTATAAGAGAATCACCCTTATAGCTCATCACAACCAGAAACAAACTAGAAAGGGAATTCTGGGAACTGTAGTTCAGCCTAGCCTAGTTAACATATCGCAAGGCTATTACACCATTGTTTTTAACAGATAGTTATCTATTAGATCAATGAGATATAACCTTGGAGCAACGAGGTTGTGTTAGCTGTGAAGTCACGCAGAGTTTTCTCACATAATCACTGTTTAGTTAGCTAGTCTTCATTATAGCGATTATGAAAATGCTAACCCCTTTTCAGACAACTCCTTTTATTTGGTCAGTATATGACCTTTTCACCCCAAAATACACGAAATAAATTTGCTCTAAATAGTTTGTACCTCAACATTAATGTTTCAAGCAAAGACATACCCATTACTCAACACAACAGGCTCTAGTTATGTAATAACATATGGAATGTATTTGAAATATGCACATTAGAAGAACTTAATATATTTTCCTTTAGGTATGTGGCCAAACAAGGAAAATGAAAAGGATGCATCTTCTATGACTCGACAGTCTGTTGTACACGTGTAGTTTGTTTTATGTGTTTCTGAAGGCCATATTTAGCTTTGTTTTTCCTTAAATTTGTTTTTCTGTGCTGTAACTTTAAGTATAATTTGAATGCAAGATAACAATGAGCCCCAACCCGCTAAATGGAAAAATCTGGTGAACAAAACGGGGCATAAAGAAGAATCCACCTTGTAAAGTACGCCACCTGTTCCTTTTCTCCACTGGCCATCATGCACTGTTCTCCTTTGGTGACTGCAGTAAAACTTTATGATATTACGTGTCAAGTACCCTGCATTTTTTTCCCGATACTTTATGTATATACTAAATTTATTTCCTTCCAACTTGCTTTTTTATTAACTTACATAAACTCGTTCTCATTGTTCAGTTGATGTATTCTTCTATTTACAAAATTGTTTGAGTATCTCATGTTGGATGAAACATATCAGAATTCTTACTATTAAAGTAAATGGAACTATTTTCATTTAATGGCTTTTAGCAAGGCTTTCAGGACAAAATTAAGATTGGTTAGTGAAGGATAAGAATATTGCATTGGTGTTAAATTCATAGACTCAGGAGTCAAATTTCTAGATTTGACTCCCAGACTTTCTACTCAGAAATTCTATTTCCTGGATCAACTTAGTTATCCTTTCTCTGCTTCAGTTGTTTCCTATGAGACAATATCTCATAGGTTTGTGACAAATGAGATTATACATGTAAAGTGTTAGCAATGTTTGATAGTAATCACTCAACAAATATTAGTTAAAAATAACTCATTGAGGTGAAAATCTATCATTAATAAAGAGAACATGATTAAATTTATAACCAGAATGATAACTTTTTTTATTATTTAGATATCCTATGGTGGACTGAATACTTTTGTTCTCATGGTGGCTATTTTCTCTCATTGAAGTCATATAATGAGTTCATAGTTCTGATGACATTTTTTGGCTCTAGAGTATAGAAATTTTACTTTCAAAATCATGGAAACTAACCAGACTAGCACTGGAAGAAATCTTAGAGACCATTTAGACCACATTTCTCATTTTATAAATCATAAAATGGAGACTCGAAGTTCAAGGACTAACCTAAACTCATGGAGGTCGTTGGGATCAGAACTTGGATGAAAACGTAAGTCTTTTAACTGCCTCACTCCAATTCTAATCGTTAGTTATCCTGGCAGCAGGGAGAATAATAAAGAATACAGCACTTGCAACATTTTAGACTAAAGAAATAAACCCGAGCTTTTACTGGAGATAAGTGTCTCGATGACATTTTTAAAGAAATTTATTTATTTGTTTGTTTCTCTTGTGGAACCAACTGTGGTCCACCTCTTTTGAAAGGGTAAAGTGGCCAGTCAGTTTCTTATTGCTTTTCCTAGGACATTTGTTATCTTTTATCTCCATCCGTTATTCTGTTTTGCTTGCTTTGTAAGGCATGCTATTAATAGAAGATATAGATTCTAGTTTTAAGAAGAAATCATCAGGGGCAGGTATGAGGACCTGGAAATCTAGGTGTTTAGGAAGCCAATTTTTAATCCAATGGGAAAATCAAAACACACTTAAACTTAAAGATGTCTGAATTTTCTGGCTCATTGATCTAATTTTAAGAAGTTTAATGAGTTGTAAATAGAATATGCATGGTTCATTTGAGTTGGGTAGAACTATTTTTATTTATTTTCTGAGGTAATTTCTCTTTCACTTAGATTGTTTTATCTCTAGAAAATCTACAAAGGAAAAAAAGCAATTGGCTGCGTAGCATCGTTTGAGATAGCCTGCAAATTAACTCCTATATCTCTCAGGGTGCTTGTTGCAAATAATAATTTCCGTTCTGGCTAGTTAAAGCAGAAAAGGATTTATTAGGGGTTGTAGGGCTGCTTTTGTAATTTCCAGGAGTGCCAGATAATCAGGCTTGTATGCTACAGCGTGACATGGGACTCTTCCAGTGGAAATCCACTGCTGCTTCTGTGACTGCTTCTTGGCACTCATGACACTAGGGACTGTGAACCTTAAAAAATCTCTGCTGCCACCACCACAGAAGACCACAGGTGAGCCTGAGGCTCTCGATGCTGACTTCTGCCTTCCAAGTCTCAGTGGCTGTCTCTGCTTAGTAGATGTTGGTTCTTATGCAGAATCCTCCCTTCAGAGGAGGCTGGGATGTCTTATAGGCTCTAATTAATACAGGGAAGCATGCTCTAGGGAGATTGAGATGGGGTTGACCTTAGCGTGGTTGCTCAGGGATTAGACAATAGCCTACATATGTTGTCTGGGAAGGAGAATGGGCCTAGGAATTTCCTGTATCCTTCTCTGTGAATATGTTTTGCTTTTTTTTCCCCTTTTTCTCCCTAAAGCCCCAGTAGATAGTTGTACGTCATAGCTGCACATCCTTCTAGTTGCTGTATGTGGGACGCCGCCTCAGCATGGCCGGACAAGCAGTGAGTCGGTGCGTGCCCGGAATCCGAACCCGGGCAGCCAGTAGCAGAGCGCGGGCACTGAACTGCTAAGCCACAAGGCCGGCCCTCCGTGAATACATTAGTCTGGACAAATTTATTAGAATGTATATTATTTCAAAAGGGGAAATTGACTGAGAAACTAAGAAAATACACTTTGTATAAATATACTTTGAGTGGGAATAGGAGAAAAATCTGCCAAATTCGATTTTGTAACTTGGTTTATATTCAGCCAATTCTACTTTAACTCTAGAAGGAATATTAAGAGAGAGATTAGAATATGGACAGTCTTTGCTTTACATAGTTCCAATCTGCACAAATATCAGCTACCACAGTCTAGTTGAGTAACACAATATGGTTCAAATTTCAATTACCACAGTATATTAATTGTGCGTAATTGCATAAAGTATAAACTTCACTGCTAGCTCTTTAGTCCACAAATCACTATGTAAATAACAGATGGGCATCATGATCAATGACTAATTATGTTGCTTTTTTCAAAGTCATGTTTGGCCACTATGTGTCGGTTATTTGGTTCACGCACCAAGAGCAATTCCTGTAGTTGTTTTGCCTCCTTGACTTCAGTGATAAACCCGCGTGACATTTCACAAAACCAGATAGGAAGAAGAGGAAATTGGCCAACAAATTTGAAAGCCCAGCAGAGAAACAAAAAGTGATAACGTTGGGAGTGAAATTCATATCAATAGTAAGCGGAGTTGTAGAAGGACTAACTGACCGTGGAGACTCTTGATGTGCAGCCAGGGGAACTTAGTGATGGAGAACTTACCAACATAAATGAGGAAAGTGGTTGTGACAAAAAGGATGAAGATGTCTCAGAGGAAGTGACGCTGGCAAAAAACGTCACAATAGAGGAACACTTGGAGATATCTCACAACATAGAAGCGTAAAGGAAAAAATGTTGAAAGCTGATCCAGACTTAGCAAAGAGTATGACAATTCACCAAGGCACATTGGAAAAGATGCTCACTCTGTATTGTAAATTATGTGATGAGGAGAAAGCAAGCACTGTTCAAACTACACTTGATAAGTTTTTTTTTTAACAAAGAAATAAAAAAATTTAATTCTCTGTGTTCCTAATGTTTTAAATTACAGTGCATTAAATAAATATTAGTTTTACTATTCTTTTCATTTTCATATACATTATAACCAAAGTAAGAAAGTTTTTGATATTTTGACAAAAAATGTTAAGGGTGACGGGAAAACTGTAGTTTTTCCCATTGGTTCGTAAGATCACATTGCATGGTTTCAGCTTGCACAGTTATTTATATGATCCATACTACCGTGCAGAAAGAGGACTATCTACTTAAAATGAGGGCAAACAAACATCCCATATTTTCCGCTTGAAAGAAAGCACTTTCTGGCTGAGAACGGTTAGAGGTGCATTACTATTTAAGACAATCTTAAAAATCATGGAGTCACTGCTTGTCCATAGAGCATTTTCATACAAATTCAAAAAAAGAAAATTGCCCTCATCTATGATGGCCACAATGGAAATGGTGTCCCTTTAGATATGGCACTGCTGTGCACTGCACAGCCTGGTGATGTGCGGGTGTCCTGGGCTGGTTTCAGGGAATCTCAGCCCACGTTACAAAGATAACAACACAGCTAGCTGGACCACAGGAGCTGAGGAGAGAGCTTTCACTATCAACGGAGCAGGCAGCAAAAGAGTCAAGGTGAACATGGACGTTCATCAGTGTCTTGAAGTTCAACAATCAAGGCTGAGACTAGGGGGAGGCAAGCGGCACCAAGTCACGGAAATGCAGGGTCAGATCCTCTCTTTATTTAAATTTTCGATATTTTATTCATCATGAAATTTTTGCATTAATTTTGTTTTTTAAAAATATTGCATTAAAATGTTCTTTAGTTTGATTACTGAATTTTTTGGTGTCTTCTCTTAAATTTTGTGCTCAGTTGAGTGCCCCACTTACGTCATTGTATTCTCTGCCCTGGAACTTTATGGGGCTTCTTTATACCTGCAACTGCTGCTTCACTATAAAAAACAAGGGAAATCGCATGGCTAGGACTTCACGCACTGGAGGGAGAGAGGAATTCTGATTATTTTCCCCAATATGCTTTGTTGCTATGAATTTAAAATACAGGCCGTATTCATGGTTCTGTTTTTGCTACAAATGACAGGAAACTGCATTAGCCTCTGAATATCTATCAGAATTTGAGCATTTGACTGTAATTTGATGACAAGCTCAATGATATTTTTGTTGTGTTTAGAAATTCAGATCTAGGGGCCGGCCCCATGGCTTAGTGGCTAAGTGCCGGCGCTCTGCTACTGGCGGCCCAGGTTCGGATCCCGGTCGCGCACAGAGGCACCGCTTGTCTGGCCATGCTGAGGCCGCATCCCACGTACAGCAACTAGAAGGATGTGCAGCTATGACATACAACTATCTACTGCGGCTTTGGGGAGAAAAAAAGGAGGAGGATTGGCAATAGATGTTAGCTCAGAGCTGGTTTTCCTCAGCAAAAAGAGGAGGATTGGCATGAATGTTAGCTCAGGGCTGACCTTCCTCGAAAAAATAAATAAATAAATAAATAAATAAATAAAAAGAAATTCAGATCTACCTTGACACCCACGTAGAGTTGCTGGATTTAGCAAATAAAAACATGGGATGCCCGGTTAAATTTGAATTTTAGATAAACAACAAATAATTTCTTAGTATTAAAGCATACTCCATGAAATATTTAGAATAGACTTATCTTAAAAAAATCATTATTTATCTGAAATTCAAAATTAAGTGTGCGTCCTGGATTTTATTGACAGCCCTACACTTTGCAGCTGTAATGTTTTAGGATAGGTTAATGGTTATCTTTTGTCTTGGTTGTCATTCTGCAATGTATAGGCCTCAACACATTAATGAAAGTCACATATTAATGCCTTGAATGAGAAGTGATTTTGCAAACAGTATATTTGTTTATATGCTAACTCTCAAGTCTTTGAATAAAATAGCTTCTTTCAATTGGGTATGCTCCTCTTTTTCTGTCCTTTTAATATTGTGATTTCTTTCCTCCTTTCGACTTATAGCACATCAGGATTAGGCTAACAGGGGTGAGCCTTTGTCTTTTCATGTCATTTCTTTGACAGGTAGGAACTGAAAGGGAAGCCACATGAAACCAAAATATGTGATCAGGCATCCAGATTGCAAATCAGTGTTGCTGTTCCCTTGTGCATGATCCATTAAAGTATTTAATTTCAAGCAACTTTTCTTTCCTAGTTTATATAATGATACTGAGCCCACTGTGTGTTTTCAAGTTATGGCAGATTATCTATCTGTGTATCATCTAGTTAGCTAGCTGTCAATCATATTTCATATTTGTAGTATGATTAATTGGATGGTCTAATAGCTAATCCAGTATTCAAATAGTGGCAGAATTAGGAAAATTGTCCTGTGTTAACCATAGTGATTTACACTTTCTGTTTAGATCGGGGAAATCTGATTTTGTTATGTTTTTTACTGTTCATTTTGTTTTTGAAATTGGTTGTTTATGTCTCTTGCTTTCAAATTTTCATAATGCTATCTTCATGCCAGAGCCAACACAAGGCATGGTGATGAATTTAGGGAAGCCTGTCTTTGTGCCTGCCCTCCTCCGATTGGCCCTCTTGCCCCAAATTGCCAGGCACACTTCCTGCTTGGCAGGAAACTCACGTCATTTCTAGTCTACCTGGGCTTGTTCTTGCCATTTAAATGCAGAATGTTGGAAATAGCCAACTGTTTGTTCTGTTCACCTTCTCTGATATTTAAATCATGGAGAGAGAAGTCACTCTTTTGCTCCCGATGGATTTATTCCATAGCCTGGATTTCATATTCTTGGGGCCTATGGAGTCACTGGGTAATCTGTTGGACTGAGAACCAATCTAGCAGGGGTAGGAATAGATACATGATATTTAAAGACCCTTGGACCCATCAAGGGTCCTGACAACATGCCAGACACAGTGCTAAATGCTAAAGATACAATCGTGAATCCTTTGGTTTTAAAGGGTTTGTGTGATTGTAGGAGAGATAAGCATACACAAATAATTTTCCTCCAATGTCGTTATTTAATGCTAGTGTTCTGCAGAGAAAATTATGTGAGCTGAAGTAGGAGTTAAAGGTCATCTTTGCAAGCAAGATAGGAAAGAAGCTAGCGGCAGCACAAACCAGCGGTGTGGTTACAGGTTCACACAGTACTGCTAACTGATCCTTGTCTCCTATCTGAATGTCGACAGTAACACTAAACACCCTGCACCGTGAATGTCAATTTTGAAATCAAATTGCTTTGTTGCTAGATATTAAGAGGATGGGGTGAATTTAATCTCTTTTTCTTCTGAGTGAGCAACTAAAGAAGGTTCTGTCCCCAACCATGGCCCTTCTAAATAGTCAAGTATGAAAAATAGAGCAGCAACTAAGACGACGTTAGTTGTGAGATCAATTAGATCTGGCAGGAAGCACTCAAGTTTGGCAGGTTTCCCAGTGGTCACGTCGTTTGGAGCTGAGCAGAAGTGTCCTACCAAACTAAACACTGAGGACCTGTCACCATTCAATCGTCTGCCAGCAGTAAAAGTCAATGAGCTTTGGAGGGAGGTTGTTCCAGATTCTTGAACATCCTTACAGCAAGAGCTATCAACTGTGGATAGTTTTTGTCTCTTTGAAAAATGTCTTTTTTCTTGCCTTCTTAACGGAATCCTGGCGGTTTTCTAAAACATTTTTTCAAGGAGCAGAGAAAAAAAATAAGACAGAGGAAAGATATGGCGTCTAAAGCCTTATGATCGTTAAGTATTTGATGGAATTTTTATAAATTGAAATCTTATTTAAAGGAAAGTCTGAGCTTGGGATAGGGCTGTCTTCACAGTCCCCACAGGGGTAATTTAGCTCCTATCTGAACCTGACTTTGGGGTCCCGGGGCCTTGGCAGTGACCTTTATCAACAATAAATCAGGCGCCACTGTGGTTGCTAGCTGTTCTGGAGTTGGAGCCTAAAGGAGTGTGAGAAGACTCTGTTCTTTCTGAGTCCAGTCAATTCAATTCAAGAAATATTTGTTGATTATTCCTGTTTGTCACTTACAGTAATTGGGGTGGTGGAGTTTAGGGGGAAGGGGACTAATTCAATGACCTTTAATTCACATATCTCAGGTCAGATCTAAGACAAGGCCCAGAGAATCCATAACTTGTGCTGAGTGAAGGATGTATTCTGAACCCTCAAAAATGACTATATTGAATGTAATTTATTTTGAAATACTTTGGCATAGTCAGGTGGACACACACACACACACACACACATATACACACACAGTATATTCTATCCCGTGGATCACTTAATTAACATTTGTAGTACTTTAACCAGAAAAGCACACTCTAGAAGTGATCGGTTAGCATTTGAAAAACTAGTCAAAGCCCAATAAGTCTCCAGAAGTGTCTAGTAAAAATGTGCCAACTAGATCAGTCCTAGAAAATTAAAAAAAATTACATAGTGGATGTTGGTGAAACAATTCATGTTCAAGATATGTGGATTGGCTGGAAATATTTTCTTCCAGCTCTATTGAGATATGATTGAACTACAACATTGTGTAAGTTTAAGGTGTACAATGTGTTGATTTGATACATATATATATATTACAATATGATTACCATTGTAGTGTTAGCTAACACCTCCACCATGTCACATAATTACCATTTCTTTTTTGTGGTGAGAACATTTAACATCTACTCTCTTAGCAACTTTCAAGTATGCAATACAGTATTGTTAACAAAATCACAATGCTGTGCATTAAATCCCCAGAACTCACTCATCTCGTAACTGGAAGTTTTTGCTCTTTGACTAACCTCTCCTCATTTCTCCCACTCCCCATCCCCTGGTAATAACATTCTACTTTCTATTTCTATGAGTTTGGCTTTTTTTAATTCCACATATAAGTGAGATCATACAGTATTTGTCTTTCTCTATCTGACTTATTTCACTTAGCATAACGCCCTCAAGGTCCACCCATGTTGTCACAAATGACAAGATGCCCTTCTTTCTCTTGGCTGAATAATATTCCATTGTATGTATATACTACATCTTCTTTATCCTTTCATCTGTTGTGGGCAGTTAGGTTGTTTCCATATCTTGGCTATTGTTAATAATGCTGCAAAAAACATAGAAGTGCAGATATCTCTTCAATATCCTGTTTTCATTTCCTTTGGATATATACCCAGAAGTGAGATTGCTGGATCCTATAGTGGCTTCACCAATTTACATTCCCATCAACAGTGCATAGGGTTCTCTTTTCTCCACATCCTTACCAGCACTTGTTATCTTTTCTTTTTGTCTTGATAACCATTCTAACAGGTGTAAGGTGATATCTCATTGTGGTTCTGATTTGCATTTCCCTGGTGATTAGTGACGCTGAGTACCTTTTCATATGCCTGTGGGCCGTTTGTTTGTCTTCTTTGGAAAAATGTCTATTCAGTTCCTCTGCCTATTTTTAAATCAGGTTACTTGCTTTTTGCTGTTGAGTTGTATGAGTTCCTTATATATTTTGCTTGTTAACCCCTTATCAGATAGGTGGTTTGCAAACATTTTCTCCCATTCCATAGGTTGCATTTTCATTTTGTTGATTTTCTCTTTTGCTGTGCAGAAGCTTTTTAGTTTGTTGTAGTCCCACATACTTATTTTTGCCTTTGTTGTTCGTGCTTTTGGTGTTAACCAAAAAAATTGTTACCAAGACCAATGTCAAGGATCTTTTTCCCTATGTTTTCTTCTAGGAGTTTTATGGTTTGAGGTCTTATGTTTAAGTCTTTAATCCACATTGAGTTAAATTTTGTGAGTGGTGTAAGATAGGGGTCCAATTTCATTTTTCTGCATGTGCTTATCCAGTTTCCCAACACCATTTATTGAAGAGACTATCCTTTCCCCGTTGAGTATTCTTGGCTCTTTTGTCAAATACTAGTCGATCATATATGTGGGGGTTTATTTCTTGGGTTTTGATTCTGTTCCATTGGTCTGTGTGTCTATTTTTTGTGCCAGTACCATACTGTTTTCATTGCTATAGCTTTGTAGTATAGTTTGAAATCAGGAAGTATGATGCCTCCAGCTTTGTTCTTTTTTCTCAAAATTGCTTTGACTACTTAAGGTCTTCTGTGGTTCCATACAAATTTTAGGACAGCTTTTTCTATTTCTGTGAAAAATTCCATTGGAATTTTGATAAGAATATTTTGCAGGCACGATCCCCCTTGTATGAACAGGGTGTAAGACACTAGTGAGCCTGACAGCCCTGCTGGATAGTGCTGTAGGCTTAGGATTCCCATCAATTTTGTGGCAGGTGCATGTGGAGGATTTTGCTGTTTGATTCTACCTAGACTGTTAGCTGAATCCCACTACTGGGATATTGTCACATCTGCTTGGAAGGAACATAGTGGTGTCCGTGTGCCTCCAGGATGGAGAGTAAAGACTTGATTTGGTTTGCAGAACAGGTACATGACTGTATGTGTGAATGGATATGTAACTATTTTTTCCTTCTTGTTTGCATGGCTAAATTCCATCAGAGCCATGAGAGGCTTCTTTCTTCGTAAACTATCTTATGGCTGTTACATTGCGGGACAGAAATCCAGTAGCACCCCTCCATCTCTTTCTGTTGGTGACCAGCAATGTCTAAAAAACAAAAGCAAACAAGCAGAAACCCTAAAATTCATGAATTGCTTCTGATCAGCTCCCATCAGTGTATTTGCTGTGTCAACAAGTATTTAACGGAGTTTTCTCCTTCAGTAGCACCAGAGGGGGAAGGACTTTGCTAATTAGAAGGATGACGGCAGAATATGGTATGGTATATCTCTAATTATTTTTTCTTTACTTTTAGATGGAATTTCTAAAAGGTATTTGGCATTTGAAGAATTTTCAAAAGAATTTTCCTTTTTATGCTTCACCTACCATGACACCTTTTCTCTGGGAGCAATGTCAAAGAAGGGTATTTTGCAAGAAAATTCTGTTGCTGTGATTAAAAGAAACATTCACAACTTATCAAAGCTATATGTGGAAGAAGCCTAGTGCTGAAAGCGAGGTCAAGAAGGATGGAGAATAGATTTCCCCAAATCCATGTAAAGGACACATTAAAAAACCTTATTCATAAACTTCTCTGGATCTAAATATACATAGCAGACATTTATTTGGTGACAAAACAAAATGATGTTTTGCAGACTTACATGAAAATCAGAACATTTTGCTTACAGTTCATCTAAGATGAATACTATGGGAATGGCCCCGTGTCTTAGCGGTTAAGTGCACGTGCTCCGCTGCCTCCGCATGGGTTCGGATCCCGGGCGCACACTGACGCACTGCTTCTCTGGCCATGCTGAGGCCGCGTCCCACATACAGCAACTAGAAGGATGTGCAACTATGACGTACAACTATCTACTGGGGCTTTGAGGGAAAAAAAAATTTAATACTATAGGAACACTAAAGAACAGATCAAGAAAAACAAAGTTATTACTTAAGTAACAAAGACACTGAAAAGAGAACAGAAGAAAATTGCTTGGTTGAAATATATTTGTCTTTTCAGGACTCTCGGTCTTTTGCTTATGTTTTGAAGGGGAGCATTATGAGTTTCCAGAAGATGATTTGCCTTACAACATTCTAGTTTTCTCTTCCCTTGCTTGAATATGCTGCTCATGCTCTGACACTAGTAAAGAAGAAATGACTTATTCTGTGTGCTTTCATTCCTTCCAGAAAATGAATTTTATCAGCGCCTTTGGCTTGCACATAACACATTTGCAACCACTTCATTTGTTGGAACCAGGTAATAAAAATGAGATTTCCTTTAACAAAATGATATTCTGACATTCATAAAAATGAAGTAGAGGAATCAGTCAGCCAGCTTAGGAGAAGGCTGCATGCCAAATGATAAGAGTTCAAATAACATAAAGTACAATGTCAAAGTAATTCAAGTAATAATATGCAAATTTCTACTCAAAAGGTAGGGCGAAGACAATTATTTTTACTCTAATGTACCATAAAGAGCCCAGATTCTGTATGACTAGTTTGGATACAGCCAATGAAAACCAACAGTTGGTACAATCTAACTTGCTCCGCATAGTTTGTAACAAATTAAGACTCAGAGAAAATATCATTCTATAGGAACCATGTCTTTGTTCTTTAAATGGTGCAAATTTAAACAAATTTCATAATCTCAGGATAAAAGATCACTAGACTAATAAACATTGGTTAAATAATAAATCAAGTTCAAATAAATGGATCAGATTTCTATAATTTCCTTCTATCTAAATTGATGTCACGTTTATCTTTACTTGATGATCTTGAAACTTTATCTTTAGACTGAAATTGTGGGAAGTAGAAAATATGATACATTTCTTTTTATACAAAGCCTTTTATCAACTGTCTTCATTTCCACTTTCTGCTAATGAAATGGTAATGGCAAAATTCTTCAAGAAATAGTGGCTCACTCATAATTGAATGAATTTTTTTATCAACACAGAATAGGCAATATCTGAAGGTCAATGGCTCAAGATACAGCAGCTCATAATTCATGGATTTTTGTAATGGCTTATGAGAGGATCATGATACAAATACAGTTTTGTTTATTCTTTTTAGTTTCTGTTACTGTTTTCCCTCTGGGTCCCCTTTTATATTTTTCAATTGAACACTGATATGAAATTGTTAATTTAAAAATAGCATAATTAAAACATAATAGGAAGTCACTGCCATAAATGCCCCACTCCATGACAGACAAAACTCATTATACAGGATTTTTGATTTTTGTATTTTACTACTTTCCTCTATTAACCAATATAATTGACAGTTTTCAAGTACAAGTGAGTAAAAGGAAGTGATTTGTATAGAATTAATGAATTTCAGAACTATAAGATTTATAGGTCATCTACTCTAACTTTCTTACTTAATAGGTGGGAAATTGAGGGTTGTGTAGGCTAAATGATTTGTCTCTGGTTACTCAGGTCTTATGTTTTTATTCTATTGCTTCTTTCCCTAATGTGCTCAATTAGCTTACTGTGTCCAAGAAACCCAAAAGCCCTTTGAATACTTGGGTCCCTGGCTGTTCCCTATTCCTCCATCTGTGTGGGCATCTGTTCTACAGGCTTTGTGCTCCTTCCCAGGGATCCGAATACTTATTTCCCATCTGACTCACTATCTCTAAGCCGGCCAATCCACCCACTTGTTCAAGGGACTGAGTCCTAAGAACCACTTGGCTCAGGGCAGAGCAGAAGGTTTGCCGTGGCCATGATTTCTGATGGTACTACTAATTATTCTTGACCCATGGCCCACGCACACATGAATACACATTAGTTCTATTATTTAACTATTGAAAAATTATTTTTTTTAAAATTATCTAAATGGTATATATTTTTGCTAGTTTCAACAAAAGGGGGCTCTTTCATATCCATTGTTAGACTGATACAATTTTATAATCACATTGAAAGAATCCAAAGCAAGGCATAAATCCAAAACTTAATTTTGACAGAGCCAGATCAAAGATGTAACCTGAAAAATAACATTAACTAGAGAGATTTTTAATTAAGAATATTTTGGCTTCAGATGTTATGATGAGTTTTTAGTCTTTCTTCTCCCACAAAGTGAAAGAAATACAGACTTGTCAGAGCAGGAACATACATTATGAGATGTCATGTTTGATTATATTTACCGTTTTATTTGCAGGGAAATAACAAACCAAAATTAAGCTCTTTTAACCATGGATAGCAAGCATTAGAGATCTATTATTTTTTTATATTTCTCTCCTTTTCTTTTTTCCTTTTTGGTGTGATTATTCCTTCCAGATTTTGATATGGGAGTATGCCAGCTTCATGAAATAAATTTGTATATCCTATCTTCTACCTTAATAAGGAGAACACAGATAAGAATGATCAATCCAGATTCTAGGAAATATACCAACTTTGAACTATGCTATGATTATAATCCATTTATCCTTTGTTATTCAAATTTATTCGATCTCTAAGTTGGGAGAGTGAGAGTTCCAATAGTAAATTCAGATAATAAGGACTGTCTCGTGAATTATCTGAATTTGGGATACTAAGTAGTAAGAATTTGGAAATTGAAGTATTCTTTTCCTCTAAATAGACCTATCTCACCAATTTTATCTGAATCTATGCTGTTTCTAAGTTTGGAGAGTGAGAGTTTTAATAGGAAATAATACCTGCATTTTTGAGTCTATAAGGTTAGACCGTTTCACTACCACGCTTCCCATGGACACTGGATGTTTTTATCATAAATAATCTTGAAAGAGAGTTTTGGGAGAAAGATATTAAACAGGGGTAAGGTGAAAAGCATCTTTTCACTTGGGGGTTAGGTGTGAGTTTATTTCTAGACTTTAAGGCATGAAGACGTCTGGAATAGATCCAGTAAAGGGAGCTTAGGGCATGTGTGGGAGCAATGATATGACTGTTCAAGTGGAAGTGGCTGCCAGGTATACGAGAGAGAGAGAGGGAGCTGTGTCTGTAAGATGTGGGTCTGGGCTTGTGCGAGAGTCATAAATTATTATTTCTCTATAGCCCATCCATGGCTTCTGGCCTCCAGCACAGCCTATTATAATTTGTCACCTGATTTCACTTGTAAATAGGGAATTAAAAAGGAACGTGTGTCCATGTTCAGGTTGAAGCCAACATGAGAAATGTTCTATATCCAGACTATAGACAAGGATTTCTATAGCAATCACTGGATATAGACAGCAATGTCCAAAGAGCATGATATTATGAGAGGTGTCAGCAGCAGAGGCAAAGTTCTGGCAGCAAGATAAGATGCCTTGAATAGAAAACAATACTGCTAACGTGAATGTTAATAATGCTAATACTACTACTACTAATAATGATAAATGATTGAATACAATTATTAGGGTCTATGTGCCTGGCATTGTTTTAAGCACTTTTCATGAATCATTTCACTTGATCCTCACAACAACCTTAAGAGTTACTATTATTATCCCCTTTTTGCAGATAAAAGAACTAAGATGCAGAAGATTAAGGAAAGTTCAAGATCAGCTAAGAAATGTCAGAGCCAGGCCTGGAAGCCAGGTAATCTTCCTGCAGAGCCTCTGTTCCTAATTGCCATATTATTCTACAAAGTGATTCCTCAGAGCTAGGGGATAGTTACACGAGAGCTAATATCTGGCAATAAAACTGGCAGAGTACAAAAAAAAAAAAAAAGAAAAGAAAAGGAATGATTCATTTTCAATCTTATTTCCAAACAAGTAAAGTTTGAGATATTTGGGTTATACTGTATCTTTCTTACTGTAAATTTTATTAGTATTAGTACTTAATTTATTCAAGAAAATATGATTTTTCTCTCAACAAAGTCTTCAGGATAGTTCCAACCATTTTATAGGTATAAAATCTATTATGATATATAAGGATAATGCCAAAATTAATTTTACAATATTCATCTCTGACATAGCTTCCAAATTACATTGATGCTTACTTTGACACTGAGATGATGTAGTTTAAAATTTTAAGGCACAGTAAAAGAGTTATTTTATTCCTCTATGTTTCCACTGGAGATATAGGCACTTAAGTGAACTGTGAACTCATCCTATCTGTATTCAGATATTTCTCTGGAAGCCCAGCCTTAGCAGGTACCAACTGATGGTCTAAATAGTTGCAGATGGGAGCATAGCATCAAGGTATGTTAGGGCTGAAAGAGGCCTTGAGACCACCTCTGGCACTGGGGATGAAGATGGGAAAACTGAGGCTCAGGACCAAGGACAGCGGTGGAATCATGGTATGCCCAGTAGCGGTCATATATTGTACACGAGGGTGGAGAACAGGGAGTCAGTTTGATGCCCGATATCTTTGCGCTGCAGTCACAGTGTAGGTCATTTGGCACGTACGTACTGAGAGAACAAATTGGAGGTTAGAATAAGGAAGCTTGCTCTTGGGTTAGGAGAGGAATCTTATTTTTCACTGAGCCTTACTTTCCTCTTACTTGCTTTTCGGGGCTAAAGTTGGAAAATACTTTCATTCCTCTCTTTTTACCTTGCTTTTTTCCCTCCATCTTAGAGTCATTACCGACTATTTTGATGTTTGTTCTGGCATTTAAGAAAGAAACAATAATTTTCCTATTTGAATTTCCTTTAAATTGTCCTAATTGAAATTTGATATCATGTATCAAGTGATTCATCCGTAGCATTTATTTCTAGTCATTTGGGCAAGAATTCCCACGTAAAAGCAATTATGTTGGGTAACTTCCAATTATCCACATGCAGCTCAAGCGGATATGCATCTTTTAAAATCTCCAGATGCCATTTCAGGAAAAAGCACAAAGCAAAACAGAAATAGACTGTTCTCAGCCAAAAGCCTCTTTTGGAACAAAGTTCTAGATAACAACAATGTAAGGGCTAAACCAGGGGTTCTCAGGCTCAGCGCTATTAACATTTTGGGCAGGATAATTGTTTGTTGTGAGAGCTGCCCTATGCTTTCTAGAATATTCTAGCTCTTTAAAACACACTCGCTATGCACAAGTGATGTTTCATAAATGAGTCTCATCCATGTATGCATTTCTTTTAGATACCCCAACCCAATGACAATAAACAGCATGACCTTTAAAATCTCTATAAAAGCATAGGTTAAAAAAATCAAATAATTGTTCACATGAATAGCAATTTTCAAAACACTTTAAAATTGCATCTCATTTTTCCCTCATAAAAGCCTTGTAACTTATGTTAGGTGTTTGTTAATATTATTTCCACCTTATAGATGAAGAAACAAAGTCACAATTAAGGTCACACAGCTAGTTCACGCGATGATAGAATTAGAGGTTGAGTTCTTACAGTTGCAAAGCTCCTGTCAGAGAGGCCATAGTGGTGAGTGGGGAGTGTGTGGTTGGGGAGGGCTTGGGTTCAAATCTTGGTCCTATCAATTACTAGCCTTGGGAAACTGGGCTAGTAGTTTAATCTCATTATTTTTCAGTTTTCTTATCTGTAAAATAAGGATTATACATTATGAAAAGTTAGAAGGTATTTTTAAGGTATTGTGAGGAATAAGGGATCAGTGCTTGTACATAGTAAGTGCACAATAAATATTAGGTATTATTATTAACAATAATAATACAAGAATTATACCATTCTTCTTATTATTATTGAAGATGAATAATAAAAATACATACTGTCTAGATTTGGAGCCAGGCTCCTTCACTTAAGAGCCATGTGACCCCGCAACACTGATTTATCCTCTCTCCGCCTTCTCTTTCTTATCCATAGAAGATGATAATGATGGGAATTGCCTCACTTCATAGAGGTTTTGGGAGGATTAAATGCCACATAGTAAAGGGTCCCTATATGTAAACAATAACAATAATTATTATTCTTAATATAATATAATAATAATATAGTAATTATGTAATACATAATTATATATTAGTTATATAATGCAATTAATGTAATTATATGTATACTATAATTAAAATTATTATATTATCTATAATGCATATAATTATATATAATATAATAAATTATATAATTATAATGTAATATAATTAATATATAATTATAATATAATACAATAATAATTATTATTATTTACTAAATACATTGGCACTTTTTCCAGACTCAGATAAATTTGAGCTCCTGAATAGTCTTGTCTGATACTATCTTTGTTAGTCAGGACTTTTGTTTGTAAGCCAGAGAAAGCAACATTTGTCATCTTAGACAAAAAGGAGGTTTTTGGACAAATACTGTTAGACAATCAGAACAAGGCTGGAGATCTGGGCCTGGAAAATGATCAGAAGCCAATAGAAACCAGAAGTCCGGGATCAGGATCTACAGCAGGAGGCACCCAGCAGGAGCAGAGTGGACGTGGTCACGGTGGCCAATGGCCTCCATCTGGTCCCCACGGCCTGTGCTCCTCCTTGGAGAGTCAAGGGCCCAGGGAGGAGTCTGCTCAGCTTCCTCTGGCTGCATGGGGCTAGGGGCAGACAGTCTGCCTCTTGCCTCTGCAGTGAGTGGGCCAGCCTCTCCCCAGAACTGCACAGCACAGGAGAGAAAGGTAGTTCCTAAACAGAGCTGATGGTGTGAGAAGGAAGCTTGGATGGTGGGCAGTGGATCTCTCCCACTTTCTTGCCCACGTATTTCCTAGGGGAGAGAGAGAGCATGCACACGCCAGCGCTCTGGTTTCCCCCCCAAAAATTAGTCACTATGATACTACATGTAAAATTTTAATTTTTTAGTGATAAATTACTTCACTGAAACAGACCGTTCTTTTTATTTTATGCCTGAATATTTGTTTTGAGTAGAGTCACAATCAGTATGTTACTAGTGAATGAGAATGAGAAATGACTGACTATTGAAAGAAAAATTTAAAATGGTAAAACAGAAAAAAGTTAAATTACTTGAACTACTTTTTATTGAGCACTTACTATGCACTCGACACTGGGCTGGTGCTGAGGACCACAGATGCCAAGAACATGAGTTCTTCCTCTAGGAAGCTGGTCATCCAACTAAAGATACAGATAAGTTAAAAACATAACAAAACAAAAAGTAGCCGAACATCTTGTGAAGAGCGTTTTTTGTGTGTGTGTTTGTGAGGAAGACCAGCCCTGAGCTAACATCTATTGCCAATCCTCCTCCTTTTTTTCCCTTTTTCTCCCCAAAGCCCCCCAGTACATAGTTGCATGTCATAGTTGGACACCCTTGTAGTTGCTGTATGTGGGACGCGGCCTGAGCATGACCAGACAAGCTGTGTGTCGGTGTGCGCCTGGGATCTGAACCCAGGCTGCCAGTAGTGGAGCGTGCGCACTTAACCGCTAAGCCACGGGGCCGGCCCCTGAAAAGTGTTTTAATAGGGACGTATGCAAAGTGCTTTGGAATAACAGAGAAAGGATGTCATTATGGCAGCGATGTGAGCTCAAGCCTGAAATAGCACTTGGCCAGGAAAAAAGGGAGGAGGATATTCTAGGAAGACAAAAATCAAAGGGGAAAGAATAATCTAAGAAAGAGAAACAGGCACAAAACCCAAGCCTGTTCTAACTACTTGTCCCATCACATCTCATTTGTCTTGTTGTCATTTTATGTTCCTTGTGATTTTTTTTAAAGAGATGAAGCTGCTCTGTAATAGTCAGCGGTCCCATTACATCATGTGTAATGTGAAGAGCCTTGTTTCTGGAATAATTTCTTACCAGTAGTATTTCTGAGAGTACCCTCAATCTAGGACTGCCGTCGAGAAAGCTGTCACGTGGATACTATTTGAGAAAGGGGAGAAGTGCCAGCATTTAGAGGGAAATAAAATATCTCGTCCGCCAATTTAATTCCATTTTAGTACATCCTTAAGCTCATTTTGGTATGACTTAAATCGGCAGGTCTGGCTCAGGTGCAACTGAGGTTGTATCTGTTCAGATAAACAGCTGCAGAGGGTGGTACAATTGTGAAATGAGTTAGCAACCTTAATTAGCCACTAAAATTAATTAAGTAAAGGCATGCATTAGAGCAAATGACCCATGTGGGCAATTAGAATAGTTCTAGATACACAAGAAAAATCTGCCTTTCTTTTCCTGCCTAATCCCAGTAAAACCATTCAGAATTTACCTCCTTTGAAAAAGTATTAAAAGAATCAAATAGACTTTAAAAAGGCAAGTGTAACCTGACTTTAAATAAAAGATGGGAAATGGTGATCCCAGATTTTGGTCCACCTAGATCAGGGCGCAGCAGACTTTTTCTGTAAAGGGCCAGAGAGTAAATATTTTCTGCTTTGGGGGCCGTAAGTTTGTATTATAACTATTCACCTCTGCTATCATAGTGTGAAAGCCTCCATAGACAACCTGTAAAGGGATGGGTATATCTGTGTTTCAATAAAACTTTATTTATGGACACTGAAATTTGACTTTCACATAATTTTCATGTATCATGACATATTCTTCTTTTGATTTTTTTTTCAACAACTATTTAAAAATGTAAAAACCGTTTTTGGCTCGTAGGCCATACAAAAACAGGTCACAGACCAGATTTGGCCCTCGGGCTATGGTTTGGAAGCCCTTGTTTTTATTTATTTATTTATTTTTTATTGACGTATAATTGATATATTAGCAGTATTTTAGTTTTAGATGTACAACATAATGATTTGATATTTGTATACCCCTGGTTTGAATAATGAAGAAATGATGAAATGACATGACTGTGATTGATGCTTCTATGTGGCCCAAATATGACAAAAATAAATAATATAAACACTAGCTTAGCATCACAGAGTATAGAATGACATGGTGGAGCAAAATATATATTTTTTGTTGTTGAGGAAGATTGGCCCTGAGCTAACATCCCTTGCCAATCTTCCTCTTTTTGCTTGAGGCAGATTGTCCCTGAGCTAATATCCGTGCCAATCTTCCTCTATTTTGTATGTGGGACGTCGCCACAGCATGGCTTGATGAGCAATGTGTATGTCTGTGCCCGGGATCTGAACCCATGAACCACCGAAGCGGAGGGCACGAACTCAATCATCACACCACCAGCCTAGCCCCTAAAACACATTTTTAAAATCATGTTTCACCAGCTTATGTGGCTGTTCTCCAAGATACGACTCAATCAGATATTAATGAACCTTCTTCAGAAATTATTCACTAAAAGATGCCGTTCTTATACAAGAACATGACTTCAAATATCCCTTGGAGTCAACTGGTTCAAGTGTCTTTTAATAACACTTGAAATTTCTTCTAAATCTGTTCAAATTTTTTGATAAGAACTGATCTTTACTAGAAAACGAGATGCATATGATGGACCTAACAACACCAAGACAGACCCCATAATGAGTGTCAAGGAGGAACTATGGCGTAGTATTATTTCAGCAGAATTATTAGGTTAGCATTAAGGACCCTTGAAAAGAATGGCTAGGATAGGATTTTTGTATTGATTTTGACCTAGGCTCTCTTTTTCTTTTGTTTTGCTTGTTTGGATCATCTGCTAATATACTTTGGCTGTGTCTGTGTCTCACATTAGTCCGGTAGATTCCTGGTATTATTAATATGTTGATAGAAACATATTTTTTCTCTGGTTACAATGATTTTTCTCCTCTACCCAGTTCCAGCGTCCCCTCCTTATTGACAAAGTGGTCCACTAACTGCTTTTATACTGTTCCATTTTTGTTTTTATTGGCCAATTCAAAATCCTGTGGAAAGCTGGAAGTGTTATTCTTCTCTAATGTGAAATATTCTCCCCTGACAATTGCTCTGAAAAAAAAACAATTAGTGCAGAATGCTTCTCCCAAATGTGTATAAATGTCTTGAGTTATTGTGATGGGAAGGGGTTTGTAAATGTCTTTAATTTTGATGGGAAAAGAGGTTTGGGTTGAAGTTTGCCTGGAAAACTTCTATCCTTGTATAGAACTCTTGTCCTATTAGGCATGGACCCCAAAACTTTATCATCATACATTTTTATAGTCTTACACATATATGTATGTGTGTATATATATAGTTATTATATATATGTAACTATAAATTATTTGCATGCATTATTGTGCACTTCACAAACACACAGGTAACAGAATTTTAAAAGGTCAAGATAAAAATTAAAATAGATGTTCTAGTGTTTTTCTCTTCCAGTCCCATAAATTGCTTTGGGCACTCTGGGGTGCATCCCCCACACTGGAGATCAAATATCCCATTGGCTCTTGGAGCTGAGATTAAAGACTATCCGTTTTTCCGCTTCACCAAGGTTTTATTCTTTAATGGCTTCACACTTATAGCGGTGTATGGAACACTGAATCGTACTGTTGGGTGTGAGGATACAGAATTAAGCATATAGAATATTCTTTTCAACCGCGGCCTGTGATGAACTTGATAAATCTGGCGATTTCCATGATGAAGCAAGTTTTTCCTGGAGCAGGGTCAAGCTGATGCAGCTTGTGCCTGAGCAACAGGCCTCAGAGTTGGGTATTACACTGGCAAACG
The DNA here is from genome assembly GCF_020826845.1 of Diceros bicornis minor. Classification (NCBI taxonomy): domain Eukaryota; kingdom Metazoa; phylum Chordata; class Mammalia; order Perissodactyla; family Rhinocerotidae; genus Diceros; species Diceros bicornis. Next base: position 47,557,545 of record NC_080759.1, on the reverse strand, counting down.
ACACAATACCATCTCCATTTATGTTGGCACAATCTGAATTTTATATTCATTCCAAGGGCTGACTTCAGGCAAAACTGGTCAGTTTTGAGGAAGCTTATGATTTTTCTAGTTGCTACTAAAAGCAACATTTAATTCCTTTGTGGTGGGTGTATTTCATCTTATACCACAGTGATGGAACCTAGCACCACGCGTATATGAAAGTACCTAATAATCTCTCTACTATGAGTTTAAGGCACTGTTCTATGCCTTCCAGCATAGTTGAATGTAAATTCTTATCTAAATGTTGAATAAAGGCTTTTCCCTTTATTAGCTTAATCGCAAACATTTGTGAGTAGACAGTGCTAGAAGTGGAAATTAGAGAGCTTCCTGGCTCCTCTGAACTCACTGCGTTTGTTGACATGCTCACTCATTCTCAGTGTCTAAATACTTTCCCAGTTATTTAAAGAAGTGATGGATCTGCCAAACTGGGTTTCATTTCTGAGATAGTATTGCTACAATAGGTAATGTTGTCAAGAAAACCAAAGTAATGTATGACTTTTGCTTAGAAGTGCTAAGGATGTGTGGCCAGCGAAAGGGGAAGGATGCTACTGGAGGAGGATCAGTGTCCCTTTTGTATTGGTAAACAAAGAAAGTTATAATTTGGGGAAAATTATCTACCAAATTGCCATCTCTAATCCTGATCTCAACCCTCACATCTATATTCATTTTAACGATGAAGATCAGGAGTAAATAGAATTAATTAGGACATTTTGAAATGGTACCAAAATAGAGAATATTTTAAAATCAAATTAATAACAGAGTGAACAGGAATGGGCATAAATAGGTGAGTCAAACAGTAATGCTCATTAGGAACATACAAAAAATAATATAGCGCACAGATGCCTGATATTTAATACTGGACTGAAGGTCTGCAGTGAACACCGAGTTGTTTTTTTTTTAATTGGAAATGGCATTTCACTGTCAAGAAGAAAAAATAATAATTGGCTATTTGGGACATTTCCTAATTGAGGGATTAATAGACTTTGGGTGCTTTTGTACTTTTGAGGTTTGATTTAAGATTATATGAAACAAGTAACTTTTATTTTAATAAATTATGTTAGTGATCGATTAAAATGTTTGAAGTAAAACTTGGTGGTGCCTTCTGAAACAGTTACGAAACATACTAACGAGATCAGTAATATCGACAATATATTGGTAGTTGTGAATGTATATTTCGAGGCCAACAAAATATGAGGATATTAGGATTTGATTCAACATCCAGGCTAGGAACCACATGTTTACATTTGAGTTTCTGCCATCAACAGTGCATTTAACATGGCCAGAAAACTTCGTCTGGAGTGAGTAACAAAATCAGAGCAGGAAGCACAAAAGGCAATACTCAGCATGCTTTAATAGGGCAGATGGCTCCAACCCCACAGACTAAATTCAATATCTACTCTACTGCAAATTTTTGCCAAACAGATATTAATATTTATTATCCCCTTCAAGGCATTTTGGACATTTTAATAAAGACTCAAGGGAGAAATAGACCCTTTGCCAATTTCAGGGCCATTTTGAAATGGAAAGGCCCAATGCTAAGTTTAGACTGTAGGTCTGTGGTATTTATAGGTTTGGCATCACACTGTACCATGAGTTCTAACAATAAATATTCTTTCAAAAGTCTCACAAGTCTTCTTTAACATCAAATATCTCTTCACAAATAACATTTTGGGGAGTTGAATGTAAATAAGGCAAAACCATGAATAATAGATTCCTTTGGACTTATCAATGAAGGAAGAAATTATGTGGTTAACAGTGACCAGAACTGTAACTGTAGTTTTTGTTAAATGTTTGAAAAAGGAACCATTTGAGTGAAGAAACAGTTTACCGAGTACCTCTTTTCTGCTGGACACTTTTATGGGTTGGGTCAACTGCTCATTAGGTAGGATTTGATCTGGTCCCCAAGCTTTATTTATTTTCTTGTGGCAAATTCATTTTCTCTCCTTCTATGGGCCTCATTTCCTTATTTCTCAAATTTCACGTATTTTCAATTGACTATATTTTTTCTTTGCAATATCTCCCACAGTTACCTTTGTTTTCTTTCTCTCTCACTCTCCTTTTTTTGAGAATATACTCAAATATTATTAGAAAAGTGCCCAGTGAGGCTGGAGGTCATCTTTGCTACCTGTGAGGAAAGCAAACCTCAGAAGCTGACTTTGGTTGCAGTGAGAAATTTGATTCTAGAGCCCATGTCTTCTGACTTTCAGTTCTGTGCTTTTCACCGCTGCTCTACATGGCCTCACCTAGATCAAGCCTCATCATCTTGTACTAGGACATCTGCGAAAGGCCTCTGGATTCTGATAGCTTTCTTTTTCAATTTCCTCTGCACAATTTATTTAAAAAATACTTGTTCTTTTATTTAACCAGTATGTACTAGGTGTTTTGCTAGGAGCTGAGCACCAGCCTGTCCCTGGCAGGACCTGCTAACTAATTTGAGGGACCCGGGGCAAAATGAAAATGCAGGGCTCTTGTTTGAAGAGTATTAAGAATTTCAAGATGGCAAGAGCAGAGCATTAAACCACGTGTAGGGCTCCTTTGAGTCCAGGGCCCTGTGTGACTGCACCTATCACATACCCATGAAACCAACACTGGCCCTGGGATGAATTTTCATATAACACTCTTTTTGTCATGTCACTCTGCTTATACATTTCTAAATGGTCCCTTGGGGCAGGCCCAGTGGCACAAGCGGTTAAGTGCGCGTGCTCTGCTGCAGTGGCCTGGAGTTCGCTGGTTCAGATCCCTGGCACGCACCAACACACTGCTTGACAAGCCATGCTGTGGCGGCGTCCCATATAAAGTGGAGGAAAATGGGCACGGATGTTAGCCCAAGGCCAGTGTTCCTCAGCAAAAAAAGAGGAGGATTGGCAGATGTTAGCACAGGGCTGATCTCCTCACAAAAAAAAAAATAATAATAATGGTCCCTAGTAGTGTTTAAACTCCAAGATCCCTCCACCTTTTGGCCGAAACCTGACTTTCCATCCTTAATTCTCATGTATCTCTTAAGTGAATACTTTTCCTGCCTAACTAATGGGGTAATATACAAGAAAACATCCATTTTCTTAGGAGCTGGGAGCAGAATGGCAGACTGTTTGAAGAAGAGGTCTTGATGAGTTGCCCAAAAGGAGAAGTGATGCTCAGGAAGACAGTCACATAGCAAGAGACAGAGGCAAGTTCTTCTATATAACAAAGGAAGGAGAGAGGAAGGTGATGCTATGGGGCAGAGCCCCAATGGGTACAATCTCAGGAAGAAAGACTGTTGGCTTCTTTGGTAGCAAGATTTCAAAGAGAGGAAACCATTTGAGTGGAGGTTTGTATTTGTGTTTTGGTGATCGTATCATGGAAAATCTCCTCCATCTTCCCTACAAAATCTCCTGCTAACTTTACCTTGTTCAGTAATGCTTTTGGGAACAATGGAATCATTCTGGCAATGCATGGAAATTCTGAGTGAGTCTGTGTCAGAGTTGATATGTTGCAAAATCAGTGACTTCAGGGGCTGGCCTGGTGGTGTAGTGGTTAAGTTCGTGTGCTCCGCTTTGGCGGCCCAGGGTTCATGGGTTCGGATCCCAGGTGTGGACATACACATCACACATCAGGTCATGTTGTGGCAGTGTCCAACATACAAAATGGAGGCAGATTGGCATGGATGTTAGCTCAGGGACAATCTTCTTCCTCAAGGAAGAAGAGGAAGATTGGTAACAAATGTTAGCCTAGGGCCAATCTTCCTCACACACAAAAAAAAAAGAAAGAAAAAAATCAGTGACTTCATGAGGGAACTACCAACAAATGGATTCTGCCAGTTATTTTACCATTCCCCAAACATATCTGGCATATACCATTTCCCTGCCACCCTCTTCAACCTACCCTGTCCCCCAGCTCTTCCTTCCTCTTTGCCCCTTGGTTACCTAAAACCTACACATCCTTTGAGGTCCAAATCAAATTTTTCCTTCCCTAAGAAATCTTAAGGACCATTCTACCTCAAAATGATCTCTTCTGCTATAGATGTATTTTATTTATTACTAATCACTTGACATTGGCTTATTTCCTCTTTCTAGATAGAGTTGTTTTGTATGACTATACCTGATCTCCCTACACACTAGAAAGTTACTGAGGGCAAGTCTTGTCTTTTTACCTCTTGTTACCATCACACCCAGCCCAGTACTATGTCTCTATAGCAGAAAGGATGCTGATCCTAAAGGGGAAACTTGAATGGGCTAGAAAAAACCTTAACATCAAAAAGAAAAAACGAAAAAAGGAGCAGAAAATATTTAAGTTTTAGAGACAGCCTGACAAAGCCATAGCTAACACTGGGTGACTGTATTTGAGAGAGCCAAAGCCTTCCATAAAATATGTTGGTAAATATTCTCTTCTAAAAAGTGGTATTTTGATCAGGTACATTAGTAAGTCTAAGACTTTTTACTAAGCTTCCTGAAGGAAGTGGCAGATATTCCAATATAGGAGTCAGAGGACAAGTGTAATAAGGGACACACTGAAAACATACAGGCTGTTCCAGAACATTTCTGTTACCTGTGATAACAAGCTGAAAATAATCACTAATTTCTTGGTAGGAACTTGAGTCTGACATATGTACTCAGATTATATTCCATTACCATAGTCATCATGCCTAACGAACTCAACACTGTTTTCATGATAGTGTATGGGTTCAATTTTCCCATCTAACTTATTTGTCACATTCCTAATGTTCTGCAGGTATTGTTTGTACAGACACCTGATGGGGTACAAATTATGACTACTAGACTCAATATTTTGATGCCTAGAATGGGCTACAGGCTGGTAGGCAGCAGATTTTGGAGAATTTTGTCTTAAAGATGTTCATTTTTGTATGGATATCCTGACACAGAGTTTTGTTAAAAGAGGAGGGAGTTGGGATCAAGTGAGAAAGCAAGAACTGACTCTGTTGGAGGGGAAACTCTCAAGTAGGAATAAATTTTTGGTATACCAAAAAGTATGGTAAGTCTATATTTGATTTCAGAAGATATTAGTACCTGAGAAGTTGAACAAAATGACGGTGGTAGTGATAGTGAGTAGATATTTACACAGCAGAAAATTCAAACAGTCTTTCCTGTACGAAGTCATATGAGTCAGTAGAATATGGACCCAACAAATAAGCTGATTGGGAATTTAGAAATCTCAATAAAAATGACTCACTCATTTGAACAACTTTTTGTCTGCAGCTCTTTTCCGCTAGATACCTGCCAGGGAGGCATTAACTGAGGGAGTTATTATGGTGCTTGGACTTACAGACTTGGAAGCTTGATTTTGTCAGGCAATTGAGAATCATCTATCTCTAAGGCGCAGGTTTGTATTAACTGAGATTGAGGCTGATATATGGACATAGAATGCAAATTTATCCATTCATAGTCACGGCTGTCACTGTCATAGGAACCAGAGAACTCAAGACCTCAGCACCAGTAGGTTCTTTCCCTACATGTCAGTCTGTGAGGGAAGCCAAATTCTAACCAGAATACTTGCCAGGAAGGCATCAGAACGTAGAGCATTAGTTTGATGAACTGCAATGTTTCTCAGCAATAAGCTAAATTACCCTGTTGTTTTCACCACCACAATAAGACTATAGTATCGACAATAGACTACAGTATTCTGTGACTGCTGGCTAGGCCTGTTGCCTATTCAAAATGCTTTGATGAGCAGCTCACATGTATCCTTCTGATACTCCTTTTGCAGCTTCCGTAACTCACCAAGCCCACTTTGGAGCAACATATTCTTTTTTGAGACTTGTTAGTGAAATCCATCTGATCCCAATCAGATTCTTCAGTTTTAGGCCCTTAATGTGACCTTGCAAAATGGGATGACTTTTTAGAAATCATCTTATTTTCTTCTTTTCCAGCTTCATCAATGATTACTCGATTATAGCTTATGGAAAATAAGGAGACAAATCCCAGTCATTACTTGGTGAGGGGGCGTGTGGTGGCATTATTGTGGAGTTTGGTTAGTGGTGGCAAGATCTTCAAGATGGAAATTAGAAATGAGGAGAAGTTTCTAGTCACAGAAGAAGCCAGCCTGGTTTGGAATGGGAAAATTTCGGGAGAAGATCACTTGTGCTGATTCAGCTAAGATGGTTGTGGGGTGCTGATCTCCTGGTGTGAAGAGCTTACCTCAACACACATCAATGCCTAAATCCAGGACAGTGGACAAATACAAATGAGTGCTGGGTCTGCTCTGGTCAGGACAGGGTGGTGTAAGCTAGACCTAGTCTTAACTAAAGACATGGATGCCTAAGGCTTGGAGAAAAGGCCAGACACCAGGAACAGGTTTGGTAATTCTTTCTGGAAAACCCAGTCATATCCTGATTGATGGAACCAGCAGAAAAGGTGAAATTTTCATTTTGCTTCTTGTTGTCTTGTCTACCTTTCTTTCTACTAGAAAGGAAGAAACGTGGAGCATGGAAACATTTTTCGTACAAAGGTTTAACTAAAATCTTAACTAATAGCCATGCTCATATTTTTCTTTTCCTTTTTTAGCGTCATATTCTGACAGCATTTGGCCAAAAATTAATTTATTTTGCAAAGTGCTATATCCTCCCCCCAAAACCAAAAACAGAAATAAAAACCTTTAAGAGGAGGTGTGTCACTGGTTTCTGATAGATTTTGTTAGCAAATTCAAACTTTGTCCTACAATAATATTGAACCATTGCCTTGTAAGTTAAAACCAAAGCATTATTAAACTCTTAGCAAGAGAAGAAATAAACTAGTTTAGTTGACATGGTTTTGTCTTCTACCCAAGATAAAGAAGAAAAAAAATTACAATGATATAAACTGCACCAGTGCATAAGCCCTTTTGACAGTGTTGTGTTGCATACTACATGACTTCAGTAACTGAATTTTGCAAATATACGAGAATGGGATATTTGTAAATAGTTCTATTCTGGTTATTAAGCAAATGTGAGTCAAATCATTTAATTCCACTTTAGTGGCATTAAACTGATTTTAAGCCCTTTGTTTTCTCCAGTCCACCCTTCTGATCCTATGTTGATATTTATAGTACATATTATATCTCAAGGAGGTATTTTAGGAAAGTAAGAGATGGTGGCAGAATTACTTTGATAATGGACAACACAGTGACATTTATGGTATGTTAGAGTCCTCCTGTAATATCTGTCTGGGCTCAAGCTGTGGATCTAGTTTGAATATATTCATTTTAGAACAAGACCTCTCAGTTAAATAAATGAATAGTCTTCGATGTGCTTCAGGAGTGGAATTCCTTATGTTACACAGCACTCTATGGTATGTTGTTGGATCACTTGACGTTTTTTATTTTTATTTTATTTCTTAATTTATTTATTTTGAGGAAGATTAGCCCTGAGCTAACATCTGTCACAAATCATTTTCTTTCTTGCTGAGGAAGATTGGCCCTGGGCTAACATCCGTGCCCATCTTCCTCTACTTTATATGGGATGCCACCACAGCATGGCTTGACAAGCGATGCATAGGTCCACGCCTGGGATCCAAACCTGTGAACTCTGGGCCACCGAAGCAGAGCACAGGAACTTAACTGCTACGCCACTGGGCCAGCCCCATTGATGTTTTTATTTTGATAAACTTTCCTTAAATATGAAAAGTGTAAGTACAGTCAGTTCTGCTATAACATGGTATATGTATTCCTAAAAATCGCTCTACTATGCAAAATCACACACTATAAAAGATTGGGCTTTTGGAGACAGAAACCTAATAAAACAGGTAGTACAATCTTTTACATGTTAAAGAGTTAGGAAACATTTTTTTTGTGTGTGTGTGTAGAAGATCGGCCCTGAGCTAACATCTGCCAATCCTCCTCTTTTTGCTGAGGAAGACTGGCTCTGGGCTAACATCCATGCCCATCTTCCTCCACTTTATATGGGACACCGCCACAGCATGGCATGACAAGTGGTGCGTCCGTGTGCACCTGGGATCCGAACCGGCAAAGCCGGGGCTGCCGCAGCAGAGTGCTCGCACTTAACCACTTGCGCCACTGGGCCAGCCCCCAAGGAAATATTTTAATACTATAATAAATATGGCACTTTAACCTGAAGTTTCCTTATAAAATCCGTACAGTTTGTGAGTTACTGTGAAGTGGTGGAAGGACAGTTATTTAGAAGCCATTGGAAGGTCGTAACACCGCCTGTGGATGGGTGTGGCTCCTAACACATGAGTGAACTCAGGTAGGTGATAGATGCTCGTGTTTGAACGTTTGTATATTCCTACTTGGCTCAGTTTAGCTGAGTTGCATTTTCTGTGTTCAGCTGGTGTTTCTCAAATTTTCGAATTCAAATTTTCCCCTAACAAATCAATTGTGGTGGAACAAAATTTGCATTTCAAACAAGCATTCGAAACACGAACGGACTGTATCTTCTTCCAAGTCATCATTGCCACCATCGTCATCATTATTCCTCAACATTTTCATGAGTTGACTTTAGAATAACTTCTTGGGCATAATTTTTTTCTTTCAGAATAATGCTTTATTAAAACAGAACTTGACAAATCTGGGAAATAATTTTTGTCTTTCAGAATAATGTTAAAGCGTATTCTCAATATTACAGAATAATGAATCCATGAGATGATCTTTTGGCCATCTGAAGGTTTTGTTTTTAGCTTGCAGATTCTCCTTCTGAAAGTGGGGCTAGTCCTGTTATTTCTCCCAGTTCTAGGCACACAAAAGGTGCCCAGTACATGTGCGTTGGCTTGACTTGACTCAGAGGAAGTGGAGAGAACCAGCCAAGTAATGTTGATTGACCAGCAGCTCTTGCCCATTAGAATCTTCAGAAAAAAACTGAGAGTTACCCTTCTAAAAATCCTTTTTTAAAATCAATGTTGATTTATTTTAATTACTTCCCATGAGTCATATTTGTGTTCCCACAAGAATCATGGAGAGGCATCCATATATGAGGGAGGTACATAGAATTTGAGAAAAAAAACACATTCTATGCATTAAAAAAAGATGTATATGCTTGACTCTTTACCCGCATTTGGTGAGCAGGTTTCTTTTTTCTACAGCAGTGAAACCATCCATCTCTCTGGAGCGAGAATCACTGATAAGATGCCCCACTCCATTTGTGGTCTGCAAGAGCTTCTTGACCCTTTTAAGAGTCCAGCGGATAATCAGTTTCTAAAACCTGATTTGAGAGTATTCAACTCTCAGACCACAATTTATCAAAATATCTGTGAAACTAATTGAATTATCCTCTTACAAATGTACACCATATGAATGAATCTCTTAGAACTTTAATACTGAACAGAACCTGGATCTTTTAGTCCATTTTCTTTCCTCCCTTGTCTCATTTCTTACTTAAGAAAAATTAGTAGAGAAACTAATAAAGAGTGATTCCCTTAAGAATAGTAACAAATCTGCATTATTTTTTCCCTATAAATTAAAATTACAGAGGTGGGCATATAATGATTTGTAGACTTCTTGATGATTTTCTGCAAAGTTAGACTATGGAGGAGTAAGTAAGAACTTGGGGGTGATTAAGGCCATGAAGACTAACCTTGAGGAGTTTATTTGTTGACTTAAATCACCTGAATATAACTTTTCTTGTGACCATGATTACCAGCACACCATAACTGGACTACAGAAGTTCAAGAATAACAACTACATCAGTTCAACACCGATCTCCAAAAGGTCCCACTGACTTAAATTTAGCTTGAGACTCATCAACAAAAAAGAAAACCAGATCATGGGTATCGTACAGAGTCTATTTCAGTATTGAAAATATAAACTGAACAAACTAATTTTATGCGTAATTTAGTTGCTATTAAATTTATCTTTAATGACATAATGACATTAGATAAAGAAACACTACACAATGCTGGAATTTCACATTTTCTAAATAAGTCTTTCAGTTAAAAAGTAAATACATGTTATAATATTATGTAAAAATAAAAAAATACAATATTATGGAAAGATGAATAATAAGCTGTTATTTATTTATCTATATGTAAAAGTAACAAAATTGAAAGCACCCAACTTATAATCAAACATTTGATTCCATGAAATTTTATGCCATTTTTCTTAAAAAGGCCAAAGGGGGATAAAACATGAGTAAAATTCAGTGTATAAGAATAGATCCTGTTCTTGTATTGAGTAGTATAACAGTCAAATAAAGGAAACACATATAATCTATTGCATGGATGCACCCAAATGTGAGGTGAGGTACCAAGAAAAAGCTCTATGACACATCCAGCCAAACTGGATAAAGCAATCTCTCTTATTCGGGGTTGGCATTACAGGTCTATTACTTAAACTTGTATTGGGGAGTAGGCAGGAAGAAGTTGAACTCAGGAGTTGTCAGGCACCGTGGTTCCTGCTGTGTAAAGACAGCCAGTTCGCAGGGAGGGAGAAGGAGGCTAATACACACAGCGATGCAGACATAAGGGACAAGTATAAGCCCAAACTGTACAAGCCCATGGACTCCCACTGCACCCCAGTTCTACTCTGCGTTTGTTGTTGTATTTGTTCCATCAATTCCATGCATCCACATATTTCTATTTTTGCTTAACTGCTTAGGTTTCTGCCAGCGGCAACCGCACCACTGTAAATACCTGTTTATCCCACACTTAGGGCTTTTCGTGGCTCTGCAGCCTCTCCAAACACTAAAATGTTCTTTCAACACACTTCTGAGTGATTCAGCTGATGCTGATTACATCTCCATATAAAGTGGAATCGCTAAGCTATAGAAAACACGGGCTACTTGAGTGGCAGAAAATGAAATTGCCGCATAAAAGACAAAAATGGACACTGACTAGCTCCTCCTGAGTCCAGGGAGAGACAAACTCCTTCTCAGGGAAGAAGCAGCTTCCCCTGAGACTACTCGTCATCGGGGCTTTTTCAGGAAAAGAGTATGGAGCATATGCCCGGGCTAGTCTACTTAGACAAGATTGAGACAAGAGGAAGCTAAATTGCTCTGCCTGAAAAGAGAAGACAGGAGTTTTCCAATTGGATGAAAGTAGAGTCAGGCCACAGGGTTTAACAGCACGTCTGCGTGCAAAGAGAGCTACTCCCTACTTGAAGGTGCGCAGGTGCACAGAGGCACCTTATTCCCACAAAGAGGCTTCTTGGTTTCTGAGTAACTGACAGTTCTGGTTAACAGAAACTTGGTCTCGTGTTCAGAGTTTGAAAGTTAAGCACCTTTTGCTAGTTTTGACACTTTCATTAGATTCAGAAGTCAAGCTTTTTGGGGTAAAGCTTATTGATTTTGGCTCAGGGCTGTTTTGGACGTGTAGGCTCAGCTTTGCAGACCATCACGCCTTTTGGGATCCATCTTGTTACTTCCTGAACACTGTTTCTGCTCATATTTTTTATCCATTTTATTGAATTTGGATTCTTAAATTCAAATTAGAAGCCACACTTGTTATTTAAATCTTCTAGCTCTAGACTGAGAGGAAGCCAGGTGGGCATTCCTGTGGGGACACGGGCACACAGTTTAGCTCATTGGCTTTGAGTCCTATATGGTTCCTTCAAGGAGGTTTTTGACATATGGCCTGAATATATGAATTTTGTTGAACGTATAGTCATTCTTTTCTAGGTTACTTTAAGATTTAAGATCCTAGAGGGTACATTGTCTCTAAATTATGGGCAATAAAATATCATTATTTTAGAAGCCATACATGAGATACACCATAGAAACCACAGAGCAGACCAAAGGAGGCTGGGTCTTATGCTGACAATTCCTAGTCAAAGAAAGAAGTAGAAGGATTTTTTTCTATAGTTTTAAAGTGGGGTGACTGATTTGGGAATACGGTTAATATAAAAGGAGGAAATAATATCATACCATCAATTAAGAAATGATCTGCAATGTTCTATATCTTCATTTCTTTCTTTACTGAAAAACAATTACTTTGAGTTGCAACCTGTTAGGTTGGTTATTAATTGTAAACATCAGCTCATTTTGCTTCTCTTTTGGTTATAGAATTTCACATTTATAACTTTCAAGAATTTAAGGAACTTAAATTTTAAACTAGAGAAACAGTGCATATTCCCAGGGATGGTTCTTCATAACAATAAATAATATTTACTTAATTTTTGCATATTAGATTAAGTTTTTAACTGAGGAGAAATATGTTTTTTTCCCCTATGATTGGTTATTCCTAAAAATAAATCTATATTTTAATTTAATCCTTCAGTGCACTTTCATCCTGTGAATAATGCCATTTTAATGAATTTTACATTGGTTCCAAAAATCCTGAGCAACCTAATACATTCCTATATATTCCAAGCTTAGGGAGTTTCAGTGCTAAGCTTTTAAATCCAATTTAATAATAGTAAAAAATGTTATTCTAGGTTTTTATGTGATGGCTTCTGAACTTTATATAGTTTACAAATATAAGTAAGCTAATCAGTGGAATCAGTACTATGTCATAGGCATTATGGTTAAAACCCAGACCATGCGAGAGGGGAGATAGAGGCAAAAATAGAAAGAAGACCGATACATAAAGACGAGATACATAAGGTCAGGCTGCCCTTTAGAGAAACACACAGAAAATGCACTTTTAAAGGTACAAAGGTCACAACTTTCATTGTTGATTTTAGGACAAGTTGATGTTTCTTGTTTTTATTATTATTATTTGTGTGTGTGTGTGTGGGGAAGATCAGCCTTGAGCTAACATCTGATGCCAATCCTCCTCTTCTTTTTTTTTTTTTTTTTTTTGCTGAGGAAGACTGGCCCTGGGCTAACACTTGTGCCCATCTTCCTCTACTTTTTATGGGATGTCGCCACAGCATAGCTTGACAAGTGGTGCGTCGGTACAAGCCCAGGATCCAAACCTGAGAACCCCGGGCCACCAAAGCGGAGCACGCACACTTAACTGCTGTGCCACCGGGCTGGCCCCATGTTTTTATTATTTTTTAATCGATAATTTTTCTGATTTTCTTGTCCTGTTCTTAGTGTAAAGACATGGAGAAAATATATTTTTAGTAGCTCTTAAAGATATTCATTGTAGAGGGAGATGGACTTTGCTGAAAAGACACTTTCTAACTCTGGGTTTCAGGGGGATGCAAGGGGTTCCTTGTCATAATAAAGGAAGGAGAGGGGAAGGAAGGGGATGCAGTGTTGCAGAAGGCATGGAGGGAGGGAACAGCCATTGGCTGCACATGGAAAACATGCACTTGGGAAAAGAGACAGTTGAATGAGGATTTCTTTTTAGTGGAATCCTAGGGATCCCACTGAAACAAACTTTGAATAATCCTACCCAAATTATCACATTCTGGATACAATTGGATTTCTTACAGAAGCTGGTTAAGTAGTTAAAATCTGAGTTAAGGTTGCACAGAGGTCAAAAAGAATTAAACTTAGCAGCAAGGGTAGTTTTATATTTCTTCTAATCATAAAAACTACTTTTAATACACAAAAGTAAACTTTTAAAATTAGATTTTATTTAATTTAAAAACCTGATCAGAAGTATACTGTCTGCCATAGATCACATTAACAGAAACACAGTCTAGTTATAAAAATTAATTAAAAGAGATTAAATTGATATTATTAAACATGATGGAGGAGAACTAATTTGTAAACTGCAGTAACACATCTTAAAATCCTCTTCTCTGCTCCTTTCTCTATCAGTAGCTCCCATATCCTATGGCTGTTCAGAAATCATTCTCATTATCCCTCACTCTCCAACTTCAGAACAAACTCTTATCTGCATCCTAATCTCCAATTCCAATCTAAAACCAATAAATAGCAATAGACACTTGTTGAACATCCACAACTCGTTAAGCAAGCTGATGAATGATGAGGATGCATCGGTGGATAAAATAGAAAAGCAGTTTCTGTTTTCATGATCCCCTGTCATTCATTCTAGTGGGGGAATAGACTATAAAAAAGAAAAATAAGTAAAATATGTAATATGTCAGACAGTTATAAATGATAAGAACCAAAAGTAGTGATAGTGAGTCTACAAGGTCTGTTGGAGAGGGTAGTGGCCAGTGAAGTTCTCACTGAGAAGGGGATTTTGAATAGAAATTTCAAAGAAATGAAGAAGCAAGCCATGCAAATATACAAGGGAAGCGCGTCCCAAGCTGAGGGAACATCAAGTACAAAAAAACCTGCACGTGGAGTAATTCTGGCATGTTCAAGGATGGGAAAGGAGGCCTGTGTGGATGAAGGAGAGCGTAGAAGGGCAGGGTTCATAAGGGAAGGGATCAGAGAATGTGTGTGACTTTACATGTAGTAGAAATACTTCTCCTCTTATTCTGCATGAGATGGAGCACACTGGGAATTTCTGAGTAAATGAGTGACACTAACTTACTAAGTTTTAACAGGCTCTGAGTTGAAAATAGAAGTACTAGAGTGAAGGGAGGCAAGAGTGGGTGCAAGAAACTCAATCAGGAGACTTTTACAATAATTTAGGAGAGAGACAATAGTGTTTGGGAGCAGGGTGGTGGTAATTCAGCAGGATCCTAATATATTTTAAAGGTAGCACCAATGGGATTATTTTTAGTAGACCATATGGGAATTGAGAAAAAGAGAGAATGGAGTTGTTATCATCTATGATAGCAAGGATTGAAGATGAGTTGTTTTGGGGATGAATACCAGGAACTCTGGTAAGTTTGAGATGTCTGCTACATACTCAATGGATAAGTCAGGTAGGCAGCTGGATATATGGGTTTGGGTTTGGATTTTGGAGAGAAGTTTGAGCAGGAGCTATTAATTTGGAAGAACATAGGTGCCATGGAACTGGCTGAAATCCCTAAGGGTGTGAATGCAAATAGCATAGGGAAGAGATACAAAGGCTGAACTTTGTTCACTCCAGCATTTAGACATGGAGTGAGGAAGAGAAATGTAAAAGGGGCAGGAAAGAACAGTCAGAGAGATAGGGAGAAAATGAGATGAAGGTACAGATCTGGAGGCCAAGACGGAAAGTGTTTCCAGGACAAGGGTGTGATCAGCTGGGTTAATGCTTCCCATAGGTCAAGTCTAATGAGGACTGAAAAATGATCATTGGGTTTAGTGATATGGAGACCATGAGTGACCTTGAGAAGAGCAGTTTCAGTGGAATGATGGAGGCAAATCATGATTGGAGAAAGTTCACTAGAAAGGGAAAAATTGAAGAAAGGGAGTCCTAGAAGGCCCTTTGCAAGAAGTTTTGCTATAAGGGAAAAAGAGAAAGAAGAAATAGCTAGGAAGGAAAGCCGAGTCAAAAGAGAAGTTTTTTTTTTTTTTCCCCTAATCTCTCTCTCTCTCTCTCTGTCTCTCTATCTATGTCTCTATCTAGCTATCTATCTAATCTATCACCTATCTATTCATTCATTCATATTTATTCAATCCTGAGAGAAATGTTCATAGGCTAACAGAATTGATCCATGAAAGAAGGAGAAAATTATGACTCTGAAGAGAGATGGAGGACTGCTAGAGCAATGACCTTGAAGGACACGAAGGGATGGGATCTAGTGCATAGGATCCAGAGAGGTCTTGGCTGGGAGCATTGGAATGACAAGGTCAGGAGTCTGGAACCTGCTTTAGCTCCTTCCATTTCCTCTTCCTCCTCCTCTCCAAGAGCTCTACTATCTAAATGTAAATTACCCCTTACAAGCTGGAAAATGAAGAATCTTACCCAAAAGAATCAAGTGGGGAAGGAAAGGGTGGTGGTGAAGAGGACATGGAAACCTACATAGATAGGTGGTAGGGCACAAGGCAGTCGGAATGTTGGAATACTTCACACTTAATATGTTTTCTTTTTTAACTCTTAAAAATCATTTATATTTGCAAACTGGAGTGACTTATTGATGATTATATTTCAATAAAATAATTTTGTGTCTGTCTGCAGTATGGACAATGAGTTGAAAATTGAGAAAAATCTATATAATCACCAATTGTTTAGATAATGCAATGCCCATCAACAACTTCACTCTTTTCCACTACTGAATTGACTGATTGTTTTCCTCCACTGGAAGGACACAATATGGATTTGAAGGCTTATACTGGATCCCAGATGATAGTCTGATCCACATCCAGGGGCCCTATTGTTCTACACTAAACATTTTCTTTTGTTTAAAGTTTTCTGAGAAGGCCATTACTAAATAGAAAAGGCGAGACGAGAGGAGACCTTTGGATTCTTTGGGAAAGTTAAAGATGGTGTTAGGAAGCTTTCAAAGTCATAGAGATCCTTAAACACATGTCAACTCATATGAAGAATAGCAAACAAAGGCAGATAGTTTTGATACCCATTACAAGCTAAATGTTCTGGATTGAGATAATTATCAGTCATTGATGACAACTGATGAGCATTTGATCTGGAATATATAATCACCAAATGAAGATAGCTTAACAAGTTAAGCTAATGAATTTGTATTTGATTTAAGAGACAATTACTTTAAAATTATATATTCATAGTTATATAATTATAACACACATATTTATTTTTTATATATTATCTCTATTATACACACACACACACACACACACCTCAATAATAGTTGACTATATGATAGTCTCACTGTGAGGTGATTAGGTTTTTGGTAAAAAGTTTTCCTCGCCAGCAACTTTATTTCTGGGACAGAATCCTTGCCCTAGAGACAAGAGAGTTGGAAAACACAATCTCACTCCCCTGAACTGGGAGAATGTTTGAGGGCCTTCCATTTGCATGGGCCCCTTCAAGGCTCTGTTCTTGATTTTGAAAACGCAATTTTGTCCTTTTCTTTAATCAAAGAGGGGTCCCAAATTGATAAACTCCAAGACTAAAAAAACCTGAGCCCATCCCTGCCTCTGACCACTTTAAGCTCAAAAACATTCAGTCTAGTATGATAACTGCACAATTCTAGTGCAGTCTGGTATAATATAAAACCCCAGACTTATTAAATATTTTCTCCTCCCCTAGCTTGGGTCCAAATCAGGCTTTGAAGGTTTCCAGGGGGCACTGCTGGCTTCTCTTCTCTTTGGTCTCCAACTGCTCTGGTTAGCTTCTGCTCTTGACCTCTCTAAGACTGGTCTCAGGGGGAATAGTCACAGGTGGCTGGCCAACTAGACATCTGGTGCAGGTGCCCCCTGGCACAGCAAATAATCCCAGACTGATTCCTTTTCTCTGATGCTTTGGTGGATTTCTTGGCAATATTTTCCCAAGTCTTTTCAACTGCTCACTTGATGAGGACAATATCTTTCCTGGGCTGTCTACCTGTGACTCGTCCTCTGTCCCTAGGTTCCAGTATCCACCCCTCCATTCTGGTGTCCCTTTGCCCTTTCACAGAGAGCCCTCTGGAGGATCCCTTTTAAGGGTTCCCTATAGCAAGGTCCATGTTTGGACTTTGAGAAACTTCTCTGAGTGTCGAAATGCAGCGTGACCCAATGCAGACTCCCCACCCCCTTCCTTTTCCCTGGACTTCAAATTTCACAAGTCTCTCTATGTCATTTTCCCTTGGCTGGAGGTTAAGGGAAAGCACCACCTCTGCTTCCCCATGGCTGGGGGTGTGGGGGTCAATATAGCTCACTGATAACTCACTCTAAAGAAATCGCCTCAGTCCTTCAATTTTTTAGGCTGGCAGGATCAATTTGGGACTGCTCTCCCCTCTCCTCCACACCTCTAAAAATCCCTAAGGAATGGTTTAGACTAGCATCTGTCCTCAAGTACTAGGTGTACTTGGGGCTTACTGTTTTGTGCTTCACCTCAGAGGGATTATGCTGAAGCAGGAAGAGTAGCGTTTAATAACCCGTTACACTCTCAAATTGGAAAATCCAGGAAAATGGAGATGAAACAAGTCTGGAAGAACATTTTGGCAAATGGAATCAATGTACCAAAATGGCAGGAAAATCCTGTAACGTGAGACGCTGGCCACCCAAGTCTGGAGGGACCACTTGGGGCAGTGTACTCAGAATAAAACCTTTCCATTTCTGACTTGGCAGATCAGGCACATCTTATTTAAAGTGCTCTATAATTTCCTTTGCTAATCTAGGTTTTGACCTTTAGGTGTACCAAAGAGAAAGAGGCTAGCTGTATGGAAATGTGAAATCTAAGAACCAACGGATACTCTTTCACGTTGTAAATGGTCCCTCAAGAAAAAGAATCTACCTCGGTTTCCCACAATTTTATATTCCGATTATTTCCTTAGTCATACAACAAAACCTCCAGAAAGTCTACAAAGTCTAGAAAAATTTACCACCCAAACACTCGGCAGGTTAACTTCTAACCTAACTTGGTTCTCATGAAGAAACAAGATTTTATTCCTTTCTCCATATCGTGTTTGAAATGGAAAGAGACATGTATTAGTTTAAAAGATTGTATTGAGGGCCGGCCCCATGGCTTAGCGGTTAAGTGCGCGCGCTCCCCTGCTGGCGGCCAGGGTTCCGATCTCTGGCCATGCTGAGGCCATGTCCCACATGCAGCAACTAGAAGGATGTGCAACTATGACATACAACTATCTACTGGGGTTTTGGGGGAAAAAAATAAATAAATAAAATTATTAAAAAAAAAGATTGTATTGAGGTATGGGGATAAAATGATTAAAGTGTTAAATTCTTTTAAAATAGATGATCCTTGGTTATCTGTATCATAATAGTGGCATTTGTGAATTATCTCAGATTTCAGATATTTGGGAGGTAGGATAACAAAAGAGTCACACTCATAGATATTGATGTGCATTCTTATATTACATTCATCTGCCATAAAACTTACAGTAAAATTAATAATCATCTAGAAATTTTCCAGTTGGGCTGCCTTGGCGCAAGATGGGATGACCCAGGCTTGCCAGTTACCACTCTCTCGCGATAGACACAGTAAGATTTCAGTGGTGGGAGGTAAGCATAGTGAGTACTCTGGCGAGACCTGAAGGTACCGCAGCTGCTGCAGCGGCCAGAGGGAGGAGGAGAGGACCAGAAGTCCTTCACCTTGAGCGTTCAGAGCTGAAAGCGGCCGGACTTTCTTTACCAGAAACCGTTTGCCAGAGCCTACCTGGCAAGATGGGCAAGACGGCCCACCTGGCTGGATGTCCCACTCCCTTGAACTCCTCCACCATTCCAGAAGTTTTTGTGTCACCTGTGCTTGCCTCCGCCCGTTTTCCCGGTTTTATTCCTGTACTAGAAAAGGATACATTTAGTGTCTCCACCCCAGCTCCACTAAACCAGTTGCAGTCCAGGTTTCTTCCCTGCACCCCCACGTAGCTGGGAAGTGGGACCTGGGAGTGGTTGGTCCTCTGGAATCCTGAAGGAGGGGCGGAGAGGGCGCAGAGCTCCGCCTCTGCTGCTGCTACGAGGACACGGCCTCCTCAGCCTCTCCCCTCCCGCTGCCGTGCACCCTGTGCCTTCCTGTGGTTGTGGCCCCTGTGCTGCGGGGAGTGGCTCCCATCCGGGGGCTCTTTTGAGCTGTTTCGGACCAAGGTGCCAGCGTCGCCTTTGCAGACCTCCCAGCTCTCTTTGAGGCTGCCTTGAGACAGGAGGGACTTCGGAGTCTCCTTGTGGAGGCTCACCCAGCCAATGCCTGCAGCCCCCTTTCCCCACCACCTCCAGCCCCCGTCCACGCGTCAGTCAGTCTTCGTTGCACTGCTTAGAAGATTCAACTACAGCTTTGCCCTCAAGGTCGTAAGTGCTCAGAAGGCTGGCTATGGTGCAACTGTGGTACACAATGTGACTTGCAGCGAACTTCTGAACATGCTTGGACCAGGGAGGAAATTCAGCAGATCTGGATCCCGTCTGTGTTTATCAGGGAGAGGAGCTCTGAGTACCCGCGTGCCATCTTGGTCTACCACAAGGGGGCTCGGGTGCTTCTGGTCTCAGGCAATAGCTTCGTTTTGGGCTATTGCCTCATCCCTTTTACAGGGATTGTGGGACTACTAATTTTTGCCATGGGAGCAATGATGATAGTTCATTGTATTCCGTGCCAGCAACACAAGCTCCAGTGGAATCGGTTGACCAAAGAGCAGCTCAAACAGCTTCCTACGCATGACTATCAGAAGAGAGACCAGTATGAGGTCTCTGCCATCTGCCTGGCTAGATATGTGAATGGGCACAAGTTGTGGGTACTTGCCTGTACTTATGCCTATCAATCACAGCCGCTGTATGGACCCCTGGCTCATCCAGACCCGAAGACCGGCCCCATCTGCAAGCAGCCTGTTGGTCAGGGTCCTGGGGAGAAGAAACAGGAGGAAGAAACTCAAGGACAAAAGGGTGATGAGGAAGGGGAGCCCGGGGACCATCGTACCTCAGAACAGACCCCACTTCTGAGCTCTGGCCCCACACTTCCCGCACCCTTTGGCTCGCTAGCCCCAGGCCCCCTTGTTTGCCTGGATCCTCAACAGATTCCTCCCCCACTCCTTCCTCCTCTTCCTCTTCAGCTGCCCTCCTGGTCTAGTATTCCCCTTCCTCCCTCCCTCTGACTATCTACTTGCACAGCTCCTCCTCCTGCCTCTAGTCTTCTATGTTATGTCTTCTATGTGAGGGGACATTTCTGCCTCAGGTTCCTCCCTTACCCAACCCCAAGCTTTTGAGGATGTTGGGGTTGCAAAGGGACTGGGTCTTCACTTACTTGGTTAATAAAATAATAATAAACTTCACTTACCTCACTTGTTTTTGTGGACCCCCCCAAAAAAAATTGTTCAGATATGTGTGAAAGCCATAGGTAAAAGCTGTCAAAAACAATACTTAAAGAGCAGATTTTTGTAATTTGTGTCAAAGATGACAAAAAATAATTAGAACATTAAGTTCCTCTTAGAGTATCAAATTTACTTCAGGATATTAACATTTCACATTTGGCCTCATAATGCAATTTCTCATGTCTGTAAAAATTTCATTACATTTCCTTTAGCCATTTTTGTTCAGGGTGAATATGAATTAAGTAATCTACACTTATCTACATGTTTAATTGTCATTAGTTAATACCTAAAAAGTGCAAAACTGCTGAAATGTCTACATGGTCATGACAAATAATAACTTGGTTGTAGGTCACTTGTCCCCTGCATTTCCCATCTGTTAAGTGGCTTGTAAATACAACAGATTTAATTGCTTTGTAGCATTCGGTCATTTAGCATTCTAATATGGCTAACTGGGGTGGAATTTTAAGAGAATGCTTTTTAGCTTTGTCTTTTCACCTCTTGGAAGTAAAAACCTATTTAAATGAAGGAAACATGCAACATCAAATGCTTTTCACCTGAGAGTGGTAATTGTATTTTCTGTGTCTGGAGCTGCCTATGTGTAATTGTATGAGAAGGGAGTTAGCTAATGGGAGATCATTAAATATGCCCTTCCTGTTTAGAAATTAAGGTCATTTTCACCCTTTAATGATTGTTAATGATAGCTAAGCTAGTTCTCATTTATATGGCCAATTTCAACTCACCTCAAACTTCCAAGCACTACACTGATAATGTAAATGATTAAATACTCTCAGTGTAACTCTGTTATTTGGATTGGAATGTTCTATTTCATGCAAGCTTGGAAATAAACTGTTACCACACACTGAAAGCTTTCTATCTTGGAAAACAGAATCAATAGGCATAAGAAGATCTATTATTTAAGCAAATATATATTTTTATTTCTATAAAGATGTATTAAAATCACAATTTTAGAGCTGAGATGGGCCTAGTGAATCAATTGTCAATACTATTGCAATTGATTATCTGTTCTATTCATTAATGTTATGCTCCAGTTTTTTGATTTTGATATTTCTAATAATATACATCCTTTGGCATGAGGTTGTATTGAGGTTTAGGCACTGATAAGCGTTACACAATATTAATGGCTGCAGTATGTTGGGGTCCCCAAGAAAAGACCCCAAAGTGGAGTTTTGTGTGCATAAGTTGACTGAGGAGTTAGAGAAGCAGAACTGGGCAGAGATAAAAGTTGAAGGTAAATGTGGTTTCAACAGCCGCCTCAGCAGATCTCCCAGAGAGCACTGGAGCTGGGATGGCCCTGCAGAGCTGTCCCTAATCAAAGCAAGAGGGCTGGGTCCACATGCCCCTGAAGCGACCAGTCATTTCTTACAGGCTGTCACGAGGGAAGAGGAGTGATTTTGGGCTGGGTAGCTTTGTTCAGACAAGGACAATTCCTCTGTCTTGGAGAGAGACTCGGCTGAGAACCTTTGTCTACCAAAGCCCTCCATAGCTGGAGGAATGAATGCTTCCGTCCTGAAGAGAGTGGGTCTAGGCAGACCACTGCAGAAGCTACTATCAGGATTTACTAAGCGTGGATGTGTCCAAAGAATAACAAGAGTGAGAGACTTCACTAGCTTACTTTGTGCAGCTTACTTTCTGTTTTACTATAATACTCCGAGGTTAGTAGCAAATGTGAGCGATATACAGAAAGTGCCTAATTAATATTTATATGAGCTTCCTCTAATGTAAGTTAATACCAAGAGAGTGGCCTTTGTTAAGCTGAGTCAGTGATGAGATGAAAATAGGAAATAAAGACTACCAAATGTTTGCAACAGGATTTTCCCCAGATCCAGGCTAGAAAGGAGCAATTGTTCAGTGTTTCATGTATTCATTACAAGTATCCACTGAGCTTCTATAATGTTCCAGGCACTGCAAGGACCGGTGACACAGAAGAAAGAGATCCCATCCCCAATTCTCTGATCTTCAGGAGAAAACAGACAAGTACAGTCATACATAGCAGGTTGCTCGTGACAAGTACTAAGAGAGGGATAAATAATCTAGAAAGAATAATACACTGGTGTGTTGGAATGGCTCATACTGGCTCAAGAGAGCTAGTTGTTAAAATTTCAGAAACTTTGCCACATTGTTGCTAAACATGGGCATTATTAAAAATAAAATTTTATAAAATTACCATTAAATAATTTATATTAAAAATAAAGTTAATACATACTCATAACTCATCACTTACTAATTATATTAGTATTATTTATGCTCTTGAGGCTCTCTATGTCTATTAAGTCTGTCTGGTGGAAATACCACATAATGGTGTGCTAGTGTGCATATCTTCCCATCTCTGTGTTCAGTGACATTACACTGGAGCTTGAAATTGGTCATGATAGGATCATTTACACCACAGAAATTGGCAAATGCTTCTTCCCTCACTTCACTTCATCAAGATTTGATTTATGTTTTGTTGATTATCTAGACTTAAGAAAGTAATGGAGAAAATGTTAATAATGCAGATTAAATTTAAATATGTGTCATATCTATAGCCATTACATTATGAATAGTACAAAAAACTGAAGAAATATTCTTCTAGTATTTGAAAACTATTATCTGTTTGGGTAAGTAAGTCCTTATGTCATTGATGAATGAGTGAAGTTGTCACATACATCTTCATTTATCCCCTTTTGTCTTACTCATTAAAATATATGGGAATATCAACTAATATTTATGTCAGAACTATATTAGTTTGTCAACGACATGAATCACTTCTGAATTGGGAAGTAATCAAGCATTTATTCATAGTCTAATTTTGTGAAATCATGGGTGAATTGCAACCGTAAGTTTGACTACACATTCAAGAGTTCAGCAAAAATCAGGCTAAGTATTGTGTGAGAATAAATTGACTATGTTATTTTCACAATAAAGAGTATTGTATATTTTATTATTTTTGTAAATTGTGTACTACACACCCCTTTGCATCAGTAAAAATTATAATCAAATTATATACATGTATACATCCATTCATTTTTTTCCCCCACAAGAGCAAGTTGTTAAACCTTTTCCAGCACACCACTGAATAAAGCAGAGCTAATACAGAAATTTGCATAGTTACTGTGTGAGCACAATTGGAAAGGATGGAGCGAGGGGAGGAGGAAGAAGAAAAGGAAGGTTGAGCTGAGATCACTAGTAGAATTCAGGTTCCTCCTCTTTCTCTCTTACTATGTTCTGCTTTGCAGCAGATCTTGGGGAAGATAAAATTCACAGACTCTCCCTCATTCTGCCATTAGTATTGTTGATCACAAATGCACTAATTATTGTTTGGACTAGATGAAGGTATTCAAATGAAGCACTTCTTATGGTCATCGTATTTCTACAACCACATTTTTGTGACACCTATTAAGCACGGTTGAAATTACCTGCTTTTCCTCATGAGATGCTTCTCAGCAGTCTGGCTCCGTATGGATTCTCTCTTTAGAGCTCACTATGGCAGAACTATTTCCTTGAGTTATTTGGGGTAAGCTAAACCTCCCTTCACCATTGGAAAGTGCCATCCATCCATTACCCAAAAACGGCGAGGCTATGTCCTGTAGGCCCTGGTTTCCATATTGGACGTGATGGGGCTCACCACCTTCCAGACACTGTGGTGGAATATTTTTCTCAACACACAACAGGAGAGCATTTCTTTAGGTAAGATTTTGCTCTCAATCCTCCTCAGATCATTTTTCCTAGGTCCTAAGTATCAAATCTGCCCCATCCACATTTATTTTGCTGTTTTCCTCACATGGATATATTTTATTTAATCTTTGTAGAATTCACAAGATTGAATATTAGACAAATCAGAAATATCTTTAAATTTAAATTTAAAAATTCATGTTTTTTTCAGTTAAAACCATTTTTAGAATTCTTTAGTACTTTTAAAAACTGATTTGTAGAAATAGTTTTTTAAAGACAATGCAGAATTATTACAGTTTAATATTTTTTTTCTTTAAAAAAGACTTTTTTTCTTTAAAAAGTTCCTTGTATAGCACCTCCCTAGACAGTAAACTTTTTATGGAAAGAAATAATGAATTTTGTCTCATGGTCCTGAGGTACTAGCCCAGTGACTGCCATATACCTGAATAAATACATAAGTGAATATTTTTAAATCACTCCTTTAAAATTTGATTATATATATGAGGTTGTAAACATTTTTTTGGTCATGAATGTGTTCTGTATTAAGTCAATGCAGATTGAAGTCAGTGGAATGTTTTTAAAGATGTATTAATACTAGCAAAGGCTAGTATTAAAATTCACACTGTCTCTGTTCTTTTCTCAGATAGCCATCCCAACTCTACACATTTTAAAAAATCTATTCACCTATTCATTCATCCATCCATCCATCCATCCATCCATCCATCCATCCATCCATCCTTCCAACCAACTAATCCACCAGTCATTCATTCTGTAAGTATTAATTTGTATACTGGTTATATAATGGTGTGCAGTTGAGGAGGGAGAAGAAACAAAGAAGGAAATTTAAATAGAGTAGCTGCTTTTCTGGTATCCTCTAAGTGTGTTATTTAATTTGGGAGCAAAATCAAAACAAGATGCCAGATTGTGCTTAACATACATGCCCTCTGAGTCGGTGAATATAATGTGGTTGGACAGACTACATGCAGGGTTAGGTCTTCTGTGATTTCTTTTGAAGGAGATAAAGACCATGGGAGGGTATCCAGGTCTAGAGCTTCTATCCTCTTGATTGAAAAAGGCACTAAGGCATTTGGGACATTAATTTTGGAAGAAGACAAATACAGTAAATAATTGTTGCATGAAGACATGGCACTATTGTTTTATGAAAGCCCATTCAAAATTTTAAAAATCATAGATATGTTTCTTTAATATTTATTTCAGTACTACATAGATATGATGCTTAAAGATCTCCATTAGTAAATGTGATCTTTATTTAACATTTGACCGTAAGTAGTGATTATTTGTGGCTGATTTATTCTTATTATCACTGTAGGTTATTGTTTTGTGAATTTCAAACTGCCTGTTTTTTAAAGATAATGTTATTTACTTAACGATGAAGAGGAACTTTGATTGTCTGAGATTGCCTGCAGTGGCCTTAATAGTTGAAGAGATGGTTTACTTTGCCTGGAAAAGGAAATGTGACCCTAGGATTACACCCTTGAGAGATGATACTTCAATTCAAATTGGGATTCACAGAGTAATTGCAGCCTGTGGTAATGCATCTTCAACATCTTGGAATAGCTCTTAGATGGGTAGAGCTTTCCCCTAGAGGAATGGCAGTGTTCACCACGCGATGTCTTTTGTCCCTTTCAAACCGCAGAAGCAGCCTTTGAACAATTCACATAGAAACACAATATTTGATACTTTCCGGAGTGACTTGAAAATGCACTAAGAACAAATATATTCTTATCTGTTTTGGATGGTGCCACAAATAAAAAACAAATAAAGCAAATAAATAGAATAATATCTGGAAAAACTCCACATTGGGGAAATTCTTCTGCTTCTAATAGTGAGTATAAAATTTAGACTTCTTAGAGCTCTTTCTTAGCGTACCAGCAAGTCACTGAACAAACTCTCCATGTAATGGGTCATTAAACCCAGTTTATCTGTATTCTTTATAGAAAAACATGTGAAGAATAAAAATATGTCACCATTTTTTTCCATCTCCTGTAGGCAAAAGGTGACTGACAGCAAATAGTGAGATATTTCTTTATTCTTAATTGCTCAAATTGAGCCTATGGTTTTCTTAAATATTCAGTGAACTGGGCTATTTGATTATTTTTTTTCTTGGTCACAATTTGGACGAGAAGTAGCAAAATCTGATTTAAAAAAAGTCCTTTGAAGAGTCCTCCATTCACGTAGAGGGCTGCAAAGCACAGAAAAGTGTGAAGATGAGAGGAATGTGGCTGGTGAGAGACCAAACCACACCTAAAAGACAAGAAGCTGTGGAGGATGATGCAGAAGGTGTGTACAGACTCCTTTCTCATGTCCGGAACTGCCGGAAGGCAAACTGGCCCCAGGGAAGCCTTTTGGGAAGGGAGGACATAGATTGAGATGAGAGAGCATGGCCGTCAAATGGTTATGAAAATGCCAAACCCGGAAGAAAAGACAAAAGCTAAGTCAGAAAAGCAAGTGAGGATGCGGCCCCGTGGCATAGTGGTTGAGTGCGCGCGCTCCGCTGCTGGCGGCCCGGGTTCGGATCCCGGGCGCGCACCGACGCACCGCTTCTCTGGCCATGCTGTGGCGGCCTCCCATATAATGTGGAGGGAGATGGGCACGGATGTTAGCCCAGGGCCAGTCTTCCTCAGCAAAAAAGAGGAGGATTGGCATGGATGCTAGCTCAGGGCTGATCTTCCTCACAAAAAAAGAAAAGCAAGTGAAAGACTGAGTCCAGAGAGAAAGGATTTTATGTAAAACTGGAAGAGCAGGAAAGTAAACGACAGACAAATAGCAAGGCTGGGTGATCAAGGAGATCGGGACACTATGAGCAGGAACAAGGCATGCTCGTAGGTTGATCCAATCAGTTCAGGAACTAAATCTGTAAATGCGGAAAGGCAGCGAGGTGATTAATTTGGAAATTCTTAAATATAATGGTGGCTGCTTAAAGGAAATTCATTGGGTCCAACAGAGGACAGGCAGGGACTTGGCATCAAGAATAAAATACCAGAGGCTTCAGCCGCCCAGAGTCTGTGGGAGGAAAACTGAGAGTAGCAAGCCAGGCAGTGTCAATGGTCCGCACAGCTCCAGAGGCTGGGGAGTAGGACAGATTCATCCAAACATACGCAAAGAGCACTAGTCATGCGGCGGGTACAATGCATGGGTTACAAAGAGATATCCGGGTTGCTTTCTTTTTCTCAGGAATCTGAAAATCTGGTTGGGATACCACCAGCAGCCACTCTCCTTCCCAAACCAAACAAACAGAGACTTCTTGCAATCATATATAAGCTGCTGTTATATATAACTTTACATTTATTTTGTTTTATGACAGGTGGGCTTGGGGACCCAGCCAGCCCAGCGTGGTGGCTTGCCTGTGGCATGGCTTGCAGTAGTTCTGAGAGAAGTGATTACTGAGTGGATAGGAAATAGTATGAGACATTTTCTTGACATCCATCCTAATTTATCTCCTAGGCATGTAGCCATCAAATGCTGAGCAGCACAGTAGGTCTGGAGCCCTCTCCTTGGCCACACCAAGCACTAAACCCAAGATAAAATTGCAGGAAAGGTCTTTAGCATAGTATTGATGGAAGAAATATGCTTTGATTCGCTAAGAGTCACGGACTCTTTGATTTGCTAAGAGTCACTAGTCACGGACTAGTGCCCCAAGGAACTCAAGAGCTGGTTTGGAAGCATTTAACTGTTGTTATGTTAAGGAGACAACCAGTAGCCACCCTGAAGCTAAGAAGCCTCCCTACAAGACCTGCGCCCATGACCTTGCCTTATTTTTTAATGTGAAGATCTCTTCAAGAAGAGATTAAGGGGGCCGGCCCCGTGGCTTAGCAGTTAAGTGCGTGCCCTCCACTACTGGCGGCCCAGGTTCAGATCCCAGGCGCGCACCCACGCTCTGCTTGTCCAGCCATGCTGAGGCAGTGTCCCACACACAGCAACTAGAGGGATGTGCAACTACCACGTGCAACTATCTACTGGGGCTTTGGGGAGAAAAAGGGAGAAAAAGGAGGAGGATTGGCAATAGATGTTTGCTCAGGGCCGGTCTTCCTCAGCGAAAAGAGGAGGATTGGCATGGATGCTAGCTCAGGGCTGATCTTCCTCATAAAAAAAAAAAAAGAGAGAGAGATTAAGCCTCAATACCATAATCTGCAGTGTACCCACCTCTCCCTTTTGAATACTCATTCTCCAGCCAAATAAAAGTTCCTCCTGCCCTTTGTTCGGGGACGCAATGACTTTGGAAATGATTCCTTGTGGCCTCCTCTTTGCTGCAAATACGCTTTACTTTGTGAGACAACTTCCACTGGTGTAGAGTCTTATTTAACTCACCAGGAAGCAAGCCCACTTGGTTCGGTAACAAGACCAGTAACAGCAGTCACTGCAACCATGTTATGAAGTAGTCTAGGAAAGTCTTAGCCACCGTAACAGATTAATTTAACTCCCCAGGAAAGAAGACCAAACACAGTATCAGCAGCCCACTGTGACCATTGTCATTCTTCAGTTGTCACAGTAAGCATTTGCAGCTATTTCCTCCCTGCTGCTGAGAAGGAATGTAACTTACTTTTCTGTAATTGACCTAGTGGATCTATTTTGAGTACTCAAGTACTCGAATGTGCTTTCTAGATCTTATCTGTTTAAGTGCCAAGTATTGGGATACACAGGGCAGAGTCTATAGTAAAAGTCAGGAAACCATGTGCCTGGGGCCAAATCAGGTCATTGTCCATCTTTGTAAATAAAGTTTTATTGGAACACAGCCACACTGATTCATTTACGATGTTGTCTATAGCTGCTTTCCTGCTACAACAGCAAAGTTCAATAGTTACGTTTGGTTCACAGTGAAAACTATTTGCTATGTGGTCCTTCAAGAAAAAGTTTGCCTACTCCTAATCTACACAGCGTATTGCCCAGTGGTTACGAATGCCACGGTTTGAATCCCACCTTTTCCATTTTCTAGCTTTGCGACCTTGGGCAATTTATCTAACTCTGCCTTCAGTTTTTTTATCTGCAACACGGGGCCATACTAGCTCCCACTGCATAAGCTTAATATGAGGATTAGATTAATTAAATCGTGAAGAATGCTTCTAATGGTACCTATAGTGCTATAAGTACTCAATAAATATTAGCTATTGTTATCACTAACTGACACAGTGCATTTTTTCATTTACAAAAATCTATTGAATATCTACAAATGCTGGGCAGTGAGTCTAGGCATTGGAGATGAGTTAGGGTCCATTCCTTCCCCTGATGGGTTTATGGCATAGTGGAAGTGATAGAGATGTAAATCGCTAGTTGTAATATGACAAGTAGACATATGTTCAATGTCAGTGGAAGTATGAAGGAAGGTCAGTGGAGTGCTGAGATCTGGCCTGCATCTTGAAGTAGGAGTGGGTTTTTGTAAGGAAGATACTGTGTAGAGCGGCAGGAAGAGCCTGTGCAATATCAGGGCAGTGGGATGCTGTGGAGTAAGGTAAGAAAACATAAGACGTTCTTTAGATCCATGTGGAAAAGTGGCAGAAGAAGAAAATGGAAATGTAGGAAATGGGAAAAAGAAAAGGAGTTTAATGTAGGGCAAAGAAAAATTGCATTTTGGAGCTGACTTGGTGTGAAGGGTGGATTGGAGAACAATGAGACTAAAGCCAGTGCGGAGAAGCTGGCCTTTTGAGGGTGTCTATTAAGGGGACATAGAAAAGAGAACTGAATCATGGACGGTGTCTGAAATAGAAGACTTCAAGGTGTCTTATTCATCTTTGTGTTCTCCACGCCTGACATTGTATGTATTCCTTAAAGGAATCTTCAAGTTGCTCACCATCAATATTGACAGTAAAAATTAAAGGAATAAGTTCTATTTTTTGAAGGAATTGATTTTAAAAAGAAGGATGCATATAGTTTGAGGAGCCCTTCCTGGCACTGACGTGAAGAAGGTTGTCTTTGAATCAGCCCCTCTACAACAGTTTTACGTCTCTGTGAGCACCTTGGAAATGTAAGTCTGGCAGTCAGGAGGCCTGTGTTATTGTTTAGATTTTTTTCCTAACACTGCAGCCATTTTCTCTTTGTGCTTGAGCAACTTGTTCATAACTATATCCTGGGATCAAACATATATGTATAAAGTTCCGGAGCTGGCAAATTTTCAGCTGAATAGGCAGATCTCACCATGGGCTCTTTAAGACTAAATCTGGAGTCACTGGTCCCCTTTCAACTTCAGTGTTCCAACCTTGTTCTTTCTTTTTTTTTTTTACATTTCTTTTTTTGTTTGTGTGTGTGTGTGAGGAAGATCAGCCCTGAGCTAACATCCGTGCCAATCCTCCTCTTTTTGCTAAGGAAGACCGTCTCTGAGCTAACATTTATTGCCAATCCTCCTCCTTTTTTTTTTTTTTTCCCCCAAAGCCCCAGTAGATAGTTGCATGTCATAGTTGCACATCCTTCTAGTTGCTGTATGTGGGACACGGCTTCAGCATGGCCGGAGATGTGGTGCGTTGGTGTGCGCCCGGGATCCAAACCCGGGCCGCCAGCAGCGGAGCTCGCGCACTTAACCGCTAAGCCACCGGGCAGCCCAACCTTGTTATTTCATATTCTTCATTTCTGCCTCCTTCTTCCCTTGTCCTCCTCCTCCTCCTTCTTCATCCTTTCCCTCTCTCTCTGCCCACCCCCGACCCCGAGAGATATGCAGACATCTTGAAACCAGAAATGATTATGAGAAGCAGTCTAATTTTTTTTCCCCCCTGAAGGGATATAATATGAAAGTCAGGAAAAATTGTTCCTTTGGTATCAGCCTATATTTAACTTTTGGGAGAAATACTCACAGGAATTGTCACAGAGATTGAATGAGTGCACACGTTTCTTATAAAATGGAGGGTGTCATGCTTTTAGTTGTCTGCCAGGGTTACCCATCTGGTAATAGCAAGGATGAGAGGTGAGAGAAACTCAGGCTCTAGGGGATATTTCTTCCTGTGGGTCTTAATCGTCCTTGGGAGAACCTATTCCCAATGAGAAAGACACACCCAAGATAGAACCTTGTGTACAGCGAGTGGGTGGGAGAGAGAAAAGAAAGGGGCATGAAGTGAAGTGAGTCTATTCCACAGTGAAATTTTATCATTTTGCTGAGGGCGAAGATGATATCAGTTGCTTTCGTCATAAAGCAGTCTGGGTTAATTATTACAACCAGAGGAGAAAAAATGTATTGTTCAGTATTAACTATGACCTAGTTGAGGTCTGTTTGTATGGTATTTGGCTACGCACAGGGTTAGCCTGAGACAATATATTGCGTGAATCAAGTAGGCCCTTAAAATATGTGCACTACCCTGTTTAATATGTTGGGTTCTTAGTGGTTTCAGTGAGATAGGTGCTATAAGTCAGATTCTCCCTGGAATAGCTAATATCTTTGCTTTGACTTCACAGAGTACAGCAATTTGTTATTGAAGTCAAAATATTAAAAATGTACAGCCGGTCTCCTAATGTTCTTGAGAAATCAATTCCTTTTCTCTCTTTCTTAGCATTTTTTTGGCTTAAGAGAATAAAAATATTTCCATTTTTACGTGAAAATAGGAATAAGGAGGGCATGTTAAATCTACTGGTGAATAAGAGAAATGGGCACAAACTTAAAAAGGCAGCATCACATTTTTAGTAATAAATAATGACAACTATTTTTTACACCCTACCTTCCCTACAGCTCTGAGCACTGTGACTTTCTATTGTGGCATATTAAAAGTGTGGACATTCTAGATTTTTCTAAGCATCAACACTATGAAGAGACTTGTGAAGATCATCAGAGTTGTTAAAGCAGATGTAAGGAGAAAGAATAGAGAATGTGCAAGGAAGCACGAGGTCTCTCTCTTGGAAGATTTTCCAGGGAAATATTTCTGTGGAGACTGGTCCATCCATTTCAGGCTTTATTGTTAGAGTTCCTATTTCTTTCCCTCACCAACTTATCAGCAAATACTAGGTTCTATCTTTAAAATAGATATCAAATTTGACAGTGTCTATATTCTTAGGTCTATTACTTTTCACATGAGCAATTACAATAGCTTCTTATTTGCTGCCTATGTCCACAATTGGACTGCTCCATCTCTTCTCCATACAATAACCTGGTCCTAAATTGAAGATCAGTTTCCTGATTGACGCTCCTCAATGCCTCCCAGTCACTCTTAAGGTGAAATTCCAACTCCTTCCCTTGATTAATGAGACCTTTGTTGGGCAGACTTCTAAAATGTGCCTCAATGATCCCTACCTCCAGGTATTCAGGCTGTTATGTAATTTCCTCCTCTAGTGTGTGGCCTAGACCTAATCATTTGCTCTGACAAATAGAATAAGACAAAAGCGATGAGACCTGACTTCTTTGATTAGATTACAAAGGATTCTGACTTCCATCTTGCTAGCAGACTCTTTACTTCTCAGTTTGCTCACTTGATGAAGCAAGCTGCCACGTTGGAGAAGCCCACAAGACAAGGAATGAAGGGTATCCTTTGGCCAACAACTAGTGAGAAATTGAAGCCCTCAGTCCAACAGTGCACAAAAGACTGAATCTTGGCAACAACCACATAAAAGGTTAGAAGTGGAACATTTTCGAGTTGAGACTTCAGATGACCCCAGCCCAGGCCAACACCTTGACTGCAGCCTATGAGAGACTCTGAAGCAGAGGATCCAGCCCGGCTACACACAGATTTCTGACCTAATAATAAATATTGTTTCAATCTACTAAGTCTTGCGGTAATTTGTTAAACAGCAATTGATAGCTAGTACATGGCCCTATAGGATCTGGTCCTTGGCTGCTTCTCAGACCTCACTCTCTTCGCTTTCTTCTCGCTCACTTTTCTCCAGCAACTCTGCCCTTATTTATTCTTCTTGGACACATTAAGCTTATTCCAACTCTGTGGATGTTATGCTTGCTGTTTGCTGTCTTTGCAATGCTCTCCCTAGACCTCCACATGGCTTGTTCTTTCACATTTTCAGGCCTTGTTTCAGTTATCACTGTTGCAGAGAAGCTCTCTCTGGCTTCCTCCTGTGGAGGAACGGCAGCTTCTGTCTCCACTCCCCTGCTTTTTGCCCCCATCCCCTCCCTCTGTCCCTTTGTCCTGCAGTACTTTCCTTCCTAGCCTTATGCAATATTTAGTTTACTTTTTATTCTGTCCTCTGCATTAGATTTTAAGCTCCACAAAGGTCAGGGTTTGGTCTATCTTCAGTGCCTAGAATGTACAGGCACTAACTAATATTTATTGAATGAATGGGTATATTTTACTACAACAGTCAGACATTTCCTCATATGTAAAATAATGATGTTGGGACAAAAATAATTCAATTCACATCTTATCTAAACTTCTTATTTTATGACTAATATGGCAAAGAGATTAAAAATAACAAATCAAAATTGGATCAGAATGAGATTTGGGGCAAGAAGATTTCTGGAGAGATAAACATGGGGCATGTGAGAGACTGTGGATAGAGAGGATGTGAAATTTATGTCATTTGCATAAACACTATCTGGTCCAGTTATGTCCCATAGAACTTCCTGTGATGTGGAAATGTCCAATTCTGTGCTGCCCAATGAAGGAGCCACGAACCACCTGTGGCTACTGAGCTCTTGCAATGTGGCTAGAATGACTGGGGAACTGAATTTTAATTTTTATTTCATTAATTTAAATTTAAAATTAAATGGCCCTTTTAGATTCTAAAGGGTGTAATTCCTCTTTGGCACTATAATTTTACCGTCATAGTCTGCTCCCACACGAAAGGTAAGGGCATATTAGGGTGGCACAGTCATACGGTGTGTTGACTTCAGAGACAGCCAATTAACAGGAGAAGGTATAGCTTCTATGTACTTGCCTTAGATTTATGTCTAAAAAGCAAATTAGGAAAAAATATTTTTGCTTAGAACCAAAAAGATATGATGGAATAGTACTCCTCAGTACAAATTAAGTGCCTTCTTATAATAATGACAATTTTCTGTGTGTTTGAATTTTTTCTCTCCTGCTTCGTTTTACTTTATTCTATTTTTCGGTTCCATCTCTGTGGTTTTGAGCTCTGGTGAAAGTAAGCAAAAAGTAAGTGCTCGGTTTCTCTGCCACATTGAGTACAAGTGTTGATTACCACCTAAGAATATCTTTGTGGATGATTCTGAACTTGAAATAATCCATTTGGTTCTCATGTTCTTTGGGTCTGTGATGTCTCTCTTGTCGTCTGGCATTTAAATGTCTGAGCTGCTGTATTTCTGCCCCTTTCTTCTTAATTATTATTCCTTTTGCCTCCACAGAGAGAATCTGAACTGTCTTTTAACAAGTGATAAATGCAAAGAAATGTCAATGGCCTAAGCTACCCTTTACACTCAAGGGAGCCCCTCCTTAGCTCAGGGGCTCAGCTGGAACACGGAGTTTCTTAAAGAGCCCACACACTTATTTTTTCCTTCTTTGATAGAAATATTAAAAGACATATTTATTTTCCTGGATAACAATAATAATGACTCAAGGAGATCTTATAATGTTTCGGGTTTTCCTTAACAACACATTAATTTTGGCATCTGTGAAAGGTAATGTGTTACATGGGATTTGAGGTTAAAAGACCGGGTTTAAATTTATGCTGTGCTATTTATTCATACGTGACCTTGAGAAAGTTGCTAAACAACACGGTTTATCTTCCATTCTTTCACAGGCAAAAAAGGGATGATAATATGCATGTCTCGGGGTTGCTGTGAGGCCTTGCTAAATTCCTATATATGAAAGCACTTCACACACAGGGAGTTGATGTGAAACTAAATTAACAACAACTAAAAAATTTGGAAGTGCATTCCAGTTTTGAGACCTGCCTTTGAACTTCTTCTCTCTCGGGATGTTTATCTGCCCCTCCCCCATCATGAATTCCCCCTCTTAACATATGGGTCTCACATCAGATGTCGCCCTTCAGAGAGGACTTCCCTGACCACTCTGTGTCCGTATCAAATTATTTTATGTTAAGCACAGCTCTTAGTAGTGTGTGAAATGATCAGATTTATTTATTAGTTTCTGTGTATATTAGCTGTCTCTCTCCCCACACCCCCAGGATGTAAATTCCTTAAGGGCAGGTATGCCTACTGTTTTGCTTACTTCTGAATCCCCAGTGCCAGGAACACTGTCTGCTCATAGTAAGTGTTGAATAAATAATTTTTGCTGATGAATCCTCAGGAGCTCTTAAATTCATCAGAATTCATCTGCTCTTTCCATAGCAGGCAATATTTACTGAATTTATGAACATTCCTACTTATTATCAACTTTAACAGTGTGGTTGCTATGGAAGCTACATTTCCTCCTAAACTCATTGTGGGTGGCAGTGGAAAATACAGATAATCTGTCATCCTGAATCTAGCTTAAATATTTTGGTAAAGAGTTCCACAGCTCACCACAAAGCTCTGTTAAATTCTTTACCGAATGTCATTAGGATCTACAGGTTGTTAAAATAGATTTAGGTATAGGGTTAGACCTAAAGGAGAAACTTAGATTTTATTTCGCTAGCGTCATAAGTTACACTTTTATCACACAACGCTCAGCGGTGTTATTTCTTTGCACATTATGCAAAATTCATAAAGTAATTTGGGATTGTATTTAATTAATAATCAAATGTTTTTATTATGCTACTCCTGCTGGCGTGAGTTGAAATAGTGGTCCATTAGCAAACATTTCAGAAAGTTCTCTCTTGCCATTTGCTAGTGCCCCAGCAAGGAGACTTTTTGCTGTGATGGGTACCCCGCTTTTCCAGGCTCTGGGGAACAGAAGGAATTTCTGGTGCCCCTAATGCGACACTATGCGAGATAATGTCTGTAATTTGCAGCTTAAAATGTCAAGCCTGCAAAGCGAAAGATGCTCAAAGTAACACAGTGATTCAACAGCAGAAGCATTAGTAGAAGTGACCTCCCCATTTGGGGCCAGAATACCGCCATCACGGTGTTAACTGATAAATTCAAAAATTTCCTTGTGACAGCGATATTTATTATTCTTAGTGGACCTTGAAGCTGCACAAACTCCTCTAAGTCATGGGACACATCAGTTTTGGAGCCATTCCCTTGTACTTGTAAGATTTGCAGGGAGCAGTCATAAACTTGCCTATACATAAGTTAGCCCAGAGTGTTAATTACACTGCTTTCACAAGTTCATATTTTAGGGCCCTCTGATGGTTAATTCATGAACCACCATGTTAAATAAGAATCAGAAACCGCATTTTTCTTCCGCCACGTGTCTACAAGTGACAATGGCATCCTCAAACCAGGCACATCTACTTTGAATTAGTTGTGTTTAAAGAGAAATAAAATAGAGAGGTTGTATTTTAAATATTTTTTATGACATACTTAAAACAATTTTGAATTACATCTGTCTTGGTGAATGATGTCATTACCTGATCAAAAATCTTAGATGTATGGTGAAGATAGACCTGAATTTAAAGTTAGACTAATTGGTTATGAATCTGAAACTTACTAATTATATAAATATTAGATAAGTCATAATTTCTCTAAGGCTTGTTTTCTTCTTTTGTTAATCAGTTGGGGAGGAAGGCAGGGAGACACATGATTTTTCATGTAAAGGATCCTATCTGCTGCATGAGAAAGTGACACTGTGAGAAGGGCATGTGCGAATGCTAGACCAGGGCCTGGGGCCATGCTTCCTCATCCTCTTGGTTGCATATCAGGCTAGTGGAGGCCTCCTTTTTGCATAGGCTGTCATAAGATGTTTTGGGCACTTTATTTACTAAACATGCTGATAAAGTCTGCCTGGTAAGAAAAGTTATTAAAAAAAATAGTCTTAAATTAAGGAAGAAAAGCAAAAGAAGGAACGCTAGCTTTGTCACCTGTGTGCCCAATGCTACCCTTACTACTTGGGTTGAAATTCTCATTCTCAGAGATTATCAGAGGCTGGGGATTTTAATTACAGAAAAAAACTAATTGATTTACACATTACCTGAAAAAGAAGAGGGTGACCTCTAGATAAACTTTATTAACTTGGTCTCACCCGTTAGTGCAAGGATGAGACTTGACTGATATTTAATTGACAGATGACACTATGGTTCCTGGAAAACTGGGAGGAATTGACTTCACCAGAACACCAGGATGAGACTTCACTTTAATCTAACCTAGAAATTCTTCCCCTTTGCCGTAAAGATTGGTTTAGAAAACCCAGGATACAGCCAGTCGGCAGAAGGCATTCTCTTGGCACACGGCTTGGTTTAGAAATGGGCATATAACACAATTTGGCCAATGAAATACAAGAGAAAGTTTACTTGTAGCTTGTGAGGAAGAAATGTTCTCAATTCTAAAATAGAGTTGTCAAGAGAGAGATTGGAGACCCAGAAATATTAAATCCATTTTTTTATGAGCATGAGGATGCGGAACAAAAGAGCAGTAGCAGAAAAATGCAGTTGGATCAGAAATTGCACTGTCTCTGACCACTGCTCTGCCTCTGACTTTGTCTTTAGTTTTCAGAAGTTTGACTATGGTGTGTCTTAGTATGAATTTCTTTGGGTTTATCGTATTGTGGTTCACTCAGCTTTCTGAATCTATACATTTATATCTTCTGCCAAATTGAGAAGATTTAAGCCATTATTTCTTTAAGTACTTTTTCTCTTCTTCAAGATCTCAGATGGCATTAGTGTTCCATCTTTTGTTATAAAAGCCCATAGGTCTCTGGTACCATAGTATTTTTTTTCCCCAATCTATTTTCTCTCTCTCTTTCTTTTGTTATTTTTAGATTTGATGATTTAATTTATATTGCTCTATCTTCAAATTCACTGATTCTTTCTCCTCTTCTCTCCATTCTGCTATTGAGCCTCTCCATTGAGATTTTTTTTTCAGTTATATTTTTCTGTTCTAAAATTCCCATTTGGTTTTTCCTTATAGGTTTTATTTCTTTGCTGAGACTTTTTTCTTTCTTTTATTTATTTCTTCCCTGAGGAATATTCGCCCTGAGCTAACATCTGTTGCCAATCTTCCTCTTTTTCGCTTGAGGAAGATTCACCCTGAGCTAATATCTGTACCAGTCTTCCTCTATTTTGTATGTGGGTTACCGCCAGAACATGGCTGCCAATGAATGATGTAGGTCTGGGCCTGGGAACTGAACCTGGGTTGCCAAAGCGGATTCATTGAACTTAACCACTAGGCCAAGGGGCCAGCCCCTGCTGAGACCTTTTATTTTTTGTTTGTTTCAGGTGTGTTTGTAATTGCTTATTAAAGCATATTTATGATACTTGCTTTAAAATCTTTCACAAGTAATTCCAATATCTCTGTCTTGTTGCTGTTGGGGCTCTTTGTTACTGCTGGATGATGATTGGGTTCTACTGCCCCTGTAGGTCTCCACTGACACCTTCCTGGCTGGAAGGCCTAGGAATAATGCATTACTGCTGCACACATGGCCTCTGCTGACCCCACAGATGGAGCGGCCTCATTACTGCTGGGTATTGATACAAGTTCTGACTACCCACTAGGCCTCCTCTGACACCACCCTTGCAGGGAGGTGGAGTGTTGGCTTGTTCTTGCCAGGTGTTGGTGGAAAACCAGTCTCCCCATGTAACTCCACTGAACCAGTCGTGGGTGGGGTCGTTGTTACAGCCTAGAGAGGGTGGAAGTCTGCTTCCCACTTGGTCTTTGCTGAAGAGGGTGGGAGTAAGCCACAGATTGTTTTCTGTGGTATTTGGCTGGAGTGAGTGTTTCTTGTCTAAAAGTTTCTGTCTTGCTGGATGCTCCTTTCCTGGTCTTTTGGTTAGAAAGATCAGGCTTTTCTTGGGGTTTTTTTGGTCTGCATCATTGGTATTTCCAGGCTGTCAGTTTGGCTTTTTTAGGTCCAAGTCTGGGATATATTAAGCAAAAAGAAATTCAGGGAACTCATCACTTGGTAATTCTTCAAGTCCCTAGCTCCATAGCCCATCTACCTTCTATTCTCCATATTTCAAAGTTTTCTGATGTTTGTTTTATAGATAATGTCCACGTTTTTAGTTGTTAGTGGAGGCATAGGGAAAAGTGTGTTTACTCCATCTTCTTATAAGTAAATCTTTCCATGGTTTCTGTTTTACTTTTTTTTTTCTCTTGAAGCATGCATAATTTATTTTGGTACAAAGAGTAAGATAGGGACCACGCTTTACTTTTTCTCTCTAATAACCAACCAATTATCTTAACAGCCTTTATTAAATAATCCATCTTTTCTTCACAGAATTAAAGTGCCATTTTTGCTACATATTAGATTCCTATATATATTTGGAAATATTTCTGAATTCTCTACTCTGTACCTTGATCTGTCTATTTGCCCTCCAGCACTGAAATGTTTTGATTACTATTTTACTACCTGGTATGTCTGGTTTATCTTTATTACTCTTCTTTATCAGAAATTTTTGTGGGTATTCTTACATTTTGTTTTCCAATATGAACTTTAGAATAAGCTTGTCAATTAAAAAAAACCTTCTTTTTATAGCATTATATGAGAAATATTGAATATATCAATATGCAGGATAATTGAGTCATTTAAAATAGTCTTCCTCTATGAGAGCACAATATTTCAGTTTATTGATGTCTTTTATGTATCTCAAGAGAGTTCTAATATCTTCTTCATAGGAAGAAAGGCATAAGCCTTATTAAGTTTATTCTTTATTAGGTATTTTATTCTTTCTTTATGCCGCTATTATAAATGAGATATTTTCTTCTATTATTTTTTATTGTAAATGCCATCTTTGCTTTTTCTTTATAATTTGCTATTTTGTCTGTTTTTGGTGATTCATTTATTTATTTATTGACAATTTAGAATTATTTCAATCTGTTTTTAGAATGTAACTAAATTCTATTTTGGATTTTTTTTTTTTTTCATTTAGAAAATATCTATTGTCCTTCCTTATAAAGATGAGAACATTGGCATAATTTCAATATCTTTTACTGCCTTCCCTGCCACTCAAATTCGGCTGGTATACTTATATCTGTTTTTCTTTATTTATCAACTTTAAATAATCTCTTTAAGTGTATTCTGGATTCTTCACTCTCAATTCTTTTAAACACATCTGCTTCCCTGAGCCAAGGTTTGACCTATAGCTTCCTTTGGAAGGGAGTGATGCTTTCTTCCCTTTGGTGTGGGTGAGAGTTTGGGTACTGATAAAGGAGAGCCTTGGGAGAAAGGCTATGAAGGTATTAGATCCTTGGTTCTCCAGAACAAAGGTCAGCTTTGGCCTGTATATGCCCCTTTCTCCCACCCTCTGTTCACCATAGGGCCTTGAGAAGGAATTGTCTCACAAGCAGAGTCCTTTGTATCCCCAAGGCTGGGAATGTGTATGAAGATGAGGAGGCAGGAAGGCCTCTTTCTGGTCCCTTGACAAGAAAGTCTCAGAATTTTGCTGCCCTCAGAGGGGCAGTGCACCACATTCCCACCACTCTCTAGATGACTACAAATAAAGGCTTCCAGCAGTTGGACTCACACACTTAACTGCTGGCCTAGGGGGCCCAGAGCCAGGGAAAGAAGGAACAATCAGAGGAAGCCTCTCAAGAAACAGAGATGCTAGAGGAGACTACTAACAACCTGAACAAAAATAATAATGCCTCCTAAGGAGAGTCAAGTTAAAGCCAAAAAATAAATTTTGAACTAAAAAAAAATTACATAAGGGGCTGGCCTGCTGGTGTAGTGGTTAAGTTTGAGAGCTTTGCTTCAGCGGCCCAGGGTTCGCGGGTTCAGATCCCAGGCATGGACCTACACACCACTCATCAAGCCATGCTGTGGTGGCATCCCATGTACAAAAAATAGAGGAAGATTGGCAACAGATGTTAGCTCAGGGCCAATCTTCCCCACCAAAAAAAAAAAAAAAGTCAAATATAATTTAGTAGGTGACTCAAATGTTGGTAATGATTGCTCAGTTTGTCAAGCCTGCCTTCCACGTCCCTGACTGTATTTTTTCTGCACTGCCTAATCTCTTTTTGCTGCTTCTTTTGTGATTTTTATGTCTGTAGTAAATTTCATTTTCTCTTCAATTTCTTGCCTGAGAATTTTCAGCTCACTTTTTTTCTTCTTCTATTGCTTTATTTCGTTTTTAAGCTCTTTTCTCAGAAAGGTGATATTTTCTTTAATGTCTTTAATTTCATGCCCATTTTTTTTGTTCCTAATTATCACCTGTCCCAATTAAAAAAATAAATACCAATAGTCCAGACATTAACTAAAGACCTCCCATGTTTTGCTTATGATATTGAGGAACTGGTAGGCTTGTGGATCCATTTTGCAGTGGATCCACATGTAATTGTGGCTATGGTCATTTGCAATTCTCGGCAAAAGAGAGGAAAGAAAGCAATTAGAAATGCTTGTTGTGTTCAGTACTGTGCAGGGCACTTTATGTACACTTTCATTAATTCTTGAGGGCAAGTGAAAATGTACACGAACAGGAATCTCTCCTTAATTTAAGCTCTTCCCATTGTTATTATGGTGGCTACTTCTTGCCAATATGGACAGCCTACTTCTCACTTCTCTTGGATACCAAAATTTTTACTTAGAACATCTTTTTTGTGTGTGGTGAAAAAGGTTAGCCCTGAGTTAACATCTGTTGCCAATTCTCCTCTTTTTGCTGAGGAAGATTGGCCCTGAGCTAACATCCGTGCCAATCTTCCTCTATTTTATATGTGGGACGCCTGCCACAGCATGGCTTGATAAGCCATGTGCAGGTCCACACCCAGGATCAGAACCTGTGAACCCTGGGCCGCCGAAGTGCAGGGCACGAACTTAACCAATACACCACTGGGCCAGCCCCAGAACGTGTTTCTTTTTATCAAGACTTTGATCCTTTAGAAAAATATAAATCAGACATTCTCTAATGCTTAACAGTATTACCAATTCCTTGCCCATGAACATGGATGACATGTGAGCAGAGAATTTGGCAATAATATAAGATCCAGACACTTCAAGAACAGTGTCAGAAATTTTGAGTAGAAAAATAGCAAAGAATGAGGAAGACAGGGGACTGAATATGAAACATTTAACAATTTTGTCCTAGACGGAACCTGGGTTTTAAGCATGTGTAAGTGCTGAGATGGAGGTTTGTACCAATTGGTAAATTTTCTTCTAATTACAAGTTCTGCCTAAAAGAGGAAAATGAATTAGGTTATAAAAACTGTGAGAATAAGGAGGGCTAGGTGAGAAACAGATCAGGAGAAATCACCAAAGATGAAGAGGTTGCTGGATGTGTGAATGGAGCCGGTACAGGCCTAGGTATCATCAGGTAGTTACAGGTGATATAATGTGAGGGGCCCTGGGAGGTATTCTCTCTACTTCCGTTCTCTCTCCTCAGCCCAGTGCCCATTGCTCACAACTCCACCTTGAGAGGATGGTTCTATTAACAGTTTGTCCTTTTCCTGCTCATGTTCTACTCACCCGGTGTCCAGACAATCACCAGGTGTGATCTTTGGGAATCATAGGCTGGATTATTTACTGCATATCAGTTAATGCTATTCCCTCCACCTGAAATGTTTTCTTAATCATTTTCACAAATTATTAAAATTTCCTTTCAAGCATATCCCTGATCAGTCTAGCTAGAAATGCTCTGTCTCATAGCTCTTGGTTCCGACGTTACCTTGCTGACGATAGATTACACGCTGTGCGATGCTTTATTGGGGTTTTCCTGCACCCACCAGACTGTAATCTTTTTGATTGCAGGGCTGTGCCTTAACTAAGCCTCTATCACAGTATATCATTGGTTATGATAATGACTAAATACTTGCTGCTTGAGGAAAGGATTAAGTTTAAAAAAACAGTTTGCTCTACTTTTGTTCCTCCTTCCCGCCTGTGAGCATGTCTACATCTGTGACCTTCTTTCCCACTGTACTCTTGTTCAGAGAGAGAAATTTCCCTCCTCTGAAGGGAATTATCTGCTTCTGCTACAGATTCCCACTCTTCGTGTCTCTCTTTTCTAGAATGTTTCATCTTGACATTCTTCACTAGTTTTTGGAGTTTTCTCTCGGCAGCTCACCTTCTTAACAGTTTCTCACCTTTAAAGACATAACCAGCGAAAGAAACACGAATAGACCTCCCTCTGCAGCATCTTTAATGGGTAAGAGAGAATGGGATCCCATTACCGCAGTCCTGGCCCAAATGAAAAAGGCTGAAGTAAGGTTATATCACTGAGGATGGAGAAAAGGGAAGGGTTTTAAGACATGTTAAGCAATTTCCCTTTTAACTAGCAAGTAAATCTGATTATTCCACTCTTACTATTTCTTTCATCCATTCCCATTGCTCCTCTGTCTAGCCACTTTGTCTCTTTTTTCTTCACATCCAAGTTTATGAGAAAGTTGATCACCGTCTACCTTATTCCTTCCCATTTACTTCTGTCCTCTTATTGATCCTGTGGTCCCCTGGACGCTTGCTTCTGTCACATCACTGGTGGACTTCCCATGACTGCCTTCGAGTTTTCTTTGTTACTAGGCCAACGGACATTTTGCAGTGCCTTCTCTGCTGCATTTGACTCTGTTTCCACCCCCAAATTTTGAGACTCTATCTTTATTTTATTCCAGATCATCTCTGTCTCCAGCTTCTCCTTCTGCCTCTCTGGCTGTTCCTTCTCACTTCTCAGTCTCCTGTGGGCATTTCTCCCTCCACTCTCTATTTAAATGGTAGAGTTCCTCAAGGATTTGTCAAAGTCCTTCTCACCACACTCAAACCCTCCTTGAGAGATCTTATCGTTTCTTATGTCTTCTAACATCTCCTATATGCTTTATTGTTGTTAGTGCCCTCGAGTCATTTCCTACTCCTAGTGACCCTATGTTTAGCAGAGCAGAACTCTGCCTGGTCTTTTCGAGCCGTCCTCTCACCTTCCCAAGGTATATCAGACAATGCTCCACTGCTATTCATAGGGTTTTCATGGCCAATTTTTTCATAAGTGGTTGCCATGTCCTTCTGCCTAGTCCGTCTTAGTCTGGCAGCTCTGCCGAAACCTGTCCATCATGGGTGACTCTGCTGGTATTTGAAATACTGGTTGCATAGCTTTCAGCATCATAGCAACATACAGCTGCCACAGTATGACAACTGACAAGACAGGTGGTATGGTTCCCTGACTGGAAATCAACCTGTGCTGCAGCGGTGAGAGTGCTGAATCTTAACCGCTAGATCAACAAGGCTGGCTCTCCTATATGCTAATGACTCTCACTTTTTTTTTGTTGTTGTGCTGAGGAAGACTCACCCTGAGCTAACACCTGTGCCAATCATCCTCTGCTTTGTATGTGGGTCACTGCCACAGCATGGCCACCGATGAGTGGTACAGGAACCCGGGCTGCTGAAGCAGAGTGCTCCAAACGTGACCACTAGGCCACAGGACTAGCCCTGACTCTCACGTTTTTATTTCTAGTGTCCATCTTTCCCTGCACTCTAATCATCTATCCAGCATCTCTCACGGTCACTGACCCGTAACAGATCCAAACAGAAGTCACCTCCACCCCATCTTGCTTGTCTTCCCGTACTTCCCATCCTGAGGAATCAAGTTGACTAAAACAGCAACATAGGGATCATTCTGGATTTATTCCTCTCCCTCACCCCAGAATTTGGTCTCTTATCAAGCCGCACCTATCCATTGTATTACTGCCTCGACCTCTTTTTTCTCCGTCCTCACTGCCACT
Source organism: Diceros bicornis minor (assembly GCF_020826845.1). NCBI lineage: Eukaryota > Metazoa > Chordata > Mammalia > Perissodactyla > Rhinocerotidae > Diceros > Diceros bicornis. Next base: position 47,512,748 of record NC_080759.1, on the reverse strand, counting down.
GACTTCATGCAGGTTCTTCTGATTTTCCTTTTTATCTATTACAAAGGTCTAAAATCATTTCCTATAGTACATCAGAATGACCTTTCTAGAATGTATTTCTGCCTTGGACAAGGCCCTAGCTCTCTAGAAGGATGAGAAGTGCTGAGAGCTCTTTGTGATCTGGTCCCTGTCGGCTTCTCCTCACACCTGCCACCTCTTCTGCCCTCCCCCACCCTGGGCTCCAGCTGTGCTGAACACTTGCAATTGTCCCCACAAGTCTCTGCTTGTGCTTGCCACCTGCTCAACATCATTCATTCCCCACAGCCATCTCTCGTCCTGAATAATTCCTATTTGTCTGTTAAGACTTCAGTCAGGCATCCTGATATCTGTGAAATCTTCCCTACATCTTTTCTCTACGCATCTCACTCCAGACTAGGTTAGGTGCCTCCGGTATGTTCTCTTAGCTCCCCGGGCATGTCTGTTTCTTTCTCACCAAGCTGCATTGTAAATGCCTGTTTATTCATCCTTTTTCTTTACTTACAAAGACTTTTCAGTGCTCTGAGAAAAGTGACAGTTTCTTAATTTGTTTTTGTATTTGTCTAACCTAGCAAAATGACTTTTTTTTTTAATGAATGAATGAAACTCAACAGAGATTTGGTGGTTGAACTACATTAGGGTATTTAATCTAATCTAGTTAAAATATCAGTTTTAATCTAATTATTTTAATCTCAATTCCTTTCTAATCATTGTTCATATGCAAACATCACTTTACTTAATGTTCCTACATTTTTATAGCATGCCATTAATTTTAACATTATAGAACATTGATTCATAATCTTCACAATTATTTCAATTTAGAAATGATATTTCATTAAATTGACGTATTGTCATTTATTTGTGTAGTTCTCTATTGCTGGCCACTTTAGTTGTAAGCTCTTTTTACTTATAAAGACAATGATTCCACAAATCTGACGTGGCATTTTCCCCCATTCACTATTACTTAGGTGCTTAATGGAAAACAAGGATCTTACACAAGAAGGGGACACTGTAGTCCAGCCTGGATATATAGGAGGAAGACATAGTCAAACATAATTTTCTCTTCTATCATTTCAATTTTCCTGTAACATTTGCTTTTCAGAATTATTAAGATCAAAGTCATGCCAAAAACAGGGACTTAATGCTGGTCCATCGTCTTAGCACTATTGAAGCAGGTCTATCAAGATTGGACTCTGCTATCTTGCTTTTGTTGAAATCTGCACCAGGTTTCAGGTTGGTGCAAACTGGCACTTGGGTTCTTAATTCATAACCTGAGCAAATGCCCGTGATGGATTGTCCTATCCTCTGTTGCTCTGGGTTTGCACCCGTTGAAGCAGCTGCTAATGAATGAGTGCTGCCTGAGCTGAGTGAGCTGCTGTTTTGTCCCAGAAAGGAGGTATAAGACTGTGTTATGGACTGAATGTTTGTGTCCCTCCCAAAACTCATATATTGAAACCCCAACCCCCAGTGGGATGGTATTAGGAGGTAAAGCCTTTGGGAGGTAATTAGGTTTAGATGAGTTCATGAGGGTGAATCCACCATGATGGGATTAGTGTCCTTATAAAAAGAGAGAGAGACTAGCACCCTCTCTGCCATGTGAGCACACAGTGAGATGGCAGCTGTCTGCAAATCAGGAAGAGGGCTCTCACCGGGAAGCAAATTAATTGCCACCTTGATTTTGAACTTCCCAGCCTTCAGAATTGTGAAAAATAAATATCTGTTGTTTAAACCATCCAGACTATAGTAATTTGTTATAGCAGCCCAAGCAGACTAAGACAGATTATGTAATCTGGAAAAAAATATTGTTCCAGGAATTTTGAGCATAGAAGATGCTCAAGACTTCAAGACTTCCTTCATATGTTTTACAATATGGATTCTCAATTTTTCATCTTTCTGGCTATTCATCTTTCAATTAGCTTCAGTATATTGACAACTTTCTTAAATGCAGGGATCTTTAAGCGCACTATTCTAAATGTGGCTTAGTAAACTTTGAGAAGTGGGCCTATAATCTTCCTAATTCTGACATACAATGTCCATTAGTATAGCTGAAGCTTGCGTTGTTGTTTCTTTTTAGCAACCTCATCATTATTTAAAAAGTCAACATTCGTTTGTGATGAATAATGTTAACTCTGTCCTTTTCAAGGCAACACCCTTAGATTTTAAAATTTAGAGTGAGAGGCACAGATCTGCTCATGAGGAGTGGGAATTTCAGGCCCTGTAGGAAGAGGGGAAGCTGTCCTGACAGGGCAATGGCAGAGTTTCTTTGGGATAGACAGGATTTTGCCTCTCTCAACTCATTCCATATGCTTCATTTACTCAGCCTAGGCATGTGGCCAGCCTTGATTAGCACAACTTGACCTCATGTTGCTCCTGCTATCCTTTGTTAGAGGAAATCTCATCTCCCTGTAGCACTCGTATGCCCAGTTGACAACGAACTGTGTATTGCTTGTTTGTTCGGTAATTAATTAATTAATTCCTTCTGGTAATTTTGAGTTTCCAATATATGGCCAACACTTTGGGAAATATAAAGGAGCCTGTAACATGCTCTTTTATGATTAGACTGCTTACTGTAAAATGTTAGATTGAATATAATCAAATGTCAAATTATCTTTTTTGGGGGCTAGGTAAATTGGAGTATCCTGACAGACACTACTATTGCTCACCAATATTTCTAGTTCCTCTTTCCTTCCTGGCCCCCAAGAGGATTGCACTTCCCTGACCCTTAAAGCTAGGCATGGCCAGGTGCCTTCTTTTGGCAACAAAATGTGAGCAGAGTGATGTTTGCCACTTTTAGAAAAAAATCCTTTCAGAGTAGTGTCATACCAACCCTGCTGCAGGAAACTATGAAAGTTTCTTGTTGAGAGGTTGGCATCACAAGTTGATAGAGTCTACAGCATTCTGGTCCCTGAATATTACAATGACCAGAGCCCCAATACGATGAGTGTGGAATAAGTAGCCTGCATGACATTCATAGCAGGTGCTCACTGAATATTTTTGGGCAAAGCCATGTATGCATGAATGAATATCTTTTAAGGTAATTGTCTTAGCTTGGGGTGCCATAACAAAAATACCATAGACTGGGTGGCTTATAAACAACAGAAATTTATTTCTGAGTGCCAGCACGGTCAGGTTCCAGTGAGGGCCCTCTTCAGGGTTGCAGGCAGATGTCTTCCTGTTGTATCTTCACATGATGGAGAGCAGAGCAGCAAAGCGAGCTCTCTTGTGACTCTTCTAAGAACACTAATCCCATTCATGAGGGCTCTACCTTCATGACCTCATCTAATTCTAATCAATTCCCAAAGGCCCTACCTCCTAATACCATCACATCTGGGGGTAGGGTTCAACACACGAATTTTTAGGGGACACATTCAGTCCATAACACTGATGATGTACTTTTTTGGTGAAAAGAGAGCACTGAGGTCTTGGCTCCAATATTGGCAGAGACTATGTTTCTATTCTGTAGGGCTAGCATTCTAACTTTTATCTCAGGATCTTTATCTATGAAAATTCAGTACAGTTTTGACAAAATAACAACTTTTTTACTGAAAGAATATAAGTTCTCAAAGTTAATTATTTTCTTGCTTATGTAGATTATCCCTAAATGAGACAGATGTGTATTTATTCTATTTTGCTTCAATTTTTTTAGATTGAATGTTTACCCTTTAAAAATTATGTTTGAGAATAAAATAGATCTTTTTCTTCTTTAATGTATATTGTCCTACTAAGAATTTTACATGATGCATTGATTAATCTAGACCTGAAATACATGTTTTAATACCTTTTGAATAAGTAAGGATGCATTTCAGGTGAAAGAAATCACAGATTCTGAAAGCTAGAAAAGAACCTGAACATGGTGTACTCTATTCTTTCTTTGTACAGGGATAAGGAAGTCAAAGTCAGAGAAAGTGGCAGAAAGTTCCTAATATTTCAGAAACAAGATGTTTTGGACCACAGAAATATTTAATTAGTTAAATTTTCTATTAGAATGAAAAGCTTTGAAATCATGGTAGGAGAAATAGGTTAGCAGTTTAAAGTGATACCATCCATTTCAGATTTTAGATAATATTGATCAGAAGTACTTTAAACACCACTCTGAAATTTACCACCTTCAGGAATAGAGAGAAAGTGGGAGGTGCTTCTGCTGCTTCATTAGTGATTTGTCAATCAAAGGTATAACTTTTATCAGACGGATAAATGATTTTTAAATGACTAACATGGACTTGTCTATCTAGCAAAAAGTGAGAAAAAAAGAGCAAACATCATTTCTGCTTCTAATATTTTACCATTTTAGCAAAGGAGAGTGAGTATGATGTATCTGTATGGGTTCTAATCATGCCAGCTAATTCTCGCCATGTCACTAACTTCAGACGTGACCAGTGTCTGGGTCTCCCTGGGACCACCCTAGTCAGAAGAGTGGTCCAAAGGAAAGCTTCCGGCTAAAAATATCAGAACTGGCATCTCAAACAACGCCAGGCAAGTGGCAGGCTCTCAGGAAGTATTTGTGAAAATGATGCTGGGAGTTTATCTTTAAAGGTTGTCACATGGGAAAACAATGGTCTACTGAGTGTAAATTTATTTGCAAAGTTCTGGGCTATGGAAGGAAATAACTTGTATTTCACGAGTGTGTAGAATGTTAAGGGAAGCAGGTTCTTGTACTTGGAAGGAAGAATGCACTGGAATAGAGGCAAGAGCGACAGCTGGAGGCATTTATTGTTATAGTGTATAAATTAGCTTAATCCTGCAATTAGCAGGTGAGCGGGTGATCCTTGTTTCTCTCAATTTGATTGACAGTTTATTCTTGAGTGTAGCTGAGTAAGCATTATTGTCAAATGTGTACTGAAAGTAAAACTTTTTTTTCTCCTTTTCGTTGGTGTCAATAAAAAACTATTTTGAGAATCCCAAGAACTGGACTGTTTAAACGAAGTAAAGATTGTGTAAAGAGCACATTGACAAACTCATCAACACTTCTTTTCTCTTCCACATTTGCATTGGAAATCAGTTACTTTCGTCGATTTATCATATGCACTGAAATGAAGTATGAATAGAAAGGCCGGTTCCATTTTGTTTTCCATTGTTTAAATAGGACCCTACTTAGTGCTTGTGTATCACCTATTCATTTAAGTTTCACCTTAGACTCTATCATCTTTGATAAAGCATTGTTAAGAGTCTGGCGTTAGGTATACTTGATGTATAGGTATTTCTGCAGTTAATTTGCATGCATGGGAGAAAACGAAGCATAGAGGTTTCTTAAAACATTTATCTGAAATAAAAGACATTCATAAGAATGAACTCTTTTTATTCTTACCAAAATTGCAGAATTTCACAGTTAGATCCGTTCCATGCAAGGAGATGTGCCTAACTATCCCTGTGCTGTGTAGAGTCACTGCACAAATTTACATATGACACATAGAGGTTACGTATAATAGTTACTAGTTTTGTGTTAGGCAAAATGGCAGGTTCTGAATGACGCAGATATTGACCCTGACACAGACCATTGAGCCTGAAATTATTTGAAGGATTGTAGACACCTTATTTATCTCTTCTTCCACCTTTAAAAACACAACAAATACTGCTTTAGGAAACATCCCTACAAAATCTTTCAAATAGAGAATTGTAGTGCTACTGAAAATTGTTTCAATTTTGTTTAAGCAAATAATTTTATTTTGCCCCTTGTTGTGTCTTTATTCTGTCCATTTTTAATAAACAAAAATTATTTTATATAGCCAAAGTGAATAATTACACCAAACAATCATTATGTACAAACTTTTAATAAATTCTCACAAATAAATATATAGCAACATCATCAATAGCTTTCAAATCGTAGGGCAAATTTATGAGTATGGAAACTCTTCAGTACTTATAAGTCTAATAAAATATATTATACAGCTCTTCTAAATTTTTAATAATCAGATGGGTGAAAGAAATTAGAATAAGAAGTAATATTTATGCAATAAGTTTAAAAGACACTTTAATGGATATTCATCTTTTTATGTTATCTCTTAAGCTTTGGGTTATTTCAGATTGTTCACTACTATACTATATGTATATGTATATATATAAGTCAGGTTTGACTTTTGTTTCCCTCTATAGACCGAATATAACAAGCTCTCTTTTAGTAAGAAATACCAACAGTACAACTTCTTTGTACCCATAGCATTTTGCACATTCTTTACACATAACGTTCATTGTCCTTGCCTTGGAAGCTTCCTTTCTGTTACTCACATCTCTCATATCCAATCAGTAGAGAATATTTTCAGACCCAAATGATGCTGACAACCCAAGTTGTATCATCAATGGGCAAAGCAAAGCATCTTTTGCAACATTTTGTAAGCAAAATTTTAATACCCTAATATCAAACACCTCCTAGGTTCAAAAATCTATTACCAATCCGCCCTACCCCACCTCCACATCTCTACGGTATTTTCTGTTTCTAGTTCTAGATTGCTCCAGATTTCACCTGGTTTTCCTTTAGAGAAAAGGAGGTGGGAGAAAGAAAAGTATTTTTGTTTTAATGGCTGCCATAGGGAAGTGCTCAATTCTGCAGTTGGTAAATGGCACACAACTCTGCTTGATAAGCACTTCCAGGTATAGGAGGATGCTTTTCAAAAAGGCAAAGCAATCAACTTTTTTCTTTTATCTACTCTTCAAAAAAAACCACAGTTATGCCTTTCTGTACATTCCTAGTCTTTTGGTGGCCATTACGTTTTATTAATAAGACCATGTCACCAAACTGGTAACAGAGACTGTGGCTGTAACAGCACAAATCTTCTCCTGAAGAATATTGATTTCCCTACTTAAATGCACTTGTAAACAGGGCCTACAGCACAAGCATCTTATCCTATGGATGAAACCAGTATAAACATCTTATCTGACATCCTTTGTCTTTTTTTTTCTTGTAAAGTATTGAAAAATTTTAAGGATGTAAGATTATGTCTTTGTAGCTTTAACTAAGGCTCCCTGAGAGAGAAGAAACGGAACAATTAATCATGAATGTTATGTGGTGTAGAAGATTCAGTGCTGTGCCTGGAGCCAGGGTGTCTGTGTTCTAGTGCTGGCTTTGTCACTTACAGCTGTGTATTTCAAGATAACAGGATGCTGGATCTCCCTCGGATTAGCCATTGAATTTGTTCCCCTTGACTACCATATAATCTAGCCCAGGAGATCCCAAATGCTGTAGGTGCACCCCAGGGGATCCTCAACACTCTTTCAAGAGGACTGCAAGGTCAAAAACTACTTCATAATAATATTAAGATTTAGTATATCTTTTTCACTGAAAGTGCAAAAGCAATGAAGTGTAAAACTGATGGCACCTTAGCATGAATCAAGGCGTGGCACCCACCTGTGCTAGTGGTCATTGAATTCTTCACCACCACGCATTCACGGTGTAAAAAAAATTGCTAGTTTCACTTGAGAATGTCTTTGGCAAAGCAGGAAAAATTATTAATTTGATTACATCTCTACTCTTGAGTACACATCTTTTTAATATGCTGGTGATGATTTCCGAGGGAAAATCACAGTTGTTTGAGTTGTGAGCTGAATTAGTTGCTTTTTCAGGGAACACTCATTTTCCCTTAAAGAACAACCAATAGACAAATGAAAATTTTTAGACTTGGATATATGGCAGATATTTTCCTGAAAAAGAAATTAAGTGAGCCTGCCACTTCAAGAAAAACGAAAGACAGTATTTGCAGCTAAGATAAAATTGGATATTTCAAACAAAAATAAGAATTTTGGAAAACTGGTTTTCACCATTGTTTGACAGCTTCACAATATGTAAAGACTAATCTGATAAGATTGGTGGTTGTTATGGATAAATGTTTATGTTCTCCTAAAATTCATAAGTTGAAGACCTAACCCCTAATGTGATGGTATTTAGAGGTGGGACCTTTGTGAGATGATTAGGTTTAGATGATGTCATAGGGATGGGGCCTCCCTGATGGGATTAGAGCCCTTACAATAAGAGGAAGAGAGACCAGAGCCTTGTCACTGTCTCTCTCTTTCTCTCTCTCTCCCTCTCTCTCTCATTTATGCAAGGACACAATGAGAAGGGGGCTGTTGGCAAGCCAACAAGAGAGCTCTAACCAGGAAGGAAATTAACTGGCACCTTGGTCTTGGAATTCCCAGTCTCCTGAACTGTGAGAAATAAATGTCTGTTGTTTAGGCCGCCCAGTCTGTGATATTTTGTTACAGCAGTCTGAGGTGACTACGAGAGTGGTGATATTAATGAATGTGATTTTTTGATAATGTGCAATAAAATAACTTAAAATTTGGAAGATCTATATCAATCATCTGAAACAGCTATTAAAATACTCCACTCTATTCCAAACACACGTTTGTATAAGGCCAGATTTTCTTTATGTACTTTAACTAAAGCAACATATCATAAAAGATTGAATCCATAATTGAATCCATATATTAGAATCCAGCTGTCCTCAATTAAGACAGATATTAAAGAGATATGCAAAAATCTAAAACAATGACACTCTTTTCACTTTTTTATTTTGCTCTGGAAAATATATTTCCCATGAAAAATATTATTTATGTTAACATACAATGTATTCATCATTGTTACTTCAAAAAGATTTGATAAAATATTTCTCAGTTTTTATCTCTAATATGGTAAATATCAATAGATGAAATCCACATAAACAAAAGCTCTTTGACATCTTCAATAACTTTTAAGAATATGTGAAAGGGATCCAGGGCCTACAAGCTTAGGAACTGCTGATTTCGCCTGTCCTGTGCATTCACCGCCTTCTCTTTGTTTTGTCACACCCCCCCCAGCCCCTTCAGAGTCACTTGGGTGACACCTCACAATGACTATTGCTGCCAGAGCCTGCTGGGACCACCCCGAGTCCAGGACACAAATTCATCTCCTATACTCTCCAAACTGTGAGGTCTGAGGTTCTGATGGGGTGCTGGTCTCTTGGACTCTTCCCCCTACCAAAACTGCTACAGTCTATATATAAAGGAAGGACACTCCCCTCACCCTCAGGGGGTTACACTGTCCTCTGCCAGCAACTATGCTGTGGACACCCTGCGTCTCAGGCGGACCTTTGTGAAAACAACTTCTCAGGCATCTGCCGGAAGTGTTCTCTTACAGCTTCAGTCAGGAGCACATGTAACTGAGCACGGAGCAGTGCTGGTTTTCTATTCTCTTTTCTTCTTTGGTTCTGACCCCAAACAAAACTCAAACCAACCAAATATAATACAGAAAACCCTCATGCCAAACAAACGCCCCTGAGTTGATCCAGACAAAACCAGCCTTGTCCATATGGCAGTTCAAGTTCAAACCGGATGCTTTGCTATTGTAACCTTTTACTGAATGAATGTTAAGGTGCAAACAGAAAACAAACTTTACTTTTCCTGCCACTAACCTCTTAAACTCGGACCGTGGGATTGTTCTCTCCTTGCCCCTGGATGAACTCTCAGATTTGCATCGGATTTTTATTCAATTACACTTAGATAATAAAGAGCTCAAATAAAACTTCAGAGAACAGTCTCACTTCAGTCATTAAAATGTCCAGACCAGAGTAATAATCAAATTCAAAGATTGAAAATTAATGCTTCTTTCTGCTTGGCTCCAGAGTGAAAGTTCTGGTCATTCCAGATTCATCTCTCTCTCTGTCTCTCAAACTCTGTCTCACTGTCTTTCTCTTTGCTGTTGGCTCAGATCAACAGTATCAGACTCTCTTTCGACATTCGGTTTTGCCCATGTAAATCAAGGCTTAACCAAGGTTGATCTTTTGTCAGTGACAGAACTTTAGGGATTGTTAATCTGTGAGAATTCTTCTCTAAATTTGGTAGGTAGGTTACCCTGAGTTCTCAATCAAGTCAGTGCCCCCTTCCCTGTCTCTCTCCTCCACGATTCTCCTCACTGTCCACCATCCAGCAATTGAAAGGTGTTTAGAACCACAGGGCACCAGGATCCCGCTCCATCATCTGTTAGCATCAGCATAGTGGCAGTTGTTAAATATTTTGAATATCACCACTGAATCAACCCATATCCCCAAACTTCCAGAGATGTGGGTCAAGATTTTTGGTGGTCCCTTGAAGCCCGGTTTGATTGGCTGCCCTCACACTTCACCCTTCACCGGAACCCTATCCAAACCGATGTCCTCAGTTTCCTCTACAGGCTCTGCAAAGCTGGCAGCACTGTGTTGGGCCACTCCCTGTCAAGTATCCATGGATGACCCAGCAGCTTGCTTTTAAAGAGGGGACACTTGGTAGCTACTTTTTGTTCTAGACTTTTCGAGTTCAGCTGAGTCAGTAAATATCTCATTTTTAACACTCAGAGACATTCTATTTAGTATGAGCACAAATCCTTCAAGAAAATTTGTGCCATTAATAACTGCATTTCTGTTTGGAAGCTAATATTAGCTGCTTATAATATAATATAGGGCTAGCATGAAGATATAGAAGGGGTTTTGTGAGGGGGTGGGAAATTATCACATGACTAAGGAACAATTTGGCAATAATTTAGAAATAATTTTGAAGTCTACACAAATGTCTAGTTCCATGACTAATTCTATGTATAATAACATATGTGTGTGCTATATGTAATATATTGATTACATGTATATGTCTATATATGTTTCTGTGCACATATGTTTTGACACTCTATTTGGATCGTTAAAATACATAGACAAGTGACAGTTTATGTCATCTAGAATGTAAAGCATCAAAGAGAAGAATCTGTGGGTGGTGGCAGGAAATAAAAAGATCATTTACTGGAAAATTAGCTGAAGGAAAAAATAGTGGAACTAAAGCAAACTGTACACTTCAGTATTTCAAATGTGGGAAAAAATGGTAAAAAAAATTCTATTTAATAGGTTTAAGATGGCATTATTTTTAATCATCAATATTGTCCCAATTTAAAATTTTCTTTCCTCTGCCTCCTTTTATTCCATTTCTATTTCCATCATCTTCTCATTGAAGTTGTTCGACATCATGCAGTAATTCATATTCACTTATTTAAAATAAAAGCCTTATACCAAGCAGGAGAAGAAAAATGAGCTGTCTTATGCTTGTAAGAGCACCTAATGCCTGATCAGCATAAAGAGAGGAGCAGAGAAGGAACTAATTGTTGCCTTAATGCATTTTGAGACATTAGCAGGTCAAGGATTAAGACAGGGAGATAATTCAGAACAGAGAGACTAGTAACGTTGCTAATGCATCTCAAAAGACCACAAGAGGAATGTGATCTGTTTTGAAAATATTGATGAGTTTTTACTGAGGGTCCTTGCAAGTCTGTGGTGCTGTCTTCCATGATCTAGTGCCTCTCCCTAATAACAGAAGAATCCTACATTGCTAATGCAATGAATGCTGCTTGCTTAATGTTCCACAGATTTTCATCGTTCAGTGAAATGGAGACCTACCTTTAAACTCAGCTACTCATAAATTTTGGTTATTTTAGATATGGATGCTTTTGTGTCTCTCATATCAACGGTATCTTTGGAAGTGTTTTGAATATGAAACTAATAGAATAAAAATCAAGAAATGGTGGCAGGTTTGTACAAATATATCAGGGATATATCATAAGACAGTCATTACAAAAGGACTCAAATTCTATTTTCCCCCCACATTTGTGTATGTAGACAATCCTAGAGTAGGAATGATGGAGGTGGAGAAATAGTTAAAAAGAATTCATTGACTTGTCCTTAAAAAAGGTTATTGCTGTTTAATTAGAAGATTATAAATGAAGTTAAACAGCTTATTACATGTATTTTTTAATGACAGAATTACAAATTACCTCCATTATGTGTATATTTTGCAGTTGATAATTTTGGTTCTTTATGTTTCAGAGTCCTGAGGAAATATTGGTGAAAATTGAGAATTATCATCATGTTCAAGTGAGGCTAACTCAAAACATAAACCAAGCCTTATGAGAATATTATAGAAGTTTATAAGGGAAATATGTATCTTAGCAACAAAATACATACTTAATCACGCATCCATTATGAGCTTCCTAATCTGGCCCCCTGACTATCAGAACACCTTGAGAAGCAGATAGTTCTACCATCATTTCAGAGATCTAAGGGGTAAGCCAAGAGGTTCCCTTGTAGCAAGTACAGAAAACAAGAGCTAGGGAAGCTTCCTTTTCCCTGTATGAGATGGTCACAGCAATGATAAAGCATGAGTTGATGAAGCATTTCTGTACCCTATTTCCTTATGTGATCATTTGACTATTTCAGTAACCACCTATTCAATCACCATTCCTTCTCATGCTTCTAGAAGAAACATTTCAGGAGCCATGATAAATTGCATTTTAAACATCACATTTCTGCATTAAAGATTGGACTGTAAGGCAACTTTCTGGATCCATTTCATTATTTTATTACGTTTATGACTTTTATAATAAGTCCCTACATACACCAGAAGTGAATGTGGGTGGAGTATGAGAAGATTCAGAGAGCAGTAGAATTGTTAAACACTCCCATAAAAGACATTTGTACAAAAAGAGGTGAAGGCATAGGGACGAACAGTTCTTAAAAACATTTGTTGATTCTTCTTGTCAATCAAAGAAATTGAAATTGCTCGTAGGCTTATTTTTTAAAAAATTTTTTTGCTGAGGAAGATTCTCCCTGTTGCCAATCTTCCTCTTTTTTTATGTGAGCTGCTGCCACAGCATGGTCACTGACAGACGAGTGGTGTGGTCCCACACCCAGGAACCGAACCAGGCTGCCGAAGAGGAGCATGCCAAACTTTTAACCACTAGGCCATCAGGGCTGGCCCTGCTCTTAGGCCTATTATCAGGGATGTAAGTCACACCAAAATCCACATCCTTCTAATGATTCTAGAGTTCACCTCCCCACTCATTATGATGCATCTCCAGTTCATACTCTCATGCTTTCCTGATCCTGCTATTTACTTTATCTCCCTAGTTACTTACTTTGTGTCTCTCTTTTCTCATACTTCTTTCCCTTCTCAGGATTGACTTTTTTTTTTTTTTTTTGGTGAGGAAGATTAGCCCTGAGCTAACATCTGTTACCAATCCTCCTCTTTTTGCTGAGGAAGATTGGCCCTGGGCTAACATCCGTGTCCATCTTCCTTTACTTTATATATGGGATGCTGCCACAGCATGGCTTGATGAGCAGTGCATAGGTCTGTGCCTGGGATCCGAACCTGCGAACACTGGGCTGTCAAAGCAGAGCACGCAAAATTAATCACTATGCCACCGGGCCAGCCCCAGGACTGATTTTTTTAACACACTCTCTGCTGTTCCTTTCTAGCTTGCATTTTAATACCCAAATTCAGATACGAAATATATTCACTCCATTCCTGACTGCTACTTCCTCAAATAATCCTGTCATCTTTACAACTTAAGTGAGGTTTTCTGTCTCCATTTAAATCTTTCTAGTCTATGCCTCCCCTCCCCAGTAGAATCAAATCTAGGAAATGCTGGCTTACAGTAACTGCTGACCTCACTCTCTCTCAATTTTCTTATGGTTTACTAGAGAGCATTTAGCAGGGAGGGGGTGGTGATAAAAATATATAAAGCAGATCAAGCTAAAAAAATTTTGTGTAACTTAGTGTACATGCACATCATTGGTTCAAAAGTTGATGTAAGCTAAACACAGACTTAGCTTACACCCCATCACTTGTACTTTTACTTATTTACCCAATTGACTTGAAAATTTATGCCCACACACAAGCTTGCACACCTGCACATGAATGTTCATGGGAGTTCTATTCATAATCGTCGAAAGCCGGAAGTAGTCCTTATGTCTTTCAAAAGGTGAATGGAGAAAAACACTGTAGTACATCCATACAATGGAACACTACTCACCAATAAAAAGAAATGCACTACTGGGCCCTATGAAGACGTGGAGGAATCTTAAATGAATATTGCTAAAGTGAAAGAAGCCAATCTTAGAACGCTATATTCTTTACGATTCCATTTATAGGAGATTCTGGAATAGGAAGCACTATAGAGACAGAAGCCAAATCAGTGGTTGTCAGGGAAGTACATCTTTTCTCCTCAAATCTTTTTTTTGTGTGTGTGTGTGTGTGAGGAAGATCAGCCCTGAGCTAACATCCATGCTAATCCTCCTCTTTTTGCTGAGGAAGACTGGCCCTGAGCTAACATCTATTGCCAATCCTCCTCCTTTATTTTTCTCCCCAAAGCCCCAGTAGATAGCTGTATGTCACAGTTGCACATCCTTCTAGTTGCTGTATGTGGGACATGGCCTCAGCATGGCCGGAGAAGCGATGCGTCGTTGCGTGCCTGGGATCCGAACCTGGGCCGCCAGTAGCAGAGCACGAGCACTTAACCGCTAAGCCACGGGGCCGGACCCTCTTCTCAAATCTTGACAAGACTGCAGGCTTGTGAGAGACCGTGAGACTGAGGACCCAGATGCGCTGAACCAGGGTGCCTGACCCAAAGAAACCGTGAGATAATAAACGTTTGTTTTAAGCTGCTAAATTTTGGGGCCAATACACGTTAACTCTGAAAATAGGACGGTTTTGAAACTAGACACAGAGAATGCTATACCTCCTACCTTTTCAGAATAATAACACTTTTCAGTATATACTATACTTCAAAGAAAATTCCTTACCACGAGTCATACTATTCCATTCTCATGCAATTTTCTCTCGAATTAGTGCTGACTCTCCAATCATTAAGAGGAAAAAAGAAAAAAGATGTGCCTTTAAACATGAAATAAGACAAAATAAATGTTTGGTCCTGCCTTCTGGTTCCTCCTAGATGTGTCTACATTTTAACTCTACAAGAGGAACAGGCTTCTTTCACGTGTTTTGTGCTAATGGAATGGAAAAGAGGAAAGGGATGGTTCTAGATAAAGAAGTAAAAGACTGTTATTTAGACTCAGAGGGGGAAATAAAAATCAAATGGAAGCCAAGATAGTTTAAAATGTCAAACTGTAATTTATCTGATTCCTCATTCATATCATGTTTGAAACTGCTCTCTCCACCGAGCTCTCTTTTCTATACAAATGTGGCCCATTTCCTATACAGATATTTTCTTTTGCTAATGTTCCCCATATGCACAGATCAATCTTCACACCTTCTCACATTCATTTTGCCTCTTTTGGCATGTATTCTGTTTGCCTGCCATATGTAACCATCCCTGCAACATTTCCAGACCCAATTTAAAGTTTGAAAAATATCCTTCCCTGCACTTTGCATTTCTTTGGAACTTGGTGCAAGTTTTCTACATAAAAATCTGACTGATCTTTTTTTACTTAGCTTGTTAATTTCAAAGAAGTATTTCCTCTTACTTTTATCGTGTTTGGCCCAACTCTGAGTTCAGAGAACAGAAAAAGGTAGCAATGTGTCAGAAAAATCTCTTTGTAGTACTGTCAGGGGGATCCTAATAGACAGGTGGTGTCTTCGTGGGACAACTGGATTAGAGTAGAAAGTTCTCACCTAAGCTTTTCAGCTGACTGTGTGTGTGTGAACCTCCCTTGGCTCAAGAAAGATACTACAGCAAGTGACCATTTACTATGATAGGAAAGAAAGTTTGTCACATATGAGATCTGATCTAATTTGTAATTCATAGAATGGTCCTTGGAGTGATTGCCCAAAAACTAAAATTCCATATCCTAATTTATCTAATGGCTCTATGGACAAAAGCAAACTATTCTATCACAATTTATATCGCCCACCATGACTATGACAAATGCTTATGTCCTTACTCCAGGTTGAATCTTCTTTCTCCCCCTCTATACCTTCTCCATTTTCTAAAATCTGGGTCAAGTATCACTTCCTTCACAAATCCCCCACTGATTACACACACATTGATCTCAACTTTTCTAATCTCTCAAAGCATTAACTGTCTTTCTCATTTTAGCTCTTAGTTATAGAGTCTTACACAGCCTGGAATACTCTTCCTTCTTGTCTTTGCCTGACAAACACCCTATACTTGTTATTAAGGACTCATAGTAAGCATCACCTCCTCCTTGAAGTCACCCTTGACCACTCCCACCTTCTGTCACCCAAGGAAGTAAATGTCCTCTTGACACTGCTCCTACAGCATCATCTGTATGAGAATAGAGCATGTATCCTTCTGTTTGATAACATTTTTACATTCTCCACCTTCCCATTGCAGAGCGAGCTCCTTTCTAGTAGGCAGTTAATCATGTCCAACTCTGCCTCACTGACACATAGCCCTAGGTCTGGAAAACTAAGGAAGCTCAATACGTATTTGACGAAATAATAGATGAAGGAACACAAAAACTAATGAACGTGTAAATGAATGAGTTATTGCATTGTTATGTGTATCAAATAATTACTGATGCATATAAATTAATTCATTACATGTATCAATTAATCAATTAATTATTTGCATGAATGAATCAATCATTATGTTTATCAATTTAGGACCATCAAATCAATTAACAGTATGTATCAATTAATGATTTTGTGCACATTTATTTTTTGCTAAGTATAAAGAGGGAAAAAATGAATGCGTATATATGAATTTTCCTATAGGCAAAGGAAAGAGATTTTGTTTTATTCACCAGTGTAGAATGAAAGTTTGTGTCCTCTGAAAATTTATATGTAGAAGTCTAATCCCCAATAAGATGATCTTTGGAGATGAAGCCTTTGGGTGGTGATTAGGTCACGAGGGCAGGGCCCTCGTGGATGGTATTAGTGCCCTTACAAAAGAGACCCCACAGAGCTCCCTTGCCCCTTACACCAAGTGAGGACACAGTGAGAAATCTGCTATCTATGAACCCGGAAGTGGGCTTTCTCCAGACACTGAATCCTCTGGAGCCTTGATCTTGGACTTCCCAGTCTCCAGAATTGTGAGAAACGAATGTCTCTTGTTTACAAGCCACCCAGTCTGTGGTGTTTTTATTATAGCAGCCCAAACAGACTAAGATATTTACACTTTGCATATTTTTAACAAAAAGATTATTATTAGAAATAAATACTTTCATTATTATTCTAATTTTATTATAAATAAATAAATAAATAAATAAATAAATAAATAACTGAACTTTAAGGAAGTGAGGAAAATAAGGAAGAAATTACTGGCAAGAAAAATATGGATAAACCTGGCATTTTAACCATAGCACCTAATATATTTTCTTCACATGTTTTCCATGTAGTTATTATTATGTTTTACCATTTTGTATGCTGATAGAATGGCTGTATAATACTCAATATAATTGGCTGTCATAATTTAACTTATTGAAATCCACCAGCCAAAGACCATGAGAACACATCTGAGTGAAACAAAGGAAGGTTGTTTAGCTTGCTGCAGCCAGAGCAAGTTCTCTCCAGGGGAACCATGGAGGTCTTAGTAGGAAGACTTTGCAGGTTTATTAAAGGATTGGGCTTATGCTGGGTGATTCTAAGCAGGTTTTCCTAAAAGGAGGGGACCTTTCTGAATTGGATGCTATCAGAAATCAGAGACAATCCAAGGATTGGCTATCGTGGCAATTATTCTCTAGGAGGTTAGATGATTAAAGCCATGCTGGTTGTCACTGGTAAATACGTAGTAGTCACTGGGTTAGTACAAAGGGGGGGGGGGTCTGTTTAGCTGTTTTGTGGTTGCCAGTGACCTTGCCTCCATCTTGTTTCAGGCATGGTCATAGCCACGCCTCCCTGATGAATGTTGACGTTTTGTGTGTGTTATCCATCACAGCCTGGCTCTAACTGCCTGCTGCCAGGACTGATGCTCAATTTTACTTGTTGTTGGACATTTAGTTTTTCTCCTTTTTCATTTCTGTGATATGATATGCTGAGCACCATTATAAATAGCCTTAAAAAAGAAATAGGATCCCAAAGATGGCTATTAGTAACAATTTGTGGAAATTTTTCCTTTGATCTCCTTCTATTGCCATTATTTTCCTGTGAAATTGCCCTATATCAGTTAGAACTATCAACAGGAATATATGACAATATCCTGCCATCGTTATCGTAAAGTGCATATTTAAAAAATTCATTATTTAGTAGGCAAAAATGAAATACAATTTTAATTTATTTGAGCTCCTATAGTTATTTGTGAAGTTGAATTTTTTTCTCACACATCTTTATGGTTTGCATTTGCTTTTTTCGAAGTATCTGTTCAAGTTCTTTGTCAGTTAGTTGAAGCCCTATGTTTCTTATTGAATCTATGTTAGCTCTTCAAGTAATAAGCTGAAAATAATTTTTTTAGTCTAGTCTAAAAATAATTTTTAGCGTATTAAAAATGTTACAGAGTTCAGTCAACTTTCTTTCTTTGTACTTTCTAGCATGCGTTTCCTATTTTCACACATCTTTCCACCCTTCCAAATTTGATCCTACTATGTTAAATTTAACTATAATTTAATATTAAATTTAACTCTTCAATCTGTCTGAAATTGTTTTGGAGAATGATGAAAAATGCATCTCTAAAATATTACTATGGTGGATATTAATATCTACTCAATTTCTCATCATACATTATGTTTATTTTCCTACAGAAAGTAGCATCTTTGGACAGCTGTGTGTGTAGTTGTTGAGACTAAAACTGAATATTTGATATATTTAGAAATAGTGTTTTAGTAGACAAAATAAATAAATGATTTCTTCAGGGCAAAAATTTCAACTCTTGGTAGAAATTACAATAGATATTGTAATTGAATGAATGAATGAATGAGAAAAAAAAGAGCAATTATTATAATCACACAAGATGCAAAGGCAAAGTTTTTGAGCTGTTTGCTTCTTTATAAAATTAATGCATTTAAATTTCCAAAATGAGATAACTGCTAAAAGCTTTAAGCTGCTAAATTTGTAGTCATTTGTTTTGCAGCAATAGAAAACATATTGGTTTTTTATTTTCCCAAATATTTTTGGTTGGACCTCCATTTGAAAAATAAAGGAGACTTCCAGAAAGGAGGACAAGCTTCCATGATGTATGTATCTGAATTTTTGTTTTATGCAATCTTGGTTTTAAGTTAACATGATAAAATTCTAGACAACAAGTATACTCTCCTAAACATCTATCGGGTGATAAGCTATAGGTAAATGAGAATTTCTAAATGTTAATATTTCAGCTCTGCATCTTTCTCAAAATAGACTTATAAAATTAGCTAAATATAAACAAAAGACACTCCTAAAATGACTTAGAATGTATTTCTGTTTATCAGTTATTTTGCACTGACTTTCATATTTCATATGATTGTAGCTTTCAGGTAATAACAGAAGTGTACTCAATAGTAAACTATATATTTAAAATTATTGTTCAAGTTTTATTTTAATATT
Organism: Diceros bicornis minor; assembly: GCF_020826845.1. Taxonomy (NCBI): domain Eukaryota; kingdom Metazoa; phylum Chordata; class Mammalia; order Perissodactyla; family Rhinocerotidae; genus Diceros; species Diceros bicornis. The sequence goes on along the minus strand of NC_080759.1, from coordinate 47,493,539 downwards.
TTAATAATTAAGTATTAAAACATAGTAAAAATTATTTTAAACATTTAAACCTAATTTATTTGAATATACATACCAAGATACATGGATATTTTATACATATAAATGTTATTTTATACATACAAATGTGATTTTATACATTAAGCATATATGTATATGTATCATATATTTGTACATACATTCAAAATATATGTATATTTAAAATCTATGATACCTTCAAAAACACAAACAATTGCTTTTCCTCTGATTTTGAAGGCTAAACCGCCCCCAGAATTCCTAGTTCTGAATATGACACGCTTGCTTTATTCACTTAAGACAATCTTGTAACATCGATCACATCCTGCAGCCAGCAACTGCAGCCATGATGTTGTCCAGCACTTTCCCTGTAATTATTTTTCAAGTCATTTCCAGAGTACTTCATAAAACATTTTTAATGTTCTATGTGGAAACAGATAATAAATTAATTCCATTTTCATGGGCCTTAAAGAAATGTAGCTTTATTTTAGGTTGCAGTTAATTTTGTATTGTTACTTTTATCTGAGGCGTAAGATATAGTGTTTTTGTTTCTTAAGATAAGGTTTCATTGTTGCTGTCTAGGAAAAACAATTACGTTATAACAGTGAAGTCTTTTTTTTTTTTTTGCATGGGGAGGGGAAAAAAGCGACCTTACCATGTCCTCTCCCATATGCTTCAACTTTCATGTCTGTTTTGCCATCACTTCCCTTAACATTATGATTAATGAAAGCTCTCCAGAGTTTCAAATCCCTTGAAAAGTAGCCAATGCCTGCTCTTTGGAGGCTGCATTGAAAATAAATAACAATAAAAACAGGGTGATCCAGGCGGTTGAAGTCTTTAAAGACACCATCCCTGTGATCTTTGTACCACTGCTGTGGAAAAGAGGACAACATTTCACATTTCTGGCATCACTAATGACAGCACAGCAACTGAAAGAAAGCATGAATTTCAGGGAGTAGCATTAGGATACAGGACTCCTGCTGAGCTCACCAGTTCCTTGCTCTGCACAGCTGCCTTCTCAGCTGGGGGTGTTAAATCAGCACTGTGAGAAAAGACAGAAATGACCATGATGCATTTGCCTCACTATGAGCTCAAGGTAATGTTCAATTAACGCTTCAGCCTTCTGTTTTCCAACTGACTTATTTCTGTCTTTTGTTTGTACGTTTTGCTTTGGGTCTTTTTTTGTTGTTCCTTTTCATTTCATGAAATAAAATGCTTAAACTAAAAATATCTGTATGCTTGCAGTGATGCGAGAAAGATACTGAACTTCTTTGGCTTTGCCGAAATCAATGAGTTGGAGGAATTATAGTGTTTTTAAACAATGTCTACATGCATACCCACAGGATATTAACATGGGATTATGCTCCCCTAGCTAAGGCTGCATGTAACAGTAAAAATATTACGACTGAAAGAGTAGAGCCTGTTTTAAAGGTGTTTCAATAAATGCAACATCTGACTTGTAGAGAATGCATATATTTGCTTTACCTGCTGTTCCATTGTAGAATTGTCTATAAATGGTATTAATGATGAGCTCTGCTTTAAGGCTGGTTTGAGTACTAATATAAAAAGAGAGTTAATTGCAACAAAGCAATGTTTTTAATCTTCCAGCGATAAAGAAATATATTATCATTTACACTTGTTACAAATTGTACTTGGAATTGCATAGACACAAATTAATAAACATGATTTTATAGAATCCTGTTCTTCACAGGGTTATTTGGTTCTCTGTTCTTAGACATAAACCCGCTAGGGCTCTTAGTTGTACTGTTTTATTTTGTTTTTTTTCTCTTTGAGAACAATTTATTTTACAAGCCCAGAGTGATATGAGAAAAAAGAGCTACGTGATATGTGTATGTGTTCTTGGACGAGTGAGTATATGCCTAACTCTGACTTGGGTCTTATGAATTTCCTCTCAAATTTTCATTAGCCTTCTGGTTGGAAAGATGAATGATTTTTGAACTTGAATAATATTCTTAAGAATGAAGTTCAGGGGTTGAGTGTTCATTGGAAACATGTCGATACAGTTTTATTTTAAGGTGTGAACCAAAACCACCACTTTAGTAATCACTCAATATAAAATCAGGCCAGCAATTCATTGTACAGACATTTATTATGTGCCAGGCACTGGGTTTGGCAACAGAGACAAAAAGATAAGCATGTGGTTCTCACTCTCAAGATATTTATAGTCTAAATCTTTTGATCAAAGAACTATTTTCTGAAGAAGGATCTGATGTTTAACTCTGTTGCTGTAAAACTCATGTTAGAGGAGAGTTTTGCAGAATTTATTGAATTTCACCTCAAAGTAGAATATTATTTGCCTGGTAGGCAAGTGGTCTGCAAAGGATTCATTTTTACCTACTCAGGCAACAACTATTTGTTGAATGACTATATAGTCATTCAACACTGTTGTAAACACTTGAGATATAGCAGCAAACAAGACCAGCAGAGCCTTTTCCCAGGATTTTACATTCTCGCAGGGGACTAAGGACAAAGAGGTACCACGAACTTTCATTCTTGTATTTAGAAGGACAAAGGGACAAGGATGACCTAGCAATTGAACCTGCCGACTTGATATTAGAGCAGTTCATCCTGCCCACTTGTTTTTCATATTGGGCCACGCTGACCCAAACGAAGAGAAAGAGCTTCTACAAACATTTGTAAGCACATTCAGAATACTTGGAAGTGACTTTCAAGTCAAACAACAAATAGTTTGTAATAATACTCTTCTTCCAAATTCTTTGTTAAGAAGAGTGAGCAAAAGTTAATTTACATTAGTCACACATTTTAGTGATTTTAAATTTTGGACACTTGTAAGTGACTTTCTTAGCAATAGTTTCTCTGGTGCTTTCCATTGACCTACCAATTGGCAAAACACACAGGTTCTTAATGTCCACTGAGATTCCTCTACCTCCTCTGTTGGCCTGCTTTGGTTACTAGTGACAATGTTCCCTGAGGAGGCTTCTAGGATTTCACGCTGGAAGGCATCTGGAAAACATTCATACGCAGCTCCATATTCCCTTTCGTTCTTGATTTGAATACCTCATTTTACTATTTTAAGATCGCAGTAGAATACATTTTTCCTATTTTCTTTTTTGAGCTCCTTCTTGATAACTTTTTTTGTTTCTTCCTGATCTCTTTATCTATCTCTCTGTCTGTCTATCTATCTATCTATCTATCTATCTATCTATCTATCTATCTATCTATAATCTCCATCTACAAATAAGCATCTAATCTTTTTAGCTGACCTCCAGGTATTTCAAATTAATTTCTCCATTGTCACATCTGTTATGACAGTTGAAAAAGCTAAGTTCTCCTGTTCCCAGGCTCCCTTGCAGTAAGAGTGGCCATATTATTTAGTTCTAGACACTGAGACATGAGCATAAACTTGTTAAGAGCTCTACTAAAAATTTTGTTTACCTGCTATAAGGGAAAGACATGGTTGGCTTGGCTCCTTCTCCCTTCTTTTGTGAAGGCATAGTGGGTTGCTGAAAGCTGCTGCAGCCATTTTGTGACAATGAGGAGGCAAAGATGAGGAAATCTCAAGAGAATTTCAGAAATGCCAGCCCTAACCTGCTGAATCCTATGAACCAATGCCAGCAGCCTCCCTCAAGATTCCTTGTTATGTCAGAAAAATAAACTAATATTTATTTAGCCATTCTAAATGGTGTTTTCTGTTACTTTTAGCTGGAAGCATTCCTAACTGATGCCATATTCATAAAAAATTGATTAGAGATTGTTGAAAGTTTAGCATTATGTTATAAAATAAAACACAACAATAAAGGCAAAATGCAATTATTGTCTTTAAGAACCTTATGGTGAACATTTTATATAGTAAGCAAGTAAGAATCAAAAGATTTTCTGATACTTGTCCAAGGTATGAGACCAATTTGCATGGGCATATTTCTTACCGTTTCTTGGTGTTCGTTTTCTTGTATGTAAAATAACAGATTACATTATTTCTAAGGTCCATTGCAGATCTAAATTTCTGAGTTTATTGCAGTAAAATGTATCTTAAATCTATGGATTTATAAACACTACCTGTTGAATGATATTTTAAAATTTGTATTCCATGGTACTTTGGATATGAAAGAAATCATTGTGCTTTTACTGTTTATGCTTAGAATTCTGTATATGCAGCATTGAAAAAGATGGGATATGAGTCTGAGCCTTTTGATGTGCCATTATATACTCTAAAAATCTAATTTATTTAGTTATTTACCTACTGAAATTAGCATAAAAACGATATCTGGAAGTATCCTTTAGGAAGAATTTCCCCAGCACATCTCTATATGACCTCACACCCCAGTTTTGTGAGTACAAAATCCAGACAAAATAATATTAAAGTATGTCTGACATACTAGATTTTTCAGCCTTTTCGTGAAATAACTGTGAAAGGCAGGCATGTGGGATAATTAAGGAAGGAGAATGAAAATGCACCAATAGAGAGGCTGTGTCCTTTTCATGAGATGAGTAAACTATTGCCACGTATGTATCACCACCTCTTGTTTTCCAGAGTAATGTGAAGCCCATGAACTGGAGAGTCGATTTGGTACTTAAAAAGGAGGGGTTCTTTCTTTCTTTGAAGCAATATAGTATCTCTGGGTGGTAGTCGAGCATAAAACAAACAGAGATGCCTTTTTTCTACATGCTGGAAGCAGTCATCCCTGTTGCCAAGGAAACATCCTCTGGCGGCAAGGGTCACCTTTGGAAACAATTGAAAGACTTCAAAGGCAGATCAATAGAGAAACACCAAGACCTAAACTTCCTAGCTAATGTTGTCTCCTATTTTAAATGTCATTTTCAACAAACACTTGCTTATGTGATTACTATGTACTGGGAAGTAGGAAGGCAAATTGAATGCATAATAAGTCTAGTCCAGTATTTTCAAGCTCTGCTCTTTGAAGTCTGTGGTTTTGGTAGAGATGCTTGGAGAGGGAGAATGAGCAGGATCAGCATCCTGGATGATGGACTGACATTCGGGTTTAAAGAGAAAATCTGCATGTAAGACTTCATTTGAAGAAAAGAGTCCACTCATTAAAAAAACACAGATTCTTTATGTATATAAGGACACTTGATTATCCTTTGTCTAAATTAGTGAGAGTTTTGTTTTAATTTCTGAAAATCTTTGGTAATATATTAGGTTTGTGTAGATTTTGTGTCAATAATGCACAATTTCATTCATTAATTCATTCTTTTGCCAAATATTTATGATTTTATGCTATGAGTCAGGTACTACTCCAGAAATGAGAAGCAAATAGAACACAGTCCCTACATTTAAGGTCTGGGGGACTCAATCGGATGAAAAAGGTAGATATAAAAATAAACAATGGAATTACTGGTGGAGAGAGCATAGCAGGATGCTGGTAATTCTTCATGGGGAGATGAGAAAAGGCTTTTGGGGAGAGGAAATGCTTGATCTTAGCTTTGAAGGGTGGATAAACATTGAGCAGGGAGTCTAGCGCTGGAAAGACATTCTAAGACAGAGACAACAACAAATGCAAAGTGCAGAGATATGAAGAGCAGATTTCATTGGCATTCTGTTGACTGAAGATCAGGATGTATTTGGGAGTGAGTTTGGAGATGAAGTTGGAAAAAGCAAGTGGGTCTAGATCATAAATGTCCTTATATAGTATGAAGAAGTTTATACCTTACTGTTAGTTTACCAGATTTTTCCTTTATAACTTTAGATATAGCTAGTGAGATTACTTAATGCTATAATAAACTAGGCTTTAGATTGGTGTTATTCTCCTCTTTTCCCCTTTTACAATCCATAATTATTTAAAAATACCTATGTGCTTTCAGATGGCTTAAGGAATTAGAATTTCTGCAACTGTTTATTATCTAAAGTAAGAACTGTGAAATCTAGGGATAAACTCTCTTGCTATTAAAACTCACAATAATATTTGATTTATTAAAGTGCAAATAATGGAATTTTGTAATAGGAGTTAGGATGACCTCCATTTTCAAAGTAAGTAGTAGAATTGAGTTGTTAGTAGCAATCATTTCTTGAAAGCATGTACCTTTCTTTTTGTCAGAAAATTCAAAAGTGACAAATGCAGACAGCTCTGGTGACTACTACTGTGTTACATTCTGCACTGAAATGCACCTTGTTAACTCTTCCTTTATGAGGGACAAGAATAAAACTTTGTGTACAAGAAATTGTGGAGGCTGCGTATGTTCAAGAGCTAAAGCTTTTTGGCATCACTTAGGTTAGCCACCTGTTCTAGCCGGCGTTGACTGAATAAATTAGATGCTGTGGGAAGAGAGTGTGCAGCTGATTGGTCTGCCTTGTTACCAAGGCAACCATTTTTCTCTCTGCTCTACAACTCTGAAAGGATTCATAACCCATTAGTGCTCCTCTGGGCGAGAACATGAGAAAATTTCTTTCTTTCTTTTCTTTTCTTTCTTTCTTTTTTTTAAAAAATTCCTGATCAAGACTATGGGATTAGCGGCACTTAACAGATACTCTTACCATATTGTTTATTCAGACGTACATTTTCCAAATGTTTGAGAAACTTAAGTCCAAACCTTAAAGGCACATAAATAACAGCTAACTGGAGGGATGCTAATGATAACTACTAAAGAAAATTGGAAATATTTTCAATCTCAAGTGAGTTTATCTAAGGCAATATATGTAAAACAGATTCCCTGAATTCAGTCCAAAATGCAGTGAATGAAAAGCTATTTTCCCAAATTATTCCAGCTATTATTTCTATCATGGTTTTCTCACTCTGCAGAGATAATGAAACATGAAAGGACAACAATGTAGCAAAGCATTTATCTGATCCACCAAGCCATAAGTCCAGGGGCTAAGTGATCATGTTCTGAATGCTCAAGTGCTGGGGGAATTGTGAGGGAATGGCTGACCCCACACTACAGTAACACCGTCAGAAATCAACGCAGATTTTCACCCCCAAGTGACATTTAGACCTCAGCATATTAGTTTTCTTCTATTTTGTAATCCGTGTTTGTCTTTCCTCTCCTCCTTTGTATGCTGTCCCTTTGTATTTCAAATCTTCATGCATTAAAAAAAAATCAGTAAGCCACCCAAAGAAATAAATTTCTCCAGCATCTACCTTGTACCAGGAATTTTACATGCTATCCCGTTGGCTTCATTCTTCACGTCAACTCAGTGAGATAGATAACATTTATCCTGTCTTACAGTCGAGTAGACTGAGACTCAAGTGGATTACGTAACTTGCCAAAAGTAACGGGGTTGGTATTCATATTGAGTTCTAGCTCATTCTAAAGCCATGTTTTTTCACTATGCTGTGGTGTCACTGAAGATCTGTAATAATACTAACAAGATATGTCCTTTCTGAACATTGAAATATTGGGGAGAATAAAAGCCAGATGGAATCTTAAAACATTTAAATGAAGCCTCTTGAAGGACTTGTTCTATTATTTTGGATTTTTTCACAAATAGAATGCAACTTCAGGGTCTACTAATTCGCTATAGTGCTGACGCTTTTGTACATATTAAGAGGAATGGCTTTGTCATACATGGCAATTCTTGTGACATTTCTTTTTATTACCTTTCTATAAACACTAGAGAAGCTGATTAAATTTGAACCTTAAACACCTATTTTGTAATTATCTTATTTGTTGCTCTTCGCAGTTGAGGAAGAACATATAGTCTGCTGATATACATGGTAGGACTGCTAAGACCTCTGTGAGAGATAAGGCTCATGTTTTCATCATGGAAAAATATTAATGCAGTTAGATTTACTTTGATTTCCAATTTTCTATCAATTTTGATTCTGCATTCTGAGGTTTCAAAGCTGGAGTTGATATTTGTAAATAAATAGTTCTTTGATAGATATGGGAACATTTTAAGATACGACCACACCATGAATGGGTAGTTTTTAAAAAGTAAAGTTCTCAGGGTCCAATAAGGCAGTGGAAATATTTCACTTGGTGTGAAGGTAAAAGAATCCTTCTTTTTTGAGTATATTGGGATTGATCTTTGCTATGATTAAAGATTAACAAACACTTCACTAGATGATCATAAATATTCAGGAAGAATACACAGATATTATTCTCCCAGAATATGGGAATTTGGCCAAAGAAGAAAATGTGTACTTTAATTTGTTGCAAGCAAGATAAATTTGCTTTTTTTCCTCCCATTTCCAGCATCAGTTCAATGTTTGAAAGTTTCGCTAAAGAACAAGGCAATTATTTACAATCTGAAAAAGAATGTCATACAAGGGCATTCTATTTGCATTTTTAGAAATACCTTTATTTAAATATATTTGCTTCTGCCATTTTCTTACACAGTTACCTAGATTAGATTAAAATGCTATTTTTTTGTGCTCAAAATAGTATGCTAATATCCTAGTTCATTCAACATGCTTTCAGCAACGATTTATGGTCTCCCCTGTGCCAGGTACCCTGTTTAGTGCTGAACCCCCAGAAATGAGCATGCAGTTCCTCTCCTTCATGAGCTCAGTTTTGTGGGGGACTGTCTACAAGACAGTCGGTGATCTCAGTGATAAATGCTGTCATAGAGTCTAATGAACTTGTGGATTGAGGGACATATTAGAAAGTGTTTCCAAACAGAGCGATTCTTCCAGTACCTACACACTCTTCATCCTGAATCACCCTCAATGTTTTGTACTGCTGATTCGTGTCTGGCTACTCGCTTTTCTGTTTTCAGCCAAGACTTTGGATGCGTCAGAGTGTTAGCTTCCCAGTTATTGCCTTGGTTTTCCTCAGTGTTTTCCTCTCTGCCTGTGCTATATAAGTCAATTTGAACCATGACTCTCCTAGAATGATTTCACAGTTGTGATTGTACGGCTACTTCTCTCACTAGGATAATCCTGGCCCATTTCTTCCAACATTGCATTTTAATCACAAACTTTTAAACAGTTGACCTATCCATTAACTCCAAGTGTACGGGGTGTGTGTGTGTGTGTGTGTGTCTGTGTAGGAAACATTTCTTCCTGAGGGATCTCCTCACAAGGAGTGCTGTACTATAATCAGCAATTAAATGCCACTCCTCAATAGTGTCCCCACATCTCTGTGGAGTATTTTTGCAGTATGTACAACTAAGTTGCGTAATGCCAACTAGAGGCCTGACAGCACCAACCAGGAGAGCAGCTAGCTTTTCATCATGAAAGTCAGCGGGCACCTTCCACCAACATTGAGAATCAACACAGTCTTGGGGTCTGAATTTATTTTGTTGTTCTTTTAAATCTAAATTTTAAGCACCCCTCTTTTTCACACAAAAGAAGTCATATTGGACATATTATTCTACAACTTGCTTTGTTTCCATGTAATTTGGAGACCTCATGGAGTGCTCAAGTCAAAATGGAAATTTAGTGACAGACTCTGGGCAGTCCAAACCAAATCTCCAGAAAGAAGGAAACCAAGGCTGTTCTGGGGAGGTCAGAAGCTGCAACTCAATAGGCCATTGCCATGATGTAACTCAACTCACACTGCCTTTTTGTCTGGTTGTCCTTGTTCCACTTTGTAAACTCCTAAGGGAGAAAATCTGGGTCTAGTTTGGGTCACATGTCTCTACACCTGACTCAATCAACCATGCCCAGAGAGACTAGTGGAATTGATCACTGGGGGAATGATGACAAGTGTTCCAGCCACCCCAGCTTGTGTTTTGCAATTACACTTGTCTTTTCTTCATTTCCTTGAAAAGACCCAGTTTCCAAATAAAAGTGGCTTTCCAGCACTGACTATCAATTTATTATCTCGTCTGAACTACTAGCAAAGGTCTCTTTTCTGAACTTATTTCTTCTTTCTTGAAACTGTCTTAACCACAAATTAACCTCTCCTGTTTATGTCCTTCCCTTTCTTTTTCTCTATGGGCAATATTGTTTTGTCATGAATTTCCATAACTTCACTGATCTTGATTTTTCTTGAAAATGATTCTAGTTCTCTACCTGATTATGTGATCTCAGGCTTTCTAAATAATAACTCTCTTGATACAAAATTGTCTCCTTGTAGGGCTCTCCTAGTTAACTTTCCAGTGGCTCTGGAGCGGGTCCTTGACGTGTTAAATCTTGAAAACAGAGGGAATAAAAAAATGTATGGAGGCATGAGGAAGTATAGTAATTTTAGGGGACATTAAAGGCACAGTATACAAGTGAATGTAAGGATAGTTGAGTCTGTAAAGGTAAAAAGAGCTCAGGGAGGTTTGAAGGCAATGATGATCTTATGAAGAATTTATTTAAGAAAATGACATGACTAGATATGCATATTAGGATAAAGCTTAGCTTAGTGTAAGGCTTTGAGGCCTTTTAAGGGTTGTTAAAATAATCTAAAGAAATATAAAGAGAGTCTAAACCAAGGTAGTGGCAATAGGGGTGGAAAGTGGAGAACAAATATGTGAGATGTTTAGGAGGCAGAATTGATAGGACTTTATGGAGTAGTGAGGGAGAAAGAGTTGAGGTTGACTCTCTAAAGGCTCAGATATTTGGAGAGGTTAATGACATTGTCATTTATCAAAAAGAAAATACAGAAGGATAAAGTGTGGCTGAAGTGTGTGTGTGTGGGAGGGGGTGGTTAATACCTTTACTTTGGCTTAGGAGTCTGTGGGCAGTTTAATCAGAAATGTCCAAGGAACAGATGTGTATGTGGGACAGGACCTCAGGAAAAAGTCTGGGTTTGGGCCCTAAAGTTGGTGAACAAAGCTATTGAAGGGCAGATGAGACTAAGTATGAAATAGATTATTCAGGAACAGTGCAAAAATAAAATAAAAAGAGGGAAAGAAGAAAACTCTAGGAAATAATTATTTTCACAGTAGGAGAACAAGAGAGAAGCCAGGACAGAGTTTAAAAAGAAATTCACAGAGACTGGAGTTTACTTTTAACCATGCAGGAGAGAGTGGTGAATAGCTAGTTAAGGAAAAAAAGAATTCTTGAAAGGAGGGCATGATTAACAGTACTAAAAGTTATAGAGAGGCCAAGTGGAATAAGGTATAATTTATGTAGACCCAGGTGATTACCAAACAATTCCTCTGAGTACTTCACTCTTGGAAAGTACTTAAAAATTTAACTTTTACCCTAGAATGTATGAGACCCCTGGTCAAGGCAGGCAGCCTTTGCTTTCCTATGAAATTCATGATTCCACAATCAGATTGCTGGTTCCTAAGTGACACGGCGCTCAAGATTCCTAATCTTTTTCTTGTTCTTCACCTCTGATAACCACGAAACTCTGAAGTCTGTTAACTTAAGAGTTAAACAAACAGGAATCAAGTCATTTTATTTTTTAATGATAAAATGATGTATTATTATCGCAAAATTTCAGAAAATATAGAAATACAAAACACAGGAAGTAAATATAGAAATGCGTAATGAAGAACATAGAGTATCTCAGGATGAAATGTCTGGCCCAATGATAACTATTGTTAATCCTCTATTGTATATTCTTCAACATTTAAATTTATACTCAGGAGATTTTTCTGTGTAGATACATTTTTAAAATAAAAAATTGAATTTTACTATTCATACTATTCCTTACCAGCGTTTTAACTTGACTGTAAAAAATGTTATTTACGTCTTTACTTGTACACAATAGCCCGAGATTTCCATCATGCTTTTTAATAGTGACTTGGGATTCTGTGGGCCCTCCTGTGATTTACATAACTAATTTCCTCTTGATGGGCATTGTGTTATTTCCAATTTTTAATATCATATGTAACATCAAGATGGGTACATTTGTACAAATATCTTTACGCATTTGCTGATTACTTCCTTAGGATGCATTCTCAGAAATGGAATTTCTGGTCAAAGGTATAAACATTAATATTTTGATAGATGCTGCCAAACTCTTGCTGATAGCTTAGAAGGTTATTACTTTTTCTCCTGTACTGTTGCCAACAGTGGATTTAATCATTTTTTTAGAGCGTTTGCTAGCTTGATAAGCTGTCAGAGTCTTAACAATTGCCTGGCTCTCCAGACCTCGATCCATGTGTAGGGCTCTTGTGCTCTGGCTGCCCTCAATGAATCTGATGTTATAATAAGGCAGACTTCACAACTCCATCATTGCTCTAAAGGGAATTTTCTCAGTATTTAAAAAAATGTTTGGGTCTCATTGCTTAGGTTTCAACAGTAGCCTCTCATTTATAGCTGCTGAATGGACCTCCTTCCTTAAGTGATATTCCCACTGCTGGAACACTTTGCTAGCATCTCCTGCAGGATATGAAGTTTCCTAAAATTTTATTTCCTCTTCCATCCTTGCCCTAAGTCTACTTTTCCAAGAAAATCTACTCCTCCTCTTTCAAATATACCAACAGTGTTTACCTTTGTATTGGCTTTTTATCTTCAATTGGTAAATTATTCATATTTTGCCAGAACTGAATAGAAAATAGATTCCCCAACTTGGACAACAGGGCAGAAGACCCTACCCAAGCGATGGTGGTAACAGTGCAAGTCGATTCAAAGGCAGACTTCTTGGACAAGGCATGTGACCAGATTCTGTGGCTTAACTTCCAGCCTCCAAAGATTAACTCACACTTTTGTTTCTTTTTTGTCACATTGATCAGCATTGTGTTGAGAGAACTCACACAATACAGGCCAAGTTTCTGTTCCATCTTTAGCTTCTGGTATAGAGACTTCTGTGCCACAAAATTGAACTGGGTAACATTGACTGCAATCACTTGGGGAACATGACGTCACAGGAATGGTTGGAGCAATTCTAAGACTCCTGTATTTACAGTCCCTACTTCCTCACTCCACTGGGGCTGACACCTGGAAACCTCTAGTTTCACTTCTATATCCGAGGTTTTATCAGACAGATACCTTTGCAATCATTACTATCATTTTTTCACTAGAATGTGAGCTATTTAAGTTCATAAAATCTTTGTTAATGATCTTTAGATTCCCCACACTCCCAAAGGACTTATTCAAGACTCAAGAGATACTGAATGAATTAAGTTTTAACTGTGAGTCATGCTTCCAAGGATGAATGCAGACATATCGAAGGTATAAAAAATTCCTAAGCTTTTTCTCCTTTTACTGTCACCAAGTTTATTCAGGCTACTTCCATTCTCTTACATGTCAAAACTTTCCCAAACTACATAGAAGAAAGAAATGGCTAATCCTGCTACTGATTCCCCAGGCTTTAAATCCATTTCACATGCCAGGAATTTGGTGCTATGCAGAGTGCATCTGGTATCTAGTGATTCAAAGGTGTCATTTTGCCTTTTATTTTGGGATATATTCCTTTTTATCTTGCCTTCTTTGGTTCTTTGGTCATTGTCTCAACATGCTGTGATGCTAATGAATGCCTTTGTTTCAAAGGTTTGGCCTCTTCCCCTATTTGGAGGTAACCCTGTTCAGGACATTATTTGATGGAGTGCTCTTTGGGATATTGTCTGAGGACGTCATGAAAAAGTGCTGTTTATATGACCTGGAAAGCACACCCAGTATCTCCTTAAAATACTTTGAGTTTAGAATCATTTTCAAAAGCAGAGGGTCAAGATGACCTCTAGCTTTATAACTATGTCATTACCTTTGAACCAGGTCTATGTGAAGGGATGTATTCAAATTCGGGTCCAGGACTATGAGCAGAAAAAATAAATTGAGGGCTGGGTTTATTTTTCTTTTCATGCATCTGACGATACAGCCTCCATTGGAATATTCATATTTGTAATAATTTCCTTGTCTTGAGTCAAATACAATTGTGGATTGATATCTATTTTGCTTCTTCTTGAACTTCTGGAATTCTAGGCAAGGACTGAATGTAACAACTCATGAAATTTGATCCAAAGGAAGCCTATTGTTTAGTAGAGACGAGAGAGTAAGAAGAATGGAGAAAAATGTTTTTCTGGATGGGATGTAGCATTTTTTAATGTATAATCTTGCCTTTGGGTCATGTCAGTGGTTCTCAACTGTTTGCACATTGGAAACCCCTGAGGTGCTTTGATAATAATAATAATAATAATGACAAATGATAAATAATTAAGGCCAACGTCTCATCCCAAATATTCTGATTCAATTTTGGGGTTCTATCTGGATGCTGATATTTTTAAAACCCTTAAGTGATTCTAATATGCAGCCTAGGTGAAAACTCACAGTCTAAATAGCAATGCCCCACTGTATTCTGATACTGTCCTTTAATATTTCCTTAATAAGTCTGCCAGTTTTCTTGCTTGCCCATAGCATCTGTGACATTGCATCTCTTAAAACCCCGTTATGTTAAAATAAGAAAACTATGCTTTTTATAAAGAAGAAACTTTATTGTTGCTATATCTTTTCTCTCAAAATGGGTTTTCAGGAGATGGAATGACCATCACTCAAGTATGTGTGGAATGCAATGATTTCTTTGGCTTCTCTGGTTTTATCAGGGCTTTGTACAATGGTCCTCAGACACTGTGGAACCCATCACTGATCTGCTAATAAATACATACTGTCTTGTTCCAGAAGATGCCAACCGAGTGTTCTGCTTTCAATCAGCTAGAAACAACTTTAATCCCTTACTGAGAAGAGTTCCTTCTAACTCAGTGCTCTTCAAAGTAAATCGACTTGTGTACTACCCAGTCACTGTCTGTTTCTTGGCCACCTTTGTCCCGTGGGTCTTCAGGAAGGCAAACGATATTTCTACTATGTAAAAATGAGGAAGATAGATGACAGAGTCTCTCTGAGACACCCTTTGAACTTTAGGTTCAATGAACTATGATCTAAGTAGACATTTTAGTAGACCACTGAATGCTATTTGGACCTAACAGAAGGAACAATAGTCTTCATCTTTTTTGTAATTTTATTTGTAACAGCTAATTATAGCCAAACCAAATTGTTATGAAGGGCCATGGACTCCTAGCATGTGAGCAAACATGCAGTAATTAATTAAAAAATAGAGAACTTTTTTTTAAGGCCTGGTGGTTGCTGTCACGGGAGTTACACACTTTTATCAGACACAATCCCTAAGTTTACTTTTAAGAAGTTTACTATCACTCATCAGGAAGCTAAGGCAAGTATACAGAAATATCAAATACCAGGTCACAGGTCTGTGAGATTGGTACACACTAAATCCTAGTATTGGGAGGCAATCTTTTCTAGCAGCATGAGATGTGGAGAATACTGCACAGCTGAAAAAGCCCCTCAACTCTTCTCCTGGCATGCATTCTTGCCCACTGCAATCACTGTAACCAGAAGATCTTTTTTTAAATTTTTTTTTCACTTAATTGTAGATTCACACGCAGTTGTAAGAAATAATATGGAGTGATCCCATATACCCTTTACTCAGTTCTAACCAATAGTAATTTGCAAAACTATAGTATAATATTAGAACCAAGATATTGACTTTGATATGATCCACCCATCTTAGTCAGATTTTCCCAGTGTTAATTGTGTTACTGTGTGTGTGTGTTTTAGTTCTATGCAATTTTATCACATCTGTAGATTCCTGTATCCACCTTCATATTCAAGACACAGAACAGTTCCATCACCACGAGGATCCCTCTCTTTGCTCTTTTATAATCACTCATGTCTTTCCCATTACTCGCTCCTTCTCTATCTCTAAACCCCAGCAACCAGGAATCTGTTTTCCATTTCTATAATTTTTTCATTTCAAGGAAGTTATGTAAATTGAATCATACAATATGTAACCTTTTGGGATTGGCTTTTTCACTAAGCGTGATTTCCTTGAGATTCATCCAAGTTATTACATGTATTAATGGTTCATTTATTTATTTTTATTGATGAATAGTATTTCATGGTATTCCATGGAATGGATGGACCACAGTTTGTTTAACTGTTCTCTCATTGAGGACCATCTGTTCTGTTTTCAGTTTTTGGCTATTACAAATAAATCTGCTATGAATGTTCATATACAGGTTTTTGTGTGGACTTAAATTTCCATTTCTCTGAGATCAAATGCCCAAGAGTGCAATTTTTGGATAGTATAGTAATTGCATAGATGATCTCTTATAAACACAATTTGATTGGGCCTCTCCCCTTTTTAAATTCTTTCAATGGCATTCCATTACTCTTAGCATCAGAAGAGCAGACATCAGGGCCTATAACTCCCTGATATATCTGGAGTCTGCTGTTTGTTCTTGCCCTTCTTTTCCCTTCTCTGCCTCTCCCCTCTAGACACATGGGTTTGCTTTAAGTTTCTTAAATGTGCCATGTTTTTATCCTACTACAAATGCCCTTTAAGAGCAGTAGAAAATCTTTAATATCAGTAGAATGCCAATGGAATGGTTAGTCTGCTACTGAATTAAACATAATATGAGTTCTTTATCCCCATCATCCAGCTCATAATCCCCATGCTCTTCATATCAAACCCAGCCCTCTTGAAACCAACTATTTTTTTTCCACACTAAAGCTCATGACACCTATGTTAACAGGGGTAAAATCTTCCCTCACCTCCACTGTTATACCATGTCATGAGATAACATGACCTAGCAATTCAACTTTCTATCAAGTCAACATGTATTATTGACTTAATCTGAGTCAGTGGTTTTTTATTTTGATGGATCAATTCTATTTCCTTGGTGGTAAGAGTTAGTTTTTATACATTTTGTTAATTTAGTACTATATTGACACGAACTAATTGTATTAATATGGAGATATTGGATCATTGTTGAAATGATGGACAGTTTTTACAACAAAACAATGTGGCTAATTTGATGGTCTTTAAAATCAGGGCAAATAGAATAAACTTTGACATTATGAAATGAGTAGAGATTTATTAGCTTTTGGTATGCTGTCTCTAAATATTATCTTATTTAACATCACTAAACGAAGCCAATGTCAAATTTATTTAGAGACAAATAAGTTAATTAATTAATTAAATGTCTGTTTTCTGTTTCTCTGTATCAATTATCATGCCTAATATTTTCTTCACACCCATTTGGACTGTCTCCCAAAATATGTCGTCTAATATTGAACAGAATATAGACTAATCATTTAAAAATATATAATTTGCAAGCTTTATTCTTCCAGCTTTACATCTTAACTTTTTTGTTCTTCAACTTTTATAGTTTATCTCTTATCCTTCCTGATTTTTGCATTAAGAAGAGATTATAAGTAATAACAATGTTCTCTTCATTCCAAGAATTAGGTAAAGGGTCTCAGAGTTATCTGAAAATGAGAAAAGTTAAACAATGATATATTTGACTTTCATTTAAGATTTGCAAACTGATATACTGGAAGAAAAAGTCACATTTAAGAAATTACAAAAGAACTTAGCGAGAATTCTTTGCTTTGGTAAATTTTAAAAGCTTCATTCTTTTCATGAGATTCAGACTTTCATTGGAAATAAAACTTCCTGTGGCATTTAAGTTATCTTAGGTAAGATATTTAATTATTGTTTTATGATGCATAAGACCTTTAAAAAGGTAAACATGATTAATCTAGAAAAGGACAGCGAGAAAAAGAGAAATTCAATCTGTGAGAGACAATTTAGTATGCTTCACAGAGAATCTAATATTCTGTACTTTAATATATAGAATCATAATTTCATTTATGTGCCTTGCTGAATTTTCAAAGCACTGATGCTGGATTTTCAAATGAACAAGGATGAATATATATCCATATAATTGATCTGAAGCATAGTGGTCCTAATATGCACACACTGAAATAAAGATTTCTTGTGACCAATAGAAGTTATCAGTTCTGCCTTTGAAATATCTTTAAATTATTTCCATTGTTTCATGTACCTATTTATTCATTCATTCAATTATTCATTCATTTAACAAATATTTATTATGTACCTACCAGGTACCTAATACTGTGCTAGGTACAGAGATGCATTAACGAGCATAAAGCAGATAGGGCATCAAGCACAGGGTTTGGTAGGAGAGCCTGACACTCAAATACAATAAAAAACAGGTCTTTTCAGGTTGATAAAAGTGGTCAGATGGAAAGAAACATGGCTTTTTGTGAGTTATAGCAAAAAGCCTGGTTTAAGCTGAGGGGTCCAGGGAGCTTTCTTGAGGGAGTGAAGTTTTAGATTAGATGCAAAGGTTAAATTGGAGCTAAAGGAGAGGCTGGAAGAAGCACTCCAGGCAGAGGAATAGAATATGCAAAACCAAGTAGGAGGGAATATGTCACATGTAAGACATGAAAGAAGGCAACTGTGTTGAGTACAGCTTCAAGATAGAATAGAAAGCACCATAGTTTGGGGGTGGAAATGTACTCAGGGATAGGACCAAGCATTAGAAACCATTTCAACAACTTCTGAAAAAAGAGCCACCTCTCCTATTGCAAGTTAATATGAACATTATACACAAGTACAGGTAGTTAATTTTGGAACAAAGGACAGCAAATATAATGTGAAAATCTGGAACATAAAACATTGAATATAATAGGAAACACCATATGGAGTAAATGGGATATATTTCACCATTTAAGTTTCCAACATCATGCCTCATGATTATTTTTTATCTAATAAAATAAATTTGTGATTTGGAAGGTGATATAGGGTCTTTATGTTAGAAATGCTTCTGGTTGCAAGAAACAGAACTCCCGATTAACAGTGACTTAAACCACATGGACACACAGTCGTGCTCCACATAATGATGTTTCAGTCAATGACAGACCACGTACAGGATGTTGGTCCCATAAGATTAGTACCATATAGCCTAGGTGTGTAGTAGGCTCTACTGTCTAGGTTTGTGTAAGTACACGCTATGATGTTTGTATAACGACGAAATTGCCTAACGATGCATTTCTTAGACTGTATCTCCAATGTTAAGACACACATGACTGTATATTGTTTACCTAACAAGAAATCTAGAAAAAAATGTGGAAATCACCAAATACACAGGCTCTTCTATCTTTCTTCTCTGCCACACTTAATGTCTTGACCCCTTGTGGTTATGAGATGTCTGATGTATCACCAGGAATCAAAAAAATAAAAAAAGTCCTTATCAACGCAGAAACAAGGAGGAAGAGGGAGTGCAAACAATTTATCATTTCATACCTGTCACTTTATCTGGAAAGCAAAACACTCTCCCAGCAAATCTAAAGCAGTCCTCTGCTTCTATTTCGTTGACCAAAATAAACTCATGTTACCACCCTACCTGGAAGAGAATCTGTGAACATGAGAATTTGGCTGTTCTCAGACCCTTATGGGGAGCCCAGAAAGGGAGAAAGGAGGGGGAATGCTGTTTCGTTATTCATCAACAGTGCAAATACATGAAGAGATTGGGTTATGAGAACACTTACCTTGGCAATCAAGAAAGGCATAATTTATTTTGGACATAATTATCCACTAGGCTTCTTTTTCTCCCATTGGGGTTTTGTGAATATTCTACAATGATTTCTTGATTTTCTGTCTTTGTTTTTATGATCACAAACAAAAAATTAATGTTGGATCATATGATCATAGTTTGGATCACATAGATAACTGCATTAGAACTGTTCCTCATGTTTTTTTGATGTTTGGATCACATGGGCACCAATGGTACATCTTTGATAGTCATCAGTTAGCAAAAAAAGAATGGAATGTGATTAAGCAAGTACACCAAGCTTTCCCAGAAGTGAAGGTCCAGTGATGTCATGAAGCCCTATGTAGATAAAAGTTTCACATGAGTTTGGGTGGAGAAAAGTGGTAGGTGAAGTGAGTTAGCAGATGGCACACAGTGGCACAGGCATGCCAAATTCTTCTGAAACCATGATGTGGCAGTCACTACAATATTCAAATTTTAAACAGACTCAGTTTTAGCATATGAAGATGATTCACCACATTAAATTAATAACTAATTTTAATTTTATTGGTTTATAGTTTGGTTCATATTTAATTTGTAAATTTGTTTCTATAACTGACTAACTCCTCTGAGCATAAGATCTTTACACCTAGTTTTATATTTGTACACCTTTATAAGGATAGTCAAAGTAATGCAAATCAACAGTGGGTATATGGGTCAATATTTTTTCCTTTAAAAAGGTTCAGGTTTTAGAAACATTGAATTGGAGAGCCCTTCAAGTTAATCATGGACAACCCTGAAATTACCCTAGCTTGCCCCTATGTCACGGATAACTAGATATGCCTATTTCTGCCCTATCCTGCCCTTTGCTATTCCACATTTTTAAAAAGCAATCAATAAACTCATCTTGTGTGTTTTTAGATTTGTCCCAGGAACTTCACACTCCAATTCAAGGAATGGACGGGTGTCCCTGAGTAGTATCTAATGGAGTCCTTCATTCATAGTACACAATGAACTGTTTACTTAGGATTTTAAAGTTGGGAGTATTTAATTTGCCAAGGAAAATTAAGAGTGTTTATGCAGAGATAATCTGCAAGGAAAACTTGATAAAGAAGCTGTAATAGAAATCTAATGGATAGGTTCAAATAGAATCTTGGCTTTCTTCTCATAGTAGGCAATGGCCCATTTCATGGAACAGCACAGCCAAGAAGAACCTTAGAGGTCATTTACATGGAGGGCATCATGCTGTCTCCAGGACTTCAGGAGGCTAAGGGCCCTACTAAGGCCATTTCATAAGCTAACAGAAACATGATTAGGACCTGGATGTCCTAAAAGAGTATGGGTCTTTTTCTTTGTATCATATTTTTTGAAAATGGAACTGACTATTTGCAGGGGGGGGTGGAGAGTGAAAGTATGTGTATTACAGACTGGTTCACTAAGCAGTGGCGTATTCCCTTCTTCAGGTTCCTATTGCTGTATTATTGAATAACTCAACACCATACTCACACATTATGCTAAAAGCGATAAATAGATCAATCTGAATTGTACATTTAGGGAACCTGATACTCTAGTAAGCAATCTTTGCAAGCTTTTCAGGAAAAATGCATCTGTCCTTTTTAATCAAGGAAACAGTATTAACGACCACAACTGTTTTAGAGCATCTTATAAAAATTTCTAAGGTTATTTACACAAAATATTTTATCTGTAAATATTCAGTTAAAAAAGCGTAATCAGTACACACAGGACTCTGAGAAAAGTTTAGTCTTTTCTAAAAAAGATTACAACATAAATTACACATGATTATGTAAAGTAAAATAATGAAGGTTCTGGGCAGTTTGAATGTCTCATATGAAAGTCGTAGCTCTGCACAATAATAAAGAAGAAACTGGGACATTAGAGAATTTAGTTAAAGACTTCGGGAAAAAAAATCAATGCTTATTTTGAGCAAATCTTTCTTGAAAGTGACCTTTTGAGTCAGCTGATATATCTTGGCAATCATTTGTGGTGGTTGTGTTTAGGTTAGGAGGCATATTCATTCTCAGCAACCACCACAAAATGCTGAATTGTGAAATACATTGATCGTGCCCTAAATAAATATCACACGAAAAATTTCTGCCATTGGAAATTAGAGGATTCAGCGTTAAAACTTGAGGTTTGCTAAATGACTTCTTATTATGGAGTGCAGCAGCAGCTGAGCTGTTTCCTGTTTCTGGAGCAATCTGTATGTGTACCTGTTGGCCATATTTTCTTTTATCAGATGCTGTCGCTAGGGCAACCATCTCCTTTGTACAGGCCCAGGATAGCTGCTTCTTTTTGGAAACGAACTCTGGGCTGGTTGCCAGATTTTCAATTCTCAAATTCAGGACTCTACCGTGGCTAACTTAACCCTTTCACGGGCCTGAGAAAATATAGAGTGCAAAAGTTTTTTAATGTTTTATTCCCCCCAAGAAGCAGAAACGATTGTGTGATTGAAATCTAGAAATACTCTTTTGCTGGGACATATGCTGTGTTGATAAGGAAAGTAAGGAAGATTGCTTTTTTTAAAAAATATAATTAAAGGGAAGACAAACGTTATTGATGTTGTTCAGAACATCAGGGTTCAAAGGGGCTGTGATTTAAGTCCAGTTTACAGTTCTCTAATTCTAATCCAATGCAGGGGAAAAATCGGTTCACATTAGTAAGAGGCAGTGGATTTTTAGTATATTCCTTACTGTTTTCTACTGAAATGCAAAATATATCATTATTACAAAAGAAAAAATAAAAGCTTCCAAACCCAGTTTCCTTATAATCATTTGAACAAACCATATTCCTTAATTGGTTGAGTTTCTCCTATTCTTACCATCTTTATTCCTAAGTCTCACTGGGCTTCAAGATTGAGAAGGGGCTCCACAGGTCTCCCAGCCTAACTTCTGATTCTCCACTACTCCTTGTCTTACGAAACTGTTCATTTCATCTTTCAGCCCTAATTATTAGAAATTCTTCATATTTTGATGAAGTCTGTGTGTAGTATCCACCTCTTTGTCCTACTTCTGTGCTTTGAAGTCATGTAGAAGAAATCTAGACCTTTGCCCAAATTACAGCTTTTTAGTACAACTAAAAACAGCTATTATGCTTCCTCAAGTGTTGTGGCCATGGAGGTGTGCCTTCAAAAGACCTGCTGGAAGAGCGTACCTGGTTGACAGTCTCCAATGGCTGCACCTTTGGATCTGCTGGAGCACCAATGAGAGAGCATCCTTTCTTTGGGCTGCTCCCACCCAGTGGCTGAACACAGCTGCCGTAGATGAGCGAAGTTGGTCCTGCTCTACAGGAGATGCATCTAAGAGCCAAGTTTGGTTTGGGAACTTTCCATAGGTCTGGCTGTTTCTTTTACAGAACTACACTGTGATCTGAAGCTCTTCCTCTACAACCCTTTCTTTTTTCTGTCCTTCATAGGTGTCAGTGCTGAGTCACGGTCTTTTTTTTTACCTGTAGATTTTTTTTTATTTAAAAATGTGAGAATAGTAAATTCTTTAGGTAAACATAACTGCCCTAGACTAATAAAATTATAAAATAGTAGAAAATTGCAGCCACACAAAGAGACTTTAAGTGTGGTTAAAAAAAGAGAGAGAAAAACAACTACATGCCTGAAAAATACTTAAGAAAGTATTTAGAATCTTATATTTCTACTACTTTCTTAATTGACTTTGGTCAGGGTTAAATAAAGTCATTTTCAACTTTTTTCTTATACCTGTGAACACATGAGGGATAATCAATTTTAAACCTATTTCTCAACTGAGGTAGAAGCAAGGGAGGGGTGGACTTGGGTGAGTGTTTATTAGAAACTTCCAGACTCTGACTACATGTGTGAAATGTGGATTCTTTTTTTTCCTATCTTCTCAAGTTATTATAAATCTAAAACAGTTCTGAACAGTCAAGTCTATTTTTTTTTAATTTAGTTTCAGGTGTATAACAGGGTGATTTGGCATTTATTTACATTACAAAATCACCTTGATAAGTGGGTCACAATCTTAAGACTCTTTCTACCTACTCCTGTTCTCTCCTCCTTTATTCTTCACAGACATTTTCCAATAAATCTCTCGTATATCCAATTCCATCTTAACTTCTGCTTCTTGGGGATTCAAACTGACACACTAAGTGTTTTCTTTCTCAGGACAAATATTCTCAGCTCATCAGTCTTTTTAATATGTATGCAGTACTTTGCAGACCTTTATCTTCAGGATGAATTCCAGTTTCTCAATGTTTCTCTTAAGTGAGGCACCCATGTTGAACAAAGATCTCCCAGGACTGTCTGAACAATGCAGACTAGAGCTGCACTTATTCTGAGTTCTTTAGTCTGAGCACAATATTTTTACTAATGCCTTTCAGGGTGACATTAACATTTTGAGCAGCTATATCACTCTGTTGATTATTAATGAGCTTGTGGAAAATCAAATGAAGAGTTTGAATTCAGTTAAAATTCAAGAGTACTTCAGCTATCTCATTCAAGCCCTTTGGGATCTGAATCCACTAAGACTTTTTCACTTCCACTATTTGTAATAAAATTTCTCTTCCCCTATCCTATACATGTAATTAAAAATCTGGGCATAGGGATTTACATCTGTTCCAAGTTTATTTCACTTGATAATTTCAGGCCATCTTATCATCCATTAGATTAGCTATTCCTTGTATCACTGCCACCCTGGAGTTCCATAAGTATGACAGCAATATTTAAATCAAAGCTATTGAACAAAATATATAGCCACAACTGAGGAGAAGCCACAAGAAATCTCTTTATATTAAACCAATCATTACCTTTGGACAGGGTCATTAATTCAATTACATTTGCCCAATTATATTGCCATTCATAGCACATTTCTCCATCTTTTCCATGAGAATATTATAAGATATTTTCAAATGTATTACATAGATAAAACACACCTGAATGCATTTTCTTAGCTTATAGATAAACTATATAAATATCATATGATGTGTTTTGAACCCATATGGGTGCATAATATTTATTAACCTTTTCTCTCCTTAGAGTGTAAAATCCATATTTGGATTCTATTCTAGAAATGTAAAGGGGGTGGGGATATTGTGTAAATATGTCTAATTAGTATTAACAGAATACACCTTGGCACTAACAGCCGTATAAAAAGGTTAACAATATTTCCACTTATCATATATAATACATTTAATTGTAAGTTTTTCCTCTTGCTACACTGTTCAAAATGAGGTTCTTAAAAGGTGGTTCATCACAGAATCATGACAAAAAGAAATTCACTGAGAAGTGAGTGAAAAGTCTAAGTGCAAAGAAGATTTCAGTAAGCATGTTTAAGAAACATAAGGTTCCAAAGGCTCATTTAGGTAGAATTTATAAACCCTTTGATATCTCTCATCTATCATTGTTAAAGGAATTTGGAGATTTGTAGTACAAAATTATTTAATACTCAGCAATATCGTGTCTCCCATTGATAATCACACAAGATGTCGATTTTGGCTTTCTTGTTCTTTTTCCCCCTTTTTTAGTAATGCAAAGTATTTGAGGATTTTATCTGTGTTCACACAAATACAATTTTCTAAGCAAATATTTGAGAAGAGGAGTAAGTTGGCAGTGATGCATTTATTCTAAAACTATTGTGAAAGAGTACATGCCTGGAAAAATGTAGTATTTCCATTCTCTTCAGAGGTTTTAAGAGGTGTATATATATGAAGGGCAAATACATATGTTTAACCTCAACTCTTTTGTATGTTTTTTCCGAGTTTTCTGTGGTGAGAGATGTGCTATGTTTTGTTTTGTTTTGTTTTTATGGTGAGAGAGCAAGTTATTCCCTCATGTCCTGTCCAGAGGGTAGTACCAGTTTCAGAAGAAAAGAGTGTTTTTAACCTCTGCTTGAAGTTGTAGGTCAAAAGGCAATTTATTCCTACTTAAAAAACTGAAATTTTCTCACATTCTGTTTTCATTTGCTAAGCTAGAGTTTTGCTTCCTATAGCTTGCTCACGGATTACGTATATCTTAAGTCTGTAGGCTTTAAAGCTACACAGCCTATGTCTGTTTTTCTTTCATATGACAGTTGTTTAAAATTTGAAGACAGAAAGTACTTTCTTCCCCAGAAATGGTTTTCTAAATCCTTCATAATCTTGGACAACTTTTTGGATACTATCAGATTAACAACATTTTTCCTAAAATATATTGCCCAGAAATAAAAACAGCATTCCAGATGTGGTCTGATGAAATCATGCATATGGGATTGATTTTACATTAGGAAATAATTAATAGTATTTGTCCAAAGAAAACGAAAACACTAATTGGAAGAGATATATGCATCCCTGTGCTCTTTGCAGCATTATTTACAATAGCCAAGATACGAAGCAACATCAGTGTCCATCAATAGATGAATGGATAAAGATGTGATATATATAAACAATGGAATATTACTCAGCAGTAAAAAGAATGAAATCTTGCCATTTGTGACAACATGGAGGGAACTAGAGGGTATTATGCTAAGTGAAATACGTGATTCATCAAGGAAGACTTTAATCTTTTTAAAACCTTAAGGCTGGGTTAGATGCTCTTTCTCTTGCACCCCAGAATTTTTTGAATAATGCTGTCATTTTGTTTAGCACATCTCATTGTAATTTTCAATATATATGTCCATCTAGAATACCGAGGTTCTTGACTAGTATTATCTTTTAATTAATAGTATTTAGTAAAACATCAGGAACAAAGCATAAGTGGAATAAATGTTTGTTAAGGAGAAAATTAGTTTTATGAATTAGGAAATTGAATTTCAGAGAAATTAATTGGCTTGTCTAAGGACACAGAGCCAAATATTGATAATCAAGACATAGAATTGAAATTAGATATAGTTTAATTCGTTTAATTTTTGAAGATTTAGTTTTTACATCTTAAACAGAGGAAACTCACGCAGACATATATCTTATAGCATCTATCTAGAAAGGCAGCATGCTTTCCTGGAAAGAGGGATGTTAGCCAAAGGTTTATGTATTAAGACTTTCGTGGAGAGTGTAGTCTCAGAGATGCAGGAGAGAGGGCTAAAAGAGAGTGAGGAAGGAAATAAAGAGAGCAAAAATGAGGAGATGCATTACTGAGCTAGCCATTATTTGACATCAAGAACAATGATTGATTTGGCAGGACTGTTGTTGGAGAGGTGGCGTGATCTATTGGGTATCCTGACAGTCCCTCTGGGGGAAGGAAGGGAGATAATTTGTCTGCTAGGTTTGTCTCCTACTGGTCTAAGATTGGTTCCTCAGGGATTACTTCTCTATGCTTCTTGATTGAACATGTATGACTGCCACCTGGTTCCCATGGTGTCTTAAATGTCAGAGAGGACTTGTTTTAGTGTGCTTCAATTGCACCGTCTCTACATGAAAAATGCTTCATAACGTTCTCATATAGCTCTTATTTGTCTTATTAGATTTTGACCTATGGAGTTAGCTCTTTCCTAAAGGTGAGACTGGTACTCTGACTCCTCTCCCCAAAAACATTTTGGGCGCTAGATTGGAGGAAAGGAAGTAACGTGCAACTGCAAAATAGAAAAACGGCAAGTATGAGATGTAACGAATGAAAGTTATTTCCCTTAATTTCCTGAATAATAGATATCAAATTGTAAAGCACTTTTGTGGAAGTGATGTTGTCCCTAGAGTGTCCTAAGGAACTTCGGTGATCATTCTCCTTGCTTATTTTCAGAAGTTCTTATGTTCTTGAATATGATAATTATCATTCACCAATTTCTGTTACTCAAAGAGATAGTATATTAAACATGTTTTATAGTGGATTATTGCATTGCCAGAGGAAAAGTAATACATAAAAACAATGTTTAGTCAAGACTTTTTGATTCCCTTACCAAATTTCCAGATATAAACATGGTTAAAATTTTGGTATGTAGTCTTCCATATTTTTATACAATGTATGTGCACACATACAGCTGGGGAAATTTTCCTATATATGCTGCTCTGTAACTTGCCTTTAAGCTTCATCTTTGTTTCTTTCTTTTTCTTTTCTTTCTTTCCCTTCCTTCCTTCCTTCCCTCCCTCCCTTTCCTTTCTTTCCTTTCCTTTCCTTTCCCTTTCTTTGTTTCTTTGTTCCTTCCTTCCTTCCTTCTTCCCTTTCCTTTCCTTTCCTTCCTTCCTTCCATCCTTCCTTTCTTTCTTTTCCTCTCTTCCTTTTTCCTTTCTGCTCTTATTTCCTTCTTGTAGTTACAAAACTGCAGTGAAGATTATTCTATTTCCATAACTTTGAGTAAATTTTGCATGTAATCACTGCAAGTGGAATTGTTAGTTCAAAGGGAAGGCATGATAGGTATTGCAAAATATGTTGCATCAATTGAACCTCTTCAAATGTTGAGTGCCTGGTCTCTCCCATGTTCAATCGAGTATTAAACATTTTGACCTTTGTCTATCTGATGCGTGAAAAAGATCTCATTGTTCTTAGTTGCATTTATTTGATTATTATTTAATGTTTAGCATCTTATTATTTGTTTATTGGCCAGTTCTGTGAATTGCTTTTTGTATGTCTTTTCATGTTTATTGGAAAGTCTCTGAATTGTTTGTTCCTGTTCTTTTCCATTTTAAAAACTAGGACTGTTGATATATTTTTATATTAATATGTAGGCATTTTTGATATTTTGTATAGTAACCTATTGTCTATAAAATGTATTGTAAAAATTTCTTCTATTCCTTTTCAATTTTATTTATGATGTTTTCAGTTTGGCTTATGCGGCTATTTGCTATTAAAGCATTTCAATAATTAGGTTTCAAATATATCAATCTTTTCTCTTTGTGGTTTCTGGGTATCATGTCGTTATTAGAAAGGCCTTTTTCATTTTAAAGATATAAAAATATTCTTTTTGCTTTTACATGTATGTAAGTATTCAGTTTATCTGGATTTATTTTGAGCATAGCAAAAAGTTGTATAATATTTTTTAAAAAAATAGTTACTTAGGGGCCGGCCCAGTGGCGCAAGCGGTTAAGTGCGCGCGCTCCGCTGCCGCGGCCCGGGGTTCGCTGGTTCGGATCCCGGGCGCGCACAGACGCACTGCTTAGTAAGCCATGCTGTGGCGGCGTCCCATATAAAGTGGAGGAAGATAGGCACAGATGTTAGCCTAGGGCCGTCTTCCTCAGCAAAAAAAAGAGGAGGATTGGCGGATGTTAGCTCAGGGCTGATCTCCTCACAAAAAAAAAAAAAAAATAGTTACTTAAATTTCTATACACGATGTATTAGCACTCTTTTACTCACATGTTTAAAATAAAATGTCTATTATATTCTGAAGTTGCATAAGTTTTTGCTCCTGGCTCTGGGCTCTTATCTTGTCTATTGAGCTCTCTATATTTTTATGTGTCATTATCATAGGATTTTATAATTGTGACTTCATAGTATATTTATTCACTTACTCAGTTCTTTGTGTGTCTTAAGCACTGTGTGAGGACCTGGGAAGATAGCATGGAGCAAGAAAGATAAGGCCCTTGCTTGTATGGAACTTAGTGAAGAAGACGGATCATAACAAGCAAACAAAGAGAAAATTAAATTACTAATTATGTAAGGTTCTATAAAGGAAATAAAATGGAACATCACTAGTCTGATTTAGGTAAGATGTTTTTGGAAGAGGTCAGTCGATTAGCAGCCTTAATTCTACCTGCAACCTTAATTCGCCTTTGTCATGTAACCGAACATATTCACAGGTTCCAGGGATGAGGACATGGACATCTTTGGGGGCCCATTATTTTGCCTCCCACAGGAGGGGAGGGTACTGCGGTGCTGTGTGAGTGCACAGCACTGGGATGAAAGTATGGGAGGTGGGAAAATACAATTTTGTTTACCATGGTAAAGAATTTGGATTTAGGGGCTGGCCTGATGGTGCAAGTGGTTAAGTGCGCGCTCTGTTGCGGCGGCCCAGGGTTCCTTGGTTCGGATCCCGGGCGCGCACCAACGCACCACTCGGCAAGCCATGCTGTGGTGGGGTCCCATATAAAGTGGAGGAAGGTGGGCACGGCTGTTAGCCCAGGGCCAGTCTTCCTCAGCAAAAAAAGAAGAATATTGGCAGATGTTAGCACAGTGCTGATCTTCCTCACAAAAATAAATAAATAAAATAAAATAATAAAATAAAATAAAATAATTTGGATTTAAACAAGAACCAGCCATGGGATTATTTCAAAAGGGACATGCCATGATTTGATGTAGGTTTTTAAATGACTTTTTTTTTAAATCAGTGTTTTATTGCTTATGCCAATGACTTACTATTGGAGGTGAACTCTAGAGCAAAAAAGGTAAAAATATATCCAGGAAATACAGCAGTAATTTTGATTAAACCCACACTGAATTGATACAAATATTTGGCAAATGGCATCTTTACAATACTGAGTCTTTCCATTGTACAAAATCTATCCTTTCGTTTACTCAACCTTCTTTTGTGTTAAAAGAAAATATTTCTTACCTTGGAACTGTGTATTTAGTGTTAGGTCTAATCTTAGGTATTATATAGAATTAAAAAATATTTGTAATGTGATACAATTGATAATTGCTACTTAAATTAAGTGCTATTGATTTTTGTATATTTTTTAAAAATCTAGCAACCTAGTAAAACCTTCTTATTCTAATATTTTCCACTTAATACTTTTTGACTTTCTAGGTAGATAGTTTTAATATAATATTTATTCTTTCATTTCAATATTTATACATCTAACATTTTTCTTAGCAAATTGTACTGACAAGGGCTTACAGAAATATATAGAAATGATATATAATAGAAATGATAAGTGTAGGTATTGATTAGTAGTGAATGCTTAATTTTGTTAAATGTCTTATTTTAGCATTCTCCATTAATGTGTAATGCAATGAATTACATCACCATATTTCTCAACATTGAACTATTCTTACCTTTCTGGAACAAATGAACACTGTGCTTTTTTCTTAATACAGTATTCTTTTGCTTCTGTTGGCATTTATGAACTAATACCTTGAGCATATTAACTAATCATATATATGTATGTGATGTTGATCTATCATAGTTTTTATGCCATCTTTGTTCATTGGATATTAGAGTTATAGCAGCTTCATAAAAATATTTGAAGGGTCTCATTTTTTTTTTTTTTGTGCTCTGGGGCAAAATAAAAACTCAACCCTTTTGTTAAAATGTATTTGTAAAGTCTTATGGATCTGGTGTCTTTGTTATTGGTCTCTTCAGGCTTTCTAATTCTCTTGTTAGGTGAGGTTGGTCATCTATATTTTCCAATAAATTATTTGTATTTGTAAACTTATTGGTATAATATTATACTTTATTCCTGTACAACATTTTAACCCTCTTTGACTCCATGGTTACGTCCCCCCCCTCATCTCTTTAGTCTTGGGAATGTTTGCAAGAATTTTTCTATTTTATTAGTATTTTTAAAAATCAGCATACTTTCTGGGGCCAGCTCCGTGGCCTAGCGGTTAGGGCTCTGCTACTGGCAGCCCGGGTTCGGATCCCGGGCGTGCACCGACGCACCACTTCTCCGGCTGTGCTGAGGCCACGTCCCACATACAGCAGCTAGAAGGATGTGCAACTATGACATACAACTATCTACTGGGGCTTTGGGGAAAAACAAAAAAAGGAAGAGGATTGGCAATAGATGTTAGCTCAGAGCCGGTCTTCCTCAGCAAAAAGAGGAGGATTAGCAGGGATGTTAGCTCAGGGCTGATCTTCCTCACACACACACACACACACACACACACACACACAAATCAGCATGCTTTCATCTATTATACTTACTTAAAATATTAATTTATATTTTACTTTTATTGTTGCTGTCATTCAACTTTCTTTGGGAGAAGATTGACTACAGAGCACATGTAATTGGATAAATTTTTTGACAGAATGAGAGACTTGTACTCTATTGGAGAAGAAACAAAGAAATGTCTGCATCCATTATCTACTTCACTGATTAGATTGAATGTTTTAAAATTTCAGCTCTTACATTTTTAAATTCCTTTGATTCTTTTCTGATTCACTTGTTATAGTATCTTGCTCTTGATTTATGGATGCAATATGTTCTCAATTTCCACTAAGAATACTACTATTCTGTCTACTTTCCTGTATTAATCTCATTTCATTAGAGAAAGAACACTTATTGTCTTTATTTGAGCCTCTTCCCAGGGTATTGAGTGTCCTCCAATGACACATTATCTGACAGTAGCACCAATTTTTAGAATTGAGGGTGTAGATCCTTATATTGCAGCTGGTATGGACTTCCTCCACAAAGCATAAGAGTCTATGTAGCTGTGTCAACAGGTAAATATGGTTACCTTTTTCTCTCTGTTACAAAATCAATTTGTATTGCTATAGTCACATACCAAAGTGTTAGGCATATCAACACTTTGGTTTTTTGTTTTGCTTTTGTTTGTATTGATTTTCTTCACTATGGAAAAACGAGAAACTAATGTTTTCAGAAGCCATTCTTTTCTTGGCTGTGGTAGAGTTGTCCAACTTCTTTGACTTGCTCCCTTGTGTCTACTTTCTAAACCAACCAAACTTCTGCCTTCTGATGGTGGAATATTAGGAGTGTCTGTGTCTGGCCTGAATTTTAGCTGCCAGTGGTAAGAGTGTAGGGAAGAATTTACTGTAGGAATTAAAGTTTCTGGGGATTTTATTGCTGTGCTGAGTCATTTTACCCTGCATGTGTGCTGTGGTTGGAGAACTATTTATCTTTTCTCTCTCTCCTAATACTAATAATTGAAGTCTGCTTTGGCAAAATTTCCACTTTTCTTAGTGACCATCCTAAGCCAAATCCAAGCATGGTGTAAATACTACAATCCGGTGTGTCTAGAATGGGATAGCTCTTGAAGTTGCTCTGCAGTCTTCTGTTTTCCCTGTCACTTCCTCTTTCAACACTGAGTTTTGGGTTATTTTGTTGAAAAATTTGTTACACTTATTCTATAAGGTAACTTTCCTCTGTCTGAGTTCAGTAATGAGTGATATCCAATTGATATCAATAAATTCTTCAGTTTCTTATCCACTGATAGTACATGTCTCTGTATAATGCCTTTATTTCTTTCTCTTCATTTTTCTTACATGTAATCATTTGTTGGTGATTAAAATAGTATTTAGGAAAGAAGAAATATATCTAGATCAACATGTCATCATGTAACTCAAATGTGAAATTGGGTTCCTTTAACAATCAATTTGATTTTTCTACATGTGCTCCTTCGTCCAATACTTTCTTTCCAGGGCATTCTAAATTCTCATACATAACCAATGCAGTTTGACAATTTTAATGTGCTTTATAGAGTTAAGGTAAAGTATGTCCAAGAGCTGTGTGTCTACAGTGATGGAGAGCAATTTGTTAGGCATCTCATTGAAATGGGTGGGATTAATGGTTTTGTTTCTTCTGAAGGATTTTTTATTTTTTTTCCATCTCTGGAAGTGGAATTATATGTAAACACATTCTGTATTTTCCACAGCTCCATACTGGGAGATTCAGGACCAAGAATCTAATTCATCCAAAAACTAATGTACATCTCTTCTACCTTTCCAAAACTCTCTTCCATTTTTGTGGCTATTAGATGTTTTGGTCAGATCTTCTATGTTCAGGTAGCTAAAGTATTATTTAGCTATATTTTGCAGATGTGGCAACTGAGGCTCATAAAATTTAATTAATTCCCAAGAAACCTAGTGAGACAATGCTAGAATCCAAACTGTCTCCTTCTGCTATAGTTGTGCTTATACATAGAATTATGTCTCTAAATATGAGTGAAAAAAATTTAGTCAAGAAATATTTTATCAAGTATCTAATCGTGCAATATACTATTATGGCCAGGAGAGACATGTGAAAGTAAATATGACATGAATCTGAAGAGTTTGCAATTATCTGGTTGAAGAAATAAGCAATGAAGGTATAACATTATCTATATCATTGCGCTCATTAACAGAGATAAAAATCATTATAAGCAGTGAAAACAAAAACGGAAAGATCCCCAGTAAGCCCAGGGTGTTATAGTCAAGACAGTATCTTTATGATGTTGTAGAATAGGAGTTGGCTAGGCATGTTAACCTATAAAGGTTTCCTGGACCCCCCTGCAGAATCTGATCTCTTTAGAAACTGTTACCTGTCTTGTGTCACTGTGGACGCTTCCTGGGCTCCTGATGACTCCTTGGCTCCCGTTCTTGACCACGGCATTTGGCATCTGCCCCACTTGGCTCTGGATTTCTTTGACCCCTGGCTGCCCCTGCCCACCCCTGCGACCTGGGTCTTTACCAGGAACTGAACCTGCTGCTCACTTGCTGCTTTTTAGTACTGACTCTGCAAATTCCTGATCTAAATCCTGCTTAGCCTGGCAGTAAGTGTCAGTGGGGACATATGTAGGCAAAGCAAATGGAGGGTTGCATAACTGCCTAAACAACTCTTGCCAAATTCAGTTCAGGCAGAAATATCCATTTTGATGTGGGTCAGGTATATAGAAAATGAGTCTTTTGATCAGAGCTCTTAATTTAGCACTTCCAGGGTTGGATATGCCATACAGTAAAGGGCCTTTTTGAACATGCGACTATTGCCCAATGCATTGAGTAGAGACAGACAGTTAAAATATAATCTGTAACCCAAAGATCTATTGTAGAAAAGGTAACTAAAAAATAGTAAATCTTGGGGCCAGCCAGCTGGTGCAGTGGTTAAGTTCACGCACTCTGCTTTGGCGGCCCGGGGTTCACAGGTTCAGATCCTGGGTACAGACCTACACACTGCTTATCAAGACATGCTGTGGCGGCACCCCACATACAAAACAGAGGAAGATGGGCACAGATGTTAGCTCAGGGCTACTCTTCCTTAGCAAAAAAAAAAAAAAAAAAAGTAAATCTCAAATGGTATCAATCTGGATATAAGACAATCTATAACAGTGAAGTAGTTTTAAAAATTTAAAATTTCCCTATTGTATTTGGCTGATTCGGGGCCACAGATTCAACATCCCAATGGACATGTTGAGCTCCATGTTAATCAAGCTTCTGGGTTAGAATGCAATCTATTTTCTCTCCTCCCCTCCTTCCTCCTCTCTCTTTCTGTTTTAAGCTGAATATATATATTATAGATAGTAGTTAGGATGAACTTGATTTCCAACTATTATCATAGACTAACTATAACCATTGTCTTCAGAGAAGTGTCTTATGCAAAATAATGTTGCTAAAAATGGGAGAATTTTGTCTGCTTGTTTCTAAAAGATGATTCTTGAGCAACAGAATAGAGGAAATGATCCTGTCTCTCAAATGGAGACTACTCTTCCAGCACAAGTGTCAATCCACCACCAAGAACAAAACATAAAGAGGTCAAGAAGCTTTATGAACATTCCAATTGCCTTTTGTCTTCATCTGCACTTTTTTTTTTTTTTAGGCATTCTGAAAGGTGTATAGTAACACTTAAGTATGGTTTTAGTTTGTATTTTCCTAATGACTAGTGATGTTTGAACATCTTTTCATGTTCATTTTGCCATCTTTATCTTTTCTTTGTTGAGTGTTTATTTAAATCTTTTGTGTAAGTTTTATTGGGCTGTCTTCTCATCACTGAGTTGTAAGAATTCTTTATATAATTTGGATACACATATTTTATATGATATGTGTTTTGCAAACATTTTCTCCCAGTCTGTGGCTTATGTTTTTGTTTTCTTTACACTGTCTTTCAGAGAGTGAAGTTTTATTTTGACTGACTCCAATTTATAAATTTTTTAATGGTTGGCGCCTCTCCTCTCCTATCTAAAAAATCTTTGCCCAACCTAAAGTATATAGATTTTCTCTCATGTTCTCTTTCAGAAGTTTTATAGTTTTAGAATTAGATTTATGAAATATTTCAATCACTTTAGAAAACAGTCTTGCAGTTTCTGATAACTCAAACATCTTTACCATATGATCCAGCAATCTCACTTCTAGGTATTTACTCAAAAGAAATGAAAACATATGTCTGTAAAAAGCTCTATGCATGAATGTTTATAGCAGCTTTTTCATAATTGCTAAAAATTGGAAACTGCCCAAATATCCATCAACTGGTGAATAGATAAATCGTGGTGCACTTATATAGTGCAATAAAAGGGAAAAACTGCTAATACGTGCAACAACGGGATGCAGGTCAAAAGCACCATGCTAAGGGAAAAAGACACAAAAGCTATGTGGTTTATTATTCCATTTATAAGACATTTTAGAAAAAGCAAAAACTATAGGAACAGAAATCAAATTATCAGTTAACAGGGGCTAAGGATGGGAGAAGGGAGTTGATTACAAAGTGGTGTAAAGGAACTTTTTGGAAAAATGGAAGTGGTCTACATTTCAATTTTATCAGAGGTTATGTAACTACTTATGTTGTTTAAAACTTTTTCAACTGTGTATCTACAAAAGGTGAAAAGTTTCTTTCAGAGTTCAAACTTTTACACAATTAATTTCAAAGAAAAAAATTTGAGTCTGTTTATAAAAACGTTCCTCCCAATTTTTCACCATGAATGGACTGATTTTTCCCAGGAGACAGAACCCAATAATCAATTCTGGGCTCTCAGAGAGGTGCTAATAGGTTATCAAAGAAGTTTTCTCCATTTTTATTATCTTATTGAATCTATGTCAATTTCTCAGGCCAGAAAAATCAGACATATGTTAGACTTTTGCTCCTTACGTGTTCCTAATAAGTTATGTACCTAGTTCTTGCTGCCTTTGCTGTCTTTGAACTAAATTTAATTCTTTCTTTTTCCTTTCCTCTCACTATCCTAGTCTATGGTTCCTCTTGAATCAATGCATTTGGCTTTCAATTGCTTTTCCTCACCCTAGGCTCTAACTCTTCCAATTTATATTGAAGTTGATGACCCATTAAATCTTAAAATGCAGACTTTATCAAGTTGCCTAATACATCATCATTACTTCTTCCATTTGCCTTTAAATGCTTTTGGTTATATGGCTCACTTTGTCCCATGGTTCCAAGCAAAACATTCTCCAAAGAACAGGTGCTAAAGCATTTTGTTTGGTTTAGTAACTATAACATATACTTGAATATAAGGTAAGAATTTGTTTTCTCCCAAATTATCCTCCCAAATTAAACATATACTGGTGCCCTTACAAAGTCTTCTACATATTGAAGTACTCTCTCAATGACTTCATTTTGATCAAGAAAATATATTTGGGAAAAACCATTTAACCTTTAATGATATCAGTAAATGCTGGGTTGGATGCCCATAGAAGTCTTCTGGTAGAGTCAAATACGGGTGCTAAGAAATTTAACATGGATTTAGTGATGGGTGCAGTATCACAATTGCAAGACTGTACATTGTAAACAAGTCTTTGAAAATGTTTAACTGATTTCTAAGAATCTATTTGACCATTTGATGTTATTATTCAAGTTTAAGTTGGCCAACATACTCCATTCACCTTTTTTTGATTTTCTCATTGAGATCTATCAATCTATCTATCATGTATCTATCTATCTATCTATCTATCTATCTATCTATCTATCTATCTATCTAATCAACCAAATCAATTGAACATAACATTGATGTATTGTCCATCTAGATTATCTTGACTATCAAAGAAAATGTAATCAATTCACTTTCTCTATCCATGTTTAGTTTCTTCAACTTCTAAAAGAAATCTGCAACTGTCTTTCACATAGGGTTTAGCAGTACTTGGCAAGAAAATTGTGTTTGTGAGGCTCTCAACCACAGTAAGATTTGAAGAATATTCATGCTCTCACTACCTCCTCTCCTCATTAATCTATGGGAGTACCTTCACAGAGAAATCGAAGCTTAATGGAAAATTGATGTCTTAGGAATTCTTTAGTAGTTTGCGTTTTCTCAATCTTGTCTGGCACATCTATTAGAATTTGCTCTTCTTCTATAGATGTTTTTAAAATGTGACCATGAAATGTGTAGTACATACTGGATGAAATTAGCTTAAATTTAGGAGATTCGGCATTATCCCTGGGCCTATTATCCCTCTCCCCTGGACTTCTATTGGTCCTCCGTCAATGGAAGAAGCAGGAATTGAAGTTGTATGCATTCTTTTCAGACTTTAATACTATTCAATCACACACAGTTTATAACCACAACAGATACTTAAATAGGTGTGATGTCCTCAAGACACGCCATAGTCTCCTTTCTTTTACAAAATGAATATTTTATTATACATAGTTGGCCTAAAAGATGGGTGTCGTAGTGAGTGTTTATTGTGATTTGGAACAGAAAAGATGATGCCAAAACTTTGATTATTTTTTCTTTTCTGATGTAGTAGAGCTTGTAAGGAGCTGAGACCTATCCACGTTGTTAGCAAATGTTAATGCAAATAGAGGTAAGTCCTTATATTAGCTGATTGTAGTAACATTAATAATTGGTTTCTTATCTATACATTTCTCTTGTGAGGAGAAAAACAAGCAGAGATGGAAATGATTTCATGATTCTGTGACAAATACATCAGTCAGTAGCCTGATGATTGTGAGTAGATGTTACCAAACAACTCTGAGAGCAGAAGAGACTTCTTGGGGACTTGAGGGTCCTGTATTTACACCAGCAGTCCCAGCCCCCCAATCCCACAGAGGACCTGAGAGGCACAATGTATGGGCAAATGGCTTGTTTTGTTCTCCAAGTCTCAATTTCTGGAAGTTACTACGTTCCCCTCCATACTCAAATATCCCACGTTCTTTCCCTTCCATGACTAAATATCCTCTAGTCCAACTTTGATCTGCCCTAAGTGGAGGGTTACACAACTGCCAACTGGAAACATGATGTTTCCACTGCCGCAATAGTTTTTTTTTAAGTCCTTCTGTTTTTTGCGCTGTAGAAGGATGGCCCAGTTATCTTACTGGACAATAATCGTAATTCTCATACATAAAATCATAATTCTCAAAGGGAACTTGTAAATCTAAAACAGAAGTGGGCTACAAGAAACTCAGATTCTTCCTTCAGTCATTTATTTCTTTATTCATTATATCTGTTTTAGATTCATCCAAGATTTATTGAGGACCCACCATGTATCAGGCATTGCTCTAGAATTTCTGAACATCTGAACACAGTGATCACCTGGCAGAAGCTTCTAGGTGCAGAAACATCAGAGGAGAATATCCCAATTGTGTCCTGAGTGATATTGTTACTGCAAGATCTCCCTACCCAACACACAGCTCACATTGGTACATCAAAGGCTAGAAGATATCTTGTAGGAGAGGAACCTTTGCAACTTTAAGCACTTTTCAAGCTTATCTGAGCAAAAAAATCTCTCTCTCACATGCAATCATTAATTTTTAGCTTAAACAGGTACAGAAATATCATCATTAATTTTAGCAAAAATCTCTATGGTTATGTGTTGCCTTGCTTAATAAATTGAGAAGAAACTTGAGCTTACTCTGGCAGTTACTGAGAAAGGGAATGAGTGAGGGGAACTAAAGTTGTAAAGAGATAGAGGGGATGGGAATAGGGGTTCTGGAAGTGAGAAATTCCCTGCAGTGGGGATGGTAAGAGGTTTGTAAACAAAGAGATATGTAATACTCAATTTTATGTTTTAGGTTCTGCTAGGCTTGTGTATAACACTCTGGTGTTACTTCTTGAATTTTAAATAAAAGCCTATTCCTCAAAACTGCGTTGTGAGAGTGGTGTTTGCAGAAATCAAGATTAAAGGAGACTGTATATGACTTTGGGTGGAGGGACAGTACAGTTACTAGAGGAAAAATAAAAGTGAATTAGGAAAATCAGGAGAGAAGGAGATAGAAATTATGGCTAACTAGGAAGAATTTGAGCACTGACCAATCCTCATTACTGGGCCTGAGTCATTTTAATTATATTGTCAGAGCAATAGGTGGGGGGGCCACTGGCAAAAGAAAGAAAGATTATAGGGTGTTTCAAATAAACATAAAACTAAAAAAAAATTCCCTTTAAAAATGTCAGAGAACAACTGAAAGATTGCCAGAAACTAAAGGAAGAAAAGATATTCCTTGGAGACCATTGGGAAAAAGAAAGAACGTGCCTTTCATTCTAACTTCTTTAAAACAAAGATCTAAAGGAGACCTGGCGGGAGAGGAGAGTGGGTGTATGATGTGCAACTGGTTATCAGGACCATGATTTCAAAGGGATTACAAAAATCAACTCGTGTGTGGGCTCTGGATCCAGATTCCCTAGATTTGAATCCCTTTTAGCTTATCTTCTCTGTCTCTTGGTATTCTATTCTAGAAAAATGGGGCTATTTCTATATATTTTATGGGGGTTGTTGTGAGGATTAATGGACTTAATATATGTAAAGTGCTTAGAATAGAATTTGACAGAAGTGCTCAGTAAATGTCAGTAATTGGTTATTAACAAAATTATTGAAAGTTCTCCTCCAAAAGCTACAGGTAAGAAAGCAAAAATGGCATCCATTGAGGAATCTCATTCTAGGGGCTAAACAATGACACAGCTGACAGATGTAGGAAGAGACATCAAGAAAATTAGTATAGGACAGTTCAGGCATTTATTGGTAATTTCCAAGATGACATAAATGTTATTGTGAAAACAGAATGTCCCATGCTATCAGAGGACAAATCTGGGGAATTTTTAGGGGTTGTGGTTCTGAGGACAGGTGAGATGCAGTAAGAGTGCCAAATAGATTGAATTCTGTTGGATATTGCATTGTTCAAAGAAGACTGCCTTGGGGAGGAATAAAACTTTCAAAAAAGGTAAGAATAAGCGTGATGACTTTGAAAAATAGACACTTTTGATAGACCCCAAATTAATTAGCTTCAAAATTTTTACTATGAAGAAATGTACAGCATAAAATAGGAAAAGTGTTGGAAGAGCACAGACAAATTAAGGGTGACTCCATACCCGGATTTTAGTTCATGACTACATCTATAATCACACAGGTCCCAGAGAAAGGATGTGGAAAACACTCAGAGTGGAGAGACAAAAATGAATGAGGTTGACTAGGAAACTGTGTTGATGTGCATTATCTAGCTGGATAAAGTGTGGGAACCTAGATACTAATAGACCTAAGATAGATCTTACTCTTGCTTCTCATTTATGTTAGCATTTCCTACAGCTGAGGACCAAGGAAACCTTGGGAATTATTAAGAATAGAGAAAAACGTAGAAAAGTTTGTTTTACATTTCCCCCCAGCCCTGCTTCTGGGCTGTGAGCGACTGCTACTTTGCTCCTGGAATCCCATGCAGTTATAAAAGAACACACTGCAAAATTCCTTACCCCACGCTGATGCAGTCATCTTCTGAACTCGGGCTCACATCCCTCATTCAGTGAAGATTTTAGCAGATTACCTTTTACTTTCTCCCATTCTTAACGATATCAAGAACAATATGGATGACCATTCAACAACGATCCTAGTAGTATTTTCCTTCCTTATTTTTAAGAAGCCCTTTTTTAAAAAAATTGTGGTAAAATATACATAACGCAACATTTACCATTGCAACCATTTTTAACTGTATAGTTCAGTAGCATTAAGTACATTCACACTAATGTGCAGCCATTACCAATATCCATCTCCAGAATTCTTTTCATCTTGCGAAACTGAAAGTCTGTACCCATTAAACAAGAACTCTTCATTCTCCTCTCCCCGCAGCCCCTGGTAACCACCATTCTACTTTCTTTATGAATTTGACTACTCTAGGTACCTCATATAAGTGGACTCGTATAGTACTTTTCCTTTCTTAACTTGCTTATTTCATTATCAGAATGTCTTCAAGGTTCATCCATACTGTGGCGTGTTAGAATAACATTCCATTGTATGCATGCCACGTTTTGTATATCCACTCAGTCTTCAGTGGACACTTGGGTTGCTTCCACCTTTAAACTATTGCGAATAACACTGCTATGAACATGGGTGTAAATATGTCTGTTCAAGTCCCTACTTTCAATTCTTTTGGTTATACACCTGAAAGTGTAATTGCTAGATCTCATGCTAATTCTCTGTTTTATTTTTTGAGGAACTTCCATGCTGCAGTATTTTACATTCCCACCTGCAATGCACAAGGGCTCCAATTTCTCTATATCTTTGCAAACACTTGTTCTTTTTCTTTTATAATAGCTATCCTAATAAGTGTCAAGTGGTATCTTGTAGTTTTGATTTGTATTTCTGTAATGAATACTGATGCTGAACATCTTTTTATGTGCTTATTGGCCATTTGTATATCTCCCTTGGAGAAATGTATATTCTAGTCCTTTACTCATTTTTAAATCAGGTTGTTTTTATTGTTGTTGAGTTGTAGGAGTTCTTTCTATATTCTGGATATTAATTCCTTATCAGTGAAACAGCATTTTGAGGTATAATTGACACATAATAAACTACTCATATTTTATTGAAAGTGTACAATTTGATAGAGTTTTGACACGTATACACCTGTTAAATCATTACCACAATCAAGATAATGAACATATCTATCACCACCAAAAGTGTCCTCCTGCCCTTTGGTATTTTTTCTCGCCTCTCCCTGCTCCCCTACCCCTTCATCCCCAGGCAATCGCTGATATTTTTAAGTCACTTTATATATTAGTTGGAATTTTCTAGACTTTATATATATGGAATCATGCAGTATGTACCTCTTTCTGTGTGTGGTGGTGGTGGTGGTGGGGGTTCTTTCACTCAGCACAATTATTTTGAGATTGATCCACGCTGCGTGTATCAATAATTCCTTTTTATTACTGCATAGGATTCCATTGTATAGATTATACCACGATTTGTTAGTACACTCACCTGAAAATGAACATTCCTTTGGGTTGTTCCAGTTTTTGGCAATGATCAATAAAGCTGCTACAAATATTCAGGTAAGTCTTTGTATGGGCATATACTTTCATTCCTCTTACGTAAATACCTAACAGTGGTATGGCCAGGTGATACAGATATGTTTAACTTTATAAGAAGTTAAAAATGTTTCCAAAGTGATTGTACCATTTCTCATTCCCAATATCAGTGTTTGAGAGTTCTAGTTGCTCCATATCCTCACCAACACTTGGTAGAGCCAGTCATTTTAATTTTAGCCATTCAAATAGGTGTGTATCAGTAGCTCACCGTGGCTTTAATTTGCATTTCCCTAATGACTTATGACGTTAGTATTCTTTTATGTGCTAATATGCGTCTGTATATCTTTCTCTTCACTCCTCTCTTTTGAGGACTTCAGTTACACATCTACTAGACCACAGCTTACTAGTGACTCTTTATTTTTGTTTTCAATCTCTTTTTCTCTCTGTTTCATTGGATGGTGTCTATTGCTATAACTTGATGTACACTAATCTTTTCTTTGGCAATATCTAATCCATTATAAACACTATTTCATATAGATATAGATTTAAATATATTAAATCTATTTAATATATACATTTAAATTTCAGACTCTGTGGTTTTCACTTTACAAGTTCTATCTGGCTCTTTTTTCATATTTTCCGTGTCTCTACTTGACATGTGCAATCTTTCCTGAATCTTTTAAAACATATGGGACATAGTTATAAGAACTCTTTTAATGTTTTTGTCTACTAGCTCCATCAACTGTGCCACTTCTGTGCCCATTTCAGTTGATTTATTTTCCACCTCAGGATGGCTCTTGTTTTCTGCCCTTGCATGCATGGCCGTCTGGGATTGGGTGTCACTTCACTTTTCCGTGTTGAGCGCGGGATATTTTGTAGTCCTATCAATTTTGCTGGGCTTTGTTCTAGGAAGTGTTTAAGTTATTTGGAAACAGTTGATCACGTCAGCTTTTGTTTTTAAGCTTTGTTAGGCTAGCTAGACCAGAGCGGCATTTAGTCTATTGCTATTTTTCCTCACTAATGTGTGCTCTACCCAGTGCCTCAAGTATGAGATTTTCCACGTTGGTTGCTAGGAACAGGAGCTATTCCCTTTTGTGAGCTCTGAGGATTGTTTATTCCTATCTTTTTTAGTGCTTCTTTCCCGCTTCTTGGGTCATTTCCTCACTTAGGTGTGCTGATCAGTACTTAGCTGAAGACTCAAGAGGTGTGCTCCACAGGTGTCTCTGATTCTTTGTGCAACTCTCTTCTCTAGGATGCTCCTCCCTGCAAACTCTACCTGCCATGGGCCCCTGAAATCCCAGCTCTACTTTCCCAACTCAGGGACATCTCCAGGCTCCACCTTGGTTGCTTCCCGATATCGTGGTCTGGAAACTCTCTTCAAGCAGTAAACGAGGGCAATCGTAGGGCTCACTGTGTTTATTGCTCATCTGCTAGGGGTCACCATCTATCAGTGTCTGATGCTCAATATCTTAAAAGTCATCGTGTCTTGTTCAGTTTTTGATTGTGTCAAGCAGGTGTGCAAATCCAGTCACTGTTACTTCAGCTTGGTTCAAAGTGGAAGTCTTCTTGAGAGCATCTTGATATACCATCCTAGCTTTGCTTTTTCCTCCCAGTAGAGCCTGAGACAGGACTTAGGTACAAGTAGTTCATTTGGGAGGTGATCCCAGGAGGCATGAGAAAGTAAGATATGGTAGAAGGAAATGCCAGTAAAGAATTCTTTATTGAGCTGGTTACCACCATGTATACTGGAGCCTCTGAGGATTTATCCTGGGGATGGACTGGAGGTTGGGGGGACATTTATTTATTGATTCACATCCTCTAATTAGTTGAAGGTTGCCCCTGAAAGTGTTATAATCTGTAATTTTTTACTTATTTGTTTTTTTTGCTGAGGAAAATTTACCCTGAGCTAACATCTATTACCAATCTTCCTCTTTTTGTATGTGAGTTGCCACGACAGCATGGCCACTGAGAGACAAGTGATGTAGGTCCTCGTCAGGGAAACCGAACCCAGGCCACCAACATGGAGCACCCGAACTTAACCACTAGGCCACTGGGGCTGGCTCAGTCTGTAAATTTTTTGAGTTTCATAGTGAGCTCTTATGACTTTCAAAAATTTCTGGGCAGCAAAGTGGAGAGATGCGGCAGGCACTTGAGGTGTCCTGCTGATGATGTACAGGGCAATTGTCTATTGCAGCTTACAGACAAAAGTGTTGGGCTGAGTACATGTGGCCAAAATAATGATGACTCCACTTCTTCACCTCTA
Organism: Diceros bicornis minor; assembly: GCF_020826845.1. Taxonomy (NCBI): domain Eukaryota; kingdom Metazoa; phylum Chordata; class Mammalia; order Perissodactyla; family Rhinocerotidae; genus Diceros; species Diceros bicornis. The sequence goes on along the minus strand of NC_080759.1, from coordinate 47,449,454 downwards.
GGGTTCACTTTCTTCACCCAATATCAGTCCCTCATTTTCACTATTTCTCTTCCTTTGTTACTCAAAACAACATTACTTCAACAACTTTTCATTTAACTCATTTATGTCAATGTGAGCTTTTTAATAAAACGTGAATGTTTTCGTACACAGAAAAGATTAGTTCAGAGCTGCTTTATTTTTAAAATTAATAATCCATTTATTAAATTTCAAATGAGAAGCTCTAAAGCTCTGATTCTTCATTAAGCTTTTAAGTTCAGCTACATATCTCACTATTCTCCTGGTAAATCTAATACATTTTAATGATCACATGAAAGGCAATTTTACAAAATAATTCAATGTATTTTAATACTTAAAAAATAATATATGTTTTAAAATATTTGATTCTCATTTTAAGGATATGAATTTAAAATATTTGATTCTCATTTTAGGGATATCAATTTCCAATCAACCAAAATAAAAATAAAGTTCCCATGTGCCAAAGTAATTCTTGGAAATCTAATAAATTAAACTTATGCCTTGGACGGATGAGTCTTTTTTTTTAAGATATATATATATTTTTGTAAACCTAGTGGAATTTCAAGTAAAAATTGTGACTCTAAAACAATTACTAATTTAGATATTTTAAATTAAAATTACAAATTAATCTGCTACTGCAATAAGCAAAATTCTCTTAAAAATTACATAAACTTGAAACATAAAATATGTGAAGATTACTTCCTAACATAGAATTATAATTATTAAGCTTGTCATTTAATACTTAATTTTAAAACCTTAAAAGTTAAAAATGATTAACCACTAGGGAATCAATTATGCCATTTCAGGAGAATTTTAGAGTTAGTTTCCAAGCTTAAATTTTTTGGCTTTGTGGCTCAGTTGGTTGAGGTTGCGTGGCAACCAGATATTTGGACAAGATGTGAGACTTTGAAATTGCAGTTTTTAATCCATGTTCCCACTTGTCTTGCTGAGCCCCTTTTATTTCATAGTTGCTCTGTAAATGGGGAGCTCTCTTACCCCATCTTTCCTGTATTAAACTTACACATCTCTAAACCTCTAATCTATTGAAATCCCCAGTTAGTTTTCTTCAATCATCCATATGAGTTTTGTATATTTTTTATTTTATTAGTTTACACCATTGCAACATTAATTTCTCCTTTCCAAAATTATTTTTTGAGTGTCTACCAAGTGCCAGTTATTGCTCTAGGCATCTGGGGATATTGTTGAGCAAGACAAAAATCCCTGCCTTGTAGAACATATGCACTAGCAGAAGGAAAAAGACACTAAATGACAAGGTGACCAAATAAGTAAACTGTTTAATAGGCACACATAAACAAATTATTTAGTATGTTAAATGGGGATAAATGTTAACGGATAAAGAGAAAATAGAGCAAGATAAAGGATTGTGAGTGCTATGGGGAAGGAGTTTTCAGGATGAAAAATTATAGAACATTGTCAGGAAGGGTCTCCTTAGCAGGTGATACTGAGGAAGTGTTTGAAGTAGTTGAAGAAGTTAAGTAAGTGAATACTAGGAGAACAGTGGTCCACACAGTGGGTACAGATAGAGCTAATGACCTAAGTCTAAAGCATGCCTGTTGTCTTTGATAGATAGCAATGATTGTGAGTGGCCAGAAAGGTATCAGGGGAGAGATGAGGTCAGAGAACTAACAGGGCCTCATAAGTGATTGTAAGGACTGTTTTTTTCCTTTTTGCTGAGGAAGATCTGCCCTGAGCTACCATCCATTGCCAATCCTCTTCTTTTTTTTTTTTTTTTTGATTGAGGAAGATTAGCCCTGAGCTAACATCTGTGCCAATCTTCCTCTACTTCTTTGTATGTGGGACACCTCCACAGCGTGGCTATTGAGTGGAGTAGGTCTGCACCTGGGATCCTAACCCACAAACCTAAGTGGAGAGTGTGGAAATTTAACCACTCAGCCACGGGGCCAGGACCTGTAAGGACTATGTCTTTATGTTCCACGAGATGGAGAACAATTGAGCGAGGACTATGTCTTTATGTTCCAAGAGATGGAGAACAATTGCGTAAGGACTATGTCTTTATGTTCCAAGAGATGGAGAACAATTGCGTAAGGAGTGTGTCTTTATATTCCAAGAGATGGAGAACAATTGCTGTGTTTTGACTAGCTCAATGACATTACCTGACTTAGGTTTTATAGGACTCCCTGTGGCTTCTGAATAGATTGAGAATAGAATGTGAATGGTTGGCAAGACAAAGGTAGGAAGACTTGCTAGGAATCTATGGCAGTAATCCAGATGAGAAAGAATGATAGCAACGTGTAGACTGGAAGCAGTGGGTGTGGTGGGAATTCTGGATATATTTTGATGGTTAAGTGAACAAAATTTCCTTTTAGATTGAACATGGGATGTGAGAGAAGGGAAGGAGTTGAGATGGCACCAATTGCCTTGGTTTGAGAAAATGGAAAATTGGATTGCCATTAAGTAGGATTGGGAATACCTAGAGTACAATTTAGCACGTGTTCAGTATGAGCTTCCTATAGGACATGCAAGTAAAGATGTCAAATCAATGGCTTGATATATGTTTCTGGAGTTCAGGAGAGAGATCTGGACTGGAGCTACAAATTTGGGGAAGTTAGCATATGGATGGCATTTTATTCTACAAGAGCATATGGCTTCAAGTAGAAACTAAAAGTGTCAAAGACAGATACATGGCGAAAGCCAACATAGAGTGGTTAGGGAGAGAAAGTCAAATAAGTAAAAGATAACCTGCACAAGGCACCAGTGATACAGGAAGAAAACCAAAAGTTTTTGGTATCCTGGAAGCCAAGTAAAGGAAGTGTATTTATGTGAAAGGAATGATTATCTGGGCCAAATGGTGCTAATAGTCAAGTAAGATACAGATTAAGTAAGTGGGGACAAATTGACTATTGGATTTAGACATGTGGATGACCTTGACAACCTTTATGAGAGCAATTTCAGTGAAATGATGTGGGTGAAAACCTTATTGGAGGTGATAAGAGAAAAAGAAGAGAGGACATGGAGACCGTAAATATAGGAATTTACAGAAAGGTTTGCTGCAAAAGAGAGAAGAGATGTAGTAAATGCCAGGGGTGTGTGGTCAAGAGCAGATTTTCTTAAAATGAGAAAAAATGCAGCATGTTTGTATGCTGATGGGAATAAACTGATATAGAGGAAAAACAATTGGTTACATAGGCTTGAGAACACAGAATTGCTGATATGATACCATATTTCTGAATATGCAAGAGAATACGGGTTCAGTGAACAAGTGTAGGAATCAGCATTAGAAAGGGGCGTGGAAAGTTCATCTATGTAACAGACTAGAAGGAAGAATGCGGGGTGTGGATGCTGGGCGATGGATAGAAGAAGTGGTGCAAGTTTGTGAGTGTTTCTGTTTCCTTATTGAAGTTGGAATCAAGGCTATTGTTATAGACTGAACGTTTGTGTGCCCCTCAAATCCATATGTTTAAGCCCTAACCCTCAATGTGATGGTGTTTTGAGATGAGGCCTTTAGGAGGTAATTAAGGTTGAATGAGGTCATAAAATGGGTCCTAATCTGATAGGAACAGTGACTTTATAAGAGGAGAAAGAGATATTTCTCTCTATCTATCCCCATGCAGGACAAAGAAGAAGTCACATGTGCACACAGCAAGATGGGGCCTCCTACAAGCCATGAAAAGAGGCCTCAGAATGAAACATACCTTGCTGGCACCTTGATCTTATACCAGCCTCCAGAATTGGGAGAAATAAATTCCTGTTGTTTAAGCCATCCAGTCTATGGTGTTTTGTTATGGCAGCCCCAGCACACTAATGCAGTTATCAACTGAGAGTGAGATTAAGGGAGATGACATGAGTTTAAAGAGAAAGGAGAAAATTTATCTATTATTCTAGGAGAATGGAAGGGTACATTGATGAGAGGTGTCTAGTGTGACTGTCTGTAGCCTTAAAGACTCACTGAGGTTTGTGCTCATGGGTTTAAAAGGAGTCTAGTTGTTGTGGTTTTGTTTTTTCTTCAGGCACACAGATGCATGGGTTCTGGTGGGAAATGGATGTAAAGATGTGTCTAGCCAGGACTATTGTTTTGCCAAGCGAGAAATCAAAGTGAGAAAAGGGAAAGAAGGGGAGGAGAGGGTAGCTAGAGCGGCATGATTATAATGATTAACCATGGAATATAAGCTGGTTAGGTGGGAGAATGGGGGTATCAACAGAAGGAGAGACAGTAACAGGTGACAGAATCAAACATTTGGAGGTTCTGTCAGAGGCAAAGGATGGATGGTGGTGGGATGTTGGAAGGAGGGAAGGAAAGATAGGAAAAAGTTGTGGTAAATGAATTGGGATGCCCAAAATGGGCTTAAAGAAGGACTGCAGTTTTTTGTAGTGACAAAATCTAGACTAAAGCCATAAAAGTGAGTTGTTGAGGTAGGTTGATAGGTAAAATCATTACATCACTGGAGGAGAAAAACTCAATAAATGAAGTGAAAGTGTTGGGAGGAAAATCTTCACTCACATTTACAGATTTGATGCTGGAAGGAGTGACAAGGATCCAGGAACTAAAATCACTGGGGAATGAAGGAGAATAAATGGGAGACAGTAGAAATCAAAAACAGTAGAAGCAGTGGATGGTATAATCAGATGACGTCAGAATCAAAGCTGAGAGATTTTAGGGAGGAGGGACAGAGAACGATCTTAGAGTAGCAATGAGCCTTGGGAGAAAAAATATAGTTCCTACGTGAAAGGGTAGCAGAGGAAGCAGTGTCTTTAGAACAAAAATCAAGGATTTACATAAAACAAAGAGAACATTTAGAGAACAGATTAAGGATACAAGATACTCTATTGATAATGGATCACCAACTCCAGAGGGCACAGTGGAAGTGCTTTAGGAGTTGGGAGGAGATGGCAGGAAAGAGTCCTGTGTAGATGATATATAGAGCTCTGGGTGGAATCTTAGAGACCAGGAGAGGAAAAGTGGGCTGGGAGCTGGGGAACTTGGAGCAACTGACGCAAAGAGAAATGGACAGTTATTGAGATGCATCTAGGTAGATTGAAGGCAGGTAGCCGAGGTGAAGCCGAGAGTGGGCAGGCATATGGAGGAGTGGGTTCCTGGGCCCCCTCCTGTCCTGTGATGATGCAAGTTGAAGGCAGAACATTCCGTACAAGTCTTAACCCCAGGTAGCAGAGACATGATCTTACCTGGGCTTGTACTTTGTTGCTTGATTGACCTGAGCACACTTGTGGAAGCTAGTCCTACCTCACCTATAACTCCCCTTGACCTCTGATGCGGGCAAAATGCACCCAGAGCCCGGTGGCAGTTAGGGCTTAGCACCTATTCTTGACTCTAGATGAGGGTCTCACTACTGCTATTTTTATCTTTAATTCACTTCCTGTAGACCATACTCTATATCACTGGTCTCCAAGTGGTATTAAAACTTCTATTTATATTTTTTGTTATTTTTACATTTAAAATTTTTGTCTTTACCAGTTTAATACATAGCATCGTATAGATTTACAAGGTTAACAAAGATCATCCACATTTTTCACTCTTCAGAAGCAACGACTTTTACGTTTTTAGTTTACTATTTTACGATTTATCAACCTTTTGCCAGAATATACGAAGGGGCTCTTAGGAAACTTACTGTTCCTTAAAAAATACTTTTCAACAAACTTCTAGTTTTAGTTCCTGTTTTTTCCTTCTGTAAATTCCTGATGCCTCAAATTTCTTAGCCTTTTTGGAACTTTGCAGCATAAAGCAGGATGGTTTTATTGACTTTTCACACTGCCAGCTTAGATTTAATTTCTCTTAGGTCTGCTATGTCACGAACCCTTGTCCTTGTACTTTTCATCTTCCAACATTTTATTGCTGTGGTTTCTTATCCAATTATCTTTGTGGCTTTTAAAATTACATTTTATGGCTTTTAAAATTATTATATTTTTACTGTTATTTGTTGGAGTTTGGGGCAAAAGCTAAAGTAGATATGTGTGTTAAATATGATTACTTTACCTGAAAGTATTTTATATGATTAATCTTATTTTATAGAGTTAAAGTTATTAATATTTATGGTGTATAATGATGTAACTTATACTTGGAAGCACATATATTTTGTAGACAGGTTGCACAAGACTAATTTTGGAGATCAATACTCACACTGGCCAGAGTGTTCTTTTTAATTTAATAAATATATATTGATTGAAAATAGTCTCAGAAATTCTTCAAAGCTTGCAGGTTTCCTACTAAATATAACATGTTCATTTGAAGCATTAATTCCTATATATTTAAGAGCAGAAACAAATCTTGTTATGGGAAAAAGTTATATAAATTCAGTGAGTGAGCATCAAAATAGGAGGACATCTGTCCATTTGAATCACTGGCAAATTGAGTAATTCAAGATATCAAATACTCAGATGCTCTTTTGCAGTAAAAAGTAAGCAATTCTAATGACGCAGCTTTAGTGAGGAGAAAAGATCAACTGAAATACTGATTCTACACCCATTCCCAGGAGTAGAAACTTTACGATGCAGCAATGATTTCACAGCTTTGTAATCCAGCTGCAGCATAATGATTTCTGTGACAATAGGGTGCCACCAACACAGTCTCTTGGACACTGTGTACCTAGAAAAAATTCACAAAAACATTTAGGCCTATGAATAGGAATCAGATCCGTTTTTACTCTCGAGAGCCCTTTGGTTCAACCTTGAATTGGATAGTTGTGACCACTATTTGCTTCAACTTCACATAGAGCTTTAAAGCTTGATTTCCCATATATTATTGATAATAGGCTTTTTCCTTGATTATCTGAGAAGGTTGGATTTCTTTTCCTTTCAGGAAACAGACAGAGTATTCTGGGCTAAACTCTATGTTGTGGCAAAATGAATATGTTTTCATTTAAAAATCTTTCTTTAAATTTTGTAATTGAATAAGACAAGATCAAATAAATGATCTTGGTCGTTTCTTGTGCCTCTTCATCCTATATTCACATTAAGTTGTAATGACATTTGAAACATCCTCTTTCTCAAACTACCAATCATTATTTAAATACATTTCAACAGGGTAGAAACCTTAAACTAGCAAAGACATAAAATGAATGAGCCAAAAGTGTAGCCAGAGATGTTTTACTGTGTACCTCATGAAGGGCCCTAGCAGTGCATTAAAAAGTAAAATATTTTAACTGCAATTTACTTAAGACTGCTATTTCTTCCATTCTGTTTTCCTCTCTGTCACACTTCCCCTCAGGTACTTTTCGTACCTGAGGCAGTTCAGGTACTTTTGGGATTCAGTTAAGGGGAGGTGGAGAGGGGGATACTGTTGATTTGTGTTCCGTGGGATACGTCTGAGTGGTTTACAGTCACTTTCATATATAGTTCAGCTTTGTCATCTATTTCAACATAACATTTCCTTTAAAACATGGTACTGGAAATATCTGGGTTGGAAAGGAGAAGCACATTTTGAAATGTGTTATGGACTGGAAGTTTGTGTCCCTTCCAAATTCATATGTTGAAGCCCTAACCCCCAATGTGACACTCTCTTGAGGTAGGGCCTTGGGGAGATAATTAGGTTTCCAAGACTCATGAGAATGGGACCCTGATGATGGGATTAGTGCCCTTATCAGAAGAGGAAAAGAGACCAGAGCTTTCTCTATCTCCTCCACTATGTGAAGATATAAAAAGAAGACAGCTATCTACAAGCCAGGAAGAGGGCCTTCACCAAGAACCCAACCACGCTGGCAACTCAATCTTGAAGTTCTCATCCTCCACAACTGTGAGAAATAAATGTCTGTTGTTTAAAGCACCCAGTCTATGGTATTTTGTTATAGCATCCCAAACGGACTGTGACAAAATGTACAGAACCAGAAGCAAATCATTGGAAAATATGTTTAATTATCAGATGTATAAAACTTAAGTGCAAGATTTAGTTCTCAGTGAGCTAGTTTCCTTCAAAAATAGACTAAACAATGCAACAATTAGACTTTTACGCCAACTTTTCTTTTTGATGGAAATCATATAAAATACATTTTATCATAATTCTCATGTTTTTAGGACACAAACACGTGGCTGTACTACAAATAGCAAAACTGTCCATGTGTGGAGCCATATATTTCATATATGGCAACATACCAGATCCAAGTGGACCTGATGCACTTTGTCCTGCTGAAGTCTGACTGTTCAATACCAAACTGCATGCAAAATTGCCATCAACATAGCAAAATGGCTGAAAAAATCAAGTATTCCTCCCTATTTCATCCATAAGTCAACGTGTGCTCTCTGACAATTATGCAATTATGTAGCTCAACCTCAAATAGTAATAATTTAATCTGAGAGCACTGTTAGAGAATAATTTTCAAAAGAAATTTTATGTTATACTAACATAAAAATGAATGTGTGTTGAGAATTTTATTTAACTGATTAATTAGGAAACTGGGAAAATGTGAAATCAGCTCAACAAGAAGTCCGAAGAATATATTTATACATCAGGAGCATTGAAATGAATGTGCAACTGGAGATAAAACTGCTTTCATCCACTGTGGGGGAGAGAAATCAATTGAACCATACTTTGCCTATCTGCAGACAAAAATTATTGTGTATTTCAATCGTCTACAACTTACAGTATGGTAAAATAGTTCCCAAAGAATCAGAATAAGACAACCCAGAAGGGTGTTCTCTAGACCAGAGGTGGACAAACTTTCTGTAAAGAGCTAGATAGTAAATATTTTAGGCTTTGTGGGCCATACTGTCTGTGTTGCAAGTACTCAACTCAGTCCTTGTAGAGCCAAAGTAGCCACAGATAATTTGTAAACAAATCGATATGGCTGTGTTTGAATAAAACTTTATTTTCAGAAGTAGATGGTAGGCTGGGTTTGACCAGAGGGCTGTGGTTTGCCAACTCCTGCTCTAGGCAATGCATAGTTGTCTATGGTAGCACATCTTTCCCCCTACACCACTTTAATCCAAGTTCAAGACTTTAGAATTCCTGACTACCCAGATGATTCAAAACTATATGGCAACTTTGCGAGGTGGCTAATTTAATTGTAATTCATACTTACTCTGAAATCTAATCTGTTAAATCTGTGCATCAAGAAAAGAAGTTAATTAGAATTTCCACCCAAATATTTTAAATCTCAGGTAGACCCTGGACTTTAATATTTTCACCTTGGTGCTACATCACCACTAGAGCTCATTTATGTCTCAGGGCTTTTCTCTCATAATTAAGAAAACATCCTCAGAGCCAAAAAAAAAATTTTTTTTTTTTGAGTTCTGGCCTTGTCTTTCTTTGTTCTTTTCTTCTTCTAGGTTTTGGCCTGGGAAATATTTACTTTATGGTTACTACTTTTAGGAAGATTTAAAAAAAAAATATTTAATCCTTTTTTTTTTTAGTATCCTTGTTTGAAGGGTTGGTCTGAAGTATTCAGTTGGCATTAATGTTCACAGAAGTCCCATTTTGTTGATTCTTTAAACACTCTAAGCATTCATTTTAGTATAGCACAAAATAACCTTCAATGAATATTCTTCTGGCTTTATAGTCTCACTCATAACAATAAAATATATTATTTTGCTTACTCTATTCTGTTTTAAACCATTTCTTTTGACTTTAGAAGACCTTAAATTAAGACCCTTCTTTGATAGGAAATGGAAAGGTTGTTACACACAATTCAAAATATTTTGGCACTGGTTTCATAAACAATGGAGTATCTTGAGATATTTAAAATATATCTTGATTTACCAACATTGGATAATTTTTAAGAAATGAATCTACTGTATAAAACAAATTTTATATTTGTCTCTGACTGTAGGTCAAATTATTTTTGAAAGAAGCATAGCATTCTATATACCAAATTATGATTTTTCTCTTTACTGAAACACTCAAAGTAATAAAGAAGCAAAATTATGAGATCACATTTATGAGAGGTAAGAAAATCTATTTTAAATACCCAAAAAGGCTTAAATCATAAAAAGATAAGCTTGTATGTTTAAATACATTAAATTAAAAAAATAGTCTCTATGACTGAAGATATATTACACAAAATAAAAAGATAATACACAGACTAGGAGAAGACACTGGTAATTTATGCCATGTTAATTGGTATGTACTCAGAATCTAGAATGAATGATAAATAATTAAGAAAATGTAACAATGCAATAAAAATATTGGTAATGGTATGATTTCATTGAAACTGAAGTCCTCATGGCCAATAGACCTTAATGGTCAATAAACAAATGAAGAAATGCATGACCTTTATATGCTATCAAGGGAAATTAAATTAAAACACAATGAGAAATAACTTTATACCCTTACAAATAGCAGAAAGCAACATCTCTTCTGTTCACTACTCATTGGCCAGAACTAGTCACATGGTCCTACTTAAAACTAAGTGGGGCAGAAATGCTTGGAGAGCAGAGAGACCAGATACATTTGGTGAATGGCAAAAATGGCCAACACTGCTTCTATCAACACCATGCATAACAATTTGGTAATGTCCATTGATTGAAGCTGTGCATAACCCATGACTTGGCATTTCTGCTTCTAGGAATTAATTGGAGATACTTTTGCACATGTGTGAATGGAGACACATAGAAAAATGTTCTTAGAAGCATGGCTTGCAATTGAAAAAAATGCATATCAAAGGCAAAAGAGGTAAAATTATTTTGGTGTATTCATACAATGGAATGTTTTATAGTCATTAAAATGAGTGATCTGGAGATCCGTATATCAACCTGGATAATTCTTAAAAATACATAATGAATGGGGAAAAAAAGCCTAGCTGCACAATGTTATATAAAATGAGCTCTTGTGTGAGAATTTATAAAATATTGAAAGCAATACTATATATTGCTTAAGGATAGCTATCTATGGCTAAAAGCATGAACACACAGGCAGAACGTATGCATGCTGTCTTTAGGAAGATGAGTCCTCTCTGTAGAGAGAGGGATGGGTTTGATATCATACAAAGTGATACAAAGGAGACATTAACTCCTTAATGGTCTTCTAAAGTGATTGAAAGCAGATAAGGCAGAATATTCAATACGGATGGTGTATATACGGGCATTTAGAATAATACATTCTTTATTTTCTGTTTAGCATTTTTCCAGTCAAAAAATAAAATAAGGGGATGGAAAGAGTGGTGGGCTGAGCCTGAAGCATCCTGCCACAGAAAGTTTTTCTAAATCATCCACGCGTATTTGAAACCTGACTTTCACACATAACCGTATGTCACATAAATTAAAGTTTCAAATTACTCTTAAGTACAATGGATGCTCGGGAAGATGGGATATGTTCTTGTTTCCTCCAGATTTTTCAGTCACTCTAGACTGTACTTAATTTGTCACTCTAGATTGTACTTAATTTGGTTTGACCTTGCACTTGGACCCACAATGATCTTCCCTCCTCTGAACTTTTGTGATGGTTCTTATATAAGGCACCTGTTTTGACACAAATTCTCACTGCATTATACAATTACCTTGAGCAGTTTTGTGAATATTATTTGTGTCCATTCTGAGAATACAAGCTCCCAGAGGCCTGGGAGTGCACCCTACCATACTTATGAAAACACCTACCAAGGTGCTAAGTGTATGAATGAACTCTCTTAATTATCTCTTATCACATTCAGAGGTTTTATGTAATCATCCTTCTCATTGGTAGAGTGAATGTAACCTGTGTGTGTGTGTATGTGTGTGTGAACACTTGGCAGGGCTGGAACAGGGACAGAAATATTTAGATATAGTTTCATGTGCTCTCTTAAGTTAGAGATGGTGGAAGCACCTAACAAATAATTATATATGTGTGCCTTGTAAATATATTTGCTATGACACAATATGTGTCTTTCTAAAAATATCACCTCATGCTCTACAGAATTCTGGGATTAAAATTAAAGGAGCTTATGCCAAAAAATAGGGCCAAAAGTAGTCCATGAAAACCATATGCAGCTTTGTAACTAGCCTACTGAGAAAAATACTCCTAATAAAAATACTAGTAAAGCTAATCAGAGGTTAACTTTCTTTTCTTTTTCTTTCCTTTTTTTTTTTTTTTTGCTGAGGAAGACTCGCTCTAGCTAACATTTGTTACCAATCTTCCTCTTTTTGCTGAGGAAGATTTGTCCTGAGCTAACATCTGTTGCCAATCTTCCTCTATTTTGTATGTGGGTCGCTGCCCCAGCATGGTCACGAGTGGTGTATGTCTGTGCCCAGGAACTGAACCTGAGCCTCCGAAGCGGAGCGTGCTGAACTTAACCACTACACCACTGGAGCAGGCCCAGAGATTAACTTTCTAGTGAATAAATAAGTACTTTAGTACATATTGGGTTTAAACGAAACAAAGTATGGTGCTAGCTTGATGGAAAGGTTGAGATTGCTGAGTTATGGAGGAAAACCTAAAGTGCACAAAGATCAAGGGAACCCATGCCACAACCCTTCCAAGACAGAGCTCATGGTGCTCAGCTGAGTTCAAGAAAACGACATGAGGTAGGTGGGAATCACATAGAGTACTAGATTTTTCCACGACTGGCTGCATTCAGCAGCAGTAGCGTATTTTGAGTGTATTTGACATTCCATGGCAGTGCAAAGTATGCTTACCTTACTTTATTAATTTTATGTCTTTTATTATCAAAATACTTTAAGGCTTTCTTATGGCTATGTTTTCTTTTTTCTTAAGCTTGGATGCTTCTAGTTTCTTGCTATATCTGAACCTCAGGGATTTCGTCTGTATGTAACGCCTAGTGAAGTGCAGTGAATCACTGTATCTACTTTTGAGTGGCTACCCACAAGTTAATGTAGTCTAACTTTTGTTTTGATAAAAGTAAAATAAAAAGAATTTTACATATATTTTTTCTAGTAAGGGATTTGTAAATAATACCTATTTGAGATATTAAAGTGAGGTCAGCACTATGTTAATAGTAACATAAGAAATTTGAAAGACAATTGGATTGTAAAGTAGCTTTGATAAGTAAATGTTAAGTTTATCTTTCTATTTGATACCAAATTTGTTTCTATTTGCTTTCTTAACAAAGAGGTTATTATTCATTAAGATTCATCAAATGCATTTTATCCAAAGCTCCTAGGCTGACAAAATAATGGATTTCTGCTAATATGGTGATTGATGATTGCTGCTAGTCACTGAATGTCTTTCCCCAAAGTTACACTATAGAGACTCATCTTTGGATAATCATCAGCCATAGCTATAACAGATTTTCACTTTATAATTTGGGTTGCTCCACTGAGCAGACTGAGATATTGAACTGATTACAGGTAAATTACCTTTGTGTCATTTGCTTCCTTGACTATGTGGGTGGCTAGTACAAACATTGAATTCTATCTTGAATTTAGATAATTCTTCCTAGTCTAACACTGTATTAAGGCTTTTAAAATATTCTTTCCTAAACATATTCCTTCAAACTATAACCAGATGTTTAAAAATAAAAAATGAATGCATTCAGGTTGAGGCTGCTACTCAACTATCTTTAACTACTATAATTCATTTTTAAGTAAGGTTTTGTAAGATCTTCTGTGATTACATAAGCATTTAACAAAATTAGCATTGTGTGTTTTGGCCTCAGATTTTCTCATTCCTTATTTTCTCTGAATGTAGTTTTATGAATCATGTTACTGTAAAGTGAGCTAACTGAACTAAAAAGAATATAATTTTTCTGACCCGGTAACAAAATACTTCAAACTTTAGGATTTTAAGATTATTGCCATATTTTCCAGCTTGGCCATCAAAAACAATCCTCAGCCCTTCTTTGAGATGATTGAGCATTGAGCTAATAAGAACTACAAATTAAAATAATCTCCAAAATCAGAATATGACAATTATTTTCTTACTTAAAGAAAACTATAGTCAAAGTACATGTGTTCTGCCAATATCTCCTTTTCTTTTTCAAAATGTTGGTATACAGTCCTTTTTAAAATATATTCTAAAGTATTTAAATAAAGATAAATCAGAAGACTTAAAACCAGTTCTTTTTATTTTGTGGTTAGTTGGCTTAATTAAAATATCTCTATTTTCAGTGTTCATGGTAGATTATATTTTTGGAAACTACTTTTGAAAAACATTTGTGGTTATGACTAATATTCAAAGATTATTATCACTACTTCTACTTGTTGTAACGGCTAAAATTAAACAGACTAAGTACCAAGTATTGGTGAAGATGTGGAGCAATTGCGACTCTCATACATGGATGCTGGAAATAGAGAATGGCACAACCAATTGGAAGAGTTTGGTAGTGTTTTAATTAATTTATTCATACACCTACTCTATGACATAGCAATTTCACTCCTGGGTACTTAGCCAAGAAAAATAATAACTTTTGGCCACAAAAAGACATGTACTATAATATTCATATCAGCTTTATTCTATAGTAGCCCAAACTAGATACAACTCAAACACACATCCTCAGGTGAATGGATTAACAAATTATGTTATATGCATACCTGGAGTACTACTTAGTATTGAAAAGGAATGAGCTATGGATATACACTACAGCATGTATGAATGTCAAAACATAACCTTGAGCAAAAGAAGCAAAAAAATGAAAAAGAGTACATACCATATATTTCCACTTATATGAACTCATAACAGAGACAAACTAAATAATGGTGATAGAAATCAGAACTGTATTTGCCTGGAGGAAGCAGGTAATAGACTGGAAAGGGGCATGCGGAATCTTTATAGGGTAATGGAATTGTTCTGTAGCTTACTTAGAGTGGTATATACATGTGTGAACACATTTGTAGAAATTCAATATACTGTATACTTAAAATTAGTACATATTATTGTATATAAATTGAATTCAATAAAAGTAGTAAAGAAAAAGTGAAAAAATAAAAAAGATTATTGTCTATTAGTATTTGAAGTGTTGGTTAATGTTGAATTTAAAATAACTGCCAGTGTTAAATGGAAAGGTCCATTTTGCATCAAAGGTGTGACCTTGGTAACAATACAGCTCAATATCTAAATTGGGGCACTTTTAAGAGTGAAAGGGATACTATGAATAATTTTGCTGGATTAAAAGGCATAAATCAGGACTTTCCTGGGCAAATCAGGAAGTATTGTTATCTCAGTTATAACTCATTTCCAAAAATGGTGACCTAAAGAACTATAGAACAACCTCTTGTAGGGGTGGACTAACTACCTGATTATTTGTGTCTTTGGAAAGTTCAAGACAGATGACAATTTTCAGGAAGTAGCTACCATGATGGCATATAGAACCTCAGTATCCACAACTGATAATGTAATGTGAATCAGACACACCGAGTGGTGTCTACAAACCTTGTGGTTCTGTTCTTGAAATAACTGAAGCAGTTTTGCTCTGCTCCTCTCTTATCCACAACTGCATTTTATCTCACAGATTCATTAGGTAGCTGTGTTCACTCCCAAGACTTTTCCAGGATAGAGAATTATTCTACAATGCAGTGCTAGCCTACAGGATGCGATTTATCTCTCAATCAGTGACTAGTACAGAGTGGAGTGAGGATATCAAAAAATCAGAACTTTAAGCAAATTGGAGACAGACAAGTGTTTCTGGAGAAGGTGATATTTGAACTGAGTTTTTAAGGACAGGTAAACGTCATATAGGCAGAGAAAAGGAGAAACCAGTTCGGGGCAAAGAAAACAGCATAAAGAAATGTGCTGAAGTTTCAAATAGCATGATATTTTCAAAATATTGCTGTATAGAGGAGTGTGTAAGGAGAGGAGGAATGGTGAAAATGATGCTAATGTAGTTTTCTATATTCAGGTTTCTCTGTTAACTGTTGTGAGGCTGAGATAGGGCCTCTAGTCTAAAGACCCCCAGTATGTAATCAAATTTATGGGTGAAACAGGGCAAGCACTAAGTTTCTCATTGGGATACCAGATAGTTTTTAAAGAAGGCTCCCAGCATAGTATGTTTCTTATTTAGCACCATTTTATTGTCGTCTATGCAAACGTTATACATCCTTATTCGGTTAAATTTTCCTGCATTTCGTTTCTATTAATTCAAACATAGCCCATAGAAGTTAATATGAACTAGTGTTTCAATATATTTGAACAGTATTAATAAATACCCATTTATCACTAAGTTGTTGCTGGGTGACGAACTACTCCAAAACACAGTGGTTTAAAACAACAATCATACATTATCGCTCAGAAGTCTGTGGTAGACTAGGCTCACTCACACATCTGTAGTCAGCTGTGGGTGAGTAGATGTTGCTGCTGATCTTAGTTGTGTTCCATCACGTTTGGGATAAACTGGCTGTCAGTTGGTCTAGAAGGGCCTGAGTTTTCTCTGTGTGGTCTCTCATCGCTTAGTAAGCTAGCTTGAGTCGTTAGAAAGAGAGAAAATACGGTGGGCCTCAAAAATTGAAAGAATATGAGAGTGGATAAAAGAGAGTGGGGGACAGCATTCCAAGACAGACACAGCAAGGCCGAGAACAAAGATCAGACTACACATGGCAAGTAAGAAGATACAGTGAAGAAACTAGCCCAATTGTAGCAAAGGGATACGTATGAGTCACTACTGACAAAAAAAAGGCCACATAGCAAATTACCCAAAACTCAGTGGTTGGATGATTCTGCTTCAAACTGCTATTAGCTGAGACTGGCTTCAGGCTGTGGATTGGTTTAGATCAGCTCCGTGTTTGTTCATTCTGGGGCCCAGACTAAAGAGGCATCTACTACTGGAAAAAGCTCTTATAGCAGATTGCTGTAGTTTAAGATCCAAAGCAATCATATTTAAAACCACACAATCACATTTAAAGTCTCTACTTAATCTCATCTGCTAATTTTCTGTTAGTCAAGTTAGTCACATGGCCAAAGACAATATCAGTAGAGCACGGACATATACTCTACCCACTATGAGAGAAGTTTTGTCATTTTATGAACAATAATCCAAATTATCAAAGAGTATATTTGGTGAAGTATGGAAGAAGTGAGGACATAGAAACCAAATGAAAACATCATTTAGGCTGAATAATTAAGGTGAAATCGGAGTACGTGTAGCACATGACATTTTCCAGGATGACCACACATTTCATATACTCTTATAGAGACACTGTGACATCCACACTTTTCACATCAAGTGGCCAGGTCTCTATCCTCTCCCCTTGATTTTGCTCCAGCTTAGTGACTGGTTGACCAAAGGGTACAGTGAAAGTGACACCACGTTATTTTCAATCCTGGGTCATAAAAGGCCCTGTAGCTTCTGCCTAATTCTCTGGAACAATCACACTAGAGCCCTTAGCTGCCATGCAAGCAATCTGACTGTCCCCGGGCTACCATGCTGTGAGGAAGCCCAAAGTAGCACCAGTTTAAGGATGACAGGGAGAAACTCTGACGCCACATAACAACAGAGCAATGCCTCACTCACCCTCGATGCTCCAGCCCCCATGTCCCAGCTCTGGCTTCCCTCTGACTGCAACCTCATGGGAGACTCCATGCCAGAACCCCCTCCCAGCTTCCTAACCTCCAGAAACCATGAGAAATAATAAAATGAGTATTGTTTGAAGTAACTTAGTTTTGGGATGACTTGTTACACAGCAATAGATAACTAGAAAAATGTGGTAGAACATAAATGCCTGGAGGAGAAATTTGACCTAGGTCTAATAAGCAATGAAGGACCACATTAAAAATCTGTTGGGTGGAAGGATAACAGGATAGACGGGGTGTTTTAAGAAGTTCAGGTGTGTGGCAGTGTTCAGGATCACCTGAAGGCAGAGGTGCCTGGAAGTAGGGAAATGATCTCAGAGTGTTCCGGGCACCAAATGAGCAGTCTTTGGCAAGGCTGGGATTTTTCTATTTACAGAAACATTTCTCTTTTTAAAACAAGATGTTTTAGGAAAGTTGAATATCTTGATTTGGGGAAATTTATTCAGATTTTAAAGATCTTGAACTCTTAATGAGCACCCTATTGAGTCATTTTATGAAAAATATATTTACCTCCTTGTAAATCTGTTTTGTAAATGTGGGTTTTCATTAATTGGTTCAATGACCTTATCTACTAGTCACTTTGTTCATTATTTTTAAATCTCCATTTAACACGACTACTGTGTGGAAAAGCCAAGAGATTTTGTTAGCCTGGCATTATATAAAATTAATAAGCTAACATCAATCCTTTTCCCAAAAATGATTTAAACCAAGAAGTTTTAGTATACATTTCAGCAATTAGTACATTTCACAACACAGACCAACACCATCAGCACATCTACTGTATCAAAGTGGTGAGACTTTGACACATATTTCGTTACTGCTGATGCTCAATGGAAATCTCACGCTGTGTGAAGCGTGTGATTTTGCAGTTTGTGTAGTCCACGTGTCAGTTTTCTTCTCTCTAATTGAGGATCACCTCCATCTATTACATTAGAAAAAGAAGAGGGAGCTGTCTCATAGCTGCCCTCAGCTGGTATGTGGCTGCTCCCAGTCGTCTACTCTTTCCGTGTTCCCTGTTCTACCATAACCCATCCTTCACTTCCCTGCTGTTCACCAACTGGAGCTGCTTGACAAAGAACCCTCAATTCTGGCCATTTCCTGCATTCGGGGACAGTAGAGAGGTATATATGAGGTGAGCCATGCATCTTTTTATTTCCTGGTGTTTTACTCTCTAGAGCTCTACTGAAGAAAGCTCTAGAAAGTATCAGACTTTACCAAATGGTACTAAAAGACACATTTAAACTAAGAGGGAAATATTTTAAACTGCATACCAAATATTTTATTACTAGTGCCCAGAAAGCACTCTAGATCTTAATTTTGTTTTATATTCAGAATGTTCTGGACTGCTTACCATGGTCTTGTCTCTGTACCTCTGTTTGAGAGAGAGTTTCTCCTTTTTCTAATCTCCATCATCAAAGTTTTACTCTTCTTTTGGGAAGTCAAGAGTATATATTTACTCAAGAGTAAGGATTGGGGGACATCAGCAGGATCGTCTGTGGTGGCATTTAGCCTGCCAAGTATTGTAGGTGGTTCAGAGGGGATGAACTCTCTGAGTCTTATCCTCATCCCCGTTTATTCATCAGTATAAATTACATACTCTTTATTCTTCAGATTGTAAAATCTCCTCCTCTCTCTCTGTCTCCATCTCTCAAGGTCAAATGTTAATTATCAGAGATTATATAACCCAGCACATAGCTCAAGAAAGAGAGACATTCCTAAGGGCTTTTAAATCAGAGATGCTACTTCTCTTTACTTTACAAGCAGTGTTAGTTGCTTAGTTGGGATCTTTTCCTCCATCCCTTCCATATTTTGTCTCATCAGCTCAGTTTAGTTAGAATAGATCTGGTGGCGAACCACTTAAATTTTAAAATGGCCATCCTCTTTAGCTACAGAAAATATTTAGGGAAATCTAGAAATGAGCTCAATTAAATATCAAAGACACGTAACCATTCTTTGTCTGGAAGAAAAGGAAGTATAGGTTTAGTTTTCTATGAAATAGAAGAAACCACTAAGTAATATCTAATTCTATTTGTTTAGTGCATATATATTCCCTATTTTACTCATTTATTCATAAGTTAAGAATATACTAAATGATTAAGTGTTCATGATGTGAAGATTTGAGATAAGAACATTCCTGACCAAAAAAATGCAGCTGTTGAAAACACATGAATGACTCTAGAATATTTGAGGAAGGAAAAGAAGATCACGCGGCTAACGTGTTGTGTAGATCCTAAATATTTTCCCAATGCTTTTATTTTATAAAATAAAGAATAGAGGCAGTGAGTATGTCTCATATTAAAAATTTTGTACTTTTATTTGGAAAATGAATTGGGATTAGAAGAATGGTTTAGATCTTTCTTCTCTTGCCCACCAACCATGTCCAACATTCATCTCATTCAGGGAAGACTGAAGAAAGAAGAGAAGAACAATTATGGGGAAGATTTAGAATATTTTGCACCTTTTCAGAAACAAGGAGTAAAAGAAAGTCTTTTCAACTTTCTTCATCTGGGGTATTTGACTGGATTTCTGACACTATGGTTCAGTTTTTGAGGTGCTGCTATGGAAACTTGTATTTTAGCTAATATTATGTTTTTTCTCCTTTCTGCGAAAATAAGATTATAATGTATTTAATAGCTCAGGTAGAACAGTGGAAGAAGTTTGCTAATAAAAGATTTGGAAAAAGAATTAGGAGAGAGAGGCTGGCATGATTTTTAGCATCAGCATGCAAACAATCCCCCTGGAGGGCATTACCATCTCCTGCCAATCATGAAGATTCTCCTAACTGTCAGTCACTAGGATGCCCAGACTCTGCCAGCTCGAGGAACTTGCATATTCCATGCTGAAGGCATTTTTTTCTTTAGCACCATGAAGCTCCACAAAAGTACTGCTGAAGTGATTGAAATATAACAACATGCTTGCTTGAAGATTTTACAACCAAATAAAGCATTTTCTTCTTCTCTTCTAATGGCCAAATTCTTTCCAGTATATTAATTAGTTTTCATGTACTTTATAACTTTATACTTAAGAATGGATATATGTGTATAAGAGATTCTGAAGTAAGGTGATTTTTTTACTTTTTAGGAACCATGCAGAAAATAAAATAATTGTTTGATTTTAATTTGGGTCATGATTTTACTTTGTATGACTCAAGGTCATTACTTTCACACACACACCCCCAATGTGAGTTTTGTTCATGGGGAACTTTTATATCTTATAAATTTCTTAAATACAGAATATTTCAACTACAAAAATATATGCAGCTTTAATTCAAATTTATGTTTATATTCAACTTTCAATTAATCAGTTACAAGATAAAATTTGACAGTCTTCCTTTCTTTGCAGTTTAGTAGATACATGGTATAGTTGCTTTCTTAGTTCACACATGGAATTTGGGAGAGTAATCAGTGAAATGATCACATACAGAGAACTGTATGTGATGGCTGAATTCTGAGTAATTGCGCTATTTACAGAGAGAATTTAGATGTTAACTTGAGGAACTAAAAAACTGATAGAACTTCCAAGAACACACTGTCAGAGGTAAAACAGAATGACATGCTCCTGAATCCATTTGTGGATGGGCAGTTCACTTTGCTCAGAGTGGAGGTCCAGGACAAATGACTTCCCACTGAGTGGAGAGAAAGATCCCATCCTCTTTCCCTCTTTCTTGCTCAGCCATTAATATAACCTTGAGCGTGGCTCTTGCTCCTTAACCTTCTTCCCATTCATTTTGATCTAAATGTGCCACTTTTAGGTGGAAGGCTCCCTCCTCCGCAGCCTTGGATTCTGGCAGCCTCGGAGGCTGTCTGCCCTCCAGCTCTGCTGTTGCTACTTAATCCACGGCAGTGTCAATATTGGATTCCATATTTTCATTTATATTTATGAGATTTTTAAAATTCGTTACATCTATAATCTATAAAAAGTCCATAATTAGTGGACTTTTAACCATTATTTTACATACAGGTAAACTGGATGATGTAAAAAAGCCAGAAACCTAGTATTTGAAAAAATAACAACCAATATGAAAAACCCAGGCAAGATTGAACTCCCATAATGCACAAATATCTCGTTGAAAACTCAAGTTATTTTTGCAGTTAAACAAAACAGTCTAAGCTATCTTTAATTAAATTCACTTTTATCCTTCTCTTATGGATGAGTTCAGACCTTCAAACTTGTATCTGTGAACACAGCCTAAGGAGTAAACACAATTTCGTCTGTTGACATAGAGAAATTGAGTCCTTGTGGATAGCAATCATATATTCTAATTCAATAGCCCTCCTCCCTCTTCTACCCAAGAACATAGCACAATAATAAGCCCTCAGTCAGTGCTCAATCAATGCTTTATATTACTGTGCAATTTTGAAGGAAAAAAAACTATCACTTATTTATCTTTATTTCTCTGTCCTGAGTTTAAATCTACCTAATGGCCCTGGCTTTTAAGGCAAAATTTTATTCTCATATCAATGTGAATAAACATCTTCCTAGAACATTACTCTTGATAGATGTAAAGTGAAGTAGTTAGGGAATGAACCATTTTTTAATGGGTAATATGCTTGATACAGTTCTAATACAATGTCATATGTAATTGGAAGCTCAATAAACTACTTTGATTTAATTCTATCCTACTAGAGAGAACATTCCTTCTCTTTACCATTTCAGGTTTTTTGAGATTAAGATTAGGCAGATGCCTGTTCTTCATTCTTATGAAGATATTGAACTAAATCCAGCATCACCTTTGTTGGGAGATAATTCTCCATGAGTTTTTCACAATTCTGCACTTTTATGAGCAGAAACACCGATAATCTTTCCTCTGGGCTATCTATTCAAACATATTTGTGTGGCAAACAGCCTTGAAAGATAGAGATAATTTCACCTCTGGAGCAAAGGTCAGGTTTGCTTGCAGCTCATTGTATAAAAGGTTGGAGTTTCCTAAGCTCGGGGTCTGTCAGCTGTGATGCAAACCCACTGCAGGCACAGCAGCCACTTGGGTCCCTCTGTGTCACCCCATGGACTTGGAGAGCTAGAGGAACAAACACAACCACGCGGCTCATGCTTCCTGCTGTGCTACGAGTAATAAAGTCATTTGTTTCTGTTCCAGGAGACTCTTGTCTTTGGTCAGCCACCAAGAAACAATAGCAGGCTAACTTGTTAGGATGCAAGTAGAGTGAAATCTCAGGCCCTTCAGTTCTTGACACATTTTTGATGGGATAAATGGAACCATATAGTGTGACATTTTGCTAGGGAGAAAGGAAGTTTAAGGAGCCTATGACAAAGTCTCCTTAGTGTTCTGTTGTGTAATTAAACACTCAGTCACTTATTTTTCTATTTTTTGTTTTTTCAAATGGTCAAGAAAATTCAGTCTAATGAAAAGTAAGGCAAATAAAAATAGTGAGTGTTTGTGTAAGGCTCAGAAAGCTTTGTTAGGGTGGGGTCAACTCTCAAGTGTATAGCTCTACCATTAAGTAGATAGAATGCCAAGTGTGTACGATTCCTAATAGAAAGATACATGAGCTTTTGTTCAATAAATACCTTGCCCATATTTCATTATTAGCCCTCTTTTTAAATGGAGAGGCAAATATAAGCAATATCAATAATTTATCTTTGTATAGTAACCAGCAGTGCATTTGATATATTTTCCTATAAAATCAAGAGATACATTTTTTCATTTCTTCTTTCAAGTTTGGCTTAATTGGCCCTCAAGAATTGATTTCCTCCATACTGCCCTTTATTCCATTCACCCTGTTTTGATATGCCTCTAGTAAACAGTTACAATTTTAAAGATAACATGTCATTTCGACACATCAAAGAAAGCAGCTATTCAAGCTGTAGTTTCTATGTGTCAACATGCACTAAAAAACATGTGACTAAAAAGTCACAATCACTCCCTGTTTTCTACATCACAGAAAGTCTCCAAATAACCAGACTTTGTTGGCTGAATTAATATGCTTGAAGGTAATGGTTTTATAGCTGATGGATTAGTTATGTGTCTCCACTTTAGAAACTGGCATATACCTGATAATTCGTTTTCAATGGCAGTGTTTGTTTTTAGCAGAAACACTCAGTATATTGTATCAACGGACTCAAGCTCCGCTGTAAACAGATCACTCAACAGAGAGAGACCTTCTCCGGTCTGTCATTCTGAGAAAGAGGTAGAAAGCTGACAAATGGGCACGCAGCTTGCCCAGTTCATCTAATATCTACGAGGACAAAGAATAACTTCATATATTTCCTTCTTAAGCTTCATTTAAAAAAAAATTAATTGTACTCTACCAAATTGAAATTGAAAAAAAGAGTAATTTATAAGTTATATTTGTATTCTTGTCCTCTCCAATTAGATAAAAGGAAAACCCAGTGTAAAAGTTACACAACCCTTAAAAATTAAAATGGCCACTGGATACCAGTGGTGACATCCTTCCTTTTTGAAAATGTTTGAATATGCTTTACTCCTTGGTTGGTTGAAGACTGTTTTGAGTCGTTTTAGAAATTTTCAAACCAATACATCATCACTGGCTCTCCAGCTATGACTATGGTCAAGTTTTGGTCAAGTTTTTACTCCAAGTAGGAATATCAGTTTTTTTTTTTTTTTTTTTAACTGATCTAACAGGCTTTTTATTCAGTAATTCATGAATCAGGCAGCATCCAATCTGGCAGATAGAAATCTGATCCCAAGAGATGTAAAGTTTTTTTTTTTTTTAATTTATTCTACTCTTTTTATTTGTAAACCCCAAGAATTTCTATGGATCACTCAGGGTTTGACCAGAAAAACAGGATCCGTAGGATACGTATATAACAGCGGAATTATCGGGATTTGACCTTACACAAGTGTGGGGCTAGTTACATAATCTATGTGAGGCTGATGTTTCTCTGTCCGACGTTGGTAGCTACAGTCCGCAAGGCAGACAGTCCGGAAGGAAAAACGGAAGCAAAGTGAGGGACTCCTGGACAAAGCGGAACCGGAACCAGCGGGGCGGAAGTGGAACCCGTGAGAAGGTACTGAACCTACGCTGATCTTGCACCGTTTCCAAGCTTCCAGCTTCAATGGTGGGGCGTCCTGCTGGAGAAGCTCGTGGGGCCCTCAGGCGCTCAGCGCACACCTGGCCCAAGCTCTGGAGCAGCTGACCCACTGGGTCTGGAGGGAGGGGAAGGAGCTGTGGGCCCGAGGGCTCCCGGCCTGAACCAGGTGAGCACAGGTGAGAAATGATGACCTCTGAGTGAGGGAACACGCTGCTGCTTCACTTCCGCCTGCCAAATCTCATGCGAAACGTGGCTTTGGGCCCGCACTAAGCCGGAATTGTGCAGGGAAAGGAATCCTGGAGAACAGAGCTCTAGCTTAGTTCAGTGGACACCCTTCACATCCACCACCAGGAAGCACCCAACCAGTGAGATGTCACCACAATGTAGATGGATACAGACTGGATTTCTGTGTCTTTCAACACTATTACATAACCTAAAAAATATGTATGTACATATTTGAGCAGTTGGCTGTTCCCATCTGTGCCAAACACAACCAAACCCTTACCTATATAAAATAAGTCGTTCGCTTTAAAAGCTTCTCCTGTATGGATTTGATTTATTCCACGATCTTGCAGGTAGTGAAATTAAACTGCGTCTCGCTTTTCTCCTTAGTAAGAAGGGGGAGATGACACAAATCAAATAGGTGCTGCTCCACCACCCACCAGCTAAACAACTCTGAGCAAGTTTCTTTACCTCGGTGAGCCCTCCTTGTCTCATTTATGAAATGAGTGCAGAAAAGTTCAGTGGTCAGTTGCACACTGTTCTAGAAAGATTTTCTAAAATCCTGGATCAATAAATCCCGTTCCTGGAGAATTCGTCTTCAAAAGAATATTTTAGAATTCTCAACTAAGACCTCTCAATGACTACTGTTAATGTTTGTCGCTCATTGAAAAGTGGTAAGCATTGTTTGCTTTGCTATGCACACGTTATCTCTAACTATCACATCCTATAATCAGGTTTTGTTGATGCCTTATACGACATTGAAATGTAGTTGTGAAATCATTTAATGACCCAATTAATTTTAAATGGAAATTTTTTTAGTTGGTTCTGAGCCTCTGCTGGTGAGGTTTGTACCTTTCCTCTCAGCACGCAGTGATTTCATTACCATGTACAAAGATGTAGGTATAAATATTTTATGTAGTTTGATCCCTTGGTTCTGTTATTGCAATGTTTGATATTTATTATTCATTTAGTTTATTGTCTTTTTTTAATTAATGTGCTCGCCTATTGGCTCCAGGGGTATTATGATGTGAAGAAACAAACTAAGCTAATAATTCTGAGAACTCTCTTATTTCAAAGTTGCCTAATTAAAACCAATTTTGGAGACAAAAAAGAAAATTAACGATTATAACAGGATATAATGCATGTGATCTTGGAGGGATGCTCAAGAGTCCTTGGGAACTGAAGAGGGCCATTCAACTCAGACGGAAGAATTCCAGACAGTAACACTTGAGCCTTTATTAACACTGCTAAAGTTGTATATGCACATTGAAAAGAAATACAAATAATACAGAAGTGTATAAAGTCAAAACTGAAGGAATTAGAGCCAGCCCTGATGGCCTAGTGGTTTACAGTTCAGCACACTCTGCTTTGGCGGCCCAGGTTCAGTTTCTGGGTGCAGAACTGCACCACTCATCTGTCAGTAGCCATGCTGTGGCAGCGGCTCACAGAGAAAAACCAGAAGAACTTACAACTATATGCAACTATGTACTTTGAGGGGGGAAAAAGGAAGAAAAAAGGAGGAAGATTGGCAACATACGTTAACTTAGGGTGAATCTTCCCCTGCAAAAAAAAAAAAAAGAACTAAATGTAATGTGGTTCCCTGGATTGGATCTTGGAGCAGAAAAAGAATATTAGTGGAAAAACAGAAGAAATCTATATAAAGTTTGAACTTTAATTAATAGTAATGTATCAAGGTTGGTATTTTTGGTTTTGAGAAATATACTGTGGAAATGTAAGATAACAATGGGAGAAACTGGGTAAGAGGTATCCAAAAACTCATTGTACTACCTTTGCAACTTCTGTAAACCTAAAATTATTCCAGAATAAAAACATTTTTATTTAAAAAGTGAAAAAAAATCTTTTTTTTTCTTATAGTAGGATCATACTAAAATACTACTGCCCTTTCCTCCAACAATATAGGGTAGACTTTCAGATCAATGCACACAAATCTACCTCGTTTTAAAAATGCCTACAAGTTGTCCCATGATGTTAATTTGCATATTTTAAAGTCATTCTGTTGAGTAGACTCCATGTTTTGCCTTAGCAAATAACACTGCAAAGGGTATCTTTTCAAATATATCCTTGTACATTTATGTGAACCTGGTGTATAAATTGAATGTTTAAAATTGCCAAAAGTAAAGATATTAACATTTTAAATGTCAGATTGTTCTTTGAATAGTTGTTGAAATTTATAAATCTACCAGTAGTATATAAGAATGTTATTTTACTCATACTTTTACCCAACTGGATATTACCACTTAAAAAAATATTGCCATTCTATTAGAAATCAGGTGGTATTTCAGCTGTCATGATGGATGAGTGAATGTTAGCCATGCAACTGGGGGTGTGGGGGAAGACTGAATAAGATGAAATCACAGGCAAATGCATGAAAGCACAGAGGGAACGCTTTTCTCAAAATATTGTATTTTTCGGGAAAATTGGAATTTAGCGTGGAGTTGAGGGTCAATGTGAGGTTGGTGGTCATAAAATGTTTGAATCCATATTAAGGGTACTGAATGTTGAAGGGTTAAAAACTATTACAGTTTTTCAAAAGGGAGAACACACTGGATTTTCATTTTAGAGAGATGTCTATGAGTGCAGTGTAGGAATCTGGCTTAAATTGGGCTAAAGCTTGAAAAAAGATAGTCAGTTAAGAGCTTCTTAATATGATATGATAAGTAGTGGCACTTAGGCAAAGGAAGTGCCTTTGAGAGAGGCATAAGGGACAGAAGCTGTAGTACTTAAAGGCTGACTAAATATGAAGGGTAAAAGAAATGGAATAGACTGCAATAAATCTGGTTTATTTTTGCTGTCAATGGCAAAATTAGAAACTGCATGGGGAGAAGCAGATTTGAGAAAGAGATGATGAATTTTGCCTTAGACATGTTCTGTGTGAGATTCTTACACTCAAAATTTAACATATGCAGTGGATAAAGGGAGATGCAGGTTTCAGCCTCAGTTCTGGCCTGGAGACCCAGATTTAAAAGTTATCCATGTATACATGGAAGAGGACATTTTGGTCTGGATAATTCGTTGTTGTGGGGGGTTGACTCATGCTTTGTAGGATGGTTGGCACCATTCCTGGCATCTACCAACTAGAAATCAGTAGCGCACCCCAAGTTGTGACAACAAAAAATGTCTCCACAGATTGCCAAATGTCCCTTGGGGGTAAAGTAAATTTCTGCAGTTGAGAACCACAGGACTAAGTGAAATGAGAAAGGAAAAAAGCTGACGATGGATCCCTGGGGAACATTGGCATTAAAATGCATCAGTGAAGGAGCATAGGAAAAGTGCCAGCAGGTTGGAGTAGAACAATAGCAAAAATAATGGTACCATCGAAGATAGAGGATGGGATGTGACAAGAAGAAGGAAATAGACATAGATGTCAAATACTGACGAAATGTCAGGTCAGTTAAAGACTAAAATTGTCAACTATATTTGGCAATTTCAAGGTCACTGGTGACATTAACAAGAGTAGTTTTTTTGGATGTCAGCATCAAGTGCCACCTGGAACCAGTTGTCCTAAAAAATCCGATAAACTATTAATTTTTTGAGTAATGGCTATCTCATTGCTTTTCTTAGGGTTTTACTGGCAGTTCTGTTAACTCTTTTCACCCACACTCAGTCTGGGTGTTTTGGTTGGAGAAATACTGAAACCTTTCTACATTTCTCCCTCCTGATCCTGTTTTCAGATTTAAACTTTTAATAACCAAATACCATTCTTATTTTAAGGCAACAGCTCTCAGTTTTTATTGTAGTCCCATCATTCTAAAATATTCAGTTTGTGTCCTGGTGCTAACTGGAGTGGCAGACATTTTATTTTGCCAGAATCTTCCTTTCCTTCTTTTCTTGAACCAAATACAGATGATAAAACACTCTTTACTTTTAGGGTGAATTCTTCCTAGTGGTATTTTGGAACTGGCTCTCACAGGCTGATGATAGCTGATTGTTAAATTTTCAGGAATTTTTGAGCTAGTCAGTAAACATGACCATTATTAAAAATTAAATTAGAAAACCTTATACTTAT
Source organism: Diceros bicornis minor (assembly GCF_020826845.1). Classification (NCBI taxonomy): domain Eukaryota; kingdom Metazoa; phylum Chordata; class Mammalia; order Perissodactyla; family Rhinocerotidae; genus Diceros; species Diceros bicornis. Next base: position 47,420,823 of record NC_080759.1, on the reverse strand, counting down.
ATAATTTAACAACAAAAGTAATAAATATTCAGCACTCATGACTTTCTAATTATTTTACTATTATCTATGTTCTTGAGGTTATATCTATTATATTTATCTGGTGAAAATACTATATAACGTGGTGCTTCTGTGCATCTCTTCTCAACTTTGCATTTAGAGATGTCAGGTTGGTGGCTTAAAATCAGCTACAGTGGAGATATTTACATTGTGAATATTGGTAAGTGCTACAAATCAGAACCTGATTTTATTTATTTATTTATTTACTTACCAGTACTGGTGGTTTGTTATAAAGGTTACAACTCAGGAACAGCCAAATAGAAGAGATGCATAGGGCAAGATATTGAGGGGAAAGGGAGTGGGGCATGGAACTTCCATGCCGTCTCTGGGCACACCACTCTACTAGGACCTCAATGTGTTCACCAACCTGGAAGCTCCCTCATTTATTTTTTGATTGTTTAGACTGAAGAAAGTGATGGAGAAAATGTTAATAATGCTGATTAAACTTAAAAGTGCCCTGAGTCTGTAGCTGTTACAATGTAAACAGCACAAACATGGAGAAAATATTCTTATGTTATCCAAAGAATATTATCCAGTCATCGACGAAGTCATTCAGGTCCTTGATGAACGGGTGAAATTCCAACATGTCTATGTTGTTTCAATGTTATCTTACTTATTAATAAACCATCATTCATATCAGCCAATATTCATGTTGGAATTACATTCATTTAATTGCAAACTTAGATTGGATATACAAGAATTTGGCAAAAATCAAAGTATTTTGTGAGAATCTATTGGCTATAAGGAATTTACAAAAAAGAGTAATGGATATCTTATTTGCAAATTATATGCTATACATCCTTTATATTAATTACATTTATAATAGACTTAGGTTTGTATATCTATATAAATATTTATGTCCATACATATATATGTGTATGCACACATTTTTTTTCAGAAAGCCAATTATTAAACATTAACCAGCATTTCTTTCTTATAAGGTTAATATCTACCAAAATCTGAGGTGAATACATTTTAGACTTTATCAGAAATTGTTGCTGCATGTTGATATTTCTAAAATTGCTCTCCTCTCTTTTCCCACTCATTCTCCTTGCCCAAACTTTCATTTTATCATATCTTTACAAAATTACTCCATCTTCCCCTTACCATATCTACTCATTGTGGAATATTTGTCTTGCAATTATTTAGTCAATTTTTACCTTGTAAAATTCACCTGGCTTTCTAGGTTTATCTTTTTATTCCTTTTCTGTGACACCAGTTACAGGTTGTATAAATGTAATTGCTCGTATTGTAGTTCTACACATTTTGGTCTCATCATTGTATTTTGCCTCATATACTTCTGTTTTTTCTTTTCTCTAGTGACTCTAGTCTCTCATAACTATTTTTCCTACTTGTAAGTTTGTACTAGTTTCCCTATTTGTAAGTGTTGTCAACCCCATAAACATTCATGGATATTCATTCCAACTTCAGTAGAAAAAGTCACCAATGATCTTTTAGTTGTTGAGTATCGTACGCCCACTCAATGTTTCAATGAGTTGGCTTTCTATGGTGTTGGGCACAACTGAACAAAATCGCCTTGAAACTAGGCAGTGTCTATGTTGACCATTTTCCCTTTTTCTGCATCCATCCATCTTCCATCCATCAATTTCCTTTTTCTGTTTCCTTCATTGAGTCACTTTTCTAGACAAAATACCCCTAACCTGTCTCCAGCCATCACACACTAGTCCAAGTTGCTATACTCCTACAGGATAGTGGTCCTTTCTTTAAAAACATTTATCATTTGTTATGGGTTGAATTGTGTCCCTGTTCCCAAAATTCATGTGTTGAAGACCTAACCCCCAGTACCTCAGAAGGTGACCCTACTTGGAAATAGGGTCATTGCAGATGTAATTAGTTAAAATGAGATTGTACTGGAGTAGAGCGAGCCCCTAAACCAAAATGACTGGTGTCTTTATAAAAAGGAGAAATTTGCACACACATAGGCACATGGACACACACACACAGAATTACCATGTAAACATGAAGGCAGAGATCGGGGCAATGTGTCTACAAGCCAAGGAATAAGATTCCCAGAAAACCACAAGAATTTAGGAGAGAAGCATGGAAAAGATATTCCTTCACAACTGAAAGCAGGAACCAGTCCTGCTGATACCTTTCTTTCAGACTTCTGGCCTCTAGAACTGTGAGATAATACATTTCTGTTCTTTAAGCCACCCAATTTGTGGTACTTTTTTTACGGCAGTTAGCAAACATTTATCATTATAAATAATATAATTATAAATTAATCCCTGAGATTATTTAATTAATATCTTATTCCACACCTACAAAGTTTTCTGAGAGCAGGGGCTATGTCTATTTTATTCACAATTGCACTCTTTGTGCCTACCATGGTGCGTGGCATATAACAGATACTCAATAGAAATGGTGAATTGAATAAAAATCCCATTTCTTAACAAACAATTTGCTTCTATAATGATTAGGAGAATTTTACTTATAATTTACCTATTAGATTTTCTGGTTGCCAATACAGTATTTCTTCTGCAGATCTGTCCTTGAGATGGGGAAAGGAAGGAAAGCTCTTCGTTGAGTGGGATGCATGTATCTGATGATAGGGGTCCTTTATTTTATGTAGGCTAAATTTACAAATTTTTGGCCATAGCAACAGAATATGTGCAAGAGTCTGAGATATAGTAGTGTGTGGAATGTGATGACAGCACCATATGGGGAATTGTGTGCTATCTAGATGATATGCTGTATTTCAATGTTTAATTTAAGAAGATTTGATTTTGACAGTAAGAGTTGAGGATTAAAAAAATAGAGCTAAGGGATAAATCTGGAATAGAACTGTGTGATAATAAAGAAACCTAGTTGTCAGAGGATAAACCATTATTTTCTATTTTTATATATAATGCTTTCACATGAAATAAAACAATATTTCATCCCTCTCACTCACCCAATCTGCATTATAAATACTTATTGTCATTTTACATGTGAGAAATCTTTCCCATTTTTCTCTATTTCATAGTATTTATTTTGGGTGATTGTTTTATTGTTGAGTTTATTTTAAAGACACTCTTTGTTAGCTATTTTTAATCTTATATAAATATGATATTTAAATCATTATTGCAACAGAGTTTTGGCCAAAGATTGATTTATATAAATTAGGACATATGGATTAGAATAAGGAGTAAAACAAATCATAGTTCATTCCAGAGGAACATATGTCATTTCACTGTTTGGTGTCACTAACATTAGATAGATAAATTTGATTGCAAAATATTTTTACAAATACATATATGTTATCATATTTTTAAACAGAATACTTTATTCACTAGTTAACATATGCATTCTTCATATATCTGTGCTAATTATGTGCAATTCTTCCCCCATCATCCTAGCATAGCCATGTAATTATGACGTCATTTGGTAAAAATATATTTAAGCAATTTCCATAATAACATATTTTCGTCTTCCATTAATATAAGATTTCAAATATGGGAGAATGCAGTTAAATTCTATTTTATACACTTAGAAAAAAGAGTGAGAAAGTAGTTCTAGTAAGTGCACACACACACACAAACACACACACCAACTCTCATGAAATCATTCAACCAAATTGTAATGCTTTGGAAGCTAATTTTGCCAAATTTAAATTAACTAAATTTTTTTTGTTTGTATGAGGAAGATCATCCCTGAGGTAACATCCGTTGCCAATCCTCCTCTTTTTTGCTGAGGAAGATTGGCCCTGGGCTAACATCCATGCCCATGTTCCTCCATTTTATATGTGGGACGCCTGCCACACCATGGCTTGCCAAGTGGTGCATCGGTGCATGCCTGGGATCCGAACCTGCGAACCCTGGGCTTCCAAAGTGGAGCAGCGAGCTTAACTGCTATGCCACTGGGCCAGCCCCTAAATTAACTAAAATTTTTGAGTTTACAAAACACTCCTTTAGGGATTTTGGTTTATGGAAATTAGGGTAATTTCCATTCTCTAAGAATAATTTAAAACAAATTTAAACACTCAAAGAGTTTCTTGAACCTCATAAAGCCTTGCATAATAATACGTATTTTAAATACACATGAAACTGACCATGAAGTTTAATTTTCTATTAATCTATTAATATAATAAAATAATAATATATTAACATATTATATTATTTTATATATTATATTATTAATAAAAATATAATATAATAAATAAAATAAGCTATTAACCTAATTAATTAATTAGCTATTAACCTAATTAATTAATTAGATTAATTCACTTAATCCAAGTGATAGATTAAGTATTTAGTAGGAGATGCTTCAAAATGGAAAATATTTAAAAAGGAAAACATCCACACTCAAGTGTTACTAGGTATTTCTCTTCTTATATCATTTTAAGAACCAGTATGACAAAATAAAACATTGTGTTCAGAAATGTTATCCTGGAATTTTAAAAAGATGGAGACTAAAAATATGCACATTTACTTAGGGAATCATTGAACAAATTTTAAGCACGAATTTAAGGTATAAAACCCCCAGGGAAGAATAGCAAATAAGGTAAAATGTCTCCTCCGTAACACCAAAGGGTTTGTTGTTATCTGTATCATCCTAGAGCCAGAGAATAGTAGTACCATCAAGATGAGAATTATTGATGTTGGTCCTCAAAAGAAAGACAACAAGCAAACAAAATGAAGTCAGATTTTTCTCTGAATTGTCTTCCAGTTAACTTTGACCCATTTAAGTTGAAAACTCAGAATTGGCCTAAGGTTACTTGGAAAAGCCTGAGTAGTGCTAAATAAACTCGAAGTTTTCTCTAGTGTTTATACTGAACCTGTTAATTATACGGTATTATTTAGAAGAGGCCATAAAAAGCACTGTGCCAAATTATAACAAATTAATGGCTTTTAAAGGGTGACAAAGTGACTTGGTGTCCTTGTTCGCTCTTGTCAGCTGCGGGCAATGGATTTGTAAGATGGAATGGAACACTACGAAAGCGATTCTTTTTTCTTTTTTGCCTACTAAAAATTCTTTCTTCCTCAATTCAGGAACAAAGTTAGAAAATAGTTTTGGGTAGACTTTGTGGAACTTTCTTAGATGTAAGCCTGGCAGATCACAGGTAGGAAAAAAGATATTGGGACCACTGGTAATCTTCTATTTGGCTTCTATTTAGGCTTCTCCCAAGCGCGCAGCAGGTTGAGTCAACTTGTCTAAGTGCCTATCATTTGTTGGGAGGGAAGGATCAATAGTCTTCAAACATCTGTCCCCAAGATTTAGAATTTGAAAACACTTTTGAAATGGATTTGGGTGGATCCAACCAAGGTACAGAGGTGAGGAAGCGAATGGGGGCTCTGAAATAAAATTATCATCAGTTTTACGGGAGAGAGGCATCCAGTAGGTTGGATTAGGCAAAGAGATTAGGAGAGAGAAGAAAAGAGACATGTTCCTGATCAAGTCCTGCTAGGAATGATTTGTACCTAGGAAAACTGCTTTATGTGAGAATTAAAACAGCAGGGGGTCACAGTTGTGATAATACTCGGAGCTTGGTCAGATTGCCCCGATGCCCTCTTGTGAGCAGATTTAATCTAAAGAAATGCTTTGGTATTCATGTCTTGTCTCTGCTATAGACCAGTTCTTCTCTTAGAGAGGGCTCCCAGAAATTGTTCTGAATCTTTTCAGCTTCATACCTTCACGTATGTGGGATACTTGAAAGAGTTTACTCTCTGGACCCTGGCTAGATTGCTGGGGAGTCCCTTCCACTCTTTTTAATGGAGAAACTGGTCGGCCCACTCTGGCCATTTGAAGAATCGGTACTGCAAGGACAAGCGGCCACGCAGCACACGTGTTAGCTACTGGATCAGGGGACTTTCTTTAGCTAGAATGCTTGTTACAGGCGCTGTTGGTCAAAATAAAAAAGACATTCGATTTTGGATGTATCAACAGCAAGTTATTCATACAAAACAGGAGAAAATAGATTAGAATTAAGAAGGGCAGAAATGGAACAATCATGTCATTAGACGAACATTAGTATCAGCATAAAATTTTAATCATTTGGAGTTATTCAACGTTGTAAAAGTATAAATAAAACATAACTCTCTTTAATAATAAACGAACAATTGGGAATTTTGATATCCTCATACTAGAATTTGATTCGTAATAGGTTAAATTTCTTTAATTTATATCCTTCAAATATTTATCCCTCAGTTTTATACCAGCAATTTGTCAATGTTCCAGAACTTTCTAATTTCCTGAAATGGTTCTTTGTTTTTTTTCCTTTGAGTAGAAGATTAAATCTGAGCTCTTTTATTTATAAAATGTTCCATATAGATACTAAACAAGAACTATTGTTAGCAATCACATTTTTTATCTCACATATATATTTATCAAAATGTATTAAGTTTACATTAAAGGAAAAAATATAGAGAGAAATTTTTAATAAGCTTTCCTTTTTGTATGAGGTTTTAGAGTGTTAGACTACACTGAAAGAATGTATACGCCTCAAAAATATGCCCAGTCATCACATAATTAGCACTAATTGTATAAAAAAATTGTTACAATTAATTATTAATTGTATAAAAATTGTATAAAATTATCATCTACTCATGATAGCTAGATTGATACTACACAATCATTTGACTTCAAAATGAAATTTTTATTCTCTCAATAAAAATGTTAAGCAAAATTGATTTTAAAGAATAGTAAATACTAATAGTGGCAAAGCAGATCAGCACATAATTACATACAGATGGTCCCTGAATTACGATGGTTTGACTTAAGATTTTTCAACTTTATGATGGTATGAAAGCGATACACATTCAGTAGAAACTGTACTTCAAATTTTGAATTTTGATCTTTTCCTGAGCTAGTGATACTCTCTCGTGTGGCTGGGCAGTGGCAGGGAGCCGCAGTTCCCTGTCAGCCACGCGATCACAAGGGTAAACAACTAATACACTTAGAACCATTCTCTACCCATCCAATCATTCTGCTTTTCACTTTCAGTACAGTATTCAATCAATTACATGAGGTATTCAAATAGGCTTTGTGTTAGATGATTTTACCCAATTGTAGGCTAACGTAAGTGTTCTGAACACATTTAAGGCGGCTAGGCTGAACTATGATGTTCAGTAGGTTAGGTGTACTAAATGCGTTTTCGACTTAGGATATTTCCAACTTGAGATGGGTTTGTCCAGATGTAACCCCATCGCAAGTCTAGGAAGATCTGTATATCCATTTTGTATTTTTAATTTTAATTCAGAGCATTCACTTTGTAGAATATTTGCTTAGTCTTTCTGTTTCTTTTTTGACTGCTTTTCTCAATGTGTGACTGCTATTCTCAGTGTGAATAACTGGTCTGGGGATTCTGGCTTGCCCTTACTCTAAGGAGTGGATATGATTGGATGAACATGAGAAAAAAAGGAAGAGAAATGGGAGGTGAATATTGAAATGGACAAAGAGAGTTATATAGGAAAAGGGGAGGGTCATTATTCAGAAAACAAACACCGCTATTTCATTAGTTTGAAAGCTTTGGCTCTTAAAACCTTTGGCTCAGTTAGTTTAGTTAGAAAATAACCTCTTTGGCACAGCTTCTATCAGGTATACCTCTACCTTAAGCAATATTTCTGAATAATGACCTTTCATTTCAATTTATCCACTTGGAATTTTAGTTGGTCATGAAAAATTTCAGTGCCTATTACATTCTTTTCCTCTTCCTTTTTTTTACTGAAGAACTCTTACCAAATAACCTGAAATTGACACATCATTATCAGTTTTGGTAATTATTACCAGTTTTGCTTTTCTTAGGGATATTTAAATTTTACAAAAGTCAAAACTTTCAACTAGTAGTAAGTTTTTGACACTAATCTAGTGGATTTTTTTTTTTTTTGGGCAGTGTTCTTTCTTACCATTACAGGTAGAAGGAAGTATGCATTTTGAATAGTTTATGAAGAAGTGGTGATGAATTACCCTGGATATGTTTTATTTTCTACTCTTTGGTTCCTCTTGTATGTGACTGTACAGATTACTGAGAAGAGTTCTGAGGCAGTCTGTAGACCTCTTACTGTGTGAAGATAACTGGCCTCTACTGCAATGAAGGACGTTGGCCTTGTAAGACATTTTCTACAGCAACACATTTGAAGGACTTAGACACGAATTGGGACATGGATGTGAATTATAACACTTGTCTAAAGAATAGATATTGCAGTGTCTGCCATACATAGTATATGTTCAGTACATGTTTATTGAACAATTGCATACATTTATGAATGAGTGAATAAAGAAATAAAATAATATAGACCAGTGACTTTCTGATACCAAAATACTTCTAAACTGTTTTCACAGCTAATAATTGGAACCTCAGCACAGATTTTATTTCAAGTTAAACTTTGGAATTATGAAGTGGAGAGAAGAAAGAAGGATGTGATTATAGGTCTACACCCTCACCTCTGCAAGCTGGGCTGTTTTGCCATCCATTCTTTTGCTACTTGTCTCTCCCTACTCTGCTCTAGATCTCTCCTGCATTATTACTTTAAAGATTTCTAATCGCTGGACACTTGCTTCCAACCCAAGGGAACACATGACTCATTTAGTGACATGTTGTTCTTCAGAAGAATAGAGTTCCTCAAAACTTAGGAGACAAAATGATTGACACCTCCATTCCGTCAATCACATCTGTATAGAAGGAGTAGATAAGATTTGTGCACTGGTCTAGAAATCAAAGTATAATTTGTGATACTTGTTTCCCTGGGAAAATGTGGTCTCAGGTTCAATTAGCTTCAAGGCATTTTTGGAACATTATCCACTGGTGAGTTGGAGATAATGATTTAGAATTCAGATTCAAATACAAATTAATTACCAGAAATGTCTGCAACTCTCTTATATAGCCCAGATACAATTATCTTACTTGCTTTTTTTCATAAGTCTAAATTTAAATTAAAATAAACAATACTGAAACATTTTTATTAAATCAAATTTTATCTCTAATTAGTTGAAGATACTGATTTTTTTTGAAAATGTAATTGAAAGAACAAAGCCCTATGGTTTAGGTAAGCCTTTTTAATAGTCTATTATTATTATTGCCTTTAAAGATATCTAAATAACAATTGGTTGAAAGTTAATCAAGATAGGACATTTTTACATTCTCCCCAAACTCCAAAACAGAGAAGGAACATTTGGACTGAAAAATCGAATATACAGATTCCAAAAAAGGTCATTTGTAACACTGCAATTTTTAAATTTACTAAACAATGATTAAGAATGGTACACTGAATACTTTAAATTATGCAGATTTTTCAAAAAACAAAAACTCTGGTGAAACCGAATTTCAAAAGTTAACTCTAATCGACATCTTTTCCTCTAGTGTGAAATACAATAATTCCTTCCAATATTGAAGTTATAGTTATATCTTTATAAGAGAAGTCTCATTGAGGATTTTAAACTGTATTAGAAAAATAGGCTAGGGGGCCGGCCCTGTGGCTTAGCCATTAAGTGCGTGTGCTCCGCTACTGGTGGCCCGGGTTCAGATCCCGGGCGTGCACTGATGCACCGCTTCTCGGGTCATGCTGAAGCGGTGTCCCACATACAGCAACTAGAAAGATGTGCAGCTATGACGTACAAATATCTGCTGGGGCTTTGGGGGAAAAAAAAAGAAAAATAGGCTGGAAGGTTAATTAAATTAATTCTATAAAGGCGCATGGAAATATTTTGATTTTCATTGAAATAAGTAACAAATTAAGTGAATTTAAATATTATTTTATATATTATAAAACCATATTAATAAGAGGTATGCTACAGATTTTAATGATCTCCCCTTGGTCAACAGGAACTTTCAGAATCTTTCCCCTCCTGAGTTGACGAAAGTGTGTGTGTGTGTGTATGTTTGTTTTTGATAATGTACACAGTAAAAGTTTATTTTCCCTTATGTTTACATATGGAACATCTCAGAATTGTTGGCTCTCAATTCCTATTTCATCCTGTCAACAATCCCAGACACAGAATACCTTGGATGCTTGAGAGGAGGACATGCACGTGCACACACACACACACATTGGATAGTGTTTATTTAAGCTTCTTAGCCGAGACGGGGTGTTTTTCAACCCTGTACTCATAGACAGATATTTTCCTACGAAAACTTCATTCCAGAGCTTTTGCCGTGCTACACACTTTCCGGCTTCCTCCTTTTTAACAGAGCAAAGAGTGTAAGGCTACGACCAAAACTGACTTTTCTTTGCTTCCCCGTCAAGCATTCCAGCAGGTCCTCAGCAGCAGTTCCGGCCTGCCGCCCTGCTGCGCAAGGAGACAAGGTGCCCCCATGGCTGTCGGCCGTTTATTCCTCATGGCACAGGGAACGGCACGGGCTTCACGTTTGCATCGCTCCCCTTTGTCCTCGAGTTCCGAGGGTGGTGATGGGGCAGGCCCAGGTGAATGCTGCGCGCCCAGTGGATTCTTGTTAGACGTGAGGAACACTGAGCTTCAGAAAGCCCCACTCTTATAAGGAAGCAGACTGCTGGCAAATCTCTCCTCCCTCCAGAGACATTATCTTTATCATCGGAATGTGTCAGGAGATGAGAGCGGTCTCTAGCTTTATAACCTTGGAATTTAAGCAAATCTGCCACGTGCGCGGGAACAGCTCTGCGAACATCCTTGAGTAAAGTTGTAGGTGCCTTTTGCTCAGAAGATGTGAAGAAACGGCAAGTTCTTGGAAGATTATCTCCCAACACTATCTTTTTGTCGCCTGTGGCTCCCTTTGAAACCTTACTCCTGTTTAGCATTTTGCGTTTTTCTTTTTCTTTATGTATTACAAAAACAAAATTTTATTATTTTTCTAATTATCCTCCCAGGCAGCAATTCTCATGTGCTTTACTAGATAGAAATAACTGTATATGCTGGCATTTGAAGTAAAGAGATTTTGCAATTAAGGAGGAATTAAAGCCTTTTTTTCTTTTTTTTTGTGAGGAGGACTAGCCCTGAGCTAACATCTGATGCCAATCCTCCCCTTTTTTCTTGAGGAAGATTGGCCCTGAGCTAACATCCGTGGCCATCTTCCTCTACTTTATATGGGACGAGCCACACACAGCATGGCTTAACAAGCGGTGCGTCGGTGCGCGCCTGGGATCCGAACCTGCGAATCCCAGGCCGCCGCAGCCAAGCACACGTACTTGACCGCTTGCGCCACGAGGCCGGCCCCAAAAGTATTTTTTTCTTGATCAAAACACTTAACTCATGTTACTTTTTCATGTTGGGGCAGTGTTAGTGGGGTATTTGACTTTACAGAAATAGAGAGCAATTTGGAAGTATGCTCCCTGCTTTGGAAAATGCTAATATGATGACTTTAAAGAAGCATAGGTATCCATGTACCCCTAAAGGAGGAATGAGGAAAAACACCGTATTGTTTATGTCAAACTAACAAATACTAAATTACAAAAGTGTAGACGATTAAAAACTTATGATTACTAGGTACAAAGTCATACTGTCTAACCTCTGTAGCACCTGAAAACAATCTCAGGTTAAGTCAGGCCACTGTTGAGTGTGCTGCTTTGATTAAATCTTCTTTCCCATGGCCAGAGTCTTGGGATGATGGGGTAGCCATGCTCCACGTTTTGCACCAAGGCAACGCTGTGAGATGAAGTTGGAACTTCCTGTGTCTAGCTGAGATCACTCACATCAGCTAGAGTTGGTAGAGTTTAGGAACGTACTTTTGATTGCTGAGCTCCCCAAACAGCTAACAGAAAACCTGCTTACACTGGTGCTTTTGCCTTAGAGGTTCTTGAGAATTTTCACAAATGCCTAACTTTGTTTACTGATAGAGATCTATATGGAAGCTCACAATTAATACTTTATAGAGGAACAAAAAGTCAGGGTGTGTTCTTTGTTTCAAATTTGGTCGGGCAGTTGAGCAAAGGGTCTTAATCTTTCTCAGTGTTGGAAACCTGCTGTTTAGGCACAAAGCTAGATTTTTAGCTCCAATGAGGAAGACATTTGCCGTTCCACTAAGCAAGCAGCAGCCAATACAGTATTCTGGTTCCATCAGGAGGAGGGATCACGCATAACTCACCTCGTGCCTCCTTTTCTGGCAGCGATGGGGCTGGGATGCACCTCTGCTGAAGGACTAATTCTAGGAGGACTTTGGTGAGAGTGCTGGATGATGAACTGGTCATTGTGATGAAGATTCTAGTCTCTCCACACTCTTGGAGCTTTATGTAAAGCTAAATGTCAAGTCAGAATAATTGTAAAGACTAGTTGTCCCAGCTCAGCGGTAGCTTCCAAAAGCATAAAGTTATGGGCTTATATCTATTTGATTTTAGGGGAGCTAGTTTTTGTTTTGTCATCCCTAAGCTGAGGGTATAATGCTTACCTTTTTCAAAATTACCCAGGAATGAGATTGAACAAGTTCATTAATGAGAACAGTGGTATGAAAATACATAATATGGTACATAAATATTAAGTATATTAAGGAGGCAGCACAATCCTCAATAAAGTCTAGATATAAAATTTAAATGTAAATCCCTAATTAAAATTTTTACATTTGAAATATACAGCTACGCTATTATGCATTCCTAAAAGAACACTGCAGTTAGGCGTTACAAAAGAATATTATAGTTACCAAAATACAAGGTCATGAATCCATGTTCTTAAAAACGATTGCGTTATGAATCTGAAACATGATGTGTGTCAGAATCATTCAGCTTATAATAATATGACAATACCGATGTGAGTATTGCATCACAGTTAACCCAGGGAAAGAATATTTTGTTTAAGATCACCGACATGTGGTCAGCTTGAAGTAAGCGCTTCTCAGTGGCATGAAAATTGTGGTTTTGTAAAGGGTAACACAATCAGAATAAAATAAGCCTTGCTAAAACCACGTTCTGAAAGGGTACTTGTGTTTGATTTTGTTCATTGTGGACACTGCAATCTTGATGTTAGTGGTTAGGGAGGTTGCACCCACTCTAAAGCAGTACAGGAGCATGACGGATTCAAATTGCTTACATACAATCCAATAGAAACTTGATGTGCAGCTTACTTGATATCAGAAATATATGCAATTGTTACAACACACATTACCAGATTACAATACAAACATAAACATATCCCTCTGATTTCAGAATTAAAACTGGTAGATCCCCCGTTTTACAGCTTAAGAGAAAGTCTAACATCGTTCTAGAGAAATTCTCTCACTGCCTGAACTGTTGAGGTACAGGTATTATTCAATACCATTCCAGCATCCCAATTCCATTCAAAGACAAACTGGAGAATTTGCTCAGTGCACAAGGGAGACCAGGTGTTTGCCTGTTTATGCTCTTATTGCTGCCATAACATGTCTCTCCTGCAAGCTGTCCCCATGCCGTCCAGTGTGGGGACAACACACACAGGCTGGCACAGACCCTGCCTGCCTGGAAGGTGGAGGGGCTCCTGCCTGGACATCTCAGGTGAGGTTCGTTGGCTAATATTCACATGTTCAGACATTTTCCATGATCATGGGTTCTTAGCCAGGATGGCCCGTCCAGCCTGGGCATCCAGCCATAGCTGCTCATTTTCCCAGAATCAGCCCTGGCGTGCGACTTGAGTCACCAGCCCCAATGTCCCCTCCCTCACGCTGAAGTTCCCTTTGGGGGCCCTTGATGTCCTTTTCTGCCATCATGGTTGGGACAATCTCAGTCTATCAGAGAGGGTTTCCACTTTCAATGATATGTTATTAAATTTTGGTGTTGGTTCAGGAGCAATAACAAAAACCTCAGTTTTTTACAAAAGCAGATTTTCCATTTATAAATCTAATTTTTTAAGCATAGATGAAAGACATTACTCCTGAATATTTTTATCTGCTGAATTCCAGTAAGAAGATTTTGAGGTATCAGTGGGGGTGAGATCATGAGGGGCAGTTTCTCAACACATAAGAAGAGCCACAATCACTTTAATCATTAGTTATGCAATTTTCTAAGGTAGAAAAAGAAAAGATTCTGTTTTAAAATGACAGAAGCCCTGGAAATCTCATTTAAGGAACTGGAAATAGCTCATCAGTATTTTTTTTTTCTTTATGCTCTAAATTCTTCTTTAGTAACAGTGGAAGCAATCTGAAATGAAATACAACACTTAAAGCAAATGAAACGGAAATGAATGCCAGCAGTAAAGGGCAAGAAGAAATACAGTTCGGTGTGTTTTCCAGAAATCTTGTCTTTTGGAGCTGAATGTCAGAAGTTTAATTCTTATTCTTATTTTTGAAATTTTACAATTGTGAAGCTACTCATTGATATTAAAATTAGTTCCATTATATTATGTCCATTTGTTCCCTTCATAGAACAACTTTGGCTTCAAATAGACCTGAACTCAGATCAAATCTCTTAATTTCTCTAAGATATTTTCTTTTTCCTTAGATTTAAAGTGGAAAAAAAAAACTTGTATTTTATTTATGAAGATTAAAGATAAAGCATCTGATAATGGACCTCACCTGTGTGCTAGGTACTTAACACATGGTAGCAACTGTGATTGCTATATGTGATATTAGCATAATAATAATAATAATAATTTGTTTTAATCTTTCAGGTATTAATTATTTCTATCACCTTTGTGGTAAATGCTTCTATACAGAGTTTTTAAGTTCAAGTGTTTAAAGTTGTTAGAAACAAAGATATTTGACAATAACATAGTCATAATCGAAATGGGAAATAAAGCCATTGGGCAAGAAATACAGATGTTCTCAGTGTATGTGATAACCATACAGACTGGAGGGTGACTTGAAGTGGAATCAGTCTGGGAGTCAGTGTTTATAATGAAGCTAAGGAGTTTATCGCAGAGAAGTGTGGAAGTAGACACAGTTTACTGGGAGAAGTGCCCACAATTAGGAAGAAGTTCGGTGTCTGGTATCTTCCTCAGTTTCTGTGTTTCTTCCAAAGCTCTATTGCCTGCCGTCTACGTTACTTCTTGTGTCTTTTTCTTGCTGGTAAACTTAAGCATTTTTCCTTGGATTCTATCCTCCTATCAATTGTGCTTTCATCTAATGGACTTCCGTTGAACCTCCCCTATTGGGCATTTTAACAACAACTTAACAAATATGTATTTGACACTTTCTGTATAAATGACGTTGTTTAGAGTCCTAGCAATACACACATACATAAAATTTGATCCCTGCTCTCAAAGAAGTTGATCTATTTTGAGAGACATCAAGGAAACAAATGATCTTACCATAATAACATAATTTCATAACAACATAATCTCTTAGGGTGACATGGATTGGGGGAGAGAAAGTCAGAAAATGTTTCTCGGAGGAAGGTGAAGCTATGCTCAGTCTTTACGAATGAAAAGTTTACAAGAAGGACAAATGTAGGGCTGGAGTTCCTAGAATAGGGAACGGCGTGAACAAAATTACAGAAGCAGAAGTTTGGGTGATGTGTGTGGTAAACTGAAAATAGTTTGTAAAGTACAGGGCTGAGAGTAGCAGGAGATAAAGCTAGAAAGAGGCACGGATGCCAGATGAGGAGGACCCTGTGTATAAGGCTGAAGTGCTTGGATTCCATCTCAAAGACAATACGGAGCCCTTGGAAGGACAGGTTGAGTGAGAAATGACGTGCCATTTAGAGTTCATTAACACTGAGTGGCAGTCATTTACCATACAAACCAACTCTGACCCATACTAAAGATATTGAGAATTCAGAAGGACTTTGGAAAATGCAGAAAAAGGTGTTCAAAGTCAAAATTAAATCCATCATATGCATCCCATTTCCTTCACCCAAGCCCGATACCCCCCGAGAAAAATCCAGAGGAAACACCCTTCACAAAGGAGTTGAAAAATATAATATTGAGGAAAGGCCTATTATTTAGAATAGTGCTTTATTCACATTTCTGTAAGCTAGAAGTAATGGTAGAATACAAATAAAATGGGCTACCTTGATGTCTCCCAGAGAGTAGAGCCTATGGCAAAAGCTGCAACTAGGGAATGCAAAATTAGAAAAGCAGGGTGAGGCAGAGAAGGAGGGAGAAAAAATATCAAGGTGTGACAGCAAACTGGCCACTGTTTGTATCAAGTAAAACTGACAACTGGATCTTGTGGGAGTGTCTTATGAACCACATCTCAGGACTGTCCATCTAGGAGGATGAAGGCAGAAGAATTTATCCATCAACTACTGTCTCCTTTGCACTCCTTCATTGTGAAGTCAGCAAAACTACATGGTCTCTCCTCTGAAATTCCACAGGGAAGCCCTTGGGCAGGAAATGAGTCATATGTTGGCATGAGGTAATACACTGCTGGGTTATACTAACATGAAGTTAGTCAGAGCCCATACAGACTGGGTCACTTCTGTTGTGGCCTGCTGGAGATGGTTGTGGTCAACAGCCCTGGAGACAGCTGAGGCTGAGAAGAATCTGTGGACTCTGATATAGGTTTGGTCAACACGGGTGAGGCAATCACAGTGTGGCAGAGATGAGTAGGAGCACATTCGCCATTAACAGCTAAGTGTGTGTGGTTTTCATAACAAAAGGTGGGACTGGCATTAGATCTCTGAGATTTGTATGATCTGCTGAGCTCTTTCACACTCGCTAATTGATGGTAAGTTATCTGAGCATGATACTGATGGTCAACTCATGATGCTCTTTCTTCAGTTGTTTTAATACAAGAATTACAACTCTCATGAATAGAGATAGGCTTGAGCAAACATGAAGTAGATTATATGGCTCTCCTCCCAATATCAGATAAAGCCTCAGTCCATTCACAGACACAAAATCTTTTAAAGGAAGAAAATAATTGGATTTCCTTGGGGAAGGATCCTATAACGAGACAAAAATATCCAGAAAACCTTCTCCTTAGTCTTCCCCATATGACTTGGGGTCACTTGTACAGATGATGGATAGTGGCGAAGGCAAAACACCCAGGCTTTTCAAGAGTGATTGGTGTTGGCTCTGAAGTAACACTAATTTCTCAGGACTCAGAACATCAGGAGATCAGTGTAGTTTTGACTGATATCCAAACTGAGAAATGTCGAGTGGGAGGCTGAGTATATCCACGGTCATCCACACAATATTGGGGGCAGATGCCCTTCATACCAAGAAGAATCCTCACAGCGATCAAAATTTCAATTACTTTCTGGTGAATTCTCTAAACTCTCTTCTTTCATCTGTTATCTAGAAAGCTGTGCCACATGCATCCCCCCCACATGCATCATGGATGAACCCAGCCACCTGCCTTCTCTGAGTCTGTCTCCATGAAACAGATCATTTATTAGAGATAACACACACACACATATACACACAATGAGACTGATGCCAATATAAATTAGGCTTTAATCCTTTATTTCTTTGGACAGTTTGCTTTCACACCACTCACAGCCACAACTTCAAGTCTGTTCTTCCCTTCTCAAAGCTCTAATAGCCCGATTCAACCTCTATATTCTAGGAAGAGAGCTTGCCTCCTTCTTGAATGACTAAATAAAAGTCACCATATGTGAATTCTCTCAATTTTCCCACCAAAAATATGAAAGTCAAAGGGTGTCTATACTGACACTTCTCTTTTCCTTTTATATTACATCACTTCCCGCAGGAAGTGTCTCTCCATGTTTCAAACACTAATTTTTCCATGTATGCTCTGGATTCAAATTCCCAGGAAACTTACACTCCCAGGTATCCCTCTCTTTCATTTGTTCCCCTCTTTTTTTCCCTCTCAGGTCCTGTTTTGGTCTCTCCTGGCATAGGAATACTTTCCTGGAATCAATATTATCTTCTGTCTGTGCTATGTATGCCCCCTCTCTCCTTCTTTTCACAGCTACAAGTACATAAAGGGGTTTCATAAGAGGCAAGAGATGCAAATATTTGAAAGAAGGAATAAGGAAGATGTAAACCTAACTTCCCAACCCAAAAGTACATGAGGTAGGAGGAAACAAGCAGCTTTACTTGAGAACATGTCAAGGGAAGAAGAGTCCTCAGCAGACAGCCAAGTTTCAGTTCAGTCAAAACATGGGATTAACATTCAGGAAAGAGGCTGAGAATTTAATGGAGATTGTACTACCTTTAAAGAGAAATTTTAGTGGGCACAATGTTTAGCAGAGGATGGGAAGAAAGTGAGAAAGAGACAGAGAATGAGAGCACAAAAGATGAACTTTTTTTAGGTCAAGAAAGCACAGTGAGTTATGAGGATGAGACGGGTAGAACAGTGTTGTCTGATGATAAAATTCAATTGCCCTCAGGTAAAAATACATACTCCCAGTTTTCACCGCAGATCTGATCCCCAGAACTAGCAATTGAATTTCTAACAAGTACTATGGGTGATTTTTATAATGGGCAAATACGAGAAGTGCAGCCTTAGAGGGTGAGTGTATGCATATTTCTATATGTGTGTGTTTATGTGCATAGGTGATGGTATTTTGGACACCAGCTGTTAAATAGAGATGAAGAACTTGGAGAATCTGAGTTCTAACAGTTTTTTGGAGCTCCATGGATTCTTGGACCACACAGAATCACTTGTGGCTTGGGCAGTTGATGGTTTGTCCTCTAGGCACAGTCCCCCAGATGTTCCTTTCGGTCCTCAAACTTGTAACTGTGGTTGGTGCAGGAGAAATGGGCACAATAAGGCAAGTGAGTATGAGGTTCTAATTGTATTATGACAGTGCTTTAGAGGCCTGAAGCCTCAGAGGCTTGCAGCAGTTTCAGTCTAGCAGCAGTGTTTTCGGGAAGTATCTGAGTTGACATTTTTGGCTCACCTGAGTTTAAGGCTTTTGTGATGTTCATCCAAAACTTTGTTATAAGGCTAAATTAAGGCAGTGGTGGTGGGAAAGATGAAGGATAGAGTCAAGAAATATTTGAGAGAAGCTTGTGATTGATTAGAAGGGAGAGACAGAAAGATACAAGAGTTTTCTGCCTTGGGAGACTAGGTAACCAGTAGTACCATTGACTGAGACAGAAAATGCAGGACAAGGAGCAGGTTTGCCAAGGTAAGAGAGATCAATTTTGGATGCCTTGAATTTGAGATGTCTATATTGCATTCATATGATGTTCAATGTCATATATTTCTGGAACTCAGTAAAAAGGCATAGGTGGAAGATTTGGATTCCATAATGTGACAATTAATTTTATGTGTCAACTAGGCTGGGCCATGGTGCCCAGATAGTTGATCAAATATTATTCTGGATGTTTCTGTGAAGATGTTTTTTGGATGAAATTAACATTTAGCTTGGTAGACTTTTAGTAAAGCAGATTACCCTCCATAATGTGGATGGGGCTCATGCAATCAATACCGGCCTGGATAGAACAAAACGCTTACCTCCCTTCAGAAAGAAGAAATTCTGCCAGCAGACTGCCTTCAGACTCAGACTTCAACTCTTCTCTGGATCTCCAGCCTGCAGCCCTACCCTGCGCATTTTCTACTTGCACCTCTACAATCACAAGATCTAGTTCCTTAACATCTCTCTCATTCCCCCTCTCTGTCTCTGTCTCTGTCTCTGTCTCTCTCTCTCTCTCTATATATATATATATACACACACACACATATATATACATACACATATACATCCTGTTGGATCTGTTTCTCTGAAAAGCCCTGACTAATAACATTATAATCAGCATGTGGGAAGTATTAAGTAAGGGTCTTGAGATGGAAGACATTGCCTTGAGGAGAGTGATCTGAGAAGAGAAATGGTCTGAGAAAAGAATTATGGGGGCAACAGCAATGTTTAAATAGTGAACAATGTAAGAGTAAGACATGAAGAGTGTCACAGGAGTGACTTGAGCAATCTAATAGAACAGAGAGTGTAAGGACAAAGGGAATGATGAACAGTGTTAAACACAGCAGGTAGGATTGAAATGTGGTCTTATGATTTGGCAATTGGAAAGTCCTTGGTTATCTTAGCAAGAGTGCTTTTGGGATGCAGAACCTTGTTTTCAGTCTGGAAAGGAATTAATTGAGAAGTGAGAAACCAAAGACTTTTCCTTGGAGATTGAAAATGAAAAGGGAAGGAGAGAGGGCAGTAACTAAAGAGAAATTCAGGTCCAGGAGAAAAGTATTCACAATTTCTTTTTGTCTTTGTTTTTGTTTTGTTTTAAGTCTAAGACACCTGCAGCACATTTTCAAGTTGGAGGAACTTCTCCTAAAAGAGAGAGAATGAGTATCTGAGCAGAAGTGAAGGAAAACCTGGAAGTATAGGCCAGACATAAGGATGTAGGCATGGGAGGTATAATGATGAAGGAAATCATAGAAGCAAATCTTCAAATGAGAAAGAGGTGGTAAGGGTCAGTGTGGGGGACTTCATCAAGTGGCAAAGTTTTAGAATTGCGACAACATGGATGAATCTGGAGGGCATTACGCTTGGTGAAGTAAATCAGACAGAGAAATGGGTGAAGGAGGTCAAAAGGTACAAAATCCCAGTCATAAAATAAATAAATCATGGGGATGTAATGTACAGCATGATAACTATAGTTAATAATACCATATTGCATATTTGAAAGTTGCTAGGAGAGTAGATCTTAAAAATTCTCGTCACAGGAAAAAGATTATTATTGTACCTATGTAAGGTGACAGATGTTAACTAGACTTATTGTGGTGTTCATTTTGCAAAGTATACAAACATCGAATCATTATGTTGTACACCTGAAACTAATATAATGTTATATGTAAATTGTACCTCAATAAAAATTAAATTTAACTTAAAAAACAAATAAATAAAATAAAAGTATTGATTAGTAGAGGGAATTGGTTAAAGACCAGAAAAAAATTGATAGATAACAGTAAGAGTCAGATTAGAAGATTAAAATCTAAAATACTAACAACAATCCTTGGATTGTACCTTTTTCTGAAGAGTACTTGGTAGCCTAAATTCAGGAGAAGAGTCAGTGTTGCACCATTCAACCATGGCTGTAATATAGATGAGGTTAGGTGAGGTTTTGTTTTTTTGTGGGGAGAAATTAAGGTAATCATCAATGGAGTTTGGGCTGAGTGGGAAATGAGGTGATGACAGAAGGGAGCTGGTAGAAGAGATAAGAGGGAAGGATAAATGTAAGAATCTCTCTCCCTCACTTTTAAATCCAAACCATATTCTTAAGGCAGGCATTTTCCCTTCCTTGGCTTGAAGAATTATCCAAAAATCTACTACTGGTACTTGCTAATTGACTCAGAGAATTATTCCAGGTGGCTACAACTCTCACCATCTGCTTTGAACCCTCTCTCCAGTCTGGTCTCCCAGATTTCTCTGCCATTGGCATCATTACTTGGAAGCCTTCTCTCTGCCTGGCCCTGGCAGATTGATTACCTATTTGGACAGTCGTCTGTTCTTTGGACAATGGCTGCAACATGTGCTGCTACTCAAATTACCCTCATGGCAACTGTGACCAGCAGTGAGTGGTGGCCCATCTTCCAACACAGCTCCCAGGACGTTCACTGTGCCTGCTTGATGGGGGTTGTTGAGAGTTCATGGTGTGTTCTTATGTTAAGCAAATTTTGTGTCCAAATTTCTCATGAAAACTGAGACATAATTAATACATTGGGGATATTTTATAATACCCAGGATCATATAAGGATAAAGTATGAATGCTAGAGGGTTATAAACATTATGCATTTTTGATGCTTGATAATCAACATAGTTATTTGGTGATATGAAAATGTAGCTCCTTTCAGAAGATAACTTGCTGAGGTTTAATCTCTCATATTCTACAAAGAATTAGGCTATTATTCAGAGCTCTTCTATTTATTGACTCATCATCATTGTGCCTTCTGTAATGTAGGAGCATGCCTGGTTTGAATCATCATTATTTTGGGAATCTGTTATTTTTTGGGTAAATTTGAAAGTAGGAAACATTTAAGCGTTAACTACTGGAGTTTCTTAGAGGGACGCATAGCAGACCTGGTTTTTCCCACTTTTAAGGGAAAAATAATTGATTTGTATTACCAGATCTTCCATCCAATACAGAAATTCCATGAACATGTTAGAGTTTACGTTGTGTGTAATAAATACTGGGGATACCATTCTTCATTGTCACAGATGTTTGAACAAGCATTATTTTATGATGAAGCAATATAGCACTTGGAATCAGAAACATCTGGAATTTGTTTCTTCCTCTGTCAATAATTCATGCTGGCACCTTGAGAAATTATGTCCTTTTCAGGCCTTTAGTTTCGAATTCCTTAAATTTGGTATATTGCTCTCATTCTTAAAGTAGACAATCATTTACATTAAGATATAGCTTAAAGTTATAAAATTGACTTTATTTTAGTTTCACAATAATGTTAAATATATATAAAATTTACATAGTGATTTTTCCCTTGCAGCTTTCCTTCAATGATGTTTAAACAAAGAGAAAATTTTGGTAGATTAGCTACACGCGTGCCAACACTTCTATTTTAAAGTGTTTTCTGGCCTTTGTTTTATGTGTAAAAAGGGATAAAAATTCTGTATGTTATCAGCATGTGGTAGAAGCAAATGACAAGACCAACTCCAGTGCTATCATCATTTATGGAAAAAATGAGGGTTAAACATATCAGAAATTCTCAAACAGTATTCTTTCAAATTCTATTTGGTGTGGCCATGGCCTTATGAATGAGAGACCGTCTTTCATTAAGTCACCATTGTTGTTGCAATCTATTTTAAGACAAACTAATTTATTATCTATTTATTTCCACTTCATCAATATCATTAGAGGAATGATACCCACAGAAAGAGTCACTCAACTGTTGCAAAATCATTTTATTCAGTTAAAATGCTTGCATATTTATTTTTGGAAATATATTTTATTATGAGATGAAATAATACAATTTCCCTTCTCAAACTGCTTTATTCAAGATGAAAATTTTCTAATAAAACACTGGTCATTACCATGTTCATCCCAGTAGCCTATGAAGTTCATTTAGGTATCCTGATATTTCTACGATTCCTGTTAGGATGAGGATAAACTCTCTCTATTTTAAATCATCACATAAATTACGTCTTTGGTTGAAAAATAACAAATATAGCTTAGTGCTTTTCAAAATTTAAATACTTGATTGTGGAAGGCATACTCACTTTTCTATAAAAAATGACAGTGTACTCATTATCAATTTCTTCATAATAATTAAATAACAGGTCATGATTTGTGCAGCTTCAGAGAAGTTTACTGCTCTCACGACAGTGGTCAAGCAATTCTTCAAACTTGAAAGAAAAACTTTCGAGAAATTATATAACAGTTCAGCATACACCACATGATTCTGGCATGTGATTCATCTTCCTTTAAGAGGGCAACATATTACATATTTTTTCCAGTTACCTCATCAGTAGAAATAAGTAGAACTAACTAACTAACTAAGGAGAACTAAGTTTTCCCATATGATTCCATAAGAAATCTCAAATTGTCAAATAGAGGGCACAAAAGTAATTACAGTGGTTCACAGAATGATAACTCTTTAGTGACCTTTACCAAACAAATACAACAACTCACTTAAACCCCAACACCAGTAGGTCTGTGAAGATGAATGCTCGTTATAAGAGGACCAACATTGGTATCTCCTATTTTATGAGAGAACTTGTCTGTTACAAGTTCCAGATTAGATCTGGTAATTAGGTGGAGGAAACTATTATGTTCCCTTTTTGTATTTGACTCCAATACTATTTTTTTTTTACATTTCCAATGCATAAGAGTCACTTATTTTTTAGCTATTGTATGCAGCTTCCTGTTCTTGACACACAAATAGACATTTTGTTAGAATACTTTGTGTTGGAATAAGGTATTGAAATGTTAACTCTTTTTCCCTCTTCAGTATTTCTTCTTTACTTTCTTCTCTTACTTACGTTATAAAACATAATATGCCTCAGGGTAGCTAAGATATTACAGAAAAAAATGCAAAAGACTTTGAGTTTCAAACATCTAGGGCCTGACAGGACTCAGGATATAGAGAAAAAATGATGAATCTGAATGTCAAGATGCAGGTTTCTCAGGTTGGTAGAAGGGAAGTAAAGAGAGTCAAAGGAGAAATGAAGACATCTGAAAAGCTGATGAGTCTTTCAAAAGGGTCCCCATACCCTGAGCACAACTTCGTGGATCTAGAGCCAATGGACAAAGACGCTGGAAGCACAACAAGATCAGTTTGTGGGAGCCGCGTCCTGAGTCAGGAGCCCTGAGGACAGCCAGTTAGGCAGACAGATCTCAGAGTAGAAATGGCTGCAAGGTGTTCCTGAATATTCTTGAAGAGTTTTTCACAGCCCAGTGTGAATTGTGAGTAGGGAGATGAATCCGTATGTTCCAGAGAAGGGCACAAAAAGAGGAAAGGAGTTGTTCTCAATCTAGACACCAAGGAAAGCAATGAGTAACAAAGAGTGACCTCTATGGGCAGATGAACTCGAGGGGATTGTAACTGTCTCAACAGATACCATCACGGATAGATGGTGGCTGTGAACCAGAAGTGCCGCTTCCCCACCTCAAAAAAAAAAAAAAGAAAAAACCTTACCAATATATAAGCAATCTTAAACAAAAACTCCTGGAAATGGGAGACCAACACAAATTGACCGAGATTATTATTTTATTCCCCTCAGGAGTCTGAAATAGGAATTAGGGTGAGTTGTAAAAAGTGAATAGCACTTATTTCATATTGTACTCGCCACAGCAATCAGATTTCCTCCATAGTTCTAAGAATCCTTGTATGGCTGAGAATGATTAAAAACAATAGATAGGACCCAGAACAGCCAAAACCATCTTGAAAAATAAAAACAAATTTGGAGGACTCATACTTCTCAATATCAAAACTTACTACAAAGCTATAATAATCAAAACAGTGTGATAATGGCCAAAGAATAGACATATAGATCAATGGGACAGAATTTAGAGGCCAGAAAAAAAATCCTTACATTTTTGGTCAAATGATTTTCGACAAGTGTTTTAAGATAATTCAATGACAGAAAGATAGAAAGGATGTTGCTGAGATAACTAGATAATCCACATGCAAAAGAATGAAGTTGGGGTCCTTCCTTACATGTTATACACAAGTTAACTCAAAATGGAACATAAACCTAAATATAAGAGCAAAAACTATTAAACTCTTAGAGGAAGACTCCAAGAATAAAACTTCTTAGATGAAGGAGTAAATCTTTGTGCCTTGGATTAGGTAAGAATGTTTTGTTTTTGTTTGTTTGTTTTTAGCTATGATATCAAAAGCACAAGTAACAGGAAAAACATAGATTAATTGGATTTGATCAAAATTTAAAGCTTTGTACTTCAAAAGACACCATCCAGAAATTGAAAAGACAAACCACAGAATAGGAGAAAATGTTTGCAAATCATTTATCTCAAGAAACTTTTGTATGGAATATATAAAGAACTCTCACAACACAACAACAAAAAAGATGAACAACCCAATAAAAAATGGGCAAATGGTTTGAATACACTTTTCTCCCAGAAGATATATGGTTGGCCAACAAACACACGAAAAGATGTTCAACATCATTAGTTCATAGGGAAACACAAATTAAAACCACAGTGTGACACCATTTCATATCCACTAGGTTGGCTAAAATTAAAAAGACAGAAAAATAACAAATGTTGGCAAGAATGTGGAGAAACTGGACTCCTCTTACACTGTTGATGAAATTTGAAAATTATGTACCACTTTGGAAAGCATTTTGGCAGTTTTTCAAATGTTAAACATAGAGTTACCATATGACCCAGCAATTCTACTCCTATGTTTAGACCCAAGAGCGATGAAAATATATGTCCACACAAAAACTTGGACATGAATGATCATAGTGGCACTATTCATAATGACTAAAAAGTGGGAACAACTAAAATATCCATCAACTGATTCAATGGACAAACAAAATGTGATATACCAATAAAATGGAATATTATTCAGCAATAAAACAGAATGAAGTACTGATGAATGTTATAACATGGACGAACATTTAAAAACATCATGCTAAGTGTAAGAAGCTGGTCACATATTGTATGTTTCCATTTATTTGAATAATATAGGCAAATCAGTAAAGACAGAAAATAGATTAGTGGTTGCCAGGGGCAAGAGAGAGGGAGGAATGTGGAGTTATTACTAATGGCTGATAAACTTTCTTTTTCTTTTTTTTTTTTGCTGAGGAAGATTTGCCCTGAGCTAGCATCTGTGCCAGTCTTCCTCTATTTTGTATGTGGGTCACCACCACAGCATGGCTGCCATGAGTGGTGTAAGTCCACGCCTGGGAACTAAACCCAGGCCGCAGAAGCGAAGTGTGCCAAACTTAACCACTAGGCCCCAGGGCCGGCCCCAGCTACTAACTTTCTTTTTTGAGGTGAATAAATAGTCTCAAATTAGGTAGTGGTGATGACTGAACAACTTTGAAAATATACTAAAAAGCACGGAATTGTACATTATAAAATAATGTATTTTATGTTTGTGAATTGTATCTCATAAACAACAATAGACTAGAATGAAAGCAAAGAAGTCTTAAATCATTGTCTACGACTCTGTGGGACAATTTTGTCAGCGATGAGGCAGATTCTCAGAATTCATGGCTGACTTGCAGTTTCTGTGGTTACATGGTGAGAGGAAATTTGAAGTCATTCTATTGAATGTTTTAAACATCCTGGGAAGAAAGAGGGTGATTTTCAGAAGGAAGAGAGAATGAGTAAAAATTGACAATTTTCATTTTTCCAAGTGACAGTTCTGAGAACACTTAAGCAAGCAGGTCTGTGGGAGGTGATTTTTAAGTCTATATCTTGAAATAGAACTTTCTAAAATAACAGAAACTTTTCTAGGAGAGATTAAAAAAAATACTAGTGATTATCTGCCAAATGAGGTAAAAGCATCCAAACTAGCATGTACTTTAATATCATTAAGTGTAGTGATTTTGTACAAGTGGATTGTCCTCCCCCTACCCAGCCTTTCCCCAGTCACATAGAGTGAAGACCTTATCTATATCCAGCCTTACTTACGTAGCTGTGAAAACTCTGGATATATGGTGTATGTCTGCATCTGTGTATGCTAGAGTTGGAGTGGAGATAATGCTGTCTAGAGAGCCACATGCTGATGTGCATATGAGTGTTAATATTTTGTAGAAATGGATTCAGATATAGGTTCAGAATATAGTACCACTTCCTAAAGATACACACACACACACACACACAATTCCCTTGCAACCATGAAGGGCACAGAACTAGCAAACAAAATTGTCATACCTGAAGAGGTCTTGTATAAGGAAAAGAGATATGACACAGCAGTGTTCCTACTTGCACCAATGACTACAAACAACACAGGAAGATGGATATTACAGCAGATGTCTCTGTAGATGGAAATCACCAAGCCCCACAACACACACACACACTCACACGCATATCCCTATTCCCTGGAATTATGTAAATGTCTTGGATTTTATAGTCAATTAAAGGAAAACGTATTGGGTAGGAATTTGAACAGTCTGAAATTAAGTTTCTTCTGCATGATGGAATTGATCCTCAAAAAAGAAATTACGATAGATATAGAAATCATAAAGATATACTTAAGTTATGGACTTAGGTTTGTTGATTTGTATAAAAGAGCTTTGTAAGTGAAACAAACAAAAATGACTTCAAGATCCCAATCATGACCATTGGCCTAACTGTGTTGATTGCTATAATGTCTAGAGCCTGTAGTTAAATGTTTGTTTTGACAATAACAAGTTTGAGTTTGTACTATGGTATTTGTGCTTCTTCTGTGCCCATTACACAAGTGACTCCCTAAGTGTGGTGTTCCACTTTCATTTCTTTTTTGTGGAAGTAAAAAATATAAAAAAAAGCAACATACAAAAAGGTACAGAGATGGAATACAGTTTTGATGTGTGTCTATGGTAACCATTGTAGTAAAAAAGATTACGTGAATTCACATGAAGAAGATATGAAAATATCACCTGAAGATGCAGCAGAAAATATGGTATAAATAAGCCATGGCATCCGAGTCGATAGAAGCAATTCAGCACCGCCCTGTGGGCCAGAGCACATGTCACACTGATGCTGGTCCAAAAGGATCAGCGCTTGTGAGGAGTGCTCACTGGAGCCTCAGGTTTACAGGCTGTCATTTCAATCTTGCACCCTTGAGAACTACATGAACCTTGGGTTAAGAATGATTGGTTTAAATGAGCCCTAAAATCCTTCCTAGTTTGAAAATTTAGTGACTCTATTGCAAATGGGAGGAGGTCTTGTCATTAAATTGACACAAATTTTATTTTACCTGAACTTTGAATCCTTGCTAGATCAATCTTTATTTTGATAAAAATGACCATATTTAGTTTTCCAAGATTCATTTTTTTCCGATAAAACTGTTGAGAAACCATGACATTTACGCTCCAATTAGAGAAAATCTTTTTCTTTCATCGACTCTTACAAGTGCCAATATGACAGCAATAGTTTCATCTAATGGCGTGACAGCAGTAGTTTCACTAGGATCTTTCAAAAAGCAGTGGTGGTGACTCAAATTGTCAAAACTTAAGATAAAAAAAATAAGAAAATATTGTTAAAATGTTTGCCATCAGGGATTTTTCGGCTGTAGCTCTCACGTGTAAAGAGCTTAGAAGTCATCACTCCATCCTTAAACAAGAAAAAACTGGACAAACATAAACTCAATGACTTTTCTTGAATCCATTAAAGAACTGAGATCGTAGACCAAACCTACACCCCCAAATCTGGAGAGACAGGTGCATTCAGAGAGGCACAGCTGAGATCTGCTTACCTGGAGTAGAAGCTGCTGGAACCACAAACTTGTAGGAACAGGAAAATAGTAGTTTTGACAGATTGCTGGAAGCTGAGTGTGGATTAGTGTGAAAGTGAGAAACTCTTGGGGGCCCCAATCTTAGGAGTCTCGCATTCTTTCATGGTCTTTACCTCCAGGAACCCCACCAGGTTCTCATGATAAAGAGTCGAGAATGATCTCTTAGCAGTGCTGGCAGGGGAAGAAGTGTAATCATTGTGAAATACACCCAGAGCTTTCTTCATAGCAGAGGCCTGGTCTCTAAGGAAAGGACTTTATCAGAGTCTTATCCCAGTTGGGGGATACTACTGATTTCCTGTCTCACCTAAGGGAAATACAAACAAGCAAACAAACTTAGTCAACAGGGGTCAGGAGTTCAAGAAAGTAGAGTTGGGATGCTGCAGCCAAGAAGGAGAGTAGGGGCAGGAGGAAAATGCTCTACCACTGGAAAAACACTTCATAATTCACAGCCCTGAGACACAGGCCCATGAAGAAACTGAGATTTAATAAGAAGATTATAGAATTGCCCCTTCCTCTCTTCCACATATGCTTTCCCACCACATAAACAGGGCTACAGAAAAATAGCAGTGAATTACAGCTAAACAGGTGCTGCAAGATGCAGAATCTTTTGGAGGAGGAATATTTAGGGAAGTCCAAAGACCAAAGGGGAGAAACAAACAAGGGTACTAGAGGAATTTGACACCTTTCTCATCTATAGCTATAGCAAAAAATAAACAAAGCTCAATTCCTAGCCAGAATAAAATAAATTCTCATACTAAAGGACTATTTATCTCACTTCTTGTTACCTGATACAACATGTCTGGCTTTCATCAAAAAATTGAAACAGTGCAGTCTGAAGAGACAAAGCAAGTGCCAGAATTAAATGCAGATAAGACAGAGATGTTGAAATTATTAGACAGTCAATTTAAAATAACTCTGTTCAATATGCTAAGGGTTTTAATGGAAAAAATAAGCAACGTGCAAGAATAGATGGGTAACATAAGCAAAAAGATGGAAATACTAAGACAGAATCAAAAGGAAGTGATAGAAATAAAAAAATAATAGAAATGAAGAATACCTTTGATGGGCTCACGGGTAGATTCAATATATCTGAGAAAAGAATCAATGAGTTTGGAGATAGGTCAATTTGTATTTCCCAAACTGAAATACAAAGAGAAATAAGAATGAAGAAAAACCAAAACACACACACAACAAAACAGAATAGAATATCCAAGAACTGTGGGACAATAAAAAAAGATGTAACATAACATGCAGTTAGAATTCCAGAAGGAGAAAAATGATAAAATAGAACAGAAGAAATATTTGAAGTAGTAATGGCTAAAATCTTTCAAAATTAATGGCAGAAACAAAAACACAGATCTGGGAAGCTCAGAAAACACCAACATAATAAATATCCAAATCTGAACCAAAACCAAAACAAATAAACCAGAAAAACCCTCATACAGAGACATATATTTAAACTGAAGAAAACCAAAGACAAGGAGACTATCTTGAAAGAATCCAGAGGGAAAAATCACCTTATCTATAGAAGAACAAGGATAAGAATTACAGAAGACTTCTGCTCACAAACCATACAAGTAGAAGAAAACAGAGTGACATATTTATAGTGCTGAAAGAAAACAAACATCAACTTAGAATTCTATATCCAATGAATTTGTCCTTCAAAAGTGAAAGAAAAGTAAAGACTTTCTCAAACAATTACATAGAGACAGAGACTGGATTGGTGGTTACCAGAGGGGAAGGGGGGAGGGTGGAGGGCAAAAGGGATGATTAGGCACATGTATGTGGTGATGGATTGTCATTAGTCTTTGGGTGGTGAACATGATGTAATCTACACAGAAATCAAAATATAATGATGTACACCTGAAATCAGCGGACCTGTTCTGCAAGAAATGTGAAAAGAAGTTCTTGAGACAGAAGGAAAATTATATAGGATAGCAACTTGGATGTACATACTAAAAAAGAACATTGCAGGGACCGGCCCTGTAGTGTGATAGGTAAGTTCAGTGCACTCTGCTTTGGCAGCCCAGGTTTGCGGATTCAGATCTCGAGCGCAGACCTACACCACTTGTCAGCCATGCTGTGGCGGCAACCAACATACGAAATAGAGGAAGACTGGCACAGATGTTAGCTGAGGACTAATCCTCCTCAAGCAAAAGAAGAGGAAGATTGGCAACAGATGTTAACTCAGGGTGACTCTTCCTCAGTTAAAAAAAAAAAAGAACATTGGAGAAGGAATAAATGAAGGTAAAAATAGGATCTTTTATTTTAATTATTCTTAATTGATTGAAAAGACAACTTCGTTTAAAGCAATTACAGTAACAATGTATTGGATGATCATAGCATGTGGATAAAGTGAAATGGATGAAAGCAATGTCACCAAGGATAAGAGGAGAAATGAGGACTACTGTGATATAAGGTACTTGTACCACAGGTGAAGCACTATAATGTCATTTGAAGGTAGACTTAGATTGGTTAAAAATGTGTATTGGAAACCCTAGGGAAACCATTAAAAAATTTCTAAAAAGAATATAATTTATATGCTAAGAGAGGAGAGAAAACTGAACCATATAAATGTCAGTTAAAACCAGAGAAGGCAGCAAAAGAGGTGGGGTGGATAATGCATGAACAGAAATCAGGTACAAACACAGTTGATATTAATCCAACTATATCAATAATCATTTAAAATATGAATAGTCTAAGTGCCCTAATTAAAAGATAGAGACTGTCAAGAGTAGATATAAAAATAAAGCATAAACTATATGTTGTGTACAAGAAATCCACTTTAAATATAAAGACCCAGGTTGGTTAAAAGTAAAGGGATGGGATAGAGGTATGTCACACTAACAAAAGTCAAAGAAAGCTGGAGTAAGTAGTTATATTAATTTCAGACAAAGCCACCTTCAGAACAAGAAAGATTACCAGGGATAAAGAGGGGCGATGTGTGATAATAGTGGGGTCAATTCTCCAAGAAACATAATAATCCTAAATGTGAATGAACCTAATAATAGAACATCTAAATAATTGAAACAAAACATTTACCATCAGTTGAACTATATAAAGACAAGATATTGACATAAAAATGTTGGCTCATAAACTGGCCTCTGTACACAGAGAGCAAGGAGAGACCAAAGAAAGAGGCAGGCCACTCCAGAGTGGTAAGTGGTGGTTTCTATAAGCAAAGGAACTTACATATGGAACTTACATGCAGCTCTTCGACAGCTGCATGACGAGTAGATCTCTGCACCCACCCACCAGAATCTTAAAAGTATGTAGAGGCCTTACCGGGGTTCAGCCACATATACAATCTGGGTAGTCTCAACACCACATTACTATCTCAAGACTATGTCCTTGGAATGTCTCCCACTGTGAGAATGATGGGCAGAATTTAAGTTTCAAGGACAGGAGAGGGGCTGAGGTGCCTCCGATTGCCTGGGTCCAGCTCGCTGGTCAACTGGCGGTCGCATCCTCTTAATGACTTCCTCCGACAAAAAAAGATATAACTTTTCCAGTAGATTTATTGTAAATATAAAATATTTTCATATTTTATCAGCCATTATATATTTACAACATTTTGACTGAAACTGTTTCTAGGGATTAGAATCACATACATCTACAAATTTGAAAACGGATTAAATGCTGAGATTGTTTCATTGTTTAAAAATGCTTCCTTTCACGGGATGTGAATAGAGTCAATGAGCAGAAGACAGATTCGGGAAAAATGTGAAGCAATTGTAACATGAACTTGAATAGCTGGAATATGTAAACATACAACTATCGTTAGACTCTGGTAAGAGAAAGGAATAAATAATGGTAGTGATCATTACTTTGTAAATGCACTAATCATTTACAAGTATGACAATTTGCTTAAGTCAATATAGGATTTTAGGGATAACTTTATGCCAAGAATGCAAACAATATTTATTTATGCATTTATTTATTTAAATTGATGACTAGATCATGTAACTCTAATAAATATATTCTCAGAGTGATTGGTTCTCTGAGCAATAAATCTTATTGAGATGATAAATGAAATTACAGGTCGGGGGCTATAATTTGTATCAAAATATTTAATTAACAAATGTTTATCAAGGTTCTACAAAAATCTCTGCTCCTGTATAATGTACATTATATTGAGAGAGGTATAAAACAAATAAACAAGCAAATTAATAAAGAATAAATTCATGATTAAAATAATCTATCAAATAGTCTTAAAGTATTTCAAGTAATATTTCGTATATAAGACCAATAGACAAAAAATAATGATCTAACACATCATCTGTGAACAAATGACTAAATTTATCTTAGTGTTAAAAATTCATCTACTCTTTGGTTATGCATCCCTGGATTCTGATGTCATATTATTGTGAAATGGAGAGAAAAAGGAAAAGAACTGGTAGATGGAGAAAGGTTTCACTGCCTTCAGTAAGTCTCTCCCTATGGCCATCCACTTAGGTAAAGCATTCTCTTAATCCACTTTCAAGGAATTTTTCTGGTTTCCAAAAAGCAGAACAGAGGAGGAGATATTGCTTGTCTGGATACAAAGATTCTCTTATTTACCCAGTATTTCCATTCCCAGGTCATCAAGCAAAGAAGCAGAGTTACAAATTTCCTGACTAGATAAATCTATAACGATTAAGAATACATTTGTTTTGAGACTATGATTAAATTATTTTTAATAAAGTTCTGCTAACTCTAGGACAAAAATCTTTGTACAAATTATACATTTTTTCCTTATGAGAAGAAATAGAATTCATGAATCATATTAATTATATAAGGCTAGCTTTTTTCTAATTTTGTAGGATTTTTGTTAAAAAAATCTGAATTAGTTAAATCTTCTGAGCCCACGAGTCTAAATGAACACTAAACAGAATACGAGTTTTACTGTCAGCTGAATAATAGCATAATGCATAATGTCTTTTGGTTCTAAGCTCATTTGCCGCTGTTATAATTCTATATCACTGTATAAGCTCAATTGAACAAAAATGGAAATGAGTTATTAAGGACATTCAGTAGTGACATGAAATCACGTTTTATCCATTTGATAATGGATAATGGATAAACCCTCAACTTCAACACCATTGACATTTTGGGCTGACAAGCGTTCATGCAGAGGTCTTGAAAAGCCTCTTTTACAACTATGGTTGACCTTTCTAGAGGAGGAAAGGAAACAATTTCCGTTTGGCCCATCAATCCATGAATAAGCAGTTTGGTTCCAATTGGAAAGCTGCTAGTGCATTGTCAGACAGAAGCAGTTATTAACCAGTCCCTGAACAGAATATGTTATTTCCATTACTTTCAACTCTCCTGATGGGCAGATAAATGGATAGAAAAAAATGAGTTGACCAAAATAGAGAGCTGAAGATAATGTATTTGCAAGGCACCAAGGTGTAAATGAAATTCCTAACAGCTTCCATTGCGTCTGAACACAGTAGAGCAAAACTAAGTCAAAAGATAAAAGACTGCTCATGTGTAATAACATGGCGGAGGTCATGTTCATTTTGGATTTAGGAAAGCTAAGCACAATAGAATAAGGAGACATGGACCTTAGCATCAAGGAGCTCATAGCTGTGAAAACAGAGAAAGAAGAGTCAACTGAAAGTGTAAGAATGTGATATGTATAGTGACAAAAGTAATCCCAAGGTGTTCTGAAGTATGTTAGCAAGGAACCTAACCCATAATATTAGGGCCAGGAAGACTTCGTGGATTGAGTTTTTAAGAATGCATGAGGGTTGGATAAATTAATAAGAAGGAAAGAATGTTTTATGTAGAAGGAAGAGGAGAGCAAAAGAGAGAGGATTTGAAAAAGCAAATTGGAAATGAAAACTATAAACATGCTGTTTAACGTGGCCGGTGTGTAGAGACTGGATAGTTATGAAGTAAGAAACGAGGTGGGACATGGAGAGAGGGTTAAGAAGATTGATTTTTTAGAGAACGTTGAGGAAGGGTGATTGCCTCAGGAGATTCAAATTCGTAGTTATTTTATCCGGGTGAACCAATCCACATATAGGCTGAGGGGAAGCAACTCAGTAGAGAGGAGAAGATGAAGGGTACAAAGGTCTGTGAACTTCGTTCTCAAAATGGCTGGAGTCTTGCCATTCGAGTCTCTAGGTAAAGATTGTCAAGGGATGCTGAATCTGTCGCATTCAGAGAAGGAAGTTGAAAACGTCTTGACTAATGGTCTCTTTTACCCCAAGATCGTGGTTGTTAAGTAGGGCCGATTTTGCCTCCCCAGTGGATATTTGGTAATAATTTGGAGACGTTTTTGGTTGTCACACTGGTGGGGTTGCTGCTACTGCCATCTAGAGGGTCGAGGCTAAGGATGCTGGGTAGAGGCTTAAGGATGCTGCTAAACATCCTAAAATACACAGCACAACTCCCATCCCAAAGAATTTTTCAGCCCAAAATGTCAATGGTGTTGGAGTTGAGAGCTCTGCTTTAGGAAGTAGTAAATAACATCATTTGCAGGTTTTAGGGGTTTAAGTAGGACCATCAAGAGAATAGACTGTATTTGAAATAACTGCTGAGCAAAATGGTGGAAGTACTTTAAATGACTGAGGAATGGAAAAGTGTGGGCCAAAAATTCAGTGTGTCTAAAGCTAATGGACAAAAGTGAACTGAGTTTCAAAAGAATAAGTGACAAGAGAAGTAATGTACCATGGCTATAGAGGGCTGGGCACCAAGTTTACTCTCTGGGAAGAAGGCTTGTGCCACCTAACGGCCAGGATGAGGCTTGGGCCACGCCACTGTGTAGCCTGCCTCTCTGTGTTCACTTGCCACTCAGACCTCAACCCACTTGCAATCTGCCTTCCGCCGCCTCTTCTTTAATGAAACTGCTTTCACCTAGGCTGCCAATAACTTTCTTATCCCTTAATTCAAGAGACAGGCTTCAGGGTTTACTTTCCTTGACATTTCAATTTCTGTTGCTGTTGACTGCTTGATTCTTCTTGAAACAAGCTCCAATCTTGGCTTTCGTGCTGCCGAAATGTTACGGTTTTCTAGTTACTATTTTTTAGTTTCCTTGCTGGCTTCCATTTCTGTACCAGATCATTAATTTTTTTTTTTTTTTTGAGTTCTTTAAAGTCTCCGTCTTTGGTCCTGTTCTTATCTCACTGATATCTCCGTCTGAATGTTTCATAAGCAACTTCAATCCCATACATTCAAAACTGAACTCCTTTTCTTTCCCTGAGAAACTCCTTCTTTTTATATTTCTTAGCAATGAATGATGTCAGCATAAAACAGAAATGGCTGTATTAGTTACGATGATGAATATGACAGAAAACCCAAATTGATGTTAGTTAAACCATCCTAGATTTTAACTGTCACATCCAAAGGCCAGAAGTCAGCAGTTTGGGCTTTATTGATGATTTCATGCATTTTTGGAAATCATTTTCTTCCATAGTATTCCTCTGCCACCACTGTGTCGTTCTTCTGGTTAGCATTGTCACAGAGCTGTTGGAGCTTCTGACAACACATCATGATACCGGCCACCAGATAGAAGAAAAAGAAGCAAGAGTACATTTGCTCCATTTAAGGACACTTCCGTTAAGTTGCACACATCACTCCTGTGTAGAGCCCAGTGGCCAGGACTTGTCACATGCCCACAGGAAGCTTCAAAGGAAGCTGATTAAGGTAGCTATTATTTTAGGAAGCCATGAGCCAGCTGAACAAACGGTTCTAGTGTCGTCGAGTGGACACTGGGACACTAGCAGTCCCTGCCACGTAGTTCACAAGTTAGAAATCTGGGCACAATTCTACTCTCTTCTCCCCCTTTTACTTTTCATGTCCACTAAGTCCCACTTCTATTGATTCCAGCTCTAAAATTCTCAAATATGTTTATTTTTTCTTCTATCTTTACCTCAATGGCTTCTTAACAAATTTCCTTATATGTTGACTTGGATCTAACAAATCCATTCAAAACACTAAAGACAGATTATTAAAACAGCCAACCTCCAAAATTTAATAAGTTACTCTGTTTTAACAAATTACCATTAACTGCAGGATAATGTCTCAGTTTATTAATGCCATTAAACTTTATGTCTTATAAGATATCCTTGCTCCTTAAACTACAGAAACTTTGCTCCTAAAATGCTATATCATGACTTGTTAAAAGCCTCATACTTTGTTAAGATTTCAGTGTATTTCCAGAAAACTTAATTTCTCATCAGCAACTCTGGCTCAGATCTTCTGCTTTCTGGTAGTGGTTCATTTTAAGAATGGATAATGTTCCTGTTTGGTGCTGGGTCTAGAGCCAGACATAGGACTCAGCTACTTTCCTTGAATGACAGATTAAAAGTAATTACTAAGTGTTGGCTGTGTGGTCAATAAACTGAATATTTGATGATACAAAACAGATTAGCACTATAGCAATACAAGTAGCTTTAAAGTTGAAGAAGAGGCATTTTTAACTCTAAAACTCATTTTAGCCACTCAACCACATTACTGAGTGAGTCTCCTTTCTCTTTTCTATTTTGCCTTCCACACTGATCATTTCCCCCCTCTTTCTTTGTTTCATTAATCCTGGTACATTTCCAATGCAGTTTAGTTTTATCTCTTTTGTCATCACATGTGTGAACACTCGCTTTCACGGGGCGCTTTATTTTTACTTCTTGAAATCGTTTCAGTACCTTGTATCTCTGAGGATAGTAATGATTTTTTTTTTTAAGTTTCTCTTCCTTGCATAGTCTGTTTCCTCTTTGTCTTCCACCCCTCTTGTTAGTTTTCTTATTTACTTTTAATGTTAAAAAGCTTTTCCTGGATAATTTGTTAGGTATGGTCTCTGTCATTTATGTTAAAAGGCTTTCCTCAGATAGTTGGTAATCTTTAGTTTTCTACTTATTTTCAATAGTGAGGAGACACTGTTGTTTGTCTTACTCTGATTTTTCTTCTTCTTTTCCCCTCACTGAGCCAACTCCTCCTCATCCTTCACTTCTCATCTTAAATGGCACCTTTCAAGGGTCAATTTCTCAAATCCCCTAGATTAGGTAAAATATGCTTGGTAAAGAATCCAGTAACATTCTGTATTTTCTTTTCAAAATCATCACACTTTTAATTATATGTGATACCCAACACTTTATTTGAATATATTGGGACCAAGCTCAAGTTGACATTAGGGGAACTGTCATTGGGAAATAGCTGCCCTACTTACTGCTTTTCTCACAGAAACCAAGACTTTAGGTCTTCCTGAGGAGAGCACAGGAGGAAATGCTGGGCTGTCCTCTCAAAGCTAGGCTGAAGTTGATCAAGAATAGAGGGAGAAGAAAAAGGTGAGTTTACCTACAATGTGATTTTAAAGGGCAAAATAAAAAGGACTAGTCAAAGATCAGCTACAGAAAGGGTATTCTGATGGAGATAGGAGAGATATACTGGGAATGATGAAATTGTTACTCTCTCTGGCTCTTTCAACACAGACAGTCATCCAAGTTTTGCCCAAAGTGGGCAGGTAAAACCTAGTTTTCATCAGCCATTACTAGTTTAACACACCGTGCACTGTTTTGCCCCCTTTGACTCTAATTCTCTAGCTTTAGTTTATTTCTCTCTCTCTCAAGTGAAACTACCTTCATTTGCAAACCATCCAGATTCTTTTCTCCGACATGCTGACCTCAGCTCCTTGCCCATATCTACAGTTTGCACTCTGCCAGTTTGACATCATGTTCAGCTGTAATAAGAAACTTGCTCTCCCTATTCCAAGCCAGTTAGAATTTATGAATGTCTCTCTGTCGAGCTTTATGTCCATCCCTTGCCCCTGCACTCATGCATACAAGGGGAGCAGTGGTTTGGGAAATCACATGAGTTACCCATTAGTATTAGTGAAAGTAAGCACTAGCCTAGCAAGACTTTATTGACATGTTGTAGAAATTATGGATTCAAAGATCTATAAAGACCTTCAGACATTTTGATTCTTCAAATCTATCATTCTCAACATGTGACATTCCATCCACTGGTATAAAAAATGTTCCATAGACTATTTCTCTGATACCTGGGGAATTAGTGGCTATTTCCTCTTCTATTATTTCAAGATTTTGAATTTTATTTAAAAAACATTTGGAATCCACATGGCACCAATATTCTGGCCCATAGTCTTTGCCCAAAACTGTTTGGTTATTAATATCGACAATGGATATGTTTCTTATAGAACTGTTACTGAGGAATCCAGGAATTTAGGAATTTGTACCCGTATAGTTTAAAGGAGCAGCTAAAATTACCTTATATATATTTTGAGTGATTTCAATGCCTAATATATCTTTAATAAGTAGCACCATTTCTTCAGTGATTTGTACCTCTATCACTATTAAACTCTAAATAGAATCCAGAAAGGATATAATTTAGTTAACAACTGTGATTTTAATGATTTCAATGAAAATAACAAATTGTTTTAGATTTTTAAGCAGCTATCACATTTCTTATCTATATGAAGTATCACATTCATTCCCATATTTTTAAAATAGCTTTAAAAGAATACAACAGCATAAAGAACTTTTAGAAAGATTTTGCCATTCATGTTTTTTCCTTTCTAAAAACCATTTGGCATCGTCTACTCACAAAAGATAGAAACTATATAATGAGAAAAGAATAAGCAATAATATTTTATGAGAAACAGAGAAGAAAAAGCAAAACTTACAAATGCACTGCTTACCTTCTTTGAAACAACATATTATACATTTTTAAAAATAGGATTTTCCATCAATCTATTTTCCATAGTTACTCCTTTTGTATAATCAGCCCGTTTACGGTCCTTTATTGCTTCCATAGTTTGAAGCTAATCACCACTCTCTGTTAAAGACCTGGTTTTAAGGAATTGTAGTGATTTACAATTATGGGGAGAAAATATCTGTTTTTCTTGGTATTTCAGAAAGAGAATTTTTTTAAAGGCATTAAATATAAAATAATTGTGAATTAGCTAAAAAAGCACTTAAATTTTTAAAAACATTGCCTGTTTTTTTTAAACAGACACACTATTATTGTACAATAGTCTCCAATTTAAACAAAGTGGCTATTCATTTTACCGGGTAAAATTGAAATGGATTACTGATATTTTTATAAAGGCTGAAGTCAAATGTGGCAATATATGAATAACATATATATATACACACACACATACACAGTATATATTATATATAAATATACATTATACATATGTGACATACTATAATATATAACGTATGTTATACACATATTATAATATATAGCATGGTATGTATATGCACACATATATATCATATATGTATGATATATATTTTTTCCAGGAATAGGACAAGTTTTATTTTACCAAAGAAGCAAATTTCAAAGACCATACTTCATAATCTCTGAATTATGAATCTCTAGTCCTATTTCTTTAATTTATATTTTAGGCAGCCTAGTTTTATCTAAAATTCAACTTATTTTGCAGTAGATTTACTTTTTCTTCTTCCTGATTTCTATCAGTGTCTACATGGTTCTTTGATTCTTTGGCTTGTCCAGTCTCTGCATCTCTCTTTTCATTTCCCCTTTTCTGTCGTGGCCACCATCATCCAAACTCTCGTTTCCTCACCCTCGGCAGTAACCTCCTCCCTGGGTTTCCTGCGTCCTGCACACCTCCAGCAGTTCAGTCAGACTCACACACACTGTTTGCCTTTGTGCCTCAACTGCCTGGAACTGTCAGTGTCTCCTTTATTAACCAGGATGAGGTTGGAATTTCTCAGACTAGTTTTTCATGCCATCTATAATCTCTCAATCAAAGATAATTCTTATCACTCTCCAACAAGAATTTTTTGAAGTTTGTTATTTAGGTATTTACAGACACACCATCCACTCATCTGGTTCCATTTCCTTATATTATCTTTCCTCTGTTTTGATATATTCAAACTGAAAAACAGTCTATGTAGTACATAGATCAAGGAGGCCATTTGAAAGTCAATCATTATGAATCAGGTGTTGATAAGAAATCTATTAACTTTGGTGCTTATTTCTCTAAACCCCCAAGGCAGAAACTTTCCAAAATATCCTTTTTCTACTCTTCCCTTCCCTTCTCTTCCTTTCCCTTCCCTTCTCCTCTCTTCTCTTCTCTTTCTCTCCTTTCCTTCCTTCCTTCCTTTTAACTTACTCTAAACCTTTAATCATTTAGTGTTGGGAACAACTTCTCTCTCCATCTCTTTGCTGGCAGGCTTTAACACTTAGTCTTCCTGCTACCTCCCACAATGTTTCTAGAATTTAAGAAAATTTATAAGTACATAGTAGGGTCACAATAAATACTTATTTATTTTTTTAACTAAATAGAAAAATAAAATTGCAATTACTAATTGTACAGAAGAAAATTAATTCCTGTGGTTAGCAATAATGTAGTAGTCTACAGGGAAATATGACATGAAAAGATAGAGAATGAAATCATTCATAATAATTAAAATAATAATAACTATGTGGAACTAAGTGCCAGTCCCTGTTCTAAGTACTTTACATATGTTAAACATTTAATCCTCATAGCAACCCGATGAAGTAGGTACTATTATCCCTTTTGTAGATACGAGAAAGCTCAGGCAAAGATTTTAATTTTCTAACAGAAGTGACAGATAAATTAATATTTATTACCAAAAAATGTCCAAGAAGTCTCAGAAATAATAAATGAATCAGAAAGTGGGCACCATTTTAATAAATAGCCACAGATATACATTATTTGGTTTTCTAAAATACATTCTTAAAGCTTTTTAAGATTTATGCATGGAAATTATATATGCTATGATCTAAATAGTCTCTACCATTTGTTGAGTTCTTATCATATCAGGTGCTTCTCTAGCTTTTTTCCATGTACAATCTCATTTGATCTTCCTGGCACCAGTGAATACCCCTGTGTTAGTCAGAGTAGGTGAGGTTAATCTGCATTAACAGAAAGTGGGAACAGCTCAGTGCCTTAATGAACAAAGGTTTCTCTCTCATGCTGTGTATCCAAGGTGGCCTTGCTGAGGCTCTATACCACATCACCTGAGGACATGGCCAGACATTGCGGTGGAGGGACAGAGCCCCTGTGAACCCTGTGCCGCTCCTCTGATTCTCAGTTTGAAAGTGATACTCATGCCATTTCCCTGCTCACTTCTTTGGTCAGAAAAGGTCATGTGGTCATGGCTGAATTCAACAGTTTGGGAATGTACAGTGCTTCCACAGGGAGGGGGACTAATAGGAGAGACATTGAATTAAGGTGACCAGAAATGCAATCTACCACATCCCCTTCCTCTACATGAGGAGTTTGGACACTACAAGGTTAAGTAAGTTGTCCAAGGTCACACATCTGGTAAGCTAGATCAGGATTCAAACTCGAGTAGTGTGCCAAAGCATGATATTACAGTTCTGCTGTGTGCCTCTGTCCTGCTGGAATGTGGTTAAATGCTGTGAGATTCCTCTGGCACTGAGCAACAGAGAATTTGGTTTCCTAACAGTATTTACAGAGAATCCATGTCTTTTAGACTCTTTCTACATTAATAACGGAATTCAGCAGTTCTGCTTTC
Organism: Diceros bicornis minor; assembly: GCF_020826845.1. Classification (NCBI taxonomy): domain Eukaryota; kingdom Metazoa; phylum Chordata; class Mammalia; order Perissodactyla; family Rhinocerotidae; genus Diceros; species Diceros bicornis. The sequence goes on along the minus strand of NC_080759.1, from coordinate 47,378,691 downwards.
TTCCTGTTTTTCCTTCGTTTGATCATGTCACAGTCATAACTTCCATCTTTACACTCAGTTCTCCTCTGTCTCTTCGTGCATAACAAGTCTACATGATTATTTGAAGGTAGAAGTGGTTAGGAAGAGAATGCCAATGTTTAATGACACATAAGATGCTATGAGGTCATGGGAAAACAACATATAATGTTTCCTAACTTTGCAACTAGATGACAATTTGGTTTCAATCATTGTTTTACATTGTTATGCTTTCTAACCAAAGAGTTCAAGTGAATTCTGGAATAACTCATTTCTCTTTGATTACTATGGAATATCATAATACCATTTAATTAGGCAATCTTATACAATGCTTGGGGACAAAATCTTTTATGGATATTTAACAGTCAGAATGGCATTCATGACATTTATATGGTTCTATCTAGAGAATTTATAGTGTGTAGACATTATGTTGATTATTCCTTTTTATGGAATAAATATTATATGGCTCTGGATAATTCTTCCCTCTTCCTACCTATGTAGTTATGTTTTAAATAGTGAATATGTTCTTAAACATGTTCTTTTAAATTAATGTAGAAAAGTTTGTAATCTTAGCCTTGCTTATTATTTTGTTTGTTAAATGTTCTGCATGCACGACAATTTCTGTGTAACGCCATAAAACACATTCTTGTGAGTGTCTGGGATTAACTGTTTAACTACTTCATTTCTGATTTTTTGTTGACTGCATATGGCAGTGGGATTGGAGGAAGATGAAAACTGAGAAAAAGGTTTTAAGGATGCATAATGGGAAGCAAATGAGGGTTTATTAAGAGTACTGTTCCAAGGATATTAAAATCTGTAAGATGCTGTAATGTTTTATAGCATTTGAGATTGTTCAAATTAAATATCTCTATTTATTATATATATATATAATATTATATATATATAATATTATAATATTGGAACCTCTAGTGTATATCCTTCCTCATTTGACTATAAACTTCCCTCAGGTGGGGGCATGTATTACTACTACCCAGCACAGCATGTGGCACCAAGTACAAACACTCTGTTGTGGATTAGATAAATAAATGAATATTGCTTAAGAAAAATAACAAAATCCCTGTCTTAAATAGAATTATATTTAAATTACTATTGAGTTATTTTCAATTAAGCATAAATATTTAAAATTTATTAAAGATTATTTTATTAATGGTAATTTCATATATCAATTTGGGATGGAAATTACACTGACAAAGTAATTATATTTTAAAATTAATTTCAGGAGGGACAGTCATGGATTCTGAAAGTTATTTTGAGTTATTTTTTCCTTTTGTACTTGACTTGCATGGCAATGCATTGAAAGTTTTACAACTGACTCTTGAATAATAAATGCTCGCTATTTCTGGTTTCAGAAGATTAACAGAATTGTAAGACTCTATTAAACTTTCCAGGCATGGAGTGTGGATTTTTATGGTCACAAGAATATCTAGTTGGAGAAAGATTTGGCTTTCTTAAGTATTTTCTTTCAAATGTAAGACAATCTCACATCTAGGTCATGTCTCATTTATATTATTTCATTGGAAATAGTTGTCCAAGAACAAATTAAACTTATGCATTCCAAGTTATTTTTTGGTGTATTTACCAAATTGCTTCAAACTATTAAGTCCATTTGGCTAGATAAACATGCATTTTTATAATGAAAATTCAATATAGGACAATAAGGCTGAATGTTAAAGTGGATATTTAATTATTGTTTGATTATATAACTCCTCACGATAAATTAAAATATAAAATAATTTGTAGCTATAGAGTTCTCTTGTTTGTTTCCACTTGTATGAACACGAAACTGGATTTATTAACTATATATTTCTATATAATGAAATACCTTGGAACAAGAACCAGACCTTGTCTTAGAAGTTTATATTCTGGACTCCATATGTTGAAAAGGTATTTATGGTTCGTTAAACCAATATTACAAACAATTAGTTTTATTGTGAATTGCAATTTCTATAGCATTTCTTCTTTTTTTTTCTCATGTGACCCTCTCAACAACCACATGTTGCAGGCAGAATATTTGTTAACTTTCCAAGTTAATAAGACTAAAACTTAGAGAGCTGAAGTGGTTACTGACCTTCACAAAGTTAGTGAAGACAGAATCAAAATTTCCAAATTCAATTCTGTCTTCTTTCCAGCATGGCACATCATCACCAAAAATGTGCAATCCATTCAGCTATTAGCTTCTTTCAGACAGAGACAGAATTCCAGCTTGGCTTTGTTAATAATCTCTTAACTTTCCTCTTTACACTACATTTTGCAGAATTCTGTAAAATGGATTTTCCTGAAATGCAGTTTATTAATTCATTTATTGTTCACAATAAATCTTAATTCTTAAACTCCAGGATATTCTAGAGTCTGATACCAACCGTTTTTATCCTCTTGCTTTCTTCCTGCTATTCTAGCCAGACAGGAGTAATCCATCTTTCTTACACGTACTTTCCTGTTGATTTATATTTGCTCAATCTTTTCTCTTAGGTCCATTTTCTAGCATTTTATCTCATCAATGTCCTATCTTTCAGTTGAAGCATCACTCAAATGTCACTTTCTCTATCAAAGATTTTTCTGATTTTCTGACTCCTGTCCTCTTCCACCCTCTCACCCAAGTAATTTTTTCATACTTTGAACTCTGGTAAAATGTTATCTATAGTGTTCTTATGATACCTCTTGATTTCTAAATAACGGGCACCTACTTTGTGGCAGTCACTTTCCTGTAACTGTGGGTGGGGGTGAGGGGAGGAAAATACAATTTGATCTCTGAATTCAGGGAGATTTACGTCTAATGGGAAGATTGACAAGTAAATACAAGAGTAACTCACAGCATGATAGGTGCAGTATCATGCCAATAGTAGAAGTCATGAGACACTATGGCCAATTTGGCAAACAAATAAGACTGAAATATAGAAAGTAAAAGAGAGAAAGTTGGAGGGATAGGGATTGAAAAGGGAGTCAGTTCTAAGTTATTGATGGGCTACGTGTGTCCTGATAGGGAGTTTGGAACATTTTCAAACTCTCCCCTACACATGTTTCTACTACTACAAACTCTCCCTTATACTTTGTAAGGCAGTTTCTCTCTTTCTACCTTGAGGGCAGTATTCATATTCTTCACTCTATTCAATTCTTAATTAGGCATATATAACTTTTTAAAAATATATCAAAACCTGCTTAAAGTTTTCCTATCTTGGGATGTGGTATAAAATTAAAAAGAGCAAGAATTTGGTGGTAACACACGAGCATTTTCCAAGGCTGAAGTGTGTAGTGATAGTGAGATCAAATAAGATGAGACGGAAAACCGAGACCCGGATTACACCATTATTGCATCACACTATCTAGGAAGCTTCTTGGTATTGGCTGGAACCGTGAGAAGCAATTTTGATTTTCAAAATTGATTCAAACTTGTAAAAAGTCAAAGAATTTTAATGTTTTATTTCCAATTGGCAATTTTATTCTGTGCTAAATAAAACTTCCTCTTATCACTTTTCAAAGTATCACCTCCAGGAAATATTAAACGAATGATACTTCATGAAATTAATATAATTGTACAATGTTCTCCACAATAAAAATTTTAAAGGAAGTCACAGATTCAGTCACATAAGACTATGATTCAGATTACTTGGGGGGGCCCGGCCCATGGCTTAGCGGTTGAGTGCGCGCACTCCGCTACTGGCGGCCCGGGTTTGGATCCCGGGCGTGCACCGAGGCATCGCCTCTCTGGCCACGCTGAGGCCGTGTCCCACATACATCAACTAGAAGGATGTGCAACTATGACATACAACTATCTGCTGGGGCTTTGGGGAAAAAAAAAAGGAGGAGGGTTGGCAATAGATGTTAGCTCAGAGCCGGTCTTCCTCAGCAAAAAGAGGAGGATTAGCACGGATGTTAGCTCAGGGCTGATCTTCCTCACACACACACACACAAAATTACTTGTGGGATCAAGCATAACAAATTGCAGCATTCTGCAGAAAGTACAAGTCCAAATAATATATCTAGAGATTAAAAATGTAGCAATGAGAAGTTGCTTTAAACCTGTAGTTAAAGTTATATATAAGGAACTGGGAATTTGGGGAAAAAAATTGACTTTAGTCCTTCTTTGCTTAGCAGATAAGTCATTTAACTTCTCTAGACTAGTGTTCTTATCTATACAATGAAAGGACTGTACCGGGTCAGTGTTTCTTAAAAAGTAACAAAATATATGTGTGTGTGTAGTCTGTTATTTCCATTTGAAAATGTGACACTATCTCTATTAGAATTACATACACCCAGATTTAGCATTAATTTCCAGACCCTGGTCTACTTGAGGAAATCTATAAGGTCTGTTCCATCTCTTTCTTCCAACTTCTATGGTTTTATAAATTAGGCCACCACGATTTTGCAGATTTTAGATTGTATGAGGATTACTTTAGCATTATTTTATTTTATAAGATTCTTTTTGAATTAAAAACACTAATACATTTTGCCTTCAATTAGTGAACTCAAATAATTAAAATGGTGATTTCTCAGGAATTTGGAGACTAAAATTCCAAATGCTCTATAAATTCAAGATCTATAAAATATTGAGTCTTAGTGATAAGGAATTGATTTCTATGATGTCTCAAACACAAGGAAACCCTCGGGATATTATAACTCATCTTTCAGACAATGAAAACTTAAAGCAAAAATCCTTTATGTCTTCTCATGTAGGAACCAAAGGGTATTTCATAGTTACATACAATACTACTATCATATAACTAGGTACTTAACATATGAAACAACTTTAACAAAGGAAGGAATTTTTCAGTTTCTATTGTAGGAGTATACCAAGCCCTACAAAGCCAGCTATTGCCCAAAACTTTGCTCATTACGTATAATGGGATTTGCAGCTCTAAGACAGTGATATTATCCTTTAAAAGCTGTTATCAATTCAAGGATAAAGTCATTATCCAAACTGTATGTAAAGGAAATGAAATAATTTGGCTCTTATAGAACAAATGAAAAAAAAATACATTGGTCTAATAAAGACACATATTTATAAAAAAGTTATAAATGAACCTACATAGTCATTACCTAAGTTTTAAATGTGTACTCATCACATACAAAAAGATCAATCCAGATTATCCTTATGGCTATGGTATAAGGCAAAGCAGTAGAAGGGCCACACAAAGACTCACCATATTTCATTTTTTCTAGCAGAAAGTATATTTAAAAATCAATGTAAATATATATATTAAAATTCTTCAACACCAAAGTTGAAAATTCTTGTCAGTACAAGTGATAATACCTGTTACGACATTAACCCAAGTAGATTGCGTTCTAATGATCAAATTGATTTAAAAATTACATGTCAATTTTCAAAACATATGGAGTTTACAAGACAACTTAATGTGGTGATTTGAAGCAGCCTGCAGAGCAAGCCTGGCTGGGTTTGAACCTTGGCTCCAATATGATCACTGTGACACTTGCTGGCTGTGTGGTCTTAGTGAGCCACTTAAATGCTCATATCCTCATCTATAAAAGGCAATGATTACGGTACCAAGTCCCTAAGATAATTGTGACAGGTAGATGAGATGACATGTATGAAACACTTAGAACAGTGTCTGGCAGATGGTAGTTACAATAAAATGTTTGCTATTATTATTATAATTATTATATTTTATTATGTTAACCAATGTGTAGGTTAAAATTTATATTAAAACCTCATTTACAATTTAATTAATGTTCCAACATTTCTTAGCACCAAGGCACAGAATGCTGATTGATACTAATAAAAATGAAATTTAGGGGCTGGCCCTGTGGTCTTGTGGTTGAGCGTGGTGCATTCCACTTCACCAGCTTGGGTTTGCTTCCCAGGTGTGGACCTACACCACTCGTCAGCGGCTATGCTGTGGCAGTGACCCACGTGCAAAATAGAGGAAGACTGGCACAGATGTTAGCTCAGGGCAAATCTTCCTCAAGCAAAAAGAGCAAGATTGACAACAAACGTTAGCTCAGGGCAAAATTTCCTCAGCAAAAAAAAAAAAAAGAAATTTAATATAGTTTCTCATTTCATTATTAGCAAGTGCCAATTGTCTTGTAGAGTGGTTCTGAATTTTTTTTAGGTCACAGACTCCTTCAAGACAAATAAAATTTATTGATATCTTCTTTTAAAAAGAAGATAAAAGAAAAAAGAAAAAAAAGTATGTAGTATGTACATAGATTTGCAACCTATTTTAAGAGATTTGAGGACTCTAGGGTTAAGAAACTCTTAAATAATTAATAATTTTTAGGTCAGATTTCTTTTATTCTTTCTCTGATGAAAATATTGAGTAGTTTTATATGTTTAGTAAAAATTCATCTTCTCTGTGTATCCTCTCTGTATATAAATAATTACTTATTATCATCGTATAATATAACATGATAAATGCCTCATATTCTTTCTCCATAAAATACTTTAAGTTTTAAAAATTAATTACACAGTATAGGAACAGAATTTTATGCTAAGGACAGCCCTGACATGCTATTTAAAAGGTCGTATAAATCTGGATGCCAACTCATCTTAATTGGAAAGGTTAGGAAGAAATACTGATTGCATCAGTCAGCATATGATCCCACTATAGCACCCCTGAAGTATTTATTTAGAGCCATTGAGGTGGGAAATTTTTTTTTTTCCCCTAGCAAAGCAATTTCTGCTGAGTATACAACATTTTTGCTTAGGACTTTACTCTGCTGTGGTGGTCACTGCAATGATTAAACTTGGTTTTATAGTATTAGTTTATGTTCTAGACATTAAAAGTAAAATTCTCCTTTCATAATTTAAAAAATATGAGTAAATGTGATTTAACTGATTTTTGTTTCCAAGGCTACAGGAGCCTGGGAGAAAATGGAGCTGTGGGTAACAGAATACTCCTTTCTTTACCCTGCCTAGTATAATCCTGGAACTTCATCCCCTCCCAAATCCCTCCTATTTATAAGTGTTCTCTTCATTGGAGGGCTCAGGAATTGGTCCAAAGAGGTCTCCACTGAAAGATTATCTGAGTGTCACCACTCCATGATGCCTTGGGATAAAGTATTTCTTTCCCAGTTGTTGGCACCATGGCAAGCTTGTGTATGTAAACTCGTTTCTTATCTGTTTGCTACTTTGAGGAACAAATGTGCTCGAGGACTCAGCTTTAAGTCCACCCTGTTGCATGAGTCTAGATATGTAAGGATAAGCTTTTAGAATGGGAAAAAAATTCATAAAACTTGCTTATCCTTCAAGGTTGACCCAAAAAGTCAATGATTTTGAGTGTCAAATTCGATGAGTATTGACAAATGTCTACAGCCCTGTGCCCACCACAACTATCAAGAGACAGAATATTTCTATCATCCCAGAAAGTCTGCTTTATAACTCAGTTTGCTAATCCATTCACTAGTTGATGGGCATTTGGCTTGTTTCCAATTGCAACTATTATAAACAAAGCTTCTATGGACATTCATGTAAGAGTCTCCTTGTGGGCTTATGTTGTACATTTCTCTTGAGTCATTTCTAGGAGAGCATTTGCTGGGTCATATGGTAGCAGTATCTTCAACTTTATAAGAAACCGTCAGGTATTTTCCAAAGTGTGTTGTAAATATTCTTACCAGCAACATATGGATGTTCCAGTTGTTCCACATCCTTGTCAACACTTGTTATTGTCACTGTTTAATTTTAAGTCATTCTAGTTGGTGTACATCTTATTGTTTTATTTTGCATTTCTCTAATGACCGATGATGTTGAGCATCTTTTCATGTACATCTTGACCATTCATATACATTCTTGGATGAAGTGGCTCATCAATCCTGTAGCCTATTTTTTATTGGGTTGTTTTTCTTCTTAATATTGCATTGTAAGAATTCTTTCAATATTCTGATACGTCTTTCATCAGCTTGAGGTTTTAGACGCAGTTGCTTCTGTCTGTGGTTTGCCTTTTTACTTTCTTAATGTTGCCTTTCAAAGACCTAACATTTTTAAACTTAATGAAGTGGAATTTATTAATTTTTTTCTTTTATGAGTTATGCTTTTCGTATCCTAATTTATCTTTGCCTAATCTAACATCATGAAAACTTGGCTCTATTTTTGTTTTTGCATTTTATAGTCACTGTTTTAGAATTTAGTTCTGTGATTCATTTTAAGATAAAGTTGAGGTACATTTTTAAAAATATGGCTATTATGGACTGAATAGTGTCCCCTTAAAATTCATATGTTGAGGATCCAACTCCCAGTATTTCAGAATATGACTATATTTGAAGATAGGACCTTTAAAGAGATAATTAAGTTAAAATGAGGCCCTTAGGGTGTGCCCTGACCCAATCTGACTGGTTTCCTTATAACTTCTTAACTTACAAGAAGTGATGATAGTGGACATCATTACTTTGTTCTAGATCTTAAGGGAAAAACTTTTTCTATTTCACCATTAAGCAGGATTTCGTTGTATGTTTTCGTAGATGTTCTTTACCAGGTCAAGGAAGTTCCCTTCTATTTCTAGTTTGTTGAGAGTTTTTCTTTTTTTTAAATCATGAATGATTGTTGATTTAAAAAAAATATCTGCATTTATTGAGTTGATCATGTATGTCTTTTTATTTTTTAGCCTGATGATATGATTTGGAACTACACTGATTGATTTTTAATGTAATAGCAAATTATCATTCTGACATTAAAGCCCAGTTGGCCATGATATATAATCATTTTTATATCTTACTGGGATTATATTTGGTAAGGTTTGTTTATGATTTTTGTATCTATGTTTATGTGGGATATTTGTCTCTGATTTTCTTCTCTTTTAACGTCATTCTCATTTTGATGTCAGTGTAATTTTGGCTTAATAAAATAAATTGCAAAGTGTTCCCTTCTATTTTTCAGAAGACTTTCTGTAAGATTGGTAGTATTTCTTCTTTAAGTGAGTGGTAGAGTTTACAGGGAAGCCATCTGGACCTGAACTTTTCTTTGTGCGAAGGTTTTCCAATTATGAATTCAATTCCTTTAATAGACATAGGGCTATTAGGTTATTTATTTCTTATTGAGTGAGCTTCAAAGATTTTGTAGCTTCAAAGATTTTGTCTATTTCATGTTAAATTGTTAAAGTTATTGGCACAAATTATTTATAGTATTTTCTTATTATCCTTTTAATATCTAAAGATCCATAATGATGTCCCCTCTTTTATTCCTGGTATTGGTAATTGGCATCTTCTCTCTCTTTTTCTTAACAGAAAGCTAGAGATTTATGAATTTTATTATCTTTTCAAAAAGACAACTTTAGGTTTCATATATCTTTCTCTATTGCTTGCTCACTTTCTAATTCATTGATCTTTTGCTCTTATTTTTATTAGCTTTTTCCTTGGCTTACTTTGAGTTTTATTTGATGTACTTTTTCCAATTTCTGAGAGTGGAACCTTATATAATCAATTTTAGACTTTTCTTTTTAGCTAATATGGGCAATTGATAACTATAAACTTGCTTCCAATCAACATTTTCTTTTGCATCCCACAACTTCTGACATGTTTTCATTTTCATAGAGTTCAAAGCACTTCCTAATGTCATGAATGACTAAGTAGGACTGTCTTCTTTAGATAGCTGAAAATACAGATGTCCAGTTAACTTTGAATTTCAGATTACCATTTCTTCTAGTATTAGCATATGTCATGCAATATTTGAGATGTATTCATGCTAAAAAAAAAAATGCATTGAATACCTGGAATTCACATTTAGCTGTAAGTCCTGTATTTTATGTTACAACCTTACTTAAGAGTATGTTGTTTACCTTGTAAATATTTAGTGATTTTCCAGATAGCTCAGTTATTGATTTCTAGTTCAATTCTGTTTTGCACAGAGAATACATCTGCCATAATTTTAATCTTTTGAATGTATTGAAACCTGTGTAACAACCTCCAGTAGAGTCTACCTTGATGAATATGCCTTGTGCATTTGAAAAGAATGTGTTCTATGCTACTCTTGAGTTAAGTATTTTGTAAATGTTAATTAGAACAAATTGGCTGATAATGTTGTTTGTCTTCATTAACTATATCAGAGTTCGACCAGAGAAGCAGAATCATTACGAAATAGACAGATGATAGATAGATAGATAGATAGATAGATAGATAGATAGATGGATCCATCTATAGGTAGGTAAGTAGGTAGATAGATGATAGATAGAGAGATGTTTAGGTAGGTAGACAGATGATATACAGACAGATAGACAAATAGATAGGTATGGATAGATTGATTGATTTGTTCCAGGGAATTGTGAGAGCTGGATAAGCAGTCTCTGTAAAATCATTGTTTCCACATCTGATGCTGGGACTTGAAGTTCACAGGGAAAGGCATCAGAAAGGGAAGATGAATTTAAAGTCGGGGAAGTTAAGGGCATAGTGAAACCACTAGCATGAGCTGGAACCCCACAAGGACAGACTAACTTTTGTTACTTCTGACCTTGGTTAAGGTAGTATTTTGCAGAAGCAAGGGATCTTCCTCACAGAGGCGTAGACACACACCTGGACCACGAGTCACAGAAGCTGAAGGAGGATCAGGAAAAGGTTCAGTGGTTGCAGGCCCGGCGGCTGCTCCATGCCAACGAAATAGCAGATCAGCACTAAAGGGAGGTGGCTTCAAAATAGCTGCTGCTTCCCTTTTACCCTCCAAATGTCCCAAATGTCTTCTCTGTGGCCTCCAGGAACTGGAAACACTCAAGAAAGGGAACACTGGAAAATGAAGTTCAGCCTAGAGAAGCTGACACGTTACAAAGCCAGCACAGCATCCTTACCGACTTTTAGTAAGCTTGTTCTGTCTAACTGAGAGAGAAGTGTTGAAATCTCCAAGTATAATTATTTATTTCTCCTTTCAGTTTCGTCGACTTGGCTTCATGTGTTTTAAAGCTTCTTTATTAAATGCGTATGTATGTTTTATGATTAAGTCTTCTTGATAAATTGACCATTTTATCCCTATGAAATGCCCCTCTTTATCCTTGGTAATATCCTTTGTTCTAAAGTTTACTTTGTCTGATGTTATGTAAGCTTCCCACCCTTTCTCTGATTAGTGTCTGAATGCTACGTCTTTTTCCGTTCTTTTACTTTAACATCCCTATGTCTTCAAATTTAAAATGAATTTTTCCTAGATAGCATATAGTTTACTTCTACTTTTTAAAAAAAATCCAATCTGACAACCTCTGCCTATTAATTAGAGTGTTTAGTCTATTTATGTTTAATCATCAATATGATTGGATCTAATTCTATTATCTTGTTGATTTTCTATTCATAGCCTCTGTTCTTTGTTCTTTTTTCCATATTTTTCTGCCATATTTTGAATTAATTGAGTGTTTTGGGGTTTCATTGTCTCTCTACCACTAGTTTATATCTACACCTCTTTGCTGTGTTCTTTCAGTGATTGTTCTAGGGTTTACAATATACATCATTGACTTATCGCAGTCTACCTTAAAAACATATGTGCACTATAGAGTAATTATATTACTAAAGTACATTTTCATTTCCCACATCTCATCCTTTTTGTTATTGTTGACATCCAATTTATTTTTACATGTTATAAACCCCACAATATATTGTTATTATTTTTCTTTTTAACAGTTAATGTTCTTTCCAATAAGTTAAAAAATAAAAACAAAACAAAAAACCCTTTTTCTGTTTACCAACATATATTCTATTCCTGAACTTCTTTATTCGTTTATATATGTTCAAATTACCCTCTGATATAATTTTTCTTCCAGAACTATCTTTAACAGCCTAAATGTTCAGTTTTTCTGGTAATGGATTCCCTCAGCTTTTGTTTATCTGAAAAAGTGTTTCATTTTCATTTGTGAAAAAATATTTCCACCAGGTATATCCTTCTGGGTTGACTATATTTTTTTTCAGTACTTTAAAAATGTTGGTAATTGTCTTATGGCATGCATAATTTGGACAGGAATTCAGCTATCATTTTATCTTTATTCCTCTGTATGTAAAGTATCCCCCCACTACCTCTGACTGCTTCCATGATTTTCTCTTTGTACATGATTTTAAGAAATTTTCTTACAATGTACCTTGGTTTGGTGTTCTGTTTATTTCTTATGCTTGGATTTTCTTGAGGTTCTTAAGTCCCTTGATTTCAAATTTTCATAAAAATTTAAGAAAATCAGCCATTATTTCTTCCTCCTCCCTTACTCTGTGTGTATTATTTCTCTATCTCTCTCCCTCTTTCCCTTCTGGGATCTGAGTTACACATATGTTAGACTGCATGATATTCCCCACAGGCCACTTATGCCTTGTTCATTTTTATTTTCTAGGCTTTCCTTTCTAGACTTTATTTTGGAGAATTTCTTCAATTTCACAGCTATTTTGTTTTGTCTAATCTCTATTAATCTCTCTTTCACAATATTTTTCATTTAGATATATTATTTTTCATCTCTGGAGCTTCCATTTGGGTTTCTTTCATATCTTCTATTTCTCTTCTCATCATTTTCATGCTTCCCTTTACATCCTTTAACATATTTATAAAATATATAATCGCTTAAGTTCTCTGTCTACTCATTCTGTCATCCCTGTTATTTGTGGCTCTGTTTCCATGTTTCTCTCCACGATATAGGTCATAACTTTCTGTCCCTGACAATTTCTAGTAGTATGCCAGAAATTGTGAATTTTAAATTTTTGGTTGCTGGATTCCTTTAACTATGTTTGTTTGTTTTTCTAGCCCAAAGTTAATTTTGGGGGGATCATTTCCATCTTTCTGAAGCTTGCTTTCAGTTTATTAGGATAAGCAGGCTTCACTTTAGGGATAATTTAACCTCACTACTAAAGCAATTAACTTCTCAAAACTCAATTCAATGCCACATATGTTTCAAGGTCTCTCTCTGACATTTATGTTACTTCCAATGTCTCTGGGCAGGTTTTTGAAAATTAAATGAATACTATTTTAATTATAACATTTAAAACAATTACAAAGTGCTTAAGATCTACACTCTACTACTTAGGAGAAAGTTATTATTAGAGAGAAGCAATGCTCTTCTTTCCAGTATAAGTAGTACTCACCAAATATTCACGTACTCTTTTCATGTCCCATCTTCCCTTGTAATAAGACTGTAGCCATGTAACTGAGTCTGGCAAATGAAATGTGCGCCCCACTTCTGGTCTAAGGCCCATAAGATTCTGTATGACTCTTCCATTCCTCACTTTCCCTTTGGCTGTTGATCGTAAAAACCATATATCGAGATGGCGACAGTGACAATACACAATGGAAGTAGCCTGGACCAAGAATAATTACATAGAGCACAACTGACTATAGTTATCATCTTACCTACATCAGATAATGCGTACTTGAGAGTTAAACTCTTGTAGTAGTAAGCTACTTAGATTTCAGGATTAATTTGCTGCTGAAGCATAGTCCATCAAATACTGCTTACTATAGTTCTTAAGCTGAGAGATTTAGCCAATATTTAGGATAACAAAATCCAGTGCTGGTTAGGAGGCAGCTTTGACATTGCACACCCTAAACTACTTGTTCTTAGCATCCTAATGAGAGGACTTTTGGTGCTTTAATACAGCAGTGATACCCTATGTTCTTATCCCTGTGATTAACCTTGAAATAGAGGTAAGAAGCTAGTATCAGACAGTATTCTGGTTGAACAGACCAACGTTTTCTTCCTGGATAAAGCAATACATCCAGCTCCTGGGAAATATCAGTTGGTGTTGAGAAAATCATACCAAAGCTATAAAAAACCCATACATGCAAAAATCCCAATAGTCTTTTGGAGAATGATTAAATATAAGATGATAATTGGAGATCATGTAATATTTGAAAAAATCCTTTAATCCAAATGTAGACGTCAAAGGGGACAAACAAGAAAAGAAATTTGGAAAGGAAAAGTGTCCATTTTCTATGCTGCTAACAAATTACAACAAACTTAGTGGCTTGAAACTCATGTATTTATTATTTGCCAGTGTTTGTCCATGCTCAAGAGTCCTGGTATGGCATGATTGGGTGTGCAGCTAACAGGCTAACATGGCCGCAGTCAAGGCGCTAGTTGGGCTGGATGTATATCTGTATAATTGGCTGAGGAAGATTCTGCTTCCAAGCATATTTATGTTGTTGGCAGAATTCATTCACTTGGGGTTGTAGGACTGAGGGTCTTGGCTTCCGGTTGGTTGAGGACTGGAGCATTCCTTATGCCCCTAGAGGTTGCCGTAGCTCCTGGAGGCTGCCCACAGCTCTCAGCCACAGGAGCTTTCCCGACATGGCTGCTTTCTTCATTGCATCAGCACAGGGAGTCTTTAGAGTGAGTCTACCCACAAGAAGGAGTCTTATGTAATGTAAATGTAATCATGGGAGTGAAAATACAAGGAATCCAGCACAGGAGAAAAGCTAAGGATATTTCTAGATGGTGGTTACAGCATTCCTTCAACTGTGCATCTGGCTTAGGCAGACCCAAGTTCAAACTAGCATGGAAGAAAGAGGACTGCAGAAGAGAGATCTCCAAGGAAAAAAGTCAGTTAATTGATGTGTTCAGTATAGTAAATAGGCAAGGCAAAAAAGATGCAACTATTAATCCACTGACAAGAAAAACCTGTATAAGAAAGGAAATAATAAATGCTACATATTGAATTCACCAAATTTACACTAAAATTATTTTGGAGGTTGGACAGAGGAGATGTGCATGTGTGTGTATATAGTTGGGGTAGGAATAAAGATATCAGAATCCTCGTATTTCATAGTAGAGAATCAATAGATTAATATCTAAAACTTAAGGAAGGAAAAAATGGTGGTACAAGTACATTGGTTAACAATATGACATTAAATAGATGGAGTAATTGAAGAACTGAAAATCATTGCCTATGGTGAGTAAACAGGAAGATGTACATATGAATGGCACGGTCTACTTTTTTCTGTAATACCCTTCCTAGTTTATTTGATTTTTTAAATTATATATTTGCATAATCATGATAAAAATAAAAATTAATTTAATAATGAGTATAATGAGAACATTAGCCTTTTACTTTATACACTTTAGCATTATTTGAATTTTTTTTCAAAAGTTATACATCTTAAAGTTGTTGTTAAAAAACAATAACATCTCTCTACTTCATCTAAAGCCATAAAACCCAATGAATTCTGAGGAAACAGAGAGAATCTCCCTTGAGGGTGAGATAGGATGGGGAAGGGAGCTGGTGTATAGTTAGGACGAATAAATTTCACTAGCTTTACAATTTTTCCCACTCTAAACATTACATTAGAAGAAGGTAGAAAGTGGGCAAAGAACATCATTAATTGCCTACTGTGTGCTAGGCTCTCCAGAGACGCTATACTTAACATTTCTCCACTTACTCCTCACAATAACACTGTGAGACAGACATTGCTTACTCCATGTCACAGAGGAGGGGACTAATGATGAGAAGTTAAATAAATTGCTCAAGCAAACCAAGCCTCTTAGTGCCACAGCAAGAATTGAAACCAAAGGCTTCTCTGACTCAAAAAGCCTCAGCTCTGAACTGAAGCCCTGCTTGGCATCAATCCTTTGCATATAAAATTTGCTTCATTTATTAAGTGAAAACGTCCCTCATTGTGTTAATTAAATACACCCTCTGCAATCTTGTAAAATTCGTCTAAAAATAGACAACTCAAAGTTAAGTTTCAGTTTTGTTTTTGTAAAATGTTCAAGCCCAGAATTTTATATCTATTTTCATTAAATTTGATATATTCAAATAGTACAACAGTCTTTTATTGAGTGATTGTAGGTGGTTAATTAAAAAAATTTGCTAAGCATAAGTATTGGATTCTTATGTAATTTTTAGCTAATTGTATGGCAACTTGATTTATCTGTTGCTATTTGATTAAAACTTAACACATGATTTTAGCAATAAATCAATATTTAATAGACTGATTAACATATAGTTGATATTTTGCTAAATCTTTGTGTAAGACCTTGCTAATTATGAGTTTAAATAGCTGGCTTTGTTGTAGTATGTCTATTTTTTTTTTTTTTTTTTTTTTTTTTTTTTTGTGAGGAGATCAGCCCTGAGCTAACATCCGCCAATCCTCCTCCTTTTTTGCTGAGGAAGACGGCCCTGGGCTAACATCGGTGCCTATCTTCCTCCACTTTATATGGGACGCCGCCACAGCATGGCTTACCAAGCAGTGCGTCGGTGCGCGCCCGGGATCCGAACCAGCGAACCCCGGGCCGCCGCAGCGGAGCGCGCGCACTTAACCGCTTGCGCCACCGGGCCGGCCCCATAGTATGTCTATTTTTAAGAAGAAAAGTTTTGTTCTAACAAAACTTAAGGAATCCATATTTTTTGGCATATTTAGGACTTTGGGTGAGCAGTTTTAGAGAATCTCAGAATGGACTGTTTGCCCTGATCCTCTGCATTTATTGCTGTGACAAAAACAAGTAGAGGTGTCAAAGAAGAATAGTGATATTGAATAATCATGAAGGGATTAACAGCTCAATGGTGAAATAGTTCTATTCATTAGTCTGTTCATACATATGAAGAACAGTCTTGCAGATGAACAATGGGTGAAAGATCATGGTGCTGTAGTGCTGACACAAGCATGGGCTGTATTTTCACAGTGCACAAGCAGGCAGAAGATAACAACAGTCTGTGGCCTTTGGTTTTCCTGGAAGCTCCTAGTCTTTATTGCAGAGGATGAAAACCTGCAACAAAATGTGTAGGTGTGCGAGTGCCTGTTTTAATTAGTAATTTTAACTTTCCAATTAGTAAATAAAAAACACATTTGTGTTGTTGACTCCTGATCTCAAATAATCTCATCAGAGTCATGCTGATGACTTATACCTAAATCTTTAAGAATATTCTTCAAATGAAATGATGAATAAAGATACCAGTATTTCCAACTATAAATTGTCAGCTTTTATGAGAAAATGATATGATTATATTCTCTATCTCTATTTGACAGTATACTTAATTTTCCATAACATTTACATTTCACGAAAGGACTTACAAATAAGTTGAAATGTGAAAAGTATAGATATTTTTTTCTCCAGTATAACGGCTCTGCTGTTCACTGTTGGAAAGGAGTAAGTGTATGTGTGTGTGTGCGCGCGCGCGCGCGCGCGCGCTTGAACATGTAAGAGAAGGATTTCATGTGAATGAGTGCGAGAGTGCAAGTGTTACACTAGGGAGGATTGATGTTCACCCATATGGTCACTAACTAGCTTGATGGACTCTCACCAATGTCTCCTCCTGTCTCCTGGGTGGAGCTCATTTAACTGAAAGCATGATGAACATGGCAAAGAGGGACCAGCTGAGCCTTAAAGCCTTTGTTTAGCCTAATAAACCAGGTTAGCTTTGTGCAGATGTTGGGTTTTCAAATCAATAATCCTGTTGATGGCATCTCACGGCAGTAGCTATTAGATGATGTAATCGGGAATTTGATTTGCTTCTTAGGTTAAGACAAATAAATCTCATTTGCAGTGTAAAGTATCTAACATCATGAAAATGATGCCTTCTGCTTTGCTTTCTCACCCAAGGGCATTTTACAGAAGTCAAGGTTATTGTGACAGTCATCGCACTGCAGAAAACCGCAGCGTAGACTACATTTTGAAAGCCTGCTTTTTTCACTTATTAGGTTATCGCAAGGATAACCATGCTAGTAGAGGTATTTGTAGCTTTGTACTGTGTTAGGAGAAATAGAATCCCCGATATTACAGCTGCACTTTTGATTTGTCATTTACTTGAAATAAATAGAGGGTGGTATGCCAGTTGCTATGGAAACCCGTTCTACTTTGGAGCAGCGCAAAACCTTTAAGCACGTTTGAAATTGCTTCCTTCTCATTATGTTTCAGCACTGAAGAAGGTGTAGTGTGCAATTAAACAGAAATGAAGGTTTAATTAAAAAATTAAATTACATTTTCTGGATTGTCCTTCATGTGCAATAATCTTAAGAGAGCATTGCTACCTATATTTTGAAAAGAGAAAAAGATCATACTCTTACTGCTCTGTGTGTGTGTGTGAGAGAGAGAGTGAAAGAGAGAAAGAGGGAGAGGGAGTTACGAAGGTCTCTCTCATAGAAGTTTATTATAAAAATGTCAATTTCATCTGTAACATTCTGGGAATCTTGGTAAATGTATGCAAGGTTATAAAAAGAAAAATATATGTTTGGATTTGTTTGTAGGCTATAAATCAAGAGAGTTAAGTATCAGGATGGGATACAAAGACATTTAATTTTGCAGATTTTTAAAGATAATCTTTTAAGGAAAACTAGTGAAAATAAGAGATTGCTATATAGTTAGGGACCTGAAATATTGGCATTACAAAAACAGGAATGTGTGCACACGAGGCAGCAAAAATATGAGGATTTTGCAAGATGAAAGCTAAAAGCAGGCTATATTTTTTTTAAAAAAAGGTAAGTGTATTTTATACATAAGGAAGTGATATTTCTTAGCTTCTAAAATAGAAAACCATGTTGAAATGTTTATTTAGTCCTCTGTATCGATTATATAAGTTGTCCTAGAAATATAAATATAAATTATTCAAAGGTAATTGGGGGATCACCTTAGTTATAGCCATATGTTAAAACCTTACCTTTTTATAGCTCTTTACAATATATAAAGGGCTTCCACATACGTTAGTTCATGTACTCTCTCAACAACTTTGAGGTAACAGTGTAGAGCAGCTGTTATCTCCTTTTTAGGTATAAGTGACTTGCCTAAAGTCACCCAAGTAATCAGTGGAACCCCTGGGAATCAATGTCTCCCCACTTCTAGTCCTATGATCTTTCTATGTCTAGAATTATATTTAATCTCAGACTAAATTTACAGAACATCCTGTTTTCTCTTGACTCACTGAGGAAGGTATAAAGTATTTAGGGGTACAATTTAGCTGCTCTTCAGAGCAACAGAAAGTGTGTGATGAAGTGTGCTTTAAAATTAAGATTTCTTCTTCTAAGCATCTTAGCATATATATATTTATTTTTCACAGGTTTAAAATGAGTTTTCCGGTTAATTCATGTTGTTCAGGCATCTTGGCCATGATTTGATGTCTATATAATTGAAATATCCCTGCTCTGTTGATATACAGGATTGTTATTTTTGCATGTATGATGTATTCCACTTAACTAGGTGCTATTTATGTTGGTAGTTGTCCGCTCAGTCAATCCCTTACTGGCAATGAGCCCTCACAGCAATGGAGCCCCATACTATAAAAAGACTGTATGGAGCACTGAAAGCAGAGTGTTCTATAATAACGGGAGCTTCACTGGTAGTGAGCAGCTGCTGGCCCAGCAGTTCTGGGACTTGCATGAGGCTGCTCTGAATATGTTCACAGCATGCTGAGGCTGGTTCCATGCTGCTTAAGTGCTGCATCGCCAAATCCCCTTTGCTGGAGAGAGCTGGCTTCCTCCTATTTAATTCAGAGCCTTTCTTAAAGGAGATACTTTGTGCTTCTGTCAAATAAAAATTATGCTGTTCAATGTATAATCAATGCCTTCATAACATCACCATACAGAAATTAGCACTTGGGAAATATTATGTGAGTTCCTTTTTTTTGTTAAATGTGAAGATTCTCCTTTATCACAAATCACTGGTCGAGTAGCTAGATTTCAAAAGAAGAAATAAAAGGGATCTGTTAAGTTATTTCAAGGCCTATTGTCTAAGTCTCGAAATGTAAAGATTTAATAAAGCATCAGCTTGTGGTTGAGATAAAGGTCGTATCAAATGTCAACAAGCGGGAACGCAAAGGAGTCTAGGTTGTTCTTTGGTAAAGGGAGTCTGACCGAAGCAGCAAGCACCCAAGGCTTTCCACGCTGGCACCAACCCTCATGCTCCTGAATTCTCACAGCTCGTACTCTGCCCTAAAATGGCGACAGCTTTCTTCTCAAAGTTTTTACACTGATGCTAAGATAAATACCAAGGAAGTCAACATAGAAACCTAAATAGGTTGTAGCCATTTTTTAATAGGAAACTTTTAATAGAGTGTAAAAGGTTTACAGAAAAGTGCATAAATCATTAGCGTACAGTTCAACGAATTTTATAGAGCAAACAACCAGTGTAACCAGCACCATGAACAACACAAAATATTACTATTACTCCGTAGGCTTTCCTGGAGCCCCATTCCTGTCACTATCAACCCCCAAATAGCCAATGTACTATCTTCTAACAGCATAGATTCGATTTGCCAAATTTTGAACTTTATATAGATGGAGCCATACTGTGCATACTTATGTGTGTTTGGCTTCTTTCACTCAATGCTACGTTTGTGATATTCATCCATGTTTTTGTGACTACATGTCGTTTGTTCATATCTGTTGCTGTACAGTACGCCATCATGTGAGTCTATACCAATTTATTTAATCATTCTTCTGTGGATGGCTGCTGGTGTTGTCTCCAGCTTGGGACTATGAACATTGCAGTACATGCCTTTTGGTGAACACATCTACTTGTTTCCGTTGGGTACATACCTTGGGGTCGTTGAGTCAGTATGTTTGGCTTTGGTAGATACTACTGAATTGTTTTCTGAAGTGGCTGTGCAAGAATTACAATTGCTTCACATCTGGCCCATATGTGATCCTCACTGCAGTTTATTTTTAGCCATTTGAGTGGATGTAGAGTATATTGTATTGTAGTTTTAATTTTCATTTTCCTGATCACTAATAAAATAAAACAATTTTTCATATGCGTGTTGACCATTCAGGTTTTTTTTCAAGTGCCTGTTCAATTATTTTGCCATTTTTCTATTGACTTGAAGGTCTTTGTCTTATTGTTTTGTAAGTATGGTTTTTATTGCCTCAATTCGCTTTTTCTAATATATATTTTGTTAATATTTCTTCCCACTCAACAGCCTGCTTTTTTATTTTCATGATGTGGTCTTCTCATTTATGACTAGATTTTTTTACTTCATTTAAGAAATCTTTAAGATTATTTAAGAAAACTACCTTGGTTTCTTCTAAAAGATTTATTGTTTTAACCTTCCACACTTATATCTGCAATTCATCTGAAATTGATGTAGAGTGAGTGGTTTGGTAAAAAAAAATTTACAGAAGTTTCTCCATTGCATTGCAGTGTCATCTTTGTCATAAATTGCACAATCCTATATGTGTGGGTTTGTTGCAGTACTCTCTATTTGGTCCTAATGGACTATTTGTCATTTCACCAATACCATCCTGCCTTTATTACTATAAATCTTTTATGGGTCTTTCTATGTGGTGGTGTAAGTTTTCTAAACTTGCTCTTCTTTTTTAAGGTTGTCTAGACTATTTTGGCTCTCTGTATTTTCATACAAATTTTAGATTCAGATTGCCAATTTCCACAAAACAACTTGCTGGAGTATTTTCAAGATTTCCCTGATCAATAGGATGAATTTTGGAAGAGCTGATATCTTTACAACCTATGAACATTTTGCATACTCCATTTATTTAAATGGTGATACCTCAAAGGGTAATTCTTTAAATAAGTGATTCTGTGCCAACTGGATAGCCATATGGATAAAAATGAACTTTCACTTCTATACATAAAGCCTCACACTATCCATTAAAGATATTCCTAGTTGCATTATAGATCTGAATGTTCAAAGTGAAAAATTATGTTTCTATAAAATAATATTTGTAACTGCATTTTATGACTTTGAGATGGGACAAATTGAATATAAAAATGTTTCTTAAACAGGACACTGGAAGCATTAACCAAAAGGGAAAAGAAGAGTACAGTGGATGCTGCCGAATTTAAATTTTTTTGTTTTTCAAAATACAACATGAAGCTTGCAGAAATTAGGAGAAAATATTTTGAATACATATTACAAAGGACTCATGTCTGAAATATATAAAAAACTTATTCAAGTTAATTAGAAAAATATTACTTAATAGGGAATTGGACAAAAATGTAATACATGTTTCATAAAAGAGAATATTCAAATGTCTAATAAATACATGAAAAAAATCCTTACCAGGGAAAAGCAAAATAAAGCTATTCAATAAACGGCGTTACTTGTTTATACGAATGATAAAAGTAAAAAGAATGTTAATATCAAATATCGGTAAAGATGTGGGGCTGCAGGACCCCTTTCACACACTAGTGGGGATTTATTTTGGTAAAGTCACATTGGAAAACTGACATTAACTCCTAGGGTTGAATATACGCAATCCCTATAGCCAAATAATCTCATTCATATGTATTTACTCAGTAGACATGCACACATATATACACCAAAAATCAAGAATGAGGATAGCAACATTAATTACTTTAACCTAAGAATAAAGACAGCTCCAATGTACTTCAACATCAGAAGAGTTAAAAAGTGTGGTATGTTCATGCAATGGGATATCATCTAGTGATGAAAATGAAGGAATGACTCTTACATGTAACAACATAGATAAATGGAACAAATGTGGTACTGAGAGACAGAAACACAATCCAAAAGAATAATACTTGTATGAATTGATTTATTTTAAGTTCAAAAACAGGCAAAACTAATCTATGGATTTAGAAATCAGGATAGTCATGATATTTTAGAGAGGCAAGAGAGGAGCTTCTGCAATGCAGCTTTGTTTAATTTCTTGATCTGGGTGGTGATTACATAGACATGTTCACTCAATAATAATCCATTAAACTGTATATCTATGGTTTGTGCACTTTTCTGAATGAGTTTTAGGTCTCCTGAAAGAGGTAGCTATATGTTTACATATTATATAAAATGATATACATACATAATATATTTGTTTATATATTTCACATATTGCTCCATATTATGTGTTGGAAATGCAACATTGAACAAAACAAAAGTGGTCTCTATCCTTCTAGAATATTCTGTTTTATAGTCTTTTTTTCCAGTTTTATTGAAATATAATTGATATAACATTATGTAAGTTTAAAGGGTACAATGTGTTGATTTGATACACTTATATATTGCAAAATGTTTACCACTGTAGTGTTAGTTAACACCTCTACCATCTCACATAATTACCATTTCTCTTTGTGGTGAGAACATTTGAGATCTGCTCTCCTAGCATCTTTCAAGTATATAATACAGTATTGTCAACTATAATCATGCTGTACATTAGATCCTGAGAACTTATTCATTTTATGACTGGAAGTTTATACCCTTACAGTCTTAGATGGATGCATAAATATCTAGTAAAAATATTAAAATGTAGATAGAAAAGGTATAGCAACTTCAGTATAGTGACTGACTCTGAGAGAAAGGTTAAAGAGATGGAATTAGAGAGGGAAATAAAAGACTTCGATCATAGATCAAATATCTCATATTGCAAAATGTTACTTTTGTTGATTTGTAAATTTGTTAATTCATACTGGTGAGTACAAGTTTAATTCATGCTGGTGAGTACAAGTTTATCTGTAACTACGTTCTCCTAAATTTTCTACCAATGTTAAAATCTTTTATATAAAAAAAATTTAAAAACACATTTAAAACAAATAAAAACAACATATCTTAGGGGACTGACATCTAGTGTCAGAGTCACAATCAGTTGAATCGTGTAAGGGCTTTAATTTGACAGAGAGTCATAAGAGCAGTAAGCAGAAGCCATGATTATGAAGTTCCTTGAAGGCAACGCTGGGAATGTGAACATTATCTAAGAGTAATTGAATAAACGTAAGCAACTTCAGCTGTATATCTAGAAATGTCTCAATTGACTGTGTAGTATATAGTGAACTGGACAGGACACCGTGGGAACAATAGAAGTGAAAATAAAGGCTGTGGCAGAAATCTAGGGGAGAAGTGGTACATTTCACAACTACTGTAGTAATAGTGAGAATGGAGAGATTTGGACTCTTATGAGAAAAAGAAAACACATGAGAATATGCTACACATAATTGATTGAATGTGAGCATTTGAAATAGATATTGAAGTCAAGAAAGATATCCAGATTTATGGAGTAAGCAATTGGAGTAAAGTGATCTTGACAAAATTCATTGGGAGGACTCTGCCTCAACTCGGGCTCCATCATTGAAGTTCCAAGCCTACATAGAATAAAATGTAATTCTTGACCCAATAAAGCACTCAGTCTAATGAGATTAAAGGTATATTATTAACTAATAATTGTATTATTCTAATTCACAGAATAACAGATAACTTATGAGGACAAAAAATTGTCCTATGAAACATTAATCTCTGCGGCCCTCGATTTACGTACTTGTAAAAGGGTAGTGATGTCTGAGGTATGTGGGGAAGAAAATCCTCTCATTTAATTAAGTAATCATATTTTTCAATCCATTTTAAATATTAGCTTGCCTGGTCAGTTTCATGAAAGAAATTTTCTAAGCCCTCAATTTCTATATTATTTTAAAACATTTAAAAAGCTATATGGGTCTCGCCCACCTTGGATCACTTCCGTCTCTCACACACGTGGCCAGCAAAGGGGAAAAAAAAGCCTTCTTCAAAAAAAGTTTATTTTTTGTGAAGTTAAACTTCATAAAGTTTATTTTGATATTTTGTTGGACAATCTTAATCTTAAGCATCAAACTCAAAGTTATTTAAGGGACTGGACTTTTTTGATTTTTGTATCTTCCGTGACTGCTATGGTAACTGGTTTATTCATATTTTTTGAATGAATGAAGGCTTGTACCACAACACAATGCATGCAGGTATTTCATTTGACCTCACACTAGACAAATGAACTATATTTTAAAAAGCAGACATTAATATGCAATAAGGCATGCATCTTGTTAAAATTGTTCATTGACTATAAAAATCATTTGTCTAATAAATTAAGATTCAGCTAAAACAGTTTTGAAATTATTATAATTTTTGGATCAATAGTACACATTCCTTGGTCTGTTAAATAATTTGCAGCTATTCTTTTACGCAGAAAATATTTCCCAAAATAACTGTTGGTCGTAATTTAGACATTTACCCAGGCAACCTATCTTTGGGCGCTGAATAAAGTGCGACCTACCCAGATAAGGCAGTACAACGGCTAAACTCAATAACGAATGATGTAAATCTGTAGAACCATTTTAAGTGTAATCTATTTATCTTACACTGACTCCAAATGAGCAAGTGCACAAAAAAAGAGATCATTTCAATGAGGAAGAATGTTGAAGATTGATAGAATTATTCTTATGGAAAAGTATACAAAGCAATATGCCATATGTTAGCAATATCTGAACATTAGTTAAATATTTTTATTTTATATAAATATTTCACTTTTTGTGTGATATCCAAGGATAAGCTTTAATTTATTTATGCACTTAGAAGTACATATGAGAGATATTGTCAGCTGGCATTCCCCCATCCGTGTACCCAGCAATTAAAATTGGTTTAAGCCAACAAGGCAGTCCCATTATCCTTTGACAAATACTTTTTTCTTCTAGCTAATAAGAGTTTATGCAAGTGCATATAATTTAGGAGTGCAAAATAGATGATTGAGAAGTTATTTATATTCACATCTTTTAGGATTTACTCATTTCTCATTAATAAATTTATTTCTTTTAAGTAACTGATCTTAAGCTGTAACTCTCCTTAGCTAAGTCAACCTTATGTATCCAAATCCTTATTTTTCTTTCATTTTTCCAGACTTTATATTTAGTTCTCTAAAATGATCAACTGAAGAATCCAGATGGATGGTAGGAATTTATTTCATCATTTTGTGTGACTCACACTTAAAAAATGCTCATTACCATTTTGTCCTTTTATATAGAACAATAAGGAAAGACATATGAGCCCCATTTTGACTAAATAGTTGAATGACTAACCAAGGAGTCACTCGTCAATTTCATCAAAATAATTTTTTTAAATTGCACATTCAGTGACAGCCTTCGCCATCTTTTAAAATAATACATCATCTTTTACTTGTCAATAGTTTATCTTACTTAGGAGGTAATTATTTGTAGCTGCCACTGTTGGCTAACTATCCAGCGTACAATTCTTTCTACCTGACAGAAATGTAATTTTCTTTGGGACCTCCTCCTGCCCCACACAGCCTATAGATCTCATGGTAATAATAAACATAAGTGTCATAGCTATGTTATGGAGCCCTTGTGTGTGCCAGGTCAGTTTTATACACTTTATTTATTTATTTTTTTAATTTTTTGTTCATTGCAGTAACATTGGTTTATAACATAGTATAAATTGCAGGTGTACATCATCATACTTCTATTTCTGCATAGATTACATCATGTTCACCACCCAAATACTAATTACAACCCATCACCACACACATGTGCTGAATTATCCCTTTCGCCCTCTGCCCTCCCCCCTTCCCCTCTGGTAACCACCAATCCAATCTCTGTCTCCATGTGTTTGTTTATTGTTGTTATTATCTACTACTCAATGAAGGAAATCATACGGTATTTGACCTTCTCCCTCTGACTTATTTCACTTTGCATAATACCGTCAATGTCCATCCATGCTGTCGCAAATGGCTGGATTTCATCGTTTCTTATGGCTGAGAAGTATTCCATTGTGTATATATACCACATCTTCTTTATCCATTCGTCCCTTGATGGGCACTTAGGTTGCTTCCAAGTATTGGCTATTGTGAATAACACTGCAATGAACACAGGGGTGCATGTATCTTTATGCATTGATGTTTTCAAGTTCTTTAAATAAATACCCAGCAGTGGAATAGCTGGATCATATGGTAGTTCTATCCTTAATTTTTTGAGGAATCTCCATACTGTTTTCCATAGTGGCTGCACCAGTTTGCACTCCCACCAGCGTTGTATGAGAGTTCCCTTCTCTCCACATCCTCTCCAACACATGTTGTTTCCTGGCTTGTTAATTATAGCCATTCTGACGGGCGTCAGGTGATATCTCATTGTAGTTTTGATTTGCATTTCCCTGATAGTTAATGATTTTGAACATATTTTCATGTGTCTGTTGTCCATCTGTATATCTTCTTTGGAGAAATGTCTGTTCAGGTCTTTTGCCCATTTTTTAATTGGGTTGTTAGTTTTTTTGTTGTTGAGATGCATGAGTTCTTTATATATTGTGGAGATTAAGCCCTTATCAGATATATGGTTTGCAAATATTTTCTCCAATTGTTAGGTTGTCTTTTCATTTTGTTGATGGTTTCCTTTGTTGTGTAGAAGCTTTTTAGTTTGATGTAGTCCCATTTGTTTATTTTTGTTATTGTTTCTCTTGCCCAGTCAGACATGGTACTTGAAATTATGTTGCTAAGACTGATGTCGAAGAGGGTACTGCCTATGTTTTCTTCTAGAAGTTTCATAGTTTCAGGTCTTACATTCAAGTCTTTAATCCATTTGGAGTTAATTTTTGTGTATGGTGTAAGGTAAGGGTCTACTTTCATTTTTTTGCATGTGGCTATCCAGTTTTCCCAACACCATTTGTTGAAGAGACTTTCTTTTCCCCATTGTATGTTCTTGGCTCCTTTGTCAAAGATTAGCTGTCCATAGATGTGTGGGTTTATTTCTGGGCTTTCGATTCTATTCCATTGATCTGTGGGTCTGTTTTTGTGCCAGTACTATGCTGTTTTGGTTACTATAGCTTTGTAGTATATTTTTAAATCAGGGAGTGTGATACTTCCAGCTTTGTTCTTTTTTCTCAGGATTCCTTTACTTATTCGGGGTCTTTTGTTGTTCCATATAAATTTTAGGATTCTTTGTTCTATTTCTGTGAAAAATGTTGTTGGAACTTTGATAGAGATTGCATTAAATCTATAGATTGCTTTAGGAAGTATGGACATCTTAACTATGTTAATTCTTCCAATCCAAGAGCACGGAATATCTTTCCATTTCTTTGTGTCTTCTTCAAATTCTTTCAGCAATATTTTATAGTTTTTGGTGTACAGATCTTTCACCTCTTTGGTTAAGTTTATTCCTAGGTATTTTATTCTTTTTGTTGCAATTGTAACTGGGATTGTATTCTTAATTTCTCTTTCTGCTACTTCGTTGTTAGTGTATAGAAATGCAACTGATTTTTGTGTGTTGATTTTGTATTCTGCAACTTTACCATATTCGTTTATTACTTCTAAAAGTTTTTTGGTGGATTCTTTAGGGTTATCTATGTATAAAGTCATGTCGTCAGCAAATAGTGAGAGTTTCACTTCTTCCTTTCCAATTTGGATCCCTTTTATTTCTTTTTCTTGCCTGATTGCTCTGGGTAGGACTTCCAGTACTATGTTAAATAGGAGTGGTGACAGTGGGCATCCTTGTCTGGTTCCTGTTCTTAGAGGGATAGCTTTCAGTTTTTCATCATTGAGTATGATATTAGCTGTGGGTTTGTCATATATGGCCTTTATTATGTTGAGGTACTTTCCTTCTATCCCCATTTTATTCAGAGTTTTATCATAAATGGATATTGTCAAATGCTTTCTCTGCATCTATTGAGATGATCATGTGATTTTTATTCTTCATTTTATTAACGTGGTGTATTACGTTGATTGATTTGTGAATGTTGAGCCATCCCTGCATAACTGGAATAAATCCCACTTGATCATGGTGTATAATTTTTTTAACGTATTGTTGTATGTGATTTGCTAGTATTTTGTTGAGGATTTTTGCATCGATGTTCATCAGTGATATTGGCCTGTAATTTTCTTTTTATGTGTTGTCCTTGTCTGGTTTTGGTATCAGGGTAATGTCGGCTTCGTACAATGAGTTAGGGACCATCCCCCCGCCTCAATTTTTTGGAAGAGGTTGAGAAGGATAGGTATTAAGTCTTCTTTGAATGTTTGGTAGAATTCAGCAGGGAAGCCGTCTGGTCCTGGACATTTATTTTGGGGGAGGTTTTTACTTTTTCGATCTCCTTACTGGTGATTTGTCTATTCAAATTCTCTACTTCTTCTTGATCCAGTTTTGGAAGGTTGTATGATTCTAAGAATTTATCCATTTCTTCCAGGTTGTCGAATTGGTTGGCATATAGCTTTTCATAGTATTCTCTTATAATCTTTTGTATTTCTGAGGTGTCTGTTGTAATTTCTCCTCTTTCATTTCTGATTTTACTTATTTTTGCCTTCTCTCTATTTTTCTTTGTGAGTCTAGCTAAAGGGTGTCAATTTTGTTTATCTTTTCAAAGAACCAGCTCTTGGTTTTATTAATTTTTCTATGGATTTTTTAGTCTCTATTTCATTTATTTCTGCTCTGATTTTTACTATTTCCCTTCTTCTACTGAATTTGGGTTTGGTTTGTTCTTCTTTTTCCAGTTCCTTTCGGTGTATGTTAGATTGTTTATTTGAGATTTTTCTTATTTGTTGAGACAGGCCTGTATCGCTATAAACTTCCCTCTTAGAACCGCTTTTGCTGTATCCCATATATTCTGGCATGTCGTGTTTGCATTTTCACTTGTCTCCAGGTATTTTTTGATTTCATCGTTGACCCAGTCGTTGTTCAGTAGCATTTTGTTTAATCCCCATGTATTTGTGGCTTTTCTGATTTTCTTCCTACAGTGGATTTCTAGTTTCATACCGTTGTGGTCAGAAAAGATGATGGTATTATTTCAATCTTCTTAAATTTATGGAGACTTGTTTTGTGGCCTAATATGTGATCAATTCTGGAGAATGTTCCATGTGCATTTGAAAAGAATGTATATTCTTTGGTTTTGGATGGAATGCTCTGTATATATCTACTAGGTCCATCTGTTCTAGTGTGTCATTTAAGGCCAATGTTTCCTTATTGATCTTCTGTTTGGATGATCTATCCATTGGTGTAAGCGGAGCGTT
Organism: Diceros bicornis minor; assembly: GCF_020826845.1. Lineage (NCBI taxonomy): Eukaryota > Metazoa > Chordata > Mammalia > Perissodactyla > Rhinocerotidae > Diceros > Diceros bicornis. The sequence goes on along the minus strand of NC_080759.1, from coordinate 47,349,128 downwards.
AAAGTCCCCTACTGTTATTGTGTTACTGTCTATTTCTGTTTTTATGTCTGTTAATAATTGCTTTATATATTTAGGTGCACCTACATTGGGTGTGTAGATATTTACAAGTGTTATATCCTCTTGTTGGATTGTTCCCTTGATCATTATGTAATGCCCTTCTTGGTCTCTTTTTACAGTTTTTGTTTTAAAGTCTATTTTGTCGGATATGAGTACTGCTACCCCAGCTTTCTTTTCATTGCCATTTGCATGGAGTATCTTTTTCCATCTCTTCACTTTCAGTTTGTGAGTGTCTTTAGGTCTGAAGTGTGTCTCTTGTACGCAGCATATATATGGGTGTTGTTGTTTTATCCAATCAGCAACCCTATGCCTTTTAATTGGAGCATTTATTCCATTGACGTTTAAAGTAGCTATTGATGAGTATGTACTTGCTGCCATTTTTTAGCTTTTTTTTTCTCAGAGTTTTAGTAGTCCTTCTCTGTTCCTTTCTCCTTCTATAGAGAAATTATGGTCTCTTTAGTTTGACCTCTGTCTGAAAGCTCTACTCTTTAACACCTCTCCTCCCTCATTTTATGTTTTTGGTATCAGATCTAACCTCTTTTCTGTGCATTTGTATCCATTACCCTCTTATCATGGAAATAGATAATTTTTCCTATTTGTGGTCTCCTCTTTTCCCCTTAAATCAGTCCCTTTAACATTTCTTGTAGCACTGGTTTCTTGTTAACAAACTCTTTTAATTTTTGCTTGTCTGGGAAATTTTTGATCTCTCCTTCCATTTTGAATGATTACCTTGCTGGGTAGAGTATTTTTGGCTGTAAGTTTTTTCCTTTTAGCACTTTAAATATATCACACCACTCTCTTCTAGCCTGTAAGGTTTCTGCTGAAAAGTCACCTGATAGCCTTATGGGGTTTCCTTTGTATGTAACTTGTCTTTCTCTGGCAGCTTTTAGGATTCTCTCTTTATCTTTAATTCTGGACATTTTGATTATGATGTGTCTTGGTGTGGGCCTCTTTGGGTTTATCTTGTTTGGGGCTCTCTGTGCTTCCTGTACGTGGATGTCTGTTTCCTTCCTTAGGTTAGAGAAGTTTTCATCTATTATTTCTTGAAATAGATTCTCGGCCCCTTTGTCTCGCTCTTCTCCTTCTGGGACACTATAACACGGATGTTAGTGCACTTGATTTTGTCTCAGAGGTCCCTTAGACTGTCCTCACTCTTTTTAATTCTTTTCTTTTTTACCTGTTCAGCTTGGGTAATTTATTCTAGTCTTTGGTCCAGCTCGCAGATAAGTTCTTCTGTATCCTCTACTCTGCTTTTGAGTCCCACTAGTGAATTTTTCATTTCCAGTATTGTATTCTTCATTTCTGATTCGTTCTTTTTTATCTTCCATTTCTTTGTTGACATTGTCACTGAGTTCATCTATTCTTCTCTCCAGATCAGTGAGCATCCTTAACACTCTTTGTTTGAACTCTCTGTCAGGTACGATGCTCATTTCTGTTTCACTTAGTTCCTTTTCTGGAGTTTTGTCCTGTTCCCTTACTTGGAATGTATTCCTTTGCCTCCTCATTTTGCCTCTTTCCCTGTGCTTGTGTCTACATATTAGGTAGGTCAGCTACGTCTCCTGCCCTTGGATAGGTGACTTTATATAAGTGATGCCTTAGGAGGTCTGCTGTGTGCTTCCCTCAGTTCTCAATGTTCCAGGGGTGACCCCTCTGTAGGCTACATGTGTCCTTCTGTTGTGGCCTGTTTGCTCTCCCTGTAGGCGCCCAGGGAGGCTGAGTTATGCTCCTGGCCAGCTGTTGTAATGCTCAGCTGTTTGTAGTTGTTGTGGGCCCTTCAGTCTCTTTATCAGGTGTGGGGAGCCCCAGCACAGTTGGCTGCAAGTTCTAATACCACATTTGTGTTGCAGTATTTCTTTTAAGTGAGTAGGCCCCCAGCGTGGCAGGTTGTTAGGCCCAGGGCCTTACAATTGCTATAAGCCTCCAGCCTTTAAGTCTCTTGTCAGCTCTCTGAGAATTGCAGCTGGGTGGGGCTGGCCTCAGGCACAGGAGCACCCAATTGTTTCAGGCTTTGGAAGGTGGGGCAAACCCCCATGTGAGTCTTTGAGAAGCACAAGTCTTTTGCAGCTGACAAGCCCCACCACCCACAGGTCCACACACACAGACAACACAGTCCTGCCCCGTGTGCATGCCCTGACCTCCTGACATGGACCCAGTCTCTCCATGGCAGGAGCACCACACATTCCACCACCACCCCACACTCTCCACCCGCTCCTTGTGCACACCCTGCCCCACTGACGTCAGCTCAGTTGCCAGGCTTCAGAGAATCCAGTCACCAATCTATGCAGGCCCACAAGTTGTATGAGGGCTTGTTGTTGGGTGGGGCCAGTCTCTAGGGTGGGCTGCCTGCCCTGATTGAGCTGGATTAAATTGGTCCTCTAGTGGGTGGGGCAGACTCTGGGCTAGCAGGCCCCAGGGAGAACTCAAATGGCGTCTGTGTCAGCACGCCCACACCAGGCCACAACAATGGCTGCTGCCAATGTCCCAGTCCCTGGAGAGGTCTCACCTCTCACCGAGATGCACTCAGGGCCTATCAGGTGAGTGTCTTTTCACCCAAGCACTGTGCACCTTTCTTTCTGGTAATTTTAGGTTGCTTTCTGAAACAGGTGAGTTTGCGTGTGGGCCCTTTAAGAGCTGGTTTTAATTTCTTTGTGAACCAGCTTTTCTGGGGGTACTCCCCAATATTTTAGTAGCAGGCAAAGTCAGATATTCTGCCACTCGTCTCAATTGTGCTGGGTCCACAAAATGCCCACAGCGGGGGCACTCCCCGGCTCAGCGCCCTGCGCCTCCAGGTAGGGCCACGTACCTTTGGGCTTCTCCCAGGTGGCCGTGAAACTGGCGGCTTGTGAAGGTGGCGTTTTTTCTCTCCAGAAGGGAATTTCTGCCTCTTCCACCTCAATTAGGATTGTAGTTTTTTGCAGGAGTTCCTCTTATCTAGTTTTCAGTTCTGTCTCAGGGGTAATTTTTCCAAGAGTAGTTGTAAATTGGCTGTGTCTGCAGGAGGAGGTGAGTTCAGAGTCTGCTTACGCTGCCATCTTGACTTCTTTCTATACACTTTATTTATTTATTTATTTATTTGTTTATTGCAGTAACATTGGTTTATAACATTGTAAAAATTTCAGGCGTACGTAATTATACTTCTATTTCTGCATAGATTACATCATGTTCACCACCCAAATACTAATTACAACTCATCACCACACACATGTACCAAATTATCCCTTTCACCCTCCTCCTCCCCCCTTCCCCTCTGGTAACCACCAATCCAATCTCTGTCTCTATGTGTTTGTTTATTGTTGTTATTATCTACTACTTAATGAAGGAAACTACTTAATGAAGGCTATCAGCTGACTTCTCTATACACTTTAAACGTAGTTAATCCTCACAGAACTCTGTGAGATACTATCATCACCAATTTACTGCGATGTTGAAGTAACTTATCAAGGTTTTACAGGTAGCAAGTGATTTCTCACTTGGATTTCTCACCCAGGCACTAGCCAGGGTCAATGCCCCTCCCAGGACTCATCAGCCAGGACAGATGCCTGACCCAGCTGCAAAGATGTGCTCTGATTTTCTAAGACAATTATAGTAAGGATTTTTCAAGAATTGAAACAGGAATCTAGTTTTAAGCCATTAGGGTTATAACATTCCACTGGAAACTCTTAGCAATACAGAGGATCCTCCTGACTTTGAATAGTGTAAACAGTTGGACTAGGAAGCAAAATCTGAAAGAAAAAACTTTCATTCCAGTATTGGAATACCTCCTCTCTCCCACTGGACAGGAAAGGAAGTATGTTGCCATAGGGCCTTATCAATTATATTACAAGCAAAAGGCAAGCCAGGTTCAATGCAATGTCTAGCACAGAGGAGAACTATAGCCATTTAGAGAAGGGTCATATTTATTGAGAATACTTTGTGCAATAAGCAAACTTTGAGCACATACTCTGTCAAATGTTGTACAATGCACTTAGCACGCATAGTAAAATAAAACGCTCAATAGAAAAGATGATCCAGTGGTACAGAAAAATGAGATTGCAAAACAATATGTTCAGTATGAGTCCATATGGGCTCACTATGCATGGATGTGTGCAGCTACTCCAATGTCCACATATACAGGCCCCTTTTATACACACATGTATCTAGCTATTCCACATTTATTTACATGGCACTATGATGTTCATGTTGTACCTATCTCATTCAATAATCTAATGTATATACAATACATAATAACAATAATAATAATATGTGATTAACATATATTATTAAAATATTTTATTAACATATAGCATTAATGTATATTAACATATTTATGTAATATAATGTTAAACATTTTCTCTTTTATCAAACACTCAGGAAGAAACATTTTTAAGAGCTGCTTAGTATTCAAATGTATGCATGGGGATTTGTTTAATTTTGCTCCAATTTTCACTAATATATAAATAATGTTTAAATTAACAAATGCATATAAGTCTTTTTATTTCACATACTCATGATTAATTCCTTAGGAATAAGAATTACATACATTTTAAGAATCTTGATGTCAATTACCTTTGTGGAGTGTGTGAGAAAGTGTATGCCTTCATGTCTGTCCATCACTTGATATTTTTCTTTTTCATTGAAATAAAATTTACACACAGTGAAATGCGCATGTTTTAAGTATGTGACTCAATGAAGTTGGATATGACTACATATACCCTGTAAACACAACCCCAATTAAGTTATAGAAATTCCCATCATCCCAGAATGTTTCCTTACGCCTTCTTCCAGTCAACCACTGCCCACAATTGGCCCCCACTCTTCTGATTTCTATCATACTAGAATAGTTTTTCTGTTCTACTTTAGATACAAGGAATCATATAATATGCTCTTTTTGTCTGATTTCTTTCACTAAACGTAATGTTTTTGAGATTTATCCATGTTGTTGGTGTATCACTAAGTTGTTTATTGCTAAGTAGTATTTTATTATATGAAAATATCTCAAATCATCTTTTTATTTTCCTGCTCATATATGGGCATTTAGACTTTTTCAATTGGGGGCTGTTATAAAAAAATTGCTATGAACATCTTTATAAAAGTCTTTGTGTGGATATGTTTTTATATCTTATAAGTAAATGTCTAGAAGTAGAATTACTGGATCAGTGGTATGTGACAGTTCGACTTTAAAATAAATCATTTGCCAAAGTGGTTCCAACCAGCAATTTACGATGGTTTCAGGTCTCCATTTCAATAAGAATACAAAACTTTGATATAGACTGCTAAGATGATTTTAACTTTTAAAGATGAGGGAAATTAGATGAATATTCAAGATCTGGACATCTTTAGTAGATATATTTGACTAGACCACAAAAAGAGCAGATACATTTCAGTGAAAATGCACTCTGATCTAATTGCTAAGATGAATATCATTAGAAGATATTAAAACAGCGTTCTTAAGATTTTATATGTCATCTCATAATTTTAAAGATGACCCATTTGCTTTAGCTTTCAGAGTTCTTGTTTGCACAGCTATATTGATGATATTTTTATTTTTAGGCAATATGTTTGGCTGATTTATTCAAATTTACCTCAAAGTTTGATAAACTTTATAAGTATTTTTGTGCTCTAAGTAAAATAATGTGAGTAAAGCAAAACAAGTATATCTTGGAGTTTTGTCCTTGTAACAAATTTTTTAAAACACCTTTACTCATTATTTTTTAAAAAAACTTTATAGAATTTGATGAAGCCATAAGATCTTTATGATAAACCAGAAATTTATTCTAGAATGTATTAACTACAAGTCAAATGCACATTATATGGAAAAATATAAGGGAGAGCAAGTGATATTTAATTATCAGATGTAATATAATGTGAAGTGTTGGTTGATGCCACTTTTCCCCATAGCTTTGTTCTGTATCAGGGCAATAGTCAAACCAGTATTCAGTACCCACATTGAAGCTGCTGCACTATATTCTTTTAAGAGATTCCCCTATGTCAGGAGCCCAACAATTTAACTCTGAACTTTTGGCTAAAAATTATCCTGAGATTTCCCAGACAACTGTGTAATATTGATATCTTGTTGACCTTTTCAGTGATCTGTAATTGGACTACGTAGACATTTTTTTCTTTCAGATTTCTCTGTTTTGACAAATACATAAAAAGATGCTAGAATCTTTTAAAGGTTACAGAGATTCTAATGGGAAGATAGTAGGGTAACATAAGCAAAGCATTTTTCTTACAATAATGATCAATGTAGATCACTATGAAATGGTTTTATAATAAGAAAGAAAAAAATCTTTTGGCTATCACCTTTGACTATTATCTTGGAGAACTCAGTTCTGATAACTTATATATTCTTATAACAACTTCCTGAAAATTCTTCATTTATAATTATATATCTGGAATAAATATTAGTGTGTTAGACTTTTTGGAAACAAAATGTTAAAAAATATTGTTCATAGGGTGCATAATCTCTTGAGTTTTTAATAGATATACTACACAGCTCACTTTTTCTTCTTCACGATATAATCTGCAAATTAGATAGAACAGCTATATTTAACTGGAGTTTTTTTTGTTTGTTGTTTTTAGATATGGAAACTTCCAAATGGAATTTAGGCAAGTTTCCTAACTTATAGAAGAAATAGAATAAGAATCCCAGGTACTCCATTCCAAGCTCTTTCCCTTTTTATTCTATCTCTCTGTTGTCATATAAATGGTTAGTATGTTGGCTGTGGAGGAAGATGTGACTCTTAAAGACTACTTAAGAATTTGTTAAAATTTAGAGCTTAAAACTGTGTGAAGATTTTATTTGTTTCTGAATTAATTGGCTAGACCTTTCAGAAGCTAAGACGAAAAAGACTTTGTATATGGGAGAGACAGGTTCTGGATAGTTCTAACACAGACAAAACTTGGGAGCTATCCTTGACTTCTTCCCTGTCTTCATTCACCTTGTTATCAATTATAATAAAATGTACCTTCTAATCTATTCATTAATTCATTCAACAAATATTTATTGAAGACCTGCCATTTGCCTGTTTTTATTCTACATGCTTTGTATACAAATTCCCAATTCCCATGGATGGAAGTGGAGAAACAGGTTACAAACAACATAATTAAGTGAAATAGATGGGATAACATCTAAGAACAATAATAAAGTAGGAAAAGGGGGTAAAGGAGATTGGAAGGGCTGTAATTTTATATAAAGTGCCCAGGAAAGCCTTCTCTGAGAAAGTTATATTTGAGTAAAGACCTGAGGGCGGCAAGTGAGTGACCCTTATAGATATTTGGTGGAAAAACATTGAAGGGAGAGGAACAGAACTTGCAAAGTCCTTGAGGTGGAAGTGGTGTCTTAAGTATTAGAGAAAGAGCAAGACGATCAGCACGGCTGCAGTGAAGTGAACAAGGATGAGAGAGTTTGTGGAGGGCCAGCATGTTGAGGGTTACTGAAAGTGTGTTTGCTTTCTCCTTGAGTGAGATTGGAAGCCATTGGAAGGCTTTGGGTAGAGGATTGACATGATCTGCTTTCTGTTTAACAGAGTCACTCTGGATAGCCTGAAGGAAGGCAAAAATGGAAGCAGAAACACCAGTTATGAGATTAGTGCAATCATCTGAAGGAGAGAGAATGCTGCCTTGGATGGAAGTAGCAGCAGTGGACTTGGTGAGAAGTAGTCTGATTCTGGATATATTTTGAAAGGAAAGCTGACAGAATTTGCCAAAGTATTGGATGTGAGGTGTGAAAGAAGGGAAGAGCAGTCAAGAGCACTCAAGTTTTTGGGTTCAGAAACTAGGATAGAGTTGCCATTCACTGATACGGGGAAGACTTTCCAGGGCTACTGTTGTGTTCTTCATTCAAGTGCTCATAATTTCTCAATAGGAGACTACAGCAATCGCCTCACTGATCTCTCTGTTCCATGTTGACATCTCCCAAACTTACTCTGTATCTCAACACCAGCGTTTTCCTTTCTAAAGCAGAAGTCTGGTCTTATTGTCCCTATGATTAAAATCTTTAAATAGCTCTTAAGTGACTGTGGAAGAAGGCCCAAACTCTCTTTTGGCTCTGTGTCTTTAAACTTATTGCTTCCTGTGCAGAGAACACCCTTCCTCCATGTTTTGCTTGATTCAACTCATTTTATTTCCATTTGTCTCTCATTTAACTCTTATTTTCTTTCAAGATTCAACTGTGATTCTTTCTCCTTCAGCAAAATTTCCCACAGTCTCTAAAATACAGTAGCATAAAATGTGTTATCCTGTATTGCAATTTACCTTTGATTTATTTTAATTAAAAAGCTTATTGAAATGTATAGTTACCTGCAATACTGTTTGAAAATGCAAGATTCACCCTGCTTGCAAAGGGAACCACTAGCTAATTTTTATAAGTATTTGCTCGCTTTTTAAAAATTTGTACTTTTACCACCTAACTATGCAAACCTAAATATTATCATTTCATTTGGCATGTTTTAAACCTTTATATAAATGACATCATAGAATAAGAAATTATGTTAATTATCTAATGCTGCCTAACATATCATCCTGTAACTTAGTGACTTAAAGCAATGATAATCATTTATTATCTCTCCCAGTGTATGTGGGTTATGAATTCAGGGAAAATTAGTGGGGGAAGTTCTAATTAGGGGTGTCTTATGAGTTTGCAGTTATTTAAAGGCTTGACTAGGCCTGGAGGGTCCAATTTATATGGCTAGCAAATGGCTTTTTCTTCATGTAAGCCTCGCCATGGGCTGCTTGCATGTCCTTCTGACAGGGAAACCAGCTTTCTCTGGACTGAGCGATGCAAGAGTAACCAATGTGGAAGCCTTTTTACCTTTATTACATAGTCTTTAACTGAAATAAATACACATGACTGTATTCACTTATGCAGGTCTATCAACACTTTTAATAATGTTCATGTATATTCTATTATTCATATTGGGTAGCCACCTATGATTCTATATAGGAGGAGACTACTCAAATTTGTAAATTCCGGTAGGCTAGGATCATTGTAGGCCACATTGGAGGAAGAATGTTATAGATTGCCCTCTGGGCTCCAATAATTTATATTCTTCCCACATTCAAAATACTCTCATCCTCTTCCAAGGCTCCCAAAAGTCTCATCTTATTGCTGACAGCAGCAGCTCTAAGTCTAGGATAGCCTCATCTAAATTAGATCTAGGTGTGGAAGCGTGTTCCTTGGAGTACAGTTTCTCAAGTACAGCTCTGTTAGATCGAAAGTCCTGTAAGTTAAGGAGGTGAGTTATTGGCATTCCCCTGTGTCTTGTACCCGACAACAATGGTGGGACAAGAATAGAATAATCACCAAAGATATTCTCATTCCAAAAAGGGAAAAGCAAGAGGCACACAGGGTTGCTATTCTATAGCAATTATGAAACCTGCTGGGCATCTGTTGGCGGTTCCTTGATTAGGACTCAGTTCTACTGCTCTCTACTAATAATTCTCCATAGCTCTCAGCTCCACCTTCTAGAGTTCCACCTTCTCAACTCATAGGTTACGCTTCTTTTTCCACAAAAGATAGCCCATGTTTACAGATAAGTAGGTATCAGAGTCCATTCAGGCTGCTATAACAAATTACCATAGACTGGATGGATTGTCAACAGTAGATATTTATTTCTCACAGTCTTGGGAGCCAGGAAGTCCAATATCAATGCACTGGCAGATTCGGTGTCTGGTGAGGGCCTGCTTCCTGGTTCATAGACAGCCACCCTCTTGCTGTGTCCTCACCTGGTAGAAGGAGTTAGGGAGCTCTCTGGGGTCTCTTTCATTAGGAGACTAATCTCATTCATGAGGACTCTCTCTCATGACCTAATCACCTCCCAAATGTCCCACCTCCAACTAATATCATATTGGGGATTAGATTTCAACATAGGAATCTAGGGGAACAGAAATATTCAATCCATAACAGCAGGTTTCTTAGTCTGCTTCCTGTCTGTAGAAGTTTGGGGTTCCAAGACCTGTTTTCATTTGGACTGTTTCTGCTTTTTTTAGTCCAAGCTATTGCAATTCTCTTAAAAACTTTGTAGGTCTTCTTTGATTATTTTTTAGTTTAATCATTTAGACAAAAGACACATTAACAAATCCCTCCGGGGAAAGCCCTTCTCTATCTTAGGTTTCTGCTAAGACATCTGAGGGACAACACTTTAGCATTCTTAGTTGTATGATTTAAGAGAGAAGATCTAGGTGGCACACACTTGAACTCCTTAGAGGGCTGAGGCACTTCTTGAATGACTTAAATATTTATTGAGGTTTGCACTTTTTAGAAATTTTGGTATTTAGATAAAATATATTACCTAAGCCAGTTGGTACTCCAGCACCAATGCATAAATGATCTAGTAACAAAGAAAAGTTACCTAAAGAGAGTACATATATGACTGGAAAATTTAAATTTTGAAAACAGAGGAAAATAGAGTTTCTAAGCCCAAGAAAGCGTGTGTGTGTGTGTGTGTGTGTACACATATGTGCATGCCTGTGTATGTGTTGATGTGGGGGGATGGTGGTGGGGAAGAAATAGTGAGTTGACATTAGAATACTCAGAAACATTACTTACCAAGAGTAAAAATTATTTTCATTTTCTCTATAAAGTTTATGGGAAATTTCAACTTGCATAAGTTACAGGACAATTATAACGTAGGGATCCAGGTGCTATAATTATAGTTAAACTCATAAAATGTCATAAGGTTAACAAAATAAAGGACTAATTATCCTTCTAAATTTTTTTTACCAAAACCTCTCTGAATTAGATATGTGCCTGCTTCTCAAATGACACTGATTAAAATTCTCTGTAGAGGTTTTATTTGTATGTCTGGTTTTGAGGCAAATATGGACAGCAGTAAGGAAATATTTTATCTAAGAGTATTTCCATATATTATAAATAATTTTCCTCCCCTATAATTACTATGAAAATCTCAAAAATTGCAAATGAATGCATAAACTGGCAAGATGAAATAAGCATGAAAACTGGTTTAATAACCTTAGCTATCAAACTAATTGTGAATAACTGGAAACACTTCATTCAGAACTGTTTTATAGAGTGATTAAGTGTGATTTGCATAATTTTCTTTTAGAGTGAAAATAGATCTAAAATATTTTGTAAAATGGAAGCAGAAAAGCACATCTGAACCAAATATTTCATAGAGTAGTGTGAGAGAGTTAAATTTTCATTTTATCCAATTTTATGGAAAGTATATCTGAAACAATTTATTGCATTTATTTATTCATCTAGTCATTAAACCATCCATTCACTCAAAAGTATTTTGAACTAGCTCTCTGCCAGATTTCAGCGTGCAAATTCTCACATAATTGCCAAAATGCAAATTGGCTCTGTCGAAAGAGATAATAAATAACCATTCTACATGTAACTGAGATTTTGAAACCCAACAATGTATTGAGTAGTCCATGTACAGGAAATTAATGATTTATTTTATAGCTGGAATTTCAAAGCCTTTAATAGACTAATAGACTGCTACAAATGTTAGTTGTTGTTTTTTTTTTAAATTGAAAAATCACAAACACTGAAGAAAGAATAAATAGTAGAAAAGAAGAGGAAATACTTTTCCAAGTCTTTTCAGATCTTTGACCCCATCTCAGCTGGGAAAAATGGAGGAACAAATCTATTGCGGTATGCCAATTTTATTAATAAAATATACTTTGCTTCGAGACTCACTAACTAAAGTAGAACAAATATTCGGAGAATAATAAATGGAATCTATGACATTTTTTACATATCCAGGGCAACAAGGTTTATCCTTCTTCTGTGTTAGGTGGGACTCTAAAGTATTTTCCTGACAGTATTGCCCACTTTTCTTAGTCTACTTCTAAACAGAAGTGATTGAATTTTAGTGCTCAGAAATGTGGATGGTTGGTTTCAAAGTTTTGAAGAAATCATAGCGCAGCAGGAGAAACTAAAAAGCAGCAAGAAAGAAAGATAATAGTTGATGCATTTGACTAGTCTGTTAATATGTCTCCTCTCTCTGCATGACTGATTTTTTTCCTGATATTTAATTTCATTTTTCAGAATATCACATACACAGTCCAATATACAGATTTATAAATTGTGAACATTACTGACTTCTTCTGATGGTAGATAAGGGTTTTAAAACAATTAAATTACTTCTGTCCTCTTTTCTCCCAATAAATTTCTATGCTCATTTAATGTTAAAATATTGCTCAATAATTTCATTAATATGATTAGGTAAAAGTAGTATGATTGTATATTTTCTTTCCCTCGGAACTTTTTGTTATGAAACTTTCAATTTCCTTGAATCTTTGGAGAAATCTTTCTACCCTTTCTATCATCCCTATAATCTGATTCGCAATAAATTTTTTTCCAATAACTGCTTGACAATGTATCTGATCCTTTTTATTGCCTGGCAATATCTCCCCATATATCCTTTATCTTCATGCTTTCGTTCTATGCTAGCACTGACTGCTTTCAAGGCCTACTGCGAGGACGCCATACTGGAGATTCCCTTTATTGCTCTCTCATGTTAGATTCCCAATCTCTCAGATTCTATTTATTACTTACTTCCTTATTTTAAGGAAGCTACTTCTATAGGTTCTTTAAAAAAATATTTGGCTTCATTTCTCTTATGGGTGGGTCAAAATAATTAAGAAACAAACACTGTTAAAAACACACATATTTTGGATATGAACAGACATCTTTCCAAAGAAGATATACAGATGGCCAACAGACACAGGAAAAGATGTTCAACACCGCTAATTATTAGGGAAATGCAACTCAAAACTACAGTGAGATATCACCTTATACCAGTCAGAATGGCTATAAGTACCAAGACAAAAAATAACAAATATTGGAGAGGATGTGGAGAAAAGGGAACCCTCATACATTGCTGGTAGGAATGCAAACTGGTTCAGCTACTATGGAAAATAGTACAGCAATTTCTCAAGAAATTAAAAATAGAAATACTATACAATCCAGCTATGCCACTACTGGTATTTATCCAAAGAACTTGAAATCAACAATACAAAGAGATTTATGCATCCGTATGTTCATTGCAGCGTTATTCACAATAGCCAAGACATGGAAGCAACTCGAGTGCCCATCAACTGGTGAATGGATAAAGAAGATGTGGTGTATACATACAATGGAATACTACTCAGCCATAAAAAAAAGACAAAATCATCCCATTTGCAACAACATGGATGGACCATGAGGGTATATGTTAAGCTTAATAAGCCAGATAGAGAAAGACAAACACTGCATGATCTCACTCACGTGTGGAAGATAAACAAACACATGGACAAAGAGAATAGATTAGTGGTTACTTGAGGGCAAAGGATCAGGGAGTGGGCAAAAGGGGTAAAGGGGCAAAAATATATGATGATGGATAAAAATTAGACTATTAGTAGGGAGCATGATGCAGTATATACAGAAACTGATAAATAATAATGTACACCTGAAATTTCACAATGTTATAAACCATTATGACCTCAATAAAATTAAAAATTAAAAAATACATGCATATTTTCTGTTAGAGCTTTATGAAATGAAGAGGATAAAGAAAGGATTTGACTAGCTAATTCCCAGGAAAACAGATATAAAAATGTCACTTTTTATTGTTTATGAGAATTAGTTACATAGAAGATTTATAGTAATATAAGATATATTATGCTATAATTTATATAAATTGTGTAATTATTTGGTGCAATATAGCTAGTGTGAACTGTTTAGGATTAAATTTAGCTGTAAGAGAAAACCCCCAAACAATAGTGACCTAAAGAAATAGAAGATTATTTCTTTCTCATTCAGTAAATCCATCCTAACACTATATCAAATAGATAATACAAGCACACGGAAAATTAAATTAATACAGTAACATCTAATCACATTACTCTAATTTTAAACCTTTATTAGAATATAAGCTAAAGTCCAAAGGAACTGCAAAGGAATTTTGAACTGTTGGTAGATGTGAGGTGTTGGTGATATTTATTTATAAATTACAGAAGACGTTTGTGTATGATGTAAATAGGGAAAAGAATACACATTTTGATGTTTGAAATCAGGATTCTTACTGCAGGAGAGGGATGTTTAAAATAGGGAGTGGATGAGGTTGAAGAACGCTGTGGTGTTGGAGTTTAGTTGGAGATATTGATGTGAATGCATGAGTTTTACAAAAATATATTTCTCATCTTTATTTACCGAAAGAGCCTACCAGCAAAAACCACAGTAGCAACCACATAAGTGTATCTGGGCAGATTATGTTTTCTAAAAACCTGGTCCTACTAACAGGAACCAGTTACCTTAGAAAAATATCTGATTCCAAATATAGAACATACAAATGATGAGGTGAGCCTAGGATATCTTATCATGCAAGAAAACAAGAGATGTTCAAAGAATGATGGGTCCATGTTAAAAACAACATAGGTTGGGTTTGAATGGGCTTCCACACTCAGCATCTAATTTGAGCATCAAAAAGAATAATGATGGTAATGAATTATAACACATCAAATAACAAAGAATCCGTAAGTCCTACATGCCATTCAAAAAGGAAAGCTGATAAGAAGAGAAAGCTAGCTAATATGTGTAGAAGGAATGATAGGTTCATAAAAATTACCATCTTGCAAACACCTTTGTATATTTAATTGATTTAGGTAAGGCTCATCATTATTGAGTGAAAAGTTTATAGAGAACAAGATATTCACAGAGCCTGAAAATATCAACTCAGATTATTTAATAATTATTAAGTGAAAGAGACCTTTACAAAAGAGAAATTTGGCAGATAACATCTTAAATAGGTCATCAAACTGAGCACCGCGATATATGACCTGCTGACATGGATGCCTCATAGACTGAGGCAATGTGAAGTATTATGTTGAGTATTGTCACCTGTGTAGTAGTATGTCAAAAATGTTTAACTTGAGTCAATTTGTGTGGAAAGATTCCAAAATGTGGGATATTCTACAAGAAAGATTGCCGAGGCACTTCAAAATAACAAAGCCATGTAAAATGAAAACAAGGTGAGACAATCTATTCTAAATCAAAAGAGATTAACCATAAAAACTAAATGTAATGTGTGATTCTTGTTTGGGTCTTGGGTAGGGAGGAAGCCAAACAGGAGATATTTGGGGATAAATGAAGAAATTCGATTGCGAGTTGTTGTTAAAATAATATTACCTAAAATATTCAACAACATTGTTCAACAACCTTCAACATTGTTGAATAAATATTAAATTTATTGAGTGTGATGATATTCTGATGGTTGTGTAGAAGAATATCAGTTTAGGAGGTACATGCTTAAATATTTAGAGGTGAATTGTCCTGATGTCTACCTCTTACTTTCGAGTGTTTGAGCAGAAAAAAAATTGTATGTGTGTTGTGTGTTTGTGTGTATTTCTTCCTGTGTCCAGCTTGATAAATCATGTTTTTAAATTTGTTTTTATTATTTAAGTTACCAAATTTATGGGCACACTATTTTATTATTTTTTAAATAAATTTTTGGTATACTATCTTCTTATCTTTTTAATGAAGGATCTCTATTGATATCCCATTTTCATTCCTACTGCTGCTTTCTGTATTTTCTTTTTTTCTCTGCAATTAGTCTTGCTAGTGGTTTATCAGTTTATTAATCATTTTAAAGAACCAGCATTAGGCTTATTGATTTTCCTTACGGTATGTCTACTTTATATTTCATTGATTTCTGCTTGTTAATTTATATTTTCTTTTCTAAGTTCTTTAGGGATAATTTGCTGAATTTTTGTAGTTTCTTAAAATGAAAGCATATAGCGTTCTAATTTCAACTTTTCTTGTTTTGTAATAAATGTATTTAATGCTAAAAACTTCTCTCCAATACCACGTAACTACATCTCCAAAGTTTGGATACAATATATTTCATTATCATTCAGTTCAACCTAGTTTTTAATTTTCTTCATGATGTCTTCTGTAACCCATGGATTTTTAGAAGGCCTTTGCTTAATTTCTAAATATTTGGGGATTATTCAGCATGTGATCTACTATGGTAAATGCTGCTTCTTCACCTGAAAAAAATATATCTGTGTTATGCAGATGTTATATGCAGAGTTCTACATGTATCTATTAAATAAATGTGATATCTTCTATATTGAAGAAGGAGTGTTGAAATCTCCAACGTTGATTGTGGTTTTGTCTATTTTTTTTTTTTTTGGATTTGTCAATTTTTGCTTCATGAATTTGGAAGTTATATAATTATGTGCATCCACATTTAGGTTGTTATGCCCTCCTGAAGGACTGATCTTTTTTATCTTTATTTTGTATACTACCCTTTGGCTGTAAATCTATTTTATCTGATTTCAATTTAGCCAAACTGATCTTTTTTGTTGTTGTTCTTGATATAATTGCATGATATAATATTTTCCATAATTTTATTTTCAAACTATCTGTTTCTCTGAGTTTAAAGTGTGTTGTAGACAGCATATAATTTTATTTTATTTTTTTCACTCAGATTAATAATATTTATCTTTTAATTGCAGTATACAGACAGAGGATCTTGGGTTTAGCTCAAAGGTTTAGAATGCCCATTTGATTCTTTCATATGGATGTCTTAAAATTGCTATCTTTACATCCCTTTTGTTTGTCTTTTTCTCATTCATCTTGAACACATTAATAATAATTATATTAAAATCCCTGTCATCAATACCAATATCTGGATAGTCTATAAGTCTATTTGTATTATACATTGTTTCTTTTTTAAATCATTGGTCATATTTTCTTGCCCCTTTATATGTCTAGTAATTTTTGATTGTTTACTAGACAGTAATTTAAAAGAATCATAGAGGGCTCCACAGATTGGACTAGGTTGTTGGTTGTGCTGCGGTTTTAGTGAGACTTAACTCTTCTCTGGTTCCTTCCTCAGTTGTGGCCATCCCAGGTTTGATTAAAAGTCTGGCTGATCTCTTTCTCCTCAGCTATGAATGACTGCAGAAGATTTGTTTCTGCCCTTTGTGAGTTATCAGCGTAGCTCTTTAGTCTTCCTTCCTGTGCAACTTCAAATTATAGCATGCGTATTAAGAATATTGGCCATGTATTTGAGGTGGGCTTACATCCTCTCATGTAACCTTTCTCCAACACACTGTGAGAATGTAGGATATTTCACTCTCCCTTTTATAAGGCTTTCATTTATCCCCCAGTCTCCTATTTTCCCTAGCAATCAGCCCATGCCGTGTAGGGAAAACTGGCTATTTGTCTAGGGTTCCTTTAGTTTCCAATGTGTCATGGCAGCCCCATGAGACAACCAAGAGCTCTGTTGGTTTCTCTTTTCCCTGTTAGAGGCTCTCTGCCAGGGCTGAGCTTGATCCTCGCCTGTGAACCCAAGTTGGTTAAGGCTTCAAGGATGAAAACAGCCAGTGATCATCACCTTGCTTAGGAAAGGCTCTTCCTTGCCTGGAATTTTGGTTTATCTCATTCTTCTTTCTTCCATAGGTCTCTGATATCTGCAAAATATGATTTTTCAAAATTTATCTATTTCTTTCTAATAATTATGAATATACCAAAATTTGTTTATATCCTATTGATGACAGAAATATAGAGAATTCCAGAGTTAACTAATGTGACATTCCACATTGCTTTGCCGTATATCATTTCCCTTCCCAATTTTACCTCATGGCCTCAGATGACTTCTCAAGCTCCAGACATTATGGTCACATTCTGGATGTCAGGAAAGATGAAAATAAGAAGGCAAGTATACTCTTTCAAGGATATTTTCTATAAGTTGTTCACATTATTTTTACTTATTCTCAATAGCTAGAACTTAGTCATTTGATTATATCTAGGTACATGGGAGGGTATAATATTCATTTTCCATTTTAGGGAGTCATATTTTTAGGTAAAATTGAAGCCTATTATTATGGAAAAAGTGGAGAATGGCCATAAGGTGACAACTAGCAGTTTCTGCCACATTTGTAATGATTTCTAACCTTGTCTCTATCTATTATTTATAGTTAGGCAGTTTGTGTTTTCTTAGACTGATTTTATATTTACAAGAAAAATTTTGATATTTAAAATTGAGAAACTACTATGCTCATATTGATTAATGCATAATACATATAGTACTAAAATATAAGTAATATAAGTGTTTTAGACATATTTTTTGTTGTTGATATATGCTGTAGACTGAATGTTTATATCCTCCCAAAATTCATATGTTGAAATCCTAATCCTCAATGTGATAGGATTTGGAGGTGGAGCCTTTGGCAAGTGATTAACCCTCATAAATGGGATTAGTGCCCTTATAAACAAGACCCCAGAGAGCTCCCTGGAGCCTTCCACCAAGTGAAGACACAATGAGAAGATGGCTATCTATGACCCAGAGCATGTCCTCACCAGACCCTGAATCTGCCAGTGCCTTTATCTTGGGCTTCTCAGCCACCAGAACTGCAAGAAATACATTTCTGTTGTTTATAAGCCACCCAGTCTATAATATTTTTGTTATAGCGGCCTACACATACCAAGACAATATAGCATATTATTTTTAATAACTCTTCTTGTAATGATTATAGTATATAAATGTCCTATTATTAACAATATATTTATTTGATGAGGCTAAAGTAAACTCTGAAGAAACTGATGAGAAATCCCAACATTTATTTTCTGCTGGTAATATGTGATACTTAAAAAACTGTCTATTATGTGAAAAAAAAAACCCACAGAGTAACCACATATATGATTTACAGAATTTTGGAAATAGCAGCATATTGTGATTTTGACCTACATGTGTATCTCCTTTTTAAGAAAATAAAACCAGTAGTACTAATTATATATTACATGATAAATCATAATTTGAGTTACTCAACAGTTTTGAGTTCTCTAAGGCGTCAATTACTGTAAATTCATAGTGTTTACACTCTGTTTTTAGTATGCAATAAATGTGTTCATTATTGCTGTCTTTTTGATAATTATGGGTCATAAAAGATTGAATTACTTCTCTGTATTTAAAATTCCATGAATGCATACAAATTTTAAAAATTGTCTGAGTCACTCAGAATACGGTAGCATTGATACATTGTACGCATGTCCAAAGAAACCAAGAAGATAACAACAAAACAAATATTTGGACTATACTTGAGATTAATTTGAAGCTCACTTTCAAGCTCTGTTGCAGAGCAGGTGCAATCTTTTGCCATTAAAACATACAGACAGCTGGGTCTGGGTAGCAATATGAACCTCTTGGGATTAGAAGAAGGTGACAAGGTGAGATAAATGCTTATCTATTGATTGTCTGCCTTGCCTTTCTAGCAATACTGGTTTGGACAGAAAGTGAGAACCCAGGCAGGGCAGGCAAAATTGATTATACGAGATCTGTTACAAGACGAGTATTAGAGAATGACACAGCTTTTCCTGAGGTGGAAATTAATTCTTACTTCTCCTGTGTATTCTCAGTAGTTTGAAATTTTAAGTGACTATTCTTTCTGGAAGAACATAAAAATGAAAGCTGGATCACAGAGAAATTGGTGAATGAGGAAAATCTGCCAACAATATAGGAGGGAAATAATTGACTGAAAAATAAAAATGAGTTGAGAATAAGAAGTCTTGTAGGAATACGTTTTTGGAATAAGAGGAGCCTGGAATCTGTTGTTAAAGATCACTAATGGAATACCAATAACTAGTGCTGACTATGTGCTAGCCACTCTTCTAAGTATCGTTCGTGAATTAATCAATTTAATTATTACTAACTACTGTGAGTAGGTACAATTCTATTACCCCATTTTACAGATGATGAAGCTGAGTCACAGAGAAGTTAAGTAACTTGCTCAAGGTCACACAGACAGTAACTGGTAGATTTAATTGACCAAAGATAGCCGGTCCCAAAATCTGTAGTCTTTACTCCACTTCTAATGAAAAACCTTCAGAATAAAGGCAGATGTAAGAGAGGCTAGGTTTACATTTTAGTGTAAAAGAGCAAGACATGCTTCATTTACAGTGAGGACCAGTTATAAAACAAGTTGGTGCATCTGTCAGTTGATTTAACTCTCAGTAGTTGGAGAGTTGGAGTTCTGCAAACAGATTGAGGAGGAGAAGAAGGGATGACCTCTAGATTGTGGTAGGATGATCTCAAATTCAGGGACAGAATTTGGATGAAGGTAGGGAGGAGAGCAGAGAAGAAATTACCTTCTTCATGCAGTGGATCAAACGTAAAGATGGGTTTTTTGAGTGTCAAAATTTTCAAACTTTCAGAATGGGTAAAGGAATCAACAACAGATTATTAGAGGGAGCCAAAACAGCAAAGAAGGAATGTCTTTGGATTGGCAGTGTAAGTGGTTTTGCCTCCCAAAGGATCAAAATGTTACTAAGGTACCCCTCTCTAAAGAATAGTTTGATTTCTAGATTCAGAAAGATACCATGGACTTCATTACATCTGTCAGCTTTGATAAACCAAATATAACTCAGAGTAATTTGTCAATAATCATGATTGAGCTAGCCCAACAGAGGATGTGAAGTGGCTGATTCCAATTTTAAGAATTCAAGCGATCTCTCGTGAGGCTACCCAATAAGGGCAACTGGGAAAAGGTTAACAGTAGACAAGTAAAGTTCCCTGTAAACATCTGTTAGGAGAAGATGACAGTGTCACAGAGTGGAAAAGTATAAGGTTTTTGGAGTCTTAACATCATAGTTTCTTTCCCTGAAGAGTGTCTCCAGTGTTTTTTATTCTCTGTGACATTGAGGACAGATGTTCTTGGAGTCTGTTCTTATTTTCCATAAAATCAGGATGAGAATCCCTGATAGTGTTGTTTCAAGTGTATGCTGTATGTAAAGTTTCTGCACAGTGCCTGACTCCATAAATATTCATCTTTCCTGATCAGCTTTGAAATTATTTCTACAATTTTAGCTTTCAGATGTTTCTATTTATGTCCTGCCTTATAGTAATCATTAGCAAAGCTCATAAGGGAAAGAGGAAAAAGCTAGGGAAAGGGAAGTATTTTAGAATCTATTTTTAAGACAGCACAGGCTAAGCTGTTCTAACCCCAGGGACACAAGGAACAGTCCAGAGCAGGTGGATGATTCAGTTGGGGACTGAGCATCCTCTGGGATATGGTCCTTGGCCTTGGTCACACGGGTGGAGAGAGCTTTCCAGAACCACACCACGGCCCAGCTTGTGGACAAAGAGAAATGTGCTCTGGAAGTTGCACCCGTCTCTTCTGCTCTCATTTCGTGATCCAGAACTGAGTTACAAGGCTGGAGGAGCAACGCTAGAAGAGACCGGCTGGGGAGAAATGAGTTCGGGAAAAACACACAAACGAACAAACCCTAGTATTTAAGATGCAACATTGTAAATACTATGATAAAGGGATCAACAAATTGCAATGGGGGATGGATGAGGGAGCAACTAAGTCAGCATTTTGAAGTAGGGAATAGCTTTCCTCAGCCCTTATCTTTATTGATTTGTATTAGTTTTTCATTATATTGACAAGATACACATATGCTTTCTTTTTATTGATTCATGTGAAGGTATACTTTTCTGTGTGAATTTTAAGCTATCTAGCTGTTCTTTCTAATTTTTTAAATCCCACTCCCTAAATTTTGGTGATTCCTCAGAGTTTGCTCTTGGGTCTAGCATGCTGAAATAATCAAAATAGTAGAACTGTGTCTTCAAATCATTTAATTTAACTAAGTGGCTCTTATCTGAATATACCACCTCCTTCATTTCTTCACTTTTTTAGACGGTAATTAAATATAAGCAGATTTTGAAATCGACATAATTGATGACTGGAAAGAGAGAAGAGTGATGAAGTAGGTGGCATCAAACCCTGGGAAAAAAAGAGAAGCTGACTCAGTACCACTCAAATGGAGGAGCTGAATTGAGGAGAGGGAGAAATCAAATGAGAAATTAGGATGGTAATGATGGGCCATAATATGCTCTGAAATGGATTTTTCTTGGGCGTATGTTCTGGTGAATGACCGTTCTAATGGACAAGACTTACTAAAAGTCCTCCTTCAAATATGTGGAGTCCTTGCATTACCCTCCCCCTCCCGCCCACCCAATCGTGGCTAAGAATGAGCTAAGGATGTTAAATTAATAGAAGTTTTCCTTCTTTTCCTATTCAACTATTCAAGGTGTTTTGTGTGTCTTGAATCCTAATTTCATTAAGAAGCTATCAGTAACACATTTAAAAAACAGTAATTGACACCAAGTATGGCCAAAGAAATTGTGCTAAATGTAGAGGTGGAAAGATGAATAGAAAAACGCTCCAAGTCCAGCAGGGCAGACAAACATGGGTGGAAAGTAGCTCTTATGCATGGTTGATGTTGTAATGGAGGCATGTGTAAAGTGATATATAAAGTTATAAACCAGTGGTTTGTACACTGGGGGTTATGAATTACACACTCAGATGCTGTTTGTGGAAGGGGCAAAAGAGTGGAATTCTGGGGCACTCATCCACTAGATCCCCTCCCCCACATCGTCTACCCACTGATCCAATCAGAGCAGATGGCGCCTTTAACAGTTTATACACTCATATTCTACGTTCAGTTTGTTTGAAGAAAGGATTCAGTAGGTAACAAGAATTGAAATCCCATTGTTTCAAGATCCCACAGCTAAAAGAAGCTGTTGATTCTGCCTGAGTGCTGTGAATGTAGATTATGAAAGATTTCTTTGGCTAATTCTATATTTTAATATTTATTACAAAATATATCTAATGAGAAAATATGAATACAAACTACTATATTAACCCCCAATATACCAGCCAGCCAGTTTAAGAGAGAAAATGTTGCCATTATAGGTTGAATCCTCTGTACCTTTTTTGATCTTATCCCCATGCTTCCTCTCACAGTTGATTGTTAAACCTAATTTGGAGATTATCACTCCCGTGTGTATATTCCCAACAACATGCCATATAGTTTTACTGAATTTAAACTGTATATAATCCATACCATGTTTTTATTTCTGCATCTTGCTGTTTTCATTCACTTTAT
The DNA here is from genome assembly GCF_020826845.1 of Diceros bicornis minor. Taxonomy (NCBI): domain Eukaryota; kingdom Metazoa; phylum Chordata; class Mammalia; order Perissodactyla; family Rhinocerotidae; genus Diceros; species Diceros bicornis. Next base: position 47,326,189 of record NC_080759.1, on the reverse strand, counting down.
TTTATGGGATCCATCCATGTTGACAAATGTAGCTCTATTTCATTCATTTTCAATGTTCAATGGTATGCCATTGTTTGAATCTACCAAAATTTATTTATTCATTCTCATGTTGGCCTCATATATTTCTTCTATTTTTAATAATTTGGTATAGTAGGAAGAAATCTGAGATGGCACCCAAGACTTCCAACCCCTGGTGTACACATCCTGTATAATTCCCTACTAGTAATTGTTGGTAGGACTGTGCATGATAGATTTCACTCCTATGATTAGGTTACATTATAAGCCAAAGGTGAAGGAATTTTGAAAAGTACTTAAAGTTGAAAATCAATTGACTCTGAGTTAATCAATAGGGAAATCATGTTAGGTGGGCTTGACCTAATCGGGTGAGCCCTTCAAAGGGGCTGGACCCTTCCTAAAGGAAGAGATTCAAAACATGAAAAAAAAATACTCTTGCTGGCCTTAAATAAGTTGTTGTGAACTGCCTATAGAGAGGCACAACCTCTAGTTCCTGCAGGCATTCAGTCACAAGGAACTGAATTCCTCCAACAATTTACATGAGCTTTGAAGAGGAGGCCTAGGCTCAGATGAGATCTCAGCCCTGGCTGACACTTGGATTTCAGCCTTGGGAGACCCTGAGCAGAGGACCCAGGTCTTGACCCATGGAAACTGCAAGATAATCAATTTGTGTTAACTTAAGCTACTAAATCTTCAGTAATTTGTTACGCAGCAATAGAAAACTCAGACAGCAACTAAAAAAGTTTTGCTATATAGTTCTTTGTGCACTTGTATGAGTGTTTCTCTGGGATATGTACCTAGGGCTGCATTGCTGGGTTCTAGGTTGTATGTCTTTCACTTGACCAGATGTTGCTAAATGGCTCTCATAGGGGTTAACCCTGTTTACTGCCAACTGTGTATGAAACAGCAGTTGACTTCCCAGGAGAAGAACTAATTACCACATCATTCATCTTGTAACCAAGACTTCTTTCTGATATTTCATTTTTCTGGGAAAGCCCTTTACTCATATACTCGCATAGTGTAATAGAATATTATTAACACATTTTTTCTTAAGAATTTATATTGTAGATTTGCCTGTCACACTGCATAGTGTAATAGCCACAGAAATATTACTGAATAGTAATTAGGAATGCTAATTTTTAATATATAACCACTGTTCTTTTTTTCCTATTTTTTCCCTGAGGAATGACAGGCTTATTGGCTCATTTAATATATACACTGAAAAACAATACAATATAATGTCCATGTCTAGAGTGCTCTCCAAATTTATGAGTAATATTGAAATAACCAAAGATCCCTTATACACATTAGAAACAGCAAAAAAGAAAGGTCACTAATTTTGCTCCTGCAGATCTATATTTGCACGTGTTGCTAGGAAATGGAAGAAAAGCACAGCCCTAAAGCTCTACAGTGCCTTTTTCTGACACCTATTATTAAAAAAACAAACAAAAAACCCAAAACAAATATATGCAATGATGTAATTTTGCATAATCATTTTCAGAATGTTGTTAAACACTAAAACTTATCTTAGACAACAGCAAAGTTAATTTCCTACAGTTAGAAAAAGTGAAGTTTTGTTTCTCATTTTCTCTTGCTGTTGTTATGAAACAATTTCAGATACTTCAGTATAATATTTAGAATACAACGGTTTTCTTCTCAAAGTCCAAAATAATGTTCAATAGTCTCTTGGCACTTAAAGATTGAATATTTGGGGCTTTAATTTTTCATGAGTGATATTGTTGATTATCTATATTCCTTCATAATTTTGCTGAGGCAAATATTTGACAGTCAGCTTAGCAGACCACTCAGCATACTTATCATGAGTGCCTCATTTTTTCTCTATATACTCTCTCTTTCTTGTGAACCAGGAAGAAAGATCATTGTGAAATTACCCACTTGCCTCACACACGCACACAGTGTTTTAACTCCAGTGGTGGAAAAAGCCATGAGGTTTGGTTTAAAACATTTGTAATAATAAAAAAAAAAGAGCTTGGATGATAGCCAACATTGAGATTGTGGGTTTTCCGAGGATCCTCAGGGAGCATCTCCCTTGAAGGTCAAGTATCTCCTTTTGACATTCTGTGCCATTCATTGTGACACCTGTAGGCAAGGATCAGATCTGATGAGACATTTTTGTTTTTGTTTTAATGCAGTCTCCAGATGCCTATAAAGTGTTCTATAAGGAACACAAACCAGAAGGAAGAAAGAGCCTATGAATCTTCCTTCAGGCTTCAAGGCTTAGAACACACGATTCTCTCTCTCTGCCCCTCTGAGAATTGCCATGAATTTTTTCATCTGCCGTGAACCCGCCTTCTTATTGGAAATGTTTTTAGTGTCTTTCATGTTAGGCCTTCCTCAATCCCTCCACCTGTGCCTAAGTTGGGGTCCCTGCTATGTGTTGCCATTATACCTGGTGCATCCCTTTCTAAACATCATCACATTATGTTATGACAGTGTTTTCACCCCACCTCTAGACTGCATAGCAAAGTCCTTATCTGTCCACTACCTATGACAATGTTAGATATTCACACAGTGCCTGGAATATAGTAGGGGCTTACTAACTGTGTACTGAAGCATTTGTGCTGTGGTAGTGAAGAGTATAAATTCTGCAGCCACACTGCTTGGGTTCGAGTCCAAGTTCTAATACTGACAAATCATACTTACCTTCAAGACCTCCACGTAGGGCCCCACATCTTACATACTGCTCAGATCTACGGAGCACCATTCACATAAACTACAATGTAAATGGTCAAACCTGGAGTCCTCATTGCTGATGACTTTGGGTAAGTTATTTAATCTCCATTGTTCTTGGTTTTCTCACCTTTAAATTAGGATAACTATTGTTCCTACTTCAAAGACCTATGGAGATTAAGAGTCAATATATGTCACTTGCTTAGAACACTGATTTCTATAGACTAAGCACTGAAAACTATTAAATATTTTTGTCTTCTTTTTATAATTATTGTTAAATGAGATGTGAAGCAGTCACAACTGTTGCCTAGCATTCCATTAAATGAAGAAAGCGTTTACTTTTTCCATTCTCTTACTAAATGATCGTTCAGGTTTTGTCCATTTTTTTTCACCTTTACAATTATTGCAAATCTAAAACGTATTTTAATACAAGTCTCCGTGAGCACTCATCTCTAGGACAGACGCTAAAAGTGGAATTTGAGGGTCCAAAGATATGTATGTGTTCAGTCCAGCGAGATAGAGACTAATTGCTCTTTGGGGTTGCCATAGCAACTTACACTCCTACCAACACACTAGTTGTGTATATGTTCCTGTTCCTCACGTCTTCATCAGTATTTGGTTTAATCTTTGCCAGGCTAATAGATGTGAAGTATTTCATTTGTCCTGTAATAGTTTTCTATTGCTGCCATAACAAATTACCACAAATTTAGTGGCTTAAAATAACAACCATTTATTACCTCACAGTTCTGTGGATCCGAAGTCTGGGAATAGCATGGCTCAGCTGAGCGTCCTGTGTTTAGAATCTCACAAGGGAAAAATTGAGGTGTTTGTAAGTCTGTGTTTCCCTCTAGATTCTCTGTGGATGAATTCCCTTCCAAACTCATTCAAGTTGCTGCGAGTAGTCAGGTCCCTGTTTCCTTACTGGCTGTCAGTCTGGGACCAGTCTTTGCTCTGGGAGGCTGCCTGCATTCCTTCTCATTCTTCCCATGTGGCTGCCCTCCCGCAGTGGTGAGTTCAGTCCCTATCACACTGAATTTCTCAGACTTCTTATACCTTACCTCTTTCATTCCAGCTAGAGAAAGTTCTCTGTTTTAAGGGCTCATTTGATTAGGTTGGGCCCCCCTGTATAATCCAGGCTACCCTATCTTGAAGCCCATACCCTTAATCACATCTGCAAAGTCCTTTTTGCCATTTAGGGCCCAGAGTTTCTAGGGATCAGGGCCCAGGCATCTTTAGAGGGGTTTCATTAAACCTACCATAGTTCTTTTAATTTGCATTTTGCTGATTACTACTGATAGCGAGCATATTTTATATGTTAATTGGTCATATTGGTTTCTTATGCTTTGAACTGCATATTCATATTCTTTTTCCAATTTCCTATTGGATCATTTATCTTTTCTTATTGATTTATTGTGGATTGTTACATATTGTGGCTAATAATCATTTATCAGTTATGTGCATTGAAATATTTTAAAATTATAGCTTAACTTTTAAATGAGTGTATGATGTCTTAAAATAGTCAAAGATTTTAAATTTTAATGTATTCAAATTTAACAATCATTTTTCCCTAACCCTAATATCATAAGGACAATCATCTATATTATCTTCTAAAAGTTTTTCACTTTCTCTTTTCCCTTTTCCTACATGTGTCTTTAAATAATTTGGAATTGATTTTACTGCATGAGGTGATATAGGTATAATTTTATCTTAAATAAAATTTGCCTCGACACTGTTTAATAGTACCGACGTCTCTTTTGGTATTTGTGTCAAATTCTCATATACAAAGTTTCCATATAGTTCTCACTCTTGACTCTGTATTTTATGATTAATATCATAATAATATGTAATTATTAACAATAGCAAACCTTATTAAGTGGTAAGGAAAATCTTTCCTTATTAATCTTTCTTAAGTTTTCTGTGGCTAAGTTTTGTGAAAAACTCTTCAGGAATGTTAAATACTGTAGTGCATTTGTAGTTCATATTAGCAAAACTATCATCTTCATAATCCTAAATTCCTTTCATTAAAAAAAATTGTTCTCCATTCATGTAGGTTTTGTTTTATGTTTTTTGATAGCTGCTATGATCTTAATATTTGTGTCTTCCCCAAATAGGTTACAATCCTGGTCTACCAAGGGTGATAGTGTTAGGAGGTGGGGCCTTTGGGCGTGATTAGGTCACGAGAGTGGAGACCTCATGAATGGGATTAGTGCCCTTATAAAAGAGACCCCACACATCTCCCTCGTCCCATCTGCCATGTAAGAATAAAAAGACAAGTCTGCAACCTGGAAGAGGGCCCTCACCAGACCATGCTGGCACCCTGATCTCAGACTTCCAGCCTCCAGAACTATGAGAAATAAATTTCTGTTGTTTACAAGCCACCCAGTCTATGGCATTTTGTTATAGCAGCCCAAACAGACCAAGACAATAAACTATTATGTTTTTCCCTAAAGGTTTTTCATTGTTGTTGTTAGAGTACATTCAAGAAGCTTATGGCTTTTGTTTATAATCTTATTTTATATATATATATATATATATTTTTTTTTTTTTTTTTGGTGAGGAAGATTAGCCCTGAGCTAACATTCGTTGGCAATCCTCCTCATTTTGCCTAGGAAGATTGGCCCTGGTCTAACACCTGTCCCCATCTTTCTCTACTTTACATGTGACGCCGCCACAGCATGGCTTGATAAGTGGTGCATCGGTCCTCGCCCAGGATCCAACCCGTGAACCCCAGGCTGCTGAAGCGGAGTGTGCAAACTTAACTGTTATGCCGCTGGGCCAGCCCTTGATATTATATTTTTAATTATGTTATCTAATTGTTTTTGGCTGCATATTGGAATCTTATTGACTTTGTATATTTATCTATGTCAGACAAACTTTCTAAATTCTTTTACTTTTAATAGTCTTGAATTTTCTGTGGAGACAAACAAAAATTGTGAATATTTATAATTTTGTTTCAAACTTTTATGCTTTTATCTATTGTCTTGTCTTATTGCACTGCCTCAAACTCCCATAAGATTATGAAGAATAATGATGATGATGGCCATCCTTGGTTTGTTTATTCTTAAGCTTCACAAAATGTTTTGACATATGTTTTTGATATATGCCCTTTGTCAAATTTAAACATTTCCTCATATTCCTATTTCTCTAGGAGTCTAAAATTATGTATGTGTATTTGATCTTATCATATTCTTTATTATTATACCTGACTCATTTTTATTTTTGTTTTTCTCTTTTAATTGATTAATATTATAAATTACACTAATGTTTTACTAATGTAAAAATACCCTTGCATTCCTGAGATTAAATATTTTAAGACACAATTAAAAAATACATTGCTGAGTTTAATTTGTTCATATTTTATTAACGAATAGCATCTTTGTTCATAAGTGAAATTAGCTGAAATTTTCTCATATTGTCTGGTTTGAATGCTTCACTAAATGAATTAAAGAAATGGAGACACTTTCTTTTTCTCTATTGGTGAATAGTGTACATGTAAATTAAATACTACTATTTCTGTGAATGTTTCATAGAACATATCTGTTGAATTGTCTAAATCTCATAGTTTTTGAATTGTTTAACCAATACTTCCATTTCCTTGATGGTTGTAGATGTATTTATATTTTCTGTTTCTTTTTGAATCAGTTTTGATTCTTCTAGGAATTTATAAATTTATTAAAAGTTTTCATTATGTATAAAATATTGTCCTAGATTCCTTTCCAATTTTATTATTTGTGCCATCTCTGTTGTTTCCTTAAGGTTCTTATGTCTTATGTCTCTTCACATTTCCTTAATGTTTTCTGTCTTCTTTTTAAATTTTATTAATGTCTCATAGTCTCACCTACAACCTCATCCCTAAGGAATCTCAGCCCTGATCACCATCTCCTCCTGAGACTGTGGTTGATGTAGTTGTCCATTTATAGTCACAATTAAACAAGGATTTTCAAAGCAGCACAGAGCAAGTCACCTGGTTCTAAATGTTTTTCTCCCTGCGTCATCATGTACTCCTCCTCCTGATGGCCAGGTCAGTTAGCCCTGGCAAGATGGCAACTCCTTTCTTGCCTTCTGGTCGCTGGACACAAGGATCCTAAAGTACCCAAGTGGCAGCCATAGCTTTTAATAAATGAGACGTTTGCTATGTTCCTCAGCCCCATTCAGTAATGGGATCCAAGAGTTGCATGAGTGGGAAGCACAAATTACTTCAGTGGGCCACTTGTACAGATGCCAAGTGTGGCCACTCCGACTTATTCTCATTGGTTTGTGAACTCATGAATTCTTCCTAGTGTGGAGACAGTGCCATACAGAGGTCTCTGATTGAGTGCATATACTCCATCCTGAAGAATGGCACCCTATTGTTATAGAGTATTGCCTCTCTGCTGGCACTTCAGCTGCCAACTGGCCACTAAGTGGCTGGTGGGTCTCCTTGACTTATGGTGCCATCAGACTGGGGGCTCAGCTTTGGTCTCTGTGACTGGCAGGTCAGCTTTTTAGCAGAGGCAGTGTAAGATCAGCTTTAGTAAATGGAGGTCCACGGTGTTTGGTAAGTACTCCCTAAATTGGCCATTTCCTCTCCAGGTCATCCCCACGAGGGCAGAGTGTCAATAATCCCATAATGGGAGTTCCGAGGTTCATTAAAGACTTTCAGTGTTTCTGGGAAATTACTGGAAACCGTACTATATCCATTTCATTACAATCTGAATAATTTTTATTTTATTAGATAAACATTGCATTTTAATGAGAATGAAAAGCCTTTAGACACAGCACTGAAAGGAAATCATTTGTGCATTTTAATTTGTTACAAACTCAGAAAGAGTAAGGCAGTAGTCTATAGAGCAGTGGCCCTTAAACTTTTGTGTGCCTCGGAATCACCTGTAAGCCTTATTAAATACAGATCACTGAGCCCCAACCCCAGTTTCTGATTTAGTAGTGTGAGTTGGGCAGAAATTTGCATTGCTGACAAGTTTCCAATGATGCTAATGCTGCTGTACCTCCTGGGAGCCACACTGTGAGGACCACTGCATAGAAGATACTGCCTACTACCTGTCAGTGTTTCTAGATTCTGGGCGCTTTCAGTGAGTTGAAACATCCATGATGTTCTATTTTCTCTGCATATTCATTTTAAGATTGCACCAGAAAAAGAAATTTCAGACAACAAAACCATTTTTGGAATGATTTGATTTCTCTTCCCCTTTCTTTAATTCCTATATTTTGATTGTTTGAATTCTACTAATGCTTTTGTGCCCTGCTCCATTCTTATCCCATGAAGCCCATGATGTCGTGTGCCTTTCTTGTCTGAACTGACTAGGCACCATTAAATCTCTGCTCAGGCGATGACTTGCCAGATGCCTGATAAAACTCTGCCTGCTTTTATGTTTCAACACCTCAGGGAATACCTTCAAGCTCTTTCTCCTCTCAATCCTCCTAAGCTAAGAGCTCAATGATTTTTGTTCCATTGCCTATAGACTGGTTTTCACGTTCTGGTCTACCTTTCATTTGAACTCTTTTTCTTTTGGTTATCAAACCAGAATGCACAGACCATAAAAGCAACCAGCTCTGGCTCCCAGTCTAGATAAAAGTTTTTTTCCTCAACATCTAACATGGTAGAGGGGATAATACAGGCACTCTTAAGGCTCTTACAGCAATTTTCAGATCTCTTTAGCAGTCGTTTGATGTCTATTATAAATACTGAGTCTTCAAAAAAGAATTTCCAAGGAAATTCTCTCAAGTGTTTCTCAATAGCCTACTCCTAAAGATCTAAAACCTGGAAATAGCTTATATCTCTCTCTCCTATTTTTTGGATTGGCAGCTTTCTGTCTCTTCCTATACACATTTTAGGCGCCTGCCAAGCTATTGAGTGGGGCTGTTTTGTTGTGCTAATTATTTGGTAGCAAGGACCAGACAATAGCCCCCTGTCAAAGCTGAAACTAGAGTTTTTACTGAGCAGAAACATGAGGATGATGACACCTTGTGATGATCCTCTGGGCTGTAACAGCTTAAGGATATTACCATTTAAACAATTTATGTCCAATTTTATGTGAGCTACATATATTCACTGTCCTATATAATATTCTCACTAATAAACAGAAAACACATGTTATCATACCTTACCTAGCTTTCACCTTTATGAGGATGCATTACCTAAACTTATTTTAATTTTTTAATTGCTTACAATATAATTAATAGCCCAAGTGGGAAAAGCTGAAACTTGGATATGAAACAAGTCATGCATTTGCTGTACTTTAGGTAACCTCAGTCTTCAAGAGCTAGCATTTATTATATCCATTCTCCTCATACATTCTGTTTATCCTTTATGCAAATTATAAGATCATAAAGTATTCCATGGGGTTGTTAGTTATGCATGTTTTATGACACTATTAATGCATCTTTGCACATCTAAAATGATACATTGGTAAAAAATTGATTAACCACAATGTATTTTACAAACTGAAACTAATTGTTAAACTGAATGGATTAGTTAGAACCTGTTAGTCTTCTGGGAGCACATGTTGAATTGTTTTCATGCTTTTCTAATTTTATTACAATAAATTTTCTGCAAATTAATGGCTTTAAAACAGAGTGCATCTCAATTTATAGGCAATAGGAGTATGTCTAGTTTCTCAAAATATGTGTTAGAACTAATAAAAAAGACTAATGAATAGATTATTACACTTTTTATGGTGCACATTTTTGCCAGTCACATTGATATAAAACTAGTTTAGGGACTTGCAAATTATTCAAAATTTTATCTAAAAAGTTTGCTATGACTATACTCATTATGAAAGTTTGACCTTATCTCCCTCATCTCTTGTGACTATAACTCAGGGAGAAAATAATGAATTTCACTTAGTCACTTACATTGCTATTACACAGCTTTTAACATTGCTCACCATTAAATGGATCTGCCTTGAATTTTGCAGCAGTGAAATCCATTGCGGTTGTCTCCGTGAGAATAAAATTTTTGTTTTTGCTGTTTTCTCAGTAATATTCTTGCTAAGTTTGAATACATTCCATCTGAGTATTCTTATATGTGAAGGAGTCTTAACATTGATAAGACTTGACTTGAAGCATATGATTGTTTTTTAAGAAGCTGGTCTAGATATTTATAATTTATTACCTGCTTATAAGAAAATAGTTATATTTTAAGTCTTTTATGATGCCAGTGATCCCATATTCTATGTTCGCCAAACTTCCTGGCATTTTCAATTTTATGTGTTGTTTGTATATAGTGTAGAGACCAAGTGGCAGTAATAAGGAGACCACAATGTATAGTATCTCAAGGTAGATGATTACTTTTCTCTTATGTAATAGGTCAAAGCTAGGTAAACAGTTCAGCGTGGGTAGGCAGCTATGTTCTGCATGGTCATTCAGAAATCCAGGCTCCTCTCTTGCTGCTCTTCTGTTCTCTAAGTTCTTGCCTCTTTTACAGATTTTAGCTTGCAGAAAGAGAAAGAGTGAAATGAGAGGCAAGCAATTTCTTAAGGACAAAGAGGAGAATGAGTTTGAGGGCAGCGAATGTCAGCCTGCTGTTTTCCCTTTTGAGGAATAGCAGGTTGATTTTACTATGTCTAGTTATAATTTTTATTATCTAATCAAAATTGTAGTAAAATATTTAGTCTTCAAAATTTTTTTATAATTGAAATGTATACACAAGTAATTGGCATATAAAATTGCACAGTGGTGAAATATCCACTTTATAAGTGTACTTAATAAGAAAGTTATAGCAAGCGTATTTGAATCTTTCTGTCTATAACTCTATGGAATTAACATTTCTATCTAATTTGGCCATTTTGAAGTATCTGTATCCTTTAGGGGGTTACAGGAACCGTTTAATGTTCCTGAACTTTAAAATATGGTATTTAGATTCCCGCCACCATATCTCTGTAGCATTCCTCATAAATATGTCAAATATAATATTTGCGACCTCACAAATGCGTTTGTTGATTTATAGCATTTACACTCTTACTATAAAAATGTGGCATTAAAAATAAACATTAAACATTATTGGCATTAATTACCAAGTTTTAAGGAGATTTTAAAACTATGAAATAGAACTTGATATTGAAATCATTTTACAGAATTATGTTTATTGAATAAATAAGTGCTCAGAAAATCTTTTTCTTTTTTTAAGGAGTAACTTCCCAGGAAGGCAACTGATATACACATTTTTTTCCTTTCTTCTTCTATTTCCCCCTCATTTAATGGTCCATATGGTATGCCATTAAAAAAAATTGAGTGGATAAATGTGAGAGCAGCAGTGGTATTTTGCCCTAGATAATTTTGCCTACTGAACTTCCAACCTGGACATTTTCCCATCTTTAACTGTGGAACTGTTTTGACCATAGATAAGTTTTTACTTATAAATGAATTTGCATTAATGTGAATTGGGATTACTTATAGCTCTAATTTTAATGATACAACTCTTTTTTAAGGCTATTTGTTTTGGACAAACATCCAAACTTTAGAAAATGTTTTATAATTTATAATTTTACTCAAATATATTTGGAATTCATTTGTCAATTTCCCTATCATTCTCTCAGTAAGTGATCCAGCCTGCTATAACGAAAACTGATTTCTCCTAAAAATTAAAAAACTTGACATCAAATTCCAGCTCAGTAACTATTTTTGTTCTTTGACCTTGAACAAGGCATTAACATTCTCTGAGTCTCAATTTCTTTATCTCAGTAGGAAGGGGTTAAATTAGATCATTACTAACAAACTCTTAATTTCATTTCTAAAATTATATATTTCTATCACTTTTTTAGAGACTTTTATAAGGTATATTGCTACGTTTAGAAGATATAAAGATGATTTAGATACAGTCTTGCCCCATGAAGAGCTTATTGTCTTTATGAAGTGATTATTTCCACCCAAATAGAACAATTAATACATAAAGTAAGTGCCACAAGAGAAATGTAAACTTTCACATTCTTTGAAAAGACATCAAAGAGCAAGACTACTAACCTATTAGAATGGTGTGTTGTTGTAATTTCTCATCAATTTATCAATTTATCCCTATTTCATCCAATGTCATTTTCTCTCTAAGTAGCCAAATACTGTTCGTTTTTATAACTTTTCTCTACGCATCCAGTTACTTCTTTTTTAACCCACTGCTTCCCAGGGAATTCTCCTTGCATCTTAATAATTCCAAGTGGAGAAAAGACAAAAATATATGCTCCTAGAAAAATAAAGTCCAGGCTCCCTTAGCTAGCACTCATAACTCACCATATGTTGGTCCTATACCTTTCCAACATTAACTGTCATTATTTTTCTACCTAATTTTCCACTGTAAGTAGATGCATCTATTTATTATTCAGCTACACAAATGTAAATTACTCACTGAAATTTTGATTGCAGTGGATGCTTGCCTAATAAACAATTCTTCATATTTTTTTTTTATGTTTCAAGATTGTTGTCGAGTCCATTTTGACTCCTAATGACCCTGTGTACAGCAGAGCAGAACCTTGCCCAGTCTTTTTGTGCCATCCTCTCACCTTCCTGCTCTGCTGCTATTCATAGGGCTTTCATGGCAAATTTTTTTAGAAGTGAGTGGCCAGGTCTTATTCCTAGTCTATCTTAGTCTGGAAGCTCTGCTGAAACCTGTCCACCACGGGTGACCCTGCTAGTATTTGAAATACCGGTGGCATAGCTTTCAGCATCAGAGCATGAGTAACTTTCGACACCTAAGAATAGTCTTCCATGATCAGATAGAAACATCTTCCATTGACTCCATTGTTTCCTACTGGAAGGACCACAAATGACTAGAACTCTGGCTGTAAAAAGTAGCCACCTTCAGAAACTAGAGATTGTAGACGGGAATGAGTTGGTTACACCTGTCTTATTTCCAATTAAGTAAATGGAAACAGGCCAGTACAGGACCTACTAATATTACAGAGCACCAGAGCTAGGAAGCACAAACATATAATACTTTTGAAAAAGATTGTTTCAGGAAACAGACTTTACAAATCATTGGGTTTTGAGATTTCAAAAATTGAAAAAGTTGACTTTATGATAAAAATAGATAAAAATATAATTTTAGATGAAAAAGATTTTTAGACTGAGATAAAAAATACTATATGAACTAAGGTAATATCACAAGCAAACTTAATAAAGTAGAATTATACATTGCATTTGAATTGTGAAAGAATAAAACAGATGAGGAAGATGCCATATAAGGAGGATAAAACACAGGCAGGAAACCAAAAAATAACTTTTGAGGAAAACAGAGAACACATATAAGAAAAGCAATAATTAAAAATATATATCTAATCATAAGTTTTTTGAGACAAAATCCTATTTGTAGATTAAAATTGTCATTATCAAAGTGCCCACCATATGGTACTAGTCAAAACAAGTAAAATATTACCAAGATATTAAACATATCTTGGTAAAATTTTTGTATATCATCATATTTTCAAATTTAAAATCATTCAGATAGAACACTTTTCCTATGAAAACAAATCAAAATGACCTCATCTTTTTCTGTCATAATGCTAATATATCACAACTATGGCACAATGTCTAGAAAGATTTGAGAAGAAAAATCCTCGCTGCAAGAATTTTATAAGGAGCTATATAGATCATACATGGAAGCCAACAAAAGGGTTTCCCTTTTCTGCTTTGTCAAGGTTTATACCACATACCATTCATATACCCTACCCCTCAAAAAAATTATGGAAGTCTGCCAAGTGTGCAAGTGAAAGCAGAAACTCAAGAATGAGGAAATAGTGCTATGAGGGAGTCACAAGAAACACTGAAGTTGGGGACCTAAATAATAACAGCTATCATTATCAAATTGAATGGAAATATTATACGCAATTCTCAAATTACCTAGTAAAAATTATTTTAAAAATAATAAAAATACGTGATATATATAATCACATAAATACTATATATTATAATATAATGTAATAATATATAATGTCAGATGTTATCAATAATAAAAAACAACTGGAGGAAGGATAGAAGAGTAGAAAACTTTGTTAAATGTTATCTCCTTTTCAGCGATATTCAATAGATACATTTTTTTTTCATCCTTGACATTAATAAATTCAAGCACCTAAAAGTAAAATTAGATATTTGATTATATCAGAATACATTATATTATATCAGAAGTCGGGGGAAAGCAGGTAGCACCTCTAAAGCATTATTGAAGAGGGTTTGGCGAAAGGATATTTACAATGGTTTGCACAGGAGTAATGGGAACCATCAAAGGGTGTAGCATTCCAGGGCCAGCAGCCACGGGAAACTACTATCATGTGTAAGCCTCAAGGGACAGGGGAAGAATTGGCTCCAAGACTACGTTGAGTCCTGTTGCTGTAGCAGAGTGCTGCCTGACAGCAGCTGTGGCCTGCTGTAAAGGGGCGCAGCCTCTGGAAAATCATGACTTACCGTGGAAGGAACCCCACAAAGAAGTACTCCGATTTCTCTCTCCGCCTGCCCTCTGATTTGCTGCTGCTGCCTCCCATTGGCCAAACTCAGCTGGAACCTAGGAGTGAGGTGGCCCAGGGGTTGCAATTCCAAAGTACAGCCTCTTGGGGCAGAGTGTAGGGTAAAGAAGGGTGGAGAACGCACCCACAGGGCCCCTGACATGAATGGAATAAAACAAAATAAAGACTTTAAAAATCAGTTGAAGATCTAAATAAATAAGCCTCATTAATATAGAAATATTAAAAACTAAAGAAAAAAACACAAGAGGGGGAAAGCATTTCTGTTAGGGAAACTGGTTTGGTTTGCTCTCAATATTCAGAGAAAACAATGGAAAATTAGTTGTTTGAAATATAACGTTTTTGCTGGTCATCCTAAGAATTGCCCTTCCATCAGCATGAATCACAAGTGACTCAGATAAAGGTCTGTACTTAAGGTATTTTATAACCGATGCTGAATGCCTAATTTTAAAAAAATCTAGGATTAATTCCTCTGTATTCACATTTTGTGCCTAGACAAGTGCTTTTGGACTCCCATTTAGAAGCCACTTGCTGAAATCAGAATGCAGACAGGTAACTCTTGACTCAGGCGTTCGGGTATCTTAGTGCAAAATTTAGGCTTGTCTGAGATGAGATTTACATTACCCTTCATTCTGGGGCAACTCTGAGCTGTTGATCAGCAGGGGCCATTTCTACATCTAAGCGGGAACATATTAAGGATGTTGCACGAGGTGGCTGCCTAGACTGAAAGAAAAGAAGATAATAGGAAAGGACAGTAAAACTATCAAGTGAAAAACAAACAAACAGTAGGATCACCACATCATCATGCCGTATTTAAAAACCAGATAATATAATAACTGGGTAAATATATGCAATGACCATGACTGTAAATTTGTATGTTTACAAGAGCTCATAGAAATGAAAATGAAACACTAAAATTTCCTCTACCTTCTAAAAAAGACGAAGGACAATCAAAAATTTGCAAAAAAAACACCTCCAACTAATAAACTTGCAAAAGTATTCAACCGTAATGGTAGTAGAAAATGAAAGTCAAAAGGATAAAGAAACTTTTTCTTTAAACTCTTAAATGATTAATGATAGATATTATTTTACTCAATATTTATAAAGATGATAAAAGTTGCTTTCTCAGTGACAATGGAGATATAAATTTACTGTTGCTTGAAGTAATTTCTCAACAAATGCATTATGAAATTTAACTTTCTTTTGACCAGTAATTTTAGATGATAATTACTGTTTTAGGAAACCTCACCGAGAATAGAAACTATTGTAAAGATTTTTATGCTGAGATGTTCATCACAGTGTTATGTATATATCAGTTAGAAACCGAATATAATCTAGATCCCTAGAAATAGGATATATATAAATTATATGAGAAAATATGCTGTATCTTTGAAATGTTGGCTTTGTAAATTTCAAAACAGTGAGAAATGGTTGTGATAGTGCCTTAATGCAGGACACAAACTTGTGTAAAAGAATATAATTATATACATACATATGCTTATATGTATACTTATGTATACTTAGATGTACATGTATATACACATATAGATAATACTCATATGTATGTATGTGTATGTATATTGTATATATACACACATATGTCTTCATATGTGTATCTCCATACATATATTTTTGCATGATAAAGACTGGAAAGTATATTAAAATTTTAATGCTAATTTTGTTTGAGTGGAATAAAATATTGCAATTAATACTCTATCCTTTTGCCAATTTCAGCCTATATGGCTACATAGATATTTCTTCCTTCTTCAACATTTCTGAAAAAACATATGATTTATGCTCTGTGAGAATGTTAAGGAGAATAAGGTGAATTCATATATATTAGAACAGGTCAAATATGCTCTCCCACTTTGTTGCTGTAGCTTAAAGAAATTTCTAATCCTGCTGTTGTCAAGAATTTGCATGTATCAGTTTCATGGCGATGAGAAATAACGTTTAGATGTTGTAAGTTAACTTTTTAGGAAGTATGCTAGCATTAATTAAGGACTAGATATTTTTCTTAGATAAGAAAGCATATTTCTGAAGATGCAAGCTGCATTAGTAAAAACTCAAAATTCAACTATGTGACATTTGGTTTAAAAAAGTAAAAAGAAAAATATGTGGGATTCAATCAAGTTTGCATATGCTGCTGTCTAGATAGTGTGGATATTCAAATGCCAAATATAGATTAGAAGATATAAATGGGATTTTTTTCTTCTGAAAATAACATACTTCTAATACATGGTATTTATAGAAGAAATAAATACAAATCTTCTGGAACTGTTAAGAGTGAAGAGATTAAAATTATTTTCTTTTGGGGAAACATATTTTGACAGACTATATTAAATAACTTTCTAAAATGTCTGGGGGTTAGGTTAATCTATTACATTCCATAGTTACTATTAGATGCACTATGAAAAAAAACGTATTGTTATTTGTAAATTTGGAAAATATTAGATTAAACAAAGACTTTTTTTAACTGTGAGACTTAGTGCTTTTAATATAATAAATAATAGCTAATATTATTCAGTGGTTGCTCTGAGTCAGGTCACTATGATGAAATCTGCACATGATCATCACAACAGCCTAATGAGGTAGGTAGCATTATTATCCTTTTTGGGGCTAAATGAGAGAAGTTAAACAGCTGAGTTTACTTGGACAGTAACTACTAAAGAAGGTGTATGGGCCTAAGCAGGCCAAAGCAGATGTCTGGATTTTGAACCAGCAGGAAAGATATCATCTCTCCTCGTGAGCCAATGCCCACTGAGGATCTCGTACGGTAGAATATTGTGTATGTGTTTCCCAAATTTACTGAATCTCAGACTTTATATTTTTTCCAAAGAATCTCAGAGTCTTCCTGGGTTGTACAATTCGTTATGTAAATACTCAAGTTTTATTGCCCTACCTACAACCTCTAGCTACATTATTAAACATTGTTTGTTTAAAAATTTTTTTTTCTCAAAATCAGAGAGGAACATGGCATAGAAGGAAAATCTGAAAGTAGGAAATGGGACCATTAGATAAAGAAGAAAAAATATATTGGGTAGAGGATAGCATATCAGTTATGAGTTTGGTTGGCAATTTAAATCAAAGTGAGCTCTTTCTTATCACTGTTATTAAAAATCATTATTTAAAAATATTTATTTTTAATAGTTTGTTGCTTAGCTAAGTATTTGGACCCTGAAGCAATTCACTGAAGAAAACCATTTTAAAAAGTCAAATAAACAGAAATAAAGTCTGAAGATAATTCCCTGCTGCTTTTTTCTGAAAATCATAAAATAATAAGACCACAGAGGGTTTTGAGTAAACCTCAGTATGGGGTATGAATAAAATGAGGAAAATATCTTCTTTGACCTACTTAAAACATGTATTTTCAACCTTTTTCTTTATTCCTACTGCTTCCTCAATCAAGGAGTGAGTATAACTCAGTAGGTGCTGTAGGTGGGTGAAATTTAATACCAATTTTCCGTAAACTAGAGATGTTTCTCACTTGGACCTGAGAAGAGAAAGGTGGATCCAATTCAATACAAAAGACAAAATAAAAAACATACTAGGGGCCGGCCCCGTGGTGTTGCGGTTAAGTGCGCTTTCTCCGCTGCTGGCGGCCCGGGTTCGGATCCCGGGAGTGCACCAACTCACCGCTTGTCAGGCCATGTTGTGGTGGCATCCCATATAAAGTGGAGGAAGATGGGCATGGATGTTAGCTCAGGGCTGATCTTCCTCACAAAAAACAAAACAAAACAAAAAAAAAACGACATACCAAATTATTTATTTTGACTTATGGTAGTGACATAGCAGAGAGTTATCTGCTCTCCATGTACATTTATTTAGCCTCAGATTGAATTGTTCATGGTAAACAGTTTAGCAAAAATCTACTCCATCTTCAGGAAAATATTTCCTTTTGCCTGAATTTTGCAAGGAGATGAATTAGGTCTACTCTGCAGGACTGAGTCTTGCTTTATAATAAACAGTTGACTTTCATCTAACGACATTTCCTTGTGTTAGGAGCTGTTAAACTAAAACAGCTACATCTATGATACAGTGGACTTGGAGGAAAGAGTCCTTAAAATGTCTTCCATCTCAGCACGATGTAGGCATCATTTCTGGTAGGATTTTAGGGGCCCCAAGATGGCTTGCAAGTCAGCGCTTCTCCATGTTCTGGTAAATACCTACAATAACCTGGAGAGAGGCCAACCCGGGATTTAAGTAGCTAACTAGAGAGAAGTCTTAGAAAGTGAATGTCCTTGGACAAGTAATTCACATAACACAAGAAAACTCTTTGGGTTCAAGTTTTAGTTTAGTTGAGAGTGGAAGAGTGAGAAGCCCACAGAGGTGGAGAGAACAAAACAAAGGAAGAAGGAAATATGTTTTCACCGAAACATATCATTAGGCATGATTTACAGATGCAAAGATGGTAGTGTGAGATTTTATTTTCTTTAGTATTACCATGTATTTATGGTATTGCTAGCCTAACTACCGGGAGTCTATATCAGTGTTTATTAGATGCACAAGTGCCAGGCAGGCCACTTAAGAATCGTTTTGGTCACCACTTAAAAATGCAGAATGAGGCTCCATCCTAAGAAATTCTGATTCAACAGGTTTGGGGGGGAGATTCAAGAAGCTGAATAATAATAACAGAAGGTTATTATCCCTAGAAGGTTCTGGTACACAGACAACCACACATGTCAGACTGCATCATTGTAAAATAAACGAGACCATGAAAAAGGGCAGGCTGGATCACTAAATGAGTAGGCAGACTGATGTTTTAAATCTTGGAAGTAAAAGTGGGTCAATGAGGCAGGGAAATAATTTCCCTTAATACAAATTCTCCCCTCATTTCATTTTAATAGAATTTTTAGCTAAGCAGATCAATAACAAAATTTAAAATTACATTTCTCCATCATTGTTGCATCTAGATGTGGCCACGTGACTGAATTATGGCTGGTGGGATGTCAGAGGAAATTTCACTTGATTGTCTAGGGAACTTTTTGCCCAATTCCCTCGCCATTCTCCCCTCTTGTATGGCAGTTTGGATAGCAGAAGCTGCCAAACTAGACCATCAGGAAATGGGCCAATCTTGGGGATGGTGGCATGGTGAGCTGGAAGGAGCCAGAATCCCTGAGGACTTTAGAGGAGAGCTACCACACCAGCACTAGCCTGGATACCCCTAGGATTTTAAATGAAAGAGAGTCATGCTTTTATCTTGCTTTGCATGCGGTTCTTCACCTCTGACATTACTAATTTTAAAATTATCTAACGTTATGCACATGAACCAATGTCAAGGGTGCATAGTATGGAAAGAGAGGTGGCCTGGGATACCAAGAGCAGGATACAGAATGACTCAGAAACAATTCCTTCATTGTGTTGGTTCTGTGTAATTTGAAACATTAAAAAGCATTACTGGGACAGCTCCGTGGCTTAGCGGTTAAGTGCGTGTGCTCCGCTGCTGGCGGCCTGGGTTCAGATCCCGGGCGCGCACTGACGCACCGCTTCTCCGGCCATGCTGAGGCCGCGTCCCACATACATCAACTAGAAGGCTGTGCAGCTATGACATACAACTATCTACTGGGGTTTTGTAGGAAAAATAAATAAATAAAATTTTTTTTAAAAAAAGCATTACTATTACACATGAAGTTCAAGAAATGTGTAGTTTAGAGGTATAACCCTGAAAGAGTGAGACTGCTAAGGGTGTTAGAGCATTCATAAAATGTGCGAAAATAGAGATATCATGTAAGCTTGCATTGCTATTGCCTAAGGACAATCTAATTAACAAAACTAATGAATGTGTGTGTGCGCGTGTGTGCACATGTGTATTTGACATTTGAATATAAAAAATTAAAGAACAGCCCTATAATGAAAAGTAGAACCTTTATTTTTGTACCAGACTTGTCATTTTAGAGTGGGTAAATCACAAGAAATGTCATGTGTATCAAAAGAATTAAATTATTTATTTAGAAGACGTGAGCAACCCCACTCAAAATATATGAGTAGTTAATGATAATTCTGCTTAGTTATTTTTGATATCATAATTCTAAAGCCTTCATAAAAGCATCAGTGTTAGAACCAAACATTAACTGATGGTCAGCGTGTTTTATTAAAATTAAATCCTGGTAAGACTCTAAAATGACATTTTTTCTGCTTTGAATTTCAGAGAAGGTATTTCTGTTTTTGAAAATACACTCTAGAAGTTTATATGAATAACCTAAAATTTAGTTTTTCGTTCTTTAATCAGCTCATGCTGATTGTTGTGATGAAATTGCTTGGCTTTCATAGTATTTTTGATGTACTAACACTTTCTCATGGGCACATTTTTAAGAATAAAAAATAATTTTTTCTTTTCACAATACATGTTCATTATAATAAAAAAGAAAACACAGAGAAGCACATGGAAGAACATGAAAAACACTATGATAATATCTTCCCAAGAGAGACACTTTTACAATCTTTGCCTATATTTTTTCTAATGATTTTATTGCTTTTATTTTTTAGATGTTTGTGTTAAATTGCATAAGTAATACAGGTTCATTAGAAAAAAGTCAAAAGATTGTATGTAGAAAATTGTGTGTAGTAAAATCTGAGTTCTTTCCCTATGCCCAGCCTCTGCAGGTAAACACTGTTAGCTACTTATAGGGCAGCTTTTCAGGCATTTTTCTGTGCACTCCAAGAGAGATAGATAGATAGATGTATTCACACACACACACACACACACACACACACACACACACAGAGATACATACATAATAGTTTCATAGACACATTTTTACAATATATGTGGGATAAGTGTTTCTCTTGCACGCACACATACACACACACACAAATACATGTTTCTGTGACTCAGATTTTCCAATTACATACCAAACTTCAGATGAGCTGAATATTAGTTTCTTTATTTAACATATCCTTGATTAATACTGGTCAGGTCCAGTAATAGAAACTTTAATTCTAAATTCCAAAGCTAGTGTTCTTTGGGAGTTCTTTGAAAAGTGTGAAAGTAAAAGAGATTATGGGAAATCTGTTCAACATTGTACTGGAAGTCCTAGACAGTTTAGTAAAGTTATGGAAAAGGTATGAAAGAGATACTGATTGTAAAATAAGAATTAAGTCTTTGTTCACAGATGACATGATCATCTATCTATGTAGAAAATTCTATGAAATCTATAAAAATGCTACTAAAACTACACAGTGAGTTTAGCTAGGTCACAGAACACAAGATCAACATACAATATCTATAAAATAACAAACAATCAGAAATTTAACTTAAACTAGATTTTATTTACTAAAGATTGTCTCAGATCATGTAAACTTGAAAAACATTTGTGTTAGTTTCTGTTTCTGTGAGTATACTTGATTTATATAAATGCTTGTTTGTCTTTAAGCCAATTAAATGGAGCTCTTTACAAATTAATTTTTGCAATATCATCCAAAGGTAGAAAAATATAACACATCTATATACAAACATAGACATACATAAACATACAGAGAGAGGTACAGATCTTGCAGCATTTGTTTTAACACTGTAGTCGTGAGATAGGTACCATAATGCAAAAACTCACTAGTTTATAACACAACAATTGGATCGAAATTGTGTTTCTGGCAGAGAGAATAGGTTAAGGTTACCTGCTCAGATGGCTAAAGCTTTTACGAAGATTTGTGGAAAAGATTTTTTTATTCACCTAATTTCCAAATAGCTTCTTTTTTTTTTCTGAAAAAAATTATCTCCCTGAAGTTTGTATTTCAAGAGATGGTTCTGGGTTCCTTGAGGAGACCAAGTAGAACACCTACATTTCAAAATCACAGAGAAAGGATCTAAGTTTCTCCAAGAAGGGCTTTTGTTTCCTAAATCCAGATCTTTTACAATAGCTGCAAGCCTTTTGCAATGAATTGGGGAGGTTGGTGGATTGGTAAAAAGGGTAGATGGGCTTTGAATTATTTCTAGAGCTGCACTTCTGTTCTTGTAAAGATTGGATATGTAAGACAAGTACAGTTGTTTTTAATTCATCAAAGAATTGGGTTGCAACCTGAATGATATCAATACCCAACCATCCAACTACACTATCCTCAATTTGCTTCTTTACATCAGGGAGAAGATCTTTGACTAAGTTGGAAATCAAAAGATTCCTAAGTTTCAGATTTGAATGTTTTAGTAGATCCTTTTGCAATGGCTTCAGAATGTCTTTCTTTCCCTCTGGGCGCGTAGTTTCATTTTAACTTAAGGGAGAAGGCCTAAAAAAAGTTTCCGTCAGGCTCTGAATATCAGGTTCCAATTTGGACAACTTCTGACTACAGAACCACTTAAAAAAAAAATTTTTTTTTTCAAATGTCTTGTCAGGTTTCAGCCAGGACAAACAGTAAATATTCCTGAGATTATTGAACAGTCACATGGACACACACACACACACACACTCACATGAGAAATTTAAATTACAAATACCATTTATAATAACCTCCAAATATTATTCACATACGGATACATGTAATAAAAGATGTGTCAGATTTGTACCCTGAAAACTACAAAACACTACTGAGAGAAATTAAAGAAGACTCAAATAAATGATTAGGTATCCTATGTTCCTGAATCAGGTAACTCAATAGTGATAACATGTCAATTCTCTCCAAAATGATCTCTAATTTCAACAAAATTCCAATCAAAATTCTCACAGTCTTTTTGTAGAAATTGACTGATTCTAAAATTCTTATGAAAATGAACAAACACCATTGAAAGAGAAAGCAAAGTTGGAAGACTTTGTTAAAAAACAAAATTCAGCCACGAAAATTTTAAAGATCTCATTGGCTTTATTCAACGGTTAATGAATTGGGCGGCATTCAGTCTCATAGACAGAATGGAGCTCTGAGGAGCAGACTAATGAAAGACTTTTATAGGCAGAAAGGAGAGGGAACAAGGAAGATACAGCAGCAAAAAGTTGATTGGTTGTGGCAAGGTCACCTTCCTT
The DNA here is from genome assembly GCF_020826845.1 of Diceros bicornis minor. Lineage (NCBI taxonomy): Eukaryota > Metazoa > Chordata > Mammalia > Perissodactyla > Rhinocerotidae > Diceros > Diceros bicornis. The sequence continues at coordinate 47,303,094 of NC_080759.1, read as the reverse complement.
TAGAGGATGGCAAGAGTCTGTCAGGCAGATGACCTCGCTAGCGCTGATCAGGTGAATCCTGATTGACTGGTTTAAGATTCCATTTGTGGGAGAGCCCAAACTGCAATTAAGTTAAGCCTCTGGTGATGTGGGGCTTAGCATAAGTGACTCCATTTTGAGCCTGTTGTCTTTTTAACAATTTACACTGGTTGATTTCAAGATTTATTTTTAAAACTAGAGTAATCAGCAGTGTGATATTGATAGGCAAATAGATCAATGGAAAAGGATAGAGTCCAGAAATAGACCTATATATATATATGGTCAATGGATTATTGATGAAGGTGCAAAGGCAATTCAGCTGAGAAAGGATAGTTTTGTCAACAAATAAATAGTGCTGGCACACCCCCGTACCTTGCATCATATATCAAAATTAACTCAAAATGGATCAAAGACCTTAGTGTAAGTCGTAAACCTGAACAAGCTATAGACGGAAACAAAGGAGAGCATCTTTATGACCTATTTTTTGTAAATAAAGATGTATTGGAATAGAGCCATGCCTCTTTGTTCACTATTGCCTATGGCTGCTTTTGCAATAAAACAGTAGAGTTAAGTAACAGAGATCATATGGCCCACAGTGCCTAAAATATTTACTGTCAGGCCCTTTTCTGAAGTTTACTGACTGCTGTTGTAGATGATAAGGAAGAAAACCCAAGAAAAATTGGCTTCTTGGTTGGAACAACTGGAAGCCCAGGAGGAGGGTGGCTTCAGGGTTGTCCTAATGCTGTGGCTCTGAGTTTCGTGGGTCGACTTCATCTTCAGATAGGTAAGGTGGCTGCAGGCTTCAGAGCCACACACTACAGATGGTAATATCTGGAAGGAGAATAAAGAAGTTGCTCCTTCCTGGGGCTTTGTCTTTAGTTTCTGGAAACTTTATTCAGATGCCTTCAACAAACTAATTTCATGTACCTCTGATGTAAATGAGAATGTGACAGAGGAGTGACAGGTGAATCTTCCTGATTCACCCTCTTTGCCACGAATTTATGGCTTGGGCCCACGTTCTTGAATCATCCACGACTGGGAAATGGAATTCCTTTTGACCACGCAGGGCCATCTTGTGGGTAGGGATGGGTTGGTGGGAAGTAGGATGAGGTGATTGTAGTGATGATCCATGTGCTTTGTCTGCTATTACTTTTACTTCAAAAAGCATGGCTTGTTTAATTTTTTGCATAATTAGATTTACTGGCAAGTTTTCTTCTCTCTCTTTTTTTTTTTGGAGATTCCACTGCTAAAAATGCTTGTAATATATTGGAGTTTCATCTGTATGAATATTCTCAGCTGTTGATTGTAGATAAATACCCTTTGTAATAAAAATGAAACATCTTTCTACATAATTTAAAAATAATCGCAAATTTATATTAAAATTTCATATGCCTTTTATTATATATTTAAACACTACAAATTTTAAATCTAGAGATGTGATGAATTGTATGATTAGATTTTTTTTTTTTATTGATATTTTAATGGTTTCTAACATTGTGAAGTTTTGGGTTGTACATTTTTGTTTGTCCATCACCCCATATATGACTCCCTTCACTCCTTGTGCCCACCCCCCACCCCCACTTCCCGGGTAACCACAGTCCAGTTTTCTCTGTCCATGTGTTGGTTTATATTCCACATATGAGTGAGATCATACAGTGTTTGTCTTTCTCTTTCTGGCTTATTTCACTTAACATAATACGCTCCAGGCCCATCCATGTTGTTGCAAATGGGACGATTTTGTCTTTTTTTATGGCTGAGTAGTATTCCATTGTATATATATACCACATTTTCTTAATCCAATCGTCAGTCGAGGGACACTTAGGTTGCTTCCACTTCTTGGCTATGGTGAATAATGCTGCAATGAACATAGGGGTGCATAAGCCTCTTTGGATTGTTGATTTCAGGTGCGTTGGATAGATTCCCAGTAGTGGGATGGCTGGATCATAGGGCATCTCTATTTTTAATTCTTTGAGGAATCTCCATACCGTTTTCCATAGAGGCTGCACCAATTTGCATTCCCACCAGCTGTGTATGAGGGTTCCTGTTTCTCCACATCCTCTCCAACATTTGTTGTTTTTTGTCTTGGTGATTATAGCCATTCTAACGGGCGTGAGGTGGTATCTTAGTGTTGTTTTGATTTGCATTTCCCTGATGATTAGTGATGTTGAGCATCTTTTCATGTGCCTATTGGCCATCTGTATATCTTCCTTGGAGAAGTGTCTGTTCATTTCCTCTGCCCATTTTTTGATCGGGTTGTTTGTTTTTTTGTTGTTCAATTGTGTGAGTTCTTTATATATTATGGAGATCAACCCCTTGTCAGATGTATGTTTTGCAAATATTCTCTCCCAGCTGGTTGGTTGTTTGTTCATCTTGATTCTGGTTTCATTTGTCTTATAAAAGCTCTTTAGTCTGATAAAGTCCCACTTGTTTATTTTTTCTTTAGTTTCCCTAGTCTGGGTAGGCATGTCATCCGAAAAGATTCCTTTAAACCCAATGTCAAATAGTGTGTTGCCTATATTTTCTTCTATGAGTTTTATAGTTTCAGGTCTCACCTTCAGGTCTTTGATCCATTTTGAGTTAATTTTTGTGAATGGCGATAGCACATGGTCCACTTTCATTCTTTTGCATGTGGATGTCCAGTTTTCCCAACACCATTTATTGAAGAGACTTTCCTTTCTCCATTGCATGTCCTTAGCACCTTTGTCGAAAATTAGCTGTCCGTATATGTGTGGTTTTATTTCTGGGCTTTCAATTCTGTTCCATTGATCTGTGTGTCTGTTTTTGTACCAGTACCATGCTGTTTTGATTACTATTGCTTTGTAGTATGTTTTGAAGTCAGGAATTGTGATGCCTCCTGCTTTGTTCTTTTTCTTTAGGATTTCTTTAGCTATTCGGGGTCTTTTGTTGCCCCATATAAATTTTAGTATTCTTTTTTCTATTTCTGTGAAGAATGTCATTGGGATTCTGATTGGGATTGCATTGAATCTGTAGATTGCTTTAGGTAATATAGACATTTTAACTATGTTTATTCTTCCAATCCACGTGCATGGGATATCTTTCCATTTCTTTATGTCATCGTAGATTTCCCTCAATAATGTCTTGTAGTTCTCATTGTATAGGTCCTTCACCTCCTTGGTAAGATTTATTCCTAGGTATTTTATTCTTTTTGATGCAATTGTAAATGGTATTATCTTTTTGAGTTCTCTTTCTGTTAGTTCATTATTAGCATATAGAAATGCAACTGATTTTTGTAGATTGATTTTGTACCCTGCAACTTTGCTGTAGTTGTTGATTGTTTCTAACAGTTTTCCAACAGATTCTTTAGGGTTTTCTATATATACAATCATGTCATCTGCAAATAGTGAGAGTTTCACTTCTTCATTACCTATTTGGATTCCTTTTATTCCTTTTTCTTGCCTAATTGCTCTGGCCAAAACCTCCAGTACTATGTTGAACAGGAGTGGTGAGAGTGGGCAGCCCTGCCTCGTTCCTGTTCTCAGAGGAATGGCTTTCAGTCTTTCCCCGTTGAGTATGATGTTAGCTGTGGGTTTGTCATATATGGCCTTTATTATGTTGAGGTACTTTCCTTCTATTCCCATTTTATTGAGAGTTTTTATCATAAATGGATGTTGTATCTTGTCAAATGCCTTCTCTGCCTCTATTGAGACGATCATGTGGTTTTTATTCTTTGTTTTGTTGATGTGATGTATCACGGTATGATTAGATTTTTTAATATCACTTCATTTTTCTATTTCTGGAATGTATCCTTTTTATTATGGAGTATTTATTTTTTAGGATACTCAGATTATATTTTATTTGTGATTTTTTAAATCTCCATTCATAAGTAAGTTTGAGTTTATATTTGGGGGTTTCATTAGGTTTTGATATTAGTTATATAAACTGTGATATCAAAGCTCTGTAAAATGTCTTTTTTTCGGCTGGGAAAAATTTGCCCTGAGCTAACCTTTGTTGCCAATCTTTCTCTCCTTTTTTTCCATTCCCAAAGTCCCAGTGTATAGCTGTATATTCTAGTTGTAAATCCTTTTAGTTCTTCTATGTGAGCTGCCACCACAGCATGGCTACTGACAGACAGGTGGTGTGGTTCTGCGCTTGGGAACTGAACCCCGGCAGCTGCAGCAGAGCGTGTCGAGCTTTAACCACGAGGCCATTATCAGGGCTGGCTTTGTACAATGGTTTTGAAGCATTCTTTTTTTCTATGAATTGGAATGCTATCAAAGAATTGAAATATTCTTTTCCAAGATAGTTTGATATGACTTACTCTTCAACCTATCTTTGCCAGGCACATTGAAAAAAAAAAAATTCACCATAATTTATTGGTCTAATAACATTTTGTTTCTCTATTTAATCAGTTTTAGTAATTTATACATTAAAACATTTCAAAATTCTTGTTCTGTAGACCTTGAATTTTCTGATCTTTTAAATCTTTTTTAAAGTGTATGTTAGCATATAAACTCAATAATGTGTATGTAAATAAATCATTATATGAAACATAATTGTAAGAATATAAAGCTAGCTTTTTCTTTTAGGGACTAGACAAATTATATCCATTTTATAAATACTCAACCTCAAAACTGGACACATATATTATGAGCAAAATTAAAATTAGATCTTAAAAGTTTCATGAATAGTTAACATGAGAGCCAAATATTTTCTTCTTATGAAGGAAAAAAATACCAACGCCAGTTACACAGCACATGGCTACTATGGAGATCAGATTCCCTCTGTATGTGCAATTTCATAAATAGCTGTTTTGGTTTGTGTGGTACTGTTGTTATTTTAGGCTTCCTCCTTGCTCTAGTGACCTTGATATAGAAATATATACGTTTAAATAAACCATTTTGCTTTGGGAAAATTTAAAATCACCTCTTACGCGTGATCATGTTTCCAACACTATAGACTAGACCTGCCATCCATTTCCTAGCTTCCTAAAATTTTTCCTGGACTGGTAGTTAGTCCCTTAATAGATGGTTCTGGGAAAGAACAAAGCCAGTCCAACTATTTAAGAAGCTAGTTTTGTACCAGAATGTTGGTAAGCGGACTGGAAGCCTTCTAGAAACCCCAGGACTTAATAATTAGACATTCCTATTCTAAGATATTTGAAATCAGGTTTTCCCCTACATTTCTTTTGATTGCAAAGCTATTTACTACTTAGTATCTTGAAATGCTGTGATTTGTAATAGAAAGATAATTAAACATACAAACACCCTCAGGACGAGAATAGGACTGCACTGCTTTTCCCTTGCAGAAGAGCAAGTGCATTCTGTCAGGCCTTAAAGCAAACTAAAGATTGCAGAATTTCCCCCTAGAAACCAGTTTATCTGCTATAAATGTGTACGACAATATTATACTCATAAAATAGAATAATTAAAATTATAGTTTTTCTGGAATTGTGGCTTTCCCTTTAGATATTTAGTATTTCTTCAAACAGCATAATTTCTTTTTTAAACTATTAAAGTTTGTAGAGCTCATTTAGCTGGATGAGATATTGGACTATTAAGCAACATTAAGAAAATAAATTAACACTGATATCAGGAGGCAAGTGTTTATAGTTTCCGAATGATATACGGCTTTTAATAAAAACGAGAGAATTAATTTTCAAAGCACATTAGGACTTCCAGAATTAGAGTTCACATTTCAACATTCAAGGTTATGGATATGAACCCTTGCTTTATCGTAGTTTGGCTGGTTCAGAGCCTTCCTTTTTCTATGCCTAAAGCTCTTGCACACTTATTATATAGTTATTTATTTACTTATTTAACTATTTGTTTATTTACTTATTTATTTTTCCTCTCTTGGGGAAAACTTGGGAGTAATAAATTGTGTCCATTTACTATTACCCTCAAGCAGGCCGGCCCGGTGGCGCAAGTGGTTAAGTGCGCGCGCTCCGCTGCAGCGGCCTGGGGTTCGCTGGTTCCCGGGCGCGCACCAACACACTGCTTGGCAAGCCATGCTGTGGCGACGCCCCATATAAAGTGGAGGAAGATGGGCATGGATGTTAGCCAAGGGCTGGTCTTCCTCAGCAAAAAAAAGAGGAGGATTGGCAGATGTTATCACAGGGCTCATCTTCCTCACAAAAAAGCAATAGATAAATAAAAAGAATACCCTCAAGCGTGTGAAACCAAAATCCCTGTACCCTCTCTCAAAAAGACACACTTCACACAGTTCTCACAGAAATCCTGTGAGTCCCCTCTGGTCAAAACTAGTTGTCACATTTTTCTTCAATATTTCTGCTAGATTGAATGTAGGGACTTGCTCATTTCATGGGCCTCAAATGAGGTAATTATTGGATCTCATGGCCAATTAATTCTGCCCTAAAAAAGGTTATAAAGGGGCTCTTGTTTGAAGCTGACCTCAAGTTTCATGCAGAGCCCTACCTGCTTAGCCATACCACACATATCAAAAACTGGAGGTTCTGGATATGTTTGGACATATGACCAAAAAAAGCAATTTTACCAGCTAAATCCACTGTGTTACTATCTGAATGCTATTTCATATAATTTTATATAATCAATAATTGACTAGTAGAGTAACCTTTTGACTGGTTTTTAGATATGTTCTTGCCCTGTAATATCTGCCTCATTGCTTGTAGTCAAGCTCTGAAGTTATAACTAGCTAGAAAAGGAAATCATCTGTCATTTAGACAAATACCTAATATAATGTCCAGATTCTCTATGTATGGTTGAGCAGGTTGTTCACTGCACATGTGCACTTGGATAAGAAGTAGGGGCTCAAATTAATCCTGGGATATACTCTTCAAGCCATTTACCCTTGCAAAGTTATGTCCTCCAAAGGAAGGGGCATTTTTTTCCTAATTACCCAAAGGTGTAATTGGGTACTGAAGCTATTGAGTTTGGGAAATCCATGTAGTCGTAGAAAAATGTGATACTAAAATATTCTAAGACTATGATTATTAAAAATAATCTGAAATTTAGCCCTGAGGGACACAACCTTAGATTTATTCTATCAAATATGTATTACTTTAACATTGTGATATGAAATGTCTTAAAATTTAGAATAAACAATTTCATCTCTGTGTTTTAACCTCCATTATTTAGATTTTTATAGGATTTTGATCAATACCACTTAGAATAACCATCAGTAAATCAAATAAGTGAAAATGATGAACAGTATGAAATACTTATGAGCTACCAAAAAAGAAATTATTAAATTATAACATGAAACTGACACTTTTGTGGTTCAAAAAAGTCAAATATCGTTGATTTCTTATGGTTTAATCTAAAAAATGCTTTGTTAATGAAACTCTTCCCTCAAGCCATTTCCCTGACCTGGCATCCCATCCCACATCTCATGCCCCTCGTCAGAGTAAAGGCGTTGTTCTGGACCCCTTATCAATTTGCATATTATTCTGTTATTCATTCATGGGTACATTTATTTCTTCCATTGTTCAATATCAATTTAATGAATGCCTACTCGCTACCAGTCAAAAACATATAAGTTGCATATATCTTATCTTTTAGGAAATATTGAGGCCTCTTTTTAAAGAATGTCATAGTTGGCTCCAAAGTTTCTGTCCTAGAATATATGATTTTGAATGTGGGGCTTGGTATGTGTGTGTAAAATGAGGTTAGTTTACAGTATAAAATGTAGCATATTGAATATAGTATGTGGTATAATATATTGAGTATAGTATATGGAATATGCATTTATAAACATAGTATAAATGAGTTTAGTTTGTAGCATAAAAATAAAGAGCTGTGGGAATGGGAAGGCTAGAGCCAGCAGTGTTTTTCGTCTGGGCTGACTGGACCATCTCAGAGACATCTTTCTGCATAAGAAGACAGCAAGTTAGAGGGGAGTGTATTTCCTGTCTCTGGAAGAGAGCGCCCCCCAGTCCTCCTGTGCGCCGGTCCTCAGCCCTCCCTGTGAATCAGAATCAAGTGAGGAGCCTTAAAACTATATCCTCAGAGATCTGACTTTCCTGGCTTTAGGCTCTTGCGTGGATATTTTTTTCAAGCTTCCAGATTATACTGATGTGCAGTGCAGGTGGAAACATACTTCTCCAGAGCAAAACCAACACAGGATGAAGGGCACATGGCGTTCATTAAGTAAAGAAAAAGTAAATATTGGGAATCAGCTAGGAGGGCCTCCCTCTGATAAATGAAAATTGTTGATCAGGCTCTATTTGTTATTATAAAACAGTGGTAAAGATTGTTGTGCTTGTGATGGGAACAAGGTTTTAATGAAGAAAACCTAAGAAGGGTCTAAATATAAGAGAAGGCATATAGAAAAATGTATGTAATTTAAAAACTTTTATGAGGTAAAATCAAAGTAATTTAAGTAACTATTGAAATATGCCTATCGTAGGACAAAAAGGAATCTATTTTGACTATCATTTATTTTTATTCAAAGGCATCTTCATGAAACAAATTTTAAGAGTGTTGTATTTTCACAGAACACGTGATTTTATTTACCATTTTAGAAATTTGTATTTGGGAGAATGGGCTTTCCAGTCAAGGCAGCATAATGCAAAGGAAGAAACCCATGAAGACAGGAGACCTGAAATCTAGATTTCTTGGTGAATTTACTTGTTCTGGGCATGTTGGCAGGTTATTCACCTCTTTGAATCCCATCTTCTTAATCTGTAACATGGGGACTCCTACTTCTGCTTATAACACAGGAAAGAGAAGCTCTCTTTAAACTAAAAGGCCTGGATAAATAAAGCAGCAAAAAGAGGCTTGTTGATAATTCTCCTATTTTGTTTGCAAAACGAGCACACTGAGAAACCCACTATTTTCTAAAGGTCCACCTAGGACTCTAATATGCTGTTTCAAGAAGCATGTGTTGCCCTATGTTCCTGCTTTTGATATCCCCTCTTACTTACTATGTGGCCTCACTATATTTGTAAATCATTTTTAATTTTTTTTTAGATTTTTAAAAATCTTTTAAAATCTGTTCCTTTACCCTTCTTGTTTTGAAAGTGGGCCCAAAATCTATTCATATTCATTAGTTATGAAAAAAGACATTTTGGTGTAATGAAAAAAGAATTTATTAGGAGTCAAAAGACCTGGGTTATTGCCTTAATTTTGCTAGATCCCTGTCAGGTGACCATGTCAAGCCATGGGCTTCTCTGGTCCTTAGGTTCCCAGTTCTCAAAGCTGTGGCTGAAGGAGGCAAACTAAAATACCTCCTTAATTCCTAAAATCCTATAATTCTATAGTGATTTGGTTTATAATTTTATTTTTAAAATATACTCATTAATGTTATAAATTACTTTGTGCATAAACCTTAAATCATATCATTGAATTATTGTGTGTTATATTCAGAAAACTATATTCGATTTTATTATGCTTTCTCAAATTTTGCAATATGATTCACCAAGTATATTTAGTATATTTAATATTAGCAGTACACTGACAAAATCAATCTTCTATTCTAAGATGCTTCCAAGCTTATGGAGTTCTCTCCAAATTTTACCTTCCATATATTTAAATAAATAATAATAGAAGTTCAACAAAGTTGTGTTTATCTTAACATAATGAAATGCTAAATAGGCATAATAAAATGACTAGCTTAATGTCATTTTTGTATTTTGTGATATATATTGAAAATGAATGTGTATTTGATTGCCAGTTCAAGTTTTAAAAAATTGTCTTTTACCATAAACCACTTAATAAGTGTTCTGAGATGTGTTTTTCACTTTTATTGATTTTAGCAAATTATTTCCAGTCTCTTAGGACACACTTCTGAGAAATGATTAAGACAGAACTGCTATTTTTAAGAAGCTAAGAAATCAGAGGATAAAGGGCATCAGCTCATTATTATGATACAAAGTCAAAATTGATGCATCCTTTAAGGATGGTGTAAAAAAAAAAAAGTCTACTAGCTTCTAGAGGAATTCTGTCTTCTTTGCACACTTCCCCAGGACTCTATGAAGAGATATGTTCATAGGTGTTGTGAAAGCTCAAGATGATGGAACGTTAAGAGGAGGAATGTAAATAAGCCTTTTTAGGTCATATGACATTGTTCTCCTCTTCTTTTCTTAGGGTATTTATATTTGAACCTAACTTTTGTCCTATCAAAATAGTGAACAACTATAACAAAACTAAGAAAGCCTTGGCCTGTGGCAGGTGGCCAAATATGTTAAGTTTGTGTTGCTTCTAAGTCCTTAGACTTTCTTGCTGCAGTAAAGAGGGTCCCTATGGATGCTTGTGTCCAACCTATTTCAACAGAAAACCATACTAGTGTTTAGGTCAAAATGCTGCTGGGAAATGATTGTCCTTTATGTTTCTGCATGTCTTGAGAGCAGAAGCACAAGGGCCTTTGTTCTGGACCATCTCTTGAAAGATGTTAGCATGATAAACAGCCTTGGAAGACAGAGAGTGTATGTATGCCTCAGGAGCGAAGAGCAGGTTTGTTTACTGTCCAATATAAGATGTCTCTTTGAGGTAATGGCCAACCATGCTTACAGTCCATTACAAAAGATATAGGTTCCCTAAGCTCAGGGTTCTGCTTCTGTAACGTAACCCACTCTGCTTTCTGTTGCACACTAGGAATCTTGCTTTTTCAAAATACCAGTTACTTTTGGAAGCTCCTCCTTTGCCATGATTTACAAAACTACATTTACTACCTACCATTCAAGATGTCACACTGAACATAATGTTTATCTTCCCTCTTTTGTCAAGAAATGTTAAAATGGCAGTAAAAACTTGAAAAGAACTATTGTAACATAGAACAAGAAGGGGGCCACCAGATGATCAAGTATGTGGATACGTTTATAGAAGATAAAAAGCAAGTGGGGTAATACTGATAAATCTGACAGAAGAAAAGGCAACTACAGTCCAGAATATTCAGAGGAGAAGGTAACAGATGTGGTAACAGATATAGGAGATATTTTTGTTGGCAGAACCATAGAATGACTCCAGTATCAGAGTGGGAGAGACTGGGAGCAGATTTGGGATGTAACGAGTAATCAGGATGCTTAATTAAAGGGTATTCGAGGGAACATGAGTGACAACTGGTCTCTTGTCACCTCCCCCAGGTGCAGGGTGTAATTGTGTATCATCAGTGTTCATCCTGCCATTATACCCTGGGAACTGTTCTAGGAAGAAACTGAACCAACTCTCTAGAAAGAATAGGAATCATAACATGGTGGTTGGCACTGTACTCTAGGGTCTTCATTGATTTGACATTTCTGGACAGCACATCCTGCTAGTTTGATCCTTGCTTTCTTTGCACACCAACATGAAGCTCGTTCATTGATTCACCCCTCTCCTACACAAAGCTTTGGTCTACCCTCTCTTTCAGGGAGAAGTATTGTAGGGGAAGAAACCAACACAACAGGGGCAATTTTAATCCACCTAAATCTTCATTCGTATAAATGAACAATCAGCCAAGATACCCAGACTTTTGAGAAAAACTAGCAGTTTAAACATAGATAAACACAGAGATAAGATTATTCAAATTAAATAGATATTCAATGGAACATAAAGTCTATCTTCCTCCTATTTCATGTCCTCAGAAGGATTAAAGGTGATGAACCAAATATAGCAGCTTTGAAAAAAGATAATGTGAAAACAAGAAGGCATTCTGAAATGAGAAATGTGAATGCTGAGGTAAAATAATAAATAGAATGACTGGAAGGAAAATTTATTAAATGTAAAGTCAGAGATTAAAAGTACTAGAATAGAGTATCAATACAGGTAATCCAAAATATAACAAAAATGTCAAGAATAAGGAAGAGGGAGAAAGTTTAAATGGAAGAATATTTTGAGAGTTGAAATAAGACATGAGTTTTCATATTGAAAAAGGGCATCAAAAACCAACACAAAATGGTATAAAAATACTGTCACTTAGGCATATTCTTGTAAAATTTCAGAGCACAATGGCAAAAGAGAAGACTCTAAAGGCTTCCATAGAGAAACAAGCACTTAAAAGGATCACCTATAAAGGATCAAGCATCAGACATTATTACCTAGACACTTCCAAGTTCTGAGAGAAAAAAAAAATGGACTTAGATATCTCTTGATAGCCCAACTGTCCATTTAACAATAGAGCAAAATAAAATATTTTCAGAAATGCAAGATCTCTACAATTACACATTTCACAAACTCAGAAACCTAAGAAATTAACCTACAGAAACAAAGAAAATAACCTAATCAGAAACAAGGCAATACAAATCCTTGAAAGAGAAAGATGTGAGATCTAACACAAGATGAACTAAGATGTGCAATGAAAATAAATGGCATGATGACAGCTGTGCTGCAGTCCTAGAGAGCAATCTGTCCAAATTAGAGAGGAAAGTTTCAGAGCTCTGTAAACACGCCATCAGGAGTCAAGGGGAACGGCATCATTAGGAAATTCTTAGATCTTAGAGATGTCATGAAAAAGGTGTATGCTTTATTTTTCTACATAAAAAATAAAATCAATTGCAAAATGTAGAAAAAAATAAGAAAGCCAAAGTTCAAATAAAATGTATCATTATTTGCGTAATTAATGGAAAATAAAACCAGAGAATCCTTTTGATGTTTACTTGTGTGGAAAAAAAATATTAGACGATAATTTGAAATACAGCTTTTGTCATTTACGGAAAAACTGCATACAAGAAGTAAAGGGGAAACTCGAAGCCAGAGGCCAGAGACCTCCACAATTCAGTACTTGGCAGATCGATTTTACAGCTTCTCTTACACACGAGAGAACAAGCCAAGATTCCCACTGTCCTCTCCTAAATGTATCCCCAACACCTTCTAGGGAAACAGGTCCTTATAACACATGTAAAGAAACTTCCCAAAGGCTCTTACATTTGAAAAAGTGTTCAAGTACGAATTTGAAAACATGGAAAGTAACAGTAAATGAGGCCAAATGTATACTTTAAAAAATCTTGATGTTTGCCAAGAAAGTCAGGTTTCAGGGGAATGAGGGAATGAGGCAGAGTTTATGATTTTGAATCTGTAAAGAGGTCGCAATACTAGTTGTAAAAGGAGGTAGGATATTAAGATACTCTTTGTTGGTTGAACTTTTAATTTTTAGAAAGTGTGAGAAAATTATTTTGATTATCATGAGGCTGACTTACACTTCATCCTGACATTTGGAACATTCTTAAACAACACAATTTTGACATATATTCCTTGCTTTTCTCCATGACCCACTTATAATACTCAGTGCTGCTTTAAATATTGTTTTCACAATTTAAAGTGTTAAAGGTCCATTAATGGTTTAAATTATTGGAAATTTCAAAAAGTTAAATCTAATCACTGAACATATCATTAAAAATATATATATATATTCCCAAATTTATTTTTCCTTGTCCTCTTTCCTAGGCAACAGTCCCATATTTTCATGTCACTGGTGGGTATTCTGCTATATGTCACCCAAAACTTTATAGATGCATAATTTAACTCCAGTTTTTCCTAACATTGACTCCTATTCTTATATTCCTTACTGTTACAAATGTTTTTGTGACACTCATTTTCAAAACATCCTGCAGTTTTGAGCCTTTCTCTACTTTATCCAAATTGTTATGGATTATCAACTTCAGTTGACGCTTAGTTTTGATTCTCTCTCATTTCCATCCCTTCTCCAACATTTATTGTAATGCTCTTAACTCGGCTCTTTTTATCTCACATTTGGATTATTGTTGTAACCTCTAATATGGAAATTCAATGTATATTCTTTCTCCCTTTTAACCCCTGCACACTAAACCAGGTTAAAAATTTAAAAACCCTGCTTATGTCTCTCCTCTGCTTGTAAATATTTAATCACTCTCTTACATTCAAATTCCTTTGTCTGGCACACAAAGTTTTTCACTATCTGACACAAAAGTAGTACCAAGGGGAGACTTAAGGATGTCTTTTAACCTCCTTAAATCCCCACCTGGAACTTCAAGCCATTGAGCAAAAGAGCAATCAAAATAAAGTAACATGTTTGCAATAAAAGGTAGCCTCAAGATAGGGTCTAGGCTATCACCTTCCTTCCTCGTGTACAACTCTAGTACTACCTCTGATCTGACCCGAAACCAAATTTTCTGTCATGCCTTCCTGTATCCCTCCACCCAATACTGTGCTTAAAACCCAACTAGTTTGTCATAGTCTCCTGAAACATTTTGAATTTTGTTATAATATCTGAAATACTATCTCAATTACTTACTACTAATAAAATACCTCCTATTCTTCACAACTCAGCTCAAATCCCATCTTTGCCACAAAAATTTACCCTGACCTCTCCTACCTGATGGGATGACTTCCTTCAATAAATTATTTTATCCTGAATTAAATTTTGCTATTCATCATTTACTTCTGTGTCCTCTTCTGTTATTATTACCTCAATCTGTTAAAACAAATGTTTGCATAAGATTTTCACTTGTTAAATTCTTAAGGCTTCTACAAGATTGCACAATCTTGAGGGTAGGAGTCAAGTTTTTATTCTTATTTCCAATGGCTTCCATATAGAAGGAATTCCACAATTCTGTTAAATAGATTAATGGGATCATAAACCATGGTGAGTAACTAACTCCTATGTGTCACTGATGATCTAGACCAATGATTCTCAACTAACGGTAATTTTTATCCCCACTCATGGTAATTTACCAACATCTGGAGACATTTTGGGTTCTCACAACCAGTGGAGGATGGTGTGTAATTGGCATCTAAATGTTGAGAGCAGAGATGCTGCTAAACTTCATATAATGCACAGAAAGTCTCGCACAAACAAAAATTATTCAGTTCCAAATGTCGAGATGTAGTGCTGAGTTTGAGAAACTCTGATAAGCCAGTGGTTTCTAAAGACACTACCCTGATCTTGAGGCTTCAGCAACATTTCTTAAGAAATGCTCTTGTGGGTCAAGAGGAAGCCAGATCTTCAAAGCCACCACTCCAGCTTTAATCAGAGGCAATCTTTAAACAATTGTATAGATATTAAGGCCCTTTATAGATCTTGATTGAAAAATGTCCACAACCGAAAAACAAACCAAAAAAATCAAGCCACTACTGGGAACCAATAGTATGGTTACTATGTAAAGCAGACTAGGAAATAGAGAAGGCCCAGGATGGGCAAAGAATGTACAGAAAGAATATGCATCTGTCAGATTTCTTAGCTACATGGAGCAGAAGACATCTCTGGCCAACTAAGGGAGAAAAGGAATTTAATAAAAAGGTATTGGGTAACTCCTGAGTCAGTGAGAAAGTGGGAGGAAAGACGAAGTACCATGGTTGCAGACCAACGCCCCAAAACACACCAAAAAAACTCTTCTGAAAGCTGCTCCTTCCGCTAATCACTAGATGCTACAGTGTGCCTGCTGCCTCTTCTGTGCTTGGAACTCAATTATCCTGTATCTGCATGCAACTCCTAAGATGCTTCTTTTGTTCCAGGAGACTGATCTCTTTGGGGGTGGGAGAGGGAGACAAGAGAGAGAGAGAATGAATATGACACTACAGCAGCCCCTTCCACGTGTATCACTAGCTCCTGACACAAAATCAGGCAAGCTGCATCTGCTTGAAGAAGCCTAAATCTCATGCCCACAAATTAAGTACAGAGAAAGCTGGGAAACCAAGTATGTATCTAGAATTTTCAACACTTATAGGAGAGGCATTTTCTGTCCCTTGCCCAGACTAATAAAGGGAGCGGGATTCTTCAAACATAGGAAAGGGTACATATATTGGACAGCTTTCCAAAGTGACCACTAAAAACTATTTTAAAATTAAAAAAGAAACCACTATCCAATTTTCACATGAAAATGATTCAAATAAGACATAAGTTAATCATAATGATCTGTTCCTTTGAAATAAGAACAGTAATTTTTAATCAGGGTGATCACGTGGTTATATAGAACTAGTTTTCAAAAAAGATAGTTAAAATATAATGATAACACACCTATTCCACGTAATTTAAGAATTAACATAAATAAAACTATATTCAGGGTGTCTTCTATATTCTTACTTTTTTCTTTCCTATAGTAAGTTAATCATAGGCATTCAAAGAGTATTGTATTATTTTTAAGTCAAATCTTCAGGTTTGAAAATGTATAATTGAATTTGACCTCCTTTAACAATGACTTATTCTGTAGGTTGTGGAAGGTAGAAACTGTAAAATGGCACGCAATTTCCAGAGTTATTACATCTAGTAATATTTCTGTACCTGAGTTTAGGAGTGTGAAGAAAGAAAAAACAAATTACTTTCTTTGTTTTAAGGTTTAAAGGTTTAATAGATGTTGAAGTCAGCGAGTTTAATAAAGTTTATGAGGATATAAAGACTCAAGGATACATCCTTGGAATGGTGTGCTTTGAAATGTGTGGTAATTTTTATGGACTAAAGGAAAGTATCCTATGTCTTAAGTGACTCTTTGAGAATGTTTCTCCCCAGAGATTGTTAATTTTCTGAAATGGAGAAAATTTCTTTTACATGTTCTATTACCAGTGGCAGCTTGAAGGGCCATTCACATTTAAATAGCTGTTTCACAGCATCTCATTCTTTGCCAGCTGCACGATCCTGAAAGTCTAATGTGCACCCAGGAAAGGACTAGTATTATAATATCAACACTAATGCACTTTGAATGCCATGTCCGATATTTTTATTGAGATATCGTCAGTTATTATGTGAGCTAGCTAAAAATATAACAAGAGCTGGTGGAGAGTGAAAGCTATTTCTATGAAAATTTTGGACCCAGCCTATGACTTATCCATGTAATTTTTCTCATTTTTTCTCTATTGCACCTATATTCTATCCTTCAAAATACAATAAATACCTAAGTCAATGTTATCCTGCATTAAATGCATAGCATATTATTTTCCAGATGGCTTTAACCCCAGCATATTAGAATTATAAGACTTTGTTTTTAGGTATAATTGCTCTGTCTTTGATTTGGATGATTTGCAAGGTTAACTGAACAAGAACTTACAATATGTCCTAAATGCAGTATTTGGAAAGCAGAACTATAATTCATTAGTGGAATTTTATTTATTAAATTGAAAACATTTGAGATTGGGTTTGGTAGGTCAATAAATGTCTGGATATCGACAATTTCTTGTAGTTTAATAGAAATTGAACTTTTTATTAAAATTAGTTGAGTGTAAAGAAACTTCTTTGCTCTTCCACTTTCCTGGAATTCAATAAATTTTGGAACCTGAAGAGAGTATAGTGAATACTTCAGCTTGTGCCTTCACAAAATTAGTGAGTTCCTTTACAAGTTGCGCTAATGAGACTTACCACACAAAAAGAATTGAAAAAAAAAATCCTTAAAACACTTTAGCTTTGGGTTAAAGAATTCACAGTTTAAATTCTAGTAGTCCAAAATTCTACGTGACTTAAAAAAAAGATGTAAAATACCTTAATTTCTGACTGGAGACCTTCACGTAGTAAAGCTTTCCTCCAATGCTACCCAAGTCTTACCACGTCTACCTATGTCTTACCCATGTCTTACTGACTTCCAGGCATCCTCCTGATCTCCACTAAGCTCTGGCTAATTCCAAACAACCAGATGTGTGCTTTTTTATTTTGACATTCGCACATAGCTTTATACATTTATGGCATTTCTATATAATCTCAGTCATTTGCATGATTGCTTTTATTCTGCAGCCTGACTTGAAAAAAAGATTTGTCTCACTCTTTTTTTTTTTTTGCTATGACAATACATAGGAAATGTGTTTGCTCATAATCAAATATTGGTGTCTGTCAGTGGATGAATAGATCAAGAGAATATGGTGTGTATATATATATGCACAATAGAACAATTCTGTCATTTGTGACAATGTGGATGAGCCTGGAGGGCATTATGCTAAGTGAAATAAGCCAAACAGAGAAAGACAAGCACTGTGTGGCTTCACTTATATGTGGAATCTTAAAGAAAAACACAAAAAAGTTGTACTCACAGAACAGAGAATAGAAAAGTGGTTGTCATCATCTAGGGGGTGGAGGAAATAGGGAGGGGTTGGTAAAAGTGTACAAACTTTCAGTTATAAGATGAGTAAGTTCTGAGGCTCTAATGTATAACATGGTGACTATAGTTGATAACACTGTCTTGTATAATTTAAATTTGCTAAGAGACGAAAACTTAAATATTCTCACCAAAAACACACAAAATAGAGTACATATACGAGGTAATAGGTTAAATTAAATCAATTGGGGGGAATCCTTTCATCACGTATATGTATATCAAATCACCACAATGGATACTTTCAATATATTGCAATTCTATTTGTCAATTATACCTCAAAAAAACTGAAAAAAATCCCAAATATTGGTTGAATTAAATGAAATTTTGAAAAATAAATTCTTTAAAAAAAAATCCTGAAAAATAATAATCAAAAGGAACTGCTAGATTTGCCTTAAAATGGATTAAATGGATAATATACATTTTCCTGTATATAAACACCTTAGTATTATACATATAGAGAAATGCATATAATTGTGTCCCCTCAAAATTTGTATGTTGAAAATCTAACCCCCAATGTGACCGTATTCAGAGGTACGGCCTTTCAAGAGGTAATTACAGTTAAATGAGGTCATAAGGGTGGGGCCTTAATCCAATAGGACTGGTGTCCTTGTTAGAAGAGGAAGAGACACCAGGGACGTATGCACAGAAGAAAGACCACGTGAGGACGTAGTGAGAAGGCAGTCAAGGGGGAGGCCAAGGGAGAAATCAAACCTGCCAACACCTTGATCTTGGACTTCCAGCTTCCATAACTGTGAGAAAATAAATTTCTGTTTTTAAAGTCTCCCAGTCTGTGGCATTTTGTTATAGCAACCCTAGCAAACTAATACACAAAACAAAACAAAGAAACTCTCAACTTGAGCAGTGTTCTCCAGGCCAGCATGCGCCTCATGGACATATTGTCTGTGCTCTTCTATTACACCAGTACCAAAGTGCATTCATGCAAGCAAAGGACATTAGGGATCTGCATCTGACAGGTTCAGGGCTCCTCTAAAAAGACATGTTGCATCTGTGCCTGGGTTTTTCTTATACCTATTGTGAAGCATTATTAAAATTTAGTGTTGAATAACATCTATGAGTCCTATGAGTCTGCCTTAATGAGTCAACACATTATGGTATTTCAAGTGGCCCTACAAGTACCTAAAAGTTAACACTTCCACGACTGAAACAATCACTTCAGACCTGCAAACATGTATTTTGATAAATAGCCCTTGTATTAGTTTCTCAGGGCTGCAGTAACAAAGTATCACAAATACAGTGGCTTTATAAAGAAATTTATTTTCTCACAGTTTTTGAGGCTATAAGTCCTAAATTAAACTGTGGGCAGGACCAGACTCTATCAGAAGGGTCTTGGGTAAAATCTGTTCCACAACTTTCTCTTAGTTTCTGGTGTTGCCTGCAATCCTTGGTCTTCCTTGGCTTGAAGATGCAGCACTCAATCTCTGCCTCTGCTATTGCATGGTATTCTTCCTCTGTGTCTCTATCTCTAAGTCTCTTCTCCTCTTCTTATACAAACACCAGTCATATTGGCTTAAGGGCCCAACCCAGTCCAGTATGATCTCATACTAACTTGATTATATCTGCAAAGTCCCTATTTTCAAATAAAGTCACATTCACAGGTACCAGGAGTTAGAATTTGAACATATCTTTTGGAAGGAAACAATTCAAGCCACAACAGCCCACAAATCTCTAAGTCACTTCGGTTTCTTAATTCTTCCTTAAAGGACAAGGGGAATTTAAAGAATAATTCATTCATCTACTCATTCACTCATACAACAGATATTTATTCAGCATCTACTTTGTGTCAAGCACTGTTTTAGATGCTGATGGTAACATTATGAACAAGACAGACCACACTCTTGCTCCTTCAAAGTTTATATTCTAACTGTGGGGCATCTGCAATGAACAAATAAACAGGTAGATGAATAGGGGAATTTTTGATAGTAGTAAGTCTTGTGAGGAAAATAGGGATTTTACAGATGCAATTAAGATTGATGGACTTTAAAATAGAGAGATTATCATGGATTATTTTATGGGTACAGTCTAGTCATATGAGCCTTTAAAAGCAGAGAACTTTCTCTGGCTGGAATCAAAAAGGTGAGGCAGAAAGAAAAGTTGGAGAGATTCAAAACAAGAGAAGGACTTGGCCCACTGTTGCTGGAGGAGAGGCACATAGAAAACAGGGAAGGGAATACAGGCAGCCTCTAGAAGCAAAGACATCCCTTGTTAACAGCTGGTTAGGAAATGGGGCCTTTATTTCTACAATTGCAAGGAACTAAATTCTATTAACAATCTGAATGAGCTTGGAAGCAGATTTATGTCCAGAACCTCCAGAAAGGAATTCCAACACCTTGATTTGGGCAATGTGAGACTAAGCAGAGGACCCATCTAAGCCGTGCTGTACCCAAACTTCTGACCTACAGAACTGTGAGATGATGAATGGTGTTGTTTTAAGCCACTGAATTTGTGGTCATTTGTTACAGCAACAATAGAAAACTAATACAATATCCATATTTCCCATGCTGCATGCAACTGGTTCAAGCCACTGGTCCTTTCTATTCCTGTTGTCATAAAACTTGGGTAATGGGTTAATTATTTTGGACTTTATTACCACCAATGACCTCTGAAATGCCCAACTCCAATCTAAACTTGTGTTCACATTCAATTAGAGTTATTGTTCTAAAAAGAAAACCTGGATCAGGACATTCCTTCTTTATTCATATGAATAAGTACTTTTTGTCAATGAAACCAATTCTGACAGTCTTTCCCTCAGGAAGCCTTCTATGATGGCCTCCTTCTCCAGGTTGGCTGTCCCTCTTCTGTGCTTCCATAGCTCCTTAATTATTATTCTATCTCATCTCCTATCCCTCTATAAAGCCATTTTTCATTTAAAACGCTGTACTCTATTTTTACGATGATACATGAATTTCACAATTGATACATGAAACAAAATAATTAAGGGTGTGAAATTTTTTCTATGTCTTTTCTGTCCCTTTATAAATTCATATCTAACAGAAATCACTGTTGGGTTACTGTTTCATATATTTTCTATGTCCATATAAATTACAGGTTGATATTTGGGTTTGCGATATGCACATATATATGTGTGTATATATACACACTAGTGTATCTTTTATGAAAATGTAGAGCACTGATTGGTTTTGCAATCTCGTTTTTACTAAATTTTTAGATGAGTCACAATTAAGCTCTTTTTTCCTAATGCCTGTAAATTATTTCATTGTTTGAATGCCTTTTATTTTATTGACTTAGGTCTCTTTTGAAGAATTTTATAAATAATTTCTATCTTTGTCTTGATAATGCAAATTTTTCCATAATTAACATGCAAATATATGTGTTTGAGCTCTCATGAAAATATATTTGTAAAATAAATATGTAAAAAAGTAATCAAGGTATGTCCTTTGAAATTGCCAAGTTGCCTTCCAAAAGTACAGTGCCCGTTAAAACTCTCATCAACATTGTGTGAGAATTCCTGTTTCTTCACAACCCCAGTCAATGTGAGGCTTTGGGGTAATTTGTTATGCAGCAATGTAGAAGGCTAGAGCATTGTCATAAATAATCAATCCATGAGGTAAAATAATCAGTAAGTAGGAGTTCCACACAGATAAACCAATGACATTGGTGAGGGGAACATTATACAATAAATAACAGAAAGTTTCCTGCAGCTGACAGGATATATATGTCTTCAAATTCAGAGGAAGATGGATAAAAACAACCACAATTTGAGGCACATCAATTGGAAATTGACCACCTTATGGATCAATGATATAAAACTTGGAGTGGGATATAGGAAAGAGATTTACTCATCAGTCTATAAAAAAAAATCAGTTTTACCTCAGATTTCTTTTTAAGAAGTTTATTGAACAGAGTACTTTCACACAAATTTTATCCTATACTTCTTCAACCAGTCAAAATACGAATCAATTGTGAGGGTAGATTATAGGTGTTTTAGGATTCAGTAAATTTTTCACCCACGCGCTCTTAGGAAATCACTTGGGAAAGTGTTCCAGTAACATGAGGAGTAAAAATCAGAAGACACAGCTGCTCCAATCCAGGAGAACAGAGGATAGGGTCCCAGGATGAAGTTGGGCAATAGATCTAAAGGGCATAAATCCAGCTTAGAGCTGGGAGACAGACTCAGGAATAAAAGTCAGATACTATAATAAATATGTAAGAAGAACTTTATTACATAATTAAGATCACAGGCCAGAACAAAATTGTAAGAAAAAAGAACATGCAATTAGAGGCTTCAGAAAAAAATCAGAGAAGCAAAAGAAAGACATTTCCCCAAGGTAAAACAACTTAATCAAATAGGATGCCAGTGACATCAAAATCAGATTGGATTCTCAGCAATCGATAAAATAAATAAGAAGCTGGAAGTTATTAGTTATATGGTTCAAAAAATACATTTGTCTCCCAAGAGAGACTAGCTATTAGATATTTCAGGAAAAAAAAATCCATAACAAAAGTATCAACCAATTGTGGAGATAAATGTGTCCAGATATGGAGCAAGCTAACATGTAGCCTGATTTTAAGTAATTGGTGGAGAGAAAGAAAAAATAATTTCTTTGCACATTTTACTTTAAAGTTGCACAGGATGTAAATATTGGAACTAAAGAGAAGGATATGTAATTATCGTGTTTAACTATAAGATTTTTTATATTGTCCTATTCATTTTAAACGTATACACAAACTAAGAAGCGACAGCATGGGGGACCTAACTATGTGTCAGAATAGAATGCAAGCCTACCAACGTTGGCAACCTGAAAGTAAATTTATTGCCAATAGGACTTGGGAGCTAGTAAGAAAGGAGGGAGATAGAAGGGTTAGGGAGCTCAGCTTATCGAGGGTCGAGTCCAAAAATATTGTCTTCAGTTAATGGAACCAAAATTAGAAGCTTATGCATGTTATTTTAAATTACAGAGGTAACTTATAGAGAAACAACGTTATAATCAGGAGTAGTATATTGAGTGTGGTAGAAGTGAGATAAATCCTTGTATTTTATGGAAAAAATTGATAGGTAATATGTGAAATTATAGATCAAGAAAGAGCTGGAGAGCCATCCCTGATGGTCTAGAGGTTAAAGTTCAGTGTGCTCTGCTTCAGCGACCCACGTTCGGTTCCTGGGCATGGAAGCACGCCACTCCTCTGTCAGTAGCCGTGCTGTGACGGTGGCTCACATAGAAGAAGTAGAAGGACTTACAACTAAAATATACAACTATGTACTGAGGCTTTGGGGAAAAAAAAAAGAGAAGATTGGCAACACATGTTAGCTCAAAGCGAACTTTTCCCAGCAAAAAAAAAAAAAAGAAAGAAAGAGCTGAAGAAACATGATATTTAGGGTTAAAGGCAACAACTACCAAAGAAATAAAAGCAGAAATGATGAGAAGAGTCATTCTCTGGAGAGGGTAAGTTGGTGGTGAGGATTGGGGTAGAGACTGTGCTTTTTTATTATAGAGTTTTCTGTACTGTTTGACTTTTTGTTTGTTTGTTTGTTTTTGGTGAGGAAGATTAGCCCTGGGCTAACATCCATGCCCATCTTCCTCTACTTTATATGTGGGACGCCTGCCACAGCATGGCTTGATAAGTGGTGCATAGGTGTGTGCCCGGGATCCGAACTTGTGCACCCTGGGCTGACAAAGTGCAGCGTGCAAACTTAACCACTACGCCACCGGGCCAGCCTCCTGTTTCACTTTTTAAAACTATGATAAATCTTAGTAAAAATAATTATGAGAAAGGAGTTTTCTTTTTTAGAGACAATGATTATAACAACAAAAATTTAGACTGCACTTGATTGGCTTCTTTTGTTTGCACACAACTAAAAAGAAGCAAATCTTTAAGTTCAGAGTTAACATTCACTCCAATATGTAAAATTTCAACTCATTTTCCCTCCAGAAGCCAGCATGTAGCACAGAGACCATCATGATTGGTGGAAGTAGATGCATATACTTATTACACCAGTAAACCAAAAGGTCTGCATTTGTCAGACATCATGACAAGGACTATCACCAAAATCAAAACCAAAAACAAAACATGAAGCTCAGAATCCCACATCCAAAGTGAATGAAAATGATAGATTTTATATTTGGCATATGGCCCTTTGTTGTTCCCAGTTTACGGACTATATTTCATTTCTCTCTCAGTAAGGTATATGCTTCATGAAGACAGAAATTTTTCAATAGCACTCCTGTATTTCACAGTGCCAAACACACTGATTTGGGCATATTAGAGGCTCAAAAACATGAGTTGAAGTGAAATAAATTACAAAGTGTAGGTATCAGAATCACCCTCTAAATCTGAAAGGATTGTCCAAGAAAAGTTCACCAAATTAATTTACGTCTTAAAAGGCAGTGAGGGAGCCATTTCAGTTGTCAAATAGACTGCTCAGAACCTTCTGGACTGGCCCTGTCCTGCACAGTGCAGTTACATCCAGGGCTGGGGTCTGGAGTTTGGTTTCCAGTCCTAGCCCCGGGATAAACACATACCTTTCCCGAGCCTCAGTTTTTCTATCTGCAAATGGATGAGAATTTCCTTCCAGGGCAAATACTCTATGACATTACCTTGCACTCGTGTCACTTTGCTTTTCATCGCTGGGCTCAGTGAGGTGGACTCACACTACTGACCCAGTCTATTACCTGTGTCTTGGAATACTTGAAACTTTGTAACGCTCAGCTGGAGACGCTGTTAGTTCTCCACAGAAGCAAAGAAATTTGTAGATTTGTAAAAAGAAATCTGTAGTAAAATAAAAATAATTATTGAGAACCCTCCCATAAAAAAGTTCCCAGTACTGAAATAACATTTATATCCCAATGAAATCCATCTAGTAACTGCATCTCAGATATTTTAGCACATAGTAAATGTATTTTTGATACCTGTATACCTTTCTGCTACATATATTTTTGTAGCAAAAGAGGTAAAATTCTTAAAATATAAAATGTGCTGGTAGCAATGAAAAGGAAAACACATTTGTCATAAATTCTTTCCTGGACTAGTAAACATAAGTATATAGGTACATATGTGTGTGTGTATATATGTATGGATGTGTGTACTAATATAACATTTCATCACTATCATGTTTACTGTAAAATAATGAACAAAAGATAATCATGGAGGATTAAATGGTCCATCAAAGAATATTTTTATATTGATGTCTTGAGGAATTACTTGTTTATCCTTTAATAAATAAAAAAGAAATAAATAGAATTTCAAAAATATGAGTTGTGCAATAGCATAATTTGTGGTCAAAGGTTTTTTTAAAAGCATTGTGGTAAGATGGTTAAAATACTATTTAAAATACAAATTTACATAGGGTATACTATACTATTTTTTCAAAAAATTTTAACCTGAAAATGGTAGCATTTAAACAACAGAATTAAAATTTTCGGTGATAAAATATCCCAGATACTATACAAATATATTTTTTTATACATACAAAACCACAATTTAAATTGGAAAATATCACAGATCAGATTATATTAGTTATATTTGGGTATGTACATATAATATTTCAAATATTCATTTATTCAGTATTACTACATCTAACCATGACTTTCCTAATCACAATATTTTTTTAATATTCTAAAGTGTTTGAGATATTTTATATGCACACACACACAAAGTTTATACAATCTCATAAAATACTTTTGATCTCTAAAGTAAAATGATAGGTAAAACAGTAAGAGAGATAAAAAGGAAAAAAAATTTCATTTCTACTCATTTATCCATCAAAAAAAATTGAAATGAAAAACCAAAACTATCCCCTAAATTTAAATTAATTTAAAGGGAGCAGGCTCCTCCCTTTAGTGCATTGTTATCTGATATTGTTCTCCTTATGGACAGTCGCTTCTATCCTGACTAACCCTGACCGGTGTCTGGTTATGCCAGCAGTTAGGATAGCAGGAGAGTTTGCTGGTAATACCCTGGTGTTGAAGAACCATGCTACTTTAGTTTGGACCTCCTGTGTCTTCAGCTGGAATGTTGCCGTAAGGGAACACATGTAGATAGGTGAGGAGAAAGGAGACACCCATTCAGCTGGCCAGAGCTTTTGAACAAACCCCGACAATCAATACAGCAACAGATGCCACCGCCAGCTTGTCCTGACATGCTATTCTCAGCTCGGGACTGATTTCATTGACTTTGCAGTGGAGAAGGCTTTTAGGGTTTCTCCAGTATCGTCTACTTTTGTTGCTGTCCAGAGGCAAGATCTAATAAATTGAAAGAGACAGAAGTGTTATATTTCACTAAGGATGTCCTTATGCTTTGCAAATTGAAAAATGAACAGAAAGAGTGGCTTATTTTCATAAGTTTCATGACCCCTACCCTCCCACGTATTATTCTTTTTTTTAACCTTTAAGTGCACTGTAGAGAGAAAAAGATTAACATCCAAAAGCTAAGAGGAGTAGAAAAAATAAGAAGGAAAAGATATTTAAAAAGGTGTGTGAATATAAAGGTAAAGAGAAATGTAGAGATGAAGAATCCCTTCCGTCACCACTCTCCAATATTGGCTTCTGATTTAACTGCAAATGTAAGCATGACTAAGGAAATTTTATGCACTTGTTAAATTAAAGTAGGAATTGGCTGCTTGGTTTTCAGTGCATCCAGATACATTCAAATTTCATTTGTAGTTTTAAATTCCATCCCTTTTTCTGGGACATTTCATTAACTCATCACTTTGAATAATATAGATTATTATTGTATAGGTACTATATTTACTATTATTTTATTGTATATATATATTTTTCCTTTCTCACCCCCGGAACGTCATCTTCATCAACCAAGGGACCTTATCTCCTTTCCTCACTCTTGCATCAGCAGTGCCTGGTGGATTAGTCAAAACTCAGCAAATAGTTGTTAAATAAATGATAAATGGTCTCATATATATATATATATATGGATATACATATATATGGATATACATATGTATGTCCATGTCTTGACTGTTCCCCACCATTTTTAACTGGTGGGTATGGATATACGTATATATATGTATACATATATACATAATGTGGTTTCGATTTCTTTAGAATTAACTGAGATAACTCTACAGTGGTAACATTTGATGAAGTACGAAATCTTCAAGGTGCTCAAATCTTAATAAAATAGCCTGCCCAGGCGCTGTTTGATCAGCATTTTCGAGAATCTCCTCTCTATTTAGTGACCAGTAGTTTTCAAATATTTTTCATTAGTGGCAATTATTCCTTCAAATAAATTTGTATGAGGAATCAGAATTTCATAAGGAGAAAAACATAGAATTATACTTGTTAAAGTGAGATTTGAATGACCTTGGTCAGATTCATTTGCCCCTCCCTTTCCCACATAGCAGTCCTTGGAGTATCTTTAGAGAAATGAAGGCATCCAAAGCATAAAATTTGAAAATGACATTTGAGAGATTAACTTCTTTTTTAAGTCCGTGCTTTTTGTCATTAAATTATTAATCATTGACATATAAGATAATAAAATAAAAATATTAATATTAATATATTAATATATTTATTTGAAACTTCTTATGAACTTTCCAGTTATGTCACATGCTCGCCATATACTAACATTTTGAAATAAATACCAAAAATAAGTCTTTATAAAATATATACTTGACTTCTATTTCCTGTAATAATGAGCTAATTTTTTAGGATCAATTCCCCTTTATAAATGCTCAATACATTTTCTTTAATTTCCTTAATGGGATTGAAGAGCTTAAAAATGGTGGGGAACAGTCAAGATAATTTTAGTGGAAAGTTTTGAACTCAGAGAGGAAGAAAGAATAGCAGAGCACCACAGCTGCTTTTGTCTTAAGACCATTATTCAATATCTCACAATTGGTTTTAGCTAACTAAGAGGTAGATACTAATCAAGGCCCAGGACTATCCAGGTGAGGAGTCTTATAAGAGATCCTCCTCACATGTACTTCTGTAAACAGAAGTCTATTCAGAGCAAACATGAACCAGAAGTCAACCCTCCTGTCCTCCTACTTCTCCAAACTCATGGTTCTGGAGAAAAGGGTTATAAAAGATTCACATAAATGAAAATATATACCATGTTAGTAGAAGGGAAGATGTGTTATTGGAATTATCTCAATATTCTCATGGGTTTAATATCATAACAATCAAAATTTCAATTGGATTTGTGAATGTGTGTATGTGTGTGTGTGTATTATCTTGTGTAACCTAACAATCTTATTCTATAATATGTATGGAGATGTGAAGGACCAGATATGATCAAAACACTCTTGGAGGAGTAAAAGCTGGGAGAACTTGCTGTAAAAGATCAAAACATATTATAAAGCAATAGAAATAAGGCTGGTTAAAATTGGTTCATGGGCAAACATCCCATCCCAATGGAGGGGAATAGAGAGTACAGAACCTATATATATATTTGACTTTATGGCATGTGTATCATTATGAGTAATGAAGAAACTGAAGTTTTGTTTTTTTACTTTTTTCCATTAAATGGTTCTAGGAAAAATGGGTATCCAATTAAAATAAAATAAAATTTCAGATTACTAAAAACCTAAAAGTGAAATAAAAAATTTATATAATCTGGAAGTTCTTTGAGTGCTTAAGTTATGTAAGAACATCTTAAACTATCTACAAACAGTTCTAAACATCCAGAAAAATACTGATAAAATTTACTATGTTAAAATTAAGAACTTTTATTCTTGAAATACCTAAGGGAGAAAAGATCAGCCATAAGATAAGGGCACTGTAGATTGGAAAAAACAACCTCCCTGGGTGCTACAGCCACTTAAAGAATGAGGTCCTGTGAATGAAGCACAAGTTGTGTTTCAGCCCCCATTTACCTCCTTGGCTGAGTGCCCTAGTGCTTGGCACGATATATACAACTGTGTTTGGTGATTGTCATATTGTGGGACGAGATGGTAACAATACATATAACCAATAGAGAACTGGCATGTAGACTATGGAAACAACTCCTAATGTTATTAAGGGCAACACAGAGAATGCAATAGAAAAAAATGAGCAAAAATCTTGAATGGGCAAATAATAAAGGAACAAATCTAAAAAGTTTAATAACATTACATATATGCTTAATATAATTAATAATCAGAGTAATTAAAATTGAAACCACAAGGAAATATCACTATATACCCACCAGATTGGCAAAAATTATCTTGGAATATGAAGTGTCTGAAAGGTTATGCAGCCATGGAAGCTCTCATATACTGCTGTGGGAATGAAAATTGGTACAAGAGTATTGATAAATAATTTAAAGTTATGCATATCCTTTGACTGAGCAGTTCGACTTTAGGTAAAATAATATAGAGTAATGTATTGCTACTTATACAAAGATGTATGTAGAAGAATGTTCATGGTAGTAGTATTCTTAATAGTTTTAATCTAGAAACAAACCAAATATTCATCAACAGTAGAATAGATAAGAAAATTATGGTACATTCATGTGAAATGATATTATAACAGTACAAACAAATACACATACATGTACATACATATCATAATTCCAATTATATGAAGTAAAAAAATGTCAAAACTGAGGTATATTGTATAGAAACACCTAGTAAGATATTAAACTAAAGAATACCTCAGAAATTATTGAAACCAAATTCAGGACAGTGATTATATCTCAAGGAGGGAGGGGTGTGAATGAGAAGACACATTTGAGAAATTTGCAAAATACAGGCAATATTCTATTTTTTTTAAATCTTGAAGATTTCTCTCATATTCACTGTATATTTCTTACCCATACCAGTTTTGCTTTATACATGTTTTGTATTTGCTTTGTTTTATATGTGCTTTCTTCATGAATAGTTCACAATTTTTAAATAAAGAAAACTTTTCTTACTTAGACACTTGGGTATTTACTAATTTATTGGTTGGGAGAGTTGTACTAATTTCCTAGGGCTGCTGTAAGAAAGCACTGGAAACTACGTGGCTTAGAACAAGAGAAAATTATTCACTCACAATTCTGGAGGTTAGAAATCCAAAATGAGTTGTCGACAGGCCCATGCTCTTTCTGAAGGCTCTAAGGGAGAATTTCTCCGAGCCCCTTCCTAGCTTCCAGTGGTGGCCAGCAACCCTTGGCATTCCTTGGCTTGCAGCTGCATCACTCCTGTCTCTGCCTGTGTCTTTGCACAGCTGTCTTCCCTCTGCGACTATGTTTCTGTGTCCAAATTTCCACCTTCTCTGAGAACAGCAGTCATATTGGATTTAGGACCCCTTCTAATTTAGTATGACCTCATCTTAATTTATTAGATTTGCAAAGACTCTATTTCCAAATAAGATCACATCCTGAGGTTCTGGGTGACATGAATTTTGGGAGGACACTATTCAATCCAGTACAGGGGTATACAGTTTAATAAGCTCATGGGGTATAATTATGTTTTGTAAACAGCAATCTGAAGTTTTAATTGACAATTCACTTCTAAATCATGAACCACAGAACCTGACCCAAGGGATGAGATCTGCCCAAACCAAGGTAAAACTCATATACCTGAAACTAGAGGAAGCAAAGATGATCTGGGTATTTAGAGGAAGGAGCTTTATGGAAATCTATGGTAACTAGGCCAAAAGTGATAGGGAATTTTTTGAGGATAGGAACCAAAATTATGTTTTTACGTTGCCTGAATCTAGCTCAGAGGAGTTTTAGTTCTGTTAATCACTGAATCTATCAGAAGGAACACCCTATTCAAATTCTTTAAAAATGAATTGCTCAAAATTAGATAAACATATTTTTTGGACTGAAAATTCCAAAGACCTTTCATGTGAGGTTAATAATTTCACAATCGGAATATCTGAATTTTCTTTTGGTTATAGCTATCTTTTTGCCCGTTTATATTAGAGCCAGCATTGGATTTCAAAAGAATTGAGCTTTATTTATGTTAATTAAATAATAATTATGAGTAATTGATTCACATTTTTGGGTAGTATATGACATCTTTGAATCTAAATATATGAAAAATTGTTTTCCCTTATGGATAGGTTAAATAATTTTTCCTGTGAAATCCTTTTAATTTCTGTACCTATAGTTAGCCTGTCAGCTTTCCATTAGTACCTGGAATGTTGCTTTTCAATACTTTTAAAATATTGAAATATGAGATTTCTATTGGAAAATTTGACGAATTGTCTCCAAAACCAAATTGTTCATATGCTATATCTAAAACACAAAGTACTTTGGGAGCATAGTAGGAAAGGGGAATGACAAATCTGGATTCATTTCAAAGTTTGAAAAAGACAAGTTGGCTCTTGGCAGAATCAAAGGCCTGGATTATATTCAAACTCTCATAGAACGCTAAAACAGGAAATTATCTTATAAATCATTATCCAATCCAATCCTTTCATGTAATAGATGAGGAACCTGAAACCCAGAGAGAATTAGTACCACACTTAAGGCTTCCCAGCTAGTCAGGCATAGCTCTGCTTTATTCTCTCTCCAGGACCCAAACAAACAGATATAGGAGTACACACGCTTTCCCAAACACCCCGTATCCATTAGCATCCTGGTTTAAAGTATAAGAAGATCTGCACACTATTAATACCTAGTGTGACATGACTGGCAGCTCCAAGGATTGTTCAGAGGGAAGGAAGTGAATGGCTACAAGTGAGCAATCAGGTTTATGCAGATGTTTAACACTCTCCCTTTACAGTACTGTCCTATATCTATTGAGGTTATCCTAAATTGTGTATTAACGAGAGCCTGATAGATTGAGGATTTCAGAATGTTTACAAGTGCCATGAATAATTGTGGATAAATGTGGTTAATTGTCCTTGGAATGAAAGTGAGAAATTGAAAATTTACTTTAATTAACTTTTCATTTTATTCCAGCAATTCTCAGTACAGGTGTCTGCAGGCTTCATTCACGGGCATATCTCTCCAAATCCCATTCTCTACCTTGGAGTCTCCAGGCCATACAGGACTTCTTGATATCAATTCTTCCTTACTGACATATATACATATTTTTTTTACCTGGGTCTAAATTTTAGGAGATATTTAACTTTTTTGATCTATCAGGATATATTTGTCTTCTATATGAATTGAGGGAAAGAGTCAATCACAGATAATAGGAAATTTTAGATTAAAACTCTCTAGAAACAGTGTTCCTGATTTAGTATTCTGCATAATTAGTAACTGTAAGTAGAAAATCTGTTCAATACATGGGGTTTGTCTTAAATTTGTGCCAACTATATATACACCCTGAACATACATCCATTCATATACATGATGGATCATCTTCTTTTTAGTGTGGGGTGTAAATAACGTGCACTGGTCCAATCCAGATGCAATCATTGAGTTTCCACCAGCTGTAGGACTCAAAAGTCCATTAAAGACACTTTCAAGGCCCTAGTCTCCTCCTCTTAAATGCCCAGATCTCTGGCTTTTTAGCATCTGGAGAGGAGTGGAGTCCAGTCCAGTTTGGTCTTACTTCCATGAACTGACTACTTAGGGATATTATCTGCTGAATAGTAGTTTTCAGTGGACCTTGATTTGAAGCTTTAGATGATTCCATTTTTCAGACACTACCATGGTTTCTAGGGAAAATATTGCCATGTTTGCAGTACTTTTTCGCATGTATTAATTTTTCAATTTTGTGTCTCAATGAAGAATGAGCTTCTCACTAAGTCGGTGAATGCCCTCAAGGTCAATGATTATATCTCAGCCAACCGTACTTGGAATATAGACTTAGAACAGTATAAGCTCAGTGCGTGTTGGACACCTGTCTTCCGCTGGGCTTGTGGCGGCAGGGATCCCGGCTATGGTGAAGACAGGCCACTGTGTAGCTGTTGCCTCTTCCAGTTGCAGCAGTCCTTTAAGTGAGAACAATTTCCATGTAATTTTCAGTTTAGAAGAAGCATTTCTTCTAAACTGAAGCCCTAGTCGGCTTGGACACCAAATATGACAGCTTTGTAAATTAGCTTGTCCAAGTCTCACGCAGAATTAATTCCATGGTTATAAAAGGACCAGCTCCAGCATCAAGCACACGGTAACCTCAGACCACTGTCTGCCTTCCTCACTTCTTGTTCAATGCCGGGATTCATCCCTGGGCGCCATACTTCTGGACCATCATGTGGATGATCTATTTAGAGGTCTCCTTGCCCTCCTTTTCAGGGGCCTTGATGGGAGCTGCGACATTCCCTTTCTTTAGATTTTCGTTGCTGTGAATCTCTGAGAAAAGGTGTTGAGAAATCTTGATGCCTATTACACCCAATACCCCCCATATGTAAATTAGTCCATGTCCTCCCCAAACCACTTCATATCGTGGCTGTGCTGAACTTCCCCAGTTCACTTGACACATTTTATCTTTACACATTTAACTTTACATATTTTACCTGCAAAATAGAGGAGCTACTCAAGAAAAGCTCAAGAAATCTTTATCTGTATAGAGAGCAGCTAACGCCTTTTTAGCTGGAGACAAAAAATAGATTAATTTCTAATTGGACACATTACTATATTTGTTTTATTTATCCTTATTGATGTGAAAGCAGGAAATTATTACAACTTGAATTTAATAAATAGGGACAATATTTGAACAAGATAATATCTTTAAAAGTTGTAAAAGGTTCTCTCTGTTTCTTTGAACAGGGAAAATATCAAACTGTCATGGAATGTTTTCATAGCTACTGTTTGTTTTTTAATAGACTTTATTTTTTTTAGAGCAATTTTAGGTTTACAGAAATATTGGGCAGATAGTACAGAGACTTCCCATATACTTCCTCTTCACCACATACAGTTTTCCCTATTACTAACATCTTGCATTAGTGTGGTGCATATGTTACAATTGAGGAACTAATATTGATACATTATTATTAGCTACAGTCTATAGTTTACATTAGGGTTCACTCTTTGTGTTGTGCACTCTATGGGTTTTGACAAATGTATAATGACATATATCCATTATTATGATATGGAATAATTTCGCTGCCTTAAAAATCTCTTGTGTTCCACCTATTCATCTCTTCCTCTCTTCCCCTAAATCCTTGGCAACCACTGACATTTTTATTGTATCCATAGTTTTGTCTTTTCTAGAATGTCATACAGTTAGAATCACAAAGTACATAGTCTTCATAGACTGATTTCTTTCATTTAATAATATGTATTAAAAGTATCTCCATGCCTTTATGTGGCTTGATAGCTACTTTCTTTTTATAGCTGAACAATGATCCATTGTAAGGATTTACCACAGTTTATTCATTCACCTATTGAAGGACATCTTGGTTTCTTTCAGTTTGAGGCAATTACGAATAAAGCTGCTACAAACATACATGTAAAGGTTTTGCGTGGACATACGTTTTCAGTTCATTTGGATGAATTCCTAGGAGTGTGATTGCTGGATTGTACGGTAAGAATATGTTTAGTTTTGTAAGAAACTGCCAAACTGTCTTCTTAAGTGGCTGTACCATTTTGCACTCCCACCAGCAATGAATGAGAGTTCCTGTTACTTTCATGACTACATTTTACGTTTGGAATTCTAATTCAGCAAACGAGTGTTTAATAAATAGGAAGTCAACTGTCTATGCAGCTGAAGATGAAAAATTTTTGAGGATGGATATGCTAAGTTAGGTTCACTTAGTCAAAATTTGTCTTCTGTTTCATTTTGGGGAGGAAATTTGGAACTTTCTGCTTCAGTAATCAAGATATTTTCTATAACATGTCTCCTTAAATCCGCATTGAAATCCCGACCTCCCCAAGAGTAACGCATGCTTTTTTACATTTGATCTTTGTTGATATCTTTTCCTTCCTATGTCCCACTGTAAATTTGGCTAAATCTAGTTTAACTACATTAGTAAAGCAGCCTCCAAGTTATTTGTATTATGAAATATTCTATTTTGGGGGGGGGCAGTAAGGAAGATCGGCCTTGAGCTAACATCCATTGCCAATCTCCCTCTTTTTGCTGAGGAAGATTAGCCCTGAGCTAACATCTGTGCCCACCTTCTTCTATTTGTATATAGGATGCTACCACAGTATGGTTTGATGAGCGGTGTGTAGGTGCACGCCTGGACTCCGAACCTGAGAACCCTGGGCCGCCAAAGTGGAGCACGCGAACTTAACCACTATGTCACTTCACCGGCCCGAAATATTCTATTTTTTTTTTTTTTTTTTTTTTTTTTTTTTTTGTGAGGAGATCAGCCCTGAGCTAACATCCGCCAATCCTCCTCCTTTTTTGCTGAGGAAGACGGCCCTGGGCTAACATCGGTGCCTATCTTCCTCCACTTTATATGGGACGCCGCCACAGCATGGCTTACCAAGCAGTGCGTCGGTGCGCGCCCGGGATCCGAACCAGCGAACCCTGGGCCGCCGCAGCGGAGCGCGCGCACCTAACCGCTTGCGCCACCGGGCCGGCCCCCGAAATATTCTATTTTTTTAAAGTGAGTTTTAAATAAATATTTTATTAGTTGAAATTATATAATATTATTCTAATTTACACCATGATTCTTAGCTTTCTTGTAATATCTGTTTATTCAAATATATTGACTTTTTTTCAATGAACTATGGAATTTTCTAATTTACTAATGCAGTGTCAAAAATATGTTTACAATTTACCATCATACACTTTATAAATTGGGCTTTTTTTTATTGTTGTTTTCCCAACAAGATGATATTTAAATACGCATCTACAACTGTTAGTTAATGTTAAATTTGGAGCACATTATCTTCTTGGAAATATTTTCAAAAACACAAATCATGTAAAAAAATGACACAAATAGCATAGCAAATATAATAACAAGAGATCATTAGTTTTCCTATATTAAAATTTTAATCTTCTTCCACTTGCTATCCATCATCTATTTTGGGATATCTTGGATATATTATTGATTGCATGGATGCTGAGAGACATCATGCCTCAGTAATAGATGCAAACAACAGCTCCATTTTCCAGATCGTTTTAAAAGATTATTTTACCCTCATTATTTTCATGAGGAAACTAATCTTTTCCAGAAGGGGACAGTAATGGAGTAACACTTTGCAATTTTAAACGTATTTATACACTTTTCCTCCCCGGAAGAGAAATCATTAATTTGATTGTCATGCTAACAGGAGTCCAACATTGATTGAAGCAGTGCCTCTTAGGCGAGGTGAAGGTGTGATGTTTGCTGTGCCCTTATGACCTGTGGCTTCCCTCCTTTGGGTCTTCCTGCCTCCAGAAATGGTCTGTTCTGTCCCATGTTCCTGCTCTCAGGTGACTGGAGCAAGTCTTCTCTTCTCTGAAGCTAGGTGTCAAATGACTCCATGTCAGGGATGGAGCCATAGGAAGCCCCTCTGAGCACCGAACTGAGCTGCATTTCCAAGTCATTCTCTCAGTAAAGCTGATATTTTGATCCTCATCTCATGCCTCTTTCTACATTTTTCATTGGTTCTCAATTCAGAGAAGAAAGGTTGTGATTTAACCTCAGAAGATTCCATCCCAATTTGAAATAACTGTTAGAAACTACCCGTTAGCGAACGTGTCATTTAGACAGCAAATATTTATTAAGGAAGGAATTCCGCTGTAAATCCCTTTGTATGTTAGGAACTGTATGTCAGTTATTTAATTTGATTTAATTCCATCAAACTTGGTTAGGAAAAGGTTTCACAGACAAGATTTCTAAGTTTAGCACTAGGATTGTTTAAGCATTTTCTCTCATAAATGTGTGATTTATAGAGGCTTCCAAACAATCAAGGAAACCAAAGATTTTTTTGTTCAAAAACAGCACATCATTTTCAATGACTCTGATCTATGTTTTTCCAAACAGTCTGACATATTGTTGATAGTAATCCTTGGATTTGGGGGTGAAAAACTCAAGACAGGATGCTTTGACTTTATCCAATACTTTGACTTCTGTTCTCACAGGAGTGTAGCCATGGACAGAAAAACTGTAGCCCTATGTGCTCAGTGCAAGCTATCTGGTAGATTGAAAGAAACTTAATTTGGGAAAACTAGAAATTAGTTAGCTATCTATCTATCTATCTATCTATCTATCTATCTATCTATCTATCTAATATGGAGACTTGTCATGTTGGAGGAAGACCAACGCTGAGTTGTTGCTTCACATTCCATGCACATATTCTAGTAGGTTAGAACACAGTATGGCATGATCATTTGAAACATGTTCAAAGTTCAAAACCTACTCCAAGGTGCATCAAACACAACCACCACCGTGTACCCTAAGTCATCTTGTGATGTCAAAACTTGCATCACCTAACACTTGAATGTGTTTTTTTATTGCCCATATCTTTGTCTCAAAATTCATAGAGCTTTTCAGCTGTTGCCTTTGAATATAAAACTTTTTTACCCAGAAGAAATGTAAAACTATTCAAAATGTGACTTTGTTGCAATCCATTCTGGACGCGGCAATCATCTGTAATAAAATGATATATACCCTATAGTGGTAACTGGAGGGGTCTACCCATATCCCTTCTTCAGGACCAACACATGCATGCTCAGATGCTGCTGGAAATATGTGTTTTTGATGGCTCACATCTCTGTTCTCAACTGGGAATTATCTTCAGATTTAGGAAACTGCCTTGTTCAAGATTACATCTCTACCAACGGCCACTTGTATCTAATAATTTCTCAGTGTGCCTAATCTTGAGTTCTTCACTTCCTTAAATGGTGTATCTCTCAAGAGCAATCATGAATAACTCCTGCATTGAATTCTTTACCTTGGGAACTTGACTTAAGATAGTTGCCATCAAGAGAGGACGCAGAGAGTAGAGTTTTAGAGCTACGTTACTCACCCTTTGGCTGGCACTGAGGACTCCATCACTGCTGGTATGTAGAATATGGATAGCACTGGGCATAGTCTAGGAGTAAAAATGTTGAACTATATTTTGGTAGTGAACTTAGGTGGTATGCAAGTGGAAGGAAACTCATTTGTTGATGCAATATCTCTGGCTATTGAGAAATATGAGAAAAATTGTACTTACAGATCATGGAATTGGATGACGCTTGCTGAGTACCATTGAATCATTGAAGAGAGAAAATGACAAAGTCTGGGTGATAAATCACCATGTCAAGAGAAACTGAAAGCAGAGAATCTTTTTGGTAGTATTTAAGCAAACTTTAATTTCTTGCAGCTGAAGGGCAAATAAAATAAAAGATTTGGCTCAGGACTTAATTATAAAATAGCAGAGTTTCAGAGAAGATTGAGCTCTCAGCCTTAGCATTTTTCACACCAAATTCAAGGATCTAACAGGAAGGGAGTGGGACCATGAAGCTTGAGAAGGGAGTATTCGGGGAGACGCACTTGAGGTGTTTGATCTAGGTTGCACTGAATCCACTAGGCCTGCAAAGTGACGCACACACATTGGTTAGATGATAGTACTTCTCCTCTTGTGCAGCTGGGACTAGGGCGAGGCAAGTGTGGTGTGTAGGGGACAAAATTTAAAGAGACACTCACTCTCAATGGTGTGCAAGCGCAGAGTCTCTTAGGCTCCTGAGCTCCTCTAGGCACTTCGCTTGCCTCACCCTAGTCTTGGCCTTTCCCTCTTACTTGAAGATCATGAAAAATACTTAAATTAGGCAGGTGCCTTTCAAGATGATGCTCACAACTCTCAGGATCTATGGTACCTCTCTTGTGATCAACGAGACCAATAACAAAGGTTGAATCTCAGCACAGTATGGATGACAAGATGCTGAGCTTTCTAAGGGAAGAGAAGGATTATACACTGAAGGGGCTGCAGAATATGTATAATATGTGCCAGCAAGAGCTGGGACAGCAGACATCAGAGGGAATCTTGAGATGTTGAAGAAGGGATGCAGAATATTAAGTTGGATGAGAGAGAGTTTATAGAAATTGGGGTACTCCTGCAATACAAGGTTTGACACCTTGGAAAGGACCCCTGATGATGTTACTAATATGCTGCTAGGATGGTCCTTTGCAATTTGGTAAAAGCAATTGCTCATACTAAGTATAAATGCCATGTGGCAGAGGAATGGGTCAAAAATGGGCATGCCAGAGTGTGTATCCTATGTATGGCTAGAAGACTCACCAGCTGACTTTGTTCCATGAGCAGATCCAGAATACACTCCACTTGCAGGTAATTTATACAATCAAATCAAAAGTCATGATCCCATACATAGTTCTAAATAAGTTCTCAGACTCAGAACCCACTTACTGAAAGAGAGGGTGAAATGATTTTTTCAAATAGCTGTTTTTTTAATATGATTTAAAATTATTATTATTGCTTTTTTCTCTGGCTTCAGTAACTTATTATCTTTTCCAGTTGATGCTTTCTCTGTCTCTCTCTCTCTTTTTTAATGAAGATATAGTATAGCAAAACATTTCAAACAAGATATTATTGACTAATCATGTTTAAAATCTTAAAGCTTGGCACAGACTGTCAGAATTCATTTCCAGGAAGAGATTAGAATGTATCATTTTAGTTTATGGTAACAATTTAGGAGTGAAGAGTTCACTCAGATGGGAGGGGAGTCTCCAGACAGCTTCCAGGGATTGAGATAAACTAGTTCATAGTCAGGTGCTACTATCTATCCCGTGGAAAGTCAGACTCCAAGTCAAGAAAAAAATAGTATTGTGATACGTATCTACAAAAAGTATATCAGGATCACTAAATCTTAAAATGAGCTGATGTTTGAAAAATTACTCTGGATGAAAAAGGGTTTTAAAGGCTGCTGGGAAAAAATACACTTTAAAAAATTTTTAAATGGACATTCCAAAACAATACTGTGATGTGCTGGATGAGAGAGAGGAAGAAGTCCTCTTTAGCTCTTATCATCCTTCATATTCTTTTTGAAGGAAAAGGATTTTCAGATTTAAAAAGGAGGGATGAATGCTGGTTACTCTGAATCACAGCCTGCAAGCCTTGAGGGGATTGTGTGAGGAACTGGTTTGTTCCACTGGTCAAAATCAACTATATCTTTAGTTACTGAGAGCACCTGAAAATATGAATGCCAACCAATATCAGTAATCTGAAAGATTTTCCAAATTAGGATGCTTCCAAGTGGACAAATATATAGGGGATTTCCTTATGAGATTATTTCTCTGTTAGAAGTAGAGAGGGCAAACATCATTTCTCTAAATATTCTCTTAGGAAAATAAGCAAAACCTTATTCTTGCCCATAATTATTACCTGCAAAATGTGTTAGTGTCCAATGTCACCAGAGTCAATTTTACTAAAAAGAGAAGAGGATTCACTTCTGTTGCGGCAACTTTTCAGGCAGTGGGTCAATGAGAAGTAAACCTCTACTTCTGATGATGCAATAAAGAATAAGCCTTGTTACAGAGTAGGGGATTTGAATGCACGTTACTTATTCAGATGATAATTTAAGATAACTTGACTCTTGGACTTTCCTTGAAAAAGTAAATGGGGCAAGATTTGAGATAAGCCATGATTTGCCATCTAGTATCAACCACAAACAATGTGACTGACCATCCCAGCAACTTGCATCAAAACCTCAAGAAAAAGTTGATTGGAAGGGGGCTTTTGGTTCCAATTCTTGCTTTTTCACTTCACCCCAATAAGGAGCTGCACTTTAAATGTCTGAATGTTAAGAGTAAAAGTTTGATAAGCTTATGAGGATAAGTTAGGGAGGACTGAGGTCTATCATTGCTACTAGGATTGGGGTCACAGCTCACAGTGGCAAGAAAAAGTCCTTCTGGATTTCCTTGGCTTGTTACTATTCCACAGACTTCATCAACAGGATTTATATTGCCTAGTCTGCTTTCGTATCATCTGCAATTCATGTCTGGGATTACTTCTCTTATTCCTCTGAATCAGAGCCTTCTAGAACATCAAGTAATGCTGGTTTTTAAAATGAGCAGGAAGATATATATTTCAGCAACTTTAGATCGGCTAGTATTTTGTGCTCTGGAATAAATTTACTGAAGGCTTCATTGACTTCATTTATTGCAACCAACATTGGGTGAGCACCTACTTTGTGCCAGACATTCTCCTAAGTATGAGATTGCAGCATTGACTCAAACAAACACAACCTCAAAAAACTTGAATTCTAAATAGTGAAGAAATATTTTATGGGAGTAAAATGAGAAGATGGTAATCACTGAGAACTCAGATTTCTTTGATTAGACCAATAGACCAGGGGAATTTCAGAGTTGAAAGCAAATGATTTGACAAGGCTTCTTATACATGTTTTGTATATAAAGCAGAGAAATAAAGACTAAAATGCTGTGCAACTGGGATAATATTCAACAATTGTAGTTAAAGAAAATAATTTCTGAATAGCAACAGAGAGATTCATAGTGGCATTTTGAAGATCTTGTTTTAGTTGATATTTTATAGCAATTTTTAAGGTATAATATTGTATTTTATGTTGGAAAAAGGAATAAAGGTGCAGTACAATAAAAACATAAATATAGAGATAGATTAAAATGAATGTACAGAAATTACTTAGAAAAAAGTCGATCTAAAATACTCTCTGCACATATGAGCACCTTCCCATAAGGTCCTCAATCTCTCCATGTTCCTCTCTTGATAGCCCGCTCTCAGGTGTCTTATATCCTGGCAACTCTCACTTTCTCACTGTTTACTGAATGATAAGCAAAGCTTAGAAGGATTGAGGAACCACCTTTGGATTCTGGAAAATCGGCCTCTACCACACACCTGAGACATAGTAGATGCAAGAAATGGTAGTTATTGTTCTAATTTT
Source organism: Diceros bicornis minor (assembly GCF_020826845.1). Lineage (NCBI taxonomy): Eukaryota > Metazoa > Chordata > Mammalia > Perissodactyla > Rhinocerotidae > Diceros > Diceros bicornis. Next base: position 47,261,581 of record NC_080759.1, on the reverse strand, counting down.
ATAGTTATTATTGTTAATTTAAACATTTTATTCTTCCTCTTGACGTGAATTTAGGGATGCAAATCATTTAATTTTTCATCTCTAGTGCTTTTCAGTGTCTGAAAAATTCTGAGCTTTCAACAAAACTGTTCTTAATGAATAACTGAATGAGAGGACATACTATTTATAGATAATATGAAGTTGAAATGAATGTACATAGTTTGCCTAAAAGAACATAGTCATAAAATGCTACATATTAGGATAGATCTAACAGGTTAAACTGTTATAAGAATAAATTTATAAGTATCTATGGACATTCAGGAACAAATGGAACCAATATGACATAGAGGGTATATGAATTACCTGCACAAATGGTGTACATTGGTACTAGGGTTATGCTTAGTCATATCAGTCATATGGAATTGTGTTAAGACAGATAAGGGAGTTTAAATGGGGAAATGGGTTAAGTTCTTAAAAATACAAAGTATGAAACTTTATTCTTGGGTTAGACCCTGGATTTGGGAAATGTTAACTTGTCAATGACTACTTCAAAGTCAAACATGAATTATTAGACACAGATGTGAAAGAAGAAAATAGAAGCAGCTGCTCTTGGGTTTGCCTGGCCCAGTCAAGGCTTTGGCAGCATGACATTTTCCTTTGTTGGAATTATATGAAAGGATCCCTGGAAAGCAAATAATTCTAATATGTAACTTCTTGATAGATGATCTCTACATATGGATTTTCTGTCCTTGATTAACAAAATAGGCTATACATGGGGCAGCATTTGGGAAGTTCATGAGAATAAAACTCATGTCCAAATGCTTTTCTGTGTATTTCATTGCGTCTTTTATGGGCTGTTTTCCTAAAAGATGTCAGTATTGTTCACAGATCTGATCTCAGATTTTGACCATAACACTTTCTAGTACATATGCCTCTGTGCAACTTAAACTCTGAGCATCAATCTTATATGTAAAATAGAGTTAACAAAAACCAGGATTATTGCAGAGATTAAGTGAGGTAATAGATAAGTGTGAAGATTAAATCAAATAATGGAGGCAAAACATTAGCTCTATATCTGGCACAAAGAAAGTTCAAAATGTTCTCTCTATAATAGTGGACTTCTCTTCCCATCCGCTAGGGAAGAGACTCATCCATAAGTGCAAGTTATTTGACAAGTCTCATATACTAGGAGTGTTACTTATGGCAGAAAACTCTTTGAAAGTAGAACTGGATGAAGCTAAATAATTTTAACTTCAATAAAAGGATATTTTGGGCGAAATAATTTTAATTCCAACAAGATGCTTCAAAAATGAATAAAAAGCAAGATTGTACTTAGACGGAGTGGAAGAGGCAACTGAGAATATCACTCCAGTCTTGGTGGAAGAAGCAATCAGAGAGACGAGGTTAAGCTATTTGCCCTTCAAGAAAGACAATACTGCTTGGCATGGAGCAACTGGTTTATACTACTTATTAGAATATTCTTTGCTTGATATATTCTTCCAGTTGATTCTAATCACTATGTCAATGTGAAAAAAACCTTTTTGGAATTTTTATTAAAATAAAGTTTATTTTTTAAATTTATTTCAAAAATTCTGTAAACATTTTAGCTGTCCTATCTAAAAACTTTATATGTGTGTCCATGTATTCAAATATTATTTTATTCTCCTCAGTACAATTGTGTACTTTGTGTCCTGGTATATCTATGGTACCCTACCATTTATAATAAAACTATTGATTCGTGTGCAGCATATCTGAAACTTCTCGTTATCAGTTCTGATAGTTTTCAGGTTGATTTCTTTCCTTATTTTCTCTCTCTCTCTCTATCTCTCTCTCTCTCTCACACACACACACACACACACACACTCACACACACCCTTGTCTGTCAGACATTATTCTAGATACTGGGGATTTAAAAGTAAATATGAAAACATTGATGAGATACCACTACACACCAATTAGAATGGCTAAAATCCAAAACATGACAACACCAAAAACTGGCAAGGATGTGGAGCAACAGGAACTCTTATTCATTGCTGGTAGGAATGTAAAACAACTTTGGAAGGCAGTTAGTAGTTTCTTGCAAAACTAAATTCTCACCGTACTATCCAGCACTCCGTGGTATTTATCCAACTGAGCTGATAACTTACCTTCACGCAGAAACTGCACACAAATGTTTATAGCAGTTTTATTCACAATTACCAAAATGTGGGAGCAACTAAGATGTCTTTCAATAGACAAAGGGGTAAACAAACTGTGGTGCATGCATACAATGCAATATTTTTCAGTGACAAAAATAAATGAGCTATCAAGTATGAAATGACGTGGAGAAACTTTAAATGCTTATTGGTAAATGAAAGAAGCTGATCTGAAAAGGCTGCATACTGTATGATTTCAACTATATGACATTCTGAAAAGGGCAAAACTCTGAAGACTGTAAAAACCTCAGTAGTTGCCAGGGGTTGCAGGGAGGAAGGGAGAGATGGGTAGGTGGAATACAGTATAGTATAATGATTCTGTATTATACTGTAATGGTGGATACATGCCATTATATATTTGTCAAAATCCACAGAATGTACAACACAAAGAGTGAACCCTAATGTAAGCTTTAGACTTTGGTTAATAATAATGACTCAGTGCCAGCCCTGGTGGTCCAGTGGTTAAGACACAGCGCTCTCACCAGCGAGGCCCTTGTTCCTTTCCCAATCAGGGAACCACACCACCCGTCTGTCAGTTGTCATACTGTGGTGGCTGCGATGCTGAATGCCATGCCACTGATATTTAAAAATACCAGCAGAGTCACCCATAGTGGACAGGTTTCAGTGGGGCTTCCAGGCTAAGACAGGTTGGGAAGAAGGACCCGGCCACCCACTTGTGAAAAAATTGGCCATGAAAACCCCATAAACAGCAGCAGAGCATTGTCTGATGCAGGGCTAGAAGGTGAGAGGATGGTGCAAAAAGACCAGGCAGGGTTCTGCTCTGCCAGACACAGGGGCACCAGGAGTTGGGTTCAGCTCGACAGCGCTAACAACAAAATGATTAAATATCGACTCATCATTGTAACCAGTGTACCAAACTAATGCAAGGAGTCCTGCACTAATGTAAAGTGTGTGCAAGGGGATATATGGAAACTCTCCGTACTTTATGCCCATTTTTTCTGTAAACTTAAAACTGCTCTAAAAAAATAAAATCTATTAATTAAAAAGAAAGTGAATATGATAGTCATTTCCACCCTCATGGCAGCTACATTATGGTGAAAGGAGATAAACAATGAATAAACATGAATACAGATGGTGACAAATTCCATGAGGACTGAAGAAAATTTGTGCTCTATCTGGATTGATAATGTTTGGTGTTGGGCTGGGGACGTTTAGATGTCATGATTAAAGAAAGCATCTCTGATATTTTTAGGTTGAACTAAGATCAGCTGTTTGTCAGAAAAGAAGTTTGCATCCTTGAGTTTTCCTCAAAACTACATATCCAACGTGAGTTTGAGCAAATCTGGCTTCAGTAGAACAGTCTTGAACGGGTTGTGCTACTTCTTCACCTACTTATTTACAATTCCTGAGAGATCAAGAGTGATCTTTGAAAATATTAATTGGATTATATCACTTCCCTACTTCAAAATCTTGACATGACGTCTCATTTAGTACACAGTACAGTATTCCAGCAAGGCCTCCAAGGTCCTTTGATAACGGGATCTTCCTTCCTTTCCAACTTAATCTCACATTGCTATTCCTTCTGCTACACTACAATGCCATCTTCACTAAGTTCCCACCTGGGCCCTTTTTTTCCTCTCAAATACATCAAGCTCTTCACGACCTCAGGGCCTTTGCACCTGCCAGTCTCTCTTTCAGAAATTCTCTCTCAAGTGCTCTTTTAAATGGTTGTGTTGATCAGCACTAGGAAAAGATTTGAACAAGACAGGCAGAGACAAAATGCATGCTCTTCATTCTTCTGTCATATGTCCCCACGGCTCTCTCCCTCCCTTTGTTCAGATCTTTAATCAAAAGTCCCTTTCACTGAGACCTTCCTTGGCCTCTCTGCGACACACATGTCCTTTCTTACTTTTGCCTCATTAGGACTTATGATCAAATACGCTATCGCTTTTCTTACAATATTGTCAATTGTTTGTATTTCCATCCACAATATAATCTTCATGAGAGCAGGAACTTTTGTCCTTTTGATTCACTGCTCTGTCTTAGGCACTGAAGCAATGCCTGGCCTATAATGACCCTTGATAAATACTTGATGAATGAATGAATAGGAGCATAAGGTAATATTTATAAAATGCCAATACCTTTTTTATTATAAATGGGTTTAATAGAGTAAGTATCATCTTGTTTTAAATTCTTTCTGAACGTATCATATGGCTACTATATACTTTACAAATGTGCCTTTTGTTTTCCTAGATTTATAAGTGTTTTCTAAATTTGGATTGTTTTTTTCTGTTCACTGAAATCCACTTGGGGCTCAATCTGAAGGTTGTTGTGTGCTAATCATTCTGTTCACTGTTGAGGGTGAGTACAATTTTAGCTTTCAATATAATAAAGGATGTAGAGAGATTGGATATATATTTCTTATTGAAAGCCAGACTTGTAAAACTAGAGTTTATCCTTTAAAAATTAAATAAATGATTTTATTTAGTTCTGCATAAAATAGTACATATAAATAATACATTGACTTAGAATAAAGTCATTTAAGACAGTTTAATGATTATGAGATTTTCTAGATTGATTATTATGGGGAAGCTAGGGTAATTGCTATCACAACAGGATATTGTTTGCTGCAATAGTCAGGGATAGAATACTAGATTATCCTTTGGAATTCTTTGATTCTACTCAAATGAAACATACTCTAGTTAATTTAAGGAAAAAGATGAATACACTGGAAGAATGGTGAGGAGCTGATAAAATTAAAGGAAATCTTGAAAAGCCAGACCTTGGCTGGGACAGATAATAAGGCAACATCAGGATTTTTCACAGCAGGAACTGGGTTCAAACCAACCCCTAACTGTGTTGCTCTGAAAGAGAACCAGAGTGGATTGAAGCCTACATCTACACCCCAGGGAAACTGTGATTGATCAGCCCTGCCTGATGTCCTGGAATGAGAGCAGATAGTGCTGCAAAGGAAAGCAGAGGATCATATTAAGAAAGGAAGGGGGAAGTGTGGCAAGCCAGCAAAAACAAAAGAGCCCATTCCACTGAGTGATGAAACAGCGTAAGGTAGGTGCCTAACGGCAAGAATTCATTGAAAAGAGGAATAAAACATGAAGTCATAGAATTGGTATTATAAGGCCTAAAATGTCGAGATTTTTAAAATAACTTTGGTTTGTGTTTAGACCTTTGATAATTTTCAGAACTCAAAAATATTTGTGGATCTAATAAAGCCTGAGATCACTTCTTACAGACAACTCAAACAAAAATTTGAGGATACAGCTTTATAGTATTCCTGATCTTTTTTTTTGATAGGTAATATTGCAAAGCTTTACCAGAGAAAAATGAGCTCTATTTATTTTTCCTGAGTTAGATGCATAAAAGGAGTAGAATAAGAAAATCTGTTTTTGTGAATGTGTGAGTGCGTGCCCCATTAAAATCCCAATGAAAATAAGCCTTCTTGGTGTCCATCTCTAAAACTTTGGCAATTTTAGTGACTTTCTCGGTGTTAATTGTCACATTCTGAGCAAACACAGTATTAGTCTGCTTACATTTGCTATGGACATGGTACGACTCTCACGTTTCTGTATTTTTTTAGTGTATGTATGGTCATAGGGAGGGTTTTTCTCATAGAAATAAAAAATCAAGTGAACCTGTTCCTATATTTATGGTGTTTCCTCCCACTGTCTGAGGTTTATTTATGTGAATGTCTATGAAACAGTTTCCTTGGTAACCAAAGGGAGCCTGGCTCTGAGTGGCTGTATTGCAGACTCACACTTTTAGGCATTGATTGTTTTTAAAAATTAACTGTTTGGTGAAATATTCGGTAAAAACACATGAAAAGCTAATACCAATTTTGTTATAGAATTAAAGTCTTGCTGGTGTTTTTCCATTCGGACATTTTAGCATCTTGCTACGCCCTAGATAACTGTGTAGTTATTTAAAATTCAGGGGAGATTTTTATTTATTCTAGATGCCGTTTTAGGAAGTCATGGTAGTGAGGCAGTTCCCCTTCCCAAATTCATTTACTATTGATGGCAAAATTCTGTAACTATCATCTGAATAACATCTAACATTCAAATGTTTCGCGATACCAGATGACAGAATAAACAAAACAAGATTCAACATGCCTTCGTGCGCCACACTGCCACAGGCAAAGGCTAAAATAAATGTCAGGGGTAATAAAAAATTGACTGATTTTAATAGAATCAAATATGTTGTAAACAGCAGCTTGTTATCATTTTTCGTTATCAAATAGTACCAAAATGTCTTCATTCTGATTTCCAGCTTATCTTTGTGGTCCTATTTCATATTAAAATTTTAAGCAATATCTCCTGCTGAATTCATTTTTGTTCAGCTGTTGCTTCTCTCTTTCATCCAGCTCTTCCCTTGACTCCTCAAGTTGACTATGTGTGTTATCTGAAATATCTGATTTTAATAAAATTTTATATGCAATGCTATCATTTCAGAAATCAATGTATGAAACATTTATGAGATTACAAAAATATAGCCTTCTATGGGAGCTAACCAAAGGATGAAGAGAGGTTAGTGGGTGGTAACTGATAATGGCAGGTTTATGTTTAACTTCTTTGGCACCTTAACAATCGTTTTAATAATTATGTTATTTTTCCTATACAACCTCTTGACATTTCTGTGCAATTCAGCTAGTGACAACTCTGTCAGGTTTCATATCCTCATGTTTTTTTCTGGAGTTTCTTTATATAGTATAGTGAAATTGACTCTGTTTCCCTTGCCAGGAGCCCTGGAATGACAGCTTGTCTGGTGTTTCTATGACATCATCAGTTTCTCCTCCCACCCCCATCCCTTTTCATGCCATGCATTGTTATTGGCATGCTGTGAGCAGCTCTGTCAAAATTACAGAATCACTTCGTCCTACTCCTTTCCTTTACCACTGAATTAAACGCTTAAATCATGAGCACTGCTTTCCTCCTGCAGCATTCATTATTCACATTCACTGCCGCTACCATTTGAGATTAACCATCAGAAATGAAAAGAACAAACATAAACATCCTTCCTAACTCTGGGTCTCTCACTCTTTTTTTAATCTGGTATTTTGAAATTATTCTTTATACTGATAATGATATTCTCTCATCTTGTAAACACCTCCTCAGACTTGAAATCCTGTGGAAAAGATATAGTATTTTATTTATTTCCCAAATAATGGCTTGGGTTAGTGCATATAAGTTTTCTTTTCCTTGATTCTCTAAGACCCAAACGTTGAAGCAGAGTTTATCTGCCATAATCTGGCAAAAGCTTTTTGGCTACATATTCTTCTTTCATTCTTTCACTGATATACCAAATAAATATGAATTTAAAATATTGGCATATGCCGAAATATATTTTAAGAGATCTGCAAATCCTATGCATTGAGTTAAAAGACAGTCACTTACATATGCCAGATTATTATTACATAATTTCACCTAGAACTGCCTTATATCTGAATTCTGCCAGAGTTCTTGTTGGTAATGGGGTTTCAAATTATTGCATTATCAAGAGATGCCCAGATACAGGTTTCTTGTAGTTTTTATCAGAAAGCGTAGTTGGTGCACTGAGTCTTAAGGCACACAGTTGATGAACAGGCCAATAGCAAAAGAATCTTAGCCAAGCAATCTCTTCCCTATTCAGGTCATGGGACTGATCATTCCAACTGGATGGTTGCATGGATGTCTAGCAATACATGCCAATTCATTTGGCTGTTTCCTCTAAAGAGGTGACATCTACACTGAGACCTGAAGGAAGAGTGAGGATTAGGAGATTTAAGCAGAGGTCTTGAGTCGGGAAAGGATTAGTCATCGATAAGGAGCTGATAAAAGGCTAATGCATCAGGAGCGGAGTGAGCTGCGTGGATAATATTATCAGATAGGCTGGGATGAAGTCTGGGCCCAGTTTAAGCAGGATCTTATAAAGCATTAGGCACTTTTTATTTTATCCTTGAGGAATAAGAAGTTAAAGAAGGCTTTTAAATATTAGAACAGCAATATCTGGTATATGTTCAAAACATCACTATGGTTTTGGGAGGAAAAGGGATTAGGAAAGTGAGAATAGAACCATTACACTAATAGAAGGAAATCGCAGGGCTAAAGAAAGATGTGATTTTGAGCTGGGAAGGAGACAGTGGAGCTAGGAAAAAGTGGAGAGATTCCAGATATACTGTGCAGAAAGTATTAATAGGGCTTGCTGATAGATGAGATGTTATAGTAAGGGAAAGGGAGGAACAAGACGACTCTAAGCCATCTGATTTGAGTAGCTCCCTGGATAAACATATCATATCAGCCAGGTGGGAAAAAGTAGGATATTATTAGGATTTCTAAGGGGGAAATAAGGGCTCTGTTTTGGACTTAATGATGTTGAAGTGTCTGTAAGATAGTTGGTAGAGATGACAAAAGGGCTATTGGATATATGAGTCTGAATTTCACTGAAACATCTGGGTTGGCTATATTAAATTTAAGAGTCATAAAGTTATAAATAACAGCTGATGCCACTTGTATGAATTGGGTCACAAAAGAAAGTATGTGAGAAAAATTATAAGAAGGCATAAGACCAAATGTTGAGGAACTCCACATTTAGATGTTCAACCAATAATGAGGAGCAAGTAAGGAATACTGAGAAAGGGACAATGAGCAGAAGGGAAACTAGGAAAATGTGGCATCATGAAAGTCAAGAGAGAGGATTCAATGAAGTAATCAATGGTCTCAAAAGCTACTGAGAAGTAAAGGAAAGTGAGAACAAAAAAAAAACTTCACTGGATGTGGAACATGCAGACCATGGAGATGCCTGGAGATCATGATATAGTATCCCGGACTTTTATTGTAAGAGTTTGTGTGGGAGTCATATTTAAGAGTGAATGGGAAGTAAGAAGTTGGAGGTTTTGTGTATAGACAATTCTTTTCTTCAGACCAGTTTTAAGATTCAAAAGATGCTGGAGGGAAGATACAGTGTCATGAGAGGGTATTCGTAAAATAGGACATAGTAGAGCATATGTGTCTCCTATGAATAATCCAGAAATGAAAGAGATTAATGATATAGGTCAGAAAAGAGATAATTGCAAGAGTGAAATCCTTGAGAAAGTTACAGAAGATGGGACCCAGAGCCCAAGAGGCATTGTTGACCAAGATTAAGAGAAGGGATGCGTACTGTTGTAATTGAAGGGACTGGGAATAGATAAGGTTGTTAACCAAACGTGTATGTGCTGAGGAGGTAGGGTGGGAAATGCAGTTTTTTAAGGAGAACTAGAAAGAGAGAACACTAAAGAAGTAACAAAGCATTTCCAAGAAATATTAAAACTCTTTTGATGTTTTTGATCAAGGATTTAAAGTGAAATTGCTCAGCTGGTTGTATGGTTTTGTCAGAAATGTTCAGATGCTCTTATGCAGTAAAAGATAAGGATGGTATTATCCAGGGCTGTTTTTTTGTTTTTGTTTTTGTTTTTACTGCGTTGTAGAGTAGAAAGAAGGAGGTAAGGGAATTAGGGGTTCTTCAGGGGAACAATTATAATTGAGCATGAAAAATAACTGGGCAAAGAAAGACATAAAAATAGGATGAGGCTGTTGATGGCAGGAAATTGATAGGATAAATGGATTGGGTATCTTGATGAGGTGAAAGTGTTGATGATATGTGGATATAAGAACAAGTGAGTTAGAAAGATAAGGAGTGACAGTAGAGAAACTGGATATTTGAAATTAAGATATTTTTGGTGATAAAAGTAGTTGATAAGTGGTGATAAGTTGTAATTATGGGAGCAGAACTTGGAACTCAGTGTAAGTAAAAGTTATTTGACATCCAGAAGAACAGGATGGAGAAGAGGCACATGGTGAAGAGACACCCACATGGGTTTTGGACTCACCAAGAAACATTAAGAGTCAGGAGTTAGTCTTTAATATAAGGAGGTGGCAAGGATGTTGGTATATAGCAGGATTAAGGAAGGGGGATAGTATGCTTCAAAACATAAGGCTCAAAGAGGCAGGACTTTTTTTTTTCCCCCTAGAGGAGAAGGAAGAGGAGGAAATTGTTTAAAGGAGGTAACTGAAAGCAAGGTGAACACTTTCCACATTTTCTGTCCTTTTAGCATAAAGGGACATGGAAGAAAACAAATCAAACAGAAAACTCAACTTCATAGGGTGAAAGCTAGTTTTCAGTTAACATTGAAAGGTGGTGGAAGTATCTTAAGATAGGGAGGCTCGGAGATATAAGGAATTTTACTAATAATATTTAATATTTACATATATTTTCTTATGTAATTCTCATAATCACCCAACAAAGTAGAAGTAGAAGCTATGATTGTCTTTATTTTACAAATGAGGCACTTGTAGCACTAAAATATTGAGTAACTTTCCCAAGGTGGCATACCTAGTAAGTATTGGTGCCAAGATTCAAAATCAGGCCATCTGACTCCAGATTCTGAGCTGAAAGTCCATCTGGCCCAAAAAAGTGAAAGATTGGCTTTGATCTGGGCATATACATTATCAAAATTGGATGACATTGGGAGTGATGACGGATGAATGGAGAGGTTGTATTTAGAACAGCAATTGAAGCAAATTGGATTGCGAGCCCTGATGGTTTGATCCTCAGTTAGAGGAGAATGGATGCAATCAGTTCTATAACTGTGGTTGAAAATACATTTCATTGTGGCAAGGATGCTTCTGGAATAGCTGCTCTGTGGTTGCACATATGGATGAATTAATCATGGAAACATGGGTAAAATTTGTAGAGTGCAGTAGACATTTCTGGTTCTTACCAATATCTGGTTCTCCCTTCCTTCTTGGCCAAATGAGAAAGTGTACTTCCAGCGTCCTTGAAATTAGGCAGAGTCACATAACTAATTCTGTCCAAAGAAAGGCAAGGAGTAAGGATGTGTGATTGTTTTCTAAGCTAAGACAGTGGAAAGTCCCCAAGAAATTTTGCAGGTTTTTTCTCCCAATGCCCTGGCAAAAATGGAGGTCTCATGGTCAAATGACCAAGTAGTAAGATAAAAGTAGTTGAGTTGCATGGTGGTTGCTGCTATAGGAGGCTGCAGGGAAGACAGCTACCCTGTAGAGTCATCTGCTTTGGCAGGGGAATTAGTGTGTGAAGCCACTGATACAACCTAAATGATTGTGAAAAAACTCAGAGAGGGGGAGAGGAGGGGCCAGACGCAGAGAACAACGTGGGCAAAGGCACAAAGGTTAGAATGAACAAATAGATCCTGTCTAAAAATCAGCAGAAGAGATTTTTCTAACTCCATGCTTCTAACTTGGTTTCTTCTCAAACCACGTGCTATGCTAACACACAATTGTAAGTCCATTAACACATTTTTTTTTTTTATGAACCACTTCACATCTCCAGAAATTAAAATTTGGGAAATGCTTTTCTAAATCTCATTTTTTTTTAGTGTGGTCAATTGATATACTAACTGTAACCACAGCTCTTAATCATCCATTCTTAATTCAACTAGATAAATTTATCTACCTAGAAAGATGAATATAGGTGAGGAAGATATTAGAATAGCTCACATTTTTATATATTTCTCTCTTAGGAGATCCAGCCTACCTCAGGGAGCATTGCAATCTATCCATTAATCCATGCATATATACTGACTGACTAAGTTACCAGATTACGCAGAAATAAAAGATGCTAAATGACTTTTTTCTCAAGTCAACTCCTTGAGAAGCAAGGGAGTTCCAGGGAACTAATTGCAGTCTCGTGAAATGACTTGTGATTATGTCCACAATATAGTGGGAATTATTCCTATCCATAACTGATTTGGTTGCCAATCACATAGTGAATTAAATTTGTAACTTTTAAATCTGTTAATGTATAACACCAATACTCAATTTATAGAACCCTACAGGAATAAAAATACACAAGCAAAAATACTTACATAGGCAAACATTCAATACCTTCTTGCTCATAGTAAGTTTATGTTGTTTTTAGGAAAAGATAAACACCTGGGAAATTAAAAGACATTAAATGAATTGCCACAACACCTGTTGGTGAAAGCCAAAGACATGGCCACGAAAGGGAAGGGTTTCTTCCTTTTTTCACACCAGATCCACCTTGGCTTGACTAGTTTATAAGAGGGGAGGATTTGCTAATATTCTTGGTCAGATATGGAGAAGTGGATTTGGCAGACATTGCAAGTAGAAGTAATGGACTTCTATGCCCCAAGGTACATGGACTCTCTCTTCTCCTCCTCCTCCTTTTTTTCTTGTAAATGACTTCTAACATTTTCTGCTCCCCTTGTCATAAACATACCCAGGAATTGTCTGTCTTTATGTTTTCTACCTCCTCTGGGTAGTAAAACAAGTTAGGATTTCTTAAATAAATCTGATACTCTCTCTTTCATTCTCTCCTCTCTCTTTCTCTCTGTTTTTGACAGTGTAGGATTTGGAAATTCCTGGAATCATGGCCACGATTCTTTCTTGGTCTTTAACTGCTATAAGGGACAGAAAGTAAGTGGTCAGGGCTTGTAAGACATTCACTGCTGATTGGAATCATAGGGAGGGATTCATGGTGAATGGGAGATGAGAATTGAGTTTTGGAGTAGGGCAGGAAAATAGGAGGTAGGAAAGTATATTAAGATACAGAGCCAGAAATGAAATCACATGATTAAAGGAAGCACAGAAGCAGAAAAATGTCTGACACAGTATTCAGGTCCCTCATGAAAAGAGTGTGAGAAAATATTGAAAAATATAGCTTGGAGGTAAAATGTGAGCTATAAGCAGTGTAGTCACTAGAGAGCTTTGTGCTGGACAATGAGTTGGTGTTCCTTTGATCATCTCACACTCCTCTCCAACTCCTACACAATTTCAATTTATGTACATCAAAAGTTTTCTCAAGAAAATTGTTTATACTCCCTCTGCCTACTTTTTCATTTCCCATCCTCTCTTCAACCCACAAGGTCTAGCCTCCCTTCTCATTGACCTACCAAAACTGTTGTTGTAAAGGTCATTTGACCTTAGTGGTTCCAATTCCTCACATGATGCAATCTCTCACCTTTCTATCACCTTCATTTTTCTTGAAAAACTCTACTACTCAGGATTCTTTAACACCATAGATCCTTGTTTTAACTACTAATTCAATGATGCTCTCTCCTCAAATTCCTGTGATACGGTACCTTGAACTACTTGGCTTCTAACTATTGCAATTGCTAGCACTGGATTTAGGATCACATCCTCTTCTATATCTGCCATCTTGCCCATTTTTCTATGCCCTAAAAAATCTTAAATGCGAGTCTCAGCCCAGACTTGGACAGTCCTGCCTTTTACATCCAACTTCCTACGTCACGTCTCCATTTTGTTTTACTAATACCTAAACCTATTTATCTCACAGTATTCACCATCTTACCCAGATACTCAAGTTAGAATTCAGGAATTATCCTTGATTCCTCATTTTTTCTTAACCCCATACTCAATTAACCATCACTTAGTTTTACTTCCCAAATGTATCCCAATTCCACTAATTGCTTCTATCTCCACTGCCAGAACATTATCAAAAGCCTAACTGTCTTTCACCAGGACTTCTGAAATAGCCTTCTGTGTGGTCTCCATAGGTCCATCCCAATCCTCCTATAATCTGTTCTTCACAAAATGTCTAGAGTCACACTTTCAAACATCCATCAGATCACGTCGTTTTTTTTCTTAAGTTTCTGTTAGTTTCCCATTAGAATAAAATCCAAAGCCCATTTTAAAGCCTACCAGGTTCTGTTCGATCTCACTCCAGCTTCACCTCAGAGCATCTCCTATCTTTCACTCTAGCCTTCAGTCATACCCAGTCTTGCCAAATCCTCCCAAATTCTTTTCTACATCAGATCTTTTGCTGCTCCCTGGGACTTGCGTCACACAAGCTCTTGTTCAGTATTATAACACCCTGTTTATTTCATTCATAGTGCATATAATTTTAAGAACTTAATTCATGTGAAGCTTAATTCAGATGAAGCTAACTTTTATTGTATATTTTCCCCATTAAAATGTAAGCCCAGTGAGCACAGGAACCTCCCTAATCCTAGTTACCGCTTTATCCTTAGAGCCTAACAAGTTGTTGGTAGATGGTCAATCAGTATTTCCTGAATGAACGGATATTTGTTGTCCAGGCAATGGCTCATAATGTGGATTGTTGGGGACAGCGTTTTCAAAAAAAAATCCATTTGTAGTCTAAATTTCCAATTTTTCTTTTTTTTTTTTTTTTTTTTTTTTTTTTTTTTTTTTTGTGAGGAGATCAGCCCTGTGCTAACATCCGCCAATCCTCCTCTTTTTTTGCTGAGGAAGACGGCCCTGGGCTAACATCTGTGCCCATCTTCCTCCACTTTATATGGGACGCCGCCACAGCATGGCTTGCCAAGCACTGCGTCGGTGCGCGCCCGGGATCCGAACCAGCGAACCCCGGGCCGCCGCAGCGGAGCGCGCGCACTTAACCGCTTGCGCCACCGGGCCGGCCCCCCTCCAATTTTTCTTTTTTAAAAAATTAAAATTAAATAAATGCTAAACTTACTATTTTCTACATATATTTTTATTTTTTTCTCAGTATAGTTGGAAATTTACTTTTAAGGTACCATTTTTATTAATATGTTATCCTGTCACTCATCCATTTATTGGATCCTCAGCAATACTGTTGTCAACCACATTTCCGAACGGGTACAATGTATAAAAAGATGCATCACATACTAGGTTGAGAATACAATAAATATTCTATACTAACTGTTGTCCTTTCTCTAAGAGTGATTACATGTTTATGATATTTGCTTAAAGCCTAATGAATACTTAGGCTTCTTTTGACTTTTTATGCCTTCTTAAACATGAGTTTGAACACAAGCCTTCTGTGTTAAACAAATGAATAAAACAAATTATTGAAACTTCTGGAAAAAATTACTCAGCAAAATGCAAATTTAAACATACATATATATGTGAGTATGTGTAAAATGTGTGTGTGTGTATATATATTTACTTTGTATTCATATCTGTATGTACATATACATATAGATGAAGAAATAGGACGCAGGATTTCAAAGGCTGGTAAAATAGATGACTTTTAAGGTCCTTTCAAACCTTGAAATACAGCATTTGATGAATTGGCTCTATTGCCTAGAAGTGACAAGAAATCACTGAGATCAAGTGGACATTTTCACTTGTTTGATTCAATTGAATCTGTTTTGAAAACAGATTGAAATTCAACAAATTCACTCAACTGTATGGATGCCTGCTGCATGCCAGGCTGGGTGCCAGATAATGAGGATTCCAAGATAAAGGAAGCATATGCCCTGCCCTGGGCTTTTCATAGTCTTGTAAATGAGATTGCCATGGCAAATAAATATATGCACTGTATCTTTAATGTGAAGAACATTTAAGGTTCAGATGCAATAGATGAAAATATGTCCATGTAGTATTACTCTGCCTGTGAGGTAGGGAAATGTTCTCAGAGAAGTTTACCTAATGCAGCAAAACTAACACTCTAGTTCTAATCACTAGGGTATTTCACTTCTCAATTCAGTTAATGACATGCATCATTTTACTGTCAGATCAATCTATCAGCCTAGCTATTGTTTTTCCAAGGATCTGAGGTTATGCTCATCAGTCCCTTCCTCCTCCAGTTCTATTCAATGTCACCTGCAGGCTCAATCTAATTTGTCAACAAAGCTCACAAATTATTAGAAGCACCTTCTTCACAAGTGATGGATGGGTTAATCTTGCTGTGCTGAAATCCATATTCAGTGTACTGGGCAGTTGACTACAAGCGAAGCTGCAGTCTTTTGCTTTCATCTTCCCTGAATTACTTTGGTCCGTGTGACAACGCTTCTGGTTGAGTTTTCTCTTCCCTCTACAATTCCTACCTTGGGACTACAGACCTGCTATTATGAGGCATCCATTTGCTTGAGTCCAAATAGACTTTCTCTTTCCTTAATGACAACCCTATTCCCAGACTCTCAGCATCCTCTTTATTCCTAAAATTCGGGGATCATTCCAAAATAAAACAGTATTTCCAGCTTACCCTGAGCATCTCTACTTCTATAAAAATCTGTTTAACACTCTACAATGTCATATTGGTTCCATTTGAATGTCACAGAATTTATAGGACCCATTTGAATATCAAGTTGAAGGTTACCACACCATCTAGAACATTAGTATGATGTATTGGTCATCACAATGCAAACAGTTGAACACTCCTAACCTTGACTCTTTTCTGGACTTTCTCTTTCCCTCTAATCTGCTTCTGAGCTTACAACATTCCCAAGCAGCTGTGTATGCATTAGTAACAATGAGCATTCTAAAGGAACTGTTTCAAGTGTTCATTATTGGGTAGAAAAAACCAGAGTATGTATTATTTAATTACTAATTTGAAATTTATTCTAATAGATCAAGCTATGTTAAATGATTCATATGTTCAAAGTACTTTTAGTTTATTAACACAGTAATAATGCTTGAATACAAAAGACAAGTTGTAGACATTCTTATAATTAAAATAATGATTTGACTTTCAGGAAATTTGTAAATCTCCTTGTGAATATAGAAATCAATTAGGTTGTGAGCAAGGTTTGTTTTGCTTGTTTGCTTGTTTTTTGGTTACCACATCTTAATACCTAATGTATTTGGAGCACTAGTGATGTTTTGAAATTTGCATTAAGATGCCTTGTTGTTAGTGAGAGTGTAACTAACCAAAGAATGGAAGAAGTAGTGGAAAATAGTGGAAAGAACACTGGCTTGCTCTCATGAGGTCCTTTTTGTCTTTTCTGACTATTCAGTGATTCCTAATTATTTGGAAGTCACGTATCCCTTTAAGAAGCTAATAAAAATATGGGTTCTCTCTCCATAAAAATATGTATCCTTTGGGAAATTATTAGGCCATTGTCTCTTAGCTTCAACCCCACCCTCTACACTCTGCTTGCTGATTGTGGAGCTAGAAGACGGACCACTGCATTTCTGCTCTGTTGACTGTCTTCCTGTCTGGCTCTGCCAATAAAAGATATCAGAGAGAGGCTGCGAGGCTGGAGAGGGAGAAGAGACTTGTTACCTCCCGTCTACTTCCTATCTGCTTCATGTGGACTTCCTGTCTGCTTCACGTGGACTTCCTGTCTGCTTCACGTGGACTTCCTGTCTCCTTGTAGTTTCTGTGAGCATCACTGCTACATTTCCTCACCCTGGTGGCCGCAGTTATTTCCATAGTAACAGCTGAATCCAGTCAGCAATTTTGCCAACAGTTGCAGAATCAGTCTCATCTTGCCTCCCATCCAGAGACACCAGTTCACACTCTCCGGAGAGGTCTGAGTTTCAGTTCCCAGGGGCCCCTCCTTTAAATTTCTAAGTTTTTGCCATTGTTCCCTTGTTTCCTGAGCACTAGTGCTTGTGGTTGTTTCTTATAGTTGCTACCTCCATGATAGATACCTTGGCATTTTCTTTCCATCCTTTGTACTTAGTTACCAATTCCTTATATTAATTCTTTCCATTCGAGTAGTTGGTGGGGTTTCAATCAAATGGATCCTTACTGATAAATACTCTCAAACAAACAAAAATTTTCTTTAATTTTCAGGAGGTTGATTGATCCTAGTTTAAAAAGTGTTTAGCTAATAGGTCTCTAAATCCATGTGAGTTCTAAAATTCAGTGACTCTTAGAGACATATGATTGGGGACATGATAAAGACAGAAAATGATCAATGAAAATATTAGTGAAAATGTGAGAAATAATTGTTTGAAGATGTAAAGTAATCATCAAGTCCATTCTGTACCTATTTTGAACCAGAAATGAATTATAAACAGAAGAGATTATTTATAGGGAGGTAGAAGATAAAAAGGAAAATTTTTTTGTGATGCAAGTAGGGGAGTAGTCTTGGCATATGGTCCGTAGGAATAGAGTACAGATTTTGATCAGCTGAAGGCAACAGGAAACAGATGAGTGAAAAACATATCTTCTCAGAAAGATTTTTTAAATAAATGCAAGTAATAGAGCTGCAGAATAAAATTTTTAAAATAACCAGTTACCTGCAGAGTCACTCTTGATGTGCCACAGTATTTCTTATCACAGCAATACAGTTGCTCAAATTTAGAATCCAGAATGGATTTCCTACAATACTCTGACAGTAATTCCCCCACATCTATAACTGTCAGTAGAGTAATTGCATTGTCACTATTAGGATGTTTTTATTGGCACATTGCTTTTATAATAGAGGAATTCCCATTTGTGACACCTCAATTCTCCTAATCGTTTCATCTCTGCCAGTAGGAAAAGAGTCACATTAGAGGTGTAGGGTTAGGGGCCAGAGGTTGCAAAAAATGTGAAAACAGAAAAACCAGCCCCTTTCCTCTGAGAACCCCACTCCTAATAAGGAAGATAGAATCCAATTTAATAAAACTCAAATAAGCTTCATAAGTAAGTAAAGAGAGAAATTAGTGCTAGAATTAGGGGTGGTCCAGTTCAATGCACACTAGTGGCAGCTCTATGACCAGCAACATTCTCATTCTCCTTCCAAATATGCCCCATTTCTGGGGACAAACTGCATCTTTGAATCATCCCTCTCACTGTTACAACTCTCTGTGTGCCATCCATCTCTTCAAATTGTTTAGCATTCAATGGAATAAGAAGAACTAATTTGCAAAGCCTCATTCTGCCCTTTAGTCCACATCACGGGATGGGGCTGAGTGATAAGGAGTTCCATGGGACCATCCTTAGGCTTGCACAATTCAAAGTGACTGTCACTAAATATGTTTCTTCTTTCTTAACTATCATGCAGGTGAAAAAATTGAAAAGGAGAAATTCTTGGAAGGGAAACCTAATCAGTTTATATATGACTGCAAAGAAAACATTCCACTCCTTAGGTGGCAAGGCAAAGAATAATGAACTGATTTTATTACATCAGAAATTGGTTTATTTAATTTTGTTTTATTTTTCCCCACTGATTGGGGAGTGGGTAATGTCATCACTTTTATCATCACACTTTGCTTACCTTCTTGCCCTCTTCCTTGAGTCAACTTTCTTGAGCCAACAGCTTAGATCTGTGCACAGAAAGGTCCATGTGCAGTCCAACATGGTAGCCGCTGGCCACTTGTGATTATTGAAATTTAAGTTGAAATTAATTAAAATTTTTTTTAAAATTTCAGTTTCTCCAATGCACTAGCTAATTTCAAGTGTTCAATAGCCACACCTGGCTAGTGGCCACATGTTAGACAACAGACTTCCTTCATCGCAGTGTTCCATAAAACACTTCCATCATCTCAGGTGGTTCTATTAGACAATGCCGACTCTAGAACATCAACCCAATTACTATTCCATAAAAGTGTGTTTCCTCCATTTTTCATCTCTATGAACCTAGTGTAATTGAAAATTAGTGCTTGTAATGAATTATTAATATTTTTTCCAATTGCCACAGCAGTACTGCTGTGGAAGGGACAGAAAACTTATTAATGCCTTGGGTCACATATTTAAGGCATTATAGCTGAAGAGTTACACTGTAGAATGGCAGACAAGGTGTTTTCGAAAGGCTTGAAGCAGAAGATTTGGGAATTGTTTGCAGGGACTTGCCTTATGAAGTAGTAGTGCCACCAAGTGTTGGGTGAAAGAGGTTCAAATTTTTGAAAGATATTTGGTGAAAATTCTGATTTAAAAGAATTAACCATAGTGGCCATTAAGCCTGCGTAGGTTCCTATTTCAAAGCCTTATATACCATTATCATTTATCACAGGTTCTAGAACATAGATTGGATATAAATAATGTACTACACATAACGTCCTTTTTGTGCTAGATAAAAGAGAGAAACAACATACCAATTTGAAATAGCTTGATAATTTTTTCTTCTTCACCTTGGCTCAGGATGTTTAGGTATTCTGCTTTGCACAACCTTAAACTGCAATTATGTATGGCACACATCTAAAAGAGAATGAATTTTCAAACAGTGGCGTTGCCTAAGATCTTCTCTATCTTTCTCTCTTCTTCATTCCTGCAATCCCCACCCTCTAACCTCCTTTCCTCACCACCTTGTAGATCACAGTCTGCCTCTGTGGAAATTTTTATCCAAAATATGACGTGCATTTTATGACTAGAAAAAAACATAAATTAAAAAAAGAGTGTTTTTATTTTCTGTGTTGTCTTTATCACAGATTGAGGGGAAAAAAGTCTACTGGTTTCTCCACCTTATTTATAACTGCAGCAAAAACCCATTTTACTTGTCCTCTGTTGCCATGGTTACAAGCTTTTCCATTTCAACAGGTCAATACAAGCTTTCGGTTTACATAAGGTCATGGGTAATTCATCTCAGCATTGCACAAACAGAAAACCAGCTCTTCTCTCCCTTTTTAAAAAAATAATGTATCAAACCCCTAAAAACAGAATTAGTTCTGATTTCTGTAATTTATTATTCTCATTCGTTTTCTCTTGTTTGTGGCTTCATGCTTATGCTCAAATTCTCCAAAATAAAAGACGAGTCTTGCTAAAACAGCAACCTTAACAGTTCTGTGTGACACTAATGTCCTAAACTGGCTATTTTGCTAATAATACTGCATTTATTTTATGATGAATGTACGCAGCAAGCTAGCATTTAATTAGACTTCACTTAAAAAGTGTAATAGATCAGATTGGATAAATTTGGCAAAATGTTAAGACACCTACTGAGATATGGTTCTCATTGTTTACCAGCTATAAATATGTTGTTGGTTTTTATTATGCCCAGTGAAAGAGAATAATGGAAATCATACAATTAACTGCACTGATTGTATGGTCAGTTGGAATTCTGCTTCTTTGGAGGAAGAAAAGATTTTGAGTTGAGGTGATAGGGGAGAAGGAGTGAGAATCCTTGTAATGAGAGGCAGAGGGAAGATTGTTCATTATGTGAGAAATGTGATTTTTCTGATAAGAAGCAACAGTATCAATATCATTTCTTCATTGGGAATATCCTATTCAATTTTTCAATTATTATAGTTGATAGAATTTATGAATTTTTCAAATTTTCATGATTTGCATAAGTTGGTTAAAATAGAGCCTTTCTATATATCTATAATGCTAATATCTTCTGAATACCCCTATCTACTGTCATTACTACTGTTTTGTCTTGGCTTAGTTCAGTAACTTTCAAACTCTTTTTAATCATTGGACACCCATTAACAATAAATGTTAGACAGAATCTCACTACATAACAGCGAAGATGCTGTGATTGAAATTTAAGAAGGTAGTGGATGGAGGCCTCCAAGCTGTCCTTGTTCTGCATTCTTTTAATCTACTTTGCTTCCCTCCACCAAGATGGCCCCAAGGCAACTCTTTAGAGGCCTCTGAAAACACAATCTCAAAGAAACACCATTCCAGTGGGAAAAATATGGATTTTGTCAGACTTTGATTCAAGTCTTGTGTCGACATTTAGAAATTGTGTAACCATGGATGTAGCTTACACTTGGTTACTCCCTGATAAACTTGAGATGTAGGGATGGTGTACAGAATTAATGACATAATTTAAATAGCATTCCTAATGCATATGGACATTTCTCAAGGTTTATATTTCTGCCGTCTACATTTCCCTTCCTACATTTGACATTCTCACCTTGCCTATGAATAAGAATCACTTGTGGATCTTTTTTTAAAAATATCTAGTTACGTCAATTTCTACTCAAACCCTACTGATCAAGAATGCTCAGTGTTTGGACCCATGAATCTGATTATACAGCTGCACAGTTGGCCACTGTTAAGAATGGCTGCTCTGTCTTCTCATACACAACCATTCTCCTCTCTCCATGGTCTATACCCTCATCAGCTCCAACTCTTTGCTTAACTCCTTCTTAAGATATGTCTTTGTGAATGGTAAATTGAAAGAGAACATAATCTCTTATAGCCAGAATGTCAGAATTCAAGTCCTGGTTCAATATTTAAATTGCCAAGGTAAATCATGAACACAAGTTCAAAGTATTATATTTACATTATTCTAAATCATATTTGTTAAAAAAATAAACTACAATTAAACTGAATATAAAGAGCTGTTAAACTCTCAAATAGTTAATTTTAAAACACAAGACCATTTGATGAAATCATTTACCCATCAAAGAAAATTTAGATGTAGGCAAATCCTAAAGTAATTTTTTGAAACTTAAAGGTAATACGCTTCTTAAATATGTGTTAGTTTTAGGTGCTGTTGCTTTCAAATTGCTTGAAGCATTTGACTTAATGACCTCTGCAAAGTATATCATATACAATTTCAATAATGCTGAATATTTGTTCCCTTTTACACATCATTTTCCAGAGTCCAAAACAATTTCTCTCCTTTCCCTGCATATTCCTCTGTGTTACTATGTTTGCCTAATTTCCTACTTATGGGCTCTTGCTCCCCGTTTTCTGAAACCACTTCCTGAACTTGATTCTAAATACCACTTGCTGCTAAAACCTTTTCATGATACACACTGTATCGATCAATAGTGATTTTAGCTGAAAATATGACAAACATGGTATTAGGCATTAGTCACATTTAATTATCTCACTTACAAATTTTGTAGTAGATATTTCCAGGTTGATTCTCAGTAGCGCCACTAGGATCAATTTCTTTCCATTCTTCTGCTACATCATCCTAAGCATGTTGGCTTTTTGCCCTCCTGCTTGTACCTCATGGTAACAAAAAACCTCCTGCCACTCTAGGCTTTTCAATGGCATCCTCAGAAGACATATTAGGAAGGAGTAGAAGCAGCAAGTTTTTGTCACACACTGTTAATTGGTTTTGTTTATAATTAGAAAGCAAAAGATTTAGCAGATTTCTTACATCAAATTGACCACACCTTAGTCACATACTCAACGCATATATCTGAAGTCAGACTCATCTCTCCTCCTGATTGCTGCCTAATTCATGGAAAAATTTGGAGTTCAGTTATTAGAGGAGAGGGAATTGTCAGTTAGGTAAACAGTCATAGTCCCTACCAACTCTTGTCTCTTTGTCTAGCATTCTGGGCAGAAATTATGCAATTTATGAAAAACAGAGCCCTCAAATTTTTCCAAGCTTTTACCATACTGGACAATGTTGGTTTGATTTTCTTTTAACATGAATGGTATGAGTTCTATAAAATGGAGCAAAATACAAAATAAAATGTAGAAAAAATACATACGCATATTTGTTTACAAAGGAAATGAACCTATCAATACAAAGAAAGTGACGTGGAAGGGCTGTTAGTTAAGTAACATCGTCTAATATCTTGCCCTCTGAGATGCTCCATGCATCTTCTGAATTGATCCACTTGGAGGACAGGAATTCTACTTGCAATAGACTTATAGGAGAGGCTGCGTATTATCTTCCAAGGCAACTGCCATAGGCTGGGTTTCTCTCAAGCAGGCCCTGAGACAAGGATTGATGTGAAAGTAGTTTACTAAGAAGTGTTTCCAGAAAAACCAATAGAGGAGAAGAGAATTGGAACCAGAAATGGAAGGACGTCAAGCAAGGGAGTGCTTTCAAGTTGAGTCCCACAAAGGGAAGTTTTGATTCAATCCCACTAGAGAACTCTAGATAAAATGCACATGTCAGAGTTATCTAGATCAGGAGAGGACAACTAGAGTTCTTAGCCCACTACACTCTCCAGTTTTTGATTAAGGAATGTGCCAGCGGGAGGAGGGCACACATTCTCAGTCACTTCCTGGTTCTCACTCCAGGAAGAGTGACATCCAAGGACAGCCTTCCAACAGAGAGATGCAGGTGCCAGCTGTTGGAAGTGAAACACACCAGAAAGAAAATGTTCAAGGCACCAAAACAGATATGGAGATAGTACTAGTAGATTGGTACAGCAGCTGGAGGTCAAGGGATGAGGATTACTTGATTTCATACTCATTCCATACTGTGTCATCAGTATAACCTGTACATACTTCTAATATCATTAATTTACTTAGTGTATCACACACTATCTTTTATAGTATATATTTATATTTATATCTGTCTCTGCTGCCAGTCTATAAGATGTCTTTGAGTGCAAAGATCATGTCTTAATTGCTTAATTCTAGAAAAATGCACAATGTATAGTAAATCTCAGAAAATGCTTGTTGAAAGAAGGCATAATTATGAATAAGTAAATTAATAATCAATGACTGAAACATAGTTTTAGAAAATTTGCCTGAGATAAATCAAGATATGACTTTACACAAAAATTTACCATAACTAGTCTCAAATTTCATAATGATTTCCTGACTTACTCAGCTAACACTAGTGTCTTTCCTATATAAAAAATACTCTGTTTTGTGCAACGATTTCAAATCTGTTGGGATGAAAAAGTATTAACTTGTTACCATAAAATTTGTTCTCTTCTTAAAAGGTAGTAAAATTTCCCACATTATTTGTTCACTTTATTGAATCACTTCTTTACCTTATTGAGTTTTATTGTGTCCATACTCTTTTCTGTTTTACATATTTTGGATGGTTTAATATTTATTGTGTTGCATATTACACAAACTGAAAACAACTTATTCAAACTATGAATCAAAGATGCCAAAAAAGATTTATCAGAG
Organism: Diceros bicornis minor; assembly: GCF_020826845.1. NCBI lineage: Eukaryota > Metazoa > Chordata > Mammalia > Perissodactyla > Rhinocerotidae > Diceros > Diceros bicornis. Next base: position 47,237,015 of record NC_080759.1, on the reverse strand, counting down.
AGAGATTTCAGGTTAAAGATAAAGACAGAAATATACAGATTCAACTCTTCTTCTCTATACAATATTTCTCTCAGAATAAGTAAAAGGAATGAATATCTTTGGATCCTGTCACACAATAGATAACACAGAGAACCATTGGACAGTAATTTAAAAGAGTTGCTATTTGGGAAATTTTAGATTTTCAGAAAGTCTTCCAATTTCAATTTTTTGTTTTTTACAAAAATGTTAGTAATTAAGAAGAGTGCTTTGGTTGAACTCAATGTTTATAGCTCTTAAAGAGAGAAGAAAATATTCACAATTATTTTATGCAGCTGTTGTAACTTGGAGACCAAAAGCTGACAAATACAGCCTTCCTTAGTCACCACTTTGAGCAATTCTGCCTTACTAATACAAGTTCAAAAAGATTACATAAGGGCCGGCCCCCTGGCTTGGCAGTTAAGTGCACGCATTCCACTACTGGCGGCCCGGGTTGGGATCCCGGGAGTGCACTGAGGCATTGCCTCTCTGGCCATGCTGAGGCCGCGTCCCACGTACGACTAGAAGGATGTGCAGCTGTGACCCACAACTATCTACTGGGGGCTTTGGGGGAAAAAAGGAGGAGGATTGGCAATAGATGTTAGCTCAGGGCCAGTCTTCCTCAGCAAAAAGAGGAGGATTAGCATGGATGTTAGCTCAGGGCTGATCCTCCTCACAAAAAAAAAAAGATTACATAAAATTTTTGAAAATTAATTCTATACCGGCAACGAAAACTTTTCCCCCTGGGATACACAAATAATTTAATATTAAGAAATCTGTTAATGGGATTTGTTATGGATATTAGTTGTAAAAGAAAATAAAACATGTAACATCTTAATATATGATTAAAAGACATTGGGATTTTATCTCAACAGCCATTATTTAAGTAAAATATTTCCAATTTATCATAGAGCCTCAAAAAATTGCCAGTATTAGGTTTATTGTTGAAAGAAACAGGGAAATCCCTGTTAAAGTGGAAACAAGCCCAGAAGGCTTAGTGTAACTGCTGCTATTTAATGGTGTCAAGAAACGCTAGACAGAGGGAGTCAAGACGGCGGCGGAGGCAGACTCGGAACTCCCCTCCTCCCGCGGACACAGCCAATTTACAACTACTAGTGGAAAACTTACCCCTGAGACAGAACCGAAAACTGGATAAGAGGAACTCCTGCAACAAAGGACAATCCTAACTGAGGTGGAAGAGGCAGAGACTCCCTTCTGGAGAGAAAAACGCCGCCTTCACAAGCCGCCAGCTTCACGGCCGCCGGGAGCAGCGCACAGGTACGCAGCCTCCCTGGAGGCGCGGGGTCCTGAGCCGGGGAGCGCCCCCGCTGTGGGCATTCTGTGGACCCAGCACAATCGAGACCAGCGGCATAATATCTGACTGTGCCTGCTACTAAAGCATTGGGGAGTACCCCCAGAAAACCCGGTTCACAAAGAAACTAAAACCGGCTCTTAAAGGGCCCGCACGCAAACTCACCCATCTCAGAAAGCATCCTAAAATCACCAGAAAGAAAGGTGCACAGTGCTGTGGTGAAAATAACTCACCTAATAGGCCCTGTGTGCATCTCGGTGAGGGGTGAGACCTCTCCAGGGACTGGGACATTGGCGGGGGCCATTGTTGTGGCCTGGTGTGAGTGAGCTGACACAGACGCCATTGGAGTTCTCCCTGGGGCCTGCTAGCCCAGGGTCTGCTCCACCCACTAGAGCACCGATTTAATCCAGCTCAGCCAGGGCAGGCAGCCCACCCTAGAGACTGGGCCCACCCAACAACAAGCCCTCAGGCAACGTGTGGGCCTGCATAGATTGGTGACTGGATTCTCTGCAGCCTGGCAACTGAGCCCACTTCAGTGGGGCAGGGCATGCACAAGGAATGGGTGGAGTGTGTGGGGCTCCCGCCGTGGAGAGACTGGGTCCGCTTCGAGAGGTCAGGTGCACACATGGGGCAGGACTGTGTTGACTGTGTTTGTGGACATGTGGGCGGCAGGGTTTGTCAGCTGCAGAAGACTTGTGCTTCTCAAAGACCCACATAGGGGGTTTGCCCCACCTTCCAAAGCCTGAAACAATTGGGTGCTCCTGTGCCTGAGGCCAGCCACACCCAGCTGCAATCCTCAGAGAGCTGACAAGAGACCTAAAGGCTGGAGGCTTATAGCAATTGTAAGGCCCTGAGCCTAGCAACCTGCCACGCTGGGGGCCTACTCACTTAAAAGAAATACTGCAACACAAATGTGGTATTAGAACTTGCAGCCAGCTGTGCTGGGGCTCCCCACACCTGATAAAGAGACTGAAGGGCCCACAATAGTTACAAACAGCTGAGCATTACAACAGCTGGCCAGGAGCATAACTTGGCCTCCCTGGGCGCCTACAGGGAGATCAAACAGGCCACAACAGAAGGACACACGAGCCTACACAGGGGTCCCCCTGGAACATTGAGAACCGAGAGAAGCACACTGGAAGCCTCCTAAGGCATCACTTATATAAGGTCACCTATCCAAGAGCAGGAGATGTAGCTGACCTACCTAATACATAGACACAAGCACAGGGAAAGAGGCAAAATGAGGAGGCAAAAGAATACATTCCAAGTAAGGGAACAGGACAAAACCCCAGAAAAGGAACTAAGTGAAACAGAAATGAGCAACCTACCCGACAGAGAGTTCAAACTAAGAGTGTTAAGGATGCTCACTGATGTGGGGAGAAGATAGATGAACTCAGTGAGAATGTCAACAAAGAAATGGAAGATATAAAAAAGAACCAATCAGAAATGAAGAATACAATACTGGAAATGAAAAATTCACTAGAGGGACTCAAAAGCAGAGTAGAGGATACAGAAGAAGAGATGTGTGAGCTGGACGGAAGACTAGAAGAAATTACCCAAGCTGAACAGGTAAAAGAGAAAAGAATTAAAAAGAGTGAGGACAATCTAAGGGACCTCTGGGACAACATCAAGCGCACTAACATCCGTGTTATAGGTGTCGCAGAAGGAGAAGACCGAGACAAAGAGGCAGAGAATCTATTTCAAGAAATAATAGATGAAAACTTCCCTAACCTAAGGAAGGAAACAGACATCCAGGTACAGGAAGCACAGAGAGCCCCAAACAAGATAAACCCAAAGAGGCCCACACCAAGACACATCATAATCAAAATGTCCAGAATTAAAGATAAAGAGAGAATCCTAAAAGCTGCTAGAGAAAGTCAAGTTACATACAAAGGAAACCCCATAAGGCTATCAGCTGACTTCTCAGCAGAAACCTTACAGGCTAAAAGAGAGTGGCACGATATATTTAAAGTGCTAAAAGGAAAAAACTTACAGCCAAGAATACTCTACCCAGCAAGGTTATCATTCAAAATGGAAGGAGAGATCAAAAATTTCCCAGACAAGCAAAAATTAAAGGAGTTTGTTAACAAGAAACCAGTGCTACAAGAAATGTTAAAGGAAGTGATTTAAGGGGAAAAGAGAAGACCACAAATAGGAAAAATTATCTATTTCCATGATAAGAACGTAATGGATATAAATGCACAAAAATGAGGTTAGATATGATATCAAAAACATAAAAGGAGGGAGGAAGGGAATTAAAGAGTAAAGCTTTCAGACAGAGGTCAAACTAAAGAGACCATCAATTCTGTATAGAAGAAGAAAGGAACAGAAAAGGACTACTAAAACACTGAGAAAAAATAAAAGTTTAAAAATGGCAGTAAGTACATAGTTATCAATAGCTACTTTAAACGTCAATGGAGTCAGTGCTCCAATTAAAAGGCATAGGGTGCCTGACTGGATTAAAAAACAAGACCCATATATATGCTGCATACAAGAGACACACTTCAGACCTAAAGACACTCACAAACTGAAAGTGAAGGGATGGAAAAAGATACTCCACGCAAATGGCAATGAAAAGAAAGCTGGGGTAGCAGTACTCATATCAGACAAAATAGACTTTAAAACAAAAACTGTAAAAAGAGACAAAGAAGGGCATTACGTAATGATCAAGGGAACAATCCAACAAGAGGATATAACACTTGTAAATATCTACGCACCCAATGTAGGTGCACCTAAATATATAAAGCAATTATTAACAGACATAAAAACAGAAATAGACAGTAACACAATAATAGTAGGGGACTTTAACACTCCACTCACACCAAGGGATAGATCATCCAAACAGAAGATCAATAAGGAAACATTGGCCTTAAACGACACACTAGAACAGATGGACCTAGTAGATATATACAGAGCATTCCATCCAAAAACCGAAGAATACACATTCTTTTCAAATGCACATGGAACATTCTCCAGGATTCATCACATATTAGGCCACAAAACAAGTCTCCATAAATTTAAGAAGATTGAAATAATACCAAGCATCTTTTCTGACCACAACAGTATGAAACTCGAAATCAACTATAGGAAGAAAATCAGAAAAGCCACAAATACGTGGAGATTAAACAAAATGCTACTGAACAATGACTGGGTTAACGAAGAAATCAAAGAAGAAATCAAAAAATACCTGGAGACAAATGAAAATGCAAACACGACATGCCAGAATTTATGGGATACAGCAAAAGCGGTTCTAAGAGGGAAGTTTATAGAAATACAGGCCTATCTCAACAAACAAGAAAAATCTCAAATAAACAATCTAACAATGCAACTAAAGGAACTGGAAAAAGAAGAACAAACCAAGCCCAAAATCAGTAGAAGAAGGGAAATAATAAATATCAGAGCAGAAATAAATGAAATAGAGACCAAAAAAACAATAGAAAAAATTAATAAAACCAAGAGCTGGTTCTTTGAAAAGATCAACAAAATTGACAAACCTTTAGCTAGACTCACCAAGAAAAAAAGAGAGAAGGCTCAAATAAGTCAAATCAGAAATGAAAGAGGAGACATTACAACAGACACCTCAGAAATACAAAAGATTGTAAGAGAACACTATGAAAAGCTATATGGCAACCAATACGACAACCTGGAAGAAATGGATAAGTTCTTAAAGTCATACAACCTTCCAAAATTGGATCAAGAAGAAGTAGAGAATTTGAATAGACCAATCACCAGTAAGGAGATCGAAACAGTAATCACAAACCTCCCCAAAAATAAAAGTCCAGGACCAGACGGCTTCCCTGGTGAATTCTACCAAACATTCAAAGAAGACTTAATACCTATTCTTCTCAAACTCTTCCAAAAAATTGAGGAGGGGGGGAAGCTCCCTAACTCGTTCTATGAAGCCGACATTACCCTGATACCAAAACCAGACAAGGACAACACAAAAAAAAGAAAATTACAGGCCAATATCACTGATGAACATTGATGCAAAAATCCTCAACAAAATACTAGCAAATCACATACAACAATACGTTAAAAAGATTATACACCATGATCAAGTGGGATTTATTCCAGGTATGCAGGGATGGTTTAACGTTCGCAAATCTATTAACGTGATACACCACATTAATAAAATGAAGAATAAAAATCACATGATCATCTCAATAGATGCAGAGAAAGCATTAGACAAGATACAGCATCCATTTATGATAAAAACTCTGAATAAAATGGGTATAGAAGGAAAGTACCTCAACATAATAAAGGCCATATCTGAGAAACCCACAGCTAATATCATCCTCAATGGTGAAAAACTGAAAACTATCCCTCTAAGAACAGGAACTAGACAAGGATGCCCACTGTCACCACTCCTATTTAACATAGTACTGGAAGTCCTAGCCAGAGCAATCAGGCAAGAGAAAGAAATAAAAGGGATCCAAATTGGAAAGGAAGAAGTGAAACTGTCACTATTTGCAGATGACATGATTATATATATAGAAAACCCTAAAGAATCTAGCAGAAAACTCTTAGAAGTAATAAACGAATATGGTAAAGTTGCAGGATACAAAATCAACATACAAAAATCAGTTGCATTTCTACACACTAACAATGAAGTAGCAGAAAGAGAAATTAAGAATACAATCCCATTTACAATTGCAACAAAAAGAATAAAATACCTAGGAATAAACTTAACCAAAGAGGTGAAAGATCTGTACACCGAAAACTATAAAACATTGCTGAAAGAAATTGAAAAAGACACAAAGAAATGGAAAGATATTCCGTGCACTTGGATTGGAAGAATTAACATAGTTAAGATGTCCATACATCCTAAAGCCATCTATAGATTCAATGCAATCCCTATCAAAGTTCCAACAACACTTTTCACAGAAATAGAGCAAAGAATCCTAAAATTTATATGGAACAACAAAACACCCCGCATAGCTAAAGGAATCCTGAGAAAAAAGAACATAGCTGGAGGTATCACACTCCCTGATTTCAAAATATACTACAAAGCTATAGTAACCAAACAGCATGGTACTGGCACAAAAACAGACACATAGATCAATGGAACAGAATCAAAAGCCCATAAATAAACCCACACATCTATGGACAGCTAATCTTTGACAAAGGAGCCAAGAACATACAATGGGGAAAAGAAAGTCTCTTCAACAAATGGTGTTGGGAAAACTGGATAGCCACATGCAAAAAATTGAAAGTAGACCCTTACCTTACAACATACACAAAAATTAACTCCAAATGGATTAAAGACTTGAATGTAAGACCTGAAACTATGAAACTTCTAGAAGAAAACATAGGCCGTACCCTCTTGGACATCGGTCTTAGCAACATCTTTTCAAGCACCATGTCTGACCGGGCAAGAGAAACAATAGAAAAAATAAACAAATGGGACTACATCAAACTAGAAAGCTTCTGCACTGCAAAGGAAACCATCAACAATACGAAAAGACAACCTAACAGTTGGGAGAAGATATCTGCAAACCATACATCTGATAAGGGCTTAATCTCCAAAATATACAAAGAACTGATGCATCTCAACAACAAAAAAACTAACAACCCATTAAAAAAATGGGCAAAAGACCTGAACAGACATTTCTCCAAAGAAGATATACAGATGGCCAACAGACACATGAAAAGATGTTCAAAATCATTAAGTATCAGAGAAATGCAAATCGAAACTACAATGAGATATCACCTCACGCTCGTCAGAATGGCTATAATTAACAAGACAGGAAACTACATGTGTTGGAGAGGATGTGGAGAGAAGGGAACTCTCATACAACGCTGGTGGGAGTGCAAACTGGTGCTGCCACTATGGAGGACAGTATGGAGATTCCTCAAAAAATCAAGGATAGACCTACCATATGATCCAGCTATTCCACTGTTGGCTATTTATCCAAAGAACTTGAAAACACCAATTTGTAAAGGTACATGCACCCCTGTGTTCATTGCAGCGTTATTCACAATAGCCAAGACTTGGAAGCAACCTAAGTGCCCATCAAGGGACGAATGGATAAAGAAGATGTGGTATATATACACAATGGAATACTACTCAGCCATAAAAAAACGATGAAATCCAGGCATTTGTGACAACATGGATGGACATTGAGGGTATAATGCAAAGTGAAATAAGTCAGAGGGAGAAGGTCAAATACCGTATGATTTCCTTCATTAAGTAGTAGATAATGACAACAATAAACAAACACATAGAGACAGAGATTGGATTGGTGGTGACCAGAGGGGATGGGGGGAAGGAGGAGGGTGAAAGGGATAATTCGGCACATGTGTGTGGTGATGGGTTGTAATTTGTATTTGGGTGGTGAACATCATGTAATCTATGCAGAACTAGAGGTATAAAGATGTACACCTGAAATTTATACAATGTTATAAACCAATGTTACTATAATAAACAAAAAATTAAAAAAAAAAAAGAAATGCTAGACAATAAATTTACACAGGCAATAATCCAAGAGATTGGAAAGGCAATAGCAAGAGTGTCATCATATCTTAGATTATATAATTGTCTATCCAGAAAACTCAGGAGATTCAATTCCACAACTGTTCATTAATATAGGTTACAATAGGTGGCTGACTACGAAACAAACATTTCAATCAATTACTTATATTTTTTAGGTTAGTAGCCAGATAGATAATAGAATGGAAGAAATAAGCTGTTTATAATATGAATAAAAATATAAGTTACTTTGAATAAGCTTAAGAAGATGTATGACAAATACACATACACAGTTTTCCATGCACACACGCACACACACACAATTTATGCTGACCATTACTGAAGGACTTTAAAAGATGATTAGAATAAATAACACATGATGACATGCCATTTTCATGTATTGGGAAATGTAATTTTGTAAAGATGTAAATTCTGCACAAAGTTCTACATATTTAACGCAATCCTGAGAAACATTTAGTTAAGGTCTTTTGGTAGAGAAGCCATCATATAAAAGTTATCCTAAAATTAATCTGCCAGCCTAAATGTGTGAGATGAGCCATTAAATAGTTGAAAAATAATGGAAAAAAAGAGAATAAAGTTACCTAATTCAGTTATAAATCATGTTTTTAATCATTAATTGTTAAAGTATTATTGTAGTGACAAGAGAATAGACAAGTGGAAGAAAATATAATGTGTATATATATCTATATAACAAAATATGAGTATATATTTGTATTTTTTTATAATATGCATATGTGTGTGTATACACACACATATATAAATTTTATGTATAACTAGGGTAGTATTTTGATCTTTGGGACAGATAGATTTTTTTCATTAAATGGTGTTAACACAACCACTTATTTGTTTTTTTGGGGTTTTTTTGTGAGGAAGATCAGCCCTGAGCTAACATCCGTGGTAATCCTCCTCTTTTTTTTTTTGCTGAGGAATACCGGCTCTGAGCTAACATCCATCACCAATCCTCCTCCTTTTTCTCCCCAAAGCCCCAGTAGATAGTTGTATGTCATAGTTGCACATCCTTCTAGTTGCTGTATGTGGGACGCGGCCTCAGCATGGCTGGGGAAGTGGTGCGTCAGTGCGCACCCGGGATCCGAACCCGGGCCACCAGTAGCGGAGCACGCGCACTTAACCGCTAAGCCACGGGGCCGGCTCAGCAACCACCTATTTGGAGAAAAAAATAAACGAAATTATTTCTCCTAACCACACTTAATTGCAAAGTAAATTCTCAGGAGATTTAAGAGTTGGTTAAAAGTGAAAAAATAAGACTTAGATAATTAATATTTAGGTTAATTCTTAAAATTACAATTTTCATAATGAATATGGCTATGAGGAAATAAGCAAACTCTTACCAGTCTTTTGAAATTTTAAGTTTCTATGAAGTCTTTGAAATTCAATTTATTAATATTTAAAAAAATGGCTTACTCTATTATTTGATGCCAAGTGCCAAATATAAGAATTTATAACAAGAAAATAGTCAGATAGTTGTGCAAATATGTATGTGCAAGTACTTCTTTGCAGCCTTATTAATAATGGTAGGCAAATGCAGAAAAATATGACAATAGAGAACTGGTAAAAAAAATAACGCTGCGTCCATCTGCAGCCGTTAAAATGATGTGTATATTCATTATGATGGAAACAAATAGCTGTTGTTAAGTGAAAATACAGTTATAACAACATTGTCCTTTCTGTATATAAGCTCATAGGGAACTTTCATGAAAGATATACACCAAAACATCAATGGTGATTTTCTTTGGGGGATGGGCTGATCTTTATCAGTACATTTTTTTGTTTACCTGTAACATTCCTTGTTTTCTACAAAGAACTTTCATTGCTGCTAATAGTAGAATAAAATAATGATACGGGAAAAAAATCCTGTAAACAAAGAGCTATTTATTTGAATCCTTCCTTTAAGTATAGGCCAGTCTAGGTGAGGCCTAGAGTCACCAGGGCCATATAAAGTTGTTGGAGCTTTAGATGAACTAAAATGGGGCATTATGCAAGGCCATCCAAGGTAGCGTTGCGAAATTTAAGATCCAACATCAATGCAAAGAAAAAGTAAGCTAGCAAATTTAGAAAATGGTTTTGCCCTGCCATCCCCATCCCTTTTGCTCATCTTTTAGGCTTCAATGTCACTTGCAAAGAAAAAAATTATTGCTGACCACTCTATTCATTATATGATTTCCAATTATTTTTACTCAGCTTTGCTTTTTACCATTTGTAGCATTTACCACAGCATGAAATTTAAAAAATTAAATGAATGGTAGGTGGAAAAAAATGGATGAATGAATACATGAATGAAGTCAAAATGGAGGGCCATGGGAAGAATGAATAAAAGGGAATAAGGAGACAAATTGGTGTCTGAGACAAGTATAGTTATGAGAAACAGTTCAACATAAAACGTTCTTATTGAAAGAATAAAACAGTGAACGTCAGGGCACTTCTTTTCCATAGAATCCAGTGAATTTTACATGGAAGTTTGCAGCTTAAAGGAACTCACTAAGCTGGAAAGAGAATCAAGCAACAGTATGTACTTCAAATCACTTGATTAAGTGGCAGAATAAGATCATGGTAGAAATTACTGAATATATAAAAAGCTGGAATGTAATTCATTGATATGTTCTTTGTACATATCAATTATTGGTAACTATTGCCTCTGAAAGCTTAATATGTTTTAAAAAATGACCAAAGCTAAGGCCAAGTATCTTCCAGAACATATAGTAAATCTATTATCAAATTTGCTAAGAAGGCAAATCTATTATTTCACAGTATGTTTGATGAAATATTTCCTTATATTCCTACTTTGTGGTATGATTCCTGAGTGCTATCATAAATGGTTGTTGAATATAATTGAAAGACTTGTGCATTTATTAGTTGATCATGATGTTTTTCTTTTTCTTTCATTTAGTTACAGTGTTGAATTGTCTAAGGTGTAAATCTTACCTTAAATTTCTGGGATAACTCCAACTTTGTCTTTATGCTTGATCTATTTTCTTGGTTGTTAGTTCTTTTAAAATGAGCTTAATTCTAAATCTAATATTATAAAACTGGTAGTATAAAAAACACAAATTTTATATAATATGTTACTTATAGAGACTTTCCTAGAAACTACCAATCATGTGTGAAGAACTACCCATCAATTGACTACTGATAAAATAAAAAGAAGTCATATGCAATTGAATATAAAGCTAGATATAGGGCAATAGCTTCGACTAAAGAAGCTAGGTGGTGTTTTAGCATCCTACTATCTCAAAGAGAGAGGCAGTATCCTCAGATATATAGAATCTTGTAAATGTCTACTAATTTTTCAATTTTGTAAAATGTAAAGTAACATAATACTAGGCAAGAAAATGGTAAGAGAATTATTTATGCAACTCACACATAAGAAAATGGACACCACTAGAAAAATCCTATTCATCATATTTTTGTATGATTTTAAACAAAGTATATTGGGTCTTATATTAAAAAAATAAATAAAAAGGAATATAACCATTTGAATGTGAGCATCAAAGACAAATTATTTTACTCACTTGAAAATTAACTTTTGTCCATTTGGAAAGAAGAGAAAAATCTATTAATTTGCAGACACTAGTATTTAGGCAATCAACACTTTTCACTATTAAACTGTGAGTTTATTTTAATGAAAATTAGTTAATATAAACATAATATAAATTAGTTAATATATCAGCTCTGAAAATATATCCATTTGAAACATTCCTTTTTCCTTGTTCTTTCTTTAAAATCTTATGCCACTTCTGTTGCCTTAGCTTAATTTAAAATCTGTGCTTGTTAGTCCTCTGAATATTGTACAACCAATTCTTAAACCCCTGGGTTTTTACCATTTTTCTCTCTCACCCCGGCTTTCTGTGCTATTTTCTTCAGGAATGAATACGTTGGTGGAAAGGCTTTCCTTTAATTACTGACCTTGAACTGTGGAATGCATTAGAGAATGAGAGAAAAGCTTATGTGTCTGAAATGCTGCCCAGCTGTCATTTTCTTTAGGATAAATTAATGAGCATTGCTGTTTAGACACCTGGGTTATAGTTCCTGCTCTGTAGCCACTAGCTGAGTGACATTGATCCAAGCCCACATGGGACCTCAATGCCTTCATCTCTAACATTAAAGATTTGTACTAAATTATCTCTAGGATCCTTAAATTTTTAATGGTTTTAATTATCAACTTCATTCATTTTTTAACTTTTCCTCTTTTGTTTGCCTTGTGGGTGTTGACACCTCCATTTCTGTGTAAATAGCATACAGGAGAATAAATAAAACTCAAATTTATAATTTTTGCTGCTCAAGGAACTATAGTAGATAGCACTGAGTGTGGAGAATATTGAAATTAATGAATAAAACAGCCTTTTTTATTATCTGTGAATTTCATTCATCAAAGGTAATTCCTGCTTATAATGCCAAATTTTGACTATAAAATTGCTTTACTATATTAGATACGTATTGGCTCAGTTTATGAGTAGCTCCTTACCGTAAAAACTAAATCAGCAATATGAGGATTGAGGTCTTTGTTTTTAATTTCGATATTTACAAAAAGAAAAATATAACCTTCGTCTCATCTCGTGATATGTGTTACCTTCGCATTTTGTGTACTTACGTTAGCACTTATCACATTACGTGGTAATTGTCCAATTTCTTCTTGTCTCCCTCGACTAGATTGAAAACCCTAATGGGAGGGACTATGTCTTATAAATCTTTGTTTTCGCAATGTCTAGGGGAGTGTCTAGCTGAAACTGGATTGAATGGATGAATGAAAATCCCCTTCATAAAATAATTCAATGACACAATTCCAATCTTATTTCAAACATACATAGTGAAAATATATGTGACTACCAATTTAATTTTTATTATAGTTTGCCATGTTTGTTTAAATAACTGCTCTTTACTAATAAAGTAAATATTAATGATGATAGTATTAATAAAAATTAGGAAACCCTTATATAGCCCTTACTAGGTGCCAGCTACTGTTCCAAGTGAGCTAATATATATATAGCTCATATCATCTTTCCACAAATCCTATGAGGTCATCTCATTTGACATATGATGAAAATGAAGCACAGAGAGGCAAAGTTACCTACCCAAGGTTATATATGTCATAAATGGTGGAGCCAGAGTTTGAGCTGAGCCCATCAGGCTCTGTACCGTTATATTATGCTGCCTCTCATTAAAGTTAAAAGATATTTAAAGTGGGTTATTCATTTGTTTGTTTTTTAGCATTACTATGTGGCAGGGATTGATGATGCTAGTCTTTGGGAGTAGAGAAATGGAAAGACGTGTTTTCCACTCTTGAGAAGGTAGTAGACCAGTTAAGGTAAAATCAATGCACATATTATAATGTGTGATTTGCTATAATAGAGGTCTGTGCAAAATTTAATGAGAACATAGTGTAACAGCCCATAAGTTGCTTAGAAAAGACAAGGAAGGCTTTACAAAGCGATTGCTATTAGAACTAGTTCTTGAAGAAAGACTAGGAGATTGCTGGGTAGAAGAAAAACATTCCAGAGAGAGTGAACTACCTGGGCAAAGGTGTGGAGGAGAAAAACAGTCAGTAAATCTGGAGATGGCTTAGAAAGAAGCCAGAATATTCAGTGCTTTCCTGTTGGCAACCTATCGTAGAGTTTTAAGTAATTGAATAACATCAGATTTTTAATGTAACAAGACAAAACTGATGGTACTATTGTAGGTGGCATGGAGAGCATTAAAGCAAAAAGATCAAGACCTGTTGTAGGGTAAAAATAGTTAAGAAAATAAATCATGACTAGCTGAGTTAGGGTGGTTTCAGTGAGGAAAGGCAGGAGAAGATAAACCTAAGAAATACCAGAAATAGAATAAATTGGACTTAATGACCAATATGATATGGGGAATAAATAGGAAGGATGGAGAAATAACATGGTTGTCTTATCTGGGTAATTGGTGGAGCCGTTAAAGCAGGAAAGGAAACAAGCAGGGGAAAACCATTAAAAAGAATAAAATAAATACTTCAAATTTGAACATGTCACCCTGAGATAGTCATTGATATCGGTGTCTCCTGAAAGAGGTCTAGACTTGAATTATGGATTTAGAAGGAAACCATTTAAAGAGGTAGGAAGAGACCAAAGAGAGCTGATGGAAGACAAGAAAGGAATACTTCATAAGGAAAGTAATGGTTCAGGGTTGTGATTCTTAAACATTTTGTTCTCAAGAAACATTTATACTCTTAAAAATCCAAAATATATTTTGTTTATTTGGGCTATATTTATCATTATAAATTAAAAACAAATTATTCGAAACCAAAAAAAAAGAAGAGTGGCATTATTTTACATTTTGCAAATCTCATAAATAACTGGCTTAATATAAGATAGTTAGACTCTGTATTCAATTTATTGCAATTTGCTGGGTTTTTTTGAACTATGTGAAGAAAATCCAGCCTACACAAATATGTAATTAGAAAACGGATGAGTGTATCATAGCCTTTTCAGATTATTGTGGGTATTCTTGTTTTGATACTACACCAAAACTTGACAATGGTCACTTCTTAAAATTTATCTAAAATGTGGAATCTAAAGCCACATTAATTAACTTTTCGTTTCTCTTGTAAAATTAAAATCAGTCAGTTTACCTTGTGCTTTGAATGGATTTACCCATGTGTGATTTTGTACCATCATGAATTGACCATTTTGAAAATATTGGTTCACTGAGATATATAAATCTTTCAAATGTTGACATAGTTCATGAAACAAAAGCAAAATATCTCATGGGAGAAGAGTCTTTTAGGCAAGCGTTGGGAAGCATCAAGTTTACATGGTGGGTACAAGTTTGCAGAAATGAATTTTCTCTTGAAAACTTGAATGCTACCATTGACGACAAAAAAATATCAATTTTCCTTGAAAAGACAAGCTCTTTTGAATAGTATTTGAGAAAATATCTGCTGTGAAAATACCCAAGTATGAATAACCAGAGTTTGTCATTTGTTTTTTCAAGGAAAAGGGTGTTTCGTGAAAAAAGCAGCTAGTTTAGCGCACAACTCAAGCAATTCTCCATAGGGCTTTGCCTTCAGCGAACCATGTACGTGAGGATGCAGCAGAATGGTTTTAGGCATACTTCCCATTTCTTCATACAGAATATTAACACTATGTGTGCTGACGTGTAGAGATTTAATCAAATTAATAACTTTTCTTCTTCATGAAGGAAATAATTAAGTGAAACATTTTTTTTCTTGTTGATCTGTAGCAGTGGAGAATACAATGACTATTAGGTCACACTGGTTCTTCTGTTTTGATTTGTGGTTAAGTCTCCATAAGCTTTACCCACCATTGCTTTGACATCATCAGTGCAAACATCAATAAAATGAAATAGGGAAATAATACATTAATATTGCTATGAAAATAGTTTTGACTATATAGACCCCGTGGATGTGTCTTGAGAAATCTCAGAGGTTTAAGAACTGCTGGTCAAGTAATTAATCAAAGATCACGTGGATAGTAAAAATGCTGGTTAAGAATATAAACTTGGATTTAAATGCCAGCCCTATGTCTATATAACTGTGTGAACTTGGGTAAGTTTCTCTAAGATGCAGATTCTAATTTATAAAATGAGGATGAGTGTAGAATCTATGTGTGGTGGACATATGTCATTCATTTGGCTTCTGAAATTTATTTTTGTGATATAATTGACATATAACATTATATTAGTTTCAGGTGTACAGCATAGTGATTCAATATTTGAAGACTCGAGGTGTCCACAGGGATTGGGGCTTTCATGATAGGTGGTGTGAGCTGTCACTCCTTACTGATAAGGCTGGGCTGGGAAGTGGGGCCTCTGGCACAGGGGCACGCAGGCGTTTCTCATCCCAGGACATCCCACCTGCTGTAGAACTCCCCAGATCCCGTGAGATGAGGCTTCTTCTGGGAAGAGTGGTGGGGGCTGCAGTACCTGGGACCTGATTCTGCCATTCTCTGAGCCGCCCCTGATGCTCTTCACATCCTAGCCCATCCTCTCCTTGCCTTTTCATCAGGACCCACGATTACTCCCCACACATACCCAAAATCACTGAGCACATTCTGTGGGCTCCGACTGCGACCTGTTTGCCTTCCTGGGGAATCCCACACTCCACCCACCAGGATCAGGCCACAACCCACAGGCGTTCCATTGTAACTTCTTTTTATGATGAAGAAATCCTCTGGTTAGAAGTCTTCTTGAAGAGCAAAGACTGCCTTTCTATGTAGTAGCTGGAAATGCTAGACTTGGCTTTCCCACACACTCGATCTCCCTCTCAGCTAGACATTGAATCTACAGTCATGCGCCATACATTCTGAGAAATGCCTGGGTGTCACTGGGCAAACATCACAGAGTGTACTTACACAAACCTAGATGGTAAAGCCTACTACACACCTAGGCTATATGGTACTAGTCTGGGACCACCATGGTATATGAGGTCACTGGTTGACCTAAATGTCGTTATGCGGTGCATGACTGTATACTCTTCCGATCAACATACCTATGCTAGATTTTGAATGCACAGATAGTGACAGGGGAAAAAGGAATTGGAGAGCTCATTCTGAGATAGGAGATGTGGTGCTAGTAGCAAAGCTGCCAGATAGAGTCCCTGGCACAGAAGTGAGGGACTTGTACGCTGATATGGGTGGAATGTGCAAAAATATTGAAGTTACTGATGTATAACTTGTAGCTTTAATGCTTGGCTACAGCAGATTTTGTGTGTGTGTGTGTGTGTGTGTGTGTGTGTGAGGGAGATAAGCCCTGAGCTAGCATCCGATGCCAATCCTCCTCTTTTGATGAGGAAGATTGGCCCTGGGCTTACATCCGTGTCCATCTTCCTCCGCTTTATATGGGACGCCGCCACAGCATGGCTTGACACGTGGGGAGTTGGTGCATGCCCAGGATCCGAACCCATGACCCTCGTGCCGCTGAAGGAGAGTGTGTGCACTTAACCGCTACACCACTGGGCCTGGCCCCAGCAGTTATTTTTTCATCAATGAGTTCTGATCATAGTTTGGGGAATTAGTCCTGAAAGCTTAGGCCTCAAGTCAGCTCTCCAGCTTTCGCAGCAATTGTGTGAGCTACTGGGTGTCTTTAAATGGTGTCTGCATCTGTTGCTTATAATCAAAATCCTGGGGAAAAAACCAGCTCATAATGTGGTGAATTTAAATGAGATAAGCTATGGAAAGGGCTTGGAAAAATTCCTGATTCATAAATAAATGCATAATGCATAAATAAATACCTTAGATAATTAAACTAAAGATAGTCCCCATATTCTTCTGCCTCACTATATTCTTTCCAATACATCACACTGCTTCTATCCAAGCAAGGCGTAGTAGGTAAAGATGGATGAATCCTTATTTTGTTTGTACTTAGTGGCTTTTACATAGAGTGATTACAAACAGTAGGCATCTGTATAGTAGTACACAGACCCTTATAACTTAAGTTATCTGGAAGAGGGATATGACTAGAGGTTAAATATTACAGTAAGTAATAGTGAAAATAATTGATGACTCAAAAGCAAGAGAATAATTCCTTGTTCACTGACAAGTTCTCCCTCTTTTTTTTGATAATGGATATAAATAAAAGTCTAGCCATTGCTCCTATAAAAGAAAGAAAGGCAGGACATATGGCACAGGAAGGAGAAACATGGCCAAAAATGGAAACAGATGAAAATAATGATTAAGAAGGGAAAAAATGGAAGAGAGTCAAAAAATGCAGAAATGTTGATTTTTCTTGTCTTAGTTCACCAGTATGTTAGAATCCTCTTGGAGGGCTGGCCCTTGCCAGTGGGTGTGTCTAATTTCTCACATATAGGTGGCCCTTGAAATTTATACTTTCACCTTCAAACAACCTGATCTTTAGAATATTAAACATTGACACTCAAACTGTTTTTAATATGCCTATTCAGACTATTTTGACCTATTCTTTTGTGGCCTGCTCCAACAGTTAACAGTTCCATACAGAAGTTCTGCCATCTTGGGATAGGGAGGTTTCTGCAACCCCACATTTTAATATTTCATTGCAGATAATTTCTTACTGGTTTCCTTGTGGCCTAGAGTTTCTGCAAAGTCCCTCAGAGTCATTCAAGGGGGACATGGAGACAAGATGACAGAGAATCCATTTATATCCGGAGTACATGTTGACTCTGCAGATCATGTTTGGCTTGAAGATTGTGTTCTACTGAAAAACTGGAAAATTGCTTTATCATATTGCCTTTATTATTTTATGTAAATCAAGGAAGGATGAAACAGTAAAAATAAGAAAGTGACTCACAAACTGATGTGAACTGAAAAAACTTGGAAATCATCAAACCTGACAAAAACGGGAAGATTCTATCCTCAGCAAGATGATCGATAGATTTGAACTGTTTAACAGTTTTCAATTGCCAAGGAAATGTATTAAATTAAAGAAAGTGTTCAGATACTGGAAATGTTTTGACAATGTTTGGGCATAAATTTCAGGTGTGATTAGAGTCTTAATAGTATTTTTACCTCTTTGAGAACAAAAATTGTTTTCATGACTTGTAAGTCTTTTTGGACTTTGAAGTTAGTTCATGTTTCCAGAAATAAGCCATGTAAGACAATGGACAACACACCTTGCTGATTTCTCCTTCTTTATGTGTGCCCCTGCCTACGTAGCGGGGTATCCCATTCTCAGTTACTAGGGTAGCATCTTATTCATTTTTAAATTCCATTTTAAAATCTAAGTGCTTAGTTCTTAGGTGGCCTTCAATAAATGTTTTTAAAGGGAAATAAACTTAAACAAAAGATGTATCTTGAGAATATCACATGATAAATAAATAATTCAATAGTGAAGTTGTCCCCAAAGAGGTATTAACAAAAAACTCTCAGTAGGTGAGGTCACTGCAGCTGGGACCTTTGGTGGCTGGTTCAGAACTTAGTGGGAGAAGCGCACATTTTGGAAGCAAGAGATTTGGATTGGGAATATAGATTTTGAATTTAGAGAGAACTAAGTACAAATTTTCCTTGTTACCTTGCAAACCTTGGAAAAATCACTGAGCCTCTGTTTCTCAAATTGTAAAATGTGAATAATGAGAACATCTACATCAGAGATTGAATATACTTCCTTCTCAAGGCAGCTTATTTCAAATTTAGATATTTGTGTGCCTAAATTATTTTCCATAATTTATTTAATAGTCACTTTATAATTTAATTTAATGAGTTAATACAATTTGAAAATAATACATAAATTTTACTTAAAAAATAGTAGAGAAGGATATCAAATACAGAGTGAAAATCTCTTTTCCTTTGTTCAAAGCCAGTCTCAATCCCAGTCGTTAGGAGGTTTTAATTTTAAATATTTCAGTCTAAATTTTCTGAAATTTTAAACATTTTATATCAGTCACTTGTTCTAATGGTTCTCTTCCTAAGTATAAATAATATGCTTAAGTCTCTGTTTCTTGATTTATCAACTTTCAACAATATCTGTTGCGTCCATCTATGAAGTATGAGAACTCCCATTCACATAACCCAACTTTTGCCACATGTTTCACTCTCTGTTAGTCAACATTTTTACTTTTAGTTCTTCTCTTGGTTAAATTTGTTGATCTACTTGATGTATTTGGTCCTCTATTTCCTTTACTCATCAACATTAGACTTTATGTCATGACTTGCCCCAATATTAGATGAAGTATTTCTGTCTCCTACTTTTCCCCTTTTCCAGCTTCTGTTTTCCATACCATTATTTTCATATTGTCAAGCTTTAAAATGCTCTGTTCTACAACTATAGGCCTTCTGCGATTGTCAGTTTATTGAATCAATTTATAAATTAAGCATGGAAGACAGACCACACTTCTCATATTGTAGCCTCTCATTTTGTAATATTTTTGTTCCCTGTTAGACAATGAGCTTCCTAAGATCAGAAATAATCTACATTTATTTTAATTAGTATCCCAGCTATTTGGTACAGTAATTGGTTTCTACAAAGCACTGAAACAAATTACTAAGATGGCAGTCAGTATCGAGGAGGTCAAGCAGTAGGGCACAAGGCCTCGACCCTGTGATGGTTTAGGACTTTAATCCTGGAAGCACCAGCAAAAACAAAGCAGGAAACTGGTCTTTAGGGAACTGGGTTATTTCACAGCCTATTACGTCAGAGAAATGTTAACAGACAATAAGATAGGGCCAAGTGATTGGAATTGGTGTAGTGGATGGTTCAAAGAGGAGGTTTGTTTCCAAAAGAAGGTAGGGAAAGGATAGTATCTACCACTAGATGCCAGGTCAACCAGAAACAGAAGCAACATGGGCAGATACCAGGTCTCTTAATCCAGCTGAACCACTATTCTAATTCTACCTGCTTATAGGCAAGAGTGACTGATCGGAAGCTTCAAATGGGCATAAAGTTCTGTTGGTAGTTTAAGCAACTCAGCTGTGAGGAGTATAGGGTAAGAGAGCAAGGCAAGTCATTGATGAGAAAGTGATTTTTTTCTCTTTGAAATAGAAACACATTCTATTTTAGGACTGATATTTTCCCAGAACTTGAATACACAGCAAGATTTCATCAAAATCTATTACTTTAATATAAAAATTGCTGTAGTGCTAAATAGGAATAATTATATGAAAATTGTATCTTATTTCAAAATTTTTCTGCTTTCTTTCTCTAACACTGCAGTAAATTGTCACATAGATTAAAATAATGAAAGATTTAGAATTATTTAGTTTCATTTTTATTGTCTTTCATTGGGAAATAAGCAAAGTATCTTTCTACTACTCATCATTGTATACCTGTTGGCATTATATTATGAATTTCATGATGCTGTGTTTAGATTATAATTTTATTTTATTTTTTGGTGAAGAGGATTGGCCCTGAGCTAACATCTGTTGCCAATCTTCCTCTATTTTGTATGTAGGACAGCGCCACAGCATGGCTTGATGAAAGGTGTGTAGGTCTGCATCTGTGATCCAAACATGCGAACCCCAGGCTGCTGAAGCGGAGCACATGAACTTAACCACTACAAGACAAATGTGTTAAAACTCAGCATTTTCTTAGGTAGAATAAATTGTGTCTACATGATGATAAATAAATAAATTTTTCTCCCAATGGCAATTACCAAGAGAGATTGGAATAGATCCTTTTGTGAGTACCTAGTATACAATCAATTAAAGCTCACAAGATAGTATATTTCATTGCAAGTATGAAAACAGGATTCCTATATACTAGTTACTGATGCACTCTGACATCAGAGTCCTCTGTTCCTGCCTGATCTTGTTCTACCCATCTGTAAGTACAAGCCTGAAGGCTTAGATTTTTTTCTATTTTCATTTAATTATTTGATCATATATTCATTAAAAAATCTTTATTACATGCATTCTAAATCACCAGGATTCAATTCCTCTTACCTCTGTTTTCTTCTCCAAGGAGTGGCCTCCCAAAGCTGGTAGCTCTCATCTTTTCAGTTTGACAAACCCAGACAGAAAAAAATGCATCCCTCTGACAAATTTCCAACATGTCCAGGCATTGTGTCCCACTGCCTGGCTTAGGCAATGGGCCTACCCCTCAATCTATTACTGTGTCCATGGTGTAGGGTTATGGCAGAAAGGAGCAGAAGAGAGGATATGCTGACTCCCACTCTATGAGTCACAGGTCCTTTTCCACATCCAGAAGGTAGGCTTGGCCTTGCCTAAATCATATGTGCTTAGAATAAGGGGGAATTTGTTCCCTACACGAAAGTCAAGATGCTGCTTCCAGAAGGGAGTGGATGGATCTTGGACCATTACCCAAACTCACAGATGTCCCCTGCATTGACTCTGTATCCTAAAGTTAGAATTTTGTTCTCAATCCTTTATTAATATTGGCTTTAATGATACAGAATTGACGATAATACAGGCATATTCTCTATAAAAGTACACATGAATCACACAACAATAATTTCCAATTACTTAAACATCTACATTATTTTAAACATTCTCAAAGCAGGTGATAAAATTGATTAGTAAATCACAAATAAATTTATGCACCAATCTTATTTAGTCAACAAACTGGATAAACATAAACCAATTGTACTAGGTAATACTTTAAATAAGTTATGCTTCATATATGAAGCTTTATTTAAATATGAAACCAATAAAATTGATTAAGCAGTTTCTGTGATTTGGACTAGTGGTTAAGGGCACAGACTGCATCCAAATCCTGACTTTATCACTTACCAGCTGTGTGATCTTGGGCAAGTTACTTAACCTCTCTGTTCTTAACTTCCCTAACTTGTAAAATGGGTCTTATTTATAACAGTACCAGCATTATAGAAATGTTGTGAGAATTAATAGAGTTATAATGCATGTAAAGTGCTTAGAACTGTATCTGTCAGCTAGCAAGTGCTAGATCAGTATTAGGTTTTCTTATGATTATTTCTCTGATAAAAATATATACCTAGCACATTTTCATTCCTGGGATCTATAACACAAATTTTATAAATATTATGATAAAAATTGTAAGACATATACATTTTATTTTCATCAGTGTGAAAATTATTTAGTAAAGTTAAGCAATTTGCCGGAAGTCAGACATCTTATAAATGGCAAAGCCAGAATTTGAAGCCAATAGTCTCTGATTCCAAGGTTTGTGGTTTTACCAATTATGACATTCTGCCTCTGAAATAAATAATATAGTGTGACTTAATCTTTTATCAAGTCCCCTCAGACACAGATATATATATATATATTCTAGCCCTCTTGGGTATTACATTCCCCAATCTGATTTTATCACAGAATTATTTTTTTCTTGAAACAATAAAAATAATCCAAAATTGAAAGAGCGATATATCAGAAGGCTCAGATATTTGATGACACAAAATCTAAACATTGAGCACATAAAGCATCATAGTATTAAAAGCACATTGAAATGTTGCCAGTGTTCACCTCTAGGTGGTGAGATTATTTCTTCTTTATAAATGTATTTTTCCAGTCATAAGAGAAAGCAACAAATGATTCAAAGAGAAGCGAGTGGGAAGGAAGTAAGGCCACATGTGACGAGGCCCAGTGCTAGAATGTTGGCATGCAGAGCCAAGGCAAGTCTTCCCCTTGGGAGCCAGGGAATTCCCTAACAATTAGCCAGAGTCAAAGGTGTGAGGCAAATTTTTAGGACTCCAATGAACCATTTAGAAAGGAAAACCTTTGCTTATGTAACATAGCAGTGTCCTTTATAAATATATGTTTATATTATTAACTTCATATTCACTGACAGCTTTCTCCTTTTGGAGCTTCTAAGTACTCCTGTGGCCACTTGAGGTGCTAGCTTGTATAATTTAACTTTTTAAATGAAAGGATGCTGTGAATTCCTATTGCCAGGGTATGTAAATAGCACACACACACACTCACTCTCAGTGGTACGGTGGAGAAGGGACAGCTTGGCAGATCCGAGCAGCTTGTATGGGGGTGGCCTTGTATTTCAAGTCAAGGCTGCTCAAGTGGTGAAGATCACAAATGGGGCAAACAAGGTGTGAAATCCAAGCTCAACGGAGAAGGATTCTTCACGAAGAGAATAAAATCGATTATCCAGCTTATGGTTTCCGGCTTGGAAAGAACATTAATGATCAACTCTCTCAATATTTTCATTTTAAAAATGAGAAAGAAGGATGAAGTTAGATGTCCTCTTCAAGGTCACGTTGAAGAGAAATAGCTAATGCTTAGGTCTCCAGCACTGAGAGTCTTTCCTCTACTAATGCATTTGGTCCCCTTGAGTTTAAACAGGCAACAAACACACCTCCGTTGGAAAGTGTTACTTATTTAGTTTAGTAGGTGGAAGTAGAGGGAAGAAGAATATCATTTAAAATTTTTTAAATAAAAGGTAGAATATTTAACTTCCCATGTTTTTACCAGAAAGGATAATTTTTTTCTTTTTTTAGTGAGGAAGAACAAACCTGAGCTAACATCCGTTGCCAATCTTCCTCTTTTTGCTAAGAAAGATTTGCCTTGAGCTAACATCTGTACCCATCTTCCTCTATTTTGTATATGGGATGCCGCCACAGCATGGCTTGATGAGCGGTACGTGGATCCACACCTGGGATCTGAACCTGCAAACCCTGGGTTGTTGAAGCTTAACCGCTATGCCACTGGGATGGCCCCTTAAAATTTTTAAAAATTGTATCTATTGTTATTTGTACTTTGTCTATCCTGATGGCAACTCAGCATGATGCATCATTGCTTTCTTGTAAAGTAAGCATTTTAAAATCAAGGATATTTTGCTAATTTGGAATAGAATTCAGAACTCTTCTACTTGAGCAAAGAAGATACTTTTTCCCTTTCAATGGTATAGATACTGTAGTGTTATATGTGTTATCATAGTGTTAGTGATACGGCAGTGTTAGCAGATACTACAGTATTAGTGGTAGTAAATATTATAGTGTTAGTACATATGGTAGTGTTAGTACACACAGTAGTGTTAGCAGATACGTAGTATTAGTAGAGACAGTAGTATTAACAGATACAGTAGTGTTATTAGATACTGTATGTTAGTAGATACGTAGTATTAGTAGGTAAAGTAGTATTAATAGATGCAGTAGTGTTAGTAGATACTGTACGTTAGTAGGTACTGTATGTTAGTAGATACTGTATGTTAGATAATGTAGTATTAGTAGATACAGTAGTGTTAAATACAATAGTGTTAGTAGATACTGTATGTTAGTAGATAATGTAGTATTAGTAGATATAGTAGTATTAACAGATACAGTAGTGTTAGTAGATACTATATGTTAGTAGATACTGTACATTAGTAGATAATGTAGTGTTAGTAGATACAGTAGTATTAATAGATACAGTAGTGTTAGTACATACTTTATGTTAGTAGATACTGTATGTTAGTACATACTGAGTGTTAACAGATACTGTAGTGTCAGTTATACTGTAGTGTTAATAAATAGTGTTCTGCCTTATCAGTCACTGGTGGGTCCCAGCTGATACCTCACTGGGAATTGCTCACTGCTGCAGGGAATTACCTCCGAGTATTGGCTGACGTGGGGATGGAAAGACCTGACCATTATGCCCAGTCCCAGAATTTGCTCTAGGTTCAACTAGTGACCTCATTTGCCACTACACTGAACACCAGCTTCTCTCTCTGTTCAGTTCTATGTTCCCACTTTCTTATAGGTGTACTCTAGAGAGCTTTCTCCAATAAAGTCTCTGTATTCAGTCTCCTTCTCAGAGTCTGTTTCCAGTGAAGTCCTTCTAAGACAGTTGATGCCAGGAACGGTTCTAAGAAGCCAATCATAAAATAGGATTTTATTACTGAAACACTCACTACCCAACCAACCAATGAAGATTCCAGAACTGATGGTAGACAGACACTGGATAGTTTCACTGCATGTAGTAATGATGCAATTGTTAAAACTTTCACTAGCAGATAACTGGGGTGGGATACTGGTAGAAGAGGATGCATTGGCTGGTGCAATATCTCCGGCACTGGAGAACTAGGAGGAAAAATATAACTCTCAGGACTAGGGAATAGGGCAGCTGTCGCTGGATGTCACTGATTCCTCAAAGAGAGATGTGATAGGCAGAATTTCTAAAATGGCTCCCCAGAGATGTCCAGTCCTAAGCCCAAGAACCTACGCATATGAAGAGATATCACTTCTATGATTATATTATGTTATATGGCACCGTTGATCCTAAGATAGGGAGATTACCTGAATGGGCTTGATCTAATCACCTGAGCCCTTAGAAGCAGCTGATGGCAGAAGTCAGGGAGAGTTGAAGCTTGAGAAGGACTTGATGTGTTATTGCTAGCTCTGAAGATGGAGAAGGCCACCTGAGAAGGAATGTAGGTCGTCTTACAGAGGCTCCTGACTCACAGCCAGCAAGGAAATAAGAACCTTATTCCTACAATAGCAAGGAGGCGAATTCTGCCAAAAATCTAACGGAGCTTTATGATTCTGGGACCACAATTCCAATGTGTGGAGGTATTTTTCCTATACCACCAAGTAATTCTCCAACACCAGCTGGAGGTCCTAATAATTCAACCGAATTCTGACACTATCTACCTCAACTTCAGATGCCAAATGCACATCCAGGCTGTCACCTGTGTTTCTGACCTACTGCCTATAAATCGGAGGTTCCAATGACCCCCTCCTTGGGTTCAATAAATTTGCAAGAGTGGCTCACAGAACTCAGAGAAACATTTTACCTACCGGATTACTGGTTTATAATATAACTCAGAAACAGCTAGATGGAAGAGATGTATAGGGCAGGGTATGAGGAAAGGGCCCAGAGCTTCCATGCCCTCTCCAGATACACCACTCTCCCCAAATCTTCATGTTTTAACCACTCCAGAAGCTTTCTGAACCCCATTCTTTTGGGTTTTTACGGAGGCTTCATTACATAGGCATGATTGATTAAATTACTGGCCATTGGTCATTGATTTACTCTCCAGCTCCTCTCCCCTCCCTGGAGGCGTGGGGCAGGGTGGGGGGATTAAAATTTCAACCCCCCAATCACAAGGTTGGGTCCCCTAGCAACCAGCTCCTTAGGTTGTCTCGGGGCTTTCCAAACATCACCATATTAACATAAAAGACACCTTCATTGCTCTCATCACTTAGGAAATTCTAATGGTTTTGAGAGCTCTGTGCCAGAAATGCGGATGAAGACCAAATATATATTTCTTATTATTGATGACAATATCGTGAGCTTGGAAGGAAATTTTTTCCCTGGAGCCTTCAGGTATGAGCCCAGCCCAGCTGAAGGAGTGATTTTGGCACTGTGAGACCTTAAGCTAAGAACCCAGTCAAACCCACCCAGACATCAGACCTACAGAGCTGTGACAAATGGGTGTTGTTCAAAGCTGCAGTTTGTGATATTTTGCTACAGCAGTGACAGAAAACTAATACGAGAGATAAGAACAGGTTCAGGGTGTTTAATCATCTACTTACTTTAGGCAAATGTGTCAGCTGTCTCCATGTTTTCGATGATCAGTAATTCAGGCACACAAACTCACAGACTTCTGTGTCTGCATCATAAGTGATTTTCTCTATTTGATATTATAGATAATTATTTGAGAAGAAAGTTGCCATAAATTTTAAATCCTGCTTTCTCTCCTCTATAGCTACATCAACCCCCACCTACATCAGATCAACCCGCACCTACATCAGACCAACACGGACACTATGAATTGGACCCGAATGAAATCTTCCTATGTCAAGATTTTAGATTTTCAGATCAAAATTCCGTCTCTCTCTTTCTTTGGCAGAACGTGCTGTGTGCTTCTTGGTCAGTATGACAATGCAAAATAGGAACATTGTTCCCTAGAGTTGCCGGATGTGTGTTCCATTGCTTCCAAAAACTTGACGGAACTGACCTTACCCACATAATGATAAAATTCTGCTTTGAAGTTATTCCTCATGCTAACGCTGAGCACTGGGGACATATTCTGATGAGAAGTGTCCAGGGTCTGTTTGGAGTAGCTAGCTCCTTAAGTGTTCGAGGGACAGATGTCTGAAGATCATTTCCAAACCCTGTAACGTAGCCTGCATCTTAATGACACATTTGAATGAGCAGACATATGTAAACTCTGCATCAGTTAAAGGAATATGTTTGAAATGAAAGTGAATAAATGGTCCAACACAGCTAACAGGATTAAGCTCTCATTATGAATTCAGCTAAACCTTCTAGAAAGGAAGAAGTCTATTTTACTTTTTGTTTTCAAGGGATCAGACTATCTTTAAATGTTTTGTTTTACATGAATTTTATCAATTAGCCATTTCTAACCCTTCTTTAACCATTCTTCTCTTGCTTATTTGTTCCATACATTAAAAACTCCTGTGTGACCTGTGCTTTAGAATTGATTGGTCATATTCAGGCCAATCGATTTCCTTGGCTGTGACAGCCCTGCTCTTGATCCTCAGGAGTATGAAGGGCCACTCTCTGTTAGCGCAGTATTTGACAAGCTAAAAATAAGTATTCAGAATGAAACGCAAAAACATTGTTTTTAATCGTATGCAAATTGCTACTGGAGTGTCAAAGGTGACTTCTTACTAATATCAAGGAATTCCAGCTAAGGTTATTAAAAGAAGATCAACGATATTTTTTTAACTGTATAGCTTACGTTACAGAAGAACTACATATATTAATTGGGACATTTTAAATACTTTGATAGGATGAAAAACCTGCTCTCTGAGTAAATGTAAGATTTTATTTCCCTCATCAAATTCCTGTGGACATAAAACTTTGCTTAAATATTCTGCCTCAATATAGTGTATATTTTTTTTAGTATCTTTGTAATATGGTATGTTATTATGAACAGTGATTCAATAAATATTTTCTTTTTCAGACTTCTATGCGCATTTCAGCAGTAGTCTTTTAAAAATAAAACTAGAAAAGGCATATTTTGCACTGAGAGGGTTAAATTTTAAAATATCTTCCTTTTTAGATTTTAATATTTTCCACTATATGGATTATCTCTGAGCTTATTCCTGGTGAGAGAAAATATCATACTTAATAATTGTAGCTTGGTTTTTTCACATTGAAATTTATACCACAGTAACAATTTCACCTTCCTTTAGGCACAAATAGACTGTTACTAATTATGATATAAAAATCTGTTTAATCAACATTCAAAATACCAGATGTACAGAAGACATCAAGTAAAAATCAACTAACTTTTCTTTTACTTTTTCCAGTTAGGTTTACAATAAATAAATGTGTCATTCTGGAAAAATTGTACTCTACAAAAATGTTCTTGTTTTTCTATGTCATTCAAGCATGATGAAGTGAAGTAGATTACCATTTGAACTTAATTTCTCAATTTTTTGTAATCCTTGTTTAAACTGATGAACATATTGGGTCAATCTTTTTCACTCATATTACACTAATGATGTGTTAATTTTCATAGGGAGATCCTCTGTGATAAGCAGAACTGTAAGAAGTTCCCTAGGATTCCAACCCTCTAGTATACATGTCATATACAGCCCCCTCCCCTCCACTTGAGTGCGCACTGGGACTATGAAGATGATGGAAATCACTCCCATATGGGTAACATAATATGGCAAAGGTAAAGGCATTTTTAAAGATGCAATTAAGGTCCCTAATCAGTAGATTTTTGAGTTAATCAAAGGCGGAGATTATCCTGGGTCTAGGTATCAGAGACATCCCTCTCCTGATGGCCTTGAAGAAGCGATCTACCATGATTTCTACAGCTGCAAGTGAGTGAATTCTGCTAACAACCACATGAGCTTGGGAGAAGCTCCTGGACCTCAGATGAGAATGCAGACCCAGATGATATCGTGACACAGCCATCCAAAACCCATACCGAGGAGTCAACCGAGCTGTGCCTGAACTCCTGACTCACAAAAAGTGTGCAATAATAAATGGCTGTTGTTTTAAACTGCTAAACTTTTGGTAATTTGTTATACAGTAACAGAAAACTGATATAATCTGTACTTCTCTCACTTTAGATAACAGGATCCCACTTTCCAATATGGAAACCATTTTGTATGATTCAGTTGGAGCTGATTTTAAGTTGATCCTTATCAGTATACTCCATCCCTCTCAGTATAGTGATTGATTTAGAGATAAAAAATGAACTAAGCTCAACCAATCAGCATCCTTCAAGGCTTTTTCTGTCAGCCTCAGTAAGGAGGAATTTCTCTTTCTACCTAATCTAGTATGATGTGATTTTTAGCTGTCAATATCTATCTAGTCTACTTTTGTGTTGTTCTCAGCATATTGACGGTGATGCTCCTGGCTAGGAAGGCCTCAGGCACTTACTTGGGCCTGTACTACCTCTGGTGAGGCCCCACAGACATTTCCCTGACGGAAGCCAACATGTGGCTTGACCAGTCCCTTGCGGTTCTTTTTATGATTGCAGGACACACCTCAACAAAACCATCAGGGAACTTTAAGGAACAAGATTTATTACCTACAAGTCCTGGAGGTACACAGCATGCCCGAGGGCCACACAATGAGGTTGTGAGGAGAGAGGGAGAGAAAGCACAGAGCAGATTTTGGGCTCTGCCTTTCTTAGGGACGAGTCTAGGGTGTCTAGGATTTCTCGGGATTCACTCTTTATTGGCTAATTTAAAGCGTAAGAGTGGGAATTGGGGTGTGGGAAGGGAGAAGTGGAGTCACTCAAATGGTCAGTTATCTAGGTTACTCAGGGCTTTCTGAAAGAGGGACCTTCATGGGTAGGTGCGACCTAATTCCTTATCTGGTTATTTTGCTAGTAGCTGTGTCATACAGTTGGCAATGTGTTTATTTGAGATGGATGTCTTTTGGAATGGATGCCTTGGCGATCAAAAGCTTAATGTCAGGCATTTAAACTATATTCTAAAAGCTTAAGGTCAGGCACCTCTACTCCATCTACCATATTCTTAGAGCCCGTTGGCATACACTGTTGGTTGGCTAATTGAACGCCCCTTCCCAAGCCCTTCTTTCCTTAAAAAGGCTGAAAATTACTTGCTTTCGTAATGTCCCTTATCATTTTATAAACTTATGAGACATGTTCTAGCCAACTAGATATTAATGTATAATTGCTAGGGGGCTGCCAGGAAAGATTTTATATTCTTCTTAAATAGAACTCATGTCCCTGGACACTCACCTTCTCATTGTTATTTCCTAGAATATAGATGTAATATCTAGAGCTTGGATCCCATCTTAATGTCATGAGAGAATGAAGAGAATGGCAAAGCTGTCAGTCCTGAGCGCCTTCTTACCTTTGGTATTCTTGCTGTTACAGGAGATGTCATGTGTTATGTATTAAATTACTGTAGGGTGAATATGCTTTTCCTTGTAGCTGAAAGTCTTTATGCATGATTGAAGGACCATATGAAATACGTAGAGAGGCAGAACTCTACTGACATCACCAAAGCCTTGGTATCCGACTATGCACAAAATCAGCTTTACCCCCGGCCTTCTCAATTTCATGAGCCCCCCAATTCCTATATTGTTTTGCTTAATTTGAATTAGGCTCCATTGGCTCAGTTGCAATTACAGAATCCCAATGAACATTGAAGCTGATAGGTGGAAGCGTTCTTTTTTTGAGGGGAAAGGATGGACAATGGAAGGGGTATGGGCTAAAAGGACAATCTAAAATGTATGGAATTTTCTGAGTCAAGAATAAGTGTGGAAAACTAATAAATTTCCAATTCCCACATAGGAAATTATTTACTCCTGTTATCTGGTGCCAAAGCACTAGATTTAAATAAATCATGATTCAGGCCATGTTGTCTACTGTGGATAGAGTTTTAAGGAACAAGGTAGAAATATCAGAATTTTGTAATTTTTGCTTACTTCGTTCTGCAGTTAGGTCCTGCAGTAAAGGGACATGCTTCAACTCAAAGAAGATGTCGAAGTAAATCACTCAAACATAGCTTTTATTTGCTTAATATTTGGGAACACCTAGACTTACTTTTATTTACAATATTCCAGTGTCAGGAAGATGACCAAGTAAATTGATGGTCTCAATACCATTAAAAAAACATAAATTTTGGGATTTGGGAGCAAGGTAAATTTAAGAAACTCTTAATAAGCTAAGAGCTGAATCTTTCACATCATTTGATATTAATTTTAAAATCATCATTAATTTATATATTTACTGTTGTGTATAATTTAGGTATCAAAATATTTTCAAAAGTATATATAATGATTAATTCATAAAAAGGATCTTTAGTAAGCATAACACAACAGAAACTACCAAATCTGTTAGAAGAGTGGAATTTTATCAGTTTTTGTTTGGATGCCAAGAATTTGAGGAACAATGATTTTAGTACAAATGAACCGAAAGAAACTAACCAAGAACGTGTTCACTTCTTTCCCCTCCAATTAGTCTGGGACAAACACTATATTTCACCCTCATTTCTTAAAATCACAAATCATAATTAGAGTCGTATTTTCCTAGAACTAAAAGAGGCTCATAAGGGTCAGTCTGAAAGTCAAGGTAGCCTTTTTGCCTGCTCTTCGCATTCCAGAATGCCTGAGCTGTAGATAATTGTGTACTGTGCAGAATGGGAGAAATCAAATTCTCTACTTTACACTAAAGACTGAGCGGGGGTCAAATTCGGCCAACAGCCTATTTTGGGGAGTAATATATTAGCGAAACACACCCACATCCATTCTTTCCATGTTGTTTATGGCTGCTTTGGTGCTATTATGGCAGAATTGAGTAGTTGTGACAGAGACCATATGGCCTGTAGAGCCAAAAATATTTACTATCTGGCCCTTTAAAAAAACATCTGCCAACCTCTAAACTAGAGGAATGCTGTGTACTCCCTACCAAAACAGAGCAAAGGACCCACATTGTCACAGGTCAAGAGCCTGGACGCAAGGAGCAGATTACTCTGCCCTATTTCCATGGCTCTTCAGAAACAGAATCCAAGAACTAAGCAGGTAAACCAAGCATTGGGAGGATGGATAGAGCACCAGCCATGTAGTTAAGAGACAAAAATGTTAGGGCTGGAATACAAATTCAAGGACTATGACTTGCAAGTTATTTTTTTTATCTTCCTTACTAAAACATGAAGTCTAAAGCACATTAAGTGATTGTCAACCCATTCAGGTTTCAGTTGCTGAAAAAAAACACACCCCAAAGAAAAAAAAAGAGTAGCTGGTGATATTCCAAGACCCAAAGCAATTCTTAGGCCTCCAAACCACTCTAAAAATAAGTGGATGTAGAGTCCAGGAAGGACATCCTTGCCAGTCACTTTGACATGTGGAAATGAAGATCAATAAAGAAAAATGGAATCTCTCACCAAAATTCCTTCGTCTCTCATCCCCTAATTCCTCCCTGTGGCAGCAAGATGGACTATTACTCCACTGATGGAAATGTATAGACCAGTGGCCACACAGAATTTACCCCTTCCTTCTTTCACATAAATGAGAGTGTTTATTAAAGTATTCTGTCTTCCATTGATAATTCAGAAAATTGGGGGTGTTCATGATTTGGGACCATTAGCAGCCAAACTTCATTATATATTTCAAGTTTATTTAAAAACTCTTTGTCTGTAAATATCAAAGATGTCTGCTAATTGGATTTCTGTTTATATGGGCTTATACGGACTTATATGGACTTCGTAGTCTCTTCTCTTATTCGTTTGTTCAGCAAACATTGTTCACCTATTTTGTGCTCGACACTGTTCTAGGCGCTTGAAATACCATTGAATAAAAAAAAAAAAATCCCTCCTAGTGGAGCTTACTTGGGGGCATATAGACAATAGACAACAAACACAATAAATAAGAAATTGAAAAGTATTGGAAAGATAATGACCATGATAAGGGAGATTGGAATGTTAAATGTGGAATGCATTTTTAAGTAGCTTGGCCTGTGTAGATCCATTGAGCAGCTAACACTTGAGCAAACACTTTGGAGAACTTAGCCATGAAAGCAGAACTGTGTATGTAATCCATTGCCACCACTGGAGTCGTATCTTAGTGAAGATCTTACTGATGGTATTTCAACATTTTAATTTTTGAATCTGAAGGACTTCATAGGGCTCTCTCTTTCAAGGTTGTTTGAAATGTTGCTATTGTATTTCTAGTGACACTTGAAACTAAGAGTGAGAGGAAGAAATCCAAATTAGTCAGTGCTTCCACATTTTTTGGACGGGGAATGTACAATGTGTTATACCGGAAATTAGGGGAAGAGTTTTACACTCGAGATAAAGGAACTGTGACGATTTTCCATTATAGCCATATATATATTTCTTGTATTCCAAAGTGTAACTGTGATGTAGAATACGGATCCTAAGAACCACCCACAGTTTTCTCTATTAAAAAAAGAGATTGGAGTCCAAGTGTCTAGCTTTTGTATATTTTTCAAAGTTAATGCTATGTAAGTATTAATTAACATACTTATATATCAGACTTATGTTCGACAGCTCACTGTAGTTGATACTGGACTTTTAATTTTAATGGGTAATTGTGATGGGGAGACCTATCCCAATGTCCTGGCTCTGAGAGAGTGATACTTCTGATCTGATGATTAATGTATTTGAGGAAAACTATCTGTTCAACACTATGGTTACCCAATGTTCATATGCAAGAACAGTTTCCATAATTCTTAAACCATATTTTAGTTGTTGACTGATAGTGTCACATCCCACAGTTGTTACCCAGGTGTTCCTCCTGTAAAGTTAAGGGATATACACACATTGGCCCAGTGCACTGGGCATCCAATATCCAGGAAGAGAGAGAACAGTGTGAACTATTCTCTCCAGACCAAGTGACACATGCTCCCTTTCAGTATCTATCCAATGCCTCTCGTGATGGTAGGCTTTTTATTTTGAATAAGGTCTTTTGTAATCGAGGCTTAATCCAGGGAGAGAATTACTTCTTTTAAATTAAGTTTCAATGACTTAAATCACCTGCTTTTGATTAAAAAATTAGCAGTTTCGATTCTAGAAAAATATTATTTTGAATTTTATTGTTCATACTCGATACTAATTTATTAAATTTACAAATTCAAAACCTTAGTTCTTCCTTAAAATTTAATGTTCTGTTTATAAATCTTATTCTTTTATAAATCCATAAATATGTAACTACTTGTAAGAAGCCCTAGATTAATGATTAATCCCATTTATAATGTCACTTTAAATAAACACCTCCAAACAGCTTAAATCGCTTTCAAATTCAAAATATTTTCTTTGTATTTTCAATCATTTGATTTAATAAACACAATCCTCATGAATCTTTAAACAGGCTTGAAAGAAGAGCCAGTTATCATTCTGCTTCTACATCTAAAAGAAGCTGAGGCCCTGCATCCCCCTCATGTGAGAGCTAATACCAGCTATGGGCCACCACTTTCTCTGTGCAGCAAAGACTTAACAGTGGCACTTGTTTCTTTAATTACGTCCTTAGGCTCCTTTAACTATGTTCTGAGTTTCCTACATTTTGGGAGATTACTTAAGGTTCTAATTTCAGTCGTTTTTTTTAGCGTATCTCTTTCTGCTTCAGTAAGTAGACTAAGTTTCCCTCTCTTTTCTCTTAGATATTTTTTTCCTATGCCTTAACATTTAAGGCTTAGCTAAGTTCACATCTTCACTCTGCAACTTAATGTACTTTTCACCATCTTTACTCTTTACTAATTTCTGTGTTTTCAGTGGGCATCTTAAGGGAAGCAATCCCTTCATGCTCACGGGCAATGGGTCAACTGGGGCTGGGGGAAATAAACAAGTTATTTACTTCTCAGTTGTTAATTTTCTTGGCTAGTTACACTTTTTGGCTTTTCAGAAATTCATTTGAAATTTGCTAACAGTTCAGTCACCACCTATCACAACGTTCTCTTTCTATCTTTTTTCATATATACTTTAAGATAGGCTATAACTTCCAAGATGGATATGATCAATTCCTCCTGTTCTTCTTCTTCTAACTTTCAGTATAACAGAAATGTGTTTATAAATAATCTCAGGTTTTCCCCTACATACATGTAATGGACAAACTTGTAAGGTGGCCACCGTGTTCCTTGCCTCCTAGTGTTAAACCCTTGTATGATTCCTTCTTGACCGTGGGCAAGACCTGTGACATGCTTCTAACCAGTAGAATATAAAAGGTGATGGAATATTTAGATTATGTGTATGTGATTATATTACATACGATTGCATGCTAGTCTTGCTGTAGTCTCTTTCTCTTGCTGACTGGAAGGAAGCAAGCAACCATGTTGGGGAACCCCACATGGCAAGGAACTGGAGGTTGCCTCTAGGATCTGAGGATGTGACAACAGCCTGCAAAGAAGCTTTCAAGCCAACATCCAAGAAATGGAATGCTTCCAACAATCATATGACCAAGGAAGAATATCCAACCCAGTGGAAGCTGCAGATAGAGAATCCATCCTAGCTGACACCATAACTGTAGCCTCCTGTGACCCATAAGCAGAGAACTCAACTAAGCTATGCCAGGCTCCTAATACAGAAACCATGGGATAATAAATGCACGTTATTTTAAGCCACTAAGTTTGTGGTAATACTGTTATGTTATGTTACGTTATGTAGCAAGGTATAATGAATAAACTACAACACAAAAATTCAAACAAAATCATGGTAACAAGTCTACAGTGCCTGACAAATTTCTGGATATTGCATCTCATTTAACTATTTTATGCCTTTTAGATGATAATTTTAACTATTTAGTTGATAATTCAAATTGTTTATTTATTATTAAATAATTAATAATGGTATTTAAATAAAGGAACAGGTATTTAAATTAAAGGAACTAATTAAAATAAACTGAACATTAAATATGAGTTTTATTTAAATACCACATGCTAATTGTGCCAAATATATTGACCTGTCATTATGGATCCATCAATTCATTCAACCAGTATTCGTTGAGTACCTACTATATACCAGGCACTCTCCCAAGTGTTAAAGTATAGCATTAAAAGAAATTGCTTGCCCAGATGAGATGGTTTACCTACTGGTAATTGATCTAATCCAATTAGCATATTTTTGGAACTATTGATAAATATTTGATAATTATAGATAGACCTATAGCCCTAATCTACTACAGATAGAATAATGAGACCCAGGGAACGTAAGTTTTTCCCATGATTCAATTGATAAAAGTCCCATTTATAGAAAATGGTTATAAAGGGATAGCTATAATAGTGACAAGCTTGTTTAATGAAAAAATGACCAGTATTTCAGAAGAAGAACTGGCTCATTGCTCTTGTTCAGATTTGCTAGCCAGAGAATCATGGAAAATTGTGTAAAATTTTATTTCTTTTACCTCTCAGCTGCTGTGCAAGCCAGCCTATTCTGTCCATTTACACATCTCATCCCACATTATGATCTCCATCTAGGAGAAGGAATACGTACAGCTAGTCCTATAACTAATTCCTTTCCTTAGGAATTATTTCTTGTGACTTGGGTCCTAAAGATGTCAATAAATCCAGTCCATCCAAAATGTTTTCCCAATGTCTATCTTTGCCATGCCATGTGCTTTCATGAGTACCGGTTAGGGATCCCAGGCCAAGAACATATTTTCCCACCTGCTAGCTCACATGTATAACTCTTGGACAAGAAATTAAAATACTGTTCCTCAATTAGAAGTTAAGTTTAAAAAGCAGAGTTGATTGTTGAGTTTTCAAACAGCCAAACTTTTGGGTTTTTTATTTTCTCTATTGTTTTTAATTCTCTTTCACTTATTTCTTCTCCAATATGTGTTGTTTCTTTCCTTCTGCTTATTTTAGGTTTAGTTCGCTTTTCTTTTTCTACTTTCATAGGGTGGAAAATTAGGTTATTGATTACAGATCTTTTGTTTTTTGATATAGGCATTTACAAATATAAATTTCCCTTTAAGCACTGCTTTATCTGAATTCCATAAATTTTGCATGTTATGTTTATTTTCATTCCTCTCAAGTATTTTCTAATTTCCCTTGTGAGCTCTTCTTTGACTCATTAATTATTTAGGAGCGAGTGTATTGTTTCATTTCAGTATATTTGTGAATTCTCCAAATTTCCTCTCTTGTCAATTTCTAATTTAATATCATTATAGTAGAAGAACATACTTGATATGATTTCAACCTTTTAAAATTTGTTGAGCCTTATATTATCGTTTAAGGTATGGTCTATCCTGAAGTATGTTTCATTTGCACTTGAGAACAATGTGTATTCTCATATCGTTGGGTGGAGTGTTCTTTAGATGTCTGTTTGGTCTAACTAGATTATAATGTTGTTGAAGTCTTCTGTTTTCTTGTTAATCTTCTGCCTAGCTGTTCTATCCATTATGGAAAGTGGAATAGTGAAGTATCCAAATATTTTTGTCAAATTGTCCATTTGTCCCTACAATTTAGACAGTTAGATGTATCTGCTTAGATAATTCTGAAATTCATTAAAAACTCTCTCTGACCTACTTTTTTGGAAGTTTAAGTGTTTTATTCAAGTTTTGAAACTTAAAGCTATTTGTATACAATATACAAAATCTTTTAAATAAGTATTTTATCAAGACTATGTAGGAAAATGATAATATTTTATATTCAATTGACATTTGGTATAAAAAATTTATAATATGCAAGAAGAGAAGTATATGTGGAAATAAATTTACATTCATGATCCCAATATTTCTCACTCTATTTGATGTCATCACAGTCCTATATCTCAGGTTCTAGGGAGGTATATACATAATCTACCCCATTATTTAACAAGAAGGTTTACTCTCTCACTAGTGTTGGGAAGGTATGAATAGGAATCACAGAGCTACCGTGCACAAGTAGTTTTAAAGTTTGAAAGAATCTGGCCTGGAGTGAAGAAATGGCATTATGAGCTCCCTATGCCAGGACTAGAAATGAGAGACCCAGTGGAATGAGGGCTGTTGATTGTTTTGTTATAGTCTACAGGAAATAAATCACAGGAATAGGGTTTCATTGATCGATTCTCCACTATATCCTCTATGATTTATTGTTAAATATAAGGCACATATATGCATACTCACATAAATTATTTGAATCATAAGGTTGTTTGGAGAAAATGATAAATATTTGCAAATATTTGTGTGCTCCCTCTCCCAAGATTCTTGGGTATATAAAGCCATTTTTTCCCTTAGGTGAGAATCAGTATCTATTTCTGTATATATACATTTAGTTGTACAGATTACCCAAGTTTACATTACTAAATTGATGGTAAGATTATTCATTTGCATAGCAAAAAAGAGATAGGTTATTAAGACAAAAACAAAGATAAATGGTATTTGTGATTGTTGCTATGTAAAGCTCAAGTATCTGGAACTTCCATGGACATTAATAAGTTTTTGCTTTCATTGCTATACATATAATAGATGTACATAACATATAGATGAATAAGGCTGCTGTGGGAGATCAGAATTGGCCACCTCAAAATATGTCTTTTTACCTTGGTTATTTTATCAATAGACTGGGAGGGTCCTTGCTAAGACCAAACATTTACATTTATAAGAGAAATCTCCGTTCGTAAAGGTATCTCCATCTCTGTACCAGGGAGAAGAGAGGATGACTTTACCTCTAGAAATTCTTATCAGTGTGGAAGGCAAGGACTTAAATCTACATACTCTTGTTTCTGGTAATCTCCCATAGCTGACTCCCACTCACGGCAAACATCCTCCTTTGTCTATCTGAATATTTTCACCTATTTAAGGTGAAAACCTCTGCCTTTAGTGAGAAACTCAGTTTCCCTGGTTTCTCCCACGTATACATGTTACAAATCTTTGTTTGATTTTCTCCTGCTATTTGGTCTCATGTCAATTTAATTTATAGCCCAGCCAGAAAGGACCCAGAGTGGGTAGAGGATAGTATTCCTCTCCTTCACTGACATATTACACAACTTGATGGTGGTGGGGAGGACCATAAAAATCATAGTAAATGTGAATGGTGCAATGGAGTTGTGCAGTGTACAACATATGTGACTATGTTATGATATGGTATATTTCCAACTTACTATCAGATTCACATCCATGATGTCCTGAAGTTGTTCCAAATTTTACTTTTTAATTTTAGTTGCCTTGGCTTGCATCATTGATTACAGATTGGAGAATACTTTTCATTTTGATTTTTGGCTGTAGTCAAGAGTGTGATATTTTTTATTATGAAAAAGACTTTGGACATGTTATAATTTATGGCCCTTCTACTTGTTTTGGAAGTATTGGTAAGAAGTTGACACACAACTAAGAAGAAAATTAGAATGCCTTGGTTAAAATAATGAAAATGTATAGCTTGGATATTTTATCATTAGCTTCCCATCTACATGGACATAAATTGGAAAGTAAATAAATGAAAAGTGAGTTCAAAATACAGTTAAGTACATATGTGCATGTTATTTCAACATGCACATTCAACAGAAAATGTAATAGCATATACTATTCCAAGTTTAAATTGGTCCTCAGATGGTAACACATAGAAAAATTTAATTAATTTTACCCACATATAAGCAGTACTTAGATTAAGAATTCATGGAAAAGAAACTGAAATGGTTTCACACCATCCCCCACAGCATCCCCCATATAACCCTTAACACACACTTGTGCATGTCCACTAAAGACATGACAGATGGGGAAGTAAAGATTGATTAATGGTGGTAATAACAGAAATGGAAGGCAGTACTCCCTTGGGTTCCCCTGCTGTCCCTTAAGAACCTAGAATGAGTCATACTCACTGTATCTGTTTGCATTCATAATCCCCTAGATAAAATGTCTTAATTCTAAGCCTTTCTTGCTATGGCAAAGTCAAGCAATAGGTGTGTGTATACATACATATATTTATATATATATTTGTGTATAATATATAAGATATTTTATTATATATATAACATTTTATTACATATATTATAATGAATATTTATACAATTTTTTCACTTGCAAGAAAAGTCTATTACCTAAATCCTGTAGCTTGTCTTGGAATTTCACTCATAAAACCTAACTATTTCTTTCTGAATAATTCTTTCTTTCCATGCACATACAGCACATTTGACCATACTATTATGTTTATACAACCAGATGGCTCATAAATAAATCATTATAGGATTTAAGATTTAAAATCATTATGATTCTTAAATATTAAATTATTTCATTCGTCCTACATTTTGACTGCTTGAGTGTGACTATGATAAGATAAACTCACGTAATATTAATAAAAGTTTAAAATTAAAAATCTTCCTTAAAAGTAATCCAAGTTATTGGATAAGTTGTTATACATGTTACTCTTCAATAGAAATCTTGCTCACCATAATTTGAAATCAAAGACGTTAAAATAATTACATAACAATTTTTGAAAATATGTGGATAATTTTCTTATTTGAATCTATTTATCATCTGTCTCTATATCTGTTTTTCTTCCTATCTATCTCTATCTTGTACATAATGGAAAACTCTCATAAAAAGTGAAATTTAGAAAGACTTTGAATAATTTTTTCATCACTTTTCCATTATAATGCACATTTTTTTCAAATACCAAGATACGGTTGATTTCTATAGACCCCTTCAGAAAGCAGTTCGTTTACAGAAGGAATCTTGTGCACAGCAGGTGGAATAAAATATTCAATAAAAATCTGATGTTTGTTTATAACTCCTTAAGTTCACATGTGCTTTTCGCTGACCCTGAAGGGATTTTTTCCACATTAGTGGAGCAGGAATAAACAAGTTTGGGTTCAAATTCTGTCTTGACTATTATTTTGGGTCTGTGACCTTCAACAAATTAAATATTCTCTTTAACTTATGCTTTTTCATATGTAAAACAGCAGTACAGCAGTAATGAAACCTATATTCCTGTGTTGTGCTGAGTATTAAAGAAGAACATATATAAAGCTGGTCTAGTATCTTTGTGCAGTAATAAATATTAATTCTTTCTCTGCTGTCTCTATAAAGCAGGAGTATGGGATTTAATTTACAAAGTTGTTATGTATAATAAATAAGATTATGTAGGCAAGACAAACGAACTGTGACTTGTGCTAAGTAAATGATACTTTCTCCTACTCTTCCCTTTATACTTTCCAGGTAAAACCTTTCTCATCCTTTAAAATTCAATGGGGATACTGTTTCCTCCTCAAATTCCTTCCTAGGTCAACACCCCTGGCTAAGGCAAAGTTACATATACCTCTTTCTGTACTCGCATAGAAGAGCACACGAATTTCTGCTAGAATGTTAAGTAATATTATATTATATTATATTATATTATATTATATTATATTATATTATATTAAACTATATTATATTATAAGTCTGCTTATCCATTCATATTTATGTAGATTTTTACTGTAAGATTTCATACAATATTTATTTTTTATCTGTATTTAAATTTTCTCAGAGCTAGTCTTATTTCCTAGGGTG
This sequence comes from Diceros bicornis minor, assembly GCF_020826845.1. Taxonomy (NCBI): domain Eukaryota; kingdom Metazoa; phylum Chordata; class Mammalia; order Perissodactyla; family Rhinocerotidae; genus Diceros; species Diceros bicornis. The sequence goes on along the minus strand of NC_080759.1, from coordinate 47,195,491 downwards.
GTTTTAAATCCATTTCTCTTTCCTATTTCAAAGGTGGATATTATAATAGATTTTTTCTCCTAAGAAAGTACCATAAAATCTATAAGTTTTTGATGTAAATAAGCCTCTTTTTCTATAAGATATAAAAATTGTACAATAATGTAAAATTCTCTTTATTAGAATTATAGGGAGACTAGATATAATGAATTCATTCATCATAACATTTATTGAATTCATCCCGGATTCTGGGACACAATGAGACACCATGGAGCTTATGTTCTAGTATATAAGAGTGTACCTGAATCAAATAAACATATATGTGAAACATAAGTATCACAGAGTAAAGCTATGAGATAATATGATAACATAAAAAGGGAAACTAGCTCTAATAAAGCAGTAGAAGACTGCTTTTGAAGGAAGTGAGGATTGAACTAACTTTGAAACATTGCTAGTACTTTATGAGATGAAATAGAAGAAAAGAGATTTACAGGCAGATGTAATAGTTTGTATAAAATTCTGCAGTGGGGAACCACAGATCCCTTTGGGAAAAGACTGGGGAATTATTACATATACTTGCTCAGGGTCATTTGCCTGGAGACGTGACACTCCCTCACATAATGGATTTGAGGTCTAAAAATTGGTCCAGGTCCAGAAATTGGGCAAAGGGAACTGTTTACTAGTGCAACTGTTATCAGCCTCTTGATCATCTTTTCAACCTCTCCATTGCTATTGGGGTGTTCATTTCTATACAGTGTCTCCTACCATCAGACCTGCCATCGTTGTGTTTCTCAGTGGTACCGGTGTCCCTACCACTAGTGCATCCTTATTGCTTTGGTCAATAAATATCCTATGGCCCATTCCAGGGACTATAGTCATCTGGTGGATTTCCTAGCCTTCCATACAATAAAAACTCTATCATGTCCAACTTCCTAATCTTTTGCCCATTTTTTCTATTGTCCACCATGATAGTTTAGACACTTACACCTTACTTATTGTGGATCGTCATCTTTTCTAAGCTTCTTTGGCCCATCCTAGTAGCATATTTACTCTGTCTCTCAGGGTTCTTGCCAGGACTTGAGATCCTGTAACCCAGGAGAGTGTTCCTAATTTGATAAACTCTTCCTTGTCCAACTTTATTCTCCACTCCTTCATCCAGCACCCTTAGGATCTAGTTGTATACATACTCACCAGTCTCCTGCTGGCACATATTGCTTAGATCCCATAGATCCTTCTACATATAGTTCCTTTTCTCTTGAGAAATGTCTAGAGCTTCTTTAGCCCTGGTATGTCATGACCACATGAAGAAATGTGGGAGCAGCTATTGAGGGGACTCTTGTTTTATTGCAAGACAAAGTCATCTGCATCATCTTCACAGAAGAGGGCACTCACTATCCCTCAATGGGATGGATTTGGGGATGCAAGATTTTCAAGGGAATTAATCCAGATGTCACCATCCTCTGTATCAGGGTCCCATTCTTTTCTTTTTTTATTATTTTTTTTTGTGAGGAAGATCAGCCCTGAGCTAACATCCATGCTAATCCTCCTCTTTTTGCTGAGGAAGACCGGCTCTGAGCGAATATCCACTGCCAATCCTCCTCCTTTTTTTTTTCCCCCCAAAGCCCCAGTAGATAGTTGTATGTCATAGTTGCACATCCTTCTAGTTGCTGTGTGTAGGACGCGGCCTCAGCATGGCCAGAGAAGCAGTGCATCAGTGCGCGCCCAGGATCCAAACCCGGGCCGCCAGTAGCAGAGCGCAGGCACTTAACCGCTAAGCCACGGGGCCGGCCCCCATTCTTTTCTATCACTGATCTCAAAATAGTGGACCTGCCTAATTTGAAAATTTATCCTTATTTAGATATACTTATCTTACGATTGAGTTCTATGTTTTATCTTTAGCTTTCTTTAGTTTTCAGTTTCAGAAAAGAAAGTCTCTTCATATGCTGAAAAGGAGGTCCTCTGACTTTCACACTTGTTTTTATTGAATCATAATTAATCACCCTAATCAAGAACCATCTAATTCCACTGTGTAAAATTACTCTTTCCACTCTATTCATCATTACACTCACCAGTGTATTTTATTCCACAGGCATACAATCTCAGTTCACCACTAATGAAAGTTGAACAATTGTACGTCAATCTTCCAGGGACTCTCATACTCCACATACTACCAGTGATAAGGTCCTCACTGCCAAGAGGGCCGTGGCAATGTTGAGTAATCCAGCTTCAATATCCCCTTGTAACATGTTTTCTTGGATCCATCCTGGTACAAAGTGCTGCAGGTCAATTTCTCTTGAGACATAGATTAGAGTGCAGGAAACTTATATGGTAGTATTCTCAGCCTCCACCTTTCTTGAGGGGTGGAAAGAAAGCAGGTGTGGAGAAGAATAATTATGACTTCAATGCCATCACAATAAAGCCCTAGGTCAGACAGTGAGCTCTGAAGCTGGTGTTTGGGAGAAGGGGCGGGGCTTTATAGCCTCCCATTGGCCAGTCATTACATGTGGGATGGCCCCTGGAGGGATGCATAAACTTGGGCGTGACAGCCCTCTTCAACAGAGGGCCAGCCCTGGAGAAGACTGACAGCTGAGGACAGTCTGCAGCAGCATTCCCAGTATTTGAAGAATAAGTACTTTGGTCCTGAGGGGAATCTGTGTGATGTAGCTAAGAGTCCACTACAATCAGCTTAGACACACCATAAAAGGATAATGGGAACAAATGGTGAATTTAGCTCGGACCAGTGCAGAATCAATTACATTAATTATATTTGGATCAACATTTTTCACTAGATTAAAAGTGGTGTAGTGGTTGGGTTGCTTGCTCTGCTTCGGGGCCCAGAGTTCACGGGTTTGGATCCCGGGCATGGACCTGCATACCGCTCATCGGGCCATGCTGTGACGGCATCCCATATGAAAGTAGAGGAGGACTGGCACAGATGTTAGCTCAGGGACAATCTTCCTCAAACAAAAAGAGGAAGATTGGCAACAGATGTTAGCTCAGGGCCAAGCTTCCTTACCAAAAAAAAAAAAAGTAGAGTAGCTGAATATGTATAGCTCTCATAGTGCCATATTCAACAAATTATTTTATTGATTTCACATTGAATCCTGTTATAATGTTCTCAAAGTATATGTAATATATAATATATACTATATAATGCAAAATATCATATAATACAAAATGTTATATAATTAAAAACATTATATAATACAAATCATTATATAATACAAAACAGTATGTGTGAACGTGTGTGTGTGAACCGATCCTACCTATTGCGGTAATGTTTTGATACTGAAATTTGGCGAAACACACAAGCAATAAATTGAAGATTTTACAGGTCTTATTATTTCCTGATAATATTCCATATTGAAAGAAAGACAACAAAGTAATTACAGGAAAAGAGAAGTAAGCTCTTTTAAAATCTCTTGTCAAAATAAAAGGGAAACTGAACAACACATGTATTCTGTTTTCTTTAAGATTTTTGCAATGGGAGTAAACAAGGCCTTTCTGCCTCTATGAAGATATTACTTTCTTATAATCCAGCTAATATGAAATATTCTGATAGGACAAGGACACAAAGAACAATTTTAATTAAGTTGTTAAAGTAAATCTATTGCCTTGGTTCATAGGAAACTGGAAAAATGACTTGGATCTTAATGCCCTATCATATTTAAAGTTTGACTGTCACAAAGAGAATGAAGGGGAACTACAGTTCATAGCCTTTCATTAAAATTGAAAAAGAAAATATGCTTCTGGTTTCTAAAATAGCATGAAATTCTGTAAAATAGATACAAAAAGTCAAGCAGAACTAGAACCTAGTATTTCACTGCACTAACCAATGCAAAGTAAAATTTTGCTTAAGGATCAAAGATAGATGCCTGCTGTCTGTGGATGATTAGTTGCTGAGGGCACTGACGGCTATTTCAGATTGCGTGTGCACGTGGCCGTGAAATGCTAGGACAGTACATTTCCACCATGGTTAGGTATATGTCAACTATATTTTTTCAGAAATGTGAAAAGCATTTTTTATATTTTTATCTTTATACACATACTTCTAGTATAGAAATAGAATTAGGTAAGTTTTGGAATGGTGATGGTTCAGTTTATTCTCCAACTAGAGAAGATGTGTTGTTCAAATAGATTCTGCTGTCTAAACTACCAAAATATATTGGCAGCCATGGCAGAAACAAACACGACAAAAGGATGGAGTGGGAGAATGGAGACTATTTGAAGCTTGAGCATAGATATAACCTCGAACGGAATTTCCTGTTGAATTTAGCAATGGTTCATTGCTTCTTCTTGTGTATTGTTTACATGAAACTGGAGTTAAATAAACCAATCTATGACCTGCTTTATCTGCCAAATGGATAGAACATTTACTCTCTCTGCCTCAAAGGCTTGTCATTTCAGTTTAGCCTTGCAGATGGTACATCCATTTCCCTGAAACAGAGCCCACTATATAGCTGCTTGCCAACATTTCCTGTTATTTAAAGTTTGCCCTCAAAGTACACATAGCCGTGTTTCGCTTTCTCAGACAATATTCCAGGGCATCAGTCTGACATCTCTGTCTTTTAGGTCACCCTAGCAGAGTTGGGTGCTTAGTTATCAATCATTTCTCTTAAGTGTACTACTGAGAAAATTATAGTGTCAAGAAATCCACCTCTATTTTTGAGAAATGACTTTATTCCAGAAACCTATAGAATCTTTGTAAATGTGTTTGACAGTAAGTATGGGATAAGAATTTGTTTGCATTTTTCTAAAATAATTTATGTGTTCAAATGCCACATGAAAGAAGCAGTTTTGCTTCATTCAGATGCTTTTAGTTAGAATACTTCTATTATAAAACAGAATTATATGACTTATGTAAAACATAGGCAAGTAAGGCATATTTCCATTGATGTCAAATACTTGAAAGGGCATATGGGGATTTGGTGATATTTCATTATATGTAGAGTGAGAATATATTTTGTAAAGGGTAAAACAAGATTGCTTTTTTAAGTAAAGGAAGAAATTTATGTGATATCAGAGAACTTACATCTGTTACATTTATAATATACATCTATATGCATACATATATATGATATACATTTACATATAATATACATTTACAAATATTTCAAAACTTCCAACTCTTGAAAATTTAGAAGTCAAATTTTTATTCTTATATTAAAATGAGAGCAATATTTCATGCCAAAATCATAATAATAAACATTTATTTCTACAGTTTAGGAATGGAGTACTTTTTTCAAGCAGCTTTATTGAAAGTAACTTGATATTAATTAAGACTATGAAAAAAGGGGGCTGGCCAAATGGCATAGTGGGTAAGTTCACGCTCCACTTTGGGGGCCAGGGGTTAGTGCTTTCGGATCCTGGGCATGGCCCCTAGCGGTGTCCCATATAAAGTGGAGGAAGCTGGGCATGGATATTGGCTCAGGGCTAATCTTCCTCACAAAAAAAAAAAAATTAAATGTGAGACACTTGACATCAAAGTGCTTCAAGGTGCTAGGTTGGGCCAGGGAGCCTAGGTGACGCAAGGAAAGAAAACAAGTATTAAAAGGACAGTCTTAGGCAACAAAATCAAACCCCTTGATTCAACCTAGACCAGCCCTAGTCGAAGTTTAAGACCTAGCAGATGGCTATTCTTGCTCTTATACCACCTTTATTTCCTCGAAAAAAACATGATTCTGAAGTCTATGAGCTTTAATTAGAAAAATGACATAAACAACACCTATGGATGTCTTTGAAGGGAAAAAAGATTAAAAAAAGAAAAGAAAATGAGGAAAACCTTACAAAGAAATACATCAATGTGTAGTATAGTGCTGCATGCCATTTACTTAGGTGTAACACATAGTGCTGTATTCTGTATATTCCTAATAAAGCTCATTGACCCAGTATTTAACTGTTCTGCTTATGTGTTAGGTTATGTCTCAGAACTTATTGGTACTTTGCTTATTTAACTTGCATTCCAAAAGAGAAAGTTTTAACATTCTCTGTTATTTATTTTACCCCACAGTGATGAAATTGATGTGTGTTTTTACACAAATTTTGCAGCAATTTATCTTTTTTATTGGAGTATTTTTAAAAAAATTTTAGGGGCTGGCCCCAAGGCCGAATGGTTCAAGTTCCACTCGCCCGGGTTCTCGAGTTCGGATCCCAGGCGCAGACCTACTCCCCTTGTGGGCCATGCTGTGGAGGCATCCCACATACAAAATAGAGGAAGACTGGCATGGGGCTAATCTTCCTCAAGCAAAAAAAAAGAAAAAGAGGAGGATTGGCAATGGATGTTAGTTCAGGGTGAATCTTCCTCACCATAGAAAAAAAATTTAATCATGAAAAAAGTTTGCTATTTCTTGTTCCCAAGTAACTATGAATATTCAAATGTTTATTTTTATCACAAATTCATTAAACTTGGTTACCTGCTTTTGGAGGCAACCAGTACATAGTGACTTCAAATCATTAATTTTGTATTTCCATTTCTCACTGTAATAATCTAATTTCTTAAATTTATACTGGAAAACAGGAGTCAAACCTATTTTAAAACAAAATGAATGCACCTGCAGGCAGTCTGTGATATATGTATTGATTTTTCATACAGGTATATATCAATGTGGCAAAAGATCCCATACAGATATAAATTACTCTGTTAGCCACAAGATTAACGCAATTCTAAAGAGGCAGCAGAAAATCATAATCTATTGTTTTATCTGCTTGATTTCAGCATTGTTTACTTAACATTTCAAAATAACGTTAAAAGTATCTGTGTGAAATGTCAAATTAGTTCACATCTTTTCTGTTTTTACGAAGAGGTGGTAAAATCCATTTTTAGTGTTGGGCTATGAGAATCCTTGCCAAAGGCTCTTCTGTGAGTCTGATGCTTTGACTTTGCAAAAGGCTTCTTAGGTAGCTGGCTGTGTGGCTCCCCAGTGCTCAGACTCTCGAGCCGCCACACCCCTGAGGCTACTGAACAGCCTAAGGGCGACTTGCTTCTGTCAATTACAGAAAGGGGATACTGGGAATTAAATTTCATTGGTTGAAATGTTACCTGCTACTAGCTTGAATTGTTTTGGTTTATTGTATACTTAGATTTTAATCTTTTATAAGAAATTTCAATTTAGTGAGAGGCAGCATGCTACAGAATATAAAGTAATAAATTTATTGTTTCCAGTGTGCAAGTAAAGGACACTTCCATATTTAAGGCAGACACTTGCTTACAAACGCCATTCCGTATTTCCTCTGAGAGCACATATTGTCTTTTTCTTTCCTCTTCCCAAGAATGGTGGGATTTTTGCATTTACAGTGCAGAAGGGAAAATAAAACACTCTAATATTTTCTTAATTCCCATTCAAACCCACAATCTACCATGGACATGGATTCCGATTGAAGGATATTTTACAGATTATACATGGGAATTTCGTTAAAAAAAAGAATTGCTCTTAGGATGTAGAAAGCAGCAAGAGAAGAAGACTCTCATTCAAATGAAGAGAAAATTGCAGATAAACTACTAAGTCATAATTTTTCTTTAATCTGTGAAAGAAACTAACGTTACAAGTCAACCAAGTAAACAGAATTCCACAGAGTGACAAGCCCCTCTGAGAGAGACAGGATACCTTTAGCAGAGTACAGGGAAAGAGGTGTCTACCGTTGCAGCATGAAAGAAGAAATCAGATAACATATTTGTGAATACCTAAAGGCCAAGTATGAGCAAATGCGTTCATTTCCTAGGGCTGTTGTAACAAATTACCACAAACGGGAGTGGCTTAAAACAATAGAAATTTATTCTCTCACAGTTCTGGAAGCCAGAAGTCTGAAATCAAGATGTTAGCAAGGTTGGTTCCTTGTGAAGGCTTTGAGAGAGAATCTCTTCCATGCCTGTCTCCTAGCTTCCGGTAGGTGCTACAATATTGGCATTTCTTGACTTGTAGCTATATCACCTCAGTCTCTGCCTCTGTCTTTGGTCTCATTTTCTTCTGTGTGTCTATGTCTTCTCCTCTCTCTCTGTTTCAACTCCCTTCTGCATTTGTCTTATAAGGATACATGTCACTATATTTGGGGCCCACCCAGATAATCCAAGATGATTTCCTTATCTCAATATTCTTAACTTTTTCATATCTGCAATGACTCATTTTCCAAATAACGTAACATTCATATTGGGAATTAGGATATGGGCATACATTTTCAGTTGCCACTATTCAACCCAATACACAAACATATCAGTTTAGAATAACTGAGAGCCCAGATACAAGGGGACATAGCAATTACTTGCAAGTTCTTTTAAACAGGTCTCCATATGATGCTCATAAGATAAATTAGGAGCAAGACAGGTGACCGTAGATAGACCACTTACCCTCCTGGATGACTGAGGCAAACCCGTGGTGATTGGCTGTCACTGCAGATCAGTCAGAAAACCCCTCCTGAGATCTTCTTTCATATGAAACAAAAGCTTCAAGCAACTGAGAAAGGGGCAGCAAACATTCTTACCCACAGAAACTGGGCAAAGATCATTGATTTAGAGAGAGAGGTAGAAGCAAATTTCATCTGATTCTTGAACCCAAGATTCTCCACCAATGTAAAAGACTAGGTAGTGACAACCTACTGCTAGATGAATTTAAAACTTGTGGTTCACTGAGGTAATAATAGCAACAAGAAAATGAAATCCAGCCCAACTACTGAATAGATTGAGTCAATCCCCCAATGGTATCAGCCTGACAGAAGAAGAGTAGTGTTCCTTTCTGAATGTAAATATTATATGCTTGCCTCTCATCTATCATGATGGCTAGTATTCAATCAAAAATTATGAGACACACAGAAAAGCAGGAATAAATGACCCTTTCTCAAGAGATATAGGAAACAGCATAACCAGATTCAGAAAAGATCCAAATGTTGAAACTATTAGGGGGACTTTAAATAACTATCATTAATATGTTACAAGATCTAGTGAAAATGGTAAACAGCATAAATGGATGCTGAATTTCAGCAGAGAAATGGAGACTATGAAAGAAAATGTTGGAAACGCTAGAACTAACAGACATGATATCAGAAATGAAACATTCCTTCAAAAGGCTTATCTGCAGACCATGTGCACCTAAAAAAACAGTGAACTTGAAAATGGTTCAATAGAAATTATCCAAAATCTAATGTTGAGGTAGAAAATGTAGAACATCCAAAATATATGGGGCAACATTAAAAGTTCTAACAGTAGTAACTGAAGTCCAAGAAAAGTAAGAGAGAAAGAATGGATAGGAAAAAAAGTGTTTGAAGAGATATGGCACAGATTCCTCACAATTAAAGACAACAACTAAAGGTCCAAGAAACTAAGAAAACCCCAACGCAATATTAAAAACTGGATATACATGGCGGCTGGCCTGGTGGCACAGGCAGTTAGGTGCACGCGCTCCGCTTTGGTGGCCTGGGGTTCGTGGGTTCGGATCCCGGGTGCTCACTGACACAGAGCTTGTCAAGCCATGCTGTGGCAGCATCCCATATAAAGTAGAGGAAGATGGGCACGGATGTTAGCTCAGGGCCAATCTTCCTCAGCAAAAAAAGAGGAGGATTGACATTGGATGTTAACTCAGGGCTGATCTTCCTCACAAAAAAAAAAAAAACTGGATATATATGTATGAAAAATAAACCTCGATCCAACTTACATCTTATACAAAAAAAATAATTCAAAATACATTATAGATCTAATCATACAATCTAAAACTGTGAAATTTATAAAAAGAAATATAGGAGAAAATCTTTGTGACCTTTGATTAGATAAAATTTTCTTAGATCTTTAAAAGCATGAAACATAGAAGAAAAAAATTCTAAATTGTACTTTATCAAAATTAAAATCTCTCATGTTTTCAAAAGCACTGCTACAAAAGTGAAAATAGCAGTCATATACTGGGGAAAATATTTGCAATATCTGATATAGGAGACTTGTATCCAGAATATAAAGAAAATTATTATGACAAAATAACAACAAGGAAAACACTACATCTAAAAAAATGAGCAGAGGATTTGAGCACACCCTTTTCATAAGATGAGATATAGATGAAAAATGAACACACAAAAAACAGTGCCTAATATCTTTAGTCATTAGGGAAATGTAAACACCGTTAGATGCCATACACATATACTAAAATGACTACAATTAAGAAATCAGACAATACAAGTGCAAGTAAGAATGCAGAGCAACTGGAATCCTCTCAATCTGAAAATGCAGTATGATTCAGCCACTTTGGAAAACAGTTTGGCAGTTTCTTATGAATTTAAGCACACTGTTACCTTATGACCTTAAAATACCACTTCTAGCTATTTACCCAAAAGAAATGAAAACATATGTCCTCACAAAGATCTGTGCGCAAATGTGTATAGGAGCTTTATTCATGTGTATAGGAACCAAAACTGGGGACAACTCAAGTGACCACCAACTGTTCAGTGGATAAACAAATTGTGATACCTCCATGCAATGAAATACTCAGTAATAAAAAGGAATGAATTACAGATGTATGCAACAGCATGAATGAATCTCAAATGATTTATGCAAAGTAGAAGTCTTAAAGTATACACACTTTACAATTCCAGTTATATGATATTAAGGAAAAGACAGAACTTTAGAGCCAGAAAAAGATAATTGTTTTCCAAGATCTAGGATTGGGAGGAGGGTAATGACCACAAAGTGGTACCAGGAACCTTTCTTTAGTGAAGAAAATGTTCTGTATCTTTTTTTTTTTTTTTTTTTGCTGGAAAAGATTTGCCCTGATCTAACATCTGTTGCCAATCTTCCTCTCTCTCTCTTTTTTTTCTCCCCGAAACCCCAATACATAGTTGTATATTCTAGTTGTAAGTCCTTCTAGTTCTTCTATGTGAGCCGCAGCCACAGCATAGCTACTGACAGAAGAGTGGTGTGGTCCCACGCCCAGGAACCAAACCCGGGTTGCTGAACTGGAGCATGCCAAACTTTAACCACTAGGCCATCAGGGCTGGCTTGGAAATGTTCTGTATCTTAATGGTGGTGGTGGTTACATAACTGTATATATTTTTCAAAACTTGTCAAACTGTACTATTAAAAGGGGTGAATTTTATGTATTTAAATTGTAACTCAATACACTAGACTTAATAAAAGAACCAAGTGAATATTTATGGCTTTTATTCTGAGCAAAATGGTATTGTACCTCCAACGTAATTATACTGAACTTTATTTGTAAGAAAGTAAAAAAAATAACATATATCAGTCACACAATAATAGCTTTTACAAGAGGAGGAGGTAAGAGATCTGAGGAAGAAAATTTAGAGTATTTAAATTTATCTATAACATTTTATTTATTAAGAAAACATCTGAGACAAAGATAATAAATTAGTTAATTTTTGACAATAAACAGACTATCAATCGACGCTTCTTTCTACGGTATTTTCTTTTTCAATAAATGCAGTAGGGTTCAGTCTGATGTTGTGACCAGGAGAGGTCTAATACTATTATCTCTTTTCTGATAAATTGGAGACGAACAAAATGAAACAAAACAATAATAATAATATTTTTCTTGTTCTTATTCTCATTTTCTTTTTCCCAGCTGTGTTTCATTTTAGCTAATCTTAAATTAGAAAATAAAAAAAGAGGAGCCAAGTGTAATACATACTGACTACCTGCTCAGAAATCTGTTTCCTTTGCTGCCTGCTACATACCTGTGCTGTATGTCCCAGTCTCTACAGACTTGGATGTACACACGTAATTATGTTCTGGAACAGCAGGGATTCACATTATTTGTCAGCATAGTCCATTTAGAAATCCCTGGGCTGTGACACTCCATGCTGTTTTACCCTCTTCTGGATTAATGTAGCCAAGCCCTATGTCTTTGTGTACTTGGTTGAATAATGTACCTGAAAATACGTGTCTACCCAGAACCTGTGAATGTGACCTGATTTGGAAATAAGGTCTTTACAAATATAAGATGAAGTCCTAGGATATTAGACTGGTCTACTAATCCAGTATGACTGATGCCCTTATGAAAGGACTGAGATACCGATGAGAAGAGGAAAACTTGGACACAGAGACACACAGGGAGGAGACCATGTGATGATGGAGGCAGAAATTGGAAGGACGTGGTTATAGACAAGGAACACCTAGAATTGCCAGCAACCACCAGAAGCTAGGAAGAGGCGAGGAAGGATCCTTCCCTAGAGCCTTCAGAGAGAGAATGGCCCTGCCAACACCTTGATTTCAGACTTGTAGCCTCCAGACTGTGAAAGTACAAATTTGTATCATTTTAAAGCCAGCCAGTGTGTAGTAATTTGTTATGGCAGCCTTAGGAAACAAATGAATCTCAAAAATTACATGTTGAAGAGAACAGACCCACAAGATGTAAGAGACCTGGGCCTTTAAATCATTACTTCCAGGAAAACAGCCCCCAATAAGAAATAAATATTTTAGATTTTATGTACAGGAGAAACAAAATTTATTGTTTGGCTACTGAAATCTGTGGTTTCGTTTGTTGTAGGAGCTAGTGTTAGTCTAAATAATTAATATATACAATCTCAGGAAAAGATAATGCTATGGGAATCAACATCATTCTCTGTCTTGAGAATACATTCCTGCCTCACCTCAATCATCCTAACCATGAGGTAAACTGAGGGCATGAATATTCCCTGGCACCAAACATTCCCTAATTCCTATTTAAAAGTCAACAAAATATAATTTTTTTAAAAAATCTGATTTAAACCTCCAGATGCTGAACATTTGGAATAGTTTTGCTAAATATGTCTGAGATTTGGATTGAAGAAAAATAGTTGATCCAAAAGAGAGACAGAGAGACAGACAGAGAGACAGAGAGATTCGGATAATGTGTAGTGATCCTTGTAGATTTCATATGACACAGCCATGTCCTAGATATACCCATCCCCACATATTCTCAGACTCAGAAGAACAAGGGTTGCTCTGGGTTGCAGGGATGGGGCTGGGAGTAGTGGCTAATGAGAAACAGAGAAGCCCACCACTTAGACTACCATACGGATTTTTAATCAATGGCATGGGTAAGGCGTCAGCAGTATGGACAGCACCATAAATTTCCTCCTAGTCACACAAAATAGAAGAAAATCATTGCCCATCTTTTTTCAATCCAAAAAAAAATAAAAAGTATGCAAACCTAGATAGAAAACTATACACTTCCACTCTGTCTCTAAGACAAACAAATTGAAAAACAACAACAACATAGGATCTATGCTTCTGTTCCAATTGAGACTAGCAGGGAATTTGCCAGGTTTGAGTTAAGTAATATTAAAACAACCCTTCTGGTTATATGCATTGTGCTTTGCTGTCTTCTACTCTCGGAAATAATTGTAGCATGTGTGTGCACTCGCGTGTGCGTGCTATAAATGTATAGTTTACATCTGGAAAATAAACAAAGAGAATAAGGTATTCTTTATAAAGAATAAAGAATATTTAAAATAACCTGAAAGCATATTATATTAAGAAGCGATTTTAATTCCCATATATCTACTATCAATTTTAGGATAATTAGGCAAATCAATCTAATTTTCATCAAAGTCCTTCAGGTAATGACACTATCAGTTTATCAATGTCATTAAATACTGCAACAGTTATTCAAAACTATTGGATTGAAATAATCAATAATTACAGGCTATTCATTAGACTCTCTCTGAGACATGACTCCAAATCATGCCTTCAACAACTCTTGATAAGGGAACCTCAATCGTCCAATAGCTAAATATAAGCCTTTAGTCATCTTTGTATTATTCTTCTCTCCTTACTTAAATCCTATCAGCACTCACATTTATACTTTTCCACTTTCAGTGTGTTTTTGTTTTGATTTGGTTTGTTTTGTTTGCAATCATTTTCTCCTTTCCATCTCTATGTTTAATACGACAATTGCAGGCTTCCTCACATACAGCTAGTCTTCCTGAAATAATGTCCAGCTGCCGATCTTTACCATCACTTCAGCTAAATTTCTTCCATGGATTACAGTGCTGCGAGATCAATCTCCCTTAAGCAAAGCTCTAACCATTTCCATTGCCTATTTCATTAGTTCTATATTCCACAGTCTTAATTTTTCAAAATCCTACATATCCTGGCACCACACATCTTCCTAGCATTAGAGCTGGCTACGCTTAACAACATGCATGCAATCTATACAAATTGGAGTAAATGTATTTCACTAATAGTGCCTCAAATCTTCTAGCCTCTGAATTTTTGCCCATGTAAATATGGTTTTTTCTATCTGAAATGCCTTTCCTCCCTCACATATTTACCTTTCAAAACCCTATTCGTTCTTTAAAAAGTAATTTAAATATTACTTCCTTCGTGGTATAGACTTGGATCCTTCCAATGCAGTTTGAATTGTGCCTTTTAGTTATTTATCTATATATTTTTCCATCACCTTAAGAGTTTATGTTCCCTCTAAGCCTTTAATAGAAACCTGGTTATATTTATGTGTATCTTCCAGAGAAACTAGCACAGAGTCAAGGACATGAAACTTTCCAAACAATAACTATTTATTTGAATGTAATTTACATAACTTCCCATTTCAAACTCAAAACTTTTCATGCTTCCAAAGGGAAAGCTTTGACAAATAGAAAACGTGCATTACATTTATCTTGTAACACTATACCCAACCCATTAGTGTACAGAAATATATTACTAGAAGCACAACAAGAAACACCTGGGAATTAATTATGAAATATTCTTATCTTCTAAAAGTAGTTGGCAGGAAAAAAAATTGTCTTCAGGAAATAGCCATAATTTGAAACACTAAAACCCCTTCCACTGAATGGAAGTAACCTTATCCTATACTCTTCTGAAAATCTCATTGCCAATTTCCTTGCATATTTCTAAGTGTAACCATTAGAAGATGTAGGAAATCACTGTAATTCATGGTAGAATAGAAGTTAATCATTCTTCTCATAATGGAGTTGCTGTATTCTTGAGATAAAGAGAGGCCTTATGTGTTAAAGACATTTAATCTATTGCCTTAAGCTATGGTGCAGATTTTTTTCACTTTTATACTAATTTTTAGTTTTAATTTCCTCAAAAACAATTAGATTTTGTATTGTTTGCAAACATACATGACCCCTAATAAAAGCTTGATGTTTCCATTTAAGGTTAGACCAAAGAGGACCTAGACAACTGTTGGAAACAGATTGATGGAGTGAAGGAGATATGGCTCACACCAAGTATCTGATTGAGACAGCCTTCATATTTCTATTATTCTTATTTTCACGTGAACACATTTGTTGAACCATCAGCATCATCTCCATCTCTGAACATTCCTTTCCAAAATCCATATATTTTCTTCTATTTGAATATTTCTTTCCTACATATGAATACTTAAAACGTTCTCCATTCTGCACCATATCTTCCTTCTATAAAAACCTCAAAGTATCCTCAGAACCTCAAAGTATCTTGGCAATCCAAGATTGCCACACAATCTTGCTGTTGTTCAAGAAACTCACTTTCTAATAAAATAATAAGGAAAATTCTTATACCCATGGCATTACCCATTAGTACTATAATGTATCTCATTAAATAGAGGCAGTTCCCCTTATACAAAACAGTGAGAGGGCTCAAGAAGATTCAGGTGCAGAGCTAGCTGGATGATTAAACTTCATGAGACTGAGATACTATCAAATTGGGTGCAATGTATGCTTGGAATCGGTGAACAATATTTCTCACCAGTACATCTATTGTTCTTTGAAAAACATTTCTCTTTTCAATGCCCTGGGATCTTACTTAGAGATTTTACCCCCGAAGGAGAAAAATGTTTCTGCCTGGCAAACAACAGTGTTTTTATTAAATTGAGAGTTAACATTGCAACCTGGCAAATTTAAGCTCCTAATTCACTTAAACACAGAAAAAAAAGTGGGTTATGGTGAAGATTTGGGTGAAAGATTCTGCCTATCAAAGGGAAATAGAGTTGCTGATGCAAAATGGAGTTTGTGTAACCATGTGCTGGCAGGACCTACAAGTGATTAGAATCCTCAGAAATGGAGGTGAGGACACCAGCAAAGTAACAAAATCACATTAAGTAGCAAAAGCCAAGTAGCTATGTTTGTTACAAGAGGCAAAAAGTTCATGGGGGTGGATCATATAGGAGGAAAGGCAAAGATACTGTCTAAAGCCCTTGGACTAGCTGCAGTTGCACATTCTACATGCAGGTGAAGTAGTTAACTTTATGATTTAGCTCACGGATGACAGAACAAAGAAGATGAGTTCAAGAAAAAAGATCAGTAAATTGAGATTTTAGATTTGGAAGTGAATGCAGTGTCTGATGAGTTTTGGGTTGTCTCCTGCAAGTGAAACTGTGTTTTTGATTATATAAAGGATATTTATATTATGATAGGCAGGGCGTTTCTTTGAAAAGAAGAAATATGATAAATGGGTATATGTATGTGGGGTAATCAAAGGCTATCCTCAAAGTAGATCTCTGAGATAAATTTAATCTGAGCTTATACTTTCTATATTTAGGGACCATACCATTGCTTGAGTTTTCATGGGAATTATCCTCATTTCCAATTAGGGAGTTTAAAGATGCTAGGCTTCTGCTTTCTATGAACAAGAGTATTATAGCACAACGTAGTCTCTTACCTGAGCTTGACCAATTGGATGATCTCACCTGGGAAGTTTAATATAATTTGAGTGACACAAAGAAGCAAAATTTGGTTGCTAATTTATTACCATGGTAACAGCATCCCCTGTTTCCAGCCATGGTTCCAGCAGTTTCTTCTAGCACTCAATGGGGCAGTGCCACCGTGATTGGACAATTCTCACAGCTATGGTTCCCAACAATCTGTCCCAGATTCTTTTCCTTTTATCATTTTAGCTCTCCAGCCTACTTCTCAATTCTGGTACCTATCCAGCAAATTCCAAAGACATTCATTTTATGCTTTAGGTTACGCTTTCAGATACTTATATACATATACATACACATACATATACTTAGACATATACACATATACATATATAGATATACAGTTCTGAAAGAATATATATAAATATATTTTCATGAATCCAAAAATACATTTTAAAAGTGTAGCAGATAATGTCAAGGAATATTAAATTAGTACACAATTAGATTAGGAAATTTGAAGCACATTCATGCGTTACACTAAGTTGGATAATTCAGTTAACGCATATGCTTTCTTGTCTGTAAAATAATAAGCTATCTTATGAGATCTCTGGAATTCTTTCTCTATTCTACTGTTTGATGGAAAAGTTGTGTTTGAAGAAGTTTCTATTGATGTTGATCTTCAGTTGAAATAGTATGTGATTAGAAACTTTTTTGAGAGAAGAAGAATTTATCAACTTTAAAGTCACTAAAATTTCAGATTTGAATGGTTATTTTCTATCTGAGTAATTTGTTGTCATAAACTGAGTGTTAAATTGATAGTAGTTAATGGCATTCACTCAGGGGAAAAGAATCTTTACTGGCAACATTGAGAAACTAACTTCCTTGAAATGCATCTGGAAACCTTCCCAGACTTTGGAATATATCATCCAACAGGACTCTACAAGATGTGTTTTGTTCATGCTGCTGTTGCTATAAATTTGCAACAAAATAAATGTGCATCATCAGCTATATTACAAAAAGAAACATATATGTATATTTTGAATTTACGTTTAATTTAAGTCAAGGTAAGATATTGGAGTGTACTGTTTTATGGTAGAAAAACAGCAGCATAAATATGAGGACAAATATACGAGGGTGTTGTCCATTTATGCTCTGTTTCAAGATAAGCTTTACTGTGACAGACATGTTAAAGAGATTAAGTTTCTAAGCAGCATGACTAACCAGAGGAGGCTTGGGTTGGTAACTTCTATATCAGGAGGCTCTCTCCAGGAAGGAGACGTGGTTTGCTTGAAGGCAAAATGTAAAAGCTGAGAACGACTTGCCTTTGGCAGCAGAAGAGGCCAGTGTTTGAGGATAAATACTTGTTTAAGAATCTTTCTCAAGGAGCTTGAGTTGCACCTGTCTACATTCCCTAAAATATCTAGAGGTTGAGGCCTCCACTTGGTGTGCTTAGTGGTATAATTAGGTTCTGCAGCTGGGCCATAGGTTTTTTTTAATGCTGTAAAGGTCTCTATGTTTTAATAGAGATACTGTATGAATTGAGGATTGTTATGAACTGAATTATGTTCCCCCAAATTTATATATTGACGTCCTAACCCCTAATATCTCAATATGTGACTGTGTTTGCAGATAGGATCTTTAAAGAAATAATTAAGTGAGACCATTAGGGTGAGCCCTAATTCAATTTGATTTATTAGAAGTGATTAGGACACAAACGTTTCGTAAGTGGGAAGACCATATGAAGACAAGAGGAGAAGATGTTTATCTATAAGCCAAGGAGAGAAGCCTCGGGAGAAACAACCCTGCCAACACCTAGGTCTCTGACTTCCAGCCTCCACAACTGTGAGAAAATAAATCTCTGTTGTTTAAGCCAACCAGTCTGCAGAACTTGATTACGGCAGTCCTAGGAAACTAATATAAAAATACAGAACATATGAGTTCCAGCATCAGCTGCCAACTAACTAGTTATCTTAGCTTAGACAATTAACTTAAGTGCTTTCATCTTCAGCTTCCTCATCTGTAAGAGAAGAAAATTTAGACCAGACTGTCCATATCTTTTAGCTCTGTGTTGACACATTGGATGAAGATGGCAAAAATTTTCAAAACTTATTTTTCATCTAAATTTCTATATTCAGACCAATATAGTTCAACTGTGAATTTAAAATAAAAATATATTGAGACACACAGGCACTCAGAAAGCACGTTATCTAGATACCACCTTTTCTGAAAATCTAATTAAAGACATAATTTAACCACACACATGAAAATGCAAAGATAGAAAACACAAAATACAAGAAAAGTTGATAAACTGAGATGCCTTCAAATGATGATAGGTCTAAATCAATCTTCATAATATGAGGGTTTATTATGTTTTATATTGAACAATTTTTAAAAAGACATAATGCATTTAAAAGAAAGTAACATTCCAGACTAAATTTCTGGATAATTTTATCATAACATTTGTTTTGGGGGTGGAAAATTAGAGAAGAATAATCTTAACCTCTGTTTAAATCTCTCCTTTTCTTGTTTTTTCCAGAAACTTTTACTATTGATTTTTATTTCTAACTCCTACATAGTCATACGCTGTACTATATTTGGAGCTATTAATTGGTCTTTGAATATCTTCCATTATTTCCATTAAAAACAAAAATAGGGCCGGCACCGTGGCTTAGCGGTTAAGTGCACGTGCTCCGCTACTGGCGGCCGGGGTTCGGATCCTGGGCACGCACCGACGCACCGCTTCTCTGGCCGTGCTGAGGCTGCGTCCCACATACAGCAACTAGAAGGATGTGCAACTATGATGTACAACTATCTACTCTGGCTTTGGGGAAAAAAAAAGGAGGAGGATTGGCAATAGATGTTAGCTCAAAGCTGGTCTTCCTCAGCAAA
This sequence comes from Diceros bicornis minor, assembly GCF_020826845.1. Lineage (NCBI taxonomy): Eukaryota > Metazoa > Chordata > Mammalia > Perissodactyla > Rhinocerotidae > Diceros > Diceros bicornis. The sequence goes on along the minus strand of NC_080759.1, from coordinate 47,176,067 downwards.
AAGAGGAGGATTGGCACGGATGTTAGCTCAGGGCTGATCTTCCTCATAAAACAAACAAACAAACAAAAAAAAAACAAAAATAAAGTCAACTAAAAAAATAAATCTTTTCAATCACACATGCTGTTTAGCCACTTTTTTATTTCTCATTTCTTTACAAACATCTTAAAGAGTTAACTATATTCCCTGTCTCCAAGACTGTAATAGAAAGTGGTCAAGCATATTAACAAATAATCTACAGAGGAAAAAAAATAAAAGCAGTTAATACAAACACAAAATTATTCCAATCTCATTAGAGATCAGGAAATATACAAGGAAACATTTATTAGATAACAGTTTTTCCTTTTAGATTTTAGTAGGAAAAGATTTAATAGCACATGATGTTGGCAAGACCAATGGGATAGCATATACACGTTTAGCTGGGTTGCAAATTCTTTTGGCTTTTTGGAGGGCGGTTTGGAAATTGTTTTTGAACTTATAAATGTACACACTTTTGACTAGCAGTTGTACTTCTGTAAGTTATTCTGCACTAAACCTAGCATCAATGACTGAAGATTTTTGTGCAGTGTTGTTCACTAAAATTTGTAACAACAAAAACAAAACCAAACAAAACCTGGAAATGTGGCAATATGTATCAATAAATAAGTTTGACATATCTGAGTAATTGCACAAAATGTAGTGATTAACAAAAATAAAGCAAACTCCATGCTTTTTTAATGTTTGTAAACTATTGTCAAATTATAAAATGTTTTCAAACTATTGTTAAATTATAAAATCCATGTGCAAAACAATATGTAGAGTGTGATCCTTTGCATGGGAAAAAATTATGTGTGTGTCTCTGTGAGAGAGAGAGAGAGAATAAATGTCAAGAGAAGTATTGTGTGCCAATGAGCACAAAAACTACCTAGGAATATATATCCATTCTAAACAATTTTACATTTTTGGAATTGGATAGGAGTGAAATATAAAACTACAATTATTATTAAATTATGTACTGTTTAGATTTGTTCAAAATAGCTGTATTACTTTTCTAATACGGAATTAAGAATATTTTGAAAAACAATATTTTTAAGTGCATAAGAAATATAAAGAAAGATGTTTTAACAAAATCCACAACATATTTAATAGCGTTGAAATACAGTGCAAATTCTGTGGATTTCAAAAGAAAATATAAATATCTGGATACTTTTGGGCACAAATGAAAAAGAAAAATTTTCAAACCAGATTAAACAAAAAAGGGGATTTATTGAAATGATTCCTAGACAGCTCACAAAAATTGAAGGAATAACTGAATAGCTATGCTTTGGAAAATACAGGTATGGAAAATTCTGAAAATGGAAACAGAGATGCCTTCCTTCTTTTCTGTCTGTGTGGCAGCATCATTCTCTCAAATAGACTTTCTCTCTGATGCTATACTTGATTAATAGCATCTTTTAGTAAGGGTCCATTAAAAAATAACACTCTTGGGGCCGGCCCGATGGTGTAGTAGTTCAGTTCGCACTCTCTGCTTTGGATCCCAGGCACGGACCTACTCACTGCTTATCAAGCCATGCTGTGGTGACTTCCCATATATAAAATAGAAGAAGATGGGCACAGTTGTTAGCTCAGGCCCAATCTTCCTCACCAAAAAATAAAATAAAATAACACTTATATTGTCTCTAGTTAAAAAACAACTTCCCAGAATGGTCTCTGATTGACTCTGCTGTGTCTTACGCCTTTCTTGGATCCCTCACTCTGGCTACTAGGTGGGTATGCAATGTAATAGGTTTGACTTGGGTCATTTGCCCACCTCTATCTCAGGGAATTGGTGCTCTATAAGGAGAAGGAGCATCCAATTTATATCACATGTTTAAATAATATACACACTAATTTTCCTTTTCTTACTGTTCTCCAAATGCCCCACCTCCCATTGTGCAATTTAATTATACAGTCATAAACATACTTACCAAGGATCAGCTAGAGTCAGCTTGTGGTCCGTCTCAGAGTCCTATTACTAGCCATAGACAAAAAGAGCCTCTTTTACGAAGTCACGTGATAGAAGCTGTAATGATGACACATCATATTACCCCTTGTTATGGGTTGAAATTGTGACCATTCCAAAATTCATAACTTGAAGTCCTAAGCCCTGGTACCTCAAAATGTGGCTTGATTTGGAAATAGGGTCATTGTAGATTTAATTAGTTTAGATGAAGTCATGCTGAAGTAGGGTGAACCCACAATCTCATGAGGCTGGTGTTATAAAAGAGAGGAATCTGGAGACAGACGCACAGGGAGCAAGCCGTGTGAAGATGAAGGCAGAGATCGCAGTGATGCTTCCATAAGCCAAGAAATGCCAAAAATTGCTAGCAAACCAACAGAAGCTAGAGAAGAGGCATGGAACAGATTCTCAGAAGGAACCAATCCTACCGATACCTTGATTTCAGACTTCTAGCCTCCAGAACTGTGAGACAATAAATTTCTGTTGTTTAAGCCACTCAGTTTGTGGTACTTTGTTATGGCAGCCTTAGCAAATAGCTACATCCCCCACTTTCTGTTTTCCCTGTAAAACATTATGACTTCTGCCCACAGCTTGCAGAGTTCCCCCAGAGAGGCCACGTTCCAGAATGCCTGAGCACCTCTTCTCCCACAAGTTGAGGTATTTGATTAAGAGCCTGTGGTTTTTGCTTCCCCAGTTTTTGTCAAATCTTTTGCTACTACAATTAATTAACTTACATACCTACACCAAATTAGATATATGAATGTAAAAAGAAAAGTTTGCTATTTCTATGAAAACTAAGTTAAATACTTTGGAAAGACTTGCTAAAACTAGTCACACACACATAAAATGCTCTTGAATTATGTGTACATAAATTAACTAAAATATTACAGTCAATATTACAGCTACCTAAAAGCAATCTGAACTCAGATTAACAGTATATTAAATCTATATTCCACTTTAGAGAAATGAGAAATTTCAGATGATACATTATATATTTGGTTGATGTAAAAAAATTGGTACAGAAGTCTTATCTACCGACTCATACTCAAAAAAGTACATTTAGGTTAAAACAAAATATTGAAGATATGTTATGTATATTTTTCTAATTAATCTCTTTAACCGATTTTTTAGTTACTATGATCTTAATCAGGTTGAATAAGAGATCATCTATCTGTCCAGCTGACCCTGATCTGCCTTGGGGTGGACAAGCTTGGGCTCACGTGCATTTCACTTTAATAACACCTTACTGAAGAGATAGTTAGCACTTTGCTGAAGTATTTTTGATGAGTCACCTAAAAGGCTATATCTTTGTGAATACATGCCTGGGGGTCCAAGGGGGAACATGCCATCGTTTAATCACATTGCTTTTGCCCAAATAACTCTTTTACCAATCCTGAATGTCTAATACCTCAGAGCCTTATTTTAATGCCTCCATTTTCACATTCTAAGGTCTGTCATTTTCAAAGTCCCAGTTCTATTGACAGTTTCTCCATCAATCAAGGCTCTTTTGATTTTTAATGATACACAACTCAAATAGCTAAAAAGAAATTAACTGGGTAGATGCTAATGCTATTTATTGAAAGGAATAACTAAGACACTCAAGTATAGGAAAGTTGGAGGCAAACAGCTCAGTGACTGCAGACACTGCACAGTGACATAAGCCTAGTCAGGACACTCTCCATCTCTCATCTTTGCCTCTTTTCGATTTTGGATTTATTCTCTGTAACAGAAAGTTGTTATTTTTCATGCAAATTGATCAGCTCCACAGAATATTAGAAGAGGTAAACAAATGGTCTACCTAGCTTCAAGGACAAGATGCAGAAAGGAAGCTTTGTACAGCATCTTCCGGGCCCTCATTTCCCTGAGGAACTACCAGCTAAGGACTTGGAGGCAAGCTAAGCACCTTGACTGGTCGGTAAGGTCATTGAACCTGAGGAGACCTGGCCAGCCCAGAAAAATGGAGAAGTCACTCGCCAGCTTTCTCCTCTATAGCAGGTCCCTGGAGGTAAAGCACAGAAAGGGTACACCAAATTAGTAGGTCACGTCTTCACACGTTCAGTTTTACAGGGTTCATTCAACATGACAAAACATGCATTCACAAATACACACGATGTGTTCATACTTCAAGAGAACTGTCCCAGGAGGGTTTATGATCAAGTTTCCTTTTCTGTAGGTAAGCTTGCTACACTGACTACTACAATATTAATCTGGTTTCTTCAAACTGCCAGAACAATAGTTGTCAGAAACTTGGGATTTGCCAATTTCCAACTTCACCTTCTGGAAAATAGGTTTCTTCATGTCAAAAATTCCAGGAAAGGATGCTGATGGACTGACTTGGTTTGCATGCTTACTCTTAGACCAATCATTCTTTCCAGAGAGGTCAGAGTCATGCATGAAGATAATAATTCCTTTTAAGACCATAAGAAAAATGGGTAATGGAGAAGGAATATCTCCCTAAAAGTAGAAGAGCAGATATCTCAATAGAACAGAGGGAGTCTAGGCAGAAAAAACAAGACCAGCTACAGAAGACAGGCTGAAAATAAACACTGAGCGCACAAAACACATAGAAAAGTATAATAAAGTAATAGCTATGGACAGAAATTCCACTTATACATGAAAAGAGCCACTTAGGTTTATATAATCCCAGTACCTTTATTTAGGGTCTTTTAAAGTCATGTATATTTTCCATGGACATGTCTCGTAATGAACTGTTAATTTGATTCTTTTTTCCCCTTAATTGGATTAAAATGCACTGTCCATGATGCTATTATTTATTAACTACAGGAGAATTTTACATATCCTATTCTTTAGTTCACCTAAAAAGGTGAAATAAATTCCCTTGTATTTATTTCCCTGTGCCCTGTGGGTAAAAAGTGTTTTTAATTTGTCTACTGAACTAATTTAAGCACGAGTTTATTTTCTCAATGCCTCTTGCATTTCTGCGTGAATATTTACAGTAAAGAGAAAAAAATTCCCCATAAAGCTTTGATTGTGCTATTTACATCAAATGCTAACCTCACTTAGAAATCACAGATGGTGGTAATTTTACTTAGGAGAGAATTCTGGGACTCTTTCACAAAACCTTACACTTATATCCTTAAAACTTTATCATCATCAGACATTACTCTAGGAAAAACACACATAAATGAACAAAACAAAATATAAACAGAAGGAAAAGTATTTTTTAAAAGTATTTGACATAATTTAGAAATACTAATGTCATTAAGATAGCTGTTATCTTGAAACTCCTAGCTATCTAATCTTCTTCACAAACAGGTGGTAAAAACCTCCTGCCTAGGGGAAAGATAGTAGAGCAAGAAATTCATCAAAGTACCATCTTCACTTGGTTTTTGAAGCACTGATGACAGCCTATCATTGCTTGCAGATCTGAAGTTACAAGTTACTCAATCCCTACTAAATTGATAGAGGCTAGGAGAAAATATGTGAAAAGAAATGAGAAGTGCAAAAGCATTTTATTTAGGTCATTTAAAAATGTTAATGTTAAATGTGCTTATCTGTCAACCTGAATTTTAACCTATTTCTGTCTGCCTCTGTGAACAAAAATGTGGGAAACCACATAAACACAACTAAATTCATTTGAACCTATAGCCTCACTTGTATTGTATTTCGGGGCTGACCAAACCCGTACCCTCCCCCTCATCTTCTCTCTCTCTCCCCAGGAGAAAGGCTAAAGAGAGGAGATAAGAACTGCCAATGATAATATATCACAGTTTTTGGTTTTCTGGAGGCAGGTATCTAAACTCCAAGTTAATTGGAATTTTTCATGAAATTCTTCCGAGACAAGTACATGATTAATCCATTTTGATTTACAATCTGAGCAAATTTCCCAAGTCCTGACTTCAAGTGATTAAAAAATTCCTGCCAGTGTTGATTACACGAAAGTAGAGAAGGAAAAGAGAAATTTCTTTTTATGTGAGGAAGAAAATAGCTCAGCAATAAAATCAGAAATGGATGTAAATGTTTCAGAAAAGGAAGTGAACAGATAGAAGGTTTAGATAATGTCATATTGCTGGAACTCAGGGCAACCGAAGGAACTGTTTATCAGGCTTCCTCCCTATTGGGTTTAACCCTCTTTAGCAGATGTGTTGGTCTGGGTAGAACTTTCGTGCCTTGTCTTCTGGGCTGAGAGAGCATCTTGGATAGTTCTGAATCATAATGTTTATTCCTCTGAATTGGAATTATAAGTTTATTTTTCCTTCCATTATACTGTGAGCTACTTCAATCCAAGAACTGTATCTCCTAATTTCTGTACCCCAAGTGCATGGTAAATACCCATTTGTTTTTTCTTTTCTCAATGGGAACAGCAAGGCCAGGGGATCATGTGAGGATTAATGAGTTGAGGTCTATAAAGTGTGTAGAAGAGGATGTGTAACATAGACTCAGTAAATGTTGGCAATTATTACCATTATGCAGATTGTTCATTCCTCATCATACAGTTTTTGGTTTTATGACAAACGAAAGATTGCAAAAATAACCTTCTTGGTTCCAAAATTGAGTGCAATGGTAATTCACTTATGAAACGGGGTTTATGTGACATTAAGAGAATAAGGAAAGTTTTCATTGGCCATTTTATATTAATACTTTCTATTTTATGCTTTGTGAGGAAACATTTTAAAAGAAATTTAAAATTTCACAAAAATTTACCTATATAATCTTATAACCATATGTAATAGGTTAATCATATTTCAGATGTTCCAACAGGATTTTCATGATTAGAAACCTCACTTGTAAGATTAGTGTGTCTCCTCCTAACCTTGAGCTTCTCAGTAATCTTCTGATATTATCTTCAGACTGCTTAGGGACTACATGATCATTTCTAATTTTTTCTTCTTCTTTTGGTGAGGAAGATTATCCCTGAGCTAATATCTGTGTCAATCTTCCTCTATTTAGTATGTGGGACGCCACCACAGCATGGCTTGATGAGCAGTGTGTGGGTCTGCACCCAGGATCCAAACCCACGAACCCTGGGCTGCCAAAATGGAATGCATGAACCCAGCCACTATGCCACCAGGCTAGCCCCTCATTTCTAATTTTTAAATTGTTTAATTCACCTTATCACAATTATCTTCATCTATTTGATGTAATCTATACTTAAAAGATAAAGAAAAGCATGTAATTATAACCTTTTCTGTTATTTCCATGCTTTTAGTGTTAATGCCAGGGCCCAACATATATGTAAAAAAGAAGTTTACCTGAATTGTCCTAGATGTTTGGCAGAATAGTTTAACATAATTCATTCAGTTTTCCACACCTTTATTTATTGTTAAGCATTCATTTATTTAAATAATCTAAATGAGTCCCTATCATGTGAACTCCACTGACTTTAGTACATTCAAGGACATATAATGCAAGGTCATTAACTAATTAACTACAAGGATTTTACACTACAGGATGGACAAAATTAGAATTAGGAAAATAAAGCATGAATGTATAAAATGTTAAGTAGTATGAGAGGTGACCAAGCCAAAAATTAAATAAATAAATAAATAAAATGAAATGGCATAGGACAAAAATGGAATAGTGTAGGTAAAATGTACTATTAATTCATGAAAGAAATGGCTCTCTAAATATATTTTTATTGGAAAGAAAGAAATTTAAATAATATCATAGGAAATTACAAAAATGTAACATGTTTGATTGGATCCTAGGCATTTTTACCTGACAACTTGCTAGGAACTTTTTATCCTAATTTTTTAAATAATTATGACTTGCTTGTGAGAATTTTTTTTAAAGAAAGTTACTGAAATTTAAGATACATGACTTGTTCAAGATCATACATCTTTGAAGACTGTGGAGGTGGCGTACAAATATAGGCTTCCATAATTTCAAAATCTGTGTATAGCTTTTACTACCCTGATACCTCCCAGTTGGGATGTGAAGAAATAGCAAAATTTGAAAAGATAGAATTAAAAAAATAGAGTATTTCAGCAAAAGCAGAATAAGGACTTGAGCAAAGTACAGAATCAGAAAACACACACACACGTACACACACACATACACATATTTTCCCACAGACAACACATATTACACTAGGACTTGGGTTGCAAAGAGGTAGACCAAAATTCAAAGAGTGGTTAAGGAAAATTAATAAAATCATAAAATCAAGTTCTACAAGTCAAGAGGCCTCAAGGATACCTTTAGAAGCCACAATCCAATGGGGAGAGGAAGATTCTATGGATCTACATAGTCAAGAAATTAATAAAATGAAGTAAAATGTAGGTAAGACCAGGGTGATCAGAGTCACCATAGGGAGGCTTGGAATCTGTAAGTCAGGTGATTAGATGGAGGTATTAGATGGTTGGAAGATGAGCCAAGGTCTGGCCAAGAGTTCAGGATTAGGCCAAGTGACAGTAACAGTCTCAAGACTAAAATAGAAAATTAATAGAAATTGTGCGGATAATCTCCATTTCCCTAACCTCCTGGAAACATGGAGGACATTTACTACAAAAACCCTCCTGGCCTCTCCTCATACCTCTCATACTTTCTTCACCTGGGATGAGGAAAACTGCTTTATCTGATCAGTGATTTAACTGAATTTGGATGAAATATCTGAGCATGTTCTGTCCAGACCTTCCTATTTCAAAGTCAGTGGAAATTCCAAGGGAAATTCTTATTATCTGCATCTAATGGCCTACAATTTCATGCGGTCCAGAGGTAAAAAAGCTACATTCTCCGATGTGCTGTATGATTAACAAAGGTGGCGTTTTCATCTCCATCCAACTTATTGCTGTGTCTATTTCTCAAAGGTATTGAACTTTGGGAAGAGGACATAATTTATTAACTCCATACAACTCCAACCAAAGAATTCATATGGCAATGAGTATATGCCCAGTGTCAGGACTACAGTGTAGATAGAAGTGACAATTGCCGGGATAATGTTGATATTTTAAACACTACATATTTTTTTTACAAAAATCTGTAGCTATGTATTTATTTTACATATTTTACATTGATTTCAAAATAATCAGAAAAGGCAGCCTGGAAAGGGACAGAAATTCCCTAAGAGAACATTTTTGCCAAACATGTCACCAATTTTTTAAAAAGTACATCCTGTTTAGGCAATATATTAAAAACTTGATCATTCCTACACTACTATGGGGCTAGTTGAGAAATGAAACCGCAGAAACATAGAGAGATAAAGTTTCCACTTTATTTTGATAAAGATGATTGGGTTATAAGCTATTTCTTCACATAGATTATGGATTTATACTCATATGCAATCGACGTTGCTAGTACTTCACCTCTGGATTAGACAGACTTATCCACCCAATTATTAGCAAACTGGACAACCTCAAAGTTTCCCTAGGGAGACAGAGTCTTCTCACCATATCTAAGAAGATGCAGCCTTGCTGCAGGCAGTTCAACTTGAAAAGATAGAGTCCAGAAGAAACATGCTCAAAGCTTTCTCCCCAAATCTGATATCACTCCTCCTTCCACGTGGAGGAGAGAGTCTGTGGCTGAGCAAAGCTGGAAAAGTTCTTCTTACACATTTTGTAGGGGGTTCCTCCTATGGTCCAGAGTGAGTTTTCTATCATGTATAGACATATGGAGAGAGTTAATATGGTCCTTCTAACAGTCAATATGTCAATGAGTGACTTCAAGTCAATACTTTTCATCCACATAATTTTTGTTAAATTTCGCACCCTTCACACATTAGGAAGCAATTGTTTTCACTGTCAATTAGGTCGAACAATTTCTTGTAGTCATATTTATGCTCTTGTTCAGTCATTTTACTGCTTTTGACCAGATCATATTCACAACTCCAGAGTCATTTCAGGAACATTCATGATTAGAAAGTGGTCTAGTCTGCAAAGCCAAGTCATAAGTCTAAAAGTTTTCTTTAGAAGGAAAGAGTAAACGTATTTTAAAAATTTGAAGATGACCAAAGCCTACTCCTCATTGCAAATGAACTTGATTTGCAACTTCAACCATTAAACATGTTGTGAATTATAAGAATACATGAAAGAGGATGGGAAGAGCTCTTTGCCTCTAAAATTACAGTGATAAGGATTTACTTAATGTATAGCATCTTTCTATGTAAGTGAAAGTGTACACAAAGCATGGATTCAGAACCTAATTTTTAAATGAGTTGCTTGGCCTAAAAGTTCAACCAAAGTCTAAAACGGCCATTTGAAAAAGTGATGAGTAAATATATTGATCTCAAAACAAAAGTTATGGTGGCTAGTAATTGATGTTGCAAAAGATGTACAACTTATCAATTTTTACAACATTGAGTGATAAAATTTCCTGATATGAAAAAGGCTTAAATACATTCTAAAGTAGGTAGAAAAATTGTAGCATTCATAATTAGGTAGCTTGCTATATCTTTAATGTGGAAGTAAATACGTTAGTTAACAACTCTATATCAGATAAAATGCACATTTTTTGGAAAAAAATTAAAATGCTAGTCTATGAAACTTTGAAAGAAAGGCTGATATTTTGGTTTGAGACTAATGTAGTGGGAAATTGCCAAAAGGAATATTTGAAACTTTATCATTCAGCCTATCCACAGTTTCATGTATGTCCATTTTCAACTTATTTAAAATTCAATTTTGGCAAATCAAATAATTGACTAAGTTGAAAAAAGTCTATATTAATTTACCATTGTTAAATACAACGTTAGGTTCCAACCATAGGGTCTTGACTCCGACTCTATTGTTCCTCCCAGGATTCTAGGCCAGTGATTAAAGCAGATACTGACTCTGCAAGTGTGAAAAGTCGACTACAGATGAAAGAGAAAGTAGTACCTTAGAAAACATAGCAATGTCAAAGTATATTTAGCTAGTCTTCCTGGGCCCAAAATAAAAAATATTTCACCATCGTGGGTAGAAGTGAGTTTGACCTTTTAAGGAATTGGTCATTTTCATTTTTAGTCTTCTGGGGAAAGTCTGATTCTGGAGTATGAAATGAGGAATAAGTAAGGGGAATCTTCACGAAGATACCAAAATAATTATCTATTTCTCCCCGTACCCTATTTCCTCCTGTCCACCCTCCCCTGCACCTTGGTGTCTCATTGACTAGGAAGAAAGGAAATGTGACACAAAAGTCACAAACCCTTGGATTACCTGGACGTAACGTAACTGTGCCACCAGGAGACATGATAGGCAGAGAGTAGGAGCATGGTTCATCCAACACACGAGATCTGTAAACACCACTAATTGACCACCCACGTCCTTTTGCTTAAGATCTCCTTCTGTGTCCTAGCCAAGCAATGTACAAACACTTACCAGGATCTTCCATCAAGATGGATCCATTCAAATTCATTATGCTTCAAGTAATTGTTTGCTTTGTTTTCATACGTTTTTATCCATGCATGAGATCTTCTTGAGGATTTCTTGTAATTGAGACAACTGGATTTGGTGACTGGCATTTTAGTCTTTGCCAGGCCCTCTGCTCTCCTTGGTAACCTCCAACTGTACACTCACTTAAATCTTGCTTTTGTAGGGGGAAAAAAAAAAGGAAACAAAACAAAATAAACAAACAAAAAATCTAAAAATTCTACAGCTATTTCCTCTTATTTTTGCTTGTTTCTTTCACTGACTAAATGGCATATGGAATATGTTTCTCTGAATTCCCTGACCTCACACATTTAATCCTGTTCTTAAACATAAAACATACAAGCTATATTTCCCTTGAACTAGAAGAAATAAGAAAGAGTTTATTTCTCTTTTATTGTTAAAATCCCCCCCCCTTCCAACTATCCCTTTATCTGAGTCCAAGAATAGCTAAACTAGACTTAATCTAAGGTATGAAGATGAGGAAGCTGCCTGTGGAGATGAGCCTGCAGACAAAAAGAAGGCACAAGGTTAACCACATAGAAATCTTAGTCCAGGGTTGGCTAGAGAAGTAATATGTAAACCATCTTTTTGTGTGTATACCCTACCCTTGAACCATGATATTTTAGTGGAACATTGTTAGAAGTACTACTTGGTTTCAGTTGTGCTATGGAAATTTTTAAAAAGAAGGATGACTTGCTTGGAGATAAAGGATAGAGGGAACCGTATTTCTTCCCTGATGTCATACACCTTAGTAGTGTAAGAGGTGGCTCTAGAAGTCAGATGCTAAGAAAAGCTATGTCCAGCAAAATAGGGATCTTGGGAATTGCAGCAGCACCATGGATGTGGATATTTTGGCAAGGTAAATAGCCTGGAGCAGAAGAAACAGAGATAACTGTTTCCAAGTATTTGTGAAACAGCCCTCTAAGAAACACTTAAGAGTTTCTGGGGAACAACTTCAGGAAGAAGACTGCTATTTTATAAAAATTGGAGAGGCAGGACTTCATATTAATTTTGGCAAAAAGAGGCGTTGGGCCTGTATGTTTTTATTAGAAGCTAGTGAGACCTAGGACTTGGAATTGACATGTGATTTGATTTGGGGAACAATTTACTTAGCATTAGCCTGTGTGGGAGATTAGTATAGGAGAAGGCATAAAGGTATACAGGGGCTAGAATTTGGAGCGCCTTAGAGGTCAGAGAGTGAGATTGGCTGCCATCCTGGAGATAACATGGAAAATGGAAAGTTTTTAAGGCAGAATAGTGAAGCTCTAAGACTGATCTAATTAAGTGTATTTGTGTAAACTGGAGAGATAGGAACGGCAACAAGAGGTAAGAAGAGGGACCAAATACTGGCACTGCCAAGATGCTGACATTGTAGCTCAACCTATAAAATGTTTGCTAAATTCCATTAGACCTTTGCTTAATCTTAAATGTTAATCATGAATTATCAGAATGTCAGAGGATTGTGAAAGATGCAAAAAGAAAAAATTGTTTACTTAAAACAATGAATAATTGATTTTAGAAGGCAACTATGATGATAGGCGTCATTGTTTTGATATAAGCATTTATTCCTTCACTACTTATTCAAGAAATATTTACTACTATTAACAAGATACTGTGCTAGCCAATGGTGATAGATAATGGAATGAAACAGATGACTGATGTAATGAAATTGTACAAATAGAGGCAAATTTATCTGGGTATTTCCTGAAAATTAACTGTGATGTTTCCAGTAACAGGCAAGACAGAATTATTAAAAACACATAGATAGCTAGACAAAAAAAATTAAAAATACCTAGGTAATTCAACTCTGTGAAGGTGTGTAATAGCACGCAAGATGGCAGAACAAGAGCTAATGACTTCTGTTTATGAAAAGATGGAGTAAAAATACTTTTCCCTATTTTCTCCTAAGTACAACTGACAACCCTGGACATTACGCATATAATGAACATGAGAAGACCCTGAAAGGTGAGGGAAGAAAGCAGACTAGCTGAGGACCTTGGGGCTGAGGAACGACATGGTAGTGAGTTTCCTGGGATTTCTTTTGCCTCATATATTCTAAAGAAGCCAGCAACTCAGAAACAGCAATCAGCACAGACAAGAGAAGCCTCAGCAAAATCCTGCTCTCTGTAGCCAGAGGACCATGAAAGGGCAGCCTAGAAAGACAGAGAACTTTTAGACAGTAATGAATCCATTGATGCCAATCACCACAGAAATAAACTGTGTCCTACTCTCATCCTAGTGAGCTAGGGCTGAATGGGGAGCTGGGAATTCCAACCCTCCCAGTCCCTCTCCCCTTCAATGTCCTGCCCTCCACCACTGGAGTAGTATCGGAGAAGGATGAGTAGGAAGCAGGTACCTTTGTTTTTGCAGAGAGATAGACATATGAAACAATGGCATAGAATAGAGAATCCAGAAATAGACCCACACAAATTTGCCCCACTGATTTTTCACAAACCTACAAAGGCAACTAAATGGAGGGAAGATAGCCTTTTCAACAAATGATACCCAAGGAATTGGATATCTACATGCAAAAAAATGAACATTGACCTAAGTCTCACAAATTATACAAAAATGTACTCAAAATGGATTACACACTGAAATATAAAACATAAAACTCTAAAACTTTTAGAAAAAACAAACGGAAGAAACAGGGAGAATATCTTCAGGATCTGGAGCTAAGAAAAGAGTTCTTAAACTTATACCAAAAGCATAATCTATAAAAAAAAATTGACAAATTAGCTCCTAGGAAAAATACACCAAAAACTAAAAATGAAAAATAAAGAAAGAAAAGCCTGTGACATGTTGCCACATAGGTATATAGAACTAAACTTTATGCACCTAAAAGAAAAATGCCAAACTGAGGTATTAACAAAAAAAGCAAAATGGTCCAAGTTGTGTCAAACTACTTGAGTACCAGCTAAAGCAAGCACACAACTTTATAAGGCTAGGCAGGCAAAGAACAATTCCCAAGGAATTGTAAGCTGAGCTATTCCTGGAATCACAAACTGCTGGAAAATGTTTCAGTTCTAACCAGAGTAGAGAGACCTCAGAAATACCTGGGGTACTGATGGAAGACAATGGAAAAATAGTTCTAGAGTAATGGTTACTCTAGACCAGTCCCCCTCCAAAAAAAAAAAAAAAAAAAAAACACTTGAAAAAGATTAAGCTGGTCTGTAAGTAATTTAACTGTCTGTCAAAACAAATCCAATAAAATTTAAAAGATAACAGGAAATCCAAACATACAAATGATAACATTCACAATGCTCAACATTCAAAAAAAATTTACCAGACTTAAAAAGAAGCAGTAAAATGGGGCCATAACTAGGAAAAAATATATAAATAGAAACAGATGCCGAAATGACAAAGATGACACTATCAGACAAAATTTAAGTACAGCTTTATACTCATGCTTAAGAATAAAATGAAATCATAAGAATATTGAGAAAAGAAATGGCAACTCTTGAAAAACACAAATTTAAATTCAAGAGCTGAAAATTAAATTATTTCAAGTAAAAATTTCACTAGATGGGCTTAAAAGCAGATTAGACACTGCCAAAGAAAAGATTAGTGAACTAGATAACATAAGAAAATAAACTGTACAAACTGGATTATTTAGTGATCTATGTGCCAAAATCAAGCCATTTGATGTACATGAAACTGAGGTACCAAGCTGTTCTACATCTGTACAATGACATGTTATTCAGTGATAAAATTAATGAGCTATCAAACCACAAAAGGATATGGAGGAATCTTAAATGCATATTGCTAGGTATAAGAAGTCAATCTGAAAAGGCTACACACTGTATGATTCCAACTATATAACATTCTGAAAAAGGCAAAACTATGGAGACAGTAAGAACATCAGTGGTTTCTGGGTGTTCAGGAAGAAAGAAGAAGAGAGAAATGAACAAGTGGAGCCTGGAGGATTTTCAGGGCAGTGAAAGCATTTTGTATGATATTGTAATGGTGGCTACACGTCATTATACCTTTGTCAAAAGTCATAGAATGTACAACACAAAGAATGAACCCTAATGCAAACTATGGACTTCAGTTAATAACAATGATTCAATATTGGTTCATTAATTATAAAAAATGTCCAGATTAAAGCAAGATGTTAATTATAGGGAAACTATTGTGTGAGGCACAGGGAGTGTATGAGAACTCTCTGTACGTTCTGCTCAATTTTTCTATAAACCTAAAACAGCTCAAATAAAATCTATTAAGTAAAAACTAATTATTAACATCACCAAAGGGACACTTGTTCAAATTCTGCTTGAGAATCATCTTATTTAGTTTACAGTTTTCCTAATCATTTTGTACATGCAAACTATTACTGTATAAGAATTAAATTAAAGGTCATTTTCAACAAATGTCATAAATAATTCTCTTAGGGAATACTGTTATACTAAGTTATATTAAATTTTAAAAAAATTTATACAACTTCATTTAAGAAGTTGTCAAATATTCACATCTTTCATTACTTTAAATGGACCTTCTCCATAGTTCACATTAGTGAGAGTTAATGGCTAATATACAACAGAAGCTATTGAGCTCATTTAAATTCTGGGATATATTTGTAAAAGAATTTTTGAACTACATTTTTTCAGCACTCTTTGGTTTCAAATCATTGTACCTTTTGAGGACTTTTTAGTAACTGGAAGCTCAAATTCCCTGTGTATGTGCATCACATAAAGAACTACTTTAATATTATTGGAAAAGTTTTTATGAAAAAGAAAGCACACCCTCTAGTAGATGGCAAAGATATTCTACTTTAATTCATTTATAAACATACATATTTATGTTTCATATGTAACAAATTTGTATGTATGTATAAAACACATACATACACACATATATATACACATACACACATTCACAAAAAATATTTCTTTCATTAAACCACAAATTAAATAGTAAAACACCAAAGAGTCACTTAAAAAAACTATAGATGAGGACCAACGAAAAGAAATGGGCAGTGTGGTCTTATTATTTTCCTGTAACACTGCTTTCTTGTAATCATTTAACCCACTATAATTTGACTATTTTAAATACCTCGTTTAAGTAAAATCAACATAGTCTTGATATTTGGAAACCCAGATATTTTTGGCATCTAGAAAACTCAGGGAGCAAGGCTGAAATCAGCATTTATGTCAGGGAACCAAATTCCATTCCTTTGGAGGAAATCAGGCTCCAAAACCTGTACTAGATAAGCGGTTGGAGACATTGGGTAAGATAGATGCTGAGAACTACTCATCATTGACTATTTAGGATTTAGGGACGTGAATGGATTTTGATACAAACAGCAATAATAAAGCTAAAGCCAAAGCCAGATAGAACAAGATAAGCACTAGTAATGCATAGTGCTAAATATAGAAGAAACCAGGAGAGAAATTTCCATTGACGGAATCAATATTTCATGGATATTAGTCTAATTGTCTCCTCTGCACAGGATTCTGTTCAGGCTCCTTGATGATAATATCTTTTTATAATACAGTTAATGTGTTAGTAATGACTTTAAAAAAAAAAAATTAGAATAGTTTTTGGTTTATAGAAAAATCAAGAAAATAGTAGATAGTTCTCATATATCCCATACCCTGTTGCCCCTATTATTAGCATTGTACAATAGTATGTCACATTTGTCAAAATTAATGAGCCAATATTGACACATTATTACTGACTAAACTCCTAGATTATTCACATTACCTTAGTTTTTACCTAGTATCTTTTTTCTGTTCTAGGATCTCATCCAGGATACCACATTACATTTAGTCATCATGTTTCCTTAGGCTCCCCTTGACTATGACAGTTTCTCAAACTTTCCCATTTTTTGATGACCTTGACAGTTTTTAGGAGTAATGGTAACTATTTTGTAGAATGTACTTGTTCATTAATAGCTATTTTGTTTCTTTAAAAAAAAAAAATAGGAGTAAAAATATCCTAGACGTAGCCTTCTAAAGATGAAAAACACCTGGTTTCTTTGTCTCACTATAGTTTTAAAATTATATTCAATGGAATTCTTTGGTTAAAAGGGACAGAAGATCAATCCAAATTTGTTTGGGTGTAAAACGAATCTTCTTGTTTCAAGCAACTGCAAGGAGCAAGGATGTCCATGAATCCACCCCAAAAGAAGACTCTTCTGCTTCTCCTTCCAGAATCTATCCCCACGACAGAAGTTACACCTGTAACCGTAAGCCCAGGCTTGCATGTTTGGAATTTTTTTACTAGGAAAAAAAAAAGAGTAGCACTTCTAATTCAGGTTGAAATAACGCTGAGAAGGTCACTGATACTCCTGGTTTGGGGTCTGAGATAACTCTTTAGATTAAATCACTGTGGCCATGGATGTAAATAGACTGAACGAACAAGAGTAGAAAAGTTTTGTACTGTGGTAATTTCAATACAAAAGAACGAAATCTTATGTAACTTAGAGAAAAATAAATCCTTATTTTCTTTCCAAATGTATGTGTCTAGCAAATTTTCTCTTATTAAGGTGACTTTAATCAAGAAGTAATATATTTATAATAGTTAATTAAAACATACTCTTAAATACTCAAAGAGCAACTGGAAGTCTTAGAGACAGTAAAAAAAAGTAGTGTAGTTTATGAACGCAAAAAGGAAGAGATTTGTTTGAAGAAACATGAATATTATTAAAGGAAGACAAAATGGATTAGACTTGAAAATGATTCCTTTAATCCATCCCTTGAGCATGTTGATCATGCTCACACTCAGCTGGAAAAATAATTTAGGACTTATAAAATAAAATTGTAAAATATATCATGTTATGTGAAAATAAGTATAGTACATCTGTTAGAATCTTTAAAATTAAAGATCTTGCCTGTATGCATTAAGGCTTTGGAAAGATTTGATTCTGATGGCTGTTAGGAAGTCTCAGATTTTGGGAGATACTTCTTCCAATCATATAAGTAACTGAATATGTAGGATCAAAAAAGAGAAAAAAAAAAAACTGATACACCCACACAAAGCCTTTCTCTTATGATGATTGCTATGTGGTAATGATTAATCCTTACCCTCAAGGTCTCATGAAATACTCAGAAAGCACAAACCAAATACAAATGTTCATTAATGTAAAACAGCAAGGAAAAGAGATATATGGCAGAGGGTTGTCTGTTTGGTGATTGTGGGACGCGGGAAGCACTACAAGACTGGCAAACCAATGAAAATAGTGGGTTCTAGTGTTTTATCATCTTCACATGAGATTTCCGGCAAGGCAAGAAGTGTGGTTGACTCCAGCTTACCATGGAAAATGTAGTCTGTGCAGTCAAAAAACCGATAATTAAGAACATAGGAGAGAGAGCCCAGAAACTGGGCTCGAGGCGATTCACATCTATGCAGCCATATCTATTACCTGAGAAGAGCAACCAAAGTTTTTCCCCAAATTACTTTCTCTCTCGTGTATGTACCTTTAGTCAGAATCAAGATTTGAAAAAAGCATGAATAATCCTCTTTAGTGAAAAAGAAAACCAGAGTATTTTTTAAGATGTGAAGGGAAACTAAATGCTCACAGCAAAACATCAGAGTTGATGTCTGTAAGAATCTCCTGAAATGGTAAAACTTTAGCTTTTATAGTAATCCGAAGAAACCCTATCTACATTCCTTGCTACAAAAGCACATCTTTAAGAGCTTACCAGTTGGAAAATAGAAAGAACATGTAGAAGAGGTCGTGGAAACTGCCTGGGAGCTGCGAACAGAACTCTCATCCCCTGCCCAACAATGTCATTTTAGGAAACTCGATGCCTTTCTGATTCTGGAACCCACCAGCAGAGAGCCCCTTCGCCTGCACTTCAGTTGATTTGCTCGCTCAGTGTGAAAAACTCATTTCTCCTCCAAACTGCAAGATGTTTTTTCCTCTTCATTTATTCAAAGTCTGCCCATCATATCTATAGTATTTCTCAAAACCATCTTGTCTAGCAGGCTGTGGTCCTTCCTAATGAGCTGAAGTTCACTGCCACTCACTCCTTCTCATGGTAATAGGGAAAATATGCTCTGGGCTGCCAAAATCTCTGGGCCAAAAATATTTTGCAAACCATTGCAACGGGAGGAAGTACACTCATAATATTTTCCTATGCTGCTTTTTGCCATGAAATTTTACCAAGAGTTAATAGGATAATCAATATATTCAGGCAAATGTTTTCTGTCAGATTCATAGGCAACTGTTTTGAAAATGAGTATTCAATTTTCAGCAATGAGATAGACATTTAGTTCCAAGCTTTAAGAGATCTGATTATCGTTAAAATTGTGGTAAGATTTATAAATTGTGTCAATATATAGATAAGATTTATAAATTGTGTCAATATTAGCTTCAAAAAAAAACTTTTCAATTTTTGAATGTATATTTTACATTCTCATAAAATTTGCTTTTAAACAAATATTTATTGATCTAATATAATTAGAATTAAATAGACAAAAGAAGCAGTATCTCTAATGTTCCATTTGACTGATGCATGCAGTTAAATACTCTAAAATTAACAGGAGAGAATGTTTCTGACAAATGTGATATGACCAATGCGAAAATATTAAAAAGGAAGTACATTTTCAAGTACTCCTTAGAGGGGAAATACATATTTTCCTGAACTACCATTTAAAATTTTCAACAATAGAAAAACTGCTTTTACAAGATATTCTTTCCTTGACTATATAACTTAATCAATAACCTAAGGAAATTCCCAAAGTTTTAGCAAAGGTTTGCTGGTGGTTTGCAGAACTGAGTGTTCTATTTATGGAACTATAAAGGCAAGTTATAAACAAATGGATCATAGATCTGGATAAGAAGTGATGGTTAACTACTCAGCCAACATTTCATAGATAAAGAGACTGAGACAGAAAGGAAATAGCCTTCCAAAGTCAGAGTCAGTCTCACGTTATAAAGCCTCTCTAGGGTGGCCCAGTTCTTTTACTGGCACATAGAATGACATAAAATCAAATATCCTCTAGGTAAGAGATTATACTTCTTGAGTTTCTTTTACCATTATCTGCTTTTTACTGAGATGAATTACATGAGTAGAAATACGCAGCTGTCCTTGGGCACTTCCCAACATCTTGAATACAACATCAAATATTTGTATTTTGATCATTTTAACCATAATAGCAATTCTTAGAAAACAAAAATTTATTGCCAGGAAAATTAAAGATATCCAATAACGTATCAAAATCAGATAGAGCAACCTTTGCCAAACTTTTCATTTTGTAAAATCTACCCCTCTATGTGCTTTGGAATAAGTGAACCCACTGTTCTATGTACTTTGGAATAATTTTCTATCTTTTGATGGAAAACGACGCTATCAAAGAAATATTTGCGTTGTTCTGTATCCTTCAGTCACTGCAATCTTTAATACTCATGACAATGGTGAGTAGAAAGCTTACAGCCTTATAAAACTATACTCTGCCAAATCCTTTTTATTATAATTTCCTAATGAGGATCTACTGCAATTAAAAATTTGAAAACAATAATATGTAAAATCAAATTACATAAATAATATATTTAGAAAGAAAGGGAGAAGACAGCAGTCTTAAGGAAGCACTAAAATCATTTTCACAAATTAGATTCTTCAAAAAGGAAAATCACTGAAATTAAAGAAAGACAAGAAATAAAAATTTCAATTACATGTTGAGTGACGACTATGTACCAGAAACTGTGATAAACGTTTAATCATATTTAAACATCTTCAAATCAAGATGCTATTATTATCCTGATTTTGCAAATGAGAAAAATGAGGCTCAGAGCTGTTTGTTCCTCATTCATTCATTCACTCAGCAAGCAGTTATTGAATGTCTGCTCTGTTTACTACCTGGTACAGTGAAAAAAGGCATGCATATACTCTAAGACCATCAAGTTTGCAATCTAGCAGGGGAGATAGACAATCAAAATAGGTATATTTTCTAGGTCTTGCTAAGGATTAAGAGGAAAAGTTAGGCAGAGTAAGGAATGGTGGGTAATAACATAAGAGTTGGTGTTACTTCTTTAAAGAGGTGACAGGGGTTGACAGATCTAATATGCTAGTGTCTGAGTAGAGATCTGAGTCAAGTGAGACAGAGAATCATGGTGACGATGAAGTAGGAGCATTCAGATAGAGGAAACACCAAGGGCAAAGCCCCTGTAGGCAGATTACCCAGAGTGACTCTGCTGGTAAATGATGAGGCCAAGTTTCGAATCTTCTCCTTAAGGACTTCAAAGCCTGTGTTTTTACCAGCTACGTAATAGCACTTTCTGGAAAGTTAGCACCTTCTCAGAGACATGAACTAAGGCATTATATATTATGAAGGCATATTATCATGCAATGTATGATTTGCTATAATATAGTAGTGTAATATAATGTATAATTAACTGTATTATTATTATTATTTCATTATAAATCTATACTTCTAGTAATAAGCATTCTGTTTGGAAATGGCTTAAAATGATAATTTTGTATTTCTATGCGTTTGTACAATACAGCTACATTTGACTCTAAGAAATCCTAGTATTTGATTGTTAAAATTTACAAAATAGAAAAAAATCACTTTTTTTAATCTTGAAAGATTGTTTAAATCATAATTTTCAGAAAATATTTCACTCAGTGCCTCTATCTTGATTCTTTATTACTAATTGGATTCTTAGACTCAATTTCAAGGTGTGTCTGTGGGAGGGGTTTCCTCATACTTCCAACAAGCAATGCTTGGACACTAGCTGGGCATCCTACAATTCAACTCAATTCTGACTCTATCTACCCAGAGATAGCATCAGATCCCATGGGTTAAGGGTTCAGTCCCATGAGACTGCCCACTCTACCTCACTTCAGACACCAGTCACAAATCCAGATTGTCTCCTGTGCTTCTCATCAACTGGCTATAGATTGGGGGTTCCAGTGACTCTCTCTCTGGGCTTCAGACACAGTTGCAAGTTCAGGTTGTTAGGTCAGAGGTTTCAAGGACCCTCTCCTTTGGTTCGTTTAATTTGCTAGAGCAGCTCGCGGCATTCAAAGACATTTTACTTACTAGGTGGCTGATTTATTATAAAAGGATATAAGTCAAGAATAGCAGGTGGAAGAGATGCATAGGGCAAGGTATGTGGGAAGGGACTCAGAGGTTCCATGCCGTCTCCAGGCGCTCCACTCTTCTGGCATCCCCATGTGTTCACCAACCCGGAAGCTCTCTGAACCCCGTCCTTGTGGGTTTTTATGGGGGCTTCACTACATAGGCATGATTGATTAAATCATTGGCCTTGGGTGACTGAACTCAATTCCCAGCCCCTTTCCCCTCTCCAGAGGTCAAAGGGTGAGACTGAGAGTTCCAACCCTCTAATGACATGGTTGGCTTCTCTGGCATCAAGTCCACATCCTTAAGTGTTTTCCAAGAGTCACCTCAGTAGCATAATAAAAGACATCTTTATCGCTTTCAACACTTAGGAAATCCCAAGGGTTTTGTGAGTGGTGAGCCAGGAAACTTGGACGAAGACCAAATGTATAAAAGAAATATATTTTGGTTGTCCGAATGACAAAACATATATTTTTCTTATAAATCACAATATCACAGTCACTATACATTATATTTTCAATGTAAGAAGTGAAAAAATTTCTACTTCCTCTTGGGTGCTTGCCACTAATTTCACTCTCAAAAAGTATTCATTTTAACAGATTATCACATATCTTATCAAATACTGGATAGAGATGTTGATAAATACCGGTTTCTAGATTGTCGAATTGGTTGGCATATAGCTTTTCATAGTATTCTCTTATAATCTTTTGTATTTCTGAGGTGTCTGTTGTAACCTCTCCTCTTTCATTTCTGATTTTACTAATTTGTGCACCCCTGTGTTCATTGCAGCGTTATTCACAATAGCCAAGACTTGGAAGCAACCTAAGTGCCCATCAAGGGACGAATGGATAAAGAAGATGTGGTATATATACACAATGGAATACTACTCAGCCATAAGAAACGATGAAATCCAGCCATTTGTGACAACATGGATGGACATTGAGGGTATAATGCAAAGTGAAATAAGTCAGAGGGAGAAGGTCAAATACCGTATGATTTCCTTCATTAAGTAGTAGATAATAACAACAATAAACAAACACATAGGGACAGAGATTGGATTGGTGGTTACCAGAGGGGAAGGGGGGAGGGAGGAGGGTGAAAGGGATAATTTGGTACATGTGTGTGGTGATGGGTTGTAATTAGTATTTTGGTGGTGAACATGATGTAATCTATGCAGAAATAGAAGTACAATGATGTACACCTGAAATTTTTACAATGTTATAAACCAATGTTACTGCAATAAACAAAAAATTAAAAAAAATAAAAATAAAAAAAATAAATAAAAAATACCTGTTTCTAAATTGGTCTCTAAAAAGTACTATTTTAGATTCCTTTCCACAGGGGAACTTGTCTGGTTTCCCATGGCCTCATCAACACTGGATTATTTCAGACAGTTTAAATTTTAACAATTAAAAAGCAAAAATAATAGCTTATGTTCTTTCTCCTTTGCAATGCATTATTAGTGAGATTAGGCATTTTTTATAAATATATCACTTATTTGCATTGTGCTTTCTGAAAATTGCCTTTTCAAAGTCATTGTTCATTTTTCTATTGGTTTGTTCACTTCCCTAAACTTAGATGCATGTGTATACACACACACTTGTATATGTACACATGCCTATATGTTATATTAATATTTCAGGTTATTAGTTGTATTAAAATATTTTATCAGTATCTTATATATCATTTTAATTTTTTATGGGATCTTGTACAGATATTTGTTCTGACTTTACAAATGAATAAATATTTCAATTTTTTCCAGGTTTAATCTGGATAATTAAAAATTATGACATAAAATATTTATTTTCCTACAACATTTCAAAATAAAATTTCCACCCATTATCCGTTATCTTCTGTTTCTACCAACCATGATAATGCCCTTTAAGGTTTTCACTCACAACTGGACTATTGCTGTAGGCACCAACAATCATTTTGAATTAATCTTTTCTATGTAAAGCATTCTATACATTGTTATTTTGACGAATTTTTCACATTTTCATATAATTCATGTGCTCATGTTTATAGAATATCTTACCATTTTTTTCAGTAGCATTTTCCCACATGTTTTTATTTATTTTTCCAAAATGCTAGTGAGATGTCTCAAAATAAACAAGTGAAGAAAATAAATGAGTTCTATGGTCAAATAATCAGTCCTGGTGGTCCAGTAGTTAAGATTCAGTGATCTTGCTGCTATGGCTGGGGTTTCTTCCCAGGCAGGGAACCACACCATCCTTCTGTTCATCATCACACTGTGGCAGCTGCGTATTGTCGTGATGCTAAGAGCTATGCCATTGGTATTTCAAATACCAGCAGGGTCACCCACGATGGACAGGTTTCGCAGAGCTGACAGACTAAGACAGACTAGGAAGAAGGACCCCAGCCACCCACTTCCAAAAAAATTGGCCATGCAAACCCTATGAACAGCGGTGGAGCACTGTCTGATGCAGCGCTAGATGGTGAGAGGATGGCTCAAAAAGACTGGACAAGGTTCCGCTCTGCTGTCCACAGGGTCACTAGGAGTCAGAATCGACTGGACAGCACTAACAACAATAAGAGGTCAAATAGGTTGAGGACGTATTGTATAGTATATTTGTTCTCTGCCCCTATTCTGATCATTCCCTGGGACAGTCACAAGTCGCATTAAAAGCTCTGAGAAGTCTGGCATAGAAAAAAAGAGTTTACTAAACATTTCTCAAATTTATATAACTATAGATTATTATTATTTTTTTCTCATTACAGTCATGTATATCCAATACAAAACTCTTTGGGAAAGCTTAGTCTGGAGAAAAAATTCATTAGTATAATGGTAAAGGTGCTCTGCATTTGGCATCAAAATACCTCTCCATTTATACCACCCTCTATGTTGCCAATACATTAACACAAAATCATGAAAACACCTGCCCTTTTTTGCTTCGAGTCCTTTACTTACATTGTACTGGTTTACCTGGTGCTACATTACATGACTCCTTGTTGGATGGACTTGACCTTCATTAGAGGCTCCATGTAAACAACCATCCCTACAGGAAGACATTCAGGTTCCTCTCTGGAGAAGTAATACCCCTTTCAACATGTGTGGCATTTTAGAACGCTCTGAGTATCTAATCACACAGTATGGCTATTTGTTGGTAAAACTTCTGGCCTACCAGATCATTTTATGCAGTATTTACAACATGGTACCTATCAGAGTCCTTGGTAGATGCTCGATCGGATTTTGAACTAACACACTGTGCAGTGTGGAGAAGGTAGATGGCACAGCTGCCTTGACTTCTCTCTCTGTGTATCAGCACTTCTCTCTGTTACTTATTCTTGTTCTAATTAAATCTTCTAATGTGAGAAGTACTTATTAGTTCTAGTTAGTTTATTGAGGGACAGATAGGAGAGAGAAAACAATTTTTCTGCCAAGAGGAGGAAGGTAGTCAATAAATTAGTCAATTTAGGTCATGATTAAATGGGCACAAGCTATCCATTCATTTATGTGTCCTACAGAGCAGTGATTTTAATGATGCCATTGAAATGAGTCACATGGTCTGTACTAAGATGATTTGTTACTACATTTGGATGTTGTCGCGGGATATATGGACTATCTTCATTGTCCTCTTTGAATTGAGAAGTTATAAACATGAATTTAATGATAAGTTTCTCAGATAAAAATGACTCATTTCTAATATTAGACAATTCTCATCCCTTCTGCTTTGCCTCTCCCTGTATACCACTGACTTCATGTCTTTTTCACTTTGGCAGAAAGAGCTAAACATGTTATGATGATTAAATGTTATCAGACCAGTATAATTTCCTAATAATTTTATTACTTAAAGATAATGTAAATAATTATATAAAAGCCATGTAAGTAAAATAAAGAATTTGAAAAGGCAATATCTAGGTTTCCTACCATACTGGTAATTCTATGAATTATGAATCATTCCAAAAACGTTTAAAAGAAAGCAATGAACTTGGCAGCACTTAATATAATGATTAAGAGCATGAACTATAAAATGAAATATCTAATGTTACATCATATCTTTACCTCTTATAAGCTGAGCAGCAATGGACATGTGCATTTAATTTATTGGTATAAATTTTATTCATAGTGGATCTTTATAATCCATTTAATGTCTATAGTGATGTTCCCTCTATCATTCCTAGTATCGGTAATGTATGATGTATGTCTTCTTTCTTTTTATCTTGATCAATATGTAGATACTTATCGATTTTTTAATTCATTTCAAAGAACCAATTTTTTATTTTATTGACTTTTCCATTCTTTTTCATTTTCTCTTTCATTGACTTTAATCATTTTTTGAATTTCTTTTCCTCCCATCTACTTACATTGGATATAACTTGGTCTTTCATTTCTAGTTTCTTAGGATAGAAACTTAGATGATTGATTTCACACCTTTCTTTTTTCTAATATAAGAACTTAAAGCTAAAAATTTGCGGCAAAGTACTACAACTCACAATTTTTAAAAAGTTGCATTTAAATTTTTATTCAGTTCAAAATATTTTAAAATTTCCCATGCTACTTCTTCTTCTTTCTATTTTATTTAGAAAGGTTATTTATTTTTTTCCCAGTTTTATTGAGATATAATTGACATATAGGCACTGCATAAGTTTAAAGTGTACAGCATAATGACATAGAAGTGTTTTTTAATATACAAATACTTAAGGATTTTCCAAATACCTTTATTTAATCAATTTCATTTTGTTGTGGTCAGAGAACCTGTTTTGTGCAACATCAAATTTTTAAATTAATTGAAACATTTTATGACTCTGATTATCGCCTATGTTGGGGAACATATCATGTGCACTTAAAAAGAATATTTATTCAGCAATTGTTGAGAGGAGTGTTCTATAAATATCCTTAAGTCAAGTTGGTTGATGATGCTAAGTCTTCTGTATCTTGTCTATATATTCTATCAATTACTGAGGAGTGTCAAAATCTCCACTTAAAATCATGGATTTGTTTGTTGTGTTTTCAGTCCTGTCATCTTTTACTCTATGGACTTTGGAGCTCTGCTGTTAAGTTCATAAATAAACATTTAAGATTATTATATCTTCTTGATTAATTAACCCCTTATTATTATGAAATTTGCCTTAATATCTATGATAATCTTAAGTTCTGAGTCTGCTTTCCCTGGTATTAAGATAACTATCCAGATTTAATATGATTAATTTTGACTGTTATATCATTTATCTTTTTATTTTAACCTATCTTGTTATCTAAATTAAAATGAGGTTCTTTTAGACAGCTTGTAGTTGGATTTTTGTTTTTTAATTCAGTTTGAAAAAGTCTTTTAGTTGGAAGGTTTAGTCCATTTATACTTAATATAAGCATCATATGGTTGGATTTCAATATACCATCTGGTTATTTGCTTTCCATCTGCTTGATTTTTCTTTATTCTTCTCTTTTCTCGTCTTCTTTAGATTTATACTTGAGTATGTTTTAATATTCTATTTTATCTTCAATATTGCCTATTAAAAGTCCTCTTTGTTTTAAATTTTAGTGGTTGCTCTTTGGTTAGTAATATGTATTTTATCATATCATAATCTACCTTCGAAAAATAACAGTTCTTCACATATAATGTAAGTACCATACAACATCATTCCTCTATTTATTCCCTCCCATCCTTATATAATTTTTATCTTATATTTTACTTCTACATATGATATAAATATGAAATACATTGTTATTATTTTGTTCTAAACAGTCATTTATCTTTTAAAGAAATTTAAAAATAAGAAAAATTTTCCTTATGCTTCTCCACAAACTTGCTATTTCTGGAGCTATTTTTTCCAACATTCCGTCTGGTGTTATTTTTCTTTTGCGTGAATAACTTCCTTTAACGTTTTCCATAGTGCAGATACGTTGGCACTGAATTTTCTTGTAGTTTCACCAAAAATGTTTGGATTGGCTAAGGTTGTTCTTCAGTAATTTCCTCCAAAGAAAAGCTTGCATGTTCAAAAGTATTCAACTATAGCCTTTTCCTAGTTTTTGAGGACTATTAAGTTTGTTCTGGGCTCACACTTTCTTTTCTTAAAGATCTCATAACTATCGCACCATTGTCATCTGTTCTTGAATTTTGCTATGGTGTTGCCAGAGTCTGATTTTTTTCCCCTTTAAGTGTATCTTAATATTTTTGACTAGTTGCCTGTAGGATTCTTTCTTTAACCTTGAAGCTCTGTAATTTACGTAATGTATATCCCAGAGTTCACAAGCATGGGTCAATTTTTCTTGACGTACTGGATACTCTTCTGTGGAGTTTCCAGGCATCTTTTATTTTAGAAAATGTTCCTGAGTTATAAATATTCATTTTATTATAATAGTTGAATTTAATTTCAGGGATTCCAATTATACATATATTGAATCAATTTTATGTTTTATATATATAATTTCCTCTCAAATTTTTTAAAAATATTTATTTCCAACACATTTTGTTTGCTTTTCTCATTTCTATCTTCTGCGTCTCTTATTGTGCTTTCTCCAGTGCCTTCTCATCCATGGTTGCTTCAATTTTATTTTATTCCTACGATAATTTTATTTTTTCTTATACTTCTTTCCTGAGTTCTGCAAGCTCAAATTCAACCAATTCTGCTGTCTTCCAATTCTTACATGAATGCTTGCATTTCTACTTTGTGTTCTTACTTTTCAGAATTGATTGCTTTATATTTCATGGGAAAAAATGTGATTTGTGATTTCAGTTGTCTTTTCTTACATGGTAACATTTGTCTGGTGAGTAGTTCTTTATCTACGTCATGCTCTTCTGTTTCACTTATTCATAAAACATATTTGTACACATATTTTAGCAACTCCTTTTGATTATTCATCATTGAATGGACTGGGTTTCTTAGACCAGCTATTTGTTGGAGGCTCTTGTGACAGACTAAGGAGTGGGAAAGTGTTAAGGATCTCTTCCTTCCAGCTGCTTCAGAGACAGGCTGTATTCTAAAAACATGGCTTGCATGGCATCACCTCTTCTGCATTTTTAAAATGTACTGGCTCTAAGGGTGCTTCCATGACTCACTCCACTTTCCATAACCACTTTGTAGACACAATATATTGCTTTTATACTATGCCATTCTCACTCAGTTAATATATTTTTGTTAATTCTTCAGCGATCTGTTGGCATTGCCTTTCTCTTCAGCTTCTCTCCACTTCCTACTATGTGTCTCCTATAGAAACTCAATTGGCTTTGGCAGTCCTGCAATTAATTTGGAATCTATCTCTAGACAGATTTGCCGACATTTAAATTTGCATATTTTTTGTTATTCTTTCTTTAGGTTTTTCCTATATTTCCAAGAGCATAAGGGAGAAATGCTAACTTTTAACATTCGTGTTCATATTAGAATTATCCCTTTTAAAATTTTTATCACCACATGAATTTATTTTTTTCTATTACAAAATAAACAAATTAATGAAATTTGTAGTCTCAAAAGCACTGGAACTCCCCACTGTATTTTCAATGACTTTTTCCTCCTTCGACCTTTCATCATTTGCTTTTTGGAAAAGTCTCCAAGCACTGAATTGAGTGGGAATAAAATCTCAGCAGCTTACAGAACTAAGTTAACACTAAATCCAAAGTCCAAAGTCCTTCTACCTCCATCACAGGCATTGCTCATTGTCTTCTTGTATTGCACTATTTTTCTCAGGGGTATTTAAGGATAGACTATAAAGTGTTACTACAAAGTTTTTTCTTTTTGTTCCCAAGATCTTCATAGTACATTTAAATCCATTTGAGTTCTATTACAGAATGGCCACCAAATTCCAAATATTACAGAAGTCTTGTTTATTTCAGAAATATTTGAAGACAGGAGGCTGTGGGGAGACATAATGAGGTAGGGAGCCTATAGACATCACTTTATAAAGCAGGCTGGCCAAAAGAAATATATTTGAGAGTCCCTGCTTCAAAGCCCGTATGTGGGAATAATTTATTGACTAATGTAAATTCCAATTGTCATAAACAAAATCAGCATAATTTGAAGATATTTAAAAAATCTACACTAACATACTTTGTCTTATAATAACTTTTAGCTTTTTCTTCTTCTTTCCATACATACATATTCATATATCCTCTTTGAAAGCATATATCTCACTGAAGGCATATTTCAAACGTAAATTTGTCTTTGTGCATGGGATTTGAAAGATATAGAAATGACTTGAGTCATTTTGCCTGGTGATTGGATGCATTTTGTTTCCATGGTGATTAACATGGAGCCCAGTTGCCAGCCTATTAAATATAACTTACATTCAGCTACTGAATGAAGCTGAACTTAAGCCAGCTTAAGTTGAAGCCAGATTTTAGTTAACTGTAGTTCTGCCAGAAAGAACTTAAGTGTGGTAGTCCCTAGTAAGACTTGGCTTGTTGAAACACTTAATGGTAGTACTTTTTCTCACTTTTCTCATATCTACCCCACCATCTCCTTACTGCGTAGTACATCAACCTCTTCAGGTAGAATAAACTTGTTAGGCAGCAAAGCTCAAAGATTGATAAGATAAACCAGTGGCCATGACCTTCATTTCCCTGCTCACCTACCTGAGATTCCTCGTCCACCAGCTTTTCTCTATTTTCTCAGTGGCAAAACATTGAGGTAGTTGTATTTTCTACTTGCATGTTACTTTTGATTCACAAGAAATGATTAAATACTCATTTGGAACAGAATTTTTTCTTTTGTGCATGAACAAAAATTGAGTAAAAGGAAGCTTAAAATTTGTGCATGATCTATTCAACTTTACCACAATAAGAAAATAATTTCCGGTTTTATTTGGTGAAGCCAGATCGGTAGCTTTGAATTAATTAAAATAGTGTTGACTGAGGAAAAGTCCACTGCAATTCAAACAGCAGATATTTATTTGGGCAATTAGAATTGCAATTTGGGAGACAGATTCAGGTAGAAATCCAAAATGTGTTCTGATTACATGAGAGGGGCTTAAGGTTTTTGTGGGGAAAAGGGAGGATGAGGTGAGTTGTATTAAAGAAGAGTTCATTGGTGCTCGATGAGGTAAGGCTAGGTTTGTACTTCATTGATTGGCTTGAGATTCGGTCATCAGGCAAAAGGCCAGACTTGTACTTCATTGATTAGTTAGTGATCGGTCATCAGCAGAGTCCAATTTCATCAGTCCTTACAAACAGGATATTCTTGTCATTATTGACTCCTTGAAATGTTGGCAGTTTGGTCCAGTTAGGAAAACAAGATGTCCAAGCAATCCCTCTACAATGGCTGTTCCAGCTCTGTTTTAATATGGCTCCACTCATGTCGTCTTTCACAGTAGATAAGACCTTAATTTCTGGAAGAAAATAATTCCTTAAGAAACCAGCTTTGATTTGAAGGAAAAAAAGAATTTTCCAGTTTTCAGTAGAGAAGGGAGAGGAGAAAGCAAGAAGGAATTAGAATTAGCAAGAAGGAATTAATTAGAATTTCTTAACTAAGTGAAAACCTACAGTACTGAAGACATTTTCTTAAACTAGACTCCTAAGATTGAAAGTGCATACTTCAAAACTTCACAGCTCCAACTTGAGCATATTCTTCAGTGTACCTCAGAGATATTTTAAAAATATTTTATATACGTATATATATATATGGTTTAATGACAATAATATATATCTAGTCTTTTAGAGGGAAATGTCATAACTTATTGCAAAATAACTCTGTAAAGTAACTTGCTCCCATTTTATAACTAAGCTCAAAGATGTAAAGTGAATTGTTCCAGATTTTATACCTTAAATTCTGATCCTATGACCAATATCTAACTCCTTATTACATCTTACTAACTTACTTGAGCTTCTGTTAACCATGCTCCCCCATCCAATTATTTCTGCTTTGCTTACATAAAGATGCTAGAAATCATCTATTCTGAACCTCATTTATGTTACAAATGAAAAACTCCAATGCGATAGTTACTGGCCTAAGAGTACAGAGCCAATTATTCATAGAGTTGAGGAGACACAGAGGAGTGACCTGATGTCTTGTTCAATAGTGTCTACAACGGTGTATGTGTGTGTTCATCCTGGGTCGTGGGAGAAAGGCTGGGAAAACAGTGAATGAAACAGTACCTACTTCATTGTGGGAGTGCTCTGTGGAAGATATAAAAACATTTCTGGAAATCTAAAGGCAAGAAATAGTACCCACTCCCCAAACCCCTGGCCTCAAGTCTCTGCTTTTCCCATGCAATCTTTTGTTCTTTATGTTTGAATAAGAATCTTACTTGTTCCCATCAGAAGTGGTTGAATTTGTTAGAATTTCATTCTCTTTGCAGGTTTCCCTCTACTAAAAAGACAATAGATCCTAAAGGTAACAACTTTGGAGCATAGAGTGTACACTCTTCTGCTTCCGTTATTTAAGGATTCCCTGTGAACTACTCAAAATGGGGAACTGAATTTTGGGGAGCAGAGCCCGTAAAGTAAGGAGAATTTCATCCCCATGATAATGGGTATATTTTATACTTCTGTTTTCTTTTAAACTCTACAGAGGACTGTCTGACTTATGGGGGGTATCAAATTGGGCTGGTGGTAGTGGTCGGCCCCGCATGTAGGTAAGAAGGCAATGCATTATCTGTAGAGAATGTAAACAATGATGAAACTGACTATAATCCACCTGATTTTTATTAACTCCAAGAACTAGCAATTCTGAACAATTACAATGATAAAATACGTCTCCGTGCCAGGATGGACAGTTCCACCATCTGCAGTCTCATCAATAGACCACTGCCTGAGCAGTAATTCATTAGCCTTTGTATTGATATCACTTCAATCATTTTGGCTGTTTAAAGCTTGAAGTAGACTTATTAGGAAAGCCCCCAGCAACAGTATTTTCTGAGTTCTTCCACTTTCAAACGTATTTGCTTTTATGGCCTTCAAAATTAAACTATGGTTAGGTGCAGAATCCTTTGGATTTTTCTAAATTTTTAAAGAAATTTAGGAATTTTCTTTCCTAAATTATCATAAGTGTGCCGATTCAATGCTTTCTGGATAGTTAACAATGCTAACTAGAGAGTTACTGTTAGAGCCTGATGTCAATTTGAACTTCTATGTCATTTTTACTTGGATACCCAATTGATTTTTATTTTTTGAAAGTGGGTAATTTTTATATTTGTGTTTTTCAGTTAATAGATTAGTTTTTGAGCAGTTTTAGGTTTACAGAAAAATTGACAGGAAAGTACGAAGAGTTTCCATCTTCCCCTTCACTCTGCTCCATCCATTACATTTGTCATAATTGATGAGTAAACATTGATACATTATTATTACACTAATGTCCATAGCTTACATGAGGCTTCACTCCTTGTATTGTATATTCTATGGGTATTGACAAATGTATAATGACATATACTCACCAGCACAAGATCATACAGAGTATTTTTACTTCCCTAAAATCCTCTCTGCTCTGTCTACTCATGTCTCCCTCTGTCCTCACCACTGATCTTTTTACTGTTTCCATAGCTTTGCGTTCTCCAGGATGCCATATAATTGGAACTATGCAGTATGTAGCATTTCAGTTTGGCTTCTTTCACTTAGTAATATGCGTTTAAGGTTCCTCCATGTCTTTTCATGCCATGATATCTCATTTCTTTCTTTTTCTTTTTTTTAATAGACTTTATTTTTTAGAGCAGTTTTAGATTCATAGCAAAATTGGGCAAAAGATACAGAGCTTCCCCATATACCCCCTACCCC
This sequence comes from Diceros bicornis minor, assembly GCF_020826845.1. NCBI lineage: Eukaryota > Metazoa > Chordata > Mammalia > Perissodactyla > Rhinocerotidae > Diceros > Diceros bicornis. The sequence goes on along the minus strand of NC_080759.1, from coordinate 47,142,105 downwards.
GACACATGCCTGGCCTCCCTCACTGTCAACATGCCCCACCAGAGTATGACATACATTTATTACAATTGATGAACCTACATTGACACATCATAATCACCCAAAGTCCATAGTTTACGTTAAGGTTCACTCTTCATGTTGTACATTCTATGGCTTTAGACAAAATTTTAGTATCATAGTATCATAGACAGTAGTTTCACTGCTGTAAAAATCCTTTGTGCTCTGCCTGTTCAGCCTTCCCTCCCTTCAACCCCTGGTCACCACTGATCTTTTTACTGTCTTCATGGTTTCACCTTTTCTAGAATGTCGTATAGTTGGACTCATACAGTATCTAGCCTTTTCAGATTGACTTCTTTCCCTCAATAATATGCATTTAAGATTCTCCCATGTCTTTTCACGGCTCGATAGCTCATTTCTTTTTAACACTGAATAATATTCCATTGTCTGGAAGTATCACTATTTATCAATTCATCTACTAAAGGACATCTTGGTTCCTTCCAAATTTTGGCAGTTATGAGTAAAGCTGCTAAAAACATCCCCATGCAGGTCTTTGTGTGGACATAAGTTTTCAACTCCTTTGGGTAAACACCAAGAAGTGCAATTGCTGGACCACACGGTAAGAGTATGCTTGGTTTTGCAAGAAACCACCAAACTATCTTCCAAAGTGGCTGTACCATGTTGCATTCCCACCAGCAATGAATAAGAGTTCCTATTGCTCCACGTCCTCATCAGTATTTGGTGTCATCAGTGTTTTGGATTTTAGCCATTCTAATAGGTGTATGATAGTATCTCAATGTTGTTTTAATTTGCAATTCCTTAATGCAAAAAAGTTCATTTTGTCTAAGGTCTGTGTCCAGATTCCTTTTTTTTCTTTTATTGCATGTGGATGTCCAGTTGTTCCAGCACCATTGTTGAAAAGACACTCTTTTTTTCCTTTGAATTGTCTTTCTCTTTTGTCAAAGATTAGTTGACTACATTTGTGTAGGTCTATTTCTGGACACTCTATTCTGTTTCATTGATCTATTTGTCTATTCTTTCACCAACACCACACTGTCTTAATTACTATAGCTTTATAATAAGTTGACTATTGTGGGTCTTTTGCCTCTCCATGTAAACTTTAGAAACAATTTGTTGATATTTATAAAACAACTTGCTGGGATTGTGTTGAATCCATAGATCACTTTGGGAGGAACTGACATCTTAACAATATTGAGTCTTCCTATCCATGTACATGGAATATGTCTCCATTTATTTGGATCTACATTGATTTTTTTTAAAAATATATGTAATACTTTTACTAAAATAAGTTTCATAATTTTCTTACGTATACAGCCAATTTTTTAAATATTAGTTTAATGTTTATTTTTATTATTTTATGGATATTCTATTGAATAATAGTTTTTACCATGAGTCTGTGCCATTATCTTGGTTTTATCTTTTCAGACTTTTATTAAATGTATGTTGATCTTTTTGTCTATTTTCTATATCTATTACTTTATCTTGAACCAATTTTTATTCCTCTCTTCATTTATTTTTAAATTTTAAGAATGATTCTTCCCATCTTATATAACTAAGGCAGTATTCATTTTATTTATTTGCTTTTGTGCTTTTTCTAGTTTTGTCTTGATTTCTGCAATGTTTTGTTTTCTTTTTTCCTGAATTTTATGTTCCCTCTTCTCAACTCATTCATGAGACCAACCTCCTTATTTTGAGTTTTTTTAAAAAAATCTGATTATGTTATTCTTTCATAGTTTCCATTATTTTTTAATGCCTTTAACCCATTTTGAAATTTAGGTTACAAATTTTGTTTTGACGCTTTGTCTTCTTAGAGTGTTTTCATTATCTATAGAAACTTTATTATGCTTGATATTTGTGTATAGAATTTGGTTACGATTATTTTTGTTAAAGATTTCAGGTGAAATAACTTTTTCTGTACCTTTAGATGGGAAGGAGGGGGCAAGATAACTTTTTCATTTTTATTGCTCTGGAATACTCTTGTATCATTTTCATTAAGTGATCAAAAGAGGAAATAAAAGTACTACTTACTTTCTGAGATCTGCCTTCTCTGCACCCTCCCTCATTTTCATCTGAATCTTCTGTTTCCTTTGTCCTGGATATTTTGCAGATCATTTTCCCTTCGATGCTAGGCTTTATTTGGAAGAAAGCATCAGATTGTTAGTTTCAAAAGTGCTTGGATCCCAGACTGCTTTCAGAACATACTATGACCTCCTTGATTCTATTTACAATTGGATTCTCCTGAATCCACCTCCTATTTTAAGCCGCTGTTCTCAGAGATGTCTGTGTGCTTCCTAGAAGAGGGCTTTTCTTCTCTCATCCATCAGATATCTTTTTGCTTTTCCAGGCTTCCTCATGCACATATACTCATAGCACATGGGTCTGGTAGCTGCCCTGCTTTGCCCCTGTCTACCCATATATTACCACCTAGTTCTATTTTAGATGTTATCTTTGGATTTTTAATCTTGTTCTTACTTGCTCTGCCTATTTTTATTGGAGGAGTAAGGGGTGACCACTCTCGCCACCATCTTTCTGGAATTTATCTATAGACTTCGTAATATTTTCTGAATTCTACATGGCTCAAATCGGATCACTCCCTCACTACTTTACACTCATTTCTCAGAATATGACATTTGTTCATTCATTCATTCATTCAACAAATATTTGTTGAGTGCCAGGCACAGGAGATTTAAGATAGAGCAAAACTCATAAAGCTTATATTCTACTTGTGGGAGATAGAAAGAAAACAAGAAAATAGACACCTAAATAATATGTCAGAGAGTGATAAGTGTTATAAAGAAAAAAATAAAATTGGGTAGGCAGAATTAAGAATATAGGGAGAACGCGAGCTTGTTATTTTAAATAGGGTATGCAGGACAGACCTCCCTGATAGTTTAATATTTAAACAGAGACTTGAAAAAAGTGACAGAATGAGATCTGTGGTTCCCTTGGTGCACAAATGAGTGAAAATACCAGACAGAGGAAATAGTGAGCCAAAAGTCCCTGAGGCTAGTGCATTCTTGAGGAACAGTAAAACAGCAAAATATCCAGTGTGGATGAAGAGAGTGTGTGAGGGTAGGAGTGTGGGAGAAAAAGCCACAGATGTCAGTGTGTAAATCATGCAGGATCTCACAGGTCATTACGAGGATCTTGGATTCTTTTCTAAGTGAGGTGGGAAGGTACTGTAGAGTTTGTGCAGATTAATAACATAATTAGGCTGATGTATTGAAAAAGGATTACCAGTTCTTCGACGAATACACTTAGGAAAGCAAGGCAGACGCAGTGTAGAGCAGGGAGACGAGTTATCAAACCACAGCAATAATCCAGGAGAGAGATGATAAAGCTTGGATGAGGGTGGAGGGGGAAATAGAAGAGACGATAACAAGTGGTGAGAATTTAGATATATTTTGAAGGTAGCAAGTTTAAGCTGGTGACCTTGACCTGAGAAAGTAGAACTGAGTGTTCTATCTTCGTACCCAAATCGCATAAGCAACTCCTACAAGCCGTCCATATGAGTGCCAGACACACAATTTCCAGTCCTTGTTTTGATGTCAATTTGAATCACTCAGTCACTCCAAAATAAATAAATAAATAAATAGATAATTGTTATCTTTACCTTGCTTCCTTCAGAACAAGTTTAAAAGATAAACAAATAACTATTCCAGCATTCTTCTCATATCCTATTTTCTTTCCTCTCAAATGTCATCATATCTATGATACTCAGAAGCCTCTCATTTTCCAGCTCTCAAAAGGCTCTTTCTCCATTCCCGGCTCAATCAGGTTCTTTCTTTTCCTCTCCCTTCTCCCCTGTCAACTCTATACTGTTCAAATAGATACAGCTTCTTTCACCAAGTGCTTCCCCCTCTCTAGTCTTTTTTCCTCATGCTTTCTCTCTATCTGCTGATGATGCATTTCTGCAGTGCCAAAGAGAGCACTCGAAGGTAGGGCCCATAGTTGGAGCTAGGGAAGAGGTGGAGAGATGTGCAGAGGAAAATGAGGGGAAGCAAAGTAAGCAAACAGCTTTTCTTCATCCAACAGCTGGAGGTATAGTGGGAACATTATATAACCATCTCCTTTCTTTCTTTCCTTTTTAATTTGCCATGTCACGTTCTTTCTATGTGGCATAAGGAAATAATTTGTGGTAATCTAACAACTTGAGAATTCAAAAGGCGTTTTTGCTCCTTCAAAACCAACCCACATATGGACTTCTGGGAAAAAAAAGTGAGATTCTGAAATTCTAGGTCAAGGGCACTGTATGATATCTGAGCCAAGAAAGATAAGGGAATAAATGTAGCTCTAAAGTCCTGACATCTCTGTCATCCTCTCCTCCTGCTCCCACCAGCCATGTAGTAAATGTGCTCTCAATAAGCTCCAGGATGAAGCGCACATAGTTCTAGGAGAAGAACGAGTGGGAACAGGATTGAATCTTTGTCCTTCAGGCCCTCTCAGGCCAAATCTTGGAAGGACAAAGAAATTAAGAAACGTGAGAAGATTCATTTTGAAGGCAAAGGTCTCTGAATAAAGGATCCTAGTTTTCTCTGGTAAAATTTTGAAAGCAGGAGCACTAGTAAGTGTTTCACGTCAACAAGACATGAGAAAAATGTAGTAATGTTTTCCTAGGGAGGAGATGGTTTTCCTACAGATAGGAGAGAAGAAGCTGGGATTCTGACCCGAGGCCTGGTGGAGGAGAAAAGTGAAATCCGCTATGAAGGGAATGTAGCTTGTACTGCAAATTGATGTCAACTAGGACCTTATCTGAAAGTAGGTGGCTCAGAAATCACACATGCTATTTCAACTCCTTTTGTCAAACCTTAATCAACTGCCTAGCTGCATTTCCCCACTCTTAGCTACAAAAGAGGTCATGAAATGTAATTTCTAGATAGACAGTTAACATATCAAAGTTTAACTCCTGAGCCCTATTTCTTAAGGGATAAGAGGACAATAGATAATAACAGGAATTTTAGTCGTGTCCACCACAAACAGGTTAGGCAGAGAGAACCTGGTATATCTGGAAAGCACTTATTTATATTGTTTAACTCAAATCAAGTTGTGAAATCAAAATTATAAGTTATGTTTAGTTTAGGAATAAATTAAATAATATTTTTGCACACCCAGGCAATATGTGTGAGATACAGTCCTGGACGCATCTTTAACAGGATATATAGTCTGGTCCAGGGGTGTGGCTTATTCACACCAGTGCATCTCTGAAGTTTCTCTTTTTGTGAGGGAAAGATAAACTTCTTTACCCTTTATAGAATGCCTGAGGTCACCCGAGCAGTTATCCAGCTTTAGTTCTTATTTATACTAGAGTCACGGAAGCCCACTGGAAAGAATTTGAATGTGTCCACAAATGGGGTCCAAAAGTATAATGGCATAACAATGGGCTGGATATGGGGAAGGACTAAGTGGAATCAAAAAAGAGAAAATGGAGCCTTTGTGGATTTTGTCCAGTAATAGTCTGGTAGCTTAGCTAAGCAAAGCCATGCTCTGAGTATTTAGAAGGGGGATTGTTTTGAATGTACAGTGAGCCTGTACTTGAACCTGCTCAGGCCCAACCCCAGAGCACCATGAGAGAACTCCATTACCCAATAGCTGAGGCCACTCTGCTGAATTTTCACTGCTCCTTCCTAGAGGTTGAGTGGAAAGCCTCCATGAAAAGCCTGGGTACTTAAACAGGAGAGTCTGTCCTTTCTAGTCAGAGGGAGAGGTGAATACAAGATGTGAAGACGTGGATGATGTGAGAACTTTCCATGAATGATAGAAGAAGGCAAATGTCTTGGACCATCAGAAAACAAAGTGAGTCATTGCTTTCCTGTGAGAATTACTGACAGCATTAAAAGCCCAGTGGTATAGAGCTGCCTGTAGAAATGAGAACAAGAGAGGAAGCTGGACCCTCCTAACTACCATCCTCTTTGGATTGGATTGATACATTGTGACTTGATAGATGGAAGTTTCTTTAAAAATATCTGAGCTGGGAAATTTAGTTCTGATATAATTACTCTGCCCCACAAATTTGCCAGGGTTTCAGGTTCTGTCCAGACTGTCACTCTACCGTCTCTAGGAGGTTGTGCTCACCTACACAGTCAATTCCACATCCATATCACAGGAATCAGGAAGGGGCCACGGCATGGGCATATGCAGCTAAAAATTTCATTATTGTGGAAGAATGGGGGGAAAGATACTCAGGCACAACTAGAAATCTCCTCACCAAATGTAAATATCCAGCAGTAAAAACGAGAAAATAAATTAATATCCATTCAGTAGAATGAAATAGTCTGTATCCACTTATAAAAGAATAATGCCATGGAAAATTTTTTACATTTTCTTACTGCTGGAATAAATAAAAGATATAAAGCATTCTGCAAAATAAGCACTCAACTAGAATGCTGGAGAGAGAGAGGTGTAAATGTAATTTGAGGTTAAATCTGTGTAGTGGGGTTTTAGATATACATAAATTTTAATTTTTCTCTTTTTGTGAGAATGAAAATGTATTTCTTTTATACTAGAGATAATCAATGAATGCTTCTTTAAAACTTCTACTTCTGCCTTTCTCTCAAATATTTGTTCAACAGACAACATTTTTAACATGGAAATGTAAGCTTATTTTAACGTGTCTTCGTCATCCCATTTTTTTATTTCTTGGCTCGGAGGTAGTAAAATATATTTCATGGCAATTTTGGGGGCAATTTTTACATATGGAACAGTTTCCCGGCCTGATCACTTGGTATCTATAATTTTGCACATTATAGCAATTATAGGACACTTTTTTAAAAATCTCACTAAGATATACATATCCTATGTGCTTGCCAAAAACAAACAAATAAATAAAATGAGAAAGGGGAAAGGAAGAGATACATGAAGATCAAAGTGAAATAAATATACCTAAATTAGAAAGACCTTAATTCAATTTTCATAGCTCTGACTACACTGGCAGAAACTGAATGATTTAAATGTTCAGGGTACATTGATATATTTGCAGAGCTCAAATGCTATTTGTTTTGAACTCACACGCATAGTGACCTTACATCATTTTTTTTCTCTGATTAGAAAGGGCACAGTTATCTCACTAACAGAAATGTGGTCTGTGAGAGTACCCTAAGTAATAGATAATTCCCAGGCCGCCCAAATGCTTAAGTGAATTTCAGGCATGGGTTCAGCTTGAAAGCCATTTGGATGGAGCAACCAACCGCACACAACTGCTAGGACACTACACAAGGGAAAATGCAGACAATGAAATTATTGGCAAAGATAACTGCTGTGAGTGCAAGAGTCTGATAGCAGGAGGTTTTATGGAACACCACACCGTCTGTTGTGAGCCAGTAAAGAAAAGATGTTGTGCTTTAGTTTAAATTTGGAGCAAGGTGGCAACAGTATAAGACTCCTTAGTGAATTGGGTAATAACAGTGTAAAAGTTTTTTCTGTTAAGGTCACCAAGAAGTTATAACCTGAAAGAACTTGCTCAGTGGTCAGAGTAGTAAGTGTTTTAAGGGTGATAACCTTGTGGTTTAGAAGGACATCTTTTGGACTGGATAATACTACTGTGCTTCCTCTGATTGTTTCTTTCATTCATATGGGAAAGGAGCAGTGGAGAAGATAGAATAGCACCATTAAGAATATCTAATACAAACAAAACTACAAATAAGACTATAAATTTGAAAATGATACCATAATTCTTACTATGGTGGAAAATGAAGAATTAAAATATTGAATGCTGAAAATAGAGGTAGTTATGGGTATTATATTCAGAATATATTCACTCCGAGAATTCCAGTTAAAATGAGTAGTGTGCAAGGTGAAAATGATCTAGCATAGGCATTCTAAAACAAGGTACAAAGAAGAAAAAATGTTTTTTGTAAATCTTGATTGATAAAACAAATTTGGATTTAACCAAAAATAAATTAAAGGTCTATGTTCAGTTCATATCAACTTTCTGAAGTAAAATACTAGAAGTTTGGTCAACAATGAAAAGTGACAAAATAGAGTCCAAAATCCTAGTGTAAAAAATGAGAGAGAAGGATTAAAGAGTAGCATTGGGGTTATCATGATTCATAAAGAAAGAATCTTATGAATAAATAAATTTGGAAAGATAAAAGTAAGACATTAACCCATCACTCTATTTTGAAATTCTATAATCCATAATTAATTATAAAATGAGATTTTTTGATCTCCTGTGAATTGATTTATCTGTGGAAAAAGTAGAAAGGGCTCATCAGGCTGCTCGCTAAGGACGGGGCTCTGAAACCAACTAGTTAGATCACCAGGTAACACTGAGTATCTCTAGCAGCTGAGGAAATCCATCCCATTTGCCAATACTGATTTAGATGTTCACATATACACATGAACAGATCAAGAGTCAAACACTATTTGAGAAGAAGTAATAACATGTACAGGTATAAAAAGAGCTACTGCAAGAAAGAGAAAAACACCTATAAAAAACTGCTCCATATACTAGAAGAAACTCTAGTCAATATCATAGTTCTAAAATGAGAAAAGTTGCTAAAAATAACAAACTGTAGAAATTGAAGTTTCTTTATATGATAACAATACCAACAACTATAGCAACTAACTTGAAATGCCCAATATCAGAATAGATATGGTAGGGGGATTAATCACCGTGATGATAGAGTTGACTTAGTTGTCTAGAAATCATTAAAAAACGTGAATAAAACAAACAACCTCAAAAGGAAAACACCCTTAAGAAAAAAAAGAGAGAGAGAGAGAGAGACTAAAGGACGTCTCCAGAAGCTGCAATATTTGTTTAATATTCTTTCCAGGAAGGGAGAACAAAGAGGAATGAGAGAAAACAATTATCAAAGAACTATATAAAAATTGTCTAATGTAAAAATGACTCCTGCTTCAGATTGAAAGTGCTCACATGTCTTCCAAGAGTCTTAGCATTTCCCAGACAGTTATTCAGTGTCTGGAGAATTTGGAATGGGTTATCCAGTTTTGCCCTGGGGACCCCTTGCTGCCTGTGTTGGGACGTGGACCAGAGCTGGAGCAGATGTTGCACAGACAACCTTTTAACTCCCCACTTCCTGCTCACTCCCAGTCTGGAGGTTCTTTGATGCTTGCCCGTCATTAAGGAAAAGCTTTTCCCTCTACAGTCCTTCCCTGCATCTGTGCTCAACTGAATGGTAGTTTGTCCTGCAAAACGACCTTAACCACTGTCTGTTACCTGCTGCTGTCTTCTCTCCTTCTGAGTACGCTCCTGTATTTGTTCCCTCCTATCCTTCTGCTATATTTATTCAGCAGCCTTTCTGGCAGAAGAAAAAAACACCAAACTGTGATGCATCCTACTCATAAAACTTCATAGTACCTACTCATGATACAACAAAATTTAGTGTTAGAAACAGAAGGCCGCTGTATCTATTTATGAACAACTCAGCAGTTATAGGATATATACTTGGGGAAAATACAAACTTTGGGGAAAATCCTCTCAACTGTATCTGAAAAAATCCCTCAAATAAACAGTTATAAATTATGTAACCCTGATGCTTGTGTGCCCAAACAGTCATATTTACAGAAATGGAAAGGATAGAAATTATATAGTAATAAAGAAATGAAGAACTTCTGCAGTCTACTCTGTCACAGTATACTATAGTCACAAGAACTATATCAAAACTTTATGAATTTTGTTACTGTTTGATTTAAATCCTCCATGTTAGCTCTTTCTCCAAAAGCATAACTAACAATTTCAAAGATAGCTTATGTGCTGAAACATCAAATATATTTGAAAATTTAGCTTTATCTTACTAAGACTTGTAATGACAATGTGATTCATAAAACATTAAAGTCATTGATAAAAGGGTTGAATAAAATAAGACTAAAATTTGTTTTTAAATTTCTGAGTTATCGTGCCTGTAAATTGCCCACTTCTAACTATATAATTGTCCAACTTGCCTTTTCATCTTATTTTCAGTAATATCATAAAATTTCTTATTGAATGTTTTGATGAACTTAAAAAGGCAACATGCTGAGATGAAATGAGATACGAAATCAGGCAAATTTGTGCTATAGTACTTACCATCAGTACAATCTTTAGTACAATATTAACTGTTTCAAAAACCTTACTTTTCCCACCTACAGACGGGAATTGGGTCTGAACTGGGCCTGTGACTTGTTTTAACCCATAGAGATGGGTAGAGGGATGCTGGACCAGCTCAAGTTTAAGCCTTCAGAAGGCCTTGGCAGCTTCTTTTCCACCAAGTATCTGGTTTTCCACTGTAACATCGTGCATTTCTCTTTAGCTCCCATGCCTTGGGTATAAGCCCTTTTGATAAGATCAACAAATCTCCTTTTAAACACCTCTGACCTAGTCTTTATGGGAAGCACTCTGTACTTTGTCAGGAGATCATCTCTCTGACGTTCTACATCACTGTCCCGAACATCAAATTCTGTTCCATGAAACCTACAAACATTATCCACATGTTTCCTATTCCCCTCTAGTTTTTCTCAAGGAAAAAAAAAGAATGAAAATTCTACCTATATCTCTAGTCTTCTGCTTTTTGAGAATAATAACCCTAAAAAATAAATGCTAAATACTATCTCGCCCCCTAACTCTTTCAGAGGCATCAAACATATACATTGTTCGGTATCTTTCCTGACTCATGATGTCTCACGCGTGTGCTGCAGAAAGCTTCCCCATTAGTCATGCCAAAAGTCAGCATCGTCTTGTCTCCGTGCTCCTCAGAGGGTGTCATTAAATCTTGCTCTCAAAAGCACAGGAGCAGAGTGCTGGCAAGAAGTGGAGTTGCTCTCCCTAAGCACGTTTTCCAAAAGTGACAGTTTAAAAAAAAAAAAAAATTGAAGATATTTTCTGGACAAAATAGTTGAGAGTGTGACAAAACACTCAAGGAAGACTTTTGAAAGAAGTGCCCCTTCATTAAGTGAATGAAACATTACTTGTCAAACCCTGAGATTCACAGAAAAGGCGAACAAAAATGGCACATTTTTCCCTTGTAAATTTCCCCGTCGATCCACAGTCATGCCATGCAGTGCCCACCCCACCCTGGCAGACCTTGCCTTTGCTTCCTCCTGATGCATTTTTTTTTTTTTAATTTTTGGAGTGGAGTTTTTCACTAGAATGTCCTTCTCCAAGTATTCTTTCCCCTCTAGACTGTTTGCTTAACCAAGAGTTTTATCTCTACACAAAACCCACTGTCCTGGGAAAGATCTTTGTGCAATTTGTATCGTTGTAAATGTGAGCAGATTCTGTTCTTTTGACTTTGTGTCTATTCCATTTCCTTCTCCTAAACAACATCACTCAAACTAATTTTGACTACCTACACCTCCAAGGGATTTCTTTTTTTTTTTCCCTTTCTCTTAAATAAAGAACTTTAGGGCTGAAAGGGAACCTAGAAACCTTCTAAGCTTTCTTATTTTGAAGAAATTGAAGAATAGAAAGATTAAATGACTTGCCCAAAGTAACCCAGCTAACTAGTAGAAATTGGATGAGATCCCAGGTCTGGTATGGACCCAGAACTCACCATTCTTTAACTAGTAAATAGAGCTTTACGGATTATGTTATCAAACAGTCTAGAAACATTTTACCTTCTAGTTCACAAAGGGTAAAGAGGTGATTACAAAAACTTCTCAGTGTAGAGCTCCTCAAATTCCTGGCTGGTTTAGAAAAATAAAAACATGACAAATATCGTCATGGACAGAAGGAAATTTGTTCCCAGTATATGCATCTTGGATCTAGAGAAAAACTACAGTAACTGTAGACTTCGTACTAAACCACCAAGGTAAACGTTATGTGGGTCTGTACCTGCTCAACAGACTTTTTGGGAAACTGGGCGGAGGGGATTCTTGGGAGAGCTGTTCTCAGTGAACCTACTTACCATCGTTGCCTCTCTCTCTCTCTCTCTCTCTGTAATCTCTCCTCATTTTCCAGAAGGGCCGGTAATTACCAATAGTTAGTACCTATCTGATAGCAGTTCCAGCCTCTTTTAACAAATAGCACAACTTTTGAGAGTAAAATGCCCCTATAATCCACTCTTCCCTTTCACAGTTAGCAATCTGTTGCTGGCCTTCTGTTCTCATTTTGGAAGAAATCCATTGCTTCTCAACGGGCGTTGCATCCTTTGCCTTTGGATTCTTCTTTTTGTCATGGATTTATCCCTTTTGGGGGAATTTGCGTGACTTTCATGTAGGACAGAATCATGGGGAAGTGATTTTCAGAAATTTTTCTATTCTTTTATTTATTTATTTATTTATTTATTTATTTATTTATTTATTTATTTTTTATTGATATTTTAATGGTTTCTAACATTGTGAAATTTTGGGTTGTACATTTTTGTTTGTCCATCACCCCATATATGACTCCCTTCACCCCTTGTGCCCACCCCCCACCCCCACTTCCCGGGTAACCACAGTCCAGTTTTCTCTGTCCATGTGTTGGTTTATATTCCACATATGAGTGAGATCATATAGTGTTTGTCTTTCTCTTTCTGGCTTATTTCACTTAACATAATACGCTCCAGGCCCATCCATGTTGTTGCAAATGGGATGATTTTGTCTCTTTTTATGGCTGAGTAGTATTCCATTGTATATATATACCACATTTTCTTAATCCAATCGTCAGTCGAGGGACACTTAGGTTGCTTCCACTTCTTGGCTATGGTGAATAATGCTGCAATGAACATAGGGGTGCATAAGCCTCTTTGGATTGTTGATTTCAGGTGCGTTGGATAGATTCCCAGTAGTGGGATGGCTGGATCATAGGGCATCTCTATTTTTAATTCTTTGAGGAATCTCCATACCATTTTCCATAGAGGCTGCACCAATTTGCATTCCCACCAGCTGTGTATGAGGGTTCCTGTTTCTCCACATCCTCTCCAACATTTCTTGTTTTTTGTCTTGGTGATTATAGCCATTCTAACGTGCGTGAGGTGGTATCTTAGTGTTGTTTTGATTTGCATTTCCCTGATGATTAGTGATGTTGAGCATCTTTTCATGTGCCTATTGGCCATCTGTATATCTTCCTTGGAGAAGTGTCTGTTCATTTCCTCTGCCCATTTTTTGATCGGGTTGTTTGTTTTTTTGTTGTTCAATTGTGTGAGTTCTTTATATATTATGGAGATCAACCCCTTGTCAGATGTATGTTTTGCAAATATTCTCTCCCAGCTGGTTGGTTGTTTGTTCATCTTGATTCTGGTTTCATTTGTCTTATAAAAGCTCTTTAGTCTGATAAAGTCCCACTTGTTTATTTTTTCTTTAGTTTCCCTAGTCTGGGTAGGCATGTCATCCGAAAAGATTCCTTTAAACCCAATGTCAAATAGTGTGTTGCCTATATTTTCTTCTATGAGTTTTATAGTTTCAGGTCTCACCTTCAGGTCTTTGATCCATTTTGAGTTAATTTTTGTGAATGGCGATAGCACATGGTCCACTTTCATTCTTTTGCATGTGGATGTCCAGTTTTCCCAACACCATTTATTGAAGAGACTTTCCTTTCTCCATTGCATGTCCTTAGCACCTTTGTCAAAAATTAGCTGTCCGTATATGTGTGGTTTTATTTCTGGGCTTTCAATTCTGTTCCATTGATCTGTGTGTCTGTTTTTGTACCAGTACCATGCTGTTTTGATTACTATTGCTTTGTAGTATGTTTTGAAGTCAGGAATTGTGATGCCTCCTGCTTTGTTCTTTTTCTTTAGGATTTCTTTAGCTATTCGGGGTCTTTTGTTGCCCCATATAAATCTTAGTATTCTTTTTTCTATTTCTTTGAAGAATGTCATTGGGATTCTGATTGGGATTGCATTGAATCTGTAGATTGCTTTAGGTAATATAGACATTTTAACTATGTTTATTCTTCCAATCCACGTGCATGGGATATCTTTCCATTTCTTTATGTCATCGTAGATTTCCCTCAATAATGTCTTGTAGTTCTCATTGTATAGGTCCTTCACCTCCTTGGTAAGATTTATTCCTAGGTATTTTATTCTTTTTGATGCAATTGTAAATGGTATTATCTTTTTGAGCTCTCTTTCTATTAGTTCATTATTAGCATATAGAAATGCAACCGATTTTTGTAGATTGATTTTGTACCCTGCAACTTTGCTGTAGTTGTTGATTGTTTCTAACAGTTTTCCAACAGATTCTTTAGGGTTTTCTATATATACAATCATGTCATCTGCAAATAGTGAGAGTTTCACTTCTTCGTTACCTATTTGGATTCCTTTTATTCCTTTTTCTTGCCTAATTGCTCTGGCCAAAACCTCCAGTACTATGTTGAACAGGAGTGGTGAGAGTGGGCAGCCCTGCCTCGTTCCTGTTCTCAGAGGAATGGCTTTCAGTCTTTCCCCGTTGAGTATGATGTTAGCTGTGGGTTTGTCATATATGGCCTTTATTATGTTGAGGTACTTTCCTTCTATTCCCATTTTACTGAGAGTTTTTATCATAAATGGATGTTGTATCTTGTCAAATGCCTTCTCTGCATCTATTGAGACGATCATGTGGTTTTTATTCTTTGTTTTGTTGATGTGATGTATCACGTTGATTGATTTGCGGATGTTGAACCATCCCTGCGTCTCTGGTATAAATCCCACTTGATCATGGTGTATGATCTTTTTAATATATTGTTGTATTCGGTTTGCCAATATTTTGTTGAGGATTTTTGCATCAATGTTCATCAGCGATATTGGCCTGTAATTTTCTTTCTTTGTATTGTCTTTGTCTGGTTTTGGTATCAGGGTGATGTTGGCCTCATAGAATGATTCAGGAAGTGTTCCATCTTCCTCTATTTTTTGGAATAGTTTGAGGAGGATGGGTATTAAATCTTCTTTGAATGTTTGGTAAAATTCACTGGAGAAGCCATCTGGTCCTGGACTTTTATTTTTTGGGAGGTTTTTGATTACTATTTCAATCTCTTTACTGTGATTGGTCTATTCAGATTCTCCATTTCTTCTTGGTTCAATTTTGGGAGGTTGTATAAGTCTAAGAATTTATCCATTTCTTCTAGATTGTCCAATTTGTTGGCATATAATTTCTCATAGTATTCTCTCATAATCCTCTGTATTTCCATGGTATCCGTTGTAATTTCTCCTCTTTCATTTCTAATTTTATTTACTTGAGCCTTTTCTCTTTTTTTCCTAGTTAGCCTGGCTAAGGGTTTGTCTATTTTGTTTATCTTCTCGAAGAACCAACTCTTTGTTTCATTAATCCTTTCTACTGTTTTTTTGGTCTCAATATCATTTATTTCTGCTCTGATTTTTATTATTTCTCTCCTTCTGCTGGCTTTGGGCTTTGTTTGTTCTTCTTTTTCTAGTTCTGTTAGGTGTAATTTAAGGTTGCCTATTAGGGCTTTTTCTTGTTTGTTAAGGTGGGCTTGTATCGCTATGAGTTTCCCTCTCAGGACCGCTTTTGCTGCGTCCCATATGGTTTGATATGGCATGTTATCATTTTCGTTTGTTTCCAGATAGTTTTTGATTTCTCCTTTAATTTCATCAATGATCCATTGGTTGTTCAGTAGCATGTTGTTTAATCTCCACATTTTTGTCACTTTCCCAGTTTTTTTTTCCTGGTTCATTTCCAGTTTCATAGCCTTATGGTCTGAAAAGATGCTTGTTATGATTTCAATCTTCTTAACTTTATTGAGGCTTGCTTTGTTTCCCAACATATGGTCTATCCTAGAGAATGTTCCATGCGCACTTGAGAAGAATGTGTAGTCAGCTGTTTTTGGGTGGAGTGCTCTGTATATGTCTACGAGGTCCATCTCGTCCAGATTTTCATTTAAGTCTAATATTTCTTTATTAACTTTTTGTCTGGATGATCTATCCATTGCTGTAAGTGGGGTGTTAAGATCCCCTACTATTATTGTGTTGTTGTTGATTTCTCCTTTTAGGTTTGTTAATAGTTGTTTTATGTACATTGGTGCTCCTATGTTGGGTGCATATATATTTATAAGTGATATGTCTTCTTGATGGCGTGTCCCTTTTATCATTATATATTTCCCTTCTTTGTCTCTCTTAACCTGTTTTATCTTGAAGTCTACTTTGTCTGATATGAGTATGGCAACACCTGCTTTCTTTTGTTTGCCCTTAGCTTGGAGTATTGTCTTCCATCCTTTCACTCTGAGCCTGTGCTTGTCTTTAGTGCTAAGATGTGTTTCCTGAAGGCAGCATATTGTTGGGTCTTGCTTTTTAATCCATCCTGCCACTCTGTATATTTTGATTGGAGAGTTCAATCCATTTACATTTAGGGTAATTATTGAAATATGAGTGTTGAATGTTGCTGTTTTGTCACTTATTTTCTGGTTCTTTTGCATTTCCTTTGTTTCTTGTCCCATTTGTTTTGGACTGCCAATTCAGTTTGGTTGTTCTGTCTTATGATTCTTCTAGTTTTCTCTTTGTTTATCATATGTGGTTTTAATTTGATTATTTGTTTGGTGGTTACCTTGAGGTTTGGGCGAAAAATCTTCTGTATGAGATAGTCCATTATCTGATAGCCTCCTATTTCCTTATACTAAGTCAATTCAGTCACTTTCCTCTTCCCCTTCTAAGTTGCTCTTGTTATACCTTATTCTATCTTGTGTTGTGGCTGTGTGTTTACAGTGATGAGGTTAAATTTATTTTTGGTGAATTTCTTCCTTTGATCTTTGAGTTTAGTATTTAAGTGGTTGCTAACCTATTCCGGTAAAGATCTACTATTTCTCTGATTTTGTCTACCTACTTTTCTCCTTACTCCAAGCTTTGTGTTCCCTTTCTCTTCTTGTTTTCAGGCCTGAGGGCCTTCTTGAGTATTTCTTGTAGTGGCGGTCTCGTGGCCATGAACTCCCTTAGCTTTTGTTTATCTGGGAGAGTTACTATTTCTCCATCATATTTGAAGGATATTTTTGCTGGATAGAGTATTCTTGGCTGAAAGTTTTTGTCTTTTAGTATTTTGAATATATCATTCCAGTCTCTTCTAGCCTGAAAAGTTTCTGTTGAGAAATCCGCTGAGAGCCTGATGGGAGTTCCTTTGTACGTTATTTTTTGTTTTTCTCTAGCTGCCCTTAATACTGTTTCTTTGTCGTTGACCCTGGCTAGCCTTACCACTAGGTGTCGTGGTGAAGGCCTTTGTCTGTTAACATATATAGGCGTCCTGTTGGCTTCGCTTACTGGTATTTCCTGCTCCTTCCCCAGATTTGGGAAATTTTCAGCTATTATTTCCTTGAATAGGCTCTCTGTTCCTCTTTCCCTCTCCTCTCCCTCAGGAATACTTATAATTCTTATGTTACATTTTCTAATAGAGTCCGATATTTCTCGGAGTCTTTCTTCATTTCTTTTTAGTCTTAGTTCTCTCTCTTCTTCCATCTGGAGTATATCTGTATTCCTATCCTCTAAAGTACTAATTCTTTCCTCCATATTGTCAGGTCTGTTCTTTAAAGATTCCAGATTCTCCTTTATCTCCTCCATTGTGTTCTTCATCTCCATCAGCACTGATAGGTTTTTCTTTATGATTTCAATCTCTTTTGTGAAGAAACTCCTAATCTCATTTAATTGTTTGTCTGTGTTGTCTCGTATTTCGTTGAGTATTTTTATGATAGCTGTTTTGAAATCTCTGTCATTTAGTTTATGGATTTCTGTGTCTTCGCGGTTGATTTCTGGGTGCTTGTCATTTTGTTTCTGGTCTGGTGATTTCATATATTTTTGCATTGTGGTTCCTGTGTTGGTTTTGATTTTCCTCATCCTGGAAGTCTCTGGTTGCAATTTCCACCTGCCGCCACTGTCTGGTGGTAAAGGGCTGTGTAGTCTAAGCCCCCTGCGCTCTGCCCCAGTTTTTCTGCTGCGATCCGCAGTTTTGTTTTGTTTTGTTTTGTTTTGTTTTCCCCACTGCGATCCACGGGTCCAGTCCAGTTTATTCAGGTCTGCCTCGGACCGCTAGATCTGGTCGAGCTGCAGACTCCGGGTTGCGGGGAGGGGGGAGCTCTCTCTTTTGCCCTCTGGGTCCCTGACGTGGGAGGCTTCTCGTTTGCCCCTCTTTATCCGCTCTCTGGGTTGCTCAGATGTTGATGGTAGCCCTGTGGCTCCTCTGAGCCCTCTGTGCGGGAGTTTCCCACTGGCTGAGAGAGCCTGAAGAGCTACAGTTTCCCGCCGAGGGCCGCCCCTCCCCCCTCTCTGGGAGCCGCGCGGACCGGATCGCTGATCTGATGGGGAGGGAGCGGAGTTCTCCTTACCTCTCCCCACTTCCTCCGGGGGCCCAGCACGTTCCGCTCTCAGATGTGCGGCAGTGTGGATCCCTCCGCTCTAGCTTTTCACTGTCTGGGAGTCCGTTGTTGGTCTGTGGCTGTTACTTTTGTTGTATCTTGTGGGGGAAGAATTCACGGGAAAGCTCACTCCGCCATGATGCTGACGTCACTCAGAAATTTTTCTATTCTTATGGCAAACATTTTATTCATTCATTCACTCAGCACATAGTTATTGAGTACATATTGCCATGGTCTGTGGCAGATGCTGGAGAAAAAAATTATTGACCAAGACTGACAACACCCCTGATTTCTGTACCTTTCAATATCTCACAGAGATAACCACTGTTAAAGAGTGTCATAAGTAATGTAATAGGGGAAATATAAAGTACTAACGGAATAGCATGATGGCCATTTTCCTAGTTTCACAAAAGTCTACCTAGACAGTGTGGCTTCTAAGTCAAGGCTTGAGATCTCATGGGACCTAGCCTCATGGGGACTAGCTATATAATTTGTGAGGCCTAGTGTAAAATAAAATGTGGATCCCTTGTTCGAATACTATTGGGGATTTCCAGAAAGCAACAGCCAAGCATTAAACCAAGTCTGGGGCCCTTCTGAGCATGGGACCCTATGACTCATGAAGCCGGCCTTACTAGCCAGGAAAGAGAGTAGGAATAGGAAGATCAGGAGGCGAGAACAGCATGTGTGAAAGCCTGGTAGTCAGAGAGAGGATAGTGGATGTGAAGAACTCGATAAAGCCTGCGTGGTTGTAAGAAAGAGAGCAATAGATGAAGAAATATTAGTGTATTTATATACTTCCCTCCACCAACCTCAATAAAATTACAGTTAAAATTACTATGTCCCAGATATTGTTCCAGGTGTTTCCTATGAACTGAATCATGTAATTTTCACAATGAACCTAGAAGACAGATATTATGATTGTGCCCATTTACAGATGAAGACTTGGATGCAGAGAAGTTGAGTCACATTGCCAATTTCACATTAGATACTGGTGCTGGGCTTCAAACCAAGATAATGCGGTTTCTGAGGCTAGAGGTACTCAGTAAGTGAACTGCGTCCCTGCAGTCACACTCCATATAAACTTGACAAATCTGATTCCAGTCCACGTTATCTAATCTGCTGACTTTCCCTTTACCTATGTGGACACTCCTTCACAAACTCTTTGAATGTTGTTTTTTCTCCTATAGATTCATCTCCTCCCCTGAATTCGGATACCTCTCTCATGGGATTTCTGTTTCTTTTTACATTGCACCCTGCCTTCCCCACACCTTCTGGAGGTGGTTGCTTTGCATGTGGGCTCCCTCTGCACTGCTCAGGGTGACTCTATCTCAACTCTTTTTCCCAGCCCGGAGGGTTTGGCTTACTCCCTCGGACCTCAGAGAAAACCCAGGAGAAGAGTTGGTGGGTGGGCGCCCTCACTTTGTGGTCAGGTACCTTGGGATTCCAATCTGTCATGCCAGTCATTCCTTGTTCTATAAATGTTGGGCTGGTTTCTCCTAGTCCCCATCTAGGACACATCCCTCCTCCTTCTGCAGTTCTGCCGGGGATGAAAGCGTAGTGGTAAGTGCCTCCTTAAAGAGTTTCTTCCCTCCTGGAGTTTGCCTCATTTAGATTTCTTTGAGTTCCCAGGTCTCTGTTGAGTTTAAAAACTATGATTTTTATTATCTGGATTGTTTTGTTAGGGTGAAAGTAATGGGCTCTAGCAACATACGAATCAGCAGACAAAAGCCACATATTTACACCCTAAAGAAATGTTTTACACTTTCCTGTACTCATTAAAATTCCTAGAGGCACTCACATAGAAAAAAAAAAAAATTGAATTTGGAGTTTTGACGTAGATTGTATTTTTTCTACACTGTTTGCAAACCACATACTCAAGGAATTAATCTTTATGAATTTTATTTCTTCATATGTGAAATGGTTGTAATAACATTCATGCTATAGGCACGTTATAAGATTAAATACAGTTATTTCGCATGTGGTAGGTCTTCACTTAACCTTAGTCCCTGTCTTAGTCTGCTAGGGTTGCTATAATAAAATGTCATAGCCTAGGTGGCTTAAACAACAGACATTTATTTCTTACAGTTCTGAAGTCTGGGAAGTCCAAGATCAAGGTGCCAACCAATTCGCTTCCTGGTGAGAGCTATCTTCCTGGCTTGCAGACAGAGGTCTTCTCGCTGTGTCCTCTCATTGCGGGAGGGAGAGAGGAGAGAGAGACAGAGAGACAGAGACAGAGAGAGGTAGAAGACATATCACCCATTACTACCTAGTCTCCAAAGTCGTAAAGCATCACTTCCACCTCATACTGTTAGTCAAGGCACTTACAAAGGTTCACCTAGTTTCAATGGGAGGCAGCAAAGATTACCCTTTGGTGGAGGAGGGAATATGTTCCATTGTAAGGAAAACAAGTGAGATGGGATACACATTTGTGAGGCCACCTTTGGAAATATAACTGCAACATCTATAAAAGAAATACTAATTGTGTTCTATACACAATGACCTGGCTGTTACATGATCTAGTTCATCTTTGTCCCTTTTAAAACATTCCACTTATGCTATGACCTGAACAAGATGGAATTCAACCATTACCACCTAGATTTTATTCTCTCTCTTTTTTTTTTTTTTTTTTTTTTTTGGTGAGGAAGATTGGCCCTGAGCTAACATCTGTTGCCAGCCTTCCTCTGTTTTGTATGTGGGATGCTGCCACTGCATGGCTGATGAGTGGTGTGTAGGTCCACACCCTGGATCCAAACCCGTGAATCCCAGGCCACTAAGGTGAAGTGTGCAAACTTAACCACTTTAATTAGGTACAGAATGACAACTGTTTTTCTTAGCCACCTCACAGCTTGGAGTTTAATCTTAAAGGAAATGCATCTCTATTCCTATACATGGGCAACTTGTTTTTAGAATCAGGATCGTTGCTTGAATCTATAAAAATTAAAGGAAACCTCAACTAAAATTGGAGGCAGCAAGGCCTATAGAGGGAGCCCTCATTCACTACCACTGAACGTCAATTACAGACTCCAACAGGAAGAAACGTACCTTGCACTCGCAAACACAAGTGCCACTATTTTACTACTCCAGCAGAAGGAAGGAAGATTTTCTTCTGGCCAAGCAGCAAGCCTAGCCAATGGAAAATGCCACGGCTCAGCCAATGAGAAGCTGTTGTCACCTGAATTCTTACTTTCCTCCAATGAACTTTCATTCTTCTCTTGATAATGACTTCCTCGTCCCATCATCCTTTCTATAAAAACCTTCCATCACGTATAACTCCTCAGAGTATCTCTCTGCATGCCTGATAAGATGCTGCCCAATTCATGAATTGTTTAATAAAGCCAATTAGATCTTAAAATTTACTCAGTTGAATTTTGCTTTTTTTAACAAATCTAATTTTTGTTCAATTAGATTTATTATATTTCTTTAGATCCTGAAGTTCTGTTCACAATTTTATTTTATTTTTTAATTATTTTATTGTGGTCACATTGTTTTATAACATTGAGTAAATTTCAGATGTACATCATTAAATTTCAGCTTCTGCATTGACTGCACTGTATTCACCACCAAAAGTCTAGTTTCTGTTCATCACCATACGTATGTGCCCCTTTACCCCTTTTGCCCTCCCCCCACTCCCTTTCCCTCTGGTAACCACCAATCTATTCTCCTTATCTACGTGTTTGTTTGTTGATCTTACACACATGCATGAAATCATATAGTATTTGTCTTTCTCTGTCTGACATATTTTGCTTAGCATAATACCCTTAAGGTCCATCCATATTGTCGCAGATGCACCATTTTGTCTGTTTTTTATGGCTGAGTAGTATTCTATATATATACCACATTTTCTTTATCCATTAATCCTTTGATGGGCACTTGGGTTGCTTTTAAGTCTTGGCTATTATGAATAATGCTGCAATGAACATAGGGGTGCACATATCTTTTTGAATTAGTGCTTTATGTTCTTTGGATAAATACTCCAAAGTGGAATAGATGGATCACATGGTATTTCTATTTTTAATTTTTTGAGAAATCTCCATACTGTTTTCCATAGGGCTGTACCAATTTGCATTCCCACCAGCAGTGTATGAGGGCTCCCTTTTCTCCACTTGTTATTTCTTATCTTGTTAAGTATAGTCATTCTGAAGAGTGTGAGGTGATATCTTATTGTAGTTTGATTTGCGTTTCCCTAATAATTAATGATGTTGAACTTCTTCTCATGTGCCTGTTGGCTAACTGTATATCTTTGGAAAAATGCCTGTTTATATCCTCTGTCCATTTTTTTTTTTTTTTGAGGAAAATCAGCCCTGAGCTAACCTGGTGCCAATCCTCCTCTTTTTGCTGAGGAAGATTGGCCCTGGGCTAACATCTGTGCCCATCTTCCTCTACTTCATATGGGATGCCATCATAGCATAGCTTGACAAGTGGTGCATTGGTGTATACCCGGGATCTGAACCTGTGAACCCCGAGCCTCCGAAGTGGAGTGCATGCACTTAACCGCTGTGCCACTGGGCCAGCCCCTTCTCTGTCCATTTTTTGATTGGGTGGTTCATTTTTTTTATTGCTGAGTTGTACCAGTTCTTTATATATTTTGGAAATTAACCCTTTGTTGGATATATGATTTGCAAATATTTTTTCCCAGTTATTGAGTTGTCTTTTCATTTGTTGATGGTTTCCTTTGTCATGTAGATGCTTTTCAGTTTGATGTAGTCTTATTTATTTTTTCTTTTGTTTACCTTGTCTGAGGAGACATCATATTCAAAAAAATGCTGCTAAGACTAATGTCAAAGAGTGTACTATGTATGTTTTCTTCTAGTTTTATGGCCTCAAGTCTTACATTCAAGTCTTCAATCCACTTTGAGTTAATTTTTGTGCATGGTGTAAGACAATGGTCTACTTTCATTCTTCTGCACGTGGCTATCCAGTTTTCCCAGCATCATTTACTGAAGAGACTTTCTTTTCTCCATTGTATGTTCTTGGATTCTTTGTCAAAATTTAATGTCCATAGACATGTGTTTTTATTTCTGGGGTCTCAATTCTGTTCCATTTATCTGTGTGTCTGGTTTTCTGCCAGTACTATGCTGTTTTGATTACTATAGTTTTGTAGTATATTTTGATTTCAGTGAGTGTGATGCCTTCAGCTTTGTTCTTTTTGCTCAGGATTGCTTTGGCTATTCAGGGACATTTGTTCTTCCATACAAATTTTATGATTCTTTGTTCTATTTCCATGAAAAATGTCATTGGGATTCTGAGGGGTATTGCTTTAAATCTGTAGATTGCTTTAGGTAATATGGACATTTTAACTGTGTTTATTCTTCCAACCCATGAGCATGGAATATCTTTCCATTTCTTTATGTCTTCTTCAACTTCTTTCAATAATGTCTTATAGTTTTCAGTGTATATGTCTTTCACCTCTTTGGTTAAGTTTATTCCTAGGTATTTTATTCTTTTTGTTGCAATTATAAATGGGATTGTATTCTTGATTTCTCTCTCTGCTAGTTCATTGTTAGTGTATAGAAAGGCAACTGATTTTTGTATGTGGATTTTTTACCCTGCAAATTTACTGTATTTGCTAATTATTTCTGATACTCTTTTGGTGGATTCTTTAAACTTTTCTACATATAGAATTATGTCATCTGCAATTAGTGACAGTTTTACTTCTTATTCTCCAATTTGGATCTGCTTTATTTCTTTTTCTTGCCTAATTTCTCTGGCTAGGACTTCCAACACTACATTGAACAAGAGTGGTGAGAGTGGGCATCCTTGCCTTGCTCCTGTTCTTAGTGGACTAGCTTTCAGTTTTTCACTGCTGAATATGATGTTGGCTGTGGGTTTGTGATGTATGGCCTTTATTATGTTGAGGTATTTTCCTTCTATATCCATTTTATTGACAGTTTTTATCATAAATAGATGTTGAATCTTATCAGATGCTTTCCCTGTATCTAATGAGATGATTGTGTGATTTTTACTCTTCATTTTGCTAGTGTGGTGTATCACATTGATTGATTGGCAGACGTTGAAACATCTCTGCATCCCTGGAATAAAACCCACTTGCTCACGGTGTATGATCCGTTTAACGTATTGTTGTATTCAATTTGCTAATATTTTATTGAGGATTTTTGCATCTATGTTCGTCAGCAATATTGACCAACTATGGAAAACCATAGTTTTCCATTTTTGTGTTGTCCTTGTCTGGTTTTGGTATCAGGGTAATGTTGGCCTTATACAATGAGTTAGAAGTCATCACAACCTCTACAATTTTTTGGAAGAGTTTCAGAAGAATAGGTATTAAATCTTCTTTGGATGTTTGGTAGAATTCATCAGAGAAGCCATCTGTTCTGGACTTTTGTTTTTCTGGAGGTTTTTGATTACTGTTTCAATCTCTTTACTTGTGATTGGTCTATTCAGATTCTCTATGTCTTCTTGATTCAGTTTTGGGAGGTTGGACAATTCTAAGAATTTATCCATTTCTTTTAGGTTATTCAATTTGTCGGCATATAGCCTTTCATAGTATTCTCTTATAATCCTTTGTATTTTGGTGGTAGCTGTTGTAATTTCTCCTCTTTCATTTCTGATTTTACTAATTTGAGGCTTCTCTCTTTTTTTCATAGGGAGTCTGGCAAAAGGTCTGTCAAATTTATTTTCCTTTTCAAAGAACCAGCTTAGTTTCATTGATCCTTTCTATTGTTTTTTAAGGTAGGCCTGTATTGCTATATAATTCCCGCTCAGTACTGCTTTTGCTGCATTCCATAAGTTTTGGGATGTTTTGTTTTCATTTTCATTTGTCTCCAGGTATATTTTTATTTCTCCTTTTATTTCTTCATTGATCCAATGTTGTTCAGTAGCACGTTGTTTAGTCTCCACGTATTTGTGACTTTTCCAGCTTTATTCTTGTAGTTGATTTCTGGTTTCATACTATTGTGGTCGGAAATGATGCTTGATATGATTTCCATCTTCTTCATTTTATTGAGGCTTGTTTTGTTTCCCAACATATAGTCTGTCTTTGAGAACACTCCATGTGCACGTGAGAAGAATGTGTTTTCCATTGCTTTTGGCAGGAATGTTATATATATATTCTATTAAGTCCATCTGGTGTAGTGTTTTATTTAAGATCTCTGTTTTCTTGTTGACTTTCTATCTGGATGATCTAGCCATTCATGCAAGTGGGATGTTAAAGTCCCCTACTATTATTGTGTTGCTGTCAATTTCTCCCTTTAGGTCTGTTAATAGTTGCTTTATATACTATGATGCTCTTGTGTTAGATGCATATGTATTAATAATTTTTATGTATTCTTGGTGGAATGTCCTCTTTATCATGATAAAATGACTATCTTTCTCTCTTGATATCTTTTTTGGCTTGAAGTCTGTTTTGTCTATTATGTATGCTATACCCACTTTCTTTTGGTTGCCATTTGCTTATAGTATCATCTTTCCTCTTCACTCTGAGCTTATGTTTGTCTTTAGAGCTGAGATTTGTCTCCTAGAGGCAGCATATTGTTGGATCTTGTTTTTCAATCCATCCAACTACTCTGTGTATTTTGATTGCTGAATTAAATCAACCTACATTTTGAGTGATTATTGATATATGAGGGCTTAATACTGCCAATTTGTTTCTTGGTTGTTCTATATTTCCATTGTTTCTTTATCTTTTCATTTCAGTCTGCCATTTCAATTTGGTGGTGTTCTATAATTTTTTCTTAGTTTTCTTTTTATTTATGATTTGTGATTCTACTCTGATTTCTTGTTCTGAGGTTACAATGAGGTTTATATAAAAGATCTCATAAATGAGATTGTCCTTTTTCTGCTTATAGCATCTTATCTCCATTAGCCTATGCGGATTCCGTCTTCTTCCTCTTCCCCTTCAATGTTTTTGTTGTCACAAATTATCCTTTTTTGTACTGCGGATTTGTGAACAAATTGAAGTGGTTATAGTTTGTTCAATGCTTTCTTTCCCTTTAGTCTTTATGTATAATTAAGTGTTTACTAACCTACTCTAATATAGAGTTGTAATTCTCTGATTCTGTCTGTCTATTTATCACCTTGCTCAAATCTTTGTAAAACTTTGCCTTTTTGTTTCAGGTAGGAGTGTTCCTTTCAACATTTCTTGTAAGGAAGGTCTTGTGATGATGAACTCCTTCAGCTTTTGTTTGTCTGAGAAGGCTTTTATTCCTCCTTTGTATCTGAGGGATAACTGCTGGATAGTGTTCTTGGCTGATAGTTTTTGTCTTTCAATATTTGGAATATATCATTCCACTCTCTCCTACCTGTAGAGTTTCTGTGAGAAATCTGCAGATAGCCTGATGGTGGTTCCTTTGTAAGTTATTTTGTCCCTTTGGCCACCCTTAATATTTTTTCTCTGTCATTGACTTTATTTTTTTAATTTATATTTTATTTTATTATTTTATTTTATTTTAATTTAATTTAATTTTAATTTTTTGTGTGTGTGAGGAAGATCAACCCTGAGCTAACATTCATGCCAATCCTCCTCTTTTTGCTGAGGAAGACCAGCCCTGGGCTAACATCCATGCCCATCTTCCTCCACGTTATATGAGACGCTGCCACAGCATAGCCTGATAAGTGGTGCCTCGGTGCATGCCCAGGATCTGAACCCCAGCTGCCAGCAGCAGAGAGCGCACACTTAACTGCTACACCACTGGACCAGACCCTGTCATTGACTTTAGACAGTTTTAATATGATATGACTTGGGGAAGGTCTTTTTGAGTTGAGATAATTAAGAGTTGTATTAGCTTCATGTACTTGTATATCCAGGTCCTTCCCCAGGTTTGGGAAATTCTCAGCTATTATTTCTGTAAATAAGCTCTCTGCTCCTTTCTTCTTCTCTTCTCCTTCTGGGATACCTATTATCCTTATATCTCTTTTCTTAATTGACTTGGATATTTCTCATAGAATTTATTCATTTTTTAAAAATCTTAGTTCTCTCCTCTTCCACCTGAATCCTTTCTAGATTTCTGTCTTCAAGCTCACGATTTCCCTCTTCCATATGGTCGGCTGTATTTTCAATGCTTTCTACTTTATTTTTCTTCTCATTATTTGTGTTCTTTATCTCCAGAATTTCTGTTTGGTTTTTTTTTTTTAAGAGTGTCAATCTCTTTGGTAAAGTACTCCTTCTGTTCAATAATTTTATTCCTGAGCATTGAACTGTTTTTCTGAGTTTTCTTGTAATTCATTGAGTTTCTTCATGGCAGCTGTTTTGAATTCTGTCAGTTATATTGTATTCTTCTGCGACTTCAAGTTTCGTTTCTGGAGAGTTGTCATTTTATTTCTGTTCTACCATGTTACTGTAATTCTTCATGGTACTTGATGAGTTGATCCTCTGTCAGCACATTTGTGGTAGTAAACAGCTTTCTTATTTGGGTAAGGCTTTGGTTACATTTTTTTCTGAGATGCTTCTGATTGTATTTGAGAGTCTGCACTTTCCACCCTCCACTGTCTCTGCTAGAGGCATTGTTAGGGCCCTCACTGTACTACTTGTGTCTCTGAGGATGCTGGTGTCTTGCTGCTTATGATGTCACTGCAGTCTCAGGTTTCACCTCTGGGGTCACCAAGCTATGAGCACTTCCACTGCTTCCTGGGTCATCTGGGTCTTGTGTTCCTCTACTGGTTCTCTGCAGGCTCTCCACAGGCTTGGGTGCTTCTGCCCCATACACCACCTTTGCTGCTGCTCCCAGTTTATCTGGGGGTTCTGGCAGCACCACTGCTAGGGGCTCTGGGCTCACAGGTGTTGCTGTTGCTACCAGGGGTGTAGTGTCTGGTATGTAATCCCCATTGCTGGTAGAGCTGGTGTTGGGAGTGTGCCACTAGGGGCTGGGTCTTGGGTTCTGCTGTGCTTCCTGAAGTCTCAGGTCACAGATCCCACTCACTATCACTGAGGGGTGAGGGGGGATCAGGGGCCAAGCCACAAGAGAGTGTTGCTGCTGTGCAGCCTCTGGTTGCTGGTGTGCACTAGTTTGCTCTGAAACTTCATGACAGGGCATTCTTCCCCAGCTGGGAAAATCCATGTTTTGCATACTATTCCAACTGCTGAAAATACTGGCAGCACTGCCAGTGGAGAGGGTGAGGCTGTGTCACTGGCTTTGCTCCATGTCCTGAATCCTTAGAACATGTGCACCACCCACCACCACTGGCAGAGGGGGCGGGGGCTAAGCCACTAGTGATGTGTCTGCCCCTGCAGTCTCTGTTTGCTGGTGCACTCCAGTTTGAGGATTCACATTTTGGATGACTGCTGCCAGGGGAAGAGGAAGGGGCTGCTCCCCTAGTTCTACTCCTCCTAGAGGCTCAATCCACTCACCTTCAGTTGTATAGATATGTGGATCTCTCTGGCATTCTAGTGTTCTATGCTGGGAGTCCTTTTTTGATCAATGGATATTTGACTTGTTATAACTTAGAGGGGAGAGACAAAGAGAACAACTCAATCCACCATAATGCTGATGTTGGCCTCTGAAATTTTATTCTTATATGTAAAAAAATTTTACCATATAACTCAAATGTGAAATATTATTTTATCTTCTTTTTTGGAAACATTAAAGAAGCAAAAGTCAAGGCTCTCACTTGACACAAAGCCTTGAAAGAGAACTCTCTGTAGGTTACATTAATCTTTTTATTGATTAAACAGTAAAACATTAAAACCAGCAGTGACTAATTCACCTAAGTCTCTTTGAAGATAACCCATGTGTCTTGATCTTGACCAGGGTATCAAGAAAGATCATTTAAAGTACTTCTCTGTCATCTGTGTGCACTGTGCTTACAGCATGTTCATTATTTTACTAAAATAGCAATCATGCAAACCAAGGATACATTTTATATCTTCTTGTTGAGTTTATGATGGCTCTGATGAAAACCACTTAGTTACATTTTTCAGCAAAGAGCCGGCAGACCATATATAAAATTATTTTCACTAGTGCTTTGGTTGGTTAACTTTATCACTTGTGTAATCCATTGTTTTTCCTTTATGAGTAAGAAATAACATTTGCCAAATGTAAGCCTCCAGAACATATCTAATCCTCAAAAATCACTCAAAGATGCTCAAAAGAGGTCTGAAAATCCCACTCTAGTTCAGTATACACTGCTGTAACTTATTTACAGAGCTAGACTTGGATTAAATTTTAATAGCCATATTTTATTTTATAAGTTCCTTTTCCATTGCATTCATTCTACAAATATTTATGATTGTTCCATTTTTCCTTACTAGTAAATAGTCTCCTGAGCATCTTATCAGCCATGCTTGAATGAGAAAGCTATTGACTAGAAAAATCCCAGAGAGGTTTTTTATTTCCCCTGTTGGCACACTGCTGCATTTTGTGTGTGTGTGTTTAATGAATTAGTTACTAACTTTTAAAAATTGGGAAAATTGTATCCACATAGCCAAACATTTACAATTGGCTAGAACAGAGCCGATTGTATTATTTGGTATTCTAAATATCTATTTAACACTTAAAGAAGCCAAAGTTCAGAGTAGTCAAGAAACTCGTGTGAGGTTAAAGAAGAAAAAATGCTCCTTATTGCTGGAGTCAGCATTCCAACTCAGATCTTTGACCTCAACTCTTGTGTTCTTTCCAATAGATTCTGCAAATTTTGCAGCCGTAGTATAGAGATGACGCTACTAAGCTTTACAGAAAACTTGTAATTTGCCCAATGTAGCACAATACTAAGTGACAAGGCCAGAAGAAACTACACAGGAAAAGTGCTTTTTCTGCTAATACTCAAACCCTCATCATTTCCAGGTGCATTTTCCTTAGCTGAGGGCCCAATCTTCCTATTTCTACAACTGTGATTCAGCCAATCCTATCCTCTTAATGGGTATTATTTCTACAGCCAACTACTACCTCCAAGTTTCTCCTTTCATTTCTAATGTTCTCTGGTATTTATTAAATTTCAGAATAATCTTCATCCCCTGCCAGAACCATGTCCCAAGAGAAAAACTTCCTCTTCCTCCATAATTAACCTCCTCTATACTGTTCAAAAAAGAGCCAGTGAAGATCAGGATGCCTCTATTAATATTTACATCCATCCATTATTTCTTAAATAATTATATCTAGTGTGTGTGAGGAACTGTTCTAAGAACTGGGGAAATGATAATGAACAGACTAACAGTATTTCTCCTCTAAAGGGGTTTACTTTATAGCAGGGGAAGGGACGGGGGACAGAGAAAATAAAAAGATTTTTGGAAGACACTATGTTCCTGCAGTAAAGAAGTCAAGATTAGGGGCAAGAGTGTGATGACAGAGTAATGGGAACAAGGATGAGATGCATTTGGGTGGTCAAAGGAGGCCTCATTAAAGTGGCACCATGTGACTTGAGACCTGAATATAAAAGAAGTTGCCATCTGTGGTTGCCGGCCCAACGGCCCTGTTTCTCCTCTTCCGGGACCTGACTGTGTTTACATACTATAAGATCATGTGCCACAGGGGTCCAAACCATCACCAGGGGATAAA
The DNA here is from genome assembly GCF_020826845.1 of Diceros bicornis minor. Classification (NCBI taxonomy): domain Eukaryota; kingdom Metazoa; phylum Chordata; class Mammalia; order Perissodactyla; family Rhinocerotidae; genus Diceros; species Diceros bicornis. The sequence continues at coordinate 47,111,463 of NC_080759.1, read as the reverse complement.
TGTTATTTAGTTTAAGCAAATCCTGATGATTTAGGCATTCTCACAAACCATACATAGCCTTAGACAATGAAATGTAAAGGAGCAGCTCCTGCTGGCTTTTTCAGAAAATGTTCTTGATTACTGGAAGGAGAGACACGCTCACACACTTGGCTGTGTGAACAGGCTGTATCTGGAGAAGCTACATCCACCTGTGACCATGAGGGGAGCTGCTTACACATTGGTTGGGACAGTGGACAGAGAGAAAGAACACCACTCTTGATGACGTTGTTAAGCATTAAATCAATACAAGAAGAATCTATGTCTGGACTTCTTACTACAGAAGAAATAAACTTCTTGCACAAAACCTTGTGGTCTAAAACACCCTCACTGATGCAGAAGTGATGCAATGATGTGTACGTGGGTGTGCATTTTTATGAACACATGGAAGGTAATTTCCCTCACAAGGACCATTACTCTATTATCTACTGGCTATAAACATTTCTTAGGATAGGTGGACAGCCTGGTACGGAAGAGCTAGAATTAGAGAAATATTGAAAAAGGATTGGGATATTTAGATAATGTGAGGTGGCTGGAGCTACATGACTAAGGAAAACATCAGCAGATGAGGCTAGCTAAAAGGATGTGATCTGGTTTACAATTTCTGATGTAAGAAACTATCATGAATCCAGACAATTTCTTTGAGCCAAACAGGAATCCTTTCCCCAGGTCACCTAGATTACTTAATTAGTGGTTATTTGCAAGCCTTAAGCAATTAATTTCTATGAGTTCAGTGGAACTATGACATATTCCTAATTCTATTTGTTTAAAATATGTATGTTTAAAAATAATAAATTTTAATTAAGATATATACGTATTTAAGGAATACCAGTAACTCATAATGTTAAGTAACCTTCTTATAAAATCTCTGAAGTCACCAATGACAAACGGATCAAGACCTTCATTTCTGTTTACAAAAGCTGAGGCCTATTTCCCAATCAAGACCTATAGCAGCTTTTTCAGCAGCATCTGAGGACATTCCCCCTCCCTCCTCCTTCTGTCTGGAGAGCTACAGCATCTTCTCATGATTACTAATGCTAGTCAATACCTGGAAAACAGGGTTATTTATGCCATCTACTGGATTTTTTAGAAAAATGCATTTTCAAATATCAGATGTTGTCTTCCTGGCAATTTTGATCTGTATTCAGAGTCCTGAGACATCCTTCAAGTTCTCTGAAAATTTGAAAAATGCCACATTGCTAGTAAATTTTGGATGCACAGCTCAGCTTTCTCTTTGTGTCGCTAGAAATAAATGATATGAGATGGCAGAGAGCCATCATTATATCATTTGCAAAAGTAGGGATATACCTAAATTATCTCAGGTATTACTTGTTTTTTGTCCATGTTAAAATGGTTACCCATAAAGTCATGTATCTTTTAACTTGTATCCCCTTTTGATACAAAAAGGTCCACATGTTTACTATGATTAAGTAAAATCTCACTTCTGCTTGTAAGCCCAACTCACCATATACGTGTTCTTTATGACTGTAAAGCATCAATTTTATCTCCCCAGCTTGCAGATGTCCAGCATAACATGTATCTTTCTACAAAGAAAATCTCCTTTCCACCAACTTAAAAGAAATTAGTTGTCTCTCTCTGGGTATTTTTTCTTTGAAGTTTAATAACAAGAGATTTAGACCAGGTATTCTAGATTTTATGTACTTTTGTTTTAGATAAAATAAATATAGATATGGATATATATCAAAATTAAAATCTTTGCTATGTGAAAGACATTGTTAAGGGAATGAAAAGACTATCCTTAGATTGAGATTTTTCAAAACACCTTTCTCACAAAGTACTCACATCCAGAATAAATAAAAAACACTGAAACTCCACAATAGGAAAACAAACAACCCAAACAAAAAAATGGATAAACTATCTAAAAAGACAACCAAAGAAGGCCTTCTGATGACAAATAAGCATATGAAAGATGCTCAAAATCTTTAGTCCTTGGGTAAATGCAAATTAAAACCACAGTGATATTACAATACACACTTTGTAGAATATTTAATTAAAAAAAAATTACTGACAATAACGAAGTGATGGTGAGGGTACAGACCACCTGGACCTGTCGCTTATGTTGATGCTGGGAATGCAAAATGGCACAGCCTTTTTGTGGGAAACAATATGGTAATTTATCATACAGTTAAACATATACTTTCCCATGACCTAGCAATCCCACTCATTGGTAGTTACCCAAGAGAAATGAAAACTTATGTTGACACAAAAATTATATACACACATTTATAGCAACATTATTCATAATCAACAAAACCTGGATACAACCCAGATGTTGTTCATTTGACGTATGGATAAACAAAGTTTAGTACATCCATACACTGAAATATTATTCAGCAATAAAAAGGAATGAATTATTGATTCATCAAAGAATTCATCTTAAATTCATTTTGCTATGTGAAAGAAGCAGACTCAAGAACTACATAGTGTTTGACTCAATTTATATAACTTTCTGGAAAAGGCAAATCTATAGGAATATAAAAGAGATTAGTCATTGCCAGGGGTAAAGAGAGGGCTTAATTAAGTATAAGCAGCAGAAGGGAATATTTGTGGCGATAGAACTTTTCTGTGGCACAACTATGGTGGATAGAATTCTATGTATTTGTCAAAACTAATACAACATCACAAAGGGTGAATTTTACTGTATTTAATTCTTAAAAATCAACCAGGATTTGGGAAGAACACAAAATGGAATACAAATACATGACATAAAACACACACACACACACACACACACACATTGAGGGTGGGGAAGAAAATAACCAAATAACTTTGGAAACCAGAATTTTGATTGGATAGTCTAAGACTGAAGAAAAAAAAAAGTACTATACATAAAATATACATTTGGATTAATAAATGTTTTTCTCATGAGTATGGGTTAACAACCCTGAAAATACATTTTGTGAATACTAGGATCAAAAAATAAGTGAATATATTGCATGCGATGAGAGCCAGGTTTCTCATGCTTAGAACATACACAAATAAGGAAAGAGGAAAGGCTAGAATTATCTCTGTAGTGTAGTAATGGAATCAGAGGTATCATTGTAAGTTTATGCTTTTTAGAGATGGATGGATGGATGGATAGATAGATAGATAGATAGATAGATAGATAGACAGATAGAAAGACAGATAGATGAATAATGTCTGTGTACGCATTGGTTGAGCTCTCTGCTGAGGTCTGTATTCAATGACACTCTAGCAGCAATGAGCATATCTAGAGCCCAGATCTTGGTTTCCAATTATCATTCTCCAATTAAAGGAAGCAGGTTGATTGGAGAAGTGGTTCATTCCAGGCCTGGGGCCAGGTAAATACAAGATGAACCTGGAATAACATTTAGTTCTGGAAAGTAAGGTATAACTCAAAAAAAGAGAAAGTGTTGACTCTGAGAGGTGATGGATGTGTTAATTATCTTGATCTTGGTAATCATTCCACAATGTATACATTTATCAAACATCACATTGTACACTTTAAACATATACAATTATATTCATCAATTATTCCTCAATAAAGTTGGGGGAAATAAAAGAGGAAGGAGGAATATTCAAAGGACATAGGAGCCAATAGTCAAAGCTGGAATGATGTAAGCAGCAAAATAAATAATGATAATATTGAATGATATACACAGAATAAAATAAGCATTTATAAGTTCATATTGATACAAGTAAATATTTGAATAATTAAATGAGGAAGAACAGAAATTCTTCCCTACAGAATAACTTCAATTAGCAAAGTAGACAAAGTGAAGGAAATAGAAATCACCATTAACACAATATAGAATTGTTGCAGGGAAGTTCTACAAGTGGATGCTAAAATTGGTGAGCAAGATGGTGAGAAAAAGCAGAGTATTTATTAATTACAAAGGGAAAAATAATAATTTCCCATAAAGAAACCCAGCAAACACCATCTTAACCTTAATTCTTCAAGGTTAACACCATCAATATCAACATCACGTCCTCCCAGATAGATGCACTGAGAAAGACAAATCATTTCTCTGGTATTCCTGCCAAAAATGCATAACCTCCGTCTAAGCATGAGAAAAATAAGAATAACCCAAATTGAAAGACATTCTACAAAATAATATGCTAGAACTCTTCAAAAGTATCAAGGTCATGAAAAATAAGGAAAGACAGAAGCACTTTCATAAATTGGAGGAGACTAAGGAGATATGACAACAGACTATGATGTAGGATCCTGGAACAAAAAAAAAAGTGGAAAAGCTGGGGAAATCCAAATAAAGTCTTTAGTTTAGGATATTATATCCATGTTAATTACTTAGTTTTAGTAATGTTATTACATCACACAAGATTTATTATTAGAGGAAGCTGAATGAAAGGCATATGTGAACTTTCTGTACTAGTTTGACAATTTTTCTGTCTAAACTATTTCAAAATAAAATTTTAAAATACTGTAAACTCCTACTTTTTTTAAGGTAACTATTTTATATATTTAGCTACCAGGATCTTTCTGTGTGTGTGTGTGTGTGTGTGTGTGTGAGTGTTTTCATTCCAAATTTTGAAATATGAGTGTTTTTGGCCATTTCATCTCAATTTTCATACTTCCTTCTATATTGCCATATCTGATTTTCTTTTTTATTTAAAATATATATTTTTTTGTCATTGTATTTTTTTTTTATTTGAGTTGTTAGTTTTTAACTTCTCTTGATTTTTCTTGATAGTTTGCAAAGGTCAGTCCGATATATTGGCTTTTTCAAACTAACCAAACCAATTTCGTTGATGAATTAGTTTTGTTTTCCATCTCTTTAATATATTTTTACATATTTATTGATTATGCAATATATTATTGTCTTTTGGGTTTTCTTTTTATCTATCTTCTTTTTAAAGTTTTTTTACTGAGATATAATTGACATATAATACTATATTATAGCTATCTTTTTACATTAAAAACTATAAATATTCTTGCAAATCATTTTTTTGTAGTACAGTTTTTGATTTAGTGTTTCATATTGTTCTGTTCTATATAGTTTTTTCCCATTTTTAGTTAATCTTTAAATTAGACATAATTTAGAAGTGTATTTTTGAAATTCCCAAGGTCCTGTCCTTTTTGTTATTATTTTTCTACCTTCTGTATTTGATTTCTAAATTCATCACACTGTGGTTAGTGAAAATGGCTTAAATGTGTCATTTTGAGTAATATATTAAAATTTTCTTTTTTTTTTAATTTTTATTTATTTATTTTTTTCCCCCAAAACCCCAGTAGATAACTGTATGTCATAGTTGCACATCCTTCTAGTTGCTGTATGTGGGATGGGGCCTCAGCATGGCCGGAGAAGCGGTGTGTTGGTGTGCACCTGGGATCCGAACCTGGGCCACCAGCAGCGGAGCACGCGCACTTAACCCCTAAGCCACGGGGCCGGCCCAAGATTTTCTTTTTGACCAATTACATGATCCTTCTTGTGAATATTTCCTTTGTATTTGTTTAATACATATATAATGCTTTTGAATTGTGTTTACTAAATTATCTATAGTTTTGTACTTGATTTTTCTTCTCCTATAGCTGTATTTAAAGACATTCACCATGATTATTAATTTGTTAGCTTCTAATTCTAGTTTGATTAATTTCTGTTTTTCTTAGCTTGAGGTTATGCCATGTTTTAGATGTACAGGTTCATCATGATTCTTACAGCTTCTCGACGGATTGTCTTTTTTTTTGTTGTTGTCAGACTTGAGTTGGTAAAAACTGATGGGTATGGAATTCTGAATATGATTTTTAAAAATATGTTTTATCCTCAAGTCTTTGAATATGTTATGCTATGTTCTCTTCCATGCAGCATTACTGATAAGAAGTCTGATGTCAATCTGGCTCTTGTTTCACTCCGGGAAATTTTTTTTTTCTCCTTGGAAGCTCTTAGATGTTTTTCCTTCCCTTATCATTTACCCTTAAGGATCTGGTGTTTGTCAAGGTGCAGGTTGTTTTTATTTTTATATCTTCCTTGGCCTTCAGCAGACTTTCAGTCTAAGTACTCAGGTATTAGTTCTTAAAAATTCTTCCCTATGATTCTTTTTATAATACCTGCCCCTCTCCGCTTCTCTCCTTTAATTCTGCAAGGAGGCAGATGCCAGGACTTCTGAGCATGCTTTATCTGACTCAATTTTTCTTTTTGCCTTTCCTTCTCTTTACCATTTTTGTATAGCTCCCTGGGGAAATTACTCAGCTTGATCTTCCACCTGATAATTCTTTGTATTCTTATCTACCTACTTGGATCATCTATTAAGCTTTAAAAAGTTATCAGCAATATGTGTGTATGTATAAACATTGATATACAATATTTTTACTTTATTTTTAGTTGGCAGCCTTATCTTGTTTCTTGAATGCGACATCCTCACTTATCTTTCTAAAGATATTAATTATCCTTAACCTAATATCTTATTTTGCCGGTTCTATCGTTTCTTTAGAACATGGGTTTTCCTGCCTGTTGAGGTTATCATCTATATTTGCTGCTTTGGCTTTGCCTAAATGTCTGTTGGTTCTTGACCACACCCTTATCTCTGTAGCTGAGAGTCCCTTGAGATTGTCTGTGTCTTATGTATCAGCCTGTGGCAATGTTTAGGAGCCACTCTTACTTTTAACATCCCCTCCTGAGATGGGATAGTGTGCGAGTATGGCAAGAATGAAATACCTTAGTAGCTGTTCTCCCGGGTGTGAGTGTTCTTGTTATTTCCCTGGCTCTCCACACATCAGGGATAATGTCCTATCCTTCTGGCACGGGCTTCTTTTCCTCTTGCTCTTGTTGCGAGAGAAGCCTTGCTGCTTCTTTCTAGACTAAGCGTAGAAGCTATCAACCGCGTGTTGCCTGACCCTGGGGATCCCCTGGCTTTCTGCGTCTATCCCTCTACACATCGAATACTCTACCCTTGCTACTGTGCTTACTCACAGCGGCTCTACTCGGCTGTCAAGTCTAAGCTGTTATTTCCCTCTCCTGTGCTATCTTTCACAGGCCAAATTCACTTCTTGTTTGCCAGTTTGGCTCTCCATGAACATATGCATGAGTGGCTGTATATAGGTGTTTTTATAATTTACTATTCTTGCCACAGATTTTCTAGGAATGGAGAAGTTGCAGAATGTGCTCAGCTTATTATCTTGAAGCAAACATCGTAGGTTTGTTTGTTTTTTTTTTTTTTTTTTTTTTTAAGATTTTATTTATTTATTTTTTCCCCCCAAAGCCCTAGTAGATAGTTGTATGTCACAGTTGCACATCCATCTAGTTGCTGTATGTGGGACGCGGCCTCAGCGTGGCCAGAGAAGCAGTGTGTCGGTGCACGCCCGGGATGCGAACCCGGGCCGCCAGCAGCGGAGCGCGCACACTTAGCCGCTAAGCCACGGGGCTGGCCCTGTTTGTTTTTTTAGTAGAGTCATAATTGTCACTTTTTGTAGGTCACAAACAATTGAATGTTCTCAATTTCATACAGTTCTATGCAATAATTTATTAATGACACCCTTCCTTATAGCATAAATTTTGTGTATGGTTTGCATGTCTTACCTCAATCATTAGGTAGTAAAAACAATTACTACCATTGTATATTACCCATTGTTTTATTTTCTGAAGTGGTTATTTGATCCTTTAGCAGAGTAAGTTCTCCAAAAAACACAGCAAAAAAAAAAAAAAAAAATAACAACAACATCAATTCCTTCCAGGTATCTTTGTGGATATGGGCCAGTTAGATCTCCACAGTTGGGATATGATTTCTCAAAAATAAAAACAACTTGAAGAGGTATGGGCTTCTGCTTGCATCTGGGTGGGGTAACTGTTTGTCATATGTTATATGTGGTTCAACCCATGCCATCTTTGGGAATGTATCTGCTTCAATTTACCACATTTCTTGTGGCTGTAAATATTAGGCGATCCTATTTTTCATGGGATGTTCTGTGACTGCAGTAATTATGCACTAAGGCTTGAAAGTCACCATGAACACAACTTGCAAAAGTTTTGGATTGTCTCAAAGACAGTTCTTCTGTCACTTCCAAAAAGGCTTCACAGGTATAAGGATCTTAGGAGCTCTTGGTCTCTTCCTCACATAGCCTTGGAGTCCAGGCTCATCTGGCTTCCCATTTGAGCAGCTCCATTTTGGGAAATTTTCCCAGCTAATGCTGCACATTCTCCTTCTGGAGGAGTCTCCCCTCGCACATACCTGGCACTCCCTTCCCACATACAGAGGACTGGGACAACAGTGTACATATTTTTTTTACCAGGTCTTGGCTCACTCACTTCTCCTTTCTAATCATTTCTTTCATTCTCTTTGGATCTAAATAAAGATGTGGAATACTGGGGCCTGGGAAGATCATGGCTAGAAATGCTCATTCCTCCTCCTTCAGCTCAGAAGATGCGGAGGCCCTGGCTTCAAGACTAGATTCTTAACTCAAACCAATACAGTCACATTATTTTTTACAATTTGTAGTCTTGAAGAATAAATTTCTGATAATATTTGCTTGAGGTTATTGCCATCCTCCCCTTTTATCTGAGTTGACACCAGTTGAGCTGTCTACATGAAATCATTCCAGAAACAGAGAAATTATTTAACATTCTAGCACTTTAATTTGGAATTTTTAATTTACTCATAAAAATCACTTATTTTTCAAGTAGAAAATTGTTTTGAGACCCAGAGCTTCAAACTTACAGTTCTCATTGTCTGAAGTGGAATTTCTGATTATAAAACAACAACAACAACAAGAATATCACTATACTGATACATGGGGTAGATTCAGGACTTGTGAAGGCATAAAGCTTGTACAATTTGAGGTGTTATTCTCAAGGAAAAGAATACAAAATGACAATCACAAATTTAGATTAAAAATGAGAATATTTATTGACAATGAGAAAAAATAAGAATTACGATTTGTAACAAGCTAACAGACAAAGACACCACTAAATCCAGAAAAGTATTACAACATTTTTATTGCTCACTGCCTGACCTCTACATACTGTTTCTCCTAATTATTTGGCTTGATGTTCTTTTATAATTTTTTCCATGTGAGAATTATCATGTATTATCATACATGATCACAATTTAATTTTTATTATTGCTTGTTTAGAAAATTTTCTTTCACCTTCATGTTTTTATTGGAAATACCGTGTGTAATTTTAGGATTGTAATTTGAGAGAACCAGAGCTCTGTTAGGTTTTTTCACATGTGAGCTGTTTTCATGTGATTGCAGGTTTTGCAATTCCTTATAGGAATTCCAATTAATTGTTTTGCAATATTCCCATCAAAAAAGATTTTTTAAAAGGTCTAGCACATTCTTTTGTGCACTTTATTTTAAATTATATTTCTAAGAGGTGTGGAATTCCATTTTGACTGGGTTTGTTCAGAAACTATCCACTGTTACATTCTTACATTGCTGAGGATGGGAAGAATTTTCTACAGGCTGCCTTCTGACTCCATCCGTTCCAGTCTTGTTGCTCCCTCACTGTCCTCACACACTGTGCCAGTGGCTGCAGGGCATGTTTCATCTTAGAGTGCATCCTCTGGGCCAGCAGCTGCATGCCCCTATGCGAAGTGAGTTGGCACAGGGAGTGTAGGCATGCTCATGAAGGCCCTTGCACACTGGGAAGGCAAGCAATAAATTAACTCTGCTCAAAGTGGCTGAGAACTATGTAAATATACTCCATTAAGCCCAAACTAAGTGTAGCCCCAAATCAGTCTCTCCTTTGTTGGATTTCCATAATATTTATGGTCATTCCAACAGCAGTGGACAGGAGGGCAAGCAGGAAAGCAAGTGGAGGTAGTCCAATGGAAGGAGACAATAGATTTAATCAAGTGTGGTTAAAATATCATTGTGCCTTTACAAACTTACAAAAAGCTCATGGCCGAATCACCCACTGTTAGAGTCTCTCCCTGGGCCTTGAAAGGAGCCCATACAAATAAGGAGCCTGAAGCTTGCTTGATCAGTACCTTCATGGAAATGCACTTGAGTTAAAGCAAAGTTACTTAGATTTAAAAGTAACACAGATTTTACTTTTTCTTGTTCCTTTGTGTTGTGACTCCTCATTCTCACCCTCCTTTATTTTGCCTCTAGAAAGAGTTGTTTCAGTAACAGGTAACCATATAGACTATAAAAATTCAGCCAAAGGGAGTGTAATGTGAGTTATTTCGGTAGGCAGCAATTTATACGCTTCCAACAACTCTCTTCATATTCTGGAATTTTTGTATTACACTGGCAGCCCTGTAACAAGGTATGCAGACATTTGTTACTATTGGCTAGAGCTATGGTAGATGTAGAAAGCTCCACATTAAAGTCGTCTCATTAATAGATTATAGAAGGTTTGAAAGAACACCTGAGCAAGTTGGGAAAACTCACAGGGGCACTAGTGTGCTGTCTCTTTGAATTAATGCTCTGGTGTGGCAGTTGTGGTTGTTTTTGTGAAGATAAGCAAAGAACATTCACTCTAATGATAACGATGTTGCTATTATAAATGGTCGGCATTATTCCAACTATGGTTAATTTTCGGTATGTATATTTATACTCTATTTGACCACAACTGTCATATACATATAATTTAGTAATGCATACTTTTAGTGGGCTGTTCTAAACTTTTGAATAGCATCCTGTGTTTATAAACAGCTTGGCATGAGGTGATTCCTGATAGCCTGTGGCAACTTGAAATGCTTGAAAAGAATGTGGAAAACATCTATATCTAATTTCAAAAGTGAAGTTTAAGATTACACTAGTATTATAGTAGTGTTTTTTTCTTCTGCATTGCAGAGTGACCCTTGCAGATCCCTTAAGCCTCTGGAATCTGTTATTCTTTTTTAACAGGATCTGCATTTTTGCAGAAGCTGCCTATTTAAGGCTACCTCCAAAGAAGTATTTTGTATCTGTGATATAATGGAATTGAGTTATCTCCCCAAATAATGAATATCTATTTTGCTCAACGTTCTGTTATATACTATGGAAAATTAGATTATCATTCTTGATCTCAGGATCTTCCAACCAATGGAAGATGGATAATGGCATAAAGTAGGATGTGCTTCCCGACAGGTGTTTATGTTGTTAAAAGATAAATAAATAAAAGGAAAAAAATGCATTTAATAATATTCAACATAAATCCTCTTTTTCTACACAATCTCTCTCTCTTTCTCTATCACACAGGCATACACATACATGCATTCACATATAAAATCAGGATCAATACAACAATGCTCACTAGCACCATTATTTTTTAATATTTACTGGAGATAAAAATCAATGCAAGGTGGCTAAGGAAAATCATAATCTAAATATTAGAAAAAGAGAAGTCAAATTATTGACCGTATCTGATTTTATTTTATACCTATAAACTCCTATAAAAGCACTGCAGAGGAGTTGGAAACATCAGAACAATAAAATACAATTAGAACCAATAAGAAAAGCCAGCAAGATAAATGGATACAAATAAATATAAATATCAATTTTACTACTATTTCCAGAAATACCAAACTAAAAATAAAATGGAAGCAATATTTCTATATGTAATTAGAATATAAATATAGTAAATGAAAATAAGTCTAACAAGATATGGGCAAAACCTATGTAAAACCTACAATATATTTGAATAGTTAAGGAAATAAATAGAAAATAGTTGTTTTTGGATAAGAAAATGAATGAATGTGTTATCAATTCTCCTCAAATAATCTTTATGTTCCATGTAACTCTAAAGTTCATTTGTAAAAATGAAATACTAAAATAATCACATAACCATGAGAAAGAGTAGTAAAGTGTGAGATTAGTAATAGAAAATATTAAATGTGAAATTATTGCAATTAAAACTCTCTGCCACTAAAAATGAAATAGACATACAGCTTAATGGGTTACATGGAAGCTAGCAATAAATCAACATAGGAAATTTAGTCTGTGAAATATTGTCATGTCATATTGGTGGGGAAATACAGGTTAAATTTCTACCTGCCTCTTAATGCAAAATAAATATTTAAAAATGAATTCATAAAGATACTTGAAGAAAAAAATGGACAACTAAGAGTGTGGAAAGCTTTTCTTTAGCAGAATCATAAGTCTAGAAACCACATACACAGAAAAAGTTTGGTGATTTTGACAGCGTAAACACTTGCAAAAAATGCCAGAAGCAAAGTTAAAGCTTATTGGAGAAAAGCTGCCATTTCAACAGTTTATCAATAAATTGGAGCAATTATTCTCATCCCTGTGCGCACTTTACAAATAAAAAAATTTCAAAGCAAAAAAAAAAATGTGTAAAAATTATTTGCAAGACATATGATAAAGACAAAAAATCTTTTATTTCTGAGATTCAAGTTGATTAGATCTAGATTCTCATCAGGAAAAAAGGCAATCTGATACTAAATTCAAATCCTATTCACTGCACCTGGGGAGATTCCCTCTGTTGCTGCAAATAATCCACAATCTATCTAGAAATCAAAGTTGGGGTGAGTTTATTATGAGCCAAATCTGAGAACTAGCCCGGGGCCTTCTTCCCCAAGGAAGGAAGGGCACAAAAGAAATGGGGTGTACAGAATGGTTATATATCATCTTGGAACAAAGAGTATACATCACATATGATAGGAATGTCCCATTCACAACTGTCATGAGATGCTTAGCTGGCACAGCAGATCAGTGATCATCATGTCAGTGGTCACAAGGTGAGCACAGCAGGTGGGTAATTAATCCTTAGTTCCCAGGAAGAGATGCTTACCCTGAAAGAAATGCCAATATGGGGAGAAGTTACACCCCTATCTTTAAGGGCATCATTCTTGTCTTCAGGACATAGTAAATATTTAAAGCGGATGTACAATGCATGCTCAACATGCCACGGCAGGCCCTTTTGGAAAAACAAGGTCAAGCTGAATTAGTTTTAAACCAAATGGCTTCCTCATATACTCCAATATCTTATTGCTTTTCATTTGTTTATCACCTCCATCAACGGTGAAAAAGATTTATTTTCCAAAAAGTCACACACATTACATCTACTTTAGTAATACTCCCTTCTCATCAAGGATGACTTCTTTGAAGCCCTACATTTCTAGTGGTATTCCTGTTTGAAATACCTGTCTTTTTCAGGCATTTCAAAACATTGCAAAAAGTGACAAAAAAAGAAATGGTAGCTGTGAGTTCTTAGAGAATGAAAAGTACTACCTATCCCTGTATGAGGTTTATGCTTAGGTCAAATGCTATTGGGGAGCAAAAAAATCCTGTAATGTCTCAAAAGTTACCCAAACAACATAGGTATGACCAGGATTTTTTGTCACTGAATCCTTAATATCATAATGATGTCAGTATATTCTCTTACCGTGTTGAAGGACATTCATGATAATTGAGGACATTCTGACATTTTTCCAAAAACTTTTCAATTTACCTGAAGTTTTTGGCCAGGTTACCTCACAACTGCCTCTTCAATTGAGTTTTACTTTTGGCAAAAATTCTTTTGACCTTCCAAGTAAAAGTCCTTTGACTCCTTCCACGAAACCTTTAATTCATAAGTAGACAATGTGTCTCTATTAACTTGAAGTAATGCTTCCATCACTTCAACACTCTTCATAAAGGTGAATGAGACAGTCAAATGCCAATTACCCCATCTGTAAGCCATTATTTACAATGTAAATCATTTCTTCCTTCCTGTTGGGTCTGATAGTTTCAACATATTTTGGGCAAGACAGATTGATACACAGTTGATCTAAAAGAGGGAAAATGTATTAAAACAATCAGAAGATAAAATCTTGTAGATTTTTCCTGTGAATTGTAGGGATATCACAGTCTCAACAATTTATCAAGAAGGTTGAGCAGTGATTCTCATTTTTGACAGCACATTAAAAACATCTGGGGAGATAATTTACATATTGAATCTCAAGCTCCATCCAAGACTAAATGAATCAGAAATTTCTAGTACTAGGGCTCATAAATGGGCATTTATAAAACAAATCCTTCCAGGTGATTTTAAGGTATAGTCATGGCTGAGAACTAGGAAATTAGATCGTCATTTCATAGCTTATTTCTTAATTAAGATAGTTATCCCTGTAGAATATAAACTATATCTGTTCCGTGCTTTCTATATCCAACTTTTACGCCATCATTCTCTCCCTCGACTTGAAAAACACTAATTATCATTAGCAGTAACTACACCCATGTCTGTATGTGTCCCCAACAGAAGGGAAAGGCGTGATGGAGTTGAAGGATTCCAATTCCCTTTTAGGCAGTTCTAGGGGGTGATAAATTTGTAGGCATATGTTATTCTGAAGCCCCCATTTCACACATCCCACCTTTAACTTGTAAGAAACCTCATCACTTGATATCACCTGTGTGGGCGCCCTTGAGTCTTTAAATGATCCCCTTTGGCTCTCGGCAAGGCCTCTTTAAGACTAAGTGTGGTGAACATGATGTAATCTACGCAGAAATAGAAGTACAATGATGTATACCTGAAACTTTTACAATGTTATAAACCAATGTTACTGCAATAAACAAAAAATTTTAAAAAATAAAATAAAAATAAATAAATAAATAAAAATGACCCTTTGTGTTCTCTTGAAAAAAAAAAAAAAAAAAAAGACTAAGTGTGGTTGAGAAAGAAGCTGACATTACCTACATGAAAGAACACTCTGGCCTTTGCAGGCTTTGTTCTTTAGTTTCAAAATAAAAAAGTTTACATCTGAGCATCTATTTACTAATTTCAATGTGAGTTATTTACTTTGACTCTGGATTCTCTTATAAAAATGTCTGTGTCCTTATGAATACGCATCCTCAAATCAGTATCAGCAGCACCACCCGAAAGCTCTATGCCTGTCCCAGGTATAGACTGGTTAAAGCCAGTCTTAATTTGATCAAGTTGGGTGGTTTTTTGGGAAGTGTTTTTCCTAGCTCATAAAATGTTTCTTATTGCTTGTATTAAAGAAAGAAAAGAAGAGCTGTTGACCTCACGTGACTTCTAGGGTGAAACTTTAATCTTGATGCTCAGAGATGCCAATTCTTTTTTTTTTTTTTTCTGTTTTTCATCTGCTGCTGATTTGAAATTACAGCTCTGCAGCCAGGAGTTACTGCAATATATTACTTCCCAAAAGTGATGACACTTTGGATAGAAGGTTGACCCCAATAAAGTAAACCAATATTTTTTTATTAAAATATGTGTGTGGGGGTCAGTTTCTTAATGGCTTAAAATACTTATAGGTTCACAAAGTGGGAATTTACGGGATAGAATGGAAATTTCCTTAAAAGAAGTTCTTTTTTTCCCATTAAAATATGTATCACTGTTACTTAGAAGTATATTTTTGAATGTTGCCCTTACCTGCTCTGAATGGTCATAACAGATTTTGTTTTTCTTTTTGTCATATCCTTAGAAGAACTCTGATGTAGCAGCAACAAACACAACTTAGTGTCCTCACAGCAAGATTCCTAAAAAAGAGATATACAAATAAGTAAAAGGAATTGTAGAGATGAAATGGATTTTATAGAAACTTTTGAATTACACCTGTCTATACATTCTCTTATTTTCTGGTGTCTTTTAGGCTGGGCATTTGGACTAGATTTTTATTTTTGTATCTTGTAATGAACATACGAGATAGTTTAAAGTAAAAGTGTAGACTAATTTATGTTCATAGTAGACATTCATTTCTAAATATTACATTAAGCAAAATAGTGAAGTAACAACTACAATAAAGAATATTAACATTGTACTGAATTAACATTGATCTCTCCTGCTTTGGAAAGATCTGAAGCTTTGAAGCATTTTTCTACCCAGAAAACAAAAAGTGGGCATGGGGCAAAATTGGGAATTCGTTGAATAAACATCTTGATTCAAATGGTAATGTCACTCAGAAATATTTACTTTGAGAATCACAAGTAGTATTACCATTTGAATAAAACGGTAATTTTATTTTACTAGTAAAATAGTTTGTGCATATTATTTGCTATGACTTTATTAAATTATAAAACTTTTAAATTTCTGGCCTCTTTCTGAAGCATTCATAATTAGAATTTCAAAAATGAAGTATTTGATCTTAGGTTTAATAAGATTAATGTCAGTTAATATATTGAATTCGAACAATTTTCCCACTTGCATTTTCAAGAAGAGATTGTGTTTTAGAGCCAGTGGTGTCAATAAAGCACATAACCATATAAATATAAAGTACTATCTACAGTTACGGTAATATAAATTTATAATACCTGATATTCAGATACTATTTGAAAAAAACACAGATACAGTAATCTGTAGGACAAAATGCTACATTTGGTTTGCAAACATTGTCCATGGCCTCAAAAGACACTTGATTTAACCAGAGAAAGAGCATGGGTTTATTGAATCTTGGCTCTGAAACAATCTAATCTCAATGACCTTGGATATACTTAACCTTTTCACCTTATTTGCAAAATAAGGATGAATACCTACCCCATCCGGTTGTGGTGAGAATTTAATTTGATAATGCCTAGAAGTTCTCAGAGCACCGTGAAAGTCATAGTAGTTTCTTACCCAGTATTATAATCTAAATTCTGTTATCCAGTAAAATATTCCTATATTGGATAATTCTGGATGCTAAAGATATATATTTTTGTCAATTTCTTTGTCAGTAGACTTTCTTATTGAGAATGTGACATTGTGTTCTTTTGGTAGTAGACGTAGAGAAGAACAAATCTGAATAGATGTGGAAGTGTGCTCTTTTCTTTTAAACAATTAATTTACAATGTATCCATAATTCCCCCTTCAGTGCAACAATTCCCATGATAAAAAAAAAAAATGAGAACAACAACAACAAAATGTTAAATTACCAAATGATCCAGCAAACAAATAGAGAGAGAGAGAGAAACCGCAAGAATTAGGGGGAAAAATATTAGCTAATTATTTTGCACAGAGCAAGTGCTCAAGAACAATTTCTAGACATCAAGGAAATAAAAGAGTGGAGGTTGCAATTTCCACTTTCTCTTACTAAGTCTAAACAGATACAAAACTTTGTAAAGTTTTGTTCCACTGAGAATTCACCACAATGAAAAGAGATACTTGGCTCTAAAGAATGATTAGCAAGATTCATGCAAAGCTCTTGGTTTCACATAGTTCCACTACAACAGAAGGATTCAGGTATACCTGAGAGATAATTATAGTGAGTTCCTCTGAAGCATTATATATATAAGTAACTGGGATATTAGCCATTGCTCATTTGAAGTATAGAAACAGCCAAAGAATCAGCCAAATAATGGCATTCTACTTGATTCAGTTTCCAGCATTTGGCTTTGGAGTGGCCACTGTTCCTGGCATCAATGAGATGTCTGTGCTCAGTCCTTCTTCCCCAGTATAAAGAACACTCAGTACCTCCTGTGACTCTTGGACTTGAAGTTTGTATTCAGGGACAGCAAGGCTGTCCGATGTCCTATCATTTCTCCTCTAAGCCCTTGAATAAATAGAGCTGATCCTCTCTCTTGATAAGTGGAACACCAGTCCTGTACCCACTCATAAGCAAGGCTACCTTAAATTTCTCTACCCCAACTTCTGTGGGTGACTACAGTAAATCCCAACAGAAACACCAGCTTCTAAAGAGATTGCTTATGTAACCTTGGACCCACTAGGACCAGCTTGAATTGACCCCATCTTATCAATAGAGTGATTAAGAGTTGTTTTTCAGAAGTGGTAAGCAAAAAAATTTGCAAAGTCATGTAGCCAGAGCAGGCACAGAAGAGAAAATCTTAACCTGAAATGACATGGGAACCAAAGATTCCACCTCTTCCCCCATGGAACCAAAGGACCAAGACATGACTGGAACTTGAAAATTGGACTTTTATCAGAAGTGAAGGGTCAGTTGTCCAGGAAGATCAAGTGTTAAAGACCCTTCCACACCTTACCATAAATGTTTAATGCCCATCAGTCAAAACCTGCCCCACTAGGGTTTCCATGTACAAACCTGTTCTCCCTAACCTCTTAAATTTTGCCCCAAATCCTGAATCAGGGAGACAGATTTGAGAGCTTTTGCCTCCTGTCTCCTTGTTAGTTGGCCTCACAAAAAAACTTTTTCTTTTCTCAAAATCCAGTGTCATAATAATTGGATTTTTATGTGCATCCGGCAGGGATCCTCAATTTTGTATGGTAACACCAATAGTGTCTTAAAGGTGAATAGGAAATGAACTAATAATTTCAAACTATAACTGGACTTTCTGGACTCCTGTAGTGAGTTTTAATAAGTTCTGTCTGTCTTTATTAATGGAGGCTACTGAGACCAGTGTGCAGGGTGTTGTTTAGTTTTCTTCTCTGATATAATATTTCCATGAACTCCTCATTGCCCCACTCATTATATCAACACTCCTAAGCTTACTACATGTACACAGACATACACACACATACACACACATCCACAGATGAAAACACAGATGATGACTATCCAGAATAGCTTTATGCACATTGGTATAAAACTCTGAGAATTTGTGTCCTGGAAAATCATGAAAATATCTTGAAATCTGTGCCAACAGACAAACCCTTTTCTAAAGAAATAATTTTTGTTGAAAATTTGATTAACGAACAATGCCACTTTTGGAGATGTCAAGACATTTCATTTTGTTGCTGAAGAAAAAGTAGAAAGCAAAGTCAATGTATAACCTTTGCAATGCTGGTGGCATGAATGTTACAATTTGGGAAAAAATTTTTAAATATCATGGAATGTTTGTCAAAAACAAAAAGATGGGGGAATTTGTTGGTATTCTGCTGCCATTTTCAATTACTACTATGAAAAATAAGCTTGAAATATTAACCAATATATTAATGAATATGATGAATATTATATTTCAATATATAAAAATACATTACAAATGCTTTTCAATGGTACGTGTTAATCAAGAGTGAATACTAGATGGTGTTGTGGCTGTAAAATCATTTTTAAAAGCTGACTTAAAATTGCATAGTTAGAGTAAATGGATCCTTTACAGAACGAAGAGACCAAGGAATCTATTATGTCTGACATTGAATGGAAAGAGAAAATTCATTTGAGGGAGAATCTTATTCCTGATGCACACATCCACATTATTGTCCCAGCAATCGAAGCTTCTGCCTATGCTTTGATACAACATACAAACGTAAGCACATAATGGTCATTTGGTTTTAGAACAGTCTATCCTTTATAAACGAGAAATAGAAACTCGGAACATGTTTGCCCCCTGGTGTGCATGTAGCTGAATTACAACTATACTCAAAGATTAAATTTATGGAGTGATGAAAATAAGATAAAATTTATGGAGTGATGAAAATAAAGAATTAAGAAAATAAATAATAAAAGCACATTTTTAATTAGTTGACAATAACCCAAATTATATAAAGTATTCTCTGAAATGGCTGTCACCTTAGGCATTTGTATTAGTTTGCTAGGATTACCATAACAAAATACCATGGGTGGCTTAAACAACAGACATCTATTTTCTCCCAGTTTTGGAGGCTAGAAGTCCAACATCAAGATGTCAGCAGATTTGGTGTCTCCTGAGTCCTGTCTCCGTAGCATGTAGATGGTTGCCTTCTCACTGTGTCCTCATATGGCCTTTTCTCTCTGTGTGTACATCCCTGGTGTCTCTTCCTCTTCTTATAAGGACACTAGTCATATTGGGTTAGGGCCCACCTTAAGGAACTCATTTTAACGCAGTCACCTCTTTGAAGACCTTATCTCCAAATATAGTTACATTCTGAAGTACTGGGAGTTGGGACTTCAAAATACGAATTTTAAGGGGACACAATTCATCCCATCATAGTATTCAGGTCTAGATTTGGGGTGGATACATAAAGATCAGTATAAATCATCCTTGATATTTTCAAGGCAATACAGCTTTTCCATCATCCATTATTTTTTAGGGAACTTAGAAGGATTGCACTGTACCTTGTAAGTCTCTGCCAGTGCGCAGAGTTCCAGGCACATGGTAAAATCTCAATAAATTTTTGTGAATGGATGAATGAATACTATGAGTTGAGACTATTTAAATTTAGCTAGCAGATTCCTTACTCTCATTGACATGTTCCTCTTCTGTAACTTTCTTCAGCTGTCTATTTCATTCCATTTTCTGAATTTGACAGAGAATCTTTTGAAAAGGACCAATGGCTAAAGGGGCTAATGAAAAAGGAGAATCAAAAAGTAAATAAAAACATAGTCCTGCTTTCTTAATCAAGTAGTATAAGTACTGTGGAAAGTAAAATCAGCATACTAAAATCTGAAATTAAATTTCACTTTTACAATTTTGAATGCATATGAGTAGAAGTCATGTAGTAGAAAAAAGTGTGCTTTGTCATAGATAGGAGATATTATTCTCTCTTCTCCCTTTGAATTGGATTTATGTCAAGGTTTTAGAGGGGAATTCCAATTGATGTGTGACAAAAATAAGAAAGAAGCAAAATGAAGCCTGTTTTGATTAGTAGTAATATTTAAAGTGAAGAATATGAGAATTCATATGTTCTCCCCAAATCTGAGATGATTTTTGAGGTAAAAGAGACCACTGGAAGTATTTTCCTTTGTTGGAAGAAAAACAGCTGCAATCAGGATGGGACCACAAGACACTTCAAAGTGTATGGAGATATTCTCTTTTCTAGACTAGATGGTAGTTATATGGGCATTCTTTTATTACTAGTTTTTGCAAGTTACATATATATTCATTTGTATGTGTAAAATATATCATTTTTTTTCTTTAATTATTGACTGTGAATTAAAAATCCTTAGTACTGGTTCTAAAACAGTCATGATGTAGCTGTAAAAACTTTGCCAGATCTTCAAACTGAATATAGCAATACATTAAAAAGATCATACACCATGATCAAGTGGGATTTATACCAAGGACGCAAGGATGGTTCAACCTCCGCGAATCAATCAACGTGATACACCAAATCAACAAAACAAAGAATAAAAACCACATGGTCATCTCAATAGATGCAGAGAAGACATTTGACAACATACAACATCCATTTATGATAAAAAACTCTTCAACAAAATGGGTAGAAGGAAAATACCTCAACATAATAAAGGCTATCTATGACAAAGCCAAGCCAGCATCATACTCAACAGGGAAAGTCTGAAAGCCCTTCCTCTGAGAACAGGAATGAGACAAGCGTGCCCACTCTCACCACTCTTATTCAACATAGTACTGAAGGTTTTGGCCAGATCAATTAGGCAAGAAAAAGGAATAAAAGGAATCCAAACAGGCAACGAAGAAGTGAAACTCTCACTGTTTGCAGACAACATGATTTTATATATAGAAAACCCTAAAGAATCCATTGGAAAACTGTTAGAAATAATCAACAACTACAGCAAAGTCGTAGGGTACGAAATCAGTCTACAAAAATCAGTTGCATTTCTGTATGCTGATAACGAATTCAGAAAGAGAAATCAGAAAGATAATACCATTTACAGTTGCAACAAAAAGAATAAAATATCTGGGAATAAATCTTACCAGGAGGTGATAGACCTATACAATGAAAACTACAAGACATTATTGAAAGAAATCGATGATGACATAAAGAAATGTAAAGACATCCCATGCACATGGATTGGAAGAATAAACATAATTAAAATGTCTATATTACCTCAAGCAATCTACAGATTCAATGCAATCCCAATCAGAATCCCAATGACATTCTTCATAGAAATAGAAAAAAGAATACTAAAATTCATATGGGGCAACAAAAGACCCCAAATAGCTAAAGCAGTCCTAAGAAAAAAGAACAAAGCTTGAGGCATCACAATCCGTGACTTCAAAACATACTACAAAGCAATAGTAATCAAAACAGCATTGTACTGGTACAAAAACAGACACACAAATCAATGGAACAGAAGTGAAAACCCAGAAATAAAACCACACATATACAGACAGTTAATTTGCGACAAAGGAGCTAAGAACATACAATGGAATAAGGAAATTCTCTTCAATAAATGGTGCTGAGAAAACTGGACAGCCATGCAAAAGAATGAAAGTGGACCATCTGCTATCACCTTTCACAAAAATTAACTCAAAATGGATCAAAGACCTGAAGGTGAGACCTGAAACTATAAAACACATAGAAGAAAATATAGGCAACACGCTATATGACATTGGTCATAAAGGAATCTTTTCAGATGACAGGCCTACCCAGACTAGGGAAACTAAAGAAAAAATAAGCAACTGGGACTTTATCAGATTAAAAAGCTTCTATAAGACAAACGAAACCAGAATCAAGATGAACAGACAACCCACCAGCTGGGAGAAAATATTTGCAAAACATATATCTGACAAGGAGTTAATCTCCATAATATATAAAGAACTCACACAACTGAACAACAAAAAACAAACAATCCAGTCAAAAAATGGGCAGAGGAAATGAACAGACACTTCTCCAAAGAAGATATACAGATGGCCAATAGGCACATGAAAAGATGTTCAACATCACTAATCATCAGGGAAGTGCTAATCAAAACAACACTAAGATATCACCTCATGCCCATTAGAATGGCTATAATCACCAAGACAAAAAACAATAAGTGTTGCAGAGGATGTGGAGAAACAGGAACCCTCATACACAGCTGGTGGGAATGCAAACTGGTGCAGCCTCTATGGAAAATGGTATGGAGATTCCTCAAAAAATTAAAAATAGAAATACCCTACGATCCAGCTATCCCACTACAGGGAATCTAGCCAATGAACCTGAAATCAACAATCCAAAGAGGCTTATGCACCCCTCTGTTCATTGCAGCATTATTCACTATAGCCAAGAAGTGAAAGCAACCTATGCATCCCTTGACTGATGATTGGATCAAGAAGATATGGTATATATATACAATGGAATACTACTCAACCATAAAAAAAGACAAAATCATCCTATTTGCAACAACATGGATGGACCTGGAGGGTATTATGTTAAGTGAAATAAGCCAGAAAGAGAAAGACAAACACTGTATGATCTCACTCATATGTGGAATATAAACCAACATATGGACAGAGAAAACTGTATTGTGGTTACCAAGGGCAATAAGGGTGGGGGTGGGCACAAGGGGTGAAAGGAGACATGTATATGGTGACGGACAAACAAAAACGTAGAACGAAAAATTTCAAAATGTTATAAACTATTAAAACATCAATTAAAAAAAAAAAAACCTTTTACAGATCTTTTAATCTCCCATGAATTTTCTTAAGTCAACGGAAGGTGTTGCTTGGGCTGGGCTAGTGCTTGTACCTGAAGCATCCATGATTTGCTTTCTGCCTGGGTGGGATCACAGACACGCCCTCAGGTTGCAGCTGCCACTCCCAATTTGGCCTAAGAAAGCATGGCTCACCCCTTGGATACTGTGGTCCAAGGTAGAAATAATCACTATTCCATTCCTCCTTCAATTCCCTGTAGCACAATGGGTCCAGCTATACTGTTTACAAAACTTGGTTGATGGTTTAGAGAGAGAATTATGAACAAACGCAGGACTGCCGTTAACTTGCGTCTGCTTTGGAGAGTCCTCAGGTACGGCCCTTGCTGCTTACCAGCCTTCTTTCCCACTCACAAAGTTACGGTCTGTGACAGAAGACCCTCTCCACGTACCTCTCAGGAAGGCATTTTACATTTCTAGAGTCTTAAGAGTCCAGCTTCAAGAAAGAAAGCCATGAAGAGAAAATATAATGACCTTTCCTCCCCCATCTCAGCTTAGGACTCTCCCATCCCAATCTCCCTCTCAAGTTTCATTTCTCCCCTCAGGATCCCAAGATGTTTGAGAACCATCCTTCAGGTACACCTCAATACCTCCCAGGGGGTCAGAATTCAGCCTTCCTTACAGAGCTGTGCTCCTACCCTTTGGCTCAAAAAGGACAACATTTTAAGAGCTCAAAAATGTAACATGGTCATGAAAGGTACTCTTCTGCTACTTTGTCACGCTCTCTTTTAATTTTTAAAAATTCCTAAAAGTCTGGACTGTTCATAATTAAATATGACCAAGTGGAGTAAATCAATGGTCTGGTTTGAGCAATATCTTGAACACTTCAGATCCCATTGTGATTCTTCCTGTGCCATCATCCTGCCTGCACATCATTCCTGTAGTCTAGATGGTCGCAGATCCTGATCCTATGAGCATCTGTTCCTGACAGCAGATACATCTCTCCACAAACAGCAGTTTGCAGGCACAGCACACTCTATATCATAACTAAAAAAAAAAAAAGTGAAAATAAACACTTTTCTCCAAAGTCCATGTAGATTAGGGATACAACTTTGACTATCAACATGGAACGTTTTTATATCATTGTCTAGAAGAGTTTAGACACTGGTTTTCAGGCATCTCTTTCAGTGTCTCTTCTGTTTTACTTTTGCAAATCTAAATGGCATTTTATGTGGCTCTCCCCAGCAATGGGCTATTTGCATTAAAGATGGATTTAAGTTGTTGGATGAGTCCCTTTCAAGTTTGAAATTTGGTAGATTTTTTTCAGCTTCTTTCATGTACATGAAAGTTTCAAATATCAAAGGCAAAAATCAGAGCTTCAGTAAAAGTTGCCTTTAACCCTGTCTTCCCAGCCATCTCTAAGAGGAGTAGCTTCACATGGTAACAAGGCCTAGAAGGAACAGTACAGCCTTGAGATGATGCTAGGAGGTTTCACTTCCCCTTTCCTCAGCATGTTGCAAAGATTGCTTCCTTTGTGTTATTGGTAACTGAGCTTTTTGCAATGGCCACAGGTAATTAGAGTTTAGGCTTATCTGAGACACTGAACTGCAAGGAAATACATAAAATATTCACACACATATCATCTTATCTTCTTTTTCCTTTTTTATTTTCTAAAATAAAAACAACAAGATACAATAAAAGAGTAATATAATTACAGAAATACAGGCATAGTTCTGTTACCACACAAAAATGGGGTTCTTCTACCTGATGTGCATAAACAAGCCAATTAATTACGGCATCAGCTTTTGAGAGAGAAATCAGCTTTACTCTGCAAGATCGATCTGCAGGGAGACAGGGGCATGTGCCCTCAGGTCTGTCTCCCCAATTCAGGATTTGGGGTGAAATTTAAGAGGTTATGGAGAACAGGCTGGCACATGGAATTGCTGGCAGGACAGGTTTTGATTGGTGGGCTTCAAGCATCTATGATAAGGTTCTAAACCTTGATGAGGTTCTAAACATTTATGATGAGGTTTTAAACATTTATGATGAGGTTCTAAACTTTTCTGGTAAGGTGGGGAAGGAATATTAACACTGAATCTTCCTGAATGATGGACCCCTCACTTCTAATAAGAGTCCCACTTTTAAGTTCTGGTCATGTCCCGGCCCTTTGGTTCTGTGGAGAAGAGAATCTTTGGTTACGCCCTCATTTCAGGTCAAGATTTCTTCTTCTGCACATGCTCTAGCTAGGTGACTTTGCAAATTTTCTGAAAGACAATTCTTAATCACTTTGTTGATAAGAGATGGGGTCTGTTCAAACTGGCTCTAAATGGGCCTGTGGTTACAGGTCCACACTGCCTAGATTAAATTCTTTACTGGCAGAAGGTATTGTTGTACTGCCAAATTCCCATCATACTGGTTAAAAGAGAGAATGTTGCAAGGATTGAGGCCCCTGTTACTTCTGTTCAGGCCCTTTGTCACCCAACTCTTTCATTCAATCATCCTTGCCATGATGGTTACTAAGTACAAGACACACCCATCTCCTCAAAGAGCTTACAGTCTTATTGAAGGTAGCAGCAGATAAGAAAAGAGGTGATTACAATGCTGGTTAGTGAGTAACGCTAGAAATTTGCATACTACTAGAGCAGGAAATGTAAAGAGTGATTAGTGTTTAGCAAAGGGAATTGTCCTAGAATCAGAAAGCCAAAGGAGAGGGAAAAAAGAATTTCAGGCTGAGAGAACAAATTTACACGCAAAGGTGGGAGTGGATGAGGGGGTGAGATACAAGCTGGAAACTGCCGAGAAAGCAGCTGGGAAAGTAGAATGCATCCTGCTTGGGGAACAAGGTGGAGAGGAGTTGTAAGAGATGATCTGTCTGGAAAAGTACGCAACAAGATAATAGAATTGTGCCCTTTTCCTGAAAGACAGTGGGAAAATTTTGAAGCTAGGAATTAACTTGATGAGCTGTGCATTAGAAACATTCCTCTATAGAAAGAATAGAGACTGGCATGGGTGAGACAGGGGAATTTAGAGGGAGAACCAGTGTGCCTCGGCAGATGGTTATCTTACTCCTCTGCTAGAACATTTCACTGTTGATGGCCAATACCTTCAGGTAAAATAAATAATTCTTAGCATGGCTTTTAAGGTCTTTCATGATACTGCCTCATTAGGCTCATTCCTTACTAACCTCTGCCCGCCTCTCTGCTTTAGTGCTATTGGAACAGTTCCCAAATAAAGTCATGCACCGCAAAATGATGTTTCCATCAACGACAGACTGCATATACGATTAGTACCATATAGCCTAGGTGTGTAGTAGGCTATGCCATCTAGGTTTGTGTAAGTACACTCTATGATGTTCTCACAATGACGCATTTCTTAGAACATATCCCTGTTGTTAGGTGATGCATGACTATACTGCAAACTCATTGAGGTGGGCATCTCTTCATGCTGTTCCCTGTTCTTAGAATATTCTCCCTTTCTTCTTTTTTCCTCTTCCTCTCCATCCCTCCCTTCCCACTTCACCTCGCTACCATCCACTATTCTTTTGAGGTTTTAGATTGTATATAATTTCCTTTACAAATCAAAGTATTCCCCCACCCCCAGCCTTATTTTTCTGGTATGGTGGACCTGGTGACCCCAGAGCACCCTATCTTATCACAAAAGGTATTTAATGATGTACACACCTGGTATCTCTATCTCTAGAAATCAAAAGGTTAGGAAGATCCAGACCTTGCTCACTGCTTTCTACCAACACTAAGATCAGAGCATTGAATACAGATCCTAGTTAAACATTTTCCTAATGAATAGATTATAGTGCTGAAAATATTATTAGAGTGATCTCCCTTGTTGTTGTAATCATCTAAAAAAATGGCAAAGTTGGTGTTAGAGAATAAGTTTCCAGAGTGATCTATGGAGAGAGGGAAATAAGCAACAAAGCAGTAGGGAGATAAAGGGTAGAAAGATATGCTACGCTATGACAATAAGATGATAATAAAGATATAGACTACTAGAATATATTAAAATAAATTATGATATGATGTAATAATGTAAGAATATAATGTAGTATGAAATCGATTAGTTGACCATCATAAAAATTCCTTTTGTATATAAAATTTTGGACAGAGAAAAAACAAAGTTAGGAATTTATTATAAGACAATATTGTGAACTTATTATAAGACAGTATTATGCACATTTCATTGAAAATGTTTCTAAAAAGGTAAAAAAATTGATGACATTTTAACATAATATTATGTATATTTTATTTACAATTTTTAATTTGTGACTTAGGTTCACTACACATTTAAATCAAATTCAGACATTGTGGATAGTTTTATTTAGTAACCATTGAATAAATTCAATGCACACAAAATGTTAATAACACAACCAAAATTATTTTTTCTTTTCTATTCAGAATCCTGATTGCAAAGTCAGAAAAATAGACTAGAGAGGAGAAGTCAAGATGGCAGCGTAAGCAGACTCTGAACTCACCTCCTCCCGCGGACACAGCCAATTTACAACTACTCGTGGAAAAATTACCCCTGAGACAGAACTGAAAACTGGATGAGAGGAACTCTTGCAACAACGGACAATCCTAACTGGGGTGGAAGAGGGAGAGACTCCCTTCTGGAGAGAAAAACGCCGCCTTCACAAGCCGCCAGCTTCACGGCCGCGGGGAGCAGTGCACAGGTACGCAGCCTCCCTGGAGGCGCGGGGCCCTGAGCCGGGAGCGCCCCCGCTGTGGGCATTTTGTGGACCCAGCACAATTGACACCAGCGGCATAATATCTGACTGTGCCTGCTACGAAAACATTGGGGAGCACCCCCAGAAAAGCTGCTTCACAAAGACATTAAAACCGGCTCTTAAAGGGCCCATGCGCAAACTCACCCGTTTCAGAGAGCAACCTAAAATCACCAGAAAGAAAGGTGTACAGTGCTTTGGTGAAAAGAGACTCACCTAATAGGACCTGTGTGCATCTCGGTGAGAGGTGAGACCTGAGACCTCTCCAGGGACGGGGACATTGGCGGCGGCCATTGTTGTGGCCCAGTGTGGGCGTGCTGACACAGACGCGTTTGGAGTTCTCCCTGGGGCCTGCTAGCCCAGGGTCTGCCCCACCCACTAGAGCACCGATTTAATCCAGCTCAGCCAGGGCAGGCAGCCCACCCTAGAGACTGGCCCCACCCAACAACAAGCCCTCAGGAAACTTGTGGGCCGCGTAGATTGGTGAGTGGATTCTCTGCAGCCTGGCAACTGAGCCGACTTCAGTGGGGCAGGACATGCACAAGGAGTGGGTGGAGAGTGTGGGGCAGTGGTGGAGTGTGTGGGGCTCCCGCCATGGAGAGACTGGGTCTGCTTGGGGAGGTCGGGGCACTCACACGGGGCAGGACTGTGTTGACTGTGTGTGTGGACCTGAGGGCGGCAGGGCTTGTCAGCTGCAGAAGACTTGTGCTTCTCAAAGACCCACATAGGGGGTTTGCCCCACCATCCAAAGCCTGAAACAATTGGGTGCTCCCATGCCCGTGGCCAGCCCCACCCAGCTGCAATCCTCAGAGAACTGACAAGAGACCTAAAGGCTGGAGGCTTATAGCAATTGTAAGGCCCTGAGCCTAACAACCTGCCACGCTGGGAGCCTACTCACTTAAAAGAAATACTGCAATACTAATGTGGTATTAGAACTTACAGCCAACTGTGCTGGGGCTCCCCACACCTGATAAAGAGACTGAAGGGCCTACAACAACTACAAACAGCTGAGCATTACAACAGCTGGCCAGGAGCATAACTCGGCCTCTCTGCGCGCCTACAGGGAGAGCAAATAGGCCACAACAGGAGGAAACACATAGCCCACATAGGGGTCACCCATGGAACATTGAGAACTGAGGGAAGCACACTGCAGGCCTCCTAAGCCATCACTTACATAAGGTCACCTATCCAAGAGCAGGAGACGTAGCTGACCTACCTAATACATAGACACAAGCACAGGGAAAGAGGCAAAATGAGGAGGCAAAAGAATACATTCCAAGTAAGGGAACAGGACAAAACCTCAGAAAAGAAACTAAGTGAAACAGAAATGAGCAACCTACCCGACAGAGAGTTCAAACTAAGAGTGTTAAGGATGCTCACTGATCTGGGGAGAATAGATGAACTCAGTGAGAATGTCAACAAAGAAATGGAAGATATAAAAAAGAACCAATCAGAAATGAAGAATACAATACTGGAAATGAAAAATTCATTAGAGGGACTCAAAAGCAGAGTAGAGGATACAGAAGAATGGATCTGTGAGCTGGACTAAAGACTAGAAGAAATTACCTGAACAGGTAAAAGAGAAAAGAATTAAAAAGAGTGAGGACAGTCTAAGGGACCTCTGGGACAACATTAAGCACACTAACATCTGTGTTATAGATGTCCCGGAAGGAGAAGAGAGAGACAAAGGGGCAGGGAATCTATTTCAAGAAATAATAGATGAAAACTTCCCTAACCTAAGGAAGGAAACAGACATCCAGGTACAGGAGGCACAGAGAGCCCCAAACAAGATAAACCCAAAGAGGCCCACACCAAGACACATCATAATCAAAATGTCCAGAATTAAAGATAAAGAGAGACTCCTAAAAGCCGCAAGAGAAAGTCAAGTTACATACAAAGGAAACCCTATAAGGCTATCAGCTGACTTCTCAGCAGAAACCTTACAGGCTGGAAGAGAGTGACATGATATATTTAAAGTGCTAAAAGGAAAAACTTACAGCCAAGAATACTCTACCCAGCAAGGTTATCATTCAAAATGGAAGGAGAGATCAAAAATTTCCCAGACAAGCAAAAGTTAAAGGAGTTTGTCACCAAGAAACAAGTGCTACAATAAATGTTAAAGGGACTGATTTAAGGGGAAAAGAGAAGACCACAAATAGGAAAAATTATCTAGTTCCATGATAAGAGGGTAATGGATACAAATGTACAAAAAAGAGGTTAGATATGATATCAAAAACATAAAAGGAGGGAGGAGGGGAGTTAAAGAGCAGAGCTTTCAGACAGAGGTCAAACTAAAGAGGCCATCAATTCTGTATAGAAGAAGGAAGGAACAGAGAAGGACTACTAAAACACTGAGAAAAAAAAAGGTAAAAAATGGCAGTAAGTACATACTTATCAATAGCTACCTTAAACGGCAATGGACTAAATGCTCCTATTAAAAAGCATAGGGTGGCAGATTGGATAAAAAAACAAGACCCATACATATGCTGCATACAAGAGACACACTTCAGAACTAAAGACACTCACAAACTAAAACTGAAGGGATGGAAAAAGATACTCCATGCAAATGGCAATGAAAAGAAAGCTGGGGTAGCAGTACTCATATCAGACAAAATAGACTTTAAAACAAAAACTGTAAAAAGAGACCAAGAAGGGCATTACATAATGATCAAGGGAACAATCCAACAAGAGGATATAACACTTGTAAATATCTACGCACCTAATGTAGGTGCACCTAAATATATAAAGCAATTATTAACAGATATAAAAACAGAAATAGACAGTAACACAATAATAGTAGGGGACTTTAACACTCCACTTACACCAACGGCTAGATCATCCAAACAGAAGATCAATAAGGAAACATTGGCCTTAACACACTAGAACGGATGGACCTAGTAGATATATACAGAGCATTCCATCCAAAAACCGAAAAATACATGTTCTTTTCAAATGCACATGGAACATTCTCCAGGATTCATCACATATTAGGCCACAAAACAAGTCTCCATAAATTTAAGAAGATTGAAATAATACCAACCATCTTTTCTGACCACAACGGGATGAATCTAGAAATCAACTATAGGAAGAAAATCAGAAAAACCACAAATACGTGGAGATTAAAGAAAATGCTACTGAACAATGACTGGGTTAATGAAGAAATCAAAGAAGAAATCAAAAAATACCTGGAGACAAATGAAAATGAAAATACGACATGCCAGAATTTATGGGATACAGCAAAAGCGGTTCTAAGAGGAAAGTTTATAGCAATACAGGCCTATCTCAACAAACAAGAAAAATCTCAAAGAAACAATCTAACAATGCACCTAAAGGAACTGGAAAAAGAAGAACAAACCAAGCCCCAAATCAGTAGAAGAAGGGAAATAATAAAAATCAGAGCAGAAATAAATGAAATAGAGACCAAAAAAACAATAGAAAAAATTAATAAAACCAAGAGCTGGTTCTTTGAAAAGATCAACAAAATTGGCAAACCTTTAGCTAGACTCACCAAGAAAAAAAGAGAGCAGGCACAAATAAGTCAAATCAGAAATGAAAGAGGAGAGGTTACAACAGACACCTCAGAAATACAAAAGATTATAAGAGAATACTATGAAAAGCTATATGCCAACCAATTCGACAATCTGGAAGAAATGGATAACTTCTTAGAATCATACAACCTTCCAAAACTGGAACAAGAAGAAGTAGAGAATTTGAATAGACCAATCACCAGTAAGGAGATGGAAACAGTAATCAAAAACCTCCCCAAAAATAAAAGTCCAGGACCAGACGGCTTCCCTGGTGAATTCTACCAAACATTCAAAGAAGACTTAATACCTATCCTTCTCAAACTCTTCCAAAAAATTGAGGAGGAGGGGAAGCTCCCTAACTCATTCTATGAAGCCGACATTACCCTGATAGCAAAATCAGACAACGACAACACGAAAAAAGAAAATTACAGGCCAATATCACTGATGAACATCGATGCAAAAATCCTCAACAAAATATTAGCAAATCGCATACAACAATACGTTAAAAAGATTATAAAACATGATCAAGTGGGATTTATTCCAGGTATGCAGGGGTGGTTCAACATTCACAAATCAAGCAACGTAATACACCACATTAATAAAATGAAGAATAAAAATCACATGATCATCTCAATAGATGCAGAGAAAGCATTTGACAAGATACAGCATCGATTTATGGTAAAAACTCTGAATAAAATGGGTATAGAAGGAAAATACCTCAACATAATAAAGCCCATATATGAGAAACCCACAGCTAATATCATCCTCAATGGTGAAAAACTGAAAGCTATCCCTCTAAGAACAGGAACTAGACAAGGATGCCCACTGTCACCACTCCTATTTAACATAGTATTGGAAATCCTTGCCAGAGCAATCAGGCAAGAGAAAGAAATAAAAGGGATCCAAATTGGAAAGGAAGAAGTGAAACTGTCACTATTTGCAGATGACATGATTTTATATATAGAAAACCCTAAAGAATCCACCAGAAAACTTTTAGAAGTAATAAACGAATATGGTAAAGTTGCAGCATATAAAATTAACATACAAAAATCAGTTGCATTTCTGTACACTAACAACTAAGTAGCAGAAAGAGAAATTAAGAATACCATCCTATTTACAATTGCAACAAAAAGAAGAAAATACCTAGGAATAAACTTAACCAAAGAGGTGAAAGATCTGTACACCAAAAACTATAAAACATTTCTGAAAGAAATTGAAGAAGACACAAAGAAATGGAAAGATATTCCATGCTCTTGGACTGGAAGAATTAACATGGTTAAGATGTCCATACTTCCTAAAGCCATCTATAGATTCAATGCAATCCCTATCAAAGTTCCAACAAGATTTTCCACAGAAATAGAACAAAGAATCCTAAAATTTATATTGAACAACAAAAGACCCCGCATAGCTAAAGGAATCCTGAGAAAAAAGAACATAGCTGGAGGTATCACACTCCCTGATTTCAAAATATACTACAAAGCTATAGTAACCAAAACAGCAGGTACTGGCACAAAAACAGACACAGAGATCAATGGAATAGAATCGAAAGCCCAGAAATAAACCCACACATCTATGGACAGCTAATCTTTGACAAAGGACCCAAGAATATACAATGGGGAAAAGAACGTCTCTTCAACAAATGGTGTTGGGAAACTGGATAGCCACATGCAAAAAAATGAAAGTAGATCCTCACCTTACAACATACACAAAAATTAACTCCAAATGGATTAAAGACTTGAATGTAAGACCTGAAACCATGAAACTTCTAGAAGAAAACATAGGCAGTACGCTCTTCGACATTGGTCTTAGCAACATCTTTTCAAACACCATGTCTGACCGGGCAAGAGAAACAATAGAAAAAATAAACAAATGGGACTACATCAAACTAAAAAGCTTCTGCACAGCAAAGGAAACCATCAATAAAACGAAAAGACAACCTAACAATTGGGAGAAGATATTTGCAAACCATACATCTGATAAGGGCTTAATCTCCAAAATATATAAAGAACTCATGCATCTCAACAACAAAAAAACTACCAACCCAATTAAAAAATGGGCAAAAGACCTGAACAGACATTTCTCCTAAGAAGATATACAGATGTCCAACAGACACATGAAAAGATGTTCAAAATCACTAACTATCAGGGAAATGTAAATCAAAACTACAATGAGGTATCACCTCACACCCGTCAGAATGGCTATAATTAACAAGACAGGAAACAACATGTGTTGGAGAGCATGTGGAGAGAAGGGAACTCTCATACACTGCTGGTGGGAGTGCAAACTGGTGCAGCCACTATGGAAAACTGTATGGAGATTCCTCAAAAAATCAAGGATAGAACTACCATATGATCCAGCTATTCCACTGTTGGGTATTTATCCAAAGAACTTGAAAACACCAATTTGTAAAGGTACATGCACCCCTGTGTTCATTGCAGCATTATTCACAATAGCCAAGACTTGGAAGCAACCTAAGTGCCCATCAAGGGACGAATGGATAAAGAAGATGTGGTATATATACACAATGGAATACTACTCAGCCATAAGAAATGATGAAATCCAGCCATTTGTGACAACATGGATGGACATTGAGGATATTATGCATAGTGAAGTAAGTCATAGAGAGAAGGTCAAATACCGTATGATTTCCTTGATTAAGTATTAGATAATAACAACAATAAACAAACACGTAGGGACAGAGATTGGATTGGTGGTTGCCGGGGGGGGCGGTGAAGGGGATGGTTCGGTACATGTGTGTGGTGATAGGTTGTAGTGGCATTTTGGTGGTGAACATGATGTAATCTGTGCAGAAGTGGAGGTGTAGCGATGTACACCTGAAATTTTCACGATGTTGTAAACCAATGTTACTGCAATAAACAAAAAATTAAAAAAAAAAAAGTAGTAGATAACGACAATAAACAAACACATAGAGACAGAGATTGGATTGGTGGTTACCAGAGGGAAGGGGGGAGGGAGTAGGGCAAAAGGGATAATTCGGCACATGTGTGTGGTGATGGGTTGTAATTAGTATTTGGGTGGTGAACATGATGTAACCTATGTAGAAACAGAAGTATAATGACGTACACCTGAAATTTATACAATGTTATAAACCAATGTTAGTGCAATAAACAAAAAATTTAAAAAAAAAAAAGAAAAGAAAAATAGACTAGCGCATTTAGGGATATTCTGAACCATAAAGATTGAAATCAAAGTATCTCAGATCAATCCTCAACTACAGGAATGAATGAACTCTAATACTCAAATGGGCTGATACATGCACTTACATTGCTGAAATATAAAAAGAAAGAAATATGCACAATTTCACACTTAAATTAGAATCAGTGACATCTAATATTTCAAGTATTTCCTCACACAGTAAAGTGTTTCAACTTCATAGATCAAATATATTAGAATATCTTCATAGTAAAACTTATTTTTCTCCTAAATCTTGGTATTATAATGTTTAAGGCAATATACTTTACATTCACAAAATTATTCAGAACTCATAAGAGCACTGACATTATTCTAACAAGTTGTTATGGAACATTTTAAACCGATTCAAATAAATCCATATTTAAATTTCAAAGTGGTTGGGTGCTTCAATAAATAGTAGTGACATTCTTTGAGTTTGGCGGTGTAGAAATTCTCAGACTCCATTTATACTTCCCTGTATATTATGACCGTATGTGTGGGTGTATATGAATGCTGTGTCTGAATATGCATAACTGTCTACTTTACTTTCATTGTGACATGACTTTTTTATTTAAGGAAGGGAAACTCTCTAGGCCTCTTTGCAAAATTTCCTCTTGGGGAGATATGTTCCTGAAATTATGGTTAAATAATATGCTATTTTTACTTCAAAATGTGCAATGCACAATAGTTTATGCCTTAGTGATCCATTCTCATCAAGTATTTATTAGAGAAGTGATTTCTTTTCCTGTTTTTTTCTTTTGATCAGATGAAATTAAGGCGTATATGTTAGCAGTATTTATACAATGAAAGGTAATTTTTTTCGTTTGTATTGTCTTTATGTAATGCTGCCATCTTGTGGCCACTTGGTCAATTTTTAAAAATTATGTTCCTGGCCGGTATACCAGAATGATCCCCAAAGCATAGCGTAATGTATCTTCCAACATCATGAAAAATATTTATGCTCATAAGTATTATCTTCTTAACTATATCTCAAAGAATCCGTGATAGTTTTTTGTGGCATTTGAAAGTTTTAGGTAATTTACCCGAGAATTTTCTTACTTCATTGGATATTAAATTCTATATAAATTAATAATATCTCCTTAGAAAAAGAAGGAAACACGTTTAAATATGGTCTTCACACAAATATATTTCATGATGTACATCCTATCATGTGCCTATATAAAATAAAATCATTTATATTAAGTTAAATAACTTTATATTTTTAGAATGGACATAAAAGTTAAAGATAAATTATATCTAGAGCTAAAGATATGTGGTGTTTGTCATTATTAAATGCTCTAGGTTAGAGAGTAATTAAAATATTTGGTTAAATTTCATAATGTCTATAAAGCCTATAGTTAGGAAAAAGTTTAATCATATTTTTTCTTAGGTTAGGCCTTTTTTATACAGGTTGAACTTTTCTCATTTTTTACAGACTTTATTTTTTTAGAGCAGTTTTAGGTTTACAGCACAGTTGAGAGGAAGGTACAGAGACTTACCATATGCCCCCTGCCCTCACACATGCATAGTCTCCCCCATTATCAACATCTCCTATCAGAGTGGGATGTTTGTTATAATGGATGAATCTACGTTGACACATCATTATCACCCAAAGTCCACAATTTACATTAGGTTCACTCTTGGTGTTGTACATTCTATGGGTTTGGACAAATGTATAATGACGTGTATCCATCATTATAGTATCATATAGAGTATTTTCACTGCCCTAAGATTCCTGTGCTTCTCCTACTCATCCTTCCCTTTGCCCTAATCCCTGGCAATCGCTGATCTTTTTACTGTCTCCATAGTTTTGCCTTTTTCCTTTTTTTTTTTTTATATTAAAAGCAAGATATTACACACAACCCATTGTTAGGGTACGTAAAACATTCTCCCATCACTTCATCCCCAAGCTAGGGCGTAGAATGGATGGAAACTTTGAGCACAGAGTTGGGTCTACTGAAGTGTTTGATGCTGCTATTGAGTCAGATTTTTTTCCAACCAGTTTCAGAATCTGGCTACCCACGACCTACTTTCAATCTGGATGGCTGTTCACTCACATCTCGGTGCAGTCATTGATAGAGGCTTCACATCTTTCTCCTGCAAGGACGGAGTACTTGGTGGAAGATTCATCTTCAGCTTCAATTCAGCCCTCATGGCCTCCTGGCTCTTCCAAGGGGAAGCAGTGAGAAGAGTGAGAACAGTTTTACCACATTGTTTGAAATATTTAAAGAGCTTTCTGCTTTTAGTTAAGTCAACTATGCATCTAAACCCAACAATATATATTTTAGAAACACAGCTTACAACATAGTAAATTATAGTCAACACAATGGTTATAGATGATCATGCTTTACTAGGTAGGAATTGGTACAGTTACCTGTAGCTTTTTGAGAGCCAATAAAACAAATTAGAAAGAAATTACTCAATAGAGAGCTGGTTACAGATACACATATATATACATATATGCATATGAGGACTCATTATGATGCAAATATTTTTCTGAAAAATAGATAAGAGCATACTTAAAAATAGTGATTTGAGGAGGAATAGGAACATACTAAAATTTTTTCAGTGTAATTTACCGATAAGTAAAAGGATATATCATGCTTGAATTTAAAAAAAAAAATGAGTTTATAGAACTGTGTATAGGCTTTAGTTCTTCCTTGATAGAATTATGATAATCCTTTATAATAGAATGAAAATTTTTCTGAAAGTAGCATTTTTCACATTTGTGCTACCCAAGTTCATCTTGAAGAAAGTGTGTAATATAGAAAATGTTTACTCAACCCTTGATCATGAAAAGGTGTGGGTAGATATTTCTGATGCTCACTTATATCTTGTTATTGTCTTTCTCTGAGCAAGCAGCAAGCAAGGTTATCATTCCCAATTATCTTATGATTAGACAAAACCTTATAAGTCGCAGTGACCAATGGTTATAAATAGGCAGCTTGTCACATTAATTCCTGCATGGAGGCTGTCCAGTTCTTGTTTTCTCTGCTGCCTTGATCCAGGATGCCATATATTGCAGATGTTGCAGCTTCAACATTTTGGGGTCTCTATTCCCTTGGATCATTGTGTTGAGGCAGGGAGATCTGAAGCCATGATGTATCACCAGGACTAAAGAAGACTTTGAATCAGTTAAAAATAAACCTTTAGTAAGTTAAGCCACTAAGATTTGGGGAGTATTTTCTCATCATATAGCCTGTCATGATTAATACAAGGGACTGAAAAATTTATATATTTGTGCCTTTGTTGGTTTCTTATTTTCTTAACCATTCTTTACACAATTTGACACTACCTGAAATTTAGATGAAACGATTCTGTTCTCCTCTTTCCACCCAGAGTTTAGCACAAAGTGTTATTTATTAGGGCCTTCCTACTCAGTAGCTATGTGACTTGCTCATTAAACACAAGTGCCACTTGAGAACAGCAGAAAAGAAAGGAAAACAGACTTTGAAAGAATCAACAGGCACATAAAAGGCCTAGACAGTAAGAATGACAGTAGAGCAAAAGAAGCTTAAGCCATAGGCTGCCCCTGCATTTCCTTGCCTCCTTCAAATGTAAGGAATATTGCTTCTCTGAGATCCTGTCGAGTGTTCCCAATGCTCAGGGCCTGAGAAGCTTTGGTCCTGGGATTACTCACAATTACTGTTTTTCTCTTTTAGTAGGTCTCAGTCGCTTCTGAAAGAACTTTTCCTTGTCAACAAGGGTGGTAGGCCTATTTAGGTCTTGTGTACGCTCCCAGAAGTTCATGAGACCTAATCTGGCCTAGCCATGAAGTCCGAACATAAAAGAGCAATTTTAAATGCTTATATTTAATATGCTATTAAATTTTGGTGCACCATTAGGGCATGCAGGTTTGGTTGAGTATAGACTTCTAACAGCCAGCATTGAAGAGATGGTGCTGCTCAATAATGATATTAACTTGAGCAAGTTATTTATCCTTAGTGAGGATGTTTCCTCCCCCATAAACTTGTAGCATAATGTACATTGCTGACATAATACTCATGACTCTTGTGTTACACAACTCCAGGGGGAACCCATTACCCTGGGGTCTATATTAACTGCACCCCTGACACTGAACTCATATAGGAACACATTGTGACTGGTGCCCCATGGAGTGTGCCATATGGTGGCCCTAAACGCCAGGCACAGAGAAGATACTTGATATTGATGCGTGTTAGTTTCTTCATGTTTTCATAGGCTTTTATTTGAGGGGGCAGGTGCCTATTAATATTTTACCATTTCGGGGAAGCAGATTCTAACCGAGATATATTTGATACATTCTATGCAATCAAAAAGTTGGCTCAAGTGTTCTGCCAAAAAGTGTCAACTTGCAGTGTTTGTGTGCGTGTGTTCTGAAATCTTTTTCAAGGTAATCACAATAATAGCTAATGCTTATATAACACTTACTATACACGAGGTACTTTTTAATATATTTATGTATAATAATTCAAAAGTTATGTAACATTATTATTTCTGCTTCCTAGATTGAGAAAGTGGGGCAGAGAGAGATTAATTACCTTTTCCAGAATCACAAAGCACATGAGTGCTTGAGTTGCCATTTGAACTCATGCAGTCTGCTCCAGAGCTCTTCTTCCTCAGTAGAAAGGTTATCCTGCTTCTGATATATGTATCTTGCTATCTCCATTCCTCTTTACAATCCTTTTGCTCATATGAGTTAGTGTTGAAAATGTGGCTATAAGGAATCAAACCACTTGGTGTGTTTCTCCAAAATAATTACTAAACAGATTATTCTAACCATGCTAACGTGTATATGTGACCCATTAATATGACTAAGTAAATGCCTTTTGAGATTAAACTTGATCATTAAAACATTTAAAAAGGAATGTATTTCCCAGTTCTCACATTTGTTTTTATATTTCTCTAATTGCCTGTGTTTGTACATAGAATGTATTCACTCTCTTTGTTTACATCTGCCTCTAAAGTCTAGTCTAATCATATGACAACTTCCTTTCAATTTGATGTTTGAACTTTTAATAGATAGTGGGATATATTTATTTATAGAGTTTGCTTTTATGACCTATAAGAGAACTTTTGTGAAAAAAGCAGACACAGTGTTAAAGGAATCACTTACTCATTTATACTTCAGAGAAAATAACCAGAAAGAGTTTCCAGTGGGATATCCTACCACAAGGAGTCAGACCCACCTCCATCTCCCAGACTTGACATGCTTGAGATGTGCTCTGTTTTGGTCAAAGGAAGCTCGAGGAGAGACTGGGAAAGGAGCCTGACTTCAGCGCAGCATCCAGTTTCTTAACTCTGGTGGAGTCTTTAAGGAGAAAGGAGTCATGGGCAGAGAGTTTCATAAGAAATTTCCAAGACCTTGGGCATAAATCATTTGGCTTTGTGTCCAGATTACAAACAGAGTTTGTAAGGCAGAGACCACTCATGCTGATGCAGTTTAGAATTAAGGTCTGTTGTGGAACCTTGAGAATGAGTAGCTTTTGGGAATATCTGGATACAGCATCCTTGGGGTTTGACATTGAGGTTCATACTCTGATGGCACATTGTGGGGCATGATGATGCCAGAGAGGGGCTCCCAGGACATCAGACTTCAACAAGGAGGAATCCAGAACAGGAGAAGCAAGTGTGGATGTTTGTGCTGTGGTTTGTGAAAGCAAGTGAGGTATGCATTTGAGAGTTTCCCAGAAGTGTTTGAGGACTGGGGAGACACAGACTACTAGGGCTAACCCAACATGAATTCTCTCTTTCCTCTCTAGTAATAGAACTCTGATTTTTTGAGTCATGTTGCCATCCAGAATAAAAGATTATATTTCTCATCCTCCTTGCAGCTCAGTATGG
This sequence comes from Diceros bicornis minor, assembly GCF_020826845.1. Lineage (NCBI taxonomy): Eukaryota > Metazoa > Chordata > Mammalia > Perissodactyla > Rhinocerotidae > Diceros > Diceros bicornis. Next base: position 47,071,125 of record NC_080759.1, on the reverse strand, counting down.
CCATGTCACTAAATTCTGGACAATGAAATATAAGCAGATGAGTTTTATGAGGATTCTGGAGATGTTATTAAAATGAACTTATTCCTTCAGGATAAGGTTTTTGAAATTTCTTTTTTTTTTTCTGCCAAGGAAGATTCACCCTGAGCTAAGATCTGTGCCAATCTTCCTCTATTTTGTATGTGTTGCCACCACAGCATGGCTGACGTGTGGTGTAGGTCCACGCCTGTGATCCAATCAAGTGAACCTGGGCTGCCAAAGCGGAGTGCACTGAAATTAACCACTACGCCGTGGGGCTGCTGGCCCCTGAAATTTCTTTTTCTAACCTGAAAAATGAACTTGACGGCAGGGACTTTGGCAGCCATCTTGAAACTTGAAGTGACCTTGAGAATGGAAGCCAAACACTGATTGTGAGCAGAAACTCAGGTCCCAGAGTCCCTGATGAATGCAATATATTTGATCTATCTTTCTTGAACTGCCTACCTCTGGGCTGCTTTTACGTGGGTAAATAGACATAATCTTTACTGATAAATTAGTGTAAGGAGGATGTTAGAATTCCTAATGTAGCAGTTGGAGGACAAAGAATCAATCAGATTAATAAAATATCTTGTTTATTCACAGCCTGACTAAGCATAATAGTATTTTGACTATGAGTTTTATAAACAATAATTAGACTTTAAGACACAAAACTGGCTTGGAGGTAAGAGTTATCATTCAAAGAACAATTACTGAGAATCTTCTATAAGCAAGGCCCTGTGTAGATTTAGTCAAAAAAAACGAATAAAACTTAGTGCCTGCTCCCAGGATCACATTTTGGTGCAGAAAAAAGACATGTATTTTATAAGTGATATAAAAAAAATTTTTTAAATAGATTTCGTTTCTCTTAGAGCAATTTTAGGTTCACAGCAAAATTGAGAGGAAGGTACAGAGATTTCCCATATACCCAACATCCCTACCAGAGTGGGACGTTCGTTATAATTGATGAAACTATATTGACACATCATTATCACCAAAAGTCCATAGTTTACATTAGGTTCATTCTTAGTGTTGTACATTCTATGGGTTTGGACAAATGCATAATAACATGTATCTACCATTATAGTATCATACAGTGTGTTTTCACTGCCCTAAAAATCCTCTGTGCTCCATTTTTAAAAACAATTTTAAAATGCTGTTAGTGCACAGACTAAGAAGTTATTATGTAATAGATGAAGATTTTTAAGTACTGCAGCATGTTGGCAATCTCATTTATACAAATGTGGAGCGTGTGATGTGTCTTTGGCTTGTCTTCCCGACAATGTCAAGATATTAGAGTCTCTGCAAATCCCTGGTCATAGACAAGCCAGGCCTCTTTAAGAATTCGTGAAACAGACTGTAATACATTCTTTGGCCTAACTCCAGAATATTGCTGGTTAATAGGGAGTGAGTTGATTGATATAATATCTTTGCATTTACTTTCCAGACTTGGATTTCAGACTTGCTCCTTGGAGCACATCACACGGTACAGCATCCTTTCCAAGAATCCAGTGCAATGATCACTAAGCTAGTATCAGTAATATTTGATTTGTACAGATTGAAAGAGATGTCAGCAGACTGCAAAAATGATTGTGTCATTCTCAGGCAAAATTTCCAAGCGGATTGGTAAACAAATTATTTTGAAGTATTGAAACACTGACAAAGAGAAGGAGTGATCACTAGAAACTAACATAAGTTCACTAAGTATAAGACTTACCAAACTCAATTTATATGCTGGTAGGTAAGATGAACGCTAGAGATATACATATATGTTGTTTGTGGCAAGATATTTTCAAAATTTTTCTCTATTCAGTAGCAAACACTGAAAAAATTTAAGCTGCGTGATGATACTGATCAGATTTACATCTAAAGGAATGACATGATTTCTAAAAACCTCATTTCTTTCTTAGTTATCAGTTCTCATTTAGGAATTCGCATGGACAAGAGATAAATTGTAACTAGGAAGATGCAATGTTAGTACAAACAGAAACAATTTACACAAGGTAAGAATGGAAATGAGAAACATCTTACAAGAGTAGTTCTGTAGGCTTGGTTACCTAAGCTTTGAATACCCCAATACTTATTCAATGGTACATTTCCCGTTACTTACATATGATTAAATCTGACCAGAGGACTTAAAAGACAATGGCAGCAAGTCATAAAAATCATTTAAAATTTTGGTTGTATAATTTTTATGCATTTGTGTTTCTGGAAGATTTTCTGAGATGGAATTTGAATCACCAGTGGCATTTATAATGTCAAATAACCTCCATAATGTTGAATTGCAAGAGCCATGATTAGTGATGGGCAGTGCTGAGTTCTGGATAATAGCATTTGTTTCTATTCCTAGATACTTAAGATGAAGCTTTCTAGTTTACAGAAACAAGCGTACTTCTGATTGATGTATGAGATCAAAAGTATGTGTTGTTCTTAAGGATAAAAGTATTTCAAACTAATTTCAAAAAGCTATTCTTAGTTGAAATTTATTGCTATCTATCTATACCTTTCATTAAGATATGTTTATTGTAACTTACCCAATGTTATATGTCAATTATGTCTCAATAAAGCTGGAAAAAAAAGATACGTTTATTATAGTTTTTAACGTTGTCATACTCATTGTATGTGCTTCTGATTGTGGTTTACCGTTTTTCTCCAGCTGTATATTCCCTTTATTCCCTTATTAAAACAATAAAGTATTGAAGTTGGTTTGTTGTCACAATACTATTTTCTCATTTTGTCATTATGGTTAAACTGAACTTTTACCTCTAGTTCATAATACAAGTTTTCTTTTTTCCTTTCTCTGAGGGCCTAAGCTGTTTTGCTTCTTATTTCGTTTGCAAATTTTGCCTTCCTTTTCGCTGGAAATACAAAATAAAGTTTTTAAAGTGATTTGTGTGAATATGCATTTTTGTCTTTTGTGTTTGGGCCAAATTACGTGTTTTTCTTTTCCAAATTTTTTTGCTCTCCACTCCTGCATGGACATGAGCTCTTACAATGCAAGGCTTTAGTAAAGTAAATTTTTTCTCCAAAATACCATGATTTGTTTATCCCACAGCACTTTATATGTTATTTATTATTTCTTTTGTTTATGATGTATTAAATAAATTTGATGGTGAGCAAATTGAAAGGAGGGAAAACTTGTAAAAAAAATTTTGCTTTCCACAATTCTTTGAGTTTAACCTTGCACAAAGGGGACACTAATTTAACTGTGCAATTAACAAATCATTTTATGATTAATATTTTATATCCAAGCATCTCTTATAAGCCCATGACTTTATGAGGGGTTTCATAAATTCTATTAGTGATAAGGATAAAATCAGTTGTAATATAGAACTGTAACATATCAAGAATGAAAATGAAGAAATAAGCACAAAAATACATTGTTAAGAATCAGCACATAATTGAGAGAGATGCAAAATGGTTTTCCCATTACATAACCAATCAGTAATTTTTTTAATTATGTCTCTCTTTTTTTAAAAATTTTATTGAAGTCATATTGGTTTATAACATTGTGTAAGTTTCAGGTGTACATTATTATATTTCAGTTTCTGTATAGACTGCATCATGTTCACCACCAACAGCCTAGTTTTTATCCGTCACTGTACACATGTGCCCTTTTACCCCTTCTGCCCTCCCCCTGCACCCTTCCCCTCTGGTAACCACCAATCTGTTCTCCTTATCCATTTGTTTGTTTATCTTCCACATATGAGCGAAAGCACATGGTGTTTGTCTTTTTTCTTAAAAAATATTTTTCCCTTAAATTATTATTCTAATTTCACTTTATTTTGAAAGTGGGTGTGTGTGGGAGGAGAAAAAGATTTTAACGTAATGAGGGAAAATTTTTCATGAAATTAATATTCTGATGGAGTTGATAGATCTAAAGTTTATAATAATTTTATTTAAACCTTGACTTGAGTAAAAGGTACTTCTCTATAATTCCTGAGCATGTATTAAGTAAATATTTTGTGAAGCCACAAAAACCTGTTTGAATTTTTCCCCATCTTATGTTTGTTCTCCCTGCTCTATCTAGCTCTGTCTAGACTAATGTTTACCGAGATAAATCTTTTGCTTCTTGTAGACCAGCAGATAACCTGTAAGCCTTCTGGATGTGAAGTTCTTTCTGTAATAAGACAATTGGATGTTGTCCCTTTCCCCTTCATCCCTGCCTGCTCTTTCCAGGACCTGTGCACACTGACATTTTGGGATGTGTCACTGCTCAGTTGAGTCCAAAAATAACACAAACTGCCTGTGCATGAGGTGCAAGGCTTTGCTTTTTCCAAGAGGCCTGCATTTCCATGGAAACCAGACAGGCAGAAAAGAAAGACTAAATGCATGAAATCACTCAGTGCTTAGAAACAAAGCTTAATGCAGACCAACTGCCTCATCTGAATTCAGCCTGTGGAAACCAGGAGCAACCCTGACCCTGGGCTACTGAAGAAAAACATGCTCCCCACTGGCTTCAGTCCATGAGAAACATGTCTCTTTCTCACACTCGATACGTTATAAAGGCTAGAAAGGCAGGATTTGAAATCCAAGAGCTAGATTATTTCTACCTTCTGCCACTCTTTGGTAATCTGAAGGTCACATTTCCATTCTGCAAAATCACAAAAAATTTCTGAATTGCTTATCATTTCAAAGGAATGTTCAAGGTTATTTAAATCTTAAAGCTTAGTGAACAATAGTTTGAAACCCTTAGGAAATACTATATTAAACAAAAGATCCTTCCTCATGGTAGCTTAATTAAGCAATGGGTATTCGTCAAATGTCTATGTAAGACTTGTTATTGTCAAGCAGGAATGTCTTCTATTCAGAAACCAAACAACTGTAGATCAGGAGAAGAAAATTTTTCATGTCTCTACCCTCAGAGCTTCCTAGAGGAGTATGCAATTTTGATTTAATTGATATGAAAAATACTACTAAAACTACATGTATGTTGTGAAATGCAACCATTTCTCTGTCTGATAACCACCCAACAATTTCTCATTATGATAAAAAAAAAAACTGCAATGATTGTGCTTAGTAACTTGTGCTCCTCTTCCCACTTCCACCAGACACCCATGCTCTATCATTTTGGTCACTTCACCCTGTTCTTGAGAGAAATGTGGCTTGCCTGATATGTATGTTAACCTAAAAATAAAGAGCCAAAATGTGAAGCAGAGAGGTGTTTACTCAGGATCAAAGCATGACAATTTGGGGAGCACAGATTCAGGTAGATACCCAAATAGCTTCCCACTAGAGAGTAAAAGTCAGGGATTTTAAAGGCAAGGAAGGGAGGTTTGCATTACAAAGAGTGCTAATTGGGATTGGTGACAGAAAGCTAATCTTGGCTAAACATAATTGATTGCTGGGACTATAGCTAGAGGGAGACAAAAATCCTTCACTGTGATGAGTTGCAGGTGTTCTTGCAGTGTGTGCAGAATATTTGTGTCTTGCCTCAGTTCAAAAGTTCATGTTCTACCAGATGAAGATGTGCAGAAGGCCCATTTCCTTAAAGGCCTCCCAGGTCCATTTTAAAACCGTTAGACATAAGTGACCCCATTTGTTTCACACCTAACATTTTCCCCTTTTGATTGAGATCTTTTTCTGAAAGCATCGCTGATCAACTCTAGATTTGCTTAGTCTCACGTCACTGGGATGGACTGTCCTGGAAAGTCACATCCCAGGTTGGGGGATTTTTTTTTTCCAATGGTTATTCCAAGGAGTTGGTGTCATAAGGGTTGGCTACATTTGAGCAACAAGGAGGCAGTCAGGAAATGACTCGAGCAATTTCCTTGCCTGGGAACTTCATCCAGTTATCCACAAGTTAAGGTGAATAAGCCTTACCTATCATTCCAATATGTTGAGCGACCGTAATCTTGGTGCTTGTAGAAGTTCTGGAGCAGATCTGGTCCTGAATCTTGGGAAAGCTGTCAACATCAGATGTTGGCTGCTTCTCTTCCTAGTCAATTTGATTTGGAGGTCTGCGGTGTTTGTAAAGGATGTGATGTCTACCATCTGAATTTCTCTGAATCAGGAGGAGACTGTTGCCATGTTACAAGGACATTAGAATTGCAAAAGTCTGTCAATGAGGGGCTACTCTTTGCAGAGGTGGAATGGACTTCAACCACATTTGCTACAATCTTTATAGATCCCGTTGGTGATGCCTTTACATGAAAGTTATCTAGGTTATTTCTCTGATGCTCAGATTCAGTTCTTTATGTGTGAGCCTCAATTTTGATCCAGAGATCCAATTCAGTTTTATGAGTTTCCTTTCTATGAAGCATTTTTGCAAAAGCATCAGAGTAACTATAAATGACAAAAGACTTACAAATGATTCATTATCATGCAATTGACAAAGAAACTTTGTGACATACATTTTAAGATAATACTAGAATTATGACTGATAACATTATACCAGGACATATCATATTTTTAGGAATTTCACATAATTTCTAGATTACTTACAGACGTATGCAAATACATCATAAAGAAGGCTTAATGACATTTCTTGTTTGACAACACTTCCCATGTAATTCAACATATCAAATAAGCCCAGTTAGTTTGACAAATCTTTTTGAATGTTCCAGGTCAAAAAAGACTTCATTTAGAATCTGATTTGGGGAATTTTGTGAAAAATATATTTTAAAAAAAGGGTTTAAAACACTTGGTCACATAGGATCACAGGTCACTGTGAAATAATGCTCAGTTATCCATTTAACCATGATGACAATTAAAGACTTTAGGCAAATATGGAAAGTTAAATGGTTATAAGAAAAACTTTAGTTCTTGTAATTAAAGATCTGATAAAACAACACAGAAATTATTTTGATAAACCATAAAATCACTGCTTTGTAGGTAGACTAATCAAAGGTAAAGAAAAACTTTTCATAATCTTTTTATCAAGAACAGACTAAAAGCCCAAGAAAACTTTGTTCTTATAACAGAGAAAACACAAATTCTTATTTTGCGCCAGCTTACATTTGGTATTAGAACGCATTTACTTATTTAAATTCATTCCAATTTTAGCCAGCTTGACTATGCACAAAACTTCTTTTCTCAGGATTCCTTTTCTATAAACCTTCCATAACTTTTTTTTTTAATATTCAGAATTTGTCCTTTCCTCTTTCCCATAACCAGTTTTACTTTAGAACAAATTCAATTTCTTAACAAAAACATCTCTATTCCTCATACCTTCTTTTAAGGTGAAAACATACATTTTCTCATAGCATAAATTTTTCAGTGTGGCCCAAGACATGTTTACTAATAGACCCAAACATATTTTAGGTTTTTTTTTTTCTTATAATAAGAAACCAAAAGTGGATAATTAATTAGTAATTAGTAGTAATGAATTAGTAATTAATGTCTCATATTTTATCTTATTTGGAAATGATCTATATATTCAACAAATTTCTATGATTTAACTTAATTTACCAAAACTCTAAGGTTTCAAGTTACCAAAAGGTTTTCAAGTTATTTTTAAGTACATACACCATAATTATTGTTAAAAAAGTTCATCTTTTGTCTTTCTTACATCTGTTTGATTTACGTGTTCCCAATAATCGTGTTTAGATTACCCAAAAAAACTTCATGAGACATTAAACAGCCATCAATTTTTGGCTGACAAATTTTGTAACAGAGATAACATGAATTTGACTTTTAGTAAACCTAGGTAGAACAAAATTTTATATTTAATGTTGATAATTCTAAAAAATACCTCTATTAATTAGCCCAACAAACTTTAGTTTTAATACCAAATATTTTCTTAGCTCACATGATCCTGAAATTAATTTGGGTTAGTTTCTATTATATTTTTGAAAGTATGCTCAATTTATATAGTGCTTGTTTGTTTTTAAGCCAATTAATGGAGCTCTTTGATAAATTTCTGATAAATTTCACTAGAAACTGGTGAAAAGGAATGGGTGGAAATTGAATTGCCTCTAGAGCTACATTTCCAGTTTTCCAAAGATTTGTAAGATGTAACTTAAATGACATCATAGGTTCATCCACCCATCTAACTACATTATCCTCAATTTGTTTCTTTCCCTCTGGGTATATGGTTTTATCTTAGCTTAGGGGGGAAAGACTAAAACAAAATTTCTTATCAGGCTCTGAATATCAGCTTCCAATTTGGTCAAATTTATGGTTACAAAGTTGTTAAAAGCTTTCAAACATTTTATCAGGTGTCAGGCAAGACAAACAGAAAGAGACAGTACATTGTAGTAATTGAGTTCAGTATTGGAAACCAGACTCCCAACTCTAGCTGTGGGATGGTAGGCAAATAACTTAATCTTTTGTGCCTCAGGTCCCTTAGAAATAAAGTCTAGGGAGGATTAAGTAAACTGATACATAAATAAAGCATGTAGAACAGTGTCTGGCATAGAGTAGGGGCTCTGGGAATTATAACTAAGTATTACTACTTACCCAATATGACATGGCCACTTAGGATAGATGGTCACATTTGTCACATCACACCTTCAGTTTCCCAACTCATGCTATGACGTTATATACACCCTCAGAAATTTACACTATTCTAGGGGAAAGCAGAGAGGCCAAGGGATGGAAATATCCAAATATACTATGTTCATCTGGAGTTGACCAGAACTAATATTGTCTCTCCTTGCAGAGATGAAGTTGATGTATAGAAAAGTAAATGACATTATTTAAATGTTTGTGGTTTTGAAAATTCTACATTATTATTATTATTATTTTACCTACATAATTATTTTACCTGGACTCCAAATTTCCCCTTTATCAGCTGCTTAATTTTGTCTTAGTTACTTAGATTTTTTGGCCCTTATATCCTTATAAATTGCACAAAAATACTTCAACTACCTAAAGGCATAGAATGGACCTAGAATACTATCCTTTAGGTGTTTTCTGGTGGAAAAAACCTAACATTTTGGAAATACAATATGAATGAGTATTCTGGTATTCCTAGCTTGAATTCCTAGCAAGGCTAGCAGAAAGTTAACTGCATACAGAAAATGTACCTACACTTCTTTGGAATCCCAACACTACTATGTCATTTCTTTCTTTTTTTTTTTTGGTAAGGAAGATTAGCCCTGAGCTACCATCTGTTGCCAATCCTCCTCTTTTTGCTCAGGAAGATTGGCCGTGGGCTAACATCCATGTCCATCTTCCTGTACTTTATATGTGGGACTCCTGCCACAGCATGGCTTGACAAGTGGTGATATGTCCACGCCTGGGATCCAAACCTGCAAACCCTGGGCCGCTGAAGCAGAGTGGGCGAAATTAACCACTACGCTACCAGGCTGGCCCACATCATTTTCTTTTGATAATATAGCAATTTATTTCTCTTGATTTTAAAACGGGTTGAGAGATATACTTTATTAAGTAATTTATTCCATTTTTCATTCAGGCACTTTGGAAATTAATATTATTTAAAATTAAATATGTTCTAAGAAGAAACTTTTTTATTTCCCTGGGTTAAATGGAGACAGACAAGATTCTCACAAAACACAGCTAGAATCGCTACATTAAGATATTTCATGTTCAAGTGAGGTAATCAGATACCTTCATATTATTTATATTATTTAAATTTAAAGTTTAAAATATATTAAAAAATCACAGTCACAAGATTTTGTTTATTTCTTTGTTTTGTTAAACTAAGTTTGAATAACAAAAAGCAAAGTTAGATAGAAGCAGCTCCAGTGATACATCTTGGAAGAATGTTATTTAATCTTTGGTAACTTGGAAGAGATATTTTGTAATCTTCCCTTTCTCACTTTCATAAAATTTTCTCTTGATTGCAGTGTATGTGCAATGACTCCTTATAGCAGTTATCAGTTTTCATATATCACCATCATCATCACCATCAACATCATCATAGACATTTATTTCACATCTAATCTGTTTTGGAAAACATGCAAGGGCACTTCAGATGGGAATCAAGGCCAAGAGAAAGAGGAATCCTCACAAGTAAATTTGATTCAGCGACTTTGCTTGGAAATTTGCTTTCTGATTAAAAAAAGGGGCAAATCTAATTTTCATTATTACATCATGTAATGTAGAGTATTTGATTTTCTTGGCAGTGACAAAACTCAAAATTAATACTGAATGGTGCCAGGAATTTTAAAAGTATGCTCAGATTTCATCTACACATATGCAAACGTAGCAGCATCCCTGAGCATTAGAGCAAGGATCTAAACTGGTGTTTTATGATGATTAAGAATATCGCATGAAGATCGTCTCTTTCTATGTACGTTCAAACAAATTTAAAAAGAATTATTCTGTGCCGTTAAGACTGTAATATTATTGCTACAAAGTTTTTCCTAAAACCATCTGTTCTTTGTCGGCAAGAGAAATAAAAGTCTCATAAACAGAATTTGGCCGGATCCTTACATAATTGTTTCCATAACTCAAAATCATAAACACGCCAAAAACTAATATGTACCAATGTAATAAGAATGTTCTGAAATAGCATTAAATATTTAAGATAATATTACAAAAAGAAAAAATCAGTTAAATATAAAAGAGATTTTAAAAAATCCCTGACAATTTTATTTTCCAATTAAAGAATGTAGATGATTGCCCTAGGGTCGTGACCTACTATTTTAAGTGATGACTTCTAACAGCTCTATTTTGGACACTGCCAAATGTTATAATAAGTGTCTTCAGCCTTTAAAGAATGCAATATTTTCTCTAAATGGGAGCTGTGCAGTGTAAAGGGCATTGGAGTTGATCTTTGAAGTTCAACTCTCATAACCTTGTCTTGCCTTTGCAACATGAGTCCAGCTGTTTAAGCTCACGTCACCGTGGTTTCCTTGCAGGCTAAACTAAAATATATTCACTTCTTGGGGTTACTTGGGTGATTAAATGAGAACACATATTAGTAAAATTATTTAATACAAAGTTATTTACAACTTTTTATTAATCTATGTATTTTGCTAGTACTAAAAATATTTAATATTTTTCTACTAAACATTGACCCATGCCATGTATTTATTTATTATTAATTTAGCTAATATGTATATTTCATGAATTAGTTTTTAGTTATTTGAGAATTTTTTTAAATAACCTGTTTTATTTTAACTTCTTTATAAACTTTTTCTAACTTCTACTATTCTTCATTTTTTCCATCAGAAGTCTTCTAATCTTTCTTGCTCTCATAAATATGACTTCTATGTCTCATTCTTTTCTTGAACTTTCTTGAGTCTATTATATATGCATTGCTCCTTTTCAGCACCTCTTACCATAAGAGATCCTTTTTTAATTCTTAAAGCTATGTTCCCTTAAATTAAACTTTTGCAGAATTGGAGGAGATTATGAGTAAGGAGAATTGGTTACATGCTTTGACAATAATTTATATTTTGTGATGTGTCAATGCAGTCAAGATTCTTGTTGAACTAGTCATACTGTTACATTTAACTAAGAAATACCCAATTGTCTGATTTCAAAATATTTTAATTCTGTATGGTAGCTCAGGGAAATTCATTTTCTTCTGTTTTTCAAATAAAAATACTTTCTCCTTTTATATTTAATGTGAATGGAAAATTTTGGTTGTTCAGTAGATGTCACTATAAGGCTGTTCTACTGTCATTTTATATTCTTATATTCATACTAACAAAGCTGAAATAGAGATATTTTCAATTGTTTTAATGTTAGAAATATTTTAATGTCTCAACTTTAGTTGAACACAGAGAGAAATAGATACCCTTTAAATAAAAATAATTATTTAAAGTAATGAAACACATACAATGTTTACATTTTCATTGTGGCATAATTTTAGATGGTGTTAAATGTTTGTTACCATAATGCAAGTTCCAGTTAAACTATCATATAAACTCAAGTTGATCAATCAAGCTTAGTAAATGGTGAGAAGGAGATTTAGTGACTCGTTCTCTGTTATTATCTATGTAAAAGTTTGTTATTAAAGAAAACCCTGTTTATGTCTTCACTATTTCTGAACTCTTTCATGAGAAAGAGACATGCCTTATATACTGTAATTTTTGTTTAAGAACAGGAAGTTTATAGAAACAGCAAGTTCACTCAATGATCCTTTTCCTTTTAGACTTTAATTTTTATATTGCTACCTCCACTTAAACATTCCTTTATAATTCTTTAATCATCACTACTTTAGCTTTCCATAAAGTTCTTAGATAACAAATATCTCTTGTGTGGTCCCGTCTTCTCATTTTTAGTAACATGAAACACATGTTCACTTTTTGGAGTGTTCCTTACAATGCTCCTTGGAATGCTTTGCCAGGCAAGATATGCTCAGTTCCTGAGTTCTTCCCTTATTATTATTTTTAATCTCCCTCTCTCTTTCATCTAGTTTTTACAGTGTGACTTCAAATAGGAATTTTTTCTTTTGTCCATTAATAATAATAAAAATAGCTGGTGTTAATTGAATGTGTGCTAGCCTTAATCCACGGTCCGGTACTCTTCACACTGCTTTAATGCTGTATTAGTCTGGGGAGGCTAGCTGCGCTAATAGCTCAGCAGCACAACCCAGTAGCATACACTCACTCACATCATGTCCAGTGTAAATGTTCCTTGTCTGGTTTCTCTTCTCGGCGCTCCACCCCAGGATCCAAAGCTCCTTTTATCCTGACGTGACCACCTCAGCACGTGGCCCCCAAAGTCTCCAGTGTAGGGAGAGAGGGACTGAAGGGAAGGGGGGCCAGGGATGGAAGCATCTGGACCACCTTACCCACCGCGTCCCCTGGCATCTCATTGGCCAAAAAATATCAAATATCTCCAAGTGAGGTAAGAAGGATGGGAAATGTGATAAAAATGGTGATTTTCTTCTTCATGATTTATACACTTGCATGTTATAAAACAGACGTTTAGAATGCAATACTCAGCTATCTTCATGCCACTTTAAAAAATAGTCATTGCCCTAAGAAATTTTGTACTAAATCATAGATTTTATACTGTCATTTATAAGATTTTAGGATTTAAATAAGAGCTCAATAATGCTCTAAAATAATGAAAATTATCAAAATATCATGTTCCAGAAAATTTAGAGTTGCAGTACTGTAAATGATGCCTAGCTATATATACTGAATTTACAGGGAAGTAAATTTCTCTAGTGTACTGAGCAAGAGTTTTTGATTAGAAATGGGGTAATATGGTGGCAATTATGCAGCCTATTACTATAATCATGCTGATCTTGCTAGGGGCACAATTTTGTCAGCAATTACTTCTTTTGCAATACTTTCCTAAGTCATTTAGCTTCCCCTTGATCATACTGAGGCCAATTTTACTTCACTTTGACTTCTAGAATTTTATATACCTTTGCCTTTTTATTAGATTATTAGTATATGTACCAGAATTTGGGTGTAATATTATACTTTATTAAAAAGTAGGTTAAATTTCTAACATTTGTCACAGTGGAACCCAAGTATATGAAGTGATGCTTGGCATCATGTGAAGTAAATTATTAATTTAGTAGTTATGTCAATTGTGTGATTTTGACATTCTATCTTGCTTGAACTAAAAATTCTGGGAAAGATATTATAAGTAACTTCATGGAAATTATTTTACTTCAAATATATTTTAAAATATGCAGTCCTATGCATGCCCTATTCATGCAGTTGTATGCTTCTATTTGAAATGAGTTTGATTATATATACGTACGTGTGTGCATATATAGATATATATACATACATTACATTTATATTACTAAAAAATCTAATTAACAAAAGTTAGTTCATTTCCCAGATAATAAAGTGACAGAGCCCTTTGCTATTGTTTTATCTCTTCTGTTTGTGTGTCAAAGAAAGTCAGCAATTGTGTTGGGGCATTGCTTTATGCATTTTATGTACCATAAGAGAAATTGGCAAAAAGCTCTTAAGTTTTTTCCTTCTAGTTTAGAAACACAAAACAATTCATAAACTGTTATTTCTTTGTAGAGATGTAAAATAAAGTGTTTGCTCTGTGTAGCTTTTAGCTGATTTTAGCTTAAGTGTGCATTGTTGCTGATGTTGAACAAAAGACACTTTCTGTAACTGCTCTAACTTGGATAGTTTCCAAAAAAGGAAGCAAATATTTTACAAGATTATTCCAGGAAACAAAAGAAAAATGAAAAGAAAAAAAATGCATGTGATTTTCTTTCTTGTGCAAGACTCTCCTGCCTCCAGAAGCCTACACTGTCCTAGTCCTGGCAATGGGGCAGTGGTTGCCAGGCTCCATAGTCTCCTCTCGGTTTGTGGTATGGATATTCTTTCTTCTGAAGCAAACGTAGCCAGACTGCAGAAAATGAGCTCTTTCAACCTCATGCACGAACTCTAAGTACATGTATAGAGAATACTTTTGGAGTGTCCTCTCAATAGTATCAGCACAGATACAGATATGGATAGATATATACTAGAGATAGATATTTAATGGTAAAGGAACTGTTTAAAAATTGATATGCATTCTACACTTTCATATTCACTTTTCACAGCAACCTGCTGAGTTGAGAAACATAATTATGCCCATTTAACTGACGAGAAGAACAAACATCAGAGACCTGGGATGACAGAATTCATAAGTGGGAAAAATGGGATTTGAACCCAGGTCAGCTAGTTTTTGTACCAGGTACACTGTATTATACTTTCAGGCTGAATGGGACACAGTGATACTACTTTCTAAGCTCTGAACAGACTGGGAAGCCCCGCGAGGAGCTGTATGTACTTAGGAAAAGTATTCTATTTCTGGAGGCATGCCCACTCACAATGAATCACTTACGAGAGGACAAAAGTGATACTTGATGACAGCACAGATTTTTATATCCTTTTCTCTAAAACAAACACAAGAACAAACTTTAAAAGCTGTAGCACTCCAGTGTCACTTCTGAAATTACCTCTTCTAGAGGCAATACATCTATAAAGCACAAAAATACAATAGTGTTGCCCAGCAGGAACTGTTTTAGGTTCTTGAAGCTGGCAAAAATATTTGACTTCGTACATCTAAATCTCTTTTATATTTCAAATGACCACATTCAAAATTTGGGTTTTAATTAAAAATAAATGGGTGTAACAAATGTAACCAAGGAACTCAACTGTTATGTGTTCTAGTCAACCTGTGTTTAAAATATGTACATATACAGGTATATATTTATTAAATTGAATTAATAAATATTTTTAAGCTATTTTATTAGTATTTTAGAAGTCAGAAGACAAAATCTGTCATATATAATCAGCGATCTTTTATCTTCTAAGGTATTATTTTCTTTGATTTTACTTTATACATCCTCAAGTTTCAAGTTGCATTTCAAAAAAGAGGAAATTTAGATTATGTGCACTTTCCAATAGAAATTAATGTATAATAGATTCGTTGTGGGCAGCCTCTGTTGGTTTTGAGTTCTCAGATCCTTAACAGAAGCTAGAGATGCAGGAAATGAAACTTGTGGTCATCACGTGTCCATATCCTTGAAGTCCACAAGTGTTCATCTCCTTTGAACTAGAGGGTAGAAAGAGGAAAGGGAAAGTTGATGCAGCATTTTTTTGCTTCTTGTTCTCATGGAATATGAGTTTATGTTCCATGTATTTGTTCTCTTGTCCAAATAAATTGTAGCTCCAGGGAATTTACCATGTTCATTGTTTTAGAAGTGGATAGGGTCAAGTTATCTGATTTTGGTGTATATCTCTGGAAGGGCATTCAGGCCAGCACACACATTCAGAAATCCAGAGTCATTAGAGACTAGAATCACACTATCTTATAAAATGAAAGAAACTTCTGCAGGGAGGCAGGAACTCAAGGAGGAGAAATGCTTCTGCCAGTGGAAGCTCTTGAGCAAAGTGATTCTGTTGTCTCCAGGTGTATCCAAATGAACTAAAGCCCCTTAATGGAGTGCATAGTGCTTCATTTTCATTCTCACAATATTCAAAGAAATTAACTACTGAAGTAATACCCTGGCTCTATTACACATTATTGTAAAACATATATACTTTTTAAATATCAGAACTTATATAATTAATGTCCTTTTCCAAGAAGAGTCTATAAATTTGGTCAACAGTGATTATTTAAAATTTTAAAAAAATTGTTTATATAGTTCATTTTGACAAAACATAAGAAGAACAGCTCTATGTTTTGGTGGTATAGTTGCCTAAGGGCTTTTGAGCGGAAAGATGTAGGATTTCTTCCTTAAGTGAGTCTTGACTGAGGACGGTGAAATCAGAATAATGACACTTAATCCAGTGGCTTTTTAAAGTGATATTAGCTTGAATTATTCATGAAAACTACACAGGATATTTGTTAAAATGCAGATTTCTAGGCTCCAAGTCAGTCTTATTGAATCTAATGCTCTGTGGATGGAGATTTGAAATGTGAATTTAAAGAACGTGCCCCATATAATTCTTATTAACATTAAAGTTAAGAATCTCTAGCTCATCCTGTCTATTTAATAAGATACAAAATATGGCATGAGATATTGAGGAAACATTATATGTCTAAATAGATTATATATAGCATATATATGGTATACATCACATATATGTGATATAGTACATATATATGTCATTTTATATCAACGCTCATATTAAATATTGTTTGAATAATATGTCATAATTAACCATTGTTTTAGGTCAATATATAACAATCACAGAAATAGTTATGCTTACTATAAAGTTAATACAATCTAAGGTTGAATTGTAATTTCAGAGACAGTTGTTTCAGGTTTGACTTATTTGGAAAATTACCTTAGCATCTATTTCAAGGACTGATTTAATCTTTATGAAATAAGTTTTAGTAAATATTTATTGAATAAATGGATAGGACACGGTAGGACATTATACTTTGCGTTATGACATGTTAAGCCTAAAATATTTCCATGCATTTCTTTTTTTTTTTTAATTTTTTATTGCAGTAACATTGGTTTATAACATTGTAAAAATTTCAGGTGTACATCATTGTACTTCTATTTCTGCATAGATTACATCATGTTCACCACCAAAATACTAATTACAACCCATCACCACACACATGTACCGAATTATCCCTTTCACCCTCCTCCCTCCCCCCTTCCCCTCTGGTAACCACCAATCCAATCTCTGTGCCTATGTGTTTGTTTATTGTTGTTATTATCTACTACTTAATGAAGGAAATCATACGGTATTTGACCTTCTCCCTCTGACTTATTTCACTTTGCATTATACCCTCAATGTCCATCCATGTTGTCACAAATGCCTGGATTTCATCGTTTCTTATGGCTGAGTAGTATTCCATTGTGTATATATACCACATCTTCTTTATCCATGCGTCCCTTGATGGGCACTTAGGTTGCTTCCAAGTCTTGGTTATTGTGAATAACGCTGCAATGAACACAGGGGTGCATGTACCTTTACAAATTGGTGTTTTCAAGTTCTTTGGATAAATACCAAACAGTGGAATAGCTGGATCATATGGTAGTTCTATCCTTGCTTTTTTGAGGAATCTCCGTACTGTTTTCCATAGTGGCTGCACCAGTTTGCACTCCCATCAGCAGTGTATGAGAGTTCCCTTCTCTCCACATCCTCTCCAACACATGTTGTTTGCTGTCTTGTTAATTATAGCCATTCTGACGGGCGTGAGGTGATATCTCGTAGTTTTGATTTGCATTTCCCTGATAGTTAGTGATTTTGAACATCTTTTCATGTGTCTGTGGGCCATCTGTCTATCTTCTTTGGAGAAATGTCTGTTCAGGTCTTTTGCCCATTTTTTAATTGGGTTGGTAGTTTTTTTGTTGTTGAGATGCATGAGTTCTTTATATATTTTGGAGATTAAGCCCTTATCAGATGTGTGGTTTGCAAATATCTTCTTCCAATTGTTAGGTTGTCTTTTGGTTTTGTTGATGGTTTCCTTTGCTGTGCAGAAGCTTTTTAGTTTGATGTAGTCCCATTTGTTTATTTTTTCTGTTGTTTCTCTTGCCCGGTCAGATGTGGTGTTTGAAAAGATGTTGCTAAGACCGATGTCGAAGAGCGTACTGCTTATGTTTTCTTCTAGAAGTTTCATAGTTTCAGGTCTTACATTCAAGTCTTTAATCCATTTGGAGTTAATTTTTGTGTATGGTGTAAGGTAAGGGTCTACTTTCATTTTTTTGCATGTGGCTATCCAGTTTTCCCAACACCATTTGTTGAAGAGACTTTCTTTTCCCCATTGTACGTTCTTGGCTCTTTTGTCAAAGATTAGCTGTCCATAGATGTGTGGGTTTATTTCTGGGCTTTCGATTCTATTCCATTGATCTGTGTGTCTGTTTTTGTGCCAGTACCGTGCTGTTTTGGTTACTATAGCTTTGTAGTATATTTTGAAATCAGGGAGTGTGATACCTCCAGCTTTGTTCTTTTTTCTCAGGATTCCTTTAGCTATGCGGGGTATTTTGTTGTTCCATATAAATTTTAGGATTCTTTGTTCTATTTCTGTGAAAAATGTTGTTGGAACTTTGATAGGGATTGCATTGAATCTATAGATGGCTTTAGGAAGTATGGACATCTTAACTATGTTAATTCTTCCAATCCAAGAGCACGGAATATCTTTCCATTTCTTTGTGTCTTCTTCAATTTCTTTCAGAAATGTTTTATAGTTTTTGGTGTACAGATCTTTCACCTCTTTGGTTAAGTTTATTCCTAGGTATTTTATTCTTTTTGTTGCAACTGTAAATGGGATGGTATTCTTAATTTCTCTTTCTGCTACTTCGTTGTTAGTGTACAGAAATGCAACTGATTTTTGTATGTTGGTTTTGTATCCTGCAACTTTACCATATTCGTTTATTACTTCTAAAAGTTTTCTGGTGGATTCTTTAGGGTTTTCTATATATAAAATCATGTCATCTGCAAATAGTGACAATTTCACTTCTTCCTTTCCAATTTGGATCCCTTTTATTTCTTTCTCTTGCCTGATTGCTCTGGCTAGGACTTCCAATACTATGTTAAATAGGAGTGGTAACAGTGGGCATCCTTGTCTGGTTCCTGTTCTTAGAGGGATAGCTTTCAGTTTTTCACCATTGAGGATGATATTAGCTGTGGGTTTCTCATATATGGTATTTATTATGTTGAGGCACTTTCCTTCTATACCCGTTTTATTCAGAGTTTTTATCATAAATGGATGCTGTATCTTGTCAAATGCTTTCTCTGCATCTATTGAGATGATCATGTGATTTTTGTTCTTCATTTTATTAATGTGGTGTATTACATTGATTGATTTGCGAATGTTAAACCATCCCTGCATACCTGGAATAAATCCCACTTGATCGTGGTGTATAATCTTTTTAACGTATTGTTGTATGCGATTTGCTAGTATTTTGTTGAGGATTTTCGCATCGATGTTCATCAGTGATATTGGCCTGTAATTTTCTTTTTTTGTGTTGTCCTTGTCTGGTTTTGGTATCAGGGTAATGTCAGCTTCGTAGAATGAGTTAGGGAGCTTCCCCCCCTCCTCAATTTTTTGGAAGAGTTTGAGAAGGATAGGTATTAAGTCTTCTTTGAATGTTTGGTAGAATTCACCAGGGAAGCCCTGGACTTTTATTTTTGGGGAGGTTTGTGATTACTGTTTTGATCTCCTTACTGGTGATTGGTCTATTCAAATTCTCTACTTCTTCTTGATCCAGTTTTGGAAGGTTGTATGATTCTAAGAAGTTATCCATTTCTTCCAGATTGTCGAATTGGTTGGCATATAGCTTTTCATAGTATTCTCTTATAATCTTTTGTATTTCTGAGGTGTCTGTTGTAACCTCTCCTCTTTCATTTCTGATTTTACTTATTTGTGCCTTCTCTCTTTTTTTCTTGGTGAGTCTAGCTAAAGGTTTGCCAATTTTGTTGATCTTTTCAAAGAACCAGCTCCTGGTTTTATTAATTTTTTCTATTGTTTCTTTGGTCTCTATTTCATTAATTTCTGCTCTGATTTTTATTATTTCCCTTCTTCTACTGATTTGGGGCTTGGTTTGTTCTTCTTTTTCCAGTTCCTTTAGGTGCATTGTTAGATTGTTTATTTGAGATTTTTCTTGTTTGTTGAGATAGGCCTGTATCGCTATAAACTTCCCTCTTAGAACCGCTTTTGCTGTATCCCATAAATTCTGGCATGTCGTATTTTCATTTTCATTTGTCTCCAGGTATTTTTTGATTTCTTCTTTGATTTCTTCATTAACCCAGTCATTGTTCAGTAGCATTTTCTTTAATCTCCATGTATTTGTGGCTTTTCTGATTTTCTTCCTATTGTTGATTTCTAGTTTCATACTGTTGTGGTCAGAAAAGATGCTTGGTATTATTTTAATCTTCTTAAATTTATGGAGACTTGTTTTGTGGCCTAATATGTGATGAATCCTGGAGAATGTTCCATGTGCATTTGAAAAGAACGTGTATTCTTCGGTTTTTGGATGGAATGCTCTGTATATATCTACTAGGTCCATCTGTTCTAGTTTGTCGTTTAAGGCCAATGTTTCCTTATTGATTTTCTGTTTGGATGATCTATCCCTTGATGTGAGTGGAGTGTTAAAGTCCCCTACTATTATTGTGTTACTGTCTATTTCTGTTTTTATATCTGTTAATAATTGCTTTATATATTTAGGTGCACCTACATTGGGTGCGTAGATATTTACAAGTGTTATATCCTCTTGTTGGATTGTTCCCTTGATCATTATGTAATGCCCTTCTTTGTCTCTTTTTACAGTTTTTGTTTTAAAGTCTATTTTGTCTGATATGAGTACTGCTACCCCAGCTTCCTTTTCATTGCCATTTGCGTGGAGTATCTTTTTCCATCCCTTCACTTTCAGTTTGTGAGTGTCTTTAGTTCTGAAGTGTGTCTCTTGTATGCAGCATATATATGGGTCTTGTTTTTTTATCCAGTCAGCCACCCTATGCCTTCTAATTGGAGCATTTAGTCCATTGACGTTTAAAGTAGCCATTGATAAGTATGTACTTACTGCCATTTTTTAACTTTTTTTTTTTTTTTCCTCAGTGTTGTAGTAGTCCTTCTCTGTTCCTTACTTCTTCTATACAGAATTGATGGTCACTTTAGTTTGACCTGTGTCTGAAAGCTGTACTCTTTAACTACCCTCCTCCCTCCTTTTATGTTTTTGATATCATATCTAACCTCTTTTTTGTGCATTTGTATCCATTACGTTCTAATCATGGAAATAGATAATTTTTCCTATTTGTGGTCTTCTCTTTTCCCCTTAAATCAGTCCCTTTAACATTTATTGTAGCACTGGTTTCTTGGTGACAAACTCCTTTAATTTTTGCTTATCTGGGAAATTTTTGATCTCTCCTTCCATTTTGAATGATAACCTTGCTGGGTAGAGTATTCTTGGCTGTAAGTTTTTTCCTTTTAGCACTTTAAATATATTGTGCCATTCTCTTCTAGCCTGTAAGGTTTCTGCTGAGAAGTCAGCTGATAGCCTTATGGGGTTTCCTTTGTATGTAACTTGACATTCTCTTGCGGCTTTTAGGATTCTCTCTTTATCTTTAATTCTGGACATTTTGATTATGATGTGTCTTGGTGTGGGCCTCTTTGGGTTTATCTTGTTTGGGGCTCTCTGTGCCTCCTGTACCTGGATGTCTGTTTCCTTCCTTAGATTAGGGAAGTTTTCATCTATTATTTCTTGAAATAGATTCTCTGACCCCTTGTCTCGCTCTTCTCCTTCCGGGACACCTATAACACGGATGTTAGTATGCTTGATGTTGTCCCAGAGGTCCCTTAGACTGTCCTCACTCTTTTTAATTCTTTTCTCTTTTACCTGTTCACCTTGGGAAATTTCTTCTAGTCTTTCTTCCAGCTCACAGATCCGTTCTTCTGTATCCTCTACTCTGCTTTTGAGTCCCTCTAATGAATTTTTCATTTCCAGTATTGTATTCTTCATTTCTGATTGGTTCTTTTTTATATCTTCCATTTCTTTGTTGACATTCTCACTGAGTTCATCTATTCTCCCCAGATCAGTGAGCATCCTTAACACTCTTAGTTTGAACTCTCTGTCGGGTAGGTTGCTCATTTCTGTTTCACTTAGTTTCTTTTCTGAGGTTTTGTCCTGTTCCCTTACTTGGAATGTATTCTTTTGCCTCCTCATTTTGCCTCTTTCCCTGTGCTTGTGTCTACGTATTAGGTAGGTCAGCTACGTCTCCTGCTCTTGGATAGGTGACCTTATGTAAGTGATGCCTTAGGAGGTTTCCCGTGTGCTTCCCTCAGTTCTCAATGTTCCAGGGGTGACCCCTATGTGGGCTACGTGTGTCCTTCTATTGTGGCCCGTTAGCTCTCCCTATAGGCGCCCAGGGAAGCTGAGTTATGCTCCTGGCCAGCTGTTGTAATGCTCAGCTGTTTGTAGTTGTTGTAGGCCCTTCAGTCTCTTTATCAGGTGTGGGGATCCCCAGCACAGTTGGCTGCAAGTTCTAATACCACATTTGTGTTGCAGTATTTCTTTTAAGTGAGTAGGCCCCCAGCGTGGCAGGTTGTTAGGCTCAGGGCCTTACAATTGCTGTAAGCCTCTAGCCTATTAGGTCTCTTGTCAGCTCTCTGAGGATTGCAGCTGGGTGGGGTTGGCCACTGGCATGGGAGCACCCAATTGTTTCATGCTTTGGAAGGTGGGGCAAACCTCCTATGTGGGTCTTTGAGAAGCACAAGTCTTCTGCAGCTGACAAGCCCTGTTGCCCACAGGTCCACACACACAGTCAATGCAGTCCTGCTCCGTGTGAGCACCCCGACCCCCAAGCAGACCCAGTCTCTCCAAGGCAGGAGCCCCACACACTCCACCACCGCCCCACACTCTCCACCTGCTCCTTGTGCACACCCTGCCCCGCTAAATTCGGCTCAGTTGCCAGGCTGCAGAGAATCCAGTCACCAATCTATGCAGGCCCACATGTTGCCTGAGGGCTTGTTGTTGGGTGGGGCCAGTCTCTAGGGTGGGCTGCCTGCCCTGGCTGAGCTGGATTAAATCGGTGCTCTAGCGGGTGGGGCAGACCCTGGGCTAGCAGGCCCCAGGGAGAACTCCAATGGCGTCTGTGTCAGCACGCCCACACCAGGCCACAACAATGGCCGCCGCCAATGTCCCAGTCCCTGTAGAGGTCTCACCCCTCACTGAGATGCACTCAGGGCCTATTAGGTGAGTCTCTTGTCACCAAAGCACTGTACACCTTTCTTTCTGGTGATTTTAGGATGCTTTCTGCAACGGGTGAGTTTGTGCGCGGGCCCTTTAAGAGCCAGTTTTAGTTTCCTTGTGAACCGGGTTTTCTGGGGGTCCTCCCCAATGCTTTAGTAGCAGGCAACGTCAGATATTATGCCGCTGGTGTCGATTGTGCTGGGTCCACAAAATGCCCACAGCGGGGGCGCTCCCCGGCTCAGGACCCCGCGCCTCCAGGGAGGCTGCGTACCTGTGAGCTGCTCCCGGCGGCCGTGAAGCTGGCGGCTTGTGAAGGCGGCGTTTCTCCTCTCCAGAAGGGAGTCTCTGCCTCTTCCACCCCAGTTAGGATTGTCCGTTGTTGCAGGAGTTCTTCTTATCCAGTTTTCAGTTCTGTCTCAGCGGTAATTTTTCCACGAGTAGTTGTAAATTGGCTGTGTCCACGGGAGGAGGTGAGTTCAGAGTCTGCCTACGCCGCCGTCTTGACTCCGCCTCTCTCCATACATTTCTAATAAAATTTAATTACAGTGCTTCATTCTATTCCATAGTAAATTTATTTGCTGTTCATTGAACTGAGCTTCTGTCATTGTAATTTTTACTAGGAGGACCATTGTTTAACATCTCATACTGGATTAGTATAGGTTATAAACTAAGTCTGTGACAGAGAATATTAAATTTCTTCTCTTTATTGAATTTTTGGATTTAAAGGGCTTCATGTTTAATTGGGAAAGTGTCTCAACTTTCAAATGGAGTGTTTCCAGGTAGACTGCTAGGATTTGCCAGAAGGATGAGATACTCATTGTTGCTGGTAAAGTTTTTATGACTAAAATGATGCTTGTAAACCTCAAAGACAGGAGTGTTCACTGACTGAGAATTGGATCCATATGCCTGCTAACAGAGGAAATATAGAAAATGCAATCAGATTCGAAAAGGGTCAGATTGGAAAGGTTAGAGTTGATCTTGGCAGCAGGAGAAAACGCTTTGAAGCTTTTCTAAAGGAGTGTGTGGTAAGCACTTATGGGTAGATTGTTTTTATAGACTAGGATTCTTATCTGTGATGCAATTTAAATAGGAATGGGTATACTTATCTTCAGAGTTCCTCTGAAAAAATTTAAAAGTCAGTAACCGGTGGCTCAAAGAGCTGACATCCATCGAAAGACAAAGTGCTTAAGAAATTATGTCACAGTGTTGAGTTCAACAAGAAAAACATATTTTGATTTCCCTCTGTACTAACATCATTATTTTCAAGCTATTTTTCAGACATAGCCATTTATCTACCAGAACACCAGATTGCTCAAATAATTATAATTCATAATGTGGCCACAGGGTCTTTTAATCTTTTAATTGACTATCCTAGGAATTATATGTACATCAAATGGTAACATTACAGGGAATAAAAATGCATCTTAACACAGAGATTGCATTTAAAGAGATTGTTCTTTTTCCCTCAGTGCTTTCTCATTCAGACATTTAAAATTGCTTTTCTCAAATCTGTCGACAAGTTCACATACAATATAGTTAAACGAGTTTCCCAGCATTTGAGGAAACCATGAAGTTCAGTTTGCAAAGAGTTATAACTTTAAAGAGAAATACAACCAAGAGTCCCACGTTCCAGTTTTGCTTGAGAATTTTTTTAATGATGTTCAATCTCAAATGGTCCCATTTAAATGGAAATAGAGTCAAAAAAGATTTTTCTCCCTGCTTTTATTCTGTGAACATGTCAAATCATAAAGAAAATTGGAAGTTTGGAGAATTATTACCTGGGTAGAGTGCTTCACACTGCCTTTTATAGCTTCTACAATTTTTTTCTAGGAAAAGCTCTTGGTGCAGTTGAATAATAAAGCTGCTCCTGCTTTTCACGACCTTTCTGAGGAGTAAAAAATTCTACTCTTCTACAAATCAGACTTCTCTAAAAATAGTTAATTCTGAAATTAATTTTGTTATCTGAATGAATGACTAACTGAATCATGAGATTTTATTTTATCTTTAAATTTGTGTGTATGTGTGTGTGTGTGAGGAAGATTAGCCCTTAGCTAACATCTGTTGCCAATTCTCCTCTTTTTTTGCTGAGGAAGATTGGCCCTGGGCTAGCATCCGTGCCCATCTTCCTCTACTTTATATGGGACTCCGCCACAGCATGGCTTGATAAGGAGTGCATATGTCCACACCCGGGATCCGAACCTGCGAACCCTGGACTGCCGAAGCGGAGAATGCAAACTCAACCACTACACCACCGGGCAGGCCTGAATAACGAGATTTTATATCTTAACCCATCGGAAACAATGTTCATAGAACTACTGAAAAAAATCAGGGCATCCAAGTTAGATTCAACAACCATAAGAGGATGCAATGTGATTGTCATGTTATTTTTTTGCTTTGTCCTTACACAATAAGACAGGTATAGACTTCTGAGTTCTAAGGAGTTGCTAGTTTATTTGCATTTGATAATGACTGTTCTTCCTTGGCAGTGGTACTTGAATTTCACCAAGTATTCTTGATCCATTATCATAGTATTAAATTCAAAAGAAAAAATAATATTTTCCTTTAAATATTCATGTAAGATTTAAGATGTAGATATAATCATGTTATATTTAAATGCTTTTTTAATTTATCTTAATGAGGACTAAATTTTTTTACAGACTAAAACCCAAGATTTATATGACAGAAACTTCCTCTCCAGATATACATACTCATCTCTCTGAATTTGTTAAACTCAGTATCCGTGGCTGTGCAAATTTCACTGCAGGCAGAATCAGAACTTGGGGTGAACACTGGTGAAGAAGACATAATATTTTATAGTCTTGGGAGAGCCGTTGTTGAATGCAAGATTTGATTTTTAAATTTTAACTTACTATATTTATTATGATTTCATAAAATTCTAGTTTTCTCCAGCCTACTCATTTTATTGACTTGCTTTTATATCAGTATTTTGATTGAATTTTTTTTTTTTTTTCGGTGAGAAAGCTTAATGCTGAGCTAACATCTGTTGCCAATCCTTCCCTTTTTGCTGAGGAAGATTGGCCCTGGGCTAACATCCGTGCCCATCTTCTGCCACTTTATGTGTGGGATGCTTGCCACAGCATGGCTTGATAAGTGGTGCGTAGTCCGTGCCCAGGATCCAAACCTGCAAACCCCAGGCCGCTGAAGCGGAGCGCGCGAACTTAACCACTGTACCACCCTGCTGGCCACAGTATTTTGATTGAAATTTTAAAATTAGAATTACAATACTCGAAACAAACATCTACATTTTGATGTTTGGTTAGGATGAAGAATACAATTTTGTCTATTTATTTTGCCCTCTGGCATCTTGTTACATAAAATTTCAGAATAATCTATGTGAAAAAAATGTTAGGAGAATAAAAAAACATGTAACTCCATTTCCAAGTCACTTACTCTTCAGTTTAAAGTATCAGCTTTGAGGTTTATCAAAGGATTGTAGCCTTTGACTTCTCTTTGAAGAAACTGTAGTGAAGTACACTATAAAAACACTTCACTGGGATCAACAGCGAAGCTTGAAAGGTGAGAAGTTAGAACGTGAAATACTTTGTAGCCTAAAATAGAACTATTAACTTGCAGTTTTAACTACTGACCATAGGCTATTGAGAGAATGTAATCTGCCCTACTCACTCCTCTCTCTCTTGTTCTTATTGTCATCTCTGTTATTTAGTAGACACGCACTCAAGTCTTTCTTGAATAAATATTGAATACAACAGATCAGGTATTCATTAAAAAGCCATCACCAATTTTAAGTGGTTTAAATGGTACATTACTGGCATGGGATATGGAATCAGACCAATTTGCCCCCAAATGTGATGACATTCTCAATGTGATCGTAGGCAAGGCCACTGGTATCATTTTATAGCAAACATTCATAACAACTATTTTTTGTTGTTTTTAATCAAGAAATATTTGTTAAAAAGCACAAGCAAATAGATAAAATCTGTTTTAGAAATTTTTAGAATACTGAATTTTATTGTCTATTATACCACAGAGAAATCAAAGAGAAATTTACTTTAGTAAGAAAAAAGTCGTATATTTATTAATTTTTACAACATTTTAAGGCATCTCATTCCAGAAGGAGTTTGAGATGAAAAATCTGAGATTAGGGACTCACTTCAGAAAAAGTTAGAATGAAATCATGACATCTTTCGTCCTGAAACTACACAGTCGTAGGGACTTTTTTTGCTTGAATTCTGGCAGCGTGAAGCACAATCCCTTCCTAATTTTTACATAAGACCAGATGCAAAGCTTGGTGTTTTCGTGTCTTAGGGTTTGATCCTTACTTGAGAAATAGGTGTTAGTATCCAAGTAATACACATTGACATATTTCTTGAGTGCACATTGAATGCCTGGGACAAAGGAAGCAAACTCAAATTCCTCCCAAGGCCAGGAAGAAAAAGAAAATGAGTGAATCCAAGCAATTATTGAAATAAAGGTCACGGACTTTCCCTGAAAAGAAGACAGTGTTTTTTCCTCCAGATACAGCTGATTATAGCACCTAGGAATAGAGCCAATGTCGCAAGAAACTTTGCTTATTTAATAGAAGTGGGAAATCAAATTTGTACGTGAAATTGCTCAACTTTTTAAATGGTGGAAAATTATTTTTTAATTTTTAAATTGTTTTAGGCCCAAAACAAAAACAAACCAAAAAAAAACAGGTCTGTGTGCTGGATGTAGCACAAATGCGTACGATTTTTAACCCCTGCTATAGCATCTGGATGTGTACACTTTGAGCAGAAACAGAAGCTTCCTATAGTTGTGTTATTTAAGCAATTTGGTCCATATAATGTTAAGGTTTTAGGAAGATATCAAATATACATAAAACAACTAAATCTGAACGTTTAACCTCAACTGCCTTCATCTGGTAATACACATATATAAATGTATGCTTTTTAGTCTACTGTGCTGTCAGTAAAAGATGAAAAGCCTCAATCTATAACTCTTTCCCACTCCTTTTTTTAATTGAGTTATAATTAATATCAGTAAATTTAGTAAAGGGTACATCTGATGAGTTCTGACAAATGAATACTCATTTAGCCACCACCGCAAACCGGACATAGACTATTTCTATCACACAAGAAAGTTCCCTCATGCTCCTTTCTAGTAAGCACCCCCCTCCAAGTAAACATTGTTCTGATTTTACTCACTATAGATTAATTTTGCCTGTACTAGAATCATATCTACAGTTTTGTGTTTTGCTTCTTTTCATTCAACATATTTTTGAGACTTTTTTCCGCCAATACTACGAACGCATAATAAATTATCCCAAACTAAGTGGCATTTAGCAAACTATTATTGTGCTCCTGACTTCTATATGTTGGGGATTCGAAAGGCTGCAACGGGGATGTCTTATTTTTGCTTTGTGATAGCTGCATCCTCAGTTGGGAGATACAAAGGCAGGGAGCTAAAATATTTTGAGAGCGCGTGCACTCAACATGTCTTGTGGTTGAGGCTAGCTGTCAACTGGGGACCTCAGTTCCTCTCCATGTGGACTTCTCTGTGTTGTCTCTTCATGGGGGCTAGTTTGGACTTCCTCATATCACCTAAGTTCCAAGGATGTTTTTCTCATGCTTAGATTGGGGTGATGGGCTTTTGGGAAAAAGACCACAGAGGTGAAGCGCTATTCTTACCCTGTCTTATCAATGATACACGTTATCAACATAACATCACTGATGACATCAATCTTGCCCAGCTGGCTGAAGTAGTGTCTGCTAGATTTGATATCAGTATACACTCATGGATATTTATTTTATACTTTGGGTATAATCTAATACTATGCTATTTACTTTGTTGCTCAAAATTTCCAGCTTTGGCCGTTGGGAGCTCTTGCAGGTTGGCTCCTGTGTCCCTTTCACATGTTCCTATCCTTTTGTTTTTTGACTACTTTCTACTTTCTGTCAGGACAAGCTGCTCCAGGCTCAGTTGGTATATTCCCTGCCTGAGACCTAGAATCAACCATTTCTCCAACAAGTCCTGGTTTCTTTTATTGGAGAACAGTGTTAGAAACTAAGATGTGGGCTGAATTTGCTCTTTGCTATTGAAATATCATTGTTTCTAGACCCTCTCAGCAGGCAAAGTTAAGAAATATATATACTTATACTAACCTATGTATGTACACATTTCTTTAATTATTTCTGTAAACTATCCATATATTATTGATGTCTTCAACTCTAATAAGCTACCACACGGTTTATATTAGCCTTCCCGCCTTGCTGATTTGTAACCTCACACTCCATCAGTGAGACATCTGGCTCCTACCATCTGCCATACATTTACTGGTTAGTTCAATTCCAGTATACGATCACAGAAGTTTCGGAATTGTTAACGCACATACCTGTGAGAAATGACTTGACCAACTAGAGTATAGTGTATATCTTCAGTAACTTTTCTTCTTAGGCTGCGAGTTTCCAGTCAAAAGATCATTTTCTAAAGTTATTTAGGTCAGTACCTTTTCCTCCCACCTCCTTCAATAAGGTTATGTCATATATTTGTCATACAGTTGAATACTTTTGTCACAGTTTGCATTCCATCATGGCGTTCCCCAGAGCTTGTAGTTGATTTTTTTTTAATTTGCATAGACTAAGTTTCACTTTTTGTGTTGTGAAGTTCTATGGGTTTCAACAAAGGCACTGCATCATGTATTTGCCACTACTGTATCATATAGAATAGTTCTACCAACTGAAATTATCCTCTGAGCTTCCCCTAGTCATGTATTCCCTTTAATGAAACCTCTGGCAACCGCTGATCTCTTTTCCGTTCCTGTGGTTTTTCCTTTTCTAGAATGTCTCATTAATAGAATCATACAGCATGTCACCTTTTGGTCTGGCTTCTTTCACTTAGAAAAATGCATTTAAGACTCATCCACCTTGTTGTATAAATTAAAGCTTGTTCTTTTTCATTGCTGAATAGTGTTCCATTTAATGAGTGTACCTCAATTTATTTATCCATGAACCTACTGAAGGACAACTTGGTTGTTTCCAGGTTTTGGTGATTATGAATAAAGCTATTATAAAGTTTTGTGTGCAAGTTTTTAAGTGGATATAAGTTTTCAAAACAGTTGAAGAATTACCGAGGAGTATGATCGTTGAGTCATGCCTCAAGTCTTTGTTTGATTTTATAAGAAACTGCCAAACTGACTTTCGAAATGGCTGTACCATTTTGCATTGTCACCAGCAGTGTATGAAAATTCTTATTGTTCCACATTCTCTTCAGCATTTGGTATTTTCGTTTTTTTGTTCGATAGTTTTAGCCATTCTAATAGATATGTAGTAGTATCTATTTCTGTGTTTAATTTGCATTTTCCTGATGATAAATTATCCTGAGTATCTTTTCATATGCTTATTTTCCTTTTGTATATTTTCTTTGCTAAAGTGTCTGTGAAGTTCTTTTGTCTATTTAATATTTGGGTTATTTGTTTCTTCATTGAATTTTAATACAATTTATATATTCTGGAATCAACTCTTTTATCAGATATGTGATTTGCACATATTTAGTCCCAGTCTGTGACTTGTCTTTTCATTCTCTTAATAGTATCTTTCACAGAGCAAACATTTTATGTACAATGAATTCCAATTTACCTTTTTCTTTCAATGGATTATGCTTCTGGTGTTGTATCTAAAAACTCACCAGCAAACTCAAAATTACACAGATCTCATATATTTTCTTCTAGAAGTTTTATAATCTTGCATTTTAATTTATTTCTATTGTTCTTCTTGAGTTAATTTTGTGTAATGTGTGAAATATGTGTTGAAATTCATTTTTAAAATATGTAATGTTCAATCATTTTGGTACTATTTGTTAAAAAGACTATCCTTTCTCCATAGAATTCCCATCAAAAATCACTTGACTGTATTTGTGTTACGATATTTCCATCGTCTCTGTCCTGTTCCATTTATCTTCATATTCATCTTTTTACTAGTCTCTAAATTACTATAATTTTTTAGTAAGTCAAAATCAGATAATGTGAGTCCTCCATCTTTTTTTTAAAATTGTTTTGAGTACTTCACTTCCTTTGACTTTCCATATAAACTTAAGAATAAATATATTGATATCTACAAAAAGACTGCTGTGAATTTATTGCTTTTTTTTTTTTTTTTTTTTTTTGTGAGGAGATCAGCCCTGTGCTAACATCCGCCAATCCTCCTCTTTTTTTGCTGAGGAAGACGGCCCTGGGCTAACATCTGTGCCCATCTTCCTCCACTTTATATGGGACGCCGCCACAGCATGGCTTGCCAAGCGGTGCGTCGGTGCGCGCCCGGGATCCGAACCGGCAAACCCCGGGCCGCCGCAGCGGAGCGCGCGCACTTAACCGCTTGCGCCACCGGGCCGGCCCCTGAATTTATTGCTTTTTATGTTGAATACATGGATCGAATTTTCTTTGTTAGTCTGGACAAAGGCTTATCAATATTTTAACAATATTGGGTCTTTAAATCCATAAACATGGACTATCTACCCATTTATTGAGATTTTATTTGTTTCATTCATCAGTCTTTTGTAATTTTATGCATACAGGGCATACTCATATTTTGTTAGACTTGCACCTAAGTTCTCCTTTTTGGTGTTATTTTGAATATCTGTTTATTGTGAGTATGTAGGAAAATAACTAAATTTTTTATATTGGTTTTTGTATCTGACCTTACTAAACTTGGATTTTAGTTCTAGGAGTTTCCTTTTTTTTTTTTTTTCCCCCTGTATGGATAATCATGTAGTCTGTGAATAAAAACAATTTTATTTCACCCTTTTTGAATCTTCATGTCTTTCATTTATTTTTCTTGCCTTATTATACTAATTAGGACTTTCAGTATTTTATTGAATAGGAGCAGGGAAAAAGGAGATATTTCCCTTGTTTCTCACATAGAGGCAAAGCAGTCACTCTCTCACCATTAAATATAATGTAAGCTGTAGGTGTTTTATATATATCCTTTCTAGTTTAAGAAAATTACTTTATATTCCTAGATATTTAGTGTTTTTATTATGAATGGAAGTTGAATTTTATCGAATGCTTTTCTGGCATGCCTTGTAATTTTTTGTTGTGAGCCAGATGTGGTCTATAGGGCAGTAAGTACTAAGGCACTTTAATGTGAGAGTTTATGTTGATCTCTCCACGGGTTCCTCTGTGTTTGGTATGTTTTGCAGCCCTGGGCTCCAAAGACATCAAATTGCTATACTGACCTCTTGACTTTAGGGCGTCCCTTTGTGCTTTTCCTCAGAAAGAGTCTGTCCTCTGCAGCTCTCCTGGCTGTGATTCACTGTTGCTCCGAAGTCTTGTTAGCATGGTCACAGGATGTCGGGGGAGGTAAGGCATTCTCTAGTCTGTTGATTGATTCTCAGTCTTTGGAGCGCACAGTCACCCTGTGTCTTGGAGTCATGACCTTCACAAGTGTTTTTGTCCCTCTCGAAGCAGTAGAGTTTTTTTCCCATTCCACTTAATCCCTTCCCAAGCTGCAGCAGGTGTATTTCCATTTTCTCCATCTATGTCCTTGAAGCCTTCTCCTCTCTCATTGTGTTCTTTCTTTTCTTTTTAATTGAGACAGGGAGGCTAGAACAGGGCTGGAGTAGGGCTGGTGGGGGAACGTCTCCCATGCATCAGCCAGAATGGGATCTCCCTGTTGGCCTCTGATAATGACCTACCTAAGATTAAACTCAACTTTTGCTCTATTAGGAAGAAAATTTTGATTGAACTTCACAATGGCTACTCTTTCTGTCTCCCCGTTGGAGTCATAGGGGTTAACTTTAATCTTCACAATGAAGACCTGAGAAAGAACCTGTAGTAAAAGCCTGTGAAAGCATCTGGAGAAAGGGACCAAGACTGTGGCCCCAGGAGGTTCCCATGTTAGCGGACACTTGGTCTCCAGCAGTTCATGAACATTCCTGCTGTAATGTTCCTATTGGTTTAGTGCATCCTGCGGCGTCTACTCCAGGTAAGCAAATCTTAGATCCTATGTCTACCTGGAAGTAACTTCTCTCCAGATTTCAAGGTGGCTGGTTTGATCTGCAACCTCTATTCTCAGATGAGTCTGAAAAATCATTGCTTTTCTATTTGTCCAGCTTTTTCGTTGTTGTTCTAAGGCAGGAATGCTGAATTCTAAGCTCTGTAGGTTGGAGCTAAAACCAGAAATCCTATATCAATTCTTCTGACCATTCTTACATCTTCATCTGTGAACTTCATTTATTTATTATGACCAACTATTTAAAGCCACTTCGCAAAATATTGACTATTGTTTACAACTTACATCCTAGATAGCTTACTTTATTAATAAAATTCTTGTTTAACACTGATTTTATTACAAATTATGGCATATGAGTATGGTTATCATACTCTGTACAACAAGTAAAATAGAAAATAGAGAAGTAAGTCTGTGACATTTTGAGCACCTGCCCTGGGAATTGCTACCTCCTGTTATTATTCAGAGAACTGAAAATCTCATCATGAGTGGAGATCTTGTGAACCACCTAAGATTTAATTTTACCTTATCCACATCAAGTCAAAGCTTACATTATAGCTTATAACAACAGCAAAAATGATGCAACAGGGTGGCACAAATACTTTAGAATTACTTTAAAATTTCAAAAGAGAGAGAAATCATGGTTGCAAATGCCACTGAGAAGCCAGAGTAAATTGTTGGGGATAGAAGTATAGGTGGTGAGTTTGCTAAAAACATGACTCTATAAAGTGAGAAAAATTCCTAATAGTAACTATAAAATGAATTTTTATGTAAAATAAAACTATTTCAAGTACCAAAATTTTAGGAAGAAGAGTATGATTTATTTTCTCTGAGAGGAATGGCTTTTCATTTGCATTCAGTATTATAAATATATAAAACTTTATGCACAGATGAATTGCTCCCTGGATATGGGTCTTCACACTTCCTCAATGTCTTTCCGAGAAGGGGAAATACTCCCAATGTGACAAAAAGCTGTAGAGGAAAAATTTTCTCAATGGGCTGATGATTGTGGTTTAAATGAGCCCCAAAAGGCAGGGAACATAGAGTATTGTCTTAAGTCATTAACATTTTAAATGTTCACGATTTGAAAACTGGAATTTTAAAAGTTATGCTTCCAGAGTCCGGCCCGGTGCTGCAAGTAGTTAAGTGCACGCGCTCCACTGCAGCGGCCTGGGGTTCGCCGGTTCAGATCCCGGGCACACACCGAGGCAGTGCATGCCAAGCCGTGCTGTGGCGGCGTCCCATGTAAAGTGGAGGAAGATGGGCATGGATGTTAGCCCAGGGCCAGTCTTCCTCAGCAAAAAAGAGGAGGAGTGGCAGATGTTAGCTCAGGGCCAATCTTCCTCACATACACACAAAAAAAGTTATGCTTCCAGTTCAAGAATAAGAAGTGAAAATGGGAAGCTGCAAGAAGACTCATATTTTTAATAGTATCTTGTGTGAACCATCATATAAGCTTTTAAAATATGTTTTAATCTACTTTGGAAGTTGCCACAGGCAACAAAATTTTCAGTCACTGCTCTGCATTTTATATACTTAATAATAATGGCTGATGTGTATTGGCAATAGGATGACCAACTGTCCCCATATGCCTGTGACTGAGAAGTTTCCTAGTCATGGGTCTTTCAGCGCTGAAAATGGGGGTGCAACAAACTTGGACAATTGGTCACTCTAATTGACACTTACCAGGTGTTAGGTATTTAACACATCTTCCCACGTTTAATACTCCGATAAACCCCATATGTGGGTTCCATGAGGATTGTAACCTAGAGTTTGAATCTAGGGCCTGCATTCTTTCTCGTGGTTGCACATGAGTTTGTAATTCCTTGGAATTTGGATTCTGAATAAGAGGGAGTAATAAGATGCTCATTTGTGTTAGCTACCAGGGCTATCACTGTTCCATTTTTCTTGCAAAGGTGAATCAAAGGAAGCAAAATAGGTAGTAAGGGCAAAATACACAGGAGGACTGGTCTAGGGGAGCATCTGCTGATATAGCTGAACTGGGTTTATCACGAGTGGGGTTCTCTGGTAAACAGTGTCTGACAGATATTAGTTATGGGCAGAGGATTGTCTGGGACTGAACACCTGTGTGCAGCAAAGTAAGGACACAGGAGAGGGTCCTGGGAGAGGCTGTGCTGCCCTATAATGACAACTGACCTCACAGGCATTGAGAAGATGAATGGCCTTCAATGATGGCCTACAATGGGGCTAGAGTCTAGAAACTAGCCACCTGTGAAACCAGACTAATACTTGCATGGGACCAATATACATAGCATATGACTAGTCAGTCACTGGACACAGACTGCCAGTGAGACGGTTACAAGAGGGGAAATAAATCAGGGTTGTCTGCTGACAGCACTCCCAAAAGTGTGAGAGGAATAAGACTTCATTTTTGAAGGGGTGTCGGCAGCACATCACAGCATCTGCCAGTGGTTTGAAGAGAATCGAGACTTGCTACAGAAACTAATTTCCCTTAGAAGCAGTGAAATTTCAAATATTATTGAAGATGATAAAGGGTCAGTAGCAGTCTTTTTTTGGTATCCCTATTGCTAAGGAAGTTGCTTGATTTTTTAAATATGTCAGTGAATGATGAATTCGCAAATTATGTGACGTCACATTTGCATCTCTGAAATTTTGATTTATATACAAAAATAATGTCTCCAGGGTAACGCTCTCAAACCAGAAATTCCACTAAATCCTAACTAAAATTGCCAGATACTGGGCACTGCCTTGGTCTCACATGCTCTGTAGGCACTCTTCTCGGACGCTCCGGCTTTGATGCTGCCTTTATGATCAAAGTTCTCAAATTCCAAACATCTTCAAAGGAGCCGTCACGGCTCTGCTCTGAGCGGAGTGTCACCCACATCCAATCACACTTCCCTGGCTCTGTCCCTCGATCCCAAGTTTTCAGAGCAGTGGCTCTGTGAATGCTGCTAAATGTGAGAGCAATTTCTAACCCAAACACAAAAAAGTGAAAATATATGCTGTGGGTTTTGGTCACATACACTTATCAGCCTAGTTTCATAAAACAAAAGTTCCCAAAGGCAGATACATATACAGTGTCGCTGAGTATGGCATGTGGCCTCTCTCACTCTGCTTTACTACACGTGTATTCAGTATTTTGAAACATATTCTTTCATGTTATTTTTTACCGAAAGTTTTATGATTAACAAATAATGCCATGTGGAATAGAATAATGTTATGTTAATTATGAAAAAAAATTCAATGCTTTGTGAGATAGAATGATAGAGATGTTTGCATACATACAATGCTGCCAGTTACATATTTGTCATAATAATTTCTGACCTTTAAACTGAGTTGAAATATCACAAGATAACGTAGAATCTATGAACTACTCTATTTTTCTGACAGTCTCTAAATGAAGGTATAGCCAAGAGCATTTTTTGTTTTTGTTTTTTGGGGTTTTTTTTCTGATATGGAGCCATTGAACAATTTCACCTTAGTCAATGTCAATGTAATAAGTATATTATGTATTTTTATCTCTCATTTTCATATCTTTCTCACATTCTGTAAAATAAGTAACTTCCCAGCTCATCATCTATTGCTTTCCCTATCTCTTATATTTAGATGCTCTGGAAATATAGCTCCCACCTATGTTTTTCCTGTGAATACTCAACACTTAACAAGTGGTAAAATGTGGCTAAAAGCTACACATGTGTTAATGAAAATAGCCACTTTCAATTTTTCGCCTGTCTGATTTCCTTGTTTCAAGCAAATTTATAAGCATGGATTGAAGAACCCTTTGAGAAACACTTTAATTGCCACAGAAATCATAGAGTAAAACTGGTGTCTATAGTTCAGGAAAGTTTTGGAAGAACAATTTATCAGAGGCATTTAGACAGAACTCTAAATTTGTTTATTTCCTGAGCATTTCCGTGATACATTTCTAAAGCAACCTGGCAAGTTTTCACTCAACTTTTTTCTTGTTCAAATATTCCACTTATCTGCGTAAAATATACTGTAGTAAATGCATTTATTTGTACCTAAAACATTATTTTTGTAATGCTTTTCTCTCATTTAGCTTTAAGTCAATCTTTTATGATTTTGAAAACTTTATGTTTTTTGATAAATTATGCTTCACTCTTGGTAGATAAGGAGTAAGTACTTAAGAACATTTTCTTCATTCTATATATAAATAAGTATGAGTTTGACATGATGCATGAGTTAGAATAGTTATTATATATAGATATAGAGAGAGATAAAAATATGCCAAGTGTACTTCCGTTGGTTGGAGTAAAAGTAAATGTTGGTTGGTAGATATGTGCATGTTTTATTTTTACATTATTTCACATTATTATAAAAGCTCTTGTGCTTTGTTTTGTTTTGTTTCAGGTTGGACAGAAGAGCAACTAAACTTGGACAGTATTTTCAAAATATAGCATATTTGAAATTCTGATTCTGAACCACTTTGACAAATCAATATATTCTTAGTTTCCCTAATTTGTGCTTAGCAAAAAATCTAAGGTTCATATTGCTACCAAGCTTGAGACTGTTTTAAAATATTTTGTTTGCTGAAGAGGCTTTAGGTACTTTTGATAAAATTTGTATTTTAGTTGTACAAGAAAGGAGAACCAGTATCTTTATGTTACTTCAAATCTCTACCTTGGGTATACATAGTTTTTTATTCTTGAGAATTAAGAAGTTATTTTCACATATATTATTTTATTTGCTGTTGATTTTCTTTTTTCTTTTTTTTTTTTTTGTGAGGACGATCAGCCCTAAGCTAACATCCATGCTAATCCTCCTCTTTTTGCTGAGGAAGACCAGCTCTGAGCTAACATCTATTGCCAACCCTCCTCCTTTTTTCCCCCAAAGCCCCAGTAGATAGTTGTGGGTCATAGTTGCACATCCTTCTAGTCGCTGTATGTGGGACGCGGCCTCAGCATGGCCGGAGAAGCGGTGCGTCGGTGCAAGCCGGGGATCTGAACCCGGGCCGCCAGCAGCGGAGCTCGAGCACTTAACCGCTAAGCCACCAGGCCGGCCCCGCTGTTGGATTTACTTAAGCGAAATCCTGTTGTGTCATTTTCCATATGAACATCCATAAAAGCTTACCCTATGTTCTTTTTTCATTAAATAGAAACAAGCATGTTCTTTTACTATAGAAATTACTTTAGAAAAGCCCACTTCCTTCCATCAATTATCTCACATTTTGCTGGTTTTAGGATATTCCTCATTATAATAGTACTCACTGAAACCAATTTAATAAAGACTCATTTCTTTCTGACCTTGAAAAAATAACATTTAGTGGCTATTTACATTTTGAAATATTTTTATTGACTACCCATAATCCTAGGACTGATTTTTTTTCTCAGAATAAAAATTCAGTACTTCATCTTGTTTATACATTTTTCCTGATAAAACTCTTTTCCTAATGGGTTAGCTATTTATATTTTCAAAAAAAAGTCACATGGCCTCCTGTTTTTCACCTTTTATTATTTAAAGGAAAAGAGTGGATTACATGAGTGCTGAAGTTGATGGGGATGTGAATGGGTGGGAAGAGGCTGCTGATACACGAATTTGGCGACTTAAGCCACTGTAATTGCTTCATGCAGAACTGAGAGCCTTAGTGCATTAATCAGATTAGAAACATTTTCCAGCAAGATCAAGGTTTTTTAGCCCAGATTCTTCTTTCACTCCTCAAAAGTCTTTTAGAGGAAAAGTAGTTTCATATCAACTACACGTAAATTAACATCATGATTACACCTGAAACTAATATAATGCTACATGTCAATTATATTTCAATTAAAAAATTAAATATACAAAGCTGAATAATGGAAATAGATATTAGAATTCTAATCTTTGTAAAATTATCTGATGTTCTTTGCTTATAGCAAAGAAAACAACTTTTAAGCACAGGAAAAATAATTAATATCATGAGGCCTTATAATTAAGGACTATTATTACTAAAATAGCTTGCAGGGCATTGAAATACTAATAATTATAACTCTCAATGCTATAATGACATGTTATGAGTATTTTAAAGATGAATAATATGGAACATAAAAATTTTATTTTTCTAAAATCTCGTAGCTAGCAAATATATTAAATGATTCAGATATAAAATTAGAATAATCCTAATCCATAAAAAAATCAGTATATTGTGTATTTGGAACTAGATTAAAATTATAGCATTAGTTTTACAAGAAAAATATATTAACAAGCTGTGAATGTCTCTATCAAGTGTATTCTCGCTCTTTTTTTTTTTTGGTGTGATTTTTGTTTTTTATTGATGTTTTAATGGTTTTTAACATTGTGAAATTTTGGGTTGTACATTTTTGTTTGTCCATAACCATACATATGACTCCCTTCACCTCTTGTGCCCACCCCCCACCCGCCACCCCCCACTGCCCCTGGTAACCACAGTACAGTTTTCTCTGTCCATGTGTTGGTTTATATTCTACATATGAGTGAGATCATACAGTGTTTGTCTTTCTCCTTCTGGCTTATTTCACTTAACATAATACGCACCAGACCCATCCATGTTGTTGCAATGGGCCGATTTTGTCTTTTTTTATGGCTGAGTAGTATTCCATTGTATATATATATACCACATCTTCTTGATCCAATCATCAGTCGAGGGACACTTGGGTTGCTTCCACTTCTTGGCTATGGTGAATAATGCTGCAATGAACATAGGGGTGCATAAGCCTCTTTGGATTGTTGATTTCGGGTTCCTTGGGTAGATTCCCAGTAGTGGGATGGCTGGGTCATAGGGCATCTCTATTTTTAATTCTTTGAGGAATCTGCATACCGTTTTCCATAGAGGCTGCACCAGTTTGCAGTCCCACCAGCTGTGTATGAGGGTTCCTGTTTCTCCACATCCTCTCCAACACTTGTTGTTTTTTGTCTTGGTGATTATAGCCATTCTAACGGGCATGAGGTGATATCTTAGTGTTGTTTTGATTTGCACTTCCCTGATGATTAGTGATGTTGAACATCTTTTCATGTGCCTATTGGCCATCTGTACATCTTCTTTGGAGAAGTGTCTGTTCATTTCCTGTGCCCATTTTTTGATCGAGTTGCTTGTTTTTTTGTTGTTCAGTTGCGTGAGTTCTTTATATATTATGGAGATCAACCCCTTGTCAGATGTATGTTTTGCAAATATTCTCTCCCAGTTGGTGGGTTGTCTGTTCATCTTGATTCTGGTTTCTTATAGAAGCTCTTTAATCTGATATAGTCCCACTTGTTTATTTTTTCTTTAGTTTCCCTAGTCTGGGTAAGCATGTCATCTGAAAAGATTCCTTTATGACCAATGTCAAATAGTGTGTTGCCTATATTTTCTTCTATGGGTTTTATAGTTTCAGGTCTCACCTTCAGGTCTTTGATCCATTTTGAGTTAATTTTTGTGAATGGCGATAGCAGATGGTCCACTTTCATTCTTTTGCATGTGGCTGTCCAGTTTTCCCAGCACCATTTATTGAAGAGACTTTCCTTTCTCCATTGTATGTTCTTAGCACCTTTGTTGAAAATTAGCTGCCCGTATATGTGTGGTTTTATTTCTGGGCTTTCACTTCTGTTCCATTGATCTGTGTGTCTGTTTTTGTACCAGTACCATGCTGTTTTGATTACTATCGCTTTGTAGTATGTTTTGAAGTCAGGGATTGTGATGCACCCTGCTTCGTTCTTTTTTTTTAGGATTGCTTTAGCTATTCGGGGTCTTTTGTTGCCCCATATAAATTTTAGTATTCTTTTTTCTATTTCTGTGAAGAATGTCATTGGGATTCTGATTGGGATTGCATTGAATCTGTAGATTGCTTTAGGTAATATAGACAGTTTAACTATGTTTATTCTTCCAATCCACGTGCATGGGATATCTTTCCATTTCTTTATGTCATCATCGATTTCTTTCAATAATGTCTTGTAGTTCTCATTGTATAGGTCATTCAACTTCTTGGTAAGATTTATTCCTAGGTATTTTATTCTTTTTGATGCAATTGTAAATGGTATTATCTTTTTGAGCTCTCTTTCTGTTAGTTCATTATTAGGATACAGAAATGCAACTGATTTTTGTAGATTGATTTTGTATTCTGTGACTTTGCTGTAGTTGTTGATTATTTCTAATAGTTTTCCAATGAATTCTTTAGGGTTTTCTATATATACAATCATGTCATCTGCAAATAGTGAGAGTTTCACTTCTTCGTTACCTATTTGGATTCCTTTTATTCATTTTTCTTGCCTAATTGCTCTAGCCAAAACCTCCAGTAATATGTTGAACAGGAGAGGTAAGAGTGGGCAGCCCTGCCTCGTTCCTGTTCTCAGAGGAATGGCTTTCAGTCTTTCTCCATTGAGTATGATGTTGGCTGTGGGTTTGTCATAAATAGCCTTTATTATATTGAGGTACTTTCCTTCTGTTTCCATTTTGTTGAGAGTTTTTGTCATAAATGGATGTTGTATCTTGTCAAATGCCTTCTCTGCATCTATTGAGATGACCATGTGGTTTTTATTCTTTGTTTTGTTGATGTGATGTACCACGTTGATTGATTTGCAGATGTTGAACCATCCCTGCGTCCCTGGTATAAATCCCACTTGATCATGGTGTATGATCTTTTTAATGTATTGCTGTATTCAGTTTGCCAATATTTTGTTGAGCATTTTTGCATTTATATTCATCAGCGATATTGGCCTGTAATTTTCTTTCTTTGTATTGTCTTTGCCTGGCTTTGGTATCAGGGTGATGTTGGCCTCATAGAATGATTTAGGAAGTGTCCCATCTTCCTCTATTTTTTGGAACAGTTTGAGAAGGATGGGTATTAAATCTTCTTTGAATGTTTGATAATATTCACTGGAGAAGCCATATGGTCCTGGACTTTTATTTTTTGAGAGGTTTTTGATTACTATTTCAATCTCTTTACTTGTGATTGGTCTATTCAGATTCTCCGTTTCTTCTTGGTTCAGTTTTGGGAGGTTGTATGAGTCTAAGAATTTATCCATTTCTTCTAGATTGTCCAATTTGTTGGCATATATTTTCTCATAGTATTCTCTTATAAGCCTCTGTATTTCCGTGGTATCCGTTGTAATTTCTCCTCTTTCATTTCTAATTTATTTACTTGAGCCTTTTCTCTTTTTTTCTTAGTAAGCCTGGCTAAGGGTTTGTCAATTTTGTTTATCTTCTCAAAGAACCAATTCTTTGTTGCATTAATCCTTTCTACTGTTTTTTTGGTCTCAATTTCATTGATTTCTGCTCTGACTTTTATTATTTCTCTCCTTCTGTTGACTTTGGGCTTTGTTTGTTCTTCTTTTTCCAGTTCTGTTAGGTGTAATTTAAGGTTGCCTATTTGGGCTTTTTCTTGTTTGTTAAGGTAGGCTTGTATCGCTATGAGTTTCCCTCTCAGGACCACTTTTGCTGCATCCCATATGGTTTGGTATGGCATATTTTCATTTTCATTTGTTTCCAGATAGTTTTTGATTTCTCCTTTAATTTCATCAATGATCCATTGGTTGTTCAGTAGCATGTTGTTTAATCTCCACATTTTTGTCACTTTCCCAGTTTTTTTTCCATGGTTCATTTCCAGTTTCGTAGCATTATGGTCTGAAAAGATGCTTGTTATGATTTCAATCTTCTTAAATTTATTGAGGCTTGCTTTGTTTCCCAACATATGGTCTACCTTTGAGAATGTTTCATGTGTGCTTGAGAAGAATGTGTAGTCAGCTGTTTTTGGATGGAGTGCTCTGTATATGTCTACTAGGTCCATCTCATCCAGTTTTTCATTTAAGTCTACTATTTATTGACTTTTTGTCTTGATGATCTATCCATTGATGTAAGTGGGGTATTAAGATCCCCTACTATTATTGTGTTGTTGTTAATGTCTCCTTTTAGGTTTGTTAATAGTTGCTTTATGTACATTGGTGCTCCTATGTTGGGTGCATATATATTTATAAGTAATATGTCTGCTTGGTGGAGTGTCCCTTTTATCATTATATATTTCCCTTCTTTATCTTTCTTAACCTGTTTTATCTTGAAGTCTACTTTTTCTGATATGAGTATGGCAATACCTGCTTTCTTTTGTTTGCCATTAGCTTAGAGTACTGTCTTCCATCCTTTCACTCTAAGCCTGTGCTTGTCTTTAGTGCTGAGATGTGTTTCCTGGAGGCAGCATTGTTGGGTCTTGCTTTTTAATCCATCCACTCTGTATCTTTTGATTGGAGAGTTCAATCCATTTACATTTAGGGTAATTATTGATATATGAGGGCTTAATGTTGCTGTTTTGTCACTTATTTTCTGGTTCTTCTGCGTTTCCTTTGTTTCTTGTCCCATTTGTTTCGGACTGCCAATTCAGTTTGGTTGTTCTGTCTTATGACTCTTCTAGTTTTCTCTTTGTTTATCATATGTGGTTTTGTTTTGATTATTTGTTTAGTGGTTACCTTGAGGTTTGGGTAAAAATTCTTGTGTATGAGATATTCCATTATCTGATGGCTTCCTATTTCCTTATACTAAGTCAATTCAATCACTTTCCTCTTCCCCTTCTAAGTCATTCTTGCTATACCTTATTCTATCTTGTGTTGTGGCTGTGTGTTTATAGTGATGAGGTTAAATTTATTTTTGGTGAATTCCTTCCTTTGATCTTTGATTTTAGTATTTAAGTGGTTACTCACCTATTCCGGTAAAGATCTACTATTTTTCTGAGTTTATCTACCTATTTTTCTCCTTGCTCCAAGCTTTGTATTCCCTTTCTCTTCTTTTTTTCAGGCCTGAGGGCCTTCTTGAGTATTTCTTGTAGTGGGGGTCTCGTGGCCATGAGCTCCCTTAGCTTTTGTTTATCTGGGAGAGTTACTATTTCTCCATCATATTTGAAGGATATTTTTGCTGGATACAGTATTATTGGTTGAAAGTTTTTGTCTTTCAGTATTTTGAATATATCATTCCAGTCTCTCCTAGCCTGTAAAGTTTCTGTTGAGAAATCCATTGAGAGCCTGATGGGAGTTCCTTTGTACGTTATTTTTCGTTTTTGTCTAGCTGCCCTTAATATTGTTTCTTGACTCTGGCTAACCTAACCACTAGGTGTCGTGGAGAGGGCCTTTGTCTGTTAATATATTTAGGTGACCTGTTGGCTTCGCTTACTGGTATTTCCTACTCCTTCCCCAGATTTGGGAAATTCTCAGCTATTATTTCCTTGAATAGGCTCTCTGTTCCTCTTTCCCTCTCTTCTCCCTCAGGAATACCTATAATTCTTATGTTACA
This sequence comes from Diceros bicornis minor, assembly GCF_020826845.1. Classification (NCBI taxonomy): domain Eukaryota; kingdom Metazoa; phylum Chordata; class Mammalia; order Perissodactyla; family Rhinocerotidae; genus Diceros; species Diceros bicornis. The sequence goes on along the minus strand of NC_080759.1, from coordinate 47,026,967 downwards.
TTTCCTAATAGAGTCAGATATTTCTCAGAGACTTTCTTCATTTCTTTTTAGTCTTAGTTCTCTCTCCTCTTCCATCTGGAGTATATCTGTATTCCTATCCTCTAAAATGCGAATTCTTTCCTCCATATTGTCAGGTCTATTCTTTAAAGATTCCCGATTCTCCTTTATCTCCTCCATTGTGTTCTTCATCTCCATCAGCACTGATTGGTTTTTCTTTATGATTTCAATCTCTTTTGTGAAGAAACTCCTAATCTCATTGAATTGTTTGTCTGTGTTTTCTCGTATTTCATTGAGTGTTTTTATGACAGCTATTTTGAAATCCCTGTCGTTTAGATTATGGATTTCTGTGTCTTCAGGGTTGGTTTCTGGGTGCTTGTCATTTTCCTTCTGGTCTGGTGATTTCATATATCTTTGCATTGTGCTTCCTGTGTTGGCTTTGTTTTTCCTCATCCTGGAAATCTCTGGTTGCAATTTCCACCCTCTGCCACTGTGTGGTGGTAAAGGGCTGCGTAATCTGAGCCCCCTGCACTCTGCTGCGGTTTTTCCCCTGCAATCAGCAGGTCTGATTGCTGGATCTGGTCTGCCGAGGATCACTTGGTCTGGTCTGGTCGGCCGAGCTGCAGAGTCCGGTTTGCGGGGAGGGAGGAGCTCTGTCTTTCGCCCTCTGGGTCCCTGGCATGGGGGGCTTCTCATTTGCCCCTTGTTATCCGCTCTCTGGGGTGCTCAGATGTTGATGGTAGCCCTGTGGCTCTTCTGAGTCCTCTGTGTGGGAGTTTCCCACTGGCTGAGACAGCCCGAAGAGCTATGGTTTCCCTGCAGAGGGCCGCCCCCCACCCCCCCAGCCTCCGGGACCAGATTGCTGATCTGATGGGGAGGAGAGGAGTTGTCCTTACCTCTCCCCACTTCCTCCAGGGGCCCAGCACGTTCCACTCTCAGCTGTGCGGCAGTGTGGATCTTTCCGATCTAGCTTTTCACTGTCTGGGATTCCATTTTTGGCCTGTGACTGTTCCTTTTGTTGTATCTTATGGGGGGAAGAGTTCACAGGAAAGCTCACTCCACCATGACGCTGACGTCACTCTCAAGTGTATTCTCTTTAAGCACACGTGTGGAGGATGTGTTCCATGGTTTACATAACCACCTTTCACATGTCCACGTCTGTGTTTGCAGACAACTTGAAACACCTCATTACTAACCTGATTTTATTTCCTTAATAAGTAATTTTGGCTTCATTGTCTGGATGCCCGATGATATTTCCTTTTTATTTTAAGTTTAGTAGTTTTATAAGAATATATTTATGTTTTTATTGTTGAGGATAATTTCCCTAAATACATAGTATTTATTTTAAATATGTATGTTTGAATATATTTTTTAATTTAAGAAAGTTTATTTTAATTATAGATGTTAGCATTTGTTATTTTCCATTGCTTCACTTTTCTTGTGTGTGGTCCCCATTGTTGGATTTTCTGCAACTCTCTCCTACATCCTTTGTTTCCTCTCAAATCTGTTTAATCTCTGTTCACTTGTGTTACTTTCAATTAGTTGTCTTTCCCACAATAATTTTTTTCTTCTCTTTCTAAATCTTTTCTACTGAATTCCAATTCTTTGCCTTCATCATTTTCCTTTTTTTTTTTTTTGTTTTTGTCCACACATTCAGATCTGAGTTTCTCTAATTCTGATTATACTGTTCTTTCAGACCTTCTATCGTGTTCTTGATTTCTTTTAGCTTATTTTGAAATATCATATTTTTGATGTTCGTGTTTTGCGACCATGTCTTTCTAGTATCTTCACGTCTGCCGGGATGTCATTTGGCTAACTATTCTTTCTTTTCTTGTTGCTCTTTGGCTGAGCTTCAAACGCTCCTTGTTCATATCTCGTGTTTAAACACAATGCTTTTCCACACATTTACGTAGAGACTTCCATGTAGGTGATTGGGGGTTGGGCCAGGATAAATTTTCTAGCGTCATGATTCTAAGGTTCTCATTTTGTTAGCACCAAAAGTGTTTTAAAAAATACACTCTGTCTATTTTCTAAGAACTTCCTTTCTGTTTCTTTCCTCATCATGTATTTGAATCTCTTCTTACCTTTGTTCCTAGTTTTCCTGTCCTTCATAATTTTGATTCTCCCCCCTGTGGTTTCTCCTCATCCTGGTCTCAGCTCTATAACAGAACTTGGGCTGCTTACTTTCATGCGCTATGCCCTATTAGGCCGCACCAGCATTGTTGGACCTCCTTCAGTCCTGCGGTCTTCATCCAACTCTTCCCGATTTCATATCCTGTCCTTAAGTCATCCCCCCAAGTTTCCACTCTGGATGAAGATTTCTTTTCTGTTAGGGACTTCTGGGTCCCTTGGATCTCAGGATGATCTACAGTTTTACTGACTTTGGTTTCATCCCACAGAGTTCCTCGTATCATGTCAGTGGTCGTCAAGCGTGGTTCTGCTTCTTGGATTTTGAGGTTTATGAGATAATTATCACTTTTTTTTTTAAGATATTATCTGGAGTTTTTCTGCCTTGTCATTATAATTGCTTAGTTGTTTTGTCCTTTTATGAAGGATTTGCTGTGACTGAAAAACTATCTTGAAATCATTCTTCCATCCACACATTCCACAGCCAAATCCCACCAAGGATTTTAGTAAATATCCAACAATGTAAGGCTATTTTAGGGGAGGAAGAGTCTCATGGTTTGTGTGCATATAGATAGATATAGATATATAGATATAGATATGTATACATTAGACTTAGTCAGCCTCGTGTATCTTTGTTTCCAAACATTGTCCTATCCAAAAGTTCTCTTCATGATATAACTCTAAAAAGTACTATATGGTTTTTTCTCACTTTATGTTTCTTTACCTCAATGAAGCCACCTTGAAGCAGTTGAAAAACAATAGGTAGGAAGTCTCACTCTAAATCCGATGTTTACCCTAAGTCACGTTATATATCTAAAAAGTTTTACTAGGCCTTTGCTGTCAAAGTCTTTTGAAGTCCAATCCTTACTGTTTGGGGTCTAAAAGCACTCAGTTTTTGCTATCTTAAAAACCCTCCCATTTCTGGACACTGTATTTCCTTTCCTTTACACTGTCCACTCATCCAATTATTTCATGGCTCATTTGCTCTCACAATATTTGTAGCCTACTGCAAGTAAATATTTTACCACATATTTGCTATTGCATAGAAGAATTACCCAAGTTTTAAGCCTTTTAAATCAGTTTTCTTGTTAGTCCTTACATTATAAGATTTTTTTTTTCTATAGCAGCACCTTTCAAGATATCTATTTCTGTACTAGACAGAGGAAAGTACGTTCTATGGAGGTAACAAGTCACACCTGGAATATCAGTGGCTTAATAAATAAAGGAATGTTTTACTCACTTCATTGTTTGATGCAGGAAAGCCAGTTCTTGCCCACACCTCTCCTGCAGGGAGTGTTCTAAGATCTGAGTTCCTTGCATTGTAAAAGCGCCTTTGCTTTCTGTAACAAATGGCTTCTTTGGGTACATGACAGGAGAAGTGGGGATTGCATCTTTTCATAAGGGACACTTTCCATTGACCAGAACTCAGTCACATGGCTACACACCAAATTGTAAAAAAAGCTTCACAATGTAGTTTTCCTTTATGTTCAGGAAGACATTAGAGCATGATGAACATATGACGTCTATATAAAGCTAGCAAGTACCTTTTGCCGTAACACAGTGAACTCTTATTTTTAGGTCACTCCAAACACATGAAATATTCTGTCTTACTCATTCCTTGCTCAAAAGTTACTTTAATACCAATTAAAAACAAAAAAAAGATTGGATGTTATAACAGAATCCAGGATATGCAGAAAAACTCAACTTGAGGCCAGGAACAGTGACGATGAAGGAAATTAAAAGTGTGGAGTATGTAATGATGTTTCCAGATAACTTTATGAAAAGACAGTAACTAGTGCTCATAATAAGATCTGAAAATTCTGCATCTGGTGAGAACTGCAAGTAAGCTAAAAACTTAGTAGCAAACCAGTAATGAATTTTAAATTTTAATAAATAAGTACCTATAAAATATTTTTTCTTAAAAATAGGGCTCATAGCACAGAAAAAAATGACACGTAAGAGGCAAAAAATATATGCATAGCTTTTAAGTTTATCTTAGAGCTTTGTTAACTTATAAAAATTGTATTCACAGTTAACCATATTTTAAAGGACAAAAAGGAATGATATTTCAGCAATAGAAATTATATCTCTTGGAGTATAATGCAGAATTTGTAATAAATTAACTTAAAAAAATAAAATGAAGAGAAATGCTGTACTATTATTTTGAGAGCAGAAAATTTAATCAGAAAACTCGGTTTTAAAATAGCGTACAGATATGCAGGTGAAATATTATACTTCTTTATAAAAGTTTGCATTTTATAAAATTTTGTTTTGTCAAATATGTCATACATATATATAAGAAATTATAAAAATGAATTTACGTTTTTAAGAATAACTGTAAAGCCATAGCTGTGTAATTACTCTTCAGGTTAAGCAACAGAAGTTTTTCAGTATCTTTAAAAATACTTGGGCCCATGAATACATTCCCAACCGCACTATCTTCTTCCTCTTTCCTATTCCAGAAAATATTCTGATTTTTCTAATAATAATTATCCTTGCTAATCTTCTTAATGAAAGCAATACATATACTAGATATATGTGCAAGGTAAATATCCATTGACCCTATCATTGGACTCCCAGTCCATCACCCCAAAGATAATCACTGTTCGCATTTTCTTTTGTACACTTTCAGTATACTACATTTTGACACATGCACTAAAAAGAATATAGATGTACTTTTTATTTGTGCAAAAATGATGATATTATATACAGGGCTCTGTGCTTTTCCACCTAATATATTTTGTAAAGCTTTCTATGTCAGTGCTATGGATACACTTCATTCCTTTTAGAAGTAGAGCGTTTCATTATAGACCCAAATGACAATTTATCAGACCCCTGTTTTTGACAAACAGGCTGTTGTCAGGATTTGTTTTAAATTGTTAAGGATGCTGCAATGAATATCCTCGTACTTACATCCCTGGCATTCTTATTTTAGAGTACATCTTTTAAATTATTTCCAGGAGTCAACTCTTATAAGCACAATTTTTAAAATTTGTTGGATGGGATATCACATCAGAATCTCTGAGAATTATGCTGCACATTTTTAAGCAAACACCATCCTCCTGAACATCCCTATTTTTAGTAATTGGAGAATTTCCTAATGAGACTGTGCTAGTCACATATCTTATTGGAGATGTAATATAGTATGAAATCTAAATAGCATTGTATTTGCTTAAATTGGCATGTACAGTAGGGTACAGGCTGTCATGGAGAAATAATTAAAAACTAAATTACTCTTAATCTCAGTTTAATCTAAAACACTGTACAACTGAAAATAAAATCATGAAATTTCCTTGAGTTCTTACAAATAATACACTTTTCTGAAACTTGGTGGTTTACTTATAAACCATATTACCCTTTATATGATAAAGTATCAATTAATATATAACAAAAGGAGGCTAGTTTTGCACATAAATTTGGATTTAAGTAAATTCTTTTTATACATAGTATTAAGATAACTTACTGTCATATGTACCTGCTGAGAAACCAGGATTTATCACAGGTAGGCGCCCGGGGTGGAGGTGGTGGGCTTGAGATTCAGGGCACAGCACTCCATGTTTGCATCTTCTGGGGAACCTTCTGGGAAGATTTGCATGGAGCATTGCAGTAAAGATCCTGAACTTTGGAGTATGTTGATCAGCTAAGCAAACTTTAGACAACACGGCTTTAGAATTGCTTTAAGTCAAAATAAATTTAAAAAGCACATAATTTTCATTGTTGCTTATAATAGCAATTCATGTGTTAGACAAGATATTGTATCAATTGATCTCTATCAGGCCAATAAATGGAGACATGTTTGGAATAGTTTTGAGAGCCATTAGGACTCAATGATTCCAAAGGTTACTTTGAAATTTTCTGAAGAAAATGCCAAAGTTAGACAGTGTGATCCTTTTCTAAAAACTCCATTTCTAAACCATAGCTATTCTCAGAAGTCTATCGATGATGCTATACCTATATTTTAAAGCAAATATTTCAAAATAGCTATTTATTATTTAAAATAAATAATTGTATTATACATAATTTGAAAACACTGTTAAGAAATTATAAGGAAATAGCATAATATTTTCATCACTCTGAATTTCCCACTAATGTCTTATCTTCTTAGACCTTATTGTACAAATATATAACATAATTTAATTTTATAACTTATTATATATGTATGTAAATTTTTTTTTTTTTTTTACCAAATGAGATCATTCTATGTGTTCTATGGAGTAATCTGATTTTATGAATTAATAATATTCAGTTTTCCCTGGAAATATATTTTCTTCTTATTTAATGTGCAATTATTATTCAAATGTTTCCATATATGAAAAACATGTCCTTTCTGTGAACCAGGGTACAAACCATACCTTACGGTATCTTCTCTTCGTCCCTATCTATCTTTCAGTTATCCATACCCCCTTTAACATTTCACTGATTTGTTGAAGAGAATGGGGAGCTGTCTTGCTCAGTGTCATTGAACCTTTTATCCTCTTCCCTGAATATCCTTTAAATGGGAAGATAATTCTAAAGCTTTCATTGGCTCAGGTTAAACATGTTTGGCTAGAACACATTACAGGTGAGGTTATGCATCACTTCAGGAGTAGAGTTGCCAGATAAAATACAAGACTCCCCAATTTTGCATGGAAAATAGTTATACCAAAAATTATGCTTTCTGAAATTCAAATTTAACTGAGTGCTCCATATTTCTATTTGCTAAATCTGACAATCTTATTCAGAAGATGTATAAAAGCTTCTCAGATTGCTAATGTGACGACAGTCTGATCCTTGTATTTATTGTTGAATTTAATTCCCTCGTTACCAAGGGTGTGAGATTACTGTGATACTGTCTAAATTTAAGCTCCCATCAACCACTTTAACTAATCAATTTATTACACTTAGCCTTGTATATTCAATATCTAGGCTTCAAAAAATAATGCTTTTCTAATTCTATCATCCCTTCTATATTGTTTTAACTAGTATTCATCTATAGAGAACTTTCCCTTGTCAACTGGAACTATTAGTAATTTTCAAACTACAGTTCCTAATGGAAAGGCAGGATAAATGCCTCAACAATGATAACAAGTATTCATTGGGCACATGCAAGGCACTGAATAAATCAAAGATCATGCTCTCTGTGAATCTCACATTCTAATCGAGGTGGTCAACTACAAACAATAGACAAGGAAATGATAAAGTATGTTACAAGAACATAAATTCTATGGAATAAAAATTTGATGGAGTAATGGCAATCAGAAGTATAGGAAAGTGGGAAGGGACAGTTGCAGTAAATAGGTTGGCCATTATAGGTCTCAGGAAGAAGAGATTTGAGCAAAGATTAGAAGGAAGCGAGGCGATCAGCAAAGCCTATTTCTGGGGAAGAACAGGCAGAGGAAATGGTTAAGGCCATTGCTCCAGGCAGGAGTGAACCTGGGTACCTAGTGGACAGGAAAGGGACCAGTGTGGCTGGAGAAGGTGAGCGAAGGACAGTAGTAGGAGATGAGGTCTGAGATGGAGATAGTGATAAAGGCTAAATCATTTAATTTCTACGTAGACTGTCATAAGGACTTGGGACTCTATTTTAAGTGAAATAGGGAGTCATTGAAAGCTTCCAAACATCTATGTGACTTGACCAGGCTTAGGTAATAACCCTCTGACTGCTGTGCTGCAAAAGTCTTTAAGGCAAGGGGGCTGGGACTCAGAGAGCTAGAAAGAAATTGTAATCATGGCTCTGCTTGGAGATGGTATTTTGTGGTCAAATTCTGGATGTAATTTGAAGGTAGACGCCATAGAATTCCTGGCAAACTGGAAGGGGGTGGGGAGAGTGTAAGAGCAAGAAATAATTTAAGGATTTCTCCAAGGTTTTGACCATAATTAATATTTTTAAAGTAAAGACTTGGTTTACTAGGTGCTCAGTTGATAACTGAATTTTGTTTTACCTGCTCAGTTGTTTTTGTTTGTTTGTTTGAGTATTATGATAGATTTATGGGTTTTCATTGATTTAATGTGTTTCAAAGTAAAATCATTATTCTTTTTTGACTTTTCTTGGATTTGATTTGCTAACATTTTGCTGAAAATTTTTGCGCCTATGTTCATGAAAGATATTGGTCTGCAGTTTTCTCTTCTTGTAATATCTTTGACTGGTTTTGGTAATAGGGTAATGCTAGTCCCACAGGATAAGTTAGGAAGTATTGTCTCTACTTCTATCCTCTGAAAAAGATTGTAGAGAATTGGTATAATTTCTTCCTTAAATGTTTGGTAGAATTCGCCAGTGAACTCATCTGGGCCTGTTGCTTTCTGCTTTGGAAGGTTATTAATTATTGACTCAATTTCTTTAATAGATACGGGCCTATTCAGATGACCTATTTCTTCTTGTGTGTGTTTTGACAGATTGCGTCTTTCAAGGAATTGGTATGTTTTATCTACATTTTATCAAATTTGTGGGCATAGAGTTGTTCATAGTATTTCTTTATTATACTCTTAATGTCCGTGGGATCTGTAGTGATGTTCTCTCTTTCATTTCTGGTACTAGTAATTTGTGTCCTCTCTCTTTTTTTCTTGGCTAAGGGCTTATCAGTTCTACTGTTTTTTTCAAAGAACCAGTTTTTGCTTTTGCTGATTTTGTCTATTAATTGCCTATTTTCAATTTCATTGATTAGCACTCTAATTCTTATTATTTCTTTTCTTCTGCTTATTTTGGCTTTAATTTGCTCTTCTTTTTCTAATTTCTTAAGGTAGAAACTTTGATTATTGATTTTATATCTTTCTTCTGTTCTAGTATATGCTTTCAACGCTGTAAATTTCCCTTTCAGCACTGTTTTCGCTGTATTCCACAAATTTTAATGGTAGTCACATTTTGAATAATCAAAATATATACTTGCTTTTTGACCATTTCTTGGTTGGTTTCTCAGATGTCACTTAGAATTTAGAGCTTCAAACTTTTAGCTTGAATAACGTCAAGCAGCAAACTTCCTTGGTAAATAAGGGGTATTCAGACTATAATCTTCTGGCTTAATGTGAATAAAAGAATGAGAGAGATTTATCTTAATGTAGAAGGAAGAGGAACAGGAAAAGGGAGTCCATGAGGGAATGGAGCCAACCCTTTTAATGGAAGGGTTAAAAAAAACTTGAATGGATATCAAGGATGAAGAACCACAATCTGGGGTCAAAACACAGATTTCTACTTTCCGACTTTGCCCAAAGTTGGTCCTTGCAGAAATAACAGAGTGTGAGCTCTGTTCTTTTGAATTTCCCCTCCGTCTCTGGAGCTTTTTATTTTACATTTTCTTTTATGTTTTCTGGATGCACGCTTGCTGGAAATTGCCATTTTCTACACAACAAAACTTTCCTAATTGCAACTGGAATGGTATAGTATTGAATAGAGTCAGAAAATGGGCCATGGGAACAATCCTGAGTGACTTGAGACAGTTCTTAACGACTTGATAACATTTTGAGATGACTTAATGACTATTCCAGGGGAGGATATTTAGAGATGCTGAATATTTTATCTGACTCTTGCAATGAATGGTTTTACTGAAAAGCATGTGATTCTCATCCCATGTGTCCCAAGTATAAATATTGTAACTCATAAAGGCATTTAGAGTTGTTTGCCCTTGATGTGAATTAAATTTATTACTATTTTTCATGTCTCTAGAAATTATAGCGGTAGTCTAAAATCCCCAAGACAGAAGTAACACCTGTACCATACAGGCTTTCAAGTTGACTAACTCAGATTGTGTATACTTCCTGATGTGGCTGGAAAATGTTCTGCACTTTTTGAAAGAATGTCCCTAGGTGTGCCCAATAATCAATCCAAGTTATTAAAAGATCATCTCCCTTTTAGTAAACTGCATCACCGCTTTGTAAAGTACAATCATCACCTCCAGAAAGTTTCTAATTTAATTAAATTAAGTTTCTAATTTAATTAGATTCCTAATTTTTGGTGTCTTTGAACTTCAGGTTCCAATCTGGTTATTGATTTAGTATTTGTAAGAAGATGAGAAGTTAAGGTACAGAGGGGATGAAAGTTCAGGAGCAAGGGGAAATAATTCTTGATGAGCCAAAGACAGAAATTGAAGAATTGCAGACACAATGATAACAACCATAGATAAATTAGTTCATTCATTCATTCATTCATTCATTTGTTTTTCCAGCAATTATTAATCAGTGCCTATTATATGCCTACCACTGTTCCAGGAGCAGACCAAAACAGATGAGGTGGGTGAGACTTTACCAATGGAAGCCAGTGTGCCCTTCGTGAAGTACATTAAATATTTTCTAAAGATATACACATCAAAAGTAAAGTTCAAAGCTTTTATCATGTTATTCACTAACCCAAATCTTCTTTTTCTGCAAACAATCAACAGTTTTGGACAGAAAGTTAAAGTTTCAACACAATCAGGAATTGATTAATTTTTCCAAATTTATTTTCCTTTAGTTTTCTCCATCCTCACTTATCAAATTGAGCATAGAGCCAAAGCGATTTGTTGTATAATGTTGAGTGCATGAAAATATACAGGATCAATGATATGAATTAATCATTAATTCAACAAATTTTATTGATCATCTAACTGTTCAATAGATTAGAGGTACAGTATTGTACAAAACAAGATCCTTGCCCTCATGTAGCTTACAATCTAGAGAGGCAAACAGATAACATACTAATGAACAGCTGTTTACCTGGTGGTTGCAAGTGCTGTGAAGGAGAAGAAAGCAGAGCATGGGGGACTGGAAATGCTGAGGGAAGGAGGTTGTTAATTTATGTGAGGTAGTCAGGGGGGAAGGACTCTCTGGTGAGGTGACATTAGAGCAGAAATTTGAATAAAAGAAGATTATGAACTGTGCTTAGATTTGGACATAGAATATTCCAGGCTTAAGAAAATGTAGGTACATAGACTTTGAACTAGAAGCTGACTGGCAAATCTGGTGAACATCCAAGAGACAGCAGAAAGAGCAAGAAGATCAAGTAATGAACTGTCTAAAATATAATTTTATATATTATATGAATACACTATGAAGTAGAAGGTAGGATTTGCATGAAGACTTGAAATAAAGGAGAACGTATCAAATAGCGACCACTTTTGGAGGCCCACAACTCATGACCCTAGACCATCCACAGGGTAACTATCCAGGAGTAACTTTGACATCTGTCAGCAGTGTGTATGTGTGTGTGTGTGTGTGTGTGTGTGTTCACGTGAGTGCTTAATTTTATGTCATTTCTGTGAAAAAGAAGCACAAACAACAGATCTGTGTCTCGCCTTTCAAGCCATGACTAGAAGCTTTGCTTATAGTTTTTATTGCATGCTTCTAATTTTGGTGGGTTCTAAGCCTGTTTACTGTTATAGGATTAAATTGCTCAGTACTCTTAACCACTCTGGAGCAAAATGTTGACTCACTTCAAATTTTCATCAGCGTTTATAATCTGTATTTGTCTTACGACATCTCGTAGTGATTTATTCCCTTATTCAATTATTTTCGTTTGGTTCACCCCTCCACCCTGCCTTCAAATTCCAGGCTTGAAAATCAAATGTTTGAGGTCAAGGTGACATATTTCACTGTATTGCATAAATAAGTTTAATATATATTGAATAAAATTTTACAATTTCAATTTAATATATTGTCAACACAATGAAATTTAGTGATAGATTATTTAAATTATGTAGTAATTTACAAAATTATGAGGGTAAACTATTCAACAAACATTTTGGACCTCTTAACCCATTAATTTTTTGTGGTGCTTCAAGAGTTAACATGGCTTCTTAAGTGGCAATTTACTTTTGAAGAATAATTATAAAATTATCATCTCTCCATAACTCCCTCCCTTAGAACTGTTTATTAGTCTTTCTTTTTGTAGTAAATGAAAACTAGATGTTCATACTTGAAATCTGGGAATATTTATTTCTCCATTTTCCACACTGCATATAGCTTATCAAATACCAACTATATCGTACATTCTACTACTAAGTATGTCCTTCTTAAAATAATTTTCTCAGAAGTATTCATTTATGTTAACATTACTGAAATGTCATCTGTGGACTAAACCATTGCAGTAGAACGCTAATATAGTCCAAATAACTCTAATGTGACAGGTCTCTTGTAATATGCCCCACTATTGTCCACTCATTAATTCATTATGCCCAAAAGTCACCATTAAAATGCAAATTTTTATATGCTACTTCCCTACTTAAACCATTTTATAAAATTATTTTGCATTTAGACTAAAGTTCAGAAAATTTAATGCATCTGAAAAGCCTCTGCATGTGCTACTTTCTGTAAATCTTTCACCTGCCACTTATAATCTCTCTGCTTTTTCTCCTCTGTAGCCACCCTTCCTCTCAGACTTCACACAGACAGCTCATGGAGGACCCATCCTGCTCCTTCTCAATCCGTTCATCTTCAGGTTTTAATTTAAATGCCTCTTCTTCAGGGAAGGTTTTCCTATCTCCTTCTTCTTCTCACACCACAGATGAGATCAATATTCCCTTCCTTATCAGTCTGTGTTTCTTTGCAACACTCATCTTACTTCCAAGCACTTGCTCCTCTGTCTTCCTTAACTACGTTGTAAGCCTTTTGCAAACAGAATAAATTGTCTTAGTCTGGTTCATTATTGCATCCCAAGGAGATGCTAATTGCTGAGTGCCCAGTGGTCTTGCAATGACCTTTGTTGATGAATGAGTGAATTGATTAATTAATTAATAATTCAGACTGTAGAGGAAGTTGATACAAAGACCGAGGATTAAATATATTTGAACATTTTAACAATTTTGATATTCACTTGTTAAATCAATACAAATAAATTAATTGTATGTGCCAGTGGCACTAGAGATAAAAGGGTGAAAACAATATGACACAGGGTCTGGCGGCATGGATCTGGGGCCCAAACAAGGCTATTAGGTCCGAATATCTCTGTTTCTTCCATCTGCTCTTTTTCATGTTGGCTTCCTTCCCAGGCAGCCCTTCTGCTCCCACTGACGCCCTGGCAGATCCAGCGTAACTGTCATAGTTCTGAGTCCTAGACACTCTCATAAAATTTTTGGAAATCATTCTAATTGGACCAACTTGGGTCATGCTGCCATCCCTGCAACAATCTTTGTGGAGACTAGAGGGATGCATTTATGATGACTAGTCACTTCAGGGACACGTGATCCTCCTGGAAGTGAGGTGCAGCCCCACCTAAACCAGATAGACGAGGATAGTGGACAGATGATTCCAAGTGGAATTCTGGGATAATGTTGCCCAGAGAACTGGGAATGAATAAATGCAAAAACAGCATTTGTTTCATTTCCTTACAGCTGTAGAAATCACTGAAGCTTGTAAACAAAACAAAAAACAGAAACAAACCCAGCAAAGGGAGAGGAGAGTCTCATGTAGAGGAAACAGCATATGCTAACGCTATGGTAACCCGAGCAAACATGCAAAGGAATGAATGAATGAGACCAGTAAAATTGACACTGAAATCACGTCACAGGTGCAAGGTAACTTGGATAATTAAACAGGGCTCAAACTGTGTAAAGATTTGTAGCTCATGTGAAGGAAACTTAGGAAATAATTGAAGTATTTCTAGAAGGTGTGTGACATGTTCATCATATCTTGGATATTTTGTTAATTGGCATATTTCATACATCAAATTATGTGACTCTATTTAGAAAATAAATGTGTTCACTTTTGGAAATAAATCAGTTTCATCTTTAGAAAACAATTGAGAGAAACGTAGTATTCCTATTAATAGTAGTTCTAAATTACTATGCAATCAATTTTAAATGTAGTTATCAGTGCAATACTTTTGTGATGTAATTGGAGACAATGAAATGTGATTATATGTTTATAGTTTGTATTCATTTTTGTATTCTATATTCAGATTTCTAAGAAAAATATCTTATAAATGTATCTTTAGATTAAGAAGAATAATGTGTTTTTCTAGATTATTAACTCGATAGAAAGAATTTGGACTTATATATTATGCCATGTCTAAAAACTGGTTTTAATATTGGTGGATTGTATTATATGTAAACCATTCAGAAAGAAGCTAGCAATAACTGATGTGAGAAGAGCTGGAAAAAATGCTAAGAATCAAAGGGAAAAATTTTTCAGAAGATAATGAAGATGCTTGATTTTTCTTTTCATGAGGAAATTCACATGGTGAGAATAATAAAAGTGCTTCAGTTGATTTATTTAATGTGTTGCACATTGAAGCTAGGGACTTTGTTTATTTATTCAACTGGAGATTTAGTGCAGTGGCTGCAATGTTTGCTTTAATGCAAGTTTTCTTGAGCAGGTTAATTACTTAAGCTTTAATATAGAGAGTGAATAATACAATTTTTTACTTAAATTAATATTAACTTATTCAGTTAAATTGTTTATTCTCCTAAATCTTTATAAAATAGTTTATAATCTGGGTGAAAATTTACAAGTGACCCAATGGGTAGTTGGAACTTGTAAACAACAGATGCTGCAGAGCATCCAGCCACATCATTAGCAGAAATTACGTGAAATAAAAAATTTCTACCTTGGTGCTTAAACAAGTTTTGTTGTGAATAAAGACTTTTATCTAATAATTCAAAATAAGAATGAAAATTTAGCATATTATCTTTATCGTTATACTTTACATAAATTACCTAATAAATATCTATTTTACAATATTAGTTTTAGATAGTGCATAATCAAATAATTATGCTGATTGTGTATGTCTTCAAATTCAGAAGTGCTTGCAGGAGCTTAATTTGTAAAAATCCTTCCTCATCAATTCTCTGACTTTTGAATCTGTAGGATATATCTGGCTTATACTCCGAGGCCCTCATTAATGTGTTTCTTCTAATATTTCTTGTTGCTCCCTTTCTGGGCAAATGTTGCATTGCACTTCTCTGCTCCCTTGGGCTTTGGTGGAGCCATGTGACTAACTCAAGCCAATATGTCATGAACTGATCAGAGTATTTGATCAACCACTCGTGGGAACTCCTTCAGCATCCCCTGGTTTTCCTGGCATGGAAACCAGGAGTATTGAAGATGGTGGCTTATCCTTCAGTCTGAGTGCCTGAGTAACAACAACAACACAGCTCCCCGTAAACCTGTGATGGAGACATTGTGTGATGAGAATGAGAAATAACCAAGCCTCTCTGTACTGAGGCAAGAATTAGTACAGAAAGAAGAGTGCAACCATGAATAAAAACCTAAAACATGCCATTGGCTTAGGGGTTGGATGGAAGGTGGTGAGGGCAATGTTATCAGAGGCTGGGGGCAAGGCAATTCATGTTCGTTTGTAGACAGAAATAAAACATAATAGAGAAGTCTATGCATTGAGGGACTTAGTGCCTTGAAAAAAACCTGCTTCTCAACTCTAAGCTGCAAGCAGTAAAACTACAAATGAATGCTTTGAGAAACAAACATCAATTAAAACTCAGTCTTGCAGAAAGGAGGGCATATACTTTCCAATCAAATGTAGCTAAGAAGGGTAGTGAGAAAAAAGAATCCATAGAGAAGAGCTGAATGTCACAAAAAGAAACGACAGAATTTGGAAAGATTCAAGTACAGAGGCACAACATCAAATAGGGTTAGGTAAGTTAGAAAATTTAGAAATTTTCAAATTTTACAAAGGCAATAATACATTGCATGTCATTTCCATTGCATAAAACCATGGGAAGGGAGATAGGGACATTACCTTGTCCTCAAATACATACTTAGTTTTACACTGAGACCTACACATATTCTCACTAGGTCAGGTTTTGCTGTCAAGGACTTTTAGTTTTCAGACTTCTGGGAGTTTCAGCATTATGGATAAAGAGATGTGGACGTAGAGTTCTCCCGAGCAAAGCAGTGGCTAAAGACTTGGAGGCAAGAAGAGCTCGCAGTGAAAGTGTAAAGCCCCAAATTGTTCAGAAATCCCAGGCAGGTGCAAGAATAAACCAAGAACTCAATCTCTCCTCACATGGTATTTGCCTGAGCTCAGGACCATCAACGGGGAGAGCCTGATGTGAGGATCATAATTCCACGGTTCCCAGAGACAGCTGGGCTCCCCTGTGAGAAGAAAGTGCAGCATCTTCCTTGGATGTAAATTATGCTCTTAGGAAGTCCTATTCTGTCTTTTAAACTCTTGAAATACTCTGGGCTGAATTTTTCACAATATCTGAGGGAGAGAGTGAGTTTAGTGAAAAATGAGGACAGTTGGGAGTGGAGATTTCTTCTGGAGCTCTAAAGGAATACTGACAACTGGAAAGGTTGGCACATCGTTGTCCCACAAGAGCCGAACTTCTAACACACAAGGAAATGCTGTCTTTCAGTGGAATACCAACACACACTAAACTCCCACAATGCATTGAGCCAAGACTAGGCAAAGTACCAACTTACCTAAGAAAATCTATTAACCAGGGAGAGGAAGACAAAGAACCACGCAGAGAGTAGGAAGAGCCAACTGAAGTGGGAATTCCTGAGTAGGCAGCTGGTGACTTAAAACAATCACTAAATCCAAGTTCACTAAGTCAAAAAGCACGTAAGAATATTCCCTTAATATTAACATAAATACACTCTATGTCACTCAAATCATTATTTTCTAATTTTAAAATAAATCAATAAATATATGGAAAGTATGGTCACTGAACAAAATATATTGAAATGCAGTACAGTTAAAACAAACACGTCAAATCGTCAAAAGCAAAACAAAAAAGATGGAATCAATGAGGAATGGGTTCTACACGGAGAAAAAAGAATAGATGATACAGTGGCAATATGTAGAGGGAAAAAATCCACCATGGGTTTAAATCTCCATTTTGGATAGGCTCAATAATTTGTCTAATTATTGGTGAAAAATGTAACACATTTAGACATATCGCCCAAAATTTTTGTGTTATTTTTGATAATGATTAAGCCAGCAGTTCTCAATCACATTGGTTTTGGCAAACTAGCGGTTTAGATTTCAGGAACACTTTACACTCTTATACACCATTAATGATCCAGAGGAGCTTTCATTTATGTGCTTTATATCTATTGATATGTACTCTAGTAGAAAATAAAATAGAAAATTTAAAAAATAACATATTTATTAATTTATTTAAAAATAAAGTAATACATTTGGTACATGTTGCCGTAAAAAGATATTTTAATAAAAAAATCTACAGTTTTTTAAACAAACAAGTTAGTGACAAGAATGATATTTCATATTTTTGCAAATCTCTTTAATATCTGGCTTAGAAGACAGCTGAGTTCATGTCTGCTTTCGCATTCAATCTGTTGTGATGCATTATTTTGATTGAAGCACAGGAAAAAAATCTGACTTCAAGTAGATACGTATTTGGAAAAGTGAGGACATTGTAAACTTTTTCAGATAATTGTTGATGTTCTTTTTTGTCACTACACTAAAATTTGAGGAATGATATTTTCTTAAAGGTTAGTTGCTATGTAGAATCTATAGCAATGACCTTTTTGTACTCTTTTACATAAAAATCCATTGGTCTATCTTGCACTTTGAATAGCTCTTTATTCATGCACAGATTTATATCATTCATCGATCATTTGGAAAATACTGCGTTAACTGTGGATCTTCCAAATAGTTATACATTTCATTATATACTATCAAAATAGACACACACACACATAAATCTATTTATTTTTGAAATGTCTTTGAGTATTGAGAAGCTGCCAGCTCTCACAGGGATGCAGTTTTCCAAAATTCAAAATTTTCTCTGAAAGCTCAAGTTTTATCATCATCAATAATACTGTCAGCTGTTTTCCTTTTGCCAAATATTCATGTTTGAATAACCATAATTTGTCTTTCAGTCATTCTTTCAAATAAAATTGGTTTCCATGAAAAAAAGCAGCTAAAAAAAACTTCAGCTGTCAGCTCACACAGTTGCATGGATGTTTTTGCTGAGGGTAATAATCACATCAGTATGTAGTAGAAATTCTTCATGCATATTTCCTATGTTTTCACGGAGGAAAGTAAAAAGACATATACACAAGGGTCAAAGTTTGAAAGCATTAATAATTACTACTGTTTCATCGAGGTCATTCTTTTTTTTTTTTTTTTGTGAGGAAGATCAGCCCTGAGCTAACATCCATGCTAATCCTCTTGTTTTTTTTGCTGAGGAAGACCGGCTCTGAGCTGACATCTATTGCCAGTCCTCCTCCTTTTTTTTTTTTCCTCCCTAAAGCCCCAGTAGATAGTTGTAGTCATAGTTGCACATCTTTCTAGTTGCTGTATGTGGGACGTGGCCTCAGCATGGCCGGAGCAGTGGTGCGTCGGTGTGCGCCCAGGATCCGAACCCGGGCCGCCAGTGGCAGAGTGCATGCACTTAATCGCTAAGCCATGGGGCCGGCCCACATCAAGGTCATTCTTAAGTGAAACTGCCCTTTTTTTTTCTTGTGAGTGCATGGTAGTGAGCAATACAGTGACAACTTGTACAGTTTGGTGCCAACACTCTTAAACACAACTATTTAAGACAAATGGCATCTTAGTATTATCTGGAAAAGTGGTTTGGCCTCACCAACACCCTGAAAGTGTCTTGGGGACCCTCAGTGGTCCACAGACTACACTCTGAGAACCACCAGGAAGAACACATCCCATCCCTCCCCCAACCCACAGGAAAACAGAGAAGTTAAATAACATAGAAATTTATTCTTCCCCCACATACTAGTCTGACCAATGTAATCTGCTTCCTGAGATAAACCAGGAAGCCGGTTTCTGCTGTATGGGGGTTAACACCATCCTCCAGGAAGTTATCTTCATCAGCATGGCTGCCACCCCATCCCTGTTCCAGCTCGTGGGAAGAGAAAAGAAAAAATCATGGGCAACTATTCTCTTTGTAAGCCTATAAAATGGAGGTTGTACACAACTTTCCAACCACGCTCATTGACAGAAACATGGTTCAACCTAGTTTCCAGAAGAGCTAGAAAACTATATACTAGCTAAGCAGATGGGGAGTGGGATATTAGTGGGATATTAGTTTGAGTTAATTCCTGTTGGCTCTATTTAGCAAAGTCTTCAAGCAAAATGAGCACAGAAAAGAATCGACCAGTTTGCAAGAGTGAAAAGGGATAGAATTTACAAATGCAATGTATTTTTAAATAAGGAAAGCAAAATGTGGAGATGTGCGCATAAAATGATTACTTATTACTATAATTTTTGTAGAACAGAAAAAGTCAAGATGTCTATGTATTCATAAAATTAGTCGCATTGAATATATGTGAGTAATGAGAAAAGATGCATGATTTGGAAGGATTTTGGTTGTGTTGTTTACTTTGATGGAGGAAGAGAGGGAGGAGTTAAGTAAAAGCAACAACAGTAACAACAAAATCCCTAATGTTCAAAGTAGAAAAGGTCATGCCGCAACCTCCCTAACCCAGTATTTGCAGGAGCGAAGGGTGACTGAAAGTGAGGACACTCCAAAAGGCAGGTAGCAACATACTCTTTGGAGTTTATTTCATTCTCCTTATCTAAAGGTTAGGTTGAACAAACTCCTGAGAGAAATCTGGTCCTTCTTTAAGCACCTTTCCCAACCACATAGAAGACAACAAATGGAGATAAAATTCCCCTTCTCAGATTCCCCTTATCTAAGACTTTCTCAGCTGCCATGTCAAATAAATTCCACTCAATTCAAGTCAGTTCCGTTCATTTCCACAGTGTGTACTGGGGGCTCACAGTACTTAGTCAATGTACTAAGTATGGACGATAGAATGTTGAACAAAATAAGCACAGTTCCAGTCATTTCAGCATAATTCACATTATAGAATGATAGTAATCACAATTACAATAATCTCTCAGGAAGGCTCTGATAGTGCAAAAGCACGGTGTTCAGAAGCACATCTTTTGGGAACATATCTCAATTTAAGTGGGTCAGTGAGGTTTTTCCAGAAAAAGTTGGTCAAATCTGAAATCTAAATGATAAATATCTGTACTCTGTGATTATCGAACTTAACCCCACAAATATTGTTCATGAACAAATACCACATTTGAGCTGTTTCCCTTTTATTCTAGAAAGAGAAATGCATTGATTTCAGGCCAAAAAAAAAAAAAAAAGTGTAAGAAAGTAAATTAAAGTGAAGCCAGGAGCTCGTTGCAGAGAAAGACTATACTTTAAAAGCTGAGGAACAGAACTTTTAGTGCATTTGCTTTCACCTTATAAAAATCAACTAAACGTGCACTGCAAAAACAGGAGAAGAAAATCATAAGTACGAATTAATTTACTGATAGATGAACAGGATACAAATGGGAAGAATTTGTAATATGAAGTAGAAATAAAAAGATGCTATTAATGATAAAAATTAGAATAGCTACATTGAAATATTTCAGATATATTAATTACTTAATCATCTCAAAAACCCTATGGAGTATATTATATGTTAGGAAAATCAAAATGCAATAGTAGAATTTAAATCTGGGCCCAAAGCACTAAAGAAATAAATTAACATTACAGAAATGTTAAGTGAGTGGCATTGAGTTCAAACTTGGAGCTCTCTTCCTTTAAGCAGAATTCTAGGACAAAGAAGAAAATAATGAAATAAGAAATTGTATGTGCACAAAACGGAGTAAGAGATCCAGCAAGAAGAGACCGAACAGACAAGATTGAAAAATAATCACACATTTTACAGAAGAAAACTGGGGCACTGGAATTTGGAGACAAAAGGATTTGTTGATATAGGAGGAAATATCCTAAAGCTGTGTAATAAATATTGTGAATTTTTGAAATTTAGGGATAAAGAGAGAACCCTACAAGGATCTAAGCGAAAATGACACACACATAGACATCATGCTTACATATTAGCAATATAGGAGGAGTAATTATAATGCCTCAACTCCTTAGTTATGAGGAACACACAGAGGCTGGGATTAATTTATCTCATTCTGAAGTTAGTTAAGGCTGCCATCAACAGGACTGCAAGCAGCAACATTGATCTCATACACACCCTTTTCCCCGCCTCCAGGGTCTGGGTCACTGTAATAAGTTCCCAGGGGTACTAGTAGGTCTTACTGTAGACAATTAAGATATAGTCTGAGGCCATTCTATGACCCAAGGAAGAGTCTAGAGTGATCTGCTGATCTTTGGTGTATTTGCCAATAATTATAGCAGACAAAAAAGGCCCAGTAAGCAACTCCCATCCCCGCTGGAAACAGTCCGTGACCCACTCGCTCTATATACAAACATATAACCCAAAGGGCACAGGTCACTCCAGTTCAGGATTTGTTGTTAACCTTGATTTGATCTGATGGGGTCAATTTGACTGGAGCAGGCGAAGACAATGTCCCTTGCCATGTGATCTCTCTCCTTTCCAGAAAAACGGGCCAACGTTTTACAGGAGTCCCAAATCTGGCATACAGTGGTGGTTTTGCATCGGATACATAGAGTCCTTTACTTTGTACCCGGTCTATGAGGGAGACGTGTTGCCATGTCCAGTGTAATGATGGATTCGGCGAGCAATTGTAGCAAAATGGGCCACACAGCTTGATCAGCAGGTTGGTTCCAGTTGGTCTCATCTGCATCCACATGTGAGCATCCACAGTAGTGACCCAGCTGCTCAGTCTACAGCTCAGGTCATGACCTCAAAGAAGGGTATTTGAAATTGCTTGTCTGTAGACTTCCAAGTGCTAGTAATATAACCTTCCAGGTCCTTAGTAGTATGTTCAATTCATCCCATTGTGCTGACTGGCTCTTAGCAGAGTCCTCTTTGAGGCTGGCTTGCTGCTACCATCCAAATTTCAGCAGCAGTTTTTATCCAAAGTCATCCGTCAACCAGGCCCAGGCATTTAGGAGAATCTCTGTAAATTGAGGGCCTCATGGAGCTACTGGATTCGCTTCAGAGTGGACTGAGGGAGAATTGTTCCCAAAAGATGACTCTGACACTTTTTCATGTAAAACTGAGATGATGCAAGGCCCAGGTTGGCTGTCCTCTTCAATATAACAATTCCATTCCATGAGGGCTATTGGGCCCTTCTCTTGTTAGCTGTGAAATCCTAGGCCAGTCATCCCTAAATAGGTTCAATGAGTCAGGGGCTGAGTTTCAATAAAGCAGGTTATTAGCAATAGGCACCTCTTTTTTTTTTTTTTTTTAAGTGGTGTACTTGGGGCCTGCATCAGGCAGATGGCGCTATTCTACCGGGAAATGGCTACCCAGAGTTTCAGCAGCAATCACGCCTTTAGCTAAAGCTGTGATTCTTCTTTCTCCTCCTCAGATTCTATGTTGTTTCTGCTGCACCAGCCTGGAAAGAACAGAGACCACCTCTCTGCATGCCTGCTTGTGGCTGTCTCTGAATTGGGAGAATTCCCTCTTACACCTAATGGATGGGAATGGCAAACGTGCAAATAACAGTAAGATTTACACCTTTGGCAATGAATATACAGCAAAAGTACTTTAAATGTGCCTCTGGGCCCCACAACAAGACCGCTTAAACTTCTCTTCACCGCTGCAAATCCTCATTAATTGAATTTGGGCACTTTTGCCCCTATGAGAACATAGACCAAATTTATAAAGAGATTTATCGAAGGATAGATAGATCCTGTTCTTTCTGTTTCCTCTGGCAAACTATGACTGATACAAGTACGTAGACAACTCAGGTGCCTGTTTTTTATTATTCCTTCTCTCTCTCTTTCTTGCATAACTCAATGCCTAATACATAGTATGCATTCAACTTCAATAAGTGGTTGGAGAGCACTGGATTGCTTTTAAGAACTGAAAGATTTATGATGTTGGAAGTATAGAAAGTCTTGTAGTTCTACATCATTATGAGCGCCTAGATTCAGAATAATTCTTCATATCCATCAACCCCTAAAATAATGTCCAGAGCATAGCGTATACCTAATAAATATTTTTGAATGCTTAATCTATTATTTGGTAAGTTAGTACGCGAATGGTGAGCAATTGTTCTCATTTATTTATTTTTCTAGAACACAGCACATCAAAATAAGGATGAAAGCAAGATTATACACCTAAAAGCCTGGGATAGAGTCAAGATCATTCAACTATTTATGAAAACAACAACAAATATTATTCATGTACAACGTTGATAAGATCCTTCATAACAGGTTTTCATATGTAATATGAGTAATATCATTGACACAATTTATAAAATAAAAATAATTAAATTACTAAAGTGAAATGTATCATTCCTTTATAGTAAATTATTTAGTATTAAATATCATAGTATGTAATTTTCAAGTGAATCTGTTACAAATGTAGATTGGTATCACTCTATCCCATTTAGAATATAACTTTGGAGTAAGAAAAGCAAATTTTGAAAGTAACTTATAAAATAAATATATTTTAAATGACATTTTTTACATATTTGTCTATCATATGATATACTACATTGTTTAAGAATGAAATGGTCTAGTAACAACATAATACCTACATGAATGTTCCTTTTACTCTTGTTCTAGTAGACTTTTTATTTTGCCTTTAATCTAGACAATTATAAGCAAGCAATTGTTTTCTAATTTATTCACTTTTATTACTCTATCAAAATCAGGTCTGAGTTGCTTATTTTACCAAACATCTCACTTTTCAATAATTGACAATTGAACCGTTATTAACATACTATGGATTTTCCAAATAATAACCTGGTCTAGCATTGAGTTAACTGCTGTTCATTAACACAATCATTCCCAAATCATTATATATATATAAATTTTTTTGTGAGGAAGACTAGCCCTGAGCTAACATCCGATGCTAATCCTCCTCTTTCCTTTTTTTTTTTTTTTGCTGAGGAAGATTGGCCCTGGGCTAACATTCGTGCCCATCTTCTTCCACTTTCTATGGGATGCCACCACAGCATGGCTTAACAAGCAGCGCGTCAGTGTGTGCCCGAGATCCAAACCTGCAAACCCCAGGCCACCAAAGCGGAGCGTGCACACTTAACCACTGCATCATCAGGCCGTCCCCCCAAGTCATTAATTTATTTATTTGCTAAATGATAATAAATGGCACATGAAATCAATTTTAGTACTATGTTTTCTTTAAGCTTCTAATTAAAAATATATACATTGATTTATGGTTTTAATTTCTTATAGTGAAAATCTATAGCAAAATAAGAAACTTTTCTTTTAATTAATCTCAAACTTTATACAAGCAGATAGCAGAAATTTCCACATAAAATTTCTGAGATAGTAATTTTGGGGGGATATATTTATAGTCAGCTATTTTTTATTGATATCATTTCATTTGCTCCCAATCAATTCTACAATTAACAACAAAAAATCTTGGGTAAGAGCTTCTAAAAGTAAATTTTATTTAAAAATATTTCTTGTGCTATGAAGAAATTTTATTCTACATTTTATAAAATTAGATAAAATGAGACTTCACTTTCCAAGTCAGTAACTTAGAAATGGCAAATGTTTCTTTGTGAACATGTAACAAGTTTTATTGTGATAAGAAAATACAAATAAAGTTGCATTTTTTTTTCTATTTGGAAATTACAGACTGGATTGTATTTTGCATAATATGGATACTTGTTAAGCTATACCCTTTGTGAAATTTACACCTGATGTGGCTGCTCTATTTTGAAAGGAAACAGCTGTTTTCCTAATGTTCCTGTGGTTTTATGAACACAATGTTTCCTTTATGAGACCAAGTGGATTCAAATGAGCTCTCTCAACTCCCTCCAGAAACAAATTTCTCAAATGTTTGTAACTTACTATTGCTTGATAAATGTTATATTGCAGATTATTCTAGGTGTTACGCCTAGGGCTCCTTAAGTGCTGCCATTTGCTTGTTTATTTTCTTTTCAGGCTGGGGAATTGCTTTATGAACTCCAAGTCATAAAGGAGAGCAACAGAGTGGGAAGAAAGACATTTGGTATAATACTTCGTTGACTGAAAAGGAAATTGGATTTTACCTATTGCAAAGGAGGTCACAAATTTTATTGTTAAATGGGCTAAAGTATACTTATTTAATAAGATGTGGGCCTATAATGGAAAAGTTCTTTAATCCCAGGCCCCCAGCAAATGTGTAATAACATATTTTTCATAGAATTTCCACATTTGGTAACCTTAAACTTTTATTATAACTTTGATGGATTGTTTTCCATATTTGTTTTCGACCTTGCTATATGGATAAGCACACTTGTTTAAACACAGAAATCCTTATGTGGGAAGTAGAGTTATTTGTATTTGACATAAATTTCTGGAAGTGATTTATAAGGCAGCTAAAATGTATTAAGCCAATGTTGAAAGGAGAATGTCTTTAAATATGTGTGCACAGAGCTTATGCTGGCAGAAATCCCATTTAGTCTTTGTCTCAATTGCTTTGAGAACCATTGTCTATACCTTAGTGGGACTGCATAGAAAGCAGAGAATAGAAAATGAATTAAATTTAGAATTGTATAATACATTAGGTTACATGCATTTTGAATCCACATCACAAAATAGAATGAAATAGCATTATCTGGGTATCAAACCTGCTTCTTTTAACAGCTATAGACGCCTTATTGCATATGAATTGCCTATATATTATATTATGCATATACTATAATCCTCTTTATAATTTTATCTACGTTTTCTAAGATTATATTGAAAGACATAGGAGAAAAAGAGATTTAGCAGGAAATGTGGACACGGGAATTTCAGAATAGATAAATGAGATGTGTATATGTGCCAAAAATTGAAAAAGATAATAAATGTGGACTAACAGTGCCTAGTTCTTAGCAACTTCATGATAAATCATCATAAGTACTAGTTTTCTCTCTTCCAAGACAGTGTGAAGAAGTATGAGTGAGAAAATAAATGTTTGGAAGCTCTAAAATTTCAAAACAAAACACTGTTGCATGTAAACACACTTCTTAATGAACATCACACATGCTGGATTATACAGTTATTTGTCTTGTGAAGGTCTATAGAACTGAAAGTTGCCTATATTGCATTTCTCACATTATGCTTTTAACTCATGAGTTTCAAATTACTTGTGTTTTTACTGAACCAAGTGGGCTCACCTCCTGGTGAATTAAATAAGACTCTACACCAGTGGAAGCTGTCTCACAAAGTAAAGTGTATTTGCAGCAAATAGGAGGCCATGAGGAATCATTTCCAAAGTCATGACCTCCTCGAACAAAGGGAAGCAGGAACTTTTATTTCAGTTGGGGCTGAATATTCAAAAGGGAGAAGTGGGTATTTGCTTGCACAGGCTCAGTTGGAGAACATGCTTCCACATAGTGAGGCCTAAGCTTCTCCTGGAGAGATCTTTGCATTAAAAATAAGGCAAAGGTCATGGGCATAGCTCTTTTAGTGAGGCTTGGTCAGTTTCAGGATGGCTGGTGGTTATACCTCCTCCCTTCAGTGTCTCACTTGGTCAGTTTCAGGATGGCTGGTGGTTACATCTCCTTAACATACAAAAGGAAAAGAAACAACTTGGAAAAACAGTTAATTGCTTCCAAACTCGCCTTTGAGTTTCTGGAGGCACCTAGTCAGTGACAGTGTCATCCTTTTTTTTCAATAAACACATGACAATTTCCAGGAACTCACAAACCTGGGAAGTTAAATGGACACATTCTCTATCCTCACCACTCTTTGCACCCCTATTTCAGCTTGCAAGTTTTCTAACCAATCTGGAAACTCTTGGAAGAGAATTTGCCTAATATCTGCTTTTCTCGAAATCCATCCCACATTATTTATCTACTGTCTTATGGATTCTAATTGTTCTTTGCTGCTACAGCTGCTGTGCTATTCCCTTGGTAAAGCCACTTCCTCTTTACCTCCAACACCTAAAAAAGCGTATTCTTAACACAGCTATTGTGTGTAACAGGTTTTATTGAAGGTTTGTGTTTACCCAGTGGTAGTTCTGCACAGTGCAGCAAAGGAGGTGATTCAAAATTGGACTTTTTATTTTAGATATATATCTGCTGCTCCTTGACACAGGGAGTTTCTCACGGGGGCTGGGATGGTGTTCATTTCCTACAATGACCTTGCTTGGTTTCTCTCTCTACACAAACCCTCTTTCTCTAAATTCCTCTTCTCTCTGTTTCAGTGCTCTGAAACTCTGTTCTTTGAAGCTCACTTTGGAAAACTCCCAATTCCTGTTAATGTCGTTGTTTAAAGCATTCTCACCTATACAATGCTTGAAGTCTGTTTATTTTTTATCAAAAAGCACTTTTCTTACTAAGAGTAATATTGTTTTACTACTGATATCAATTAAAATATTTTCCTATTATACTTATTTATGAATTCATAATTTATTTAAAAAAATCAAATTTTAGCACCCATATGCATAAGATGCTTGTTTACGAATGAAAGACAACTATAAAATGTTCAAAAATATCTTTTTGATAGCGTTCATAAAAACATCAATAGCAACACCTGTTAGCTGATGTTCATGACTAGAAATGTGGGTAAAATAAGTTATTTTGTATACTAACTTAATTATATCTTTTGTTAATATCAGCCATAGTATTATTTTGGGTAAATAAAATTGTCAGGTTCAGAGTGATAGCAAATTTTTGATGTTATATTTTTCATGGATCTAGATGTCAACATTAATTGCCAAGATTTTTTGAACCTTTAAAAAGGGCAAGCTGTCTTTAAATCACAAAATGACACTTAGAAATGCATAGCTACTTTTTGGGGAGAGGTGGGGAGGGTTGGGACTTTTAATTTTCCTCCCCTTAACACCATACCAAATATTCTTGGAAGGCATACCCATGACTTCAAATGTATTAAGTTCTCTCCGTATTCCAGATGCCATCCATTGCAGCCTGGGACAAGTACTGTGTGTCTCCCTATGGTGTGAGAGGGGTTATAATGGAAAGACAGATGACAGAGTCTTGTCTTCATGTAAATATGTTGATAATAGAAGTTCTGATCACAAACCAACGATTTTCCTCAGAGATGAATCCTCATGTAAGGGTGCTTTGGGCCAGATGTCTGTAGTTCAAATTTGCTTATGGTCAATGAACCTAGTGTCTGTGAATTTAGAGTACGGTTCCTGGGAAAATTTTCCATGAACTCTGTAAACATCTGGATATAAAATAAAAATGTTTTGTAACCTAACGTGCTTCCTCCTGTGAGATGCCTGTTATCCTCATTTAGAGACCTCATCTTTCACTCTCAGCCGTCAACATATGTCTGATGCTGAAAATATCTGGGGAGCTGTGTGGATTCTTCTGGATCTCTCTATACTTCTTCTGGGCCTCTTGATTGCTTGTATCCTAGAAATTATTTGTAAAATATGTTATTGGGTAAAGTCTTTGGTTTGTGTGAGTCTGATTGTCAGAGTTCTATCCTTTACATTGACTCAAGAGTAGACACTGGTCCTGGGCACTGCACATGCATATTCCAGCTGCTGTAGAGTTAGCTGACAATGGCTCACAGCTTCACCCTGCTCTATGGAATTCCCCTTGGCTCATGAGAGCCACTTTGCCCGGATGGAATTGCATCCTATAGCCACCCTAAACCTTTCCACTCACCATATTCTCTTGAAACTCTATTTCATACTCAGCCTTATAAGCTCTCTTCTTTGTTTCTTCCATCTGCTCTCTCCCTATTAATCTACCTAATTAGGCAGATTAAAGGATCTTTTCTGACTTTGTCCTTTCCTCTAGGGATCTTTTCTGACTTTGTCCTTTCCTCTTTCCCCTTTAATCCAGCTTCCCCCTTTAATCCACACCACCCGTCTGTTGGTTGTCATAATGTTGCAGCTGTGTGTTACTGTGATGCGGAAAGCCATGCCCACCAGTATTTCAAATACCAGCAGGGTCACCCATGGTGGGCAGGTTTCAACAGAGCTCCCAGATGAAGACAGACTGGGAAGAAGGACCTGGCCACCCACTTCTGAAAAAATTGGCCATGAAAATTCTGTGAATAGCAGCAGAGCATTGTCTGATACAGTGCGGGGAGGTGGGTGGATGGTGCAAAAAGACAGGACAGGGTTCCACTCCGCTGTACACAGGGTCACTAGGAGTTGGAATCGACTCCACGGCACTAACAACAACATGAGTAAATAATATTAATTTGGTAATTAATAGTAGCTGGTACCTGCACTGTAGAAATTGGTAATTAATTTGCATTTTTTCATTCTAAGTGTAATACTTTTGTACATTTCTTATTCATGCTTTTTGTTAGTTTTTCTATCAAGGCCCTCATATGTTCATTATTTTATAATAAGTTTGCATATAATAAAGAATTTAATTATTGTGCTATATATCTCAGAGATAGCCCTTCATTCTCTACCTCCAATGACTGATTTTTAATATATGTCACTTCCTTTTTCTTCTTTTTGTTTTTAACATATGCAAGCACATTTAAGTTTGAATTTAGAGAGGAGGTGGTCCATCAATATCCCTGTGTTCCCCTGTGTTCCCAACCTTCCTGAGCGTGGATTTGTTCCTGTTAATGGAATGAGCTGAACTATCATGCATCATGTCTAAATGCTTCACTGGAAGGAAAATTCTCTGAGATGGTGGAACCACACAAAGAGAGAAGCCCAGGGAGCAGCCCAGGAGAGCCTGACTTCCACTGAGCGTTACCTGGATGAGAAAAAAGCAAGCAGCCAACAAAAACTTTCCACTGTGCTGAGATTCCAGGAGTGGGTGGTTAAAGCAGGTGGCTTCTCATTCCAACTACAGGGCACGTGTGTATTTTCACAGCCTTTGAGAAGTGGCAATGATTATGAGAACTCAGTGTTTGGATTCTTTTTATTCCCATCATATGATGTTACAATCTATGTACAACATAGAAATGAATATAAGGATGTTTATTACAGCCCTCCTTGTAGTGATATAATGTAAACAAGATGAACGTGTATCAATTGTTTAGATATGTTTTAATATATCCATATTGTGGGATATTATGCAACCACTAAAATAATGAATTTGGCCTATAATAGCTAAAGGGGAGATATTTTCATGTTTTAGTAATTGAAAAAATTAAGGCACAGAGAAACACACAGCCTTCAAAGAAAGCAGATCATGTATCTATAGCTGCCTAGGTAACAAGGTGTGTGTGTGACTCTATGAACACAGAGAGTGTTTCTATTTTATACAGATTGGTCAGGGAAAGCCTCTCTTATAAGATGAATTTAGCAGGATTTGATGGTAGAGATGAGTTAATCACAAGACTTTCTTGAGAAAGAAAATTTCAGGAGGCAAGAATCACAAACACAAAGTCCTTTGGTAAGAGACTGCTTGCCCACTAA
The DNA here is from genome assembly GCF_020826845.1 of Diceros bicornis minor. Taxonomy (NCBI): domain Eukaryota; kingdom Metazoa; phylum Chordata; class Mammalia; order Perissodactyla; family Rhinocerotidae; genus Diceros; species Diceros bicornis. Next base: position 46,996,763 of record NC_080759.1, on the reverse strand, counting down.
GTCTGCAGCAAGATGGGCAGTGGGGAGATTTGAACGGCATGAGGTATCAGATGTTATGGGTCAGGCTTTTAAGGATATTGTGTTTTACTCTTAATCTCACGGGAAATGACTGGAGAGTTGATTGAAGAAGGGATATGGTCTAATATGTTTTACATGGGTCATTCTGGCTGCTGCATTGATAATAAAATACAGAGACGCAAGTGTGAAAGCATGGCAAGAGATGTCTGCAGTAATTTGGAAGAAATATGATAGAGGTTTGGACCAGGGTGGTAACATTGAAGGTGCTGAGAACTGATGAGAAATAGTTAGCTTCCGGATGTTTTTTGAAGGCAGACATTATATATTGTTGATACATTGCATATAGGTTGGCAGATTAATATGGGAACAAAGGCTTAGTGCATGGCAATACCATACACTAAGAGGAAAAATACTGTAAAATCACCAATTTTGGAAGGAGAGCAGGAGTTTTACTGTTATTTATGTAAAGTTTGAGTTGCCAATTAGTGGTGAAATCTATTAGGTAGTTGAGTCTGTCAATCAGGATACAGTTGATGGAAGAAGATATAGAGATGATTTTGAAATTCATAGAGTGAACCATAAGGGAATGAGCATAGGTAGAGATGAGAAGGGGGCTAAAGACTGTGCCCTGGGGCATTCCTGTGTTTAGAATTTGGAGAGGTGAAGACGCGCCATGAAAGGAGAGTGAGGGGAGAATAAAACCAAAAAGAGTGTGCTATCCCAGGAGTCCAGTGAAAAGAACTGTTTCTAGAAGGAAGCAGTAAACTAATGTTTCAGAAACTGCTGAGAATTTCAATAAGATAGGTATTGACAACTGAACACTAAATTTAGCAATGTGGAGATTATTGGTGAAATTGACAAAGGCAGCTTTGGTGTCACTGTGGGGCAAAACTTGACTGAAGTGAATTTAAGAAAACATGGGAAGAGAAGAAATGTACATAACAGTTATTAAGAACTATTGTGAGATATTTGGTTGTAAAGAGTTACAGAAAAATGGTGAGGTAACCTGTGAGATGTAGAGTCAGAAAGAAAGTTTTTTTCTTAATGTATGAGATAGTAAAGCATGTCTGAAACGCTGATGTGAACAATTTGATTGAGTCAGAAAAACTGGTGATGCTAAAGAGAGAATCTAATTGCTGGAGCAACGTCTTGGAGGAGAGAGATTGGGTCCAGTGCACACCCGGAGCGGCTGGCCATTGACAAGAGTAAAGACATGTTGCCTTGGACTGCATCAACTCTTTCTGAATGGTTTTAGGAACCACCTTACAGATTTGGTGCTCAAAGGCTGATTACTCTAACTTCAATCGTTTTCCAGTGAACTAGCAGTCTGAGTGGAGACTGAAAGCTGGAATTATGGGTACTTGTATTCAAATAAGTTCATTTCCTATACACTTGATTAAGCTTCGGTACTAGGCAGCCACCATCAGTGTCCATATTTCTCTCTGAAGATGCTCATGTATTGTGTCTTACATGGCCTATATGGCCTAGTGTGGTCGCCAGGTCTAACCAGGAGATCACCAACTTCATTTCTAAATCCTGTGGCCCCAATGCCTTCTAACACGCTTATCTTCTATTTTTCCATTCTAAGTGGAGCACTGCCATTTGATCCAAGGATCCACTCTTGTCTTTAAGACTTTGAACCTCTAAATAAAACAGATGGTGTGCTCTTACTGATTGCTGAAAAAAGAGGGGACCAATTCAGCTACTGTATCTTCTCTTCATCAGGGCACCATATTTATTATAGGTTAACTTTTTTCTCTTCTTGAGCTTTTTGTTTTCCTTTTGGCATTATTATGTCATAGTTACCCAATTTTTACTTCTGGGACTGTTCTCTCCTCTGTCAACTCTTTTATTCCTTTAGTCATTTCAAGTGGAAATAGGAGGAGTTGGAGGTAATTGTGGGATTATAATCCTTTGATGGAGTCCTTATTTTCTAGGAACTCTAGAGTATAGTTTTTGAAGCTTAAATGAGTCTCAACCTTAAATGATTTTTCATTTCATCATAAAAACAAGACCTCACACAATTTGACCCCAATGCAATTTGGTACCTTTATCTTTCACTCATATTTCTATAAACCCTGGTTTCTAGTAAAACTATTTTTTCCCTCTTACTTGAGGGAAATAATATAAACCTTATTTCCTCAAGTGTTTACCTTTCATTTTATGCACACAGTTCTGCTGAATTGCTGAGCTTCGTTTACTTCTATAAGTGTGACTAAGCAACCTTGTCTTGATCCCTGAATCAGAATTAATCTTTCCCTCTCTCATGCTTCCATTACTCAGATTAGGATAAAGTTGGGGTGCCTGTCATGTGTATCATTCTATTTCATTGCCTGCATGGATGTTCATATTGAGAGATGTGTGGGTACAGGGATTATTTATTACATAGGTGAATTTCTTTACTTCTTTGTAACGCTCTTAAGCTATTAGATAAATATCTCTTTGCAAGCTTTACTTTTCTTTAACTTTTTATTTTTTGCTAGAGATTAGTGAATGTGTTTTATTTCATTTTTTCCACCCTTAGAATACTTAGCCCACTGTCTAACATATAAGAAGAGTTTCATCAATGTTTGTTGAATGGGACTTCTAGATAGTTTGTTTTAACCTGAGCGAGTTAAAGGCTACAGTGATAATGAGACAAAAAATTCTGGATTCTGAAACATCCAGAATTTGAGCAGAGAATGTAGATGCAAATGAATAGTTCTTTGAAGACTATTAAATCATCAGATTCTGATAGGAAAAGTAGCAAAGTTGTCACTGACAACATCACCAATTGGTGTGAGTCTCACATTAGTTGCCAAAACAAAACAAAAATCTTTTCTTAGCCAAAGTTCTACTCAGACATCCTTTTAGCAGCAGTTTATCATAATGCTAATAAATATACTCTCATGACGAAAGTATTCAATAAAATTTAAATAAATTAGCAAGTTGTGTTTTATAATACCCAAGCAGTGTATCCAAACGTGCAAAGTATCTTGCCTACTTGGTTACAATCACACTTTTTTTTTTTTGGCAAATAAGAGCACAAAGTGCATCAAAGCCACCAATTCCTACCAGACCACAGTGACTTTTGAAATAATCCACAGGCAGAAGATTTGGTACAATTATTCCTCTCTTTGAATGGATATTAATCTTCCTCAGTATTTTTTAAAATCTTAAGAGGAAATGGTCTATCAGTTTAGGAAGATGGGAATTACATTTTTGGATAATTTATGTGTGTAGATTGAATTATTTTGGGTAACTTACTTCTGTGAGAAGAGAAAATTGATATTACAAAGTTGCTATCTTAGTTTAGAGAGGCAAATTCACTAAAAGGTCTTAGTATTTCATCTCTGTTGTGTTAGTCCTATGAAACCTTTATAAAACTTACTAGTGCATTTATACTCACTGCATCAATTATTCTTTATTAGACTACAATGTTTTACTGATGCTGTAGGTTAATTGTGTCAGTGTTTCTACTTAAGAACTATAATTAATACAATCCTTTGATTTCCCTGTGGCCCAGGTGTTACTGGATATAGAAATGAAATACTGTGACTAGGTTTGTAATTGAGACGCAAACTTCATAACAATGAAATGCTCAGAAACTCTGAATAGAATAACAATTACTTTGTGAAAAATATAATTTTTAATATAGCAGGAGAGAGGGCAAATACTGTTGTAGTGATAGTTGAATTTAATATATGATACAAGTTGCATTTGAATTGAATTTAAGTGGATCCAAGAATATTAAAGGAAAAAATCTTCAAAAACTCTTACTTCACAGTAATATAAAAAAAAAACAAAATGAATCTCAGTTGAATGTTATGCCAATCAAAATGAAAAAAAGTAAAATGAAGGGAATCTATCAATTGTGCAAATTATTTTTTAATTTGGATGTCAATGATTGCTTGGTGCTTCCCCATATGTTGGATCTCAATGAAAGTTTAAACATTTCTACCCATATACTTTAAAAATTCAGAAAATCAGAGTCTTCTTGAAGAATAAGTGTAGTTCCAATACAAGCTGGAAGGAATGACATCCAAAATAAACTTCGCGAAAATAGGGCCTCCATTTAAAATTATTTCCATCTGTCAGAAAGAGCTAGAAAATTTTTCTGAAGAGTTTCTTTGCTTTTTTTGTTCTTGGAGGTGGTGGGTGAGATGGAGTCTTATTTCTTCCTCTTTCTTCCTCACCCATCTATGTTTAACTTAGAAAAATTCACACACACACAAAAGTTTTGGACAACAAAACACAGGCTTAATTCCCATAGTAAAATAAGCTATAAATTAGCAACACTACTTCAGAAAACTCACCATATTGTAAGTTCGTTGGTCTGTTACTGAAGTTCTATGGGCCAGAGATTGTTTATTATTGTTACTTTTTACATTTTTTTTAGCTGACAGAGAGCTGATTGGCACACATTTTTTTTCCTTCACCTCCACCTAAATTCTGAATCTGGTTGGGAAGGCACTCTTCCTTTTGTATAACATCCTGCTGGTAGTTGGAGAATTGGAGCATTCTGCTCCTTAGCTAAGAGGTGTGAGCCAGCTTGCAGCATCCTGCCTCAATTTGGTGAAGGGTCCCTGTATTTGGAAGCTATATTTCATAGATTGAGCACTGGATTTATGGTGTTTTTAATCAAAGGCAAATGGAACATCCTAAAGGGAAAGATAGACCCCAGGGAGCATAATTGTGTTAGTGGAAATACTCCAAGGAAAATAAGAAAGATCAATGTACCGTTTACCATAACTTAGATTCCTAACCTGTTTCTCAGGGTATTTTTCAGGAAATAGATGATCCTCAAAAAAAAAAAAAGAGAAAAAAAAATCCCCACATAAACTAAGCAATAATGACAATGGAGGTATGACCAGAAACCAGGCAAGGAAAGGGTTGAAAAATCTGATCCATAACTAAACATAGTCTGTCCAACGTTTCCAGACAAGGAAAAAACTGTGCTATTTTTCAGAAGTTGATGTCCTCGTTTTTGGCAGATGTTGCCATCATACAGTGAAACTTACATGGTTACAGCAGGACCCCTGCAAATTGCTCCAGCTCCAAGTGTCCAAAAGTTACCTTGGACCTGCTATGTAACGGCATGTTGCATTGAGCTCATTATGTAATGGCCTGCACATGTGCCCTGGTTAGGCCCAGTTGTTACACAGTTGTAACATATGCTCTGCACTCTGGTGTATAAAATCTCTAACTGCACTAAGCTGGAGGTGGGGGCACAGCTTTGGGAGCTGTCTCTGGTGTTCTCCATTGCTTGTGCAAACAATAAACCTTTTTCCTTCACCCACATCAGCCTTGCTTGTGCTTTTCGTCACTCACCAAGAGACAGACCCATGGAGTTTGGTTACAGACACAGCATGAGACCTCCACGGATAATGCCAACATTTAATAAAATATATTAATTGGAATAAAGAAAAAAAACCAAAAGGCAGGATACAACAGACACTTAACTAAGTACTACAAAATGGAATACAGGAAAAATTGGAACAAATGCATTTAGGAGATTATCACAAAGAAATTATTAAAATAAGGTGCCCAAAACAGAATCTCAGAAAAGGTATTTGTCTCTAAGAAACAAGAGTAAATGCCAGCAGTCTTTCAAAGGGGGAAGGCACACATCCAGAGATAAAGTTTTTCCAAGGAATCAGATAATTTTAAGGTTCTAAATTTCCCTACCCTTAATTCGCATGTCTACTGCTTCCTGAATTCTCTTGGATGCTGAGGATGTGCTTACACTTTTGTTTTTTCTCCTGAGTCTGCAAGGTCAATTTTGAAAGTATGGGTTAGATTACACAATATAATTATCGAGTTCTGATTTGGGGATTTTCCCGTCTGTGCGGTGAAGTACAACTCACCAGACAGCTGCTCTTTTGCTCGCCCTGCTTTCCACTGCTCAGGATCTTTGGGAACCTGTGCTGGGAATGTCCTCACATGAGCCTGTTTCTTCCAAGGCATCCTGAGATAGCTTAATGTAGAAATATGATTGTTTCACACAAATGTAGTTTGCACAGTTTATTAGATTTTGCAGAATATTTTATTGCAAAACTGAAGTGTGATTATCACTACTGTTATAGCTGAGAGTGATTTTGTTTAAAGCACCTGCTCCCCTGGTCCATGGGTGATACATATTCATACAGTGCTTTGTAATCTTTAAGAAAAGAACAGCATTTTCATGAAATAAATTTAACCAGACTTTATTGTATTGGGGAAGGAAATCAGAGTACCATTTGTGATTCCTTTAACATGAAAGAGCAGAAAATGTAAGTGATAATTCTTTGTTTGACATGGAGTATGATAATAATTGTTTTTCCAAAACACAACAAAATATTTGTGTCTGCTAAGAAACTCTCTTGAAAAGTGGGGATAGGTTTGTTAATGCCGGCAAAAATAGCTTACTCTCTAAAAAAATGTATATTTCTTTAAAAAATGTTGTAAACTTGCTTTTGAAAAAGAAAACCTGAGCTAACTTAGTTCAAAAACTATCGAATATTGCTACTAAAATATAATGGGCAAAGGAATGTGTATGTATACATTGAAAATTTTATATTGTAATAATGACTAAGAGAAGAATTGTTATGACAAAGAACAAAACTACTAAGATTAAAATATGGCTGTCAGAAATCCCATTCTAACTTCTCTGAGGAAATAATGAGTATCTTCAGGCACAAAAATTCACATAAACATTATTTCACACTTAGCAGGGGATATCTAGACTATTAATGGAGGATACGTATTAGAACATATAAGACCACATAGGAAAAATCATATAGGACACATTTATGCATTGTTTAATTAAAAATTTTAACTGAAAATATTCAGCAATGTCTCATCTTTAAAATTTAAAGATGGAAACTCTACTCTGTCGTGTAGATGGTGAAGGCCATTCCAGATACTTTACATATGTCTGGCAATGATAGTTTTTAAGCCAGCAAAGAGGACAGACAGAGCTCAAATTTGTTAAGACCTGTTTATATCCGTGAACTGACTATATTCACCTTGTCAGGGATTTTATGAAATTTGAGAAAATTGGATCCATGGAACACACATAAACACACACAGACACACACACACACACAGCATGCAAACAACTTAAAAAAAAATATGTGTAGGATTTTCATTGGGATAAAAGACAATCTAAGCTCTACAAAAGGGAAAAAGTGAAATTATATTTAATTTATTAGAAGATATAATCTTCTTTCTCTTCTCTACTTCCATGTATGTCCAGGCATGCTCGTGTGGTTATGCATAATTATGTCAAACAATATGAGAATATAGAAGGAAAAGTCAAAGTCCACTTCCCTGATATCTCAGACCAACAATTCAATGACTGAACACCTCTGTTTCTTAAGTTATCAAATTTAAGCAGTATCTGTTGATGTCCTCCTGTGAAAGATGCGAAATTTATCTCGCAATGTAATTCCTCAGAAGTAGGTCTGCGTCATTGCCAACAACTGTACGTGACATTATTATTTTTAGCAGTTTTACTAGTTATCCTAATGACCTTAAATATGATATGCAAAATTGTCTTTACTGACTCATCAATTTGAAACATTGTCTCATTCGTTCCCAGTATGGAAGATGAAGAAATTTACGCCTTTACTTTTTCTTTTATTGGTCTTTGCTGTATTATCTCCCAGGCTCTGTGCACTATATTTTTCTGTTTTTAATTTAAAATTATTAAGAATTATTGCACTTACCTCCTCTTCTAAAATACTTTGACTAGTAGCTAATGCCATAATTGAAAATCAAGAACGAGGTTTTGTAGTACTATGAATATCTATTTATTGTACAAGGCATGGTCAGTAGTACAATTAGGACACGATAGAAAAAATATGATTTTTTGTCACTTGTGTCACTTGAAGGAGAATATCAATAATAAAAATGGAGAGTCAGTGGGAGATAGAAAACAAAGATGTATTGTCATAAGAGGCAAAGAAAGAGATATATTGCAGTTAGTTCCAAATATAAGTATAATTTTAGTTGGAGGTTATTTGTAGATTCCTTTCCTTAGGTTGAGGCTGTTCCCTTATCTTCCTATTTTGTTATTTCTTTTATCATGAATGGATGTTGAATTTATTCTAACATCTGTTTTTCTGCATCTATATTGAGGGTCATAGGGTTTTTCATTTTCAGGCTGTTGATTGGATGAATTACATTAATAGATTTTTTTGAATGATAAACAACATTGCATGCCTGAGATTAAACCAATTTGTTAATGTATATTATCTTTTTTGATATATTGCTGAATTTTACTTACTAATATTTTGATAAGGATGTTTCGTCTATATCCATTACCTAGGCATGATTGATTAAACCATTGGCTATCTGTGTTTGAATTCAATCTTCAGCCCCTCTCCCCTTCCCAGAGGTCTTCGGGGATGGGACTAAAAGTTCCAACTCTCTAATCACATGGTTGGCTTCTCTAGCAACCAGCTCTGAACCTTTGGTTACCTAGAGCTTTCCAAAAGACACACCATTAACATAACAAAAGAACCCTTCCTCCCCCCGCCCGTCATTTAGGAAATGATAAGGGTTTTAGGAGCTCTGTGCCAGAAACAACAGTGAACACCAAATATATATTTGTTATTATAAATCACAATGTCACACCTATATTATGGGTTTGTCTGATATTTACTTATGATTAAGCTGATGTTATGAATATTTGAGAAAACACTTCAGTCTTATTGCATTGTGTCAGAAGATGCAGAATATACATGTATCTTATTATTGGTCATGTTAACCTTGATCAGTTGGTTAAAGTTTAGTCTTCCAGGTTTCTCCACTGTAAAATTACTATTTTTCCCTTCTTACACTCTAGTCTTTAGAAATGAGTCACTGATTACAGCCCATACTCAAGCTAAAAGTTAGGAGTAAAACTCCACTTCTTAGAGGGAGAAGTCAAAGAATTTGGGGATATATGTTTAAACAATCATAGAAATAATAAGTATTTGGGGGCAATACTTTGTACATATGAAAATCTTCTTTTTTTCTCCTAAGGTTTCACCCCTAATTTTAGCATTTGTCAGTGGATCTTGTCTGCAGCATTTATTACTCAATGTTCTAATGGTAATTTTGAATTTCCCTCCTTCTTTCCGTATTTTTTAATTGGAATTCTTCTATAAAGATGAGCTGTTTTTCTTCTCTATTAAATTATTTATTCAAACATTTACTTATATTGATATGGATTTATGGATATATTTTTTTAAATATTTATGGATATTTATTTATTTATTCTTTGGGTTATAACTCAATATTATTGTTTATTTTTATCTCAAAATTTCCCAGTTTTGGCCATTGGGAGCTCTTTGAGTTTGGATCCTGTGTTCTTTTTACAGGCCTCCTCTCAAAAAAATTTTTTTTGATTTCCTTGCTTTTCGGAAGCACAAGAAAATACGTTTTGCATTTTCCCTGCCTCCGTCTAGGAGTGACAATTTCTCCAAGGACTTCTGGTTACTTTTAAGGGAGAAGGATATTTAGAAACCAATATCTGCATATGTTAGGTGTGCTCTTTGCTCCTGAGATGTTGTTTCTTCTAAGCCCTCCCATCAGACAGTGCTGTGAAACGGAAATATGTAGACTAACCCATGTATGTATACATATGTACATTTATCTGTGTGTATGTATACATAACATTTTTCTATGTGTGTATGTGTATATATATATATGAGCGTAAATATGTATGTATATATTTAATACATATGTGTGTGTCTGTGTGTCTGTGTGTATATATATATACATAGCACACATATATACACTATTTAAAAATGAACTTATATCTTTGTTTCCATTCTAGCATACAGGATTCATGTTGGGAAGTTTTTAATGACAAATATAATTTATTTATTAGATATCATGTTATTAGATTTTCTATGTCTTCCTAATTGAGCTTTGATAATCTCACCTTTCAAGAAATTTTTCCATTAATTTGAAGTCATCAGGTTTAATGACATAGTGTTGTTCATAATATTCCCTTTATTATCTTTTAATATCTGCAAAGTCTGAAATTATGTCCTCTCTTTCATTTCTAATATTGGAAATTTGTGTCTTTTTTGTTTTTCTGATGATTATGGCTAGAAGTTCATTACTTTTATTGATATATTGAAGAAACATCTTTAGTTCATTGATTATCTCTGTTGTTTATCTGTTTTGTTTCACTGATACTGCCTGCTTGGTGTTTAATTTGCTTCTTTTTATCATGATTATCTAATTGGAAGCATGGATCATTGATTTGAAGCCTTCTTCTGTTCTAATATAAATATTTTATGCTATAATTTTCCCTCTAAACTCTGTGTTAGTTGCATCTCACACATTTTAGTATATGATGTTTTTATTTTCATTCATATAAAAATGTTTTATAATTTTTTTGTGATGTTGTCTTCTATCTATGGATTATTTGGAGGTGTGCTGTTTCCTTTCCACAGATTTGGGCATTTTTCATATATATTTTTGATAATGATTTCTTGTTTATTTTTATTTTTATTGTTTTAAATATGTTGAGTTTTGGTTTCTGGCCCATAATATGGTCTGTCTTGTCGAGTGAGTCATGTGTACATAAAAATATGTACTTTCTGTCTTTTTGTGTGTGGAGTTCCAGTCAGCATAATGTCTTGTTTTCTTCAGCTTTATTGAGGTATAACTGACAAATAAAAATCATATATATTTAAGGTGTACAGCGTGATGTTTTGATATATGTATACATTGTGCAATGATTACCACAATGTAGCTTATTAACATATCCATCGCCCCATATAGTTACCATCCTCTTTGCATGTGTGATGAGAACACTTAAGAACAATTCTCTTAGCAAATTTCAAGTGTACAATACAGTGTTATTGACTATAGTCACCATGCTGTACATTAGATCTCCACAACTTAGTCATCCTACATAACTGAAACTTTGTATCCTTTTGCCAACATTTCCCCCACATATTATATTTCTGTTAGCAAGGTCCTTTCTGTCCTTTGTGCAAATTAAGTAAAGATCTTCCTCTGGGAGGAAGTTGTCATAGTTCAGTACGTATGACTTCACAGTAGAAGACAGATTATATTTTCCTCACTTAGCTTCTTCACACAGTTCACAAACAATACAACTGGTTTATGTTGTCTGGTACTCAGTAATCCACGTCCATGTTCTCTTTACTAAAATGTGAACAGTCAGAAAAGCATAGAGTAAACAGCAAACATCTCTTTAATCTACCCACAATTCAATTTGTTCAAAAGAACATGTGTAAACAGTAAAGATCTTTTTAACTTACTCACAATTCAATATTTTTCGTCAGATGTAACCAGTGCTAACTGATGAGTTTTATCCCAGACATTTTTTTCTCTTATACATCAATTAGGAAACATGTAGATGCGTAGATATCTCTTCTTTACATTTATTTCTTATATTCTATCATACTACAAGTAATTATTTATTCCTAAAATATTTATTGAAGGCTATGGCATGCCAGGCACTGTCTGAAATCATCTTCTCCACTTAGTCCAGATGTGTTCCTGGGCAAGATGATGAACTTTTATGTGACTCATCTTCTTCATGGGGAGTTATAAGAATTAAATAATTTAATATATGTAAAACTATAATAATATTGTTTCACAAGCTGAAAGCATCAGAACCATGAATTATATTCTTTGATATTTTAGAAATTATTTTGTCATATTTTAATTATCAATGTTCAATTTTTAAAAGTAGTTTTATTTACATTTAAATTTTCTATTTCTCAAAGTTAAACTGAAATTTGTAATGCAAACATTTAAAGTTATATTTACTTTCCTTTATCTATCAAAGTGTCATTAGCTGTGTCTTCCTTTGAAAAGAAAGGAACCCTAACATACTTTTACTTTGCTTTTATGTGGAAGTTTTGGGCTGCAAGCACATAATCTGAAACCTTATGACTTAAGCATAAAGAGGCACTGTGAGGATGGTTCAAATAATTTATACAAACTGCAAAGATACTAGTCTTGTCAAGTGTAGAAAATGTGTCACCACATAATTTTTTATACTGAGAACTCTACTTGTTTTCCAGCATTGTTACAGATTTATTCTTAAAATAAGTATATCTCTTCTGTAATGCTTAGGATCTTGGACTTGAAGGTAGCTTGGAAGGAATCTTGATTCTCTGCTGTGTAAGCATTGAGTCCATACTTGGGTAAATAGTTGATGAGTACTGACTATGTACTGCATTAGATGGGGCATCACCTACAGCTTTGCCATCTTCATTCTGTCCACAGCCTACAAAGTTACAAAGTCTGTTACTCACTACCTCTGTTTCTAACTCCATGAGGTAAACACTTAAAAATCTGGTGTGGGGGCCAGCCTGCTGGCATAGTTGTTAAGTTCGTGCACTCTGCTTCAGCGGCTCAGGTTCACAGGGTTGAGTCCCAGGCACAGACCTATACATTGCTCATCAGGCCATGCTGTGGCAGCATCCCACATACAAAATAGAGGACGATTGGCAACAGATGTTAGCTCAGGGCCAATCTTCCTCACACACACACACAAAATCTGGTATGTATTTAACAAAATGTTATGCTTCTGTAAGTATGCCATTGAAACACATATCCGTAGAGGGTTTCTAAAGTTAAAGAATTAAAACACCATAGTCATATTAGTCTGAAATGTGTTTCATTTTTCCTGAAAATATTTTGAAACTCTTCCAAACCAATCTTCCTCCATTGAGAATCCATCACATTCTTTTAATTTTTTAATGGTTACGTAGTATTCAATAACATTTTAAACTTCTCTCTCCATTACATTAGTTTCCATTTCTTATTGTAATTACAATAGTTCTTTAATTAATACATACATGAATTTCATTTTTATTTCTGTAAGACAGAGTCTTCAAAATGTAATTAGGAGCCTAAAGGTGGATATGTTTCTCATCAGATTATTTTCTAAACATACTGTGGTAATTTACATTGTCCAAGAGAATAATGAAATTCCTCTTTTTGTAAACTCTTCCAAGCACTGGAAGTATAGAGCTTCTATATAAAGCCCAATGTCCTGGACAATGTTACTCAATAGAACTAGTAGGTCACGCTATTTAAAGCTTATAAATGATTTTTCAATTAGATTTTCTTCATCAATCACCTCTGAAAGCTGTATATCAAAATCACCCATTATTTTGTGGTTTTTATAACATTATCTTTGAAGTTTAAGAGTTTTACTTAATGTATTTCACTATTATCTTTGGTTCATTAAGATTTATAGCTAACCTAGCTTTCTCGGGTGTAGATATTTGGTTAGTAAAAACACTCCTGGTATTTTCTTTAAAGACAGCTGTCCCTTCATTCCACCTAATTGGATATTTGTTTTGCCAACCTCACAAATTTATTTGCATTTATCTGTATGTATTTGACCACTCCATGCCTTTCCACTTAGCTTTACCTTTGAGTTGATGTGTTTTTATTAGAAAATGAATAGCCAATTTTTTTTTCCCTTTAGTCTGATTTAAGAGTTTGTCATTTGACAGGCAAATTCAATGCAACTTTCATTTTGGGCTTTATTACTTTCCTCTTATGGTATGATGGATTAAATTTCTCGTTTGCCTCAGTTCCACTGTGTAGGCCAGGAAGGAGTCAATACCCCAAGCTACATTACCACCAAGTCTGATATTTGTCCTAACAATGTTAAAGTACTTTGCCCAGCTTCTTCTAGGTAATGATCAGAATTCACTATACAATACCTACATACTCCAGTTACTTCCTTAAGTTCAAGCCTTCTTATATATCCTTTATCGCTTAAACCCACTTCCTCATAGGTTTTGTACGTTCCTATCTTTTGCCATCCATTTTCCTACCTTTCCGTAACAAACTGTCTGCTGTACACCTTGAATTCCCTCTATGTTTGCCAAAATTCTATCCCAAAACTTTTTAAAAAAATCACCTCCGCCTTCTTTCTCTAAGTGATAGCTTGATAGTCCCTAAATGAACCCATATATTTTGTTGCCAAATCAAGAAGAGCATGTCTCCTTCATACTCCATGTACCTTAAAGACAGAAGTTGGAACATGAAGGTAAAATCTCCTGCCCTTTTGCAGTTTTTGTTACTCAACTATACAACCATCTCTCTATCTCATAATTGTCACCTACAGAATTCCCTTTATTCTCACTCATCCATGTGTAATTTGAATATTGACCTTGTCTTCCTGTCTGCTCCTATTTCTGGTAAATCTCCTAAAGGTTCAGAATCTATTGTATGATCCATTTAACACCTTGGGACCTCAGTTTCTTGACTTTTTCATCCTTGTTTTGTTCATTTATTCCCATGGCCATGTCTTAGGCAACAGCTCACCCTCAGATGACTTCAGGGATATGTCAGGTAAGACAAAATGTGGCTAAAATGGGTCTAAGGCCAAAGGAAGTTGTGAGAACTGTGACAAACAGAAGATAATACAGTCATGTGTCGCTTAACAATGGGGATATATTCTGAGAAATGCATCGTTAGGCAACTTCATCGTTGTGTGAACATCATAGAGTGCACTTACACAAACCTAGATGGCATAGCTTACTACACACCTAGCTATACGGTACTAATCTTATGGGACCACCATTGTATATGTGGTCTGTCGTTGACCAAAACGTCGTTATGCAGTGCATGATTGTAGTCTAAAAGAATTAAAATTCAAATTTCTTGTAGATTGCCTTAACCAAAACAAATCAAAGCAACTCTTTAGGTTGGTGTCATCCTTTTTGTCATCAGTTTGTACATTTTGACTCAGAACCACTACTTCTGAAAAGACTTATTTCAGATATCTTATTCATCAACCTCTGTCACATATTTTTTCCAGCCTCCCAGCTCTTGTACACTTAAAGGTATAATTATTGAACCTCAATGAGGTTTCTAATCAATTTAATGCTATGATCCCACTATCCACACACTCTTTCTAAACTCATTTCCCTCTAGTTTCAACTCATTTATCTATCTTAGTCCTCATGGTCCATCTTTAAATTGCTCCTTTCAAAATATGCATAATATAATCCTTGTCTCTCTTTCTTTATCCTAAATAACTTGGAACACTTCAGTGTCAGTTGATCATTAATATCTGCTCTTTTTTTTATGTGATCTAAAAGAATAGAATGTTCCATACTGGCTCTGCTTTAAGTTGAACTGCACAAACCTCAAATGACTGCGCCCCACCCCAGCAGTTTTAATTGGATGGCCTAGTAAGTTATGTGTTGATTTTCTGGGATAACAGTACTGAATTTTCTCTTCTTTCCTCAAACTTCCTACTCCTCCAAATCAATTGTGTGGAAGTATCATTCAATGTGCTATCTGGAAAACATTCTCCCTGATCTCGTAAAGACTTTGATTCCTTCCATAGTCTTCATTTTCCACCAACATTATCAATTTTCTGTTCAGATAATTTCTAACCACCTTTCCAACCTTCTTCTCCAAGCATCCCTTCTTTAGTAAGGAAATTAACAACCATCTTATTGCCCAGTACCAAAACCTAGGAATCATATATAATTATGATCATTCTCTAACATCCCCAATACAATCTCAGTAAGTCTTATAAAATTATTCAAATATATGGTGAGTACAGTCAAGATTTCAACTCTTCCATTCCTACTTACCTAGTTCAAGACATCATCATCTCTCTCGGAGAACTTCTACAGCCTCCTATCTGGATCTCACCATCCATTCTTACCCCTTACAATCCAATGTCAACAAAGCAATGATCTCTTAAAAAGATAAGTGACAAAATAATATTCTCATGCTTAAAATCTGCTAATGGTTTCTCATTTTACTTAGAATAACTTTTAAATTCCTGTCAATTTTCTAACAGGTCCTACAGGTCCTAACTGCTGTCTACCTTGCTGATTCATCGCCTACTATGTTTCATTTTATTCTTTATTTTTTGCTGAGGAAGACTCACCCTGAGCTAACATATGTTGCAAATCTTCCTTTATTTTGTATGTAAGCTGCTGCCACAGCATGGCCACTGACAGATGAGTGTTGTAGGTCCACACCCGGCAATGGAACCCAGGCCATGGAAGCAGAGCAGGCCAAACTTAACCACCAGGCGGCTGGGGCTGGGCCCTGATTTTATTCTTTATATTCCAGCTCAATGATCTTTTTTCTATGCTTTGGTTATACACTCAAATTTTTATGCTCCATCTTAGAGCTTCAAATTTATTTTTGTTCCTTCTCCTTGAATGTTCTCTTCTTAGTTCTTTTTACAGATACTCCCTGTGATTTTGGTTTCAGATCAAATATTACCTCTTTAATGAGACCTTTCAAAACTATTCCAGCTAAAGCAATCTCCATCCCCTACCCTAGGAATTGTCTATCACATTGCAATGTTTTATTTTCTTCCATAGCAATTTTAAAATCTAAATTATTTTTATTTGTAAATCTGTCATTTGTGCTACCTCTTTAAAATATGCTCTATGATGTCAGGGACTTGCCCTCTAGGTATCATCAGAAACTGGAGTGAATTAGTAGAAAAATCAATATATATATATAGCAATATCATTATCATGAAGGCTTGCTACCAATTAACAGGCAAGTGCATAAGTGAAAAAAAAATAACAATCAGAACACTCCTGTTTCTTTTGATAGATTGATTTAGAATTAGACAAATAATGCAGATCTGGTCAATAGAACATGAGAGAAAGGCTCTCCTGGAATGTCTGGGAAAAGTTACTCGCTTTTTAAAAAGAGATTCAGGAGAAGCCTGGCTCTATGAGGATGTGGTATACTTTGAGATGCCATGGTCCACCTAGAGATACAGAGAGTAGCTTACCTATTGAAATTGTCTGGGCACAGAGCTATAAAGAACTCAAGTCTGTGATGTTTAACCACTCTGTAGACACTCGTCTTCCAGGATTTCCATTTCATAATAATATTTTCCTCAATTCTTAAGCTTCTTTTAATTTTCTTTATATTTAAGCTTCTTTTAGTTGGCTTTTCTGTTATTAGCAGCCAAAAGCATCATAACAAATATAAATTCTTTTTTCTGCTCTTCTTCACAGCAAAACTTTTCAAAAAATTGCACTTCTGTGTTATCTCTACTTTCTCGCCTTTAGTTCACTTTTCAACACACTAGAATCTGATTTCCCTCCTCACTACTCCAGAAGTCTACCTATTACATGGTCATCAATGACCTCCATGTTACCAATTTCAATGAAGAATATTGCGTTCCCATTATATTGTAAATTCCAGAAGCTTTAACCACAGATGGCTATCTTCTCCTTGTCTGCATTATTGATATCCTTGTGAATTCAATGAGCATTTAGTCTTAGTCTTCTGTTCTGGATGTTCCTTCTCTATAAATTTAGGAGTCCCTATGGTTTGTTTTTGCATTTTTAAACCAAATTTCTAACTCTCCCTGTTCATCCCTACCTATGATTTTAAATAATACTTTATGTGCTTGAATTTAAATACATACTTGAAATCTCTGCTGGGATATCTGTCTACTTGAAAGATCATTTTGGATATTTACTAGGATCACAAATTTAGTACGTCTAAAACTGAACTCTTTATTTTAACCTCCTAAACCAAATCTGAGTTTCTAGTAAAAGGCACTTCTATATGTTTATAAGAAAGGAAGAAAGAAAGAAGGAAGGAAAAAAGGAAGGAAGGAAGGTAAGAAGGAAAGAAAGAAAGAGAGAGAGAGAGGGAGAGAGGGGGAGAGAGAGAGAGAGACAAAAGAAAGGAAGGAAGGAAGGAAGGAAGGAAGAAAGAAAGAAACAAGAAAGAACAGAAAGAGAGAAAAAAGAACAGAAAGAAAGAAACAAGAAAGAACAGAAAGAAAAAAGTGTGAAAACTACGAGTCATCACTGACTCAGCTTTGACATAAACTCCCAACTATCAGTCTGAGGGTGAGCCATTCCAGTGTTACATCGTCACCAGAGGTACCCCCTCTACTTTGCGCCATCTCCTCTGGCAAAATTTTATTCCAACCCATCATAATCTCTTACCTGAGGAGTTAATGCCATGATGATTGTGGATACAGCTGATTTGACCAGAAGTTGAGTTGTGATTCAAGAGTAAATTATTAGACTAACAAGATATATGATGTAACTGAGCACAAAAGTTAAGCTGATGAATTATTTTCTTGTGTTCATGAATTTACACTGGGAAACATGAGTCAAATGACACATTTAACAATAGGAGCTGGACATGAGAGAATGAACAGAAAAAAAGTCAGTGCTAGAGTTAATCCCACGAGGGACCAAGGTAAGATACATTTATAAGGAAGCAGATATTATGAATAAGCAGATACTAGATGGTATGAAAAATATACTGAACAAAAGAAAGGGCAAGCTACCCAATAATAGAAAAGGGGGCAAAGTAAATAAACAGACGACTTGTGAAAAAGAAACACTGTGTATGAGAAAGGTTGAATTAAAGAGAGAGAGAAGATGCTCCACCCAAGAGAGTTTCAATAAATCCCCCCCTTTTAAGTGTTTAATCAGTTACGTGTTTTGCTTATAGGCAAAAGATAATAATTATTACCTCTTTGGTTTTTTTGTTTTTGTTTTTTTTGCAATGTAACTCTGGCATAATGCTCTAGAAGTATGCTAAACAAATCAATATTTGCTACCAGATGTCTTCCCAGAAGCTAATCCAGCTTGCTATACCCTTTCCACATCACCACGTACAATGTGCTATTACCTAATCATTTAATTAGAGACATTATAGGTAGCACTAATTTTCTGGATATTTCAAATCACTAGCATATAATTATATCACTGCATTTAAAATTAAATAATATGCATATAAATGAGTTTTGATTAATCATTTTAGAATCTCTTAATGTCTTTAAACTAACATCAAACTAAGATAATCCAAGTTTGAAACTCAACAAATACCACAAATCCCCTGTGTATGTGTTTGTGTATGTGTCAACGTTTGACTTCATGTGCATTATTACCAGAACGTTTCTTGGGCTAAGTTTAGGTATATGGAAGTTGTGAAAACTTGAATTAAAATTTTTCCAAGGTGATAGTTTTAAATCTCAAGAATCATATTTTAAAAATATTTTCCATGGGCCGGCCTGGTGGCATAGTGGTTAAGTTCATGCACTCCACTTCGGTGGCCCAGGGTTCATGGGTTTGGATCTTGGGACCTATACATTGCTCATCAAGCCATGCTGTAGCAGCATCCCACATACAAAATAGAGGAATATTGGCACAGGAGTTAGCTCAGGGGCAATCTTCCTCAAAAAAATACATATAGATATTTTCCTATGTCTATGCTTGTAGTAGAGTAAGACGGTAGCTCTTAAAGAGGTTGTTTGGTGTATTAAAGGATATCAGTGTCTTTTTTGATACTTCTTACTGAGATTTTTTTCTATACTTTTAACTAAGAATACGATATATTTTTCTAAAGACATGCTCAGTGACTTATATATTGTGAATTTAAGAAATATATTCATACTGTAGAGATCCATTAAGAAAAAATGAATCTAGCATGTAAAGAGCTTGGAAGTCATCATTCCATCCTAACAACAGTAAAAATCTGAACAAACTGATAATCAACAACTCCTCTCAGATCTTTCAGAGAATTGGGGTCATAGGGCAAACGGCTGACCCCAAAATTGGAGAGAAAAACAGGGAGATACAGAGAATCACAACTTACTGGAGCTGAAACCCATCAGCAGAAACCTTTGTGGGAAGCAGAACTGGGATAGGAAAACCTAATTTGTAATTGTGGAATTACGGTAGACTCAGTGGACAAGTCCAAGAATTAAAAACTCCAAGGGGGCTCACTCTTAGTAGGAGTTCCCCACACTTTTGTGAGTATTACCTCTAGGAGCCCTAACAGATTCTCTCAGTGAAGATCAGAGGAAAAACACCTCATGCCTCCAGCAGGGAGAGGGGAAAGGCAGACATTTTGAAATATGTCCAGAGCATTCTGTTCTTCTTTAGAAGGCCTGTCCTCAAGAGAAACTCTTTTACCAGAGCCCGACCTAAAGGATTTTATCAGAACCTGACTAGCCTGAGGGAAAGAAAATACCCACCTTCAACACTCTCCCCATCCTGTCCCACTTAAGCGGTGGGGGGGGGTGGGGGATGGGAAGTACTTTTGAAATTCACAGTCCAGGGGCACAGGCTCACTCAAAGACTGAGACCTAACCACAGGAATATAGAATTCTTCCCCTCCTGACACACCTCACAGCCACATCACTAAAGGCCTATTTACCAAAGATCTTTGTACCCAATATGTCATGTTCATCTATCAAGAAAAAATAAGGCGTACTAAAAGACAAAAAACACAGTTTGAAGAGACAGAGCAAGCATCAAAACCATACTTAGACATGGTAGGGAAGTTGGAATTATCAGATCAGGTACTTAAAAGAACCATGTTTAATATGCTAAGACCGCTAATGGAAAAATTAGACAACACACAAGATCATATGGGTAACGTAAGTGAAGAGATGGAAATTCTAAGATAGAATTAAAAAGAAATGACAGAAATCAAAAACACTGTAAGACAAATGAAAAATGCTTTGATGGGCTCATTATAAGACTGGACACTGCTGAGGAAAGAATCTAAGTGTGAGGATATCTCAATGGAAACTCCCAAAACTGAAAAGCAAAGAGAAAAAAAAAAAACCTGAAAAAAAACCGAAACAGAATATCCAGGAAAAATGGGACAACTACAAAAGGTGTAACATATGCCTAATGGGAATACCAGAAGCAGAAACAAGAATGAGAAAATGTTTGAAGCAATAATGACCGAGAATTTCTAAAAATTAATGACATCAGTTAAAAGACAAAGATTCTCAAAGTGTATCTAAAAACAAGACCCAACTATATGTCGCTTACAAGAAACCCATTTTAGATATAAAGGACACATATAGATTAAAATGGATTAAATGGATGGAGAAAGATATACCACGCTAACTAATCAAAAGAAAGCTGCAGTGACTATATTAATTTCAGACAGAGCAGACTTCAGAGCAAGGAAAATTATCATAGAAAAGAGGGTTTGACATAATGATAAAGGGGTCAATTCTCTAAGAAGATATAGCAATCTGTAATGTGTATATGCCTAACAACAGAGCGTCAAAATATGTATGTATGTGAGGGTGTATTTAAGGATTCCCCTTAAAAATATTAGAATATAAAGATAAACAGATAGATAGATGAGAGATAGATGCGAGATAGATTATTCTGTATGTTCTCTTGTATATGTGTGAATATATGTGCTTAAAATACATTTTATAAATTTGAGAATACATTTATTACATACATCTTAAAAAATTATGACTAGAAGGATTTTTTTAACATCATATAGAATGTTAATTTGTAACAATATCTGAAAATCTTAATGCAGAAATGAACATTGCCATTAAAATCAGGAATTCACAAGGATTTGTATCATTACCACTCTCATTTAAAAATTCTGTAAATTTTGAACACAATGCAATCAGAATCTAACACAAAATAATAGACCCAGTGGATTGAAGAGGAACAGGAATATTTTTGAGCCTGCATATTCACAGGGAAAATTCCAAAGAATTAAGTGAGGACTCCGAGCAATAATGTGCAGACCTGAGTAATATTTATTGTATAGGACTGAAAATGAGTCTGGGAAGGTAGTATGTCTGCCCAGGAATAAGAAATATGAATTTTGGTGAGCAGCATAAAATCTCTACCCCAATGGTAATAAGAGTTTAAAATATTTTATGGGAAAATGAATTGTTGAAAATACCAGTTAAACTTAAAAGCTTTCAGAAGAATGGGCAAGACCAAAATAATTTTAAAAAGAACTGTGAAACTTTACTTAGGGATTAAAATAAAGAAGCAAATAAATGGAAATACATGCCATTTTCCTTAAAGGGATAATTCAATCGTTTAAGACTATTTTTGGAGAGCAGATTTAGGTTCATGGCAAAATTAAGAGGATAATATACCCACTGAACCCACATGTGTACAGCTTCCCTCATTATCAACCTCCCCCACCAGAGTGGTACATTGAACCTCCAGTGTTGAACCTCCATTGACTCATCATTATCACCCAAAGTCCATAGTTTGTATTAGGGTTCATTCTTGGTGTATATTCTATGGGTTTGGATGAATGCATAATGGCATGTATCCATCATAGTATTATACAGAGTATTTTCCCTTCCCAAAACATCCTCTGTATTCTACCTACTCATCCCTCCACCTGCATCCCCCAACCCCTAGCAATCACCAATCTTTTTAATTTCTCTATAGTTTTGCTTTTTCCAGACTATCATACAGTTGGAATCATAAAATATGTAGCCTTTTCAGACTACCTCCTTTCACTTAGTACTTACTCCTTTCACTTAATACACATTTAAGGTTCCTCCACATCTTTTCATGGATTGATAACTCTTTTCCTTTTAGCTGAATCATATTCTATTGCCTGGATGCACCACAGTTTATTTATCCTTTCACCTACTGAAAAACATTTTGGTTGCTTCCAAGTTTTGGCAATTATGAATAAAGCTGCTGTAAACATCCATGTGAAGGTTTTTGGTTGGACATGAGTTTTCAACTCCTCTGGGTAATACCAAGGAGCATGATTGCTGGATAATATGGTACGAGTAGGTTTGTTTTTGTAAGAAACCACCAAGGTGTCTTCCAAAGCAGCTGTACCAGTTTGCGTTCCCACTAGCAACGCATGAGAACTTCCGTTGCTCCACATCTTTGCCAGCATTTGGTATTGTCGTTTTTTTTTTAATTATTTTAATGAAGTCCAGAATATTAATTGTTTCTTTTATGGATTGTGTCTTTGGTGTATCTAAAAAGTCATTGCCCTACCCAAGATCATCTAGATTTTCACCTAGGTTATTTTGTAGGAATTTTATACTTTCACATTTTACATTTAGGTCTTTAATCCACTTTGAGTTCATTTTTGTGAGGGAAAAGTCACTTTAAGATTTCCATTTCCCTTCCCAAAGTTATTGATACATTTAGGAACATTCCAATAAAATATCTCTGGAAATTTTAATAAATTGACACAATAATCATTTGTGTTCACCTGGAAAGACATCCAAATAGTAATACTTTGTTATAGTTTGAAAACAAAGAATGATGAGGATATAACAACTTTTTTGATTGTGTATTAAAATACATTACATGTTTGATGTAGCCATGATGATAATAAATAGAGAAACTAAACGATTATGTTAGGGGAACAGAAAGAAAAAAAAGCAAATTGAAACACTTAGTAAATGATAAGTTTATTTTACAAAACTATATGAAGTGCATATGTAACAAATGGACCAAATACAATTCTTGAATACCTGAGGAACATAGTAGATAATTAGTTGATACTGTAATATCATAGACATTAACTGCAACACGTACAAGTGAAAATGTATGTTGCAATGATGTTTCCCCCACTTTCTTGGGGATGATACAGTTGCTCATCTCTGGTCTCCAACAAGTCTACTCCATAGCCCTCTCTGCATTAGAGCTTCTATCCCCTCATAATTTACTCTTTTGAAACGTTTGTTTGACTGATAATCTTACTAGCTACATGCTGTGTCCAGGCCTAGCACAACTTTAATTTGCAGTTTGGCTCACAAAACTTGCATTTTCTTTTTGAATTGTTAAAAAACATTCTGTAAAGATTTGACATGATGGTTCCCCCTTGTGTTAGGTAGTAGCCTATGTTAGACATCTGACCTCCTAAACTAATGCTTTCTGCAATGTCTATTGGTAGAAAGTAAGTAGTTCCCATAGAGAAGCAATTTTTGCTGGAAACTATGGCAAACATTGTAAATCTCCTAAATAATATCCCATTTTCTCTTTTACCATAGTGAACAAATTCTAATTTTGTCTGAGGTAGCAATGACAATAAATTCACCTTCTAAAGTCCTTTGCCAATAGCCATGAGCACATGACACATTTCCGGCCAAGATAAAGTAAAGAGAAGTGTACTGGATAGTCATTCTAGAAAGATACTTTTTTTTCTAATGAAAAACATGTCATAGAATAAAAATAGAAACCTAGATGTTTGATGATTTCTTGAGCAGCTATATCACTCTGGAACTACCTAGCTCTAGACTTTGGTTTCAAATAAACCCTATTTGTTTAAGCAAACTGTAAACTGTATGTGGGTTTGATATATGGAGCCAAATGCAAACCTAATATTAAATACCTTAAAACATATCTACCACATTTCACATCTTTCCCTTCTGAAACATATAACTTTATGTTGATACATTTAGTCCCAAAATTTCCTGTCCATATTGACCAACTCTGACATACATAGTCACCAGAGCAATCAGACTGTCTGAATCAGAGGGAACACACTATCTTATCCTCCTTCTGCATAAGACTTGATGTCATGGGACCATTTCTTTCAGATTCCACAGTACTCAAGAAGAACACACTTATAATCAGGATCAGATGTATACAATTCTCATCTTGCTATCTCTTGATTAAATGATGTCAACATGCTTTATGTGTAACAGTAACGAAAAATAGAAGTGCAGTAATAGACAAACCAAAAATAAAATGAAACAAAGGGGAATACATAGAATTCTCCAGAATACAACCATAATTTTATTTCTGGAACAGAGATACCACTTCTTCTGAGCTAGCAACTTACAGATGGAATGTATCCTTTCAGGATAGCTGCTTGTGGGCTGCCAGATAAATTGTGAACTATCATACTAGAACATCAGTTTACAAGTACTTACCAGTTAATGACCTGATTTCCATATTCAGAATTCCTGCTAAGACAGTTAATGACTGCTAAGAGGATATCCCTTCTCAACAATCTCAACAAGTCAGATATTCACACGCGTGGAACTGATAGGCAATGTAGCAGGACACTTTAGACAGAGCACTGCTGACTTCCTTAGTCCATAGGCAGAAGATTACTGGAGAAACAAGATTCCATGCTGTGGGTGTTTGAAAAGACAGAGATACTCCCGTTCAAAAGGCCATGGGGTCTCCTGGCAATATGACGTCCCTGAAGCTTAAGTGAAATTTCTATCAGATTCGTACTTGGGAACCAACGTTAAAACCAAGAGCAGGTATGATCCTTCAATTTCCATTCACTTGCTCTATCTTCAGCACAGTTAGGCTGCCTGTTTTAAACAGCTGTGTCTGGTACAGAAGGGAAATGACTGATGGTCTTCTGTTGCTTAGGAATAATATGGCAGAGGACTCCATCTTCCTGCATTGTTATGCACTTAATGGTCCTCATGTTAGGCTCCTATTTAGAGATTAATGACAGACAAGA
Organism: Diceros bicornis minor; assembly: GCF_020826845.1. NCBI lineage: Eukaryota > Metazoa > Chordata > Mammalia > Perissodactyla > Rhinocerotidae > Diceros > Diceros bicornis. The sequence continues at coordinate 46,971,575 of NC_080759.1, read as the reverse complement.
TGCAGATAACATTTTCATATCACCCCCATCCTCCAACCTTCTCCAGCTTTAGAATGAGAATGAACATCACTGGCTCGGAGTATGCTAGGAGGTGGAAAGTTGGGTGTAGAGGAAATACCCTATAAGGACCTAAGATGCTCGAATCTCTTATAGCTCCCTCCCATTCCCATTCCAATTGCCAGCTTGCTTGTTTTTTAAAAAATCATCACATTTAAGTCTCAAAAGTTTAGGACAACAAAGATTTTGACTGCTTTCACTTAAAAATGTACTTACTTAGTTTCCATATTTGAAATCTAGTAATCCCACTGAAATAGTTTCACTTTCTGCTTTAGACAAATGGGATTTCAAAATTTTCCACAATTTTATCCTCTTTTACCTACAAACTTCTAGCCAAGAATGCAGGGACAATTTTCTTCTCTTTTGAAGTCCAATATGAATGACACACACACAGTCATAGATTCTTATATTTGACTACAAATCTCACCAATCTCTCACCTTAATTGGGCATGAGGTATAAAGTGATGGAAGCAATTTATTATCAAGTTCCTTTCTCACCACAAAATGTAGAATAGATTCTTTGCAAATCAGTTTGGGGAAATTTTCATTCTCACTCCATTATAATTTCTTACTCACATTTATTTCCATTTCAACCGGGGGTTATTTAATCAGGCCCATTACTAGCTGGTCTATACAACACCTTTATGTAAATTTAAAAAATGTAGCAACCTTGCCTGACGGCAGTGCAGAGTTCTGTAGCACAGAGTACAGATTTAGTCCCCAATTCCCTTGGCCAGATTCTCTTGGCCAGAGCACAAACTTTATAAATGCACATGGTGGCCATGACTATAGCTCTAAAATATAAGAATTCAAAGAACTTTCAAATTAAAAATAAGAATGAATAAAAAGATAAAGGAAAATTTCATTAACATGAGGTGCAGGAATAAGATACAGACCTCAGGGAAACTTCAATGTCAGGAAGTCACTCTCTCTCTATCTTTCTCACGGGCTAGGTGATCTCAAGACCATGCCTTTCTCTGTCTTCATTGAAACATAACAAGGATCTTGGCAAATGAAGATCATGGTTTGCTGTTTCTTCATGGGTTCTATTTTATCATCAATTTATCTTTCTTAAAGTCTTTGAATAGACAGTGGACCCATTTTGGGCTCTACATGACACTGAATTTGTACTGAAAATGCCTAGTTCTATACCACTTGTTCATCAAGGAAGAACTGATAGCATGGGCGAACTTCAGGAAAGGGAAGATTGCTGGACAAACATGCAAAGCACGGTTACTTCCACTAGGCAAAATTAAGCTGTGCAGAAAAAAGATACACTAGCCTAAATTGAAGAGCAAATAAAAATGGGCCACACAATTACCACATAAATAAAAACTAAAAGATTAATATTCCTAACATATGAAAAGGTCTTATAAATCAATGAAAAGAATAACAGACAAATAGAAAATGGCCAAAAGATATGCAAAGTCAAATCAGCAAATATTTAGTTCCAGCTGATAAGGTACATGGCCTCACCGATAAGGGGACCACTTAATGACACCAGTGCCAGTTAAAATACTAGGCAATTGTTACCTATCAAGTGGCTGACCAGCCTGTGCTGGTGAACTTGTGGATAAATAGAAACTTATGTATTGCTGGCAGAGGTGTAAAGTCTTCCTATTTTCTAGAAGGTAATTTGGGACTATATATGACAAAATTTTTAAAGAAATTATATTACTTAAACTAGGAGTTTTTGAAATGTATCTAAAGGAAATGAAAATAGTCTAAAAGAGTTGCATGTTCTTTCAGCACTTATTTTATGAGTTATAGCATATCCTGGGTTTAGTTCAAGACCTTTAGAATTAGTATAAGAAAGATGTATATGGAAAGTTGTTATAGTAGATGTGTTATATGAGATTCGAGGGGAAAGAGATTTTTCAAAAAATGAGGTTAAGGAAACTGGCTACTTAATTATAAAATAAATAAACAGATACTTCTGTTGCTTTTTATATTAGATAACTTCCAACTGTATCAAAGTTTTAAATGTAAAATTTGAACTGTAAAGGCTATATAGAAAACACAGATAATATTTTCTTAAATGGAGAAAGTTTTTCTAATCAAGGCATGCATCTTATAAGCAAAAAATTAAAAGATTGCTAAATTTTACTATACAAAATAAACCTTCTTTTGCATAGCTCAGCCACAAAAAAATTTAAAAAAAACAATGTTAGGAAAAAAATTCTTATATATACATTGCATAAAACAATTTCCTAATATTAAAAAACTTTAATGATCAATGAGAAAAACACTAACAATTCAAGAAAAGATGTACTGATGATGTCAATAGACAATAGTCAGTAAAAAAATAAAAATGACACTAAGCACATAAAAGCATACACTATCTCATTGATGATACTTAAAGTGCTAAATAAAACAATAAGAGTACATCTTTCATAGATTGAACTTGTAATGATTAAAAATGATGATAATATACAATGTTGATTAAAGCATGAGAAACTATGTCTTCTTATACACTGCTGGGGAGAAGATAACTACATATCCCCTTCAGAGTTAAATTTGGTGTAGTGAGACTTCTGTCTCCAGCCATTATGGAGTAATTAATATCAGACTAGTTCTCTTTCTGTAAACAAAAACTGGACAAAACATATAAAACAATTTTTTTCAGATATTAGCTATTAGACAGTGCAAGATTCTGATCACTTAGAGAAAGAAAACAAATGAGGTGACTGCATGATTGTATATTAGTTTCCTGGGAGGAATTTATTATTTCACAGTTTTGGAAGCTAGAAGTCTAAAACTGAGGTGTCAGAAGGACCACGGTCCCTTTGAAGGCTCTAGGAAAGAACCCTTCCTTGCCTCTTCCTCTCTTCTTGTGTTTCTAGGCATTCCCAGCTTCTGCGGGACACTGACAGTCCTTGGCTTATGACAGCATAACTTAGTTTCTACTTCCAACTTCTCTCTGTGTGTCTTTGTCTCTGGGTGTCCACTCTTCTGCTCATGAGGACATCAGCCATATTGAGTTTATGGCCAACACTAATCCTGAATGACCTAATCATAAAGAATTACCTCTCCAAAGATCTTATTTTTAAATAAAGTCACACTCTGAGGATATAGGTTGTTAAGGATTAAATGTTTATGTTCCCCCAAAATTCATATTTTGAAACCCTAACCCCCAATGTGACTGTATTTGGAAATAGGCTCTTTATGGAGGTAATTAAGGTTAAACGAAGTCATAAAAGTGGAGCCCTGATCCAATAGGATAATGCCCGGATTGTAAGAGACACCAGACAGCTCGTGCTCTCCCTCTCCACCAGGGGAAGACACAGCGATATGCTAGCTGTCAACAAGCCAGGAAGAGAGCTCTCACCAGAAACTGAATCAGCCAGCACTTTGATCTTGGACTTCCCATTCTCCTGAACTCTGAGAAATAAAGTTCTGTTGTTTAAGCCACATAGTCTATGGTATTTTGTTCTAGAAGCCTGATTATATTAATACAGGTGGTCATGAAATTTTGAGACACTATTCACTCAATACAAATTGTTTGGCTTTGTACTTGAATGTGCTTTCCAGAATTAAGTATGAGGGAGATTGGAGACACCCAAATAGAGTAGAGTGATTTCTCTGAGTTGAGGTGATATGCAGTTCTCTGCATTTGAGTGACAGAATCCTAGAAGGGAGAAATCTATACATTGAAAGAGTTGCAGACATCTGCACTGGTATCCCCTTAAGTCTTTGTCTGAATTTTCAGCTTCATAGCCATAAGATACAATATCCTAAGGCTGCAAAATAGCAATTACCTAGGAGTTGTAAGATGGAGTATTATCAGATTGCACATAGGTCTGGGAAACATTCGAGGTCCCAGGAGCCACAATGCGGAGATGTTTGTGAACACCTTAGACATCTAGCAGAAAAGTTACTCTTGAGTCATAGGTGCAAATAAGCCTGAAAATAAAATCTATTTTAAATCTCTTCTTTCGAAAATTAAGAACAAGTCTTGAAAGGATCATACTGATGCACAAGCCAATTAAGTGCCTGCTAAATAAAGTTCAAACCTTTTTTAAAGGAATACAATGAGATCCAGACACTCAATAGTAAATAATTCACAATGTTCAGCAAAATAAATATCTAGTCAGTGGAAAAAGAATAAGAAATGACAGAGATGATGGGGAAGAAGTAGATAAGGACATTAAGACATCTATTATAAATATGCTTAAGGATTTAAAATAAAACATGAACATAAGATGAGAAATGGAATATATGAAAAATAATCAAGTAGTAATTATGGAGCTGAAAAATATAGCATCCCAAATTAAAACTTCACTGGATACACTCATTGGCATACGAGACAATGCAAAGGAAAAATATCAATTAATTTGAAAACAGTCCAAAAGAAAATATAAAAAGTGAAACTCTGAATAATAGTTTTTAAAAAGGATGAAAAAAATAGAGGACCCTCTGTGACTTGTAAAATAAAAAAAGCAATCTATAATCATCTAATTGGACTACAGAATACTGTGATCAAAATGGGATTGGAAGGTATATTTGAAGCAAAAATGTCTGCAAATTTCCAAATTTGATGAAAAATATCAGGCTATAAATCCAAAAAGCTTGACATGTCTTGGAATTGTGTAAGAGGAGGGGGGAGTAAGAAACCACACAAAGGCACTTCATAATTAAATTACTTACAACCAGTGATAAAGAGAAAACACAGAAAAGCAACTAGAGAAAAAGACAAATTACAGCCATAAAATAATAAGAAAGTTCATTGATTTCTTATCCAAAACAATGAAAATCAATGGACAATGGAATGACATCTTTAAAGCACTGAAAAAATGTCCCGTTACCTAGAATTCTATATCCAGTTATAACATTTTTAAAAAAATGAAGGTGAATTAAAGACATTTTTAGATGTACATAGCTGAATTATTCCCCAGTATACCTACGGTAGAGGAAATGCTATTGGAAGTTATTGCTATAGAAGAATAATTGATATCATACAGGAAATTGGATCTACCAACAGAAATAAACATCTCCAAAATGGGAAATATGTAGGTTAATAGTAAGGACTTTTGTTTCCTCATGTGCTAATTTCTTTAAAAAGATTGCTTAAAGCAGTAATAATAATAACATATCATGAGTTTTTCAAAAGAATACTGCTGAATATTTCTTACGTTATATATGAGGATGTTTATTATTTGAAGGAAGACTGTGGTATTTTAAAATGCACATTGTAGAATAAAGAGCAACCACTAAAAATTTAAACAAACAATGGTAGCTAATAATCCAACAAAGGAAATAAATAAGATACTAGTCAATAATCAATCTATCCAAAAGAGGATAGGAAAAGGGAAGGAAAGAAGAACAGACGTGACAAATAGAAAGCAAATAGCAAGACAGTAGATTTAAACCCTATAATTTTGAAAATTACATTAAATTTAAATATTCTAAGCACTACACTTAAAATTCACAATTCGTCAGAACAGAGTTTTAAAAATCTAGATCTAACTTTATACTATTAAAAAGAAGTACACTTTAAATATAAAGAACACAGACAGGTTCAACGTAAAAGCATGAAAAATAAATACCACCTAAACAATAATCATAAGAAGGTGGTTTAGATATGTTCAAAAAAGAGAAAGTAGAATTCAAGACAGGAAATAGTGATAGAGATAAAAACGATATTTTATGATGTTAAAAAGATCAATTAATAATAAGGTATCATTATAAATGTCTATCTACCTAATAGCAAAAGTAAAAGCCAAAAGATCTGAAAAAAATAGATGTCCACAATTATAGTTGGAATTTCAACACTCCTTTCTCAACAATTGATGGAGCAAGTAAACAAAAATCCAATGAGACAATAGGAGATCTGAAAATCACGATTGACCTGATTAATTTTATACGTCACATTTACCAGCTTTTGTTTCTCTTTTATTGTAATTTACTTACATCCTTTTAATTATTTTCATTCAGCATAAATACTGAATGGGATGGAGCACTGCCAATTGCAGTGATCTCCCCACTCTCCTGCCGCTTCATGGGATGATTTTCTCAATATTAGCAGAATGTAATTTTCCAAAATGTTCAGAGTTTTATCAGTCTTCTCACTAAATATAATTCCTGCATCTGTATACACTAATTATTTCGCCTGCATTCCTTTACTCCACACACACTGATCGTCTGGCCATTTAGTATATTTGGTGAATGTTTTAGCATAGGAAAGTGTAATTCTTCAAAATACTTTCGATTAAATGACCAGTTTGAAGACTTCTTTAAAATGATAACAATTAATGGCATTTGCAAACATTGGAGTCCAATATGACGGGGGAAATGGTTATCTTGCTCTTCATTATAAATCTAGGTCTTACGTTTTGACTGACCCCAAATTGCCATTCAGTAAGTGTTTTGTTTGCTTGTTTGTCATGAATTATTGAATGGAGACGTGTATTTAGGGTAAGAAAGCATTATAGAAATTGAAATAAGATATTAGAAATTAAAGAAAATAATTTGGTCATATCTTGTCTCATTTTCAAAAGGAAAATCAGAATTAGCAATACTAAATATATATATATGTACACACACATATACATATATTGTATTGTATTGATATGCTGGTAATGCCAAATTTCCCCACATTCTGTGGCAAATGGATCCTTTCTTTGGATGTGGTTTTCATATTCAGTGGTTAATTTTTGCTTAGTCTAAACCTTGCAGAGTGCACTGTCTAATGTCAACAATCAACATTAGATAATAATCCTATATGCTACAAGGAACCATGAATAAATGGTTACTTCCTGATATTCTAGTTTTACAAAAAGGAAGAAAAATAATCCATTGCTGTTATAAACCAAAGTGTTGTGATATTCTATCTTTCAGAACATTGGAATTTGAAAAATCATGTAGATTTTGGTGGTGAGCATGATGTAGTCCATGCAGAAATAGAAGTACAATGATGTACACCTGAAATTTTTACAATGTTGTAAACCAATGTTACTGCAATAAACAAAAAATTGAAAAAATAAATAAATAAATAAAGATAGACACAATGTTGATCTTTCCTGAAAAAAAAAAAGAAAAATCATGTAGAAAATACAATGTTTTGTATACGTATCTATAAAGAATTGCCAATATAATTTTATTTTGTTTAAAAATACCATGACTTGGGGCTGGCCCAGTGGCGTAGTCATTGAGTTCAGTGCACTCCACTTTAGCAGCACTGGTTTGCAGGTTCAGATCCTGGGTGCAGACCTATACCACACATCAAGCCATGCCGTGGTGGCGACTCACACACAAAACAGAGGAAGATGGGCACAGATGTTACCCCAGGGCCAACCTTCCTCACCAAAGGAAAAAAAAGCCACGATTTATAAGTAAACCTAAGTTTTATTACTGTTTCTGACTTTCTTTATAATTTGTAGTCCTCCTATTCATGAAAAATTTAAGTGTTGCCATAATATTACCACCAGGCATTGAAGGTATGATGCAACATGAAATAGATGATAAAAAACAACTAACATAAAAATATCAGCAAAGATAAATGATAGTTTTAAATCACCTAACGCATCCTCTTTTTTGGTTATGCTAAGTTGAATTATCTTTGAACAATAGGTCAAATGCTCTATAGTAAATTCAAATTCATTTGAGGGTGCTTTTCATTTTAAACATTATGTTATTAGAAACTTATGGATATATATTACTAAATTAAGTGGCTTATAATTGAACTGAAAGTACCAATATCATCAAAAATAATTATTTCTTCTCGTACATCTTAAAAATCTTCTCATTATGCAAATTATGCCTATCGATTATTATGTACATCCTTTGGATAAGAGGCAAAGTATGATTATGTTTCCAGAATGATGCATCTGTTCTGAGTTGATTTAACTACCCATCAGTGACTATAAATTGTTGGGTAATTTTGTTTGATTGGCAAAATAATTTTAGAGAAGTTTGAGCAATATTGTTGTATATGTGCCTGGATTTCTAATGCATTTTTTTCTCCTATGGCCTATCAAGTGAAAAGATACTGATAGTCTACCTATCTTATAAGTCACTTAAACTTACCCTAGGAGAAAATAAAACTATCAATTTTGCTTCAAGTTAAAGAGTTCTCTGATATAATATAATCTGCTTTTATCATTTTGAATATTGAATTTATATATAACAATAATTTTCTTCTTTCATTTTCTTTTAGAAAATTAAAGCCTCATGGTTTATGATGTAGGCAGCAATCCTTCAAGTTTCTTAAATATGAGAAGTAATTGCTGCCTTTGACTCCTCTGTCTCTCTCATACTCTAGACTCAAGGCACCAATAAATTTGGTTGTCTCTATCTTCAATTTAGTTACAAAATCTGAATGGCTTCTTATCTTCTCCACCACCACAACTCTAGTCCAAGCCACCATGAACTTTGGTGTGGACTTTAACAATGATCTCGAACTGACCCCCCAGCATCCTCCTCGGGCACTTCTCAGTCTGTTCTCACCACAGCAACCAGAGACAGAGATCCTCTGCTCAAAAGCATCTAATGGAGTTCCATATAATTCAAAATAAAAGTCAAAACCCTTAATCTGAATCACAGTATCCTTATCATTTCACTCATCTTCATCTTCTGTCCTTATCTCCTGTCACTGTCCACATTCCTTGCTCTTGCCAGATGGTCCCTTGATGCTCCTCAGGCACACCCAGTATATTCCTGTCTCAGGGCCTTGTCACTTGCTGTCCCTTCTACCTAGAGCACTCTCCCTCCAGTTATGGTCATGGTCAACATGATTACATCATTCAGTTCTCTGTTCAAATATGACTGCTCCGGAGATGCTGTTCCTGGGCGTGCTGTGTAAAGAAATACTCATGCTGTGTCTCTGTTCCCCCTTACTTCTTGCACTTTACTTGGCTGTATAATTCTTTATATCATTTATCTCCACCTGACATGTTAGACATGTATTGTATGATTATCATCTCTTTCCTATCCTTTAGAATGGGAGCTCCAAGAGCAGAGAACTTCCTGGAGTATTCTCAGCACTGAAGTCAGTGTCTGGGACATGGGAGGTACATAATAAATAATTGTTGAAGGAAGATACTTTCTACATATGTGAATTATTCAACTGAATGAATTTAAAAGTGAATGTTGTTGAAAAATAGAAACAGAAAGATTATATAGTTAACTATATTATATAAAATGCTATGAGCTTTGACTCTGTTTTAACAGCAAAGCTACGTTACCATAGGTATACTTATTCCAAGCGATACACCAAGTCACCAGAAGATATTGAAATAAGTCTAAAATTTTTAAATATTAAATTGTGTTCATACTATTATTTTTTAATTTTAAGAATACTTCCTGGTAATTATGGAGTGATTTTAAACCTGAAAGCCTGCAATCCCCATGAGGAAAAGTGTTTTATTTATCTTTCAACAACATCATGGCATACAGCAAAATACCTTTATATAATACATTCTTAAGAAACATTTTTAAAGGTAAAAAATAATATCAAAGCAATTTAGTTTATCTTACAGCCTTCTACTTGAACTGCAAACAGTTAAGAAATCTAAAAGAGAAAACTGTGAATATCCTCAGTGAGCAAACAATTTCTTTGAAGAGGTAGAGATGTGATATTGTAGCCGTGAGAGTGATTAACAGCATATTCGTAGTTCTGGTACTAAGGAAATACTGTAAAAATAAAGGTGAGTCCTCAATTTTTGTTATTTTCCTCTAGGAAGAAGTCACTTCGGTATGATTTCTTTTCAGGAAAACTAAAATCAATTTTAATATAAATCACATCATCTCTTTAGTATAGCCTTTCTGCATTTAATAGAATCCTTGTTAATGAATATGTAGAAAAGAAAAGAGCAACAATCAGGTTAAATAATTTTGCGTTCCCAAAAGATTTGAAATAGAAAAGATTTAACACTTAACCAAACCTTAAATGTACTTAAAGGAAAATAGAATATTGAGCAAAGTAGCTTAACTCCTGCCTGTGCAACCTTCAACTAGCTCTCCCTGTGATCAGTTACATGTAGTTGTACGTTTTCTGTCATTCTATCATTGCCCTGCATAGTCTTTCCATATTTCTAAGACTATTTCTAAGATACAAGTAAAATTAGGACAAATAAATATAACTATAGATTTATAGATATAGAAGTATAGATACAAATCATATATGAAGTAAATAAATGAACTAAATCCCAATTTTTGTTTTATCAGTTTTTATCCTTCATGACCAGCGGAGGCAGAGATAAGACACATTCTTTCCCTTCTATCTATTTGCTCTCTTAGGTAGTCCTTCTGGCTTTTCTGTCTCCTTGAATCACTCCTCAGTTTTGGACCTCACAGTCAATAGACGATCCCTATACAATTCTTCTGTCCAGAATGACCCAGCTTTTTGCTTCCCTCTCCAGGTCACTCCAAAATATGTTGCTCACACATATCTTCAACCTGGAGGATGGGAAAGGGTTCTGCATTGCTCAAGGCTCCACATTCATTGTTAGAAGGGTTATGTGTCTCTTCTGAAGGCTAAGGTCTTCTCTAGACTTCAGTCACTACTCCATGACTGCCTTTCCTGAAGTCTCCATTTCCACCTCATAGAAACAATTTCATAGATAAAGGAAAAACAATACTGGAATCTCTATAAGCTTGGTGCACAGGGAAAGGAAACAAAGTAACATCATAACAAAAACAGCCTAGCTTTATTTGTCTTTTTATTTGTCTATTTATAGCTTTTTATTGTCTCTAAATTTTCTTATCCTGCATAAGCAAAGATTTCTTTTTTTCTAAATAAGCTTTGCCTTTCAGAGCTTTATTTACGGTCTGTTTGACCTCAGTTCTTTCTCAAGCATCTTCAAACAGCACCCCCCTCCCCTAATAACATTACTTCCATATTATAGCCAACTACCAGTTTGCTATATGAAGCCTATTTGCATTTGTATTCTATCAGGAATAACTAAATTTCCACAATGCTAACCATCAAAGAATTGTAACATTTTAATTTGTACAATCAGTTTGTGCAAATCTTTAATTTGCGCAAATTAATATAGATTATTTTATTGAAAATAACTTTTTCAAAATGACTGTAGATGTATTTGTTTCAGGCAGGAGAAAATAAACAAGGGAAATTAGTCAGAGTAAAATATGGAGACGTATAAAAGAATTAGGCAAAGAATGAGAAGAGGATTGAAGTCTGTGGTTAAACACAAGCACACACAAGCAAAAGTACTTGCGCAGAGAAGTTTACAGCTTTAGAAATGACAAAAGATCTTAGGAAATACAATATTGCTCATTAGAAGAGAAACTGAGAAGAGTAATGAGTGAGGTTTGAAGAGGAGGTCATAAAAGAACATATCTGACACCAAGGCACAATGAAATGCAATTAAAATGTTCTCAAGACAATTCGTAAAAGGATGAAATGTATTGCACCAAGTTTTATGGCCTAATAAAGCTAAAATGTACCTTCACTCTATTGGAAAGGTTTATGAAGAGGAAGGAGAGAAGAGGTAATATAAACAGGCGGTTTCTATGGCTTCTGAGGTACTATCTAAAGGGACAGATGAACTCTCCTTCATTTATAATAAAATAGAAGCATACTGAAGCAGCAATGCTAGGCCTGGGATTTTTTTAGAAAGGAAACAAATATATCTATATTGAACTGAAATTTTAAAAAATCAAATTTAAAAAGCGTGCAGTTCTATGTGGCAAATGACCCTGACATTTCAATCTACAATTCCCTTAAGACATTTATCTTTTTCTTTGGAAAATAAGCAGATTATGTTGATAGATGATAGAGAGAGAGCGAGAAAGAGAGAAATTCATGCTATGTTTACCCAAGAAAAATGTTTTTCCAATAAATAGGTAATAAAGAACAGAGAATAAAATTAGCGCATACATTTATATCTGTGCGTACAAATTATTACTATTATACCATGTACTGTTCGATAGAATTGACTCATTGTTTAATTGCATTTACTCTTAAGAAAAATAATGGCAATCATATGGTCCATATTAATATAACGTAAAAGAGATCTCATTTCCTGTTTATTTATGAGCAGTATAAACTCATCTGGTTCTATGGCCTTCAATATGCTTATCAAGAAAACTGGGTTCATATCCCTCCTGCTCATCTGCTTTTAGGGTTTCAGTGATGACAATATTACATTGCTTAAAATGTGATGACTGGTGACCTTATAAGAAGAGTGACAGGGAGAGAACACCATGTGATGACAGAAGCAGAGATGGAGGTGCTACAGCTGGAGGCCAAGGAACGCCACAGAGTGCTGGCAACCACCAGAAGCCAAGAAAAGGCGAGAAAGCATAACTTCCTACAGGTATCAGAAGGAGCATGGCCCCGCTGAGACCTTGATTTTGGACTTCTAGCCCCTGGAACTGTGAGACAGTACATTTCTTTTGTGAGCCACCTAGTTGGTGGTCCTTTGTGTTGGCAGCTCTAGGAAACTAATCAAAAGTGTTTAAGAGATATATATGAAATTCACTATTCACTAATAATTAGAAAAACAAATAATTTCATAAAACAACAATTTGATTATCAATGGCTTTGCAACCAATGATGGAATGGATTTATCTGAGCTAATAGTCCACTAGTGTGGAAAATGTCCTGATTGTCAGTTGATTTCTTTAAAAAATATTATATTATTATTACACAACCTTATAACAAATAAGTGCATTCTAATCTCTGCTCAAAGTCATTGATTAGCAAAGCCTTTCCTGACTACCCTGTACAACAAGATTTTCTGTCTTGTTTCTAGTGCTACTCTCGCGAGATTCCTGCAGCCCACACAGCTTCTCCAGCCCCTGACTTCTGTGGCATGTCGTAGTCAGCAGCAACCTGGAGAGCAGCTGCTCCTGATACCCCTCAGGTGATTTTGAAGCAGAGTGCCTCCATGAGAAACCACCCTCTGAACAGCTTTCTCTGGTACTGCAGAGGGTGAATTTCCAGCAAGTTCTGCCTTCTTGGCACCACAACCTCTTCTCTGCTACGTAGCCTGGACGGCATGTCGAGGGTCTCTCTCTCTCAGGCACTCTAGCCTAGCCCTACAATTAGTGCTTCTCCTTCTAACTGCTATTCTTAGAATGTTAGAGTTCTCTTTACTTCTCACTACCAATCTCCTGTTATGCCAACCCTCTGTTATAGTCAATAATTCTTTATATTCAGCTTTGTCTCTCCAAATTCTGTGTAGTTTCTGACTTCTTATTGGAAGCTGTAACAGCTACTCAATAAATGTTTATTTAATTAATAAATGGATTTCTTGCTTCCATTCTGCTTTGAAGGATGTCGTTAGCTTTAAGTACTTTACCACAAGCGAAGAATGAAGTTTTATAAAGAAATTTAATGGAGTAAGTTTGTATTTCATTGTTATTCAAAGCACCATGCTTTAAGTAGATGGCTTGAGTTTTATTGCACCCACATCTCATTCCATACTTTTCCTTTAATTATGAAACTCACAACTTTAAAGTGTTATGACTGAAGAGTATGCCAAAGCATGAAAGGCAACACCAGTTTGCTGCTAAGACCAACCCACTTTAGGGCTATAAGAGATTTAAAAATGCTCAGGAGGAGGGGCCGCCCCGGTGGCACAAGCAGTTGGGTGCGTGCTCCGCTGCAGCGGCCCAGGGTTCGCCGGTTCGGATCCCGGGCACACACCAATGCACCGCTTGGCAAGTCATGCCATGGTGGTGTCCCATATAAAGTGGAGGAAGATGGGCATGGATGTTAGCCCACGGCCAGTCTTCCTCAGCAAAAAAAGAGGAGGATTGGCAGATGTTAGCACAGGGCAGATCTTCCTCACAAAAAAAAAAAAAAAATTTTCAGGAAGAGTATTCTGACTGGAACTTTATAAATCTCTCTCCATCCTTACATTAGTTATCCTATCTACTACAGGTTTTGTTTTGTGATTATATTAATGAATGCACCTGTATTCATTATTTTTTTCTTGTACAATTAAGATTGTCATTTTGTATTTATCATGAATATCTAGATTATTCATTCATGTGTACCAGGGTCTTGTATCATGCAATGTATGTTTTAATATTTATGTTGGTTGCTGAACTATTCTTCCTTGTCTATATTAATTAACCATGTAATTATCAATTTACATAATGAAAATACATTTAAAATTATCATTCTATGCATATAAACACAATTTCAAAAATATTAACTGCAAATATTATAGAATCCTTTGTTATCTGGTAAATATCGAAGAAATTCTGTGCTGTAAAATATTGATATATATGTTTTCATAAGTTATTGCTTGCATTGACAGTTTTATAAAAGTTAATATTCTGTAGACTTCTTGGTATCCAGCAAATTATATTTATTCACTCCCAATTCAGTTTGACACCAGAAAAATTCCTTCTGTTGATGAGCGTGTGTGCCATGGACCCATTTCTTAGAAAGGTTGACAATGCAAAAGCTATTGAAACCACAATGTTGTATTTTTTTGCTGTCATATTTTTTCACGATCAACTTCCAGTTTTGTTGTGTTCCATGAAATCAAATGTGCATGTGTGTGTGTGTTCAGAGTATAATTTTTTCCTAACAGATGTGAACACAGATTCAGTTTTAAATTATCTTCCACTTCCTCATAATTGTAATTTATGGCTCTAATTATTGCCAGAGGTTTTGGCAATTTTATTTTTATAAAGTAAATTTCTAATAAAAACTCCAAGTAAAGTTTATTTTGGAGTTGTAGGTCTTGTATACAACCTGGTAAAATACATAGTTCCCAAAGTATTTAGTCAATTCATTTTTCCCACATCTTTCCACATCTTTCAAAATGGAAGGACCTTCAAAACACACCCATAAAAATTTTTGAGTCGGACACATGAAACATGCTTAAAAAATTTCAAAAATGTGTGTAGGGGGATCCGTTGTCAGCAAAGATGAGCTGACTTGCTCCATCTTATTCCCTCCGTTGATTGCAACTTAAACCCCTACACTCTGAAAAGTACACAATAGCAGACAGATTGGGACAGGAAGTCAAACCTGAAGAAAGACCTGTTTGCTGGTGTTTCCAATTTTTTCCTTCATTATTCTCCCAAGGGTGGCCCAACTTGAAGAACTTGAATCATGGTGAACAATAAAAACTACAATTTAAGCTACAAGCGGGATCATTTAGGGTAACACAATTTTTTTCTCCCTGCCCTGCTCCAAGGACTGCACGTTCATTAAATTGCACTGCCGCAGCAGTGCTGCCAGGATGTAACATCTAATACGGAACACCTGCATCTCTGGCCAGAGGGACCGGGGTCCATGCAAAGTGTAGGAAGAGTCTCGTTATTTTTTTCCCCTCCTTTCTCTTGCTGCTTTGCTCTGAGTGTAGGTGAGTTTGTGTGGAACTGTGCAGCAGAATGGGAGATCAGACTCTGAGAGAAATCTCTCTTTTTTGGCCAGAGAAATCTGGACAATAGCCCCTGGAATCCACAGAGTGTGAAGGACATTCTGGTGAGAGGTGAGCCTAATCCCTTGATCCTGTAATTCTGTGTGGGAATCACTAGATATCTCAAGCTTACTCTTTAGCTTGCCATTCACAGAACAGACTCCAAGAAGAACCCCAGAGGCTTTGAGAACTAAATATCCTATAACCCAGGTTTGAAAAGCCACAGGTTTCCTGCGCCAAAAGTAGAGCATCCCTGTGAAATCTTTCTAAACCAAAATGGCGTAAAGTGAAGAAGCAATTACCATTAATTTATATGAGAAAGTCTCTGAGTGTTCACAGACCCCAAAAATAACCTACCAAATCATACCAAATAACACATAAAACCTAAAATAACACTGACATACAGTAAAAGCAGGTATGATATGATAAACAGCCTATAGGAAGTAGGAATGATGTATGTGCAGTGTAGTTTCACTTACCAGAATCAAGAAAACAGTGAGCACACTGGCAGGCTGAGAGGTGGTGGTGGTGGTGATGGGTTAGGCTGAGGCATTGGAGATTGGGGTGGTGGGGGTACAGGAGACTGGGGTATAGGAGAGAGAGGAAGAAGATGGATGAATCCATGGTCATATGAATCCATCAGGGCAGGCAGAGCACTGATGTCTACATCTTCCTTTACATCTGCCTTCCTCCATGTCAAAGGTTGAGGTTCATCCTCCGCTGTGGCTTATGTGGAAGGCTTGAGATGCAACAGTAGGCTTGACTGCTTAGCCTCTATAATGGTTCCTGCAAAACAAACACTGAATGCTATTTTCACTTTTCATCTTTTTTCATAAAAGTGAAAATCCTTTTCAGATTTCTTTCAGTTAACAACAACAGGTACTAATATAGGTCTTTTGTAAAAGCCAAGTGGACTAAAGTGAACTTTCACACAGTAGGGGAAACCTGTACATCCCACAGAGCAGTCCAGCCCACAGATAGACTTTGTACAGTCTATGAGCTAAGAATAGTTTTTATATATATATTTTTTTGTGTTGAGGAGATCAGCCCTGTGCTAACACCTGCCAATCTTCCTCCTTTTTTGCTGAGGAAGACTGGCCCTGGGCTAACATCCGTGCCCATCTTCCTCCACATTATATGGGACGCCGTCACAGCATGGCCTGACAAGCGGTGCCTCAGTGCGCGCCCGGGATCCGAACCGGCAAACCCCGGGCTGCCACAGCGGAGCGTGTGCACCTAACCACTTGCGCCACTGGGTGGCCCCATAGTTTTTATATTTTTAAGGGCTGTAAAACAAGTGAGCAAGTAAACAACAAACCAAGAAGAATATGCAACAGAGACTATATGTGATCCACAAAAGCTAAAATATTATCCAGCCCTTTATAGAAAATATTGCTGATCCTGATGGGAGCTGTCCAAATCCCAGATGCACATCTAAATGACATGTGCAGTGGGTGGCATAAATAGTATAGCAAAGACTATAAAAACCAAACTGACGTGGAATCACTTCTTACAGAGGTGAGACAAATTTGCAAAATTAACCTGAGCAGGTTAATTGCCTGCAAAAAATAAACAAAGTTTCAACATTCTCTGAACGATTTTAAAATGATCAAGTGTCTCAAAAATAATATTGTAATGTTCAAGGTCCCATCAAAAATTACTTGACATAGTAAAAGCTGCAAAATGTTACCAATTAACAGCTGCAAAGCTCAAGTTGACAAAGATTTTAAAGTAGGTATTATAACCATGCTCGACATGGTAGAGGTGAAAACTCTTAAAAGGAAAGGAAAGATAGAATTCTTATCAAAGAAATAGAAATTATAAATAGCTGAGTAGAAATGTTAGAAGTGAAATATATAATATCTGAAATAAAAATTTACCATGAGGGCTTAATGGCAGAATATAGAAGATAAATGAAAATGTCAAAGAACTTGATGATATATCAACAGAACTTATCCAATTTGAAGAATAGAGAAAAAAAGATAAAAGAAAGAATGGAGTCTCAGAGGTTTGGGGGACAATATCAACAAGTCTAACATTTATTACTTGGGACTCCCAGAAGGAAAGAAGAAATGAGTTTGGTTCAGAATAAAAAAGAAGAAATAATGGTAAATATTCCCAAATTTGGTTTACAAAACATGAACGTACAGATTAAAGAAGTTCCGCAAAGTTTGGAAAGTATAAATCATACCCCGTCACATCATGATCAAAGAGCTAAAAGCCAAAGATAAAAAATATATAATCCTGACTTCAGGGAAAAAGGACACTTTGCATACAGGGGAATAACAATTCAAATTGCTGTAAATTGCTTTCAGAAAACATGGAGTCTAGAGGACATTAGATCAACATATTTAACTTGTTTGGGGAGGGAGAGAGGGACAAATTTTCCACCCAGAATTCTAAATCCTTGACAACATCCTTGAGGAACGAATGCTAAATAAAGATATTCTTAGATGAAGGAAAATTAAAAGAAGATTTGTGGATAGCCTTTCTCTAAAAACAATGCTAAAGGAAATTCTTCAGGCTTAAGAAAAATGATTACAGAGGCAATCTTTAAACTATAAGAATGAAGGTAAAAAAAAGTAAATATTTGGTAAATATCGGACTGTTTTCTTACCTTGTTATTTAAAATAGTTATGAATGTTGAAAGCTAAATTTATAAACCTTCTAGTAGAGATGTCAATATATGTAGGCATAATATATTTGTGACAACCATGACATAAAATGAGGAGGAAAAAGACACCTATGTGGGGGCCGGCCCTGTGGCTCAGCGGTTAAGTGGGCGTGCTCCGCTACTGGCGGCCCAGGTTCGGATCCCTGGCGCGCACCGACGCACCACTTGTCCGGCCATACTGAGGCGGCTCCCACATACAGCAACTAGAAGGATGTGCAACTATGACATACAACTATCTAGTGGGGCCTTGGGGAGAAAAAGGAAACAAAAAAGGAGGAGGATTGGCATGAATGTTAGCTCAGAGCTGATCTTCCTTAAAAAAAAAAAAAAGACACCTATGTGGCTTCAAAATAAAATTTTAACTGAACTGGTAAAATGCTAACTTTGATTAGAATTTTTAAGGTTAATTATGCATAGTAATTGCTAGAGCTATCAGTTAAAAAATAAAAAGAGATAGAGACAACACATTATTCTATAGACAATCTAAACACAAATCTAAACAAAATCTCAGCAGGATTTTTTATAGATTTTGACAAGCTGTTTCTAAAATTAGTATGGATGTACAAAGAGAATACAATAAACAAAATAATTGTGAAAAGAAAGAACATTCTTGCTGGAGTCGTATTACCTGATTTAAAGACCTACGCTAACGCTACAGGTATCAAGTCATAGATAAACACAACAGTATATAGAGTCTCGAAATAGACTCAAACAAATATGGTTGGTTGATTTTTGACAAAGGTGAAAAGAAAATTCAATGAAGAAAAAAATGCCCCTTTCAACAAATGGTCTGGAACATTTGTACATCCATATACAAAGAAAGATTAAATGATGCATACTTCACACTTTATGTAACAATTAACTCAAAGTGGATCAGAGAGTGACATGTAGAATGTGAAATTGTAGGAGGAAACATTGGTGAAAAATCTTGTGACACTTTTTAGGCAAAGTTTTCTTAGATATGATACCCAAAACAGGACCCATTAAAGAATATACTGGAAAAATGAACTTCATCAAAATTAAAACTTTTGCTCTGCAAAAGACAATGTTAAAAGAATGAAAAGACAAATACTTGCATTCAAATATATAAGGAAAACACAAAAATCAACAATTAGAAACAAAACAATCCCATAAATATTGGACAAAAACTTGAACACACACTACACGAAGGAAAATATACAGATGGCAAATAAGCACATGAAAATGTGACCAACATCATTTAATAATTAGGGAAATATTACAAAACCACATTGAAATGTCACTATAAACCTAGAGGAATTGCTAAAATATTTTTAAATATGATGATAATAAGTACTGGCAAGGGTACAGAGCAATTGAAAATCTCAAATTCCTTGTGGGAACACAAAATGCTACACACACTTTGATAAAACCTGTGGCAGTTAATTACACAGTTAAATACACATACAACATAAACACTTCATTCTACTCCTACTCAGGTAGGCAGAAGAAATGGAAACTTATGTTCACACAAAACCTGTATTAATTATAACAACTTTATTCTTAATCATCAAAAACTAGAAACAACATTGTGAATGGATAAGCAATTTGTGATACATCCATACACTGAAATACTACTTGGTAATAAAAAAAAAGAAATTATTGATATGCAAAACAAAATGGATAATTATCAAATACAATATCTTAAGGACAAGATGTCAAACTCAAAACGCTACATACTTTATAATTCCATTCATATGACATTCTGGAAGAGGGACAACTATAAGGGACAGAAACAAATCAGTTTTTGTTGCCAGAAATAAAGGCTGCGTTCAGGGGTTGCCTATAAAGGGAGAGCAAGAAGAAATTTTAGAGATTGATGCAACTTTTGTTTCTTGATTCCAGTGGTATTTATACACATGCAGTTTTCATAACTCATAGAACTAGTCATCAAAAGGAAACATTTTTCTGTATATTTAAAAAATAAATTAAAAAAATAATGGAGATAGACTTATTCTCACCACAAACCCAATTTGGTCATATATATTACATCCTCCCCATTTTAGCAGTGAAAAAACTGAAGCTGTCTCTCATTTATGTCATTCTTTCTTCTGACTCCACATAGGCTTCCCTTAATAAATAAGTTAATTAATTAAATAAGTTAATTAACTTTGGAATTTTTGTCCTCCTCTGACCACAAAAATAATACTATTTGTTATACAAAATTTAGAAAATCCAGACAAATCGAGAAGAATTAGAAAAAAAAAATGTCTGCCAACTCCCAATGGTGCATCTGAAGGGGAGAGGTGTGTACGAGTGAAATGAGCGACCAGCCTAACGGAAATACTGTTGTTCCTAGTAGTTTGGGGAGAGAATGACCATCCTAGTTTACAATGGCGTAATTCAGGAGCATATGTCAATTTCAGTGGCAATGAAGAACATGTAGGGGGGACAAAGCAGGTTACATCGTCAGCAGAACAGGAACCTTGCCATCTCATGGATCCAGAGGTTACATTTGTTTATTGCTCTATTCAGAAGGTTTACTGAATGGTGTGCCATTTCTGTCAGAATATTCCAGATCAAGAGATTGCAACAAAGATTCAACCTTTAGGGTAATAGTTTCCTGGAATGCCTTTACTTTTAATATGTCATTTACAAGCTTGATTTTGTAGGGATAGCGTAAGCAAAAGTGAAAGATAAGCCACAAACCATCCAGTCTTGAAAGGGAATGGGTTTCTTGTAGACGCGGGTCACAAACATGATTGTTCAAGAGGACAAAAAACTGCATTGAATTGATATCTCATATGACAAATATAACACCTCTCTGTGGATCAAATGCAGTATTATTCGTTTTGTGATTAGCTGAGTGGTATCTCCTTGTTTTGTTTTCTCCTGATTTGTCCCGAGATATTACTGGAGGAACGAATCCCAACCACTCGCTGCGGCCAGCAGAGGGCAGCAGAAGGCTTCCACAGAGGACGAAGGAAAAGGCTTCTAAGAAGTAAGCGCTCTTTTGGAAAGGTCAGAGAAGCAAATAAAAACCCCATCAAGACCAGGGACGGTGACATTAGAAGGAGATAGAAGGCTCTGCGACGAGTCATTTGACATATGCATGCACAAGGTAATTGTCACAGAGGGGTGGTTCAGACCCATAAAGGACTTGATGGATTTATTCATTCCTCCTACCATCAAGTAATGTATATAGCACCTTCCGATTTGGCTTCAGTTTCCTCATTTACTGAGTGGCTATAGTGCTAATAACAACCTCATAAGATATATGAAGACTGCTTAGGGCTGTTTGTGAAATATCACTGCAGGGTGTTTTTTTTTTTTTTTAACTCTAATATCTCAAGATATAAAATATGACTATTTAATACCAGCATTTTAGGAAAACAATTGGTACCACTATAATAAAACCGACTACCTCTTTAAATGTGCACACAGGCTGTAAATAGCATTCTAATTTCATATACCTTAGATGTAAAAGACTTTTTCTCAGATTGAGAGAAATGTGCTGGGACTTGGTAAGCACCGGAGATGGACCTATGAGGTTAAATGAAGGAGATTGGTCACTGCTCCAGCACGTGTAAGTGGTGACCCTATAATCAGGACTGTGAACTAAGAATGCTTTCTGGCATGTTTAACCTGAAGTCAGGAAGATGCATTATCCTGAGTTAAGAGTTTAAGGGGCTAGGATAGAATGGGTCCTGCTAGGTGATGGAGAATTCTCAGACATAGGGAAGTGCATGTACAAAGATTCTGATACAGGCAAAAATGTGGGACATTCCAAAGACAGAAAGCCGGGCTGGCCCGTGGCTTAGCGGTTAAGTGCAGGCGCTCCGCTACTGGCGGCCCGGGTTCGGATCCCGGGCACACACCAACACACCGCTTCTCCCGCCATGCTGAGGCTGCGTCCCACATACCTCAACTAGAAGGATGTGCAGCTATGACATACAACTATCTACTGGGGCTTTGGGGGGGAATAAAAAAGGAGGAGGATTGGCAATAGATGTTAGCTCAGAACCGGTCTTCCTCAGCAAAAAGAGGAGGATTAGCATGGATGTTAGCTCAGGGCTGATCTTCCTCACAAAAAAAAAAAAAAAAGACAGAAAGCCATTTGTTGTGGCCGAGCAGAGAGGGTGATGGGGGAGATTTATGGAACAGACCAGGGAAATAGATCCAGAAAAGCACATACAGGGCCTGTAGACCTTATTAAATATTGTGGAGTTTATGGTAATGTCATTTGGAAACTTTTTTAGAGAGAATTCAGTAGAGGGAAATTAAACAAAACAGAATTAGAAGAGCAGTGTGGGATAGAAGAAAGAGCAAAGACTTGGGACCATCACAATTGGGTGTGAATCTTGGATCTACTACTTAAAACCTCTAAGGCCTTGGCCAAATAATTAACCGGATTTCTTCAAGTCTAGCATTTAACAAAATAGGTGGCAAAGAGAAGTCAGAGTTCATAAGCAGGTGTATTCAGGGAGTCACAAGCACCTGACAGCAGCTGTGGTGTGAGCGGCATCATTTCAAGGGCAGACCTTATTCCTAAGATTCTTAAATTGTCAGAGGCTGATGACCAGACTTGGGATTTTCAATATCTATCTTAAATGAACAAATGAAAAAACTTAACATGACTACAACTTCATAACTGTAGTGATCATTTTTTGCTTGTCAAGACCTCAGCAACTATGGCTGAAAAAAAATCACTAAGGAATAACTTTGATATTGAACTGTATATGAGTTGGGAGAGTATAAATTTGTTGGTACAGAGCAGGAGACCTTGACTAAATTTCTATCTCTGAAAGTAAGACTTAATTACACAGTAAAACACTATATCGATGTCAATATAACCATTTCCAAATCAAGACAATGGGCACATCTGCGTAATATGTCCCAAGATGTATGGAAATTTCTGAGATGACTAAATAAGGAGAGGAGCAAAATGAAGAACAGAGACATCACTAAACCCCTCTTATCTACAGGTTTTAATAACACCAGATGTTGGAGCTTATACAAGGAAGTCGTGTAAATTACCCCTCTCCCACGTATAGGTGGTTAATACAACTACTATAAGAAAATCCATGACTTTTAGAAATTTACATACACACACACATATGTACACTTGAGATTTGGCAAATGCTTTTATTAATACACTTATTTGCATAATTTCAAACATTATGGTAGAATTTTATTGCCATAATTATTTTATTATATTACACTGTAAATATCAAATAGTAGCCATAAGTCAAATGACCACATTAACTGTGTAGGAAAGATAAAGTTTCTCTAACTGAGGTAAGTAGCAAAATATAGTTTTAGACTGATTATTATAAGAAACAGAAAAAGTTCAAAATAAAAAGACAAAGACATACCAATCAATTCCAAACCAGAAATCAGAAATATTATGTGTGTGTGTGTGTGTGTGTGTGTGTGTGCATGTAGTAATAGTGACAATGGGAGCTGTAGCTGCTGTTGTAGTAGTAGAGGCATCAGTAGTAGTCGCAGCAATAGGGTTGCGCCATATGCAGTGGTTCAACAGGAGACAGAGTCTAGGGACAGAAGCTAAAGTTATAACTGCACGTGGTAAAGTTTACCTGTACCAGACTGGAAATTGATGTACTATCTCCTGCTCCAACACAACCAATTTCTCCAACAGCATGATCTCAGAAGATATTTTCTTTAATTTAATATCCATTAGAAGCAAATGCCACTACCTGTACTCAGAAACACGCCCAAACTAAAGAGAAATGTTGACTTCCCACGATACAACCCATCTTTAGGCTCCTGAAATATTTTGCAGCCTTGTCAGAACGTTGGTGTGGAGTGGGAGATGCTAGGAGATAGAATAGGACATCTTATAAGTGGAACTATCTGACTTCTTAATTTCTCAACTGTGAGTTGACTTCAAGGTTACCCAACAATTAGAGTTTAGCTGCCAAAAGGAGAAAAAAGGGCTGATTCTCCGTATCCTCATGGGGACGTACGTATATTTGTGTGTGTATGTGTGTGTGAATATACTAAAAATTGCATAATAATAATTTTAATTTTGATCATGGAACAATAGGAGAAATTAATCATACATGTGCCCACAAAGTAAACCAATGTAAATCAATGCTTAAAATAATAAATCTTATAAGCCACATTATGTGGCCTCCCAGTTAAGAAAAAGTAGTAGTCAAGGAAAACAGGATGAACAATAAAACAAACCAAAAGCAAACCTATCTTACTATGCATTTCTTACAAGCTTTTAAAGACTTCTTGGACACCCAAATACATAAAACTGTAATTGTAAAACAGCTAATTTAGCTGTTAGCAACAACAAAAATTTCACAAGACCTAAAATGTTCAAATCTGTGTTCAGAGGACAAAAATATACATTTACTGTTAAACTAGATATTAAAAAAAGAATGATCTAAGAAATTAAAACAAGAAATAAGATATGATGATAGTAAACAATATTACAAATAAAGCAGGGATCAATAAACATGAAAGTTGAAATTTATTCTTTGGAAAACCAGCTTCAAAAGAAATAACCACTAGAATTTATAAAAAAGAGACTAAAATCTGATTCTTTGAAAAGAAGAATGATTAGCTGTTTTTATAAAGATGAAATGACAATAATTAATATGTACTAAGAAAATCAAGAAATATATTGAAGTGGTGAAGTAATTTGAGCAGTGATTACTCTGAGGGAATATTGAATATTTGTAAGCTTATTGATGCATTGTGGAAGCTGGAAATGAGATTACTCAAAAGCCCTTGTATTGCCTTAGTCACTGAGTTTATAGAGAAGAATAAAGAATATACTCTCTCTTCCAGAATCTTTCAGTCTGCTAATTTCCTGCAGGTTAATTTTTAAAAAGCATGCATAATAATTAAAAAGTTTTCTAAAAATTAATTTCTATTATGAATTGAAAAAACGGGTGATTTAAGACAAAAGATTAATTACAAATTAATCTGTGCTATACATAAATCTTATGTATTTATTGCTAGTGAATGATTATGTTTTTGAGGAAAACAAAGATAATAATCAATTCCAAACACTTTCTGGGCATTGTAGAATCTCAGCTTAAATGTTTAGATATTATATCTTTGCTCTTTATAATCTGGATTACATCTAGGTAATGATATATCATTTTATAATAACTTATTTCGTTAGATGAGTATAAATATTGATTTATTTTGGGTGGGTGAATAAAAATTATTTATTTTATATATTGTTTTCATCCGTATATGTTGTTAATTGATGTAAATATCAATTTTCGTGAATATATCATAAAGTCAAGCACTTTCTTAGGGATGCAATGCTTTCAATTAATTTAAAAAATTTTTCAGCACGACCTGAAGCACCCTGGAATGATATGGCTTTCTTGTACCTCTAATGGAATTTGCCTTTTCTTGCCCTAGTCCATCCTTTCTAATCGTTCAGTATTCAACATGGGTTGTGTTATTTCCCATATATAGCCATTTACACACATTCATTTTGCCTGAAATCATCCTCCCAGAACATCCTTTGTTGGGCCCGATCTCAATCCTTCTTTACAAGAGAGATCTCAAACCCAAGCCTTTACCTGGCCTGCCAGTTGTCTTTTGTCCTTTGGTTTGAAATAGTTTTAATTAGCTACCAACTTATAACATTTAGGACCCATCATGTACACATTTATATATCAAATTTGTCGTGAAAAACTCAAATATCTGGTAAAATAGGGGTGTAATACCCATATTACCACGGAACCTGAAGCAGAGGAGGTTTCCATTATAGTTTATAGCGTAATTCTCAGCACTCTACTGTCCCTTAAGTATCACTGGGTCAAAATCCATTTACATGTGCTGTCTGACCTCAGCAAGAATCTCTGAGTTCGTCACAAGATAGATTTAGACTTTTAACGTCACTTCCTCACTGAAGCTTTTCTTCATCCTCTTGTAGGCTGGGGAATTTGTGAGGGTTTTCAGATGGGGTTATATGCTATTAATTGCGTGATGGTTCACAAAGAAAACTGGAATATTTCATCTGCTCCAGGATATTGGAAAGAAAATTTGAAAGAATATTTGAAACCTTCATGTTGATGTTGTTGTTTATGTTTAAGGGTATATGTTTAAGAGAGACATTTTGTATTACTTCTTTGCACAGAGAGGTCAAGGCAGGGTGCAGACAAAGAGAGAGACAGGACCTGGGGCTCATGCCTTTATTAGGGTCCATGGGTGGGGTGCTTTGAGGTTCCCAGGCTGGGGCCAATTGATCAATTCAAACCAAAAGAAAAGGGTTTTGGTAAACCCCACAGAGGTCTTATCTAAGGGGCACATATGAGGAAGGTGCTGGGAGGCAGGGGAGACTGTTGATCACAAGGGCTGTTTGAGAAATCACATCAGGAACTTACGTTTGCTTATGACTCTGCAGGCTGCTGTCTAGAGCATGCGCTTATATGAGGGGGCTAGTGTCAGTTTAAGGTCACTGCAGGCCACTTGGCCAAACAAAGTAGAGGCTGAGGCTACGATATCATGGAGTAGCTTGGTTAAACTCTCCACACACACCCACAAAAAAATGGAGACATTCTCACCCAAACTTCTCGGTTTCAGAAATGTGATTTTCCCAGTTTCTTACAGGGATTATTGGCAAAAATAGATTTGTGTCTGTATGTCCTGACTCTTAGTTGTGTCGCCAGTGAATAATTTCATAATAATAATATTAACTCTTAAGTGAACTTAACTAAATTTCTAGAACATTAGAAATAGATAAGTAAGGCAGGAAATGCCATCTCAATTTAGGTGAATAAGGATGGCTTCAACATGGACTTAGATTCAAAAAAATCTTCTGAATCAGCATGCTATCAGATAAAACACTGAAATCATCATTAAATTGCAATAAGAAAGTTTGTATAAAGGGTTATTGTGAGGAATTAACAACAAAATGCAAGTGAAAAAGCTTTGGAAAATGCCAAGTCCTTAATTAATAATAGAGGCTATGGCCACTCTCCTTATTCTGTTCAGAAACTACTCATCTATTCCAACGTTTGCAAATGTGGAGTCGGATCAGACATTCTCACTGAATTTTTCAATTCCTTTGAAGATTTTTGGCTCCAAAATGTATACTGATTTTTTTTTTGTAGCATCTGAAACCCCCAAATTATTCTGTTTATCAGGTTCAGATTTAGAAGATCCATGAAAAAATAAAGTAAGATAGCTAAAAACTAAGAACTAAACCTGTGTTAGCACAGAAAGCATTTCTTGTTAGTAGTGATAATTAACTCTAGGAAATGGAGAATTCAGAGAAAATACAAATAGTAATAAAAAAAAAAAGAGAGGAGAATATATTTGTTGGCTAGTGGGAATAATCTTGAATGAAATCTGAGTACCAAATTCTACTCAAAAGAACATATAACTGTGGGAAATCTAAGATGAAGTTTTGTGGAAATAGAAGTAGACTCCAGATCCTATGCTTCTAGAATGAAGGAAGAGATGATTATTCTTTTTAAGGATGAGAAGAAAATTGTAGGATTACTAACAAATGCTTTATTTATAACTGTACATAAGTTTCATCTGATCTTTTGATCTTCATTGAGTAATGAAGTAAATGTTGGGTAAAGAAGTAAAATCATAATGAAATGTAAATTCACTACCAATTCTTAAAAATAAAGACATATTCTAAAGTTTTGTAACGAAAACAAACAACTCTATATTCTACAAATGATAATTTGATAAGTAATCACTGATCTTAATAAAATGGCTAAGAATTTTAATATATAATAATTCATCTGGACCATAAATGAATGATACAATACACTCAGATTTTTAACATAAAGACCTATAAGCAAAGCCTCTTTTTATAAATGACCTTGGCTAATGATCTC
The DNA here is from genome assembly GCF_020826845.1 of Diceros bicornis minor. NCBI lineage: Eukaryota > Metazoa > Chordata > Mammalia > Perissodactyla > Rhinocerotidae > Diceros > Diceros bicornis. The sequence continues at coordinate 46,943,688 of NC_080759.1, read as the reverse complement.
AACAGAAATGAAGGATGAATAAAATACATGTGAAATTTTGTCTTAACTCTTATTTTAAGAGTTATTTATTTTTCATACATATAAGTAGTTATGCTTCCACAGAACAGGTATAAAATGATGTGTGGCTTTTTTCGCATAGATGTGGATTTAAGTGAACTGATATAGTTGCTAGATTATCAGGTATATTCAACTGTATAGCTTTTCCTGAGTTCAATAGAAACAGGCACCTTCTTAATGATTTCTTGTTAAACAAATGTCGCTTTCTTTGCTGTGACATTTTATTCATACTTTAATTAGGTAATACATGTAGCAACAGAGAAGAACAATTATTACTCTATTAATTTGAATTAGTTTCATGCTTAAAGAAATATCTAAAATCTTGGGTTAGTATGCCCTTTTCCCTAGAATATGTAATAAAATTAATTACTGTTCTGGAAACACAAGTAATATTTAGACTACACAAGAGTACTTTTGTTGTTTCTTTTCTCATAAGCATAAAAATTAAAATATGTTTAAATATATGAGTATATCATTCTGTGTATTACTTGAAGTAATTAAAATATTCCCTACCCTCAAGAAAGTATATGAAGGTTAATTAATTATTGGAAGATTGATAGGACGTATTTTAAATTAAAATTGTGCTTACATATTTATATATATGATGTGCAATTTATATTTATATGATATACTCAATTCTTGTGACTATTTGTGGTCAAACTCAACAAATGGAAAGTGTGCACACATGGTAGTATAAATAGGTATGACTATAGTGGATATTTGAACAAACGCCTGTGGCTTATGAGAACCACGCTTCAACGCATTCCTCTTGGCTCTTAAAAGAGTGAGAGAATGATTAAATTGCCTACATCAACACAGAACAATGGAATACAATGTTGTTTTCAAGATTTACTGTTTCAAATGACATTTGACAAGTGGTACTTGTCACAGTCTCTCCTGGCTACTGCTAAAATACCAACGGAAGGGTTATCAAACATATTACAAAAACTCACCACCTGAGAACCAAGAGTAACAGTTGATATCTTACAATTTCAGAGGGATTTCCTCTAACCATAAAGCCTATAGAAGCAAATTGATAAAGCATGAGTGATATATGGCTCAAATGAGCGGACAGGCAATAGGTGAAGACTAATAAAGCTACCTTAAATTTTGGAAAACATAGTCCCTACAAATAATAGGAGGTGAGCCAGAGAAAAAAATAGGCATAGCATCAGTGCATAGTTGAATTTAGACTTTTTCGTCATTGCCAGCTATTCTAACGGTCTGAGAGCTAGGTCATGGGAGGAAGAGGAGAATGAATATAAGTCAGCCTAGTAAAGCACCATGAGTGGTGCAGCTGTGTGTCTGAGAAGAGAAGCAATGAACAGCCAGTGCTCAGAGAGCAGCTACAAGAACAAGCTGTGTGCTTTCTCTTGGTACCTCTGGGTCTCAAAAAATCTCCCTTCATTTGAAAATACAAAAATATTAAAATAAACGTGAGACTTTTGAGAAGCACTGTCGAGCAAATGAGAGGGTCATCTATTTAAAGATTCAGGAGAAAGAAAAAGGGAGAGAGAATGTCTGGAAGTGGCAATGACTTACCCACTTCGAAATCTAGTTATATGAAGCCTACAGAGAAAATAAAATAAGATAAAAAACACACAACTGACAGAAAGCTGATTGGGGTCACCGGAAACAGGGAAGAGGATGTGAGTGTAGGAGGGAGGCAATACAACTGTAGTGGCTTGGGGAAACTTTTGGAGAAGAAGGATGTATACATTCAATATTTTGATTGTGTTGATTGATCTGCAGGTGTGTATGTATGTCAAAATTTATTATGTTGTGCACATTAAACATGTGAAGTTTATTGTATGTCAATTATACCTCAATAAGGCTGAGAAAAGTAGGAAAACAAATAAAACAACTATCCCTTGAAAAGTCCACAGGGGAAGCAGTGTACATCAGAGGACAAGCAAGTTTCTATTAGAGCAAGAACACGAAGTGATGTCCAGAGAAGAGAATATATGGAGCATTCTGAAGGGGAGATGTGATAGAAACAGTTCAGGATTTTGGCACTCAAACTATGTTTGATCTTTTCCCTTCTAGTGTTTGTTTTGAGATGAAAACATCACAAATGGCAAGCTTATGTATAGAGGAAGGAACACATGTTTAGACTATTTATTTTCCATATGCAGTGAAAAGTATTTATTAGTTAATGTTGGGGCATGGCGACAACCATGATGATTGAATATGATTACAAAAAAAAAAATCATAGTGATGTAAAATTTCTCTAATGGAAAAGTTTATCTGAATTGGGAATTAAAGTCAAATAGTTATCTCAATATAAATGAATAATCTTTATAGCAGGGCTTGTCCATATACATTTTTGATAGGAGAGTAAAGCTTTGAATGCATCGAAAATTTAGTGTTTGAAGTTGATTAATTAGCAATTTAAATTTTAAAGTAAATTAAAATACTGTAATTGAAAACTATACATTTTAGCTTAAAAAGACAAAGTAATGTTCGTGATGAAGAAGTCTGATGAGTTCAAGTTCAGAGGACTGTGGGGATTCATTTCATGTAATGGATATTTTATAGACAGTTTTATTTTCTTTCAGTGACTTTATGGGAGATATTTCATTTTTCATTTCCTTTCATGTCAGTTAGTCAGAAAGTCTTTAAATGAATATGTAATGATTCCTGATTAATATTTTAAAGCTCTAAATATTTTAACAATTCTGACAGAGCTATAAAACAACTTCTAATTATGTTAACATGTACAGGAAGGGGAAAAGGTGATGGAGGAAAGAAAATAATATTCAATAAATTGCAGGCCTATAAATTTAAATTACAATCATAAATTACTTAAATAACATCACATTAGAAGCTGAAAAATAACAATCACTGATAGAATATTACCAAAGAATCACTGTGTGATAAATATTATTCTGTTTCTATTAATTAGATAGAAACACCCAAGGGTCTTATTGGTATCATAAAAAATGCTGAAGATACTTCGGCCCACAGTGTTCAATAAACAAAAATAATTCTGCATATATTTATCATTAATTGAAGTCTGTAAAATGTGTGATAAACAATAACTGAAATATCTATTTTGATTTAAACCACATCTTAATTAATTAGCATTCACTAACAATTACTAATTGTAGGTATTGTAAAATACCCATGGAGATTTGAGCTGTTCTGTAAAGCATAAAGACAAACAAAATAATATTTATGTTACCATGACTCAATGTGGCACAGTGTTAAAATTACAGGCATTGAGTAAAACCCCAATGTTCAAATTCTACTTCTGGGAATTCCAACTTTAAAACAGGGGGCAAGTTTAAACTTCTTGTGCCTTAGTTTCTTATCTATAATATGGTAATAATAGTACTTACTTGATAGAACTGTTGGGAGGATAAAATGATTTAATTATACACAAGAAAAAAATTATAAATAAATGCTAAGATCATATAAACATTAACTACTTTTGTTGTAGTGGGGCTGTAACCTCTGGGCTTTGTGCCAGACGACATGTACAAAACAGTAGGGGAGGCTGAGGAAATAATAAGTGATCTTTGAATTCTTCCAATGCCTCAAGTAAATTGGAAGGTGAGACAAGATGGACTTAATCTTGATTCTCTATGTGTAAATGCTTTTGTACCTAGCACTATGGTCACAAAGTCTGTCTACAATTGCTGGATAGCAGCTAGTGATTTTATCACAAGATTCACTTAGGGGTTTAGTTTGTAGAAAATGAAATAGTTAATACACACTAATTATTAAATAATGAATGCTCTCATTTTTCATAGGGAACGTTAAAAAGATTGTTCAGCAAATTTTGTTAATGAACAGAAATATTATTTATAATAGGATTCTTAATTTATTTTACTGTGTTTATGTGTCAACTACATTATAAATAAAGCATGAATAAATGTTCTTTTTAGTTTAGCATGATAATTTAAACTGCGTTATATAAATGTTTTTCTCAGAGGAACAAATGTACTAAAATGCAAATTATGGACAGTTAAAAAGCTGATACATGTTTTCTAGTTCTTTATTAGTTTGATATATTTCCAGTAAATTACTATATTGAAATAAATTTCAAATTATTATTAGTAATTTATGCATAAATATGAGAACTATATCCTGAAAATAAATTCACTATTACATAATTAATTCTTATATTTATTCCTTCTTTATTTCTTTAAAAAGGTAAAAAAGCAAAACAACCAGCCAGAAAAAAAGAGAACAAAAGATTCTAAGATTTAAAAGAACCAATAAAAACAGATTTTTTATTTAGAGCTACCATTTTCAGAATTAATTTCAACAATACTAAAACAGTGATGTCCTCTGTGAAATATAATGCAAACCATACACACACATATATATATATATATATAATTTTGAATTTTCTAAAATACGGATTAAAAAAGCAAATTGAAACCACTCAAATGAATTTTAGTAATATGGTATATTAAATACAGTATATCCAAAATGTTACTCCTTCAACATGTAATTTATGTAGAATAAATAGTAGAGCAACTGAAGTGTCCTAAGTTATTGTGTGGTAAGTAATGGAAATGTCATGAAAACAGTGTGAGCGCTGGTGCCCTTAATGCTACATAATCAAACTCCTATTGTGTTCATAACAGTCCGCTTCCTGCTTTCCTTGATTGCTTCAAGAACAATCATTTTGTCTCATTAATGTGACTTGAAGCTACCTTAAAACAATTATTCTAACACCTACCACAATGCTTAAAGCTAGTAGCCACTCAGAAACAATCCTTCCCTGGACTTCCATAAGATTCTGCCTATTTGAGAGAAAACAAGAATAATCAATATATGGATGATTTAAACTTAATTGTATTTTTTATCTCATTTTAATGAGCAAATATTTATTGGACTCCTAACTGTTATTACTAAGATACTGTGCCTGGTACACTGATAAATACACAAATGAGTAAAACATAGCTTTAGTCTTCCAGGAATTTGTCATCTACTAATAAAGAATCAGTTGTTATATAATAGGGAAAAATGTGAAAATTTAGCAGTTAGGTTAATAACATTTCCTGAAAAATAAAAGATTGGGAAGAATTAGCTTAATGCTGATCATGTGAAAGTAGAGTTGTCAGATTTAACATATAAAAAATACATAAGGAATGTCCAGTTAAATTTGAATTTCAGAGAAAGGAACAAATAGTATTTTAAGTACGAATAAGTTCCATGTAATATTGGGACATACTTATATAAAAACTGTGTTGATGTAAAACTCAAATTCAAGAGTATCTTATATTTGATCTGGCAACGCTATGCGAAAGACACAGAGGTTTGAATAGACTACAATTTCTGGTTATTATATGGCTGCTAAAAAATCATGTAATATTAATTCAGAAAACAGTATTGTGTTTCATGAGAAAAGCAATAGTTTGTATATGTTGTGCTGATTTGTCAGACTCATAAAGTACTTCTCAGTCCTTAATGTTATGTGTTAGAATTATCAACACAATGATTAGGATGGCAGTGATTTGAAAAATGACTTCACATGAGTGATGTTGATGGAATTGTAGAGAAAATTTTGAAAAGGAATGGCAACTCTTTCAATATTTGAAGGGCTGTAATGTGGGAAAGGACTCATTTTTTATGACATCACTCTTTTTTTCAAAATAAAAACCACAGTGATTTATAATTAATTTTTATAATTCTTTCAAAAGGTAGATTAACATAATTTATCTCAAATCGCTTCTCATTGGCTATTCTCTTATTCAAGTTAATTCGTTTTCTTGTGTTCTTTTAAATATAATTTGTATCTATTTAATAATGAAGATATGACATTGATCAAAATTATATGGGTTATTTTCCAAAGGATATACAAAATTATTTGCTGTGAAATTACCATGTTGAATATTTGTTAAATTTTAATAAATTTAATATATATTTCAAAATCAACCTCAAATAAATTTAATAAAATTAATAAATTTCAACATCAACCTTGAATTCTATCTGTACTTAAAAATATAAGTTAATTTCATGTGAAAATATAACCAATTTTGCTCTGTCAGATAGCTTTGAAATAAAAGAATGAGAATTATGTGATGAATCTACTACAAGCATATCAACGTACTTTTATTTTAAAATAAAGACTACTAAGGAAAATAACTTGTTTGAAAAAATATTTAATTTATTTAGAGCAATTGTATCATCTTTGGTGATAGCCATAACTCAAAATTTAAGAAATCTAAAAACTTATATAAGAAAATGTTGGGTCATTTCTGGAATGTGCATTTCTAAGCTTGTTTCTCTTGAGTATATTGTCCATTAGGCAGGTAACTGACACTAACATTTATAATTCTTTCTTTAAAAGATGATTTAAGGGGGCCAGCCTGGTGCCGTAGTGGTTAAGATTGCGTGCTCTGCTTCAGTGGCCCGGGGTTCACAGGTCCGGATCCCTGGCGTGGACTGATGCACTACTTGTCAAGCCATGCTGTGGTGGTGTCCCACATATAAAGTAGAGGAAGATGGACATGGATGTTAGCCCAGGGCCAATCTTCCTCAGCAAAAAGAGGAGAATTGCCAATGGATGTTAGCTCAGGGCTCATCTTCCTCACCAAAAAGTAAATAAATAAAAGATGATTTAAGAGAGTAGAAATGCCATCTGTGGAAATTAAACAGAGAAAAGGTGGTTCCATGTACCTATTCTGCCGTGAACATTTAAAGCAATCCTATCACCACAGATTTTGATTGTTTTTAATTCAGGTGTCTGGTTTCCACATGATGCAGATTGTTCTTTCTAAAATGTAAAACTGATACTCCTTTAATGCACCAATTATTCTCAAGATGAAATCAAAGTATGTTAACATATTATTCATCTAATGTCAACACACCTTGGTCTTTTCTTGGGATCCATCTCTTTATACCTTATTTATACACAATGACCGTCTACAGTGCCCTGAATGTACCTATAAAGATGCTTCTAACTTTGCCTGGAATTTCCTTTCACCCTTTCTTCATATTTGTACCAGCCTCTCATTAAATCTTCAGAACATTACACAGAGGTCACTTTCATGCATCCATCCACTCAGCCACTCATTCAGCAAATGTTCAGAGCATTCTATATGCAGAGCTCTAGGGGCTGTATAGGTTGACAAAACAAGGTAAAGCCCTTGCTTTCACAAACCTTACGTACCAATGGAAACAGATGACAAAGATTAAATATGTGTAGTGCTACGTATGAAGAAAAAAAAATAAGATGAGCAATGATGGACAGAATGGAAGGTATTTTACATAACATAGTTAGAGATGGTCTTTCTGATGAAATGACTTCTGTGCAGCAAACTGAATGATGTGGGAAAATAGATAAATGGATTTTTTTGGTAAGAGCATCAGAAGAGAGAATGGTCGGTGCAAAGCCCCTGAGAGTGATTGCACATTTAAGGAATAGGAAAGAAGTCAATGTGACTAGGATGGAGTGAGCAACAGAAGAGACATAGGAGAGAAGGGTGGGCCTGGTGACGTAGTGGTTTAAGTTCGTGCACTCTGCTTCAGTGGCCCAGGGTTTGCAAGTTCAGATCCCAGGCGTGGACCCACACATCACTCATCAAGCCATGCTGTGGCAGCGTCCCACATACAAAATAGAGGAAGATTGGCACAGATGTTAGCTCAGGGACAATCGTCCTCAAGCGAAAAGAGGAAGATTAGCAACAGGTATTAGCTCAGGGCCAATCTTCCTCACTAAAGGAAAAAAAAAAGAGAGATGTGGGAGAGGAGATGGGAAATCACATTAGATGGCCGTGGTTAAACATTCCCCAACGTTATCACACCAGCCTTCTCCAACAGCTGGTGCCTTTTGTCCTGTGTGCTTCCACAGAACCCTGTGACATTCCAACCTCAGCCATGATACACCAAGTAATGAAATGACTTGTCTTTTGGCCTCAAGAGATGATGTTCTTCTGCAGGTCATGCATTTGCCTCCTACTACATTCTCAGCTCTTAACCACTATCTTGCATTACAGCCTTTGTCATTCTAGCCATGTCCTTAATTTATTGGACACTTATTAGTAATGCATGATCATCTGCAAGGCACCATTGAAAGTCATATGGAGAAACAAAAGTGATCCAGATTTTTCTCCTTAAAAATAGTTATAATTAGTATTTTTTTAAATGAGATATTATGTAAAGAAAATTTTGCTTAGTTTCATGTAGGTGATGCACATAAAATACTACGGGAGTTTAAAAGGGAGATTGTTCCCTTCACCTGGTTTTCGAGGTGGTTGCAGGGAGAAGTAGCTGTTCAGGGAGCAGACCCGGGAGAGCTTCGGGGTGGAAACGGCCCTCTTCAACAGTGAGATTTGGATCGGCAGTTATTGCAGAAGAATGGTCAAATACTCTGAGTAGACTAAAATCCTAGAAGCCATGGAAGGTGTCTTATATTTTCTTCCTCCAACTATGGTCAGACAATATTTCACCCAAAATATCCATTTATACTGTTCCCACTCTTGCTCAGCTAATTTCCTTACAATTGATTTACTAGATAGCAGTCAAAGTGATATGTAAAATATAATTCATTATGTCACTTCTCCCCTGTGATTAAGATCCCCTATTGGCTCCTTTTTATACTCCAATAAAATCCAGAATTCTTGACCCCGTTTTCAAACTATCCGTGACCCAATCCATGCCTACCAACCAGACTCTACTGTGTACCACTCTTTTTTCATCATGCTTCTTTGTACTCATACACTTACCAAGCTTTTGGGAAACTTATGGCCCATTTAATAACCATTTCTCTTTCCTTTCCCAAGAATGTTCTTTCCTTTAATATTTTTCGGGTCAAATACCTTTCATCTTTCAAATTTCTGCTTAAATGTTACCACTCGATAGAGTGTTCTTCAATAAGAACAATAAAAATCAACCACTTAGTCTCTTTTAGCCTACACTGTATTTTAATTCTCTACATAGGGAGTAGCATATTCCATACAGTTTTAATTCTTTGATGTGTTTTCTTGTTATTTTTATTCACATCTCACAATAGAAGCTGTATGAGAGTAAGAAATGGTGGTATTGATCATCATTCTTTTCTCTTTGGTTGGAACAGTGTCTACCATATAATAAACATTCAAAGTACTTGTAGGGTAAATGAATCAGTGTTGAATACATGAATGAATTGCATGACTCACAATATTTAAAAGGCAAGAGACAGGGCCGGCCGTGTGGCTTAGCGGTTGTGTGTGCACACTCCGCTACTGGCGGCCCGGGTTCCCATCCCCAGTGCGCACTGACGCACCGCTTCTCCGGCCATGCTGAGGCCGTGTCCCACGCACAGCAACTAGAAGGATGTGCAACTATGACATACAACTGTCTACTGGGGCTTTGGGGGAAAAAAAAGGAGGAGGATTGGCAATAGATGTTAGCTCAGAGCCGGTCTTCCTCAGCAAAAAGAGGAGGATTAGCACGGATGTTAGCTCAAGGCTGATCTTCCTCACAAAAAATAAATAAATAAATAAATAAATAAATAAATAAAAAATAAATAAAAGGCGAGAGACAGATGAGGATTGGTATGAAGTTGAGAATTTATAAAATCCTTATATGGAATGAGTAAAATTGAGGATAAATGACTGGAATATGAGAAAACAAGGAAGGATAAGATAGTGTGGGTTTATGGAGGATTGTGACTAACAGATTTACTTTAACTTCGTTCTATATGTTATGATGAATATGAATAGATGGATTTTTTTGTCCTTACTTCTTTTAGTGCTGATTTGAAACAGTCTGCTAAACCCCATGAGCTGAAAAGTGAAAGAATGTACTTGTGCAGGGCTCTGGCTGATGTTCCAGAACAGTGATTCTCTAATTATCCTTCAGCTGAATAAGATAGATTCTTTGAATATGAAGATACCTTCACATACCCCCACCAACAATTTAAGGGACCAAATCAAGATAGGATTTAGGAAAACGAGAAAAACTATTCTTTCTTAGGGTAAGTTAATTTTCACAAGTTCCTTGTTACGTTTTAAAATCCATTGCACATTTCCAATTATAAAGTAATATTTTCCAGCTGTGCAACTTTCACTTACTAGTATCTCTGCCATATGTGAACTTTTGATCTTCTGAGGGTACTGAAACCAGTAGGAGAAAAACGTAGTAACCTTATTATCTGGTAAGTCATGAATTGCTCCAAAACTGAAGCCTGTCTTTTCTTTTTTTTAATTCCAGCATCTGTTTTATATAAGAGGGATTTATATGCATATTTGAGTAATTTGTTAGATTTGAAATGTTCATGAACTTCCATAAGTGATATAAGGTTGAACTTTTATTTGTAGTTAAGCCTTGCTAGGAGAAGGGCAGCTTCCCTTCTAAGAGATAATAGAAAGAATAAAGATAAAGAAAGATCTGGGAATGATTCATTCACTAAGATGTGGAATGAGGTTTGGAGAAGGGAAATTAACTTTTTGACAAAGGTTGGCCACTAGGAATCTGGGAATTTATTAAAGTAACAGTGCTTGAAGGACATTGTAGGCTCATACATGATTTTGGTGATAATTAATTGGGTGATAAACAAAGACACTTGTACCTGCAATGTGAGGGAGTCAACAGTTTAGAATCTGAAATATGATTCTATGTATCATTTCTGTCCATGACGTGGAGACATTCCATTCAGCATAAATGTAAAGATACACTATTAGGACTTGGTATAGGAAATAGGTAGTTTGGCTGGATATAGACAGATTTTTGTAACTGTACAGACTACAGAGAGAGGAACTAGAGAAAAGAAAGTCTATGGTTTAAGTCAGTATGAGAGGAGCTTAGGGAATGTTGTCACTGTCTTGGGGTTTAATAATATCCTTGGGCTTGATGAGAGTCAGAAAATGATGAAGGAAACCAACCATGTTGATCAAGTTATTAGAAAAATCTCCACTTTTATAAATTACTGTCAGTGTAAACTGGTATATACTTCCAGAAGCTTACTATGGCAATAGATATTCAGACTTAAAAAATATATGTACCTTTTTTTTTTTTTAAGGAAGATCAGCCCTGAGCTAACATTCATGCTAATCCTTCTCTTTTTGCTGAGGAAGACCAGCCCTGAGCTAACATCTATTGCCAATCCTCCTCTTTTTTTTTCCCCAAAGCCCCAGTAGATAGTTGTATGTTATTGTTGCACATCCTTCTAGTTGCTGTACGTGGGACACGGCCTCAGCATGGCCGGACAAGTGGTGCATTGGTGTGCGCCCGGGTCCGAACCCAGGATGCCAGTAGCGGAGCATGCGCACTTAACTGCTAAGCCACAGGCCGGCTCTATATGTACCTTTTAATGCAGCAATTCCACTTTTTGAAATGTAGTCTATATTTCAATATTCTATCGGAAATAATGCAAAATAGATTTATGGATTCATTTTATATATGAAGAATGGATAAATATTGTTCTTTGATCACTCCGTATTATAGAATTAATGTAAATCAAGTTTATTGTCATAGAAATTTTTTTATTATACATTAAATAGTAATGCAAGTGAAAATTAATAGAAAGAAGATATAATAAAAGCCTCTTTTTTTGAATTTGATTAATGGAAGAGAACAGTTAAATGATAGATCTTGATTAAGGACGCTCAATACATTAATGTTGTCTTTTAACTCAAAAATGTTTTTTTAAGACAAGGTTCATTGGTTCATGTGCTCCATTTTCTTGCTTAAACCCCATCAGCAATGCAAAGTCTGATTTCCAATTTCAGTGGCTTCAAAGTATTATAAAAAGATCTTAAAGGCGTCTATGAAGCCAATCAGGAACATAATCCTGTAGACTTATATTTCTTTTTCCCATATTTTAATGTTTTCTTACAGATACCTAATTTAGTAGCAATTTTATTTACTAAATTTGTAAATATTTACACAGTGTCAAATTCATTTTTAAAGAGACGAAGTACTCTATTTGTACACACAGATCTTGACTTTTTTACTATTTAATTAAAATATATAATATCAACAAAATGTGTAATTTGTATAGCCAAGTTCAGGAATAAACATAACTGATTCTTGGTTAAGCATATAACTAAACTAGTGGGACAAAAAACATAAGTGTAGCAGAAGGAAAATTACTGTTACAGGAGCCCAGTAAGTATTGTTATAGAAGCTGTAGAGAGCAGCAGTTAATCTAAAATTTAATTAAATTGAAGTAGGTAGAAAGAACTTTCACAAAAATTGCTGTTTGATCAAAAATTAACATTAGCTTCTTCTGCCTCTGAAAATAAGAGGCAATATCATATAATTGAAGAAAATACTTTCTATACTGCTTACATTTACGTTATCTTGCTTACAGAGGCAAGATTACTAATTCTAGGAAGTAAAACATTATATTTGGCACCTGTTATGAGTAAAAGTTGCTGTTCTTGCTTTCTTATCATAATAGTAGGTATTTACAAACAAAATTGATATTTATTCCTCCTTCCAAATTTCTCAAGATAGGGTAATCACATACTTCAGTTTAAAAAATTTCCTATACAGATTTATTTATAAAAATATATCGTGGAAAAAGTAAGAGGATTAAAATGAAAGAAATGTGCATCAATCTCTGTTCAACCACAGGGAAGTTATTTAACTTCTTTGAACTTCTATGAACTTCTGTGAAAAATGGATAACAAAAACTATTACATAAAGTGATCATTAAGATCGAACATAGTATATTATATAATAAATGGTTCCGGTAATATGAGTTAAAAGGCACTTGAAATGAGGAAAGCATTATTGATTTTTGAGAGTTCAATTGTGAAATGTATGCTTGATAGAACTGAGAAGTAATGTTGAGTCATCTTAAAGAGATTAAATGTCTTCTAGGTCAGCAAAATCTTACTGTAAGGTGATTTAATATATTGAGAAAGCCAAGGTTTTAATACACACACTGCATCTAATGTAGTGTTCCTCATATTTAAGTAATGGCTTAACCCTTTTTAAAAACTCAAAATAACTAAAGCAAGTAAAAACACTCCAAAAACCAGTTAATGGGTATCCAGCATCAATTTAAATATATTGTTAAAAATATTTAAATCTAGATTTGATATAAACCAATTATGACTATAGCTCATATAAAATAAACAAACAAAAAAACCAAAGAACTAAGCAGTCAAACACATAAATAAAACAAAGCAAAAAGATAAAAAGTAGGTGCGCAAATGATAGTCAAACAGAACTATATTTGGCCCATCCAAGGTGGCATACACTTGCCTCTCCATGCTCCTCTCCTCTAATAATCCCTGGAAATACTGCAAGAGACAATCAAAAGAGAACTCTGAGAAATGGGAAAAGGATGGCAAATTTATTAAGATCCTAAAGACTGGAGGAACAACATAACGGCAAGGCATCTTCGAATCTATCTTACATTCTGAAAGTCAGTATGGCCAATGGAAGAAGGCAACCCAGGCCTGGCAGTTCTGACACCCAACCTAGCAACAGAATATGGCCCAGGTAGACTCATTCACTTGCTGGACTGAATGGGTGTCCTGATAACAATACCAGGCAAGCCTGGCAGAATCAGCAGAGATGACTGATTGCGCACTTTGCTAACAACAAGCAGCCGGGAGAAGCACTCTCCTTCTCCAGATCTGAGACTCCCCTCTTGTCTCCAGTGACTTTGTGCAGCCAGGGCACTAGCAAGGGTGATATGACCTCCATAAGTGTCCAGCTCATAAAGAGCTCTTTGTCCTCCACAGTCAGGGTGATATTCTACAAGAAGCACCTGCTAGGGAAGCACTTTCATTCTTGTGAGTTGGAGACTCTTTACATACAGGAATCAGTTGGTCTGGCTTGGAGAAGCTCCTTTCACCCTCTCAAGCAGTGTGAACAGGGATCAGGAGCAGCAGATAAACCCACCAGACCAAAATAATGCCCATGGGGGCTGTGAAAATTGATTGTCATTTTAACAGCAGACCACAAAAGTAGACTATGACCAGTATGATAAAACTTAATAGGGTGAATGCTTACTAAAATAAAAAAATAAATAAAATAAATAGAATCCCAAACCTCTTAACATCATAGGCAAAATAGCCAGGATATACTTGAAAATCACCCATCAAGACAAAAACTAGGAAAATCACAAGCTGTATTTAAGAAAACAATCGACTGTGGCCAACACTGGGCTTAATCAGATGTTGGAATTATCTGACAAAGATGTTAAAGCATCCATCATAAAAATGATTCAACAAGCAGTTACAAAGTCTCTTGAAACAAATAAAAAAACTAGAAACTCCAGGAAATAAATAGATATTATAAAAAATGGAAATTGTAGAGTTGGAAAATACAATGACAGAATTTTAAAAAAAAACTTAAAAATAAACAGAGCTTTGGGGACCTGTAGGACAATAAAATAGATACAACATTTGTATCACTGTAGTCCCAGACATAAAGGGAAAAAAAAGTATGTCATAAGGAGTAGTTGAAGAGATAATTGCCACAAATTTCTCAAATTTGGCAAAATACATAAATCTATGTATTTTTGAAATCTTTATTCTTGTAATCTATTGTTTCAAGAAGTTGAGCAGACTTCAAATAGGATAAAGCACCAAAAACCCATATCAACAAACATCACAATTAAACCTCTGCAAGGTAAAAACAAATTAAAAATCTTGAAAGCAACCAGAAAGAAACAATATATTATTTATAGAGAAATACCAAGTAAGTAGTGTTTGAATGACAGCAGATTTCTCTTCTGAAACTATGGGGGCCAGCAGGAAGTGGCATGGCATTTCTGAAATGCTGAAAGTAAAGAGCTGTCAATCACAAATTTTATACCCATCAAATCTATCCTTTGGAATGAAAGGGAAATAAAGATTTGAAAGAAAACTAATAGAATTTGTTGCTAGCAGAGCCACCCTTAAAGAAAGGTTAAGTAATTTGCTTCTTTCTTCAAGCAAAAAGGAAAGCTTAAAAAAAGGAATCTTGTAGTATCAGGAAGGAAAAAAAAACAACAACAATAGAATGAGGAGAAATTTGGGTGCATAAAATAGACTACTTTTCTACTCATGAGTTTTCTAAATCATATGTGATGATTTAAATTTAAATTGTAACATTATCTGATACTCAAGGCCATTATACATAAAAGTATAAGGGATAAAGTGATCTAAATTGAAGTCAGGCATGCACATTTCACTTGAAATGGTAAGTCTTGATACCAGTAGGCTGTGCTAAGTCAAATATGTAGTAATACTGCTATGGACTTGATGTTTGTGCCCTCCCCCACAAATTCATATGTGGAAGCCTAATCCTGAATGTGATGCTATTTGCAGGTGGAGTCTTGGAGACAATTAGGTCGTGAGGGTGAAGCCCTCATGAATGAGATTAATGCCTTTAAAAAAAGAGACACAAGAGAGCTTGCTTCCCCTCTCTCCACTCTCTACTCATGTGAGGATACAAGGAGAAGATGACAATCTACAAACCAGGAAGAGTGTCCTCACTAGACACCAGATCTTCTGGCACCTTAATCTTGGACTTCTCAGCCTCCTGTGAGAAATAAATGCTTGTTGTTTAAGCCACCTAGCCTACGGTAATTTGTTATAGCAGCCTACTTTTACTAAGACAAATACCCAGAGCAACCACTGAAAAAACTCTACAAAGAGACTCACTCAAAAACACTGTAAATAAACCAAGGATCCTAAAAAATGTTCACATAACCCAGAGGAAAGAAAGAAAAGAGAAACAGAGAAATGTAAACAGAGAAAATAACCAGAAACCAAATAATGAAATAGCATACTTAAGCTCTAACAGCAATAATTACCTTGAATGTAAATGATGGAAGTATATCACTTTAAAAGCAAAGACTGGCAGAGTACATTAAAAAGAATGGCTCAAGTGTGTGCTATTTATAAGAAACTCACTTTAAATTCTATGCCATACATAGGCTGAAAGTAACCAATGATTTCTAAAAAAACAGAAAAGCAAGAATAATTATGTGAAAATCAAACAAAACTATAAAACAAATACAATTAAACTTAGCAAGTTTTAAAATAAATGGATGGTATTATTTAGCAAAACTAATTTGCTTTTAGTTCAGTATGCTTAAAATCAAATGTGCTATATAAATTAAGTGTTCCACAACTTATTTTCATTTTACAGATCATCCTTCCAAATGTCTATAGGATAAATTAATACAAGAATCCGTAAAGTGCTAACTGAAGAGCACTTAACCACATAAAAGGCGTAGCCAGTACTCAGTTCCAATACATTGCTCCCGAGTGGGAACAAGGGACCAATGTTGTTACATAGTTTACATTTTTCAGCATACACCAGAAGCCTAGGTTTTTCTTGAAAAGTTCTTATTTATATGTATACAACTAATTATTACTCTATGTTTTAATCTTGTATGAATCAAACTAGACAACTAGGGATGTTTTTTTATTTTTTATGTGAGGAAGATTGTCCTGAGCTAACATCCGTTGTCAATCTTCCTCTTTTTGCTGAGGAATATTAGTCCTGAGCTAACAGCCGTGCCCATCTTCCTCCATTTTCTATATGAGATGCCACCACAGCATGGCTTGATGAGCAGTGTGTTGGTCTGCACCCAGGATCCGAACCCACGAACCCTGGCTGCCGAAGTGGAGTGCATGAACTTAACCACTATTCCACCTGGCTGGCCCCTTGCTTAGGGATCTTTTTAACCCATGGGCTGCAGGCCTGCCATTTCTACTCTACTTGAACTACTGTCAGATAGCCTTGAAGTTGTTCAACCTTTATTAAACAATGCTCGCTATATTGAATAAGTCCACCTATCTCTTTTTCTCATTATCTCCAAACAATTTAAAAAAATTACATGCAATGAATGCAAAGGAAGATGCAAATATTTAAATTTTTAACATCATAGTCTACGGGAAAAGGACTAGGTATACATGCTTTTGTGATATGTGAGTATCTGTTTAGGAGGCTAGATTAGCATAAAAATTAGAATGAAAATTTAAATATATCCATAGAGATTTTGAATACTCTTGGAATATCGTCTTATATGGCTCTTGGATAAAATTTACTTTGAAATATTTAGACCCTCAAACAAAGAACGTATCAGTCAGAAGATTTGTCATGGCTGCTTAGTAACAGGAACATAAAAAAGTAAAATTTGATTTTTTTTAAAGTTAAGACGATTCTTCATATAAGTTTAATGAATCAGTTTCTTTTTTAGGTTACATTTAACATAAGTCTAAATTCCTTACTTTAATTCCATGCTAACAACTCACCACCTGGTTGGAACTTGGATTTCTGTATAGACTTTCTCAGAGAATAAAAATACATGACTCATGCCCATCCTAATGTGTGCTTTGCTTGTGATAGTACTAGTCATCATTGTCAAACTGTATGCCACAATTCATTATAAAACTCTATGTTCATTTCAAGTGTCTATAAAAATGTCAGCCCAACTCCAATAATCCTAGCCATTCTTTTGCATCTTTTTACTTCTCAAAGTAAATAGTATAGTTTGAAAGTAAATATGTAAGCTATATCTACTCTTTGAATATTCACCAGACATTTTAGTACAATATTAACTGAATCTTAAAAATCAATGACTTTCAGATATGTGAGAAAAAAATATATATACATATTATTACTTAAATTGTCTGTCGTCTTTCATTAAAATATGAGGCAAATATAAAGTATTTTTAAAGTAAAAAGAAATACAACAAATTAATAAAATGCTGAGTATGGTCAAAGTTAGTTTTAAATTCTGGATATGCAATTTACTACCTGTGTTGACCTACATATTACACTTACCCTCTTTAAAAAGTAGCTATTTCATCTGTAAAAGAGAAATAGTGAGAATGTATCATCCTTAGTTTTCTTAAAAGATAGATGGTAATGAGAAAATGAGAAAAAAACAGGTGATATATTTATTCTATGTTATATACTGAACTTTACATATTGCATTTAAAGTAGTTTACCAATTTAAGAATAACAATATACTTGAATCCTTAAATGTACTGACTCTATATTGATGTTTTCATTTTTATTTTAAATTCTCATGTAGTAAACATATTAAATTTTAAGAAAAGGAAACCATAGGATCAGATAGGTAGGAAAAGAGATAATTTTAAAATACAAATTCAGATGTAATCAGTATATAGATGCAATAAGTATAAGTACATACTTTTGAAATTTGAAAGACTCGATGAGTCCATTTTTAAAAAAAAAAAAACTTTGCAACATATGTTTAGCATCACAATTTTGACATAAAATATATTTGATTTTGAGATTATATTGACCAACATGAAAGATAAAAATTTGTCCAAAGCTCACTTACACACTAGCCTTTTGTTAAATTACCGTATAAGCAACAGCCAAGTTGAGTATGTTTATTTATCATTTACTGAGGAAGATTTAGAATGACACTGCATCATTTCGCAAATCCAGCTAGTAAAGGAATTGCAAATTCAGTTTCTTATGATTTGTATATTCTTAATCCTCTGTCTTTGTTTTTTATATTAATATATTTTTTGACAACTCAAGTTATTGCTTTACATGTGAAGACATAATTTTACAGTTAACAATGATCCCTAATTTTAAATGCCTGCTTATCAGTTGTAAAATCCTCAGTCATCTATTTTATTTAGATATCAAGGAGGACAAACTGAGCTGTCCTACTATTGGTCAGGAGGTACACAATCTAAAAACAATATGTATGAAGGTGTTTGAATTAAATGGAGCCAAAATATAGCTGCAGTGGTGTATATCTGCTCTCTCAATCCTTGCAAAATCTTTCCCTCAAAAAGCAAACTTCAGCTGTGACAACAGACATATAATCTCCTAGACAAAGATGTAATAGTCACACTGTACTTTTTAATGATTTAAATACATCTGTATCATAGAGTTTAGTTGGGAACAACATCTTTCAATATGGACTTAAGGCACATCGTATTGCTTCACAAAGAGATTAACTGGCATTTAAATCTCCACTTTTAGTAATTGGTTAAATGAACTGAGAGTTAAATCTAGAGAAGGAAAGATTGGGAACTTAGATCTGATTATTTTCTAACGCTTGAAAGTTTGTGCTGTGGGAGAGATTACATGGCATCTCTCTGATGAGTAATTTTCATTCTGCATCCCTGCAGTGGTCCAGTCAAGTCTTCCTCAGAGCTGTGTTGCAGTGTGTGGCTCCTGCTGTCTAATCCTCCTTCCATCTCTCCTAGCACAGGTTTCAGACCTGCATTCTAATCTGAAACTCTCCCGCCTGCTCTAATTCCCTCTTCCTTTTATTGTCCACTAGAGTTTCCACCAGTAAATCTGTTGCAAATCTAATCACATTTTGGCCTCTGATTATCAGCGGAACAAAACTGATGCAAAGAATCTTCAATAGAAAATTATTGAGTGAAAGAATGAATGGATGAAATAGTTTGGGCTTTAACTTGAAATTATTTGGTATGTCTGAAATGTTCTCTACTTCAAGTTACATTGTTACTATTCTGATGAGAACCACCATCATAACTCAATTTATTTACTCAAGCAGTTACATTATCTTTCTGACTCAAAGTAAGACACAAAATCCATTACATTTGAATAGATATTCCAGTAAACATAATTATATGGAGACTAGTTAAATTGGGTGCAAAACAATTCAGGAGCAAATTACAGTACTAAAAGGATTCTTCCCATTGCTATAAATATATAATTATTATTCTACTTTTCTTTCAAGTTGATTGACTCTCCTGGGGTTAGTGAGAGAAATTTACATATTTGTCTTTTATGTTAATCTCTGGAGGTAAACTCTACAAAGGCTATTAGAAAATGAAAAAATCCCCTGATTAATTGTTTCTGATGTTGAACAATTAGTAGAAACCAATCATTTGCATTTTAATAACATTGTAACCATCTGTTAAATGAATGCATTAATCTTGATTAGCTTGGTTCCAGACACTTGCAGTTGGGGTTTACTGATGTGTACACTGATAAGGAGATTTTTAAAGTCATGTATAGCTTTAATTTCCACAGTGAAAAGTAACTGAAGAGGATAATGCAAGTTTAACTAATGTGCTGATGGAGCATAGAAAAGAAAAACAGAGAATAGTGTTGAAGAAATAAGAAATTTAAATGTAAATAAGTTAATTCAAACTGGAAAAGGCAATGATTTCATCTTTTATATTTTATGTTTACACAAACCTTAATATAAACCACCATATAATGTTTGGCCAACTACTAAGGACATGATTCATTTTTCTTTTTTTTCCAACAAAAATAAAATATGAAATATACACTTGTAGCCAAACTATTGCCCACAAGACCTGTGAAAAGTAAAATCTTTCAATTAATAGAGAATTATTCCATTAGGTCATTAAAATGAAGATTAAAGAGGCCATTTTATGAGGTCACATCATACAAATTTCATTTCTTTCAAATGGTCTCTTTGAGGTTTTGTTGTTTTAATGACTGTTTTCATTTTCTTTCTGTAATTCTAGTAAGATGAGCTACCAGTGACCTCCGAATCATACTCAGTCACTAGAGATATGCGTGCTTGTAATTGTGTGTAACTTCTCTTTCAAAAAAATTAAAAATCTCTCTCTCTGTTTCCAAATAATAACACCACAACCACCCCATAGGTAACATCACACATAATGGTGAATATATTGAATAATCTCATAAGAGGAACAAAAGTAAAGATTGCTAATCTTCTTACATCTAGTCAAAATGTTACTCAAGATCCTAGTTGTTATAATAAGAAAAGAAAAAATTAGTGTGCTTAAAGGTCAGAATTGAAGAAATAAAATCTGTTTGCAGATGGCATTATTGTCTATGTAGAAAATTTAAGAACTCTACAAAATAAGCACTAAAACTAGTAACAGATATTATTGGCTACCAGGTTAATATATGACCAGAAATAGGTCCGTTCTTAAGTGGTCAAAGTAATTTTTAGAAAGGCACCAATGCAATACAATGAGGAAAGGAAAGTATTTTCAAAAAATTATGCTTGAACAATATGGCTATCCATATTAAAACAAAAATGACTCTGGATCTTTCCTTCATACATACACAAAAAATTAATTTCCAATGATGCAAAGATATGAATATTAAAGCTAAAACCATGAAGATGTTAGAAGCAAACATCATGTTACTGAACCAAGTGGGCTTGCCTTCTGGTGAGTTAAATAACACTTTATACCAGTGGAAGTTGTTTCACAAAGTAAAGTATATTTGCAACAAATAGGAGGGCATGAGGATTCATTTCCAAAGTCATGGCATCCCTAACAAAGGGAAGCAGGAACTTTTATTTGGGTGGGGAATGAATATTCAAAAGGGAGAGGCGGGTATTCACTTGCACAGTCTCAGTTGGAAAACATGCTTCCACATAATGAGGCCTAAGCTGCCCCTGGAGTGATCTTTGCATTAAAAATAAGGCAGAGGTCATGGGCATAGCTCTTGTGGGTGAGGCTTGGTCAGTTTCAGGATGGGTGGTGGTTACATCTCCTTAACATACAAAAGGAAAAGAAACAACTTGCAAAAAGAATTAATTGCTTCCAAACCCACCCTTGAGTTTCACTCTTGAGGCACCTAGTCAGTGACAATAGGAGAATACCTTTGGGATTTAAGAGTGGGCAAAGAGTTTCTAGACAAAAAACCACAATCAATAACCTTCCATTAAAAATTAATAATTTAATTTTATCAACATTAAAAAAATTACTCATCAAACCACATTGTTAAGAAATGAATCATTAAGTTGCAGACCAGGAGAAAATTTTAAACAAACAATTTGACAAAGACTGCTATTTTGGTATATGAAGAACTTTACAACTTAATAATGAAAAGCAACAAACTCAATAAAAATGTGCAAGCATCTAAACAGACACTTCATAAAAATAGTCATATTAATAGCCAAAAGCACAGGAAACATGCTCAACATCAACAGTCATCAGGGACATGCAATTTAAAGCCACAATTTGATACCACTACATCCCCATTAAAACATCTAAAATGAAAATATAGGCAACATCAAATGTTGGTGAAGATGTACAACAGCTGAAACACTTACACATTGTTGATGGGAATGTAAAACTGTTCACAGAGGAGAGAAATGTCTGGAAGCTTCTCATAAAACTAAATATACACTTTCCCTGCAATTCTACTCCTCAGAATTATCAAAGGTAAATGAAAATGTGTTCACACAATGACTTGCACAAGAATGATCATTGCAAATTTTAATAATATCCAAAAGCTGGACACACTCTAAAGTTCCATCAGTAGGAATAATAGCTAAATATATTGCAGTATAGTCCTAAAATGTGATGCTGCCCAGCAAGAATGAAGATGGAAGGAACTATTGATGTATACAACAACACGGATGACTCTCAAAAATATTTCACTGAGTAAAAAGAGACACACAAAAAATTACACTACTTGATTCCATTTATATGAAATTCTAGGATAGACACAACTAATCTACAATGCAAAAATAATCAGAATAATAGTTGTCTTTTGGGGATGGGGATGGGAATTGACTGGATAGCATGAAGGAGAATTCTGAGGGGATAGGAATGTTCTATATATTCTTAAGTGTTTGAGTTCCACAGGTGTATGCATTTGTCAAATCTCAGAGAATGTACACTTTTGATGTGTGCATTTCATTTATCTAAAGTTTATACAAAAAATCAGAAATACTGTAAGCAAATATTGAATTATTTTTAATGATTAGCATACTGGAATATTTAGGGAGGAGTTTCAGGATATCTTTAATTTATTTTGAAATAAATTTACATAAAAATGATGGATGTATGAATAGGTAGATAGATAAATCGGTAAATATGAGTAAAACAAGTAGAGTAAAATATTTCTTTGAGAAACTAAGAGGTGGTGATAAAGAAATTCACTATAAATTTCTTGTAACTATTTTGGTTTGAAAATGTTCATACTATAGTAATGTAGAAGAGTGTTGTAAGCTGCTTCTATAGTCCATCCTCACTTTGTACAGTTCTCATATATGTAGATTTCAGTTACTATGGTTTATTTAAATAACATCAATCCCTCAATAATAAAATTTGAATGTTAGTTGCCACAGTATATAAACTGTTGGTAATTGCATAAAGTACAAATGTCACACCACAAATCACTATGTAAATAACAGATGTGCCTGATGATCAATGATTAATCATGTCACTTCTGAGACATAGGTCATCTTATAGGATGCATCTTAGTGCATCATATTTAGTTCATGCACAGACAGCAAAGTGTGCAATTGTGTTTGTTGCCTCTTTGTCTCTCAGTTATAAACCTACATGACATTTTGAAAAAACGAATAATCGAAGGAGGAAATTGTCCCACAAAGATGAAGGTGCAGCAAAGAAATACAAAGTGATAACTCTGGAAATGAAATTCTAATAGAATGAAAATTGAGTTAACAGAAGAAATAGCTGACCGTGGGAATATTGGCACTGAGGTGTTTGAGAGACTCTAGATATGCAACCAGAGGAACAGGAAAGACAAAGTTATTGACATATACGTATGAGGAAAGTGGTTATAAGGAAAAAGAGGAAGATGTCCCAGAGGAAATGAGTCAGCAAAAAACTTCACATTAAAGGAATGCTCTAAGATATTTCAGATCACTTAAAACACAAAGGAGAAAATGAAGTTAATTCAAACTTAGTGCTAGTATCATAACATAATCTACATGATGAGAAGAAGGTAAGAACTCTTTAAACTATTCTTGATACTTTCTCTTTTTTTTGAGGGAAAGATTTGCCCTGAGCTAACATCTGTTGCCAATCTTCCTCTTTTTTTTTCCTCCCTAAAGCCCCAGTGCATTGTTTTATATCCTAGTTGTAAGTCTTTCTAGTTCTTCTACGTGAGCTGCCACCACAGCATGGCAACTGACAGATGTGTTACTGCACAAAGGGCACGATCTGCTCACTGTGAGACAAAAGCCAATCGTCAAGAGGCAAGATGGTGGCAGAGAAAGGGCGTTTTATTACAGCTTGCTAGCAAGAGGGAAGATGGCAGACTCACATCTGAAAGAACCATCTTTAGGTGGCACAAAATCTGACAGCAATTATATAGGCTGGTGGGTTATAGGGGAGGGGGTTAGGAATGTTGACCCTCTGGTGTTACGGACTGGGAGTCACCCCACCAGATCTTTCCATTTTCATTGATGATGGCTATCAGCATAAACTCTCTATTTGGGGGTCATCGCATTCCTAAGGAAGTCAAAAGAACAAAGTTATCATCTTATTGCAGCTGAGAGGTACATGCACAAGGAGGGGTAATAAAATCTACAGAGCAGTTAGATCTCCTGGAGGATGCATATCCAGCTGGGTTAGTCAGAGGTCATTCAAAGTTACAATAGGGTTTCTTTTCTACAGTATGTCTTCCCTTATGTCAACCTTGTCCTGAGCCAGTATCAGACAAGTGGTGTGCTTCCAGGCTGCTGAAGTAGTGAGCACCAGACTTTAACCACGAGGCCATCAGGGCTGGCTTGATACATTTTTTTTTTTTTACAAAGAATTGAAAAGCCTTAATTCTCAATATTTCTGTTTTAAATTACACCATGCTAACTATGCATTTTCTTATTTTTCCATTTCTCTATATGTTTATAAGCAACAGTAAAAGAGATTTTAATATTTTGACATTTTAACATTTCTGAACGTGACTGAAAATTGGACTTTTCCCCATTGGTTATTAAGATGTCTTCACACTTTCTACTGAGTAGTTATTTTCATAGTCTGGTATTGCCATGCAAAGAAAGGACAGCCTGTACTGCAAAACAGCCTTGAATATCACTAGCTACTGAGGAAAACAAGAATGGAAGCTTTCTTGTGTTTATGTCTAGAAAAATTTCAAAGAGTAGTCAAATTTAGGTCAAGTTTTGTTTTACTGAAGTTATGTTATTTTCCAAAAAGAAGTGAAAGGGTATTTTAACAAAAGAATGAATGACACATGTAAGAATGGAGGTGGGAAGGAATAAAGCATGCCAATGATGATAAACTGGTTTTTCCTGACTATATCTTTACTTTAGAACTTTAAAACTCAGTTTAGATGTCCTCAGTTTAGATGACCTCCACCATGAAGCCTTCCTTAGTTCTTTTTACTGTGCAAAAGAGGAAATCAGTGTTCTCTTCTGTTTACACCTTGTATACATCTCAGGAAGGTTAAATAAATCATTTAAGTTAACATATGTAGAAAATGCTGGGGTTGAGATTTGATCTGAGCAAGTATTTGACATATTATTAAAAAATTTAAAGGAAAAAATATACATCAACCGTAATACTAAGAACGATAAAATAATTTTAATGCTTAAATATTCAGGGAAAAGAAGTAAATATAAAGAAATGGGGTATTTTAAATGAAGCCTACCTTGCCAGTATGGTGTGAATTTTAAAAATATTTTCTCTTTTTTTGGTAAGTTTACTATTTTGAAAATTTATAAAATAAAATATATACAATTTATTGACTATTAGAACTTCATGAAATACTGTTCCTTTTTGAAATAAGATGGGATTACTCCTTTTAAATTATATTTTGATCTGTTAATAACATAACCACTTCTGTATTTTTGTTGTTAGCATCTTCATGGTCTAATTTAAACATTCTTTATAGTCAACCATTGTTTTAGCTATAGTGCTTTAAAAGTAATAGCTGGTTGTGTTTTTACCCATTATAAGAGTATGTTTTTGGGGCTGGCCCTGTGGCTTAGTGGTTAAGTGCGCATGCTCCGCTGCTAGCAGCCCGGGTTCGGATCCCGGGCACACACCGCTTCTCCGGCCACGCTGAGGCCACGTCCCACATACAGCAACTAAAGGGATGTGCAGCTATGACATACAACTATCTACTGGGGCTTTGGGGGGAAATAAATAAATAAATAAAATCTTTAAAAAGAGTATTTTTTTTTTTAATTTATCATGGTAAAATATATATAATATAAAATTTGCATTTTAACTACTTTTAGGTGTGTAATTCAGTGGCATTAATTACATTTGCAAGGTTGTGCAAACGTCATAGCTATCTATTTCCATTACTTTTTCATCAACCCGAACAGAAATTCTGTATCTATTAATCAACAACTTCCCATTCTCCCTTCTGCCCTACATCTTGGTAACATTTAACCTACTTTCAGTCTCTATGAATTTGCCTATTCTAGATATTTCATGTAAGTGAAATCATGTAACATTTGCCCCTTTGGGTCTGCCTTTTTCATTTAGCATAATGTTTTCAAGATTCGTCCACATTGTGTCAGGTTTCAGAACTTCATTCTTTCTTATGCCTCAATAATGAGAGTTTGTTTTTGAGGAATTTGATCAAGTCATATTAACTGTGGCAATAGACATTTTGGCCTTATTGATAATAAAATGCTGTATTTTTTATTTGTTATAACTTTTCTCCTTTTATTCTGGTGTATGGTTAGTGAAAATTGTTATTTTTATTGGTGTTTTCTTTTGCTTGTATTGCATTAAGGACTCTTTTACTGAGTTTGTTTTTCATATTCAATTTTATATCCTATAGATATCCTCACTATTTTGTCCTTTACTGGCACCTATCTTCACTAATAGGCTAGTGTCATTATGGTTTTATTTTTTGTTGTTACATCTCTTCTATTATTTCTATGAGTCTTGCCAAAAGAGATATATGAAGAAAACTGCCTTACCCAGGAAGCAGTTACTATGTGAAAGACTATTAAAATTTCTGTATTTACATAGCTTAGAATTTTAGCTTAAAGTAGAATCAATTGTATGTCATGGTTTATTTTTCCCATTAACATTTCACAGTCAATCAGATTTCCATATCCTCACAAATTCTCCTTCTGCTCTTTGAGGTAGCCTTTCCTGCTTTGCTCACAATAGAAGACTCCTCATCAGCCTACAAGAGATAGTTGGGCATTTCCACCTTCTTTTTGAAGACGTCATCAATTCCTCTCCCCTACCCCCAGACAGGAGTTTTGCATCATTCACATTTATACTGCATGATGGAAATATTGATTTGGCAAAAAGAAGACATTCAATAAATTCTTAATGAATGAATCAATGAAAATTCTCACAAACAAAATCCATGGAAATCCTCACATTGTACAGTGGATTGTGCATGTCTCTTATATGCATTGCCAATGATTTTATTAAATTTCTATCAATAAACAGGAATAAAATTAATCTTTTAATTAATAAAATTAATCTTTTAAAGTTTTAAGTGACAAATGAAACCATCCTAAGTTATGCAAAATGTTCATTGCACTTGGTTCCCAAGAGTGGTGCAAGAATCCCCTACTTATCCACTTTGTGGAAAATATTAATTCTGATGTCTAATGGCCTGGGATTTTCCCTTCCCAAATCATTTGCTACAAGCATCACCTTGCAAAAATCATATAATTTCTCTCAGTTCTTTTTCCCATTCAGTAAAATATTGAGAATAATTTCTATGTTTTATTGAGATTTAAATGTAGTACTGATATTTTATTTATTGGCTTTTTCTTTTTTGAAATGCAGGGATCCTTTGTATATTTTAGATATTAGATATTTAATGGTTTGAAATATTGCGCATATCTTCTCTACCTGTCATCTTTCTGTTCCTCTTCACAATCTTTTATTTTTTCTTGCTAACACTTACTGTTCATATCTCTTACAGAAACTTCCTTGAATTATTTCTCTTCTTTTTGAGTACTGTTGTTGGGGAGGAAAAAAATCTTCCTCTAAACTTTTGGATTCTTCTGGCTGGTCTAATCATCAAATTGACATGAGACAGATTAACAGGAGAAAATCAAATTTAATTTTGTACATACGGGGGCTCCATAAAAATATGAGGCCAGAAGACAGTCCAGCAATTGAGACTTATCTGCCTGTTCTGAGCTGAGGAGAAGAAGGTAGGGGTCTGTGACTTTAAAGGGGAAGAAGACAATTCATGGGAAGACGAAAGAGCGAATGTTATCTGGGCCATGCAGAAACAATAATAGGAAGCAGAAAGGAATTTTAACAGACAGACTTTGCTAGGTTTCTCCCTGTCTACCAGAGCCAGTTCATATTATACTGTAGTTATCTATGGTGATAGCTTCTTCCTCAAACAGGTCCTCTAACTAAATTCTTTTAGGCAGTTAGCAGGGAGGTAAAAAGAACTTTCTGAGTCTTTTTTTTCTTAAAAATAATCAGCCTAAAATAATCCTCATGCCAAGAAAGACTCATTTTAGGGTGACAAATTTCTCTCCCCTACACTATCTCTTTTTATATATTCAAAAATGATCTTTGCTTGTTAAACATACTATGACCTATATGTCTGAGAATATATTTATTGTCTTTCCCATTTAAATAAAAGTTAAGTGTATACCAAAAAATCTAGGTTTAAAATTAATTTCCTTCATTACTTTGAAAATGTTGTTCACTTGTTTTCTCATATTTGGTGAGTTAATCATACTGGCAATAGACATTTTCTAAGTTGCTCTTGAAATGTCTAATGTCAATATGCTTCTTATTCCTTTTTAGGCTATCCACTTTCTGAAATCTTTTGATAGTTTTCTCCTTATCTTTAGAGTTTTTAAGTGTCTCTTCAAGAGTAGCTGTGCATTTTTCTCATCTATCCTTTTTGGCACCCTTTTAACACTTTAAAGCTGAGGACTTTTATCTTTCATTAGTTCTGGAATTATTCTGCCATTGTTTTCTCCAAATATTTCTATCTCTCTCCCTCTCTCATTTGTTTATTTCCTTGATGTTGGCATTTTTACTTCTCTATATCACTTAACATTTTTTTTTCCAAGATTTTCCCTGGCTTTACTACTTCCTTCTGCCTATGGAACTGTTTGCAGACTTGAGCTTCCAAAGTACCATTTGTCTTTGTTTCGATTCTGCTATTTGTGATCTTTTCCTTTTTCTTTTTAAAAAATTTCAACTATTACAATCTCAAACAGCTATATATATGTATATGTATGTATTATAGATACAAGTACATATATATGTGTATATATGATATGTTATATCAACTTCCTGTTTCTAACACACACGCACTCACACATACATACCTAATTTCTTTTTTTCTAAAGATTTTTTTTTTATTTATTTATTTTTCCCCCAACGCCCCAGCAGATAGTTGTCTGTCATAGCTGCACATCCCTCCAGTTGCTGTATGTGGGACGCGGCCTCAGCGTGGCCAGAGAAGCGGCGCGTCGTGCGATCCCGGGATCCGAACCCGGGTCGCCAGCAGCGGAGCGCGCGCACTCAACTGCTAAGCCACGGGGCCGGCCCCATACCTAATTTCTTATTTCTACCAAAAGTTACCAATATTCTCCCTTGAATTTCAAAGGCTGCCTATGGTGCCCAATTTTATTTCTTTATCTTTTTTTCCATAATTTCTAATTTATGTCACAAAGATTGTTCAAGTGGATAACTTCCCTTTATAATGACAAGTGTACTTCCAGGTATTTGAAGAATATATATTGTCTTTTGTCTGAAAATCTGTTTCTCCTCAAGGTATCCTTGAACTTTTCTGGCAACGCATATTGAAGGCTAAGCTAAATCCCCAGCCCTAGCTTGTGTCCATTTGTTCAATGTTAGGCAGTGATGGAGATGATGTAGCTTATGAGAGGACTCCTCATGCACACTGGTTGCACAGAGTACTCCGTTAGGTAACCCTCGACCTTGTCCCATGCTCCAGTGTTCATTCATACAATTCCTTTTTTTTTGGAAGGAGTCAAATTGCTTCTAATATATTTAGTAGTTCTCCGCCCTAGATGCTCATTAAGTTCACCTGTAAATATATTTAAAGACGTCAATGCTTGACCAGGTAATCCTCACATCTCTGGGGATAGTCTCTAGGCATCAAAATTAATTTAATTAAACTATTTATGTTGCAGGATTTATTGCTGGTGACTGCTTCCTTTTTCTATTCTCATTCATAAGGAAATAGATATACTATTCTCTGAAAACCAAACAAAATAAATCCTTTTTTCCACTGTGACCCAAGAATAACATCAATAATGGAAATAAGATTATTTAAATGGACGATGTTAATCTGATTCTCTCTCTTTTGTAGGTGATCTAGCATCTTCTTTGGAAATCTGTAGTCTTCCTTATGTTGTTTTGAATGCAAGTATTCCATGCCCATGTGTGTGTACACATACGTGCTTGTTTTCTTCAATCTTCCCATAAACATAGGGACTTTTCCATTTTTTTGGATCTAAGGCAAGAGTTTATCAGACATATGTGTTTAATTAGGTGTGTTTGAAATTAATGGGCAAGACCAAAAGAAGAGGGAAAATGTTGTGTCCTTATATACATATGCTCGTGTGCTCAAGCTTTCCTGCCTTAAGGTAATGTAGCAGAGAATGAGAGAAAAGAGAGAACACTAAGGTTTCCATATCTGTCAGCAATGTTTACTTAATTCTATTTATAATGTTTAAAGTTACTTGTCTGGATTTGTTAAAATGATAACTTACTAAATAACCAAAAGAGAGTGCCATTTAAAAGTAACTGGCTGCACCTCTACTCAAATGGAGATAGAAAATATTTTTAAAATTTTTCTTTATTATGAAAAATAAATATAGCCGCTATTAGATAAGTGAATGTAAGAACTTGGGGTGGGAGGTTGTGGAGAGGATTTGAACGGGAAAAAAATGTGTCACCTCAGAATGTGTCTCTTTAACACGAGGGTTATTTTAGGATGATTATTTTTAAGAAACAAAAGACTCCGAAAACTTTTCTTATTACCTTTCCCTTAACTGCCTAAATAAACTTAGATAAATGGCCTGTGACAGGATTAGTGCTATCACCAGAGATATCCACAAAGAGTATGGGCTAAGTCTGCAGAGCCTAGAGATCAGAGTCCCGTTCATGTCCCATGGTCTCTGCAGTGCTTGACAAACATTTGTTTACCAAACATTTGCTTTTCCATCTCCATGTGAATTGCCTTCCCCCCCTTTTAAGTCCTTGACTCTCCCCACTCCAACATCTTCTTTTGTCTTTAGCTGAAAGATATGTAAGATGGTAGCTTTGGCCATTTTGGCGAGTTACTCAGTTTTCCTGGGTCTCTTTCATATATACAGGAGATATACATGTTATTAAACTTTGTTTCTTTTTCTCCTGTTTGTTAGTCTGTCTCATGTCAATTTAATTCTTAGACCAGCCAGAAGAACCTAGAAGGGTAGAGGATAATTTCTTCCTCCTCTACAAAATAAGCAACTGTTAATTGTTCAAGGCAGACTTTACTCCAAATGCTCCTCAATTTAATCATCATAGACCAAAAAGAGCATGATACAAACAAGACTTTTAATTATATTTACTTATTTATTCCATTGTTTGTCTTTTATGTATTCCCTAATTAATTGATTTCTCCCAGCTGATGAATGTTACCCATTAGGCAAATACACAACATAAGGCTGGATATTTTGGGGGCACAATCTGTAAGTCTTTTACTTTTCCATAGATGTGAGCTAAAAATATTTTCTTACAAAAATTTCACAATAATACTATGAATAAATCTCTATTTTACAAATGAGAAATTTCAAATTTAGTGATTTAATTATTTTTTTCTCAGATTCACACTGTTAATAGGTTGCTGAGATACCCTTTATAATTCTTCTAAAGAAGTAGGATAAACCTTTTTGATATGACTAAAGAGATTTAAGGAGATATATATACACATATATAGGCAGCTTGGTGCAAATTGTCTTGCTTTAGGACAAAAAGAGAGAGATAAATGCCATCAAATCTACTAAGGTAAAGAAATTTTAGTGAGAGTGTAGTGTTTCCTGGGACAGGTGTTCCATTGCATCCAATCTATCCACGTGAATGTGCCATCTGAATGAATATAAATATATACACTCTTTGTAATAGTTCATCGAGAATTATATAACATTCTATTTGTTCCTTGATCCTGTTGAAGAGACATCACCATCACCAGTGATGGAAGAATAGTATCTTTTTGTCTATTATATAGATGTTGAAATGGAGTCACCTGGCACTTGTACAATATAAGCATAATATAGGACCAAGTTCTGTTTGAGATCATGATGGGATTGAAAAATATAAAGCAGGTGGCAGGCTCTGTATGCAAATTATTCTTTGAGAATATTTTATTTTTTTCTTTTAAGAAAAAGAAAATTCATTCACCCCAGGTTAAGGTCAGACATTATGTGAATCAGATGCAACTTTGTACAAATCAAGAAAGCCATAGTGGAAGATGTTTTGGTGTACTAAAATAATCATCCCAAGTATGATAGAGTAGATTAGCTATTAAGATATTAGTCATCAAGAGAGAAGGGTACTTAGAAGATAGGTGAAAAAGAGGTAAGTCCTACTCATAATTTTTCCCCTCCACAAATCAACACCATGTCCTCCTGTTTACTTACAACACTTTGGAGAAGAGGGGTTAGTTAGCTACCCTCTGATCTGATGAAAAGGATCTGAGAAGTCATCATAAAAAGCTCTGCCTCGGGGCGGCCCTGTGGCTTAGCGGTTAAGTGCGCGCACTCCGCTGATGGCGGCCCGGCCGGGACCCCGGGCGCGCACCGATGCACCGCTTCTCCGGCCATGCTGAGGCCGCGTGCCGCGTACAGAAACTAGAAGAATGTGCAGCTATGACATGCAACTATCTGCTGGGGCTTTGCGGGGAAATAAAAATTAAAAAAAAAAAAGCTCTGCCTCATATTCATAAATCCATGCTGGGGTGCCAAATGTGCAACAACTTGTTAGGATGGCACCCTTAGAAATAAACCTATTAAAGCTTCCAAGGAGGAGCTCTTGGAAAAGACTTATTGTTTAAAAGAATTAATTGCCTGCATGTGTGCTGTCACTCAAATCCTCAGAAGGAATAAGTGCCTATTCCGTTAAAAGTGGTCCTCTGGAAATAGGTGTGGTCAGTGAGAAAGCCGGGCTATCAGTAGCACTCATTTTGTTTTACAATGCTGAACAAATAGCTGCCTTTTTAATTCTTGTAACTATTTATAAGAAGTGTTCAATTTGATAATTTAGTTATAACGTAGTTTTTCTAGGAAATAATTAAAATATGTACATAAAATATATATGTAAACTACCCCCACAATCAATATAGAGAACATTTCTTTCACTTCCAAATTTTCCTAATGTTCCTTTATGATCCCTCCTTTCTGTCTCTCCCAGCCTTCCTCATCCTTAAGCAACCACCAATCTGCTATCTGTCACCATAGATTAGTTTGCATTTCTAAAATTTTATGTAAATAGAATCATAGAGTATGTTCTTTTTTTTGTCTGATTTCTTTCACTCAGCATAGCTATAATAAAATTCATCCATGTTTTAGATCATTTATTATTATTGCTAAGTAGTATTCCATTTTATAGGTATAACACAATTTGTTTACCCATTCTTCCGTTGATTGACATTTAGACCGTTTCCATTTTGGAACTATTACAAATAAAGCTACTATGAACATTCATGTATAAGTCTTTGCATGGATATATATATATATACACAAAATCTTCCAAGGCTATAAGCTAGGGCAATTCTAGGGCCTACCTCGTTTACTTCCCTTTTCTTAAGGATCATTTTACTTCATCTCTTGGTGTCTAAATCTTGAAAAATTTCTTTATATATTTTATTGTTGTTGTTTTATCAAATGGAAGGGTAAATCTGGTCTCTTTTATTTCATTTTTTTCTGAAAAAAGTCCCAAAAAAGTCTTCTGTTTCTCACATGGTATATATTTCAACGATGCAGATGGTAGAACCTTGTCCCAGAACACTAGTGATCTTCACTGAGATTCTCCTATTGGCTTCTGCCATAGCTGTGACCACGTCATATCCTACCACAGATATAACACTTACAATAGAGTCTGCCAGGTTGTCAGGCTGAAAAGGCAGTGTGTTTGCATTTCAGCCTGGACCTGCTGCAGAGTACTTTCCGCCGTGTCTCACTCAAAGCTGACAGCTTACTTTGTCACTTGGTAATCGGGTTGGAACAATATTCCCAGGTATGTGATAAGTTGCTGCCACTACCTATCAAGCAACCTATCAAGAATTTTCCTTTCTTCTTAGTGAAGGAAATTTTAGATGTAATAATTTGGTTTTATTTGGAGGGAAGTTTTCAGCATTCCCAAACAACTGAACCTTTAAGACGTCATTGATCTTTTCTTGAATCTTCTTAGGGTTTATCTTTCAATCTCTGGAGCACCTATATCTCACCAAGATTTTACTATACATATTTATTGATAATTTGGTCCAAATAACACAATATAATCAATGTGGTGTTATTCTGTGTTATTCTGTGGACTGAACATAGAGTTGAGTTCTGTTTGAAGTAAATTGTTACAGAGGGTGAGAGAGTTAACATAGTTCTGAGGCAATAATATTAATGTATATTGCTGTCTGTCTCACATAATTTTGAACTGCTTCTGATTATTCTTTCTCATTGGGAAGGAAAAGATGAATAACTGTACACCATTTATCTTAGTCCACATTGACTGGTAGAGCAGCTTCAATTAGGATTTCAACTTGGTTGAGTTTGTATAGTACCCTGTCATCTGCCAGATCCATTTGGTTTGCAGGAACCGGAAGAGTGAATTAAATGGAGATGTGATGGGATCCACCATTACTGAATCAGGTGGGTCTTTAAGGTGAAATTGATACTGAACCTCTTAATCTCAAGTTTGTGGGCCTGATGTGAAGTAAACCAATCACTGAGACATCAGTGCTTGGGGATGGAGAAAGATTTTATTTGAATTGGCCAAAACAAGAAGGCAGGAGGATGGGTTCTCTCAAGTCTGCCTTAACAAGAGAAGAAAGCAGGGGGTTTTATAGAGCTAAGGGCCTTGGCAGGAGGAGTTTCAGAGAAACAAATGGGTAATCTTTCACTCCAGAGAAGCCTTTGGGCAATCTGACTTCAGGGCATCAATGGCAGCTGGAGGCTGGTCATCTGGTGATCACAACCTCCCCAAACGTGTTTTCTTTCTTCTGCAAAACAAGCTCATAAATCCTCATGATCCCTGAGTCACTCCTCAGGTTAAACAAGAAAACAGCAAATTGACAAGAGTCACCTATGCCTATTGTTGGGGAAGAGGGGGAATCCCGCTCTGCCCTTTTCCTTAAGATTCTTATGGCTGGCCAAATAATTTAAAGACAGGTTAGCAGGAGAAAATAATACCAAGTTTAATAACATGTATACATGGGAGAAACCAGGGAAACTGAGTTTCGCAACAAAATGGCAGAGATTCTCATCTTAAATACCATCTTCATCTAAAGACAAAGGAGGATGTTGGGGGTGGGAAGGGAGATAGAAGGGAGACAGACAAGCACAGTAAACAAGAATAAGGTTATTATGCAGATTTAAGGCCTCCTCTTCCACACTGATATGTTTTTAGAGATGAGGTCATCCCCCCTCTTCCCGTACAGAGAGAGAAATACCTTTACAAGTGGAGATTTCCCTTATAAATGTAAATGTTTGTCTGGCAACTCTTTGTAGGGCCACCTAGAGAATGTGGTCTGGGAGAGACAGAATTTTTGATAACAGGGGCTTGATGGTGCCTTTCCTTTTGTAGCATCTATTTTAAATTATATTATAGCCATCATGCGGTACTAACTCCTTCCTGAAACAGGCCTTCTACGTTAAATTATTTAGGTAGTTTGGGGGAGGTCAAATGTCCATCAGAGAAAATAATCAAGGTAAACAGATACATTGCAGGGTGGCCAATTTTGATCTCCCACGCTATGTTGGGAACAAGGTGAAAAGGCAATCATGCTCTTATTGAATATCTACAGAACTCTCAGGTACCCTGCTCCAATATGCAGAGCCATTTCTCCTGGATGTGATATTATTTTAGATATACTCTTTTGGACGATAGCCTAAGTCATATCAGAGACTTCTACTTGGCCTTCCCTACCACATTAGCTCTTTTATTCATGGGCTAAGAAAATTAGATGGTGGCTCTGCCGACTACCAAGTGTGTCCATTTCAATTACAAACTGGGAGATTAGGAAAATAACCACAAAGTGGTTATGTGGAACTCCTGGACTCACCGTGAGCCAGTCCTGAGATGGTTCTCTATACTAGATCAATATGTTACTGCTCTGTGGTAGGCAGAATAATGGCACTCTAAAGATATCCACGACCTAATTACCAGAACCTGTAAATATCTTATGTTATATGATAATAGAGAATTAAAGTGGCAGGTAAAATTAAGGTTGTTAATCAGCTGACCTGGAGATGGATCTATTATCTTGGATTATCTGGGTGGGCCCAATGTAATTATAAGGATCCTTAAAGTGGAAGAGAGAGTCAGCCCTGATGGTCTAGTGGTTAAAGTTTGGTACTGTCACTGCTTAGGCAGTCTGGGTCCATTTCCCAGTCATGGAACCACACCACCCATCTGTCAGTTGCCACGCTATGGTGGCGGCTCACATAGAAGAACTAGAAGGACTTACAACTAGGATATACAACTCTGCACTGGGGCTTTGGGGAGGAAAAAAAAAAGAGGAAGATTGGCAACAGATCTTAGCCCAGGGTGAATCTTTCCCCGCAAAAAAAAAAAAAAAAAAAAAAATGACAGAAAGAGGTAGAGAGTTGGAGTTAGAGAAGGAGACGTGACGATGTTATGAAAGCAAGGTCAGAGAAATATGAGATGTGAATTCAGCCATACATCGCTGGATTTGAAGATGGAAGAAGGAGGTCATGAGCCAAAGAATGTGGGTGGCCTCTAGAAGGTGGAAAAGGCAGAGAAATGAATTTCCCCCTAAAGCCTTCAGAAAGAAACACAATCCTGGCAATAACCTTGATTTTACCCCGCATTTCAGACTTCTGACCTCAGAACTGTAAGATGATAAATTTCTTTTGCTTTAAGCTACCAAGATTGTAATAATTTGCTACAGCAGCCGTAGCAAACTAATATATCCCACTGCTGGGAGACCATGATA
This sequence comes from Diceros bicornis minor, assembly GCF_020826845.1. Lineage (NCBI taxonomy): Eukaryota > Metazoa > Chordata > Mammalia > Perissodactyla > Rhinocerotidae > Diceros > Diceros bicornis. Next base: position 46,906,902 of record NC_080759.1, on the reverse strand, counting down.
TTTCTTTTTGTGTGTAGTAACGTTAATCTTAACCCTCTATCTACAGTCCTCAAAATCTCTGAATATTTACCTTTCCCCAGTTTACAGATATTATTGTAAAGGCTGTATTTCTCTTTGGGAAAGAATAAGTTGGATCATTACCATATTCATTTGTTATAGTATTATAGGATCCTTTCTTCTGGGGAGTTGGACACTCCTTTAGTCACTGGGTTCTGAGTCTGAAAACAAATAAGAAACTGGACAAATTATTGTGATTGTTTTTAATTGGGTCAGCTACTTTCAACCACCTGACCATACATCCGTGATGTCTTCCTTTAGATGGAGCACGCTCTGTTGAATATGCATCATTCTTGCCCTAGGGTTGCTATATTGTTTTAACCACCCTCAAAACTCTCTGCAGGTCAGACACCCCTATATGCCAATCAGATGCCACTGCTCATTAAAATAATTTTGCTCATCTTACTTCTGATGAATAATCACCACCTCCTCTGCAGGCCCAGAGGGTACAGGAAATCTGGGGATTCAATAATTTCAAGTGCACAACCTCATTGTTCCCAACCCAAATTTCAGAAGCACACTTTACATTAGGACCTTGGCAGTTTCATAGTTGACTTGCTTGTTTTGATGGTTCAACATTTTTCTCAGCTCTGTTAACCCTATATTTTGCCCTGGACTTGATCCTCGCCTTTTTTCTGCCCTGTAAGTATGGGAGAGGAGAGTTTCTTTATAAACTGCCATGGAAGCCCTCAGGCTTGTCACATTTTGCTTTCAGATTTTGATTTATCACCCAGCCTTCCACTGCCTTCGATTGTTTTTCTTCAAGGCCTCACAGCTCTGAGCTAGAGCCCTCTGATTCTTTCTTCCTTGCAATTAACACTTCTCGCAGCTGCTCAAACACCTGAGATATCACACCATCAGGTACTCTTTTCCACTCCTGTCAATGCAATTTACCAGTCATGAAAGGGCTACAATAGTGTTTTACCTTCAACTGGTGATGAGATGCTCACTGCCAGCTTACTTGCAGATGCCCCAGTTCCAAAGCCATGTTTTAGGGTCTTTTTCCCAAGACCACATCTGGCTCAACGTCTCTTAAGCGTGGTTCCCTGGGAAACAGAAACAGAGGTAGAGATTTGCATGGAGATCCAGTTAGTTTGATGCTATCTGCACTAACACGTGTAAGGAAGAGAACTATTGGAACACAAGATGGGCCAAAAAGAGAAGTTTGACTGTGACGCAATCAGAACAGGATTTTTCAGCTGATAACATGCGGAGCTCTGAGTTATACCTCTTAGACCTCTGAATTGAGCCACCATGGCTGGTCCTTCATATCCCCATATCATTCAGTCATTGGTGCGGGCTGTCCTGGGGAAGGTTTTGTAGGCTTGGGTGAGGGCGCACCCTTGGGTATGGGAACAGCAGCAACAATTGGTCTATAGTGTCAGCAGCCAACAATCCTGGCAGCCAGGTCATGGGTGTTTCCACCCTGGAAGGAGAGATCTGGAATGTGCCCATAGCACCAGCTACAGGTGTAAATGATGCTCTTCTCTTATTCCCACAATAGACCCCAACCTTGTTTTTGTTGTCGATTTACTATACATTTCAGTTTCTGAGAATGATGATTGATATGCCTGTGCTATTCAACAATATTTTTTATGTCTGCTAAATATGTTTGAGAAATTTAAATTCACTATTAAAGATCCTCTGCAGTTTGGACTCATTCTACATTCTTATCCCTATCATTCAGTATTACTCTTATAATAAGCAATATTCTTCCACAAACTGGGCTACATCAAATTTTCCCTTCACTGTCCCCATGCTTCTATTTCTACTGCAGTTATCTCTCTGGAGTAATCTTATTTCTTATATTTATATGTATTTAAGACACCTAACTGTAGTTTACAGCTGAGGGTCTGACAATGGATCTTATTTCTGAACAATAAAAACTTGAATTATTAAGTCACTGAGGTGATCAATTACAAAAAGTGAAATAAACCAAAACAAGCACAATATTTTGAAATGAAAACAATGGATCACAATTAATTGGGAGATGCAGAGCATTTCAGTGGCTAATTCTGTGTGATAGGAAGGAAGATAATAGATTAAACCATGCAGGATGGATTTAGGCAGCCAGTTTCTTTCCAAGCTGTATAAATGATAGTGTTTTCATGGGCTTGGGACGTTGGGATATTTAATTAAGCTCATAAGAGATCATTAGTCACCACATACAGCGTAGTGAGGTAATATAAACCCCACTAGATATTTTAACAGAATGAATTTATCTAGGGATTCATAACACCAGAACTGGAGAGATGGAGGTACACAAAGAGAACACTGCGGTAAACCAGACATGATAACTGTACAGAGTAGCCTCTCTCCCTAGGACTGAGGCAACAAAGGAAAGGTTTTGGCACTATCAGAACCTAGAGGCCCAGTAACGATTCCTCATGGAACTTCGATTCAGACCTCTCAGAGAGCAGAAGAGTTCAATTGCTGCTGGTACCTCCTATTGGACACAGTGAGGCTGGTTTGGGGACTGCTGTTGTGAAGTGTCGTTGCTGAGGCGAGTGTGACAGGAACATCAGGAGGACACTAAGTCAGAAGTCCTGCTCCTCCTGACTTCCTGTCCCTCTATGCCACCTATTAGCAAAGACCAGCTGGTAAATCAGCTCGTAAAGAGAGCTGTAATTTGCAGAGTCGCAGCCCCAGCGTCACAAAGCAGAGTATAAAGGGATAGATTTGGAGCAGAGAAAAACTAGCTTAGAATCAGCCCAGTGTTGCATAAGATCAGATCTGGTACAACTCAGGAAGACTGAGAAATCATTTCCTTCGTCCTGCCGTCCAGTTGTCATTCCTTTATGTTTGGTGTTTGCTTGCAGTACCTGTAACAGGAAGTTTCAGAGTCTTAATTTCAAATAGCTAAATATTGAATCAGACACTAATTCTAGGTGGCTGGGTTACTGAAGGCTGGGTTAACCCCATACCTCAGGAGAGAAAAATAGCGAACTTTAAATAAAACTTGGTGCTTATTTAGTGCTGAAAAAAAAATAGCATACACACATGCTCTATAATATTCAAGGCATAGGTCAAACGAACATCTTCATTAGCCTGAGTTATTCTCTTACACTCCACTTCATACCAGACTTCTCTAATAACTTTCAGGATGATCATTTTACTTTATTAATACTTTTTGCTATAAAATAAAGTATGCCTTATGATTGCCGAGAGGTTAATTATTTTAGTTTCTGTACTCCGTTTTCAATGTATAGATGCCAAACATGAGTGGATAGTATTCTTGACATCAGTTTCACCCTTAACCTATTACTAATTTGTAAAACAAATTTTTGACAATTTGAGCATGAGTTGTTGAACAGCTACGAAGATTAATGTCCGTTATATATTATATTTCAGTCTTTGCAGAATATAAGATTTGTGTGAATGCACATAACTCTTATTTTATTAAAAAACATATTCGTCCATGGAAAAATATTTTAAATAGAGTGCATGTTTATGGAGAAAATAATTCCACCCACACATACTTTTAAGCGTTTCATCACAGAATGCAGGGAAACTTGAAAGCTGCACATGCTGCAGAAGTAGCATTTTATTACTAAAATGTTCACAACCATGTACAACAATCAAGTACATTTAAAAAAGTGTACCATATATTGATAGAGATTATGATGTTTAGAAAGGAGAAATCTCATTCAGAAATATTTCTTAAACAATGTAAAGAACTGTTCTTCCTATGAAGATTCCTAGAATTTTTTCCGTTTGACTCACTAGCCTCATTTCTCAATGCTTAAGTACAAGTTCTGAAGGCTTAATAGATTTGTATAATTTTAATTGTATATGAATGGAATTATTGCACATACAAATAGCCTTTAAAATATAGATCAATTTCGTCTTGGAAATAGCAAATCTTCTAGGATTAGCAAGACAAAAAAAAAAAAAGCTCAGAATAGATATGGACGTTAACATTTTTCTTATGGAGTTTTTGTTTATATAGAAATTTATCTGAAATCTGAAGTCAAGACTCCCAACAAGACATGATTAGTTCTATGAGTTGACTCAGTTCTAGGCGACTCTTCCTCAATCATCATATTTCCATATTTCAATTGTACTCTTTACAGAGAGAGTCTCCATTTTGTTTCTCAGCCTGTACTAATTTATTCCTATAACATTCATACAAGATCTCTCTCTCCCTTAGGTTATGAAAGGTAAGAAGATAAACTTCTGTGAATTGGGTGATAGCTAAAGAAAAACAAGGTACAGCAAACTGCTGAAATAAAATGCATAAAAAAATAAAATGTAAAGTGGACACATAAAATAAGTTGCCTTTAACAATTCATTTTTTAAATGGAAATATTTATTTTCTAAATGCTACTCAATATTTATGCATTTCAGGTAAATTATGATTTTTAAAAAATTTGTTAATAGGAAATACTAAAATGTACCAAATGACTATCATGAGTCTAGAACTTCATACACAATAACTTTCTGAGATTATGCAAAGCCAAGTGTTATCATTTCTGTTTTCAGATGCGGAATATCAGCCACCTAAGAGCAAAGGATAGCATGGAGATGTGGGGGGAGGCAAAGGCAGCATTTTTTTTTCCTGGTTTTCATTCCTTTATTAAGAGCTTACCACATACATGTGGACACAAAAACGAATAGATGAATGAAATGGTTACATGAAACTCTGCCTCCTTTTGGATGTGTTCCAAGTAGCCTAATTTTGAGCAGCTCAATTATATTAATTATAAGTTAATTATTCCAGGACCTTTTTTCCATTGCTGCTTTTTGTGATAATTTATTTATTTAGTGGTTTCATAATAGTTTATAACATTGCAAAATTTCAGTTGTACATTGTTATTTGTCAGTCACCATATATATGTGTCCCCTTTACCCCTTATGCCCACCTCACAATCCCCTTCCCCTCTGGTACCCACTAATCTGTTCTCTTTGTCCATGTATTTATTTATCTTTCACATATGAGTGAAATCATACAGTGTTTGTCTTTCTCTGTCTAGTTTATCTCACCTAACATAATGCCCTCAAGTTCCATCCATGTTGTTGTGAATGGGAGAATTTTATCTTTTTTATAGCTGAGTAGTATTCCATTATATATATATACCACATCTTCTTTATCCATTCATCTGTTGATGGACACTTGTGTTGCTTCCACATCTTGCCTATTGTGAATAATGCTACAATGAACATAGGGGTGCATAAGTCTCTTTGATTTATTCATTTCAAGTTCTTTGGATAAATACCCAGTAGTGGGATAGGTGGGTCATATGGTATTTTGATTTTTAGTTTTTTGAGAAATCTCCATACTGTTTTCCATAGTAGCCATACCAGTTTGCATTCCTACCAACAGTGTATGAGGGTTCCTTTTTCTCCACATCCTCTCCAACATTTGTTGTTTTTTGTCCTGGTAATTATAGCCATTCTAATAGGTGTAAGGTGATACCTCATTGCAGTTTTGATTTGCATTTCCCTGATGATTAGTGATATTGAACATCTTTTCATGTGCCTGTTGGCTATCCATATATCTTCTTTGGAAAAGTGTCTGTTCATATCCTCTGCCCATTTTTTGATCAGGTTGTTTGTTTTTTTGTTGCTGAGTTGTATGAGTTCTTTATATATTTTGGAGATTAACTCATTTTTGGATATATGACTTGCAAATATTTTCTCCCAGTTGGTGGGCTGTCTTTTCATTTTGTTCATAGTTTCCTTTGCCTTGCAGAGGCTCTTTAGTCTGATGAAGTCCTGTTTGTTTATTTTTCCCTTTGCTTCCCTTGCCTGAGTAGATATGGTATTTGAAAAGATCCTTCCAAGGGCCGGCCTGGTGGCGCAAGCGGTTAAGTGCGCACGCTCCGCTGCGGCGGCCCGGGGTTCGCTGGTTTGGATCCCGGGCGCGCACCGACGCACTGCTTGGTAAGCCATGCTGTGGCGGCGTCCCATATAAAGTGGAGGAAGATAGGCACAGATGTTAGCCCAGGGCCGTCTTCCTCAGCAAAAAAAGAGGAGGATTGGCGGATGTTAGCTCAGGGCTGATCTCCTCACAAAAAAAAAAAAAAAAGATCCTTCTAAGACTGATGTCAAAGAGAATACTGCCTGTATTTTCGTCTAGGAGTTTTATGGTTTCATGTCTTATCTTTAAGTCTTTAATCAATTTTGAGTTAATTTTTGTGTATGGTGAAAGATAATGGTTTACCTTCATTCTTTTACGTGTGGGTGTCCAGTTTTCCCAACACCATTTATTGAAGAGACTTTCCTTTCTCCATTGTATTGTCTTAGCTCCTTTGTCAAAGATTAGCTGTCCATAAATGTGTAGTTTTATTTCTGGGCTTTCAATTCTGTTCCATTAATCTGTATGTCTGTTTTTGTACCAATACCATGTTGTTTTGATTGCTATAGCTTTGTAGTATATTTTGAGGTCAGGGATTGTGATGCCTCCAGCTTTGTTCTTTTTTCTCAAGATTGCTTTAGCTATTTGGGGTCTTTTGTTGCCCCATATGAATTTTAGGATTCTTTGTTCTATGTCTGTGAAGCATGTCATTAGGAGTCTGAATGGAATTGCATTGAATATGTAGATTGCTTTAGGTAGTATGGACATTTTAACTACGTTTATTCTTCCAATCCATGTGCATTTCTTTATGTCATCATCGATTTCTTTCAATAATGTCTTATAGTTTTCCTTGTACAAGTCTTTCTTCTACTTGATTAAATTTATTCCTAGATATTTTATTCTTTTTGTTGTGATTGTAGATGGGATTGTATTCTTGAGTTCTCTTTCTGTCAGTTCATTATTTGAGTATAGAAATAAGTAAGAGGGAGAAGGTCAAATACCGTATGATTTCCTTCATTAAGTAGTAGATAATAACAACAATAAACAAACACTTAGGGACAGAGATTGGATTGATGGTTACCAGAGGGGAAGGGGGGAGCGAGGAGGGCGAAAGGGATAATTTGGTACATGTGTGTGGTGATGGGTTGTAATTAGTATTTGGGTGGTGAACATGATGTAATCTATGCAGAAATAGAAGTACAATGATGTACACCTGAAATTTTTACAATGTTATAAACCAATGTTACTGCAATAAACAAAAAATTAAAAAAACAAAAAAAAGAAATGCCACTGATTTTTGTATATTTATTTCATACTCCGCAGTTTTGCTGTAGTTGTTGATTATTTCTAATAGTTTTCCAATGGATTCTTTAGGGTTTTCTATATATAAAATCATATCATCTGCAAACAGTGAGTTTCACTTCCTCCTTGCCTATATGGATACATTTTATTTCTTTTTCTTGCCTAATTGCTCTGACCAAAACCTCCAGTACTATGTGGAATAATAGTGGTGAGAGTGTACACCCTTGTCTTGTTCCTGAACTCAAAGGGATGGCTTTCAGTTTTTCCCTGTTGAGTATGATGCTTGCTGTGGGTTTGTCATATATGGCCTTTATTATGTTGAGGTACTTTCCTTCTATATTCATTTTGATTATTATTAATCAAAAATTAAATATTGAGAGTTTTTATCATAAAGGGCAGCATTTTTGGAACACCTAAACTCATTCCATTAATAGATACAATCAAAGAGGCAAGTCTCTAAGAGAGCAAATATGTTCAACTTTACAAAAATATTTAGCTAATTCATCTTAACAACTGAATGTGGATTATTATTTTAAGAGATGTCAGCTGAAATAAAATATAGAAGTGCATAAAAACATAAACACTTGGCTGTAAATATAATAGAAAGTCATCATCAGCCAAGAGTCTCTCAAAGAAGGAGACAAGGTGAAGTGGGAAAAAGAGAAAGAGAAAAAGGAATCATAGAGTTGAATATGCTGTCCAAAATTGAAACAAGAGCCAACCTTATCAGGGGGATGAACTGAAAAATCTTTATTTAACACAAATATATAATTTTCCCCTAATACCACCCTCCTCTACATTTCTTATTCTCACATGAATATTTGTCAGTCAAGGGAATTAATGAAGACCACCCAAATAAGTATAAATACAGGCTATTTTCTCAGAGCTTGCTATAGTCAGGGAGTCAGCCACCATCCCTTGTATTTGGCAGAAGCTCAAAGGCAGACAGATAATTGGGAAAGCTTTATAATGGAAAAAAGAAAGGGCACCAGGAATGTCATGATTAGAAGTTTTTGGCATGGGGACTTTGGAGATGGGCTAACTAGAAGAGAGGCATCCTATGTGATTGGCTAGGAGAACTATTTGGCTTTTTCTGGTTGGGTTTTAAATTGGAAGCAGGGACAAAAATTAGGGAAGCTGGCAGTTGCTGACCAAGTCCTGACTGTTCTGGGCTGATTGCTGCAAAGGTTGTGGTTTGGTTTTCCAGCTGGTTCCTGCAGAAGTTGTGGGTCAGAATTTTATTTTTATATATGGTCTGACCATTGTCCATTTGCATCTTCAGTCTCTCAAGTCCAGCACTTATCCCTAGGAAGAAAGCAGGGCTCATCTCTGAATCAATTGAAACAATCTCATCGGATATTGGTAACCAAGAATAAATGTCATATACTATAGTTAGGGAAACTGGATGCTTGATAGTTTATTTTATAGAAAGATCTATCAGACTTTCTAATCTGAGGATTTGAAGGAAAGTTTTCTTATAAAGAGTTTAGGAAAGCAGCGTGAGTACTCTGTCCTTTGTTTTTAAATAAAAACCGAAAGATGTGTTTGTCAGACATAATAGGAGAATCAGTAGCAAGAAATAGACCAATACGAATGCACAGAAGAAAATGACACTATGTTTTTTTTCTAAAATGTCCAACAGAGAACATTTAGGAAACAGAAACAACAAAAGAAGCAACAAGAAAACCTTTGAAATCTTCTAATTATTATACTCAGAGGGATTACAACTATATTTCACCCTTAAGGGTAAAATAAGAGGACACGAAAAAGTCACGTCTCTAATTTTGAGATTTAAAAATACAATTGCTAAAATCCAACAGAATGACATGAGAATAAAATTGAAGAAATCAGCTAGATCCTAAAGCCAAAACACTAAGAGAATGAAATACAAGAGAACAATTGAAAAAAGAGGCTTAATAGAACAATTGACTAATTTGAGTTCTCTGTGAACTAAAATATATTATATAAAATTTTATATATATGTAAATACTTGGCTAATCTTCCTCTGAGGATTTTAAAGACATACAATTCCAAATAGCCTAGGGACAACACACCATTTCTTTAAGACAGACTCCAATACTGTTGTGTTTCAATGTCTATGGAACACAGAAAACTTGTTCAATTTAATTTTTAATTGAAAGCCATGATGTTTCTTTGCAGTGTTCTTCCGAAGAATATTCAACAGCTGTTTTCCATTGCCACCTTTTTCACCCTTTTTTGAGGGGGTAGAGCGCTATAAATATAATAAATATCCTCCCAAAGAAGTAAAACTAACAGTTTGCTTCAAGTTCCCTGCCTGGTATATCTGTCATGGAAAAATTGGCATAAAGCAAATCCAATTTCCTCATTGGTTCTGCAAGTGCTAACTTTGCTTGGGCTAAACCAATGCTCATTTTTTGTAACAGAAATTTTATCCAAGTAGATTGAAAAAATCTTTATGTTCAGGGCAAATGTACCTAAGGAGAGAGACATATATCACTGATTGGATTATGATGTCCCATCCACGTTATTATATGAATCTCGACATCTAATTGTAACTGCCATTATAAATAACAAAATTATTAAGATTAATATAGGAGAAATTTTATGAGATTACACTTTTGACACATCAAGTCATAAGTTAAGGTAAAATAAATATGTTTGTTTTGTAAGGCAGTATTTGAAAATAAATACATTCAGAAATAAAAAATTACTGGCTACATCATTGTTTTCTTTGCAGATATCTTGATTACCCCAAATTTATTAGTAAGTAATTCATAATTGAGGAAAAAAATCTCTTATAGTTGATATACTATCTTTAAGTCAAGGTAGCTCTATATGGATAATATTTACAATATTGAAACAATCTCTCAGTGATAATGAGTAATATTAATTTGCACACAGATATTAAAAGCAAAATATGTTAATCACATTTTAGAACTATACCTATTTCTATGATCCTGTAATGGAATTTTCTATCAGTAATTTTGTGATGATTGCTTTCATTAGAAATTTAAAATAGCAAAGTGGAAATCTGTAACAATGTTATCAGTTTTGTGAGCAGTTTAGATTTTCTCTTACTTATCTAGACATGTATTATAAAATTATGTATACTATATATATATTGATTAAATATATATATAATTAAGCTATATATACTTGGTCTTCCTTTATGAAATTTAACACTTCCTCTAACTCCAGTCAGCTGTGAACAGCTTTGTGCTACATGTAGTGGATGTGCAGGCTTTGAATGATGAGGTGAGAGAAAACACGTAGGAGATCAAAATATGTTTTTGTGAGGAAGAGCTGTGTATTTAATTTGAAAAGCATTAGTAATTTGCTTTGAGTGAGTACTTCAAGGTATGGATTTACATGAATTAAAACATGGACAAAATTATATTTTGGTAATGCTGTTTCTTGTATTATTTTAAATAAGGTTTGAATAATACTTAGGAAACCTTGAAATATACACAATATATGTAATTATTAAATTTTTGTATGGGAAACAGCATAAGCTTTGGATCCAGACAGATTTTATAAAATAGACTTAAAACACCCACATAATAGGTATTTTACAAATACAGAGGAGGTATCTAAAGAAATGGTCCAGTAATTGCCATATATTGTGTTATCAGTATCAATGTGTATTATTATTGTTGAAGCCAAATATGGGAAAAAGCGTTAAAATTGAATGTCTCACATTAGATTCTATTTTAATATATTTTCACCAAATTGAAATGACCAAATTTTATTAAAATATGATTTAAAATATTACATATATTATGCTTTTGTTAAGCATATGTGGACGAAGTGTTAAGAAATACCATGTTCACTAATTAGAGAATAGGTTCTTTAAGGGAAAGACTTAGGGAACATATTAGTCATTAGAGTATCTACTCTAATTCTAAATGTCAGGCAGTGGATGTTTGTCATTTATCATTAGGATTGAAAAGAAAAAGGGCGTTCATACCATATATAGAAAAATAAGTTAAAGTAATCTACCTATCCATAAAATAAGAATAATTCACTTTTATTGGTTGGACAGACACAAAGCATACAGAAGTTTAAAAAATTAATAAAACAAAAACAGTTTCGATAGCTATCATTTACAATTTAATTTCATAATGAATTTCTTTCAGTGTATTCTTTTTCATTAATCTACCTTATTCAGTATAGCAAGAACATATTATATTTCAGAATAATTTATTAGTACTTTTCTGCATGAGCAAAGAATGAAATTAATAAATACCACGTTTATTGTGAAGCTAGTTTATTTACCAGGCTGGATCATTAAAAGATCTAAACCCTGAGGAAAAGTTGGTCAAGAAGAGAATATATGGACAAAATGAACAGGAAATTAATTCATTTTCTAGAAAAAATAATTGTGACTTTTAGGAAATAAAATTTCAAATACATAAGCATTTCAAATTAGCAGAATTTATCAAGCCAAACATGAAAAAAATTTAAAAGTGATTATCCAAAAAAGCTGGTAAAAACATGTTTCTCAGGGCTGGCCTGGTGGCTTAGCAGTTAAGTTTGCACACTCCACTTTGGCAGCCTGGAGGTCTCTGGTTCGGATCCTGAGCGCAGACATACTCACTGCTCATGAAGCCATGCTGAGACAGCGTCTCACATAAAGCAACTAGAAGGATGTGTAACTATGACATACAACTATCTACTGGGGCTTTGGGGAGAAAAACAAAAAGGAAAAAAGGAGGAAGATTGGCCACAGATGTTAGCTCAGGGACAATCTTACTCAAAAAAAAAATAAACAACATATTTCATAGAGTGTCTAAGAGACACTCTACATTAGTCTATGAGATAAAGTTATTCATTAACTTAAAAAATTTACATATCTTAAGCAATGGGCTAGTGATTGATCAACCTGTATTTCCTTTAAAACTTTACGTATATTTTATTATCCAAATCTCAAACAAGCTTCAGAAATATTTTCTTTTTGTTCTAAAATGTTCAAGCAGCTTTTTATGTATGTGAAATTGTTTACGCTTTCAAGCACACAGCTGATTATTAAATGTGACTCAAACCATCCAAATATGCATCATGATTTCTTTTTCTTTTGTTTCTTTTGCAATGTTGTTCTTTGGGATAAAACTAATAAGTCATTGACATTATAATATCAGATAAATAATAAATCACACATCTAATAACAAATCATGTATGTCTAATAGGTCTGATTGGTTCTCATAGATAGTATATTTATCAAATCACTGCTGTGAATGCTCTTTTCTTATATTTCTAAATACACAAATTGTCTAAAATCTCTAATTAAGACCTATATATATTGATGTTACCATTATACTTTTCACCAGGATAGTGCTCAACACCAAGAAAAAATCATATCTCCCATTTGTGCAGTATCAGGACTTTCCAGTAGGGAATGTTAACATGCATATCAACAGAGAGATTAGTAAATGTAATCCTATGTACTTCCTAAAAAGAAGCCCTGGTTTAGCCTTGGGGAGACTTAATAAATGATGTTTGAATTCAGCCTCCTGCTGTGCCCTTGCAACTCTACTAACTGCCTGTAGCCTCTCCAGGCAGAGCAGTTGCTTGTACCCATAAGGAAACAGGGCCTGCAGAATAAAACCCAAACTGAAGGCTTTGTCTAGACTAATAAAAAAAGTGGCCAGGATTCAGTTTCTCTACAGACATGATCACAGGTGGCAAGTGGCTGAGAGCCCTAGGATGAAGATCCACATTCCACTGTGTGATGTAAGTCCTGTAGTTAAGGCCCAATATTATATGTTGCTTTGTCATCTGGTGATATCAGGAGGGCCGTGAATGGCTTAAGAGCAAGTTCCTCTCCCTGCTCTGCTCCTACAGACAAGGTGCCCTAGCCAAATAGCCTTCCTTATCAAAGGGACCAAACATGGTGCCGACTTATCACTGAGTAGTGGGCTTCAGATTCCCACCAGCACATGCGATTATTCAAACAAACCAGTTACATCCTCTAATGGGAGACAGGGGGCACCATGCCCCCTTGTTACTACAAAGCCTGACGCCCCTGGTTGTTCATTCTGCTCCTGATTACAACCGCTGTGGCCCTGCCTGGAGCAATGTCCTCCTCTGCTAGGCTGTGAGTGTAAGTGACTAATACACTGCTGTTGATAGCCTCTGTCCGGTGTCAGGTGTTGCATGTTCAGCCATCCCCGTAATCCTAGAACAACAATCCCTCCCTCACCAATGGGGTGAATGGGAGATGATGAAAATGCGCTGACTTTGGAGGACATACAACACGTGTGAATGCACATACAGCATGGAGTGGAATTGCAGCCCCACCAGTGAGAGAGTTCTGTGGGGGACCAGCTGATTTCCTTGGCTCCTGAGGAAAGTAGGAAAAATTGAACAAGTTTCTTCTCATGCAGCTGGAAAAGCCCTAACCTTTGCGGTTGAATCAATGAAGATGCAAAGGTGTTTTCTCCTGGTGCCTCTACTAACAACTTGCTGACTGGAACACTGCAGGCCCGTGGGGAGAGAGACCACTGCCGAGTTAATTGCCTGGAGGAATTACTGCTGCTTAGAATACACCGACAACCTGATCTGAGGTCCTATGAGCAGCTTAGGCCAGTGACAGCACACTAACATGTACCCTGCATCCAGCATGGAGAAGAAGGAGAAGTGCAGAAACAGACGGCTCTTAGAGAAATACAAATGAACTAAAGATAGAGAACTTCAATACAAACAACAATAACAACAGCACTTCATGAAAATCCATTTCAGCACACACAGACTAAAATTTTCCCGTAACTAAAATATAATGATATTCAAATATTTTAGTGAATGAATAGAACAAAGAGGATGGTCAATGTTAAGATCTGAATTGATGACCTGGACAATCAAATGAAAGAAATAATTAAAAATTCCAAGCAAAAATACACGGACTTGGAAATCAAAAGGGAAAAGATAAGAATCCAGAGGTCCCATTAGATAGGGCCACTACTCACGCAATTCCATGGGAAACATTCACAAAGCATGCAATCCCCAGACGTGTGCCATGTGGTGTTCCCACAGACAGAGAAATGCTCATGTGAATAATAGGAGCTCAGAAAATGAAAAGAACAGAAGAGCAGAGGAGATGAGGTAATAAGAAAACAAATAATAGCAGAAAATTTTCTTGTATTAAAGAAGAATCAGCAAAATGAAAAAGGCTCATGGAGTTTCAGGAAGCTTGGTAAGAAAGGACAGATCTAGGCATATTCTGCTATAGTTACAGAATGAGAAGGACAAAGAGAAAATGTCACAAGCTCCCAGGAGGAACAATAAAAATAATATGTACTTTACAGAGATTGGAGAGCTGACCCTCACCCAGCTGGACTGATCAGGCAGGTTAGTGGCCAGGGACTATTTTGAATAACAGCCTTTTAGTACTACAGAAATCAGAAAGCTGACCAAAATCACTGTACTAACTGTCTGGGTCAGGGGAATCTGACAGCTGGCTAGCAGAGGCATCGACCTCTGCTTTTCCGTTTGGAGCTGTTAGAACAAAGGCCAGCGCTGCATTGAGAGAAGACCTTGAGTGAGTCTGCTTTTTCACTAAGCCACAGCTGAGGCCAAGTAACATTACTCTTTAAAACAATGTTTTTCGTATATTCATCTTTTACTTTTCTGAGGGCTTATTGAGTCAGAATAAAATAAATTTACATTTCTTACTCAAAGATGTTAGTGAAATGAGATTTGTAACTGTTTTGGTGTCAAAGGTAACAAAACTTCTTTGTCTATCTCGTGTTGACAAAAGTCTGTCTGATCTCAGAATATTCTGATGGGATGGAGATGTTGGGCAAGTGATGGGTGGAAAACAAGTGTGCTATGGGAAAGATGGAAGGGCTTAGAAGTTATGTAATTTGGTATCTGCTCATAATTTTGAGAGTGTGAGACACTCAAATAATTTGGAATGTTTTAGAACAGATAAGAAGCAGGCAGAAAGAGCAGGATGTTTTTCTCAAGATTGACTGTTCCTCCTCAAAAAGTTAAATTCTATCTTTAATAATTCTATGTTTAATAATTTAACTTTTTTTGTTATCTTTTGCTGAGTATGTAAATTGTTTTAAAATTTTTCTAGACTCCTAATACTGATAATTTTGTGCTTTTTAAAACATTGTAGTACTAGTACAACAATGGTTAAAAAATTCCCTTTGGATATTTGTTTTTAACAATGCAAAATTCATTTGTGTTATGGAGTTTTTTTTTTTTTTTAGAAACTTTAATTTTATTTATTTTTATTTTTTATTTTTTTTTTTGTGAAGAAGATCGGCCCTGAGCTAACACCTGCCAATCCTCCTCTTTTTGCTGAGGAAGACTGGCCCTGGGCTAACATCCATGCCCATCTTTCTCTACTTTATATGGGACGCCACCACAGCATGGCTTGCCAAGTGGTGCATCAGTGCGCGCCCGGGATCCGAACCGGCGAACCCCGGACGGTCGCAGCGGAGCGCGCGCACTTAACCGCTTGCGCTACTGGGCCGGCCCCGTTTTATGCAGTTCTTAAAGAGAAAACTAAAATCTAACACTAGTTTTATTAACTGAATTTTATTTTGGATACGAATATTTCCTTTCACATTTTTTTCTATTTAAAGATATTGTGACTCAATTTTTCCTCTTAGTTTATATCTATGAATGTCAGAGAAAACTCTGGAGAACCAGGTATATGAGGATGCTTGAAAATCTTTGGTTCAGGGGCCAGCCCAGTGGCATAGTGGTTAAGTTCGCACACTCTGCTTCAGTGGCCCAGGGTTCGCAGCTTCAGATGCTGGGTGTGGACCTACACGCCGCTCATCAAGCCATACTGTGGTGGCGTCCCATATTCAAAATAGAGGAAAAGTGTCACAGGTGTTAGCTCAGGGCCCATCTTCCTTACACACACGCAAGAACCCCTTGGTTCAGCATAGTGAGAAAGCACAGTGAGAAAGATATGCAAAAACATGTTTAGTCTTATTAATACTCAAATATTCTTAATAAAAGATCAATGCAATATTATCTTTCACTCAACAGGTAGTTGAATATTGTTTAAAAGAGGAATATCAAGCTTTGACTACAATTTGGAAAAGTGGATGATCATATGTTGTAGTTTGCAGTATAATTTGGTATAACGTTTCTGAATAGTTATTCAGTAACATATTTTCAAAACTCATACAGTACCAACTTGTGACTGAGCTGTTCTAATTTTATGAAATAATTCTTAGGAAATCCATCAATCAAATCAACACTGGATTATAAACAAGAATTTTTACTGAAATTTGTTTTTTAGTACCTCCAAAATGAAAACAATCCAAATGCCTAACACAACATATTGTAGTATATTCAGGCATGCCTAAAATTTAGTGATAAAAATGATGATTTTTAAATTTGTTTTTATATTTATTGACATAGGTAGATGGATATTTCTTATTACATATAAATAATGATGATTCTTAGTATATAATACATTTATATCCAGTAATACTCTCCTTTTTACCATCTTTTTATACATTATTAAAAATTATCAAAACAATTAATATATTATTTTTCTTCAATAAATTTATTTTTTATAGCTTTGTTGAGATATAATTGCAAATAAAAATTGTACACATCTATGGCATACAATGTGATGATTTGATGTTCACATGCATTATGAAATGATTACCCCAGTCAAACTAACACATCCATCACCTGATATAGTTCCTTTTTCTTTTCTTTTGTTGCGGTAAGAACTCTTCAGATCTACTATCTCAGTAATTTCAAGTATGCAATATACTATTCTTAACTATAGTCACCATGCTCTATATTAGATCCCCAGAACTTATTCATCTTATAACTACAAGTTTGTACTCTTTGATCAATATTTCCCCATTACCCACCCCTCAGCCCCTGACAACCACCATCCTACTCTTTGTTTCTATGAGTCCAGTATTTTTTTTTTCCACATCATAAGTGATACCATGGAATATTTGTCCTTCTCTGTGTTGCTTATTTCACTTAGCATAATGTCCTCCCGTATCTCTCTCTCTATCTCTCTATTTATTGATCTATCTCACATTTTATTTAACCATTCATTTGTCAACAAACACTTAACACACTTCTATTTTAGATTTAAATCCCCAAACCAACGCACAATTTAGCTTTTTTGTTTTTTGGTGAGAAAGATTGGCCCTGAGCTAACATCTGTTGCCAATCTTCCTCTTTTTGCTTGAGGAAGATTGTTGCTAAACTAACATCTGTGTCCATCTTCCTCTATTCTTTGTATGTGGGATGTCACCACAGCATGGCTTGATGAGTGGTGTGTGGGTCTGCACCGCAGATCCGAACCTGCGAACCCCAGGCAACCAAGGCAGAACGCATGAACTTAACCACTACACCACTGGGCCAGCCCCCCCAATGCACAATTTAGCTTTTAATTGACATTGAGCTATGTAGAATAGAGATAATGTGCCCAGTCTCATGGCTTAATCAATTTAGACATTTTTTTTCCACTGGGAATATCAAAGGAAGGGCTTAATTGAATTACTCTTTTACTGTGCAGGTTCTCAATGCTATTTTTTTAAAGTAAATTTTTTAGATGTCAGTTAATTTGTGAATGCCTATTCAGAGCAATAAAGGAAGTAAGAAATAGATCCACTGCTTGGGGCTGATGGTGCAACATTAACAGACAACACATATAACAGAACTAATCTACATATTTCTTTCCCATTAAACAAAGTGAACTTCAAGAGTGGATCAATTTCATTTAAATTTATGGAGCAGATCAAGTACATTCATACTTAGAGATAAAAAGAGAAAATAGTTACAAGAAGTTTTGTGGCTTTAAATGAACTTGTCTCCAGGATCACTGATTTATAAGCCAGAACTTGAACAAAACAAGACAAAACAATCTAAACAAACAACAAACAAAAATACAATCATTACTCAAAATTTTCTCTAAATGATCTGTCAGAAACCACTACATATTGTTTCTGAGAAATGAAGTCATAGTATCAATAATACCTCTGTCATCTAAACTTATGTTCTGCAGCTAAATTCTAGGACAATGAGAGGCAGCATATCATGGTTGAAAGGACAATTCAAATGTACTAATTCTCCGTCCTTAATTAATAAGATATCTAAATTTGATCAAAATATCATTTGTAGTTTTCAATATCATCATCTGTAAATGTAAACTTGAACTTTATTTTTTCCTTAAAATTAATGTGATGGGGAAAAATTAAATAATTCAACACAACCAAAATTAGAACGGAATAGAATGGAAAGGAATGAATTGGGATGGCATGGCATGGCATGGCATAGAATAGAATAGAAGAGAATAGAAGAGTAGAAGAGAAATTTTTGGTTTTGAACCTGTTTTAATTCTTCCTCAATCATTTACTAAATAAACAGTCTTAAATGAACTGCTTAACATTATTGGGGCTATATTTTTTAATCTACTCGTAGTGGTGTGGGAATTATAGGAAATAATCGAAATAGAAACATAGCTAAGTATTTGACATAGTTATCTTACAACAGGTCAGTAAGAGCATGACATAGTTCTCTATTCTTTGCTCCACTCATTCCAAACTTTAAGCATTTCATCATTGAAAAAAACATGAAAAGCACGTCTAATTCAGCTCATGAATAAAATAAATAAGAAATAGCTAAAATATTGGTTTCCAGAATCAAAGTACAACTACCGGCAAAACATGAGGATAGTCTCCACTAATTAGTTTTAAAATGGGAAAAAAATGTAAGCCCTGGCTTTATATTCTAAGACTTATGCACAAAACCAGGTTAAAGGAATCCTGATTTAATAGTAAATCTTGATCAAAATATTTATTGGAGTCAATTGTCTGCATGCTCAATATTAATCACTTTTTACCAGAAGTATGTGCTTGTTAAAAATCAAGCATAAACTTGGACTTAATTAATACAACTGTAATTATAGGAAGGCTATAGTCTGCTGCATAGTAATCAAAGCTCACTTTGAGTATTTAGTGCTAAAATTGGATTTAATAGTGGGTATGAATAGATAAAAGAAACCATTTAAAACTCCCTTGCCTCCGGTCTGTTCCCATGCTTTCCTCTAGTCTGAAAACACTCACTTTCGTCCTCTATTTCCGTATGCCAGCACGCAGATTTTCCCTAAATTCTCTAGAGATCAGATTCCTCAGATGCTCCTCACTATTCTAGATCGAGCACCTCTGAATCCAATTCCATGCTAATCTCACCTCTGGCACTTGCCCTGCCTAAGCCCGCTGCTCCTCCTTTCTTCACCCCTAAAAGCTGGTGTAAGAATTTAACAATTCTGCGTGAAAGTCACAATTAAGACCTTGGCACACTAGAAGACTGACATTTTCATCACAGCTACTTAAAACAATGGCGTCTGCCTATGTTGCCAAATAGACATTTCTGCGAAGTTCTTAAAAAGAAGTTACACAGCTTTCTTTTTTGAGATCTTGGTAGGAGGTCATATGGGTGGCTTTTGAGGTCCCTTTCAATGAAAAAACATCTATTGAGGTTACATCCAGTAAAAGTAAATAGAGAAATCTAAGGACATTCAGTATGAATGGATAAGGATTTGAAGATCAATTACAATTTTAATTGATATTCAAATTCGAGTAACATTATTGAACCCATGCTATTTCAAGAATTTGTCCCATAAGAATTCATTGAACATAATTTATATGCCAGACAATTAAGATACACTAGTGAGAAAAATGGACAAAAATATCTACCCTTATAGTTTACATTCTAGTGGGAGGAGAGAAACAGTAAAAATACATATAATAAACATGTAAATTATATATCAGTTTGAAAGTGATCAGGCTATGAAGTAAACAAATATAACATTGTAAGAGAGCTCAGAGGTGCTGGGGTGGTATGAGGTGAATGTAATAACCACACTCTGCTACAAGTTTTAACACATTTTACTCTATGCCTAAATGTAACAAGATTTTGACTTGAAATTAAAATAAGCCATATAGACAAAGAAATCACAGATAAAAGGTTTCAAATAACCAGCAGGTTTTACCTTAAAGGGCAGAGTCTATATATAATTTAATGTGCACCAAGGAAAAAATAGTTCATTTTTTTTCAGATTTGCTGCTTTTTTATTAACTTAAAAAAATAATGACATACACCTGAAATTTTTACAATGTTATAAACCAATATTACTGCAATAAACAAAAAATTAAAAAAAAAATTCAATATCTTGGACAGACATAGAGGAAAGAAGCTGAATGGCTCCTGCATATTATATCCTACATATCCCAATTTGAAACTTATTTCAGATGATTCTAGAGCACTCTCCAAAATCTAAATCCTTCCTAAGACTGATTTATATTATACTCTATAATCCAAGCAAAACAAAACATCTCCAGAACCTCACTCCTTGAACTATACTTAGAAACCTGGTTCTAGTCCCCAGATCTTTGAAATAGCATAGTCCTGAGAGTACTAAAAAAAAACTCCCTTTGGTTGTTCTAGATACACCCTGATATCCACTAAAGACTTTCTTGACATTTTACATAGATGAGTTTATATGCAGTTAAGGAAAAAAACACTTCTGGGAGTAGATACCATGATGCTTCATGTCTCCACACAATGCAGACACATTTTGCTTAACATTAGCCATGTGGAGTTTTTCTATTGCATGTGTTGGGGATCAGAATTTGCCACCCCAAAACATGTCTCTGTGGCTTGATTGTTTTTAATAACAAAAGACTCAACAAGAAACTTTGACCTTTCCTCTAACTGCCCAAAAGAATTTAAGATGGAAGGCCTGTCCCAGGAAGGAGCTATCACCATAGACAATTCTAGGTGTGGCAGACTGCGAGGAACCTTGCTAGGCCCATTTTTATCAAAGTTCTTTCTCAGGTCACATTGTCCATTGACGGCCCAGGAAACATTTATTCATCAAACATTTGCTTTTCTGCCTCCATGTAAATTGACTTTCTCCCTTTTCAAGTCCCAAACCACTACCCCCAGCATCCTCCTTTGTCTTTAACTGAAGATGGTATTTAAGGTGGTGGCTGCAGTCATTTTGATGAGTTACTCAGATTTCCTGGGTTACTCCCATTGTATACATATTATTAAACTTTGATTTTTCTCCTGTTATTCTGTCTCATGTCAATTTAATCCTTAGACCAGCCAGAGGAACCCAGAGGGTAGAAGAATAGTTCTTCCTCCCCTATACATGAATATAACATGCAATTTATTAAATTTTATATTAAATCATGGAGATTTTCAGTTTTCTAAAAGCTACAAATTCCTGTTTAAGCAAAAAATAATTGAAATGTATATTGTCCCTATTGTTTGAAGATCTCAACCAGGGGGAAGCTTTGAAATATAAACTTATTGAGAGTATTGTTGGGGAAATATAACTAAAAACATAATTCCCTGCCAACTCAGAAAACCTTTCCACAAAGGTAGAAGAGAAAGAAAAATGCTTCGTGATTGAATAAGCTTTACACCAGGACATGATGTGCAATCAAAGGCAATCAGATAAAGAGATTACAAAGTCATAAAGAAATATAACCCTTTTATGTGACCAAGCAGATACAACCCATCACATACAAATCTTCAAGATAGATGATAACTAGTCCTCCAAAAAGAGGACTTGACAGCACCATTTGTCACAGGTGGTGCATCTAAAATTCACCTGATAATTAGAGTGACCATTTGTGTTAGCTAATTGGTTTCATTCAAAGGAAAATAAACTTACATCTCTAAGTCAGAAGTTCACAGTGCATCTTGGAGTGAGGCACCTGCCTAAATTAGGCTCCCACCCTCCCACGGAACCTGGAAGAACTGGCGCTATCATCCTGATGATGTCATTTCGTAGAGAGGGCTCCCTGGCCCTTGAGGAAACATTCCTGGGTTTTACAACTGATAAGAGCATTATTTAGCTTTTGAAAATCTTTACATATATTTCAAAGAGGCAAAGAAAGACTTTACGATTAGTTTTCTAAAGTAAATGCTCAAAGAAAATGGTGTCTCTTTCCCTTTTTTCCACCAGAAAGCTATGTTTTTTGTTATTAGAGATTGTATTTACCTTTGTAGTACCCATATTTTTATATTATGTACTTATAAAGAATATATTACTTTCATGAACTTGAGATGTAAAATTTCACACGTGCTTGTAATAAGCAAATGCATTTCCTACTAACAATTAATAAGGAGAGAAATTGACGAGAGCTTGATTCTAACTAAAAAGTATTAAAACTGATAAAGAGATACATATATTGAAGTAAATAATAGCGACTCCTTTTATAGGAATTGGAACTTAAATCAACATTACAGAAAAAACATTAGTGTTTGGCCATCTTTAGTTTCTTTCCTGATAAATATATCAAAATAGTGGCATTCTTTTTCAATGTAGTTAAATTATTTACTTTGGTAGATGAGTAAACTAGAGTAAATATGTAACTGACTAAGATGGTAATACAAAAAAGAAAATAATTATACAATTTTGTATTTTTAAATTTGTGCTATGATGTCCTTACCCATGATCTAATTATATAGTCTACTTTCTGATTGTAGATCAGATGATAACATGATGACTTTTAAAACATTTATTAATAAAAAAGTTAGTCGAAAAATATCAGATGCCACAGATAATTTAACTGGGGAACTGAATTGTATTGCCAAGAAGTGTGAAAGCAGAGGATATTGTGTGCGATCATAATGATTAGAATTGTGCTTTGCAAAGAAAATAATAATAATTTAGAAGCAGTCAAGGGACAAGCTTAAACTGATTGGGATTTAGGTTTATAATGGGTAGAAAATATTTCCCAAC
Organism: Diceros bicornis minor; assembly: GCF_020826845.1. Taxonomy (NCBI): domain Eukaryota; kingdom Metazoa; phylum Chordata; class Mammalia; order Perissodactyla; family Rhinocerotidae; genus Diceros; species Diceros bicornis. The sequence continues at coordinate 46,884,007 of NC_080759.1, read as the reverse complement.
GATCTCATAAAAAGTAATGGAAATATTCTTTATTGAAATGGAACTCTCTGTCTTCATATTCACTAGACAAAACTGAAATCAAATTCACATAAAAAACATTAAAGGAGGTATTTTTTCTTTTGGATTTTAAGGTAGAAGCTGCCGTTCCTTTTCCTTGGACCTTTACATGGAACATATCTCATGGTAAACAATCTAATAAACGACTTTGGTTCATCTTTTACTTTATATCTTTAAAAGGAGTGACATTTAGGAAGCAGCACGTCATGAGCTAACCAAGTTGAATCCAGAAGGAGCATGAATCCATTCAATTACAAAGGACCAATTGCATCTGAAAAGCAGCAAGATAGTGGACAGGAAACCATGTGTTCTGATATCAACCAGGCCTTGAGAAACTGATCCCCAATATATGCTACTCAAAGCATTAAATGAAATTTTTCCATCTCTCTAGCACCATTTCATTAGTGTCTCACTAATAAAATTGCCACTTAGTAAAAGGTAGAAAACAGATTTTCCTTAAAAAATTGTCAATACTTTTTTATTGAGAATCTAATGAGAGTTCATCAGTAAGCAATTAAAGGAGGATAACTTTCAAAACAACTTGTTGAATACACTCATCACAATTATACTCTAATTTAAAATTCAAATATGGGATGAGTAAAAAAATAATAACTTTAAACCTTTATGGGATTATTGCTCCAGATAAATACTTCAAGTATAAATGTGTAGAAGTGTTTGAAAATGTAATTATTGATAAATTTCCTAGAGTTTTCTAAATTTTCTACTTTTAAGTTCAGTTTGTGTCGAATGATTATATTTGTAATTTAATGATTTCTTGACGACTTTATATGGAAAAAGACGAAAGACAACATTATGTAATACCAGTGTTCCACCTGTTTCGTCAGCTTTTTCTTTTTTTTTACTACACACATAAAATAAGGATTTTAACAATATGCAAGTAATTAGAAAACATAGAGACTACAGTTATCCCTCTTAGAACACAAGAAAAGCCATAATTTGAAGGCAACCTCCAGACTTCTTTTAATCAGAGACCACCAGATGAGAATTTTTGTTCTGGAACTCACCAATTTTGTAATCTTAGGTCATTTGGTTTTCATACTGAAAACAGTACTTACTCAGGGTGTTTATAAAATTAGACATATGCCTGGCTTAGAATAAGTGCTCACGTTAACAGTAGATTTTCTGTTACTGTGTAAGCTTCCATATCCTATTCCAGCTTCAAAATAATCCAATAAATGTGTTCACCCTGATTAATCTCTGAAAGAAAGGTATATAGTTAAAAGTCTGGAGTGTCTAAGCACAAAGCGAACTAAATACGTCCAACACATTTTGGAAAATTTTTGATCTAACCGATATTTCTTCAATCTATGTAGTAAAGAATATAAAACCACCAAAGGAAAGATTAGTTTCCCTACAGTAATCTACACGGCACAAGAGAAAACTTGAACACGGGAAAAATAACAGTAGAAAAATTGGATGAAGTGGGGAATAAAGTTAGTGTAAAAATGCATACCGTTAGGTATTAGCAAGAGTAACATAGCCGGTCTTCAGCTTCCTAGTAAAAATTCGAAAGAAAAGATATAAGTTTAAAATGTGTTAATTTCCTTAAATAGCAAGAAAAGCCGAGAACTTTTTTTCCTATTACTGAACTCTGAAAATTTTTTCATGTAAGTCTTTAAAATGGGAGATTGTTTTAGGTAAAGGAAAATATGCTGTTGCCTCTATTATCAACAAACTACTGTATTCAGTAAGCTATTTCTTTCTTAAAATAATCTCCTTTGAGTTAATACATAATGCCAAAGCAAAGAACAGCAATTCTCTGATGAGCTAAAATAATGTAGGCTTGTGTATTACAGTTCTATTTGTCTATCTTCCATCGAGTAGGGAATTATATATATATAATTTCCATATATATATATAACTGTATGTGAATGTGTGTATAAAGAGCTACACGTATGAACTTGGTAATGTTAATTCCTAAGTATAATCTATGATATGCATAGTTTTGGTTTATCACCAAGATGTTGATAGAAACCAGTAAAAGAGAATAAATTATGATGAGATTTTTTATGCTTATATCTGTAGAGAAGATGCTAAAACCTTTACCTCATATGGAGCAATGTAACAAAAAGATTGATTCCATTCAATCTAACTTTGTTTAATAAACATAAAATAATCTATATGCTCTATCATTAGTTCCACAATAGCGAGGTTTATGCATTTTGACCAAAATAACCGTGATTCAGGTCATTAGGAAATTTGCATTCTGTAAGCTTTGGTAGTTTTATTAGGTTTCGCAGAGATCTAAGTTGTTGTTCAAGATCATTAAAAGCCCATTGACATTTTATTGTCCAAAATATTATAATTATTTGAGTTATACAGAAAGATATAATCCAAACATTTTCTTTTTCTTATCAAGTACATTTTTTAATTTCTTTAAAATCTAATTTTGTGAGTTACACTTTGAAATGTTATATTTTTAATTTCAATTGATTTCATGTAGGCTAGAGTCATACCTTTTGTTATTTTACCAGCTCATCTTTGACTTTTAGAACACCACTATAAAAAACTGTCAGCAATAGAGATTTTTATCAACAGTCTAGTTTGGGGAAAACTATACAAAATTACATATATTTGAGGACTAAATTCACCTAGGATGTTAAAATGGATGAATTTTTGCAAATACGTCTATGATTTTTGAAATTTTGCCCAATCTGAATGGAATGAAAACAATACAAATGCCTGCATAAATGAGCAATAAATTTGGAGAAAAAACTCTGAAGGTCTTTGAAAATAAGAGAAAGTTCAGAGAAAGTTCTTTTAGTTTATTTTTAGAATTATGACTCTAGAATTTCATTTAGGAGGGAGCTCATTCAAGTGCAGAAAAGAAAAGGAGCCTAAAGGGAAGGTATAAGTGACTCACTGCTGTAAACAGGCTGGAGAATAGTTAGGTGATTCATGCATAATGAACTTAAGGGAATAAAAAGGGCTAGTGGAAAAAATATTGAATTATATAAATATAAAATGTCTATATTGGATTATATGTGTCTTTCTATACTAAATGGGTGAAATCATGCATTGAAATAACAAGAAGAATTAACGGTAATAACTTGGAAAAATAAAAGAGCATATTATATAATGTTTTCCAAGGAGAATAACAGCAATTACAGACAGTAATTGATGAATTTATACACATATACACAAGTAAATCATATACAGACATATTTCAAAGATTAAGTTTTACTCTAGGGATTATTCTATTCTTGCATTCTCCTGAGATAGTGAAACAGTCCCTTACTTTTCAGCTTTCAATTCTGCAATTTTACTTTCATTCACTACTTAAAATTGAAACGGTTAACTTATGATTCAATATTCTTTTAAATTATCTTTCAGTTTTGCTACAATAGCTGCAGTTTTTTAAGCTTCAATATATTCTTTCCTCTATTTTGCTTTCTGTGCAGGAAAACATTCACGACACATTGCATTTGATTCCTATTCATTATTTCTTGACAATGAACACTATCTACCACAAAATAGCATCATTCATATGAGCATTTTATTAACCAAAAGTATTTAATGATAAAATCAAGTACCTTGAGGGTTTCATTGATCATATGAAGTCAACTCATTTTCATGAACAATTCATATTACTTCCACTGACAAACAGGCAATGTCACGATTTACCCAGACTCTGCTGCTCTTTGGATAATCTAAGGAGGCGGCGTAAAGCCAGTTCTAAGAATAAATAGAAGATCATTTTCAAAGAACTCAGGGATATCTTGAAACACTTTTGTTACTTTTTATTACAAAGACTTCTCAAACCTGTTTCATGAAAATGATAGTGAAAAGTGAATATCTCGTAATATCTGGAATATAAATGGACATCCTAACTTTTGAAAGATATGGTGTTTCAGATTTAAGGGATTAAGAACTTGAGAAGGAGATTAAAATGATCCCGGCCTCAGGCAGCTCATTAATTCTACACAGATCTGGTCTCATATGTCCTTCAAGAACATATTTCAAATCTCCTAGTTAAGATCTTCCTTTATGTTTTGAATAATATGTCATTTGAGGAATATCAGTGCTATGTTCTCAAAACTACTGTCCAAATATGTCCCCAAACTGACTAGTACCAAAAAATGAAGGGTGAAATGGACATGCATTAAACCGAATATCATTTGTTTAGCTAATTCAGTGGGAAAGGAGTGGGGATGGGAGGAAGTAACATATTTGAAAAGTAATTTTACAACAGCACATTTTCCCCATCTTCTCATTATACAATATTGGCTCCAAGGTCATCATAGTACCAATAGTATGTAATTAATATTTGCAAAGTTGCCATATATTATATAGCATATAGCAATGAAATATGTTTATTTGACTTATTCTGCTCTTATAATCAGCTCCTTTTTGCTTTCTCTTTCGTCTGAACCTCCTTTGATATGGCACCAAGATTATTAAATTTCTCTGTCAAAAGGCATCCTGCTTCCACTCCTGGTTTCTAATATGCTATTTCCTATCTAGAGACCAGAATAACCTTACTAAATTGGAAATCCTATCCCATCCCATCCTGCTAAAATCCTTTCGATGATTGCTATTTCCTGAAAAGGGCCTACGGAAAATTAAGATGTTCTGGCCTAAGGATGGATTAAAAAGCAAGACCCAACAATATGCTGCCTCCAGGAAACACATCTCAGCTCTAAAGACAAGCACAGGCTCAGAGTGAAAGGATGGAAGACAACACTCCAAGCTAATTGCAAACAAAAGAAAGCACGTGTAGCCCTACTCATATCAGACAAAGTAGACTTCAAGATAAAGCAGGTTAAGAGAAACAAAGAAGGGCAATATATAATGATAAAAGGGATACTCCACCAAGAAGACATATCAATTATAAATATATATGCACCCAACATAGGAGCACCAAATTACATAAAGCAACTATTAACAAACCTAAAAGGAGATATTGACAACAACACAAAAATAGTAGGGGATCTTAATACCCCACTTACATCAATGGATAGATCATCCAGACAAAAAGTCAATAAAGAAACAGTGGACTTATATGAAAAAATGGACGAGATGGACCTAGTAGACACATACAGAGCACTCCACCCAAAAACAGCTGACTACACATTCTTCTCAAGCACACATAGAACATTCTCAAAGGTAGACCATATGTTGGGAAACAAAGCAAGCCTCAAAAAATTTAAGATTAAAATCACAGCAAGCAACTTTTCAGACCATAATGCTATGAAACAGGAAATCAACCACGAGAAAAAAACTGGGAAAGTGACAAAGATGTGGAGATTAAACAACATGCTATTGAACAACCAATGGATCATTGACGAAATTAAAGGAGAAATCAAAAACTATCTGGAAACAAATGAAAATGAAAATATGCCATACCAAATCATATGGGATGCAGCAAAAGTGGTCCTGAGAGGGAAACTCATAGAGATACAAGCCCACCTTAACAAACAAGAAAAAGCCCAAATAAGCAACCTTAAATTACACCTAACAGAACTAGAAAATGAAGAACAAACGAAGCCCAAAGTCAGCAGGAGAGAAATAATAAAAATCAGAGAAGAAATCAATGAAATTGAGACCAAAAAAACAGTAGAAAGGATTAATGAAACAAAGGGTTGATTCTTTGAGAAGATAAACAAAATTGACAAATCCTTAGCCAGACTTACTAAGAAAAAAAGAGAAAAGGCTCTAATAAACAAAATTAGAAATGAAAGAGGAGAAATTACAACAGATACCATGGAAATACAAAGGATTATAAGAGAATACTATGAGAAACTATATGCTAACAAATTGGACAATCTAGAAGAAATGGATAAACTCTTAGATTCATACAACCTCCCAAAACTGAACCAAGAAGAAATGGAGAATCTGAATAGACCAATCACAAGTAAAGAGATTGAAATAGTAATCAAAAACCTCCCAAAAAATAAAAGTCCAGGACCAGATGGCTTCTCCAGTGAATTTTACCAAACATTCAAAGATTTAACACCAATCCTTCTCAAACTATTCCAAAAATAGAGGAAGATGGAACACTTCCTAACTCATTCTATGAGGCCAACATCACCTTGATACCAAAGCCAGACAAAGACAATACAAAGAAGGAAAATTATAAGTCAATATCACTGATGAACATAGATGCAAAAATCCTCAACAAAATATTGGCAAACCAAATACAGCAATGTATTAAAAAGATCATACACCATGATCAAGTGGGATTTATGCCAGGGATACAGGGATAGTTTAACATCCACAAATCCATCAATGTGATACACCACATCAACAAAGTGAAGAATGAAAACCACATGGTCATCTCAATAGACGCAGAGAAGGCATTTGACAAGATCCAACATCAATTTATGGTAAAAACTCTCAACAAAATGGTTATAGAAGGAAAGTACCTCAACATAATAAAGGTTATTTATGACAAACCCACAACCAACACCATACTCAATGTGGAAAGGCTGAAAACCATTCCTCTGAGAACAGGAATGAGACAAGGCTGCCCACTCTCACCACTCTTATTCAACATAGTACTGGAGGTTTTGGCCAGAGCAATTAGGCAAGAAAAAGGAATAAAAGGTATCTAAACAGGCAATGAAGAAGTGAAACTCTCACTATTTGCAGGCGACATGATTTTATATATAGAAAACCCTAAAGAATCCATTGGAAAACTATTAGAAATAATCAACAACTACAGCAAAGTCGCAGAGTACAAAATCAATCTACAAACATCAGTTGCATTTCTGTATGCTAATAACAACTAACAGAAAGAGAGCTCAAAAAGATAATACCACTTAATCTAAGAAAATATTTGCAAAACATATATCTGACAAGGAGTTAATCTCCATAATATATAAAGAACTCATACAACTGAACAACAAAAAATCAAACAACCAGATAAAAAAATGGGCAGAGGAAATGAACAGACACTTCTCCAAAGAAGATATACAGATGGACAATAGGCACATGAAAAGATGTTCAACCTCACTAATCATCAGGGAAATGCAAATCAAAACAACACTAATATATCATCTCATGCCTGTTAGAATGACTATAATCACCAAGACAAAAAACAACAAATGTTGGAGAGGATGTGGAGAAACAGGAACCCTCATACACAGCTGGTAGGAATGCAAACTGGTGCAGCCTCTATGGAAAATGATATGGAGATTCCTCAAAGAATTAAAAATAGAGATGCCCTATGACCCAGCCATCCCACTATTGGGAATCTATCCAAAGAACCTGAAATCAACAATCCAAAGAGGCTTATGCACCCCTATGTTCATTGCAGCATTATTCACCATAGCCAAGAAGTGGAAGCAACCCAAGTGTCCCTCGACTGATGATTGGCTCAAGAAGATGTGGTATATATATACAATGGAATACTACTCAGCCATAAAAAAAGACAAAATCATCCCGTTTGCAACAACATGGATGGACCTGGAGGGTATTATGTTAAGTGAAATAAGCCAGAAAGAAAGACAAACACTGTATGAGCTCACTCATATGTGGAATATAAACCAACATACGGACAGAGAAAACTGTATTGTGGTTACCAGGGACAATGGGGGTGGGGGTGGGCACAAGGGGTGAAGGGAGACAAACCAAAGTATACAACCAAAATTTCACAATTTTATAAACTACTAAGACATCAATTAAAAAAAAAAAGATGTTCCGGCCTATTATTAGTACTCTAATTTCACTTAATAACACCCTCTTCTATTTTAACTATATTTAAATTACATTTTACTTTTAAGTTCCTTGACCATATAAAGCATATTCCTACCTCATGACCTTTGTACTTGCTGGCTCAACTGCTGGACTCTTCTTTTGAATCTTTGCATGACTTGATATCTGACTCCAGTCAGGCTACTTCTCACTGAATTCCTCACAGAGATGCCACTTTGATATATTTTAGCATTAATAAAATGATATTCCTCATCTCTATTGATTTTATTCCATTCACTTTTTAAATTTTATTTACAGGATTTGAACTGAAATGGTCATATTTATATGTTTAGTTGGTTTTTGGTTGCCTCCTCAACTAGCACATAAAGCAAGTGTGTGAAAAGTTGAGCTTATCGTATTGTTTGCTATGCTATTCCCAATATTTAGAGTATTGCACGTGAAAGGCACTCAATAAATATATTTTAAATGAATGAATCAAAAGACAAATTATACTTTATATGGAAAACAAATTTTAAAAATGAATCTGATGCAAGTTTCCAGGCTCTTGTGTTGTTTCCTTTTATTTTTGGTGATTCTAGACTAGTTATTATAGTTTTTACTTCTTTTAAGAATATAGAAATCAATTCATTATGGTGACAATGTTTTTTTTTTCTTTTTTTGGTGAAAAAGATTGGCCCTGACCTAACATCTGCTGCCAATTCTCCTCTTTTTTCTTGAGGAAGACTGTTGCTGAGCTAACATCTGTGCCAATCTTCCTCTATTTTGTATGTGGGACGCCGCCACAGCATGGCTTAATGAGCAGTGTGTAGGTCCATGCCCGGGATCTAAACCCATGAACCCTGGGCTACCGAAGCAGAGCATGTGAACTTAACCACTATGCCACTGGGCTGGTCCCCAATAGAGTGACAATGTTTTAAGTGTATAGCCCATGTTTAAGCTACTGCAAGATAGTACCAACATATTGATTTGAGGCATAAAAAATTCTAAAAGTCAAATAGAATATAATTGATGATATGTATAAGATTTATTAAAGTGCAATTAAATTTCTTTTGAAAATAGTGTTAAAAAGGACCATTTGAAAGCAAAAAAAAAAGCATCAGAATCGAGGTCATCATAATTCATGTCCTGAGGAAAAGTAGCAACAGAAATAAGCGTATGCTCTTTGACATTGGTCTTAGCTGCATATTTTCAAATACCATGTCTCACCAGGCAAGGGAAACAAAAGGAAAAATAAATAAATGGAGCTACATCAAACTAAAAAGCTTTTACACAGCAAAAGAAGGAAAGTTGAAAGGTAACTATCAACGAAATGAAAAGATAACCTAACAGTTGGGAGAAGATATTTGCAAACCTTATATCTGATAAAGGATTAATATCCAAAATATATAAAGAGCTCATACATCTCAACGACCAAAAAACTACCAACCCAATTAAAAAGTGGGCAAAATACCTCAACAGACATTTCTCCAAAGAAGATATACAGATGGCCGACAGCCACATGAAAAGATATTCAACATCACTAATTATTAGGGAAATGGAAATCAAAACTATAATGAGATATCACCTGATGCCCATCAGAATGGCTATAATTAACAAGACAAGAAATAACCAGCAATGGAGAGGCTGTGGAGAAAAGGGAACTCTCATACATTGCTCGTGGGAGTGTAAACTGGTGCAGCCACTTTGGAAAACAGTGAGGAGATTCCTCAAAAAATTAAGGATAGAACTACCATACGATCCAGATATTCCACTGCTGGGTATTTATCCAAAGAACATGAAAACATGAATACATAAAGATATATGCACCCCTGTGTTCATTGTGGCATTATTCACAATAGCCAAGACTTGGAAATAACCTAGGTGCCATGAAGGGACAAATGGATAAAAAGATGTGGTATATATACACAATGCAATACTACTCAGCTGTAAGAAACGATGAAATCTGGCCACTTGTGACAACATGGATGGACCTTGAGGGTATTATGCAAAGTGAAATAAGTCAGTTGGAGAAAGTCAGATACCGTGTCATCTCACCCATAAATAGAAGATAAAAACAACAGCAATAACAAACAAACTAGATACAGAGGTTAGACTGGTAATTACCAGAGGGGAAGAGGGGAGGGAGGAGGGCAAAAGAAGTGACCAGGCACATGCGTATGGTGATGGATGGGAATTAGCTTTTGGGTGGTGAACAAGATGTAATCTACACACAAATCAAAATATAATGATGTCCATCTGATATTTATATAATGTTATAAACCAATGTTACCTCAATAAAAAAAAAGAGGCAAAGAGATGTACTCCACCTCTATGGGTTGTAGCAGATACTGTGGTGCACCCCCTGATCCCCGTTCAGAACTAAAGTGCTTATTCCCTCAGCTGCTAGGAATACTGCTTGCTGATGATGGCTCATAGATAGCCCCCCACCCGATCCCTGACTCTCATCCCCCCACTTCCACCCTCACCCCTGACTCCCCATCCCCATTGCCTATCAGGAACTTCCCTCTGCTGAAGGGCACTGCTTTGCACAAGGGTGCCCTCACAGGCAACCCACATGCAATGACTGGTCAGATGTGAGAGTAAAAAGACCCCTTGCCTCAATTCAGAACATTTCTGAAGGGCCATCCCGGCTCCAGAGCTTCCCATGGGCTTGGCTGAGGCCTCGGTTGCAACTAAGTTAGCCCTATTTTTCTCTCTGCCCAAACTTGCTTCTCTTACTCTGTTAAAAGTGCTCTTCCCAAGAGCATTCCTCAATAATGACCACATGCAAGTCTAACCTTCAACATGGGAGGAATTCCAAAGACAATGGTAAGGGGTATGATCCAGTGTTGGAAAGAATCAGGACCAAAAGAAAAAAAGGAAAGAAAAGAAAAGAAGCAAAAGTGACAGAATATTACGTAAGAAAGGAGGAGTGGAGTTGAGAGGGTTAAAATAGCTCAACTACTAGTCTATGATACCAGGTGTCATAGCAAGAGGATCAAGGATGCTGCAAGAATGAGAGGAGGGTGAAGAGTACATTTATCCATGCACATAATGAACACAGTAGGAGCCAGCCAAGATAAAACAGAGAAACAAAACAAATAACAAAAACTACAACAAAAACAGTTATGGGGCAAGAGGAATTGGGGAAGAAAAAGAATAAAAAATAATACACATCGGAAAGGAAGAAGTAAAATTGTCTCCGTAGATCATATGATCTTATATGTAGAAAACTCACATATCTGGTCAAATGATTTTCAACAAGGGGGTCAAGACCATTCAATGGGGACAGGACAGTATCTTCAATAAATGGTGCTGGGAAAACAGGATATCCACACGTAAAAGAACAAAGATGGACCCTTACCCAGCACTACATACAAGAGTTAACTCATAGTGGGTCAAAGACCTAAATGCAAGAGTAAAACTATAAAAACCTTAGTAGAAAACATAGGGCAAGACCTTCATGACATTGATTTGGCAATGATTTATCGGATATGACGCTAAAGGCAGAGGCAACAAAAGAAAAAATAGACAAATTGGACTTCATGAAAATTAAAAACTTTTGTGCATCAAAGGACGCCATCAACAGACTATAAAGGCAACCCACAGAATGGGAGAAAATATTTGAGTGTCATACATCTGATAAGGGACTAATATCCAGAATGTATAGAGCACTCCTAAAACTCAACACCCACCACAAAACCTGACATAAGAATGGGCAAAGAACTGAAATAGACATTTTTCTATAATAACCAATAACACGTAAAGATGTTAAACTTTACTAATTAGGGAAACACATTAGAAATCCCAGTGAGATACTGCCTCACACCCGTTAGCATAGCTACTTCAAAAAAAACAGAAAATAATAAGCGTTGGAGAGGGTGATGAAAAATTGGAACCCTTGTGTGCTCTTTGTGGGAATGTAAAATGATAAAGCTGCTGTGGAAAACAGTATGGCAGTTCCTCAAATATATTAAAAATAAATTTATCCTATGATTATGAAATTCCACTTCTGGACATATATCCAAATGAATTGAAAGCAGAGTATCGAAGAGCTCTTTTACACGCATGTTCGTAGCAGGTTTATTCACAGCAGCTAAAGCATGGAAGCAACTCAAGTGTCTATTGACAGATGATTGGATAAGCCAAATGTGGTATATACGTGCAATGGAATATTACTCAGCGTTAAAAAAGAAAGGGAATTTTGACATATGCTACAATATGCCTGAGCCTCAAGGACATTATGCTAAGTGAAATAAGACAGTCACAAAAAGACAAATACTGTATGATCCCACTTTTATGAGGTACCTAGAGTAGTCAAAAATCATAGATACAGAAATCAAATGGTTTCTAGGGGTTGAGGGAAGGGTGGAATGGGGAGTTTTCTTTTTTTTTTTGTGAGGAAGATCAGCCCTGTGCTAATATCTGCCAATCCTCCTCTTTGTTTGTTTGTTTGTTTTTTTTTTTTTGCTAAGGAAGACTGGCCCTGGGCTAACATCCATGCCCATCTTCCTCCACTTTATATGGGACACCGCCACAGCATGGCTTGCCAAGCGGTACATCAGTGTGCACCCAGGATCCGAATCAGCGAACCCCGGGCTACTACAGCAGAGTGCACGCACTTAACCGCATGCACCACCGGGCCGGCCCCGGGAATTATTGTTTAATGTGTATATAGTTTCAGTTTTGCAAGATGAAATGAGTTCTGGAAATGAACGGTGGTGATGGTTGCACAACAATGTGAATGTACTTAACACCACTGAACTGTACACTTAAAAATGATTAAGATGGCAAATAATATTTTATGTATATTTTATCAAAATAAAAAATTGGAAAAAAAGAAAATCAATGAAATCAACACTGATTCTTGGGAAATACCAATAGATTTCATTAAAATCTAGCTAGACTGATAGAGCAAAAAAAAAACAGAAAACACAAACTACCACTATACGCAAGAAAAGAGGGCATATCTCTATAGATCCGCAGACAGCCACATAGTAATATTGGCATATTATAGAAATCATTATGAAAATAAAATTGATGTCTCAAATGTGTTAGACAAATCTCTCAAAAGAACAGACCAAACCAGCAAAAATGAGTGACTTTAGCTCTATATGTTAATAATAATGTTTCCTTAAAGAAAACTCCAGGTGTATAAAGCTTCACTGATTAATTCTACTAAACATTTAAGAAAGAAAAATACCATTTCCTCACTACTCTTCCACAAAATGGAATAAGAGGAAATACTTCTCAACTCATTGTATTAGGCCAGCATTATCCTATGCCAAAAACACACCAAGACATTGTGAGAAAAAAAAAAACAAAACAGAAATTACAGACCAATATCCTACATGGATATAAATGCAAATGTTCTCAACAAATTGTTCGCAAATTGAACTCAGCAATATATTAAAAGGATAATGCAATCTTAGACAAAATCCCGGCAGGCTTTTATTTTAGGAATTGACAAGCTGATTCTAAAATCCGTTTGGAAAAGTAAAAGACCTGTATATGATAGCCAAAACTATTTTGAAAAACAATAGAGTTGAAGGACACAGGATTTAATATCAAGACTTACTCTAAAACTACAACAGTCAAGATAGGGTGGCATTAGTATAAGGATAGACAAATAATAGATCACTGGAACTCAATAGAGAGTCTAGTAGTAAGACCTCCAAATGTATGATCAGTTAATTTCAATAAAAGTGCCAATGTAATCAATGGAGAAATGATAGCCTGGGATAACAAGATGGCCATATGTTAAAATAATGAATGAACATTGGCTCATTTGTCACATCACATATAAATTGTTTCAAAATGGATCATAAGTAATTATACAACATAAAATTTTAAAATTTGAAGGGAAAACATGAGATAATCTTTAAATATTTATCATTCTCTTTCTCTCTGTATGAGTATATATCCAAACATACATACATACATGTAATGTATACATACATAAATATAATTTTCATGCACATAAACACAACATATCGATATTGCACATAAACACATCGAATTGCGTATTATTTTTATAAACGTATAATGTATGCATATATACAAATATGTTATATATTTATTTATGAATCATTTTGAACATAATTTACAGATATCATATCATTTTATAGCTAAATATATCAGTGTCTATTTCCTAAGTGTTTTGGGCATCCCCTCTAGTGAATTTGAGAATTCACTAGAAGGACTAACAGAACTCAGAAAAGCTGTTTAATCTCCTTTCATTGGAAAGAGTTGATCAGTCTTTCTTGTTTTTTTTTTTTTTTGACAATTTTTTAAAGTAATAAGCCTATCTTTTTACATAAAATATATCTCATTTTGAGTTTGCTAATAATTTCTAATTATTTTATTCGGGTTTTCCATCCTCAAACAAAATATTCCGTACATCATTGTGTTATTCTCAGGGTAAGACATTCAGAAGCCATCATGTCCATTTACCCTCTTGCTGATATGCATTTTGGTCATCTGATCAACATGTTGTTTAACTTCTCCATGTACAGTTATGATTCCTCCTTGCAACTATAAAGCAATCTGGAGAAAATTCAAGCCCAAGTCATCACCCTCTCCCTCACCATGAGATTTAGCCATTACAGGAAGTGGATACTAAACTTTTTGACTGTGGTTTGCTAAAATGCTAATGGATTAAGGAAAATAGTAAGGCATAACAATAAAATAAGAGTGTAGCCTTGGGAGACAAATGGGCTGGATTTTATTTTTAGTTCCACACTTGAGAGCAATGACTTTAAGCAAGTCTACTTCTCAACCTGTAAAATATAAATCATAATTGCATCTACTTAATAGGATTTTTGTAAGGATTAAATCAGTCAAAAATGCAAAGCAACTAGCTCATATATTGATAAAAATTTCTTGTTAAATTTCAGCACCTATTATGAATATTATTTCTGTTGTAGTTATTTAAATTATTATTGTTTCTAAATATTGAAGTGATTTGGATTTTCCTCGTTTCTTTTTTTTTTAGACATTACTATTTGGAATGTTTAGATGAATCAAACTATTTGGAATGTTTAGATGAATCTAAACAAATGTTTAGACAAATCAAAAACATTTGTCTATGTTTTAGACAAAACATAGGGTTGCTTCTGTAATAGGAAGTTTGGAAATAATATATAATTTTCTTGGATTAGGTAATTTCAAAGAGGAAGAATTATAAAAGATACAATAATATGAATGAGTTAAATTGTATTTTTTAGAGTACAGTCCTTTTTTATTCATTCCAGTAATAAATGTGGGATTTGATGCTAAATAACATGATTAGACAATTTCCTCTGGGTATACTCTCCATGAACTCTTCAACTTCCAATGTCAAGAAACCTTAATTAAAAAGGAGCCTATTAGCAGTTTGCAATGTGCTTAATGAGTTGGGCACCTGACATCTCAATATGAAATGGGGCAATTGCGTTTAAACATAGAAAAGATGATTGTGGGAACTTCTCTTAGAGTTCACTAAAAGTCCTTATAATATAAAGGTCCCATATTTATTAAGGCTGGATTTCTGGTATCATAGTTCTCTTAAATGGCCCACGTGTATGCCAATGGGAGGACTTCTTAGTTCATCATTCAAAGCAATATTTCAAATTAGCAGAATTGTTTTCAGTCTCTGTGACCATGTTATGTATTACGTTCACTATTTATTTATATATCTTTAACCTTTCCATTTAATGTCCTACATAATGTTTTTCTTAGAAAGAAAACGTCTTTTCTTTAGAAAGAAAAACATTATTACATAATTTCTTCTGACATTTTTTTCTAGTCTCTCCTCTATGATCTGAAAGTGTCTAAACAGAACTCATTTTTCATATTTTTCTTGCAGCCTGAGTAGATGAAATAAGCCTAATAGGAGAAGTGAATGATTTGCTATGGAAAATACTATATATTGCTATTTGGATATTGTTTCTTTAATTATCTTTCACTGACTTTTAAAAACATATGAGACCTTATGTGGGGGAATCACCAAACACAGTACCTGGACCATTCTGAGCCCTCAATAAATGTCAGTTGAATATGAATATATTTGAATCTTTTTTTCCTCCATATACGTGAAACTATGAGTATAAGAAAATTCTACATGTGTGTGGTGATGGATTATAATTAGCATTTGGGTGGTGAACATGAGAACATGATGTAATCCATGCAGAAATATAAGTACAATGATGTACACCTGAAATTTATACAATGTTATAAACCAATGTTACTGCAATAAACAATAAATTAAAAAAAAAATTCTGCAGAAAGGGAGAAAGGTGATGTGTAGAATCCATATCAAGTTGGTAACCAATTGAGATAAGCAGTTTTAAGAGAAATAAATGAAGGTCAGAGGATTAGTTAACTGACATTCATTTGGTCTCAAAATGTTTTTCCTCGGGTTCAATTGAAAGTAAGTCTCTCAGGTAAAAGTGGAGTGGAAACTATATAGATAAATATGATAATAAGTATATTGAAAGTCAACATGCCATAAATATTGTTTGCGTTTAATGATTTTTTAATTTCTTTTATAAGTTATGAAATTTTTCAATTTCTGGAAAAACAGAAGCATGAGAAGAACTGTGTGCCACCACCCTTCTCTATCAAATTTCACATTTAGTCATACATGCTTCATTAAAAAAATATGGTTGAAGGCTCCTATATTCCTCTTCCCAATTCCACTCCATTATATTGAAATAAATAGATAATTTAATTCAAGGTTTTATTGTGTTTTTTGTCATATTTACATGGCAGTTCAAGCCCTGTGATCTAACTTTTCCCTAGTGTCTCTTGCATATATATGCTTGTGTGACACTGAAAAAAAAATGGGTGTACATATCCCTGTCTTGCTCTTGTATATATGCATTTCATAAAAATTGAGAATAAAATAATATTTTTTCCTTTTCTGCTGTTATATTATTTTTTCAGCTTTATTGAGATGTAATTGACAATTAAAATTGTATATATTTAAAGTGTACAACATGATGATTTGACATACATATACTTTACGAAATAATTACCACGATCAGGTTAATTAACACATCCATTATCTCAAATATTTACCTTTTTTTGAGTCTGTGATGAGAATGCTTTAGGTCTACTCTTTTAGCAAATTTCAAGAACACAACATAATATTATTAACTATAGTCGTCATGCTGTACATTAAATCTCTAGCATTTATTCATCTTATAACTAAAGACTTGTATCCTTTGATTAGCATCTCCCATCTCTCCACCCCCAACCGCCAGCCTCTGGTAACCAACATTTTCTTCCGTTCTCTGCCTGTTTCTATGAGTTAGGCTTTTCTTCTTTTTTTAGACTAATGGAAGTTTAGGACATATAAGACGGCATCATTTGCTGTTCATGCATTTGTCGTGTTTTAGAATGCTGAGTTTTAATTTTTTGTTTCATGCCGGCCTCTCCCTCCTATTTAATTGACCATATTGATTAAATATATTCTAATGGACTTAACTGAAGATATAAGTTAAACCTCACTCTTCAGAGTGAGGATAATAAACTTGAGGGGTATGAGTTTCCTCTATTCTATCCATATGCTTTGCTTGGTCTGAGTGATGACCTGAAATGAGTCGTTCAATTGACCACAACATTTGCCACTTCCAGTTATGTTAGCAGATTCAATTATTTATACTGCACTCTTGGTCCCTGGAAACATTTGATTTTGTTAACTCTGGTTATTGTCAGAAAATCTACATTAAAATATAACAGAGAAATTTTGCTATGCAATGTACATTATCTTTTAAGTATACACTTAGATTAATTCCATAGACTTTTGGATTTATTCAAGGGAAGAAAATACAATAACCTAAGTATACATCTGTGGAATACTCTAAAAAGTATTTGCTGCTTTTAGGCAAATATCATTAAATACCGTATTTTCTGTGGTACATTCTGAACAAGGTAGTATATTAGTTTACACAGAGAGTTCTGAATTGTCTATCATTTCAATCTCTAGCTCTCTGTTAAGAAATTTCTCTGAAAGCTGTTCCTCAGAATTCTCTTTGAAATAAATCAATAACATCCAAGTATTTCCCAGGTTTAAGCACTCTTTCTCTTAGTGCCTATGAGTGGTTCCAGGAAGCCATGTTTTTACTACCTGACTCTACTTACCCAGCCATAGCTGATTGGATGACAGCTTGACAGATATATATATATATCCTGGAAATTTGCAGTTTAAGTTGGTTGTTGTTGATTCCTTGAATTGCAGACATTTGAACCCAAGATGAGTGAGACAGACATCTTCCACCACGTACATAGCAAGGCAGAAAAAGTTGGTCCCATGGGGGAAAAAAAATAAAACTAAAGGGCAGAGAAAAATCCCCGATGAGAAGCCAGGTGGTGAAAATGAGAAAAAGATACTCTCTAACTTGGAGGCTACTTTTCTTTTCTGTTCTAAACCTGAAGAATCTTGTTTGTAATATATGTCCTTGGGTTCCTCAGAATGAAATGTTATTATTAAGTCAGTCTGAATAAGTTTCACTAACTGTATCCAAGTGATCCTGCGTTAGAATATTTGCTATTAGTTTTCTCAGTATCATTGAAGGTAAATAGAGATTTGCGTTTGAGTCACTGACAAGAAGTTAGGAGTTGGAGCGTCATCTTTGGGATTTGCCATAATGGAACATGGTTATTCAATAAAGTGAAAACAAAGCTCTCATTGTGAATGTCCCTTTAAGTTTCCTAAAGAAAATTATTAGTTTTAACTTTTGAAAGAAACATTTCCATAAATAATTTAATAATGTCAAAATTATTAACATTTTGATTGAATAATATTTACTGATAAGATGAGGTTGAAAAGCAGAACCTCTGAACTCAGACCACGTGGATTTGAGATCCTGGTTCTGTCTCTTTCTAGTTCTGTACTCTTGAGAAAGTTACTTAAACTTTCATCTATAAAACGGGAATATGACTGCACACACTTTATAAAAATATTGTAAAAGGAGTTTATAAACTTAAAATCCTTGACCGTGATTCTTAGCATTTAAAAGCTTTTAAAATTAATTGTTTTGTGATTGTTTTTTAGTAGCATATCATTAGGGAAAATCTATTTTTTAAAAGGTGGAATGACAGCACTACCATGAAGTGGACACTGTGTGGAAGATGGATATTGTTTTGTGGGAAAAGCGCTGAGAAACAGAGTAAGCAAATATTTATTTCTCAAATAAAGAAACAGCTATATCCAGGTGACTGGAGAGAATATATCAGTACTTCAAAATTTTAGCCTTTGGATACTTGCATTCTTTCAAGTTCTATGGAGACCCATCAACCAAGGGACTTTGATAATGTAACCATAGCCTATATTTAGTTGGTTTGGCTAGGTCAAGGGAATAGCTTGGTTACTAAGTTGTACAGCTGGGAGCTACTTAATATTACATGAAAATACTACTGGCACAACTCCAGTCCATTATTTTCCTGATGGACCTGTTACCGCACCAGGTCTGTTTTTGCCCACTGCCCAGAAAGCCAAACACTGAGAGGATGAGATTGCAGAAGAGAGAGAGGGTTTATTAATCACAAGGCAGCCAAGTGAGGAAATGGGAGAATGAATCTCAAACCCACTTCCCTGAAAATAGGGACTCAAGGATATTTATAGGGTAGGGGGCAGGATGGTCTGAAATGATTGGAGGTGAGGAGAGATGAGGTAATTGATGATCTGTGCAAGCATAGTCAGACTTCATGCTTCTTCATAGGATGTTCACAGAATAGTGGCATTAGCATGCTCTGAGGGTGGAGTTTTAACCTCTTGATGTCAAATGTCACTTATCAGACATATGGCTGCATGGGCCCAGTTGATGGGTTGGTGGTCTTAACCAGGCTGAAGTGGACAAGGGGTTCCAATTCTGGAAAACAATAGCTCAAATACCCATTATCATAGTGACCCAGGCTCCAAGGAGATGTTATCTATAGGAACCTACTGGGAGTCAGATAGCATATTGCCTAAACAGCACAGTCAACAATGGGTAAGTTTATCATGCAGATTTAAGTCCTCGCTTTTCATTCTGATAAGTTTCTAGGTAAGCCCACTCCCCCCTTCTTCCTGGTACAGGGAGGAAGATACCTTTACAAATGGAGATTTCCTTTACAACTGTAAGTATCTCTTACAAAGGGTAACCAGAACTAAGAATGGGATTAGCAAGGACGCTTCCAGATACCAGGAGATGTCTATGGTGATGGCCTGTTCTGAGGCAGGCCTCCCATCCCAAACACTTTTGGTCAGTTAGTGGGTGTGGGGGTCAGAGTGTCTTTCAGGCAGAGACATATTTTGAGGTGGCCAATTCCGATCCCCCATAGTTACTAGCTGCTTAATCATCAATGGCTAACTGCTTGCCAGTTTCAGACCCGAAAAACTTTTCCAATTAATTTTCCTACCTGACTAGCTTAACATATATGAACTCCATTCCTTGCTAATAATCCTTCACAGTTGCCTTGAATAATATATCTCAATCATTGTCCCTATTCTTAAAGCTGTTAACCCTCAAAACTATACTCATTTTTGAATCATAGAAGTGTAATTAGCCCTGGAGGCTCTGGCAGTTGTGTTGATAGAACATAACAGGCTGTTTTGGCTTTTAAAAGTTTGAAAGCCTCAATACCTAATGATTTGCTAATTCTCTTCTAAAAATCCTTTGCTGTAAGATGTTCATATAATCAGCAATGTGTGAAATTTAGGTGTCTGACTCTGCTCTCTTCAGGGGATTCCTTTAATTTGGTGTTTGTCCTCACACTTAAATCCAGCCATCATAGAAGTCCAGGTTTTGATTATTATGACAAAACACTGGGAGAATCACATTACCTTTAGTGGCTTCTGTAAGCTTTTTCATCCGCTTATAATTGGCCAGTTCCAATTGTGAATACTCAGCTAACAGCAATATGAACTCATGCAAAATGCTTTTTTTCTTTTTCTCTTGATGATTTTTTTCTACTTATCCATCACCTATTATTTTTTAATGTGCCATGAGTCCTGTATTTCTAGTTTTTGTTTTGTATTTTTTAGGACGAGAGATGGATCTTGGAATGATAGAGTCACAGTGCGCATTCCAGAATCTGCTACTTACTAGTCATAGGATTTTCAGCTAATTGCTTGACTTCTTTGGCTCAAGCTTCCTTTATTTTTAAAGTGTATTTTAAGGTATAAAAGATGAAACTTTAATTAAAAACAAGTATCTACTACACATTCTACATTTCCTTTGCACTCATCAAGCACCTCTGCTGGTTGTGGTTCTTTGCCTGAAGGGATGACCCAAATCTTCATCCCTGAGGTATCAGAGCCATTAGCATTCAAGCCTAAATTGGGTTACTGTAGTTTTCCAGAGGATTTAATCATAGGATATGGTAGTACTAAGAAATGTCCTAAGGGATTTCCTGTATTCCAGACACACTCTTCTTCACTTTCATTGTGCCTCCATTGTAGCCCAATTTCCCCTTGGTGGTCGCTCCAGCCAGTACAGTAACACTTTCCTGTGACTGTTAATTCAGAGGCATGAGGAGCCACAGAGGACAGGCAGCTGTCTTAACTTCCAGTTCATTTAAGTCATTATTATATCTCCTACCGGGAGAAAAAATTTTGCTAGGGGATCACTAGGAGTAATAGTCGGTGGTGCCACTTACACAGACGAAGCAGTAATAGTACACTGCCTATCTATTTCACTTTTAGGGAAACCATGCTCAACTAGCCAGTGCCATAGGTCTCTGCGAGTTGGACCGTTCTGATTACTGCTTTGGCTCCACTGTCCGTTATGATGACCACACCTACCTGGTCATTGGCAGTTAAGTGACATTACTTGGGCCTTGCAACCCTGGGTTCCCATTATCCCCATTGCATTTAGGGATCCAGTTTGATGGTGGAATTTTCCCTGTAATATCCGACCTACTGAGAACAGCAATCATAGAGCTCTTTAAGGACTTTGGGCTGCCTCTCAGAAATTTATTTGAAATCGGTACTGGGGAACTTGTGTATGTCCTCTGGATCTTCCCAGGGTAGGTGAGAAAATCCTACGTGATAAATGCTCTTTAGCATTCTAATTTCTCTAAGCCTTTTGATACCCTTCTCCACAGTACACCAAGGCAGTTTTGGCGTTTCAGCTTCATTTAGTATAGGCTTCTTTGGGTTCATGTTTCTTACAACCGACTAAATAGCCAGAATCCCTGCTTTGTGGGCCCAGTCAATAATTTTGGCCTGATTCAACTTTATATTCCTATCACCATAATCTCACACTCTTAATATCCATTAGCACATATACTCCCAAGATTTCTATCCATATAAATTGGGAAAACCATGCAGTTTTTACGATGTGCAGCAACCTCTTCATAAGTTACCCTTTGAATCACACTCTTTGTGGCCTGCTGGAACTTGTATGTATTTATAGATCTAGAAGCAAAAAGGGATGATAGCGCTAGGCCCTGGAGAGAATCAGCAGTGCATTGAAAGGAAAATAGCTCAGGGGAAGCTATTATAAATGTTTCAGGCAAAGGTGGGCTAGCCTCATCAGGGGTGCAAGGATTGCCTCTACTGTCCAAGAAGACTCATCAGAATTTAGAGGGTCAATGTCTCTGGCTTCAGTGGAATCTTCACTGAAATGTATCTATTTCAAATTCCAGGGTCCCATTCCTTCCCAATCAATGTCCTGACTTTGACAGGACACACTCTGTAAAATTGGGAATTCAATTTCTGCTGTAATTCTGTCACTCAAAGGACAAGAATCTGTTTTGTTTGTTTGTTTGTTTGTTTTACAGAAATCCCCCTGCCCCATAGCTGCGGGAGAAAAGGATTTCTTTAAGGGCAGTAATAGAAGCTTTCAGGTGATATGCATAGCTTGAGCTGAGAATTTGAGCCCTGAGCTCATCATTTTCTTTCCCCACATTCTTCAGCATGGTTAGGAACAATCAGCTAATCCCATTATATTCCTCACTCTAATTAAAATGTTCTAAGGTAGTAAATACATGGTCACCCAGAACCTCATTTTCTATGGGTATTTGGTTAGAAGTATCCACTGGCAATATTTTGTGTATCTCTATTGCCACATCATGACATGGACTACCAGTGCCCTCTGTACGACTGGCGATAGAATCTTTAGTACCTATAAGTCTGATCAGATTAGGGAACCAATTCTGGAAAACCAGGAACCAATTCAGAAAACTCGTGTTTAAAATTCTGTTTTTCTAGAACCATTTCTTATGCCAAAATCTATATCAGACAGGGTTCAACCAGAGAAGCAGAATCAATAGGAGATGTATATTAGGAGATTTATTGCAAGGAATTTGCTTACACACTTGTGATGGCTGGGTAGGCAATTCCACGTCCATAGGGTAGGTCATTAGGGAGGGCAGGCTGGAACTCTCAGCTTTGGGCTGAAGCTGCTGTTGATAGATGAAAAAGAATTTTTTCTTCTCTGGGAAGCCTCAGCTCTGTTTTTGAGACTTTTCAACTGATTGAATCAGGCCCAGCCAAATTATCTAGGATAATTCTTATGGTTAGCTGGTTATAAACTTTAATCAAATAAACAAAATACCTTCACAGCAACACCTAGGTTAGTGTTTGACTGGATAACTGGAGACAATAGCCTAGCAAAGTTGATACATCAAAAGACCATCACAATCATCATAGGCCCCATGGGGTTGTTATGAGGATAAAATGTCTTAATGTATAATAAAGCACACATATGTCTGTCTGGCACATAGGAAGTGCTACAAAAAGTGTTAGCTATTCTTTAAGCCATTCTGTGTTGAATTTCTGTGTCTTGAAGAAAAATGTTCCCTAACTGTGTTTCATAACTAGTGGGGAAATAGAGAGCCTCTCATCTACTGGAAAATGGCTTGTAGGAGCTTGACTTCAGCCACGTGCCCATCCTTGTGCTGATCATTCTGACAACTCTGAGCATTATGATTCGCCTAGTCTGTCACATGTCCCCTCTCTTGTGTTCAGGGAAGCAGGAATGTTGTCAGAAAAAGATAAGAAGAGGATAGGTAGATGACAACACTAGCCATAATTTTCGACTTTCCAACTTTCCAGCGCGTGCGCGCACACACACGCACTCCTTAAACACACCTTTTAATACACACAATTCCGAACTTTTCCCTATGTGATAGTGAGCTATCATCCTACATACAACTCAAAACACACTCACAAAAAGGAGAAAACCCTAAGTCAGCTCCAGCCATTTGGTTCACAGCCTTGTCCAGGGCACTCACGTTATCTGTATTCTTTTCAGTCAAGCTTAGATTTGTCTCTATATAATCATGAAATGCATGGACTATGTGGTAAATTTAACTACCTTTCATGTAGCCAGCATTTAATAACAGGTGGGAAAGTTGGGTAACTCTCAAAAAATGGCCCGCTGGAAAAGACTAGAAGTGAAAGCAGCAAATAACAGTCACCATCTAGAGCTTTCATCTTCCTACAGGCCAGGAGTAAAAGGAACTGAAGCACTTATTTTAGAGAAAATGGAATTAATGAATGAATGATCTTTTCTAAAATGTCTCAGATTCTACCAACTGCAAATATTCCCTTTCTTCCTTTTTTATGCCCGCCAGAGAGGGCCACTGGGTTTGGGGAAAGGACAATAAAGCAGCAGGCCTTGGATTATTAGTCAAGATTGATCTTGAGTAAGATTTTTAATCCATAGGCGTCCAGTTAAAAAACCTGATCCCTTTGTTAGCGCGGGGAAACTGCACTATTCGAGCTGATGTGCTTTGGCCTCTCTGGCTCTGACTGAGTGAGTGAAGGGATTGGGAATTTCTTTAGCTGTTGGGGAGTCCCAAGATATTTCTCTGGCAATCCAAGACTCTTAAAATATTAATTGACTGAATGTCAACTTCAGCGATTAACAAACCGTGTCAGAAAACCTCTAAACTCAACAACTTCAAATCAGAGCCTACCCAGTCTTTGTAGATTCTGGTGTCGTTTGTAACCAGCTGGAGTATTTTGCCATTCTTCCTTGGTTCAGAACATTACAGACAAGAATGTTCTGCCTTAACAAGGCTGTAGCTCTGCCTTGCTTTGTTTTCTTTCTTTCTAGACAGACCACATTTTATTTCTACTTGTTTCAACTTGCAGCATTTTTTACTCAAAGCAGAAAGAAGTGAGCGATAATCTCCTATTATTCTTTGTCCAAGTCAGCTAATAAGACTCAGATCGTACAACGCCTGAGTACCAGGATATTATAAAGGAAGTTTAATAGCTGATTACTGCCTCAGGACTTGCATTGTTACCATCTGCATTTGTGTGCCAAGGCTGCCATAACAAAATACCGCAAACTGTGGCTTAAACAACAGATATTCAATGTCTCACAGTTCAGGAGGCTAGAAGTCTGAAATCAAGGTATCAGCAGGGTTTGTTCTTTTTGAGGGCTGTGAGGAAGGATCTGTTTCAGGCCTCTCTCTTTGGCTCGTAGATAGCTGTCTTCTCTCTATCTCTCCTCATATTGTCTTCCCTCCATGTGTGTCTGTGTCCAAATTTCCCCTTCTTATAAGGACACCAGCCATCTTATATTAGGGATCACCATAACGACCTCATCTTAACTTACGATTACACCTACATTGACCTCATTTTTAAATAAGCTCACATTCTGAGGTACTGGTGGTTAGGATTTTAACACATGAGTTTTGGGGTGACATTTTACCCCATAGCACCATCTCAGCTTGTGAGAGAGGGACCCTGTTTCCTAAGCTCTTGATTCAGCCAATTTCCCATTTTATGGTTTGTCGTTTGCAACAGTCCCTCTTCCTGCTTGTATTAGTCAAGTTTCTGATGGACCGAAACCCTACACACTAATTAAAGGAATGTTGGGACGTGTATTGATTTCTGCTACTGAATTGTGGACAATGTGGAACTGGCTTTGAGGTTCACAAAACTTGAATATTGTCGAGACTTTCTCTTTCGTGTGTGTTTCTTTCTGTCCGTTGGCTTGATTCTCTCAGACCAGCTGCTCAGATGAGAGTGAATCCATAGCTACAGATAGTTCTAGGCTCATGTCCACAGAACCTCAGGCATCCAAGGTATAAAAGCAGGCATTTCACTGCCAGTTCCTGCAAGAACAAGTCCAAAGAAATCTTTTCGTAACCCTGCTTTACTGACATGATCATCTCTGGAACAATCACTGTGGCTAAAGACGGGTGGATTTTATCATGGCTTGCCCGCTCACACCTAATGCCGGGGGGATAGGGGTCTGTCACCAGGCGTAAAGTGGTTTGAAAAAAAAGCATAGACAATGTGCTTACTTTTATGCTGCTAGCACATATTTCACTTCAATCATCTTAGAAAATGATGTTTAATCTCTTATTTCAGGAGTTTTATTATGAAAAAATGCAAAGCAGGTTATATCTATAATTTGCTTCAGTTTCTTTTATCAACTATTTTGACATTTACTATACTTTTTATCTCCTTCTTCTGTGCTATGTTTTGTGATTTGTCTTTTATGTTTCAGAATATTTTCCTAGATATCCACTGTTGTGTGTGTGTGTGTGTGTGTCAATGTAGATGTGGATGTTTGAGTGCATATTTCTTTAATTCTATAAAAACTCACAAAACTGTGATAGAATTTCTCTTTCCTTTACCTCCTTGCTGAGTTGGTTACTGATAAAAATAAATCCTCTTCTGGGTTGTGTGTTGTGAACCAACTTGAGACAACTTAATCATTTAACATTTATTAGGATCTTTTATCAAATATTGATGTCTTCAAAAATTGGACACAAAGAGGGGAGTGGAATGCATCCATTCCTCCACAATTTCACTATTAGATCACATGTTCTCATGATAGTCAGTCTTTGTTAGACCAAATTCTGCAATATAAATACAATTATTGGAGAGCAAGTAAAAATGATTGAAAGAATATTTATTTCCAGGCTTGGGGAAATCTTACGCTCTCTCTTAAGGAAGTCCAGCAAGTACTCTACATGAAAGGCAACGCCAGGATAGTCTTAGTACCATACTAGCGCATTGAGCTGGATCAGCAGACAGGACACAGACCAACAGAGCTCTGTGTTGGGAGTATGAATTCAAAAGCAGTCTTACTGATCTTGCTAGATAGTTTTCTCTCTTTCATGCATGGGCTTTCTACCCCAGGCCACATTTTGAATACCACTTATTTCTCTAAATTTGCTCTATCATCTCTTGTACTAATTAACAAACAGTAGGATGGAAATTTTGATTATGATATTTGAAGTGCTTAAGAGCCAGGTCTAGAGCGTGCTTTGCTGATTGAGCTGCTTCAGAGATTAACCATCCTCTACTACATAGTAGATTAGAGTCCACTTATGTACACTTACATAAAACTGTTTATACTGAAGGATGTTTAGAATAAATTACTCCACAGAAAATATAACTCCATGTTAGATGGATGGATTATGCAAACAAATATTTCGAGTTCAAGGTCAAGGCATCTTGGGTGTGATCCTGAGGAATTAGGAAATTGTCTGCATAAAATATTTTCTCTTGGTTAGTTAAAAGAAACAACAACAATAAATCTGCTAGAAACTAGCTTTCTGTATTTGCTTTTTATTTTTATCCTGCCCTCCTCCTCAGGTACCAATGTGGTTAGGCTTGACATCTGTTTTGTTTCAACAGCCCAGTGGGTCAGGAAAGTAAATTACTGCCTTGATGAAGCCAACTATTGCATCAGGAAAATCTGCACAGAAAATTCCACAGTCCCACAAATGTTTTGTTTGGAGTGGCTGCACTTTTTTCTTTAGAAACAAAGTCACGTGTGTTTAGAAAGGGTAAGCTATTCTGAATTTATTAGGTGTCCTGAGGGACTCCTGGGACTCTTTTGTTCTCACTTCTAGAAACCAGGGGAGTAAGTTCTTCCAGCTTTTCCTCTGATCCCACAC
Source organism: Diceros bicornis minor (assembly GCF_020826845.1). Classification (NCBI taxonomy): domain Eukaryota; kingdom Metazoa; phylum Chordata; class Mammalia; order Perissodactyla; family Rhinocerotidae; genus Diceros; species Diceros bicornis. Next base: position 46,856,455 of record NC_080759.1, on the reverse strand, counting down.
ACCACTAACCCACTTTCACAGGACTGAGAACTCTAATACTGACCCTCCATCCTGTTCCAGACTGCCGTAAGGTGCTAACTCTATAGTAATCCGTCTCAGTTTAAGGGTGGGTAGTACTCTCCTTAGTTACGACAACATAGTGAGTGTTTTTTTTACCCCCCTCACATTCATATTATTTTGGTGGTTTCAGTAGCTATCTAAAACAGGAAAGTGGGAGTTGTACAGCTGGCCTCACTACATCATGCGTCTCAGAAGTCCTTTTAACAATTCTTTGTCGTTTCTGACTTTTTATTTCCATTCAGCGTGTAATATTTTCTCAGGCTAAGTTCCCTAGCTATATTGATATCCACCTAAAGAGAATTAGCCTGAAACTTCTTACATATGCATATACATAACATATCCTTTAGAATTGTTTTATTTGGAAAACTTATTGAATACAAAAATATTATTGTATATTAGCAATAATAGCTTTTCCACGAGAGAAAGAATATAGTCTTTTTCTTATAGAAAGTGTTTAAGTTGTATATTTTAAGGACTGATTAGTTCCACAGACATTAAATTTCATTTTACTTCTTCAGAATATAAACGGATTGATATTTCAAATGAATTAATTATTGTCAAGTTTATTTGAACACATTTATTCATATTTGTTCAGCATTGTTTTGCTCATTTAGGGACATTTCCTCATATTTCCTATGGTTATTAATTAAATATAATTGGCAATCATTCTGAATGTTGATACTACAATGTAAAGAATCAGAAATTAATCATAAGGTACATTCCCCACCTAAGTGAATGGGGCATAATGTTACAAGTAGGACATGTGTTTACATACATCACATTTTATGTTTTAAAAGACAAGACAAACTTCTGACGAAAGATTATTTTGTTATAACATTCAAAGTGATAGTTTGTTTAGTCTGGGGTATCCCTGGTTTTAGCCCGCTGATATTCATCATAAATAGATACAAATAACTTCTAAATTATCCTTATTCATCATATATTAGATAAAATGCTTACACACAGCACACAGTCACCTGTTTTAATTTCGCAAGTCCTTTTGTAAAATAACTATTTTACATATACTTCCATTCACAAAGTAAAATGAAAATTGATAATATATAAATACTTTGGCAATTTGAAATAATTTAGTGAACTTAAGCAATGACTATTTTTTTTAAATTTTATCCTTTGATGTTCAACATTGTTGATGACCAAATTTCTTGACGGTCCATTCCATATCTCAGCATTTCCAAATTTTAAATATTTATACATATATGTGGGAAATTTTACTTTTACTTTCACTCTACATTTCTCACACAATCCCTCATTTCTTAGAATGGAAGTGAGTAGAAGGGGATTGGGAGCTACGACATTCCTTTGGTTCCAGAGGGCAGTTTGTTTAAAGAAACATTCTTACTCAACTAGATGGGGGAAAATGTACAAAGAAAAAACATTCACTAAGCTTTCTACCATAAATTTCAACAAGTAGATGTTTTCTTGTTTTCTGGATTATTATCAGATTTCTGTAAAATCATTGTCGTTATACCTCAAAATTATATGCTAAAAATGTGGGAGTCAAACTTAAATATGTATGAATATAACAAACAAACTGTATTATAGATGACACTGTCATAGATCCAAATTAAGCCCTAAAGCCGAGACATTTAATACTTCTTCTTTTCTCCTCAATCACAAAATCAAAATAATTACATATTCCATAAAGAAAACAATTTACAAAGTATTTAATAAGAAACAAAATATTATAGAGAAACCACTAAGCATTTCACATATATTAACAGAGTAAAATGGGTTAAATCTCAGGCTACAAATTTACATTCCTACAAAAAGTCCAACTGTGCACTATTTACAAGAGAAACATCTCAAATAACAATGCCTCAGAGAAGGAAAAATTAAAAGATTAAAGTTCACTCAGACAAGTTCAAACAAAATGTAAATCAGGACATGGTAATATTAATATCACCCAAACTACAATTCAGGGAAAAACATTCATCAAAATAAAGAGAGTCAACTGCTGACAATGAATTTGTAATAGCAATAAAATTACAATCCAAATGTATCAAAATATGTTTAGAGAATTGCTGCATCTTTCCCTCTTCTAGCTGCTATTTGATATTGGTACATATTTATGTACAAATATGTATGTACAATTATTTTCCACACTTTCTTATTCTCTACAATGTCTTATTTGTTAAACAAATTCAGTCTGAGTATTAATAGATACTAATTTTACATACTTCTCCATATAGCATATTTGCAATTTAACTGAGACTTCTAGTAGCTCAAACCAGGGGAGAATAAAAAGAATGAACATTACAAACATTAGTATGAAACCCTAGCAAAGTCAGAGAATGTAGCTAAAATAGAATTGTTGGCACATATTAAATGATGTGGATCAATTCAATTCTTTTGGTTTTCCCAACAAGTTTCAGGCTATCACATAGACTGATCTGTGGCTTGTAATTAGTACAAAAGGGAGAGAAATGATACACCGGATCAAGTCTAGTGGTGGACATTTCTGCAATGCACCGTTGGAAAGGTTAAACTGTACTCTTGTATATTTTTAGAAGAACTAGTCTGACAAAGTTTATAATGGAAGGTGTTAGAACTGGATCAGATCAACCTGCTATCTTCCAAAATGCTGTAGCTCAACACTCCCAGGGGGCCGTTTGAAGTTTGTAATCCTTCTTATTGTAGTGGGAATTGAGAAATAATTGCTGCCATGTGGGGATTTCTTTATTGTTTTTTGCTGAGTTAAGTAGATTAAATCAAGGTCACCTCAAGTTTTTCCTATCTGAAGCAAGAAAAATATTCAGAATCTCTGGAATGGCACAGAACCCTGGAGGCAGAAATACCTGACAGTGCCATTTTTTATTGTCCAACTGAACTTATGTTTATATTTAACACTCATTTCAAAGGTCTATGCAAGGGAATATGACCAAGTACACTATGTCCCTTAAAAGACATATATAAAAGCCTAAGACAGATATTAAGATTTCTGTATCACATCCAATGTGTCAAATCCAATGCTTAGAAAATTTAGATTGTATTTGTTTCAAATACCAATATAATTATGTTAAAATCATTTTACCATATTTAAACCAAATCTGCTTGCTAAAAGACAAATTATAAACATGATTTATTTTCAAAGTGCATTTGAAGCAAACATGTTTTTGATGATTTCTGCTTCTCTCATTTTTAAAAACTGTAGTCATATTGTCTATCACATTTATGTAGCAAATCATTTTTCCTTGAATAACAGGTGCATCATTTTGAAAGCCTGCTGAAAGGTTGTGTTAGAATTATTAAAATATTTTAATGTAATAAATAACTTTACAAAGTAATGTTTGAGAATGATATAAATATTTCCCCTTTTAGAAAACTATAACATTGAAATTTGGTGAAGGAGAAAATGGAACTGTGTAAATGAGGTTTTTAAAATTAATTTTCACCTTTAAATTTCTGAAATACTCAGGGAATATGGTCTTTCTAGTCAACTCACACCTGTAAAATCAATAGTGAATATTTGAATGTGAAGCCATAGTTATGAAAATTTTACAAGTCTCTGTTTAGTCATCCATGGTTAACAAAACAAAGAAAAATAATAGAAATCCAAATGTTCAACTTTTGTAGTGCTGTACAGTTTTCAAAATTGTTTCACAGTCCTTATCTCATTTAATTCCTCCAACTTTGAGGAAATAGTATTAATATCAGAACTGATATTAATCAGTCTTATTTTGGCAGCTTGCTCCAGTCACTCAGCTTGTTGATGAAGAGACCACAAGGGCGAGAATGCAGATCTAGAATATGCAACCATCTTAACATAATTTGACTCACCCTTGACAAATAATATCATTATTGAACTTTCCTGTGAGATTTTAAAATAGTTTCTCAAGCATTCCATACTCTCTTACCTCTTACCTCAATTCTCCAATTCTTCTAGCTTCTTTATGGACTAGACAATTTATCTTTAAATTTCTCCTAAATATCTTTTTCCTGTGAAAACCATTCTCTTATTATTGTTCCTACGAAAACCTTGTGTTATAATTGTTAGCTTACATATCTGTTGGTACTTTGAAAGCTGAGAACATTTCTTATTCAACTTTATACATTAAATGTAGATCATAGTGACTGACAAATATGCAAAGTTTAATAAATAAACGAAATGAAAGATATGGTGAAATTAAAACAGGTTAAGGAATACCTCTTTTTCTGAGCAGAGCTTTTAACACCCATAAATTCTATCCATATTTACATGCCTTATCCATTGAATTTCTACAGAGCACTATGCATATGTGCATTGAAATTTTATTAAAGATGACATGTTAAAAACAGTAAATTTACCACCATAGCATGTTTTAAAAAAACATTTTCATAAGTACAGCCTAGCTGTTTATATTCTTTTAGAAGAGGAAATATACCTGCTCTAACATTCACAAGTAATTTTTTTCTAAGAATAATTGAGAGCCTATGTTTAGATAAACATAGGCTGTGGCATTTTTTTCCTCAGAGAGTATCTATTACTTTAAGGAACCAACATTTCAGTTTTTACCTTTGAAAAGATGGTTGATGGATAACACCTAAAATGCTTTTGAAAGGACCTTGCATCCTTTATCCACTGTTGCATAGCAAGGCACCAAAACGTCTTAAAAGAAACGTACTCTTTCTCACAATTCTGTGAAATGCCTGATCAGTACTTCTGGAATCATCTGGAATCACTAGATCTCACCCATGCAGCTGTAGTCAGCTGGCAGATCTGTTGGAGGTTGGACTCAATTGGGACATCCAGGATGGCGGGGCCTCTCGCTCCACCATGGTCTTTAATCTTGGGATTCTCCACAACGTGGAGGTCTTATATGGCAACATTATAAAAGGGCAAATCCCAGTGCATTCTATTAACCAATGTCCTGGGGCTGATGTGGGAATGGCCTCCATGGAATAGTGGATAAAGGGAGGCATATCTTATTGGGGACCATTAATGTAAAACTATCAGAGACCGAGTATTGGCATTTAAATATCTCACACACATGCATATGCTTAAGTAAACACATTGCAATAATTTCACATTGACAAGATATTTATTATTTAAGTCTCATATCATGCTCTTAGCAAAATGGAAAATAGTTGAAATTTTGAAAATATCAAAGCAAGCAATTTACCTTTGTGTCATTGGTTAATGTGGCTAAGCTTTTTGATTTTCAAGTATTCATTTTCTGCAAATTACATTAAAATAAGTCATTTTAATAATTTGTTTGAAAATGCTGTTCCCTTTATCAATTCCATATTATTATCCTCACATCTTGAGGCAGCCACGGAGGTTTGCCAATCGGATCTCCTTTCAAGAATGTAAATGGGGGCTGCCCTGTGTCATAGCGATGAAGTGTACACACTCCACTTTGGCAGCCTCAGGTTCGCGGGTTCTGATCCCAGGCACGCACCAATACACCGCTTGTCAAGCCGAGCTGTGGCGGAGTGCCATATAAAAAAGTAGAGGAAGATAGGCAGGGATGTTAGCTCAGGGCTAATCTTCCTCACACACACACAAAAAAATAGAATGTAAATTATTTACCGATGCAAGGAGTGCAGATAGCTGACAGCCTCCAGCTGCATGACCTGCTGGATCTGAGTTTCAAGTTGAGGTCATGCTCTTCCTGAATAGCTTCTCTCCAAGAATGCACATTGGAGGTACTAGGACGGACCAGGCCATTTCTGCCCAAGGTAAGACTCATGTAACACTGATGATTAGGATGGCCATCTAAATTGCTGGTAAGATGTCTCGTAGAAGCCTAGGGAAAGCAATGTCCCACACTGAAGTAAGTTGAAATGCCTGAATTGCTGTAGCAGAGACAATGGGAGAAGGGACAAAAAAGATCAGGAAAGTGGTCATGCTAGAATGGATATATTACTTGAGGCCAAAAGACCACCAGGAGATTATGTTCCAAGGAAAGGCTCAGAAGACACAGCATTCATGAAGGTTATTGAGAACATTCTGGTGAGAGGGATGCTAGCATTACTCAGAAGTCTTGTCCAGGGGTGACTACAGGAGAGCCTGCCATAGAGCTTGGTATATTGATAGTAATGGAAAAGTGGGGCATCAAAGCAATAGAGACCCAGTGGCAACTCTTAATGGCCCAAAGGTGGAGAGGTTGTCACAATTACCATAACGAATGGCAAGCTCAGAGTGGCATTCAAGCAGGATTGACACATAGAAAATTGAAAGGACGGTTAACAGAGCATAGGATGTCTGAGAACAAAATACGTGAAGCTAACAACATTCTGCTGAATATACATAATCAAAAGAAAGCAGCATTGAATGAGCAACAGGCTAAGGGCAGTGACTCCAATAGGTATAATCCTTTCCTCAGGTTCCAGAACAAAGTCAGTTTTCAGGCCCACAATGCATTGGTTGAAGTGACTAGATTCCCAAGTAGAAGGATCCACAAAATTAAAGAGGGAAAAGATTCCTACCCCTCCCCAAAGGGACCTGGAGCTGTTTACTTAGATGGTAAATTAGGAAATGGGGATACCCAGGCATTTCAAGAACAATTGAATACAAGGTCTGAGTTAGCTTTGAAGACCCTAAGGCATCATCACGGCTTCCCTATTAAAGTAGGGGCAGACAGGAGATAAGTAATTATTGAAGTTAGGGCCAAAGTGTGGCTTGTGGAACCAATGATCTGAAGACTGACCCAGTGGTTATATCCCCCAGGTCCTGAATGTATAATTGAGGTTGAAGTCCTCGGCAGTTGAAATATACATGATATTTAGTCCTTGATCTGTGGGGTAAGAACTATTATGATTGTGGGAAAGGCCAACCTCTGAAACTTACCCCACTTTCTCCTTGATAGTGAATCACAACCAATAATATATCTCTAGAGGGGCAGGAAGCGACAGAAATTTGTGCCACTTTTAAAGATCTAAATGATGCGTAGTGGTACTTTCTATCATATCTCTGTTTAATTTGCCATTATGGCACTTTTGGAAATTTGAGGGATCCTGGAGAATGAATGTATCACACAATAGTTTTAATCAAGTAGCAGTCTCAATCATAGATGCTGTGGCAAACATGCTTGAGTGGATAAATATGTCTGTAGGTATATGGTATGTGACCATCAATTTGGCAAATACGTATTTAATCCAGAGGAATTATCAGAAAGTGTTCTTATTTACATGAAATAGACTAAAATATGCATATTTGGTCTGCCCCCGAAGTCTATTAACAGTCATTCCTTCTGTCATAATACAGCTTAAAAAAGATCTGAATCTTCTGGACATCCCACAGAATATCACATTGATCCACTTCCTCCATGTGTTTTAACCATATAACCTTGGGTGAGGTAGGGTGAGGCTGGATGCAGATCAACAGAGAGAACTGGAAAGAGTTTTATGGTTCTGTTATACTCACAGTATCCTGGAGAGAGCACAGCATGCCATGAGGACTGCTCAAGGGAAACAACAGGGTCTATCATAAGGAGAAGGGCAAGGGGGAGCTGTGAGCAAGAGCCTTTATTGTGGTTTCTGTGGGAAGAAAAGGGTAAGACAGGGAAAGCAGGTTTGGGATTGAATAATGTGAATCATTTCAGTGGGCTTTGGGGCATAGGTGCTAATGTCCCTGGTTGTCAGGTACCCGGCCCTGGGGTGATTGCTTGGGTGTATAGTGACCCAGAGAGTGAGACCTCGAGAGGGAATTGGTTGGGGATTTGGGCATAATGAGCTACTCAAGAAGAGGAACTAACTGGCCTCTGGCCAGGGTTCAAAACTGGGTCAAGACAGCACATACACACGCAAAGAAACACACACAAATATATTGTGCCATGACCTGATGATCAGGCAAGATAAGTACATATATTATTCATGCGGAGCAGCAAATGATGTGGCTGACTGCACAAGGACCTAGAGCAAAAAGGATGAGAAGATCAGAGACAAAGACATCTGAGATAGAATCATGTGTGTGGATATATGGGAGAAAGCACAAAGTGTAAATACTTGTATCATGTTAATTCCTGCCAGAAATCATCCATCATGGAGGAGGCATTGAATAACTAAGTCTACAAAACGAATTTCAATTTCAATTCTGACAGCCTCCAGCCTCAGTGCCTTCGGGATCTTCCTTAGCTTTGGAAAAGAAGTCATGCTTTTTTTTTGGACAGGCTGAGCCAATAAGTGACAATGGTAAGTATACTATAGACTGGCTATTTTTGTCCAATGCAGGACTCATCTGACAGATAATCTTTGCTCTGGAGCTCCCTATTGGAATGACTTCATCAGATCTAGATTGTGGTCTGCTAGTCTAGCAGCCCGGTCTTTCTTATTTCACCCTCTCTCATGTGTCTGATATGTATGTTGGTCTAAAGGATGTCCCTGCTCAGTTCTCTTTCTTCCTCCTATGTCTCACTGACACTATCCCCTAATAAACTGTGGGGACCTCAACTCCATCTCAGTGTCTGCTTCCCAGAGGATCCAGCTGACATATACCTCCACCAAACTCATAACTTACAGAAAATAAAGGTCTTCTTATTCTTTGACTTAATAAATTATTAAAATGTTGATACTATGTGTTATAGACTGAATGTTTGTGTCCCTTAAATATTGATATGCTGAAGTCCTAACCTTCAATGTGTTAGCATTTGGAGATGGGGTCTTTGGAAGGTAATTAGGGTTAGATGAGGTCATGAGTTTGGTGCCCTGGTTTGATGCGATTAGTGGCCTTATAAGAAGAGACACCAGAGAGCTTGTTCTTGGCCCCCGCAGAAGCAAGAAGAGGTCATGTGATCACACAGCCAGATGGCACTGTCAACAAGCCAAGAGAAGAAGCTTAAGAATGGAATCTACCTTGCCAGAACCTTGATCTTGGACTTCTCAGCCTTCAGAGCTGTGAGAAATAAATTTCTGTTGTTCAAGCCATCCAGTCTATGGTATTTTGTTATGGCAACCTGAGCAGACTAATACGCTGTGCATTATGGTTTAAAATTTACTGTATCTACAAATATATTGTAAACTTTCTCTGGTAAGCAGGGCTACTTTCTCACAAACCAGGTGAATTACAGTTCTCCAGTTGTATAACCAATGTATAAAATGTATAAACCAAATGTATAAACCAACTCTCCTGTTCATTTTTTTCCTTCCGTCACACAATATAAAACAAGAATGCATCATATACAGAAAAGACTGCATTAAATGATCTCAAGGATCTGAGCACTTACTGAGAGTGTTGGTAACAGAAGTCAGATGAAAGACAGAAGGGAGCTCTTGTACGAATGCTCATCAGAGCATATTTCTGAAATGAGCAATCTAAAAGCATCTTAGAGGCAGACATACAAGAGAGAAATTGAAAGAGTTACTCCGATATTTACCTTTACTCCTGCCAAACTTCCATCTCAAGTAACACTAATTATGAGTAAGTGTCTTGCCAACAGTATATCAAGGCTTTAATACTTTACTTTAAAATCAAACTGATTCGTCTTTGCTCAGAGCATGCAAACTTTCTCAGAAAAATAATGTAATAAACAAAACAAATGAACAAACAAAACAAAAAAAAAACAAACTCATAGATACAGAGAACAGCTTGGTGGTTACCATAGGGGAAGAGGGTTGGTGGGAGGCTGAAGTGGGTGACGGGGGTCAGTTGTATGGTGATGGATGGCAACTAGACTTACAGTGATGACCACTTCGCAGCATACACAAAATTGAATTATAACGTTTTACACCTGAAACATGTATAATGTTATATACTAATTTTACTTCAATTAAAAAAAATGAGACTTCTAGTAAGGAGAGCAATAAAAGCCAGCAAACTTTCTATTCTGAGTAGAAGAAAATATTTAACTCTTTCTTTCATTTCTATTTATTTTTGTAAAGTGAACAAAATCTGTAATGGAAGAATGTTTTGCACAATAAAACAAAACCTATCCAGATGAGGTAAAACAAAGTGCTTTGAAGCGGATCAATGTACCAAACACATTCTTTTTCTGTATCCAAATTGCCCTCCTGCTATGACTTGAAGTTTTGGAAACTACAATAGACAAAAACATAGAAAGTATATTTATATGCAAAAATAGTTCTACGGAAAAAGCTAGAAGAAAATGCTAGAAGTGCCTTAAATATAGTGGCATTTACTTTACAACAGTCTACAAAATATCTGTTTCCATGCTCTTGTGAAAAGCAAGATCTTTAAAGGAGTCATTATTAAATACATAAAGAGGAAAACCTAGCAAGATTTGCATTTTCTCCTAGGTAGAAGTGAAAAACAAAGTTTTATGATTACCACGAACATGGGCTTTTCTTGAGAAACTCTATCAGAAACTACAATATTATAGAACAACACTGGAGTCTTAACCAAGAGAAATGAGCAGAGTTTACAGTTCAAGAGACTAGCTGTGCTCAGATATGAAATGAGATATTTTATAGGAAAGGCCTGTTGATTGCCCAGCTGAAAGCCATTTAACTTTCTGGCAAATTACTTGTAGAGGCAAACAAGAGGGGACAATAATTTGAGTCTAGCCAGACCTCATAACATGTGGCTCATAACAGGTGGCTCAGTCATTTCAGTCTTGTTTTAAAGACCACCATCCAATACATTAAAAATGCAAGTTAATTTGATTTGGAAATTGTTTTCTTTTCCAGACTGGATGAGAATTTGGCAAGATTCATAAACTAGAAGGGTTGAAGTTTCTGCTGGAACTTTCTAAAATGGTGATGGCAAAGAAGAAAGAGAAGGAAAAAACCCAAACAAAACCAGTTTCTTTTAATTTTGAAATATTACCATTAAGAAAATTTGACCTGAAAGCATTTTTAATCATTTTCCCTAGTACAAATTATATAATAGGAAACGTCTGACTTATTATAACTGTAGATTTTATTATATGGGTTTATGATACCTGTGTAACCTTTACACATTAGTAGAAAAGAAGGCATAGAAAATAGGCTTTTCCCTACCAGATAGCTTTAGATTTGTGCAGAAATACGGTTTTAAATACTCTTAATGAGATACAATATAGTACTGCATTTAGAATAGAAAGATAAGGAAGACAGAGAAGCATCAGATAGTGAATGCTCTGTGAATTGCTCATTCTTTGAGATTTTTTTTTGTTTCAATGTTTGCCATAGAAAAACAAGTTTCTAAATATTTGTGATAAAACAGAAAACTCAATAGATAAAGTTCTGCTCTTGTGGAATTTACAGTACAGTGAGGAAGGTTGCTAAATTTAAAAAAAGATATAAATAAATGTGTGATGAATCAGGTGATAATAATTACTACGGAGAATGGAGTAAGGGAAGGGACAGCAGTCAGAACAAAATCCCTGAGGTAGGAGATGATAATATTTTAGGAGGAAACAAATAAACACGCAAATGAAATCTCCCACTGTGAAAAATATTTGGAAACTGCTAGATTAAGCAGTATTAAATTGGTTTCCTCATTGTAGGATCTCTTAAAACTATTTCTATTCTAGTGTATGTTACAACTCCCCATAAGAAGAGAGGTGTAGAGTATTACACTCGTTTGGTAATAAACAGTTAAATTCCCTGAGCATCTTAAAGACTCTTAAAAAAGGTGTCTTTTCTTGTTAGGAGGGGAATCTGCCTAGCGGCTCTCAGCTAGTAATTACTCTCACCAAAACCAATGGAGGTGAACGAGCTTCTCATGCAGAGGATGGAAAGAGCAGACCACAAGATGTAAGTGAAGTTAAATGGGACTGAGTTTAAGACACAGGGTGTATGGTAAGAAGTGATTAAGTACTGGATAAGAGGCAACTGATTAATGTATATTACATGAGAAGAAGAACAAATCCGATAACAACAGCAAATAAAGGAAAAAAACTAACTTGTTACATCATTGGTACCAGGAGTCCTAGATTGATAAAAATCATATCCTTTCTCCCCATTTTGTGTTCAGAACCAATTGAGAGATAAGTCACAGAAGCCAGACTGTTAGAGAGAAAAATGTCAACTGTAGTACCGCTCAAGGCTGGATTGAAGTGTATTGCTAAAGCAGGCAGCCACAATGGGTTTCCTGCTTTTTCACCCAGAATTAACATACTTACCCAGTTATAGGAAAAGCTGGGGATATATAGACATCTTCTTCAGGGGCAATACTGCCTCCGGAACCATGTCACATGGCTGAGAACAGAAAAAACAAAACAAAACCCTTTCTCTGTAGGCAGAAAGATTAAAAGGGGCCCCTGAAACACCAGGATGAGTTTGCTTTCCTTCTTTCTTCTGAACTCACTGATGAGATAAAGTGACTTTTCCTCCTTCAGTGACTGCGAATGAGCAAAGCAGAGACACATCAAGAAAAGTCAGAATGCCCCTTCCTGCTGGTCAACTCACACTTGACCACTGCCAGGTGCTGGCAGTTTGCCATCAGGCAGCCAGCGGTCGACTCAGCAACTCTGCTGGGACTGGGGCAGGATGCTCAGTGCGAGAGGAAGGCTCTCCTGGCAGTGTCTCCTTCTCCCCTACTTTCTGAATCAGAGAAGCCGCTCCTCTTTCCAAAGAGAGGGAAAGGAGAAGATATTTACTATCGTGGAGAGGGGAAGTTCCTCATTCCAGTGGCTACTTGGGCAGGGGGTGGGGAGGAGGGTATGAGTTTTGCCCCAAAATGTCAGTTGGGCAGAATAAAATGGATTTTTATAAGACTGAGAGACCTGCCTCATAACATATATGGAGACAGATCTAAAAGTTATGAAAACCTTCAGAGAGTTTTTTCAAAGTATAAACTTTCAAATACGTTAAAACTCAACTCTCATGTTTGTATAGACTGAATATGTACCCAGAATGTATTTAACTCATAAATGAGGGAGTCAGGGGGACGGTAAAGCTATATCCTAGAGCATTTGAGGACTAGACATTTATATATTCACTTGCGTTATGGGATGAATTGTGTCCCCTCAAAATTCATATGTTGAAGTCCTAATTTCAGATTATGATCTTATTTGGAAATAGAGTCCTTAAAGATATAATTAGTTAAACTAAGGTCATTAAGGTGAGCCCTGATCTGTTACGATTGATGTCCAAAAAAGCACAACAAGCAGAAAAAAATCCAGAGAAATAGAGGTAATATGGAAAAACAGAAGAATACGTAAGATAAATATAATTCATTTGAACAAAGGGACTTGAAAGCACACATATCCATAACCAACGAATAAGAGCAATGGGAAATAAACAGCATTCTGTGAATCTAATGATGTAATTTTGAATATTTAATAGTGAAACACACAATAATAGAAGTATGTTAGCAGAGGAGCCATATCTGATGACTGAAGTAATGAACTAAATGCCAAAATCATGAGATAATCCTGGAACATAATGCAAAGAAAATGTGAGAGAAAAGTTAAGATGCCTAGAGAGGAGATGGAAAGTTTCTATGTCTTTTCATTCATTTAACAAATATTTATGAAGCACACAAAGGAAGTATGTTTCATTTTGGAATTTGAACAAAAGTCTTCCTAGGGGCCTAAGAGCAGAAGCTTGGTCAGTCCTAGTGACACGCATCGAATTGGACAGCAGTTTCTAAACTGTGCACACAATCCTGGGTCGCGGGATGAAGGGTAGACAGCTTTGCTTATTGACCACTACACCCTGACAGGCATTCAGTAACTCACAGATAAAGGGATGTATTGTTCTTGTACATTACTGGAGCACAGATGTCACTACCTTAATTGGAAGTAGTTGGGAGGCTGGTTGGCAGCCTAAATGTTGAGGCCAAAAAGAATATTTTTCTTGACTTAGAAGTCCGTTTTCATTCCTTCTGGTTAACTCCATTAGAAAAGATGCATATTCCTCTGAGCAACTGACTTTCCTCATATTAACCCTGGCCTCTCTTTGCTTTTTTCTTAAATGATCAAGTGCTCTTATATTATATAGTTTTTAGTCCAACATTATTTCTCAGAAGTAGAAATTCTCTTACTGCAAATAAATACATTTAAGAAATCAATAATATAAATAGTATTGTTGCCACATTAATTGTGTCCCCCCAGATGTTTACAAAAACATACAAGAGTTTGAGTTTCAAATAATAGTCTGCCCACTTGCCTCGCCTGACCTTCTGCCTCCATCCAAACATAAGAGGACTAGTCATGGATTTACAGCACAACTATGGCTGACATTTTTAAGGAAGCTTTTAGGAAACCTGGAAACCCCTGGATTAGAGCAGAGTGGATGCTTACAGCACATCGATGACAATTTTTTACTGTAGGAGTTTAATTGTGTGACTTAGAAAAACAGTTTCTGTGAACTTTTTGGAACCCACTCAAATTATCCCTCCTCACAAGATAGCCTCTTTTGAGACTGTTGGCATTTTCTTCCCTGCTGAAGAAAAAATAGGTTAAGCCGTTGTTTTCCTCCTCTACACTCTGAGATGGAAATAGTATCAGTACTGCTTTGAGACTGTCTTTATTGTAAAAAAATTAGATCAGAGACAAAAAAGGTGCTTGTATCTTAAAAAAAAAAAAAAAAATCTTGGTAATTCTTAGGGGATCATTTGAACTTCCCTGCTTAGAAAATTACTGCTTTAGTTCTCTTCCAGGACACATCAGGATGAGATTTATAATTCTCCTTTAAGTCTTAAACAGAAGTTACGTGATCCTGACTGTGATGTTTTCTTGTTGGAAACAACCAGATTCACACGCTCTGAACTTGGAAAATGAATTGATTACGTGACCTTTGCAGCAGAAGATTCTTATGCTGCCTAAACAGAGAGGCTTTGAGTGTATTCTCAAACACTTACACTGTATTTACCGAATTTTATTTTCTACAATTTAATATGTGAAATGGAAGGAATTTCAGGAGGTGAATAAAACTAAGGTTTCTAGAAAAAGAAGACCCTGTGTTTTAATGTGGCTACACAACTAATGACCTATATGACTATATGCTTCAGTTTGCTCATTTTAAAAATAGGGATATTAATTTGACATTAAATAGAATAGCTTGGAAAATTAATTGAGCTTCATGCAGGTAACGCACTGAGCATAACATGTGTTCAAAAATAAAAAATCATAAAGCCTAAAATATTTAAATAATCAAGTTATGTTTGTCACGGTTATTTCATTCACAAGTCATTTAAGCCTAACTCAGAGTAGTTTAAACAAACAAAACATACAGTATTTTTTAATTGATAGATTTGGTGAACATGTTAGGATTATAGTTCAAATCATACCACCAGGGTTACTCTCTCCATCTCTCAGCTGGGTCTCCCTATTTGTTAGCTTCCTTCTCAGTAAGGATGTCTCCTCTATCTTCCAGCAAACTTCTTGACTGTTTGCTCAGGCTTAGATGTTTCTCACAGAATCTGGAGCACAGGCCTCCTTAGTAGCTGTAGCTAAACTCTGATACAGGGCTTTGGTAAGCCTGATTTGAGTCAGATCCCAAACCTAAGCCATTGCAGTGGCCAGGAATTGGCTGCTCACTGATCTACTCCGCAGGGCCAAATGCTCCACTTTGTGGCAGCAGAGTATGAAGTAAGCCTATCTAAACTACAGGCTAGAGTCTCTGTTACCAGAAGATGAGACGGTTAAGCATGTAGGGAAGAAAAAATCTTCCTATCATCTATCTATCTGTCTGTCTGTCTGTCTATCTATCTATCTATCTATCTATCTATCTATCTATCTATCTACCTACCTGTCTATCCATCATCATTTCTATTTCTTTATCTATCAATCTGGCAATCACAGTCTTCTATTCCAATTGTTCTCAATCATTTTGGGGTCCTCCATATTTCAAGATTATAAAAAGGGGTAATGAGAACAAAACTCATGCTGGATTGGTAGATACCATAATATATATTAAAACAGAAAATTTGAAAAACATAAAAAATACCCAAGTGCACATTACATCACCTGCCAGAGTCATAATGTCGGCACATGTAATATAGCCTCCGGGAAACTCAACAGATAATTTAAGAGTCAAAAGGACAAAGTAACAGCATTTTGAATTAGTTTTGACCTCACAGAACTCCTGAAACTCTCTAGTGGACCCCCAAGGATTTGCAGGCCACACTTTGAAAACCCAGACTCTATCCCATCATCTTGCTATAAAGGAGAAACCTTAAGAAACATCTCTCTCTCTCTTTTCCATATACAAATCTACTGCTGTGGATGAGGTTTAGAACTCCTGCACTCTACTCTAGCCAACCATTGTAACTCTAATTGTTACACCGCCAGCAGGAAGATTTTTATAGCATTCAAATCTAAAAGCCACAGACTGGTTCAGCATTTTGAATGACTCTCTGTTTCTGCACTTAAAGAAAAAAAACTACTTTGTATAGTATAGCAATTCGTCATGATCTGAGCATTGCCTTTTCTTTCATCTCTTCGTCATTGTATTCCATACTTGAGCAATACTAAGGAACAGGATCACAGAAATTGTCTCAAGGTCTTTTACTTGCGATAATGTTCCATCATCTCCTAGAATTCATTTCACTATCCCTCACCATGAAGTTTATCTTAACAAAACTTTCCAACTTAGGGTATTTTATTTGCTTCCAGGAGATTGGTTTACTCACAATTTCTATATGTCCCCTGATACTTTCAATGTAGATTCAAACTTCTAATTAAGCTTGAAAAACACTAAGGAGAAATGAATAAATAAACTCAAAAGAGCTCAGAATGACTATCCCATTTGTAAAGTGGTGTCTTAAACATGAAATACATGTATGGCTGTTTGAAGGATCAGGATTGCAACTGTAGGACAGCGCTTGTTAAACCAGTTATGCATAGGTTTTTCTTTTTCCATTTCACATTAGGAGAAATAATCACTTTTTATATTTGTATCACAATACCCTAATAGTTTTATTACTAAATTTTAGTGAACGTTTTTATAATTATTTGTGTTGGCACACAAAATATCTGTGAGCTTGTAAATTGTGATATAGATTGTAAATGTGATGTAGAATTTCATATATGTGTAAAAATTTGCATATGTCTAATATAGGCAAAGTGCTTTGTAATAAATTATATGTGTGACTGTGCCCAGGAAATTTCTGCAAGTTTGAAATTGACATTTTTTTAATGCTATATATTTTCTTAAGGAGAGGATCACATTTATTGAAGTATTTTATATGATTTTCTTATTATGTTTTTTGTTTTTATGTCTCCTCCTATTAGAATTTAAGCTCCCTGAGAGCGGACCATTGTCTGAAATATCCCAAGCACATAGAATATAGTAAGCAGAAAACAGATATTTGTGGAGTTACTAAATTTAGCAAACAATGAGACAAACAACATATCAGATCATCATTATATGGAAGATTACCATATTTGGAATTTTTAAGAAGTGCCCATATGCTCAAAGGCCTGGTTTTAGTCACAGTAAACAAGGCATCTTTATGTTTGCTTTAAAAGTTCTCCAGATGAATTTGATGCTTATTATATTGTCTATATCACTGACATAAAATATTAACATTAATTGTTGTCATTAAGAAGTCACCCTTAACGGAAGCATAATATTTGAATAGCAGGCCTAAGGGAAACAACAAAGATAAAAGGAAAAAAAAAGACATTTCTTGGGAAATCAAATTGTTATTTTGTAACAGAAAAAAATCTGTGCGACATTAATGGCTGATTAGAAACATCTTAGTTTTTCAGCCTGGGTATTCTTGAAAAGTCTTCTTCACCAGCGACAATGTTTCATTAAACTGAAAGAATACATAAAGCCTGCTAAAATGTGGTGACACAGACATTCATTAATGAGCTGTAGAAAATTCTGCTTATGACAGTGCTCGTGATGGTGATCATAAATGAATGTCATCAAGTGGCACCTAATTAGTGTGATTAACCAACTTCGGGACTCACCAGAGAACCCATTGAATCAATGCACTTTCTTTTATACGTGTTTTACATTTGGGATCAATGCCTTGTATCTAAAGCACCTGCTAATAGAGCTCTTTTCTTGTTTTCACTCTCGTCTATCTGATTGTTCTATTATCAGGCATCATGCCTATTAGATAAGCATGAATAACCTTAGAAATAGTGAGGCACACTGTGAAGAATTTGATAGGACTTGTCATAGTAAATTTGATGAGTCTGAGTATCAGGAATCCTCACACAGGCTTTGAAACCCAAGCCTTATTCATTTTCCCTTAAATAGACTTAAACTAATTAAATAAACTTGATGATCTAGGTAATTGGCGAGAGTGAACACATATACCATATCACTAGAAAAATTTGTATGTTGGAAGAAGTCCACACAACAAAATAATACCAATTGTAAATGAAAACTTCAGCTAAATATTCATTAATAGGGAGAAGAACATTTTGAATTTCATTATATAGTTTTATGTTAGCCTTTACAGAAGCAACTTTGCATAATGGATTAAGGTAATTTATGTGAGTCAAATTTAATAAAATTATATGATATTGTTCTGAAAATGATGAAGAGTTATACAGTCATATGTGTCTTTGGAGTTTCTTAAGTACATTTATGCATCCAAATTTCAGAAATGCACGTAAATTTAAAAAATATTTGCAACTGTTAAACCTCAACAACCTCATACAACAAAACATTTCTCTTTTGTAAAGTCATTACATTATTCATTTAACATAGAAGTATAAATTTAAAAAATAATCGAAGAATTTAATTAGAATCTGTAAATATTTGAATATTCATGCTGTAGTGATTTCAGTGTTGGGCACATGAAGCTAAATTATATGTAGTCCCCTCTTGGTATAATCCTTATTTTTGTTTTCTGAATTTAAAATTTATTTCTTTCCAGGGATCGTTTACATTCTAGAAGATTGGTGCTTTGTTCTCCCAAATTTTGGAAATATTTCCCCCCAAAGAGACAGCATATCTGAATGGAAAGAGCCAGAGAATTAGAATTTGTGATCCAGCACATTGAGTTGAGAAGCTGAAAAGGAAGCTGTATAGGCTCAAAAATCTATACTCTGTCTAATTTAACACCTATAATTTTGTAGTTAGGAGATCTGGACTTATCATAATATCTCTAGCACTTTGAAATAATAAAATGCAAGTCTTGAGTCACTGTCAAATACCGAAGTTATCAAATGCACCCAATGGTCCAAAAGAGGTGGCTGAACACTAGAATGCCTTTACTGTGAGATTTCATAAGTGACCACTTGATGATACAGTCATAAGCTCAGCTATAGTAATTTCCTTTCATAAATTTGTAATTACTAAATGTATAATATATTCATAAATTTTAGATAAAATTCTACAAGTCAATTAACATCAATTAAAATAATGATCCATAATCAAAACATTCTAAAATTTTCAGTTGAATCATTTCAATTTGTTGCTTATATATATATATATATTTGCTATATATTATATATATATATATATAGCAATTTGTTGCTATATATATATATAATATATATATATTACTTTAATATATCTTCTACGTTTTCTTTCGGGAGAAACATTTCATAAGCAAGACTGTAAGCATCCATGATGGGTACCTAACTGAAAATGCATTTCCTACAAGAGTCACTTTTTGATCATCATATCAATGCTTAAACTTGCCACCATTTCATTTAACAAATAAATCCAAAGTTAATTAGTTTTGTATTTACTATGTGTCAGGCATCCTTTTTAGAGGTGATTTTTAAAGTTATCGGAACATTCATAGATCCTTATTGCATCTCTAGCACAGTCCTTTGTCTTAATTCTGTGCATTGCATAACTGGGCCCAACATAATTGCACCAATGTAACATAACTGCTTTCCCGTTGATAATATTACTGTTAAAAGAAAATGGTTTCTTTAATTAAAAATTTTTTTCTTTTAATTAAAGATTAAATGAAATAAGGTATAAAGAGTGCTTAATACAAGGTACCTGTCTTACAGTAAGTGATCAGTAAGCCTAAATTCTCTCCCTTTATTAAATACATATATATATACACACAGATACATATATACATACATACATACATCTGGTTATTTGAAGCAGAAACATCTAGATTGGACTCTCCAGATTGGACTCCCTATGATATTGCTTTCTAGATTAGTTATAAACACAATGAGAAAACCTATTTGATGAAATTGAGGGACAACTGATTCTAAAGCTTTAGGATCATATCTAGATAGTTACATCTGGCAAAGTTACCAATGATCTACCTCATTCACTATCTAGCTCAGTTTTTATTGGTCTTTTTTGAAATCTGACCATTGGTTTGGAAAATAGCCCTGTTGTTATTTCTTTTCTGTTAAGCTTCTCTAGTTAATTAAATGGAATTCCAATTTTCTTAGCAATACCAAACTGATAAAGTTGCTTTAGAATTTCTAAGAGTTTTTAGAAAGACTAATACTATGTAAATAAATCAGATTAGTAGGGTAATACTTTAGGCACACTGTCCTATAAGTGTGAGCCACAGGGAAGATGTGTTTACATAGCATGACCACACCTCTGGAAATTCTCTGGGGAATAGGGGCATAACTAGGATTCATTATTAACTGGTATCTTGAAGAAATATTTAAATACTCTTACATAGATATGGCAATTGTATAGTTCATTATTTTACTTTTTGAATATTAAGCTTAATTGGAATCAGAGAATCATGAAAGAAATCATGAGATAATTGGAAGAGATGTGGTCTTTTCCACATATCCTCCAATAACTATGGCCACATGGGATTCTAGGGTAAGTACAAAGCAAAGGAAGATCCTGTTTTCTATAATCTTAGTTTTTAACATACACAAAGCGTCCATTACGTGGTTATAGTTGCCATGGCCTTATCCTATCTTGGATAAAATAAGCATCTTATAAAACTGATATAATATTAGATCTCTCAGTATTCTCCAATTTTCCTAGTTCTTACATGTTTGACTATATTCAATTCACAAATGAATTGAGGGGCAGTGCCTGGTATTTATTTTTACTTCATATTTTCTCCAGAATTCCTTGGCTTATAACAAAATATACAGATTCTAGTATATTCACATTTGGCATTGTGTTTTGAAAAAATCCAGGTTATTCAACTTTCATAAATTGGAGATGGACATGTGTGTAGTTTCTCCTCCCAAAACCATACACCATAGTAGAGCAATGATGGCCACCAGCCTAGCTGCAGTCTTTAAGCAGAGTTCTCCCCCTTTCTCTACATAAGCTATTTCAAACATACCTAGGTTTCACAGTAGAGCAATCCTTCTGTCTCCCCATCTCTTTTCTCAATGATGTTGCCTCTTAAGCCACGTAGAAACTAAAAGCCATAAATTGAGAATGATCTCAACCTCTTGCCATCCAACATGAGAACAAGGATTTCTTTATGCTCATTCCTTCCTGCACCTTCCTATTCCGTTGGGTCAAGTGACTATAAAATTTCTAAAGTGGTTTAAGCATTCTTGTATTCTGGATCAAGTAGGCATTAGCTCTATCAGAAATTGCACTCCCTTAATAATCCTCCAAATCCTTATCTCCAAGTAGTTCTTCCTTCCATTTTTAAAGTTTGCACAAGTATCTCATCTCCTCTTATAAATTCGCTTGATTCTATGTCCATTGTTTCTACTGACTTCTTCTAAGCTTCAGAGCTACATGTCTTGAAGGAGTTGACTACAAACTATTTCATCACTTTTTATATCCACTCATATTTCAATTTATTAATCTTTGACTTAGCTGTTATTTAAATGAAACTTCTTCGAATAACATCTCAAATAAACTCTTCATTTTTAAAGTCGATTAACATTATTTTTATCCTACTTGACTTATTGAAAATATGGACATGCCCGGTCACTCTATTCTTCAGGAAATACTCTCCTTGGCTTCCGTGATTCTGCATTGCTGTTCCTCTTACAGCTTTCTTTTGTGTGTTTTATGCATGCTTCTGCACTTAAACATTAGTATTTCCTTTATCTTCTTTTTTTTTCTCATTTTAAATTTACTTTTGGGTAATTTGATTGATTTTCAGGCTTCAATAATAACAATACCTACATTTCCAATTAAATCTCTTCTTAAATACATACTCAGATATCCAAATGCCCAATGAATATCTACTTAAATATCTTGCAGGTTCTTCAATATGAACATGATTAAAATTGTATCCAGAGCTCTTTATTTCAGTCAATAACACAATCTTTTCCCTTTCTCTGAGTTCTTCATGCTAGAAACCTGAAAATAATTTTCGACTCTTTCCTTACATTCACAAGCCAAGCTCAATAAAATCAGTCATTGAGTCTCATAAATATCAGTTATATTCATCAGATTTCTCCATCTACCTTTCTACATTCCCTAAGCGACGTTCTCTCCCTTTCTCCACATAAACTATTTCAAATGTCTTATTGCATGACCTTTCACTACTGGACTCTCCTAAATTATCTTTCTATCTTTCACTTTGATGAGCTCCTATCTATTTTCCACAGGGCAGGCATAGTTAGCCAACTAAATCTATGGCTAGGATACTCCCTTTACCTGCATAACACCAATAGAGGGGATTCAACTTCAATTTCACTTCCTCCAATAGTTAGAGGTTCTGAGCGTCAGTGTCATTTTGCGGAAGAAGCAGTGGCAACATAACGTGTTTTATATTTTCTGTTCATAGAAACTGAAAGATAGGTCCAGGTTATCTCACTACTGCCACCCTGAAGATCAGGCCTCAATAAAACCCTTTGCTCACTCAGCAATATTACTCACCTTTCTTTCTCCAGATTTAGGCTTTCCAACCTCCAGCTCATTTAACAGTTCCCTTGCCCCATTCAGTGGTGAATCCCTAGCAGACAGGCTGGTTCCCAAGTACCAACTTGGACCTCTTGAGAGGAAAATAAGACTTTGAAAATATCTCTTCTCTTGGTTAGAACAGGTAAGGTTGACTCTTCAGGGGCAGTAATATGTGTGATGGATGAGTATATGGTGCCCCATCTCTGCAAAAATACAGCACACTGCCATTTAACCCCATGATGATACAGAGATACTCAACAAAACAATTTTCTATCAGAGTTCCAAGAGAAAAGTGGAGCACCAATAACTTTCTATGTTTTTTAACTACAACCTACGTGAATAAAATTCTTTTCAAGTTATTTTCAACTACTTTAAATGTTTTTCTTTCCAGGTGCAGTAGAAGTCTTTCTTATTTTAACTTTCTGACTTGTGAGAACTTCACTTATATTATGTCCTCTTTCTTACTGGTGGAATATTTGTTTATATGATGTTCTCTGACTCTTCTGAATCCACTGTCAAAGCAAAAGTCGCACCAGACAAAGTTAAACAATCAAGGAACACTTTATTCAAGGCTATTGCAATAGGAGCAAGAAGCCATAACTCAGTCTGATACGAAGGGCTGGAGAGTTTCTTTCTTTTTTTTTTAATGTGTTTACAACAAACATATTTCTATGAGCTGGGGTAGTGAGAGATCATAGGCCATCTTTGTTTGCTCTTTGGCTTTACCCAAAGAAAAAGTAAACTTTCTCTTATCTTCATGACAGAAGGTAGTTTTATAGCTTAGAGCAAGGTGCCCGCAGCAGATAGATCCTAAGCTCCCATAGAAACTAGGAGAAAGGGGCGCTATCTTCCTTCCTGATAACATTTCAAAGGGATGGTACCCAGGTCCTTGAGAAAGATATGCCTGGGCTGTAAAATTATCAAGCTTTTTACCAATATTTACATGTCAAACTTGCAGAGGAAGAATATATAATTACAAGATTTCTAAAGTAAATGCTCTAAGAAAAGGGAGATCAGTGACCTAGAGTCAGGAAGAAAACTATTTATAGTTTAATCAAACTCGGGAGCATGTTGAGGCCATCTGGGTCACCATCAGTCATGGCTCGTGATATACAAGGAAAATGGGAAATTTAGAAAGTATGCCCTGTCTCTCTTTGCACAAACACTTTCCTTTCTTCTCTTGTAGTGAACTAACAAAAATGAAAAAGAAAAGATTGTCTTATTTTCTTTCTGCTGTTGTTCTACACTGCCAATGCAATTTCAAAGACCGCTGGCAGATGGAAGGAAAGAAATTAGACAAGAAGGAATGCAAAAAAAAAAAAAAAAAAGGAAAGAACGAAAGTGTAAAATAATTTTATAGTTTAAAAGAATTATCTATTTATAGAAGTCAATAAGTTGTTTCCACACTACTTATTATAATTATTTATTCAACAATCTCTCTTCTAATTCTGATGGTAAACTCTGTAAGGGCCAGGTCTATCTTGTCCATCACTTTGCGACTAACTCACTCACTGAAGTGAAGCAGCTGCTTCATAAACATTAATGAATGAATGGATGAATGAATGAATAGCAAAGAACCCCTGAGGGAAAATACAATATTGGATACCTATTTTAGACATGTATAAAGACTCCAAAGTTTTATTGCTTCTCTGCCCACTTTTTTCAAATTCAGTTTGAATAGTAAGCTTCATTTTGATGATTAATATTTTGCATCTGAAACACCAGGATTCTGGCAGCTTTATCCATTTATTTTTAAACTGTAATTTGTTCTTAGTCCCCATTTCAAGACAGATTGTTTGACAATATTTTTGACAAAGTAGAGGAACCTAATAATCTCACAGCTCCAAACACCTATGCTTTGAGAATAGTGTGTCTTTTTGTGTGTGTGTGTGAGGAAGATCAGCCCTGAGCTTACATCTGATTCCAATCTTCTTCTTTTTTCTGAGGAAGACTGGTCCTGAGCTAACTTCGGTGCCCATCTTCCTCTACTTTACGTGGGACGCCGCCGCAGCATGGCTCGACAAGCAGTGCATTGGTGCGCGCCCGGGATCCGAACCGGTGAACCCCGGGCCTCCGTGTGTGCACTTAACCACTTGTGCCACCAGGCCGGCCCCTAGTGTGTGTTTTTTATTTCTGAATTTTAAACATCTCATAGCACACTTATAAAGTTACAACAGGAATAAAACCTAACATGTTCTGCCTTAAATGGCTGAATCTGAGACAGCAACTTGAAAAAAAAAAAAACAAATTCTTAGCAGTTGTACTATGGCAAGAGTAGAATATTCTAATTAGGCCTGCTGAAGAGATTGTATCATATCCACAGGGAAACTTCCATGTAAATACTGATCAATTGTAAACATTCTTTTAGGATTAAGATTGCAGATTTAACAAATAAATATATAGGATGCCTAGTTACATTTATATTTCAGATGAACAGCAAATAATATGTTGATACAAGTACATTCCATGAAATATTTTGGATACCTATATTTAAAATATTCCTTCCTCTGAAATTCAAATTTACCTGGTGTCTTGTATTTTCTCCGGCAATGCTACTTAGGATGGATATTGAGATAATCAGTCTTCTGTGAAGTGATTCAAGGAGGAGAGTACAATTTTGAGAGTCAGATTAACACAGGATACTTTGATTCAGTATAGGGAAAAGAATCATCTTGCAAATTTAGAGAAGAAAGATAATTTTTTTTAATATCTTTTATTTTCTGATAATAAACATTTCTAGGAATGCTGGTTACCCATCATTCTTCAGTTTGTACTGAGTTCAAATTAGAGAAGGTTCTGGAGAGTATTGAATTATACAGCATAGTCTTGAAATTGCTGCTGTTTTATTCTGATTCATGTAATAAACGATTGGTCAATCCTCTCTAAGAAATGAATTCCCCAGTGTCTTTGTTTATCCCCTTTGCATCATATTCAATATAGTCTTGAGATAAGTAATATTTCATGGCAAAGGAATTATTTACATCACAGAAATGTATATTTTTTATTCCCTATGGAAGAATAAAACACAAGAGAACTATTAAAAATAAACTGATAATTTATTATGGATTTTTTCTTTATTTTTAACTCTTAATTCAATGGCTTCATGATAATATCTGAGAACATGAGGGATATAATGGCATTTAATATGAAAGACAATGACGGTATTCATTCAAATGTTGAGATATGTGTGTGTGTGTATATGTGTGTCTCATGGGAACCTAACAGTAGATTAAATGGCAAAATGGTTTAATACTATCCACTTATATAGAAAATAAGCTTAACACATATGGTCAAGAAAAGTAATGAATTTTGGGTGGCTAAATAGCTCAATCATTTTTTTTAAATTAGGTCTTTTAAATGTCTTTGGATTCTGCAAGTTGGACAGATTAGGCTTAATATGGGCCGTGAAATATAGCAAATTAATAAATGCTTTAAAATGAAGTTAGCTAATTTCACTTCCTTACACTTTTGAGAACAAATAAGTGTTAGATTTCCCTTCAAACTCAGGAAAGTATAAGACATAACTTATATATCTGAGCCTTCCAGGGTCAGAATGCAGCACATCTTCCTGTACTGTTTCCGATAGTGTTAGAAGAGGAAAGTATATGCACTTCCACCATGAAATGATTAGCTCCATTAATTGCCAGGTTCATTAATGCACAAAGCACCGGCTTGGTTCCCTGAAATTAATGTACGATTCTATGTATTCGTTTACGCATTGTTTCCTCAGGGGTGCCAGGAAATCCCCCTTCCACAAAATATCTTTCGGTCTTCTAATACAGCACCATTAATTCCTTTGTACTAAAAACGGCTCTCTAGTGAAAATCTTATTTCAAAAAACACATATCTTTTATGCATAGCGCTCAGTGTTCCAACACTTTGCCAAGAGCTGTGAATCTCTACATCTTTGGAGAATTTGGGATAATTTATATAGTTAGAGTGCTGAGGACTTGCTAAAGGAAAAGAAGAAAGGACACAGGAGTAACTCCAGGAACTATGATTTAATCAAATATGCCATATTGGTGGAATTTGGAGGAGAGAAGACCAGGAGAAAGGGTATTTAAAGACAAGTAGAACATTCTGTGTTAGCAACATTACTTTTGAGATATCTATTAAACATCTGGTAGGATTTATTCTTGCATTTTTGCTTGATCTCCACCAAGAGCTTAATTAAGTTTTTCTCCCACCCAAAATGACATACTAAGAAATTTTCATCTGCTCCTTGGTGAAAGATATTTTCTACTATTGTTTGTTATTCTCGCTGAATAACCTGGGTTTTTCTAGATCAGTTGTTCACAACATACTGCTAGAGAGGGCATGATTCCAGAATGATTTTTTCATTCTATCTGGGTTCCATAACACAAAGATTTTCTTCTTCTCAGCTACCTCGGAGACAAAACTATTTTCAAGTGTTTTTTATCTGTGAATCCCAACAGAGGCTTGTCTTCTCTTTATTTGTCAATTTAATCAGAAAGATAACTCTTGTTGTCACTTTCTGATACTGGCGTCTCAACACCGAAACTTCTCCGAGGCTTCTCGCCTTCTCTTCTGTATGCCTCCTAGCCAAATGCAATTGCTCTTGACAACTCTAACAAATATTTTATAGTATTGTTCCTAATTTTCTCCACAATGGAGTTTCTAGTTGATTCTCCATTCTCTTGTAACTTTGGATATTTTTCTGGAGAAACAGGAAAATGCTTTGGTACAGTTTGTTCATAGTGAAAGTATGCATAATCGTCTCTAAAAGCATAATATTGTGAAGAAAAAATGCAGCCTACATACATATTTTAATAATAACATGGTCTAAGTACAATTTTATGTTTTAAAAATACATATATTAGAAGTTATCATTTTATTAAAAATAAAATTATAAGGCATATGATATGGGTTTTTGAAAACTACTACAATACTATCAATACACTGGTAAAGACAATAAAGTGTAAAAACCAGTTAGAAATCTGTAACCTTTAGAGATAATAAGTACCCTAACCCTTTCTCTGTCTTGGAGGAAGAGTCCATTGGTGGTAATTGACGTACAGTGAGGTTTCACTAAGCAGAAACCGAATCCTTTATCTCTCTAAGGACTTGTAGCTAACATACATGCTCAGCCAATCTGACGGTTGTGCTCAGGGTTTTAAATGTTGAAGCCATGTTGTAAAATTCAGAGAGAGTTTGAAATGTTTCCTATTATCTCTTATAAGCTTTGGCTGTAGTGGTGATGTATCTTTCAGCCCATCTCACTTGGTGCCATACTTCTCTGCACAATTTTGACTTTATCACTTTCCAAGACGTAGTGGGTTTCTCTTGATAACAACTCAGATTTCCATGTAATACAAAAGAAGACAATGGCACAGTAAATACACTCTTTCTAGTTAAGAAATTGTAAAACATATACATGCACACATACACACAACAAAAATACTAGTAGTTAGATATTACTTCAGCAACATAATATGTGTTTTGTCTTTGTGACAGTTTGAAATTGAGCAAGTAACTTAGTCTGAAATGTTCTTAATACTATATGTTTCAAAGTAAAGAAAATAATGGATTTAAATGTAGGATAACATCACGTATTATTAAAGATATAGGAAAATGACATTTATATGGGATAACCAACATCATCTATCTAAACTTTAAAAGTATATTCCTTACATATCTATGATCCAGCAACTTTGCTTCATGGAACCTACCCAAGAGAAACAACCAAAAACAAAGAATTTGATGATAATAATAACAGTAATAGTGATACATGTAAAGCAAACTGTCTATAAGGCCATGACTAAATCATCTATCATACTATGGAATATCATGCAATTATAAAAACTACACTAAAATTATATATATGATATATATATCATATATATAATTGTATTTATTTAAGTGTATATGTATCAATGTCGATGTATTTCCAAAGCAAATTGTTTGTAGTGTCAATAAAGTTCTAAAAATATGTGTATCAAAATGTTTATGAACATAAAAATAAACCTAAGCCATGCTTTGTGTTTTTAATAGATATATGTTTGTAGAAGCACAGCAAATGTCTGGAAATACACACTTTAAAATAGTCATTGTTTCTTCTAATGAGATTGAGAGGTCACAGTCAAGGGGGAAGTTTGCCTTATCTTGAACAGCAACTTATTTAAAGAGAATGATATATTTATTGCTTGCACAATTAAAAACTAATTTTAGTGGAGGGGAAAAGTGATTATTTGGAGATCATATTATATTGAATCTGGGTAAAGGGTGATATTATTTTGAATGCAAACAAATGCCTAAAAACACTGTATCTAAATATATCTGATTTAAAACCAAGCTCTTTGGTGTCAAAAATCCTCTACTTTTGTAATGTGTTCTCTTGATGCAACTGGAAACTAATTAATGTCTAAAAAGTTCAAGCAAGAGAAAAACAATTAGTTGAAGAGGAAGCTCATAGTCAATAATGATGCTTTTATGAAAGATATTTTATAGCAGTAGTATTCAGCCTTGATTATCAGAATTTTCATTTTTATTATTTCAATAAATTTAGTCATTATATAGTGAAAAAGTGACATCAAATATTCTACAGGCTTTTTGAGAGTCAATTTTCCAACAGTTTTTTTTCTCTATTTAAGGAGGAAAATGTCACATAATTATTTGTTTATTTTCCTTGTTTTCTGTATCGTAAAAACCTCCCTTGAGCAAACTGCTTCTGAGTTCAGGCAAAATTATCCATGGTAACCATCAGCCTGTGAGACTGCCAGGAGAAGAATGCCATCAGTGTAGACCCTTTCTTGATCCTGATAGATGTGGGGGGCACCCTGCACGAGTTATGCTGGCATTTAACCATTGCTTCAGGTAGTGTGTTCAGTAGGTTCTGCATCATTGTTAGTGCTAGTTGTTTTCCTAAGATTTTTTAGATTTATTAATTAATTACATCCATTATACACACTTATGTAAACATTATTATTAAGAACACCTAAAATATTATAGAGCATCTCTGGGAGAACTTCAGAGGAGGTGCGTCCAGCAGTGGCAGACATAGATGTGTAGGCGGTGTTTCTCCTCTGGCTGGTCTGCGGAGTGGCAGTTCATGAAGTGCTGTCGATACATGCTTGTGAAACTCTGAGACTCATCAGGCAGTCTGTATGTTACAATTATTTTCAAAATAATGCTAAGACTTTTTTGGTCTGTTTTACTGTATTGATATTTGCACTGATGGTACAAAAGCAATTGTGGGTAAAACTACTGATGCCTTAGCATGACTCACAACACTGACATCACACTAAGCCAGCAGTCATTGCATTCTTCCCCTGACAAACCTGCAAGAAAGAAGCAGTAGCAGCTGCAGCTGGTTTCAACTAAAGATTTCTTTTATGTAGCAGAGAGGAACCTTCAACTCTTGGATAGACATATTTTTAGTATAATGAGTGATGAAATGGAATGTATTTATGAAACACTCTGCTACATATCAAAGTACAATTGTCTTTCTAGAAAAATACACTTCTGTGATTGTTTCCACTGCGAACTGAAGTAGCTGCTATTTTTTTTCCCCACGGAACACCATTTTTATTTGAAAGAATGACTGACAGACCAACTATGTTTATTTGGATTTCTGTATTTGGTTATAGTTTCTTAAAAATAAACCAAGTGAGCATGTCGCTTGTAAGAAAACAACAGACAGTACTTGCTGTCAATGACAAAATTTGAACTTTCAAATAAAAATTAGAATTTTGCAAAAATTGTATGTGCCACCATGTGCTTGACAAGTTCCCAAAACAAAGAATTTGCTGATCAAATCAGTGAAGACAATAGTTTTGGGATTTTTAAAAATATTATTTAATGCATTAGGTCAACATTTGAAAAATCTATAGAATTCAGTGAATCACTACATTTTTTTTTTAATTTTTTGTTTATTGCAGTAACATGGTTTATAACAGTGTATAAATTTCAGGTGTACATCATTATACTTCTATTTCTGCATAGATTACATCATGTTCACCACCCAAATACTAATTACAACCCATCACCACACACATGTGCCAAATTATCCCTTTCACCCTCCTACTTTCAAAGTGACCAAGGACCTGACGATAACAAAATCATGTATGATTAAAGATCCATTAAAAATGCAAGACAGAATAATGTTTTTAAAATTATAGTCTGAAAAGTTTGTTGACTTGTTTTCCATTGCAATTAATCTTTAATAAATTAGTGCTTGTTGAATTCTGGTATAGTATCAAAATAAAATGTTCATAACTATCTGCTAAGGTTATTAAAACTTTTCTACCTTTTCCAGCTACATAATATCCATATGAGGTTGGATTGTCTTCATGTATTACAAACCAAATCAGATATGCAACATATTAGAGCAAAAGCAGATATGACACTCTAGCTGTCATATATTAAGTCAGACATAGAAGAGATTTGAGACAAATTACAGAGATTTGACGGACAGATTTGACACAGGCAGTGCATTTTTAACTGATAGTTGTAAATATCAGGTTTAGGACCAGTTGCATAGTTACCTGTGCAATCTGAGGGTTTAAGTCTTCTATTTCTACAGACCTCAAATCCCCAGCCTTAAACGCATGAATTTTGTAGGGCTACTTCTGTGAGTGATATAACATTTCCCTTTGTTCCTATTCTAGATGAACTAATCTTATTACAGAAACATGGACCATAGCAGTAGACTTTATATTTTAGTGATGCATGTTGATCAGTACTACGATGAAAGACAAAGCATGGTGAAGGAATAGATACTGACAAGGGATGATTTTTAAGCTAGGTGGACAGAGATTGCTTCTCTGAACAGGTGACAAATGAGTGAAAAAGCTATGAGAATACCTGGGGAAGAACTTACCTAGAAAGGGAAGGCAAGCATATGTTTTGCATGTTTGATGAATAGCAATAAGATTCAATTGCATAGACCAAAATTAATTAAACAGAAAATTATGAGAGAGAGGTTGGGAGAGGTTGTCAGGTGAGAGAGATCATGAAAGTCCCTAGGGGCATAAAGAAAAATGGATATAGAAGGGTGATTAAAGGTTAAGACTGAAGCCAAGCTTTCTTCATTCAAATCCTAGCTCTATCAGCTATTATCAGTGTCCCACAACAAGCTGTTTGACCAACAGCAGCTCCATTTTCTCACAACTAGTCCTGGGAGTAAACCTTATACTTGGAGAAAGAGAACTTCTTAGTATTGATCAGTTAACATATCTATACATTAGCTATTATTAGTACATGTAATGGGGATTATTAGCTATTATTGCTGTTAGTAAATGTGATCTAATGCCATTAGAGCATTTTAAATAGGAGATTGTCATTATCTGATTCACATTTTTTAAAAAAAGGTCACTCTGGCTCCCGTGGAGAGAAATGATGATGGGATGAGGGTATGGGAGACAGCTGGGAAAACACTTAAGAAGCTATTGGAATGGCTCCCATCATCCATTCCATATGGACGATGATGGGTTTCTAGACTGCTGGCAGCAGTAGAGGTGGTTAAGTGGTTAGATTCAGGAAATATGTTTGAAGATACAGCCTCCAGTTGAAAAAAAGTACAATTTCACATTAACTCGTACGTATTTGTTTGTTTGTTTTGGCTGTTTTTCTTCTTCTTAGCTTGCTGAATTCCATCTTTAGTTGATTGGCTTAATATTTTCTTTGGATCATTGACTTTCAATGCAATATTTATCTTTCCAAAAATATAGAATCCAAAATTGAAATATCTTGATCATATTTACCTTTTATGATTTCTAAACCTTTGTTTCAAAATGTTTAGTGCTCAAGTAACTAATGATGCTCTAAATCACATATGCCTCCTCTCATTGTCATTTGTGTGCTTATTTCCTCTAAAATAAATTGATCTCCCCAGCTAGTCAATTCTCTGAGCTTTCTATCATACAAGCCCACATTTCCTCCAGACCGCTATTCAGTCTCTCTGGGGCGATATTCATCAGCTTTGTCCCCTTCATCTGTGCTTTTCCGACTTTCATGTGCATAGGAAACACCTGGAGCTCTTGTTCAATTGCAGATTCTGATTCAGTCATTCTGGATAGGGGCCTGAGATTTTGCATTTCTAACAAGCTCCCAACTTATGTCAATGCTGCTGATCTGTAGAACATACTTTGGGTAGCAATGCTCTAAATGGCTCCTAAATTATTAATGACCTCTTAAAAGATCAAAGGCTTCCATGCTGGTTTCATTTACATAGGCTTTCCCCTCTGTGCTTCAAGTTAGCTAATTAACACACAACTCTTTCCTAATAGAATTATGGAAGCTGAGAGCAGCAATGTTCTATTCAAGTTTATGTTTCCACAGAATTTGTATTTCTTAAGTGAATTTTTAATGTCAGTATATTTTGTAGATAAAAGATTCTTGGCGTGAAAATTTCAGTATTGATAGGAAAGGGACAGACTGTCTAAGTAGAGCAGGAAAATTATTTTTGAAGACTGATCTTTGGGCATTTCACCGACTCTCTTGAGAATCAGACAGACATATATAAATCTAATAAGATATATTGATTCATTTGAAAAGACTTGAAACAATGAGCATCACATTTAAATGATAATATAACATGGAATGCACTAAACACTTTCAGATTCTGTCATCTCTAAATTTAAATTTTTTTTAAATGTTAGCAACTCTTTCAACACAACACACAGACACACAGAAAAAGCATCATATATGCAACTACTTGACATTAAGTTAATCTGAAAAGTTTACATTGTTTTCAAAAATTAAGTGACTATTAGTTTTTCATTGGCCCAAAATAGTAAAATACATTAAAAAGAAACTGGGTGAGTTTCTAAAAGAGTTTCAGTACGTGTGTCATTTATACTTTTATACCTGGATGAAAAGCATGATCTTTCATAAATCATTTCTTCCATTCTCTTCTTTTCATGGAGTTCAAACATTCTCTAGCCTGACTCTTTGGGCATATTGTAAATGCACACGTTTTATGAAACTGCTGGTGCCCTGAATGGCTGAACTGATGCACAGTGGCCATCATTATCACCATCACCATCACCTATATGAATAACAGAAGGAAAAATAAAACCAAGAAAAATTTAATACCTAAGGAGAATCTAAATATAGAAACTTTATGCAACAGTAGTGGAGTCAAATTAACATAAACACAGTGTTTTATTAGCTATTCATAAGCCATTTACTTTGAGGTACATGTAACTAAATGATAGAAAGGAGAAACAACATAACTAAAGTGATTCATGTAGTAAGTTTAAATTTAGCATCTGTTTTTTGGTTAAGATGAAGAATATGGAATTCAATTAAATGCAGTTTTATGTGCTTTCAGTTTTATGTTTATAAGAGTTATGAGCTTGTCTGTTTTTACCTTGTCATCATTATATTTGAAATAGAAACTATGAAACATTTTATTTTATTTTATTTTAAGAGTTTTTTTTTTTGTGAGGAAGATCAGCCCTGAGCTAACATCCATGCTAATCCTCCTGTTTTTTTTTGCTGAGGAAGACCGGCTCTGAGCTAACATCTATTGCCAATCTTCCTTCTTATTTTTTCCCCCCCAAAGCTCCAGTAGATAGTTGTACGTCACAGTTGCACGTCCTTCTAGTTGCTGTATGTGGGACACGGCCTCAGCATGGCTGGAGATGTGGTGCCTCAGTGCGCACCCGGGATCTGAACCCGGGCCGCCAGTAGCGGAGCGTGAGCACTTAACCGCTAAGCCACAGGGCTGGCCCTGAAACATTTTAAATATTGTAAATATAATTAAAAATTTGTTTTCAAATATCTAGCATTTCCTTTATATTTCTTTTTATATTTATTATGGTTGAGATTGGACAAGTCATTATGAATAGATCAATATAGATAAAAAAATATGTATTATGTTAATAAACACAGGAATACTCAGGCATTTTGGAATGCGTGCAATGCATGAACATATGCTGTGTTGTGCACATGCGTGAGGAATATGCACATAACACAGCATATGGAAACTTGATATAGATTTTACTCTAAGTCAATAATAACTCTTCAGCAGTAATTGAGTAGGACCTAACCCTCGTCTCTCTCATTGCTGTAATGTGAGGAACCAGCAGAAGGGTGGAATGGAGCTGTGTTTGAAAGCACCAACTGGCAGAAGAGTCACAATAAAAAATTTTAAAAAAAAGAAAAGAAACTCTGGCCAGAAAAGTAAAACACAATTGAGATAGAAAAACAACCAATAAAAAGATGAGAAAGTTTTTCTCAGAAAATTAGAGAGTAAATGGATAAAAATGTCAAGGACAGACAAATTCACAATTAAACTTTGGGACTTCAACACACCCCTGGTAGACACTCAACTGTTTGAACTACTCGACTGAAAGTCAGCAGAATATAGATCTGATCAACATAATCAATATAATTGACATGTACATAATACTTCATTTCAAAACAAAAATACATATTTTTCAAGAACCAATAGAACATTGAACAAGACAGACCACATATTGGGTAATGAAACAAAACTCAACATTTTGAAGAACTGAAATCATACAGAGTTTCTTATCTGACCATAATAGACTCAAAATAGAAATCAAAAACAGACACAGAAAACATCTAAATACTTGAATTCTACCACTTAAAGAATTAACACCAATTTCACATGATCTCTTCCAAAAAATGGAATAGAAAGGAACACTTCCCAACTTATTATATAAAGCCAATATTGCCCTGACACCAAATCAGATAAACTGCCAAAAACAAGAAAAATAAATCAAAAATCAAAAAAAATCAAAACCAAAATATGTACATACAAACCTATTAAAATGACAAAAACAAGCAAACAAACATAGTGACAATGCAAGAGCTGGTTAGGATGTGGAAAAATTGGATCATTCATTCATTCATACACTTCTGATGGAAATGTAAACCAGTATAGCAACCCTGGAAAAAAATTTTGGTAGTTTTTTATTAAAGCTAAAAATGAAATTTAACATTCAACCTAGCAAATGCACTCTTGGACATATCCCAGAGAAATAAAATTTATGTTCAAACAAAACCTATAAGACAAATGTTTGTAGATTTATCCATGATAATTCAAAACTGGAAACAATCCAGATACCATTCAATAGGTCAGCAAATGTGGTACACCCACAGCATGGAGTACTACTCAGCCAAAAGGAATGAACTATAGATATACAAGTTGGATGAATCCCCAGAGAATTATGCTGAGTGAAAAAAGTCAGTCCCCAAAAGCTCCTTGTTGTATGATCCCATTTATATGACATCCCTGTAATGACAAAGTTATAGGAATGGAGTACAGATTAATGATTGCCCAGTATGAGGGACAGGGGTGGGTGTGGGTGTGGGAGAGAGTTGAATGTGGTCTTAAAAAGGTGACGCAAAGATCTTTGTAGTGATGGAACTGTCCTGTTTCTTGATTGTGATGGTGGATTCATGAACCTGCACGTAAGATAAAATTGCATAGAACTGGAGCACTCTCTGATATAGCAACGGAAGGTGAGAGGATGGCGCAAGAAGACCAGGCAGGATCCCACTCCGCTGTCTGCCGGGTACTAGGAGTCAGAATCAACTCAAGGGCACTAACAACAACAAAAGCACTAGTAAAAGAGGAGAAGTTTGAATAAGATTAATGTCAGGGTCCTGGTTGTGATATTACACTACAGTTTTGTAAGATGTTATCATTCAGGGCAAGTGAGTAAGGCATACATGGGATCTTTTTGTATTATTTCTTACAATTCCATGTGAATCTATAATTATCTCAAAATGAATAATTTATTTTAAAAAGTAATTTATTTAAAATAGAGAAACTTTTGTGCTATAAAATTTATGATGATATGCTAAAAAATGAAATAAATTAGTCTACGATGATAGCGATATAAACCTATAAATGCATATTCTTCATCAGTCATGGTAAAAGATCACCATGCGTTATATAAAAAATCTCCAAATGATGCCAAAAGTAAAGCCCTGGCATATGACAGACCTCTTCATTCAGAGTTTTGTACAGATCAGTGGATTTGGAAGCGTAGGATTTAAAAAAATTCTTCTCTGAAATTACTCACTGGATGCTTTATCACAAATCATTTGATTAAGTTAATTAAATATTAAGTTGAGTATTCCATATTTTATATATTTTAAGGGAAATTGCCAGCAATGGCCATATTTCACTTAATTATTTTCTGTAGTAGTCACTCTTCGAAATAACACGTGTTGAGTTATCTCTATCAGAACTGTGGTATTGTTCCAAGCATCAACTTATGCTCTCTGCTATAAGGTGCCCTTCAGGAAACCAGGGGACAGTTATAAGAAGAGTGCTCTGAAACGTAGTCACTGATCCACATGGAGGTAGGGAAAAAGAGAAAACACAAATTGATGGTACCTACATTCCAACACCCCCCTCTGAATTTTCCTTTCCTTTATTTTTATTTCATTGTGCTCTCTCTTCTGTTTTGATTTTCATCACAATTCCCCATACTACTACATATCACCGTTATCTATCTCTACATCCCTTTCTGTCTCTCCATCTTCTCTTTATTTGGGGAATTAATATGACTTTAAAAATAGAATATAATATTTTAATTCAACAACTTTTGCAATATGCTATTTTATTCTAAAATACTGGACATTTATTCATAAATAGTAAATATTGGTGCAAAGAGCCAATATGCTGAATAATTTATTTTAGGTTGTGTTTGATGTCAATAAAGGTGATTAGGTCATATTGATGAATTAACAGATTAAAGTCAGAAAAAGAGATTTCCATTTCTATGAAAGGTATGTTCATTAAGTACATTATATACACAACCATGATCCTTTTTTAGAGGGAAAAACAATTAAAAACTATATGGTCAACATCAAATAAGAAAAGAATGCGATTGAGATTTATTCTTCAGTTGGAACAAAAATAAATTAATTTCTTATTTCTTTTGCCATTGATTTGTTCCAGATAGTTCCAATATGACTACTTTGAGATACTCTAGGTCTTATTTTGATGGAACAATGTAATCCTGCCACGGTTTTTCAATTTTGCTTCTTTATGTTTTAAAACTAAAATTCTTTGGTGTATATTTATGGAAACTAAGTATTTTGAAGGCAAAAAGAAAAAATATTTCCCATAAGGTGATCTACTTTTAAGTGTATGCCCATCTATGGACTAAACGTTTAATTACTTTACACACTTAGATCAACTAGTACAGATGAAAAGAGAAGAAGTCTAGAAACATAGAATATGCACACCACAATGTCATAATGGATGTATTTGGCTGGAGAGATTACAGGTGAATATTTTCTATCTTCTACATTTCTA
Source organism: Diceros bicornis minor (assembly GCF_020826845.1). Lineage (NCBI taxonomy): Eukaryota > Metazoa > Chordata > Mammalia > Perissodactyla > Rhinocerotidae > Diceros > Diceros bicornis. The sequence goes on along the minus strand of NC_080759.1, from coordinate 46,818,567 downwards.
TTCCCTCCAAGTTTTCTACACGTAACAATAATTATTATTAATAATAGCAACAATAATTGGTGCCAAATACCATAGGTGTATTTGAAAGAAGAGAAACATTTTAAATCTATATTATCACATTTGTTTGAGGAACACTTATATAGGATCCTTTTATATTTTTGCTAATCTGCTCTTTGTATTTCTGTAACTTTTTCCTGTTAAATGCTATTTATTTGAGTTTTCTCTATTTCTAGTGTCTTTGTTTTGGAAAGCACAAACTCACTTATATTGTGTCTACTTTTATATTTTGATCACCCACATTGATCTAGAATTTGCGATTGTCAGTTGTAGAAAGATATGCTTATTTTTATTTATATTTATTTATTAATTTATTTATTTTTACACTCCCTATCCCCTACATCTGGATTATTTTGAAGCTGATTCCAGACATCATTACGTGTCTTCCATACATGTTTTAGTAAGTATCTCTAAAAGATAATGATGATAACATTAGCACATCTAAAAAAAGTGGAATGATTTCTAAATATCATCAACTATCCAGGAAGTATTCAAATTTTCTACACTGTCTCAAATTTTTTTTATCATTAAAATATTATATTTGTTTCTAAATCACAAAAAGAGAAGAAGTTCCACAGTATACATTTTCTTTCCAATTCTCTTCTTGCTGCCTGCATAGTTTTCCTTTATATAACTTACTGTTGTTTAATTCTATATATATTCTAATATCTATTAGAATTTCTGGTTTTTTTTAAATTGAATATTTGACCTATTTCATCCCACTCTTTCTTTCTTTCTTTTTTTTGCTCAGTAATGCACCATGTTTATTTATTCATTTTTTTCTTTTTACCTTTTGACCCCCTTCACATATGCTTACTTTTAAACAGTTACATTGAAACTTTTAAATAGATATCACTTATCCTTGTAAAAATCAAAATCAGACCTTTTATGGATGAATTAAAACTGACAGGGACAGTTTAACTTTACTTGCAAATTAAAAAAAAATCCACAGCAGGATCTCAATTCTATTTTCCCTTTAATCCAGAAATATGGCTACAAACTGTGACTTGTGTTTCTACTCAGTATGGAACATTAAGTACAGATGACTGCTGAAAGAACTGAAGTCGCTTGGGCACTATAGAGTTCCCATCTTCAGAAAGCCCAGGAAGCCATTGGTAACTCTACTTCTAGCTCCTTAGCTGGATATCAGACTGTGATTTTCCCATCCTCCTGGCCTCCCCAAAGCTCACTGGGATGACTAGAAATTGTTTGTTTCCTTGTTTCTTTTTGAAAGCTTTTGGGAACTCTTTACTGTTTTTCATGTTATGAATTTTTACCATGACACTAATTAATGCAAGTAGTGCTGAAATGGACTTTTTAATATGAAGATTCATGCCATTCTACATTTTTAAACAATTTTATTCTATCAATCTATCATCTATTTATCTATATCTTTCAGTATATCTATCTTGCATTTGGTGCCTCACCAATCATGTTTCTCTTTTATTCTTTAACTGCTGTTATATAAATATTAGAACTTCAAGATTGACTCTATGTCTGAACATTTTTCTCATTCTTTCAGACTCCTTGAAAATTAGATTTTGTGTTCTGGGAATACTTACTGATCCATACTCTAACTTGCTTTTATGTTTTGCTGTTGTTTTATTTAGCCCACTTATTGTTTTTTAATTTTTATATTTCAGTCTTAAATTTTCAATTACTTATTAAAGCTTCTTTCACATAATGTTTGTTAATTTTGAACATATCATCATCTTCATTAAAACAATATCAGTTGTTTTCTGCTAGCTTTATTAACTTTTAGTCCTGTGATATTAGTTCTTTTTGTTGAGTTTGGTGCCTTCCTTTCTTGGTCTTAGTTTTCCTAAAAAATTTGGTGATTCTTGATTTGTTCAACCATTAGTCCTTGCAATACTACTAGAATGTCTGAGCAATTTACTTAACTTTTCTGTATCTTAGTTTTTTCATGTAAACTTATAGCATCCACCTCATAGAGGTAGAGGGAAATTTAAATGATTATACAGTAATGTGCCGCATAACAACATTTCGGTCAATGACAGACTGCATATACAATGGTGGTCCCATAAGATTAGTACCATATAGCCTAGGTGTGTAAAGGTTATACCATCTAGATTTATGTAAGTATACTCTATGATGTTTGCACAATGAAGAAATTGCCCAATGACACATTTCTCAGAACCGATCCCCGTCAAGTGACACACGACTGTATATCTGTTATTATAGCATCGCCTACACATAGTAAGTGTACATTGTTAGCTATTTTTGTTTTTACACATTATATGCCAGGCTCTGACCTGTTGTGTGAATAACAACAGCAAACAATAGATATAGGTACCTTTTCATCATGACACTTATATTTTAGTGAGGAACAAGGACAAAAACCAAATAAACAAATATATTAATATGTTATTGCAGATTATGGTAGGTGCTTTGAAGGAAACATACTAGAGGGTTGATGTAATAAAGAGTAAGTGCGAGAGAGCTCTGTTTGATCTGACTCCTTGTTTAAGGGGAAGCTTGCAGGTCTCACTGTAAGAATGGCCAGTTATGTTAGGATCTAGTCAAGCAACAGGCATATCAAGTGCAAATCTACAATCATGGGAATTCTTGAGGAATTTGGCAAATAACAAAGCAATGATTGTGTAGAGTTGAGAGGAGATTTAAATTTGATGCTCTGATTTAAATTTGAAGTTTAAATTTTAATGTGAACTTTAGTTATATATAGATATTATTGGAGCCAGAATTGTGAATGACATTACCACAGAGTAAAAAGAGAAGAGAATCATGCATGATGCTCAGGAGAGCTCCTTAGCATGATAAAGAAGAGTAGGCCTGAAAAGCCGACTAAGAAAAAACAGGCAGAGTGTGAGAAAAAATATACAGAGAAAGAATGTGTCATAGAAGCCAGTTGAATTGACAGTTTCTTGGATGGAGCAATGAATAGTGTCAAATGCGGCTGAAACACCAAATGCAGTATGATCCAAAAAGGTTCTGGATTTAGAGTTAGAGATATTATCATTTCCCTCAGCAATAATTGTTTGTAAATGATGAAACCAAATTCCAAAATAAAATGGTTTGAGTAAATAGAGACGACAAATGGAGGGAAAGTTTTTGAAGCCGATTGTGATGGGAAGGAGAGAGTTTATGATTTTAGCTAGAGATATATGAGGAGGTGAGTGAGAATGTTTCTGGTATTTTTGTATTTGTTTTATGGCAACATGTTCAAAAGTTACTGAGAAATATTCAGCTGAGAAGTGGTGGAATATTCAAGTGAGGAAAGGAGACAATAGTAGTTCATTTTTCATAAGACAGGAGGAAAAGAGATTGAAAAGACTAGTGGAGAAATTCAGATTATTTATGAGTGGGAGGAGCTTCTATATTATAATAGGAGGAAAGGATTATAGGGTGATTTCAGATATGGATGGGTGATCAGAAGAGGGAGTATTTTTCGTGAAGTATTTGTATTTTCTAAGTAAAAGTAGTAGGTCAGATCAAGGCTAATAATACAGAATTTTGGGTTTGGAGGCATTGCACATAATAATGTACACAACTGGGCAGAAAAAAAAAAAGAGTGGAAATGTCAAGAAGGCATCCTTCTAGTTTCATGCCATGAATTCACAGAATTATATTAACCTGCTGGGAAACTTGCTCTGACAGAAGCTAGCTCCTTTGTGATAGCTGTGGAGAGTGTAACAAGTTAGTTGCACTCGGGATTGGATTATTTTAGGGAATAAAATGAAAAGTTAAAGGTGTAAAGGATTTAGTGGATGAATTCATTCAACATTCATTGGATCAATAAATAATAATTAAGCACCAATATGTGCCAGGAACATTTCTAGATGACGTTAATAGAACAGAGAAAATGTAGACTTTTCTTATGCAATTCACATTCTGATGGATTAAGTCAGGAAATATATGAGTTATATTATTTTAGGCAGTAATAAATTCTATGAACAAAAATAAAACATATTTGTCCAGGAAATAATGGATAGCTAGAATGATATTTTATAGAGTGTTCAGGAACAGCCTCTATAAGGTGATATTTGAGCAGAAAATTGAATTAAGCATGGGAACAACCATGCATATAAAAGAAGGAAGCAGGAGGAAGGTTAGGAGAAGAGGAGGAAAGATCCTGATGTTAGACGCATATGATGTGTTCAAGGAAAAGCAAGAGAACTAGTATGGCTCAAGGGAAGGAGCTAGAAAGAGGGAAGAAAGAGATAAAATAGAGTTAATTGAGATCTTTTAGGATCTACTAGGAAACTGAAACAATTTTGGATCTTAATCAAATAGAAAAGGAAGCTCCTTGGAGAGTTTTAAGCAGAAGAATGACTAGGGGCATATGTATCTGATGTCTCGTTCCAGCTTCTAGGTAAAGAATACATTTTATGGCTGAGAATGTATATAAGGAGACAAGCTAAGGGGCCATTTCGATAGTTAAGGCAAGACTAAGTTAGTAGTGGCAAAGACTGTATTGAAATGATGGCCACTAAACTATTAAAAAAGGACATAGACAGAAGTAAAGTAAAGAAAGAAAGGTAAATATAGAGCTTAATTGAATAGTGGTGACCTAGAAGTTTCCCTGGGTGGAAATTCTAGCTCTGCTGCTGCATAATTGCTGTGCAAAGTTTTACTATCTCTGTCTCAGTTGTTCACTTGTAAAATGGGGTCCGTAAGTATATAAACCTTATATTGTGTTGTGAAAATTAAATGGATTATTACTGGCAAAGCATGCTGAACAGTAGTTGGCAGATCGTAAATATTTAGCATATGTTTTATTGTTATTATTATTTATTTTTATTATTATGAGAGAGATCATTGTCAATCAGCTGGAGGTCCTAATGAGATCAATCATTGGGTGAAATGTGGGTGATTGTGAAGGCAATCTTGATAGAGGAGCGAGGCTGTTGTTAGACAATGTGATACATACTACGTGAGTTAATGATTTTACACTGTAGAAGTTTGGGATGGGAGCTTGCTCACAGGGGTAGAAGCAGGGTGCCATTATTGGTGCTAGCTGCTGGCTTCTTTCCACACTCCTATGTACAGTTTTTTGGCAACTTTTCAGGGGGAACAGCCTGACCACATGCCTCACTCAGAGGTCAGAGTGTCAAATTTTGGAGCACCATCCTCTAAGTTTCTAGGATACTTTAAGCACATTTTCCTCCCCTAGAACTAGTGGTGGTAGCTCCTTCCTGCAGTTACTATCTTTGGATTATCTCAATGTTCCTTTTTGCGTTATTTAGCCCCTCAATTTCTGTGTAAGCCCTTCCCTATACGAAATCCTTCCTGTGAAATACCTATTGTTCTCTCTGTTTGCCTGACTAGACTCTATTTGGTATGCATAGCGTTTTCTTTCTCATTTGTTTATTCATATACATAGATGTCTATATGACTACTACTTTATAGACATGAATCAGATCATAATGCTGGGAATTTTTGTGCAGTTTTTATTTTCCTTTTACTTTTGCTTGATAATCCAATTCAGTTTACATTCTCTCTTTCAAATCACTTTCCAAATCCTAACACACATATGCAAAAGTAACTTATGGTAATATTTTGGAATGTATTCTTCCATAATTTTATATGATCATAAAATCACATTTGTCCGAAGAGCACTAAAATGTATACATTTGGTCAAGTTTCAGGGATAATATTAAGGAAGTATATTGCTTATTGGAAAATTATTGCATACTAGGAATTATAAGGAATGTAGAATTCAGTTCAGTGACTTTCAATTGGCTTTCATTGACTTGTTTTCAGCCCTTGGTGAAGAAGACAGAATAGTTTCTTCTCTTAGGGAATACAAATTTTAGTAGAAGATGCTCATTCAAATCAATGCTGTGTCCCTTTTATAAAAGTAAGGAAGACATCTGAGCTTCAAGTACCTTCTTAAAAAAATGGACAAGAAATTTATTTTTTAAAATCAACATGAGAAATTAAATGTTATTTAATAATATTATTTCTATATAAATACTGATAAATTGTTACTATACTATACATAATAAAAACACTAATGATGATAAAATGGACAATTTATATAATTTAATATATACTCCAACAGCTTGAAAGAAATAAAATGTTTAATCAAGATGTTGGAATTATTATGTTACTATCATCATTCTCTCACTGGTTTCATAGCAGTTTGAGTTTGCCTGATCATTCTTGCAGGAACACGTCTGCAACAAGATGAAAGCACGGAGAACACTTTATAAAGTAGAAGAAAACCTGAAGCTTGAGTGACACCCTTGGTAAGGAGTAAAATGTACAAATTTGAAGGGTGACATTGTGGTTAAAATAAATTTATGAGAATCAAGATTCCAAGTTGTTAGGATATATTATACTGTTTAGAGCCGAAGTTCTATATCTGTCCTTGGTAATAATGTTCAGTAATTGGACACGGACGTTTAAGGTATCATAAGAAAGCATTAGTATTACAAAGTTCATAATTGATGTACCATTATGAATGATATAAAATACCGCTATAAAAAGTTGTGAGGTCCAGGGGCCGGCCCGGTGGCGCAAGCAGTTAAGTGCGCGCGCTCCGCTGCAGTGGCCCGGGGTTCGCTGGTTCGGATCCCGGGCGCACACCGATGCACTGCTTGGCAAGCCATGCTGTGGCGGCGTCCCATATAAAGTGGAGGAAGATGGGCACAGATGTTAGCCCAGGGCCGTCTTCCTCAGCAAAAAAAAAAAAAAAAAAAAAAAAGAGGAGGATTGGCGGATGTTAGCACAGGGCTGATCTCCTCACAAAAAAAAAAAAAAAAAAAAGTTGTGAGGTCCAAACATTTACAGAAATATATTTTTCAAAAATTAACCATGACTACTTCTGATTAGAAATGAAGGCTCAGTGACAATATATGTGATCAAGATTAGACGACTATGTTCAAATATTACAGAATTAATCATTAGGCAGCATGCCTGGAAACATAATCATTTGTAAAATGGAAGACCTTATATATAATTTATTAAATCTTTGAAGAATTTTGTCCGGGGTACCCAACAACTGATTCAAAGCATTTTTATTTCACAATGTATGTATATATCCATGGTCTCCTCCCACAATCAAACTACAAATAATGATCAACAAACTTTGTGTTATAAAATTTATCATTATGATCACTTTCATTTCTTCCTTTTTAGCAAAGATTCTTATAATTATTTCAGATGTTTATAAACTTTAAAATTACTGATATTTTAGAAGATTACTGTTTCAAATTGTGACGCTGTTTTTCTACTGTCCCTTTTTTTTTTTTTCCTCCTCTTCCTTTTTCATTATTTATCAAGAGCCTGTTCTTTAGATCTGCCTTTTGATCAGGGTTCATTACACACCCATTTAAATCTTGCCAAATGTCTTTGATATATTTCACTATGGGGCATTTATTGACTAATGTATTACAGGTACTCTATTTTCTACTTAACACAGCTGTTCACACAGATACGTGTTTATTTTCCCTTAGCCGTTTTTCTTACGTATCCCCTACCTCTTTATTAGCTTGGGAATAAATTCAGTATCAACTCCATAAATTGATTTTTATATTTTTAATACCTTTGAAAATTTTAGTTTATAGTTCAATGTTAGATTTTTATATCTTCAGATTTCTCTTTCACTTACATTTAAAGGTAGGTAAATAAAATATTTTGGTCATCATAGTGTTAACATTTCTTTCATTTGAATAGAATTCTAGTCACAGAGAAACTAATTCCTATCTTCAAAGTAGAGGGATAAGGGAAGCATATTATTGTAAGTGAACTCGATCTGATTAAAGAGATTCCAAACTCATATTAGAAATGACAAATTGAATTTCTTTGTCCTCTTTTTAGACTGATGAGAAAATTACCAACCTCTTGACAGAATGAAATGTTAGTATCCTAACACATGTAAGTTCTATCTCTCAGCCACATCCTTTCTGGTTTTCACCTTTTCAATTTTTTTTAATATCTCTATTGTATCTCTTTATTATGGATTTTACCAGAGAGACACAAAAGTCTCAACTATCACCCAGTTTCAGTAATTATCAATATATAACCAATCGTGTTTCAGTTATACCATTCCCCACTTTCTGGATTATTTTTAAGCAAACCTCAGACTCACATGATTTTATCTGTACAGATAGCAATGTAACAATTCTAAAAGTTAAATTTTTTTTTTTTTGGTGAGGGGAATTGGCCATGCACTAACATGCATTGCCTATCTTCCTCTTTTTACTGAGGAAGATTGGCCCTGAGCTAACATCTGTGCCCATCTTCCTCTATTCTGCTTATGGGACGCGGCCACTGCATGTCTTGACGAACGGGGCATAGGTCCCTCCCCAGGATCTAAACCTGCGAACCTCAGGCCACGCCTAAGCGGAGCACTACGCCACCAAACTGGCCCCTCTAAAAGCTAACTGTAATATTAACATATGCTATTGTCATACCACAAATTTAACCAAAACTCCTTGATATTACCTAATATTACATTGGTGTTAAAATTTGTCCCATTTTTCCTGTGAAAGTCTTTTATAAAATGATCTTCTTAAAATTTGAATCATAACAGGGTTTATATCTTGTTTTTTTGATTGATAAATCTTTGAAATATCTTTTAATCTAGAAGATTTCTGTATCCATCTTCTTTTCCCATGTATTTGTTATAAAAAGTGGGTCAGTTGTCATGTAAATATTTCCACATTCTGATTTTTGCTGACTAATTCAAATAACGTCTTTAACATTTTTCAATATTTGCCTAGAATACTATAAACGTGGTGGTATATGTTTCCTTTCACCTTACATTAAGAGACATATAAAGTCGATGATCTTTTTTTTGTGATGTGGAACTCCATCACTGGTCTCAGTTATGGTCAGCCTGATCCATCTTCACCAAGTCCTCCATCAGCTTCTCATCTAATGGCTTTAGCAGACATTTACTTCATTATCTAAATCAAATATTTCATTAGGAGTTGCAAAATGGTGATATTCCATTTCTATCATGTTTCATTTATTAGATGGAATTGTACAAATAAAAATTTTTCTTCATAAACTATTTTGTTAACTTGAGATATAGTTTTTAAGAGAAAAGAAGTATGGAGTTTGGCTGTGTTCTCTTTATTTGCCAGTGTTCAATAGAACAGGTTGGTACTGGTAACCCTTAGAATTAAATAATATTTTTGTTGTAGTTGTTAGGTTTTTCTTTTCTTTTTAATTTTAATGTCTTTATGAACTCCTATATTATATGCGTATTTTATATGTTTCACTCTGTCCCAGACATTATTATTTTTGATTCTTATATTGTCCACTTTTGGCCACTGGGATTCCCTTCAAGTTGACTCTTGTGCATTTTCAAAAAGAGCCTATGTTCTCTGATTATTTTCTTGTTTTTGAGCATAAAAATTATTACAGGGTCATATTTTACATTTCCTGCCCTAGACCTGGAATCAGGTATTTCTCAAAAAAGTCCTGGTTCCTTTTGTTGGGAAATGGTATTTAAAGACAATCTTCTGTGGGCTAGTGTTATTTAGTGCTAATTCTTAGTCACTCCTTTTAGGTTATTTCAAGTGATCTAGCTAGAAAAAAATGTTCTGTTTGAAAGTTAAACGTGGCTTATAAATTCATATTTCTGTTTTCAATTCAAACATAATTGTAGGTTCTTACATAAATTCCTTAATTTCATATTTGTTTCTACTTTTAAATTGGAAATTCTTATTTTTTAACTTGAATAACATAACTATTTGTTTAATCCTACAAAAAGGTATAATAGTTTCAAAGTAACAATAATGATATCATTTATTCAAATAATATAAATACTCATTTAAGAACACTTTAATATTTATTGGTAATTCTATTCTGTGCTCAGGATGTAACACATGAACAATAATACTGTTGATGGCTGGATGAGTTTACATGAAACAGAAGTGACAGCCAATAAACAAGTGAATAAATAAATATTTTTAGGTAATATTAAATTTTGTGAAGGAAAGATAGTGAGTAAGAAATATTTTTTGGTGGAATAAGTCAGAGAAAGTCTTCATGAGAAAGTGCTATTTGAAGAGAGAGATGAATAATGAAGGAAAACTACTCCAAGTTTGGTGGAAAGAGGCTTCTAGGTAGACGGAACAGAAAAAGTTTAATCCTGATAGAGCAATGAGCTTGGCATATTTTAGCGAAAGAAGGAAGGCCATTGTGGTCAGCCTAGTGAATCACCAGTCTTGTCTCAACTGGTGGTCAGAATTGCAGACGAGGTCTAGAGCAGACTCGTAGATGATAGTAAAACTGTCGGTTATAATGAGAAAACCCTGGAGGGCTTTACGTTGGAGAAGGATATGATCAGATTTTCATTTACAAAACTCTGGCTGAATTTTTGCAAATGGATGGCAGTTGGGCAATATCAAAGTGAGCTCAATAATGAGGATGCTATTTAAGTAATTCATGTTATGGATGATGGTGTCTCGGCAGTGGTAAAAGTGTGAGGTATCTGTGATGATATTTTAAAATATGGCTGAAATATTTATAGATAGATTTAACACATTGGATCCTTTGCTTCTTTTCAAAGTTACTCTTTCCCTTGGAATTCCTGGCCTTAAGATTCTTGATTTTTATTTTTTCATTTACTTGGTTTTTTTTTTGCTGAGGTAGAGTTGCCCTGGGCTAACATCTGTTGTCAATTTTCCTCTTTTTTTTTGCTTGAGAAAGACAAGCCCAGAGCTAGCATCTGTACCAATCTTCCTCTTCCTTGTATGTGGGTTGCCACCGCAGCATGGCTGATGAGAGGTGTAGATCTGCACCCAGGATCCGAACCCACGATCCTGGGCCACTGAGGTGGAGCACACCGAACTCAACCACTCTGCCACAGGGCCAGCCCCTTGATTTTTATGTTTGGATACCTTTTTTTTTAACTCTCTTCCTACTTATTCCCGGACCTCTTTAAGAATGCTCTTTCTTAGCATGTCCTTTTTTTGTTTTTTTTTTTTTTTTTAGGAAGATTGGCCCTAAGCTAACATCTATTGCCAATCTGCCTCTTTTTTTTTTTTTCCTTTTTTCTCCCCAAAGCCCCAGTACATAGTTGTATATCTTAGTTGTAGGTCCTTCTAGTTCTTCTATGTGGGACACCACCTCAGCATAGCTTGATGAGCGGTGAGTAGGTCCATGCTCAGAATCCAAACCGGCAAACCCGAGGCAGCTGAAGCAAAATGGGTGAATTTAACTGCTACACCACCAGGCCGGGCCATTCAGCATGTCTTTTAAGTACCTATAGCTTTTGAGGCTATTCTCCTAAGATCCCTTCTTATTCTAAATCTCCAACTGTCTGATCTCATCAATTTTCAATACTTATATTTACAACTGTAGGGTTATTGTCTTCTATCTCTATATCTCTAGCTTAGACCTCTGCACTTCAAGGTTTACAGGCAATTTAGATTAATTCTGCACAAATATTATTCTGATTTTCTTGAAAGCTGTATTTATCCTTTGTTCATTATCTCACTGAATGGCACTGACAGCTGCCGATTGACCCAAATCTGAAACCTGAGAAGTACGTTTGACTTATTCTCTTCTGGCATCCTGTTTGGTAATCACCAAGTCCTATGTATATCATCTCCTAACTATAAATACATCCTGTGAATGTCTCTGTTTCTTTCTTGCCACTTTCTTGTTCATAGCCCTCTAATCTATTACTGGGATTCTCATACTAGCACAATATCTGGCGTATCTGGATCGACAGTTGTCCTCCCTCCATCCTTTATCCAATGGGTTCAGAATTATTTCTCTAAAAGAAAAAAAAAATTGATCTTTTAATTATGTGGCTAAAACTTCATCAGTAACTTCCCATTTTCCTTAATATTAAGTCAAACCTCTTTTGCATATATTATGGGCTGATTGTGATCCACAAAATTCATATGTTGAAGTCCTAATTCTAAGTACTTCAGAATGTGGCTATATTTGGAGATAGGGCTTTTTATTATTTATTTATTAAAAAAATTTTTTTTTATTGTGGTAACATTGGTTTATAACATTGTATAAATTTCAGGTGTACATCATTATACGTCTATTTCTGCATAGATTACATCATGTTCACCACCCAAAGACTAATTACAATCCATCACCACACACATGTGCCTAATCAGCCCTTTCACTCTTCTCCCTCTCCCGTCCCCCTCTGGTAACCACCAATCTGATCTCTGTCTCTATGTGATTGTTGTTGTTTTTATCTTCTACTTATGAGTGAGAACGTAAGGGTGAATGTGTCTTTATGCATTCATGTGTTCACATTCTTTGGATGAATACTCAGCAGTAGAATAGCTGGATGATATGGTAGTTCTATTCCTAGTTTTTTGAGAAACTTCCATTCTGTTTTCCGTAGTAGCTTCACCAGGCTGAACTCCCACCAGCAGTGTGTGAGTTCCCTTCTCCCCACGTCCTCTCCAACACTTGTTTCCTGTCTTGTTAATTATAGCCATTCTGAGGGGCGTGAGGTGATATCTCATTGTAGTTTTGATTTGCATTTCCCTGATAGTTAATGATGTTGAACATCTTTTCATGTGCCTGTTGGCTATCTGTATATCTTCTTTGGAGAAATGTCTGTTCATATCCTCTCCCTATTTTTTAATTGGGTTATTAGTTGTTTTTGTTGTTGAGATGCATGAGTTCTTTACATATTTCAGATATTAACCCCTTGTCAAATATATGGTTTGCAAATATCTTCTCCCAATTGTTAGGCTGTCTTTTCATTTTGTTGATGGTTTTCTTTGCTGTGCAGAAGATTTTTACATGAAAAGCTATATGCCAACAAATTGGATAATCTAGAAGCAATGTATAAATTCTTAGAATCATACAACCTTCCAAAACTGAATCAAGAAGAAATAGAGAATGAATAGACCAATCACCAGTAAGGAGATCAAAACAGTAATCAAAACCCTGCCAAAAATAAAAGCACAGGACTAGATGGCTTCCCTGGGGAATTCTACCAAACATTCTAAGAAGACTTAATACCTATCTTTCTCAAACTCTTCCAAAAAATTGAAGAAGAGAGGAAGCTTCCTAATTCATTCTATGAAGCCAACGTTACCCTGATACCAAAACCAGCCAAGGACAACAGAAAAAAAGAAAATTACAGGACAATATCAGTGATGAACATAGATGCAAAAATCCTCCACAAAATACTAGCAAATTGATACAGCAATGCATTAAAAAGATCATACACCATGATCAAATGGGATTTATTCCAAGGATGCAGGGATGGTTCAACATCCACAAGTCTATCAATGTGGCACACCACATTAACAAAATGAAGAATAAAAATCACATGATCATCTCAACAGATGCAGAGAAAACATTTGACAATATACAGCATCCATTTATGATAAAAACTCTGAATAAAATGGTATAGAAGGAAAGAACCTCAACAAAATAAAGGCCATATATGACAAACCCACAGCTAATATCATTCTCAATGGAGAAAAGCTGAAAGCTATCTCTCTAAGAATGAGAACCAGACGAGGATGCTTACTTTCACAGCTCTTATTTAACATAGTATTGGAAGTCATAGCTAGAGCAATCAGGAAAGAAAAAGAAATAAAAGGGATCCAAATTGGAAAGGAAGAAGTGAAACTGTCACTATTTGCAGATGACATGATTTTATATATAGAAAACCCTAAAGATTCCACCCAAAAACTTTTAGAAGTAATAAATGAGGGGGCTGGCCCTGTGGCTTAGTGGTTAAGTGCATGCACTCTGCTACTGGCAGCCTGGGTTTGGATGTTGGGCGCACACGAACGCACTGCTTGTCGGGCCATGCTGAGGCAGCATCCCACATACAGCAACTAGAAGGATGTGCAACTATGACATACAACTATTTACTGGGGCTTTGGGGAGAAAAAGGGAAAAAAAAGGAGGAGGATTGACAATAGATGTTAGCTCAGGGCCGGTCTTCCTCAGCAGAAAAGAGGAGGATTGGCATGGATATTAGCTCAGGGCCGATCTTCCTCAAAAAAAAAAACAAAAAAAAAAGGAATATGGTAAAGTTGAAGGATACAAAATCAACATACAAAAATCAGTTGTGTATCTATACACTAGCAACAAAGTAGCAGAAAGAGAAATTAAGAATACAAACTCATTTATAATTGCAACAAAAAGAATAAAATATATAGGAATAAACTTAACCAAAGAAGTGAAAGATCTGTACACTGAAAACTATAAAACATTGTTGAAAGAAATTGAAGAAGACACAAAGAAATGGAAAGATATTCCATGCTCTTGGATTGGAAGAATTAACATAGTTAAAATGTCCATATATCCTAAAGCAATCTACAGATTGAATGCAATCCCTATCAAAGTTCCAACATTTTTTACAGAAATAGAACAAAGAATCCTAAAATTTGTATGGAACAACTAAAGTCCCCGAATAGCCAAAAGAATCCTGAGAAAAAAGAACAAAGCTGGAGGTATCACACTCCCTGATGTCAAAATATACCACAAAGCTATAGTAACCAAAACAGCATGGTATTGGCACAAAAACAGACACATAGATCAATGGTAAAGAATCAAGAGCCCAGAAATAAACTCACACATCTATGGAGAGCTAATTTTCAACAAGGGAGCCAAGAACATATAATGGAGAAAGGAAAGTTTCTTCAATAAATGGTATTGGGAAAACTGGACAGCCATGTGCAAAAGAATGAAAGTAGGCCATTATCTTACATCATACACAAAAATTAACTCAAAATGGATTAAAGACTTGAATGTAAGACATGAAACTTCTAGAAGAAAACATAGGCAGTATGCTCTTTGACCTAGGTCTTAGTGGCATAAGTACCATTTCTGAAGGGGCAATGGAAACAATAGAAAAAATAAACAAATGAGATAGGGATTTTTAAAGAGATAATTAAAATAAGGCCATTAGGGTGGGCCCTAATCCAATCTAACTGGTGCTCTTATAAGAAGAGGTGATCAGCACACACAGAGAGACACTAGGGATTTGTGTACAAGAGAAAAGACTGAGTAAGGACACAGCAAGAATGCAGCTCTCCATCAGCCAAGGATTGAGGAAACCAACTTGCCAACATCTTCATTCTCCAGAACTCTGAGAAAATAAATTTCTGTTTTTTAATCTACCCAGTCTGTGATATTCTTTTATGGCATCCCTAGCAATATATATCCCATATATTTCAGGAACCTTTATGAACTGCCTTCTGCTTGCCTCCTCCATCTTGTTTTAACAACACCCGTAACAAACATCTTTAATTACCTTCAAGCATCAAAAACTTCTCTGGATTTTCCCAGATGGTTTTATTCTGCCTAGCAAATCCTCACTTTGTTGACCTCACTGCTGGCATCAATTTGCCTGGTAAATTTCCACATGTTCTTAGTTATTAGCTTAAATGTCACTTGCTCCAGAAAGCCTTCCAATACCCCTCACACTGTGTTAGGGAGCCATTCCATTATTTCCATAGTATTGTGCATTCTGCTTCTTAACATATATTAGACTTTATTGCCATTTCCTTTTTTGACTCCACTTCCTTAGTGGCTGACATTTATCTCACTCTCATTCACCAGAATTCTATTCCTAAGATTTCAAACAGTGCCAACCACTTAGTAGAAAAAGTATTTGTTGAATGAATGAATATGTACCCCCGTGTTTGGTTTCCCATAAATAATTATCCATATAAACGAATTTTTATTCCATGCAGAATAAAGCTATCAATATTTATGTTAACATGTGAGATTCTTCTATGTCAAACAAGTTGAACAAATATCTCAAAATTGACCAAAATGTGAATCATTCAGCTTTTAAATGCCCTATTACTCTGTTCTTTTTATTCCAGGTTTCTGTTCTCTACCATCAACTCACTGCAGATGACTATATGTGATAACACAACTTTAAAATATTCACTTCCTCAAATATGCCAACTACAATGTATGTTCTAAATTGAATTCTTTTAATTAATCAAAGGGTCTTACTGAAATGTTAGCCAAGTAATGCCATGAGATGTTCTACATTAAATTTCTTGTGTTGGAAAAAAATAAAACACAGATTTATTATGTCATGTAAATGTTTCCCACAGGGGTTTGTTGAACAAAGGCCAACAACAATATTCCAAAGTTAAAAGATAACTTTAAAATTATTCTCACTGTCTGTCTTGCATTTCTGAAATTAACTGAGGGAAAAAAGTGGTGAACAGGAAAATCCCTTTTTTACCCCTAGAGGTGCTACACCAGAAATTTTATCTGTGTGCTAAGGTACATCTAAGCTATTGATTGCGGATTATTTTGATGGTTTCAAGAATTCCCACAGATATTTGGCTTTGTTTTTTGATTGTTTCATTCCTGCTCCCCACTTTGAGAAATAAGCAGAGGTTCTTGAAATGCCATGTATCTAAGATGTTTCAAAGACTAGCTTAATTTCATCATATCCACTGTTTTTGCTTTAGAGAAACTTACAACCCTGAAAATCTTTTCCTTAATATTTTCCTGAGTTTTGAACAAAAGAAAGAATGAGGGAACTAAGGAGCACATCATTCTTCTTACTTTAACCATGGTTTCCCTATGTATGGGCTCCAGATTGAAATCTTACAAATTTAAGCGTGCACCAAAAAGTCAATTTCACCTATGTTGGGAAAGTAGGAGCTGTAATTCTTCATTCAGCAATTCAACCAAGCCAGGAGCCATTCTAGGACGGAATTTGCATTTGAAAATTCTGTTATGGACACTCTCTCTGTGCACAGACACAGTCCTGATTGAAAGGTACTTACTTTTGAGGTAGAATACACTTTAAGTTGCTTTCATTTTCTTCATTCTGCTTCAGTGATTTGGAGGCCCTAATTCTGGAATGCCTATTACAGAAAAACATGCCATTAATTTCTATCATTTAAAGTAAAAATAAAAAAAGCACTTGTGCTTTCATCATCTCATTTAGGACTTTCACGTATAAAATTTCCCTATATACAACTGTGCAATTACATACTTCTTTTCATTAGAATTTCAATTTTTGAACATTGAATGATCAATTAACTAGGTCTTTGGGTATAAATTATTATATCCAATTTATATTATATCCAGTTTATTATATCCAAAAAGAGTTACACTATTTTTCTCCAATTTCTTAAGTTGAAAACAATGCACACGGATATGGTCTGTTTTAAAGAAATTCCTAGTAATTATCACTTAGATTTATTCAAATATAAAAATAATTTATAGTAGTTTACCTACAATTGTCTTGGTAGGTTGAACTACAGAACGTGTCTTCTGTTGAGATTCCATTATAGATTTTTTATCTTTTCAGTTTCCAAGCTATCTGCAATAGTAACATAGAGGAACATTAGGCCTCTTGAGAGCTGTTTAGGAAGTCACTGCAAGGAGAACTAATCATGTCAAATAAATAACATATATTCCTCAATAGCATAGTCTGATTTCTTTTAAAGAAACGAATATAGCTTCCTGAAACTTGAGCTGAAATGCTGATTTCTGTAGTATTTCTTATTAATAAATTTTACCTATAATATTTTAACAGTTTTATTAGGGTGTGATTTACTTACCATAAAATTCACCCATTTTAAGTGTAGAATTCATTTTTTTAATTTATAAAAATATATAGTTTTTTTGTATCTTTATATAATTATGCAGCCGTCACCACAATCCAGTTTTAGAACATTTCCATAAACACAAAACGTTCCATCATGACTGTTTGTAGTTACTCCCTACTCCCGCCTCCAGGTGTAGGCAAATACGATCTGCTTCCTGTTCTAAAATTTTGCACTTCCTGGACATTCCATATAAAAGGAATCAAATAATATCTAGTCTTTTGTGTTTGTTTTCTTTCACTTAGCGTAATATTTTTGAGGTTCTTCCATATTGTAGTGTGCTTTTTCTTCCTTTATGATACTGTGTGGTATTCTACTGTATGTGTATACCACTTTTTGTTTATCCATTCACAAGTCGATGGTGATTGTTTCCATTTGGGACTATTATGAGTAAGACTGTTATAAACATTTGCATCCATGTCTTTTTGTGAACATATGTTTTCATTTCTCTTGAGTAGGTTTCTAGGAATGGAATTATTAGTGGTATGGTTAGTTTATGTTTAACTTTTTAAGAAACTACTAAACTGGTTTCCAGATTGGTTGTATTATTTTTTCATCCTCACCAGCATAATTTGAATATTTCAGTTTCTTTATATCTTTGCCAACATTTGATAACTGTCTTTTTTATTATAGCCATTTACATTTGTGTGTTTTGGCATCTCATTGTGGTCTTAATTTCTGTCTCACCAATAAGATCGTGAACATCCTTTTATGTGCTTTTAGCCATTTTTATAATTTATTTAGTAAAACAATTATTCAAATATTTTGCCCATTAAAATTATGTTGTTTTCTTTTTATTGTTAAGTTGTAATAATGCTGTATATATTCTTGATATGATATTTTATGAGATATTTTCATTCCTGAAGTTGCTAATTTGTGTTTTCTCTTTTTTTCTTGGTCAGGCTAGCTATGTTTGGCAATTTTGTTGATCTTTAAAATGAATCAACTTTGTTGTCATCAATTTCCTGTGTTGCTTCCCCATTTTCTATTTCCTTGATTTATTCTCTAATCTTTATTATTTCATGTTTCTACAAGCTTTGGGTTTAGATTGTCTTTTTATTTGTATTTTTTAAGGTGGAAGCTTAGGATATTGATATGACATTTTTTTTTCTTATATAGGCATTTAGAGTTCTAAACTACCCTCCAAGCACTGCTTTAGATGCATCTCATCAATTTTGATATGCTCTGTTTTTATTTTCATTCAGTTAAACATAAGAAAAATTCATCTTGAGATATTTTCTTTGAATCATGAATTATTTAGAATTATGCTGGTTTATTTCCAAGTATCTGGAGATATTCCAGATTTATTTTCATTGTTAACTTCTAACTTAATATAATTGTGGTCAATCCTCTTAAATCTATAGAAATTGTGTAACCTAGAATATGGTCTATTCTAAACATATTTCCAAGTGCACTTGCTCAGAATGCGTATTCTGCAGTGTTTGGAGAGAGTGCTCTATATATTTCAGTTAGGTTGATTCTATTAATGCTGTTGTTCAAGTTTTCTATAAACTTTCAGATTTTTTCATTTAGATATGCTATCAATTATTTAGAGTGAGGTATTAAAATATTCAACCACTGTTGTTGAATTGCATATTTTTCCTTTCAACACTGTTAATATTTACTCTATATGTTTTGTGGATTCTACCTCATGGATTGACACTATTATTATTGTGAAATATCTCCCTTGTTTCAAATAATATTCCTTGACTTAAAGTCTATTTTTTCTGATCTCAATATATACTAATACGTTTACTGTCTACATTATTTTTGTCATTATTTTACTTCAATCATTTTGTTTCTTGGAATCTAAGGTGGGTGATTTATATATATATCTAGCCACCCTAACAGGTGTGCGGACATATGTCATTGTAGTTTTGATCTGCATTTCTCCAATGATTACTGATGTAGAGCATCTATTCATATACCTGTTGACCATTTGTATGTCTTTAGAGAAATTTTTCATTTTCAGAATTTTTAAAAGGGTTATTTGTATTTCTTTCTTTTTTTTTTTTTTTGCTATTGAGTTGTTGGAGATATTTGTATATTTTGGATAGTAAGCCCTAATTGATAGGTCTGGTCTTAGGTTTTTCTCTGTTGGAAGATTTATGATTACTGATTCTATCTCATTATTTATTATTGGTCTGTTCAGGTTTCCTATTTCTTCATGATTCAGTCTTGGTAGGTTGCATGTTTCTAAGAATTTATCCATTTCTTCCAGATTATCCAATTGGTTGACATATAATTGTTCATAGTAGTCTCTTAGGATCCTTTTTATATCTGTGGCACCAACTGTAATATCTCCTCTTCCATTTCTGATTCTGTGTATTGAGTCATTTAGTCTTCTCTCTCTTTTCACTGGTTAGTCTACCTAAAGGTTTGTCAATTTTGTTGATCTTTTCAAAAAACCAACTCTTGGTTTCATTGTGGGGTGCTTTTTTTGGTATTTTTTTCTTGCTCTCTATTTCTTTTATTTCTGCTCTAATCTTTATTTCCTTCCTTCTGCTACCTTTGTGCTTTGTTTATTCTTCTTTTTCTAGTTCCTTGAGGTGTAGAGTTAGGTTATTTGTTATCTGTCTTCTTTTTAATGGGCTAATATTATAAACTTCCCTCAGTAATGCTTTTGCATAAATATTGTTATTTCCCATAAGTTTTTGTATGTTTTATTTTCATTTTCATTTGTCTCAAGGTATTTTCTAACTTCTCTTTTGATTTCTTCTTTAAAACTGGTAGACATAGAGGCACCTCTATTCTTGTCAACAACAAACATATAAATTACAAAGAAAACTAAATTAATTATCTCCATTTAATCTCTGAAGGGAGGTCAAATATTTCATATACTCAATGTCTTGAAATGTTTGGAAAGTCATATAAGAGCACACACTGAATATTTCATAAATTTTCTACTAGTATAACTAGAATAAGTTATTTAAATGTGGTATAAGGTCATGAAAGCCGTCTGTTCTTCATCAGGCCCTTTTTATAGTGAGGCAAATCTTATCTTCTATAAAATTGAAGGATATCTTATCAGTCAGAGTTCTACCACGAAAAATGAACACTCAAATTGG
The DNA here is from genome assembly GCF_020826845.1 of Diceros bicornis minor. Classification (NCBI taxonomy): domain Eukaryota; kingdom Metazoa; phylum Chordata; class Mammalia; order Perissodactyla; family Rhinocerotidae; genus Diceros; species Diceros bicornis. The sequence continues at coordinate 46,797,914 of NC_080759.1, read as the reverse complement.
GTAATTTGTTATGAGTTAATAAGTTGACTGTTTACAGGTACGTGAGTGGTCATTGGAAATCAACAAGTGATGATGCAGTATCCTTGAAGAAAAGGAAGAGAATTTATTAATATAGTCCATTCACAGGACTCAGGACAAAGAAGGATAGAAATTGGATCTGAGGGACAAGTGAAAGACATCTAGCACCCAGATCTACTCGGCTTTTTATTTTACTTTTTAACATAAATAAAACTTATATTAGTTCCTATTTTAGCTGTTCAATTATACTCTTACCATAAGCAGATTTATTCCATTTAGCAATATCTCTGTAGTTTTATTGCTATCTAGGGAAGCAACTACTCATGTTACCAAATTTATTTTAGAAATACTTTTTTAGATATATATTGTAATAAACAGGTTTTCATAATAAAGGCAGAAAGTGGAACATGACATTATTAAGAAGTTATCTTTGTAGCAAGATAAATCCTATTATTCTAACAATAAACCCATAGATAGATAAATAATAATGACAGAATTCTAAAATGTGCAACAAATTGACCTGGAAGGAAGGAAAGTGGTGCTCCATAGCAAGATTTAAGACAACAAAGTGGTTATTGAAAAGCATTGCCTACATTTTTGGTACTTATATTCAAATCAATTTTTATATGTTTTGCTTTCATAACTGTGTCCAAAAAGCATTACATGTAAACTATAGCTGGCTAATATTTCAAACATAATCTTTGTATGTTTCATTCAGTATTATATTTGCTCATTTATTTACTGAATTTTTTTCCACAAACATTTATCAAGTGACTTCTACGCATCAAGGAATTATTTTTCTTTTCTTTTTGTTTTTTCTTTATGGTGAGGAAGATGGTCCCTGAGCTAACATCTGTGCCAATATTCCTCTTCTTTGGGATGCCACCACAGCATGGCTTGGTGAGTGGTGTGTGGGTCCGTACCCGGGATTCAAAACCATGAACTCTGGGCAGCCAAAGCAGAGTATGCAAACTTAACCACTACGCCACTGGGCCGGCCCTCAGGAATTTTTTATGTGCTGAGAAAAACAAAGTTCCCACCTTCAACAAACTCATTTATTTTCAAGTTTTCAAAGGTAACTCTGAATATCAGTTTAATAAAGCTTTTTAATATAATATTATACATTATATTGAATAAATGAATACAAACATTATACTTCCACTGTGTTTTTATATTTCTTTCTTTTTTTCTTTACTCAGGAAGATTGGCCCTGAGTTAACATCTGTTGCCAATCTTCCTCTTTTCTCATGTGAGGTCCTGCCACAGCATGGCCACTGACAATTGAGTGGTGTAGGTCTGCACCTGGGAACCAAATCTGGGCCACTGAAGCAGAGCGCAACAAACTTAACCAGTAGGCCAAGTATTCGAGGCTGGCTTTGTATTTCTTTTCTTTATTCCCACACAAGAGTCATAGAGGACCCCTGGAAATGGTTTATTGGGGATTTCTTCTAAAGTGTTACAGTTGCCAAACACATTGTTTGATGTGTGTGTGTGTGTGTGTGTGTGTGTGTGTGTGTGTGTGTGTGAGAGAGAGAACCAGAGAATCCATGGGTGGAAAGGTACCTTAGGGTATTATGCCTAATTATTTTCATATATGTTTCAGGCAATTCTATCAATATGTATTTTGTAATGTGATTAATTTGTAACTGATTAAATTATATCATCTTTATTGTCTGCAGAGCCCTTCACTTTGTCATCTATTTAGCCCCAGAGCTGTCTTAAATTAACGTGATTCATCTAAATAATATGTCCATTAAATAGATTAATTTCAGTGATCTATGTTAAAAATGCCTACAGTTTTTTGTTTAAAATGCCATAGTCAATAAAAATAGTTCTATAAAAATGATTTAATTGACGATTTATCAAAGATGACAAACTGCCCTGTTATTTCTTTGTTTTTTGAGGAAGATCAGCCCTGAGCTAACATCCATGCTAATCCTCCTCTTTTTGCTGAGGAAGACCAGCTCTGAGCTAACATCTATTGCCAATCCTCCTCCCCCCCAAGCCCCAGCAGATAGTTTTACGTCATAGTTGCACATCCTTCTAGTTGCTGTATGTGGGACGTGGCCTCAGCATGGCCGGAGAAGCGGTGCGTCAGTGCGCGCCCAGGATCCGAACCTGGGCCGCCAGTAGCAGAGCGCACGCACTTAACCGCTAAGCCACGGGGCCGGCCCTGCCCTGTTATTTCTAAGATTACATAATGACTACCTCTTTTAGTGCACTGATCACTCTCTCTCTCTATATATATACACTTTATGGATATATACGCTTTATACATATACTTTGTAATTATATATATACTTTAATTATATATAAAAGAGGAGTTAAGAGGGGCTGCCCGGTGGCACAAATGGTTAAGGGCATGTGCTCTGCTTTTGCTGCCCGGGGTTTGCGGCCCCGGATCCTGGACGCGCACTGATGCACTGCTTCTCACTCCATGCTGTGGCGGCATCCCATATAATGTAGAGGAAGATGGGCACGGATGTTAGCCCAGGGCCAATCTTCCTCAGCAAAAAAAAAAAAAAAGGAGGAGGATCAGCATTGGATGTTAGCTCAGGGCTGACCTCTCTCACAAAAAAAAAGAGAAGAAATAAGAATAAATAAAATATTAAAATACCGAAGAAATATATTTAATAATAAATTAAAAAGTGTTTTTTATAAAACTAAAGAATATTTTTGGAAGCTATTGTCATTTAAAAATATGAGAAATCTGATGCTGATTCTAGATAACACATTGCTTACTGATGAATTTACTCAGCATTATATACCAATGACATTGAATCTATTCACTCCTAAAGTTAGAAGAGTCTAAGAATTAAGCAACACTGGAAAATGAGCAGAATGAAAAAGGGCGAAGAGTTATTTTAGAAACTTTGTTCAAATCAATACCTCTATTCGCTTTCTTCAAAATTTTTTCTCTCAATCTGGCTAAGAGACTTTGTAATCTCAATATCATATTTCAATTTGAAATAAATAGCAACGTACCTTTGGGGTGGATTTCCGCCTTGGAGTACTGCAGTCTTTCCTAAACTGGGATCGGTTTCCTCTCTGTGCTTTGAGGATTAGATCTGAAGGTTAAAATAATAGCTATTTTTTCCTAGCCATGAGTGTCTACTAGAAAAATTAAATAATTATAGAAAAATTCTATTCCAAGAAAGGGTTGTCATACATAAATATATTATCTACCATCGAGAAATGTCTTAAAACCAACATATTGTATAAACATGACAGAAGCTCTAAACATGATTTTTGTTTGTTTCTTCTCGGACTATAGTGACCATTGGTCCCTTCCAATCCTTCTCCCATGCAGTCTATCTCTGATGAGAAGAATTATTGATATGAAATGGCCATATTCCTAAAAAAATAGTGGGAACACTCTACCCGATAGGGTAGACGAGTGTTGTTTCTTTGGAATGCCTGTGCTTTACCTAAATTAATAGCCATAGGCTCAACTTCCCTGAAAATGTTCCTTGCCACTGAATGATCGGCCCAGTGGCTTTGCCCAGAGCCAACTTGGCTTTGGAACAAAAACGCTTGTTTTATTCCTCTGGTTGGCATATGTGCCACAAAACATTTTTTGTTCGAATTAGAGTCATGAGATTCGATATGTAACTTTGTGCATGGAGGAGAAAAGAGGCAAAAAGTGTGGAGTTTAACAGCATAGATTCTGGAGCCATACGCAGCGAGTTGGAATCTTGGCTCCACTACTCAATTGAGGTGTGATTCACAGTGCTTCAGACTTCTTTTCTTGAAAATGCGTATAAGACTACCCACTTCATGAGGGTGTTGTAATAAACCTTATAAAATGCTTAGAGCAGTATCTAGCAAATAAAAAAAGCTATGTCAGAGTTTCTATATGTTAGTAATATTACTATTTCTTAGATGACTAATTTTTGAGTAATTCAAGAACGGTTCCATACAGTTCAATTTAGTTTACTAGAATTTTTCATTTGGATTTGAACGTTAGGTTCCAGCTAATTATAAATTATTGCTTTCTCTTAATTTGTTCTTGTGCTTAACTTCCCTGTAGGACTTGGAATAATTCAAATAATTAGCAGTATATCTTTTAATCTAGTGATATATTTATCTATCTATCAATTAATCATATAAATTAGGACCTGAGGTAAATTAAAACATTCTTCATACTCATGTAGGTATATATTTCTGGACTACATTGTTAAATCAAACATAACTTGTAGAATAATTGCAAATTCTTTCTTCATTAGAAAATTTTTTCTTATTTCCCTGTTCTTTAATTTATTAGACACTAACATTTAGGTTTCCTACTACCTAATATATATTATATTTTACAACTTGGTGCTTAAATATAAAATATGCATAGAAAAGTGTACATATCACAGATATTTTCAAAAACCGAATATGCTGTGTAACCTGAAATTAAATGAAGAAAATGGTGATTAACAAACCTGAGAAGCATCCCCTCATTTTTATTTCCAGTCACTAAACCCACCCAAAGAGAAACTACTGTCCTAATCTCTAACAGGATAGATCAGTTTCACCTGATTTTACACATAGTTGGAACCACATTCTTTGTTCTCTATAAGTTGAATCTTTATAGGATGTACTGTTTTCATTAAATGATATTTTTGAGATTCATACATATTGTAGCATGTAGTTATGGTTTGGTTTTTCTTATTGATCTAGACTCAATGTTCCATTGTATGAATAGACCACATTTTACCATTTTAGTATAGATGGGCAATTGATTAGTGTGCAGTTTGGAACTTTTATAAAAACAAAAATGCTGCTAAGATTTTAGTGCATGTTAGTATTTGGTATATTTCTAGGAGTGGAATTATTATAGGACTTCTCAACCGTGGCACCACTGATATTTTGGGCTGGATAATTCTTTATTGTGGGGGCTGTCCACTGTTCTGTAGGATGTTCAGCAGCATCCCTGACCTCTAGCACTAGTCTCTAACAGCACCCCCTCTCCAGGTATGACAATAAAAATTTTTTTCAAATGTCCCCTGGTGGGCAAAATTGCTGCCAGATGAGAAACATTGAATCATTGGATTGTAGAATGTGCATAAGTTTAGATTTAGTAGACATTGCCAAATAATTCTTCAAAGTTGTGCCAATTGACAACTCTACTAAGAGTGTATGAGAGTTCTATTTGCTCTATAATCTTGCCAAAACCCAGTGCTTTCCATTTATTTTTATATATTGTAGCTGTACAAGTGGATATGTAGTGGTATGTTATTTGGGGTTTGATTTGTATTTTTTGATGACTAATGAAGCTGAGTACCTCTTAAGATGTTTATTAGCCATTTGAGTAACCAATTTTGTAGTGTCTTTTTGAGTGTTTTCATGTTGAGACACCTGCTATTTCCTTACTGATTTTTAGAGATTATTAATATGTTTTGGAAATGAGGCAATATTTACAAGTGTAGAGCGGGCTCATCTCCCAGTCTGTGATATGCTCTTTCCCTTTCCTTTGTAGTGTATTTTGTTGAGTAGATATTCTTAATTTTAATATAGCCTATTTTATCAATTTTTCTGCAATGGTAAAAACTTTTTCTATCGTATTTAAGATACATTTCCTATAAGGATAACAAAACTATTTGATGACTTCTAAAACCTTTAAGGCTTTACTTTTCAAATTTAGACTTCAATCCACCTGGAATTGATTTATTGTGTATAGTTGAAGGAAGAGTGCTTAGATGCATTTTTCTCCATTTAGATATTCAATTAAACCAGCGCTATTTATTGGAAAGAATATACTTTCATTATGGTGCTTCAGTATTGGCTTGTCATAAATCAGGTGATCTTATAGTTTTGTTCTCTTTTTGGACTCTATTCTGTTCCATTGTTCAGTATACAATTGCGTAGATATCACATTGTAACAAGAGTCTAGCTTTAAAATAGGTAATCTGGTAGTGTAAACTCTCCAGATTATACCTCAAGATTATCTTGAGTATTTTTTGGATCCTTTAATTTATAAGAATTATAGAATAAGATTGTTAATTTTCAATGGAATTTTAGTTTGGATTGTATTAAATTTATAGATGAGATTGTGGAGCATTGATATGCTTCAAGGAAGTCAATACATGAATAAGGTATATCCTTCCATCTATTTTGGTCTTTGTTTATCTTTTTCAATAATATACTATAATTTTAAGTGTGAAGTTCTAACTTTTAGGCTGTTGTTGTCTTCTTAATGCTGTTGTAGATGGCATATATCTACATATTTTCACATTTCCATTTCTATTTGTTTGCTGCTGGCAGATAATAACAAAACTGATCTTGTATGTTGACCTTGGATACCAGAATCTTGTGTAACAAATTAACCAAAATGGAATGCTAGGTACAAAATTATTTCATCTGCCATGATAGATTTATTTCCTTCTTACCAATCCTTATACTTTTTTATTTTCTTTATTTGCCTTGACTTGTTTCCAATGTTAGGGTGAAACTATCAGTAGTTTATCTTAATTATATTTGTTATAGTTGTATTTATGTATTTATTTGTGTTTAGTTATTTATTATTGATGTATGTGGAGGGCATGTTTTTGAAAATCTTTTTTTATTATGAATTTGTATTTTATTTTATTCAATGCCTTTTTTCCACATCCATACAGGTGATCAAATGGATTTCCTATGTGTGCGTACATCCAGATTAAAACATATTCAGGATAAATATCCTTTAAAAATATTTATATTGTGATTATTTTATCCATTTATGTGACTTGCTTAAGTTTATTATGGCATCACCATATTTATAAATGTAGTGAATTACTTTGTTTCTTGAACATTGATAGGATAAAATTTTAATGAAAAAAGCCCTTGTATAAATACCACTTGGTCATGTTATATTGGTCTTTTTATATATATGAAAATTCTATTTACTTATATTTTGAGTACTTTTGAATCTTGTTTTATAACAAGAGAAATATTGGTCTATAATTTTACTGTCTTGAATGCACTTATAGGGTTTTTGGAAATAAGTTATTATGGCCTCATAAAATAAGTCAGAAACTTTTTCTTTTTTCCTTTCATTTGTGTCTTTAGAAGAATCTGCCCAACACTGATATATTTTCTTCCTTAAATATTTGGAAGACTTTATGAGAGAAGCCACCTGTGCCTTGAGATTTCTTTGTTACAAGCTTTTTAGTAATATATTTAATTTATTTAATAGATACTGAACTGTTCATATTACCCATCCATTCTTCTATCAAACTGGTAAGGTGTAATCTTTTTTGAGACGTGTGCATTCTTTGTTTAAATTTTCGACTTATTTGTGTAGAGTTGAACATAATATTCTCCTGTTATCTTTTGGTGTCTGTAAGACATGCAGATGATTCCTTTTGTTATTAGAGATATTGGTAAGTCCTTTTAAAATTAATGATCTATTTTTCTAATGGCTAATGAATTTTATTAATCTTTCAAAGAATCAGATTTGGCTCTGTTAATTTTCTTCATTGTGTGCTTATTTTCCTTTTATTTTATTCAGGCATAACTTACCCAAATATACACAAAGCAAAATGTAAAAATAATAAACATATAGTTTAATGAATTGTGTCTGTATACATGCAGATCAAGACATATTCAAGATACAAGCCCTTCGCTAAATATTTGTAGCATAAACATATTTTCTAATTGCGTGACATGCTTAATAATTTTTTTCAATTTTTATGCTACTGAGGTACAATTTGCTTATGGAAAAATGCAGTGCAGGTTTTTATATTGCTTTTATATCATGTAATTTTGCTAAATTTGCTTACAAATTCCTGCAGTTTTTGTACATTCCTTAGAAATTTCTATGTATGCAATAATGCAATAAAGGTTGTATATAATGGCAATTTGGCATCATCCTTTTTAATTGTTATGTCTTTTATTTATTTATATTTCCTATTGCACTGTTTAGCACCACCAGCACAATAATGAACTAAAGCAGTAAAAGTAGCTATTCTTGCCTTTCTTTGTTTCCATTAAGTGTGCTGATGACTGGAATTTTATGTTTGTTTGTGGAAATGTTATAGAATCAAAATGGGTTTGCTTCCTGGCAAGATAAAAGCAGACTCTCCACCAGAAGTAGTTGTCACACAAACTAGAGCTTATTTGCAGCAAATAGGAAGCCACCCGGAATCACTTCCAAAGTCATGGCTTTCCCTGAGCACAAGGGAAAGCAGGGGCCTTTTATTTTGGGTGGGGAGTGAATATTCAAAAGGGAGAGGTGGGTATTCACTTGCACAGGTTTGGTTGGCATCTTTTGCTCATCTGCAGGGGCCCTGCTCTCCCTTAGTGGGGCTCAGTCTTGTTCAGAGTGGTTGGTGATTGCATCTCTTAATATAACAGAAAAAACCAATTTGGAGAAACAGTTAAACGCTTCCCATACCTCCCTTGAGTTTCTCGGGGTAATTAGTTGGTGACAGAAATCCTTTTAAGATGAAAGAAATGTTCTTCTGTTCCTACTTTGCTAATCGATAGATTTTAAAAGGTTGAAATTCCTAAGACTACGTTTTCTGATCATAATGGAATAAAGCTAGAAACGAGCATATATGTATGTACAAACAAAGAAATAAAATAAATATTTTTAAAAGCTTGCATCGAAATTTAAAAATACTATTCTAAATTATTCATAGATCAAATAAGTAATCAAAATGGAAATCATATAATAGTCTGTAAAGAACAATAGTGAAGATATGACATACAAACCTTGAAAGATGGAAAAAAATGTTTGCAGGGAACTTAGAATTAAATACGTACAGTAGAAACAACCAAACAAAGAAAAAGAATGGCTGAAAAGCAGTGCCTTAAATTTCAATATCAAGAGTATAGAAAATGAAAGAAAAATCAAAATAGAAGGAAAAAAAAAAGGGAATACTAGTAATCCATGGCATGCAGTGCCAAGTGCCATCACAATTTATTCAGTTATCCCCTGTGACTGATTGTGATGAAACCCTAACTCAAGCAAATGTCCCACACTTAAAAAAAAAAAAGAAGAAAAAGAATATTACAGAGTGTATAAATCAATATAATTTAAAACAAATGGACTTTTCCAAGTCTAACCATGCTAGAGTAGCTGACATTGCACTTACCCTCCCATTACAAATAACTGTAAATCTGGAAAATGTATACAACTCTCTGCATTGAACAGCTAACAATACAGGGCTACAACCCTTGAGAGGGGGGAAGCATTCATAATGAGCACCCCGTTCAAACTGGGTTCCTCCTGGGGGCATTTTCCAAAGTGTTGCTCAGAGATACAGAGCCCATGAACAAACTAGCAGCCTCATTTTGTGGAGGAAGCAGAGATTAAAGCTTAGGTATCCTAGACCCAGCCCTGATGGCCTAGTGGTTAAGGTTCAGCTCACTCTACTTTGGCCGCCCAGATTTGGTGCCTGGGTGCAGAACCACATCACTCGTCTGTCAGTAGCCATACTGTGTTGGTTGGAAGAACCAGAAGGACCTCCAGCTAAAATATGCAACTAGGTATTGGGGCTTTGGGAAGGGGGAAAAAAAAAAGAGAGAGGAAGATTGGCAACAGATGTTAGCTCAGGGCGAATCTTTCCCAACAACAACAAAAAAAGACAAAAAGAAAAAAAAAAGTTCCCGAATCCTAAAGCAACTGGAATTTGAAGGTCAGCTTATATGAAACAAGCCTGGCCATCATCTTTAGTGTCACCTGGGACTTCTCTTTGCTCTTCCTTCAGTGTTCAGTTAGTTTCTCAAGACGTCGCTCAGCTCTACTTGCCTTCCCTCAGCCTTGGAGAGCTGTGTCCAGAGTGCCTCGGAGGGGTTTCTCTCAGTACCCTCCCCTTTCCTCAGCCCTTTTCAGCCCTGTCTGCCTGTGCTGTGATGTGGCCCTCCTTCAGGTCTCCTGCTTCTCCTCCAGCTGTAGTCTCTTTTTGCAAATCCCCCTGGTTTTTCCACCCCAATTCGCTCTTCAGCGGGACGTGCAGGTCTGGCCTCAGCCATCTCCCCTCAGCCCTCCAGTTCTGCTGCAGATTTCCATGAGAGTATGCGGTGAGGGCCGTGAGTTCGAAATTGGTGCACATTTTATTTCTGTCTGCAGATTCTTGGGATTCTGCAAGTTTATGACAGAACACACCAGGCCATTAAAAATGTATGGGAAGTTTAGCTGGTTTCTATTTAGTCTCTGGCTTTTCCTCAGGCTGTTCAGCCAAGGATGAAAGCAAACATATGCCTTTTCATTCCTTTTATTTTCTTACTTTCTGAATTTTAATTTATTTAGGATTCTCTGCATCTTCAGGCCCATTATGGAGTGTAAAATGGTCTGTTTTATACGTTATGTAGCTTGTTCTCAGGTCAGAGCAAAAATTTCTTATTTCTTTCTATATTCTAAGTTGAAAGAAAAGTTCTCAGTCTGCTTTTAAGGTTTCCTTTCCCCCTTTGTCTTTGGTAGTCAGCAGTTTTGGTTTGGTTTTATGTTATGTGCATAGGTATGGTTCTATTTGTGTTTATCTTGGTTGGAGTTTTTCTGCTCTATTTATCTGCTAAGTTTCTTGTATTTGTGGATTACTGTCTTTCTTCACTTTTGTAAAACTCTCAACCTTTATCTTTTTGAATTTCATGCTTGCCCCGTGAACTCTCTCCTCCTATTTCTGGGATTCCATTGATATGTATGCTAGAACTTCTTAACATGTGTTTACGTGCTTCTTGTTCTGTTTTTCTTTTTTTCTCTCCTTTCTTTTACTCTCTGTGTTTCACTTTGAAAATTTTCTATTAACCTATCTTTAAATTCCATAGTTCTGTGTTCTGGGGTCTACAAACAGCTTTTAAATCTATTCCTCTTGTCCTGAATTTCAGATATTTTATATTTTATTTCTCAATTCATTTTTACAGATTGCAATTCTCTTTTGAAATTCTCAATTATTTCTTGTACAAAGCCCATGTTCCATATATTTTGAACAGATTAAAAAATCTTGCATTTAATTCCTTGTCTACTAACTCTAATATCTGTATTATCCATGGATCATCTACTATAGAGCTTTTCTCTTGATACTGATCATATTTTCTTTCCTCTTTGTACACATAATATTTTTTATGTATATCAGATACTGTTAGAAAAGAACAATAGATGCCTCCTGGTGATGTCATGTTCTACCAGAAGTATTTCTCCTTTTCTTTGCTAGATAAATGGAGTGAAGGGCTGATTATTTCAATTTAACCAGAAATTGAGCTTTAAGAGTTGCCTTTGAACCTGTTCCTATGGCTATGCAGCTATATCGTTGGGGAGAATGACAACATGCTTAAACAGTGGTTGTGTACTAAGCACTCTAAGACTGTGGGAAATTTCACTCAAATTTTAGACCAAGCTTTTGTCTAGTTTCCCAGTCTTCTGTGCAGTTCTGGAATAAAACAGATATTCCGTAGCCAAAGTCAGCAAAAAGAGAAGGATTGGCAACAGATGTTAGCTAAGGGCTAATCTTCCTCACAAAAAAAGAAAATTTGCCATGTCAAATTTTGAGACCATTGACATCTTCACCTGTTCATGACAGGTGATCAGCCTTGCTTAGAATAATAAAAAGAACAAGACGGGAGTAACAAATTTTATTTTGAAATTACATACCTTCCTGGAATTTTAGTTCTTCCTATACTTTTTATTTCCACATTTTTCTGATGTGATTGAAACACATTATATTTTTATACACTCATGCACATTTATGTATAGCTTTAGTTTATTTATTTATTTATTTATTTTGTGAGGAAGATCAGCCCTGTGCTAACATCTGCCAATCCTCCTCTTTTTTTTTTTTTTTTTTTTTGAGGAAGACTGGCCCTGGGCTAACAGCCATGCCCACCTTCCTCCATTTTATATGGGACGTTGCCACAGCATGGCTTGCCAAGCAATGCGTCTATGAGCGACCAGGATCCAAACCAGCGAACCCCGGGCCGCCGCAGCAGAGCACGCACACTTAACCTCTTGTGCCACCAGGCCGGCCCCAATATATAGGCTTAGTTTTTACTGCATCAGTATTAACTTTTTTTATTAGCTCAGCTTCCATTTCTGTAAAAGGTGAATAATGGTCATATTGCTGTCATTATATAGCATGATAATTTATTTAAGGTAAGTATACACATATCTTTCAGGTAGAAACTTTTCAATAAGTAATATAAAATGTTTATTCATTGTATATTCAAATACTGTCTGATATGGTTAGTATATAAGTTATACTGGTATATTGTATATATAGTATATAGCACATAGTTAAATGTCCTGACTGATTCCGAATATCCTAGAGAGTTGTATACATAACACAAGTTTAAAAGCCTACATTTTAGAAAAATAAAATTGTCACTTTTGTGTTTTATGAAAAAGTAATCTCTGTTCTTTGGGAGAAAAACATAATAATAAAGATGAGAGAACTATCCAGCATAAAATAATAACTATCGATATTGAGCCAAGCTGTATATCAATCACATATACCACCACAGTCTTTATTTTGTGAATTTCTTCTGAGCATTCATAAAACAAACACTTAAGGACAGAGAGAAGTTCTGATGGGAAAGAATCTCTCTTAAATCGTAATGTATACAAACATTTAATTCCTGGGACTTAAGGATCAGAGGTACCTCTTTAGTGAAATAAGGTTTATTCAGCCTCATACATATTGGTTTTTCAAAATGTTTTTTCCAACTGAATTTTTTTTTTTTTCCCGAACTGAGTTCTCTTGAAATATCTACTTAGCAGGGTTGGGGTGGGGGTGTGTCTCTCTGCTAGCAATTTTTTATTCTTATTTTCAAGGAATGAATTTCTTTCAATTTATTATATTTCCTTATTAGAGATGTTGAATCAATTAAACAAGGAGGCTATTAAACTGATGTGGATCTAGTGTCGTGGTGGCCTTTGTAACCAAACAAAAATCTAAAGCTGTAAATGCCTCAAGGTTAGGAAATCAAAATGCTAAGAATAACCAATCACAGCCAACGAGGCTTTCAGCTACAGTCAATCAAATAATTTCCTTTCTTTGCTTCTGCACTTTCTCTATACAGTGTGAGTCTTTTCCCCGGCTTCTTTCAGTGGAGTGCTCCTACCCACTTCTGCTTGGTGCTGCTCAACTAGAATCGATTTTTGCTCAAATAAACTTTTAAAGTTTTTAATATGCCTCAGCTTATCTTTTAACAGAGATAACAAACTTTTTCTCTTCCTGAGCTCTGTCTCCCCTTGGTTATCCTTGTTTGTAAGTGCGTTTGTCTTTTTCTAGTTTCCATTGTGAGCTCTCTTCACTGATAGAAAACATATTTGAGTGATTAAAATTCTCTAAGTGTTCAATATGTCAAACTTAAAGGGATTCTCCTAAATATACTGAAGAATTCCTCAAATTCTAGATGAAACAGAGAGTTTTATCTTACGTAGTTGTATATCTTAGCTCTTACAATTAGGACATTGCTTTTTTTTTTGATTATCTAGTAACAAAAGTTGAATTTTGGTTATGAGTGTCAGGTTCAGTATTACAGCTGAAAAATTTTATTTTTATTTTTATTCAAATGTGATAAATTTGATAAATGTGATGCACTTTTCTGGTGAAAATAACTGTTAAAAATGAATCCTATATTTACTAACTTAGTAAATTTCTCCGCAAGCAGTTTTGGTTTGGTTTGGCTCTGTTTACTTACAAAATACAAGTAGAGTTAGTAAACTAATATTTCCTATATACAATAAATGCATTATTAACTAAATATTGCTTAAGTAGGTCAGCTATTTTTCATATTCAAAATAGGCATACAATATAATCTAAGCTGCCTTAACATTTACAACAGAGACAAATTTAACAAAAAGTTATGAAACCATAAATTGGTAACTTAATGGTTGTGGTATATTCTCATATTGTTCACATATTGTAGTGTTACCAGTTGTTCAATATATGGACACATCTAACACTATGACAAGTATGGCCCTCTGGGTCACTTAAGTTAGTTTGTTAATAACTATCTTTTTATCCATCATGTTGGTCTTGTCTCTGGTTTAATATTTTCCTTTGATTGTGAGCTGTGAAGTTTTTCAATAGAAAGTTCAAATCTCACACACTATAACACACATGAACGTGTGCCTTTTAAAGAACTTTTAATAGGTTATATCCAAAGGCATTTTGTAATATTTTTTCTTACAGACTATCTTAATAAATCAAACACTTCAGCTGATTGTGAGAAGAAATATTAGTGCATACCAGAATCTCATTTTTTTTTCATCAGGAATCTACCACTTTTGACCAATAACTTTTTTTATATATATCTCATAATACCTTTAAGAGTTCAAGGCAGAAGGCATGTAGACTCAAAAAGGATGATAAGATATGTAAAAATTGCCTTTTTTCTTCAATATGAGAAGATATAAATCTTTGTTTTTGCCTCCAATAAACTTGTTATTGCTTCCAAAAAATATATCTTTCTTTCAAATATGATTTAGACCTTGATAGGGAGAAATGAAAATTAAATGACATGAAACATAAAAACTCAGACTACGTCTATATATGTATCTCTATATACATAATATTATTGTAACCTTCATGTTGATAGTATGTATGAACTGCAGACAGACGTTACATCCTTTCTTATCTCTGACCCATGTTTCTATGGACAGATTAAATGTAATTTCCAGTATGCTCTTTCATTTTCAAATTATGACACATGGATCACTTAATCTTCATTTCAAATATTGATATATGATCAAAAATTTATACATTAAATATGCCATTCATGATATCAAACTTTTAATTTTCAATATGTAATTAAATTAGTTAGAAATTTTCATTTGCTTCTACCTCTTATTGTTTGAATTACCTCATTTAGCAAATTCTTCATTGTGCTCCATTATTTTATCTTGTGGTAGGATACAATCACATCTATCATATGCTCAGTTTTACATATACAGTTTTACCGGCATATTTTTTGTTGTAATTAGGAAAAGCCAAAGCAATAGACTGAAAATGAGAATAACCTCAGTTTGAATTTTTATAAGGCCAACTTTTTCAGCTTTAATGACATATTGACAAATAGGAATTATATACATTTACAGCATACAATTTGATGTTTTGATATATGTAAACATTATGAAATGATCACCATGAACAGGCTAATTAACATAACCATCACCTCATATAGTTACCATTTTCTTTTCACAGTAAGAACACTTAAGATCTACCCTATTAGCAAATTTCAAGTATACCATACGTGTATTGATAACTATAGTCACATTGCCATACATTAGATCTCCAAAACTTACTCATCTTGCAACACTGAAGCTTTATACCCTTTGAACAACATCTGTCCATTTCCCCCTCCTTCTCCCCTCTGGCAGCCGCCATTCTACCCTCTGCTTTTATGAGTTTGACTATTTTAGATTTCATGTATATCTATGTGGGATATGTATATATATCTGTATATATAAACCCCAACATTTAGTCATAGAAACTTCGGCAATTGCTCTTACTACAGGCTGTACTATGTTTTCCTTATATGTTACTTGATGATAGTAATGTTTAAGTCAAATAACATAATATATGGCAATACTCTGTGTAAAATATAAATCACTAATTATGTGCAGTTTATTTTAAATTTATCTCTATAGCCACATTTTTTTTTTTTTTTACCATCCTCTTGTATCATCCCAGTTTTAGTTTAAAATTCTTCTGCAAACCTCCAGGATCAGGATCTTTCAATGAGTGCTGCTCAGGTTATACTTCTGAATATGTTGAACTATCTCAACATTTTCAAGTGGAATCTCAATTTGAAAAAAGAATAACAGGTGGATAGTCTTTGTGTAGCATATAAGGATCAAATTATCTATGTGTTGTTCCTCCACAATTAATTGATGGGGAGTATCATGAAACACCTTTGAGGAACCTGTGACTGAGCAGAAACATTTGAAGATCACAATTCTAACACACTTGGATTCATTACTTAGGCTCTGGGCACATGCCATTACCCAGTTAAGGAAGCATCTGCAGTTAAAAGAGTACGTCTAGTAATTTGATCATCAGAATGAGACAGCCCCATTATACACACATGGAAACCCTTAAGAAAAAAAAGAACTAGCAGCATTGAGGGTGCAAATCAAAGTGCACAAAACCATGTCTTTATGATCTGATGCAAAAGAGTATATACTATAGGATGCCATTTTTATAAAATTCGACAACTTGCAAAACAAATCTATGATGTTGGAGTAAGGATAATGGTTACTCTGATGGATAGTGACTAGACAGGGGCATGAGAGGGCATCTTAACTGCTGGCTAATCTTATTCATATTTATTTGGGCTCTATTCACATGGGTGTGGACGTGGGGAAAAATATTCATCTTTAATTTGCTCATTTTTGGAGTACATTTTAATTTATAAAAATTAAACACAAAGCAAACCATATATTTTCACAGTAGGGAAGATTTTCTTAATGAGAGAAAAAAGGACAAAGCTGGAGGAAAAACTGATTTTGAAGACATAAAAATTTAACATTACAGTATAAAAATACACAGTAAAGAAAGGAAACAAACAAAAAATAAAATCATGTCACTGTACGGGGAATATGTTTTCAGGATATATAAAAAATAGAATAGGTAGCTAGAACATATATACATATATTGCAAAATCAGTAAGAAAAATGGAAAAAATCCACAGAAAATTATGCAAAGTCTATTAACAAGCAATTCACAGAAGTAATATCTAAATGCAAACAAGTGCATGAAAAAGAGGAAAATGGGATTAACAACCAAAAAAAAAAACCCCCAAACAAACCATTAAGTTATGGAATTGTTTGTGGGTATGATATGTGTGTATACAATATGACTCTTTTCACTGTTTTTATTTTTGATGTATTTACAACAAATTACTAAAATAAATTTGGCTCAAAAAATTTCATATGCATTTGAGCATCTCCTAGATGTAAGTGGTGCTATGAGAGGAAACTCATTCATTCTATCTCTGATTTTCTTTTAAATTCTACTAATAAATTCTTCATTTCATAAAACTGTACTTTTCATTTCTATAATACCCACTTGATTCTTGTTATTTAATAAATTAAAATTCCTGCTGAAATTCTTTTTACCTATTTTCTTTAATATATTAATCACAGTTATATTAAAGTTTGTATTAATTTTCTCTTGCTGTGAAATGTGTTACCCAAAATGTAGCTACTTAAAATAACACACTTATTAGTTCACAGTTCTGTAGGTCAGAAGCCCAGACACAATGTGCCTGGGTGATCTGCTCAGGGTCTCAAAAGAGAAAAGTCAAGATGTCAGCCAGTCTGCATTTCTCATCTGGAACATGGAGTCCTCGTCTAAGCTCACATAGTTAGGGAAGAATTCAGTTCCTTGCAGTTTTAATAAGAGGTCCCAATCTCCTTGTTAGTGAAGCTGGGTACATGAGGGTTACTGTAAATATTCAGTAAGAACATGATTACTCTTTGACCCTGTTCCCAATACAGACACAGATGAAAAGAAGTTAATCTTGTTAATTTGCTGCTTTTTTGTTTAACCTGAGGGGTGATTCAAGGGTCACAAGGATTTATAAGCTTGTTTTGCAGAAGAAAAAGAATGCCTTTAAGCAAGTTACAATCACCAGATAACCAGCCTCCAGCTGCCTTTGATGCCCAGAATTCTGATTGCCAAAGGGCTTATCTGGAGTGAAAGAAACACAAATTTCCCCTTTGTTTCTCTGAAACTCCTCCTCCCAAGCCTCATTAGCTTCATAAGGACCCCCTGCTTTCTTCTTTTGCAGATTTAAGAGAACCTATCCTCCCACCTTCTCATTTTGGTCAATTCTAATAAACCTTTCTCCATCTCCAAGCACTGATGTCTCAGTGACTGGCTTATTGTGCATCAGGCACATGAATTTGAGATTAAGAGGTTTGGCATCTTTAGCTCTCAGCTACTGGCTATTTAGAGCTCCTCGAGACCACTCAAATTTCTTACTACATGGCCCCCTCTAACTTCCAAGCCAGCAATGGAGAATTTACCTCACACTGCGAATCCCTCTCATATTTGACAGATATTTTGCCAAGAGGAGCCTTGTCCCAGGGCTCATTTGATTAAGTGAGTTCCATCAGGGATAATCTCAATATCTTAAGGTCAACTGTTTGAGACTTTAGTCACATCTGAAAAATCCTTTTGCAGCTGCACCTAGACTAGTGTTTCAGTGAATAAGTGGGAGAGGATTGTGTAAACCAGGGCAGGGACATTGGGAACCATCTTAGAATTTTGCATATCACAAAGTGTCTTCAAGCTAACTCTCATATCTGGAGCATGTATGAATGTCTTTTTTATGATCTAGGTTTTTATCCCCTCTCCTTCATCTTTGCGCACGTTATCATGTTTTTTGACTTGCCTGGTGATTCTTAATTGAATACTAAACAATGTATATATTTATTTAAAAAAAAAGTATAGAGGACACAGATAATGATGTTATGTCAGATAGAGTTAACTTCCCTTATGCTGATCATTTTAATATAATCAATGCTATGGACTGAATTCCATCCCCACAAAATTCATATGTTGAAGCCCTAACCTCCCATGTGACTTTATTGGAGATAGGGACTTTAAGGAGGTGTTTAAGGTTAAACAACATCATTAGGGTGCAGCTTTGATCTGATAGAACTAGTATCCTTATAAAAAAGGAAGAGATATTAGGTCTCTTTCTCTCTCTGCCATGTGAGGACACAGGGAGAGGCAGCTGTTACAACCCAGGAAGAGAGCTCTCACTAGAAACTAAACCCTGCAGAAACCTTGATCTGGAACTAGCCAGCCTCCAGAATTATGAGAAAATAAATTTCTGTTGTTTATCACCCAATCTACAGTATTTTATTATGAGAGCTTGAGCACACTAAGACAATCAGGGATTGGGCTGGATGGAGACTGATGTTGCAGCCTTGATAAAGATCGGCTCTTATTCACCACTAGCACTTCATTGTTTTATCTAAGAACCTGGTATACTCTGCAAAGCTGCTCTCTTGTGGGGCCTTAAACTCTAGTCTTTATCTCACAAGATTGTAAAAATCCATGAGCCTTTGCACATAGGTGTTTAGTTTTCTGCTCCACATAGACCCAACAGTAAACAAACCTCCTGAGGGGAAATGTGCTTGAGGCTCCCCAGGTCTCTGCCTTAAGCTGTACTGGGTTCTAATGGTTCACTCATTCTCAAGGCAGTCCTCTGTACGTGTTTGCACAGGCTTTGCAGCATGCTTACTCTCCTGCCTGCATCCATAATTAGCACATGCCCCCAGGGGAAAAGTGGCTACGGAAGCCAGCTCATTTCTCTGGATTTCTTCTTTCTCTGGACTCCTAGTCTGTCTCTGCTTCAGCAGGAATCTATTGCTTTCATACAGATGATTTGTTTATTTCATCTGGTTTTTACCATTTTATAGACAGAAGCGTTGATCTTCCACCAGGTACTCCATTCACCAGGAAGTGAAACCAATTCAGATATATATATATTTTGTGTGTGTGAGGAAGACTAGCCCTGAGCTAGCATCTGATGACAATTCTCTCTTTTTGCTGAGGAAGATTGGCCCTGGGCTAACATCTGTGCCCATCTTCCTCTACTTTATATGGGATGCCACTATAGCAAGGCTTGACATGTTGTGTGTCAGTGTGCACCCAGATCCGAACCGCAAACCTCAGGCCCCTAAAGTGGAGGGTGCGCACTTAACCACTGCACCACCAGACCAGCCCCAAGACCAGATATTTTTAATATTTTTATTTACCCTAGATTATTGAAATACATTAGTTTTGGTATTTAATTTTTTAATCAAATTATTACTAACTATAGCTCTTAATATGCCAAATCAAACAGGTACTGATATAGATGTTCAAAGATCACTTCTACTAATATTGATCAAAATTACACATTTTATTCAAAATTTAGAGCTAAAAGCTACTTTTTAATTTGATATTTCAATCAGAGACTTATATTTAGGAACATATTGTCAAAATTAATATCTATACTTGACATTCTTTGGCAGTTTCAAAGTAAGTTCTGTTTTAATTCTACGTTAATAATAGTTGGGTCATTTAAATGGTAATATGTTGTAATGGTATGAGCCCAGGCCCTTGAGATATAACTGAGTTCTAATATCACTCTTCTACTTTCTAACTGTGTGACTGGCCTACTGAACACCTCTCCACCTCACTTTTCTGACCTATAAAGTGGGAAAATAATTTTTCCCATTCTTTGGATTATTATGAAAATTAAGAAAGCTAATTTGTTTAACTTTAATGGACTTAATTGTGTCCCCCCCAAATTCATATGTTGAAGTCCTAACCCCATATGAGATTGTATTTGGAGATGGGCCTTTGAGAGATAAATAGGTTTAGACGATGTCATGAGAGTGAGGCCTTCATGATGGGGTTAGTGGGCTTGTAAGAAGAGACACCAGAGCGCATTCTCTTTCTCTCTCTCCACCCGCCATGTGAGAACACAGTGAGAAAGTGGCTTTCTACTAACCAGGAAGAGAGACCTCACCAGAAACCCACCATGCTGGAAACTTGATATTGGGCTTCTTGTCTCTAGAACTGTAGGAAAATTTTCTGTTGTGTAAGCCACCCAGTCTGTGGCATTTTGGTATAGCAGCCTGAGCTGACTAAGACAGTGTCTCACGTGTAGTAACAGTAGATGTAATCACAATGTCCGGTTCTCAGGGAACACTCCAAGATTCAGTGGAAGGGAAACACATGGTTGGTTTTCACAGCGTGTCTTCTAAACTTTTGGATAAGTTATTAATGCAACAAATATATCTGATTATAGCATTTTATTTTGTACAAAATTTCTCGTTTTACTTTTACGTCTTAAAGTAAAACCTTTTCTTGCAAAGAGCAGAGATTTATCATTGTCTTTTGATATCATCGAATAACTCATTGATCCATATCCCCTTCTTAAGGCATAGAGGTCTTTGCTCTTACACTTGGGGTGATTTTTCTTGACCATGAGAAAGTATGGAACTTTCAGGCACTGCTTTAATTTGATCATATTTTGAGAAACTAATTCTATTCTACTTTTCTTCATGGACCATGTAACACACTCTTAAAAGTTGATTACTAGACTTCTTTAATGTTACAATTTAAATATCAGGGAAAAATATTTTCATGGCAGGATAGAATCTGTAGTATGAGTAGATTTTTCGTAATTTTACCTAAAATAAAATTGCAATAAAGTTCAGATCTTGTGATTCATTGAGGATAGCATTCTCTTAGAGTATCTTTTAGGTAATAATTAAATAATATTTAAGCTCAGTAATACTTTACACGACATGTTCTCATTATTTGGATATATAATTAAAAAGAAACTTGTGTTGACAATCAGTTTCAATTACACCATAAAATTATTGGATAGTAAAGCATAAAAAGCAGTATTCATTGAAATTCCAATGATGATATAAAGTGAAATGGACACTAACACACCTGGTTTAAGTTTCTTAAAAAAGAAAATTTAGAAAAAATCCAAAAATTGAATAAAAAATTCTTTCTATAGGAAAAGGGAAACTGTGTGACACACACACAAAAAAAGAATACGTAATGGAAAAATGAATTATCCAGAGTATCCCTAGTACAAGTTCTTTATATTAGGTTACTATTTTTTCTTCTTTGGTGGAGAATAAAGGTCAATCTGTGTGCAGCACACTGTGAAATTTCCCTGAATATATTGCAAGCTAGCAAAAACTGATGTTGAGACATTTGTGCAAACAAAACGATACAGTGATCACCAGATTTTTAGTGACAAGAAATTTTATTGTTTTCTGTTTCCTCATTGTGACTCTAACTTCTTTATTGGAACATTGATTTTTCTCTATGTAAATACTTCTTTGTCTTTTAAAAAGATCAGTTTCTTTTTTTTTGCATTGGTAAATGTACATTAAAATTATATTAATGAAGTTGTGGATTAACATTTATCTTATACTTAGTTACTTGTAGAAAAGTTAATTTTGCAAGCAAATAAGTTAGATAAGGATCTAATTTTATTTCTACAATGACAAGATACTTTGGACAGGAGAACTTAATATCTACCTTATACTTGGCTCAATCCTAGTAGAAAATCACAACACAGCATGACTATCAATATCCACTAGCATGGGGATAATTATTAATTTTAGTAAAACTGTGAGATAGTAAGAACATTTCTATAAATTTTTTCCAGGTTTATTGAGATATAATTGAAATATAACATTGTGTAAGTGTATGGTGTATAAGGTGTTGATTAGATAAACATATATTATGAAATGATTACCATAGTCAGGTTAGTTAGTATTTCCATCACCTCACATAGTCACCACTTCTTTTTTGTAATGAGATCTACTCTCTTAGCAACTTTCAAATATATAATACAGTGTTGTTAACTATAATCACAATGCTGTGCATTAGATCCCCAGAACCTATTCATCTTATAACTGGGAGTTTGCACTCTTTGATCAACATCTCCCCTTTTCCTCAATCTCCCCAGCCCATGACAACCACTGTTCTACTCTCTGTTTCTATGAATTTGGCTTTATTAGATTCAATATACAAATGATATCACACAGTATTTGTCTTTCTCTGACTTATTTCACTCAGCATAATGCCCTCAAAGTCCATCCATGTTGTCACAAATAGCAGGATTTCCTTCTTTCTCATGGCTGTATAATATTCCATTGTATATATACACAACGTCTTCTTTATCTCTTCATTTCTAGATGAACGCTTAGGTTATTTCCATATCTTAGCTATTGTGAATAATTCTTCAATAAACATGGGACTGCAGATATCTTTTTGAGATCCTGATTTCATTTTCTTTGGATATATACCCAAAAGTGGGATTGCTGGATCATATAACAGTACTATTTTAAATTTTTTGAGGAACCTCCATACTATTTTCCGTACTTGCTGACCAGCTTATGTATCCTCCAACAGTATACAAGGGTTCACTTTTCCCCACTTCTTCACCAACACTTGTTGTCTCCTGTTTTTTGATGATAGCCATTCTAACAGATATGAGGTCATATCTCATTGTGGTTTTGAATTACATTTTCCTGATGACTAGTGATGTTGAGCATTTGTTCATGTACCTGTTGGCCATTTTTATGTCTTCTTTTGAGAAATGTCTATTCAGTTCCTCTCTCTATTTTTAAATTAGATTGTTTTTTCTTTCTATTGAGTTGTATGAGTTCTTTATATATTTTAGATATTAACCTCTTGTCAGATATAT
Organism: Diceros bicornis minor; assembly: GCF_020826845.1. Lineage (NCBI taxonomy): Eukaryota > Metazoa > Chordata > Mammalia > Perissodactyla > Rhinocerotidae > Diceros > Diceros bicornis. The sequence continues at coordinate 46,774,745 of NC_080759.1, read as the reverse complement.
GATTTGCAAATATTTTCTCCCATTCTGCAGGTCGTCCTTTCATTTTGTTGATTGTTTCTTTTGCTGTGCAAAAGATTTTTAGTTTGATGCAGTCCCACTTGTTTATTTTTGCTTTCATTGCTTGTGCTTTTTGTGTCATATTCAAAAAATTGTTGCTAAGACCAATGTTAAAGAACTTTTCCCCTCCATTTTCTTCTAGGAGTTTTATGGTTTCTGGTCTTATGTTTAAGACTTTAATCCATTTTGACTTGATTTTTATGAGTGGTATGTGATAAGAATCTAATTCTTGTCTGCTGCATGTGATTATGCAATTTTCTCAACACCATTTATTGAAGAGACTATGCTATCCCCATTGAGTATTCTTGGCTCCCTTGTCAAATATTAGTTGACATATAAGGGAGGATTTGTTTCTGGGTTCTCAATTCTGTTCCATTGATCTATGTGTTTATTGTTACGTCAGTAACATCCTGTTTTGATTACCATAGCTTCATAGTATAGTTACCCTAAGTTGATTGTTTGGCCACCATCTATATTTATGCAATTTCTCCTTGAAAAGTTCCAAAGATGAAAATAAACTTTTCATAATATATATTTTATACAAGGCATGGCTTGTTAGATTTCACAGATCCCGTTCTAATTTTTTATTTCATTCAATAAAAAATCATATAACTATTATTTATAAATATTTTCTCTTCTTTTAGTTCCCCAAAGAGATTTTAGAATGTCTACAATTTAGGCCACCGAGTATAAGGAAGTTACTAGAAAGTAGGAGAGAGAGAGTGGAGCCACTTAGGGATTTCATGTAAGTAAAAACCATCTACCACTACTTAGGGTCAATTTGGCTGTTAAAACATACTAGGTCTATTATTATACCAGAGCTTTGTTCTAAGCCCATCACATTTTAACCTAGAAACTTTATGCAGATCATTTATTCTTATTAAGTCTTAGGGTAATTATTTATAAAATTAAAATAATGACAAATATGTCTGTCTCCTGGCACAAATCCAAATATGTGATGTATTTCAAAATGATTTATCAAACTATATATTAGAAAAATAGATGAAAGGTAGTGTGTTATTGGGCAGATATACTGAATGTTCACTATTGAATTCATAAGTATTACTGTCTCCAGTATGGGGTTTTATTTTTCACACTCTTCAAAATTCTAGGAAAAAATTCTTGACCCCTAAAACATATGGAAACAATGGCCATTTTGCATTCTGTCAGTCTAGAATGATAAAATCCTTTAAATATATGATATTAAAAGTGGCCATTTGGTCTTCCTTGCAGGTACCATATTGTTTCACATCTGCTTGTCTATATTGCACAGTTCCTTATTTACAGAATACTTTCTCCAATCTTCGTCTCTAGTTAATTAATTTCAAATAATGCTCAAATATTGCTCAAGTATTGCTTCATTTAGGAAGACTTCAAATTATTTTACAATTATATTTACCTGTCTACTTTAATAGCTTTAAAGTGTCAATTTCTACTTACCGACAACCCAGAAAACTGCATAACCCCGTGTAAGTATTTGGGAAACTCATTGAACTGGACTGCTGCTCTAGTACAGTTCAACACTTCCTCGTAAACATGGCCAAGACACATTTCAAGGTCAATAGTACACAGAATAGATGCCATTTGGACAATGGTGATTTGTTTTCATTCAACATTCCTGTCTTCACTGTCTATGTGTGTATGCGCACGCGCACGCGCACGTGTATGTGTGTGTGTGTGTGTGTAGACTTGAATAAGGAGAAGTATTTCCAAGGTAATTTGGAGACAGAATTTGAATCGGAGGTTGTATTGCTGAAATTTTTACACTTTTCTTTCTCATTATATAGCAGCAGAGTCTTGTGTAAATAGGTCACTTAAGGTTTAGAATCTCATTAAAAATCTTTCATACTGGGAGAAAGAAGAATCATTGATTTGCCTTATGTTTTAAATATAAGTTTTAAAGTTTTATAGATTTTTTTATACCTTTCTCTGCAGAGAAAGGTATAGCTATGATAATTACACTGCTTTTCACAAATTATCAGAAGGGTGTAAAATGTATTTACTGACTTTAAAAAAAGTTACTCTTTTGGCATCATTATTTGCTAATGAGCTTGTTTTGGAGTGTTTGCAAGTTTATGTGACAGGATGACATTTTATTATATGAATAAGGTCAGCTCCGTGACTTAGTCTATGGGAAAACAACCTTCTTGAAAGGTGAAGCTATTAAATACATTTGACCTAAAGCTTGCTTTAAAATCAAGAAATGGCATCTCAACTTTATGTAGCCGCTCTAACCTATGAGGTGGAGTTTCAGCAATTATCAGGCAATGTCAGGACATAGATTGAGGATGGGGATCACCGATATTAAAGGTTATGTTTAAGCTAATTTCTTTTGTGTGTGTGTGAAGATCAGCCCTGAGCTAACATCCGATGCTGATCCTCTTCTTTTTTTGCTGAGGAAGATTGGCCCTGGGCTAACGTCCATACCCGTCTTCCTCTACTTTATATGGGATGCCGCCACAGCATAGCTTGACAGGTGGTGCTTTGGTCAGCGCCCGGGATCCGAACCAGTGAACCCCAGGCCGCTGAAGCGGAGCATGCACACTTAATCGCTTGCACCACCAGGCTGGCCCCAAGCTAATTTTTGAATGGCACTATGACTATTATTTTAGAGAGAGGCATACAGACTTATAAGTGGAAATATAAAGGCTGCTCTGTCTTCCTTGTGGCCCCCTGCCTTCATCATCCACTGTCATTAAAAATACCTGGATTGCTGTGAGCAGGGACTTGAAGAAATAATTACACACTGTTTTAGGTGCCTCAGATGCCAAAAGAGGATTTGGATTTTGGTCTTAAGAAGTGAGGAGGTTTGAGAGTGTTTAAAGAGATCTCTGAAATAGATTTACTTTTTTACTGTTAGTCTTATGACTGTAGAATAAATTGGAATGGAAAAATGCATTTAAAAAGAAGCACTGTTTCTTGTGAAGGCATTCCTTTCTGCCAAATGCATTAGTCTCATTATAATCATTTGATTGATTGAGTTGATTATTATGATATCATGTAAATGGTATCATAATTGCTATCATAATAATTTGGTATATGGGAAGAAGGAAAGAAAACAGCATTTTTCACAGGTGATTCTAGAGAAAGGTTAGGGAGTAAGTATAACATAAGCATTGTCCTGTAAGACAAGCAGTATTTTGAAAGAGAGAAATGTTCTCTCTCTCAGTAATTGGAAGAGGCAAGTTGCGTTTATCCATGACTCTCTCGCATGCTTTGAGAACAGTAAGCACTCAGACTGGAGTCTATTCTCACGTACTTATTCTTCCCTCATTAAGTCAATGAATATTTTTCGTGACTTTTTGGGTATACAATAATCGACTTCCTTGACCTCAATACCATATAAGTAGAGACAGACAAATTTCAAGATACGATATAACAGACAAAAGGAGGTTTGGCCTCTATGCAGGTATGATTATTTACCTCAGACCAGCTTCCATTCTCTTTTCAGTGACCAGTATGAATTATAACATGGTTAGGCTGACGTGAGAATCAAGGCGACAAGAGAGAGAAGAGAATGAGAAAGCCAGAGGAGCCAGTGGGAACGCAGCCTGTTTGAGCGCACATGCAACACTGCTGGGAGCAACATAGACTATCAAACTTCAGACTCCCCAAACTCACTCATCTCATTCTTTGTTGGCATATTCTTCTCAAAGTGGATGTTTTCGACAGGTAGGAATTATAACATACTATGTTCAACTGGAGGTGCAACATAAGGAGTATAGAAGGAGGTAACAGCGGTGAAAAAGCTTGGCAAACAGACAGCTGATGTCCCAAGTGAAGAATAGAATGCTCCATTCATGCAGGTGACTCAAGATAGCACAGCAATGACCAATGGGCCTGTGTAGAAGAGGAGAGGACAGGGACTGGTGGCAGCGCTGAGGGCAACTTAAAAATGAGAGCCAATTGAAAGAGCCCTCAAGTCCACCATTAGTACTCTAGAAAAATGTTCTTCTTTTTGGGAAATATGGCCCCGTGTTGGCAACATTTTCTCTGACACTTGGATAGAGAATAATGAATGAGGAGGAGGATGAATTTGCAACATGCTATCATAATTATTTGTAATATTTTCATATTCATATTTATTCTAATTAACATGCATGTTGTAAATAGTTTGGCAAGTGCAGAATGTATTTGAGAACAGACATCCAATTTTCATTCCTAGCCTCACATTTTAAATGTGTGTCTGTGTGTGGGGGATATAGATTGCAATCCATTAATATATAGATAAGTATTAATAAAAGCTTGAGAGTTTTAAATAGGAGACCTAAGTAAGGGAAAATATAAATAAACAAAACAGTAAGAAAGAAAAAAACAACAAAGCACACTGAAGTCCATGCCTCTAATTTCTCAGACATGGATGAAGTCCAAGACTGATACCTGGTTAAACGTGCAGTAGGTTCTATTGGGGATAAGGATAAGTATTTATACAATTTTAACAACTGTTGATCAAATTACATCTTCAAGATTTTACAGAAGTAGGGCTAGTATTACATGATTAGAGCATGTAAAGAAATTGTTTGTCCTGTCCCCGAAAATAGTGTTATAAAATATTTTCTACTTGATTTTCAGTTCCAATTTTTTAATAATTTTAATTAATTTTATTTTTTAAATTTTTAAATAATTATGTATAATTAAATTGTACAACATGATGATTTGATATAAATATACATAATGAAATGATTACTACAGTCAAGCTAATTAACGTTTTTTCCTCACTTAGTAATGTTTTTTTGTGTGTGTGATCAGAGCACTTGAAATCTAATTTAAATTTTTGCAAGGAATGTCAATGAGGAGGTTTTTTTTTCATTCTCTGCTCTATTTCCATGTCATAGTTAGATATATCATAGAAGTTTTTTAGAAAAATGGTATGCAATAATCAATAAATATTTTAAAATTGCTATTTACCATTACAAATTCTGAATATTATATCTACCCTAAATAGAATATTACTGTATATTAAAATGATTTTATTTTTTAAATGTAGAGGCTAATTTGATGTCATATTTACAAGCACACTTACTCATCATGTTTATAAGGTCATTCTAATAAGAACTGTATACTCACGCTAAGTAAAGACATATTTTTCCACTATGTGCTCAAAAGTGTTCTCAGTGATAAACTAGCTATATATCCTTAATCTTGTCATTTTGGTTTTCTTGGCCACATATTTTTCTCTTTAAAATCAGGTGGCTAGACTAATTAATATCCACTACCTTTCAAATCTACAAAATTATTATGCTGAAGACAAGGTGGTGACTGCTCTTCTTTATGTGTGAATTGTTGGTTGTTTGGGGATAAATATTGTCTCTTAGGGGAGAGCTACAGATCCAAAGGAAGAAAAACAACAGATAGATATCAAATGAACAAACCACAATCAAGAAAAGAATTATCTTTGAGGCTAACAAGAATCTAACTCATTCTTTGACTTTATCTTTCTATCTACAAAGCCTAGCATGATGACAAATATATAACAGGAGTTCAGTAATTGGTTGTTGAATAAGAGATCTACATTACTTAAAATATTAACTACCTAATTACCTTTCTAAAATAATTTTCATTCCTAATGTTTATCCTAAATATAGTGCTGTTTCTTAATTTTTAACCAAATTAGTAAACACACATACTATAAACTTTAAATGGTATTAAAGAGTTATAAAAAATAGCCATGTCTTAGCTGACCACATTCTACTTCCCAGCCCTGCTTCTCTGAGGCAATCACTCTCACGTCCTTTTCCTTTTTCTTTTGTCATTCACCCCATCTTTCTAAATGTATGCTTTATGACCCTTTCAGAATTTATCTATTTTGAGCATTATCACTTGACTTACCATGATAGTAAATGAAGATTTAACTCTTTAATAGTCTCCCTCCACCTCCTCCCCTTATTGAAATAGTGTTATTATATTGCTGTCTTTGAGTAAACCGATTTTCAATGATTCCATTTTTGTGAATATGTAAATATTATTTACTGCCCGTCCAGGAAGTTTCTTTTCTTATGCAATTTGAAAAACTTTTTCTGATGTTTATAATATTCTTTTCTTGTAATTGTTTTATGTTCCTATTTTTCAGTTTTCTTAAATTTTCTAGCAGATATATAAACACCAAGATGTTTTCTAAGTGCTTAAATGCCTAGATATTCCATTAGGTCCATTTATTTTCATGAAGATCTAGCTCCTGGACTGGTCTCTCGCCAGGTCTATGGTAAAATGGTACATAAGACTTCCTGTTATTTCCATTTCCAAAGATTTTTGTCTTCTAGTTCCTGAATCTTATGTCTTCTTCTGTTGTTTCCTCCTTCCAGGAGCTTCCTTAGAAGGAAATGGAAGTAAATTTTTGAGAATCTGTATGTCAGAAAGTAACTTTTTTTCTAAACTTGTACTGGATGGATAGTTTGGATATAGAATTCTAGATTGGAAATTTCTTTTTCTTAGAAGTTTGAGGGTATCTCTCATTTTTCTCTTACTTTCTGCTTTGCTACTTATAGGTCTGACTCCATTCTGACTGTTGATCCTTATGCATTCTATCCGTTTGTTTCCCCCACCCACACACAAGAAGATCATAGGACCCTCTTTATCCTCGTTCAGAAATGTTAATGATGCATCTTTGAACTAACCATCCTTTCATTCTTGTCCTTGGTAAGTAGTGGGTATTTTCAATCTGTAAAAGCCTGCTTTCTAATATTGAATTTTTTCCTATATCCTGCCTTTGAAAATGTTCTCCCCATTGTATTCTCTGGTTTCCCATTTTGCAACTTCCGTTATCTGGATATTGGACATTCTAGCATATCCTCTATTTTGTCTTATCTTTTTTTGGTATTTTCTATTTCTTTATTTTTATTGTATTTTTTGAAAAATTTCCTAAATTCATCTTCTGTATCATAATTACAAGTACATATTTTGAGAGGATTTCTTTTATTTCCCTTTATATCATATATTGCTCTAATTGTATGGCTAGAATATTATCTCTTAACTCTGACAATATTACTTGCTTTCTCTTTAGAAATTTTCTTTTCACTCCTGAGTTGTCTGTTTCCTCCAATTCCCCCGACCTTCTCTTTTTGTTTGTTGGTTTGTTTTGGTCCCTCTAATGTTAAAGCCTTTCCTCAAACATATGACTTGCCTGATTTTATACTCTTAAATTCAAGCAATATGAAGTCAATTGACAACATTGTGTATGTGTGTGTATGTCCCTCACTGAAGGGTGACCACGTGGATGGGATGTCAGAATTAAAAATGCGATTGTAAGTATATGGAGTGCCTTTTTCTGGGATTTCTGAGATTCTCTATGGAAAACTTTTCTAGACTCCTACTTCGTAAAGGTGGGTAGGTATTATGCAGAAGCACTGAGCGACAGCGATCTAACATTTTCCAGCGTTTCTGACACCTAAATACAGAGATTGAATTTGAAGGTTCACACAATTCATATGTAGACTTTGCTTCAAGATATGGGCTTCATTTTCATTTTCTACTTTGCCTGGTATTTCTTACTAATTCTTCTAATTTACTTTTGACTCATGGTAACAGAAATTTTACGTTTTGCCAATATGTATTAGGTCTTTTAAAAGATTCTAGTTTACAGATAAGGTTATTTTAGAAGTTTTTTACCAGAATATCTCTTTTCCTAGAGAGGGACTTCTTTCTCATTGTTGGTGAAACTTTCTAGAGGGGTAATATTCTGTTTCAGTTATAATTCCTTCAAGCGACAAGTATCATATTTAAACCGGATAATATGAGGACAGTTGGAAACCAGTTTTTTCCCCAAAGGTGTGGGTAGGATGTAGGGCCACCACAAGGGATCCTGTGCTACTTCAGTGACATGGACTCCACAAACACCCCTATGCTTCCAGGTGCCTTAACGGAGAGTATTTATGGGAACCTGGAGAACACAAGAGCTGTGTGGCAAGGGCCATCTGACAGAGCTGTAGCCATTAGTCAAAGGATAAAGTCAGTGCAGATCACCCCAGAGAGAGAGAGAGAAAGAGCAGGAGAGAGAGGCAGAATGCTAATCTCCAAAATGGAGGGAACAAATCTCTTCCCTTTCTCCGGTATCTTGTTGGAACTCTCTACTGACAAAATTCAAAAGAAAATCAGATGGCTAGAAAATACTTTGATATTGTTCATACATTTTTCAGAATCCTGGAGTAAAAAGTGGATGAATAAAGTAGACAGTGGATTGAGAGGGTGAATCAGAAAATATCCAAAATGTATTATATATGTAATGTCATAGCACTCAAGTTCAAAATGTTTAAAAGACACAACAGAGACATTGACCAAGTCAGATTGAATGCCATCGATAAATAGAGATGCTGAAGATGGTTCACTAGGATGTCCATACCAACACATACCAGCTGAGTATCAGACCTGCTGTCTCAGATAATGTTATTTAATACCCTCCTCTGGAAGTATAGCTAGTCAGTGAAAATTTTGAGATATCACTGTACTTGGCTGAATGGTAGCCTCCAAAAAGATGTGCGCATATCTTAATTCCTGGAACCTGAAAATATTACCTCATTAAGAAAAAGGGTCATTGCAGATGCAAGTTAATGATCTTGAGATAAGGTGATCATCCCGGACTATCCAGGTGGGCCCTAAATCCAATAGCAAGTATCCTTATAAGAGATACACAGAGGAGAAGATAGAGAGCAATGTGATCACAGAAACAGAGGTTGGAGGAGGCAGCCACAAGCTAAGGAACACCTGGAGCCACCAAATATACAAGAGGCAAGGAACAGATTCGCCCCTGGGGCCTTTGGGGAGAGTGCAGCTGTTCTGATACCTTGATTTTGAACTTATGGCCTTCAGAACTGTTAGAAAATAAATTTCTATTGTTTTAAGCCACCTGATTTGTGGTAATTTGTTATAGTGACCAAAGGAAACTAATCCAGTCATAAAGTTTTAAATCATTGCCTCATGACTTTTTTTTCTTAAATGGAGTCAGCGTTATATGTTGATACGGGGAGAATTAGCATTACTATGGCACAAATGCAAAGGCTGGGCTCCACTCTTGAGTATTCATAGATTGACATAATGTTAACATACACACAAACACAAGTACGTACAAATACTACACATATCTATTCAATCAGAAACAATATTTTTAAATCTCTGCCTTTGTTTTACAAAAAACAGGCATTTTGAAAGAAGAAAGTATGATTGCAACCAAGGAAACACTCTAAGGCAAGAGGTACCTTAGAGAGAAAACAAATGTACCTTCAATCTGTGTTTCCTCAGAACAGATTACAGTTGTAGGTCTGGGAGAGGGTGTTGAAGATCTTTAAAGCATGATATGCAAAGCAGTTGTTGCAGGTAATGGATGGTGGAGAAACCATTTGAAGAGGTCTAGAGTCCACACTTGCTAATCTTCTGCCAGAGGGGACAATTTTAGTCACCACTTCAGAAGGCTCACATTTATAAATACTCATTAACATTTCAGTAATCATTGCATAAACCAGTGCCAAAGAATTACTTTAGATGTCTTTGTTGCCTTCCAGCAAACCACTGTCGCTCTTAGAGTTGCTAGCATATCCTCAATTAAAATTCCAGCAGAAAAGATTCTTGTATGTGACCTGGATCATTAACTGGAACAATGCCCTGGAACTGTACTTAGTCCATTTTTAATTATCCCATATGGAAGGCGCTTTTTTTTTTAATTAATTATTATTTTGGAGGAAGATTGGCCGTGAGCTAACATCTGTTGCCCATCTTCTTCTCTTTTTCCTTTTTTCTCCCCAAAGCCCTAGTAGATAGTTGTATGTTATAGTCATACATCCTTCTAGTTGCTCTATGTGGGATGCCGCCTCAGCACGGCTTGATGAGCGGTGCATAGGTCTGCATCCAGGACACAAACCAGTGAACCCCAGGCCTCTGAAGCAGAGTGTGCAAACTTAGCTGCTATGCCACTGGGCCAGACCCTGGAAGGCCCTTTTTAAATCTTTCAGGACAATGAAGTCGATAATAATGGGTGTCTACAATTCCAGAAGGATATAGTTTGGGAGGCATCATTTCTGCTTACCAGTAACTGGTTCTCCACTTTTTATTTGAAAATAAGGAGCCAAGAGACTAGACACGGCCAAAGGACTGTGAAAATTAGTAACCATGTAAAATTTCCATTCTGAGGAACTGAAAAACCCCTGTGTGACCTTTTAACTCTTACTTCCTTTATCCCCACAACCTGGAACTCACGTGTTGAGAAGAAAGAGGCGTAGGATGAAACATCATGGATCCTGAATCACTCTCTGTGGTGAACAGTGGACTTTGCATTTGTAAAGGTAGATTTTGTTTGGTTATGCTACTACAATTTGGAGATTGTTGGTAGGCTCAGTATAATCTATCCTTTACTGGCTAACTCAAGAGGGCAGTTGTGTTCTGGAAAATAGAGCAATCAACATCAGAGCTACTGTGATGTGAGAAGAAACAACTTAAAATCTTAGCTAGTGTGGTACGTGGGAAGCCCACCTCTGCACCATCCCTAGTAAATATATTGAAAAATTGAAACTGAGTTTTTCTGAAGAATTGTTTCATAACTAAGTGAAAGTATCACTGGTTCTCATCTAAAATCTTCAATGATGTTCACTGCTCTTAGCGTTCCCAACGGGATTGGGAGACTGCCTCATCTGTAATCAGTATTTACCTGCAATCTGCTCCAGGTACTGCTCTCTCCATGGTCCACTTTGGACCATGGACCATGTAGATTTTGGATTTTCGACAGCACTTTCTGATTTTCAAGTTAGACCAATCAAAGAGGGATTATTAGCAGCTTTCATCCCATTGATTCCGTAGAGGTAATCACACTCTTCATTTGTAACTTGATAAATTTCTAGCTCTCTTACTCGCCTTCAAATTCTCAGTATTTTGTTACTTTAGTTGGCTCTCAGCTGGGTCTGTCTTCAGGTTGGTATTTCCCATCTCTTGCTGCTGTATTGGTGCTCTCTCTCTTCTCATCAAATCTGTCCATAGGTTTCCATAGACAACCTCCACCTAAAACCATTAGAGATACACCTTCTTTTGTTGGGATTCAGTTTTATCAGAAAGATGGACCTGACTGCAAAGCTTCTATCCTTTTTGACATAATTACTTATTAACTGTTCTATTCCCTGCCTTCTAGGCAACACACCTGCTAATGGAATCAAGGACAGGGCTGATTTGAGGCGTTCAAGTACTAGAGACGTTTTCCTCCTGCTATTCAGGTCTTGAATATTAGATTGGCTTGGCTTAGCACACTTCTTATTCACTCATCATTTGCTTATTTATTTACCTCTTTACCATTTTTGTTTTTAATTTGCTATCTTTCTTCATTAATTTTCTTTAGTTTTCCCCTCACAAGTGTCCTTTACCCTCTTTTGCACTCACTCTAGCTTCAGTAAGGAATGTCCATTTATGAGATATAACCACGTAGGCCCAACCACAACTTTGTTGCCATGTTTAAGTAATTTATCAAGATCTTCAGCCATTTAAAAAAGATGAATGTTGCCCTTTAACTGCGCCCGTGTTTTCAAAAACATTATGATTATTAAGGAATTTTTGCCTGTTCACAATATTCAGAGGTGTTTTAGAGACATTTCTTCTATGTGATTAACTTGGATACAGCTTTATCTCCTTTTCACTTTGACCTAGATAGCATGGGTCTCCATGTTTATTTTAAGCAATAGTTTATTTTATCTGTTTTCTTCCACAAAATTACCATAATTTTAAAATTCAAAGAAAAAATATACTCATTACAGATCCACTATTAAAATAATCACCTAATGCTAAACTTTGATTATTTTCAATGCTTTTGCACAAAAGTTGGGAATATTTCTTGTCATGTTAATTATGGAATTTGGAATTTTTTTTCTCAAATGTTGTATCATTGTGTTTTTTTGTTACCTAGTGTTATTACAATATCTTTTAAATATAATTTTAATGGCTGTATAAATCTCATCATGTAGTTATCTTATTATATTTAATTATTTCTCCTTGTTCAGAGAGTGAGCCATGTTGCTATCTGGAGAACGGGCATTCCAGAAAGAGAGAATGGAAATGTGGACTGTCCCAGGCTAGAGAGCATATTTCACGGGAATAGCAGGGAAGCCAGCTGATGCAGCAGGAATGCAGTGAGTTAGGAAATGAGTAATAAGTGAAGTCAATGGTGTGACCGGAACTGTTGTGCACTCTATGCTTTACTCACCATGAGGTGGAAATTCTCTGGAAGGCTTTGAGCAACACAAGTGAGTTTACATGTAACAGTGGAAAGAAAAAAAAATTGATGAAGTGCAAGAGAAAAAACAAGGAGACAAGTTAGGAGGCTAATGCAATAGTCCAAGCGAGGGATGCTGGTGGCTAATAGCAGAGCAGTGGAAGTGGAGGCAAGGAGATACAGGTGAACACTGGATGCATTTTGAAGGGAAAGCAGACAAAATATCCTGAGCAAACGAGATGGAGAAAAAGAGAAATCAAAGACAATTCCAAGTTTTTTGTTCCAAGCCTTGGAAAGATGACATTGCTAATAGCAGATTTTTTAAATTTCATTTACTTGATTTCAGGTGATATTGAATCGTCACCTTTTATACTCTATAACCAGTTATCTGTTCAATTTTATCAATGTTCTCGTTAATTTTTTAAACATTTACTTTTTGGAGATATTCTTAAGAAACTTATCTCTGAGACATGGACTGATCTTTCCCTGTTCTACCACCAAACAGCTGTGTGATATTTGCCTCAATTCATATATATAAAATTAAAGATAAATTAGACAGTTCCTAATACCGTGAACAATTATTGCTCTCTGTGATTTTTAGGCTCTCATCTTGCCTTGAGTCTTTTAAAGTTGGCATTTAGAAAGGCATTTATACATAGGGAAGTATTAATATTAAGAAGGACATTGAAAAGTTTTATATTCTAAAATTCTTTATAATTAAAAAAAAATGCTTTTCCAAATTGGCTACTCATTGAATGTGGGGACTAAGTCTCTATTTCACTTAGATATGATCCAGTGCTTAGAAATAACACTCAGTAAGTCCTTGAGCATTTAAATGTTTCATCTCGTTTGCATGGGAAACTGAAATATTTGGAGCATTTCACATGTCATAGCTAAGTGCATTTAAACAATTTAAGAGACTTTGTTGACTTTTCTAAGGCCAAATACTAATGGTATAGTTACCAGCTGAGCTTGGGTTTTCTAATACCTTTGGGGGTAGGTAGAATTCCAAACTGTTCCCCAGAAATCTTGCCCCCTGGTGTGCATGCGCTGTGTAGTACCCTCGCTTTGAGTACAGGAAGAACCTGTGAATAAAATGGGATATCATCCTTGTGATTAGGTTACTAAACAATTGGCTTAAAGTTAATCAAATGGAGATTATCCAGCCGGGCCTGGCCTAATCAGGTGAGCCCTTACAAGGGATGAGGCCCTACCTAAAAAGTCAGTTTGCTGCTGGCCTCAAAGACACAGCCTCTAGAATTTCCACAGCTCCATGCAAGGAAATACATTCTGCCCACAGCCACATGAATGTGGAAAAAGTCCTAAGCCCAAAATGAAATTCCAACCTCATCTGATACCTTGATTTCAGCCTGGTGAGATTTCAAGGAGAGGATTCAGCTAACCAATGTCTGGAATCTTTCCTCTTGGTAACCCTGTTAATAAATTTATGTTGCTTTAAGCTTCTAAGTTTCTGGCAATTTGTTAAGCAGCAATAGAAAACTGACGCGTGACTCTAGATAGCTTTCATTCTACTGTATTTCAATGCTTCCTATGTGAACCATTCTTTGGAAATATTCCATTTCTGTTATCTAAATTTGTTATACAGTGCTAAAAAATATTTTTTTTCCATAACTAATCAGTTTTCTAATTACCCAGATTGCAGGTAACACCTTTAAACATACAACGTCTGCCAACTCATTAATTTTAGAAGTTAGAAGTCACTGCTGTCTGTGACACTCTGACCTATAATTTGGAAGCACACTCTGCTACCTTCCTACTGGTAACATTAGAGCACTTACTTCTCATATAAAAGTGCATGATGACAAATAAAGAACTGAAAACTCTGTTCATTATATTTCCTTGAAAGGTAAATTTTATGGTATGCATATACTTATGTACATCTACACATTAATATACATTCTATGAATATGGTAATGTATAAAATACATTTGTGTAAACACAAATTGTTTGAAGCTTCATTTTCTGTCCTGACTTCTAACTAAACACCACTCACTATGAAAGCTATTAAAGTATGATGGAAAGTTGACATTCTGTTGAAGTAAAGAGGACAAAAAACAGACCATTTTTAGAGCTTCAGCGATGCCATTATAAGACAGGAAATGTTTTCTATAAGTTTGAATTTTACCACACATTTATATTGAGCTACAAATCAAGTTACTATAACTTTTCTGAAAACAAAAAAACCCTATTGAATTTGAATTTATGTGAAGATAAGAGATTTCAGGGAAAAAAAACTGTTTCAGCAAAGAAGAAAAATATCCTTAAGACGAAATAACTAAGAGGAGAAAAAAAGAGAAGCAAAATGTTAGGATAATTTTAAACATTGATCTATACCTATGGCTTTATAAATATTTACTGAATATTTACTAAAATATCACCACAACTGAAAAAGAAAGACCTTTAATGATTGATTTTTTCTTTGTTATTGTTGTTTGTTAACTGCATGCTGGCACTGTTGGCACTTTTCAAGTTAACATGGGCATGAAGTGCCTCAAGATTATTCAGTATTGAATGGTGAAATGTTAAATATGCTTACATATGTATAACTTTTTAAATTCCAACTTATCATGACAAAGTGTAAACGTACAGAAAATTTAAAAGATTTATGCAATATATTCCAATATACTGTTCACCTGTTAATATATTTTCTCATTTGCCCTTTCTCTCTCTCTCTCCCCAGACACACATATGAAGGTTTTATTCTCTAAATGATTTAAAATTAAATTACAATCGTCGTGACCCCTTACCTGGGAATACTTCAGCCTGCAATTCCTAAGAACAATGGCATTACCCTTATACCTACAATACCATTATTATAGCCTAAGTATTTATCATTGATATGGTAATATTGCCTAATTTACAGTCCATAATCAAATTTTCCTAATTGTCCCGAAAATGTCCTTCATAGATTTTTTTTAAATCTAGTTTCCAATCAAGAATCATATATTGCACTGGGTTTTCATGTATCTTTAATCTCATTAATCAAAGCACTTTCCTCTCCCTGTTTTGTTTTTCAGATCATTCACATATTTGAATAATCTGAGCTACTTGTTTACTAGTGTTTCTACTATTGGGATTTGTCTAATTGCTTCCACTTGATTTAATTTAGTTTAAGATTTTTTTCCCCCAAGAATACAATAGAGCTTGTGTTGTTTAATTTCCATTGCATGATTAAATAGGTAAATATTGTCATTTTTCCAATTGCATCATTTGGTTTAGATGGTTTCTGTGAAACTATTATAAAAGTACATCTTTCCTATGATAAATAAGAGGTGACAGTTTGTATGAATGCTCTACACGTCTAGACTCTAGATCGTCTTCAAACAACAAACTTTCACCAATCATTTTAGCAAGAATTGAGCATCCTTCTCAGATTTAATTACTTCATTGAGAATTCGAAATCATTGTTTTCTGTTTTATCATTTTTTCTATATTTATTGAAAAACAATCTGCTGTAAAATATTTTTCTTTACATTCATTCTCTCTCCTTTTATCTCTGTCTCTCCCTCTTCTCTCTTTTCCATTTTAGAAAATCCGTTAATGTAATTCACCATATTAATAGATATAAAAAACGATGTCATACTATCATCCCTGAGGTTGGTGAAAAGACTTTCAACAAAATTCAAAACCCATTACCTAATAAGAGGAGAATTGACGGATACCTCTTTAACATGATAACATATATTAAACTAGAAAGGACCTAGAATATTGCACTTGGGAGATCTGGCTTTAGAGTCAGGAGGATCTGAATCTGCTTCAGTTCCAAAATACTTGCTCTGTGAATTTGGGAAATAAAGAAATCCTCTGTGCCTCAATTACTTCATCAGTGAGATGAGTTAATAGATGTTTAGAATTTGGTCCAGTGCATAGTACATAGATAATGTTCAGTAAATATTGACTAATATTATTACTCTTATTATAAGCACTATTATTATAATTATTATTATTTCTTTAGGGATCATCACAAAAGAGGGCAAGATTAAGAGTGAATAATTAAATTGCTTATTTTTATATAGAAAGTATTTGAGGCAAAGATAATTACACTTATTTTGAAATGTAACAGTAAACAATGCATTGAGAGATTTCAAACTCCTTCCCAAACCCTCCTTAAACAGTGAATACTTGCCTTTTCTCTGAAAGACAAGAATTGGGAAAGATACAATCCCAATCTGATCCCTGGATTCAGATTGGAGTTCCTACAGCTGACGTCCGATACACACTGCCAGCATGTAGCCTTGAGACCTGAACCTACATCTGCTCCCCTGAAATGGTAAAAGGGGAAACAGAGTGCAGCAGTGGTCAAGGAGAAGAAAATTGATGCTCTAGTGCCATGTAGAATATACATGTAATCATGGAGGTTAAATGTTTCAGGACCTCCGAGAGTCTTCCACTCTGTCATAAATGTTGACGGGGCACAAGAGGATTGATGTAGGTATTAGGGCAACTCCTATCTTTTTCTTTTTTGTTACCCATGCAGAGAAAGATTCTCTTCTTTCATGGATGCTTTATGCTACAATATTAAAATAATAAAATATGTGGAAACAACCTAAATGTCCATCATCAGATGAATGGATAAAAAAATTGTATATATATATTTATATATATACAACTGAATATTATTCTGCCTTAAAACAGTAGGAAACCCTGCTATATGTGACAACATGGATGAACCTGGAGGACATTTTGCTAAGTGAAATAAGCAGTCACAGAAGGACAAATACTGCATGATTCCACTTATATGAAGTATCTAAAATAGTCACACACAGAGAGTACAATGATGATTTCCAGGGCTGGGAAGAGGGAGAAATGGGGATTTTTTTTAAAGGGTATTAAGTTTCAGTTATGCCAGACAAATACATTCTAGACATCTGCCATACGACTTAGCGCTTATATTTATCAATACTGTATTGTGCACTTAAACATGTATTAAGAGGGTAGATTTCATGTTGAGTTCTTACCATAATAAAAATTTAATTAATTTAAAGAATAATAAATAAATTCTGTCTTGTTACCTTGTAAATCCTTGAGGACGGTATTTTGTCTTATTCATTGTAGTACACCTGGCTTTTAGAACCTCACCTGGTGCCTTGTAGGGACCCAATAAATGTTTGTTGAACTAAATAATCTTGCTTAGGATTGGTTTTATGGGAAAATATGTTTAACTTACATAGGTTAAATACTCACATAAGTTTAAATATGTTTAGCTAACTTATGGGAAAATATGTCAACTTACAAATTTTGGGGACATAATTAAAAAAAACATAAAGAAATGTTGTGTGAATAGTACTATGAACTCCATATACCAAATATCTACAATGAAAAAATAGTATCATGTAATATAAGTGATAGTAGTACACATTTCTACATTCTTGCATTTTTCTAAAACTTTACTATTAAAGCATGAAAATATTCTAAAAATAAATAAAACATTAAGTCCAGTGACTAATAGTTTGTAGGCTATGAATAAGTTTGCTTTAGTCTTACATTCTTTACTTGTCCTCTGATCTTCTATTTATTTAATAAATGCTTATACATCTGCAAGTATATAGGATATGCATATATATGTTTTTAATATACATATACATTGCACCAACTAAACTGTTGTATCATTAGAAGGAAAATGTTTAAAATAACTAGCTTGAATTCTTCTAAGAATGATGTAATTTTTTTAGCCAATACCTTCTAGTTCTAAAAGACAAAGATAATTACTATGGTATATATTATTTAAATTTATTAAAGATCATATATATGTAAGCCACCCCTCTCAATTCATTTGTAAAGCATACCACAGATTATCATAATTACTTAACAAGATACAAAGATTATAATAAACTTAGTGTGCACTTGTGCTATATATGAAATTCAACATAGTAATTAAATTGTTGGATCATAAATTGATAGACTTGTGAAAATATTTTTTAATGAAAATACATCATTCACATCCACAAATAATGCTTGTATAGGATGTAATACAAGACTGGAAAATGACCTTGTTATGAGATGTTACATACCCAAATGGCCTTTATTAGAATAGGATTCTATCTGTAATTTACTGAAGGGTCGTTTGTTACCTGGGTGAGCAATTTCAGCCCTTCAAATTACGAACCTTATTCTAAATCTATGCTTATTCAGTTGATGGTAGAATAATTCTTGTTGAAGTCCAGAAATAACACTCAGCTGAATGCACATGGTCTGGGATGAACTATACGGGGTATAACGGGCAGAGATTCAGAAGAATCAATTGCTCTAATTTCACCACTCGGTAAATGGACCGAAGCTGATGGTCTAAATTGAAAGTAATAGTTGGAATGTTCTACAATGGCTCTGCTCCAGAGCATGTAAGACAACTTCACTGAACAGTTTAAGCACCAGACAATTACATCTCAAAATTCAGTTAATATCTTCCCGAACTCTCTGTGCACTTTTTATAACGCATTTTCACGACATAAATGCATTGAGTCCCTCTTTGTATAGCTAATTGAATCATTGTTGCGGGTACCTTGTCAAAAATGCCATAATGACAGGAAAAAATGTTTCTAGCAAAAGCAATTGCTACACTAATTATCGCCTAGTATAATAAAAACCTCTTCCATTTCATATCTTCATGTTTAGACTCCAAATTGTCATATGTATTTGTTATTCTAGTGTTAGCTGACTCATGCCAACAAATGTGGAAGCATCAAGGACACTTTCTCCTATAGTTTTATTTTTATTTATAGTTACTAATATGTTTAAGGTAATCCTGAATTAAATTTGAGTTATTTGATAAATAGAAATTAAATAACGTGTGACATCTTTAGTAACCATTTCTCTTTTGATTTACATGTGAAATTAGTTATATGAGATTGCTCAAAAAGTTATTTTTTTCTTGTATCAATCATCATGTGGAGACTTTTCAGTGTGACATATAAATATGGTATATAATAAATTTCCTCACATCTAACGAAATCAAGTGTTTTTTTCACTTCAGTGTTTTGAAAGAATGTATTTTGCAAACAGTGTGCATATAAGTGGTTGTTTTCAAAAATCTATAATTAAGTTGAGCATCAAATTCAATGAAGAGTGCTTTAGAGTCAAACGATCATAATACATTTAACTGAGTACAAAAGTTCCATGTTACAGGGATCATATTTTTCTTGGTCTTTGTTGTGTATTCAGTGCTTGTTCCGTGTCCAGTATGTGGAAGGCAACCAATAGGTATTTGTTGAATGCTGAGTGAATAAAGATGGAAGAAGAAAATAATTTTTGTGATATTTCAAAGACAGAAAAAGTAATATTCGGATGTTCTGAAGGGCAGGACTGGCCTGATTTATTTAAATAGAGTCTTTAATTACCTAATATTTGGCAGATTCTGCTTTGGAGTGAGGCTGCAAAGGAGAATGTAACAAGTCACTGAAGTAAGGTACCTTCAATTCAATGATCAAGACAAATATTTATATAAAATGATTAAGGCAAAATTTCTGTAGATTTATAATATTCTAGCTACTATTGCCAAATATTCCTATGAACAGAATATGCTTGAACAAGATAATATCAAAATTCTCTTGCAACTTAATACCTTCAATTTTATCAATTCTTGAAACATCTGAAATATCTTTTGGAGATGTATGCAACGTCTTATGCCAAATTTTCTAGAAAAATTTCATGACTATATGAATAGGCAGGCACTTTTGTAGCAGTTAAAGAGAATTACAATATCCGTGGACTCTCTAAAGTCATAAAATTTCCCTAGAAAATTTGGCAAAAACTAAATGAGCTGATGAATATGTAAATTAGCTTGATTGTGTTGTCTATTTCACGATGTATGCATATATCAAAATATCAAATTGTACACTTTAAATATATACAATTTTTATTTGTCAATTTTGCCTCAATAAAACTGGAAAAAAATCAAATTAAGTCCTTTACAATATTTTCATTTTATTGGCCATTTGTATATCTTCCTTAGAGAAATGTCTTTTGAAGTTCTTTGCCTATTTTTTATTTGGGTTGTGTTTTTTTGCCGTTGAATTGTAGGAGTTATTTATATGTTCTGGATATTAACCCCTTATGAGATATATAACTTGCAATTATTTCCTCCATGTGTACAGGAGGTTTTAATTATCGACAAGTTTTAAGCAAGTATCCTTTTTTACTCTGAGAACATTAAAACTATCTGCTATTAGCAAGGCACTAAAATGAACAGAGAAATGCTTCTATCCTGAATTTCAATATGAACAATATCATGTATAAATTAGCTTTGTCATTGAATACCTTCTGTGGTAGGCAGTATTCTAAGATGGCCTCCCCAAGGATTTCCCTGTTGTCATGCCCCTGTTTATTACCTTCTGCTTAAATGGCTTAGTGACTTGCTTTTAACAAACAGAATATAGCAAACATGATGAGATGTCTCTTCTGTGATTAGGTTACAAAAGATTGTGACTTCTTTCTTGCCAGTAAACTCTCTCTACTGTCCTTTCAGTTTGTATGCTGTGATGAAACAAGCTGCCATTTTGGAAAGGTCAATTTGTCAAGGAAATGAAGGCAAACTTTTGTTCAACAACTTTTGATGAATTGAATTCTGGCAACAACTATGTGAGCTCGGAAGTCTTTAGTCAAGATTTCAGATGAGACCCCAGCCTGTGTTGACACGTCAATTTCAGCCTTGTGAAAGATCCTAATGCAACCAGGCCATGTCTAAATTCTTGACTAACAGAAACTCAGAGAAAATAAATTATGTGTTGTTTTAAGCCACTACATTTGTAGGAATTTATTATGCAGCAATAGACAATTCATTCTTTTTCCTAATGAAATTTTCTATATGTGTTGAAATGATGAGGACATGAATAACCCAATTAAACTAAATTTAGAATAGCATCTACTTAATATTAAATAACACAAATAGTTTTCTTTGTATATCTATTGAAAAATTAATCCAGACCGAATATTTAAAAAGGAAAGATTAAACAGGACTCAAAAATGCAGCTGTGAAGAAAAAAATATGTAATGCTGAAATGCATGGATGGAAAAATAAACTAAAACTTTCCAGAAATTTATCGAAAATAATGTTAGTCAATGATTCACAAAGAAATACCATTTGTATCTCAAAATATACATATTAATGAACTAATAAACTATCAATAGACTCAGTAAAGTCAGTTTTAATGGATAAAACTCAATGTGGACAAAGATGCAAGGGAAGAGGTAGCTCCATCTACTGCTTCTGGCTTTGGGGAATTCATTTTAGAGTAAGGACATTCTGGCTCTGCTCCTGTCCAGCCTGTGAGCTCATCTTCTCACCATCAGAAGAGTTACAGAAAACCATGTTCCTGCTGACAGCAATGGGTTAATATATCTTTATTTTTTTTTGATTAAAGAAGACCCTACCAATTCATATTCTGGAAGGAACCAATCAAATTTTCTTTCTCAAGAGTTTGAATTTAGAATCACAAGGAATGAATTCCCAGGGTAAGAGAGTGGTAGATTCAGGATCAGAAAGAAAATGAATCTAGCAATCAAAGCCAAAGGTAGGGGGCCAGCCCCGTGGCTTAGCGGTTAAGTGCTCGCGCTCTGCTACTGGCAGCCCCGGTTCCGATCTCGGGCGCGCACCAACGCACCGCTTCTCCGGCTATGCTGCGGCTGTGTCCCACATACAGCAACTAGAAGGATGTGCAACTATGACATACAACTATCTACTGGGGCTTTGGGGAAAACAAAAACAAAACAAACAAAAAAAAGCCAAATGTAGGAAAAACTGAGAGAACAAATGTTAATTGTTCTCCAGTGGTATCTGAATAAGGATAAAAGAGCCTACACGGACAGAGAATCATAACCAGCAAACATGAGACAGAAAGGTAGCTCAAGATGTGAGGCTAGCCTGATGAATTCCCGTTAGACATGAGCCCATAATATACTTCTGTATATTAGTCTGTGTTTCTTTTTTCTAAGTATCTCGCTTTTAATGTATTTTTTTTAATTTGATGTATTCTCCTCATTTAACCTATTAATCTTATGAGTCAAAATCCTCTTCTAGGAATCAATCTTTAAGAAAAAAATCTACATTTAGCAATGTATGATGAATCCAAACACTTGAAACAAACTAAATTGCACCAATATTGGATGCTTAAATACATCATAATATTTACAGTGAGGGTATAACGTGATGTTTCATGTGATTACTATTTATCATGGGCACAATAAATGATTGAGACAAAATATTAAAGAATTAAAAATTATTGAGAGAACAAATGAAGAAAGATTTAAAGTTAAAAAAATAAAGGTAAGTATATAAATCTTAAATGTTTAAGTACCATACTGGCATTTTTCTCTTATTAATATATTATATGTTTTATTGCTTTTATTTTCAAACTCACATAAAGTCGAGAATGTACTAAAGAGTCGTCAACATTGTGTAAGGAGATATTTTTTTAAGCTGGATATAACAGATTCCAAGAGGAAATTTAAATTTTGAATGAAAAGAAGATTTTTCACTATTCCTTGACTGATAATTTGTGTTTGTAGACGATTTGATTGTAACATTATTCTCCTTTTCTCATGTATTATACATATGCATTATATATACACATATATGAATTGAATGAAACAAAGTTCTATTTAATACTTGACTCAGAATGATATAATCTACCTTCCTTGACCATTGAATAAAATATAAATATATATATTTGATGTAATTCACAAAGAAGATAGATTATATCATTCTCACTTAAGCACTATATAGAACAATATTTCATTCATTTAATTGGGTCTTTTGTTCCACATCAAAGACAGAGTGACTCATGTCTGGTTTTCTGTTTTTTGGCTCACATCCATGATATGAAAGTTGCCTAGACTCATATATGAGCCTTCTTCTGAGTTTTCCCTTGACCTTCCTCCCTTACAGGTCCATCTGTAAATGCCAAATAATTATTCTGTAAAAAAATATAATTGTGCATTTCATTTCTAGTTTCAAAGGTGTCAGTTACTAGCTGAGTAATCTTTGTGTCACTTTAAACTTTTTAGAATGACATTCGCTTCTTATTGTTTTGTTTTGCTTCGTTTTTACTTAAAATAAGACTTCTAGGAAAAGTTGATGAGTTTTCATGTCAAAAGCAAATCTGACCAAATATGGTACATGTACTTCACACATGTGCTTTACTAGTAGAACTAATGATTCTCTAATCTCTATTCCATCATTTCCAGAAAATACTTATTATTTATATGATGAAAGAATTGTGAAACTAATTATTTAAGAAAAGTCAAGTGTCAAAATACTCCTATATTCCTATATGGATTAAAGATGAAGTTTTAAATATGTAACAATGACCTATATTGAAAATGTACCAAATTATCTTTGAGATACCTTCAGTCAGCCATGAGCAAAGAGAATATTGGTCATATTTACTTTTGTCAATATCAGCAAAAAACATCTTACATAACTCAAACTAAATAATGAGCGTAAAAGACACGCTAGTGCATATCAGACAGAAACTATCTGATACAGTCAGCTAATTCTCTGTAATTAAATAATGCAACCAGAAAAATCACACTTTTCTCTGTCTAGAAATTGAAGTAGTTTTCAAATAGTTAATTCAGAATTAAAAAGAATATAATTTCCTATTTATAATAACCTTGCAAAGGAGACAAAGAAAAATCATATTTTAAAATTTTCAAGATCAATAGAATTAGATTCATAATTATAAGCTAAGTAAACTATTAAGTCACATTATTTCTTGAAATAGATGGATGTAATCTAAATTCTCTATTAAAATAATCAATGTGGCTTGTGGATGAAGACTTAACTGTGATATGATTTAAAACATATAAAAACTATCATATAAATATACTACCAAAAACATCTATTTTCATTAAGTATAATAAGTTAAATTTTTTAGGAGAAATAGATGTAAATGCAGAGTATTATGAACATTTTAGAAGGTCATTAATCTTGTGAAAAAAAGAGTGCTAGAGAAGAATTTATATAACTACCAGTTCAGATTTCAAATAGCATTCATTGCAAAGCATTGGGGTTGTTTAAATTGGACAAAGGTCAGTTGTCAAAGACCTTTAGACAAAAGCCACCAGGAACACATCCATAGTTGAATAAGTTGGATTTATAACTCTGCATGAAAGGAAAACACATGGCACAGGGAGTCACGGGGCCTCTCAGTAAGAGAGTGTTAGAAAGACTTATTATAGGATATGAACTTTGGGGAATTCTTGGAAGGGTCCAGGGAGGTCAGGCTTTGCTCCTGATTAGATGCTGTCAGGAAGTGGGACAATTTTATAATTGAGTATCTCAGCAAATCTTAGCAATAGGAAGGACAAAATAGGTAAAGGAGCAGCTGTCACTTACGTTAGCAGGGAGAGAGGGAAGTTTGATGTTTCCTGGGTTGCACAGTGACCTTGTTTTTTTGTTTTTTTGGTTTTTTTGATGTTTTAATGGTTTCTAACAGTGTGAAATTTTGGGTTGTACATTTTGTTTGTCCATCACCATATATATGACTCCCTTCACCCCTTGTGCCCACCCCCCTCCCCCCTCCCCCCACCCTCACTGCCCTGGTAACCACAGTCCAGTTTTCTCTGCACAGTGACCTTGTTTTGTCTCACTTTATCATCTACTCCAAGAGACGTGATGTTGGCATGTTCTGTGAGATTGTTTATGTTCACCAAGCTAATAATGTGGTCTAGCTGTGAGCATCAAACCAGTTCGTAATAACGCTAAGCCCTACCTTTAAGCACCTGTCAGCCTCAGACCAGTTCCAGAATGTTAGGGAATGTTTTCTTTAGCAGAGTTTAGTGCAGCAGCTACCAGGTATTTAATTCAAGACACCAGGGTTTGTAAAATTATTTAGTGATGGTTCTTAAAAGGCTGGCAGTTCTGTTGGATAATTCATTCATATTTCAGATGACTACATTAAGTCTCAAAGAGTTTAAGTAGATTGCTAATGGATCATTACTGATTCTAGAATCAGTAAGCAAATTCACTTCTTTTGACCTGATTATTGTGTAATGTCTTCGATACCAGGTTACTCTCTCAAATGACGTATTATATGGGTTTTTCTCCCCAGCTGTATTGAGGTATAATTGACAAATTAAAATTATATATGTTTAATGTGTACAAGTTGATATTTTGATATATGTATACAATGTGAAATAATTACCAAAATCAAGCTAATTAATATATCCATCACCTCACATAATTTCCATTTTCTTTGGTGGGAGTGAGGGTGAGAACACTTAAGATCTACCCTCTCAGTAAATTTCAAATAGAGAATCCAATATTGTTAACTATTGTCACATTGTTCTACATAAGATCTCTAGAACTTATTCATCTTCCATAAGTGAACCTTTGTACCCTTTAACCAACATTTCCCCATTTCCCCTCCCCGCAGCCCCTGGCAATCACCATTCTATTCTCTGCTTTTAAAAGTTTGGCTATTATGATTTCACATATAATTGAGATCATGCAGTATTTGTCTTTCTGTGTCTGGCTTATTTCCCTTACTGTAATATCCTCCAGGTTAACAATGGGGAAAGGACAGTTTCTTCAATAAATACTGCTGAGAAAACTGGATATATACAGGTAAAAGAATGAAATTGGACCCTTATTTTACATCACACTCAAAAATCAACACAAAATGGATTAAAAATGTGAAGGTAAGACCTCAAAGTGTAAAATTCTTAGAAGAAGACACAGAAGAAAAGCTTCATGATGTTGGGTTTGGCAATGATTTCTTGGATATAAGACCAAAATTACAAGTAACAAAAGCAAAGTTAAACTCGTGGGACCACATCAAACTAAAAAAATTTCACATTCTACCCTCTCCTTCCAAAAATCAGTATCCTTTTTTCCCTTCACAATTGGTAAAAACTCCAATCTGCAAGGAGCATGACCTGATTAATTTACCAAATGTAATAATTTTATATAAAAAATCCTGGAAGCAGAATATCATCAAGTATAGCCAATAAAATATGGAAAGGCATTAGAAATAAGGAGATAAAATTATCTTTATTTATGAATGATATGATTTAATATCCTAAGTATCCAAGACCTAAGCCTGAAAAAACTATTACTAACATGAAAATAAATTACTAAGGAGGTTGAATACAAAAGAAAAATTCAAAATACTTTATATATATATAAAATTGAAAAATATCTCATTTTTCAAAACAAAACAAAGGACTAGAAGTAGATTATACAATCAACGTGCATGAATTTTGAAGGGAAAAAATTAGATGCAACTAGGGGATATAAAGTAAGTTTTTAAGAAATATACAATGTCTTGGAAAGAAACTCAACTTTATAATTACAGTTCTGTGAATATTAATTTATAAATTTAAATAAATTGCAATATAACAGGAATACATTTTTTCAGTTGTAGTCAAGTTGAAGCCAAATTTTATATAAAAAATCAATCAAGAATAACCAGAAAATTTCTGATAAGCTAGATAGTCAAGAGGACCCAGGTCAACTAGATAGTATAATAACTCATTAAAAGATTTTATTTAGAGGAGGAACCTAATTCTATTTCTATTTCAGTTAAGATCACATTCTGTACTGTGTGGAAAGGACTGTGAAACAGCAACATTAAAGCAAAAAGTTAGCTTTTTCAGTGACACTAGCAAAATAATAGAATCCTGAGAAATAGCCACAATGAGAGAGAGAGATATTTATAGATAGTATCAGAGGTAATACTCTTAATACAATAGTAGCTGACATTTATATAGGATGGAATTATATATATATCTCAATTTATTAAATCCACACAAAACCCCTCTGTATTGAGTTCTGCTTTAATCTCAATTTGGCAAATGTGGGAATTAAGGCACAGAGTAGTTACATAAATTGCTCAAGGTATTTAGTTAGAGAAAGCAGGGAGCCTGGTTACAGATATCGTGCTCTCGTCCACTATGGTGTACTATCTCACTAAGAGCGGCTGTGACATGGTGGTTCATGGGCAGTGACAATGCCAATGAACGTGACCCTGACTTGGGTTACTGGATGAATTGTGGTGTCATCATTAATAGAAAGAACTAATCTAAAAAACAAAGAGATGAAAATTCTTGGGCCATATTTTGAACTGGATCATGTAAATGATGCCTCATAAGCACTTGTGTGTACAGATCCAGCCACCCTTAGGGATATCTGAGGTAGAGAAAGAGACCTGGGAATAATCAGTCTATCAATAATAACTAAATGCATGGAAATTAGGTGCAAAAGCAGTAAAAATCAGAAGCAACTTGGCCTGCAACAGCTCTCTCAATAATAGATGGATGTAAAGAATAGGGAGAAGAGATCAAATCAAGAAAAACTGAGAAGGCACATCTAGAGGGAGAGGGCAAGAGAGAGAGAGAGGGCAAGAGAGAGATGCAAACTCAGAAAGAATGGTGTTCTGCACAAGTGAACAGAGTTCACTAAAATTCAAATACATAACTCTTATCATTTCTATAGTATAATTTGATACATTTCTGTACTAAGATTCCCAACATATTGACCCTGTTACTTTCTCTCTCAATTATCTGCAGGAATCTTAGCTTCCCTCTATATTAGATCCTACGGAGTGCCATTTTTTCTTTTGGTGAGCAAGATTTGCCCTGAGCTAGCGTCTGTGCCAATCTTCCTCTATTTTGTATGTGGGATGCCTCTACAGCATGGCTGATGAGTGGAGTAGGTCTACACCCAGATTCCAAACCAGCAAACCCAGGCCCCAAAGCATGGCACGCTGAACATTAACGACTTGGCCACCGGCCCAGCCCCTGGAGTGCCATTCTAATACTAACAGTATCTAGCAATCTCTAATACTGCTTTCTTTTACAACTCCTTGTCCTTTTCAACCTGAGAGCTACTGTTCTGTCCAATATTAAAATGTGGTGAATCCAACTATCCAAATTCTTCACATCTGTACCCAGGCACCTCAACACTGCTAGAATAAACATCTAAGGCGGGTCGATTAACTTCACTGTATTGTGATCACTAATACAAATGGGCCCTTGATGCTGCTTCGGGATTCCCATATGCTAGGCGGTTAGGACACTCGCCTACCTTCACAAAAAAAGTACGTAATTATTCCATAAAGATAAAATTAGCATCTTGTCCTAAACCCACTGTGAGTAAATGTGCACAACGTGTGCTGCGGTCAGAGAGAAAAATGTTTTATATCCTAATATAAACTGAAAATGAAAAAGGCTTCTCTGACTAGCACTGATCCCCAGAATGAGTGGTATGAGCTTCTGCCCTTTCTCGTTAAGTTACACAGACACTAATAAAACACGTTAGTCTCTGACTTCTGTGAAAGTGATGACCGTATGCAATAAAAAGTGGTGTGATTTCCCTAAAAATATGATGATCGTGTGAGAAATCTGGTGTTCTTTTCCACCACGAACAGACTCTCGATGTGCAGCTGCTGTTGGTATCATATGTCACGTCTCCTTGGCCTGCTTCTGATTTCAGCTGCCTCTGTGCTTGCCGTCAGCAGCCTACTTATGTGCCCGCTTCAGATAACTTTGTTTATTTCTGCTTTGGGGACTTCTCCATACTTGCTCAGCCCACAAGAGCCACAGCCACAAATTAATGCTAGTGAGAGTACCTCTCAACCAGTTCAGTGTGTGAGCAAAGATATAATTATTCCATTCTCCCAATCTTTGGACTGAAAATTTCAGCAAAACTACTTAAGCTTTTAGCAATTCCCAGTATCATCAGCATTTATTACTTAGAACAGCATCCTCAAATATCGTACCCAAGGACTTTTCTCAGTCCCTATATCTTTGGACAGATTGGTTTGATAATTTTGGTTTAAAAAGAGTTCCATGGGCATAAATTATTTACGTGATCTCAAAGCATTTCCCTGCAGCTTACTAATACATTACATAGAATGAAATAGTAGATTTACATTGGAGACTCCTGGTGTACACGCTTTACCCCAGTGATCAACATGAACATCACCACCGTTGGTATGAAGTCATATTGTGTGCCTCCTGCTATAATGCACTGAGAAGAAAACAACGTGACTCCTAGGGTGTTCCTGTCAAAGATGCATAAGCTAAATCTAATCATGGCTAAAATAAGAGAAAACTAAAATATTTAGTCACATCCTGCAGAATAATGACCTGTACTCTTCCATACTCCTGTACAACAAATGTCAAAGTGAAGTTGAGAAAGCTTTGCAAATTAAAAGATACTACAGAGATACGGCAACTAAATGCAACGCATGACTTCTGCTGGATACTTAACTGGGGAAAAATAAAATAGCTAGGAGGATACTTTTCGGAACAGTTGACAAAATCTGAATATGGATGTGGATTAAATACCAGCCAAGATAATACTAGCTCAGTCAAAACACAGCCAACCCCTCAGCACATGAACAAACCAAGCTAAGATGAGAAGAATCACCCAGCTAAATCCCAGATACCTAGTAAATACATGTTTATTATTATATGCATCTGAGTTTGTAATTTTTTTTTAGCATTATCCTGGTGACAAAAATCTAATATATTATCATTGCTAATAAACATAAGGAAAAACCCTTGATGGATTTAGTCTAGCCTTGAATCTAGTCTAGTATATGTTAAAATAGAAATTAATCACTCATTAAGTAGTATCTTTTTCCAAGGCGACTTCAGTATTAAAAAATCTGAACATTATTAACATAAGATTATAAGCCAATATCAATGAAAAAATAATAACGATATATATCAGTTGGCCTTGTCAACAAAATAAATTAAAAAGAGATTATATATCACACAGAGTGCTTTTGGTGGGTGTACTTACATTTTCAAATGTTCACTAAGCATATGTCAATTCCATCTCTGGTTCTGAGATAGAAAAATCATAAAGGACCATTGCTCTCATTTTAACAACCAAAATACACGGAGTAAGCTAAAAATTATAGTTTAAAAAATCTCCCCAGAGAGCTAAGATACAACCTAAATACACTAACTTTCAGAAAGTGGCAAATCCTTCACAGAAGTGAAAAGATCCAAGACTTGTTTAATCCCTGAAAAAATTATTTTAGGAGGAGAAATTTGTCTTATACAGAAGAGTGGAACCAAAAAAGAAAGGGCAAATAGAAAACAAGTACAAGATGAGAGACTTAAATCCAACCATGTAAATAGTTACTCACCTCTATTGGCTTCCATGAAACCTCATCGTCCTGGTGAAAATCATCTTTAAATGATCTTACCGTCAGGTAAAAATGGTAACGTCATACTAACACTATTTGTCTATTACTATAAGAAAAAACTGCTGGTCCTTCTGCAGTGGAAGTATCTCAGTGCAGTTAACTCACTATCAAGTGAACAGTTGGTCTATTGGAGAAATGATTCCATTTTGTGGTCTCTGTTTTTGACTTGCTCATTGGCAGATTGGACAACTGACATAGGCAGCACCTCAATTAGCCGTGGTAAGTGGACATCTGAGCTTTAGGGCCTATATCTAGCCCTTAGATTTGCCACCATGCTCATTGGTCCAACGTGCCAGCACTGGGCTGGCTGATGTAACTGGATGGATCATTTTGTCCGCTTGATATTTTTAGTGCCTCTGCCATGTAGATGCTCTCTGAGGGGTGTTATATGTGTTGTAGAGATCTTCAAACTTTTTTTCCCACTCCCATCTGTCCATCCACATGCCTCTAACTCACACCCTGTTCCCTATCTTCCAGTGCTTTTCCTCACATGCCCTGCATCAGCTGACTAGGTCATTTCCACTACCCATGGGTCTGTACACGTTTTAATATCAAGCCATATCTCTATCTACACAAAAGCCATGTGTTTACATACAGCGACTTGATGTTATATCTTTAATATTAAGCCATATCTTTATCCACAAGTGACTGCTGAAAATTCTGCTCATAAAGAAGATTTTCCCTCACCACTGTCTTTCAAGCCCACTCATGGGTGCAGGTCTAGTATACATGTCATCCATTTTTGACTTGCACCCAAATATCAAAGAGCCTTATTTTTAAAGTAAGCTCAGGCTGTGTCATGATTTTACAAGATCCCCCATACAGACATTGCATGACCTGGAAGGCCATCGGTACAAGAGTTGTGGGTATCGTGTGGGTCTGGACTATCTGCCCATAGAACTTACTTGTGTCCTATAATACTACCAGTCCTTGATGCCTGATATAACTCTCCCATCATGTGATAGACTGTATGCCTGACTGAATTAATAACTTTGTGGATCTAAGAGCAACCTGCTCATGATAGGCAATTCTGATCATTTGGTGTCCTGAGATCAGAAGTTCTATCTCTATTAGGGTTCATTTGCAAGCTAGGAGTTGTTTGTCAACAAGAGTGTTATTGTCTACTGAAGATGGGATTACCTTGCTCCAGAGAAGCAAGACAAAGAGTTGTGATTCATTCACTCACTTGTCACAAACTCTGTACGTCACATTTTCCCACTGATACCTCCCACATCATAGACTATGCTGATTTTGTATGATCCAAGTGGCAAGGCTGCTTGTATTGCATCCTGGATCTTCTGCAGAGCCCTTTGCTACTCTGGGATGCACTCAGTGCTGGGGGCCTTTTGAGTCACTTTGCCTAAGCACTGAGACATTAGTCTTAGAAGCAGAATATATTGTATCTAGAACTTGAAGAGGCCCATCGGACATCGTGTGGCCTTCTTCGTGGTAAGCATTATATGATACCACATATATTATTATATTATACATTGCAAGATACATACTGTACCCCTGTCAGATCCGTTCAAGCGTGTCTACTTTTCTAAGCTTTTTTATCCCTTACTAAAGCATCTTCCATGACAATTTGGGCTTTTCAACTTCACTCAACGTGGACCAGCACTTTTTCCACACTTCTAAAAACCAACCAGACAGTGAGTCTGTACCATAAAGTGGGGACCTTGCCAAGATATCAAATTCTGTATCTTAGATGAGTGCTTCTAACTCAATAAACTCATTTCTATCAAATTTTATGTTCAAATTCTTGACTTATAAAAAAAACCTTTAGAATTTAGTCCCACACATTTTCCTCTGGCTCTTGTTCTTACGTATGGGTTAGGTCATGCAGCTACTGTGGATAAACGCCCTTTCTTCCCTTATCAGGCATTTGAGTTATGCTGTGACTGAATTCTGTGTTTAGAGCTAATGCAGAGGAACAGAAGGGGAAACATTTTGCCTTGTGGGGAAGAGCATTGCGTTCCAGCATCAGCGATGTTCTAGCACTTACTTTGAAGAAGTAAGCCATTTTAACTGATTCAGCAGGTTCAGAAGAGAAGGAAGAATCAAAATTTTCATGGTTCTCTGCCCAGAGTTCTCCAACCCATATATGAGGTTTTCTTCTCAAGTTTTCCCAGCTTTCATAAAAGATCTGCCTGGGTTGAATTTTCAACGATTTTCAGGGACTCTGATTATTAAGTCTTGGACTTGGTCTTCTGCTTTCTTTGTCCCACTGCAGCAGGGGATGAGAGATTTCTTTTCATGCAACCAATTTACCACCAGTGATGGGGTCCTCATTGCCAGTAGGGTCAAAAATCCAGCTCCAAAAGCCCACTTATAACTTTCTTTCTCAGATTATTCCAAATAAGAACTGTCATAGACTGGGTTCTCCAGAAGCAGACATGGAGATCGAGTTTGTTGCCCAAGATTTGTATTGGGTATCAATACCTGTGGAGGGAGGAGAGAGGATGAAAATTGTGCAGAAAAAGAATTTAGACTGATATGCAGACTCCATAAAGCCTGAGCCAAACTGACGAGAGTCTGGAGCTAGTATTGTCAGTTCCAGGACCTCATGTCAGGCTCAAATGGCTGGGCCTTTATACCCCTGCCTTACTCAGCTGATGCCTGTAGGTTGGTCTGAAGAAGACCATCACCTAGGACAAAGTTCTTTGTGTAGCTGAAGCAAACTCTGAAGTGCTGACCTCAAAAGGGGATCTCATTGGCACATCTCAGTGTTTGCCACATGTTCCCTTCACATATGATTAAGAAGAAATCTCTCATTCAAGTGATTCAACCAGCATTCATACACAAGATCTGCAAGTACACATTCTACAGAAAAATGCGATACCAGCCCTTGCAGAAAGTTGCCTTAGTGACCTTTATAGTCTGTGTAAGTCATTAAATCAAGGACAAACTGAACCAGATATTAACTAGTCACAAAGGTAGGAGAGAAACATCACCTTCTCCCTAAAGCATACCATGCATAGAAACACACCTTGAATCAAGTAAAATTGAATATAGTAGCTGGAGAAGAAATCTAATGGATTAATTGTCTTCAATTAGATTTAGAGTTCACTGGAATTTACTAGTAAGGCTATGACTTTTACAGAACAATTTTAGCCAGGAAGTTGGATTATCACACTAATTTACATTCAGCAATCCTTGGAATAGTCCTAATATTGAAGATAAATCCTTCCCTTCTAAAGATTTCAAAACTATATAGCAATATTTATTTTATAAAGTATATTAGCATGTGGCAAAGAATTTAGAGCCACACTAAATGTCAGCTTCAGTTCAGGTAGTAAGCACATAGTGAAGATAACAGAAACATCATCCTAATGGGAAGAAAAGAAGCACAGTGGTTGCAATTTAAAATATCCTTCAATATCCTAGTGGAATCTGTTTCTCTTCTCTCTATATAATCAGGCTTATAAGTAAGTAGGGCATATGAGAGTGTATAATTATTCCAGAATGTAGGATGTTTCCACCATCTTGGTTCTTCAAAGGGGCAGTCATGGAGAGGCTGTTTATTTTTCCACTGAATAAAGACAATTAGTTAATGCAGATGATCATCCCAATTACTAGGTGAATCTAGGATGAACTATGTGTGCCAGATTGTGCTGTTAAGTTCTCTTATTTGAGGACCAATTGTTGTTCATTTTGAGCACTTGTATGTAACGGGTTATCTACTTGGTTATATAAAACGATAAGATTTTTTTCTGTCTGCAGTCTCTTAGAGGATGGTCTGTGATCTGAGTCACATTCTGGTTTAATGCTTATTCGATAATAAAACTGTTTTCTTTCTATGCTATCTTTGTGGAGAGCTTTTTTAGGTTGCGGGAAGATTTTCTTTTTAATTATATTTCCCCAACACTCATTATGCAGGTGAATTTTGTGGTTTTATTTCAGCCATCACTTTACTCCTTTATCAGATCTGGACTTCTAACAATTTCATCTATATCAGATAGATTTACTGGGATGCAAGCTAGAAACTCGCTTTTCTCTCTCTCTCACTTACGCACACACACGCAGACACACATACACACTGACATTGGCTTACGCAGCCAAGGTGTTTAATTGTTATATGCAAAAATAAATCTGGAGGAAGCCTGCTCCAGAGTTGACTTCAGTAATTAACAAGGTCTGGACACTAAACAGATTTCTTTATGCAGCTTTTGGTTGTAACAAGGCTGCCAATGCTCCGGACAGCATTTCCTAACATAGGAATCTCTAAAACAGGAAGACAGGAAGCAGTGGCACAAAAGAGGCTATTCTCTTGTGCAGCCCTCCGCTTTTATGAAGACAAATATTTTGTAGTAACTAGATCCCAGTAGAGCCCTTCTTAGCTTTTATGGCTTACTGCTATATAATCTCTCGCAACTAGACCAGCCTGACAGTGGCTGAAATCCAGTGAATCCAGACCATCCTTTGGAGCTGGGAGAGAGACATTCCAGAAATCTGCTGCCATCTTGATATCTGAACATAACAGCAGATTTAGTTAACAAGGAATAATGATGATGTGGTGAGGACCATCTGCCACAGCACTTTGGGAAATGATCTTTCCTTGCATTCTCTGATGATCCCTACTCATGGTTTTCCTAATTTTTTTGACTATTTCTTCCACATTTTC
The DNA here is from genome assembly GCF_020826845.1 of Diceros bicornis minor. NCBI lineage: Eukaryota > Metazoa > Chordata > Mammalia > Perissodactyla > Rhinocerotidae > Diceros > Diceros bicornis. The sequence goes on along the minus strand of NC_080759.1, from coordinate 46,739,710 downwards.
TTAAGGACTGCCAATGTTCTCCCAGTCCTTTTCTCTTGTCTTTCTATATGCCACAGGCTCAGTTTCCATCCATGTACTGATGATGCCTGAAAATCTTCATGTGCCTAGCTCTCTCTCTTGAGACCCAGACCTTCATGCTCCATTGCTTACTGAATGGGTCCCTCTCTGCTTTAACTACATCGTGGATTTCCAATACCATCGTAATGAATCCAAACTCTGGCCTAAAAATATGGATAACTGATAATCAGGCTATTCCCAACCTCTCTAGCCACTTCTCCTGCAGCCACCTACCACTCATGCTCAGCCACACACTTCTGTCCATTCATATTTAATTTCTTATAGCTCCCTAAACAACCTTGGCAAGCTCTTTCTACTCTCTGAACTTTGAATAGACTCTACTTGTGAGTAGAGTGTTCTTACTGGGCTAATCCTGATTGACCTTTCAGATCTCAGTTGAAGCGTTTCTCCTCCCTCCCTCTCAACCTCTTCAGGAAAGCCTTCATGTTCCCTTCCATTTGGGTGATGTGTGTTTCCATTGTGCTCTCCTAATATTTTACTCTTTATGCTTTTTTTAGTGCATATCACAGTATGTTGCAATTTTTATTTATCTCCTCCATTAAGCAGTAAGGTTTGAATGATTTAATCAAGCCATTAATCTCTCAGAACCCATTTTAGGTTTAGCATTCAACAACTTATCCTTTGAATTTAAGATGATAGTACAAATATTTGTGATTTCCTGGTCAAAGTGATATAAAAAATGAATGCACGGTTATATAAAAAATGAATGCACGGTTTTGAATAAGATGTTGCATATTACCTATTTCGATTTGCATTAGGAAACACTAAACACAAAAATAAATTTGATTTGAATTAAAGTCATATTACTAGTGTATCATAATTTCTGTATTATGAGAAAGGGAGGTTTAAATAATATAAAATTGGTATTTATGAAGAGTAAGAACTCCCAAGAAGTAACATAGATAACTTGACAATAGCAAATGAGGCAGATTATGAAAGTGAATATGGCTCATCTAAGACAAAGTAAAATGATTCAGCTGTTTGTCACAGAGCAATCACCAGAAAAGCCAGGAGAATACTTTCCCCAGGCTAGTACTTAACAAGGGATGTACAAATGAATTGATCCTATTTGTGTTCTACATGCAACTTCAAAGTGTGTAGGCAGATGCTGTAAAACATCAACATTAAAGAGAAGCCCAAAAAGCTAAGTACCAGTGAGAATAAGCAAAATATAAATTTTACTTTTAGCATCATGAAGTAGAAAATAGTTTCCTATCTCCATTGAACAGGCATTGTGGAACTTTAAATACAAAGATTTTATATATCTTTAGATATATACTATCTATAGATATATATATATATACCCACAAAGACACACACATTCATAAAGGCTCTTAATTATAAACAAATAACTATCCAGTAAGGAAACACCAATATATATTCATACGTGGTCATAGGTTATCAAAAATACTAACTAACCCCACCAAAACTCTTTGTTGTTTACTCTCTCAGAAATAAAGCTATATACTGCATGAGCCAACCCGGGTCCTACTGAGGCAGGAGAGAATTCTTAGTTATCGGTGAAAATCAACTGGATAAATAGTAAAGAATATCATCCAATTTTCAAAGTATTCCTTCCCAGACTTATTTCTTTTTAGCATGATGTGGTCCAAGGCTTACCAAAGTGAGTTTGAAAGAAACTGGCCACATTGGATTTTAACAGATGTTATGTAGGAAAAAAATGAGATAGGTGGTCAGATCAGTTTGAGAAATCTTAAATTAAACTAACTCAACATTTTCTCCCTTCCTCTATTTCTCACTATCTTTGACATGAAAGTAGCTTTTTGTATTACCCAAGAGGGATTGAAGTTTGCAGAAGTATTGTAATTCCGGTTCTTGGAACACTGCTGTGATTCACGTTCTGAAGACTTTGTTTTGGGAAATGATGGCGTGATGGAGTGAGCACTAGTTTAAAACCGATGAAGTCCATATGGCTTATAAAGTGCATGCCGGGGAAAATTATTTATGTTTTCCAGTTTTTAGTTTTGTTGTCTGTAAGACTGTTGAGACCAGAGAAGATGACTTCATGTTCTGTAACCTTAAAGTTTATGCAATAATAATAACAATAATAATAATAGTAAGTGTTTAAATATAATGCATAGGTTGGAAGTCAAAATGAAATACTAGTTCTGGGGTAGTCAGTAGGTTGATCATAATTTCAGCAACTAAATCTTTGTTGTTTAAAATATGACTTTTCCTTCCATATTTCATTTCTAAACATTTTCCCCTTGATGTGACTAGATCATTTCCAAAGTGACTAGATCATTCAAGGTAAAGGAACAATCAAAGCTAGCTTTGCTTCAGGCTATTTGCAATTGGTGTCACTAGAATTTAAAGCACAAAGGTATTTCAAAGAGAAAGTATTTACATCTCCTAATATGTAACCCAGGAGAGAGGACATCATGGCATCCCCAGGGAAACACCTTTCAATTATGTCAACTTGGCAACTTGCATCTGCTTTTCAAATGAACAAAGAAAAGCATTTGGATATGACAGTCTAAACACCACAGCTCCTTAAACTTTTTACATTAAATGAAACACTGCATAAATGAAACATCCTTGCTCTTCAAAAGGCTAGTAAAGGCTATTAGCTCTCTCAAAATTATGTTGGCAAGGTGAAAATAAAAAGTTTTACGACTTCTGTATCTAAGAATCATGCTTAGGTTCCCAGTTATGTAAGATAAAAACCATCCTGTGGATGGTCTCCATTCTCAGTGATGCACATCTACCTTCTTCTCTGAACACCACAGATAATCAGTAAGATCAGCAAGTTTATGGCAAAGACAGTTAACTAAAAACTACTGCTAATACTTCAAGGAAGAACTCATATATTTAGCAAGTCACACTTCCCATTGTATAAAAAGCCATATATGAAAATAGCATGCTTCTTTTTGAAACATCTATTTTGAAGTCTCTTCAAATAAATTTGCTGGCACTTATTCTGATCTTATGTAATCTAAAGCATACATTTAATCATTCTATCATTTTCATTTAAAAAAAGGGTTTTGAATAACTACCATATGCCTTTGGAACACATAGAGAAAAAGAAAAAAACAATAAAGAAGTAGGATAAGACTCACCTTCAAGGAACTAACATTCCGGTGGGGATAGACAAATGCAAACACAAGTAAAATAAAGTCAGTTGAGGGATTCATTTCTGGAGAAGTTAGCTAAAGGTTTATATAGGAAATATTATTTTTGGTTGAACCTAAAAGATGAATTTTTTTTTTTGCTTGCTTGGAAGACAAAAGGGAGTTGGAAATTCTATGTAGGGGGAAGAGAACCCACAAACTGTAAAGGCGCAGAGCTATAAATCAGCATATTGTTAAGGTGGAAGTAATAGCAAATTTAGAGCTGAATTAGGAGATAAAGTACCTTAAATGTGGAACCATTTATGGTGCATGACCACTTTACTAACAGTGACTTACACCACTTCAGATCATGGAGATCTAATATGCATACCAGTCTAGGGAAATGTAGGATGTCACGGTAGAGGACCAGGTTTCAAAAACCCCTTCAGATGGGATCAACGGGTCATATTGAGATCCATGATGGGGACCCAGGCACCAGAAATAAATCCCATCTTCAGAAGAAACAAAAAAGTTTCCATCTATTGCTTAGCAAGAGGTGATCAGAAGGCAGAGAACACTTTTTTAGGTCATGTCTAGGAGTAGATAAACTGCCAAAAGACTTAGAGTTGTTACGGATGAGAGGCGGCTATTAATTTGGCAGAAGCCTAACCCTCAAGGAGTAAGACAGCTGTGGGTTTGAAGGGGATGAGATAAGCAGCTAAGAGTATCCACTATTGTGCAGGTTAAAGAGCATGACCAGTAAAAAACTCGCATGTGACATGGGCACAGTGGGGACCAGAGCAGCTCCTAAAGAAAGTTGACACATAATAAAAAAGCTACACCCGTAAGGCGGTGTTATATGTGCTTATTTTAAGATATTGATAATTACTTTTCATAAGAATATCTATTTATTAAAAGTTTATTAAATGTGCTAAGTAGAACTGGGGTTCAAAATCACATCAAACATTGAGGTACAAAGTCCTTTAAACATTGCTCCACTGCCTAGTGCTACATTTATCCAAGTATTACTATATTTTTACTGATCAAAGACACACAAGTTTGTTAATTTTTACATCTCTCTCTATACAGATATGGGTATACAAATAATATCTTAATTTGCAAATATGGTCTTTATTGTGTTAGGAATAAATTGATGTCTGTAGAAGACAAAAGACAATTTTTTTCACAGAAGAAAGGAAAAAAAAGCTTGAACAAAACAAGTACTACCATTGTACTTTTCCCCAACAAATTATTTTATGGATATTGAGAAATTGATTCCAAAGTTTACGTGGAGAGGTAAAAGACCCAGAATAGCCAACACAATATTGAAGGAGAAGAACAAAGTTGGAGGACTGACACTATCGAACTTCAAGACTTACCATAAATCTACAGTAATCAAGACAGTGTGGTATTGGCAAAAGAATAGACAAATAGATCAGTGGAATAGAATACACAGCCCAGAAATAGACCCACATAAATATAGCCAACTGATATTTGACAAAGGATCAAAGGCAATACAATGGAGGAAAGATATTCTCTTTAACAAATGGTGCTGGAACAATTGGATATCCACATGAAAAAGAATTACTCTAGACATAGACGTTACAACTTTGACAAAATTCAACTCAAAATGGATCATAGACCAAATCTAAAACGCAAAACTATAAAACTCTTAGAAGATAACCTAGGAGAAAACCTAGATGACCCTAGGTATGGTGATGACTTTTTAGATAAAATACAAAGACATAATACATGGAAGAAATAGTTGATAAGCTGGACTCTCTTAAAATCAAAAACTGCTCTGCGGAAGACAATATGAAGAGAATTAGAAGATAAGCCACAGACCAGGAGAAAATCTTTGCAAAAGACACATCTGATCCAGAACTATTATTCAAAATATATGAAAAATTCTTAAAACTTAACATTAACAAAACAAACAACCAATTAAAATATAGGCCAAAGATCTTAACAGACACTTCACTAAGGAAGATATAGAGATGGCAAATAAGCATATGAAAAGTTGCTCCACATCATATGTCAATGCAAATAAAAACAAAAATGAGATATCATCATACACCTATTAGAATGGCTAAAATTCAGCACACTGACAACATCAAATGCTGGTGAAGATGTGGAGCAACAGGAACTCTCATACACTGCTGTGGGAATTCAAAATGATATGGTTACTTTGGAAGAGAGTTTGGTGGTCAATTACAAAACTAAAAACATACTATTACCATATGATCCAGCAATTGTGGCCCTTAGTATTTACCCAAATGACTTGAAAACTTATGTCCACACAAAAACTTACACACAGATGTTTGTAGCAGCTTTATTTATAATTGCCAAAACTTGGATGCAACCAAGATGTCCTTCAGTAGGTGGATGGAAATAAACTGTAGAACATAAGAAAATGGAATATTATTCAGTGCTAAAAAGACATGAGCTATCAAGCTACTGAGGAACCTTAAATGTATATTATGAAGTGAAAGAAGCCAATCTAAAAAAGCTACATACTTTATGATCCAAATATATGACATTGGGGAAAAGGCAAAACTATGGAGATAATAAAAGATTAATGGTTACTGGAGGAAGGGGAGAGAGATTAATAGGCAGAGCATAGAGGATTTTTAAGGCAGTGAAAATACTCTGTATGATATTATAATGATGGATATATGTCCTTATACATTTGTCCAAACCAGTTGAATGCACAACACCAAGAGTGAACCCTAATATAAACTATTGAGTTCAGGTGATTATGATGTGTCAGTTTAGGTTCATCCATTGTAACAAACGTAGTAGTCTGGTGAATGATTTTGATAATTAGGGAAGCTATGCATGTGTGAGAGTAGGGCAAATATGGGAAATCATATTTAACACAGCTGTCACAGTACGACAACTGACAGAGAGGTGGTGTGGTTCCCTGACCAGGAAACAAACCTGACCTGTGGTGGTGAGAGTGCCGAATCTTACCCACTAGACCACCAGGGCTGGCTTGGTTCCAATTTACACAAGTATAAATTGTAAATGGGTGAAATAATTTTAAAACAAACTCATAAAAGTACTTGAAAAAAATGTGCAAAATTTTATTTTATACGGTCCAAGTAGGTTAAGAATGTTGAACTGTATTACAAAAATCAGATACCTTAACAGGAAGATTTATTAGAAATATAAATGTATTACAAAAAAACAAACCAAACAAACAAAAGACAAAAAACTGTATATGTCAAAAGAAAAACAACGAATTGGGAAACTATGTGCAAATCACAGTCGACTAAAAGTGCAAACTTCTCCATTTTATAAAATACTCATGCAAATCCTTTAAAAATGACTTTAGTCAATGTAAAGTGAGTAAAGATTTAGACAGGTATTTCACAGGAAATATATTGATAGCTTTTAAACATATGAAAAATGTTCAGCCTTCCTTAAAATAGAAGAAAAGTAAATATAATCTGAAGAGTAAAATATTTTGTCTACAGATTGACAATGATGCAAAAATTTTATAACATGGTTTCTTGGAGTCACAGGACCACCTACCAATGGGAACCTAATTTTTTACAGAATTTACTGAGAATGATTTGGTATTAGCAAACAAAATTGCAATATAAAAACCCTGTGATCATTAATTCTATTTCTAGCAATTCAGGTATACGTGATATAGAAAATTAAGTATGTTAAAGGTTATTGTGCATTAGCATATAACAGTCAAAGTAAAATATTGTATATAACCTAAATGTTTATCAGTTCAGGACAGCCTAAATAAATTATGGTACATCTGTAAAATGGAGTATTATTGAGTTAAAAAAAGAGCAAGTTCTTTATATGGAACTATCATCAAAATATATTTAAAGTATGCAGAAATGTATATGATGTGTTATTAGTTTTGTAACAGAAGCAGAATATTTATAAAAGCATTTGCTTCTATATGCCTAAAATCATTGGAAAAATAGACAAGAAACTAATAAAATTTATTTTGGGGGTAATAGGTAGACCGGGTAGACGGAGAAGTATTTTCACTGAACAATCATATACATATACAGATTCATATTTAGGTATCTGCTTAATATTTTAGCTACTCAAACACTGCATAACATTCTATCAGGGGAAATTTATTCCAATGAGCAGGATTAATAAAAAATTCTGACATAAACAATACAGCTTAAATATTATTTACTGATTAAGAGACAAAATAAATGCCTAAAATACTTCACTATTCTCACAATATTTTGTTTGGGCAATAGGTGGAGATAATAAAAAAAGCAGTATATTAAAAAATTACTGTGTAATAAAATTCAACTGCTTTGAATTAAAATTCACTACTTGAATTTTTACCTATAAGGTCATTTAAATAAATACTGGAATTTTAGTAGGAGGGAAAAATAAGTAGCTATTAATCTCCAAGTTATTATTGCATACCCTGTTTGTTAATGCACCAAGGTGTACAATTTATAACACTGGGGGTTATTGAAATTTCTCTATTTGACTCATCATGCATAATGAACCAGTAACAAAATTCTGATTATAAAAATCTTCCCCAAAGTGTGTGTGTGTATCTATGCATGTATTAACTTTTGTAACATTAAGTAGATGTAAAGACTTTTTCCTGTTCTTCCAAACCTGTTGCTTCATTAATTTAGTATGCCACTATGTATATTCCACCACAAAATTTGCCATGAACATCTCTCTCCTGTGCTGTTTGTGACCTTCTTCTGGGAAGGGACTATAATTTTTCACCACTGTAGGCTCAGCACATAGCAGAATCAATGGTAACAATAGTTTGTTGAATAAATATACTGATATAAGATCTATCTCATAAAAATGCAAATGAGTGTCATAGAATAAGTCATATTGGAAATTCTGATTGCGTCTCTACTTTTTATGCCTTTTTTTTTTTGATTCAGAATAATTCTTCCTTTTCTAACATTACTGAGAGTCAAGTCCAAAATGCTTATCTCATATGTATTATCCAATAGCAGGAGGACTTGAAGTTATGTATTTTCAATTACTTTATAATTACATACATTTCATGATTGAGTTCAAACTGAGAAACATGTTTCTTTCGTGAATATAAAAAGTCTTATCATTGCTATGGTGCAGCCACTTCTGACAATTAAAGCTCTTTACATCAAGAACTGCTTTTTATTTTCAGCCTAAGACTCTGAGAAGGGCAAAATATTAATTCAAGTTGTTTTCATCTTTTCCATTACATTAATTGATTTGTTGAGAGGCAAGTTAGAAACAGAGGTAAAAAGTAACCCCTCACAGAGATACAGAAAACTCAGAAAAGTGGAGAAATGTGAATATAGTGTTTTAGGGCAAACAGAACACCTCACTCTCTCTCTCTGCTTTAGCTCTTAGGAGTCTAGATAAATGCAAATAAAAATATCCATTTGCAGTATGGTCTCTGTCATTCCTGAGAATCTGACCACTCTCAGAGACAAACTTCACTCAGATGTCAACATAAAAAGCAAATTTGCCTGTTATTTTATCTTAAAATGAGTTTATTTGAGAGTAGCCAAAAGAATTGCAATTTGGGATGTGCATGCTATGGCAAACCATAGGCAAATTCAACAGACAAAGAAGAGATGCTTTTATAGAGAAAAGGGGGGAGTAGGGAGCAGCATTCAAAATGAAATCTATTGGGGGAAAGTAACCATCGAGGGCAGCAAGGCTTCTCATTGGCTGAGCTGTGGTGTTTCTTATTGACTGGGCTGTTGCCAGGTGGGGAGAGAAATCTTCCTTCAGTAGTAAAGTAGTTTTACTTCCTGTCCAAGATGCCAGCAGGGGTCTCTTTTTGTTTAGTGTAATTGATGATGTGTGATAGGGCCTGAGAGCTTCCTCTACAGACCTTCCCGACTCCAATTTTGTTAAGGTTTCTTTTATTAATTTCCAGACAGGTAAACAGGCTTACACTAACTACACCTACGTTATAAACAGTTTCCAAACATAAAACTATGGCTACCCAAAGTATACTTTGTGTACCTAGTCTTCTTCATTTGAAACTATACACAGTTATGGAAAAGGCAGGGAATGGACTTCAACCTTTGCTCTTTGACCCAGACTTTTTTAGCATATCATTTAAAATTCAATAATAAAATTATTATAGATGTTTTAGAAATTGAGATATTATGGCGTAGTCCTTTATGATTGTTCCTTCTTTAATATTTTTTTAACAGAAGTCTTTTAAAAATAATGAAAGTAATTAGTATAAACATTTATGCACATTTAAAAGTTATTTACTGTGTATGTGACACTGTGCTTAACAATTTATGGAAATTACCTAATTTAATTCTTACAAAACTCTAGGAGGTAGTTACTATTATTATTCTATTTTAGAAATAAGGACATTAGTCTCTGATTTATTGCCTTCCATTCTCATTTGAACCAATTCCAATCGAGCTGTCACCTTAACACTCCAAGAAGAAAACTATTTTGCCAATGTCACAAACAACTTCCACTTGGAAAATCCATTGTGAACTTTCACTTCACTTCCTACTTGAACTCCCTGCAGCATTGATCATATAATCCTTCTAGAAACTGTTCCTTCATTTTATTTCAGGGACGACATACCTTTGTATTCTCTCTCATATCTCACTTGCAGCCCCTTCTGACTTTATTTAGACGTTCATAATCATATTTTCAACCACTTAACTTTGAAATGCTCCATAGTTTAGTTTGGGATCACTTTTGTTTCTTATTCATATTTACTCCCTTGATTACTAAATCCTGTTCTGAGGCTTTAAATATCATTTAAATAAAAGAATCTCAAAACTATATCTCCAGTCTAGATCGCTATCTTAAATTCCAGACACATATACTTAACTAACTATTCAACATTTTTACTTGAACTTCCAATGGACAGTCTCAAATTGTTCTGCCCCAATCTGAACACTTGACCTTTTCATACTGCAATCACCCCTGCAAAATTTGCTTTTATTGCAGTCTTCTGTATTTTATAAAAACAATCATGTAAAAATATGTACAAAGAATCTTCATCCTTCTATTGGCACAGGACAAAATACTTGAATTTTCCTCAACTCCTTTTTCTCTCACACTATGTGTTGAAACCAGCAGAAAATCCCATTAGCTCTATCTACAAAATACACCCACAATATGACTAGTTCTTGTCACCATCATCATTTCTCACCTGTCAACAGCCTCACTATCAGTTTCCCTGCTCCTGACTCTGCCATCTCCAAGTTCAACCCAGAAGCCATTGTCATCCTTTTCAAGCATAAGTGAGAATAGATGACTCTTCTGCTCTGTACTTTCTCATCTCACTCAGAAAACACATGCACCATTATTTCTGGACCAATAGCACAATCTTTATAAGTAAAGGTCTATATTTTATTTTATATATACAAGTATTTTTATGCATTTCAACTTCTTCCCTTTAAATATATATTTCTATTCAGTGAAAACCTCAGATAACTACAGAATCTTCAGCAATCAGAAACAAATTAACTATTATAATAAAAAACATATTGAAATAAGGAAAGCTTCTGATGTATTCTACCATTTTCAGAAAATCCACCTGGAATCTTATTTTCACAGTATTGGGACTCCTTCATTTTCCCTTCGGGTGGTCACTGCACTCTCAGTCTTTTCTTCCTTCAGGGAAGGTTCTGGTAAAGGAATACATAGTGGGATGTACAAAGACTTGAAATTCTACATTTTCTTTTCTATTTTTTTAACACCAGCAAGCAAAAACAAGGACACCTTAGTAATCTTATATGTCATAAGTAATTTAGGAAAAGAAGGAACAACTTTGAAGCTTCTCTTGCTAAGTTACCAGGAATTTTTTCAATACTAATCTTTAAAATTCATATTTAAATACTAAGAACACCTAATTCCTTTTAAAACGTAAGCGTATTTCCAATAATTCCATATGCACACACAAAAAGGCCATTACAATGTGGGAGTGTAATTGAAACAACCAAAACAACAGAGCCGAGCAATAAATATAATAGCTTACACACATTAAATAGTTGATATGTGAATTGCACTATTTTAAGTATTTATATGTATTATTTCATTTAATCTCCACAAGAATTATTAGGGCTAATAATTAGACCCAGTTGTTCTGATCATTATGCAACCACACTAAAAAGCTGTCATCTTCAATAACAAGTTTGTTTCATTGCGGAAGTTACTAAATAACTATGCCCCTTGGTTTCTCATCTGTCACATATGTGAGACCATTGTATCTACACCATTGCCTGAGGATTAGATGAGTTAATAGATGGAATGTCTTAGTATTTATAGATTGAGAATGTAAAACAGAAATAAATATTAAGGAGAAAAAAGGAGGGAAAAAGAAAAACATAAAATCTCTTCTTTTAGGTCCATTAAGCATCAGATGTTTTTAAAATTTAACTTATACACACATGTATTTATAAGGAAGGTGAGCAGAGTGAAAATTAAGTGCCTCTGACTAGAAATATTAGAAAGGGTAGATTGTTTTCCTTAATCAGAAAATTGCAATACATTTTAATTTGTGAGCAGGCATGACCTTATTTAGAAATACTGTCAAGAAACTTGTTTTCAGTCATTATAAGGGAAGTGGAAAACAAAAAAGAGAAAAAGCAAGAATAATCACTTAACTCCAACAAGCAGTTTTAAAAGTATTTCATTTGATTATCAACATTTAAATATCAATTTTGAAAGAGTACACTTCTGATTAACATAATACAAAGAAAAACCTTGATAATTAACAAAAATACTCTATTAACTATTTTTTCCTTTTGTTTTTCAGGTCAGGCTCTTACACACGCTGGCAAATTACCGTTTATTCATGATTTAATGTTACTGTCAATCCAGATTCTCTAGCTAGAAAAGGCAAATCTGATTTATATTAACCTGAACACCTTAACAACTAATTAAAATCTCAGCCTTCTGGCCAAGTCCTGAGAATTTTATTCTGTTTAACTCGGCAACAATATATTGTTAGGCACTTTCTTCTGAGAAAGGTGGCTCTAATTTATTAGCACTATTAGGGCATTGTATAATCTGCTACCTAATCAGCCTTAACAAAAGACTTTGTACTTGGCATAGCTGAAATATCTTGCTCAATGACTTGTTGAGAAATATCACCTTTCATTGCATTTCTGTCCAAATTTACTGCACTATTTTCGTGTTTGCACATATTTGTCCAGTTCATATGTTTCAGATTGAATAATGTAAACAAAGAATGCATATATATTATGACATGAATCCCCCAAATTTGCTTACATATATTATATAAAACTAAACAAGTTATAAGTTAGTGTAATCTCTAAATTGGAATGGATTAACAGATATATGAACTGAAGTCACTGCATCTTATTATTTATTACTCTTATAAAACACATAAGTTGAGCCTATGACTGAGAGCATGAGGCTTTATAAATGGCATAGCTCAGGTGTACAAGATAAGTTTTTTAAATTTTGATCTGAAAGACTGTCAGTAGAAAGACTGAAATTCTGTCAACCAAATTGGTTTGATTTCTACTGGATGTGGGAAATATATATAGTACCTGTGATAATATTAAAGTATTTAAATTATCACTCACTGTGTTTAATTTGCATTTCTTACACTTTCCCACAGAATTTGCAAAATTAATAGGACCTTCTTAAGAAACTAGTAAATATCCTTAAAATATAAAATAAATTGGTGTCCTCCCACTTTAGCTCATCCACTCTTCCAAAACAATTTGTAAACCATGAAAACCAAGAGAAAAGATAGTTTACAAAAGAAAGTATAGATATCCATATTAAATGCTGCTGAGAGATTCAGTAAAGTTATGATTGATTTTGTATATAATACTCTTGGAATGATTATGTTAGAATGTCGTGGTTTTGTTAGAATGTCATTTCAGCAGAGTAAAGGGGTCAAAACAAGTTTGGATAAAATAGGGGCAGTTGCTTGACAAATCCGTTGGTTCATTTATTTGATTTATAATTTAGGTGGCTACTAAAGGCTCTCAGTCATATATTCACGTACTACTATTTGTCAGGTAATTTTATTGGTGTGGAAAATACAGATGTGAGCAAAGGTAGAGACAGAAAGCACAGAGTCTCATATGGGAGACTGCCATCTACCCAGAATTTCCCCAGACAGTTTCAAACTATAACTGTGGTGAGCTGGATACAGAGTGGATAGAATGTATAATAGAATTGCTGTGTTGCCAGATTCAGTTTCCTCTAAAGAAGTGGATATTTTAAGAGAGATTTTAGGACTCACATTTGGCAGTACTGGTTGAAAGTTTAAGTATTTGGAAAAAGTAAAAGGAAATGTTAAGGATGATTCCTATGTTGTTGGTTTGAAAAGCAGAATGGATGTCAGCATCAGTCACTGAAAAAGAAAATAGAAATTGACCACATTTGTGGAAGACCATGAGTTTAGTTTTGGATATGTATTGTATGAAATATTTTGGTATAAACAAGAATGAGGTAAAACCCAGAAATGGATCTGAAGTTCACTGGGTGTCTTGCCTTCAGGAATCATATTGGAGACTCATCTGTGTATAAGTGGTAATTGAGTCTTTGAGTGTAGAAAGATCCTTTGGGAGAGAAAATAACCTAGGAAGACAATAGGGGCCAGGGCAAGTAGTAAAGGATTTCAATGGAGAAAAGAGAAAAAGTGTGGAGAGGTAATAGAAAAAACAGAAATTGTTTGACATATAAAAGTCAAGGAAAGAAAAAGTTTAATGAAAGAGGTTGTAGTTATCAGTGTTAAGTGCTGACAAGAGGCCCAGTAAAATAAGAACTAATATTTGTTGTTATTGATGATGATGTATGAGATAATTTTGATGGAGAGACCTTAGGAACAGTCATTTCAGCAGAGTGAAGTCAAAGCTAGTCTGGAGTGTAAGGAACGAGAAGTGAGAAAACGAGCATAGAGGAGTTGAAAACTCTTTTAAGAAGGTTAATGATGCGTAGGCGGGAAATACAACCTGGAACTATATGGAGCAATGTCCTGGAGAGGAAAATAGGGCCCCAGAAATGGCCTTTTTTTTTAATGGACAAGACTCTGTTTTTCAAATTTGGTGGAAATTATTGAGTTGAAAAGGAAACCTTAAATTGACAGAAAAGAGTGAAGGTATATTTGATAATGTAAATTCCTTATACTTAGAATGATTTGGACTTCAATGCAGAGCTAAAATAATTTGCTTTAAATCATAGGAAAGACAGGTGCCCTGTTGTAACAAAGGTTAGGGTAGTTTAAAAAACAGGTTGGCTTTAAACATAGTATTTGAAATATGAAGCCATTCAAGTATTCAATTACCAGCTTTCTCTAAAATATCTGTTTAGAGTGAGTATATGTTTGATGATGGTGGTGGAAAGGAGGAATTCTGATAGTATTTGAGGAAAGTGGAGAAGAATTAATATTGTTATTGTAGAGAGTGGGAGGGAGAATAGATCAAAGAAACACTTTCAGTTTGTTAGGTAGTTCTGTGAATGATCTATCTGAAATTGGTGATTAACCATGGCAATCAAATGCAATATATAATATGATATCACAGAGTCAGAAGCACTATGAAGTAATAAAGCAGTATAAAAAATACAGAGAGTGATGGATTGAAGGACAGAGATATTTCTTCTAAGACAGCAATTGTTTAGAACTCAGGAGTTATTTTCTAATATAAAAGTTTGATATTATATAACAATATATATCTACATCTAAATAGAGTTTTAATCAATATGGACATATAATAGTATTTATTGTTCAGTCAAATGAGGTAACTCTATTTCCTTTAAATAAAAATGTTCCTTTAGTTTTTTTCTAGAGTTGATATTTGCCTCACAGTTTTATTTGATTTGATGTATACAGATATATAGTTAATCTTTCCATCCTTCCAGTATATCTGCACAGCTCCACTTAATCCTGTCTTCTAAATGGCCAAGCATAATTTTTATCTTTTTCCATGAAGCAGGCTTCTGGGAGCCAGAACTCTTTACTTTCAGTGACTTGATACATTTGATAATCCTGGACTCTCCATTGCCTCTCTCTTTTGTTGGATCCCTACTTTGTGGGTCTCATGTCTTTTGTGCTTACTCCCTTATTTTGTTGGGGTATGTACTTAAGTAACTTCATCAGAAAAGTTACATAGAATAAAAATATTTTAGATCTGTCAATCTGAAGCTATCAGAGCTATCAATTGGATTTCCAGTTGATTCATGAGCTTTTTTGAGGGTGTTTCTTTAATAAAAAAGAACATTTCTTTGGGGTTAGGGGGTGTCTGTGTGTGTGTGTGCGCGCGCGCGCGCGCGCGCGCGCGCATGCGTGCGTGGATGAACCATGTAATTTGTAAAAATCAAAACTCTCTGATTTGTTCCATTATGTATTTATCAATCCTTACTCAAATTTCACAGTCTTTATAATGTCTTAAAACATATATGCTAAGCCTTCCACATGCGTACTTCCTTTAAAAGATTTCTTTTACTAACTGTTCCCTTATATTTCCATATACATTTTAGAGTCAACATGTCAATTTATATGAGAGAAAGCCTGCTGAGATTATGATTGAAATTGCACTAAGTCGATAGGTCACATTGGGGAACTTCAAGAAAAAAAAAATTCCCAGGCTGAAACTTAATCAAGGAATGCTCAACCTTTGCTGATGTGGATTTCAGAATTTTTATGGAAATTCTATGAAAATGTCTCCTATTTTTCTCTTTTTGAACTAGAATTTCTCTAGCAGTTATGTAGGCATTTCTTATCATTGTAGGCTGGGTGTGAATGGGGCAGATAATTTGTCTTTTTAATTTCACAGATCTAAAATTGGAGAA
The DNA here is from genome assembly GCF_020826845.1 of Diceros bicornis minor. Classification (NCBI taxonomy): domain Eukaryota; kingdom Metazoa; phylum Chordata; class Mammalia; order Perissodactyla; family Rhinocerotidae; genus Diceros; species Diceros bicornis. The sequence goes on along the minus strand of NC_080759.1, from coordinate 46,723,790 downwards.
GGATGTCCTCAAGGAATTTCAACAGAGGATCCTCATCCAATCTGACCCCAAGGATTCATGTCTCTCCCATTTGCGAGATACACTCGTTCTCTCCCAAGGTCCACAGGAATCCTGCCCAGTTACAGCATCAGCTCAAAGTCTCACCAGTTTTTTCATTCACTTTGGATTATATCAAAGGAATTAGATTTTAAAATTAGAGTTTAATTCCTCATAAAAACGTTGTTGAATCAAAAGCTGTAACTCTTTAGAAGGGGATGTATAGATGACATGACCACTAGAAGGCTTGGTTTTACCCTATTTAACTCAATCTCTCCAGCAGTTGATGATATATTTGCCCTCCATCCCCAATGGGATGATGTATATTGAAATAATTTGTTGCTTATACTTTACTTTTCAAACTGAATATTCCCTGTGTATATTTTTACTATTTTATGATACCTACGTTTTGGCCAATTTTTGTGAAGATTATGCTCTCTTTTCTCTATTAAGTCATTCAAATATTTAAATGGCATTTTCTTACTCATGTGAATAGGAATTAAGAATGGAAATAAATAGCTTAAATAAATGCCATTAAAACTATTTTTTATGCATATTCTATGAGACTAAAGAGTTTCCTAATATTTGCTGCTATTCCCAGATAGTCAAACTTAAGGTTTTGCTCTATCTTTTATTTTACATAAAAAATAATAATTTGTTTTTAATGTTTATTGCAATGAAATAATAATTAAAACTATGAATTAATGCATAAGTGAAAAGAATAATGCCTACGTGCTTAAGAGAAATAATGTAGTTTCATAGTACATTTATGAAACTGGAATTGGAGAGCAAACATATTAATGAATGAACAATATGAAGATATATTAATATATTGGGGTAACTTTGATTTTTACTTTAAAATAATTAAACTTACTGGTTCTTGAATAAAAATGCAAATTAAAATATGCCTTTGATATTGAGAAGCTTTTCTTTTCAATATTAAATTTATATTGAGAAAATTGACCTTGTTTATTTGAATGGAATAACATTCAGTTTTCAAATATTCATTCTAAAGAAACTGAAAATAAGGAGTTTATTTGGCTATTAATTTGCCTAAGGATAAATTCTTGGTTTTGCTTTTATTCTAAAAAAATAATCTATTTTGTATTTTTCTTTAGGGTTCCGAAAACAATTTCAAAATTAAGTTTATGTTTTTCTCCTCCAGGCTTGTGAAAAGCAATGGAAACTCTGGCTGTTTTATGAAGAAAAGATTTAAGAGTTAGGAACCTGCAGGCCAGTTTAAATGCTTCATTTAAATATTTTAAAGATGCTCTGTTAAAATAGCTCTAATACTACGTGAAGTTCTCTTTAGAACTTACCAGTTGTTTAGAATCAACTAAGGAAAAATCAACACAAGGGAAATAACTTTGATGGAAAAAAGGACACTTCCTCCCTAAGGCTTAGAGAAGCTTATACAATTCATGCCCTGGGCTTTCTTAGGGCAAATTCCCTCCAAAATGAAAGAAGTTCCAGGTCTTTCTTACAGTACTACACAAAGGACAAAACAGCAATCTAAAAAATCCAAACCCAAAAATGAACTTAATACCCTAAATTCTCCACTTTAACACACAAGGCCATATATGGTTTTAATTTGGTTTACCTATTGCTTCTTATATTGTGTTTTTTCCACATCTATATCCCACGACTCCGTTCAGTCATACAAAAACACATTTTGTTCTCAGTACATTCTCTATTATTTCTCCCTAGTATGTCTTTGAAAATGAAGAGCTACCTTGCTTCCACTTTTTCCCAGTAAACTTCCAAAATTTTAATATGTGTTGCACAGTTACAAAGTGAGTCCATGAATGGGCATGGAATGCCCTATGAATTTCTTAAAGTTATATATATAAATTTTTGCATACATGCATGTAAGTTTTTTTTCTAAGAAAGTTTTCTTAAGCTTCTTTAAGTTTGTTAAACAGGTCTAAATACACAAAATCATTATCATTAACTTATTTGTTTATTCAGTTCCAATTTCTGTAAATGTGTATTAAACCTTTTTGCATTAACAAAAATATTTAATCCTCACCGTGTTGTTTCCAGATCTAACATATCACATGATGCATAGAAATGCTTAAAATGTATTTGTTGAATATTTGAATAAACAAAAAACTCATGAGATAACTTTACAGATTTGGAGGCTGAAGCATAAAGAGGTTAACTCAATTGCTCAAGGTCACTTAGCTGATATGCGCAGGTTGAGAGATGCACCCCTGGTTTATTTGATAGCATCTTCAAGTGGGAATATTTAAAGTTGCAAACTAGTAAAAAACATACTTGGGACTTCAAAATGTCTATTGTGTTACCTTCACAAAGAAATATTCTCTGGTCTCTACTTCTTTGCCTGCCTGAGTTAGCTGCTCCTTTTACCCTCTGCAAACCTTAATCAGAGCACATAATATTTATTGCAATTTGCAGTGACAGGCTGGCAACTCACCTCTGCAAAGCGTTAGGTATAAATACTCCTACCCAGTATTTATACCATTTAGGTATAAATACCCACGGTATAAATTCTCCTACCAAGTCTGATTTGCAGCTACCAAAATGATATCATGGGACACAGAGTTCAGAAAAACGAACATGATTTGTTCCCTCCTGTTGCTAGCAGTTGGCTCTAGTCCAAATGTGGGCTTTTTAACCTCCATCAATGGACTGGTATGACTTTATTCTCCAGTGGATTAGTGCTTTATTCACTTCAAAACACATAGGCGATAATTGGTGAGAGCATGAAGCAGTTATTTTTTGATACATAGTTTTCAGATTTCAAGCAAGAACAAATAGGAAGGCACTGAGAACACTTAGCTTTTAAATACAGGGTTTCTGTGGATGTGGTAGACTTAATTCTAAGGATGCCCCAGGATTCCCAGCTCCTGGCTATTGAATCAAACACAGCTCTAGGTACTGTTGTAAAGGGACTTTGAAGACGAAAAGATGAAATTAATATTCTAACCAGATGACATTAAAAAAGAGAGATTATCCCGGATTGCGCAGATGGGCTCAAAGACGTCACGGGGGCCTGTAAAAGCAGAAGAGAAAAACAGAAGAGTCAGTCAGAGAGACAAAAAGCATGAGAAAGAATTGACCAGCCATTGCTGGTTTTAAATATGAACTAGCCAGAGGATGTAGGTGGCCTCTAGAAGTTAAGAACATTCCCCTTCCAAAGGCTAGCAAGGAAACCAGGACGTCAGTCCTACAACCACACAAACACATGAAACTGCATTCTGCCCATCACCTGAGACCAGAAGTGGATTCTCTTCCAGAGACCCCAGGTAAAAGCTAGGATGACTGATACCAGACATCTGGCCCACAAAACTGTGGGAGAATAAATAGGTGGTGCTTTAAGCCACTAAATGTGTGGCAATTTATTGCAGCAGTAATAGAAAACTAATATAGTGGGTATGGAAAAATAAGGTTTAGCGCAATGTCTTTGAAAGTGGTTTCAGAGAAGTGAAAAAGAAACTTAAAAATGTATCTACCTGGAGCTGGCCCGGTGGTGTAGCGGTTAAGTTCGCCTGCTGCGCTTTGGCAGCCTGGGGTTCATGGGTTCGGATCCCAGGCATGGACGTACACACTGCTCATCAAGCCATGCTGTGGCAGTGTCCCACATACAAAATAGAAGAAGACTGGCACAGATGTTAGCTCAGAGACAATCTTTCTCAAGCAAAAAGAGGAAGATTGGCAACAGATGTTAGCTCAGGGCCAGTCTTCCTCACCAAAAAAAGAAAAAAAAATACCTAGAATTTACTAAGGCTGGTAATCCAAGGCTTAGGGAGCAAGATGAGCAGCACCAAATTTCCTTTTCTCCTGTGAGGGAGCAATCATGAGTCATTTACAGATGAGGATGAAGATGAATGTTCTGGATCTTATAAAAACAGAGAGTTTTTTGCTTTTTGCCATCCTAGCACATTGTACCTCTTCACCAACTCATTTTACTTCTTTAGAAAAAAATTTTTAAACTCTGATTTCAGTCTTCATTTGCAAATTAAACTTAACTTTTCTACCAGGTTTGTTTAAGGAATGACTGTTAAGATTTGTGTTGACTGCACTGTTCATAGACTGCAACTAAGTAACTTGAGGAAAACATAACAAATATAGAAATGTGCGCAATCAATAACCTGAAGACAATTATCTTAAAATGTGGGATCGGGAAGGAAGGTTTATTTTCTAGTCTCATGTTTTAAAATGTTATGCCTAATGAGATTTTAAATTACTAATTGGAGTTTTGTGTTTTGATGCAGATAAATGTAGGTAAGAATTGTTTATGTAAAGATACACACATATTTCAAACTATTAAAAGATCTTACATCCCTTAAAATATATCACCTACCTGACACCTACAATTACTCTGTGGTGAATAAAACTTTTATATTTCAATTAGGATTCTTAAAATGGAAATATGACCAAGAGAGATTGCAAACTAACGTGTAAACCAATTATTTTTCAAAAAGTAAATTCATGAAGGGAATTGGAGGCAGACTATCAGAGAACCAGAATACCAGATATTTCTATTAAGTAATATTCTAGCACCTTGGAATATTTATCCATAAATATATTTTGACTAATAGGTTAGCAAGTTATTTTGAGGATTTCTACACATGCTTGCTACTGAAGAGATTAAAGAAGAAGCATTAGATTCAGTTCCTATTCTCAATAAGGTTACCATTTAATTAAAGAGGGATGACTAATGCACAGGAGGTAATTGGCAAATAATGTAAAACAGTGTGAATTTATGTGATAAATGTAGAACCAACTTTTAGTTCTAGCATGCAGCTCCACTTTATCTTAAGCATTAATATAAACCCTCTTTGGAGAAAACAATTCAAAACAAAAATCAGCAAGTGACCAAAAGGCAGAGTGCATATGTAATTACTATAATGTTAAGGAAAATGGGTCCTTATAATAGCTTCTTCCTACTGTTTTTAGGAATCTGAGTCTCCTCCATTAGAACTAGAATCACAGTAATTACTATTTTTCTTCTCTGTACCATCTTGTTCTGATTGTTCATTTGGATTTTCAGGCTTCTGTTTATATAACATTTTGCTCTCTCTGGGAAAAGAAAGGCTTCATTACTGAAAAGAAACCGTGTAATCATTAGGTTCTCAAAATAAAGACAGTTCAACTTTGTTCCTGTACTTTCAACCAATTAATCAGTTTCCACTCACAGAGAGAAGCCTTCATTATTCACATACTATCAGAGCAAGTAGAATTATAATGTGACTCGGGAAAGGAAGCCATGCTTGTCTTTCAGATTTGAGGAAATGTAAAGAGGGCTCTGATGCTTATGATGATGACTCAAAGCTCTAGGCAATAATTGTCTTTTAATTTTGGCTTCATAAAATGACGAATGGCTGATAGGTAACAACATTCATTTTGATACGATGGGGATAAAACATCTATAACAATATTTAAGTTAATGTTCTAAATAATAAAAAACTCTAATAACTGCCATCCTCACTTCATAGTTTTTCTCCTATCCAGTTGCTGCTTTTTGATTTACTCAACGACCATATCTACCAAGGACAAGAGGCAGCTATGTCCCTATTTTGGTCTGATTACATTTTAATTACCCCCTGATTCCCAGTTTACCGTGAAATCTGTGGACTATAATTTGGTGTCTCATTTAGTGGTCTCTCTAGGGAGAAAACATAGTAACCAGAGGAAGTGTGAATTCAGTCCCATCAGCACTTGTATGTCTTATTAAAACTTGCCTAATTAACTTTCTGGCACACAAGTCATTCTATCTTGAATTGGGTTTACGCAAGATATTATTATCAAGATTATTCATCTTGGGAGTCAGAATAATGGTATTTTTGATTCTGTAACTGGAAGAAATATTTGAATGTAATAAATTTAAGGATTTAATTCCACTCTTGGCAAACGGAAAAATGACTCTTTTCTGATGGCACCTCATTTCCTTGAAGTTACATGTTAAACAAAACATGAACTTTTGTTTCATTCCCTAAACCTGCACTCCCCTAGTCTCTGTTTCAGGAAAATCACCACCACTTGACTTAGATCCTTAAGGTGGAAATAATGGTTAACTTGATTCCTCTCTTTTATTTAATCTATACCCAATTTATTAGTTAATTCTGTCAATAGTAACTTCATAATTTAACATTAATCTGTCCATTTATATTCATCTATATTGCTGTTGTGCTAAGTCAGGCCACAGCATCTCTCCACTGAAGACTGTAAATTCTATTTTGCACATACTCACTTGCATTCTCTATGAATTCTAAAATGTTCTTTTAACAATATAAAACTTAAAAGTGGAACGCTCTCAGTTAAATATTTTCAATGGTATCCAGTTGGAATTAGAATTCACCCCATCCTGTTCAGTACACCCGACAAGTATGCCTGTTGAACTTTCCAAATATATCTCCTTCTTGCTTAATTTGCATCAGTTCCATCAGACATTTCATTTCTTAGTTTGTAAAATATTTTTCTATCTCAAGGCCGTTGTAATATTTCATCCATCTGGAAGACATTTTTCCTACAATATATATCTCTTTAGTTCAAATGTTATAAAAATATAAATATAACATTATAAAATATAATCTGCACTTTCAGATTGCTTACAACTAGCAGACATCAGAAATACTCAAGAATTAAGTGAAATAAAATAGTTATAGAGGCGTGCAAAGGTTTGTTATAGAAATTCAGGGTTACATATGTTATATAGGCTGGGGAAGATGTCTTAATCATAATTATACTAGTATAAATAATTGATGTATTTTGAGAATTAATAGTATATCAAACTCTGTGCTAAGGATTAGATCCTTTTCTCCAACACACACCTCTGAGTAGTCAGTGCCAGTTCACATGAGAGCTGGTTGAAAGACCCAGATGAAAATGTGTCAGGTAGTAATAAAATTAGGAACAGCTATCTCCTACTTAAGGCAATCAGAAAGTGTGGAGAGACAAAAATACAAGCTAAGCAGAACTCTGTAGAGGAAATTTTGAAATCTATATGGTATTCAGATGAACCTGAGATGAAAATTGACAGTATTGTAAGGAAGCACAATCCAGAGGCAGTTGACTCTGTTAGAAATGTTCAAGATATTTGAAAATTATCTCAGCTTTCTAGTGATCTTAGCTTTTCAAAATAAAACAGCAAGTGTTATGTTTATGGCCAGCTAGAATTGTAGAAGGCAGATGAAGCTAGGTATTAGTTACACAACGAGAAATAAGAAAAAGTGACTTAGATTGGCATTTCCCTGATAATGCATCAAATACTAGGTATTTAACATTCTCCACTAGTCTTCTAAATGCTGTCATCTTTGAGTTTTATTTACTACTTGATGGGTATTATGAATTGGCTTATAGAAATATAGTCTTTTTTTAAATACATCTTTTTTAGAGCAGTTTTAGGTGTACAATAAAATTGAGAGGAAGGTCCAGAGATTTCCCATATTCCCCCTCCTCCGACATATGCATAGCCTCCTCCATTAGCAGTATTATTCACCAGAAGGATATCTTTTTTTGTTTTTTTTTACCAAAGAGGAACCTACATTGACACATCATAATCACTCAAATTCCATAGGTTATCTAAGATTTCAATCTCGGTGTCATACATTTAATGAGTTTAGACAAATGTATAATGACCTATATCCATCATTGTAATATCGTTCAGAGTATTTTCACTGTCTTAAAAATCCTCTGTGCTCTGCCTATTCACCTCTTCTCCACCCTCACCTGTCAATCTCTGATCTTTCTATTGTCTCCATAGTTTTGCCTTTTCCAGAATGTCATATAGTTGGAATCATACAGTATGTACAGCCAGTACAGATTGGCTTCTTTCACTTAGTAATATACATTTAAGTTTCCTTCATGTCTTTTCATGGCTTGATAGCTCATTTCCTTTTAGAGCTGAATAATACTCCGTTGTCTGGATGTACTACAGTTTATTTATCCATTCACCTACTGAAGGATATCTTGGTTGATTTCAAATTTTAGGATTCATGAATAAAGCTTCTAAAACTTCTCGTGTGCAGGTTTTGTGTAGACATAAATTTTTAACTCTTTTGGGTAAATACCAAAGAGTAAGACTGCTGGATTAAATGGTAAGAGTATGTTTAGTTTTGTAAGAAACCACCAAACAGTCTTCCAAAGTGGCTGTACCATTTTGCATTCCCACTAGTGATGTGTGAGCATTCCTGTCGCTCCACATGCTTGCCAGTATTTGGTGTCATCAGTGTTCTGGAGTTTGACCATTCTAATAGGTATGTGGTGGTGTTTTGTTGTTGTTGTAATTTGCATTACTCTGATGATATACGGTGTGGAGCAACTTTTCCTGTACTTATTTGCCATCTGTATATCTTCTGTTGTAAAGTGTCTGGTAAGGTCTTTGGCCCATATTTTAATCAGGTTATTTGTTTTCTTATTGTCAAGTTTTAAGAGTTCTTCATGAATTTTGGGTAATAGTCCTGTATCAGTTGTGTCTTTGGTAAAGATTTTCTCCCATTCTATGACTTCTCTTCCAATTATCTTCATATTGTCTATGGCAGAGCTGAAGTTTTCAATTTTAATAAAGTCCAGCTTATCAACTATTTCTCTCATGGATTGTGCCTTTGGAGTTTTATCTAAAAAGGCATCATCACTATACCAAGGTCATCTAGGTTTTCTCCTCTAGGAGAAACTTCCAGGATTTTTAAAGTTTTGTGTTATACATTTAGGTCTAGGATCCATTTCGAATTAGGTTTTGTGAAGGGTGTAAGATCTGTGTCTAGTTTTATTTTTTTACATGTGGATGACTAATTTTTCCAGGACCATTTGTTGAAGAGAATATCTTCACTTCATTGTATTCGTTTTGCTTCTTTGTCAAAGATCAATTGACTATATTTATAGAAGTCTACTTCTGACGTCTCTGTTTGGTTCCATTAATCTACTTGTCTATTCTTTTGTCAATTCCACACTGTCTTGATTACTGTAGCTATATAATCCGTCTTGAAATCAGATAGCATTGGTCTTTCAACTTTGTTTTTCTCTTATAGTATTCAGTTGACTATTCTGGGTCTTTTGCTTCTCCACATAAACCTAAAATTAGTTTGTCAATATCCGTAAAATAACTCTCTGGCATTTTTATTGGGATTGCATTAATCTATAGATGAATTAGGGAAGAACTTACATCTCCTCAATATTGAGTTTTCTTATCCATGAACACGGAATATCGCTCCTTTTTTTTTTAGTTCTTTGATTTGCTTCATCAGAATTTTATAGTTTCCTCATACAGATCTTGTACACATTTTGTTAGATTTATTCCTAAGTATTTCTTTTTTAGGATGCTAATGTAAATGGTATTGTGTTTTTAATTTCAAATTCTACTTGTTCATTGTTGGCATACAGGAAATCTACTGAATTTTGTATATTAACCTTGTATCCTGCAACATTGCTATAATTGCTTATTAGTTAACAGGTTTTTTTTTGTGTGTGCATTATTTCAAATTTCCTGCATGGATGATCATGTCATCTGCAAAGAGAATTTTATGACTTATTTCCCAATCTGTATACTTTTTATTTCCTTTTCTTGCCTTATTGTATTAGTAAGGACTTCTGGTATGACGCGGAAAGGAGTGACATGATTGGCTTATACCTGTTTTAATGGGAAAGGAAGAGACATGATTGGCTTATACCTGTTTTAATGGGAAAGTTTCCAGTTTCTCACTATTAAATAGAATGTTAGCTGTAGGATTTTTGTACATAGTCTTTATCAAGTTGAGAAAGTCCACCTCTATTTTTAGTTTACTGAGAGTTTTTCTTATGAATGGGTGTTGAATTTTATCAAATGCTTTTTTGGCATGTATTGACATGATCATGTGATTTTTCTTTTTTAGTCTGTTGATGTGATGGATTACATTAATTGATTTTTTTTCAAGGAAATGGCTTTATTTTTTTTTAAGGGGGTGATTCGCCCTAGGCTAACATCTGTTGCAAATCTTCCTCCTTTTGTTTCCCCCCTCAAAGCCCCAGAACATAGTTGTGTATAGTTGTAAGTTCCTCTCTGTGAGCTGCTGCTACATCATGGCTATTGACTGACGAGTGGTGTGGTTCTGCTCCCTGGAACTGAACCTGGGCCACTGAAGCAGGGTATGTTGAACTTTAACCAATAGGCCATCAGGGTTGAATCACATTAATTAATTTTTGAATGTTGAACCAGCCTTGCATACCTGGGATAAATTCCACTTGGTTGTGGTGTTAATTATTTTATATATTTTTGGATTCAATTTGCTAACATTTTTCTAAGGATTTTTGCATCTAGGTTCATGAGAGATGTTGGTCTGTAGCACACTTTTCTTGAAATGTCTTTGTTTGCTTTTGATATTAGGATAATGCTGGCCTCTTAGAATGAGTTAGGATGCAGTCCCTCTGCAAAAAGATTGAAAGAAATTATAGAGAATTGATATAATTTCTTCTTTTTATTTTTTTTTGGGGGAAAGAAGATTAGCCCTGAGCCAACATCCACTGCCAATTCTCCTCTTTTTATTGGGGAAGATTGGCCCTGGGCTAATATCCGTGCCCATCTTCCTCTACTTTATATGGTACACTGCCACAGCATGGCTTGACATGCAGTGCATTGGTCCACACCTGGGATCTGAACCTGTGAACCCCAGGCCACCAAAGTGGAGCATGCAAACTTAGCTGCTACACTACCAGGCCAGCCCCTATAATTTCTTCCTTAACTGTTTAGTAGATTTCACCAGTAAGCCCATCTGAGCCTGGTGCTTTCTTTTTTGAAAGGTTATTTATTATTGATTGAATTTCTTTAATAGATACAGGCCTATTCAGGCTGTCTGTTTCTTCTTGTGTTAGTTTTGGCAGATCACGTCTTTCAAGGAATTGGTGCATTTCACCTAGGTAATCAAATTTGTGGACATAGAGTTGTTCATAGTATCCCTTTATTTTTATTTTAATTTCCATGGGACGTGTAGTGATGTTCCCTCTTTAATATCTGATAGTAGTAATTTGTATCCTCTCTCTTTTTTTCTTAGTTAGCCTGGCTAGGGGCTTATCAATTTTATTGATCTTTTCAAAAAACTAGTTTTTGATTTCATTGATTTTTCTCTGTTGGTTTTCTGTTTTTAATTTCATTGATTGCTCCTCTAATTTTTGTTATTTCTTTTCTTCTACTTAGTTTGATTTTAATTTGATCTTCTTTTTCTAGTTTCCTGAGGTAGAAACTTAGATTGTTGATTTTAGATCTTTCTTCTTTTTAAATATATGCATTCAATGATATATAAATTTCCCTCTAAACACTGCTTTTATTGCATCTCACAAATTTTGATTAATTGTGTTTTTCTTTTCATTTAATTAAAAATATTTTAAAATTTCTCTTGAGACTGCTTCTTTGAACCATGTGTTATTTAGAATTGTGCTTTTTTAATCTCAATGTATTTTGGCATTTTCCAGTTGGCTCTCTGTTGTTAATTTTTAGTTTAATTCCACTGTGGTCTGAGAGCAGATATTATATGATTTCTACTTTTTTTTTAAATTTGTTAAGGTTTGTTTTATGGCCCAGAATATGGTCTCTCTTGGGGAATCTTCCACGTGAGTTTTAGAAGAATGTGCTTTTTGCTGTTGTTGGATGAAGTAGTCTATAGATGTCAATTATATCCAGTTGATTGATGGTGCTATTGAGTTCAACTATGTCCTTACTGATTTCCTGCCAGCTGGATCAGTCCATTTCCGAGAGATGGGTGTTGTCGTCTCCAGCTTTGATAATGGAATCATCTATTTCTCCTTTCAGTTCTACTAGTTTTTGCCTCACGTATTTAGATGCTCCGTTGTTGGGTGCATACTGTTAATAATTTTTATGTCTTCTTGGATAATTGACACTTATATCATTTATAATGCCCTCCTTTGTCCCTTATAACTTTCTTTACTTTGAAATCTGGTCTGTCTGAAATTAATATAGCTACTCCTGCTTTCTTTTGTTTAGTGTTAGCATGGTATATTTTCCTCCACTATCTTACTTTTAACCTATATGTGTCTTTATATTTAAAATGGGTTCTTGTAGACAACATATAGTTCATATTTTTTGCATCCAGTCTACTTTTAATTAATCCATCAAAGGCACTCTTCATTTCTGTTATGGTGGTTTTGATCTCTAGTACTTTTTGTTTGTTTTGGTTCTTTCTCAGGATTTTCTGTGTCTCTGCTGACCTTGTCTGTCTGTTTTTGCATGCTGTCTACTTCATCCACTGGAGCCCTTAGGATATTATCATAGTTGTTTAAAAATCCCAGTCTGATAATTCCAACATCCTGCTATGTCTGGTTCTGATGTTTGCTCTGTCTCTTCAAATTGTGTGTTTTATCCTGCTTTTTAGTATGGCTTGCAATTTTTTCTTGATAGTTTGATAAGATATATTGGGTAAAGATAATTTGTAAATAGGCAGTAATAATGTGCTGGTGAGGTGTGAGTGGAGGGGAAGTGTTCTACAGTCCTATGATTAGTTCTCAGACTTTAGTGAGACTATGCCTCTGGACTGAACTTCACAAGGACTCCTCAGTTTTTTTCTCCCACTTATGTGGTACAGGATGGCTAGAGTGGACTGGAGTTGGCTATTTCTCTTCTCCCACATGGAAGGCTAGAGCAGACAGGAGTTGGGTATTTCTCCTCCCCAAGTCAGTTAGGCTCTAATAATACCCCAGCAGGTTAGGCATTGGTTAACTAGTTTTTGCTGAGGGCAGGACTTTTTAAGAACAGAGTACTATGAGATATTTCAAAATGGTTCTTTTTCTCCTCCCCTGCCAGAAGACCAAGGGGTTTTTTCTCTGTTATTTGCCATGAGAAGCTCATTGAGCTCCTGGACTTAAATCTTACAATATTGTAAGGACCCAATAACTGGGTCCCCCTGGAGTTTTTAACTCTTAGAGTTGTCTACACTGAACCTTCAGCAATTTTTCAATTACAGTTCAGGTTTTCTCATGTCCACACTGGTGCCCAGGGTTGTTTCTACTCCTGAGTCTCAACTCAGGTAAGTTGTGCCTCCCTGTATTGGCCTGTCTCTCTAATCCTGGGGGCAGCAATTTTTCCTGTGTTCTCCCTTCTCATGGATCCAAGAAGAATTGTTGAATTTTCAGTCTGTTCAACATTTTACTTATTTTTATGACACAGTGGTGACTTCCAAGCTTCTTACATGCAGAATTGGAACTTGTTTTTTATATTAGTTTCACATCCAACCACCTTCCTAAACTCTCCTTAATATTTCTAATATTTTATCTTTAGAATATTTTGAATTTTGTAATTATATAATCACATAATCTGCAAACAATTTCTATTTCCTTGTTTTGTGCATTATATTTTCTTGTTTTATTATATTTAGATTACAATTGTTATATTTTAAAATTTCTAAAAGCATATAATATATTTAATTTCTCCTTTGTCTTAAAAGTCATTTTCAATAGATAAGTCCTCTAAATCTCTCTCAATGCACTCATTAGAAAATTTTTTTGTAAAGTCTCTTCTGTATTCTGAGTTATTCTTTAATCCTTACTAATAATATTTTTTATGTTGCCTTTTTTCTTTAATATGGTTGCATTTATTTTCCAGTACAGTATTTTTTAACATTCTTTTCATCATAATGAGTAAAGAATGTTAAGCAAATTTGGATTTGCACTGAATATTTATTCTTTCTTTTTTACTGTACTGATTTATTTTTGTCTCTAAATTTTACCAAAAGTTCTCTGACCTATATATGTCATTTCAGAGTTGGTAATTGTTTAGTCCATATTCACATTATCTGACCTGTCAGAATCAATTGGCTACTCTAGATATTATAATCAATGCTATGTATCTGTTGGCTGCTGGCAAACCAAAGTTACGTTTGGTTTGTCCTTGTCTAGCATTCTCAATTTTTTTGCTCATGAAACTTACACTTTTTAGTATAAACTCACAAATTTTTGATATTCCTTCTGATTATATTTGCTTTCTAACTAACGCTTATCCTGCGTATCCTCGTTAGAGCATTTCTGACTTTAAACGCTAGGCTGTGTGAGTTCCCGATTAGGGAGACAGAGGATGATTGCTAACTTCTTTTAGGAAGAAAAGTTCAGTGGGAAACAGATCAGACAGGTTTTGTATTTCAATGTTCTCTAGCACTCCAATAACTCCAAGATATTTCTACTCCAATTTTCATGGTTTCATACTTTTCCCCCAAATTTGACAATTTTATATAGCAATTTTTAATTCAAATAGTGTTTTAATTCAGTGATACATAAAATCACCTTCTCAACTGGGCATTCAGAAGTCAAGGTATAACAGCCTTAGACAGTATTTTATTTCGATAACAGCCCTAAGTTTCATTCTATGCCTAAGATTAGAATAGGAAGATGTGAATTTTCCCTTTTGAGACTTCCAATTTTGTAAAATTGTCAGGAGCAGTCTTGTGATCCTACAGCATTCAGAGTTTTCATCCCCTCTAAACAGATTGACAGCTGGCTTTCTGGGGGACAAATCCTCCTTATTACAGAGTCTAAGGTAATTAAAACTGATGATTTATTAGCTTCTTTGCTTCAGAATGCCATTGGCTCTTCCTTCTCACAGTAGAGATGAAAGCAACAGAGGATCTCACTTTTGGACCTGTCTTGTAATTAGTGTTTGGGTGGTGAACGTGATGTAATCTATGCAGAAATAGAAGTATAATGATGTACACCTGAAATTTACACAATGTTATAAACCAATGTTACTGCAATAAACAAAAAATTAAAAAAAAACAAAAAACAATATTCAAATGATGCATATTTTCCCAAGGTCATGACTACCTCTTTATGATTCATTTAAGGTTTTTTTTTGCTTAAAATTAACGTTAATTTATCCAGTCTGGCTTTCATTTAAAAGAAAGATTTATTGAGAGAAAAAGAAGCCTGTTTTTACATTCAAAGTTAATCAAATGGAAAAAATACACAATTATCCCTCCTGTCCTGTTTGAATAGTATTTTGGGATAGCTAAGCTTAGGGAAATGTTAAACATATACAGGAAAATATGAATCAAAAATTTATCATTGGAAGACTGTGTTGTCGCTACTGATCATTCTCAACCTAATTAAAAGTGATCAAATTCATAAAAATGTTATGATAACATGGAACATGTTGTGCATCATATAGAGTAATCTTGCCAAAATGATTTGAACTTGGATTTAATCAATATTTAGCTTCTGGTTTCTAGTTCACAAGACATACAGGGAATTGAGCAAAATGTTAAATAATATCGGTAGGAATCACCCCGATAATTATAGACTGTGGGGGATATTCAATAAAATCTGGCCCAGTTACTTCTAGAAATTAATAGCACAGAAACACACAAGGAAAACAACTAAGACAAACACAATAGTCATAACTACGTGGAAAGTATTAAAATTTTAGACCTTGTTTTATTCTTAATTCAAATAATCAATCTATAAAAATAATTTTTGAAAAATCAGAAAAATTTGAACATAGACTAGGTAGAAAATTATATTAAGGAATTACTTGTAGTTTTTAGGTTGGATAGTCGAATTATATTTACGTAAGAAACTAGCTTTAATTTTTAGACATGCCTAAGGAAACATTTACGGATAAAATAAAATATTTAGGATTTTGCTTTAAATTACTACATCAGTTAAGAAAAGAATGAGATAGGTGAAACAAGTGTGGCAAAAAACTCATTATCAAATGTGGACTATTTAGGTACATTATATTGTTTTCCCTACATTTTCTATGTTTGAAACTTTTCATAATAAAATCGATTTTTGAAAATTACAAAAAATAAATGTTGGTCATGATTTATCAAAATGATTTCACAAATTTTGATGAGTTGAAATCTGTGGTAAAAAAAAATTCCTAATATTTCAATAATTACGTCATGAAAGTGAACTCCTTTCTGTAGACTTCCTTTAGTTTCATCCATTCTTTTCTATTATTTTCAGTGAAAGTAAATGCCCTACATTTGGAGGCAGCATCTTTTGTTTCTTGGCTGTACCATTCTGGTTTTAATTGTATTTATTCCTGAAACTATTTGGAAGTAGTGAACATCTGTAATTAATAATTATATTTCAGATATTTGGAATTAAAAGTGCATGTACATTATTCTTCTGCAAAACCTTATTTCTATGTGATTCTTAGACTATAATAAGCCACAAATCACTTTTAAAAATTGTGCCCTGGTTTCTGTGAAGTTATATTTGTAATAAAAATCATAATGTGAAAATGAAAATGAAACTGTAATAATGCTTTAAAGAATAGAACACTCTGCAAATAATAATTTTGATGGAGAGAATGAAAGTGCAAATAAAACAGCTTTTCATACACACACACACACACACACACACACCCATTACAGGAAGCACAGTATAATATCTCCTCAAACTGAAGGAAATGCTGAAATTCCAAATTGCAATGACAAGAGCCTAAATGTACAGCATATCTGCAGGAAATTCTGCCTCTCTAGACAGCTGCTATTAAGCTTAGCTTCAACATCTCTCACATTCTCCAGATTCCCTTGCCAATTTAAATTTCAAATTTCTTTTAGAAACACTGTTTGGCTCACTGTGGACCAGATAATTCTATCACTGGATCATTCACAAAGGGCAAAGAGTGTCATGTAGTATATATACTACAGTCATCTTTGTGAGCTGGGGAAGTATCATACAATTGGAAGCCACTACTTAGAGCCTCAGTTTTACAGCGTAAAGCCACCTAATCATTAGTTTTTTACTTTGTTATTTATGTTACTAGTTACTATGTTGAAAATATGCGCAAAGCTAGAATTTCAAGAGATATTACACATTACCCTCAGTGTACACGAGTGTGTTATATGAATGTCTCTATTTTTATTCTTCCTGCAATGGAGAGATTTTGTAAATTTGAAATTGGGCTAAATATTTATTACCAGTCTTGCCTGATTTCTGAAACATTTTCATCTTGCATGTAATACATGCATTTCCCTCATCTCTTTCTCGTTGTCACTTTTACAAATATTAACTCTCTACTCCACCTCTCTATAGTATCACACTCTTCTGCATCTATGATTTCCTCTGCCACAACCACCCAATATCTATACATTTAGAGTTAAATATTTTGTCAAATGAAAATGGCTTTGTAGAGTTGTCTCACCTTGATTCAAGAGATTCTGGGTCAGCAGCTTCCTATCAATAAGTCATTTGTCGGCCCCTGTGTGGGTGATGCTGTTACTTTCCAAGAAGCTTTGGGCAAGGTAACTATCATTTGTCAAGGGTAATTCTCTTGAGATGGTCACAAGTGTTAAGTCCCTAAGCCAGTATCACGCCTTTTAGGTTATTTTGTTAAGGCAACATCTCATTTCTTGTTTCAAATCTTATTTTTGTTATTGATAAGAAACTACTCCCAAACCTACAGGTCTAAAACAGTAATTTATTATCTCTGTGTGTTACTGGACTCAGATGGACACTGTTCACTAGGAATCTCTCATGAAGTTGTAGTAGTAAGATGCTGGTAGGGGCTATAGTCATCTGAAGGATCTACTAGATCTGATATCTAAAAGAGCTCACTCAGAGAGCTGGCAGGAGATGCTGGCTTTCAGCAAGGAGCTCGGCAGGGGCTTTCGATTGGAGTACCCACATAATCACTACGTGTCTTGGGCTTCTCACATCACCGCGATGGGTTTCCATAAGAAGTATCTAAAGAGCAAGAATTCCAGGAGAAATGAGAGGACACTACAAAGTCTCTTATGACCAATTATTGTAAGCTCCAGAGCATCCTAACTGCTGCACGTTCCACTGATCAGGTAAAGTCATAGATTCGAGGGAAGGGAATTACTCTCCATATTTGATATGAAGAACAACATTCTCACACAGGGAGAAAAGGAATTGATGGTAGCCATCTTTGACTAACTACTCTTACCCCCATCTCCTTTATCTCCAGTGTGAACTTGCTGATATTATTGCACATCTCTCCTCCTTACCCACCTCTGTTGCTTCCTTGTAAGGCCACTTAATATGAGATCTACCCTCTTAAAAGATTTTCAAGTGCACAATGCAGTATTGTTAACTAAAGGCAAAATATCCCAGATATCTAGGATTTATTAGTCTTGAATAACAAAACTTCATACCAGTTGAACAGAAACTCCCATTTCCCCCTCCCTTCCCCTCATATAACTCGTTTTTGAGTTTGATAATTTTACAGCCCTCACGTGAAAGGAATCATGCAGTATTTGTTCTTCTGCGACTTATTTATTTCACTTAGTATAATGTCCTCCAGGTTCATCCACGTTGTCACTACAGCAGAATTTCCTTTTATTAAGGCTGAATAATATTCTATTGTATGTATATACCGCATTTTCTTTATCCACTCAACTGTCAATGGATATTTAGGTTGTTTCCCTATCTCGGCTGTTGTGAATAATGCTACAGTGACCATCAGAGCGCATTTATCTCTTTGAGATCCTGTTTATATTTACTGTGTCCATTTCCTAACCTCCTATTAATTGCCTAACACTTTCTACTCTGGCATTTACCCCCATCTTTCAAAAATTTGCATTTGGGTCATGGAATATAATCTATTTTACTTGTAGATATTGTAACTTGTTGAGTCTTCCTTTTGATCTAGTGTATGGTTACATATTTAAATATTATGTGTATGTTTGGGGGAAAAAGTCTGTGTCATGTTTCTTGAATGTTGACTGCTACATCTATCTAAAAGCACTAGGAGTAATTTATAGTCAAGGATATTACCTTTTAGTTGTACCTGAAATTTTGCTTGTTTGTTTTTTTGTTTTGCCATTTTTCTTTGTATTTTGACATGTTTTTCCATACATGTTTTTAGATAGTGAATTTATCTTTTTTGAAAATTTTATAGTTTCTAGATTTTGAGTTACAGATAAAAAGAACTTTTCTGTTACAAATTTTGAATTATATGGCAATATTGTCTAGTATTTATGGTTTTATTTTTGATCCTGGTGAAGTTTAAATTCTTTTGTTGTTGTGTTTTATTTTTTGTTTGATTTTGGTGAGGAAGATTGGCCCTGAGCTAACATCTGTTGCCAACCTGTGAACCCCGGGCCACCAAAGTGGAGCGTGTGACCTTAACCACTACATCACCTGGGCCAGCCCCCTCCTTTTTTTTTTGAGATGTAATTTACATACCATAAATATACTCTTTAAAAGTGTACAATTCAGGGGCTGGCCCCATGGTGTAGTGGTTAAGTTTGGCGCACTCCTCTCTGGCGGCCTGGGTTTCTGGGTTTGGATTCCAGGTGCAGATCTACACGGCTCATCATCCCCGCTGTGGTGACAACCCACATACAAAAGAGAGGGAGATTGACACAGATGTTAGCTCAGGGCTAATCTTCCTTAAAGCAAAAAAAGAGGAGGATTGGCAACAGATGTTAATTTAGGGTGAATCTTCCTCAGCAAAATAAATAAATAAATAAAAAGGTACAAGTCAGTGATTTCTAGTATATTAAAAAAGTTTTGCAAGCATTACCACTAATTAATCCAGAATATTTTCCTCACTCTTGAAATCCTTGTATCGATTACCAGCCATTCCCCATTCTGAACCCCCAGGCTTTTGCAACCACTAATCCATTTTCTGTTTCTATGGATTTACTTATTCTGGGTATTTCATTTAAATTGAATCTTAGCAGCATATGGCTTTTTTCATCTAACTTCTTTCACTTCTCATAATGTTTACAAGGTTCATCCATGTTGTATTCTTTATCAGTTAGTACTGATTCCAATGTCTAGGCTTCTTCAGGGATAGTTTGTATTGACATTTTTCCCCCCGCGGGCCATACTTTCTTGTTGCTTTGCGTGTCTCACATATGTTGTTATAGAAAACAGAATATTTTAAATAATATTTTGAACCAGTTCTGGAAATCAGATTCTACTCCTTCCCCGGGATTTTTTTTGTTTTTGTTTTGGTGCTATTTGCTGCTGTTGTTTTTGCTTGTTTATTAAGTACTCTTCTCAAATAATTCTGTAAATTCTATATTCACCATGTGTGGCCACTGACAGCTCTCCTGAGTTAGCTTAGAGGTCAGCTAATGATTGGCCAGAGATTTCCTTAAATGCCTGGAACCAATGAGTCTCCCAGTGTTTCCCCAGGTCTCAGTGTGCCTTTTGTGGTGTGTCTTCAACGGTCAGCTAGGCAGATTTCAACTCTGCCTTAGCCCTCTCCTCCTGCTTGTATAGGTTAGTCAGAGGTGAGAGCCCAGGGCCCTCTCAGTTCTTTCCTGAACATGCATACAACCCCGGGGAGGGGAACAGCTCTGTGCACTCACAAGACCTAGATTCTCTAAAACTGTTGCAGCTTTTCAAACCCCCCTATAGTCATTTTATCTTCAACTTTTCCTTTTAAGTTTTTTGGTTAGCTTATTGTTTGCCCCAACTCATTCATTGCCTCAGGAAGACAAGATGCTACGTAATTGCCTCTGATGTATTTTTTTTAAAATGTCCCTAAAGAAAAGGCTTTTCACACGGGGTTGTCTTTGAGTTGATTAAATAAAGACAACTTTGTAAGTGAGGTCTATCAGGGAGCCACCAGGCAGGTCAAATAATGAAGGCATTTCAACTATATTCTGCTTCAGCCAGTAGCTCAGGCTGTTAGTTTTCATTGGATTGCAAGCTGTTGGCTTTCAAGGCTACCTTGGAGCTTAAAAGTAAGGATGACATATGACCAATTAAAATGGCACAAGTCTCACTTTCTTACTAAGATTCATCTTTTTCTTGAATAAATGCTCCCTAAATGGATGCAATGTTTGGTTAACTTCTGGAGTTCTGACAAAGTTGATTCTGACAATTTTTGCCAGTATCTTCATTGCTTGTATGGAGGAGAGCTCTTTTGTAGGCCCTACTCTGCCATTTTGGTTAATGTCTGCCTGTATTCATTTTATTCTTCTTCCAGATTGCTATTAAGTTATAGAATTACTTTTTTTAAAACAAAATCTCTATCTGATTTTGTATGAGTATTTTATAATATACTATTTTTATTTATATTTATTTAGTTTCTAGACTTTCTAAGTTCCCTTTCTTTTCTGTTTGATCTGTTCTTAGGTCAGTACCACATTTTTTAAGTGGTTTTAATATCTCATAAATTTTAATATCCAATAGAACTGATCTAATCTTAATACTCTTTTTAAAAATATATTTAATATAAATAATATAAAATATATATAACATATAATATATATGCTTATTTGTATTAAATTACAACCTAGAACAGTATTTGCAACACAGTATGATAAAAGATATATGCTTTGCTTTAATTCCTGAAAAGTTAGGGTGCACAGGAATCAGTCAAGGCATTTTCATATTTCTGATTAACAGACTGGAGAGAGCATAGCAAATTACTTTCAAATGCCTTCAATGCACTATATATTCTAGAATCTATTTCATGTGTTTTAAAGCATCAAACAAATGTTCTATTACATATAAATATAAATAATGATTATATTTAATTAGTTATTAAGAGAATTTGAAACTACAAAAAGATTTCCCAAGGAGCCGGCCCGGTGGTGCAAGCGGTTAAGTGCGCGTGCTCTGCTGTGGCGGCCCAGGGTTCACCAGTTTGGATCCCGGGCGGGCATCGATGCACCGCTTGGCAAGCCATGCCATGGCGGCATCCCATATAAAGTGAAAGAAGATGGGCACGGATGTTAGCCCAATTCCAGTTTTCCTCAGCAAAAGAGGAGGATTGGCAGATGTTAACACAGGGCTGATCCTCCTCACAAAAAAAAAAAAAAAGATTTCCCAAATTATTGCTGGTCTTTGCTTTACTCCCTGTGTCACTGGCATATATTCCAGTTTAACAAGCGCATCATATCATATTGGGGTGTACAATCTCTTGTAATTTAAAGTAAATATTTATTTATGCCTTTAAGACCTTGCTCAATCTTCTCCCAGAATACATCTTTAGCCTCCTATGGAGTGACTCTCATGTCCTCTTTTAGTTCTGAGACAAAACATTTTTTTTTTCATCTCAGAACTTTCATATGTGCTTTTCTACTTCCCTTGAATATTTTATTCTCCCAGAATTTTCTTAATGCATTTTTACTTATTCATTAGTTCTCGGCTCTAATATTCCCTAAACAATAAATCTAGATTGGTCACCCATGGCATATACTTTCCTAGCAACTAATAATTTTCCTTCATAATAGCAACTATTTTAATGAAACCCTGCATCATTATTTGGTTAAATTTTATCTTTCTCCAAAAGTTATATATCAATGAAGGCAGAAACTCTTTGTGTTTTTTTATTATATAGTATCCTTAGTACATGGCTCAATAATGAAAGACAGAAAGAGAAATAAGGACAAAGGAGGGAGAGAGGAAAGAAAGAAGGAAGAAAATAGAGAGAAAGGAAGGAAGGAAGAAAGAGGAAGGGAGAGAAAGAGGGAAGGTGGAAAGAAGGAAAAGAAAAGTGGATGTAAGCTCTTAGAGACATTTGAGCTTAAAGAATTCTATCAGAAGCTCTCTTTTTGTTAATATAGGAAAATACCTTTATGGTCTTAGGTTAGAGGAAAAACTCCTTAAATACATAAAAATAACTAATCACAAAAGAGAAGATCAATAATCTGTACTATATTAAAGTTAAGAACTGCTGTTCATCAAAACACACCGTCAAGAGAATGAAAAGACAAGACAGAGTGGAGAAGATTTTTGCAATACATTTTACAGCAAAGGGTTCATATTCAGAATATATAAAAAAAGATAGTGCATGTATTATTTTTTCTGTGATTTCCTTCACTCAACATTATTTTTGTGAAATATATCCATATTGTTATGATTGTTCACTAACTTTCAATGCTGTAGAGCATTAAATAATGTCAGTATATCATAATTATTTTTTAATGCTACTATGATGGACATTTTGGATTTTCTAGTTTGTGATTATTATTATGCTCATATAAAATTTATATATATATATATGTCTTTTGATGCTCAAATGCACACATTTCAGTTTATTATATACCTGAGAATAGAATTACTAGGTTCCTGGTAATGCTTATGTTCAGCTTAGTAGTTAGTGCCAAATGGTTTTCCAGATTGGCTGTACCCATTTGCACCCTCACCAGCAGTGTATGTGAGTTTCAGTTGCAGCACATCCAAAATATACTTGAGATTGTCAGTTGTTTGAAGTGTAGTTCTTTTTAATTGTATTGATCTTGGATGAGTGTGCAGTAGCCCCTTTTTGTGGTTTTCATATGCATTTCACTGATTATTGGCCTTTCAGATGTCCTCTGGTGAGGTGCCTGTTCTAGGCTTTTGCCAATTTTTCTATCAGAAGCTCTTAAATTTTTATTGGCCACACTGAAGGCAGAAAATATTTTTCTAGAGATGTGAATGGTAAAAACAAGAACATGTCCCAGATTTCTGGGCCTCGAGAACCATATATTCCAGGTGTTTGTCTACTACTGAATCAGGTACGTGGACCATTTGGGAATGTTGAGAGTGAATTCAGTCATGTCAGTAAGAGTAGTACAGGTGAGTTTTTGTCTATTGTCATAGGTTATCATGGTGATGCGCCAGAGCCACCCAGTGAATAAGACTTATCAGTGAGGGTCCAGTCAGCTCTGTTGGATGTTTAGTACTCATCTTAATTTTATCCTTAATGTGCACACGAGGTATTCTGCATCAGAGACAGATTTCTTATTAATTATTTTATAGTAAAAAATAAGTGTGTTGGACTGCCTTGCCCAGATATTACCCCAGGAGCATGTGATGAGAGCCAGATGGAAAAATCTCCAACAGGAATTGCCAGACACTCCATAGATGAGAGCAGGAGAAAAATGGATCTTCTCAGTTTATACATTGGAGAGAGACAACCATCCCCTTCTTTGATACAAAATGGAAAGGATCCTGGGTTCTTACACTAACATTTTGAAATGTAAATACATAGGTAAATAGAACTCCAGTATCCCTGGCACTTTGGAACTTAATCTAGGGACTTAATGCAGGCTGGAAACATTTAGTCATCTCAATTCAGAACAATTAACTAAACAAAAGGTTTCTGATCTAATTTTTATGGTATGTGAAAAGTAAAATGCTTCTAGGCGAAGTGAAAGCAAATATTCCCTGTCTCTGCTTTGTGTGCGTGTTCATGGCTCAGGAGACTAGGGTTTTTACTACAGCCCTGAGAAATTTAGGGAAATTTTATTTCTCTACACCTCCTCCTTTTGAAAGAAAACATTTCTATCTTTCTTGTTTCAATTAATTGAGAGGAAGAAAGAAATCATTTGCACTGCTGTCCCAGCTAATAGGATATTTAAAAATCACTGGTTTAAATTTATTTCATTCTTAGTTCATTCTAAGATCTGGGTGAAACAGACCCTAGAAGTAGGAGACATAGTGGCCCCTGCTCTAAGGCTGTTAAATCTGAGTCCAGCAAGTCCTATTGTCACAAATGCCATTGGAGTATAGCATGAGGGTCTTTGAGAGAAAGAGCTTTAGAAGCAGCAAAGAATGCAAGTTCTTCTAATCTCAGAAAAGTTATCAAAAATAAACTGTATGGTAAACACTGTGCAAAGCAGTAGACTCGATAGCATCCTATACTCTAAAGAGGCAAGTGCTTCTTTTGCTTTGATGTCTCCAGGAAGACACTTAGTTATGATTGTTATTTCTTGAACTAAAACAAGGATCTGGATGATCAAATGTTTTTAGAAATGAGATTCTTAATATTTTGGGGCCATGGACTCCTATGGTAGTCAGCTGAAGCTGTAGCCCCCTTTTTGAAATAATGTTTTTAAATATATAATGTAAAATACATAGGAATTCAAAGAAAACTAATCATATTAAAATACAGTCATGCAGTTAAGAGTTATGAAAATATAAAAACAAAAAGTCCATACAATAGCAACACTTGTGCAATAAAAAGATCTATTGGTGGGTCTAAAACCTATAATATTTTCAGGTAATCATATGATTAGATGATATTTCTAGATATCTACAACTTCCGTCATTTGATATAAATATATCTGTGATTTCTAATGGTGATAAAGTTGTAGATAACACTAACGCTCCTGTGGTTTGTTGCCTGTACTCATCATTGATGAAAATGCTCCAGTTTTTCTAAAGGTTATTAATTGTTAAGCGGTTTTTTTGTCCCCTATACAAGCACATTACGCACCTGAATCTATGGACTTCTAGAAGTTCATCTTGACGATTCTTTCTTGGATAATCTTATTGCTGATGAAAAATTTCTGTGGTCCTCAAAAAGACAATTTTATAAAATAAAATATGTTTTAAATGTCTGCCATCCATCCAGGAATTTTTAAATTTTTCTTATTCAACTTATTTATCAAAGTGTATTCATTTTCTGTTGCTGTGTAACAAATTACCACAGATGTAGCAACTTAAAACAACACCTACTTACCAGTTCACAATTTTTGAAGTCAGAAGCCTAGCCTAAGGTGACTGGGTTCTCTCCTTAGATATCATAAGGCTGAAAGCAAGGTGTTTGACAAGCCAAGTTCTTGTCAAAGGCTCTGGGAAAAAAAGTTCCCCTTCAGGCTTGTTCTTGAATTCTTATTTTCGGCAGAATTTAGTTCCTTGTAGCCATAGGATGAAGTACATATTTCCTGGCTACTTGTTAGCCAGAGGCCATCAGCATTCCTTGGCAGAAGTGGCTACCTCCACCTTCAAGACAGCAACAGCTATTCAATAGCTCCAAACAAAAGGGTAACGTCATCAGATTTTTTTCTCTGGAAAGAACACTGGCTGCTATGGGAGAAACATATTGACGTGAGGTCAGAGTGAATGCAGAGAGTACAGTTTCTACAGGCTTTGTCTAGATTATCGTCCTGTAACTTAGAAGTTGTTCATAGAGTAAGTGGACATTTGAAAGCAACATAAAAATAACTATATTTGACTCACACATTTTTTCCCAAAATAAGCTATTAGTTAATATGATAATAATCCTGATTACCTCTTCATAATAGTATAGGAAGCCACAGGAATA
Source organism: Diceros bicornis minor (assembly GCF_020826845.1). NCBI lineage: Eukaryota > Metazoa > Chordata > Mammalia > Perissodactyla > Rhinocerotidae > Diceros > Diceros bicornis. Next base: position 46,697,848 of record NC_080759.1, on the reverse strand, counting down.
TAGCAAGTCTTGTCTACCTAAAATCTTGCTTTATTGCCACATATTAGAAGTCAATTTGCCAGTTGTAACAGCTAGCAATAACAAGTACTTCTAAAATAACTTAATTCTCTCAGTTTTGGACATGTATCTCTGACAATAATCCTTTTCTTTTATGTGTTTTTTTCAGCTTCTTTACAAAGTTGGAGTCTTTCTATTTAATGGTCTTATTGAGTACCCAACACAATAAATTAAGAAATAAAATGACTAACATTAGAAATAACTTAGTGACACGTCAGATATTCATTCACAACAAAAAGAAGACCTAAATAAATAGCTTGAGGAAAGCGATAGAAATCAATCACTGGTTATTAATAATAAACATATTGGCACCATACTTTTAATCAGTGACATTGAATACTAGGAGACAATGAATTAAATTTCTCAAAGTAAAAGAATAACAATTTTAAACACAGAATTTTCAATTCAGCCAAAGCTTTGGTCAACTATGAGTGAAGAGAAATATTTTCAGACATACAAACAAATCAGAAAAATCTTGTTGGAAAAATATTTTAACAAAATTACACTCCATTTGGAAACTACAATAGCTCTGGACTAGTCTACACCTAATAATGCAAGCAATAATTATAAAACAAATATTTTTAGAAAGATATCAAGAAATTTATATATTTGCATGATTACATGAGACCAACAGCAGATTTCCTAAAGAAAGTAACAGACCAAGTAGCCAAAAATAAAATTAAATAGTTAATATTAAATAGAATATGTGAATAACCAAATGAACAGAGTTGATACATTAAATAAAATACACAGTCACTTCAAACACTCATGACATATATCTTGGATAAATGTATCAAAATCTCAGTTCACCTTAAAAATAAAAATTAACAGGAAATCTTTTCTGCATATAATGTCATATAACTTGTAAGAATAAATTATATGCAGTTAATGTACATAATGTTAATAAATATATGTACTTCCTGTCCTGTTTCTTGGTTTTAGACTGTGAAATAAGATAAATACCTCTATTTCTTGTAATCTACATCTATCACCTATAGCATCTATATCTGTATGCATGCCAGGTGGCTTGTGTGTGCATGTGTACATATATAGCTGCAAATACACAGTAAATGCATTCAGATATAATAAAAACTTGTTGAAGAAATTGATATATAATTCTTTGCATAAGAAGAGACATGCAAAATGTATTGGAAAATAATCCACAATGGCTTCAGTTTCATAATTTATAACTGTAGTAACAGCATATGCTCTGGTTGTATATAAATTTCCATGGATTTGTGGAAATCAGTACCCTACTTTTTGTTTTCTCCAATAGAGAGTGATAAAAGAAAATAAACATAAATGAACTCTGTCATATGCTCACCAATGCAAATGCACTTGTGAGAAAACATCATCAAGTTCAGATATTTACTTAGAGGCAGGCAAGGGAAACACTGCAGAAACTAGAATGATGTGTGGTGTCTTGAGATATCTCTTATAAAATGTTTAGGGATCTGAAAATGCTTTTGTAATCATTTCACTCAGAATCCGCATTAAATATATGCTTTCTGCCATGGGGTACTAATTCTAAAAATAGTTTTGATAAATTCAAAGATATCAGGGGAAAGGTATGTACAAGACGAAGCCTGTGAAATTATTAATATATACAGGAGGGATTCGATCACTTTCACCAAGCTGAAGCAATGCCATATTTAGTTGTAATAATAAATGTTCCATGAAATAGAGCTATATTACTGTGAGCCGGAATGTTCTAGCTGACTTCAACACTGCCATTGACCTCTATGCTTAAAGATTTCTTCCTCCCTGAACATCACATATTTTCTCTGAAGGTAATCCAGAAATGGGCCATCCAAACTGAAAAAAAATAAATGTAGCCTAGGAGAGGAACTTTATGAAATAAAATTTAAAGGCAAATTACCAAATAACTTTCTTGAAACATTCAAAAGTAACACAATAGAGGTGAGGGCTATGGTCATACATCTTCTATTTGTCTTCTTCCACTCAATGCATTTTTATGTGCATTTGCCATTAATACATTTCTATTTTTTGCAAACACATAAAATTTGAATCAGTCCTTTAGACTACTACTAGTAAAATATCTTATTATATTTCATCTAATAATTTCTATACAGCATTATTTAATGCTCATAAAGACTATTAAGACCAAATTGAGAAATTGACATCAAGATAACACGTAAAATAATGCTTTATATTTAAGTTTAAAATATTATGTAGCACTTGCTTAAATGCCTATTTGTAATATATTCTCTTCACTGTTCTGTCCTTCCTCTCAACCTCAAAATTTTACTGCCAATAACGTCTAAGCCAGCCTTAGTATTTTATAAATGAAGTCTTTTTGTTTTAAAGTTTAATTATGTAGCTTGAAAAACAATTTCTGTCTGCAAACGATGATTTGGCACATTAAACAGAAATGTAAGCAGATGGCAGAGTGCAGTAATTTTTATTTTCTTGTTATTATTTTGTTTTTAAATTTTAGATGTTTATCAAAGATTTTGATTGTTTAATTTCAATAGTTACTACAGTTATAAAAATATATTACATTTTAAGAACATGAAGAGGATTCTCCAAATGGTATGCGTTAATCTAATACTTGACACAAGGTCTTCCAATGCTATACTAACAATTATTTTAAAAATAAAAACCTTCCTGTAATTTAGATACGTGGTTGGCTTTTCTAATAATTCATTGGTGGAAGATGTTTACAAATATTTCTGGAAAATATACTCTGAAGAGCATAATATATCTTCTCAGTTGCAGGAAGATAAGTTGAACATACAAGATGACATTCATAAGAGTGAAACAAACTCCTGGATTAATGGGGTAGATCTTGAGGCAGGGTCTCAGAAAAGAGAGGAAAGACTAAGATCCTAAGCTTGTGTGTCATCCAGTATCCTAAATGATCCAGTGCCACTGCACTTCAGATTATTAGACTAGAGACTAGTGGCCTGAAGCACTGCCAAGTCTTCTGTTATGGCCTAAATGTTTGTGTTGTTGACATAAAATAACCAATAACCAATCTAAGGATGAGAGAAATAAGGTGACCTTTACTTGAGCCAAAGAGAGGATCAGAATCTGGGAAGACAGTCTTCACAAAGGAAGAAAGAGTTCTTCAGAAACATGGTTTTCATTAGTCTTATACCTTTTTAGAACAAAGAATGTACATTAAACACACCCAGGATACATTTTCATCAAAGTTTCAAGGAGATATTTAATTGCAAATTAGCAGGTCAACCTGACCCTCGTGTTGGGAAAGGGAACTTATTTTAGGAGTACAAATACAGGCATTACCAATAGGGTCTTACCAATAGGTTGTTACTAGCTTTGTAGGAGGGGAAGGACAAATTCTTATTTTAATCGTTAAAGCAGATGTACAATGTATGTTAGATAGGCCTTAAATTAGGCTTTTGCTGTTGTTGTTGTTCACGCCGAATCAGTTTTGAATACTTACCCCAAATACCCCAAAATGTGAGAATCTCTTGTCAGCGTCCTCCCAAAATTCATGTGGTTAAACCCTAAATCCCAGTGTGGCTGTATTTGCAGATGGGGCCTCTAAGGAAGTAATTAAGGTTAAATGAGGTCATAAGGATGGGGCACTGATCTGATAGGATTAGTATTCTTATAAGAAGAAACACCAGAGATCATGCCTTCTCTCAGCCCACACACGGAGGAAAGGCCACATGAGAACACAGCGAGAAGACAGCCATCTGCAAGCCAGAAAGAGAGCCCTTACCAGGAACTGAATCAGCTATCAGCTTGGTCTGTGACTTCTGGACTCCAGGACTGTGAGAAAATACATTTCTGTAGTTAAGACACCCAGTCTGTGGTATCATGTATGGCAGCCCTACCCAACTAATACCTCTTCCAAGTAAGATTTAGGACAAGGGAGGAAACTGAAGTCAGATAAAGTAGGGAATGTTAAGGAATATTCAGCCAAATTTCCTCAAAGCCAATAGAAAATCAAGAAAGGTATGATCACTTGCATACGTGGGAAAACTAATAGAAATGGTACTAAAAATTTGAAATTATGATACAACACTAAAGAAAAAAGGAATAAAATATGAAGAGAAAAGGTAAGTGATGAAAATCCCAGTGTGTATATCCAACATGTGCTTTGGCTAATTGAAAAATACGTAAACAAAGATGATTTTTAAAATAAGGCAGAATAAGAGGGGTCATGATAGGAAGGAGATGGCTCACTCAAAGATGTTATGAGAAGAGTATATTTACAAAAGATTATATAAAAAAGCGTATCCAGGGGCCGGCCCTGTGGCCTAGTGGTTAAGTTCGGTGTGCTCCACTTTGGTGGCCAGGGTTCAGTTCCCGGGCACAGACCTACAGCCACATACAAAATAGAGGAAGACTGGCACTGATGTTAGCTCAAGGCGAATCTTCCACAAGCAAAAAGAGGATTGGCAATGGATGTTAGCTCAGGGTGAATCTTCCTCAAGGAAAAAAAGTTTATCCATGTGCAGAGGGAAACCACAAGGTGGTTTTAATGTAATGGAAGGGAGGTGGAGTTAATATAATGGAAATTTATCACCTCTAACTCAAAAGGATAAGGGGAAGGAGAAGTTACTGGAAACTGAAAGGAATAGTTTATGTAGAAAAGGCTGCATTGAGAGGAACTGTGACTTTCAGCTAAGGGACACTACCAGGTCAAAATGACTGCACAAAGAAGGAGCAAGATAAAGAAACACTCAGAGCTCAATCTCCTCCCTGTCTCCAACTTCCTGTCATGGCTCTGCATTTACCACACCCAAGCAGACATCAGAAGCAGGGCAGCTCACTGATGTACTCTCTGTATGTAAGCTTTCTGAGGAAGGTGATGTGTGACCCAAGACAAAGTATTTATAAAAGAACAATCCTTGGAAGCTAAACTATGACTGACTAGATAGTAAAAAAGCTCTAGAGAGATTTTCCTCCCCAAAGGTATATGTTTACTTTTCAAGGGGATATGAGACCCAGGACTGTGGATGCTTCTCTGGGTTGTAAAGCTAAAGACACTAGTCGTATCTTTCCTAGAGACATTTATTTACATTCTCAGCATAAGAACCCACAATCCTTCCCAAGTAGAGTTTGTTTGTACTTAGGTGATAAGATTTCTCTATCCCTCTCTCAGGAAGGGAGGGGAACAGCTATCCTTCTCCCATAAAACCACCCAGATTTATAATCTTGCGGTCAGGAACCAGTTCTTCTAAAATGGTGTTTGCAGGGCAACATCTTCTCTGGCTCTCATCATGTACCTCCGGAAAGGGGAAATTGTGTGTGTGTGTGTGTGTGTGTGTGTGTGTGTGTGTGCGCGCGCGCGCGTGTTTAATTTTATCATCTGAAGTCTTTCCCACTCGGAGAAGTTTTCACTTCCATTGTCTTTCATGGCCTCATCTAAGTGGGTTTTAGGGGAGCAACTCTTCACTTACAGCATACCATACAGATCCATCTGTTGACCTGGTCTGCTCCTTCCTCTCCATCAACCAGTTGAGGAAACACCCCCAAGAGGTCATAGATGTACACAGATAAAGAAGTAGAAAAGCAGTTAAGGCAGGTACTAAGTGGTTCCCTTGAGGCTCCAGACCTATTCAGGCTCAGCCTTGCATATTTCGCTTCCATTTCAGAGCCAAGACTACCAGGACAATCTCTAGTTGACACATGACTAGTCTTTATGGCACAGAACAAAACAGAGCATATAATTTAGCTCTTAAGACTTCTTAAAGATGGCAAACATAAGTTGTGCTCACAATTAATTTGCCAGACCAAGTCAAAGTCCAAACCTGATGTCTCTGAATTTGGGAAATGTAGCCTTTCCCCCCCGCCCCTTGCCCTCCAGGGCTCTTCATATAATAATATAATTGTTCACATATCCTTTACACTTTTGTTGTAGTTTGTCTTTTTTATTCTTAGTTTTTGAATTTCTGCTCCTTTTTTCCACATTTGCAGTAGCTTGTTCGGTTATACTTAATTCACATTGCCATGTTGCATTAGATTTTTCTTCTACTTTAAGACTATTAGAGTATTTTTATCTGCTGAAAGTTTTGATCCTCATATTCTGTGTCATGTCAGTAAATTTGAATGAACATGAGGTTTTGTTTTGTTTTGATGTTTTTCTTTTTTCTATTTTGTTTTTTTGTATACACGATTATTTGATTTTCACAGACCTGTGATAAAGGCAATCATTTGGGGAGAAAGAGTAAGAGAGGCTTATTCAGTGTCTTAGTTCAAGATTGTTTTCAGTGGTTGCCGCACTAAAGTACAGTTTTCATAATAGATTGCACCCTGTGTTGCGGGGGCAGTTTTCTTCTGATGTGTTGATGTTAACTTGTTTTTGAAAAGTTCTATCTTGGGACATATTCTTTTTTTCCCCTCTTCACTAAGTTTCCAAAGGATACCTCCTCTTTCCAGATTAATTTGCTCAACTCCAGACATGGAGACTTCCGAAGACTCACCTTTTATCCTATGGTTTTCCAAGCTCCTTCTTTTCCACAGGGCAATAGAATAGCCAGTTTTTTTATTCACTAGGTCTCAGAATTACTCTCAGAAGCTGCACACTCAGTGTCTGGGACTCTCATTCTGGGAGTGATAAGAATATAAAATGTCACTTACTTTTTTATGGACTTTGTGGGCTTGCTGCTAAGGGGAATGCTCATACACACTGTACTTAGAGAAATACAATGTGAAATTACATGATAGGAGTAGTGAATAGGATTGAGGAGAGATTTATGGTTCAACAAGATAGATACAATTATTGGCAGCATTATGACGTGATTTTAGGAAAAGGTGATGAGATTTCTGGTTATATTAATAAAAGCGTAATGTCCAGAACTAAGAAAGATAATAAGAGTGTGTATTTAACATATCTAAGTGCTAAGCAATACTTTGGGGGCCATTTAGAATTTGACCTGAGAAAGGTAACCAGAATGGTAATGGACATGAAGTTATTGGAAACAAGACATTGCACAACAATGGAAACAAGACAAACGCACAAGACTGTGCATTTGCACAGTCTAATGGTGCTGAGAATACCTCATGTGAAAATGGGTTTCCCCATCACTGGAAATCCTCAAGTGGCTGAAAGGAGATGGATTTGTGACTTTCTTTATTGAAAGTTAGATTATGAAATATTACCTCATAGGTTTCCTCAAAGTCTAGAGTTTGTGATCTATAACAGGAAAACAGTTTGCAAAGTCAACTATTTTCTTCTTCTGAAACCTCCATTTTTGTGGGCAACATATACATAGTTTTCCTAAGACAGATGCATCTTGAGCCTCTAATACACTGGGGAAACATTAAGGACTAATGTATTTATGTTTGTTTGCAATAAACACTTCTGGCAATAAACACATGTAGAGACTTAGGCATGATCTTAAGAGCACAATATTTGTTTTGACATCTATTTAATTAATCCTTGATAATTTCCTCATCTTCCGTGGACCTGAAACACTTCACTGGTAAAGTAGAAATAATAATATACAACATCCTTACAAAAGAAGATATGTAATTATATTTCTGCTCCTTTCTGTGAGCATGATCTATACTTATTGCTTTAATAGGTATATTTTCTTAAATTTCTTCTATCTTTGGGTAAGTCAGATAAAATAGTGCATAAAGAAATGAGAAACATTAATTTAAATAAAACAACTTTTTTAGAGAAAATTAACTTAACATTATAGAGAAAGACTAAACATCAAATTAATATTCTGTTTACTGATGAACTTAGTCTGTTATTTTGAAGAATAGAATGGATCTCAAAACTCATTTGTATATCTTTGTATAGTGATAAATTAGATAAATGTAGTGATAAATTAGATACACTAAAAGCAGAATTATATTATTTTGAACCAGTAATTTTTAAAAACTTTAAGAAAATTTACCCTGACATATGGCATGGGACTATACAAATGTACTTGGTGACAAAGTCATCTCTAAAATAATATCAACTGATGTGAGTAATAAAATAAGGCAAAATCATACACATTTCATAATTACAGATATATAAGGGTCAGAAGTAAATGTAATATTTGTATATTTATATTATTTTTAATGCAAAATTAAGAATTTATGTATATTCAAAAGTTAATCTTCTTACATCTTAAACTAACATCTTGTATTCTAAATTACTCAGTGGAAAAGTACACTGATGGCATGAAATTAATTTCGACTTTTTTTTTTAATGTACGTGGATATAAATCACTGCAACTTAGGGGAGGTTGACAAATGACTGTATTAACAAAACTTCATGTTCAACAGACAAATAAACGCCTCACAACTCCAAATCACCCTGCATATTACCCATCATTAGCCATAATCTACTTCAGATGATGATGATGAATGAACCAAGAAACCAGATCCCTGAACAATATCTATTTAATTATAACAAACAACAAAAAATGCAGAACAATTCACCTGCCCTGAAATTGATATTTAGCCTGATGGGGACCTTAATTAACTGCTGTCTCCTCTAGTATCACAGTTTTCCTCTATTTCCTCTATTATCCTTTCCCATAAACTCACAGCTTCATTCCCATTTTAAGGCTAATCTTTTCATGTGTGCAGTTGTTGTTGATACACAGTGATAAACTTTCTCAAGGTAAACTCAATTAACTTTTACATTTAGATAGATTGATCAATCTATCTATCTATATTGAGCATAAGGTAATGTTTGATATATGTTTTTTTTTTTTCGTACAAAACTAGCAGTTTGACAGTTTCAAAGATATTGCAAAAGTTATCAAAGATTGTCCTTCAGGCTTCTAAGCTGCAGCTGTAAGATCGAGCATTAACATTTTCATGTTTCTTGCTATGACCCACATGGCCTAAGATGAAGTCGCTTGGGACGCTAGGTACCTGAAAAAGAAGTGCCCTTTGCTTTGTGCCTCTGCTAAGTTCGTGTTACAATAGTTTGCAATTATGAGACCTAATTCCAACTGGGTGCCTTAAATTGTATTTACAGTTTTTTATGATCACTCTTTCTTCCTTTTTGTCTGTGGGCACAAAACTTCCCATTTCCATCAACACAAAACTGTTTATTCCCCTATCTTCTTATTTTGTTGAATGGTTTGACTAGATTAACTTCTGGCCTGTTTTTGAATCTTGACCCACTTCCTTGAAGCAATCTTTTCCCTGGATGTTGACTATTATTGTTATTATTGCATAAATTGTTTTATCAACCTTGTCCTTAAGAAGAGTCTTTCTCTTCCTGTACTTAATCAAGAATTCATCCTCCCCCTAAAGCATATCACTTAGGTAAAGAATGAACCAACAAGACAAAGGGAATTCATTCTCTTTACACACCTGAATTTAGAGGGAGCTTCTCTCAATGAGATTTTTCTGAGACAATTTTGCATATTATAGTTAAAGATGTAGTTCAATACTTTTTTATAACTTTTTAAAATATTTAAAAAGAAACAGAAATAACTCAGGTCAAAATGGAACTACGAAAACAAAATTTACCTGGGAAAATAAATTCAAAATATAAATGACAAACTAGGAATTGCACTTATATTGCAGACCAAATTCTAATGTTCCCACATATGCAAGACAAATGCAGATGAAGGAAAAATGGCAAGTCCATTAACATATGATATAGCAAATTGAATATTACAAATAATAAATGCTATGGGAGTTTAAATAGAAACACTTAATGGTGTCTTTGGTAACAAAGAATAGAAGTTGGAACTTAAGCTTAATCTTGGGATCAAAAAAGTTAATTTCAGGGCCTGCCCAGTGGCGTAGTGGTTAAATTTGCGCGCTCCACTTTGGCGGCCCAGGGTTCGCAGGTTCAGATCCCAGGCGTGGATCTATGCACCACTCATCAAGCCATGTGGCGGTGTCCCACATACAAAATGGAGGAAGATGGACACAGAGGCTAGCTCAGAGCCAGTCTTCCTCAGCAAAAAGAGAAGGATTGGCAACAGATGTTAGCTCAGGGCTAATCTTCCTCACACACAAACACAAAAAAGTTAATTTTGTGTTGCGTATGAGAAAGAAAAACGAGAGAGAAGAGTTAAGGAAGAGAGTTATAAAGAGAGACAGAGACAAACATATTAGAGAGATTTGTGTTAGTATTAGTAGTGACTTTTCCAGGTAAGAATTGAAAAAGTTAAGAAGTGATCAAATTTTCCTTCAAGGGTTTATAGTGTATTAGTTTCAAAGGGTTTGGGTTAAATATTAGAATGACAGTTATATTGATTTCCTATTGGTGCTATAACAAGTCACCACAAATCCAGTGGCATAGAACTATACAAATTTATCACCTTGTACTTCTAGAGGTCAAAAGTCGGAGATGAGTTTCATTGGCTAAAATCAAGGTGACTGCAGAGCTGTGTTCCTTTCCTCTGGAGGCCTCAGTGCCCTCAGGAAGGGGTCTTGAAGCCTTTACTCCTACAGATTATGGAAGAAAGGTCCATATGGATTTGAGGCAGAAGATGCTGTTCCAGTACCCAGGCCATCACCTTGAGAGAAGCATTCTCAGGACTCATTCTGCTCGTCCCTGTGAGTATCTGGTTATATTCTTAGAGAAAAAGCCTGCAAAGGGAGTAAATTCTAGTGTGTCTGCTACCCCCTGTGGTTTCACACCCTTTTATGAGCCTATACTCAGCTTTAGAAGATTTAACAATCTTTAAAAGATTGTTAAAATTTTCTAGCTTAGTCTTACTTACTTATATGTCATTTGGTGATGTCTGCTCCATGTAAGCGAATGCTCAGGCCCTGTTTCTCCCTATAGTTTTCTGCCTTTCTCGATATTTCTGAGTGGTTGCTTGCCCTGTGATCTCAGTTCTCTGATGGTTTCAAGAAAAATAATTATTTGCAATTTTTCCAGCTGTTTTCTTATAACAAGTTTAGGAAGGGCACTCTTTCCAGTTTTCTGTATCTCTTTATTTGATGTATAAGTATTCAGTGATTCTTCAGTGAGCTTTACATCCTTTAAAGAATTTGTCCTTTTCATCTACATTTTCAAATTTATTGCCCTAAATTTGTTCATCATACCCCGTTATTATTCAATTAATTGAGTCAGCAATAATGTCACCTCTGACATTTCCGATATTGGAAATTTCTGTTGTTTCTTTGTTTTTCCTTGATCAACTCGGCTTTAAGTTATGAACTTTGTTGATTCTCTCAAGAACTCATTATTGATTACATCAATTTTCTTTATCGTTTTGTATTTTCTATTTCGTTAATTCGTGCTCTGATTTTTATTATTTACTTTCTTTTGCTTACTTTTAGCTTAAAATGTTCTTATTTTTCTAGTTTTTCATGGTAGAATCTGAGTTTAATGATTTGAAATATTTCTTCCTTCTTAATTTATGTGATTAATACTGGAAATGTCCCTGTATTTATAGCTGCATTCCACAAATGTTGAAATGGTGTGTTATTATTTTTCTTCAGAAAAAATCTTTCTAATTTCACTCTTGACTGTTTCTTTGGCTCATAGGTTATTTGGAAATAAATTATTAAGTTATCACATATTTGAATATTTTCCAGATGATCTCTTAACGATTTCTAGTTTAATTCCAATGGGTTTAGAGAACATCCTTTGTAAGACTTGAATTCTTTTAAATTTACTGAAACTTGTATTATTAATTATAATGGGGTCTATCTTGGTAAATATTCTTTGAACACTTAAAAACAATGTGTGTACTGCTGTTCTTGTATCATGTATTCTATAAGCATCAATTAGGTCAATTTCTTAGACAACGTTGTTTAGATTTCTTATATCAGTACCGATTTTTAAAACTTTTTTTTCTTTTAATATCAAGAGAATGTCATTGAAATCTCTGTTGAAATCCATAGTTGTGGATATGTCTACTTATTCTTGTAGTTTTATCAGTTTTTGCCGAATACTTTTTGCAGCTCTGTTGTTAAGTGCATAGACGCTTAGGATCATTATATCATTTTAATGAATTGATCATTTTAGCATTAGGAAATGACTCTGCTAATATTCTTTGGTCAAACATCTACTTCACAATATTAATTTAGTCACTAATTTTTTTGATTAAGGTGAGCATGGTATATATTTTTAAATCTTTTTTGTTTTAACTCACTTGTGTATTTATTTTCAAAGCAGATTTCTTCTAAGAAGTATTGAGATTTTACCTTACTTAAGTTTAACCTGGCAGGGCACAAGCAGGAGCTAGAAGCAGAGGCACTGCCGCTGCAATAACTCTATAAGCTAACAACTTAATCTGCCACTCTTTGATGGATTCTGACAAAAAACATGAGATTCCTGGGTCAGAGAAAAATGACTGTATTACAGTGAAAGTGTAAACACTGAGTTTATATCATTTGTATTTCTAGATTCTGACTGGGTTGTTTCTCATGCCGTTAATTTCTGAGTAGTTAATGAGATTTTTCACATTAAAAGTAAGCCATCATAGTTCCAACATTGGCTAGCACATCAAATACTCTGGAGAAAAAAAAATGTTATAAAATCAGTCAATCATAGTTCTAGAGGACTATTTCTTGAGTGAAACAATACTAAGTTTTTTAAAAATAATATTAACGGAAACCTAAATTCAAAATGACACTAAGGTAAAATACTGTCTTTCTCAAGGAAAATAAAACATATAAAGTTCTGAATCCAATTAAATTTTAGGGTTCTATTGGAAGATGAAATAATATGATTACTTTTATTATAATTTCAAAATGTTGATGCCATTTTTGAGGGTATTTTAAAAATGAAATACACATAGGAGAGTTTACAAGAATAAAATAATAATTTCATATTTTGCCTTTCTTTTCTCATATAGACAGAATAACATTTTCATGTCTTAAAGTGTAACAAACAATATATGAACTATTCTTTTATCTGATTTGTTGTATCTAATATAGAATTGTCAGATTTTTTAATTCTTTATCAAACTAAATTAATAAAAAAAGAAAGAATGCAAAAGAGAAAGCACAAAAATAAAAAATAAGAGAAAAATTGAAGGAAAGGAGGAGGGAAGAAAGTAAGGAAAGGAAAGAGAAAGGAAGGAAGAAATAATGGATAGAGATAAAGAAGGCAGGAGGAAAGGAAACAAGAAAGAAGCCCAACTCGCATAAGCATCAGAATCATCTGATGAAAATAATTCATGTGTTGTGAAATGTATATTTAAATACTACAATTAAAAACAAATATTGCTATATGAATTTGATTATAGGAAGTCAAAGTCCTAACTACCAAATATAAAAGAATATATAGGACACTTCAAATTTAAAATACATCACTCCTGTCTCTCATTGCAAAAGTTATAATTCATTATTATATTAAAATTCAAACAAGTAATTGTTGCTTCCATATTGCCAGTTGACTAGGACAAAGATTTGCACACGCAAACAACATATTTTTTGTTTGCTTTTTACATGCATGGATAACCCCTTTAGTTATTCAAATGTAGTATTTTACAAGGCAGTACTCCTTATAAAGATTTGTACCTTTAATTTTCAGTTCTCCAAAGAATAATTTTTTGTGAACAGATCAGTGTCTGGGCAATAACTAGTCTCAGATAAAGAGGAAATATGTGACACAACCTAAGAATGACTGATTTATCTTTGGGGATTAAGAAAACTATGTATGAAGAGACATTAGAAGAAAGCATAGGCTTGTCAGAGGCAGAAAAGCTGATCTTTTGCTACAGAGAAACTTTACTGCTTTAGCATTCACCTAATTAATATCATGCATGGATTTGTTTAAATTAGTCCACAGGGGAGTTGGGTCTCATATGGAAAATAATAAAGCCAAGTAGAGATACTGACCCAAAGTCAGTAAACAATTAATCAAATCGACATTCAAGCTATTAATTTTCTTTTGGACTTGGAAATAAATGAGAATAGATAGAAAAGAAATAGAATTTAATTAAACGACAATATTAAATGAACTCTTTGTATAAATAGAATGTTTTCCAAAAAAGTTGTTTGTTTTCATCCAAAATTATAAAAGCGTCATCGTTTTTTGTAGAACTTAATCCTATTTCAAATGGCAGTTAAAATATTACAAGTTAATCCAGTCAAAACACAGATGAAGGATTCATTTATCTAATTGAATCTTCTATTTTTACAATATTTTACAGTAACATTTATATATATTTACGTAATTCAATTTGTTGCTTTAATAAATTGACTAATTTAAATTAAGGAAGCAGTATCAGTACACTAAAAAGCAGCGCAAAGAGCAATTTCAGGCCAGAGTAGCGGGACATTCCTGCTACCACAGGGTTCCCTTCTCCCCAGAGCAGACAAGAGTAATGACAAATGACAGTCCCCAATCCACCCCCAGGGGCCACAGCTGTCCTAAAAAGTGCAAGTAGACCAGAGACAGGGATGGCAAGTGGACCTTGCCACCCCGGGAGCCGTGGTCCCCAGCCGAACCCTGCCAGCGTGGGCCAAGGGCGACAGGTGCCTCAGCCCACCATTACGCACCATGCTGTCTTCAAAAAGGTGTCTCCTGTGTCAACCAGAGTGCACTTCTCACACCTTTCCTCATAGGAAAACTTTTCTCCAAAAAACAATGACGTGGATGCAGAGAAAACCCATTTTTTCTCATTAGCCCATCCTGTGTGTGCTAGTGGTGTCTTCCTATTCCAATTTTCCCAAAATATTTGTTTTTTCTCATGAGAGGTTGTGTTCTCTGTTGGTGCCCTGCCCCAGGGGAAGGGAAGAGATCAGGGTCTGCCCTTCCTAAGTGTCTGCTTCGGCTTCCAGAAGGGACAGGGCCATGGAGGGAAGCTGACCGCAGCGTGGCATACCAACCCTCACCCTGATTCCCTCATTGCACCTGAAGTTTCCATAATACCTTCACTACAAAAACAAATGGAATTTTTTAGGATATTTCAAGATGAGCAAAACCTAGAAGACCCCAGCCCAGGATGGGGCTCAGCCTGTCCTCTCCTGCTTTCTCTCTCCCTTGAATTTGTGGAGCTGTAGGAAAATGGTTTGCAGAGCCTATAATTCCCCTCAGTCTCCAGGAAGTGTCAGAGACAAGTTTACATGTCACAGAGTGAGGAGGGGAGTTTGGGGGCAGTGCTGGCCCTGAGTCCAGAGGTGGGAGAAATCTTGCCCCTCACCCCAATCTCTTGGTGGGAATAGATGACGCCTGCCCCAGGAGCTTCTTCTCTCCCTGCTAAAGCTGGCATTGAGAGAGGCCTGCAGATCCCTCTTAGCCCAGCGTCACCCTCCCCATGTCCTTGTCACACTCTGGAACAGCAGTGAGGAGGAGGACTGTGCTTCTAGCTCTGAGGGTGTGCAGGTGGGGAACACAGAGGCTGCTGAGGGCCTGTCCACCTCTGCCCCAGAGGAGTGAAGGGCCCTGCTCACCTGCACCCGCCTTCTCCTTCTGGGGAACGGAGCCAGGGGCCTCTCTGTGGCAGTCACCATCTGATGGCGGGACACTGTGCGCCTAGGATAGGATGTGGGGGAAGGAGGCAAAGTCGCACCACAGTTTAATCATTTACCTATTGAAGGATATTTTTTGGTTTTTACAAATTTTAGCTATTATAAATAAAACTGTTATGAGCTACATGTGAAGGTTTTTGTGTGAACATAAATTTTTATTTCTGTACAGTAAATATCAATGGCAATGAAAAATGAAGCTTTGAAAATGGGCACACCTCCCAGGATCTTAGAAAGAAATGCAACATGCACTTAGGACTTAAAGAAGTTTAAAGGTTGAAACAGGTCAGAAAGAATAAACGTAATACCATATCATAGATTTGAGCAATATCCTGAGAAAAATCCATTACCTAATGCACTAGATAGATGCTGACAAAGTGGTCTAGAACTATACCATGACATATGATAAAACACTATCAAAATGTATTCTGACAGGAGACCAACAACATTTAAACAGTCAACAGCTCTTTTCCTCTTCCTCTCCAGAGAACCTTAATTAGAAAGAGATCCACACCTACGGAGCAGGTCACGTGAATGGACCGGATGACCTGTTGTCCACTTGAATTAATAAGAAACTGACGGTTGCTGAGGACTCAAATTATTTGTCAAAGAACAGAACTTAAAGTTTCTCAAATGAATATTAACGCATGATCACTAGATTAAATGATGATACCAGAATTACTAGAATTGGAAAAGGAAGCAATAAAATGTGCAGTGTATTCATGGCCTTCTTATTGCTTCTGCAGATCCCACTGAAGTATGGACTATTCAGTAGAAGAGAAAAGGGAATCTTTCTGAAACTTGTCTTAATATCTGAGTAGCAGGTGCTTCTGGTACTTATGCCTTCTGCTATTACAGAGATAGCAATCACCATATATGTCAGGGAAATAATCCAATGTCTTACTACTAATTTTGAGGATGGGGGTCTTTATTTAACACCAGGGGTTCCTCTCTACTATACACACTGTTCTAGTTGGATTAGGTTTTCTGGAAGAATTTTCTTATTGATTTACATTTTACAACACATGCCCTCATCATCCTTTCTCTGAGGCAAGATGCCGGCCAATTCAGGGAACATGCATGAGGCCCATGTCATGTAAGTCCCTGCTCTGAGAAGCTGGCTGTGAGGAGGACCTGACTGTCCCAGAACTCTTGAGCGGGAGAGCCTGAAACCGGGACTCACTGGGCACAGTCATCAGTCCTACCCTAGGGTCCCCATTTGGAGGAATGGCTCCCACTCTGGTCTGCGAAACCCAGGTGGCAGCTTCTTCTTTGGATGCAGCTCCAACCTGAGGGATGAGCCCACCAGGCACTCAGGAGAACTGACCCTTCCTCTGAGCAGCTGCC
This sequence comes from Diceros bicornis minor, assembly GCF_020826845.1. Taxonomy (NCBI): domain Eukaryota; kingdom Metazoa; phylum Chordata; class Mammalia; order Perissodactyla; family Rhinocerotidae; genus Diceros; species Diceros bicornis. The sequence goes on along the minus strand of NC_080759.1, from coordinate 46,681,102 downwards.
AGCTACCGGAGTAATATTCCTTTCGTTTCTGCTTTCCTTAGAGAAATGTGAGGTCCCATGTTGCATCTGAGAGATATTCCAACAGCTGGCAGCCCTGGCAGTGCCCTGCCTTGAGGCCGCATTTCCTTAAACCCTTCCCTGGAAAAGAGTGACTTCTATGTAGTCACCACTAGAATCTTCAGGGAATCTATTACAGGCTGTCTTAAAAAGAGGCCTTCATAGCAAATGGACATGGAAGTCTAGAACAAGTACCGAACAGGTTTAGGTTTTAAAATTTGTTAAATATAAGAAAGACAAATTTGGATTGTCAAGAATATGATGCAATGGGAAAAATAAGTCATTTAAGGTATTGAATTGCACCAACTTTTTCTTCATTGACTAAGATGATCATTAGATTTTTCTCCTTCATTCTGTTAATGTGATATGTAATAATGATTAATGTTTTTGAATGTGAAAATAACCTTGCCTTCATGAACTAAACTCCCTTTAATGGTTTTTGTGTCCATTAGCATTTCCACAAGAATTTTCAATTTCTTTATCTGTAGCACTGGTGGACTTCTGTCATCCCCTTTCATTCCTTCCACCTTGCTGGAATTTACCACGCATTACCGTGAAGACATCAGCATTGCGCTTGCTAGCACAGAATGCTGGGACCAACGAAACGGGCAAACTGGAAGATTGTGGTGGAAGTCATGGCACATGGTCCTGTTAATAAGACCAGGAACCTTACATTTCAAGAAAAGGCATAATCTCCTTCATGAACATAGATGCACAACTCATAAACAACTCATAAGCAAAATATAGCACAGTGAAGATGAGAAGATTTGTGATACTAAAGTGAACATATATATAAGTTGTGTTCAGATCTAATGACAGCCCAATCATTTGCAGTTCATACATGAGGAACAATAGTAGGATATTTCTTCAAAATGGTACTTTATTGTAAGGATGAAGGCTAAAAATTTCTATTTGGTGGCCTATTAATAAATACATGATGATTCTTTTTAGTTTTCCCTTATTTCCTCCTTAGTCCTATGTTGCTATGCTAGGCATATTTGAGTGCCCGATACCTAATTATTGGCTTATTGGAAGGCCATCCTTATCATATAAAGACAATCAGGTCAAAATTGTGTTGAGTTGTGTGATGTCAAGAACACAGAACTGAGAGTCAAGGGACTGTGTGATAGGCCTACATCTGCCACAAAATAGACATATGACCTTGAGCAAGTAAGCCTGGTTGAAACCCTACCTACGCCTTGCCTGGAAGAGGTATGCCTGGGCCCACAGAATCTCAAGGTTCCTCCCTGTTGCTTGAACTTGTCCAAAATAGTTCTTGCTCTCCAAAAATTTGCTATCTAGGAGAAAAGTCAGACATATCCATAGACGATTCTGCCTCCAAGCCAATGCTATAAGTCATTTAATAGAAGTGAAATGATGCATGTGAAGAAAGTGACTTAGCAAGGTTCTCTGAAATTCTCTTAAAGGAGACTTTTATGGAATTGAACTTTTGAGTCATGGTTAAGATGTTACAGAACTGTTGGGAAGGTGCAGAGGGAAGGAAAACCTTGATCAGAGCAGCAAAGTAGGGTTGAAATGCATAGCATCTTCAGAAGTGGTGAGCACACAAATTGTATTGGTGAGAAGTGATTCACTGGGAAAGTGCTGGTAAGGATGCCTGGACAAAGTGCAGAGCTGTGGGTTGACCCACTGCTAACAGTAACTCCATGTTCAGACATGCTTGCAATGCTCTTTTTTGTATCAGATCCTACAGATATATATTGTTTCTGCCACACTTGAACTATCAAACTATTCAACAGTCAGTATTTTAAGGGGAACCATGTCTGGCACTTCATAAGTGCTATATAAGTGTTTTCAAATATGAAGTAAATAAAACAACTTCCCAGTATGCCTGCTTATTTTCTTGATATGCTTCTATGTGTTTCTTGATTTGCCCCTACATCATTTGATGATAGACAGGCTTGAATTTCAGTCCCAGCTCCAGAAAGAGGTCTTTGTTTGACTTATGAAGAATAAAGTTGTTTTATCTGTTGAGAAAGACATTCAAGATCATTTTGGTGACTGCTAAGAGAGTTCACTCTGCAGCAAATTATTCTGTGATCAAAAATATTCATAAATTGGAAGTATCTTTATCAGCTTAAGGTAATAAGAACAACTTACACAATACCTCTTTTGGTATAACTAAGATTATCTTTTTATCCAGTAAAAGATTATCTTTCCATAGATGTGTGTATGTATAATTGTTTAGTAACTCTAAAATTGGATATCTAAGCACTCGTGTACCAAAGTATTCATAGAATCAATAATTTGTAGTCAAGAAGTGATGTCTCTGTTCTCCCAGTGGATTTCTAGATGATTAAATCCAAAGGAGGAGCCACGCACAGTGATGGCTCCTTGCTTGCCCACCGAATCCGTGCTCCCGGCACTCTCCCATCAGCCCACATTATCCCACTTACCTTCCTTGCACTGAAATTAGGAAAGGAGAATGGGCAGCGGGTTCATAAAGGCTGCCAACTAAAATGTACTGTGAAATATAACTCAAGGTCTCTAATGAGACAGACACACATTTACACGGAGAAGGCTCTGCTACTGAGGTTGTGTGAATTTTTGTGTATGCAATGTGAGGGTTATTTGCCGGAACTTCAACTTCATAATGTGAAATGTCTGTGTGAGTATATTTGTTTGTTTTACATTCTTCAGGATGATCAAAGAATACAAGAATAGAAATTCTCTCTCATTTTTCTGAGGCTGTTTTTCTTTCCTCTCCTTCCCAGCAATGGAAATATGTGGGAAAGCAAAGCTGTGACTCAAGCCCACACCAGAGCCCAGGAAAATTTCCAAGATCCTAGAGATATCCGTGGACCAGAGGCTTGGTAAATGCAGGAAGAAGTGTCTTCCTGGCACTATGAAGATTAGCAATGAATTATAGGAGAATCTGGAGAGACAAGAACGAGGGAGCAAAAAGGCACCCAGGTCTGCCTACCTAAGACAAGATGCAGAGCTCTCCCAAAGAGGGTGTCACAGCCTGCAACAGCCCCCGGGGAGCTACGATGGGCTGAGCAGTGTGGGGAAGTGTCCATTTCATCTGCAGCACCAATAGCAGAGCAGCTAACCCAGGGAAGATTCACTATGTTTGTAGTAGACACACAGGACGAGCAGTTGGATGGACAACAGTTAAGATTTGTGTCAGCAGAGTCACGTCTGTGATGGAGACATGTATTGATGAAAACACACATACAGAAAACTAGTGTCTCAGAGAACTCCTCCAGAACCACGTGGTCCTCTTGTTTCTCCAGAAAAGGGAGCACAGGTTTTGAAGAGGCATGAGTCCTCAAACAAATTTTTTACCTAACTATGGAGCTAATGTGGCCAGCTCTCTTGGCTCTCCAGTTCCTATTCTTTCGTACAGAGCTCACCTACTGGCATAGCAGTGGCCTGGTGGGAGTTTGTGCTAGAAAAACGCAGTCTTTCCCTCCTGAGTAGAGAAAAACTCAGTTCTCCATCTCCTATGTGTTTCTCCTGTACTTTGACACAGAACACTTCACTTCTGACACTTATGGTGACCAAACGTGTGGGGTTTTTTCCCCCATACCAAGCAAGCCTCCCCGATACCAGCTGTGTCCTACTGTTTAACTCGATTCTGACTCTATAGTGTCAGATCTCACAAGTTAAGGGCTCAGTCTCACAAGACTGCTCCCACCTCACTTCAGACGGAAATCACAAATAGTAGGTCCCCAGGTTACTCACAACTTCTGTCCAACTTCGCTACAAATTAGAGGTTCCCCCATGACCCTCTCCTTGGGTTCCATTAATTTGCTAGAGAGGCTCACAGAATTCAGGGAAACACTTACGTTTACCAGTTCATTCAGGATATGATAAAGGATACAGATGAACATCCAGATGAAGAGATACATAGAGCCAGGTCTGTGAGGGTCCTGAGTGCAGGAGCTTCTGTTCCCATGGTGTTGGGGTGTGTCACCCTCCTGGAACATGGATGTTTTCACCCACCTGGAAGCTCCCTAAACCGTGTACTTTTGAGATTTTTATGGAGGCTTCCTTATGTAGGAGTGATCAATATTAACTCCATTTTCAGCCATTTTCCCTTGTCAAGAGAATGGAGGGTGGGACCAAAAACTCTAAGCTTCTACTCATGGCTTGGTCTTTGTGGTGACCAGCCCTCATCCAGAAGCTATCCAGGAGCCTACCTAGAGTCTCATTAGAACAAAAGACAATCCCGTCACCCAAGAAATGACCAGGGTTTTGGGAGCACTGTGTCAGTAATCAGGGTCAAAAACCAAATAGTAGAACAAAAGATACACCTAATGCATCATTCTCAGGAAATGACAAGGGTTTCAGAGCTCTGTGCCAGGAACTGAGAGCAAAGGCCAATATACGATCCCAGAGAGTCATATTGGAATGTGATTCCTTGCATATCCAAGCCTGATTTTGTAGGTCAAGAAGAGACCCACCTCTCAGTCCCTCTGCAAATGAAGCAGAAATCAGGACCTGCCATGCTCCCCATTGGCATTAGTTGTCCAGATTGGCACCCTCCATGCTCCAAGGGTAGCTTAGTTGTTCACACTGGGGACTGTCATGCCCCAGTGAAAATATCATAAATGGTGACAAGGCTGTAGACAGATAAAAACAACAGTAGATGACGTGCTCTTGAACATGTGCATTGATGACAGTATAGGCAAATGAACTCAAATGCTCTCATTCCCAATAAAGCTGTGTGAAACTCTATGACCAACAGAGAATATACATTCTTTTCAAGCCCATATTCCAAGTAGTCATAAAAGTTAACCACATAGTGATCAAAAAGTACAATCCCTAAGTGAATCATGATGTCACCAGAATCATGATGATTCCTCTAGGACTCAAAGTGCCCTCTCTATAAGGTACAGGCAAGACTTGAGGCTCCAGGGGCCTGGAGGGGGCAGAGGGGGAAGGCAAGGCCTACTCTGAGAAAGAGAATATGTGTAGGGCACACTACGGAGACCAAAAAGGGCTCATAATGTAATATTCTTAAATGGAAATGATAATCCAATACATTCATTATCAGTTCTAGAGCATTCCATTAGTTAAGGGTAAGGGTTTAAAATGTTTTCCTTTTGTAACACTCAAGAAAGTAAATTTAAAAAAGCAGTATTTAGAAATAATAAGTAAAAGGAGAAGAATGCTAAACATGTATAGATTTTGCTACTTTTGCTATATTTGCATGTTTGTTTCTGAGGTGTATTTAGCAATTATGCAGCCTCTTCACTTTCATCTCTAAGGACTGAGTAAACAATTTTGAGAACTTTATCCCTATTGTTGCTAAGCCATGGAGGAAATAATTTTTAATTTTTTCTGTACATCTAAGACTTGTAAGGGCTCTTGCTATGAAATATTTAGATAGCTGGCAGGCCAAACAACCTTTGTTTATCATTATAAATATCACTTTAATTATTTTTTGCATATGTCATTTACAGAAGATTTACAGATTACAAAAATCTACTGGAGTTTCAGTTATAATTATGTTGAATTTATGAATTCATCCCATTACTCCAAAAGTATATCATCTTTTGCTAGATCCTATAGTGAAGTGGCACATTTTTCTCAATATTGGTCATACATATTTCTTTTTAGTTGTAGTCACATGTATTTTAAGTATTCTTGCAATTTGAATGTTAGCCAATGGATATCAATAATACAGCTACTATACACGAGTGTTCTTTTGGTAACGAAGGAAGAAATATAACTTTAAAAATATAAGCAGGGAATAAAGCAAATCTTTTTTACATAAGCTGAGAGTGGTTTAAAGAATGATAATCAAATAAATCTTTAAAATTTTTTTGAAAGTGATCAAGTATGTCAGATAAATACATAACATCAATAGCATTTTTATAGGTCAAAGATAGAACACCTTCCTGGTTTCTAAGATGAAAGGTTTTCTCTAAGTACCCTCTGACTTCTCTGCTGCCCACTGTCCCATCTGCCAGGATGGGAGTGAAGGCTTAGGGTGCTTCATCTCCTTGGTATATTTAGAAAGACTAACTAGGCTTGTGTGTAGCCTAGCCATGCCTACTTCGTTTTGGGAGCAAATCTATTCACAGAGGAAATAAATTTTTATTGTCTCTGTTATGGTTTCTGTCCTACCTAGCTAGACCTTTCTTCCATATGGGAAGCTTGTCTGTGACTAGCAGAATATGTGACTGAATTAGTAAGTCCTATTCTGGGATTCAGATGGAAATTCCATTTGGGTATCATACTGAGTTATGTCCTCCAACCTCAATTCTGTCAAGGCAAATAGTGATATTTGCCTTCCATTGTTGTGTTCATTTGGGATGGGGTAGGAGCAATTAGGTAGGAAACACTCTGTCTTTTAAGCAAGGATGGGGAACTTTCTATATTTCTGTAAATAAATGTTTGCTGTTTAATTATAATATAGTCATGAATCTCTTCCATAATTTTAAAAAGCATAAAAATTAAATTTAATACATAAAGTGCACATTACAGTAGCTGTGAAAAAATCCATCTCAAAATCTTTTGTTCTGGGCCAGCCCTGGTGGCCTAGTGATTAAGTTTAGCATGCTTCACTTCAGTGGCCCAGGTTTGGTTCCGGGCCACAGACCTACACCACTCATCTGTCAGTGGCCATGCTGTGGTGGTGGCCCACATACAAAAAGAGGAAGGTTGGCAACAGATGTTAGCTCAGGGCAAATCTTCCTCAGGGAAAAAAAAAAAAATCTTTTGTCCTTAGGGAAGACTTTCAGTCTGTGTTCCAAACAGGTAGAAGCAAAAGAAAAAAGAGAAAGGCAAATGTTTAAAATTCTAAGTCTTTAATATGGTAAGAAGACTCAACCATAAACTCCTTCATACATCTTACCGTTAGGCACTAATGCCATTGCATAAGAAACTCCAATGTGTCTAGGAAGGTTTAGGTTTCCCATTTTTACAGTAGAAGAATGGATTCTGAGTGAGTTTAGGATAACCAATCTATAGTGCCTGCCACAAACTTCTTAGGGATTTGTAAATTTAGTGAAAAAGTGACATTACTGTAGACCCTCTAAAAATCTTGAAATAGTGGTTTCACAGAGCTTTTCTACTTATTTTGTCTCCAACCTAGTTTTAATAATAATCTTTTTTTTGGAAATTTCCCATACAAAACCCGATATTGTAGGAATAAAAAAAAAGATGAAAATGTAAAAAAGGGGCTGAATGCTTCCAACATTTGGGCTAGAAATCTGGTCATTAACAGGGTGGATAACTTGATTTTAAGGAATTCATATAAGTAATTTTGTTCTGCAATAGGTTACATAAGACATTGAGATAGTCTCTGAGAAGGTGTAAAAGTTTAAAATCGACATTTAAATTTTAACACCTGCAAATTTAGACTTATGCAAATGACATTATTAGACTAGTGTTAGAAATTTTTTAAATTTCTATTTAAGTTTATAAATTCTATTAAGATAAAGGTGTAGAGCAACACCTGTGATTTGATGTTAGCGGTGAGAACAACCAGTTTGAAATACAAGGTTGGCTTATGGACATGTGTTACAGGAAATTGTGATGGAGGAAGTTTGATATTCCTCAGCTTCTACCATATATTCCTTTATAATCTACCACTTTCCAGTTCTCCAACTTCCTCGAGGCCAATGCTGTCCTATTCTAGAAAATAAATGATAAAACTAATTTGCTCTGGGGTAACAATTAGCAGTTGGGATGATCTTGGCAGCAAATAAAAGAAAACTGGACTGAGAGTTGCTTATAACACAAGGATGTGTATTATTTGATGTAGTAGGATGCTCAGATACTAGACAGGCTCCTCGGGGTCAACCTCTTGTTTGTTGTTTCTGTTGTCTTCCATATTGTAGCTTTGATCTAGAGTAAGGAACATTTCTTCAAGTCTTTCCAGGTTTTATATTCAAACCAAATAGCCACAGAAAGAAGAGGGATTCTTTGTTCTTGGATTTGTTTCATACAATAGGATCAAGGACACATTTCCCAGAAAAAAACACAGAAGCGTTTCCCTCATATTCCGTTAGTTATAAGCAGTCACACACTCTTTCAAATTCAACAAATGACAATAAAAATGAGAGTGTTGTGATGGTCTTAGATCAGTCAGGATACGTCCAGGAGCCTGACAAGGGATCACCTTCTGTGGTGAGGGGTGGACAACAGAACAAAATCAGCATCTTATGGGGAAAGAATAAGGCAGTAAATTGATATTGGGTAGGCAATCAACTGGGGCAGCTATATAACTTAACAGAATAGAAGAATTGTTTTTTTTAAAAATAGAACAGTAAAATAGTTGTATGAATTAATAAAGGTATAAGTTTTGCTATCAATAAGAGACGGACATGGGAGTCAACTTTAAACAGATTTTATAGGATCGTTTACCTTACACTATGAAGAAAACCCTGTATTATATATTTAGGTAAAACATTTTTCATATTAAATGCTGCTACTTCATTTAAACACAAACACAGGAGAAAAATTATATTTAAATAAATTTGACATTTTTAATGATTCTTTTTAACAATTTATTATATCTAAAAATAGAAAATTTTAACGACAATGGACTAAACACTCCAATTAAAAGGCGGATGGCTGATTGGATTAAAAAACAAGACCCATATATATGCTGCATACAAGAGACACACTTCAGACCTAAAGACACTCACAAACTGAAAGTTAAGGGTTGGAAAAAGATACTCCACGCAAATGGCAATGAAAAGAAAGCAATACTCATATCAGACAAAATAGACTTTAACACAAAAACTGTAAAAAGAGACAAAAAAGGTTACTACATAATGATCAAGGGAACAATCCAACAAGAGGATATAACACTTGTAAATATCTATGCACCCAATGTAGGAGCACCTAAATATACAAAGCACTTATTAACAGACATAAAAAGAGAAATAGACAGTAACACAATAATAGTAGGGGACTTTAACACTCCACTTACACCAACGGATAGATCATCCAAACAGAAGATCAATAAGGAAACACTGGCCTTAAATGACACACTAGAACAGATGGACCTGGTAGATATATACAGAGTATTCCATCCCAAAATCGAAGAATACACATTCTTTTCAAATGCACATGGAATATTCTCCAGGATTGAGCACATATTAGGCTACAAAACAAGTCTCCATAAATTTAAGATGATTGAAATAATACCAAGCATCGTTTCTGACCACAACAGTATGAAACTATAAATCAACTATAGGAAGAAAATCAGAAAAGCCACAAAGACGTGGAGGTTAAACAAAATGCTACTGAACAATGATTGAGTCAACGAAGAAATCAAAGGAGAAATCAAAAAATACCTGGAGGCAAATGAAAATGAAAATACGACATGCGAGAATTTATGGGATACAGCAAAAGCGGTTCTAAGAGGAAAGTTTATAGCAATACAGGCCTATCTCAACAAACAAGAAAAATCTCAAATAAACAATCTAACAATGCACCTAAACAGGCTGGAAAAAGAAGAACAAACAAGGCCCAAAATCAGTAGAAGAAGGGAAATAATAAAAATCAGAGCAGAAATAAATGAAATAGAAAACAAAAAAACAATAGAAAAAATTAATAAAACCAAGAGCTGGTTCTTTGAAAAGATCAACAAAATTGACAAACCTTTAGCCAGACTCACCAAGAAAAGAAGAGAGAGCGCACAAATAAGTAAAATCAGAAATGAAAGAGGAGAAATTACAACAGACACCTCAGAAATACAAAAGATTATAAGAGAATACTATGAAAAGCTATATGACAACAAATTCGAGAATCTAGAAGAAATGGATAAATTCATAGAATCATACAACCTTCCAAAACTGGATCAAGAAGAAATAGAGAATTTGAATAGACCAATCACCAGTAAGGAGATTGAAACAGTAATCAAAAACCTCCCCAAAAATAAAAGTCCAGAATTCCCTGGTGAATTCTAACAAACATTCAAAGAAGAATTAATACCTATCCTTCTCAAACTCTTCTAACAATTTGAGGAGAGGGGGAAGCCCCCTAACTCATTCTACGAAACTGATGTTACTCTGATACCAAAACTAGACAAGGACAACACAAAAAAAGAAAATTACAGGCCAGTATCACTGATGAACATCAATACAAAAATCCTCAACAAAATACTAGCAAATCGCATACAACAATACATTAAAAAGATTATACACCATGATCAAGTGGGATTTATTACAGGTACGCAGGGATGGTTCAACACTCATAAATCAATCAATGTAATACAGCACATTAATAAAATGAAGAATAAAAATCACATGATCATCTCAATAGATGCAGAGAAAGCATTTGACAAGATACAGCATCCATTTATGATAAAAACTCTGAATAAAATGGGTATAGAAGAAAAGTACTTCAACATAATAAAGGCCATATAAGACAAACCTACAGCTAATATCACCCTCAATGGTGAAAAACTGAAAGCTATCCCTCTAAGAACAAGAACCAGACAAGGATGCCCACTGTCACCACTCCTATTTAACATAGTACTGGAAGTCCTAGCCAGAGCAATCAGGCGAGAGAAAGAAATAAAGGGGATCCAAATTGGAAAGGAAGAAGTGAAACTCTCACTATTTCCAGATGAGATGATTTTATACATAGAAAACCCTAAAGAATCCACCAAAAGACTTTTAGAAGTAATAAACGAATATGGTAAAGTTGCAGGATACAAAATCAGCATACAAAAATCAGTTGCATTTCTATACACTAACAACGAAGTAGCAGAAAGAGAAATTAACAATACAATCCCATTTACAATTGCAACAAAAAGAATAAAATACCTAGGAATAAACTTAACCAAAGAGGTTAAAGATCTGTACACTGAAAACTATAAAACATTGCTGAAAGAAATCGAAGAAGACACAAAGAAATGGAAAGATATCCCATGCTCTTAGATTGGAAGATTTAACATAGTTAAGATGTCCATACTTTCTAAAGCCATCTATAGATTCAATGCAATCCCTATCAAAGTTCCAACAATGATTTTCACAGAAATAGAACAAAGAATCCTAAAATTTATATGGAACAACAAAAGACCCCAAATAGCTAAAAGAATCCTGAGAAAAAAGATCAAAGCTGGAGGTATTACATTCCCTGATTTCAAAATGTGCTACAAAACTATAGTAACCAAAACAGCATGGTACTGGCACAAAAACACACACACAGATCAATGGAATAAAATCGAAAGCCCAGAAATAAACCCACACATCTATGGACAGCTAATCTTCGACAAAGGAGCCAAGAACATACAACGGAGAAAAGAAAGTCTCTTCAACAAACGGTGTTGGGAAAACTGGACAGCCACATGCAAAAAAATGAAAGTAGACCCTTACCTTACACCGTACACAAAAATTAACTCCAAATGGATTAAAGACTTGAATGTAAGACCTGAAACTATGAAACTTCTAGAAGAAAACATAGGCAGTACGCTCTTCGACATCGGTCTTAGCAACATATTTTCAAGCACCATGTCTGATTCGGCAATGGAAACAATAGAAAAAATAAACAAATGGGACTACATCAAACTAGAAACTTCTGCACAGCAAAGGAAACCATCAACAAAACAAACAGACAACCTAACAATTGGGAGAGGATATTTGCAAACCATACATCTTATAAGGGCTTAATCTCCAAAACATACAAAGAACTCATGCATCTCAACAACAAAAAAACTAACAACCCAATTAAAAAATGGGCAGAAGACCTGAACAGACATTTCTCCAAAGAAGATATACAGATGGCCAACAGGCACATGAAAAGATGTTCAACATCATTAACTATCAGGGAAATACAAATCAAAACTACAATGAGATATCACCTCACGCCTGTCAGAATGGCTATAATTAACAAGACAGGAAACAACATGTGTTGGAGAGGATGTGGAGAGAAGGGAACTCTCCTACACTGCTGGTGGGGGTGCAAATTGGTGCAGCCACTATGGAAAACAGTATGCAGATTCCTCAAAAAATCAAGGATAGAACTACCATACGGTCCAGCTATTCCACTGCTGGGTATTTATCCAAAGAACTTGAAAACACGAATGCGTAAAGATACATGCACCCCTGTGTTCATTGCAGCGTTATTCACAATAGCCAAGACTTGGAAGCAACCTAAGTGCCCATCAAGGGACGAATGGATAAAGAAGATGTGGTATATATACACAATGGAATACTAAGCCATAGAAACGATGAAATCCAGCCATTTGTGACAACATGGATGGACATTGAGGGTATTATGCAAAGTGAAATAAGTCAGAGTGAGAAGGTCAAATACCGTATTATCTCCCTCAGTAAGTAGTAGATAATAACAACAAACAAACACATAGAGACAGAGATTGGATTGGTGGTTACCAGAGGGGGGGGAGGGAGGGAGGAGGGTGAAAGGGATAATTCGGCACATGTGTGTGGTGATGGGTTGTAATGAGTATTTGGGTGGTGAACATGTAATCTATGCAGAAATAGAAGTATAATGGTGTACACCTGAATTTTATACAATGTTATAAACCAATGTTACTGCAATAAACAAAGAAAAAAGAAAATAAAAATAATTTTGACAGGGATTAACATAGATGACCTGGATCGTCTACATTATATGCTAGATTCATTGCTCTTTTAACAATTCGTGATAGTGTTTTGTTCTAATTATGGCCTATTTTGGAGTTCTGTTCACCAAACCAATTGTTTGATAATGCTAGAAAAATGGCTCAAATGTGGATATGTTTATTTGTTAACAATATTAACTACTCAGAATGTAACAGTGAATATTCCATAACAGGAACTCGAAAACTTATTTGATGAATGTGTGAATGAACAAAGCCATTTACTGACAACTTCCTATATGCCAGAAAATTTACTGTCACTTAATTAATACCAACAACATTTCTAGATGAATACTATTTTCCCCACTTTACAGATGAGATGACATATATTAAGTAATTTTCCCTGAAGACAAATGTTAGCTGACAGCCCATTTTCTCCGTGGAATGCTTCTATTTGGGCTGACAACTGGTATTAAAGGAAACCATCTAGGTACCTATATTTTCGTAAGTGACATAATGAAAAGATTATTGAAAAGAATGGTTGTTTCTAATTAAATAGAAGTTTTGTTCAACAGTGAATTTTGTTCTACATTTCTCAATTAGTTCACACATAGGTGGAATACCCGACAGCTTGAGTAAAAAAAAAAAGTAACATAACTTATTATATTAGCATGACAGAAATCTTTTAGTATGACTGACAACATATAAAACCTGTAACTATGGCTGAGGCAATGGCTCCACTTCAAACATAGCAGAATTTAACTAGTTTAACTTATGATACATAGTCAAAGTTATTTACACTACATTTGACCTCAATCTCTATAAGAGAAATAGGGCATCTCATATATTTTTATGTAAAAGCTACACCAGTGTGTGCTGTGTAATATTTTACTGCTGCAATCTAAAGCCAAATGCACTTGAAATATCTTTTCCTTTTATTTGTTTTTATTGAAGTTGCCTATAATCTGTAAAAGGCAATAAATCTCATTTGAATAGAGTAAAAGGATTAGTTCTTACTCATGCACAGAAAAATTGTTAAGGATTCAGGTGGAGAGACGGCTGAGAAACCATTTGAGAGTTCTGTGATTAGGTTAGACAGGTCCCAACTCCTATTAGTGAATGTGCCTTGATCTGTTACAGAGGGGATGCAGCTGCCTTCTTCAGTTTTCCCCCGGTGCCTCCTGCTTTAACTAAGCCTACAACATTTTCGACAGGCAAATCAGGAAGGACTTTGCAGACAGATGGCGAAGCGGCCTATGCTTTCTCATTTACATGAAATCTTGGTTCCTAATGGTACTTGAGCCATATGCAGGGGTTTTGCATTCCCTTTGAATTGGTTTTCAGTGCTAGGCAGACAAGTCAAATCTAACTTGATCCATGTTTTCCTAATGTGGTTTAATTCAATGGAGCTATGCAAAGTGTTTATCAAAAGAACTTTTGAAACTAAAATCTCAGCTGAGTGCAAAAATTGGTACCAACCATGACTAGCGAGGAGAGTGCCCTAGGAGACTTATTTACATAGCAAATGAAGACTAGGTTACACAATTTATAAGCTAAACTAAAATGAAATATAAACAAACTCTACCTTGGATTTTGAATCACCCAGGCCTAATGTTGGTCTGTTAAAGTGCCTGTAAATGTTATTTAATCATAAATACACTAGCCAAATTATGTATTTTCCATTATTTGATGATCTAAAGATAATTAATATTAAAAAAATATACAAACATTCTAACTCTTGCTTTTCACATTACATATGCTTTTGATAACATACCAAATGAATAACAAATCAATTTTTGTCACAATAACTAGAAATTTGTGATCCATCAGAAAAAGTAATATCTCATAAGAGCATGCAACACATATAAATTATATTTCATTTAAAATAAAATTTAATTATTAGAGGTGAGGATAAATAGAAGGAATACTTTCTAATGAATCATTTTTTACTCTATGAATTTTAAATTATGAAAGAGTGCATGAGTGTATTTCAATACACAATGGTAAGAAATCTAATTCCTATTATTTTATTGTCTTACTATGATTCAGTCAAGCTTATTATGAGAATACTATATGCATATATTTCTGTAATGAAAATAATATTTTCTTATTATAAAAAATGAGTATAGAATTTTGAAAAGATTTGAAAAAAACTATAATTCTATCACCCAGAAGCAATTATTAGCATTATACATATTTCTTTCTATATATTAAAATATATAAATAATTTGTATAAACAAATTATTGCCATATTTCTTACTAAAATCTATAATCAAAACATTTTTTAAAAGCTGTAAACATTAATTTTATGGATGCATCTCTTCAGTAACAGCCTATCATAGGTGGTTATCTTTTTTATCAGTTTGCACTATTATAAATAATTCTGTTGTGAATATTTTGGCATAAATACTTGTTTTCAGTTTAAATGATTTTCTTAGGAACGATTTCTAGATGAAAATTTTATTGAAAAGTGAGATTTTTAGACTTTTATTATGTATTGCCAAATTGCCTTCAGAAAAGTTTATAGTGCTTTATTCAAACATCACCATTAATGTGTCTATTTATCAAACACTAGTAGCTATGTCAGTTAGGATACATTTGGTTGCAAACAATATCTAACATCAATATGATTACATGACTTTTCTCATAAGCAGTTTATTGATGGGGCAGGAATCATGAGTGGCTGATTCTCTGGTGTAACAATGTCTTTGGACCCAGATTATTTATTTTTTTCCTGCTCTATTAATTTCAGTGTTGAATTCATCCATATGTTGCTAGAATTCTGAGAACTGTCAGAAACCTAAATGTACAGGCATCATCTAAACATGGTAATATCTAGAGGGCAAAAACATGATAAATCATTCATTTCCATCATTCCTTCTTTGGAAACAGCACCCTTTCCACAAAAAATTCACAGAAGATAATCCCTTATGATTTATGGCACAGAATTTGGTTAGAAACATTTGTCTACCAAGAATATATTCAATGATGAAGAAAGAATAGATAATTACACACAAAAAAATCCCACATACAAAAGGGACAAATCTGACAAAACACTCTGTAGGTCAAATGGTCTGACATGGACATTGGTTCTGCCTTCTGGGAAAGTCTTTCTTCACTCTTCATTATCCTCTGTGGCCATATGGAAGATGAGCTTCACAACTTGAGTGACTCACTTGTTGCTGTGTATTTAGGAACCAACTCTAGCAGATACAAAACAGAAGTCACCAAATTTCTAGTCAGAAAATGTAGCATCTTAACTTCCTCTGGCCGAGGCCTCCACTCTGAATTTCACATTTCAGCATCTGTTACCTACCGCTCTCTATTTCTGGTGCCAAAACCTATATGAGAACACTTTCAAGTAGCAAGAAGCAATAACTTTCACTCAAATTGGCTTTAACATTTAAAGGCATATATTATCAGATATAATAGGTAATCCAGAGAGAGAAATCTTCATAATTGGCTGATTTGCCAACTCAAAATTGCAATATAAATCTCTTCTCTACCTCTGTCCATGTCAGCGGTGGCTTTGTCCTTAGACTGAGATAGGGATGATTACAGTTGGTCCAGCTACTCCAGGCGCAACAAGAAGAGAGTTTCTCTTATTGTGGATCCTCTCAAGAAAGAAAACCTTTTTCCTTCTGGAAACTTCTAGGCAGGTGACCCCTGGTGTCCTATTTGCCAGAATTGTGTTACATGTCTATGTATGAACTAATAATAAGTGGCAAGAATCATGGGATTACCTTAGTTCAAAAGTCTTTCTCTGGAAATGAAGGTGGATTCAAGTCATTCCCAGGAACATAGTTGTATGGGAGAGGATTGAATAAATGATCAAAACCAGCATTCAGATAGAAGGGTAGGTGAAGGTTAAGTATTTCCTAGCAAACAAGTTTAAATTTTCTTTTCTTGACTGATTGTACTGGATAGAACCTCCAATACAATATTGAATAGAAGTGATGAGAGCAGATGTCCTTATCTTGTTCCTGATCCTAGGTGGAAATAGGATCCATTAAGTGTGATGTTGGCTATAGATTTTTCAAATATACTCTTTAGCATGTTGAGAACATACCTTCTATTCATTATTTGCTAAGATTTTTTAAAATCAGGAATGAAGATAGATGTCAAATATTTTTTCTTTATCTGTAGAGAAGATCATGTGATTTTCTTTTGGCATTTTAATGTGAGGAATTACTTGATTTTCAAAAATTATTCTAAGCTTGTATTCCTGGGATAAAATCTATTTCATCTTGATATATTATTCTTTTTATATTGTTGAATTCTATTTGCTGAAGATTTGTTTAGAATTTTTGCATTCATGTTCATGAGGGATCTTTTTTTCCCTTGGAGCCTCTTTCTCTGGTTTGTTATCAATGGAATTATAACCTTCTATAATAAGTTGGGATACAATCCTGCCTCTGAAATTTTTTGGAAGATTTTATATAGGATTGATATTATTTCTTCCTTACATGTTTAGTAGAATTTACCATATGAGCCTGTAATTTTTTGTGAGAAATTTTTAAATTATAAATCCAATTCCTTTAATAATTTTAGAACTATTCAAGTTATACCTCTCTTCTGAGATTTGGTAGACTATGTATTTAAGGGATTTTTCCATATTATCTAAGTTGTAAAATTTGTTGGCATAAAATTGTTAATATTCCCTTATTATTATTTGACTTCAGAATAATCTGTGGCAATGCCATCTCTCTAATTCCTGACATTGGTGACATGCATCTATTCTAGTTTTCTGAACTGTCTAGCTAGAAGTTGATCTATTTTCTTGATCTTCTCTAAGAACTAGCTTTTGGTTTCATTGATTATCTCTAAAGTCTGCTCTCTGCTTCACCGATTACTGCTCTCATCTTTATTATTTCCTTTTATCAGCTTATTTTAGGCCTAATTTGTTCTTTGTTTTATAGTTTCTTAAGGTGTAAGCCAAGGTCACTGATTTTTAGTATCTTTCTTCTTTTCTAATATATGCGTTTAATGGTACAAATTTCACGTTAAGTACTGTTTTAGCAGAATACTACAAATTTTTATATGTTGTGGTTTCAAATGTTGTGGTTCCAAATTCTTTCTAATTTCTCTCTGACCCATTGGTTGTTTAGGAGTGTCCTATTTTGTTTCTGATTATTTGGAGATTTTTAAGAAATTTTTCTGTTATTTATTTCTAACTTAACTTCATTAGATACTAATTTTTGTATGAATTACATTCTTATAAATATATTGAGGTTAATTTTATGGTCCAGAATGTAGTATATTTTGAGACATGCCACATATATTCAAGAATATGGTGTGTATTTTGCTATTGTTGGTGGAATGTTCTATAAATATCAAGTCTATCACATTGGTTAATAGTATTGTTCAAGTGTTCAAAATTCTTACTGAATTTATCTCTGCACTTTGTATCTCTTTTTTTCGAGAAGGGAATCGAAATCTCTGTTGAATGTCTATTTTGGTGAATGTCTATTTTCCTTGCATTTTTGTCAGGTTTGCTGCACACATCTTGAAGTTTGTTATTAGGTGCATCAACATTTAAGAATGTCATGACATCTTCATTAAGAGGTCCCTTTGTGATCCCTTTGTGATTAAGAAATGAATTCATTTAAACCTGGTTATAGTCTTTGTTTTAAAACTTACATTGTCTGATATTGTTATAGCTCTCCAGCCTTCTTTTGACTTGTGTTAGCAGAGTACTCTTTTACTTTTAGCGTATTTGTGTCTTTAACATGCATTTCATCAGGTATACATTTGGGTCTTGCTCTTTTATCTAATCTAATCATCGCTAACATTTAAGTCCATGATTACAACATTTCCACTTATTTGGATTGTTTGTATTGTTGGGTTTAAGTCTAATGTCTCACTCTTTTGTATTTTATCATATGATTTTTGTGGTGCAGATTTTTTTCTGCTTTTTTCATGTTGATTAATTTTTATGATTCAGTTTTTTCCTTTGTTGGATATTAGGCATAACTCTTTGTTTTGTTATTTTAGTGGTTGGTTTATAGTTTATAGTGTGCATCTTTAACTTATCATAGTCTACCTTTAAGTAATATTATGCCACTCAGACACTGATTTCTGAGTGTAGTAGAGGGCAGGGATATATTTGATGGATCAGAAGCACCTGACTCATATAAAAGGTGCAGTTACTTTTTTTTTTTTTTTGTGAGGAAGATCAGCCGTGAGCGAACATCCATGCCAATCCTCCTGTTTTTGCTGAGGAAGACCGGCCCTGAGCTAATATCTATTGCCAATCCTCCTCCTTTTTTTTCGTTTTTTTCCCCAAAGCCCCAGTAGATAGTTGTATGTCATAGTTGCACATCCTTCTAGTTGCTGTATGTGGGACGCAGCCTCAGCATGGCCGGAGAAGCGGTGCATTGGTGCACTCCCAGGATCCGAACCCGGGCTGCCAGTAGCGGAGCGCATGCACTTAACCGCTAAGCCACAGGGCCGGCCCTGTAGTTACTCTTTATTCTTAGTCAGAAGTAGCCACGCAGAAAATTCTTTTATTTTTTAATTGAGTAAACCAACACATACACAAAAACACATCAATCAGCTAGATTCCAATCCATGAGATAGCAATTTACAAGTTTGTAATCACCACTACAGAACAATCTCCTTCCTTCTGTCAGTTGCTAAGTAACTTTTCAATGGATAGAAGCCTTGCTCACACCTATCTCGTAGAAAGAGAAAGAGCTATTAAATGACAAATGCACAAACGCACCTGGATTTTTGGCTCCCACTTCTATTCCACAAATAAAGAGAGTCACTATATTATAATAGCCATAATAAAATCACTTTTAATAATGTGTATTAAATACTGTCAAAACTGCGAAGAATCTACTATGAGCTTTATATAATGTATTTTCTTTCACTCAGATAAAAATTACCTTTCTTCTGTACCCATATTGTCCCCATCATAGTGTTGAGAGAAATGAAGCATATAGAAGTAAATTGTTCAAAATCCCCACAATGCTCTGTGTTAGTTTTCTTTTGCTGCCAAAATAAATTTCCACAATTTTAGCAGTTTAAAAAACACTCATTTATTAGCTCACATTCTTATAGGTGAGAAGGCCAGGTTGCCTTGGTTTGTTTCTCTGCTCTTGGTTTCACAAGGCTGAAAACAAAGTGTTGGCTTGTTGGGTTCTTAACATGACACTCTGGGAAGAATCTGCTTCCCAGTTCTTTCAGGTTGTTGGCCTAATCTAGTTCTTTGCAGCTGTAGAAATGAGTTTCCTTTTCCTTACTGGATGTCAGCAGTGGGCTGCCCTCAGCTTCTGGAGGCCTCTCTAATCTCTGCACATGGGCCACTAAATCTCAGATCTAGCATGTTGGATCTCTCTCAGGCTTCAATTATTTTGGCATCTTGAGTCGCTCTTACAAATCAAATATCTCTGACTACTCTTTTGCTGCAGTCTCTGTCTTCAGTGGAAGAAAATTCTCTGAGAAAGAGCTCATACGACTAGATTGGACCCACTGATATAATCCAGGATAATCTTCCTATTTTAAAATCAGTGACTTTAAAAACATCTGCATAATCCCTCTTGCCATGTAATGTAAGGTGTTCACAGTTTCCAGGGATTAGAGTATGGACATCTTTGCAGGATGATTATTTTGCATACTGAATACTCATTGTCTGTCTTGAGATTCAGACAAATATTTAAGTAAATTGTTATTAATGTAGGCTATTTGGACATTTATGGAAGAAATGTTTCAACTATTTTCAAATGTGATTTCTAGTCCATCTAATTGACTAGAAGTCACTGAATTTGTCAATTATAATTTCAACTACGCTAAACATGACTGGAAACAGAATTTTTGAAAATTTATTTTCTTTAAACTTTGAATAGAAAAATACTTAGTGTCTCCAAAAGTGTTATACAATTCTGAAAGATACAACTAGAAAGTAAAGTGATAAAAATTGAACAGGATATTTAAAATATTGATATCATAAGCTGAACTAATGACATGTAGTCTATCTAAGGAAAGTCACAATTTCAAAATGGAAATACAAATGCTAGAACTTTCTGATTTAAGTGCTTTACCTTTCCATGTGCCTTTTTGAGAAAAATAAAGCTGCTTATATTGATATTCATATTTATTTAGTTCTCCATGTTTTAAAAATACAATACTTTTCTTATTAGTTAGCACTTTTGTAAACCTGGTTCAGAGAAATGGACCTGTCCCATAAATGTTTTTATAAACCTATTTTGATTGTGGTATTTCTGATATACATATTTCTAATGTGTGTATTAGTAATGCAAGTGGGTCTAAAACAATAATATATTACCTAAAATATGTTACTGAATGTATTTAATATCATTTATTTTCATTTCAGAACTGTGTAAAGTTGGTTCAAAGTAACATGAAACTATACACTTAAAAATGGTTAAGATGGTAAATTTTATATGTTTTGTACCATAATAAAAAAAAGTAACATTGTTTGTGGTATGATAAGAAAAATTTTAAGAATGGAAAATCCAACACATAAAAAAGTATCTATTTAAAAATCACCATATAGAAGAGAATATTTTATTAAAATATCTTGAGTGGAAAATCAAAATAAGTTGCACTTCAGTCTCTGTGTAATAAATTATTTCCTGTTTCTTTATAAAGTAAAATAGCTCTAGAAAATATCAAAATCTTATCTTACTATCAGAACCAGGGCCAGAAATAAGCACAGTTGCTCAATGTCTTTTGTAAGAAAAAAAATGTTCAAGGGTAATAAAAATAGAATTTCACTCAAATTTTGCTTTTTCATTTTATCCTATTTATCTGACACAAATTCTACATTTTTCTTTATTTTGAACCTCTGAACAAATGAGAGCATAATCATCATTATCACAATGATAAACTAACCAGGGTTTTAGAGAAAACTAATTTTACGTCTTCAGAAAAAAACGTATGAGATAGCTACTATTACTATCTTCATTGTACAGATAAGAAACTGAGAAACTGAGAAGCTAAGTAGCTGGCCTGCCAAAGGTCATATGGTTAGGAAAGAGCAAAGTCCTAGATATTAGCATGTTGTTAGTTGAAAGCTACTTTTTTTCAGTCCAATCTTTGCTCTCTCTCTCCTATGTAGGCAAACATATAGTTATAAATATAACCATAAAGAGAATTGTAATAGCCAACATAATTTACATTTTCTGATAAAATCTTTGGAATTACTGGGGGTGAGCAATGCTGCAAGCCAAATACTCTAACATTAGCCTCTAGATTGGAGTTGGGTGAGAGCAGCTTGGTTGAAGAGTGTTAAGAAATGAGGACTAGGACCCTAGGTTAGTGGACACCCTACCTCCAGTGGGATACATAAATTCACAGTAAAACACATTTAAGTGAAATTAGAGAACATGTTGACAGCATTTAAGAGAATAAATTTAGATTTTTTAAGTCTAGATTTTGTATCAAGTAAAGACCTTGAAGGAGAAGTAAATGCCAATGACAGGTAGTGGTTTTGATTATAATCAATAGTAATTTTTTCAATGTTTGAACAAAAATTATAATTTAGTTTATTCTATTATTCTGTCTCTTTAGATTTACTGTCTTCCAACTTGTATCAACTCATACATATTGAGATTAAAAATCAAGAAACGATTTATTTAGGGCTGGCCCGGTGGCATAGTGGTTAAGTTTGCCAGCTCTGCTTTGGTGGCCCGGTGTTCACAGGTTCAGATCCTGGGTGCAGAATGAGGCACCGCTTATCAAGCCATGCTGTGGTGGTGTCCCATATAAAGTAGAGGAAGATGGGCGTGGATGTTATCCCAGGGCCAGTCTTCCTCAGCAAAAAGTGGAGAATTGGCAACAGATGTTAGCTCAGGGCTAACCTTCCTCACAAAAAATTAAAAAAAAAGAAAAGATTTATTTATCCTAAAAGAATTCAATATTGATTACATGAACAATAATGACAAGTTCATTTAAAATATGCATGGATAAAATACATTATACATATATTATACAAAATCTTTGATTTGGTTTATATAGGAAGGAGCAAATTTTCCTGCATCCAAAAGCTATTTTGTTTTTTAGAGAATTTAAAACAAAAGTGATTCTTCCACGACGGTGATTTAGCAAGTAAATTTAGCAAAGATCTGACATGTTTGATGAGAATTTACTTTGTAGAATTATGTGTCACATCTTAGTGCATCCCCTTTAGCAGTTCGTTCCAGCAGACAACAAATATGAACTTGTTTTCTAGTAAACCTTTTATTTTAGAAGAGTTTTAGACCTACAGATCTAAAGAAAAATTGCAAAGATGGTACACATGTGAACTTTTGAACCATAATCTTTTTTTCTTAGGATGCTGAAATGATACGGCGTGATAGACCCTGAAGACATAAATATACCTCTGAGAACTCGGAGTAAATT
Organism: Diceros bicornis minor; assembly: GCF_020826845.1. NCBI lineage: Eukaryota > Metazoa > Chordata > Mammalia > Perissodactyla > Rhinocerotidae > Diceros > Diceros bicornis. Next base: position 46,658,163 of record NC_080759.1, on the reverse strand, counting down.
GAACTGTTTCGTTTTGTGATTTGGAGTCTCAAAAAGAAAATCCTTTAGTTTTGGTTAATTTTTCCTTAGAGAATATAAACTGTGTTGGGATGTCAAACTCATTCTAAGTTTAGATACCCCACAGGCAAGTGGTTTGCTCTAATTAAAAATAAATGAACACAAATCTCTTACACAGAAAACTTTGATGGTGGAAAATGTACTTTAATATTTCTAAAGCCTCCTCAGCAGTGAAATGCCTCTCATTCTGACAACTTGCGACCATTTACCCCAAATATTCCACAGTTTTTAAAAAATCTCTTTCAGAAGACATTATGCAAAAACATTTATGCCTAAAAATACACGTTCAGTTATCAAAAATTTTTCAACAAATCTGTATTCACTTAAAAATTGTATGTTTAATTTTATTATCTAAAATGTTTTTCTGCTTCCCTTTAATAATGTGACATATTTTAATGTCTTCTGAAAACTTGAGAAAAATAGGAAGTTGGAGAGTGTCTAAAATAAATGTTAAGGATTTAGAATTTTAATTTTTGAAGGCACAAGGACGTAAATTTTAATATAATTCTTAGTTTGCATTTTAAATTTATATTACCTATATCTAAGTCAATATTCACTGGTTACTGCAAGTTACTAACTTTGAGAATTTATTTTTTCTTGATGTATCATTTTTTCTCATTCAAAAGAAAAATACTTGCGTCCCATGTGAAAAAATGGTTACCATTTGCATTTATTAATTAAATAAAATAATTTGAGGTCATTTTTCAAAATTGAGGCCCATAAGAGGAACTCTAGACCCTAAAAATATTGAAGATAAAATCTATAAAAATATTTTAGTATATATTTTGTTCTCGTAATAGATTCATACCTATGTCACATGGGAGGAATTCCCTTGTTCAATATTCAATTTTTCATATCCTTGTCCTCAATATTCTCTTCCAGTTCAGAGTGCCTGTAGCTGAGAACGAGAGATTCTTTAAAAAATAACGAAAAACAATGTTGATATCCCCGTGTGTGTTGTTTTTCTTTTTTTTTTTTTTGCATTTTATTTTTTTTTAACTTTTTGTTTATTGCAGTAACATTGGTTTATAACATTGTATAAATTTCAGGTGTACATCATTATACTTCTATTTCTGCGTAGATTACATTATGTTCACCACCCAAATACTAATTACAACCCATCACCACACATGTGCCAAATTATCCCTTTCGCCCTCCTCCCTCCCCCCTTCCCCTCTGGTAACCACCAATCCAACCTCTGTCTCTACGTGCTTGTTTATTGTTGTTATTATCTACTACTTAATGAAGGCAATCATACAGTATTTGACCTTCTCCCTCTGACTTGTTTCACTTTGCATAATACCCTCAATGTCGTGTTGTTTTTCTTTGCCAGCCTTCCTGCTTTGCTTGGGATAAAATATTTCCTTGGAATTTAGATTGACAAGGACATATCCCACTCCATCTAGAAAGACATCTAAATATCTATTAGCTACTACTCCGTCTCCTCATTCACGCTTTCCTTAAAAGGGGAGGTATGGGTGACTTACGTGGTTGGCGATATTGGAAGATGGAAATAAACCAGCTTAGCTCATCTCCTCTCCCCCATTTCTGTTTTTTCTCTTTAGGATGTCTCAGCCTGCAGTGAGTATGAGTTCTGCTCTGCCCTTTGCCGTGTTGTAAATTTAGTAATAAAGGCCCTGCTCCGTATGTGACTGACTTAGTAAGGCTGTCTTGTACTGGGGTGCAGTATAAGGAAATTCTTGTTGCTAAGCGCCAAGGCCAACACCTCTATGAGCTAGAAAGTTCACATTTAGATTTCATTATGCCTTACTTCTATGTTTATCCTGAGTGGTTTAGAATTCCGACAGGAAAATCAGGGATGTAAGCTATTAGCACTCTTCATTGCAGCAAATTCTGTTAAGGTCCTCATCAGTTCTATATTTAACCTAAAATCTACAGTAAATTACAGAGTTGCTGAACATATCTCTCTACCTCTATCTCTATTTCTCTATCTTCTACATATCTACATCAATGGTTTGCAAGAGTTATTATCGGGGATATTTACCTAATAATTCCTTCTACAATTTTCATAATGTAACCAAATATATCACCTTTGAGACCCTTGAGAGTGTAATTATATAAACATACCTAGAGTTAATATTTCTAGTCTAATTATCACAGTTAGGATGCTGATGCCAAAAATGGAGCAAAAATAATAACACTTGTAAAGCAGCACTCCTTACAAAATATTTAAAAAATAATTTTATTTATATCATTGTGCAGCCGCAAGGACCCAGTGATGTATACAAGCAAAATATTTAACATGTCATTAGTAAGTCAGAGAATTTTTTAATTAGACATAATTTTAGATGAAATAAATACTAATTATTAACATTAATCCCTATGAGATCCATTGCCTCTATATAAAAACTGACTACATTATTTACGGCTTGTGAAATTCTTTGGGGGAAAATGCATATATGAAGGCAGGTTAAAGATTCCTTGTAATCTTTTTAATCACTTCAGGCTTTTAAAAATTCTTATTTTAAATAAATTTTCCTCCAAATAATTTGGTAATTGACTTTTAATATCAGAGTGAATTGGGTGTGTGTAAACCCACTTCTATCTTAAACACACAAATATTGTGTCATTAAATGAACAAAAATTTGAATATTCATGATCTAAAATATCAGAAGGAACAATTCAAGTTTATGAGAAAAGTTAAAAAGCAGCATGTTAATAATAGTGAGCATTCATTATGTAACTTAACTGGAAATCAGAGGACCCAGGTTCAAACACTGAATTCCACAAATTAATAGAGTTATTTGGGGAATATAGTTCATTCACCTTAGGTTTCTTCCTTTTTCTCTCAAATGTGAGGATTAAAATCTTAAAATTTTCTGTTGCTAACATTTTCTCTGAGAAAGTATATTTGATTTAAAACCCAAATATATTTAGAAAAAAAGTTGGGTAGATAAATACATCACATTTATTTCCACTTAAAAACCAGTTTGGGATTTTGTAAAATCCCAATTTGTTTTAGGTTTTACAGACTGCAGAACTATTCTCACTGTGCGACTTTTCTTTTAAATTGAATTGAATAATCCATGTATGTGATCACATAATCTAATATTCTTTTCTGCAAAATGTCTTGCTCTTAATATATTCATTATAGACATTTTAAAATGCATGAAAGCAGTTTGGAATGAATGCATGGATTTGTGAATGAGTGACAAAAATAATAAAGGCAAAACTGAAGTAAAGTATAAATGAATACCTTTTGTGAACTCTCAAAATACATTTTGTCTACATTATTTCACCAGTTTAAATGAAGACCCAGAACTTCAATTTGTTTCATAGATTTATATAACATTGTTTTCTCATTGGGAATTTTTATATCCTAGAAGTATTTGGAAATACAGTTTTCATATCCTCTATCCATATGTAAATAACTCAAACATTTCAGACGATTTTATCTCTAATACATTTTTATTTGAATCATGGAATGAAATTCTCACCATAAAATGAGAGATAATATACTACAGATTGACAGAGAACATCATCTAAAGATAAATGACCTGGATCTTTGTGTAGCAACCCCATAGGTTATACCCTGGAGTTAAGTATGACAATTGAATTCCACTCTAATATTCCTGGAGTTTTGTGGAGATAGGAGAAACAAGTGTTAATGTCGGTCACTGCTGAAGGAGTCTCCATCATTCTTTAGTCACAAAATGTGTTCATCTCTACGGGGCAGAAAATAAGGCACTAAAGATAGATCATTATATTCACATGAGAAACAAATCGCCCATGTTCCTATTGATAGGACACGGTCAAATGGACAGATGAAAGTCTCTTATTATAAAAAGTTTTAGTTTTGAGCCAAAGAGACCAATATATTAAGAGAATAGCTCTTCAAGGGTAAAAGTACAGTTGCCTTTATAATTAAAACTATACTATAAGTTTATATTTCTTTGTACCAGCTGGATCATGAGAAAGCAAAATGCTCATCTGATTACCAAAAAAAAAAAGTGATTATTTTCCAATATGTCTTTTCTGGTAATTAAACTAAAAATCATAATCCTAGCTCTCTAAAACAACATCACATTTTAGGTAATTTAATCTCCAACAACAACGTTTTTAGCATTTTTTTTTTGGTTTTTGGTGAAGAGCAGATCACCAGACTATATGTACTTATAATACAATGAGTTTGTTTTCCTTAAGAAAAAGCTCATGATTTATGATTAGCTCTTTAAAACTTAAATTTCATATATTTTCTTATCATACATCTATTAAAGAGAATTTTTGCCTATAAAAAATTTCAATAAATAAAGAGGCACATCATGTTTCCGTGGATGAAACATCGATAGCAGTAGGTAATGTACACTAAGCATATATTATATGTATATACATGAATACTTTACATGCAGAAACTCATTTATCTCTTGATTTATGTGCCTTCTGTTTATATTTCTATTTTATAAATTAAAACACTAAATCTTTAAGTTTCTAATAATTTAAAACTTTAAAATTCAACAATTAGAAAACAACCCAGTTAGCGGTTGGCAATTAGGCATATAAAAATTTGCTCAACATCATTAGTTTTCAGGAAAAATGCAAATTAAAACCACAATGTGCAACCATTACACATTTATTCAAATAGGTGAAAAAAATAAGACTGACCATATCAAATGAAAAGAAATAAGGTAACAGAAATTCTCATTCATTGCTTGTGGGAATGCAAAATGGTGCAGCTATTTTGTAGAACATTTTGACAAATTATTTTGAAGTTAAACATGTATTTACCATTTGACTCAGCAATTCTACTTTTAAGTATTTACCGAAGTCAATGGAAAACTTATTTTCACACTAAAATCCTATATATATTTACAGCTGTTTAATCATTATCACCAGAAACTGAAAAGTCAAGATTTATTTCTACATGTGAATGGACGAACTATGATACACTCATCCAATGGAATACTACCCTAAAATCAAAGGAACAAATTATTTATTCACATAACAATATGGATGCATCTTACATGTCTTTGTTAATGAAATAAGGACCCCAAAGCTCCATATTTATATGACATTCTGCAGGAGGTAAACCTATAGGGATGAAAAGCATATCAGTGCTTACCATGTGTTGGGCAGCAGAGTAGTTGCCTACACAGGAGACACACAAGGTAATTTACATATTGTTTACGGCTGCCTTTGGGCTGCAAAGGAGGAGTTGAACAGTTGTGATAAAGTCTGTATGGCCAACTAAAACAAAACGTATACTTACTATCTGGCCCTTTAAAAAAATTATGACTGACTCTAGCATAGAGCATGCAGAATCAATATAATAAATTTTATAAATTATATGCATGCCAGTTTCTAATCCCTTTCTTCTAAACCATTCCAATCTGCTCCTCAAATATTCCCCTAAGGGTAGATATAATACACACACACACAAACTCTCTCTCTCTTTCTTGCTCTCACTCTCATTCTATTTCCTCATCTCCCTGTCTGTCTGTCTGTCTGTCTCTATCTGCATTGTTCAATCAGTTGATGACCTATCATCTATCATCTATCATTTATCTAAATATAAGACTTCAGTAGATACTTTTAAATATTTTCCATACTGTTTCTGTTATCCTACACTATCCATATAAAAATTACTTTTAAATTTTCATAGCAAACCAAACCAACAATTCTCTATTGCTTTTTAAACAATATCTTCTTTGAGAACTACCCACTTAAAAAATATAAAACAAAGCAAACCAACACTATTAATTTACAAATTTACTTTTGCATTAAGGCAAGAATTATTTTAACAACTATTTTAAGGCAGAAAACATTTTTCACCAATGTTTAGTATGTTAAAGATACAGGTTTTGGAGTCACTAAGTTCCAGGTTGGGATGTCAATTCTCACACTTAACCTGTATTAGTTTTGGTTTCATTTGCTCAAATATAGGACAAGGATACTGGCTTATTTCACAAGTAGATGAATATGTTAAATAAAAATGAATAAAATAGTGTAGAGAAAGTGTTAAGTGTAGTTCCTGGCTTACCATATGAGCATCATCATTGATGGATAATATAACTCAAACGCAACAATGCTGGAAACGTTTCCTTATTGCAGGTAGAGAAGAGGGTTTCATCCTCTGTGATCAGAGAACTAGTCTGCATGCATATATATATATATATAGTGCATACATATACATAGGGCACTGTCTTGACATGAGTACAGCCATTTTTGGCCGTTCCATTGACCTATAGCCACCAGCACACAGAGAAATATAAAGCTGCTTTCTCTGTTGTGGGAACTGGCCATTCTCCTACGGAGAGTTGCAAGTTGTAACACTTCAAGGCTCTTTGGGCATCATAGCACGGGACGGACTGGCCATCTGTGCCAGGCTGGGATGATAACCACAGAGAACAATGCACATACACAACTGCTGGGCTGGGATGATAGCCAGGGGGCTCAGTGCATGTACGCCACTGATAACCATTTGTGCATGGGAACACTAAATGCTTGCTCTGCAAACTCTGTAAATGCTTACTCTGGAAATTACCGATGCTATAAAAACTGCTGGAAACTGAGGCCTGGTGAGAGTCTCACCTGTGGAAGGGACGCCTTGCCCAGGACATGTGATCCCCACCAAGCCATGTCAATTGAAGAGACTCTCCCAGCAGTGGGGCGTGGCTGTTGTGAGTAACCCAACTGATGTGTTCTCTTTTCGGTCAACCTGGTGTTTCTCTTTCCAGTTGATTTGTGTCGTTTCCCTTCAGTTAACGTGGATGTTTTCCCTCTCCAGTCGATCTGATGTTTTTCCCTCTCATTATGTGATCTATTTGAATCTGCCGCTATCTCAGCTGATGTGAATGTCTTGCCTTTCCAGTCGAGCTGGTGTTTTTCCCTCTTATTATTTGACCTATTCGGATCTGTTTGCAGACTATTGCCTTTACCATCATCTATATAATAAAACATACCTTCTGTCCATTTGTTTGGAGTGGAAAGTTTCTTTTACATCTCCGAGCGAATCCTCGAACCTCTCATAACATGCACCTACAGCACAGCTTTCCCATTGTTATTTCTACATCCCTTTACCCCAGTTAATTGATTATCCCTTGAAGGAACACAGTAGATTTTGTGTAATTTTATGTGCTTGACCCTGCCATGGCACCTGGCAAAGTTTATATAGTCAATCTATGTTTAATGAATGAATGCCAAATACTTGAAGTCTCTATAGTTTATACTAATTTAATAATCAATTAAATGTAGTGAAAGTACAAATGGTATTCCTTAAACTGTGGAAAGAAATTTTTCTTTAGACTCTCTTTTTGCACAATTTTCAGTGAAATTAAATTATATCTGGGGATCTATGTTAATATCATCACATTATAAGTTGAGGTCTATGCAACCCAGTCATTGAGTAAAGCTATTCTAATAACACAAAGGAAAAGCACCTAAAAAGTCAGAATTTACAAGCTGGATAGCATAAAGTTTCAGAATTCTTTCTTTTTTAGAGGAACATTGACTTTTCATAACACAACTTTGACAGTTCACTAGGAAAGGAACTGAAAAATGGTGCTTATATATTGCTTTATTATAACATTTTGTAAAGTATATACAGAGTAGTGACATGACTTATAAGGATTATATTTTTGTAATATGCCAGTGTATTGTGCCCACAATTTCCACCATTCTATGGACATTTTTAAAGGATGATATACAAAACATTGCTTAAAAGATCGATTTCTTATTATTTGGTATGAGGATAAACAAAGAGAACAAATGTAACTGACTATATGTATATATACACACATATATATAATATGAATGACTAATTCATTCACTAAAATGACTAATATATATGTTCCAAATATGGGAGAAAAGTTTGCAGCCTTAGGGTTCTTAGTTACAAACTTAAGAAGCCATTAGTTTAAGAGAAAAAAAAAAAAGGGATATGTTAAAGTGTATCGAGGTAGTTTACAGAATCTCCAAGAGAGTCAGAGAATCAGTCTTAGGGCGGGACGGGGGACACACAACCAGGAATTAAATCCATTCTATGGCACAGGACGGCTTCAGTGAAGATCATTTCTCTCTGCGATTGGGAAATGGTGGGAATATGGCAGATGGAATGCTGGAAAAGAGATCGGAGTCCTAAAACAATATGGGAAGCTTCTTAAGTAATAACACAAGAAATAGCAAGGTCTTGAATTATGGAAAAGTGATATGAATTCCTGTATCTAAATTAGTTGCTATTGTGACTCTGGTAATCAAATACATAATGTAAATTTGTAAAATTCTAGTGGAAGTATTAACCTGTAGCTATCAGGCAGCTGCTGTTATATATATGCAATGTTTTAAGAATTTTAGTAAGTTCTTGACATTTAAACTTTATGAGATTTCATGTAAGACTCCAGATTTTAGGCTTCTGCAACCCCCTCCAGGCGTGGACAGGCTCTCGCCTCTGCCACAAAGTCCCAACGGTTTGCTTTATTCACTGATGTTACTTGTGTCGTCCTTTTAATCTAACATAATTGACTTCCTGGAAGAACTTGGATCCAGATCATCACTTTTTCTAAAAGAACCAAAACAACAGCAGCTTTTCCAACATAAGGGAGCCTTGATATTTATTACGTTAGAGAATATTTGGATTCTAAACATAAAACTGGCATGAGATAGATGTCTGATGAAGCTGGATCTGTCGATACCAGGTCCATGACTTCATTGCTGCTTTCTCCACAAACACGCCCTGCTGTTATCCACATCTGCCTTATTATCCGCTAATTCCTTGTTTTATAGTTGTATAGGTATTGCTTGGAGGTATGACTATTGTAATAGTACCTTTGTTGCCACCTAAAGAACGGCATACCTTAGAAGGTATAGCTCAGATACCATTTTCATTGAATGTCAAAATATAATACTTCATCTACTTAAGTTCAGCAATGTGCACTGTTACCACCTGCTAGTCACATAGATGTGTGTTATTTCCTTTTAACTATTCTTTAACAACAAGTTCATAAGCAAGCACACAGTACTCGCTTTTCTTTATGGCTTGGCTTTGCTCTAATGATTTGAGACAAATCCATTTTTCCTAAATCACGTTGTTGCATCTCTTCATCTAATTCTCATTTGACTGGGTCATTAAAAAAAAAATACGGTTCTGGCTACAATCTACTACGCTTTTCAGCTTTTGCTCCAAAGATGATTAGGAATGGGATTAAAAGAACTGCAACCAAACTGAAAGCCAAATTCATCTACTGTGAAAAACAGCACGAAGCCAAACACCTGAGACCACTGAGAGTTATTCAGTCCTGAGCTTGAGTGTGGAAATTCATGTATCTATAAATGAAACCAAAGCAAACATGAGTCTTGATATCTATGAATTATGGATTAATAGGGGTGTGTCATAATTTAGCATGTTCTCTGGATACCAGGACCATACAGGTATATAATTATAGCTGTATAGCATCTAAATTATATAATTTTTAATGAAATCAGAAAATGAGATATAAATTGTACCATAAAATAGAATGTGTATAGCTAGTTAATCTTTAATAGTTTTGAAATACTTACCCTCCAGGATTTTTTCTGTATGCTTGAGAATAATGCAAGAGTAACAGAACTATCCTTAAATTTATCCCAAATAATGGCAAATTTAATCATACAACTACATTGATCTCATTTGAATTTCCATAGATTTTAACATCCTGTATTGAAAAGCATTGTGCTGATGCTTTAAAAAATTAAAATTTAATTTAATATAATCCTAATTAAGGGGAAAATGTGTCTGAATATACACAGAAAAACAATCTGTAAAGGAATATATCATCATGTTTACCATAGTTATATTCAAGTCACAATATAGTATCATATTCTGAGCCCTGAATTTATCTTTATTGTATTTTTGAGTCTTATAATTCATCTGCATTAAAATTATATTACTTTTAAAGTAGAAAAAAGAAGGAATTATAACACTATCAATATGTTGTAAATGAGGTTGGGTCCTTCTCTGGACAACACCTACACTCCAGCCATTTATATACTCAATTAACAATTTATAAAGGTACTTCTGGGAATAAAATTGCCATGTAGCTAAATTATGTGATTTTGATAATGAATACTTAAAAAGGGTCTTTTTTTTGGTTTTATTTTCTTGACAAGCCCAAATTTCAAAGCAGCACCTTGTTAGCTTAGAATTCCTTTCAGTATGTCAGCCATGTTGGGGAAACACTAACACTTAGCAGTTACAAAACATTTTAATGATTCAACAGGGCAGATGGAGGTCATTTGGGACAGATGGTAACAACATAACTGTATATATTTGATATCTTCCCCAAAGTGGACATTATCTTATAATTTACACACAAAAAACCTTTCCTTTAGTTTATAAAATCCCTTTCTCTTCTGCTTTCATTGCCACTGGAAGCATTATATGAAATAGAAAAGTTGTAGCCCACCAATGTGTTTGTTTCTTTGAAGAAGCTCAAATATTCACAGAATGAAAATATCCTCATAAAATGACTTCAGCACCTCAAGATCATTACCTATCACCAAATAAAAATCACTTGTAAGGTAGGCAAATGTTGAATACTATGTACTCTCTCCCCAAGATATTTCTTTCTATGAGGTAACCTTTTTCGAAAACACCAGTGTTTTGAGAGTTTGTATTTAATTTTGTAAAATGAATAATTATTGGCATGTAATAAATATCCTTGGATTTAAAGTAAGAATTTCTAAGATTCAATTCTGGCTTTTCATTTTAAGCCCTTAGAACTGAATCTTTCTCATCTGAAAGAAGACTGAGTTATAAAGTAAATCTCTCATATGAGGGAATAATTTATAGAGGAGATGAAATTTTTATTCACATTGCTAATTATTTACAGGAGGGTACATCAGATGAGATGTGCATATGACTTTTGAAGCACATACACATAAACACACGTGTGTGTGTTCTAAGGTTTATAAATCTGTTTTATCTGTCCCTTATCTGAATTTTACATGGCACATATGAGCTTGGTTTAATATTACGTAAATAATATAAATTATGTAAAAAGTGTATGTGCATGCACATATATTATTGTGAATATATAATATTGTACAATATTTTCAAACTTAATGAAAATGAATTTGTGATGTTAGTTGAACTAATAATAATAGCAAACTTGTAAGCAACAAATCAGATAAAATATTTTTCAATTTTTCCTCATCAAAAGCTATCTAGGTTTTTAAGCGTCTGACAGTTTTGTTTGAATATTTTGACTTTTAAGTTTTCCCATGAAGAATTTTGCATAGGATATTCTGGACTCTGTTTCATTTGTTCTGGCTCTCATATGGTCCAACAACCAGGCGCTTATGTACACACAAAAAGTACATTCACTGAATTCAGCATTGGCTCCAATGTAATGTCAAACTGTACAATTCTAGAAATTTACAGATTGTGACAGTCTCAAAACCTACTTCCAGGCATGTGTATTGCCTCTTTCAATATTTGTCTCCTTAACAAACTGCGATGGATGCTTGGTTTCTCCTAACATGCTTCTAATTTCACAATGTCAAGGTCAGGTCAGGTTCCTTACATGTGTGAATAGTATAGTCAAACAGGGCCCAGAAGGGCCACACACTTGGGGTTTAATGCTCTGCAGTCATTGTCTTTAAATTCATATTAATTTTGTCTTTGAATGTGTATTTTCTAAATGATGTTCGCTGAGACAATGCAGCATGTTCCAGGGTCTTGGAGCTTGAACTCAACCATTGTCATACCTCCTTGTTTCCCTCTCATCTACTTGGATAAGTTGTCCACCTTTTGCCTCTCTCCTTGGTGAACTAGCGCTGCCCACCCTCTCTCTCCCTGCCCCTGTAGCCATCCACCGACCAACCTTTGCTTTCTTCTACTCTCAGTGGTGTGGGGATGATCTGGGTCAGATGGTTGCAATACCGTTGGAGATTGCCCAGCCTCAGTGGCTTAGGGCAGAAGGTCTGTGGGACAGGGAGATGCTTGGCTTAACTTCCGTGCGCCCAGCTGCAACATAGCATGTCAACCATCAGTTTTAAGGTTTTTCTGGGGCTCCCAGGCACCTGTGAGAGTCTGCAATCACCCCACAAGTACTCTCATTCTCAAGGGAGCACTCTGTCAGACTGCTGTGTGCCCATGGAAACCCTTTCTTTCTTCTTTCAGTCTTCCTAAATCAAGCTTGTGTTTGTCTCCTGTAGCCAGTTTGAGATACCATCTATGGGTGAATCATGAAATATAAATTGCGTAGTTTTAGTGATTCCATATATGAACTAAATCTTTTGATGTTTGCATTCAAAACCAGCATTCCATAATATAATGATAAATAGTAAAATCCACGCTAATAGTTTATATTATTTTTCTTTAGTTAGGATAATATTATGTAGCAAATTAAAAACTTGTGACAAGTTGAGAAAGAGAAAGACCATGGAAAAAGGAAAAGGTTTGTATTGTACTGCCCTTGCTAACATTTTTTTCTAGATTTTTAAGCAAGGGAACCTGCATTTTCATTTTGTACTGGACCTCAAACATATATAGCTGGTCCTGGTTGTGGTGGAAGTTTGAGTTACTTCCCTCTTTGTCATTTTGTTTGGATAAACAAGATCAATTAATCACCTGCTCTCGTACTTCTAGTTTTATTACAAAGAAAAAAGGATAACAAAGGATTTAAATGTTTTTGTACAGTATAAAAGCTTTAGAAACGAACATTTTCTGGTATAGGGTAAGTTTTGGATAATGGTAGCTATATTAATCTGCAGTGTCCTATGGACACCAAGTAATAGGCTTCACAGAATATGTTTGTCTTACAATATCTTCTCTGTTTAAAAAAAAATAGTTAAATGAAACAATATTTGTATCGTAAACTGTACTAACTTGGTTGAAACTATATTGTGCATTATTTCACATCCCTGTCATGAGCTCACACTAAGAATATATTCACATAATGGTAATGGTACGTAAGTCATGGGGCTGACAACTTTTGGGAATGTCACTGGTCACTGAAGTCTATACTCAGCTTAGTATTCCATGAGTGATTGAACAGAGATCACCCTAAATGCCCTGAACCCAGCCTTTTCAGACGTGCTCTGTGTATTTATTGGATCATGCCTTAACGCTCTGGAGTTTGCAATTCTTTCTTAGCCTTCCTGTCCATGAAGAGCCTCCTTCCTAGCCATGAAAAGCTAGATAGAGTTTTTAAGGTCTTTCCTGACCAATTGTTTGGCCCCATATGTGTGTCTGGCCTAACTTCCATTAATATGTCAGAGCTTTTCATGACCCCTCCCCCCATAGATATCTCATTCTCTACATTTTCCTTTTAAATTTTATGTCTTTCCTCTTGTTTGGTATCACCATCTCTAACAACTTGATGCTATATAATCATCTCTCATTGTTTTCAACCACTGCCTTGGGGATTGGACTTTTCCCACTGAACAAGCTCTAAGTGTAGTCAAATGAAGACAAGACCTGTGACTGGTACTTTTACAGGGAACTATCACACAGGTCAAATATTGACAAGCCTTGGGAAGAGAGTTTTGAGGAGCTCCAAATAATCTCTACTTCTTCCAAAGGCTACTAGGCTACTGGTTTACACAACCACCCTGTTTTTGAGGCTGCTGTTCTCAAGGTTACTGTGGAGCTGGAAAGTGGGGTATGAGATAGGATAAGTTATAACACTACAAATCTCACTTTTATAGATATTCACTCATTTTTCTTGAGTACATACTCATTGAATTTTTCCAAACTTTTGGTTAATTTTCAGAATTCTGAAAAACGTTGATTTTGACAATTTTTGCCAGTGGTCTTGTTGCTTTCATGGATGAATGGATTTTCAGAGGTCTTTACACCACCATTAAAGAATTGCCTGTTGTCCCATTCTCCTTCAATTTTGACAGGAGTTTTTGCTTATTTTGGGACCTCAAGCCTTCCAACGTGTATGTTCCTTTTCTTCCAAAATTGAGAAGTAATTTCTCCTTTATTTTTGGCTGAGAATTGAAAAAGATAGGTTGTACTCTAAATTGGCTTGCATGTTTATTATTTTTACCATTGCACCAAATGCCATTACTAGAGAACCACAAACGTGTGATTGATCTGAGTGGAATTTTATGACCAATTCTGTATCAGGTAGTTGAGAAATGGGCAGCCATAACGGATTCAGATGACTGGAGATTGTAAGGCTGTATTCAAAAGAGAATGGTGAGTGAAATAAAGTAAAACAAGAGATTTTAAGTGTATTGTATTTCTTGCCAACTCACATACATACGTTTTTCAACCTGTACAAATCTGTTGTAAGTTGAATTGTATGCCATATGCCAAAAGGATATGTTGAAGTTTTAATACCATGTACATGTGAATGTCACCTTATCTGGAAATACCATCTTTGCAGACATAATCAGATAAAGAGAATTAATTTAGGGTATGCCCTAATCCAATGACTGGTATCTTTGTAAAAAAAGGAGAATTTGCACAGAAAGACACAGAAAGACACACACACAGAAAGGGAACATGTGAGGAATAAGGTAGAGACTGGAGTGATGTATATACAAGCCAAAGAATGCCAAGGATTCTTGGCAACTACTGGAAGCTAGCAAGAGGCAAGGAAGAATCCTCCCCTAGAGCCTTGGAAGAGAGAGTATGACCCTACAACCTCCTTGATTTCATATTTCTAGCCTCTATAACTCTGAGACAATACATTTCTCTTGTTTTAAGTCAAACAGTTTATGATAATTTGTTACAGCAGCCCTAGGAAACTAAGACAATATCTACAATTGCTGCACTTAAAATAAAGTAACTCTCTTCCTCACACACTCTTCAAGAGAAGAAAAGAAAAATCACATGCATTTATGACATTCAACTTTAGGTCCTGGCTGATTTTTTTTCCTCAATTACATGAGGATTCTGCTGTTTTGGGGATGGCACCTTACAGCCCTAAATGAAAATTAAACCTCCCCCAAATCTATACAATATGTAATGGAAGAAAGAAAAATAGATAATGAAAATTTTTAAATTTTACACGTAGAAAAGGGAAATGATTAAGCAACGTAAAATAATACAAAAACAGAAGATAAATTGCATTCCGTAATTCCTTAGAAAGATGATCTGATTTCCTCTGGTTCTGGTCTTCGATTCCAAACAGAATGATTTGAGTTGGAAATTTGGTCTCCTTCTGTTGTCTTCTGTAGAAACATTTTATAGAGATATTCTAAGTGAGTCCTATTCGACATCATCCATTTTTAGCTGAACTCTTTCCTATTGTTGCAGGCCTGTGGCTAGAGGATCATCTTAGGGGTTGACTGAGCACAGGCTATTGTTTGCCCTCCTGTAAGTTTCTCTGGCTCTAGATCTGCTTTAAAGCCCTGGACAGTTGCCTGTAGATTTGATTTCTGTGAATTTCGTCAGGTACTATTACATCACTCTGAAAGAAAAATCTTCCTAAATTTACAGTGTACATGCATGTATGATGAATGACTCCAGACCTACTACAATTTTACATAACCAATCACAGACTCTTTTGAACCAGAGTCATAAAAAACCTGTAATTAATTATTCATCTAAAAGAGAATACAATCTGCCTATCTACATATCTACATATATATAGCCTTTCACATTCTGTTAGGGGCGATTTGCTGAACTCATTTTGGAGTAACATGGCTCGCCTTTACCAAGCAACAAATAAATTCAGGTTTGTTTCTGATCATTTATACTACTCATTATTTATTTTCATTTACTAATAGCTATCTCATTGAACAGGACCCTTTTTTAAGTATTTTAGCAAATAAGTCTTCATGCTTCCATTAGCACTAATCCATAACTTCACAGCTCCATTGTTGACTAAGAGCACCTAGAAATACCAAGCAGGGATAGTGAAATAGAACTAATCTATACTCAGGTTCTAGACCCCACCCTAGGGGGATTTAATCATTTTACCAGGCTAGTAAAGCAAAGGTTGTTTGAGCAAGGCCTAGGCACACACAATTTTCCATTTGCCTGGCTCCCCCACAGTTCTCTCTTTATTTCCTGCTTTGTTGCCCAGCTCATGCCTTTGCATTTGTGGAGTGCAAAGTATTGCCTAAATGAAAAACCTATAGTACAGCAGGGGAAAAAAACCCCAGCAAGTTTGAAAATTAAAAATAAAATTAAATCTGTAAATTCAGGTGAAACTCTCTAAGAAAGAGAAAAACAAATCAATAAAGAGAGGGCTAAAGACCATTTGGAGGAGGAAAGAATAATATTCCTTCCCCTCATCTCTCTCCCTCACGATAATAACAGCAATAAATGTTACCAAAATTATGGTGGGAATCAATCTAGTAGGACTAAGTATCGGGTCAAACCTGTACTGCAAATACTCTACCTCCTCTTGCTATGGCAATAGGATGTCATCCTTATGGTAAAGAAAAACCATATGCAAAAGAAGTAAATGTTCATGGAGTGGGAGGTGGGAGGATCAAATGTGATATTTTTAGTTCTACATGAAGGATAATATGAAGATATGTTTAGAAGGATTTTTGTCCCTGAAAATAGTATAGAGGAAAAAGGATTTTCTCTACATGCATCTATGTATCTATCTCTTTACCTAGCTATCATGTATATATTAATGTTAAATTAAGTCTATAATCTCGAGGGAAAACAGAGAGCTTTTAGCTACTGATGTCCTCTTGCATCTCTTGCTCTTTCTAGTGAGATTCAATGTTCTTCATAATTCTTGTAGCTACATATAAGTGTAGGGTTTTTTTTTTTTATTTATATGTTTGTTTGTTTTTGCTTTGTCCACTCATTTGTCTTGTGCTTGGAAAGAAACTGTAGAAATCAAGCAAGCAAAATGTGACTGCTCATACTCGTGAGGTTTGCCTGGTCCTCCCTGTGATTACCATCACTCAAGAGCATAATTTGCAAACTTTCTAGATAATAAGAATCATTGAGAAACTTAACTAGGACTTTGCATTCACTGAGGATCTTGTTAATTAGGACCTTCCCTGTACCCTAAGATGGATCACCCAGTTGGGGTCTTGTAACTAAGCACAGACATTCAAGGTGATATTTATCTTCCAGAAAGTGTGGAAAGCCTTGTTCTGTGTTACAGAAAAGAAGTTTTTGCTCACCTTTTCTACCTCAATTACAAAAATGTTCTTCGTACACATATACTGAATTTATATTTTTCCATTTGTAATTGGGAAGAAACCAAGCAGGTTTCATAAGAAGTGATTCCACTAGTATGTAGTTAAGAAAAGTTTTGAGAAAATTAAGCTATGATACACATATTTGAACACTCCTTAGTGTCTCTCTCTCTCTCTCTTTCGTCAGAAAAATAGATATCTGAATCCAATATGTGTAGGAACTCATTGAATATCTAATCATTTAATTTAAAATTTAATAGTTGATGTTAAAAATGAAGCACATAAATTATATATAGAAGAAACTTAGCTATTTGAAATAAGTTAACTTTAATTTTGGATAGCAAATTTTCTTTACTTTTTCTTTTAGTTACAAAAGGAAATAGAATACATCTGAAAGTAGAAATAAAGCATAATAAAGTACTTGAAATCTAGTTCTAATTCAGACACTCATGACAGTTAAGGGAAGTCACACTAACTCCATGTGTCTCACCTTTTTATTTACTTGCATTTTGTTTCTATATGAATTGGGACAATGATGTCTGACCTTTCTACCTCATTAGGTTTTAGTGAAGATAAATGAGAATATGTTTTGAATACCCTTTGTAAACCATGGAACATCATATATCTATAAACAATTTTCATGGTCTGCAAAATAAAACACACAATGAATCTGAAAACACAAATTTTGCCCTGCAACTTAACTCAAAAGAAACATTAATGAGATTGTGAGTTTCATATCATGGCCCTTGGATAACATACTCAATATTATCCTCAAATTTAGTTCTTAGATTGACATAGATACACTGTTAAAAATGAATGACTCTTGTTTGGACTCAATAATGGCTGAGGGAACAAAGTTAAATTGAAGTCCAATGAAGACATTTCTTTTAGACAATGAGATTATTTGTGTAGATACTTTCCCTTCAGATGATCTAATACAGAGATTTAATACTTGGGGCCGCTAAGAGAATGGAAAACTGATTGGTCCTTTAGATAGTCACTCTTAAATATTAGATAGAATCATCAGGCCTTGGGCAGCTGCTCAATTACAGTCAATAATTGGGCTTATATGGCACTGGAACATGACCACACATTCTTACAAGTTCTGCCTCTGTGATTAAATGATCTAACGGTCTGCTGGCAACAATAGTTAACACGTGAGATTATTCTTCACATATGTTTACTGGTCAGAACATATGTCCTTGGAAAATATTTCAATACCATTTTGAGGAGCTCCCATCCAGCCTTTTGATTTTTATGACTATAAAAATATTTTTAAGAAAGCAAAAATTGGCTCCTTAATTAAGAGCCTGAGACAAAAGTTCTTATTGCTGTGACAATCTAGCTATTAACAAAATATTAATATCCACCACACTCTTAAGAGGAATAATTTGAGTTAATGGATTATAACAGAAGCAATATTGTTTACAAAATAATTAGGTGATAAAATAGATTAATTATTATGGTGGCATGCTAAAAACTGGTTGTACTGTAGTGTGAAAGGTTGTAGTATATTGTCTTCTCATTTGAAATACACATTGCATATAGGATCACAAATTATACCTTCTTAAGAAGACTGAATGTCTAAAATATTTATATGACAATAATAACAGCACAAATTATAGCTGAAAATATATCTGGGTATTTTCATATGGAACATCTCTGTTGTTTTAATTAACTAATTTATTTTAATAAAATTTTTAAATTCTCAATTGCATAGTTATAGACAACAAAATAATATTTATAATAGTATAAATGCATAAGTAATCTAAATGTCAAAAAATGATAAAATGGTTAAATTTATTTATGGAAATATTGTAAGACCATAAAATGTATTCAGAATTCTTATACTATGAGAATATATTGACAATGTATTATTAAGTAATAAAGGGCCTCTCAGATAAAGCATACTTAGTATGAGACAATATTGAAAGAAAAAAAAACACTAGTTATCTCTGTATTGAGTGTCTATTTTATTTTCCTCTATATAATTCTCTTTCTGTCTCAGCTTTCTCAATCAATAGGTTACTTTTAAAATCAGTAGAGTAGCAAACACTCCTTTAAAATAAATATTTTTTAAAATTTAATATCTATAAGTGCTCAAGCAGATACTATATACATTTTAAACCACTAAAGATATGTGTAAGATTTTTGATCTAATTTAACTATTTTAGATATTTTCTTAGAATATGATTTAGGGCTAGCCCTGGTGGCCTAGCAGTTAAGTTCTGTGCGCTCTGCTTTGGTGGCCCAGGTTTGGTTCCCGGGCATGGACTTACACCGCTTGTCTGTCAGTGGCCATGCTGTCGTGTCAGCTCACATACAAAAAAAAAAATAAAGGAAGATTGGTGGAGGATGTTAACTCAGGACAAAACTTCCTCAGCAAAAAAAAAAAAATAGAATATGATTTAATACTGCCCTTTGTTCACAACTAAAAAATTTCTTTCAACATTGACTTCTTCCTTCTTAGTCCTCAGATGTATGTATTACGGCTGTTGAAGAAGGTGCATATTTGCTATTGGTTGGGAACATGTATCACATCTTGTTGAATGGCACTCAAACTTACAAGGTATTGTCTCCAGTTTTCTAGAGACCATTCCTATATATTATAAAAGCAAAATCTTCTCTATGATGAAGTACACAACAAATGCAATAGATCCCATGAGCATTTTCCCATAGATTTAGTCAATTTCCTCTAAAGCAGATTCCACGGACAGAAAAATGTGTAGAATACTATTATTGGTTATAATAAAATTTTGGATATATGACATTCATAGATGGTGGTTCTGGCAAAGGCATGAGACACAGGAACAGCAAATCCAACACCAGAAAAAAAAAAATTATCTCCCGTAGTAGTCAAATGTTCTTTCGGGGACCCCATAATACTCGCTAGTTAGAAGACTACTATGGCCAAATATAAGCAATACAATGAAGAGCAGAGTAGGTACGTCAGCCTCAAAAAGGCTATCTTCCCAAAACAAAACAAATTAAAACCAAAAAAGCAATGGTCTAACTTTGGCTGGTCACTGAAAATTTGGCAAATGCAATTAATGTAGGCTTTACTAAAAGTAATTTGGCACTATATATTAAAATTATGGATATATATATGATTTACTTAACAAACACAGTTTTGAGAATCAGCACCCCAAAAATAAATGCAGCAGTATAAAATCTATGGATACAAGTATGGATACTACAGCATTGCTTGGAATTACCAGGAATTTGGAACAAGTAGGATAATTTAAAATCCATATTTATTTTTGTTTGTGTAGAATTCCATGAGCTTCACAGTAGCAACTGACACATTCATACTTGTCTATGGACTTTGATTAGCTTAAGCAGAAGTTAGAAAAGCAAAAGAAATTTTAAAATTTTGTAAAAATTTTTTGAAAAAGAGAAAGTATGCATGGGGAAAATAATTTTATTATAAGTAATATTCACATGAATGAAAAGTAGAAAAAAGGAGTGATATAAGCATTAATTTAATTTAGTTGCATAACTTTCATTTTTATAATGTACATTTTGGTATGAAATACATAAATTAAGTAAAATTAAAGTCTGATCAATGATGAAAAGTCTTTGGAAGAATAGATTTTGGTGGTCGAGTTTAAATGTCTTTGATTTGCAAGAAAGGGAGGAAATGGTAAAAATAAAGGAAAAACATAAGAAACATGAAGAATATAGTCAGATTGTTTCTTTTTTGATGATTGATACTGTAGGGAAGGAAGACAATTCCTCTATCTTCTAGGTCCCTCTAGTTGACATGAGACAGAATAACAGCAGGAAATCAAAAGTTTAATAATACGTATACATGGGAGAAACCCAGGAAAACTGAGTAACTTGCCAAAATGGCTGAAGCCAGTGCCTTAAATATCATCTTCAGCTAAAAACAAAAAGGATGTTGGGGGTAGTGGTTTGGGACTTCAAAGGGGAGGAAGAGAATTTACATGGAGATGGAGGTGCAAATGTTTAATAAACAAGTGTTTGCTGGGCCATCTATAGACAATGAAACCAGTAAACAGCCATTGATAGCTAGGTAGCTAATAACTAAAGTTTTTTTTTTTTTTTTCTTTTTCTTCAATTACTAATTATAGCTTTTAGTTGTTCACTCATCCATTGTTAACTGTGCTGCTTAGGCAATATACTATTCAACTCCCATTAGGTTCCTATAGATGACATCTCCCTGGCACCTGGGTCTCCATGATAATGGATATATGAGCAGTTTTTCAAGATTTAGGACCCCCTTGTCCAGTTCAGGTGAGTTGAGTCCACCAACCTATCAACTGGGTCTGCACAGGTGCCCAATAAGTGACTTTTTGAGGTGAAAAGGCTAAAAACTCCACCCTCAGATCATGCTAATGCCACCATTTTATGAACATGTGTCCTATGAAGAGGCATGAAGTTTGACTATGCTTGTGCAGATCATCAATTACCTCACCTCTCCTTACCTTCAATCATCTATCTCTATGCTTCAGACCACCTTGCTCCCCTACCCCATAAATATCCATGAGTCCCCATTTTCAAGGAGGAATAACTGAGACTGTTCTCCCACTTTCTCACTTCGCTGCCTTGTGATTAAAACCCTCTATCTGCTGCAATCTAGTCATCTCAATGATTGGTTTTCTGAGTGACGGGCAAAAATAAACCTGGTTCGGTAACAACAATGTGACTTGAGAGATGGAACTTTGACAAAAATGGGCTTAGCAAGGACCCTCCCAGTCTACCAATACCCAGGGCTATTTATGGTGATGCCCTGTCCTGGGGACAGGGCTTTGTGGGGGATCAGAATTGGCCACCTCAAAATGTGTCTCTTTGGCTTGATTATTTTTAAGATGGCTTGATTATTTTTAAGAAAAAAAGACTCTAAAAGAAACCTTCTTCTTCCCCTTAATTGCTTAAATGAATCTAAGATAAAAACCCTGTCCCCAGGACAGGCCATCACCATAGATAACTCTGGGTATTGATAGATTGTGACGGTCTGTCTTGACATGAGTACAGCCATGTTTGGCCGCTCCATTGACCTACAGCCACCAGCACACAAAGAAGTATAAAGCTGCTTTCTGTGTGGTGGGAACTGGCCCTTCTCCCACGGAGATAGCTGTAATGTGTAAAAATTTCAAGGTCCTTTGGGCGTCACAGCCTGGGGCAGACTGGCCACCTGTGCCGGGTTGGGATGATAACCAGGGAAAACAATGCACGTACACAACTGCCGGGCTGGGACAATAGCTAGGAGGCTCAATGCGTGTATGTCACTGATAACCATTTGTGCATGGGAGCATTGAATTCTTGCTCTGTAAATTCTGTGACTGTTTACTCTGGAAACTGCTGATGCTGTATAAACTGCTAGAAACCATGGCTTGGTGAGAGTCTCACCTGTGGAAGGGACGCCTTGCCCAGGACGTGTGATCCCTGCCCAGCCGTGTCAATTGAAGAGACTCTCCTGGCAGTGGGGTGTGGATGTTGTGAGTAACCAATCTGATGTGTTCTCTTTTTGGTCAACCTGGTGTTTCTCTTTCTGGTTGATTTGTGTCATTTCTCTTCAGTCGATCTGGTGTTTTCCTTCCTGATCGACCTGATGATTTTCCCTCTTATTATATGACCTATTCGAATCTGCCGCTATCTCAGCCAATCTGGTGTTTCCCTTTCCGACCGAGCTGGTGTTTTTCCCTCTTATTATTTGACCTATTCAGATCTGTTTGCAGACTATCACCTTCACTATCCTCTATATAATAAAATATACCTTCAGTCCATTTGTTTGGAGTGGAAAGTTTCTTTTACATCTCCAATCGAATCCCTGAACCTCTCATAACAGGGTCCTTGCTAAGCCCATCCTTATCAAAGTTATGTCTACCAAACATTTGCTTTTCCAATTCCATATGAATTGCCTTCCTCCCCTTTGAAGCCCCAAACAACTACCCACAACATCCTCCTATGTCTTTAGCTGAAAATGGTATTTAAAGTGGCAGTTTGGGCCATTCTGGTGAGTTACTCCGCTTTCCTGGGTTTCTGCCACATATACATGTTATAAAGTTTTGTTTGATTTCCTTCTGTTATTCTGTCTCATGTCAATCTAATTCTTAGGTCAGCCAGAAGGACCTAGAGGGTAAAGGAATTATATTCCTCCCCTACATCTTCTAAAATTCTTTTAGGCAGTCAGGAGGAAGGTCAAAGTTTCTTCCAGAGTCTTTTGTCCTTAAAAATTAATCAAGCCAGGGCCGGTCCGGTGGCGCAAGCGGTTAAGTGCGCGCGCTCCGCTGCGGCGGCCCGGGGTTGGCTGGTTCGGATCCCGGGCGCGCACCGACGCACTGCTTGGTAAGCCATGCTGTGGCGGCGTCCCATATAAAGTGGAGGAAGATGGGCACAGATGTTAGCCCAGGGCCGTCTTCCTCGGCAAAAAAAGAGGAGAATTGGCGGATGTTAGCTCAGGGCTGATCTCCTCACAAAAAAAAAAAAAAAATTAATCAAGCCAAAGAGACAAATTTTGCGGTGGCAAATTCTGATCCCCCACAATAACAACTTTGAGTCTTAAATCTGAATATTCGAACCTGTTAAAATTGTTCCTGTGTTTATATTGAGGAGATTGACCAACATGGCAACATAGGAGGCTCCAAAACTCCCTTCCTCTTATGGAACACAGAATGTACAGCTATGCACAGAGCAATTATCTCTGAAAGAAATTCAGAAACCAGTTGAGTGACTCCTACACATTGGACGAATGAGAAAATACCCACATCAAAATGGGTAGAAAAGGATGAGATACACTCTAGCCATAAACCCCACCCACAGTATAGTGCCCATACAATGAGGCGGGAACTCCCAGCTCCCTACTTCTCCCTGAGGAGTGAAAGATTCGGACTGTACATTTAGCATCCTAATTTTTAAGACTCCCACCTGAGAAATGGTCCCCCAAAACATCTAGCTGTGAAAGCCAACAAGGCTTGTGTCCACAACACCTACAAGACAGTAGCCAACAAAGCAGCAGTTGTTAACAGGCACAGCAGCATTCACCACAGCTATCCCCCCAGGGCTCAGCACAGTAGGAGCAGGCAAAATCACCCATCTTTCAGTCTATCCCCGAAAGAGGTCCATTTACATACTTTGAAATCTGCTACCTCAGGGTCAGGCTTCTAATTTAGCGCGAATCTAAGGGCTGGCTGCAGTCCTCCTTAGAGACCAGGAAACTGGCAGACACGTCTCCTGCCGTCTCCCTCTAGTCAGCTCCAAATTACCGGTATCTCTCTGGAAGGAGCTTGTATACTTTTGCGACCAAGCTTTCGCAACTGCCAGAACAATTAAGCAAGAAAAAGAAATAAAAGGCATCCAAATTGGAAAGAAAGGAGTAAATTGTCTCTATTTGCAGATGACATGATATATAGAAAACTCTAAATGACTCCACCAAAAATCTGTTAGAGGGGACAGCTTGGTGACCTAGTGGTTAGGTGTGCGGCACTCCACTGCTACGGCACAGGGTTTGGATCCCGGCACGCACCCACGCACCGCTTGTCAAGCCATGCTGTGGCAGCGTCCCATATAAAGTGGAAGAAGATGGTCATGGATGTTAGCTCAGAGCCAGTCTTCCTCAGCAAAAAGAGGAGGATTGGCATGGATGTTAGCTCAGGGCTGATCTTCCTCACAAAACAAAAAAAAAAAACAAAACTATTAGAACTGATCAATGAATTCAGTAAAGTGGAAGCATACAAAATTAGTCTACAAAAATCAGTCACATTTTGTTACACTAACAATGAACTATCAGAAGGAGAAATTAAGAAAACAATCCCATTTACAATAGCATTTAAAAAATATTTATGAATAAATTTATCAAGGATGTGAAAAATCTATAAACTGAAAAATATAAGACTGATGAAAGAAATTGAAGGAGATGCAAATAAATGGAAAGATATTCTGTGCTCATGGATTAGAAGAATTAATATTGTTAAAATGTCTGAACTACCCAAAGTGATCTACAGGTTCAGTGCAATCCTTATTAAAATTTCAGTCGTTTTTCACAGAAATAGAATAAAACGATCTTAAAATTTGTATGGAATCACAAAAGATCCCAAATAGCTAAAGCAATCTGGAGAAAGAACAAAGCTAGAGGCATAATACTTCCTGATTTCAAGCTATTTTGCAAAGCTATAGTAATCAAAACGGTATGATATTGCATAAAAACAGACATATATCCACGGAACAGAATAGAGAGCCCAGAAATATACCCATGCTTATGGTCAATTAATTTACAACACAGGAGCTGAGATTATAAAATGGGAAAAGGATAATCTCTTCCATAAATGCTTCAGGGAAAACTGAATAGCCACATGCAAAGGAATGAAACTCAACCCCCATCTTATACCATACACAAAAATCAACTCAAAATCAAGTAAAGACTTGAATGTAAGATCTGAAACTATTAAACTCGTAGAAGAAAACACAGGAAAAAGTTCCTTGACCTTGGTCTTGGGCAATGATTTTTTGGATTTGATACCAAAAGCAAAAGCAACAAAAGCAAAAATAAACAACTGGGACTACATCAAATAAAAAGCTTCTGCTAAGCAAGGAAATAATCAACAAAATGAAAAGGCAATCCACGGAATGGAAGAAAATATTTGCAAACCACATATCCAATAATGGTTAATATCCAAAATATGAATGAAACTCATACAACTCAATAGCAAAAAGAACAAATAACATGATTAAAAAATGGGGAAAGGAATTGAAGACATATTTTTCCAAAGAAGACTTTCAAATGGCCAACAGATACATGAAAAGGTGCTCAACATCACTAATCATCAGGAAAATGCAAACCATAGCCACAATGAAGTATCACTTCACACCTGTTAGGTTGGCTACCATCGAAAAGAGAAAAGGTAACAAACGCTGGAGAGAATGGAGAAAAGGGCACCCTTGTATACTGTTGATGGGACTGTAAACTGGTACAGCCTTTACGGAGAGGAGTATGGAAGTTCCTCAAGAAATTAAATTAGAACTACCACGTGTTCCAGCAATCTCGCTTCTGGGTATATATGCAAAGGAAATGAAAACATTATTTTAAAGAGATATCTGCATTCCCATGTTCATTACAGCATTAATCATAATAGCTGAGGCATAGAAACAACCTAAGTGTCTGCCAATGGATGAATGGATCAAGAAAAGGTGGTGTATTTATACAATGGAATATTATTCAATAATAATATTAAAAAAAAAGAAATCCTATCGTTTGTGACAACATGGATAAACCTGGAGATCATTGTAGTAAGTGAAATAAGTCAGACAGACAAAGTCAAATACTGCATGGTATCAATTATATGTGGAATCTAAAAAAAAAAAAGTCAAACTCCTAGAAACAGCGTAGAAAAGTGGTTGTCAGAGGCTTGGTGGGGAGAGTCGAAATAGGGAGAGGTTGGTAAAAGAGTACAAACTTTCAGTTATGAGATGAATAGTTCTGTGTATCTGACATATAACATGGTGACAATGGTTAATAACGCTGTATTGTATAATTGAAATTTGCTAAGAGGGTAGAACCTCTGTGTTTCTGTGTTCTCACTGAACAAAAAAAAGGTAAAGTTGTGAAATCACGGATATATTAATTAATTTGATGAGTTGAAGCCTTTCATGATGTATATGTATATCAAATCATCACATCACGTTACCAGACACAAACACAGGTTCTTTACCCGCCACACAAGAGGGGCCAAATAAAACTGGAACACCAGGCTTGTGGCAAGGAAAGAATTTTTATTTCAGGGGACATCAGCCAGGAGACGAGAGCTCTCAAATTTGTCCCGTCTCCCTGAAAGATGAGAAGCAGAAGGATTTTAAAGGTTGTGAGGGATGTAGTGGCCTGTAGGGAGGAGGAGCTTGTGGCCTTGCTGGTTGGTGTTCTTCCACCAGTCTGCATTTGGCCTTGTGAGGCTGCTGGCCGGGAGGAGGATGGTGAGATAAGGGAATCGCAGGTGGCTGTCCTTGGTCGTCTGTCTCCATGGTGGATGGTGGATTCTGGCACCAGGAAGCCAAGGAGTTGAGATCTGGGAAGCTTTAGCTTCTTGATATTCTCTGGGTATCAGTTTCCCTGTAACAAACCTCAAGAACTGGTAATTAGCCAAAACTTCAGTATGAGCCCAGCTTGAAGCCACCGGGGCTTTTAACAATTTGTAACTTCTATCTGCCTTGTGAAGTGCAGGGATAGAAAGGTTTAAAAAACTGATATTTATATATGAACGTAACTTAGAGAAGCAGGGAAAGAGGACGAGTGCTTTAGGTTTTAATACCATACATGCTGGGTTTAATGTAGGGGGACTGACATCAGGGCCGGCATCAATTGTACACTTTAAATATCTTACAATTTTATTTGTCAATTAAAAATCAATAAAGTTGGAAAAAAAATCTTTCCTGATTTTCTGTGACAGTTCATGGATGTTTGACCCTGATGATTCTTTCCAGAATTCTATTTCTTTTCTTTCTTTTTTTTTTTTAACAGTTATTTATTTATTTATTTGCGTGTGAGGAAGATCAGCCCTGAGCTAACATCCATGCTAATCCTCCTCTTTTTGCTGAGGAAGACCGGCTCTGAGCTAACACCTATTGCCAATCTTCATCCTTTTTTTTCCCCCAAAGCCCCAGTAGACAGTTGTGTGTCATAGCTGCACATCCTTCTAGTTGCTGTATGTGGGACGCGGCCTCAGCACAGCCGGAGAAGCGGTGCATCGGTGCGCGCCCGGGATCTGAGCATGGGCCGCCAGTAGCAGAGTGCGTGCACTTAACTGCTAAGCCATGGGGCCGGCCCCTCCAGAATTCTATTTCTTCTTTTCTTTATGTTTCCCTCTTTCATTCCTTTGTCATCTAGTAAATTGAGAAGGCAATAGAACTTAAATTATTACTCTTGATTGTCTTAAATAAGAAACTTTAGCACTATATTTATATAAAATGGAAGTTGCTGCTTTATCATACAGCAAACTTGGAAACATTGCCCCTTGTAAACATGACCTATATGAATCATTAATGACTTGGAGGAGATCTCCAGCTAAGAAAATAAATGATCTGCTTTCTGCTGAGTGGGAAGCCCTGACTTTTGGGCACAGGCAAGGTGAAAGGATCAGGCATCAAATAAAGTCACTTGAAAATAGGAGACTGTTTAGAATTTCCAGGAGGAAGATTTATTTTGGTTTGTTTTTCAATAATTTCAAAAGGTCAGTATGAGGAATGCTACCAGTATCTGCAAACGTTAAGAAGAATTGCTGCGGGGCAACACGTTATTTCAGGAAACTTGGGGTGAAGATCAAAGAAGGAAATTTCTCATTTACTGTTTCGACCTAACTAATAATGTAACATCCTAAAATTGTACTGAAAATTGTTTAGAACTGTATGTAATCAGACATATCATGATATATAGAAAAGGTTTGGGAAAACTCTCTTGGCAAATGGTGAAGTCACTACAGTTGGCCTCTGTCCAAAATTTTACCACTGCCCCAAAACATTTTACTAAAGATTTTCCTGGTACCCCAAACCTTTGACTTGTACCTTAAAATCTATATAGAACTCATCTCTGAAAATATTTTTTTCAAATATTTCTAAAGACGTTATAATATAAATTGCTTTTCTACTTTCACATACCATTTTAAAATTTAGATTTCCTGTTATTTTTATGGATATATAAAGAAAAAGCATTCAAGTTCTTTATCCTTTGATGAAGTCTTTTGCCACTTCTTACAATCTTTTAAACATGGTACTTTCTGCAGGCTGTCTCAAAATATTTTTCATAATTCACATTTTTATTATTCTATTCAGGTTTCTATTTATTCTGTGAAATATATATTTGCTGATTAATTTATGTATGCCTAACCATTTATAGATATTTTAAATCAATCTTCTAATCTCTGACTTTTAAATCAATAGACTTTTATCTTTTTTTTTTCTACTCATATTCATTTTCTCTAGTTTGGTATTTTTATCTTAGAGATGCATTTGATTCTTGACAAAACTGGCTGAGGTTTCATTTAGATTTCTCAATTTTGCTTCAGAAAATCAAGTAACTTCTGCTTTTGTATTAAAAGTAATATGATTTTAAATTTCTAAAAGTATATTACTTTAAGGAAAAAATGTCACTTTTCTTAGATGAATACTCATCATAGCTGTCTTTGCATGAGAGCAGACTTCAGATATCTGCAGCATAGTTTGAAAACCTAAAACCTGGACCAGGAGAGATTGACAAATGCATAACCTTAAAGTAATATTTTTAGAACAAAGAAGTGAGGAGAGAAAAAAGTTTAGAAAGGAAAGAAAATGCAAATATAATAGCTGTTGTGTAGACTCATTTCATATCAACTCAGTCAATGCTAAAATTTCTTAGGTGATAAAAATAAGACCCAAGGAAGAAAAGTGGATAAAACCCATTGAAACATGTAGTCAACGTAAAGCAAAGACTATACGCCAATATTTGTAAGTAAATTATTCCTTTCAATACACCTCTCTACCTGCCCATTAGGCCACTCTAAATATAATAGAATCAAGAGTCATAGACATGTGAGCATTAGGAAAGTAAAATAAGTGTACAATAAAATAAAATAAATAAAAAATGAACTATAAAAATACATCAAGCCATAGGTTATACAAAGATCCAATGCAAGGAATTGATCAAGGAGAGTTGGCAATAAAGGAGAATCAGTAGAAATTGAAGAATCAGAAAATATCATCTATTTTAGAAACTGAGTGTGTTTGCTCTGGTGGCAGATGTCCATACTGAACTGCAGGGTCCAAGATGATTTATTATGCATTTCTGACATATGATATACGGATATAAAGGATTAGCAGTATCTGGTACAGTCATATGTGAATGTTATTTAGAGTGTTAGATAAAGGACCTCAGACTAGGAGGTTTAACGCCAGGATAGAGGAGACAGCAGATCTGAGGACTATCTCTTCTTCCTCAGACATACAGATATATTGGGCTATTATAAAAAATAATAATAACAACAGAGCCCACCCCAAAAGAAAGAAAAGGACATCTCCAGAGTTCAGACATAAAGAATGAACTGAACAAAGTACATGACCTGAATTATTAGCGTAAACGGGCCAAGAATTGAAAGTAAGCTAATAAATTTTAGTGTTAAGAGTTGATGTTGTTGATATAATGCAGGAAGAATAAGTTATAAAAGAAATAAGTTGAAAAATTAGAAATGAAAAATAGAGTTTTGAAAGAGTATATGACAGATAAATTAGGAGGAATACATCAAAAAAGGTAAGTACAACAGAAATTTGAAAACATTTTATTAAAAAATCCTGATAATTTTTTCAGATTGATGGTGAAACAGACCTTGGTAAACCAAGGAAGATTCTAGAGACACAGAAATAAGCCAACACAATAAGGATATACAACAGCAATTTTGGAACCATACTTCAGTGAATGATGGGGTGTAAAAATCTGGGGATGCCCTCAAAGGAGAGAAAGAATTAGCAGAGGACACAGCTCAAAGGCCACTAATCTGCATAACGAACTTCACGTCAGGCATTCTGGAATATCCTCTACCCTCCAAGCACATCCTTATATGTATAAGCACAGATGGAACTGAAGGGAGATCATAACCGTATACCACCTTACTGTCCTCAACTCTATCCCAGGTGGATCAACACCTCTTTTTGGAACTCTGTCCCTTTAATGAAAGTGATAAGGAAGCCACTTTTAAAAGAAACTAGAATTATCTTTGAATACTCATAATATAATAATTATACTCTAAGGTTAAGTAATATATATTTTTAGTCAAAATTGTATTAATCCATGACACGTGTACCAAGCATATTTTGTTTTGGTTAAAAATGGAGATATATAGGGGCCGGCGGGTGGCACAAATGTTAAGTGTGCATGCTCTGCTGCTGGCGGCCCGGAATTCGGATCCTAGGTGGGCACCGATGCACCGCCAGTCAAGCCATGCTGTGGCCGGGGTCCCATACAAAATAGAGGAAGATGGGCACGGATGTCAGCCCAGGGCCAGTCTTCCTCGGCAAAAAGAGGAGGATTGGCATGGGTGTTAGCTCAGGGCTGATCTTCCTCACAAAAAAAACAAAACAAACAAACAAACAAAAATATAGTATAAGATGATTAATTTTGCATTGACTGAAAAATTTAAATGACTATCAAGGGGATAGTAGTAACTACCTATAAAATGGAAATTACTTTGTCATTAAAAAGAATGAGGTTTATGGATCTATATATATACTATCCATCTATATATACTATCTGTATATATACACTAATATACCATCTATATACATAGTGGAAAGATCATGAAGACCTATTTTAAGTAAAAAATACAAAATTATATGCATATATAATGCCACTTGAATGCTCAACTACATATGAGTCTTTTGAATGCATTCAAAAGACATGAAAAAATGATTTTGATTTTCAATAGATTTATTTATTTATTTTTGTGAGGAATATCAGCCCTGAGCTAACATCCGTGCTAATCCTCCTCTTTTTTTTGCTGAGGAAGATGGGCTCTGAGCTAACATCTATTACCAATCCTCCCCCTTTTTTTTCCCCCAAAGCCCCAGTAGATAGTTGTGTCATAGTTTTACATCCTTCTAGTTGCTGTATGTGGGACACGGCCTCAGCATGGCTGGAGAAGCGGTGCGTCGGTGTGCGCCTGGGGTCCGAACCCGGGCCGCCAGTAGCCAAGCGTGTGCACTTAATCGCTAAGCCACAGGGCCGGCCCTCAATAGAAGATTTAGAATGGAGTTTATTGACTGAGATTTGGTCCCCTAATACTTGATAATGATCAACTAACTAACTGGCTAAATAAATAAAGTAGAATTTAGGATTTAAAAATTAGCAAACAAGGAGAATGTCACAATCTCATATTTTAAACTTCACAAGATGGAGATCAGGATGAGAACGGAATTAAAGGAAGCCTAATCTTGCCCTTCCCCAACTCTCCACCCAACATGAGATATTGGAGTGATGTCTTAACCTTGAAAATCCTCACAAATGACACCAAATTGTTGAGAAGCTACCTCAGAGAATATTTTCATCTTTTCCATCTCAGGCTAGCAGAGAATGAAAATGGCTGTGGATGAAATACACACTGACTGAGAGGGCCACATGGGGCTAAAATTTTCTGATAAAAGCATAAACTCCAGAAATCTTCAATGAGTTGTGGAAATACAGTGAATTAATAGGATATCTCACTAATGGAATTAGATTTTGCCTGTGTTTAGGGTGGTGAATCCTTTGAGATAGTTGCTACTCAAAGTATGATCATCAGACCAGGAACACTGGCATCAGTGGAGAGCTTGTAACCAATGTCAAATCATGGGCACCCTTCCACATTTTAGCAAGATCCCCATGTAATTTCTCTGACATTAACGTCTGGAAAAACTATTTTAAAGGATTTTCAATATTATATCATACATTAGGAAGCAGTTCTGTTAAGAATGCCTACACAAAGCTGAGCTGTCCTCTTTCACTCACACACTCAGTCTATACAGCAAAAGACAACAAGCAATATTTTCAGAGGAGGAAAAACAGAATTTAGGTAAGGGAGTAGGGAGAAGAAGAGAATTATGACAAACTCTGTGAAAAGTATCATGTTAGCAAGATGAAAAGAGGAGGTTTGACAATATTTAATGTAAACATTAAAATAAGCAAATTAAAGAACGCAATTTGCAAAAGACAAGTGATTGTTTTAGCCAAGACTAAATCATCGGATGAAGAGAAGACAATGCTCCTCAAGTGACTTCTAAGTACTTAACAAAAGCATTAATTTATGAAATGAAGTATAAAGACTTGATGGTACTACAAACCAGTAAGATGAACATGGGAACTAGAGAGCTGTGGAAACAAATTGAGAAGAAAAATTACAACACTGCAGAAATAATAAATGTATTCTAAGTAGCACAAAACAGAGCAGATGTGGTTGAAAATAGGATCACTGACACAGTGGAGAAAAGACCTATTAACATTATGTGAATGAGAAAAAGAGCAAGATCAAAGCAATTAGATGAATCACAATAGAGGAAGAGAACAAAGATGTCCCAACATGAGAATTACTGTCATCTGTGATGCAGAAATCCCAATAGAATTAACAAAAATCATTCATCCAAAACGGATGGAATTTTCCCAGGAATAAAGTTTTAAATATATCTGCAGAATAATAGAGTACACAATGTTCCAGATACAACAGTTGCAGAACAATTTGCCCCAAGAAATACCCTGGTGATGTCATTGAAATTGAAGAACCAAGTATTGTCTGGTTTATGCGGAAGAAAAGAAGGTTATGTATGAGGAGGAAATTCAGAGTAACCTCAGACTTCCCCACAGAAGTGTTCAGTAACGGAAGATGATAGCACAATAGATATGGAGTTCTGAAGGAAATAAAAGGTAAGCTGTTACTCAAGACCTATATATTCAAGTAACTTGTCATTCAAGCATGAAAATACAACACTGTCACTTTGTATATCAAAATAAGAAAAAGAGGAGATAAACCACCATAGGCCCTTCTGGGAAAAGAAAAGAAACAAGCAGAGAGACAAACAATAAACACAACATCTTTTTGACAATTAAGCCAGTCAAGTAATGGATGACGAGAGGAATTGTGAGATCCAAACCAAATAAATATAGAATTGAGACAAAGCATCCACAATCATTAAACTTACGTGAAAATACACACATTATGTACATTAGTAACGTCAGTTTGGGAGATGAAAGTAAGTCCAAGATTTTGCAGTGTATGCCATCTCCAGTTGAAATAATTAAATCCTCCAACCTCTCAATATTTTTCAATTTTTTTTCCTTCAATGTTGAGATATCTTTTAAGGAATAAGTATCCCTTAAGAAACAAATATCTATACAAGTAACATTAAAAAAATTTAATCTGCTTTCCATTTTTCTTTTGAATTCAACTAAAATGAATAGTTTATATTAAAAGAGTAATTTATAGTATGAGCCCAGTTTTAAACAAAATAACTTCCTTTCTTTTCTTCTTTGTTTTTCTTTCTTTTGCTTTCTTGCTTTCATCTTTCCTTTCTGTCTGTTTTCTAAAAGCAGAGCAAAGCCTCTGGACTATTCTCTACTTAATGGTTAAAATGTAATTTCAGGCTTTCTTTTGCATGTTGAAAGTTGTTCTTGGTTTGTTTTATGAATTGCTTATTTTTTTTTTGTGAACAAAACAGTCATTAAGACAGAAAGACAAAAAAAATCTAGAAGGATACATATCAAAATTTAAACATCACTTTTGAGGTGGGGTAATTGAATTTAGGCAGGAAACATGAGGAGAAACTTTTAGATTAGTACTTCATAATATTT
The DNA here is from genome assembly GCF_020826845.1 of Diceros bicornis minor. Taxonomy (NCBI): domain Eukaryota; kingdom Metazoa; phylum Chordata; class Mammalia; order Perissodactyla; family Rhinocerotidae; genus Diceros; species Diceros bicornis. The sequence continues at coordinate 46,623,752 of NC_080759.1, read as the reverse complement.
ATACTATTTTAGCAAAATTATTACTAGCATGAAGTATTCATTACTAGCAAAATATAATTTATTAACGATTGTATTTTATATATTCGTGAAATTGTCTAATCCCCTAGAGAGGTCATCAAGATAACCCATTGATTATACAAAGCTCAGTTTTTTAAAAAATATTGAGCAGGGGAGGGCACCTCCTAATGGAGTTATTCCTATGTCTCAGTTGGAGAAATTTAGGGAAGAGTAGGCATGGGGGCTGGTTAGGAGAGAGTTAGTCACATTTTCATATTTTCAATTCGTCATATATTTCATAAAGAATTAGTCAAAATTTTCGCATTTTCATACTTTCAAAAGTCATTAGTCATATTTTCATATTTCATTTCATAAACCAGGCAAGTTTCTGGAACTATCAAAAGTCGTTGAAACGTATGAATTTGAACAGAATTGCTGTTGATTTATGTTAAAACAGTTTTTGTTTGTGTCTGGTCTTATCTTGGGTTCTGAACAAGATGCTGCTAAGACAGTTTAAGCTGACATAATTTGTATCATACTCCATCATTAGAGTTGATTTCTTGAGAATCAGTTATGGCTTCTGTACATTTCTCAGTCTATTCTATACTTAATTTTTTACTTTATATACTAGATTATCATCTATGTTGAATACCTTACTTATCAGAGAGTTCAAGTAACTTCTATCTTTTCTTCTGGCATTTTTAAATTACTAAGCGTTTTCCTTAAACCAAAATAGTTTGCAAGACATCTCTTTGTTGAGCAAGGTAGTGGAGGAAAGAAAATAGTAAAGAAAAATATATTCTCTGAAATATTCTCAAAGTATACTTGGATAATTTTATTGCATTGAATCGAAGTGAACATTTACTGGGTAACAAAGGAGATATATTACTTTGATATTCTTTCTTAATGCAAGAACTAGATGCAACAGATATACTGGTTTTCCTCTGTTTTTGCTTTTAATACATGCATTCTAACTTTACTTTCTCATGTAATCCTCAACGAATAGTTGCTTCAAGAAAAATATATATTCAGATTATCTTTGTCTTATCCTAGAGGCTCAATCCAATGCTAAAAGGAAGCAGCCAATTTGGGGTTTCAGTTATATTTGGACACTTTTGTTTTGAGATTATAAGAAAATACAACAGTATTATTTGCATATATTATTTAAATGAGAAGAAAGTTATTTTTGGAATTGTTTTACTTTTGCTTAAAAATAAGATTCCATTACGTATACTTTACATAGACTTCAGTTTAGTTAAGGGGGTTAATTGTAATTATTGCAGACTGATATTTTTTTATTTTGCAGAACAAAATAAAAGTAATTGTGATTTTTGGTAATGTATCCAATCTTTGGTAAAGAAAAATTCCTCTTCTTTATAGAAGTTAGCTAAAATAACAAATTCTGTTCAGTATGTTAGTTATCTTTACTCATTTATTTGAGGTCTTGTGACAAGAATCTCTAGCTTAGTAAATAGACAAATTTTTATTCAAATGTGAAGCAAACTACTTATTTTAGTTTGGATATCTGCTGCACTACCCTCTTGCTACCAACAAAACATTCTAATGCAAGAATGGGCTTTCTTATATTGCTGCAAATAAATGCAATTTGAAGGCAATGCTAAGCTTTGTACAGAACGATGCTACTTTGTAACACATGAGCTATACCCATGGCTATCCTGCATATCAATATTTTGTTCAAGTCACGAAAGTGGTTTACAAGATAAGTGATTTCCAAGATGAAGCAGATAGTCGTTAACTTCATGGTCTCACTACCATCTACATTAATTTCTCCATTTTCTCGAACTTCTTTGCCCTTCTTTTTTCATCCTCTCCTTTTTTTTCTCCTTTTTCTCCTTCCTTATCTTTTTCTCTCTCTTACAATATATCTTATATGAATTTGCTTATCACTGAAATAGCAAAAAAAGAAAATATGTATTTTCCTTAGTAACTATAAAGCGATGAGATGGTTTATTTGAACGCGGGTGAAGGAGAGAAATCACTTTTCCTTTCCAACTGGTACCTCTGTCCTTAAATTTCTGCATGCATGATCCTTTAATTCTCACAACACACACTGAGCACAGGAGAGACAGTTAATTCTATGATATTTGAATATATCTAGTGAGAAATTAGGAGATCTGAAGATTCTGTTTGCAAAGTTTCTATAGCAGACTCAGACTTCCTTCAGCTCAGCTCTCTGAGAATTTACAGGAAATTTTGAGCAATACTTTTATCTCATTGTGTAGGAATTGTATATATATTGTACATATATATATAGGTAACATGTATATATTATATATATGTATATATATGTTTTTTCCCTCATCTAGAGTATGAGCTTTTTTTGAAACTATCTTACATGACTATCTGCATCCCAAATGACTAATACAGTACCTGAAATATAAAGAAATTAGGTTTGAATAAAAAAAATCATTTTCTATTTTCACCATTGCATCATAAGCATCAAGAAAAAAGACAGAGAGATAACATTGAAATACTTAAGGAGAGGATTCTTACGTTTAGAGAGCTCCTGGACTTCAGATAATAGCTTGTTTCGAATCTACCCCATGTTTTCTTAGGATGCTTGTACTATATTTATCATCTTTCCAGCAAACGTCCTTAAAACCTTTAGAAGTCACTCAAAAGTTAAACATATTTAGGAATCAAAGCATTACTCTCTTCGGAATACCCTTAAATGTAGCAAATCTCATCATCAGTGTTTCAACACACTGAAGTATATATAGTGGAAGCGAAGAGGGGAAGTTTATTACTCAAACTCTCACTCTGATAAAGCTTGAGTGACAGAATTATGGCATTGAAAGTATTTTATTCATTCATTCATTAGCTTATTTATTTAATGGTCCTTTATTTAACTATGGACTGTGAAATCTTTCTCACAGACTAGACATACTTTATTTACTCAAATTTCAGCAAGAAGATAGATATTCTTTAAAAAAATAGAAATTCGGACTTGTTCAGAACCATTTTTATTTTTAGGTAATGTTATTTAGAAATTAATTTTATATTTGACATGGTCTTTTGTAGCAGCATAGGAAAATAGAAGAGAGAATGGAATCTAAAATCCAGAGGCAGTTATACCTCACTACAAGGAAAAGCAAACTAAACTTTGCTTTGTTGATGTATTCTGATAAGGAGAAAATAGGAAAAAAAAGAACAATGTTGGGGCCAGCCTGGTGGCGCAGCGGTTAAGTGCACACACTCCACTCTGGCAGCCTGGGGTTCGCAGGTTCGGATCCCAGGCACGCACCAACACACTGCTTGTCAAGCCATGCTGTGGTGGCGTCCCATATAAAGTAGAGGAAGATGGACACAGATGTTAGCCCAGGCCCAATCTTCCTCAGCAAACAGAGGAGGATTGGCATTGGATGTTAGCCCAGGGCTGATCTTCCTCACCAAAAGAAATAATAATAATAATAAAAAAAAGAACAATGTTGAAATCTGACAAATTCCGTGCCAACCCTGAACGTCTGAAGAAATTGCATGTCTTGCCATCTTACTAAAGTAACATTTCAACAGCAAGTTCAGTAGTATTATATGAAGAAAATAATACATAGTTTATTATTGAGCTCCATAACACGTAAAACTGGTGTGAACTGCCTCTCAATTTGGGGATTCAAAATAATTTGATATTTTATTTATTTTTTTATTGCTTGAGCCCTTAGTTCTATTGACAAGAGCTTTAATCTCTCATTCGTATACAACAGATTGTCTCTAAACACAGAAGGATTTTGAAGTCAAACCCAGAGTTAATACTTTTCCCTACAGCAAATAAGAGAGAACTGAAACCTGAACCATCAACTATTGGTGTGACATCTCATTCATGCTGGTTCGCCCGGTTGTAGAACTTTCATTTACAATAAATTTCATAAGTCTTCCCCCAAATCATATCACTACTCTATATGCGCTGGTGCCAGAGGACTTCCTTCATGAGACTCATGCTGTGCTGAAACCAGCTCTCCCTTGGAAAGGCTCTGACCTTGTGTTAATTAGGCTGAGGTCATTAACCTGAACTCTGTTTGCTTATTGATTCACCTTGATTAATGTAACACTATCCGCTCTGACAGGTCTTTAATCTTTGTAGAGGAGGCAGATTTCTGAGATTCATAAGCATGTTGATGAGCTGTATTCCAAGTGATGAGACTGGTATTTCCTGGGTTTTTGGGAGTGGCATTATCAATGTGGTCGCTAAAAGTTCTGCCTGCCTTCTCACCCTACCTTTGCATAACTAGAAGTGCCTCAAATTACTCAAATTTGCTAGGCGTAAGAGGACAGTTTGCTGCATGTGTTTTGAAGTTCTCGCATTTTTGCATATAAAGGCTGGCCTGTTAAATGATCCTTCGGCAAATACATCTTTGATCTCTAACTTGACTGTCACCCTGTAAAATATGCTACCAAAGACCATATGCAACTGAAATAAAAAGGTCCATTTAAAGAAATAAAATATAATAATGATATTATAAAATTAATATTTCAAATATATAGGAGTGTATATATTTATTGTTAATATATAATAATAATGGCTCTCTACAGTTAAACATATTATCATGCCCTTCTTTCACTCAAAAATCTTTACATCGGGCCGGCCCCATGGCTTAGTGGTTGAGTGCGCGCGATCCGCTACTGGCGGCTGGTGTTCAGATCCCAGGCACGCACCGACGCACTGCTTGTCTGGCCATGCTGAGGCAGCGTCCCACATACAGCAACTAGAAGAATGTGCAACTATGACATACAACTATCTACTGGGGCCTTGGGGGCAAAAAGGGAAAAAAAGGAGGAGGATTGGCAACAGATGTTAGCTCAGGGCTGGTCTTCCTCAGCAAAAGGAGGGGGATTGGCATGGATGTTAGCTCAGGGCTGATCTTCCTCACACACACAAAAAAGTATCTTAAAAATCTTTACATCAGTTTTATCAAATATAATTTAAAGATAAACTTTAACAAAAAAAAGGAAAAAAATCCCCAGAATGTTTATGTGACTTGATCAACATGCCACAGAAACTAACTAGTAGGAAGAACTAGAATACAAGTTTTCTATAATTTAGGGTTGATTTCAAAGTCTCATTAAAAATGTACAAGACAATGTAGTAAAGTCTACACGTATAATTACTAGTAATTGGCCTTTTATTCTGTGTCTTTGATGATGTCATACCATTTAGTGCTAACTGGAATTACAAGAGAAGATCAATTGATGCTGAAGAATGCTTTCTCATAACTATGTTGAGCCTCAAATAATCAGGATGAATAATTGTCATTAGCTATAAGCCAAGTATTCAGGCTTGGATCAGACTTATGGTCATGAGAGACTGAGCTATTAAATACATTTATATGTTTCCTATGAAATAGGACAGTATTTAGAAAGTTAATATATGTTCAGTATGTTCCACTTTATAAGAAAATTTGTAATTTATGCATAATAAAACAAAAAGATGTTAATTAAGTAGTCGTGAGACTATATTTTGTTACTGTAAAATGGGTTTCAATTTAAATACTCTCTCATCTCTTTTGGCTGATAAATCAGCATGAGAAAGTCCCACTGCAGGTGAAGCAATGACAAATAATAAGGCCTTTTACAAAATTTTGATTAATTTAAAAACATCCATTGAAAGACTACTATGAATCATGAAAATTAGCTAATTTTACAGTGCTCAAGGCCAAATTCCTATATTGTGATAGTTTACATGACATAAACCTGTACACCTGACATGGAAGTGATATTTTGTGTAGAGGGCCATTAATTTGATATGTTCTAGCATTGTTTAGGGAGTCATACTTTTCACATGTCAAGTTAAAACAGTTAGCTAAAATTCATTTTTCATTTCCACTTGTACATTTTAAATAAAGAGAGGACTTTTGAAAATTATGCAAATTTATGAAAATAACATTCAAACTGGAGAATTGTCACATATTTGCTTTATTGTCTCATGTTTTGTTCACATGGCCCTTGAAAAAGTCTAAGGAAGTAAGAAAAATGAATATTCTGTGTTTTTATTTTATAAGCTGCAATTTATCAAAGTATAGAGTGTTTTTTCTTTTGTTTCTTTTGGAAAAGAAGTTTTATGATCTATCTTGAACCTATAACCTTCTCAGACAGTTGAAATCTTAATATTGCTTTTTCTCCCTCTTTCTCATTTTATTGAAAGTATCTTTCTGAGACAGGGCTTACTGATTTTTTAAAAAGTCCAAATAAAACTTTTAAATTCTCAAAAATCTCACTGTTATGCTACGGTTAATGCTTTTAGTCACTCATTTATAAGCTCTCCTTTCAAATGTTTGTTAAATTAAATAAAATTATGATTTTTAATTCAAAGAATAGATCAAGAGTGAACTAGTAAGAAGTATGATGTGGAGAAGCAAATGGAAGTTGGCTTTTTATAGAAATGTTTGTCTTTGTAAATTTCAACTGTGATGAGGATCAAAAAAGAGCTTTCTAAGTACATTACAGTATTTGTACACAGGCAAAATATATTATTTACTCTATTGATGTATACTGAAAGAAGAATAAGTGGGAGGGGAAGAATTCAGGAATGTCAGAGAAAGGAACTCCAAAACTATTCTCCTCCATAAAAGAAAAAAAATAAACTAGAAAACACTATCACAATAAAATTTGCAGAACTCAGTGGCCGGCCCCGTGGCGCAAGCAGTTAAGTGCACACACTCTGCTGTGGTAGCCCAGGGTTCACCAGTTCGGATCCCAGGCGCGCACCGATGCACCACTTGTCAAGCCGTGCTGTGGCGGTGTCCCATATAAAGTGGAGGAAGATGGGCATGGTTGTTAGCCCAGGGCCAGTCTTCCTCAACAAAAAAAAGAGAAGGATTGGCAGATGTTAGCTCAGGGCCGATCTTCCTCAAAAAATATTTGCAGAACTCAAAAATAGACTAAAGGTTAGCAACAACTTGAAGAGTGTTTATTCAAGAAAAAATTGGCTGAATCTTGTTTCTTGGAGAGAATGGTGGGCTTTGTGGTGTTCTAACATAGACTAATATCATCTCTCCCTCTCGAGCAAAGCAGTAAACTTAAAAAACAATAGCCTAATAACCATGATAACTAATTGTGAAAACCACTAGCCTAGCAGCCACTGCAAAGGACAGAATGGATTTTGATCACCACAAGCCTTATCTCCAGAGAACTGTCACTATTGTGCCTGGAAGCTCAATGGAAGATTCCATTTTCAGAACTTGCCTTTATATGACCTGACTCATTTAAATATATAAAAATCAAAGGATACAAAGCAATATCAATGCAAAGAAGATTACCACAAGACACATTATGATGAAATTGTCAAAGACAAAGAGAATTTTGAAAGTAGCAAAGAGAAAAGAAACTCATCACAAACAAGGGAACCCCTGTCAGACTCACCATGGATTTGTCTGCAGAAACCTTGCAGACCAGGAAGGAGTGGGATGACATATTTAAAGTGCTCAAAGAAAAAAACTGACAACCAAGAATGCTGTACCCATCAAAGCCATCCTTCATAAACAAAAGCAATAAAGACATTCCCAGACAAACAAAGTTGAGAGAGTTCATCACCACTAGACTGAAGAGAGTTCTTTGAGTTGAAACAAAAGGATGCTACACAACAGTATGAAAACATATGAAAGTGTAAAACTCACTGGGAAAGGTAAATATACAGTCAAATTCAGAATACTTTAATACTGTAATGGTGGTAGGCAAATCACTTTTAACTCTAGTATAAAAGTTAAAACATAAAAGTATTAAAAATAACTGTAGTTACAATAATCTGTTAATGGACACACAATATAAAAATATGTAAAGGGGGTCAGCGTGGTGGTGTAGTGGTTGAGTTCACATGCTCCACTTTGTCAGCCCGGTGTTCACAGGTTTGGACCCCAGGCATGGACCTATGTACCACTTGTCAAGCCATTCTGTGGCAGGTGTCCCACAAATAAAATAGAGGAAGAGGGGCCCGGATGTTAGCTCAAGGCTAATCTTCCTCACCATATAGATAGATAGATAGATAGATAGATAGATAGATAGATAGATATATGTAAAGTATGATATCAATAGCATAAAATATTGAGGAGTAGGAGAATTAAAAGTGTACAGTTTTTGTATGTGATAGGAGTTGAGTTTCCAGCAGCTTACAGTGGATTGTTATACTAAGACATTTTATGGAAACTTCATGGTAACCACTAAGAAGAAACCTCTAGTAGATACACAAAAGAGAAAGAGGAATCAAAGAATATCACTATAGATAAGTATGAAATCACAAAAGAAGAAAGCAAGAGAAGCCTAAAGGAACAAAGGATCTACAAAACAGTCAGAAAACAATTAATAAAATGGCAATAGTAATTCCTTACTTATTAATAATTACTTTAAATGAAAATAGATTAAATTTTCCAATTAAAGACACTGAGTGGCTGAATGGATAAAAAACAGAATCCAAAAACAAATAATAATAATAATAATGCTGCTTACAATGATCTCACTTCAGCTTTAAGGACACATATAGGCTGAAAGTAAAGATTTCATAGAACATATTCCATGCAAATGACAACTAAAAAGAGAGTAAAAGTGGCTAAACTTATATCAGACAAAGTAGACTTTCAGTCAAAATTGGTCATAAGAGAAAGAGAAAGTCATTAGATAATGTAAAAGGATCAATTCATCAAGAGGATGTAACAATTATAAATATATATGCACCCAACATTGGAGCACCTAAATATATAAAGCAAATATTAACAGGACTGAAGGGAGAAATAGACAGCAATGGAGTAACAGTAGAAAATTTCAATACCCCACTTTAATTAACGGATAAATCATCCAGACAGAAAATCAATGAGGAAACAGCAGACTTGAATAACATTATAGACCAAAGGGACCTAACAGAATGTCCCATCCAATACCAGCAGAATAAACATTGTTCTCAAGCACACAAGAATATTCTCCAGGAAAGATCATATACTGGGCCACAAAACAAATGTTAACAAATGTAAGAAGACTGAAATCATATCGAGTACCTTTTCTGACCACAATGATATGAAACTAGAAATCAATAACAGGAGGAAAATTGGAAAATTCACAAATATGCAGAAATTAAACAACATATTCCTAAACAATCATTGGGAAAAAAGAAATCAGAAGGGAAATTCAAAAGAATCTCGAGAGTAGTGAAAATGGAAAAATAACATACCAAAATTTATGGGAAGCAGCAAAAATAGTTCAAATAATGAAGTTTATAGCAGTGAATGCCTACATCATAAAAAGGAAGATCTCAAATAAACAACCTAAATTTACATCACAAGTAACTACAAAAAGAACAAACTAAACCCAAAGTTAGCAGAAGGAACGAAATAATAAAGATAAGAGCAGAAATAAGTGAAATAGAGACTAGAAAGACAGTAGGAAAGATTAAAAAAACTAAAGGTCTTTTTGAAAAGAAAGAAAAATTGGTAAACTTTTAGATATTTAAGCAAGAAAAAAGAGAGAAGACTCTAACAAAATTATAAGTGAAAGAAGAAACATTACAACTGACACTGCAGAAATACAAAGGATCATAAGAGACTACTCTGAACATTTATATGCCAACAAATTGGATAACCTAGAGGAAATGAATAAATTCCTAGAAACATACAACTTACCAAGATTGAATCATGAAGAAAGAAAAATCTGAATGGATTAATAATGAGTAAAGACATGGAAGCAGAAATGAAAAACCTCCCAACAAAGACAAGCCCAGGACCGGGTGGCTTCACAGGCAAATTCTACCCAACATATAAAGAAACATTAATGTCAATCCTCAAACTCTTCCAAAAAGTTGAATAGGAGGAACCACATCCAAACTCATTTTATAAGGCCAGCATTATACCAAAGCTAGACAAGGAGACTACAAGAAAAGAAAATTACATGTCAATATTTCTGATAAATAGATGCAGAACTCCTCAACGACACCTCAGCAGTACCATGATCAACTGGGATTTGTCCCTGGGATGCAAGGATGTTTCAACATCCACAAATAAATAAATGTGATATACCACATTAACCAAATGAAAGGCAAAATGTTATGATCATTTCAAGAGATGCAGTAAAAACATTTGACAAAATTCAACATACTTTCATGATAAAAACTCTCAAAAAATTGAGTATAGATGGAATATACCTCAACATAGTAAAGGCCATATTTGACGAGCCTACAGCTAACATCATCCTCAGGTGAAAGGTGAAAGCTTTTCCTCTAATATCAGGAAAAAGACAAGGGTGCCCAATCTTGCCACTTTATTCAACATAGTATTGGAAGTCCCAGCTAGAGCAATTAGGCAAGAAAGAGAAAAAAAAGGCATTCAAATTGGAAAGTTAGAAGTATAATTGTCTCTATTTGCAGATGACATGATATTATATATAGAAAACTCTGAAGACTTCACCAAAAAACTGTTAGAACTGATCAATGAATTTATTAAAGTTGCAGGATACATATCAATATACAAAATCAGTCGTTTCTATACACGGACAATGAACTTCAGTCAAGTGTCACTTAACAACAGGGATACCTTCTGAGAAATGCATTGTTAGGTGATTTTGTCATTGTGTGAACATTATAGAGTGTACTTACACAAAACTAGAAGTTATAGCCTACTACACACCTGGGCTATATGGTACTAATCTTATGGGACCACCCTTGCATATGTGGTTCATCATTGACCAAAATGTTGTTTGCAGCGTGTGGCTGTATCTAAAAAAGTAAAAAAGTAAACAATCCCATTTACAATAGCACCAAAAAGAATAAAATACCTAGGAATAATTTAACCAAAGAGGTGAAATCTGTACACTGAAAACTGTAAAATATTGGTGAAAGAAGTTGAAGACACAAATAAATGGAAAGATATCCCATATCCATGGATGGGAAGGATTAATATTGTTGAAATACCCATACTAATCAAAACAATCTACGAATTCAATGAAATCCCTATCAAAATTCCAATGGCATTTTTCACAGAAATGGAGAAAGCAATCCTAAAATTTTTATGAAATCACAAAAGACCCCAAATACCCAAAACTATCTTGATAAAGAAGAACAAAGCTGGAAACATCATACTTCCTGATTTTGAACTATGTTGCAAAGCTATAGTAATTAAAACAGTATGGTTGCTATAAGCTGAAGATCTGTGTCCCCTCAAAATGCATATGTTGGAATCTTAATGCCTAATGTAATGGTATTAGAAGGTGAAGCCTTTGGAAGATACTTAGCTCATGAGGATATAGCCCTCATATATGGGAATAGTGTTACTATAAAAGAGATTCCACAGAGTTCCCTAATTCTTTCCCCAGTATGAGGTTACAAGGAGTGTGCGACTTGAAGAGGGCCCTCACCTAACCTAGCTGGCACCCTGATGTTGGACTTCTAGCCTCCACAACTGTGAGAAACAGAGTTCTGTTGTTTATAAGCCACCTAGTCTGTGGTATTTTGTTGCAGCACCCCAAGCAGACGAAGACAATGGTACTGGCATAAAAATAGAAACTTACACCTATTAAACAGAACAGTGAACACAGAAATAACCCCCCAAGCATATACGGTCAACTAATCTTTGACAAGAGCATCAAGAATAAACAAGATAGTCTCTTCAATGGCATTGGGAAACTGGTTTTCCACATGCCAGAGAATAAAAGTGGACCCTTATCTTACACCATACACAAAAACTAGCACAGGCAGCAAAAGTTAAAATGGACAAGTGGGGCTCCATCAAACTAAAAATCTACACAGCAAAGGAAACAATCAACAGAGTGAAAAAGCAACGTACAGAATGAGAGAAAATATTTGCAAACCATCTATCTGATAAGGAGTTAATTTCAAAAATATATAAGGAACTCATACAACTCAATAGCAATATATATATATAATAACCTGAAAAAAAAATGGGAGAAGATCTTGCATAGACATTTTCCAAAGAAGACATACAAGCAGCCAACGGATACTTAAAAAGGTTATCAACATCACTAATCATTCGGAAAATGCACATCAAAACTACAATGAAGTATCACCTCATATCTGTGAGGGTGGCTACTATCAAAAAGACCAGAGATAACAAATATCGGCATGGGTATGGAGAAAAAGGAGCCCTTGTTCACTCTTGGTGGGAATGGAAATTTGTACAGTCACTGTGGAAAACAGTATGAAGGTTCCTCAAAAAATTAAAAATAGAACTACTATCTAATCCAGCAATCCCACGTCTGGGTATGTATCCAATGGAAATAAAAACAGAATCTCAAAGAAATATGTGCATTTCCATGTTCACTGCAGAATTGTTTACAATAGCCAAGATATGGAAATAACCTGAGTCCATTGACCAATAAATGAATAAAGAAAATGTGTTGTATATATATACAATGTAATATACAGCCATGAGAAAGAAAAAAAATCCTGTCATTTGCTACAGCCTGGATGAACCTAGAGGAAATATGGTAAGTGAAGTAAGTTATTGACACAAAGACAAATGCTGTGTGATCTCACTTATATGTGGAATCTGAAAAAGCCAAATTCACAGAAGCAGAGAGTTGAGTGGTGGTTGCCAAGGGTTGGAGGAAATGGGAATATATTGGCCAAAAGGTACAAATTTCAGTTACAAGATGAATAAGTTTTGGATATCTAATGTACAGCACTGTGATTATAGTTAATAATAATATTATGTACAGATATACCTCATTTTATTGTGCTTCACTTCATTGGGCTTCACAGATACTGTGTTTTTCATGAATTGAAGGTTTGTGGCAACCCTACATCTATCAATTCTGTTGGCACCATTTTTCCAAAAGCATTTGCTCATGTCATATTCTGTGTCTCATTTTGGTAAGGTAGGTACATTGTTTTTTTAGACATAATGCTATTGCACACTTAATAGACTATACTATAGTGTAAACATAACTTTTATACGCACTGGGAAACCAAAAAATTTGTATGACTGGATTTATTGTGATGTTTGCTTTATTGTGGTGGTCTGGAACCAAGGCCACAATATCTCTAAGGTATGTCTGTACTTGAAGTATGCTAAGGCAGTATATCTTAATTGTTCTTGCCACACATTAAAAAAAAGATAACTATGTGAGGTGATGGATATGTTAAGTAATTTGATTGTATTAATCATGTCACAATATATATGTATATTAAATCATCACATTGTACATCTTAAAAGCTCAATCTATGTGAACAGTGTTATCCACAGAACAGTTGACCAAAAAAAAAAAAAAAAAAAAAAATCAGCAACAATTATTTAACATTGCAGCTTCCCATGGTGGCATTCCTGGATGGAGTGATGGATCTTATCACTCTTATAACTGGATCAGTAATAAGAGACTGATTAGAAAATGTAGAAGCAAAAACAGGGGAATCAAAAGACAATAGAGGATTTTAAAAAGCTGTAATATATTCCTAGGACTCTAGAAGGTCATGCATATGTGCAGTCCTTTGCAAATGCTCAAGAAACACCTGATAGGGCCCTATTTTTTCACCTCTGGCTGAATTCGAGCCTCTGCACAAGAAGTCAATGAAGGGTAAGGTAAGTTGGAAAATGACTGCTGGAGTGTTGTGAGTGTGCCCCAACACACACACAGAGCTCCTTAGCAAAGGAGACTTTGTGGTTCCTGGGGGAATTATTGGTTACTGGCATTTAATGTTAGCTCTACACTAAGCTAAATCAAGCAAAGACTTCAATATCTACACACAACAAAGAACACAGATTATATAGAATTAGCCCAGGAAAGTCATTAAAAAAATAACCAGAATCAACAATAACAGCAGCAAAAACAAACCCTGAAGAGATGGGCTGATTCCCAGAGTTACTATATTATAGCATTTAAAATGTCCAGTTTTCAACAAAAAATTACAGGACATACAAAAAATCAAGAAAGTATAGCTTATATATAGGAATAAACAGTCAATAGGAACTATCCTTGAGGAAGTCCTGACGTTGGAATTATGAGACAAAGACTTTTAAAATACTATTATAAGTATGTTCCAAAAGGAGAGGAAATCATGTCTAAAGAACTAAAGGAAAGTATGAGAACATTGTTTCACTAAATTAAGAATATAACTAAAGCAATAGAAATTATTTAAAAAAATAATTAAATAGAAATTCTGAAGTTTAAAAATAAAATAATTAAAATTAAAAATTCACGAGTGGCTCAATTTTGGATTTTAAACTAATAGTGGACAGAATCCCCAAACAAGATACATCAATTGAGATTATCTAGTCAGAGAAAAAGAGAGAAATAAGAATAAAGAAAAGAGACAGCGACTACCATAGAAAGTTGGTAGGGCAGACGTTCGAGTGTGTCGTCGCCCCCACACAGAGACAGAGATTGGATTGGTGGTTACCAGAGGGGAAGAGGGAGGGAGGAGGGCAAAAGGGATAATTTGGCAGATGTGTGTGGTCATGGGTTGTAATTAGTATTTGGGTGGTGAACATGACGTAATCTATGCAGAAATAAAAGTATAATGATGTACACCTGAAATTTATACAATGTTATAAACCAATGTTGCTGCAATAAACAAAAAATTAAAAATAAATAAATAAATAAATAAAAAGAAAAGAGACAAAACCCTCAGAGACTTGTGGGGCACCATGAAGCTTACCAATACAGGCAAAATGGGATTCACAAAACGAGAGTAGAAAAGGGAGCCAAAAAAATATTTGAAGAAATATGGCTGAAAATTTGTCAATTTTAATAAAAAGCTTTCATTAATATCTTAGAAACTTAAAAGACTGAAAGGAGGATAATCTCAAAGAGATACAGATCTTGATATCTACTGTACAGCATAGTACCAATGGTTAATAATAGTGTATTGTATACTTAAACATTTTCTAAAAGGGTAGACCTTATATTGTGTTCTCAGTAAAAATAATAATAATAATAATAGTAATAAAGAGGACTGGAGGAAACTTTTGGAGTTTTGGAATCATATCTCAATAAATTTGTTTTAAAAAAAAGAGGTACAGACCTAGACACATCATAGACAAACTGTCAAAAACCAAAGAGAGAATACCTTGAAAGTAGCAAGAGAAAAATGACTTGGTGGTATGGTGGTACGTGGATTTTATCTCAATAAATATGTTATTAAAACAAAAATGAATGTGTACAAGAGCATGAAAACAGAAAACTTCAAAAAAGGGAAAGAGAATTACTTATAAGAGTTACAAACATTAATGACATTTTTTAGTAACTTGAAATGTTGCTTTCAGTGAGTAGATCAATCAAAGAATGACTGAAGTACTGATCAATTCAGCTTACAATCAATAATTTCTGAACTCATCTCAGTTCACTTTGGCTTTATGGAGATATTTACTAATTTCCTCCTGAGTGATATTGTACTTAATTAGGTACTTTCATCAGCTGTTTGAAGACAGTTCAGAAAGAGGCAAAATAAATGAAAAGCAAGTAACTAACATGTTTAGAAATAAATGTAAAGAAAATGTATTTCTTTTAGAAAGGTGTTCTACTAGGCTAAAAATGGAATAATGCATTGAGATTCAAGGATTTTTTTCCCATTACCTTAGAGTATACTATTTTTCATGGTAAAAAGGTTTTGAATTAGGCTATAACATAAGCAGCAAGAAACTCCCTTTCAAAAGTACCTGGGAGGTTTTCAACATGGAAATGGAGTCTCAACGTAATATTTAGAAAATAGTTGCTTTCCTCCAAACGGAACCAAAATATATCTATCTTTTAAAGACATACTGCATTGGAAGTTCCCACATTTTAGTTTGAGAAAATTTCCTTTTACAACTATATATTTTAGTAGCCTTGAGGCACAAAAACAAGAAACTATTCTATAGTTTGAATAAATGGCCAATTCTTAAGCCATCTTTGACAATTCAGTGGACATTCACATTGGAAACTGCAACTTAAATCTTTTTTGAGACAAGTTCGTTTCTATGAAAAATAGAAATGTTATGCTTTTGTCCAATTTTATTATTGTGAACAGCAAAATCCTAGGTATAGAGGCTGTAATAGCATACTAGAAGTTTAAGATTGTGACTCAAGACTAGATTTTAACATCAGACCCCAGTGAATTTAAAAATTTCTGGAATTAAAATGATAAATTTATATATTTCTTAATTTACATCCATGTTAAATAACAAAGTCTCTGTAGTAAAGAGAGATGGCAATTAATCCCTCTTATTTCCAAAAGAGTTAATTGAGTTGAAATCTAAATCTTTATTTATAGAAGGTTAGAAAAATTGATTACTTCTACTCACTGAAAAAAAAATATAGACACTTTAAAAAAATATTCCATTTACTTTCTGATGTTGACTTTTCACCATTAGAAGACGATGTTGAAGTCCTTTCTCGAGTATATGACTGTTGGGGTTAGAATAGCTAAATTCTAATTCATTTCCACCATCAGTTAATTTTTGATGTGTAACAAACCACCCCAAGTTAATAAGTTGGCTCTTCCTCTCTAGGCTTTGAGTTATTTTGCAGCATGGTTAACACAACAAGAAGGTTGAAATCATCAGTAAATATAGGATCTGACATAGTGCCTCCTTTAAGGAAATGGTGTAGACAATTGAAATCAGCCAACATACCTCATACACTTGCTCCTTCTGTGACTAAACAAAAATGGGTAGTCAGTGGTACCTGGGGTTACATTGACATTTTCACAGTAAGAGTGAAGTCTGCCATTAGAAGTCTTAAGGTAATTAAAAAAAAATAAACAATTGAAGCTCCACTATTTGAAAAATATGTAACATGGAATAAATGGGTTAATTCATGTAACAACAACATAACAAAAATCTTAGTCAATTAAAGCCACAGCTATTTTATTGAGCTCATAATTCTGTGGGTTGGCTGCTTGTAGCAATGTGAGCACAAGCCAAGGAATGCCAGCAGTCACCGAAAGCTAGAAGTGAGAAACTTATTTTCCTCAACAGCCTCCAGATGGAGTATGGCCCTGCTGACATCCAGTGAAACTGATCTTAAACATCTGACATCCAGAACTATGAGATAATAAATTTCCATTGTTTCAAGCCAACAAGTTTGGGGTAATTTGTTGCAGCACATTTTAAACTAATACAGATTTTGGTACCAGGAGGTGGGTGTTTCTGTGAAAAAATACCTAAGAATGTGGAAGTGGCTTTGGAATTGGATAATAGATAGAAGCTGGAGGAATTTTAAGGGATATGTAGAAAAACCATAGATTATTTTAAACATAGACTATTAGAAATATGGATATTAAAGGCACTGTTGTTGAGGGCTTGTAAGAAAATGAGAATTAAAGTATAAGAAGTCTATATTATCTTAGAGAATACGTATATCATCACAAACAGAATGTTGGTAGAAATATAAAAGTTAGAGGCTCTGACTCTGAGAACTCAGAGGAAATGAGGAAACTAGAGTTTTTAGAAACTAGAGGAAAGCAAATCCTTGATATATAGTGGCAAAAAGTTTAGCTAAATTCTGTTCTATATTGGTAGAGACAGCAGAACTTGTAAGTGATGATCTTGGATTTTAAATGAGGAGATTTCTAAGCAAAGTGTTGAAACTGTGGCCTGGTTTTCTCTTGGTTAAATTAAAATGTGAGAGAAAAGAGATGAAGAGCTGCTTAGCAAAAAAACAACCAGAATTTGATGATGATGTAAATTCTCAGCCTATGCAGATTATAAAACACACTAAAATTAGGAGATTAACTGTTAGCAAAACATGCTATGGAGAGAAGACCAAGGAATGTCAGGACAAATTTTTGCTAGTGCTGAAGAGATTAGGCATTTGACTCATGAACCCACTCAAGCCTCTCAGCAGAAGCCAAAAATAGAGACAAGGTTATACAGGAAAGATCTGTGGATGACTCTCTTGTCTAATGACATGGATCACTGTGACATACACAAGAGACCCACCGGATTTTTGTGAATGCTGTATCAGAAGAAACACCACCAACTTGGACTGAAAGGGACAGAGACAGGAAAAAAAGAGAGAAAGATGTCAGACTTTCAAAATTCTATAGGTAGTAAACGGGCTGAGAGAGCTGCTCATCTGAAAATATGTACTGCCCTTCAAGAAGAAGGAAGAATGATTCAAAGGACAAAGCTTCAGGCCCAGTGGGAGGAACTTGTGAGAACAAAAGATTATCACCTTTAAAACTAACAGAATTTAACCTGCTGGATTTTGAAATTGCTTGGGAGCAGTGATCCCTTCCTTTCTTAAATTTTGTCCCTTTTGAAATGGAAATGTCTATAAAATGCCATCCTATTCTTGACCCATTATTGCACTTTGGGAAATAATAAGATATTTTCTAGTTTGTTAGAGCCACATGTGGAGATGTCTTTTGCCCCAGGATGTATCATATCCAGAGTGTCACCTATATCTGCTTTAAATGATTTAGATTTATTGGAATTTGGAACATTGAATTGATGATATTTGGATGATATTTTAGACTTATAATTGCTGCTGTAGTGGGTTGAGACCTATGAATCTCTTCCCTCTGGCTGTTTCTGAGTTATATCCTTTTATAATAAACCAATAACGTAGTAAGTAAAATGTTTCTCTGATTTCTGTGGGAAGTTCTATCAAATTAATTGACTACAAGGAGGGGGTCATAGGAACCTCTGATTTTTGCCATTTGGTCAGAAGCACAGGTGACAGCTTGGACTTGCCATTGGTGTCTGAAGTGTGTGT
This sequence comes from Diceros bicornis minor, assembly GCF_020826845.1. Taxonomy (NCBI): domain Eukaryota; kingdom Metazoa; phylum Chordata; class Mammalia; order Perissodactyla; family Rhinocerotidae; genus Diceros; species Diceros bicornis. The sequence goes on along the minus strand of NC_080759.1, from coordinate 46,605,116 downwards.
GTGTTGTGTGGGGCAGTCTTGTAGGACTGAGCCCTTAACCTGTAACCCAAGGAGGGAATCAATGTATCCTTCAGTCTATAGCCAGTTGGTCAGAAGAAGATGTGACAACCTGGATTTGCCATTGGGATCTGAGGAGGAGGGCAGTCTTGTGAGACTGAACCCTTAGCCTGTGGAATCTGATGCTATCTCTGGGTACATAGTGTCAGAATTGAGTCGAATTGTGGGACACCCAGCTGGTGTCTGAGAATTGCTTGGTGCTGTGGAAAAACTCACCCCACATTGGAAATTGGCCTCTGAACACCTTGACTTCTGTTCCTTTCTCTCTTTCTTCTTCTAGTATTCCTATTACAAATATCTTACACCTGTTGTAGTTGTTTCACAGTCCTTTGATATTCTGTTATATTGTTCTCAGTCTGTTCTCTTTGCTTTTTTGGTTTTCTTGGACTCTATTGATATATCTTCTAGCTCAGAATTTCACTTCCTAGCTGTGTCTAGTCTACTAATAAGCCCATCAAAGACATGCTTCATTTCTGTTACAGTGTTTGTGATTTCTAATATTTCTTTTTTGGTTCTTTCTTTGGATTTTTATTTTTCTGCTGATATGGCCTGTCTGTTTTTGCATGCTGGCTACTTTACGCAACATCTCTGCCATGTCTGGTAATGATGCTTGCTCTGTCTCTTCAAATTGTGTTTTTTGCCTTTTGTTATGCCTTGTAATTTTTTCCTTGATAGCTGGATATGATGTACTGGGTAAAATAAACTGCTGTAAATAGGCCTTTAGTCATGTGGTGGTGAGGTGTGGGAGGAGGGGATCATTCTATAGTCCTGTGTTTAGGTCTCAGTTGTTTAATAAGCCTACACCTCTGGACTCTGAAATTCATAAATGTTTCTCAGTTTCCCCCTGTCCCTGCCCCTTAGGTGGGAAAGGATGATTAGAGGTGCCTGGAGTTGAGTATTTCCCTCCCCTAGGTGCATTAGGCTCTGATAATACCCTAGCACATTAGCCTCCGGTTAGCTAGTTTCCCCTGAGGGCAGGCCTTGTTAAGGACAAAGTGCTATTATGTACAGATTTCCCCTGCTGTATGAAAGTTCACTTTATGCCACTTCACTTTTATAGACACCTACATCAGTACCTGTTTTCACTAACTGCAAGAAATCTGAAGAGGATTTTTGCTTTTACAAAAAAAGGTGAAAAGTGAAAATAGTGTTCAGCATTTGTTTTGCAGTGAGTCCTTATAGAGGCTAAGCAGTCAAGCCTACTGTCATATTTCAATCTTTGCACATCAGCCACAGCAGACAACTACCCTCAATCTTCGACATCAAGACAGGCAGACATATAAAAAGGTGTAGACATTAGTGACCTGCCTGCCCTGATGGATTCAGATGACTGTGAGATGTTCACAGATGACCCTCTTTCTTTCTCTCCCTTAGCCCGGTGTCCACCACTCCAACCTCCGATGACTCAGCCTAACACAACATCATCATCACCATCACCTCTCAACTTTCTAATGTGCTCACTGTCTTCTTGATTCTGCTAAGTGAAACTACACTGTACATGTGTTATTTCTACTTTATAAAGGCTGTGTGTTTATCATATCATTCCTGCTTTTACTATATGTTCATGTTATTTTAGGTTTTATGTATTATTTGCTATGATTTCATAGGTTATTTTTTGGGTCTGGGAATGCTCAAAAATTTTTCAATATAAATTAATGGTAATTGCTTCTTCACTTTATGCCATCTTGGCTTATAAAGGTTTCATAGGCATGCTCTACTTTGAATAGTGGGGGAAACATGTTTTTCAAAATTGTTCCTTTTCCCCTCCCCCTGCAAGACACCAGAGGGGATTTTGCTTTGATATTTACTATGGGAGCCTTACGGAACTCCTCGAGGTATATCTCACAATATTGTGGGGCCTTTCCTATCACTGGTCCCCCTGGAGATTTCTCTCTCATAGTTCCCTATGCTGAGCCTCCAGCGATTTGTCAATTACAGTTCAAGTTTTCCTACCGAGGTGCTGGCTCCAGAGTCAGTTGCTGCTCGTTGTGAGTCTGCTCTGGTAAGCTGTGTCTCTCCAATCTTGGCAGCAGCGGTTTGCCCCATTTGTCATTCCCATTCTTATGGATCCAAGAAGAGTTGTTGGTTTTTCAGTCAGTTCAGACTTTTACTTGCTGTTAGGATGGAGTGGCGACTTCTAAGCTCCTTACATGTAGAACTGTAACTGAAAGTCTAAATATACTTTTTTTTTAAAAAAATTAAATCATTTATTGAGTCTTCGTTTTAATTAAAGAATATTACTTTTTTTAACTAAGAATTTTCATTCTTAACTATATTTATTATGTAATTGGATATTTTAAAGCTATATTTAATAAAATTATTCATTATTAAAAGTAATACGTTAGAAGTGATCCATGGATTTTCTTATAAAATGTTACTTGATTAACTATGTTTTATAGTAACAAAAATCCTAGTTGGTGTTGATGAAAAGCAGGATAGGAAAGTGTTTCAAGAGGTTGGGGTCTAACGTAGGAATGCCTCCACTCATCTTCTTCATCAAATATTTCCTGAGCCAGCCCTGATGGCCTAGTGGTTAAAGTTTGGTGCTTTTTGCTTCAGCGGCCTGGGTTTGGTTCCTGGGCGCATAACCACACCACTCACCTGTCAGTTGCCATGCTGTGGCAGCAGCTCACACAGAAGAACTAGAAGGTCTCACAACTAGAATACACAACTATGTACTGGGGCTTTAAGGAGGGAAAAAAAAAGAGAGAGAGGAAGATTGGTAACAGATGTTAGCTCAAGGCTAATCTTACCCAGCAAGGAAAAAAAAATACTTCCTATTTTCATGATCTTGGATAAATTATGTAACCTCTCCATTACTAAGTTTCCTGTATATAAAGTGGAGTTGATGTTTCTTGTTATAATTTAATAAAGTAATGTGTGTGGAGCTCTTAAAATAATTTCTGTCAAATAGTAAGCACACTAGGGCCGGCCCCGTGGCTTAGCGGCTAAGTCTGCGCGCTCTGCTGCTGGTGGGCCTGGGTTCGGATCCCGGGCGTACACTGAAGCACCGCTTCTCCAGCCATGCTGAGACGGCGTACCACATACAGCAACTAGAAGGATGTGCAACTATGACATACAACTATCTACTGGGGCTTTGGGGGAAAAAATAAATAAAATTATAAAAACAAAGAAAACCTTTAAAAAAATAGTAAGCACACTATAAATGTTATTATTTTATCATATATTTTTTCCAGATTAGTAACAGGTATTATATATATATTTTTTCTTTTGTGAGGAAGATTAGCCCTGAGCTAACATCTGATGCCAGTCCTCCTCTTTTTGCTGAGGAAGATTTGGCCCTGGGCTAGCATCCGTGCCCATCTTCCTCTATTTTATATGGGACGCCACCACAGAATGGCTTGACAAGCGGTGCCTTGGTTCACGCCCAGGACCCGAAGCTGCGAACTCCAGGCCGCCGAAGCAGAGTGTGCGCACTTAACTGCTACACCATTGTGCCAGCCCCTGCTAACAGGAATTATAACAATATTAGCTTGTATTCTTATGATATAGCATATCTTCTGGTGGCTAACAAATAGTCTTCATGAGAGGTTATATTTTATTCTCTTTATTTTTCTTTGTTTGGATTTAGTGGTGAAATCAATGCTTGATTTTGGACTGAAATTTTTTTAGATAAATAGAATTTTTAAGACTCTTAAATTATGTATTTGTTTTGTATATTTGTTAATACATGTTCAATGCGTACATACTGAAAATGAATTGCTATGGGTTAAACAACTTCAAACAACAATAAAAAAAAAATTAAACTGTTTATTTCAAAGACTGCATATGGCCAAAAATTTGTGGAATACAAAAGGAAAAAAGAATGGGAAAGAGTTCAGTTATCTTCCCTGCGGTTCCCTATTAAATACACATGGGATGAGTGACCACTAACTACTCATTATTTCCTCCCTATCTCTTTGCTTGGTCAATCACCATTAATTACATTTGAAATGATAATTAACTTTTTTTTTTTAAATTGGGCTTTCTTGGGCTTCTTATGTTGATTATCAGGTCAAACTCAAGAAAAAGTATCATGCTTGCATGTTTATATATTACCATACTAACAGTTAGTTGGTTACTCACAAATTATTTATTTAAATTTAGATAGGTAATATTTTAGTCGTTGTAGTTTTGCTATAGTTGTAATTATTACCATTATGACAATCATATAATATTGCTATTCTACGAATTATTTTACTGGTCATAAACTACTATTATAATGAAAATCAAGACAGTGAAATAAATTTGGAGTGCCTATAATTATAATTTGGTTTAAAATCTAAACCGTACAGAAAACTGGAATGTACTCATCTTTGGTTTTGGAAAACACAAACGAAGAAAATATAACATGTAGAGTAACATGATTTTTATCTCCCCAGTTTAAAAAATGCATTGACTTACAAAAATAGAAGCTTTAAGTTAAAACATTATGATACGAGTGCTGTGAAGATGTTAACCAAGTGAAGAGAAGATGTCATTTTGGTGTTGTACTTCTGCACACTGAGGACTTTTATGATATAATTTAATTTGTAATTGCTTAAATTAAATAAAACTTGACTCTGTGAGAACGTTCAGTCTATATAATTTGCCACTTTACACTTCCTACCAGGATCTTAAATTCACACAAATTTTATGGGTAAATGAGCAATCTCAATCAAGAGTCATTTAATTTGCCAGCAAAAAAAGAAAAAGTGACCAATCACTTTATCCTGGTCACTTTTTAGAGACTAAATAGTTCCCAAAAATTTGACTCCTATAGCAAATATTATTTATATTATCTATTTGGCTTATGCAGCTTCCTCATTATTTAGAATACAGTCAAGAATCACTTAACCACGGGGATATGTCCTGAGAAATGTGTTGTTAGGCGATTTTGTCACTGTGCAAACATCATAGAGTATACTGAAGGGGAACAAAATTCACATTTCTCTTTAACATGATGATTATTTTAGGCTAATTATTATTATTATTATTTTGTGTGAGGAAGATCAGCCCTGTGTTAACATCTACCAATCCTCCTCTTATTTTCGCTGAGGAAGACTGGCCCTGGGCTAACATCCGTGCCCATCTTCCTCTACTTTATATGGACGCCACCACAGCATGGCTTGCCAAGCAGTGCATTGGTGCGTACCCGGGATCCGAACCGGCGAACCCTGGGCCACCGCAGCGGAGCACGCGCACTTAACCGCTTGTGCTACTGGCCCGGCCCTAGGCTAATTATTCTTAACAGACAAAAGACTCAGAAAGTTTTTCTTGTTACCTCCCCCTTAACTGCCTAAAAGAGTTCAGATAAAAACACCTGTCTCAAGAAGCACTCTATCACCTTAGCATAACATGAATTAGAGGGTAGACCAGGAGGAACCTAGAAAAACCTGTTGGTTGAGCTTCTCTCTGTTCTTCTGTTTCCGTGTGACCAAACTAACACTTGTTTTGCAACATTTGCTCCTTTTTACCTACTTATGAATTGTCTTCCTTTCCTTTGAAGTCCCTGACTTTCTCCATCTCCATACTTTCTTTTGTCTTTAGCTGAGGATGGTATTGAAGGTGAGGGTTTCAGCCATTTTGGTGAGTTACACAGTTTTCCCAGGTTTCTCCCATGTATACAGGTTATTAAACTTTTGTTTATCTCCTGTTAATCTGTCTCATGTCAATTTAATTCTTAACCTGAGAGAAGAACCTAGAAGGATAGAGGAAAATTTTTTCCTCCCCTGTAGTACTTACATAAACATAGATGGTATAGCCTACTACACACCTAGGCTATATGGCACTAATGTTATGGGACCACCACACCACTGTTGTATATGTGGTCTGTCATTGACCAAAATGTCATTATGAGGCAGGGAACTTTAAAAAGAAAATGTTCGTGTTCATCAATGAATAGTCACCAATTTACATGTGTTTAATTTAGAAAAGCAGATGAATAATCGATAGATAATGTGAATTAACAGTTTTGTTCTCTGATAATATAACACAGAAGTAAATTCTCATGCAAAGTATCCATACCCCAAGCCAACACCCATCCTCCCTGTTCACGTCTAACAGACTGTCACACGCAAGTGCCAGTCCTCCCCATTTACTGCCACCGGGTGATGCACCGGCTAATAGTTTTTGGAATGAACTGTTCAAAAAGGGAAAAGGAAGAAGAAAAGGAAGAGGAAAAAGTAAAGTCTCTTTTTTTGAAATACCACTAGAAGAGCTACTTCCCCTACTTTCCCCTCTCCTGAAAAAAATAGTTTTAAGGTTCCTTGAATTACTAAGTTACTTTCGTGTTACAACAACTCTTGATTTAAAATATCTTTGTTTGGGATCTCTCAGTTTAACTATCCTTTTCATGAACTTTAAGACCCTGATGATGATCCAATATCCCACAGAAAAGGATCTGATGATTACAAGCAACTGTAACATTCAAAAATTCTACTACAGGGGGCTGGCCTGGTGGTGTGTAGGCATCAAGTTCGTGCGCTCCGCTTCAGCGGCCCAGGGTTCTCCAGTTCAGATCCCAGGTGCAGACCTACTCACTGCTCATCAAGCCATGCTGAGGGAACATCCCACATAGAAGAACTGGAAGGACCTGCAACTAGAATATGCAACTATGTACTGGAGCTTTGGGAAAAAGGAAAAAGAGGAGGATTGGCAATAGATGTTAGCTCAGGGCCAATCTTCCTCAAAAAAAAAAAAATTCTACTGCAAACTGATATTTGACACAGGTAACATTAATCAAAAATGTGTTTCAGGGCCGACCCAGTGCCGCAAGCGGTTAAGTGCGTGTACTCCGCTGTGGCAGCCCGCGGTTTGCTGGTTCAGATCCCGGGCGCGCACTGATGCACCGCTTGTCAAGCCATGCTGTGGTGGCGTCGCATATAAAGTAGAGGAAGTTTGGCGTGGATGTTAGCCCAGGGCCAGTCTTCCTCAGGAAAAAAAAAAAAGAGGAGGATTGGCAGATGTTAGCTCAGGGCTGATCTTCCTCACAAAAATAAATAAATAAACAAATAAATAAATAAATAAACAAACAAGCAAACAAACAAATAAATAAATAAATTAAATTAAATAAAAATAAAAGTAAATGTGTTTCACTTTTGTCTCCCTGAATATTTAAGAATAGGCAGAGGGGCATATTGAAGAAAGAAGATTCAGGGCCAGCAAAATATACTTCGATTGCTTTTGGACAAAGAATGATAGCTTGATAAATTATAGCAAGGCAAAAACACAAAAGCAAATACAAATTTCTCCCCCATCACAATATTTTGACTTAAGCTACTGTTCTTGAATCAATTCATAATGAGCCACCTGAAAATTACAAGCATCAATTATAGAACCATTTTCCAGGTGATATTTTCTATGGTACTTGACTGAAAGAATAATTTAAATCTTTCATTAGCAATACCTCACTTTTTACTCTAATATTTGTTAAAATTCTAATTTGGAATGTAGTTCTTGGTACAAATGTTACTGGTGGGAGGAGATTGAGAGAAATAAGAAACTAAGTTTCAAATCCTTAGCTAGTCCCCATATATATTATGTATGTGTGATTATGACAGAGGGAACAATCCAGATAGGGGCCACAGATTCGCTAATGATCAAAATTCATTTTCACTGTCAATATATAGGCTTTTTCTAAATGAGAAAATGAAAACGTGTAGGTGCTATATTCCCTATGATAGCATTTAAGAGCTTGGTAGACAATATGCTAGCTCTTTACAAAGGTAATGCTACCTCTTAGTAAAAAAAAAAAAATGTGCTGTATTTGGATAACTTTGCAGGTGTCTTACTTTAATTTTTCAGCTATTGTGTAAGCCAAAACAAATTCCTCTTTAAAAACAAAATAATATGCTTCAACATTTAAATTATTTAAAAGAGAAAGAAAAAAGACCCATTATTCAGCAGACATTTTTTACTTGGAAAACTAGAGTCTCCTTTTCAATTTAAAGATATAAAATTTCACGTATGTTTTACAGTTTTATCACATACATATTAACTGCATGAATTTGCAGATTATACAATTCTAGGCCTGCTATAGCAACTTTCTTTTGATGAAACTATCGTTTAGTGAAAATATAAAAATATAAAATAATTTCTACTATCAAATTTAGGGGTAAATATATTTCTGTTCAAATTTTAAAAGTTTTAACATATAGTCCAGTAGTAGCAATCTGTATTTCCTTTCACTTTCAGAAAACGATCAGTTGCCTAGATGTTCTGTAAGAAGTTGGTTAATGCTTTTACAAGCAGGAACTTAACCATTCAGCTATCCATTCAGCCATTCGTAACATTTGCTAAGCATTTAATATGTATTCGGCATTGTATTAGAATGCAGAGACCTTCTCTAAGAAAGCTCATAGAATGAGAACCAGGAAAAACATGAACAAATAATTTCAACTATAGAAGAGTGATACAGATGCTTCAGTAAGGGAGTTCAGGAAGTTCCAAAAACAGATTTAGAATGCTGCTTACATATGGATTCTCCAGGTGACTTGCAGGTTTTCATTTATCTGGAATCCCTGTCCTATAATTCAAAATTTCAAATAGAATCTCAGTTATATACCCATGAGGGTATTAGAGGACTACAAAAAAGTCTTATTCAAGGTTGCTAAATTATTTAGATTAGAGTAAACCTAAGTGACTGTTTAGTTTGATTTTGATTACAATTCTACCATCTCCTAATGTAAAATATTTCCAGAATATTTAAAACATATTTTCTATATTTTTATCAAAAATAAAAAGCATTTTATTAAATACTTTTATCAAAAGAATTGACATAACTAGTCGCACATATACTGAAATTTGTACATGCAATTAGTTAATTTATAATATCAACCAATTTATTATTAGTTGCAAATCATTTTCTATCACATAATACATTGAAGATAATAGCCCTTCCTTGAAAGAGATGATCTGCCTCCTTCAATTTGTTCATGTCAGAAATTAGGAGTGTGGGCCGGCCTGGTGGCGCAGCAGTTAAATGCGCATGCTCTGCTTCGGTGGCCGGCGGTTGTCGGCCTGGATCCTGGGTGCGCACGGATGTACCACTTCGGATGCACCGCTTGTCAGGCCGTGCTGTGGCTGCGTCGCATATAAAGTGGAGGAAGATGGGCACGGGTGTTAGCCCAGGGCCAGTCTTCCTCAGCAAAAAGAGGAGGATTGGCATGGATGTTAGCTCAGGGCTGATCTTCCTCACACACACACACACAAAAATTAGGAGTGAAACTTAACATTTTTTCTTTCTTTTTTTTTTTTTACTGAGTAGAACAGATAGAAGGAGTGGATAAAAAATGAGAAAAGTTAGGCACAATTACATGTAAGAGATATTTTGTGAAAGTCTGTGTCTCTTAAAGGAGAAGTGACTTTAAAGCAAACAAACCTCCTCATTATTTTGTCTTAAAATATTGCATTTAAAGGCAGTGCATTAGTTAAGAAAGAGAATTGCCAAGGACTTCAATTAAACATTAGCAAGTACTATAGCTAAAGATAAAATAAGCTATGTGTTACAGTAAATATACATTACTGCTAGCAACGTAACTATAGTACTTTTTTTGAAAAGTTAATTTATGAGTATACTCCAATCATACAGGAAATTAATGGAATAAAAAGTTATTTTCTTTTCTATTCAACTGAATTCACCATGAAATAATAGCTAATATTAAACCTATTGATAAGCCTAGTACTAATATCACTAATATCAAGGAATAGAAAATGAACCATCCTCAGACTTGCGTAAATCACAGCCATAAGACAGCTGATATTTGCACTGAAAAACATAATACTGATGCAGAATCAACTAGATATTTGCTACCGTGCCTTGCATATTTTGAGTAAGCCTAGGATTATATATTTTTGCATGAAGCTATATGCCTTATATTTGTATTTTTGTAATAATTTTATGTATATACAACATTGAAAGTCTCATTTTCTTTTATTTAATGTCAAAAGACATTATCAGTGGTGTTACATAATCCATTTTTAGTAAATTACCATGGAACTAGAGATGTATGCATAAAAATGCTACATTAAGAAAGAGACTTGTAGTTGATACATAGGTGGGCTGCAATTTGAAACTGTCTTAACGTTTATTTTGACACAAATGGTATATATGCTGTCTTTGCACGTCATATTTTTTGTTAAAATACTTCTGGCTATGTGCTAAATTGTATTTTTATGTTTTTGAAAAAACATCCATTGAAAAAAAACTAATATAACATACTGAATAGTTTACGTATTCCGAAAAGCTAAAAAGTAATAACACACACTTCTGAGATTTGAATGCACACTACTCAGCTATGTTAAAAATCTACTTACTTTAAAACTAGTTCTTCACTCTAATGGATTTAGGGCATTTTGAAATATCATATTCATTTTTATAATCTATTCTATTGTCTAGAAACACAAATCTTTGTGCAATGAAATGCACATTTTTCCAAAATGATTTTCAGCAGTAAGAGCATTTACAAAATGTTTGTGCTGAAATCCAGCTACTAACATATGCAGTAAAATTGCGTTTGGGGTAATATTGAAAATCAGTACATGCAAACACATAAAAAGGCCTTTATATAATAAATGGTCATGACTCTAACACTAATTTGTTTGACAGTAATTCATTTTACATAGCGGTGATGCCATATAATCTCTAGCATTTCAAAATCTGGAGAGGGAAAAGAAATCTTACCTACTACATGTAGATGGCTCAGAAAAGATATCTTGGATTTCATGAATCATTAATTTAGGTGAAACACACAAAAAAGTTTAAAATCATCAAATATATTGGGGAAATGTAGAGTTAAGTAAACCTAAAAATGTGTCCATAATTATTCCAAGGTTTCTTGGGCACTCTATTTTATTAATGTTTATTAAAAATCTCTTAGCTAGGTTTGCATATACTATGTTCCAAAATAATTTGATAATGTAGACTATTATATTTTTGTTCCTTTAAGAGAAGAGATTCATGAAATGAACTTTTTTGGGGGGGGGAGGAAGAGTATCCCTGAGCTACCATCTGTTGCCAATCCTCCTCTTTTTGCTGAGAAAGATTGGCCCTGGGCTAACATCCATGCCCATCTTCCTCTACTTTATATGTGGAACTCCTGCCACAGCATGCCTTGATAAGCGGTGCGTAGGTCCACACCGGGGATCCGAACCTGCCAACCCGGGGCTGCCACAGCAGAACACGTGAACTTAACCACTACGCCACTGGGCCGGCCACTCAAATGAACTTTTAAAATGCATTTGTAAGCCATTAAAAGTTTAAAGATGAAATTATCAATATTGAAGCCTTCTGATATGAGTTAGGTGAAATATTTTAGCTTTTTATTTATTCATTCACTTTGCTCTTATAGTTTACAGATAATCCTGTATAACTCAGGCCTTTCCCAGAAAACAACATCGATTTTCACTCTAAATGCTAAACATTTCATTCCACTTCTAGGGTCAGAGACAATATTTGGCCTTTACCATCCTCTTCTAAAATGGACTCTTCAAAAACAGACATTGTGGTTAGTACTAAATAAATGAGATCTCTAACAATAGGAGTCCTTATTAAGACCCCTAAAACTACTACTTTTCTAAAGAGAAACTATGTCTCCTAACTTCAACAACTCCATTTTTATGGCTCTTTAATCATTTAGTCAATTTCTAAAAAAGTTTCTTTTAATTTCTATCCCAACAATAAGGTATTAAACATTGGCATTCTTAAGTCATACCAAAATAATAAGTGCAACATTTTTCATTGAGCATTTACTTTAAAGTTTGTCTTTTATTACAGTATTTTTTATATTTGCTTTCTTCTTCTTGTGTTATTTGTATGTGTCTTCTGCCAACATTTTTTATTATGGTACACATATTTTCTTATTGACTTGAGAGTATGTGTGTTAATTTTTTTTTTTTAATAATTTTATTTATTTATTTCCTCAAAGCCCCAGTAGATAGTTGTATGTCATAGTTGCACATCCTTCTTTTTTTTTTTTTAAATTAACATTTATTCAAATACTGTATATGGAAAAATGCATAAATCTTAAGCACATGGCTCAATGAATTTTCTTTTTTTTTTTTAATTTTTTGTTTATTGCAGTAACATTGGTTTATAACATTGTAAAAATTTCAGGTGTACATCATTGTACTTCTATTTCTGCACAGATTACATCATGTTCACCACCAAAATACTAATTACAACCCATCACCACACACATGTACCGAATTATCCCTTTCACCCTCCTCCCTCCCCACTTCCCCTCTGGTAACCACCAATCCAATCTCTGTCCCTATGTGTTTGTTTATTGTTGTTATTATCTACTACTTAATGAAGGAAATCATGCGGTATTTGACCTTCTCCCTCTGACTTATTTCACTTTGCATTATACCCTCAATGTCCATCCATGATGTCACAAATGGCTGGATTTCATCGTTGCTTAAGGCTGAGTAGTATTCCATTGTGTATATATACCACAGCTTCTTTATCCATTCGTCCCTTGATAGGCACTTAGGTTGCTTCCAAGTCTTGGCTATTGTGAATAACGCTGCAATGAACACATGGGTGCATGTACCTTTACAAATTGGTGTTTTCAAGTTCTTTGGATAAATACCCAGCAGTGGGATGGCTGGATCATATGGTAGTTCTATCCTTGATTTTTTGAGGAATCTCCATACTGTTTTCCATAGTGGCTGCACCAGTTTGCACTCCCACCAGCAGTGTATGAGAGTTCCCTTCTCTCCACATCCTCTCCAACACATGTTGTTTCCTGTCTTGTTAATTATAGCCATTCTGATGGGCGTCAGGTGATATCTCATTGTAGTTTTGATTTGCATTTCCCTGATAGTTAATGATTTTGAACATCTTTTCATGTGTCTGTTGGCCATCTGTATATTTTCTTTGGAGAAATGTCTGTTCAGGTCCTTTGCCCATTTTTTAATTGGGTTGGTAGTTTTTTTGTTGGTAAGATGCATGAGTTCTTTATATATTTTGGAGATTAAGCCCTTATCAGAAGTATGGTTTGCAAATATCTTCTCCCAATCGTTAGGTTGTCTTTTCGTTTTGTTGATGGTTTCCTTTGCTGTGCAGAAGCTTTTTAGTTTGATGTAGTCCCATTTGTTTATTTTTTCTATTGTTTCTCTTGCCCGGTCAGACGTGGTATTTGAGAAGATGTTGCTAAGACTGATGTCGAAGAGCGTGCTGCCTATGTTTTCTTCTAGAAGTTTCACAGTTTCAGGTCTTACATTCAAGTCTTTAATCCATTTGGAGTTAATTTTTGTGTATGGTGTAAGGTAAGGGTCTACTTTCATTTTTTTGCATATGGCTATCCAGTTTTCCCAACACCATTTGTTGAAGAGACTTTGTTAATTTTTTTTTTGTTTTTAAATCTTACATCAAGAGCTGGTTTTATTTTACCTCCTGCATACAGTTTAAAAATTTAGATTTGTTTAATAAAGCCAGTGGGGTTTAGGTTATTCCAAAACAATAACTTCAAGTCAAGTCTAGGTGTTTTCTTTTATTGGCTGAATGGTAAATAGTGTTTTGATAAATTACTGATATATAGCTGTTGCTTAATATGTGATTTTTGGATATTAAATAGTAGAGTGTTCACTATATCCATAAATTGTGCCAACATTATGGATAAATTCATTTCATTAACTATGCCTTTTTATTATGATTCTGTATCCTGGGTATTTTTGCTACTTTCGGTCAATATCCAAAATTATTGAATAAAACTTAGGTAATTGTCATTTTGTCTATTGTGAAGTGAGCTCTTTTAAAAGTCAAATTATGAGAAGACTACTAGGCAGAAATTTGCTGTTAATCTAAGGCCTTGCTTAATTTCTCTCTGCTCAGCTCTCATATACTAGGGGTATCCATGAAAAACTATATAGTTACTAGAATGTTCAAATTTGCTGGACAGTCCAGAAGAGCTTTGGTTTCTATCTGTTATAGATCAATTAATGTTCTGAATGATCTTTATATTCCCTTTCACTCACAAAAGTGTCTTTGTTAGAATAGTAACTTCGAGATCACCCTAATGTGTGCTAAAATGTTATGACGTTGTAATGAGTTTAATAGGAAACCATAGTAAGCTTATAGTGTGGGGAGTGACTTCATCAGATTTATTCTTTTGAAAGCTCCCTCTGATTATATAGTGGATAATAGATTACAACATAGCTTGACGGAGGACCAAAAACAATCCTTAAGAAGCTAGTAAAATAACCTCTCAGAAAGAATATGATGGATTAAGCAAGACACCAACAGTGGAGAAAGAGAAACATAGAGAGATTTAAAGGGTATTAAGGAATGCAAGATAAACTTAGTAAATGTTTTTTGGATCTTGGATAACTGTGAGAGAATAGTCAAAAATCACTACCAGCTTCTTCCATGACCCATGGAATAAAAGCCGACACAAGGGCAGCAGAATGCATAACTATTAACTATGGGGCTCCAAATGGCCACATGTCCTGACTGCCTATTATAAACTGACGGTTCCTAGCCCACTGAGTAATATAGTTGAACCCATGCACCAGTACGGCTTCTTCAGTAGACATGATGAGCTTGGACTACTGAATCTTCAGAATCAGGTCCTGAAACACAAGTCAGTTGCATGAACAAGTGGCACTTACTCGTGCTCTTTGTCTTCTCTTTGTCACCCTATACCTTTGGTCTTATTGGAATTCTTGTGACTTGGAGAAAAGAAACAGCATGACTGGTTTGTACGTGATTTTTCATATAACCTGACACCATTCATAAATAGAAAGCTGATAGCCCTACAGCCCCACTCAAGGGTGGCTCTGATAGAAAGTGATAAAGGAAAATCCTTCCAATGGGCAGAACCTTGAACAGTACAACTGGCTGTTTAATTTTTCCATAAAGAAAGGATGGTAGATTTAAGTGTCTGTATTTATTTTTTATCAGGGATTTGGAAGAAATAAGATTGGGAACCTCTATTATGAAGATCAGAGAAGGAGATTATGAATGGCCTTTATAAACGGGCTGAATGTGGTGATATTTTATCTCATGTGAAACTTCACTAAAGGTCAAATGCATCAGGGGAAGCTTTTAATGATTATAGACAAGATGATCTCTTTTGAGGATGAGGGAGATTCGTTTTTTCCCAACAACATTAGGCTTCTATTAAGGGACTCACGAACTATGTGATCATGGGGAGTAAGAGATGATAGTCATGGGTTCAACATCTTGGACCTTTCCTCACTAAGACTAATTTGGCTGTGGCCATTGATGAGTGTCCAATCTGCCAACTATAAACATTAACACCAACTACCTCTTTCTTTGGGGAATCAACCACTCAATGGCGGTTAATTACATTTAAATTCTTCTAACAAAGAAAGAAAGGAATAGATTCTTGAACTGGAAATGGTTGCGTACTCTGCCCCTACACTTCTGCTCAAACTTCCATTTGTGAATTTCTGAAATACTTTATTCTACACAGCCTTGCCGCTGTCCAGGAAACTCATCTAAGAAAAAGTGGAATGTACACAGAATTCACTCTCCTTGCCATGTCTTCCATAACCTCTAAGTATCAGATCTGATAGAATTCGTAGATCTGAGACAAGAAATTTCCTATAGAAGAGTAAGTTATGGCACCAGGTATGACACAATGTCTTGTAGGGACAATGAATGAAAAACTAAATAGACAAATGAAAGAAGGCCAGACAGATTGTCATATAATTCTGACCTACAATCTCTGGAGCAATCAGCCCAGAAGGGTCAGGACTTGGAAAACAACTGCCAACTTCCATATTTTTTGCCACCACTTGCAAATTAGGATGAACCAGAGAAAGTCTAGTATGGTCTCCAAACCAATCACATAAGATAACATGCTTCTAGTTAGCCTACCTCTAGATTCCCCATGCCAAATAGAGCATATCTGAAACCTTCCCTTTTTTCAGTTTACAGCTTCCACTCTCTTGACTGGTTTTGAACCTCTGGAAAACATAAGTGATGAGTGCTGACTCAGTTGCTATAGAAAATTCTGAATAAATAGCCTCTGTTTGTTTTTATTTGGATAGTCTTTGTTTTCCTGGAGGCTGCACTGAGACACTGTGTATACTGCTTGTTGTCGTGGACCCCAGTCTGTGACCAGATGCTTTACCCATGGAGGTCTCTTGTGCATTACTTCTAATGGCTTGATAAGTCTGTGCTGATAATAAAAATGGAGAGGAGGGGACACATTTAAAAGCCAATGAGTCAGGGCTTGATAAGAAGTGTAAAAAAATCTGAAAAAAGATTTGATAGTCAATACTGTAACAGCCTGTAGTTGAAGATATGGAAGTAGATAATGTCATTCAGATATCACCCAGAAAATGTGTGGCTATAAAAACAGCAAAGGTCTGAGAGATAACCTGAAGATCAACCTATGAGATATAGATGGTAGAAAAAGATTGCATTAAATAAATGGAGAAAGGACATCTACAGAAGAAAGCTGAATAAGAATGGTGTCACCAAAGTCAGCAGATTAGATAACTTGGAGAAAAAGAGAAGGTTGAATTCCGTCAAATGCCACAAAAAGGATTAAGTGAGAAGAGTTTAGCAGGGGACATCACTGATGGTATTAGCAAGCTTGTATTCATTGTAGTGATGGGAGTGAATGCTAGAATATAATCAACTGAGGATTGCCTAGGCCACAGGTAGGTAGCCCCCGTGGTCTAGTGGCTAAGACTGGGTGCTCTCACCTCTGTGGCCTGGGTTCTTTTCCCCATCAGGGAACCACACCACCCATCTGTCAGTTGTCATACTGTGGCGGCTGAGTGTTGCTGTGATGCTGAAAGCTATGCCATTGGTATTTCAAATACCAGCAGGGTCACCCATGCTGGACAGGTTTCAAGGGAGCTTCCAGACTAAGACAGACTAGGAAGAAGGACCTGGCCACCCACTTCCAAAAAAATTGGGCAAGAAAACCTTACGAATAGCAGTGGAGCATTCTCTGACATAGAGCCGGAAGGTGAAAGGACGGTGCAGAAAAGACCAGGCAGGGTTCTGCCCTGCTCTATCCAGGGTCACTGGGAATCGGAATTCACTTGATGGCACTAACAATCATGCCACAAGTAAGCAGAACCAGAAAGTGGAACTGATTCTGTAAAGAGGCAGAACAAAACTGTTAGCAGAGTGCACACCACAAAAAGAGAATTTTTAGTAATTAATTTATGACATACCAATAAAATGGTATATTATGCAGTTTCAAAAATTCATACTGTACAAAAATATTTACTAATGTGAGGTCATCTTAAAATGTATTAATAAGAAATAAAAGCAAATGGATAGAGTTAGATATATATATTTCCAACTTCAAAAGATAGTAATATCTCTATGATTATGTTTACCAAAAACTTTATTAAGCAGTATTCTCTCTATGATGAGAAATGCTTTTTTATATTCATGTAAAGAATTTTCTTATTTTCAAAACTATGTATGATAAACATGTACTAATTTTTGAAATAGTAATAAAACCAACAAAACAACATAGAGTCTTTAATGATGAGGGAGATAATTATAGTCTTTCTTATATTTCTAATATGGAAATATATTGCTATTCAAGTAAAATTCATATGTAAGTTTTCATTTTGATACATTGTGACAGCTGTGCAAACCATCCAAAACAGGATACAGAATATTTGCATCATCCAAAAAATTTCCTTCTCTTGCTGTCTCATATATTCCCCACTCCAACCAGAGATAACCATTTTCTCATTCCTAACATCATAGATTAATTTTGTCTATTTTTTGACTACATATAAATGGAATAATAGATTATATATTATTTTGTGTCTGCCTTCTTTAGCTCAATATAATGTTTTTGAGATTCACTTATGTTGTGATGTGTAAATATAGTTCATTTCTTTCTATTGATAAGCAATATTCCAATGTATGAAATCCATTCTCCTATTGATGGATATTTGGTGGGTTTCCAATGTTTGACTATTATAAGTAAGGCTGCTATGAATATTCTTATACAATTATTTTAGGTAAAACATTTTTCAAAGTTGTTATACAATTTTACACTCCAATCAGCAATGCATGAGAATTCCAGTTGTGCTCTCTTTTTTTGTATGTGTGTGTGAGGAAGATCAGCCCTGAGCTAACATCCATGCTAATCCTCCTCTTTTTGCTGAGGAAGACAGGCTCTGAGCCAACATCTATTGCCAATCCTCCTCCTTTTTTCCTCCCCAAAGCCCCAGCAGACAGCTGTAAGTCATAGTTGCACACCCTTCCAGCTGCTGTATGTGGGACGCGGCCTCAGCATGGCCGGAGAAGCGGTGCGACAGTGCGCACCCGGGATCCTAACCCCGGGCCACAGCAGCAGAGCACGCACACTCAACTGCCAAGCCATGGGGCCGGCCCCCAGTTGTGCTCTCTTTTTATTCAACATTTAGTATTGTTAATTGTTTTGCTTTTTTGGCATTGTAGTTTTCATTTCACTGAAAACTTAATAATGTTGACAACTTTTCATGTACTTATTGATCATTTCTATATCTTATTTTGTGGAGTCTCTGTTCAAGTATATTATTCCTGTTTAATTGGTTTATTTGTATATTTATTATGGATTTGTAGGAGATTTTAAAAATATTTTATATATATAATTCATTTCTGAGAAATATGAATTACAAATAACTTTTTCACTGTCTATAATTTGCCTTATGTTTCCTAAATGCTGCCTTTTCTATGAGCAGATACCTTTTATTTTGATGAAATGCATTAACCTTTTTTCTTTTATAATAAAATTTTCCTTATTAAAAAAAACTTATTTTACCCCAAATTGTGAAGACAGTTTTCCCTGTGGAATTTGTATGGTTCTAGCTTATCCTTTTAAGCCAATCATCCACCTTGAATAAATAAGCTAGGTAGATGTCAAGGTTTTTTTCTTTTTTCTTTTTCTTATGATCATACAGCTGTTCCAGCACAATTTGTTAAAAAAGTCTTTCATTCCCCATTCAATTGATTTGATATCATGGTTCAAAATTAATTGACCATATTTGAGCAGATCTATTTCTGGACTCTTAATTCTCTTCCATTTATCTATTTGTTCTCTATCAATATCACACTCCATTGATTAATATATCTTTTTTGAAATCTTTGGGTCAGGTAATATTAAGTCCTCCAAATGTGTTTTTTTTTTTTTTCAGGATTATTTTAACTATTTTAGCTTCTTTACTTTTCCATCAAGTTTTAGAATAAAATAGTCAATTTCCTGGGGAAAAATAACCCTCTGACATTTGGATTGGGAGTGCATTAAATCTATAAGATAAACATTTACTAATTTTTGAAATAGTAATAAAACCAGCAAAACAACGTAGGAAAACTGAAATCTCAATAATATAGAATCATTCAATCTATGAACACTTATCTCTCCATTAGTTTGGGTCTTCATTAAGTTATACCTAAATATCATTTTGTAGTTTTTGGTAGTTTTCCATGCAAAGGGCTTGCACATTTTACAATGGATTTATTCCTAGGTATTGGTTGTTTTTGATAATATTTTAAATGATATTTTGTATTGTGTATCTATATACATGAATTATATATATAATTCATATATAAATTATATATGTAATTAATATATATAATGTCATGTTAAAATTGTTTGATATACGTGTGTGTATATTATGTGTATAGTATAATAGTATAATATATATGAAATATATACACCCATTATTTTATACTATACACAAGGATTTGCTAACAGGTACATCTATACCTACAATGAACAACAAAATAATGTCTCAGGAGAAGAACAAGTAAATAGAAAACAACAGAAGAGTTGCCTAGAGAAAGCAAGAAAATACTTCAAACAAGAAGAGGCCCTGAGAGTGGACCAAATGCTTACAGAGCTCTGTCAAATGGAATTCACAGGTTCTTAGCTGTAGTTGGGAGTTCATTTTTAAGTTCCTGCTGGGTGTGAGATATTTCACTGAATTTTTGTATTAACCTACAACACGGGTTTTGGTCTGTAACCATGTCTGATAAACACGATCTGACATCCAGGACTTAATCCTGACAGATTTTGATTTATAGCAACTGTCTTTTCTACCTGATGAGCTTCCATTTTTCCCAGACCAAGACAACTTATCAGACGTTAGGGTCAGCAAAATTTTCAACCCATTATTCTCTCTCTTACATTCTTTCCTCTTCTTTTATTATTAAAATATGAAATAAAATAACAATACGTGAATACTTACAGACAATTGTAAAGAAAACATCTCCTTATTCCCACTTTTTTCACAGATAGCATTCTCAGTTATTTCTGCAATAGAGATTACATATTTTATTTTATGTTTTCTTTAATTTTTTCTTTCTTGGTAATAATTTGTCTATGTATAAATAAAACTATAACTTAATATTCATTATTTATTTTTCAGATACATCCCAACACCTGATATTTAAAATAACCAAAATGTTGCAATATTAATAGACACTATATATATATATACATACACACACACATACACACTACATTCAATTAATTTTTATCAATCAGAAGATTTATACCAGGCTAAGGGGAGGTAAGTTCATGAAGAAAATTTGTGTCTATTTAATTTCAAGATAAGAATTTTAAACTTTTTTAAAGTGAAGGATGTTTTGATTGCTATCAAGAAAATAGCATGATGAAAATATATCGTTCATATGAGATCCATTTAGAGAATTCGGTCTAATGAATCGATTGGGAAGCAACTAGAGGTCAAGACGCATTTCAAAATTTAAATCTGAGGCTGTGAAGGCATTATTTTTCTAACCTGGTTACTTTATAAATATCTTCAGAGAAATGAGTGTTATTGCCTTAACAAAAAATAAATTATGCTGTAAAAATAGCTATGGAAAATATTTCTTCAGCAGTTAAGTACATGTGATAGTATATGTTCACAAATATAATATCATGTTTGGAACAAACGTTGAATAAATATCTCAGAAATGTTTTTAAAAGGTTAGAATATTTAGGCAAAAAAAGGAAATTTAGAGGATTAGTGACGTATGTCTAATAAAAGACTGGCAGGACTTCCCAGAATAGAAGTCAGAAAAAATGCGGGTATATAAATAGTACTGTGACAATCAAGGGTCTCAGACTTGCAGCATATGGATTTCCAGAATAAAAGTCACATAGAAAAAAAAGACGTATTCTAGAGCACACTGTTGGGAAATTCAGACAATAGGGATAAGAATATGTCTTAAAATCTTCCAGAAAGGGAAAAAGTATCACATACATTTATTTGGGAATTAGAGTTTCATCAAATGTCTCAATATTATCAATTGTCCTGAAAAGAAAGTGAAAACAAAGTTGCAAAAATTCTGTGTGAGTGAAAAAGGAAAATATGAAATCTGTAACCCAGCTAACTCATCAATCAGTATAAATGTAAAATGAACATATTTTCAAGTATTGAACATCTCAAAAAGTTTACCTCCCATATCCTCTTTCTAAGGAAACTGCTGAAGGATGTGTTCTACCAAAACAAGTGAGAGCAGTTTCCAGGTAGTTGGTGGAGGGAATTTCAGGGATAAGAACTGAGGTCAATCCGGAATAGAATAGATGGATGCAAGATTCCAGGAGAGATTTCTGCGAGAAGAAAAGGTGTCTGAATTTACTGAAATAATGCTTTGGAATAGATCAAAATTTAGTGATCAGTAAATAGGAACAAAATAATTAAAACAATGAAATTCTTGGTTCCAAAGAATGCAAAATATGTGAGAAAATTTAATTTAATCATAGTGTACTACATGGTTTATCTGTAAATAATTACATAGTATAAGAAAATGAACACATCGACTTAGTCAATAATTATGATTTATCTCCATTTTAGGATGAGATTTATGTGGTGTGTGTGGTGAGGGTGGAGGACCAGAAGGAACAAAATTTTTTTCTTCCATAGTCATAAGTCAAAAGACAATACATAAAAATTGAAAAGAAAAATAAATATATAATCATATTGCTTAGAATATGGAAATAAAACCAGAAGAAATAGTTAAGAGTTGAAAGTTAGTTGCCCCAGGATATAGCAATCAAGGCTGTAAAGAAATGGGAAGACATTATTGATGGAACTAATTAGCATTTTACTTCATATGATGTTGTATTTAGGTGGATATAAAAAAGTTTTTTAAAGAAAGAAAATGGTATAGATTTGTAAAATATGCAAGGGAACATCAGACATGGACAAAATACTTTTTTAAAAGGAAGAATTAAACAATCAGACATGGCTTTATCAATTTTCTTACAAATTAGGACATATTTTTGTTTTGGAATGACAGGCAAGATGTCGATCCATATTTGAAGTATCATGGTTCACTAAGGGAGCCACTTCTCTTCTGGAACATCTGATGGTGTAACCTCCTTGCTTGACTGCTCCCATTCTCCAGTCAACTATGCCTCATAAACCTGCATGTTCTAGGTATATGATGCACAATCTAGAAAGAACTGGTACATCTTGCTGAAATATTTTGTAGATGGGCATTCCTCTTTCCTCTGTAAAACTCCATTATCAAGTTCACAAGGTTTTGCATGACTTTGACCTAAGTCATTAATATATTTACAAGGAGAACTTAAGGTCCTGCATCTCCCTGTGTGTCCCCAGCAGTGACAGGTCATGTCAGGACTACTGTTTACTCTTTTCCTTTCCAATCCAGCCTCTGACCATGGCGAACATTTCCTCACCTCATTTTTCTCATACGTCTTTTTATAACTTGTTTTCAACATTTTCTGTAAAAAAATAAGCCACTAACACCTGACAACAACCAGATAAAATCTGATGCAAAGCATGTTAATCACAACCATATTCCTACATGAATCTTTTGATATATTCTTCTTAGCTCAGTTTTTCTTTTTCTCTCATTATCAATAGTTATTTGACATGTTTTATATGTATTAATGGAGGAATTTAGTTGAGTATCTAGTGTGTTAAGGCTAAGTTCTCTTCCCTTTCTGGCCAGTTTGGTTTCTGCCAGTATCATACCATGTGAGGAGTTTCCAATCAGCTTTATTAAATAATTTCTCATCTGGTTTTTATTTAACTATATTTATAAACCTGCACACCCTTTGTTACACCCTATAGTGATGGCATTAGAAGGATTTCCAATAATAGGAGAAATCAGTTTGAATTATTTTCCTTCTATTCTTCTGGATTTCAACAGAGCTTCTAACAACAGCATCAAAAGGTATGTTTGTCACTTTCATTTCATTTGATAGTCTATGTTTATTCACCTAGCAAATTCTCCAAGATATGTCTGTTTCCTCCAAATCACATTAGTAATATGTTCTCTTTTAACTTGTTTCAAGATTTCACCTCTTTATACAAAAGATACATAGAGAGCTATACAGATATCAAAATTCTCACCGTTTTTTTTTTCCTACATTACCTTGCATTTTTTACTAAATACTGCTGTAGATACTATGACATATAGTTCTAAAAGACAATTCTGTTGCTACCAACTGTTAGTACAATGGGTTGAATTGCTAAGGTAGATTACGTGAATCATAGATGTTACCTAACTTCAAGTTTTACTAATGATATAAAAGATAACACAAAATGAAAAATACAGGCAAAATAATGTTTTTCTGGAGAAGTGTGAAACCTGGGAGAACTCTCAAACTTTTATCTTTTTCTTCTGCATCAGGACACTCTTTGGTTTTAGAATAACTGTTATGCATGTGGAGTGTTGATTACAAAGGGCTTTTTAATGTTGGAACATCTATGTTTTATGTTCCTTAAATCATAGAGGTTATGTGACTGTTTTCCACTCTCTAGCCAGCCATATGCCATAAATTAATAAATGATCTGATATCTGGAGATGTCAGTTGTATTCTGATGAAATAATTTTATGGAGAGAGAATCCTTTTTTCGACTATTAAATGCCATTGGCATATTTGCTAGCAGATCTGGTCCAAATCATTAGAATATTTACTTGAAGGTCTTTTCTAGGTTATTCTTTTCTTCTGGTTTCCCTAGCAGGGAGGGAACTGCTGTTTTGTACTTTGCTCCCCACAGATCATTTTTTTCCTAGTCTAATGGAATTTGGAAAGTATTTTTATTTTTTTTATGTTTTTTATTTTTTTATTTTATTTTATTATTTTTTGTGTGTGTGAGGAATATCAGCCCTGAGCTAACATCCATGCTAATCCTCCTCTTTTTGCTGAGGAAGACTGGCTCTGAGCTAACATCTATTGCCAATCCTCCTCCTTTTTTTTCCCCAAAGCCCCAGTAGATAGTTGTATGTCATAGTTGCACATCCTTCTAGTTGCTGTATGTGGGACGCGGCTTCAGCATGGCCGGAGAAGCGGTGCATCGGTGAGCCCCGGGATCCGAACCCGGGCCGCCAGTAGCAGAGGGTGCGCACTTAACCGCTAAGCCACAGGGCCGGCCCTGGAAAGTATTTTTAAATACTCAGAACATTGGTATAAAGTTAGATTATTTCTCTGTCTGTCTCTGATTCATCAATTGCCAAATATGGACTTATGCTTGAGAGAGGAAATCTTATGTACTCATTAAGACGTGAGCTCTGAAGTCATATGCTCTGGATTTGAATCCTGACTCTACTACTTAGACAATTTTGGGCAATTTCTTAATTTCTCTTACTTTAGTTCCTTCATTGGTCAGTTGGGAATATTGATACTATCTAATTCCTAAACTCTATGTGAGTATTAAATGAATCAATGCAAATAAAGCCATTAGAAGATGTATGTCTCATTTTAACTTCTCAGTAAATGTTAGCTCTTGTTAGCTGTTATACTCCACTGACCTAGACCACCGCGTGTTCCAGTTTTAATAATTGCACACATTTCTTCTACCATGCTATTTTCAAGCCCTTCACTTGTTGTCAATCTTGCACCTTGGTTACTATTATAATATGCCCCTACTTTATTCTGCATTTCCCCATTTCTTCTAAGAACCATAGGTCTATCCCTAAATTCATATCCTTTTGAAACCAACCAAACCCTCTAATGACACTGCCAAACCAAAACGTTAAGCTAAAATTGAAACATTGGGTTTAATTTAATCATTAGTTATTCCATTCTAGAGAATGTCTGCATTCCTTAACAATAAATTTATATTTCTCCTTATATTACTAATGAGAAATAGGAAGCAGTTCAATTTCACCTTTAGAAACCAGACTTCTTTCAATTTACATGTTCATTTTGAAAGATTGCCAATCTATATTGCAGATAGGCACTAAATTAATTCATTTGGGTCCTGATTCAGCTGTGTTTGCTCAGGCAAAATTTCTGCCTGAAGTTCCACTGACTCTGAGGTCAATAAAATCTTTGCATATATAAATCCTGATTAGTCAGGTCTTGAATAAGTATCTTGCAAATTCTTTCAATGTAATTCCTATGATTGAATAGCCAAATGGTATTTTATGAAAGATTTCAATTGACATTTTGAAGAAAAGAGTTATCCATTGAGCAGAACTCTTGAAGTTAAATAAAAGATAAACATATCCTTTCAAAACAATTTTTCTTAAATTATTAACTTATAAAAAATAGTGGGTGAATTTAGTTAAGAACACCTTATGTGTGCATGCTGCCACTACCAATATTTGCATTTTAAACCTCTTTTGTGTAAAATGTAGTAAGTCAGCACTCTTGGTGTTAAATGAATAGTAGTAAATTGGTTCACTTACTTGTTGCCTTTTAAAAGATAATATAAAATACTATTGACTTATGATGTGCTATAAAATTTGTGCAAAGTATACCCATGTTCCATTGCAAATATAGAAAGATAAGACAGTGTGTTCTAATACGGATAACTATAGTCTTTTCCAGTATCCTCCATGGTACAAAGCCTTAAGCCATCTCTAGAAAGTCAATGCTCTCAAGAAACCCAAATTTGATCAGTTTCAGATCAATATTGAAAGAATTAACTCAAAATCACCTGGTGTACAAAATAAGATTATCAAATAGTAAACCTGAAATAGGGAAAAATATTCCTATTTACCACCCAGAAAAGAAAGTAAAGAGAAGTTGTATCTTGAA
The DNA here is from genome assembly GCF_020826845.1 of Diceros bicornis minor. NCBI lineage: Eukaryota > Metazoa > Chordata > Mammalia > Perissodactyla > Rhinocerotidae > Diceros > Diceros bicornis. The sequence goes on along the minus strand of NC_080759.1, from coordinate 46,579,119 downwards.
AATGCATGCTAGCAATGAGAAAATTTTATAGGATGCAGTCGAGCTAGGTAAAGGCAGATGCACAGTGTTGAGGGATGCAGTCATCACTTGGCATTTTCTGGGATATATCCTAAGATTTTACCAATTGCCAATATATCAATCAGGAATCAGGAAGGAATTGATGTTACAGTAAAATATCATCTGATGAGAAATTAATTACACAGAGTATAATTATAAAGGTGTGGATGGTGTACAGGAGACTGTCTCAGTTAAATCTTGCTGCAAAAACAAAGCCACCGCCCCCTCCTTGGGGCCGACCCAGTGGCGTAGCGGTTGAGTTTGCACCTTCCGCTTCGGTTGCCAGGGGTTTGCCAGTTTGGATCCTGGGCACAGACCTACTCACTGCTCTTCATACATGCTGTGGCCACACCTCACACAGAAGAGCTATAACTCTACAACTATGATACACAACTATGTACTGGGGCTCTGGGGAGAAAAAAAAGAAAAGAAAAAGAGGAAGATTGGCAACAAATGTTAGCATAGGGCCAATCTAACTAAAAAATAAAAATGAAAGAAATAAAAACAAAGCTCCCCAAGACTTTGTGGCTTAGATCAATAGCCGTTTATAGACCTCAAATTTCTGTAGTCTGGCAATTTGGTGTGGACTCAGTTGAGTGGTTCTTATTTTAGCTAGTCTCACTCTTTAATCTGTGGTCACATTCTAGGGCTTGACAGGAGGCCAGCCAGTATAGGATGCCTTAGCAGGGGTTAACTCTGCTCCACGTGATCTCTTATTCACTAGTAGGCAAGCCTGAGCATACTCTCATGGTAATTGGACGAGGGTACAAGGCAGACAGCAGAAACATGCACGTTTAGTCATGAGAACTAACCTCAGAATTGGCCCACTGTCACTTCATTCATTTTTGCACAAAGCATTTTAAAATTTATTGCCAAAGACATGTTATTAATTCCTCTTTAAAGCCCTTGTGTTCATTGAAGTGATCCAGAGGAAGCTGCCCTTGTCCAGAGGCCATCCCAAAGTTCATGACCATGGGTGTGATGGCAGCGGATCAAGATTTTCTCAATCTCAACGACTTATAGACTATTAAGGATTAACAGGTAACTGAGAAAAACCTAAAATATGAAAAAAATAGAAGGTTAAAAAACACAAAAAAGAAGAAATAAATTAATAAAATTAGAAATTAATTCAATGAAAATGGAAGTAATAGAAAGAGGCATGAGAAAAAACTCAGATTAGAAATGCAACTGTCAAAGACAGAACAATATGAAAAAAATAAAAGTTTTTCAGCTACAGTGAGTAAATTTCCCAGAACATAGAATCAAATGACAAAGATTAAAAGTCTTGGGAAAGATAAGAACCCTAGATAATCAATCAATGTTGACATTTCAACAACTGCATGGCATGTATTGTAGAAAGAGAAATACACAAAAATTGAAGAGAAGAAACTCCACTGAAATTCTACTATATTTTCTAAAATTGCAAAGTCTTCAGGTGAAAAAGGCCCAGTTATTGCTCAGCACAGTGAGTTATAAAGATTTTTTTTAAAACTATTGTGAAAATTCTGTAATAACAATGATACATAATAGATTCTAGAAACATTCAGTAATAAACCACAACATAAGCAAGCAAACAAATAAAGGGACATCTTGAAAAGAATGAGAATTAGACTATGCTACACTTCATAACATGTGTCACAATTAAATAAATATCTGTGCCACTATATTGTTATTGTTATTTGAGGTTGGTAGGTTTTTTGACTATTTGACCACTATAGTGAAAATGATTCAATACTGTTTCTGGAACAGTATATGCCATTAGTAAATATTTAGTCAAAATACTTAATATTTGGAATGGATTCTGAAAATAGACATGCAATCTAGGTATAAGAATCATTTTAAGCAGGAGGTATGAAAGACTGTATTTTTTAAGCATGCTTGAACTTCTAACTTCCATCCTTCATGCTCTTTGGCGTTGTAATCTTACTATTCCTTCACTAAGTGTTGGAATCTATTTTTTCACTCCCTTGAAGCTGTGCAGGCTCTGAGAGTGCTTTGACCAATATAATACAGTAGAAGTGTTAGATCCAAGCATAGCCCTTAACTAACCTAGAGTCTCTGTATCCTAGCTGTTATAACTCAGGATCCATACAGTGCGAGCTCATACCACTTGAAGGGTTATATGTGGATTCTCCAGTTAAACAGCCTCTATGGAATTCTCACCTAAGAGCCAGCTACATGAATACATCTCCTTGGAAGTTGCTGTGATGGTGCCATAAAAATAATCTAAAGTATTTAGCAATTATTTTGGCATCAGGCAATTAGCAGAAGCAAGAATGACCCCAGGGACACTGAAGGAAGCTAAAAGGACACTGAGATGGGAGGCTGGAGAGATAATAATGTGTCTATGGTGGCAGAAAATTTAACAAAACTATTCTCTGCAATAACATGAGAAAGAAAAATTTAATTTTATGAGCCTGTGAATTGATCTAAAGAGATTGTTCAGGCCAAATAATCAGCAGTGTCTGAAAATATGTAGATAGAGATAAACTGAAGTTGGAAACTTTCAATATTTTAGCAAATTTTAGAGGATATATAGAGAGACTAGGAGAGTCTTTCCGCCCACCTAAATGTTCTTAAAATAAAAAATGGTCTCAGGGGAAAGCTCAAATCCAGGGTCTATGTGTAAAACATGGTCTCAGAATAATTTTAAGATCAGTTATGTAGCAGTGAAACTTTTGGCTAAGATCTCAAAAGGATACAACGTGGTTCCTTGTAAAACTTTACTAGACAAATCTTCTTTTTTGTGAGGAAGATCAGCCCTGAGCTAACATCTGTGCTAATCCTCCTCTTCTCTTTGCTGAGAAAGACCGGCCCTAAGCTAACATCTATTGCCAATCCTCCTCCTTTTTTTCCCCAAAGCCCCAGTAGATAGTTGTATGTCGTAGTTGCACCTCCTTCTAGTTGCTGTATGTGGGACGCGGCCTCAGCATGGCCGGAGAAGCGGTGCATCGGTGCGCGCCCGGGATCCGAACCCGGGCCGCCAGTAGGTGACCGCGCGCACTTAAACGCTAAGCCATGGGGCCGGCCCAACAAATTTTCTTTTAAGAATAGTAAGGGCATGCATGCTTCCTATGCCCTCTCTGATAGATAAAGTGACTTCTAGACGATCTTAAAGCCATGCCTAATGTATTCTTCAAGATTTCCAAAATGGTTTCTAAAAATCTTAAGGAGGTTGCTCTGTAGTGCCATAGATCACAGCACCATGTAGAGGACCCATGTAATAAAGCTTTAGGGGTTTGACTTTTTGTTTAAAAGAGCCAACTACCAGAAGATGCATAAGAAACCCACAGTTTTTAAGAAAATTGTACTAACAGAAGCATCATCAGCATGAACTGGAAATACAAAAGGTGATCAAAATCAAAAGTATGCTTGGGATCCACGACCTTCTGCAAGTAAGAAGCTTGCTGGCTACAAATATGGCCCGTTTCTTATTGAAAAAAAAGTGATTCCAAGTGCAGAATAAGGGCTCAAAAAACAAAATCTGGAGCCATGAAGAAAACTCTCATAAAGCAGGACCAGGCCATAATCAAAAATCTAGCAATATATGCTGAGCTGGATTTCAGGATTTCTATGAACCAGTGATTACCATGTTTCTTCCATTCCTCCTCTTTTTTAAAGGGGATGCTCCTTGCAGTTATTCTTTCCCTGTACCACCATGAACGTTGGAGGGGAGTCAGCTTTATTACTTGTCCTTTTGTTCACAAATTTTCAGATTGAAAGGAACAATATTTGAGTGAAGCTTTACCCACAACAGGGTCTGATTTAAATTCCAAGATTCTGGCCTTTGAATTGATGCCATAATAGTGTCTTAATCCCTTAGGGCTGCTATAACAGAATCATAGACTGGATGGCTTACAAACAACAAACATTTATTTCTCTCACAGTTTGGAGACTGGGAAGTCCAAGATCAAGACACTGGCAAATTCGGTGTCTGGTAAGGACTAACTTCCTCGTTCATAGATGATCATCTTTTTGCTGTGTCCTCACATGGCAGAAGGGGCTAGGGAGTTCTGTAGGATCTTTTTTATAACAGCACTAATCTCTTTCATGAGGGCTCCACCCTCATGACCTAATTACCTCCCAAAAGTCTCACCACCTAAAACCGTCACAATGGGCATTATATTTCAACATATAAATTTTGGGTGGGGATACAAACATTCAAACCATAGCAAAGTGGGTGAGAGTTTAGGAGTCTTAGGAGATGGGGTGAGAATATATAGTATATGAGAGTGATGAGAATCGTTATAGCCAGAAGGTAGGTTGTGGAAGATTGTATTTTCCAAAGATGTTCATATCACATGCTTTTCCTCAATGTGACTTTGCCACCTTCCCTGTCAGGAGATGGATTCTCTGTCTCTAGCCCTTTGAATCTGTCTGGGCCCTGTAAATGTTTTACCGACAACTGCTTTGCCAGTGCTGAGCATAACCTTTAATGGCAGCTTCCATTTACCTTTAATGGCAGCTTCCATTTCCTTCTTTGTTGAACACAGCAGCCATTCTGTGAGAAGTCCAAGCCATATAGAGAGACCTCATGTAGACACTTGGTGTGACAGTCCCTTTGTTGCTCTCTAATATTAGTTAGCATCAACTGGGAGACAGGTCAATGAGCCATTTTGGATTATCCAGCATAATTGAACTCCTGAATAAATTACTTATGGTGCTGGAACTATTACTCATGAAATAAAACAATGGGAAACAAAGTTTAAAAAAAGGATACAGCCAAACCATGGAAGATCTAATAACTCACAATAATTCTTTACTTATTATATTTCCTGGAATAAAATGGAAGATTTTTTATTAAGAGAACAGCATGAACAAAACTGTATTTATGGAAAATGCACTGTGAGTGTTATAGCTGATGAAGAATCCCTTAAATCTGAACAAGAAATGAATAATGACCATGTAAAGTTAAAGAGCCAATTGTTGGGAGAAAGAGAGAGACTGGAATCGGAAGTTAGTTTCTATCATTTATGTCAGCGAGTATAATAACATCAGTAAGGGCAATTTTTCTAAGATTTAGAGCAAGAATCTCAGATTAACACTCCCTTGAGGTGCCCGTGAAAATGCAGTATTCTGAGTCCCACTGCAGAAATATTTATTCAGAGTACCTCCTGGTCAATTTCTGTAGGATTTAAAAACCACTGATATAGGGGATGTAAAAGAGAAATAAAATTTAAAATGCAAGTATTGTGTTCATCTTCAGACTTCCTGAATTTAAGGAAGTAGTACAAATACAAAGAGTAGTGTCCAGCTGAGAGTCAAAAATGAAAGGCTAGAGTTTTAGAAGGGCGTCATCGCTGTAGATAATTATTTGGAACATGAAATGTTCAATGTGTGTATCAAAATTTTAGACACGTCTTTGAAGTAAAGATTTTTTTCTTTCAGTTTGCTTTTTTTCTTTTTGCAATTTGATGAATGTTGTTTAAAATATGGGGAAACAGTTTTATTCTCTCCTAAGTGCTTTTGAAAGGAAAATGTGTTTTCTGCTAAATTATGACACTAAACTATTTCTTCTTCTAATTATAGATCTCAAAATATCATGGATCATTTATAGTTTGAAAGAAATTGGAAACTAGAAATTAATGGTTAAAGTAACTATAATGGAAACTTTCAGAATATGCGTTCTTTGCATGGTTTTATAACAGCTAGACTCCTATTATTTGAGAAATTGCAATGATACACAAAAAAAGAAAGAATATAAATAGAAAAAGAATAAGTTTAACTTTGTTTATTCTTACAATCAGGCAAAAAGCTAAACAACCAGTGTGTTGGAAATTCGCTTCTTTTCTGAGAGTTTAGGGAAAAGGAGAGGCCCATGGAGAACAATATAAATTCATACCACTTTCACAATTATTTCTATTTCTAGGTATAGAGTTAGACAAGGGAAGAATAATAAAGGCCAAGACTTTGTTTTGCATTCTTTTTTCAAAAGAATAATATGACTACATATCTCCACATATGTGTATGCACAGAAATCTATCATTAATTTCATAATTATTGGTAACTTGATATAAGACACCATACTTAAGGGTTTAGATTGGTACACTCATTCACAAATAAAATTTTTATTTATGCTTATTATACTATTGTTAGTTTCTCAAAGTGGATGGTAATCAATTCTTTGACTATGTAGAAATTCTCAGGAAGCAGAGGCCCATGCTGAGGCATATATTTTGTTTCAATTTTTTAAGTATATTTTTAAGGTGATGCCAATAGATTAAAAGTAAAGATATAAGAAGTAATTATTTACTGCAAGCACTGGTTTTTATTGTTAAGAAATTGTCCCAAGGTATACAGACAACTTTCAGTCAGAAACTCTGGAAAAACATAAATGAAAGCTTTTTCTTTCTATTTCATTTAAATCATGATAATTTGAGTCAAAATATATAAAAACACATTTATGTTTCTCAGATTATTTCTCTTGCTATTTTCTTAATACTCACATTACTTTGATTGTACTAGTAACTTAGAGAATCTTAACAGACCAGTTATTCTGTTTGCTATTTGTTTATTGCTAGGTCTATTAACAAGATTTAGGCTGAGAGGCAGTATGTCATTTTTTTTTAAATTTTCTACTTTACTTCTTCTATAATGGGTATAGGAGTTTTTTCTAGTTACCACTGGAATCACAAAAGAAGTGATTACGCTTCTGCCAGAAGAGAATGTTAAATTTAGGCAAACCCAAAAGCATTTTGTTATTTCAGGAAAAGAAGATTTAAAAATACTTTAGAAATTTTTCCCATGATATTCAAAAATTACTGAGAGTAAATATTTGATATTTGTAGATCCCACTTTCCAGCAAAATGAATATTCACCTGTGTTCTTATTGTTGTCCAATTTAATACGTTTTAAAATATTCAAGTCTATAATAGCCTTGAAATAGTTTTCGGTGAATATTTTCATGAATACTGCAGAGTACATTATTACCTTTATCACCATTAACCAATTTGAGGAAATAACTTTTTACTCAAAAAATGTTATCTGTTACTGCTTCAAAATCTGCCTTTATCACATATTCAACATATAAAATTATTTTAATCTGTTTTTAAATGAAATATTTCATTAATATGTCTTCTTATGCCAGTATTCTCCTTTTTCTCTTTATTGTGTCTCTGTACATGTAAATATATGTTAATCACGTTTCTTAAATCACTTTACAAAAAAAGTTGCCAGTTTTTGCGTAATTTTTAAAAATAGATTTTATTTTTAGAGCAGTTTCAGTACAACTAAGTAGAAAATACACAGTTCCTATATATTACCCACCCTGCCTCCCACAGCTCCCCCACTATCAACATCCTGCATCAGAGAGGGACATTTGTTACAATCAATGAATCTACATTGAAACATCACCACACAAAGTTAGTGTAGTGTTCACGATTGGTGTTGCACATTCTATAGGTTTTGACAAATGTATAATGACATATAGCTACCATTTATTATCATACAGAATAATTTCACTGGCCCCAGAAATCCTCTGTGCTGTGCCTATTCACAGTCTCTACCTTCTAATCCCTGGAAACCACTGATCTTTTTAGTGTCTCTATAGTTTTACCTTATTCAGAATGTCATATGGTTGGAATCACACAGTACGTAGTCTTTCAAGATTGTTTTCTTTCACTTACTAAAATGTATTTAAGGTTCCTCCATGTCTTTTTATGGCGTGATAGTTCACTTCTTGTTAGCACTGGATAATATTCCAGTGTCTGGATGTACCACAGTTTATCCATCCATTCACATACTGAAGAGCGTCTTGGTTGCTTCCAAATTTTGGCATTTATGAACAAAGCTGCTATAAACATCAGTTGTCAGGTTTTTGCATGGGCATACGTTTTCAACTCCTTTGGGTAAATACCAAGGAGTAGAATACTGAATAATACAGTAAAAATATGTTCAGTTTTTTAAGAAAGCTCCAAACTGTCTTCCAAAGTGGCTATACCATTTTGCTTTCCCACCAGCAAGGAGTGAGAGTTCCTATCGCTCCATCCTGGGCAGCACTTGGTGCTGTCAGTGTTCCAGATTTTGGCCGTTCTAATTGGTGTGTAACGATATCGCTGTTGTTTTAATTTGCAATTCCCAAATGACATATGATGTGGAGTATCTTTTCATATGCTTATTTGTCATCTGTATATCTTCTTTGGTGAGGTATCTGTTAAGGTCTTTGGCCTATTTTTTAATTTGGTTGTTCTTTTACTTATTGTTGAGTTTTAAGAGTTCTTTGTATATTTTGGGTAACAGTACTTTGTCAAATAAGTTTATTGCAAATATTTTCTCCCATTCTGTAACATGTCTTCTCATTGTCTTGACAGTATATTTTTTAGAGCACAAGTTTTTAATTTTAGTGAAGTTCAGCTTATCAATTCCTTCTTTTGTGAATCTTGCTTTTGGTGTTATATCTAAAAAGTCATTGCCAAATCCAAGGTCATCTAGATTTTCTCCTATGTTATCTTCTAGGATTTTTATAGTTTTGTATTTGATATTTAGGCATATGATTCATTTTGAGTTAATTTTTCTGAAAAGTATAAGGCCTGTATCTAGATTCATTTTATTTGCATGTGGACGTTCAGTTGTTCCAACATCACTTGTTGAAAAGACTATCTTTTCTCCATTGTATTGCCTTTGCTCCTTTGTCAAAGGTCTATTTCCAGGCCCTCTGTTCTGTTCCATTGATCTATTTGTCTATTCTTTCACCAATACTACACTGTCTTGATTACTGGAGCTTGATAGTAAGTCTTGAGGTTGGGTAGTGTCAGCTCTCTGACTTTGTTTTTCTCCTTCAATATTGTATTGGCTGTTCTGGATCTTTTGCTTCTCTGCATAAACTTTATAATCAGTTTATCAATATCCACAAAATAACTTGCTGAGATTTTAATTAGAATTGCAGTGCATCTATAGATCAAGTTGGAAGAACTGACATCTTAATAAACTTATTTTTTTCAGATGAAATTTAGAATCACTTTAACTCTCTTTGCCTCTCGCCAAGACTTAAAGTATAATCATATGCACCTATATGGTATTTTGAGGATTTACCTCTTTTCTATTTGTCTAGCCATTCAAAACCTTGGATGCTTCTTAATTTATCCAAACACTCCATTGTGTCTAAAACTTTGTCATTTTATTCACATACATTTTGTTAAATTCATGTTACTTTTCTAACTAACTGTGATGCTATTTTAGGAACTGACAAGTAATTTATTCATCGCACATCACTTCCTGCATTCTTAAATGGTGTATATAATACAGGACATTTACCTCTTAAAATGGTTAAGAAAATATATATTAAACGTTCTGTGACCTGAGTCTTTTAGAGATTTTTGTGTAATACTTGTGTGTTTTATTCACCTGCATTCTATATTTGGAATCTGAGACATATGTAGACTAATAGACAGCTCACAGTAAGAAATAACCTTATTGTTCAGATCACAAGTGTAATTGATATTACCAGGGTTAGCAGATGAGGCTGAGTATGCCCAGATCTAGCTGCATCTCCTCCAGGTAACTGGCTTCTTTCCAGGCTTTGCTGCTCTGCTCATTGTAAACAGTGCCATCTAGAAGCCTTCAGGGCCTGACACCAACAAGCACTTTTCAGAACTGTGAAAGCTTATGTGTGTGTGAATCCCCTACAAGTCCCAGCAGTGCTCTTAGTTTCCCACAAAACATAAATCTACTCATGTGTTGGAGTTTTAATCAGAGACATGCGCTGTTGCCATCAAATATAGTGTCTACAGCCAGTTGCTTTCCTTTTGTATGCACACTCTGCTACTGACTGGTTAGAGAACCCAGGGAAACTTACTATATATCTTTGTGTCTCAGTTTCGTCATCTGTAAAATGGGATTTAAACGCATTAATAAATGTAAACCACTTGTTACAGTGTCTGACAGCTAGCAGGCAATATAAGATTTTATTATTATCATCATCTCACAGGTTGAGTCAATCCAACATAGAGTTGAGTGAGGAAAGAAAGAATAGACTATAGGAGGTATAGGTCCAGAATGATCATTCATATCAAAACTTTATGAAACTGAAACTCTCCCATTTGCTTAGTTTTCATGTAGGATATAGGCCAATATATATAAAACTCTATGATACTTCTGTCTCCATAATTCTACTTTTAGTTATTCATGCTAAGGATATATTTTATCTAAAAATATTCACAACAGTAATTATAAAAATAAAACATCTTTCCAACAATAGGAAAATAGTTAAATCAATTATTGCATATTCATAAGATGGACTATCAGGCTAAATTTAGAAATTATGTGCTAAATATCATTTCATAACAGAAAATATTGATATTATAATGTTAAAGATATAAATTATAAGAATCTAAAGTTATATGTAGCATTAAATCTTGCTTAAAATGCTAATGAATGTAGATATGTATATAAAGAAAAAAATGGTGAAAGTTGTTTCAGAAAACCCCTTGTTAAAACCTTTTTTATAGGCTAGAAATCTTGTCATTTGCAACACATTTAATGACTTTTCCCCAGGCTCTTTGAAAAAGATAGGACTAAGAAATCACGACTGTTACTCATTATTGTTTTCAGGTAAGCCTCAGCAAGATCTGTGTGTAACTTTCTCCAATAAATGAATTTCAAATTATTGTAATAAATTGAACATGAAATGCTTTCATTGTTCTGTGAGAAATCACTGTGTAAAAATTGTGCCATCTTGCTATTGAATGCTGATTCTCAATAACACAGAAGGCCTTGCTCATTTAATCTCTGGCAAATGGGTAATGGAGTTATGATTGATTCTTATCACTGCCAACCACTTTTCCTTTAGAGAGGCTGTGAGAAGGTTGGAACACATGCAAATCTGGGAGTTGACAGTGGTTCCCAGCAAATACTTTGTTGTCTTCCCCGTAAACTGTTGGGAGAAAAGCCTACGTCTGATTAGACAGAGAAAAATAACCTAATGTAAAAACAAGGATGGAAATCTCATAGGCAAAGGCCTGAAGCCACTGACAGTACCCTAATATCATGACAGGGTGTTTTATGTAGAAATAATCCGTAGAATAACACTAAATGTTCTCAGGGTCTCTTGGAGTACTGAAATTTTTAACTCAGCATTTATTTTAAATGAAGTAAAATTAGCTCTAGCTTAGAAAACGCAGTTATTTCTAAAGTTGAAACAGTTTAGTTTCAGTTATATTTGAGTGATATGATTATGAGTATCTTTATTTCTTACTGTATGAGGCCCTTCTTTATTTTTGTTTTTTGGTGAGGAAGATCAGCCCTGAGCTAACATCCATGCCAATCCTCCTCTTTTTGCTGAGGAAGACCGGCTCTGAGCTAACATCTATTGCCAATCCTCCTCCTTTTTTTGCTTCCCCAAAGCCCCAGTAGACAGTTGTATGTCATAGTTGTACATCCTTCTAGTTGCTGTATGTGGGACGCGGCCTCAGCATGGCCGGAGAAGCGGTGCATTGGTGGGTGCCCAGGATCCGAACCCGGGCCACCAGTAGTGGAGCACACGCACTTAACTGCTAAGCCACGGGCCAGCCTTAGGCCCTTCTTTATATTTCCCACCACTGACTAGTTCTTAGTCACTGTGAATTGGTAGATCATATAAAAAATTATATACCAGTTGCAGAACTTGGAGATTTGTTCCTAGCTCTGTCATTAAAACCACCAACCACCACTCTCTCCCCAACTCCTGTCATATACTTGTAGAGATTGTAACTCCAAATTTCAACATACCACTAGTATTTCCCATCTCTATCCTTTCTGCCTTTTGTTTTATGGCTATTTATAATATAGGGACCATTTCTAACTATCTCAACGGCTGCCTTAAGCTCAACCCTTCTGACATTGAGGAGTGGTTTCCTGGTGTCGTGTTAGTGTAAAGAAAGAAGGCTGTGAGAAAGGAACAAGTGTTCTCTTCTGTCCTTCCACAGGGACAGGGCTACTCTTTCAGGAGCCAAAATAAAAGTACATAATCGTTCTCTTCACTCACTGTTTCTCCATTCATTTTTTCATTTGGATAAAATAAATTGAAAGTTGAGTAATAAATTGCCTTTGTCATATATCAGTGTTAAGAGAGGTAATTTTTAATTACAATTTTCTGATGTTTAGTGGAAATGTAGAAAAGTCCTCATTGGGGCGTATTATTACAATTACTTTTGCAAACCCGAAGTCTGTCTTAAAGAAATTGAGTACAATTTGGAAATAAACTCAAATGCCACCAACCTTGCTAAATATTTTTTGATATGATTTAAAATATCATGGCTCAAAATACAGGGCGATTTCAAAAAGTTAATCTGTATAAGCTAAAAAGTAATTGAACCATAAAAAGCAAATGATTTAGAAAATAATGTCAGAAAAATATTGAGCACAAATTTTAACTAGCAGACATGTTGTTCTGTCAAAAACATCCATAAGACATCGGGTCCACACCAAAGGTGATCGATATTTGGTCATATTTAGTCCTGTCCAAAACGTCCATTGAGACATTTGGTCCATGCTAAATGGTCCTTGATATTTTGTCCTGTCCAAAACCATTTGGAATGGATCAAATATACTCACGGATGTTTTGGACAAGACAAATATCAAGGACCTTTTGCGGTGGACCAAATGTCTGATGGTTATTTTGGACAGGACCAAATATCCTACAAGGGCGATATGCAATTAGATATGTAGATGTCCCACTCTCTGTATTTAATATGTAACCAGGAAAAGCTGATAACAAATAGTTTGTGTTGGCAATTTGTGTCCAGTACCAGGAAATTAAAGATAATTAATACAAGGACATTTGAGATGTGACAAATGCTTTTCCCTATCAAAAGTACTGGCTCAATGAAGGATGTACAGAAGGAGTACAAGTACTTACACAGTGTTAGATCTCCAATTTGACACATTTCTTTCCCTGGTTTAACTTTTCCACATATCATATCATAAGGAAAAAAAAAAAGGTAAAGATTATAAATAAACATATAAAATTGAAGTTCAAATAATTGTCTACCACTTAATTTATATTAACTGTTGAATAATTACTTAATAAGAATTTTACATAAAAGATTTTTCCAGACATATTTTCATATGTATTCATAAGACACGGTATCTGACTTTGTACACCATCCTTAGCACTTTTGTTTTTTAAGTGTTATAATACTTTCAACTGTCTCCAGTGATTTATTGTCATCCTATCAAAGTGAAATATAACTTTTTCAAAGGGAAGACTTAGAAAGTAATCAAGAACTGTCCACTTTTTTTTGAGAAAGCATTCATTTCTTAGACTCCTTCACTGAACAATAGCTTTTCTGCAATGGAGGACTTCCACAGAATAGTAATTCTCTCATATGATCTTGCAACACTCAACCTCATTGAGCTCTAAAATACAGACATTTTCTGTTTTAAAACACACAACAGAAACCAACACTTAGAGGAAGCATGTTATTTCTAATAGAACCAAAATCAAAACTTATTAATTTGACATTTTTTAAATCTCAGAAATTACTACATTCATTGAATTGTTTAAATAAAAGTTTCAATGCTTAGAATTAATATATTAGGAGAATCTTCATTTCTATCAATTCTCCATGTCAGTCAGGCTGTAGACCTTAAGCCATTTGACAAGTATGTCACTTTAATTATACGTGTGTATGCATATATGTGCAAGTGTCATGTATATATGTGTGTACATATGTCTAAGGTTGGACTTCCAGAGAGCTGACCCTGAGACAGAGATTTCAAGGTAAGTGATTTATTTGGGAGAGAATTCCAGAAAGCATTAGTAAGGTAGAGTGGGAGTGAGGGAGATGAGGGAAATAAGTCAAAGGAAAGGATATTGAGGAGTGGGTGACCACTGAGTGTGTCTTGGGTTCCATACTGCTGGGGACCTCTAGGAGATAGCTCAGAACATGCCTCAGAGTCATCCCACTAAGAGATGCAAAATCTGGGATACTTGTCACTAACTTGATTCCATCACAGGTAGAGGGCTGCTCCCAGAGGCATTAACTAGCCAGCATTCTTAGCCTGACTTTCAAGCAGCCCAGAGAAAAGCCTCAGGCAGATGCACAGGTGTTTGCGGTAAGAAGAGAGCAGCAAAGAGTACCCAGGCTATGGAGGCAGGGCACTAATAGCATATTAGTCTAGAATATACACTTGTGTAATTATACGAGCTAACTTTAATAGCTAATTAATATAAAATTTAACTTCAGAGGACAATAAAAGACATTAAGAAAAATAATGAGACACTTTAATATCCAAACAAAATTAACATGAAGAAAAATCACCAACACACGAACGTCAATGATTTAATTATTTTTGAAGATATGAGGTTTTATATTAACTTAGTAAAAAGGTTTGGATGAATAGGAGTGCAAGACTGAGAAGGGAACCAGGATGACAGGGCTGGATAAGTGACGAAATGAGAAGCCAACCTTTATGGGAAGTGATGACAAGACCAAGTAGAGACATTGAGATCGTAAACTGAGAGCACAAGTCTAAATATCAAATGAGCTAAATAAACTGAAATAGTTATAAGGGATTAGACTTGTGTTTTATAGACTTTGCAAAAACATTTATTTTACCTCAGAGGCAGACATGCCAATCATCTAGGGCCACACCATTAAATGTAGTTCTTTTACTACTAACTTTCTTTGCATCCTTGGAAAAGATAATGCATTCCATATATTCTTATTTGCAAAATAGTATGTAATCCTTGAGTGATTTCTGGTGGTCGTCCTGCACTTTCATTCCCTGACTATATGGATATTTTCCACATAATGTATCTCATAATACAATTCTACAGTTAAACGGAAATGTCAGAATCACTTAAAAAATGGCTTGAATGCACATTTCTAACGCTCCTTCCCATTTCCCTTTTGGAATAATAAAATAACCAGAAGAGTCTACCAGTGGAACATGGGATGTTTACACATAGCTGTGGGTTCCTCTGAGTCACTGGGATGAAAGCAAGGTAAGACATTTTAGACCCCCCGGAACTGAGCAAAACCAGAAGACTCAGCACAGAGAAGGAAGCTTGTTTCTGCTCAGAGAATGGAGCCAGGGCAGCAGACCTCAAATTTTTATGGAATTAGGCAGAAAAAGCTAGTGGATCACATCAGGAAAGACTGAAAAGACAAAGATAGATACTTTAAAAACAGCAAATGATAATCCATAAGGAAATGCACTTAGAATACAAAAAAGACACCAAGAATTAAAACAAAAATAATTTTCATTTTTTAAAGGGACAAATCGAGAAACTTTCAAATATACAATACAGTATTGTTAACTACAGTCACCATACTGTACACTACATTCCCAGGACTTACTTATCTTATAACTGGAAGTACAAACACCCTCATCTATTTTGCCCACCCCCGACTCCCCTGTCTCTGACAACCACCAATCTTCTGTTCTCTGTATTTATGAGTTCATTTTTCTTTCTTTCTTTCTTTTTTTAGATTCCACATATAAGTAAGATCATACAGTATTTGTCTCTCTTGGTCTAACTTATTTTACTTAGTGTAGTGCCCTCCAGGTCAATTCATGTTGTTACAGATGACAGAATTTCCTTCTTTATTTAATGGCTGAATAATACTCCATTGTACATATATACCACAACTTTATCCATTCATCTGTCCATGGACACTTAGGTTGCTTCCATGTCTTGGCTATTGTAAATAATGCTGCAATGAATATGGCGGTGCAGATATCTTTTTGAGATAGTGATTTCATTTCCTTAGGATAAATACCCAGAAGTAGAATTGCTGGATCACACAGTAGTTCTAATTTTATTTTTTTGAAGAACCTCCATGCTATTTTCTATAGTGGCTGCACCAATTTACGTTCCCACCAACAGTGCACAAGGGTTCCCCTTTTTCCACATTCTTGCCAACACTTGTTATTTCTTATTTTTTTTGGTAATAACCATTCTGACAGGTGTGAGGTGATAGCTCATTGTGGTTTTGATTTGCATTTCCCTGATGATTAGTGATGTTAGCACCTTTTCATGAACCTGTTGGTCATTTATATGTCTTCTCTGGAGAAATATCTATTCAGTTCTTCTGGCTGTGTTTTGAGAGGATGTGTTTTTCAATAGCTTTTTTATGAGATCAACTTGTTATAGTCATGAATTGAACAAGGTCGGCATCGGATTCAAGAATTCAACTATCTATGCAGAAATAACCTACCTATTCATTGAAATTCTACTGTTAAAAGCAAGTTATAAGTTTAACATTTCAAACTTGTTTACCTTCATTACAACTGCAGCATTATAATCAAATCAGTCTGTTTATAATTAAAGCCCTACAAGCTTCAATTATTTTAGTAAGTTGTTTCTTGACCAAGAAACAACTATTTCATTAAGAAAAGACAGATGAATAGTGGCCCAGACCATCAAAAATTGATTTTCCTGGGAAAATTACCAACACATGTACTTTAATTTATTTGATCTACTGCCATTTTATGACCATGGGCACCTTTTTAATAATATTATTTATCAATTATATTTCATAACAATTTTTATGGTCTACAAGTTATTACTGTTATGGTCCACTTGAAAATTGCATATATTTTATGAGTATCTTCCAAGGGAATTATCTAAGCACATGAAATTCTGTAATTCAAACCAGAAAGTAGACTCATTTTGGCAATAATTAACAAAATGCTAACTAAAGTTTCAATACACAGAAATGCATCTTGGAATATTTATTCCTTTGAGAGTTATTTACAAAATTATTTTTAAAAGTAAATAATTTTGTGCCTAAATTAATTAGTTTTTTAATATTAATTTTGATTTTGTCATGGTATAATGCATATATTTTATATTTTGAGAGTTTACTTTATTTCAAAGTACTAATAGGACTTTTTAAAATAGATGTCTATACTTTAGAGAGAGGAATTGTATTTTTTCTATTAAATTTTGATCTCCAATAATAGGACCAATTACAAATAACCGTATTAAACTTCTGTTATCAGCTCTTCATATTGAATAATTATGTTTAGATTGATGACTGTGTTGGTATACATGTCAGGGATATTAAAGTGGAAGTTAGAATACTACATATAATTGAAAACAATTCATTTAATCAAATACATTTTACCAAATATATACAACCAAACAACACATTTAGCCAAATAAACTACACCTAATATAATTTTATTTTTAATTTTTAGCCAAAAGTTTTATTTTATATTATCAATGCACAGTGAAATAAATCTCAAGAACATTAAATGATTTGTAATATTTTTGTATATAGCACAAGTACCCAATTCTATTTCGGTGACCACATTAACATACATCGATGATAAACTTTATTATTTTTAAATGCATGGTTCGAACATGCTGAAAATGTTTCTAGACTCAAAGCTTCCATTTTACTAATCTTTCCATGCCCCCTAGATCATGTTTATAGTTTTCAATCTCTTAAAACTATTTTCCTAATCCTTTTAAAGCACTGAATGTACCTTCCAGTTGTGGTCTTTAGAGCTATACAGAAAAAGTTTTAAAGTGAAAATGAGGAGACATAAAAGAAAGGCCTTTCCTATGAAGAGAGTGGAGTATGTGGTTTGGTTTATTTTTTTGAAGGTATGACCATCCCCTTGACCTCTGACTTGGCACACTCCCTCTAAAAAAATTCAATAAATAAATACATGAACAAATAAATAAATTTAAAAAATATACATGAATATATGTCTATATATACACATACTCATATATGTGTGTATATATTTATATATGTATACACACACATATATAAATGTGTGAGAATTTTTATTACCAGGAAATTTCATATGGTAATATTCTAGACACTATACTTACAATATGTCATTCCTCAGAGCAACTCCGTTAATTTTTAGTATTATTTCAATATAGAGATGAGTAAACTTAGTTTCAGAGATTATCACTAATTGAAGCTCTCATCATACTAGACAGCAGTCGAATAATGCTCTGCATGCTTCTTGTGCTCAATATCCATTTAATTAAAGTTCGCCATGCAATCAGTCTACCAATTTTAAGTAAATTGAAAAAAAGGACTTGTAAAATGCTTAATTCATTAAAATTAATCAAGAGACAAGTCAATCTATTGTTAACCAACATCGTTACTCTGTGACCAAAATAGCGTGTAGTTATACTTATAGTTTTTCTATTTGCTGTACACAAAACTATAATTCCATTGATATTGATCCTAATAAGCATTTTTTCCCTTCCACGGTACACTACAGTTCACAACATAATTACCTAAATAAACCTCTTGTCCTACAGCATGGCACTTCAGTGATGAATGGATCAAAACCTGGTGGCCGTGTCTTTTTGTATATTCATTACCAAAATGCCAAGAGCTGGTCCATACCCTGTACATAATTGGTTTCATCCAAGTGTAAAGCAAAAAATCTGCAGCCAGACGAATGTGATCATAGTTGGGTGATGCCCAACATCTTGTCAGATAAAGGAGTTTTGCCAACAGCTCATACTGCTTTCTCTCAGTGCCTGATATTTGTCATAACATTTGCAGCTATTTTTTTACAAGGTTTCGATCAAGTATAATATATATATTTTTTCTAAACTAGGAATGGAACATTCTATGCTGCCTCAGTACTATTGGTCTCTTCTCCGCATCTAGAAATATAATTCATCAGTTTTAAACTTGCAAGTGTTATTTTGTGCTTATTCTGTATAAAACTACAATGCTTTCTTAGAGAGCAGCAAGCAAAGCTGTTTTGAAAATAATATCAAAGTTTAGTGGCTTCAAGCCGCTGTTTACATGGTTGCCAGGAAAATTTGCTGGGATCTGGAACAAATGGATTTGAAGCTCAATTAAATTCTTTTTCTCCATATTTTTATAATCAGGCCTATATTCACATTTTTATTTTTCAGGTGACTTGGCAACATTTTGGAGCCACAAACTTCATTATCCCAGCAGATCTTGGAGTTTTGTTGACCATTTTACATTTATGTTATTCTTCCCATCACTAATTTTATGCTATAGTGAAGCATTGCTGAATCTTCATCAATCTTTGTGAGTTGAAATTATAATACAGCACAACAATAATGGTAAGAAACAACTCTAATGGGGCCAGCCCTGTGGTGTAGCAGTTAAATGCACGCACGCTGCTGCTGGCGGCCTGGGTTCGGATCCTGGGCGCGCACGGATGCACCGCTTGTCAGGCCATGCTGTGGCGGCGTCCCATATAAAGTGGAGGAAGATGGGCACGGATGTTAGCTCAGGGCCAGTCTTCCTCAGCAAAAAGAGGAGGATTGGCATGGATGTTAGCTCAGGGCTGATCTTCCTCACAAAAAAACAAACAAAACAACTCTAACAAATATAAACATTAGGGCAAATTATCCTAGTCTAAGACCAATTAACCAGTACAGCTATTTTAGGGCCTGGGCAGCCTTCCAGGATGTGATATAATCATTACAGGATTCCTATGCAAATTATTATTTGCATAGGAATTATGCAAATTATTATTATCATTTCAAATGTGTAAAATGTAGATTAAATAAGAATTATTTCATCACGTTGGCTTCTAACAGCCAACAAATCCCCTTCTTACTATATCATAGAGCATGAAGTGCCACTAGCAGACCACAGACAAAATTTTGAGATCATACAGAGTACAGGCTGATTTCAATGGTTTACTAGAAGTCTATGCTTATTCCACCATACCATGGAAGTGGAAAGTGGTTAGAAATTTTACAATAGAAAGGAGACAAATTATTTACAAACTGGACGCTTATATGTAGAGGGAAGTATTAACAGTCCATTAATCTGTTTATTTTTACCACAACAACCAGTGAGATTGTGTCCTCCTTAAGACGCAAATAGGAACAGTTTCTGACAGGGAACAGAGGAAACCAAGAAACTATTCACCAAGATATAACCTGGTGGGCACATAGGTGCAATATAATATTGTATAATTATTTATGTATTACATATGTATATAACACTATAGAATTATGTAATATAACACTGCTAAATGCATTATAACAAAGACAACTAACAAAAAACTTCAAGATTGTTATTAAAAGATTTTATCATTATTGTTTAATGCACTATGAATTTATATCTGAAATGACTAACACGAGGCATCAGTTAGATGCTATAATTTCATTCACGACCTTAAAGTGTAAGATTCTAGTATTTGAAAGAAATTAAAGCTGTATATTCAGAAAAATTATCAGTGCTTCAAAACCTGTTTTCTCTCAGTAGTGATCTGAATTACCAACTACCAAGTTTGGGATTGCCTGTGATCATGAACAAATCTTGAAAGAATTATAAATCCCCAAATACTCCCACTGGCACTTTTTAATCCTTTGATAGAATCCTGTCTTATAGAAAAAATTTTAACCTAATTAATAGATTTACAAATCCCATAGCAGATTTCACCAGAAGTATCATTTTAAGGAAGAAACAAACTAAACTAAAAATTGTAACTAGTGATGTCTTTCATATTTTATTTATATATATCACAAAACTAAAAATTATTCTTAAGTGATGTCTCTCATATAATATAAAATATCACCAAATAGTTTGCTTATTCTATTTGCATAAAGAATTCAAATGTTTTGATTTTCATTTTCAAGTGTGTAAAATACATTATTAGAAAAAGCTAAGTCTTTTTTTATGGGAAATTAGGCAAATTTAATATAGTTTAAATTATATTTAGATTATTTTGCAGAAATGATTTTGTACAAATATTGGATAAATTTTTCCTAAAACAATGTTGCAAAAATAGTACACAAGCCTATACACATACACACACATGCACAAACACATACACAACACACAGAAAAACTGTGAAATTGTCTGGCTTTAATGGCCTTTTGTGACGGCTTACAATCTGCTCCCCTACACAAGAGATATTATTAGTTACACACAAAAATTATTTCTCTCTTTAATCGTTGTATTTTTCCCTTGGGTAACTAAATGAAAATTATATAATTGGAAACAGAGATGTGAGTTCACATACTGACATTAAAATATTTATTTTTCACCTCCTAATGACAGTGTTTTACGGTGTTTGGGGAATGACATTTTGGAAATATTCTCTGATATCATTCCAAAGTTTAAATCATTCACTCTTATAATGGTCGTTTCTCCATATGGCTGTTATCTTTTAATCGTTTCAAGTGGAAAGGGAACATATCAGTTTATTAAATGTTATTGAATTGGAGTCTAATAAAGGCCTCAGGCAGTTCTGTAAGTCGTGAACAAGAAACTATTTTCTATTCTCACTGTGTCTCCTCACACACTTTAATCAGCACCCCACAGCCTTTTTTTTTTCCATGAGAAAGATTCACTCTGAGCTAACATCTATTACTAATCTTCCTGTTTTTTTGCTTGAGGAAGATTAGACCTGAGCTAACATCTGCGCCAATCTTTGTCTATTCTGTATGTTGGTCACCGCCACAGCATTGCTTGACAAGTGGCATAGGTCCGTACCCGGGACCTGAACCTGTGAAACTGGGCCACCAAAGAGGAGTGCACTGGAATGAACCACTACACAATGGGGCCAGCCTCAGAGTTTGCCTATTTTTGACAACGTCTTCTAACTCCCATATAAATATTAATGAACAAGTAAGAAGAAAATATGTTTTACAATAAAGTTGGCTTCATAAAATTACATACTTGGTTGATTGTATATTCCACAGCTTTGCAAAATGTCCTAATTACAGTGTATATTCCACAGCTTTGCAAAATGTCCTAATTACAGTGTATCTGATAATGCCACCTATCATAGGTATAGCTAATGAAAAAAATGTTTGTGATATTTGAGATGATATTTAGATTTTTAGTAAGACTTTTCCCTGTGTTGAAGGATCTAATCCAGGCCCCTGCCCTAGCTTCTGGTAACTGCAGTCATTCTTTGCTTGTAGATGGCCATTTTCTCCCTGTGTCTCTTCACGTGGTATTCTCCTTGTGTGTGTCTGTCTGTATGTACAACATTTCCCCTTTTTATAAGGACACCAGTCACATTGGATTACAGCCCACCCTAATGACCTCATCTTTTTTTTCAAATAAGGTCAAAATTACAGGTACTGGGGGTGAGGACTTCAACACTTTTTGAGGGAGACACAACTCAATTTATAACACCCAGGAATCACAAAATATACGTGGTACGCACAAATCTCCTTCAGTTAAATATCTGAGTGGTATCCAATACTTTGCTAGAGGAATTAGAAAGACAGCAACAGGACTCTGGTGGTGTTGAGAACTGAAGAATACAAAAATATCCAACAAGTTGTCACTGACAAGCAAGTGGCATAATTTGGCACAACAACTAAAAATGACGGAATTTTGCAAGCTCCAATTTATGGGTTTTGTAAAGTAGGACTAGAGGTTTGGAAAGAGCAAACAGTGACTAGGGAATATGAATTATTGAAACTAGCAAACAAAAGCTCCCTTTGAGGACAAACTCCTGCCTTGAAAAGATATTCTTAGGAGTATCATCTGAATTAGACAGGACAGAGACAACAGGGGGAAAGAAGAGAGAAGGAACAGATAAAAAGTGGGAGAGTAAATCAGAGGAGCCAAAGAGCAGAACGTGCTAGACATATATTTTTTTTATCACTTCTTAAAAACAATTGAAAAGGAGACTCGAACTCCCTGATGCCAGGAAAGTAATTCTGTTTTCCAATCCCTGTTGACAGTGCAAAACAATTCATATCACCTAAACATAAAAAACAGAAAGAGATTGCAGTTGCATCCTATATAAAGTTATTGTAAGAAAAAAAGACGAAGAAGCAGACGAAGGTCCCTACAGACAGTGAGGGCTGATGACAAAAATATGCCCACAAAACAGAAGAAAGATATAACTTGTCAAAGCAAAAAATGAACAAGATTTAGTTAAACAGATAAGGGGCACTTTATTTAAGGCTGTTAGAGGAGAGAGAACAGAACACCATCTGAACTCAACTCCATGCAATCAAAGGGCCAGAGAATATGGTTGGGGGATCTTAAGGCTATCTATGCTTGCTAATTGACCTTGTCCAAGGAAAACATAACCTTTCTCTTTTCTCCATAACAGGAGGAGTTTTACCACTTGGAGCAGGGTACCCACTGAAATTAGGCTCCTACCCTCCCACAGAAATTGACAGATAGGGGCACTATCTTCCTTGATGATCACATTTCAAAGGGATGGCTCCCAGGTCCTTGGGAAAGATAGTCCTGGGTTGTAAAATTGCCAAGAGGCTTTTAAAAAGATTTACATCTCAAAGGGGCAGCACAAGAATTTGCAATGACAAGTTTTCTGAAGTGAATGCTCTAAAAACAGAGAGAGGAGGAACCTTTGTGGAGACAGGCCATCTGGATTTTGTAAGTGCCAGAGTGAGGGGGAGGTTAGGGGCCTGCAGGCAGGAAGAAGCCTGCCTAAAGTTTAGTCAGGCTGAGGGAAATGTTAAGACCCTCTAGGTCAAACCTAGTATTGTATGGAGGCTGGCTACAGGGCTGGGCAGCTCCCTTCATTGACGGAGGAGGAGTGGGGGAGGGGGACGGCTGCCCAACCGAGGCTTCCTGATCCTGGATCTAGCAGCACTGACCCAACCTCTTAGCATCCTGCTCACCTTCTTCTCTGGAGGACCATCTCTGCCCCTAGAGGACTGTCACTCCAACAGCTCTGAAGACTGTGACAGTCAGGCCTCTTGATACCCCATCTCACAGGATGTGGACTCTGAGCCCTAAACTACTTTCAACCGAGTTTCCTTCCCATCCCCACCCACCTGACTCCCTCCCAGGTGTGTTCCCTCAGCCTCAGGAAGAAAGGAGCTCGGGCAGGCAGATCTTTGAAGGCAGGGAGAAATGGTCAGGAACTCAACAAAGTCCTTCAACACAACTTTGTCTCCGCCCCTGGGCTGTCTGAGTATACGCTGCCCCCTGTGAAACCCCCTGGACTCCTGCCCTGGCCTGCTCCACACACTTCTTCTGCCTGAGGGCTTCTTTCTCAGGATCTCTGAGTTTACCACCCACCCAACCTGGTGCTTCAGCCACACCAGTGGGCACTGGAGCTGGGAGGCACTCGGGCCTGCTCACCTTGCCCATGTTCCACACACAGACCTGGCTCGCTCACCTTCCCCTGCTCCCCAGAACTACATGCCGATAGTCACACAGACCATCATCTGAGTGTCACACTTGTGTGTGGCAGCATCATCGGATCAAGGTGAGCTAAAGCCAAGGGACCAGAAGCGGAAAACAACTGCCTTCTCAGAAATGGAAGGCAAAAGCTTGGGAATTGATGGCAAAGGCCTTTTCCAAATGGCATCAATAAAACTGTGCTGGAAAGGGCATAGTGTGAGGAGGGAGCTAAATTGAACTAGCGCAACTAGGAAAATGACAAAAATATTATCACCAACATTAGAAAAACTCAGAAATAAAGTGATTTCAGGAAAGGAAGATTTGAAAAGAAAAGTGACAAAAAAACAGGATGGAATTATATATAAAGGAACAACTCAGATTACAGAAGAAAAGTTTCAAAACATTACTCTGAAGTAAATATAACATTTATGTCAAAACCTGACAAATGCTGCTCCAGAAAGAAAAGTCTATCACGTATGACTATCAAAGAAAAAAATCTTAAATAAAGTATTAACAAACAAAATCCAAAGGCGCTCTAAAATAATAAATATGTCACAACCAATTGTAGCATATTCTAAGAATGTAGTTCTGAAAGTCTGTTAATAGAATCCCTTACGTTAATAGAGCTAAGAAGAAAATCATACTGTCACCTCCATAGATGCAAACAATGCATTTGACAAAAGTTATAATTATTCATGTTAAAATCACTATAAAAAATGCACACAGATATTCCTCAGTCTAATTGACAGCATCTTATTTCACAGGGAAATATTAGTGTCCTTCCTGCTAAATTCTAGAGCAAGACAAAATTGCCCCATATCTCTACCGGTGTTCAATATTGTGGTCAATTAGACTAGAAAACACAAGTAGAAAACATTACCACTGGAAAACAAGAGCTAAACAATCTCTACTAGCAGTGGATATGATCATGTCCGTGGAAAACCCGAGAGAATCAATTAAAATAACACTACACCATATTTTATGCAAATCTCATAGTATGTATCTCTAAGAAACAAAGACCCCCCCAACACAAACACGTATTATCACATATTAATAATTGACAATAATTCCTTAAAACAACCAAATATCTAATAAGAGTTAAAATTTTCCCAGCTGTCATGTAAACATTTTTTACAGTTACTTGTTTGAATCAGAATCCAAATATTGTCCAAGTCCCATAGTCACTTGATAGGTCTCCTTAGTCTATCTAATTCTAACATTTTCGTTAGCCCAGAAGAAATCCCAACTTTTATTGAGTATTACTCACTCCCCTTCCACCCTTTCCACAGTCCCTGGAATCCAGTAATCTACCTTAGATCTCTATAGATTTGGCTATCTTGGGAATTTCAATTAAATTGACACACAATATGTGGTCTTTTGTATCTAGCTTCTTTTACTCAGAATCATATTTTCAAAGTTCCTCCATATTGTAGCATGTATCAATATTTTATTTCATCTTAATGTCAAATATTTTTCCATTATATATATGTACATTTTTTTCATCTACTTATCAATTGATAGACATTTGTGGTGTTTTCACTTTTCGGCTATTATGATAGAGCTGCTATGAGCACTTACGTACATGTTTTTGAAAGGACATGTTTTCGATTCTCTTGGGTATCCATGTAGGAGTTGAATGCTGGGTCTATGTTTAACTTTTTGTAGAACTGCACCAAATGTTTTCCAAAATGAGTACACCATTTTGCATTCCCACCAGCAATGTCTGACTGTTCCAATTTCCCCACATGCTTGCCCACACTTACTATATGTTTTTTTGATTATAGTCACCCTAGTGGGAGTGAAGTTGTGGAATCTCATTGTGGTTTTAATTTGTATTTTCCTAATGACTAATGATGTAGTGTATCTTTTCATGTGCTTATTGGCCGTTTTGTGTATCTTCTGTGGAAAAATTCTATTCAAATCCTATACCATATTTAATTGGGTCATTTGTCTTTTTATTGTTGAATTATTGAAGTTTTATATATTGAGGGCTGTCTTTTCATTTTCATGATGGTATCATTTGAAACCCAAAAGGTTTTTTTTTTTTAATTTTAACAAAGTTCAATTTATAGATTTTGTCTTTTTTTGTATGCTTTTTGTGTCACATCTAAGAAACCACTGTCTAATTCAAGGTCGCTAAGATTTACACCTGTTTTTATTCAAGAGTTTTACAATTTGAGCTCTTATTTTTCAATCTTTGGTCCATTCTGAATTAATTATTGTATATATTGTGTGAGAGGGCCCAAACTTCATTCTTTTGAATGTGGCTATCCAGTTGTTTCAACATTACTTGCTGAAAGACTATTCTTTCCTCATTGAGTTATCCTGGCACATTTGTTAAAAATCAATTGAAAATAAATATCAGGGTTTATTTCTGGTTTCTCAATTATATTCTATTGATCTATATGTCTATTCTGATGCAAACCACACCATCTCGATTACTGTAGCTTTTTAGCAGGTTTTCAATAAGGATGTGACTTCTCCAACTTCATCTTTTTCAATAAATTTTTGGTAATTCAGGGTCCCTTGCTTTTCATATGATTTTGTTTTTTGATCAGCTTGTCAATATTTGCAACAAAGCCAAGTGAGATATTGATAGAGATTGAGATGAGTCTGTATTTTAATCAGGAAATACTGTCATCTTAATATTAAGTTTATCAATCCATGAACATGGAATGTCTTTCCACTAATTTAGATCTTATTATTTTTTTAATTCAGTGATGTTTTATAGTCTCGTGTGTACAAGCCTTGCACTTCTTTGATGAATTTTTGTGTGAGTATTTTATTCTTTTTTTTTGATGCTATTGTAGATGGAATTGTTTTCTTAATTTCATTTTTGAATTCTTCATTCCTAGTGTATAGAAATACAATTGGCTTTTGTATGTTGGTCTTGTATCCTACAACCTTAATGAATTCATTTATTAGCTCTAATGGTCATTTTATGAATTCCTTAGTATTTTCTACATATAAGATTATGTTACCTACAAATAGAGATAGTTTTACTTCTTCCTTTTTAATCTGTAAGGCTATATATTTATACTTTTTTCTTGCTTAATTGCTCTTGTACCTTTAATAAAGTGTTAAATAGAAGTGGAGGCGTGGAGTGGATATCCTTATTCCCGATCTTAGGAGAAAAGCTATCAGCCTTTCAACATTAAGTATGATGTTAACAATGGGTTTTTTTATAGATACCTTTTATGAGATTGAGGAAGTTCCCTTCTATTCCTAATTTTTTGAACATTTATTTATCATAAAAGCGTATTGGATTTTGTCAAATCCTTTTTCTTTTCTATGGAAATGATCATGTGTTTTTTGTTCTTATTAATATAATGTGTTACTGTATATTTTGCCATTTATTAATATAAAATATTCCATTGATTGATATTCATATATTAAACAAACATTGCATTTCAGGGATAAATCCTTCTTGGTTAAGATGTCTAAACCTTTTTTACATGTGGACAGATTTTTTACATGTTTGCCATTGTTCGGCTGAGGACTTTTGCAGCTATATTCAGAAACGATATTGGTTAGTAGTTTTCTTGTCATGTCTTTTTCTGGTTTTGATATCAGAGTGTTTACTCTTCTTTTATTTTTTGGAAGATTTTCTGAAGGATTGGTCTTAATTCCTTTTTAACATTTATTAGAATTTACCAATTAAGCCAGGACTATTTTTTTGCCGGAAATGTTTTATTTACTATTTTAGTCTCTTTACTTGTCATAGGTCTAGTTCTTCAAACATGCATTCCTTTATTCTTTCAAAAAATTTTTTTTTTTTTTGGTGAGGAAGGTTGACCATGAGCTAACATCTGCTGCCAATCTTCCTCTTTTTGCTTGAGGATTGTCACTGAGCTAATATCTGTGCCAGTCTTCCTCTATTTTCTATGTGGGACACTGCCACAGCATGGCTTGATGTGTGATGTGTAGGTCCATGCCCAGGATCCAAATCCACGAACCCCAAGCCACCAAAGCAGAGTGTGCAAACTTAACTACTACACCACCAAGCCAGCCCCAATTCTTTCAAAATATTTTAAATGGCTCGTTTAAAATCTTCATACGGTAAATTAAATTTCTGCACTTCCTTGAGGACAGTTTCTATTGATTGTTTTTCTAGTGTATAAACAGTACTTTCTTGTTTCTGTGTATGTATTGTAATTTTATTTTGTTAAATAAAATTATTTCAGGGGCAAGCCCAGTAGCGTGGCAGTTAAGTTTGCACATTCTGCTTTGGCAGCCCAGAGTTTGCCAGTTCAGATCCTGGGTGCGGACCTACTCACCGCTCATCAAGCCATGCCTGTAGCGTCCCACATAGAAGAGCTACAACTCTACAACTATGATATACAATTATGTACTGGGACTTTTGGGAGTAAAAAGAAAAAAACAAAATAAAAAGAGGAAGATTGGCAACAGATGTTAGCACAGGGCCAATCTTCCTCAAGAAAAAAAAAAAAACAAGAAAAACCCTGCACATCTCAAATTATATAATGAAGCAACTCTGCAAATCAGATCCCTGCCCACAGCATTTGTTCTTCTTATTGCTATTTGTTTGTTTAGTAACTTTTCTTAATTAATTCAATGAATTTTGTATTCTTTGTTGTGTGTCTATTGAAATCTTTCCTTGAAGAGCTTTGTGTTCAGCTAATGATTGGTCAGAGATTTCCTTAAAGTTCTTGAAACAGTAAGTCCCCCATGCTTTGCCAAGGAGCTCTTTGTTGGTTTAGGGGCACACTTGCAATGCTCTGTGGACAGTTTACAGCTCTGCCTTAGCTTTTACTTCCTGCTTGAGCAGAGACTCATGGCCAGCCAGATATGAGAGATTAGGGATATCAAAGGTGTATCCTGGGCAAAAACACAGTCCTGCATATATGTGTGACATTTAGATTTTCAGGAATATGTCAGAGCTTTTCAAAGTCCCCTACACGGACATACTATTCCCCAGCTTTTCCTTTTGAGTTTTGGTCACCTCTTGTTTGCCCCAACTCTAATTATGGGCTTAGGCAGCTATGATGTTCAGCAGTTTTCAGTGATTATTTTTGACAAATACTCTTAGTGAGCAAGCTCTAAATCAGGTCAAATAAGAAAAATCAGGGGTTTCTGGGGAACTGCCAGGGAGGTCAGATAATAAAAATTCTCTGCACACAGGGACTTTGTGTAGTTCCAAACCCATATTGTCACCTCTAGCATCTGCTAAGCTGCTGTGTTTCACCAGATGCTGTTGTTGCAAGGCTTTTGATTTTCAAGGCCACTTAAGATGAAATGAGAGAGTGATGGGATTAGACCCAGTTAAAATGCCATGAAAGTTACTGTTCTTACTGAACTATACTCATATATATGAAATAAATAAATATATATATATATATTTTAACAAATGCTCCTCACATGAATGCAAGCCTGTATTTAATTTCTAGAATTCTGAAAAAGTTTTTGATATCAATAATTTTCCAGTATTTTATTGATTTTATGGAGTGTTGGATGTTCCAAGATCTCTACTCCATTATTCACATTGGCTTCATTTCTTTTCATTTTAAAAAGAAAACTCTGTTTGATTTACTCAAATATTTCCTGTGACTGGTCTTTCTGACAATCGGACCTAATATAGACATTTTTCAATGCAATGCCTACATATTTTCCTATTTTTGATCTCTCTTCCTTCAAACTTTACATATTTTACTCTCAGTGATGCCCTTAAAATAAATTATCTTGTCTAGTAAATAAAAATTAAGTATCTGGTGCATCTACTAGTATAAAAACAAAGTCACTGGGAGAGGTACAGGCATTGAACCGTCCAGAAAATAGTGGGAATCTGGGATTTTTTTATCAGGGCTAGTCCTAAATCTTGTTTGAAGAACTGAGACAGGTCATTAAATTATTCTCTGTGCTCATCCAGGATCAAGTGACCATTGAAGTCAAGGTTTGGGGAAAATTTTGTGTCAGCTACTGTAGAAGAGATCATGGAGAAATCTGGGACTGCAATATGAAACGGTATTTTTGAAAGGCATTGGATAGATTAAGAAGGGGAATGACAGCCTGAAATCCCTATATTCTTGGGTGAAGGCGTACGGAAGCCCAGGGGCTTTCTGGGAGAGTCCTAAAAGAATGGGTTAGTTGTTGCAGCCACATGGCTGAGATATCTGAAAATAAAGCATCATTTTTTGTCTAAGCATTAAGAATAAGAACACTTGAAGTCACATTCTTGTCTGGGAAGTTGCATAAAAATAAGAGCATATAAGAGGTTCTTATAATAATCTTGAGGATATTAAAGAGAGCTCAGAATATTGGGGTTACTCTGAATACACAATCCCTACTGAACGCTTCTTGACAACCAAAGCTTCTGTCCCGCCTTATCTGAGGAGGCTGTTCCTACACCGTCCTTGAATAAAAACATTGTAACTTCTTTGAAAGCGGGAGCTCTTTTCCGTTTTCCCTGTTACCACAATCTACAATCTCTCCCAAGATACAACTAGAGTCGCATACCTGCATAACCGCAGAGCCAATGACAATGTTAAAAACTGAAAAATAAGCACTAGACAGAATACAATTGCAAAACCACGCTAATATATTTTTTTCAATATGTGTGCAAGAATGGATTCTAAGACAAAATAAAGACTTGACTTTTTTGTTTTTTTTTTTACAAGGAAGATCAGCCCTGACCTAACATCCGATGCCAATCCTCCTCTTTTTGCTGAGGAAGACTGGCCCTGGGCTAACATCTGTGCCCATCTTCCTCTACTTTATGTGGGACGCCGCCACAGCATGGCCTGACAAGTGGTGTGTCAGTGCGCGCCCGGGATCCCTGGGGCCGCCCAAGCAGAGTGCATGCACTTAACTGCTGCGCCACTGGGCTGGTTCCAAGACTTGACTTTTATTAATCTGAAAATTTTATTTATGCATGTAATTACAAAGATTATGGTGTGATTTGCTTGTCTGTTGTTTTATCTAATCCTTTGTCCTGTTTTTGTCAAAATATAGGTTCAGGAGTGGCCCATGATTAATGAAATTACATTGTCAAGTACTCATTGGATTCTTTAGTAAGAATGTTGGAGTATGTTATTTATGGAAACCCTTCCATCAATCCCCAGACTTTATCCCATAACAAGGCCCAATGGACATTCCTTTCATGAAAGTCTTGAGAAACACGTTGGTGAAGGTTACAATATCTGGGTTGTGCTCTAATGGTCTGGAATTACTGTAGAAGGCACTGTATTTGAGTTGAACTCCCTGGTTTTTCTGGGATATCAGAGACCAAAAGTTGTAAGGAAGAAAATAGATACAGTTACCATAATATGAATTCAGAATTGTCTGACCAGTATAATTTTTTGATGTTAACTATACATTTCTGTGCCTCTAACAACAAAATGGATAACAATAAAGTCTTTCCTCTTGTGTCTAACTATTAAAATTCCAACAATGTCTTGAGCCAACATAATAATCATCTAATTCTTAGTCCTGAGTCTTTACATATCCATCAATTCTTGATTAAAGAGGCTGTAGTAACCTTCCAGGGAGTTATATATTTCCTTATATACTGTTAATATCCCTACTAGATTTCTCAAACAGAATTGTGGCAATTTTACAAGGAAAATGAGCTCTAAGGATGTTTACACAGTGACTTTGATCTTACACTTACTCTAAGAGACAGGTTATACCAAGATGGTCTAGCAGTCAGAATGGAGTTTTGTAAAGTTCAGGTAACACACAGACTTTTGACAAAGTACAACTTCATAATATTCTATTCAAGATCCCTGATTGCTTTTTCAGTCCTTGAGTTCAGAGTTAGAATTCATATTGAAGTAACTATATAAATCCATGTACTATCTTTCTGGGCCGTAAAATAAGGGACAACTTCGGTAGGAAAGATCATGTTAAATCCTTTAACTTTCTCCTCCTTTCTAAAATAATAAACCCAAATCAATACTACATGACAGGGATTCTAAAGAAAGGATCTCCATCTACCAAGAGGGATTCATGAGTCTTGGTTAAAAAATAAGCATTCACTTTTAAATCTAAAAATTTCTTAGCAAAAATACAAATTACAACAGATTTTAATAAGGTTAATAATGTAGTTACCAAAAAAATGCCGCTATTGCCCAGATGTAGTCTTTTTATTGTTCATGTCAGTACCGCTCTTGGTGCATAATGTGTAGTTTTGTAGCTAGTGAATCTATTTGTCTCTACTAAAATAAGCAAAGAACACTAGAAATGCTTATTTTCCCCCAAAGTCTTACAAAGAAATACAGTTTCCCTATCTCACCACAGAATTATATGACTATATTAATTTTCCATTGCTGCTGTAACAAATTATCAAAGTGTCTTAGCACAATATCTATTTATTATTCTATAGTTCTATAGAAGTCTGGGTTTGCTCTATGATGTTCTCTGTCTTGTTATTCAGGGTTGAAATCAAGGTGTTGGCTGACGTGAACTCATATATGGAGCTTTTAGGGAAGAATATGCTTCTAGGCACATTCAAGTATTTGGCAAAATTCAGTTCCTTGTGGTTGTAGGGCTGACATCCCCATTTTCTTGCTGGGGCCTTCCATGGGCCTCTCTCATTTCCTTAAGGTTGCCTGCAGTCCTCGTTACATTGTCTCCTCCATCTTGAAACCAGCAACAAAGTGTCAAGTCCTTCTCAAGCTTAGAATCTCTCTGACTTCTTCAGCTACATTTCTTCACCTCCAGCTGGAGAAAGTTCTCTGTTAAGGGCTCTTGTGATTGCATTGGATCTATACAGATCATCTAGGATAATTCTTTTTTCTTAAAGTGCATAACTATAATTATATCTGCAAAGTTCATTTCGCCACTCAATGTTGCATATTCACAGGTTCCAGGGACTAGGACATGGACATATTTGAGGGAGGAAAGGGGGGCATTTTCTGCCTACCACGGTGGCTTTGAGTTCTATGGCATAATTTAAGTCACAGAGAACTTAATGGCTCAGTATTGCAGATGGAATAACTTCCCTGCATAGGAAAAAAAAATTCAAATAAGATAGTAACTGTCACTATAGCTGCCTCAGTAAGAAGCTCAGGGTGAGAGAAATTCCCAAAGCACTGTAATCTACATATTATAAACTATGATACCTAAACTGAGTCTTCTAGAGATCAAATTATTTTGGGTATGAAAATACATGGAGGAAACTTAAATACATAGTACCAAGTGAAAGAAGCCAATCTGAAAAAGCTACATATTTTATGATTCTAGCTATATGACCTCTGGTAAAGGCAAAACAATGGAGATAGTAAAAAGATCAGTGGTTGACAGAGATTTGTATTTACATTTGTTTAGGCTGCTATACCAAAATATCACAGACTGGGCAACTCATATACAACAGATATTTATTTTTCATGGTGCAGGAGGTTGGAAATCCACGATCAAGGTGCCAGCATGATCGGTTTCTGGTGAAGGCCCTCTTTCTGATTGTAGACTGCCTACTTCTCACTGTGTATTCAAATGGTGGCAGGAGCAAGAAGTCTCTCTGGGGCTTCTTTAACAAGGGCACTAATTCATTCATGAGGGCTCTACCCCTCATGACCTATTCTCCTCCCAAAGGCACCACTTCTTATACCATCACCTTGGGCATTAGGATTTCAATATAAGAATGTTGGAGGAGTGCCAACATTCAGAACATAATTTGTGTGGGGATACGGATAGTTGGGGCAAAGAGGATTTTTAGGGCAGTAAAAACACTGTGTATGGTACTATAATGATGGATACATGTCATTTTACATTTGTCCAAATGTATAGAATGTATAACACCAAGAATGAATGAACCCTAAAGTGAACAATGGACCTTGGGTGATTATGACGTGTTAAGATACGTTCATCAATTATAACAAACATACCACTCTGGTTGGGGGAGTGTTGATAACAGGGAGACTATGAACGTGTAAGGCTACAGGGTATATTGGAAATCCCTGTACTTTCCTCTCCATTTTGCTGTAAACTTAAAACTGCTCTAAAAAGTGGTGTCTTTAAAAAAATTATATGTATAATTTAAGGTGTTCTAAGTAATATGGCTTTCTAAAGTTTGGACTCCCTGTCATTAGTGTAGAAATGCAATGTTGGAAAGACGAGATTTTGGAAAAAATATGTACAAAATTGGATATGCTGCTGCCATAAATTTTCTGAGTGAATGGAAAGGTTTCTGGATAGAGTTTGAAAATAGAGAGGTTTCTTTATTTAAAGTGGAAACGCATTCAGCATCAACACTCCATTCTCTGATTTAGTAGATCCAATATTACATAGGATGACTGAGGCAGAATAGGATACTGTGTGGATCCTGCAGTAAGCCTTGACACAAGACTCATAAGAACAGTTCCTAAAGTTTTATTCTAAATCTATGCTCTCTGGCAAGAAATTATTCTTCTTTGAGACATCATTCATGGATTGCTAGCTTAGGTGGAGAATGAATACCTAAACATTGGGAAACAGGAAGCTATGCGCCTGAGTTCTCTCTCACGAAATAGACACTATCTTACATACCTAGCACAAAAATAAGATATGACCATTGTTTACAAAGCAAGCATAGGTAGAAGTATGCCAAATCAAGTTCTAGAGATATGAGTTGTATGAAAAGCTCATTTAATCTCCCAGCATACTGACTCTGTCTAAGATGCCACTTCTCCCTTAATAAACATCTTTATTCTCCTGTGAGCAGTTGAGGCTAATTTACATATAGGTCTGTAGGAGGCAGCAGAAGCTGGCAGTGACTTATCTCACCTCTTCAGATTCAGCCTGGAAAGACATTGGAATGATTGGGAAGAGAGAAATTCTCCAAGAATAAGGTACCTGAGATTTTACATTTATAATGAGGATAAGTGATGACTCCATATAAAGATTTAGGCTGATTTAGCTGAAGTTTCTAAATAGCACTATGACTTTATGTAATTGGCATTTATAGAATACTCCATCTAAAAAAGAGAATATACATTTTCTCAAGTACATATGGAACATTCACCAAGGTAGTCCACATGCTGAGCTTTAAAAAATAACCCAACAAATGTAAAATAACAGAATTGTGCAATGTACATCTCAGACCACACTGGACTTAAATTAGAAATCAATAATAGAAATATAGCTTTAAAATCTCCCAATTATTTGGAAATTTAATGGCACATTTTTAATATATAGCATGTGAGTGTAACATGTAACATAGGAGTCAAAGAAAAGGTCTCAAAAGAAATTTTTAAAATATGTTTAATAAAATGAAAATACAATTTATACAAATTTATGAGATGTAACAAAAGCAGTGCTTAGAGTGAAATTTAAAGCATAAAATGCATATATCAGCAAACAAAAATGTTTAAAATCAATAATCCAATCTTCCGTCTTAGAAAACTTGAGAAAAGGTAAGTAATGTAAGCCTAAAGTAAGCAGAAGAAATAATAAAAATTAGAACAAATCAGTGAAATTCAAAAGAGAAATTGATAGAGAAAATCAACAACCAAAGTCTACTTCTTTGAAAAGATCAGTAAAACTGATGAATCTTACCCTGGCTAATCAATAATTAAGAGAGAAGGCACAGAGTATCAGTATTAGAAATGAAAGAAAAGTCATCATTTTAATTAACTATAGACATTAAAAGGATAATACATGAATACTGTGAACAAATTTATATCCCGGATTTGATAACTTCAAAAAAAGGAATAACTCTTGAAAGACGTAGATGCCAACACTCATACTAGAAGAAATTGATAATCTAAATATTTCTCTGTCTATAAAAATCTTGGAACGAATAATTAATAAACTTTCAAATAATGGAAGTTCTAGGCATAGATAGTTTCACTGATGAGTTCCACCAAACATTTAAAGAAGAAACGATTGAAGAATTCTTTTTAATTTCTTTTGAAAAATAGAAGCAGAGGGAGCACTAATTCATTCTAAGAGGCTAGTGTTATCCTAATACCAAAACAAGATAAAGTTGTTAGAAGAAAGGAAAATTACAGATGAATATTTCTCATTAACATAGACGTAAAAATACTCAACAAAATCGTAGCAAATCCAAAAATATGTAAAACAAGGTATACACTGTGATCAACATTCAAAAAGCTATTATTATAATTACCACATTAACAGACTGAAGAATAAAAATCACATGAGCATATCAAGTGATACAGAAAAAGCATTTGAATTATCTAACACTCATTCATGATTAAAACTAGAAATAGAGGGGAATTTCCTCAACTTGATAAGGAACATCCACAAAAACGTATATAGCTAAAACCATGCTTAGCAGGAAAGGACTGGAGAGTTTCCACATAAACAAGGACAAGGAAAAGATGTCCTCTCTCACCGCTCCTATTCAACATTGTACTGGAAGTCCCAGGTAGCGTGATAAAACAAGAAAAGAAAATACATAGACATAGATTGAAAAGAAAGAGAGAAAATCCTTTTTATTGTTGATGACGTGATTGCGATGTAGTAAATCCCAAAGAACAAACAAAAATCTCTTGAACTAATAAGTGAGTATAATGAAGTGAGTATACTCAAAGTATACAATAAATATTCATGTCTATAATGATATATGTAAATTATTAAGTAAATAAATAAATAGGGAATAGAGACAAAATGCCTATGAAGAAAGAAGTCCAAATAATTTATGTGGTTACTACACTCTCAAGATGGAGCTCAATTCTCCACAATTTTGGTGTGGGCTACACATAAGTGACTTCCTTCTAAAGGGTAGAGTATGACAGGGGAATAACAGAGTAATTGTATCATTGAAAAATCTAGTAAGCACTATCTTAGTCAGGTGACCAAGGCTACATCAACCATGTAAACCATGTCGGTAATAGGATATGATAAAAATGACACTTTACCTCTGTGGTTTTCCTCCCCACACATTCCATATTCCCAGTCTGATCAAGAGAAAAACATCAGAAAAATCCCATTTGAGAAATTTTCTATAAAATTCCTGATAAGCATTCCTCAAAACTGTCAAGGTCATCAAAAACAAGGAAAGTCTGAGAAACTGTCACAGCCAAGAGGAGCCTAGGAAGACATGACGACTAAATGTAACACAGAACCCCGGATGGAATCCCAGAACAGAACTAAGGAATCTCAAAAATGTATGGGCTTTAATAAATAATAATTTATCAATCGTGGTTCATCACTAGTAACAAGTATGCCATACTGAAAAATGTTAGATGTTAACAATAGAGAAACTGGGTTTGTGATATATGGAAACTTTGTACTATCTTGCCAATTTTTCAGAAAATCTTAAACTGTCTAAAACAAAAATGTTCATTTAAAAAGTAATTAAGCTCTATGCCTAAAATTTGTTCACTTTATTGCATGTAATATACAAAAATACAAATTTTTAAAAGCATGGCATGACAATAATTCTGTTATCCTTGTGCCTGAACTTCAAATGCCTGGGTTTGTTTTACTTAATTCAGCAATTCTTGTGACTGTACTTGTTAAATTGATTTTAATTTTGCACCATGCAGTTAAATTTTCGTAGTCAAGAAAAGAATAATTCAAATCTTATAAATCTCTGTATCTACAGGAGCTTAGATATTCTGGTCCTTATTACTCTATACAAGCTAATAGATGACCTGTCTTTTTTTTCTTCAACCTGCCATAAATGATTCCAAATTCACAACATTTCCTTCATCTTTCTTGTATGTAACTTCTTATCAGAGATAAGTTGTATCATTTATGTAAGTGAAATCCTAAAAATAGATAAATAAAATCAATATGTTTTCGAAATCTTATGAAGGATAGAGAACTAATTCATTATTATGAACCACAATCTCTCAATTTTCTCCACTAGGCATGATTTTGATCAAATTCATTAAACAGCTAGAGAATTCATTTCATTTCTATAATCTTCTCAAAAAAAATAAAATAATAAGTTTTGGATGATTTACCAGAAAAAAATGTATAAATTTTCATAAACAAACATAAGATGTTAGGACTTTTTCTTGTATGTTTTATTTTATGTAAATGCTAATAGAACACCAGTAGTTGGCTTGAGCAAATAATGTGGAAAAAGATCATTACTGTTATAAAATTCAGATGTAAGTATCGGTTTGGGTTGAAACACTCTGATAAAAGTTTCATAAATAAGAATGAAATTAAATTTGGTTTTGAGGCTTTATTTTGGGGGAGACAGACTGCATTAGATGCTAAGGACAAAACAGTGAACAATACATATATGGTCCCAGCTACTCTAAGCTAGTGTTTGATGTAAACAAACAAATAGATACTTACAGTATAATAAAAATTAAGATGGGAGACACAGAGGGTGTTATGGATGTTTAGAAAGATGGACACTTAAATCAGACTTAAAGTGCTAGGCATAGCATATCTTTTCTGGGACAATTTAAGCTTATGATGGGATTTAAGGAATGGGTTGGAATTAGCTAGGAAATGGAAGAAAATAATATTTCAAGATAATAGAGTTATATGTTTGTAACCTGGAAATGGGTTCATTTCTTGATCAGGAAATCAAAGGAGATCAGTAGAGTAGAGTGAGGTGGGGCGGACGGTGAGAGTTGAGCCACCAAGGCTGTCACGGGCTATAGTATATGGGGCTTTATATAGGCTAAGACATTTACCATGAGACTTCTAGAGGGCAATTAAAATTTTTAAGCAGAGAGAAGGCAAAGAGAACACTCAGAGGATTGTGCAGAAATCTAGATTAAACAATGAAGATGGGCAATGGTAGAGTAATGACAAAAAAGAATGTAGGACATTGTACAGAGTTGAGATAATGTCACGAAGTCTGTGAAGTCTACTTGATGATTGATTAGATATGAGATTGAGAGAGATAAGTCAAGTGTATTTCAATATAAACTCCTAGATTTTTTTTTAAATCATTAATTAGATCATAATGCCATTTACTAAGATGTAGTAACACAGGCAGACGTGCATGTTTTGGGTATAAATTCAAGGGTCCCACTGTGGACAAGTTCTTTGTGAGACATTTATGTTGTAATAGCAAGTAAGTGATTGAATAATCAGATCTGTTTTTGAAAACAGCAAATAAAGCTTAAGATCAGATTTGGGAATCCTCTTTCTGGTGATGACATGTGAAGTCACCGGAGTGAGTGATACTGACCATGGCTATAGGCAGAATAAGAAAAGTAGAGGCATACATCTAGTGTTTGTAAAAGTTGATATTTTATTTGCCCAGTAAGAAAGCCCAGTAAGAAAGACATGGATGAAGAGGCAGAGAAGGAGCCTAAGTGAGTGGAAGAAAATCTAGGAAGGCAGATAAATAAATACTTCAACCTTTATAAACATAGTATGGTCATTATTTTAAAAACAGTCAATGTGTTAGGTGGTTAAGTAAGAAAAAATATTGAAAAATATTCCTCAGATTTAGTAAATGAAGCTCAATAATATCAGCAAAAGAAATTTCACTGAAATATGGAGGTTCAGTCTGGGATTGTAGTCAATTTAGAAGTGAATCAAGGGAGTTAAAAGTGTAGATACAACGGGATGCACAGCTGTTTTATGATTTTGATGGGTATAATATAGAGTGGCAATTTGAGAGAATAATCTGATGGATGAAAAGCTTTCTTTAGGGGAGACACATAAGCACATTCATGTAGTTAAATGTTGATTTGACATTAGAGAGGGAAATAGTTAATAAATATTAACAAGAGTCATAGCAATTCCATAAAAGGGAATGAATAATAATAAATATAAATAATAATAAATTATTGTGTTAATTTATTAGGACTTCTCTCTCTAACTGATTTTCTCATCATTACATTGATTCAAACATATGAAGCAAAGTATTTCAGTCTCACTCTTGTTGGCTTTTCGGGCAGGACAATTCTTTGTCGTAGGATGCTGTTCCTGTGCATTGTAGAACATTTAGCATCTCTGACCACTACACACTAGAAGCTAACGGCACCATCCCCAATCATGATGACCAAAAACATCTCCAGACATTGTAGATCTACCTTGAACAATGGCAAGGCACCCTATTTGGGAACCACTGACTAAACTAAAGAATAAATTTCAAAACAAAATTCCAACAGACAATGTTTTCTCTCTTTAAAACGCAATTCTGAATATGTATTACTTTTTATTTTAATTGGTCTCTAAATGGGAAAGGAGAACAAGTTGTTTTTTGTGTGTGTGTGTGTGTGAGGAAGATCAGCCCTGAGCTAACATCCACGCTAATCCTCCTCTTTTTGCTGAGGAAGACCGGCTCTGAGCTAACATTTATTACCAATCCTCCTCCTTTTTTTTTTTCCCCCAAAGCCCCAGTAGATAGTTGTAAGTCATAGTTGCACATCCTTCTAGTTACTGTATGTGGGAGGCTGCTTCAACATGGCCGGAGAAGCAGTGCGTCGGTGCTTGCCGGGATCTGAACCCAGGCCGCCAGTAGCGGAGCGTGCGCACCCAACCGCTAAGCCACCGGGCCAGCCCGCGGCACAAATTTTAGCATATATTTTATTTTGGAATGTTTCAATACTTGCATTCTAATAAAGTGAAATATTTTTGAAAGTTGACCTGGTACTATTATATTTGTTATAGTTTGCAACTTACTTTATAACATTTTACCGTGTGAAAATTACAGTTATCCTCTGAAAAACCTAATTTAGAGGTTAGTGTTCAAGCAGTGGGTATGGCCTCAGGAAAAAAATGGGGCAAGAAATGGAGCCTAGCTTCTGGAATTTAATATTACCTAAGGAAATGAGACTATCTAGTGTAATTTGGAGGAAAGGAGATTATAACCCTTAAAGTAGTACTTAGGAAGAAATAAGGGATTCAGAGTGAGTAGATATATTAATAACATTTACAAGTGTTTTCCACAAAATATCCACCATAGATTCTGTCAAATCCTTTATCAAAAGAAAATAGGTATATTATGATTGAAAAGGTTATCTTTTAAAAAAAATACTTATTTTTGAAGATAAAACATGCTTCGTTCTTGACTCATTATGCTCTTTCTAGTTGATTCCTTTAAATCAGTGGTCCTTAATCATTTTGCGTGACATGGATCCTTTGTCAGTCTCCTAAAGTAGAAGAGACTTCTTCTCAGAGTGCATGTATTTACTTTATTTACTTTAAATCTATGAAATAAAATACAGAGGATTACAAAGGAAACTAATTATATTGAAAGACAGATATGAAAATGTTTAAATATGATGTGGTAATATAAGTGCTTCCTTATTAATGCATTAAAAATCAGAATTAGTGGCAGGTATAACAACAGCATGATTTCAAAGCAGGAATGCGCGCATATGCTATATTGCAATATATACCATATGTGGCATGAAAATATTTACGGTTTCTATTGCTTACAAAGCCAAAGGTTCTGCTACTATTGTGAATTCTCCCTGTATTGGTAAGTGAAGGAAATACTAAAATCCATTCAGAGGTCAGTTAAAATAAACATATAATTTTTTCCAAAATGAATTCATAGCTCACCTAAATTTTATCTTTTGATTACTACTGAGCTTCATGGGAAGAACAGCTGATTTAAAAGGGCATTTCTATGCTTCTTAGAAAATTTATATTAATGTTTGCATAGTTCAAAAAGAATGAGTGTGGAAGTCTAAAATTGCATCTATAGTTTGGTATTAACACTCTTTTATTAATGATTGAAGTGCAAGAATCTTAGAGCGTGTTCTGATTAGACACCAACAGTGTGTCCCAAACTGTTTGCTGTTCAATGATGGAAACAGCGTTCCATCAGTTGTTCACCTGTACTGTAGCCACCATGTTTGGCTTAAACTTCCCACTTGTGAAAAGGATTATGATCATCATTGTAGTCCCATTGTTTTCTTATAATTTCAACACAATAATTTCCACTTATTTGGTTATACTTCTTCAATTTTCAGTATCATTGTTTCTATTTCATATTAGAAAAAATTCCTATATTATCTGACATCAGAATTTCTTAGTTTTGCTAATGGCCTTTGGCAGGGTTTTCTCATCCTTTGAAAGGCCCTTTTGTGCTACTCCTCATCTAAAAATTATTGCTCACATCTAAGTTTTTTCTCATCAAGGTTTCCCATCTCATTAGAGATCCACCATTCATTGCATTGCGTGATGCAGAATACTGAGGCATTTTCTGTTAACCTTTAGCCAATCAAGCTTTAGTGTTGGATGATTTTGCAACAAAAATATATTTTTTCATCTATTTAATTCTCTTCATCACCACTGTTACTAACTCTAGAAGAGACTGTTATTTGTCCTTTATTATGTTTACTTTTTGATAGTGGTAGAATTTTTAGCTGTGCATATAAATCTTCATAATGAGAGTATGAGTTCCTAACATGCTTTATATTCGATCTGGACACATGTGCAAGATCTGTTCAATATGCTCTCAGAAAAAGTGATGTGTGCAACTTCTAAACAATGGCCACCAAAGAAGTCTTGTCCTCCCTTCTCCTTC
This sequence comes from Diceros bicornis minor, assembly GCF_020826845.1. Classification (NCBI taxonomy): domain Eukaryota; kingdom Metazoa; phylum Chordata; class Mammalia; order Perissodactyla; family Rhinocerotidae; genus Diceros; species Diceros bicornis. The sequence continues at coordinate 46,536,675 of NC_080759.1, read as the reverse complement.
TCCCATGTCCTGCTTACTGGAAAGCAGATAATAGTCATGAATCACCTTGCACAATGCAGACAAGAACAACACCTTAGAAAAGAAATAGACAAGGAGCATTGAATTCTTGTTTAATATAGTTTTTTTATTAATTTTTAATTTTTATTGTACTGTCTTGATCCAGCTGGAGGTTGGTCAGTTCCCCTCCTTGAGCAGCCAATTAAGCCCACACTCCAAACTACTCCACTTATGGAGCTCCGACACTCCAGGACCACCATACACCCACCCTAATTGCCCAGTGCCAGGTATCGACAACTAGGGACAGTCCCTATGCTGCAGAACCCACTGAAGTTATTCAAATCAGCCAATCCACAGGGAACCTTTTATACCTAGCAACACCACCCCACTTGCCATATATAAGCTGCCCTCCAGGGCTCCAGCATGCTGTTACTCTGTCCCGGGGCATAACTCCCTGTGTGGCCCAGCCTGGTCACCTTCTCTTATTTGGAGCTGTAAATAAAAAAATCTGCCTTTCATCTATCTGAGTGTCATTGTGCCGTGTCCCATCATCATAAGTTCCTTTAAATCTTATAAAACACCTTGACACGTTGGAGCTATCAAAACTTTCTTAGATTATTTTATGCTCTGACTCTTAGGTGCATAAGAAATAAGCTTCTATCAGGTTTCAGTAGTGTTTGTGTTTTGTTCTTTGTTAAAGGGGCTGACAGTATGTTAAATAATGTACTGTATTAAGCATAATGATGGTTTCCAAAACAATTCCCTGCAAAGGGGACTTTGAAGAGGTAATCAAAATGACTGATTAGTTGGCATTAAGATACAGAAATTATTCCATTGTGTATACACACTACATCTTCTTTATCCATTCGTCCCTTGATGGGCACTTAGGTTGCTTCCAAGTCTTGGCTATTGTGAATAACGCTGCAATGAACACAGGGGTTCATGTGTCTTTATGCATTGGTGTTTTCACGTTCTTTGGATAAATACCCAGCAGTGGAATAGATGGATTGTATGGTAGTTCTATCCTTAATTTTTTGAAGAATCTCCATATTGTTTTCCATAATGGCTGCACACAGTGGAATACTACTCAGCCATAAGAAACGATGAAATTCAACCATTTGTGACAACATGGTTGGACACTGAGGGTAATATGCAAGTGAAATAAGTCAGAAGGAGAACGTCAAATACCGCATGATCTCACTCATTAAGTAGTAGATAATAACAACAACAAACAAATACATAGAGACAGAGATTGGATTGGTGGTTATCAGAGGGGAAGGGGGAGGGAGGAGGGCAAAAGGGATAATTATGCACATGTGTGTGGTGATGGATTGTAATTAGTGTTTGGGTGGTGAACATGAGAACATGATGTAATCCATGCAGAAATAGAAGTATAATGATGTACACTTGAAATTTATACAATGTTATAAACTAATGTTACTGCAATAAACAAAACAAAGAAACAAACAAAAAAACACATAAAAGAAACAAAAAAATAAACAAATAAGATACAGAAATTATCTTGAATTATTTGAGTAGGCCCAATGTAATCAATCACGTGAGTCCTGTGATGGTTAATTTTATGTGTCAACTTGTCTAGGCTATGGTGCAGAGATGTTTGGTCAAACACTAGTCTAGATGTTGCTGTGAAGGCATTTTGTAGATGTGATCAGCATTTAAAATCCGTTGACTTCGAGTAAAGATTACTCTCGATAAATTTGGTAAGACATTTAATTGGTTGAAGGCTTTAAGAGGAAAAACTGAAGTTTCCCAGAAAAGAAGGAATTCTTCCTCAAGACTGTCATATAGAAATCCTGCCTGAGGTTCCAGCTTGCTGGCCAGTGCTGCAAGCATCAGTCTCAAGACCACAACTTCAACTCTTGCTTGAGTTTCCAGTCTGCCAGCCAATCCTACAGATTTTGGACTTGCCAATCCCACAATCATGTGAGCCTGTGAACCAATTCCTTAAAATTTCTTTCTTTCTTAGATATACAATATGATATATTAATATAATATAATGTGACGTAATATAATATAATATAATTCTGTTTTTCTGGAAGACCCTGACGAATACAAGCCTTTAAAAGCAAAGGTAGAAGGGAAAGTCAGAGATTAGAGGCACAAGAATTTGATATACTATCCTAGCTTGGAGATGCAGGGGGTCATGTTTCAAGAAAACGGAAGCTCAGTTGTACAACCGCAAGAAATTTAACTCTAAATAAATTCTGCAAACATCCGAATGAGCTTAGAAGCAACTTCCCCAGAGCCTCCAGATGTGAGGTTTATATTGCCTTAACATCATGTTTATGACATAATTTAAATGAAAAGAAAGGAGTATAATATACGCAACACAATTTCAATTACATATATCAATGTTTCCTACCAACTTTAATAAAATGTCAGTGTCCTGAGATATGACCACACACATTTTGAGAAAAACTATCAACAGATGTCAAAAGTTATTTTTCTTCTATTATTTAACTTTGAGGCTGGAATTTAAAATATTTGAAACTAGAACAATGGCCTTTTTTTGAACTTTTAAGTTGTGTTTTTACTTAAGAGTATAAAATGTATCCCCATAGAGACCATCCCTTCTTGGAGCGACATAGTTCATGAAGCTGTTAGTTAAGCACATATAAAATAAGTATCCATCCATGGCTAGGGTGATCATATATCCCCGGGCACCCTATTCAGATTTGATTTAGCTGTAGTCATAGCATAATTATTAATAGCACCCCTTTCACTTTCCAAAGGGTCCCAATTTTGCCAAAATATTATACAGTCATTGTTCTTATCATGCGAAAAGAACATATCTACCAATCCTGTATTTAAATATTTACACATATATGTTTATCTATGTATGATTGTATGTATGTATGTAGTTCTCTATCTGCTTATTTATGCTTCATATATATAGTGGCCATCATTGGCAGAGAACACTAGCAGTATGAAATATTGTGATGTGAAATGGATGATTTTAATTGGATAGGATATGAAATAGGAGCAAAGTGAACAAGCACTCTGAGAAAAAGAGGGAATTAGAGAGAGGACCTGAGATCCTGGCGTAAGTAGCTAGCTTATGCAGGAAGGCAAACTTCTGGAGACCAAAAAGAGAGACCGCCACTGGAAGAGCCCTGTGAAGTGACAAGGATGTAGCACCAGGGGCATGCAATTATGAGATGATGGAAAATGGTGAAGAGAGTAGTGTAGGGCATTGGACTAGATGGAAAGATGAGGAAAAGCAAATGGAATTGATGTACATACACTCCCAAGAGAATCTCAGAAATGCTAATTTGGACAGAGATGACAATATAAACTTCATGCTGTTACCAGGGATGCAAGGTCAGAGCTAGTATAGTTTGACTACTAACTAAAACAGAACCCAATTTTGTATCTAAATTTGGTGAAATCAAACATTCCAGTTAGATAGGCAGGTAGATAGGTAAGTGGATGGAGAGATGGAAGGAGGGAGGGGGAAAGAGATCACAGAATGCAGATAGGAACATAAATAACAGGGCAAATATTCCCTATGATTTCCAAACATTTGCTTCACTGACTCTTCTCCATTCAAACGAAGCTAAATTGCAAAACAAACTATTGTCAATTCTACCTACTACTGACAAATATTAGTGATGTTTCATTGCCATTTTTGTCTCAGCCATCTAGTCGTTTGTTATTCCTTGGAGTGCTTGCTATGTTTTGCTTAGTTTTGAGTGATTTTACAAAAATTATTTACTCCATCATTTCTGAAAAGCGCAGATGCTGTGACAGGGATGAAACCACTATTAAGAAGCCTATGACTATGATTGTATTGAAAGTAAAATAAATTAAACTGATGGAAAAATGATTAAATGTGCCCGTGTGAATGAAACAAATTGTGCAATAGGAAGGATTTTGAACGACAAAGAATAAATAATACAGAATGCAGAAAGTGCTATGAATACGCCATTGACGATGATCATCAAAACAAATACACGATAAAAAGAAAGATGTAAAATAGGGAGAAAAGCCCAAAAAACTCCATGACTAGACATGAGCCCTAGACTTACAAAACAAAGCAAAACAACAAAATCTTGGTTATCCATTAAAGAACCAAAGGAGATATAACATTGCAAATTTGCTCCAGACGGCTCTGTAGGTATAAAATTTATTGGAATCTGCACGATTTCCCTGTGCCTTGGTTGGTAAAGGCAAATACCAAGATCATTAAGGTGTCCCCAGCAACATTATAGGCATTATCAAAGATACTATTGGGGAGGAGGGTTACTTGGTTTAGCAAATATTTAGCAGAGATGAAATTGATTTATTATGGGAAAAGACAAGTAAAAGAATGAATATCACGAGGGATGGATTAGGTATTATTGCTAAAAACATTTGAAGAACTTACTTTTGGAGACCCAAGCTTCTTTCTTCTTGTGGCTCTACTTCCATGTGTATCTCAGCTGATAGATGGAGAAAGAAAGGGCAGTTTTGGGGGGCCAAACTTAGAAGTAGCCAAATCATTAGATCCATATTTCCATGGCTAGAACTCAATTACAAGGCCACATCTTATTGCCAGGTTTGAAGTGAATGTCGTCTGTGTGAGTGCCCAGGACTAAAGGAAATAAGATTTTAGTGAGTCATAGTCTTCTAAATAGGTTCCAACCCTACTTTTAAATCTATCTTTGACAATAGATTTGTTTAGGAGAAAAATTTTCATCTCCAGTTCTATTTGGTTTTGTTTAAGCATTCATTATTACTACATAGTTTGTTTTCTTAAATAATAATAACATTTCCCATTAACATTTATAAGTTGGAGAACTCAATGAGGTTGTTTTTAAGCTATGATAAGTATTAAATCCGGTAGAAATTACTGTAATGTGTGGAAAAGAGGATAGTTTCAGTTTTACAGTTGAAAGTGCAATATACCAAATATGTTGGCGTTAGTACTGAAATTCTGTCATTTGCTTTTTCTACTTCATCTGTCAAATAGTATTATTAGTCTTTTATGTTAAAATGCTATAAACCTGTCCAATTATTTGTATTAATAGTAAATATTGCATCATATATTCTAACGCTATGCTACTGAATATATAAACTTCTTATATTCATTGCAGATTGTTCAAATATAGTTCATATAATAACATGAATTATACGGTTAATCTCATATATAATTGCATGTGATTTTGCTAGTAATTTTGCCACTCGGCTTTGTTGCTCTTTATATTTGCTTGATGTATTTCAACTTATATTAATTTTTATTTTATATATTTACTTTTAAACAATTTTTGCCAGTATATTTTTGTGGGCTTCACCTAAGCATCATATAGATTAAATTAAGCTCTACATTTTTTGTCTTTCCCTTTAATAAGGCCATGTAATTTACTACTATATATTATTACTGTTTCTTTTTTATTTACTATATTTACATTTTATCTTGGTTATTTTATCTTATGGTTCAGTAGCTATTTTCATATTTTTAACAAAAAGCCTATTTTTGTTTGAATCTATCTTTACTTTTAAAGCGATAATAATTTTCTTCATTTTCATGTTTCTCTCAATGTCATTCATATAGAAAAGCAAAGTCGTATGTCCTATGTAATTGGAATTTGGTGTATTTTTTGCTATTTCTCTATATTCTCCAATTCCCTAGTCTTTAACTTTCTTTACTTTTCTTTCTTTTATTTTAACTTTACTAATTTACTTGGGTGAATTGAGCCAATCTATATTTGTATCATTTTTCAACAATAGGTCACCCCTCAGGGAGAATAATTGCATGTTTTCCCATATTTGCACCATTCTTTTACACTTACCATTGTCCATTAATTTTAATCCACACCAGTTTTTATTTATTCCAAATTTCCCATTGTTTTGATTTGTTTATGAGTCAATGGAGTGATTTTATCTTTTTCTTATTGATTTATTCATTAATTAAATTCTCTCCAAACTCCTAGTCAAGTGGCTTACCAAAAATCTTCATGCCGCTGACAAATGGCAGAGCCAGGATTTGAACCCAGTACACTGGGCTCCAGAGTCTGTTTCTATGACTACTGAGCTGCACGCCTTTGTTAATCGGTAATGTGCCAGAGTAGTTTTGTGGTCTCTACACATGAATAACATTTTGTATGTATACAAAAACGTTTGGTAACACACGTTCTCTCTCAGTACCCTTTGATGTTGTAGAGCTCATGTCTAAAATACACTTTTTTCCCCCTTTATTGTTAGGAAAATAGAAAAAATTTTCCTAGCTTTTTTGTAGAGGGAGGCAACTTTACTTGTCCATTCACATGCATTGGTTATTTTTCACATATTTAAATTATTTTTTAAAATTTGCCTGTTTTTTGCACTTTAAATTTATCATTCTTAAAGCAGAATCTGCATTTGCCAATGACAGTGTGGGCGAAGTGTCCTTTGCTCTTTTATGGTCATGTAGGCACTGGAGCGTTCCCCTCTAGAAAGGCTACACTTAGGACCCCTTATCTCTGGCAAGCAGTGCTACTTCATGGATCTGATTGTCTGATGGTAGATTATCTTCCATCAGACTATCTGGTCTTTTGGCTTACTTAGAGATTCAGAAATGAGGAGTTGAGTGTTACAGAGTCAGATATAAAATGTTGCATTCTGACACCAGCACGGACTACTTTCAAACAGATGTTCGGGATCTGTTATTTGTGTGATTTTCTTCAATAATAATTGTTACAGAATACAATGCTATTCTAATATCTATCATTATTGATCTAGGGATTTGGAGTATCTGAATAGATGATGATAGAAATTATCAGAACTCTGACTTAGAATATAGTTCCACAAATTTGGGATATCTACTTTTATTAATTAATTTATTTGCCTGGGCAGTAGAGGCCCTGAACACTAGGGTTAAGTCAGAGAGTAGAATTAATCCAATACTTTTAATATAAATATCAATATCTACCTATCTATGGTATTGGATTATATATTGAATATTATATATGTGTATATATTATTGGATTATATGTATAATATTTATATATATATTAGCAGCTGGCTGTACTATTTTTATTCAGGTGCAACAACATGCCTCCTAATTAATTTCAATGGACAAGGCATTCAGAGAAAAGGACTGCCCGTTACCACCGCCCCCGCCACATGCCTCGCCTTCTTTGCACACACATATCCACCAAGCGGCCGCCGTTACCTTTTCTGTATTCTTGTTTATCATTTCAGTCTTTTAGTTTTTGGTGTTCTTGCATTCTTCTTACTTTTTCAGCTTTGCCATGCATATTTTAATAGAAAGTTACCAATGTCGCTTACACGGTTTGAGGCCTAGGAGTATTTCGCAGACTGTGTAGAATTTTTTTAAATCAGTCTTGTGAGACAGTTTACTCTGACAGCTTCAGATCCTGGCACATTCCATTGATGTCATATGGGGAGCTCCCTTCTTTCTATGGTTGGGAATTGAAGTCAGTTCCAGCTTGGGAGTTTTCCATTTAAATAATACATTTGCCCTTGTGTAGTGGGGGGCCCCACTGATGTATACTTAGGCCAAAACTTCATTTCTACAATATATACATGACTTTTCCCGTATTCATGTCACATAACAGAACATGCTCTAGTAAATGACTCATGTCCACCATTTTACCCTGAAGCACAACATTTCAATTTAGGCATCCTTATTCTTTGATGCCCTAGTACGTGTACTTCTTAATTTACCCCCATTTGGAAAAAATATGTAAATTCTCTAGAATAATATTGTGTTGACCCCCAAGTTTCTCTTTAATTTTTTTTTTTTTTTTTTTTTTTGTGAGGAGATCAGCCCTGAGCTAACATCCGCCAATCCTCCTCTTTTTTTGCTGAGGAAGACGGCCCTGGGCTAACATCGGTGCCCATCTTCCTCCACTTTATATGGGACGCCGCCACAGCATGGCTTACCAAGCAGTACTTCGGTGCGCGCCCGGGATCCGAACCAGCGAACCCCGGGCCGCCGCAGCGGAGCGCGCGCACTCAACCGCTTGCGCCACCGGGCCGGCCCCAAGTTTCTCTTTAATTTTTAAAAATATAGTCATATATTTTTATATAAGACTCTAAAAAAGTCAGTCTCTAGCACAGACTTTTATCTGCTTATTTACTTATTCTCTCACCCAGTAGATATTATATATAAAATATTTTATGTCTGTCCTAGTTGCTTTAGAAATGTATAGATTAGATAGACATTGCTCCTGGTTTCTCAAGGCTGATTTTACTGAGCACTCACAAAATATTTTAAATCTGATGAGAGAGAGAGAGAGGTTAACAAAAACCCTAGTGTAGACTAGTGGAGTTTAGAAAAACTGAATGGAGCAGGGAAACCTTATTTTTAGAGAATCCCTAGGTTGCTTTTAGTAGATGAATTGAATTGGGATATATGTCAATGTCAAATAAGGCCTTCCAAGTTGATTAAAGGTTGATGGCAGTGGAAATATTTTGTTTCACAGATCTCATATTTTATCATTTCTTTATTTACCGGTTATCACATTAGAGATACATAGCTAAAACAGACACAGAATTAGTGTGCCTAAGATTCAAAAAAATAATTTTGTATATTTTTTCTTAGTGTAGTTTTTAAAACCATTTCCTTTCACAGTGTTCTATGTTCTGATGTGCTCAATCATTATCATATTTCTTAAGAACAACAAACTGAAACTCTCACAACACACAGCCTTGAAAAATATCTTTCATAAGAAACTGCTTTATCTCAGATGGTCAATTATTGTCCCTCTCGTCTATTTGGTAATGAAGACTGATGTGTACTTTGATTTTATGTTGTCATTTTTTTTTGCACTATCGTCTATGAAAAATTATGTGTAGGCAAATATTTTATGTCATTGTGACATTAGTCTGGGCCTGTACCATATTTGAAATATAAACGTAATTAATTTTATATGACATTTTAATAGTGATCATTTAAGGGTTAATGACAGTAAAGAATATGACCAAATATAATTCATTCCTAGAGTTATAAAGAAATGCCATGAAGTCACTGGTACAAACACATTCTTATAAATTCCATTGGAAATAAAAATGTTGATGATCAAACCTTAGGGGAAAGTAGACATGTCTCCATTGTAAGCAGTTCTGTGGAAACGAATTTGAAATATATATGCTTTGTTCTACTGGGGCTTTGAATAACTCAACTGAATATTTCAGAAGAAGCCACAGTGTGTTAAGAAAGGAAACTAATGCATGGTAGAATCTAGACTAATCAAGGAAAACAGTGCTACAACATATGTTGTTTTCTCTGTAGAAAAATTCAAATGGGACATTCTGTGACTGAGACTGAAATTAATTTTATAGGCATTAACAGTTGTGGGTGTTGCACACACGCAAGTAAAGATCATTTCCCTTGGTGATAAAACAAAACGTGGATATCAAGAGGGACGTAAATTGAAACTCACTGCTCGTTACAATCAATTGAGTTTTACATCAACCTTGTTTTGATTGTTCCCACAAAATTTATGCAGTTTTTTCCTACCAATATATGTTGGTTAAAATAATGATAGATATTTTTTAACTAAATGGATGCTATTTTAATATTGCTCAGCCATTTATTTAATCTCAAGAAGTATGGTATTGACATACATCCATATATTTGCTTTCCATTCTCTGCATTTTCTGTGCTGTTTTGTAAAAGCAAAATCTGGATCTATATTAAAAATCATTCCATAAATTTAAGAGGTTAAAAATTAAAGAAGCTTAAGTAATATACACTGAGGTTTAGAGAATGAGCAGTATGGCGGTGAGGGGCCACATCATTTGAAATTACGCAAGGATTAAACAGTTAAGTTACCTAATGGAGCCAAGATCAATGCTCATCAGGTGTCAGCCAGCCACTCATGGATTTAGGTCATCCATCATAGTTTACTTTTAATGTCTTACATTTTTGGCTTTCTTTTTGTCTTATTTCAGCTTTCTATTTATCTCATTCTCTTTCATTCCCTTTGTTGAGATTATTATTTACATTAAATTTTTACTCTACTTGCTAAAAAGTTATGCATTGTTATTAATATTTTATTTCACCTATAAATTTTAATAGGCATACTTAGCATACCAAATGAAAAGGGATCATCATTTCTAGCATACTTAGATCACATCACCCAACTTAGAATGCTTGCTAAGTAAGATTTCTTCCATTATATAGTAAGGATTCTCTGTCATCCAATTTCTAGCAACATATTTCTCATTTCCTTCTGGGCCCCCAGCAACAGTTCCTTTAATGTCTCTATTTTTACCAAAGGCCAATCTATGATGATGTAAGTATTCTCTAAGACAATGTAAGTTTTTCTCTACCATGCTCCTCACTTCCTGAGTTCTCACTAGTAGAGTTCTTAATATCCATATTTTACTAACAGTCTGTTGAAAGCAAACTAGGCTCTTTCTATCACGTTCCTCAAAATTCCTTATGCTCTACCCATTACTCAATCCTAAAGCAAATTGCAATTTTTTAGGTATTAGTTACAGCAGTACCCCACTTCCAGGTGCCAAAATCTGTATCAGTTTCCTGTTCCTGCTTTACAAATTACCGCAAATGTAGTAGCTTAAAAAACACAAGTTTATTATCTTACAGTTATGGAAGTCAGAAGCTCTATAATCAGTGTGTCAGCAGGCCTGCATTCCTTTTGGAGGCCCCAGGGGAGAAGCAGTTACTCAGCATTTTCCAGTTTCTAGAGGCTGCTTATAACTTTGACTCATGGCCCCTTCTTGCATCTTCAAAGCCAGCAACATAACATCTTCACAACTCTTGCTTCTGTTGTCACCTCTTTTTCTGACTCTTACCTTATATCTCCCTCTTATGAAAATCTTTGTGATTGCATTGGACTCATCCAGATAGTCCAAGATAATCTCCACATCTCAAGACCTTTAAATTAATCACATCTGCAAAGTCCCTTTTGCCAAGTAAGTAATATCTCTATAGGTTACAGGAATTAGAATGTGGACTTTTTTTTTTGATGGTGAGGCCGTTGTTCTGCCTTCCACACCACCTAATTGTTAAAATAATTATGAATCAAAAAGAGGATAGAGGGGCCGGCCCGGTGGTGCAGAAGTTAGGTTCGCATGTTCTGCTTCAGCGGCCTGGGGTTCACTGGATCAGATCTTGGGTGCGAACCTATTCACTGCTCATCAAGCCATGCTGAGGTGGCGTCCCACATAGAAGAGCTACAACTCTACAACTATGATACACAACTATGTACTGGGGCTTTGGGGAAAAAAAAGAAAAAGGGGAAGATTGGCCATAGATGTTAGCAAAGGGCCAATCTTCCTCAAAAAAAAAAAAAAAAGAGAGGATAGACACATTCAAATTGATTAAAATTAGGAATTTCTGTTAATCAAATACATCATAAAGTGAATGAAAAAGAAAAAACAACCAGACAGGGTGAACATGTATATTCAATACATATACCTGAAAAAGGGCTCATATCTAGAATATGTAAAGAACTCTCACAGATTAATTTTAAAACATGCTATTTAAAAAATGGTCAAAGCCATGGATAAATTCTTCACAAAAGAACATTTTCAAATCATGAATAAGCAAATAAAAATCACACAACAGAGAAATGCAATTCCATGTTGAGATGTCATTATATACCCACCCATCTGGCTAAAATTTGATGGTTTGTTGTCAATACAAAATCTGGGACTTCCATATTTTGACATTTTGTTCACCATGGATTTTTTTCATTAGTTTTGCTTCTTAAAAAATATTACACTAACATATTATTTATCTTGATCCCTGAGGTTTTTGGAGCCCTAAAGTGCCTCATTTACCTCACCCTACTCCCAGCTCTGATTTAAAGTACAAAGAAAAAACAAAACTAATCAATAGTAATGAAAGTCAGAATACTGATTATCTTTTGAGAAGGTGGTATGGATTAAGAAGGAGCACCAGAGAGCCTTTGTGTGCTGGAAGTGATCAATATAATTATTGTGGGTGTTGAGTGGATAACTAATGTAAAAATTCGTCAAACTGTACAATCTGTACACCATCAGATACATAATTTATGCTTCAAAATAAGTAAAAGAAGAAGTAAATTGCCAAGAAATCCACATATAAGAATCTGAACATTAACAAAAATAGTTTCTCTAAACATGCATAATATCTTCATGACCTATTTTTTGTTTTCAATTACCCGTCCTATACTTCCAAATAAGTTAATCAAAATTTTCACGTCTCCTGTAGGGGAGTACAATTATATTTTTAACTTGCTGTTACACTAAGAATGTAAAATTTGGCAATGCTGTTTCTGTTGGAGGTGGTTTCTACTAGACTCCACAACTTGTTTGGACTCTGCAGTTTGTTTCATGTTCCCTGCTTTTTGTAAGGTCACGAAAAACCCAAACTCAAATTTCCTTGTGGCGAAACTGACTTTAGTGCTCTTGTTGCTTGGTCATGTTATCGATCTCCTTTAGTTCTGGCTTCTGAGAAATTTTTGCTTTGTTTACGCTTTATCCATGCATTTAAAACATTTTTTTAAACATACATATCCATCTGTTACGGACTGAATGGTGTCCTCTCGCCAAAATTCATAAGCTGATGTCCTAACCCCCAGAACCTCAGAATGTGATTGCATTTGGGATAGGATAGAGTCTTTGAAGAGGTGATTAAGGATGAATGAGGTCATATGGGTGGACCCATATCCAATATGATTGGTATCCTTATAAGAAGAGGAAGAGATACCAGGGAGGTATGCACATAGAGAAAAGACCATCTGAGAACATAGCAAGAAGACAGCCATCTACAACCCACAGAAAAAGGTCTCAGGAGAAACCAACCCTGTCGACACCCTGATCTTGGACTTTCAGCCTGCCGAACTATAAGAAATAAATTTCTATTGCTTAAGTTACCCAATCTGTGGTATTTTGTTATGCCAGCACCAGAAATTAGTACATCATCATTTTTTGTTCTTTTGAAAAACAGGTATATTTTAACTAATCTAGTGCTGGATTTATGTGATTATGGAGCCTTTATTTTGAAAGTATATGTTCGCTGCCCAATCCTTACACTGTGGGATTGAGCTGAGAAAGGAAGCAATGAACACAATCCAAGATGATGAGGAAGGGAAGGGAAATCCTTATCCACTGACCACAAGATGGAAATGTGTGAAGCTGTTCACTGATACAGTGGTGTAGTGTAAGACATCACCCACTCTGTTATATAAAAATCACTAACATTTCCCACAGTAAACAGCAAGATAATGATAGCAGGTATTCTATTTCCCCTTGAGCATACAGAGTATATTTCTAAGAGACTTATGTTATTATATTTGAAGAAAAAGAAATAAATTTAATTGTATCTACTCTTAAAAGACTTTCTTAAGTTTTTTATGTCTGCCTTGCTATACTAGCTAATAGAGAGTATGCCCATAGCAGTTAAAAACTGAAAAGATAAAAATATCTTTCTCAGACTCCATTTTCCTCAAGGTGATCCAAATGAAAGATCATCCAAAATAAACACATTTTAAAAATCATACACATGCTTTAAGAAAAACATACAAGAATAACTGTTGATTGCTTGACAATCAAGTGGCAAGCAGAGATTGAGAGGCAAGAAAATAGAAAAAAATTTCACTGTGTGTCTCAGGTATATTTATATAAGATTAGTGTGGAAAATTGAAAAGTGAACATTTCAGTTTTTTAGTCCATTAGATACCAGTGAACCAATCCATCTAACTTTAAGTTATTCACTCTATTCTCAGAAATAATAATTTCTTTTCAAACGTCTTTAATTTTTAATCCATGAGATTCACTGTAAATGTTTGGTTTTATAGAACTATGTAAACCAGAGCCTGAGTACTAAAGATCAACTAATTTTTTTGTTTGTTTTTAGAAGATGGTTCTGCTTTAAATAAGAAAACTGAAACTTTCATCCTGTACCTATTATAGTGGCTATCCATAAATATGTATCATTCTACATAGTCTTATAACTCTTTCAGTTCATACAAAAGTAAAATATATGAAAGATGGTGCCCAATATTTATATATACATCTATGAAATGTAAAGTATCTTGACAATACCTAGGGTGAAGGAATTTTCTTCCAATTTGCAGAAAAAAACATAAAGATAGATTAGATAGATATAGGTAGATAGGTGATCAATCAATAGATAGATAGATAGATAGATAGATAGGTAGAGGAATTCATAGTTCCTTTTGTAAAGTTATAGTAAAAAGTTTTGTGATTGATATAATAATTTTGCCTGAATCTTTTGCATACATAAATTCTGGGTTATAAATATTCAAAAGATCACTGTCAAATCATGTGTATTCCCTCAACTGATTATGCTTCTTTTTAAATAATAGGTAAATATTCCCTAATTTAATAACATTCTAACCCTCAAGTGCCAAACGTAATTTTGATAGTTGCTACCATTTGTAAAGTGGCCACAAATTTGTATATTTCCCTTGTTCCAAAGTTGCAATGAAATTTAACTCATTTCAGCTATTAATCAAGTATCTTCTGATTAAATACAAATAATAAAACCTTTTTCATGTGTGACACTTTTGAAATACAATACAGGATAATAAGAGAACTCTTTCTCTCTTATATACATACTACACACATATACACAATAACAGTTTTATAGCATTTTAAAATCTTTCCTATTATGCTGATTTCAATATCTGCTTTATTTGGAAGTGGCCTAAAACTATAAATTGAAAGGACTTATGTAAAATTATAGTATAGATTCTTGCCATTATATGAAGGAAAAATGAAACCAGGATGTTAAGTGTCTTCATTACATCATTTATGTAATGCTAGCTGCTGTACAAAGAGACCACTACGTTTAAACGGTTTCATACAACAATACTTTAATTATTGCCCACATTACAGTTCTATGAGGTTCTCCAGGTTTTCAGCAAAGAGGGAAGGGGTGAATTCTGCTCTGTTAAGAGATGGAAAGTGCTGTCTGCAGCACTTGACCTACAAGGTGGTTTTGGGCACGAACTTAACTGATGGAGTAGTGAAGTGAGGGCACCTAGGACGTACACTTCCTATCAGCCTCAGCTTAGAAGTGAAACACACTACTTCTCGTACATTCCATTACAGCAGACTAGTCATATAACCCCATCTAGATGCAGGGGTGTGAGGAGGAGAAAGTGGAGGCTAGGAAAAGCAGCTCCTGATTGGTTAGCCATTTATAAGCAATGAATACATTCTGTGGAAGAGAGATTACAGTTTTTGGTGGACAGCTAGTGTCAGCTGTAATCTGCATTCTATTCTACAAATATCTTAACATGGCCTTCCTTTTGTGCCTAGAACAAGCTCAAGCTCTCTCAAAGGAACCAACCCCAAATCTCATTCAGTCACTGCATCATGCACACGTTCCAGAATCTCCCGACACGTCTCTGTCAGTTCCAGATGGGTTTTCTATGATCCAGTAAACTCTGAACTAAAATACACTCCTAAAGGGAGGTGAAGAACTAAAACAACTGCAGGAAAAATTTTCAATCCAAAAGAGATGGATGGAAGGCACACACACTTTTTTGTCTATAGAATGGCTGAAATCCTGTAGATCAGATCATCAAATCCTCTGTCTTGAAGAAGAGAAAGTTTCATATTTAGAATATGATCTGCTCTCTGGGAAGGATTCCCCTGTCCATTGTTGTTCACGTCCCCTGGATCCTAGTTGGGGAGCAACTTCCTTGTTAATTATTTCTAATAACTGTATCCTAATTCCTACTTACTCAAGTTTGAGGACCTGTAAGTTATTTTGGCATTCCCAAAGAAAATGGTGGTTTTAAGATACCTATTTTCGTTGGCAATATATCATTCTTCTTATACTTATGGGCCTCTTACTTATTTGCTTCCAGCCGATTCCACATATCTATAAACATATCCAAATTTCTTTCCTTGACATGATGACTAAGACTGATTTATTTGCCATTTTGCTGCAAAGCCTCACATTCTGAAATTAATGGGAGCTAATTTGAGACCTGAAAAAACAAGCTTGGAGGAAAAGTTAGCAGCTTTAGTCTGAACTTGGGCAGGAGTGAATTTTCATATTTGACTGAGAATTCCGAATAGACTTTCATCGTTCAAAGGTTTTTTGAGACCCTTATCTCAGACTGGCATTTATAAGACTTGCTTTTTCAAATCTTTGAGTTTTCAAGCTTTGAGAATCTTTCTACTTCATTTCAATTCTGATCTTGAGTAAGTTATTTTCTGAGTTTTCTTCTTTCTCATAGAGGTATTTATGCTGTAACAAAACATAATATGTTCCTGAAAAACTTTACATTTTTCCAAAATAAATGAATTAAGTTCGACAGAAAAGACAGGCCAATCAAAATCCACATGGCTTTGTAATCAAAGCAGTTATAGTAATAATTTTTAAATTCCTTAAAAACAACAACAAAGTAAAAAATATTGTAAAGTACTAATGAAGACATTTTTTTTTTTGGTAAATAAATTAAGTTCATCTTAAAAATTTTGGTAAAGGTAGATTGGTGGAAATGGGTGCAAGGAAGGATCGAGTAAACTGAATGTGACAAATATACCAAGATCTTGCATTCCACGTGGCCAGCGTTTTCAATACAGACCATGTGGCCAAAATGAATGAAGGGGAAGAAAGTGGGCTGAAGGCGTATAATGAATAACTTCGCATTTCTGTTGTATTCAGCATTGTTAATATACTGTGCAGTCAGGTGCTATCACTGGGTAGTTCAAAATATTAACATGCTAGAAAATAAAAATTATTATCCAACATGTCTTCTGCATTATATTGACATCACTCCCCTATTCATCATTTATATATGAGAGAATTTGCATAACAGAGACACATTTTAACAACAGAGTGCAAAAGCTTTCAGAATCCAGCAAGTAACTATCAACACTCTAACACTGTGCTTTCAATGTTTCCCTCTAGCTACAGGCACTATGAAGGCTAGATCTGTCTTCCGCATTATCACAAGAAACAGTTTTACCAAATGCACAACAAGGGTATCCATCTCCCACACCTTTGATAAATATTTCTTTGCCACCAGCTGTGTGAAGTAGTAAGCGCTTCTGATAACAATGTTTATATTAGGAAGGATAACACAGGCGACTAGAATAAACTCCAAGCTTTCAGTGGATTAGTATGTAGAAGTTTATTTCTCATGCTCCTAAAAGTTCAAAATAGAAGTTTTGGATCAATTTGAAGGTGAATAATTTCTGCTTTACAAATTCATGTAGGGACCCATCTGAAGGTTACTGTGCCATCTATCTACATGACTTTCAAAGACATCTTGGTTTCACTATTCAGCTTCCAGAAGGACAAGACAAAATGGAAAAGGCACACTTATTTTTTTTATTTTTTTTTGTGAGGAAGATCAGCCCTGAGCTAACATCCGTGCTAATCCTCCTCTTTTTTGCTGAGGAAGACCGGCCCTGAGCTAACATCTATTGCCAATCCTCCTCCTTTTTTTTTCCCCCAAAGCCCCAGTAGATAGTTGCATGTCACAGTTGCACATCCCTCTAGTTGCTGTATGTGGGACGCGGCCTCAGCATGGCCGGAGAAGCAGTGCGTTGGTGCGTGCCCGGGATCCGAACCCGGGCCGCCAGTAGCGGAGCGCGCACTTAACCGCGAAGCCACCAGGCCGGCCCGGCACACTTATTTTTAACCACTTTAGCCTTAAAGTCAAAGTCATGTCTTTCACTCGCAGTCCATTGGCAAGAACTGGTCATATGGCTCCATCTACATTCCAATAGGGCTCGGAAGTGTGGTCTCTTCCAGGATAGCCTTTCCCAAACCACATTTATATACAAAGGAGTGGGAAAAACTTTCTTTTTTAAAAAATAGAATGAGCTAACACTCCCACAGTCACGCTTGAGGATTGTGAAGAATAATTGGAAACTTTCAAAAATTGTTTTTTGATTATGTTAAACATAAATGAGAATGTATTTTAAACATTAAGGCAAAGTACAGTGGCTAAGAACATAGACTATGAAACCAGACAGCCTAGGTTTAAATCCTCACTGTACCACTTTCAATTCCCTTTTTTGTAACATGAAAATAATATACCTACATCATTTGTTTTGATATGTGTTAGATAAAAGACTTTAAAAATATTATCATACTATGAAAATACATTTTTTTCATTATATTAGAATAAATAATACAGGTACATATTGCACAGGTAAATGGAAGTACAACATAAGAAAGTCCCCACCACCACTCTTGTCCTTCTACTATCCTTGTCTTTTCTGTCATTCTTTTAATCTCTAGATAGGAATGCAGTTAGCAGTTTGTTATTTTCTTTTAGAAATATTTTATGCATGCGTAATACACACCCATACACACTACTCGTTTACGTATGAAAAGCACATCAAACGCATGCTGCTCCTATCTTTTTAAAAAATATACATCTTGAATGTCAAAGTTCATCCATACTAGCACATATATAGTGAACTTTAAAAAAGAGGATGTGTGCTTGACAGAAATTTAACTATTTCCCTATTAATTTACATTTAGACAGTGCTTAATTTTTTGCCCTTACAAAGAATTCTGCCAAGGTTGTCAGTGAACATAGAACATAGATTAGAACTTATTCTAGGCAATAAATAAACCATAATGAATTTAATTAATAGAAATCAAAATGTGTGCATTCTCAGCCATTAACAAAATTACACTCTAAATTAGTAACAGAGAAAACTAAACAGTACATTTTTAAGCTATCCATGTGTCAAAGAGGAAATCTCAAAGGAAATAAATGAAATGTATTTAACTAAAAGAATATAAAAATACAACATATAAAAATCTATATGATGCAGCTAAAGCAATGCTTAGAGAGGCATTTATAGCACTGAAGAAACACATTAGAAAAGAAGAAAGATCTCAAATTAATAACCTAGTTTCCACCTAGGGAAATAGAGCAAATTAAAACCTAAATCAAACAGATAGAATAAAATAATATCAGAGCAGAAATCAATGAAGTTAAAAACAAGAAAACAATAGAGAGAACAAATGAAACAAAAAGATTTCCTTCGAAAGACAAATAAAATAGAAAAACTTTTAGCTGGTCTAACCAAGAACAAAAAGAAACAAAACACAAAATAATAGTATCAAAAATCTGAGAGGGATCTCACAACTTATTCCACAGACATTAAAAGGGTAATAGGGGATTAATAATAATAACTCTGTGCCCATAAATTCCATAACTTTGAATAAATGAATCAATTCCTTGAAAGACTCAAACTATTAAAACTCACTAAAAAGAAGTAGATAATCTAAATAGCTCTAAATCTACTAAAGGAAAAATTAATTTGCAGTTAAAAATTTTCCAAAAAAAATAAAAGCTCTAGGCATAGGATTTTCACTGGTCAAGTTTAACAAACACTTAAAGAAGAAATAACAATTTTAAACAATCTCTTCCAGATAATAAAGGGTGAGGCAACACTTCTGTACTCATTTTATGATAGCATTATCTTAATACCAAAAGCAGAGAATGACATTATAAGAAAATAAAACTACGGACTGATAACTCTCGTGAACATAGACACAAACATCCTTAGCAAGGTATTAGATATTTGGACCTAGTAAAATATGTAAAGGGGAGGTTTAAACAACAAAAAAAGAAAGTAAAATGGTAATTGCCGGGGAGAAGGGGTCATCAGAAGTTATTGTTGAATGGGTACAGAGTTTCAGTTTTGCAAGATGAAGAATTCTGTAAACGGATAGTGGCGATGATTGCACAACAATAGGGATCTATGTACTTAATACCACTGAGCTGTTCACTTAAAAATGGTTAGCTTAAGATAGCATATTTTATGTTATGTGTTTTTTACCACAATAGAAAAATGGAAAATATATGAAAAGATGATAATACATAATAACTAAGTGGGATTTATCACAGGAATGCAGCCTGGTTCAATATTTGAGTATCAATGAATATAATGAATCATACTAATATATTAAATTAGAAAAAAATTATATGATCCTATCACTAGATGCAGAAAATTCCACAAAATTCAACGTCTATTCATGGTAAGATCTGTCAGCAACTTAGGAATAGAAGGGATATTCTTTAAGCTAATAAAAGACATCTAGCAAAATCTAATGTAACAGTTGGGTTCCAGGGTACTAGAACAATTAGATGTCATATGTAAAAATATGAACTTCGAAGTATATCTCATACCTTATAAAAATTAATTAAAACTGGATCAGATAATTTAACATAAAATGTAAAACTATAAAAGAATGTATAGGAGAAAATCTGTGTGATCCTCAGATTAACAATGAGTTTTGAAATACAACACCAAAAGCAGGGTTCATGAAAAAAAGTGATAAATTGGACTTTATTGAAAGTAAAAAGTTTTACTCTCAGTGAAAGAGAACACCCAGGTTGGGAGAAATTATTTCCTAATCACATAACTGATAAAGGACTAAGATCCAGAACATATAGAATACTCTTAAAATTCAACAATCAGAAAACAAACTTCCTAATTAAACAAATGGACAAAAAACTTAAACAGAAACTTTCCCCAAAGATGATAAATGGATAATAAATAAATACATGAAAAAGATGCTGAACGTCATTTGCCATTTGGGAAATGCAATTAAAAGCACAATGAGATACCACTGCTCAACAATAAAAATGGCTAAAATACAGAAAATTGACAATAACAATTTCTGATCAAAATGTGGAACAACATGGACTCTCATTCATGTGGGTGGAAATGCAAAATGGTACAACCACTTTGAGAGACAGTTTGACATTTTCTCATAAAGGTAAAGATAAACTTTCTATACAATCCAGTATCTTATTCTGAGGTATTTACCAAGTGAATTAAAAGCTTGTATTTCTCAGGGCTGAGTAGTATTCCATTGTGTATAAATACCACATCTTCTTTATCCATGAAATCCAGCCATTTGTGACAACATGGATGGACATTGAGGGTATTATGCAAAGTGAAATAAGTCAGAGGGAGAAGGTCGAATAACGTATGATCTCACTCATTAAGTAGTAGGTAATAACAACAACAAACAAACACATATTGACAGAGATTAGACTGGTGGTTACCAGAAGGGAAGGGGGGAGGGAGGAGAGTGAAAGGGATAATTAGGCACATGTGTGTGGTGATGGATTGTAATTCGTATTTAGGTGGTGAATATGAAAACATAATGTAATCCATGCAGAAATAGAAAGATAATGATGTATACCTGAAATTTGTACAATGTTATGAACCAATGTTACCGCAATAAACAAACAAAAACAAAAAGCTTACATTTGTGCCAAAACCTGTACATGGATGTTGAGGGCAGCTTTATTCACAATTGGTAACAACTAAAAGTAATCAAGATATCCTTCAACATGAGAATAAACTGCAACATATCCATACAATGGAATATTATTTATCCATAAATAAGAAGGAGCTATTGATTCACACAAAAACATGGACAAATCTTAGAGGTAGTTTACTAAGTGAAAGAAGTTAGGGCCAAAAGGCTATATATTGTATGATTCCATTCATATTATATTCTGGAAAAGGCAAAACTATAAGGATATAAAACAAGCTAGTAGTTTCCAGGGGTTGGGGACGGGGAGAGGTTGATTACAAAGAGGATGTAAAAGGGAATTTTAAGGTGGAGGGACTGTGGTGTGGTGCTGGAGTGGTGAACATATAACTACGCATTTGTCAAAACCCATAAGACTGTACATCACAAGGAGAGAACCCTAATGTATGCAAACTCAAACTCAAGAACAAAAACAACAACCAACCAAACAAACCACAAATACTACACAAAAACTCAGCCTAGGATAGAATGCAGATTATAAGTGTACGACATAGTAACACTAAAGGAGATGAAGTAAAAACAGGAGATGACCTAAGAAACTATGGAAAATGGTGTTTGGACTAGAACGTGTAAGGCTAAAATCAAAGGAAACATCATACAAGCACTGTACTCCAGTTGGTATTTTTATTTTCTCATGAGGATAGACATTAACAATTTTATTTATTTATTTTTTTGGTGAGGAATATTCACACTGAGCTAACATCTGTTGCTAATCTTCCTCTTTTTTCTTTTTTTGCCTGAGGAATATCAGCCCTGAGCTAACATCCGTCCCAATCTTCTTCCATTTTGTATGTGGGTCGCAGCCACAGTATGGCTGACGTGTGGTGCTGTTCCACGTCTGGGATCCGAACCCACGAACCCTGGGCTGCCAAAGTGGAATGTGCAGAACTTAACCGCTATGCTGCGGGCTGGCACCTAAGCATTAACAATTTTAAATCTGCTTTACATGAATACAAAGGTTGAACAAATAAATGGAGAATTGGTGGTGGGGGGCAAGTTTCTCATTGTCAGAAAGGGAAATTTCAAATAATCAACAAGGAATGATCCTGTTTTCCTGGATTAAAGTTGGAAACATAGTGTGAATTCATGTTTAGCTTAGTATCAGTACAACTAGACAAATACAGAAACAACTATAGATACGTATGTTATATTAGTTTCCTATTGCTAATATAATGAGTGTAACAGTTACCTGCTTAAAGCAACACAAAATACTTCTCTTCAAGTCCAGGATGTCAGAAGTTCTAAATGGGTCTCACTCAGCTAAAAGCAAGGTGCCATCAAGGCTGCATTCCTTCTGGAGGCTTTTGGGAAGGAGCCCCTTGCATTTTCCAGCTTCTAGAGGCTGTCAACATTCCTTGGCACATGGTTCTTTTTCCATCTTCAAAGCTAGACGTGGTCAGTTGAGTTTTTCTCACACTGCATCATTCTGTTACTGACTCTCTTGCCTCTTTCACTTACAAGGACTCTTGTGGTTACGTTAGACTCACACAGATAATTCAGGATAATCTCCCCATCTCAGGTCTGATAGTTAACAACTTAATTCTATCTACAACCTTAATTCCCCCTTGCCATGTAACACAGCATATTCATAGGCTCTGGGGGTTAGTGCATGGACATCTTTGGGAGGCCATTTTTTCTGCCTATCACATGTATATATTATCCAGCTCTGTCCACCAAGAGGACCTAAAAGCAATGACACCTCATGGAAATGAGCATACCCAGCATTCAGATCTTGGTTTCTAAATATATGAAAGATACGTAGCAGTCAAAGATGAAACAACTTAAGGAATAAAATAATAGTACTCGATAAAAGCCAAAGTATAAAATATGTATACATAAATCCATACTGATAAAAGGAATTGATTGAATAAAGAAATATAAGAGACAAATCTTTTTTACAGAAGATCCCAAATAATGTGTATAGATATTCCCCTCTCCAAGAGGTGGAACTTACTTCCCACCCTCTCCTTGAGGAAGTAGCCTGCTTCCAAGGAACAGATTATGAGAAGCGAAACATAATAACTTTACAGTGGAGACCTGGCAAACGCTACTTTAATCAAAGGGCCAGAGATGAAATAATAGTGGATGTCATGTAGATATCGAGTAACTACTTCTGATATGATGTAATGAGAGGGTACTTCACCGCTGTAGTATTCTTTTCCAAAACCCAAATATATTAATGAAAAAAAATCACACAAAACCAAATTGAGGAACATTCCACCAAGTACCTGACAAGTACTCTTCAAAAGTGTCAATATAATGAGAAAAAAAAAAAAGACAGAAACTGTCACACACCAGAGGAGACGAAGGAAACATGACGACTAAATGCAATATGGTATCCTGGGTAGAATCCTGGAAGAGAAAAAGGACATTAATTGAAAAACTAGTGACATCTGAATAAAGTCTAACATTTAGTTAAAAAATTCACACTCTCTTGAGTTTCAATTAGCCCAAATGTTTGTTGTATATGAAAACTTAAAAAGTGTCCTGAAGATCATAGAACAATTTAGAGAAGATATGAGAATTTTGGAGTAAGTAACAAAGTTTTGGAAAAGGAGAATGACTGTTGCCAAATCAGACAACAGCACATTTTTGCAAATTCGTGTAAACAATAAAGTGTAAGCCAAAACAAAAAGATACACAAATCAACAAAACAGAATAAAATATTTGGAAACAAACCAAGTGTATAAGGTAAGCATGTGATTATAATTTTACTTCACATCAGCAAGGAATGAATGCATTATTTATAAAACTTTGGAGAAAATTAATAACTTCTAAAACACCTACTTGCTTCATACTTTAATTCAATATAATGCCATATGCGTTAAATATTTATCTAGAAAACAAAACCATGTGCATGTTATTTAAAAGTATCTATCTAAAATATCTTCTTAATCTTGGGTGAAAATACTGCCTAAACGTGACTCTTAAGGGTAGGAATCATAAAATACGCAAATCACAGTTAACAACATAAAAATTATATATTCTTGTGAACCAAATACATGGTACGCTTGTAAACCAAAGATTATAATGAAAAGAGTGAGAAACACAAACATCACTCTGGAGAAATATTTGCAAGTGTTTCATATGACTGAGGAAGTGTAAAATAATCATATCATAAACAAAGCTGCCAAATTGTTGCTAAATTTTAATCACTTCCTTTTCAAATTGGCCTAAAGATGTGACTGGACAATTCACTTGAGGAGAAACAAAAATTTCAAGCATTTTAAAATTATTTCAATCTCATTACTAATCAAATTAATTTATGTAAAAATGATAATGTCGGGGCTGGCCCGGTGGCGCAGGCGGTTAGGTGCGCGCGCTCCGCTGCGGCGGCCCGGGGTTCGCTGGTTCGGATCCCGGGCGCGCACCGACGCACTGCTTGGTAAGCCATGCTGTGGCGGCGTCCCATATAAAGTGGAGGAAGATGGGCACCGATGTTAGCCCAGGGCCGTCTTCCTCAGCAAAAAAAAAAAGAGGAGGATTGGCGGATGTTAGCTCAGGGCTGATCTCCTCACACACACACAAAAAAAAAAAAAAAAAAAAAAAAAAAATGATAATGTCTACAAATGGGCAAAAATTTAAAAATAATACTGCCCCTTCATTGTTGGGGGTAAAATGTATGAGGAAATATCATTCTCTTTTGTTGTTTTTGAAAGTAATTGGTACAAATATTCTTGAAGAAAATTAAGGGGTAGGTACCAAAAGCCTTTAAAAAATACAACATTTAATACAGATATTCAACTTGGGAATTGATATTGAGAAAACTATTCCATTGTGTACATTTGTCTATCGCTGGACACTTATGTTATTTCCATATTTTGCCTACTGTGAGTAATGCTGCCATGAACATGGGAGTACAGATATTTCTTTGAGATAGTGATTTTATTGCCTTTGGATATATACCCAGTAGCAGGATTGCTGGAGCATATTGTACACCTTAAATATATACAATTTTTATGTGTCAATTATACCTTAACAGATATGGAAAAAAATTAAAAAGAGAAAAGAAAGCTATTAAGAAAGTTTAAAAAATACATATGTAAGAATTATATTTGTAAGGCAAGGTTGTATCTTATGCAGTCATTAGGAGAGTGGTTGACATGAATGCATGGTTTGATTTGTTAATTTCCTCCCATGCAGGTGTTATTTTTTGCCCCCACATTTTTTCTAGATGCTTGTTTTTGTTTTTATTAAGTTATAAAATTCTCAGTAAGTCTATATGGAGCAGCAGAAAATATAGTGCATGTTGCTGAAAGCATGTATGCATCTTTTGGTTAACAATGCCTAAATATATGTGTACTAACTTTTTATGGCTATCGTGCACCTGAAAAGTCTTCCACCTTCTACCCACTACCAATTCTAAAGCCACTTCCATATTTTTAAGTATTTTTTTATAGCAGCACCCCACTTCCTGCTCCCAAAATCTGTACAAGTTTCCTACGGCTGCTGTAACAAATTGCCACAGATTTGGTGGTTTAGAAACAACAGAAATTTATTTTCTTACATTTTTGGAGACCAGATCCCAAACTGAAATGTTGCAAGGCTGCACTCCTTCTGGAAGCTCTAGGCGAGAATCCATTCCTTGCCTCTTCCAGGTTCTGGTAGCTGCTAGCATTCTTGGGCTTGCGGCCACATCATTCCAATCTCTGCCTCCATCTTCACAAAGCTCTCTCCTCTGTGAATGTCAGTGTCACAGATCGTGCATTTGGGACGCATCCTGATAATCCAGGGAAACTTCTCTTCTCAAGATGCTTAACTTAGTCACATCTTTTCCCATATAAGATAATATTTACTCCTGTGCCATATCAGTTACTGTTCACCAGTTCTGAGGATTAGAATGCTGACATATCTTTGGAGCCACAATTCAACCCATCACAATATGCATATATTTACACAATGTAGATGAAAACTATTGAATAGAATTAGCTTTTTTGCAATGAATCTATACTCCTATGTATTTTTTCTTTTATGTCTTTTACCTCATTCTATTGTAAGTTAAGTTTAAAAAATGAATTTATAGTCATGAAGTACACTGTTTTGTTGGATTTTGATTAATGGAAATTATGCCAACATTAACGTTTTACCATAAATTTGGGGAGCAAATATTTAATTTTTCACTTCATTATGAAATCCAATCATTTTCCTCTGCACTCTTTTAGGAACTGAAAATATTCCCAGTCATCTTTTCTGCCACCTCCAGCAGTAATTCTTTACTACTTACCAGGGTATTGCTGCAGCCTGAGTGAACTGCCTGCATCTTGCCCCACATCTGCTACTTTTCTCAATGTAACATTTTTGTCACTCCCCAGAGGCACAGTGAAAGTAATTTATTTTCCTTTGAAATGTTCACTCTAAAAGAAGCCAAAAACTTTTCGCAAGTTGAAGGCAAAGAGCAGCAGATGCTTTAAAAGTGTGAGGTGAGCCAGGGAGCAATATGGCAGAGTGAAAGACCACAGGCTTTGAAGTCAGACAGACTGTTAGCTGTAGACCCTTGGGCATATGCAGAACTCTCAGGAGCTTTAGTTTCCACAACTGTAACATCAGGGTAATTATCCAGGCAGTGCAAATGGTTGTTATAAAGGGACTCACATTCCATATGTGTGTTAATGTTGGTTATTTAAAATTACTGTGCTGAAGTATATAAATAGCCTAGCACAAGGCCTGGCATGAGATTTTTTTGGTTTGATTTTCTTTGTTTTCTCTAGTTTTATTGAGATACAATTGGCATACAGCACTGTATAAGTTTAAGGTGTACAGCATCATGACTTGACTTACATATATTGTGAAATGATTACCATAATAAGTTTAGTTAACACCTATCATCTCATATAAATAAGAAAAAAAATGGTTTTTTTTATCATCATGGTGAGAACTCAGGATCTACACTCTTAACAGCTTTGAAATACACCATACTGCAGTGTTAACTATAGTCATCATGTTGTATATTACACCCCCAATACTTATTTACCTTATAACTGGAAGTTTGCACCTTTTGATCACCTTCATTGGGGATGGGGAGTGGGGGAATTGGATGAAGGAGTTGTTTCTTAAGTAGTTGATATTATTTTATTAACTGTGGGATAAAATATTCTTCAATATATCATGACAATCTGCAGTAACAACTCCCAAATCTCGGGAACATAGAAAAATAAAGGTAATCTCTTTTTCATGTTGCAAATCCATTGTGGAGTACCAAGGTGGCCTCTGTACATAGAGATCACTCTGGGACCTCAGGGATCCAGCTACCTGGAAGTTCAGACTCAACACTACTCTTTGGACATTTGAAGAAGGATGATGTGAATATGGTGACTTGTTCTTTGACTTTTAAAATCTCCACATTAAAATTACACATATTACTCTCAGTCTCATTTTATTGGCCTGCACATGTCACCGGGAGCATGCTTAACTTCAGAGAAGATCAGAAAGTACAATTATATCACGTTCCCAGGAGAGAACAAGAACATTTGTATCCTGCTTTCATGAATATTTCCAAGCATATAAATAAAGGACCTAGCAATTAGAGTATTATTTCTCACTAATCAAATCCTAAGTGTTTGCAAAATAGGAAAATGGTGAAGTGGAAATAACACAGTAGGATTTACTAGAATATAATAATAGCAACTTGATGAAATTTGTGAAATGCACTGGTATTTTTCAACTCCATCTTAATCAGTGGGGAGATCTGACCAGGAATAAATATACCCACATGATGACAAAATAACAGGTTATAAGTGTTAAAATAAAATTTTCCACAGCCAATTTAATGATGCAGTAGGCGTTTGTTCAGGGACATAAATTGGATAGCATCCAATCTAGCAGATAGAAAGGAGCTCCAATGAGCTATACAAGGCGAGAGATTTTATAGACCAGAGTGAGCAGGAACAAGGAAGTTATACTGGGCGTTTGCTGACTGGTTAAAGTTGGGTTGCTTTCCTTATATGGAGCAAAGGGAAGTCTTGGAGCTGGGTCAGGTAACTTGTGCTGAGCAGGCAAGTGCCAGTTGGTTGACCTAGGCCTTCCGTTTCTGTGAGAGCTGAGCATAGAAACTTAGTTAAGTTTTGGGTTGTCGACATGGGGCTTATCATGAGCAATTCTATCTTGGGCCTAATCTGGTTACTTTAACATAAACAATGCACAAATAGCAATCCGAGAGACTAATGCCTGGCAGTGAAACTCAAAGAGACCCATGATAAAATATTTATGAAATAATTAACATGTGCCAGACACTATCATAGGGTGGCGCGGAGATAGCAGCGAATAAAACGATGGAAAGCCCTAGTGCTTCTCACATTCTAGATACATTTGTTAGTGTTAGTTATTTCATATCAAAAGAAAAAGAGAGTCTGCCTTTTTGTGGTCTGGAAGAGACATCTCAAACCAATTCCATGAGATTTTTTTTGTGAGTAGAAGAATGAGGAGTATGTTTAAAACTCTCGTGTTCTCTTGTTTTTCTACAACCATTTCCCAGACGGGCTCGCTGTGAGCCATGCCCTAAAGGGATATAGCCTTCCTGCTAACAACATAGAGAGAAGATATGGGGTAGGCGTATGTGGACTCTGAGACCAGGCCACCTGGGATAGAGTGCGGGCACAGTTACTATACGCTAGGAGACCACTGGCAAGTCACTTAACTAATCTCTGGCTTGGTTTCCTCAACTGGCAACTGCAGCTGATGATTAGAGCGATGTCTCCCTCAAAACTTATGGTTAAGAACAAAATGGTCTAATAACATGTGTAAGCACTGAGAACAGTGTCTGGCATATAATATTATCAAATCTACCATTTGGGGATATCAGGTGAATATGTAAAACAAGATGTTTCTGATCCAGAAATAAGGTAAACAGAAGGCTTCTATAATTCTCTCTTCAACATCACCATAAAGAAATATTTCCATTACACTTTGGGGTAATGGACTGGCACTAGTTTGTTGTTAATCACTGGTAAAAGTTGAAAACTTTCCAGAGATTCTGTTGATATACTGAACATTTATTTTGAGGATGAAATCCAGCTCCTAGTCCGCCAACAGTAGTGGAATTGATACTCTGATACAATTTTTTCACTAGCTGTTTCTGCATTATGTATTATTTTATTAGTTTATCATATATCTCCCCCACGAGAATGCAAGCTCATGTGGGTGGGATTTTATCTTGTTTTCTTCTGTGTACCCAGAATCTAGAATACTCTCTGACACATATATGTTAATCAATATTTTGGATTAGTGAATCAATGAATGAACTAATCTTTCCACTTATCAGCCTTTTACAGAGACAACCTCCCAGTAATGATTCTGCCTGGAACAATTTGCTTGATTTGAGATTTTCTGACAATTTGTCAGACTGTGTGACTCCTAATGATTATC
This sequence comes from Diceros bicornis minor, assembly GCF_020826845.1. Taxonomy (NCBI): domain Eukaryota; kingdom Metazoa; phylum Chordata; class Mammalia; order Perissodactyla; family Rhinocerotidae; genus Diceros; species Diceros bicornis. The sequence continues at coordinate 46,507,055 of NC_080759.1, read as the reverse complement.
ATTTTTCTTTCTTTTTAAGTAATAGATAGCCATGAATGCCAATTACATTGTCATGAAGAGAGGAAGTTGGATGTACAGGTAATTTACTTTTGGTTGAATGTCTAAAAATAATTTTTTTCACCTAAGTTTAATTTGGTTTCCTCCAAAGGGAGTATATGACAAATTATGTTTTTCTTTAAAATTAGGTTCATAGTGGGTATAATTCAAATACAGTAAAGCTAGCCTTTTTCAGATGTGCAGTTTCGACAAAACATAAAGCTGTGTAACCACCACCATAATCATGGTATAGAATATTTCCATTACCATAAGGTTCCCTGTGTTCCTTTGTGTTCAATTTCTTCCTCCAACTTCTACCCTGCAACCACTAACCTGGTCCCTGTTCTTATTGTTCTGTCTTTCAATATGTCATATAAACAGAATCAGACAGTGTGTAACAGTGTGTCAGTTACGTTTGCATTTCAATTCTCTTTTGGACTTCTGCATTCTAAGTAGATTCAGAATTCTCTGATTTAATTTTATTGAAATTATATACATATATGGTGTGTGTGTGTGTATATATATGGGAGAGAGAAGGAGGGAGAGGAAGAAAGAGAATAAGTAAGGTGATGAAAATGCTGACATGTTACAAGCGTTTTTATGTTGTTGTGGTGACGTTTGCTTTCTGCCATGAGTAGCTGATAATTTTGCACGTGATTCCCCTGTACATAGTCCTGTATCATGTGATTTAACAATCCATGACTAAAATATTTGAGACAGAGATGTAAGTGTGATAAATATAATATATATATGTTTTGTTTCCAATAATAAAAAAAGCAAACAAAAATTAAGAAATCTCCTCGATCCCCTCCCCACCCCCTAGCAATAGACAAGCTCCTCACTGTGATTTCCTGTTTCAGTATAAGCATTCTCACAGTTCACAGAAGCTTGCTTTTTTTTTTTTTCTTTTGGTCAACATTGACATTGTGTCTTTCATTAGCAATCACTTGCCGTTTATTAAATATTTGCTTACACACTGTTTCTTTTGAGAAAAATATATCTAGTTCTCAAAAGAAGAGCTTCTGCCTGTCACTTCTTTACACACAAGCAAAATTCACATGTTCTCTCAAACTATGGAAATAGAATAAAAATGTATTTTTTTGCAATCTGCCCTTTCCTGCTTCATGAGTTGGCTGAGCAAATCAAATGATACAATGAGAAAGAAATCAAATTATGAACCATTGAGCAATTACAAAGTGTCCTTTTCTCTGCCACTATTCTAACTCTCTCTAGTTTTACTGAAAATTTCCTTACTGGTTAATTCTTCTAATCTTCCCTTGCTCCAAATTCATCCCTTGCTTAGCTCTTAGTTTTATCTTTCTAAAACACAGTTCTAATCCTATTATTGCCTTGCTAAATTTTTTTCTGATGGTCTCTCACCACTGACCTAACTAAACCCAGATTTCTTATCCTGCCACTTAAAACCTTCTGCAAGATAGTTCTAAAAATGTTCTTTGTTTTATCTTTTCATTTCATCCCTACGTACCCTTATGCTCTCATTATATTGTATTTTGTGCTTTTTTTGGAATAAGCCCAAACTAATTTTGTCCTTTCGAAGGTCCTGGCACATTTGTAGTGCAAAGTAAATATTAGTTCCCTTTTACTAACCAGGAAGGGGAGTAGGCAATATCAAAACTACAATTTTAAGATGCTTTAGAGTTAAGAAATAAGTAAATGATAACTATACTATTATTATCTTTATTTAACTATTATCAATTATATTAAGTCAAATTAAAGTTAATTTTATTAAGCATTTCCTGTATACCACTAATTATGTTCAGTAAGTGATTATTGTAACACTTACAAACAGTAATTAATAACAAAATGCCATTGTTTAATGGGTTGAATGTAAATAGCTATCACTTTAACGGTAAATTGTAAAAGAATTCTCTGTGACCATGAACACTTTAAAATTCATTTAAAATTTAAAGGGAGATTGGAAATTAGGTTAGTCATGCAAAGCATTTTTGTGACAGTTAATAGCTGAAGTTTAAATCCTAAAATCTATGTTAAGTTATATTGCCAAGGATTTGTCACCAAAAATTCCTCTACTATGATAACTCTAAAAAGATGAAATCTAATGAACCTCTTTTTTCCCTTTCATACATACTAGTGAGAATACAAAATGCACATACATGAAAATTTTGCAGATGGTATCAGAGGATGTGTGAAGATATTTAAGCCCATCCATGTATGCACTGTGGATCCATGAACTCCTGAAGGCACTCAAAATATTGCACTAAATCCTCAAACTACATCTCCCAAAATCAAGAAGTCTTTAACTGAAAATATGTACCATAGAATTAATTTCCTAGTTGTTGTATTGAAACAAGTCTAGATATTATTCTGAAACCAAAGAACATATCAATGATGAACCAATGGGCCATAACTTGGGAGAATGAACGCAGGCATATTTCAAGTGAATGGAGAGACATAATTTAGGAAGCATTATATCTTCTCCAATCATTGCCATAGCTCTAGGAAAAATTGTAAGTGCTTATATGCAAGTGTGTCTGTGTGATACAATAAAAGATTCTTGTTCTGAATAAGTTTACTGACTGATTATGAACATAAATTAAATATACAAAGGGGCAAATGTGTGCATAAGGTTAAGACTTTTTGATTACGACATATGCTAAATATCTGTCCATTCATTATCTTTCTTCTAAATTTATTAAGTTTTATTTTTCTATCACTTTTATATATATGGTGATACATATCCCTATGTTTGTATATATGCAAATATATGTATATGTATATATAAGCATAATTTCACAGCAGTTGTTAGTGCTGCTTTAGTATATTTGATTTGATTTGTCTGCAAAAGACCAAGGAGACATCAATCTAAAACAATGCACAATAAAACACATCCACATTTCACTTCGCTACCTTCCTTGTAGCAGGTTTATTCAGAGACATCATGCCAATTCACCAAGTAACAAACTGGGTGCTTGTTTTGTAAAATTCTACTAATGTCCATGATATATCATATAAGCAGTCAAGTGGTGTCTACACTATTGGGCTCTTTTACTTTACATTCTTCTGTTTAGATATTTAGATGAGGCAGTGCAGATTAATGGTTAAACTCGTGAAAGCTGGAGTCTAATTACCTAGCTTCAATGCTGGCTCCAACACTTTCTAGCTGTATGACCATTAACAAGATACTTAAACCTCTGTGCCTCAGTTTTTTCATATATAAAATGCAGTTAACAGTCTCATAGTGTGTTATGAGGTCTAAATGCGTTAATATTTGCAACATGCTTAGATCAGTGACTGACTCATAGGAGGCATTATATATAAATATTTATTAAATGAAATAAAATTACTGATTTAATTTATTGTGGGTGCTTAAGAAACAAGTTGAGGTTTTCCCATCATGCCAGCCATATAAATTTTTTCTAACTCCTCTGCTTGTTTTTTTTCTTGAATTAGAATTTATTTTCCAAGTGTCACCTTTACAAGTAAAATCTTTCATAATTTAGAAGTGGAAGACCTGACTATGTTTGTTGTAATATTTAATTTCTCTGTATGCCTGTGAGAGAGAGAATGAGAAAGACAAAGAGAGAGAGAAAGAGCGAGGGAGAGGGGGATACTGTTAAACCTAAAGCGTCTGTAAAGTTATTCGTTTGATAGTTATTGATGCCCTATTCAATGACTGCACCAGGGATAGAGAAATGATGAATAAAGACACGGTCCACGTTTTTAAACAGCTTATATTCTAGACATCTTATATAATCTATTCAATATGAAAGCACACACAAAAAACAACGTTAGAATAATTGCTATATCAACCTTATCTTCTCTCCATTACCATTTAATGCATCACTTCATGGACTACTTCTTTTTTTAATATAAGGAAAAAAATGTATCATTGCCATTTTTTTCAAATCGAATCATATAAAAACCATAAAAACAATTACTATGACTTCATAGAAAGGAAATATAGCTTAATAAAATAATAAAAATGACATGCATCAAGAATAAAGGGCAATATCTCACAAAAATAGATTTTCAATTAATAAACATCAATTTATCTAAAAGCCAATTTAAAAATAAATATGAAATTTTAAATTGAAAAGAGAGAAAACACAGTTAAAGTGTTAATTAGGGCTTTTCAAGGTATCACCTACTCTGAAAAAAGCCTTTCCTTTTTTATACTTTTAGTTAAAGACAGCATATTGGAACTTCACAGTTACAAAAAAAAAAAAAAAAATGGAGATGCCAATCAACAGATGAAACACTTGCAAAAGAAACCCCAAATTGTGGAAGCGAGAGAATGTGTTACCTGAAGCTGCAGATTTGATGAAGGGGCAGGTTAGTGTGCTTATGGAGCAATTAATGCAAACAAAGGACTTATAGTACCATTAAAATACAGAAATGATAAGAAAGAAGACACAACAGCTATATTTTCCAGTTGCCCCTAGCATATGGTTTTCTTCCTGACTATTCTCATCAACCTAAAGAAAAGACTACTGGTCAAGACACACAAAACGTGTACTCACAACTATCCTACTTCTGTATAGTGCCATTTTTTGAGTGAGTGAGCAAAATGAATTAATTTCAAATTGAGTGATCTAGGTAAAAGCAAAGAATATTTTGGAGAACTAAAATGAATAAAACTTCAGTTGTTATATTTAGTATATATAAAAATATTCGTATACAAATTAGAATTGGATGTTTTGATACAAGAATAATCTGAGAACAATTGGGAGATCTTGGAAATTGAGAATTTATTTGTCGAAATTTTAAAAATCCATTATAAGCATTATAATATGACATCAAGATTATTATCAAGAGTGCTGAGACCACTACTGCCAGCCACAAGGAAAGGATCTAACAAAGGAAAAAGAATCAAAATGGCAGCAGATGTTTCAGTAGAGCACTGAATACTGGAAAACAATGGAACAATGCCTTCAAATGTTTGAAGAATAAATATTTTCAATGTCGAATATATATCCTAGAATTTCACTGAATATAAGCTCACAATAAAAATATTTGCTTCCAAGAAGGGCATCAAAAAATGACCTTCTGAGATCTCTTTTCATGAGGACTGAATTTGCTCTCATAAAAAGAGAAGGTAACTTAAGAAAGAGAAATGTTTGAAATTAATGAAGTCAGCCTGAGAAAGCTGATGAGGGAGGCCCCAGTGTGCCATCCATGACACTGGTCTTAATGAATAGAGTAGCCAGCTCAAATTAGAGGAGGATATAGGTGTCTGGTGCTTGACAAAAAGAAAAGGCAAAGTAAAGAGGAACTTGCCTTATAGCTTTAAATAATGTAGAGTATATTAAGAACATTATTGAGAAAAAACATTATATACAAATTATTTTAGTTTATAAATGATGAAATATTTCAAGTGGAAACATGTTTAGAGAATAAAGATTGTTTTTAAAGTTATCACGTATTGAATTTGCTCTCATTACTAAGCAGAGGACCATTCTAATATGAGTACTTTAGTAAAACTAATTTACTACAGTACTATTTATTTTAGTCTAGCAAAATGGAGAGGAAACGCAAGTGATATGAACAATAACTAAAATATAAAGTGATCTCTTGAACCTATTTTGGGCTTTAATAATGCTTTAGTTTACACTATTTTGAGACATTGGAATAATGTAAGCAAATTATGGAGGAAAAACAGGAAAAAGGTGGTGAGTAAAGGTGTTTATAATATTAACCTATCACTCTCTCACCCTCAGGACATCAAGGGTTATTATTTTTAAACTCTTGAGAGAAAAATAACAAAGAGCATAAAATATTTTTAGCATCAATGCCATAAAGAAAATCAAGCAACTTGTGTATGCTTCTGATGTACATTGTTTAGAGAAGAGCCCTGAAGTGGATCACCCCAGTTTTACAAACGTTAATCCATAACAGTGGACTATCAAGGACATATTCTTCATGGACTTCAGTGATTTGATCTTTAATGGAATATTCAGATGCACACATTTTCAAATTCACAAAGTATATTGGAAAACAGGAATCCAGAGCTCTGTCCTCAAACACTTCTGGTTGTTGCAATACAACAGTTACGCATATGTCAAACCCACAGTCTAGTGATAACTGTTGCTAAGCAATGCTTGCTTGGGTTTGTTTCCAAGTAATCATCTTACTTATTACAATATCTTAGTGCAAATAGAGATTACTTGGAAGAAAATTGTCCTTGTATGACTAAAGTTCTTAATAAGCACTTTTCTCCCCCCTTTTAAAGTTTAAAGTCTTTTGTACCTACAGCAGATTAGAAAGAGTCTCTTCATCTTTTGAATGTCTTCATTATAATTGAATTGAAAACTACCCACTAATTTTATTCATAATAACTTCTCTCATCACATTTTCTTTCATCACCATTTCTTGACTAACAGCTACTGGAAGAGTAAGAGTTGAAAAAAAAATAAAATAAAGGTTTTATAGGATAATGATCTCAGTCTGAATAAAAACGATGACAGTGAAATCACTTGCATGTCATCACAATACAAAAATACATATTTGTGCATTCAAGAGTTTTCTATCACTGCTTAACAAGTTCCCACACACTTAGCACAAATCTATTATGTCAGAATTGCTGTGAGTCAGGAATCCAAGTAGGAATTAACCAGGTCTTCTGCTCAGAGTCTCACAAGGCAGAAGTCAATTTGTTGGTCAGGCCTTTGATCCCATCTGAGCCTCAGGCTCCTCTTTCAAGCTCGTTCAAGTTGTAAGCTGAATTTAGTTCCTTTTAGCTGTAGGACTGAAGTCCTGTTTTTGGGGGGGCTGTTGGCCAGGGTTTTCTCTGAGCTCCTAGAAGTTACATTCAGGTCCTAGTCATAAGCCCCTCTTAAAACATGGCAAGTTGTTTTTTAAAGCTAGAAGGAGAATCTCATTTGCTTCAAATTTCTCCATCCAACCTCCCAAATTGGAGTCTCTCCAATTTGTAACCCGTATATAATGTAACTCATTTAAGAGAGGGAAAATCCCACAATACTCACAATTTCTGCCCATGCTCAAGGGGAGGGGAATATGTACAGATGTGTATACCAGGGTGCAGGAGTCTTAGGGGCAACCTTAGAAATTGGCCTGACAGAATTAGTAATTAAGAACTGTATTAACACTCTGTTAATAACTTTGGTAATTCTCAAAACTGGTGTCTATTTGAACCAAAAGCTAAGCTTTATAATATAGGAATCATTAGGCTCTGTTCAAGCTACTTAAGTTAGAATTTCTGATAAAGTGGTCAGACTATGATATTTTTAGTATTTTTTGGGTTAATCTAATATGCAACCAGTATCAAATCCACTTCCCTCAACAGAAAAACCACATGAAGATCTGTATTAATATCACTTACATGTTCCTGTGAATCTTAGGTTTGTTTTTATTGAGTTTATGCCTATCTGGAATTTAAAAGCGTTCTCATCTGAAGCAAATTATCCATTTTGACAGAAAATTAGCACAAATATTTTAAGAATAATTATATATTTGTTGGATAAATAGCAAAGGAATATTATTTAATTTACAGGAAAGTATTGGCATGTAGTAAAAGCCAATGGAATAGACAATAGGAGGATGAATAAGAGAGAGAGGGGAGGAAAATTATTTAAACGTGTGTGCATGTGTGTGTTATAATATTGAGCACATCCAACATAAGGTAAAATAAAAAGAATTAAATGATTAATTAGTAGCTTTAACAAATGAGAACAATGAAATTTTGAGAGATTAAACATATTATTCTGGCCCTGCAATTAATAGAGGTATTTAAACTAAAGTCTTTCCTATTGTTAAGCACCTGGGTCATGATGCTCAAACTTTTGTAGGACGCTTGGTCCTGTCTAACATTTGGTCCATGTCAAAAGATCCTCAATATTTGATCCTGTCCAAAACATCTGTAAGACATTTGGTTATAAGACGTTTGGTCCATAAGACATTTATTCCATGCCAAACGGTCCTTGATATTTGCAAACCAGTTAGTCCTGTCCAAAATGTCAGTAAGACATTTGGTCAACACCAAAAAGTCCTTGATATTTGGTCATATTTTTTCTGGTCCAAAACATCCATGGAGGCATTGACAAATGGTCCAGAACCATTTGGCACAGACCAAATATGCTCTTGGACATTTTGGACAGGACCAAATGTCAAGGACCTTTTGGCAGGGACCGACTGTCTTATGGACCCAGTGTCATATGGACATTTGGGACAAGACTAAATATCAAGGACTTTTTGGCATGCACCAAATGTCTTACAGGCATTTTGGACAGGACCAAATGTCTGCTGATCTGCTCAAACAAACTCTTCATTAATCTTATATTATTTGGGAAATTCTTTTCTTGTTTTCCACAACCTTTAGGTACAGTTTGTACTTTACTGCCCTGTTTCTATCACTAGGTGCAATTTTATGGGGGAAAACTATTTTACTCTTTTGCTGTAGAGTTTATAGTGTTAATGAAATGATGTGTTTGGAGTGTGAATTTAAAACAGTCTGAGTCCATGAATGAAAAGCAGAAGACATAAATTTTTAATATTTCAGAAAATATAACATTTTATACTTTCAGAAAATATTACATTTTATGTTTCGGGAAATATAGCATTTTATATTTCGGAACATATAAGAGAGAAATGGAAGTAGCTGTAAAATCATCGACAAGTTGATATTTAAGTTCCTGGAGATATTACTGCAGAATTTATAAATTCAAATTCTACACAAACTGAGTGAAATGGGATCCCAATATGTATGTGTGTATGTGGGGGGGGTGTAATCATTTTGCATATATAGATACTCTGTTCTGCCTTTAATTTAGCTGATTTATACTTAGATTTGCATATATCTCTTTATTGTCTCCCAGTAATCAGATCCCTCCTTACTGCTGCCTCAGAATAAAGGGTATATAAGAATAATGTAGCTTAGAGTTATGAGAGTCTGGAATAAAATTCTGCAGTGACTTGCTCAGTATGTCCTACCTTTTAGTTTCTGATGTGTGAGAATAGGATGCTAAGTAATTGCATAATGAGAGATAACCTCAAGTCTAAGAACGGCTTCTGCTGGTAATAGTAAATATACATGCATGTTTTGGGGACTACTCATAATATACAAAAGAGGTCTCACAAAATACCTAGAACATAGTAGGCACTCCATAAGTGAAAATCATTTTCATAATTTAAAATTTTATCCATCGTAGGATATTTTAAGACTTTTAAGATATTCATTTCATTTGTCATATAATTTACACATTATTTTATAGTATTGAGGAGTAGTTGAAAATTATAAGATACTTGAATATGACTGGTAAATATAAAGAAGTCAGTATAATGTAAAATTTGCATTGATGCGTATGTTATTTTTTCCCAATTCACTAATGTTTTGAACCATTAAGTAATATCAGGTAGATGTACAGTACATTACACAACTAAATGCAACCAGCAGCAGCAGAATGCAGTCGTTTATATATCCACTCACCCCTATTCCTTCTATTGTGCCCACGCTGGCCTTGAGCTTTGTCTTAGAGGTATCTATTGCGTGAATCTACACAATATTTGAGGATTTTGTGCTTTTCTTCCCCATAATTCAGAAATCTCAAGTATTTTCACCTGTTCTTTAAAGTCAAAGTCTTTTATGTATTATGGGGTTTATTTATTTCTTAGGAAATTAACATATTTAAAATTTTTTTTCTGTTAATTTTTTTAGGATTATTTGGTTTTTCTTAGTGCTCTGGTTACAAATTCTCTAGTAGTCTTCCTCAAACCAAATATCCCCCATAAACTCTCTTCTTTTTAGAGCTAGTTGTGCTGATGCAACAATTACAGGAACATTTACATTTCATTCTATCAGAAATGTTTCTATTTGATTTCCTATTAGATATTGGATAAGGTAATTATCCTTTAGAAACCACGTTGACATTATAATGTGTTACAAATAAAAATTATTATTATTACAAATTAGAAATATATTATTATAAATTAAAATTATAAATAAAATTATATTAAAAATACTTTATAAAAATAAATATTTTATAAAATATTTTGTAAATATTTTGCAACTTTGTAATTAATCTAATTCACTTAATAAATATTTTTCTGAGCCTAATTTGTGCCAATCTCTGTATTAAGTGCTAAAATTAAAATTTTTTAAAAAAGGTTAGATTTAGTCCCCGTCTTGTTAATTTATATTCTAGCTGGAAACACAAAGATAGAGATAGGAAATTACAATACAATAAAATAAGAGGATCTTAAGAGTGGTGTAATATATTTGACGGGGTATAAAAAAAGAGTTGCTATATCGATTTCTGAATAGAAAATAACAAACACACAAGAGCTAGTTTTATTAAGAAATAGATTTATCAAATGGCATTAAGTCACTTTGAAATTTTTAAGGAAATCTCAAAGAATCAACTTTGGCCGCCACACAGCCAGGAATGTTGCCTAAATTATCACAGAACTATTACGGTGAAGACTCTTCCTCTTTCTTCTGAGCACCGAACCCAAAGCTTGCATTCACAGTGGGCACCGAACATGATGCCACTGCTGCTATATTCATTCGAATAAAATCAGTGAGAAACTTGTTTCCACATGACACTAGTTTCTGAATAGAAGTTCTAGGAAGAAGTACCTAACTGAAGTATTTTACATTATGTGCCTGAGCTACAGCTAAATATTAGAAAAGTAAGATTCTGGTTTCTACTTTTGAGATTTATGGGATTTCAGTAGTTAAACTTTGCCAAAACAGAGGAAAATTGTATATAATTGCTGGTCAACCTGTTGTATTGCCTGTTATCCAACACTGTCCACCCCTTAGCTTGCCAACATAACTCAACTGACACAAGGCAGCAGCAGTGACAATGAAGCTACAAGAACAACAAAGATGTATACTCTTAATTCACTAAGAGTTAACTAATCATGAAAAAATGAAAACAGGCTTATATTGTGTCCAAAAGAGATACAAGAAAAAGAGGAATCCATGTAAACCCGTTTAAATACATAAAGACATTGTCCAGGCAGAAAAATACCTTCAATAAACATCTCAGCATCTTTATCTCATAAATGTAATACACATTTAATACATATTTCTACCTTTGTATAGTTTTACCTCCCTCCATGGTGTTGTGATGCAACTTCTTTAACTTCTACCTCTTAGTGGATATGAGAGCGCATGAAGCATCCTGGAGATCCTTGGTTTCACATACACCCCACAGAACCCACATGGATAGCGATCATCTTGATATCTGTACATAAATGTATAAATTGTGCTATGGTCTGAATATTTGTGTCCCCCAAAATTCATATGTTGAAATTCTAATGCCCAATGTGATGGTATAGGAAGTGGAGCTTTTAGGAGGTAATTAGGTCATGAGGGTAGAGCCCTCATGAATGAGATTAGTGCCTTATAAAAGAGACCCCACAGAGCTTCCCAGTCCCTTCCGCGCTGTGAGGATATAGTGAGAGGGTGCCAGCTATGAAGCAGGAAGAGGGTTCTCATCAGAAAGCAAGCAGGCTGATGCCTTTTTCTTGGACTTCCCAGCCTCCAGAACTGTGAGACATAAATTTCTGTTGTTTATAAGCCACCCAGTCTGTGGTATTTTGTTATAGCAGCCCAAACAGACTAAGAGAGGTAGATGGAGATAGATAGATGAATAGATAGATAGATGAATAGGTAGGTAGGTAAGTAGGTAGGTAGGTAGATAGATAGATAGATAGATAGATAGATAGATAGATAAAGGCTTATTTTTTTCAGTGGCATAATACTCAAATGTCAGTTGGAATTTCCTATTCAATAAAATGCTTTGTTATTCTTTTGGTGGAATTATTTCTTTGGAGGATACCTAAGTTTTCCAATCCAGGAGAGGCTATAATGGAGAAAATGTTAATGTACAAAATTTGTCTTTCATTATATGCAATATTTTGGGGAACCATCCATATATTCTGGCTATCAGAGAAACAGTGATATGTATTACTTCCTGATTGAGAACATGTGCCATACATGACCTCAAATTTACAACGTTTTTGAAAATTTTTCCTATTTTATAAACCTTTTTTCTTGTAAGTGATACAGTATATGCTAAGACCAGCAAATCCCGAGGAAATTACCAATTTACATAATTCTTCACCACAAAATAAATATTTTAGAAATAAAAAAAGTTACGCATAAAATGTATGGTGAATGTGACATTTCGGTAGATTAGTGAATGACGTTATAGACAAGTGCATAGTGAGCAGAGAAGACAAAATCAATAAGTATCAATACAATAAGTATCTGTTTTGTCTTCCATGAAGGACAAAATCCAACAGAAACAACTGGCCTCCATTAGCTATTGGTAATATGGTAGTGGCTCATTTTGCTTTGGCTCTTGGCAATATTGAGCACTCAATAGAACTGGTAGCCAGATCGCTATTGCTGCAAGAAAAATTATATTGATGAGCACATGACAGCAAGGTCATTCTGTTTGCACATCCATTTCAAAAGCATTAAGGATGGGGAAAGAGACTGACTGACTTTCACAGTGTGAATTATCTTACAGATCTGATTTTTGAAAGCCTCTTGTGCAATAGAAGCTTTGGACAGACAGTGACATTCAGTCACACCTATTTTCAAATTTGATTTACTTTGCCATTTTTTCTGAAAGTGTGCTTTTAACTAATCCCATAATAGCTTTTGTTAAAAATGTCTAACTATTGACAAAACCATTAACCTTCCTCCATGAACCTCCATAAATCTTTACCTTAGATTATCTTTTCTTCCAGACAAAGAGGGCATGTAAGTTTTATCCAATAAAAAATGAAATTATCTTCCCCCACTGTCTTCACCTCTAGTGTAATTGCCTCTAGTGTCATTATTATGTCCAAAAATTCTCTTCCATGTCACCGAATAATGCATAACCGTCTTGCACTTGTAACCTTATTCAAAAAATGTTCCTTCTCGGTAAAATGACGACAGAGAAATGCCCAAGAAGCTAAAAGTGTGAGCTTTGGGAATGACGACATCGTGGCAGGAGTAAGTACACAAGAAGTGTGAGCTACATGTTCATGCAACTTAACTTTGCCTTCAAGTAACTGGCTTCGCCCCACATATATCTCTTCAACTTGGTAATGAAGTGCTGCTAATAATGCACCATTTTATAGCCTGATTCATGTTGGGCAACTCCGTTCAAATGGTTACCCGGTATCTTTTGTCAATCACTCAGTCCTTTTTATGGCTTAGTAGCAAGACAAGAGTAGTTTCTCAATAGTAGAATAACTACTTTTTGTGGATGATACGGGCTTGCTTTAAAAAATAAGGTCCTCCTCTATGATTTTTTAACTTGTTTAAGTGAAATATTCCAATATCGAAAAGCTAATGAGAACAGTTTGGTATCAAGTGCCTATATATCAAAGATGCTAAAGCACTAAAGAAATTTAAGGAGTACACATAAACTGCTTCCGTAAATCCTAGGTGTGCATTATTGTTGGTTCGCAAATTTGTTAGCTTCCCTGGTGAAGTCTGAAACTGACTCCCATATATGGAGGATAAGGAAAGACTGAAGACGGAGGCAGACCACCCCAGATTGGTAGGTGGCAGGTTAATAAGCAAAGGAACTTACATACAAGAGTTGTCTTGGGCGGCGACAAGATGAGTAGATCGCTGCACCCACCCACCGGAGTCTTAAAAGTTTATATAGAGGCCTTAATGGGGTTCAGTCACATTTAACATCCAAATGGTCTCAACAAGAAATTGCTCTCTAAAGGCTGTGTCCTTGAAAACAGTGCCTGCTGTGGGAACAGTGGGCAGAATGTACATTCCTAGGACAGGGATTGAGAAGCCTCCAATTGCCTGGGTCAACCTGTGGTCATATCCCTCGGATTATCTCTTTCAATAGTTTTCTCTGGGTTATAAAAGTAGAGGAAAATGTTATAGAGTGAATAAGATTGGTAGGTATGACCTCCTCCAACACTTCATTCCTTGTGACCAACTCTTACAATCTGACATGCCCCTGTCTTCCACGATGTGCCCTGCTTTTATTTATTTTATTTACTATTTATTTAACAGTTTTTATTAGCATGGAGATGGCTCATTCGGCGGGTATCTGGCTGCATTGGAGACAAATACGACAGCAACAATTAGGCACGTGCAAGAGAAAACACAGATTAAGGTAATGATTCCGAAAATAAGTAACATTTTTTTCCACCAAGAGCCCCGTGATCTAAACCACTGATTTGTTAAGTCCTCTAGCCTGGAAGTCTGATGGCTCAGAGTGTTCACTTGTGTCCTCATGCGATATAATAAAGATGATACATTAACAGACTCAACAGATATGAACACATTGCATTCCGTTTAGATAATGGCACAGGTGCAGTAATAATATCCAAGGCCATCCTATTTTGGAGGACAGCTTTTCTCATTAGAGATATTTCAGTGTTTAGTAAAGGCAAGCTTTGTGGGCTATTATTTAAGGCTGGCTGAGTTAATTTAGTAAGGACTTCTATGCTTGCTATAACGTCCTCCAAGGCAATGCAGGGAAGAAAGATGGCTGCCAAATGATCATACCAGTGGAAAACAGAAGGTACCCACCTGGCCTGGAGTAGAGGGAGGTTGGAGCTTTAGGAACTTGACCTGGTTGTGCATACCATATGTCTTGGCCAGGGGATGCAGCACCGTCAGGCATGAGGAGATGTACTGGGGGTGAAATATGCCAGATCAGGATTCCCAACTTCTTCCCTCTTTTAAAAGTGCGTGCTCCGTTCCAGGTATCGCGCATTTCATCAGGTCCAGCTTGCAGCAGGACAATGAGACCCCAGTAGATTGAGTAGTGCCCCCTCACCCAAGGGTGCAAAGTAATTTACCCATTCCAGTGAGACATCCCATTGCAAATTCCAGTCGATAATGCCTTTCCCAGGTGCGATGGAGTTTGGTGTTCTCTGCAGCACAACACATTGATCCACAGTGAGTCTGGGCAGTGATTGGCTCCTGGGACTTCCATACCTTTGTGGTATTGGGTGTTGGAGTCTCAGCAGGGGTACCCAGTCTGACACATGGAGCAACAGGCCCTACTAGTTGATCATTCAAATGTGTTAAAGCCTGGGACAGTACTTTAGTCGACCTGGCCAAAGCGATTTTACCTGTTAATAATTTAATCTGCTGCTTTAACATTCCATTCTTCCTTGCTAGTCACCCTGCTGCTTGAGGATTATGTCAGAGATAGAACTTCCTTTCAATGTCCTGTTCATTTGCCCAATCTTGTATTCAAAGTCTTTGCATCTTTGAAATCTGACCCCCAATTACTGTTTGAGGAGTGTATGCATACATGATACTTGGTACATGGTCTACGGATGCTTGGTTCTCTAAACTCATCTCATAGTGATGGCAGCCTGGTTTGTGTGGTGACAGGGAAAAGCTTGGGTTAGGCCAAATGCAATGTCTATACAAACCAAAGTATATTTAGAACATTTACTCAGAGGGAGGGAGCAAATATAATCAATTTGCCAGTCCCTCACTGGTTGGGGACTCTGGTGGATTGTCCCAGACTCTTTTAGTAGTTGCATTGGGTAGGGTTTAGAACACGCAGGACCTGCTGTTATTGCATTAACCAAGTCACTATATTTCAAGGGCAATCCAGCACCCTTGAGAATAAGCCATCCCATCCTGAGGCGCTACCGTGGCCACTCTTTCTATGTTCTTTGAACGAGGGCATCAGCCTTCTGATTGCCAGCGAGTGTCAGCGCCTTATGAGCCAGGACATGGAAGACAGTGAGGACTGTCTAAGGCTCTTGCAGGCAAATCCAAATGTCTTTTCACATATCCTGACTTGTCAAGGGCTTATTCATAATCATCCACCCTTAGGCTTCCCATTGTCCAAACCATAAGGTTAATCCCTTTAGAACAGCCCAACTGTCAGTGCAAAGGGTGAATACCTTGGGTTCATGAGTAATTACCGGCCAAACTGCTCTGAGTTCAGCCCACTGGCTGCTATGGTCCATTCCTATTTCCATTCAGGTGGTGTCAGTGTTGGGCTGAAGAGCAACTGCAGTCAATGTGGACGGGTTGCCCCACTAGACCCATCTATATACTATGCACCAGCAGGAATTTCCCCCATTCATTCTACGCAGGCTGCAGGGGTCACCAAAGGATTAGGGGTGGAAGCATTTGGAGGATCTGCATATTCTACAGGGCCTGGTAGGATCCATGTTTCTAGAGACAGGGATCTGGTAGAGAGAGTGTTCCTCTGCTGCAGATAGGCGTGCCACTTAATGAAAAGTGTGAGTTTGAGCCATGGCACAGCTGGGTCAATGGAACATATTCTAAACTCACCCCTTGATAGGAAGGGAAGTTTTTACCATGATACCCTGTTCCTTCACGAGAGACTCTACCTGGAGGAGTGCTATGCACACTGCTAGGAACTGTTGCTCTATAGGGGTATATCGGGTTTCTGCCCCCTTTCACAGCTGGACCAAACTTCCTAGGGTACTCTGTCCTTTTGTTGTCTCTGTCGCAGAGTCCAACTCATACCTTCCAGCGTGACAGATACTTTTAACTCAAATGATAGCCCTGCTTGGAATATGACCAGAGCTTTACTCTGCTTCACTAGTATTTTGCCTTCTTAAAGTCAGCTTTTTGCTCTGATCCCCAGTCCCACATGTTCTTTTTCTTTATCAGGCAGTATAAAGGACAGAGGCACTGTGACAGTGGGGAATAAAAGTCCTCCAACACCCCCAAATCCCTACAAAGGCTTGCACCTTATCAATCACAGCTCCTGGTACAACTCGTGCCTTACCTGACCATACATCTCCCAAAAACTTTATGGTAGTGCTTGGGTCTTGAATCTTCTGCAGGTTCACTGCCCATCCTCTCCTTCACACATCTTCCAGGAAAGTCTGCAGTGTCCTACGGCAGAGGCAAGTCTTCACATGTTAACATTATATCATCAATGTAATGGCCTCATTTTACTGATGTGAGGAAGAAGAACAGGGATACACCTTAGGCTTCCATCCCATGACATATTGTGGGACATATTGTGGTAGCCTTGGGGAAGCACTTAAAAGGTCCATTTTTGCCCCTCCCACATGAAGGGAAATTGATCTTGTGACTCAGTGGCCAGGGGTATACTGAAAAAAACATTTACTAAGTCCAGGACAGCGTAGTACACTTCTAGGACCTTGACCAAAGTATCTAAGATGGTGGCAACGTTGAGTACAGCCACACGGATGGAGGGTAATACCTTGTTCAGTTCTCAATAGTCCATAGTCATCTGCTATGAGCCATTTGGCTATTTTACCCTGTCATACCGGCTGTTGAAATCACTTTGAGCAGGGTGTACAATACCCGCTCAGTGCAGTTCTTTGATAGTTTCTCCTGCATCCTTATGCCCTCCAGGCAATTTATATTGTTTGACAGTTACCGCCTTTGTTGCGGGTGGTAGAATTACTGGTTCCCAGTTGGTATTTCTCCCCAGCACTGGTTTGGTTACTGTAACCTGGAGGGAGAATTCATTGATAGAGGTTGGTAGAGTTTGACCTTGTAGGATATCAATCCCAATATGTTCTCTGGTGTTGAGAAGATAAAAACCTCATATCCTTGTGTGAGGAATGCCCAATTTGCAGTGTCAAAGGGATGTTCCTGACCATAACCGTCAGCCCTCCATAACCGTCAATGGCACTGAGGGGGCCAGAAACTTCTGAGGATCACTATGTATTAGAGTACATTCGAGTCCAGTATTAACCAGTTTATTTCTAGGGACCAGTGAATAGTGAGCTCAACGTGAGGTTTTCATCACCTCCAATGGTCCTCACCTGGAGGCATCCTGTGCCCAGGGCGTGGAAGTCACCTCTGTATGCATAAGACTGTATCCCTGAGGCCTCTGCTGGAGCAGGCAGGGCATCGGGATTGGTAGGGGCAAGTGGGGCAGGGGAACTGCTGTTCAGCTTGTAAGGCTCTCCACAGGCTGACCAACACAGCGTTGGGTTGCCCCTCAGATCCCATAGCTGCTCTAACCCTGGGCCTTTTGCTGGATACTTTCCCTGGCCTCTTGCTGGAACTTGGCAGCTGTATCGGTAAACTCAGTGGGAGTATATTCTCTCACCATAAACGTCTCCTGAACTGGGGGCCGCCCCGCTGGCTGGGGCTACTATTGCTGCGCTTTTCATTTTCCTTTATAGTCAGGGTCGGATGGCACGAGGCGTTTTGTTCATTTCACTGTCAATCATCATAACTTCCTCCTCTTTACTCTCCTCACTTTCTCAAGGATTCCACCTCGTAGCATCCCAGTCAGGCTTTGTCACATGTGATCGGATCTTAATCCGCAGTAGCTTGTGCCCTCCTAGCTTTGCAAAGCAGCATGCTAAGGTCTCCAATTTATCATCCTGCTCTCCCACCTGGTCTGCCAGCCCCGAAGCTAGCAGAGTAGTGGACAGCCACACATCCTTCTCTAACCTCAGCTCTTCTTCCAACACTGTAACTTGAGCTTTAGCCTCTAGTTGGGCATCGTTGGCCACCTGAACTGCCCACAGTGGAGACCAGCCCACTGCAGCAGCCACTCGTTTCCCTTCTTTGCTGCAGTGCACTATGCACAGTTCCTCAAACAAGTACGTGAGACCAGCCGGTGTTTCCTGGGCATCCTGTACTCAAGCAGCAGTCCATAAGCATCTAACATACGGGCCACTCCTCCTCACTTAGAGGTCAATGGCAACTCAGGATTTATCCTGAGGATGCCTTTTTGTCAAGACCCATTTCTTCAGTCTCCTGGCTAGCTCACCAATTGTTGGTTTGCAACCTCAGGAGCTTCCCAGATGAAATCTGAAACTGGCCCTCTTACAGCGAGGGCAAGAGGAGACGGAAAAAAGAGGCAGGCCACTCCAGATTGATGGGTGTCAGTTTTAATAAGCAAGGGAACTCATGAGGCTTGTCTTGGGCGGCTGAAAGACAAATAGATCTTCCCACCCATCTGCCAGAAACTTAAGTTTATATAGAGGTCTTAACCAGGTTCAGTCACATATACCATTCAAATGGTCTCAACACCACATTACTATCTCAAGGCTACATCCTTGGAACGGCTCCACTGTAGGAATGGTGGGCAGAATGTACATTCCAAGGACAGAGGAAGAGATGAGGAACATTTGATTGCCCAGGTCCTGCTTGCAGGTCAACTGGTGGTCAAGTTGTCTTGATGACCTCCTCCAACAATTATCTCTTCGTTATATAAGCAGAGATAAATGCTATAGAGTGAATATGATTGGTAAGAATTTCTTTAAAATATTTGGAATATTATTCATTTTCCCTCCCTCCTCTATTCAGGGAATAAATATGGGACTTCTACCAGGTGAATGCTATATTTATTCCAAACACACACTCAGAAAATGGGGAAACAATGAGTTTTGGTTTCCAACGGACCTAATTGTTGCACGCTCAGATCAAAAATCCATTTCTTACTCGAACTCTCTGAATCCCCATGCTAATCATTCAACTGCTGTGGTGTTTTGTGTCCCAGGGGATTGGCTTTAGCTCCTGGTTTTTGTACAGTAATCTCCATAGTATCTGGATATTTTCTTTCTCCAATGAATTGTTTCCCTTGGGAATATCCTGAAAACATATCATCTATTAAGAAGATACTCTTATGTTTTAATGTTTTTGGAGGATATTTCCTCAAAGATTCCCAATCCTTCCTTTCTTCAAGTGACTCTGCATCTGAGAATGAGTTGGGTCTGGAAAACAAGAGGAAGATCTTTGTCATTCTCAAGACAACTCAAATCTGTGCCTGAGTTGTTTTCCTTGTTGAACAGATCAAGTCTTATTTTGTGGGTTCCTCACACGTTTACAGGCTGGGAACCTAGTGATCTATTATCCACCACCAACGATCCCAGCAGTGGTCACCATGCTTGCCCTGCCTTTGAAGATTAACTGCTGTCACCACGCCTAAACAGCTCAAAAATCTCTTATGCTTACTAAAAAGAGAAATCTTGTTTCAACTGCAACATATTTTACTTACAGAAAACAAACACAGTGGCACATTACAAAGATGCTGCCATTCCTCTCACCCGTAAACTTATCAATCTTAAGGTTAAAATAGTACCTCCTGGACCTGTTTAAGGAATTATTAAGCGATTTGGTAACTTTACTATTTCCCTAAGTCTTTAGATTCCTTCTTATCCTTTCAGCAAGTAATTTCTGTCTTTCAACTTCATTTATAGGAGGCCACAGTTGAGTAGAGATTTCAGTTAATCAACCAAGCAAACAGTTAGAGCATCTGTCTGTGTATTGAACTAGTGGATTATAATCATAATCACTGATAAGTATACTTGTCTTAGGTCAGATGCTCTAGAAGCAGAGTCTGAGATGGGGACTTATGAACATTTGACTTACTAAAGGAATGCTTTTCGGAAAAATTGATATTAGAAGGAGGTAACCAGGATAGGAAAGGGGAAGAAGATATAAAAAAATGTAGTTTTAAGTAAAACTTACAATGGTTCTGATAGAATCAACTTGCTAACAAGTATTTTCTAGGTCTCTGCGAGTATACAGGTTATTGGGGGCTCAGTTTCTTTCTTTTTGGTTGACAGATCATACATCCGGAGCAGCAATAGCTAGAACAGTCTTGGTGAGAGGGAGTCCACATTGATTGGTGTTGGCTTAGACTTGATCTCTGCCACCTGTGTACTCCTTTGCCCAATCAGTGAGGTGGCTGGAGAAAGAGACTTACAAATCTTGAGGCTCAAATATTTAGGCCAAATCATTCTGTCCACTTGTTTTTATCCTTCAGTGCCTTCTCTACAGTGGATGCTTTCTGGCACATGTTAAACAAAAACACCTACAATTTGTATATTGTCACATAAGTCTGTCTATATAATTCCTTCCCAAACATCTGGTCCCCAATTTTAAATCTTGAATCTTCTAGGGCCTTGACCAACCTGCCAAGCCATTTGTAAATTCAGATGAATCTATGTGTATCCTTAACTCAGGATACTTTCTCTCCACATCTAGTGGAGGACCAGGTGCAGTGCCAACAGCTCCATGCACTAGAGAATCATTTACCTTCTGGTGGCTCTTAAGACCATATCTAAGTATGTCTGTAGCATAGCAGCAGACCATTTTCAGTCCACACCAACGTACCAAGCTAATTCATCCATAAACCAAGTCTAGTATTTTTATTCTACCCTCAGCTCATATAAGGAACATCCCATGAGGCCATAGCTATGGCAACAGTGTTTGTACAACAGTGATGATTGACATGAGTATTTGGACTACCTGTTTATACAGCTTACATACGCCCAGTACCCATTGTACGACTTTCATTATGATGGATGCTGCCATGCCTATTCAACGAATCAATGATGCAGTGAATCTGAAATCAAATAGCTTGTAATGGGGAGCTCAAGTGGCAATTTCATTTGCAACCCATGGCCAGAAGTGCAGTCTTTACCAAGGCTCATTAATATAGCTTTACGCTAAAAATATTCTTTTGTGGCTTGCTGGAGACACTGTATGAAAAGTTTTCCTACCATGGATGCTTCCTATTACCATGGTATCTGATGGGTCATATGACCAATGTATCATTCCGCTTACATTGGACCATACTCAAAACCTACCGACTTTCATGCCACTTGATAAAAGGATAAGTGAGTATTTCGGAGAGTAGAATATACTGTCTCCAAAGTGTAGAAGCTGATGTGTTTGTGCTTACTTTTTAGTGGTGAGGAGTTTAATAACTGGTACTTTATCTTGGAGAACATGTTCTAGTGTGCCCAAGAATACTGGAATGCTAAAATGTTCACCAATATGACAAGCCTTTGAGCTTGTTCTAACTTGAGACAAGGGGCCTGAACTTTCTACCCAATCCACTGTATGTCATTGGCCAGGACATCAAGGGTGAAGGATTGTAACTCCTAGGAGACTTTGGACAGCATGGCTTGTATTACCCAAGGACAACCAACCCTTCAGAGAAATATGCAGTTGTATCCATCAACATAGGCTGTCTGCTGCAGCACTAAAATCAATACTTAGTCTAATCTAAAATTATGCTTTCCTTCCTGATTAAGCTTATTGGGAAATCATATATTTCATACATACAGTGCATGTTATGTTTTTAGCATAAACACACACACACATATGCACATTTAAATAGAGATAAGGAAATCTTCTGATTCTCCTTTTTGTGAATAAGCTGTCTTTTCCTGGGTTTGACTTTGCAATTTGTCGCCAAGGATAAGTTCTGGTCTTACTTTTTTTATGGGTCTAGAGAAAACGAGACATTAGGGGGAGGCAAAATGAAGATATTTGGATTCTCCTTGCAAGTTAGCTGTCTCAGGTGTGATGAGTTCAGCCTTCTTAAGTAATGCAGAAATGCCTTCACCAAATTGTTAAAAGGATCAACACACAGCACTGCTTTGGCTGGCAAAATATCATCAGTGGGATTCCTGGGCTTAAGTCCCATGAATCTTCTCTTATGACCTCTTTACAACACGCAGGTCTCATCTTTACTGATAAATAACTTAACTGTCACGTAGTAAATCCAGTGAAGCTGGGAATTAAACTGATCTAATTTGGCAGCCTAAAGGAGCAAATCCTTATTGTGAATTTTGGCTGTAGGAACACTGTATCTGAAAGAGGTAAGATTCTTTCAGGAGAGACAGTCTCTATTCCTTTGACTTTGTTCTGAGCTGAGAATTCAGGACCTATCTTTCCATTCTCTTAATTTAACTTCTCTGTACAGTTAGAAACAACCAGCGCAACTCTAGTTTTGGATTCTTCAAATATTCCTTATCAGTTGTTATCTAGTTCTCAAAATCTTACTTTCATTATTCACATCTTTCTAAATGACATATGTGACAATTTAACTGCTTAACTCTGTATGAGAGGGGTCCATAATGTCCCGTTCTATAATAAAAATATGGTTTTCATTGTCCTCACACTCAAGTAGGTTCAATAACCAACTCTCCACTCCCTTTTTCTGTGAAGTCTTTTACCTGCAGTACTTTCATCCTAATTTGTTTCTTAGTCACTGTTCTTTACTGAAAACAACAGAAATAATTCTATAAAAATTAAACAGAGGGGACCACCCGGTGGCACAGCAGTTAAGTGCATGTGCTCCACTACAGCAGCCTGGGTTTGCAGGTTCTGATCCCAGGCGCGCACTGACGCACCACTTGTCAAGCCATGCTGTGGTGGCATCCCATATAAAGCAGAGGAAGATGGGCACGGATGTTAGTTCAGGGCCAATGTTCCTCAGCAAAAAAGCGGAGGATTGGCACCGGATGTTAGCTCAGGGCTAATCTTCCTCACCAAAAAAAAAATTAATAATAATAATTTATTTATTTTAAAATGTTTTATTTAGTGAATTTCTAGATTGTCTCAAAAATTGAAATCGGAAGCAAGAGAGTTTAAAAAAATACATATCCCTAAATATACCATAAGCTGTTCTGCTGATGACACATTTCTGTTGTCAGGGAGTAGGGACATTAAAACTCCATTATTGATACTGGACTCTGGATCCTGCCACTAATATTGTGGCCACTGCTGAATCTGAAAGCTGAATATCCCTGCTACTGCTCCAGCAGCATGGAATCTCTATGTGGCCTAATTTTGCAGGTTCACTAACTTATGAATTAGGTATATCTGATTGGCATAGTTATAAGAGAGACTGGAGAAAATGAATTACAGGTCTCAGTCTTGCAAAGTTACACACTCATAATTTAAAATTTTCCAAAATGTAGGGAAGGTGTTCAAAAGTGTTCATTGACCAAAGAGCATGTTAAATGGCCAATGTGTTGAAAAATCTAATCAGCATTCGGAAGTGTCTAAAAGATGAATCTATTGTATGAAATTCTCATCCATGTATAAGTGGAATATAGGATAGCGTGTATAAGGAAAAAGGAATAGTGTAGAAGATGAGACAAAATGAAAGTAAGTCAGAGTAGCGGGAATATAGATGTATAAGGCTATAATTATGACAAGGCAGATTGGGGGGGGGTGCTGAGAACAACGTATCAGGTAGGACGAGCAAGCAGTGACTACATCATGCCAGGAGTTCCATCCCAATACTTCCACCCCAAGTATTCCACCCTTCCCAAAAGTTTAGGATCTCAACGAGTGCATTTTTTTGTAATCAGAGTTCTTGTTGCTGCTTCTCCCTGTGGTTTCATTTGCTAATAAGGGATATGTTATACTAGATTCAGGAATGCTTCAAAATACTGACCCTTGTGTAAACGCATGGTCATAGAATTCTACTTACACATTTCTGTTTTCCTAATAATGCCTCAGAATTCATGAGGATATTTAAAACTCATGTTCCTTCCCTTAAACTTTTTTCCGATCACGTGTTCACCAATAGTAAGTAGAATTTTATTCTTAATAAATTTATAATGCTTCTAAATGAAAACCTTGTTCCCATTAAATAGGGCAATTGTCCTTAATATTTATTTTGACAATACAAATTCATTACATTTATAACTCAGTTGACTCTCCTATTTCTTTGATGACGTATTACCTTACTACTTGCATAATTTGGTTTATGTTTAGAAATAATGCGATATTTTTCAAATGTTGTATTTCCAAAAAGTGTGTTTATTTTGTATACTTGGTTAGGTGCAAAGAATAAGGCCTTTAAAAATTAATATCCTAAAAAATAATACTTGAATAAGATGAAATGTAGAGGATCCTACAATTAATTTCTTGGGGCAGAAGATATGACAAAGTTGTACATGTTAACTGGACTTCAGAAAAGTTTTAATTTAAAACTTTAAAGACTATAATATAAAAGCCTAAGGTGCATATTTTTAATTTAGAAATTCCTTTCTTGGGAAATCAATAGGAAATAATTTTTCTGGCCAACAAACGATCTTCAGCTATTCAAATATTTTCAAACCATAACTTCACTGGAACTGATTTTTTGCCGATGCCTTTTACCTGAGCAGGAGGGGACATCTGAGTGAACTTGGTCCCTTCAAGCAATGAACTGACACAAAGTTAGCTGTTAGGTTACATAGTTTAGTTGGACCTGACTCTTCTTGGCTCAATTGCTCCTTTGTCCTCCAGCTTGTGGTTTTTCCTTCTCATTTTTTGAAAACCTGACATAAAACTTAACCAAAGTCAGAAATAAAACATCTCTCTTAACATTCCAATAAGAAGCCTTATTTATTTTTCTTACATATAAATGTTTTTCTCCTTAAACATCAGGCCTTAGGCAAAATGACGATATTATAACATTATTTTCCATTGCCATTCCAAGTATCTGCAGCCTGGCCCATCTTAGCAGAGTCTACCCATCCAGCTGGAAGTCAGTTGTAGAAGGCTTGTCGCTCCTAAGATGTGAGTTGATACTACTTAAGATCTTCATACTCTCAGAAATTATACAGATTGAATGGGACACTAGAAATAAACAGAGTTCTAAAGACCCAAAATAAGGAATGATTAATGGTAAATAATCAGGGAAAATGACAAGCAGTGACACTACATACTAGAAGCCATCTTATTTGGGATCAGTAAACAGTAATTTAATTTAAAAAGTTAACGTGGAAACTAAAATAACATATAGATACTTTAAACATTTTATATAAGCTTTACACTTCTGAATGTGCCTTTATTCAGTAACAATTTGACATGGAGTCAAAACCCTTTCTCTGGAATAGACTATAAAAAATTAAATTAAATAATTGCAATAAAAAATACAACTGACATTGAACAGGTGTGAGAATAACTGACTCTTGGTAAGTAAACAACTCAATTGGTGAAAGGCAAAGTATTCAGATAGCTATAGAAAGTACGCTACCAGCCACAAGTGTGCTTTGGGCTATGGGCATTTACGAGCATTTTTATTTTTTTCATTTTATTATTATTTTTTTATTATAGTAAGAACACATTATGAAATCTACCTCTTAACAAATTTTTAAGTGCACAATACAGTACTGTTAACTATAGGCACAATGTTGTACAGCAGACCTCTAGAACTTATTCATTTTGAATAACTGTAACTTTATACCTGTTGAACAGCAGCTCCCTATTAATCTTTCCCACAGGACCTGGAAACCGAGGTTCTACTTTCTGTTTCTATGAGTTTGACTTATTTTAGATAGTTGATATAAATGGAGTCATGCAGTATTTGTCCTTCTGTGACGGGCTTATTTCACTTAGGTAATGTCTTCCAGGTTTATCCATATTGTCGCATATGGCAGGATTTCCTTCTTTTAAAGTTTGAATAATATTACATTGTATGTATATATCACATTTTCTTTATCCATTCATCCACTGATGGACTCTTAGGTTGTTTTCATACTTTGGTTATTGTGAGTAATGCTGCAATTGAAATCAGGATCTCAAAGAGATCTGTATTCCCATATGAGAGTTTTTCAAAGACAGCATGGAAGATGTTTGTTAATCCCAGTTGGCTTAGAGACAGTCTAAGAGAGCTTTTACCAAATACTTTAAAATATACTGTTCTTGGGCCGGCCCCGTGGCTTAGCAGTTAAGTGCACCCGCTCCGCTGCTGGCGGCCTGGGTTCGGATCCCGGGCGCGCACCGATGCACCGCTTGTCCGGCCATGCTGAGGCCATGTCCCACATACAGCAACTAGAAGAATGTGCAGCTATGACATACAACTATCTACTGGGGCTTTGGGGGAATAATATATAAATAAATAAAAAATTAAAATATACTGTTCAGTGTCAACATGACCATTTCACAGGTTATCCAAATAAAGAGTCTTCTCTACACAGTATTTCTCACTTGTTACTTCTAGAGCTTTAAAATAAGTTAAGTAACTAGAAGAGTATTACAGAAGGAACTATACTTTAGAGAGTTAAAAAACAAAACAAAACTTTGATTTAGAATGAGTTATTCTGGTTTAATCAATGCTCAACAAACATTACAAAATATAAAACCTTAAGTGATTTAACAAAGGGTGATTTTGGTCCACACAACTCCATTTAAGTGTTGCCCCAGCCACCTCGCTGACATACATAGCTCCTATCACCTTCCTCCTGCTCCCTGTGCTGGGGCTACATGGGCCTCCAGGCTATTCTTACACAGGCAAGTCACCTTTTCTCTAACGTTCCTTCTATGTGGATTGCCCCCCCTACATACACACACCTACATGGCTCCATCTCCCCTACATATTTGGTCTTTGCTCTAATGTCTTAACCATATAATTTACCTCTTTACTATTTTATACTTATGCACAGTACTTATCACTACCGAGCATTTTATAATGTGTATAGATTCCTTTCCTTTAGTGTCTTCTACTACTGTAAGTTAATCTTCATTACAGCAGTAGAGCTGTATTCCTGGTGTTGTGAACAAAACTCGACATACAATAGACCATTTATAAATATTTCTTGAGTGAATGAAAAGTTGACTATTTTTCCTATTGTAGTCATAATTCTGAATGAGTTTTTAGTTGACTATGTCTATACGATTTCTCTCACATGTTCTTTTGTTAATTTGTACCACTATAGCTACATTACAAAGGGAATAATTATAATGATTATAGTTATTATTATTCAATTTTAAATAATTATAAAAAGAGATAATAAGGATTATCTCCTGCCTAAAGCATTCCAATAGCCTTCTTATTTGTTGAAATTGTCTAGTCAGGAATACTCAGTTTATATTTCTAAGATTTTCTAATCAAATCAATCACTCAATTTTCCAAGGAAAGAATGTGAAAGAGGAGACAAACTCCAGGAGTATCCCTCTAACTGAATGAATTTCATAGGAAGGAGACATGAAGAGGGTACAACTATGCCTTTGGTTGTATCTCTTCCATGATGCCTTTAGAAGTCTTCCAGTTAGAATTCTTTTTCCCTGTCCAAATTCAGCTCATCAAAGGTTAAAAGGCATTGAATGAGAACAAAACTTAGGTTTCTGGTACTTTAGTGACTTTAAGTTTAAATTAAAGTTCCTATACAAAATTTTCTAACATTTGGCAAACTTAAGTGAACGTTTGCCATCTAACATTTGGCAAACTTAAATGTCTGTAATAAGAAGGTTTGAACACAGTTTAAGCAGCCAGAAAGCAATCTTTAAATTTGGGCTGCTTTCTCCTTCAGGTGCTCTGGAGTAACAGATGTCTTAATATCAAGTGTGAAACATTTGGCAATAAGATTCTGCTAGCAATTTCTGGTCTCTGGGTGTTGGACTATGACCTTCTGCAGGTACTAAATTGCAGATATCCTCAGTTAACAGCCATTTCTAAACTATCACTGACCCCTGGTGCAGGCAGACTATTTCAACAAAAGATAAGCTTGCCTGTTCAACTTGAAATGAATACCCTGCAATGGAATCAATGTTTTCTAAGTTGTAGCAAGACCCAGAAAATTCCATTGTGAAATGGAAATAGCTTGTCTAATCAAGTGCAAAGCGTTGCCTCGAAGACCTTAAACAACTTCACAAAAAGTTCTGGCAACTCACACTCTGGCCTCACGTATTGTTTAACTAAACCACTAGCTCATGTTTTCTTCCACTTATGTGATTTGTCATCTAATAATGAAGCAAGTTCACTCATGGCATAGCCATCCTCCATAATGACAATAAACTGTAGATAGCTTATGCTGTTGTAATGAGGGTCATGAGTTGAAGAATTCAGTTATTGTTTTTGTAGAGAGAGAAATTTGTCTCAAATTGACTAAAATTCATCTTTACAGGGTTAATGGACTGTTTCTAAGAGCTTAACTTTATCGTTAAGTTTATTGTGTTACCAATACTGGAATATTAAAGACACACATCTGGAACAACCTCCTGTAAAAGCAAATACAATAACTTTATCATACATTCAATATTTATTATATTATATATATAATTTACGTATTTATTTATTTATTTAATAAATATATTCAATAAAATTATGTAATAAAATATATTTATTTAAATATATATATACACACACACACAAATACACATGACAAATAAAAAGAGCCAAACTTAGAGGAAAGCTTCTGAGATTAAACAGATGATCAAGGATGCGTTGTCACCATTTCTTCTCTAACCTGCTGGATACATGCTTGAACTCAGGAATGGGACTCAGAGATTTAAAGACCTCCTATCCAAGAACAGGGGCGGTGGGCACTGAATTGTCATCCTGTGCTGTTCCTCAACCCTCTTGTGTCACAAGATTTTGTGTGTAAAGTTCATTTACGGAAGATTTTGAGTTATTAGAGTGTGATTATAGCACAGTACTCTAGAAATTATTGGACATTTTCCATAACTAATTGCTGCTTCCTGTCTATAGCAGTTGCAACATCCCAAGCTGCTATATTGTTTTTCAGTCATCTCTTTCTTGATCTTCCTCTCTGGAGGCTTCCTCCTACCTCCTTACAGATGGTATCGGTAGGCAACTCCATATTTTCTATCACTTTATTTTTGAAAAACACGTTTAACTTCTCTTCTTTTATCTCTCTCCCAATTATACTCTGCTCAATGGGGCCTCACTAAAATGTTGTGTTTTTATTTTTGTTTTTCTGAATAAAGAAGCAGTTCTTTCCCTCAGGAGAATTATTTAAAATTTTTTTACAATAGTTCTGTCTTGAAATTTGTATTCCGGGATACTAATGGAACAATAGGTATGGAGATTCATTATGATAAGTTGTTGCTTCACAAAGAAAGCTCAAAAACCTTCTTTAAAACTATATTTCATGGGCCAGCCTGGTGACATAGTGGTTAAGTTTGCACATTCCACTTCAGCGGCCCGGGGTTCGCCTGTTCATATCCTGAATGCAGACCTACTCACCGCTTATCAGGCCATGTTGAGACAGCGTCCCACATAGAAGAGCTACAACTCTACAACTATGATACACAACTATGTACTGGGGCTTTGGGAAGAAAAAAGAAAAAGAAGAAGACTGGCAACAGATGTTAGTGCAGGGCCAATATTTCTCCAAAAAAAATAAATAAATAACACCTATATTGCAGATATTGATTGCAAGTTCTGACAAACAAACTGGTAGATTGTTTTAATACTACAGAAATATCTCACATTCATTGTTAATAAATATTCTTTTTTGGAAAATTTCAGCTTTATTGAGGTATAATTGGCAAAAAAATTGTAAGACATTTAAAGTGTATAATGTGACGTTTTCGTATATGTGTACATTGCGAAAGGAATCTCTCCATCTAGTTAATTAACACATCCACCACCTCACATATTTATCTTTTGTTTTTGGTGAGAACATTTAAGTTCTACTTTCTTAAAAAATTTCGTTTATACCATATAGTGTTATCAACTGCAGTCGCCATATTTTACATCAGCTCCTCAGACCTTATTCATCTTATAACTGAAATATTTTTTACTGAAGTTGTTTAATTTGAGTAGACTCCTTGAAATGTTAGATGATCACTCTCATTGGAGGTTTATGAATGGGCTGCTTATCTATTCTATGGAAATAAATGTAATAGTCAAGTTATTCTTCAGTGATCTGCTTAGAAAGGCTCGAAAATTTTCCTAATTATGTTTAGAAAATATCAGAAATTTTTCTTTAGTGATATAGAAGCTTTTCTTCGTGTGTAAAACATTAGTAAGATCATAGAATGGTAACAGTGAGAAAGCTTTTAATCGAGTTGAATTTCATTGCAATATGGTTTCTCATGTTTAAGGTGAAATAGGAAGAAAGACCTGAAAGAAAGGATTGCAGAAAATTGGCATAGTTTCTTTGTGAGTGTCTTTAAAGCTGTATGAAAGGTTGCTTTCATTTATTTATTGTATCTTTTTTCTTTTATTCTCTTTCCTTCCTTATCCCTTGTCTCTTATATCTAAAGCGGCATTTAGCTAACAAGAAAAATTGTATTGTTGTGATTAAAGGAAAACAGAGGAAGACATTTTCCTACTCAAGTTCTGATTCACAAATATTTATAAACTTTGAGATAGCAAACGTGCAAATATACATTTTTATTCACTTAAAATTCTTGTTTATGTTCCTTTCCTGTCACTCATCTTGTAAATTCTTTTAAAAATAGTTAATGATATAATATTTCAGTTCACACATCCATTCTAAGAATAATTTAATCATCAATAAACATTTAAACCAAGATGATATTTTTTTCTACATTGTGTGGAATGTATCAGAAATAAAACACTTTGCCCCAAATCTTATTTTTTTTAAATGAATTAATCAATAAACTCAGACAAAATCAGTTTGAGTTTCTACAGCTCTTGTGAAAATTGCTATAACACTAGCAAGATAAACTCATTGAAAGCAGTAAACCTTCAGCAAATGAAATATTTTCACTTGAGAAGTATAGTTAACATTCTAACTGCCTGTTAGTTTTGCTACAGTGAAGAATTTTTTGTTACTGCAAAATATTGAACAGAAGAAAAACATCTGAAAGCAGAGGTAACTATGGAAATTATTATTCACTATGGTCGGGGAAATGTTTCTGCCTGATAACAGCATTGTTGCTGTTTCTTGACCCAGACTAATAACCCAGCCTGCTCTTTTCAGTTATCAACAGCTGCAGGCATCCGGATCAGGCTGCTCAGGTTTGCTCTAGGTTTGTAGCTATGCAGGGTTTCAGGGCTCGCTCTTTGCTGCTGGTAAGGTACACTGGTTTTCAGACTGGCTTTGGCCTTGCTTTGTCCCTCTCTGCAGGTCTTGTTAACCTTTTGTCTCAATCTTGGACAAACTACACTTCCTATGGGTTTCCTGATTGCTTGTTGTATTTTATGTACTTTTGACTTTTCAGTATCTTATTTAAGCAGTTTTCTCCCAATCCAAAGCCGAAGCCACCTGCATCCCGTACATCATTCCTGTGGTTAAAATCACCTGTCTCAGGTGGCGTTTTTGTCCTTCCATCCCTTTTCTTGCTGAATTCCGCCTATATTCACATCTGATGACTGCTGCCTGATTACACACTTAGAGTCTTTATTCAGGCGGTTTTAATTGAAAATTATTTTGTTTTTAACCTTGAATAATGATGACTTACATCTTTCTCTGCATACTGGTCAAAAACCAGTCTCGACTGATCTCCCACACTCAGTCAAGACAGTTCCCAGTGCTCTAGCTTGTCCTTCAAGAAATTTGAACATGTTTTCTCTGCACCACAAGGCATTGCCTAAAATCATGGGGCAAGTTCTCATCATGATTCCATCCCACACTTTACTGCTTCAAGTGAATGAGGTATATCTAGAATGCTTATCTCCCAGTTGATAGAGAGAAGCCCAAAGGCTCTGAGCCCGGGCTCCACTGAGCATCTGGGCACTATTGACAGTCTTATAGTGACCCTATTGTTTTTTTGTAACCCATTTATTGAGATAAGAATTCACATACCATACAATTAACCCATTTAGAGTGTAAGTTCAGTAGTTTTTCATGTATTCATAGAGTTGTGTAATCATTACCATAATCAATTTAAAAACATTTTCATCACCATCCCCTCCCAAAAATACTCTATGCCCAATATCAGTCACTCCACAATTTCCTTCAACCTCACCCTCAGCGAACCACTAATCTACTTCCTATCTCTATGGATTTGTCTATTCTGGACCTTTCATTTAAATGAAATTATAAAATATATGGTCTTTTGTGACTAGCTTCTTTAAACAAGTATAATATTTTCAAGATTCATCCATGTTCTAGTATGTATCACGCTTTATTCCTTTTTACTGCTGAATAATATTCCATAGTATGGATATACCACACTTTATCCATTCATCAGTTGACAGCTGTTTGGGTTGGATGCATGCTTTAGCTATTTTGAACAAAGCTGCCATGAAGATTTGTCTACAAGTTTTCATGTGGACATGTGTTTTCATTTCTCTTAGGTCATATGGTAACTCTAGGTTTAACCTTTGAGAAACTGCCAAACTATTCCAAGGTAGCTCCACCATTTAACATTTGCATCAGCAGTGTATGAGGGTTCCAATTTCTCCCCATCCTTACCAACACATCTTATTATCTGTCGTTTTGATTATAGCTATCTTAGTAAATGTGAAGTGATAACTCATTGTGGTTTTGATTTGTGTTTGTTTAATGATTAATGATGTTAAGCATCTTTTCGTGTGCTTATTGGCTATTTGTACAGTCACGAGTCTCTTAATGACAGGGATACATTCTGAGAAATGTGTACTGAAGGGAAACAAAATTTGCCACCCCAAATGTGTCTCTTTAACCTAAAGATTATTTTAGGCTGATTACTTTTAGGAAACAAAGACTCTGAAAGTTTTTCTTGTTACCTCCTCCTTAACTGCCTAAAAGAATTCAGATTAAAAAATCTTTCTTGGGAAGCCAGCTATCACCTTAGCTTAATATGAACTAGGTGGTAGACAGGGGGGATCCTAGAAAAGCCTTTTTGTTGGGCTCCCCTCTGTGTTCTTCTGTTTCTGTGTGGCCAAACACTTGTTTTCCAAACATTTGCTCCTATTCACCTACTTGTAAATTACCTTTCTTCCCTTCAAAGTCTCTGATTCTCCCCACCCTCAATGTCTTCTTTTGTCTTTAGCTGAGGATGGCATTAAAAGTGAAGGCTTCAGCCATTTTGATGAGTTACTCAGTTTTCCTGAGTTTCTTCCATGTATACATGTTACTAAACTTTTGCTTGTTTTTCTCCTGTTAATTTGTCTCATGTCAATTTAATTCTTAGACCAGCCAGAAGAACTTAGAAGGGTAGAGAAAAATTTCTTTCTCCCCTGTGGTACTTACACAAACCTAATGATATGGCCTACTACACCCAGGCTATACGGTACTAGTCTTATGGGACCACCATGGTATGTGCAGTCCATCACTGACTGAAATATTGTTATGTGGTGCATGACTGTATGTCTCATTTGGAGAAATGTCTATTCAAATCCATTGTCCATTTTTAAATTGGATTGTCTTTTTATTATTGAATTGTAAGTGTTTTTTATATATTCTAGATACAAGTCCCTGATCAGACATATGATTTGAATATATTTTCTCCCATTCTATGGGTTATCTCTTCTCTTTATTGATGGGATTTTGCACAAAAGTTTAAATTTTGGTTAAATCTAATTTATCTGTATTTTTCTTTCTGTGTTTGTAGTGATTCTTGATGAAGTTTGATGAGTTTCATCGTGTCCTTTTTGCCTCAATGTTAATTTCCAATTAAAAGCAATCCTGAAGCAGTTGAAATAAATAAAAGGCTAAGTTCAGTGCTCAGGCTGTTCATTGTGCTTTTCTATTAGGGATGTATAATCTTGAGCATTCAAGAATCTAAATATGCACATCTTGTTCGGGAACGTGAATTATATCTGAAATCTAGAGGCAAATTTTAAATTAGTTAAAATGGGGGAATAATGCAAGATATCTGTGAATTATTTCTGGGCTTATTATACGGGAAGTAAGCAATTATTTTCTCCTTCAAGCATCATACCCACCATGACAGCTTAATCTCTCACAAGCCACTGCTCGATCATTTGTGATATCTCTGAATTCTCCCCACATTCATAGATTTCACTTTTCAGTATATTCTAGTTTCTTATTTTTTAAAGGGCACAGTAAGTGCTGCATTCCTACCCTTGGAAGATCAAGACTGTGGCTCCTCTCCTCCATTATGACTAATTTTACTGAGTTGCTCAATCTGCGTCATCAATTATGGGTTATTGCAAGATAAGAAGATAAGAAATCCTCTTCTCCTAGACACCACACCCATCACCAACAGAAATTTTGGAACATGTGCACTAAATTGTGAGAAGCTGAGCTTTTCCTGAACTTTTTTCAGTGGCTACTTTTTCCACAGATGTATCATACATTCCGTTGGGTGACTGCTCTCATGCTGAACTCTAGGACCTACCTGTTTGAATAATTACTTTCTAGCCTACTAGGGTCTGCTTCTTCTTCAAAATTGAAGCACTAATACATTTTATTATTTTTCATTCAAAATGGCTGTCTCCTCAACCAAAATCAGATGGTTACAGTGTTGATGGGCATGGCTGATCAACATCCCAATAGCTATAGAGAACAACATTCAACTGCTTTCAGGGATTATTAGCTAAGGTATGATTTTTGCCCACTATCTGCTATTTATAATTATGTGACCAAATAACTATATTTTAACAAATCAGCTTTACATCATATATTTTCTGTTCTTCTTACATCTTCAGCAGCATCCCACTGCATTTACTATCTCGTATAATGAAATATTTCCTACCTCTTGCTACACTGTGTGTCTTGGATAAATGTTTCAGTTTACGTGGGAGTTCCTGATCCAAGCATTTATTTCCATAGTGCTTAAATCTCAGTCCTTACTTAAATCTGGAAATATGACAGTTCTCTATGTGAGAACTAAATTTGCGTGAAACACAGAGCATAGAATCACACTCATGCGTTTATGGATCTGTGGCCATGAAAGAAGTGGCATGTCACTTCAATGGAGAGGTGAGCTAGGAAAAATTTATTATTATAAAATCAGATATTAGATTTCCATCTCACACTCTATACAGAAATCAGTGCCATCTGGATTATGAATTAAATCTTAAAAACTAAACTTTCAAATTTTTGGTAGAAAATATATGCAAATTCTTTAGATTTTGGAAAAGGGAAGGATGAGACACAAACATTATTAAGTATAAAAGAAATGACTAATAAAATTCTAGTATATTCAAATTTGAAACTTTGTTCATCAAAATATAACAAAGTAAATGGAAGAAAAGTTACACTGTAGAAGGATATACTCATGATACAAAAACCCACAAAGGATTAGCATGGATAATACAAAAAGAACTACAAATTAGTAAAAATTTACAAACTGTCCTGTGAATTAAGAGATTTTTCATTCTAGTTGTTCTGAAGCTCTGAGCTGGGGATTGGGGGTAGGGTTGTCAGATCTAGAAAATAAAAATACTCAGTTAAATTTAAATTTCAGAGACATGGTTAATACATTTCTTGCATACATATATCACAAATATTATATGGAGCATAACTATTTTTTAAAAAGTCATTGAGGGGCCTGGCCCCATGGCTGAGTGGTTAAAATTCCACGTGCTCCACTTTGGCAGCCCAGGTTCACAGGTTTGGAACCCCGGGCACAGACCTACTCACTTCACTAGCCATGCAGTGGTGGTATCTTATATACAAAATAGAGGAAATTTGACGTAGATGTTAGCTCAGGGCAAATCTTCCTCAGCCAAAAAAAAAAAAAGTCAGTGATTATCTGAAATTTGAATTTAACTGGGTATCCAATGATTAAACTAGAAATTTTCCTTTTCAAATTTGTATTGAATGTAACAGAGACAGCCCACCCAAAGGGGAGTTTCTTCTCAAGTTGATGTGCTACATAATTAATTTTACTTTTTTGTTAAATATACTGCTATGTAAATATAGATAGTATAAAATAAAAAATATATTATTTATTATAATATATTATGAGTGGCTATATGAATGGCCTTGAGACAGTTAATAACCTTTTATAGAAATCTTAATATTTCTATTTATTAAATCAAAGGATTTTATTATGTTATTACAAGAGCTCATCTATTTTTAAAATATGATTTTATGAAGTTCCATTTTTGCTGATTTAAATTAAACCTGAGGAAAATAGTGTACATCATATATGATTACCAACCTGGAGTGAGATAACGATTTCATTTCCCGTCTCTTGGCTATCCATTTAAGCCCAGTGCCCCATGATTACTAGCCGCAACTATGTTAATGCTCTTGAGGTAGCCTTTTTTCATTAAAATAGTGACATATTAAAATTTATTGTAGATTAGATCCTTGTCATATAAAATACCAAATCCAAAGAAGTAACA
The DNA here is from genome assembly GCF_020826845.1 of Diceros bicornis minor. Classification (NCBI taxonomy): domain Eukaryota; kingdom Metazoa; phylum Chordata; class Mammalia; order Perissodactyla; family Rhinocerotidae; genus Diceros; species Diceros bicornis. Next base: position 46,470,408 of record NC_080759.1, on the reverse strand, counting down.
TAAAATGAGATAGTTGCATTATTCCTGGTGTTGAGTTGAAGTGTTCTGCATTCTAATGAAACGGGAAAGAATGACAAGTGACCTGTCAGAGAATAGAACTCGTTTTACAGAGTTTGCAAATGAAGCAGAAGAATGTGAGAATGTACCTCATCAGCAAGTTAGCGACTACTTTGCTATTATCGCCACTCTTCATGTTTCAGTTGGAGTTTTGAAACCATAAATAGATTAAATTCAACTGACTAGAAGTAAAATATCCAAATGTACGTTCTCTAGAACGTATCTATTTCAGTGTTTTATTTGTATTCAGGCAGATTAAAATGGAAATGATGTGAGGCAAAGAATTCATCATTTATTTTCAGTTTCAGTGACTCAGGCATTTATCCCAAAACTCACCTGCAGTGCCCCTCCTTATTATTTTTTTCCCATCGATTCTTCACAATTCTCCTTTGTTGTAAGATGGAGAAATGGACTCAGCCAATCCAGCTGGCTTCTAGGATGCTGTTTTCGTTTTTACCAAAGGAGTCAGATACTAATGTACAGAACAAGAATGATTGCTTGTGTAAAGAAAAACACCTCTACTTTTTATTTCAATAGGTTTTAAAGACAAAACAAAACCGGAAACCTTCAATTAAAGGGTCTAAATTAAATCTAAGATAAGCCTGTGTTGTATCCATGAGAAAGGAGAATATGTCGAGTCAGGGAAAAAACTATGATTGAATTAATTTTTAAAATATTTTTTTCAGTGTTTGAAGTGTTGTGCAAGAAGCCAGGGAATATAACATGCATTAAACCAAAACATGGAACAATTTTCATAATTTACACATGGTTCACTTGAGATAATTAAATAATTGGTGTCACTAATTTTTAAGATGTATAAATTATTAACCTTTCCTCTCCTGACATTGAGATGAAATCACAGTTAAAAGGTTATTAAAGAATGGCAGACAGTAAAACTACATCAATTGTGTTTCATAATAGTCTACTTTTTAAAATCTGTATTTTAGATTCAAAATTTTAACACAAGTGAATACACCTGCACACGAATCATTTACCCATTGTTGACATTGATCATTTTCTCAGTTTATGTATTTATATATACACGCACATATATGCATGTAAAGTAAAAACACACATATAAAATTACAGCCCTTTTTGTCAGCTTTCTCTCTTTCCCTTCATTACTCCGTTCTCCATGGGCAAACAGTAGGATTCCGTTTTTTAATGTGCATTCATATATGCATATTTATGAGACATATATAGTATTTTTACGAGTGCTTGAATTTCCATTAGTGTTGTTATACATATATTTATTTTTTCTGAAGCATTAAACATTATGTGCTTGAGTTATACCCATGCTAATATAGATGTAGATAGATGACAGACAGATAGATAGATAGATAGATAGATGATAGATAGATAGATGATTGATAGATAGATAGATAGATAGATAGACAGATAGATAAAAAGATAGATAGATGATAGATAGACAGATAGATAGAAAGATAGATAGATGATAGATAGATAGAGAAATGAAGGTGTAGCTGGAAGCGAAAGGAGATGTCGACATAGATGTAGATGCATAGATGCGTTTTCTTTAATGTGTCTAATATTATGACATATATTTATGATAAGCATTTGATTTATTCATTACCCTCTTGATTCACAATTGTATTAATTTCAATAATTAATATATCAGACAAATATCTCCTGGTGCACACATCCCAGTAGATGCACCATGAGGCAGTGATTAAGGGCATGGGCTTCTGATCCCAGTCAGAATTATTAAAATCCTGGTTCATAAACATAGATGCAATAATCTTAAGCAGATAAAGAAGTTAACAAATCCTAATTGTTAGATATTTCAGGAATGCAAATTTTCTTCACAAATAAGAAAGTTTTCAATGCATTTTAATGTGAGATAAAATGTTATAATTTCCATAAATTAAGAAAATAAATAAAATTCAATAATCATTCATGATAATAATCCTTAAAAAGCTTGGAATAGGATAAAAAAAATCCTTAACTTGATAAATTATATTTACCAGAACCTATGTCAAAAATAAATTGCAGAAGTGAGTTGTTAAAAGTATATTCTTTAAATCAGAGAACATGTCAAGGCAGACTGCTATTACTACATCTGTATGACAGTCTAACAGAACTATATGCCAGTGTGAAAATCAGACAATAAATATATACAGGAACAACTACTGGAAAGGAAGAAATTAAACTTTCATCATTTGAAAATTATTAGATCGATGATTATCTACATGGCAAACCTAATAAGAGAGATTTTAAAGTTAAATATTTTAAAAATTAACAAACATTACATTTATCAAATGCAAATATGATGAATATACAAATGTCAATCGCACTTTTATAAACCACTGACAGATAGAGAACAGTAGCTAGGAGTACATCTAACAAAAGTTGTTCTTTTTTTTATGTCACAATTATAAGACTTTAGTGAAAGACATGAAAGGAGACAAGTGATTAGAAAGGCATTCCATATTCTTGGATAGGAAAACTCAAATCATTTTTAGTAATATTCTAATGACATACAATTTCCACTTGAGAATGACAGAAGACAGAATATGCTACTGTTGCTCAAAATCTGGTGTCACATATCCTACTCTCAACTGTCAGGAAAACATAAGGATGAAGCTGTTCCAAGTGGAAATGAGGTTGCAAAAGAACAAACGTGAAGAATAGCTAGAATCCACATTAATCGAAGACGTGTAAACAGACTTTTTATCTAAGGGCCCATTCGGCTTCCTTCAAATATAAAGACACTAGTTTTATTTTGTTTTTAATAAACTTAATACAATTATAGATACAGATAGAGATACATATATTATCATCTTGTATCAAGAAAAATTTTATAACAAGCAGTTTTTTAGGCTTCTAGTTGAAAAACGTTAAAATATTTAAAATTAACAAGATGTAATATGTAAGCACTCACTAAATTCAACTACCTTTATATTCATCTATTTGTCCAAATTGTACCACCATCATAACATGTTTCTAAACATTGATCTTTTTAAGTTACGAACGTGAGCTTAAACATGACAACATGGGTGAATCAACCTGGTCTGGTTATTATTTTAAGTTACTCAATTACTTTTACTCAGTCTTTACTTCTTTGGTGTCAGATTAATGGTGAGTCCTACCCATCACAGTCTATACTGACTGCATACTTATCCATTGACTAACAGAATGACATTAGATTGAGCACTGGAAACATTAGTGTTGGAATTCATTATTTGATTTCACTTTCTGGTCTGACCAAATACACTGTTTTTGTTTGTTTTTTTGTTTCACCTCTAAATCATGTCACTCAACAAATTCATTTATACATATACATATATATACAAGATTATGTCTTGTGACATTACCTCCCAGTTTACTCTCCATCCTGATATTAGCACTCCAGTTTCACATATAAACTGGCATTTAAAACAGACAAACAACAAAAAATTTAGAAATGTGTGAAAAAGTTAGCATATACTGTAAATTTCAGACTTAGAAGTGATTGCCTGAAATGTGAGTAGACTTCTTAAAAATCAAGTTCATATTCACATGCTGGGTGGCGTCGCCCAAACAGATGGCATCATGAGGACCAGACCACCATGAATTTTAAGATTGTCAAAAGGAGACCCAATAAATTAATCCAACACCAATCAGATAAATACGTTAAGAATAAATACTTTGGCAGAAAAGAAGAAGCACTGGTAATAGATACAGATGCAGTTCAAGGGCCAGGTATTGATGACCAACGTTAATTATGGGAATGATGAGAAAACAAAGTAAATGTTGCACAATGGCTACTAGAATTTTATGGTACACAGCATGAAGGAGATGGAAGTCCTGGCCATGTGAAAAAATTGTACTACCATTGCTCACATTTCCTCTAGTAACCACGAAGTCATCATAGGAAGAGTTGCCCAGCTGGCCATCAGGAGCTCCAAATGAAAAGCCAGACTATAAAGTAGAGAAAATCTGTAGTTGGCTTTATTTATGTATCTTATGTCTGTTAAATAAAACAATATTTCTGCCATCTCTGGCTATTTCTTCCTTTTAATTTTCAGTCTTTTGGCTCTCTTTAACTCCTTATAGAGTTAGTCCTCATCTGTAACTCTTCTATAGGATCTTCAGTGTAGAAGAGTTCTGGAAAGTTTATTTGACCCGGTATCATATGTAATGGTGTCCATCTCTCTTCCTCAAGTACTTAGACATTATGAGTCAGCTCTAGGGGAAGGAAGGAAGGGAAAAAATTTAGGCTTTGCTACTAGTCCAACCTAGGTCTTTGTGTTAGCTTTATCAACTTAAGCCTTGCAACTCTAGGCAAGTAGTAATTTCTAGTTTCAATTTCTTCACCTGAAAAGTGGGATATTAGTTACCTTTTGTAGTTGTTATAGGAATTTAAATGAAAACAAGGGACAGTTCTTTCCTTATTAGATCTTAGGATTTTTATGGTAAGGTAAAATCTCATCCTGTTAGCTTTTACCATTCATTTTACGTTTTCCTTCGAGGAAATATAGAATGAAAAGATAAGACAAATAAATCTCCCTACAGTTCACTGAAGAGAGATTTTGGGTGTCCTGTAAGTCAAACTCCACCTCAATTTCTTAAGATAAATATTCCATACTATGGGACAATTAACTTTATAAGATAGTTTTGGGTGGTTCATGGACATAGAAATATAACTTAGATCAATTGTAGGGTTAATTTTTGTTTACGACCTAATACTGGTTTTAACAATGACTTAGAATAATGTTTTCTTTGTAAGTGCATTTAATATACTTCACACGTGCTAGGTATGAAAACAATCATCAATACGGCATCCTTGTGACAAATTTTGGAAGAATCGCTTATGCGTTTTCGGCCCATTATCCTAGTCTATCTCTTACCAAGAAACAATTTTCTCATTGTAATCAATAGAGGTTTTGAATGCAAAATCATTTATGTAATAAACTATCATGATGTAAAATACTTTAAAATTATAGAAAATCACACTTCAGATCTATTTGCTTCCCAAAGGGGCTGAAGCAGAATTAAAATAGACCCAAAATGTTACCAGAAATCTCTGGTTTTAGCAGCTATAAAGAAAAAAAAATAACTCCCAGAAATGTGAAGAAAAACTTGTAGCACAGTGTCAGCCACGGGAAGAAAAGGTTCAAGTCAGAGGACACGGCCCTTTTTAACACACCTTTTCTGTTGACTTAACTACTGCGGAGGATATTCTTTCTGTCCTATCCCACACGTCCATCAAATGTTGTAATACCCTTTCTGAACTGCAAGTCTGACAGCAGTCTTCCCAGCAATGGAGCAAGGTCCTAAGAATTGTTATTTTTACACATAATTTTATAATCAATAGAGGACAATGCATAGTTGTCATAACAGATTCAATATATATATTTTTTTGATATAGTATTTTATTTTGCCACCAGGCCTTAAAATGAAGAGCCGTGGGTGTCAGCAGAATATTCTGTATGCTCCATTAATTGCAAATCTTACATCTTGTTTCTTGATAGTCCTAGTCCATCTTCAACTGTATATGTATATTCTTGTCTGAATACATATAACCTTAGTGTTTAACAGATTTTTCTTTTTTAACGCTTTTTAGGTGTTGCAGTAGTTTCTCCTGTATGTATGTTGTAAAGGAAATTCTGATATATGACTGAAATTTCCCCACTTGTGTGTGATACATTTTTGATTTTTTTGGCTAATTGGATATCTAGTTTTTTTAATTATTTTTGAATTTCCATATTTTACTAGTACGTGTCAAAGAAGAGCATTTATAACCAAACATTCCTGAAAGCAGCCTATTCTTTTCATATAATTCAGTTAATGTTTTTCTTTTCCAATTTAGGGACACTACTTATCCTTTTTATCAATCGTCTTATTTTTCATAATTATGTATATATATTTATACATTGTAATATTTTCTTTTTTATCAGAATTAATTGTATTTATAGCAAGCTTTATCTCTGTGTCTGAAATTTGAGTTTCCACTGTATTTATTCTGCTCCTTAACGTTCCTAATTTTTTATGATTTCTGTAATTAATGTTCTTTGTTAGTGGACTTATTTCCTGAAGCCTGTCTTCTATCTACCATTTATGCCATTCTATTTGTTATTATCTTTCATCTTTTATCTCATTTAACATTTGTTCTTATTAACTTGCTCCATATCCTGATGCTGCTGTAGGAAATTTCCTCTTGTTCTTCAGTGGCATTTTCTTTTAGAATGAGTTTTTGCCTGTCTTTTGCATAGTATATATATTTTGTATATGGAGTACTAGAGAGAAATAAGGAAAATCAACACTTGAGATAACAACCGGAAAAGATTTGCACCAAATTACTTTTTAAAATCTTAGGCCAATTTTCACTCTTCTATTTAATTATGTGTTCTCATTGGTATATCCTATCATACTTGCTAACCGATAAGTTTCTTGAGTACATGATCTGTATGCAGCCTGTTTTTATGTGACACATATGCCTATTTTCCTAATTATATATTTATTAGGAATAAATATTTCCCTAATAATGTATCCATTTTATAAATTTGGATAGTTTATAGTGATGCAAAAAAAATGGTAAGCAACTTATAAGTAAGCAGAAATGCTCTCTTCTGTGAATTTGTGTGAATATCGAATATAATTTCCTAATCATTGAACTTCATGCTAGCAGAACAATATATTTATACATTATTTTCCAGAAAATACACTCACTTAAACAATGCACATTTAGAAAATATGAATTTGTTATTTAATATTTATGAATCATTTAGAAATTATATATATTGCAAATAAAATATACTTATTCATCAAAACTGGTTTATAATTGCAAGATGATTAATATTAAATTGTTTCAGAGGAAAATGTGTTTCAACCAGTGTTTCATAGCATAGTACATCCAGCTTGAATTTTTCTGGCTGCTTATGTCTCCCTTCATGTACTTGGCATGGTGCTTGCCTTTAAATGGGATGTGGAAACAAATCGTTCATTTGTCTGTCCCTGCTGTAATAGTCCAAGGCAATTTTTTTAAAAAAGTTTTTACAAAATTTCTCAATGATTAAATGTTCTATAAGAAATAAGACTAATGTAGCTGTGATGTGAGATGCTCTGGACAGGAATTAAGATCCAAGTCACCTCCAAAGATGCAAGGTTCAGGCTATGCAAAGAGCTGACTAAGGATTTCTTGAGATCTGGCTATATTTTTATCCATATAATGATCTTGGCACAGCCATAAATCTATCATTACTCTCCCTTGACCTGTCCTAAAAATGAAATATTGCTTCTTATGATATAAAATGTCAATGTCACATCTGAATGTCTAAATGAAGCAGAAAAGGAGTCGCATGGCACAACATTTAAAAAATTGAAATTCTAGGGTAATGTTTTTACTATTTTTCTTTTTTTATCTGCTTCATTTCTTGAAAGTTATTTGTGTGTATATGGACCTCTTCAATAAATTTTACCAATACGTCACATGTAGAGATAATATACCAGATGGATAAAAAGAATATTGATAAATTAACTGACTCTACTTATCCTAAACAAATAACATTTATATAATCCTTGACAATGAGTTTCAGGTGTATTAATATATCTTAAGTTGAATCTATAATCCTTAGGTCATAAATGCTTTATTTATTCAAATAAAACCCATAGTACTGGCTACACCAGACTATCTTTTAGCTAATAGGTTTCTTCATGGAAGTTTCATATTCACTGACTGTTTCTTTTAAAAATGCTATTATGCTGTCATAACATTTTTTCATAGTAGTGCTTCTATACAGACAGAGAGGTTGAAAGTAAACTACAGTGAGATGCTTTGTATATTAAAAATGTCTTTAAGGAGAAATAACCATCAGAATTTGACAGCTTTTTATGCGAATATACTTACAATACGGTGTTAATCCATTAAAATGCTGAATAATTATTTGCCTTAGGCATTTTAGTGAACATTTTTATTTCAATAAATTCCATTGTGCATTTTAATTATGAATGTGTAAAATGAAGTCTGTTTCCTTATAACAAAGTCACTGATTTTTGTGTGTGTGTGTGTGTGTTTGTATGTCTGTGTATGTATGTGCAGTCTTTCCCTATGCTTTTTTTAAAGACTATTATTTTAGTAATAAGAAAAATAGTACCAGATAATAAGCAATACAAGAAAAATATGCACTATCAATTTTCATAGTGATGTGAATGAAAATAACAAGATATATATTATGATCAAGAATATCAGTCTGTTGATGGCTGCACTTTCATTGTCAAATGCTAACATTCATCTGAGCCATAAATGGGTTCGGTTATGGAAAACACAATGTATTTGGCGACACATATAAAATGTGTGGGAGGGGCCTGAGATCATGTTTTAACAATCTCTCCAGGGCATTGAGATTCACAGTAAAGGCAGAAAACCCGTTCTTGATGACTTATCTTAGGTTAGGTTGTCCACAAAGGAGCTCTCACAATGTAGGCCAGGGATCATCTGGGTCAACATCAACTCAGAGCTTGTTAGATGTGCAAGTTCTCAGGCCTCCTTCCAGCCCTACTGAATCCGAATCTCTGGGGATGGGGCCCAGGAATCTATGCTTAACTATCTTTCAAGGTGATTCCTCTTCTCTATAAGCAGATCATGGGATAAGAGTGCAGGTGCAAGTGAGTTTTTTAAGGAAGTTCCACCAGCAGAAATCAGTAAGAAAGCATGGAAAATAGACTAGGGAAGAGGAAGACACAAGGCAGGAGAGCAGTTTCAGGTGAAGTCTCAGCCTCAGCCTGGTCCTGGGAAGACCTCGAGTAGGAATTACACTTCATTGTTAGTCCCTCGAGGCTTTCTTACAAGGTGCCACCCTCCCCCACTGCCTGGGCACTCTCTACTCTGTGATTCTTGGTGAAGCAACGCCAGGATCTCAGGAGAAGCCTTCTAAAGAAGGATGCAGGATGCAGCTGCTGGAAGTAAAGCACTGAGAATTTGAAGCATGAGTGTGCAGAACTGGTGCAAGGAATCCAAGGGGAACGTGGTGGAAGAAAAGATGTGCTCATCTTGGAAATGTAGAGCTTTGATTCAAATCCTCAGCATGCCTTATTGCTTGCTTTTCGTATTGAGTAAATTACGTTCATGTCTGAGCCTGAGGCCTGGTTTTGCACCTGTAAAATTGAGATAAGAATGTACAATGATTTTAACAACTTAGATAAGATAATTCATAGACAAGTAGTAAGCAGATAGACTCATGCATTGTAGGTATGTATGAAATAGTGGAACTGAAATACTTAAAATAACTTCATTCCCTTTGGAGGTCTCTAAATGATTTGCATCTATTAACTCAATAGAACTTAAGAGCAGCGCTGTGAAGTACGCTGCAAATACTTTTCAAATATCAAAGAGCCTAGTTTAGCCTGTTTTTAATTGAAAACCATCCCTAATGATCCATGATGTGTACCTCCATATATTTATTTGTATCAATAATATATTTAAATATTATTCTATGGTCAATTAATAATCTATGAAATGTGATTACAAGGTAATCATAAGGGATATAGATAGATATTCAACTTAAAATGGGCATTTTTGAGGAAAACACTGTAAATAACAACTCAATACCACAGAGCTGTTCTTTCTTGCTCTTCATAGAATATTTTTTCTTGTTATCCACATGAGAGAACATCATGACATATGAACAGTAAATTCAATGTTTCATGAAAATAAGTCCATTTTAGTTTCATCAAAGATAATTCTACTCCTTTGAGTATGCAAGAAAAATTGTCTTGAAATTACTGTTATGTAGCTATAATTCTACAGCTTTTATAGAAATATTAGATGTAGTTTTCTCTTGCTCATAGATTACAAAATACATTGTGTTTTTAGACTTGCTGGAAATCATAACATTTTATGATACACGAAATAATATGTCAGTTTTGAAGTTGTTTGATGACTTTAAATACATTATATTATGATAGAAGGCTTTAAAAACAAAGCAACATAAAAGAAAAATCCCAAAGGAAAATCTTGTCACATTCTTGCTCTACTCTTCTGCAAAACGACAATCTAACATAGACTATTTAATCAAAGTTAACATATAACGACTCAAGGTAACACAGTCGAAAAAATAATCCATAGGCTATATGTGAATATGCAATGCAAGTAATGATTAATATGTCATTTTATATCAACTTTGGTAGTAGATTTAATAATAATAATAAACTAAAAGAAGCAAGATTATTTTATCATTCATTTAGTCTAAAATACTTGATACAGTGAATCAATTCTAAGTGTAATTGGCCAGTAACACTGTAGAACTAGATTTTAGAAATAGTAACAAACAGTGGTTTTTAAATCAAACATTCACATATGTATATAGGCACCTGTGGTGCCGTTATCCATTGTGTGCTCCTAAGGACCAATTACAAGCACCAGTTTAGGATTTGTGTACACATTTATATGGCCACTTTTGAAAATTGGCCTCTCTTGATACTCTAATAGGCAGCATAACTCAGAGCAATAATTTGAAGACTAAAGAAGAGGTGGTGCACGTTGACTGTATCCCATACATTATTTAGCACTTTTCATCTTAGTGCATAAAGTCAGCATGGCTGAAGCAAATGAACGGGACTTAAAACTATCCTTTCAGAAGCACAGAGCTATGGACACACATACCATTTTTTTGTTCTTTAGTACATACATATATTCTGTTGTTCTTCAATATCAATGTTAATATATTTTAAGTTCAAGTCTTCAAAGTTAGGACAACATAGATTTTATTCCAAAGGAGTCTAATACAAGACAAATGGCTAATGCAAGATCTTATTTTCTTTTGCAATGTGATTTTTTTCACATTAAATTATATTTTCATTTATAGTTTAAACTTTATTTGTGAATTTTATAAAGAATTAGTGTGTTCTCTTAATTTGACGGTTCTTATGATTTAAAAAAGCCATAAAAATTCAAATTTTCTTTACCTAATCAGTACCCTCTAGTGAAAGTACATTTGGGGAATCTTTATTATTATGCATAAATTGTTATTTAAGATAATCATTTTTTTAAGCCATTGGCCTTCATCTTTTATTAAGTGATCTGCCTTTCCTTAACAGATTCTCTATTCTCTGAGGCCCCATTTCATCAAAATTCCTCTTTGATTTGAGCTGTATTGCAAGAGGAAAATGTTGGCTTACTTCTTACTTCATTTTTCTTTTTTTTTTTTTAAGTTATGGGAGAAGATTCCTTTCTTTTTTTAAAATGGTTAATTTTTTTTTTTTAGGAAGATTGGCTCTGATCTAACATTCATTGCCAATCTTCCTCTTTTTTTTTTTCCCCTTTTTTCTCCCCAAAGCCCCAGTACGTAGTTGTATATTCTAGTTGTAGGTCCTTCTAGTTCTTCCATGTGGGACACCTCCTCAGCATGCCTTGATGAACAGTGAGTAGGTCCGTGTCCAGGATCTGAACTGGCAAACCCCGGGCTGCTGAAGCAGAATGCATGAATTTAACCACTAAGCCACCAGGCCGGCCCCTCATTTTTACTTTAAGCTCCTTTAGCAGTCTGTACCTTTGTTATGACACGTCACTATTTCTTGGAGTTGAAAAGTCATCTTTCTCCTCACTCACTTATGATATAGTGTTCACCTTAATGATAGATATGGTTCCTGACCTTAAGAATTTGAATATCAAATTAATGATAGACACATCTGGTTTAAATTTACTCTACCATAGCGGGGACTGGCTAGATGTTCATCTTTCCATTTATTACTCCTGAGTATCCAGAATGATTTGTGTTGGGTTGGTGCTATAGGACTTGTTCTGGCTGATGGAATTTGATCATAATATATGCTATTTTTCATCCTAGATTCTCTCATAAGACCCTTGGCTTACTCTTTCTTTTTAAATGGGTCAGCTGAATGCAGGATCCAGTAGAGGACTTTGAGTAGGCCGTTGGGGGCAGTAGAGCCAGCAATTGGAAAAGCCCCTTCTTCTTTAATTACCATGTGGATATCTACTCATTAAACACCAATCAAGCTATGACTGGAACAAGAACTAAACCTTAATTTCTTAAGCTGCTGAAATTTTGGAGTTTTTTATTTGTGTTTTTACCACTGAAGAAGAACGTATCCTATGCTGACTAGTACAGATGTGTGTAATAAGTCCTATAATAGAAGCTTTTGTTTTTGTTTTAGGTGAGGGTCTTTTGATTTTAAAAGAAAAATTGACTCTTTATATACCCCATTCTCCTTTCTTCACTTTCCATGCTCATCTCTATAGGTGCCATAGTCAACCGTTATAACCACTATCTTAAAAATATCTTAGAATTAAGAAAATCACACATCCAGATTGTTATTATGATATGTCAAGGGCTAATTTTGCCTGTATACTGTTAATATTATCAGATATCTCTAGTTTGTGTGTGGTCCCATTTTCTGAATAAGTAATCTTAAAATTTCCCTTTTCCTCAAATCCAAATCTGCAAATTTCTTTTGCCTTCAGAATACTAATTTTTCTCTGATGTCTTGAGAATTCCAAGGCCCTTAGATATGAACTCCTTCAGCCTCCTTCCACCAGAATCTATATATGCCTTCTTACATCTAAGCATGCATTTTCCTCATTGCCTCTGTTCAAAATGGAAGGAGTCTCCACTTCTTTGTAACCATGGTAACTATTTGTTCTGAATTTTATTTCCTTTAAACTTTTTGGAGACTACTTACCTCACAGGATACTGTCTTTCTTGTCACTCTCTGTTGCCACTCCTGCTGATTCACTATCATTAATATTTAGACGTGCTCTAGTTTTTTTTTGTTTTTTTTTTTTTTGCTGAGGAAGATTCACCCTGAGCTAACATCTGTGCCAATCTTCTTCTATTTCGTATGTGGGTTACCACCACAGCATGGCTGCCAATGAGTAGCATAGCTCCACGTCTGGGAACTGAACACGAGGCACCAAAGTGGAGCATGCCACACTTAACCACTAGGCCATGGAGCCAGCCCACTCTAGTGTTTTTTTATTTGTTTGGTTTTATTTAACTTATCCTCCTAAAAACAACTAGCTCAACCTTAATTACTGCCAAATTACCTCTCTACCCATCTCAATCTGATATCTGTTCCTATGACTTTAAACTTGCACTCAGAAAAATTATTAATAATCACCATAGTAATTCATATATCAATTTGTATTTGCTTACCCCATAAGCAGCATTTCTTTTTATGCTTTCAGTTTTATTGAGATATAACTGACATACAGCACTGTGTATGTTTAAGGTGGACAACCTAATGACTTGACTTACATATATTGTGAAATGATTACCACAGTAATAAGCAGCATTTCTTGATTTTGAACTCTTACTTATAACAGCATTTATGAATACTAAGTCCACCTAGTTTTTATTCTCTCTCTCTGGACATTTCTTCTAATCTACTTTGAAGTTTCTCTTCATCTTCCTTACTCATAAGTATTGGGAATTTTTAGGATTCTACTTGAAGTTCTCTCGTCTTTACATTCGACAACCTCTGCTTGGAATATCACATTCTTTCCCAAGGCAATTGTCTCTGATTTTGTTCTGCTATCACTCACATTTTTATCTGTAATTCAGACTTCTCTTTTAAAATACAAAGCCCCTAGAATCCATGTTACGTAACGGGAGAGAATTTACCTGTTTTGTTCTCTGTTATATCCTCAGTGTAAGTAGCAAAATTTAGCCTTAGTATACATTCAATAAGTATTTGTTGGACAAATAAATGTTCAAGTTAAACATATAAGTGTCTGTTAAACACATTCCATTCAAAGTCGATATTGCTAAAAGTGAACTCACCAAATACTGATGTTCCACATTTACGCAGTCTGCCATCAATGCAAATGGCACAGCCATCCAAGCAAGTGACTTCAGCTGAAAATCTAGTGACAAGCCTAACTTTACTCCTTCCTCCATCGTACATCAAGGCAATAATCAAGTCTTGTTAAATTAGCCTCAAGTTTTCAAATCTTTCACTTCTCCCATGTCTATTGCAGTCACTACAGTACATCTTCTCTCACTTAAATTACTGTAATAGGCTCTAAGATAGTCTTTTCTTGAACTGATTTCCTGTCTTGTAAATAAATACAAATACTTGAATGATCCTGCAGAAAAAGTAAGTTGAATATATTTATTTTATTTTAATATCAGAATCTCAGATCCTAAATATTCTCTTTACATTGCCTGGAAATATTGTTGTCTTTCAGCAGGAAGCTCAATAAATTCTTCTAGACAGCAATTCCCTAACTTTCTTAGAAAGAATTTTTTTATTTTTATTTTTTATTTATTTTACTTTTATTTTGAAATTTTATTTTTATTTTTTTTCAATTATTTTATTGAGGTCATAATGGTTTATAACATTGTGTAATTTCAGGTGTACATTATTATTTAACATTTTCTATGTTGACAACATCATGCTCACCACTAATAGTCTAATTTTTGTCTGTCACCATATATTTTTGTGCCCATTACCCTTTTTCCCCACCTCCCAACCCCCTTCCCCTCTGGTAACCACTAATCTGTTCTCTTTATCCATGTGTTACGCATATGACTGAAATCATACAGAATTTGCCTTTCTCAATCTGGCTTATTTAGCTTCACATTATACCCTTGGGGTCCATCCATGTTGTTGCAAACAGGATGATTTCATCTTTTTTATGGCTGAGTAGTATTCCATTGCGTGTGTGTGTGTGTGTGTGTGTGTGTGTGTGTGTGTCTGTATGTGTGTGTGTATATATATACACACACACACACCACATCTTTATCCATTCATCAGTCCATGGGCACTTGGGTTGCTTCCACATCTTGGCTATTGTGAATAATGCTGCCATGAACGTAGAGATACATAAATCTCTTTAAGTTGTTGATTTCAAGTTCTTTGGAGAAATACCCAGTAGTGGGATAGCTAGATTGTATGTTATTTCTATTTTTAATTTTTTGAGAAATCTCCTACTGTTTTCCATGGTGGCTGCAGCAGTTTGCACTCCCACCAGCAGTGTATGAGGGTTCCCGTTTTTCCACATCCTCTCCAACATTTGTTATTTTTTGTCTTGGTAATTATAGCCATTCTGAATGGTGTAAGGTGATATCTCATTGTAGTTTTGATTTGCATTTCCCTAATAATTAGTGATGCTTAACATCTTTTCATGTGCCTGTTGGCCATCTGTGTATCTTCTTTGGAAACGTGTCTGTTCATATCCTCTGCCCATTTTTTGATCGGGTTGTTTGTTTTATTATCGTTGAATTGTATGGGTTCTTTATGTATTTTGGAAATTAACGCCTTGTGGGATATATGATTCACAAATATTTTCTCCCAGTTGGTGGGTTGTCTTTTCGTTTTGTTCCTGGTTTCCTTTGCCTTGCAGAAGCTCTTTAGTCTGATGTACTCCTGCTTGTTTATTTTTTCCTTTTGTTTCCCATGCCTGAGTAGACATGGTATGCGAAAAGATGCTGTTAAGAATGATGTCAAAGAGTGTACTGCCTATATATTTTTCTAGGAGTTTTATGGTTTCAGGTCTTACATTCAAGTCTTTAATTCATTTTGAGTTAATTTTGGGGTATGGCGTAAGATAATAGTCTACTTTCATTCTTTCGTATGTGGCTGTCCAGTTTTCCCAGCACCATTTATTGAAGAGAATTTCCTTTCTCCATTGTATGTTTTGGCTCCTTTGTTGAAGATTAGCTGACCATACATGTGTGGTTTTATTTCTGGGCTTTCAATTCTGTTCCATTGATCTGTGTATCTGTTTTTGCACCAGTACCACACTGTTTTGATTAGTATGGCTTTGCAGTATGGTTTTTGTTTTTTTTTTTTTTTTTGGTATATTGTGGTAACATTGGTTTATAGCATTGTATAAATTTCAGGTGTACATCGTTATACTTCTATTTCTGCATGGATTAAATCAGGGATTGAGATGCCTCCAGCTTAGTTCTTTTTTCTCAGGATTACTTTAGCTATTTGAGGTCTTTTGTTGTTTCAGACAAATTTTATTACTCTGTTCTATTTCTGTGAAGAATGTCATTGGGATTCTGGTTAAGACTGCATTGAACCTGTAGATTGTTTTATGTAATATGGACATTTTAACTATGTTCATTCTTCCAACCCATGTGCATGGAATATCTTTCCATTTCTTTATGTCATCTTCAATTTCTTTCAATAATGTATATATAGAAAACCCTAAAGAATCCACCAGAAAACTATTAGAAATGATCAACAGCTACAGCCAATTTGCAGGGTACAAAATCAACTTACAAAAATCAGTTGCATTTCTATATACTAATAACAAACTGGCAGAAGGAGAACTCAGAAATACAAGCCCATTTACAATCATGAAAAAGGAATAAAATATCTGGGAATAAATTTAACCAATGAGGTGAAAGACCTATACACTAAAAAAAATTTCTTTTATCTTTTAACTTTTACTTCCCTTTACACACAATTAATGTTTTCAAAAAAAGAAAAAAAGTGATTGCTTTAAACCTGTGTCATTTCTCCACCTCTAAACCTATCTGAATTGCACTTGTCTTATTCCTTACCTTCTCTTACAACTAAAGCAGTGTCCTTCCTCTCACAAAGAGATAACCTCAGTTTTGTGTCGTGGATTGCATCAATTCATACCTTTTAAAAAAACTTAGCTCTTAGTGTAATCCTTTTAGTCTTCTGAATCTTAAACCATACCCTTCAACACACAAATATACTCAAATCCTTAAACTTCCACATGACTCTTTATCCCTATAAAACAACTCTCCCATTTCTCAACAAAGCATCTTAAAAAACATTGTCTACATACTCTGTCTATACCCCCAACCCCATTCACTGTGTATCCCTCCATTCTGGTCCCTGTGCATACACTCAATCAAAACTGCTCTTGGATGTTTTGTTTCCTTCATATCTGTCACCCTTCCAGCAGCATGTGACACTGTTATTGCTGTATCCTTCTTGAAATAATCTCATTTTCATCTGTCATGACTCAACATTCTTCACTCTTCATGTTCTTCCTCATGGTGATTTCCTCCTTAAAGCCCTTAAATACTATCTGTATGGTGATATAGGATACACCACCAGGCTAAAACCCTTCTCTGTGCTCCAGGCTTATGAACTAAATTGATAGTTCATAAAACTGATAGTTGATAAAGCCCATCATGCAAAGACCTAGAGAAACACACCTGTAATGAGAGAGTATTAGGTTTATTAACTTGCTACAGCAAAGGAAAAACATAGACCATGGGAAACCATGAGGCCTCTCAAAAAAGGAGAGTTAGGGAAGAGTCCTCACAGGAACAGGATCGCTGGAGTTTGTCATTGGGTGGTCCAGGCAGAAAATGGTCAGAAACTGAGGAGTGTAAACTGGGGAGTTACTGGAACATTCAGCAATTTTATCTCTTGAGTCCATGAAGAGCTACTTTTAAATTAGTTTGTTTCAGATCTTATCTTAGAAGGGATGGGTCTAAAAAAAACAAACAAAAAATAGTATCAAAAGTGTTTGAATGTAAATAGTTTGTGATGCACATCATGGCCCAATGGGATAGTTTGTCTGTCTTGTGAGTCAGAAATATTTTGCAAGTTGTGATTTCTGTTTTAAATTTAGATTTTCCCCCTCATAAACCACTTGCCAGTGGGACCAATTTTCAGCTGATCACTTAAATCTAAATGTGGGTGCCATGAAGATATTTTACATTTAAATACTTTTCAAAAACATAAAACATAGAATCATTCTCTACAAACTTGATATTCCCACATTTCCTTTCTCAGTAAAAGGCACTACTATCCACTGCGGTATTAGAAACATAACATTTTCTGGTGTTTTTTTTTTTCTTTATTTTCTTCATTCTCATGGACATTTTATCAAGTCTATCATTTCTAACTCCAAAATATATCTCAAATTTTCCACCTTTCCAATTGCCACTGCCTCTATCTTATTCTAAGCCTCTATTTCTCATCTCCATGCACAATAGAGGCTTGTAAGACAGAAAATCAAACATGTCACTTTCATGCTTACTGTATTCAGTGCTTTCCTCTTACTAAAAATAAGACTCCTCAGCTAGACCATGAGGCTCCAATTACCCAGGATTTGCCTACCTGTGCAATCTTGCCTCAGACACTCTTCTTATTCACCTCTATGCTTTGGACCTATGGTCCTTCTTTCAATTCTTTGAAAATGTCAAACTCTTAGATAATGACTACATTTTTCTAAGTCATTCCCTGGCTTGATCTGCTCCAGAAGCCCTCTTTGTAGCACTGCACAAACTGTCTAATGGCTGATTTCTTTGCCCTTTTCAGATTTCTACTTAAAGGTAACTTTCTCAGAAAGACTTTCTATGAAGAACATTTTTCATTACTCAAGCTCTACTGGTTATTCACATAGCAATTACTTACTTGTTTACTTCTAGTTGTGTGTGGGTTTGGGGGCCAGGGGAGGGTTATAGTCTCCTCTAAATTTTAACATAAAAAGGGAAGGATTATAACATTTTACTAAATACTGTGAACATAGTTCTTGGTATAGTATTTGTCACAAAGTTTTCAATAAATGTTAGTTGTATATATAATAATAATAATTATAAGTATAAATGTAACACATTAATAATACCAGTTCATGAAGCTAATAAACAACCTAATTAGGGTGCTACCTTAGGTTCCTAAGTCTATGACTAATGATTTAACCTATCGCCTCTCTTCGAATCACTGATTTTCCAAGTAACCACAATTAATTTATTCTACTTGTACGTCAGCTTCCTTCCTAGGTTTACTTAAAAAGAGGTATTTAATAATATTCTCCAACAGTATTTTTAGTCATTTCACCTCAATTTTTCTAGTTCTTTTTATTTTCAAATATTCCACATGTAATTTACTTTAGTCAACTGTGTAGAGGTTAGTTTGATATCCTCTTGAATGTTTTGAGGAATTTTAGAAACCACATTGTGGTTTCTTGCAGAATATGTATCATATTCACACAAAAATGTATCCTGCTCACTTTTGTCATTTTGTGTTCTAGAAAACTTTTTAAATTGTTATTCATGTGAAAAGTATTATAAAATATTTTATGAATATAAAAATATATAATGAACATTGAAATCAACATAATTAGCTATCAAATCTAAAGAAGTAAAACATTACATTACAGTTGAAGCCCAAACTATACCAATACTAGGTTTACATCTCTTACACTTCCCACTTTAAGTAGTAAAGAATTTTAATTTATTGGGTTTTTTTCTATATATAAAACAATATTTTACTACATGTCTTTATACCTTCCAAACACAAAAATTCCTGTCAGTTTAATCTTTTACTAGTTGGAGTTAGAAACAGTTATAATTGTAAACATTTCAGGTTTCTCTTTATTTCCTTTCATTCTTGCTTACATATTGACTCATTTTTTTGTGAGCTCATCTCTTGAGACAATCACAATCAATAGCAACCAAGGCACACTAGTAATATTCAGCTATCTAAATGAGTTGTCTAAAGGCAGGGTTCTTGAGGTTTGTTATATGCCTTCCACATTATGGCGGGCAATATTTTGTCAAAGGTTCCCGACTCCATAGTGTAAGTTACCATCTTTTTAACTTCCACTGCCCATCCCTGGAACTAATGTCATGTATTTATGTTTATTGTAACCAATCTGCACATAAAATTGCCAACTTCTTTTACTTTAGTAAAAAAATGACCATTAGAATAATAAACATTTATTGCTTTTAATGGGGCTAGATTGAGATGGGCTCAGTAAAGAAAAAACATAAATATTTGAAAAATAATGCAATTTTTCTACCATGACCAAATTTTGCATATATCAGTATTTTTTCAAAAACTAGGCTTTGAAAGTTGATTTTTTTAGAATACATTTTTGTTTTCTATTTTCCTAATTTCTGATCTTTATATTACCTTCCTTAAAAGTACATTTAGTTTATTTGTATAACTTATTCAGTATCAACAATCATTAATTTTCAACATTATTGTCTAATTTAAACACTTAAAGCTATCAATTTCCATCTAATTATATTCAACCATTTTTTGGCATTATATTTTTATTATTATTTACTTCTTAGTATTTTCTAGTTTTATTGTGATTTCTTCTTTGATTCATACCCTATTTACCACTGTGTTGAGTAATTAGCAAACACACGGTCTCTAATTTTCAGTTTTCTTGTGTTACTGATACCTAAATTAATCTTATTGAGTAGAGAATGTCAACTGTGTGATGCTAGTGTCTAGATTTTTGTTGAAATACATTTTATCATCTAAGGCATGGTCAAGCTTTGTCATTTTTTCATGTACTTGGGAAGAATCTATTGTATAAATTTTGGGTACATAGTTTTTATACGTACATTGACTTACTCTACTCATCATTTTTCAAATTTTTCTGATCTTCCAAGTATTGTGAAAGTTTTGTCTATCAATTAGGAGAGAAATTGTTAAGTTTCTCTCTCATCATGTGGTAGATTTGTCAATTTCTCCATTTTTTAAATTTTTCTCTCTAAATTTTTATTTAATACAATATTAGAATGTAACTTCTTGATGAATTGTAGTTTTTATAATTATAGTTATGACTAACATCCTTGATAATAAAATTTGCTTAAAAATATATATTTTCTGTTATTCTCATTTAAGCCAACTTTATTTTTAATATTATACATTAAATACTGATCTTTATCTTGGTTTTACTTTCAATGTGTACTGTTGGCAATTTTTTCACTTCAATCTACATGTTAACTTATTTTTTTCTCAGTTGTGTCTTTTTAACACATACATAGAATTTCTATTTGTAATGATTCTATTTTTTTGTCTGTAGAATTAAAATTTGACAATTTTAAGAATCGTTCTGTCATTATTAAGATTACCATGTTTCTTGTTCCTATTTAAAATCTTTTACTTCTTTAAACGTAAGTGTTATCATCTATTCTACTTTCTATAAAATTTCACCGTCTGGAGCCCTAGGACGTAATTGTACCGATGGTATCACTGCTGATTTCGCTTTTTTTGTTTTGTAATTTTATATTATAATTTCACATTCATTTGATCTTAGTTAGTATAATCTATAAAACTGGAGTTGACAGTTTATTCCTCAAAGAGTGCTGCATTTTTTAATGACAAGTACTGGGGTTGCTGCATACTCGGGACTACTTTCAGTTTACACTTTTCTGAGTGTGGGGATAACACTTATTGAAAATTCAAAAAGTAGATGTGTTAGAGGGCAGTTCTGTGATTAAAATTTCTCAGGGTGTCTTTTTGTCATACACTGCTCAGGTCTCAAGGACTTGTTTCTTTACTGTCATCCTGGTTTTTTTTTTTTTTAAAGATTTTATTTATTTATTTTTCCCCCAAAGCCCCAGTAGATAGTTGTCTGTCATAGCTGCACATCCTTTTAGTTGCTGTATGTGGGACTTGGTCTCAGCATGGCCGGAGGAGCAGTGCGTCGGTTCACACCCGGGATCCGAACCCGGGCCGCCGGCAGCCGAGCGCGCGCACTTAACCGTTAAGCCACGGGGCCCGCCCTGTCATCCTGGTTTTTGCAGCCTATTCTTGACGGGATTGTCCTTTCGACTGTATCGCTTCCCGTGGTGGATTTATTTCTTTCCAAATACTAACTTTGCTAAAGTCTTGCCTTCTCTCATTCTCCTAAGGTAGTCCTTAAAAATGCTACCCTCTAGTTTACTGAAATTAGCACATCCATCTAGCAGCTCACATTTTGATTTCAGTTTGCAGGTCTGGTTTACATTCACTTCTTGGTTTTAGAATGTTGTTTGTTGCTCTTGTTTTTAATATCAGAAAATAAACTATTTTTGTATTTAATATGCTTTCCTACTTATTTTTATGGCGAGAAGTTTTTGTTTTTTACAATACTGGATTTCCAGAAACAGAATTTTCATTATTCTTTTTCTACCATAGAGTATTGAAATAATTATAAAATATCAGTCAAAATGTCCTCAAAAATTCATTGGAATAATTTTTCTTTCAGTGCCAGAGTTTATCCTATAATGTTTCTGCCAGATAATTATCTGTCATCTGCTTAAATACCATGAGAGATTTCCTGTTCTATGGCAGAACGTAAATGTTTCAATTTTTTTCCACACATTAGGCTTAATCGTCTTTCCATTAAGTTGTACCTTTGAGCCTCTTACTGTCTTTTCTTTTTGATGGTATGAAATTCCTTCAGATTTGAAGTCAACTTTCATGCCCACAATTCTATTCTTGCAAAAAAAATCATATAAACTTATGTATCCAATCTATTCAGCACTTAAGAAAAGGATCAATAAATCTCAAAATTATAATGTATCGTTATGGCCTGAAAACCACATCTTCCTTGGGGACCAATGACAATTGTAAAGTTGTTGACTCAAAGAATACTGTAAAAAGCAATAATCAGCATTCTAGAATCATGTTTTAAACATTTTAAAAGCACTTTAAAATAGATCTTACAAAATGCAGCCTCTTAAGAAAAATTCAATTAAGAGGAACATGTGAGTTTTGTATATTTTGTTGAGACAAGCAAAGCCAGGCTTAGATGAAGCAGTGAGATGGAGAAACTCTTTGAAAATGGATGTTCTTCAAGGAAAACTGCAGATAGAAGTAGAGAACTGTCAGTAGGAGACTGACGACTGAGCCTAACTGACATTTTAGAGCACAGAAAAAGCTGATTTCTAGAATAACCTTAGAAAGGCATAGAAATGCAACATAACATATACTTGTTCCTCTGGAGAGTTGCTCCCAATAATAAGACAGGGCTATGTCATTTAAACCATATGTACAAGTTATCTGCATTTAGGAGTTCATAAAGCAAAATGAATCCTATATACAAAGTGGAATGAAAATGAACAGACAACAAAGAAAATATCTTAAAAGGTAGAGATTCCTGTGATTTTTGTTTCTTTTTTTAAAAAAATAATATTCAGACTCGGCCTTGCTTATGGATATTTATAGAGTGTCTGTTGGCTTCCCTAGGATCAATTCACTTGAAAATAAATTTCAAAGATGGTTCACACAGTATTTCAAAACATCTGTCAGGATGTAAGTTGAATTTTTCAGATATTTTTTAAGATGCTGAGTATGGTACAGTAAATTTACAATGATTTTGCTTTTTATCATCTTGGGGTACTTATTTTCATTGATTTACAAAAATATTCATATAGAATGCATTCTTCAAGCACCAGATGCATACTGAAGTTTCCTCTGACCCCCTAGTATAGCACATATATAATATATATATAATTATCCCATATATAATATCCCATAGAATGGCAAAAGTATCCTGAAGTACACTGTGAGAAAATAAACTCAGATATACAATTTAATGGATTAATCTGTAGCTATATTCCTAGGGCTTTTTCTTATTTTTGAATTCAGGTTGTAATCAAAGAATATATGTCCCTTGAAATTACCTTCTCTTTAATGACACCCAGAAGATGTGAAATAATCTCCAGTTCTTTCCGGTTTAAATTGCTATAAGAAATATAACGTTAACAATCAATCAGATAAAAGCATCATGGGTCAAAATTATACATTATTAAGAAATTTCATATTGAACTATTTATATTGATAATGTAAATACAACTTCATTATGGATGTAAACTTTATCTCCTAGCCACTACATCTCTTTTGCTAATTCTCCATTTTTTTCATTTCAGACTATATCAACATGGGTTTATGTGTCAATAAGTGAGCACTTGCGGCGGAATGTATTCTACTCATTATTTTATCAATTGGAATAAATTTATTAACAGGCTGTTTTGATAGTTTAAGTTCATATATTAGTCAGTCTACATTTCCTTTTGAGTTGATATCAAGCAAGATCTTAGTATTAGAGATTCCATGGTCATATAAGTTTGGGAAATTTTTCATATTTTATTTCTCTCTTAGAGATTCAGAGTCCATTTTATTACATTAAAACAATGAGAACCCTTGTCCTAAAGATAAATATTTTTAAAATTTGCTTAATTCAGAGTTTTCTTAATATATTTGCAATAGAAAATATTAATCCTCTAAAGTTTCCCAAACACAACTTGGGAAATGTTGCCACGTTACAACCAGTAAAAACCTATATAAATTTGAGAAACTAATCCTTAAATTAATATATATATATAAATGTAGATATTTTAATGTGTCATGAGTTAATGTATATATTAAACAATACATTAAATTAATACATATGTGTATATTTATACATTATAACCACATGAAAGCATTTATACTTGCTAACGATGGGAGAGACAAAAATAAAACCAATATAAAATCTACCCCTTCACTAATTTAACCAGCAAATCCTACATTGTGAGTGCAGGAGACCTCTCTATCTTATCAAGACATTTTGGTCTCTGTCTTCATGAAGTTTATAATCTATCTGGAAAGTCGGCATATAAATAACTACAGAATAAAATTCTGTAAACACATTTGACTATTGAATGTAACTTGTTCTATGGGTTCAGAAATTACATCTTTATATAAGGAAGTCACCTTATTTGAGACCAGAACTGATAGAAATTAGCTCATATATTAACTATGAGGGCAAATTACTCATGTGAAGATCCTATTGTGCAAAAGCGAGTGGAGTGCATTTGAGGAAATGAAAGAAGGCCATCATGGGTGGACCATGTGGACTAAAGGATAGCTTGGCTCACAATAAAGCCGGAGAGCAGATGGCAGTGAGAATATTCAGGATTTTGACAGTCAATTTAAGGATTTGGGAATTTAAGGGAAATTGGAAACACAATCAAACGGTTTTAAGCTAAAGATCTAAGTTCTTTTACTTCAAAACTTTTTCTTTTTTTAGTTTAAAAACTAAATTTGAAGGGGGTAAATATAAATGTAGAGAGTCTGGTTAAGCCACTTCTGCAGTTGACTGGACTAGAGAGGATAATAAAGGGTTAGTTTCACGATGTCAATGTATGGTCTCTGCATTCAAATATGAACAAACACTATGTTATATTAATTATATTACATTTTGTCTTCAGGTATATTTTTATATGTTGATATAGATTGATGAGATATAGATCAGATATATACAGATATTTATATATCAATATATATTTATATATTGATATTTTATTTTATGTAAGTATATATTTATATAAGTATGTACATATAATATATTTAAATATATTTACATACGTATTCTTATTTGAATGTATATATAAATTTAGAAATATTCTTCTCAAGAAGAGGGATATAAGTGTGATTCAATTTTTCTGGATACAGTAACTGACCTATACCATTTTTAAGAAAAGAAACACTAGACAAGAATCAAGTTTTGGTGGATAATTGGGATATTTAATGTCAGTTTCCAGTTTTATTCTAGTCAGTAAGTGTCAAATAAAATCTACTAACTGTTCAGGCATACATAGCAACATACAGAATGTTGAAATTGTCCTTGACTTTTTCTCATACCTTACATCAGATCTAGCACTTCAATCTTCAGAAATATTAGCATCATAGAACTTATCAGCACCTCCATAGCTAACATCCTTGTCTCAGGCACTGCATCCTTTATTTAATTTATTTCAATAGCATTCTAACTATTCTACCTGTTTTCTCCCTCTCTCTTCAATTCTAAAGATCAGCCAGAAATTTATCTCGTTAAAATGTAAGTCAATTCTTATCATTACTCCCCCGTTACTCCTTTGACTGTATCATATCATTTTCTTCCATCTCCCTTGCTCATCCCTCACCCTCATCTCTCTCACTCAGGCACATTGGCTTCCCAGCAATTTCTCAAACAATCACATATCTGCCTCAGGGCCTTTATACTTGTGTCTTTTGACTGGACCCGTCTTGCCCCAGGGAGCCCCAACATTAGTTGTTTTTTCACTTTTTACACAAAAGTACCTTTCCTGGACACTGCATCTAAAATTTCAAACCTTCTCAAATACTGTTATCCTTTCCTCACCTAATGTTATGTTACTAATAAATAAATTATTAATTAACACACACATTAAATTTTGGTTTGTTCCATCCTTCCGAATAGTGCCTTAAGTACAAAGAAGGCAGAATTTTGTTTAGCTGTTTTTCTTTTTATTTTGTTTATTGCCGCATCCCCTATACACACAGTAGTCACAATATATACTTGTTTGATAGGTGGATGGATGAATGAATATGTTGACATTGAACTGCCTGCAAAACAGCAGAACAAATCTGTAAAGTGTGCATATAGATAGATATGGAAGCTTGGAGCCCAGAAGACAGTCTTTGCTAGACATATATTTTTGGTTACTCTCAGCGTATTAATATTGGTTAGAAACTTGATAGAAAACACAGAAATCTGGTAGAAAAGAGAGTCTAGAATTAAAAAGAGGATCCAAGATAATCTTCCTGTGTAACTACAACATCTAATGATGTGCAAACAGTGGCACATGGGGCTTAAACCCAAGGTTCTGGAAGGAAAAGGAAATTCAGGTTTATATGATATCATGGAAACAAGGATAGAAAGATAATACCAACCAAACAAACAAACAAAACCAAGTGCCATTAACAGTGCAATGACTGGCAAGTAAAGATTAATCAGATAGAGGTCACCAGTGATTAGTGAAAACAAAATAAAATCAAGTAGAAACCAGGACGTAGTGAGGAAGGAACTCAGATTAAAAGAGAGTATAAATGAAAGATAAATTAAGATATGGATAATGCAAGTACAGAAAAGTGAGGAGAATATAGACAAAGTAAAAGAGAGAATTAAGATGGTCATTGAATACAAATGAGGAATCAAGGATGAAATATGTATTTTTAAAAATATTTTTAAGATATGGTAACTTGGGTTTCTTTGGGTATCGATATGAATATAATTGATCCAGTACACAGAGAGAGAGATGTTGAAGACACAGAAGAAAGTGTAAGTGAACATAAGTAAGGCCATCTTGTAAGTGAACATAAGTGAGGTCATCTTGTTACAATAAATAACCCTTTCTCAGTTGAAACCTTTCTAGTATGTGATCATTATAAATTGCTGCATGCTCTCATGATTTTCTGGCCCTGATGCTGTGCACCTACCCCTGCTGAGGTGCTCTGATAGCTTTGTTCTTAACGATTTTAATGAACTTCCCAGGGAATAAGGTCTTCAGGAAGAAAGAGCACCTGTAGAATATTCATCATCATCGACAGAAGAAAAGAACAATGAGAGATCCTGGAGTCCATCATGTACATTTCTGAACCCCTCCGCATTACTTCCCATTTTTCCTAGGTAACTACCTCAAAATTCTGTAATCCTTGAAGATGGGTCTTTGAGACGTTAGTCGACTATTCTTCCAATTTGCCGGCTAATCTATTTAAATTTCCTTTCTCAATCTCTAACTCATTTGTGATTAATTGGCTCAGATCACGGCAAGCAGAGCTAGCTCAGCATCAAAAGGACGATTCTTGGGCAATGTTCTTGGGAAGGAAGAGTGTGATTAGATTTAGAATGCTGGTGGAGGTGCTGGGAAGGAAGGACAGAAGTGTGAATGCAGATTGATTTATAGACCTCGTGGTGGGAACCTCAGGAAATTTCCATTTGAACTTTGATTTTCTCTTTGGGTGAGGAGTTCAACTCATCTACATAGTTGAGAGGGTTAGGGAAGGTGAAGCAAGGTGGAGTTCTGAGGAGACTTGAGTGGAATTTAAAATATTTTTCTACCTAAAGGAGAAATAAAGTGAGCCCATAGAGCAGAAACGAGGGCCCAAGCAAAGACGTCCACCATGAATAAAAGTGATTTCAATCTGTCCCCTTGATTTTTTTGCTACTACTCTGAGCAATTTTGGTGGAAGCCTATGCCCTTATCACATTAAAGGACGAACTTTTATATGCTATTTACTGTACCTGGATTCTGTTTCTGGTTTACTTATAAGATGCTGATCAAATTTGTTCTGTGAAAGAAAATAATTTCATACATACTTAGAAATTTATGTGAAGTGAGCTGTTTACAGAATTCTCCCCCACTTTTGAATGTCAACTACGAAAAAGCTATTTCTGTTTCCTGAATGAGCATGTATATTCATAGTGGGTAGATGTAAATTTAAAAGTTTGTAGGTTTAAAATTAACTTCACAGGCCAGTTTTCTTTACTCTTGATGCAAAAATGGAATCAGCAACCTCTGAATTGGCAAAAATCTATCTGACTAACGCTAGGAAGCAATTGAAGAAATAACTATAATTCAAATAGCTCTGAAATTTTTAAGATTTATAAGTGTATTTATGCATTCACATCTACTATAGAGGCAGTCAGCTCTGAAAGAAAGCTTCGTTGAAAGTTTAAAACGTATCAGATAGCTTCACATGATTTTCACGGACTATTTTGGTAAAATGGATTTTGGGTCAAAGAACTTTCAGGATTTTCTTGCAGGTAACAATAAACTCTAATAATCATGGAAAGTCAATTCCTTCCTAAAGCTGCTATCAAAGCAGTGTTGCCAGATAGAATACAAGATCCACAATTAAATTTACATTTCAGGAAAACAATAAATGATATTTATTGCATAAGTATGCCTCATACAATATTTGGGCCTTACTTATACTAAAAAAAAATGGTACATTGTTTATCTGAAATGCAAATTTAAGTGTGTCCTGTATTTTTGTTTTGATAATTTGTGAACACTATACTAAAAACATACTCACTATGCTATAGGTCATTTATAATTGGATTTCAGTGGATAAACACAGACACGCACATTGCACATGTTCTTTTATGTGAATCATCAGTTTATTCACTATGGGTTCTATGTAACAAACATTGTCAGTGCCCCACTCACGTGCCCTCAACATACCCCTCTGAATGATAAAAGCTTTTTACTTCAAACACCTATGACTCTCTGCCAAAAGGCTTTTCTATGTGACCATGGTAACCCTCTTAGTACAGGGCAAGCCAGAGATGTGCGTGTATGTGTGTGTGTGTCTGTGTATGACAGAGAGAGTGTATGTTAATAATGACCCTGGAGAGAGCCTTACTCAATGACAGGCAGGAAGTTGGTAGATCCGTAACTCAGTGTCCTTGTGTCAGTTGTCCCCCAGTGGCCACAGCACCCACTATTGTGTTTTCCTTCCCTTCTCTTACTGATCAACTCTCTCCTACCAGAGTGACGTTCCCCAAAATTTCACAAACAAATAACCTCACTCAAAGGTTTGCACTCAAATCTTCATTTCAGGACTTTTTTTTTCTGTAAAAACCTAGACCGAATTTTATAATTATAAAAAATCCTTATTATGGTTAGTTTAGAACCTCTCTACTGAGCAGTCTTCCAAAATAATGGCTCCCATCACACCAGAGAGCTAGTACCTGGGAAATTTGTTAAAGGCTAAGATTCCTGAATTAGAACCACTGTAGATGGGATCCAGAAACTCATATGCATAAGATTCGCTCCCTCCTCCAGATAACTCTTGTGTAGTTAACCCAGCACCAGGATTTATAGCCACTGGTTTAAGACCTGTTTTCATTAGGATAAAAGAGTCCCTGTTTATATTTCTGTTAATGAACTTGTGTAGAAAGCAACGTAATATAGTAGGAAAACACTGGTATCAAGATATAGGGTTCTAGTTTTGACTTGACACTCACTGTGCAATTTTGTATACATGTATAAATTTCCAGAGTTCATTTCTTTATCTATAAAATCTATAGCATACTATGCTATACAATTTCCCTAAATTACTATTTTAGATAAACTATCTTTATTCTCAACATTTTCCTTTCCGTTATAACCATAGGTGGGTGGATTCAAGTGAAAGAGAAAAGAAAGTAATTAATTATCCTACTGTCAGAAAGGAGTCTTAATGTTCTAAAGGTGTTTAATGTCAATCAGAGATCACATCTTAGGAGGAATTACCATCTCCTTGATTGTACTTTCTGTTCTGAATTGTTCCTCAATCCTTCCATGGTTTTTGTTTTTTTAAAAACATTGACCTTCGTTTATGTGTGTGTGTGTGTGTGTGTGTGTCTGTGTGTGTGTAGTGTGAGTTGATTACATTATTTAGTTCCATCAGTCATGGTTAATGTTAAGGAAATAAAATCATCAGTTACAACAATACCTACTGGCACCTTGAAGCTAATCCTTTAGTATGACATTTTCATTCGTATTAAAATTGATTTATACTCATATGGATATCAAAATAGTATTTTTACTTTGTGTTCATTTGCTTTTCTGATGCTTTTCCTTATAAGGTAAGACCAAAGAAAATAGAATATGTTATCACATGTCTTTTACATTTAACAAATTCTAACAGGCATTCCGGGAAATGACATGTGCTCTTTCAGCTTGAAAATTATTTTAGAAAATGATTAAATCTTTAGTGCCAAATTCTTCTCCAGATGTGCATCATTGAAATTATCGTTATCAAGGGAGCTCTATGTAATGTGCTTGCTTATTAGAGAAGTATGTAAATCAGATTACAGGTAGAAGATTTCAAAATAATTCTATATTATAATTTATTACATAAATTATGTATATATTGTCTATTATGTTTATTACATAAATTATAATTTAGTTATAATTAATTTAAATATGACAGAGTGTAGATCTTTACTATGTTTCAAGATCAGTGAAAGAAAACAGGTATAAATTCCTTTTATTTATTGAAACTATTTGGATCTTTCAAAATTAGATATTTATAAAGGAAGATGAGAGTCTTTACCACCTATCTGATGTTAAAGTTAAAAAGAAATATTTGCAGAAATTGAGTAATTAAAAGCAGTTTTCTCCATGTTGTTCGATAGGGCTCTTGAAGGGTTTGCATTCTTAAACAATATTCTGTCTTTTGCAAAAAGGAAAATTTGTGACCTCAGCATCAAACAAAATGTTTAGAAAACATGACTCTTAGCAACTCTAAGAGTTACTATATTTCTTTATCCTCAATTTATTTCATTTCTCAATTGATTTTGTACATTACTTTGAAGTTCCATGTAATTGTATGCTAATTTTAATTATCATTATTCGACAGTATGATTTTTTATTTTTTTTTGTGAGGGAGATCAGCCCTGAGCTAACATCCGTGCTAATCCTCCTCTTTTTGCTGAGGAAGACCTGCTCTGAGCTAACATTTATTCGGCAGTATGGTTTTTAAGTCCCATAGTCAAAAAAGGAGAGCAAATTCATACAGGACAAGCATAAGCTTATAAGTCGCTCAGGATGGCTCTAATATTTTGCACAAATAAGTAAAAAAGAATAGCTTCAGTTTTATCAACTTTTCTATGACTTTCTGACCTTAAGCATATCATGTAAAGCCAGAATCTTCTGATTCATACCTTCTTTTGCCATCTGCCAACTCGTAATACCAAGTCCCTCCAGCCAAATGGAGCATTCGACATTTGATTTCTTGAGAATCATGAACTATTCTATTACACAGATGGGAAAACTAAGGTCTAGGAGGGCTGAGTTGCTTCTTCAATGTTATAAAGAATATCAATTTAAAGAATTAATGTTAGAGCTGGAACTATATATTCTCTTTTATTATCCTACTGCTGTCAGTAAAATAAAAGGGGTTTAATATTTTATAAAGCCCTTTGGAGATAAATTCTCTTTAAGTAAGTTTTATTGTGAGTTCATGTTTGTGCTCAGTAATTAAATTTACTGTGAACTTTAGGAAACATATATTACAGCATCATTTCCCAAGAAGCTGCTTGACAGAGTACAATGGTCCCTGAATCAGAACACGAGTAACTTGGATTCGGTTTTCAACTCCTGTCATGTTAGTTAAATAAACTTTGTAATTTAATAACGTCCTCCCTACACCACAAAGTGGCTATGCATATCAAGCCAAATTATATGCTTGAAAATTCACTGGAAAGTTTGAATTGTCTATTTATACTTTTATACTAATTGAACATTTAAAAATCTTTTCTTTGTAGTTCTTTGGAGCATTTTCTTTGTTTGGTCTAAATAGATGTTGAGATGGTAACAACTAAAGGCTCATTCCACTGCTTAGAGAAATGATCACTTTTCATGTTAATACCAGAAGAGGTTCTAGAAATCTCAAAGCCCAAGAAAAAATTAATTGTGCATCTTTCATTAGGTTGTATTGTACATATATATTAGTTAGCCCCTTGCCTGTAACTTAGGAAGAGTTGAATAAATATTACGATTGTTAAAGTGTTAAAATCAGAGGAGGAAAAAGAGAACGATAGCAGAAGGATTTGAAGGAGCATATATACATTAGACTCATCAATTCTAGAAAGAGAGTCTTAGTGTGTGTTAACTTGATGTTCTTAAGCATGTGTGAGTAAAGAACATGCAATGGAGTTAAGGAGCAGAGGAATAGATGTTTGTTAAAACACTATTCCTGCAAATGTATGACTGTGCCAAAGTGCGAAGTACTTTCAAGTCCACACTAAAGATCTTGGGCATGATTCCTAAATGAATTTAGGGGAGTGACGTCACAGAGCAGATTCTTTGATGTAATGGACATGAGATAAGTACCTTGACTGAGGAAGTGAAAGGAGGGATGGAAAAGAAAGAATTGAATCATCTAACATATACATAAATGAATAAATTAAAAACACGAGTGGACAATGGCAAAAAATCCCACAAAATTTCATAGTATTATTAATTATTAGGAGACTTGTAAGCAGCACTGAAGGACTTTAAATAGTCAAGAAATCTGAAAATTTTCCCCAACACAGGTTGATGCATGAGAGAATATTGTAATGAATTTTTAAAAGTATATAAGCTTATGCTGTCATATTTGGCCAGTAACACTCTGATTTAACCCTGGGTTAAATCATACTCTCTCCTGTGGGCTTGAAGGAGTGACAAAAACAAATAGTTTCACGTTAGCTTTCTGGGAGGAGTGGTTTGCATCTAGTTACCTCAGATTTTGGTCTAATGAAGGGCTGGGAGAATGGAGAGAGCTTTACTGCTAAATCACTTGAATAAGTCTTGCTTTCTAGCTGCCCCACGGAAAATATGATGAACTTTCTTTTATTTGCAACAGACTATGGATTACATTAATCTATACTGACCTGGCAGAGAGGCAATAGGGTATCAATTATATCCTATCTAAGGTATTATTATTATTATTGTTATAAACCTTGCTCTTTGAGCATGTCAAATCACATTCTTTGAGTTTAATTGTGTGCAAAACACTTGCTCTTACCAGATTGACTAAGTATAGCAATTTATAGCGTAGTATTCTAGTCCCTGGTCATCTGTAATCCAATTTAACTTCATATTTTTAAAAAATCTCCTGAGAAAAAAATACTTTAAATAGTCCTATGTGTGTGTGTGTGTGTATATTTCTAAAAATAAGACTGAATGAATAGCTCATTATCAATATTGTACATTCTGAATGATAGAAATGCTTGGACATATGATGATTTTTGAAAAATCTGTAGGTCTAGAAAACCAAAGGATTTTTTTTCCCTCACATATTAATCAATGATATTTTTAATGTATTGTAGTCGGTTAGCCTGGTTTTACTGATTTTTATTCAACATTACTATGGATCATTAGTAGATGCAGAGATATATAAAAGATAATAAAATTAATAAAGTAAAAAAAATTTCACTTAATTCCTTCCTTTGGTGGTAAAGCATTTCTAAGCATGTATAAAATTGTTTTTATTTCAATTTGTCTTAGATGAACGGCTAAGAGAAAATGCTTTGGCACAAGACTTCAGTTTGAAACTTTGCCCTCTTAGCTAACTATTTCATATTTGTAAAGTGTGAACTAAGAAATTATGCCACAAATACTTCGAAGACTAAATGAGACAGTTTTCATACAAAATATGGTGCTGACAGCCTACACTTAAATTTCAATAAATGAGTAATTATTGTATGAAATATCTGAACATTAACTCCTATATGATTGGAGTAAGTGTGGGCTTATTCTTACAACTCTTTCACATTAGATTTTAAGCAAGTGCTAAAAAATGCTGAAGGACTGAAATGTTTCCACTGACCCTAGTGAGATTTTTGGCCCTTAACTGTTCCTCTTCACCACTCTTGCTAAACTCACTTTGACCAACTAACCGATGCTAAGACCGCAGCCTTGGTCTAGCAGACCCTGTACGACAAAGAACACCCGAGTTCTCTGTTCCTTTTGAAATCTGAACAGTTAAAACTAAACTTGAACTGAGCTCCCTCAATCTACCATAAAATGCTTTGGGCTTTCTGAACTGTCATTTTGAGATCTTGTCATGCTGCAATATTTTTAATAAAGGCTTGAACTAATGACTTCCACACATGTTAATGAGTTCGCTTCTGTCAAATTTCCCAGGACAGCATTCTTCCAATTATCCAGTTGTGATTTTTTCTGGGGTAACAGACACGAGGAACTCAAGTAATATCAGAGAGACCTGTAACTTCCTTACTGCATGTTAGGTCAACCACATACTCCTTCTGAAAAATAGAGTGAGGGAAAGTGAATCTATCTGTTATGTTATTTTTGCTAGATTGAAAACTCCTTGACTCCTTAGTTATTCATTATTTGAATGATAGAGATACCCTTCATACATGGAGAGATACTTCTCTGTCATTCTCTGGAATAGTGGTTCTCAAACTTTAGCATGCATCTAAATCAGCTGGGGGATTTCTCAGATACGCCCAGTGTTTCTGATTCAGTATGCCTCGGTTGAGCCTGACAATTTACGTTTATAACAAGTTCCCAGGTGACGCTGATGTTGATGTTCCAGAGAACACACTTAGAACCACAGCTGTCAAGTAGCTTTTACTCCAGGGGAGTGCTGAACAAAACTACAGGGATTTTAGAATTTTCTCTCTCTTTTTTATTTTGGTGAGGAAGATCAGCACTGAGCTAACACCTGTTGCCAATCCTCCCCTTTTTGCTGAGGAAGATTGGTTCTGAGCTAACATCTGTGCCAATCTTCCTCTGTGTTTTGTATGTGGGATGATGCCACAGCATGACTCGATGAGCAGTGCGCGAGTCTGAGCCTGGGATCCGAACCTGTGAACTCCGGGGTGCCGAAGCAGAGTTAGCAAACTCACCACTACACCACTGGCTGGCCCCCTCTCCTTTTTTTTTTAACCATTTATGGTTAAATGGTTAAACCATTTTTTTTAACCATTTTTTAAACCATGATTGACATACAAAAAGCTGTACATATTTAATGTATACATCTTGATGAGTTTGGAGATGAGTACACATCTGTGAAACCATCACCACAACTATGCCATAAACATCCATTACCTCCTGAAGTTTCCTCTTACCCACTTTGTTTCTCCTTCTTTCTTCATTCTTCTTCTCCTTGCTCCTTTATTTTTATTATCATTATCATCATTAGAACAACTTAATATAAGATCTACCTTCAGAGCACATTTTTAAGTATATGATATAATAAAATTTTAAGTATAGGCACTCTGCTGTACAGTAGCTCTCTGAAACTTATCCTTCTTGCATAGTTGAAACTTTGTACCTTTTTTATTCTTTTTTGGGAAAGCTTAGTTCAACAGAATTTGTATTATGTTCCTATTTTATATTGGGGCAGTAGTTGGAAGATTGAATACTTTTACAAGTGTTCTCTGTGTCCAAAGGAAGCTGAAGGAACTTTGAATAGATATTCATTACTTGAATTTGCCCACCTTATTATATAAGATAGTGCAGAAGGTTTTAAAATTATTTGATAATAATTGTTTTGTGTGTGTGTTAGGAAGATTGACCCTGAGCTAACATCTGTGGCCAATCTTCCTCTTTTTGCTTGAGGAAGATGGTCCCTGAGCTAACATCTATGCCTATCTTCCTCTACTTTGTATATGGGACGCCGCCACAGCAGCGCTTGATGAGCAGTGCATAGGTCCGCGTCCGGGATCCGAACCTGCAAACCACAGGCCACCAAAGCACTGCCTATAAACTTAACCACTATGCCACCCAGCCGGCTCCAATAATAATTGTTTTTGTGATGTGATTTTACATAAAAGTACCTTGATTTTATGTATAAACTCTTATTTTAGCTAGAGAGCCCACTATTTTTTAAAAATAAAAATCAGGTAAATGTTGATAATTTGCAAAATAAAACCATGTTCTTTTCAGAAGGCAAACTAATGCTGGTTATATAATGTAAAAGTAAGTTATGTTGAATCAGTTAGTTTTTTAAATATAATCAAATCCTAAAATAAGTAAGTAGTATATCAGATGTGGAGTCATTTTCTTGAAATTTACATCATTTCTGGGTCACTTATGGTAATTTGTGTATAATATATTTTTGTGTATCTGCTCTTTTAAATAACCTCTTTGAAAACATATTTACATTATTTTACATGAAATATGCAAATACAACCATCATTAGCTAAATGAGGCTAAGTTTCCCTCACCTTGTGAGTATGTAGCTACACATTGTTAGTGAGAAAAGTTACTCATGTATTTTGCATGAGCTTGAGGATTTGTTGCCCATTCCTTACACATGTTGCTTTGTGCTTAAAGAGGAATAAATAGCCTTTATTCTCATGAACATTTTATAAAACAAATATCTGTGAGTACATTATTTAGTTTTAGTTCTCTTGCCCTGTTATACACAATATGAATATTCTATTTCCTAATGGATTTCATGCCAAACTTGCTGTTAGGGTATGCATGGAATCCGCAAACTGTTCAACAGTGAAAATCAACACAATAATTTTTCTCAAAATAGTTTAGTTAGAAGGCTCTCCAAGACCTTCTTATTCTACATAGAAGGAAACCAAGATGCAGAGAGATTAAGTGATGTGTTTGCTCAAGATCATAGAGCCATAATCCTACTTAGAGCCTACTTAGGCTCCTGCCTCGAGGTTTTTCCCAGTCCGCTCCATTACCTAAAATGGAACTAAATATTTCTTACCTAAGAAAAATACATGTAGTAGTTCTGTTAGCTTGCAAAAAAATCAAAAAACAAACAACAAATTTGAGGATTTTTTGCCACTTCTATCCTGTATAAGGTACTAATAGATGTGATAATGTTAATGACATATAAATTGTCATCACAGGAACCATTGCACAGAGACGTTGTAAATATATAAAAAGTTTTGACTATACCAAACACAGTACAATTTAAATTCCAGAGAGAACAATCATTGGTCTATATTACACAAATATTCAAAAGAAATTGTTATTATTTTAAGAGTACATCCAAAGAGCAAATTCTATGAATCAGCTTCAACAGATTTTTTTCAAGTGATTGACTATTTAATAAGCAAAGATGAAATTCTTTGCCTCTTAGTCAATTCTCACAACCATCCTACCTAGTATTTACTATTAATACAATTTAATAGAATAATAAAGTAAATTTAGTTCTCTCTACATCCCATAGATAGGAAAGTCCAAAGGTAAAATTTGTACCAAGGTCTACCTGACTCAAAGCCACATCTTATTATTATTGTTGTTGTTGTTATATGCAGTGTTTTTTGTGTGTGTGTGAGGCGATCAGCCCTGTGCTAGCATCTGCCAATCCTCCTCTTTTTTGCCGAGGAAGACTGACCCTGGGCTAACAACCATGCCCATCTTCCTCCACTTTATATGGGACGCCGCCACAGCATGGCTTGCCAAGCAATGCCTTGGTGTGCGCCTGGGATCCCAACCCATGAACCTCAGGCCGCCACAGCAGAGCACGCGCACTTAACCACTTGCGCCACTGGGCCAGCCCCCTAGGTAGTGTTTTAAGAATAGGCTTCAGAATATGGTAAACAGTTGGAGTACTGATTGGAGGAATTAAACTTCTCAATGCAGAGCACATTTAACAACCTTTTCCATCCAATCAAGATACAGTCTTTAAAGGGTTAGCTAGTCATGGTTAATATTCGAAAAGCATGCAAATTCATCTCTAAAATTGTTTCTGTACATATGTGTTTTCTTCAGAAGTTCAAATATTCTTCATGTCATCTGATGTATAAATCTAAATTCATTATGATACATCAGTAGCATTGCCTCTTTTGAATGGCAGATTTGATGATTGAAGTCTGTCTTTAGTGTCAAGAATCCCTGCAGGATGTCTGGGGTGTGTGTTGTGGAAATAAATGAAGACCGCTCATATAAGAACAAGCAAAGACTATTTATTCAGAGCTTGCTACATAGCAAGGGAGTTAGCCATCATCGTTTGCCTTTGGCAGAGACACGAAGCAGAAAGATGAGTGGGAAAGCTTCATACTGGGGAGAAAAGGAAGGCTTCAGATATGCCCTGTTTGGAGGCTGTTAGCATGGGGAAACAGAAGCATGTTAACTAGAAGTGGGGTAGCTTATGTGATTGGTTAGGGGAGTACATTTGGCTTTCTTTGGTTGGTTGTAAGTTGGAAGCAAGAGTGGGGGATAGATCAGGGAAAATAGTTATTTTTGATCAAGTCTTGACTTTCGGGGCTGGTTGATACTCATTAGATTTATTTTGTAAATTCAAATTCTTCCCTTAAGCGCTCTTCTATAGTTAGTCATTATTTTACTGTTCTTTATTCTTTTTTATTTTTATTTTATTTTTTTTACTATGGAAGATTTGCCCTGAGCTAACATCCACTGCCAATCTCTCTCATTTTGTATGTGAGCTGCCACCACAGCATGGCCACTGACAGACGATGGTGTAGGTCCGCACGCAGGAACCAAACCCGGGCTTCCAAAGTGGAGCGTGCCGACTTAAACACTAGGCCCTACTTTGTTCTTTTTAACTATTTCTAAGTTGTTTTTCTGGTTCACTAGTTCTTTCTCCACCTGTCTCAAACTTGCCACTTAATCTCTCCATTGAGCTTACATGTCAGTCACTATATTTTTTATTTATAAAAATTTTGTTTGGTAAGTTTTCTCATTTCCTTCTTCACTTTTCATGGTGTTCTCTTTCCTCTTAATTTTAACCTTTCTTTTGTCGTTTCACACATTTAAACAAACCAACTAATAGTCTATATCAACTTGTAATATCCAAATGCCTGGGTTAGTGATTCTCTCTTTTGGGCTTTGTTATCTTTCCCTGGTAGATTCTTTATTTTAAGTGTTCATAGCTTTTATTTTTATTTGTGCGTGTGTGTTTTTTATTTTTTTTTATTTTTTGTTTATTGCAGTAACATTGGTTTATAACATTGTATAAATTTCAGATGTACATCATCATACTTCTATTTCTGCATAGATTACATCATGTTCACCACCCAAATACTAATTATCATAACTTTTATTGTAATCTCATTGTTGGCTAAAATGGATTCTCTTTGGTTCCTAGCGGCATTCTTTTGCTGTTTGCAATATGGATATATTCCTTAAGATCCATATTCGAAATTTACTTCTGTCTCAAATACTTCATTGAACAGTGACTGGTTATATGCTCATTTCTGTTATTCTGTTAGTTTAATTTCATCTCATACCCAGTGATAAGACAACATTTCCCATAAATCACACTTTTCTTTCATAGCACAGGCTAGTGGGTGAAGTTTTACAATTTACCCTTATATGAACGTCAAGCCCTTCCAGAAGCCCCAAATTATCCTTAGCTCTCAATTCCAACCTCCTCCTTGGTGTTGGTATAAGACCACATCTTCTTACCTGTACAGCCATTAAATCCCAGTTCTGCAGCCTTTGAGGACTGTCTTTGGCTATGATATCCTCCTGGCTACCTTGGCAGCTGGCGTATATGTTGGGTGGATTTAAGGTTCTGGCTGTACATTTTTCTCTTCATTTTTATCAGCTATTTAGTTCTCTTTATTTCTAGTGTATTTTTATTTACATTTATATGTATGCATGTGCACATATATGTGTGTGCTTATCTCTATCACCACTATAGACATTTCCATATTAATCTGTGAATTATTTTACTCAAGGTCCTTCCTAGATCTCTTTATGCATTGACTTTTATTTAACCTTAATTCAACTTTGAAAGTCATGTGTTATGCTCCCTTCCACTGCTTTGGACTGTGGTTTGTATTGTACTTGCATTTACACTTATTATTTCTTATGAGAGGCTCGTTATCACCTAGGACTTGGGCTTTCCTTCTGTAATGCAGAGTTTCTGCTGGGAATTGGCTGCCCAGGCAATGACTGCATTTCCAAGCCATCATGACATGTAGATGAGGCCACAGAATAGAATACAGGACATTGAAATGTGATAGATGTAATGCATTTTATTCTTAATTGGCTAATAAAATATTCCTTGGAATCCTCTTCTCCCATCTACTCATTGGATGCAGAGATCCATGATGATCAAGATAAAAGTAGATTCATAACATACAAGAATCTGGGTTTCTGAATAGCCCCATGGCAAACTTTGGGTTAGAAACTCCTACATGAGGCTGTGTGGGAGAAATATATTTTTATCTTATTAAACTATTAATAAACCAAGACTTATTTGTGCAGATTTTCTTGCACAACTTCAAATATTTCAAATTAATTTATGCTATGATGACACTTTTAATTTTTTTAGGTCTCATGGAATTTTGGAGAATAAGCAGGAATTTTCCCATTTCACATCATTGATTATCTGTATTAATACTCTAGTTCTGGTATCCTGGTTCTTCTTTTCTTGCATTTTTATAAATTTCTGAGTGTTTTCCATCACTGACTCATCTTCTTCCTACATCAAAGTATGACTCAAGACTCAGGCCTTGGTTCTTATATCGTCTACTGTCCTTTCATGAGATATTGCTTCTTAATTCATGGTTTCAAAATTTAAATCTCTATCTTCTATTTTAAACTACATAATATTGTCAACTACATAACCCTATTTGAATACTCCAAATTTACACAATTGGAAAATTATTTAAAATCAAGATTCAGTATTTACCTATTAAACCACTTTGTCCTAGAAATTCCCAATTCTGTCAGGAATATCACAACTATGGAAATAACCCAGGCTATAAATCTCAAATTTAGCATTTAAAAATATTCAATTAAATATCAAAGTATCAATTCCATCATAATAATATAATTTCAATCTGAGATTCAATTTTCATTACTACTTTAGTGTTTCAAACATATCTCAAATTCAATATTCACAAAATGATTTCACCCTTTGTCCATAGGAGTTATCTTTCTCTGTGTTCTGTTAGACTGAACAGTGCCATGTTCCAACCGATTTCCAAGCTGGAAACCTAGGAGTCACCATCAATATAGACTCCATTAATATGAAAAATCCAACCAATCGTTGGGCCTAAGTATTTCATTTTTGAGTGTCTTTTAAACCCACCCATTTGACTCCATCTCATCTATGCAAAAAAATATGTCACTATATTCATTATACCTCATTGTAATGTTTATTAAATATATGTATTCTGTGTGGCTATGTAAAGTTTTTTAGGGAAGGGTCTGTGACTATTTTCTTCACCAATCTATCATCAAGAATTTATCACAATGTCTCAAATACAATAGGAGATCAGTAACTATTTGTTAAATTGATGAATGAAGACATTTTCACCATTACTACTCTTTTCAAGGCCCACCTTTTGTTTTGACTGAGTGTGGTATGTTATATGAGGGTCCAGATATATCCATTAACTCTTCCTGGGGAAGCCATGTTGGCCCTGTAACTTGTCAACGAAATTGAACATGAGTGCCATGGTCGCGCTCTAACAGAGAATTTAAGAGAAGTGTGTGGTAGAGTTGTGTGTAGAGACACACTCCTTTTCCTCTGTCTCCACATTGGCTCTGTTCCAGATAGAAGTTACCTCATCAGATTGGAACTGGGAAACAATATGAGACAAATGCATAATGAAAATATAACAAAGAGAAATAAATCGTTGTAAGCCGCTGAAATATAGGGGATCATTTGTCGCCTCATCATGGCCAGCCTGAGCTGACAGAGACAGTAGTTAATATATCAACTATTTCTTTTCACTTTGATCTTATTCTATTCCCACTCTAGTTTAATCTCTTTCTCTCCCAGTTATAGAGATATATACATATAGATATAGATGATATATTAACAGAGAGAAAGAGACATATACATACATATGTACACACAGAGTCAAGTGCCTCCTGTCTCAGTCTATACACTCCACATCAGAATAATGTTTTAGAATACTACAAAATAAATTACGTAGGATAAAATTAAACTAACAATATTGACATACAATCACTAAAAATAAAAAACATTTATTATGCGTATATATACACACAATTCTTTAGTTCTTTAATAACATGAGATTATAGTAGTATAAATATAATAAGATTTAATGCCAGGTCTAATAACTACTATAATTTTCATGTAATGATATCTGCAAGTAATTTAGGAAAAATATTTATCATTCCTATTGGTGACAAAGTCACAGGTACTGCTAATACTACTAAGAATTTTACCATGCTCTTATTTGAAAGAAAATGCTACTCCTCAGTCAGAGGTCAGTAAAACCAATGAAATGTATCTTCCTCATCCAAGTTAGAAGGAACTTTGAGTTTTAGCTATAGACTCCCAAGCAGATGTGTGGACTGCAAATAAAGTACTCTGGACACAA
Source organism: Diceros bicornis minor (assembly GCF_020826845.1). Taxonomy (NCBI): domain Eukaryota; kingdom Metazoa; phylum Chordata; class Mammalia; order Perissodactyla; family Rhinocerotidae; genus Diceros; species Diceros bicornis. The sequence goes on along the minus strand of NC_080759.1, from coordinate 46,428,137 downwards.
TGGGGATTAGACTATCAAGGAATATACAATGCAGAGGCTATCATCATAACTCAGAAGTCCTTTCTAAAACAATATATCAAAAGAGCTGGATTTTATTTGTTTTTCTTTATAATTATGTATAAAATAGAAAATACTCATTATATAAAACCATTTAAAAAATAATATTTTTTAAAAAAGTAAGAACAAACTATCATATAACTCTCATTAAAATAATTTTTTCAGGGGCCGGCTCCAGTGGCCTAGTGGTTAAGTTCAGCGCACTCAACTTTGGCAGCCCAGGCTCGGTTCCCAGGTACAGATCTACACCACTCGTCAGTGGCCATGCTGTGGCAGTGACCCTCATGCAAAATGGAGGAAGATTGGCACAGATGTTAGCTCAGGGCGAATTTCCTCAGCAAAAAAAAAAAAATTTCAATGTTTTCAGAGCTTTTGAAACATTGCCAAATTAAGACGGTAGTGTAGGTTTAATATTTAAAATCTAAGAAAAATTTTAAAAAGAACATAGAAAATGAACATAACATATTAATTTTAAAAAGTGGGCATATGTTCTTGGTACAGATTCACTGCTGAGCTCCTGTCTATTTTACAGCAGCATGTTACCCATCAGCTCATGAAAGCACTAGTCTGCCACGGACCTCTCACTGCTAATATGTTAAGAGTATTGAACTGAGTCTGTATTCAGCTTGGAAGCACTCAGTTGCACATATGTGTCACAGTATGTGATATGCAGGAAATAAGTTCATAAGCACTCTCTTTTACTATATGTTTTTAGAAAACTATTCAATTTAACTCATTTTTTCCCCCACATAAATGTGAAAATGCAAAGCTTATGTTTACTGTACAATAAAATATGTCATCCTTTGAACTCTCCTAAATGAAATGGCTTACCATGGTCTTCTGCTTTGAAATATTATTGAGCATTTTCATTTTATACTTCAAAAATTTCCAATTTGCCAGAGTGATAGGAAAATTTATTCTTAAACCAAGCAAGTGGTCCTCTAGGAAGATAAAATTACATATATGCATATGTATGCAATTACATGTGTAATGCCTATATATGTTTATATATGTGATATACAGTGTGTGTGTATGTGTATGTATTAGATCAAAAAATACAATTTTTAAGCAGTTACAGAGCTCTTAGACAGATAATTCAAGATGGAGAGGCATTAGGGAGAACATTGAAGCTATTCTGAATTTTTCTTCTTGTTTTTATTTTTTATGTTTTATAGTTTGTCATATTTTACAAAATATAATAGCATCATTATAAGTTGCAGTGTTTTTTCTTATATCTCTAATAAAGAAAACATATCAACAATTAAATTATGACACAACATTTTTCTTCCCAGACCATCATGAGTGTGAATGGCATTCATCTGAAAGATCTTGCAATTTCCTATGCCCTCAGTTGCGTTTCACATCATGTGACAAGCTATCCTTTTGGAACCCAGTTTCATTTACATGTATGTGTTTTCCATTCTTAGGTTCCATAAAACACTCAGTTTGTGCTTTGCAAGGAAATAAACAATTGCCGTCTTTCCTCCAACCATAAATATTTCTTCCAATAATGTCAAATTTGTGCCTCTATCTTTGTTTCCAATGCAGTGAACTGCTCCTCTAGTATCTTGCTAGAGATATATAAAAGTCACTTTAAGTTTTATTTCCAAGTTATATTGTAATTTTTTTGTTTGTTTTTGTGAGGAAGATCAGCTCTGAGCTAACATCCATGCCAATCTTCCTCTTTTTGCTGAGGAAGACTGGCCCTGGGCTAACATCTGTTCCCATCTTCCTCTACTTTATATGGGATGCCACCACAACATGGCCTGACAAGCGGTGCATTGGTGTGTGCCTGGGATCCGAACCTGGGCCACCAGCAGCAGAGCACACGCACTTAACAGCTACACCATGGGGCCGGTCCCCATATTGTAATATTTTTGAAGACTTTTAGAGGTAACTAATTCCACTTGTGTAATGTCAATAATGTAAACAACCTAACTGTAAAGACAATTTGAACAGCTATGACCACATCTGTACATACTCAGGAAATGGCATCTTTGTCATGACTGCCTCATGGCTGACAGAGATAATAAGATGGAATAAATTCTAAGACACTTCCTCATTTCAAAAGTGTTCAAAGAGAAAAAATAATTTTTATTTATACATTGATCCAATAAGGTACATTGATAAAATAGAAGGATTACTAAGATATTTTCCTGTATTTCTCTTGAAAATGCCTTCCAATGAATTTAGTACAAGAATTCTATCTAGTTCCATAATTTAATTTGTCTCCATTGTTTATAAGTTAAAATAACCTGTATTTACTAAAAATTCAAGTTCTGTGAAAATTAAAGTTCCCAAAGAACCTGAGATCCCAAAGAACCTGAGAGCCTACTTTTAAACGAAAAACAAAACATCCTTCTGAGCCTATGACAAACTGAGCTAGGGTTATTATTATTTTTAATGTTTCTTTAGTTAGACACCAAGTTGAAACAAAAATACCCAAGAGGGAAAATACTATCTGTTTTCAGTACATAGCTATTATCCTTTGACAGTATCACATTTAGGGATAGGAAGTTTTTTAAAAATCTGTATAAAAAGGCTAAAATGATCCCTCTGGTCATTCAGATAGCATTCAAAAGACTGCGTGTCAAAAGCAACTCCAGTTGCTATAGTTTTTACTGAATTATTTAATTACTTAATGGAGAAAAGTCTGAACCAATAATCCTGAAATGCAGCAGGAGTGTTAGCTTTTATAGTTGTCTTTTTAAAAGCTTAGCAAGAAAATAAATACATTTTGGATTTTAAAATGGAGTATATGTGTTCTATGTTCTAATTAAGTAGTAATTCTCCAACTTTGCTCCTGAGGAATTTGTAAGCTGTTTACATTCCCCAAATACTCTAGAAACAGGAGGTTTAAAGCTCTGTAGGAGAAGAATGAATCCCCAGAGGAAATGACTTCTACCAGAGGGGGAATGGGGCTCTTAATGCAGAAATAGCAGCAGTCCACTACACTGTAACAAACGCCGCAAAATGTTTAGTCAATTCTCTGCTGATGAACACTTTTTTACTTTCTTATTTTTCCTATTGTACACAATCATCTTTGGAACTTATGGGATTGTTGTGTTTTGTTGTTTGTATTACTTTGTAAAAGTTAAATTGCTAAGTCAAAGATAATTAATGTTTTTAAGACTTTCTATGTATATTACCAAATTTCTTCCATAAATGATAAAACATTTTCTCCTCATTTCAGAAGTGTGTACCCATGGGTTCTATTATTTTTACTTGTTAGGGTTCAGTGTAAGATGATTCAATAAAGAGGTTCCAAAATGCTATAGCTTAAATAAGGTGGAATTTATTTTTCTCTCATCAAGGAAGTGAACACGGTTGATGGGGTGGTGCTGCTGTTCCCAATATATGGCCTCCTCTCAAAGCTCAAGGCATTGTTCCATTTCCTCCCATTCCCAGGTGTCAAGAAGAGAGAAAGAGGAAGTGAACAGGAATAACGTTAACTTATAAAATCATGGTCCATATACAGTACTACTGCTTGCTTTTCCCTGTTCAGATATTTGTTATTGCTGCACCCAGCAGTAAGGGATGCAAAAAAGATAGGCTCTATCTAGAGTCCATATGCTGAGCTAAAACTTAAGGGGTATTGTCTTAAACATTTTATAGTTCAAAGGTTTATTTTTTCTCACACAAGTTTTAAATAACTCTTCATTTATAAAAGGTATTTATCTACCATATGCCTTTGGGTTAATTATTTCATAATTTTCCTTTTATGATTTTGTTTATGAATTCTTCCCATATTGAAAGTTTTTGCTGTTAATAGTGTAGTTTAGTTGAACGATGTATGTATGTATGTACGTATTTAGTCTGAGTATGTCTTTAGAATTGACACATAGAAATTCCACATTTTCAATATTCTGAAAATGTTCCTTATTTCCCTTTTAGAATTTTTGTGCTTTGAAATTTTTACATTTAAATATTTGACTCATGGACTTAGTTTTGAATAAGTAAAGAGTTAGGAGTCATTTTTTTTTAATGACCTGTTCCATTTGACCTAATAAATTACTGAGTAAACTGCTCATGCTGGTATAAATTGACTAGATAGATAGATAGATAGATAGATAGATAGATAGATAGATATAGATATCTACATCTATATATAACCTTTCTGTATATCTAATCTATGTCTATCTACTAACTATATCTATATGTATATCTAGCTAGCTAGCTAGCTATAGAGAGGGAGTAGTTTTTAAAATTCACTGTTATAATACAAGGATTACTTTTAACACAAATCATACTTTTAAAAAAGATTTTTTTCACTTGATTATTATTCTACCTGAATTTTAGATTCATATTATTAAGCTCAAATTTACGAAAATAAAATTGAGATTTTGTTTGTGTTAAGCATAGTTTAATATGGGAAGAAGGATGATAGCTTAATACTAATGAGTCTTCCCACTTAGGAAAATGCTGTATACCACCATTTATTCAAGCCTTGTATATCTTACAGTAGAAATATTATTGCAAAGTAAGACCTGTAAGTTATAGAGTCAGACATTTTAATATTGAAATAAAACCAATTCCAGAAAGTAATAGAGTAATATACAGATTGATATTAGTTAATATGGTTCTAATTTATACGTTTCTGCTGATTTAAAAAAATGCAATTTTCTCTCCTATTATATTCCTATGTTGACACTCTTCCAATGGACAATCATCTGATCAAAAGCCACTGACAATATTTCTGTGGAAGATGTTAGCTTAGGCTAACCCACAGAACTCTATATCTATATATCTTCTACATTTCTTCTAGGGTGATTCATCCATTCCACTGACACCAAATTATGGGATAATACTTTACCTATAGGTACAGCCCCCTCATGTACAAATAACTTAAAGGTCTCATAGAGATGGTTCAGGGAAGAAGTCCTTTTGGAGGTAGATTCACCATGCTGTTCTCTGGAAGAGGCAGAAGGCAGCAAATCTGGACACTTACTGACCACAGCCACTATTTCTACCTCAGACCTCTCTCATGGGTTGCCAGCCCACCACCTTATGGGACACTCAACAACTGTCCCGACATAGCTGCTCCGGGAAAGTAATTGTCTTGTATGGGGCAAATGGATCTGGGTATATTCAGAGTTCTTCTTGCAGATATTAGATTATTGCCAGACATTTAATATGATTCAAGAACTTGAAGGAAATAGAGCAAAAGACAAAAATATCAGAACATTTGCCTACCTCTTGGGTAGACCTAACGGTAGAAACAAAACAAAAGAGAATAAGAGCCTATATAATGTTTAACGCATTTAAGCACTTAAAGAAGAAAACAATGTATGAATAACAAAAGGCTCATGAAATTAAAACAAAAAAAATCAAAAATAAGTTATTTGACAAGTAGTGAAAAAATAGAATAGATACTGCTAAAAAACATGTTAGTAATCTAGACTATAAACTCTGGGAATTATCTCAGATCCTAAGGAGAAACAGAAAAAATCAAGAATTAAATTAATTGATGGTGGATATCACACACCTATGTCCTGCAGATATATGTGGTATTTCCATATAATTTAGTGAATAAATACACACACATACATTTCAAAAACTACTCAAAATATTAACTTCATTTTCATGTGCCTATGGACACTGACAAAACTTACTGTAAATATACTACAGGTAAATATCAGTAAAAATCTATAAAATTATATATGTATATATGTGATTTCACACTCTGATCACAAAGAAATTAAACTTGAAACTCATAACAGAAAACAAATTCTCCCACCTGTAAATCAATACACATCAATAAAAGTCTCTTATGACTAGTGCTTGAATAAATCAATAATCAAAGCAAATACTTCCAAGAATATAACACTGAGGGGCCGGCCCAGTGGCACGAGCAGTTGGGTGCACTCGTTCCGCTGCAGCTGCCCCGGGGTTCACTGGTTCAGATCCCGGGCGTGCACAGGGGTGCAGCTTGTCAGGCCATGCTGTGGCTGCGTCCCATATAAAGTGGAGGAAGATGGGCGGGGATGTTGGCCCAGGGCCAGTCTTCCTCAGCAAAAAGAGAAGGATTGGCAGATGTTAGCTCAGGGCTGATCTTTCTCACAAAAAAAAAAAAAAAAAAGAATATAACACTGATATGAATACTATTCATTAAAGCCAACAGGATTTAGTTAAAATGATGCTAAGAATAAAATTCATAGCATCAACCTCTAATCTTATATAAAAAACAAGAAACTACAACAATAGTTTTTTTCAGTAAAGGAAACTAAGCATTAAGATAAAAAAGAAATATAACCACAAAACAAACCTAAATAGGAAAAGAGATTAAAAATAAGATCTCTAAACTGATTAGAAAATAAACTAAAATGTAGAACCAAACAAAACAAGATCTTGAGTTTTGAAAAACCCCACAGAATGAATCAGCAAAATTAATTACTAAGACACTAGTGGTATAAATTTTAAATTATTTAAAATAATAATATGAATGGAGCTATAATAACAGATACAAAAGAAAGTCAAGTAATTATAAGGAAATACTTTTCTCAACCACAACCACATGCAAATAAATTTGACCACGAGAAACTGGATAAAATTTGAGGGAAAAAAAGTAATAGCTTTAATAACAACAATTATTATCTTATTTAGTAATAACAACAACTGCATAGATATAGGCAAGTCATATCCTGCCCAAAGGTGCCAGCCTGAGTCCTTTCACTTCTGAGATGAAGGGTTTCCATATCTCAACGGAGGAGGGTAATTTTCTGTATTTGCAAAAGGGTGATCTAGCTTCATCCTCTTTTTTTTTTTTTTTTTATCTAGCAGAGATCCAATTGAAACAGATCAATTGCCATAGAATAAATGTAAAATAACAATGAAAGAAGAGTGGGTTGGGTGACAGCTGACAGCTGGATAACAGGCAAAATTCAGAGAGATTTGAAACTGAGAGAGATTTTGAAATTGAGAAACCTGTGAAAATGTTACTATATCAATACAATTTAAATCTTAGAAAATCATAAATCTGTAGTATTTATTTACAATTAATTTTAGACTGCTAACTTGTTGGAGTCTTATAAGTTTTAATAATAATAGTAGTAATATTAATAAATCAAAAAGTCTAAATACAATGATTTCATAACTATTTCAAACATAGTAAACAAAGTTATGATAAAAGTAGCTGTACATGAATTTATCAGAAATTTGGGTAAAATAAAAGCATATTCACAGATTTCTCTAGTTCTCTAGATCAGGGATCAGAAAGCATTTACTTTAAAGAACTAGATGGTAAATAGTTTCTTTGTGGGCCATATGATCTGTTACAACTACTCAATTTTGCATGAAAATAGCCATGGAAAATTAAAAACAGTTAAACAAATGAGCATGACTGTGTTCCAATAAATTTTATTTACAAAAAACAGACAGTTAATTAGATAAGGCTCCTCTGCATAGTTTTCTGGACCTGGTCTAGATCTATATGAGGTTGTAGGAGGAAAAGATACTATAGAAAAAGAACCAGAATTCATAAAATTTATAAAATCGGCCAAATTTATTCAAAGACATTGTTAGTTTCTTTAGCTATACTCATTTAATTTTCAATAACATTTTAAGATGTGTGTTAGAAGATGAAACAACATTACATTTCATTTTTATTTACATTTTACAAATAAAGATCCTTAGCTCGTAAGATATAGAAATTTACTCAAGGCCATGGACCTATAAATGATTGGTCTATATTTAAAATCAAATCATCTGACTTCACTATAGCAGGTAAATAATGCTAAGTAATTAAAACCATTGGGTACAATCCCAATTTATCTATGCAGGACAGATTCAGAAGTGAAAAGGAGATGCTGAAGTTCACTTCAAAATATGTATCATAATTTAAACCCAAATTTTTATTAAAACAAAATTATTCATGCTAAAATATTCACTTGATAAGCTTATTTGAGAGGACAAAGTTCATTTTTCCAACCAATAGTTTGATATTAAAAATCAGATAATCTTTTTATGTTTGATAAGCTCCTGTAGGATTGTACTGTTTAAGAAAGATCAAATATTAGACTACCATTGACATAGTAGAGTTTACACAACTTTACTCTTTCAAGAAATATATTCATGAATGTTTATGAAATGATTGAATTTACTAATGATTACTAAAAAGGGAGAAGCAATATTTTTTTTTTTAATTTTTTGTTTATTGCAGTAACATTGGTTTATAACATTGTAAAAATTTCAGGTGTACATCATTGTACTTCTATTTCTGCATAGATTACATCGTGTTCACCACCAAAATACTAATTACAACCCATCACCACACACATGTACCGAATTATCCCTTTCACCCTCCTCCCTCCCCCCTTCCCCTCTGCTAACCACCAATCCAATCTCTGTCCCTATGTGTTTGTTTATTGTTGTTATTATCTACTACTTAATGAAGGAAATCATACGGTATTTGACCTTCTCCCTCTGACTTATTTCACTTTGCATTATACCCTCAATGTCCGAAGCAATATTTAGCAAATGAGGATAAATATTCTCCTTATTTGCTCCATAATGCAATCTTGGTCTATGCACATGGAGCGAGGTTGGTTGCTCTTGAGTTAGACTTCTCTTATAGTTCTAATATGTATTAAATATTTTTAAACTTTTAAAATATTAATTATTGCTTACCTCAGTTTAGGCTAGCACAATTAACACCTACATTTTATTTCCACTTAAAATTTATTTACTAAATATTATAGGATGATGCTTATTTCACCTATGTGTTTTAAAATTGTGCTATATATAACAATTAAATCGGAGTTCTAGAAGTCAGTAGTTTTATTATCTCAACAGGAAACTTGTACTATATGATTTACAAGAAGTGTAAGTATGAGGGCAAGTCACTGAGTGCCTTAGGCCTGAAGATACTTGTAATGCTGAAAAATAAAATAACGTCAAGTTTGAAGTTGTTCTTAAAGATTTCCTATTCTAATGACTCAACTGATAATTGAGTACTTTTAAAATAATTTGCCATATGCATTCAGGCTACCCTAGTATACAACCAGTAAAATAAAACCATTTCCTTATGATGTCATGTCATATACAGATAACTCTCATTATTAGAAAATTTTCTTTATTTTGAGCTGTATTTGCCTTCTAGAAATTTTTCAACTTGTTGCCATGTCTATTCTTTTAGATCCTATAAAATATTTACTCTTCATATTTTCAAACACTGCTATAAGGACCCCCTAAATCTTGGTTTATTGTCATTAGTTTGAAGGTTCTTTAGCTGCACCTCATGTTGCAAATAAATTTCCCTTAGAAACACTACAGTTTTTAAATTAACCTTTTTAAATGAATGACCTCTACCCAATTGGCCCCATTATTCTCAATAGCGCCAAAGCAGCACAAATTATTTCTCATCCCCCTCAAAAACTTGCAGAAACTGATCACCTTTTTAATTTTTTTAAGCTTTTCACTCATGACCTTTAAAAGAAATCGTTGGCAATAATAGGCATGGGAAATTTTTTATAATATTCAACCATAATTTCTCAATGTCAACAGTATCCCCAATTTCTGTTAACTTAAAAAAATAAATTCTGGTGCTGTTCTAAAATAAGACCTACTGAAAATAATGTTGCTAATTATTTCTTTGATAGGTTCAAGCATTGAGATTTCTTTACAAATGGCCTCGAAGCTCAAGCTGTTGTGGCACGCTTGAGGAAGAACATTGATGCTTGTGTGTTTGATGTGACATGAGAAGGGTAAGACTCAAGAACAAGTGAGAATACTAGCAGGGAGATAGATGTGTATGGCTTATGAGGCCTTGATTATGATTTTGGCCTCTACTGCAAGTAAAATGGGAAAACTGCAAAGGATTTTAAAGCCAATGAATGACTTATTTTATTTTAAAAGGATCAATCTGGCACTTACGTGTGTCCAGGGTGAAAGCGAGCACTAGTTAAAAATTTATTACAGTAACCTAGATGACAGAATTTTGTCTCTTGGACTAAGGTGAAAGCAAGGGAGATAATAAACACTTCACAGCTTCAATATTTGAGTGTGTAGAGCATAAAAACTTTTTAAAGGAATTTAGCTGAAAATGGATCTGACAAATGGAGTTGTAGCTATGATATGGAATTAATGCTATGTTTTGTTCTGTATTTTTTTGATTAAAATGAGTTATAGTGTAATATGGCTGTATGCAGATGATGATGATCAGCAGAGAGGGCAATATTAATGTAAAAGAGAAACACAACAATTGTTGGAGTGATGACTTTGAAAAGGATATTAAGAGCCTACCAGACACTGGGAGCTATGCTGGGCAGTGAAGACAAAACAGTGAAAAGACAATGTTCCCACTCTCCTATAGCTCACATTTTAATGGGATGGTAAATTGGAGATAAAGTTCAATAAAAATAAACAACTCAACACTTTAAATATAAATTATATTGATTTAAAGTGCTATAAAAATGCAGAAGAGATGATATAAAATGGTACAAGGTTGCTAATTTTTTTTTCTTTCTTTTTTTTTTGTAAGGAAGATTGGCCCTGAGCTAACATCTGCCAATCCTCCTCTTTTATTTTGCTGAGGAAGACTGGCCCTGGGCTAACATCCATGCCCATTTTCCTCTACTTTATATGGGACACCGCCACATCATGGCTTGACAAGCAGTTCGTCGGTGCACGCCCAGGATCTGAACCAGCGAACTCCGGGCCGCTGCAGCAGAGTGCACGCACTTAACCGCTTGCACCACCTGGTCGGCCCCAAGGTTGCTAATTTATATAAGGTCATCAAGGAAGGCATCACTGATTAAGTAGAACAGGAGATAGGATTTACTGGACAAGTGCAAGGGGTGGTTCCAGATATGGTGTGGATTGTCCATGCGTTAAAATAGGAGAAAAGACCGAATAAAGGTAAAGACACAAGTGGACAAGTGGCTTTGATGAGAAGTGTATACAAATTTTCATTTAATTGTTTTCTGTTATTTCAATGAGATAAGGATCAATATCAAAAAGAGTTTGAGATGCAAAACCCTTGCAAAGAGAGAGGGACACAAATCCACAAAGAGTGGGTTAAGTCTTGGGAAGAAAAATCTGAGACCTAACTATAAGAACAAATGTGTTCTTTTTCAAAACTGTTTTGACTACTCTAGACCTTTGAATTACATACAAATTTTAGAATCACCTTTCAGTTTCTACACACACACTCACATACACACACACGCACAGCATGCTGGGATTTTGAATGGGATTATATCGACTTTACAGATTAATATGGGGAGAACAGACTTAATATTGTCTTCCAATTTATTCACATGGAGTGTCTCTTCATTTATTTAAACTTTTGGTTTCTTTCATCAATTTGTATAGTTTTCATTGCACAATGCTTGCACTCTGTTAAATTTATTCATATTTTATTTTTTTTGGTGATGTTATGAATGCAATTTTTCTGAATTATATTTTTAGTTTATTTGACGCTAGAATGGAGATAAAATTGATTTTTTTATATACTGACTTTTTATCCTTTGATCTTGTAAAACTCATAAGTTTTATATTTTCCTTAGAATTTTCTATATAGATGGCCTCTGTGAATAACAAGAGTCTTACTTTCCTCCTGCAATCTGGGTGAGTTTTCTTTCTTTTTCTTGCCTTATTGCACAGGCTAAGGACTTCCATACAAGGTTGAAGTGGAAAGACTGAGTATCCTAGCTTTCCTCCCAATCTTATTGAGAAAACATTCAATAATCACCATTATGTACGGTCTTAAGTGCTGGATTTTGTTGATACCATTTTCCAGGTAAAAAAAATGTTCCCTTATAGTCATGGTTTGGTAAGAGATTTCCTATTGAATGAATGTTGAATATTGTCAAATGCTTGTCCTTCATCTATTAAGATGCCTTTGTGTTTTTTTATAATATAGGTAATGTTATATGTATTGTGTTAATATGGTTGATTGCTTAATTTTCAATTAATAAATTACCTTTGCATTATTTTCATTATTTGAATAAACTCCATATGGTCACAATGTATCATCCTTTTTGCATAGTGCTGTATTTTTCTAAAATTTTCTTAAGCAATTTGTGTCTGTTGATCAGCGATATTGGTCGATAGTTTTCTTTCCTCGTGAAGTCTGGTTTTAGAATCAGTGTAATCTTGACTTTAGAATGATTTGTAAAGTTTTTCCTCATGTTCTATTTTCTGACCAATTTGTATAAGGCTGTCCTTTTTCTTCCTTAAAAATTTTGTACATTCATCAGTGAATCCATCTGCAACTGAAGGTTTTGATATTGTAGTTGTTATTGAAAAATTTAATTATGAGTTCAATTTAATAGATATAGGGCAACTCATGTTATCTATTTATTCTTGAATGCGATATGGTAGTTTGTGTCTTTCAAGGTATTTTTTCATTTTATCTAATTTTTAAAAATTTATTGGAACAAGATTGTTCATAATATATTTGTTGTCATTTTGCAATGTATAGGACATGAAGCGATGTTTCTTGTATCATTCTGGATTTGTAATTTCTCTCTTTGTTTTCCTCACCAATTAGGCTGAAGTTCTATCACTTTTATTGCTCTTTCCAAACATCAGCTGTTGGTTTCTTTGATTTTCTGTATTTTGTTTTCTGTTTTAAAATAATTGATGTCTGGTCTTATTTCTTTCCATCTGCTCTATTTTAAAATACTCTTCTTTTTTCTAGTTTCTTAAGATAGAAACTAGAGCATTTATTTGACACGTCTTCTTTTCTAATATAAGTATTTCATGCTATAATATCCCCCCAAGCACTGCTTCAGCTGCATCCCGGACAATTTTATACATTTTGTTTAATTTTTATTCAGTTCAAAATATGTTTAATTTTCCTTGTAATTTATTCTTTGCAATCTGTGTTATTTAGAAGTGTTTGTTTAAACTCAAAATACTTGTTGATTCTCCAGATGTACTTCTTTTATTAATCTCTAATTTATATTTATTTTATTCTAAGAATATACATTTTAATAATTTCAATTTTTAAAAACAACTGAGAGTTGTTTTATGACCAATAATACGGTCTATCCTGTTAAATGTTTTGTGTGTATTTATGGCAAAATTTGTATTCTTCTATTCATAAGCAAAATGTTGAATAAAATTTCGTTAGGTTAACCAGGTTGACAGGATTCAAATTTTCTATATCCTTGCTCATTTTCTGTCTACTTGTAATATCAGCTACTCAGAATGAGGTGTTGAAAGTTCCTACTATAATTGTGCATCTATTTCCCCTTTAAGTTCTATCACTTTGCTTCATACTGTGATGTATGAAATGCAATTTTGTAAGGAATGCCTCATTCTACATTTGCATACAAGTAAGCATACAGCTGTCTTGTGCGGAAAGAAGATTAAACAAGCTTTCCCACCAATAAAATGTCTTTTCTTATAAACATCATTTTCTCAAATACAGTTAATATTGTAATTCTATTTACCCCAATACAGTTAAGCATATGGCTAACTCTCTCATAGGAAACAAACTCCTTATACAACCCAAAATTGTTATCAAGTTTTGGAAAGTATTAAAAAGTTCTAGATAGTATTGATAGGATGTTGTGTAATTTATATAACCAATGATAGGATGATTTATGTAATGATAGATTTAAACATTCAAAATAAGTCTATTACAACTGCAACCCAATAGAAAGCAAGGCATGTCAAGAGCACCCAGCCCCCCAATAAGCCCTTGGGACTAGCCAATCAGACTGCAATGAGCAGTGACTCCTTCACCTATTTAAAGCACACCAAGTTTGTTAACGACCGCAGCATACAAATCATAGGATGATTTCTACACTGCTGAATACCAGAGCAAAGCCATCTGAGAGCAGAGATCATGAGATGTGCTCGGTGGAAGAATACCTTGGCGGAGGATTCCTCCATATGTACCATGTGGCTTTCACAGCTTTTTCCTCTTGTTTCCTCACAGTTGCCACTTAGCTAATTAGGGGAAATCACTAAATGAAAGTTGTTGTCATAGTGAAACATAGACTTTTATTGTAAAATGTTGATCACTTTTCTAAAAAGAAGGAATGAAGTCCATATACATCCAAATCTACATAGATTCTCATTAGCAAACATTTCTGGCTATGATGAAATAACAGGAACTGGATTTACCATCCAACTTTAAACAACTAGACGACCACACACATGTGCACACATAGGTCACGTGTTTTCAGATTTTAAGTAACAAAGAGCAAAGGACAATGATTCCTGGGAAGAGGGAAACACATGAGATGGAATCTAGCAATGCCCATCCAATTTACTGCCTGGAAAGTTTTCAGGATGCGATGAATGCAAAGAAAGGTTGTCAATCAGAACCAGACAGTAATGCTGAGTGGTGGAGATAGAATTTGGAGATCAGAGAGGTCAAAGCAGTTAGAATTTGTGAGTCAGATTACTGGAGAAGAAGTGGAAGCTGAGAGAGAGAGAGAGAGAGAGAGAGACAGAGTAAGAGCCCTGGAGAGATTCCCTTGTGTCTTTAGCAATGGACTCAGATTCAGTGGCAAGGGAAAGGAAGGAACCTACGTTAGATTATACTTTCTTTTTAGTTACTGAGTGGAAGAGGGTATCATTAACAGGAAAAATAAATAGCAGAAGCAGAATGAGTCCGGGAGAGGAGGATGAGTTAAGAGGTATCTATGTCACCTCGGTATCTGGAAATCCTACGGAACATGTAGGTTCAAGAGAGTAGAACCCAGGAAAGAGACCTGAATTAGATAACATCATCATGACACTTAGGAAATAGATAAAAACTTCAAGGGACATTAAGTTAGAGTGAGAAGAAGGAAGAAAGGCGAGAAAAATGTCCAAGAATGGGACTGATTACATCGGTAAAGAAAATACCAACTTTGAAATGTTTTAAACATTTCTTCTTGATTTGCAGAATGTCAGGTTGTCAACAAGAGGAGAAAAAGTTAGATTTCCTAAATGGAGTTTTTCTTCAAAGCAATATATTTTCATCTTAAATAAATCCATAAGGTTTGTCTATGTAAACTCATGAGGACCTTCCCTTAATTAAACTGGCCAGTCAGTATTTTTCTTCAGCTTACTGAAATACTTGAGTGCGTTTCTCTTATTAAATCTTATTTTAGGGGCCGGCCCCGTGGTTTAGCGGTTAAGTGTGCGCGCTCTGCTACTGGCGGCCCGGTTCGGATCCCGGGCGCGCACCGACGCACCGCTTCTCCGGCCATGCTGAGGCCGTGTCCCACATACAGCAACTAGAAGGATGTGCAACTATGACACACAACTATCTACTGGGGCTTTGGGGAAAAAAAAAAAAAGGAACAGGATTGGCAATAGATGTTAGCTCACAGCTGGTCTTCCTCAGCAAAAAGAGGAGGATTAGCATGGATGTTAGCTCAGGGCTGATCTTCCTCACCAAAAAAAAAAAAATCTTATTTTAAAATTTCATTTTACAAAATTATTTTTACATATCCTTGAGAATTGCCAGTTGTATGACTTTGTATAAGCCACTCTCTTACTCCTAGTCACAGTTAGAGCATAATTATAACCTATTAAGTTCTCATTTTTAACATGTGTCAAACATTGGTAAACAGTGAGCCTGGAGTGAACCAGCAGGATGCTGATTTTTCTTGAGAGACTCTCCTTCAGAAGTAAAATACGTGATAATTTTTTTAGGAAGCACTGGTAGGACAACGTCTGTATATTGTGAGACAATGCTACTGTCCTTTCGAAATTTTAAAACAAAGGCAGAGAGAAAAATGGTGGTAGAGGAATTTCTAGCACCCATCTCTTCCTAGAAACATCCATTTGAGCAATTTATCCAGGCCTGAAAATACCTTCAAAGATCTAAGATTCCAGGTGAGGGATTATAGTACCTGGGTAAAGCACAGAAATGAGAAAAGATGAATTGAGGAGGGTAGGAAAGATAGAGTCACATCACCCCCATCTCTCTTCCCCCAAGCCCAGGCAGCCCAGTGCAGAGAGTGATACCCTCCCCGTGGGAGAAGGAGAGTGAAGTGAGCACTAACTTCAACAAGGACTTCAGCAACAGGCCTACTCCCCCAGCCCTATATGGCTCCTGGCAGGCTCCCATGAACCCAGGCCCCAAGCACACCCGGGTGCCCGCCGGCTCCTGTAGCCCCGGGGAGCTCCCGTGATACCAGGCTCCTAGTGGACTCTAACAAGCCCAGCTCCGGTGGCACCAGACTCCTGGCTTACTCCAGCACTGGCCAGCTGTTGTGGCCCCAGGTGACTCCTGTGGCCCCAGACTCCTAGCAGGCTCCTGCAAACCCAGGCTAGCAGCCAGGCCCAGTGCAAGGCTGACTACTGCAGAACCAGGCGTTCTACTCACCCCGGCACCAGGCTGGCTTTCGCTGGCCAGGCCGCCCAGCACACCCCAAAACCAGGTTGCTCTGTGGCCCCAGCCCCCAGCCTGGTTCGCATGGTCCCAGGCTCCTGGACCACCCCAGTGCCAGACCCAACCTTCAGCCTGGCCTTTGGGGCCCCAGGTTACAGGCTGACTCCCAGAGCCCCAGACTGTAGACTTACCCCAATGCCAGGCTTTCCCAGTGGCCAGCTTCCAGGCCAGCTCCCACCAAACCAGGCTCCAGCCCATCACACTACCAGACCACCTCCCGCAGACCCAGAGACCAGGCCCACCCAAGTTGTGCATTTTTTTTTAATTTTTTGTTTATTGGGGTAACATTGGTTTATAACATTGTATGAATTTCAAATGTACATCGTTATACTTCTATTTCTGCATGGATTACATCATTTTCTCATGTTCACCACCCAAATACTAATTACAATCCATCACCACACACATGTGCCGAATTATCCCTTTCGCCCTCCTCCCTCCTCCCTTCCCCTCTGGTAACCACCAATCCAATCTCTGTCTCTATGTGTTTGTTTGTTGTTATTATCTACTACTTAATGAGTGAGATCATACGGTATTTGACCTTCTCCCTCTGACTTATTTCACTTTGCATAATACCCTCAATGTCCGTCCATGTTGTCACAAATGGCTGGATTTCATCGTTTCTTATGGCTGAGTAGTATTCCATTGTGTATATATACCACAGCTTCTTTATCCATTCGTCCCTTGCTGGGCACTTAGGTTGCTTCCAAGTCTTGGCTATTGTGAATAACGCTGCAATGAACACAGGGGTGCATGTATCTTTATGCATTGGTGTTTTCAAGTTCTTTGGATAAATACCCAGCAGTGGCATTTTATAACTTTTTATCATGCACATGATTTACTATGTGCTTATGTTTATGACAATTTTTTCATATATCAAGAAAACTAAATACTGATTGATATTCAAATGAAAAAGAAAACTAACGTTTGTTTTTCAATTTCAATTTACTTAAAAAAACCTCTTTATATTTAATTTACATAATGAAAACCCCTTGTTTAATACTATGATTAAGTTTTATGTCTTGACTTTAAATCCTAAAACCCCAGATTCCTCAAAACATTTTTATACCCTGAGATTATTTCAGAATAGGTTTAACATATTTGTAGTGAGTTGAATGGTGGCCCTCCAAAAGATATGTCCACGTTCTCGTCCCCAGAAGCTATGAATGTGATCATATTTGGATAAAGGCCTTTTGCAGAAATAATTAAATTCAGGACCTTGAGATGAGTTCATCCTGGTGGGTGCTGCATCCAATGACAAGTATCCTCATAACAAACAGAGGAGGAAAAGACACCACAGACACAGAGGAAAAGACCGTGTGAAGATGGAAGCAGAAACGAGTTAGGCAGCCATAAGCCGAGGAGCACCTTCAACCACCAGAGGCATGGGGAGACAGGAAACGATTCACCTTAGAGCTATTGGAGGAGACGTGATCCTGCTGACACCTGGTTTCAGAACTGGCCTCCAGAACTATAAGAGAAACACATTTCTATTGTTTTCACCACAGCATCTGTTGCAAATTGTTACAGCGGCACTAGGAAACCGATGTGATATTGAAAAAAGAAAGATTTTCATTCTGTTTGTCTTTTATACCTGGTCCTTGATTGAAAATTACCTCAAACTTTTACTTCTAGTAATGTTTTATTAGAGAATGCAGAAGAACAAAACTTTTGAGATCAACTTGAAAAGTAGGGATGAATTATGGACCAGAATCTCTTGAGAGAAGGAATTACAAAGAAATTAGCCCAACATTCTGGGTAGCTTATCCCAGGAGGATTAGAGGAAGAAGTAGCTGAGAGACTAAATGGATGCGTAGAGTTTTTGAGAGTGTCTTATCTAGGGACACAAAAATTGAAGTTCAGATATTACCCAGTAAGTGGATTCCTGGTAAACACCATATATTTTCAAACTGGGGCTCAAAATGATACCCTCTAGGATAAAGATGATTGGAAATATTAAAGCCTTCACAAGGACTAAAGCCGAGATTCAAAATATCTTAATCGCTACAGTTAAATTGAAGTGATCAGTGATTGCTAAAGTCTCTTATATCCTGTCTGAGGCAATCCTAAATGTTCTCTGGAGAAACATAGCAAGATACCGGGCTAAATTTTTCTTCCATTTTTTTATATAATCATTAATCAAAAATAATCAGGAATATGAGATTACAAAATAACAGAAGAGGAAAACAAAAGCAAGAGTAAAGACTAAAAATGATCTTAAATATGAACTTTGATAATGACTTATCTGAGAGATTTTTAAGTTATTTGAGAGACTTTTAAAAAACTATCTTGTATGCTCAAAAAAAAATAAGATTAAGAATATGTGCAGATAAAATAAGAACCAAATAAAATTCTAGAATTTAAAAACACAATGGTTTAATCAAAAACATAGTAGATATGTTTAATAATTGACAACTTCTATTGAAGAGTGATTTCATGAACTGGATTTAGGTCAGATTAAAATATCCAGAATGGGCAAAAGTATTTTTATGTATTCAAACTTCTCTCTGATGTACAAAGTCATGATAACACCTATCTTACGGAGGAAATCTATGGGCTTTTGGAATATTAGAAATGGTCTCTGTGGTAGTTATACAGTTTCATTTTTTTTTTTTGGATAATTCTTTTTATGTATCATTATTTAGTTTACCATTTTCTATATGTGCAATAATTTTAATTGAGTTAAAATTAAACAAATTTAAAGAAAATTAGTCTTAAAAATTCTATTTTCCTCTTTCCTCTTTCTTTTAATAGCACCATCCACATTTCCCTGTGCTCTCTAGAAACTACTCTAAATCTCATGTACACAAACAGAATGGACTATATCAAAATTAAAATAAGAGTTTATGCCTAACTCAGGATGGCTTCAAACCACTTAAATGATCAAGTCCAATGAAATAAATTTCCTGTCACTTAAGCAAAGTGACTGGCTCATTGCTTCAGCTACGCACCACTAATCCTTCCATCAAACTCTCCTCATCTGTAAGTATTAAAAAATGTCAAGAACTGTGAAGAAAATGAGATTTTACCCTACTAACAAGCTAACAGTGAACTTGACACAGTTTCTTAGATACTGGCAGGAGATATGAGACATCTGGGTCAGAAACGATAGTTATTACTCACAACACAACATACCATTCATGTTTGCATCCCTTTGCTTTGTCCCCCAATCACCACAGGAATTTTTCCCACAGAGCAGCATAGGCGGATTTTGCACAAATAATAGGTTTTGTATCACAGTTTAGGAATCTCAAA
This sequence comes from Diceros bicornis minor, assembly GCF_020826845.1. Classification (NCBI taxonomy): domain Eukaryota; kingdom Metazoa; phylum Chordata; class Mammalia; order Perissodactyla; family Rhinocerotidae; genus Diceros; species Diceros bicornis. The sequence goes on along the minus strand of NC_080759.1, from coordinate 46,408,483 downwards.
TTTAGAAAAAAATCCCCGTCTTGTAAGAGGGCAGCTAGCAAACCTGCTGAACTTCTACAGTGAAGGGATGTGTTGTCTTCATCCTCCTAGGAGGAAAGTGAATCTGTCCTCTGCCCTGGAAGGAGACCTTGCCTCTATTTTCTAAGAATGTTTTCTATACAAATATCCTTGAAAAGGTAGTCAGGAAAAAATTCTCTTACAAGATATGTAGAGATCCCATGGAGAATTGTCCCCCAACAATAAATATACAGCATTTCTCCTCATCTATTTTTTCCCTTTAATCTCATTATGCATGTGAGAATCAATCTCACTTAAAAATTCTCTGCAAATAATAATTCAAAAATATATTTACAAAAGTATATCTTGTTTATGAATATGAACTCATGAACATAGGTTAAAAATTATCAAATAAGTTATAGATCTCTAAGAAAAATGACTTTATGGAGTGTATTTCAAAGATCCCTTATGTGTCTTTACATATGTGCCAAATATGAGCCTTGCTCATGTTTTTTAATTTCTTGGTTTTATTTCCTAAAATTGGACACAAATAATATGTATAGCTTATTCTTCTCCACCAAATATCTAACAATTAACTAAACAAAATTACCCAGGAAAACAGAGTGTAGATGTGAAATATCTAGATGTTTTTCTGTTGAAGGATTATGAATTAAAGTGTCAGAAGAAAATAGAAAATATTTTATTGTGTGCTTTTATTTAGTTTTATACTTACCGATTGATTCATCATTTGTCTTGTGAGAAAGGCATCATGGAATCACAGAGAATTGAGAAATTACTTAATGCACTTCTCGTACTTTGTAAGAAACATTAAACCACCAGAGAAATGGAGCTATGTGAAGGTCAGAACAAACATCTTTCAATTTGATAATCTATTAATACTTATAGTGCTGGAAGAAACCATTAAATAAAGATATAAAAGTTTTTGAAAATGCCATTTGGTTTAGATGTAATTGCTCTGACATATACTTTCAAATGATACATGGACTCTTCTTCAAGAGGTATTTATGAATGAGTTGTGAAATGTCACCATTTGCACACAAAGTTTTGTTCAATCTTTCAAGTATTCCACATTTCCATTAAAATTAATTGGAGCATCCAGACTCTACTTCCTGGGGTGGTAATATTTGATGTGTTGTAGATCTTTACTCACTTCTAGTTGATAAAATAGATCTATCTACATATAAAAACTGTTCTTTGACTTATTTTTACTTTCATTTCAGCATTTGAGAAATAGGCTTTTTTTTTCCTGAGGAAGATTCGCCCTGAACTAACATCCGTGCCAATCTTCCTCTATTTTTTAGTATGTGGGCTGCAAGCATAGCATGGCCACTAATAGAGTGGTGTATGTCCATGCCTGGGAACAGAACCTGAGCCTCCAGGGCAGAGCATGCTGAACTTAACCACTAAACAACTGGGACTGGCCCAAGGCTTTTTTTTTTTTTTGTACTTTACAAAATGACGTGTGGGTAGTATGGACATTAAATTTCAACTCTCGTATAACCAATTAGTTTCTCAGAAAATATAAAATATAAAATGTATTGAACACATTAAGTCTGTTTTCATTGAAGACTCATCTTTTCCTCAATAGGATAAAAAAATAATACTTTTGAGTGTCCTCCTTGGACAAGGGCTTTATAAATATTAAGTCATTTAATCTTCACAATACTCTTATAAATATATATTATTGCCATAGTTTAAAAAAAAAATAAGAACACTGAAATTCAGACAGGTAAGTAATTTACCAAATTCAAACACCTGGTAAGTCAGAAAGGGAAAATATAAAGCCCTGTCTCTCTAAATCCGATCCCACGTTGCTTTCACAACTCTGCATAATAATAGTAGTATGTGCTTGAAAGTTTAAAAGATTTCATTTTTCCATGTTTAGCACAATGCTATGACACAGTTTCATTAAATACACATTGATGGAATGTCTATCTTAAGAAGCAATTTTTATGGGATCTTAACTGACTTAACAATATTCAGTACTAATTATGAGGCACGTACTGTTGTTATTTAATCCTTATTACATTTAATTCTTACATCAACACTTAAAAGTTAGACTTTATTATTTCTCCTTTTACATTTGCATGAAAGGAAGCCTGGAAATTTTGAATATTTTAATTTATTCCGTTAACAATTTAAGTTCTAGATATGTTCTAAGACCTAGGGATATATTTGGAAAAATGGTTATGTTCTCTGCCCATAGGAATCCTACAGTTGAATAAAGGAGGGCGTTATTTTTTAAAGACATAAGAATGATTTTAAAATGACAACTTCCATAAGACCTTTGAAGCAAATGCCGATTGTGCTTTAAATGTTGGTAATAGGGGATTTAAACTAACTCAGGTATGTCCTGTATACACTAGTACTTCTGGTGGGCTAGTCCATGACTTTTCCCTAATCCTCTAACTTACTTTTCTGGACCCTTACTTCCCCAGTTTCTCCTCAAAATATGGGATGTATGATTCCTACAGTAAATTAATTATTCCATAAAACTGCTTCATAACCCTGTTACATACATCATGCCCAAATATCCCTGCAGCTTACTTACTAACATTGAAGAGAAAAACTTACCTCTCTCATTGAAACGATAATATCAATCTCATTTCTTCTTCAGTTTATCATTCTTCTCGCTCACTAACTTGACTCTAGCTCCCCAAGTCTGTCTCTCTCCATCTCTCTCTCTTTCTTTAAGACATCAAACACTTTTCTGTCTCTGGCATTTTGAATTTGTTCTTCTCCCTAGAATATTTTCCTTGAAAGTCTTCAAATATCTGACTCCTCTTCACCTGTCAGGTCTCACTTGAGATACTGACCTATGTAGAGAATCCTCCTTCACTCTTGTATCCAGACATTGCCCCACCACCACCCCTTCCTTTCACAAACTTATCACAATTTATGGTTATTTTATTTGGTTATGAGACATTTCATCTTATAGAGAAAAAATTATTTGATACATATTAAAACTGTAAGGAAGACTTTATCCAAGACTGCTGAATAAGACTCCAACAAGAAGAAGTCAAATAGATTCTCTTTCCCTGGACTTGAAGAAGCTAAGTGACTTCCATGTTATGAGCTACAGAGGACAAAGAACTCCTGCTTATGGAGAAGAAACTCCAGGTGACCTCTAGGAGCTGATAGCATCCCGGGCTCTCTTATAGATAGTAAGAAAACAATCCTACAAATGCAATACTTGAATTCCGTCAATAATCTGAATGATCTTGGAAGAAGGCTTCAAGCCTTAGATGAGAATTAATAATCCAGCTGATATCTTGATTGCAGTCTTGTAAGATCTAAGCAGAGAACCCACTGAAGCTGTGGCCAGACTTCTGACCCATGGAAACTGAGAGATAATAAATGGGTGTTTTTGAAACCACTAAGTTGTTAAAATGTGTTATGCAGCAATAAGCAACTATTACAAACACAAAATCCTCACTTTTATTTTCTTCTATCATTTAGGTGAAATAATTTAACTAATTGCTATAGAATTTAGTGCAAAGCTAAATCCTTGTTTTTAAGGATTGAAAACCTCATTTCTTTGCACTGAAGAGAACTGTGATTATTTCTTTTCATTTCCATCCTATTTCCTTGCAATATAGGGTCACTTTGACAGATAGACAATCATCTCTTTTTCTGTTGTTAATAGGATTATCCAGACAGCAAGTTAAAGACTTTTTTGCTCTACCAGATAACTTGCTTTCAGGAAGATATTATGTTGTTTAAGCCCTGCAAATTTCCAACCATCGGAATGACATACTTCAGAAAATAAGTGTGAGGTCTGGTCTGCATATGACATCTCTTGTAGATGTTTAGTGTGCGTCAGATTCTCATATTCAATCAACTCCAGGGCACTGAGAAAAAAAAATTTACTGAATTTTCAAGGCAGAAGGTTTAATCTTAAACAGTGTCACATTCACCAAGTTTAGTGCCATCTTGCTCGGCTTATTCCTGGTCCCTCATATCAGGTGATACCACTTCCTTGAAAAATTTGTATGTTTCAAATAGCTGATGACTTTAGGATTTCCGAGGAAAGTATCTATGTCTTATTCAGTTTTGTATCACCGTTTCCCTTAACAGAAGAATATGTTTAACAAAATCTAGTTGAATTAAAGATAAATTAGTTTAAATAGTTGAATTTTTTTTTAAGAATTAGATTTTAACTCTGCTTTAACCAGAAGACATCCCACCAGATTGGATCAGCAAATATATATATATTTTACTTAGTGACTATATCCTCACAACATTTTGATAGAATCTTGGTTCCTATTAGCTTAAGCATCTGAAGAATCATTAAGTTCTATATGTGTGTTTAAGGATTTCATTTTATTTAGGTACAAAATTATTACTGTTAAATATATTTGGTTTTGTATTTATTTGTAGAACATATTTCCCAATAGTATATTGTCCTGTGTTCTAATACTGTTTTTGAACACTTGAAAATATGTGAAATTATCATGACACATAATAATAACTATAAAATTTAGAGCCTTCCCGCTTGCTGATATTTTGTATCAGCCACTAAAAATGCTGAATTACCCTGTTGAAACAATAGTAACATTAAAATCAAAAGTATTCATTGAGAATCTTCTTTATGTACCAGGCAGTGTTCTACGAAAAGGACCAAGTATAAATAGAGAGACAATTACAGATCCCTTTGGAGTTACACAGAAAAATAGGCAGAGAGAGATAAGAATTGTATATCTTTGAGTATGGTGGTAAGTGCTATGCAGAAATTGAAAGGAAGAAGTGTGGAAATGTGGAGAGAGAAAGCCTGAAGTGTGCAATTTTCAAGAGAGAGGTCAGCCACTTCATTGAGAAGGTCATATTTGAATAAGGCTTCAAGGAGATGAGGGAGCATACCATGTGGATATTTCATGAAAAGCATTCCTAGCAAAGGGTGCAACAAAGGCAGGTATCTATCCTGTGACTGATGAGCCAGGTAGAGACTGGTAGGAGATGAGATCTAAGAGTTAACAGGAGCCAGATCCTGTAGACTTTTATAGGCCATTGAAAACTGATAGACATTTTACTATGTGGAGATGGAAGTCACTGAACGATTTTCATGATAGAAATGAATTCATATGACCAACTTTTTAAAGAAGCACTATGGTCACTCTGTGTGAATATACCGTAGGCAGCTAGGAAGCATATGGAAAACTACTACCCAGGAAAGAAAGCGAAGATGTATTTTAAAAAACCAGGATGTTTGTAGTGTAAGCCCTTGGATTCTAATTATTTTAAGGCAGATTTAACAGAGTTTTGCTGATATATTGAATAGAGGATGAGAGAAAAAGAAAGGATTAGAAATGACTATAAGATATTGACTTAAATTACTGAAAGGATCGACGTGCTATTTTTCTGACAATGTGGGAGAACCAGAATTTTGGGGCTGGAGAGATAAAGAATTTAGTTTGCAAGATTAAATTTGAAATAATGGTTATATATCCTCATGAGAACACTAAGAAGGAATTCAATGGAAAGTTCTCAGATAGAAATATACATAAGAGAGTGGTCAGCCTAGAAAAGGCATTTAAAGCCAAAAGAATGAATGAAATCAGCAAAAGAGGAGATACTGTATGTGGGGAAGTATTGGCCCTAGACAGAGGTACACACTGCATCCACAGTAATATGAAGAAAGGCAAAGTTGACAGGCACAGATGTAGCTTGTTGAACAGACGGGACGATGGGAGAGTGTGGAGTTCTTTTCTGAGGCTTCAGTATACTTAATGAAATAAAAGGAAAGGGAATTAACTGGGTTTGAGCATGGAGAGAAAGTGTGGATGTTTGGAGCAAAGGTAATAGACTAATAGCATGAGTAACAACTCACTTGAGATAAATTATCATTCATGTGACACCAGTTACTATGGTTGTGTGTTTTTCATCATTTAGATCCTGCTATATTGAAGCAAAATCCTGAGAGACAAATTTAGTCAGGATTGGGATTTTGCCGAAGGATTACAATGAAATAAGCAAGAAATAAATGAATTGGAAGTTTATGTATTTTTTAATTTAAAAAGTGACATTGAAGTTAAGCTGGTTAAGTATCTCGCAAGACAGATCCCTTTGCAATTGTCACCTGATAGGCAACCAGGGTTCTTGACCACAATTTTACACAGTATGCATTAAGATAAAATGCTTTATTGAAGAAACTTACAAGTCAGTGGTCATTAAAAAAGAGAAGACCCAGGTCTTAGATCAGCATTATAATCAGAAAGACATAAGCCGGGGTTAGGGTGTGCTGGTGGACAAATAGCATGGGTTTTCATTCTAGGAAAAGGAGCCCAGCCTCTGGTTCCTTTCTCTTCTCCAAGTTTAAAAGTATAGTGATTTTGTCAGTGTGGACAAATATACTAATGAGGTAATTTAAATCCTGATTTAGGTGACATCTGCCTTGCTTCTGTGGACCTAGGAGCCTGTCAGGAGTTGGATTTAGGTGCACACAATGGGAAGAAGTCACTAGTCATATGGGAAACTAGCTTGAGAGTAGCCCCTTTTGCTGGGAGAACTGAAGTCCTCCTAGCCTGCTCATTGTCCAGGCCACCCAGATAAATTTCCATGGTCATATTTGGGCAACCTTGCTTCTCAGATCACACTAAATAGTGAGGTGAGACCACGATGTATTAAAGAGATATGAACTAAAAGGCCAATACAGTTAAATGACAATCCATTAAGAATAAAATTCTGTGAACTCATTTAATCACTTCAGTCCAAGATTGTTCCAAAGGTGATTCAGTACAAAAAGAACATAAATAATTATATGTAAATTGATCCTTTAATGCCTCAATAAGTTATTTAAACATTGAAGATATTCATTAGTTAAATAAATATGAACCAAATCTTATCAGCACACATGAAAGAAAAGGAAACTGAAAGATATTGACAGAGAAACAAACTATATATATATAATTTTACACAGATAAAATTTACTAAGAATGAAAATATTAAAATGTGTCAGGTAGAACATAGTGGAAAACAGGATGAATGGTATTTAAAAATCAAGGGTAAATGAGAGATTGGGCATAAATGGCATCAAATTCTCAAAGGCTACTGTAATTTTACAGCAAAATGAAAGGATGAACTATAAAGCTAGGGATTTGCAAGAAGAAACCTTTTTCACTGATCTATGCCATTTTAATTTCAGAAAGAACCTCTTTGGTCTTTTTTATACTCCTCTTTGCGAAATATTTAACTACACCCTGGGATATAAAGCTCACGTTCAAGAGGAAGCAGAATGAAGGACAGTTCGGTTAAAGAAACACCAAAGCACAATTCTGTTTGCCCTCTCCCTCTGTCCCTTTCTTTTCCTCCCTCCCTCCTTCCCTTCTGTTCTTCCTCTCATCTTTCCTACTTCCCTTTGAAATATTTCAGTAAGACTTACCATTATTTTTCCAGGTATGCAGACATGTTAAGTTTTCCTTTTTCCATTACAACATTTAATTGATGACTAAATGGTAATGTAAGCTTTTCATATTCAATTAAATTACAGAAGAAAATCACTTTGATTATATTCATAACACCTTTGATGAAAGGCAATTGATTTAACAAAGTAAATATAGTCATTTGAATTGCAAAAAAATGTACAAGGAAGAAAAGACTTCAGAAAAAAAAATGAACTTTTATTCTGTAAAGATAATCATTTACTTGTAATTCTGTAGGCTTTCACTTTTGCATCCTCCATATTCAAACACCTAAGAAAGTAAATTTGACAGTGGCTTTATAAATTAGATAATAATATCCTTGGTTTCGTGGAAAATACTATCATTTTTAAACTTAGCTTCAGCCATGTAATTTAGTCCACAAATATACCTAATAAATCAAATGAGATTGTCTTATGTTCTATGATTAAAAATGAATTCACCATCAATAATTCTGTAAAGATAAGAAATAATCTGTATCGATATATTTAAACACTTTTCCTACACAATAATGGAATTGAGTTCAGACATGTCTCACGTCAATATATCCAAATGTTTTCCCATTTAACTTGTTCCATATCTTCTTCATTTTTCCCTATTTGGTAAATAATAACCTTATGTAACCATAAAGTAAGTTATCATTCTTAATTCTTTGTCTCCCTCACACCCCACTTCTAATTAAAATCTACTGACCAATTTTTCTCAAAGTCTCTCCAAACCCAGTCCACTCTCTCAGTTCCATTGCTTCTAGCACACTCTAAGTCACCACCTAATTCACTTGCACAGATAAAACTTTCTCATTGGCAAGGGGATTTCCCATCCCAACCGTATACAATCCATTCTTTATTTTTTAGCATGCGTAAACTTTTAAAATTGATCACCTACTCAGGATATATCTCTTCTGAATATATTTTGATTGTCCATAAACTGTAACCGAAGCCCTTAATAAGATTTAATGTGCCTTGCAAGGTATTACTTGATCTGACCCTTACGTAATTCTGCAGCTCGACCCTTGTATTCTTTGCACAGTTCCCAACATTTGGTTGAAGACTGAGGGTACCACAAGAACATGAGAGAACAAATCATTAATGTAGATGGTTGATTTGGAGTTACAGTCAATGTCTCTATTGAGTGTTGAAATTAATCCACTTGTTCCTAAATTCTTGCCCTTTATTCAGAAACAAAGTAACGTTTAATGATAATTCCTTGCATGCCATGCCTGAACCACAGGAACAAGAGAAAATAAAGCAGGAGGCAATTTGTCAAAGATATACATATGGTCAATAAATATTTGAAATTATTCTCAACCATCTTAAACATTAAAAGTGAACATTTTTTTTTTTTTTTTTTTTGTGAGGAGATCAGCCCTGAGCTAACATCCGCCAATCCTCCTCTTCTTTCTGCTGAGGAAGACGGCCCTGAGCTAACATCTGTGCCCATCTTCCTCCACTTTATATGGGACGCCGCCACAGCATGGCTTACCAAGCAGTGCGTCTGTGCGCGCCCGGGATCCGAACCAGCGAACCCCGGGCCGCCGCAGCGGAGCGCGCGCACTTAACCGCTTGCGCCACTGGGCCGGCCCCTAAAAGTGAACATTTTAAAGTGAAAAAAACATTTTAAAGTGAAAATACTGACAAAATTCTAAAAAGGAGTTTGAATGCACTGGGAGGACATTAGGAGCAGGATTAAAAGTATCCCTCATAGGGGCCGGCCCGGTGGCGCAAGCGGTTAAGAGCGCGCGCTCCGCTGCGGCGGCCCGGGGTTCGCTGGTTCGGATCCCGGGCGCGCACTGACGCACTGCTTGGTAAGCCATGCTGTGGCGGCGTCCCATATAAAGTGGAGGAAGATAGGCACAGATGTTAGCCCAGGGCCGTCTTCCTCAGCAAAAAAAAAGAGGAGGATTGGCGGATGTTAGCTCAGGGCTGATCTCCTCACAAAAAAAAAAAAAAAAAATGTCTAAAAGTATCCCTCATAGCTGAGGAGAGTATAAATTAATCACAATTTTGAAAAATAATTGACTAGTATTCCTTAAATATTAAACGTGTATTTTTTAGTGTTCAGCAATTTCTCTTAGAAATATTTATTTTATATAGAGTATGAGATATACATATAAAGATAGTTAATGCAGCATTTTTTACAATAGCTAATCTGTGCAAAAAGCTTATGCGTTATTTAGAAGAGGCATGATTACATAAATCATATCATATCCACACAATTGCATGTTAGGCATCCATTGGAATAAAACAAGGCTGCTTATGTTTATGAACCTAAAAAGATCCATGATAAATTTGGGAGGAGATAAGGCAGAGTGCCAACCAACATGAATAATGTGATCACATTTGGTAAGAAAATGTATAAAACTTCTTGTAAAATGTAATTCATATTTTGCCTAGAAGATACTTGTTTGCAAAGGAATGTGTGACTTGATAGATAAATAAGCATAGGGATGAGTCAGAGAGAGTGGTTATTAACAGTATGTGCCTGTTTACTTTGCAGAGCACATTGGAAAGGTTGCTATCTTTTCTTTTAGCATTTTTGGTCTATATTTTCATAAATAAAAGATATTGGAAAGGTGACATGTAGATGACTGTATCTCTTTTAAGTATCTGACTTTTAATGAAGAAGGATGAGTGTAGGCCCTGTCCAAACAAAGTACCTATCCAAACAGCCCATTTCCAAAGACAATTAGGAAAAGAAGAGAATGTCATTTTAATTGCAGTCTCTAGGCTCATTAATTTATCCTTCTAGTGGTTGTGCTGGTCTGAAGTACCCGAGGTGGTCTTGCTCCCATGCCTGACCCATTGGTTAGAATGTCTAGAATGCAGAACTCATCTGGCTCTATGGACTGAAGCCCCTAAGTGTGCAACTATAGCATGACTTTCTCTACAAAATCTTTGCTAAATCACCCTTAATGACAGATGGAGACTAATTTGCATCCTCTTGAATCTTGGTGGAACTTAGTGACTTGATTGAGTATGTCACAACCCTTGTATAGTGTCTCAAGGAATATTTGTTTGCATATTTTTACATAACTAAATAGATGATTATTACCTGGGAAGTTCTTAAAAATCTTATAACTAACCAACTAGGATATTATTCTAATTTTCTCCACCTGCCATCTTTTCTAATAATACTCTTAATAACTAAATATTCTAATCTATCTGTCCCTTCAAAAATTCTCCCATGAGAACTCACTAAACTCAGAATTCTTCCCCATCTGTGGAGTTCTGATACTGAACACTTTGACAAAATAAAAGCACTAATTACCTTGTCCCTTGATGTAATTTCCCTTCAGATTCTGTCATTGATGAACGAATCATCTCCTTTATTTTCCCACTTTCCCAAAACACAGATTGATTTCTACTAAATAAATTGTCTCTATACACTTAGGAGTGTGAGTATTACAGTAATAGAGGAATCACATATGCTCAAAGGCCAGATGCGAACAGGTTACATTGTGTTGTAAATCCTGATAGTATTTCTCAACATATTTTTAATTGATGAAAATGTCATCCTGCCGTTATGGAGGGGGATGGAGGAGAAAATGGCTAACCATATTATGAAACAAAATAATATGCAAATAATTCCACTCGCTACACCCTTTAATGAGAGTCTGTATGAGATTGTTACGAAAGTTTTATGAAAATCAACAAGATCGGACTCAGGAGTCAGTAGTTTCCTCAGCTGATCTTAGCCCCGGGGATGTTTAACGACTAGAGAAAACGTTCTGAGTATAATAGTTGATTCTTTTGTTTTAGTTACTGTTTCTTCCATTCAACATGGCTACCCAACACAAAGAATAACTTTCATCTATTTCTTAAGCAAATATGCACACACACATACACATACATACAGTAAACTATTTGAATACTAAAGAAAAGCTGGATAGATTGGACTTTTTGACTTATTTTAATGTGGCATGTTCATATTCAATGACAATTTGCTTCATGAATTGAATTCCGAAATAAAAGCTCATGTAAGATGTAATCCCTCTTTACCAGTTCTCTCATTCACTCAATCTGGTTACGTTTAATGATCATTCAAAGTATAAATGGAAACTGAAATGCAAGGCAGTCTTTTCTTGAAAAGTGGACTAAGTGGCAATTTGGTCTCCTGTAGAAACGGAAGGTAATATTTCAGTTTATAGTAACATAGGTTAAGTTTTAGATAGAATATAATTCAAATCCCACCCACCAATTGTGAAATATTACACATAAAGTGTTGAGCAAAATGCCTGGTAAGTGCTCAGTAAATGCTTAACTCTTTTATAGTAATAGTAATCATTATTATTATTGTTATTATTATATAATTTCGTTAAATTTGTATGTAATAATTTAATCAGTCTTTCCATTGCTGACCCCTTAGTGCTCAGGTCTAGATTTTATATGATATATGTCATTCAATTAAGTAAATCACTTTTTCTAGCAAGAATTTTGTTCATTTCCTGAGTGGAGAATAATTATGTCCTATGACTTTTCAATGAAGGTAACAGAAGTAGCAACCCAAAAATATATTCCATTGCACATCTGGGAGAAACGGAGAATGTATTACTAGCTCTATAAAGATATAAGTTGTATAGACCTAATCAAGCTGTGGACTACTTCTGAGGAAAATATAATTATTCTAACAAAATATTTTTCAATGGTGCCACTGCAAATCACTGTGTAATATACGGTAACAATTAGAAGAGATAAAACAAATAACTGTTATTATTTGTTCATATTGTATAGAATGTAATATAAGACCATACACACACACACACACCATTTAAAGCATAATTTTATATTTATAATGTCAATTAGTATTGAAGAATTATTCCTTGAATTTCATCTCTAGAGACTTTGTTGTTCATACTCTTCCTTATTAACTGTATATATTATTTGAATGTTGTGAAATTTTTTTTATTTACTATAGCTTGGGAACAAGGCAGGAATATGAGTTAATTAAAGAAAAGATTTTCTCATATTACTCTAAAACTACAAAAAATTTAAATTCAGATTATTAAATGTATTTGTACAAATAAAAATGAAATGTAAAGATATTATGATAGCTCTTCTTTGGTGTGCATAAAGGTACTATGTTTCAAAGGCCAAGTTTAGTATCTTTCATTCATATTTTCATAAACCAGGGCCATTGGTTTTTTAAAGGCTTAACAAATGACCTTTTCTTCTTATTAACAACTTAGTTTTCATAACTAATATTGACAAATTTGAAACTCTTAATCTAACTTAATTTGGATTTTAATTTAAAATTTTTAATTAAAAAATAGTCATTTGATTACCAAAATAGCATACTTTTTTTAAACACACCAAATAAAATGTATTAAATACAATTAAACATACATCATCCTCCTTATAAACCTACTCCCCAATTCTACTATACAGAAGTCACTATTTCTTCTCAAGTGACCATTAGAATATTTATTTCAAAAAATAGCAGTTATTGGGCCCTATGGCTAGTGGTTAAACTCAGTGTGCTCCACTTTGGCAGCCCAGGTTCAGTTCCTGAGCACAGACCTACATCACTCGTTGGCAGCCATGGTGTGGCAGCATCCCACATACAAGATAGAGGAAGACTGGCACAGGTGTTAGCTCAGGGCAAATCTTCCTCAACAACAACAACAACAACAACAAAAAGATAGCTAGTTACCAACCACAAAAAACCTACATTTATCAAAAACAGAAATAGTAGAGATTATATTATTTAACCATAGTACACTAGAAATTAATAGCTGAAAAATAAAAAATACATATTCAGACCAAAAAACAGTCTTAAAAACTTTGTTAAGCAACACATAGATCAAGTTAAAAACAAATCAAAAATAACAGAATATCTGGAAAAAAACAATAATGAAATTGGGTATAGCTAAAGTTTACTTACAAAAGAGTAGCTACAAATTTCAAATTTCGACCACGAATTTTAAATATAAAAACAGAGCAAAAGTATCTCTAAGGGAAAAAGAGGTTAATATAAATATTAAGTTTATATTACTAAGCTAATTTATTTTTCATATTCATTTAAGTAAGATTTGTTTTATTTAATAAACTTGCAACTGAAGAAGTTTCTCTTGGTATTTTGTTATTAACTTTCAGTTTTATTGCTTTATTGTGAGAGACTAGAATTGAAACTACTTAAATTTGGGGATTTACATTATGACCTAATATGTGCTGTTTTGTTAAATTATCAGTGCTTCCTGAAACATCTGTCAATCACTTATATGCTTGAGATACATTTGTGAACATAACAGAAAGCATGTGTCTATACTTTTTGTGTAACCTAAAGTCCTTTTCTGGAGAGTTAAGAAAGGTATAATACATAAGTAGATGTCTGAATTAGTAAATTATGTAGTATGTTAGAAGATGACAACTATTATGATTTTCTTAAGAAGAAAATTGGGTACACATGGGTAATTTGCAAAGTAGGGTGATCGAGTTAGCCCCCTTAAAACGATGATACCTGAGTGAGGATTTGAACAAAATGAAGAAGTAAGCCAAGCAGACATCTAGGGGATAATTTCCAGGTGGTGGGAACAGCTAGCCCAAAGGCCTTAGAGCAACAGTATTGCAGGCAAAAAACAAGATGTTCACGGAAATTGGGGACAAGTAAGTGATGGAGGAGAGTAGGATGTAATTCAGATATAAAGGGTGAAAGCATAGAAAATTTGGAATATTACAGGCCGTTATAAAAAAATTAGCATTTACTCAGAGTGAAATGAGTAGTCAAAGCTGGGTTTTTAATTATTTTTTTTTTTCGTGAGGGAGATCAGCCCTGAGCTAACATCCATGCTAATCCTCCTCTTTTTGCTGAGGAAGACCAGCTCCAAGCTAACATCTATTGCCAATCCTCCTCCTTTTTCTTTTTCTTCCCCAAAGCCCCAGTAGATAGTTGTATGTCATAGCTGCACATCCTTCTAGTTGCTGTATGTGGGACGCGGCCTCAGCATGGCCGGAGAAGCGGTATGTCGGTTGGCGCCCGGGATCCGAACCCGGGCCGCCAGTAGCGGAGCGCGTGCACTTAACCGCTAAGCCACCAGGCTGGCCCAAAGCTGGGTTTTTGAACAGAGAAGTGACATAATCTGACTTCAGTTTCCAGGTGGTGGCTTTTTTAAGGGAACAAGGATGAAAGTGGGGAAACTAGTTAGGAGGCTGTCGTAATTATCCAGGTAAGAAATGATGATGTCTCACATAGGGTTGCAGCAGAGTGGTTAGTGAGAAATGGTCAGATTTACAATAAGAATAATGTCCATGTACAGCAATACTTGTCTAGGAGATAACCAAAATTAATGTTCTAATCTGCTCGAGCTGTTAAACTGTAATGAACTTTGAGCAACTTCCAGATGAGGTTGACCAACAACTACACACTTTTAGTGAGCCCATATAACAGACTCTCAATGGACCTAAACGAATAGACTTCCCTGGCCAATGCACACTGGGACTTGTTTGAACCAACCTTGTACAGACTCGGGCACTTTTTCCATCCCATCCAGACTGCAAACTTTCCTAACCTTAATTAACATACCACAAACTTTCTTTTTCTCTTGCTCGTAAAATCCTTAGCTTTTCTCCCTTGGTGATCCACTCAGTGGATTTCTTTATTAGGGTGTGTTTCCTTGCATGACAATTAAGCAAAGTCAGTTTTAACTTTTAGTTTTTCTATGAATTTATGCAATAATTTATCCATGTTTAGCTTTTGTGGTTCTTTATTTACAGCCATATGAACACATTTTAAAGGCAGTGCTAATAAAATTTCCTGTTGAAATTGGATATGGAGTGACAGAGACAAAGGGAGAAAAGATTTACAGGTTAGACCAAGCTGCTTGAAACAAAAACGTATTATAATAATTTAAAAAATATATTTATATTTCAAGAAGGCAGTTCACCCATAAGTATTAAGGGATATATAATAATCAAAATCAGATATAATTCTAAAAAGCAAGTAGACTTCAGACAAGTGAATATAAATCTTTATTAATCAGTCCACTAATATTAATGAAAACAACATTGTGTTCCTCTTGCACATGAATTCATCACTTCCTACCCATCTATCAGAAGATTTTCCATGTGGTATAATTTAGAGGCTGAAATCATAGGCTCAGGAAGAGCCTTATTGCTTATGACAAAGTGATTAAGTGATAAAGCTTAAAAATCAAAAGAAAGCTAAGAATAACTCAGATTCCTTACCTGGAGAATAGGCATAATGTTATGTATTACATAGGTCTTAGTCAAGATACAAGTTAAGAAATGCAAAAAGCTCTTAGAAGCTCTTAGGCAGTTTAATCTCCGACATTGTCAAGAAACAACCATTGACTCAAAGCATTTATGACTTTAAAACTAACTCAACATCTTTTAGGCCTTTTTGGTTTTAGAGGTAACATATTTCTCTTTACAAATTTTACTTAAGCCCATTTATGCTGTTACTTGCAAATCACGCTACTTACAAAAGGCTCTGGAATTTGCCCAAATTGTCATACTACAATCACTCCCATTAGTTTTCCCAGAGATTTTTTCATTGTACAAGTTATAGCAACCTCCTCTTATGCCTTCAGCAGTTTCTGGATCATCCGTGATAGCTATTAGTTGCTCAAGGACTTCTAGTCAAAAACACTGCCCTCCTCAGGCCCATGCTAAATGCCATGAGAATGACCTTTGCATTCATACTGTATTCGGGATCAAAGAGTCATGCAGGGCTTCAGACCCCGAACCTCCATATTCAGCTCCTCTTTATGCTTTGGGCCATGAAATCAGTACCCTTAGAGCTGACATAGCCATCAAGGGCTATTTGCTAAACTGTAAATTGTAACCAGAGGATAGAGTCAAACCTGAGCACACTCATATCGCACCTCCAGGAGGGCATGATCTCTCCTGGACTCAGTTCCTTGTGAGATTCCATGGTGCTGGTGGAGGCCCCTCCTCTCCCAGACCTCTTGGTAGTCCTTTGGGATCAACTAAGTGAACAGCAACAGAAACATGCTTACTTAATGGACAGCAGCACCACAATCACATGTGACAGAGCCCATTGGAGAGCTGGTGATTTTCACCCCTTAACCTGATGAGGTGTCCCTGATAAATGGTAAGAACCAATGGTCAGCACAATTCCCCTGAGTTCAGGCAGTCATCTCAGTACTGGATGCCCTGGCAAAAAATCAGATCCACTTGCACATTTTTACAGACTCTTAAACCATTGCCAATGGTCTGGCTGTATGGTGTGTCCAGTGGTAACAATATTAATTTCTTATCCAAGATTGCCACCTCTGGGATAGAAAATCCTGAGAATCTCTAGCCTTACAGATACTCCAATATACATCCAAGTCACACAAGCCTCTATACATACTAACAGCACTATGCAAGTCCTCTTCAAGATGTTACTTATCCCCTATGGAGTTCTATGCATTTTTGATAGCTACCAAGTCATTCATTTAACTTCTCAAAGTATACAATGCTGGGGTCTTAAATAAGGCATTCGATAGAATTTCACCTCCCTTACCAGCCTCAGGCTACAGGCCTCATAGAGCACCATAATCGCTTAATTAAACAAGTTCAACTTCAACTAAATGAAACATGGCACATTTCAGGCTTCAGTCAAATATCAGAGGTTATTTTTAATAAATTGTCTGACTCCATTATTGACGGTTAACTATTTACAGTTTCTGAGCCCATCACTTCTCTTCCCCTTCTGCTCTACATCTGGGCAAGCTGATAAGAAATCCCGGGTACGGGCCGGCCCCGTGGCTTGGTGGTTAAGTGCGCGCGCTCTGATGCTGTTGGCCCTGGTTCGGATCCCGGGCGCGCACCAAGGCACCACTTCTCTGTCCATCCTGAGGCCGAGTCCCACATACAGCAACTAAAAGGATGTGCAGCTATGACATACAACTATCTATTGGGGCTTCGGGGAGAAAAAAAATAAATAAAATCTTTAAAAAAAAAAAAAAAAGAAAAAGAAATCCCGGGTGCTTCTTTTTGTGCTGGTGGGAAGTTCAAATCACAGAAGCCATGGTCCATCCGAGGGAACCCTTACTCTAGCCTCATGCCCTAAAAACCATAAAACACTAAGCAAGTCTCCCCTCAGTGTTCTCCCAAGCTATTTTTGGACTGTTTGTGGGCCTGCCCTGCTCTCCCCAGAGACCTTCATTATGTGAGTAATAAATCTTTTCGTACCCTTTTAACGCATGAGTGGCATCATTAGTCTCAGCATCTGAACCAAATTTGGGGGCAAAGCAGTCTCCATTTCTTCAGGGTGACCAATACAGTCTGGTAATGTCATATAGGAGGGAAACCTTCAAGATGATGGTCCATTTTCTGTTTCCAGGTCTAAGCTTATATAGACCATGTGAGGATGGGAATATTTGTATGACATCATGCTCTGAGAAACCCACCCAATGAATGGAGACATTGCTTGTCAGAGTAATACTTAGCACAAGGGAATGTGCGATATTGACTTGAATGGGAAAGCGCTCAGGACGTATCCGCAAGTCACAGAAACTGACCCATTTTGGGTATTAGCCCTGCCTTTTTTTTTTTTTTTTTCTGTATGATATAAGTGATAATGAAGAAATCTATTTCTAATACCATCATTTCTTGAATAGAAATGGTGTTTAAGACTATTGTGATGTAATTACATGGCTTATTCCTCATGGAATAAGGAATTTGCTGCCTAGATCATCATGAATAAAATATTTCTGAATGATAATGATTCCAGAAGCCTGAATACTGTTTCCTGTGGGACATCTTTCATATGTTACCAGTTCTGGAGTTAACCAGCTTCATCTGGGAATGACAACCAAGAATGGGAACAATTTTGGATTGTGTTTTTTAATATCTCAAATTATTTGCTTTAGATAGAATAAATACTAGAAATTAATAAAACCTTTTATATGTAGTAGAAAATAAATTAAAATAAAGTATTAAATAGCCATGACATTTTTCATGTTGTATTATTACAATAATAATGATTATATGTAAATCTATAACATTTCAAAGATGTTAACTTTTACATGGAAGATGATAGAGTCACTTTGAATTTCTTGGTTTTAATTTGAAAAATTAGCTTAGTTTTAATAGAGCATTAATTGAGAAGCTACCTAAAAGACTTTTTGGGACATCCTCAGAAAATGTAACGAAAATAATTAAAAGTATCCGTCTCTATAAGTTTTATTCTAGGCCATAAACAAGGTAGTGACTATTTTGACAGCATGAATGGTATAACATTATATTATTTTTAAATTAATATTTGTTAAATTTTTATCCTCAATGAAAAGTCACATTTAAGATGGCGTGCTCTTCCCATGATAAAATTTTTGTTTAATCTTTATAGAAATCAAGAACATGATTTTAATAATTTATTGCAGTAGTCCCCCCTTATCCATGGGGGATACATTCTAAGATCCAAGGGCATCCCTGAAACCATGGATAGTACCAAACCTTATATATCCTATGTTTTTTCCTATACAGACATACTTATGATAAAGTTTAATTTATAAGTTAGGCACAGTAAAAGATTAACAAAAATAACGTTAATAAAATAGAACAATTATAACAATATACTGTAATAAAAGTTATGTGACTATAGTCTCTCTCTCTCTCAAAATATCTTATTGTATTGTACTCATCCTTCTTCTTCTTGTGATGATGTGAGATGATACAATGCCTCCTTGGGGCCATTATTCAGTAAAATAAGGGTTACTTGAACACAAGCACTGCAATATTGCAACAGTTAGCCTGATAACCAAGACCAATTGGCAGGTAGTGTGTATAGCCTGGATTCTCTGGACAAAGAGATGATTCACGTCCCTGGCAGGGTGCAGTGGGATGGTACAGGATTTCATCGCACTAGTCAGAACAGCATACAATTTAAAATGTGTGAATTGTTTATTTCTGGAATTTTCCATTTAATATTTTTGGACCACAATTGACTGGAGGTAACTGAAACCACAGAAAGCAAAACCATGGATAAGAGGGGACTACTGTACTTATAGATATATTAAACTAATAATGAATATTGACCACAACCTCATGTGTAGCTTCATATTGGGCAATATATAAAGAGTACACTATTTGAAATAAACTAAAAACAGTACAAAAAGATGCTAAAAAAAAGAATCCAAAACTAGAGATCATGTGATGTTTGATGTTAATATTTGCTTCTTCTCTATATAGATTTGTATTTTGCAATGTCTGTTTATACACATTGGCCCAGTTGATACTTACAACCCTCTAGGTGAGTAAGGTAGGAGATGACTTGCCTAGACCTCACAGCTAGTATGTGGCAGGTCCAGCTGTTATACCAAGTTCATATGAATCCAAGTGAAGTATACTTTCTAGCAGACTTACTGTATGAATTTACTTATCCAGAGAATTGAGATGAAATATCTATGAGCATCTATGTAAAGCTATAATGATGCCTCAGCCTCTCCCACAACACCACAATGCCCAAAAAAGCTTGAAGCACAAATATAGTAGAAGGATGAAATTGCACCAGCAGAAACACCTTAGAATGTTAAGGGATAACTTTGTTTCTGCTGAAAATTAGAGTTAACTCTATGATTTAAATTATGGGGAATAAAATTTTCAATGGGCTTTGCTGGCAGTAGTGAAATAGTATTGATCAAAATTATGCACTCATTTATTCATTCTTGCATTTATTCATTTAATAAATATTGAATGAAAATTTCTTATATATGAGACACTAGGAAGGTATATAAAGATGGAAAAGATATAAATCTTGCTTTCTAAGGAACTACAGTCCATAAGAAACAAGCAAACAAAAAAAATTATTTTGAGCCAGCCCTGATCTCTTAGTAGTTAAAGTTCAGTGGGTTCTGCTTCGGCAGTCCAGGGTTCGGTTCCCAGGCATGGAACCACACCACTCGTCTGTCAGTAGCCATGCTGTGGCAGCGACTCACATAGAAGAATTAGAAGGACGTACAACTAGAATATACAACTATGTACTAGGGCTTCGAGGAGGAAAAAAAGAAAAGAGAGGAAGATTGTCAACAAATCTTAGCTCAGAGTGAACCTTTCCCAGTAAAAAAAGATTATTTACAATTAAAATGTTTTACAACCTATACATTCTTTCAGAGAAATATCTCTTTTGATTGTTATAGTGGTAGTATCATTGTCAGATAGTTATTATTCTCCCTATTGCACGTACAATGAAACTGAGGCTCTTACAAAATGGGTCCCATATATGATTACAGAGAGAGTAGCAGAGCTGAGAATATCAAAATAAGTTTTTGACACCATGACATAATGCATGCAGTCTCACCTAAACAATACTTACATCAAGACCACAATTACTTGCAAAGAGATAAATTCACCCTCTCCGTAATTAAGCTATGCTTTTGCAGGTTCTCTATTAATCAGACAAGGCAGATTTTGTAGGGAAGAAATGTTTCATAATGCCTTTACTGTACACGATCTTGTTTACAATTTCATATTCAATATATTAATTCCTTATTTCATTTTATTGCAATCTATAAATAATGCCTTAACTATTTAAATGCAACAATAGCTAGAAATGTAGTTAATATTCGCCATATGGATGCCAACTCATTCGTCTTCTTGTCAGCCTTGGATTAAACACCAAAGTAATGTATTATTTATAGCCTAAGGGAAAAATCTGTACTGCTGTAACTTTTAGCAATGTTTCTATTAACCAACTAGGTGCTCTGTGGGGTGGTATTGTGTACAAACTCAACACCATCACACCTCCCTCGACACGTTTTTTTTTAAGATAATGAGGCCATATGAAAGAAAAAGCAAATGTGTTCTAGGAAGGAATTTACTGTTTTTTCAAGAGCCTAGTGATTGATTTCATAAAGTGTGTCTAGCATTAATCCAGAGAACATGCAATGAAAAGCTTTTTGTTTCAAGGAATTTTCAGTTATGTGGAGTTAATTTGTGGTAAAATCCTTTTAACTTATTATTACTAAGAGTAGTCAATATGCAATACACTTTGCTTATATTAACCTTTCCAGTTAGTACAAAAACTATGATATGATTCGGGGATGAGTAAAATCATCCCCACTAATACTCAATGGCTTTAGGTGCTTCCAGCAATAATTACAAGGATAGTAACAAAATAGTGTCTTGTAATTTTTGAGGACCTACGTGATCCATCATCACGTGCAGTTTCCAGACCACCCTGTGCAAGACAATATGCAGCAGACACGTAAGACTGTGCTCGAGGATTCTCCGAGTAGCATCGTAAACAGCTGTCAGAGGTGTTCCTAGTGACTGATGACAATAGAGCCATGGGAAAATTTGCAAAGCTCTTTCTAGTTTTTTCTTCTACTTTTTTGTCCCTTACTCCTTATGACCTGAACTTCCTTTTTTGCCCTCAATTTCTCCTTTCCTCCTTCTCAGAGTTTTTTTTCTGCAGTCTACTCTATGTAACCTAAACATTTCCACTCTAGTACCACACCAAATTTACTTCTATCTGCACCACTCCTCTTATCAAAACTCACATTTCTATAAATTTGCATTACCTATTAATATTGTAATTGTACGAAGCCGTATGGGGTGTCTACTCCCAGGTGCTAAATACGAAATGCTCTGCCTGGTGCCAAGGTACAAACAAACAAATAAAAAACCAGAGAGATCATATAGTCTTGTTGTTAGTGTCATAGTCGATTCTCACTCAGTGATGGGAACCCTGCCAGGTCTTTTTGTGCCATCCTCTCACCTTCCGGTGCGCTGTCAGACAATGCTCTGCTGCTATTCATAAGGTTTTCCTGGCCAATTTTATCAGAAGTAGGTGGCCAGGTCCTTCTTCCTAGTCTGTCTGAGTTTGGATGCTCTGCTGAAACCTGTTCAACGTGGGTGACCCTGCTGGTATTTGAAATGCCAGTGGCACAGTTTTCAGCATCCCAGCAACACGCAGCCACCACAGTATGACAACCAACAGAGGGGTGACATGGTTCTCTAACCAGAGATGAACCCAGGTAATGGCGGTGGGAGCACTGAATTTTAACCACTAGACCACCAGGGCTGGCTTCATATAGGGTTTAGGGGTTGAAAAATATTATTAAACAAACAATTGAACAAATGTCCTTGTCTATTTGCTATTTTGATAAGTTTATAATGGATAAGTCAGGATGCTATGCACAGAAATAAATGAATTGGGTTATTTGATTAAATTAATTCACCCAAAACAGATTTTGTTAAACTAAATAAATCTTTGATGCACTAGGCAGTGTCACTTCCTTCCCTCCTGGAAAGTGTCTTTAACATCTAACAATTCTTGTTCAGTTATCTATTTATGTATTTATCAAGTTTACTATGGGGTCGAGCACTGTAGTTCCTGGTTATCAACACTTACTAGTGAATGAATTGCTTTTTATTCTACAATAAAAATGCTAATGGTGTGAATATATTTTTATTCTTCTATAGGCATGTTATTTTAAAAAGGTATTCATCCAAAGACATGATTTCTCACTAAATGCATTTTGGTGTAAGACATTCTCCCAATTTTTTTTCCCACTACGACTATCCAACACAATCCAGACAAAATAAAAAAAGAAAAGCACATTTATTTCTGACAGAAATTTTAAAGAAATGCTAATATAATGATTAATATTTCTATTAAGCAAATAAATATCTAGTCCACTATCACTTAAATGTAATTTACGATTGTTTTCTAGTCAGGATCAGAAGATGAGGACACTGAATGAAATTTCCCTCACTTGGTCTCCTTTATCACATACTAATTTTTATTTGTTTTGGGGTTCACTTTAGGTATATGCTCTGCTTGCAAAACCACGACATTAACAGTAATTGAAAGTGTAACGAAATCAAACACACTAATATAAAAGACATAATACAGTGCAAAAATGTTGTGAATTTGAAATATGAAGTTGCAGAGATGTTTTGCTTTTCTGTACTTTTTCAGTGTAAAGATCACCTTTGAATATAAAGCATTTTCTTGTGATGGATGAAATAAAAGTATTTGTTTTTCAAGTCTTCCAGTTAATCCTCAAGTAAATATACAATTCAATGAATTCATTCTCACAGCGAATATTTACTTGAACACCCACTAGCCCTAAAAACTGTTTCAGGTTTGGGGAATATGTATTTGAATAAAACAGAAAAAAACAAACAAGCAAACAAAAAAAACCTCTTTGCCTGCAACGTTTCTTTCTAGGATGGAAGAAGGACATAGAATATTTACTTGAAATATTACATAATATTCCATTCAGTGGTAGGTGCTATGAGAATAAAATGCAAGAAAGGGAGATGGAGACTGGGGGAAGATTTGCAATTTTTAAATAGGATTTTCAGGGAAAATGTCACAAGCAAAGGAGCAGGAGATGAGGGAGCCACCCAGTGGATATGGGATGAGAATATTCTTCGAGGAGACAGCCACAAGTGCAAGGGCACCAAAAGGGATCATGTTTTCATGTCCGAGGCAAAGCGCAGAGATCAGCCTGGCTGGATGGGAGCAAACAATTAGGAAAGAAGTAGATGATGAGTATAGAGAGGGAATCCTGGGGACACATCTTTTAAGGTCCTTGTAGACATTTTACAGACATTGTTTTTTATCCTGAGTGATATGGAATGCTATTAGAAGGTTTGGGCAGAGGAATTATATGATGGGTTTCAGTTTTTAATCAGAATCCTTCTGGATGCTATAAAGGAAGCCACAGCAGGATGAAAACAGACAAGTTAGAAGATCGTGGCCATATTCTAGCTCAGAGAGGGAGGTAGCCAAGGAAAGGGTGAGCCCTGAGTGAAGGATGGAGACTTGTATGTATAGAAAAGCCCTCAGCGTATGTTGACAGATTGGATGGGAAGGTGAGGAGTGTGAGAGAATGAGAAGACTCAGGAATTATTCAAATCTTTTTGGCCTGAGCAATTGCAAGGTTGGAATTACCGTTTTGTGAAATAGGGATATTGCAGGAGAAAGAAATGTGGGATATGTATGCAGATCAGGAAATTTCCAGTGAATATACTGGTTGAGATGCCATAGAAATCTTAGTGGAGGTGTCAAGAGGGCATTTACATGTATGGGCCAAGAATTTAGAGGAGATGACTAGATTGATGAATGTATTGGCAGAGTAGTAGATGCTATAGATGACCTAGCCACATCACCTTACACTTACCACATGCTTGCAAACTCACCCAATTTCAGACATAGCTGGCAGCTAGGATTTTTTTTTTTTTTTTTTTTTTTTGCCTTAGATTCTTTTTCTAGTGACCAAAGGTGGAAGCTCAGGCTGGTCGGAATTGCTGGGCAATTAACATCCCTTGGAGGAGACCTCAATTAATGACTGACAGATCAGGGTGGGTAAATATTCCTGTTTCTCACCCCCCTGGTGTGACAACCTAGGTGTCTGTTTTTCTGTGAGCTTCATGGCTCCTCGCTGGGGTTTTAAGCTCTGATTTCTACTGACAACTTGCTTAATAACAAGTTTATTTGCCTCCTTTAGTTTCCTGAGTAACTTCCCTATTTGCCTACTGGTGTTTTCTAGAATCTTTTCCCAAATAAACTACTTGCGCTTGAATCCTCATCTCAGAGTGTCTTTCTTGGCGAACCAATCCTAATAAAAGCAGTTACCAGTGAATAGATAGTATTTAATGTTAGGAGACTAGATAAAATTGCTAAGCAATAAATGTAGACAGAAAAAAGAAATAATTCAATGTCTGAACTTTGAGGGACTCTGGAATTACATGACTGCAAAGATGAGGAACAAACTAGCAAAGGAGAGAGACTAGCAGTGGCCAGTGATAAAGAAATAATATTAGGAAACTGTAATATCCAGGAAGCCAAGTAAAGACTATTCTTCAAGGTGGATGAAGTAATCAATTTTGAGACATGCTGCTGGTTAGTCAGATAAGCTGAGGCCTGATAGTTATTGGATTTCACAGTGTGGGCATTGGTGACCATTAGATTTGTTATCATGTTAGAGGCGAAAGACTGTAATTAAGAGAATTCTAGAGAAAATAAGAGGAGAGGAAGTGGAGACAGTAAATAGAACTCATTTTTTTGAGGAGTCTGAATGTCAAAGGGAGCAAAGAAACTAGGTGGTACCTGTAGGAGTAGGGGAGACAAGAGGCTATTTTTAAGATAAGGTAAAAATCGCATGATTTTATGCTGATGTGAGTGAATAAATAGAAAGGAAAATATTTGTAATGAAATACAGAGCACCCTGGCAATGCTCTTCAAGAGTCCAAAGGGCATGAGATTTAGTGTGCAAGGAAATAGGTTGACCCTGGATAGGAGGTGGCATATGTATCATAGTAACAGAAGACAAAGCTAAACATACGGGTATAGATGCTCATGGATGGGTAGATATGTGGTGGTGGCTTGAAAAAAACTGGACATCTCTTTTTTAGGCATAAGCAATTATGTCATCTGCAAATAAGAACAGTTTAATTTCTTCTTTTCCAAACTATATGTTTTTTATTTCCTTTTCTGACATTATTGCTGCAGCTCAAAACTTTTAGAACTATGTTGAAAAAGAATGGTGAGAGTGGACTTACTTGCCTTGTTCCCAATCTTATGGGGGAAAACATTTGGTCTTTCCACATGGGGTGATGTTAGCTGCAGTTTTTGTGTAGATGCTCTTAACTATTTGAGTAATTCCCCTCTATTCTTTTTTTTTTTTAATTTTTTGTTTATTGCAGTAACATTGGTTTATAACATTGTAAAAATTTCAGGTGTACATCATTGTACTTCTATTTCTGCATAGATTACATCATGTTCACCACCAAAATACTAATTACAACCCATCACCACACACATGTACCGAATTATCCCTTTCACCCTCCTCCCTCCCCACTTCCCCTCTGGTAACCTCATTCACTATTTTTTTAAGAAAATAAAATGTATGAGAGCTTTCTTAGAAATACTATGTGTATATTGAATACAATATCTTCATTTGTAATCAAATCAAATAATTTTTGAAGCTTCTAAACCACTCAAAAAAATGTCAATGGGCAATTAAGCCATATGATCTTTTAAAAGTAATTAGGAACACATATATTAAAATGTACTTAAATAATTCCTTTCAATTAGAGTACTAGAATATTTAAAATGTCATGCTGACTATGTTACTGCTTTAGGTATTTGAAAAAACTGAATGAACATGGGTTTTCAGATAGAACAAAACCAAGTTTAATTCATTAGCAATAGCCTACACTAATTTCTCCAAGCTTTCACTGTCCTGTGTAAAAAGAAACTGTCTTTTCAATACTTCAAAGAATTCTTGCCCTTGGGGCTCTTTACTGGCCCTCATTTGAATTTAACTAAGTAAAACTGAGTCAAGTAGCATTAGAAACATAGATAAATATTGTTAAGTACTAATTGACTCCTAAGAGGGTATCTCAAGTTCACAGCCACGTTTGAAAGAAAAAAAAAAAATATATATATATATATACACACACACACACATATATATAACTAACAAATCAATGTTCTAATTAATGGCTTTAAAGTTAAATTTCTCTTTTTAGAAGACTATGTGCAAAATAAAGTTATTAGCATATCACTTTCATCATTGAGGAGTTATGGAAGTGGTAATTCACGAATCTGATTCATCACAAGAATTTAGAAAGAAATTCATATCATATAGGATCATATAACATAGATTTAATGAAAAACTATTTTTTGCATTTACTTTTCTTTCTGAGAAAAAAATGTATGCGTTTTCTAGATTATATATGTCTTCTAAAACTATAACCTCATTGAGAAGATGAACTAGGTCTTATTCAACAGCCTATCTTCCACCAAGCCCAGCAGGATGCTTTGACAATAGTAGACACTCTGCAAAATAGTTGTTGAGTGAATAAAGGACCTGCTGACCATCCTAAGGGAGGAAATGCAATGAGACCACAGTTTTGCAAATATTAAATGTTTACATTTTAACATCCTACTTAAATCATGTTTTCTTGTAGTTTTCCTGCCGAGTCCCTTCTTCCCTCCCCATTGCCAAGAAAAAGATTGCATTCTTGACCTCTTTAATGAAAAAGGAAACATAATATCAAGATATTGTTGAAGAAAAGTAGCATGTTTCCGTTTCTCCTTTTTAAATATCACTTTTGTCACCCTTTTTGTATACCATTTTCTTTTTAGTATAAAAAGAAAGCCTAAAGATCTGGTCTTTTAATTGTTATGTATGTGAGTTCTCTACTGGGAACGAAGAAAAAGGGGGGACAGCCACCCCTTCCAGTCTCGGTGGAAAAAAAAGAGAGAAAATATGCCAGATGTCAAGCTTCGGTACCTTTTATTCAGTGGAATGTAGTTGCAGGGTCAGGAACCATAAGGTATGAATGAGGTGGAGTGATAACATCATGGTTAGGTAGGGTCTCTGGGAGGAGACTGTGAGACTTTAGCAAAAACTCCATGTGCCCAATAATAAATGATTATTACTGTAGTTTAACAGCTATATATGATATCCATCAACCTTAGCTGAGACTATGTTAAAATGGTTGACGTATGGCCTGAGTTCATTGTAGAGGAGAAACAAAGGTTCTGACAGACAACTGCAATAAGATGCGCAATTGCTGGAAGTCATAGCATCTGGTGAGAGGAATCTGGGTCATAATGAAGAGAACTCTATGGGTAAGGACTTCAAGATCAGAGGTAATGTGCTAAAGTCACAGAGTAACAGTGAGAAGTCCAACAAACCCAGAGATCCACAAGGAGACAGTCACAATTAGCAGCCACTGTTCTAAATCTTGAGTGATTGCCTATTCATCATCTGAGACCAAGACCATCAAGAACATACCCTTTACTCTGAAGACTCTGTCTTCTTGGTCACCACAAAATTATACAAGCCACATTCATCCCTCATATGTGTACACATCTTGCATAAGGTAACGGGAATGGAGAGGCAATAACTTAACCAAACAAACGCTTTTAAAGATTAACAATGGGGATACGTTCTGAGAAATGTGTCATTAGGAGATTTCGTCATTGTGCAAACATCATAAAGTGTACTGAAGGGGAACAAAGTTTGCCATTCCATTATGTGTCCCTTTAACATGAGGATTATTTTAGGCCAATTATTTTTAAGAAACATAAGTCTCTGAAAGTTTTTCTTGTTACTTCTCCCTTAACTGCCTAAAAAATTTCAGATTAAAAAAACCTGTCTCAGGAAGTGAGTTATCACCTTAGCATAACATGAACTAGGTGGTAGATAGGCAAGAACCTAGAAAAGCCTGTTTGTTGGGCTCCCCTCTGTGTTGTTCTGTTTCTGTGTGGTGAAACAAACACTTGTTTTCTAAACATCTGCTCCTTTTTGCCTACCTGTGAATGCCTTTCCTCCTTTTGAAGTCCCTGACTCTCCCCACCCTCAATATCTTCTTCTGTATGTAGCTGAGGATGGTATTTAAAATCCAGGACTTCAGCTATTTTGGTGAATTACTCTGTTTTCCTGGGTTTCTTCCATGTATACATGTTAAAATTTTGGTTGTTTTTCTTCTGTTAATCTGTCTCATGTCAATTTAATTCTTATATCAGGTAGAGAAACCTAAAAAGGTAGAGGAAAATTTCTTCCTCTCCACAGTACTTAGACAAACCTAGATGGCATAGCCTACTACACACCTAGGCTATATGGTACTAATCTTATGGGACCATTCTCGAATATGTGATCTGTCATTGATTGAAATGCTGTTATGTGGCGTATGACTGTAGTATCAGTGATTTGTACTAAATTTAGTGCTTTTCACCTCTTGTTATCCTGGTGATGGGGGCTGTAGAGGAGATTAGATCAATTATCAAGAATATACCACATGTTCGTCTACATCTGAATGTAGTTTAAGTTGTTTAATCTCACTTCACTAGCCAACTGTCAGCTTATTATTGATTGACTAATATGAAATACAAGCTTACTAATACCAGAATACAGTTTTATTTACTCTCCAAAGTGCTTTGGAGAGTAAAATCATAGTTGGAAATCTTTATTAATAAATTATTATTCTTACTAGAGTTGTACCGTATACTTACAAATGGATCCCATGGAGACAAATGGAAAAAACGCTTGTTAATACAATTAAGACTAATAATCAGGGACATAAAAGCACATTCAAATTTTATAACAAGATGACTTGATTAAAGAAACAGAGAAAGAGAATCAACTAGGGTGGATTGGCCCAAAGGTCTCACTCAAATGATATAAAATTATTCAAGGCAATGAGTTTTCAAAGTCCATATGCTCTAGCCAATTTACCTTTGATGTATTCCAAATTAATAGAGATTTCTTCTTTCTACATTTGTAAATTCAACATGAAAACTGCTACAGCTCTAAACTACAAGATATAAAAAAATCCAACCTCTAAGATTTATCAGATAGATATATGATCTAGTAATAAATCTCATTTGTATAGTTATCTTTGCTTCACACAAGTCAAGCATTTTAGCAAATGCATGGCTTTTAAATTATTATTATTGTAGTTTAATGGCTATGTCTAATATATAATAAAAATTCACTTTAAAATTTTATTTTCATTTCATATGAGTATAAAGTGATTTCTAGAGAAGAAATATCAGAAAAAGCTAAGTTTTTTCTTTTTTAAATTCTGTTGAAAGTCATAAAAGATATGTTGAGTTTTGTATCAAGATTTTTGAAAACTGTGTACAGATAATGGTTTTATTTAAGGTGTCAATCTCTTTTTTTAATTTAAGTCTATGATGAAAGAGATCTGAAAGGTTTAATTCTAGTGCTACTCAAATGGCAAAATGCTGAGTATCAGGATTCTTGACTTTTGTTGGGTTACTTTTGTAAAGTAAAATATGTACTTACATTCAAAAAGAGTAAATGATTTTGTTTTAGGGTCTTCTTACTGACCAGTGTTTTAACTTTATGATTAAGCTGGTGTAGCCATTGGGAGGGATTGTAGAGAAGAAACATTATATGAGTATGTTATTATCCAGTTGACTAAAGACATAATGTACTCAGGTTGAAATCTTGGGGAAAATTGAAGAGACAATTTCTTTGAGTCACAAATAAAATTATTATTAAAATCTCTTTCAATTATTTGAATTAATTATTTTATTTAACTAGAATTTAATCTACACATTTTATGGTATATTTCTGGCTTTTGAGTTAAAATAGTAAGACAACACAAATGCTTATTCATTCTAAGTCCCAGATACCCAATTAAAATAATAGTAAACAAAAACAATTACATAGTTACAATAATAATGAGAGAATGCAGCAGATGAGATTGAAATATCAATGCAAATATGTATCAAAATGAAAGGTGTTTAAGGAATTAAACAGCAAGCTGGAGAAGTCACAACATGAAATGGCTGTAGAGAGAGATTGTGAGGAAGAACGCTCAATCCACCAGCACTCTGGCAAGTCTCAAAACCCAACAGATAAGGGAGAAGGTGGAGTTGAAGGTTTGCTATGATCACTAAATATTTAAAGGAATCAACATAGCATATTTTCACAATATATATGTTGACATCATGTTGTTCTTGGCCTGGAGTATTATTCTGATATAGTCTGCCATTGGTCAAAATTGGAATTCCTCCTTGTGGTAATCTCTCTCTCTTTCTTTTTACTAGTGGGGTTTTAAAGTATTTAAAAGGGTTAGCTCTGGGGCTGGCCCGGTGGTGGAGTGGTTAAGTTCAACGCACTCTGCTTCGGCAGCCTGGGTTTATGGGTTCGGATCCCAGGTGCAGACCTACACCACTTATCAAGCTGTGCTGTGGTGGTGACCTGCATACAAAATAGAGGAAGGTGGGCACATATGTTAGCTCAAGGGTAGTCTTCCTCAAGCAAAAAAGAGGAAGATTGGCAGCAGGTGTTAGCACAGGGACAATCTTCTTCACCAAAAAAAATAAAAATAAATAAAATAAAAATATTAGCTCTTTCAATACTAACAACAAAGACGGAAGCCTGTATTGTTTAAATTGTTTAAAAAAGTGCTTGCCACTGCCTTTCCTCACCATCCCACGTTAATAACAAATTACACATGGCAAATTGTATCAGTAGTAATTTCCACTGAACAAGGCCTGCGTGCTATTTACAGTAAATTAACTACTAGATTGCTTGTTTCTGGAGTACAAGAAAGTTAACTGCTAGGAATCTTTCAATTTTAAACCTATTTGCTAACTATGGGAAACTTAAAATTGAGTACAACTGATAGTTCTTTTAAATACCAAGATGATTTTCTAAGAAGTGGGCTTTCTTATGCCAAAAACTTGCACACCTGTAAATTTTAGAATATATGGTGACTTCAATAAATGTACTTACATGCCATGAGGCTCAAAAATGTTAAAACATATTGTCTCTTGATCTATTTGTAATGTAATAATACAATTTTCTTAATAAGTAATATCAATTCTGATGCAAATAAATGTTACCAAAATTTTTTTACTGTGAGAATTTTTTTTTATTGTGGCATTTTTTTGTTTTGTTATGTTCTATGATCTAAAATTTAATGATTGTAATAACAAATATTTCATTAGGCACATTGCAGTAGAAAATTATAATTTCCTTGCATAATAACATTAGCCATCCTGTAAGAGTTAGATTAATTTTCACCCTTTTTATAAAAAAATTCTCAAAATCCAGTCAATCTTTGCATGATATATAGCGTAGTGGTAAATGAGGTAGGTCAAATTTTTTAAGTTCAAATATCTCTAAAAAGTAAAATATGCTATTCCACCGCCAGTCTCTTTACTCTTGATCCCAATTCTACGTGTATTTAAACTGAATTTTAGAATTTCACACACTGTTGCCAGAGAGTCACCAGTATATCCTTGACACAGGAAAATTAGCATTTTTTTTCATGCGATTGTCTCAAGATCTAATTGTAAGGTAAATATTTTTAGATATGTTAAGTTTTTCCAATTATCTCCCTCTCTCCATGTTGTGTTAATAGGGTTAGTTTCATCTATTTAAAGAGATATCAACCATAAAATTTTATGTCTATGCTTAACATTTCAAAGAAATGAATGGAGATAAAATTTATATATCACTCACTTTTTCAAATTTTTGAGAAAATCCCATTTGATAGGGACTCTAGGGAAGGGATCCACAGTTTACGTGTAATACAGTGTCATGCTACTGATTTAGCAATGATTTAACTCTATCTAGGTCCATTTTAGAGGTTAAAGCTGGTTCAATAAAATATTCCTCAAATTCTCTCTCTCTTTCTCTCTCCTTCTCTCACTCTCTTCCCTCTCTCTCACATTTGAAAAATGAAAGAGGAATAATGAAAGAAAGAGATTAATATGTTTATATTAATAAATGTATATATTTTTTACAATCTGTTAGGTCTAATCACAACCTTATATTCTTGAAAAGTTTACAATTACTTAATGGTGGAATTGAGAAGAAAAGAAATTTGTATGGAACTGTGAATAATAATTTAACTTCCCAATAAGTGGAGTATGCCACATTTGGTTTATAAAACAAGTTCTTTGAATTTCGGTTTTCTTATTTCTACTAAAACTATAAGAGTGTAAAAACCCAAGAGAGAATCTTAGAATAAAAATAAATTAGCAATTGTTTCAGAGAACTTGATCTCATACCAATTAGAAGCCTGAGCCTAGTTTTAAGGTATATGAATTTAAATGAGTAATGAGGTAGCTACTGGTCTCATATTCCCTTGCTAAGGTTGCAATTGTGAAATGCAATGTGATTCTAAACCAACTCAGCTATCTTTTTTCTTGGTGTAGGTTACATAATTGTTTTCTATTATCTTCATCCACTTCTATCGTTCCTGTTTCCCTTGAGTTTGGTGAAAATATTAATTCTCTTTTCCTAACTTACTGCATCCATATAGACTATATTTTTGTGAAATTTCTTTAGCATAGCCTGTAAAATCTACAGATTAGAGATTCCAAAAAAATAACTTGGTAATCAAAGTATATAACAACACCATATGAGACCTTATGTATAATATAAATAAACTTATTTCTATTAAATTGTCCATAAATGAGATTTCTTTAAAATATAATTTACATAATAGCAACAGTTCTTTTTTCCTTACCACCAATATAATACTAAATAAAAACATGTTCATGGAACAAGTAATATATTGCTTAAATTCAAGACACCAAAGGAAAAAACTCAATAAAATGTCTTCATATGTACATATGCACATACGTGAATTGGTGTTTGTAGCAGTCAGATTCCTGGCAGAAAAAAGGGCAACACACCTAAGATGGTAATTTAAGACAGTTTTTAAAGATCCACTTATAGAATTATGGGCTAACAAGGGGGTAGTGAAGAACCCGTGGACAGGGATAGCAGGAAGCCATTAGTGCAACCAGGTCTGAAGGAGCAGGGATACAAAATGTTACCAGAATCTGGAAGGACCTGCATATTTGCAAGCTCTGGCCATAGATTGGGGAACACAGTCGCTATGAATGCAATGGCCTAATAGAAGAAAGCATGGGAAATTAACGCCCTGTTCTCTCTCTCTCTCTCTCTCTCTCTCTCTTCTCTCTCTCTCTCTCTCTCTCTCTCTCTCTCTCTCGCCCTCCAATCTCCTGTCAGTGCCTCCCACTGGCTCAATCTAATTGGAAGCTAGAGACAGGTATCTGGGTGACTCAGTCTATAAAAGCTAGTCTATGAGACATTGAGCATTGATGAGAATGAACAAAGGTAAAAAAAGGACCTGGGTGGATAAATAGAGATTATTTAACACAATATTGACTTAAAAACTCACACGAAGACTGGTTTGTTTTTAAAGAGATTATGACTTCAGATCTCCTAGCAATAACAGTTGCATTACCATAGGTGTGGGAAGATTGAACATGAAATACAATTTCAGAAGTGTTTCTTAACATGTCAGTTAAGAAAGTAAACCTATTAAACACAGTTAATTCTTAAGAGATTATTTTATATCAAAGATATTCTGACAGAATCAGGATACCCCTCAACCTTCACAGCCATAAGGAACAGGCTGAATTTGACAAGGTGAAATGTAACAGCTATAAATTCTGTTGGCTAGATTAAAAACCTACAAGCTCAAAGCACAATATGGCACTTATCAGGAATGATGGTAAAACATTCTCAGGAAGTTCTGCCTGTGGTCAGTGAACAACTTGGGGATCAACAGAAGTTCACGGCTGTTTGATACCAAAATCAAATCTAGAGTTAGCAGTGCTGCCTTGAGATATAGGCACCTCTTTATTTGGGATTTATAATGATATACTGAACATTCACTGTCCAGGTAATTTAGCTATTGGTGGTTTTATATGATGACTTCTAAATGTTAGTTTCATGAGTCTTAAACGACATGATGAAATAAACTTTAAAATTATAAATCAGCTCATTCTACAAAGATTCATTGAACAAGTGCCATAAATAAATCTCTATACTAAAGAAGATGAATATAAAGGTAAGGATTTATGGCCAATGCCTCTAGATAAAAGTGCCAAATTAATGACTAACACATGCTGAGAATTTACTCTGAACCAAAACTATCTTTAGCACATTTTTCATATTATGCATTGTTGTGACAAATCTACTAAGTAGGTACTCTAGCATTCCCAAGTGACAGAGGAGGAAACTGGCAGAGAGAGGTCTTGTTCAAGACCACAGAGCTAATGGTGAGGCCAGAATGGGAACCCAGCAATCTAGTTCCAGAACCCATGTTCTAACCATTATGTTATACTGCCTGCCCATTAGAGGTGGGGAGAGTAAGTCTAGAACAGATTAAGTCAAATCAGATTTTTGGTTTGTTGGACCAGAAATGCTTTCCCAGAGATTAGAGTTCTGATATACTTTTTGAAATATGAGTTAGATCCACCCTGGTTTCGTCCCGGCTCTTCTACAGTTTCTCCCCTTACTATGCCAGTGTTCTATAAGACTCAGTCTTCCCACTGCTTTTAGTTGGTGAGAGGAGGTCATTCTATACTTTCCCTGGTTGCTCTGATCCCAAATCAGGTCATCAGCCATGAATTAGAAATCATAACCTCAAATCTGTGTTTTCGGTCCAGACTTACCTGCTGAGCTCCACATTATGAAGCTCAGGACTCCGTATTTTGAAGTCTCAGAAGTTCTGCATTTCATTGTGTGTAGAACTGAAATACCAGTTACTTCCTCAAACCTAGTCCTAATTCACAATAGCAACAACATCAACAGCTGCTACTACTACTATTAATACAACTGAAAAAAAAAGGCATAGTGTAAAATTCCATTAAATCAGGATCTATGTGTATCATGCTCATGTCTGGATTCAGACAATTCAGCACAGATCCTGAAATATATTCTGTACATATTCAGAAATATTTACTGAATTATAAATAAAAGAATGCATAAAAAATGAAAGAAAGAGAATGTACGCCATTAATACTGATATCTAATATACATTCATTAATCCTAATATACATTTTCATGACTCAAGTTTCTTGTTTGCAAACCACAGAAGTCAACTGAATATTTTGGCTCACAGCACCTGCATTTAACCCGTGTCTGCTTAAAATACCTAGAGTAGTTTGTGTTTTCCTTACTGAACACTGGTATACTGGAAGACCAATCAATACCTTGGGGAGCGTCCAGATAAGCCTTGGTGAGATGAGGGCTATCTCTGACACCTCTATCCCTGACACCATGGCCACTTTGTTCTTGAGCCCCCTGAGTGAGCACTGAGATGGTTGGAGACTCAGGCTGACTGGC
This sequence comes from Diceros bicornis minor, assembly GCF_020826845.1. NCBI lineage: Eukaryota > Metazoa > Chordata > Mammalia > Perissodactyla > Rhinocerotidae > Diceros > Diceros bicornis. Next base: position 46,372,471 of record NC_080759.1, on the reverse strand, counting down.
AACTACAAAATGATGGGGTTCTATTAGATATACTTTAATACAAGGCTATGCGTGTTAGCTAAAACCCAGTTCCCAATGGGCAGCTAAGGTTGCATAAGTTTTTGTTTTCTGATGGTCAGTTGCTTGTCATCTGTCAGATCCCAGGAGCAAGCCGGAAGTGGTTTCTCAAAAGAAAAGGATGTTGTTGTTTTTACCAAAGAGAATATGGCTTTTCTCCAAAAACGTAGGCACTCGAGCTGTGAATATTCTGTCAGAACTTATCACAGACCCTACACTTCAGACAGCATAGCATTTGCCACATACAATTTGAGTAGAACTAGATCCAATCGGTCATAAGGACCAAGTGACAAAGTTCTTTGAATTGCAGCCTGGGCCTGAGAGATTTTCTTTCTCTGGGACCCATTTGAAGCCTTAAAAGTCCGAGCTGCACAACCGAAAATGCAAACATCCCCTTCAAATTCAGTGAGGCCCTCAAATAATTATTTTTCTTTCTTTGTGTTAGGAGAGTCAGAGAACAAAGTGTAGTACCATGTTTTTTACTTTGGCTTGACAACGCAGTGTCCAACATGGTAGCAGGCCCATTAATTTCCTTGGGAGGTATCTCCATTATCTGTCACGCATGTGCCCAACCAAGGCAGCTGGAATGTTCATATTTATATCTATCAGATCCCATAGCAAGAAGTTATTTATAAAGTCAATTCTGTGGGTCCTGATAAGACAATAAGATCTCTCCTTACTAAAAGATGGGAAGTGTTATAAACTACAGTCACAGAGCAAAGGAGTACTGTAACCTGTGTTTAATTGCTTCCTGTGTTCTCTGTTTATTGTTATATGGAAAACACATTGGACAAATCAAGTTGCACACTGAGTGCCAAAAACTGGATTAATTTGCCTCATTAAAGAGAGAACCAGAAACTCCCTAAAGTGAAATTGTTGCAAGGTTTCGGGTCCTGACTTCTTAGTTAAGAATTGAAGGACTTTAGATTGTCATTTTGTTTCTTTAGGTGTCCATTGCTATCACATCTCTCAGTGTTGTCATATCCATGTGCCATATGTGCTGTGTAGTGATGATTTCCCTTGGTTCATTAAGACTTGCCTTTAATCAGAACTTTTTTTCAGGTGTGTTTCGTGCTTGTCTCAGCCTATCAATAACCAGTGTTGTGGCAGGGCCACCCTGATGCTTCTTATTGTGATTGCAAGATGCCCTTCAGTTATAACCATCAGGAAGCTTTGAAAGCAAATAGAGGTTTATTACTCACAGGACCTGGAAATTACAGACGACACCGGGTGCCACACAGCGAGGTTGCAGGGGGAGAGACAGAGAGAGAGAGAGAGAGAGAGAGAGAGCATGTGCTTGCATGGGCCTGGGATTCTGCTTTTATTGGGGTCCACAGTGGGATCCTAGGGTTTGGCGGGCTCACTCTTAATGGGTGAATTTGAAACATAAGAGCATGAATTTAAAGCCCCGGAAGAGAGAAAAAGTAGCCCAAATGTTTAGTTATTAAAATCAAACAAGATCTCTGGCCTGGCTCTTTATCGAGTCTGTGGTTGGCAAAGTGTTTATTTGAGATAGCCCTCTTTAAAGTGGATGACTTGGCAATCAAAGTCAATTTTATGTAATGTAAAAATCAAATTTTTACATTACATAAAAAGAAAAAAAAAAAACAACTGGCAAGGTTTATACTACAAAGTAAAATTTTTTAAATGCTTGAAAACTGCCTGCCAGATTTTCACCATTCCAAATTAGCTGGATCTTCAGTATTCTCCTCCTGCACCAATCCCAGCTCTTCTGGTATAAATTCTAAACTGGTCACGATTCTTGATTCCATACGATTATAACTGAATTTAGTTAACTTAATCATAAATAAAATTTATTGACAGAGAATTTGATTGCTCACAAAATAAAAAAAGTTGTTGGAAATCAAGACCAATAAACATTAAATAAAAAACTGCCAAGATTAGCCACCTTGGTACACTGCTGTTGTCCAACTGTACCCCACTATCTGTCCCACTGGAACAACCATGTCTGGACACATGTCACTCTCCAGCTGGATTCCATCTCACTGGGACACTCTGTACTTGGCCATTAGACTTTCCACTCTGTTGATTCTGCTATCAAAAATATCTAAATGTCATGGTGCTTTTGCCTCATTTACTCAAGATTCAAAGTCTTCAGTGGTGGGGGGGAGGGGACATGTGACTTGTGAGCTTAGGTTACATGCTGCCAGAGGGAAGGGGAAGGGATTATCTTCTTTTCAGCTTCCATAGCAGATGGCTTGGTTGGCTTCCACCAACTTGAGATTTCCCCCAAAGCAAAAGGGTAGCCAAAACAGGAAAAATGTTCAATGAACTTATTAAATGAAATGTGCAAAATACATGAGGTAAAAAATATAAGTAAGAGAAAATTAGCTCAAATCTTAGGGTGATCCAATGTCATCATTTTAGTGTATTCTATGAATCTATTTTCTTTAGTTTTAATGTGACTGTTACTCAAGTTTACTCTCTTTAATGATGTGTGGTACACACATTTTTAAAAATTTTAAACATAAGTTGTATTTTTTATGAATTTTGGTAAATATATATTTTATTTAATAGATGGCATTAATAATAACCAAAAGAAGAAAACCTAGGTCCCTGCTATAGAATCTAATGAGGCCTTTGTGCAATCAACATGTATACATCTGATAACAGATAATGCCCAGAGCAAAAATGAACTAATGATAATAGATAATATAAATTGATAATAATAATAACATAATTGATAATATAAATTAGGAAGGATTTTACATATTGTAACTGCTGTGATGAGATTTGTATATCTAACTGAAAAAATCTTAACAAGTTTGCCTTTACCTCCTCTGATTTTCCTGCATACAATGAAATTCATCTGAAACAGAAAAATAATTGTGCACAAGGTAAAATAACTAGGTGTCTATTAGGTGTTTGGAGTGTTCTTTTCCATACACAAAATGATTATAATTAAAGGAGAACTATCACCTAAACATTAAATTTTTATAATGGCATTATTGAAAATGTTTGAGTGATGAGATAAAAATCAAACTTGTTTCTCATAAATATGTAAATTACAATATTAATGAACCATCACATTAGAATAGCAGACTTTTGATTCTACAAGTACACAATAATTTAGAAAATGACCAAAATCAACTAGAAATTCAAAAGTACTCAGAACAGTTATCTAGTAAAGGAAAAAAAATAATGGCTTATACATATGTAGAAATGAGTGACTAGTTATTTATCCATTCATTAAAATAACTATTTCTTGAGTACTTGTTTTCTATAAGATGCTAATCTGGATACTGGAGAGTAAGTGGTAGAAGACAAGGTTGTTGAGGAAGAAGGGACCATATCCCATGTGACCGTGTAGGTGGGCTATGATAAGATATTTCAAATTCATTCTAATTTTAAAAAGAAAACTTTGGTGATCTTGGTGCAGGGAACTCAGGATTTTAATGTCGCTTTGGCTGCTCTGTAGAGATCTCAGTACTAGAGATGGGCAAAAGAGGAAGCAGGAAGGCCAGCTAGAAGGCTGTTGCCCTGGTCCCAGTGTGAGCCAGTGGCTTGAGCCAGCATCACAGCAGTAGATGTAGTGGAATGGAGTCAGATGCTGTCGGACTTCGAGAAAAGAGATTTCTAATCATTCATATATGAAAACGGAGAAGGAAACAAACACCTATGATTTTGAGCTGAGCTAAAGAGATGGTACTATTATTTTATATGAGAAATAATGTGAGAAGAACAGGTTATGGGGTGTAATCAAGATTTTTGGCTGTAATGTTTAAAACCTCTGAGACATCCGAGTAGCCATATTATTTAGGCATTTGGACATATAAGCCAGGGAAAAGTTATGTGACAGACAAAATATATACATATATTTTTTTCTTAATTTAAGAGTCATTACCCTATACGTGTAGTTAAAGCCATGCAACTAGATGAGAGACAGATCACATTATAAATTTATAAGAGGCAATGAGTTAAAAGTCTATATTAGACCCCCAAATAAGCATTATGGTATAATATACTATTTTGGACAAGTTAATTATAACTCAGTTATGAGTAAACGACCATGTAATGAGTGAAAAAACATACACTGAGAATGAACATAGTTACAATAATTTTCTCTTTTTCCTTTGCAAATTCCAAGACTGTATATAATATAATAGCTTTTTAAAAAAACATCATAAAAAATATATATATATATAAAAAGTAAATCCAATTTAGATCAAGACCAACATACATAATGCTTATAATTGTCCAGAGGATATGTTTTGTCAATTATCACTTACTGATATGCTATGATGCCTACATGATTAGTGATAGGATATGAGTCCGCTCAAACTGGGCATGGGGAGCCTAACTGAGACAATAGGAGAGAACACACACAAATGTAGGTTGTATTAGTACAAATAATTAGGCTTAGAAAAGATCTAGGAATCATCCAATCTAACTACCTCATTATAAATTGAAGAAACTGAGATCCAGAGAAGAATTAACTTACTTAAAAAAAAAGGTACCTTCTAGCTTCCAGTTATGGGAAGTGTGCAAGGAAATCTGAGTCTCACCATCAAGTTACATACTAATTCTTTTTTTGCTGAGGAGGAAGATTGGCCCTGAGCTAACATCTATTGCCAATCCTCCTCCTTTTTTTTTCCCTTTTTCTCCTCAAAGCCCCAGTAGATAGTTGTATGTCATAGTTGCACATCCTTCTTGGTTGCTGTATGTGGGACGCGGCCTCAGCATGGCCGGACAAGCGGTGTGTTGGTGGGCACCCGGAATCCAAACCCGGGCGGCCAGTAGCGGAGCACATGCACTTAACCGCTAAGCCATGGGGCCGGCCCCTTAAATACTAATTCTTAAAAGATTGAAAATTTGCAACAATGAACTTAATCAACAGAAAATACAATTTACTAAAGACTTGGAAAATACATAAAAAAGAATTTTTTTTTAATATAAAGAAAAGAGGTGGCTTTGGAGTGCCTCACAATATCTCGGGGCTTAAGTGGCTGTGAAAAGAGGAAATCTGAATCCATCTGATGATGTTTGGTGTTGTAAGAGAAAATGTAGGTCTACAGTAGGCATTTAATAGAGTAACTTCATTGGTGGACAATGATTATAGTAAATACAAGTACTTCCTGTGTGCTAGCCTCATTCTGAACACTTTACTTGTGCTAACTCAACTGTCACACGAACCATCTGAAGTAGGCACTATTATAGTCCACATTTTACAGATGAGGAAACGGAAGTCAGCAATGTTAGGTAATCTGCCTAAAGTCGCCTGGCTCCTAGGAGGTAGAACTGGTGATCACTCTCTGATACTCCTTATTGAAGAGACGAGTGCATTTAGATGGCTCTGTTTACGCAGTCAGACAACATCATTCAAGATAGATAAAATACTGTTTGTGACGTTTGCCACGTGACGCCCACTTCTAAAAAATAAAGTTATATCAAAACATCCCATTAAATCATTGGTGATAAGTATTTATATCCATTTTGTTAAATATAAGGCAACAAAGGGGAAAAGGGACAATTTAATATCTTACAAAATGTAAGAATATTACTTATAATGTTAATATTGACTGTTTTTAGCTCATAAAATTTTAAGAAAACAATTATTTCCTACTAACTGAGAAATAGGCAGTTAGCCTGCCATGCTTTGGAGGTTATCTGAAAGGAAAAAGCATAGGCATTGGGTCATGAGCCAGGATTCAAGGGAGAAGATGTGTATATGAGTTGGAAAGTGGAGAGAGGGACTAGTCTTCACCACAGAACAGACCAGGAGCAGAGGATGTGAACATCAGTGTGAGGAGATGGCAAGGTGCAGAAAGTAAAGTTGATAAAGAATAAGTCTGGCCTGGGATTGCACAAATAAGAGTCAAAGGGTGTGAAAACTAGACCTGCATGTACTCTGCCAGGTGTATTTTTAATGTTCTAAGAGGTTTATATCACATTGCTCTCCTGCATTTTCCATAATCTTTAGTGAGGTAGATCCTGTCCACAATACCTGTTCATGCTGCTGGGTTACTCACATAGATCTTACAGCCCTCGTAGTCTCAAACTATAAAATGGACTGCTATAAACATTGCTAGGCCTTTGCCTATCCATTTGAAATGGTGCAACTGGAATTGACAGACGTATATTAATACTTTGTATTCACCTAGATTCATAATGATAGAAAATTTCCATAGTTGCTGTCACATTTTGCTTAGCTTAGACACCACCAAAGAATCTGGAAATGTTAACCTACCAGAGAGAAATTTCAAACACTTTCATTGGCATGTTGACAAAGAATACTTAATTAACATGATAAGGATACCAATATATATTTCTTGGACTTAACATGGTCCTTGAACATTCCACAATGCCAGAATCTCTGAGAAAACACAATATCCCCTAGTATCAGAGTGTTTAGGAAGTGTTAGTTCTGTGGGACACATTGTCTAGATGACTGTTCAGAACAATCCTCTATAACCCAATCAAATCATAGATGCTTTATAAAATGGCCTCTCCGTCTTCATTATGGGAAACGGACTATCTACTCCACTATGGCCTCTCTTATTCTCCCTTTCATACCCCATCTATGTGAGATATAAATTTTACTTTAAGAAAAGTGTGAAAAAAGATGTCTGTCCCATCCGCACACTCTGCTAAGGGATGCATGTCTTTTAATTCAGAAAAGTTATTCCACTCCAAAATTCCTCACCCAAGAGAAAATGTATGTTACTGAAATCTTCTACTTATGAATATGTGCACTCTTTCTACTTGTTTAAGTAACATTTTAGAGCAGTCGTATGGTAGAAATATAAAATCCAATTATACGAAATGGAGAATTTGATTCATCATAAGGCAGAGGTAATTATGAAAAGAAAAACAATGATTTTAAAGGTCAAGGAAACAGCCATCTGCTTAACAACCTGGCCATCTGTGAAAGATCATTCAAGGCCAGTTACAAGCTCAGAAGGCCCTGACTGCCACCCAGGAAGATGCCTCATACGATAGTCTGTAGCTGAACTCAAGGTATACGGCACAGACTGTGTGACCATCGACAGCATCCATTTTTTAAAGCAATTTAAATTTGCATTGTTGATTAAAAATAGTACTTAGTTTCTCATAATTAAATTACTATGAAGAGGCATTAAAGTTAAGTGAAAAAATCATATTAATTTGCACATTCATTTTGATTAAAAAACAATGCTCTACTCTGATATTTTTGATGAAACTGGACACATACAAAAGTATACATTTTACCTATATGCAGTACTATCTTTAATTTTCATTAAACTATTTATATTAGTATAAGATATTTAAAAAAGCATTTAAAAGGAAAACTGAGTTAGTCGGCTAGCCAAATAATAAAAAGTAACACTCTTATTAATTCCCTCCCAGTCCAATCTCCCAGAGAGAATAACTGTATAAACCTCTAAATAAAATATAAATGTAAGTGTGTGTGTGTTGTGTGTGTGTGTGTGTGTGTGTGTGGCTGGCATTTTAAATGGCTGGATTTGAAATTATACATTATTTTGAAATATCTTTAAAACTTTGAGATTTCTTAGTCAAAAACAAGGTCCACTCTTCCGTTTGTACATCTCTATTTTTATATCCTTTGAGCAATTAATTAAAAGAAAATACATTTCTGCACATTTCCTAAATCTATTTCCAGCATTTATAACTTTTCTTTATCTCCTGCAAGTATCATTTTTCTTCTCCTATTTAGCCCAATTATTTATTGATGTTTTTATAAGAATATTCATTGCTCAGTTGAGGGTGAATTAATCTCACAAATACACTTAATGAATTATTTCATGGTTGTTGTTAGCTCCTAGATGAATCTCTGATTTTCAAACAACAAATTCACACCATCTGAAAGTGTCATCAATAACAGCGAGTTTTAGGAGCCCAGTCTGCACTGGATGCAGTCCTAGACACTAACCGTGCAGGAGTGAACCAGACACGAGGGTCTTGTTCTCATGGAGCTTGCATTCGAAAGGGAAAATTTAAAGAAGCAATGAAAGCTTTCAAAGTTAAATAGGGAAAATCACCATTTTTAAATATTAAGATTTATAATCCAAGGATAAACCATAAGTTTTTCTTTTCTAGTCTCTTCTAGTGTTTTCTCAATTAAGCATAGGCACATATATTGATCTTTTCTTCATGACTAATTTTGTTATGTCTTGTTAAAGAAATCTAAGACCCCAAAGGATAAAAAATTTCAATTATATTTACTAATCAGTGTTTCTATTCCAAGGTTTTTTGTTTGTGTGTTATTTTGTTGTTGGTGATGTTTATTGCCTTTGAGACTTTATCCCATCTGAAGCTGATCTTTGAATACAGGGTGCATTGTTGCATCAAGTCCGTCTTTTTTTCATGTCATTTTTTTCCCAGCTTAATTTTTTTAATTGCCCCTTCTTTCCTCACTGACCTGACAAGCAACCTCTGTCATCTACTAAAATTGCCTTCTTATGGGATCTCTATTTTACTCCATTGGTTAATCTTGAGTTAATGCCACAACATCAATGTCAATATTGCTTCATAATAAGTCCTGGTATTACGAATGGTTGATTGTCCCTCTTTGTCCTTTTTCAGAAATGACCTCACTATATCAATATTTGATACAGTTGAGAATTTTCTTATTAAGCTCCATGAATTACTCTGTTGTGGAACCTACACACTGATTGACTATGTTTAAATTTAGAGAAAACCAGAGCTTCAAATTATTTATCCTTCCTATTCATAACATGGTCTATGTCTCTCTTAAGCTGTGTCTATTACATCTTTTAATAAAGTCTTATAATTTTACCTGATAGAAGTCTTACAATCTGTCTTACAGTTTAACAAGTAAAATGAGATAACAAAAAACATAGCTCTGAAGCTGTGATTTTATTATGTTTTGATTAAATATTTGTTATGCTAAATTTGTGGAAATCTTTGAGTGTTTGGAGTATTCATAATTAGGTAACTTAAAGTTACCAGAAAATTTTCACCAGAAAAAAAAAAAAGCATAGGCATAAATAAAATTGTCCATTGTCTCTGGCACCTAGGTCTATGTACTCCAGAAAATCCAGAAATATTGATTTATTAACTCATTAATTTGTCTTTATATTTATTTAATCATTCATTTATTAAGTAGTAATTTACTGATAAAGTCCTGTGTATTTAACAGCATCGTAAACATATATAATAAACAACAACAATAAAACCTACGTATTGTAACACTGGAATCTTATTTAATTTTGTCTTAAAATATACACTTCTATACGTGATTTAATTTAAAAGAAAGGTAGGTCTGAGTCTAGGCCCATTTCAATGAGTAAAAGTAAAGTTTACAGGTGAAATATTTGTCATCTCTGTTTCATGAAGATTATACATATATGTGTGTGCATGTACATTTAGATATAAAAATATATATAAGGAAAAAATGAGGAGGAAAGCAGTCTTTGTAAGGAAAAGGTGTTAAGAAAATGAAACTTTATTGCCAGTTGAATGTGGAGAAGGACGTGGTTACTTGGGAGAAAGTTACTTTAAGAAAAAAAAATGATATGCATCTGAGAATGCATAGGCATGTGTTTATTTATTCATTGCATTATTACAAAAGCTTTATGAATTTGATGAACACATGTACAGGCATATTGTGAATGATAGTCTCAAGGCTCTTTGGGAAAAAAATAAATAAATAAGAGCTGACAAAGCATGTTTATGACCTAGAAATGACACTGCCACAGGTGATTAGAACTTACAAGCAAGACCAGCTCGTGCCTGTGATTTGAAACTTGCTTGAGCATCAGATACCTTTTATGTGCATAGAATAACCATGAAAGTAATTGGCTCTACTTATAGCAAAAGCAAGTTCAGCATTTTGAGGTTTTTTTTTTTTTCCCTTTCCCTAACTGATGTACATTTTAATCTCTACTCAGCTGAGACAAATGAAAAAAAGACAGAGGTCTGACTCAGCATTTGTGCTCAGATTCATTAGTGTTATGAACTGAAAAGGGGGAAATCCAGATCCATTCTCCTCTACTCTCTGCTTAAAAATTCAAATGATATAAAATAGACATATTTCCAAAGTATCCTAGAGTAAACAGCAAAAACACAGTATTTATAAGCTAAATTCCTCCTGGCAATAATGCAGTGGTTTATAATGAGATATCCTATTTCGCATAAGATTTAGGTAATATTTTGGGAAATTTTAAATCACCTAGACAGCATTTTAGAAAATACTATTCCTAGGACATGCCCCCAGAGATTATGTTTTAATTGGTCTGTTATGGAGACTGGCATTTTATTTCTAAGAGCTGCCAATGCATTTCTACTGTGTAGCCAAGGGTGAGAACCACTATTTTAGCATATTCCCCCACTGCTCTGACTTAATTTTGGAAGTCATTAATTTTCTTAGGCCGCTAGGGCATTAGAGTCAGCTGTAGATTATCTAAACCTACATGCCTAATCTCTGATAATGAATAAGTAAAAGATTATTTGTCTTTGGATTTTGATTTTGAGATTCATATTCAAACAGAGACATGCTAAGGAGCCCTGTATAAAAGCAGTTATATGATAAGTCTAACTTCCATTCCTGATTTAGCCCTACTGTCAGCAGTTTGAAATACACTTTGATGACAAAGAGAAAGAGGGAGCCATAGATCATCTATAAAAATGTTATCGGGGGCCAGCCCCAGTGGCCTAGTGGTTGAGTTCGGCACGCTCTGCTTTGGCGGCCTGGTTTCAGTTCCTGGGTGCGGATCTACACCACTCATCTGTCAGTGGCCATGTTGTTACAGGGGCTCACATACAAAAGAGGAATATTGGTAACAGATGTTATCTCAAGGTAACACTTCCTCAGCAAAAAAAAGAAAGTTATCCAGGATGAGACCTATAGTTACTACCTGATGACTGTCACTTTCCTTCTCGTTTGGGTAAAATGGAGCCTGTGGGAGAAGAATCACAATTCTACCCCCTATACAGAAGTATAATTCTCCCTCTCTATCTTGCACATATTCTTCAGTCAAAGACAGATGGCTACAAAGAAAGAATTTAAAAGAACCTCACATTCTGGAAATTCTAGAAGTAGTAGTAGTATCCACAGCATTTGCTGAGAAATGACTGAAAGAGTATAGTGGGAGAGAAGACATATTTTTACTTTTAAAATGTGAGATAGGCTTAGAAAACAAAGATGAGAATATCTTCCTCTGAACATGATACAAACGATTATAACGGCTGACCTCTCTTGAATATTTCCGTGCTAGAGCTTGTGGTAGAGATGTGTGGTTTATCTTCCTAGAACCCATCCTTAATACACAAATACAATTCAGAGAACACACAAATATACATTTAAGGAGCTGTTTCTCCCTTGTCTCCAGCCACATTGCTCTATCAGGGACTGTCAGTCATAATACTACAGTACAGTAGTCCTCCCTCATCTAAGGTTTCACTTTCCACCATTTCAGTTCCCTGTGGTCTACCACTCTGAAAATATCAAATGAAAATTTCCAGAAATAAACAATTTATAAGTTTTAAATTACATGCTGTTTGTTCTGAGTAGCATGACGAAATCTCGCACTCTCCCACTCTGTTTCACTCAGGGCCTGAATCATCCCTTTGTCCAGGGTATCCACACTGCATACCTACCCACTCATTAGTCACTTAGTAGCCAACTCGTTATTAGATGGGCTGTCACAGTATCAAAGGGCTTGTGTTCAAGTAACCCTTATTTTCCACAATAACGGCCCCAAAGTGCAAGAGTAGTGATGTTGGCAATGTGGATACGCCAAACAGAAGCTGTAAAGTGCTTCCTTTAAGGGAAAAGATGAAAGTTCTCAACTTAATAAGCAAAGAAAAAAAATCATATGCTGAGGTTGCTAAGATCTATAGTAACTTTTATTATAATATATTGTTATGATTGTTCTATTTTGTTATTAGTTATTGTTGTTAATCTCTTACTGTGCCTCATTTATAAATTAAACTTTATCATAGGTATGTATGTATGGGAAAAAACATAGTATATACAGAGTTTGGAACTATTCACAGTTTCAAGCACCCACTGGGGGTCTTGGAACGTATCCCCCATAAATAAGGGGGGGGTGGCTACTGTACTCTGGCCACGGGGAAGGGTATTGGGCCCAAACCGCTGAGCTTAGAATTCTCCTCTGTGGATTAATTGTGAGCAGTGAGACACATGTTAGCAGGCTATTACTTTATTCCAGGCATTTTTAATTCCTACGTACCTTCTTGCCTATTTTGCAAGTAACTTACCAGACATAAAATCTCTACCACTTGCCCATGCCAGTTTGAGCTGTGATTCTACTATTTGCAACTCAAAAATTCCTGATCACTGTAGTGCTATAAATGCACGGCATCATTTAGTACTATAATTAGGTGTACGGTCAAGAGTATAAGGAAAAAGATCACTGCTTTGTCATTTACTAGCTATATGACTTTTAAGCAAGATATTTACTTCTGAGCCTGTATGTCTTCATCTCTAACATAGGGGCTATACCAGCACTTTCCTCGTGGTATCATTGTGAGAGTTAGATGGAATTTTGCACATAATGCATGAGGACTGGCACATAAAAAGATGTAAAAAATGATAGTAATTTTATTATTCATAGATCTTTTAGTTCAGCAATATATTTCTGATTTCACACATGAGGAAACAAGCTCAGAGAGGTTAAAGTAACTTGTCCAATGTTATAATAACGTATAAGCAGTTAGGAATCAAAAATTTACTTGTACAAGCTCAGAGTCTGTACTTTTTTGTGTGTTTATAATTTGAACTAAAGCGTGAATGTTGACACACAAACATAAACACATATTAAGTAACAAATCATATGTACAGTTGTTTACACAAATAAGTATACAGTAATAATTTCTAAATGTAGAGTGAACATACCTATGTAACCTCTACCCATATAAGGAAATAGAACATTTCCAGCACCATCAAAGTAGCCCTCATGTAGCTTGTCACAATTCCTTCGTTCCGGTAACCACCATGCTTGAGTTTTGCCTATTGTTGAACTTGATATAAATGAAATCATACAATATTTATTGTTATGCACCAGGATCTTTTCAAGATTTGTCCATGTCATATGTAGGATTGGTTTGCCCATTTAAAGTGCTATTTAGTATTATGTTGTATGGATATTACAAAATGTATTTATACACTCTACTTATGCTATGTATGTTTTTCCATTTTGGAGATACTACAGAGTGCTTTTATGAGTATTTTTGTACATATCACTTGGTCTGGGTTTGTATTCATTGCTATTGTATCTGGAGTGGAATTTCTAGCTTCTAGGATATGCATATGTTCATTGTGGTGGTGCTATTTACTTTCCCCACCAATAACGTATGTTAGTTCCAATTGCTCCATTTCCTCACCGACAGTTGGTATTTTCAGTCCCAATCCCACCCCACCACGCATACCACACGCTCACGTTCCAGTGATTGTATAGCAACACATCATAAGTTTTATTTTTCTTCTGTGTTCATTGACATTTTAGCTATCTGTTTTGTGAACTGCCATTTCAAGCCTCTTCACCACTTATTTTTCCATTTTCAATCTTTTTCTAATTTATTTGAAGACGCTTTGCATGTATTCTCAATATCATCTGGATATTAGTACTTTGTCAGCAATATGTATTCCAAATATCCTCTTCCACTTGGTGGCTTTTTTGTATTCCCTTAATAGTGTAATTTCATGAACAGAAATTCTTATATTTTATATTCAGTGTATCAATCTTTTCCTTTTGGAGCCCTATTAAAGAAGTCTTTGCCAGTCCTATGGTCATGAAATGTATCTCACCTTCAAATATCTACAATTTAGTGTTTTATATATCATATTTTGTCCCATTGTGTGCTGGATTTATTGTTGTTTGTTTGTAAATGTTGTGTGGAGTCAAGTGTTTCTCCTTTCCTATGGATATACCATTAACCCAGATACACTTATTGATGAGACTATCCTTCCCACTGCTGTGCAGTGCCATCTTTTATTTTTGTTTATAAATCAAGGGCTCACCTAAGTATGGGCCTATTTATGGACTAATAATTCTATTTTTTCAAATCTTTTTATCTATCCTTATGCCAATGCACACCCTCTAACTGCTGTTATTTATATCTTGATATATAACAGTGTATATCATCCAACATTGCTCTTCTTTAAAGACTTACTCTAATATTGTACTGTAGCTCATGACCAAGCCTCCTCCACCAGCATGTGAAACTCTGGGTGAAAATATTACATAGATTCTGATTAGACTGGTGTAATTTAATTACCAGAACAAAAAATCTTCAACTTCATTAAATTCCTACCTGTAGCCTCCAGCAGGGAGTCAATAACCTCTGGAGCACTGGCCAACGGAAAAACTAGCATTTCTTTTCTTTAGTTGCACTTTTAAAAAGCAGAGTTACTAAAATTAATTTTCTTTACCAGTTGATACATCAGAAATTTATTTTTTGAAAAGTGAAAGAAAACTTCAATTTTGTTCTCCCCCACCACTTTAACCTGCCAGAATTTGATAGCTAAAATGTAAATTCCACAAGGGTAGATGCATTGTCCAGTGTACTGCTATACCGCCTATAGCTAGAGCAGAGTAGAAAACATAATAGTGTTCTATAAATATATGTTCAAAAATGAATAAACATATACCATATTTTTTAAAATATATTTTTTTCATTTAGCTCCTTAAGTCTATAAGAATATATCAAACAAAAATGCAAACAAATGTGCTGATTTAATCTATATATGCACTAGTGCTATTTCAGGGCAAGCATTCCCAAAGGACATGACTGTAATAGTTAAGTAATATAGAGTGTGGATTAAGTGAATAGTTTCCCTTCAGGCATATGCAGACATGATTCATACTCTTCAAAATACTAACTCCAGTCTTCCTAGATTGGATAAGGAAGTGGGGAAGACAGAAAATTATCATTTCAATTATATCAGCAGTTAGGGAATGAGGAGGGGGCCCAAATTACAGTGTTACAAGAAGAAATGAAGCACTGAGATTCATTGTGTTCCTCACACTAGACCAGTATTTCTCACTAAATTCTGATTTTAAAAAGTTTTGCCTGATGTATATATACATGTTAGGCAGAATGGTCCTCTCAAATATGTCCACACCTTAATCTCTAGAACCTGTGAATAGATGACCTCATGTGACAAAAGGTACTTTGCAGAGGTAAATAAGTTTATGGACCTTAAAAGACAGGGTCTTCGCCCTAGATTATCCAGTTGGGCCCAGTCTAATCATACGTACGATCTTTTAAAAGCAAAATACTTTCTCCTGCTGCAGGCAAGAATGGGGAAGCAGGAAGGGAGTGACTTGCTGTTGCTGACTTAGAAGATGAAGGAGTTCTATCCTTGATTTTTTGAGGAATCTCCATACTGTTTTCCATAGTGGCTGCACCAGTGTGCACTCCCACCAGCAGTGTAAGAGAGTTCCCTTCTCTCCACATCCTCTCCAACACATGCTGTTTCCTGTCTTGTTAATTACAGCCATTCTGACAGGCATGAGGTGATATCTCATTGTAGTTTTGATTTGCATTTCCCTGATAGTTAATGATTTTGAACATCTTTTCATGTGTCTGTTGGCCATCTGAATATCTTCTTTGGAGAAATGTCTGTTCAGGTCTTTTAATCATATGATCCAGCTATTCCACTGTTGGATATTTATCCAAAGAACTTGAAAACACCAATGCGTAAAGATACATGCACCCCTGTGTTCATTGCAGAGTTATTCACAAGAGCCAAGACTTGGAAGCAACCTAAGTGCCCATCAAGGGACGAATGGATAAAGAAGATGTGGTATATATACACGATGGAATACTACTCAGCCATAAGAAACAATGAAATCCAGCCATTTGTGACAACATCGATGGACATTGAGGGCATTATGCAAAGTGAAATAAGTCAGAGGGAGAAGGTCAAATACCGTATGATTTCCTTCATTAAGTAGTAGATAATAACAACAATAAACAAATACATAGAGACAGAGATTGGATTGGTGGTCACCAGAGGGGAAGGGGGGAGGGAGGAGGGCGAAAGGGATAATTCGGCACATGTGTGTGGTGATGGGTTGTAATTAGTATTTGGATGGTGAACATGATTTAATCTATGCAGAAATAGAAGTATAATGATGTACACCTGAAGTTTATACAATGTTATAAACCAATGTTACTGCAATAAACAAAAAATTAAAAAAAAAGAAGATGAAGGAGGCCATGAGCCAGGGGCTACAGATTGCCTCCAGAAGCTAAGATGACTCCCAGTGGCCAGCCAGCAAGGAAACAGGGGCCTCAGTCCTACAATCACTCGGAACTGAATTCTATCAGCAATCGGAATGTTCTTGGAAGCAGATTCTTCTTCAAAGCTGCCAGATAAGTCAGGCCAGACAATTCTTTGATTTCCATCTTGATAGACCCTCAGCAGAGAAACCAGTTGAGCTCACCCAGATTTCTGACCTTCAGAACTGTGAAAATATTAATTTGTGTTCTTTTAAGCCACTAAATTTGTGGGAATTTGTTACATCAGCAATAGAAAATGAATACAATATCCATCCAAATTCAAGTTTTATCATTGTCTAGGTAATTGTTTCAAAGTCCAAGGTCTCTTTCTCTCTCTCCACATATTTTTCTCTCTCTCTGACTTTAATATCTCACTCCTCCAAGATTCCTCTGACTCTAAAATCCCTCAAGGTGTTATGCTCTCTAATTTACACAGTTCTAAAACTTCCAGTAGAGAAAGGGGTCTATTTACTGTGCAAAGCCGTATGAGTAGAAATGGAAAGCTACACAAGGTGGCTTACTGTGCTTATTCTTCTGCCATCTCAAACTAAATCATCCAGGTTGGTTTTCAGTGATGGTGGTATCCAGCTACCGGCCTTACTATGAGGCATATTTGATGGCCTTTGGAGAACCAATGGGACATCTTTATACTATCCTTTGAGTTTTTCTAGCATATTGTTGAAACACATCAGCTTCTCCCTCCCATCTCCCCCAAATGCACAGAATAGAATCTCATCTTTTTACAATATAGTATGTGCTTTGATTTGCTACAGAGCTCTTTTATCTATTATCTAACTTCACCCTCCCATCTTCCCACGCTCATGCTCAAAAAAACTCCAGCAAGAAAATTGGCCGATGCTTGCAGAATCCCTAATTGTCTCTGGAAACAGAATGCATATAATATATTTAAATATATATATATAATATTTCACTGACCCCATGTCATGGTTTTTCACATTTTATATCTTTAAAATTAAAATACGTTTTAGAATTGATTGTTTGCCATAATTTAATCCATAGACTTCATTTTCTTTCTAACAATAAATAAAACAATAACACAGCTTAAAATCAGTGGCATTCTAGATTTGATGAAATGCAGCATATGCACGAATGTTTAATAGACAGTGAATACATGCATGAAAATACATGTATACATAAACATATACATACATATGTGTGTGTCTTTGCGAGAGAAATTTTGTTGAAGGAATTCACACACATTGACAACAGATAACAGAAGCATCTGCTTCCTGAATTTACCATCAGTACCACTTTACCAGTGGACTAGAACGATCAGGGTTGTTTTTGGTCCTGTGGTAGTAGGTGTTGTTTTTGCTCCAAGAAATGTTCTCTCTAGCTGTCACTGGACTTCTTTTCTGAACAAGAGTTATTCATATATGGAGCATTGGATAGTACTTTGAGATGGAAGGAAAACCTAGTCTTTATATTACTGTAAAATTTTTCATCCACAGAGAGGTGATAGTTAAACATATGAGCCAAAATATAATTTCTGGAGGTTGGGGGGAATGAAGGTAATAAAGAACATAGAAAAGAACACAAAATCTTGAATCATATCAACATTTAAGGAGGAGGAAGAGAAAGCCAATCAGGAAAAGAGCAAGTTTCAGCATTCGAATGAGAAGAAAGCTGTGTAGTATCAGAGAAACCAGAATAAACAGGAGTTTCTAATGAGGAATGTCAATCATAGGTTATATTTAACTTGCCTTATTCTTAATGATCTCTTTAATGAGAAATCCAATGTCGATAAGCAATTTTTATTTCTTAAAGTTAGACACAAGTTGTGATAGAATCCTAGAAGCTATTAATTGAAGAAAACAAAACCAATATACACAATATAAAAAAGCTATGCTTATAGCACTAACTTCTGAACACTGCAGTTTCTGGAACTAAAATTGACAACTTAAATAAGGAACATCGGCTTCAAGTTTCTAAAATATGTCATTTACTATAGGGAATAAAATAACCCCAAAACGCTTTAGACAAAAATCTTTAATATAGTAAAACTGCTTAAATATGTCATTTATCCATTAGGCTGTCAGACAACACTCCCACACACAACGAAATGCCTGTGCTTTGAGAGTTGGAGTTGTGTGGGAAGACCCCTACACTGTAAAGGCTAAAATAAATGCCCTAAATATATTACACAGAGGGCACTTTCGGTTAGGAAAAATAGTCTGAGATTAATGTAAATAAACTCCACATCTAAAATTCTTGTGGAAAAAAAATAGTATATTCTTCAGCAATTTATTTGTTAGTGAAAGAAAAAAAATCTAAGTCAGGATTAGATAACAGCAATATAGTAGAAATTAATACAAATGAATAAATCCAAAGCATAAAATTCAAATGAAAAGAGCAGGATATAATTTGATGAATTTCTTGACAGATGGATTATTTGATTTAGAAGTAAACATATAATTTAATTTGATATACAGAAATGTGCATTTTTTTGATAATAAAACACAAATTGCTTTTCCTATGAATCGTATGTAATTTCTTCCCGGCACAATTTTACAAGATAGACATGCTGAGAAATATGGCCCATTATTAGAGAGCTAATTATAGAAAGATACGTGACCATTTCCAATTGTAGCCTCTTGGGTTCAAAGCAGTGATAATCAAGAGCAGTAGCAACAGCTTCGCCAGCACCACCGCAAAACTATCACCTATTTACGTTTGTAATGACATATGCCCACTATCAGATACTTCCCCTAGAGAGCTGATAAATCCTGCCACAAATTTGCAAGGGAAATGCTGTTATTTTCATTTAACAGATTGAAAAACTGAGACTCAAAATGTTTAAATGATCTTCCCAAGATCTCACAGTTTCAAAAAAGATGATTATGGAATTTTGAGCCAGATACATCTCATTCCATAGCCTATTTGTTTTTCCACTTAAAAAATATATTTTTGGGGGCCAGCCTGGTGATGTAGTGGTTAAGTTTGCACTCTCCACTTTGGCTGCCCAGAGTTCACAGGTTTGGATCCCAGACGCATATCTACACACCACTCATCAAGCCATACTGTGGTGGCGACCTATATACAAAATAGAGGAAGACTGGCACAGATGTTAACTCAGGGCTAATCTTTCTCATCGGGGGGGAAAAAAATATATATATTTTTTTCCTATCTGTGTAATGAATTGCATAAAGTAGTGTAGAGTTGGAACTGAAAATTTGTTTTACACCTAGCTATGAAATAATTTGGTTATATCCTTAAGTGTTTTGCCTATTTTTTCCAGGCCTAAATTTTCTTACCTATAAAATAAAGAAGTGGGTATAAGTTGTCCTCATTTGAATATATTCTACCCTTTTCTCTAAGCTCCAAGCCTGACAAACTTTCCATTCTTTCAGTCAATCATTGATTGAAATATCATGAATGTTTTCATTGTATAGGTGCTAAAGGTTTGTGGTTGAAAAGATAATCAAAAGCCCAGAGTTTATGAGCCATTCCATTGTAGATGGTATGAAATAAAGAAAGAAATACCTTACATAATATATTTAAAATATATTAATACATTACTGATATGTTTATATATGTATTACCTATATTATATATGTGAGATAAAATTAGGTTGTGAAATAGATTGTGACTGATGGGGAGTATTTAAAGGTATACTAAGATGTCTTTTCTGAGGTGATATTTGAACAGAATGTAAAGAAATGAGGTGATGGCCTACAAAAGAACTGGGGAATGTCCTCAAAGGTGAGGGAACAACCAAGGGAAAAGCTCTGAGGCAAGAGAGAGCACTTTGGATTTTAGGATCAACAAGAAAACATTTGTGGCCAGATTGGAATGAACATCTGGAAAAGCATCTACTTCTCATCTATTCTGCTGTGATCAACCAAGTCTGCACCAATATTTTATTTCACTTTGACGTTGAAATAACCTCCCCCAGGTCTTCCTGCTTCCACACATGTTCCATTTCACCCACTTCTCTATGGACTAGCAGTAGAAGTGTGTTCAACAGTCAAATCTTTTTCACCATTCAAAAACTTCTTCCAGTGGATTATAATCATATTCAGAAGAAAATACAAACTGCTTAAAATGGTCTAAAAGCCTTTATATATCCACCTGTTATAGGACGTGCTGATGAGTAGGTAACGATATGTGAGAACAAGAAGAGTTAGGGATGGCTCCCAGATTTTGACCTAGCTAGGTAAAGGATGAGGCCATTAATTGAGATGTGGAAGATCAAGAGAAATGACTTAGAGGAGAGTATTATGTATATAAGATTATATGTTGGACCAGTTATGTAGGAATGTCTAATTGTAATCCAAATGTGCACAAACAATGATGAAGATAAAAACAGTAAATCAACAGTAAATCAAGACAGCAAATATTTTATGAAATCTAAGAATTCTCTGGAAAGATCACAGATTAGCTCAGCAATGAGAGATAGTACATATATAGTCTCATGTATAGTCTTAAAAAGAGTGGGAATTTTGAAGACGAATAATGTTTGAGAAGAAGCAATGCATTGTAATGAATTTACCTAAGCCATCTTCAGGCACATGGAGAATGCAAACACAGACACTCAGACACACATATACACACACACACACACGGAGGTAAGACTTCAAAGAAGGAAAACGTTTTTTAGGGAATAACTAGGTTTCAATTAAAGCAAATGTTAAAGGGGGATTTTAAAAGATATGGAGATCATTATAAAGATTTTATTTATGAGAGACTGTAAGTTCCAGGAACTGGAGGGACAGTTTATTTTACAGGGGGGGAAAGGGGGAGGATGGTGTTAGACTGGGTCAAACTTAAAAGCTCTATAGGGAAATGAGTCCTGGATATCTGGTGAGAGCTATAGTAAATGAGCACAAATGTCCTCATGGGCTGAGTGCTCGGGGACATATTGTGGCATGTAAACTCCTTAGGAAGTTGTGTGTGAGTGGGAGCAGGAACGGATAAGTGGGGGTGCTAAGAGAACCATGTGAAGACAAATGCAAGTCTACACATTGTTTCTCTCAGTTATCCCTATTTCTCTTTTGTAGTAAAAAAAGCAAATACCTTCACTTCAATTATCTTTCAGCAACCAACAATATATAGGCTTTTAAAACAAATTAACTAGAAAATGTTGAAGATGGGAATTAACAGTGAGTCCAACATGCTATTAAATTTATAAATAGAGTAAATACATCTTTCAATGTGAATTGAATGTTACATTTTTGTGCTTCTCTCTTCTATGTATTTTCTGTTACTATAGAAACTTCTTCAGTGGAGCTATATATCTATTTTAATCATTTCAAGCCTTTCCTGAGGTAAAAATCATCAACATTTTAAAAAAAAAGATTTCAATGGAAAAATTTTAGAGAGTTACAAAGGAAGATCTAATTAAGCAGGTATTCTATCTGCAGTCATGTTTACATATTATCCTATGTGGAAGCAAACTGAACACTCAACATTTCTATGTGTAAAATGAGTATCATGATGCTATTTCCTTTCTCTAAATCATTTGCAACATGGAATTTTCAAAAGTTAGTTTAGGCTAGTACTGACTGTGCTGTGTGACAAGGCATTATGCAAAGCAAGAATATGTCTTGGAGTCAAATAACTCAGCACTTGAGGATCTAGCAGAGTTTAGCAGTGAAGGTGTAGCCTGCTAGAACAAGATCTCTTTGACTTGCCAACTGTGGGGACTTGCCCTCTCCTTAATCTCTTTCTGACTCGATTTCCTCATCAGTAAAATGTGTATAGCAGGTATAATACCTACAACACAGGCTTAATGTGAGAGTTAATAAACACAAGCACTGAAAACAACGATAAATAATAAGAACTCAATAAATATTTGCTATTACTGCAGATATTATGACCCTTATGCTGTGTTCAACAAAAACAGTACTACTGTAATGATAGATAGGTAGGTAGATAGATAGATGGATAGGTAGGTAGGGTAGGCAGGTAGGTAGATAGATAGATAGATAGATAGATAGGATAAAAATCTATCTATAGGATAGATAGGATAAAAATCTATCTATCTATCTATATATGATAAAAATATATGTGTATTGGATATCTTTTTTATCAGTTTTTCACAAGTTCAATGGGGTAAAAATCCCATATTAAAATACAGAGTAATGTACCCAAGACTGGAGAGAACCAAAAAGTACGTGGCATTGAATCATGTTCTGAATGAAGAGATTAGGAGCATGCAGCAGACCACTTATTTTCAAATTGTCAAATGACACTAAATTGAATATTCTTGGTGATACGCTGGAAGAACATCATCACCATTTAAGAAGGAATCTAAAAATTAGAGATGAGCTGTCAAAGGCAGAATGAAATTCTGAAGCAACAATTTCAAAAGTAATGCTTTCTGATAGAAAGTAAGTAGCATAAAGAAAATGAGAGGGAGAAAAAGCAGGAGCCAAAAGCTTCTAAATCACCACAAAATTATCGTGACTCTTTAACTAAAGATATTAATGTGGAGAGAGGTGATTTATCCACATTTTTCAGGATTTTTTAGAATTAATAGGCCACAAATTGAACATTAAATGTATAGCTCTTCTGTTAATTAACAAAACTTCATGATACTTGAACACTTTACAGTCTAGGCCTTGGGAAAAAAGAAAAGAATGGGAAGGTTCATGTGACAACAGAAAATTCTAGCAACCATATAACTCACTGGTTGCTATTTGTCAGTTAGATATGTCCAAATGGGGAATGTTTTCACTGCAAGTTTGGATCTTTGATGTCTTTGCCTGGGCCTTCTAAAACCTTTTAATAAATACCAAAATGTTCTTAGTAGTAAAACGGAAAAGCTGCTTTCAATACGTTAGAAATACAAAATTAAAGGACTTATGAGAGGATGTTTATTAATTTTTAATTTTTCTATTTGAAGATGAGGATGAATAGGGTGAAATAGTCCTCCTCTCTTATGGAAACACAGAATCTCTTAGTTTATTCTCTGTTGGTCACCACTCTTCCCAGTACCTAGATCAGTGATGACACATAATATAAACGTTGGTTCAATAAAATTTCTTGAAAGAAAGGTGGAAAAGATGAAAGAATCAAAAAAAGAAAGAGAAAAAGAGAAGGAAGGGAAGAAAGAAGGAAGGAAGGAAGAAAGGAAGGAAGGGAGAAAGAAAGAAAGAAAATGGGCAGCTTTCTCCTTGAGAATAGAACATGTGATTTTTCTCACTTTCCGTCGAGTTTGAGAACTGTGTCTAGGGTCAAAGCTTTGAATCCAATCAGAGACCTAGGCAGTGTATTTGCCATGCAATCCTGGACAAATTACTTAACTTTGCTATCCCCAATTTCCTCACCTCTAAGATGTATATAATGTAAATACGTAAATAATAGCATTTGTAGCAAAGCCATGTTTCTTGGATTAAATGAAATAATACCAGCAGAGTGAGCATATAGTCTAATTGTTTGAGGAAGCTTGTAATAAAAGTTATAATTACAATAAAATCAAAGAGCAATTAAGGCAGAAATCAAATGATTATAAAAAAGAAATGCAATGAGGAGAAAATAATCCTTCCGGAGAATCTAGCCTGAGAGGAGTAACTGGAAATGAGCAGAGATCTTTGTGCTAGGTTTCTTTGTTTCTAGGTTTCTTCTTAAGGCAAGTACATAAACATGATGAGTTTCATGAGTCTAATTATCCTATAAAAGGATGCTTACCAAACCATTAGGGAAAGACAGAGTTTTTCATAGAGTAATAAAGTCTGAATGAAATTTTCGTACAGGGATCCGAAACAACAAAATTGATAGTGTCTTCAAAAGTACCATATCAAGATGCACATAGAGATAATAGTCACAAGACTATTTCTCAGAGTTAAGCAAAGACCATAATGCTAAAACCGAGTTCTCTGTAATTGTTGTTACAGGATGTTAGAGTATCATCATATGTAACATGCCAGTGAAAAATCTGTCAAATCTAATGTCCCATACATGGGCTAGGGCAGAGAAATTTTAATATTCTTCATATAAAGAACTAAAACTCAGTTATGTTTTAGTGTTTTAAATTGAATACTCTTTGAAAACAAGAATGATACCTGTTTAATATATTTTAGGTTGCCCTATACAAAACTATAGCCAAGCCTGGTGGTCTAGTGGTTAAGATCCTGCCCTCTCACTGCCATGGCCCGGGTTCATTTCCTGCTCAGGGAACCACACCACCCATCTGTCCTTTATCGGTTGTCATATTGTGGTGGTTACGTGTTGCTGTGATGCTGAAAGCTATGGCACCAGCATTTCAAATACTAGCAGAGTGTCCCATGGTGGGCAGGTTTCAGCAGAGCTTCCAGACTA
The DNA here is from genome assembly GCF_020826845.1 of Diceros bicornis minor. Classification (NCBI taxonomy): domain Eukaryota; kingdom Metazoa; phylum Chordata; class Mammalia; order Perissodactyla; family Rhinocerotidae; genus Diceros; species Diceros bicornis. The sequence continues at coordinate 46,347,898 of NC_080759.1, read as the reverse complement.
AGACAAGCTAGGAAGAAGGACCTGGTTACCGACTTCCAAAAAATCGGCCATGAAAACACTATGAATAGCAGCAAAGCATTGTCTGACAGAGCACCAGAAGGTGAGAGGATGGTGCAAAAAGACCAGGCAAGGTTCCCCTCTGCTGTACACAGGGTCCCTAGGAGTCAGAACTGACTTGGCAGCACTAACAATATAAGACTACATGCTGGTTATTTTCTTTTGTTGCTGCTTGCACTGCTATTTTGTAACTTCTCTGTTTAATGGTAGATTTTGCTTTTTCCTACGTGATAAAAAGAAGCAAGGGGAAAAGTTAATCTAGTGCCTGTGCCATCTCTGAATTCTCTGTTGACATTAATATAACTGACAATTTTGCCCCCACGAGGATCTATATGGGAATGTGGGGGCAGGAGGAAAGAGGCATTCAACATTAACTAAAGATCTGTGTCATCATGTTATTACAGTGTGTGTTCTGTGTTCTTGGCCTGCAGTTGACCCATGAGTGCCATAAGGCAGCTCTGTGGGAATTCTGTTGCAATCCATTCTTTGCACTTAGCAAATTCTGGAAAGGTTTCATAAGCAGGAAAATTTTTGTCTTGGTAGACTTTGCAGTTAGTGACCCTGCCTTGTCATTTGATGGATGAGAGAGTGATAATATGTGATCAATGATGCAACCATGAGGACAAATCAGCTTAATACAATTTGCAAAGGTATTGTTCATGTTTCAGTTTCCTGTTTTGCTGTGATCACTCAAGTCAATTTCTGTAGTGTTTACATCTCTTAAAACACAAGTACCTAGCCAGCACCCTTTATTTATGCCCTAGAGGAAATTATTATTAGAGTTTTTATGGAATATTAGAGTTTGTCCTGGTTTATCACAAAGTAAATAGGAATTTTGCTTGGGCAAGGCACAGGAAAATGATGACTTGCTAACGTTTACAGAGCTCATTTAGTACACGAACAAGAAAACAAATCACTATATTTATTCAGAAAATGTCTCATTTACCTAGTTCCCAAATGAACACATTTGTCTATCCCTTGAAATTCCCAATATTCAAGTTTGAATGGGAAATTAATCTGAGATGGGATTAGAAGATGATTGTTGTTTTACAGCAATAAATGAAAGCTTTGCCAAATATGATATATTCAGACTGTATTGGTATTATGACTTATATGTCCTTCCCCCCCCTTATTTGCTTTGGTAAAAATATGAATGTATTTATTTCTTCTTGTTAACTTGTAGGGTATAAATATTAATAGAAGCAAGAGTTTTGGTCATTAATGGTACAGGTTTAGGGTGTATTATATCAAAAAAAAAAATAAGCATTTTGAGTTGTAGAAAAACAAAAATCTAATATAAAATATCTGAAACTATTAATTATTTAAAATAAGAAAAAGTTTTGGCTACTGGATTGATCAATTAATATTTAAATTCTGTAATTTTTTTGGTAAATTTGGTTGTAAACATTTTTAACAACAGAATTTTTTTTCTGTGTTATGCTTAGCACTCCTCGGCTTCTCGGATTTATTCTGTTACCTTATTTCCTGATCACGGATGACTACAGAAATTGCAGAGCTTAAATCCTGATATGGGAATCTTCAAACAATATTAAGTATGCTTCCTTCTTTAACTTTGAAGAGTGAGTGAGTAAACATCTTCCAGAAGCCCCCTAGAAAACTTCCTGTGTGTCTCATCGGTCAAAATTGAGGAACATGCTCCTATACCCCTGCCCAAATCAATTACTAACAAGAGGAATGGGATGTTCATTGGCAGGAGGAATGGAACCAAGGTGATTTAATTAAACTAGTGCTTCTTATCTTCGCCATGACTCACAATCATCTGAGAAGCTAGTATAAACAGTGCAGGGACCCAGGGCCTGCCTCCAAAAATTCTCATATGTTTAATTTGGATTGGGGTCTAGGAATGACTTTTTTTTTAAATCTCTTCAGACAATCTAAGAAAAACCACTATCTTTGACCAATTGAATCTTTCAGGAGCTGGATATTATTGTGTCTCCTCACTTAGGGGACATGTACTAAACAAACTTTGGGTTCTCCTCTAGAGAAGAGTGGAGGAATTAACTTAGACAAGGAACTAAAAGCTTTATCACAGAGAACATAGGATGACAAAATGTCTTTTGGGGCAACCATCTGAGGACCAGGACAGATGTTTTAAATGGGTTAAAAAAACAGAAGAGACATTTTCACAATATTAATTCTTCTGATCCATGAACACAGGATATCTTTCCATTTGTTTGCGTCTTATTCAATTTCTTTCATTAGAGTTTTTTAGTTTTCCTTGTACAGACCTTTCACTTCCTTGGTTAAATTTATTCCTTGGTATTTTATTTCTTTTGTTGCTATTGTGAAAGAGATTGTTTTCTTTACATTTTCCAGATATTTTGTTGTTAGTGTAAAGAAACACATATGATTTCTGCATGTCGATTTTATATCTTGCAACTTTACCTAATTTGTTGATTAGTTCCAACAGCTGTTTGGTTGAGTCCTCAGGATTTTCTCTATATAAGATCATATCATCTCCAAATAAAGACAATTTTACTTCTTCCTTTCCAGTGTGGATGCCTTTTATTTCTTTGTTTTGCCTGATTGCTCTAGCTAGAACTTCCAGTACTATGTTGAATAAGAGTGGTTAGAGTAGGCAGTATTGTCTTGTTGCTGGTCTTAGAGGAAAAGGTTTCAACCTTTCACAATTGAGTTTGATGTTAGCTGTGGGACTGTCATATATAATCTTTGTTATGTTGAGGTAGATTCCTTCTATACCCAATTTGCTGAGGACTTTTAACATGAAAGGATTTCATATTTTGTCAAATGCTTTTTCTGCATCTATTGAAAGGATCACATGATTTTTATCTTTCATCCTATTAATGTGGTGTATCTCATTTATTGATTTGCATATGTTGAACAATCCTTACATTCAGGGATAAATCCCACTTGGTGTGATCCTTTTAATGCACTGTTGAATTCGGTTTGCTAATATTTTGTTGAGGTTTCTGCATCTATATTCATCAAGGATATTGGCCTATAGTTTTATTTTCTTGTAGTGTCCAGATGGCTTTGGTATCAGGGTAATGCTGGCCTCATAAAATGAGTTTGGAAGTGTCCCCTCTTCTTCAATTTTTTGGAAGATTTTGAGAAGGATTGGCATTCATTCTTCTTTAAGTAAGTGGTAGAATTCACCAGTAAAACCATCTGGTCTTGGGCTTTTCCTTGTTGGGAAGTTTTTGATTATTGATCTATTTTCTTACTCATTATCCATCTGTTCATATTTTCTATTTCTTCATGATTGAGTCATAGTATATTGTATGTTTCTAGGAATTGGTCCATTTCTTCTATGGAAGAATTAATATTGTTAAAATGTCCATAATACCCAAAGCCATGTATAGATTCAATGCAATCCCTATCAAAATTCCCATGGTATTTTTCACAGAAATAGAAAAAAAAAAAACAAAATTTGTATGGAACCACAAAAGACCCCAAATAGACAAAGAAATCCTGAGAAAGAAGAAAAAAGCTGGGGGAATCTCACTTCCTGATTTCAAACTATACTACAAAGCTGTAGTAATCAAAACGATATGGTACTGGCATAAAAATAAACACATAGACCAACGCAACAGTATCAAGATCCCAGGAATCAACCCTTGCATATGCAGTCAACTAATATTTGACAGGAGAGCCAAAATTACCCAGTGGGTAAAGGATAATCTCTTCAATAAATGGTGTTGGGAAAACTGGATGACAACTTGCAGAATAATAAAATTATACCCTTATCTTACACTACTCACAACAGCTAACTCAAAATGGATTAAAGGCTAAAACATAAGACCTAAAACTATAAAACTTCTTTGGGATAATGTAGGGAAAAATCTCCTTACCATTGATCTTGGCAACAATTTTTTGGATATGACACCAAAAGCACAACAAAAGTAAAACTAAATAAGTGGGATTACATCAATCTACAAAGCTTCTGCACAGCACAAGAAACAGTCAACAAAATGAAAAGGCAACCTACAGAATGGAAGAAAATATTTGCAAATCATAAATATGATGAGAGGTTTATATCCAGAAGATTAAGGAACACATACAATTCGATAGCAAAAAAAATGAACAATCTGATTAAAAAATGGGCAGAGTAACTGAATAGATATTTTTCCACAGAAGACACCCAAATGGCCAACAGGTACATGACAAGGTGCTAAACATCAGTAATCATCAGGTAAGTGCAAATCAAAAATACAATGAGATATCACCTCACACTTGTTAGAATGGCTATTACCGAAAAAACAAGAGATGACGATTATTGACAAGGATGTGGAGAAAAGGAAATCCATGTTTACTGTTGGTGGGAATGTAAATTGGTTCAGCCACTATAGAAAACAGTATGGAGGTTCCTCAAAAAATTAAAAATAGAACAACCATATGATCCAGCAATTCCATTTCTGGATATATATCCAAAGGAAATGAAAAAAGAATATCCAAAAGATATCTACACTCCCAAGTTTACTGCAACATTACTCTCAATGGCCAAGATATGAAAACAATCTAAGTGTCCATCATTGATAATGAATGGATAAAGAAGATGTGATACACACACACACACACAGCTCAGCCATGACATAGAAGGAAATTCTGCCATTTGTGACAACAAGGATAGACCTTGAGGGCATTATGCTAAGTGAGATATGTCAGACAGAGAAAGACAAATACTGATATCACTTATATGTGGAATCTGAAAATGTCAAATTCATAGAAACAGAGAGTAGAGTGGTGGTTACCAGGCACTGAGGAAGTAGGGGAATTGGGAAGATGTTGGTCAAAGGGTACAAACTTGCAGTTAGAAGATGAGTAAGTTCTGGGCATCTGATGCACAGCATTGTAATTATAGTTAATTCTGTATTATATACTTGAAAGTTCCTAATAGACTAGATCTTACATGTTCTCATCACAAGAAAGAAATGACAACTATGTGATGTGATAGAAGTATTAGCTAACGGTATGGTGGTAATCATATTAAATCAACACATTGTAACCTTAAACTACACAATGTTGTATGTCAATTATATTTCAATAGGAAAAAAGAATAGAAAGAAATAAAATGTTTTAAAACCAGTTTCTGAAAGATGGTGTCATGTTGATTTTGCCAATTTTCTATCCTTCTTATTAATCATCACTATCATTATGAATATTAAAAAAAAAAGAAAACAAAGGAGAGGTAGAGAGTTTACCACCAAGATGGTAGGGAGCATGTGAGGCTGAGAACAAACCAAGGACATTATTATAAAAAGAAAGAATGGCAACTAATCAGGTAGAATCTGGCATTTAATAGCCCAGGAGTAAAGTGGTGGTTGACAGCACACATAAATCTCCCAATCCTTGTTCCAACAAAAGTGACCCACTGCCAAAATCCAAGGACTGGGCTAGCTGCTTCTTCCATTACTGCCTCCTTTCTAAGCATCAGCAGCTCACTATCTGTATACATGATGCTCATACTTCCTATCCTACCATTTTTCTCACCATTGGAGTATATGCTTCTTCACACAATACTCCAGGGTTATTTCATTATCAAGTAAAGGGGGGTTGTATCCTGAAAAACTAACAGAATGCTGAGGGGTAACTCATACCTCCATCTGCACTGTAATTGATGCAGCAGAATTACAGACTCTTGAGACTTTCATAAGTGAGACAGTGGTTGATGACATCCCCATCAGGGTTAAATATTGATTTATACTCCATGTGTTCTGAAAGAATTCAAAGAAACTTCAAAAATTCCTGTAATTTAACATGATAAAGATTAAAAAAAAATTATGTGCAGAAATTGGAGAGGCAAGAATTAGAGCAGAAAATAATTAAGATGGAGCCAAGAAAGAGAAACATGCACAAAATGAATAAATATGTGAATAATGAGGAATATTCAACATGGTATATGGACAGAGGTAAGGCTAGAGATTAGAAATTATCCCTGGCTGTGTGTGTGTGTGTGTGTGTGTGTGTGTGTGTGTGAAGAAAGAAAATTTTAAATTATCATTAAAGTCTGTGAAGTTATACAATTATACGTTTTTATTCTTAATAAAGATATGTACACCTTTGAACATATTTATGTGCTTTTATCTTTTGAATAATGAGGATTCAGACATAATAAAAGCCGTTGTTTAAAACTTATTTTTAATAATAAATTCTCCTTTAATAATCTGGAAACAACATCAATAGGCGTATTTTGATAAAATACAAAAATACTCAACCAATGTGAGCTCAAAATCTGTGTGTAAAAAGGATATGAATTTTCTACCTATTCATTTCTAGATTTTCTTTTGCATTTTCTATGTGAAATATTTTGCCTCCATATTTCTTGTTTGTACAATAAGATATGTATCTCATTTAAAATATTTAGTCTGGAGCCACCCCTGACGGCTTACTGGTTCAAGTTCGGCATGCTCCGCTTTGCGCCCTGGGTTGGTTCCCGGGTGCAGAACCACACCACTTATCTGTCAGTAGCCGTACTGCCGTGGCGGCAGCACACGTAGAAGAACCAGAAGGATTTACACCCAGAATATACAACTATGTACTGGGGCTTTGGGGAGGGAAAAAATAAAGAGGAAGATTGGCAACAGATGCTAGCTCAGGGCGAAACTTGCCCAGCAAAAATAAAAGCCCCTCCTGGTTGGAAGTTGATGAAACAGCTCTTTAAAAAAATAATAATAATAAATAAATAATAAATAAATAAAATTTAGTCTGAAGTCAATGTTATTTTAACAATTACAAAAAATAAACCACTTGCATGTATTCCATCAAAACTAGCATTCTGCATGAGGTAAGCATTGACTGCTTTAAAAGAAACCATATATGAAGTAAAATATATAAAAATTATAATAGAGATAAAGCTCACCATGCTGGAATATGAATCTGCATTAACTCAGTTTCATTTTTATAAAAAAAGAAAGAAAAGAAAGACTATACTATGTATTTACTATATTGTTATTTACAAAAGCTTAATTTGGAAACATATGTAAATATCAGTTCAAATGAACTATGGTATATTTTTATGGTAGAATTTTATAGAGCTATTTGTGAGACTGTTAGCGTGACTGTGAGCGACAGTTCTGGAGTAAGATAACACAGACTGAAATCTGGGCTTTGCTACTTACTAGATACACCACCTTGGCACATCGTATACCCTTCTTCGCCTCGGTCTTTGTCCTGAAATGAGGGAGGAGAGTAAGTACTCACTGTCACAGATGGTGGTAGAGGTAGTAGTAGTGTTAGTTACAAAAATCAGGTTGTCACAGGCTACTTGATGACAGAAGAAAATGCTGATGACATAACGTTAAATGAAAAGAGCAGAATGATGGAATAGATCAGAACCTTGTCAAATTTCAACGACTTACTTCTTTAAGCCGGACTATATACTTCTTTGAATATACTTCTTAAAACATAATATATACATACTTTAAAACATGCTAACAGGAACATCATTTCAGAACACAGAAACCAGGCCCAGCTGAAAGGTTTGTGTACATATTCCCCTTTGCTATGAAAATATCAAGTGACATCTAGACATTACACTTTTTTCATCCATCAGTTAAGGATAGGATTTGTTCGTATGTCCAAGCTATGCAGTGCAACAAAGCATGGCTCATTTTTTTTGTTCGTCAAGGGTTTACTAGGGACTGATAGTCAAGCTCTTTGCTCACTAAGGGGTAGTTTTTGTAAATGGTGTTTTGAGACCACTTATTACCTCGAATGGGGCATAAACAGTGGACCATAGAACCATCCAAAATCATAGCTGTATTACATCACTCGAGACGAGTTCAATGGAAAGGTCAGCCTATATTCTCCACTATAAATAGTAAACAACAAGGGAGCAGAATTTCCAGAAAAAAGTGAGTTTTCATATGTAGTGTATAAACAGTTCATGATATCTACCCTTGTTAAAATATGTATAATGGTTCCTCACGTAAGTTGGATAATAGTCCTAGTTTTAAAAACCATCTTTTTGTACATACAGGCACACAAATTAAATACCTGGTGAGTCTCAGGAGATCTTCAGGGAGATTTACCTGAGGTTAGACTGTGAGCCTCATAATCTGTGTGTAAACAGAGACAGAAATACATTCAGGAATGTGGCATTGTCGTGAGAGATGCAAGCCTGAATACTTGGCTCTATTCAAACCTTTTATAATTTAAAGCTTATCCTAATAAAGTCTGTCAGCTGTTTCACTATTTCAGCTAAAGTAGTGGTATCACGTGTCAACAGTATAAAAACTTTTTGCCATTTGTTGAGTCTGACAACTTCAAAATTGATTAGTTTTTGACAAAAATTTTAATCTGTAGGGATACACGTTATTTCAAATTTTATGCCTAGAGAAGGGATTGATATTTTATAATATACTAATGCATAAGTCAATTTCTCAGAAAATGCAACTAGCACTACATATGAACTTGACCAAAACGGAAAACAGCAAAATATTAACAATGGTTATATCTGGAAGATGGGATTAAATAAGGCGTCTATTTTTTTTTATAGCTTTTTTTTGGTGGTATTTTTCTAATTAATTATGTAAATTAAAACATTTTATTAAACGTTGGATAAATAGAAAGATAAAATTAAATGGAATTTGAAAGTAGCCTAACCATAATATTCAGTATGTTATAGTCTGTGAAATACACACACACATACACACAGAAACTAACATGTAATGAGAGATGTCACTTTTCAATGATGGTTTTTGGAAGTGTCTATCACAATACAATTAAGATATTGAATACTTCACTGCTAAACCATATGATCTTTAATACGTCTTGTCTGTTTCTGAAATATTTTTCCCTACATTAAATTTCATAACCACAGTCCAGTTTATAGAGTAATCAAGTTATACCTATAAATAATACTTCTAGTGTGGATGTCAATGGTAATTACATGCTCCATCCTGAAAATTTTAGGACACTTGTTTCCATTATTTCCTTTGCAGTGATGTCAACTTTCCTCTACAGAGGTGTTCAAATGGCTGTAAGTGTTTTTATATCCAAGTGTACAAATTATATTTGTGAACACACAACCACATAGCCACAGATACTCAGTCTAAGATGTAAAAATTCTTAGAATCTTAGGCTTCAAGATGTTTTTGGTGATAGTCTATTTCAACTGTTATTCATTATGACGTACTGAATGGAAAACAGAAATACACACTACTGATCATTTGGGATTTCGTAAGGAAGCTAGGATAATGGCAGAAAGGGACTTGGAAAGAATCCATTGGGATTCTCCATTGGGAGATTTCCTGCTAGGAAAACTCTCCCTCTTATCCACTGGAGAACCACCTGGAGACCAAATCAAGAGATCCCACACTCTTTTCCCCCAATCTGGATCCGCTTGGAAACAGCCAAGTATATAGAGATTAAGGCCAATGCCAGTTTCTTTCCACTACGTGTCTTCACCAATCTTCCTGGTTTTGAACAGCAGAAGAATCTATGGCTGCAACTACCATTCTGATTCTCTGTTAGACACATGCATTTATCAGTACTCTGGGAAAACTATCTAGCACAGTGTAGTACAACAACATTGCAATTAGTTTTAAAATTCTTTGAATTTGAACAAAATTAGAGGAGCATTCCAGATACTCAGACAAATTCCTAGAACAAGACAAGTTTTCTCCCTCGGATTTCCTCCTACTGGCAAACCTACACACCCACCCTACTTTCTCTTTCCTTTTTCAGTAATCAAGAGAACCACCTTTACTATCCACTATATAGCATTATATAATATGTATTATATAATATATGGCTTTTTTTTTTTCACTCTTCCCAGAGGAAGCCTGATTTCGTGGGATCTCGGAAGTTCTACTGGGGCCAGCCGGGGAGTCCCGGAATAAGAAACATCTGGGTGCCCTGGTGCTGGAGGCCCCTGATCCCAGACTCTTGCCTGTAAAGAGTCTGGATCATACTGCCTATCACACAAACCCCAATACTTTGGATGCTCTGCTCCCATCCCCCCCTCCCCCAGTCAGAGTCACAGTGCCATGGTACTTTGCCCCAGAGGCCCGACCAAGTGAGGAGGGACTTGATCTGGCCTAAAGCTGTGCAGGGGAGGGACCATCTGAGGCCAGAAGTGGAAGTGAACTGTGCATTCATGGGCTTCAAATCTATAGCCTTCCAGGAGCCAGAAGGGCCAAGGTCAATGATTTGGACCTCTGGCACTGCACCCTGGGGCCCCAGATTGACATCTGCCAAGGTCCAAGACTGTAGCTACATTAATGTGCTGTTCCATTCTAATATATAGCATATATATAGAGCACATATGTTTTTCTTCATATACTTCAACCATACATTTCGTTACAGATTAAGTGCAGAAGCAAGTATGATAATACAGCAGTTTTCTATTAAGCCAGGCACCAAAAAGAATTGCAAAGATATAAAACAGTGACAATCTTTTTTTGTTTTTTCACAAAAAATAATCCAAGACGACACCCATTTATCATCGATTCTCTATATGTAGATAATTGCTGTTTCATTTAAAAATTGAGTAGAAGGTATAAAACTATAAAAAACAAACAAAAAGAGGCTTAATTCTACCTGTTGAAAATAAGGGAAGAGACTCTCCTCCTTCGTTTTCTTAGATTATTGACTTTAGAAAGCTTGTAACTATAAATTCTTTCTCTGTCTCTTTGAAATGTATGTATACTTTTTTAAAAGCTAAATAAACCTCTTGCCAGCTTTAAAACCCAGGAGTGTCTTTTTCAAGAACCTGGCAACCATCCCTTTGAAGTCAATGTAATCAAGAGAGATAGAGCCCCTCTCTCTCTGTTTTTTTTTTTTTTCCTGTCCTTGAATATATTGTTTTTCTTTTTAATTTATTTTTTTTAATTTTTTGTTTATTGCAGTAACATTGGTTTATAACATTGTATAAATTTCAGGTATACATCATTATACTTCTATTTCTGCATAGATTACATCATGTTCACCACCCAAATACTAACTACAACCCATCACCACACACATGTGCTGAATTATCCCTTTTGCCCTCCTCCCTCCCCTCTTCCCCTCTGGTAACCACCAATCCAATCTCTCAGTTTTTATGGGAAGGGAGGAGCCTAACTTCCATGGGAGCCTCTCTCCGAGTTGCAACACAGTGATGCGTCTTAACAAACAGGATAGTTCTGAGAAATATGAGGTAGGCAATTTCGTCTTTGTGTTGACATCATAGAGTGGAGTTACACAAACCTAGATGGGATAGTTTACTACACACCTAGGATATACGGTACTAACCTAGTGGGACTCTGTCGTGTATGCAGTCCGTCATGGACCGAAATGTTATATGGCGCATGATTGCACTACATTTTGTTGTATTTTTCCATTGTATAAAGCCTTAATTCTTACCCAAGTTTACCAGGTGAATCTAAGATGACCTATGAGTGCCAAATGTGCTGTCAATCCTCTTACTTTAGGACTAGTTATGGTTCATCTTGAAGACAGGTATGTAGTGGGTTGTAGCTGCTTGGCCATATAAACAGGTAAGATTTCCTTCTGCCTTTGCAGGCTCTGAGCACACTGCTTGGGATGCACATTACACTCTGGCCTATGCTTCTGCAATAATGAGTTCTTTTCTTTCTCTTCCACCTTTGGAGAGGTTTCTGGGTTGGGAGGAGATTTTGTTTTAATTACGTTTCTCTAACAAAGAGAATCTTTATGGAATTTTATTTTATTTTATTTTGCTGAGGAAGATTAGCCCTGAGCTAACATCTGTACCAATCGTCCTCTGTTTTGTATATGGGTCTCCGCCACAGCATGGCTGATGAGTGGCAAAAGTCCACACCCAGCATACCCACAAACCCGGGCCACAGAAGTGGAGCACACCAAACTTAACCACTAGGTCACGGGTCCAGCCTCCTCTTTCTGCAATTTAACTGCAATCCTGTTCTGTTCTTTATTTTACATGAAATTAATGTTCTCAAATTTTACAAGGATGTGTGTTGTATCTGGGGGTGGTGGCAGGAAGCAGGTAAGAATAGACTTTCAATTTCACAACGCTAGAGCCTCTTCTGTTGGTTTCATCAATACACAAAAGTAAAGCTTAATGCCTCGTGAGAGTTTCTCTTCTCTTTCTCGCCGCCATTTTCATCTAAGAGTTCCATTTCCTTTGCCCTTATGGTGCCTGCTCATGTTGAACTTTATTATCTGTCTTTCTCTTCAGTCTGGGATTGTCTTGAAAAGTTCATTTGGCTGTTAGATTCATTAGATCCTCAAGTTTCCTTTGCACTCAGCCATGGATTGGAGTATGCAAAACCCTTCACCGTATCAGCTGCTGGTTTTAGATTGGTCGCTTTCCAGCGAGTACCTCTTGGCTGCTTTGGGGTTTTCCCATTCACAGGGGGATAAGTGGCCCATTTGCTTAGGTCTGCTTTCTTCTGCACAGATGCTTTGTGAGTACATGCAGTCATCTGTCAGTGGGTTATTTTGTTTGTTTAATTATCTTAGTTAATTTTTTTAGTGGGGGGAAATCAGGAAGCTCAAATGATTAAAAATCTAGGCTGACACCACTACTGTCTGCCTAGTATCCTCAAGTCTCTAGTTTTGTTGAGAAAATTGGTGTCATTTTCTTCTGAAATTTAATAATTTCCTCATATTGTATATCTCTCTCTTAACTTTTCCTTACTGTCTTTTGACAGTGACTTTTTTTTGGGGGGGGTAAAGCTCGGGTCACTGAGTTTTTTCCCCTTGTAAGAGATGTGATTTTTATAGCTGAAGGCCAGAAAACTTCTTTTTAATTATCAATATTCTTTAAAAAATTTTTGGCCTATTTCTTGAATTCTTTCCTGAAATTCAATGGTCTCTCTATTTTATATAAATTTTTCCACTTCAGATATCACATTTATTTGCTCTATTTAATCTTTTACTCTTTCTGTGTTGTTATTTTCTTAAGCTATTCTTCATGTTCTTGAGTATGGCTTCAGTGTCATTGATTTAATTCTGTGTGCTTCTAATGCAATTTATATCACTACTGCTTTTTATTATCATTTAATTTATTTCCTGTAATCTTCCAGCTTAGTCATGTCCTTCTGTGGTTTTATCAAAATTAAGATTATTCCACAATCTCTATGTTAACAAATATTTGTCAAAGGATGTATTTTTTTAAATAAAATCATAATTTTTATACAAATATAAGTCAAATATCAAAGATTTATTTAACTTATTTATAAATGAGGGAACCAGTAAGATGTTACAATTGGTTCAAAGGCAACTTCAAAACACACACATACACATACACACAAACACATATATTTAGGCCATTAGTGGTACTAAAATAAACTTACAAACAGATATAAAATTAATGTCAGTATTCACAGGGTAATAATCAGTCGTACACTGCTAGCCATGATTTGCATTTCTAGAGACTAGAATCGTTTGCATTACTGTCAGCTTTCTACATAGATTTCTAAAATAGCTCAAAAACAATGAAAAGCAGAGTTAAATCGGAAAAGTACCATAGATAGGAAACTCAATAAACTTTTGCTCATTTTGAAGTTTTTCACAATTTGGAAAAAAAATCAAGACGTACTTGCCTTAATATTTTCTGTTTCTTGAAATAATAGTTCTTCTAAACAGTTTTCTTACATTTTCTTCTTGGTTATTATTCCCCCTCCTTATTCTTTACTTAAATATATGTGGTGTACTCCATGAAGATTGAGATAGGAAAATATTAAATAATGGAATCCTCCCTCCAAATTTGACATTAGTTATTCAAAATGTCTAGGTTATTTTAACTGTGTTTTATATTTATTTCACTTTACTAGGTGTCAGAGAGAAATAGAAAGAAAAACACCCTCCCACTTCTCCATCTTTTAAATCAATGTTGAACTGGTTGAATGGTCTTATATTGTAAAGACAGCAGCCAATACAGAAATTTACTTTCTATTTAATGTTTTTACAAAGCTTATTTTACCACTAGCTTCTTAACTGTTAGCCATTGGAAGAATAATCTATCTATTGAATATATGAACGTGGCACCTTTGTACCAGCAAATTTCCATTTTGTTAGAAACAATGAAAATTACACAAAGATACGGTTGTTGTTGAGGAGTTGGGAACTGCCTTTCAGGATTGCATGTAAAAAATAGCCGTTCATTTAAAAATAATAATTCCCTTCCTGTTTAAGTGGCAGGTCTTTGGGATTGACAGCTTTGATTACTCCTAAAGAGGAAAAGTTCCCCTGTGTTATTTGGAGTGGAGAGAACAAGTCAAATATTGACATTAAGGCAGTAACTAATTCCCTAGTTGCTGAATAAGTGTTGGGAGGGGAGCCTGTGCTTTTGAAAAGGACATAGAGATAAATACAATGAACCACCCTTCTATTGTAGAAGTCTACATAATTATTTTCTTTTTCCCTACCTACTCCAGCCGACAACTTCAGTTCAGTCATTGACTAGAAATGTATTTACAGGTATACACATTCTACAGATAAAACAAATTTATTCAGCTGCACTGCACATTTAATATCTGCTGTACCAAAGTATTTATACTCTATCTGAGAAAAACACTCATAGGAGTTGTTTAAAAAGCTTTGAATCATGAAGTTGTGAAACATTTGGATTATGTGGATTAAAAAAATTATAAATTCAATGAAATAAACTCCCCAAAGCCATTCTCACACTCTTTCCAAGATTCATAAATCATTTTTAAACATAATGATGTTAATATAATTCTTTTTACTATGGAGGAGCATCTGCTAAATATTTCCAGGAAGGAAGCATAGAACTCGGGGTAGTTTGGGACCGTGTAATACCAAATGAATGCCAATAAAATATTGCTTGTTTAAGATCAAATGGGAAAATTGGTTCACACGCACACACGCGCATGCGCGCATTCACCAAAGACTCTTTGAAAAATTCTTATAAAATCCAATTTATTATTGCAGAAGATGATAGTTAAAGCAGATTTTACATCTTCAAAGATATATTGTTACACTGATTTTACACATAAAAGAGTTGAAATTAAAGATCTAAGGCTATAAATATGATTCTCAAACGATTTTTACATTCTATTACATTTCACTTTGATTAATCATTTGAACAAAATAAATTGATGTATTGAGCAATACATCTTTGATATGGGTAAACTATTAATCATATACAAAGGTACAGATATAGGTTAATAAAGCCTACACACACACACACATGTGAGCATACATACTCACAATCCCATT
This sequence comes from Diceros bicornis minor, assembly GCF_020826845.1. Taxonomy (NCBI): domain Eukaryota; kingdom Metazoa; phylum Chordata; class Mammalia; order Perissodactyla; family Rhinocerotidae; genus Diceros; species Diceros bicornis. The sequence goes on along the minus strand of NC_080759.1, from coordinate 46,332,691 downwards.
TATTTGGTTTGTCTCCTCTTCTACTACACGACAGCAATAAAAATTGAAAAGGGTGCCCATAATTGTAACAAACACTTCTTAGAAACAAGCTGTTCAGAATAGCATATGGCACCTTAATTCAAATTCACTGCAGGATAAGGAGAGTGCTTCACAATGGAGTATAATGGAAAATAAATAGGTATTTAGGGGTTTTTAAACATAGGAAAAGACTTGTGGATAAGAAGATAAAGCTATACTTAAACACATGGGGCACACTACATGTCTTTTCTCTCTTGGGGGGAAAAAGTCCTAGGAATATTGTAGTTTCATCATTACACATTTAGCTGCACTTCCTCTCCTTTTCATTCTTTTTTTCTTACTTTTATACTTTCTCTTTCTTTTTATATTTTGTTTTCACCAGGCATACGTCTGGGTGCTGGGGATACAAGCACCTACCCTCAGGAGGTGTTTATTCTATCAACCAGTACCCAAAATTTGCATGAATTCAGTAATTTAAGACATAAAACCACCATAACATAAGGTAGTTTTAACAATATATTTTTTCTGTAATAAAAAAATACCGGTAAAGTTATAAATATGTTATTTAAGGTTTCTGTAATTTGTTTTTTTATGTGGAAAATGAGGTTAGCTCCTGCCCTACCAACCTGGCAGAGTGGCTATCAGCTTTACTACAGAAAAATACCTTTATATGTAAATGTATTTTGGGTAATTATAAGTACGATATATAGATGATGAGCTGTAATCATAAATAGTCGTACAGCATTACATATCTCCCCAAGCATTGTGCTAAAAGTCATCTGGAAATGCAAAATAGAGGTGAATATTGTCATTCTGGTTGGGAAAAAATAGAATCGTAATAAGTTAAGAATTGTCACAAAACCATATAGAAAAAAATAACCCAGATCTAAGTTCCTTTATGAGATCTTTAAACTGCTTGCCTAAAAATCACCTGTTTTCCTGGTTAAAATGTAGGTTCCTAGACCCTGCTCTAGATTTACTCAGTTAGCATTTCTACCAAGACTGTTAATAGTTTTAAGTACTACGAACCACGTAGCTAAGTTCTGGGAGCTTCTTAACTGCACTAGGAACTCCCATCGTGGAAAGCAGATCTATGAAAGGTCTTTTAAGACTCACTCAAGCTCTCCCATGTTCAATGTCCTGGATATACACGCTGGCTCTCTAGGAACTTCGTTGACTTTCAATGATTAATTGTCAAGGCCGAGGCTGGACCTGCTGCTCGATATAGTTCGGAAGGCCAGGCCTCACTGGCCCTGGTGTTCTGTGGGTGGCCTTCTCTTAGTGACTCTTATGACTACCCCACAGTTCCCTTTCCTCTCTTGCTCTGAGCGGAGACCTCTGATCAGTCGTTCAGCAATGCTCTTCTGTGTGGGCTCTGGATTAAAATTTCTCCCCTCTGGTTGTTCTGTCACTCTGTTAACATTTTAAAAGGAACTTTCTTCTACATAACCACAATATGATTACTACCCTCAGGAATATAATATTTATACAATGCTATGATCTGATATATGATCTGTATTCAGATTTATCAAACTATCCCAATAATGAACTTTATAGGCATGGCTTATTGTTTGATTCAGGATCCAAGCGAGGGTTAACCCATTACTTTTATCTATCATATCTCTTTATTCTCCTTGAATATAGATCAGTTCCTCAGCCTCTTTTCTTTTTTCCTTTCATGACACTGATGTTTTTTAAAGCCTAGGTTAATTCTTTTGCAGAACAACGTGACTGAATTGCTTATTTAAAGTGCAACTTGTCAGGCTTGTATAATTTTGTCAGCAGTGTCCTGTGTAGTAGAAGTGCGTTCGGGTAGAACTACTGAGCAGGAGTGCTGGACACTTAGGTTTAAGCAGGGCTGTGATTTTATCAACAGAATATTATTGGGGAACAAAGGAGAGTGGGAGTTGGGGTAATTGTAAGGGCTTCATAAGAATCAACCACTGAATTTAATCTGGTAAAGAGGAAAATGAGAACAAGAGGGGAGTGTTGGATAATGATAAATTGCTAGAAGTAGTTCCTGGCATTCTCTAGCAAAAGAAAGAATTTAAGAATTTATATCAATTCTTTTTGTACTTGAGGAATTCCAAAATCTTTCCAGTAAATTGATATTTTATAGGTTTCTTCTATATCTATCTATCTATACACACATATATGTATTATATATATTTAATTCTTGCCAAGTGAGATTTTGCGATGAGGATTATATATATTTTGATAATTGTACTGGATTCATACTAGTAGTAGTGATATTATTACTGTTATTATTACCTACACTTGCTGGAGAAATGTGTCTGATTACTCTAATTATTAGACATTCCAAATAAAGCATTGTGACCCCCCATAGCACCATTTTGGAAATATATGTGGGCCTTTTTTTTCTTTTAATGGGTTAAAAAAATCTCAACTCTCTCAACTAAATCAGAAAAACACTAATCAGATTGGTTAGAATATTTATATTGTAATATGCAAGCCTACATAGAAAACTAAGTGTAGAGCATTCACTCTCTGGTCTTCTGGCTGTGTATTCCCCTGGAACACATTTTTTTATGGTACTACTCTTAACATTCATCCTTGGTCAGACAGCTGATCTTTAAAAGTCTGCGAGAAATGATAACAGTGGTTAGGGTTCTGCTAATCAAGTAGGCTGTATTGAACTATCAATCAATGGCCAAGCTGGTAACTTCTTCAGCTGATTTGTCTCTTTAAGATATTTGCATAAAAGATATACATTTCTATATTGTTAGCTGTTTGGAGTACATGATAATACTGGTTTTCAAATCAGTTGTCAGTGGTGAACTTTCCTATTGCCAGAGCTTCAGGAAGCATCAAGAAATATCCTTTCTGCATTTAGTTGCTATTGACCATGGCATTTCCAGAAATATTGTGTCAAAAAGTTCTACATAGCTATTAATTATGGTTTTCTTATTGGCTGAGAAAGAGCTAGAGAGATGCTAGCAAATACAGTTGAATGCAATCATAATTTCTGCAGACTGCCTTTATCTCTGCCGCTGGACTTTATCCTTGGTAGTTGAAGGCATATAGGTATTTCCTCAGGCAGTAGAAACTCAGGTGTGTGCCAAAGCAGGCCTCTTCCACCACAGCCATGGCCATGTGGAAGATATGACAGCTAAGTGATCTTCTTTAACCTGGTTTGCATGTTTCATATGTGTGATTTCAGCAATTCAAAAAAGTACCTCAATTTTTTCTTTTTCCCTGGACAATACTATATCTGATTTACTACAAAGTTGTCCCCAAGCATCTCATAACATTCTATCCCACTCTAAATGGCTGTCTGACATTTTTCTCATATGCATTAAGATGCAAAACCAACCAGGGCAGATGCTTGCTATACACAGGCAGGGAATGGGTAGAAGGGATGGGGCAGCACTCTCCAATGTCCTTCACCTGATGTAGGGGAGAAACGAGTTCAGAAGCCTTGATAAATGTTCGTGTGAAAAAAGAAGAGGGGCTCTTTGGAATTTCTGAGGCCATGTTACAACTGTCTGTCTCCAATATAGCAATCTCCAGTTTTTCTACCACTTTCATGAAAGAATGACCTCGGCTCTGAAGGTTTTCCTGGCTTCCTTTCCACATAATTAAAACCAAGGTGGAAAAAAAACCAACATAAAATTATTAAGAACAGAAGTGAAGCTTTTATTTGTAATGAGGTAAGTTGTTCAGCTATCAAGTGACTTTCTTAACTTCACTACATTTGTATCATGAGCTTGATATTGCAATGGTGACAGATTGCAGGAATAAGAAGAAGGGAAGAGGAGGAGGAGGAAGAGGAGGAGAGGGAGGGGGACAGGAGGAGGAGGAGAAGGGGAAGCTGCTGATTTATTTCACGTTCATTCTTTCTCTTCTATGTCAGAAACTGCACTTGGTGAAAAAAAGATAATAAAAGAAACCCGTGCTCTGAAGGAGCCTACATTCTAATGGAGAGAGAAATTAAATAATTATTTAAATACAAAAATATGTTATTATTGGTTTGCCATTAGTACTATAAAGAATATACAGCAGAAAATTACAGAGTGACTTTTAAAGGAAGCTTCTTTAAATAGGTGTTCAGGGCACATAAGACCCATTCAAGAAGATGACCTGTGAGCAGGACGTGATTAATGAGAAGGGGCCGGCCACATGAAGTTTTGGAGAAGAGTGTTTTAAGCACTCACATTTTACGGTGATCAAGGATTGAACGTGAAGTGGTGGAAGATGGATGAGCATGTACACGGAGAGGAAGAGTAACATGAGGATGTGGTACAGAGTAGCAGAAGAGAACCCTGAAGGCCATGCAGAGTAAGGAGTTTGACACATTTGAGTTATTCTAAGTGCAACGGGGTCACATTTGATTGTGGTTTTGTTTTCTTGTTTTAGCAGAAGGCTAATAATATATGATTCCTCTTTCAAAAAGATCATTATTGCTACTTTTTAAAAAGGGGAAGGATAGTGTGGGACTCTTAGCTATGTTATAGTAAAGTAGGAACTAGAGCTGTATTCTTGGCTGGTAAAAGTGGAATTGATGATACAAGAACTATTTCAAAAGGTATTTTGGAGTTTCAAGCCAAAGGTATTTTTTAATGTATTGGATATGGGTCAAGGGCTGAGGAGAGGGAGGAAACAAGAATGAATTTTGGATTTTAGGTAAAAAGCAACTGGATATATAATCTTGCCACTAAAGAGAGAAGAAATAGCGGGGGTTGAGGGAGCAGTTTGGAAACGACTCACCTAGTTTGAAGTGTGAACTGACATCTGTGGAGATGTATCAATTGGGATATGTTAAGGAAGAGTCTGGAAGATGGGTATATTAAATTAAGAGTCATTAGAATACTTGCTCATAACATTTTAATGAAATTTTAGATTTTGTTTTGCAAATAAACATATCTATGAATAGTAAATGTAATACCAATGTCTTGATATTATTTCTTATATTTTAGTAATATTAGCATTGATAATATTTCTAGAATATGCCAACTGGTGATTGTCTTCTTAAAGTATTCCACTTGCTTTCCATTGCGGATTGCGGATATGTTGGTTAGGCTAGATACCAGTGTTTTTGGAGCTCTATGATGCAGTATGTTTTGAACATGATTTGATAAGAGAAAAAAGTATTTGGATACTACTTGGTGAGAGAAGGACATAAACATTTATTTTCTGTGAAATATTTAAAAAAAGTGATCATTCACTATGAAAAAAGATGCTGAATTATTCAAAGATAAACTATTACAAGAATCAGATGATTTATGGTGATAATGTATTTACTTATCTGATTTAGAAGTAATAATTTTATTATAAAAAACTTAAAAACATAACAATGTTTATCCAAAATAATAAGAAAACTTTTTACAAAAATAGTAGATATTCATTATTAATATTTTGGCATATTTATAAAATGAAAGTCACACACATATATCCAGGTTTTAACCGATTTTCCCCTAGCGTCATACTACAGGCATTTACATATGTTTCCAGAATAGACATTTTAGTCACTGCATAATATTCCATTCTTTATATGTATCAATTTATTTGAATAATTTATCTTGACCCTTTATACATATTTCTGATGTTTTTCTCCTATTACATGATGATATAACAATCATAATTATAAAACATTTTGCATACTCTTTAGATTAAATCCTTTGGATGAATTATTACAAGCACAATTACAGGAACAAAGGGTTGTTTAATAACTGTTCCCAAACTGCCCTTCAGAGAAGGGAGCAGCATATAAGAAAATCTGAGAAACAGCAGAGTGTCTTACAAAAACTTAATTATAAAAAAAAAGAAAAAAATCAGCCAAATTTAATTTTAGTATATTCTCTACGCACTAAATGGGTATTATATGTTTTAAAGTAATTTATTTAATTGTATGTATTGAATTATATCTTAATCTGAGTGACCAAGAAAGTGAAATCTGAGGCAGAAATCTTCAGTGCTTTTACCTCACTAATCATACAATCCTAGAGAACACAAGAAGGGATCCAGAAAGGAGGAAAGGAAAGAGGCCCAATACAAGGTGCTTTATCAAGGTACATGCTACAGTAAGTGGGCAATTGTCCAAACCACAGGCACATAGCGTATTAGCCATATAATGTACATCTCAGGAACGCCAGTCATGGGAGAGAAAGCAAGAAGGCTCTGCTCTTCCCTTGCTAAAAGACATATCGTCTTGCCATTAACTCCTCCACCCTCCTGGGTAGCATGTGAGTGGCTACCTAGGGGTTCCCATAATGACATTAAGAGTGAGATCTAGGAAATTAGGTGAGAAGCATGCTGAATTGTCATGAAGTCAGGTGCAGTCAGGTTACACCTGTGTCCACAAAGAGCTACTGGGGGTAGCTGGAACATGACACATGAGGCAAAGTAGATATAAGATGCTGTATTTGAGGTGTCTGATGCAGTTTACTCCCTGTACCACTGGGGCCCACTCATTTCCCCTGTTATAGTAGGCTCCCGTGGTACAATATGTGGCTTCCATTTTTATGAGAATAAGAGGCCCTCACTTATTTTATGAGAGTGCAAGTAAAAGTTCAATTAACCACAGCATTCCCTTCAAGGTGGTAGCCATATGCAATAACTGAACGACTTTAGGCAAGTGACGTTCCCCATCATTGCAGCTGGTTACAGGCTGCAATTAACATCCATCATCTCCCTTCTGCTCCACCACAGGTTCTAGATTACCCTGAGTCTTGGTCAGCAGTTTTTCTCATCTGAGTTATTTCCTATTAGGGACATTTAGACCTCAAACGCCTCAATCCCCAAAAGGCAAAATTCTTCATTACCTCGAACTTAAAGTGCATAATTTGAACAGTCCCTGGAGTGTTCAAGAGACACTTGGAGTTTAAGATTCTCAGGCTTGTCAACCATATACCCCATTCCAGGTTTTAGTCTCACTAACTTCCCTTCCAGAGTACCCTGACTTTGACATAGACCTGTCAAAACTTCTTTGCAAGTCAGCCACACTTTCATTTTGAACCGGGGCCTGATTTTCAGCGCAGACTTCCCCATGGCTATTGAAGATCAGGATCTGTTTAAAAGTTACGTTAGAGATCTATGTCTTTCTCATTTGGTTGAATTTTGCTGCTCCTAACCTAACATTTTTATTTTTGAACTCTTTCAATCTATTAACTGAAGCCAGTCTTCGTTATACTTATTTCTCCCATACTGGTCAAGGGCACAGCAAATGGACATCACAACAGTTCACTTTCCTCCTTACATCACCCCACTTAAGTTCAAGTGAAAGCCACAATAGTTGTGATGCCGTTGAAGGCCAGAGTTTATCACCACACACTTACCTCCTTCATTTAGATCCTCATTGCCCTTCTGCTTGTTAGTAACTCGGGTGCAAACTCTCATTCTGAGGATCTGCTTTCTATGGCCATTTCTGATACCAACTGTCTTTGCATAGGTTACCTACAAAGTAGAAGGCAAAATAAAGGACATATATGCTAATACTTTACTAGGACGTATAATTCCAAGGAGGAGTAAAGGTCAAAGATACAATTTTGAGCTGTTCACAGTGTCGCTCAGTCCAAGTGAAACTGCAGAGAATGTATCCCAGCACTCTCAGCTGGAGAAGGGAAAGGGGAGGAATTTGTCCCCAGGCTCCCATTTCCTATCCATCTAAGTTTCAGCCCACATGGCGTTGACCTCACAATCTCAGGTTGTACGTGTGTGGACACTAAGCAGGCTCTCAGAGTGCTGTCAAAAGTAACTGGAACAAGAAGCATGTGAAGCTGAAGTGTAGCATGGGGAAGTAGGTTGGAGCCTATGTGGAGCTGCTTACTGCAGTGACATCTGGACCAAGAGATGGAGGAGGAAGAGAGGATCAGAAATGGCACAAGAGGTGTCTCTTACAAGTGGCTTTTAAGCTGAAGAGTCCTATAGTGCAGAGCCAAGAATTGAGTTTAGGCTACACAAACTGAATATTATGAATTTGTTCCACTTTTTAAAATTTGTAAATATCTCATCCCAAGGTATGCTCCATTTGGGATGGAATGGAGTGGGTCAGTTATATAAATTCGTGTCATTAAAGAACTTAGAGTTACATTCCAAATACTTGTGGATACACGTGCAGAATGATGGCTGCATTGAAGGTTTCACTAAAATAATAGAGCTTCTACAAACATGAGAATGAGATCTGAAGAAAATGGGAGGTGAAATGAAAACAAAAGAAGGGCATTCAAGAAACCCCTGGACAGAGCCGGCCCTGTGGCTTAGCGGTTAAGTGCGTGCGCTCTGCTACTGGTGGCCCGGGGTCGGATCCTGGACGCGCACGGAGGCACCTCTTGTCCAGCCATGCTGAGGTGGCGTCCCACATACAGCAACTAGAAGGATGTGCAATTACGACATACAACTATCTACTGGGGCTTTGAGGGGAGAAAAAAGGAGGAGGATTGGCAATAGATGTTAGCGCAGAGCCGGTCTTCTTCAGCAAAAAGAGGAGGATTGGCACGGATGTTAGCTCAGGGCTGATCTTCTTCACAAAAAAAAAAATTGAAAACCTTGGACAATGTTAACAAGTTTATAAGAGTAGGATATATTCCAAGCCATGTTATGTTAAAAATAGTATAGTCCAGCCAAACTACCAATTTGAATTTGTATTTTGTAAGTGAATAATGTTAGACAAAACAATTAAACTTTTCTATATTTAGAGGACAAAAGGACAGAATTAGATCTTACAACTGGTGGTACAGGATGTGTTTAAATTTAATCAGTATAAAATTCTGGGTGGAAGAGAATGCCGAGGGAAGGAGCACGTCCTCATCAGCCGCACGACCCTTGATGCATTTGCTCATGAAATAAAATAATCAATTTATCCTGTTTTTGAGGCAAAACATTATATGACTAAATGTTAGAAGTAATGTGTTCTCTTAAAAATTCTGTTGTACCATGATTTATACTTTACCATTAAAATTTCAAAAATCATTTATTATTGAGAATATCCCACCAGACCTCATTTGGTCCTGTAGATCATAACTATTCTATGTAGGTCAAACAAGGAAGAGAACGTCTCTATTTCTATTACTACTATGAGAAAAATCCACCTCTTGTTAATAATGAGTGTGGAGTGGGGACATTCTATATTGTTCACAATACTTCAAGCACAAACATCAGTTGGAATATGAATATTATTCGATGTAAGGTTTTTCTAACTAAATGTAAATTCCTGTGGAATTATCAGAATAATATTTTTACTCTTTTATTCCCATTAAATACTGACTCCTTGCTGTCAAACCTTACTAAGCATAGGCTCTCATGGCCCATTGCCATGATGTTTTTTGTCAAATGACTTAACCTGCCAGCTTTCTAACCAATAACTCACATACAGAATGTAGACTGCCAACGTTAATGACTTAAGTGACATATTAACACAAAGAACAAAACTACATTAACATTAGAAGAAGAAATATTTCATAGAGAGCCCTACTGAGGCTGTTGGCTGAGTCCCATGGGAGACAGTGAAGGAAGAAAAAAGGCAAGAAAATTGTGTAGGTGAGAAGAATAAGAAATAACAGGAGTCAAGAGAGCAACCAGGGGGCAAGCAGAACAGAAGCATTTGGGTTCTCTCCCCTGAGTGTTATTGTCATATACTAAAATAAAAATTTTTGGACAGATGCGTTCTTTTTGACTGTTATGTGATTCCAATCATTTTAGGTTCTGTTTCTTCTCTCTTTCCTTCAAAGTGTTAACAGTGTTAGATTTCCTAAACATCTACTGTTACACAATTCACTCCTTCTCAGATTATGCATTTGAAGCTCCTCAACTACTTTTCTTCAGTCTCATTTTCTCTCTCAGGAGTAGTAGCATAGGCATCGAAATAGCCTGCCTTTTTGCCCAGTTTAGCACGGTGTTACATGTCGGTGTCCTCCAAGGCCCCTGACCACGGAGGACCAAGAACTGGCTTACATCACTTGGGCTAGCATGAGTGGCTTCCCTGACAATCCACACCCCCTTGTCCCTCCATCATTTGAATGATCCTGCATGCAGCCCAGGCACATTGAGAGGGAGAGGGGCAGCTGGTAGGGATTGTCACCTACCTCTTGCTGTGGTTTTCAAGGAGAAAAGATTCCATTTCCCACTCTGATCTAGAAATGAGCAGATTCCAGCTAGAAGCTTTAAAGTTTGAGATGCCTGAATGTAGGCATTCTGTGGAGAAAACTAGGACTTAAAGGAAGAGAATGTACTTATGAAAAAGAGAAAGCAAAACACAGCAATGAAGATGGCTAGAACACGTGTGATTTTTGGCACTATGAGTCCTTGACATTTTGAGTATTATGGGAAAGGCCTCCTGCCATGGGTATCAGTATGGTTTGGATGGAGGTATGCAGGAGAGTGTGAATGAGATGTCATCTACAGATGGCTTTAGGAATAAAGTATATGAATGAGGGAACCAGAGTGCAGGGGCACGAGAAGATTATAAGCAGCCTGGGGACTCAGAAAAACTCTTCTCACAAAAGACTGATTGAGAGACGAAAGCTTCCTGTTTTTAATGGTAATATGATGCCATGATCATTGCATGCTTACTGTGTAAGGGATCTTGGGTTAAACACCTTTCTCAGGCTTTTATATCCCATATAGTTGCTTAGGATGATAAGTTATATAAGATATTTAAAAAAAGATGTCTGAGTTAAATTTTTTTTTTTAAACGTAGTTCTTTCCCCCGCCCCCCCCCCAAAGCCCCAGTAAATAGTTGTATGCCATAGCTGCACATCATTCTAGTTGCTGTACGTGGGACGTGACCGCAGCATGGCCTGGGACGTGACCGCAGCATGGCCGGAGAAGCGGTGCGTCGGTGCACGACTGGGATCCGAACCTGGGCCGCCAGCAGCGGAGCGCGTGCTCTTAACCGCTAAGCCACGGGGCCGGCCCTGTCTGAGTTAAATTTAACTTTCTTCCATGGTTATAGAGAAATTACATTGATTAGAAATTTTTACAAATCACCAGGATGATTTTATAAGTTGTTTGTTGTTGTTGTTGTTGTTATAATATTTTGAACCTATCCCCATTAACACATATTTTAGCCAATATAACCAAGTCCTAAACAATTGACATAATTAAACCTAGTGTTCATTCAAAATCTCAAACACCTAGAAAATAGTGTACTGCAAGGAAAAAGTTATTAAAACAGTGCTTTTTGCTTTCTAGAATTTATCCAATTGTTACAGGTATTACTCAATTTTCATTAATTGAAAGAATTATCTATACCTTCATTTTAAGTTATGTTTCATCCTTTTATGAGAAAAGTCTCCAATTGAATAGTACACATTCCTACACTCTCCTTGAGATATATTTTGAATCAAACAGCGTGCATCAATTTTTACCATAATAATTATATCATGACCTATACTCATTTTTACCACATATTAAATTAGCATACCAAAGTGTAACAGGTTCACTATTAAATAAAATATATGAAAATTTATATATTATATTATTTTTCTAGATAGAATCAACTATATCCAAGTAAAGACCGCTTATTCCTTCCCTTTAGAGTAGAACAGTTACAGGGAAGATCCTGATCGGGCTGCCTGATCATGTGCTCATCCCTAAATTGATCACATGGGAGAGGGATGGGAGTGATGGTATTGGCACTTGGCTTGAATGTTTTACCGGAAAAAAATCTGAATGAAGGGTAGAAGTTCTCCAACAAATAGAGGGTGATATTATACACGTACAGATGTGAGAGGGGAATGTGTTGGGCAGTCAAACAGTGGCAGTAGTGTTTCGTCAAATGACGTAATCTTATTGTCTCCAAACCGATAATCTAGCTACACATAATTCACCAAGAATGTAGACTGTCGACCGCCACCATTAGTGACTGCAGTAATGGATCCCTGTAAAGAATAAATGCTACATTGCAAATTAGAAGAAGAAATATTTCATAGAGACAAAGCACTGCGGCCTCAGATAAGCACAGTAAATGCATATTCATGTTGTGACTACTCTCTTTAATAATAGGGAAGAACTCAGAAAGAATGCAGAGGTGGAGGCAGAGAGGGGTGGCAGAGAAGAGCAATACTCAGAGCATGACTGGAATAGAATTAATTGCTCCAAAGAAGCTGAGATTAAGAACTCCACGACTATCTGAATGTAAATGAGCATATAGGTACATATTTTATGATAGAATAACAGCTCAATTTTAACTGTAGAAAGAATAATTAAATAGGACGCTAAAAGAGTTACATTGCCTCAGCTATTTAAAGTGCTTTCTGAGTTACCAGGCGGCACAGCACTTCGTATTTCCGAGAGGACAGAGCATATCCTTGATAAAGGATCTTTCATTCACGAAGCAGTTGGCAAAGTTAATATTCTAGCTTCAGAAAGAGAGAGTCTGAAGATAGGCTATCAAATTGAATGAGTCAATGGGACCACCCACTCAGTAATTCATTTGCCCCACATAATTCAATGATTTATTTTTGCTCCCAGTTCAACATACAGTTGAGGCCAAAATACTTTCTTTCTAATATCAAAAGCATACTGCATGTAAAGTGGATAATGCAGATTAAATAATACATTTCAATAGTTTTCACTTTAAGACTACTTTTCTTTTGCTCTATTTGACCTTCCATCTCGTAGTCACAACATTGCCATGACTAGTAAATGGTCCTTTTTTATTGCTATAATCATTGAGGCTATACCATATGCTTTCTAACGGATGAACGTGAAAAAAGTAAAACTAATCATTTAAATTAGTTTCAAGGATACTGTTCTTGGCGTAGAATAGACTTCATGAATCTTTTGTAGCTATTTCAACTCACAATGTAGATTTAACTCTCAACCTATCCTATATTTTCTTGACCTTGAATACTTATTAACATTTTATGATCTGCAATAGTACTTACTTCATAATGACCATACTCTTTTATGATCTATTATAATAATAGATTACACAATTATGTTATAGGATAATATATTAAAATCCTCTGAATTTTTAAAAAGCCTTTGAGCAAAATGTGAATAGGTTTAACAAGGTAAAAGAAATGACCTAGTTATGTTTGCTTAAACTCTGGCTTGTCTCAACAAAAGGGATAACTGACTCAGCAAAATCCATCACCAAGATGAAAGACTCTCCTCCTCAGCCCACAAATGACTATCCTCTATCTTCAGGCTGATAAGAGGAATTAGCGCCTCTGTTTCCACAAAGAAACCATTCCCTCTTATCTCTATCCTAATAATTAACACACTGATATAACACAAATATTAAATTTTCTTTTGTTTTAAATAAAAATTCATTTCAAACCAAACACCAGAGCCTCATAACTATACTTAGCCATTTTTTATTATATACTGCCACTAGTATTGAATTTCATAATCCCTAGAAAATGAGCATAAATCTTAGAAGTTGGATAAGACTCTTTCAGGCTTCATGGTTTGGTTTCAGGAGAGTGAAATGAAGTAGGTTCAAAGCCGTCTCTGGAGGAAACGGAGCAATAAAGTTGTTAATCATGTTTGTGGCAAGCAGAAATGCAAAGCCTCTAAAATTATCGGACGACTTACATCTAAATGAGCATAAAGATGAAATAGATAGAGGTGCATAAAATATTCCAGGGGCTTTTTACTATTATGTTCATTAGAGTTCCAGCTTAATGCATGCTTTATTGCCCAGAAATTCATTTCATTTGCATTTTAACTGGGTTTTAGTCAAGTTAATCCTTTTTCTTCCCTTGCTAAGAAACTATTCAGCAACTACAGCAAAATACTAAAAGAAGAGAAAGAAATTGAAATAGGCTACTTTTACTAAAACTTAAATTTGTCATAGCTTACTAAAGAAAAGAGGTGTCTATACCAAGTTCACTAGATCACGTTAGTTTAACGCCAAAATGTGTCTTGTGTATTAGAGAGTAGCTCTGTTAGACGACAAGCAATTTTATTCATTTATGGTAAAGATTTAATATCAAAGGAGATTCAGTTAAAATCTACATCTAATTTTTACAGGAGTAAAACGATAAAGCAATCACACATCTAGAAACATGCAATTAATTTTCACATCCACCTCTAATATGTAATACTATGCATCATTTAAACAGCTGTGTAAATAAAAGAGCAGTTTAAGCTGTATTTTGAACGTGCAAGCATTCAGTTCAGTAATATGTTGGCCTAATAGAAAGAGAAAGCTTTTTTTAAATGAAAAAAGTAAGTTCATTTCCTAAATCCTAATGATTGTAGGGTCCATACGGAAACAAAATAGTTTATCTATGCGACAGTCCATTAAAAATAAAGTGATGATTGCACCTTAGTAAAAAAATGGCCCCTTCAGGCAAACAAACATCTTAGCAAATTCCAAAGAAAAAGAAAGTTGAGAATAAGAAAAACCAATAAGATGGGTACAAATATAGTCTTCAGACAAAAGAAAACTTTCCTCGTTGTTTATTTTGAAATATATAACATATATATTTATAAGATAAAATATAGTATTTTGAGCAAAACCATCCCATATCTTTTGAAAACCATCTCTAAATTTTTTTCAATAAAATTTTATTTAAAGTTTGTGCTTTTTCTCAAGGAAACCTGAAAATTTGTCTTCTCTCTCACTACCGTTTGAGAGATTCCTCTAGTTTACTTATCTTACCTTAAGCCATCATTTCAAGTTTGGGATGACTTCTTGTGATGTTTGTTGACAGCCAGTGGTATGTTTGGAAGGTTTACTGCTGTTAGTTATTATATTAAAAAAAGTTTCTGGAGCTGTCAATCATTTCACTATACATCAATAATGGTAGACTGGGGGAGAGCCCTACATTTGTGTCAGTCTTATCATTGCTCCAAGAAAATTGAGCAAAAGGGTTTGGAACGATTAACGGATGTTAAACAGGAAGCCATGTTTTTCTCCCTTCTTCAAACCTGCTGATTAATGCTAGACATAAAGACAAGGAATTTAAAAAAAAGAAAAACCTAAAGCCAATGATCTTTATGACCCAACTGACTTCTAGCACATTCCTGGTCTTAGCTGAAATACAGTCCTTATTCTAGTTCTAGCTCTATTCCTACTGAGAAGCCGAGAGAAACATATATTCACCAAAATGAAAGTATCTCCAATTTAATTCAAGGAAGGATGAACTTCCATTGATTAATAATAGAATTTATTAAGAAACATGCATGCATCTTTCTTCTTGTTTTTATGATGTAGAAGTGAGTTCCAAATAAACTGTACATAATTGTCTTAGTAAACGTACATTATCAAGCTAATTGTCATACAATTCTGATTGAAAATAGCCTGAAACTACATTATACTAACTTCAAGTTTATTCCTTTTTTAAATGTTTTAACTATATCCGTCTATCTGTTCATCTGTCTATTTATAGGACTAGCAATTAATGTGATTTGCATCCATCTTTTATTTTCAAATTTTGCTTGACTCTTTATCCTATTGTCTCACAGCTTTCTACGAAATAAAAATATGTTGGCTAATATTATCCTCATATACCTTTTTAATCTGGGAAATTTAGGTGAATTTTGTAACATAAGCATATTTCTTATGAGATTAGAGATAGACAAAGAAAGAGACACAGGCAGAGAAAAAAGGTGCAAAAAGCAAGTCAGGAATAAAAAAGAGAATATAAACAAATTATGTCAGCATTTGAAAATGTAGATGTAATAGACAAATATTTATAAAAAATTAACCTTCAAAAGTAGCTGAAAGAACGAATAGAAACCTGAATATGATAGGCCTATTATAGTTAATGAAATTGCATTAGTAATCAAAATAATCAAACACACACACATGCAGACAGCTTAGACGACCTCAACGCTAAGTTTTATCAACCATTTAAGGTATAAGTAATTCCAATATTTTATAAATCATTCTAGATAATTGAAAAAGAAAAATCATACTCTGTATCATTTTATAAAGCTAGCAAAAACCTTTATAGCAGAAACTGAAGAGACAGATTGAAATAAGAAAATTACAGTATAATAGCATTCATGAACAAATGTGAAAATAAACTCTGAAAAAATATTAGCAAACCAAATCCAACAATTTACTCAAAGTATAATACATTTTGACCCAGTTTGATTAAATGTCCATAATTGTTGGTTTAACAACAACAATAATCTACTGATATAACTTGTGAATAAAGGTGTACGTTTCAGCTTTTTACCTTTGGGAAAGTTATTTAAGGATTTGCTCATTAATACATGTGGTAAATATTTTGATTCTTAAAATATTTGTGTTAAAATAACCCAGTATAATGAAATATCATAGAAACAAAATATATTCACTTACAATAATATTTGATTGTATTTATATCTATACATCAATGTACTTGTATAAGAAAATACATGCATTAAATCCTCAATAATTTTATAGAACTTCATAATATTTAATAATCGCTGCTGAATTTATATGTTTTAGTGAATATAACATATGCAATATAAAATGAATTCCCAAAATTGTGAAATCTGAGACGTGTTCAAGGAGTTTATATTTTCTTTATATCCTAAAATTTTCCGTTGAAAAAATCACCCCATAATCATTATCACCCAACATATCATTCAAATAATGTTTTAAAAAATGCCATTACTAAAATTAATCATTAATATTAGCATATCAGAAAGAACAATTAAACAAGCTTCTAAAATTCAAACATAAATTTGTTTTCAAGGAAAAAGTCTTATCCAAATTTGAAATTAATATAGATATTTCCAAGGTCCATGGCAAAGGGTCACCTTTAATGCTGTGTAGACTATGTTGGAGGGAAATAATTGGCTTTACTAACATTAATTTTATAAGCAGATTTGAACAACCACAGACATTTCCTGAGAAGTCCTGTTCCTAAATTATTTATTGCATAGGGAGTTGAAAAAGAGGGCTTGCTTTCTTCAGGAAGGTAGATACCACTAAAATTAATCTGCATTCCTATTTCTGCCCCTCAGATCTATCAATCAAAATAAACGCTTCCTCATTTGGAAAAAATGTATGCTAGGAGTTAGTACTAATAAAACAATGGTTCTTCCTGGACACAAAGACTGGAAGGAAAATATGTCACTCCTGCAGTGTACTACCACATACATTAATTGTTTGCATCAGATTTGTTTATAATTGTGCTTTTTCTCAGCAAAGAGATCGATAAATTGTATCGACAACTGGCTTTGCCAAATCAGCATCATTATTTTACTCATAAAATGCTTTTAAAAACCTGGGCTCATGTCCTGTTGTATTTTAAAGTCCAAGTCCTCTGAGAACTTTTACCCAAAAATAGATAAGTTATAGGATAAAGGAATAGAAAAGGCCTTGGTCAATGCAAACAAAAACTCAGAACATTAATATTAGGCTTGATTTGATTGTTTTTAAACTTATAGATGGTATTAAAAAATTAGAAGCAACAAAGAAGAATAAAATATATAAGAACATGCCAGATAATGTGCAAGACAATTATTCCAGGTTAAAAATTTACTTGGCAAAATGCAATTGTAATGGAACATATTTTAATTTGAAATTTCACTAAATTAAAAGAATCACTTATAATACTGATATTTGTTGTTCAAAATTTTTCTAAGGTGATCTAAGTTGAAACTAGGACATAATTCAATGTATCATGATATGCTTTTAGTAGCAAAATTTGATGACACGTCAAGTTAAAAAGTAAACTTTTCTTGCAAATACAAATATTTCTTAATTAATATTTAATAATTTTTGAAACCTAAGGCCTTAATCAGTTTTTAAACCCTAAAAATATTGTTAAATCTAAAATGCTTCATACTATAATTAAAATGAAAAATATTTATGTACTTTGGATTAATTAATTAACTTTAATCCTAATATTATAGTCATGAATAAAAGAGAAAAATAAAAAATGTACATAACAGATTTTCCCTCCCTTCAGAAGAATCTTATGGAATTTAAATAACCTGGAAGATGCCTGATATTGGACACTATAAAAGGTATTCAGTTTAAGAAGAGTGGAAGTTATATGTCCCTTGATAGGATAAAAAAGTGTTAAATCCCTTTCTATTCTATGTTGAGAGAAAATGAATGACCAGTGATGTTGATCAGGAAAGCAGAAATTGGGCAAGGAAATTTGTATATATGCCTTCATGGAGTCCATAGTGAATTCCTGAAACTGAGAATTGAAGTTTTGCAGAGTTGCTGATTTTTAGCAGCCTTTGTTTTGATACTGGGGGTGAGAAGAAAATATACTGCAGAGAGAAATGATAGCTGCCTCAGACTGGTTCTAAATCTTATCCATCACTGCCTCTTTATTATATGCCTAATTCTGTCCCATTTCTGTGCAGTACACTGGTGGGAAATACAGTGTAGAAATATGAGTTCTGTAGAAATCAAACAAAAGATGCCTTGACATCTAGATAGTATTTAGTACAATAATATGTAATCTTATGATTTTCTTATACAAATAAGTTAATTTCTCTAAACTTAGTGACTAGGAATGCAATGTATATTTCAAGCAGGGACTAGTGCAGTCCCTAGCAGGAATGACTAAAATATGTATTATAATACAAAATAAAATGCAAAACCATGATAGCAAAAATAACAATAATTTAGACAGAATTGATTTCACATTACCAAAAGACCTTATTTAGAAAACCATCTCAGATTTTTGTCTAGCAGTGATGCAGTTATTTCTAGTCCTCAATTTTCTGTGCAGCTGGGGGGCCTACATTTCTCAGCTCCCTTATAGTTAGCGGGGCACTTGTCCAGTACTCACCAATGGGCTGTAAGCAAAAGTGACCTGTGTCATTTTTAGGATAAGGTATTTAAGAAAACGTGTGAGCTCTGTATGTTTTCTCTTAGGCCTCTGGGGTGTTTAAGAGTGCACATTTTGTGTTTTTTGTGTGTGTGTGTGTGAGGAAGACTAGCCCTGAACTAACATCAATGCAAATCCTCCTCTTTTTTTCTTTTTTTTTTTTGCTGAGGAAGATTGGCCCTGGGCTAGCACCCATGCCCATCTTTGTCTACTCTTTATGGGACGCTGCCACAGCATGGCTTGACAAGCACTGCGTTGGTGTGCACGTGGGATCCCAACCTGTGAACCTGGGGCCGCCAAAGCGGAGTACGCACACTTAACCTCTGCGCTACCAGGCGGGCCCTAAGAGTCCATGTTTTGAGATAGAGGAGCAACAAAGTAGAAGCAGCTGAACTACCGAGGCACCACATGAAAGACAGCTATCCAAACAGTTACCAAACTCACACAGTATTTGGTATGAGCAAGAAATACGCCTTTGCTGAATTAAGCCCCTGATATTTGCTTTTGCAATACAACCTGGTCTATCTTGACTTATCAAATAGGTCAATTCCAGAAGATTTATTTTAGTCTTACAATCTGTTTTGCTCACACTTAGGTCCCCAATTTGATGGCGTTTAGTATATCTCAACAAGTACTAATTTTCTTACTAAAATATGTTGTGCAAAGCATAGCCATCAAGAAGGCCACTCTTTATAAAGGACAATGCATGATGGAACATCCAGAACAAATTATGGCCATGACATGGAGTCGTTTTCAGGTCTATGGCCATTCCAGTAGTTACTGAGCTATAATATATTCCACAACCTTGAGTAGAACATCCTTCTCTATTCTTATATTTATTAGGATGGTTCCTGATCATTAATCATGAAAGCTTTCTATGATAGCAGCAGACTAATATGATGATTTTAGTGATCCAAAGTACAAAAACGTCATGGAGTGTTCAACAGATAAACTGTCTAAAGGATCTGTCTGTTACAGGTTTTGTATCTATCAATCTCCTCTACATGTTATTTGCTCAGCTCTTGAAATATCGTCATCCATTACTTGTAGCACATCTGCCTTCATAGGCAGGAGCATTTCTATTCCTAGCACTCATTGTTCAGTCTCTAAAGCACAAGGTCCCTGATTTTTGGCCATTAGTGTAAAAACGCACAAATCTGACTTGACAGTAACAAGTATGCCTCTGGCGAGGCTATTTTCTCTCTGAAAAATCAATGTTTGATATAGAATTTAAAAAGTGACTAAATTGTGGAAATATTTGGTGGTGAGAGCATTTCCAAATTTCTTGTGTAATATACACAGAGATTCTACTGAAGCAGAGCTGTCATTGAATCAATGTGCCTGTTTTATAGGAAAGCTAAGAAGAACTTGGACTAGAACATTCCTGTTATGGTTCTATTTTTTGAAGAGTGAAAGAGAGATTGGTTTTCAGAAAAAAATTTCGCATCATCTTTTTGTCCTCAGATATAGAAAAAGCAAAAAAAAAAGACAAAAGGATGATCAAGATGGACCCTGTAACTTGATGAACTCTGTGGCCCCTTAACCAGGGTTTTGAGATAAAACATCAGGTTCACCTAAACTAATGA
Source organism: Diceros bicornis minor (assembly GCF_020826845.1). Classification (NCBI taxonomy): domain Eukaryota; kingdom Metazoa; phylum Chordata; class Mammalia; order Perissodactyla; family Rhinocerotidae; genus Diceros; species Diceros bicornis. Next base: position 46,312,386 of record NC_080759.1, on the reverse strand, counting down.
CTGTTCCTTGCGTATCTTGCGTGGAAACACTGTCGCTCGTTTCAAAACAGAAATGTGTATTATTAGATTAAATTCCATATTTGCTCATTCTCCCCATAATAAGGAGAACAAGGAGGTTACAGTGTCTGCAAGTTTGCAGTAACCTCAGTAACATGGCTCAATGGAGATGCGAAGACAATCAAAACAGGCCAGATATGGGGCTAATAGCATTCATTCATTTATAGACAAGTGTTTACCTTGGGGGCCCAATCAACACAAGACAACCAATCACTTTTGGACTAGGCAGACAAGGTATTCTAAATAGGGGACCTCTTGGAATTACGTACGTGGTAAGATGTGGTTCTGCTGTTTTGTGTAAACCACTCAACTTCCGGTTGGAGTGTGGGAAACATAATCTAGGTTAGAGTGATGGCCTGGCAAGGGTGGAACAGAGTGCCAAGAAGGATTGAATTAAGGAGATGGCTCCAATTTCCACATAAATATAATGAGTTGGAAAAACAAGCAAAACTTTGATAAGAAAACAGATATAGAGTGTATCAACATTAGATAGATTGATAGATCTTGGACATCACAAATTTAAATCCAGACATCCCACAATTGTGGGCAAAGTCCTTAAAGCGCTCCTCAGAATTGATTCAAGATTAGTGCTGGGTAGGTGAGTCTTGAGTGTGTAGTGAAAACGTCTTCATACTTGAAACAATTGATCAATCAAGGCTTTTAAAAATCTCGATCATAGAAACTGATGGGCAAAATAGAGGTACTGTTTGGGTAAAGCAAATCCCAGAATGTGCAGTAGCATGATGTCTAGCTAAAAGATACTAGAGAAGCTGGTTTTTAATAGCAAAACTGAATTAAGGTACCTTTTCTCAACTTCAAAATTATGCCAGGAAACTAATGAGACATATCCATAAAGCCAGGTTTATTTAATGACTCAATTTTACTTGTATTCATTATTTGATTATTACATATATTTGTATTTACATCATGTCTTAATACAAAATAGATTTTAAAGTGACTTGCAAAAACATGTCACGTAAAATAAAGTGACATATCCTAAATCGTGGAGCCGGAGAAGATGGGCAAATAAGTGTTAGGACCGTTCATGCTAAAAAGATGTTATATTTAGATCTAGGCACGGTCAGTGGATGAATATCTTGTATCCTAGCTCTAGGCTTTCTAGAAACCATCTCAGAAATTTATAATTCATACAATTCACCATATTCATAAGATAAATAAAATTATTTGCCCTGTAGCATTATACTTTTTTAAACTAAGACTCAGAAGGAATTTCTCACAAGAGTCTTCAAGTAGACATGAATAATGTAAGCAACAATGTGCTCAAAAGACATGATAAGAAACGAATATTAAATATGAAGTGCCTTCATTCTATAGAGGTCTAATATTAATCATAAGAAGTGATAACATTCAAACAGAACTGGTATAATTCAAACAAGCAGAATGCATATAATGCTGTCCTGCCTCCCATTTTCTCTTGATGATATGACATTTTTCATTAGGGGTGATTAATGGGTAAAAGATGATATCTTTTCCAATAACTCTTGTTTGAACCCCGAATAATGGGTTTCCTTTGACTGGAACCGCTTACCTTTATTGCCAGTTAAAATGTAGGTAACTTGAAATCTTTAATGTACAATGGAAAATTTGATGCCAAACCTATTTGATGATGCCTTCCATTATAGAATAATAATGATTATTTGGGGGCTCACCCAAGTTTGGGGGTCTGAAGATTTTACTTTCTTGAAGTCTTCTTTACACAAATATATACAAAAATCTCATTTTTCCATGTTAAAAAATTGTGATCATGTGAACACATTGCTAGGACCCCATCCAGGCCATTGGAAGGGGCTCATGGGAGCGAGGGTGAAACCCCAACCTCATTAGCTATAGATCTGTCCCCAAGTATATTAAAAGTCCTCTTGACGTTATTATTTTCGGGAACTCTTTCTGCTGCCTTCTTTGTGACAAAGTTGTGGGGAATCATAGGAGAAGAAAATGGTTGAAAAGGTCATTTTAATATTGGTGTCAAAAATTGCAAACATTAGGTAAAAAATACCTGAATAACAAAAAGGCTTTAGTGAATAATAATATGTCAATATTGCTTTATTAATGGTAACAGAATAACCATACTAAGGTAAGGTGTGATAAGGTGTGACTAACAAAGGAAACTTTACAGGGGGAGATGAAAATATATGAGAACTCTATTGTCTGCTCAAGTTTTCTGTGAATCAATAACTTCTAAAAAATTTAGTCTATTAATAAAAAATATTAAATTAATTGTACTCAATAATAAAAAGATAAATAATTCAATTAAAAATGTCAAAGTATTTGAATAGTTATTTCTCTAAAGATGTACAAAAGGCCAGTAAACACATAAAATGGTGCCCAACATTAGTTAGGATGATGCAAATCAAAACCACAATGATAGGGGCCGGCCCCCTGGCGTAACAGTTAAGTGCGCATGCTCTGCTGCTGGCGGCCGGGTTCGGACCCGGGCATGCACCGATGCACAGCTTGTCAGGCCATGCTGTGGTGGCATCCCATATAAAGTGGAGGAAGATGGGAATGGATGTTAGCCCAGGGCCAGTCTTCCTCAGTAAAAAAAAAAAAAGAGGAGGATTGGCATGGATGTTAGCTCATGGCTGATCTTCCTCACACACACACACACACAAAAAAACCCCACAATAATAGACCACTTCACACTCACCAGAATGGCTATAATAAATGAGACAATGTGATAGGTACTTTAATGTGTCTACTTGACTGGATCAGGGATGCTCAGATATCTGGTTAAACATTGTTTCTGAGCGTGTCTATGAGGGTGTTTCTGGTTGAGATTATCTTCTGAATCAACAGACTCAGTAAAGTAGATTGCCTTCCCCAATGTGAGTGGGTATCATCAAATCCACTGAGAACCTGAATAAATCAAAAGGCAGAGGAAATTGGAATTCATTTCTTCTCTCCTGTCTCACTGCTTGAGCTGGGACATCTCATCTCATCTTCTCCTGCCCTTGGACTGGGATTTACATCATGAGCTGCCCTGGTTCTCAGGTCTTGGGACTCAGACTGAATTACACCACAGGCTTTCCTGGGTCTCCAGCTCGCAGACAACAGATCATGGGATTTTTCAACACCCGTAATTGCATAAGCCAATTCCTTATAATAAATCTCCTTTCATATCTTCTTGGTTCTGTTTGTTCAGAGAACCCTAATCCAGACAATAACAAGTGTTGACATTTTGAAAATGTAAGAGGATACTATTAATTATTATACCATGACAATAGATACAAATCTAGATTCTATTAGATAGACCAGGATGTAGAGCTACCCTACTTAAAATCTCAAAATTGTATCACCATCAAGACGATTTGTTTTTCTGCTCTAAAGGATCTCACACAGATATTTAATATCAATGGATGTCAGGCTCTTATTAGAAAAGTCTGGAAATGACATACATTTCAAAGGAGATGTCATGTCTTTAGTATATATTACAGAATTAGGCAGATTCAACATTTTCTTATTTTTCTCTATCCAAGTTCACTTCAATTCTGTTTTAATATTCATAGCTTACATCATAAAGTTCCATATTTATTGTGTATTTTTCTGTGCCAAGAACTCTGCTGTGAACTTTCCATCAATTATTTTGTTTAATCCTCATTCCATTCTGTCATAGAGGTTCCATTATTTTCATCATTTTATGGGTAAAAGAACTAAGCCTAAAGAGACAAAGAGATATGTGCAAAATCCCATGGTCTGTATGGGGTGGAGCCAAGTTTTGAACCCAGTCCATCTGACTCTCCAATCTGTTTTTAACAGCTACACTGTTTGTGATGCATATATGGTCTTAGTATCAGCACGTCAACTTTGTCACTCAGCCATGTATTTAATTTGAGATGGATAATCATTAGGGAAAAGCACTAACAATTTTAGTGTATAATCACCAGATGGTGGGGAAATAGTTGGCTGTTTAAATTTGTTCATTTTCACAAAATAGGTACAGGTTTCCCCTGCTATCCGAAAGGTGTTTTATGCCACTTTGCTTTTACGAAAGACCTACAGGAGTACTTGTTTTCATTTACCAAAAGAAATATGAAGAGGATTTTTTTTTTTTTTTAATGGTGAACAGTAATGCTTCTTTATTTTTTTTTATTTATTTATTTTTTTTTTAATTTTTTGTTTATTGCAGTAACATTGGTTTATAACATTGCAAAATTTCAGGTGTACATCATTGTACTTCTATTTCTGCATGGACTACATCATGTTCACCACCAAAATACTAATTACAACCCATCACCACACACATGTACCGAATTATCCCTTTCACCCTCCTCCTTCCCCGCTTCCCCTCTGGTAACCACCAATCCAATCTCTGTCCCTATGTGTTTGTTTATTGAGGATTTTTGCTTTCCAAAAAAGAGATGAAAAATGAAAATAGGGTTTAGTGTTTGTTTTCCAGGAGCCATTATACAGGCTAAGTAGTCAAGCCTATCATCGTATTTCAAGCCTTCCACATCAGCCACAGCGGGTGATGAACTTCAACCTTAGACATCAAGACAAATAGACGCAGAAGAAGGTGTAGATGTTAGTGATCTACCTGCCCTGATGGATTCAGACAACAATGAGATGTTAATAGATGACCCTCTTCTCTCACCTACACCCGAATTTCCTGTACTTCCCACCACCCCAACCTCCAACAACTCAGCCTAAATCATCACCACCACTGCCTCTCAGCCTTCCAGTGTGCTCGCTGTCTGCCCGATTCTAGTAAGGGAAACTACACTGCACATACATTATTTCTGCTTTATATAGGCTGTGTATTTATCATATCATCCCTGCATTTACTATATATTAGTGTTATTTTAGATTTTATGTGTTATTTGGTATGATTTGGTAGGTTATTTTCAGGGTCTGGAAATGCTAAAAATTTTTTTCCATATAAATTAATGGTAATTGCTTCTTCACTTTACACCATTTTGACTTATGAAAGTTTCATAGGAAAGCTCCACTTTCAAACAGTTAGGGAAATCTCTAGTGACAAAGATGCCCTCAGCCACGGATGTTGATGAGCCCAAGTGAGTTGAAATGACTAAGTTGTTCGATTTTTTTGCTTTAAACTACACACAGTTTCCCCAGATTCTGAAATATGGATCTTGTTACTTAGGTTTACCAGCTGAACCGTTTTTTATAGTGAATGTAGAAAATTTCACCAGTGACGAAGGGATAAATTCTACCTTTGGGAAAGATATAAGTGAAATCCTCTTGAAATCACTCGTTAGTTTACTGTTCCCTCTATTATGCTGATTTAGACCTTAATTTGGTGGACAAGACCATAAAATCAAGATGTGCACTTATGAAACTGAGTCAGCTAAAGAAGAATTTTATGTATATATCTCCCCACTCGTTAGGAACATGTCTAGAGTTAGTCTTTCATTCAGCCTTCAAACACTTGAGAAGAAATCACAACAGAGCCCAGTCCAGATGGTTAATAGTCTATGATAAGAATACCAACATAGACATCAATGGAAAATAAAAGCAACTATGATCATAAGGACATCTTCCCAGGGGGATGAGGAGTAAGGGGAAAATTCTTCTTCTTTATGGTCTCAAATTAAGATCTGTTAAATTAGGTCCATTAGGAATGCGTGCTGCTTCATTGGGTCAGATTAGGGTCTGATTAAGTAACTTCAGCATTCCAAATGCTCAATTTCATCAGGCTCAGAGAGTGATAAAGGAAAAAATATGAGCTGCCTCTCCTTCTGCAAAAAGTACGTGCTCCTCTGAGCTCCGCAACTGGCCATCTATGTAGAAACCTAGATTGGCAGCTAAACTTAAAATACTATGATTCTGACAGAAGAGAGACTTAAAATCACTAAGTCTAGCCAAAAAGCAGATAGATCCATTGTGACTGATCTCACTTCCTTGGCAACATCCCTATTAATACAAACACATCTGTAGCAAGAAACGGACCAGAACAAGCATGGTTGTGGTGTAGCTTGTACTCACTCTCATCAAAGACACTTCTATTACTATTATCCCTTGAACTAGACAACTACTTTTAACATCTCCCTCTGTAGCTCATAATCCAAAATGATCTGTACCACTTTCTTTTCCCCATGACATTTATCAGATATATACATAACATTTAAAAGTGATTTAGTGTTGTCTATTAATTCAGTAAAAACTCTCATCTGAGGTAAGGATGGAGCTTGCAGATATAAAAGGTGCTGATTGCCAAAGCCTCCACACTGAAGGTGATCATAGTCTTGGATGGAAAAGGAGCTCAGCAATTACAATTTTGCATATTAAATGCTGCAATAATACTCTGCAGAAGATTGAGGGAACAGATGGGCAAGATTTCCCATGGGAAATAATGTTTAAACTGAGTTTCGAAGGTAGTATTAGGTTATCCACATACAATTGGGGGAGCTGCATTTTATTAAAAGGCACAAGTCTGTAAGATGTGAATGCCTAATACAAGAATGTAAGCTTTATAACAAAGTGGGGATCTCTTTTATTTACTAAAGTATCTCAAGCTAGAAAATTGTCTGACATGAAGCAGGCATTTGATTAATATTTGTTGAATGAGTGACAGAACATGGTTTATTTGAGCAACCACAATTAGTTTGATAGTGCTGAAGAAGAGATATCCGGGGCAAAAGCTGTCTCTACAGTATAATAATAGAAGGCAGAAGGTGATGTTGAGTAGAAGGGGCCAGCTCAATGTCCAGGGCTGTGTTTTGTTAGTGGTTGCCTCTTTCTGAATTGGCAAATAAACTTAGCTGTGCAGAGTAGAGGTGAAAAGTTAAAGATAGAGGAAATGAGACAAAAATCTTCTCTGCTCTATGATTCCTCATATCTGGGAACTTTTCTGGGTCCTCAATGCCCAGTTGGTCGAAGTCAGAGGAATGGATTAAGAAACCATGCTACTTCCATCGTTTTAATTGTTAGTTTGTTTGCTTTAACTTTTTGGGGATTACATGGGAAAAATAGAGCTATAGGAATCTTCATTATTTAAATATGTGTTTTTATCCCCTAATTTAAACAATGAAGGGGCAAATGTGCCATAGCAAGCTATGCAAACTTTATTTTTAAATTGATGGAGTGCCATAGAATGATTTTAAGCAGAGGGTTGATATATTCGATTTCATCTTCAAAGATAGTGAATCTAACTACAGAATGAAGGTGAAATTGAGGGGAATCCAAATAGAAGAAATGGAGTGAAGCACATTCATGCATTACTAGCTCATTCTTCACAACGTGTATTGAGTACTGAACATATATGATAATCCATTCTAGCCACAGGGATACAGGTGAGAACAAGGCAAACTCAGTCTCCATCTGTGTGAGGTGTTAGTCTAGAGGGGCAGAGAAATACTGATTTAGTGAGGTCAAGTCTGATGAATGCTAAAACAAAACGGAAATAAAGAATGCAATGAGAGTATGACAGAATAACCTAAAAACCTATCTGAAGATATAAAATAAGAGCACAGCAAGTATAAATTTCAGTAGACATTAACCAGGTGGAGGAGAAGAGTGTCCCAGGCAAAGAGTTAGCACAAGAGAAGACCTTAAGAAGGGAAATGAACCGCAATGACTGAATTACATGTAGCATGAGAGGGAGAATTAGTGACAAATGAGATTGGAGAAATAGGTTGAGAATAATGTAGAATGTTTTCTAAAGACAAGAAATACTATTAAAGGAAGGATAAAAAAGGGGAAAATGATTGAATGTAGAGCAAGTTATTAAAAGCTTGGACTAGGTTAGACAATGACTGTGTCAGAAGTGATGGAAAGAGGTAAAGAATTTTTAGATATGTTGGTGTTAGAATCAACATGTATGGAAATTGGTGATTGAAATGAGAGTGGGTTAAAGCTTGACTTCCCTCATTCACGGCTGTGTATTAAAGGAGGAAGAGAACTAATCACAGAGACTTGGAAAGAAGAGAGATAATGTTTTGAATATACTGAGTATAAGATAGCCAAGTTGAGAGGATGTTAATTCATCAAACTATAAGAGTGCAGAAGTTAGTATAGGTTATAGATCGACTTGGAAGTCTTTGATACACTGATGTAAATTTTTTTTAATGGTAAATGTTTAGATTAATTAGCAAAATATAAGATGACAAGGAAATAGGACCTCAGACCAAACTGTGAAGTCCAAAATACCTGCAATAAGGAGGGCTAAGGAATAGACATAGACATTCACAGTGGGGTCTCCAGAAAAACAGAAATAGGAGACACATATATATAACATTATATATAACTCTCTCTATATTCATCTACCTATCAATCTATCTATCTATCTATCTATCTATCTATCTATCTATCTATCTATTAATTATATATCTAGATATGTAAAGAAATTGACTCCTCAAGCGATCTTGCAGGGTGGCAAGTTTAAAATCTGCATTGTGGCCAATAGGCAGGAGATTTAGGTAACAGTTGATGTAGCATTCTTAAGTTCCAAGGCTGGAAACTCAGAGAGAATTTCTATGTTGCAATCTAAACACAGAATTCCTTGTTCTTTGGAAAATCTCCCTTGGTTTGGATGACACCCACTCTTATGGGGAGTAATCTGCTTTACTCAAAATCAACTAATCGTCATGTTAATTACTTCTAAAAATACTTTTACAGCAACATCTAGACTGATGTTTGATCAAAAAACTGGGCGCTGTAATCTAGCCAATTTGACACATAAAATTAACCATCATAAGGGCACGTGATGATAGAAGAAGGAAGCAGGATATCTTGGTCCACAGAGGCCAAGAGTGAGCATTTGGAGGAGAGAGTGCTCAAAAGTGTTGAATAATCCTGAGAGGTCAAGTAATTCAAGTACTAAAAAGCATCCTTTGAATTTACTCATGTTAGTGAGCAGGAATAAAAGCTTACAGAACCAGAATAAAAAGCCTGATGTAAGACACCAGCCGTGGAGAGGGACAGATTTGAGAAAGCTTGTTTGGTACCATCTTTGAGACCTCAATGAATGATTGAGGCTGGTGATGAGAGGAAAACATCAAGGATAGTCCCTGGAGCTGGCCTTGGTCACTGAGGTGACTGTCATTCACTAAGCCCCACATGCAGGGGGTACATAGATGTGGGAAGATAGAGGTTAAATTATGCGTTCAGTGTGAAATATATCAAATTATACCTACATGTGGAAGATACAGTAGAGCCCAACCAGCTTTGGGAATTAATGAGTTTAGACAGAGAGATTTTTTAGAATGAAAAAGAGAAGAGGAAAAACCTGTTTGCTGGGGGCAACAAACATTAAGGAATGGGTAAAGGAAAAGATGGAAAGTGGGGATGAAAATCCTTTTTTTCTCTGTGCTGTCATATTGTGCTGGAACTTTACAAGTATTTGCTATACTAAAACCCACATTATGGAGTAGATATAAGTCTATATCAATATGTAAGTTAAGCCACTGAGCAAATAAGCAACCTATTCAAATTGCTTGTTAAAAGGTGGAGTTTAAAATACAAATTTTCCTTGCTCTAATAATTAAATTCTAAAATCAACAATTTCGAGAAACTTGTGGTAGAAAGAATAATGCCCCTTCCTCAGATGTCCACATCCTAATCCCTGGAACCAGTGAATATGTTACTTTAAATGATGAAATTAACTTTGTAGATAGAATTAAGGTTACCTTAAAATAGAAGATTATCCTGAATTATTTGTGTGGGTCCAATATAAGTAATCTTATGGGGTCATAAAAGTGGAAGAAGGCGGCAGGAGAGTCAGTAAGAGAAATACAAGGATGGAAGAAGAAGCAAGAGAGATCTGAAGCATAAGAACAATTCAGCTCACCATTGTGTGTTTGAAGATGAAAGAGGGGGCCATAGACAACCAGCAAGGAAATAAGAATATGAATAGATCCTCCAAGAAAGAATGTAGCCCTGCCATCATCTAGATTTTAGCTGAGTGATACTGTGTCAGAACTATGGGATAATAAATACACAATGTTTTTAAGCCTTTGTTTGTGGTAATTTATTATTGCAGCAATAGAAAACTAATATTTAGTTTATTTTTATTAACAACATGTTATGCTTACGATATACTAAATAGTAGAGATAGGAAAAATATTAATTAAAATACGAATGCTGACTGACACAAATTGGTAATCATCCTATTCCTATCTTACACTATATGTGATGATGAAAAATGCATGATAATGCAAAATTTTCTGAGAATAATCCATACTTAATATGATTTTATATAAGAAATTTTATTGAATAGAAGGAAGACAATTCCTTTTGTTCTAAAGTTTTAAAGAACAACCAAAAATACAGTCTTGATAATCAGGATAGGACAATTGTTTATGGTGTATAGTTTATCATGTCTAACAAACTCTCACTAAAATGAAATAGTGCAGCCGATTCCATTTTCTAGCAATAATGTTTTTGTTTTACCCCCAGGGTTCTTGGGCCAATTCATCCAAGTGTAGATTGAAATGAACTTTGGGTCCTCAGACTCTTAGACCTATGATACCAAAGACATTTCCCATATATAATATGTTGGCCTTCTTTCTTTTTATAATTTTCTGTACTTTATATTATTTATATCATACTTGTTCAAAACAGAGAATACTGGTTACTTTTTATTAGGGAAATAAATCATTGCTGAGAAGCTGGTGTACAGAATATTTAGCTCATTTTAGTTTGTTTGTCTGGACTTATACTGTGAAATTGAACTCTGTGAAAACAGATTAGTCGAAGTTGGTCTTCATTGTAACATTAATAGGACAAGAAATGGCAGCAAATGTTAATATTTAAGGCTCAGTCTGTTTCCATTGCAGGCGATGAAGTCAACATGATTTAGTTTTCACTTTATTATTAAAAACACTAAGAACTTCACAACATTTAAAAAGAATGTTTTTCGTTAGTTTACGGAAACAATGACCCTATTATTTCCATTCTTTATAAATTCTGTCTTCAATATTTCTCTTTTTGATCTCATATTTTCAATGATTCATTCTTTCTAAGTAGGAAAAAAAAAAAGAGCTATAAAAAGAATCCCATCTTTTTTTCCGTTAGTTTGTGTAAATCAAGACGTGAGAACTTAATTTATTTCAAAAGGTAAATATGATCTGTCTGACTTACTAACACAAAGTTAAATAAAATTCTGGCTTTCCAGAACCAGGATAGACATTTCCTTTTTATTTCTACCTGAATTTTCCCCAACACTACCAAACATAACCTTATTGGATCCTTTGTTCAGAGTGGTTTACAAATAATTTTATGAATTATCATTGACATATTGATCTATTAGGTTTTCTGAGGTTATAATAAAGATTGTAGGATTTGACCTCTCAAAGAATTTTCCATCAAGATCAAATGAAAAAAGAAATATATAAAATGTAATCTTGGTTGATATATGGTCATAGATTTTAAGTTCTATTTTATTAGAAATGTAGACCTTGTGTAGCTGAGGATTTATCATGGTTTTTAAACCCAGGCAAAGATAATTAAATAAAGTAGATGAAGGAAACCATCAGATTTTTTTCAGCAAAGTTACTGACTTGATTTAGTCCTAAGTTTATGCTCTTGTAACACCTAAGCAAACCTTTACCGCAGCGTTAACCCCAGGACATTGACAGGCGATTCTAGATGTTGCTCTTCCATGTGGCTTCTCTAGGTCGGCTTTATATCTTTTTGTTTTTTCTTTGGATCTCTAGTATTTAGCATAAAACTAGCATTGTGTTGTATTCTCAATATATATTTTTGCAAAGCCTTATGCTAACCCAGACTAAGGGTTAGGATGGAATTTGAACCAGAGGGTCCTAACAGGACCCTGGAGATGTTCAGAGAGCCTAGAGACCAGGAGCAGGTTGCCGTGCATTCACACACACAGATTGGTGTACTTGCCTTGTCTGGGATTCATAGATCTCTTTAGGTCACTTGCTCTTTGAGAATTACGACATTCTGATCATTGCACCAGGGATCTCTGGCCCAGTGCCACACCAAAGAAAATAAAGTCCTGCACTAACTCTCTCTGTCCAAAAACCCAGATAGTCCAAGAATTTGGATGAACCCTCTGGTTCTACCTGCTCCCAGCAGCTACGCTACCACTGCAGGTATTCTGTAGTTGACTTACAGATGGAAGTTAGGGAGACAGGCATGAAAGTGGGGTAGCCATCTTTCTAGAACCACCTCTCCATCCTCAGTGTGTTAGCTCTTTCTAATTTTTTAAAAGTATTTCTCACTTCTGCTTTCATCCATTTTTTGCAATTTATAAAATCTGACCAAACAAATCTTGATTTAAAATATATGCTACTGTTTGCCATGGACTGTAGCAATCTTATACATTTCAGCAATATATTTAAGAGTGATTTGCGCACTTGTAACTAAAAAGGAAATTCCAAAACTTTATAAGCAATACTCTATAAACACCAACATTACATTCCAGGGTTTCAAAGGAAGTTCAGAAATAAAGGAAGGAAGGGGGCTGCAGTCAACATCGTGTTCATGAAAGAGATGATAAAGCTCTTTATGACTTCCAGAAATTCATGCTCTCCCACCACAAATCCTGAATTTTTGAAATCCTACATTCTACTACTAGCTTTTCACCTACCCTAAATCCATTTAGAAACTCTCCCTTATTGTCAGATTATCTAGCACATAACCAGCAGCTGCTGCACGCAACCTGCCCCTCTGCTTGAGTGCCTATTGCTGGTTAAGCTACCTGATCAGCTTCATCCGAGCCTTAAGGGAGGGAAAAGAACAATGAAGACACTTAAGAGGGCTAGCAGACTAAGAAAGCAATTATGAGCGGATCTCTCTTAGGAGATAATATTAGCTCCTGGTGAAGTAGAGCCAGATGAACAAACAACAACATTAAATTAAAACAATAAGAGCTTTCTGAGAGCTTTGGAAATTCACTTATTAAGGATTATTCTGTTTGCACTGAAGGGGAAGTGGGTATGAGTATAAAATTTAATTAATGATTTAGGTCAGGGGTCAGAAATTTCTCAGTAAAGAGCCAGAGAGTAAACAGTTTAGTCCTTGCCTGCCATAAGGTTTCTATTGTGACTATTCAACTCTGAGGAAAATGGTCATATTCAATTCAGGAATGGACAAGCATGGCTATGTTCTAATAAAACTTTATTTACACACACAGGCAAGGGGCCAGATTTGACCCCTGAGCTGTAGATTATCAACCCTTGAACTAGATGAACAAGAAATGAGCATATCAAAATCATAGAAATCCTGGAGGAAAACAAAACGTTTGAGTTTTGGAGACTAGAACCAGGAAATCTTAATAAAAATATTCCAGAGAGTAGAGTAAAAGCTAGCTCTAATATTAGAGGAAAATATTTTTGTCTTGAAGATAAGTCTATGTATGCAGATTGACTTTATTAGTAATAATGGAAATTTGAAAGGAGCAGAACCTCTTAAACTAAGAGATAAGGAGGATTAAAGATTAAATGCCAAAAATTCCATTTCCAGCTGGCAATCTTATGATTTTTTTTTTTTAAACAAATCCTGGAACATAGATGTGTTTCCTAGAGCTGCTTAACAAAATGCCACAAACTAGGTGGCTTAAACAACAGAAATTTATTTTCTCATAGTTCTGGAGGCTGGAGGGCTCAGATCAAGTCCAACAGGGACGGTTTCAGCTAAGAGCTCTTTTTCCGGCTTGCAGACAGATGCCTTCTTGCTGATTCCTCACATGGCCTTTCTTTGATGCACATGTTGGGGCAGAAGAGAGAGAGAGAGATCTCTGGTGTGTCTTCTTATAAGGACAGTAAACTTATCAGCTCAGGTCCCCACCCTTATGAAACCATGACACCATTTAACCTTAATTACTTCCTTAGAGGCCCATCTCCAAATAGAGCCACTCTGGGGGTTAGAGCTTCAACACAGGAATTTGGCAACGGGAGGAGGGAACTAACATCAACCCATAACAATAAAGATATTGTCAACGGGCCATGCTAGAAAGAATAGAATTGTGTAATTAATGCTAATTAAAACATTTGATAAAGAGGAGACATATCTTAAAATAAAACCTAGTCAAGGCTTAGAGCTAAACATATTACATATAACATTTTAGCAGAGCCTTAGATTTATTGGATATGGGAACGGAAAAAAGAAAAAAAATATTAGCTTAAAAATCTCTTTGGGAAGTAGGTGTTGAAGGGAAACATTTTAACTAGCTCATTTAATGTGGTAGTTTGGGATTTTGTTGGGGAGAGTAAAGGTAGGGGAGAATATTAGATATCATTTTTGCCTGTAATAATATAGAAACATCTATTTCTTTATGACCATTGGGAAAAGAAAGTATACAAAGTAGAAAGAAAGGTATAGGAGAAATGACCATTAAATATGGAGATAAAGCAAATAGCAAGTTGATCAAATCAGCAGTAATAGGATATAATAACAGAAGAAAACAACAATGTAAAATAAATTACAAACCTGAAGTAAGACAAAAACAAAACAATGTTACATAAGATTGATTTAAGTGCTTGTTACTAAATTCCTCTAAAAAAAATTATATCAGATTGTTTTTTAAAAACTCATTTTTATCTCATTTACAAGGAACTTAAAGAAATGAAATACGGGGGCTGGCCTGGTGGAGCAAGAGGTTAAGTGTGCACCATCCACTTCCATGACCCGGGGTTCACAGGTTCGGATCCCAGGTGCGAACTGACGCACCGCTTGTCAGGCCATGCTGTGGTGGCGTCCCACATACAGCGGAGGAAAATCGGCATGGATGTTAGCTCAGGGCCAGTCTTCCTCAGCAAAAAGAGGAGGACTGGCAGATGTTAGCTCAGGGCTGATCTTCCTCACAAAAAAAAAAAAGTTTAAATTCTGAGATAGCATTGACAGTAGTGTCCATAAATGTGCGGAAGGACACGAACTCAATATTGGTTTCCTAAGGCTACTGACACAAAGTACCATCAACAAGAAGGCCTGAAGCAACAGAAATTGATTCTCTCATAGTTCTGAAATCAAAATGTCAGCAGGCCCATGCTGCCTCTGAGTCCTAGGGAAGGATACTTCCTTGCCTCTTCCTAGTTTCTGGTGATTGCTAGCAATCCTTGGAGCTCATTGGCTTGTAGATTCTTCACTCCGATTCCTACCTTCTTCATCTAGGACATTCTTCCTCTGTGTCTGTGTGGGGCCTCCATAATCCAGTATGACCTCATATTGATTACATCCCAAAGACCTTATTTCCAAATAAGGTCACATTCACAGGTACAAGGGTTAGGGCTTCAACATTTCTTTTCAGGAAACACATTCAACTAACAGCAGTTGTTAAAAGTGTTATTTCTGAGTGATGGAGCTTATGAGTGTTCCGCATTCTTTATTTGGACCTAATCATAATTTGTAAAATGTCTACAATGAATATAAATTAATGCAAGAATTAAAAATGGCTCTTGAAAAACAAATTGAAAGGGTTCACATAAAATTTGAATATGATTCTTTAATTATATATAACTGACTTGTGAAAGTTACACAGATGCTTTCAATTTGAATAGATGAGATAGAACTATGCCAAATATGCAATTAATCTGCAATATCAATTAGGTGTAGATCATTCAAGTCTCTCCCAAAAAAAGAAAAGAAAAGAAAAGAAACGACAGCCCTCCCACTCCACATTTAACATGCCCCCATTTAAATGGGAAATAATTATATGGCCTTGCTCATAAATTGATGAGCTGTAATGGAGAGAATTTAAGGTCTATTTTCCCCGACTCTCCCTTTATAAAATATAGACAATATTCTTGCACGTTGCCATTTGCTACGACTCCCCATGTTCCTGCCTTGGGCATTTATTCAAACTGTAGTGTATGGCCGAAATTCATAATTGTAAAATTGGAAACAAACAGCACTTTCCTTTTTTGTGAAAATAAGTTCCATTTTTAAAGTCTTATATACTGTTTCCCTAAAATTTGGCTTTTGGACGTTAACTGACTTTCTTGGATGATAAGTACTGTTAGTTGAAAGCAACTGTGTAATTTCCAAATCCAGGAGAGGCAAACTCTGTCTTTTTGGTAATATGATTTATAATTTTACTGTATTTAGAGAATTTCAGTAAAAGGGAAGCAATAAAGGGAAGATAATTTAAGGGGATTAATAATTTTTCAAATGCCAGAGGCCAAATTATAATCAAGTTTTCATACATTTAGTTAATTAACACTTGGAAACAGCCTTAATTTACGTGGAATTTAGAGTACTCTTAATAGATTAGACACATGTAATTGCCTCTAGTACCTATAATCATCTTGATGCATAATTTGCATGGATTAGGATGAAGATAAATGATCTGGAAAAGCAGTAGAATTCCAAAAATCTTACCAAGTGTTCATACAATATTCAAGTCCCTTGAAGAGCACTCCAATCTGTTACTCCATTTTTAAGAACCTTGTAACTATTTACCCATAAGATAAAGTAAACTTCTTGCTATAATTGATGTCAACATTGTATTAAATAACAGCAATCTACTTGTTATTTATAGAAAGCACTATAGAGATAAAAATAAATTACATTTCAGAAAAGTTTAACAAGGTCCTATTATGTTCAATAAGCTGTGAAAAAATATAAAGCTCAATTGTTGCTCTTAAAAAGTGTATACGTGGTTGGTAAGATAAGCTGTGTTCAACGGTAAATAAAATGTGTGCTAACTCAGTGAGACAATGTCCACAAAACAGATGAGCATAAAGAAATGTTAACTCTTCTAAAAGTATCTGGGAGAGTTATGTACTTGTAGTGCTTGTTCTAGTCTCCATTTTTGGCATCAGAAATGTCAGCTAATGTATTATCCCATTCAAAGGTTACCCGAAGGAGATATTCTAACTGGAATGAATTCTAGAAGGTTCCATCCAAGGAATAAACCACTCTAACATAGTCAATGTAGATTCTTCCTCATTACAGTGAGTGAAATTCTCTTCATATTCTGACATGCTTCTAATTCTTCCTTCTCTTTGTCATTTTAATAAGAACCAAAAAAGCCTTTAAGAAATATCTAGCCTGCTTCTATCCTTTCAAGTTAACCTTAAAAACCTGGTTGGTTTTAAAAACTTTTTAAAGAATAATTTTGATCTATTTATAACTTCTGTACTTTCCAGTCTTCATCTTGAAATTAATGGAGCCGTGCTCTACTTTTTATTTCTCTTCAAATTTTTACCATCTTTTTTCTTTTTTTAACAATACAGAATTAAACTGATCTCCATTTGGACCCTTGCTTCCTCACTTCCCAAAATATTCAACCGTTACTACCCACTCTCTCCCTTCTTCTCCAGGATTAGAGTCTTGTGCCACATTATGTGGTAGCAATAAAAACTTCAGGCTAAATTTAAAACAATGTTTTTTTGTTAGTTACCTCATGTCAGTGAGCAGAAAAGAGAGAGAAAACAGAAGAACAGGCAGACAGTCCTCAGGCAGAAATCTCCACACTCTCCGCTCCTCTCTGCATGCAGAATTCTAGAAACGATGAAGTTTGCTTTAAATGTTGAGACTGTCATCTTTATTTCTCAAGAATTTAGTATGATCCTGATATCATTTGGGGCAAGAAGAATCACAAGAATAGCAGAAAGAATTTCAGGATGAGAACACAGTGTGAAGTCTCCAGGCTTCTTGTCTGGCGTTCTCTTTCTCCATTTTACTTCCCTTTCACGTGGAGCCATCATGGCTTGCCTCTGAACCTGCAGTGTAGTCAGTCCCGAAGGCTCTGTTATCGTCTATCGCGATCATAAACTGAGCCGGTCTGTCTGTCACCCCTCTTTTGCCATTAATATTTTATCTACAATTATCTGTATGGAGAATGGATATTCTGTTTTTTGTATTTTTTGTTTTTGTTTTGTTTTCTAGGCTAGATCAAGTTAATATAGACACCTCGCTTTCTGGGAGCAGAGTCCCACTCCTGCTCAGTTTATGTTCTGTTATTATGGTCTTGATCTGTGAAATAGATTTTTACAAAAATGGAAATGGTCTACAAGGGATGGCTTGAAATTGTATGGGTTCTCAAACACATGTATTTATATCCAATCAAAGCACCTAGTCAGGAATTAAGAGCAGGTAAGTGAGGTGTACTTGCCTCCTCTGACCCTCCCCTCAGTCACTAAAAGTCATCCTGTCCCCATGAACTTCTCTGAGAGAAACACCTCTCTCAAATTGATACAACAAAGTTTAGACTCTTGAGGCTCTCTCAATTAAGACCCAAAATAAGGAACTCAGAATGAACAGGGTAGTATTTAATTGTTTATTAGATATGAGACACTTGAGTAATTGGAAATATAAGCTTGACCATATGAAATTGCTGATTTTATAGATCAAAAAAAGGCCAAATAACAATTTCATACAATTTAAATTAAGATATCAAAAAGGAAATTATTTCTTAGAGTAAATCTAGGTGGCCAAAACTTGAGAGTTGAGGAATTGTTTGTATTTAGAATCCTAATCTAGCAAGAAATTTATTAGATCATAAAACAACTAGGAGTTATTCAAAGGTCACTTTGTTTAAACTTCTGGGATTATAAGCAGGAAACAGAAGCAACAACAACAAAAATGATTTTCAAGCTTCGTTCAAAAAGCTAGAAGGCAAGCATTCATTTTCACCTCCCTGTAATAGTTTAAGTAAGGAGGAAAGGATTATTCTATGGAATTCAAATCAGACTGAGTAAAAACCACAGTGGGAGTCTCGAAGACCTACAGGAGACATACACACACAAAAATCTCAGGGCTTCTGATAGAGACTGAGAACCCACTGAGCAAATACTTACCATAAGCTGCTTAATGACTTTCACTTTGTAATCGTTCTAGTTTAATGTTACCTTGTAAGAAGACCGTTCCTCCCCATTCCCCACATGATCACCTCCACCCCAACTGTCTCCTTCTCCAATATGGTGGTGATGGCTGCTATCCTCTGATACCCAAAAGTGAATTATATTTTCCTAAATCCACTGCTAATTCCGTTATACTGGGAGTCATACCAAATATTACAAATCATTCCATAAATTATGATACAAAAAAGTGGGAATGATAAAGACCTAATCACTCCTACGCTGTTGTTAAGTACCCATTCATATTAGTGCCCATACATTTAAGTCTATCTCCCTGTAATTCAAAATACTTTTGCAAATGGTGAAAAATTGTCCATAGCTAGAGGCCTTGATAGCGTGCTCAAGTTCCTATGCTAGCTCATCTTGTGTCACAAAATAGTACAACACACACTTCCTTTGTGCCATAAAATAATCCAGATATAAGAGAAAAACAGTTCTCAGAAAAAGACTCCTGAGATTTTTCTCAATCTCTGCAAGCTGGTTGCCCACACTTGTTCTGAATAAAGTAGGTAAAAGTATATTTGCAATAGCAAGGCGTTACGGCGATCTGAATTACTAGAGTGTGTATTTTCTTCTCACTCTGCAAGACACGTCAGTAAAGGACATAGCCTTAATCTAAAATTTTAATGTGTGCTATTTCCACAACAGAGGCACAAGGTATAACAATGTGATAAGCTTTTATTTCTACACTCTTGTGATATAATATTTCTTTCCAAATACACATGATTGCCTTCAAAAGTCTCCATAAAAGAGCAGATGTAAATCCAACAATTGTGCTATGGTTCAGAAGGGTCATGGTACTATGCTATGAAATGAACTTCAAATCCTATGGAATATTATTTTTCATATTTTCACTGGAGACAGAGCTTTGATTTTGAGAGTAGAATTGATTGTCAGAAAGAGCTGAACTTGATTTCAAGTGAATTTGTTGTGTCAGGGTGATATAAATTATCATTTAAAAAAATTGACAATAAAATGAACTGATTTTTCCATGGTTTTCATGTTGAAAGGTGAATCCTCTTCTATTTTCCAACTCTATAAAACTTTTATTTATGATGTCAAATTTACTAGGATTATATGGACTTTGTCTTATCTTCATTCCAGAGGAGATAAAATATTGCCATTTTTTATGGACCAATATTATCAAATCCAGTTTGAGGATAATCTGTTTGGGGATGATATGTAACCTGTTACATACCTCTTTGTCCAAATGTGTTTTTTCTATTTCTCTTTAATCTTAATTTTGAAAATGACTGTCAAAAATTCCTCTCTTTTCTCTTAAAATTTGACAAATTTTATTGTTGTAAGTTTTATCTCCAGTGTAGATAATAAATAATTTGAGAATTTTCTTTTGTTCTATTAATAATTTTAACTCTAAATAAAACCAAAATATCATGTGGTGTTGAAAATGCGTCAGGTTTTTCTTGGCCCACAGCAAGAAATCTAATGACCTTAACACACAATGTTTAATTCTAAATGCCATTTCATCATTTATATTTTTTAAAAAATTTTATTTTAGTTTTAGATTTACAGGAAAATTGCAAGATAGTACAGAAAGTTCCCAGATACCATATACCTAGTTTCCTCTATTATTAGCATCTTACATTAGTATAGTACATGTGTCACAACTGATGAATCAATATCTACATTTTTATTAACTAAAGTCCATACTTTATTCATATTTCTTTACTTTTAATCTAACGTTCTTTTTCTCTTCCAGGAACCCATCCAGGATACCACAATACGTGAAGTCATCGCATCTCCTTGGGCTTTTGTTGGATGTGATCATTTTTCAGACTTTGCTTGTTTTTTATGATTTTGAAAGTTTTAAGGAGTACTAGTCAGTTATATTGTAGAGTATCCCTCAATTGGGATTTGTCTGAGTCCTTTATCTCGTCATGATTAGTAAGAACAAAATACTTAAGCAACTTGCTGGATTATTGAATATATATGTTCAATAACCATATACACACATATATATTTATATACATATTTACACACGTATGCATACACACACACACACGCTATCAATCACTTTACATTTTAAATAGCCCCCAAAGTCACAATAGCCTAGTAAGGCTATCCTTCGTTATACCATAAACCATAGCAAAACACTATTTTCTTGTTGCCATTATTTTTTTCTATTTTTTAGCTGATAGTGCAGGATATTTTAGGACACGAAGGTCATCTGGACATCTTCCAAGAACCACTCTGTACTGGATCAGATATAGCAATTATAATAAAGAAGGGGAAAACTATATGAAAGCTGAGTGAATCAACAAATGTCACTAAAACCGGTAAAATATTTCAAGTGAAAAATAATATGCATACAATTTAGAGTGTTTTGTCTCAGGGATAGCAAAATCGAGAATGTGTATACAGTTTAGAATATCTCTGGATCAGTGCAAGTACATCAGTCACTACTTGGGATGCTGAGAAAGTCACCCACCACTCATGAAAGTTTAAAGGGAATAGGGTAATAACCATGCAAATATAGCATATGATTATCAGTCCATCACAATAGACAAATAATGGAAAGGACGTGATCAATGTGTAGTGGTGTTTTGTCTGTAGGCAGTGACTTGATTACTGTAGAACAATGGGAGAAAATGAATCACATGATGTATTCATTTTCTAGGACTGCAATAAAAAAGTAAACTGGGTAGCTTAAACAACAAAAATTTACTGCCTCGCTGTTTTGGAGGCTACAGGTCCAAGATCAAGGTGTTAGCGGGGTTGGTTCCTTCCGAGGGCTGTGAAGAAGAATCTGTTTCATGCCTCTCCTCTAGCTTCTGGTGGTTTGCTGGCAGTCTTTGGCGTTCCTTGATTTGTAGATGCATCGCCCCAATCTCTGCCTTCATGTTCACATGGCATTCCCCCTGTGTGGGATTCTGTATGGGTATCTGTGTCCAAATTTCCTCTTTTTATAAAGACACTAGTCATCTTGGATTAGGGGCTCCCTCTACTCCAGTATGACCTCATCTGAACTAATTACATCTGCAGCGACCCTAGTTCCAAATAAAGTCACAATTTGAGGTACTGGAGATTAAGACTTCAATATTTAAATTATGGGGGTACACAGTTCAACCCATAACAGATGGTTAATCCTGAAAGTAGGTTTGCCGTTAGTCTTTCTGAGAAAGTCATTCTAACAACCTGTTTTCATAACATCATAGGTTACATAAGTTAGTGAAATATTAAAACTGCTTTGCAATATAAACTGTTTCTTTATTTAAGTAAATGGAAATTTGTCTGTCTAATCCATTATCTGAACTTTGGTAGTTTTTTTTTCTATGCACATGTTCTTTTTTTTCCCAAACAACTTGGTTTGCAAGTTAAATTAGGGATATCCGTATGAACACATGCATTAATGGACTAATATATTTTCGGTAGCTGGCTAAGATTTTGGAGTTCTTGTTTATATGTAAAGAATTTTTTTGAGCTAAGAAACAGGATAATTTTTCCTCTCATTAGCAAAAGCCATCTGTAATTAGCCTATGTTTTTTGTAAAGATCAATTTTAACTTTTATTCAGTTTTAATTTCAATGTTTTCCTCCACGCAACCAAAGAATCATACAGCCCAATATCAGGTACTCTTGCATATACACACAAGAGTGAAATCTAGAAATTCTATTTTGAAAGTCTAAGTTATGATGCCTTAGCATAATGTAAAAACTCTAACAAATGATTCTAATTTTTAAGAGGAAAGAGACTTGGTTTTACTGTATGAAAAAAATCAACGCATTTTTTCTGGTGTTACAGTTTTTCTAAATTTTTTAACTACACTCTGTGTTTATTTCAAAATGAATTTCAGGTGCTTTGTAATGACATGTAATATTTATTAATATCAGTGTAACAATTTACAGTCATGTGAGAATTTTCATGAAGAGACATTTTTAAAAAGAAAGAGACAAGTTTAAAATGGGCCTATCAATAAGGTAGGTACAATCATATTTTATGCATGAATCAAATGTTTAACTCTAATCTTCCAAGAATCCAACCTAAATAGAAAACTTCATTAATTATATAATTAATCACACCAACTGTGTAAAGATACTATTCTTGGTACAAAATTCAGAAAGAAATTTGATCCATGGACTTTCATATTACCTTCAAAAATATCTTTAAACTTGACACAGTTGATACTACAGAACTATTCATTCACCAAGTCAAAATATTGATTAATAATCTACTCTATGAGAGAAACTGTATTGAGAGCTGATTACCATAAAGAACAGGATCAACAAAGGTCCTTATTTATAGAACCTGAAATCAGCCTAGCAGGCAACAATGAAATAAAATAGTTGGTTGTAAAGCAGTTTTACTGAAGAAATATGGCAGATAGCGCTTATGAGGGGCTCGCATATCAGCCTTGAGGAGTCAAGGAAAACTTCCCAAAGTAAATTACCTCTATGCTGAAATCTAACACAATCTCTATGTAAAGGAGGCTGGGAGGCTTGGAGATTATTCATGCACTGGGAACAGTCAGAAGTCAGAGAGGATTGCATTGTAGAGGAGATGGAATTAGGCGATTGCTGTCATCCCTTGCAATTCCAAGGCATTCTCATGCAAATAAAATTGTTCTTGGTAGAAGAGATAATATCCTAGTAATTAAAGTAGATTGTGTTCAAAAGTGTTGTTCCCTTCTTGAGGCACCTGTTTAGTGTAGAACTATCATTGTTACAGGTGCATTTGGAGTGCAAAACAACTAAGAGTTTGAGAATTAACAAAAGCAGGAAACTCCAGGTAGGAATAAAATATAAGAATTGTATTTTTGAGACTGAACATAGGAGCTGAGTTGTGATAAAAATGGCACCATGACCCATCCTCCAGCCAACTGAGTGTATGTCTCCTCCCTAAACTCAAAGCCCTGCAGTAAATGAGCATTTCATAATAAAACCTAGCCAGGGGTCAAGATTCCTTTTCCTCATTTTCCTAAGCATTGCTTTCCTGCTTATCACCAATTCTCCTGCTGCAAGGAAATATGAAGTCACCTGATTTCTGGTCAGAGCCATCAGTTTGTATCCTGGGTTTGGAAAACATTATTGAGATCCCAACGGTCAGGATCTACTGGACTATATGTCCACGAACTGTCAACTAGATAGAGCCTCTCAACCAAGCACACTTAACACTCAGTTGTGGCTTTGTCTCATAGAGGTAATATGACTGGGCAGCTACCTACCTTACACTGAAAATCCACATAGTACAACTCAGTGTGTGTATGTGTGTGTGTTTATTCACTTTGCTGTGATCATACAGAAATATATGACAAGGGATTAATATTGTGTATTGGGGTCCACAATACGAAGGTATGAAAAGTGGTTGGGACCTTTACAACTTTTCCTTTTTCTCTTTAAGCAGGAATAAATATCTTGTTCTGTGGGGTGCATCTGCAATGACAGTGCGACAAGAAGCAAATAGAGCTTCTCCCATCTAGGAGAAGAAACGTTCATTCTCCCTAGCATTGGAGGAGAAATAGCCAACATGTGCTTTGCTAATGATGCACATTATTTTTCTTCATCTTCATACTTTTATACATTTAACCTGCTTTTCAGGAACATAAAAACTCAAAAATTATAGCTGCAGTTAAAAAGTATAGAAACCAGTTTCCTCTGGGTGACAAACACTCTTAATCAGGTCTTGAGAATATGTTCTCAAATGGTGCGTGTGTACTGTATTTAATGAGGAGGTGTAGTTTTAAAAGCATCTTTATTTTTTTCTTTCATCCACTGTCCCTCAACTCTATTCTGAGGCTATACTCTTTATCTTGTTCCCACATGAAAACCTCAGCGAACTCCTTAACTTCTTGCATTATTCATAGGAAATAAAATGTTATACAGTAATTTTAAGTCATAAACACAGTAACCTAAAGTGACAAGTCCTGGGTCATCAGTTCAAAACTACGACCTTTTGAACTTGCCCTGTTGTAACCTGCCAACCCTTTTCACAGCTTGGGCCTGTTATCCTTAGTGGTAAATACAAATTAAAAATAAGAGGCTAAATTAGTGCTGCTGGAAATAAGACAAAAGACTCCTCCCCTCCCTTTTCTTAGAGCATTTACTGTAAGAAACTTGTAATTGTAAGATCTTACTCTGTCTCTTTGAAATGTATGTAAATCTTTTCAAAAGCTAAATTAGCCTTTTATCAGCTTATGACCCAGGATTGTCTTTCTCAATGACCTAGGAACCATCTCTGAAATGTCATCATCAAAGAAGATAGAGCCTCAACTCCTGTGGGAGAGGATGTGCGTAACTTCTCCAGGAGCCTGGCTCCAAGTTGTACACTATTTCCTATCATAAAGATAGAGAAGTTTATTTTTCCTTTGGATAAAGCCAATCAGCTAACAGGTGATCACTTCGATTGCTGTGTGAATTTAGGATGATGTGATGTGACAAACAATGTGTTCTCAGGTCCTTATAATGTATTTGTGATGTGTTGTATCTGCTTGGCTATATAAATGGGTACAATTTTATCTGATCTTTGCAATCTTTTAGCAGATTGCCTGTGACGTGCATCGCATTCTGGTTTAAACCTTATTCACTAATAAAGCTGTTTTATTTCTCTTCTACTTTTGTGGGGAAGTTTTTCAGGGGTGAGAGGAGATTTTGTTTTAAATTATATTTCCCCAACACTAAACACTGGCCCCTTGCACATAGGGGAGGGAGAAAATGTCCTTCTCCCTCTATCTTAGTGTTTCTCCTCCTTATTCAGCTGTTAACTGCAAGGCAAGAGCAAGGAGAGTGATACAGTGAATAAATAGCTATTACCCTGTGGTGGGTTGCCGGTAAGATGGCCTTAGGCTCTCTGGTCCTCGCCCATGGTCAGTGCTGACTTTTTCTCTCAACTGGAAACTTTCAGTTCTATTTGTCCTGGGCCATGCCTCTGGCTAACCCTGTATCCTTCAGTCCTTGTGTTCATTTATATTTATCACCTACCATGTTCTTCATGTAGTTCTAGAAACAGGAGATGTGATAGTGAATGGAACTGACAGAACCCTGCCTTGATGAATCTAATATCCTAATTTTAGATGCTAAAATGGGCTTTTAGAAGATAAACTGAGGCATAATAAAATTTTAAGAGTTTATTTGAATCAGGCAGTGCCAAACCAGAAGTGGTTAGGTGTGTTCCACTGACAGAAGCTGGGGAAAGACTTTTATATGGAAAAGGCAGAAGCAAAGTGATTGGCTGTAGCTTAACATCTAGGTGGCTGTTTGGGATTGGTTGTCTTAAGATTTCAATTTTGTAAAACTTGAAGGACTTACAGTCTTCGATTTTGGTTTGCTTAAGTAGGCCACCATGGCATTAGAGCCACCTCAGTCTAATGGCCTTCTTGTTTAATTAATGTAACAGGGTTAAGAGAAAAAGAGTAATGAGAGGAGGGAAATATGAGTTAGGGGGGAGCATATGACAATTCCAGTCCAGGTGGATAGATCTTAACTTCAGTCTGAGGAAGGTAGTACTCCTTACATTCTATGAGATTTCTTTTAATCATTCGCTTTTATATAAATTAAGTAGAATTCTAGTCTTAAACATATTCTATCACTAAGAATTAAACTACACTGATCATATTAACGATAGAAGAAATAGAAGGGCAAGGGAGGAAGGAACCGGATGTTTCTTCTCATTGAGATTGATGTTGTGCTAAAGTCATTTGCTTAATTAGGAGAGAGAGTTAATGCGTGAGCATTTGATGTTTTACGTACAGTAAGAAAGAAATCAAGATTCTGGGAGTCTTGAAAGATTATACAGCAGCTACAGTCTGATGAAAATAATGGAGAAACAGAGCTGGAGGAACATAAACCTATAGTTAGAGGCTGTATATTGAAATGCAGGATTTCAAATTCGATCTGTGTCCTGCAATATCCTAGCTATGCATAAAGAAGTAATAACTGTAGAACTGTGACTGAGGCAAGGAGTAGGGAGGCTTTGGATGATGTATTAATTTGCTAGGGTTCCATAACAAAGTGCCATGGAATGGGGGGCTTAAACTGCAGAAATGTATTTTCATGCAGTTCTGGAAGCTAGAAGTATGAGATCACAGTGACGGCGGGGATCTGTTCCCGGCCCCTCTCTTTGGCTTGTAGATGATTGTCTTGTCTCTGCATCTTCAAATGGCATGTTCTGGATTGACCTGTGCCGCTCCTGCCCCCACTAATTCATGTTGAGGCCCTAAACTCCAATGTGACTATACTTAGAGCCTTTTTGGATACAATTTTAAGGTTAAATGAGGTTATAAGGCAGGCTCTAATCCAATAGAACTAGTGAGTAGAGGAAGGGACAACAGAGCTCTCTCAGAGGAAAAGCCATGTGAGGACTCAGCAAGAAAGCAGACTGTAAACCAGAAAGAGACTGAATCAGCTGGCACTTTGGTCTGAGACTTCTAACTTCTGGAACTGAGAGAATAAATTTCTTTTGTTTAAGCCACCCAGTCTGTGGCATTTTGTCATGGCAACTGGAGCAGACTACAACATGGCATTCTTTCTGTATGTGTGTCTGTGTTGAAATTCCCTCTTCGAATAAAGACACCAGTTATATTGGATTAGGGCCCACCCTAGTGATCTTATTTTAACTTAACTATCTCTTTAAAGGCTCTATCTCCAAATACTATCACATTCTGAGGTGCTGGGGATTACAATTTCAGCATACGAATTTTGAGGGGACACAATCTAGCCCATAAGATATAGTGAGGAATATCCTATTGTGATTCACAATTATTTTTCCCTCTACCTCATGCCACGTTTTCCTACAAATGGAGTGTGTTGCCAATTGACTTTAACCATGAGATTTCTCTGGCCAATGGAATGTAGGCAGATTAAATATACTACATGCATGCCAAAGCAGAACCTTTCAATCACTTACATGTTTTCTCTCTTTGCCTCTTGAAATTCTGTTTTCTGCCATGCATACAACATGTCCTAAATAAGGATTTCTCCTTCAGCATGTATTTTAGAATGAGAAGATAGATGAAGCCAAGCATTACCAGCAGAAGCCAGCTAAGCAACATCTGATCTGCAGCCATCATTTAATGTGAACAATAAAAACGTTTGTTTGTGTAAGCCCTAAAATATTCATGTTGTTTGTTTCCCCAGCAAGAACTGACTGAAGAAAAAATGTGTACAAAAATGGCGAGCTGCCACAGCAAACACCTAAAATATATGGCATAGGCTTTCGTTCTGGATATCAACTCAGAGGAAAATGTTATTGAAGTTTGCAACTATTTTATGTATCAGAAAAACACTGGGTATGAATACCACCTGTAATAACTTGGAAGGCAGAAAATTTGTCAAATTAATTTGTGGCTTTGGGAAATGAGGTTTTATCCAAGAAAGAATATTGGTAGCATGAATCGCTTATTATTAGATGCATTGGATAAATATTGCAACAATTAGATTGGCTCAGATAAAAAGGCCTGCGTACAATCAGGGTTAAACAAAGAAAATGAGAGAATCCAGAATATCAGGACTATAAGAATTTTAAGAAACTCCTTCTCAATTCTAGCCAGTAAAAGAATCTCAAAAAAAATATCAAGGATGTGGTCATCATATCCTTAATTAAAATATATGATTGGATTAATGTTGCACTTAAAAATTCCGTTCACTTAAACTGAATGACTCTATGAAAGAAAGCAAGGATATTATCCCATGGAAGCCTGAGGAACCCAAGTTATCTCTAATCAGATAGAGAGATTCATGTATCTATAGGTATTTGGAACTGACTGGAATCAATTAGTAAAATATTTTTAATAATTGAGTGTACTATAATGCCTAAAATCCTACCAGTCTAGATTAAGGAATATTGTGACTGTTGGAGATAAATTTATGACCATTGGGATCCCAAATTACTAGGTACAGGAAGCTTGCTTAGAAAACTGTTTAATCCCCTCAAAGTGAATATTCTTCAATTCTCTTCAGATGTATCCAAGGAGGTTGATGGAAAAGAAATAACTTTTCACAAGACAGAGCCAAGAGCCATGGAGAATACTCTAGGGAGCTCCTCCTAGGCTGAAGAAGAACCTAATCAAGGAATATTTCATATCTCAAGAAGGGAGGGACTTCACAGCTTTTGCCTGGGCTTCAGAACTGCTATTGACCCGTGATTTATACGTATCTACTGTTTCCTCTTTCCCAGATGTGACAATTTATTGTAGTTGTCTTATTACTGTTCCACCTTTTTATGCTGTGTATATGTAGGTGTGTGTGAATGTGTGATGAGAAGAAGCAATACCTTATCCTTTCAGTTCAGATGTTGGATCAAGCGAAGCTGCATCTTGACCTGATGCAGATCATGAGGCCCCAAATTTTAAGTCAGATAGAACAATTAGATGAAGCATTTGGAGCCTCTTGGAGGGGGTGAGTTTAATTGCATCAAGAGAAAACAAATGTTTTTGACCAAGGCAGTAGACAGTGGATGAAAGTAATAATTGTTCACAGTTCTTTGTTCTCTCCCCACTCTTGCCATGCTTCCTGGAGGCTGAGTGTACTTTACCAACTTAGAGCTTGACCACACAACTTGTTTAGGCCAACGGTGTGTGAGCAGACATAATTTTCCCTACATCTGTGTAGAAGCATTCGATGCACTGGGGTGACTTGGCTCTGTTTCATTTTGTTCCTGCACTCAACCATGAGAACGGCACATCCCAGATTTGGGTAACTCTTTTGGCTTGGGTTCAAGAATAAGAACTCATTAAAGAAGAGCAGAGTCCAGAAATACCGTAACTCATCTACAGTCTCAAAAAGAAATTGTGTTGTTGTAAGTAACTGTGATTTTTGAGGTTGTTACTTCAACAAAATGTGATTAAAACAGATGAATCATCCAAGTAGCCATTCGAGCACAAATCTAAGATGATGTGTGTTATTTAGGTGGAGAGAAAGTCAGTTTTCAAAGTCTAAGGAAATGAGTAGTAGTCACCGAGAGTTTATAAAATCTTGTCAAAGAGTCTTTGAATTTTGTTGTATAACTAGATGCCATAAACAAAAGGGAAAAAGAAAAAACAGAGCTTTGTGTTTTGAAAGAAGCTAAAAGAATGCTGTTAAAACTCAAGGTGACTTGTGTGAGGTGTGGGAGAGTATAAAGCCTCTCCACTTGAGATTAGAAGAGATAATGGAGGGTTCTTGGGTAAGAGTGGATTTTCTGTGTGTCCTTTATGAATGCCTACTTATATCAGACTTTAGCTTCAAAAATAAAACAGCAATTATACTTCAAAGAACAGGTTTCTGACTCTGGGTCTTGAGGTCTTAAAAATCTACCTTCCAACTATTTAATGAATTCTGAAAGTTTCATTTTTGCTTAAATGCTTGATCTTCTATTACCTATGACTGTTCCTAATTTGGCTCTTATTTAAACATCGTCTCTATGCACCAACCTTTCACTTCTCTACAGCGTAAACTCTAAAGCGACAGTACTGTCTTCCTTGGTGATGTATTAGCATCATTAAAATGAAATGACACACTAAGGCTGAAAAGATAGGAAGAAATGCATCTCTCTTGCCTTGGTTTCCACTATTTTCAAGACATTGTGTTTCCAGTTTCACAGAAAAAAAAAATATAGTTGAAAAAAAGACTTGAAACATTTTTGTTTGTTTTTTATTTGATAACCCATTCTATATGAAAACCTATATTCATATAAATTTTGATTACCCTTAGCCAAAAGGTAATCATAACAAGAGTCAACTTTTCACCAGACTCCTTTCTCTTGAAAGATCAAGGAAATTTTATTGGATCAAGCTTTACATGTAGATTCTGTTGGAAGAAAACTTTCTTATGAAGCTCTTTGGTTATGATAACCTGGGAGACCTGTGCACCATATCTGGAGATATTTCAGCCATTAGTAATCCTTATGTAAGAACAATTACCTATAAAATACATTTTAAATCAAAAGAGGTGAACAGTGGATAAGGAGTTATGAACACAGTGAAGTGGCTGGGTAGAAAATCAGCAGTGGATGAATGTCCATAGAAACAAATAATTCGGTTGTATGGGAATAAAAGTCAGGAAAACTTAGGTTAATGTGTTAAATTTGGATCAGGGAGACGTTAGCTTGACTATGTTGATATCGCAGTGTTGGAGGGAAAGCTTTCAGGTGGGGTGAGAAAACTACAAGACCAGCAGGACACAGCATACCCAGTGTCCATACTGAATGCGGTTGACAAGCTGAGCTGGTGCTCTTGAAATTGAGCTTTCCTCAGATAACTGACAGTTAGAACTAGCTGTAGCCAAAAACAATGATGTCATAGGAAATAAAAGTACGTCACAGACCCTGCCAGAGATGATGCTAAGATATCTCAGCTAAAACTAAAAAGGTCTGCTCTTTAAGGAACCTAGTAAGTTGTTCATGATTATGTAGCCATAGACATTAGTGATGTGATAAGAACCAAATCAGCTTACCATAGAATAGAGAGTAAAAGAATGAGGACACAGTAAATAAAAATTTTTAAAATTGTAGGTGTATACAAATTCCTTTGGCAACAACAAAAAAAGACAATTTCTTTGATAGCCAATTATATTTACTTGAATTTTATTAGTTTAGTGACTACTCCAATGAAGCAAAAGCCTACTTAGAAATTACCTTGTTATATATTAAAATTGAGAAAGCAAATTTAAGTATGTTAACAGAAAGATTTAAGTAAAATTTAAAGCTTTTAAACTTCTATATCTTTCAAACTAGTTGTTACTTTTTATTTGTAGTGTTTATGTTTTAATATTCATAAGGATAAGTCTATGAAAAATATTAAACCTTGAATATTTTAGAATAAAGATGTCTAGGCAGATGACTTACTATTATTATATTTCGAAGCTAATATTAATTTTTCAAGATTCTTTGTTAAAATATAAAACAATTTTACTACTTAGTATATTAAATCCCTTTAATCTTTGAAAGATATATATATTTAAACAGCTTTATTGAGATATAATTTACACAACATAAAACTTACCTGTTTTAAGTCTACATTTCAATGATTTTTAGTATATTTACAGAGTTGTGCAACCATTAACACAATCTAATGTAGAACATTTTCATCATCCCAAAAAGAAATGTCATGCCTATTATAAGTCACTTCCTTCTCCCCTCACTAACCCCCAATCCCCGGTAACCATGGCTTTATATACTGTCTCTATACATTTGTTAATTTCATATGAATAAAATCTGGAAATTTCATATAAATAGAATCACACAGTATGTAGTCTTTTGTGACTGGCTCCTTTCATGGCATAATGTTGTAACATATATCAATACTCTGTTCCTTTTTATTGCCAAATAATATTCTTTTGTATGTGTATATCACACAATTTATGAATTCTTCAGTTGATGGATATTTGGGTTGTTTTGATTGCTTGCCAATTATGAATAATGCTGCTATGGACATTCATGTATAAGTTTTATGTAATAAGACATATGTTTTTATTTCTCTTCAGTAGATATCTAGAGTGGAATTGCTGGTTCATATGGTAACTATATATTGAACATAGAAACATATTTTTATGAGTGAATTTTCTTTCTACAAAATTACAGAAAAACTAAACCACCCTCCCCTAAAAAATCTGCAGAATAATTTTTTCCAAGAAACTTTATAGAACATTTTCAATCATCTATAGCAATCATGACATACTTTTGAAATTAAAAAAAAAAAGAAAATTAAGGGATCAATTCAGAAACTCTTGAGTTTCAAATCTAAGATGATGGCTTCTGCCAAGCACACATTTTTGTCAAAATAGCATTTGTACTTGCTGCAGGTGCTCTGAAAACCTAAATGACAAAAATGATCACGTAAGGTAGTAATTTTGTAATTTTTTGGCTGAGTGGCCCTGAGTCTATTGGCACCCAACAGTGAGGAAAATTATTTATAAACAGCCACATCACATGCTAGACCAAAGTTCTATATTGCCTCAAACTTTAAAAGTATTGTAAGAGTGTTAGTATGACAAAGATTTTACATTCTTGATCAATTTTGACCAAACTCAATTTTACATTCTTGATCAATTTTGACCAAACTCAATTTAAAAGTTAACTTTTTCCCTAATAAAATTAATCTCATTACATGGCATACTATTATTTTTATGCATTATTACTGATTTCTTAAAAGTGTCTTGAGCGAGTATATAAACCCAAAGGGTCTAAAGACTTTTTTTTCAATATTCACAAATTTAAAGGTATTATAGGGGCCAGCCCTGTGGCTTAGCAGTTAAGTTCGCACACTCTGCTACTGGCAGCCCGGGTTCAGATCCTGGGCGCACACCGACACACGGCTTGTCCAGCCATGCTGAGGCCGCGTCCCACATACAGCAACTAGAAGGATGTGCAACTATGACATACAACTATCTACTGGGGCTTTGGGGAAAAAAAGAGAAAAAAAGAAGGAGGATTGGTAATAGATGTTAGCTCAGGGCTGATCTTCCTCACAAAAAAAATAAAAATAAAATAAAATAAAGGTATTATAAAGTAAATCTCTTAAAGTTGGAAACTAAAAAATCTTTTTACTGTAAAAATATATGTAGTTTTATAAAATGAGGAATTATAACTGTCCTCTTACCAGATTCCAAACCAGTGATTGAATAACCACAAATGAAGTCCACTAGAGGGAGAAACTGGTTACCTAATTCTGTCTGTTCATTTTTGAGGGTCCAAATCTCCTTTTAAAGTCTTTTTTTTGCTTTTAGTAAACTGATTTGGCACTAGTAATGGGAATAGAAGAAAAATAATGTTTACTTATTTTCTCCATGCTTTAGGCATTATTTGTTACATTAAAATACATTACCTTGATTTTTACTAACAATTCTACAAAGTTCCATTCATTGATAATCTAGTTTTGCAGAGAGGTAAATACTTGTGAACCGAAAGTTTATCTTTCTTACCTAGTGTTACAGAACTGCTAACTGATAGAGTTGAGACTTTAATCCAGAATGATCTAACACCAAAGCATGTATGCTTTTCCCATCACACCAAGATTCTTCTCAGTTGAATTCATTCACGTAATAAACAAATGCTTTGTCCATGGAGTGCATGGTTTTATGCTAAGGTTACAAAATGGAATATCACAGTTTCTGCTCAAGAGGAGACTATAGTCAACTTGGAGACAGAGAATTAATTATTGAATGTAATTACAATAGAAAGTGATAAGTGCTAAATTTTAGGTGTATATGCATGGGATAAAAGATGTGAATGGTCATAAATAGGCTTTGGGAAAAGAAGGTTGAGGAGAATTATTTTAGTGGAAAGTGATGCGTGATATGAGAATTATGAGTAGAAGATAGTAAGACAAAGAAACAATATGATGTATACAGAACAGTGATAGGAAGTTCAGAATCAAGGGGCCACTCATTGTAATGAGATGTGATGTAGACAATTAATCTGGAATGCCCAGCCTAGACTAGATTACAAAGATTCCTCCATGCTGGGCTGAAGACTTTTCACTTTTTCATCAAGGCTAGTGAGTCCCTGTTGGCCAAGTGGGAAAAGTAATCCAGTGAAAGGCCACGTGTTGGAGATGGGATTTGTTGTAGGAGTTTGAAAATAAACCCGAATTTGTCCTACTGTATATTTGTTGTATTTAGATAAGATATAAGATTTATTTTGAATTTCAAAAGTCTTTAAAGTTGGTCTGAGAATTATGTTTTTCAACTGGGAGACATAAATTAACAAGATTGAGAAGACTCAATCGTCTCTCAAATTAAGGAACGAGACCAAAGGCTAGTTAAGACGCAGCCAGGGAAAGACATGTCAAAGTGATGACGTTCTTTACCGGGGTGTTGGTGGTGAACACCCCAAACACAATGTAGAATCAGGCCAGTATTATGAAGGCATTCATACAGATGGCATGAAGGCCAATTGAAAAATCCTATTCTTCATCAAAATAGTTGTATCACAAAAACAATGCTTATTTATTTCAAACTCATCAAGTCATATACATTAAATATCCACAGCTTTTTGTATATCAATTATACCTCAATAAAATGATTTAATATTTTTTAAAAACGACACTCAAATTTTTCAGATATTGATTTTTTATAAAGTAAATATTATTTATTCCCTAAAAAAAAAAAGCATTGCCTAGTGAGTACTAAAAACTTTCTTAAATGCTTCTTGCCTTCTTCCTTTTCACTCATGATGAATTCATCTCCTGGCCTGTGTTCTCTCTCTTTTTGAGGTTTACTTACTTCAAATCTCTTTATTTCAACATCTAATGTCGTGCTATAACATGTCTACCAACATTTCTGATTTATTCAAAATCTAAAGCACCAGCATTTCAATGACTTTAAATAGAAATTTTTACAGAGATAGTTGTAATATAAAATCATTCATTACATAATATATGAAACATATATGGTTCGTAATAGCTTTTTACTTTCCCTGAGAGTTGCACGTGAAGAGTTTCTATTTGTCTCAAGGTTTTTAATCAATTTTCTCCGTTTTTGATTCTCCATTCCTGTTGGAGATTTTCAACCTGTAATGCATTAATGATAATTACAGATATTAAGCTATTTTTCACTCATCGTCTTTTTTTCTTTGTTGTATTTCTTAAGATGAACACATACGAAAAAACAAAACCCAAACTCTGGAACAGATATTTTAACCGTGGATACTTGAGGATGGGGATGTGAGAATAAATGAATGCCTAAAAACTATTTTCTGAGTATGTATTGTATTCCCTTTGGAAAAGGTTCATAGTTTTCACAAGATTTGCAAAGTGGTTAGTGCTCCAGCCATCTCATTCTACTTTGAGGAATGCCAGAAGCTGTGCTGGTTTATTTTATTTATTCCTTTATTTATATACTTATTTAGAGAACAAATACTCTGACTATGTTTAAACATTTTAAAATTATAAAGTAGTTCACCGAAAAATTCTTAAAGATTTTTCTTTCAGAAAAAAATTAAGGCTCTTACTTTAGTGTATATTAAATTCTTCCCAATTGCTTTTTCTTTCTTTGCTGTCTGTTGGAATCTGGCAATTCTAGTCGAATGTCATTGAGATTGTAGCAATTAGACTTCTTTTATTGCAGAACAGATGTTCTAAGTGTTGGGTTCATTTGACACGGGTTGGGATTGAGATATCACAGCTGTTATGTTTTAATTCTGGTTAGGTCAAAGGCTTCGTCATTATCGGTTCAAAATATTCATAAAATATAATAAAACTTACACGTATTTTCAATTAAATTGAGTTTCACTTCATCATGGTACATTGTAAACTCTACGGTCTCCCACTGCCACATATGGTAGCATGGCTATAGTTTGACAAGTCAATATTCATTTCCATGATTACAATATGAAGGGTTTTGTTTGTATACATAACAATCATTATTGTTTGATTTTTATTACAATACTGAGGGCAGCTGATTGAAAACAGCATGAAAGATATCTTTCTGTATTACTGTCATTTCCAGACAATAGACACTCTAAAAACCTTTCTATACAACCAATTCCCTGAATATTTTCTTGTTAACCATAAAAAATTGATATAACGGTTCTAAAAACGTATATTGTTCACCTATCACTATTCAAGTTTCTAAATCAGAAAAAAGTCAGGAATTAATTTTGGACAATACCAGATTCAATTCAAAAAGGCTGTTTGTATGATGAGCTTCCACAAATGATTAATTTCCATCTTCAAACAAAAATAATAGCAACTCCTTTGAAATAGATCATTCCTAACCTAAATAAGTTAGTGCAATCTAATTTAGTGATTAGGATTGTTAATATAATTGAGTTGACTTTGCAATTTTCTGGTTATTTCAGTCTTAACCACTGAATCAGATCCAATCTATATTGACGCAATCAATTTGTGACAAGTGGCTATTACTATAGCTAAAGGAGCAATTCTGTGTCTTTTAAGGAAGAGTTACTTTTACCAGTCTAGAAAAGTTTTAACTGTGCAGTACTGGATTACTATACTTGTCTATATGATAGAAATATAAAATAAAAAAGTAATAATTTTCCCTTGTAAGAGAAGATAGAAGATACAACTAGGTCAAATATACTATTAGCCCATTCAAATGAAGCATTTGAATATTGTTCATTTTGACAGTAACAATAAGGGACACTTTAAAAGAAAGCATTGTTTCCCTCCATGAAGTAAACTACTAAAAATGTGGTAAATTGTCCAGGGATGAGGGATGAAGTCATAACAGAATTGTTGGGAAAGCATTCTAAAATACCCTCTGTTTCACCTCTCTCCATCCCACAGATGTGATCATTCTCCTAGTTATATTGTAACATTGGACGTTAATTGTTTTAGGCGTTAATTGGCTTGTATATGCCCTGCATTCATCCTCTTTCTTAATAGTACTCTGATAAATTACGGAAGAGACTCCCTCAATTTGTGAAGACATGATGCCTGGGCAATTCCTGGCTTCCACCTCACTAGGGGGTAAGAGGGGACATTGGTAGACAGATTGGTCGGTAATGCAAAACCTTCTTCCACATAGTTCCTGGAATCGCCAGAGAATGGGAATACTTAGCTTGAGTTACAATCTGTTACTTGTATTGACTTTCACCAATAGCCCCCTCCCACCACGACTACCATCCGTAGCACCACCCACATACACATACACGCACATCTTTTGAGAACCACTCTTTCAATGTTTAGGGACACCCAAAGTCTTTTAGTTTTCTTTGATAACAATTTATCTCATTAATTAATTTCTCAAAATATTTAAAACTATTTATATGTTCAGCCTTTAGCAACCTCAGGATCCTGGAAAAAATGCATTGTCGATGTTGACAACTAAATATGTTTTTTGAAATTTTACATTTTATGTCCTAACTTTTTCCCTCTTTTTCTAATTCTGCACTTATCATCCCGTTGTTCAATTATGCTCTCTGCAGTTGGAGGTCTGTGAAGTGCATTCTCACTCTCACCCTGCAAAATGTCTCTGAAATCTGAAAGCAAACCCTGCTTTTACACTGAGTTTTCTTAATTTCTCAAGGACTTTGCTTCTTGCTACCATATATTAAATCAAGTTCTTTCTTCCAAATATGACTTGCCTACCTCTCACCCAAGAATATAGATTCTTCCTGGGATATTATCATTAAAATACAATAATACTAATGAAAATAAATATAATTCTCCCTCTTGACACTAAATTGATTTCCATCTTATACCTTATTTCTCTAGGTCTCATTGGCATACTTCTTGAGAAGATTGCCACCCACATTCTCTCAACTTCTGAATCTACCATTTACTTATCTTTTTATTACTGGCTGGATTCAGCTTCTATCATGTATTTTATTCAATATCTTATTGCCAAATTGGCAATTCATCTCGCTTCATCTTATTAAATGTTTCAACAGCAATTGATGTATTCAACCACTCTTTCTTCTTGCAATAATCTCTCTTCCATTCCAGGACAGGATATGCTTTGGCTTTCTACTTAACTTGTGTTGTTCATCTGACTTTACCGGACCCTTCTCCTCATTTCCATATCTCATTGGCATACGTCAGATCTTTGTTTTCTTATCTTTTTACACTATCTATCAACTTAGGTGAAATAAGCATCGCATTGCTTTAATCAACACGCTATGCTGATGTTTTCTAATTTTAACTCTTTTGTCTAACTTTTCCCCTGAGCTTCAATCTCATTTATCTAAATCTCTACTTGATGTCTCCATGTAGATGTCTCTCATGCATCGTAAACATGTGCTAAACAGAAATCCTGACTTCTCTTCCCAAATCGGTTCATTCTTGAACCAACCACATATCAGAAAATTGTGCCAGAATTCATCCAGTTAGGCAAGAAAAGTTAGAGCCATTTTACACTCCTTTCTCTCCTTCAGCCATTATATCCAAGCCTCAATATTTCTTATATTTTTTAAAAAATTTTTTGTCTATACTATGTCCACTTTGTCTGATCTCCATTGTCACCACCCTGGTCCTATGGGTTATTGCAATAGTCTCCTAATTCATACCCTGTTATCTGTCTTGACTCTTCCAATCCATTCTCCAAAGAGTAGCCAGGATAATGCTTTTACATTAAAAATCAGATAATGTTATTTTCAATTTAAATGCTTTCCTATTGTATTTAGAATAAAATGTGCACTCTACTTCAGGCTAGAAAGGTCTGCTTGATCTTGTCCCATTTACCACTTGGATCTCATCTCAATAGCGCTCTCCAATTCTATTATAGTCCAGGCAAACTGTCTTGAGTTTCTCCCCCATGCCAAAGTTTTTCTCATTATTTTATATTTTTCTCTGTCTTGTAAAATCTTCCTCTACTCTTTGTTTAATGTGACCATGCTCATTGGTTTCCCGAATACAATCTCAACAAAATTATTAAAAGTGTCCCCTTTTCCCTCAGAATTGGCTCACTTTGGACAAATTCTATAGTAAACCTGTTTTTGCAGAGCAAACTATTATTATTTTTCAAATCTCAAAATAAATGTCACTTCATCAGAAACCTTGCTGACAACCTTTTGCAGAGCAATCCCCAATTTACAGAATCCTATCCCTTATCCTGTTTCTCCTTTAAGCAGATGTTTTAATTACCATATATTTCATGAAGTTTATATCTGACTGGAAGACCCAGAATCATTTTAAATACTGCTAGGAAAGCAGCAATTGCCAAACTAAGACATATTGCTTTTCTATCACTCATAATTTTCATTTTAAGCTTTCTAAAAGGATGCCTTGAATCTTAGTCAACATTTGTCACTCTTGTACACATAAAAAACATAATTATAAGCAAAATAAATTGGTGAGGGTATCCCTAAACCTTCCTTGACTTCACAGTTCAAATTTTCCAGTTTGCATTTTGATTCGTGGTAATCACTGTCCGTGTTTTCCACACGATATTGCCCTGCATGCTATTAAGAGAATTGCCAAATGCAGAGAAAGAAGGAGGTCTTTTTTTCTCACAGATTACTTTACCATTGTTCCCTGGATTTTAAACTAAACCACTGGCACACATGTGCAAGTCCTGGTGTTGGCACTTTATTAATTTCAGCAGATCTTGTCCACAACCAAGACGTCTGTTCCTTTTTCAAACCGTCTTGAAATATATTGTGTAATGAAATGTCAGCGGGGGTACCTTTCCAGATCCGTCGCTAAAAACTAGACACGCTTTTACATGAGCCTATTCTTTAATTGTACACACCTGTGTCAACACCAAGTAGGGCTGCCTCATCACTTTTGCTTCCTGTGAACTTTAGCCAGCTCTAATCCTTCTCTCTTCCCCTGTGCCCTGCAGACATCTCTTCCCCTCCTTCGTAAATTGAAGGAAAATACCCTTTCGTTTATGTTAATTAATTAATCAATATGAAAGGCACTGCTACGCCTGTGAATTCTTTCCCCCTAAGGGCTGAGCCAGTTTGTCAAACAATACACCTGACTCCACTGATATAATGACATGTGAACAGCCCCACCAAATGAGTCCATAGGAGGACAATGACAATTACTTCTACTTCGATTACTCAAAGACTGCTGCCTGGACCATAGCAACAGAAGGCACTATTAATCAGACAATGAATACTAAGTTCAGAGATGTTAAAATGTTAATTATTTTAAAGATGTTAAGATGTTAAATTGTTCATTTTAGGATTAGGATAAAAAAGAGTATCTTCTGTTCACATTTTTCATTGGCCAACCCTCCCTCTGGACTGAAAGCTACATGAGTCTGTGTCTATGTTCACCACCTTGAACAACAGGCCTAAGGTAGAGCCTGATACATATTAATTGTTCCATATACACTTGTTGAATGTATGAGGATCAGAATTTGCCACCACAAGATGTGTCTTTTTGGCATGAGGATTATTTTTGGCTGGTTGCTTTTTCAAAAACTGCAGACTTGAGAAAGGCTCTGAAAACTACATGGAAGTTGCCCTTTGTAAGAGACATTTACATTTGTGAAGGAAGTCTCCATTTGTAAAGATGTCTCCCTCTCTGTACCAGGAAGAGGGGATGACCTTACCTCTGGAAACTCTTATTAATGCAGAAGGCAAGGACTCACATCTGCATAATCACTTTACTCTTGTTTACTGTGCTTTTCTTGTAACCTCCCATAACTGACTCCCCTCACCCCTAATATCTTCCTTTGTCTTTAGCTGAAGATAGTATTTAAGGTGACAGCCTTGGCCATTCTGGCCTGTTACCCAGTTTTCCTGGGTTTCTCCCATGTATACATGTTATTAAACTTTGTTTGATTTTTCTCCTGTTATTCTGTCTCATGTCAATTTAATTCATAGCCCAGCCAGAAGGACCTAGAGTGGGTAGAGGAAATCTTCTTCCCCTACAAATGAATGTGTTAATGAAGCCACACAGTGGAAAACCTCTACAAATTGCTGTTTTATTTTATGTTGTGAAATTAGAAAAAGCACTAAAGTGAAACCATCTCAATCTTAAGACTCCTAATTTTCTCAGATAAAATTTAAATTTTTAGTTATAAGGATCTAATATGAAAACCAAATAGTCAAGTACCATCTCTCTTTCTCTCTACATATATATATATGTATATATATATAATTTTATAATTATATTTTACAGTCAAATATTGACAAATAGTTAAGTACGATACATAATAAGGTGTTATATGTATAAATATATAACCATTTGACTATAAAACATACTTTTATATATATTTAGATATATAGAGAAATAGAGATAGATATATAATTTTATTAAACTTTATCATATGTCTTTCAGTCAAAATTTGGGAATTTAATGGCTAATGTTACAAAAATGTTTCTACCTTATCAAACTGTCATAGAGACACTTCTAAATTCTGCTCTTTAACATAACTTTGCAAACTGGAAGAATCTAGTCATATCATATAAAGGAATCAAAAACAGTAGGAAGACAATTTTTTACCAGAAAAGTTTTGTGATTGCGATACATTGCTTTCTATTTAAAACTCTGATAGTTGTAAGCTTTGTTTAAAAAAATTGGCAGTTATAATTTTACAACCTACGAGGACTGGAGAATTCTCACAGAAGGATGTGTTTTGTTGTGTACTTAATGATACATCTTCTCTCACCTCGCATAAGAGAAACGGCAAGGTTTTACCCTGACAATGTCACAGCTGTTTCAAATTCCCTTACTTAGTCAGTTCCCAGCTTTTACAGCTTGTGCAGCTGTCAGCAGCAATGGCTTTTTCTTTGTTAGGCAAGTAAATGTCTAAACTTATAATTAGACCTCAGTTATGAAAATGTAGCTAGTTAATCACAGCCTTCATTAGGGCCTTTTGCATTCCAAAGGGATTTGAACATAGCCAAGAATAGTGGAATATACTCAATAAAGCAGGCCTGAATTATTTTAGGGTTTTGTAATTCACGTAAAAATGTGCTTCTTTACTAAATGACCCGTAATTATCATCTGAACTAACATTTAATGTATTTAAATTATCAAAAATGTTTACATCACCTGTAGCATCATTGTTCCAACTTAACCCCCTTTTTTAGCTAAATTATTTTAATTACATCACTGAGATATATGTAAGCAAATAATAGTAACCATTTTTAACCATATAACCATCAGAACATTGACATATTACAGTACATAATCATATTAATATAAACAAAACTACAAAAATAATGAATTTTAAATTAAAATTATAATTTAATATGTTTACGTTGCTTAATTAAAGACAAATCATTGTTAAATTTCAAATTACTTTGAGTTAATTAAGTCTAGTTAAAGTGTGATTTCTCAATTTTCCACTTCTTTTCTCTAATGAAACTTTTGTGAAACTTTCATTAGTGCTGCATGACCTTGTATCACTTACATTTCATTCACTACACAAGCTTCATTCATGAATTGTCTGATTTTTTTCCTAACACTGCTGTTTGAAGGTGCCAACATAATTTTAAACATGTATCAAAGGATACAAAGATAACTTGGCAGTATTTTGTTAGAAGATGGTTACTTAAATCATGTAAAATACACTCAAAGGAAATTTTAAATTATCCTCCATATAAAAACGAATTAAATTAAAACATTTGTAGATAACATGTGGGCTCCCAGGAATTTGTCTGGAAGCCACAAGCTTCTCATCTTCTACCAGTTTTTATCACTAGAACTGCTTTTGTACTTTATGGGTATATTAAGTCCATTGGCATTCTACATTTCCTAATCAGGCAGTGTTTTGTTCTCTTCCTGTCCAGCTTAGACTTCACAAATCACAAGCTCAATAACAATATTGAAAATACTATAAGCCCCCTTGCCCCTTTTTACTTTTTTGTTTGTTTTTCACTTGATTAATAAATGAAAAACAATAGAATATATTGGAGTATATGAGGAAGCTATTTGGTTTAAAACTAATTCTGCCTGAACTTGTTTCCAAAGGGGCTTGACGTGGCCATTTGAACATGCATTGTACATCTGCTTTAAACATTTACAATGTCCCAAAGACAAAAATGATGCCTTTAAAGCTAGAGATGTAGCTTCCCCCCATATCAGCATTTCTTTAAGGATGAGTATCTCTTCCTGAAAACTAAGGATTAAATATTGACCCGCTGTGCTCACCTTGTAACCATTGACCTGCTGTGCCAGCTAAGTCACTTGTGACAGCAGTAAAAGAGATATGCCTGTCATATGTGATGTAACTGTTTGTTCCAAGATGGTATATAACCATTCTGTACACCCCACTTCTTCAGGGTGTGCTTCCTTCTTTGGGCAAGGAAGCCCGCCTGACTATAGTCGTCAGATCTGGCTCATAATAAACTGACTCCAATTTTGATTTATGGGTTGATTATGAATTATTTGCATCAACACACTTGACTGGCAATCTACTATCTGTGGCTGAACTCAGCTTTCTATGTTTTCCAGGTGAGAGTTATTGGAGAAAGTTTCAACAGAGCAGGCAAAGTTTTGATCACAAAACTCAGATGATCCCCAACACATCAAGGGATTCTGTTAATTTTCCCGGATCAACTCATGCTTTGAAATTACTTTTGGAAAATATCCTGTTCTTCTGTAATCAGTCCTCCCAAACACACAAGATCAATATATTATTCTGTTAGCTGAATTATAGATATTATAGCAACAATCACAAGAAGCCAATCCCTTCCATCTTCATTCTACAAATACACCAACACAAAAGCATTTCTATGTCTTCAACATCCTCTGCTCCTTTGTTCCATTCCATTAAAGCAATGGCTGGCAAACTGGAGCCCATGGGCTAAAAATGGCCTGCTGCCTATTTTGACAAAAGAGTTTTATTGGAGTACAGCAATGCCCATTCTTTTATCTATCATTGATGTCTGCTTTCCTGATAAAATGGCAAAGTTGAGTAGTTTTAACAGAGACTGTTCCTCAATGCCTAAAATGTTTACACTTTACAGAAAAAGTTTGCCAAATTTGCACTAAAGCAACTGACAATTCTCATCTAATGTAGAAGTTTAAAATGTTCCTTTTGGACTTCAACTTCATCAATCTTCTCAAGAACTTTTTGAATTTATACTATATTAATTTCATTTTATCTTCAGACTTTTTCTCCAGAGTAGATCCTTCCTGTTGCATTTTAGCTACCTCAAATATCTCTTATTAAAACAGCAACAACAATCACCAATCAACTAACCCTTGACTATATTTTCCTCTATAACTGTCATAACTATCTCCTCTCCTTTCAAGCCAACAGTGTTCAAACTGTCTTTATTCCTGACAGCTATGTTATCACTTCCCACTAACTCCTCTGCTCAATATAATATGGGTCTAATTTCCAACTTCCACCAAAACAATTGATGTTAAATTAAGTTCACCAGCAGCCTCGATCACCTATGAAATGG
Source organism: Diceros bicornis minor (assembly GCF_020826845.1). Lineage (NCBI taxonomy): Eukaryota > Metazoa > Chordata > Mammalia > Perissodactyla > Rhinocerotidae > Diceros > Diceros bicornis. The sequence goes on along the minus strand of NC_080759.1, from coordinate 46,267,885 downwards.
TTCCCAGTCTTTTCTGTTCATCAGAATCACGTGAAGGGCATGGTAAAACACAGATTGTCAAATACGCAAAGTTTACTGAAATAAATTTGTAAACAGCTGGCTGGGAACTGACTTTTTCCATCAGGGTAAGGAGGTAGAACAGAGGAGTGGGGAGAAAGGTAGTATCTCCACTGGGCAGAATTCATTTGCATATCTACAGACACTTATTTGCAAGTCCATCGATTATTGATTATCTACAACTTATAGAATTGTAAAGTAGCTCAAAGACAAAGAAAGCCTAGAGCCCTCATTAAATCAGAATCAGAATCAGACAACTCAGAAGAATGTGCTCTAAACAATGCAGTTTCCCTCTGAATCACAAATTTTTCCCCATGGCTTTTACCTCCGAATTTTGAAACGATTTTTCAGAATGATTATTTGATTAATGTGACTGTCTTGCATTCCTACACAAAGTTAAATTTTGTAAGAGCAGGAATCCAATCTTTTTTGCTCACCTCTTCATCCCCAGCACAGCATTAACACAGTGCCTGAAACATAATATTTACTCAGTAATATTATTTAAATGAACAGTAACCATAATCAGTCCATTGAAATTGTTGAATGCAAATTTAATTAATAGTAGGTAGGTATTATTAATTATTAATTATTAATTTAGGTAACATAAATTCTATTCTACTCACAACAAAGAATATGAATGTAAGCATGAGAAAATAGCATTTGATGGAATAAATTAAAAGCAATAACACTAATAAGGAAAGTTAATTTATTGAAGTATATAGGGAAGCCATTTTGGTTTAAAACTGATTTGGCCTGAACTTGTTTTTCCAGAGTGGCCTGACTTTATGGCCTGTTAAGCATGCATTGTACATCTGTTTTAAAAATTAAACAGTATCCCAAAGCAAAGAATATTGCCTTTAATGAAAGAAATGAATACCTCCCTCCCATATCAGCATTTCTTTGAGGATAAGCTTTCCTTCCCAGAAACCAGGGTCAGACTGACCTGCTGTGTACGCAGCAAAACATCTTGTGACTGTACTAAAAGGAGAAAAAAAAAAAGGTATTCCTGACATGTTTGACATATGTTCTTTGTTTCAAAACGGTATATAACCATGTTGTACATCTCGCTTCTCCAGAGTGTTTCTTCTCTGCGGTAATTGTGCTTCCTGGCTATAGTCCTCAAATTGGCTCAAGTAATAAACTCACCTCATTTTTAATCTATAGATTGACTATTGGTTACTTGTGTTGACACATTAATGTCTAAGATATGGGTTTTAGAGTTAGACTTAGGTTCAGTCTAGTTCTGCTATTTCTACACACACACGTTTAACACTCAAAGGCCAATTAAATGGTCTTATGTCAACTATATAAGCAGAAAATAAAAAATGAAGCAATATCATAAATCCCAACATATGTGACTTTACTGTAACAACCAATTTCCAATTTCTAAATTGGAAATCTAATTTAGAGTTACAGTTTATAAGAAAGCATTTCATTTTCATGCATTCATACTTAGAGATGACAAGGTTTGTGACAGCCGTTCTCATATTATTAAAGATTCTTATTCAAAAGCAATAATATTCTAAAGGAAGCAGGAGTTGTCAAACATATACAATAACAGGGAAACAGAGCATGAACAGGTACAAGAATGTCTATCTTATGCCTAAGCCGAAAGACATGTCTAACTTGTTGCTTCCATCTCCTTATTCATTATTTCCATCAATTTGTACTTTCATGTATCCACTATCCGCTGTCAAAGAGAAACAAAGCCTGACACTAGCTAAAGGCAGTAAGACAGATTTTATTCAGGCCTGCTGAAAAGGGAGGAGGCCTCCGTGTAACCTGAGCTCAACTCTGATCTGTGCAGAGGTGATGAGGCATTTTTAAGGGAGAATGAGAGAGTAGGGAGGGGAAACAAGTCAGCAGAGTGAGTTAGGGAAGTGGAAATTACAAAATGTGGTGAAAGAGTTGTTCAATGAGATGAGACTCTGTGTGTGTGCTAACTAGCACTTATCCAAGTTAGTTTCCTGCCCTCCCATAGGGACTGGGAATCAGTGGTCCTATTTTTCTTGATGATTGCATTTATAAGGAATAGCTTCCAGGTCCTTAAGAAAGATGCTTTTGGATTATAAAACATACATATATATCTTAAAGGGAGAGAGAAAGGATTTGCAATTGTAGGTTTTCTAAAGTAAATTTCTAAAAAACTGGTCTAAGAAATAGATCTGCGGCCTATTGTCAGGTGTTGGCGGGAACAAAGAGTCAATTCTTTTGGCAGCCTTGAGCTTTTCCATGCAGAAACTCCAGGAGGCTGCATTGTCCTAGGGACATGGCCTTAGGCTGTTAGAAACCACAATCAAGTCAGGTCAAGTCTCTTAGTGTGGGGGTACGGACTTTGCGGGAGTCTTTCTTGCCTAGAGTTTTTGCATTTCTCATTGTTCTCTTTATTTATTGTTTTGCCAACCCTGCTGCATACCTGTAGTAGTTTTAATGAAGGTTATGTACTTTATTTTAAATAGAGAGGAAATTTGGTGAAATTATGTGAAGACAAAAACCCGTTTATATCTACAGCTATATTCTAAAAAATGAACTTCTTCTAAAGGGAGATTTGTTTATTCATTTGTTTCTTTGCTGAGCACCTGCAAACTGAACCTGAAGGGGTAATTGAGAAGAGGGGCTTCCATTAATAAATGTGTTTGCATAATTGGGAAAATCATTTAAACATCACAGAATAAATTTAGGGCAAAGTTATGAAAAGAAAATCAGGGGCAAGGCAATGAAAGGAGCTAGTGAGATGGTGAGAAATTAGGTCACTACTTCAGTTAACAGTCAGTAGAAAACATATATACATATTATATACATAAAGAAAAAGAAACACTTGGTAAGGATATTGTTCAAACACTTCAAATAATAGGATAGTCAAATAAGTTCTAACAACAATAATCTTCCTGGAATTGTCAATAAAGTGCTTGAGTTGTGTATGTGTGTGTGTATGGAGAAAGAGAGAGAAAAAAGATTTAAGCTTCAATTCTGGACCAATGTAGTGTGAGATGTGATATCACCCTTGAGATTGCTGGCAATCCGTAATGGACCAATCGCTGAAAATAATCACCACTGTTTTTCAGTGGTCTATGGAGGGGCTGTGTGGGTCAGCTGAATTTGGTCCCACCTAGGCTTGCCATTGTTTCTGGGTGGTGGGTTTGCTGGGAGCTGGCGTTTTGTGCTTATTCTTGACTGATGACTCAACTCTCCTTCTCCTGTCTCTGATATCCCTCAGCCGGCTGGTCTGAGTTGCTCTCAAAGTGAAGGCAGAGAAGTAAAGTAGAGAATGAAAGTGTGCAAAGACTCTTGACACCTAGAGTCAGAACTGGCACAGAGTAACTTCTGCCATATTGTCTTGGTTAAAGCAAGTGAATTCAAAGTGTTGAGCGATAGACCCCCCCCTTCATTAAAGAAACTGCAAAATTATATTCTAAAGGACGCAGAAATAATAGGACCATTTTCAATTAACAAATACAACCTAAATTAGGAATTGTATATATTGTTGTTAATACCTTAACTAATACAGGAAGTGGTATCTTGTATTGGGCTTCCTGTTGACAATTCAAGAGAGCTCAACTCTGTATTCATTGACAGAAAGTTGGTAGCCTCAAATTATCCATGGTGGAAGTATTAACATTGAAGAAATAATCAAATACTACAAATCAGGGCTTTCGTGTTTGTTATTTTTTTTGTTTGGTTTGTGGATATCGGGTTGTTACATATTTTCCAGCATATTATTGGGTTCATCCATTACCAAAAACCTAAAATATATGGCATAGTATTTGGGAGATGGGAGACAAAAATAAATAAATAAAACTGGAGTTTGAAAAGTCAGAGATTCATGTGAGGAAGTTGAAAAAATGGTAAAACTGAAGCCTCTGAAGCCTCTAGATATTGTTGAAGTGATTTCAAAACGTGAAAATAATAGTTTGAAGCGACTATTATTGGTTATTTCAAGATAGAAATGAGCACAGACAAGAGTTGGCTAGTTTTTGAGCAAAAATTGAAGAAAATAGTTTCCAGAGATGGAAGGCTTTATGAGACTGGAATCATTGCCTGTCTGGGTCCATTAAAGAGCATGAGACAAGATTGACAAATTTTTTAGGGACAAAGATACAGTAAAACTTCTCAATCTAAAGATGTGGCTTAGCTTTGCAACTTCCGGTTGTCATAAGAGTAAAGTCCAAGCACTGTGTTATAACCTGCAGCACTCTCCATGTTACGTCTCCTTCTTTCCTTTCTAGTGTTGTTTTTTTCCCTTTACCTTAACTTCAGTTATTTCAAACTGCCTTGTGTAAAGTGATAATTTGTCACTTCATAGCCTTTGGACTAATAATCTTTCTCTTTGAAATGTTGCTTTTTCAAGCCCTAAACTGCTAAAACATAGTTATTCTGAGAAACACACAATTTGTCTTTTCTAAAATTATTTTCTGACCATCCATGCATAATTTATCTTATTACATTATATTATATTGAATAGTTATCTTGAATATTTTTCCTGCTAGTTGCAGAGTTCCATAAAATCTAGGCCTGTGCCAAAATTGTTGTTAGCTGTAGAGGATTTATACTATCCAAACACATGAAGTGTATATTATATATAGTCAATTAATCTTAAATAAGTCTTCACATCTCACTGCCATTTAACAATGAAAAGTTTGAATGAATTGAATTTTAAAATCATATATACTGCACTGCTTAAGTTCCAATAGATGACAATTAGCAGGTATTTAAAATGTGCATTATCAGGTTGTATTATATATTTTTTCCTAAATGAAGGAATTCGTTCTACTGCTTTATTAGAATTGAGGTGAGCAGAGGAGAAAACTTTCACAGAAATGCAAATAGTGATTGAGTTCCCGCTGTGAATCTTCCACAGCAAATAACAAATCCACTGGAAATCTGATTCCATAAAGTTAAGCAATGTTTGCTGTGATTTTCATATAAAAATCCTTGAAATGCCCAGCTGCTACTTTTTATTTAATTGTATAATTTGTTTCATAATGAGATTTTGCTTCATTCTCCACAAAATGTCAATTCTAAAAGCAGTGCTCTGAGGTACCAACCATAGCGCAAATGCCATTAGTTTTCAAGCTTTCATTTGCTACAAAGTTCAAGTTGAAGGAAAAAGAAAAATCTGATTGCCTGATGGGATGGCAATATTCATAAAGTATATTTGATACCCACTGATTCTGAGAAAATTATTATTGTTTGACATATCCCAAGGATGTTAAAGAAATTTTCAACATGTAATATTGGTGTGGTTATGTTCATTCTGCCAAGAAATATACAACAGCCACAAAAAAGGGAAAAATAGCTAATCTGGGAATATTTTTTACAAAAGGATCTGAGAATACAAAGATTCTTTTATTTTGGAGCATTTTAAAATTTATTTTTGAGCATTATTTTGATGACTTTCCATCATTAAATTTATGTTTTTTCTTTTAGTAATTGAATACGCATATCCAAGTAATTCTAAAACCCACACAGACACACAAGTATACAGACAAACAAGTATACAGACCCCCTTGGACACATAAACACACACACATTACATAAAATACACAATTTAAAGCAAAATAAAATGCTGCTCTGAATAATGCAGAAATGAGAATGTTGCTTCCAAAAGCAATCTCGAATGTTACAAGTAGTCTAAAACCTACCAAGTATATGCAAAAAAAAAAAAAACCTCTTAGATTAATATAATACTTAAAAGTTCATATATTTTATATTTTGCAGATTTGATTATAATTTTGTGATGCAAATTGCCTCCTTCAAATTCCTTATTTCTTTAAGTATCTAAGAGTAAAATTTATGAGCAGTCACTATATATCTTAATCTTTAAGTGTAAATGTAGCACTTTGTTAAATTTATTATAGGCGTAAGTTTAGGATATGGTCTTTGTAACACAGAGGGTGTTAAAACATTAAGGAGCCAAGTCACACTGGCCAGATTCCAATATCTGTGCAGTTGTGATTCCATAGAATATGGGACTCTGCTTTTAAGTAAAACCGCCTTACGTGTGAAACAGCCCGTTAGTCCAGAGTGGAGAGGTTTAATCCAGGACAGAGTGATACATCAGATTCTACACGGTGCCTCATCCACCACACTGCCTGAAGTTATAGATTGTCTATTTTAATTGAAATGAAACAATACATTACCAAATAAGGAAGAATTTTTCATGAAACGTTAATTCAGGGTTCTAAGATGTCTGATTAAATAATGTCTGGCAAAGAGTAGAACGATGTGGAAATGAGCTTAGTGCAGGCATGTAGAGGTGATAAGAAATTCCCCAGAGCAAGGGACATTGATTATAAAAGAAGGTTTGTGCCGGTTTAGTTAACATAAACTACAAAGGAAAATAGGAAATTCAAAACATAAGAGAGGATGACACTGTAGATGACCAGTGTTGCTTACAGAATAGTTTTTGTTCAACTCTATGTTTTTAAATAGATTAATAAAGTGGGACTATAATTAACTCTGCAGAACTCATAGTCTTTATTTATGTTTATGGGGATATTTTCTTTTCTTTTCTTTTTTTTTTTTTTGAGGAGATCAGCCCTGTGCTAACATCTGCCAATCCTCCTCTTTTTTTGCTGAGGAAGACTGGCCCTGGGCTAACATCCATGCCCATCTTCCTCCACTCTATATGGGACGCCGCCACAGCATGGCTTGACAAGCAGTGCGTCGGTGCGCGCCCGGGATCCGAACCTGCAAACCCCGGGCCGCTGCAGCAGAGGGTGCGCTCTTAACCGCTTGTGCCACGGGCCGACCCTATGGGGATATTTTCACATATAGGGTTGAACAATCAAGCAAAGTGCAAACAAATTTAGATAATCGGGAGCAACACTTCAATATTTAATGCATAAAGCATTCAAACATAAACATGAATTCTATTCATCAGAATGCATTTTCAATTTTTAGTATTATTATGTAGGGGAGCAGAATTTGCTCCCCCAAAATGTGTCTCATTGGCTTGATTATTTTTAAGGACAAAAGACTCAGGAATAAACTTTGACCTTCCCCCAACTGCCTAAAATAATTTAAGATGGAAGGCCTGTTCCAGGAAGGAGCTATCACCGTAGATAACTATAGTATAATACGAACTAGGTATGGTAGACAGGGAGGAACCCAGCAAGGCCCATTTGAGCAAAGTCCTCTCCACATCTCATTGTCTGCATGGCATGGCAAACATTTGTTTACCAAACATTTGCTTTTCCATCTCCATGTGAATTACCTTCCTCGGCTTTGAAGTCCCAAACCACCACCCCCAGCATCCTCCTTTGTCTTTAGCTGAAGACAGTATTGTAAGTGGTGGCTTTGACCATTTTGGCAGGTTACTCAGTTTTCCTGCATTTCTCCCATGCATACATGTTATTAAATTTGTTTGATTTTCTCCTGTTATTCTGTCTCCTGTCAAGTTAATTTAGACCAGCTAGAAGAACCTAGAAAGGTAGAGGAATATTTCTTTCTTCCCTTCAGTTATCTGGAATGATTTTTTTTATTGTATTGCATATGAATTAAAAAAAATCTTACCTGAGACCTGGAAAGAAGTATATTAATTGAAAATAGGCGAAATTCAACTCACAATCTACCTATACGTTAAAGCAGAAATGCGTATAGAATGTACATATAATTATAGAGGTTTTAAGTTTGATACTTTTAGTACAAAATCTGCTTGTTTATTTCATCCAAGTAAAAGTAGAGTGTTACTGAGAGGAAACACAGCAAAAGTCTGACACAGAGGAGACTGCTAAGATTATCACGACCTGGATACTCAGGTGTCAGTCTCCAGACACTGGAATGGAACAACCAGCCGACAAGCAGAACAATCCAAACAATGTGATTCTCTGTCTATAGCTTCCAGAAAGACTTACGCAAATGAAGACAGGGCCTCATTTATTAGAATCTGAGCGATTGATACTGAAGAGTGATACCTGATGAAGATAACCTGCAGCTAGCCAAAATAGAGAAGGACATTTGATCTGGGCCATCAGAACAGCAATAACTCATTGGGATAATACTCCAGAGTTGCTCCTCAGAGGAAGCAACATTTGCCTAAGAATGGAGGAATCAGAGAAAAGAGAATTGCTTTTCTTTCCTTGCTTAATACCATCTCGCAAGATGAGCAACTAAAAAGAAAGTTTGGACTCTTGGCATCTTGACTTGTTTTTTCCTTTTTCTTTCTTCGGAGATTGCTTATTAGTCCTTAGCATCCAAGAACATGGGTAATTATAAGTTACTATAGCAGTGCTATAGGTGAACGTGGTTCTGTGTAAAAGAACTGAGAGACAATGTCTATACTTCTTTGAGGATATTGACTTACTGAATAACAGTAACCATGTAAAAGAATCCTATTTCTAGTCATCTGTCATCTAAGATTATCTATATAGAATGGGCTAAGTGCAGGAAAGTAGGGAAACAGATTTAGTTTTCTCTAGTCACTGCCTTCTAATATGCACTGTTTTACTCTTTCCCCAACTTTTATTTTTATTTATTTATTTATTTATTTATTTTTGTTTAATCTCCACATATTTGTGGCTTTTCTGATTTTCTTCCTATAGTTGATTTATAGTTTCATACCATCGTGGTCAGAAAGGATGCTTGGTATTATTTCAATTTTCTTAAATTTATGGAGACTTGTTTTGTGACCTAATATGTGATCAATCCTGGAGAATGTTCCATGTGCATTTGAAAAGAACGTGTATTCTTTGGTTTTTGGATGGAATGTTCTGTATATATCTACTAAGTCCATCTGTTCTAGTATGTCATTTAAGGCCAATGTTTCCTTACTGATCTTCTGTTTGGATGATCTATCCGTTGGTGTAAGTGGAGTGTTAAAGTCCCCTACTATTATTGTATTACTGTCTATTTCTCTTTTTATGTCTGTTAATAATTGCTTTATATATTTAGGTGCTCCTACGTTGGGTGCATAGATATTTACAAGTGTTATATCCTCTTGTTGGATTGTTCCCTTGATCGTTAGGTAGTGCCCTTCTTTGTCTCTTTTTACAGTTTTTGTTGTAATGTCTATTTTGTCTGATATGAGTACCGCTACCCCAGCTTTCTTTTCATTGCCATTTGCATGGAGTATCTTTTCCCATCCCTTCACTTTCAGTTTGTGAGTGTCTTTAGGTCTGAAGTGTGTCTGTTGTATGCAGCATATATATGGGTCTTGTTTTTTTATCCAATCAGCCACCCTATGCCTTTTGACTGGAGCATTTAGTCCATTGACCTTTAAAGTAGCTATTGATAAGTATGTACTTATTGCCATTTTTTAACTTTTTTTTTTTTTCGGTGTTTTAGTAGTTCTTCTCTGTACCTTTCATCTCTTGCTCTCTTCCCTTGTGGTTTGTTGGCTTTCTTAAGTATTACGTTTGGGTTCTTTTCTCTTAGTTTTTTGTGTATTTATTATAATTTTCTGGCTATTGATTACCATGGGGTTCATATACAGTAACCTATGTATATAGCCATCTATATTAAGTTGATGGTCTCTTTAGTTTGACCTCTATCTGAAAGCTCTACTCTTTATCTCCCCTCCTCCCACATTTTATGTTTTTTTAATTATATTTTTATTATTATTATTATTATTTTTGTGAGGAAGATCAGCTCTGAGCTAACATCCATGCTAATCCTCCTCTTTTTGCTGAGGAAGACCAGCTCTGAGCTAATATCTATTGCCAATCCTTCTCCTTTTTTTCCCCAAAGCCCCAGTAGATAGTTGTACGTCATAGTTGCACATCCTTTTAGTTGCTGTATGTGGGACACGGCCTCGGCATGGCCGGAGAAGTGGTGCGTCGGTGCATGCCCAGGATCCAAACCCAGGCCGCCAGTAGTGGAGCGCGCGCACTTAAGCGCTAAGCCACCGGGCCGGCCCTTATGTTTTTGATATCATATCTAACCTCATTTTTTTTGCATTTGTATCCATTACCATATTATCCTGGAAATAGATAATTTTTCCTATTTGTGGTCTCTTTTCCCCTTAAATAAGTGTCTTTAGCATTTCTTGTAGTACTGATTTCTTGGTGACAAACTCCTGTAATTTTTGCTTGTCTGGGAAAATTTTTATCTCCCCTTCTATTTTAAATGATAACCTTGCCAGGTAGAGTATTCTTGGCTGTAGTTTTTTCCTTTTAGCACTTTAAGTATATTGTGCTACTCTCTTCTGGCCTGTAAGGTTTCTGCTGAGAAGTCAGCTGATAGCCTTATGAGGTTTCCTTTGTATGTAACTTGTCTTTCTCTTGTGGCTTTTAGGATTCTCTCTTTATCTTTAATTCTGGACATTTTGATTATGATGTGTCTTGGTGTGGGCCTCTTTGGGTTTGTCTTGTTTGGTGCTCTCTGTGCTTCTGTACCTGGATGTCTGTTTCCTTCCTTAGATTAGGGAAGTTTTCATCTATTATTTCTTTCAATAGATTCTCTGCCCCTTTATCTCGCTCTTCTCCTTCTGGGACACCTATAACACGGATGTTAGTGCACTTGATGTTGTCCCAGAGGTCCCTTAGACTGTCCTCACTCTTTTTAATTCTTTTCTCTTTTACCTGTTCAGCTTGGGTGATTTCTTCTAGTCTTTTGTCCAGCTCGCAGATCCGTTCTTCTGTATCCTCCACTCTGCTTTTGAGTCCCTCCAGTGAATTTTTCATTTCCAGTATGGTATTCTTCATTTCTGATTGGTTCTTTTTTATATCTTCCATTTCTTTGTTGACATTCTCACTGAGTTCATCTATTCTTCTCCCCAGATCAGTGAGCAACCTTAACACTTTGTTTGAACTCTCTGTTGGGTAGATTGCTCATTTCTGTTTCACTTAGTTCCTTTTCTGGGGTTTTGTCCTGTTCCCTTACTTGGAACGTATTTCTTTGCTTCATCATTTTGCCTCTTTCCCTGTGCTTGTGTCTATGTATTATGTAGGTCAGCTACGTCTCCTGTTCTTGGAAAGTTGACCTTGTATAAGTGATGCCTTATGAGACCTTGCAGTGTGCTTCCCTCAGTTCTCAATGTTCCATGGGTGACCCCTATGTGAGCTACGTGTGTCCTTCTGTTGTGGCCTGTTTGCTCTCCCTGTAGGTGCCCAGGGAGGCCGAGTTATGCTCCTGGCTAGCTGTTGTAATGCTCAGCTGCTTGTAGTTGTTGTGGGCCCTTCAGTCTCTTTATCAGGTGTGGGGAGCCCCAGCACAGTTGGCTGCAAGTTCTAATATCACATTTGTGTTGCAGTATTTCTTTCAAGTGAGTAGGCCCCTAGCGTGGCGGGTTGTTAGGCTCAGGGCCTTACAATTGCTATAAGCCTCCAGCCTTTAGGTCTCTTGTTAGCTCTCTGAGGATTGCAGCTGAGTGGGGCTGGCCTCAGGCACAGGAGCACCCAATTGTTTCAGGTTTTGGAAGGTGGGGCTGATCCCCTATGTGGCTGTTGGAGAAGCACAAGTCTTCTGCAGCTGACAAGCCCTGCCGCCCACAGGTCCACACACACAGTCAACACAGTCCTGTCTTGTGTGCACACCCCGACCACTTGAAGTGGACCCAGCATCTCCAAGGTGGGAGCCCCACACACTCCACCACCACCCCACACTCTCCACCCACTTCTTGTGCATGCCCTGCCCCACAGAGAGGTGGACCCAGTCACCAATCTATGCAGGCCCACAAGTTGCCTGAGGGCTTGTTGTTGGGTGGGGCCAGTCCCTAGGGTGGGTTGCCTGCCCTGGCTGAGCTGGATTAAATTGGTGCTCTAGTGGGTGGGGCAGACCCTGAGCTAGTAGGCCCCAGGGAGAACTCCAATGGTATCTGCCAGCGTCTGTCAGTGTCTATGTCAGCATGCCCACACCAGGCCACAACAATGGCCACCGCCAATGTCCCAGTCCCTGGAGGGGTCTCACCTCTCACGGAGATGCACTCAGAGCCTATCATGTGAGTCTGTTTATCCAAAGGGCTGTGCACCTTTCTTTCTGGTGAGTTTCGTTTGCTTTCTGAAACGGGTGAGTTTGTGTGTGGGCCCTTTAAGAGCTGGTTTTGGTTCCTTTGTGAAGCAGCTTTCCTGGGGGTGCTCCCCAATGTTTTAGTAGCAGGCAAAGTCAGATATTATGCCACTCGTCTCGATTGTGCTGGGTCCACAAAATGCCCACAGTGGGGGCACTCCCGGCTCAGGGCCCTGCGCCTCCAGGGAGGCTGTGGACCTGTGGGCTGCTCCCGGGTGGCGGTGATGCTGGCGGCTTGTGAAGGCAGCATTTTTTCTCTCCAGAAGGGAGTTTTTGCCTCTTCTATCTCAATTAGGATTGTTCTTTGTTGCAGGGGTTGCTTTTGTCCAGTTTTCAGTTCTGTCTCAGGGGTAATTTTTCTAAGAGTAGCTGTAAATTGGCTGTGTCCACGGGAGGAGGTGAGTTCAGAGTCCACCCATGCTGTCGTCTTGACTTCTCTCCTTTCCCCAACTTTTAAATATATCTAAGGCAGACTCCAAATTGCTTTGGTCTTTTTTACATTTTTAACTATAAGAATATTCTAATTTTTATCCAGGTCAATCTATCTAAAAATTCTACCCCACATCCAATTAAAAGTAGCTGCCATCCCTCCAAGTTCAAGGACCAGCAGAGCAATTTTGTAAATAGTAAATAGAATTTAATAATGTAAGTCTTTATATATGTATAAAGATGGAGCCTTTATATATGGAGCCATACACACACACACACACACACACATATATATACATATATATTAAGGTTCCATTATACCTTACCTAATCTGCCCAAAATCGTTTACACAAACTCAGTGGACTTTCAAAGAAAATATTGTAGGCAAATATCATTAATCAACAAGAGGATTTTTGACCAATGTAAAATTTAGCGTTAAGAGACAGAAGACTGGCATCTTCTCTAATATGTTGCTATTATATGATGCAATAGAAAGGGTATTGTTGAACATGTATTAAATTCTGAGCTTTAGTTTCATCATTTAGACAATGAGACAGTTGGACTTTCTTTGTAATCTTGAAAGTCCCTTAAAAAGATTTGCTTTTTAAATGATATTTGTTTCCATTAATCTTCAGTTTAAATAATCAGTTTTCTAGGGCCGGCCCGGTGGCGCAAGCGGTTAAGTGCGCGCGCTCCGCTGCGGCGGCCCGGGGTTCGCTGGTTCGGATCCCGGGCGCGCACCGATGCACTGCTTGGTAAGCCATGCTGTGGTGGCGTCCCATATAAAGTGGAGGAAGATGGGCACCGATGTTAGCCCAGGGCCGTCTTCCTCAGCAAAAAAACAGGAGGATTGGCGGATGTTAGCTCAGGGCTGATCTCCTTACAAAAAAATAAAAAATAAAAAAAATAATGAGTTTTCTACCATATATGGTATATTAATATATTTCAAAACTTTCCCTGTATTTATCACTATCATTTGAGAACACTGTGCTTAGTTTTAATGATCTCTCATTATTGCTTTGCTTTTTTTCCTCAAACTTGAGTTAAACAAACTGAAGAAATGATAAAAATATCAAATGTTTTCAACCCCAAGAAGTTCTTGAAATTTCTTCTAACAATTGGTCGTCCCCAGGTTTCTGCCCTATTCACAGTGACATTGATAGAACACCTCCCATGACCTGACTCCACCTCCCAACTCCCAGGAAGGGAATATTAGAGATGCAGGTTTATTCTCCTCCAAAGGTGTTCCTGACAATGAATAATGTCAACTTAATTGAAAATGATAATGCAGTCACTTATTTAAAACTGGGAAATAAAGTGACTGACAATGATCACCCTTTAATTAAAGTTTAACATCTAGTGACAAATTTGATGAGAATCAATACAACAGGAGAACAGTCTTTCTTCATATAATTATCCCACCTTGCTGCAATTATATTGCATTTATAATCTTGCCTGTTTATATGCTGTTAGAATTGTGCAGGATGGTTTTGCCTGAATTCCAATGAGGATACTTTTTTTTTATTTCCATTTTTAAGACCTCTGCATCGGCACCTGGCTCATACTGTACTGATCTAGGAATGAGTTTCATCATATGAGAAACCATCTAAGTATTAAAGAATGTACCTGTAGTTACCTCTGGTAACACATAACCAAATTAAATGAAGCCTATTGTGACATTCAAGTCAGCACACTATAATTTAAAACAGAAAGTGAACAATAAATGTCTATTATCAAGATAAAACTAGAGAATAAAAATCATTATTCATGGTTGATAGTTTTGTGCCTTTCTATTTTTAGTTTAATGAGATCTAAAATATGAACCTACCTTTAAGAATATTTGAAATACAAATGAATTTGCATAATCAGTCATGACAAAAAGGAAAACTACATGCATTCCTGATCATTTTTTAACTCAAACTACATAAGGATATATTGTAATTAAAAAATGCAGATAATAGATTTTTATATTATAATAGCTGCTGCAATTGAAATAAAAGCCAAAATAAATCTAGTGGTGCATATCCTTAAAGAACCTGCACATTAAATCCTAATTAATAGTATGAGATAGACAAGTTTTAAGTCAAAATTTGGATGCTTTCTGTGCAGTTATACAGCTAAAAAGAAGTATAAGTCCTTATTTGGTAGCTGTATTAAGAGAAATAAAGTTCTAGTCCTTCTCTTTATAGGATTAGAAATAGCAGTACCCATGGTCAAATTCCATCCTGAATCTCTATTCCAGCCATTCAGTTTAATTTAAATTAAAAACAATGCTTAAGACAATCAAATTAGGAAGTTTGTGTTTCAATTGCCTTTGGGCTGTCTTCTCAACCAAGGAAATTAAAATGACTTTTTTTTTTTTTTGAGGAAGATTGGCCCTGAGCTAACATCTGTTGCCAATCTTCCTCTTTTTTTGTTTTTTCTCAGTACATGGTTGTGTATTCATAGTTGTGGAGTTGTAGTCCTTCTATATGGGACACCACCTCAACATGGCTTGATGAGTGGTGAATAGGTCCGTGCCCTGGATCCAAACTGGCAACCCCCGGGCCACTGAAGCTAATGCATGAACTTAACCACTATGCCACTGGGCCAGCCCCGTAGAATGACTTTTAAGGTGAAGATAAAACTACCAAAACAAAATTGATCCTGGGATATCAATTCATTGTCTTATGTACAAGATCTCTACGAATGTCTCCATTTATCAGTTTCTTCTCTTTTTAATTATTAATTTATTCAAATAATATTCTTCAAATACATTTTCTTTTAAATAGAACTAAAACCACATAATATTTAGCTCTGTGAACATATTTTTTAGAATGCTTTGGATTTGTATCAATATTTTCCTACTGATAGAAACTAAAAAATATCCACAACACATTTATTTTATATGTAATTATCATACTTAATAAAGCACAAAGAATGATTTACACACTTATAGTTTCAGAAACAGCATTTCTATAATTTATTTGCTAAGTTTCTTTTTCCTCTTTTTTGGGCATCGTATTCATTCCTTTCTTTAATACAACTTTTTGGTTAGAGAGGAACACATATCTCACACCTATGCTTCTATAGTTGGATGATTTTTCTACTCTCCTGGAGTGAGACTCGAGAAGATTTTCCAGATTCTCTATGCCCCCCACCCCAAACAATCTTCTCCAAGAAAGAAGTTTGGCAGAAGAACCTGAGCATACGAATTTCAATTCCTCTGATTTTTTTTTTGAGTCATTCTTGTCTTCTATGCCATCCAGAACAGAAATGTTGCTCTTGTGCAGAACTGTTTATAATCTGATAGATTTAAACAACCCATTTGTCTGAAGATCTAGAGACATTCTCCCGTTAGTTTTACCAATTTTAAAATAGTATTTGCTGTCGTCGACCTGTCTCTTCTGTCTTATTTCTTATAGTTTTAGTTTATTCTATTGTTTCTGTCATTTCAAAATTGCCAATCCTGCATGGTTTTGAGAGTTATTCAACTCCATATTCATTGATATGATTTGCAATTTGTATTTAAGCCGTACAGATATCTATCAATTTTTATAGGCAAAGAATTATAAATATTTTTTTATATTCCTAGTGATATAAACAGATGATATAAATAGATATTCCAATAAATTATATTGATGCAATAATTATTTGACAATTTTACTTATATATAATTTCTTATATTGTGAACTATTAAATAATGTTATTTTAGGATTTCTTGACTCCCTGGTTGATAAGGTTGTTAAACATGTTTAGTGTTTAGTTAGTTGCATATCATTAAATTCTATTTTTGTGATATGCTCTAATATATGGAAAATCCAGTCTATGTTTACTTTTTAAAAATAATATTCCCAAGTGTCAAAATATTTTTAACTTATTTTTCCATATAGACTTTGAAATAGTTAGTTGAATTCAATAATGTATTTTTTTCTTCCTGCTTTTTTTACTTCTTTCCTTCTTGCTTTCTCTAGTTTTAAAAATACTTATTGACTCCCTATAATATCACACATGGTGACGTAGGCAGTTGAGATACAATGATGAAAAGATACAAAGCCCTGCCTTGTAGGAGCTTTATTTCTAAGAGAAAAGGAAGGTCAGTTGTAGTTAATTATTGAGGGTCTTGGATACCTGAAGCTTGATTGCAGTGGAGGTCACTGAATCATTTGTGGAATATATCAAAACCAAGCCTATCATATGTGAAGTCTTTGCAGATTATCAGCAACATGTACTTCACCTGCAAGGTCATGAGCTTAACAGTCCACTTCAGCAGTCTCAATGATTCTTCCCTCCACCCATGCCACTCTCAAAGCCAGTTCCAGCCACCAAGTTAAACACCATGAGCAAAACCAACCTTGGCCAGAGCATGAGCAAGTATGATCTTCTTGTTTGGTTTGAGATCAGTGAACAGGAGCCAATAGGAGAGTCTATCCCAGCTGTAGTTGACCATACAGGAGGCTTGCTCTGCCAGGGGAAAATTTTGCTTCACCAGGGCATCCAGTGAAAGATCACAGTGACCATTATCTATGAGAAGGGGTTTGAGCGCCATTGGAAAGACATCTGTGAGCTGGTGGTAGGCAGGATTAGGGATAAGGCTGAGGTGGAGGAAGCTGAAGTTGATGCCATTCTTTCCCTAAATATCATCTCTGCCAAGTATTTGAAGTCTTCTCACAACTCTAGCAGGTGGGGCATCCTAAGAAGTGTGATGAGCCAGCTCTGTGTGGGTTGTTTGGTACATGCTTTAGATTCCTTGTTCAATACTGACTCCCATTCAGATGAAGAAACTAATTCCCTTCTCACTTCAAAAAGTCCTATTTCCTCCCTTGCCCACCCTGCTCTCCATAAATAAATAAATAAAGGAAAAAGAAAAAACACACAGGAAGGCGTACAAAGGTCTGAGACATTTAATCCTCACAGAGCTATGAGGTAGGCATTATTATCCCCATTTAACATTTAAGCAAACTGAGGCTCACATATATGGAATCTGAGAGCAACTGGCCTGAAGCCATCAGCTAGTGAGGGACGCAGCTGGGATGTGAACATGGCTTTCAGGGACCCAAGTCTTTGCTCAAAGTCATTATACTGAAGGGCCGTCTACTTATCCCAACTCACCAGTTCCAAATCATGGAAAGAGAAAGATTGTAGTGAATGTGCCATGAAAAGTATCAATGAGGAGAAATGCTACAGGCATAACGGCCGGACAGCACCTCTGGGGTTGTCTTTTGTACAAATGCCCTAGGAGTTTTCAATAGAAAGTCTGCTAAGATGGAGGGGGAAAGGGATTTTAAAGTAGTTCAAGACAGTCAGAAGCACATGGCTGTGCTCACTTCCTTCCAAAGTAAGTTCTTTATTGTCCAACCAATCAACAAGTACTTAATGAGGCCTACTAAACATAAATACAAAGGTATAGGACACAGTCCCTGCCATTTTGAGGTGTACAATCTAAACATTTCTCAAGAATTACTCCACGGTTGAAAACAAACCTGGACCCTGTTGCCAGTATCATAATGAACATTCTTTAAAGTCAATATTTTGAAGAAAAACATTATACCCCACATTTATCATGGTATGAAATTTCCTCTTAGTAATATCAACTTCACTGTTATTAATAGAAAAGGTTTGGGGCCAGCCCAGTGGCACAAGCGGTTAAGTAAGCGCGCTCCACTGGGGTGGCCCGGGGTTCACAGGTTTGGCCCCCTGGCGTGCACCGACACACCGCTTGTTAAGCCACGCTGTGGCAGCGTCCCATATAAAGTGGAGGAAGATGGGCACGGATGTTAGCCCAGGACCAGTCTTCCTCAGCAAAAGAGAGGAGGATTGTCATTGGATGTTAGCTCAGGGCTGGTCTTCCTCACCAAAAAAAAAAAAAAAAAAAAAAATAGAAAACGTTTACTTTTGTTAAAATTCACTTTACATTCTCCTTCTCTGTACTTGGAATAAGATTTTTTGAAAAAGGAATTTTAAGAGGTTAGGAAGTGGAAGCGCTTAGGTACAAATTTGGCCAACAGTTGTCTGAGCAAAAGAGCTCTCAACTGAGTGAACCTGGCTCACCTCCAGGCCATTTTAATTAATTGTTTTGAGAACAACATAAAGCACATTTCCACATAAGACATTATTGCCATCCAGAGGAGGCAGTTGGTACCATGGAGGGCTGTCTAGACTAGAGACATTTTTCATAGGAAAATTTAGCACCAATTCAGGGGCAATACCCAGGAAAGTATTGTGCTACATGAGTACTTATTAAATATGATAGTGCTACAAAAATGTCACCTGAGTTCCATGGGCACACCTAATATGACCCCCTCACCTAGCCTGGGGTTTCCTCTGTCTGTAGGACTCTCCTCCTTCCAACAGGCAGTACTTATAGCTCTTTTTCAGAGGGCCACGTACAGGCTACGGAGCCCACATTCAAAGACAGCAGGAAGTGCCAGGGAATGACACTCCTGAAAGGTGGCCTTCGGCTCATCATTGACAGGTACCACTGTGTGATGCTCTGCTTCTGTGTCTTGAGGATGGACAGCTCTGCATCTTAATTTATACTTCCGATGGATCAGGTTGAAGGTAACCTGCCTGACTTTTCTCCTCCTTCTCCTGTCCTTTCCTAGTTTCTCCAGGAAGCACTTCCTGAATAAATCACTTGTACACAAATTGTCATCTTATTTACTGCTTCTGGTAACCCAAACAAAGGGATTTTATTATTAAATTATTTCCTTTTATATATTAATATTATATTAAATTATTTCCTTCCTTTTACCAGATAAATGTTATGGCTTCCAATTGCACATAGAATAAAGACCTAAATTCATCCTTCTTGCCTGTGGTACCTAGATGATCTGACTATAGCCTATATAGCCTCATTCACCTTTTGCCCTTCTCCCTCTCTCTTACTGCGTTTCAGCAATACTGGTGTTTTGTGGGATAGACACATAAAGCCCTTTCTAAACTCCAAGGCTGTGAATATACCATTTTTTCTGCCTTTTCATCTCACACATCATAAACATTTCATCTTGAGCACTTCTAGGGTGAATTGTATTGTTGTTCCCAATTATTCTCTTTCTCTCTGTAATGATACTATTCATTCCCATCCTTGCCATGCCTCCCTATAGGCAGAGTGTGTTTCCACGCTCATCATTAGGTTGGCCATGTGGTTTGGCTTATCTGATGTGAATAGACAATGCACTTCTTTTCTGAAAAGAAACTTTAAATGAGCTTGAACGATTTGGTTCAGCTTCTTGTTCTTGTCTTCTGCCATGAGAAATGTCTAATCCTTCAGTCTGGTCCCAGAACGAAAAGGCATGTGCAGACAACCGGAGTGTAGCCAAGACCAGAAGAGCACTTCAGAGCTCAGCAGAGCCAGGTAGAACCAGCAGAGTCACTGGCAACAGCTGAATGAGAAACTAATTTTCATTTTTTTAAGCCAAGAAATTTTTACGTTGTTTCTGTATTGAAATCTGACTAAACAGAAATTTCTACCAGGAATAGAATTCAGCTATAACATCCAAACCTATTATAGCTACTAAAGGTAGAAGTTAGTAAAATGTTGGTAGTGAGTACTGGTTGATTATCTTTCTGTGATGAAACATACAAAAATTATGAGCTGCAAAAAATAACTAGCCTGTTTTCAAGAAAGGATTAAAAGGAAAGCTGAGAGCCCAGAGTTTACGGAACTTGTAGGATTGGAAAAAATGAACTGATTCTCATAAATTATGTGTAAAGAATTTGAAAAGTGCTGTTATTTACAAAGGCCTATTAAGATTCGGAATAAGACTAAGACTCAGGACAAAGATAAAAACAGTTATGTAGCAGATATGCAAAAGTACTTGTTGAAGTAATGCATGATTGAAAGAATCCTCTGTCACAGTGATGTCACTCATATCTGAATATGTATCAGTAGTATACGCCACTCAAGTAGACATTAGCAGTGTATTAAAACAACTCTTCAAGGTTAGTCTTGCATTTTATTTCAATTTGGATGTGTTTAAACCTTATTTCCATATACAGAGTTCAAAGTCTTTAATGGCAGTGACCATGTCTCTCACAACTAACATTATTTGTATTCCCACACCCAGAGCATGTGTTACAGTTTAAAAATTTTTTTGATTATTTTTACCCTGAAAATAAAGCTGGCTAGTCTCTCTGATATTATATGCCTGCAAATGCTTTTACAGGATTCTTTTTTTTCTGATCATCATCCCTAGAATTTCCACTGATATGAAAGAGATGCATCTCACTGAAGTGATTATCAACTGACATGAAGAAATATTACATCTATTCTCTGAATCACTTTCTTCATTGCTTCCGTTGTTTCTTTGTTCTTTATCATTCAGTGCCATTCTGAGTCTTTTGGGCTTCCACTCCTTCCATTATGGAATTCTGAATACTTCTTTCACTAGGATTTCAGCCCCTGTAGAGAAACAAGCTGGTAGAATAATGGCTGGTTATGATTTCCTACGATATCAAGCAATCATTTATGAACCACACCACGTCCACATTGCAAATCAAATAACTTTTTTTCTCTTTTATATATTTCAGCTACAGGTGGGAATATATATATTTTCTGATGGGACTCAGTTAAACATTCTCAAGTTTCTCAAGTTAAACTGGTCTTCTTCTTATATATACATATAAGAACAGATATATATTATCTGAATAGTAAAATATATGACCATCCCTGAAATTTCTATCTGTCTTTAGAGTTTCTAGCTTTGCACACATTAGTTCGTGTGGTCTTCCCAACAACTCTGTGAGATAGGTACAAGTAGCACCATTTTAGAGATCAGGAAACCAAAAATTGTAGAATTTAAGTCGGGTTTCTAAAATCATGCCATATATATACATAAGCTATGACTCTAACTAGGGAATTATATATGAAATTCAAGGATCTTCTAATAAGTCCACTTTGCAGCACTATTCATATTTTTTACTACAGATAAATATTCATGGAAATTATTACAACAATCTTTTCTTAGTAGTGAGGAAAGAGAAGTTTACCGTTTTAAGTAGATGGATTTTGAACATTGAAGTATTTATCTCAGATAGACTTTATTTCTAGAACGACTAGATGCTCCTCTCTTAGAGAAATTTATTCATCCCTGCCTGGAAAGACCATGTGCTTTGTTCTAGTTAATAAAGTACGTATGGTGGTAAAATATACCACTTCTGGGCAGAAGCCTTCTGAGCCAGCATGTGGATCACCATGTTCTCTTACTGCCAATTCTGAGATTATGGAAGCCTGTGTTTACATTGAGTCCCATCAGCTTTGACTTTTACTGATTTCAATGACCTGTGATGGGCATGTAGAATGTGTGCTACATAAACTTTGTTTTTAAGCTACTAAATTTGGAGATTTCTTTATTATCTTAGCATAACTCAGCCAATCAAGGATGATGGAGAACATTTTTTTAAAAGTTGAAATAAATGTGTGTAAAATTTGTGATTATCAAAATAAATTCTCTAAATCTCAAATGAATACATAAAGCTGAGTGTGTTAAATTTGGGCAAAGCCCGTATTGCACAGTGCCTTCTTAACCTTGGTATTATACAGCACAGTGCTTAGCACATAAAATATTGAAAATTAATTTACTTATTTATTTATTTAGTTTAAATATAATCAAGTGTGCTATTGTAATGTCTGGTATTGCAAGATTATGAGTGTCAAATTTTAGGAAATGGGTATAGATCTTAAGAATGGTAAAAATAGATTAAAAATGCATTGATTTATAAAATAACCAAATCACATCTTAAGGACACTTCCTCATGCATGCTGAATACATTTTCATGAATGTATATATTTAGAAAAAGTCTACCTCCAACTCTTGGTCAAATGAAATAGGAGACTCTCTTTGTAAAGATTACTCAATGAATTATACTTTGATAAAACACTCATACATACAAACGTATTTGTAATAAAATTTATGCCAAAATACAAAATACTCTAAATGAGACTCAACGTGTCTATTTAGATGGAAGTGTTATGGACTTTGGATACATAAATTAGTTTTCAAGGCTCCAATAGCCATTAATAATTTGTTTTTAATTAAAAATATATTAGTACCATTCAAAAAAATCAAAAAGGCTTTCCTAAATCACAAACATGCTCTATAAAATATACACAACTTCTGTTCGTGAAATACATCAACATGTCTTCTCCATGAAAAAAGGTTATCAATCATTCTTGCTGGGTTTTATCTTGTAAATTTTCCCAAATGAGTTTAGTCAATTGAAGAATAATGAGTTATGTATTTACAGGCAACTCAGATCAACAAAATCTGTGTTGCTTAATAGTCCTCAATGAAAATAGTTGCAACAAAAGATACTAGAAGTTGTATTGCCTCTGATGCCTCTGATCATTAACCTATGGATGTTAGAAAAAAATCAACATGATAGACGTGTTTGACAGGAGGCAAGAGAATTCTGAAGATATAAACATCACTATTAAATCATGCTTCAATATGAGCATAGGAGAAGTAAATATTAATGAGCCTTTTGTGAATAAGAGATTAATTTACTGTCAAACAGACATTCCCTTCATAGGAAAAAAGTAGACTTATAGAAATGACTACACCATATGCAAATACTTCTGAAGTACAATTTAATTATATTAATATTGAACACAACAGGGTTAACTCCAGAGGGATTTTGAGCCATTGCATTAGTACTTGTGAAATGAGAAGTGTTTGCTAGTTGCTATCTTGGCTTCTGTTTCTCCCAGAAAGCAATGTCTCTAAGTCCTGTGGACTTTCAAGTTTGCCCTTTGGCCTCTTTGAGACTGTCTACTACAAGCCCTTATGTCAATTCTTCTGCATGTAATGCAGGATTCTGTTTTTTTTTTCCCTTTTCATCACAAAGTTTGAAAGTTTGTTGAAAATTTTCATCTTTTCCCTAGATAAATGGACACATGCTCAGACCCTTGCACAAGTATTTTCAGGGAGTTCACAAAAACTCATGAAGTCCATTCATATACCATTAAAGAATCCCTGGATTTAGTGGTTTCAACTGGTTTTTAAACCTGTTCAGGTACATGGTTAATGGTTGATCTGAAGTTCGACCTCCAAACCCAGGATGCTTGGGATGACTCTGGATTTTCATTCTTGTAGAAGTGATGTACAGGTTATAGCGAGTGAAAAATATGAAATAATAACTGTCAGCTTTTATCTGGTTTTCAGATTTTTTCCTGGGGACACTCCTGATTGAGGAGTTGCAGCTTCACTGGCAGGTATGGCCATGGTGCATGTACCTGGAGGGGCCACGTGAAAAGCATGGTATATAAAGAAGTCTAGAAGGTAGGGGTGACTTCCCTGAGCTGAAGTGGTCTGCACCTACTTCAAGTTTGTCTCTATTTGACGAGAGAGGGGACCACAAGGGTAAAGAGCCTAGGCAACTATGGTTGACATGTTGTGAGACATCTCAATACAACTCTTTTTCTCTGAGTTTTTTTGTCTTCTTTACATTCTCTAAAGTTAACTAAACTGGTGGAAAGAACGTATAGCTAGCCCTGGTGGTCTAGTGGTTAAAATTTGGTGCTTTCACCACTGTGGTGCAGGTTCATTTGCTGGTCAGGAAACCACACCACCCATCTGTTGGTGGTCATACTGTGGTGGTTGCATGTAGCTGTGATGCTGATAGCTATGCCACCAGTGTTTCAAATACCAGCAGGGTCACCCACGATGGGCAGGTTTCAGCAGAGCTTCCAGACTCAGACAGACTAGGAAGAAGGACCTGACAGCCCACTTTCAAAAAACTGGCCATGCAACCTCTGTGCATAGCAGTGGAGCATTGTATGATAGAGCCCCAGAAGGCGAGAGGATGGTGCAAAAGACCAGGCAGGGTTTCACTCTGCTGTACAAAGGGTCACTGAAGTCAAAATCAACTCCATAGTACTAACAACAACAAAGGAACATGTATCCTTAATGAATCTTTTGTCAGTTCTACACCAGTTCTAAACCTGGCTCCACTGATATAGATTTGATGGTCCCGTAGAAACTTTTAAATACAAGAATTCATGCTCTCTCAAATACGTCCCTTTTGAAATTCCCTAGACATATTTTGGAATTTTTAAATTTTTTTAAGTCCATACTGATAGTGTGGTAGGTGCCTTCTTATATTTCTGAGTAAAATTACGCTGCAGTATTGTATTAGGGATGTATCTACCAGTCCCCAGACCCCACATTCCACACTAATGAACACTGTTCAGTCCAGAGCATGCTGAAATACTGAAAAGTGGCAGGGTTGGTTAAAGCCTGAATAAATCTGGTTCCCTCTTCCTGAAATCTGTCCTATACAAAAAGGCGGCATATGCTGGCAGTGAGAGATGGAGTGGAAAGGTCTTGATAGCAGGAGACGCCAGAGCAGCCGTTACAGGTTGGTGCTATAGCTGGGAAGAAACACAGACTGTGACTATTACGGGAGGCTGAGTAAAAAGAGGACAATTAAGTGAGAGTGCAAGGAGAAATTGCGATTTTCATCGAGAAATGTCGAGAATCTCACAGAAGCGAGAAGGAGAAGGGGATTGATAAAGAGAGAACAAGAACAAGTGCTCAGCTGTTTCCTAGAGATGCCTTCTTCTCCTTATGGCTTCCCAGTTTCCTTTTATAGATACTCTATTATAAAACATCTTTTACTGAACACTGCCTAAGTCTATCTCTGTTTCTGTAATTGGAAAAAAAATAGTCTTACTAGGAAAAAGTCATTTTATGAAATATTTTGTGTTTTGTGTTGGATTAAAGTCCAAAACTGAGAAGCCCAAGTGAATTAAAATGGTATCTAGGGGAAATCATTTTAACAGGGCATCGCTTATTAAAATGGTTTTCAGAGGAATAAATGCCACCATGATCAACACTATGGTAACAGCAATAAATCTTTATTTTTGACGTAGTAAAGAGACATCTGTTTTTTAATTCCTTTTCTTCCTATTGAATCCTTGGTTTCATTCAATATACAGAAATTATAGAACTGATTATACTTGATTGTACTTATTTCTTAATATATAATATTACAATTATTTGCTTAGTTGTCTATCTTTATAAATTGATGGTATGTTTCTCACGGACAGGATGATCTCATTTATTTTGGTGTATGCAGGCCTAGCAGATAGAAGGGCCTAGCAGATAGAAGATGCTTATTGAACATTTATTGAATGACTAAATTATTTGTACTATTTGTAAATTTATAAACACATTTTTACATACTCTCATTTCTAGGGAATTCATTTCAAAATATAGCTTTTTTACACAAATGGAAAAAAAATAGGTTACTATCCATAGAAATATGGGTGTGAAGAATTGAAATGGGGAAGGAATCACATACCAGGAAATTATTTTTCTTTTCCACCCACTAGGAAACTCATACCTACATTTCATTCTCCACAGGAGAATATATATTTTATTCCTCGTCTTCCTCCACATAGTTCAACAAACAGTGGAGTTTGTGTCAATCATTTTTTATTTGGAGGCACTTTTGAAACAGTGTAAGAGCAATATTTTCACAAATAAAGAATCCCCCTGGTTTAACGACTTTATATGTATATCTCAAGAAGAAATCTAGAAAATGCAACCTTTTTTAGTGTGATCAGTGTTAACAGGTTTAACCTTTTCAATACTACAAAAGTTGAAGGAAATCAAAGAAAATGAGATTTTTTTTTCAGCTAATGAGCTGGATACAGTACTATTTAGGAGAAGGGGCGATTATGTCAATTCTTATGCATCAACAACTTATTTTGTAAATACTTGGTTAAAAATTTTTTTGTCCATTCAAAATTAGCAGTAATAAAAATATAACTCTAATTAGTAATGCCATACTATATTGTTATATTGATCTATATTAAACTAATTCTGTTCTTTTCTATTATACTATTCCATCGTTATTATTTCCAAGCTTAGTAAACTTGGTAGTACTCTGTCTCAAAAGCCAAGAAAGAAGTTTAGAAGAATAAAACCAAAAAAAACAGGTAAGGACATCGTTGAAATTCAGGACAAATTCAACATATTTAAAAATAAAATAGAATAATCTTAAAATTAGAATAGGAGTTCATTAGGTACACAAGAGTTGTGTGAGTATTATCTAAACTATGGAGATTTGATGCCCTAATTACTCTCAAAGAATGTATTTCTAAGTAATTGTGAGAATGAGTCCAGTGGCTTTACATTCTTAATAATTATCTTGGTCTCTGTTTCTTGTATTTTCTTCCCAAGAGAAAAGCCAATACTTAATAAAGTCTGTTATGTGTGTAAGACACACATAAGTAGTGTGCTGGTAAATATAACTGGCTTTGAGAAAGGAAACATTATGTGTAATGTTTGTCAATTTCCACGGTATAAAGACTCTCACTGTTATATGTTGAGTTGTGTCTCTCCCCAAAGATATGTTGGAGTCCTTACATCCAGTAGCCCAGAATATGACCTTTTTTAGAGATAGGGGTAATCAAGTTAAAAATGAGGTCATTAGGGTAGACTCTAACCCAATACAAACGATGTTCTTGTGAAACTTTCGATTTCCAGGAGTGAAGCTACTGAGTCTAATGTTTAGTGAATTTATATTTAATGAAATAGCACTAGATAGATTTCCAAAATTACTGTAAAATTTGGACACAGAGACAAATATGTACACAGGGAGGATACTATGTGATGATTGGAATTATTCTGCCATAAGCCAAAGAACTACCAAAGACTGGGAGAAAAAACTGGAACAAATTCTTCCCTAGCACCTTCAGAGTATGGTCCTATCAACAACTTAATTTCAAACTTCTAGCCTTCAGAATGGTGAGACAATAAATTTCTGTTGTTTAAACTAGTCAGTTCCTGGTACTTTGTTACAGCAGCCTTAAGAAAACTAAGACACTCGTTAGGGCTGATTTCAAACTATCAACATGAAATTCTGAACATTTAACAATTGGCTCTCACAAGCCATTATGAGTCATTTTCAGCACACTTTTAGACCATTACTATTTGCTTGTTAATAGCAATATTTATTTGTTTTAGCCTATTTCTTAATCATTCTTTTAAAGTTTTCTCCTAAAAATGATGAGTCAAAGAAAAGAAAGAAAAAAAAAACTGGATGAAAAAGTCAGAGAAGTCTTTCCAAAGGAGGTAACATAGGTAGAACTTAAATGATGTCTTTATTTGGTTAGACTGGGATGAGGAAGAGGAGATCCAGGAAAAAAATTACTATGTTAGTAAACTATAGGGTAAACAAAGAAAAGTGGCAATCTAATGAAAATTTTTAAAAAAAGAAATTAAAAAAATCAGATTCTAAGCACATCATTCAACAAAGTAGATCTGTGTTTATTGTTTCACTTGGATTTTCTTCCCCATTTCTCAATTTTCAACTTTTTCTTATTGATTTTGTTTTAGAGTTGCCCATTGGTTTTGCTTATTCCTTCTTATGACAATCTCTTCATGCATAACTTCATGTGTATATATAAGCACATATCATATTTGAATATATAACATTCACAAATATTATATACTCAAACATCACACATGCTATGTTTTTTAAAAAATCATTAACACTCACATTTTTACAGATTAGGTCCCTATTTCTATGATCAATATTAACAACCTTATGTATATGTTTGATATCTTTATAGATATTCTTCTCAACAACACTAAAATGGCATACTGTCATTATTTTACAAAGTACTATATTTATTTAACAAATAAGGAAAATGGAAACAGAGAAGTTAAGAAAATTTTCCAACGGCAAACAAATAGCAATTGTTAGATTTCAGAATGTGTACTCTAAAAAAAAGCACAATATGCTGTATCTCATTTTCATTATAACCCAGTAGAATTATTTCTTTAGATTTGATCCCCAGGAGTGAGATCATTGAGTCTAGTGATTATAACTTAATGAAATATAATGTTTATAATTTAATGAAATAGTTAGATAGCTTTCCCAGATTACTTTGTTTCATATTTCTTTCTCCTTTTCCCATATTGTTGCAAGAAGTCAGTATTATATTTTTTTTGTTTTTATGCCATTATGATAGGTAAGAAAGTATATCTCACTGTTCCATTAATTTGTTTTTCTCAGATTTAGGAATATAGGCAATTTTCTCCTGCTCATTAGATATTTGGTTTATTTTATTCTGAATTTCCGACTCAATCATTCACCTGTTTTTCACTTCATTCCCATATCTTATTAGAATCCATCTTGGTCCACCCCATAAATATATTTTTCAATGTATCATTTTCTTATTTGCTTTAGATATGTGCATTAAATATGTAATCAAAAGTTTATCACATCTTTCACAGCTCTAGATTTGCTTTATTAAACACATCATTTCCATAACTCAGAATAAGAAAAAAAATATTACTAATAATTTTGAAACTCCCTGTTTGTCACTATCTGCTGGCATTTGCCCATCCTCAGTAACAACCATACCCTTGAGTTTTCTATTAATCAGGCCTTTATTTTTCTCTTTAATTTTACCAAATACGTATCTATCCTTAAGCTTTATATTGTTTACTTTTAAATGTTGTAAAAATTCATATGGGTAAGTTTGTATGTTTCCTTAGTTAATTTGTATTTTGCACTTAACATTTTTTTATTATATTCATTATATATTCAGTTATATTTGGTATTTTATGAATAGCCACAATTTATTTATCTATTCAAATAACAAGGTACAGTGTTCTTGGTTCAACTGCTTTATTGTTATAAACAGTGTTGTTATGAATGTTCTAATATCTAGCATCTGTGCTTAATGTGCATCTTCAGTTTTGTTAGATGAGGCCAAATTGTTTTCTAAAATTGTTGTTTTTCCCTTGCTGTGAAATTCCTGCCCATGTCTTTCGCGAGCACACAAATTTACTCTTTAGCTGTGTTTTTTTCTAAAACCAGTGTGTCCCACAATAATTTTCTTTATTTTAAAAATTATATAAAGTTTCCAAATATCTAATTCCATGTATCTATATTGATTTATTTTTTGTCTTTTTAAAGATATTAATAATATTTAATTTAAATTATTTTTTTCATTTCCTTTACTATCTTTCCTTGGGTGTCATACTTTCTCTGGATTTAGTTTGAAACAGCTCTTTTTTGGCATTGGTTTTACTGAACTCTTTAATGATTGCTTATTGGAAAGTCCTCTTTTTTACTTGCTGATAGCTTCTGGCTTCTCTGTGGTGGTTAGATCTGACTGTGGGTGTCTTTGATGACTCTTAGAGAAGGTAAATAACTTACCTTCTGTATGTGGTTGGTCTTCATCACTCTGAAAGAAAATTCTCAATCACCCCAATTCCAGAACTCATAATTCATAGATCCTCTTTCTTTCTTGTTTTATTTTTCTAATATCTTTTTTGCTATTAATTCTTTAAAATGTAAGTCAAACCTTATTTTCTTCATGAAGCCTTTCCTGATTATGCCAACTAGTATAAATCTCTCTTACCAAACAGATTCAAAGTGCACAGTCTCTCGGTTTTTATAACATACTACCTTTTATTCCAATTATTTATTCTACTCTCTATGTTTTATTTTCCTACGTACTAAAAGTGCCTCCAAGAGTTAAAATTATATCTCAAAAATTTTCATTTTCATTTTGTTGCTGTTGTTGTTGTTGGTGGTGATTTAATACGTAGGCAATATATTTCCCTTTGCTCTGTATAAAACTTTGCATCACCTCCACAGGTACACGCAAAGACAATGTCTGTAGCTCCATTTTGATAAAATTCCAACTCATGTTTTAATGATTTAGTATGTTGCTCCTTATAAATAATGGGAAAATATTGTACTATTTAGGTCAGTTCCATTTAACTAGTGTTAAAAGATAAACTGAGGCATATAAAATATTTTAGGAGTTTATTTGAACAAAAATTGATTTGAATGGGCGCATCCAATCTAGCAGATAGAAAGCAGCTCTGAGGAGCTATATAAAGTGAGGTAATTGTATAGGCAGAAGGGAGCAGGAACAAGAAAGTTCTAGGCAAAAAAGCAGGTTGGTTATTGCAAGATTACTTTCCTTTAGGAGATGGTGGGTGTTTATCAGGCAGATTACCTAACTAGTGCTGATCAGGCGAATCCTGATTGGCTGGTTTAAGATATACAGAGGACCAACAGGCACATGAAAAGATGTTCAACATCACTAATTATTAAGAAAATCAAAACTACGTTGAGGTATCACCTCATACCTGTCAGAATGGCTATTATTGCAAAATCAAGAAGTAACAGGTGTTGGAGAGGACATGGAGAAAACAGAACCCACATACACTGCTGATGGGAATGCTGATGGGAATGCTGATGGGTCATAGTGCAGCCACTATGGAAAACACTATAGAGATTTTTCAAAAAATTAAAAATAGAAACACCATATGATCCAGCTATTCCACTTCTGGATATTTATCCAAAGAACATAAAAACACTAATTTGAAAAGATATATCCACCCTTGTGTTCATTGTAGCAATATTCACAATAGCTAAGACTTGGAAACAACCTAAGTGCCCATCAACAGAAGAATGGATGAAAAAGATGTGGTCTATATACACAACGGAGTACTACTCATCCATAAAAAAGACAAAATCCTGCCATTTGTGACAACATGGATAGACCTTGAGGGTATTATGCTAAGGAAAATAAGTCAGATGGAGAAAGACAATTACCATATGACTCCACACATACATGGAAGGTAAATAAACAAACAAACACATAGATAAAGAGAAAAGATTGGTGGTTCCAAGAGGGGAAGGGGGAGGGAGAGGGCAAAAGGGGTGAAGGGGCACATATGTATGGTGACAGATGGAAACTGGACTTTTGGTGGTGAACACAATGCAGTCTATACAGAAGCCAAAATATAATGATGTACACCTGAAATTTACATAATGTTATAAACCAATGTAATCTCAATAAAATAAATAAATAATAAAAAGATTCCATTTCTGGGAGAGCTGAAACTAATTCTCAGTTTGATGACATGAAACTTAGTATAAGTGATTTCATTTTGGGCCTGCTGTCTTGTTTTTAATGCTAGAAAAGTTATTTTTTTGGAGAAGAGTTTCTACAAGTACTTTCTATATCCCTTCCTCCTTCATTTTATTACATATCTGATTTTTTTTCTATGAGTTAAGATGAATTACCAAGATAAAAACAAAAAGAACTCTAATTTTCAATGTAGGTAATTTAGGAAAGACTTATTATTAAGGATAAGATATATCTAAATATTAAAGGTAACTGAAAAATAGCTGGTTGAAAAGGCACATATCAAAATTTTTTTTCCTTTTTCAATTTGTGCAGTTATCATGTTATGCAATTAGAAAAGTAAGATATATTTTGAAGTAGCTTTCAAGTGTAGACAAATTTGCTTTTTAGTCAAGCACAATGGTTTAATCCAATTTTACCATTTACTGAGTTAACTTTTAACTCAGTATAAAATCCTTTAAATGTTAGCATATGATTAAATAGTAATTTAAATGAGAAGTGATTGCAAAATACCTTTTAGTTCTTGGGAGAGATTTTTTTTTTCAAGTTAGTGTCCTGAAAGTAAGATTTAGAAAGCAGAAGTGTGGGTTTCATGGTGTCCTCAGATGTCTTATATTTTATATTATTTTAATCTGCTTTTGATTAAGTTAAAAATTAAATATGATTCTCAAATAAATATGTGAACTCTATATTGTAGGAGCTTTAAACATAAACTCTTCTATAAATTACCAAAAAGGATATATTAGAACAAATCAATAACAAACAAAAATCAGAAAAGTTTTGTCTCAGAGTTTTCCACATCATTAGGAATATCTTAAACAGAACCATTGTGTTCTGTCTTCCTGAGTATATGGTTGACTGATTTTTTTTCATCTCCAAGTAGATGTGTTTTTTTATTATAAATAACCTGAAGCTTTGGAAGAAGAAATAACCGGACTTTCCATCAGTGTCTCACTTCATTGCACTCATTTCCTTCTGCTTGGCCTTAAGATGAGGAACTTCGACTTGACTTAGGAAATGTTTTCATTTTCTTATATTGTAGCTTCTCTTATCTTTAATTTTAGGAACTGATGTAATTTTTTTTTAAAGTATCCTATATTTGTCTGCTGGAGACGGTAGATAGTGTAAGTGCGTGCTCCGTTCACAATTGAGAAGTTTAGTTTCTCTGCCTTGCAGGCCTCAGACATTGTAAATCCACATATTTCTTTACCCTTATAGTACCCAGAAATTCTCTTCAGGCCTATTTTTGGATTTCCTTACAGAATTTTCACTCATTCCTGAATATCTCCTGGAAAGCCCTCTGCTACTCCATGTTATTTATGCCTTCTTGCATACTAAAAAAAGTGTTCTCTTTATTATTACGGGAAGAAGAGAATTGCATCTTTGGACAAATTGAAAAAGGTATTCCCTTCTGGCATGGTCCATACAAGGGCTTATGAAGCCAAGCTTCGGGTGGAATTTCCCCTTAATTAACTCACCACCTTTGCTAGGCACTAAAGTGCATTGAACCACATGGACAAGTGGCCCAATCTTCTAAGTATTATTTATACTATACTGTAAACTTGAGAAAAATCCTTTCTGTAGCCTGATTTTAAACTGGCTACTGTATGGCTGGGGAGTACTGGAGTAATGTCAACAGTGAGTGACAAGTACCCAAGCATCTCTGATCTGACTCAGAGAACTTTTCTCCAAATAATTCAAATTTGGTGACTTCAGGAACTTCAGGGTTGAGAGGTGCCCTTCCCAATCATGTGATTGCTAAAAAAAAAAAAAAGAAAAAAAAGTAAAAAGACAGAGACATTTTGATTTTGGAAAGACTATGTTTTTGATTTAAGGTAGAAAAATTTTATTGCTTCTATCCCTGCTTAGCAGAGAGCTGCATAACTACAAATTTCTTCCATCACCAGTGACGTAGAAACCATAGTGCAGAATATCTTACATTTGCCCCACTAGATCCACCTTCCCTTACTCCCTTATACTTTTCCACCCTGATCTCTCTCCTGAGAGCCTGACCTTTATGCACTGTACCTTTGAAATTTGTTGTCCTCTAGTTTCTGATTGTGTTTCGCCAAAGTGTAGCCAAAGCAGGAAATGAGACCACAGAGTTTATTCTCAGCCTGTGCTGGAGGTTGCCTCCAGCTGGGCAAGGCTCAACCTAAGGTCAAATTAACTCATCACAGGACTCTCCCCCACCATATAATAATCCCCTTCCCTCTAGTATCAAGGAATCTGTCTGGTGCCTACAATCCTATAAATAGTGCTTGATTTGTAATATCATTCAGCAACTTGAGGTACCATGTATACACACATGAATAAGACCCTGGTACGTAGTTTCAGAGATCTCATGATACAACAAATCAAAATATTATAATATCCATTTAAGTATGGGATGTGTAATATAATAATATGTTTGTTTCTATGACTAAACAGAGGAGATGGGAAACAAACATTGAAGTGAAGAGGGAGAATTTATTTTTTAAAGCAATGAGAAATTCACATTTTATTCTTGAATTTGTATGATTTCCCCCTCTTCAATAGTGTTGTTAGACAGGTGATATTTTAGGTTTAATAGATATGAAAATCATTCAATATTTGAATGATGCATAAACTCTTTTCCTCCTTAAAAAAAAATGAATGCTCCTTTTGCATACATAAAATACTGGCTGAGATTATGTATATTGTTGATATATTTGATAATTTGTCATTTGTTATGGACCCATGACTAGGGGAATTTTGAACCATTCGTTCTTTTAGATATATAATAACTATAAAATATATTCTTATATTTAATTCGTTGAAAACTACTTTAGTCTTTTAGAGCTGCCTGAATTGTGTATTAATATCAGGTTTTTGTGTATTATAAATGATTTCAAATTAGATATGAAATAGTAAGTGGCCCAGAGGTCAACTAAAAATCTGTAGTCACTAAGTCTGCTATTTTATAGCATGCATATTTGGAAGGTACTCTTTTTAAATTATATGGAAATTGTAGTGAACATTCTGAATTTTACTACAAGTTCCTAAGCTATACTTTTCAAATCTATTTTCTCAATTCTTTATAAATATATACTATACATGATTTCTAGAGTTAAGTATGCAAGCAGCAAGTTTTGCACTTTTTACTTTTTGCACTTTTCAGACTTTTTCTTTAGAAGCCTTGACCTACTGGGGATGCAATGTAAATAAATAAGTATTTATAATAATATCTGATTTGTGCTAAAATAGAGATGAAAATCCTATGGGAACAATAAGAAGAAATAAATTAACAGCATTAAAAATAAAGTTTACAAAACAAACTCCAGCAGTGAACTCAAGAACTGAAACTTGGTTTACTTGAAATTATTAGCAAATGACTTAGAATCTACCAGATGTAACAAAAAATAGACATGATACCTTGCCTTTAATCTGAATTAACTAAGAAGTATTTCCCTAGACTTGCACACCCAACAAGTATTGGCATAGGGTAGGATAATCCACTTCTGCCTGAACAAAGTCTTAAAGGATGAACTGAAATTTGGGGCTGCACAGAGCAGGGATGTATATTCATGTCACAGTGAACTACGTGAGCCAAAGCATAGGAGGATGGAACTGTACACTGTTTTTGAAAAATTGTAAGTAAAATCAGCTTTACGCGTGCATGCATTGCAAAGGGAGGAGCAATGAGGAAGTTAGTATCAACTGCCACAATATAAGGAATGTTCTGTGTAAATTATAATATAATGAATATATGTTACGTATTTCAATTATTTATGTCAAAAGATTATTATAAAGATTAAATCGAATAGCATAAGACATTTCCATTTGGTCTTAGCTTGAATTTACCCAGAACCAGATCTTGAGATAGAGATTCAAATGCAAGTACTTAGTTATCTTGGAGGTCATTTCAAGAAACCCCAAAACAAAGATAGAGGACTGGTGAAGCAGAAAGGGAGGTACAGGCAGTCAATGACAACGTGTTTCAAGGAAGTTACTTCTGTGAATGACCAGGGCTTAATCCGGCCAGAAAACAATGACAAAAGATTTAGAATTTATGCTTTGGAGTTTTCCCAACGATTGGGTGAGGAAAGTAGGGATAGTTTTCCATCAATCTTAGTTGAAGGATGCTCAAGAAGAATGTTATTTTCTAGCATTTCTGACCTGTTGTATGCATTGGTAAAGCAGATTTCTGCCACTAAAGGAAGCCTCCAGGCAAAGAAATCAGATGCTAGCATTTGGAAGTCAGTGCAATGAAATGTTAAGGACCAATAGCCAGCATACGGGCAGTACTCCACCAGTGCTGGCTACATACACCATTTATTCGAAAAACTTTATGTAAGCATTTGTTACACATACACTATTTTAGAAATAGAGAAATAAAGTGCAGACAAAAATAATATAGCAAAACAATTAAATATATCTGCAGAGTTTTCATATGTTGCTTTCTTAACATTATTTTAGGTTGAGGTGTTTTTTTAGTACAAATATTCATTTGAAGACATTTGGTAGACTTTGTTATCAGTTAACATATGTACTTGATTTCCTGGTCACTGTTACTTGGACGGCAAAAAAAAAATAGATTTGAACTCTTCAAAATGTCTTAAGACATTTTTATGGATATATGACAAAGTCTAGCCATTTTTTCATTTTAATCAAGATTATTTCTCTGCCCTACCTCTTCATGATAAAAACGTTTCCCCCTATTTCCTAACTTAGGCATTTATCACATCTAATTTATTACAGCTTTTTATTTGCATCAGTTCCCTCTGTCTCTAGCCTATTTATTGTCAAATCACTCGCATTAGTTGCTCAAACATTCATCACAATCACATTGTTCAATATAAATATTATACAATACAGACAGTGTGACCATGCAGGAAATAGAAATAAAGAGTTGTAAATTATATTTTTACATCTTTATGGAAACTTCTAACCATGATAGTTGTAATTTTAAGACAAATCAGTAGGTTTTTCATCCTACTGGAAGTAGAAACAAGGCCAGATGATGTTTACATTTTATATAATGAATATGTTTTCGCTCAAAATTAATCATTGCTTAAATATAATTTTGCACTATTCAATATGACAGAAGGAGTGGAATTTTCATATGTATTAAAATTTTCTAATGAATAAACTCTAATTGTTTAGTTTATAAGAGAATATAAATTAAAAGTTTTAGTTGCTAGAAGGATGTGCGACTGTGACATACAACTATCTACTGGGGCTTTGGGGGAAAAATAAATAAATAAAATTATTTAAAAAAAAAGTTTTAGTCGCAAGCAATGGAAATTTACTCAGGTTAACTTGAGTAGAAAAACATTTGGGTAGAAAAATACCAGGTATTTTGCAGAATCAAAGAAACAGAGGAGGCCCAGCCTTAGCAAAAAGCAACATTAGGCAGCTCTGAGGGCTATGCATAAAAAATTATTCAACAATGCAAGGAGCCTCCATCACAAGTAAGGAACTTCTGTTTTGTTTGCTTCATCATTGAATCATGTACCACAAGATTGAAAATCCCAGGAGAATGAGTCAGATTGATCTAATTTAAGTCTGTCACCTCCTGTCTATGTGAAGACATTAATACTGTACTAAAAGGAAAGATATAATTCTCTAGAAGGAAATCAGGCTACTCTTTTCAAAATACAAGGAAATGGCTACTGGGTCATAGATAAACAGAAAAGTTATATTACATTGAAAAAGAACTTGAATCCTCTCCTTGAAACTAAGAACTAAGCCAATTAAATATGAAGTAAAGGAACTAAGAATAGTTCTTAGTTTGATAGAACTAAACCAATTAAATATGTAACCCCAACTCTTAATGTAATAGCCTTGGAGAAAATGGACAAATTTAGAAGCAGGTTCTTTTGTGGTAACGGATTGAGGTTAAAAGAGGATCATGATATATATCCAAGACCTGTTCAAGATGTGAGCTAGTATGACTGAGAGCCTTTATATTGATTGCACCTATAATTCTGTCATGGTACTGGGAGTTAGAATCCTAAACCTTTGGCTCTTCCTTGGCCTGGAAAAACGGTTGATACCGTATATATTGTAAATCATGTGCATTGCATGGAGAAAAACGCCCAGATCATGAAAGTCATCTTCCATGGGAACAGGGAGAAGGGATTATGGGAGCAAGGAAGGAAGAATTAAATTCTGGGCTGTCTGTTTTCTCTTTTATTCTTCTACACAATGGAAATATTAAATTTCTTTTTAAATTATCCAATTAAAAATAATTCAATTAAAACATGTAAACATACCTATAAATCTTATTTCTGATCTTCAGATAAGCTATGGTAAATTATAAAAATGGCCACAAATTGGTCATGTCCTTGCATCCAGCCCTTCATAGTATGATGCTGCAGATCCTTTCTTCAAGAATTCGAAACTATTGCTCTACCCATTGAACCTGGGTATGATTTCCTTTGGCCAAAGAGACATTAGCAAACATGAAACAAGCAGAGGTTTGGAAAGCACTGGCACACTGGACATTCTCTTTTGTTGCTCTTGGAACCAGTTGCCAACATGTGAACAACTCTGGGCTACTCTGGTGGATGATGAAAGACACATAGCCTACTTGTAACTGCCACCTTAACCAACCACCATCCAACCTCTAGAAGCATAGCTGCTTCATTAACCATCAACTGATCACAAACGCAGCAGTGAGCCCAACTAAGCCACCAACTGATTCTGGCGGTAAATTGCCAACACAGGAGATCATGGGCAAAATAGTTGTTTAAAGCCACTAAGTTTTGAGATGTTTCATTTTATAGCAAAAGCTGACTTTACACAATGTGTTATGGGCTGAACTATGTCCCCACAAAATTCATATGTTGAAGTTCCCCTAGAACTTCAGAATATGAACTTATTTGGAAAAAGGATTGTTGCAGATATAATTACTTAAGTTAAGGTCATTGTGGAATAAGGAGAGTCCCCAATCCAATATGACTGGTGTCCTTATAAAAAGAGGAAATTTGGAGATAGACAAGCACACAGAGAGAATGCCATGTGAAGATAAAAGCAGAGATCAGAGTGATGTTTCCATAAGCCAAGGAATGCAAAAGATTGCTAGCAAACTACCAGAAACTAGGGGAGAGGCGTGGAACCAATTCTTGCTCACAGCTCTCAGAAGGCAGCAACCCTGCCAATACTGTTCCCAGCTGTCTAGCCTTCAGAACTGTGAAACAATACAATTATCTTATTTAAGTTCGTGGTATTTTATTATGGCTGACCTAGCCAACTAACACACAAGCTAAACTCATTTTTACCTTGAAATCTTTTTAGTTACTATTTCCTTTACCCAGAGAATTTTCTCACTTTCTCGTGTATTAAAATTCTAGCTCTAGTGTTGCCTTTTCATAGATTATTTGACCACATAATACAAATTGTCCTTCCTCTGGTCACTCTCTATCATCTACTTTTATTTTCTCCATTATACTTATATCTAGCTGAAGTTACTTATAATCTTTATTTATCTATATTTTAATCTCCTCTACTGAAAAAGTAAGCTGTATACAAGCATACCCTTTTATTGCCTTTTTTATTGTTGTAGCCACAAGACTTAGCATATAGCAGGTCCTTAATAAATATTAATTACATAAAATGATACTTAGATAAGCCAGAGAGTACTTAAATAGGTTATCTCATAACTGAAATTTTAACCTATGTAAGATATTTTCCTTCGAATAAACTGTTGAATAGCTTCATCATTTGCATGGAGTATGACCATTTCTTTACAGAGCCATGTGGAATTTGCATGTAATTTATTAGTAATGTAGCTAGAAATATCAGTCTTTAGGGTTTTCCTTCTCTCACTTCTTGAGATAATTTTCTTCTAACCATTAAGAGGCACAAATATAGTCTCTATAATAATTAAAATATTAATAATTGGGATATAAAGTGAGAGTCAATGATTGACAAAATTGAATCTAGAGAAAGTTAAAGGAAGGCCTGAGGGCTGCTGCGAAAAGAGATCAGACCTTAACAATAGAACTAGAAAGAGTGAAGAATAAGAGAAGAATAATCCTCTGCAGCCCCCCACCCTCACTAAGGCTAAATAAGAGACATCTAAAGAAAAGTGAAGGGCAGGGGAGATGGTGGGTGACGTTGGAGAAGAAGGAGGTGGAAATAAGATAGTAGGAACCAGAGGATCATTTGGAAAAAAGAGTCAGAATTGGCAGACTGTTAAATGCCACCTGGGGCTACATCCTAGGAGTGAGAAATAGAAGCAATACTGTAAATTCACTCATTTTCACTTCTGTGAACAGCACATACAGCCCACACAGACGAGCAGTCCTTGATATAGGCATTTTGCTGTTGCATGCTTGATTCCCATGAATATGTCAAGAAAAAGTCACCTTCTTTGTCTATGTCTAAACGACCGAACCTCTGTCAAAATCTCTCCTCTAAAATGGCTCAGGATGTTTCAAACATCTACCCCAAAACAAGCTGAGTTCCTGGACACCCAGAGGAGTTGTCATAGAGTATAAAACTGAAGTGAGAGTGGATTAATATTGACTGATAGATAAAAAATAAACATACGTCATTAGGTTTCTAGAATATGCGCAATAACTATTTAGATAACACTGGGAAGAAAATGCCATTTAAAAGAGATTACTGATCCTCTTAGCACAGAAGAAATTGTATAGATTGGGCCAGGACCATCAGTTCTGCTCTTTTAAACTATGTAGCCTTCCCTTGAAGCAGCTGTGTACAGAGACGATAATAAAAATAATTCATTTTAATTTAGGGATTTGACCCCATTCAGAGATATGAGATATGACACAGAATCATAGTTGTTCCCCCTATGTGTCCTATCCCATTAGCTAGAAATAAAATGCATTTACCCAAAAATAATTTAATCTGAAAATTGTAACCATACTTAACCTTAGAAGCTTTAAAAATTACCCCCTAAAACTAACGCAGTACTCTCTGATCCACCATGGTCCAAACATCTCCATTTTTAAAGTTCTTTATACTGAAATTGCATTCCATGATGACTATTTTTATTAGACTCCCAGAACAAATGTGCCATCAAACTAAAGGACTATTAAAACCTTTTCCTCTTGAATCCATATACAGTAAAAGCATCTTAGAGATTATGTGGCTGTGAAGAAGGATGTGTACATTAAAAATAAAAATTCAAAAAAAATTTATATCTCACCTATGTATATCTGTATATATAATATGCATATTATATTTGTATATATCTATATATAATATACACAAATTCAATATGTATATAATTCAATATATATGACACACACGCACATAATTCCATCTTTAACCTTCACTACAGATTTAAGAATTTTATGATCTATTACGGGGGATTAGAGACAACTGGATTGGCCCAGTTTTACAATGGTGTGGTATAAACCAATTTAAGAATAAATTGTAAGGCATTATATACTAAATTTTACATAAAAGATGCAGCCCAATGGACTCCATCTTGGATACTATAGCCTTAACAATGGAAATGTTGATAGTATCCACCAGCATTTTATTATTACTCATTAAATTTTATTTATGTCCTACTGTATTCCCCAAGTAGAAATTTTTAAGAATAGAAGTAGAAGTTCCAATAATTGCTCCTCTGACACAGCTTTATCGCATATAACCCCAGGGATCCTACCTCAAAAGGCTATAACCTCAAAAGGATCTTGTCCTTATGAGAAGACAATTTTTAATTTTATAGAATTGACACAGCTTTATCGCATATAACCCCAGGGATCCTACCTCAAAAGGCTATAACCTCAAAAGGATCTTGTCCTTATGAGAAGACAATTTTTAATTTTATAGAATTGCTTAAGCCACCATGCAATTTTAAAGCATATTTTTGGATTGTATGACAAGTGGTACCTAAGAAATCAGCGTTACTCATACTTTCTGAAAGTCAGCTTGCTTAATTCATTAAAAATCTAGACTAAGTTTACTTCAAACTGAATCAGATTAACATTTTCTGTGTGTGTGTGTGTATTTTGTCAAAAGTCAAAATTTAGGTGCTGACCTGGTGGTATAGTGGTTAAGTTCACACATTCCTCTTCTGTGGCCTTGGGGTTTGTAGGTTTGGATCCTGGATGCAGACCTAATCACCGCTCATCAAGCAATGCTGTGGTGGCATCCTACATACAAAATAGAGGAAGATGGGCACAGTTATTAGCTCATAGCCAATCTTCCTCACCAAAAAAAAAAAAAAAAGTCAAAATTTAAAAACTATTGCTGTTTTAGGAAATAACAACACATTTTTCTTATGGCTTGCTGTGGAAAGTATCTATTTCAGATTCTTCATCTCTAAAAACCTCTTTATCTATTTGTTTTTTTTATCCTAAACAAAGGTCATGAAAATTAAAGTGACATACACACACACATACATACATACACAAAACACACATGTATAGTACAAATGTAAATATATATCTATAGATATAGATATGACATTTTAAAGAGTGTTGCTGTGGATTGTGGCATCTTGGAAGGACAAACATATCAGTATCAATTACTACAAAAATCATAGTTTTAATCTTGAATACAGATTTATTATGGCAAATATTGAATACGGTCTCCAAACTGCTGTTTCTATACCTTCAGTGAATAGTTTATAAAACTATAACATATCTATTCCTTACTAGGATGAACTCAGACCAACACATTTTGAAAAATTTCAGTCATTTTCTACTCTTTATAGCTTAAAGCATTTATAAAATCCATCCCATCCTCTGTCCACAAGAATGACTATATCTGCCATTTTTATAATGATAAATAGTAGGAAAATCAGTTATGATCTATTGACCACTTTGTTCTGAACAGTTAGAGAGGCTTTCAGGACTGTACCTGGAGTGCAAGTTTACTTTAATAACACACGTACACAAGGTGTGGATACATCAGAACAGGTAGGCATTGGAGGGACTCATATGCAGGGGCAAGAATAACCAGTCCATCTTTTACACTACTCTAAAACTATGAGATTTAGCTAATATTTCCTTGCTCAAAACTTTTCAGTAGATGCCCATTGTCGACTTACTTTGAAACGCTGACACGAAATTTATATATTGCCTTACCTTTGTAAATAATACCCTCACTATGACATTAGACATGAAGGGAACCTGAATTAGAGAGCAGCAATAAAGAATTAAGAAAGATTCTGATATAAGATGACGTACAGAATTATGGTCTTGGTCATTGTTTTGGTACATTGCAGAAGGAAAAGGAGAAATTCAGGGCAAGTTCAGTATGTGATAATGCTAGGCACTAACACACGAATTGCACTAGGAAGTGCATAATTTAGGAGGAAATGTATTGCTTTTATATTTGTGTAAATGTGAGTTTGACATTTCTGTGTGATGCCTGGTTGGCAAAGATTATCTTAATAAATAATATTAATTGACTTCTTTGTTCATGTCATTGTGCTGTGCCCTACCATCACTACCAGCATCACTACCACCACTACAAACACAAAAGAACTGGTAAAAGTATATTTAAAAATTGAACATCTGTACAGAGATTAAATAGAATGAAATTATTGGGTGATGAGTAGTGCCTGCTGGCATAGCCTTTTGGCCTCTAAGTCCAGAAACTAAATTACCAGTATGGCCAGGAATTTAGATTCTGTAGGAAGATGTGAGTTGTATGGGATAACAGGAAACTTACACATTAAAGCAGGCCATGGGCTGGCCCCGTGGCTTAGCGGTTAAGTGCGCAGGCTCTGCTACTTGCGGCCCGGGTTCAGATCCCAGGCACACACCAATGCACTGCTTCTCCGGCCATGCTGAGGTCACGTCCCACATACAGCAACTAGAAGTATGTGCAACTATGACATACAACCATCTACTGGGGCTTTGGTGGGAAAATACAAGGAGGAGGATTGGCAACAGATGTTCGCTCAGAGCCGGTCTTCCTCAGCAAAAAAAAAAAAAAAAAAAAAAAGAGGAGGATTAACGTGGATGTTAGCTCAGGGTTGATCTTCCTCACAAGAAAAAAAAAAAAGCAGGCCCTGAGTGATACTCCATTCACTGAGAAGAGGCTGAACAAGACTGAGAAGACCACTCCCACAGCTGCAGCTGGTAACTCTGAAGCTGCATGCTTCCGTGGGGTGGATGAGGGCTGCCCTTGGGGACCCAGCCAAGCAGCACAGTGTTCCAGGGGCTGAATTTTGA
The DNA here is from genome assembly GCF_020826845.1 of Diceros bicornis minor. Taxonomy (NCBI): domain Eukaryota; kingdom Metazoa; phylum Chordata; class Mammalia; order Perissodactyla; family Rhinocerotidae; genus Diceros; species Diceros bicornis. Next base: position 46,224,436 of record NC_080759.1, on the reverse strand, counting down.
TATCACTTGGGAATGGTAGGCAAGATCTCCCATTATAAAGTATAGTTTAAACAGGGTTTGTTGGAGGCAACCATAAGATTAAAAAGGAAAGAAAAAAGAAATTCTCACTCGAAAAAAGCTTACAAATGACATTTTTCAAAACAAAAGAAGAGAAGAAATATTCCCCAAAATCAACAAATAAGATAAATCATTTAATTAAAAAAGAAGTCTAAGGCATGTTGATAAAGACTTACACAAGTTTATCATGGGACAAAGAGACAGTAGAATAGTAGCATCCATAAATGTGAACAGTAAGTTAAGAAACACAATTAGATAGATATGAATCAAGAAGTGGATATACAAAAAGTCAAATACAGGAAGAAATATTTTTATTGAAACAAGAAATTCAACATATGGGCTATCTTATCTTGCTTAGTCCCCCTCAAAATGCAGTTCTCTTATTCATCTAATACTGATACTGAGGCACTGAAGATTAAGTACAATAGTCAATATCATATAACTAGAGGAGCACAGGTAGCAAGCTAACTCAGGTGTTACAGAATCCAAAACCCATATTATTTACAAAGCTCTATTACCTTCCTGTGGCATAAAATTAAGCTGGATTTATAGAACTAGAGTTTATATATGCAGCCTCCATATATATTTTTGGAATATACTGGTTAACAGAGTCTAGAAAATACATAATAACAATGAAAAGGCTTATTCATCTCTACCCTCATAATACTTATTCAAAACCTGGTTAAGCATGCAAAGGGAAATAGGAATCATCTTGTATTTTTTCAACCTTCAAAATGTTTTGAGCTTTTCTCTATTCCAGCCAATAGGCTACAAGCCAGAGGACAAGATGGAACTAAATAGATACAGTCATTTTATGAGCCCATAGTCTCAGGAGGAGGGGAGATACTAAGAAAAACAATTTTAAAATAGAGTTAAACATGTGGTGAGTATTGTATAAAATAGAAGAGGCAATACAATGAAACAGAGCTCACTTGGATGAACTCTAGAAGGTTTTGTAGTAGAAAATGCTCAATCTTGATGCATTTGGGGTGAAAACAGTAAATATGAGTTCATAGAATTATAGAACATATCCAGCTCCCTTAGCATGAAAAAGAGAGGATATATATATACACGAAAGGCAAGATACAATTAAACCTGTCTTGTCAGGTTAAGTTCAGAGAAGTATTGCCACCAGTTATAGCTCAAAAAAGATTATGAATAATAGACCAACTTTCTGAAACTGAGGAAAGGAATGGTGAAGGGGTAAAAGTCAGGCTATTATGAACAAACGTGGATGGAGTTTCTTCTGAGTAAGGTCAGAATCATGAATTTTTTAAAAGAGGTTTAAACCATGAATTATCAGTAGGAAAGAATGTTATTATTAGTGCAAAGGAGTACTGTGTTTGATGTTTTAAATTGGGGCCCTGTAAAAAAGTGTTAGAAGTGCAGTGACAGTGTATTATAAAAGAAAAAAACAACACAGATGTAAGCCAACTTAATGTAAAAGGAATACAGTAAACCAATTTGAACAGGAAAGTAAGAATATGAAATAGCTTCTGTTGATTTTCTTTTGAAAGAAAACACTTTCGGAAAGGAAGATTATTGGTTTTAGTGCAATGGCACGATGGTGTCACAGACAGGAAAGAGAAAATGCAACAAGAAAGAGCTATGTATTTTCAGCACAGTCGTTATCTTTAGTTAGAAATTTGCAAAGGTGGCTTTTAAGTAAAAGGAAATTGGCCATCAAAGAACGACATAAATGATTGCAAGTCTAAACAAATCTTTCCAAAAGAAATCTTGAAGAGATTTCAAAGGAACAAATATTACCTTAAACAGAAAATGATTTCATGAAAAAATGTTTTATTATCATTCTTTCTCCTTCACTCTTGTTCTCTCTCCTTTTCTCTCTCTCACACATACCACAACCACACACCCAGAAACACCAACACCCACACATACACACATTTAAAATTCAAATGTAGTTTTTTCTTTTTTCATAATAGTCTAATAAAGTCCTTGTAACATTATCTCAGTACTGTCTTTACTTAAGGAACATTCCTTAAAAGACTATTTCACATAGAAAAAAAAAAAAGTCACATTATAAGATCTGTAGTTTTAAAATAGTATAAATGCAGTTTGACAAATGCATATTTTCATTAAATGAGAATATTTGACTAACGCTTCCTAACTTAAAGTTATCCTAAAACCATTATGGTAGGCAGAATATTGGCCCCCCTAAAACGCCCATGTCCTAATCCCCAGAACTGTGAATATGTCAGATTGCCTGGCAAAGGGGAAGGAAGGTTGCTAATCGGCTGGCTTTAAAATAGGGAGATTAAGTGGTTTTGGATTTGCGGAGTTAAGGCAATAACGGGGACGGGGGGATGTTGGGGTCCCAGTGGTCCCGGCGGTGCCCTCTCACAGCTAGTCTCCTCTATCCATGGACAGGCGGTGCAGACGGTCTGGGAACCAGCCTGGTGAGTGGATCAGCTGGAGCTGGGCCTCAAGATGCAGGGACCACGCCTGAAGCAGAGGGAGGGGCCCTTCTGTAGAGTTGGGGGAAGGGGGGTAGTGACGGTGTTATGGCCTGCAGGTGCTGCTGGGGGATGGAAATGCTGCCTTTGCGGTAGGACAATAGGAGGGGAGGATAGAGGAGGTCGATATTCTTTTATTTTATTCTGCAGAAGAGCAGGCTGTTGGTGCAATCTGAAACCTGCGCCCCGAAAGAACCGCACGCCCCCACCCCCACCCCCACCCCCGCCCCGGAAGAGGCAGCTGATGCGTTTCTTGTTTGCGGACGACAGAGCTTAGATGGCTCTCAGGACCAGTGAGGAGCTGGAAACTGGGTGATTCAGGACTGCCTAGTTCAAGGCGGTAGGGAAGAAGAGCCTAGGTAGTAAAAGAAGCCCAGGACAATAGGGCTTGGGGGAGTAAGGAGATTGGCTCAGGGAAGCCTGGGGGAGCAGGGAGAAGGAAAGTCTGGGCCTTTCCAGAACACAGACCTCTGGCGCGGACCGGAGGGGCAGGGGCAGGAGCCTGGTCCTGTGCTGTCCCTGCTTCTGTGCTGGAGAAAGTTGCCTCACCCTGTCTGTCCCTTGGCTTTCTCTGTTGGCCATGAAGCTCCCTCCCCTCCCATAGCCCTTTGAGTGCAACTCCTGGAGCCAAAGGACCAGGGTTCAAAGCCCAGATCTACATCTCACCCTTAACACCTTTGGCAAGTTAGTGAATCTGTCTGTGACTCTGTATGAGGAGTGTCAACATCTTCAGCTTTTTGCTTTGGTTTCTTTCTGAGAAAGATCTCAGAAAGGTGGGGGGTTGGGGAGTTGGTGAACAGAACTCAATATCTAAATAAGTTACGCTACCACAAGTGAAATACATAGTATCATATTAAGGAAATCCAATACTTTTAGTAATACAAGTGTATCTTGGTGAATATCTGATATTTGCCAAGAATAATAAAATTCCCTCAGCCTTGGAGAGATCAGATCTGTTAAAAACAAATAAAGACATGATAGGGATGATTTATGCTATAGTGTTTGCTTGCTACCTGTAAAACCTTGTAATCTAAAAAAATACTTAAAATTTTTTTGTTTCTGTTACAATAACATCATTACAAATATTGATCAGATAAGGCTACAAATAATCAATTTTATTACATATGAAAAAATGTGAATGAGCCATAGATTTCAGAGATAAATTCATATCATTAAATACTTTAATTATTATGATAGGCAGTCTCTACAATGACCCCCAATGATCTCTGTATCCTGGATTCATGCCCTTGTGTAGTATTCGCCCCTTGCGCGTGGGCTGGACTTATTTGACTAACTTTTAAAGACCAGAATACTGTAGAAATGATGGGATGCTGTTTCTGAAAAGAGGTTAAAGAAAAAAAAGACTGTGGCTTTCATCTTGGTAACTCTCTCCTTTATATGGAAAGAGAGAACCGACAATGGGCAGGAAGGAATATTTGAAGACAGAAATGGTGGATCATTTCCCAGATTTTAATACAGAGATGAATCTTGGGTAGGATGGAAAATATATTCACATCTAGACACATTTTAACGAAATTGCAACTGTTGGGAAGAGAAATAGAATGTTTAATTTTGAAAATAAAGAAAAAGAGAAACAAAGGAAACTGGATCAATCTAATAAATATCGGGCAAGGAGAAGGAACAAACTTTGGTAAATGCAAAATTAAAAGGTAAAAATAGTTGTAAGTATATCAATCAATACAACGAAGACGGTTATCTATTGTAAGTATATTATACATTAGATGTATGTGAGTTTGTGTGTGTGTATCTTTAATTTGCCTAATCTAGACAGAGAATCTGAGATTGGTTTAAACATTTATGAGTACCAACTCAAAATGGTATTCTACTGAATAATTCTACTGTAGTTTAAAATCATAGTTGAGAATCTAAAAAAGGTAGTAATTCTAAATGTTTTATATACTAGCAAATCCTGATTTTTAAAATAATAGAGATTAGAGCACTACAAATTTAGAACAATAAAAAGATAAAAATAAAACTTTGGAATATATATGCAAAATCCTATATAGAATCAGTTTTACAGAACTTTTGAAAATAATTATAACCCATCTTGAAGTGATATTTTTACTTGTATTAAAAGAACATGTTTATCATATAGCTAATAAAAATTTCTAAAGATATTAATTAACACTGAAACATAGTGAATAAAATCCAAAATCCACACCTATAAACAACAAACAAGTGAATGAATCAACAGCCTAATAATAGAAGCTACTTCTTTAACCTGAGAAGATATGTGTCCCAAATTAACAGCAAATACTTCTCATCTTGATGAAATGCTGGCAGCATTACCTTTGAAATTGAGAATAAAAAAAGTTACTTACTATCATCACTCTTTTTTTTTTTTTTTGAGGAAGCGTCACCCTGAGCTAACATCCGTTGCCAATCTTCCTCTTTTTGCTTGAGGAAGATTCGCCCTGAGCTAACATCTGTGTCAGTCTTCTGCTATTTTGTATATGGATCGCTGCCACAGCATGGCCACTGACAAGTAGTGTAAGTCCGAACCCAGGAACCGAACCCAGTCCGCTGAAGCGGAGTGTGCCAAATTTAACCACTAGGCAATGGGGCCAGCCCCTTACTATTATTGCTCTTAGTTTTCTTTTGTTAAGTTTACTCAATATAATAAGCATTACATAAAAGTAGAAACCATGAGTAGTACTGTACAATATAAGAAACATTAGTTTTCCTATATATCTGAAACTATAGTTAGAAGACTGACTGGGTGGAAATAGTCCCTTAAAAGCAGCAACTGAAAACAATTTAAAATATCTAGGTATAATCCAAATAAGGAATGTTAGGGATGTTTATGTAGTGAATTATAGTTTTCCAGTATAAGAGATAATTGTATGTGTGTGTAGAGTCAGAGAGAGAGAGAGAGACTAATAAATGACTTTGAGATAGAAAATTAAAGAATGTCCAAGAAAGAAACAGATTGCGAGAAAAAGATTTGTAAAAAGAGGAAAATGAGGGAGAGCAATAGAAGAGAGAGAGAGAGAGAGAGAGAGAGGGATGGGGGGAAGGAGGAATAGGCAGTATTAAAGAGAAAATCACAGGAAAATTTCATGCTTGGACAGGTTGTGATAATAAAAGGAGACATTTTCAATTGATAGGAAAAGAGTTTCACATTTTATTCTCAATAAGATTCTGAATTTTGCAAATTTTTTAATAATTATGCATCAATTTTACAATTCAAACAACAAAAAATTAGTTTTAAAACAGAAAACAGTCAGTTGCACATTTTGTCAAATGCATCAAAGAATAGTAAAAAATCAAAAAATGGCATGAACTGAAAGACCTGAGTAGCAGGATTTACATTAACACATAAACGACAAGAAATTTGAGCACTGTAGGAATTTATAAAATGAGGAGTTTACTTAGGTAAACATTCTCAGATCTGCTTGCAAAGTTTTACCCTTGTTACATAATTAACTTACATGAGGACGCAGAGGTGGAGATGAGTTTGCCCAGGTGGATGTTTTCACCCAGAGCTGAAGACATTATTAAGGCATAAACAGATACACGCAGCCTCTCATTTGGAGCATCAGTTCTAGTTAATTTGGTTTATGGCTCTGCTTTAGAGAAATGACAGTCTTCAAATAGAGATTAGATGCACTGTAATAAGTTCTTTCCTGTAATTTAATACTTTCTAGGAGGATTTGATTCCCCATTTGGTTCATCTGCAGGTTTTGTTTATCAAGATACATGCAAGATTTTTGTAAACAAGTTACTACAACCCCCCCTGAATGAACTTTCAAGGGGCCATTTACAGCAATATTTACAGGTACGTAACAGTTGTGAAGGAGAGGGCATCGTCTCTTCTCTGTAACGTCTCATCATAAAATGATCTCATACTGGTACACATATCAATAGACCTACTTGTAACCTTCATGGAATAATTCTAAACTTCAAAAAATGTTCAAATATAAGGTTATCATTGGACAGAACTATTCAATGTTGAATTTGAAGTAGGAGGAATATTATCAATGATTATATTTCAAAACATCCAAAATACCGATGTCCAAGAATGACATCTAAATGACAAAGCCCTGGGTGCAGCCATTTAAGCTTGTCTCCCTATCATCTCTTTTCTTTTGTAATCATTTGTGGGATCTATTTAGCCTGTGCCGCACATTCTTTTCAGTAGTTGTGTTAATCCTAATGAGTAGATATAACTGTCTGCCCTCATAAGAAACTGATCCTTTATGATGTAACAGCTTTTGACAAAGCAAGAAAATAAAATTAGACAGTGCTGACTTCTGAATGAGTGAGCTTTAAAGGTAAAGAGAAGAAAGGAAAAAAATTGGAGGAATGATGGCTAGCGGAAGTCATTTTAGAACTGTTATATATGAAATATCCATAGGGAACTGCAGGTGCTAATGTGTAGACAAGTTCGGTCTGTGACTCAGTAGAGAAATCTGCTTGGAGTTCATGATTTAAAGACAGCCCATATTTCTTATTATTTTCTACTTTATTTATTAGCTCCAAAATAAGTTCAGGAAGCATATTGTGGGGTCATTATGAGGATGATTAAGATATCTTATACTTCGCAAATTAAACAAACTGCTAATTAAAAAGGCACTGAAAATGAGCCCATCATATATTATAAAGATATTGTTGCATTTTAAAATGCAAGACCCAAGAAGAGAAAATTAAAGTCAAAATTCTCTACTCTGATACTTTTCTATAACTTCCAAAAATCATACTTTATTTCATTTAGTTGAGGAGAGGCAAGTATTTTTTAATGCTTAACTTCTAAGATACCTTTAAATCCGTGCTTTAACCTGCACCTCCGGGCTCTGAGTTCTGTGAAATGCTGTTCTTCTGCAAATGACGGCACCGAAAAAGAATCTTCTCTTCGTTTTCATTTCAATTCCCTTAGAGCAATTGTTACATGGGAAAGAGAGAAAAAGTTGCAAGAGTACTGAGGGTAGAAGAAACTTAATGAGGAACCACAGCAGGTGGGGAGAAGGGGTCAGAACGAAAATGGGAGACTGAGGGCAATTTCTCCCACTGCACTTTGCCTGGGGGGAATCTTTCTAACTTCTCTTGTGACCCAGCAAATTGACAATGCGTTCGACGTGGGGTCCCAGGTATTTTACCATGTATATTGTTAAAAAAATATATCCATTATTAAAAGTGATGAAGAGAAATTTTAAAACCTCTCCTTAAGAAACATTTTCTGTATATTGTCCACTTGGAGAAACTGAAAATAATAACAGTATCTCTAAATTGTAGAGTATACATGAAAGTAAGCCTACGGTTGGTCTTATGAAGATAAAAAAACAATAATAAAATATATGATGTGATAAATACAGAGAACTGACAGAAAGTGAATTTTTACCTAATCTGTACCTCCATTTTTTTAAATCAATAAGTAAGATAAATGATATTCTACATATACATATAAAGGAATAAACGCAACATGGATGATGGACCCACGCCTTATGGCAGCTTCCTGTGTATTTGTGTGTGAGCATCTGTGTGTGATGTGCTTCTCTTCGAATGGATGGTATGGTTGAGTCTGGGTGGGTGTGCAGTGAACAGGGGAGCATCTGTGAATAAACTTTCTAGTTAATACAGTTGTTGAACTTAACAACCTTTGTTCACAAGTGTCCTGATCTTTCTTCCATAACACATCATCTTTCTAATCTCAAGGTAATTTGCATGGACTATCCATGGGACCTCAAGATCCGTACTGATACTATGTACTGATTCTTCCTTTTCACCAGAACAAATGGGCCTTGTAAATCGTGATTACTGACAATATTCCGCTGATCCTCTGCTATCAGTAGTCTTATTTCTCCCTGGTCAGTAACAGGTGAAATAATTAGAATGGTGAGTTGCTAAAATAACAGTTTAACCTGTAAATACCATCTCAGAGCTCCACAGCATTCCTTTTCAGTTCTTATTTCAAGAAACCATTTTTTGAAATGAAATGAAAAACCATTGTCTTTGTCAATTTATAATATCATCATATCACTATAATGTGATGAGTGGTTGGGTTTACTAAACAACCTTGTATGGCAATGCTAATGAATATGTTTGTAATGCTAGTAAATTTTCTTCCACAAAACGAGAATTGTGTTTTGCTTTTGTGGTTGAAACCATGAAATACACTTGATGCTGGTGCCAAAGTCTGTAATCTGCCTTATGTGTTGATGAATATTACTGATTTTTGAAGGCAAATTTCTTGTAGATCATAAAGTACTTATTTCTAGTATATTGATATACTCCCCGAAGTCAAATGAAATTCTTATATTTTATTGTCAATTTTACTCTACCTCAGTGATGATTATTTTTGAACAGGGTATGCCAAGCACACTGTTCTTTCCATATATTTCCTGAGGGATAATATCTGGAGATCTTTTTTTCTTTACGTTTGTTGTTTAGGGATCAACTTTGCTTACTCTTTTTCATATTTGTAGATTTAGAAAAATATAGATCTTTGCTTCTCAAAAGGTGTTTGTAAATGTCCATCTTATGAACTTCTAAGTGATGTCACGGTGCAAGCTATATCGTGGTTTGAAATTGTCTTAAATTTTGGGAATTGCCACCCAGTGTTCCCTAAAGGAACTCAGTTGTAGACTTGAAATCATCCTGTATTATCTCCTTTCTCACCACTATCTTGGTCATTGTTAAATGGGAGCTCTGAGCCTTAAGAACTTTCAGAAAATAAGGAAAAAATAAATAAAACTTCCTATCATTGGGCAAAAGACTGAAGCAATGCAGAAAATATCTGGATATTGTTAAGAATTACTGTTGAAAGAGAATAGTGGGTTTATGAAACCCTTTGATTGGTCTCTATCTCTTGGTGTTCCGATTTCAATCCCAATATAATCAAAAGCATCTCAGCATGTTCTGTTCCAGAAAAAAGTAGGAACTCCATAGTCTGAGAGATATTATAATAGAAGTTATAAGCTAGAGGAACTAAATGATGATTTCTGAATAAACACTGAAAATGGAAAAAGCAGCACAAAAGAGAGAATGGCAAAACTAAGCTATAATCCTTGATTTAATGAATGACAGATTGATGAGAGTGGCAAGAAAATCAGAACAGATTATTTTATAAGTGGTTTCTGAGTCCTTACAATGTATTAGATAATAATTAAAAATTATATTAGTCCGCTCTAAGAATTCATGCAAAATTAACCCAATATTTAAACAGGAAGACAAAGGATGTAGTGTACATTGATTTTCATAGCCTTTGGAAAAAAAAATTTTTTTCTCTCTATGGAGAAGATGGAGAAATATTTGTTGGCTGATTGTAAAGTTAGGATAAACACACAGATTTTTAGTATATAACCCTGGAAATTTACTGACTTTTAAAAAAATTAGATAAAATGATTTTATAGTCTTGTGGTAAAGGATAAATGATGAAGAATTTAAAAAAATACTGAAAAGCCGCATTAGTTAGAAAGGGTTTTCATCATTAAATATTAAATCATACCTTTAAACAACTTAAACAAAAATAACGTAGTACTTTAATAATAATAGAAAATATTTTACAGAGCAGAATAAAGAGTCCAAAATTAGATTCTAGTATGCATAGGAATATAATATATAACAGGGTGTTATTTTACTTCTATGGGAATAGCACTTTCGCTGAAAAAATAGTCTAGGCACCTGGAAAAATGTTTGGAATTTTGCTTCTTACCATAGAGAAATCAATGTAAATTTTATGAAAGGTAAAATACTTTAAAAAGAATCAAAAGTAAAGAATAAATGTTAGTGAGACAAATGGAAACACTAGGGAGAGGGAGATTTACAAATAAGAGAAGAAACCCAGGAGTAATAATATATAATATTTGACTACACAAAGTTTTATACTTCTTAATTTAAAGTTTACAATTACATAGCTTCAAAACAGAGTGATTAGCAAATGTTTAATAGAGATACAATTTTGATATTTATATTGTCCAAACACCTGTTACAAATTAAGAGAAGATGCAGTGTGATAAAAAAAAATTGACAAAAGATTTGAATTCATGAAAGGGGAAATTCAAAGAGAATCCTCAGGCTGCCAACAGACCTAAGGAAAGATGCTCAATCTTAGAGCTTATCAAAGAAATTGAATAAAAATAACAATGAAATAGACTTCTTATAGTTAGGAAAAATTGAATAAATAATAACACCTAGTGCCTGCAGGAATATAAGGAATGTGGCATTCTCATCTATTGCTGTTAGAAATGTACATTGGTAGAGTTTTTTAAAACAATCTGATAATAGCAATTAAAATTAAAATATACGTACTTTAGTCAAAAACTTCACTTTATACAAGAATCTATAGAGATGAAAGCATCACTATGTAAAATTTTACAGTGATTATTTTGGCATCTTTTGTAGCAGCAGAAAACTGGGAACATCTGGAATATCCAGAAACAGGAAATGGTTAACTAAACATTGGCACATTTTAATAGGAAATGTTGTGCAGTTATTAAATGTATATATACATATATATATATAATCAGTAGGCTTGGAAGCATTTTCATGATATTTTGTTAAGTGAGAAATACAACATAAGGGAAGATAATACAAAATAATACCATGTTTACTTCCAAATCCCCATATATATTAAGAGAGAGAAGTGTTGACATTGTTTACCAAAGATGCAATGACTTGAGTGGAGGGGAGTGTAGAGTAGCAAAGATAAGGACGAGAGAAAGAAACCATTGACTAATGGATTACCACATCATTGTGAAGTCTAAATAGATGTTGCATATCAATAATTTTATGAAAATGTTGTAAATATATAAAAAATAAATGTGTACATTATAAAGACTAAAAATTGATATTGACAAATGAAACATTTGACCACACAGAATGAAAATCTACATAATTTTCTGAATGCATTTCTGCTTTTTTAGAGCAGTTTTGTATTATAATATCAAAGCTAGGTAATAATTGAAAAAACATTGTACAATGTGTTTTTGTCTTCAGACAGGATGGAAGGGTTCCATGGTAGCACCCCACTGCCTCTCAACCTTTTTCAATGCCAAAACACAATTACAGAAGTGATATCACATCTGTTAATTATCCAAAGCCTGAAAAGGTAGCTAATACCTTGTTGAATTTATTAAACCATTATTTAAATAAAATACAGAAATACATGGATAAAATTTTCGTATGGAAGTTTGAATTAGTTTTAATATTAGAAAACGACATTGCAGGATTAGAGTGTTCAGTGAATAATGTAGGAAATGACGGAGGGAGTTATAGCTAGAGGCGGTGGGCCCGCAGGGATTAGATTTGCTCAGAATGAAGACTTGTTTTATAGACCTGTTGAAATCAGATCAGTTTGTGGAGGACACCTTTTCCCAAATCATATGGCTGCTGTTGCTGGAAACCAGCTGTGGCACTTTCCAACATGTCAGAGCATATCTCCCATGTCAGCTGTAAATTCAGAGTGAGCCCAACAGCAGGCTGCACCCAGGACCCTGCTGAATGGCTTTCCCCATATTTTAATCCTCTTCCCATCTTCCTTGGCAAACCCTTGTATTCAAATGTGACTCAAAAGTTGACCAAGTTTGTGAGTTTCTGCTATGTGAGTCTTCCTTTTAATTCCCATTAAGATCATGGCCCTCACCAGCAATAAAACCTGTTGTCTTCCTCATTTTGGCTTTCAAGAACACATTTCTTTGCTGATAATTTCTAATGCTGATATTACTTTTTTCTTCGTGTGTTTACGGTCATTCCAATAAAAATAGAGTTGAAAGAGTGGGATTGGAGTGTATATTCACATTTTAATCAGAAGTCATCCCATTCAAACTTTTTTGAATATTTGTATTGAAGACATGACATTATTTTTTGTAGTGAAATCATATTTTAATCATTGTTTCAGCATAGAATTATTGCCTTATGATATTACCTAGGGTGCAATCTAAATTCCTTCTAAGGTTCAAGTGAAGTACTGTAAACAAATGTTTGTTAGATAATTAAGACTGGAAATAAGAAAGATAATGCCTTTTGTTTCTAGCTGTGCTAGCTTAATGTACATCTTAGATAAAGAGAAAATTGAATATTTTAATGTAATAAATGCTGCTTTTATATATATGTATATATGTGTGTATATATATGTATGTATATAACTATGTACATATGTGTGTGTGTATACATATATATTTTGACTAAAAGGACTGTCTGGGATGAGAGTATTTAGACTTTAGCATTGGAGTGAATCTTATCAATCATTAGGGTCAAGCGTTCTCCCACATCAGTAACATGTTTTATATCATCCCTGACATTTGAGAATCAGACTTTCCTTTGAAATAACACAATTACCAGGAGGTATGACTTTAGCAAGCATACATTTCTAGTGTTAAAGAGCACTTAAATATTTTTAATGCTGAGATACCTTCCTCCTTTGAACTTCTGTCCATTTGTCCCAATTCATTTATTTGAGACATCCAAAGTTTACCTGTTGCCTCACTTGAAAATCATTGTGTTGCAGTATATCTCAGGTTTTCACTTTTCTTTTTGAGAAGCAGTTAAAATAACTGATGTTGTTATCTGCTTCTCATAAAACATGTCTGAAGTCCAATATCTATCCTCACAATTCTGTGTTCTATGGTTTTCTTAAACTATAGTGTTTGGATTTGGAAGTGCAATGAGTCTTAAGCCATACATGGTTCTCAAGAAACATCAAGATTGGGAAAGTGGGGCACAGGAACATGGTAACCTGAATAATTACCCCTTAAATGATATCCTCAACCTTATCCCTGGAAGCTGTGAATGCTACTTTACATGGGCAAAAATGTTTTCGCAAATGTTATTAAATTAATGATTTTGAGATGGGGCAGTTCACTTAGCCAGGACTTAAATGCAATCACATGTACCCTTATGAGAAGAAGGTAGAGAGGGATTTGACAACGAGCAGTGAAGAGAAGAAGCATTGTAATGGAAGAAGAGCAAAACAGAGCCAGAGAGAGAAGATCTTATACCACTGTGTTATGGGTTGAATTATGTCCCACTCCCCAAATTCATTTGTTGAAGCCCTAACCCCCAATAATTCAGAATGTGAGTGTATTTAGAGATAGGGCTTTTAAAGAGGTAATTAAGCTAAAATGGGGTCATTAAGGTAAGCCCTAATCCAACTGGACTGATATCCTTATAAGAAGAGAGATTAGGACACACAGAGAGAGCACTAGGCACATGTACGCACAGGGACAGGCACACGAAGACACAGAGAGAAGGCAGATGCATGCAAGTCAAGGAGAGAGTTCTTGAGGGAAACCAAACCTGCTGACACCTTGATCTTAGACTTTAGCCTTCTGAGTTGAGAGGAAATGAATTTTTGTTGTGTAAGCCAGCTGGTCTGTGGTATTTTGCTGTGGCAGTCCTAGCAAACTAATACACGTTGGCTTTGAAGCTACAGAAAGGGACCATGAGCCAAGGATTACAAGAAACATAGCTTTAGCTGATGGAAAAAGACAAGGAAGTGGTCTTTCCCCTATAGTCTCTGGAGAACATACCCAACTCTGCTGACACTTTGATTTCTGCTCAGTGATAGTTTAGAACTACTTTCTTTAAGGTTATTCAACTGTATATTATTTATGCTACTATACCAGAAGCAGAAAAATTAACAGATTTATTTGTAAGTTAAAAAAATGGAGCTCAAAATGATTATAGAATCCAGAAATTGTGCATAATTTTTAATGTTTGGCCTGCATCCTTTATCTGATTTCCTTTGCATTCAATACTTGAACTTACATAAGGGTAAAAGTTGAGTGGGTGACATTTCTCTAATTTCACTTCATTCAAAACTTGTGTGAATGTGACTGAATCAAAAAAGATTAAATTATTTGTAAAATCCAATTTACCATACTGTAGCAGGTTTCCAGAAACACCAGTCCTGAGACTTTCAAGTTATTTAAGAAGTTGTGCAATTTTAAGCTCACTTTTCTCCAGTCTCAACATGTTGCTTAATTTGTTATAATTAATGTTACTTTGGCATGGTATAGTTTATAGATGAATCCATATTTTATTTTATTTTATTATTATTTTTAAAATTTTTTGTTTATTGCAATAACATTGGTTTATAACATTGTATAAATTTCAGGTGTACATCATTATACTTCTATTTCTGCATAGATTACATCACGTTCACCACCCAAATACTAATTACAACCCATCACCACACACATGTGCCGAATTATCCCTTTCGCCCTCCTCCCTCCCCTCTTCCCCGCTGGTAACCACCAATCCAATCTCTGTCTCTATGTGTTTGTTTATTGTTGTTATTATCTACTACTTAATGAAGGAAATCGTACGGTATTTGACCTTCTCCCTCTGACTTATTTCACTTTGCATAATACCCTCAATGTCCATCCATGTTGTCACAAATGGCTGGATTTCATCATTTCTTATGGCTGAGTAGTATTCCATTGTGTATATATACCACATCTTCTTTATCTATTCGTCCCTTGCTGGGCACTTAGGTTGCTTCCAAGTCTTGGCTATTGTGAATAACGCTGCAATGAACACAGGGGTGCATGTACCTTTGCAAATTGGTGTTTTCAAGTTCTTTGGATAAATACCCAACAGTGGAATAGCTGGATCATATGGTAGTTCTATCCTTGATTTTTTGAGGAATCTCCATACTGTTTTCCATAGTGGCTGCACCAGTTTGCACTCTCACCAGCAGTGTATGAGAGTTCCCTTCTCTCCACATCCTCTCCAACACTTGTTGTTTCCTGTCTTGTTAATTATAGCCATTCTGATGGGTGTGAGGTGATATCTCACTGTAGTTTTGATTTGCATTTCCCTGATAGTTAATGATTTTGAACATCTTTTCATGTGTCTGTTGGCCATCTGTATATCTTCTTTGGAGAAATGTCTGTTCAGGTCTTTTGCACATTTTTTAATTGGGTTGGTAGTTTTTTTGTTGTTGAGATGCATGAGTTATTTATATATTTTGGAGAGTAAGCCCTTATCAGATGTATGGTTTGCAAATATCTTTTCCCAATTGTTAGGTTGTCTTTTCGTTTTGTTGATGGTTTCCTTTGCTGTGCAGAAGCTTTTTAGTTTGATGTAGTCCCATTTGTTTATTTTTTCTATTGTTTCTCTTGCCCGGTCAGACATGGTGCTTGAAAAGATGTTGCTAAGACCAATGTCGAAGGGCGTACTGCCTGTGTTTTCTTCTAGAAGTTTCATAGTTTCAGGTCTTACATGATGAATCCATATTTTAAAAATGAATCTTTCACTATGAAAACAACAAACAAGCTATCTCCCACAAAACTTAAGAAATGGATACCCTTCTACAGCTACCACCACTACCTCTCTGTGGTGTTCTCCTATAAACTGTAAAGAAGAATTCAGGGAAGATATTGAACTCCTAGCTCTAGTAATCATTACCTTTGTTATAAATAAATTACTTAAATCTTCTTAACTTTACTTTCCTATCTATAAAATAATACTTATTTGGAGAAACTATTGTCAAGAAAAATTAGAATAACTCATGTAGGTCTCTTGGCAAAGAACTAATCTTCAAAACAGGTTAATTTCCTTCTCATTCCTTTATAGAAATAACTTGGGTTAAATTTTTTCTTTTTTTTTAGAAACCGTCTAGTTCGAATATTTTATTATTGAAAATAATAACATACAAAAGAGAGAGGGGAAAGATATTGGATAGTAAATGGATCTGTTTTATCTCCCTCTGCAATGTTCCACAACTATAATTCCTTTAATGTAATGTAATCAAAGAAATAAAATTAGTGATTTGAGATTTTGGCAATGTTATTTTGTATATGAGAAGCTTCAGGCATAAAAGCATTAAATGAAAATGGTGGTGCAGATTTTTTTTCTTTTCTAACTGAAATAAATCAGAATTATCTCTGCATCCAAGAAGTTCCATTTAAGAAATGTATATATACCATTTGAAAAAATTCATTACTGCTTAAATACCACATTCTAATACACACTTTATTGAATTGATTAGAGCAATTTAAATTGTCTACCGCTTACCAGGTCAATGCAGTTTCTTAATGTTTATCGTGGGACTCCTGCCTCAGCTTTTGTTCTTCTAGCAATATCATTAGTGGACGTCATGCTAAGATTCCTGGCACAGACTGTGACGAGAAGCAGTGCTACAAACACTTAGAGGAATCCAGCATTTCAAAAACCAGCAAAATGTCCAAAAGTACCATGTTCCTTGCATTTGGCAATACAGAATGTAAGAGCTATGCTTACCAAAACTATTACAAAGGTATAGCATTTTGGACACCTTATTCAAACCAAATTTTCTCTGAAGCGGGTTTCCTCCCAGGTGTTCCTAGATTTATTAAAAGAGAAAAAAAATTAAGTCCCCTTTACTTATAGAACTGTTTTATAATTTTCCTTATTCCAATCTTATGCAACAAGATTGAATAAGTAAACAACCATTTACTTATACTGTATAGATTTTAAGGTATGCAGTAGACAAAAATCTGTATTTAAGTGTTGGTTCTACCATTAAATAACTGTAAAATATAGACAATGCTTGACCTCAAGTTTCAATTAACTCAATCATAAGATGGTAAGATGTAACTATTAACGCTATCATAGTCATGGATATGAAAAATGTTAAAGCTTTGCAAACTGTGAGAATATTTATACATATTGCTAATAGCAATGTTATTAAACATACAGCAATATTCTACTTGCTAAGGGGCATGTGGAATAAGTAATATACGTCAGCCTCTAAATCATAATATAGAAATTCAACCACCCAGGTAAAGGGACATCGTAGTTGACCAATTAACAGCAGGTAATAAATCTAGCAAAAGACTTGGAATACAAATATGTATCAAGCCACGGGAGCACATACTGGATGTAGGGTACAAGGAAGTGCAAAGTACAAGGGTACAAGGGTTAGAATCAGGGATCAAAATAAGAGTGAGACCAGCAGTAAAAGTGAGAATGTGAAGAAGTGTCCTCCTCTGATAAATTTTAAATTCTCCCATTTCTCTGAAACGGGGAGTGAACCTCACAATGAAAGTAGGACATAAGTGGGTTTCAGTTGTGTGGGAATAAAAAATATGTAGAGATAGATATGCAAGAAAATAGTCAAGTTAATAGACTATATTTTCTTAACATTAAAAATAAATATTTGTTTAGCAAATGACAATTTCAGTTTCCTATCAAGTAATACCAGAGAATGACAACACAGGGCATCCTTAATAAGAGACCCATTAGTTTGGATGAACACCAGCAATGTTGTGAGGTCATGGTGTTCTTGAGGAAGGGCTCATGAATACTGATTCCTTTGTTGCTAATAAAACGTAGATTCCACTGAGAGCTGTGTATTCCTATATACAGACCCTGAGTGCTTTGAGTAGGAATCCCAAGATTAAAAAATTAGAAGACCATTGTGGTGAGCAGACTCTAGGATGGCCACCACTCATCCCCACCTCCTTTCTTCATAGTCTTGTCTACTTCCCTCCCCTTGTGTGTGGCCTAGACTTATAGGCCTGACTCACTTATAATAAATAAAATACAGCAGAAGTGATATCATGTCACTTCTGAGATTAGGCTATAAAAAAATTTGGTTTTCATCTTGGTTTCTCTCTCTCAATCTCTCTTAGATTGTTTGCCCTGGTGGAAGCCAGTTGTCATGTTGTGGGATAGCTGCCATCTTGTGGAACAGCCCTTTGCTGATGCCCAGGTAATAAGAGATTGAAGCCAGCTGACAATCATAAGAGTGAGCTTAGAAGGAGAAAATTTCCCTCCAGTTGAGCTTTTAGCTATGTCCACAGCCCCTGCCAACAGTAGAACTATAAAACCATAAGAGATCTTGAATCAGAGGGAACCAACTAAGTGACACCTGGATTCCTGACTCAGAAACTGAGATAATAACTATTTGTTGTCTTAAATTGTGAGGCAATTTTTTATGCAGCAACAGATAACTAGGACAACCATCAATTAAAACAAAAACACTTTTGATGTGTCAATTCAGTGTTGTAAAGGAAAAACTATGCTGATGTTGCTTCTTGCTGTTCTTCTCAGTGTTCACTCCTTAGCTCTAAATAACAAATAGTGACTATGAGAATTTGACAATGTAGCACTGATTTAACATCATTATAGCACCAGGAGCTGTGCATGAGGAAAAGCAGTGATTGCAGAGACAAGTAGGAATCGACCTCTCTAAGAGAGGTGAAAGGATTTATGCCACCAGAGAATATATGGCAGACATCTCTCTGAGAACGCTCCTTAAAATGCAAGAAGTATTATATACCTCTTGGCTTATGCTGACATATTCAGGCTTCTTTTGAGATTATTAGGCCTAAATAATATTACCCACCAAAATGTAACACTGGTTGTTAAAAAATTTTATCTCCCACAAGTTTAATTTTCTCTTGGTGACTTTTAAAAAAAATTGACTGAAATTTGAATATTTAAATGCAATTGTGGTCATTCAAGAATACCGATCCAAGTACAAAAAGTGAATTAATTTAATAATCTCTCCTTGAACCATAATTTTTATGTTAATATTCTCCTCTTATCAGTTACCATTATTTTCAGCTTTGTTTTGAAAAAATATTGCTTTATATTGTTCCTGTCCAAATGAAAAAAAAAAAAATAGTAACAAGAAGGGAAAAAAATCTACATATCAACTGTCACAGAATTACAGAGTATCAGTGTTCGAAAGGAATTTCCACAGGCCACTTCTGGCAAGGAACATTCATGGGATGTTGGTGACCAATAATTTTGCTTATATTGAATAACTCTGCTGATGGTAACTTCTAAGTAAGTAATCCATTCCATAGTTATAATGTTTAGATTTCTCACCATTAGAATAGTCTACATAATTTTCACTTGGAAGCTGCTTCCATATAACTTCCTTATTTTTCTCAAGAGGGAATTTACACTAATCTAGCTTCTTTTCTTTACACCTGGACTCAAATAATTTAAGGTAACACTTGTTTTGCATACTTTTCCTTCAGGAAAAATTGGAATATGGGGAACTGAGAGCAATACTGTTTTCCAGACTTGACGACCACTGGAGATTTATCAAAGATTATCATTTTTTTATTATCACATTATGCTCTCAATAATGATATGTGACTTTCAATTAGATATGCTGTGTTTCTCCATACATTGTTGGCTCATGTTATGCCTGTCAAGTAAATGTCCCAGGTCTGTTTTACATGAATTACTACTGAGATAACTTATGGTGTTCTTGAGCGTGGCAGGTTGTTTTAAAATTTAACACATACCACTAATAAATAACATTACTATAGCTTCACAGAAAAATTGAAGTTATCTGAGATTATGTAAATCTATAATGAGATTATGCCCATGATATATATCTCAAAGTTTTTGGCCATCAATAGTGTCATTCAAATTACAGTTTAACATCTTGGGCGACACATATGGCATGGGACATTTCAGAGACTGTTAGTTCGAAATGAATCCCTTTTTCTAACAATTTCCACAGCCCATTCAAATTTGAATTTGCCTTCAACCTAGTTTACTTTTCAATTTAAGGCCTTGAACTCATGCAAGGTCAAGCTTAGATTCATGCTCAGAATTATACCTTGAAAGCATATCAGAGATTCTTTCTTCAGGTAACATTCACTGGATCTCTTTCTTCATATGGAAACAAAACTGGAAGTCAGGCAGCATAAAAATAAATAGAGAATCGCCAGATAGTGGTCTTGAAAGCAAAATTATGAAGTTGTAACAGCCAATTAAAAGTAGGAAGCCAGCTTGAGAATCAGTGGGATTACTATATAAAGAGGTGTAAATAAAGTTCTTTTACGTAGAAGGGAAATTGCTAAGAGACTAAATAGATTTCTCTCAATTGCCTTGCCTGAGGAAAATGTCAGGGAAATTCGTACACTTAGATCTTTCCCTGAAATAGGCAATTAGTAATATTATACTGACTGGTGACATGCTTTTGTCAGTGATTTATATTTTCAAATGGATTAATCATTTATGTACTAAGCATGTCCAAAATGCTCTTATTAAGCCATCAATTCTTTTTTGAAAATATGTAATTCATATTACCTGGTACTTGCTGTCAGATTTTACAAGTAGAAGACATTCATTTAGATTGTTTTTATTCCATCTCTGAGAGGTGAAATATCATAGATAACGTGATCTTATTTCAAGATGAAAAGGTAGTGCAGGAGAAATGGTGAAGATCATTTCATTTAGAAATTACAAGTAAATGTCATCCTTTGTCATGAATCATGTAATTATTTCTTGACTCTGCAGTCATCTAATTCATATATGAGATTGTCATACTTATGGGTAAACAGAAATAAATGTCAAGATCTTAGTCCCCAAAATATTCCTCATAGGATCTGTATTAATTTTCATGCTTTCCGAGTAAAGTACATATAAGATTTACAATATAAATAATCAGTGTTGTTAATGGGCATTAATGTGTACTGACTATTCTTGTTGAGAGACAATTCTCAATGGATCTCTTGCATTTCTGATAATCTTGTGAAGAAACATTAGCAGCTTATGTGCCAGATTATTTATTTGAAGGATGTTTGTATAGCAAATAGCCATGGTACATAAATATAGTATTTCCTTCTGGAGCAGAGGGCGTATTTTCGTTTAGTAAAGGTTAGTAAAAATCTCATCAGTTTGGTAAAAATAATGCCTCTCTCCAGGGAAATGTTGGGCAGCTTTGCTCAAAGTCCCCTTAAATTGGAGGTTTCCTAAACTTGGGGTTCCTCAGCTGTGACCCAGTCACATTGTACACTACGTTGTCCCAAAGGAATTTGGGCCAAGGGCAAGGGGAACTGATGTGAACATGAAACGCATGCTACTCTCTGTGAGTAATAACATTCTTTGTCTCTGACCCAGGTATCTTGTGTTTCCCGCTGGCACCTTTGAAACTGGGAGGCTGATTTGTTAGATTGCAAAGAGCATAGAGCCTCACACCCTTCATAGTTTTTGACAACTCCCTCTAGTGAAGACGTGTGCTACATAACGTTTCCTTTGTCTCAAATTATGCTTTCTGAACCACATTATATAACAGGAAGGATAGGGGTTCAGTTTGCCATTTTTCATCATGATACAAAGAGTTCAATATTCATCACCAAACTATTATATCTACTGAGACCTCAAGCTTTTCATCTTTCTGAAACATGTCATTTCAATATATTAAAAGTTACGTAGTGCTTTATTGCTGGAAAAGTAGTTTTACATAAATTATTTAATTTAATCTTCTCCCCAAACCTGAGGAATATTATCATAAGCAAGTTTCTGATAAGAAAACAATGAGATTCAGAAATGTAGTAACCACATAGCCAGGGACATAGAATTAATAAATGATATCTTCTGACACTCAAGGCCTTGCCTTTTCTGCATATCGCCCTGCTAGTTATTTGTTGTTTTTATTAATAACTCTATACTTTCTGGTAATATATATGAAGAAATTATCTAATATATACCACCATAAAAGGATTCATGAGAACTTAGACAGTCCACAGGATATTTTGGAATTATTTAGCAGTATTACCAGAGGCATGCTATTTCTAGGAATATCTGGTATTTATGACTGTGAAAGGTCTTGTTAAAAAGAAGGAAAGTAACTTCCTTTAAACAATAAATAGGTTAATATCGTAATATTATTTAGTACATTTTGAAATGAATGACAATGAAAACACTACATCTTAAAACTAGTGTGATAAAAATAAAACAGTAGATAGAAATAATTTTTTATCCTTAAATGTAAAATTTAGACAATAAGAAAATATTGAAGGTAAAAGGTCTGGAAGTTAAATAAAGAGCAACAAATTAACCCTTAGAAAATAGAAAAAGAAATAAGTTATTAGAGAAGAAATAAATAGAGAAAAAAATAAAATATGGAGATAAAAAGAAAAGAACAAAGAGAAGAGGAGAGGGAGAAGGAGAAACCAAATTCGGTTCTTTCAAAGGATTAATAATATTTTTAAAACCTCAAGACAAATCAAAAACTAAAATATGGCTTAAATAAATAATGTTGGGAATACAAAATAGACAGGACCACAGATTGAATAGATTTAAGCAGAAATACCTCTTGAAAGTAAATTGAAAATAGATAAATGGGTAATTTCCAGGAATGTATACATTTCCAAAACTTTCTCAATAAATATATAAAACCTGAATTTTCTCACAATACTAACTAAATTGAATCAGCAATTTAAATAGTAGTCACTGAGAAATCCGTATACTGTCAATTTTATGAAATGATCAAGGAAAAGGTCATTCCAAATCTATAAAATTATTCTATTATTTATAAAAGTAGAAAAAATCTTGCCGGCTCGTTTTATGATTCTAGTATAAACTCTACCTGATATTTTCTGGATGATTGCTAATGACTCCTAATCACATTCGAGAAAAAAGAAAGGGGAAGAGGGAAGAATTGAAGGGATAGTGCAAATCGTGTCTATTCCCTTTGATCAGAAATTATAAGCTTGCCCACATGCTCCATAGCACATTTCACCCAAGAACTCACTCTAGCCAGAAGAACACCAAAATAATGTTGGGAGCGGATCCAGACAGTTTGGAAATATATTTCTTTTTGAAAGGTCCTCTACCCCATGATTCCGGGTGGGGGATGGCTATGCTAGGTGTCTGGACTCGCAAAATGTTGCCAGAAATTGAATGCTTTAATTTCTTTTCTCTCTGTATCTTACTAGGAGGAGCATAGTGGAAATTTCAGAGACGGAAGGGTAGTGGAAATGAGAGTTTGGTCTTGAAACATATTTTCAAATTAAAGTTCTTTCCCTCACATCCAAAATGTTGGGCCCAACAGTAATGTGAACGTTGGCAGTGGGGTTCATACTTAATACTGGTTGCAGCATTTTATAGTATTTGAGTTCCCTTGTGCCTGAGCACTTCTGTGGATCTAATGGAACTCCAAAAATGAATTATCCTTTCCTATCCACCTATAAACCATTTATGAATTTCTTCCTACATGAACTGACAATTCCTGATATTCCATTTTAGAATATTTCCCACTTGCTGATTATTCTACGCAGGCCACTGTGGCTGAGTTTTTATTTTAAGCCATAGCCTTCCTGTTATTTTGTCTCTAAAATCTGCTCTGTCTTCCTCTTTCAATTTTCAATTGCCTTTAGATCTTTCCATTTCCTTCCATTTAGATTTGCACTCAATCTATCCCAGTGTGTGTGTGTGTGTGTGTGTGTGTGTGTGTGTGTGCATATATTTTTTTTTTTGTGAAGAAGATCAGCCCTGAGCTAACATCCGATGTCAATCCTCCTCTTTTTTGCTGAGGAAGATTGGCCCTGGGCTAACATCCCTGCCCAACTTCCTCTACTTTATATGGGACACCGCCACAGCATGGCTTGACAAGTGGTGCCTCGGTGCACACCTGGGATCTGAACCTGCAAACCCTGGGCTGCCGAAGCGGAGCGTGCACACTTAACTGCTGTGCCACCGGGCCGGCCCCTCAGTCTGTGTATATTTTATGTATTAGGGATAGAGTTAAAACAAAACTTCTTTTACTATTCATATCTGGTAATTTTATCCATTTTAAAGAGGTGTTTTCTCTAAGAACTAAGATTTCACTTGATTCTCCTCTATATTGACGTCACTTTGCATTTTTCCATAGAATAGCTAACCCAGCTTGCTCTCATATCCAGTTGTAAGGACCTTACTCCAAGCTGAAGGCTCACTTAGATTAGTAACTCCAACTCTCTTGGGCCTAGGCTATGATTATTAATATTAATGCTAATACGAAGAGCTGTTATTTATTGAAGATTCAGAACTTATGACAGCGAGCACTTCAAATAGTCTCTAATACTCACAAAAATCCTGTAAGTAAAGCATTATTTGCCTCCATTGTCCATATAAGAAAACTGAGACTCTAAGAATTGAAATAATATGACTAAGTTAAAATTGACTTACTTATAAACGGGGCCAATATTTGAGACCAGATCTGCCTGATTTTAAATCATATGCTTACTTATAACAATCCCCACTAATATCTCTATTTTTATTTTCATCCATAAACCATAAACAATTCCATCTATCTTATTTTCCTGTATATGTAAAGATTCTATAGTCTTGACAATTATTTTTCAGATATGTTTGGGTATTTTTCATAGTATTTACAAATTTAATATATCTATTTACAGATTATTATCCTACACAAGTTGAATATATTTTTCATATTAATACAGAAATTAGACAGTTTGATGATTTTCATTGTCAGTAAACTACTTCTTGCTATGAAAAGTTTTTTAAAGCATTAGGAACCTTTACTCAGACTCAAATAAATACATTTCTAATGTTATCATTACAATAGTTTCGTAATTGAGAAGCAGATGAGATTTAAGCGTGTCTAATCCACTTCAGACCACTTAAAATTTTTTTTTATGACCTAGAAATCCCATTAAAAATAATATAATATTACTTCCAGTACTTATTGATCTTTCCTTGATCCTGTCTCCTGGAACAAGCATTAAGTTGTACAAATTCAGCATAGACTCCTTATGGAAGTTTCTTTAAAGTAAAACCATCAATCAGGATCATCAGGAATAGTCTCTTAACAAATCAGAAAATTAGATGATAATGAGTAAAACAAGCGATGGGTTTTCTTGCCATTAGATGTGTTCTTAAGTTGAGCAGAGTCACAGTCAAAACTTTGAGCTATCAACACTTACTCTAATTTCAAGATCCTTTCCTAGCCCACAATGCAGATCAAATTAACTACTCCTATTATCCCCTTTCTATTGCAATAGTGCAACGGTAGAAACTGTTCGGATTGCTTTTCTGTTTTCCATTTAGCAATTGTGCCAGAGCGGGGTCCACTCATACTTTTTGCTTTTGTGGCTTTTATTTCTCAGGATCCCTTCTTCCATCGGAGTTCAATGCTGGATATTTGGAAACACAAGCTTTAAAATAGCATTCTAGTATTCTCTTTAATATAGGAATTTAAGGCTCAATTTAATATTTTTTCTTATGAAACTGACCCATAATTTTTTGCTGAGGAAATCTTTTGGATCTGCTGATAAAAGTACTCCCTTGGTCCACTTCTTTGATATGGTTGAATAGCAATCTACTCAGGGAGAAATAATGGGTAGACCCTTCAACTCTCATAAGATTCAATCATTCATGCAATAAATATTTATTGAGTGTCGACCATGTGCTAAACATACCATTCAGGTCACTTGGAATATATCAGTGAATAAAAAGACAAAAATATTTGCCCTTGTGAAGCATATCAGTCAGGTTGCAGAAAGTTAAAACACTGGGTCTGCAAGTGTCTTGCAACACAGAACACTCATCTCCAGGTATTTCTCAAAGCTTATAGTCTCAAAAACACAGCAACACAATATTTATCAAAAGCGTGGTAGAGAGATATAATGTTTGTATTAGTTTGTTATTGTAACAAACTACCACAAACTGAGTGGTTTTCACAACAGAAATGTTGTCTCACAGTTCTGAAGGCTAGACGTACAAGATCAAGGTGTTGGCAGGATTGGTTTCTTGCCTTGTAGAAACATCACCCCATCTGCCTTCATCGTTGCGTGTTGTTCCCCCTGCATCTCCGCACATTGTCATGCCTCTATCTCTGTGTCATGTGTATCTGTCTCTGTGTCCAAATTTCCCTTTTTTAGGATACTAGTTGCATTGGATTAGAGCCCACCCTAATGACATCATTTTAACTTGACTAATTATATCTGCCATGACCCTCTTTCAAAATAAATTTCACATTCTGAAATACTGAGAGTTAGGACTTCAACGTATGAATTTTCAGGGACACATTCAACTCACAACAGTGTTTATAGAAGAAAATCTAGATAAGGATTAAGTTAAACCATCAGGCTTGTGTACTCAAACCATATAAATTGGCATCTGCCACCTCTCTTACTCCAGCTATAAGAACAACTTTTCCTAGAATATGTTTTGACTTTATGGCATTATTCTACATTAAGAGATTTTAGACAAAAATATACAAATGTTTGTCATATTTACTACAAGGAATCTATGGGTTAGTTATGAATTCTGCAAAGGTGTCTAATGATGCAGCTGTGACAATCCATCTAAGATAGTCTTTGGAGGTCTCGGTATTAAGAATATTTGTGGTCTTAAGATAAATATTTGATGGATTTTTTTACTTATGGAAAATGTAATTAACATAACTGATGGTGATTTTGTCTTTTATTTTGGCTTTTGGAAACTACAATTATGTGATTGATTTGTCTCTGAGCTATTTTGCAGCAGTATATTGGCTGTATACTAACATTTCTATCTTTATTCTATACATGTCTCCTTTCACTGAACCCTGTTTGTTCAACTATTTTTTATCTGGATATTGTGTATGCATTTTGCATAATGCTTTAACCCTTCTTTGGAAAAAAACAGGGTTTGTAAATAATAAGATAATTATTCTAAGTAAAATCACAACTGAACCTACATTATATGAGTAACATATGCTTTCAGTAAACATATGAGCAGAAACCTATTTTTCATTTGTAAATGAGGTCTATTATCAAAACTTTGATAAACCTTTTTATTATACAATGTTTCTTTTTTCCATTTTAAGTGTGTTTTCACTCATTGCTGAAATATTCCACTTAAGTTTCAAACTTTTTCTGGTTTTGTTGACTATTGTCTCCTTTTAAACAAGATGGACTTTTATTCAGGATTGTGGAAAAACAGTATATATCTGCCCTTCTCAATGGAAGATATCAGAGAAGTATTAGAAAAGTACCCCCAGCACATTCTGAGAGCTATTTGTCCAATAGTTTCCACCTTCCTTTATATCATTTGGGACAAATGAGATGAATCCCTCTACCACTCAAAGTCTTTATAGGTATCTACATGTGTGACTCAGAAGTGACACGTTATTCCTCAAAATATCAAGTACCTAGAAAAACACAATAGATATAAGAGTGAGCTTCCACTCATGTGCTGCATATCATTTTAGATTATATCAAACCAAACTCGAAGGATACAGTTATAGTCATGTACATGTGTATTCTTAGATAAGACCGTATCCTAAACAATAAATTCCAACAATTATAAATCAAATACCTCTTTTCTTTAAATTAACTTTTTTTAAGTGTAAAAATCACATACAGCTGGGTGCTCATTGTAACAATAATAATACACTTGTGTCTAGAGCAAAAATCATGCTCCCTATTATTTTTCTTTTTGTATTTCTGCAAGCAGTTTAGGATATATCAATATTAAGCTTTTTATTTCTTGCATTTATTTATTTATATGCATTGGTGTTTAAATGTCTATACATGTGAATGTCTATGTATATTTTTTCATAACACTAATAGTAGAAAACTGCTAATTGCCTTTTCAAGTAGCAATATGGTGTCCTGATGATTACTCCATTTCAAAAAATTTGGATAAAACCACCATTTTCTTTTCATCTGTTGCATAGTTTCACTAACTTTTTGTTTAAGATTGATTTGTTTTAAATGGCATCTATCTTGATTTCATTTCCTTAGGTTTTTAATTGTCACCTAATCAAAACCAAAACTTATTTATGGTTATCATTGATCTATTCCATCCAACCGATTTCCTGCTCAATCTTTATTGTATGTTTACTATTTAATATGCTTTCCTTATTATTCCCTTACTATTTTTTTCCCTATGTTATTCTTGATATAGCAAGTAATTTTTAAATTACTACACCTCTGCCATGTGTAATTTGTGGTAGACTTTTATATTTTTTTTTTATCAAAATACCAAATTAGATACTAACCATGCCTGTCAGGAAAAGACCTTCAGTAACTTTTGCTTTAAAATCTCCAAATCACACTCTTGCATGTATTTAGTTAGAATAAAGAGTTGTTATATTTGTAAGCTAAAATTATGTTTTTAATTTGTCCTCTTTTTTTGTAATGCTTAGATTTCAGCTTAAACTCATATTATATAAATTCTTTAGATTTAAATGCAAATATTTCAGTTTTTGCTCACTTTTTTTTGCATTCCTTTTTATCCTCTTTTAAGATCTTTTCTGATTTACTATTATACTATGTTATTTTTTTCCCCTCTCACTTATTTTCCTCAACCAATAAGTTAAATTTTCTTAGTCCTTCTATACCTAAAATATCTTTTTTTACCCTTCTCATTTATGATATAATAAAATAGCAAAATGACATCTTTATGGGAGAAATTTTTTGCTTAGTGGGCAAAATTAACTAGAGGGACAGTCTAGTGAGGGGAATGTATTGTAAGTTAGAAAAGAGGTTATCCAGATAAGATAATAGAAATAAAATAAATTAAGATAGTGTATTCAAGAAAACAGGAAAAGTCAAAATAAACCTTCCCTAGAAAAATGACAAATATAACACAACAAATCACAACCACAAAAACAAAGAGAAGGAAGGGAAAAAACGACAGGGAGAACAATTGCATGTTCTGTATTTCCCACCCCGCCATCCTGGCTCAGTCTGGAACCGGTTAGGTCAGCCAGGAACTCAGCCAGAGTTTGTAGATAGGACTATTTGTATAGTCTCTAATCTTGATGGCCCATCAAAGAAATACCCTCAAATACATTATGTATATACATATATACATCATGTAAATACATCAACTGCAATTGATCTGTCCGTTTTCCAGATGAGAAAATTGAAATTCAGAATTATTTAACAACTACCCCTAAATCACACAGGTGAATAGAATTTCAGCTAGTCAAAGCAGCATTTGCTTTTTGGAAAGGCAGCATTTAATACACATTGACTTCCACAAGGCAGATGATGAAGTTTCAAGCAATTATTACTTTTTCATCCTTTCTGCAGAACCAAGACCACATTTGACGGCAATCTCTCACGTCAGCCAGTGAGATCAGTAGCTTTCTGAATAGTTGGAAGTTTGGGAAAATATTACAACTAAAGGAAAGTAACGATGTGTGATATAACATCAAATAAAATGTAAAAGGTTGCTTGAAACAACTTGCTTCAAAATATGAGAGGTCTGTGGGACTATGTCTCTGGCTTGAAGAATTGCTGGAGGAAAAGTGTGGTGATGAAAAACTATGTTCTCTGCTCCTTTAGTTCTTTCTTCAAGGAAGGCTCAACAAGCTCAAAATCGAAGCAAAGCCATTCTTACCAGAGGTTTCAATCAGGGAGTATGTCACGAGCGCTTGGATACAGTCCCCTATTCTCACTATTCTTTTTTAAGTAAAAGTCTTTTATAGATGATACAGATTTGAGGCAGAGAGGCTGGGGAACACTGTATCAAAAGGCTTCAAATGTCAATACACTTGCTATTAAAACTTCAAATCTTACCAGCTACAGATGCAACCTCAGTAGACTGTAATAAAACATATGCTCAAAATGAATAAATAATCATTTTCATGTAGGTGTACTGCTATTCTTATTTATTAGTAACCAGATATATAAAACCATCCAAATTGACATGTAACTACATAACTAATGAAACACACACACACACAAAGTTCAAGCAGTATTATAATTTGACAAATGATTGTTTGACATGGTTAAAGATTAAAATTGTGAACTGTAGGGTGTGGGTCATTAGTTGGGATTTTGGAGGAGGGAGAGCTGATGTCTGAGCAGAAGGTAAGTTTTTATTATTTTTTTATTTTTAAATCAAGTCATGCTCATTCAAGAAATGTATATTTTCAAACCAAAAAAAGGAATTAAATTATTCCACAATTGAGGAAAGTTTGAGAATGCTGAAGAAAATTAGGGAGTGAAGGAAAAGAAGTTCAGGAGAAGAGCCACAGAAAAAGTAAGTTTCCCAAAAAAGAGGAACTATGCATTTTACAGAATGTAGTTTCTTAAATGCCAGGACGATGTGTGCTGTAGAAAATGTTAATAAAAATTCTCTGCTTGAGCAAGTACGGATTGAAAATTTTGACGACTGAAGTCTAAAACCCTGACATTAAATTGAAGTGGCCATTCTGATATAGATTGCTACTGGACAAGAATATTGGAGAATACAACAGAAGATGGTCGATACTGTACAAAATGAGTACAAAGGAGAAAACCACACGTACATAATCAGTACATATCACTTTTAAAATGATTTTTGCTCAATCTCTGTATAGGGCGCTTGGCAGTTAAAACTAAACCCACTTTATATATAACTGATATATAATGACTATTTTTTTGTGTTAACAATCTCTATGATTCTCATTTTATGATATTGTCTCAGTAGTTATTTCTTCTTGATACAAAGCTCCTTAATTTATATATTCTACAAATACTAATTAAGCATTTACTATCTATTTGGAAGCCAGAACTATGCTAGTCCATCATTTTTGTTAAGATTTTAATGTCCAGAATGGGAAAAGTACCTGAGCAATGTCCTTGAGGAGATGTTGCCTTAAAACATCTTATCTGTCACAGTGGAACATACATTTATAGAGTCAGAAAAATCCCATTTTCAAAGGTAGTAAGAGGATTTTCTCTCATTTTAGATACTCAAGAACTTAACTAAATTCCAGAAGCATGTACATAGTAAAATCCATGAGTGGCGTCTTAGTACATTTAAATTCCTAAATAAGTACTTGGCAAAGGATGCTGTGTAGTCATTTTAATAAGATGATCTAATGCCTTCAACTTTTTTTTTTTTCCAGTGCTGAAATCTCAAATCGAAGCCAAACATTGCCACAGCATAATGACAGAAAAACACTGCCTTCTTAACTAGCTCTGTGATTTTAACCTGAGGAAAAACATATTATTCTCTAACACAAAATTTGACATTTTATTCCACTCTGCAGCACTGAAAGGTAGTTGGGTCTAAGCATGTATGGTTAGTTTTGCCAGTTCTGTGCAGGAGATTTGTGAAGACAAAATACTACTTATTAGAAATGGAGGAGGAATTAAAAACAAGTTGATGTCTAAGTAAAAATCAGTTAAGCTATCATTAAACGAGGACACCAAACTCAAAAGAGAAAACTGAGAAATCGTAGTATTAGAAAAGACTCGTGTAAATGGATAGAATCATTATTTCTACTGGAATCAAGTTATAGGTAGTAGGGCAGCGTGGGAGTGGGGAAGACGTGATGAATAAGATGAAGAGTAGATACATCTTATTGGAGACTTAGGTGTAACATGGCAAACTCTTGGATCCTGCCCTTTTATTGACGTCATTCTTTTTTACGTGGCTTTCGGCAGGCATATCAGTTGCAACAGGTCAAGTCATGAAAATGATTGACCATTACTGAATAATTTATCAAATGAGTCTGCTAGAAGAGAAGCTATTTTACCCCTCAAAAAAATAGCCTCCAACTAAAACATCTAGTAAAAATAATTTGCCATGGACCAGCCACAATCATTTTTGCCTAATACACAGAAATTTGATATACTTCTAAGTGAAAGAGAGCAGGAAGTGGATATGTCTGAAATCCACCATTTGATTCCCTTGGAAATATTTCTGTCATCTAGTTACTATAAATCTAACAGATTTGTTCATTTTGGAATGACAGAACCGTACTGTGTCTTTTGCTTTTAAATTAAGCTCCTATAATCCATGTCTGACTTGCTTTTTTCTTACTAGATCAATAGAATGGAAGTAATACTGAAGCAAATGCACCCTGCAGACTGAATCTATGGAATTACAAATAAATCTACTGGAAAATTTAGTTAAATTCAGTAGGTTGTTGGTGGAACAACTGGTTTGGAATTCAACATTATGAATATGAACTATTTATGATTCTTATTAGAATTTTTTTCACATAAAGTTCATCCAGTTGAACAAGATCAATTTCAAGGTCCTGTAAACTGACAGCAGTACTTTGAAAGTCTTGAACATGTATTTTCTTTCCTTCTAAATTTGACTGTGCCATTTGGAGTTTTACACTTGATATTCTGTAAAATAAAATCGAAACATCTTTAACCATCTGGTAGTTTTGTGGATAATTTAACATAAATTCACATGTGGCAGTTTATTTCCAAGTAGTTCCCATTAAATTCTGATCTTTAAGTATTGGAACTCCATTTTTAAGTACAAATGTGTTGTAATTATATATCTCCAGTTGTCCATAGGCTTTACTATAATTGAGGTAATTACAGTCAATAAAAAGATAATTTGAGACTCTTTATCATTATGGAACTGCTGTTGCCTACATGTGGTGGGTAAAAAATGGTGAACCAATAGATCCCTGGTTGCTGGAACCAGAGGGATATTCATGAGGAATACACAGAAATGGCTTTTTCAGGTTTTACTCTGTTTAAATTTGCTTCCTCACTGGAAAAGACCTTACAGCCTTTATAAACTCTCATAGTCCCTTGGTAATTCTGACAGAGGGTGAGCCCTGAGATATACCAAGGGAAAGCTACTGAGGTCATTCACAACAGGTAGACAGCAAATTCACCATGATAAACTTACTCCTAGAGTAAAAACGCTGAAAAGTAATGAGCAACAGAAAAACATTTGCAATATCAACTAAGGAATTTCAAGAGAGTATTATCTTTTTTCAATTAATATAGAGGGAATGATTCCAGGAAATAAACATTTCATTGTGAATTGCTCTAGCAGTCTAGCACCTGGAAGAGTGGAACATAAAGTACCAGACAAGAATGACTTCAAACTAGGTTGAAATAAAATCTTTCAAGTGCTATTGGGATTGGAAGAATTTCACATAGGAGCATGAACACGGACTTGATACCAGAACCACACTGCATATTCCTTGTAGTGAGGAGAGCTATGTAAAATGTAGGGTATTAACACTATCATTGATGAGAAAATGAGAAGTTCAGAATTTGTCTGAATACCTCAACTTCTAGAAAGTGGAAACAGCATTTCAAAGCAGATGAATAAGAATTCAATAACACGTGTTTCTATTAATCTGTACACACTTTTGATACGTGTGTGTGTGTGTGTGTCATGTAAGTGCGTACCTATCATATTCTCTCATTTTTGGCTTGGAGATTATATATATAATATATTATATATATATATATATATATATAAAATATATTTCCCCATTGTAGATACAACATAACCTATATAAGAAAATCCATGTTGAAATTTTCTTGACCTATGAATCACTAGCTATTCTGTAAAGATTCCTCACTACCTTTGGCCTGTAAAATTCTGAGTAAAAAATACTTTGTATTGGATAGAAAGAAAATTTATATTTAACCTGTTGTCTCTCTTGAACAGGCCATTTTGAATTAAAAACAATAATAATGAAAATAAATTTTTTCATTAGCTAATAGTCAGCCCATAAAAAACTTTTGCCTCATACACAATATCCTAGTTCTAAAAGCAAATATCAGTGGAATAATAAAATATTTAATGTAGGAATTGTACAAGATTTTTTTTTTATTATTTTAATTTATTTATTTATTTTTTGGTGAGGAAGATTGGCCCTGAGCTAACATCTGTTGCCAATCCTCCTCCTTTTACCTGAGGAAGATTGTCACCGAGCTAACATTTATGCCCATCTTCCTCTATTTTGTATATGGGACGCCACCACAGCATGGCTTAATGAGCCGTGTATAGGTCTGTGCCCAGGATCTGAACCTGTGAACCCCAGGCTGCTGAAGCGGAGTGTGAGAACTTCACCACCACACCACCAGGCCAGCCCCACAAGATTATATTTAAAACAAGTTAAATACAATTATTATCAGCATATCAGAAGCCACTATCTATATTGGAAATATTGACGTGTTTGAATTTGTAAGTACCGTACAGTGATTATATTGACATAGTGGAATGTGTGTGTGTGTGTGTGTCGCAGAGAATGTAAATATTCCAATGACTATTATGACCTCTGTAAATTTATTTACAGTAATAATGTAAGTCTATTAACAATGATTATTCAAACAAATCAAATACTACAAATGCAAGCAGAAAAAAATAATGAGATAATTGTGCAATGCAATTGCGTTAGAAATCAGACTACCTGGGATTCTTACCTCACTTGCTGGTTGCCAGAAGATTAAAACAGAAAAAAGAATGATAATAATAAACACTTCCAAACTTTCCGGAATATTAATATACTACATTATAAATCACCAATAATAGTTTTAGGAGGAAAATGGCAGATAATTACTTATAAGCACTTTGGGTTAAATAATTGTTGTTGGGAAAATGGTTTGTAATCCCTATAAGGGAAAAATACATATAAAATATATGTATTGCTCAAAATATCATTATTATACAATGAAAACAAGTATCTGTCTTCTCTTTTTCCTGTGAATTGTACTTGTATCTCAAACAGATTTTGTCATTATTCATTTTCTTGGCAAGTCTCCTTCAAAAGATTGTGTTTTGTTTCCAACAGGAGGACCTGATGGCCACCGTTCTTTGGTGAAGTTAGCCACTATTGATGATTAATGATACATGTTTAAATCCATTCAAGGTTGCATAATTTTGACATTCTTATATCATTTCTTCCTCGTTTTTGTGCTAACCAATATTGTAGAAATCTTTTTCCCATCCCCTATTAACTATTATTATTATTTTGTCTTTTCAAGTTGTATTTAAAGATAAAATACGTAATGACTTCACATTGGAACTTCCAATTAAAATTCAGTACTACAAGGTTTTTGCTAACTTCTTTGATTTTACATGTATGTTTTCTTTCCCCATGTTAAAAATTCTGTTCTCAACAGAACCAAAAATGATGGTTTTATAATTTCATATAACCCATTCATTTTTATTACATCTCAATACAACTGAGCTTAAGTTTTCATTCTTATTTTTTGAAAATTTATGCTGTTGTTTTTATTTCCCTATGCTATATCTCATTATGGATATACATTCAAATTACCATCTTTTAAAATCACTTGGAATAATCCTACTCTGTATGGTTACACTAAGAAGTGGATGCACATTTAGTTTCATTTATTTTTTTTTTCCTTTTATTTTTCCTTTTATTTTTATGGTTTTAGATTGTTTCAATTTAATAATTATAAATTTATAAAATGTTTTAACTAATTTAACAGCAAAATCTATAGAACAAGAAATATTCAAGAAGTCACCACCTATCCCTTCTACTACATTCTCTCTCTTTACATATAGGTGATCATTTAATTTTTTTTTATTTTTATGATTTTTTTGCATTTTATGGAAACATGTACAAACATACATATTTGATATATTTTGACTATTGACTTATGTGCTCATTTCCCCTTAGATGGTATGTTCTTGAAGGGATAGGCTGCTAATCATATTTTATCAAGATCATTGTAAATTATCTTGCTGTCAACACCACTTAATAGACTGTCTATTATTTAGTAGATGCTTAAAAAATGTTTCTATTTTGAAAATGACAGAATCATTTCACACATATACAACTTATGTAAAAGAGAATTACACTGCAAGAACAGTTTATTAAGAGATTTCAGGGGGGCTGGCCCTGTGGCCTGCTGGTTAAGCTTGGCATGCTCCACTTTGGCCACCCAGGTTCAGTTCCCGGGCATGGACCTAGACCGCTGGTTGGTGGCCATGCTCTAGTGGCTGTCCACATAAAAAACAGAGGAAGATTTGCAACAGATGTTAGCTCAGGGTGAATCTCCCTCAGCAAAAAAAAAAAAAAAAAAAAAAAGGAGAGAGAGAGAGAAAGAAAGATTTCAGGGGATGTGAAAGTAAACTCCTCTTTTTTTAACCAGGCTAAATTCAGCCAATTTGATGGTCAAGGCAAATGACTCTCCATCCTGAGCCCAGCAGTCCTCTAGGAATGAGAACCTCTTCCGGGACTAGGAATGCAGTGGTTTGGCCAAGAGTAGGAGAAAATTAGCCATTTTCTAGGATATTCTAGGCAAACCTGAACATAGAGTAAGAGATGCCAGAGGAGCAATTCACCTTTTAAGGAGGAACTTTGGTATATTGTGCTTTAGGCCATGCTTTAATTTTTTTAGTAAAAAATTAATATGGAATAATTTTAGATGTACAGAAAAGTTGCAAATACAATACAGATAATTTCTGTACACTTCTCACACATTTTCCTCTAATGATATCCACACCTTAATTTCACACACTTTGATTTTGAACACTATTATGTTTTTAAATCTTTTGTCTGTACTAAAATCTGTGGGGTTTCTTCCACAAAAATACCATTTTAAATGACAATTGTATATGAATGTCATATCAATAATTCAGCAGGGAAAATTTCTTGTAAAATGTCAAAGATGAATCTAATTTATATGAAATCCTGCTTTACATTGAGTGACAATAAATATCCTATTTATTTCTACCTTAAATTCCTGTCTTTATCTACTCTGTTTCCTTGTCTGTGATGAACCTAAACACTTACTGTGGGCAGAAGTTGTATATTGGGACAATCTCAAACTCTATGATTTATACTTTTTAAAAAACATTCACTCTCTTTCAATAGTATCTAAAAAATATACCTTTATTCCTAAATATCAAGGAACTATTTGGATAGCATATGCTATGACACCATGGTTTTTATATGGGCACAGCTGCAATGTTTATCATTTATCAATTGCTACTCTGATTATAATAGCATTTTTCTCTGGCTTGTTTTCCAACTACAGTTGGAACAGGGTTCAAAGAGTCTTCCTTGAAGAGCCCGTGACATAACTTGAACAATGAGCAAAGAACCAAGGTGCTCAAGTTAGCAGTAGAAATAGAACATCACGGTTTCAAATGGTAGTATTTTTTTATCTATTTTCTGGAAAAGCAAATAAATAAATAAATAAATATAGGATAATCTTCACCAGAACAATTCTCTTTATGTACAAGTTCTTTTATTCAAAATTACTAATGATCAGAGAAACAAGTGAATTCTTTCCTGAATAATCAGAGGTGAATTCATAAATGCTTTGATTGTTTTTCTTTCCTGATGATGTTCTTTGGCATGCCACTATAGCGTACATGCACCTATGAATATGTAGATACAGTTTGCATTTGTACGTAAATATCAATTTGTATACGTTTTATCACACTAAATCTTTAGCCCTAACTGTATATTGCTACCTTCAAAAGGAAAATGTCATCATGGTAATGATTAATATTTGTGTGTGCATATAACAGAGAGAATTATGTGACCAATTACTTCCAAACTGCATACTGCAAAGATACTTTTATGACTTGTTCACATTTAATTTTTTGTGCAAGTACTCTATTTTTCTTCTGCTGGATTCTATTTGATAATAATAGTACATATACGTATAGCCACTTTTCTAAAAACATCAAGTAATAAACATGTGTATATTTTGCTTATGGTTAAATTTATTAATGAAAGAATATTAAAGATTATCCCTGTTCTAAAGGCAGGGTGCTAGTTTAAAAGTCAATTCATGTGTTTGGTAATTTCCATTATGAGGTCCATCATAGAAGTTGAAAAGTTCCTCATTACAGAACATAATTGCTTGCATTTTTTAAATGTCAAGTTCTGGGAATAATTTCTGTCAAATAACAGAACACAGTAAAAAGTATTTGATGAAATATATTCACTATTCTGCTATGTACGGACAAAGGGAACACAGACTAACGGTAAAAGATGTGATCTTAATAGATCACAGTTTTGTATTTTAATATGATCCTGAAACTCATGCTACAATTCCTAACACACAAAGACACTCATACTAAGTCTTCTTTGAAGAAAGGTTGTCTGGATTAAACTCTATGAACTGATTTATGGCTTGTATTTTGATTTCAAATTAGTAAATATTAATTATTTTACTTTCTAAGAGAAATGCTGAGTACATACAATCATAGCCTTTCACTGAGACAGAAATTCAAGTCTCAAATCTCAACTTTGTTGTAGGATCTTGGGCAATATTTTTTTCTTGTCTAAATCCCTATGGAAAATATTAATATCTAACTCATCAAGTCGTTAAGAGGATTAAATAAAATAATATTTCTATATTGTCTAGTACCTAATTAGTTTTCCTGAATGCGGAATGCTTCATATGTCCCTTTTAACCCATTTCATTTGCAACTAAATTTTGGAACTAGATCAGCCAGACTACTGACTGTGCTCAGCATGTGCAGTTTGCCCTGTTTAAAACCCTCAAAGAATGTGGCTTTCTTTAATCACAGGGAGCCAGTGCTGAGCTCTGGCATGTCTGAAACACTGCAATTACAATGCCATGGAGTTTCACATTCTTCAACTGGGATTAGTACCCTGTGTGGCTACATTCTTAGCATTGGAGTGTTTCCAAGTTTAAGAAATATTCAATTAATCAGGTGAGAAAAGTAAGTAAAATTAATATAAAATGCCAAAGGCATAAACCATACTATGTTTAGGTATAAGACATGTAAAACTGACAATGCCACATATATTAGTGATATCTGCCTGGGACTATATCTAAAATATCTCAGATACGGTCTGTGAGTAATTAAATTAAAGTTTTCCTAGACTTTAGAATGAAATTCAGTTGTGAACCGTATGTGTGAACAAAGAGCATGAAATCATTTATCCAACAGCTGACTGGCATCTACCTAAAAACTGCACAAATTTTGGTATACAAGTGAAAAACTGGAGTTTACTTCCCACAGAACAAAACATCTGTACTGAGAATAGGAGCAACAAATCCCAAACTAAGACACGGTAAACGCTTCAATAGTGCAACGAAGGGAAAGTCATGTGAAGGGTGTGTTCAGCTTTCTTCGCTTTTTCCTCTTTAAAATTTACGTGTTGCATTTTAATAAATAGTTTTGCTTAATGTTATCATTGATAAGCAGTAAGATATATTGAAGTATATGAGGAAGCCATTTGGTTTAAAACTAAATTCACCCTGACCTTGTTTTTCCAGAAAGACCTGACCTGGCCTGTTGAGCATGCATTGCACATTGCTTTAAACATTTAAATGTCAAAGCCAGGAGTGATGTCCTTAAGGATGGGTATGTTGCCTTCCCCTGTATCAGCATTTCTTTAAGGATAAGCATTTCTTCCCAGAAACTAAGGATTAAATATTGACTTGCTTTAACGATTTTGTGACCACTGACCTGCTGTGCCAGCAAAGCATCTCGTGACTGTAGTAAAAGAGATATTCCTCTCATATGTGATGTATGTTTCTTGTTCCAAGACGGTGTATAACCACTCTGTATATCCCGCTTTTTCAGAGTGCTTCCTTCCTTGGTGAAGGTCACTTCTGGTCTGTAGTCCTCAAAGCTGGCTCATATAGTAAACTAACGCTAATTTTGATTTATAGATTGATATGGATTATTTGCATTGATATCATGGAAGAATTTGTCAATATTATTCATTTTCCTCATGTTTGTTCACACTCTTCTTACTTCTTTATGCCTTTTAATTTTTCTAGTGTGATCATATGACTCTGTCTTGAAAAGATTGTGAAAGACTCTTTGGAATTAAGGAGTTTGGAGAAAACTTACATACAATACTCCCACTGGCACATAAGGTTTAGTTTCTTAATGCTCTCATAATCTATTCAAGATGTTGAATTTGAAACATTGGTAAGCATCAGTTATTACTTCAAGGAATTATACTTGACAATGGATTGCACAGATGGTAATGATTAGTTAATCATTTTTTGTCTTAACCTAAAGAGTAACCATAGAAACTGAAGAATCACTAACAATTCACGGCAAAATGAAGTCAAAATTTCAGAATAGATTCATAGGTTTTAGCATGTAGGGATCATAGATAAATACTTGCATCCGGCTATGGAGTGCAAACACTGAATTTTCAAGACTGTTGTCAGGGCAATTAAGTGTCAGGGAATCTGGGGGCTGGCCCAGTGGTGCAAGCAGTTAAGGGCATGTGCTCTGCTGCGGTGGCCCGGCGTTCGCCGGTTCAGATCCCAGCCGCGCACCCACGCACTGCTTGGCAGGCCATGCTGTGACGGCGTCCCATATAAAGTGGAGGAAGATGGGCACGGATGTTAGCCCAGGGCCAGTCTTCCTCGGCAAAAAGAGGAGGAGTGGCAGATGTTAGCTCAGGGCTGATGTTCCTCACAAAAAAAAAAAAAAAAATGATCAGAGAATCTGGACAGGAGCATGCTAATGAAAAAGCTAAAGTGTCTAGGTGTGCATCTTAGGAATATCTATGCTCTTTCATGGTACTGATGATTAAACGTTAAAAACAAAACATAAAATTGAGTGAAGAATTTCTCAAAACTTTTTTTCAAAATTTCTTCAATAATTTCTTTTTCTCAAAAACAGAATTTTTGAGGTGTGAACTTACTTAGAGATCACATGCCTTAGCCATCCATCCTCTTTAAAGATGAGTAGACATACCCAGTAATATTAAGAGTCATGTTACACCATGTAGCTTGTCATCAGGGAGATAGGACTACAGTCTTGTTTCTTGGTTTCAGTTTGGTATTTTTATCACTACATCATACTACTTTCATATCATTGTTTGATTATTTGGCAAGATACTATCAGTCACTAGGCATTTGACCGTTTATATTACATGGCTGCGATTTATATTTGGAAGCTAAGTTAAATTTAAATTGAAATACTGATGCAGAGAACACAGTCCATGGTATGAGAATGAAAAAGAGTTTTTCTTTAACCCAATCACTGTTATGCAGCTTGTCATTCTTTTTCATTCTTGACTTTCAGTTTCTTCTCTTTTAAAATAAAAAAAAAAAAATTA
The DNA here is from genome assembly GCF_020826845.1 of Diceros bicornis minor. Taxonomy (NCBI): domain Eukaryota; kingdom Metazoa; phylum Chordata; class Mammalia; order Perissodactyla; family Rhinocerotidae; genus Diceros; species Diceros bicornis. Next base: position 46,183,465 of record NC_080759.1, on the reverse strand, counting down.
AATTAAAAAAAACTTTTCTGTCTACATCAAAAACTATTAATCAAAGACATTTTTATAAGTTGTAAGGAGCTAGACAAGTGACTTTTGCTATAATGATTCCATGACATTTCACAGGACTGGATATACCCTAAATTATTGTAAAATAACAGATAGAAGTAACTGGAGTCCTGAAAGGCAAATAAATTGTAGAATATTGAGAGCAATCTCTCACACACACACACACACACACGAACATCTATTCAATGAAAACTCTAATGAATTGAATTATATATGAGTCTACACAGAATTCCAACAGACATAACATTTCTCATTGCACACTTCCACTCTCATTTCATAAAATGAAATCTCATTTTCCTTCAGAATGTTCATTTTCCAACACTTGTGGATTAATATTATCACTCTCTCCTTGGGGACACATAAATTAACGTCTCACAAAAGTTTGACTTCTTTGGGCAGGGAGCTGAGTTTCTTATTCTGTCATTATGTAAGTGCTTTGAATCTATTGTACAAATGCTTACGTAGCACAAGCTAACTATGATGGGTGACTATATCTAAATGAAATTAGCATAGATTGATAAGGGATGACTTTCTCTCTCCTCTGCATGCTGTGGTGATTTAGTATTTATTATACAAGTTAGATCTTAAAGATGACAGTGGAGATATTATTTATTGACATTATTTGCCATTGGTAATAGAGATACTCATTACCTTATTCCATGTAGAATACAAAATTGTAAAATATCTGACTTAGTTCAGTTCATTTTTCTGTTAAATAGGCAGTTAAGCTTTAGTGGAAATTTTTGACATTTTGATTGCCATAATATTTTAAAGGATATACACACATGTCAAAACTTATCAAAATGAAAATTTTAAACATGTGAACTTTATTTTGTGTCAATTATACCTCAATAAATTTGTAAACTTTAAAAAAAATTTCTGTAGGTATTTGGATCCAAGTGAATTTAAGATTCTCATGATAGTTATTGCCAGGGTAAAAAAAAGAATAGAACAGAACAATTTATTTTGCTTCAACCTAAATGATTTATTTAATTCATAGAATACTTGGAGTCATAAACATAAACTAGATTACCTTGTAGGCCTAAAAATGTGTCATACGTGGCATCACATTATTCATCTTTTTTTCTTTTTTTTTGTGAGGAAGATCAGCCCTGAGCTAACATCCATGCCAATCCTCCTCTTTTTGCTAGAAAGACCAGCTCTGAGCTAACATCTATTGCCAATCCTCCTCCTTTTTCTCCCCAAAGCCCTAGTAGATAGTTGCATGTCATAGTTGCACATCCTTCTAGTTGCTGTATGTGGGACGCATGGCCAGAGAAGTGGTGCATCGGTGCGCACCCGGGATCTGAACCCTGGGCCGCCAGTAGCAGAGCTCGCACACTTAACTGCTAAGCCACGGGGCTGTCCCCAGCAACACATTATTTATGCCGATTATGAAGAAAGGGAAGGAATGGGTGTGTACTTACTCATTTTTTCCTAATGTTTAGTTTAGGGAGCTTATCCAGATCTACATCATGGCTTGCTAAGTAGAGAGCAACACAGTAGCAAGACACAATTTGTGTATACTTTAAATGAGGCCAAATAGGTTCTGCTTTTCTAATACACAAAAAGTTTTCTCATCCTTAAAGAGTTTATTGGTTCATTTATTTCATGACCCTGTGTAAGAATACTCTGAGGATACTATAGTCAAGCTCAATATATTTTGGGTCGGAAAGAAAATGCTTCCTTCTTTTGATCTGCGAATGGAGGAATTATCTCCATAAAGTTCAAAACAGGACATCTTTTTAAAGAGTATATTAGTGTTTAAACATGGAATACCCTAAGAGATGATACATTTTTCTAATGGCTATGTTGAGCTATAGCTGTGCTATTTAATATGGTAGCCACTAGCCATAAACATGACTATATAAATTTAAATCAATTATGTTTAAATAAAGTTAAAAATTCAGTTTCTCAATTACACAATACTCATATTGGAAAGCATAAATGCTAGAAATTTCCATTATTGGTGAATATCATATTGATCAGCACTATGACATGGTATTCAGAGATAAATCATCACAGTGTTTTTTGTTACTGTGATACTTTATCAATAGAACATTTGACACTATCAGTTAGAAGAAAAACATATTAATTGATACACCAAGTAAAGATTGTAAGGCCTGTCTTTCCACCAAGGCAGTATCCAAAAATTGATAGCAAAAACCCAAGATAATAAGAATATTGCTAGGGGATAAAGCCTTAAATACATTTTATATGTTTAGAAGACGCACCAAAAATTTGACAGTTGATGATGCGCTACCTTCATGCTTACAATGTCGCACAAGTCATCTTTCTACATGTTATAATATGGAATTGTCTGACCATAAACATTGAGTGCTGTAATTAGTTGTTAAAGATCACATTTATGTAGAATCCAAATATAAATTGCAAGGGAACTGATCCATATTCCAGATAATAAAAAAAGTTTGAGAACTCTTCTTTTCATTTAGAATAATAACTTCTTTCATTTGTATTGCCCTTAAAAACCGTTCATTTTTGTTAAAAAAAAAAGGTACTCATTTATCTCTAATACACTTGTGTCTAGCAACATTACTAATGTCTTTCTCCCATTAAGCTGTTGCTTGATTTTCTCAGATGTTCTACTTGGACAATCAAACGATCTCAAATAAAGGCAGTTTTTTTCCTGCAATTCTTGTCATTAACAGTCTTTTTTTCTGATCAGACCTTCCATACATTGAATAGCAGACTCAATAATGAGGGTCCTACTCTTGTTCCTAATAGATTTCACAATGAAAATATTCATTTCTACGTTCATTTTCAGAAAAAGACATTTTATTAAGTTACATCTCTTCTATTCTTTGTTTCCTAAAAGTTTTTATCATGAAAGACTGCTGAAGTTCATCAGATTCTCCTTATAGCTTTTTCAAGTTCGTCATGCTTAAGCGTATATGTGTATCTGTTCATAGCTTGACCCTAAGGCACCCATAATATTGGCCTTGTGTCATAATCCCTATTAACTCTGGCCTCAAAAAACCTGAAGAAAAAGAAATTAAATAGGTCAGCTGAGGCCTTTCTTGTCCTAATACTGGTAGAGCACAAGGAGAACACTTAAAATTCCATCCTTTATGTTTTCTAAGAACTAGAATGAATACAAGACAAATGGTCAAAGAACAACACAATAAAGTAGTCAAGTACTAGAATTACAATTGTCCAATACAGTAATCACTAGATACAAATGGCCATGAAGCACTTGAAATGTTGCTGCGATGTCGGAAGAATACGTTGATTTTTACTGATGAAAATTTGGTGACTGAATTGAGATGTGTTTTCAGTGTAAAACATACAGCCGGTTTATAAAATATAACAAAAAATAAAATAAAGTATCATTTATATATATTGATTGCATATTGAAGTAATACTTTTGATATATTTGATATTTTTTGATATATTGAGTTAAAGTGTTATCAAAATTAATTTTACCTGTTTCTTATTACTTGTTTTTAATGTGGAAATAAAAAAAAATGTGAAATTACTCCTCTATATTTATATATATTTATATAAATGTATGATATGCTCATATTTATATATTACTCTAACATTTAACTTCACATTATATCTCCATTGGATAACACTAGTATAAAGACAGGTAGAAGAACTAAAGTTAATGTCTAAACCAAGAGTAAGTAAAGGAGACAGACTACATTTGCATTTAAATGGTATTGGCAATATTTAAGGAGATTCAAGCAGAATCTCATAGAGACCTTCTGGAGCTTAAAATCAACAACAAAAATCACAAAAAAATAGATGAATTGGGGGATGAATATGACTATCAATAGATATAATATAGTGGATATGGCCATCTATCCCTAAATCAGTGACCTCTGATACCAACTCAAAGACATATCTAAAAACTCAAAGTAAAAACACAAAGAGAGAGAAATATGAAGGAATAAGAGTTTCAATAACTCCTTCATATTAATAAAAATATTGTTATGATAAGAAAAGGAGTAGATGGAAGAGAGAAATAATTAAACAAATAATGGAATGCAATACCCACAAGGTGGAGAAATACTTATGCCTTTAGTTTGAAATACTGAAATAGTGAAAAATAATGCAAACTTAGACATTTCCTATAAACATCTTGAATTCAAGAAAATCTGACAAGCTGCTGAGAGAAAGAATAAATTATGAAAACACGGAAAAAAGAGTAAATTATTTAGTATCAGAATTCTCACCAAAATACTAAAAACAGGACTTGACAGAACATCATCTAAACTTGCTAATGGAAAAAAAAATTTTTTTACTCTTTATATTATATAACTAGCCACTTTTCAATATATAAAACATCACATCCTTTGAACCCAGAGTAAATTCTTTTGCATATCCATGGAACATTTAAAAGAGTATTTATCAGGCCACTTGGCTACAATCTTTTAAATATTCAAAAATTAAAGTCATATTCCCAGATCATAATACAATACATTTAGAAATACGATAATAAAAGTGTGACCTAAAATATGAAACACTTAGAATTTGAAAATACTTGACTAGGTAACTCTATACATTGTTTTAATGGATGAATATACTAATGCATTTATTTATATGATTTAGCAGGGATTTGTGGTCGAAAATTGCAGGGAGTTCTAATTTTACATATGAGTGTATGTGTACATGAAATAAGAGTGGGCTCAAAGGTAAGCCTTCACATTCCTTTTGTGAAAGCAAATTTTTACATGGATTCTTAAGTAAGGAGAATGCTCTCAAGGGAAGCATGAGCTATGACGAGAATTTCTCCTATGGAGTGATAGTAATCAACTACTGCAAATGCTAATTGCTTTATGACCCCCAAAGATCCTCACTAAAAGTTGGCTATTTGCCACATCTATCTGAATGTTCCGAAAAAACAGAAGCAATGATGGCAATAAGCATATTCTCAAGCTAAAAATTATTGGACATGGCTCATCATTTCCTTTTCATTTATTTTCTTTTAATTTGAAGTTTGATACAATTATAACTGGTTTTCTTTTGAGATATATCTGTCATGATTGGTCATGAATCTTGAGAGAATTGTTCTGAAATGAGAGTTTTAAAACAAGAATGTACAAATGCAAACTAATTCTCTTCCTGGCAACAAGGGAATACGATATCTTAAAACATAAAAAAGCTTCTTTTTGCAAAACACTTCAAATATTTGATAAAATGCAAAGACATACTTTTAAGAGGCACTGCTGAGCAGACAATTATATAAAGAAAATCTTCATTGGCTCCAAACAATGAAAAAAACATGAATCCAGAAAGGAAAACAAGCCCTCTAGCCAGCAGCTACCCTATGGGCTCCTGTCACTCACCCATGACCTGGAAATTATGTTTTAAAGGACTACTGAGAGTCAAGAGAAAAAGCTTATGGTCTCGTGTAAGTTGGGAATTCAGATTAAAAACTTTCTCCTAAATCTAGGACTAAGAAAAGTGAAACATCAATGAAAGCGAGAATTAAGAAAAAAATCACACAGTAAAAGGAGATAGGAATGAGAACAGCTCATCACAATTTTGGGTCTGGATCTAAGAGGACTAAGTAAGATCAACAGCATCCTTCTTGTAAGAACTGGTAAAACACTTGCTAGCCACAAAGCAAGGTTGGAAAAGAACCAAAAATGGAAGTGTCATCAAACAGATTATTTCGTTTGATATAGTTCCTGGTTCATAATAACTCTAGCACTGGATAAGACAACAGCAACAAAAATCTTCCCTTAATCTACATATTCTAATGTTCTATTAATTCATAATGAATCATTTCAAATTTAGTGGTTTACGATAGCAATAATCATTTATTTTGCTCACAAGTCTGCAATTTGGGCAGAATTTGTGGGGACAGCTTGTCTCTGCTCTTCAGACATCAGCAGGGTCACTTCAAAGACTGGAAGACTAAGGATTCTGGAAATAAAAAATACTAATGAAAAGGGATGCAATCCATATATTTAAATAAATAAAATGGCTTATTAAATGTATTATAGAAGAATGAGTGTATTAAAAATGACCAGTCACTCTTGGTTTCTGTTCCAATACGTAAAAATTTTGGAAGTCATCACTCCTATCCTAACAAGAAAGAAAAAGCTGAATAAACTAAAAATCAGTGAATTTTCTTGGACTTATCCGAGAAATGAGGCCTTAGGACAAAGTGCCACAAGAAATTTAGAGAGACATACAAATACATAGAGTAACAGGCAAGATTTGTTTGTCTGGATCAGAAGCCATTGGAATAAAACTTGGTAGGGACACTTAAATGGTTATTTTGACAAATTGCTAGAAGCTGATTGTGGACTAGCATGACCATGAGAAAATGCTGGGGCCTCAGTCTTGGGGGGATCCACAATTTTGTGAGTTTTACCTATGGGAACTCCATTAGTTCTTACATTGAAGAGCCAAGAAAGATTTCTTCCTGGCCTTGGCAAGATAAGGGAAAAATCAACCATGAGAAATAAACACAGACCATTCTTTGTAACAGGAGAAAAGGAAAAAAAGGCTTTATCAGCACATTATCCCACCTGGGAGAAGAGCATTCACCTGACTCCTTTCACCTCCAGGGTAAGGCCAATGGAGGGAGTAAGCTAAGAAGCACTTGTGAAAAAATCACAGCCCAAGGACACAGAATAATCAAAATGCATAGATATAATCATGAGATTATAGAACACTTCCTCTTCCCCACTTCTTAACCACCACATCAACGGGGCTACAGTATAATAACAGTGGATTACAACCCAAAGAGCTGCAAGACACAGACTCTATTGAAGGAGGAGTTCAAAACAACAGGAAAGACAAAACAAGGACAACAGAGGATTTTGAATTCTGTGGCATGCACAGGTAACACAAACATTAAACAGTCCAATTCCTAACTAGATTAACTTAAAACCTCACACTAAAGACCTACTTACCTGAGTTTCTATTATCCGATTACTCATATCTGGCTTTCAACCAAAATTTACTAGACATATTGAAAGACAGAAAAAACACAATCTGAAAAGACCAAGCAAGCCTCAGAATCAGCCTCAGATACGACGAAGTTTTTGGAATATAAAAGAATTATGATTAATATGTTAAGAGTATTAATGAAAAAAACTAGACATCATGCAAAAAAAGAAGGGCAACATAAGCCAAGGCATCCCATGATATTATAAGGATAATAAAGGAATATTATAAACAACTCAGCAAATTAGATGAAATGGAGCAATTCCTTGAAAGAGATAAACTACTGAAACTGACTGAAGAAGAATGAGAGAATTTCAATAGATATATCTACTAGGAAATTTAATCAATATTTAATAAGCTTCCAAAAAAGAGAAAAACAGAACCAGATGGTTTCACTGGTGAATTCTACTGAACACTTGGGGAAATCAACGATAGCACTTCTTGACAATCTGTTCCAGAAAATAGAAGCAGAGTGAACACTTCAGAATTCGTTTTATGAGGTCTGCATTACCCTACTACAAAAACCAGATATCGCAAGAAAGGAAAACTACAGAGTAACATCTCTCATGAATGTAGATGCAAAAATCTTCGGCAAATTGAATACAACATGGTATATAAAACACTGTAATAGAATTCTGCCACTAACTACTCAGAGTTTGCACAGAATCCACAGGTAAAGGGCATAGTCCTCAACAAGACTGCCCTCAATTCAGACACCAGCTGTAAGTTCAGGGGTCCCCATACCATCTGAGCTTCTGATCAAATGGCTACAAATTCTAGGATTCCTATAACTCTATCAGATTTTATAATTTAGTAGAATAACTCACAGAGCTCAGGAAAATGCTATGTTTTCAATTACCATTTTATTATCAAAGATTCAAATTAGGACCAGGAAAACGAAGAGACCTAGAGGGAGAAGTCTCGGAGGATCCCAAATGCAGAGCTATCATGTCCTCTGCCTGTTGAATCAGAATATATCACCCCCCTGACCCATCATTGTGTTTACCAACCAGAAAGATCAGCTGGGTGTTGTGTTCAGAGTTTATATTTGTGTCTCCTTATGTAGGTATGATTGATTGAATTATTGTCTAAGCGACTATACTCAGTCTCCAGCCCCCATCCACTCCCTTGAGTTTAGGCTGATGTCACCTAGCTCACAAATCCAACCTTCAAATCACATGTTTGCTCTGTCTGCCATGGTCAGCTTCCACCATTTACTCATCCTGAAACTATTTGGTGGCCCACCATAAGTTACCTCATAAGCATAAACTAAGGAATGATCCTAAGGTCTCACCATAAATAACAAAGACACCCCTATCACTCAGGAGATTCCAAAGGTTTAGAAGCTCCATCCCAGGAACCCAAGACAAAGATTAGACAAAGTCTTTATCATACAGCAGTATAAAAAATTACACACCACCTCAAAGTAGGATTTATTTCTGATTTCCCAGAGTGTTTCAACATTCGAAAATCAATCAATGGAATCCTCCACATCAACAGACTAAAGAAGAAAAGCCATGTACCCGTACTACTTGATGCAGGAAAGCACTTTTGACAAAATCTGACACCCATGGTGATGGTTAATTTTATGTGTCAACTCAGAGGGTGTTTTTAGATGAGATTAATATTTAAATTGGTGAACTTTGAGTAAGCAGATTTCCCTTCGCAATGTGGATGGCCTCATCCAATCAGCTGAAGACCTGAATAGAACAAAAAGCCAGCCTCCTGGAGCAAGAGGTGACTCCAGCCGCGTGCCTTCAGACTTCCTCTGCACCATCAGCTCTCAGACTCTCCAGCCTGGCACCCACACTGCAGATTTTGGACTTGCTAACCTCCATAACTGCTTGAGACAATTCCTTACAACACATCTCCTTCTACATATATATACACATTGTATTGATATTCTGTTTCTCTAGAGAACCCTGACTAATACACCCATTTCAGATAAAAACCCTCAGCAAACCAGGAATAGGTGGGAAGTTCCTCAACTTGATAAATAACATCTACTAAAAAACCTAAATCTAACATACTTAATGGTGAGAAATTGAACACTTTTCCCCAAAAAAACAACACGGCAAGTTTGCAGAAAAATATTAACATAGTACACCTAAGACTGCTGTCCCCGCAAAGGCCTGCTTGCAATTTGTCCCTTGGCTGGCATCTGAGAACTTAGATTTTGGGAGACTTCCCACTGTTCCCTATGTGATAAGCATGGTTTACATTAGCTAAACTCTTTGTGCAAAAAATATGGTTTATTCTGATTATCTCCCTTACTTCTGGGAGTCTGGAATTTTGATTGTGTAGGCAGAGGATGCATATATGACCAGTCCTCAGTGAATACCTTGGGCATTGAACTCTAATACGCTGCATAGCCAGTAATATTTCATACCTTTTCTTGTATAGGTGAACCATGGTACCAGATCTCACCAAATAAAATGTGAGTGGATTGGTCTGTCTTTTCCATGAAGGTAACTGGATGCAGAGGGTCCAGCATTTGACTGCAAGGTCTAGGGGATATCAGAGAAATAAAATGGAAAGTGATTGGATTCATGGGTAACTGCTTGGAAGAGATCCAACTACAAATCAGGAACGCTTACTTAGACTTTACCAGAGCAAGAAATAAACTTCTATTCCGATAAACCACTGACATTTGGATTCTTGTTTGTTATACCAGATAGTATTGTCCTAATAAATACAGATAAAACTGTTATAAGAGGGTGGAGGACAGATTTGTATCTTGGAAGGCTAATATTGGAAAATAAGAAAATCTTAACTTAAATAAGTTAAGTTTCAACCTTACAATGTTTGATGAAGATCAATTTAAAATGCCAAATAAAGCAGAAGGAATTTTAAAGAGCATGAAGCTGAGAGCAGAAATTAGGAAATTAAAAATATATGCCAGAGAAAAATAAATGAAAATTGAATATTATTCATTAAAAAGTGATAAAAGTGACAAAATTCTTTCGTTTGATAAAAAGAAAAGGGAAGAGGCAAAAAAATGTTTTAGCATAAAAAGGAGATACATGTAGATGCAGTAAATATTAAAAAGATTGTAAGAAATATGACTGTGCTTGCTAAAAATTTTAAAACACTTTAAAAAGATAAATATCTAGAAAAGTGTAGTTTTTCCAAAACTGACTCAAGAAGAATTAGAAAATCTGAATATTCCTATAAGGATTAAACAATTGAGTCAAGAATTAAAAACCTCACTCTTCATTTTCCTCTCCCTCGATGTAGGCCCAGATAATTTTACAGATGAGTTCCATCAGGTTTTCAAAAAACAGATTTCTCCAATCTTACATAAAATATTCCACATAATAAAACAACGGTAAAAGTCCTTAATTTTTATTCTGATGTTAGAATAACCTCGACACCACAATTAGAAAAGACACTATGAGTAATTAAAACATAAGCAAATATCATACATGAATATAGATACAGAAAACTAAGTCAAAATATTAGCAAATTCATTCCTTCAAGTTTTGTAAAAAAATAATATATCTTATACACTTTGGATCTCTTTTAAGAATGTAAAGTTTTATTAATATTAAGAAACTGTCAATTACCACACTAAAGGAGGAGAACTCAGCCAGTAGACACTCTTGACACACTAGCTAGATCCTCTCAACTGGTAAGCGTACCCATTCTGAGCTGCTGTGAGTGCCTTTTATACAGAATTTCCCTTGGTTGACATTCACCGACTTTCTGGGAGATTCCTGAGAACTCTCCCCAAGCAGCAAATCACAAATACCAGAGTATGAACACCAGAAACAATTGCTTCAACCAGGGACAATTCTTTAGCACGATTTAGGCTCCAAAGACCCTCCTCTTACCAGGATTATAGACGGTAATTTTGGCCCATGATAAAATGTGAACTTTCAAAAAAATATATTAGGAGGAAAAAATCACAGAAGAAATTATTATTCAATTGAAATAAGGCACAAAAATACATATTGCTGAAATTTTAAGGAAAAGCAAAAGTCAGGATAGTAGCTACCATTGGGAGAATAGAAGATAATGTGATTAGGCATATGATCACAAGGAGCTTTAAATATATTAATTCTTTATTTTTCTTTATTTATACATATATGAATAATTATTTATAAAATCTACATATATTTCATAACTAAAAGTTGTCATGAACTATTAAATCTGACTCTCATCAATGATAATGTTTTTCCCTTGACGACAGTCTCTTCCTTGTTCTATAATGATTAGGAAATCAATGACTACATTGGTAATAAAATCAGTAGCAGCCATGCTTTGATTTATTGGGCTATTTCATAAGGTGAGAATACATGCTTCTGCTAACCTCAGGGAGCCCTATCTGAGAGCTCTTTGGGGGAATTACAAGGACTCTATCAAGTATCATAATACCTTGTTATTACACAATAATCAATAAACACTCAAATATAATAAACACTCAAATATCACCCAGTGCTTGGAAATTCTTAAATTGAATAGATATGATGCAGAATATAAAAGAAAACCTGGTATCTCCTCCAAATTCTGTTTTCCCCTCTATTTCTATTTACCACCCAGGGACACCTGGTTGTTAATTGTTATTCACACATTATTAATTGTGATAAGGTTTCTCTACTGCTGTTTTTCTAGTTCAAAATATTTTGAAAAAACTCAGGGTATTCATGGCTCAGGGTTGAAATTTTTTCAACCATTTTTCCTGGAAAAGCTTAATGTTCTGGAAGATGTAGGAAAAATACGTTTCACAGCAACTTGAAATGGGTTACATCCAAGACTCATAAGGAATTGGTAAAGTCTGTTACTATTTCTGCGCTTGCGGCAAGATCTTGTGTATTGTGAGTTGTGACCTGGACCTGAGAACAACTGTAAACCGTATGTACTCAGACTGCTGGTTTATTCCTCCTTTAATAACTTGATTCTGATTCCTAAAATTTCTCCTTTCATATTTTATCCAAATAGCTTTATTTTTGCTCCAATTTCTATCCGAAAATTCAACCATGGCAGGCTTTCCTAAGGACAGACCCTCACTGAGTACTTTTTCCTATTACGAAGAATTTGCCTTCTAAAAGTCATACAGAGAGTGACTATCATTAGTTATCTGTCCCGATTTGTTAAAGTCTTTTGCTGTAATAATTTGGATAATAGGAGGCATTTTCATTCTTCAAAGATGTGGGTTTTTTGTGCCCCTCTTTTCATTTGATTTGCCAAACTGACTTTTGCAAAGCCCAGTGCATCATGGTAGGCAAGAGTTTTTATTTACAAGTATGATCAAGCACGATGAAATCCTTGTCTTTATGTCCTATAATGTTGCCTAAAGATTCTTATTCACCCATTCCCATATGAAAAAATCTCCAACTCCAAATATTCTAACCTCCATCTACCCCTGGCTTTAATCTTCTTGGCATGGTCACTAGCATTTTTATAAAGCAATTCTTTATTTACTTCTCTTTCCCTATGGTCAAGGTCTGTTCTATGGTAAGTAATATTGTCATAACCTTCATTTTGGGAACTAAAAATTTCAGTTCCCCTATTATTTAATTTTTTCTTCAAAAAATTAAGTGTAGAGCCAACCCTGATGGCCTAGTTGGCTTCCTGGTTAAAGTTTAGTGCTCTCACTGCTTCGGCGGCCCAGGTTCGCTTCCTGGTCGTGGAACCACACCACCCATCTGTCAGTTGCCATGCTGTGGCAGTAGCTCACACAGAAGAACTAGAAGGACTTAAAATTAGGATATATAACCATGCACTGGGGCTTTGTGGAGGGGAAAAAAAAAAAGGAAGATGGGCAACAGAAGTTAGCTCAGGGCAAATCTTTCCCTGCAAAAAAAAAAAAATTATGGAAAATTAAAAAAGAAATTAAGTATAACCTGACTAGACTTTAAGAAACCATTAGCTAAAAACAGTGATTAAATGTGCCAAGGGAGTAAGACTCTCAGAAAACTGTACAATTTCACCAACACTGATTTATTTCTATGTCGCTTTCTAAATTTTTTTTTTTGAACTTCTTCAATGGTCTTCTTGGTGTAAAGGCTGAATAAAAATTTGAGAGAACAATCCTTTAACTGACAGAAAAATAAGTGGTTACTGAAGAAGACTTCAGAGGGATTTCTGAAGAGTCCTAGATGTCAAATTTGTTTGTTGAAGCAAAATAAGATTTGGGAGAGATGAAGGGGAAAGTGTGAAATTCTGTTATTTTACTTAATTAGTGATTTCTTCTTTTTCATGAACAAAAAGATTAAGCTGTCTTTTAACAGAGAGGGGCTGGTGTATGATTTGGATTTAAAGGAAAGCAGAAATTTCTTCCAAGTATACTCTTGTTTCCAATAAGATGTGGCTTAATATTCTTAAGTTGCTTTGTGCTAATAAAATATAATGATAACTTTCTCAAAGGAAGATATGTATCATGAAAAAAAATGTGTTTTTTTTTTTTTCCTATTTGTGGAATATAAAGTTTTATTGTCTGGCAGGTGAAGGATTAGCCTCTAAATAAATCATTTTTATTTTGTTCAATATCTCCTCAAATAGGAACATTCTTCTTTGATAGAAATTAGAGCATAGACTCTATTCCTTATTTGGAGATATAACTCTATCAAAATTAATAATGTATGAAGAAAAATTCACAACCTAGTGTCTCTGGGTTGTGCATAGAATAAAGGGAAAAATAGAATTTGAAGGAGATGGTTTTCTTCTAGACCCTGCTTCATATCTATCCTATTTAAGAATTTCCAAGCACTGGATGATATTTAAGTGTTTATTGTATTTGAGTGTTTATTAATTATTATGTAATAACGTGGTGTTATTATACATCAAAGAGTCCCTGTAATTCCCTCAAAGAGCTCTCAGACATTATAGAAGTATGTTTCCTTAATCATGCAAAATATACTTCATGGCTATGCTAGTGAGCTTTGTTTCTCTTGAAGTTCAAGTTTTTATAAACCTCTAAATATTCTTGCTCTAAGCATTTCAATTATATTTTTTCAAAAAAAATCATAAGAATTAATTTTCATGTCTTTAAAATAATTATATTGACAAGAGAAACTGATTTTTATAATAAAAGATTCTGAAACAGAGGGGAAATTGAGTAAGTATGATTTATAACACAATTCTAATTATTAGCCTAATGTTATATTGAGATTTTTGTGTACTAAGGGTATTAAAGGAAATCCAATACACATAGTGAAATAGTGATTATAATTTCCTTTGTCCTCTACATGGTGAAAAGAAGGATCGAATGAGCTAATGTTAGAATGGATCTTTTCTTTGTCTGCTGGGATAGAGAATACATCTCCGTGCCTAGTCTATGTTGAAACTTTGCAAAACTTTTGCACCTGTAATATAACCCAAGTCACAATTTTCTGGGGCCAAAAGTCGGGGAAAGGAGAGGGAGCAAAAAAGAAACCATAATAATAAGAGTACTCAATTTGCCAAGAACATAACTCGTTTCTGTGTTTCACACACATAATCTCATCTGGTATTCTAACAACTCAGTGAGGTAAATATAAAGATGTATTTCTATTTTAAATTAATGGAGAATTTAAACAATGTTTAAATTTACATTTAAACTTATGCAAGTAGCTATAGTCACAGATTTCTGACATGTTCTGAATCTTAGACTCCTTAACCTAAGTTTTATCTCCCTGGTTAATCTAGGTATAGACATTTTTTGTTAATATTTTCCAATTTAATATTTGAATTCAAGACATTGATTAGGAATCAAGAAAACTTAGTCTTGACCTGGCTTTTCCAAGACTATTTGTCCCAATAATGCATTTCACTTTCCTGTGTCACTCCTTCTATCAAACTGAAACTGAGACAGCAAAGGATAGGTGGGACAGCTAACTTAAGACTGGGCAAGTGAAGGAAAATGACAAATGTGGGTGGGAGACAGGGGAAGGAGTGTATTTCTTTCCATGCCTTGGAAATCATATTCTGATGATAATTTAGTGAAATACAAATTAAAAGAAGCTTAAGCATTGTATTGCAACCTAAACTTTTGTTAGTGCTGTCAAATGGATTCCAACTCCCAGCTACCCTCTGTACAGCAGAGCAGATTCCTGTCCGGTCTTTTTGCACCATTCTCCCACCTCATGGTGCTCTATCAGCCAATGCTCTGCTGCTTTTCATAGGGTTTTCATGGACAATGTTTTTGGAAGTGGGTAGCCAGGTCCTTCTTCCAAGTCTGTCTTAGTCTGGAAGCTCCTCTGACGCCTGTCCACCATGGATGACCCTGCTGGTATTTATAATACTGGTGGCAAAGCTTTCAGCATCACAGCAACACACAGCCGCCACATTATGACAACCAACAGACCAACCTAAACTATTAGATATTATTCAAAGTAATTTTTAACGTGGTATTTTATTGACAGGCTAATTTCCACTTATTATCATTGTGTGACCAAGGTGAAATATACGTGCAATTGAACAGAGAAAACATCACTTAGGTGATGAAATTTTGGAGATTTATTCAGTATTAGTTTGTCTGAAAAAACAATTTTCAAAGTTTTCTTTTAAGTGAAGGAAAGGGTATCCATAAAATTATTCTTTTGAAAATTATAATTATACCTTAAACTTTTAAACGTAATATTGAGGGCCGGCCCTGTGGCTTAGCGGTTAAGCATGCACGCTCTGCTACTGGCTGCCGTTCGGATTCTGGGCGCGCACCCGACACACCCCTTCTCCGGCCATGTTGAGGCCATGTCCCACATACAGCAACCTGCAGGATGTGCAACTATGACATACAACTATCTACTGGGGCTTTGGGGGGAAAAAAAGGAGGAGGATTGGCAATAGATGTTAGCTCAGAGGCGGTCTTCCTCAGCAAAAAGAGGGGGACTAGCATGGACATTTGCTCAGGGCTGAACTTCCTCACAAAAAAAAATAATAATAAAACATAATATTGAAAATGCTTTGTAAAGAGTAAAGCACTATTTTAATTTCATTTGTAATTTCAACGGCTTATGAAATTGATCATGAAAGCCATTTGAAATATTTGAAATAAATCTTACATGAACGAAAATGACTTCCCCCCCCGCCACCTTTGGAAGAATGAAGACAGGATAACTTCCAGGAGACTGGAAATACACAGTGTGTCAAGAGCTACAAAACCAAACCACATCATGGAATGAAACCTCACGCTAATAGGAAAGTGACTGTCACAGCGTATTGTTCTGAATGCAATTTTCTTTTATTACTTTTTGGTGAAGAAGAGCATGATTAGTGACAGGGGGGAGAAAATGCGTTGAAAATCAGAATCTGAAAACAACGTGATAACTACCTCTATTTCTGAAAAACATTTTCTTGAATTTGTTCTGAAAAATACATGAGACAGAAATTGCTGAAACATAGCTTTTCAAGGGTTGCAAAAAAAAGACAAATGTGAAAGAAGAAAAAGTGAGAAACAGAAGACATAAAAGTAGAGATTTCAGGCTGTCTACCTGTGATATTAACAAATCATTGAATCTTCCTGTTGCATTCTAGTCATTTTTTGAAAATAAATCCAAATGTAAATTTTTATATAATGGAACATTAGAGTATGTGATAGTTTTTGTATTAATTATTAAAAACAATTTATTTAAAAATAACTGATGTAGTATTATTAAGGCATTGGTTTGGTCTTTGGTATTTGGCTATTATTTCTTTTTACTTCAAAAATATTTTTATACCTAAAACAATAATTATAGAAGATAGACACATTTATCCAGTTAAGAATAAATTTAAATGAATAAATATTCTTCTTGAAAGTTTCTCTCTTGCCCTCATTTTAATTTAATTTTACTAGGATGAATAAATTGATAAAATTAAATGACTCCAACATTCAAACCCTGAAAGGTACATTACCTATGATATTTTCTTTTTACCTTCTCAAGATATATTCCTAAAATAGGTCATTATCTTTTGGAAATAATTAAAGTAGTCTAATATTTCTTCTGTAGGTGCACATAACTCTATGATCTTTCTTTAATGTATCTTTACTGAAGGATAGACATTAATGAAAGACTCAGTTTCCTAAAAGAGAAGTCTGGGCATGGTCACTTTTCTGTTTGGGGGAAAAATACTCAATGACGTTGGTTAAAGAATAAATTCCATTCAATCATTGTAAATCAACTTCTCTTAATATCTTACATTATCATTTCCCTGCATGAATCCTCAATTCCATATAGAATAATCTACCTTTGTACATTTGTTTAAACATCTCCCACTGCTTCTACCTCCCTCTGTACTTGTGTCATTCCCCTTGTCCTATAGGGTACCTCAGTGTTGCACAGTATTGACACAGCTTTAATGTGGTCCTGCCACCTTTGCGACCATCATATTCAAGCCTGTTTTAGAACACTTCCCACTTTTTGCTGTATATTATGTTGTCTATAGCTTTTTATACATAAGTTTTAACTCTCAAGTGAGATTCTAGTTTCATTGAGGATAATATCTATCATCAAGACATTTTTTTTTACACTCCTTTTAGTGCCTGGAATATTTTCTTACAAATAGTGCATGTTTAGAAAACCTTACTCAATTAATAAATGTTAGATTGTATGAATTTCTGTTTGAAACTAAGGCATTTGAAATGGCACTTTGAAAATGGCAGTAGATGATTTAGAGTAAGAAGTGGATGCATTTTGACAGAAGAAAAGTTGCCTTGATGAAATTGCTAGAGTGACACTAACTATTATGGCCCATTTTCTTACTTCTAAACCTAATATTGCTGGACAATAAGACTAAACCATCTGGTGAACCCACTTTAATCTATAAATGGCACATGCCTTCCTCATTGGATATAATTTCAAGAGAACTTGAATGCCTATTTTCCCCATTCACTTTCACCTAAGACTTTAAAAATGAATCACAACTAAAATAGGTTTGATGTCTCTGTAATGTTGAAGGGCAAAGATCCTTCAGTTCTGTAGACTTGGCAAAACACATAAATGCAATCATTCCTCACTAGCCTAAGACCATTTTTTTTTTTTTGCGTCAATGCTTCAAAGAAAGATATGTTCTGTTTTTCTCTGATCTCTTCCCTTATTAATAATAAAAAAAAACCTTACTATGTCTTTCATTGGTATCAGTCTAAGTAAGAATACTTCTTTTGACATGTTAAAAAGTGTTACTATTAATATTTCCATTTTAAAATGATGTATTTGGAATCTTTGAAAAAGGGAATGAGTTTTGTGCTAGTTTTATCTTCAAATAGTTGTGAGCTACTTTTGGCTGTAGGGTTTATGAGGTTTCTAATCTTATATTGCAAAAAGATTTACCTTCTGCAGATGAAGTAGAAAATAAAAGTTGGAATGGTTTTGTTTCCTTCAAATAATATTTAATTTGCCTTTAATCCTAAAGGATAAAAAAAGAGAGAGAATTTGAATTTTGTCACATATCTCCCAAGAAATGTTCTGAGATTTGTTCTGTTCTTGAAATTGGAAGCCACATAAGTTAATTGAACGTTATCATACCTTGAAGCTAAGTACAATTTGAGTTTGAAACGTAGGACTCTTCTCTCTTTCCAGAATAACCAGCTTTAGAGTTCTGATTTGTTGAATAGCTGATCAAGCACTGTCCATACTAATAAGCAGATGAAGACTTACCCAATGTTGGATCTATGCACGTGCCAGTGTTACCTATTACCATACTCAGTTAACTGGTGCTTGTTGATGGCTGCTGAAATGAAGGAGTCTACCTGAATTTCTGTTTGTTTTTCCCATATATTCAGCTAAACTGAAAAGGAGAAGACAAATCAAACTTTTGGGTGCAGGTCTGTAAGAACAAACAAAACAATGACTAATCGTATATTTAAGCTTTCTATATTGTTGAAAATGGTGGACTCAGTACACTTTCCTCCTTCTACTCAGATTCCTGACTACATTGTAGTACACTAAGGGTCTGAGTCAAAATACTTGTTAGTATTTAATAGCCACACTGTGTCCATTAAATCATCATTTCTAAAGTTTTAGATTTATAAGTATTTGATAATTTTGTCCACTCTGTCTAACTACACCAGTGAATCAACTCCAGTTATTGAAAGCACTGAAGATTAGACTGAGGCTGGATACAAAATAAAGGCCAAAAACTGTTTATTAACTTCTAGCTGAATCTTCCATATGTTGGCTACTAAAATTTTGTATACATCATGTATTCAAATCATATCATATCCAAGTCACTATGTCAAATATTCTTTTACTCTGCAAATATTCTTCAAGAAGATATATGTGGGTGTGTGTACGTGTGTATATATGTGGATATAATTTCTCTTAGAATATTTTCTTTTTTCAACCAGGTTATAAGAAAGTCACAACCTAACTCGGATGGAGACTTAATTTAGTGATAATTTCCTCTTCAAACTCTTCTTCAAGTCTGTGTTTGTACAGATTTGTCATAGAAAGAATTTCTGATGAGAGATCTTCAGTGATTTATGCAAGACCTATTAATTTCTCAGTGTTTGCACAAAGAAAATTTGGAATTTATAAATTCTCACAAGAAACATCTTGGACAAAAAAATTACCATAACTATTTCTATTTCTTCTAACTTAGCAGCCACCACTTTGTAGGAGGTCTCTCTGTAGAAAATTATTTCATTTTAAAAAAGTAAATTGATTTCAAAGTTACATTTTATTTAGTTCTATAAATATCAACTAAGACTTACAAAATGTGCCGAGACACATTAGTGATTCCATAGCTGATTCTATACAGAATCACATATGATTCCGTAGCTGATTATCTGTTCCTAGTGAATGCTCAGAGTCAATGAGCAAACTCTTTGCCCCCTAAACTCTGAAAATTTTCTTCTAACACTCATAAACTGGAGTTTTTAAAGCAAGGCATTGAGTGTTAAATGATCTCAGTCCATTTGCAGAGTATTCATATATCACTATTATTTTCTCAACTCAAAGTAGCAGGAGAAAAAATATGAGGCCCAATCTATACTTGATATAATGATATAATTGCCCTGTTTCAGAGTTCATATAAAAATAATACTTGGAATGCTTTTATTAACAAAATGCTAAAATAAATTAACACGGAAACATAAAATTTCAAGACTACAGAAGCTCCATTTTGCCTCCATATTAGATTTAATACTAGGGGTTTAGAAGCAATTTGTTATCATTTTAACGTGTAACCAAAATTAGATGGATCTAGTGTGCTTTTCCTACAAAATCAGGGAAATATTTTAGTACTCAAAACCATGCAGAGGACCTTGGTCTTTATGTAAATGGTTAAATGTATACACACATTTTCATCTTTCAAATATTTATCTGTAAAGTTATAGGTGACTATTAAAAAAAGAACAAATACAAAAACAAAACAAAAGCCGTGGATAGTTTATCAAAAATCTAAATCAAGAAGCCTAATAGACTTCAAAAACCTGGCTTTCCTGGTCCTCTGTGCATAGGAAAGTCAAAACACCAGGATCTATGGTAGTTCTCGAAAGGTTTACCCTTCTTTCAGGGTGACCGTAGTCCAGCATTAGCATAATCAGAGTGTGTGTGTCCAGAGGCTATTCCCCACAGCCCCTGAGTGTCTCTTTTCATTTAGCTTCATACCAGAATGCACACCAATAAGATATAAAAAATGATAAAGCAGCATCTGGAAAGCTAAATTTTTGTAAAAAACTTAAATTACATTTTATTCCTCAGGCTTAAAACACAAATTGAGAATTATTCAAATTAAACTTACTTACTTTCCACACCTCAAAACTGTAATATGATAGCACAGGGCAGTTGCAAACAGAGGCAAAATTCAAAAGTTTGCACATAAGTAGAATCAGACAGAAAATGTCATATTACTTTTAAAGACACTAGATTATGATAAACTTAGAGGAAAGAAAAAACTCTTCCTTGAAATAATTCTTAATTTGTGACTTTCAAAATTCCAATTTATCTGAAATACATAAATATTGTCATTTTTGGAGAATAGGACCATTATGTTATGAATTCTTATATTAAGACCAATAACAATCACAGCAAAATATTATCTAAATAACTTGAAACAAAAAACCCAAGAAATTTCATGAAAATTAGCTTATTTGGAAAATATCAAATAATTAAACATGTATTATATGTTTAGTTAGAAGTTACTTCACTGCTGAAGGTTTTATGAAATTCTCCCATGATAATGTAATATTTTATTCCAAGTGTATATAACTATATATTTATAAGCTAATGGAATTAGAAAATTAGATAGTGTCTGCAAACCTTTATGTAACAGAACACTTTGCAGATGGCAAAGCGTTTTTATAGATGCTGATTGATCCTCACACAACCCTGTGAGGGAGCAGGGAAGTCTTTCCATCTCTATTTTGTAGGTGGGGATCCTGAAGCTCAGAGACTTTGGTGGGCATGTCCAAGGACAAGTATGAATCTCTTATTTTTTTGCTCCTAGTCCTACACATTTTCCTGTATATCCCAAATATATAAGGGGCTCGTCAGTGAAGTGGGGAAAGTCTGAACCTGTGTGAGGAATAAACGTCTAAGCCGATCATTAAGTCTACGAAGTTCCTGTAAATTGGAGGATAATCTTTTCAGACTGCATTACTGTTTTGTGAGGTACATATTTTTGACAACTGCCCATGTTATAAATAAGCAAATTAGACCGAAGCATGAACCAATCCTAAAATTTTGGACAATTAATTTTAGGTTTAGAAATGATTAAAAAACTGCTGATTTAAACGTACTAAAACAAATGGAAAAAAGAATAGAGTTCAGGGCCAATCCTTTGGCTTAGTGGTTAAGTTTGGTGCCATCCACTTTGGCAGCCAGAGTTTGGTTCCCAGGTGCGGACCTACACCACTCATCAGCAGCCCTGCTGTGGCAGCAACCCACATACAAAATAGAAGAAGATTGGCACAGATGTTAGCTCAGGGAGAATCTTCCTCAGCCAAAAAAAAAAAAAAAGAATAGAGTTCTCCAACATTTTCTACAGGATAAGGTTTGTAGCTTTTCTTGAAATTAAATCTTTCCCTGACAGATTATCTGAGTATATCTTAAACCATTCATTCTATCCATTTAAAAAAAGGGGGTTCTCCTGTTAAAATAAAGGGGGGCAGGCAGGACAGAGACAGCAGTGCCCATGCTTCAGAGCAGTGCACAACTGGTGCAAAGAAATTGCATACATTATAGTTCAAGCAGCAAATCCCCATGCTCCATCAATTTTGTATGGAGAAAAAAGGTGGGGAGGGCAAATGAAATGTACATACAAGTCCATGATGGAGTGGCCCCGTATCCTGGATATGCCTCATATCATTTAAATACAAGACAAAATTAATGAGATCTGTCACCATAACAGAGTGTGGGTGTCAAGAGGCCACCCAGAAAAGTGGAAAAAGAGGTTGTGATTACCTTCACAAGTTTCATTTTCATTTGATTTCTATGACTCTAGAAATCAGAGTCATAAGTGATTTTGAACCTTTCTATTTAGTTTTGCTTTTGAAAAGAAACCACAAAATATTGAAACAAATATCATTGTTTGGCTTAATTCAGGTATTCTTAATTAAACAGTACCACAGACTTTATTGAGCAATTGAAAATATACACAAAGAACAATAGCTTTTTCTCTGTATTTTTTTTTAATTTGACTTTCTTCCGATTAAATAACCCAGTTTCCATCATGAAAAGGGCACTTGTTTCTATAGTAGCTGTGCACAGCTCACTCAGTTCCAAGTACTGTTTCCAGGCTTCTTCCTTGCCATTGCTGAGGTTATATCTGCACTTGCTCAGGAAGCAAATTCTAGAGTGTTCCAAGAATTAACCCCCTAAGTTGTTCTTTCAGATTCTATTTCTCCATAGAGTTCAGCTAACTTTTTAAACTCAGGTCCCCAGTCTCCAAGGTAATGATAATCCTGGTCTGATTGTGTTGTTGCTGAATCCAGAGAGCTGATGGACCCCGCCTCCGATCTCTGACCCTCGTAGGCATATGTCTGAAGAGAGTCATAAGGAGGGACGCTGGGATCTAGGTCGGCTTCAGCCAGTCTTTGCTTAATAAATTCCTGAACATCTATACTTTCCAGGGTGGACAATATCTGGTGTCTGGGGGTGAAATTCACTTCAGGTCTGATATCTCGCCGGTACTTGAGCTCCTCAGCAGCTGACGGATTCCTCAGGGCTGTGATGTCAAAGGCCTCGGTGTCTTCCTCCCCGCCCCCCTCATCATCATAGGTGACCACATTCTCCCGCACGTCCTCCTCTGAAATGATCAGGGGCTCCTTTTTGCTGCGTCTCAGGGTGATAAAAAGTACTACAATTGCTGAGGAAAAATGGAAAGAGGATGAAGAGTTAGAAAAAAAAGAAGGAAATTCTTGATTTGACATCAGCAATTTCCCATTCTTGTCATCAATTACATTTCATTTCGGCTTGCATCGTAACACAACCCTGATCTCTGCGCTCTCTGCATAACATCTCAAGATTTTTTCATATCTCAAAGAATGATTATCCCTACAAAACATTGGGGATCACTGATCTTCTCTGGAACACCACAATATTCTCATTTGCTAGGCTTATGCATTCAGGATTCTTGGCTCATACTGCAGTACAGCTATTCACTGTTTACGTGGAGGGAAACAGATGATGGAAAAGAAATATGAAATTTTGACTGGAAAAATAATAATATGTGTGCAGGTCTATGTAGAGATACTTAATCCTTCTAGGGAGATACACTAAGGCAGGATATTTTAAGTTTCTTTAAAATAGGAAGAAGGAGCCCCTACCTTAAACCCTGTACTGTATATGCTTCATAGAAAACCAAAGCAGGAATATTTTACATAGTTGATCTCTTTTGTCCATTATCCTTTAGACTAATATTATCATGCATTAATAATTGCATTCATCTAGCAAGCTGCAAAAGATGTTATTTAATTTGTACACAATTGGTGTTTCAGGATTTTTTCAGTTTGCACAATGCTCTTTACATAACTTCTTTACTTAATCCTCACGGCAGAGCTGGGGCTTTTCCCATTTTTAAAACGAGGAAACTGAGACTCAGGGGAGATGACATGAATAACTATGATCTAAGTCTAAGGTCACATAAATAGCAGGTGCATGAGCTTAGGCCTTAATCTATGACTTCTCACACCAAAGGGCATGACGTTTCCATTACCATGTTCTGCTTCACTATTTTAAAAACATGCAATAAGCAACTAAGTGACTGGTTGGACATGTGTCTTAGGGTAACTTTACCAAGTACGGTGGATTTGTCCTTATTACCAATACCTCACAACCATTGGATACATTGAGAGAAATGGGTTTTGGGTACTTTGCTTTGGCCATTTTTCAGTGGTTTCAAATCATTCTATTTGATGGTATTAAACCATATTAAGTAGAAAGAATTACCTCACTTCTACTTTGTGTCGTTAGGCCCAAAATCGTTTATTTCATCTCTAAATTGTTCTTTTCCTGGTTCGTTGATATTCTAGGCTTTATGATAGTTGTTACTAAGTTCATTAGTATTTTAAACATTCTTTACAATATAATAATCAGAGAAGTACATTCAAATGGCATGTATGGTTGTTAGATTTAGCAAATAATGCAGGACACCCAATTAAATGTGAATTTGAGATGAATAACAACAGTAAAAATAAATGTATTACATATGTATAATATGAGATGAATAACAAAAATATATATATGTATATATATATACACACACATATATATATTCAACTATATCCCATGCAATATTTGGGATATACACACACACATATGCAAATAGTTCATGGACACATTTATGAGATAGATGTATATATTTGTCTCAATATTATTGCATGGAACATACCTATATATATATTATAGCATAAAAATATATGTCATAAGTATATTATAGCATTATATATAGCATAAGTATGTCCCATGCAATATATCTGTAAGTATATATGTCTGTATATACATATATATATGTATATTCACACACATATATATTTTTTATATATATTTTAATCTGAAATTCATATTTCTATACTTTATTTTGTCTATCTATTTACATTCCTATATTGTATTTTATTTGGCAATTCTAGTTGTATGTAAGCTTCAAAAAATGGTACTAAAGCAAACAAACACCAGGTTAGCTTTGTCTGATAAAGAACACACCTGGCTTCCTCAAAACTGCCCTTTTACCCCTTACCTCTAGCAAGTAACTTCTAGTCTTACTTTTATTGTTATTGTTTCCTTACTTCTCTGTATAGTTTAATCCCTTTTTATGTGTACCCCTAAACAATATAGATAAGCTTTGCCTGTATTTGAACTAGATACCAAAGTGTACATGTGCTTTTAAGACTTGAAAACATGGAGAGGAAGAGGAAGAGATTTTCAAGCCAGAAATGGAAAGGATAATTATGAGAGAGAAGTCTACTATATGTTGAAAGAGATGGTCACAGTGCACAGGGAGGAACCTAATTCTGCAGAGAAAAGGCAAGTAAGAGCCTATGAGAATGAAGAAAAAAAGATAAAACATCTTTAGAGAGGTTCAGAGAATCATCTGGAAAAGAATGGAATAAGAGGGTCCTGACAAGGTAATGGGAAAATTTAATGAGATTGATCATGGCAGACACAGGGAAACATTGAGTCACTGTGTTTGAAACAGAGTGATTACAGAAAACTGAGAATGAAATGTGGATGCTACGCATGGCCCTGCATCACCAATACTATGCTACAGAATAAAATAGTTTCCCACACATGTTGCTTGTACTTCAAAGACAATTTTTAATATAGCTCTTTATTTTGGAGGGAAAAAAAAGACTTTTGCTGAATGCAGTAAATACACATTTAATACTTCACTGTTTATTTTAGTGTAAATCCAGCCTACAGCTTTCTAATTCAATGACCCAAGCAGCCTCCTCAAGTAACTCACTCCACTCTATTCAGAGGTTTAGATTTATTGTCCACTATATATTTTTGCTCATCTTTCTGATTAAGTAAGGAGGCTGTTCTAGATTAAAA
This sequence comes from Diceros bicornis minor, assembly GCF_020826845.1. Taxonomy (NCBI): domain Eukaryota; kingdom Metazoa; phylum Chordata; class Mammalia; order Perissodactyla; family Rhinocerotidae; genus Diceros; species Diceros bicornis. The sequence continues at coordinate 46,157,588 of NC_080759.1, read as the reverse complement.
CATTTATTTCTTTAGACCGCCTAATTTATTATGGTAAAATTTCTTACTTTTCTCAATAAATCAAGTAAATGGTTGGTGGTTGATGTCAAGTGAATTTATGGGTATACGTAACAGGGAAAATGTGATCTACACTGTTATCAAAGTGGAGGTAATTTCCATCCTTCATCAATATTAGTACCATATTTGTCTAATGAAACATAGGTGATAACACTGGGTTTATTATTAGGATAGCTTATATTTGCTTATTCCCTCACATTTAAGAAAACATTCTTGATATATTTTGATTCAAAATATAGATACTAGTTAAGTTTGAACTTTGTGCTTTTGCATCTATCTCTTTTCCAGGCATAGACAGATATTTGCCAGTGACCAATGATTCCTAGATTTTTTACATACCTATTTAATATACAGATCAACATATAATTAATCACATAATTTGACAGACTTTTAAGGGTGAAAGGGGATGTCATTTATAATAACATCAGGACATCAGGACAAATATGGGCATACGGTCCCTCTAGTCAAAGGCAAATTCAGATCAACTCAGAGAAGAATTTGGAAACATGGATGAGAAGATGTGCTCTGAATGAATTGCTTTACATTCTTGTTTGCTCAGTAGATGTTTCTGGAGAAGATGGCACAGTGGAGATACTCTATAAACAATTCTTATGTGGATAAACAAAAGAATAATCTCGGTGAAAGTGACAATGTGGTATTGTGTTAAGTGAATCTTCATGAATAGTAATAGCCTCACTAGGAAAATAACTTTTAAATATTTTTTTTAATTCCGCTTATGGATTTAAATATTTTTTTAAAATCCGCTTATGGATTTAATACCAAACACTGAATTTTGCTTGAAAACATTTTTTAATGTTTGAAAACCAAACTAAATATTTCCTCCAAAATCCTGAGATCAAAATTCTTTTAAGAGAATGAATGATGATAATAATTATAGATTTGAAAGTTAAATTCTTCTTATTTAAAAACTGGCAGTCAAATGAATATATTCAAATGATCCCCCCCACATACAGTCTATCAAACCAGATATGTGAAACAAGGTATCTCTTCTTACAGTGGGTCATCTGGGAAAATATAATATGATAGAGCCATGGCATAATAAAAGAAATGAGAGATACAGAGCTTATCCTTCTTTGTTCAAAATTATAAGTGATTTCTGGTATTTTGCAGTTTGGTTATATTATGCGGATTGGAACATGAATAAATTGTAGTATTTTTGAGAGGTCTTTATTCTAATGAATATTTTATTCTTGGTTAGTGTATTTCTTTTTCTTCTCTTCTCTTCTCTTTGAGTTTCGCCAGGATTTTAAACCCACTTGATTCTTTTTATTTAAGAAAATTAAAATAAATTTATTGTGTCATTTATTTTATTCACAAAGGAATTCAAATTTGGGGAAATATTTTTCTATTTATTTTCTCATATATTTTATTTATTTATGTTATCATTCCAGTGCTTTGAGTACTATGGGGTTTTGAGTTTTCATAACTTAAACTGTCATACAACTTGCATTTGAATACATTATGTACTGACTTCCAACATACTTCCTCCAAAATATTTCCCATGGCAGATGTTTTTACTCCTAAATCACTTGCTTCTTTTTTAGACTATGATAGATTAGTACTAAATTTGGTAGAATGAGGTGGTCCAAGTCAGGGAGATTATTTTCATTAGCTTCAGTAGTGCTATTGGCCACACCTGGTATTGGCACTTTTCATTGAAACTTATTTTTTCAAACTAAGGGGGGCCATAAATTCATTTAAGGTAGCTCTGAATACAAGCAGACTGGCAGTTATCCCCCCACCAATGCCACATTCCTCTCTTAGTCCCTTACTCTCCTCAACCCAAATCCACTCTGATCTCCATTTATCAGGAGATTTACATTCAAGAGTAGGAGCAATCTATGTGGAGGACTTATCTAGGTCGCCTGTTTATATGTGATGGGTGGAATGAAAGAGTAGCCAGTAGAGGTCTGATTCTGATCCCGATTCAACGTGTTCTTATGCCAAGTGTGACTACGATTTGCTCTGCCAACTGCCCTAGTCCCCTTGGCAAGTGATGGGGTGAGATTGGGAAAGAAATGTCAGATCCCTGGGAGGGAAAGAGGACTACAGCTACCTCCTCCTTTAGCACCAAACTCTGATTGTATCCTGAAGGCCCACTCTAAATTCTCCCCCACCATCCCATAAAACGGACCTGACAAAGGTAATCCTGATAGAACACAACCCAACCCACAACATGTACATCTACTATTTAAAGTTAGGCCCATTGCTTTTCAAGCACGATTTTCAGATAATCAATAAATACATAGATGGAGTCTGACCATATTGTAAAATATTGAATCATATTCAACCTATGATAAAGCATAAATAAGCACTACAAAATTTTACAGATGACTAAGGTCCTCCTAGTCGAAATTTTATTTTCACAGATTCAGAAATAGAAACAAGAGACTGAATGAGTCGTCTGGGATCACATGGTTAATTAGTGGTAAAACTAGGGCTGGGTTTATACAATCATAGTCATTTTCTCAAACAAATAGCTAATAGTTAAACATTTTTCAATATTAAAATATTAGTTTCGCAAGTTGTTTAGCTATTAGAGCTGAATGTTATTTCAGAATTACAAGTTTTAAAATAAAGTTTTGCAACCTCTGATTTTGCAGATTTTTTTTTTTTGAAAATTATGAGCTCTCACAGTAACCAATATTATTTCAAAATTACAAATGACTATATTCTGAGTCTGTTGGCTAGATATTTTCTGAATAACAATAAACCTTTACAATGTCGTGAAAAATATAAATTACATTATAAATAATGACTGTCTAAACCTAAGCTCAGGAAATTACTCTGTATCCTTTGGATAAAACTGTAACACAAATTTCAGTTTCAAGAAAAATTGAAGGAGTAAACATATCAAATAGCAACTTTGTTTCATTTGTCCTGAGGGATAGCGGAAAATTTTTAAATGGTCTCTTATTTAGCCCAAAGGGGAAACAACCTTTTCATAGACTCAATTAAAGGAAAGTACTGCTTCATGAAACAATAAAATGTTTTTTAGATAATGTATCTTAAATGTACTGGTATATTAACATTTTTTCAATTACTTTTTAAGGTTTCATCTTAGTTTACAAAATAGTTTTATGATGATAAATGAAAACAAAAGCCAAAAGTCAAATGACTTCCCCGACTGAACTATCTTTCAGAATAAGGATTCCTGAAGAACTTACATTAGAGTCACAAAGTTCCAGGGCCGGCCCTGTGGCTTAGCGGTTAAGTATGCGCCCTCCACTAATGGCGGCCCGGGTTCAGATCCCGGGCTCGCACTGACGCACCGCTTCTCCGGCCATGTTGAGGCCGCGTCTCACATACAGCAACTAGCAGGATGTGCAACTATGACATACAACTATGTACTGGGGCTTTGGGGAGAAAAAGGGGAAAAAAAAGGAGGAAGATTGGCAATAGACGTTAGCTCAGAGCCAGTCTTCCTCAGCAAAAAGAGGAGGATTAGCACAGATGACAGCTCAGGGCTGATCTTCCTCACACACAAAAGAAAAAAAAAGTCACGAAGTTCTAGTCTTCATAGTTTAAGTTAGGAACTCTGGAGGGATTAATGTTTGTAGTTGTTGTTTTGTTTTATTTTCTGATTTTGGTTTGTTTATGAGTTTTTGTTTTAATTTTCAAAGACCAAAAAAGTAATATGTTAATATCTAAAGAAAATAACATTTGTGACCAATCAATATATAAATACAAAAAAGCTAGAAAGTCTGATTTTCCTGGCTTCCTTCTCCAGCATGCATTTACTATAAAAGACCATGTACTACAATGAAATACTTCTTGCTATGGTGCACCCAATCTCCACGCTCCACATTGCTAAGTGCAACTGATACTTTTTGCTACTCAACTTCTTATTTAACTTCTGAGAAGCTTTTGACATTTTTGAATTCTCTGTCCTCTTTGATACCCATTTTTCCTTTGACTTTTAGGACATTATACTTTACTAATTTTCTTCCTTCTTCTCTGACTTCTCCTTCGATCTCTCAGCTAGCTCATCCTTCTTGACTTTGTGATCACACTGGAGTTTATTACAGCTCAGTCCTAGTCTATTGTGTCTTTCTTTACCCTGTATTCTCTTGCTGTAGTGACTTCAACAAAGTGCCCTTCTGGCGTCCCCTAGCTCAGGGAAGATCATGGCCCACATTCAGCAAGAGATGAAAAGTCTTCTTTGATACCGTTCTAACTCAGCTACATAGTTAATTTACCCAAGATCATCTTTTTTTTTGGAATTTTTGGCTATTGTACTTTTAGCTTTTGGAAACTTGCTTCAAGAAAAAGACATAGGGGCCGGCCTGGTGGCGCAAGCGGTTAAGTGCGCGCGCTCCGCTGCGGCGGCCCGGGGTTCGCTGGTTCGGATCCCGGGCGCGCACCGACGCACTGCCTGGTAAGCCATGCTGTGGCGGCGTCCCATATAAAGTGGAGGAAGATAGGCACAGATGTTAGCCCAGGGCCGTCTTCCTCAGCAAAAAAAAAAAAAAAAAAAAAAAGAGGAGGATTGGCAGATGTTAGCTCAGGGCTGATCTCCTCACAAAAAAAAAAAAAAAAAAAAAAAAAAGAAAAAGACATAATGTCATAAACATGAGATATTGATTCACTGACATGAAATTATGAATGCTGCTTTTTCAAATGGAATCTCAGGTACTTCCAGTAAACACTCAGTTAAGATTTTGATAAATATTTTCAGCCGAGGATCCGCGTCATATTACCCAAGATCACTTTTGATTTCACCTAAAACATCTTGATAGTATCCACCTTCTTTATCTCCACTCTCAGTATGCTAGTTCAAACTATGCTATGTCTGAGCGAGACAATTGCATCGTCTTCCTAATCAGTTTGCCTACATGTCTTGCCATCATGAGATCTGTCCTCTACTTCATTCATAGTCATCTTTTTTCAAATGCAAATTTTATGATGGAATTCGCTTGCTTTAAACCTCTTTTTACACTCCTAGAATAAAGCCCACCCTCTCTACCATGCCCAACGAAGCCCCAAACTGTCATACTTCTGCCTAAATATTCACTATACTTTTCAGCCTCATTCTACCTTTCTCTCCACTCCCTCTGTACAGGTAATTTGTCTTCTATCCCAGGAACAAAACAAGGAACATTCCTTGCAAGAAAGTCTGTCTCACCAAAGTATAGAGTGTTTGTTCTTTTTTTTTTTTTTAATGTATGCACAGTACTAAGAAAAGAGCAAAAGATAAGGCTGCTAAGAGAAAGGTAGAAAGGAGGAGAGATGTTGGAAAAATAAATATGTCTCCACTTCCAACTATGAAGCAGAAAGATTCTTTACATCTCTTTCTTGTTTTAAAAATCTGGATTTGCTGTCTTGTTTTAAACAGTAATCTTAAGAGTTTATAGTAATATCAGCTTCAAATGTGGTTGTGTTAAGATTTAGCCTATTAAAAAGATAATATATAATTAGAGAAAGTGTTTTATTTTTTATAAAATGAAATGTAATGCAAATCTGCAATTAAAAATCTTATTACATTTAATAAAATTTAATATCTCTAAGGCCAAAATTATAGAGACTTAGCACTTTAGAATTCTTCTAACATTGATGATTAAATAATATTTTAGACTAATAAAAGTTTCTACAAGAAATCTGTTTTGTATTTGGTGTTCAGATTCATTTTAGAATGATATCACTTATGTTCTTTGAAATAAATTGTAAAAGTCCTTTCAATATGGGATTTAGATTATTTAATATCAATTCTTTCTAAAATAGATTCTTTCCAAAAAGATTTCTCTCATAGTCTGTCCTTTCTTCTGATATTTCAACTCTTTTATCACATTTGAATCAAATTATTTCTAGATTAACTACGGTATTGAGAAAGTTAATTAAAAGGAAATCTGTGCAGCTATGTTTTGTATCTAAATTATTCATTCCTAACTCTTAAGTTTTGTCAAAATGACTGTCTGTCTGTCTCTGCCTCTCTCTCTATCCCTCTGTCTCTCTGTCCGTCTTTCTCTTGTCTAATGCACTATTGGCCATTGCAGGGTACGTTCAGCATTGCCATCATCCAAAATTAGGATTTAGAATGTCTTACCTAGGAGAATGACAACACACAGAAGAATAGCGATTAAGGCTCCTGTACTCAAACCTGCCGAGGACAGGAACGCTTCTGCATGGCAGGTCCGCACGCGCCCATCTCTCTCGCATGCACAAACCCTGATGGTGAGGGTGCTGCTGCTGCTGAGAGAGGGGATTCCACCATCAGAGATCATTATGGGGAGATAATACACATCCTGAATAGTTCGACTAAATCTCCTCCGCCTTGTCAGAATGCTGGCTGTGTTATCTATGACAGACATAAGCAAAACAAAATGTACTTAGTAAAGCTGCCATTAAAGATTCACATTACCTTCAATGGATAAAATGGGTATGTGATCTCTTTTTCAGTTTATGAAATGGAAAAGGGAACATGACGGGGGGATTATTAAAGAGTAACTAATATTGGTTCTCAAATTTGGAACCTATTTGAAAAGTTAATTGAGCCCAAACCAAAATAGAGGGGAAACAGGGGAAGACAGAGGAGGGAGGAAGCAATAAACATTTTGGACATGGACATAACAGCCAAGGGATTAAAAAGGATACAGATAGCTTTAAGTCAGTGGATCCTAAACTTTGGGATGAGCGAGTGGTCCCCAACCCAAAACTGATGACTCTGAAAGTAAACAGTAGAAACAGACATCTGCATTTTTAGCAAACTATTCAGGTGATGTTAATGTACAAAAAAGCCTAAGAACCACTGGTATAGGTAATTTATTTATGGAGACACCAGATCAATTGATAAACCTTTTAGACTTAGTTGTAACTTGAAGCACTCTTGTTATAGTGGGCACACCATGGGAAAGTTAGTGATATATAAAACAGTTAATTCTATTTTTTATGTGCTTTTTAAGTGTTCTGTACTATAGTAAATGCTTGCATGACATATTTTGCTCAATCCATACAAACTTATGAGGGAGAGGATGTTAAATTCCTTATATTTTAGGGAAAATTATTTTTACTATAAGTAATAACTTAAAAATAAATAACCTGAGTCCCAGAGGGTAAGTTGCCCAAAATCACACAGCTAGTGAATGATCAGGCTAGAACCCCAATACATTCTAGAACCCTGCTCAAAACCACAATGTTGTACTTCCTCTTCTTCACCAATTCACTTCCAATTGGTATGGGTGGCCTCAGTTGCACATAGTACACGGTTATCTTAGCATTGTTATTCCTCATTCCACGCTTATTAGCTAAAAGACACTTCTGGTGCATACTTGGATATGTTGCTCATATCCACTGCATGGAAGGACTTGTTGCTCTAGCTGTAAATCACCGCCTGGCCCAAGGTCACACCCTTCCCGAGTAGCACATAATCAATGACTCATTGCTGCAAGGTTATAAAGGTTAAGCCATTTCTGCTGAATGCAGACAATACTGAAGGGCAAGTTTAGTTCCAGAGCTTTCCCATGGGGTCAGCCATGGAGGCATTAAAATGGCGTGGCAGCTCGATTTCTCACTCTGCCCAACCCTTTTTCCTTCTACTGAGGTCCACAGATGTTGCTTTCAAGGGCACACTCCAGTCACATCCTGCCCTCTAAACGCGAATTCAGTGTCAGGTTCTCAGAGAATCAAGCCTATGACTACACCTATGAGTTAATTACTTTTCACTAAAAAGTAAGTAAATCATTAGACAATTGTATTTAGGGATTCTTTTTCTCATATGAGTTTCTTTTATTTTGAAAATTGGAATTCTGTTACATATAAGTATGTTTATGATTGTCACGACATAATACCCTGCAGCTATATTTTCTTGATTGTACTTTGCTAAATTAATGTAATATAAAGATAATAGATTTTTCAAATATTAAATCTAATGCAGATGATAAAGCATGAATTACATATTATATATATAAATTATATATATACATATATATAGATATGCACACATCTATCTGTCTGTCTATTTATCTACCTACCTATCTATGTTGTTGAAGGCTTGTTATGGTGCATAAGTAATCTAATAAGGAGTTGAGAAAGATTTTCTTACCTAGTAGAAGAGGAATAAAAAGAAAAAAGTATCAACTGTCTGTTCTGAAGCAGCCTTCAGAATAGAGAAAGAAAAATAGAGAAATTGCAACGTGTGTTATATAACTGTGTAACAGTCATGGGTACTCTCCCAGAAAACCTGACCTTGGAGGAAGCACGTCTATCAGTTGTAGGATGTTGCATCATGATTAATATAAACTTGCCTATATGTACAATTCCTCAGTCTAAGGAAAAGGTATGAACTAAGTTTGCACAGGCACAAACATGTTTGAGAATCTCACTGCTGGTCCTCTGAAGAGTGATGCAAGGCACTGGTCCCTGATCTCGGTAAACATGAATAATAACAAGTGGAATGACATGATACCATGCAGTAGTAGACGGGGACTCCCTTTTGTGGCTCTGGTCTAGTTTACACTTTACATTCTTAGTCTGTAAGCAAGTTGCCTTTCAGGATAATTATCAGAAATGCAATCAGAAACATGATCAGCAACAAGAGGAAAGTCAGAATATGTTTCTGGTGCACTTTAAGTTAAATAGAAAGCTCTCAGACATGGAGACACAAAAATGTTCTTTCCTTTTTCCAGCTGAAGGTTTGACTTTTGAAAAGAAAAGAGGATTCAGGAAGCAAAGAGCTTCCCATCTAGAAAGGCTTACTACAGCAGAATAATGAGCTCTTGACAAGGATATTGTGTACCTCATCAGAACTGCAAAAATGTACTTGGCAGAAGACTCACTGAACTTGAACAAGAAACCTCTGAACTAAAATGAAAGGGATAAGAAGATATACACACACATATATAAATAAACATGTATGCATATATATATTTTATGTATATATATATATACAGAAAACAAATTGTCTTGCTGAAACTGCAAAATTGGGAGACAAAAGAAACAACAAATCTCTAAACTTGAATTATAATGTTTTAAAAAATTAAGTATTATATAAAGTCTTGCATGACTTCCAAGTGGATCAAAAAATTAGCATGAGCTGAATAAAGGGAAACCACAGCAGGATGGAACATCTGTGGATGAAAGTACCTATTATCAATGTCACTTAAAGGACGATTTCTAATAATGTATCACGTGTACCCAGTCTTGGTTACTCATTCTCTCAGCAATTTGGATGAAGACAGAAGCTTACAGAACACTTGGATGTCAAGCTAATATAGCTAAGATATTGGATTAGGATTCCAGGAGATTTTGAGCAGTTGGCACAAAGATCTTAAACTAAAAAGACAACATGAAATCACGATGTATGTTAGAGGACAAACTTTGAAAAGTATCACATAGGATAGCTCTTGAGTAACATCTATTATTTTGAAATACATATATATTATATCTGAATATATATCTATATCTCACATATATATATATATCTGAATGGAGCAATAAGGCAGTAGAGAGGCCAAATAAGCTCAAACAGTTTCAGAAGCATTCAATCAAGTTATGGAATTTCTGGGCCGGCCCCGTGGCTTAGCGGTTAAGTGCTCGCGCTCTGCTGCTGGCGGCCCGGGGTTCGGATCCCGGGTGTGCACCGACGCACCGCTTCTCCGGCCATACTGAGGCCGCGTCCCACATACAGCAACTAGAAGGATGTGCAACTATGACATACAACTATCTACTGGGGCTTTGGGGGAAAAATAAATAAATAAAATTATAAAAAAAAAAAAGTTATGGAATTTCTATGCATCTCTTTATGGAGAAGACTTCATTGGAATACTTTGCATATTGTTGGGTCTACTACCTTAAAAGTGATACTTTAACCCAATGTAGTATATTTAGAAGAGCTTGACTGAGATGGTAAAAGAGTTAGAAAAATATGTCCTATGAAGAATCTTCGAAACAAAAGTGTGAGAATTCTACATGTCATGTATGACTTTAGGAGACTAAAGGGTCTCAGAAATTGTCCAGAAATTGGGGAAACTCTCTTAGTAATTACTGTCTTTCTAAATATAATCAATACATTCCTGATACTCCCAGTAACTGTATCTTCAGTGTAATGTAGAAAAAGTCTTGAACATGTTTTAATCTTTCAAAGTAAATGACAGTGCTTTCTTTATTTTGTTATATATCCTATTTCTTGTTTGGAAAATAATATGGGCACATATAGGAAGAATCAGAAAGATTGCCATGCTAATATATAATATCTGACTCTCCTAGGAATTTAAAAATATCACTGTGATGACTGTGAAAGAATCAAAATTTGGAGTCCTTTGAAAAGCAATAATAATGATAACAATAAAATTCACTTTTGCACCTATAAGAATTCCAGGGATGGGCCGGCCCCGTGGCTTAGCAATTAAGTGCGCGCACTCCACTACTGGCTGCCCGGGTTTGGATCCCGGGCGTGCACTGAGGCACCGCTTCTCTGGCCATGCTGAGGCCGTGTCCCACATACAGCAACCAGAAGGATGTGCAACTATGACATACATCTAGCTACTGGGGTTTTGGGGAAAAAAAAGAGGAGGATTGGCAATAGATGTTAGCTCAGAGCTGGTCCTCCTCAGCAAAAAGAAGAGGATTAGCATGGATGTTAGCTCAGGGCTGATCTTCCTCACACACACACAGAAAAAAAGAATTCCAGGGATTTTATAATTGACTGAAAATTTTGTGAGTACCTTTGACAAAAATATTTATAGTGAAATACTTTGTTGGATACATAGGTACATTTCCAACCTCTATATTTCTACAGGGATGAAAGGCTACAGAATATGATTGTATAATAAAAGTTTCATACTGCTTCTAGAATTCAGATATAATTTTCTTGAACTAATAGTATGTGTCTAATTATTTCTTTGTTCAATATTCTGAAAGATCTTGAAAGCTTCTAATCTCTGTACCACTTTTGTAAACTCTAAGACAGTTTAAGTTAAAATAAGGCATGCTTTTAAAATATTCCCTGGGGAAAAAGCAAATCTTATATTAAATCCAAAATTACTTTATATCTTGGAAAGTATTAAAACTATGTGTTCATCAGAACTCTTAAATTATTAGATACCCTACACTCCCTGTCATTTCAACGGATTCCTTGTTTGATAATGCAAGCATAAAGATATACTTTACCTCAAGCATAGCCTAGCAGACAATTAAAATAATATTTCCGAATCTATCTGAACAGTAGAAACGTTTGAGATCCTCAGATATGCATCTCTAATTGGACTAAATTTTTTTAATCTGTTTGAAGACAAAGCCAGTAAATAGAATCTTAATTTCCACCGATAAATATGCATGGCTTCATATCGTTTCCATTTTTTTCTAGTCTTCCAGCAGCAATAAAATCCATTCATAATTTAACTGTTATCAGAGCCCATCCATGAAACAAAATGCTCTTTTGCTTTCCTGCAAAGCTCCTTTCACATAATAGGTACTTGATAAATAATGATTTGAACTACCCTCAGCGGGAACTTGTCTTCTGTTTCAGTTTTCTTATTATGTTGACATGTATTAAGAAATTAAAACCAAAATGAGCCAGCATATCTTGTAATACCTCAGCAGCATGATCGCCTCATGCTCTCTACTGAATGTTTATTCCTTCTTGCATGTTTCCTGACTTCCTCTCCTTTTAATCTTAGGATTGCCCTAATCTCAGTTTTCAGACTCTAGATTCTGCCTGTTCATTTAAGTTTATAAACACCCTCCTGGCCTCACTTGTGTTTCTGCCAAACCACAAATGTGTGATCCAATATTTCATTACGGTCTTATTTGCACCCTGGAATGCCCTCCCTTTGACCATCTGCCACACTTCTTGACAATCTTTAAATCCCAGATAAACACAACCATCCACTGTCTGAGGTTTCCGCTTTCAGAGTCATAAAAATGCTGGTAAAATAATTATAATCATCTTAATTGATTCCACTAAGTATGTACAGAAAGCTAGACTAGGCTCTCAAAGGAGATTAGTAATCAATCCACCTAATATCCATATTTTATCAGATGCCACACAGTAAGTTTCTTTTGCAATTTTCTTTTGAGCTCTGTTCTCCCACTCACAGCAAGAAAACATCTTTTTTCAAAAAGAGGCCACCATCTATTAGCAACATTTTAAAACCAAATTTGAAATTGCTCAGTCTTTCTTTGCTACTTTGTCTATCCAGATACACAAGACTCTATACCGTAGAGACCAAAAAAAAGGAGTATAAATACATATGAAACAAAAGTATAAATCTTGAAGAATATCAGCAAATCTGTTCATGAATAACACATATGAATTTGCATAAGATTGTTAATTTAGGTGGAGGGGATGATAGAGAAGAAAAAAGGAGCTTTTAAAAATAGAAATCCAACCCAAAATGCAAAATAATTCATAACCATATCACAATATCACAATAATATAATAATTGCAGAAATTGCAGAAGAGATAAGAGCATCAGTTTACGAAAAAAAAGAAGGGAATATGACTCCAAGAGAAACCCTCTACCCATTATTTATCACATAACTTTAACAAACACTATTATTTTTAGTAGGGAAGAGATGAGTCAAAGTAGAAGAAATTATGTTTGGAGTCACTACAATCATCCACCACATAATGACATTTCCGTCAACGGCAGACCTCATATAGGACAGTGGTCTCACAAGGTTGGTACCATACAGCCTAGGTGTGTAGTAGGCTATACCATCTAAGTGTGTGTAAGTACATTCTATGATGTTCACACAACAACGAAATCGCCTAAGGACACATTTCTCAGAATGTATTCCCATCATCAACAGACGCATGACTATATATTTATAAACACTGAATGAAATTGTAAGGAAAAATCCTTAGAGAGCTTAAAAATCAAACATATAATCTTATTTTAAAATTGTTTAAAGTTTCCCCAGCCTGAAAGCAGAGGGTGGAGTAGATGATTTCTGTAGCATTATGTGAGTCTCCTCAAGGAAGGACTTAAGGCCAAAGAGTGCAACCTACATTTTACCAATAGAAAGAAAAACAAAGTGGCATGAAATAGTAAAATTAGCCATATTTTTGTTTTGATTTTCTACTTTTATTTATTTATTTATTTATTTATTTATTTATTTTGCTTAGTTAATATGAGTCAGTTGTCTTTTTATTGTCACTGTGAGTAGGAGTGTAAGAAGATGAGAAGAGGTGTGCTGGCAAGTCCAACAGGAAAAAATATATAAAAGTAAAAAAAAAAAAAAACAGCAGAGGTTAAAATAACTAAGGAGAGAACAAAAGCATATTTTTCTATCTAGAGCAAAAGGCCCACTAAAATAAATCACTATAATTGGAAGTTACACTTTCCCATTTTAGAGTCAAGATTACGTACAGACTGACTGCTGGCCTTCTCACCAGTCAAGCTTTGAGTCTCTACCTTCGCATAAAGAATAGCGTGATTCTATCAAGTGTGACTGGTTAAATGTCAGGAAGTGAAGACTGAGATTGGACTGGGGGGAGAAAGGAGATCCATAGCGGAACAAAATAACGTGTCCCAGCCTCATCACTGGGACAGCAGGTAAGTGACTTAGCAGGGCACAGCTGCTCCCACGTCCACTAAGCACATGTTTGAGGAGTCATTTGCAACCATATTCTCGGGACACACTATGTGCGCGCTATTTTACTTAGGATTGGGAGAACCCGCTAAATGGTCTCTTGAAGCCCTGTGGATAAAAGCAGAATTTTAAATGGTTCTGCTCTGTAGAGAAATTAAGCACATTACAACACCAGCTGTGAGTTCTCATTTAAAGGACAAAAAGAAACTACACTATGAAACTGATGATGCCAAAGAAATACAAAATAAACACAAAGTCTCTCATGGTTTCCAATACGTGGCAAACTAAATAACTGCATTCGACTACCAATGAACTGTGAAATCTAAAAGAAAAGGCCCCCAAAGACATCTTTTTAACAGCTACATGGTCAAATTTGAAAATACCCCTTATCTTAAACTCAATGCATGTAGACTTAGAGTGAGATATCTTTTCACCAAACCCAAATAGCCACAAGGGAAAAAAGTATTTTCCTACATTGCCTTTTAAGTATTTTGCTCAAAATCATAAAACAACTTACAAATGATATGACCTTCATTTTTCAAAGTGGAAATGAATATTGCAAAGAAATAATAACAAGTAATAAAACCAAGGGAAAAAGAAAATCTTCAAAATGCTGCAACAAGGTGAAAATGACAGTCTACAGAATCTTTTGTTTAATAGGATTAAAAATCATAATTTTTAGTGGTTTGTTTATTATTTTATAAAGAATGTGTTATTCAGACGCACTCATTTTTAAAGAATGGAAATGTCTACAAAAAAGTGGAAATACATATCTAAAGAAGAAAACAGAGACAAATATAACTAGCAGATGTTTTTGATAGCAAATTATCAACAAAATTATTATAAGGATTTTCAATTTTGAAAGACACGTTAAATGTGATTTAGAACCCTGCAAACAAACAGAGATACAACTAATATACATAGTTATAAATGATCTCTTCCCCTACTAAAATCTGTAAGATTTACAAATGCACTTGACAATTAGAATTAAGCCTAGGAATTAGGCTGCAAATCTCCTTGCTTCAAATAAAACCTAGTCCCTCAAGAGGCAGCATAAAGATCACGAAGCGGAATAGACTTATCTTGTAAACTAATGATGATTTTATATTGGGGAATTAGGTTATAGTTTCATTTTACAAAACAAACAGAAAAAGTTATCGCATGCACAGACCCCGGGTGTAAGCCTATATTCGTAGACTTTGTGACATTATGGCTATATTTGATTTGCTATAGATACTTGGTTAAGAAGTCAAAATTATACAATGGATTTTTTTGGAGCTAAAATGAAAACTTTGCTTAAGACAATTTAAAGAGAAGGTAGTTGTAAGAAAAACTACTACTGAAATACTTCAGGCTTTTGTTGTTGTTTTAGGGTGATACAATTTTAAAATGCTGTAACAAAAATCATCTTCTGAACTCTGGTTTTTAATTTTAAGTAAAATTGTGTTATTACCAATACATTAGTTAATGATAAAAATAAGGTCATTATCAAACAAGCACATTTACAACACACAATTTGTGGTATATGTTGTAGGAAAAAAATAGAAGTCCTTCACTTGGTTATTTTCCAAATCGAAAACTTTAGTTTTTAATAGGTAAGGGGTCCTAACTTTCCAGATAAATATCGAAGATTTTTGTTTACTATAAATTTTTCTATACACCACAGTTTAGTATTAGAGCAACCAAAGGATTAATGACAGAACATCTTATTTATTTCTGGAGCACAGAATATAGCATAGTGCTTAATTCTCAGTGTGTTCTCAATAGTGAATTAAAATGCCTGTTTCTCTGCTTTGCCTCATCTCCCTGGCTAGATTCTTCTAACTGATGTTATGTTCTGTCATCTCTATGCTATCTTCATTCCCCACCTAATTGAAAAGTATTCTATGATTCACTCTACCTGGTGGAACAGACTCCATCCTTTAAAGTCAAATCGTGTTCCACCTCTTCTAACTATAAGACTTTTAGTGATCTCTCTAAGTCATGTTTCACTGCCTTCAGTTGCCAGTTACATTTCATATCATCCTGGTTTCCCCAACTAGATGGCAAGTCCCTCAAAAAAAGGAACTGTGTGTCTTAAGTCCTTGCTTTGTAGACAGGTTAGATCACTCTGCCTTACAGACAGAAGACAGTGCATATCACCATACAGATTAAGTGGAAGGGGAAAAACAATGTTAATTTAAGAGCTGATTACAGAATTCTTTTAGAGAAAAAACATTCTTTCTAAAAAGGGAGAGTATGAATGGTGATGAATAGTCACATAGTACTAGACTAGAGTAGAACATGCTGGGCAGACATCATAAAATGTCAGGTGAGAGGATAGGACTGTGTGTGTACGTGTGTGTATTTTAAGTGTTTTTCTTCATTTTTAATTAGATGCAATAAATAAGTATATTCTTATTGAAAACCTTCAAACTATTTCATAGACATTTCTTAAGAACTATTGTATTTTCTACGATATTATTATTATTGCTTTTAAATGTGATTATGCTCTACACTCATATCATTATTTCTTTTCAATATTTAATCATATAGAGTTTATTTTATACACTGTATTTACCTTTTAAGATATTTACTCTTATTTTATCTTATTTTCTTTTGGCTACCATAGCTCCAAATATTTTTTCAATGGAATTTTGTTATAATTGATACATAGTTTTTATATTTTCTGAGGAATTCAGTATTTTAAAATATCTTTCCCTAATTATCACATGAGTGTTAGATAGGAAGAGGATTATTATTATTTTTTGTGCGTGTGTGAGGAGAACCAACCCTGAGCTAACATCCAATGCGAATCCTCCTCTGTTTTGCTGAGGAAGACTGGCCCTGGGCTAACATCCGTGCCCATCTTCCTCCACTTTACATGGGACACTGCCACAGCATGGCTTAACAAGCAGTGCGTCGGTGCGTGCCCGGGATCCGAACCTGCGAACCCCGGGCCGCCGCAGCGGAGCGCGCGCACTCAACCGCATGCGCCACCGGGCCGTCCCGGAAAAGGATTATTTTATTGTAGTTTTTTTTCAAATGTCACTAAAAGAAGGTCTGTTGACTATTAGCTTGTAATTTTGCAAATGAATACTTCAGCACCACTCATTATCTTTACAATTTAAATTCATTGTCTGGAGATTTGTAAAATCATTTCCTTATCTGTCAAGTTAGGGAATTTCTCTGGGGTTATATATACATTATTTCAACCTTAAACTCAAATATTCCTTGACTTAGGGTAATTCCTTCAGATATTTCATGATTATTTTTCCATCTATTTATTTATTCAATTTTTAGTTATCTTCAATGTGCCCTTTATCACTTGTAGCACTTTGTGTCTGATTTCAAATTCTTTATTTTTTGATTTCTCTTTCATAAGAATACAGTAGTAATAATTGTGTCTATCTCCATTTCACAAAAGAGGAAACTGAAACACTATGAGAGTAGGGACTTGCCATGGTCTCATACGTAGTTAGCAGAGAAATCAAGTTTCAAATAGAAGCAACATGTTTCCAGAGTCTAACTATGAAACATTCTTCTATGTTGTGTCCCCTTATTCTTTTTTTCTTATTTAACAAATGTTTATTTAAAATTTCCTCTATGTCAGGCACTGTGGTAGGAGTTAGGAATACAGCAGTAAATAAGTCAGACAAAAATCCCCGCCCTCACAGAGCTCATGTCTAAATGGGAGAGAGCCCACAGTGGGCTAAGTGTGATGAGCAGGGAGGTGCAGGTTATCAGATAACCACCCTTGTCCTTTAAAAACATGGATCTACTCTGGCTGATGATGGTTGGGTATTGAGTGTTGGGTGGCTGAAGTGCTGGCCAGCTTGCTTTTATGGGCAGTAACTTTTTCCAAAGTTATGATTCCAAGTGTGGATAGAGACAGTGCTCCCAAGACTTTGGTGAAAAGGAGGAAGTAACTGGAGGTTGGTAGATGATAGGAACCAGAAGACATAGCAAAACACCACAAGACTTCAAAGAGCAAGGAAGTGTCCAAGGACACTGACCCCACCTCCCAGCTCAGCTTGAGAGGGAGTGGAGAAAGCCCTGTTCCTTAGGGCAGTGTTGCTTCCTCTTTGATCCTTCTGATGACTAATTCAGTTTGCAGCAGTGTTCATTTGAATTTTATCATCTTACCAGAATTTTAAAATTGGCAATATTTTCATGCATCAGCTCAAAAAGTCTTATTTAGATACTTAAGTATGGTTTTCTCTTTTTAATATTAAGTACACCCCAATACATGCTAACTGCCTCTGTCCTTGCACTTACTTGACCCCTACAAAAGCCTGCCATCTTCCCCTTAGGGAGGTTCTTTGAGCTCTGATTTCCAGGGATTCCTCCAGTATAGTAAGGGATAGTAGGTAGACTTGAGCCAGTACCTAAATATCTTCTTGTGAATCTCAACGCCGCTCTGCTTTGGAGGTGACTTTCAGGATCCATCCAGAGGCCAAGTTTATTTAGCTGTACATGTTATCTCAGTAAAGATTTACAAGAAAGAATGAGTTTGATATCAGTTCTTAGGCTACAATTTCTTTCATCTGTTCTCCCTTTTAGGTATCTGCTAAGCTGGGCTGCTCTTGCACTGCACTCTGTTCACCCAGACCTCTGGTAATAAATAGTTTGTACTTTGGGGAGAAGGATTAGCAGGCACGGAAGAGTAACAGGGAAAACAAGAGCCAGAAGAAAAAAGGGGAAAATTAGTTGCAATGGTGACTGGCACAAAGAGTGACAATGTTGTGTATCCCACTCTAATCTTCAAAAATTTTGGAGAGGATCTTGGATTTGCTCAGTATATAGAAAGCGGTTCTGAACCAATTTTAATTAAATTTTAGAGAACATCTGTCTGTAGCATATCAGGGAACATCCAGGCAGCCAGCATCCCGAAGGTAATTAGATTATTATTGCACAGGGTCCTTTCTTCCAGGCCCAGTTTATATCCCAATCTTTTAATGAGACTGTCCCCAAATAACTCTTGCCTTCCAACATACAGGTCTGAGTAAATAGTAGATTTCACTGACCAATACGCCCCTGATAACAAACAGAAAAGCCTGAAAAACTCAAAATATCTATTTAAGGGCATTAGAGAACTGCTGAAGCAAGATAACTAGAGGGGTTCAGATTCCAGAGTGGGGAAAAGTGTGGAACTGTTGATTACAATGTATCTGCTTATACTAGGAACTAACAAGAGGCTGGAATTCCAAGCTGGGGACAGAGAAACTAGGAGAACTTCTAGAAGTCTCCTGGGCCAACAATCAGATTGGAAATCAAGGGGCCTTAAACACATGGCTAATTTTCCCTGAAGACATTTGTTATTGAAAGTTTAAATTGGAAGTTAAATTGAAAATTTAGCAGAAAGATAAAACTCTTAAGCAGAAAAGCTCTAGAAGATGAAGAAGAGCTTTACTTGCCATCTCTTCACGTTGAACAGACAAGGATTAAACCAGAGTGAGCGGCCCCAGAGCACAAACATGTTCTCAGTTGAAAGCCCTGGAGGGTCACGCCCCAGAAGAGGGACAAATCAGACAGACCGAATCTAAACAAAACTGCAAATCAGCTCCGCTCTGATTGGATTAAAGTATTATAGCCTTTCTAACTGCTTATCAGAGAAGATAATGACTACTCTCTGAAGAAAGGATTATCATGTGAGCCTCTCCCAGGTCTACACACTATGAGTGGCATCCAACTAAAAAGTATCAGACGTAACAAGAAACAAGACCATATGTCCCAGTCCTGCCTCTCCAGTCCGTCTGGCCAAAACAAAAACCAAAAACCTGTCACCTTACCGAGATATCAGAGTTAGCTGACAATGATTGTAAAATCATTAAGATTAATATGTTCAAGAAAATAGAGGACAAGATAGAAACATAAAAGGAAGGATAGAGAATTGCAGCAGAGATTTACATCTCTAAAGGGAAGAAATGGCTGTCAACCAAAGCCGTGAGTGCTTGGATCACCTTTTCTTTGAATGGTTGTATTTACTTTGATAGGACTCTTGTTTCCTTGCGAGAATAAGAGCTCCACGCTGGTGTTTTCTACCACTATTTTCCCAGCATATGTCATAGTGAATAATAAAAAGTAGGCCCCAAATAAACTTTTATATAAACAGGATGGCACATTCAAGAAGACATTTGTTCTCCAATGTTCAGATAAATTAACAGATTCTAAATTAATGAGGGCTAAAACATATGGCAGGAAAGATCTAATGAAGATGGCGACGATCTAGAAAAACGTGGAACATTGTCTTAAATTTAATTATTTAGCAAGCAGATCTGGTGGTTAATAGGAGAATCCCATGAGGGCGTGGATGAAAGAAGAAGATCTCAGTTGGTGTGAGGACATTAGCTAGCTTATAGGATTCTAGGCATAAATACTATTAAGCTATCTGCCTCTGGGATAAGCTCACTATACATATATGAATAATTATAATAAATAAATAGGTGTTTTTTGCAATTGTTTCTAGTAGGAATTAGTCCAATGAAGTCAAGGAATACAAAGGGATTGAGATTTTACTATATCCACATGCTAACAAGTTAGCCTGCTACAATTTTACAGATGCTGGCAGAACACATAAGACTCCTGGGTCAGACACAAAGGACTTTTATTACTCATGTCACAGCATGTAGTATGTGCTCTTATACAGAACAGCCTTAGCCAATAGACCGTCTCTCTCCAGAGCTGAGGACAGATTTGTTTATTACCCCATGTAATAAATATAATGACTACTTCTGGGGCAAAGTCCAACCTGATTTTCCTGCAGCCCATTATAGAGTATTGGGATCACCTAGTTTAAGGTTCCTCTGCTGTGAAGCAAACACACTACACACACAGAACTCACCTGGGCCACCCCATGTCATTCCCTTGAGAATTTGGAGTAAGAGGAATCAGAGAAAACGTGAAGTTCACACTGCTTCCCATGCCATGAGAAAGCCATTTATCTCTGACCCAGGAGTATTGAGCCTTCTGCCAGCATCCGTGAAACTGTCAAGACTAACTGTTTAGCATGTAAGTAGGGTATAACCTCCACATCAGGGTGTGAATGCTATTATTACACATCTTCAATAACTACTTGGTTGTTGAACCATTGGTATTCCCAAATTTTGTCTTTATTTTTGACTAAAGGGATGCACGTAACTATTATGTTATTGTCTTTTCATTTTTATGATTAAGATCATTGATAGTTTTGAACAAATGTTCATATGCTTATTTAGCATGTTGTTATTACTCTTCTGTTAATTACCTATTCCTATCCTTGAACTGTTTTGTTTCCTATATGGAATGTTTATTTTATTTTGTGGGATGTTCTAAACGTATTCATGATACCAATCTTTACTCATTTATATATATGGCTATATCTTAACCCAGGTTATGACTTGTTTTTAAATTTTGTTTAGAAATAATTTGATGCAGGAATATAATAATTTTAATATTATCACATTTGTCAATATTTTATGAATGTGGTGCTTTGTGTCTTTTATAAGAAATCCTCTCCTACCCCAATTTTATAAAATCAGTCCACTACACTTTCTTCTAAAATTTTTAAAATATTGCTTGTTTAAGTGGTTTTTTAATCTAAGTGTAATTAATTTTGTGCATGTGTTCGAGGGATTCTAATTTTAGTTTCTCTAGATATATAGCTAGTTGGTCCCTTTCTATGTACTTTTTGGATTATCCTTTATACAATGGTTAAATGCTACCTTTGCCTTCTGTCAAGTTCATATATTTATATATATATTTAGATATCTAATCATTTTATTTCAGCCCTTTCATTTTCTTCTCCTCATCTATTTGTCTATTCCTAACTACTACCATATTTAAGGATTGCTTCATTGTTGCATGCTGGTCTCAGCATACTGATAATCAACAGCACGGCTAGATCAGCCCCTGCGGTTCGTATCATGATTGCAAGATGCTCTTCAGCAATAACTATTAGGAAACTTTGAAAAAAAAGTTTATTGCTTACATTTCCTGGAAATTACGTGGCACACCTGGGGCCACACAGCAAGGTTGCAGGTAGAGAGAGAGAAAGAGAGAGAGAGAGCATGTGGGCCTGCCGTTCTGCTTCTTTGGGGTCAGGGTCGGGGCTTAGGGTATCGTGGGGCTCACTCTCTACTGGTGAATTTAAAACATGAGAGCAGGCATTTAAAGGACCATAAGGGAAGAAACACATGGCCCAGATGGTCAGTTATCAAAATTAATCAAGATCTCTAAAACATGGGCTGGCTCTTTTATCTAGACATGTGGCTGGCAATGTGTTTATTAAAGAGAGCCATCTTTGAAGTGGATGCTGGTTTGAAGTAGATGCCTTGGCAATCAAAGCTTGTCAGGTGCTTGCATTACAAAAACAAAGAAAAGAAAAAAGCAACTCTAGGGGCTGATACTACATTCATTTTATAATGTCTCAATAGCTCTTAGGCTATGCCTTTTTTCTTCTCTTTCCTCTAACTATACACCTCCCTCGTAATCTTTTTCAATACATTCTTGCTTTTCTCAATCCTTTACCCTTTGCCCTTTATTAAAAAATTATTAAATTCAGTTTATGATTAAAATTATATTTAACTTATAGATTAATATAAAAAGTTGCGTTTTCTGACTCACTAATGTGGTAGATGCATGATTTTTCTGGTATAGTTTTATATTTTCAGTAACATTGCTTTCTATAATGATGAACTTGAACATTATTTATTGGATATTTTTTCCTCTAATGATCTTAGAAAGGCTTTTTATTGATTTGTTTTTGTCATTTTAAATTGTATCTGATTTGCTATTTCTGTGTATTTTTAAAAATAGAGGAAATCTATTTATTTGGGGCATTTATTAGTATTCCAAAAATTTGCTGATCTATCCCATTATTTCTTAAGATGTTTCTGTAGATTCTCTTAAATTTTCATATAGACAATTTCCTCATCTATTAACAATGAGAATCCTGTGTTTTGTTTCTACTTATTACTGTTCTTATTTGTTTTCCTTATCTTTTTGAATTGAGGGGAACATTCAGTACAATGCAGATTAGTTGTAGTGATGGAAAATATCCTGAGACCAGAACAATCACCCAGCTAAACCCATCAGAAACTGCTAATTCTTAGAAATGTGAGCTAAATAAATGTTTTTTTATTTTAAGACACCAAGGTTTGGATTTGTTTTCCAGAATAGCTGTTTCTTACGAATCAATAGCTAAATGCTTCTAACTTTTTATATCAAACTTACCTCATTTTGAATTTGGTATAGCTCTTGTAAGCAGCACGTAACAGCATATTTTTAAAATATAATGAAATATCTTTGTTTAGGAATATTTAATCTGATTGTGACTATGGTATTTTGAACTAATTTCTTTTTTTTTTTTCATTTTTCATGCTTCTACTTTATATCTTTTATTCTCCATTCTGACTTTCTGTTCTATTGATAAAATAAGCTTTATTATTTAACTTTTAAAAAATTTTTCCTTGCTGTGGAAATTACAGATTCTTATCCTATTAATTTAGTGTTAACTCTTCAAGTTTTAATGTATGAAATAAAATAGTAATAAAATATTAAAAAACATATGAAATAAAATATTATTAATTAATTGTTTTCTTTCTTGTCTATTATTTCTTACAGAGATCCTGAAGGCAAAAATTAACACAATATTTGCAAAAATGTCAGTAGCTAAAAATAAAAAATTCTTTCTTCTATATTGGAAAATGTTTCTAATAACTGTCCTTCCTTAATTCCTGATAGTTTATCATTTTTAACTAAATATAAAGTTGACAATAGAAAATTATTTTCCTTCAGCATTTTGAGTATATGATTTTTATTTTTATTTTTATTTTTTTTTATTTTTTGTGAGGAGATCAGCCCTATGCTAACATCTGCCAATCCTCCTCTTTTTTTTGCTGAGGAAGACTGGCCCTGGGCTAACATCCATGACCATCTTCCTCCACTTTATATGGGACGCCGCCACAGCATGGCTTAACAAGCAGTGCATCGGTGCATGCCGGGATCCAAACTGGCGAACTCCGGGCTGCCGCAGCGGAGCGCGCGCACTTAACTGCTTGCGCCACTGGGCCGGCCCCGAGCATATGATTTTTATCAACTTCTGTCATCTATTTTTTTTTGAACAAAAAAAAATCTACTTTAAATCTAATTATCATTGCTTTTTAAGTATTCTGCCATTTCTTTTTGATAGTTTAAATTTTTTTCTCTTTTTCTTTAACATTTGGCAGTTTTAAACTGACATATCAAAATATAGATTTAATTCTGGGCTTGGTTTTTGGTGTTAATGTTCATCGTGTGGGTCCATATATTTTTAAATTTGAAAAACTGTCATGTGATTTTATCCACATATATTTCTTGCTGCTATAATTTCTTTTTAATTCTTCTAGACATTTTATACTCCATATCTAAGTGTTATCACAATTTTTCTTTATTTTAATCTATCTGAGCTTTGTTTCCTTGAATTAATGAATTTTACATTTGACTTGGTAAATCTGTCTTTGCGTCCAGTCTAGAGATAACACTGTCTATTAATTTTCTTTATTGTTCTCTACCTGTATCTGTGTATGTGTGTATACGTATACATTTACACGTACATTATACACACATAGATCTTCCTCCACTCACAATAGGGTTACCTCCCGATAAACCCACCACAAGTCGAAATTACCGTTAAGCAGAAAATGCGTTTAATATATCTAACCTACCGAACATCATTGCTTAGCCTAGCCTACCTTAAACGTGCTCAGAACACTTACATTAGCCTACAGGTGGGCAAAAACATCTAACACAAAACCTATTTTATAATAAAGTGTTCAATATCTCATGTGATTTATTGAATACTGTACTAAAAGTGAATACAGAATGGTTGGATGGGTACAGAGAGGTTGCAAGTGTATCGGTTGTTTACCCTCGAGATCGAGGAGCTGACTGGGAGCTGCGGCTCACTGCGGCTACCCAGCATCACGAGAGAGGATCAAACCTATGTTGCTAGCCCAGGAAAGGATCAAAATTCAAACTTCAAAGCAGAGTTTCTATTGAATGCATATTGCTTTTGCATCATTGCAAAGTCGAAAAATCATTAAGTTGAATCATTGTAAGTTGGGGCCCATCTGTATATATACGTATATATGGTAATACATAATTAAATTTTAAATGTGTGGATATAAATGTATGTCTATATAGTTGTATATATATATAACTAAATTTCCATATATTTCTCTATATAGTGCTATATACTTTTCTGTATATTCAGTAACTATAGTTTTATATATATAATGCATATACATACATTATATATATGCATATATAATTGAATTTTAATTTCTGGATATATGTTTATGTATAGTTATGTATATAAAATTAAATTACTATATAGCTTCATACAGTGCTATACAATTTTCTATATATGTAAAAACTAGAGTTTTATTTTGATAAGGATTTTTAAATTATTTTCATACAAATTTGTTTTCTTTCATTGTTGTCTCATTTCATTTAAACCCTTCTTGGTCTTTTTTGTAAAGATATTATTAATACTTTTTTAATTTTGAGAATCCTAAACATACTTCTATTAAAGTAATTATGTGATCATTTATATATTTTGTATTATTCAGAGTGAATTTATTTTCTGATTTCTTATTTCATTGCCTTTCTTTTAATTGTTTGATTTTCAGGCTTATCACAAACAACAATATGCATTTCTCTCTCTCTTATTTTGGAAATATATTTTTCTCTCCGTTCACTCTTTGCTGTACAGCAATTTAGAAACGCCACTAAAACAGTGGGTTCCTGATCACTCATCCTGGCTTAAAGGCTCTGTCTGTTTTTTTACTGTTGCCTGAATCTGCATATCGTGTAAGCAGTGGGCAGAGAAAAATAATGGTTTCAATTTTTTTAGTTTAGATTTCTTTGTTTATGTTCTGGGGCATGTAAATATCTACTAACTCATATAATGCAATGCCCAAGCTACCAGAATCCAGCAGGCCTGGATAGGCTGACTCTTACTCCTTTGTGTCTAGACACCTCCGGGTTGTCTAGAGAAGTATTTGTGTACACAAGAATGTATGTATGTATGTATTCATTTTGGTATGGCCATCCCATTTTTAATGTCATTTTTATACATTATTATTCATAACTGCCTTGTGTTTGGAGAAAAGTCCATCTTGACTCAAATACCTTTACATATGGTATTGTTAATTCTCTCAATGCTTCAAAGTGGGTATTTCAAACCACAATTTATGAGTGTAAAAACTGAGGCTCAGGGAAGTTAGGCGGTTTATCTTATCTAGCATAACCAAGTCTGTTTACTCAAGCACATGTTTTCAGCTATGTACTGGTATTACCTGTTTTCAGAAAATCGCTATTTTTACTATCCAAAAGAAATTATTTCTGTCGTTTATAATTTCATCAATTCTCAAAAATTTAAAAAATAGCCTTACAAAATAATTAAAACATCTTTACCCCTACACAACTGTCCACGGGCTTCTCATATTTGAGATGGTGTAGCTGATTTAAACATCCATATATATGGTTAAAATATGTTAAAATTACATCAGCATTATAAGCCCTTTTAAAAGTATGTATATATTTTTAGAATAATTTCTTAAATATGAGTTCCCAGCACTGGTTATGTTGTCAAACCAGTGAAGTAAGACGTTTTGAATATATTCATTAATTAAATTCACTTATTCCAGATATAATACTCGTGTATGAAGGACTTTTTAGTCACTAAGGTGGGTTTCAACAACAGTAAATTTCCAGTGTTTTTCTAAAATACTTTTGGAGTTATACTTTTATAGGTTAAATAGATTGACTATAATACATCTTTAAAATCTAAGTCAAATTTTCATTATAATATCATCAAATCAAAATTACTTTAAAAGGTAAAATAAAATCTTTATTGGAAACAGAAAAAATCCAACTGAAATATAAGTATGGGTATCTAGATACCATTTCAATCTACATAAAGTTGAATGCTCCCCAAATTAAGTAATTATTTGAATATGGGAAAATATGAATTGATTTTTTACATATTTAGTATAGTTATATTAAGTATATTTGAGATTATAGAATGGGATAGTCAAATGTAAATAAGTAAATAATAGTCAATTAGATACAGTTTGCCATACACAAACATGCACAAATATGTATTCCCATAAGGAGAGCTGACCACAGGGCTAGATAAAATGAGAGAGACAAACAAGCTTTGTGTTTTCATATAAACCTTATTATGGCCGTGCACAATTTGGTATCCTTGTTATGATAATTTAAAGGATCTTAGGGATAATGGGAAAAATGTTTTAGTGGGTTGTCATTTAGCAATATTATTTTTCCTTGCATTTGAAAATGCTTCTCCATGAAGGGTACAGAGATGGAATTAAATATTTACTCCAAAATATATGCTTTCTTGTGATTGTGATATGTATTGTTTCTTTCATGTGCTTCTGAGGCAAGTGTTAAATCCCAAATAACAGCATATTCATATAAACGTGATAAAAGATAGTTTTGTGAAGAAGAAAGATGATGCTAATCAGAACATTGCACAGATTGAATGACTTAATGTTTCCCTTATGTATAGAAGAGTAACTTTTACACAACCTTGAGGGATTTACCAAATAAGAAATCTAGATCACAATGAATCTTTTCTGGTTAGTAAATTAGAGTGTTCTTATTTCCCACACAATACAGAAGCTTAAACAAAAATAATTCAAAAATTTCCACAATAGTCTGCAATTATGCGTATTTATCTACTCATATTTTGGAAAATATTCATAATAACAAGCCGAAATATAATTTGTACTGCACATCTTGATAGCCTTGCTAATGCAAGATGATTTCAAACATTCCATTTCCTTTCCTAACTGTCCCTAGGACATATTTTTCATTTTTCCTAATTTAAATTTTTTCTACCTCCTAGCAGTTGCAGCAGCTCTCATAAACATGTTTGTCAGCTAAGATTTCTTTTAAAATTTGCCCAAGAGCATATTACGTGTACATTTCTTGTTTAAGGGGGTGCTTCTGTATAAAACTCAATGAAAGTTATTTGTACATACGGCTCAATTTTAAATACAAGCTATTCACAGATCATAACACGTTAACATCAGACCGATTTTGAATGCTGATTTGCAAGCTGTTCATGGGTATATAAGAATAAAGCAAAACTGTTCAGGCCTATTCCATATCAAGTCAATGCAGACATCACATAAATCGAAAAATACATATATTCATTTCACCTTCATTGTCCTTCAGAGTGAAGTTTGGATTTATAGACAGGCGTTCATCAAGAAAGAAGTTAAACCTTGGTCCATTGGCAAAATCATCTTTATCAGTGGCACTGATGGTATGAATAACCTAAAGAAAAAAACAAATACTAAATAGTAAATTTAATTTGGCTTACTCTCTTGATTTTAATTATAACATTTTCAATTGTTAACACAAAAGGATTTTTAAAAGACCTCTTTATCCACTTTAAGTGTTTTCAAATTTATCTAGTAAAAGTACCAACTAACCTGCTCTCCCTTGCATTCAGTTTTAGGTAACATACTGTGGCACAATTTATAATCATTCATGCTTTATTTTCTAGCACGGCACAAACATTTAAATTCTTTTCCTTTGTCACCCACAGTACCTTGGGGCCAATTAGTTGTAAGATTTTGTATGAACACCTGTTTGGGGAGACATGAAGTATTGTTTGTACAAACATAAATACCCCAGTGTTGATGTAAAACAGCCTTGCTGTATATGTTGGTCTCAGTCAGTAAACGCAAAAGCAGTGGAGTCATATTCTTTTACTGTTTCAAGGGACCTTTGAGATCATGATGCAGCCCCTGTATTTCAGAGATGAGGAATCTGAGTCCCCGAAGGATTGTCATGTGCCTCAAATCTGTAAAACAGCAGAGGCAAAACCAGACCACGCAGAGCTTCCCATCTCTAGAGGTTGAGAGAAAGCAATTCCAAAATTTGAAATTTACGCACATTAAGGAGCAGAGAAAATTAGACTCTATAAATGAAATATTCCAGGTGGCCTAAGAGCAGAACACAAATTCCCATAGCTATTGCCATTACACTCTTAAAAAGTAAATATCCAAACAAATAAGTGAGATAATATTTTCCTCTTTTCAAAATTAGTGTCCTAATGCTTCGGTTTCTACTTTCCAGCCTTTATTCAGAGAAATTAAAAACAAAGAGAGAGAAAATAGAGCCATAAGAATAGTATTTCCTGCCTGTGAAATATAGTATGTCCATTTCACTAATTGACATAATTTCTAAGAACATTTTATTCAATTTCACAGCATTTCAATATTTTACAAGTGAAATAATCCACCAGA
This sequence comes from Diceros bicornis minor, assembly GCF_020826845.1. Lineage (NCBI taxonomy): Eukaryota > Metazoa > Chordata > Mammalia > Perissodactyla > Rhinocerotidae > Diceros > Diceros bicornis. The sequence goes on along the minus strand of NC_080759.1, from coordinate 46,128,696 downwards.
GTGTATCATAGCTACAACCTAACTTCCTCTCCATGTATTGTGTGCTTCAGTTGGTGAGGGAGATGAGGAGGAATATAAAAGCACTGAGAAGGAGTGGTCAGTGAGAACAGGACCAGAAACCACGTGTTTCCATGAAGCGAAAGTGAAGGAAGTCCTTCAGGATATAGACATGATCAATTTCACCCATATATTCACACAGCTCACAATTTTGTATCTTTTCCATCACAGATCAAAATTTACTTTCTCAGCAAGAGATCCTAGGTGAAAGCCCCTCCCCCACCACATCTTTCAAGAAGTCTCTATCCTTCTTCTTTTACTCATTTCCCTCCATATTATTTATTTATGAGCTGAAAATTTACACATATGCTTATGGTTTGGTTTCTTTTTCATTTAAAGCATGTGTAGTCTCTGGATAGATCTTCTTTTTTTCTTTTATTGGTTTAGACTCTGAGTAGGAGAATAAATTGATGGACAATCAGAAGCAACCTGACCTTTTTTTCTCAAGTGCATGAAAAGCTCCATAAAGTTCAGAGTGTGCATAATCTGAGCAACATACCTACCTTCTCTACCTGTCAGTTACTTAATATAAAGCTGAAATAAAAACAACATCAAATTTTCAAGATTGTATTCAGGGTTAGATAAAATAAATATAAGCTTTTCTTTTGGAAAATAAATGTCCTCTCACCCAACTCTTCATTCATTGTAATTCTCCGATTAGCAATTCTATTTTCTTGATGATACTTCATTACATACTGACATATTTGCAAGTTCAATTCTTACCCTAGAATGTAATTTTGGAGGAGATTGGTGGAGAGCAATTAATTAATTAATTTAAAGCAATTAATTAAGAACAATTAATTAATTAATTTAAATCAATTGAGTTATTTTATGTTTTCTGTTATTACATGTTTGGAACAATTCTTTTCATTTCTAAGTTAATTTATAAGTTATTTTAAATTTTCTTAATATTCTTACAAACATGAGCTTATTCCATTTGTTAAACTCTGACATAATTTATATTCATTGTGTTTACTGTATTTTTAGTACAAAATCTTTTCCTTTTTTTTTGCTAAGGAAGATGAGCCCTGAGCTAATATCCACTGCCACTTCTCCTCTTTTTGCTCTTTTTGTATGTGAGTTGCTGCCACAGCATGGCTACTGACAGATGAGAGGTGTATATCCATGCTCAGGAACCGACCCAGGGCTGCCGAAGTGGAGTGAGCCAAACTTAACCACTAGGCCACCAGGGTTGGCCCCAAAATGCTTTCCATTTTTATACAGGTAATTTCAAACCTGAACTTACCAGAAAGCTCACTTATGGCAAATTTATCTTCTTCAAAAAGAGTTCTCAGTCTCATCTACAGTACTACAGTATATGATGAGTTGATTACCACATTTTGTTTAAGAGTGAACCATCTTGAACTCTTGTAGAATTGTTGGTCCAACATCTATAATTAAATATTTTTCCATAATATTTCTGAGAAATGCTTCCAAAAACCTAGAATGTTGGTCTGCTTTTATCTGGAATTCTGAGATATTTTCTTGATGAGTAAGGTATATACAATGTTTCTGTTTTACTAATCACTTTTTCTCTTTTATTAGGAAATAGGATTTCCATTTATTGTTTCCTCAGACTTTTATTAGGAAACATACTTAAGAAGTTAACATATTTATGATTTTTAGAAGATTTAAATGTGTGGTAGATATCTAGATCATGTCTTCATCAGCAATATTTTCTACCGTTCAATCAGAGTTAGGATTTATCTGCACAGTGCTCCCCGTGCGTGCTCTCTGTGCAATTGGTTGGTGATGTACAATCCATAACAATTTATTTTCTGACTCTCATTCCTTCTAACTGAACTTAGATATTTTCTATCATATAGACATTAAGTAATTAGTGCATAAAGTGTTTGATTATTTTGAAAGATCTCAGAGAAACACAGTTATAGGTTTATTCTACCAAAGGGAAAAAAATCCAAATTGATAGTGGGTATTTATAACTAATTACCAGCAGAATTTTTTGATAATGCCCATTAATAAGGATTCACTTTTGGCAGAAACTAATTAGGAACAATTTTGTATTTCTTTTATAAAATAAATTTATCCACTTGTTCAAATGTGTCTTCCATAGTCTATACTTCCAGAGTTTTTTATTAGGAAAAAAAAAGCAGTGTCACGAATTTACACAAATAATGTAGTCTTCTATTATGTAAATGAGCTAGCCCTAAGTAAACATTTAAATTAAAAAGAAAGTTCTATGGAACACAATGTATCTTCTTTAAATTAATCAATGATTTTGCTTTATAATATAGTCTCAAATGGAATCATAAATTTATTTGATGCCAACTTTTGTTAGTTAAACGAGCTTGATCTTTGACATGGTGTAAAATCTCTACTGATCTAGTTAACTTTTTTCATAGAATGTTGTATCGTTAATAATTGGATGTGATGTGGGCATCACATCTAGTGATGTGTGAGCAGAGGCTGGTGTTAGGTAATAAAATGTTTTCTTTTACATGTTATGTTTCCTAAGTTTACTTCTAAAAAAAAGGGGGGGAGGGGGAATTTAAAATGAATAAGATAGAAAGCATTCCTCTCATTCATTTTTCAAAGTTTCTAGGTGTAGGCACATCTCAATTATTTTGAATTCACTCGATTTTGGGAACTGACTTCAAATTTCATGCCTGCATGATTTTCTTTTTAATATTTTTTTCATGCAAGGTGCTTAAAAGATATTTTTCAGAACAGGAAAATACATTAACTCAGAGAAATATATTGTTGAAGTTTATATTGATACCTAAATCGACCTGAACTCTGCTGTTATATGTGGTTTAAACCTCTGCTTTCATAAAAGACCAGTCTTTTTGCCATAGCCACATGCTGTTATGTTTAGATGCACAGCATTCATAATAGAAATGTCTGTAATTCTAAAAGCAATTGTCACAGAAAGAGGAACTGTCGTACAGCTGGGGAATACAAATACGATTCAGAAAACCTGTTCCACAAATTATTGTTTCAATAGAGTTTCTTATTCCACCTCTGCATCAAAACACACAAAGGTTTTCCAAAAATGTTACAAACATAAGGTTAAATGAGCCAAAGATTGCAAAAAATAGAAACATTCAGACCATTTGCTGCATAATGGGTTAATCAGACAAATTGACCACACAGATTGGCAATGATTTGTTTAATTAGAGGTGCAATAAATAATATTTAAAAATGAGTTTTTATCTGCTCAATAAAAAGTTTAAATTAATTTTGGTGAAGGAAACAAATGTTCAAGTAACATAAGAATCCAACTATCTTATAGCGACATCTAAAATCATACAATATTATAGACAGCAATGATGCTAAATAGGAAGATAATTTTTAAATGATAAAAAGAAGTAATCACATAACTAAATCAATATACATTAGAATTTAGAAGTGCTAAGTCTAGTGATTACTTTCTGCAAACAGTAATAGTTATATGAAGAAGAGAGAAATACAATTTAAATGGTTAACGGGACCCACGAAAGAAAAAATAGTTTGTCACAAATTTAGCCCTCTCTAAAAATGGAGTGGTTTTTCATGTGAGGAGAATAAAGTAGTCCATATTAAAGGAATTTGAGACTTATCTAGTCATATACTCATAGAATCTCAGGTTTGGAAGAGCCCCCAAATTCTGACAATTGTTCATTTTAGAGATGAAGAAAGCACTTGTCAACATCACATAAATAATTTCTTAGAAATCCTACAGAGTTTAACAGGTAGTCAATGTAGAGGATAAAACAGAGGGACCCAGGCTAGCAATGTCACGTTGAGAGGGGAGCATGGCCTAGAGATAATGCCCGAATGAACTTTCATATGGGCAAGAAGTGGACAATATTAGAGGCCGACGGAAAAAGTCAAAGTCACAGGCCAAGAGGAAGACAGTTCAATCCAGTAAACTGAAACCAGCATTTTGGATTTGGGAGCAGATGCTGACATCAATAGGAGAAGCATCAATCTATCCAAGACCAACGGCTGAGTATCATTTGCTTAGATTTTCAGAGATTTCACCTACAAGGTGGTTTGCAGACTAGCAAACTTGCACTGTTCCTCATTCAAGATCACACTTTATCCTTGAAGTTGTGAAATTACCTTGAAGTACAAATTAATTTTTATTTATTTATACAAATTCCAAAAAAGAAATAAATTATCCAAAAAGAAAACATCTAAAAACGGCTGATGCAATCATTCGCTTATATTTGGATTTTTAATTCTTTATATCACATTTCAAATGATCGAGTTTTGAATCTTTTGAATAACCTATAAACCAAAGAAACAAAGATTCACTGAGGGGAATTACCAGCTTACTAAACGTTATTATTTATAGATGAGACAATTAATATCTAAGAAAGGTAACATTTATTTCTAGATATTTTAATTTACTAATGTGATAGTAAATGGTATAGTGTTTGTCTCATCTTCCAGTTTTTTGTTATATAAAGAAATACGAGAAATACATCTATATAGACTTTATATTTAGCAGAAGTGTTCCTTCATTCACAAATTCTGTTAGTGTATAGTAGTATTATCACTATTACTATTATTAATGGATGTTGAACTTTATCAAAAGCTTTGGCTTCAACTATAAAAATAAATTTTAATTTTTCTCCTTTTCATTTTACAGTATTATTTTTTCTGGATTATCTTTGACAATATTTCATTTATGATATTTCTATCTTTGCTCATGAGAGAGAATATCTATAATTCAAATTATATCCTTCTCAGGTCTTGATATTATAGTTATGTTGTCATCATAAAATGAGTAGAAAATGGATTCCCCCTTTCTTCCTCTTTCATACAATATATTTTCATTATCATTCCATTGAAATATTTTTAATTTTTATTACTTCATTGATATAACTTATTTAGAAGTGCCTTTCGTTATTTCCATTGGATATTTTTAGCAATATTTTTGAATTAGTATCTAGTTTTATGTTGTTGTAATAAAGAAAAATAATGAAGCCAATCCTTTGCAAATTATTAAAACTTGCTTTGTGGCCCCACATATAGTAAATTTCTGGTCAATGTTTTTTGTAAATTTTGAAAGAATGCATGATCTGATGTTGTTCAATGCAGTATTCTATATTTGTTAAATAGTAAAGTTTGTTAATTGTGGTATTCAATTCTCTGTATCCTTACTAAAATTTTATGTGATTATTCTATCCTCAGTTCTGGCAAAATCATACTAAAACTCTCAATACAATAATAGCCTTGTCTATTTTTCTTCATATTTCTATCAATTTTTGCTTTGTTCATTTTGAGGCAATGTTGATAAGTACATAAAAATTTAAAATTGTTATTTCTACCTGCTACACTGTTTCTATCACAACGAATGTGCCTCTTTATATCTAGTAATATTTCCTTTGATAAAGTGTGTGTGTGTGCATGTGGGTGTGTTTGTGTGTGTTTGTGTGTGTGTGTGTAGTTGGGTGAGTATGTATATAGCAATTATTCAAGTAAATGTTTGGTATAATTTTCCATACTTTTTCTTTCAGATTTTTTTTCTTTACTATATTTATTATGCATCTCTCATAAACAACATTTAATTGACTTTTTTTCTTATCTATTTTGACAATAGGAATCTTTTAATTTCAGTGTTTAAATGATTTTATTTTGACATTAATACTGACATATGCTTCTTTAAATTTACATAATTTTATTTGCTTTTTATTTTCCCTGTGTTCTATATTTATTTGATTTATTTCTTGATTTTTTAAAAAAAATTATCATGACTTCTACTTAGCTTTAGAATTTTATATACTAAAATTTTCAAATTTTACATTGCCTATTTTGTGTTAAAAGACAAACTATATCTCAACAGCACATACGGAAATTTATCATTCAAACTTTGAGCTTTACAAACTTCACAGAACTTTCTTATTTTGGATTATTTTAGAACTAGTAAATTTGTTTTAAACTTCATGTTTTATTAGGATTATATTTTAGTTTTGAAATGTGCCCTTCTAGCATCCTTGAAGACAAGTGTTGTATGAAAAGCTTTTTAAGTTTCCTTTACGTTTGTATTGTAAAACACAATACAGCAGGATAAAATTCTATACAATGATTTTGTAAGTGCGTGAATTAGTTTAAAAAGAAAAAATATTTTAATAAACACAATTAAGCTCAAGAAATAGATCTTTAAACATTGCCTTCTTTAGGATTAAGTATTTTTAATTCCAATTTCTATTAGCTTGTTAGTTACATGGTCTTTTAGTATTTTTATTACTTAAACTAGAAATTACAGCATGCATTCTTCACACATAAAATAGATTATAAATTAGTAGTTTATCAATTTCCCTAAAATTTAATGAATTTAGAATATTTTTCCTTACTTGTGATCTCTAGTTGCCAAATATACTATGTATATTTTAATCACTGGAAAATGTTCCTTTGATTTCTATTCAGTCATCACTAATTTAATTTTAATAATATATTTACTAATTGCTTTGGTCTTTAAGGGTTTTCGCCCCTCCAAGCTGCCAATATGGTTATTTTGTTTCTTCACCCAATAAATCTTTACTGTGTGGCTTATGGTAGGGAATTTTCACATTTTTGCTTTGTCTAAATATGAGTTTTACTTGTCTTTATTTTTGAGGAATATTTTTGGTAGAAAGAGAATTCATGGTTGTCAGTTATTATCTTGAGGCTCTTGGGAATTACCTTTCCATCTTTTTCTGGCTTTTTTTCCCCCAATAAAAATCAGCTTTAGTATTGTCCTTTTAAAGGCATTGATCTTTTTAAAAATGTTCATTTGGCTTTATTTTTAATTAAACTTTCTATATTTTGATAATTATAGATTCATATGCAGTTGTAAGAGAGACAGAGAGATGCTGTGTGCCTTTACCCAGTTTCCTCCACTGGTAACATCTTGCAAAACTATAGTATGATATCACAACCGGGATATTGGCATTGATGCAATCAAGATACAGAACATTTTCTTCTGCATAAGAAGCCCTTTATAGCCATACACACTTCCCGGTCCCCCAACCCCCTCCTTAACCTCTGACATCATACATTGCGAAACTTTTGGGGTATTAGTTTTTTTTTTTTCACTCAGCAAAATTCTCTGGTGTTTCATCCAGGTTTTTGCATCTGTCTATATTTTATTCCCTTTTATTGCTGAGTAGTATTCCATGATATGAATTCACTTCAGTTTAACCACTCACCCATTGAAAGATATCTGAGTTGTTTCCAGTTCGGGTTTGTTATGAATAAAACTGATATAAACAATTGTGTAAAGTTTGTTTGTGTGAACATAAATCTTCATACCTCTCAGAAAAATATCCCAAAGTGCCATTTCTGGACTATAGGGTCATTGGAAGTTTAGTTTTTTTAAGAAACTGCAAAAATGTATTTCAGAGTAGTTGTACCATTTTAGACTTCCACCAGTAATGTATCAATGACTGATTTCTCTGCATCTCCCTGGGATTCTGTGTCACTATTTTTTAATTTTCCTCCACATATCTGACAGGTGTGTAATGATATCTCATTTAGTTTTAGTTTTCGTTTGCCTAATCACTAGTGACGCTGAACATCTTTTCATGTGCTTGTTTTATATTTGCAAATCCTCTTCAGTGAAATGTCTGCTCATGTCTTACACCCATTTTTAAATTGTATTTCTTTTTAACATTGAGTTTTGAGTATACTTTTTATATTCTAGATATTAATCCTTTATTGGATATATGGTTTGCAAATATCTTCTCCTACACTGTCTTGTCTTCTTATCCTCTTAACAAAGTCTTTCACAAAGCAAAAATTTTTAATTTTGATCAAGTCTAATTTATCAATGTTTTTCATTTATAGAGCATGCTTTTGGTGTCAAGACTAAGAACTCTGTCTAACACTAGATCCATCTTATTTTTCTAAAAGTATTATGTCTTTTTTCTGTTGCTGTTTTGATTTTATGATTTTATTTCTGAAATTTTATTTCAATGCATCTAGGTGAAATTATCTTTGTAGTCATTCTCTTAGTTTTTTGTTTTTGTTTCTCTCTATGCTTCTTAAATCGTTGACTTGATGCTTCCCATCAGTATGGAAAAATTTTCAGCCATGATCTCCTCAAATATTACTTCTGCACAATTCTATTACATAATATTCCTCTGGGAATTTAATAATTTGTGTTAGAACTGCATGTTCTATGTCTTATATGTTCCATACGTCTTTCATATTCTTATTTATACTTTCTATCTGTCTTTCCATGCTTCAACAGGAATATTTTATTCTGACTTATTTTCCAATTCATTTATTTTCTCTTCAGCTATGTCTAATCTGATGTCATTACTAAGAATTGAGACCCTATATTCAGTGCCTATATGTATATATATATAATATATATATAATATATATATATATAAATATATATTTTGTGTGTGTGAGGAAGATTGTCCCTGAGCTAATATCCATGCCAATCTTCCTCTATTTCATATGTGGGATGCCGCCACAGCATGGCTTGATGAGCAGTATGTAGGTCTGCTCCTGGGATCCCAACCCACGAACCCCAGGCTGATGAAGTGGAGTGTACAAAATTAACCACTATGCAGTGGCTATATTTTTTAAAATCTAAACTTTCCATGTGAATATTTAACATTTTTCTCATCAATTGTACTTTTATAACGCATGTTAAGAAAATTTTACGATGTGTGCATTCATTTCTGACTAAATTGAAATGGGTTTGGTATGTAAATCATTATATATCTCAACCATAAAATTCTTTGCTGCTTTTAAAATGCTCATATAAAAAAACATTTAAGCACCTGAAGTGATATCTTAATATATTGTTAAAAGAATAAAACATAGAATCTGTAAATACTTTCAAATAAAATTTTCTTACATTTTGTCCTCATTCATATTCTCTAATTTTCTTGTAGACAATAAACTTGAGAAAACTTTATGTAAAAAAGAGTCCTCCATTTATAAATATGTAAATATCTCCCCCGAGGGTATTAAAAACACGTAAGTAATGATTACTTTAGCAAGCCACTATTACTTGTGGGTCATACACAAATACACAAAGCAATGTTTCTCAGGACTATAATTTCATCACAAACTTCAAAATGATTTCAAGTAATTAGGGATGACATATCCATTCTGGTTTACCAAAGACAGTAAGACACATTATCTGGCTCAGCTAGACCTAGACCCTTTCTACCTCTCTAGATTCATCTGTGGCAAACAGACTTTAAGGTGCCCTTCAGGGAATGCACGCCTCTGTGTAATCCCTTCCCCTTAAGTCTGGGTGTGATTTATCCCGCTTCTGACCAACAAAATATAGCAAAATTGTTGATGTATCACTCACCTGATTACATTACCTTATATAAGACTGTCCAGAGAGGCTCTCAGAGTCTTACCAGAGAGACTTTCCTTACTTGTTTGACGAAGTAAGTGGCCATACTGGGGAAGCTCATATGGCAAGAGACTGTGGGTGGCATCTCAAAACTCTGGGGAACATTGAAGAGCTGGGGAGAATCCTAAAGCTCTCAGGTCTACAGATGAAAGTAACTGAATGCTACCAACCCCCATGTGGGCTTCAAAGAGATCCCCAAGCCTCAGGTAAGAACACAATCCTGAATAATACCTTGATTACAGTGTTGTGAGACCCCTGCAAAGACCTTGCTCAGCCATGAGCAGAAATCTGACTCACAGAAACTGTGAGATGATAAAAAAAAAATGTGTGTTGTTTTAAGCTTCTAAGTTTGTGTAACTCGTTATACAGCAGATAAGACAAATGCATATCCCCTTCCACTATCCCAGAGGCTTTATGGGCCTCGGCCACACTGGCCTTTTTTCAAAATTGTCATGCTCCTTTAACCAGCTGCCATGCTACATCAGACTCATGTCCCACATTCAAGGTTTTCTCTCCATCCTTCACTCTCTCCACCTCCTTAATATACACACACTTTTCCCCATGTTAAAACCTAAAATCGTCTTTTAGTACCAATATCACTCAATGGGCACTCATATGTCACTCCCTCAGACCCTCCAAAATAGACCAGGCCAGTCTCTCTTCCCCACTCTAGTCTCTAAGCTTCATTAGGACAGGAAAGTTCACTGTTTCCTCCTCATTTAATACAGGGCTGTACACAAAGTATGCAATATAATTTTATTGTTATGATGAATGTGTTCATGAATGAGTTCATTTTTTGAATTATATTTGGGATCTGGAGAAAATCTATTTTCTATGATTCTCGAAAAAAATCTATTTCGTACTTAAAACTTTTTAAAATTGTTTTCACTGAGCACAAAAATGACACTGGGGGATTTTGAGGATTATACAAAGAATAATAGAAATAGAGCTGCTTGTTTTGTATCCATTCAAATGATAGGAAGGAAACAATTAACTTACCTGGCCAGGCTTAGAATTTTCACAGACAACAATATCATATTCCCTGGCAAGTTCAGGTGGATTGTCATTGACATCCAGAACTCTAATACCCACTGTGACATGGCTCAGCAAACCAGGATTGTCTGCAAAACACACAGGGATGTATTTAGTATTTCCATGCACACTTCGGAGGCTTGCTTTAAAACAAATCTCCTTAAGACTGTAGCTTGTCACTAGCCGCATATGCTGCAGCCGGACTTTTGGCAAAAGACAACTTAATGAAGGCACTCTTTGCTAGAACTCATTAACTTACAGAAAAATGAAAAATGAACACCAAGGCATGACATAAATGCTAAAATGATATTTTGTCATATCAAGGAAATTACATGTTATTCAGGAACTAGAGTGGGAGAAAGTTGTCAGAATTCGTTGTACGCTGTCAGAGTCTAAGGGATGAACAATTGCCTTCATCATTAATCTAAGAAAAGCAGTTGGTAAAAAAAAAAAAAATCACATAATATTTTAAAAGTTCAAGGTTTAAAATCCAAATAAACTTGGAGAAAATAGAAAGGAAAGTTCTTTACACAAAGGATCATTTTCCTCTTATAAGAGAATATATGGAATGTGTGATGTTAAGTCACACTGGGGAAGAATACAAGATAATTTAAATCAGAACTTAGCATGAATTCATATATACGTCTGGTGGATATCAAAATACTATAGTTAACACTTTAACATATGTTTTAAATGTAGTCTTCCCATTTTTCAGTCAGTCTATTAATTCTGAGAAAAAGAAAAAGGCAAATGTTTGGTTTATTTTGCCTGTCAAAGCTGTAAATGCAGAATTCGTAATGGGAAAATTAAATCTCTGTTCTTATTGCTGATGTTTCTGTCATTATCCGAAAAAACCCAAAATTAAAATTATAACAACAGCTAATACATTCAAAAAAAACACTAGCAAAATAATATATAAAATTGAGACAAATTTATCAAAGCAGAACATGAGAAAGCAAAAACTAGCCATATTCCTAATGAAAAAGAGAGTATAAATACATATACAGAAGATATTAAAAATAGTAGAAAATGGATGGGTTAAAAAGGGCCAAATTTGGCTCTAAAAGGAATAGAAAATCAGAGTAGTACTCCAATAAATAAGAAAATCAATTTTTAGGTAAAAAATAATTTTTCCAAAGAGAAAACAATCAGGCCTAGTTGATTTTACCTAAAGTTAAAGACATAAGTAATTTTAGTCTTATACATCTTTTTCCCAGAAAATAGAGGAAGAAGGAAATACTCTTAAACTTTTTTCTGTGACCTGAAAACTTTGATATCAATACCAGATGCTCCCACTCATAAGGGATATTAGGTGTCAATAGCCTAAACAAAACAATAGCAAACCTACTCCACTGGTGTATAAGAAGAAAATCCATCTTTATCAATTTAGTTCTAGGAATTCTTTTTTAATTCAGCATTAAAGGAAAGAATGAGAGAAGGAGGGAAGGAAATAAGGAAGGAAGGGAGGGGGGAAGAAAGGAAGAAAAAAGGTAGATATGAAGGAAGAAATGAAGGGAAGACATTTTTTTAAAAAGCATAAAAATTATCCACAAACAACGAATCAAAAGAGGGACAAATAAAGCACATAGATATCATTTCAACATATATAGAAAAAACAAAAAATAAAATGCAATATCCATACATTCTAAACAATGCAAGATAAAAAGAAACAAAAAAAACTCTTAGCAAACTAGAAATAGAAATGTGCCCTCTCAAGCTGATTAAGATGCATTAAACAAACAACAACAAAAAACTACAATATGGGGCCGGCCTGGTGGCATAGTGGTTAAGTTCATGTGCTCCGCTTTGGCGGCCCAGGGTTTGCAGATTTGGATCCTGGGCACAGACCTAGGTACCACACATAAAGCTATGCTTTGGCAGTGTCCCACATAAAGTAGAGGAACGTGGGCACGGATATTAATTCAGGGCCGATCTTCCTCAGCCAAAAGAGGAGGATTGGCAACGGATGTTTTCCTCACCAAAAAACAAAAAAAAACCCCAAAAAAACTATAACATATATTATTCTTAATGGTGAAAAACTAACAAAAGTTAAGAAACAAAGCTATAAGGTACCTAGAAATAAATCGAACAAAGTATCTGAAAGACCTATATGCATAACACTTTTTTGAACTTCATGAAAGATCTAAAGAAATTAAGAGCTATATTATGTACATGGTTGGAAGACAAAATATCATGAATAAAGCCAGCCTCTCCAAACTGATGTGTATATTCAGTGTAAGTGTAATCTAATACAAATCCAGTGAGAATTGTTCATAGAAATTGAAAGCTGATTCTAAGATTTATGAGTACTAAGATTATTCAGACTTGTATGAGGAAGCACAATAAAGGATATTTTCTCTACCATTTATCAAGGCTTATTATACAGTATTAGAAATTAAGACACTGTAACAGTGTCAAAGGGATAGACAAACAGAGATAGAAAATAGAACCCAGCAACAGATCCACTATGTAGAGAAATTTAATGTGTGGTAATGATGTTACTGCAGATCAGTGGGGAAAGTACCAATTTATCAAAAATGGTTTTAGTAAAACTTGTTACCCACATCATCATCATCATTATAAAATGGACCACACATGACACTGTATATAAAATGTACAAAAGTACATTTTAAATAATTAAGGGCTTAAATGTACAAGGCAAAACTATACATACTTTAGACAGAAATATTATCATATAATCTATTAAGGTACATAAAAGATTTTGAAACACAAAATGCACTAATGGTAAAGAAAGCATTGATAAATTTGATTACATTAAAATTTGATGTTTTTTAAGTTCCTCCAAGTGCACCACAAAAAGGAAAAAATGTCACAAAATGCATGAAGATATTTGTAGCACAAATAACTGATAAAAGATCTGCATCTCTAATATACAATGAAAGGTATTGAAGCAATAAGAAAGAAGATGCAGCGCAATATAAAAATGGTAAAATTAATGACAAACATTTAACAGAAGAGGTAATGTAAATGGCAAATAAACATATGAAAATTTTTCAATATTGGTAGTATTTAAAGAAATGCAGGTTAAACAAAATAAGTTACCATTTAATACCAATGAGAGTGACACACTATTAAGAAGTTTGACCAGATTCCTCAAGTGCTGGGTTGGATATAGACCAGTGGGGAAGCCTATAAATTAAAGCAACCCACATGTAATACCTTGAACGGTTGTATATTCTCATGCCCAAGATTCAGCAGTTTCCCTGGCTTACATCTGCAGGAAAACTCTTGAACACGTACGCCACTCTCACAATTAACAGGAACAACAAAAGCAGGAAAATATAAATTGTTCAACAGCTAAATAAATACAATAACTGTGGTGTATTGATATCATAGAGAAGATAAATGAATAACAGCATAGCCACAATGTGGCTCAATCTTAGAAACAAAATGCTGATGAAAATTTTTCTTTAGAAATGTCTCAAGAGACTGCATCCACGCATGGTAAAATTTAGTAAAGCTGAAAAACAAACAACAGGCAAAACTAAATAATTTATTGTAAAATTAAGTAACATATTGTTTAGGATAATGTTCTTAGTAACACTAATTCTTAAATACAGCCATGTGTTAAAATTTCTTAATTATTATGCTTTGCAATATCTTCTTTGTAGATTTTGAATACTACCTTAAACACATAGAAAAAAGTTACAAAAACAACTTGAAAGTAATATATTCTGTCAATAGCTTCAGATATAATAATTAATATTGGCATTAATTAATATTTTTGTCTTTGTACGATGAATGATAATGTGATACTTATATTTAATACCAATTTTATATTATATAGATAAAATAAATATATTCATTAAATTAAAATTACTGACTTAAGCATTGCTTATTTATAGTGACTCCTCTTTATGAAAACAAGGCACTACTACAACTTTTCTGGAAGCTAATATCGATCATTACTTGATCCTTTTATAATATTTTAAAAGTAAAATATTTAATCTAAGAATATTTAATCTGAGTTCTCATTTTCTAAATTATAAAATTGAAATTGGCACAGTTTAAATGACTTATCTTGGCAAAGCCAGGGTTCTAATCTCCTTCTCATGCCTTACTACTGCTACTACATAAATATCTCTCTTTCACTGTAGATATTGTATATGATTTTTTTATGTATTCCTATATTTCTCAACCAAATATTTGCTCACCTTTTAAGAGAAGACAAAAGTAATTTGTTCTAGAAATCTGAGGCAAGTATAATTTTATTAGCTCTAATCATTGGTATCAGTAGCCTTAATTGTGCCCGAGTAGATAGTTCTCTGCTCCTTTTCTGAGCAGGCAGGGTCAGAAGCAATCTTCGTTTAGTCAGAAATAGTGTTTCGTAGGAGAAGACTGTGGAAAGACTGCATTTTGAGGAAGCACTAGAATAAAAGTATGACTAAGCATTTGACTGTTTTCAGTCATCACTTTCTTACAGTCCCACCTCTGTTCTGCTCTTGCTGAGCCTCTGAAACTGGTGTGTCCTCGCACTCATTCCATACTTGGGCACAGGAGACTAAATCCTTCTAGATGGAAATAGACTCTTTCCATGTTGATCCAATATTATCTTATATTTCTAATGTAGAATTAATATTCCATCACTTAATGATTAAAAGGACAGAGTTTGGGATCAGACAAATGCCAATTTGTCTGTAGACTTACTACCATTATGTGTTCCTTGGGGAAGCTGAACTGAATCTAACCTCATTGTGGATGCAACTAACGATCTGTATGACATGCACTGTGGGAGACAACCACAGGCGGCGCTGATAAAAAGATGTCAGAGTAAGCTTAATGCCATTGCTGATGCAAACTGAATAACTGTTGTGTATTTACTAAAAGTAGGATGATGTATAAAAACCATAGCTTTAATTCTTGACAATTAGAGCTGAAAACCCACTAGAGCTTTGTAGCCACTTGTGGCCTACCTGCATACATTCTGGTATTTTCTGCTCAATAGTAAAATTAGCTAATTCTATATTAGTGAATTGGAAAGTTTCTTGGGTTTCTATTTCTTATTTCCCGCAGTCCTTGGGTTATAATTTTTATCCTTAAATGTTAATCACTTTACCTATAAAATGTGAACATATTCATGTGTGTTAGAAGCATTTTGCTGTGGCAAAAGTTGGACAATGCCTGTGAAGTTCCTAATGATTTCTTTTACTGTTATTATTTTCATTTTCATTTCTAGAAATCAGTTTTAAGTCTTTATGATGGCAGAGTAAATAAAATACATCAGAACCAGACAAATTTAAATATGAATCTCCTTTCTAGCACTCTTCAGGAACATAAACTTCGGAGTTATTTATTATTTCTATACCTTAATTATTTAATCTGTAAACTGGAATACGAGTTATTTGACTTGCCAAACTGTGTTTTTGAGAAACAATTAAGGAAGCTATGTAAACTTTAAAATACTGAGCCTGGGAGAGAGCAGAATACATATTTCAATCCTTTCTGAAAATCAAAAACAGAACAGAAACAAAAATAAAATATATGGCATGTTGACAATTCTATACATGTGATTTCCAGCACAAACATACTATATAAAAATCATCCATGTTTTGTGTAATACCAATGTAACAGGAGCTCACATCAACTCAGAGTCCCCTTTGGAGACAGTGACACAGTGAAAGTGGTACTCCAGTGCAAATGCAAGTTTGAGGTTAAGATATTGAGAGGATTTTCTATAACTTGAGGGACAACCCGTTTTATCCAGTGAGTTCATTTGAAAAATCTGATTTGTGCATACCACTATGATGGACTTCAGAGAACATGGAACAATGAAACAAGTCACTTTTCCAGATTTCCCACTATCAGGATGGAAATGGAGAATAATTAAATATTAATATCTTTTCAATTTGTCTTCTTTAAAATTGTGACTTGTGTTTAATTTACTTTTACGCCAAAGCCATTACTATTTATATATGTGCCCCCCTAAAATTCTAAATCATGTGCATTAGTATATGTAGTACAGTTTACTAGATTTCTAATCTAAGTATTGATATTCTAAAATTAGTATTAAATACTTATCAAATATATAAATAGTTTAGCACAAATTTTCTTGTCAATATAATGTAGATTATTTTCCTCAGAATGTCGCTTTATTCTTTTTCCATGTGAAAATTCACTCAAAATGAAAAACTTTATATGCTACTACAATAGTAAGTTGCAGTGATTATGAATTTAACTAAATAATCATTTACAGCTATCTAAGATTCAAAAATGCCCATGCTTATAAGGATGTGTTTATAAATTGTATTTTTTTGTCCATGTTTCTTTGATTTCTATTAAAAGATTTTATTGTAGGTAAATATCTACAAATCAAAACAGTCTACTCTCTTGTGAATCATTACTGTGGACTGATGCTAGAGTATTTTAAAATGCTAGGCTAACATTTTGTTTATCAACAAATATGTTTCCACCATTTCCTTAAATAAATATATAAAAATAAGTTTTGCAAACAAGTGCCCAAATGAAACTTAAATTTTCCACACAATATCCTTATTTTGAAATGAAGAGAGTTTTGTTATTTATTTATTTATTTTTCTGTGAGGAGATCAGCCCTGTGCTAACATCTGCCAATCCTCCTCTTTTTTTGCTCAGGAAGACTGGCCCTCAGCTAACATCCATGCCTGTCTTTCTCCACTTTATGTGGGACGCCACCACAGCATGGCTTGCCAAGCGGTGCATCTGTGTGCGCCCGGGATCTGAACCGGCGAACCCCAGGCCGCCGCAGCGGAGCACTTAACCGCTTGCACCACCGGGTCAGTCCTAGTTTTGCTATTTTTACTTGAATTGTAAAATCTTGCATATGAAAGTCATATTTAATTTTTAGGGAAATAGCTGAGCTAAATAATAAAATAATAAATAATGGAAACTCCTTACTAATATGTGTTTAATCCTTTTAAAGATTATTTTATGGATTAAACTATCACAATGCCTGGTACATGCTTTATGCCCTTATGCCCTCTTCTCTCCTTCCTTCCCTTCTTCATATCTTATTTAAATATTAATTGAAAAAATCAAATACTGTGTTCAAAATAATTTATTATGGTGGATAAGTGAGGATGTATATCTGATATTTAACAGATTAAATCCTCAAACATCCTTTTCTTATAGCCAAATAAAAATGTTTCAAATAAAACATTCTGTGAATTTTATGATTGAAAATTAAACTGACCCTACATGTTTTAGATCACTTATTTATTTCACAAAAGTTAAAAATGTCTATTTGTCTAGAAGCCTTTTCAAAAATTACAAAGCATTTAGAAATGCATCACCCAAAACTAATTTCATGTACTTATCCAGTTTTTTTTTGTTAGTTTACATTATAAAATTTTATTTATTAGTGGCCCGTTCATCATAAAGATCATAGATTGAAGTGAATTACTATAAAATGAATGTCGACTCTCTTAAGGACATTGTTTTTTTCCCCAGTTACCCATAAATTCTCCAACCATTCCCAATACCTCTGTAGCATTATTGCCTGAGGCTAACATAAGGTGGAAACTTCAAAAGTTTAAGTCATGCCTTTGATATTAGGAATGAACTCTGTCTTTGTTCTGTAATCAGAGCTGTAAAGACAAACTAATTCACCTCTATGTGAAATTAACTACACAGGGATGATGTAAGTATCTGCTATTGATTATAAAATAAATTGAAAATATTTTTTTTTTTTCTTATCTCTGTTAAAATGTCACAATTGGCCCATTCAATTGTAAGAACGAATCTAACAAATGTCACATTTATTTTCTAATTCTTGTCATAATTTGCAGTTTTAACATTTACTTTTCATCTTGGTCTATTCGTCCACGATGCCTGTGAACTCCTCTTGCTTTTCTTCTTGTAGAGTTCCCCAGATTCAGCTTGTGACCAACTATTGTGCTGTCCTTTGAACTTACATTTGCAATCATATTTTTTATGCTGCCTAGAACTTTACTAATAGAATGTATCATCATTTTATATTCTTTTTCTTTGTCTGGTGAGCAATGTAAGGATAATGAAAATTTTCTTATCAGATACAATCAGCATCTAAAAGTGTTTTTTTTTTAATTACAACAAAACAGGTAAAATAGGAAATAATTAATAAAAATGATGCATATATATTTTAAACATTTGTATTAAAATATTGGAATGCCTAATTGTTCCCCAATCTCCTATCTCTGGATGTAGTGAGAAGGCCTTATCTCTGAGAATGAAGAGATATCGCTCTGTTGCTTGAGGTTAACGTTACCATTCTTATAAAAATCACATGCACAGCATCATCTATGAGCTCAAAATCGATTTATTCCAAGTGAAGAAATAACAGAAAGATACATTCAAAACAGGTTAAATATAGCAACAATTTTGATTTTCATGAAATTCCCTGAGATTTTATAATTATCCCATTTTTCTCCTAAATTGCAGCATATTTTTAGCAAACCACTTCTATCACGTCTTAGGAAAACTTTCAACAAAGACTACAGAAATCCTGATTCCATTATGCACATTCTTTTGTGTAATACCTAAATAAATTACATAATTACAGTGATAAGTTTAACAGGCCTCTGATTTTAAATGTGACTATGTAGCCACAGTAATTAAGACAACAGCATTGGTATAAGATTATATATAGAGATAAAATTAAAGGCATTTACAGAAAACAGAGTCCAGAAGTTGATCAAAATATAAATGGTCAAGTGTTAATGGAAAAAATTGCCATGATAATTAAATGGAGAAATAGTAGCATTTGTAACAAATAGTGGACCCCTTGGAAATTCATATGTAAAGTAAACTTGACATTTACTTCTTATCATATAAAAAATATGACTCAAAGTAAACCACAGACCAAATATAAAACCTTGAATTTAAATATATAAGAACAAATAGGGTATATGTTTTGTTACCTTGCGTTTAGCAAAGAACCCTTAGATAATACCCAAAAGTCAAAAATCATAAAAGAAAGAAAAAAATATGAATTGTACTTTTTCAAAAAAATTTCTATCCCTTTAAAAACTCTGTAAAAACACTTTATTAAGAAACTAAAAAAAAGACAGAATATGAAAAAATATTTGAGAGGCACACACCTGATAAAGTCATATATCCATAATACATTAAAGTCTCAAAACTAATAACAAATAGCTAAATAATTTTATAAAAATGTGTAAAATTTTTAACAGAAAAATTTTAATAGAAAATCCACCACAGCTTATATTTATGTATAGATATAAGCACATAAAAATATTTTCAACATCACTGGTCTGTGTGAAATGCAAATTAAAACAACAGTGTGATGTCCCCACATACTTACTAGAATGAGGGGAAAAACACACTGGCTTGGGCCAGCCCCGTGGCTTAGTGGTTAAGTGCACGCGCTCCGCTGCTGGCAGCCCGGGTTCAGATCCCTGCGCGCACAGATGCACCGCTTCTCCGGCCATGCTGAGGCCGCGTCCCACATGCAGCAACTAGAAGGATGTGCATCTATGACGTACCACTATCTACTGGGGCTTTGGGGAAGAAAAAAGGAGGAGGATTGGCAATAGATGTTAGCTCAGGGCCGGTCTTCCTCAGCAAAAAGAGGAGGATTAACGCGGATGTTAGCTCAGGGCTGATCTTCCTCACACACACACACACAAAACACTCTGGCAATGTCAAGGATGAGGAGGAACTGGTGGTGGCCACTCTGGGAACCAACCCAGTGTGTTTTCATAACTTAAGGATACTATTTAGCCCAACAATCCTACCTATTTACCCAGGGTAAATTAAATTAAAACACATGTTCTCATAAAACTTGATTGCAAATATTAGTGGAAGCTTTATTTAGAATAGCTAAAAACTAGAAACAAGCCGTCTTTGCATCAAGTGATTTATAAGTAAAGTGCGGTATACATACATACAAGAGAATGATTACTACTAATTACCTATTGATATAATGGCATGGACAAATATCAAAAATATATGCTACATGAAAAGAGCCAGTCGAAAGAGTCCACATATTGTAGCTTTCATTGTCATTATCTCTTCAAAAGGCAAAACTATAGGCTGAGAAATCAGACCAGTAGTTTCTAGGATTTGGAAGCAGGACAAGGGATATCGTTTCAAAGAGAACTTTCTGAAGTGATGGAATGATGTTATATCATGATTGTGGTGGTGCTCAGGTGACCAGATGCCTCTGCGAAATTTATCAGAATTTACATTTAAAAATGATGATTTTACTAAGAAAATTATTCCTTAATAAATCTGACTTGTAAACAAAAAAGTGACATATTCTGAGATTTTTAATTTGGAACTAGGAAATAGTGTTAATTAGTTGAAACATTAATTGTAAATAATGACATTAGATTTAAAAATTTTTTAAATATGGTAGAAATAAAGCTTTAGTTAATAAATATTTGTATAAAATTGAAAAAAATAATGTATAATGGCCTAAAAATTCACAAAATACTTAGGGATGAATTTTACAAAAGATTTATAACACCTCTACATGCAAACTATAATATTTAGCTGAGAGAAAGCAAGGGATAATTAAAGAAATGGAGCGATATACCATATTTATGGATTGAAAGATTTGACATTATTAAGATATCGGTTCTCCCCAAAATGAGCTTTAGATTTCAATCCAATTCCAATCCAAATCTCAGCAGCTTTTTTTTTTTTTTTGTAGAAATTGGCAAGCTGTTTCTAACATTTATAAAGAAATGCAAACAATCCAGAAATCTAAATCAACTGTGAAAATGTTGACCATGGTTGTACATCTTTTGCTACTTGATTTCAAAATTCTCTATAGTTACAGTAATTAAGATAATGCACCACTGGCATAAGTATAGACAAATAAATCAATGGAACAGAAAACAGTGTCCCCAAAATAGTAATAGGCATATGTGTTCAGTTGATTTTTGACAAATTTGCCAAAACAATTCAATCAGAATGGGAAAGCTTTGCAACAAATGAAAATCTGTATGGGAAGTAATCCACTCCCATCCCTACCTCCCTCAGCCACAAAAGATAATTCTAGATGGGGGTTACACAACTTAAGAACTAAAAATACAAACCTAATAGAGGAAAACATTCACAATATTGGGTAGGCAAAGATTTTATAGACAAGACACAGAGATCACTCCTTATGAGATTAAAACTTGATAATCTTAACTCATGATAACTGAAAATGTCTGTTCTTCAAAAAATACAGGTAAATAAGCAAAATTGCAAGCCTCAGAATGGGAATATACGTATATATATCTCTCTCTCAAAGAATTTATGTCCAGGATATAAAAATAACTCTCAGAATATTTAATTATAAAAATCAACTCAAAACAAAGTGGGCAAATGAGATCATAGAGGAATATATACATATGATTAATATGGATATGAAAAAATATTTAGCTTCTTTTGTCATTAGAGATATGTAAATGAAAACCACAATGTAATTCTACTATACTCCCAAATGATGACTAAAATTAGAGAGGTTATCAACTCCAAAGGATGAGGTAAAGAAAACAGAATTCTCACATTTTTAGAAAATGTTACAACTACATTGGAAAAACAGTTTGTTTCTCATAGAGTTAAACTTGCACTTAGTTTGTGATGAAAACATTCAATTCATAGGTAAGTATACAGAAAAATAAAAACATGTATCCACACAAACATTTGTGTACAAGTATTTATGGCAGGCTTACAAATATAGCCCCAAACAAAAAACAAATCAAATGCTCACAAGAGGAAAATTGATAAATTATGATATATTCATAGCGGAATATTATTTAAAAATAAAAAATAAACAACTGTTACTAAGAATATGGATGGATTTCAATATATTATGTTGTTCAAAAGCGACTTAAAGTATATATACTGTATAACCCAATCATATATACTTCGCGATTCCACTTACAGTCACAGGTCACTTAATGACAGAGGTGGTTTTCAGAAATGTGTTGTTAGGTGATTTTGTCATTGTACAAACATCACAGAGAGTATTTACACAAACCTAAATTGTATAGCCTACTATACATGTAGGCTGTGGGGTACTAATCTTATGGACCACTGTCATATACGTCATCTGTCGTTGACCGAAACGCTGTAATGCAGCACATGACTGTGTGTGATAAGGCTATAAGTGGCAAAAATTATTGTAAAATAAATTACAACATTGTTACCTCTTAGAGTTGAAAGGTAACGGGATCAGCTGTAAAGGAGAACTTCTCTGAGGCTATGGAAATGTCCTATGCTTTTTTTTTTTTTTTGTGAGGAAGATCAGCCCTGAGCTAACATCCATGCCAATCCTCCTCTTTTTGCTGAGGAAGATCAGCTCTGAGCTAACATCTATTGCCAATCCTACTCCTTTTTTTTCCCCAAAGCCCCAGCAGATAGTTGTATGTCATAGTTTCACATCCTTCTAGTTGCTGTATGTGGGATGCGGCCTCAGCATGGCCGGAGAAGCGGTGCGTTGGTGCGCGCCCGGGATACGAACCCGGGCCACCAGTAGCGGAGCACACGCACTTAACCGCTAAGCCATGGGGCCAGCCCTGTCCTATGCTTTGATAGGGATGTGTTTACACAGAAAGTGTGCATTTGCAAAACCTATCGAAATGTGACGAGATCTGTACATTTCAGTACATGTCAATATTATCCAATTTTTTAAAAAATCACTTAGTCAAGGAGAATAGAATGCTCATGCATTCTAGAGAAAGTCCTACTAATTATTAGCACACAGTTGATTGTGGGCATCAACTAAGTAAGTTTTACACAAAATAAATCATAGCTAAGAGAGTGAGTTTAATGAATATATTTTAACAGTGCTCCAATTATAAAATATTTTCTAAACATCTACCTTTATAAAAAATCTCCAAAATGTGTCCAGACTCATATACAAGATATTAGAACATCTTTTCTGTAGAATTTCCTCAAATTCTTACAATGTGCCATAACATAAAAGCTGAGGCTTCAGGATAGTTAATATAAGTTTGGAACTGAATACAAACATTTTTCAGAGTGTAATTTTTCTGCATAAAATGAAATGTATTGGTTAAGAGAGCTTTAACTCAAATATTGAACATGCACACTAATTTCTGGGTCAATCATTGATTATAGTTATATATTTATTAAAAACACATGTTAAACTTTCTCTCTGAAAAACATTTGCGAATACGTCTAAGAATAGATTACATGCTCTTAGTATGTGCACTCAAGGCATATACACAGAGAAGTTTTTCACACTTACAATAGGAAGCATGTACAAATCATGTTATATCAGCAACATTAATAATACCTGAAGCTATAAAAACTGAAAACCCAAAGCCATTGGAAGTTGTATGCATGAATTAAAATAGATTTATTTCCTCATCATAGTGAAAATGAATAAACTTCAGCTGTACTTCTCCACAAGGATGAATCTTAAAAACATAGCATTGAGAAAAAAATTCACCAAAAGTGCATATTATATTAACCCATTTATATGTACAATGTCCATGAGCCAATAAATACAAAGATGTAATTACATATGTAAATATAGATACATAAATGGCTTAACTCTGGTAAAACTATAAAGAAGAAAATGGAACAAATAATACAAAATTCAATATTTACGAGCTCTGGGAGGAATGCAGAGAGATGTAACAGTGAGGTGCGTGTAAAGCTTATTCTTCGAGGTGGGTGGCTCTTAAATTGGCATTCATTTTATTATTTAAACTGACCATATACTTAAGATATCAATATGTTTAATATATATTGCAATTCCAATTGAAATATATTTGGTCCAATCATTTAAATTGATCATATATTAATAGAGAGAGATATGTGTATATACGTACATACACACACCCCATATATGTATATACTTCTTCATTCACTATTTTAAATTACGTTCTAATTACTAACTAAGCACAATTTTCATAGTTTTATTTACCAATGTCTTTCTTTATGGGTTGTACAATTTGTATTTTTATAAAACTTTCTTTAATCTAAAGTCATAGTGATGTTATCCTACTTTTCATTTAAAGTTTAATTTTTATCTTTTACATACTGGAACTACTTATTTTCTATGGTTGTGAGGTAGATAAATAAATTTGCTTTCATTTGGATAGCCAGATGGCATAGCTCTGTCTTCAACTGTTTGTTGAAGTGTTCATCCATTCTCCCCACTGACCTGCAAACTACTTTGTCCTGTAGCAATTTGATTATGTGGTTCTCAAAGAATGCAGCACATAGCAACATAATTTTTTTTTTCAAAATTCCTATATGGTTTAGTATGTCATCAGTGTTAACATATTTTTCTTTGTATGCTTGAAAATGATATGTATTCTTTAAATTTATTGCCATATATGTATATATATATATAATCAAATATCAAGTGTTTTTATTTTATTCTTTGAAACCCTTTCATCATTACTGACTCTTTTGGTCCGCTTACTAAAATATTTCTGAGAGAAGTTTGTTAACAGTTTTCTCCAAGATTATTTTTTTTATTTTGAAGATATTTTATTAGGTGCATACAAATTTCCAATGGTTACGTCACTCTGGGGACATACACTGCATGTCAATATGGGGTGACTCTCATCATCTTGATAGCTTTTTGTTTTAAAATATATTTTGTCTAATACTAACAGTCCTGCCAGATTTCTTTCTGTTAAAATTGTATATTTTTATTGTATTCTTTTATTTTAAAACTTTCTATATCTTTAAATCTCATATGTGCCTGTTACAAGCAACAAACAGATGATTTTTTTTTCTTACTTCACTTCAGTATGGTAATGTTGTTTTAACAGGAGAGTTTATTCCATTTACACCATTTTAGTTATTAATATATACTTCTACCACTTTATTTTGTGCTTCAGATTTGTCCTAATTTTTCTGTTTTTATCTCTTCTAATATTACTCTCCAGTATATTGTTTAAGGTTTCATTCTTATTGCATTTTTCCTCTAATTTTAAATCTGTACTCTAAATTTCTTTTATTTTTTTAACCCAGAAATGTTAACATGCTTGTGTAATTCTGGATAATCCGAGAACAATCAATATCTTTACTGTCTTCCTGAACACTATAATAACTTATAAATGGTTTAATTCCAATGAAGTCTTTCACAACTTTATGCCTATAAGTTATGGTGGTGATGATGGTGATGATGATGATGATAATGATGCTTGTGGTTTTGTTAATCTGTTAAATTTGACATTTTGTTATTACAGAGAAAGGTGACATCATGTGTACTATTTTCTTTGTCATCATTCCTTATTGAATCTTAGCCCTTCCTTTTGAAATAATTTCCTTTCTAATGAATTTCTTAATAGCAATGTAAACTTCCTGAATTTTGCTTGTTTGAATATATTTCTGTTTCACACTTGTCACAGAGTTTTGAGGCCAAGGTGATCTGAAATGATATGTAAGAAGTGTCGTATACACAATTTCTCATGGGGGACATTTTCATCCTGCTACCCAGAAGTAAAATGTAAACAGAAGCTATGCTTTATCTTTATGCTTTTTCAGCACGATGTATGTGTGTGTGTGTATCTTGGTTCACCCATTATGAATGTTATGTTTATGAATCTTAATTTATTTGGGAGTATTTTATCTTATCGAAAAGATAAACTACATGATATTTATCATTTAAAAGTAACTACATGGTGTTATTTATGATTTAAAAGGAACATTTTGGCAGTTCTCTGGATAATAGATTAAAGGAGGCTGGAGTTAAGTCCCAAAGGCTATTTAGGAAGCTATTGCAGTACTCCAGGTGGGGGTGATGGTTGTTTGAACAAGGTTGGGAGTGATGAAAATGGTACAAAGTGGTTGACTTAACAGATATTTTTTAAAGTATAGCTGACAGAAGTTTCTGATGAATTGAATGCAGAGCATGAGAGAAAAAGAGGAGCCAAATATGACCGCGAGTAATTTACATCAGCAATCTGAAGACTATGCCATCATTATTGAGATGGATAAGACGTCTGGAGGAGCAAATTTACAGAGAAATTGGAGTTTGAGGAGAAGATTTACTTGGATAACGTTGAGTTTGAGACCTCTGAGAAGAGATATTAAGGTGGCTAATACGGAATTCAGGGGCAAAGTACCCA
Organism: Diceros bicornis minor; assembly: GCF_020826845.1. Classification (NCBI taxonomy): domain Eukaryota; kingdom Metazoa; phylum Chordata; class Mammalia; order Perissodactyla; family Rhinocerotidae; genus Diceros; species Diceros bicornis. The sequence goes on along the minus strand of NC_080759.1, from coordinate 46,102,242 downwards.
AGCTGCTGCAGGTTTAAATTTGAGAGCTATCAATATGTAGATGTTATACAAATCCATTAGACTGGATGAAATTACTCGAGCAATAACTGCGTATAGGTGTGAGGTCTGAAAATCAGGATGCCCCATAATACAATGAATGGAGGGATAGGGAGGAAGTAAACAGCACACTGAGATAGAAGAACCAGTGAAGGATGAAGAGAGTCAAGAGAATGTTATGTCCTTAAACCAAAGAAAGGATCTGTTTCTTGAAGGAGCTGTCAATTGTGCTAAAAGTTACTGCTTTGCTGAGCAAACGGAGGAACGGGAATTATACTTGAGATTTTGCAGGAGGACAAGGGTAATTTTGGCAAAGTAACGAAGAGTCGTTTTAGAGCGGATGTGAAGGAGCATGAGAATAGAGGACGCAGACTGTGAATATAGACGACTCTTTCAGGGGTTTTTCAGTAAAGGGGATGGAATCATAGAGTTGTACCTGGAGGGAACCACTAGATCAAGGTAGGTTTTCCGTTTTTGTTTCCTTGAGTTCATTTTATTTTCAGATAACAAATACAGTCCATTTTTGAGGACAGGAAAATTATGTATCTGAGAATGGGAAAATGAAGTTACAGGAAAGAAGAAATATGATTGGCAATGCAGCGTCTCAAAGTGAGCAAGAAAAGACAAGATTCAGGGCACACTCAGAGGGGTGGCCATAAACATGGCACGGGGAGTTCATTCACAGTAACCTGAAGTAAGCTAGATTTATGGGGACTAATGCCCATAGCACTAGTTAGATTGGTAGATATAATGGCAGGAAACTGTGGAAACTCTTTTCTGATTATTCTTATTTTAAGTCGTTAGAGAAGCAAGATTATGTGACACATGTAAGGAAATTGGAAGAGGTATTGGAAATTTGAGGAGGAAAGAAAACTATAAAATAAATATGTAGCAGTGCTCTATATAACTGCTTCAGTTATGTGAGTTTCTTTTGAATAAACAGATTTGTTCTAATTTTTCTAGAATTTGATACTGAGATTGGGATAGTGCTATCAGTAAGCTCTTAAATGTATTGACACATTATGCAAATTGTGACAAAAAATTAGAATGTAGCAAATATTGTAATTGCCTCACCAAACTCCTCTCCATCAGTAGAACCCAAGAGGTTTGAGTGGAATTGACTGCAAGTGAAAATGAAAATACGGGCTTTGACGGTCTTGAGCCAATGTGGAAAACCCCATACTTTTCCCTTAATAGTTAATCCAATTATGGGCAGATTTCATGTACTAAATACAATTTTTAAAGACAGTGAATGGAGATTAGTTCAAAAAAGAGCTAACTGGGGCCGGTACCGTGGCTTAGCAGTTAAGTGCATGCGCTCCGCCACTGGCGGCCTGGGTTCGGATCCTGGGCGCACACCGACGCACCGCTACTCTGGCCATGCTGAGGCTGCGTCCCACATACAGCAACTAGAAGGATGTGCAACTATGATATACAACTATCTACTGGGGCTTTGGGGGAAAAAACAAAGGAGGAGGATTGGCAATAGATGTTAGCTCAGAGCTGGTCTCCCTCAGGAAAAAAAGGAGGATTAGCATGGGTGTTAGCTCAGGGCTGATCTTCCTCACAAAAAAAAAAAAAGAGCTAATTGGAGCAACATTTTTTTTGTGTGTGTGTGAGGGGCCACACGGGGCAAGCCCCTGGAGCAACATTTTTAATGGTGATGCAAAGTGACAATTTATATCACCCTGGATGTGAATGAGGATGAATTTTCCCCCAATTTAAGATGGCATTCATCCTATTAACATATTACAAGTTAACATAGTACTTGTTGCTTGTTACTATAATATAGCAACACTAAAGCAAATGATGAGATAAAAAGGAATGCAGAAAAGGAAAAATCACAGAGAATTGGAGATAGAGACCTGATCAAAGTGAGCCTGAAGCTTAATTATCTGAACTTTACAAGTACATGGGCCAATAAATTTCTTTTAACTCTTAGAACAAATTGAATTTTTTTTGGATATTTTGTAGTAATCTGTTACATGGCAATAGGTAACTAATACATTGATACATACATGTATAAACAAATACTTCATAAAAGCATTTTATTTATTACTTTTGAACATTGGTTAAAGCAATACCAATTTCTTTGTGTAATTTTCCCTTTGTGTGAGAAGAAAAAAGTGCCAATTAGGACGCTTTTGTGTGCCAAGGGAAATTACTAATATGAACATTCTTGAAAGGCAAATTTCATATATCAAAATAAGCACTCTGACAACAACAAAATAATATGTCGAAGCTAAAAGGACTTAAAACCATCCATTCTTCAGTAATGGAATTTTGTATTGTTAGATGCAGCTGCTAACAAAAATTAATTTCAGATTAAAAGGCAACAAGGTATGAGTTCATAAAATCTAAATTTAATTTCCATCACGTGAAGTTATTAATTGCACTAAATTTGAAATTTGTGAATCTTAATCTTTGAATATGTTTGCATGAGAATTGAGGAAAAAACCAAGAAATGAATAAAGAACATGTAAACATTGATTTCTGAACTGAGTTACACATAATCTGTTTAGAGAAAAAGTGAAACACAGCTGAAGTAAATATTATATCAATGTACACAACATGATTGTTGTTGTTGCTGTTTAATTAGTGCACTCTGGTGAGAGCAGAACTTTTTGGACTCATCAAAAGTATGAATAAAGTAGCAACTCCCCAATTTTGACACAATGGAAATTCATCCCTCATGCAAGCAGTGATTGATAGAGTCCCATTTTGATGTATTGATCAGATGGAATAAGTTTTCACATTTGGTGCAAAGAACAAGGAGAAATAGGATATTTTAGGTAAAATGAGAAATACATACTTTAGTGATCATTGAATTTTGTAGTGAGTGATGAAGTCGTTGGGCAGTTAAGGTAGGTAGACAAAAGAGAGGCAAAGAATATTCAAGTATTTAACAAAATTTTAGTAACCAAATTCTATGTGTCAGGAAATTTACTAAGTATTTGGAAATACTATGATAAACAAAGAGGAAATAGACCTGATTCCTAGACTTTAAATGTTTAAAATCCAGTAGAGGTGAAAAATATTACAAAAAATGTAATTAATGCTATATTTAAGGCTAGTAAGTGATAAGCACTATAGTTAAGGCAGGCATACAGTTAGAGCACAGAGGAGAAGGAGCTGTAAAATTTGCCTGAGAAGTTGAGAAAGATTTCACAGACGTTGTGACATTTGAAATAGTTCTTAAAAGTAAATAGGTGTCTGTAAAGCAGAACAAAACTAGAAGAGGGCATTGAGAGATGAAAGGATTATAAAATTATTATAAAATTATTGAAAGAACACAGCCTGTTTGAAGATCTGTGACTAAAAGCATGATATTCATTTTTCAGAGGATTAAGCTGAGAACAGAGAGGGCCAAGTCTTATAAAGAAAAGCCACATATGTCCTGTGTGGAGTTTATTTCTCAGACATTCAAGACGTGTGTGTGAGTGTGTGTGTATGTGTCTGTGCACATGAGCATGCCCAAGAGATTGATATTAAACAAAGCTATGACATAAATCAAATTGTGATTGGAAACAATGTTTCTTAAACTTAACTTGCATTAGAGTCACATAGGTCAGTGGTCTTTAAACTTCAGCCTGCATGAAAATCACCTAGAGGGCCTGATTCTCAGCCAGGATGCTGGGCCACAACCAGTTTCTAATTCACAGTGTGCCCAGATATTTAGTGAAACATTATTCTGTGTGTTTCCGTGAGGGTGTTTTCTGATACTATCAACATTAAGTTGGCAGACTGAGTAAAGCAGATTGTTCTCCACGTTGTGAGTGGGCCTCATCCAACCTTTTGAAGACATGAATGGAACAAAAGGCTGACCCTCCCTCGAATAAGAGACAATTCTCTTGCCTGATGGCCTTTAAACCGAGATATTGGCTCTTCCTGATTCTGGCCTTTAAACTTGACCTGGGGCATTGGCATTGAGGATTTTGAACTTCCCAGCCTCATTATTGCACGAGCAAATTCTTTATAATAAATCTCTTTATTGGTTCTGAAGCCTATTGATTCTGAATCCTATTGGTTCTCTTTCTCTGTAGAACCCTGACTAAAACAGGTATACTTAGAAATAGAATGCAGGCTAATCTTTACTCATCCTTCACCTCAAGACTGAATCCATGTATTATCCTCTCTATGAAACATTCACTGATCATCGTAGAGAGATTTATTAAGATATTTGGTCTGAGGAACTCATCTCTGTTTCCTGATAGCCAAGTAGGACACTAACAAGGCCTCAACGATTAAGGTCCCAGAAAGGCCTGACACCCAGAGAGCTTGGGAGACTACAGGAGAATCTGAGTATTTATGGAGCTTTTCAGAAAGGTCCTTTGTGGCTTGGAGTAGAATCATGGGACCCTTGTTAGAAATGCTGGCAGTGCTGTTCTGAAAGGGGATGTCAGAGCTGCTTCTTTGCCTGACAACTCGACAGGTGATCATATAGGATGGTGTCCCAGAAGCTGCCCCATGGCAGATGGATCCACTGCAATGCAGATGTATCAGTCCCTTGAACGCCCACTTTGTGACTGAGTCCACAAAGCTGAAGGCTTACTACCATGGTTTCATGTTTTTCTAGCCCCTAAAAACCTTATTGTCACAGTAGTTATCCATAATAGAGTCATCTGCTTACCGTGTCTTCTGCATTAGACTCAAATTCCTCAAAGGCAAAATAATGTCCTCTATATCCTTAGTGCCTATAATACTACATTGCCTAGCAAGTATTCTTTATTAAACATTCTGAGTGAGTTAATTAATGTATACTTTAGGATGAAGATGATAAAGTATACCATACCAAAGTAGTGGAATGGTAGCTAAGAAAGTAGAAAATTCCAAGAGGAAAGAGAATGATTAATATAGTCAAATATCAGAAAGAAATCAGGGAGAGATAAGAAATGAAAAGTACTCATTGGTTTTAGCTATTAGGAAGTGATGACCATAATGTCAGGTTCTGAAGAGCAGTGGGGATAAAAATAAACATTTTCTTGAGTTGAGGCATTAATAAGAAAATGGAGGGAGATGGGAGCTATTTACTTGGGAAAAATATATTAAGAACTATTATTGAGTGCCTACTAGTGGCACTATTTTACTAGGGAGTCATATAAAAGGAAAAGTAAGCCATATCATACTGGTTTGAAAGAATATTTATTATCTAGTAAAAAGAATAAGCCCCTCAAATTTTTACAGATATTTTAGGATCATGGTAGGCAGAATTCTAAAGATGACAGCACAAGATTCCCACTCATTCGTTATTTAACCAAACACTAATCTAAGCACTGCTGGGAAAGGATTTTGCAGATGTAATTAAAGTCCCAAGTCAGTTGACCTTAAAATACAGAGATTATCTGGATGGACCTGACCCGATCAGGTGGACACCATCAAAAGCAGAGACTTTGTCCAGCTGGTGGCAGAAGAAGTCAAAAAGATTCAAAGCACGAGAAGGATTTAACACACTGCTGCTAGCTTGAAGAAGGCGACTGTCATGTGAGAAGGAATGCCGGCAGCTTCTACAAGAGACTTGCCCCAGCTAACAACAGGAAGAATATGGAGACCTGACACCTACGCCCTGAAGGAAGTGGACTCTGCCAACAAGAAGTATGAGCATTAAATCAGATTCTTCCTCAGAGTCTCCAGATAAGAGCCCAGCCCAGCTGACACATGACTACTTCTTTCTAAGGTCTTGCCAAACCTTAACCAGGGAACCCAGTTGAATCCACCTGTACTTCCAACTTACAGAAATCACATGATTATTTGTTACATAACAATAGAAAAATAATAGAAATTACCAAATGGCTGTATTATGGATTACATAGAGGGAAGGCATTGTTACCTGTAACAGAAATATTCCACAGGTATTTATTTAGAAAGTATGTTTCCCCAAGAACTGTGATATGTGATGAGAATACAACACTTTCTATTTCCCTGACCAAAGACGTTTATTGAATTTATCTGATTCTTAATGGTTTCTTTAAAATCATGTCATTACAGTCTTACATCACAGAACAAATTTAAAAAATAAATAGTAAAATAAACTTCAATCAGTTAAAATATCTGAACAATACTTGGGTTCAATGAATATCAGCTTCCCTGAAAGCCTATAACAGAACGATCACAGATCTAGGACTCAAAATATTTAGATTCATACTTTGTATGAGTCTTAATTTCATTATCTATAAAATGAGAATCATATCTGTCCTCTATTTCACAGAGATTTTTGTTTGGATGACATGTCTGTAAAAGTACAGCACACAAGAGCAAGACAGCTACCAGTTATGTTTAGCAGCAGCAGTAAAGGATATTATAGACCAGACCTATGTTTTGTGCCTTCACCATATGACCGGGCAGCTGAATAGTCACTTTGACCTAGAACCACAGGACACAGAAGGCAGAGCCAAACACCATGTAATTAAGAGCTGCATTGCATTTGGGCTCTACCTACATGCTCAGAGGTCTCCCCACTTTTTTCATGACACCCTATACTCTCACATTGGTACTCTAGCGTGGAGTCTGTTCACCTGGAGGAAGGGGCATTGTTTTTTATTTTTTTTCTGTGCAGAGGTGCTTTGCTCTTATTTGCTCTTAAATCCTGGTGCACCGCTTCATCTGCTTAGAGGGACACCTTTCTCTTACTTGCACAGCACCCTAAATTAGGCTAAAAAAGTTCTTTAAGGGGCAGGCCCTGTGGCGTAGTAGTTAAGTTTGGCGCGATCCACTTCAGTGGCCTGGGTTTGCCGGTGTGTGGGTTTCCATCCCAGATGCAGACTTACACCACTCGTCAGCCGTGCTGTGCCGGTGACCCACATACAAAGTAGAAGAAGACTGGCACAGATGTTAGCTCACAGCTAATCTTCCTCAAGTGGAAAAAGAAGAAGCTTGGCAACGGATGTTAGCTCAGGTCAAATCTTTCTCACACACAAAAAAAAGTACTTTAAAACATTAACTTCTAAATGCAATTCCACAGAACAACAGGCTTCTCAGAAACTTACACCAAAAATATTTTAAAAATCTGATTTCAACTCCGCAAAAGACAATGTCAAAAGAATGAGAAGACAAGACATGTACTGGGAGAAAATATTTGAAAAATACATATCTAATAAAGGACGTTTTCTAAAACATACAAAGAACTCTTAAAATTCACTGATAAGAAAACAAACAACCTGATTGAAAAATGGGCCAAGGACCTTAACAGACACCTCACCAAAAAAGACGTACAAATGGCAAATAAGCATATGAAAAGATGCTCCACATACATGTCATCAGAGAAATGCAAATTAAAATGCCACAATATACCTATTAGAGTGGCCTAAATCCTGGGACACTGACAACACCAAATGCTGATGACGATGTGGAGCAGTGGGAGCTCTCACTCATTGCTGGTGGGAATGCAAAATGGTACAGCCACTTTGGAAGATACTATTTCAGTTTCATATAAAACTAAATACACTCTTACCATATGATTCAGTGATGGCACCCCTTGGTATTTACCCAAAGGAGTTGAAAACTGCTGTCCACACAAAAATCTATAGACGTGGTCCATCCAGACAATGGAATATAATTGAGTGCTAAAAATAAGTATTAACTCATTTCCCACATGAACCACTAGCAAATAGTAAAAGAAAAAACAAGTACTTAGGAAGTATATATTTAAGATGTTACTTTAGTAAAAATGGGCATTTTCTTTGGTAATGATGGCAAATAATATAATTTTCATGGTAAACAAACTCATGTGTTTTCATAAACTAGTTTCTACTTGATGCAAACATTATTTGTGCTGAGGTAAGACTGAGAAGCAATTGAAAGTATGGGTTCTGATTGAAATACCTCTGGAGTTAAACTGAAGTTATTTTAAAATAAGTTTCTGTTTTTTCTAACAAATATCATTCTCTCCAGGGTTTCTTCCCTTCCACCTTCAACACATGGAGCCTATTCCCAAGAACTACACAATCTTTTCTGAATCTTTTCAATGTCTTCATCACGTCTTGGTTACTTTAATCTATTCATTCCTTTATTTTTTCAACGAGCCCTTATCATTTGTCCTCAGGTGACTAAGAACATGCAGTTCTACACTTAGTCTAGTTATTTTGAAAAGAAAAATTGACCAGAATGATCACAAATGAACCCACTCATGTATTCTTTATAAAGCTCATTTAAAAGTAATTAGTGAATGCTTATTTTCAAAAAGAATATTATGTTGAAAAAATTATCTAAATGGAAGCCACTTGAGCTAATTTTGCAGATGCAAAAACATGAAAAATTCAAGTAGAATAGAAAAGACTGCAGTATTTGTACTCCAGTTGGCTGTCTCTAGAAGACAGCCACCTATGAACAAATTATGGATTTGTAACAAAGGACATTATAAACTGCATAAGCCATAGGAGCTATCACCCCACACCCACTAGAATGGTTATAATCAAAACGATATATAATAATAAATATTGGTAATGATATAAAGAAATTAGAACCTTCACACACTGCTTTGGGGAAAGTAAAATGTGGTCACTTTGGAAAATAGCCTGTCAGTCCATCAAATGATTAAATATAGAGTTTCCATATGACCCAGCAATCTCACTCCTAGGTATAACCAAGAGAAATGAAGACAGGTCTACACAAAACCTTTCATATTAATGCTCATAGCAGTATTATTCATATTAGGCAAAAGGTGGAAGCTACCCAAATGTCTATCAACGGATGAATGGGTAAATAAAATAAGGTATATCCAAACAATGGAATACTTCTTAGCGATAAGAAGGAATGGAGTGCTGATACATGCTACAATGTGGATAAACTTTGAAAATGTTAAATGCAATAAGCCAGTCACAAAGGACCACATATTGTATGATTCTTTTATATTAAATGCCAATAATAGGCAAATCTATTATTATAGACTAAATGTTTATATCTCCCCAAATTTCTTATGTTGAAACTTAACCTCCAGTTGACGGTCTTAGGAGCTGGGGCCTTGGGGAGGCAATTAGGTCATGAAGGTGGAGCCCCATGAATGAAATCAATGCTCTTATTAAAGAGAGTCCACACAACTCCTGTCTCCTTCCACCTTGTGAGGACATCTCTAGAAGACAGCCACCTATGAACCAGGAAGCAGGTTCTCAGCACCACTGAATCTGCCAGCCCTTGACCTTGGACTTCCTAGTCTCCAGAAGACTGAGAAGTAGAGGTTTGTTGTTTAAAGCCCCTAGTTTATGGTATTTTGTTATAGTAGCCTGAACAGTCTAAAACATCTATAGAAACAGAAACTAGATTAGCGTCTTCCTGGGCATGGGGCATGGGGGCAGGGGAGGACTGGAGGATGATGACTAAAGGGTACACTATTTTTGGAGTAATGAAAATGTTCTAAAATTGATTGTGGTGATGGATGCACAATTCTGTGAATACACTAAATGCCATTGAACTGTACACTTTAAAAATGTGAGTTTTATGGTATTTGAATTATATCTAAATGAAGCTTCAAAAAAAAATTAATGTTTTATACCCTGAGGGCAAACGAGAGAGAGAGCATAATATCATTTTACATAGCACTATTTTCTTTTTTTGTTGTTGTTTAATTTTATTTATTTATTTTTTTCCCCAAAGCCCCAGTAGATAGTTGTATGTCATAGTTGCACATCCTTCTAGTTGCTGTATGTGGGACACAGCCTCAGCACGGCCAGAGAAGCGGTGCATCGGAACATAGCACTATTTTCTAATGTGAAATATTCCTAATTTTTAATATATTTATGGTTCTCCCATGAATTCGTTGAAATCTTTCCCAAATGTATACGTAATTTTCGCAAACAATTCTAAATTTGGGGTAATTGGTACCTTTGGTTTATTCCCAATACGTAAAGAAAGACTTCATTGTCATGACAGTAGATCTATTTTCTTACAGCTCTATCCTAATTTCATTTGAACACAGTCATGTATATCTTCTTGAACTCAGAGATAAATATTGATACTTTTGCTTTTTTTTTTTTTTTTTTGAGGAAGATCAGCCCTGAGCTAACATGCATGCTAATCCTCCTCTTTTTGCTGAGGAAGACCGGCCCTGGGCTAACATCTATTGCCAGTCCTCCTCCTTTTTTTTTTACCCCCAAAGCCCCAGTAGATAGTTGTGTGTCATAGTTGTACATCCTTCTAGTTGCTGTATGAGGGACACGGCCTCAGCATGGCCGGAGAAGTGGTGCGTCGGTGCGCGCCCGGGATCAGAACCCAGGCCGCCAGCAGCGGAGCGCGCGCACTTAACCGCTAAGCCACAGGGCTGGCCCTACTTTTGCTTCTTTTTTATGAACTTAGGTGTTTACCACAATGCAATATTCTGGATGGGCTGGAACAAGAGTCTTCCTCAGCTGTACCTTATAAACTTTTCTTAAAGAGGGCTTAGACTTGCCTGTTGAAATTCCAAGACTTATTCTTTTATTGTAAGTTTTCTAAGTGTTAATTGAAGCTTGAGGAAGAGTGTTACGTTGATAAAATTATTGAAGTACAACAATAGATTTTCATTTATTTTTCTTCTAAACTACAGTACATAAAATACTCTTCTAACTCCTTGATGGCTTAAGGAAGACACAAGCACATGACAGAGCAAGGCTCACAATTAGGAGGTGAACCAAATACTTTGACTCGGTGATGAGAATGAAGTGTTCTTTGATGCCAATTTTCTACCCCTATGCTGGGATTAAAGTAAAGAAAAAGTTATAAGATTTACTCACTGCATCCGACAATGAGTAACTGTATCTAATACATTCTGTGCACTCTGCTAGATCCTGGGATCAAAAATAAAAATGGTGAGTCTTACTCCTGAGAAAATCTCAGTGTAAATCTTCATGTACAAGTGACATCTTTTTCTATGATACATAAAGGAAAGTAGCTTACCATTTTCTGAAGCAGCAACTGTGATGTTATACCATGGAGTTTCTTCCCTGTCAAGAACCTTTGTAGTCTTAATGATTCCAGTATTGGTATCAATGTTGAAAAATCGGTCATCTTCAGCATTGTATTCAATGAAGTACCTAGAGAAAAAAATAGATAAATCATTTTACTTGATGCTGTAATAAAGAAAATAAACTGGAACCAAGGGCAGTGTTAAATCAAATATATTCATATATTTTTAATTTCTATATTTGGCTCTTATGATTTGCTGGGCAACTATGTATTTGCATAGAACTGACATCAATTATTTTTATCTGTCAGTTCTTCATTAATGCTTAGTTCAATTACTAATTCAAAAAATTTTTTAAAAATCCCTCTTACTAAATTCCATGAATAGAATAGTAGATACTACATAAGAGAAACACAATGGTTAATAAAGAAGAGATAAAAAATTGCCTCTGGGAAGTCTATAGTACATTGGAAGAAAAAAAAATTAAGCCTTTAATGAAACTGCTCATTGCTATATGTACAAAATTTTAGGATAACAGGAGATGCCAGAGATTAATTATCTTGGAGCTTTGTTATAGATGAGGTTTGGAGATAAATGTAAAATCAAAAACAAAACATTTCAATTAATTACCTTTGTGTTTCCATCACCTGGCACCTTTGTTTAGTCAAAGAATGAGAAAATAAATAAATGGAAAGTAGGTTGCACTATTGGCCACAAATCTTCTTCCCTCTCCAATTCATGTAATTTTGCAGGATTCTCTCATATTAGGTTTGCCTTCTAGCTTTCTTTTGGCAATACAGTGAGTTGAAAGTGATGGTGTCCTGTTCCTTATTTGACCTGTTCCATGAGACCTTGCATATTTCCTCTTATGCCCTGCCACTGCCATAAGAAGAACACTCCAGGGCTAGTTGACTGGTCCCAGAAAGAAGATGAGAGACACAAGGGCAGAGTTGCTCCTGTTCAGTTTCCCCATCCTAGAGTAAAGCTTTCTAGTAAATGAGCAGATGCGTGATTGAACCCACTGGGGATAAGCAGAGCTGGCCAACAAAAGCCAGCCTAGTTCAGCTGACCCTCAGCTAACTCACAGACACATATACTATGGTTATAAATTACTTTTTTCTATATCCTTGAGTTTTGGGGTTTTACCTTATTCAATAATAGTTACTTAACATAAATATGAATAAACAATATAGTAAAGAATCATAATATGTTCTAGAAATTTTCCAAACTATTTCTAGAACTATTTAAGGAGAAAAGACATGTTTTATTCTTTCTTTAAACCTCTAAAACTTCTTGTCTCTTCCTTAATCTTAACTTAAGTAACATTTCATCTAGACCTGAAGGATAAAAATAAACGGATAATGTGAAAAGTGCTAGGAGAAGAATATTTGAAATATAGGGAACCAAAGTACAAAGATCCAAATTAAAGAAAAAGCTTGACTTGGTTTAGAAACAAATGTATGTTTCAATGTGGCTAGGCAGAATGAATGGGATGGATGGCAGGGGAGTGGGGCGAGCAAGCCCTGTAGCACACAGTAGAGTTTTTACTGTATTAAAAAAGCAATGGGGGGGCCGGCCTCGTGGCTTAGCGGTTAAGCGCATGCACTCCGCTACTCCCGGCCCGGGGTTGGGATCTGGGCGCGCACCGACGCACCGCTTCTCCGGCCATGCTGAGGCCGCATCCCACATACAGCAACTAGAAGGATGTGCAGGGATGACATACAACTATCTACTGGGGCTTCGGGGGGGAAAAAAAAAGGAGGAGGATTGGCAATAGATGTTAGCTCAGAGCCAATCTTCCTCAGCAAAAAGAGGAGGATTAGCGTGGATGTCAGCTCAGGGCTGATCTTCCTCACACACACACACACACACAAAAGCAATGGGAAACTCTTAAGCAAAGGAAATAATAGATCTATTTATGTTCTGGAAAAATCACAGTGGCTACTTTGAATCTTGAATTGTAGAGAGTTAAAAACAATTTGGAAAAAAAAATTATGTCATCTTGGAAAAAGGTGGAAAAAAAGGAGGAAATGGAAAGAAGAGTATAAAATAGTGCTATATATTGGATAGAACCTCTAGAACTTTTTGTTGGAGTGGCATTAGTATAAAAAAGAAACTACAAATGACTCAATTTTTGTGTGTTGTTTGTGCTTGATTTACCGTGTAATTGATAAGGTCATTCACTGAGCTAGATAGAGAAGTAGGGAGAAAACTCCTTTTGAGAGAAAAAGAATTTGAGGCAAAATCAATGATTTTGACATGTTATGCCTACATGTCAATTAGACAAACATGTGGAATAAAAAGCAGGGAATTAGTTCAAATGTGCTTTCTGAACAGGAAATATAAATTTGAGCTATATCAGCCTACATTTAAGGCAATGAGAACAGTACAATCTCATCTGGGAGAGAACTGTAAGAGGAAAGGAAGGGAAAGATTGAGCGCTACAGCACCCAACCTTTTGAGTATAAAGCAGCCCAGCATCTATATAAGAGAAAGTGCTAGCAAAAGCAGTGGAACAGCCCAGGAGAGAAGGGAAACTGGGAAGGTGAGGCTTCATAAAAGCCAAGAAGGGGGAATGTTTGAAGTGGACTATAGTGAATTCTGTTAAGAAGTTGAGTGAGGTTAGTAATGATTGATTGGATTTGGCAAGATGGACATCACTGGTTAACTTGAAAAGAGTAGTTTTAATAAAATATGAGAGCGTGGGAGTTTTATTACAGTGGATTCAAGAGCATACTGAATGTGAATATATGAAGCCATGAGTCGTGACGCTTCATTGGATATCATTACCTGAAACAGAGATCAGAAAAATGGTGCCTCGTGTCATCAGAGAAGTGGGTTGGACAAATTAATTTTTTCTGATATGGAAGATATTAAGCAGTGTCTTCGCTGAAGGGAATGATCATTTTGAAGGAAGGGACTATCTAAAAAGGTAAAATTCATGAGAAGGTGAGCAGGATTGGGTTCCAGAGCACAAATATAGGGATTTCCATTGAAAGTAATAGGGATACTTCTTCTATTTTAGCATGAGGAAAATCTCAGAAGTTGGGTAAATATATAGAATAGGTAATTGTGGAGATGGAAATATTGCAAAATTCATCATACTTTCTGGAACAGAGCATGAGTGTAATTGAAATACAAACCCATGCCTCTCATAGGAGGCACAATGCATTAACAGGGTATGTGGAACATATTACTAAGATGTATAAATTTATATGAACAAACATGGCAGAAGATATTAATAGTACCACATAGATCGAGACTATATAACATTCCAAAAAATCTAGGAGCTCATTTACTGAAAATAACACCCAAAATGAGACAAAATATATCACTTTTAACTGTGTGATCAAAACCAGGAATTGATCGTTGTGCATTGATTGTTCTAATAATAACTATATATTCATTGAAGAAAGTTCAATATGAAAAAGCAATTTAAACAAGAAGTACATACATAAAGCAAATCTGATTCAGAGACGAGACAGTAGATCCAGACACAGAATAGTGGGAAAATCATAGGTCATTGGGCTTTCCCAAAGCATTAGGCCATGGTACACTGAAACTGATTTGCTTTCTTTGACTTGAGTTCATATCACAAGAATACCTTCTAATAATTTCCCACCCCCAGAGGCATGATGCCCAGGATGAGGGCTGAATTGCTTAGAAGATGTGAGAAGTCTTCTCACATGAAAAGGATAGTATTCTTTAAAATTTAAGCAGTTGGCAATCTGGTTATTATATCATCTAAACTTAGTGGCCATTAACCTGTCTTCAAGAAACTTTCCATTTTGGAGTACTCTAAGAACAATGGTTTCTGTATTTGAAAATTAGACCTAAAATTTAAACATATTATTCAACCTCAAAGTTTCCTGCTGCAACAATCAGCAAAGCTCAGATTACATTGCTATCAATACACCCTATGAAATACGGCAGAACATGCCCCACTTTAGAAATCCGATCACTTCAGAACTGTCAGTCTGGAACAAAATGGAGTTTCTTATTTTTTAAGCTAAATTAAGAATCTGAAAATGTGTAGCCTGTTTATTAGAGCAATCCTCTCTCCTTTAGTCACTTCACATAGAGCTTTCTAGTGTAAGTGCTAGTATTAGTGGTTAAGTACTTTTAAAATAAATATGCTTTTTATTTGGATTAAAAAATAAAACCTATATTTAAATATTTTTTAAAATAGTAAGGATAATGCTAGGCCTGTGTCCTCAGACTCAATTACTAATTTACTTCTTAGTTTTCTATGCCACCTAACTCTCTTGGGAAATCAACAATGAAAGGGTTAGATATTGGAGACTGCTTGGATCCAAAGAGTTTTATTCACAGAGTTGCCATTGAATTTGGATTCAAGGAGAACTAAATAGTTCTGCTTAACTACCCTTGGATTTCTGCCTAGCCATAGAAATAAAAACTCAGAAAAGGAGAAAACAGAAATGTGAGAGAAAAGAAACCATTCAAAACTGTTTTAGAGGATTAAATATAGAATCATTCAATGCTAATTATTTAAATTAAGATGTCACATGGGTGCATAAAACTGTTTATCAAACAAATAATAGAAAATAGATGAAAATATTCTCAGTAGGTAACTTTTCAAATAATTTTCATTAAAATCCATTTGTTTCCTTTCACAAACCTTCAAAAAGTAAACACAGCATCTTAATACTTGATGAACTTATATATGAATATTTAGATATTTTTGCAAATGCTATTATTAATTTGACATTTTCAGGGATATCCAGCAAGTATAAAATCACATAACCATTTGCCTAGATGACATAGGTCCTAATTTGGGATTAATGATAAAATCTGAGAAATCAGAGTTTTGAGATTTTTTTTTTTTTGCGAAAGATTGGCCCTGAGCTAACATCTGTTGCCAATCTTCCTTCTTTTTTCCTTTTTGCTCCCCAAAGCCCCAGTAGATAGTTGTATGTCATAGTTGCACATCCTTCTAGTTGCTCTATGTGGGACGCCGCCTCAGCATGGCTTGATGAGTGGTGTGTAGGTCTACACCCAGGATTTGAACCTGTGAACCCCGGGCCACCAAAGTGAGCATGTGAACTTAACCACTACACCACTGGGCCGGCCCCAAGAATTTTTTTTAAGGTTCTAGTCCATAGCTACCAAAAATGAACCAGTGTAAATTAGGCCTA
Source organism: Diceros bicornis minor (assembly GCF_020826845.1). Lineage (NCBI taxonomy): Eukaryota > Metazoa > Chordata > Mammalia > Perissodactyla > Rhinocerotidae > Diceros > Diceros bicornis. The sequence goes on along the minus strand of NC_080759.1, from coordinate 46,086,180 downwards.
GAGTATATAGAACCGGACAAGACATTTGAAGATAGTCTTCAAATTCTCCTTTCCCCCTTAATATAAGACTGAGAGTATAAAGATGATATGTGAGATAAATAGGAAATACACACATATATGAGTTATTTACAAAAGCAATCTAATAAGAGGTAATAAATGCTAACATTTATGGAACACTTACAATGTACTACATCGTGCTTTAAGTGTTTTCTAAGCATTAGTTCATTGCATACTCAAAACAACTACACGAGATAGGTAATATTTATAGCCCCTTTGTACAGAGGAGGGAACTGAGGCACAGAGTGATGGAGAATTTTATCCAACATCAAGGAGTTAGTTAATACAACAGATTAAAATACAATCTAAGTCTATTAAGTAATATTTATAAGCTCCTTTATAAAAAAGTAGACAATATTTGAGGTTTTATCCATTTATTCAAAAAATATTTATTTGAAGGAGTACAAGAAAGGAACAAAAGACATTAGAAAAGAGAAAATAGCAAGATCTGAGAATTATTTAGACATCTGATTTAGTTAGGGAAACAAGAAAGCAAAAAAGAAAAAGGAAAGAAATATTTGCAAACTAATACAGTCGACGCACAGAGATTAAAATCAGAGGTCAGAGTAAAATTCTAAGCCATAGGAGGCTTCAGGAGAGATGTGGTTTGATCAGTCCTGAAGGATGAGTAATAGTTATCTAAAGAGTTGTGCATTAGAAATTATCTAGAAAGTATGAAATTTAATAATTTTATATGAGACAGAGAGAGAGGTAGAGACAGAGAGATAAAGATATCTTAGATCTGGCTTCAGAAATGGGATGGTATTTTTCAGACCACTGTTCTGGTATTGGCTACTAGTCTAGTAAGAGAGAAAGAGAGCGAGACTTTATGTTGTGGGTTGTAGATAAGATACAAACAGAAGTTCCCGCCTTCACCCACACATTGGTGTTCCAGTCAATATTACTGCCCCTGTACACAGGGCTACCCTTGAGTAATATGCTCTTACTTTAAAATAAAATTTTCTTAGATGAGGAATAAAAATTGATTCAATCATATCATCAATTAAGCCATTGAGAGAATGTAACTATTCTCACTGTAGAAGAGATGACTAAAGATGCTTAGTGGGAAAAGTTCAACTCACAGTGCATTTTGGAAGGCTGAAATGTGTAGATAGGAAAAAGAATACCAAGAGCGCTTGAATTATTAGAGAGCATTACACATGCCCTGGGCTCTTGAAGATAAGAAGAAAGAAGAATGCATAGTGGGATTTACCAAGAACAAATTTCCCAATTTTCAGATATCTTACAGGTAAGAACCTCTCCAGGCCACCGAAAAAACATCTCCTACATTCTCTTCCTCCGTGTACAGTAAGTTGTAGATCTTCGCCTTGATTTATTCAGAATGTAAGGATAAATTCTATGGAAATTTTTTTCTAAAATAGATCCAGCATATTTCTTTCTGATTGCTGTAAAGTTACTATTCAAAGATAATATTAAAAATTTTAACTATGGGTAAAAATATAGACAAATCCCGCTTATAAATCAGTATGAAAAAGAAGTCAAGATAGGGAAATATACTCATGTAATTCATACTACAGCTCTTCATTCTACGAAAAATGTTAATTGGGCACTTCAATAATTTTCTTTTTCTTGTACTAAATCAAGCAGTGTTCTATGTCTTTTACTTTACAATGTAGAGAAACTCTAAAATTAAGAGCAGTTTTGTTCTTGAGATGCTCGAGTTAGCGCGAGACTTCCCTCTCTTCGGCATCCCTTTTCCCCCAGTGTAGGAAATGCATCCATGCAAATAGTAGACCCCAGGTGCTGGTATTTAATCCATGGCTTTCTGAATATGTAAAACCTTCATCTGTTTCCTACTTTGTGATACTTGACTTCTGTAAATGCAGTTTTAAAAAATTATTATTAGTAGTTGAAATATATGAGAGGCAGCATATTGTGGCGTTAAAGAAACAGAGTTTTTGGAGTAAAGCAAAACTGGTTTTAAACTCTAGATCTGCCACTTTATTACTATGTAAATTTGGGCAAATTACTTTCTGAGCCTTAGTTTCTTCATCTGTAGAATGAGACTAATAAGACAGACTTTTTAGGTTTCTTACAAAGGTTTTTGGCATACTGTATAAAGCACATGACCCACAGACAGCAAACAATGAATGATCGCTATTTTTAATAGTCACATGATAAAGTCGCATTTCCAGAAAGTTCTCTAGTTTCTCCTGTCCAACATAGGATTTCTCATCTCTCAGTAGCTAATCAGGAAATTCCTGAATTCCATTTGCAGCATGCCAGAAAGTGAACACAGCCTGTTTAAATCAAGGGCCTCTTCACCACTGATAAACAGCCTGGTTCTGATTTTATTTTTGAAAAAGGTGATGATTACATTGCTGCAAATTGCACATTCTTGTTTTGAGTTGAAAGAGACAAAAACTAGACATGGAATGCTCTTAGAAATCTGAAGAGTCTCACTAATAGTTTAGAAAATTGAAATACAAAGACTGAAATCAGAAAGCTTTTCACAAATGCCTGGAAGACTCAAACTCCCTTTCATTATCAGTTCTACAAACTTGGAGTTAATTGCATTTCAGGGCACATGGCGAGGTACATCTTTTCAATGTGCATTTCCATAATTAGTACAAACATTTGATCCCCGAGAAAAGTGGAAGTATAAGGCTTGCTTTTGTGTTTGTTAATGTTTTCTGTTTTTTATTCACTGTTTGCACCTAGAGGCCCATGTGAATGACACATTTTTATAAAATCAAGAATAAATATTATGTAAATTATGCCCCCAAACAGCAGCTATGGAGTCTAATTATTTTAAGGCAGCTTTAGAAGGATTCATTTTAGTTGTCTAGGCAAAACAAAGCAGTAAGAATAATGCATATGCTAATGGATTTATGCTTCTCAGTATTAGCATTTGGAGAAAACATACCAATTATCTGCACCCTGACAACTGGGAGAATGTATGTAACATAGCGGGTATTCAATTAAATACTCCTGGTAACATGGAGCAATTACAGAGGCAGTTAATAATATCATGGGATAATCAGTTATATACAAATAATTTATTTTATTAAATAAAATGTATATATTGAAATATTCACATGACTATGCATGCATGTTAAACATACATACTGGCATGCATTTCCCAAAAATATGTTTTTAAAATTTCTTTTCAGGAGTATTATTAGCACTCCAGTTTTACCAATCTACCAGCCAGTTTGGTTTACCCTGTATCAGGGTTTCTCAACCTCAGCTCTATTGACATTTTGGACGAGATAATTCTTTGTTGTGGGGACCCTCTTGTGAATGGGATGATGTTCAGCACCGTCCCAGGCCTCTACCCTCAGATGATAGCAGCTAGCATTTCTCTGCCAGTTGTGACAACCAAACATGTCCTCTGACATTGTGAAATGTCCCCTGCTGGAGGGGATTTTGCCCATAGATGGGAACCACGGTTCTACGTGGAATGGCTGTATTTGTGTTTGTTGCAATACATAGAGCAATACTGAAAGAAGTTTGCCCTTGACCTCAAATTTCCCCCTTTGGCCTACCTTTTTGGCACATATATTCCACCCTTCACAGCATTTTGAAAATTCATTATTATTTATTTTGAAATGCAAGTCTTCCTGTCATTGTTTTGACTAAAGTTACTCCCACATCTCTGTTTTCTTTTCTCCCCCCATTGACATTGCTGCTAGAATAAATTTCAAAGACTTCTGCTTAGCACAAAGCCTTTTGATGATCTCGCTCTAGCTTCTCTCTATGAACTTGGTACTTGCCATTCCCACACAGGGAGCCTAAGCCTTTCATATACACAACAAACTACGTTTCCTCCCTTTCTCCTTCAACAGTCTACGTCCTAACCTGTGTTTTCAGCCTCAATTCAATATTCCTCAACTCATTGTCTCCAGAAGAAGTTGGGTGCACTTGTTCCATGCACACTTTTATAGTAGCTTTATCTCCCTTAGCAAAGCATGTAATTTTTTTTCAAATTTATCTCTGCATTGGACTTCAAGCTGCTCTGTGTGTGTATATGTGTGTGTATGCATGCACAGGTGTTTAATTTCTTTATCATGAGAACTATTGCAATACTGGCATATGATATGTGCTTTAAATATCACTTTTAGAAATGAATGTACCCCTCACCTCTTTTAATTAAAAATTACAGAATACACCATTAACATCAAACTTCAATTTTCAAAAGAAACTCTTGCCAATGTTTATCAAACATTTTCCCATCAAACTAATAGCATGAAATATTTTTATTCTCAAAATGCTTCAGCTTCTTTTGGTAAAGAATGACCACATTTGTAAATAGCCTTCATGATGCTACAGTTTTTAACAGAGTTAGACAAATTTTACTCCTTGTTAAGTATCAAATATATCATTAAAATATGACATTCTATGAAATGCGGAAGCATAGTGGGCTTTCTTCTGGTTGGACAACTAAACATATTGACTTCTACTTCCATCCCTTAATTAGAGATCAATTTCTATAACTGGGTTTGTGCACATTATTTTGTATACTCTGCCTGTCCTGATTCTTCTAGCAACGTCCAGCTCTTGCTTTCACTGTGACAGAGGGGTTATCAATTGACAAGGTGCTGTTTCTGCACTCATAGATGGAGCAGGATTGTTGAATATATATATATTTGTGTATAGAAAATTGTTTCTCTCCATGCATGGGTGCTGGTGACATTTTTAAAAGACTGAAACAATCATGCTTATATAAAAGGAAATTGAGAGTCTTTACATAGATACCGAGGAGAATGGTTACCATGTTAGCTTCTGTGAAAATGAATGAGAACTAAACAGAGTGAGAATGAGGACTTGATGGGAAAAAGAAGACAGATTTGTTAAGGATTTCAAGTTTTTTAAGGCCTTAGGATTATCCAAGGGTATAAATACAAGGTAACTAAAGAGTCTTATCCATTTCTGCAGAAATTCTTCTATTTTTGTCATAATTGAGGAAAAAAAGAGCACTTTTCTGATTATGTAAGGAAAGCTTTAATTATCTCTAATGCATTACATACTAAACTAATAAAATATTGTTTAGTGAGCACTTGTGTGCTGGGCACTGTGCTAAGTATTTTATTTAATCTAATTTAATTCTATCAATGTATCTATGCATCATCATTATTCCTTGTTCTTATATTTAGAACTTGAGATTCAGCAAGGTAGAATGACTGTGTATGATCACACAATTGTTAAGACATCACAATTCCCACACGGATCTCCTTCTCTTCAGAGTCCAGTCTCTAAGTCAGCATTCTGTGCTGGACAAATTAGGAGTTATCGAGTGACTACTAGGTGTAGGCTACTCTGCTTAGCACTTTATGCACATTGCTTCATGTGTTCCCACAATGACTCTGAGAGATAGACAAGAGTTTGCTTCTTTTACAGATAAGGGTAGGTGATTTTCTAAAGGCACACAGCTGTTGCGACAGAACGAGAGTCAGAGATAAGCATTATTCCCAAATCCTCACTTTTTGCACTGTATCTATACTTCCCATCACTAATGGACCAAACATTCTCTAGTTTGTGATTAAATATTTCTACAAAAACTTTTCCAGCCAATTATGCTCACATCTATTAAATTAAATGGAAAAATTACTCTGTGTGGTCAACAATACATTCATAGAGATATGTACATATACTCTTAATTTAATAGAAATCCATCTGCTACATTATTCCATAAAGAATCAGTTAATATTATTTAATTATATCAATAAAAAAACATAGAAATAAAATATTTTAAGTATTATTTTCTTCATTTTAAATTCTGTGAGAGGCAATAAAAATGTTTATATGTCTAAAAGTTGAAGCATACCGTACCTCACTAAGCTGTTGGCACTGTCTGGATCTTGTGCCAAAACTGTGCCAACGACAGTCCCAATCCTGGCATTTTCATAGACTTCCATGATATAAGAAGGCATGGAAAATAGTGGTGGTTCATCTACGTCTCCGACAATGATCTTCAGCATGGTAGCATCTTTAAAAGGACCCAAGTGCGAAAAGCGAAAATCAAGATGTGTATTTGCTCCTTCTATGTTGAGGGTATATGACTTCTTTTTCTCATAGTTCAGTGGCTGTGGGAAAAAAATAAGATTTCCAGTATTATGATTGCCATCACTTTTCATAAGGCATTTTTTTCCATTTTTGAAAGAAACAAATAAATATGGATAGATGTGTTAATCTCTTTTCTTTTAAAAACAAACTATTAAGTTTGTCAACAATAACATCTAAAGCAGAAATCATGGAAACTCGTTTCTGAAATATTTGTGATTTTTCACAGCCATAAATATGATGATAACCAGGTACAAAAGGATATTTCCCATAAGCAAACAAATATTGCTTTTTGGAGACTCTTAATCTTAGTCTCTTCTAGTAACTTCTTTCTATCTCCTCTTGAACCTACGTTATTAATCTTAAAAATATTTGCTACCAATTTGTTAAATTTAAAACATAGACTTTTTTGCATTTTGCATTTAAACAATTTATCTCGTATCATTGATCTTTATCTTTATCATCACCTTACTTTCACCTTGCTGGTTTTAAACTCACTATTTTATTTTAAAATCTGATAAATTTTTAAGTTTTCAATTTAACAATTTTTCTTGGAATTTTAGCAAAATATTTTATACAGACTTCTGAATTTCATTTTTAGTGTTGTAATTGTAACTATTTTCTGTTTGCTGGTAATACCATTTCATGTGTTTGTTTTGTTGTTCATTTCTTTATTATATCATGATTAATCAACTTTGTTTTTTAAGTTATAGCCTTCTTTTTGTTTATTTATACCAGTTAATTTTTAGCTTTGAGTCTATATTAATAGTTTCTCATAATTTTTTAGTTTTTTTTCTAATATGTTTTTAACCCTTCAGTCAACATTTACTTTTCTTCTATTAAGAATATATGTCAGGAGTCATGAATTTGACTTAGCATACAATAATGAATAAGATCAGTTTGGTCTTTTGTTCCAAGGAATATATGGCCTGATGTAGGATATAAAATAGTTAACAAATATTTTACAGCACATGTTTAGTGCTATAAGACATACTAGGTATCATGGAAATAATAAGGATACAAATTCAGATACAGGGGTACATTTGAGCAGCTAGGTAATGTTTCCAAGAGGAAGTACTTTTTCAGATAAGAACTGAATGTTTGGAAAGTGTTAAAAATGATGCACATAATAGACTCTGTGACCCAAATGAGCTTGGATTTAGGACTGACAATGTCAAAAGTCTTATGGTGAGGGCCGGCCCCGTGGCTTAGCGGTTAAGTGCACACGCTCCCCTACTTGTTGCCCGGGTTCGGATCCCGGGTGCGCACCGACGCACCGCTTCTCCCGCCATGCTGAGGCCGCGTCCCACATACAGCAACTGGAAGGATATGCAACTATGACATACAACTATCTACTGGGGTTTTGGGGAAAAAAAAAAGAGTTTAAAAAAAAAAAGTCTCGTGGTGATGTTAGCATAGGTGATCCAGGGACCAAACTTTTATTTTGAGCCTGGTGAAGTATCCACTAATGCTGGTCTTCCTGATTAATATCTATACGAAGGAGCAGAAAAGATATTTTTCATCCCTATTTCTGCCACTGATTTTGACTAGTCCTGCAGCCTTCTTTCTTAGCAAGATCAGAGGATGATCATTCCTAAGGGAGGAACTCAGGTATTTTCCTTACCCTAAGAGCCCAGGAGAAGCTGATTAGAAGGTGCGTCCTTAATGGAATTTTATAAACAGAATGATCGGTTCTACTGATGATTATTTCCCTTATGTCCTCCGAGTTGCCTTGGAAAACTGGCTTTCACATAGATTGCAGATTGCATAGAAGGGAAAACAATCATTTAATTTCCAAACCAGATATTAAGAATCTCAAATCTATAATACTTCTCAAGGACATGGATGAGACTGGGCCACTATAATATTTTACAAGTTTTTGTAAGACAAAATAATTTTTTAAATCTTAAAAACTCAAATTCTCAAAAGTGAACTATGTATACAATATATATACATTTATATATGATAAAATATTATATATTTTAGGTATATATTTTTTAAAGAAGAGTTAATTGATTCTGCAGTTTATGACCCACCCCTTGGGAACCATTTCCTGCTGAGGGAATTTAAACCAGAAATGAATTGTCAAGGTAACTAACATCCATCTTGTTCGGGGAGTTGCATAACTCCTAGTTGGAGTGACAGATTGACTACATTTTTTCTTTCCTTGACGCCTTTCTTCTTAACATTGGTAAATGGGAATCTGTCTTTGACTAATTCAATAAATCTCAATGAAATTTAAATAACCTGCCCTAGAAATGGTACACATTTGCTGCCTAGCAGGAATTGGGTGAATGGATATGGTTCCACTTGGCACAGAGGAGGAGGGACTGCTGGAATCCGGGAATTTTGCTCATGGCAGGTTTACCATTTGTTTGAGAACAATGTAATCTTTTAGAGTCAACCTGTTGCATCTGGTAGACTTTGTAATGACTAAGGTTCTTCTCTTTGAACATGAATGTTTGAGACCTTAAAACTAAAAAATAGGATGTGTTTACTAGAGATGCTTAACATTTCTTTCTCATGATAACACAGGATTTTAAAACATTCATCTCTATTTATTCATTGTAGGCTTTTACATCTTTCTGACTCTCAATGACATTTGTGGAAGTAATTTTGGCCACCTCTACCCCATCAGATGTTGTTTTCAAGCTGTGCATCCAATATGACAGGCATCTCTTTTTCCATTTTTCAGCATGTCCCTTGGCAAGTTAGATGTCATTTATCCTGATACTAACCTACCTACTGCTAAGGTGCAGGCTGTTGATGCGGGCACATGGATTCGTGTTTGTGATCATCTAATGCATATTTAACTATCCCAAGGCAGGGATAGTCATTTTGAAGGACTTGTTTGCCAGGACTGGCAGACAGATGAATAGGGGCCCATCTGGAGCCACTAAGAAGTGAGACGATTATTTCAGGTTGGGACAAAAATTTAGAAGCAGATAATTTAATGCAAATAGAAGTATTTTAACAACCTCATTTATGAAGAGAAACTGGCAGTGCTGAATTTCATGCATAGAAAAACTGGGAAGAAATTATACCCATTCATTGGAGATACTAGAATTATGTATATAATTTAAAGCATGTTAATTCTTTCTATAGTATTACAACTAAAATAGCATATTGAGATTGGATTAGGATTACCATTATTATTTTTCCTATTACTGTAATCCTGGCAAAGCATCCATATATTCATCACCCATATAGTTTAAATAGATCCTCCAGTAATTTCCTAGTAATCATTTGCTCCTGGGAAACTATTTAGAGCTCTATCTGTGGGTTTCATTTTCCTTAGTTACCAGCATATTTTTTTTTACCTAAAAATAGTCAATTAAAAATAGTATACCAGACGAGCCAGCCTGGTGGTGTAGTGGTTAAGTTCACCCACTCTGCTTCAGTGGCCCAAGGTTCACGGGTTCAAATCCCAGGCATAGACTTAGGCACCACTTATCAAGTCATGCTGTGGTAGGCATTCCACATATAAAGTAGAGGAAGATGAGCATGAATGTTAGCCCAGGGCCGATCTTCCTCAGCAAAAAGAGGAGGATTGGCAACAGATGGTAGCTCAGGGCTAATCTTCCTCACCAAAAAAAAAAATGTATACCAGAAACAGTGAAACCTATTCATCTAATACCTGGTTTTGATGAGAAGATAGTGGAGGGACAAAATTTAAAATAAAAGAGAATTTACTAGGTTATTGAGTTACTGTAGAAAGCAATAACATGAACTGTCTGGCTGAGAGTTTATAAAACACAAAACATACATTTTTCTTGTCTTAAAACAAAAACAAATACAGAATAATGCCAGAAACGTGAGGCATACTATGAACTTGATAAGGCAGTTGTAGAGCCGGAGATTGTTCATGAACATAAGAGTTTTTTGTTTTGTTTTGTTTTGTTTCTAGCTCTATATTAAAATGCCAACTGTCCATGCTTTTAGCTCTTTGTGGCTGGATTCTGACAATATTTCAGATAGATCAGCTGATTAAAACAGTCAAGCTAAAGAAAGAATTGGGGAAAGAGTTCTTTGTTTTAGAGCTGCTTGAAGACTCTTTGAAAGAGTAGGGTCCAGTCTTTGATAATTTGTTGACCATTATTTACTCCATACATCTTGCCTCATCAGGATATTTGGTGTTGGGGTTGGGGGTTGATAATTTGAATATAGTTTATCCCATTTAACAAAATCTCAGAACTATGCAAAGTTTCTCTTTTTGAAATACTGCAAGTCTGGATTATCATTTCAGTGCTTAATATGAGAAGTAGGTAAGCATAAGGCAAAGTTGTTCTGCTGGAAATCAATATAATATTAATGTTTAAGGGTTAGAATTCCAGGAACACTACCAGATTCCTTTTTTCAGTTTTATAGAATTTTCCTTGGGATTAAGTCCCTGGAAAGTCTCAGTTGTGGTCCAAGCTCTGTGAGTTGAAAACAAAAGCTCCCACATCACTGATGCTAATACTTAGTGCTATGATTGGCGTTACCAAATTTAGTAAATTAAAATTATTTTAAGTGGAGTATGTGTCAACTATCACATGGGTCATACTTATACTAAGAAATTATCATTTATCTGAAATTAAAATTTAACTGGTGCCCTTTATTTTATCTAGCAACGCTAACTATGATACAATCATGATGATCATAGTTGGCAATCAAATACATCAGCAATACATAATTACCAACAAACATGACATGGATATATATTGGCAACTCTCACCTTTGAAAAAAATTAAATTAACTTTAACCATATGAAATTGCTGATATCAACAATGTATGACATACACAAAAGGTAATTTCATATATGTAATTTCATATGATTCAGCCTAAAATATCTGTTTTTCTAACATTGAACCATCCAAGCATTCCTGGAGTAATCCCACTTGTGATGTGTTTTGTTTTACTGGCTTGGTGTTTATAATGGTTCTACGGATACTCATAAATGAGGTTGCTTAATATTCGTATTGGTTTATTAGGTTTTTGTGTTAATGTTATCGCATTAATTTCCTAGGCTGCCATAACAAATTACCACAAACTCGGTCCTCAAAACAACAGAAATTTATTCTCTGGCAGTTCTGGGGACCAGAAGTCTGAAATCTGGCAAGGCAGAGTTCTCTTGGGGGCTCTAGGGGATAATCTGTTCCTCATCTTTTCCAATTTCTGTGACTGCCCTGGCATTCCTGGGGAAGCAGACACCCCAGCATGGTTAGGAATTCACTTTGCGTCCTAATTCAACCACTTGCAGGATGAGACTCCAGGGTTACTGTTCAGAAATCTCACCTTTGCAGCAATGGGCCCTTCAGATTTCTTTCAGGGAAGACATAGAAGATTTCAGTCAATTCATGCCAAACACAGAGGCAGTGACCAGTAGGGCTGTGGGCTCAGAGGGCAGAGCCACAGAAGGTTATTCTCAGGACTTGAAACCTATGGAATTTGCTGTACTGGATTTTAAACTTGTTTGGGACTAGCAACTTCTTTATTCCTTCCATCTTCTTCCTGTTGGAATGTAAACATCTATAACTCTTATCCTATGCCTGACACACTGTCGTATTTTGGAAGCAGGTAACTTGTTTTCTGGCTTCACAGGTCCACAGATGAAGAATTTTGTCCTAGAATAGAACCTATCCAGAGTATCACCCATTCCTAATTCAGACGATCTAGACTATGGGGTTTAGAACTTTTGAAGTGATGATACTTTGATGAGATGTTGGACTTAGAATTGATGTTGCAATGAATTGAGACTTTTAGGGATGTTGGGATGGAATGAATATATTTTATACATGGGATGGAGATGAATTTTGGAGGGCTAGAGGGCAGACTATAGTGAGCTGAATGGCAGCCCCCAAAAACATATGCATAAAGCAAAAAATGCAATTACCTTGTATAGTAAAAGATGAAAGGACAAGTTAATCCTGGATTATCCAGGTGTACGTTGAATCCAATCGCCATTATCGTTAGAAGTGAGGCAGAGAGAGATTCAGCAGAGAAAATAGGATGAGGTAATGTGACCACAGAGGCAGAGATTAGAGTGATGAGGCCACAAGCCAAGGAATGCCTGGAGCCATCTGAAGCTGGAAGAGGCAAAGAATGGATTCTCCCCTAGAGATTATGGAAGAAGTGCAGCCTAGCTAACATCTACCTTGATTGCAAACTTCTAGATATCAGAATTGTGAGACAATTTATCTGTGGTTTTAAGTCACACAGTTTGTGGTAATTTGTTACGACAGCCCTAGGAAACTAATACAGCTTTCTTTGCTTTGTATAAAACCACAGTGGAGATCTTCATTCTTTCCTTTCTTTTTAGTGTGCTGGAATTGTATAAATTGTATGGGAATTGGAAAGGTGGTTCTTTCACAAGCTTCTCACTTTTTTCTATGTATTTTCTTTTTCTTTGCAGTTGCTTTTAGCATCTTACATAAAAATATTCTCTACATGGAATTTATTTGTGTAGAATTAAGAAAAGATTATGTTACACTTTTAACTTTTCTCACGATTTATTTTCTAGAATTGCTCTGTGTTTGTCAATAAGATTAGTTAAGACTTATTTACTATATTGTTTTATTTCCAAAAAAACTAAAGTTTTTCAATTAAATATATCATATTTCTGTTTTCTAAGCTCCTTTTGTGGTGTTACTTCATCTTTCTGCTTTTATTCTTCTTTTCTATTTTTCAGTCATATATTTCATTCATCTAATTTTATTTTTTTCTGTCTTTAATATATTTAGGATTATAAACATACTCTGAGAAGTGCTTATTCTGCATCCCATGATTTCTATCTATATTCTTTTTCATTATCAATTTTTTCTAGAAATTCTGCAATTTCAGTGTGTATTGTTTTCTTTGATGTGCCTGTTATTGTTGACAAAGGTTACTGTTGTTGTTGTTGTTGTTAAATTTCCAGGTTGAGGAAATTTTTTGTCTTCTGAGTATTTTTATTAATTTTTAGTTGCATTGCCTTTGGATGAGAGCATTTTATCTGTACTATTTTGTCTTTTGGGCACTTACTGAGATATTCTTTGAGGATAAATATATGGTCAATTTTACTACATGTTCCACGAACACTTGAAATAAAAGATATAACTTCAGAATACAGAGATTGATATATATCAACCTTCTTATTAATTACATTATTGAGTTATTCACATTTTTAAAACTTTATTTGTTATGGACAGAAATAGGTGTGTTATAGTCTCCTTCTGCGTGTCTGGTTCTATACATAGCTTCTTGTATTTTTTTGTATTCCAATATTTTTATTGTAATACAAATATTAATATAATATTTATTAATACAAATCAATATAATATTAATGATATTAATAAATATAATCATTATTTAATTAATCAATTTTTGAATATAGTTAATTACATAAAATTTATATAATATTTATAATACATTGCTTTGCGAATGTTGTTGCTGTGCAATGCGCTGCATAAATATCTACCCGTATTGTATACACATTGTCAATTGCTCTCTTTAGAATTATAAGGTCTCTTGTGTATTTTTATGATTTCAGTTTGGATTCCAACAAGGTGGGCGTTAAAATCACATCTCTTACTTTCCTTATTATTTATGTTGTTATTCTTTTATTTTAATCTTAATTTCTTTGTTTTACATGTCTCTAGTTTCGTTGTATGAAGTTCTCATATTTCTGTTTTTAGAAAAGTTTACATTTTTGTTCTAGTGACTAATTTTATGGTTTAAAATTTGGGTAATATGCTTAATCTGTGTTTCTTTTAATAGCAATTATTAGTACTCTACATAAAACTGATTCAAAAAAGCGTTTCTTTTTTCTCCCACGTTGCTTACATTTAAATAGCATTTTTTAACCTTTGTATTCTTAAGTTGCTTGTAGACCTAATATTTAAATTATTGGCTCTGAGTTATATTTTTTGATTCCTAGCTAGTACTATTGGAGCAATCCATGGGTTTATTTCACTTGTAATCTTGTTTTCTTATTATAAGAGGTATTGTTTCTACATTTTTAGGACACATACTATTTACATTCTGATCCATCACCCTGGTCCTGATGTTAATTGTACTTGCTGTTCTACTTGTCATTTTCCTTTAGTAACCACAGCTATTTTCGTTAGAGGATGTATTCCCCAAGACAATATTCCCTCATTTATTTAATTTCAAAATTGTTTGCCTGTGATCTCCAGGCTTGAAGGACAATGTAGTTGGATACAAAGCCCTTGACTCACATTTATTTTCTTGAGTCTCTGGTATATTGCTCCATGCATGATTAAAAATAATCTCCCATGCAAAGATTTCCCTGACCCTCCTCCATCTTTGAAAAATTAGCTCTTTTTTATCTGTGAGCACATACCGATTTAAGTAAACCTATACCATTAGCGTTTGACATCTTGTATTACAACGCTGTTTCATGTTCACTCAGTTTTCCCTAAGAGAAAGAATATTATCTAATTTATCTTCATATTTCAGGTATCTGGCATAATTCCTAGTACATGGTGGGTGATTAATAGCTCTTCCTCAATCTCAAATACAGCTGTGTTTAGAGTGCAGAAAATTGCTATTACACGCTTTACATATGAAAGATGAAAAATTCTATATTATTTCTAAAATATGAATAGGTAAAACTATATGTGACCTAACCAATGAACATAAATTAACTTATTTAATCATCACAACACCTCTGTGAGGTATAATTGTTTCCCATTTATAAATGAGGAAATCAAGGCACAGAAAATTAAGAAGCTTGCCCAGGGGCCACAGCCTGTAAGTGGTATACTTAGGATTTGAACTCAGGCAGTGGACTCTATAGGCTGTGCCCTTAAGCACTATGCTATACTGCCTGAAATCTAATTAGCACATAAATTCTGTAATTTAACTTTCCATATTGATGACTAAAGATGAACAGATTTTTAGTGGAAGATAATGGACTCACTATTTAAAGACACATTCATGCATCATCTTTCCAAGTATTTATAATAAGATTGAAAATGAACTGATAACTTCATTAACTCTAACTTCATTAATTCTGACTACCAGAATTCTGAGTATCTTTATAATTTCCATAATTCACAGACTCACAGAGCTAAGAAACTGAAATGCTTTTCATGCAAAATCCTTTATCAACACTGCTCCTGCTTAGAAGTGCTTATTCTGGTATAATTTTCACTTCCTGAGGTAGTGGGGCTACTGTTTCTTTTCTTTAGTTACTGCTCAATATCCTAATGCGGTTCACTGTCAATGAGTTGACTCCAATTTTCGTCTTAAATTTTAGTTTCTTAACTTCACCCTATTACTCCTTGTAATTACTTTTACATACCGTTGCTCTTTCTAACTTGTAAAATAATACTTTTCCCTCTTTAATATTAACATATTTCATATTATTGTAGATAGTTATCGTCTTTCCCATCAATATTTTTCCAGCCAGCTCTACATATTCGGGACTTTTTAATTGTTTTCCATTAATCATTTCTACTATTCATTAAATCACACCACTATATTCCTCCTCTGGAACGATATAATTATCATAAATAGAAGGATACTGAAAACAGCATTTAGCCAAGTTGCTCTATAACTCAGTTTTTCCTGGAGCCGAAGAAGGTCTCAAAACTCTGTTTCTTAAATAAAAAGAGAAGAGACTCCTTATGACCTCTCCTTGGTTCAGTTTCTATATTGCATCATTATCCAGGTTTTCAGTCGCAGGAACAAAAGGATAATGATGGAGCTGGTATCAACATTTTAATACATAAAAAAATGTCACTTCGATCATGCGAAAAATGGCCAAATCCTGGATTAGTGACTGACACTATTACTCATTTTTGTTTATTGAAAAAAATGTTCATTTTAAATGATAATATTTTGCCAAAATGTAAGAAAAATGGAATGAATTTGAAAAATGTTTCTTCAGTTTGGCTTTCTTATTATGCCACGGTGTTTGATCCTTGTCAGAGGCCTTTCGTGGATGGTGGACATTCAGTGGAGACTAGAACACACGTATGAGCTTTCTTGTTGTAAGTTTCTCTATGTAGAAGAGTGTAATGTTCATTCAATGTGTATAATTCCAAGGATATCTATACAAATAAATATAACATGGTTGCTGGCTGTCAGTTGAAGACTAGGAAAATAAATGGAAAGCTTTTATTTAAAATAACAAATACACATATATGATATATATAAAGTATATTTATATATTACATACTTATATATAATTATATACAAGCACATATATATGTATGTGTACATGTGTATGTGTGTGTATTTCAATATATCCACACATATGAAAACTTACCAATAGCCTATGGATATGGATAGCTTAACTCATCAAGATGTTTCAAGAGATCATTAATTTCCAACCATTGCATAAATTATATTGTAGGAATATATGTGCTAAAAACAGTCAATTAACATTCAAGGTACTTTCAACTGATCTATCCGTTCAGGCTCTTGGCCATGCCTATAGATGAACAGTAAGAACAAAAGTTGCCCCATAGCAGTTCTCTGTTAAAACTTATTACAAATAGTAGTAGATTTCATTGAATTGAAACTTAGACTGTTCTCTCTTTAGCTTCTGGCTAAGCAGGAGAACTACTTTCCAGATATTAAAACCTTATAGAATAAAAATAGTAGCTTGACTGAGATTTTTGATAATAAAATCCCTAATGAATGTTCAGCTTTTGTAAATAGTTCATTAGAATTAGGAACCTATTTCTTCTTATGTATAAATTGTACTCGTGCATTTGCCTGTATGTGCATTTGCAATGGTTTGAGATGGCTTATTTATTGCTCTTTGTTGTCTGCATACCCAAAACTTTAAAATCTAAAGGCAAAGAACATCCTGATTCTTAACCTGTCACTCAATGCCAGGCTAAGTAATGACAGAGAAAAATTAAATAAACACAATCCGTTAAAAAACCAAAAATGTGGTTATTTGGGATAGACCTGGTAGTGTAACAGTTGAACATATTTAATATTCTTTTCTCTTAAGATTAACTTAGATTTTTAAAATATACTTTTATGGGGCAGCCCTGTGGCATAGCGGTTAAGTTCGTGTGCTCCACTTCGGTGGCCCTGGGTTCGCAGGTTTGGATCCCAGGTGTGCACCTACTCACCCCTTATGAAACCATGCTGTGGCAGGCGTCCCACATATAAAGTAGAGGAGGATGGGCACAGATGTTAGCTCAGGGCCAATCTTCCTCAGCAAAAGGAGGAGGAGTGGCAACAGATGTTAGCTCAGGGCTAATCTCCCTCACCAAATAAATAAATAAATAAATAAATAAAATATACTTTTATAACGTATTATGTTTACTCTTATGATCCATCTCAAATAATTTGTTAAATGAAATGGTATAATGATCTTTTACACAACATAGAGTATGAAAATTAAAAAAAAATACAAGTACCTGGTTGCAAAATGTTTAACTACAATAGACAGGGATACCCTTGTAACACATATGGAAGCACATTCATGGGAATTATCAGTGCATTCATAGCGAATTAATCAGAATAAGGTCTTCCTACTCTATCAGACCTAGTAAATTTAGGAAGGATACGGAATTGCTATGTTTTCTACAGCAAGAAATTAGTGAAATGCCTACTATGATATGTAAAACAGAAAAGATAATCCAAAGAAGAATATTTGTGACTGAAATATATCTGGAAATATTGCACTCAAAGACAATATTAAACTTGAACTCTGGTAAAAACCCCTTTTTTGCAGAAGAAGGAAGGGGAAGTAGGATTACCAAGAAACATGAATGACAGAATGTGTATGCGATACAATATACACAGGATATTTCATTCTTTGTGTGCTTATATGTGAATTGGATGACATGAAATAAAGAAAGACAGCAAAATAACCACATGGAGAGGTCTGGAAAGTGTAATTAAAATTTGGTGCATGTCGGGGTTGGCCCGGTGGAGTAGCGGTTAAGTTCGCACATTCTGCTTCAGTGGCCCGGGGTCCGCCGGTTCGGATCCTGGGCGTGGACATACTCACCGCTCATCAAGCCATGCTGAGCTGGCATCCCACATAGAAGAGCTAGAAGGACCTACAACTAGGATATACAACTATGTACTGGGGTTTGGGGGAGAAAAAAAAGAGGAAGATTGGCAACAGATGTTAGTGCAGGGCTGATCTTCTTAAAAAAAAAATTGGTGCAAATAGAGGAGGAAAGGAAGACAAGAAGAAAAGTAGACATTAAAGTATTATTGTAATTATTAGCCAGATATAGCTTACAGCACTATTTTCACCTTATTTTATCTATTTTTAATAATCACCTTGTAAAGTGCTTAAATAAGAAAACTGAAGATTACAAGACTTGAGAGAATGTCATAGATCTCTTAAATGGCAGGATAAAAATTTGCATTTCATCTGACAGTAAAGATCATATTTTCCACAAACCTTCATTGACTTGAAGACAAGTTTAAGATTCTTTGGATTCAATTAATAGGCATTGTATATATAATTAAATAAGCTTGAAAAAGGAAAGTGATGCTACAAATGGTATTGCCAAAAGTCAGGAGACCAAATAGGGTTGGAATCTTGAATTAAAAAAAAAAATTGGAACCACTGCTATAAAGAGTGCAAATCAATATAGGGACCCCAAGAAGATAAAATTGATATAGGGACCCTAAGAAGAGATTCTGAGAAAGACTGCTAAGAAGAAGCACAGCCCTAGCTACAGAGCTTTGTGTCAGAAGAAAGAGTGCATCAACTTGCATTCATCCTTATCTTTCTTCCCCTTTCTGCCCAGTCAGGCTCCATTAAACAATGAATGAAAATTATCAAAGTGTATGTACAATGTACCACATCATGGACCAGTGAAATCAACTTGGCAATTTTCTGATGAAGGAATGATATGGACAGCAATGTGCAGATGCTCCTGAAAGCTGACTTATAGAGCAGTGCTGATTTTGATCTTTGGGAAGATTAGCTGTTCTGCCTTGCTGGCTAAGGTGAGCTGCCTTACAGATTAAATACAAAACAGGTTTTAAAGGACTGTTCTATACTTTCCCTGCCATCTGAATGAGTACCTCTTAAAAGTTAAAATCGACTGAGTTGTACAGTTATTTTTCAAATTGTAATTATATACAACATAAAGTATATAACAATGAAGTAACTCTGATACTGATAATCCTAATCTGAAGGATCCAAAAGTCATATGAATGCAGACATTAATGCATCTTAGAGGAAGTGTAGAGTGCATTAAAAGTAAATTCAGGGAAAAAAGTGAAAGGCAATTTGAACTCATTGGCAAAATTATTTTTAGTACATCATCACTACCATTTACACAATTGAAAAAATTCTCATCTTGAAAATACCTATCGTATGTATGTGTGTGTGCAATATAGAATGAAAAATATTACTTAAATATACGTGCACATATATGTGCATATACCATTTTGCCTTCATTTTTCACGAACAACCTCAAATTAATTGAGGCCATGCAAGATGGTAAGATCCACATTGTCCTTAAGCCCACGATATAAACTTGTGTTTCAGATCAGGTGTATATTCAAACCGTTTATCACTATCCTCACTTTTTTGAAAATATGATGTAAGTTCCTACTTTATAAAGACAATATTCCTCAATAGGCAAAGACCTCTGCCACACCCCCCCCCCCCCCCAGCTAGATCACTGAAAACTTATCTTCAACCATTTACGTCTCCCTCCTGTCTGGTCTTCTCAGGAAAGGAGGCGTACTATTATAGGCTGTTTCTTCCCACCTGTGATCAAGATTCTATACAGAGCCACCTCTACCTCAGTGCGTCTTATTAAATCAATTATTCTCTCTTTGGTATCCTCAGTTTCATGTCTCTACTGACATTTTGCCCATCAGCATAGAAACATACTGTCAGTCTCGCAATTTACGATTAAAACCTTCATTCTATCATGTTCTCATTTATTTGCTTCACGTTTCTCCCCCACTTTATTACAATGCTTCCCAAAGAGGATAGTGTGTTTCTCCTTTTTTTCTCCCATTTCTTTGCTTCTCATTTTCTTTCCACCACACTAAATTTGTTCTTCTCTTCATTGTAGCAAAGGATAAATATATATTTTTCCATCCAAGTATTTAAAAGGAGTAATTGTTCAGACTCTGCAGACAGACTCCTAAGTTCAACTTTCTATCAATGAATTTCTATTTGAGTATGATTCTTTATCTTTGTGATTCAGTTTCTTTAGCTGTGATTCAGTTTCTGTTTTATTAGTGAGGATAATAACACTCTATGATCATAATCTTCTAGTGAGGTTTAAAGGAATGATAATAGGTGTACCAACTCAATAAAAACTTAGAAAAAAGCGCTTAAAATCCATCCTGACACAGAGGAAACAATAAGTGTGAGTTGCTGTTACAATTATTGTGGTGACAGTGATGATGATGATGATGAGCTAAAAACTGCTAGTGACAATCACCCTGTCCTCTCTTTTGCCAAATCCAGTTAATATTGATAATCCTAAATTTGTTTTAAGTTTCTAGAATACTTCACATTTTTAATGACTATCTTCCTCCTGGATAGCGTTCCTTGGGAATTTTCAATGCCAAAATTCTCTTCTATTTTTTGAAATTTTCTTGCAAGACCCTATTTCTTTCTTGCCTTCTGTTTGTTTCTTAAATATTGGTGTTCCCTAGGATTCCAGATTCATCCTTCAGAAAGAATTATTCACCCATTTACCTGGATTTACCTGAGAGAAGAAGCCATCCAAGGAATGAAAAGCAGGCAATCCTCTCTTCATCTTTTTATCCATGTTACATTCATTAATTACTCTAGTACTTATTGAATGCCTACTCTGTGTCAGAAAACATGCTAGACATTGGGAATGTAGTGATGAGTTAAAAAATAATCTTGTCCTCATGTAGCTCATGTTAATAATTAATCAAACATGTGAACATCAAATGAGACTTTGTCTCATTTCCTGCTTAGGTACCTTCAATGGCTCTCCATTGGGTGAAATTTAACAAGGTCCTGTGTGCTCTTATACACACTAACTTAATCTCTCACTCTGCTCCAGAGTCAATGATTTTATTTGGTTCCTTAATGTGCCATGTTCCACTCACCTCAGACTCTTGGTGCATTTTCTTTCCTCTTCCTGGAATGCTCATCTTTCTACTCTTTGCCTAACTACCTCCTAAGTTTCTTTCAGTTCTCTGTTCAACCATAGCTGAATATCACACAGGATCAAACACCCTAGATTTTGTTTTCCCAATAGCACCATCTAACTCTTCTTCATAGAACAGCTTTTATTATCTATCTAAGAATGTATGTGATATTTAATTGATGTCTGTCCAGTTCCATGGATTGGAGGATCTTTGCAGGCAGAGACTGGCTCTGCTCACCCTTACATGGCTCATGTGGAGCACAGCAATTGACACATAAGAGGCACTCAAAATATAAATATTTGTTAAATAAACATATGAAAACTGATCTTTTTATTATCACATTTTTGACCCAGGTTTGACAATCTCAGGAAACAAAGATTAAAACGAGAAAATATTTTAGGGAAAGAAATCAATATTTTACATAGACCAGTGACGACTACTGCTCTGGAAGTATTTCCTCACTTTAAGTTCTACTTTGCAGGCCCCTTTTGTAGCATCCAAAAGATAAGTTAATCTTTAATTTTAAATCAATATAAAACTGTGATTATTAGAATTAATGAGACTTTATATTATTGCTAATAGAAAAATTTATACAAAACACACAAGTAGATAATTAGATAGATAGCTAGATGATAGATGATACAATAGATAGAGATTGATTCACTTCAATATCTACAGCAGCACATCAGGATAAAATTTCTCAACCTGTGTTATGAATATATTCTACAGTATCTAGAGAATCATCTGGAGTACTTGTTAAAAATGCCGATTCCTCAGCCCCACTCCAGTCTTTCTGAATCAAAATATGTGAAGGTAAGGCCTAGGGATCTGAGTGTTACTAGATTTCCAAGCTGAAATTGTTAAACATTTAAATACTGAAACACACTGCATTATCAGTTACACTTCAATTCTTCTTTGCTAATTGCCTGTGTTCCACTTCATTTCTACAAGGACCTGAGCATTATATACTCTTAAAAGTGAAAAGCAATAGATTAAGGCCAATGACAAATCCTTAGACATAAAAAAGAATAGGGGAGAGGTTAATGGTTTCACTAAAGCTGTCTTGATGTACCCACAACTGTCAAGCAAAATTCTGTCCCCTAATGAGTGTTGGCTAACATGGTGAAGATTTTTACAGTAGTTAGAAAAAAAGCCTCTTAATGTCACTTAGTACAACATAAAGAAATGCCATTAATAGAACTGGCATTCCTGATAAATCTGTTATCTGAAAACAACGTTGGGGGGCATATACATGGTGTGTTCTACATCAGATCTTCCCACCATAACAAAATATATTTCCTAAGAGAGGATCTAAAGAGTCAGAGAAAATCATAATTAAAATATAATTACATCTCAAAGAGGAAATATTTTATCATTTTAATGATCTGACAATATGGATTATTCATACCTTTGCCAAATCTCTATTCATGGAACAATGGGTGAGTCACCTAAACTACTAACAGTATGTTCTTTTTACCTTCTTTAAGGAAAGGATCCCTTCTCTGGTCTCTTTGTCGGTGGAGATGGAGAATATCCCAACACCATCACCATTAATGATGGAGTACGTCATGTCAGCGTTTGAACCAGTGTCTGCATCATTGGCCTTGATTTTCCCAACAGCTGAACCAACTTGAGCTGACTCAGGAACATATAGCTGATAGTGCTCTGAAAAATATTTCATATTAAACTTATTTGATGATAATAATGCTCATAAGACAATAATCTTACAAGAAAAAGATATTAAAATATTTAAACCACATATTCAAATGAATATTATATTAAGTAATATATAAAATGGATTTGTTTTCAGATTTTAAATATTTCTTAGTATACTACTTAGTAATGAAATATTATATTTATATAAAATTTAAAATATACGTAAAACAGTCCACATGAAAAGAATTTGTAGATATCTGAATATAAAATATTTTTCTAGCTCTACATCCATAAACAACAGAAAAATAGATAAGGGAGGTCAAGTTTGCATTCTTATGTTGAGCCAAACCTGAATTAGTCAGGTATTAGTGTAATCCCCAGTGCGTTTCTCCCTCCGTATAGCAGGTGAAGTTAAAATATGAAAGTATGAGAACTTATAATTCAAAGTGAAAACAGAGAGAAGAATATATCCTATCTATGAATATGATTATTATTTTGATCAATAAACTTAAGTTTAGTGAAATGGGTTAGTCATGATAAAGAGAGATAGTGAATGTATTTATACATTTATTTACCATGTATTCCTGGTCAGCTTCTAAAAAGATTTTGAAGTGGTTTTATAATAAAGTCATAAATAAAATAAGGTTATTAAAATTAAAAAAAGAATGACCAAGTTAAAGCCTGAGAAATTAAATTTAGTGACTGCATAGAATGTTGCAGTATTTGTGATTAGCATTTATTTTGACACTATATATCCTATAGCCAACATTAAAACACTACTGAGTGTATATATTTCATTATCTTAGATGCAGAAATATATTTTTCAGTATTTCCTGATACTAAATGTTTACACTGAAAAATACAAAATAGTCAAAGTTTGTCCTGATACTAATTCCTATAAGGAGAGTACAGGAACTTATGAAATAGACATTAAGAAGCATAATGGACCTGTCATTAGTGATTGTTTTGTTGATAAATTAGAAACATATCGATTAAAGAAATTTGTTATAGAAAATCACACATAGCCATATAAATAACAGGAACGTTGAATTAAAATGTAATTTTATAACAGATTTTCAGCTATGACTAAATTAATGATGATTTAACATTATACACATATACATTTAGACTATACAGACAAGCTAATGTGGAACCTCTCTGAGAATAATTTCCCTAAGCCAATATACTGTTAGCTGTGGTATGATAATAATTTTTTAAGTTGATATATCTGGTAAGTATATGGAGTATTCTAATTTGCTTCTAAAGATACAATTGTATGTTTTAAAGTGCTATATGGACATACTAAGGATTGACTTGTGTGTGTATGTGTATCTGTGTTTATTCATTATTCAACAAATATTTTTCCCAGTTCTCTTCTATAAAAATTTGAGATGCTACTTGTCATAAAATATTAATTTTTAGTTCAACAGTCCTCACCATCATATTTCCTGTGTAGAGCACCCTCTTCTGTGAAACACATGATCCCCTGACCTTAATCATGTGTTTTAATGGGGATCTGCCATATTGCTAAAGACTGTATCCCTCTTGATATAGTTAACTGACCTGAGAAGAGGATGAGACTCATGTTCCTGTAAATTTTTATAGGAGTCCTCCTTGCTTCTCACAGTTGATTGGTGAAAGGGTAGGCAGCTGATTCACAATGACCCAAAGAGAGCACAACACCCAAAGAGAATACATCTCCTGATTTTTTTCTGAGATAGAGAGGCTAGGAGGTCAAGTTCCTGGCTGCTGTCGTCTCTAAATTCCATACTTCCCATAATTCTGTAAGCCTCCCAAAGGACTTCCAGCAAGTTAAGACTGGGAGGATGACATTTGCAAACAAAAGAAGTCTTAGTACGAAGAGATAAATAAGTAAATCACAGAATTATTATGGTGGTAGTATTACAAAGCAGGTTGTTTTTACAAAGAAAGTTGCAAAAAACTTTACAAGTGGGTCATAAAAGATTCATAGACCCGAAAACATTTAGGCTGAGTCTTACAAGAGGAAGCATATCTCTGGAAGAAGAAGATCATGTTAAAAGGAAGAACTGATACTTGCTGATACATTCTAAAAACTGCAAGTGTAGTAACTCTTCCCATTCACTATGTTCCATTAGACAAAATGGAGTATATTAAGATTAATATTTTAATGTTTAATACACTTTCCATATAGTTGAGAATCTATGAATTGTAAATTGTGAATCAACTTTCAGTAGGCAGCTTCTAAGGAGGTCCTTGATGTTCTCTATATCCATGCCCTTGAGTAATCCCCTCCCCTCAATTGTTGGCTGGCTATAGTGACTCACTTCTAATGAATTGAATATAGCAAAATTAATGGGATGTCAATTCCAAGATTAGATTGTGAAATTACTGTGGCTTCTATCATGGGTACTCTCTCCCATTTTCTCTTAGATTGCTCCTCTGGGGGAATTCAGCTAGCACGTTGTATTGAAGCCCTGCCGAGTGGACCATATGGCAAGTGACTGAAACCTGACAACAATCATGTTGGTAAGCTGGAAGTAGCAACCATCCTAGCCTCGCCCCAGGCAAGCCTTTGGATAAGACCACAGCCCTTGATGCCAGCTACACTGGGATCTCATGAACCTGAATCTGAGGCACCAGCTAAGTCAAACTTACATTCCTGATCTCTGGAAATTGTGAGATAATAAATGTTGGTTGTTTTACCTGCTAAATTTGGACTGAATTGTAAAACAGCAATAGATAATTCACACAGCTCCACTGCAATTGTCAGTGATTTGCCAAATCCAATGAACCCTATTCAGTTCTTGTCATCCCATGGTGCTTTGTGTAATGTGTGGGTAAGTTAAAACCCAAGCCAAAAGAAAACAAAAATTCAAACAAGCAAGCAAAAAACATGGTAACACATTCATTCTTGGAATAAGCTATTCAAAATGTTTCTTAATCTCCAGATCTTATTTTATAAAGAAATAAACTATTGCAGTCTCAGCCAATGCCCAAGGTGAACCACTTATCGTAATCAAATTCTCAGCTCATCCTCCCAGAGGATACCATACCATCCAGTAATCACACTCCTTGGTATTTACCCAAAGGAGTTGAAAACTTATATCCACACAATAACCTATACATGAATGTTTATAGCAGCTTTACTCACAATGGCCAAAACTTGGAAGCCATCAAGATGTCCTTCTGTAGGTGAATGAATAAGTAAACTATAGTACATCTAGACAGGGGAATATTATTGAGTGCTAAAAAGAAATGAGCTATCAAGCCATGTAAAGACATGGAAGACTCTTAAATCCATATTACTAAATGAAAGAGGCCAATCTGAAAAGGCTACATACTGTGTGATTCCAATTATATGACATTTTAGAAAAGGCAAAACTATGGAGACAGTGAAAAGATCAGTGGTTGCCAGGGTTGGCGTGGGGAGAGATGAACAGGCAGAACACAGAGGATTTTTAGGATAGTGAAAATACTCTGTGTGATACTATAATAGTGGTCATTATACATTATACATTTGTCCAAACCCATGGAATATACAATACTAAGAGTTAACCTAAGTTAAACTATGGACTTTGAGTGATTATTATGGGTCAGTGTAAGTTCATCCTTGTTAAAAAAATGTAGAAATCTGGTGATTGATGTTGATAATGGTAGAGGCTATATAGGTTTAGGGGCACAGGGTATAGGGGAAAACTCTGTACCTCCCTCTTAATTCTGTTGTAAACCTAAAACTGTCCTAAAAAAATAGAGTCTTAAAAAAGAGGATTATCTTTTAGAAATAGTAATTAGACATGAAAATGAAGATGCTCTGATACAATTCAAAAGATCAATTCTAAGTATGGTAGATAGTCTAAAACGTGTATAATAAGGACTGTAAAATGCCCCCAAAAATTCAAATTGATAAAATATATAATACCAAAGTATTCAAAATGTCTCCTAATCACTATAAATTAGCTGATAGAGAAGATTTATTTGTAAATCAAAAGAGATTTAGGATATTTTTATAGAACTTCTAAGGATTGAATGAATAGCCAGATCCTTAAAGAAGACTCTAAATTCCAGGAGAATAAATATGGTGAGCCCCTTTTCCTAAAAACAGCTTTATTGAGGTACACTTGGTACACAAGGAACTGTACAGATTTAATGTGTACAATTTCATGAGTTTGGATATATGCAGACATTGATGAAACCATCACCAAAATCAAGGTAATAAACATATCCAACACCTCCCAACATTTCCTTGAGTCCCTTTGCTTTTGTTTCATTTTTATGGTAAGAACACTTAATATGAGATCTACCCTATTAACAAATTTTCAAGTGGACAATGCTGTATTGTTAACTTGGTGGCACAGCACATCTCTAGAAATTAATCATCTAGCATAACTGAAATTTTATACCCATTGAACAACTCCCCATTTCCCACATACCTCCTGCCCTTGACAACCACTATTGAATTCTATGTTTCTATGAGTTTGACATTTTTGATACGTCATATAAGTAGAATCATGTAGTATTTGTCCTTCTGTGACTGACTTATTTTACTTAGCATAGTGTCCTCCAGGTCCTTCCATGTCACATATGGCAGGATTTTCTTCTTTTTTTAAGGTTGAATAATATTCCATTGTATGTATATACCAAAACAAACTAGGTATGGAAGGAAGAGGTAATAAAAGCCATATATGCTAAGTTTACAGCTAACATCATATTCAATGACGAAAAGTTGAAAATTTTCCTCTAAGATCTGGAAGAAGACAAGGATGACCATTCTCACCACTCCTATTCAGCATAGTACTGGAAGTTCTAGCCAGAGAAATTAGGAAGAAAAAATAAAAGGAATTCAACTAGAAAGGAAAAAGTAAAATTATCTCTGTTTGAAGATGACATGCTCTACAGGTAGAAAACCCTAAACACTCCACCCCAAAAAAAACCCTGTTAGAATGAACAAACAAATTCAGTATAATTGTAGGATACAAAATCAACACAAAAATCCATTGTGTTTCTACACTAACAACAAATCAACCAAAAAGGAAATTCAGAAAATAGCCCCTGCTCAATAGCATCAAAAAGAATAAAATACTTAGGAATAAACTTAACCAAAGAGGTGAAATCACTGTGTACTGGAAACCACAAAACATTGATGAAAGAAATTGAAGGAGACTTGAATAAATGGAAAGACATCCTGTGTTCAAGGATTGGAAGACTTAATATTGTTAAAATTTCCATAATACTCAAAGTAATCTACAGATTTGATGCTATGCTATCCTAATCACAATTCCAATGGCAATTTTTCACAGAAATAGAAAAATAAATCTTAAAATTTGTATGGAACTACAAAAGACCCATAATAGATAAAGCAATCTTGAGAAAAAAGAACAAAGCCGGAGGTTTCACACTTCCTGAATTTAAAATATATTACAAAGCTCCAGTAATTAAAATAGTATGGTACTGGCATAAAGATAGACATATAGACCAAGAGAAGAAAACTCAAGCATATAAGGTCAACTAATCTTTGACGAGGGTGCCAAGAGTAAACAATGGGGAAAGGATAGTTTCTTTACCAAATGGTATTGAGGAAACTAGACATTTACATGCAAAACAATGAAATTGGACCTTTACCTTACACTATACACAAAAATCAACTCAAAATGAATTAAGAACTTAAATGTAAGAACTGAAAATGTAGAATTCCTAGAAGAAAACACAGTGGAGAATCTTCTTGACATTGGTCTTGGCAATGATTTCTTGGATATGACTAAAATGCACAGGTAACAAAAGCAAAAATAGACAAGTGGGATTAAATCAAACTAAAAAAACTGCATAGCAAAGGAGACAATGAACAGAATGAAAAGACAACCTATGGAATGAGAGAAAATATTTGCAAACCATATATCTGATAAGCAGATAATTTTCAAAATATATAAAGAATTCCTACAAGTCAATAGCAAAAAATGAATAATCTTATTAAAAATGGGCAAAGGATTTGAGGAGAAATTTCTTCAAAGCAGACATACAAATAGCCAACAGATAGATGAAGAGGCGCTCAACGTATTTAATTAGCACGAAATGCAAATCGAAACTAAAGTGAGAAATCATCTCACACCTATTAGGATGGCTATTATCAAAAAGGCACAAGTTAAAAAGTGTTGGTGAGGTTGTGGAGAAATTGAAACCCTTGTACACTGTCGGTGGGAATGTAAAATGGTGCAGCCATTATGGAAAACAGTATGGAGTTTTCTCAAATAATTAAAAACAGAACTACCACATGATCCAGCAATCTCGCTTCTAGGTATATATCCCAAAGAATTGACATTAGGATCTCAAAGAAATATTTGTATTCCCATATTCATTGCAGCATTATTCACAATGGCCAAGATATGGAAATAACCCAAGTGTCCACAGACACATGAATGAATAAAGAGAATGAAAAAAAGAGCCTGTCTAAGGTAAAATATACAGCGAAGGTAAAATTCCAGTGAGAGAATTATAGAATTAATAGAAGAGGAAATTGGGGGAAAAAACCAGAGATATTATGATAAATGAGGATGAACTCAATGAGCTTTTGATGTCTCTAATAATAAAGATCACCAAGAATATCAAAAATAGAGCTGCTAGGAATTAAATAAAGAAACCAAGATCTTTTGGACTGGGGTCCTTCTAGAGTAGAAAGCATATTCTATAGAGACTAGTATACCATTAATGCCTATATATTTTATGAATATTTGTGTTTAACATAACTATAATATTCACATGGACTTTTTTTTTAATCCTCCAATATAATAACTTTACGTCCTGTCACATTTTTAGTATAATGGGAGGAAACATAAAATTATCCTAAAATAACAAAATATATCAGACACAACTTACTCTAAATACTAATTCTAACAAAAAAGGATGAAATACCAATCATGAAGACATATACCATATGGAATTACCTTGGAGAATTCTGATTACTGAGAGCCAATAGTCCATAAATAATTAGGTATTATCATCTTTGAATAATAACAATAATAATATTTGAACCTTTATTAACCTATTATTTTATGAGAATTGGCATTCTCTATAGGAGTGAAGAATACTTGGGAGAAACTTTAAAGGGTATAATTCAAAATGTATGTAGAAATCTTTGACTAATAGCCTAAAGTTCTGCACTGCTACCCATGAAATGATTCAATCATGTAGAAAGAGTCAGTTTATTGTTTAGAGAAAAATGTACTGTTATCTAAATAAGATTAACAAAGGTCATAACTTAGAGAATCTTGGTATACATGGTGAATGATCTTTTGCCTTTCTGTATTATATTTATTCTGTAATTACTCTCACTGGGAAAACGAAACAAGCATCCATCTTGGATAATTTTACAGTACAGTCTAATCAGCATTTCCACTGTTGCCAAAAACTCCCTCAGGGTACTCTGCTCGAGTTCACCAAAAGGTTACATACTGTAAGAGTGTTATCCCATTTCCAAGAGGATTAAAAAAAAAATAACAACACTGAGATTGAGATTTCACACACACATATAAACACACACATATATACCCACACATTATATATACATATGAATACATATTATATGTTTGTTATTTAGTATTTCCATTTATGCATTAGCTTGAGATAGAAAGATCATATACTCAATTCTTCCTGTTGAAATCAAAAGGAGAGTTTTTTCCCCAGATCCTTCCTTTTCTTAAAGTGTTTAGTAGAGAAAACTTGTCATATACGTGACTATATATATAAAATATACATCTTGCATAGCTACAATGTACTTATACATTTAAAAATTTCATAACGTCATAGATATAATCACAGATCTAGTTGATATAATGAAGGAATTGCTTAAACAATAACTGTTATAGAATGGATAACAATTGAGTAACCAAGCCTGAGGCAGGAGAGAGAAGCAGCTGGGGTCCGAAGAACTAGAATGTAGGGCTCAAGCCTGAAAAGATTTTTGCTCCATCTCTCTCTTTTCTGCTTGTTTTTGCATAAAATGTAAAAAAGTGCATTTAAAAAAAAATGAAAACCCAAATCATCTAATATGTTTTAAAATGCAAGAATTTATTTTTCAATTTCTTTATTAAGAAAATAGTCATTATACTGCTTTTCATATAGCTCTGCTTTTATAAAAAATAATTATATTTAATAATTATGCTGCCCCAGTACGTGCATAGTAAGTAATTTGGTATTCATACACACAAGCTACGGCAGAACAACCCTAGTTGTTTGTTTGTTGTGTTTTTTCTGAGGAAGATTTGCCCTGAGCTAACATCTGTGCCAATCTTCCTCTATTTTGTATGTAGGTCGCCACCACAGCATGGCCACGGATGAGTGGTGTAGGTCCACACCTGGGATCTGAATCCTGGCCGCTGAAGCAGAGCCTGCCAAACTTCATCACTAGGTCACAGGGCCACTCCCCACCCCTAGTTATTATTTTAGTACTCATCAACTATAGAAGGATATTCTATCTGAACAGTGTAGCAGTAAGAATCACTGAAAAAAAAAGTCTTTCACGGTAAAACAATTTTTTGCTTTGTTGAGGGCTGAAGTAGGTAATGACTTGTTGGAAAATTATGTGATACAAAACCTCCTCCCAGAGCTAATGTTAAGTTTTCCACAATCTCAGTGAAATGCTTTGAGTGCTTTGAGAGAGAAATTACTGTAGAAAATGGAGATTTTTTTTTTAAAGCACCTAGAATTGTGGTAAACTCTTCCTGAATTTGTAACTTTAGGATTTACTTTGGGTCTTTATAATAAACAAATATCAACAGGATAGGTTTAGTGCTGGATGGTGTTTTAATATTAAAATATGTAGAGTTGTGTTTTTTTTGTGAGGAAGATCAGCCCTGAGCTAACATCCACGCCAATCCTCCTCTTTTTTTTTTTTTTTTGTTGTTGTTGAGGAAGACTGGTCCTGGGCTAACATCCATGCCCATCTTCCTCCACTTGATGCGGGACGCCGGCACAGCATGGCCTGACAAGAGGTACATCGGTGCGCGCCCGGGATCTGAACCCCGGGCTATCAGCAGCAGAGCATGCTCACTTAACCGCTATGCCACAAGGCCGGCCCCTGTAGAGATATTTTACTTAAGTTCTGAAACTTTTTTTTCCAGTCATAGAAGTATTCTTTCAAAATGTTTATTTTACTTTTTGTTGTTTTTGAAGAGATAGTTACATTTCATAGTTTTCCTCTCTGTCTTCTCCTACATATAAAATACTTCCTTGCTGCTTATTGTATAAAGAATTTTCCTTTTTTTCCTTCATTTTTATATCATTATTTTTATATTATTATTGGTTCATTTGATTTTTATTGCATCCAAAACTGATCTTAATTAAGCATTTTCAGCTTCCTAGAACTCCTAATTTATTTCATACATCTCCTTTTGCACTTCATCATGGTTTCTTTTTTTTTTAATTATTTCAACAAAAATGTATTTATATCAGAAACTTCTAGCCTTCTTTTACTTTTGTATTGAAGCTATTTCTGTTTCTAGTCTATTAAAAATGATAATTAGTTTTCTAAAAAGAATATTTGGTGCCTATAGCTGGTTTATCCCCAGATTTCTGGGCATCTGTAAGATTAACTTCCCTTTTATTGCAGTAATTTTACAAGCTCCGAACATTTCTGATTTTGTGACACAAAAGGTTTGTGTAATCTAATCTCATAAATTATATATATACAAATATTATTATTATAACTATTATGTTTCTTAAATACCAGATAATTTATCTTTTCCCTGTGTTTATATGTTCTGCTTAAAGAAATTTAATGTTTTTGTAGTAATATTGATCAATTATTTTACATTTAATATCTTTGTCTTTTTAATCTTTCCCTCTTCTAGTGCCATAAAACAGTCTGATATTTTCTTGAAGCATAAATAACATATAAGTCTTTAGTCAGCTTGGTCAACCTTCAGGATGTCAATTTGTCTACTTTCACATGGATGGCCAGTGGTACCAATGCCTTCCATTTCCTAATATATTTTCACCTCTACCTCCAACCTGGATATGTAACATGTCCCAGGGAACACGTGGGTCTGTTTCCTAAGTGCTCTACAAAGTCCGCTAGATCTATTTGTCAAACGAAATGGATGTTGATATCTGTCAGCCCCTTCTCAATTATTTTTTAAAAGTTCATGATTCTTTAAGAATTTGTACTCTTCCATATGAATTTTTGGGTCAGCCTAGATTATAGACTCATTCAGTTAACGTCACTTACCTTGTGCCAGCATAATTTCAAGTAATTGGAATACAGTAAACAAAACAGACAAAAATCTTCATGCTTATGGAGTGTACATTCTTATGAGGGAGAGAGAAAGTGGGCAAAATATATGATAAAAATATAGAGTATATTGCATAGTGATAATGCTAAGAATAACAGATACAGCATATTTATTAATCAGCTGCTTATGTGTTGATTAATTACCAAAATATCTCAGTAGCTTACAACAACAAATATTTAATTCTATCTTGCATTATAAAAGAACTATGACTAAGTTACAATTCTGCTAGGATAGGCTCAGTTCTAAGTGAATTTTCATTCCAGAATATGACCTGAAAAAGCAGTCATTGGGAAGGCAAGATCATGAATGCAGAACGAAAACACTGACGTGCATTTAAAGATTCCCCTCAAACACAGCTTGTGGCACGTCTGCTCATGTTCCATTGGCCAAACAAAGTCATTGGCAAAGCACAAAACTAAAGTAGCAGGGACATATATGCCACCTACAAGAAAGCATGATAAGAGAGGGAAAGGAACAGACAATTGTGACAAATAATACAATCTGTTCACAGTCCACTCTCTAGTCACAAACATCTGTATGCCTCTTACAGGTAAAATCCGCTTACCTGCTCCCTGACACCCCAAAATCTCTTTAAACCCAGGCACCACGCTTGAATTTCAAGATCTTGTGATATAATCAAATCAGAATATGGCTCTTTTTGATCCAGAGAGCACTGAATTAGAAGGACAAATTATTTGCCCACCACAAACTCAACATGTAATTGGGGATGAATAAGAATAAAATAATAGAAATAAATACCCTATTTATTAGATAGAGAATGTCAGTGGTTCATAGTCATTCAGAAATTATTCTCTACAATCATTACAAGAGTTTCTGTCTCTAAGGCTCTGGGGCTAACTTATTTAGCAAACTCTTTACATTTGCATTTTTAGCCCTGAAAGACATGAAATTTCTGGTTTATTCCTCTTCTCTTTCATGTCTATTAGAACATTGACAAATATTCTTTTTCTGAGCTCATCTCTTGCTTGCAGTATCTTATCAAATGCAGTTAACTCTCAACTCATACTACAAACATTCTCTTTTAAAACCTCTTCTCCTAAAAGCCAGGGCTTTGTTAGGTACATTTTCTACCTTCCAAGTTACCCCAAGAAAATGTTTACCAAAGCAAAACAGTCATTTCAGCATTGTATAAGCTTTACTTTATGCTGTTTTCTTCTTCAAACACAATTCTACATACTTTGTTGTTGTGGTGGTGGTAGTGGTGTTGGTACCAGAAATTGATTCTAGGGCTGGCCCTGTGGCTTAGCAGTTAAGTGAGCACCCTCCGCTACTGGCGGCCCGGGTTCGGATCCCGGGAGCGCACCGACGCACTGCTTCTCCGGCCATGCTGAGGACGCATTCCACATACAGCAACAAGAAGGATGTGCAACTATGACATACAACTATCTACTGGGGCTTTGGGGTGAAAAAAAAGGAGGAGGATTGGCAATAGATGTTAGCTCAGAGCCAGTCTTCCTCAGCAAAAAGAGGAGGATAAGCATGGATGTTAGCTCAGGGCTGATCTTCCTCACAAAAAAAAAGAAAAGAAAAGAAATGAAATTGATTCTAGAGAGATGTAGAATGCATAATCGCTTTGTTTATTAATCAACTTTTGTTGTAGCAACAGATGACTCCTGTATATCAATGATTTACAGCTGCAAACATAATTTCTTCTCACGTTACAGGAGAGCAGGGCTCTGGTGTGCTCCCCTCTATTAAGCTCCAGTGTCTTCTCATTAGGCTGAAGAAGTAGCTTCTTTCTAAGTTATGTTATCAGAGTGGAGGCCAAGAACAAGAGAAATTGAGCCAAACCATGCAAGCTCATTAAGCTTTCCACTTAGACGTGATTAAATGACTTTAATGACATTTACATGACATTTCACATGCCATTGACCAAGGCAAATTAATTGGCTAATGCCAAATTAGATGGAAAAATGTCTTCTACTTCTAAGAAAGCATGGCAGAGGCAGTGAGAGAATGAATAATTGTGAACAGATAATTAAATCTACTAGGGCAGGTAAGACGGATATCAAGTGCTTGAGGATGAGAAGTCAGTAAAATTCTATTCCAGACAGAATTCTCTAAGGAAGTAAGACAAATGAGAATGAATATTGTGGAATGATTGCAATCTCAGACACAAACATCTTAAGCAGTTTTCCAACCAGGTTCTCTGAATAGTGAACTCATTCTCTTTGATTTAATGTATATTTCAGCCTCATTTTTAATGCAATTTAGCAGGTTACAGATTTCTAAAGTAAGTTTTTTTTGCCCTTGTCATCAATTTTGAAGACAATTCTCTATTGTCATCTATAGTCTATTATTGTTGATGGGAAGCCCATAATGTGTCAAACTTTTTTGTCTTTGGTTTTGGAATTTTAAATTTCAACATAACACATCCAGGTGATAATATTTTTCCACCATGTTTGTGACTTCTTATGATTGTTTATCTAAGGATTAATATCTGTA
Source organism: Diceros bicornis minor (assembly GCF_020826845.1). Lineage (NCBI taxonomy): Eukaryota > Metazoa > Chordata > Mammalia > Perissodactyla > Rhinocerotidae > Diceros > Diceros bicornis. The sequence goes on along the minus strand of NC_080759.1, from coordinate 46,050,649 downwards.
CTTATTCTTGAAAACTCTTAATCCAGTTTTTTTGTTTTTGTTTTTTGAATACTGCCTCATCATTCTCTCTGGTGTCTTCATCTGAAACTCCTATCATTGTATGTGAAATTTTGTTTTCCTCATATATATTTTGATCCTTCTTTTTTAAAAAAATTTCTCTCTGAGGCATTCTGGCTAATTTCCTCAGATTTGTCTTCCAGTTTACTTACTCTGTATTCAGTTGTATCGAATTTCCTATGTTCCCAGTTTGTTTGAGTTCTTCAAGTCAATGTGTATATTGTGGCTTCTGTTGGCTAATAAATAGAGTTTTTCCATTTTCCATTTCAGAGTGAGACCTGATTTCATGCTAGACACCTAACTTTAGTGATATCTCTAATAAATTCCTGTAATTATACACTTCTCCCTTTCCCAGGGCTAATGAGCTAAGATGCAAGCCCCTAGTGCCTACATCCTGCCTTATACTCCTTTTGGGCTTCCACAACATCAGCATGGCAATTTGTCACTTGTGCAATCATGTGGAAATATAGATTAAAATCTACCGGGGGGAAGACTACAATTAAATCAGTAGCAGATGACACGTAATTCCCTAAACTCTTATGATTCTAGAGTGTGATACTTAGGCTTCACAGAACTCTACAACAGAGCTTCAGTAGAAAGGAATGCTGACTCCAGTAATGTTCTCTATAGTTTCAGAGTCAGGGAGACAGGGAACACTGGAGCACCCATGCAGATATGCAACAGTGGAAGCTCCCTTGCTAAGGAGGTGGCTGTGTTAAAAAGAAGGAGCCTCTGGACTTCTGTAGCTGGTGCCAACTAGAGCTAACTAGAGCTAACTCATATCTATTGAGCCAGCTGCTTTCTAATCTACTGAAATTGATGTCCAGGTCCACTACAACTTGTCTCTCCTCATTACTCTAAATTTAAGCTCCTTTTTTCTTTTAGATATCTAATTGTTGTCAAAGCAAAATATTGATAGTTTAGACACCTACATTTCTTATCCTGTAATTATCATGAAGGTTGGTTCATTCCTGGCAACTATAAAACACTTGCATGGAAAAAATTAGAAAGTGTGTGGAGAGAATTTTTTTCCTTGAATGAAATGTCTGTTACACCAACTGTCTACTGTAGAATCTTTAGCATTTTTGATGCCTTAAATTATTTTAAGGTAGCATTTTCTGTTATCTGGAAAAGTTAAATATATTGGAACAATTATGATTTAAATACCTGGATGTGAAGCTTAGACTTGCTGAGATATGAGGTGGTACAATGGGCATTATTGAATTTTAGGCATCAAATTATTTATAGTACATTAGTAAAGGCTTTTTTTCTCTTAGTTCGAATATATGCGTATAATTTCTAAGTTATATCCTACCTCATTAGCAAGTTTTAAAGATATCTTCAAATAGTGCTAGTATTCTCTATTTTGGTTTTAAGACTATATAATTTTACATGGCATAGAGATACAGACATCATTATTTCATATTTTGTTTCTGAATGTGCCATAATTTCATATGCCATATGTGATCTTTTTTACATAATTTCTTAGACTGCACCATAAAATGCTAATGATTAGCTGAAGTACATTTAAGAAAGAAAGACTTGGTAGGAATAATAAAAGAGCATTTAGTTCATTGAAGCTTGTCCCTTTTAATACACTTTTTCCCCTGGATAGTATTGATGCTAATTGCTTTTAAAAGACCTTGTGTCTTTGCTTCAGTAACTTTGTCAAGTGAGCAAATAAGTCATTCCCTAAGATTAACCTCAGGTTCCAGTCTACAAAAGCTGTAATCAACTTGACCATTATATTTATTCTGACCAATTAATATTTGTCTTACATGAATAGTATTTACTTGAGAAAGTGGTTACCTATACATAAGATATATATTTATTTATAGATGACTTTGGGGTAAAATTGATTGATATGTATGTGGTTAGCACCTGTGATATCTGACTTATCCAGGAAGTCTGACATTATTGATAAGATTAACCAGAGAGTTCTAAATCTCCACTTTAAATTGTTTTATGCAGATATAGTTTACATTGAAAATGCTACTTTAAAATTTAAAAAAAGACACAAGGAATCTGGAGTTTTCCTGCATCTAAGATAATTGTACTGAATATTGATCATTGAGCATTACACTGAGGTCTGCCTGCAATGTTTTTAATATATGAATAAAATAAATGACTAATTTTACAGCTATTTGAATGCCATACATTAAAAGGACAATTGTCCTGTATCAGAATCTTCATGGTACACTGGAATAATATCTTTAAAATTGCTTAACCTAACACATTGTGTGTTACTATATATCAACATGCACTATTGCTAAGCTGATTATTTTATAAAAAAATTTTTCTTCAAAGTAATGGTACAGTGGGTCACTTTTATTTTTAACATTCTCTCACTTAATCACAAACATGACTCATAGAAAGCTGAAAGACTGTAAACTTGTAAATTTTAATTGAAAATCATTCCTAGTTTTTTTAGTGTTCTGTGAAGAATTAGAAATTGATCTGTACAGACTAACTGGTAAGAATAAAATTATTTCTAAGAAACATATGCCTAGGATCATAAACACGCATATCTATACGAAACAAAGTAAAGGAAAAAGAATCAATCTATAACTTTGCCATAGCATACAGCCAAATAGATTAAAAACAAATCATAAAATGGTTGACATGTTATCACTGGTAAGTTTCTAAATAGGCAACCTCAAATTTTTTCCAAAATATTAAACTTTAAAATTAGAATGCCACAACCTTATTTATTATAGCTATTACCTTGTCTGAAAGAATATGCTCTACAGTTATATGTACCTTATTTAATAGAATAAACATATAATAGAAGAATTATTGACTGTATTTTATATACTAAATCTCACAACATAAGATAAACATACTTTGTTTTTACCAAGGCTGAATGAAAAAATATTTATAGTAGACAAATAACTTGTCTGTTTTACAATTAAGTAAAGAATTCTAGTTTTCTTTCAAAATTCATACTTTCAGTTTAGCCATATTGAATGTCAAATTGAAATACTATTCATCTAAGTATCTTCCATGATCTTTCAATTTAAACTTCAGAGGGATGGCCTTTCCAATCTGGACATGATGGAATGGTATATCTCTGACTAACTCTTCTCCAGAATACAACTATCAAAGCTGCACAATATCCATAAAATGACTGTTGCAAGTCACTGGAGAACATTCAATGTAGAAAGGCCTGGATGAGGTATGATCCTTGAGAGGAAAGAAGCATAACAAGATGAGTTTTATGTTCACAATGACTCAGGGCAGTTGTAAACATGCAGTGCTAGAGAAAAGAGTCCAAAGAGAAATTACATAGTTTGTGGAGACAGAGGTTGGGGTTCAGGGCTAGCATGGTGGCTAAAACTAGAACAAAGCCACAGAGAAGAGGAAACCTCAGAGAGATGAGCACAAAATCTGAACGCAATTTTCCTGTGGTAATTGTAGATACATACACTTATTTGCACATGTGGAGACTCCAAGAAACCAAGAGAAAGAAAAACTGGAAGGCAAAAGAGCTAACTAAGGGTTTCAGCAGCCATGAGGCACTGGGAATCCAAACTGGTAAACACTTGTAACTTCAGTTGATACTAGAAAAAGAATAGTTTTTAGGAGTGAGAGCTAGTTCCCAGAAATAAGGAAAAAATGAAATAGATCAGTTCTAACAAAATCTAACTAATTTAGCTAATCCATGCTGTATATATCTACAAGAAAATAATCCAACCCTCTCTGGAGAAAGATGACATAATTAGAGACTTCTACAATTATTTATACACAATGTTCAATAAACAATTCCAAGGCATGCTTAAAAATGGAAAATGACCAAAACTAAGAAGAAAATAATCAATAAAATGACCAAGACATGATTTTGGTATTGTAGTTACTAGAAAAGAGTTTTGAAATAACTATGATTAATATGTTTAAGAAAACAGAAAACAAGTTGGAGATTTTTAGCAGAAATCAATAATAACCAATAATCTATATTTAATAAATCAAGTAAAAAGTATAGAACTAAAATATTTGAATGCTAATAATCTAGATTTAATAAATTAAATAAAAATTATAGAAATAAAAATTTTCAGTGCTGAAGTGTGCACATAGATTTAATAGATGGGGTTAATCAGAGAATAAACATGGTGGAAAAGAAGATTAGTGTAATAGAATATGGGTAAATATAAAATATCCAGGTTAAAAAAGAGAGTAAAATATTTTAAATGTACAGAAAAAAGAATAATAAACTAGTGGTGAAAGTTAAAAGACTTAAAATGCATGCTTTGGCAATGCTCTCAGCAAGAGAGAAGTTGGAAAATAAGATAAAAGAAATATTTGAATAATGCTTACCAAAGTTTCCCAGAACTAGTAAAAGATAGTTTAAAAATTCCTTATGAGGCGCCAGCCCGGCGGCCAAGCAGTTAAGTGCACGCGCTCTACTGTGGCGGCCCAGGGTTTACCGGTTCAGATCCCAGGCGCGCACTGACGCACCGCTCGTCAGGCCATGCTGTGGTAGCATCCCATACAAAGTGCAAGAAGATGGGTGTAGATGTTAGCCCAGGGCCAGTCTTCCTCAGCAAAAAAAGAGGAGGATTGGCAGATGTTAGCTCAGGGCTGATCTTCCTCACACAAAAAATAAAATTCCTTATGAGCCAGCCCTGATGGCCTAGTGATTAAAATTCGGTGCTTTCACTGTTTGGTGGCCTGGGTTCCTTTCCTGGTTGCAGAACCACACCACGTGTCTGTCAGTTGCCATGCCATGGTGGCAGCTCACATAAAAGAACTAGAACTTACAACCAGTATATACAACTAGGTACTAGGGCTTTGGGGAGGGAAAAAAAGAGGATGCTTGGCAATAGATGTTAGCTTGGGGCAAATCTTTCCCTGAAAAAAAAATTTTAAAAATTCCTTATAACTGAAAGGCAGATCATAAAAAAATAAGAAAATACCTCCTGGGTGCATCACAGTTAAACTCTTCAAAACAAAATACAAACAATTTCTTAAAATAAGAAAGATCCATTAAAGTAGAATAAACTAATCTACAGTAAAGCAATAATAAGACTGACAGCTGACTTTGCAACAGACAATATGGTAGTCAGCTGACAATTAAACTACATCATTTATTATTGAAATAGGGAAAATCTTTCAAAATAGAATTCTATCCCCAGTGGAAATATCCTCTAAAAGTAGGAAAAACAATGTTTATTTAAAAAAGGAAAAATTCAATAACAGTAGACTAGCACTAAAAGAAGCAGAAAGATATTCTTTTTAGAACATTTAAAGTGTCCCTTAGAAGAAAAAATTATTCTAGAAGGAAATATAGAAATTCAGGAAAGAATAAATAGCACTAGAAAGGATAAATTATTGTTGACAAAAAATAATTATTATTTAAAATAACAAAAATAACAATAATTTCATTATTTATGATGATAATATAGTGCTTACGATAATATAGGGCAATGATAATATAGGGCTTAACATATAAGATGAGAAAAATAGCAAAGATCAAACAGGTATAACGGTGTTAATCAGTTTTAATCTTGTTCCGTTTTTCAAGCAGTAAAATTATAATTTAAGGTGTAATGAAATAAATTATAATATCTAGAGCAAACATTAAAGAAAAATAAAAGAAAGTAATATAAAGAATGTTTAAGGAGGAGAAAATGAATGGAATGAAATATGTGAATAATTTAAAGAAAGTAAGAAAGGAGAAAAAAGGAAAGAAAAAAATTTAAAAAAGCAAGACAGTAGACTTAAATAGAAATATATCAGTAATTAAATTAATTATAAATGTAGTAAATCAAAATAGAAAACAAAAATTGTAAAACCAGATTAAAATAAAACAAAACAACAAATACTTAGCTTTGTGGCTCACATGAAACTTTTAAAAAATAAGAACAATATAGTTTGAAAGTAAAATGATGCAAAACATTATACCATCCAACCATTATCACAAAAAGGAGAAAAGAAAAATGTGATATAGTTATATTAATATCAGACAAATTGGACTTTAAGTTATGGACCATTATTAAAGTCAAAGAGAAATGTTTCAGAATGAAACATTTCCAATCCAAGACAGAGATATCACAGCCTTAAATCTGTGTATATCCAGTGACATGGTTTCAAACTATATCTAAACAAAACAAAACAAAAAACTAATACAAAATAAAAAGATAAATAGAAAAATCCAGTATCATAGTGGGAGACATTAATGTACATCTCTTGATAGCTGACAACAAAAATTCTGTATAGATACAGAAAATTTAAATGACATTAAGTAACTTGAACTAATTTACATATGTAGAAATTTAACTGTGCAGCTGCATAATTTACCTTCTTTTAAAGTGCGTAGGGACACTTATCTAAATCAAGTACAAAACAAAAAACTCTCAACTAATTTCAAAATATATATCTTTAATTATAATAAAACGAACTAGATATCATTTGTAAAAGTATACTAGAGAACCTCCAGCTTGCTGGTAATTAAAACATACACTTCACATTTTGATGGACAAAGGAGAAGGTTTCTTGTTTGTTCTTTTATTTCCTGTTTCCAATAAAATATTAATGATGAATATATTGTACATCATTTAGATTTGTTTTCATGAAAATATAAATAATAAATTAAAAACAACGGTCCTTCCTCTAAAATATTTTGCTATCGACAAAATCATATCAATATCAAAATCTTCATCAGTGATATTTTCTTTTCCACTAACATTAAAACTTACCTAAATCATTTGAATATCTGTAATTTTTAGTGTTATGGGAAATACTGCCATCTATCGAACTTTTAGGACTTTATCTTCCCAATGTTACATTGCACTATATCATCTCTAGTCATAAGTGGGCTTAACTTATTAGATGACATAACTTGCAATCATTTCAAGTTCTTGGGGAAGTTTGATTAGGTAGTCAAGTTTCTACCGTTTTATTGTGATCAGTTGACATGTGTTATTCATCCTTCCCCAACTTGGTTATTTACTCTACAAGGGCAAGTCTCAAAACACAACTCCTCCCATTTAGGGTATGGAAGGTCTGCTTTATGAACTTTCATGAAAGTTATTGAATTTTACATGCATATTCTTTATACAGAATAACAGATGTTGACTTTTTACATACCTAAGAAAAAAATTAAGCAATAACTATAACATAGTTAAAACTGGAGAAGGAAATATCAAGAACCTTAAGTAGACTGGATTCCTTTCAATAGAGGAACTAATATTGAGGAATTTTACACCTTGAGATGTTTTTCTCTCAAGGAAAACTGGGCAGCCCTTGCGTCTTTAGAGCAAGGATTCGACCCACAGATGAGCTGATTTTTTCTCTTGCACTGTGAGTCTTACAAACAGCTCCCTTTCCTAACACTTTCCTGCCCGCATGTAGGCATTACCTGGAATTATCAATGTCCTCTTAGTTGGGCATGCATGATTCGGTCTTTACTTTCCCCTCCCACCTCCCTGACACTGACAGGCAACCTGCTTCAGCCTGGATCTTTATTTGTCTTATATCCTAGGCAACTGTGCTTGTAACTCCCTAGTGTAGAAACTTTGTAAAGGAAATTATTAGTCTAGTTCACTCTCTAGCTCTCAAACACTAACTCAAAGCCTATTTACTTTAAATTAAGGTACAGTGATAACTTTAAATTAAGATACAAGATATAACAAGCTGACTCACTTTCTCAGGCCATGGTAGATTAATAAAAGAAAGAAAAAGAAAAGAAAAAAATGCTTCAAGGTAATATTTTGCAAAGTTTTATGTGCCGGATGTTTATAATAGAGTCAATCACAGTAATGGTATAAGAAACATGGCTCTCTTAGACAGGAGAAGAGACAAAGAAGTCAGAAGGTGAACTGTAAAAATATCTTTTTTTTTTTTTTGGTGAGGAAGATTAGCCCTGAGCTAACATCAGTTGCCAGTCCTCTTTTTGCCAAGAAACATTTGCCCTGGGCTAACATCCATGCCCATCTTCCTCTACTTTTTATATGGGACACCGCCACAGCATGGCTTGACAAGTGGTGCCTCAGTCCGTGCCTGGGATCTGAACCTGCAAACCCCAGGCCACTGAAGTGGAGCACACGAACTTAGCCGCTACACCATTGGACTGGCCCCAAAACATCATATTTTAAGAGAAACAATTAAACTACTCGATCCATTTCATGACTGGGTGTGATCTTTTTACACTTTGAACTGTAAACAGATTTATGCATTTCATGGTTCTTCGTGAATGCAAGTCCTCATAATAATATCTTTTTTTTCTCCAAGCAGTTTTAAAGTTTCCCACTATATATCTAGCCATTTGATGAGTTATAATACTTGTGGGTAAATTAAAGAATACTTTACTCCAAGCTACTCTTGTCATGGTGACACCATATCATTCCGAAAGCAGCAGTGTGTTTAGTCCAATATGAATGGATAATTAAATATCTTCAAACAAACCAGTGTCAAGTTCTGGGTGTGCACTGCCTCTGTTTCAAAGCACTTAAATGCATCTTGCAGTGTGGCAGGATTGACATTTGTCAGTCATTCGCATAGACTGCTACTGACTGAAAAAATGTAGATCCCATTAGATATAATGAGTTCACTCAGATAGTATTCATTTATTCTGTGTTCTTGTCAGGTAAAACAACTGTTTCACCGTGAACCGATGCTTATGGTAACACTGTTATTAATCAAAATACTAAAATTAGGAATAAATTTCTCCATCTTCGTCACAATTACAATTTTCTGTTGATTTCTAAAATCAATTTTAATGGACTTGTAAATTTAAAAATTAGTTTATGGAGAGGAGGGAGAGAAAGACTGGGAGATGCTATTTGTACCATGATCAAGAATTTACTGAGCCTCTATCTTGTATAACTTGAGTTTTCATTCTATTAAGAACTATAATATTAATATACATCTCAAAAATAGTAGTGGTAGAATCTACTTGAAAATAAGGTAGACAAGTTGGTGTTGTAAATTATCATAAAGTTTATAGTCAGTTGAGTTTAGCATTATCACTCATTATCTTTTAAAAAAAATCTTTGAACTTCAGTTTCCTTATCCTATAAAATAATAGCACTTGTCTTATAGTGATATTTGTGTATATGCATATTTGTGGATTAAGTGAGAAAATAAATGCAAAAGTACACTGTAATTTGTAAAACGACTTAAAATTTAATTATATTTTTCGGTTTAATGTCATGTGGACTTATCTATGATTTATAATTTTCCTTCAAGCATATTTTCTTCCTAGAGCAAAGACCACATGAATGAACCAGGTCACATCATCTTATCTCTAGAATCAATATTTTAAAGTGGTTTTACCTAACTGTGAACTTGACTTGCATGTCTTTTAACAATGGTAGTTTAACAGAGTATTTAAATTCAACTCATTCACTCATTCATTTAGTAATCATTTATCCAGGGCTGGGCACTAACCTGAATGCTTAAGGTTACAAAGACAACTCAAGCATCATTCTTACTTACAGGGACTCAGAGTAGTAGAGGAGATACGCGCCTATGGAAGCAGACATTACATGAAAGTGCTATGTAACAGGAAACAAGGATTAATTAACTCTCTACTAATTCTGCAACGGAGTTGCGAGAAATTTATAACAGGGCTTTTAAAGAAAGAAACGTGAGTGTAGAGAATTCTAGGTTAAATTAAGGATGTGCAAAGTGTTACGTTTTAGGAACAGGCAGCATTCCATTGTGGCTAGGCCTGGAGTATACTGAGCAATATTAAGACATAAGGCTGGGGAAGGCATTTTGCACTGACTTGTGAAGAATCTTTATTCACATACCATGTTGTCTACTTTACTATAGTTTTAAACATCATGTGTAAGAAGGACATAGGGAGAACTTCCCAACAGGGTTTTTATAATTAAAGATTATTCTATAAGATGTCGTCCACAGTTCTGCCACGTTAGAAATACTCATATATGTTTCTTTCCCAGTCTGAAGATGTCATAAATACCATTTCCTTCCAAACTCACAGAACTGACACTTTCTCTCCCTGAATTGCCTGCTATTTTGTGTTTTCCATTCTTAAGGCTCATATTCTACTCCGAGATCCTACCATCCCCTCTTATTATATTAGCTCTACCCTGCTGTTGGATGGTGTGTGTGTGCGTGTGCGCATGTGCAGGTCATTCATTCACAACATTAATGATTTTTAAAAAAATTTTACTCACAAAAGGCACATGTGCAATCATTTTTCAAGAGTAGAATGCCCATATCAAAATGTATTTTTAATATCTCCATGAATATCTTAGCAATACATAACTACTTCAGCAAATGCAGGATGTCATTACTTAGTACCACTACGTCATTTTTAATACTTAACTGTGATGCCAACTGAAGTGCATATCTTAACACAGTGACAACTATCTACCAGGTTCAAGAGACAACAGGTGGAGCGATTTCTTTAGTCTTGTGTATAGAAGGAAGACCATATAGCACAAAAACAAAATATTCTCATGGAAGATACAGTGACATGACATTATATTCAAGTATTTCATTTTGCTTTATGTAAATGAATAGTGATAAGTGCAAATCATAAGAAACAGGTACATACTCTGCGGAAACCGCGGGGGGTTGTCGTTGACATCGGTCAGGGTGATGTTGACCGTTGTCGATCCTGAAAGCCCTCCAACTTGCCCAGCCATGTCTTTGGCTTGAATGACCACCGAGTAGTGCTCTCTGGCTTCTCTGTCCATATTGTGTAAGGCAGTTCTAATAACTCCTGTAATATATATTTTAAACAAGACAGTAGAGATTATACATCAAATGAGAAGCAACATAGATATCTCTCTCTTTTTTTTTCTGTTTTAAGAAATGTATTTTTAAATGAAATACTTTTGAGAGAAAGCCAGGTTTCTGAGACAAGCAGTACCCTAACAATGTTACTAAAACTGTTCCATTGAAACATTTATTTACAACCACATATCCCAAACCAATCTATTAGTGGCAAATTAAGATACCCATCTCTTTGCCTTCCTGGGGTGGATGGCCCCTAGAGGGCAGCTTTGCAGCCCAAGCTTGTTCCTTCTGCTGGTGTGCTGAATATTTCACAATTTGTGCTCCTCACAAGTGTCCATTGAGATAATTTGAGTAGAAGTTAATTTTCCTCTTTACAGAACAATTTACATAGCTTCCTCACAGGGTTATCAAAGTTTGATGAAAAATATTGGAGGAGTGTGGACGCTTTAACAATGATTATGGATGGGAGGCATTTTAACTTTTATCAAGACTAAGAAACCTACTATTTTTGTCAAAATAACAACTAGTACAAGAACTAGATCTAAGTACATAAGCAAAATAAATAAGGCGGTAAGATTGATTCAAAAAATCACATGTTAAAGTCACATTCTTTATCTTATAATGCCAAAGGAGACATTTAATGTGCCTTTTCATGAATTAATACTTAGATTCAATAAAGAGATTAAAAATCTTATATATTCATATGTAATTATGCATAGGTAAACACAAACACAGACACACATATAAATTATATTGCTTTGTCAACACAGCCTTAAATTTAAGACTAAAATACATTTTCCAGAAGTCCAAGCTTACCCCAGGACTATTAACTATGTCTTAAAATAAAAAATTGTCCTCATGTACATAAGCCCTATTATAAATAAGTATAAATATGCATGCATATATGTACTTACATTTATATTATATATGCATATAAATTTGCTACTCCAAACATTGGTCAACATTTAACAAACACCTTTTAAATTTTATCAAAAATATTTGGGTCATGTCACTTTTGAGAAATGCACCAATGGCTTCAATCACACACACACTTGATTAGTTGCTACAATTCATAGGACGATGCCAATTATAATAACTGCTAACTATAGAGTTTAACAAACACTTTTACAGATAACATCTTGATATAATGAGAGAAAATAGCATTGTATATTCAAGTTAAAAAATAGTCTTTTAAAAGTGGAAAGGATTAATCAATCAGTAATTTTGAATACAGAACACTGAACCACTATGTTTTGTTACTGAATTGATTGCATGCATGATGACTTTGAGAGGAGAGCCTCAGGCACCAGGAAAACAGATCCCACAACTTCCAACATTTGTGAATATACAATGGAGAGAGTTCAGGAAAACTTTCCTGAAGCTAAATAGAAATGAAAATTATTTTTATCAAAAGAAATTATAATAATGTGATAATAAATGATTCATCTAATTCATGCATATGAAAAAGCCTGAAGCATACTTATTAAAAAGAACAATGTTTTACCACATATGATAATTATATAAGAAGAAATTGAATTGATACAGAAATGAACAAGCTAAGAATTTATAAAAATATTTTATGAAAGACATGTATACTTTCTAATATTTGAAAAAATATAAAGATGCCATTCTACAAAGAATACATTATAAATGGGATTTTCCTCTGGTGTGGAGATTGTATTAGATTATTGTCCAGGATAATGTTTTACAATGAAATCATTAAAGCAATATTTGCAGAATATAAATATATAAAAGGAAAATCAATCGTTACAAAGTGAATGATAGATATTCCTTTTATACAATTTGAATGTTATTCATTTAAGAGGATTAGAGAAATCAGCACGACTCCTGTTTTATAGCACAGACTTTAATAATTTCATTTCATTGCCATTTTCTCCCTTCTTTTATAATACAGCTGCTTCTGACACAAAATGGGAAGAAACTTGTCAGACAAATTTGCTTATGGAAAGAAAAGAGCATATCCATAATTGACACATACTTCTCAGAAATGATTGTCTGAGGATCCATTTAAACTCACGATTCTCTTGAGGATAGCCCAGTTGCATGTACTTAGTTATGACCTCCCCTGAGGGAACATAGGTACCGGGAATGTTCAGTCAAATTACCATAGCTACATGAACCTAGTATATATAACTCTCTTCTAACATGTAGCCCAGATGATTGTAATTGGGGTAGCCTAGAACACAGCTGATGCACAGTAACTTCTTTTTTTTCCTTTTAAGTAGACTATTTTTCAGAGCAGTTTTAGGTCCACAGAAAAATTGAGAAGAAAGTAGACAGTTGCCATGTACCACCCCTCCCCCCTAAACACACAGCCTCCCCCATTATCAACATCTTGCATCAGAATGGTGCATTTGTTACAACTGATGAACCTACAGTGACAGGTAATGATCACCCAGAGTCCATAGTTTACAGTACAGTTCATTCTTGGTGTTACACATACTATGGGTGTGGACAAATGTATAATGACGTGTATCCATCATTACAGTATCACACAGAATAATTTAACTGCCCTAAAAATCCTCTCTGCTCCACCTGTTCATCCCTCCCTCATCCCAGTCCCTGGCAACCACTGATCTTTTTACCGTCTCCATAATTTTGCCTTTTCCAAAATGTCATATAATTGGAATCATACACTAGCCTTTTCAGACTGGCTTCGTTACTTAATAGTAGTCATTTAAGGATCCTCCGTGTCTTTTCATGGCTTGATAGCTCATTTCTTTTTAGTGCAAAATAATATTCTATTATCTGGATGTATTGTAGTTTGTTTATATATTACCTGCTGGACAACATCTTGGATTTTCCCTAGTTTTGGTGATTATGAATAAAGCTGCTATAAACATCTATTGGCAGGTTTTTTGTGTGGTTATAAGTTTTTAGCTCCTTTGAGTAACTATCAAGGAGCATGATTGCTAGATCTTATGGTAAGAGTCTGTTTAGTTTTCTAAGAAACTACAACCTGTCTTCCAAAGTGGTTGTACCATTTTACATTCCCATTAACAGTGAATGAGAGTTCCTATTGTTCACATCCTCATCAGCATTTGTGTTGTCAGTGTTTTGGATTTTGGCCATTGTTTGAAGCGGGTAGTGGTATCTCATTGTTTTAATTTGCATTTCCCTAATGGCATATGGTGTTGAACACTTTTTTCATATGCTTATTTTCATATGTATGTTTTATTTGGTGAAGTGTCTGTTAAGGTCTTTTGCCCATTGTTTTCTTATTGTTGAGTTTTAAGAGTTCTTTGTCTATTTTAGATAACAGTCCTTTATCAGATATGTCTTCTGCAAATATTTCCTCCCAGGCTATGACTTGCCTTCTCGTTCTTGCCTTGACAGTGTCTTTCACAGTGTAGACGTTTTTGATTTTTGAAGTCCAAATGATCAATTATTCCCTTCATGGATCATGACTTTGGTATTGTATTTAAAAAATCATTGCCATTCCCAAGGTCATCTAGATTTTCTCCTACGTTATCTTCCAGGAAATTTATAGTTTTGTGTTTTTTTTTGTGTGTGTGTGAGAAAGATCAGCCCTGTGCTAACATCTGCCAATCTTCTTCTTTTTTTGCTGAGGAAGACTGGTCTTGGGCTAACATCTGTGCCCATCTTCCTCCACTTTATACGGGACGCCTGCCACAGCATGGCTTGCCATTGGTGCGTCGGTACACGCCTAGGATCTGAACCGGTGAACCCCAGGCCGCCGCAGCAGAGCGTGTACACTTAACTGCTTGCACCACCTGGCTGGCCCCTATAGTTTTGTGTTTTATATTTAGGTCTGTGATCTATTTTGATTTACCTTTTGTTAAGAGTGTAATGCCTGTCATTTTTTTTGCACGTAGATGTCAATTTATTCCAGTACTATTTGTTGGAAAGACTATCTTTTCTTCATTGTATTGCCTTTGCTCCTTTGTCAAAGATCACTTGACTATGTGTATGAGGGTCTGTTTTGGGGCTCTCTATTCTGTTCCATTGATGTATTTGTCTATTCTTCCATCAATACCACACCATCTTGATTACTATAGCTTTATAGTAAGTCTTAAAGTCAGGTAGTGTCAGTTCTCCAACTTTGTTCTTCTTCAATATTGTGTTGGCTATTCTGGATCTTTGCCTCTATATACAAACTTTAGTATCAATTTGTCAATATCCACAAAATAACTTGCTGAGATTTTTGATTGGTATTTAACTGACTCTATATATAAAGTTGGGAAGAACTGACATCTTGAGAATATTGAGTCGTTCTATCCATGAACATGGAATATCTCTCCATTTATTTAATTCTTTGTTTCCTTCATTATAGTTTTGTAGTTTTGCTCATATAGATTTTGTGCCTTTTTTGTTATATTTATACCTAAGTATTTCTTTTGTGGGGAAGCTAACCTAAATGATATTGCATTTTTAAGTTAAATTCCACTTGTTCATTGCTGGTATATAGGAAAGTGATTGGCTTTTTTACATTATCCTTATATCCTGAAACCTTGCTAAAATGCTTATGGGTTCCAGGAATCTTTGTTCTTGTTGTCATTGATTACTTTGGATTTTCTACATAGACAACTATATCATCTGTAAACAAATATAGTTTTATTTCTTCTTTACCAATCCGTATAGCTTTTATTTCCTAAGAAATATTTTACTGCATTAGCTAGAATTCTGGTATGATATTCTAAAGGAGTAGTGAGAGGGGGTATCTTCACCTTGTTCTTGATCTTAGTAGAGAAGTTTTCAGTTTCTTATCATTACACTGATGTTAGCTGGAGATATTTTGTAGCTAGTCTTGATTGATCAAAAAAGGATTAATTGACGAAGTTGAGGATGTTTCTCTCTATTCTTAGTTTGCTGCACAGTAACTTTTAAAAACTGGGAATGTACTTTTTTTTAGCAGAAGAGATCTTTAACATTTTTAAAGAAGAATGCCTTTCCTGGTTCAGATTGTGGGTTTTTCAACAGTAAATGATACACGGTGTCACTGAATTAATTATTTCTTAAGTCAATTTAATTTTACTCATGTATTATATCTGGATTGGTTATTAAGATTAAAAACATATAAAATACTTTCTAATTTTACAGTTTAAAATACTGATATACTTCCTGATTACTTGAAGCAGATGGATGGTTCAAGCTGGCTTTAACATCCCTTGTCCAAGATCACACCATTCTTCTGAATGTTCCTGGTCGTTGATCTCTCTCACCCTGCAGAACACTTTTGCTATGCTCCAAGTAGCCAGAATTACCATGAACTCTTCTTTCTCTGCTCATCTATTGAGTGGGTAATTTTACCATCATGGATAAACAATCTTTTATCCATATTTAGAACATTTACATAGATATTTAATCATTAACTTATTTTTATAAATATTCCAATTTGATAAATTTATCAGCAAATGTGAACAATGTTGAAAGAAGTTGGGAAAAAATGGTAGACATTTATATTTTCCCAATATTTTGAAAAAAAAACAGTTAATTTAAAGAGTAATTCAAAGTCTACTTTCCATTCTCAGTGCTTAGCTGGAATTTTTGCAGAATTAAGTATATATTTTGAACAAACAGACACACACACACACATATTGATTTGCCCCCTCTTTTATCCAGGATGCTACATTTGAAAAGAGTGAAAACAGTAAGCAAAACGATTTTTTAAAAAGCAAATATGAGCTACATGTGAAACTATCTATGCAAAGTGACTTTATATACTGATTTTCCCAGGACATTTTCAGATTATCCCTGTCTTTTCTTAACTATTAAAGCTTCTTTTCATTCTAAACAGTGTACCAGTTTGGATGTTTGATTATTCAGTCAGCAAATTTTTACAGTATTGCTATTGTTTTTCAAATTTGGCTCTGATTCAACATTACCTTGAAATCTCCTTAAAGTAAATTCCTTAGACCTAGACCCCAGTCTCTAGCACTCTTTAATAATTGCCGTGGGTCTGGTCTACTTATAGCTCTAATCGACTACTGTGTTAGTCTGCTCAGGCTGCCATAAAAAAATACCATGGACTCAGTAGCTCAAAGAATAGAAATTTATTTCTCACAGTTTTGGAGGCTGGAAAGATCAAGACGGCAGCCAACTGTTTCTTGGTGGGAGCTCTCTTTCTGGCTTGCAGGCAGCTGCCTTCTCACTGTGTCTTCACACGGCCTTTCCCCAGTACATGCATAGGGAGAAAGAGAAAGAGAGAGATCTCTCTTTTCCTCTTCTTATAAGTCCACTAATTCCATCAGGAGGGTCCCACCCTCATGACCTAACTTAATCCTAATTACTTTCCAAGGGCTGTATCTCAGAATACCATCACATTGGGATTTAGGGTTTCAATAAATGAATTTTGGGGGGAAACAAACATTCAGTCCATTGTTAGTTTGCAAACTGGCCCCTCTACACAGACACAGAAGAAAGAGGCAGACCACTCCAGGTTGGTAGGTGGCAGGTTTAATAAGTAAAAGAACTTACTTATGAGGCTTGTCTTGGATGAGTAGATCTCTGCAAGATGAGTAGATCTCTGCACCCACCCACCAAAATCTTAAAACTTTATATAGAGACCTTAATTGGGGTTAGTCATGTATACCATCCAAATGAGCTCAACAACACATTGCACTCTCGGGACTCATTCTTGAAAATGCTCCCATTGTGGGAACGGTGGGCAGAATGCATGTTCCAAGGACAGAGGAGGGGTGAGGAGCCTCTGATTGCTCGGGTCCAGCTTGCAGGCCATCTGGCAGTCACATCCTCTTGATAATCCCCCAAATCAATAACAACG
Organism: Diceros bicornis minor; assembly: GCF_020826845.1. Lineage (NCBI taxonomy): Eukaryota > Metazoa > Chordata > Mammalia > Perissodactyla > Rhinocerotidae > Diceros > Diceros bicornis. The sequence continues at coordinate 46,033,119 of NC_080759.1, read as the reverse complement.
ACTACAGGTGATTCCAGTGCAAGTGGGTCAAGACCATACTTTGAAAAGCCACAATTAGAAAGATGAAGTTCTACTGTTATGTATGTACACATTTCTTCACTTTTGTGTGTGTGTGTGTGTGAGGAAGAGCAGCCCTGAGCTAACATCCATGCCAATCCTCCTCTTTTTGCTGAGGAAGATTGGCCCTGAGCTAACATCCGTGCCCATCTTCCTCTACTTTATATGGGACGCCGCCACAGCGTGGCTTGACAAGCGGTGCGTTGGTGCGTGCCCGGGATCCAAACCGGTGAACCCCGGGCTGCTGCAGCGAGTGCGTGCACTCAACCGCTTGCACCACCGGCTGGCCCCTCTTCACTTTTTATCTTTTTCTTGTCGTGCCAATAAATGCATATATACACAGGGATACACACATGCACACACACAAAAAATAATATGCAATGATAATATACATTTTACAAAGCTGTGAAGCCTAAAATCATGTACAAGACCAGGATAAACTATATTTACACAGTTCAAGTAAGAAATGATGATTCCTTTGGTTGGCCGTTTCTGCCATGTGTCCATGTACCCAATAATTGTAATATAACTTACTTTTGTCTTCCAAATAAACTTAGTAAGGACATACCACATGGCCTTTTCACAAAGTAAATTTGTAAAGAAAAAAATACAGGGCAGCTAAATTAATTACTATATATTACTGTATTGTTTGTTTAAAAATAAAGAAAACTCTCCTCTTTTCAATACATACTAGGTAACTGGAAAAGGCATATTCTGAATGTTTGTCAGATATGCTTCACCAGCAATGTTTACTTCAAAAATTTTAAAGGGAATTGTTGCCTCTTATTCTCCTGTGATGCTGGGTTGAATCAACAGGATGTGATCACCGTTGTATCATTTTGTTTTGTTTCTTATTACTTTCCTGGTAAATTATTGTAGGTGCCCCACTGTCTGCAAATTACCTTCTGACTACTGCTTCCCAATCACCTTGATATGTAGGGGCTTGTAACTGGGAATTACTCTCTGCTGAATACAAGTTCATAACATTGAAAACTCATCTGTGGTTATAAACATCACTCATTGAACCTGACTCACTGGCCTACCATATGTATTTGTTCCCTGACTGATGATATTCATATACCCCAATAGATCCTCCAAAATGTTTTCTTGCATTTTTACTCACTAGAAAGAATTTAAGATGGAAATGTGCAAACCTGGTTCATAAGATAATACCACAGAGGACTGCAAAATAAAACTCCTAAAAGACTAGAACAAATAAACAAGGATGCACATTCAAATTCCTACAGAAACCTCCAAGGTACACATATACATTTATGAGGAAGTGGTGAGTTTTTTTTTGGTGTCTAAACTACACATATGCACTTTGGTTCACTTGCTTCTTTTGCTTCTTAATTTTCTCAATTGCACATTCATTCAGAGTCTATCATGTCATTATGTAATGTCTATTAAAATATACTGGAGTGAGGCTCGCCTGGTGGTGTAGTGGTTAAGTTCGCACGCTCTGCTTTGGTGGCCGGGGTTCGCAGGTTCCGATCCTGGGGGCGGACACATGCACCACTTATCAAGCCATGCTGTGGCAGGCGTCCCGCATATACAGTAGAGGAAGATGGGCACGGATGTTAGCCCAGGGCCAATCTTCCTCAGCAAAAAGAGGATTGGCAACAGATGTTAGCTCAGGGCTAATCTTCCTCACCAAAAAAAATAAATAAATAAATAAATAAATAAAATATACTGCAGTTCCAGTGTTTCTCTAATGGGGCTCAAGGGCCCCTTAATAAGAAAATCAGGTGGAGTACCAATTATCATGCAACTTCGGGACTGTCATCTTAGACCTACTAAAACAGAATCTGCAGGAGTGGGCCCAAGCACCAGTATCTGTGACAAGCTCCTTCCGTGATTCTAATGAGTGGTCAAATTTGAGATATCTACCTAGAGTTGAGAACATGTGATATCTGGCCTTAGGGTGCTCATCTTTCATTGGAGAATCTGTTTATTTAAAATAATTAATATGAACACTGAGAGGTTTACAAATGACTAGATGGAAGTTTTATTAACCATTTTCTACACAACGACACAAGATTTCGTCAGTAATAATTCTTCTTTCCAACTGCCTAATTGTGGTGATCTAAGTACCTGGAAGATTCTCTATGTCAGCTATTCAATTGCTATTTGTTTCATCATTTAGTAGATTATATACTATACCTATTCAGCTACACATTCTGAATTTTCCCTACTGACTTTGTAAAGATAATGTGCTTCCATAAATTCTGTTCTACTTTGAAAGCAAAAGCATTTAGACATTGAATCTATATGTGTCCATCAGCAACACAGTTCCAGAAGTCTGTTTTCTTTATTTATCACCAATTCAACATATGCTGAATGTGTTTCTGCTCTGTATAAAATGTGGGATATGGAGACATATAGGACTGTGCTTATGACATTAGAATGTTATAATTAGAATATTTACTGATAGGGAAATAGATATGCAAATCTGGAAAGTTAAGTAATACAGAAAATACATGTTATTTAATGGCAAACAAAATCCAGACTTCAGAGGTCATAGTTATTAAAATGAACGAGCATGACCACAGAGTACTTTTTGGGAGAATGGCAGGTTTCTAGGATAGGGAAGGATGGATGGAGAAGCAGAGCATCCATGGAAAGGGGATCTGACAAGAACAAAGGTGTAGATCTGGAATGTGCATGGCTGTATAGACAAAACTGGCTTCATTGGAAAATGACTGTAGGAGAATAGTAGAGAGTAGGTACTTAGTGATTAAAATACTCTCTGAATAAATACATTTTGTTCCTTAAGTGACTGAAAGTTTGAAAAGCTCTGTTGCTGCCCCCGTGGAAAGTCAAGACTGATGAAACTTCGCTATTTGTCAGTTGTTACCGACTGTGACTGAGCAGATGCATAGTTATCGCTACAGCTACATTGAGCACATTTGAAACTCTAAACTTCCAGTGAGTAATGGATTGAACTTCAGATTTTTATTTATATTTTTGCTATATGATTTATTTTATTTTATTTTCCCTCACCATACTGTTTATTTATTTATTTTTATTGACGTTTTAATAGTGTATAACATTGTGAAATTTTGGGTTGTACATTTTTGTTTGTCCATCACTAGACTAGAAAAAGAAGAACAAACAAAGCTCATAGTCAGCAGAAGGAGAGAAATAATAAAAATCAGAGCAGAAATAAATGAAATTGAGACCAAAAAAACAGTAGAAAGGATTAATGAATCAAAGAGTTGGTTCTTTGAGAAGATAAACAAAATTGACAAACCCTTAGCCAGACTTACTAAAAAAAAAGAGAAAAGGCTCAAGTAAATAAAATTAGAAACGAAAGAGGAGAAATTACAATGGATACCACGGAAAAACAAAGGATTATAAGAGAATACTATGAGAAATTATATGCCAACAAATTGGACAATCTAGAAGAAATGGATAAATTCTTAGACTCATACAACCTCCCAAAACTGAACCAAGAAGAGATGGAGAATCTGAATAGACCAATCACAAGTAAAGAGATTGAAATGGTAATCAAAAACCTCGCAAAAAATAAAAGTCCAGGACCAGATGGCTTCTCCAGTGAATTTTACCAAACATTCAAAGAAGATTTAATACCCATCCTTCTCAAACTATTCCAAAAAATAGAGGAAGATGGAATACTTCCTAACTCATTCTATGATTTATTTTATTTTTAAAGACAAATTATATCAGATATTATATGAAACATTGGCATCCCAGAATTTTAAAAAAAATCCTCAAAATATTTAGCTTCAAGCTATGACTCACAGACTTAACAATCATAAATTCATGAAGGTAGACATTTTTATGCTTTAGCAGGAAGATACAATTTTTCCTCCTCTGCACTTTTTCTCTTCCTACCATTAAAATTGATAGTAAAGCATTTTATTTCTGCTTTCTGAGGAGAAAAGGAAGGAGAATTCACATGTTTTCAGTATGGACTGTGACTCGGGCACTCCCTTCAGGTATACATCTCACATATTTTTTCCCATACACCCCATGAGAGAGAAAGCTCCAAGTTTAAATAATTCTCCGTAGATCGGGAATTTGCAAAACCTGAAATATAACCCAGGACCTCCTGACATTAAAATCCTAAGGCCACAAGTGTTAGCTCAAGTAGTTAAGCTCTTGAACCTTATCAAATCTATAGGAGAGGCTTGGGATATTTTGAAAGAGAGAGGAAGAGAGAAAGAGAGAGAAGAGGAGATACAGAAACATCATAAAAGTAGATATTACCTTCTTAATGGATTTGGGGGCGTAAATCAGACAAATTCAAAGAGAAAGTATTTGTGTTTATACATCATTAAAGATACTTCTAATTTAGAATGTTTCATCTCCACTTTTTCCTTTTTCTGCGTTTTGTTTATTTTTTATATCTGTTATTAGTGTTTAAATGTGATCTAAAATTTCAAAAGATCAGTCTGTCTACTTAATATACTTAATACCATACCAATAAAATCATAAGGCTGCCAGGGCGTTTGTGAAGGCCAGATATCCTATACACTTTCAGGCTTTCAGCATAACTGCTCCATTCAGCAAAAATGTACTGAGACAGGACTATATGGAGGAAAATAAACTAAAAATTTCAAAAAAGTCTTATCTGGGAGTAAATTCTAATAGTGATGATGGTGATGATAATAGAACTACTGACAGTTATTAAGTATTTAGTAAACATTATGAAGAAAGCGTTATGTTGATTGTCACACTAAATCCTCACATCAACTACCTATGGAAGTTATTCATATTTTCCTCCTTTTTATCAAAGAGGGATTGTAAAAACAGGAGGTTAAGAAAATTGCCCAAGGACAGATAGGTATGATAGAGCCAGTATTCAATCCATGCAATTAGAATTCAGAGTTGTCTGCTGTCACAGATTCCTTGTCAGTAAATCAGGGAAAATATTGCCAAAGATCCTGAAATAGATTTTGGAAGGATGTCTGCATCATGGCAATGTGGTTCCAGAAGCAAATTGAGGTTCTCTTGGTCAGGTTGGGTTCTAATAACACTGGAATCAAAGTTCTGATTATAACCAAGGAGGTCAGAAAGATGGTGAAGAATCCTGGGTAACTGAAAGACTTGACTCCAAAAGCTGAGGATTCAGTCTTTTGTACAACAGAAAGAGTGAGAAACAGAAACTGAAGATTCATCTTACTCCAAGTGGCCATTAGTTGTTTATGGTCTTTTTGCAGGGAATCAAATACCAATAACACTAATCTGGGCTGGTCTCTGACTGCTTTGACCAACACAGTACAGTGGAAGTTTCATTATGGCAATTTCTGCCCTGGACTTAAGAGGACTGGAAGGTTCTACCTTGGTCTGCGCAAATCCTTAGCTCTCATGTAAATAGTCTAGCTACCTTGCTAGAGAGACCACATACAGAGGCCCTGAGATGGAAAGGGCAAGAGATACATCTAAGCCCAGTCCCCTAACTCTTGCCACAGAGGCACTAGGCACATGAGTGGACTCTTCTCTGAACCTCCACATGAGTCCAGGTGTCAGGTGAATGTTACCGAGTAACGAAACCAATGCCACATGGATCAAGAAATTGCCCAGACAATCCCTGCTCAACTTCTTGACTTCCAAAGTCACTGTTGTTTTGAAAGCTCTGAGTTTTGGGATAGTTTGTTACACAGGAATGGCATTCAGATTTGGAATACACATACACACAGATACGTATACACACATACATATATACATATACACATGCATACACATATGCACATACACATATAAGCATGGATACATACATACAGACATATTTATTCCTCATAGGGAAATAAATGATAGTTGATAGCTGGCTTTCTAGATCTACCCTTAACACCATTAAATCAAGATTATATACCCCTGTGTTCATTGCAGCGTTATTCACAATAGCCAAGACTTGGAAGCAACCTAAATGCCCATCAAGGGACGAATGGATAAAGAAGATGTGGTATATATACACAATGGAATACTACTCAGCCATAAGAAACGATGAAATCCAGCCATTTGTGACAACATGGATGGACATTGTGGGTATAATGCAAAGTGAAATAAGTCAGAGGGAGAAGGTCAAATACCGTATGATTTCCTTCATTAAGTAGTAGATAATAACAACAATAAACAAACACATAGGGACAGAGATTGGATTGGTGGTTACCAGAGGGGAAGGGGGGAGGGAGGAGGGCGAAAGGGATAATTCGGCACATGTGTGTGGTGATGGGTTTTAATTAGTATTTGGGTGGTGAACATGATGTAATCTATGCAGAAATAGAAGTATAATGATGTACACCTGAAATTTATAAAATGTTATAAACCAATGTTACTGCAATAAACAAAAAATTAAACAAAAAAAAAAGATTATATATTTCCTAAATACTATCTTCTCTTCTCACTCTGTCTCTCTTTCTCTCTCTGTCTCTGTCTCTCTCTCTCCCCCTACTCTTCTCTTCAGAACTGGAGTGCATATACACATACATATACAGAAACACACATATGTCAAATTTTTCAGCTATAGCACATGTAAATATATTTCATGAGTCCAGGTAAACATAATATTTGGAGGATAAAGAGAAGAGTGAAAATGAAACTGACCTCCATGTAATTGATATGCAATGAACACATGGAATACAACTTCCTGTAAATAATGAAGTTATTAAGATTCTTATCATCTGGAAATTTATACTCTCTGAGTAGTAATAAGATTATCTAGGATATCTATGGGATCTTTTTAATCAAGAGAATTAGCAATATAATTTCAAATTTTTTAAATATCAAATAAAATATTTTATTAATAGATATGGAATGTTTGCAGAAATACTCTAACAAACATAAATATATTTTTGGAAAATAATAATAGAATAATTTAAAAAATATAGAAATCTAGAAGTAGTTAAATATGATTTTCCTAAAATAGCTGTTCATGAGGTTTGTAAAAATCTGATGGGCTCAAAATGCAAACACAAATCAGAAATATTAAGTTTATCATGTTGATATATTATGCTTTGTTTAAACATTGACATATTTTTCTATTTGGCTTCTCATTTTTTCTACAATTTGTTTTTTTTCTCTTCAGTTTTTGCTTATGGTGGTTAAAATGAATATAAAAAGGTAAAATGTTTTACATAGGATGTTTTTTGGTCACAGTTACTGTTTAAGAAAGGGTATTAATATGACTATATCAAAAACATATGGAATATTTGTTGTTGAAGCAACTATATTTAAAGCCATTTAATTAAGAAAACATACTAAAACATTGCTTTATATATATACACATATAGCAATAACAATTTAGTTCTATTAATAATAGTATATTTGACAACACAGGCCATAAATTACTCCAAATTGACAATTTCTCCTGTAATACCAATTCATTTATTGTGTCAACTGCTTTCTGTATTTTTAAAAGAAAGTTTTATTTTCCTTAGAGTATGATTTTATTTTATAATGCATCATATGGTGCTCTAACAATCTAAGAAGACATTGCCATTTTCAATAAGCTGTTTATATATTATGCATGCTACACATATGAATATGTATGTATGCATATTTATTATATATACATGTTATATATGCCACATATGACTAATATGCAGCACTGAAGCAAACTCGTATACCCAACCCCTAAAATTATCTTTAAGATTTTAAGGGTATGCATATGTATATGTTGCATTTACTTTGGCATATAATTTTTCAAAGCGCCTTAACATTGAATCCTTAAGGCACTTGTGAAGAATTCAAGTGACTATTAAGTTTTTGAACATAAGAATTAGAATGTAGCCAGAACAGTTGTAATGTGTTCAAGGAGCAACATAAAAAAAGTGCAAATGTAATTGAAAAATAGAGTAAAGTAATCCTCAGGCTTTCAAGAATTCTCATGCATTTTTACCGTCTTGGATCTTTTAAATATAAATCTAAATTGAAAACATAACAAAATTAATCATTTAATCATGACACTACCTATATTTTCCTAGAAACTTTAAAAATGATAAAAGATTAACATATTTGACAGTGTTTGGAAGGCCGTATTATACTGATTGTGCAAATCTGATTAATAAACAATTCAATATTAGATGCCTGTCATTAATTTATACATTTATTATTAATTAATAATTAATAAGTGTCCATCGTGGATCCAGTATTACTGAGACATGATATGGTGAGATCATGTGCCTAGGGAAACAAATGATGAATACCCTTTACAAGTAGAGAGGCAAGTCACATAAAGTAATAGGAACATTAAGTAGCTCAAAGAAACATGAAAGTTTTATATGAGTCTCATTTCTGGGAAAGATCTTTCGTCGTGTGTTAAAGCCTTGTCTGCTCACGCTCTCAAACGGTTAAAGGGAGCAATAATAGTAGCTTGGGTACATTTAGCATTTACTCAATGTAGGTGATGCAGTAAGTTAATAATCTGGTGCCTGTTTAACTAGCAGCTAAATGGTAATAACAACGTACAACATAGAAGGGTACTATATTCTAATTTAAATGATATTTATAAAACATTTGCATGCTTATTGAGTTGCGTAAACGTAAAATGCTGTTGTTTTTACTGCGATGGAAAAATAACAGGATTCACTATTACTTGATAACCTGAGGCACGGAAGCTAAATCCATTAATATCGGAACGGGTTTTTGGGCCTTTGATGAAGAGAGTGAATCGAAAGCCCTAAACATTTGAAAAATGAGTCTAGAAGGATTACTCTTACATGATTTGTAGAGTGGGGCTTTTACTCAGTATCTGAATATTTTTGTAGGAAAGGATTTCTATGAAAGAAAAAGCAGTTAAGGAATAAACATTGAAGATTAGTTTTATTCTACCAGGCTATACAATTTTACCATGTTTTCCTAATATTTGGATTCATGGAGTAATATGTTGTTGATGGGTTAAATTGCAACCATGGAAAAGGAAGGAGTGATTGGAAAGTGACGAATACGTCATTCTCTTGATTACTGAGAATATGGGATAATTTAACATGTTGCTCAAAAAAAGCATTTGTGTTAAAAAAAAAAAAACAGATTTATTGAGAATCTACTCCACAGTAGAAAAAAATCAAAAGTTATTATTTTGCATATGTTGGGTAGAGATGTGAACCACCAAATAGTAAAATAAGAGAGATAAAAGAAGTTTCAGCCAAATGTTAACTTTTACTTTGTTTCCCCAGTGATCATAATATTGGATCATAAACTGGTCGCTTAGTGAAAGCTAACAGGCATAGGAATTCTTAGAACTCTCCCTGTATGTATTGTGATTAATGTAAACACCTCTTTAATCTTTGCATATCACACATGCTATAGTACAGTATATGTCATGTAAAAAATGAAAAGTATACAGTCTCTGAATTTCTGTAATTCTTGTAGCAAATCTCTGAAAAGAGTTGTCTGTATACAGGACGAAACCGCGACTAGGGAGGAGATTTAGGTAGAGGATATTTATTAGGGATCAACTGTGAATAGCGGGAGGAAGACTGAACAGATAGAGGAAGATATTAGCCTGGGATACAGGTGTAACAAAGTTTAAGCTAATGCAGCAGGGATGTATTGCCTGTCTGAGTGTCCAGCCTTGGGCTGAAATAGTCAGGGCTTTATACATCCCGCTTCATCAGTCACCACATGAGGGTTATCCCGGAAATGACATGACTTCAGTAAGGTGTCTATCAGCACCTGAGATAGATCTTGAAGGAGCTGACAGCTGGGAGTAGGGTGCTGAACACACTCCCCACATAGGCTGCAAGTCGTGCCTTGAAGGGGGCTCAGGGTCATGTATCTGTGTCCACCATACAGTAATCCTACCTTACTTCCCCTAATTTCCAGTTCAAGTGCCTCTAGTCTTGATTGAAGCTGTGTACTACACTGAAAATGCTCACATGATCCTACCTCAATAGCTCTCCTGTTGTCACATCCATTGGATAACGTCTGTCCTCATCTTACCATCAGCAAACTGCCCACAGTATACTATCCCCACCCTTCCCAAAGACGTTATTTTCTCGTCTCTCTCAATTTTATTCTCTTGTGTGTTCTATTGCCATCACCCTAATTTACCTATTATCATTTTAGCAATTTACTTATTAATTTGGACAACTGTTTGTCCTTTTCCACTAAAATTAAAGCTCCACAACGTCAAGGATTTTTGTTTGTTGTGTTTTCCTTGCTGTGCCCTCACTGCCTAAAACAATCTCCAACCCATAGTTGTCCTCAACGAATATTTGCTGAATGAATGGAGTGCTACAAACCCCACAGAAATGCATCATAGTATCAAGTTTTTGGTTTAGAACCAAACTGGAATGGATATAAAACAAATGAAGTTACTAAATTTAATTTTTTTCCTTTGGCTATTAAATGTATTAGCTTGCCAGGGCTGCTGTAACAAAGAACCACAAACTGGGCAGCTTAAAAACAAAAATGTATTGTCTCACAGTTCTGGAAGCTAAAAGTCTGAATCAGAATATTGGCAGGGTCAGTACCTTCTGAGGGCTGTGAGGGATGGATCTGTTCCAGGTCTCTCTCTCTGGCATACAGGTAGCTGTTTTCATGCTCATATGACATTCTTTGTGTCTTCAAATAATCTTCCCTCTGTGCATACCTCTATGTCCAAATTTCCCCTTTTTGTAAAGAAATCAGTCATATCGTGTTATGGCCCACCCTACGACCTCACTTTAACTTGATTACCGCTGTAAAATTTCTCTCTCCAAATAAGGTCACATTCTGAGGTACTGGGGATTAGGAAGTCAACATATGAATTTGGTGGAGGGGCGGGGTGGGGGGTACAATTCAACCTGTGACACTCAGCAAAAAATAAGTTGCACCAAGAAAAAATATGTATTGAACATCTAAGCCTGTTCTTTGAGCCTATATTAGTGAAATCCTTTAAGTAAAATCGTAAGACTTAGTTTGATCAACGAGGGACTGGTGAAGGCTCAGTAAGGAAAGAACACAGATACGAAAACATATGTGAAAGAACACAATGTCATGGAAAAGAAAGAGATGCAGAAAGACCTTTGTGTGCGCAGTCAGAGAGATCTAAGGATGGAGATTATACAAGCGCATGGTCATGAAGAGCGGCTTTAAATTCCTTTATCCCATGTGCTGTAAAGAGTCATTCATTCCTTCAAGTAGTAGTGATAGAGTGCTCACAAGAATTGAGGCACTGTCCTAGCGGCAGATAAAATGACTGCCCTCGTGAAGCTTACATTCTAGCAAGGGTAGATTAGGGAAAAAATAAATCAAGGCAATTGCCTACATTATATACAGCAGATTAGGTGCTGTTAGTTGCTAGGGGGAAGAATGCAGCATTTGGCTTGGGCTTAGAGTTTTAAGCAGGACTGTGAATAGTGGTGTGCTGGAGTTAGCTAGTACTGGCTCTCAGAGTTGATTGTTAAAATTTTAAGAATTTGGAGAGCTGGTTAGTATACATAGCCATAGCTAAAAATTAAATTACATAAATTTACAAAAATTCAACATGATGTTATAAAAAAATAATAAACACTGAAAATTCATCACTTTCTAATTGCCCTTAATATATTTTACTATTATTTATGCTCTTGATGTTATTTATGTCTATTTTATCTATATGGTGGAAATACTACAGTGATGTTCTACTGTTCATCCCTTCTCAACTTCATGTTCAGTGGTGTCATCCTGGTAACTTGAAAATTATTGGCAGTGGAAGTATTTTCATTGTGGAAGTCAGTAAATGTTACTAAATCAATCAGGCTTAATTTACTGATTCAGTGATTGTCTAGAGTTGAGAAAGTAAAGAAGCAAAGCATACATAAAGCATATGAAATGCAAATATGTAGCTATTACACTGTGAATAGCACAAAAAGTTGAAGAAATATTATTCTAACTAATGAAAAATACTGTTCAACTTAGCAGAAGAAAAAAGGGGCTCATATAATTGACGAAAAATTAAAGTTCATACTAACATTCTTCACCTACGTGTTAATGGAAACAAAAATATCAACCAACAACCAAGCCAGAATTAAAATTGTTTGTCACTGACTTGAGCGACTTCTTTGCTGAATCAGGTAGTAATCAAGCATTTATTTACAGTAGGATTTTGTCAATATTCATTGGACTGCAACAATAGGTTGTGTGTGGATACAGAAGTTTGGCAAAAATCAATGCCAGCATTCTGTAAGAATCAATAGGCTATGTAGAATTTACAATAAAGAGTAACGTACATTTTATAATTGTTTGTAAACTGGTGCTACATATTTCTATATCAGTAAAATTTATAATAAACATATATACTTATACACATGCATACATATTTCTGGTTGTTAAATATTTACCAGCACACCATTAACTACGAGAGATAAATAGACTTGAAAGAGGTGAGAAAAAAAGAGTTCCAGGTGAAAGAGTCACAAGTGCAAATATTCTAAGGTGGGTGCTTTCTAGCTTGTTTGAGGGAAATCTGTGAGGTCAGCATCTCTAAAGTGAAAAGTACAAGAAGAAGAGGAGATGAGATCAGAATGACATGATGGGCCCCATCATTTACAGACACGTACATAATAGTAATGCTTTTGACTTTGACTATGAATGAGATGGGAAACCATTGGCAGGTTTTAAGCAAAGGAGTGACATGGTCTACTTTAATATGATTGCTTTGGCTGCTGTGTCGGGAATAGACTGTGTAGATTAAGGATGGAATTAAGGAGATAGGTTAAGAGATAATTACAATAAAGTTAGTTAAAAGAGAACTGAGGAGATGTGGTCAGATACTGGGTATGTCTTGAAAGTAGTGTTTGCTGATGCAATGTATGTGTAGTAGGAAAGAAAAACAGGAATGGAGTATGATCCAAGGTTTTTGGACTGAGAGAAGACTGTGAGAAGAACTGTTTGTGGGGAGGTGGTTGGAGTTCAGGAATCCAGTTTTGGATTGAATTCCTCTGTGCTCTGTGATATGTTCAGGCAGAAATGTTCAGTTGGCACACACTATGTTGGTGTTTAGGGGAGCAGTCCAGACTAGCATTTTAAATGTGGTCAGCATAAATGTAATGGTTAAACCATTAAGCCTGATGAGATTAGCAAAGGAATGAGTATATAAAAGAGGCTCAAACATTGAACACTGCCATGCACCAGTGAGTTTGGGAGAAAAGGTGGAAGCAACACATAACCAGTGATCACCAAGAAAGGAAGATAACCAAGAGGGTGCAGCATCTTGGAAAAGTATTTCAAGGAAAAGAAACTGACCCAGTGTGACAAATGCTGTTGTTAAGTCAAGTATGATGTCGCCTGAGCACTGCACAAAATGAATTGGAGTCAGGGACATCATAATAGGAAACGTGGCAGCCAAATCTAAACTTAACAGCAGATATGAAACGAAGAAAAGGATCTGTGAGGCATTTTAGAGTAAATTTTTAAGGACGAGGACTGATTAGAAATGGAATGTGAAGGAAAGGGAGCGATTCAAATGGCACTCAGGCACATGGCTTACGGACTCGGGTCAGTGGGGAGTTCCTCTACAAAATGAGAAGTGTAAGATAAAGCACAGTGAAGAGAGTGTTAATTCATGGCTATATTGGCTTTTATGTGCTTAAGAGCTATCTATATGAAAAAGACTGATGGGTGGTTGAACACATGGCATTCAGTAGAAAGGTCTAGGCTGGCAAGTCAGGATAATAATGATAGTTATAAAGAGATGAATGGATAATAACCCACTCTTGCCCAGCATAACAAAGAGAGGGCCACTTATTACAATCATTGGTCCAAATTGCTTTCTGTTGAATCTTCATTCCTTGCATCATATACTAAAAATTACCAATCAGGAGAGAAAAATGTTATTTAAAAAAAGGCAAGTGAGGTAAAAATCAATGTATCTAATCTTAATGAATATAAAACAAAAAAAGACTATTTTGACTGAAAATAACATTGCTCTCCTCCTTCTATAAATATGACTACTGGATGGACAGGATGAGCTGAATTACTCCTTTATGTTAGCAAGGTATAATTCAGGTTTAATTGGAAAGCACAATAATGCCTTGACCACGCTGAATTTTCCTCAATCAAATTTGGAGGAATTCTTGCGCAATATAGGGATCATTTAGACATATTTAGAAAAGTAGATGACATGTCCCAAAAGTGCAAGAAAAAAGATTTGTAGAAAAAACAAATTTAAGAAGGGAGAAAGTAGATTTTTTAAAAAAATTTTCAGTTATTGATTTAAACTTTCCATCCATATCCCACCTCTGCCACTCATTTATGGTTATCAGTGTGGACCCTCCTTTGTCAAGCTATAGCCTACAAGAAATCTGCCAGCCAGAACTGGTATGATATATAAACTCTGCCCTATTGTAGTTTTGTATTTTTAATGTTGTTTCTACATTCCTGAAGTAGCATAGATGGTTGGCAGAAATGCATTATTTTTTGTTTTTTGGTTTGTGCATGTGTACACAATGTTTTGTTTTTGCAGCTAAGAATGCTTATATTTTATAAGCATTTACCAGGATCCTGTAGTTTGGGAGTGACTGCTTTCTAATTCTCATGCCAAGACATTTCTTCACCCAATTACCTGCCATTCAATACTTTTTCATTTTGTTTCTTATTAGGGGGACCAGGAGGAAAAAGAACTGGGCACCTAAGGCAGCCTCTGGAGTAACTAGAACAAACACTGCATTAATCAATGCAATGTATTGCAGACTGAATATAAAGATTTGGTTCCCTGGAAATATTTGGGAATTCTTTGTTTACAGTTATTTAAGATTTGAAGAATGAGTTATGTTAGAGAACAAGAGAATAATCAGACAGGATTATGGAACAAGGATTGAACTTGGAAGGGAATTAACAGGGCAAATCATGGCTGAGGAAGAAAGGCTAAATGAGGCATTGATTTAGTTATTTAGAGACTTTTTCTATTAAAATAAACCCAGAAATCATATCAGTTTTGTTGGTTTAGCACCTGTCACTGTTTATTTTAACTTTATTCATTCTTAGGGTTCCAGAGAACCTATAAATGTCTTGCCACGGATTCAAGTACCATTTATCAACGTTACTGCATGAGCTCACCAGGCAAGAGTTTACACATCTTGCTTTTCGATATTTCCCGTTCAGAAATAATTCTGAAAGCAAGAATCTGAAGAAAAAGCACCAAATGTGAGCATAGGTAAGCCATAAGCCTGAGATATTTCATGCATATGGATAATTTAGAAGGTGTAACAAGTGGGAATGTTGACATTTACTCAGTTAATTTAGAAGCAGCAGCATCATATTCATGAACATAACTCTTTTCGGTTTTACACCTTCATTATGTCATTTGAGATCCAAATTGATTTTCCATTTTTTCTTTGCTTTGTTACAGAAATTTTTTTACTCAAGCCATTGATTTTAAAAATATATTTTTACCTCTTAATCTTCCCTTTGTAGTAACTTTGGCAAGGTCACTGGACCAACCATTTCTCAAACCCTGAGGCTATTTTCAAGTTATAGCCTGGGTCAAGAAGCTTTACTGTATACCACTAAAGTATTCAGAGCTTTGCTGAAGGGCGTATGAAGTATCTTAAGAAAATTACTCATATTTTATTCATAAAAACTGAAGACAAGATAATATTGTCTTTTTGAAATACTGAAGAGATATAGCTAACCATCACTCAATATTACATTTAAAAATAATCCAGATGCTATTAATATCATTAAAATTTATATTTGTAACGGACTGTTTTAAAAATATCTCTTATTTAGCCATAAGAGAAGAATGAAATCTTGCCATTTGCAACATGGATGGACCTTGAGAATATTATGCTAAGTAAAATAAGCCAGGTAGAGAAAGACAAATACCATATAACCTCACTTATATGTGAAATTAAAAAAAAAAAAAACTCATAGATAACAGAGAACAGATTGGTGATTGCCAGAGACAGAGGGTAGAGGGTTGGCAAAATGGGTGAAGGGGGTCAAAAGGTACAAAATTCCAATTATAAAATAAATAAGTCACGAGATGTAATGTATAGCATGGTAATTACAGTTAATAATACTGTATTACATATTTGAAATTTGCTAAGAAAATAGATCTTAAAAATTCTAGTCAGGAGAAAAAAAATATTTGTAACTATTTATGGTGATGGATGTTAACTAGACTTATTGTGATGATCATTCCACAACATATACAAACATTGAATCATTATGTTGTACATCCGAAACAAACATAATATTAGATGTCAATTACACTTCAATAAAAAATAAAAGTATCTCTTATTTTCCTTTAATATTTGGTAGGATTCACTGTCTCTTTCTTCTATTTTTAACTCCTTTTTGGTCATTAGTTACATGCATTAGCCACTGGGATTTTCTCTTAGCTACATTTGTAGACTAATCTGCAAACGACGTGCTTTGGTGATACAGTATGGTGGAGATCTGCAGGTCTAGAGCCAGTTGCCTGCATTCAAACCTTGGTTCCACCATTTCCTTGCCTAACTTTTCTCAACTGTAACATAGAAACACTTATACTACATACTTTAGTTGATTAATGTGAAATTGCATTACTTAATTCATGAAAACATTTAGAACAGTGCACCTCACATAACGAACATTCAATATAGTTATCATCTGCTTTTAAAAAAAAGTGCATTTCTGTTTTTCAGTTTTGTTGAAAAATGGGCGTATTTTTTTCCAAAGCAAATATGCAAGTCAGACACTTCATAATTCCTGAACTGTTCTCTGATTTGTATTTTTCCCCTAGTGAATTTAGAATGGTGAGCTATTTGTTTTGTTTGCCTCAGCATCGATGATATCTTAATCCATGGTTCTAGAAGTTTGTATTTTTTTTGTTTGCAATTCATATTAGAAATGCATCTTCTGGGCCCACCCAGTGGTGCAGCAGTTAAGTTTATGTGCTTCGCTTCAGCAGCCCGGGGTTCTCAGGTTCAGCTCCCGGGTGCAGACCAAAGCATCGCTTGTCAAGCCATGCCATGGTGGTGTCCCATATAAAGTAGAGGAAGATGGGCATGGATGTTAGCCGAGGGCCAATGTTCCTCAGCAAAAAGAGGAAGATTGGCATTGGATGTTAGCTCAGGGATAATCTTCCTCACCAAAAACAAAATAAAAAAGAAATGCATCTTCTAACCATGTTTTCTACAAGTTGACTACACTGAACTTTTCTCATCCAAATGTACAGTTATTTTCTCTTCATTCTTTCTGATTTTCTTCTTGCTGATTCTAAAGCTTTGTCCTACTCCAAAACCCAGAGGTGTCTCTTTTCTTTAGAGTTTCCTGCAATCCCAACTACATTAGTGAGCCCTTATTATATATTGTCATGAGTCTCATTTATCTTCAGGTATATGTGTATATACATAATTATGAATATGTCCCATGTGCCAAACATTATGTTAAACATGATTTTTGTAGCTATTTCACTTAATCATCTTGAGACCCAGGTTCTTACTTATCAAAACTTAGATTTATAGAACACTTAAAAGTCTACTGAACACTTGCTTTTTAACTCAGGCACCATCGTTTAGGTGAAGAAGATGAACTTTACTGCATGTGTCCACCCTCCCTATATTCTGCAGCCACATGCCCTCCATTGAAGCAGTGCACTCAAGCATTTGCATGCATTCTCCAATTGACCTCTGTCTCTCTCTATTTCACAGCAGGCCACAAAGATTGCCCTGACTGCTAGAGGTCTCTAAGTAGAGAACACAGTGTGATGTCGCAAGTAGTGGCCAATGCAGCATATTCATTTACACTGCATGAATTGACCTCCAGTGTGCTTACCTAGCTCCTCGCTGTAAATAAAGAAAATCATAAAATTTCTATATATCTTGGTCCCTGTGATGTCTCTTTGCTCTATACTAGATTTATTATTTATTGCCTTCAGATTTTACATTGCAGCCCAGCCATCAAAAAGAATCAATAATGAAGCAAAGAGATCAGCCCAATCTCTATAAGTCAACAGATATTAAACACAATCTATTTCCTCCAATGCATTTTGCAAGTTAAAAGAACCAAATTCTAACAAATTAGAAATCACCAAAATAATTTAGTTAATTCATTTAATGAAGTAATTAATTCAGTGAGCTTTGATTGCATTATCACATGTTAAGTGATCAGAATACAAAAGTGTAGAGAAAATAGTCCCAAAAAGAATGCACTTACAGAGTAAATAGCATGGCTTTTTACATTACATAACCAAGTTGACTCGACCTGGATTATTTCAAACATTCTCTTTAGAAGGTATTTAGAGAATGAGGCATTGAGGGATGGGATATCTCCTAATTAATATTTAAATTACTTTTTGGCTAATAAAATGTGTAAGCCCTGGTAGAAATGAGTGAGAAGACCCTGGGTGTTTTTTAATTATATTGTTCCAGAATGTCTTACTTGCACTTTGGAAATGTTGGTCAAACTCACGACAAATCCCTTTCCCTGAAATATGCTTGTAATGACATGTAGGAAACTAAGTTAATGTTCCTATTTTTCTCTCATCTAATATCATATTAAGTTATGTCTGCAGAACTGTTTATAATGTGTGAAAGAAAAAGTTTGTAAATAACTACATTTTGATATATAACAATACTGTTATTTAACAGGGCAAGATGATTGTTTTCTTTTCTTTCCATTTCCACACTAGAAATCTAGGCAGTATTGAAGATAGTGTACCAATTAAGAACATGGGCTTTGCAGACAGACTGATACTCTCGTGGATCAACATTGTGGCCTTAAGGAAATTAGTTCTCTACGACTCAGTTTCCTCCTTTAGAAAATATGGATCAGGAGTTCTCATACGGTGATGGATGGCAATTAGACTTTGGGTGGTAAACAGGACATAGTCTTCATAGACATCAAAGTACAAGGATGCACATCTGAAATTTATATAATGTTATAAACCAATGATATCTCAATAAAAAAATAGATAAGTAATGTAAAGAAATTGGTTAAAGTAAAAGAAAATATAGCTATACAACAAGAAAAAAAGCACGGAGGGAGAAGCGATGGATTATAGTATAGATCATGCTGGAGATGAGCAGATTCCTGAGCTCTAGGCACACAAGGGAGACACATTAATGAAAAATAAATAAAGGGGCTTCAGAAACACAGCATGAAGCTGAACACTGGTCTACTGCTTATCACAGAATATAAATCTAAATGTGCACGGAAAATCAATGCTTTTCATTTGGAATGTTGATTTGAAAGTTAATCTTATTTGCTTCTTTCTCTATTTCTTCACTTTGTTTATCCTTCGGATAATTAAAGATAATTTTAAAAACTAGAAAACATCAGCATGGTGGAACATCTAGTGCAGGTTGCTTACTCCGGAAAAACATCAAGGGCATAGTGAAGTTTTCTTAATAGTATGGATAATCACTGAAAATTATAAATAAAAGAACCAATCCTTTTTGTCATGAAAAAATTAGTATGTGCAAAACATTTAGAAAACTGATAAGAAAAGCAGGAGAAAAATCATAAGCAAAAGTTAGTGTTGTTCTTATTGTTTTCATTACGTTATCTTGTGTCAGGATGACCAAATAATATAACCAGTTTAGTGGGAAATATTCTCCCAAAGATGCCTGGATGAACATTGCTCTTACAATTTTTATAGTGTTTCAAAGTTTACCAAGTTTTGCAACATAAACAATCTAATTTTCAACTCAAAATAGCCCTGTGAGATGACAGGACAGGATATTTATACATTATTCTTAATTTATTGATGAAGACAAGGGCACAAAATATCAAATAATTCATCTGGATTAGCTAATAAGTGTTTAGTGATTGTCTACTGACTATTGATGCCAGATTTATTTTTCCAGAGCAAATGAATGATTGTAGCATGATTAGTAGGCCCACCTAATCAGAATTACCTGTGAGAGTACTTTATATTTTACTATAGGCAACTTTTTTGACATAAGTATATCATATATCCTTATTGATGTTTGATCATTAGGTTATTCTCCTTAAATTATACAAAACAAAATTTCAACAAAACGAAAAGACAACCTAACAGTTGGGAGAAGATATTTGCAAACCATACATCTGATAAGGGCTTAATCTCCAAAATATATAAAGAACTCATGCATCTGAACAACAAAAAAACTAACAACCCAATTAAAAAATGGGCAAAAGACCTGAACAGACATTTCTCTAAAGAAGATACACAGATGGCTAACAGGCACATGAAAAGATGTTCAACATCATTAACCATCAGGGAAATGCAAATCAAAACTACAATGAGATATCACCTCACTCTCATCAGAATGGCTATAATTAACAAGACAGGAAACAACAAGTGTTGGAGAGGCTGTGGAGAGAAGGGAACTCTCATACACTGCTGGTGGGAGTACAAACTGGTGCAGCCACTATGGAAAACAGTATGGAGATTCCTCAAACAATTAAGGATAGAACTACCATATGATCCAGCTATTCCACTGCTGGGTATTTATCCAAAGAACTTGAAAACACCAGTGCATAAAGATACATGCACTCTTGTGTTCATTGCAGCATTATTCACAATAGCCAAGACTTGGAAGCAACCTAAGTGCCCACCAAGGGACGAATGGATAAAGAAGACGTGGTATGTATACACAATGGAATACTACTCAGCCATAAGAAACGATGAAATCCAGCCATTTTTGACAACATGGATGGACATTGAGGGTATTATGCAAAGTGAAATAAGTCAGAGGGAGAAGGTCAAATAGCATATGATTACACTCATTAAGTAGTAGATAAAAACAACAACAAACACATAGAGACAGAGATTGGATTGGTGGTTACCAGAGGGGAAGGGGAGAGGGAGGAGGGCGAAACAGATAATTAGGCACATGTGTGTGGTGATGGGTTGTAATTAGTATT
Organism: Diceros bicornis minor; assembly: GCF_020826845.1. Lineage (NCBI taxonomy): Eukaryota > Metazoa > Chordata > Mammalia > Perissodactyla > Rhinocerotidae > Diceros > Diceros bicornis. The sequence continues at coordinate 46,012,299 of NC_080759.1, read as the reverse complement.
TGGGTGGTGAACATGAGAACATGATGTAATCCATGCAGAAATAGAAGTATAGTTTGCAATTCTTCTCCCAATTGTTAGGTTGTCTTTTCGTTTTGTTGATGGTTTCCTTTGCAAAGTGAAATAAGTCAGAGGGAGAAGGTCAAATACCGTATGATTTCCTTCATTAAGTAGTAGATAATAACAACAATAAACAAACACATAGGGACAGAGATTGGATTGGTGGTTACCAGAGGGGAAGGGGGGAGGGAGGAGGGTGAAAGGGATAATTCGGTACATGTGTGTGGTGATGGGTTGTAATTAGTATTTTGGTGGTGAACATGATGTAATCTATGCAGAAATAGAAGTATAATGATGTACACCTGAAATTTATAAAATGTTATAAACCAATGTTACTGCAATAAACAAAAAATCAAAAAAACAATTACATATGCAATTATGTATGGGAACTCTACAAACTGTCTTCTTTTGGTATGATTCCTATGTCAAAGATGTTGCTATCGTGATATTTTTTCAGAATGACTTCCGGAAGATCAGAAGTGAGAGATAATTGCTTTGTAAACCCTTGATAATAAAATCCTTCATCTTTGGAAGCTGCATTTGCTGGCTGGAAATATACATTGCAATCTGAAGCTAAATCTAATTAATAAGTGATTAAGGTAAATGATTAAGTGTTTGGGACAAAAAAGAGTATAAATTTTTAGAAAGCAGACTGTATGTATGTATGAATGTAAGTATATACCTATCTATTTATTTTATATCTATTTTACTTTGTTGTTTTGCATTACAAACTATCTCTGAATATGATTTTGAAAGAGGAATTCACAGATACGTTTAACAAGCTTGACATGGTTGTACAGAATATAATTCTCCAAAGTGATTGCCTTGTAGAGGTACAATCATTTTTATGTGCTTTGGCAGAGGAAAAAATAGACATTCCCGTTAATTTTTAGTCAAAATGTATGTTTATTATAGGTGATGTAGCAAGGGAAAATTTCCTAAAAGTAAAGAGGATTTTTTCTCTGTAAAGTGCCAATGAATTGTGAAATATTACCCATAAAACCACTATTTGCTGAAATAGACCTGGCTCAATCAATGATTTTCAATTACTAAGTTAAAAAGCCTTCCCCTGATTTTTATATAGTCTGATTCACTTAGGGCAGTAAACACTACAGAAAAGGAGTATAAGCTGCGAATTTACAAGTACACCCAGTTCTGGTGATTAATTAATAATTATTAATCACCTCTTTAACGGTTCAAAAACAAAGCACAAAATTTTTTCCAACCAAAATGCATGATTTTTTTTATTCAAATGATCTTGTGGCGAAAGTGTCTTATTTTATTTTTTACGTTTTGTGAATGTTCAGTTCACATGATGTATCTTGAGGGTAGAAAGGAATCTATTTACGATTTAAATTTTAATTATTTACTTTGAAAAAGACTTCCAATTTTCCTATACACTGCTCTCTCTAATATGTAAGATGTGTTATCAATGTAAATTAAATTCAAACTATTTTCATTAGTAAAGAAAAAGCTACATAAAATTGTGAAATTACCACAGTCACTAAAAAAAAATCCACAACTCTGTACTGTTTGCATTATGGTTTTCATCGTCTGTGAGAATTTTTTTATGCTGTGTTCATATACTCATACTTTAGTCACTAAAATATATCATTCAGAGAGAAAGAACAAGAAAGAAACAAGCTGAAATCCTGACAATGCATATTCTTAGCCTAACCTCTACTCCTCTTGGCATTTGCAAGCATAAGTTTTCTTTTGTATTTTATTTACATAACTATGGATTTACCTTTTATAAGCAATGTGATTCTTCTCTTTCAGCCAGAAATGACAGAATAAATACCATCTCCTTTCAAGCAAAACTGAGAGAAAAGACTGAATCAAAACCATCTGTGCCTCTTCTCTTAATTGAGTTTTGCTCCTCTGGGGAAAATTAAAGCAGAGCTTTTGGAAATGTACAAATTGCAGGTAGATTGCTTTTCTTCTTGCTTAGATTGGACATACTAATAACACTGCTGCTGTACCAAATCTGACGCCTTATTTAATACCTATCTGTCTTGTCCTAGTCCCCACACTCCTGATTTGAATGTCTTGTTCTAATTGCTCTTTTAATTCCATAGCAATTACCACCTTCTAACATTCTTTGTAATTTTATTTTTATTATGTTTTTATTGTTTATTGTTGGTGTTATCTTCACCACCCCTGACACCTAGAATATAAGCCAAGTTGTCACGGATATGAATTTGTTTTGTTTGCTGATGTATTCTAAACACCCTAGATGAATACTTGACACATAACAAGTTGTTAGTAAACGCTTACTAAATAAAAGAATAACTGAGTAAATGACAAGATGATCATTAATGTTGCATATAGCATAATGACAAGAAGCACCATAGTTTCTCTCAGAATTCTTAGACTTTTGATATCAAAGTGTGGTGCTTGAACTCACAGCATCAGCACCACCTGGGAACTTGCTGGAAGTGCTGACCCAGACCTGCCAATTCTGAATCTACATTTTCACTTTTATAAAGTACCCCCTACTTCAACTGCATGTCATCAAATAGAAACACAAATCCTCCTATTATGCAGCACATATGGTCAATTGTTAGTTTGTCCCTCTTTTGAGTTGTTTTATAGGAAGAAATTCCTCCTCATCCTCTCTCATCAATATTACAGTAAGGGAGTAAATGTATGTAGATCAAACATTTTTTTAGCGTGTTTAAGTATTTACTTAATGTTTTGCATGAACTATACAAGTTAAAAGATTTCCTTTCCTTCTAACTTGATTGATAAGAGACAATTGACAAAGTTATACATAGCTTCTTTATTTAGGTCCAAATTTTATTTTGAGCAAGTGATTACTGGCTGTGGCTTGTGGAAAAGAGGGCAAATTGAGGAAACCACTCACTTAGAACCCAACTGAATAGACCAAAGAAATGTTCTAATAGGGGAAAATCTACTCAACACTGTAAAAGTGCCACCCAAGCAACACAAGCTTCCAGTGATTGATCTTCAATGCAGTTGGAAAACCAAATGATAGACGTCGTCACAGGAGTAAAGTGTAAATTTTTCCTAATACTGTGGCATGCATCATAGGAAACACATAAACACCATCTTAGCTTTACTTCACCAACAAATCCTAATGAGTAGGGGCTATAAGACAGATGAAAGCAGTGTGTTCAAAACCTGTTTTTCGTGCTGTGTATCTAAATCATTCTGAATCACCTATGTCTGGAAGCCTAGAGCTAGCAAAACAACAGTAAACAGAAAGCAGATAACTCATTAGAACTGCTGTTCTTTCTCCCTATACAGTGGAGTTCAAGGTTCTTCTCTGACATTGTGGGTCATAGCTAGGAAGAAGTTTTGATATGACTACCCTATAGAAGTTGTGATAAACCAGATACTGAAATGCAGATATTTGTATGTGGATCCTCAAAAATAAAAAAAATAAAAAATCACAAAAATAAAAATAGAAAAAATCTAAAAAAAACAATAAAAAATAAATGAACAGGACATCTATTCCCTTTGCTGGGGTTTGCTATGGCCCCAATAGTGTATCTTTGCTTCTCTAAGGCTGCTGAATCTCTGAAATAGTAATGCTGGGTTACATCATACCAGCTTTCAACTTCTGATCTTGGCAAGGAATTTCAACAGCTTTTGATGAATAGTGCGTAGCCGCAAGTAGAGGCCATCCATGCTCCTTAGACAATTTCAGGCTGTCTTAGGACACTGGCTAAGAGCCCGTTCTCTAAAATGTGAATGGCCAGGTTTGTATCAGGCTCTTTCACTTAATCCTTTGTGAACTTGGTTAAATTACTTACCCTCCCTGTCCTTCAGTTTCCTGATCTGTAAAATAAGATAACAGCAGTTCTTTCTTCATAGTATTATTGAAAGTATAAAATGAAATGAAACATAGAAAATTCTAGAACAGTGTTTACGTGTGGTAACTGTTCAATAAATGTTATCGACTGTTACCATTGTTTTTAAAGATGTAAACAATAGGTTATACGAAAACGAATATATTAGAGTGTGAGACAAAGAGTCTAATCTGTTTGGAAATTACATAGAGTGGTTAGAAAAGGTCTTTATGAAGGTGAGATTTGATCTGAGAAGAGAGGGAATGAGCCATGTGCTTATCTAAAGAAAAGCCTGCAGGCAGAAGTGAAAGTAAATGTAAACTATCCAAAGCTAGAGGGAGCTGAAGGAGCGCAAGGCATCAGGAGTCAATGTGGCTGGAACAGAATGTATACGGGGAGGAATGTAAAGGAGAGTACAGGGTAGAGCAGGCTAAATCACGGAAGGCACTGTAGGCCCTCGAAAGGGGATTGTGTTCCATTTTGCGGGGAGGGTTGGGTGGTTTTTGGTAGAGAAGGTATAGGAGGTCTTAGCCATAGGCTGAGCCCTGACATAAACAATAGTGATTTATTACTTGCTCATGTTACACATCCATGGGTATAGGTCAGCTATGGCTTTGTGCCCCAAGGCAGAAGGGAAGAGCAAGAGAGATGGAGGTGTCTCTGCTGGGAAGTGGCCCACATCACTGCCATTCACATCTCCTTACCCTACAGGTCACCACACCAAGGCTCTCGATAAGGTCGGGATGTGATGCTCTTTCTCTTGAGAGTCTCAAGGAACAGATATGGAGGTATACATACCTGAGAAAAAGGAAGGAGCAGATGAATGTAAACCATAATACCTCTAGCAAAGTTAACAGGATTCTGTGAGTTTTTAAAGGATCCTTCGGTTGTTTTGTGGAGAATGCAATATATGGAAGTAAGAACAGAAACTGGGAGATGAGATAAGATGTTATTGACATAGTCTATGGAAAATGATCTAAGATATTAGAAATAGAGGTGAAATGAAGTGACTGGACTGAGGATAAATATTGAAGGTAGAGTTGAAGATTTGCTGGTAAATTGGCTGTAAAGTGTGGGAGAAAGGAAAAACTCAGGATGACTGTTTTGTTCTCTTTTTGTGGCCTGAGCAACTATAAGAATGAACTTGTCATTTATTGAGGTGGGGAAGGTTGGAATATAAATTGAAATATAGCCTATGTGAGAAAAAACACATTTTACAAAACATAAAATTCATTACTGAATTTAAATTAAATTAAAAATTTTGAAGTGATAACCCACAGCATCAATACTGAAAAGTTCAAATCAAAGAAATGATTTAGAAAACACGTTGAAGCTGTCTCATAGAGAAGAATAAAAACAAAAAAGCAGAGAATAAGAAAAGCTGATACAGGGACAGATTTCAGTATCTTATAAATGGCAACAAAGTCTTTAAATATGATAAAATCTAACACCTGCAATGTTCAAAGGTAGAAGGGGAGGAAGAGGAAAAGATGGATGAGGATAAGGGGAAGGAGGAAACTGTCTAACTGGAAGACAGTAGATTTTCAGATAAAAAATACTCTTAGTTGAGAGTGAGAACTATAATAAAAGGAAATAGTACTGTAAGCCATTAATGCAAGTTTTTTTTTTTTTAATTTCAAGGTTAATTGCAGATTTTGGCGTATTTATAACTCACCTTCCCAGGAAAGAAGTACGGTCTCATAAGATAAAGATAGAGGAGTTATGATTCTCATTGACATTCCTAACTTAAGGACAAGAAATGGAAAATTTTGAATCCCTTAGGCAATTAGAGATTGATGCAATTTAAGCATAGCTTTTGTAGTGGGCCCTGGAGGCCAGCCCCAAGCAGGCAGAGGCAATTTAGAAGCAGCAATCTCCTCTCTGCAACAGTACTTACACAGGGAACAGGTCCAGTAAATGGGAGGGTCAATGTGCCTGAAAATCTAGGCCAACTCAGACAAGCCACAGATTGATCACTTACCACTTGCTCTGCTGCTGCGTTCTCTTTTACTAGTTTTGCATTGATGGTGATACACCATAGGGAAGACTGGGGGGCCCATCTAACACTTTTGAAAATTTTAGTTTTACTTATTAGTATGAAAAAATTGAGAACATCGGTACACTATTCTTATTAGGTGGCTTAGGTGTACGTTTGTGATTGAAAATATCTGAGACCCAAAAATACTTGAAAATGGAGCTATGCAGGCAGAATAAGATAATGTGACGTGTTTTACAGATAATTGAAGTCAGAACTACCAAACTGTCCATTGTGATAGAGTCTTGGATTCCAGAACCAGTTCTAAACGTATCAGCTAAATGGCATGTACATTTAGTTAATGACTTAATTATACAGAGAAGAAGTCCCATTAGACATACTGGAATGTCTCTTAAATAACTAAATATTACTAATCAACTTTCACATTTTGTTTGTTTTGTTGTTTGTTTTCAGACACAATTTTTGAACCAAATACCAGGTTCTGCCTGATCAAAATGTCCTCTTTGGCCATTTAACTCTGTTCTCTTAATGTTCACATCATTTTGGACATGAAATCTCTTCATCTTTGATGACGAATTATTTTATAATCAGGTGCCAATTTTCTTTCACTCATTTTAATAATGAATTAAAGAAGAAAACTTAGTTTTGAACCTCCATTATAATATTTTTAGTTTTATGGTTCCAAATACCCTCCTTCTCTCTCATATTCTTCACAATATATTAAATTCTGTACATGCAAGGATTAAACCATTTATATATTTATTTGCATGTAATGAAAAGATTTGCCTTATTTTGTCACTCTAGTTGTCTTCTTCATGGGTTTGCATATTTTACTTACTCTTCCAGCAAGGACAGTTTTGTGGCAGAAGCTAAATTAAGAATTCACAGCGAAATACTTCTCACCACACCAGATATTTCCTTAATCTACAAATTTCCTCAAGAGTTTTCAATTAAGGCAGGAAGAAACAACACATGACATGGAAATCTATAAACCACTTATTTCGACCAAAACATTAACAAAACCACACAATAAATACTAATAATAACCAGCTTCTTAGAAATCTTTGGATATCCATATAGAAAAGCTTTTGCTTCCAATATATTTGTAATTGTAAAACAAAGACTTCCAACTAAGATTAACTAAAAATCTCAGTAACTAATAAATATGTAACCCCTCTTTTACTGTATCCCTATAGCATATGCTCCCTAAATCAACATGGGAAGGGTGAATAAATGAAGGAAATATTTTTCAGAAAATATTGTAGGAATACGGTTACCAGAAAATATCTCTGGATTAAAAAGAAAGTATTTCAACAGCGTTGCTTGTCAAAGACATTTTACGTCGTTCTAAAAAAATTGTTAAAAATATCAAGACATGAAGGAGAAACACTGAACACGATGTAGTCTATACAGAAGCCGAAATATAATGATGTACATCTAAAATTTACCCGTTATAAACCAACGTGGCCTCAATAAAATAATTTAAAACACCTGACCCTCAATGCCGGCACCCTAACTCTTCAGTGGTAAGCACACCCATCTGTATCAACAGCACAAGAACTCAATTTCCATCAAAGAAGGTGTTAAAAGAGAATAAAAAATCTTTAACCAGAGACAGGATTTAATCTAAAAGATTCTCCAACATGGAAATTCTGTATGAGTCTCATAAAATTATAAGATAAAACATTTCCTTGCTTCCCTAATCTATAATGAGGAGCCCCTTGAGCACACTTAGGAACTAAGCTAAAAACATCAGCCTGTGTTTTTGTTTTTATTTGAAGGGATAAAAGTCTGTGATAAGCAGATACAACAAAAACAAGAATTGTGGTTCATTAGGATCATTTTGTGAAACCTATAAGTTAACAGTAAGAACTTCAGAATCAGGAAGAAATAAGGTTAGCTCTCTGTTTTACTCTTTTACTAGCTCTGTGAATGTCCTTAACCTGTCAGAATCACAGTTTCCTCATTTAGAGAATGGAAAAACAAGATAAAAATTTTTTGAAGTTTGATTAAATTAACTGACATAAAGTTTTTTGTGAGGTTATAAAATTTATCTGGGATTAGGTAAGCACTTAATAAATTATGGCTATCAATGCCATTCGTGTTACTATTAACATTTTATTGCATTTTTCATACAAGAAAAGATATCAGCCTTTTATTTGATAATTATGACTTACCATTAACTTCATTACTTGAATTTCATTGCTCTTTTTAACATTTTTATTGTATTCACATGGTTAAAGCAAATGACTAAAATATAATTTTCCTTAGCAGTTTTATTTTACCGGCAATTTTTATGTTATTAGCGGTGTCTATTTAATTTATTATTTCCTTATGACAGACCTAGTACTATGATGGAAATTTACAGCAGGTTAACCTAGCAGAGTAGGGAGATTTAGCTCAGACTGATGGCTGAAAAAAGTTAGGAGAAGCTTCCAAAGAAGTCACCAGTTCAAGTGCCTCTGAGACCAATTTTGATGGAAAAGTAGACATTAGCCAGGTAAAGAAAATGGCAGAAGGAGTAAGGCAGTGGAGCCATCATATTACAGAGAGATGTGTAGGTATCGTATTGTTGAGGAAATATTAGAGCAAAAAGAGGTTTTGTAGGGATGGGAAACATGATCCCAGAAAGGTAAATGAGACACAGATCAGAAAAGGGCCTGATATATGCTGTAAAAAAGTATGAATTCTGGCCAGCCCTGGTGGCCTAGTGGTTAACTTCAGCGTGTTCCACTCTAACGGCCTGGGTTTGATTCCCGGGCTTGGACCTACACCACTTGGCTCTCAGTGGCCATGCTGTGGTGGCAGCTCACATACAAAAAGGGGAAGATTGGCAAGCAGATATTAGTTCAGGGCAAATCTTCCCCTTTAAAAAAAATAGTATGACTTTTATTTCTGAAGGTGTTGCAGGGGGAGGTTGATTGGCATTTATGAAGCAAAAATTGAAATGATTGGATTCTGATTTGTTGAAATACCAGTCTGCAGAAAGTGTAGGGTATAGATTGAGAATTCTGAGACCACGGGTAACAAAATCATTCAGAGGGACCATGAGGGCATAATGCTGTATGAGCTGAGGAGGTATCAGGAGTGGCAAAGAGGGGGCAAATTACAGCTCTAATGAAGATTGGAAATAAATGTTTTCTTTAAGTTTAGATAAAAGGATGCATTTCTTTACAAGGAGAGTTGCTTGATATCAAAATGGCTTCAAACCTTTGGACACTGGAATTTTGAATGACCTAGACCTGGCTTGTAACCAGAAGCCACACTGCTTTTACTCCTATTATCTCTTTACATCAGCTTTGTGGGCTAGGCCTTTTTTATGCTCCTGAATAAAACCTCAGACCAGCCCTTTAGCTTTTCAGGCACTCTATATAATATATATTACAAATAGTTCCTTGCTTAGGCATAAAAATTCCTGTCAAGATATTCATTACATAACAACAATCTGGTCCAGAATGGCAGACCCCAAGCTTGGATCTGCTCAAGGCCTGTAAACCTCCAATGAGACAAGAACTAGTTGGTTTCTTCTTGCTATATCATATTTTCTCTATTCCCTAGTTAGCTGCTATTTTAAACCCTTTCTGAATCTGACCCAAAGGAAGGGGAGGATTTGCTAAAAGTAACACAATGATGCATGACAGAGTCAGCTGTACTCTTGGGTTGGTGCCTTTCCCACCACTGATGCAAGCTTGCTGGATATTTCTCAGGGACTATTTTTGCAGACCTGCAATGGCAGTCACCTTGACATAGACGTGGCCCGAAACTTTTCCAGCACCTCACTTAGCACTTCTCTCTCAACCTTCCGGTCGAGGGAACCTAACACTCCTCTCATTGAGGGTTATTTTAACCTTTTAGTCAGGCTTCTTGAGCAGAATCCCCAAGGTTGTCTTTTTTTGCTGTCCATCGACCATACTCATCATGCTGGAAGTAAAGGCTTGGTTTTCTCTCCCTGCCACCTTAGCCTATGCTAGTAGCCTATCCTCTGGGCCCTTAGGGTCCTCAAGCTCCAGTAAGCATGTGACATGCTCTTCCTGTGACTGCCTTAGAACTTCCTTTACTTGGCTTAAAGTGAAGGGAAATGTTCCACGCTTTTGCCTGAGAAGGGATTGGAAGAAGAGGCTGATGGGCTGTACACTGCCAATGGTCTCTAATAGGATCCTTTCTTCCACATTTTCAATCATCTTTTCTCTTAAAGGAGGCAGGTGTGTGACTGATTCATGTTCCCCACATGACAGTCGAGTCATTTCTTTTGGAAGTATTGTATAGACGTTTCCTACTTCTCATTAGAGGGGGATGAATCAGGGCACTATTGATTCTTCCTCAGCCTTTCTTCAGAGGCCTCTGTGGAAACTTGGAGACAATAGGATGAGGCTCACTTACAATCTGTTACAGAGATCTTTAAAAACAGAATGTGTGGGGGCCAGCCTGCTGGCATAGTGATTCAGTTCACGTGCTTCGCTTTGGCAGCTCAGGGTTCACTGGTTCAGATCCTGGGCGCAGACCTATGCACAGCTTATCAAGCCATACTGTGGCAGCATCCCACATATATAGTAGAGGAAGATGGGCACAGATGTTAACCCAGGGCCAGTCTTCCTCAGCATAAAGAGGAGGATTGGCAACAGATGTTAGCTCAGGGCTAATCTTCCTCACTAAAAAGAAAAAAAAAGAACGTGTGTATTTTAATCCTGGTTTGATTCCTATGAGTTCTTTTTTTGGAGGAGTGGTGTCAGGAGGAGGAGGGAAAAAAGTGACAAAACATCTATAATATTCTGTTCCTTCTCTTGTATTATGTAGCTAAAAAAATTCCTGCCTACATTATATGTATCTGAAAGTACTTTAAAATATGTAATTTATATGTTCATATATGTAATACATGAAATCAATTTTATGTATATGTGCATGTGTAAATGTATGTGAATGTATATGTATGTAGGTTTTGACGTACACTAATACAATATATATACACATACAAGTATGTATATGTATAGGTATACCATACTGTGCATACGCATATATGTACATACATCTATACACACTCACTCCATGAAGAAGACAACATAGAAATATCATTTATTTGAGAAGAATTCCATTTAGTCTTCCAAAATCAACCACTGTATTTGATAATTAATGCGTTTGTATATTATAAATATGAAAGTTGATGCATAACGGTATATATATATATTTTAAATTATCTCTAAATTATGTTCTTTCTTAAAATTGATTTTGATGAATATTTGTGAAATAAATGCATTATTTTGTTCATTAATATATTTGTTGATGCTTAAGTCCTGTTGTTATATTTAAGTTAACATTTTCTTTCTCGTATATTTAGTAAACTAACACTCTGTATACTATCTATATATGGGCAGTGGCAGTGGATACATCATACTAATTAAGTACCACATTGGATAGTTCCTCTGAAATTGTCCTTCCACATATTTGATATAAACCTTGCAGACTGCAGGGAAAAGTGACAACAAACCCCAGAGCTACGCGTTGTGATTGAAAGAATCAGTTACCCTGGTGTCACTGAAAGCAAAATCAATTCATGTGTTCTGTCATCCTTAGAAAGTACTCTCTAACATACTGTCAGCAATAAATTTTACAGGATTTCCCCAAAGTCAATTGCTCCTTCTATTCGGGATTAAGATGAAAGCAAATTGATTCTTCTCACACACAGAGGAAGCACGAGAGAAGAGATACTTTTAGTCTACTCTTTTTCTTTTTTAACCGACAGATTTCTCTTGGCTCATAAGGTAAGGTTCTCAGTAATTGAAATTCTGGCTGTGAAATATATTTAGGCATAACCAACAAGAATGCAATTTCCTTTAGAGTTACCTTCCATGCAAGCAGGCAGAAAATTTATTTCTGAGTAATTTATTTCTGAGTACACTGAAAAATAAATAAGGCAACTCTTTCTAACATTTTAACTTGAATTACTGCCAGGATATCATGTTTAATTTTATTTTACTATATCTCCCAAAATCTAGTGGTAATCATGTTTTTGTCTTCTTCTTTAATTGAATTCAACAAATTCAGAATCAGCATTTAAAATCTTCTAATAAACTTTTTCTTAAAATATAATTCCTTAATAGAGAAGATATTTTAAAATCAACTAAGACCATTTGCAAACTAGCAACCAACCATAGGTGGATTAGGCTGTCATTTAAACAAGTTCTATTGAGTCTGACTGTAAGGAAAGTGTGGACATACAAATATATTTTCTTCCTCCTTTTGGGCAGCATAGATATGAAAATGCATTTAACATAACTATTTCAACTGAATTAGAATTTGCTAAAGGCATATAAACATATAAAATGCCAGGGGAGAGTGACCAAAAGTTACCAAAGAAGAAAAGAAATGGGCACTCAAACAAAAATAGGAACTGATGAAATATTATAGAAAACACCAAATTTCTGTTGACAAATACATACATGTATGCTGACCACTCTTTTGACATTTGTACAGAGAATAACAAATGGAATTAACTTCTGTAAAGCATTTCAGAGTGTCTGGCACTAGGTTAGGTTCCAAGTAGAATGCTAATGTCTAAATTAAAGACAGATGCTGGAGTGACATCAGCAACATGGGTGAATAATGCGTCCCTTGTAGTATCCTCCCTCAAGAACAATGATTTGGCATCTATCCATGGACAAAAGTGCCTTTGTGGGAGCCCTGGGATCCAGCACAAGGGACCCGGGAGGAGTCTCACCTACCCAGGCGTTAGGTAATAGGCATACAGACCTCCGTCACAGCTGTGGACCCTGCAGTGGCCCTTGACCTGTCTCCAGCCCCTCTCAGCCACCCTCTGGGAGCCCCTGGAGACTACTGTCTTTGACAATCACCCACGAGTGAGAGAGTCTTTGTGGAAGTCCAGGTTTCCAGCAGAGAAGTTCCTGCACCCCACTGAAGAAAAAAAATATGAGTTTGGACACATTGCAGAGGGTAAGAGGAACAGTTCGACATTACCCAAGTCACCCCCTGCCCCAAGGTAGCACAGTTCAGTGCCAAGTGAAACCTTCTCTGCCTGAGATTTCCCCGTGGGGAAAAGTAAGAGCGTGTCAGTGATGGCTGGCTGCCCTAGCTGTGTGAGACATCGCCAGAGGCCCATCTCTCTCTCCCTCCACTCAGAGTGCTGAGTGGTGAACTGCATGACTGGGAGGTGGAAAGAGGCTGGGAGAGCAGAAATAGGACTATCAGAGAGCACTAAAAGTGCATGGATCCTACAAAATGCATCACAGACTCCATCAAGAAGCCTGCCCATGGGGCCACGGGGGTGCCTTACCTGTTGGTTCCCTCAAATGGTCCACAGGAACCCCCAGCACTACACACGCCTCACCCCCACCCACCCGCACTCTGGCTGGCTCTCTGTGCACTCTCACAAAGCTGGCAAGGGGGAGCTTTGGCACATGGCTAGTCAGCATGTGCACAAAGCCAGCCCATATCTGCAGGCCAGGAAGAGACCACAGACTTGAGCTTTAACTCGCCCTTGGGAAAGCAAAGGGAGGCTGTTGGCACTAGGCCTGGTGCATTGCAGGATCAAGAGAAGGAATACAAATTTAAGAATTCTGCCGTAGAAGGGAGCAAGTAGCATAAAGCAGACATATCCACTGAAGGTCTAAGAAAGCCTCAGCTTCCCAGGCAGGGCTGAAGGAAGGTATTTCTCTCCCGAGGTCACTGAGTAAAGACTGGATGGGGTGATTACTACTGCAAATGCAGACAGCATCTCAAGACTTCAAGGAATATGAAAAATCAAGGAAACATGACATCATCAAAGGATCCCAATAATCTTGCCAATAGCTGACCCCAAAGACATCTGCAATTTACCCAGTAGAGAATTCAAAATAGCTGTTTTAAAGAAGTTAAATTAGCTACAAGAAAATACAGAAAGACAATTCAGCAAAATCAGGAAAACAATACATGAACAAAATGAAAAGTTTAACAAAGATAGAAATCATGAAAAAAACAGAAATTCTGGAGCTGAAGAATACAATAAATGAAATGAAAAATGCAATAAATAGAATCAACAGCAAAATGAATCAAGAAGAATTTAAAAAATCTGTAAATTAGAAGACAGGAAGTTTGAAATTATCCAGTCAGAGGAGAACAAAGAAAAAAGAATGAAAGAGTGAAGGAAGCCTCTGTGTGATGTATGGGAAAACACCAAAAGAACAATTTTCAAATTATTGGAGTTATAGAAGAAGAGAGGGAGAAAGGGGCAGAAAACTTAGAGAAATAATGTCTGAGAACTTCTCAAATCTGTGGAGAGATTTGGATATCCAAGTTCATGAAGGTCATAGGTCACCAAACAAATATAACTTAAAAATATTTTCTCCAAGACACATTATAATAAAACTGTTAAAAATCAAAGACAAAGACAGAATCTTTAAAAAAAACTTGTAACTTACAAGGAAAACACCATAAGGCTATCAGCAGATTTCTTATCAGATTCTTACAGGCCAGGAGAGAGTGGGATGATATATTTAAAGAACTGAAAGAAAAAACTGCCAACGAAGAATACTCTATCTGGTAAAGCTGTCATTCAGAAATGAAGAGGAGTTAAAGACATTCCCAGAAAAACAAAAGCTAATAGAAACAGAGCGTAGAATGGTGGCTGCCATAAGATGGGAGGTGGAGGAAATGGGGAGATGTTGGTCAAAGAGTAGAAACTTCTAGTTATAAGATTAATAAGTCTCGAGATCTAATATACAGCATGTTGACTATAGTTAACAATATGGCATTACATACTTAAATGTTGCTAAGAGAGTAGATCTTCAGTGTTCTCACCACAAAAAAGAAATGGTAATTATGGGAGATGACGGAAGTATTAATTAACCCTACTATGGTAATCATTTCTCAATATGTACATGTATCAAATCATCACATCATACACCTTAAACTTTACATAATGTTATATGTCAATTATATCTCAATAAAGCTGGAAACATGATAGATGTCAGTTTAGCCTGCATGTGTCTGTGTGCGTGTGTGTGTGTTGGTATGTGTGTTAGCAGAGAATAACCATTTATTCATACAACTGCCTAGTAGCAAGTAGGGCTAAGATATAAATTATGGTAATAGAAATAAAAACAGCATGGTATGGGGATGAACAGACAGGAAAATGAAATATATTCTGAGGTTTGGAGAAATTGATATTTGACTTGAGTCTTGAAGGATATGTAACATATTAAAAGTCAAGGTTAGGACATCAATAATCATTTTTTTGTGAAATGCATAAAAGCTAGATCAGAATTTGGTTAATTAAACCTGTACTCATTGTGGTATCTACCTAACTAGATCAAATCTATATATATATCTATGAGCTTTTTATTTGGGAGGGAATATACTTAACAAGGAAAAACGATAACTTGTAATAATCATTTGGCATCATAAATTTTAAAATAAATTAATCTGTATTAAGTGTAGAGGAAAGAAAAGAGATGCCAGTTTTCCAATAACATTGACCCTCCAAATAAAACTTTGAAAAATAAATCCCACAATCAAGACTTGGTATCATCAATGCCTTCATATAAAAGCCTTATAAGGTATTCATATACTCTTAGAAAATAATATTGTTTTTAAGACCTTATTTGAAATATAGTTTGAAATTTATAATAGAACTATTTATCAAATAGTTTTAATAAATACATTTAGACATTTGATGCCAGTTGTAACCCATGGTCTCTAAAAAAAATTAAAGGTTTCATTTCTTTTAAATATTGTGAAGTTAAAAACCAATTGATTTAAAAGATAGTTTTCGTTTTGCTGAATCAGCTTTAAATGCATTTTCCAACTGAAAAACAAAGTATCATTCATTTCAATAAAATATCTTCTCTATCTTCAAGAGAGTTGTCCTTGGAAACAACCTGAAAACCATTAACTATTCTCCTCACTCTGGGGAGCTCATGTTTCCTGGGCCAGGTGAGGAATAGCAATTTCTCCTGCAGGAGTTTGTCCTTTCTAATTCTTAACAGAAAGTCTGCAGTTTGTCTTAAGGAACCGTGTGGCAGCCAGCTGAGATTTTGAGCAATAGGGCCTCCTACCATGTGCAACTCTTATGACTTGTGTAAGCGCCCTCCCCAGGGACAAATGGTAGTGGAGAAGATTGAGGAGGCGCTGCATCTACAATTAGTCTATCTCATCATTAGAAGATTTCCTTATTCAAAATTGACGCTACTTTTGCAATTATTTCTAAACTCATATATTATTATTCTCCTGCATCAAAATTATTTCTTTGCTGTTACTTTAGTTCTTTTTGTACTGAAATTTAGCACCTATATTTGCATTTGTTTATATAGATATGATCATTTTTATATGCAGCATAGGAACTTAAAACATTATGTTCTTGTCATCAAGCAGTGACAGCATGTACATGTCATGTCAACACATATGAAAGTTTTGTATTACACCTCTCGGTTTGCCAAGGAGGTGCCTTACTACAATTGGCTCTTGAGTAAAACAGGTTAAAAACTGCATCCCTGGACAAGTTTCTTAATAAGACCTAGTTCCCCAAACTCTAAAAGGAGAATAGCAATATTTACTTTCCAAGTCTTCAGTACTATTTACTTACATAAAGTAAGCAAACTGTCTATGAAACTGTTTGGAATATAGAATACTCTCATGGTCGCAGTTACTAATAATTTTAATTATATAATTGCTGATAATAAACAGTACCAAGTATAAGTAAATTTCTTTTGCCTGGTACATTTATTTGATAATTATGAGCTTCTAATATTTTAACATCTGTCTTTTAGAAAATCAAGTTAATATTTTCAAGTCAAATCAAATTCTTTCTAAATTCTATATTTAAATAACAAGAGTGACTATCCACACAATCAGAAGTACTTGGGGGGAAAAACAGTAGTACCCATCTCAGTGCCTTGTTAAATTATCTTACAGTAAACTCTTTCTGGATTTTTATGACATGGCTTTGGATCAAAAATTCTTTGAAACAAATAACTATCAAAATAGTTAAATTACTCTGTGTGGATCTCATATTAAATAAATAGTAAATGAGAAAAATCTAAAACACTTGGCAGTTTGATCAGTATGAGATGAACTGTATCTGCAGTACCTATTCCAAATATTTTAAACACTGTTGAAAAGTGTGACAATCTAGTACCATACATACACTCATTCCTTACCAAATTTATTACTTCTTAAGCTGTTGATGGTGTCAATATCATGTGAGAAGCATTTGAGAATCTTACAACAAAATTGTAAGCTAAAATGTTACTTTTATTTTTTTTCTAGACATGAGAGAATTTAATTTCTTGTGTTTGGCATTTCTAACTTCCTACTATTCTTATTGTTATTGTCATATTGAAAAGATTGTTTAATCACTATAAAG
The DNA here is from genome assembly GCF_020826845.1 of Diceros bicornis minor. Lineage (NCBI taxonomy): Eukaryota > Metazoa > Chordata > Mammalia > Perissodactyla > Rhinocerotidae > Diceros > Diceros bicornis. The sequence continues at coordinate 45,995,081 of NC_080759.1, read as the reverse complement.
GAATTCAAAATATTAACTAGACTTCTTCTGGTGATCATGTCACAATATATACAAATAGCAAATCATAATGCTGTACACATAAAACCAACGTGAATAGAGATAAACATTAGTTTTCAAATTTCTAAGTGGTTTCATGTCACAGTTTTCACAAGAATTCTAATAGCATATTTGTTAATCTTTCAGTTCTTATGAGTAGTTTTAAAATGTAAATAAAATAAATTTTCACCTCCTTATGAGCATGTCTCATCTTTCACAGTGAAGTACTGAGAGTGGATTAGTAATGATTCCCAAAAATGCAACATGTGCAAACCTGCCAAAGAACAGAAGGCAGAACTGATGACTGTTTTCCATTTTTCTCTAAAAATGTAATTGAGTCTTCTGGCTTCCACTTAGAATAGAAAAAGTTAGGAACAGCGTTGCTGTCACCAAAACAACGATAACAACAACAACAATGATGGCTAATCAAAAAAATAATAACTTTTTTTTGATCGCTTCAGAGACCTGAGGTGGTAAGGGAAACTACAAGCTTAAAAATGAAGATTGGACCTGAACATCAGTGAGAATTTAGAAGGTCTAAACAATTCTATCAACCATCTTGGGCTACTTTATATTTATAGAACACTCCACCCAGTAACAGAAAATATACATTCTTATCAAGTGCACACGGAACATTCAAAAAGGCAGACTATATACCAGGGCCATAAAACAAATCTTAATACATTTACAAGAATTGAAATCATACAAAGTATGATCTCACACTAACAACATTAAATTAGAAATCAACAACAGATGTCTGAAATATTCAAAAGCATTTGGAAATTGAACAATACATGTCTAAATAACCCACGGGCAATGAAGTAGCCACAAAGTAGCCAGATATTAGAAAATAGTTTGAATCGAGTTAAAATTAAAGCACACTATTTCAAGATTTGGGCAATGCAACTATAGCAGTGTATAGAGAGAAAGCTATAGCAATAAAGGATTATATTAGAAAGAAAAGAACAGTTCAAATCAATGATCTAAGCTTCTGCATTGAGATAAGAAGTATAAGAGCAGAGCGAACCTAAAATAAGCAGAAGGAAAGAAATAATAACAAGCAAAATCAATAAAATTTTAAAAAGAAAAATAATAGATAAAGACAAAAAGCTCATTTTTTAAAAAGATTGGTAAAATTAATAAACCTCTAGAAAAACTGTCCATGAAAAAGGAGAAGATACAAATTACCAATACAATAAATAAAATATGGACATCACTCCAGATCTTACCGAAATTAAAAGGATATTACAGGAATATGTGAACAACTTCATTCCAAAAATTTCAAAAATTTAGGTAAAATGGAAACATTCTTTGAATGACACAAACTACCAAAGCTCATTCCCGATAACACTGATAACCTGAAAATTCCTAATTTTATTAAAGCAATTGTATACATAGTTAGTCTTTCAACAAAGAAACTCCAAAGCCAAACAGTTTCTCTGATAAATTCTATCAAAGTTTTAAGAAATATATAACAGTAAGTCTACACTAACTCTTCCAGAAAATAAAGTGATGAATGCTTTCCAACTCATTTTATTAAGTAAAATTCGAGTGAAATCAAATCAAATGAAAATATTACAAAAACAAAAACTAGAGATGAACTTTTCATATGAACATAAGCACAAAAGTCCTCAGTAAAATATTAGCAAACCATAGAAAACAATATATAAAAAGAATAATCATCATGGTCAAATGGAATTTTAACTGGGAATGTAAGGCTGATTTAACATTTGAAAATCAACCAACGTGAATCACAGTATCAATAGACCAAACAAAGAAAATCAATATGGTCCTCTTAATAGATGCAGAAATAGCATTTGATAAAATTCAATATCAATTAAGAACAAAAACTCTTAGCAAACTAGGAATATATGGAAATTATTAGGTCATAGACATACAGCTAAAACCTAAAACTGTAAATTATTGAGAGAACACATGGAAGAAAATCTTTTTTACCTTCAGTTAGGAAAAGATTTCTTAGATATAACACTAAAAATGTATTCCATACAAAACAAATTAATCAAATGTACATCAAAATTACAAAGTCTGCTCTTTGAAAGATACAGTTAATAAAAAGACGGAGAGAAAATCTTTTCAAACTATATGGTAAAGGAATTTTATACAGAATTCTTCAAAGTTAATAATAAAACAAACAACTCAAATTTAAAAAATAGGTAAAAAATTGAACAGGAATTTCACCAAAGATATACAATGGTGGAAAAAACTCATGAAAAGATGCTCAACATCGTTAGTCATTAAGGAAATGATAATTAAAATCACAATGGGATATCAGTATCTATTACAATGGCTAAAATTAAATTATTTTTTAAAACAGTAATACCAATTGCTTCCAAAGATATAAAACAACTGAAATTCTCATATACCGATGGTGGAGAGGTAAAATATTGCAGCCATTTTGGAAGACCAGTGAGTTTCTTATAAAATTTAAGGTATACCTACTATACAATTTATCAATCCCACTACTAGGTACTTTCTCCAGGGAAATAAAAACTTATGTTCATGCAAAAACCTGTATGTCAATGATTATAGTAGTTTTATTAATAATTGCTAAAACCCCAACTATTCTTGAACTAGTAAATGAATAAACTATTGTTTAACCTCATAATGGAATACCACTCAGAGATAACAAGATAAGAATTACTGATACATTTGCTGTCAATGATTCTCAAATGCCTTTTGCTAACTGGAAAAATACAGACTCATAAGACTACCTACTATATGTTTTCATTTATATGACATTCCAGAAAAAAGACAAAACTATAGGGATAGAACACAGATCAGTGGCTACCAGGAGCTGTGGTGAAAGGAGTGGTTAACCATCCAAGGACAGGTGGGAATTTTGTTCTATATGTTATGTTAGCGGCTATATGACTACAGGTTTTGTCAAAATTTTCAGAAACGTTAATTAAAAAAATAAAAGAATTCTACTGTATGTAAATTATATCGCAATAAAAATAGAATTAAAATGTAGTTTTATTATTTTTATATCAAGCCACATATTATTCAGATTTTTTGTCTCAGACTGTTCAAGTTATGAAAAATAAAGTATTTCAAAACATCCAATTTTGACATATATTTTACTGTATTTTATTTTATTACTTTTTAGTAGATTACTTTTTCGAGCAGTTTTAGGTTCCCAGCAAAATAGAGTGGAAGGTACAGAGATTTCCCATATACCCCTGCCCTCACTCATGCATGGCCTCTCCCACTAACAACCCCTGCCAGCGCAATATATTTGTTACGATTGATAAACCTACATTGACGCATCATAGCATTCGAAGTCCAAAGTCTTCCAAATTGGCTGTACCAGTTTTCATTGTCAGCGTCAACGAGAGAGGGTTCCTGTTGTTCCATACCCACATTTGGTGTTTTCAATGTTCTAGATTTTGTCTATCCTAATAGTGTGTAGTAGTATCTAATTGTTTTAATTTGCATTTCCCTGATGACATACAATGTGGATTACAACGTATTTACTTTGGCTAAAGTACAGAAACTAATGAAATAATGATTGATAAATATTGTGAGAAGAATTCCCTTAATAAATAAGTTGAAGTAATATACAATCAGTCTACTAATCTCTTCGTTCATACAAAAAAATCATTGTTTCTGAACTCTGAACTACCTGAAAATTCTATAAATTTGCTTTATATTTTAAATATTAATAAATGCTCCTCAAATTATCAGAATTCTATATTTATAGAATCCAATTTAATGCAGTTAAACCATATAAAATATATTTCATCATCAAAAATTTTGCCCCTGGTTGGTAATGGGACATTAAATAGAAAATGACTGATTTTTTTAGGAGGAAAAACGCAATATTTTATGATTCTGTTACTTAACCACTTATTAATTAAACTGTAAAAATATTTTGTTAATTATTCTAAATGTTATAATTTTAAAAATGCAAACAATATCCACCATTTAAAAATCTTGAGTAGTCATAATATTTTAAATGTTTATTAGGAATTAATACATTTTTGAGATACATATATGTCCTTGCATATTTTCTCAAAATGTGAGTCCACATAAATATAATTCCTCTGTAGGTAATTTTTCTTGAAATAAATTATTTAAATAATAAATAAATATGTATGTATTACACATATTTGGATTAGAGGAGAAAGGAATAGGTCAGAGACAAAAAAGTACAAGTGTCTTGAATTTTGGACTTGGAAAACAACTCATTTTCTAAGATGGGCAACATGACCTTGGCTCCGTGGTGTTATTCCTGTGATTATGTTATTTTCCATTGTAAGGAGATTTTGCAGGTGTAATTAAGGTGACTAAGCATTTGACCTTCTGAGAGAAGGATTTTCCAGGTACACAAGCCTAACTTACCTAATCACCCGAGCCTTTTAAAATCAAAGAGATTTTTCTTTGGATGATAGCTGTAGTTGTAGTCAAAACAGAGAGTTTTGAAGTTGAGGATTTGAGAAAGAGAGGTATTTGGTGGCTGGATTTGAAGAGCGAGGGGGCATCTTCAGATGGAAGAGACCTGAGAACAGCCTCTCAGAGCTGAAAGTATTCACTGGCTGATGGCCAGCAAGAAAGCAGGGGCCTCAGTCCTACAACTGCCCCGAACTGGATTCTGCCAACAACCACTTTAAATGAGCTTCCCCGCAGAGCCCCAGAGCCTCTGGATGAGAGCCCAGTCAGCTGACACCTTGATTTCTGCTTTATGACACTCTAAGAGTATAACCCAGTGTAGCTCCCCTGGAATTCTCACCTACAGAACTGTGACATAGTACAAAGTTGTTGTTTCAAGCCTCTTAGTTTGTGCTAATTTATTAAGCAGCAACAGAAAAATAATACTAATACAGTAATGGTGAAAAAAAAAAAGAGGGGATTGAGGATACAAAACATTTCCTGTGGGAGGACAAAAAATTGTAAATAAAACACAAAACAGCAGGAATCATGACAAGCATATTAACCATACGATTATCCTTTAGATTTTGAAAGAAAAGTTACTATTACATAACTATTTATTTGAACAGTACTTATTTTCAAATCCTGTTAATTTCCTTTTACTGTTTGGTTTCTGATTAAATACCCCAAACATATCATATACCACTTATTTTAAGATCATAAAAGGATTGAAGTTCTTGGACAAACTTTATTTCTTAAGGTACTTTTGTAAAAAAGACAAAATACAAATGATAGCATGTAACATTCCTTAGTCTACTTAGAAATCAAAAAGAAATATAATATGTCACATTTATAAAAGGCAGCTGATAGACCAGAAGATATTTCTTTTAAAATGAAATAATATTTGTTTCTTCTACTTTTCATTTATTTCCCTTTCAACTAAACTAATGAGAGAATAGATTTAAAAAAATTAGTACAGTGAGAGTTAAATGCAAAGTCTCATGTTGGTAGTTATATTTTTGAAAATACATTATAAAATGGAATAAAAATACAATAAAATACACAGAATGACCTATAGAACAAGGGATGGAAGAAAAAGACTTTATCGAATGCAATGACATATTTTGGAGTTGAGGAGGCTTCTACAAGGAGAAATGAGACCTTTCTAAGAGCCTGATCCATATACACTCAAGCTCAGATGGACAGTGAGTAATGCACGTACCCCCTACTGTCAGTCCTTAAGTTTAGCTATCACCTAATGCTTTATCCCCCACCCTCATTTTCAGAACCAGAGGCTAGACTGCAGGTTTGTGAGAAGCCAAAATCCAGAGAGGATGACAGAATAAGTCAGGCTTTTCATTTACTTCACCTCAGGAGAACAAAATAATTCATAATAAGCACATCTCAGCTCAAATCCAAATTCATGTGTGTTGAGACTCCCATGCCCACTGGGTGACTGAACATATATGGGATCTAATAAAATACAGTCACCACTTTGGTTTACTTTTGTCACTGATTTTTTTTTTTACATTTTTTGAAATCTTGATTTATTTTACATACCGCACATTTACCGATGTTTTAAATCTGATGCAAGGGAGCATGTTCTTTTAAAAATGGGTCATTCTTTTACACATGAAAATATAAGCACTTACCCAGACTGTTCAAGATGCTGACTATTACGTCTTTAGAATTTGTCTTGATATGCTGGCATTTATTTCAAGCTAGCATATGCTACTCATGTGAACAGTGGTGCTGATGAAATGCCACATAGATATTTTGAGGGAAAAAAGAACAAATGGGTCATCTAGTCTCTCAGCATGCTGTTTCTTACTGTGTGTAATAGAGGTAAATATCGCCATACAAGAATTCTTGCTGTGACTTTATGCTTCAATGCCACAGATATGTAGTTTATCACCTGAAAAGTACATAAGTGCACAGCTTGTATTATTTCTACGTTTTAGTTCCAGAAGCTTGGGGTCTCCTATTCTGTTTGATAAAATACTTAAAACATCTTTTCTATTAACTATTTATTCTACCTTTCCTATACAATGTATAATAGTGTGATGAGCCATAAACCAAATACTGCTCTATCTGTTCTATTTTTCTCTATCCATGCATTAATTCTGAGGTTTTGTTTTACCCATAACATGTATAGAGTATGAAATTAATGCAAAACGTGCAGAATAAACAAAGTATAGCTGTTTTTAAAATTATAGCATACTGCACCTATGCTTTCATTTCTGTAACAAATAAAATACTATGTATATGAGAATAATAAGTAGGTAGGCTTATCTAGCTGGCATAATTTTAGAAACAATGCAAAATGAACAAACAAGGCTTGGGGAAATTGGTTAAAAAATTAGGGGAACGAATGTATCTACTTTAATTCCCTATTTTGTTGTAACATTGATGAGAAAATGTCATCTAAAACTCTGAGAAGCTGGAAATTACACTAAAGTACTCATCTAACACTTTTGTCAGGTTTCTTTGCAGATATTTAAATATTACAATAATGCAACTGCGAATTAAAACTAACAAAACTAATGCTTTCAAAAAATGTTTCCTTTTATATTGCTATTGGGCATTTGGGTATTTTTGGAAACTTTCAAATAAGGACAGAATTTTATCAGAGGGAAATGCCTTAGTGAGGAAATGAAATCGTTCTATCCTCCTGTAAAATTATAATTCACAGTTTTATTTTTGCAATACGTAACAATATACAAAATCTACGTTGATGCTAACTGATATTTACAAATAAGTATGAACTTGATCAGCCCCTATACCTTTAAGTTTTATAAGAATGGTCAAATCCTTTTAAGTATATGGACATTGATTGAGGGAGTCATTGGATTTTGAGAGCTAGTACATCTACATCCTAAATTCTTAGCCTGGTAGAGCGGGCTTGGGAACAATTTTAAGCTAAGACTCTCCTAAGCCAGAATTTTCCAAGTGAATATGCGAGAAAATCAAGCTTGAAAGATAATCTCTGAAAGAAAGAAAATGAGACCGTTGTTTAATGAGCAATGTTCAACGAATAAGAAAATAGAAGCCACCACATCTCCCTCTGGAATATTTCACTTTACATTACATGCTAAAGGCATTGCTAATTCTTGCACTGAATAAAATCTGTTTAACTTTGTTTAACTCCAACTCTCCATTTATTTGAGTAGTGAGCATTTTTTTCATTTCATTCATTTTCAATGAGCTTATTAATATCTCACAGGAAATATTTTGAGAATTGATACTCTATGTCACTGAATAGAATTCTTTCTCAGGAAGATTTTCTTTAGCCCTGAATAAGAGGAACTTTAAAAACTGAAAAAAAAATGTTAGATACTCCAGGACCTTAACTTCTGCATATAGTTCATGGATTTGTTGAGAACAAAAAGACATTTAAAATTTAAAAATAATACATATCATCAGTATTTAGAGCAGTTTATTTCCAGAAATTGATTCTACAAAAAATGAATGCCAAATAGAACATGGTCTATTCAACACAGTGGAATAAATTATTGAAGTGATAGCATGCAAGAATTTTGAAGAAATGCATTAATCTCCGTGAAGTAACTTGCATTCAGCAACAGGTCATGGAATGTTAATCTAATTTCAATACATCACAGAATCTTTAAAAAAAATGTGGTGACCTTCATTTAAATAATGTATTTGACATGATCACTCTACTAGCCCTTTAAACAAATAAAGAAATTTGTTCCATAGAAAATAATATTTAAGGACACAAAATATCCTACATTGATCTCCCATGATCAAATTTTCTCATGGGAAAATTAGTGTGAAACTCAAGATAAATTTCTAGCAGCATTAGGAAGGGCTTTAGATGATTCATCAGTCCTGTAAAGTATATTATTTTATTTGTGATTAGTATGTTGACACAGAAAGCTGATCAAATGTGTGTACTATGCAAAATTGAGAGAAATTCCAAGTTCATTAAATCAAAAGCCAATCCAGATAGAAAAATGGACTATCTGAAAGGATGAAAAATAATGTGAGAATTAAAACCTAGGTATAAAGAAATCAACTGCATATTTTTCAAAGTGGCCCCAATGTATATGCAAAGACATTTAGAATGTTTAATTAAATATGTATTCAAAGTGAGTCTTTTCTGTGATGTAGCCATCAAAAATATCGATGCTATCATAGGTTGCACTGAAATAAGCTAACATTAATTGAATTTATCCTACGCATGAGACACAATACTATACCCTTCGCTACATTAAATCAGTTAATTCTCAAAACAAATCTGAGGTTGGAATCGTTATCTCTATTTTAGAGCTCTTGAAACTAAGGCATAGAGAATTTCTGTAATTATCCTTGAAGGCAAGGATCATGTCAGTTTTATTTTTTTCTCTGTATATCCATATGTAGAAGAATAAACGACATAGAGTATTCATAAGGTATTCATAAATACATTTGAAAGAATGAGTGGCTTGAGGAAATCCAGACATGAACAAGAAGATTTCCATAGGGTAGGCAACAGTCATGATAATTAATAATTGGTAGAACATTTCCATAAAAGAATTCTCAGCATGTTTATAAAGATAAGCATTAAAAAAGAAGAAAATGAAAATTTGAACTACATTATCACCTATCAGGAATGGTGTAAGAAAGAATTTATATAAAACTATTTTATTATGGTAAGTACTAGCCAATTCATGTTATGAAATATGAAATAATACATTATAAAATTATATAAACTATCTCAAAACTGAATTTAAAAAATTTTAGACTCCTTTAATTATTAGGTTCACTTTTGTTTTCTGGAGTAAAAATTATTTTCTGTATACGTAATAAACTGGGAATGAATTGTTAAATAACCAAAATACATTTATACTTTATTGTCTAAAATGATTTAACTTTAACATTATCAATTAATAGTCATATAGTTGCCATGTGTTCAATGTTATTCTTTGTAGAATGGAAGACTGAAAGATATATGGTAGTTTAATAAATGCTTCTTCTTATCAGCAACTTTCAATTATGGGTGGTTAGGCAACAGTAGCATACATAAATAGAATTCTGTGCTACCCATTCAGTCATTATAGGTTTTCATTAAAAAAGGCAAATTGTTTTGATCTTTAAATTTTTGAAGCTTAGGAAATATGTAAGTTACGAATGAAAGGGGAGAATGGATCAGGATATTAACATGAAAAGCAAGTATTCTTCTGAAAATAGAAATTATTTGCACATGGAAATGCGGTATTGGATAAGGGAACAGTGAGGAAGTTAACCTAAGAAAGAAGTATAATTATACAATAGAAAAAATTATTATTATGGTGGTGAGAGTATAAGAAATGTCTTGATAATGTATAACTTTAGATTTTAAATATCCAGCAATAAGATATTGTGACAATATATGATACACAGAGCAGTGATTTAGTATGAAAAACATTATATTGTTATGCAAGATGGATTGAGAAAAAGGAGTCTCAGTTCCAGTTGATATTATTTAGACTAGTGAGAAAAGCTAAGGAAGATGTAACAATGACCTCTAGTAGAACTAAAACAAAAATTATCCATCACATATTTTACAGGAAAAATGGTACATTTTGATGACCCATCCTAGACGATGAATGGAAAGAAATAATCAAATATATCCTGCCGGCCCGGTGGCTTAGCAGGTAAGTGCGCGCTCCACTATTGGCGGCTCAGGTTCGGATCCAGGGCGTGCACCAAGGCACCGCTTCTCCTGCCATGCTGAGGCCGCGTCCCACATACAGCAACTAGAAGGATGTGCAGCTATGACATACAACTATCTACTGGGGGTTTGGGGCGGGGGAAGGAGGAGGATTGGCAATAGATGTTAGCTCAGAGCCAGTCTTTCTCAGCAAAAAGAGGAGGATTAGCACGGATGTTAGCTCAGGGCTGATCTTCCTCACAATAAATAAATAAATAAATAAATAAATAAATAAATAAATAAAATATATCTCCCAAAGTCTGCTCTGGGAGACTAGATGAAATATTACAACACCAGCTAATGAAGAACACATGACTAAAAAGTTATTTCAGGAGGAAATTACAGCTGTTGTATTTGAACATGCCGAGTTTGTTGTACCAGTAAAAAATTTAAGTTGTTTTGTAAGCAGATAGAAATAGCTCTAGGTTAATTCTCCAAAAATCAATTTGATTCAAAGCAATCTCCCTAAAGAAAATTGATTTTTGGCAAAATGTTCTGCAACCAAAGAGAACTAGAATATTTCAATGTCACAAAACCTGTAATAGGAATGGGGGAAGTGATACAAGTAAGGGTACACAACTGAGAAAGAAGGAGGAGATGAAGAGCTTATATAGGCCATTATATTTATTGAAGGAATTATTTGTGCCCTTCTCTAAGTTTCTGTTGGAGGACAAGAGAAGATATGCAAAGAGAGGGAAAAAGGTATCAAAGAAAAATTAATTCAGTCTCAAGTAAATCTTTAAGTTTAAAATTATTGTATGAATTGGCAGTCAAATATGTTTTATTAAAATGTTGAAATCATCAATCTCAATAAAGTTTTGACTGAAACTCCAATTCCTTAATCTGCTGTGTTTGGATACCATATGTTTTCTTTTTTAAATTAGCAATTAAGATTTCTATCAGAAAATCATTTTATCCCCCAAAACTAAATTGATAAGTGACAGAAATAAAGAAATAGTATAATATACAGGTCAAGTTATAAGTGTAGAATTAACAAGAATATGTATTTATGATGACTCAATTACCTTATAATATTTTATCTATACAAAATAGAGCAAACTATATCTTACTATAAAATAACAGTTTAATGAATTAAACATTCAATACTTTATTGTCAATATTATTTTGTATTTGTAAATGAATAAATTTATTATTTAATCAGTTAATTATTAAAATAGATTATGTATTGGTCTCATCCTAAAAACATAAGAAATCTCTCAGGATTTCAAAATCTAGTGTTTTTCATGACACTTATAACCATAATGTATGTTGGTTAGGCGACAGTGTATATACATATATATACATAAACTAGTTTAGTTTGCTAATCCTGAGTGGCACAAACACAGGAATAATATTCAAAGTAATTAGACTATTAAATATTATTACTTATTATAGATAATGTGTATAATATCATTTGCCAGTTTAAATAACAGATAAATTTATACATATATATTTATTTTATTAAAGGATCTCCATATATTTTTACTCAAATATCCTGTTTTACAAAGTTTTATATATTTGCATGTCCTCATATTGATGAATCATTTTTCCTTATATTAAAATCCAATTGATAATAGTGCCAATCTTAATGTGGCTGATATACCAGACCGGCACCCTTACAAATGCCATTTACAATAGAAATTTACTGGCTATGCTAGAGTACCATTTTAACTGTATTTCTTACTCCCTCATTAGCCATGTGACATGCACAATAATAATAATAAAAATGAGTTTAAACATATTTTTGGGTATTCAGTTTTATCAATTATAATAAAGCTAATGAAAAATTAAAAAACAGTCATATTCTTTCAAAATTATGGTTGGTTTATTGATTTCTTGGGATAGTGATAAGGACTTTGTCAAGGTAAAAATATAAGTTCAAATACTTAAGAGGGGACAAATTATCTGAAATGACTTCTGGGTAGTTACAAATTAAAAACCTCTATGTGCAATTACATTTTATTCTTACTACGCATTTTAAATGAGACAACACTAATATATTCTTGTGAGTCTGTGGTTTTTGAATGCACTTGTGAAAGCATTTGAATGTATATCGTTATAATATTTTCACCTGGACTTTGAAATTGACATGAAGTCCTCATTATTAGTTTCTATGATTCTCATTAGCATTGAAAAAACAAATAAGATGATAATGACCTTCCATTTACTTTAAATGTTTCTTTATTCTTGTAGGGAATTAGACCACTATCATTGAAAGACCCATCATAGTCATTTAAAATGTAAATGCTATCCATTTAATTCATATGAGATAACTGTCTATCAAGAATGGCTGCAGAGAATTATAGTCAGCATTATATAAAATAATAAAGACTTATCAGCTTAGCTCGCTTTTGAATAAAATAAATGAAAGTCAAAGAGCTCAATGTGGTTTAAAAGATATATGAGTGAAAGGGATTTTTTTTTTTAGTAATTGAACATAGTCTTGTAATGAATGATGTTTATTAATTAATTGTCAAAAATAAGAAATGAAGGTGACTGCAAGGTCCACCAGCATTATATTCCCTAGCTGGATCACATCTCAGCCGTAAAGTGTTCACACCAGTACAGACATTTGTTTCCTTGTGTTCACACTGCATCTATATAAACAAATATTTCAGCAATATCAACTGGTTTCAAACTAGTTATTTTGCTGTATTAAGTCATAATTGTTTGTGAGGCTATATTTAAATAGGGAATAAAATAATATACAAAAAAAGGCTGAGATACTAAATATGATTCCTTTTTCTCACTCAGTCAGTTTTTCACAATGCCTTGAATGTAACACACACTCTGTGTTTAGATAGACATTCATATGTTAAAACAACTAAATTTTCAGAACAGAGCATTACAGCAATCTCGTTTTGTGCAATCTTTATAACAGTCACACTGCCTGAGGAAAGGCAAGGAAAATATGTATTACTGGAAAATTCAATATATCCCAATAATGTATGTCTATAAATTTATTTATATATGTAAATAAATAAAAGGACCAGAGCAATGAGGTTCTAGGATAACAAGAAGGGTAAAGAAAAAAACAGAAATGATTTCGCCTGTGTATTCATTATTCCGCAAATATTTACCGTATGCCAACTCTGTCAGGCCTTGTACGAGTACAGCAAATATAATGGTTAAAAACAACAACTGAAATGCAAAAAAAAAAAAAAAATAACAGAATCAATTTCTATCTTCTGGATCTTATTATCTAGTTATATGTGGGGATCTGAGGGGGCCTGAGAATTTCCATGTCTGACAAGTTCTCAGGCTATGCTGATTCTGCTGGTCCAGGTTCCAGTACTTTGTGACGTGCTGAAATGGGAACCTGAGCACATCTGGAAGTCACACTCGAAATGAGATCTGAAAGCCGAGTGGGAGTGAACTAGGGAAAGAGGGGAGGTGTAGATTTCCTATAGGTCTGGGGAGCAATCCTCATACAGTGAATCCTATACAAACGACTAGCAGGGAAGGACACAAAGAAGTTTATGTTGGTAAACTCCATGCAGATAATGCCTTTTATTAAAAATTGGTAAAAATTTTTTTAAGATAAAATATGGAAATTATTTAATAGCTGAAGATAATTAAAGAATTGGTGCAAATGAGCTATGCTTTCAATATAAAAATTTTAAGTAATAGCAAATTCTGTTAGTGAGAAGGGGAAAGTACATTGAATATCCAGTACATCTGCATAGATTTTAAGGAACATAAACACTTGCTATGAGAGAGGGCAAGGAATGGAAGCCAAAAGTTCATGTTACTGCATTGAAGGTCGGTTAGATGTGTGACTAGAAACTGAACCAAAGATCTGGACATGAAGGGATCTCTGTGACATTTAGGACAAATTCAACTTTTATCTCTAAGTATTATGAAATATTGAAGAACTTTCAGTAGGTGCATAACATGATAAGATATACATTAAAAAGCTCATTCTAGCTCTGTGAGAATATGAAGTCTATGATTGCGGGTGGAAATAGCAAATTTACAAAAAATTTCAAGAGATTCATATACCTTTTGAAGCCCATTCCGAGACCTCTGCTCAACAGGTATGAGAGAGTCCAGGAAACCCAATCTGGGAAACAGGAGACCAATTGGGGGACTTTGCAGCACTTTTGAGCAAAATGACAAATGACAATTAATGTATTTGTAATGGCACTAAAGAAGACTTGACATAATCAAAACGCATTGCAGAGAATATAGCAATATTCCATGAAGATAGATTAGCTATAAGGAGGTGAAATAAAAAGAAAAGTCTAGAAGAATGTCTAGGTTACTGTCTGGCTAAGCCAAATGAATGAGTGATGAGAAAAGGAAATTTAAGAAATGGAACACTGAGTCTCTTGTTTCTCAGTTCAGTTTAGTGCATGTCATAGTTTATAGTACTGGTGTATATCTAGATAGAAATATCTGGTAAGCACTTAGTTACACCAGTCTGGAATTCACTAGAGGTTTATGGGCAAGGGATAATATTTCATTTAAAACAAAAAAGTGTATGTTATTGAAGAAATTTATCAGCATAAGAAGCGGATAAAGTTCAGGGTCCGAGCAGTCAGTCAAAGGGAAAACAGATGAGAATTGACACGCTCTCAGGTCATAACCTTCGGTGCTTCTGTTTCATCAAATCTAAGATTAATGGACTAGAATGAGCTCTTCCAGTTAGAGTAGAAAATAATTAGGAGAAATTAACAAAAGAAGTTGTAATGGGTAAAAGTATTGCTTTCAAAATATTTCAAATAAATACACCATTGATAATTACCTTGTTTATTTACTTAGCAGATCCTTTTTAACTTCCTAGTATTTTATTAGAGCTAGAATAAGAACAGTCTAAGCTTGACATGAGGTTAGTTGTGCTTTCCCGGCTCCTCTGTGGCCCCATTCAGAGTTATGAACGTGGACAAAATTTGCCTGATGAAAATTGCTGAATCTTGTACCTTAGTGTTAGATTACATAATGTTGGCATGGGAACTTGTCAAATAGAATTTTAGAAAAGTAAATCAGTTTAAATTTCAGTAACTCAATTTCCAGATTATCTTGGTTTTATAATCGAAAAGTATATGATGGATAGACTACATGATGAAAACACAGAGCATACATAAACTGTGGAAGAAAGTAAAGGCGGAAAACCATGTGTACAATGGAGAAACGTAATTTGGGGACTGAAATGCACATAAATGGAATCAAATGTGCATCTAGCTCAATTCAGAAGGCAGGCCAAGAGCAACACTTGAGTAGACCCTAAAGCACTATGCATGATGATTTCTTTATATCACAAGATAGTCACCACCAGTGACGGAGAAAGGAATCCTGGCATGTAGCAACAATTACTGGATATTTTACAATGAAATACATGCAAATAATTTATTATTATTATTAGCATGGTATAGACCTAGCTTCCTCCCACCCGTTGATAAAGTTAAACAATATGTTGTTTTTAGAAAGATTGAGGAGCATAAAATACTTGTTAAGACTTCAGTGGTTGGAGCTGTTCTTAAAGCTACTGTAGAATCTGATGCCACAGTTGCACCCAGCACAGGAAGAACAATACTTAGACTGATAGAACAGCAACATCACTTAGTGGTAAAAGGCCAACCTACAGAGTTTGCACCGCACGTCCACTACATGTTACCTGCATGACCTTGGGTCAGTATATTCACTTCCTTGTGTTCCAATTTACTCATCAATAAATCCAGATAATAATATTACAGCATTTATAGAGCTGTTGTGAGAATTAAATTAAAGCCCTTGGAAGAATGCTTCATAAATAAATGATAACTTTCTTTTCCTCATGGGAGGGGGCAACTTCTCTCATGTCATCCTGCTGATGTCTTTGGTATTGAGAAGATTCACTGGAGAAAACAATGAATCACAACTCTTCATTTTCTCTGAAGTAAACTATCTGTGCTCACAATTTTTCTCTATATGATTCTCATAAGCATTTTAATCCTCAGAAATGTTAATGAAGGACCAAGTAATTTAGTACAATTTTCTTTACTGGTTGGTGGTGTTAATTCTCTTTAAGTTCTTTTTAAATTCAGGAGAGCTTATGAAAGATCAACTCTACAGGAATAGTGATGTGGGTGAAAAAAAGCAATACGATAATAGTATAGGTATTATCTGACAGAGAGATAAGAAGGTGTAAAAAATATTTTGTCTATACCTGTTTTGAAAAACAAGAGCATAACTTTCTTGGAAATAGAGATATTGTTAATGATAATGTTTGATGGCAGTATTTGTTTTTAATCTGCTTGTCAGGGGTATTTTAAATTCCAAGATTTTTAGATTCAAAGCCTATTATTGGAGAAAATAATAAAAAGCAATCAACACAGTTATTTTCAGAAATGACTTTTCTTTTCTTAAGACACATATTGTTTGGAATATAATTAAATGAGAAATTTCTTTAGGTGATGCCCATCTGCATTCAGTCAAGAATAAGTAATGATTTATTTCATTTAACAACAAACAATATTATATGACATTAATGAATCTCTTTTTTTTCTATTTGAGACACTGAGGAAATGAGAGCTAATCCACAGACGGTCATTCCTTCACTGTGTTTTATTCTTTTCTCTTTGTTTAGCCTCTTCTTAGACTGTTAGCAACTACTATGCCTTGTTAGGTTAAGTATCATTAGGTTACATATGATCAGAAATGAAATTATTTACTAAGGTGTAATAGCTTATAGCTTTATGAAATACTTAAGAAGCTTATGCTAGCCCTTTAAAATGTTTATTTATATGCTTCTAGCTATTTATGTTAGAAATTAAATCTATATTTTATTGATAGTCCAGATGATTATAATTTAGAAATGTCGCAGTTCTGGTTTATAACCAGAATTTTGGTGATTTTAAGTCTTTCTTAACTCGTGTATAAACTAAGGTTAACCAGAATTGTGAGAAAAAATATAAATAATCAGATATTTCTTGTGGTTATTTCTTTGGATACTGAACCTAAATATCTCTCTAAAATGATTTACTGAAATATTTCTTTTAATTAACTCAAATAACTTCAATCAGCTTTCTGTATTTCACTTTCTCATTGTTTAAATTTCACAAGTATATCTTATTTCTGTAATCAGAATAATAATGTTTAAAATACTATGATAATTTACTCTGCAATAAACTGTACAATTATAAACACATGTAATTGTCACAATAAAGCCGTGAGAGAGCTGCTATTACATTCTCCATTTTACAGAGAAAATTGCTCCATCGACAGGTTAGCTTACTTGCCCAAGTTCACAGAGCCAGAAAGGGTGATGTCAGACTAGAGTCCAGGCAGACTGACCTCACAACCATTACACAAATGACACCTTCAACAAAGAAACTCATTTAAGCAAATCAAGTTTCACAAGATCCTCACAAACTGAACTGAAAATGAAGAGGAAAAAAGAATTCTTTTCTAGATTACAGCTTCTGGTTTTTTTTTTCTGAGGTGGCGGCAGAAGGGACAATACTAAATCCATAAGTTTACATCATAGTGAATTTTCTGAGGAGTAGAGGGTTCAACTTAATGGGCAGAAAATAAGAAATGTTCTTCACAAGGATATGCAAGTATAAGAGTTCAGTACATTTAAAAGTTGACTTTGTAAAATGAAGGAACTATATAAAAACTGATTTGCACTTAAGGATTTAATGAAAAAAAAATCCAAATGTTGTAAAAAAAAGAAAAAGATCCAAAGAAAAGGGATAAAAAAGAAAGAAAAACAGTAGGTGCTCATCCTTAATTTGTCTAAAAGTTTGGCTTCCATAATAAACTGTTTTATTTTTCTTTCTTTCTTTTATTCTCAATAGTGTTTTGGATTTTTTTCTCCAAAAATTTTGCTCCAGATGGAGGTTTTTATCATTTGTACCTGCATGTCTTAACTTTAACTACAGTAACCATATAGGTCACCAGGTGACTGTCACTTAACCATATTAACTATATTGGTTACCAGTCAATTATCATCATTGACAACATCTATATAACATAGGGGTAGAGAGGATGTTAGGTGTACCAAATACTGATATGAAGTAATGATAGCTAAATGCTTTGGTAATTCAGTTTGCAAATGACAGTGTAAATCAAAGTCATTATTAATTCAAAAAGTTTAGAAAGCTTCCAAAATAATAATATTTTATAATGTGTCAGATGGCAGAAACTTAAATTTGGAAAGATACTTGGCCTCTTAACCCAATTACTTTTCTGACAACATCACCAAAGACTTGAGTTGAATAGTCCTGTTATCAATGCAGTCATCCCAGTTTAGTATTTATTGTAATCATTAGAAACTAACTTCTTATACTGTGGCAAGATCTCAAAAATATCTTAAAGTCTAGCTGCATTTCCAGGACTTTGCCATCTTTTACCTTTCGAAGAGCTGAAATGCAGACCAGAAAAATGTCTTCATAAATAGGTGAGTAACAGCTGAGTAAAAGAAATGTGAGACCCTAAATGACCACATGAAGTTGAGTGATCCTGCCAGTTGAAACAAGCTGGGCTGTCAGTTGGAGAGAAATAATCTTCTGTTTTAATTAATCTACCACAGATGGTCCCCGACTTAAGATGTTTCAATTTATGATTTTTTGACTCTACGATGGTGTAAAAGTGATATGCGTTCAGTAGAAACCATACTCCAAATTTTGAATTTTGATCTTTTACTGGGCTAGCGATATGCAGTAAGATACTTTTTCATGATGCTGGGCAGAGGCAGCTTGCAGTCAGCCCCGTAGGCATGAAGGTAAACAACCGATACACTTACAACCATTCAGTACCCATCCAACCATTCTGTTTTCACTTTCAGTACAGTATTCAATAAATTACATGAGATCTTCAACACTTTATTATAAAATAGGCTTTGTGTTAGATGATTTTGCCCAATTGTAGGCTAATGTAAGTGTTTTGGGCATATTCAAGGTAGGCTAGGCTAAGCTATGATGTTCAGTAGATTAGGTGTATTAAATGCATTTTCAATTTACGACATTTTCAAATTACAATGAGCTTATCAGGACATAACTCCACTGTAAGTCGAAGAAGAGCCATATATTTTCACTGTCGATGCTACAGAATGTTATCATTACCATAACCTGGAATATCCACTGTTTGCTTAAATATTCTGTGTGTCATAAAAAATTATTTACTGCCATCATTTTTAATGACTGTGTAGTATTCTATCCTATAGAATTACAATAAATTATTTTTCCACTCCCCTATTCTTAAAGACTTAGGTTGTTTTTAAAATCTTTGCTTTTATCACAATACATGGAAAACATTATTTCCCTAAGATTGAATCCTAGAGGAGGGAAATAAAAGATTTAAGATACTTGACACATGCGGCGGTTTTTAAGCTATCGTGTATCAGCAGCAAATTTCTCTTTATTGGTGCTTTGATTCCTGATGCTAAGGCTCAGACTCTGTAAACAACATTTCAGCTTTAACAGCTGCTCACTGCTAGGTTCTGCCAATAGGGACACTGGAGGGACATGGGTAGAGGAAGAAGGACATGCTCCTCGTTTCTTATTCCTGTCAGCATGGCCTTAGACAAAACCCATGACAATGGTTCCATCACTTTATTTCCATCTCCCTTTCTGATATTGCTTTTGTTGTTTGCCACTCACAGAACCAGCTCACTGTATCCCTCAAAGGAATCATCCCAAGTAATACAGCTCTCCTCCCATCAGGGACCTTATCTGCCTCCATTATATAACTATGCAATCCAGGACATATTCGTTCAAGGGTCACCTTATATAGGTTATTTTCTTGTTTGCTTTCAGATCCATTTCCAGACTGTCTCTGCCCTGCCTTGTATTGCAGGCAACTTCCTTTCTGAGACTTCCTTGTCCTTTGGGTTCTGGGATGTGTTGTCAAAAGACTGATGCACAGGAAAATATTAGTCGCCATGATTTTGCACGCCATTTCTCTCTGCTTTGGGTGGCATCCTCAGGAGTGCCACTTCTCCTCCACTAACTTAGATCTACCTAGGTTAGCACGCCTTAGTTCCAATTTTGAATTCCCTGACTCATAGGTTCCAGAAACATCATCTTCTGCCTTGGTTTCTCCAGTCCTCTCCCTTGCATCATCCTCCCCTGTTTGGCTTCTCTGCTGTGAAGACAACTGCATAACCTCTTTCTTATTTTAAGTTCCCTCTATTTGAAGGAATCATAATCAAAGCAGAAGAAATGGCTGGGGAATCACACAGGATTTTTTTAAGTTCCAGGTTTAGAAGTAACATATATCTTTTCTTTCACATTCCACTTGTAACACAGCCCCACACTGACTGTGAAGGAAGATGGGACATTTTACATGTGTCAGAAAGAAGAAAATAGTATGGCAAGCATAAAGCACTGTATGTCATATCTAATAAATCCCCTAGAAGTATTTTCAACTGACAGGATACTTGTAATATGGAGTGATTAATTAATACTATTAAAGTTAGTTCTGCTATAACACAACATACATACACACTCCTAAAAATCACCATGCAATGCAAAATTGCACAATAAAAACCACAGGGCCTATGGGGAAAACGGAATCAGGGGCATGATATGCAAAAACTTTATCAGAAACATAAATAAAATAAAAATTAGAAACTTAACAAAAGAGTTTTCACCTGCTAAATGGTTAAGCAATATATCAATACTATAATAAACATAGCACTTCACCTTGAAAGAGACCTGAAATTTGCCTGTGAAAGTGAATGTTGGAAGAGTTGCAGCTTGAATTACAGCCAAGTGATGGAAAGTGAGTTCTCTGAAATTGGATGGAAAGTTTTCACACCTGATGTGTGTACGTGTGGCTCATTATACATGCAGTGAGGTAGCTGGTGGATGTTTGAAGAGTGTGTGTGTGTGCAGATTTTGTGTATTCAGTTAGATGCAGTTCTCTGTGTTTATCCAGTTTCTCGTGGATGAAATAATGCATAAACAAATACAAAATTCGCATTATGCAAAAATTGTCCCTTAATATATTAATCACGTTGTAATACGTTTGTGTTTACAAAACAAGCATTAGAGTAGAACTTATTGTATTTCATATTCACTAAATCACTATTTTTTGCATTGTCATAGAGAAACAGGGGACTTATAATTACAACTAGAGATACCACAAATGTCTTCTCCATCACAAACACCTAATCAAGGATCATCTCAGGCTACTCATGAGAATTTGTAGAGGCAATTGTATGGAGGATTAAAAATATTATAACACAGGATGAAGGAAAATAAATTGTATAGTTTGACTCTAGAAAATTATGTGATGATAAGTCTGTTATCATACATATATATCAAATAAAGTAGTAATAAGTCTGTAGCAATTTGAATTTATTTGAAAAAATAGAAAGCCTTCCCATTTCAACTCATCAAAAGCAATCATCTAAGAAGAAAAAGTGATTCAGTGTTCACAAAAGAAGCTATAAAAAATTCCTTTAAATATAATTTAGTTAAAGGAAGAGATTTACCCGCAATATTAAAAGAGAAGTTGATTAACTGAGCTTAAGTAATGTAAACTCTAAGTTTATATCTAAATTTCTGAGCCACAGAGAGCTTTATTCAGCATTTATATAAAATTCTTTGAAAATACAAAGAACACTTAGAAAAAAAGGGCATTGTAAAATAGTGTTTGAATCATCTTTGAAGTTTAGAGGGTGTTTATAAGCAACTCTTTTTAAAATTAAGATTCACAACATATAATTATTTTAACAGCAATCTTCTTACTGTTTGTTACATTCTTGCTACCTCTTAATCTCCACTTCTAAAATTAGTAAAAGATAAACCATAGTTTTCAATTACAAGCAATAAATATTCTTAGAAATTTTGTGAAAAAAATTGAAATTAATGTAGTGTTTTGAAAAGTTAATAAGTTAAAACTGTTAAAACCACCAACAATACCTAAAGTGTGTCTTTCTTGGGAATTTCTAATTGGGAAGGATTTCATTATTTCTATATAATAAATGATCTGTACCTCCCTCCATATCCATTCCTGAAAATTCTTAGTATCTCACTTTGACATCTTATTTTAACTTTCCCAAACTGTAGTTATAATTTGTCTACAAAATAAAGATTGCAAGTTATTAAAAAATATAATTGGATGATGCGTGTAGGTAATATTACCAGGAAAGTTGAAGCTGAGCCATTTGGGTCAAGTTCCATTCCAAATTTTCTCTAACCTTCCTCTGAGCGAGGACAGTTGTCCACTTCCCTCTTTTGCACACTTTACATCTGTAAGCATATACATGCACATATGTGTACAAAAACAGACATACAAACACAAACCAGACTCCAGGGATGAGAAGAAATTTCCACCACATCAATAGGTCCAGTCTCCTCAACAGTTAGCATAAGAGCGTATTTGATATTTTCAGGCCATTTTCTGAAGCTACACATTCTACCCACAGCTCTCCACTGTTTTAAAGTCTGTTCTGAGCAATGGTGACTAAAAAATATAGAGAAAGTAAGCAAAACCCTGTTTAGAAAACTGAATAAAGTATTTGCAATGAAAGGTAATGATGGAAAGTGATAACTAAAAGTATTTTCCTCCATATGGCCATATATTTTGGATTTGCAAATTATCCACAACAAGAAAATAAGAAAAATAATTTGGACATATTTTAAAACAGACTAAAGAAGTCTAAAAGAAACAAAATACAAACTTTGATAAACATTAATAGATATTTAGTATTCTTGAGTCTATATTTCACTAGCTTAACAATCATATTGCTGCAGTGACCAGTACACAGATTCTCAAGTTAATTCATAATTAAGCTATGTGTGGGGGTGTAATCTTTATCTTTTATCCCAATTGCCTAAGAGAGTCTCTGACACTTTGTGGGAGATGAGTGTTCATGAATGTTTATTGAATGTTAATGAATGTTTATTGAATAAATGAATAACAAGGTAAACTATGCATGATGGATTACATAATGTAGTAAGGTAAGAGAGCTTAGGTGACACTTTGAGAAGGACATCTATAGGAGAAATGAGGAGAGGAGAGATCTTGCTCCAGCTTTGGAACAGTGCATTACAGCACCCAGGACAGAGTCTGAAACAGTGAGGCTCAGGAAATTAGCATTGACTGAACTCAGAACTTGGTTCTTTTATTCCACTTGGTTGCCTATGGGACAACACAGTACCTCTTTCCTGGTGCATGACTGTGTGCACACATTTGTGCATGCATGTGTGAAAGGCATGGGGAACAGAATTATAGCCCCAGGGCTGTGTGTATGCACAGAAAACAATGTGGCAATTTGCTAGAAGGATACATTCATAATTAATTTTTTTCTCCATTGACCTTCTGTCTCCAAACTAATGATTTGTTTATTGAACAAGGACACATAGGGGCATAAATTGTGGTTATGTTGTATCTTTGCTACAGACGACAATTTTTAAAATATCACTTCAGTGTTAAATCTAAGGATGCAGGGCTCTTGAATATTAAATATCATCTTGCTACCCAGAAAGAGACCAAATG
Organism: Diceros bicornis minor; assembly: GCF_020826845.1. Taxonomy (NCBI): domain Eukaryota; kingdom Metazoa; phylum Chordata; class Mammalia; order Perissodactyla; family Rhinocerotidae; genus Diceros; species Diceros bicornis. The sequence goes on along the minus strand of NC_080759.1, from coordinate 45,971,533 downwards.
AGTGACTAGTGATCTGCTTATACAACAGAAATAGCCAGTCTACTCCAGGTAAAATTTAGAACACATTAAAAGCCTAAAAATGTATTAGATTGTTTTTGCCTAACATACAATCAGTTATAAAAATAGTCATAAAATTGCAAGTCTTGTTCCAAAGTTCGCTGACAATGACACATGGGCCTGTCGTTTAAATAGCTTTCCACACTGCAATCAGCGTCCTGGGGTCTGCAATCAGCAATAGGCTAGTGCTCTCTAGGTTGACACTTTGGATAACTTCAACTCTAAGAGCCTAAGTCAGAATTTATTGGAAGCACCAGGTACAGGAACCTCTGACCGTGACTACAACCAGAGTTAAATTTCCATATGCGTGTGAGAAGGATAAACAACTTCTAGAAGTGAGCTCATTTTAAAATTACCGATCAAAAGCTAGAATATAGCCTCAAACATAAAAGTCAAAATAAGGTTGATTGCAGTACTCTATTTACCCACTGTCAAATAAGAATATATATTCCAACACTTATTTACTTATAATACATTGCAGCATCACTTTGTTGCAATTAAATTATAATGATAATTCCTTGGTATGTATAGAGCTTTACATGTGTGTGTCTCTGTGTGTGGGTCTGTATGTATATAAGTTTTTTAATATTCATATCTATCCTTCATGAAATTAGGGGAGGCATTTTTATTCCCATTTTATAGGAGATAAAACTGAGGTACAGAGTCATGAATTGACTTAATTGGGCTCTGTGGGGAGCATACAGTGGAGCAAAATGCAGCTCTATCATCTGAATCTAGGTCCAATGTTGGCTTTTCTATAAACTTTTACTTCCTAGGACTTACCAGTGATTGTTTTTTTCAGATCATGTCTGGACTTCAAAGAAAACGCAATATTACATCTCATTCAAGTAACTGTCCCTTTAAATTGGAGCCATGGGAGCAAATTAAAAACCACAATTTTTATTGGAATTTGAGGAATTTTTCTTAACCAACATAGTTTTCCATGTCCCCACAGAAAAGTCTATTTGATTACTAAAAGAAAATCAATTGCTTTATTTCATAGATTTCAAAAATTAGGTAACTACGGAGCATTTGTGTTTCAGTTAGCCATAATACATTATTCATTCTTGGGGTAACGACATTCCTTGTACTATATAAATATCTTATGGGATAAGAAAGTCTCAGTCTCATTATTCTGTTGTGTTATGATCTAAAAATGGTTTAATAGGCTGTGGTAGTCACAATTCCATGGAATTTAGTTAATTTTTAATAAAGGCTATTAGCTTAAGTATACATTTTTTTCATGTCTCTAAAGCTTTCATGTAAATAAATTTTTTCCAAAAAGTTTTTTTTAGAACTTATATCTTGATTGGAAGGTTAAAAATATATTCATGATTAATCTAGGAGGAATTGTAGGTATCAGTATACTTTATTGGCAAGATATGCTACTGAGGCTACAGGGATGTTGCATAATCTACATAAGTTTTACTGACAGAGAGGGCTGAATTTGTCTGAATACTGTCCCCACTGGCAACACTTTTCCATTGAATACTGTTTTGAACATAATTTATCATCTATAAAGAGATCACAGGAGCCACCCAGTTGTTCCCAACAAGACTGAACATATTTACTATTTATAAAAGTGGCTTCAAACAAGATCGAACATGTGTCTTATTCTACTGGGAAAATATGATGGACATTGTTTGTTTGAATAACTGTGAGGGCTAATTTGGAAGTTTTGTTTTTGTTTCCGGGTAAATTTTTTAAAATCCAGAAGGAAGATGTTGTCAGCAATTTAGATCGTGCTTTTATTCCACTAACTGAACAAAACTTAAGACTTCTTAGTGTTGCACATACAGGGCAAGCAGTAAATACTGACTGAATGAATGAATCACTTGAAATGAATCTTACAATGAATAATTTTGCTTTTATATGAGTTATAGAAATAACTGGAATCTCCAGTTGAAACACATAATGTAATGCCTGTTAAAAAAAGAAATGTCCAGAGAAGGAGAAACTATCCCCAGCTTTAGGCTCAAAAATATGACATCCCTCCCACATATATCCCAATATTTAGCAGTTGCTGCAGGTGATTCTATGACTTTTCAAATACAAAAGGAAATTAAATCGCATGGTTTATTTGGAATGAGAGTAACTGGCAATAGATCAATCTCAGTTGTGTATTTCACATAATTCATGTTAATAGAACTACATGAAATTGATACATTATTTAAATTGTATTTTTAAATGCAAAATTATATATTAAATATGTATTCATTTTGACTGTAGGCATATTGGTTATCATAAGTGTTTTATATTTGAATCCTTAAGATATGATTCAAAGAATTCCACTTTACTAGTCAGGGTGCTAGCAAACTATAGTATGGATCATTTTATTCAAGATTTATTCATAAATCTGACAATATCTTCTCACAGTACTATAGAAAATCATCAGAAGAACATTTGATACAGTGGTATAATTGAATACTCCTGAAAAAATGCCCTAGCTTTTGAACAAAGGAAGAAAATATAAGGAGGAAAGTTCAATATTTCTAGAATAAGAGAACAAAAATTTTTGTCAGGTCACAAGAAGAAAAATTGAAAATCTTTTACTCTAATGATCCCCATGATGGGCATGGTAATAAAAAGGTTTTGTCAAGATTAGAAAACAAAAAAATCATGTGGACAGCCTTGAACGTATCCCATGAGCTCCCAGAGAGAGAAAGAAGAGTCAATCCATCTAAATCTTTATGGCGCCTGTTCAGTGATCTGCCGCTGTCTTCCTCAGATGCACATGGGCCTCTCTAGGGAAGCAGTTTCTAGTCTTGCCTGCTCCAGGTCTCTTAGTCAGGGATGCTTTATGGAAATCCAGAAGATTCCTTATGGAATCTTCCTTCTGTCCCTGGCAAGTGATAACATTTTTAAATACTGTAAATTCTACAGCTTCTCAATCTCAGATAAATTCTATCTATATCTGTTTATAGATGCCTGTCTTATCAAACTCAGAGTCTATTTCATCAGTTCTGCAAAGTGCTGTGTTCATTTGGGAACCAGAAACTCCAGCCTATATTCCAGAATAGGTCACACTCTTCATAATGAGATTATCTTGGTGAAATGATTGATGTGGACTCATATTTTAAATTATGGAAGACTTCTGAAAATAAACTGTCTCATCTATTTTTCTAACCACGTTATTACTATTTTATTATTTTGCACATTGAGATCAAAGACTTGCTATTGTTTAGTTTATAGCTCATTCTATTATGATTTAGTAGATATATAGAATAATAAAATCTATGACAGTAATCCTTGGAATCCAAGGGTCAAGAAAGAAGTGGTTTTCCATATCGCATAGGTCAAATTTGACTCAACAAATAACAAAATATTTCCAATAGTTTGATAATGATCTTTAAAATAGCTAGATGTTTGAAATTATCACATAAGAGTTAAAAATTACAATAAACCCAAAGTCATTGTATCAGTAGGTAGAATGTTATAAGTAGGAAATAGTATAGTAAAAATTGAAAATAGGTATAATTTCCATCCATCAAAAAATTGAATAGTTTTAGAGATCTGTGTGTAAAATTAAAAGAATGTATCCATATAAATGACAATTTTGGAAAAAGACACGGGGTAGAGAGAGAGAAAGAGAGTTCTAAACATATGTATTTCAATGTCCATGTGCCTTGAAGAGGTCATGAAAGGTGACTATACCCTTTGGACTTCAGAGGAATGCTCAACATCTAAGGTTTGACTTAAAGGTGAAATAGCAGGACATGACTAGCAACTGCATGATCTCAGCATAGGACATGATGGTAGTTTCCTTCATAGATATTCCTTAGGGTAGACGTGTCTGTCTGTTTCTCTTCTCTACAGGTTCCCAAATATAACTCAGTCTTCTCGGCAGGGCCCCAAACACAACTGAGAATCTTCCCTTTCCAACAATAGCAGAGTAGAGCACTAGCTGGACCCTAGTCAGCATTCGCTCTGTCCTGAAGTATTACGAGATATATTCCAGCTGATACTTGCTTTTTTTTTTTTTTCCTAACATAGAACTATTTCAGTGATCATGGTTTTCATTTAACAGGTTAATTCAGTATTTATTCAATACAGATGCATGCACAGGCATAGTCACTGCTTATGTGCACATCATAAATCTCTTATCACACTCACATTTTGTATTGGGTTATATACGCTCATCCATGTTGTCTTATTCAATGTTCCCAAATACCCTACAATGGATCTATAAAAGGCTAAATAATGTCTCTGAATTATATGTCAAAAGATAAGTGAAATCAGGATCCAGACCGTAGTATACAGACTCCAAGCCTAATGTTCTTTCCACTAAGGAGCACAGTCCATATTCTGAAGCTATGTCTTTATACCAAAAGTGTTTTGTATGTTCAATTCATTCTAGATATTATTTAATGGCTTTACAACATTTTTCCTGGAAATCTCTCTGTCCCATTTTACCTTCTGAAAAAGATAGATTCACTTATTTGCATAAAGCAGTCATTATCCTATGCCCCATCAAAATTATTTAGCTTCTGTGTGTATAAGATTCTGCACAACTTATCCTATGTATGAGAGTTACAAATCAAACTCCAGTTGTTTGCTAAGAATAACTGCGCTGCATTTGCATAGAGCAAACAACACCAATGTTGTTCATTGGCATATATCTAAACCCCTGGAAAATCATGTCAAAGGCAAGAAAAGTTCTAAGGAGATGAGAAAATTAAATTTAAGGCAACAGAAATTTGCTTCCTTTCAATTTTTTTTGTTGCGGTAAACTACACATAACACAAAATGGCAACATTTTTTAGTCCCTCCTCCTAATGCAATGTGGTATGCTAGGAAGTGTGGATAAACAAAGGCAAAATTGGCATGTTTCTTCTCAAGAATAATATGGTTTATTCATATAATATAGAAATATAAATAATGACTACATTAATCAAAATGGATATATAAATAATAACTATCAGGCAAATGTAGAAGCTATGCTGGATATCTTGAATACCTTATCTCTAATCTCCAAATTAATCATGTATGGTAATCACTGGTTTTCCCATTTTACAGATTATGAAATAGAGACTAAGACAGAATAAATTACTTTTCCAAAGTAACGACCATTAACTCTTTCCATTAAGCCATGCTCATATTCTCATATAAATATAGTTATTGGAAGTCATGACTTGATTGAGGTAGCCCACAAATAATGTATCAGAATGGATCATGGAGAAAGAGAAGACAAAAGAAATTGGAAAAAAAAAAAAAGCTTTAGCCTTCACATTTCAATAAAGTATTTCATTGTTGAGTATTCTAGTCTTCAGCTCTACTCTCCAATACTTTCTCTCTTTTGCCCATTGAGAATCACCATTTTTAATATTCCTGAAGAGAATGTGTTACAAATGTGAATGATGAAAAATGTTGAGGCAACATAAAGATTGAGAAGTACAGCTATATACAAAATGCTATATACTTAAGGAAGATTGGACAGAGAACAACTAATTCTAAAAATCAAATCTATTTCCATGAGAAGTTCAACTTGCCTGGCTCTTAAGTGAACTTGGGGAAGCCTGAGGTGTTAATATTATTGACTGTATTTACAAATAGCCATCAAGTGCTTTAAATAAAAGACTGTTCCTTTGGGTTTGCCAGCCCTATCAATCAGGTGTATTTAGTAGTCACTCAAACCGTCACCTGGAGAGAGTGGCTCACCAGTGTTTGCAGGACTGAGGGGACATGAACAATAATGAACCATTTTGACAGGCATCATGCTGCTGCTCAATTTGTTTTCATGACGATATTAGAGGGAACTGAGCATTTTGAGTGTGTAAAGGCTGTGTTAGTAAAATCATAAGTAAAACCGTAAATGCTCAGCTAGTGGAGGAAATGTCATATATAAGGCATCATAAATATTAATTCACTCAAGGAATGCATGAATAAATGCATTAGAACAAATGTTAACTGAGAGCCATAACTGTGTATGGCACTGACACTGACACACAGACACACACACACACATATATATAATGTGTAATATACATACAATTTATCATTATATAAAATTTATAATAATATATATAATTTACAATTATATATATATATCAGATGGCTTTTCAAAGTTGTTTATATGACATGTTTCCATTTACTTTAATTTTCCGAGGTTTGCATGTACAACTTCTGCATAGGGAAGGGCTGGGACCATAAAGCCCTCATCTCTTAATACCTCAGTTACTCCTGCTACAGATGAATGCTTCACAAACTAAGAATGACAGTCTCCTGTGGGTCTTTTGCAAGCACTGGTGTGCCGATGGCAAAGCCTGCCTGTCAGTACATTTCGGTGGACTCCAGGGCCTGTGCATGTCTTTGTGTACCTGCACATTCCCAGCAGGAAGGTCTTTTATTTTTCTCCCAAGAATAGCCCATGGATCTTTTCGCCATTATAACAGTTTCTTTACAATTCTCAGGCAGTGCAACTCCTTGGTTATCATTAGATTCAGAGGAAAAATTAGGAAATCACTTTTTTTCATAGAAAAGCATAAGAAATTTGAGTGGTTAAGTGGGGAAATACAGTGAGAAAAAGTTGAAGAGGGAAAATAAGCAAGAGTCAAGAAATGCAAATACAAGAAATAGTGAATGTGGTGAGTAAATTATTATAAATAAAAATTATAACTGGTAGTAGAGATCAGAAAAGGATGAGAAATAAGCTAAAATATTAAAATGTTTAATCAAGCTGTGCATATTTTGAGAAATATTTAGTTAGCAAAATGGAAAATGCATGTGTTTTAAAAGATGGCTAACAAGTGTCTCTGTGAAGGAAGGACATTACTCTTAGGAGAAAACAATTCCCACTGTACTGTCACCTGGAGAAGGGTGCAGTCCTCTTGTATGTGTCAGGTGAACAAAAATGAGGCAAAAAACGGTCCATACTTCTCTGCATAACAATTGAGTTTCTGTGGAACATTCTGGAAGATATTGAAAAGATGGAAACAAGAAAAAAACAACCGAAAGAATGAGGGAGAGGGGACTCCTTTGAAATACAATGGCAGTTTAACTCTCCTATGACACAGATTAATGAAGAATTTGGAATATTTAATTTCCTGCTTCAAGTTGACTCCTTTCCGCATGGCTCATCATTAACCCCCACATTTCCTCAATCTTCAGAAAATTCCCCTAGAATCCTGTGTTAGCAGTGTTTCGGGCAATGAAGGAGTGGGGACTCTGTTCTCCAGCAGAAATAGAGAGAAAGCAGCAGCCCTTAGAGCTAAAATTGGGAGTTAGCACCTGGCAAGCAGAGGAGAAGCTTCTTCCTCGCCTCTTCTTTCCATATCAGGGATCTTCAGGACACCAGGGAGGGCACTTTTTTCCCCTCATTGCATGATATGGGATCTTGAGCCGTTTGTTTGGATTTTAAAGGAAAGGCTTATCGCAAAAATTGGAAGAGTTAGGTGCATAAGACCAAAGAAAAAGGAAAATGAGAGAGAGAGAGGAAAAACAATAGAAAAACTAAACATTCTTAAAACTACAATTTCATTATTCTTTTCTGATTCAGATATTCAACCTGTCTAAATTCAATATGTGAAAGACAGGAAAATTTTTGAAAAATGAAATAATTATGGTAATAACATAAAATGAGAGTTAATATTAGAAACTGGTGTTATTGTGTAAACCACTCTCCCCAAATCATATTTTATTTCTATAAAAATAAATAGTGTTGTCTTCTGTCTGTCACAAAGTGCACTAATCATTATGGAAGATCCAAATCTGAGTAATGGAAGTTCTTAAGGAGTTTGCATTCTAGGAATTCATTTTCCAATTATATACATATAAAACAGATTTTTGTTTCCCAGGAATAGTTTTCTTTGTGACCTTGAAATTCATTAATGATTTTTTTTATGATGCCTCCAATACCTAGTTTTATAACAGCGATTGCATACTAATTTTCTGGCAATCATTTGAGAACAATCATAAATTAGAAGGTTACATGGCTGACAGAAATAGAAAAATAAAAATGTTTATAGAAGACCAAAGATCAGGCACATGTCATACAGTATAATAAAAATAACATTAATTATAAAAAATCAAAGCCACAATAAGAATAAATCATTCTTTTTCTACAGAACGTTTACAAATTTAATTTTGTAGTCAGTTAGATAATACATCCACTCAATAAAGATAATTAGGATCATGTTTCCACGTGTAAGGCACTATGTGGGACCCAGTGTGGAGGGCAGCGAAAACGTGTTCACGTTCATGCCTTAAAGGAGCTCTCAGAGTAGGGAAGAAATAATACCCGAGAAAAAGGAGTATTTGCTATGTTTTATGAGATCTACAAAAGAGGAGGTCGAAGATCAGAGAGATTAATTCTGAAAAAGAGTACAGAGAACCAACCATTGTAGTAGAGGTTTGCCTGGGAAGGATAAGCCAGGATAGAAAGTAATAGCCTAAGCAGAAAAATAATACACAAGTCATGCTTGGCTGAGATATAGAGGTTTGCTGGGAGGGAGATAGGTTAGATAGATAGATAGATAGATAGATAGATAGATAGATAGATAGATAGATAGACAGACAGACAGACAGATAGAAATGATATTATCCTAAAGCAGTCTAGATTTGATTGAAAGAAAATCTGAGGAAGTCAACAGGATCACATACCGTTCATCCAGGGACAGGGAAGAAACAGCCCCTTAGAATAAATTTAAAGAGATGGTGGAAAAATTGAACTTCTTGGTGACTGCATTCCATAGATGATGCCTAATCAGGTTTAAAGACTAAACAAGACAATTGTAATATTTCCTGTCATCCATCTATTCACTATTCAACCATTGATTATCATAAAGCTAATATGTTTACCAGGCTATTGGCTAAAGACTCGAGACACCAATATATTAATTCCTGGCATTTTCCTCAATAGTTACTATTGAGGTGCAAGATACGCTTAATAAAGTTACAAAAGAAGAAGATAAATCTATTTTTTTAGCAGGAAGAAGTTGTGTAAAACATGTTACAATTAACCAACACTGATTCTTATCATTTTGATGTGGAAAGATATTACTATTATTTTATAGTCAGTGAGATTATTTTTTTTTACCTTCCTGGTAATAGTTGGTCAATTTTGTTGCAAAAAGTTGATATTTGTGAAAAAGCAGATCCAATTGGTTTCATTTCTTTGCTTCACAGCTTTAAGTTTAATTTATGTATTATAAAATTCACTTAAGTGTCCAGTTCAAGCTGATTCAATTACATGGATCCATTTAAGGCTGCAATGAACAGTTTGACTGACATAGAACACTAATCTATAACTTTGTTTTATTAGAATTATACTCATAGCAATGAAACTTGATAGATATTATTAAATCTCTTCATGCCATTAGGACATGATGATCTCCTTGCTCCTGTGTAGTAATCTGAGATCTATAATGCCTATAAAGTACTTTGATACTTCTTAGTGATAGTAAAATTATTTTTCAGACATGCAATCTCAATGGAGTATCAGAGAAAACTACCTTTGGCTTTGTCTGATCCCCCAAACATCAACAATTAATACAATTTTTATATTTCATTTAATCAATATGAAAAATGTCCTTTTCCTGTTTAGTATTGGCACTAAAACTGTAAAATGGCTACACAGAAAGCATTGTGCTCTCTCTGGATCATGGATTTGGGGTTAAGAGGAATGAAAGTGGTCCTGGGGAGCCTGCCTTACACCTGCCTGGGCAGTGCATTGTGCTGTGAAGGTGTTTTATCTGTTTGCAAAAGTTTAGGTATCAGCCTTGCATGTGTCTGCACATAAAAATAACCTAACCAGAGTGACTTTACTGCCAGCCTTTTGTCCAGCAATCTTTCGCTTGTGACTTTCATCTTGTGTGCTTGTCACATGATCAAAGATAGCTGCTGTACTTTCAATGTTTACATATGTGTTTAAATCTAGAAAATGGGAAGCCCAAGGGAGAAAGCATTATCATCTACACAGACATATCAAAACTTTCCTAGAAAACCCCAGTTGTCTTTTCTTTATACCTCACAGCCAGAACTATGTCACAGTACCTAAAAGGAGGCTGAGAAATTTAGCTTTTTAACTATGTTGCTACACTGAACATAATCAGAGTTCTGATAGGATCAGCAAAATGAAAAATTGATATCGAGTGGACAACCACTAGTGTTTCCTATAGTTTATTGATTCTTTATATTGTAAATGCTATACAAAATGGACTGTTTGTGTTATTAATCCCCATACACTCTGCTGCAGTTCAGGAATTCTGTAGAATTCTTCCCTAAAGAAGACAAAGTAAGATAATGTTTCTTTCAGTAAATTGACGATATGACAGTTTTGAATTAACGCAATCTATTTTCTCTAAGAGGAGCAAATTCTTTAGCATTGGGGTTACTAAATATTTTTGTCTATTATGCAATCACTTCTAGGAAAACTATCTTAAAATGTGTCTGTAATTTATTTGTGTATGCAATTATTATTGTGATTGTCATTATATCAATTAGGAATGGGCTATGGAGGAGAAAAATTGACAAAACATATTCTACTGTGGAATATTCTTTAACTTCTGTAGATATTGTGGATCATAATTTAAATATTTTAATGTTTTAGCTATTAATAAATATAAAATATTGCTTTTTGGAAAATAAAACTATTTTCAAGTAGATTTTCATACGGAATTATGTCAAATTAATATTAAAATCCATAAAACCTTTAAAGATGCATTATATCTTTTACATAAACATACATAGTGATCCTCTACAAACAATTTTTTTGTTAATTGTTGAAATGAAATCAATTTGAAGAGGTTAAATAGAACCGAAACTGTTGATGAACTGAAGTACATCACGCACACCGGGGAAAGAATGTTGAAAACCTTGTTTTCAATTAGAACCTAAGAAACTCATGGAGGCTTTCCACTGAGTGAATATTTATAGCTGATTGATTTCTGCTATAAGATATTAAGGGAAGGTCGTTTTCAAGAATCAAAGCTATTGTTGGTCAAGACCTGTACATTAATGACAATTGTTTCACAGAGGATGCCACTTTATCTCATCTAGAGACAATATTCCGAGCTGAGACAGTCAATTTTGAAGATAAAAGGTTGGTTGTTTTATTGTCTAACATTTCCTTTTAAATCATTATTCCAGATTTCTGATTAGATTTCTCTTATTTTAATGTTTGTAAAAGCTTTCTTTAAAATACCTGTAAAGAAATTTAAGTACATAAAAATTAATAAATGGAACTTGCATTTTAATAAAATTTGTATAGTTATGTGGGCTAAAAAATTCTTTCAAACAAAATTATTTTTTTTCTACTTCAGATAAGACTATTTCAAACTCTTATTTGGTGCACTATGTAATTTCAGAAATTCTTCTCAATCTTAAGGGAAATAGAGGAGAACAAGAGAACTTTACTGTGTTCCTACATTTTTTCAAGGATGAGGCAAAGAGCACTGCAATAATTTGCTCATTGGATTTGGGCAGTATCATTCTAAATTTATATAAAAGGAAACAGAATCATAAAATGTAAGTAACTTCATCAATTTACTATGATAGTAAGTAAACTCCTAGGATTTGACCATGAGGTATCCATGAGTCATTTTGGAATAAACTTTAGTATTTTGGAAAAAGAATAAATATGAATTACTATGCTATATTAATTAAACTATAAAATGACTAAATATCTCAATCTGTTCATAGGAAGGTCAAGTAAACAGTTTCTTTATTATATATACAACAGTGTCTTATGAAAATAAATCATGACATTATTTTTGCCTTTAGAATTGAGAGGCATCCTTAAGTGCAGTGCATTTTATTTGATGTCAAGTGTCCTGTTTCCTGCAGAACGGATGTTATTAATGCAGAAGGATTTGACTGACAGGAGATTTGAAACCCAATGTCGACCCTTTTTTAACATCATGTAGCAGAAACTATTCAAGTGCTAAAATGTACTAGAAGTGTTGAAAAAGGGAATATCTCATATGCTCTTTGCATATAATTGAAATGTAGCCTTTCTAGTCTTATTAGTTTTATGTACCTGAAAATTAAATGTAGTATTTATCCATAGAAATATTTTCAGTTGCTATATTTTCCAATTAAATAGTTATTCTTTAATGAGTAAAAATATATCAAGACTATAAGAAAAATGATTCACAAGTTAAAATATAAGCACATCAATACTAAACTACATAATTGTCCTAATAGTCTTTATTAGATGTGTGGCAAAAAAACCACTGAGTATGATTTATGCAGACACACAGACACTAGTATTCATGATTGCTGATTTGTACGTTTCATGTTAATTATCATCAAAAGAGCTGATATCCATGAGACCAGCCCCATGGCATAGTGGTTAAAATTCGACGGGCTCTGCTTCAGTGGCCCAGGTTTGTGGGTTCGGATCCCAGATGCAGAGCTACACCACTCATTAGCCATACTGTGGTGGTGACCCACATATGAAATAGAGGAAGATTGGCACAGAAGTTAGCTCAGGGCTAATCTTCCTCAAGCAAAAAAAAAAAAAAAAAAAAAGGATGAAGAAGGGCAGGACTGGTGGTGTAGTGGTTAAGTTCATGCACTCTGCTTTGGTGGCCCAGGGTTCCCAGGTTCAGATCCCGGGCGTTGACTGATGCACCGCTCATCAAGCCATGCTGTGACAGCATCCCATATACAAAATAGAGGAAGATGGGCACAGATGTTAGCTCAGAGCTAATCTTCCTCAGCAAAAAGAGGAGGGTTGACAATGGATGTTAGCTCAGAGCCAGTCTTCCTCACAAAAAGAAAAAAAAAAGAGAAAGATTGACAGATGTTGGCTCAGGCCCAGTCTGCCTCAGCAAAAAAAAAAAAAAAAAAAAGAGAGAGCTGGTACCCACCATTGTTGGCATTGTAAACAATTGTAAATAAAGCTTAACTAGGGTTTTGTAAACTAGCATATCACTCTGTTTTCCCTGCCATCAGGTTTTAATCCAGGTTTTCAGGTTTCCAGAGATGCCCATGAGGAGGATTCGACATATTTGTGTGAAAAAGGCATAGGCATAACATGACATGTATGCACTAGATAAAATAACGTGAAACAATTCATAAATTATTAACTATGAAATAGCTAGCAGAGAGAATCATCAAATTCGTATAAATGCCATGACCATTAAGAGATTTGCATTCTCAATTAAAAACTGCACACCTGCCTCTTGTGTAATCCCCCATTCTGTTTCTAAGACCCTGGAAAGACACATGGTGGATTTGTGGCTTTGTCTTTGACCTAAGTCAAACAAAGTAGTTCCTTTTTATAGCAACTGGATCATTCAGCTTCTGCTGTCACCACCTGACAGAAATTCTGTAGTTTCTAAAGAGGCACAGAAACCTTGAACATTGATTTATTTTTAACGCAGTTGACCCTATATTAACTGGACTAGGATTGAGATTAGTGTTAATAGACAACCATGAGTCCAGATTTCTCTTGACTTTGGTTCTCTGCCCACTTGGTAAGGCTTTTTCAGTCAGCAGCCCTCCTCAAAATGCCTTGCTTGGGTTAGATGTTTTCATGAACATTGAAATGGTTCCTTCACTTAATAAATGTAAATGGATTTTCTTGAAGAATTAAAATCAGTATGTTCAAATAGAGTTATCCTCATTACGCCTACATTAACGTGCTTTTTTACATGATTCTGGCCAAATATATTATGTCTTCTGTATTTCATTTCATCTCCTTTAGTTTATTCTTTCATAGTCTGCATCTTTCAAATGGTAGTTAACGTTAAAATATCGCTTTTTAATGGGCATTCCTCTTCTGTTGTTACACATTAAGTGAACATCATGAAATAGTTACCTCAGCAAAACTTATTTAAAACAATAAATTATTCACAAGATTTATGTTTCATCATACTGATTTATGGAATTTCAGTGTAAAACAATACAGACTTTATTAAACCAATTATGTACAATATAGTGACTCAAGAGTCATGTAATGCATTTCTCTGGGTACTACGATTCATAGATGGTTTATATAAGAAGAAGCAAGGTATCATTGGCATCTTAACATGGGAAATCATGGTGAGTACCCAAATGTACCTTTTAACATAATGGAAACAAGGCGATCCTAACCATAAGCACTGATCTTAACCATAAGCACAAATTTATTACATTTGTTTATTATTATAATTGGTCTTCATGGAAAGTAACTGGAAACATTCTGAAATAGAGTCATGGCAAATGAGAGGATAGACTAAAAGTGATACTATTCAAACGTACCTTTATAAGTAACTGCTATCCCAACACTCCTTATACAATATCCCATCCATGGCAACTGATTCTTTAGTTTTCACTACATTTCTTTATTTTAAGCACAATTTCAACTAAATTCATTCTGAGGATGTTTAATTACATAGTAATATGTCTTTAAGCATAAATTTCCAAAAAGATCTTAGCTTTGGAGAGAATAATGAGCATTTTGTTTTATAATCCCTCTTAGTATTTTCTATAAACAAATAAAAGATTTGCATATTCAAAAAATCTTTATGGTAGGACATGTATCCATGGATTCTCATGACGCTTCAGCCTCTACAATACTGAAATTAAAGCATATCAACACGGCATACATTTCATTCAATAAATCGCTTTGCTTAAAGAAAGGAGCAAAGACATGTAGGAGCAAAGAAAATTTCATAGAACAGTATTTCAATAGCAGCCTATTTGTATTCCAGATAAAATTTTGTTGTTTAATGAAGTACTTAATTAACCTATGATATGTATAACCAAATGCAATTTTATTTGACTATTATGTTATTGATATATTTCCTTCACTAAAGCACAAACTACAGCAGAGTCCAACACTGGTCAAATCTTATCCTCAGTGGCCTGCTTTATCTATTCAAAGCATACACAAACACACACACACAGGCACTCACACACCATTCACACAGATACTCAGACACACACACATGCAAAATTGGTATTTGATTTTTTTAACAAGTTCAAGAAGTGTATGGAAATTTTTTGTGTGTGTGTGAGGAAGATCAGCCCCTGAGCTAACATCCATTGCCAGTCCTCCTCTTTTTGCTGAGGAAGACTGGTCCTGGGCTAACATCCATGCCCATATTCCTCCACATCATATGGGATGCCGCCACAGCATCGCTTGACAAGCGGTGTGTCAGTGCGCGCCCGAGATCCGAACCTGCAAACCCTGGGCCACCAAAGCAGAGCGCACGCACTTAACCGCTTGCGCCACCGGGCTGGCCCCTGGAAATTTTTTAAAAACCCATATAGTATGTCTATATGTTAGCAATATTGTATCAAGTAAATATAATATTTATTTATAAATAAACATCTGGCCACGTAAAGGGACAGTTAATGGACTAAAGCCATGTATGTGCACATGTGTGCACATGTGTGCATGTGTGTGCATGCATGCTTGCCCACATGTGTGTATGTGTGATCCTCAACAAGGTAATTGGAACACAGTCTCCTTGTTTCTTTTCTCTAGGGAGATACATATTTAAAGTGAGAAATATACTTCTTTCACTTATAAAACAACCATGGTTATCAGGAAAAAAGAACAAAATGAACAACATTAATATCAAATAAGTTGTCTTAAGAGTTTAAAGTAATTTTAAACCCTCCTACCAGAGTAATAATGTATACACATAGATTTGAACATTTTTGTCCCATAACCTTGATTACTAGGTTAATAAAAATTTTTATTTCTAAATATTTAATAATATCTTGGCACTAAAAGAACGTGCATATCTCATACTCATTTCCAGTCACATTATATTACTTATTTTTATTACCTTCCAACTTCTGCCTTTTACTTCACTTAATCATATAACTTATTCTATAATTATAACACACATAATATATGTATATATATGTGTGTGTTTTTCTCTGCATATTCTTCCTTTATATATCTATATATGTTCTCCATTGTTTTCTTCATAAGTTACGGGAATTAAGAGGTTTTGCAGTATGTCTGCGATATATTCTTGCCCAGTGTACTTATGTGTTGGAGCACACCAGGCAAAGGAAGAAAGTAAGTCACCTGGTCAAATCTTCTTGTAAACAAAATGACAACACTCCTAGTAAACAATTCGGTGGTATTAGCTGTTGGGAGTGTGCTGTCTAGAGCATCTTTTCAGTTGGATGTACCTGATTGTCTAAGACAATGGTAAGCCTGGAATCAATAGACTCCCTGAAAATGTGCTATATGCTAAGTATATAAGCTATATGCTGTGCCCTTGACTTGAAGATCTCACATGTTAATCTGATTCAGAGTGTATCTAATGTGACCAGAGGACCTAGGGAGATGCTGGAACATCCTGGACCTGTCTCTGCTGCATCTGTGTCCCGTGATTATGTATATCCTCGAAATTCTTCGTAAAACTTGAGACATTTCTTACTGAACATTCGGCTACATTAAAAATGGGTTTATATTTAGCCAAGTTTTGTTAACAAATTGTTTGCTAATGGGGCCATGAGCTTCTTGTGGTTTTTAGATTATGCTGCTGTAACATAATCCTATAATGCATTATTGAGTATCCTTCATTCTTATTTTGGCATCACATAATATAATATGATTTGATCGTTTTGGCCGGAAAAAAGAGAGGAAAGAGAGCAGAATTCATATTTTTCCTGAAGAAATGTTTATATTTCTTTGGTTTTATTCTCAATTAATTTCTTTTACATAACACAACACACGAGGGCTGAAGAATCCCCCAATGTAACGTAATGTTATATGTATATATGTCAACTTTTGTGACAATCAAATTAAAATAAAGTATGGAAAAATTTACACTTTTTGACAAAGAAGTAAAATTAACATGTAAACAAAACAAATAACATACTTGAAAATCTCATTTTATCTAATACTCCATATTTGGAGTGCATAACAGAGTATTACATAATACTCTGTTTTAAACAGAGAGTATTTATTTAAATGTTACTTAAATATACAAAGATCAGAAACTTTTTACTGGCATGGATATAAATAATGGATGGTCAAAATATTAAGGAAAACAGTTAATTTATCTTCAATTATTCAATCACATTGTTTTAGAAAAGCGAGAGCATTTCTAAATGTGCTAAAATAACATCTAATGTAGGAAAGCACACAGTAATAAAAACATGGCTTTCTTTTATTGTAGCGTGCATCTGCGCACAAATTATATACAAATGCACTAACCTGTTTTAGGATCTACGGAGAAGTAGGGTTGTCCCTGGAGAATACTGTAAACCACCCGAGCGCTGTTTCCATAGGTAGGGTCATCAGCATCAGTAGCTGTCACCTGTAGAACAGAGGTACCTGTGCATTCAGGAAAACAAATTTTAGTGTGTGATGGCATTTAACACATGATTAATTTGTACATAGAAAAACATTATGCTGAAATATCTATGGAGGGCTATAATGGATGTATCCCACTAAATTTAATTCTTAGATTTATCTATCAAACATAGTCCTTGCTTTCTTTCCCTGCCATCAAGTGTACTAAATGAGAATCCAAAGTAGAATATTTGGTCTCTGATATTTAATATGGCTGCTTATGTACTGATACCATCGTGAAGGGTCTCTTTTGACAATCACATAATCAGGGTTGGGTTGGATTGCTGCTCAAGAATCAGATTGGTGTTAGCTATTGGGTTAAAGCCAAAGGCATGGTAAGGTATAGTGCATTCTACATGACTGTTCAGAAAACTGGTGGTGGCATGGTTTTTGTTTAGCTGGGAAGGTGGGTGAGTACACATTAAATTATCAATGGCATGAAAACAGTACATTCAAGTCATTTTTCATCATTCTTACCCTTTTTATTTCTTACATGGACTATTGATGAGTCTCCTAACTCATTCCCAAGGTTCAGATGTCATTTCTTTAGGCTCTTATACACAGTACAGATATAATTATTTTCTACAACAGGTAACAGAATGTGCTTATCACACTGGATTTTGAAGATTAAAAGTATATTAAAGTACTTTACAAACTTTAAAATACTACATTTTGAGGTAGTAAAATTGGCAGATCTATTATGCTAGTTTCTTTATGTTTACATCTTTTAAACTCCATTTGCATAATTAGATATACCTATATCATATTTCAGTCATTCCTAAATGAAAACTGATCTAAATGTAACTTGACAACCATCCATTAAGGGCTATACAACTTCATTGTATAACCAGTGGGTGGAGCTCTCATGAAATGTATCTGATGAATCACCAAATGGTGCGTACTTGATATTTTATTCTGCCTAACTAGAAAAATTCTACCTACTAATTTGGGTTATGAATCAAACAAAAATATTTCCACAATCAAGTGAGCCTGTATAAAATTCTGCATTCATTTTGACACTTGACTATGGAAGTACTAGCAATTTTCAGTTTTTAATTTTAGTATTTACTTCAATGATTTAGGTATAACACACCTATTAAGGGTCTAATAGCTGTTCAACTACAAAGTTTTTACTTCCATGCTGAAATTCTGACACAATTTTAAGCAAAACTTGTTCTGTGACTTCAAGGGACCCTAGAAAACAATAGAATTAGTACGCCAAGTTCATCTGACAATCCTTATTAGCAGATCATAAATGCATATGGATTTTAATAACGTATGACGATTCTGGCCTCTAAAGAGTATTTTTACATTGAGATTCTAAGCAGAAATATGATTAGTTATTATGCATACTGAGAAGGGGAGGACTGTGTTAAGTCTAAAAGAAATCTCTAATTATGGATAATAAAACACAATGGCAACAGCAAATGCTGGTGAGAATGCTGAGAAACTAGGTCATTCATACACCACTGGTGGAAATGTAAGCATAGAAGATTCTTATAAAACAAAACACACATTTACCATACAACCCAGCAAATTGTACTCTTGGGCATTCATACCAAAGTAATGAAAGTGTATGTTCACATAAAAATCTGTTTAAAAAGATTCACAGAAACATTTTGTAGTAGCCCCAAACTGGAAACAACCCAGTTGTCTTCAATGGGAAAGTGGTTAAACAAATGATGGTACGCTCATACTAGGGAATACTACTCAGCAATAAAAAATAACTGACTATTGATATATGCAACAACTTGGATGAATCTTCAGGGAATTAACCCATTGGGAAAAAAAGCCAATCCCCAAAGCCAATCTTATATATACTGTATGATCCCATTTATTTAACATTCTTGAAATGGTGACATTTTAGAGATGAATGACAGATTATTAGTTGCCAGAGGTTGGGGAGAGGAAGTGGAGGGAGGTGAGTTTGGATATTAAAAGGGCAACACAGAGCCGGCCCCGTGGTGTAGTGGTTAAGTGCGCACGCTCCGCTGCTGGCGGCCCAGGTTTGGATCCTGGGCGTTCACCGATGCACCGCTTGTCAGGCCATGCTGAGGCCGCGTCCCACATAAAGTGGAGGAAGATGAGCATGGATGTTAGCTCAGGACCAGTCTTCCCCAGCAAAAAGAGGAGTATTGGCATGGATGTTAGCTCAGGGCTGATCTTCCTCACAAAAGATAAAAAAATAAAAAATAAAAGGGCAACATGAGGAATACTTGTATTGTTGGAACTGTTCAGTATTTTGATTATGGTGGTGGACACAAGAACATACACAGGTGATAAATTACATAGAACTAAACACACCCATGCACACACATACAAGTCAAACTACAGAAATCTAAATAAGATTGGTCAATTAAATCATTTCAGTAACCTGGTTATGATATTGTTTTATAATTTTGCAAGACGTTACCAGTGGGAAAAATGGGGAAAAAAATACAAGAGATGTCTCCAAATCATTTCTCACCACAGCATATGAATCTATGATGATCTCAAAATTAAAAGTTTAAAAAAAAAACAAAAATGTCTTCTTGCCTCTATACTAGTCCATTCTTAGAGAGTCTTATTTGGGCTTGTGTGTGTCCTATGAGTTTTCTCATTAGAGCACTGCACTTTCTGGCTTGATGAAACTTTCCAAACTAGTCACATGTAGACCATCTCTTCCACTACTAAGTATAGAATATTAAGTTATAAAATATTGTCATAGGATATTGTTATAGAATATAACTACGAAGTTATAGAATATTAAGTACTTTTTCTGTGATGTCACAACATTTGTTCCATACCTAATATTCTTCTAATTGTTCAGAGATATCAGCAGGTAGATATTTATAAATAAAACTTGGTTTATGAGACATTTTCATTGGTTTTTGGTAATGGAAAAAAATTAAAATCTGTATGAGGTATCCAGGTCAGGCTCTAAAAATGTAAAATGCCCATAATGTGGCTAAAACATTATGAAACTGTACATGTGAAATCTTTGATCTAAAAGAAAAAATGCTGATGGTACTGGGGATTACTGGGATTCAGAAAAGAGAAAACAGTATAGAAAGCTATAAAATAATGGCCATTGAGAAACCACACTTATAAAATCTCCAGGCTTTGAAACTTGCTCTGGCTGTGCAATTGTGATTTAAGTCTAAATGGTTTTTAATGTCATAAAGTAGTCCCCAAGCAACCATTCCACAGGGCAAGCTGAGAAAGACAGTGCAAGATCACACCTCATTTGCGGTGATAGGCTGAACCACCACATGAAAGAAAAAGAGTGCTCTGCTTGGCTTGAGGTGTCTACAAAATCAAGCCTTGCTAAGTGAGAGCTTAGACGCATGAATGGAGTGACAAGTGAAATAAAGAATGAGGAAAAAAGGAGAAAGCAAAGAAAGAAAGGTAGCATAGTGGTGTTGATTGACAAAATGATGTTTAAAGTAGCAGAGGGAAGTGAGCAGAGCAGAAAAAGGTTTCAGGGGAGAAAAAGAAAACATAATAACTCTCTACCCTGGTCAAAAAGTGTGGTCGTTAACACTACGCACATCTCTGTACGGTAGGTCTCACAGGTATTGGGCAATTCTATTTGTGTGTGAAGGGAGGGGCAGCAAATTACCTCTGTCACTGTACTTTGTGGTGGCATCTGAAGGTATCAGGCTGCCACGTTGAGCACACACATTGCTGATTGAATATGCACACATATATGCACAGCAAGCCTGACCAAAAGGCAACCTGCTGGGAATACAGCAGGGGTAAAGAGAAATAGCAGGGATGGAAAATAAATCCCTTGCTCAATTGTTCAAGAATTTCTCACCAAAGAGAATTGGTAGGGAAGTTTCAGGCCAAAATATATACATACTTATCTTACTTTCTTATGTATTTGAAGACCAGATGGGAAAATTATAAGAACGATTGGCGTATTGGGAAGTGCTTTTACATTAGAAAAAAATACTTTTTTTCATAAAAAATATATAAATAATCAAAAAATTAGAACTCTTAAACTTGTTTGTTATGGGTTGAATTATTTCCCCTCAAAGTTCATATGCTGAACTTCTAAACTCCAATACTTCAAGAGGTGACATACTTATTTGGAAATAGGGTCACTGTAGATGTAATTTATTAAGAAGAGGTCATACTGGAGGAGTGTGGGCCCCTACTCTAATATGACTGGTCTCCTTATAAAAATGGGAAATCTGGAGACAGATAGACAGACAGACACACATACACACACACACATACAGGGAGTACTTTATGTGAAAATGAAGGCAGAGATTGAGGTGATACTTCTACAAGCCAAAGAAAGTCAACAATTGCCAGGAAACCACTAGAAGCTAGAGGAGAAGCTTAGAACAGATCCTTCCCCAATGCCTTCAGAGGGAGCATGGGCCTGCTGCAACCTCGACCTTGACTTTCAGCTTCAAGAACAGTGAGACAATAAATTTCTGTTGTTTCAGCTACCCAGTTTGTGGTACTTTGGTACAGCAGACCAAGAAAACTAATACAGTGTGTTACAGTTGCAAGGAAAAGATATGACGTCTATTCTCAGAGTATACAGTTGTTCTTTAATTGAATCTGGAAAAGAGTCTGAAGTTACAAGTCAAGAAAAAAAATGATGGATAATTCCTATGCTATTTGATGCCAGATACATCATAAGCGAGATGAAATCAAAGTTCATTTCACAAGTAGATAAAATTAAATTAAGTAGAAATTAATGTATTTGATTTTTTTGACTATTAGGCACTACCGGAGATCTACCTGTTGGCATTTTTAAGTAAATTAATGAATGATATTGGTTTTGCAAGACAGAATTTTTTTTATGGTTAAAAGTTTAAGTGAAAAAAAGTCAGTATTTGTATATCTATGTCTGAGAAAAATTTCCCACGTTAGGCAACTCAAATCCTTTATTCATGCTATATGCCCTAATTGCATACATAGTAGAAAAGAGAAAATTATTAACCTCTACAGTGCTAGATTTGCAAATGAAAATGTATAAAGTGATGCCTAAAAGTCCATTATTCCACTAGAATATTAAAACAAGAATCTAATTTTTGCTGGAAATTATTATATGGATTTGTCAATAGATATTAAACGCACAATTTTCCCTACATAATTGGCTTCCAATCAAAGAAAACTTTAGAAAGCGCTATATAACCTTTCTTAATTTTCACAACTGTTTCCATTAAAAACAGTAACCACAGAAACATTTCCTTTTAAAATTTCATCGGCTATTTAGTGTACAATATTTTCATGTTAAATATTTCCTATGGCGCACACTTAGTTATTCCCATGCTAGGGATTAGCGCCTCTCAGCTGATGTTTTAGACAAATCTGAAAAGATTTAAGTATATAAAAAAGCTTGCAAGATATCTTTCCTACAATAAAACTTAAGTCTTGTTTCCTTTGGGGATTGCCCTGTGTCATTCTTTTCATTTGCTTTCTTTTTGTATGACTGCTTTATAAACAGCACACATTTTGTAAAGTTACATATCAGTAAGAAGCAGAGCGGACTTTTTTGAACGTCTCTAAAGACCAATTTGAAATATTTAATAAGACATTTTAATACCAAACAAATATTCTCTGAGATTGCAAATCGTTATGCATGACTTTTCAGGGTTCGTAGCTCTGTTAAAATCTCAAGTGAATCAATGCTGAGCAAGAACTTTGAGTAAAAATAAGCTGAAGATTTACGAAGGCAGAGAATATCTCTCTGAAGGAATCTATTAGGGCTTAATTCTCAGAAGATTTTCCCAGAGACTGTGAAAAAGCAATAGCTGTCAAGAAACTTAAATTTCATTCTACGAAGGAGAACTGTAATTTCACCAACCAAGCAGTAACACAGGATTCCAGTCATTGTGTAATTTCATAAAGCTTTGAGTATTCACTCAAGAGTCATTGGATTAAAAAAAAAAATCCTTTGTAAGAATACTTATGAAACATCTGAGTACCAAAACAAAAATCACTATTCTAACTGTATATTTTAAATCATGGCTATTGTTCATTTCTGTGTACTTTCAAGTAGATTCTTTTTTGTGTGTGAGGAAGATCAGCCCTGAGTTAACATCCATGCCAATCCTCCTCTTTTTGCTGAGGAAGACTGGCCCTGGGCTAACATCTGTGCCCATCTTCCTCCACTTTTATATGGGATGCTGCCACAGCACGGCCTGACTAGCGGTGCATTGGTGCCTGCCAGGGGATCCGAACCCGGGCCGCCAGCAGTGGAGTGCGCGCACTTAACTGCTACGCCAGAGGGTCGACCCCATCAATTAAATTCTTTTAACGGAACTATCTAATGTGAAATTTCATCTTACTCAAGTAAATTTTATACTATATTCCTTAAATAGAACAAAATAATTAAGCAAATAACACGTATTTAGTGCCAATGATGTAGGACTCCCTCAGCCAGTTGCCATTTAATTTAATAATGAGATTAATCTATTGAGAAAATTATATTTAATGCCATTTTACATGGGGGCATTCAGGTTCAAAAAGGTCATATAGTTGACAATTGGAGAAGGCGGAATTCATGCCTGGTCTTGTCTGTTTTGATATGTGACATTCTTTCCCATATATTCATCACTCCAGCCAGTTATGATCTGTATAATGTACTTTAATAATTACAATATCTTCTGCCTTTTTCTTGTGTTTCCTTGCTGGTATGTAATGGCAGTCCAGATGCTTCTGCATGGGCAGAAGCAGCATTATATTTCACCCCCCATAGCTAAAGGCCAAGTCGGTAAATACATCTTGTCAAATGAAGGTGGGTGGTATAATACTTAAGGGGAAGCAGTCTCTGGGGACTGACAACACCATTGTGTTCTTCTGCAGCCTTACAGAATGCTCACAATTCTCTTGTACAGAGAAAATGGTTACAGTAAAAAGTGACTGGACTGATCTTATTCTCACCAGTCTTATATATCTTCTAAATACATTTGCATGTTGCTCTTAGATTAATTTCCTACCCTGTTCTGCTCTGTTAGCAGGAACTAACACCTTCCATTGACATTAATTAGCACTCCTTATCAACTGAAAAATGGTAGGTGCTAGAAGGAAATTGAAAAACGGAAAAAAAGGCATCTCTCTCTCTCTGTCTTTCTCTTTCTCCCTCCCTCTTTCTGCTTTGAGTGGTGTCTCTGGCAGTGACTACGTTTCTTCATTGGTTGAAGCTTCCTCTCAGCTGCCCCCCTTCTGTGGTCCATGCAATAAATCCCAGCTCCCGGGTCAGGTAACAGTACTCTCCTAGCCTTAGGGATGCTAAACTCCTTCACTGGTTGCCTCACAGTCCCCTATTTGGCTTTTCAGTTCTCCTCCCATTTTTGTAATTTGTTCCACATACTCAGTCCCTTCTATTGAATGAACTGGCAGTGGACTGGGTTTTCCTGATTAAACTCTGTCTCGTACAGAAGGTATTAACAGGTTTCTTCCCAACTATCCTTCACCTATTTTCTGAAAAATGACTATACTTTACCAAATATAAAGGTCAGATTCTGTACTTGATTCTAATATAGTTAGTATTTTAAAATGAGAATCTAGGTGTTCTCTACATTCAATAACTTGAAATTATTTAACATAATAGAATCTGACAAATATATCATTTGGAGAGTTGATTTCATTGTATAAAAATAAAATGAAACTTCAGAAGAGAATTTCTTTTAATATGGAGGAAAATTCATATAAACATAGTGTATAGATATATATCTATCAATATAGATATATAGCGTTAAACACTTCAATAGAGTCTTAAAGTATTCTCCACCATTTATTTTCCTAGTTTAGCATATGTGGTAAAGTCCATTACCTTGTTGCTGATTTTATATCAATTTCTTATCAAAAATTAGAATTTGGCTCTATAAATTGCTTTAATTTTCACTCTTTGAAAAGATTCCATTTGAAAAATGAAAGTTAACAAGTTCAGCATTATCCTGAATAATGCAATATTATTTCAGCTGAATGTTTATTTGACAATAACAACAAAAGCAGAAACAAAACCAAAACCAAATAAACAAGGAAACAACTACTCTAAAATAGAATATAATGAACAGAAATATTTTGTCCTTGCTTGCTCACGAAAGTTGTCAATAATATTTCAGAAGAGTTTAATAAAAATATATATTCATAATATATACAGTATGTATTTTATATACATCATATTTATGTAAATATAATGTATATGTACATACTACACACACACTAATTGACATTCAATCATTGAGGAAATAACTCCAATTTATTTTTTACCAGTTAGCTGGAAAAACTGATTTATAAAATATTATAATAGCACAATCTATATATTTTAAGGTAACCAAAACCAAAATAAAATAAAACAAAACAATATAGATATAAAATTGAAAGCCTGTTTACTTTTTAGTTTCCACGCATACTCGCACCAGATCCATTATTCAAATGTAGCAACTTACTTTGTCCTCCTACTTGTTCTTTTATCACAATTGAAAAATATTCATTAATACAACATAAAGTTGAAAAATGTACTGCATCTATATTACCTCCAAATACCTCTCCTGACCATGCAATTTTAATTGCACTATTAATTTTAAGTATGCTAGTATTAACTTTTATCACTATAGATAAAATGATTAAATCCCTATATCTTGTTTAATTAATTTCAGGCAGCAAATACTGTGCCCTAATGATTTCTGAGGAAATATATATAATTTAACATCTTTTCACCCTTGATTTTTGTCAGTTATGTATTTGAGGTTCTTGTGGAATACAACATTATATTATGTTCTTCCTCTACAAAAACATGACTTTTATGCTTTTACTGTGATTTGATTTTGAGAGACTGAATATACAATGGACAATAGCCAGACCCTATATGAAAATAGAACTCTGACCCACCGTCTGCAACAACCAGCCCAAGAAACCAGCTCATTATCTACAATAACCAGCCCAAGAGCCAGGCTACTATCTCTAAGTCAGACTTGTAGGAAGTCAAATCACTCTCACGAGCAACAATCCAAAAAGCCAACAGTAACATTTAGTCTCAAATGGCCAGGACTTGATTAATAACTTTTAGTTTCCCTAATTTTTCTCCCCACTACCAGCTCAAGACCCATCAGATAAAGCAAAATATGCATCCTTAACCAATCACATAGGATGCTCTGCTTCTGGTTAGCCCACCACAGCTTCCCCAGGCCAACAGTCTCCAATCATACCATACTTGAAGTGAGCGCTTTTGTCCATGATAAAGCTTTACCACTCCTCTGCCTGCTTTTAAGTCTCTGCCAAAACGCAAGTGAGGGTGGTTAGCTCTGTTGCTATAGCAAACTCTGCCTTTGCTCGCTCTCATTCAGTTGATCTTCGTTTCCATAGATTATAAAAAATCAAGAAGTGATAAGCACTATTTGATTATACAAGAAATTATTATCTCCAAAACTAATTAATGTGACTTGAATAATTTGAAAAGATGCAAATGCTTTATTTCTAAGCTTTTGTCAACAAAATGAGAATGTTCAAAGTGTCAAGATCAAATGACTTTTCAGAATTCTTTAGTGAGTATGGCATATTTTTTACTCATTATTTTCTATATCCAATATAGTCTTCTTTCTAGAAATACTGTATAGCTATTTTGCCAAAGTTAATCATATCTTCTTATTATTATTAGAAGTGGTTGTTAATTTTTCCTAGTCTTTCCATGTCTGAAATTTTCTTAGTCCTTCCATATTTGAAAAATCTTAATTGTCTTGATATTTGATTGATTATCTTGCTGCTGGAATCAAAGTAGAATTTTTATATAGTTTGCCATTGTCTTCTCATTTCCATCTTTGCTCATGACAAGTGTAATATAGAAAATTATTTGTCCTTATAATTTTATCTCTTTTATTCTTACATGTTAGAATTTCTTCATTATCCAAGGAAATTCTAGATGTAGATTTTCAAATTAGTTAACATTAATTTTCCTGTTTGGTACTTATTTAGATTTTTTCAAGTTGAAAACTCAGGTTTTCTTTTGTTCAATATCTTTTTTCTTTCACAACAAATGTAAAACATTTTCAGCTGATCATCCATGTCTACCAACGTATCTTATGTTTTTCTACTTCACCCTTTTTGTTCTACATAATGCGAGATGTCCCTGGCTTTTTGCTAGATCACTAACTTAGTCTTCAGTTATATCCATTACATTGCTCAGTCCCTCAGTTATTATTTTAATTTCAGCATCTTATCTTTAATTTTAACACTCTGTTTTTTTGTTTTTTGACAACTTCTTTCTTCATTTCAACCTGCTTTTGTTTAATGAATGCATAAAATCTCAGATTTCACAGCACAAAGCAGATTTTCATTTTATTTTATCTGAATCCTCAACTTCTCTGTATTAGATGATTATTCTGTTTTATTTTAATCTCTGTCTTTTGAATTGTCATTTTATCTCAAAAAAAAAGATGAGTGAATGGATAAAGAAAATGTGATATATGTATATAATGGAATATTATTCAGCCTTAAAATAAGAAGGAAATCCTGCCATTTGTAACAACATGGGTGCATCTGGAGGATATTATGCTAAGGAAAATAAGCTAGGCACAAAAGACAAATACTGTGTTATCTTGTATGTGGAATTTAAAATATTCAAACTCATAAAGCAGAGGTAGAGGGGTAGCTACCAGGGGCTGGGGGAGAAGGAAATTGGGAAATGTTGGTCAAAGGGTGCAACATTTCAGTTATGCAAGATGAATAAGTTCTAGAGATTTCATTTACAGTATGGTGACTAGAGTTAACAATACTGTATACTTGTAATTTACTAAGAGGATAGATCTTAAGTGTTCTCACCACACACACAAAAAATTTATAAAAAAGAAAATGGTAACTATGTGAGGTGATGGATATGTTAATAAGCTTGATTAAAGTTATCATTTCACAATGTTTACGTATATCAAAACATCAAGTTGTACAGCTTAAACATATACTGTTCTTGTTTGTCAATTATATCTTAGTAAAGCCAAAAAAATTAAAAATAAAAATTAAAAAAAATACGAAAGTTGATGATTCCCCTTTTAATTAGGAATGCTACATCTGAATAAGTTTGGCTGGATGGGTTGATATACTTGCCAGACAGGTGGAGGACTCTTGTGTCCCCAAAGGGAAGAGTGATTTTCATCAGAAGGGACTTTGTGACATTTGCCTACTGGTAAAAGCTGTTTTAAATTTTTATTTTATTTTATTTTTTTTGCCGAGGAAGATTGGCCCTAAGCTAACACCTGTGCCAATCTTCTTCTATGTTGCATGTGGGTCGCCGCCATAGCATGAACAACAAGTGATGTAGGTCTGTGCCAGGGAGCTGAACCCAGGCCGCCAAAGTGGATGTACAGAATTTAACCACATGTTAAAACATGGGGCCGGCCCCCTGTTTTACTCTTTTTTGTTCCCCTCTCAAGTGGATTTTTTGGTTTACTGAAAACTATTTTCTGCTTCGTTCTTGTGTCCCAATACCCCCATCTGAGCCATCCTTAGAAAAAAAAAATCATCAAAGGCTTTGTGGTAGAATAAAAAACACATTTTTTTTGTATGTACATAAGAGACTGAAAAAAATTTTCCTTGACAAGAAAACATTAATTCAATAATTTCCCATGTGACTTCCCTAGGTCCTTCTGTGTGTTCTTGTATTTACAAGGGCTTTCTTGGATAGAACAATTTTTACCTATGGTGCTTATGGTTATAAATGTGACTTGTCTCTTTTTTCCCATTAATTCAATTTTCAATGTTTTGAACGCACCAAGAATTTTCAGAATCTCTTATCCACTGTTGGTACCCGATCTTGTCATTATGTTTTCTTTCTGAGATATTTATGATTTCCTTTTGGAATATTCTCTCTTAAATGTCAAGAGAAGATATGTCCAAAAGAGCAGGTTACGTTGCAGTAACAAACAATCGGTAAATTTCAGAGGCGTTAAACAAGAAAAGGTGATTTCTCACTCACACTGCACATTATGGTCAGGCTGGTATTACTTTGCTGAAAGTCCCCCTCCCTCAGGGACAGGCTACTGAGCCACCACGCTCTACAATGTTGCTGTAGAACAGTGTTGACAATGGCTCTTTTGAATTGAGAACACTACAGAATGTTTTGAGATCAAAACTTTATGATGAAGTTATATAAAAATATTTTACATTTGTAGTTCTTGCTCTCTGGCTCATCTACATACAATGTTTCTCCTTGCTTTCTCTCATGATGAATAGCAAAACTAATTCTAAGGTGAGATCAAATTTTTTAAACATATGATCTAGATCATTTAAAATACAGTGAACATAAATATATCACGTGCATGCTACTCTGGTTCTGTACGTACAAAGGAGTGTTTGCAAAGCACCTGATCAGGTAAATCAAAGTACAGACAGTAGAGTCTTATTGGCTCACTAGGCTGGTTATTTTACTATAATGTATATATGTAATAAATGTATATATACATTTATTATAATATATATACATTTAAAGACTGAAAATTAAACCTAGTGGAACAGGTTTACGAAACGTTGCTTGGAATCACCACGTTCTCCATGTCTTTGTCAGATGCAGACTAAAGGTGCTTTAATGATACAGACTGAGTCAGAGTGTAAATTTAGTTACAAAGCAATTCCAAGGCTAGTGTTCTTAATCTCTTTGTTGAAAAGAAAAGAGAAAAGTTCCCATTCAATCCCTTTTTGTTAATTGTATTTACCTTACTGGATACTTTAAATTAGAAAAGCAAAACATGATCTTAGTAAGAAAAATAAATACAACTCTAGTGCCATTTCCCTTAAGAAAAGCAATCTTAATAGTGTCTTATGTCTTTCCATAACTCTATCTCTGCCCATTCAAAGGTCTATTATGTAGTTATATATATACTAAACAGTACACTATGCAACTTTTTCTGGACCTAACAATATGTCATGGACATTTCCATGCCAATTCCGTAAAGAGAATTTTAATAGCTACATGACATTCCACATTGTTTATTGATGCATATTTAGATTCTTCTAGTTGTGTTACTTTCTATTGCTGCATAACAAATAGTTGGATAAAACAAAAGCCATCACATATTCTTATGTTTGTGTTTGTTTGTTTGTTTCTTGCTATATATATGCAACGCTGTGATAAGCTTCCAGAGCAGTGCCCCCCTCTGAAGGATCATGACTTTTCCAATATTCCATGGTACTTCAGTGTTATACAACAGTGGAAGATTTAAAGAGGTCATTTAGCTTGTGAAGGCAAAAAAGGTCTCGACTGACCTTCACCGAGTTCTCTCCTTACCTATGTAAGGAAGAAAGAAAATATTTCCCATTTACTAAGGTGGGAAATGAAATTTAGCTGAGAGAAATTCAGTGGATCTCAAGAGAACTTGTAATTAAGACAGATGGCAGGCAGCCGTGACCATCAAGGACTGCCCACTGAAAACCAGTAGGGACGACGTCTGGTAGATGGCAGCAGGAATCTATGATGGCCCTGACACTCCTTTTCCTCACTGGGCCACCTCTCTCTACCTGAGATTCGCCCTGCACCTGATTGCTGTACCTTCACTCTATACCTGACTCCTAGGAAATGGAGAAAACTACCAACATAGTGGCTCAAAACAGAGAGTCGAACTCCAAAACAGAATTAGAAATCACGTTCAATTAAAAGGTGAATTTATTTCAAATCTGAGTTTTTAGAATGAAATTTCAGCAGCATATACTCTAATACAGTGATTTTACACTTAAAAATCTTCTTCAATTTATAAAATTTCACAATAATTCCAATGTATGAGCTTTTACTAAAATATAGGGGCAACAGCATAGACTAGTTAATATTATCAGTGATAATTTAGTAAAGGCAAGTGTCTATTATGAGATTTTTGGTTTGGTCTATTTCTCCAGTAAGAAAGAAAGAAACAACAAAGGTGGTCATTACTAGGATAAATTTATATAAATTTTTAGTAAACTTTTATGAGTAACAAAAATGATTTTAATAAGAAAATAATTATATCTATGTGTTTATATAATAAAAATCAGGAAAAATATCACAGGGAATAATAGTTCTCTGCTTCTATGAAAAGTATATGTACTTTGTCTTTATTCTATACACATTTTATTTACTTATTGACTATTATGTTTGCATTATATTTTTAGGCACACATGATACAAAATAAAAGAAAAAAAGTTTAAGGGACATACAGACCAGTAAAATATCAGTAAAAGTTCACAGTAATGTATAATGCAAGGTGGTAAGTGATAAAATAATAAGCCCAGGATGCTCTAAGATCACTTGTAGTAAGAATTTCAAGTTGTATTTATTTTTTAAAAAAGACATTATCTCCATCAAGAGAAGTGTGAAGTTCCAAGGCCAATTTCTGTATCAGAATGTTCCACTGGCCACTATAGAAATTGCACCAGTTACAATTTTTACAATTACATGAACATATCTAGAACTGCCAAAACTCTGATTGGTTTGCTTTGTATTCAAATTTCCTACACTGAGGGGTATGTATACATATGAAAATCATTCTTTGGATATATTTTTTATTTATTGTTTTTTTTAAATTAATTAATTAATTATTTCTCCCAAAGCCCCAGTAGACAGTTGTATGTCATAGCCGCACATCCTTCTAGTTGCTGTATGTGGGACGCGGCCTCAGCATGGCCAGAGAAGCAGTGCATTGGTGTGCGCCTGGGATCCAAACTCCGGGCCACCAGTAGCGGAACGCGTGCACTTAACCACTAAGCCATGGGGCCGGCCCTGGATATATTTTTTAAAACATGATGTGCAGATTTAATTTTGGGGAATTCAGTCCAACTTATGGTGAAAGAATTTATCTATTCCAGTGAAGTACTTTCTATTATGAATTGATTAGTTTTATTGGGGAATTACAAGTCTGGTCTAATTTCAGCAAAGGTAAATGGAGAAACTAGGGAATCAGCAGTAGTATAAAATGTAATCTGGTGAATCACATCAATCATTGAATAAAGTGAGAGACTATATTGGTTTATGTGACCTTTCTTGAATTTACAACAAATTTAATCATATACAGGAAAATAAAATTAATCACTACCCCATGAAACAATAATGCATTTTTACCAGATATCAGAACAATGTACAAAAAGTTTTTTGTTATTAGTGCCATCCAGTCAATTCTGACTCCTGTGAACAACAGAGTGGAACCCTGCCCGGTCTTTTGCGCCATCCTCTTACCTTCCAGTGCTCTGTCAGGCAATGCTCCTCTGCTGTGCGTAAGATTTTCATGGCCAGTTTTTCCAGAACTGGGTGGCCAGTTCCTTCTTCTTAGTCTGTCTTAGTCTGGAATCTCCACTGAAACCTGTCCACCGTGGGTGACCCTGCTAGTTGTTGAAATACCAGTGGCATAGCTTTCAGCAACAGAGTAACACACAGCAGCCAGAGTATGACAACAGACAGATGGGTAGTGCGTGGTTCCCTGACCGGGAAATGAACCCGGGCAGTGGTGCTGAGAACGCTGAATCTTAACCTCTAGACCACCAGGACGGGCTTCAAAAAATTAAGAGGCTATATTTCAACAAAATTTTTCCTCCGGACAAAATTGTAAGTGAAAAGGGTCAACATATAATTATTCAGTAAATATTTACAGATCATTTCAAGTGAGGTGGTTGCAATTATAGAATATAGCAAAGCTAAAGTAGTAGAACTTCTGGGCCTCCTCTTCAAAAACCCTTAAAGATTCTGCTCTCACAGTCTTGAAATGCTGCCCTAAGAATGCGTGTGAAATATTCTCTCCCACTCCATAGGTTGCCTTTTCCTTTTGCTGGTGGGTTCCTTTGCTTTGCAGAAGCTTTTTATTTGATGTAGTCCCACTTGTTTATTTTTGCTTTTGTTGCCTTTGCTTTTGGTGTCAAATCCAAAAAATCATTGCCAAGACCAATGTCAAAGAGCTTACCCCATATGTTTTCTTCTAGGAGATTTACAATTTCAGGTCTTACATTCAATTCTTTAATCCATTTTGAGTTGATTTTTGTGTATGGTGTAAATAGTGGCCCAGTTTCATTTTTTTGCATGTGACTGTCCAGTTTTCCCAAAATCATTTGTTGAAGAGACTGTCCTTTCCCTATTATATATTCTTGGTTCCTTTGTCAACAATTAATTGACCATATATGCCCGGGTTTACTTCTGGGATCTATATGCTGTTCTATTGATCTATGTGTCTGTTTTTATGCCAATACCATATCATTTTGATTACTATAGCTTTGTAACATAGTTTGAAATCAGGAAGGGTGATACCTCCAGCTTTGTTCTTCTTTCTCAAGATTGCTTCAGCTTTTAGGGTCTTTTGTGGTTCCATACAAATTTTAGTATTGATTTTTCTATTTCTGTGGAATATGTCATTGAAATTTTGATAGGCATTGCATTGAATCTGTAGATTGCTTTATGTAGTATGGACATTATAACAACATCAATTTTTCCAAACCATGAATGTAGAATATCTTTCCATTTATTTGTGTCTTCTTCAATTTCTTTCATCAATGTCTTATAGTTTTCAGTGTACAGATCTGTCCCATCTTTAGTTAAATTTATTCCTAAATATTTTATTATTTTTGATGCTATTATAAGCAGGATTGTTTCCTTAATTTCTCTTTTTGATAGTTCATTGGAAAATGGATGATGTTTTGAGCCACTAAGTTGTGGGTTGGTTTGTTGCAAAACGATAGCTAACTAACAGACAAAAAGTTATGAGAAGATGACAATAAAAAAGTTATGAAACAGAAATTTTTGTCCAATATATGATTCATCAGTTGTCGTATGTGACTCCTCATAGGCACTCTAATTTACCCTGTAGAATTGTAGTGTCAGACTCACTTTATTGAAATGATCTCATTCTGAAGATTATGCCCCAGGGTAATGATTTTAAAATAGCTACTAGAATCCTGGAAGATATCCAGGGTGAAGCTCCTGAGATGTTTGGGCAGAACTAAATCAATCCCCCAACAAGCAACATATGAAGTAAGCACAGCTGGTGTCTCTCCTTGTTGCTTTGCAACAAAGAACACAGCTGCAAATAGAAGCGGGCCTAAGGTTAGAGACTTGCGGGGAACGGAGAAGATATGTAAAAGATAAAGGAAGTTTTGTTTTCTTTTTTTTTTTGGGGGGGGGGGGAAGATCAGCCCTGAGCTAACATCTGTGCTAATCCTCCTCTTTTTGCTGAGGAAGACCGGCTCTGAGCTAACATCTATTGCCAATCCTCCTCCTTTTTTTTTTCCCCCAAAGCCCTGGTAGATAGTTCTATGTCATAGTTGCACAAAGGAAATTTTAATACATCTTCAAAGATAAGGAATCTTGCAGAATTTAACGGTCATACAGTAAAACTTCATATCCTCTTTTTTCATATGTCAATCTAAGTTTCAGTACTCCATTGAAGTTAAAGTCTATAAATTATATACTCAGGTATATTTTCATAAAATGTGTGATTTTCATAAAATGCAATATTTGTTCTCTCTCCAATAAATTCAAAACCATTATTTCTATTACCTGTTATAATTTTTAAAATCTTTTTAAATAATGTTTAATTACATTTTATTATTACTCAAAACAGAATAGATATTTATACATTTCCTTATAAATATGTTTCTGTGAGAAACAAAAAAGATGTGAAATTTATTTTCAAGCAAATTGGATTGTGATCTGGTGTGCTTTTCTTTGAAACATTTTCTAGATATAAAGCAATTTTTTGAAAATTTAAAGTGACTGCAATACAAACAAATTTAAATTTGTACTAAAAACTCCTGATTCCAGGTGAAAGCAAAATTAGAATTGCAGAAATTTGGGTATACTTACATAAAATAGAAGAGAAAAAAAATTATTCATTGTTTTAAAGAAAAGAGATTTATCAATACACACAATTTAAAGAAACACCTTTACCAGCAATTTATGATAATAACATGTCATTGTATTATTGCTAAGTGTCTTAAGACTCTTACCATGCCCTTAACATCTGAGGATGGTAATGCAGTCTACAAATACAATTTTATCCAACCTATCTTCATTTCTAAAATGCCACACATGCACTTGAATGTTGACTCCCCAAACAGGTATAATTTTTTTGTGTGTGTGAGGAAGATCTGCCCTGAGCTAACATCCATGCTAATCCTCCTCTTTTTGCTGAGGAAGACGGGCTCTGAGCTAACATCTGTTGCCAACCCTCCTCCTTTTTTTTCACCAAAGCCCCAGTAGATAGTTGTATGTCATAGTTGCACATCCTTCTAGTTGTTGTATGTGGGACGCGGCTTCAGCATGGCCGGAGAAGCGGCGCGTCGGTGCGCGCCCAGGATTCGAACCTGGGCTGCCAGTAGTAGGGCGCGCGCACTTAACCACTAAGCCATGGGGCCGGCCCGGTATAATTTCATCTCATCATTATTTTCCTCTTTGTGCCATGACAGTTAATATTAGTAACATTTCACTTCATATTCTTAAGCTTCAGTTTTGAAAAACAGACATTTAGAAAAGTCATAAAACCAAATTAAAGAAGTACTTCTATAGAGTAATTGGTAGGAGGTGGTAATTTCACCAAGGTTGGAATGATAATGTACTGCGTATCTCAGGAAAAAAACATTAAATGCGCATTGATGAAATGTGTACAAGTCTCTTCAAGGGCTTCTTCAGGTTACATTTGCCCTTCATAATATTATAATGTCATTCTGTCCATATATGTTCATTTGTTGAATCTGATCACATTTTTAGATAAGTTAAAAAAAATAGCAAAACGACAGCCAGTAGCTTTAACAGACGCTCATCATAATTCAAATGGTCCTTTTCTAAATCAACGCTATAAAAACTGGCAGAGTTCTTTTAAAAATGAGAACAATATTGACTCTCAAGTAGCCACATCACCACTTTTCTTTCTGTGAGCACAAATAACCCAAATTTATTCAATGGTTTTCCTGGATGTTTTCATAATATTATGCATTTGAATATGGAAAGTAATATTTAAACATAAAAATCGCTTACCTGGGCAGATAGAATAGTTTTGGGTCATAAAATATATGGCATGAGCCTTTTAACACTACGGGACTCTCTTTGGAAGTGACTCTAAATTTAACAAATATCATTTCTCCCATCTATGTTTCTACTTTGAAATGTTTTCATTCTTTTATCTAGAGTGTTTCCTAAGGCAGTGATTCTCAATTGAGAGCAATTTTTACCCCCCAGAGAGCATTTGGTAATGTCTGAAGACATCACAAAATGGCAGAAGTGGGAGGGATGCCACTGGCATCTAGTGGGTAGAATCTAGGGAAGCTGCTAAACATCCTACAATGCGCAGGACAGCCCACACAACAAAGAATTATCCAGTCCACAATGTCATAGTGGCAAGGTTGAAAAGCACTGCCCTAGGGAGATATGATTCCCTAGATAATAGTTGAAATTACATGACGTAAATCAAAGAGATGAAGAAAAACCTATATTAAAACATGCATCTAAAACCATTTCAGTTTATTTTATATCTTTCTTTATTAAAACATCCAGAATGTCACAGATTTTGCTGATTATTACCCACCGACGAGCAATATACAACCTGGCAATATAGCACACATCAAGCCCCTGGAGGGCTCCATGACCATTACTTAGCACTGTAGATATACAAGAAACAATAATCTGATAAAAAACTTACACACCCAGGAAGTCTCTGGTCCTTCCTTCTTTTGCCTACTCTGTATTCTCATTGCAGATTTTGCTAATCTTTATAGAGAATCCAATGTTTGCATAATGATCCTGCTTATTCTCTCTTAAAACACGCACACACACACACCCCTACACCACTAAGCAGACTATAAACCCACAGGGAAGAGAGGGATATTTTTCATCATTGTATCCTCTATGTGGAATGCCCATTTTTTCCTTGTCTAGCTCACAAACTGCTGTGCAACATGTAAGATTCAGTGAGGACATCTTCTCTCATCTGTAAGCTGGGCTCCCTGTCCAACTCTAGGGTTCCTCTATTTTTTGCTTATGAAACACTACATTGAAATTTTCTGTTTATATGTCTTCAGCCTGCTCAAATTAGGGGCCTTGTTGTATTTCAAGCCACTATCACAGTTCTCAGCACACGAAATGCCTTCACTCTCTCTCCCTCTCTCCAGAAAGAATCAGAGAGATATAAGGAGAGAGATTGTTTTCAATGACTGGATGAATCAAAACTGAATTAATGAGTATACGGTAAAAAAAAAAATGATCTTATCAGGCACCATATGTTGAGAAAATTTTGTCGTCACCTAGCTACACTATTGTTAGCCTTTATTAGTATTGGAAACTGATATAGCTTTAAATTAAGCGTAAATATTATTAAAATTTTGTTTTTATTATCACAAATCTACATTTTACTTTTTATCATTTCATAAATAACATGTATGTATATTATTTTAATAAAGAAGAATGTATTTCTCTCATACGAGATAAAGCCATAAGCCATTTGTTTAGAAGTAATCAGTTTCACCCGCGTGCATGTGTGTGCACGTTTCCTTCAGATGTTTCCTGTGTATATGCATGCGGATTCTGCAACACATCTTTATTTTCTAAAATAAATTGGAGACTATTCCACGTGGACTTCTGAAAACTTCTTTCTCACTAAAACAATATAGATCTTTGTATGTCAGCATAAACAGTTTGAATTCATTCATTTTATGGCTGCCTAAGGCATCTGTATAAGTTTGAAGAATCATTTATTTGAAAACTTCCTTAGCAGTGTACTTTAAGTGTGTTTCCAATTTTTCACTGTTATGAACAACACTTCAATGGGCATCTTTTTACATATATCTTTGCATAACCATGTCAGTATATCTATAGAATAGTTTTCTACAATAGAGATTGTTCAACAAAAGAATATGTTCTTTTTAAAATTTTGTTAGATACTGCCAAGTTCCTTTCCAAAGAACTATGGAAATTCGCCTTTCTGCTAATGATTCTGCACATTAACAACTTTGTGAAGTATCAAATTTGCATATTTGGTAGGTGAACATTGGTATCTCCTTTTTCTTTGTGGTTTCTAGTAATTCATACTAGTGAAATTTGAGGTTTTTTTGTATAATTAACATGAATTTATTTTTCCTGTGAATCTCCTTCTAATATAATTTCCCCCTGTTTATTTGGTTGTAGTATATATTTTTTTCTTCTTGTTAAAAAAACTCCATATATAATAAAATTTAGTACTTTGCCCTGTATGTTTCTAAGTATTTCAATTGAACTTTCATCTTAGTAGGTTTCACATAATTATTTGATATCTGTATTTTCAAATGTTTATTCATTTAAATTCATGTCATATTTCTCATTAGTTATTGGATTCATATCTTACATTAAAAAGTCCTTCACTACATTTGTTTGTTTTGTTTTTGAGTGGTTTTTATTCGCAGATTGAAAGTTTCAGTTTTTATAGTTTAATTATGGATTTATTTACAATTTACTTGCCCTTAAGTGAAGGGGAAAATACACCATTTCACATTGCCCACCATCGTGACCACATCTGGTGTTCCATCTGAACCCCACTCCTTAGCGCAGTTAATGCAGCTACTTTCCACCCCAGAAAGCAGTCCTGGACTATTCCATTTGCCTCACCGTCCACACCAACTGCGTCACAAAGACTTTTCAGGTTATGGTACACATACCTACCTGGAACCTGCCTATTGTCTTTATCCATACTATCTTTGAGATATATATTTTGAGATTGTTAGAAGGATTTTTTTTCAAAAGCATGCTTCTGTTGGACTCCCTAGGGATTAGATTCTAGTACAAATAAATGACTATTCCTTTACTTCTAGGCAGCTTAGAATGAATTTTCGTCTTTACGGTCTGTAGCCATCCCCAAATCTTCTCTCTTCAACAAAAGGAACCATATAAGAATATCAAATCTAGTCTAATGAATCAAGAAGGAGACCCTCACCTCTGGCTCAATGAACTGAATGGATTCTGCAACATCCACTTTTTTGTTATAATTATTCCACAAATAGCTTGATCTGGATTTTAATTTTTTTAACTATATTAAAAACTGGAGGGGGCCAGCCTGTTGGCGTAGTGCAGTGCCCTCCACTTCAGCGGCCCGAGTTCACGGGTTCAGATCCCGAGCATGGACCTACACCACGCATCAAGCCATGCTGTGGTGACCCACATACAAAATAGAGGAAGATAGGCACAGATGTTAGCTCAGGGCCAATCTTCCTCACCAACAACAAGCAAACAAGCAAACTGGGAACTCAAAAGCTGAAGCTCTGCCTAGCTTCGAAATCTTTTCCAGTTCGAAATCTTTTCCATCTTCTTACTAACCATGTTATCTTAGGCAAATTACTTGATTCTATGTATCAGTTTCATCCTCTGTAAAACAAGGATAATCATAATGCTGCCCTCATGATGATACAAGCATGAAATTATTGCAAATGGCATGCAGTGCCTGGCACACAGTTAGTGCTCAATAAATACTCCTTGGAGCTGTTTCAGCAATTATTATCACAACTGCTGTGGCATCCTATAGTCTCAGACTCTGGCAAAACTAACTGATTGTTTTGTGGTGATCAATTTTAAATTTTCTGCAGAACTCAAAGTCTACATTCAAAATGTCCAACTTCCTTTTATCCACTGGTCGGAACTTGTATAGATACAATTGATTCTACGGTTGCTGGGAAGCAAGAATTAGATACCTGAAGTCAACTGTTAGCTATGCCACAGGCAGAAACGAAAATTGCTGCCATAGCAAAATCGTCTAGCATCACAATTATCTAGCGGAAGGGAAAGGAGTGATGGTTTCATGAATCATTCCCAAATCAAGGCACTTAATGGAAAATGGCATCACTGTTTCTTATCTGATGCTGAAACCTGTCTCCTATTCCTTTGGATTCAGCATTAGGTTCAATTCTTCGGTTATTTGGTCTACGTTAAAACCTAGAATTTTTCCAAGTACAAGTTCGACTCAGTGTAACTACATGTATCTGAAATCCAATTAAAGAGCTTAAATCGAGAGGTTTACTTTCTTAAGAAAGCTCTTGGGCTCTGCAGGACAGGGCTGGAGCATCAGTTCTGTGATGGGATCATTCTTCCATCTCACTCAGCAAAAGGCTTTCACTCTTATGATTGCAAGTGGCTGCTGCGTTTCCATACCATATCTGCATTTAGGCAGCAAGAAAGGAAAATGGCAACGGATGAAATATGTGTGCCAAGTGTGTCTTTTTGTCAGGAAATCTGTTTCTTTCCTGCAAGCTCCACCCCATTGGCCTTCACTTAATATCTTGCCATCTAGAACTACATCACATGGCTGTTCTTAGATGGAAGGAAGTGGTGGGAGGTAAATATTTAACTCTGCATAGTGTCACCCTGAACAAAATTGAGTTCTCTTAGTAACACAGAAGAGGGGGTTGAATGTTAGTTACATGACTCCCAGTGTCCACCTAAAAGGGAGAAGCACAATCCTACCATTTGTAACAAATGCCATATTTTTGTGTATACGTGTATAGTCAGCAGGGCTGTCAGAACACTCACTGCCCTAGATCAGCAGATGCCTTGTCTATCAGGACTATAACACCATCCTCTAACTGTTCCTCCTGCTTCCAGCCTCATCCCTGACATCCCTTACAATGGAGGCTAGTGAATTTTTTCTGTACAAGGCAATATAGTAAATATTTTAGGCTTTGTGAGCCATATACTCTTGGTTGCAACTACTCAACTCTGCCACTGTAGTGCCCAAACTATCATAGTTAACATTTAAATAAATGGGTATGGCTTTGTTCCAGTAAAACATTATCTATGAAAACAGACAGCAGGCTGGATTTGTCTCTCCTGCCGTTATTCGCTAGTCCCTTCTCTGTAATGTTAATAGTTTTTTCATTTCTAAAATCATAGTCAATGCATATATCACTCATTCTTAAGCACACAACGTAAAGTGAGTTTCTCCTTCCACTAACTTTCATATCACCTTCTATACGTTCATATTACAATGTGCATTAGATGCTATTTTGATGTTTTTTTCCCACAATAAAGAGTTCATGCACACACACACAACACACACACACAAACAATTTCTAATGTTCGGCCTAAGGCTTGCCATACTCTTTTAACAGAATCATGCCTAAAACCATAGTAGCAGAAGGATTTAAAGCTTACTCTGCTTTGTCCTTGTTCTCCACTTCTTTCAAATATTAAATATTTCTCCCTCAATTATACACATCACCGTAAAAGAACTTAAGAATATCTAGCTATTGCTCAATCCTAGCCTCCACACCAAAGCCCTAGATGAGGACTTTGAAATGTCTTAACTTGTTCCTAAAGCCTCAAACCACAGCCTTTGCTGCAATAATTCCTTTATGCTTCATGATTCTTAGACTGTACGGTATCCTTTAGCCTCCTCAATGTACCTATTTAAATTTAGCTGTGTTCACACACGTGCATATATCTCAGGATATATTTTTGATAACTTTTTCCTCTCCTTGTCATTTTTCTTGGCTTTTTGATCTCTGCTCTGATTCATTTCAAGTATTTTCATTTTCAACTATTTTCTCAAATATTTTTCTACATAAGGTCGGAAGATGATATACTTTCTGGATCTTTCTTGAAATATTATTTTTACCCAACAGATGAATCATGTTTTGACTGAACAAAGGATTTGGGGTTTCAGACATTTCTCTGTAGGCTGTAAGTGGTATTCAACTGTCAACCAGATTCCAATATTTCAAGTGATAATATGATGTGAATATATTTTTCCTAGTAGGTAATTTAAAAAAGCTCCATGTTTGTAACATTTTCTTTCTATATTTGGGCTTTAGGAACTTTGCCAAGACTTACCTAAGTTTGATTCGTATTTGATTAACCTCTCCTGGAATTCAGAAAGTCTATTAAA
Source organism: Diceros bicornis minor (assembly GCF_020826845.1). Classification (NCBI taxonomy): domain Eukaryota; kingdom Metazoa; phylum Chordata; class Mammalia; order Perissodactyla; family Rhinocerotidae; genus Diceros; species Diceros bicornis. Next base: position 45,929,449 of record NC_080759.1, on the reverse strand, counting down.
CTTGTAAATTCAGTATATTCTTCACCTCAAGGAAAAAATATTATTGCTCTTCTCCTTCATCTGTTGTTTTTTTTGCTCTCTGGAACACATGTCATTCACACGATAGTCTAATGAACATATCCTCTAAGTCTCATCTTTTTCCCACCATTTCCGTATTTTTGTATTTTTGCTGTCTGATTTTTAATTATTTCTTCCAATCTGGTATGTTCTCAGGTTCCAGGTGAATCATTTGGGTCTTATCAGTGACCATTCATGCTTCAATCCATATGTTGACTTTTTGTTGTTTACTTATTTGTAGAAAACATGGCTTGGAGTTACAGAAATCTCTTCGTATTGTCCTTAAAACAGGAGTGCTCTTATTATCCACTGTTCAATACACTGTCTTTCTGGGTAATGGCTGCTCTGCCTGTTTTTCTCTCCTTGGTACTTTGCCTCTATAGTTATAGCTGTTTCCCTTGTGCTCCTGAGGGCTCTCATGTAGTTCCCGGAAGTACCTTACTAGAGGCATCCTCACACTTGATGCATCGCTGAGCTTTCTGCTTTTGTTAGACGGAAGGGGACTGGCAGATGAGCGGCCCATCCCTTGACAAGGTGCTAGGAGGAAGTCTGTCCTAGAGTTTACACAAACTCTCACCTGCCAAGGTTAATGGTGTTGAGCTCTTCAGTTTCCCCTCAGCTTTCCTTGGAGACCAATGAGCATGAGTGCCTTCTGGGCCTCTCTGGGGCTGGTCTCTTGTTCTACTCTGGTCCAGAGGGAGCCAGTTTGGCAACTGCTTTCTCCCCTGTGACTCTGGTCAAGGAGAACTTAGTCTCCCTTTCTAACCTGCTTCCTCAACAGCTCCAGGAACCATCTGCCTAGCACAAGAGAAATAAAATGGGCTGGAGTTGGGAAAGGAAGAAACTACAATGTTCCATTAAAAAACCTTATGCATGTGAGATGAAGGATGCTGACTAAACATATTGTGGTAATCACTTCACAACATATGTAAGTGAGGTCATCATGCCGTACACCTTAAACTTGTACAGTGCCATATGTCAATCATATCTCAAACTGAAAAAAATTCTCCAAATCAAAAAAAACCCCGATGTATATATTCAATTACACAGAGCAATTTGATTAATGATTAAAATAACCTTAATTTAAAATAATACTCATATATATGCAGTAAACTTAAGTATATAAAATCTCTATTCAAAAAATGTGTTCTCAATTCAGGCATAGAGTCTTATAGAGATAATAAAAAAATTATCATAGCTGAACTTTATTTTAATTGCATTTAAAAAATTCATCATATGAGATAAAAATAAAATAAAATGACTAGATCACAGAAATCTGTGAATGGTGCGAAAGCCCCACATCACCAGAGTGACTGGAAACCTAGATCATGATTTATCAACTGCAGTGTACGCTTTGCATTCAGGAAAACCTGAAGTCAGTCTCTTCTCAGCCATTTCCTAGACATGTGAATTCATAAAAGTTATGTAATTATTTTATGCCAGTTTTTACATCTTTAAAGTAGTATTCAAAATACTTCACAGAGTTGTTGTATATTTTAAAATAAGGTATGTAAATGCTTAGAGGTATCCGAAAAGGTTTATTGATTAATGTAGCTTTAACTCGTACTATTAATACTATTATAACTTGGTAATAAACTGCAAACTTAAAAGACATAGCAAAAGATTTCAGACATTATATTGTCTTTCTTCATCTATGTAAATTGTCACCTTGAATTTGTGAGTATGTTCTTAACAATATACATGAAGAATTTATGTGGTCAAAGAATTGTGTCGATTAAGCAATAATTGCAGGTGTTTTCCTATTTATGTTAATGTTTTTCTTGAGATCAAACCATTAATTACACTTATATGTTCAGAAATTCTTTTTAATGAATATTATAATAGCTAGACCCAATATTCTTTAACCCTTTAGGCCACAGGAAATTCTTACAATATTTTGAGACTTCTTCAAATTTCTCCACACATACAAAAAAAATTTAAAAATTGATTTTCAAAAGATGATTTTTGGATCCTCAAAAATAAAACTGCCAAAGTATAAAAATGATTTTTCTTACCCATGTCTGACATTTCAGGCACAGTAACGATGTATGGTCCATCTGTGAACTTTGGAGCGTTGTCATTGATGTCTTGAACTTTGATAATGAACTCGGATTCAGGTTCAAGAGGCTTGTTTGTCCGTCTGTCAATAGCCTGGGCATGAAGCACATAGTGGGTCTTCTGCTCTCTGTCTAGGCTTTTTGTTGAGTGGATGTCACCCGTGGTATCATCAATGATAAATATAGTCCCTGCACCTTCTCCAGTAAGGATGTACTTGACAGACCCATCACCTTTGTCAGAATTGGAGTGGAGCTGTAAAATACAAATGGAATAACTTGAGATGCAATTATATTCCAACCTCACATGGTGTTCTCTGAAAATTGCCTATCTATAATTTAATACTTAGTTAGATTATGACTTTTCTTCTATCCACAAGGTCCGATGTGTTACTACAATCATTTACTTTTCTCCACTTGGTATTAATATGGATATTTTTATCATTATCTAAGAGATCTAATTTTATTTTTAATAAATACTGTAGGAAAAAAACAATAATCCTTGCTTTCATTCTACTAAATCTACATTTCACTAAATACATAGAATAGAATTGGGGAGAGAAATTACCAGTAAATCACTGCTGCCTTCCATACTTGTAGGAATAATGTTTTTTTGTTTTTTTAAATTAATTGTTTGACATTCTATTTCAACCTTAAAATTAGAAAAAAAATATAGTAGGTCAAATTGAGATTAAAATTAACTACTAAAATTTCCACAAAAGAGGCACTGATTTGACACAGAGGCATTAATTTTATAATTTGAAAAAGTAAAAAGAATATTTTCTAGATCAATTGTTCAGATTTAGAACTAAAAGTAAAAACTACTTGTGGTTAGAATATTTTCTTTCTTTAGAGATTATGAAAATTTAATTCAAAATTTAAACAGTAGAGATAGATTTAATCAATAAGTATTAATTTTTAATTAATTAAGATATACTAACAAATTCTCACTTTTTAAAGCTAAAATGATCCAATATTCTTTGAATAGATATTAGAAAAGTAATATTTCTGTGGAAAAGAGGTCTTCAATAAGAAAGATAAATAGCGTTAAGATAATTATATACTACTTCTTTTTTCATTTACACATTAGTAAATGCTTTTAAACTGTTTATAGGTCATACTTAATATTCTACTATAACTTGTAACATCAATATTCAGTTAAACATTTCCGGGAATGCCACTACTGTTTTTCTAGGTAGGAACAACTGCAGCATTTTCTCAAATTGCAAACATGTATTTGAAGAATTGTTCTTCCCAAGAGATCTGAACAGTTACCCTTCATATGAAACCTTTTTGATCACAAAACCTCAACTACTCACCTTTTGCTCATTTCTGACACTTGGAAACATTGAAAAAATATAACTTTGTTCACATAGCATTTTGGTTTCTTGCTGTAGTAACGTGAAAATTTTCAAGGTTTATTTTGAAGTCTCTGAAGTTTTAGAAAACATTTTTAAAAAGATAAAAGATAGAAAAAGATAATACACTATGAAGAAAGGATTATTTCATGGGAAAATAAAGGCAACTGAAACATACATGATAGTACATCAGGAATAATTTTACTTCTTTCTTGAAAACACATAAGACTTAAACAGCGAGAAAATTCTGATGAGAATCACTCAGCAAGATTCAACAAATTAAATAATTTCAAAACAACTCTTTTTTGAGCTCCTATAAAAAGGAGTAAAAATACATTAGCAAAACATGAAAAAAATAGCCTTTAGATGTCTACATTTCATTAGTAAATTAACTACTAAATGTAGAATGCAGAATGAGTTGTGTGGAGGTGGTTGTATGCACATATGAAAATGTATTTATTTGTTTCTTTATGTATCTTCACATGTCATTTTAGCACCTAGAAGTAAAGATTTATCATTTATGAAGCAGACACCTACAAAATATCGATAGAGCAGCCTGTTTCATATTCTCCAAAAATGCATCAATCCGTGACCAAAGCATAGCAAAGTAAAGTGACAAATTCATTGAGCAAATGTTTCTAAAACCTTTTCTGGAACACTCTTGTTATTGAATTAACAAGTGGTGAGATATTTTTATAAGCTATTGTTATATTATATATAAATTATAAATAATATAATATAAATCAATTAATTAAAAACAGTTTTGGGGAAAAGTACTAAGTCTTCCATAACTAATTTCAGAAAGATGTGACAAGTGACTCTTATCTTCAGGATATATTTGCATACTCTTCTATGTTTTTAGTGAAGTTAATTTGATATTATTTAGTTTTGTATTAAAGGTTTGTATAAAAAATAGTTAATTACATTTAAAGAAGAGAGGGCTTATATACGTAGAACAGCAACAAAAGCATGTAAAATAAATAGTAAATTTGTCAATCCAAAGCATCTATAAAAAGATTGTATACTCTATGCTTTATATAGATTCTGGTAAGTAATTCAGATTTTTAAAATGAGAGTAATTTTATTGCTTTATATTTTAAGACTTGAATCTGGTTCCATACTTATAAAGGTTTTAGAATTAATAAATCATTTAGGCTAAACGTTTCAGAAGTTATGTCCAATTTGAAAATAGATGTGCAATACAAAAGGTGAAATGTAATTTAGCAGTCTTTATATTGTTGGATACAACAGTAAAAGTTACATCAAGATATTATAAAAATGTACTTGGATTATATAAGTTGATAATACTTAGCTTGAATGTTTAAATAATATAGATGATCATTTTGTAGTGGATTTTTTAATCTCTCAGCTGGCCTGGTTGAATTTTGAAATGAATAGTTTCCATGTAACACTAATGGGAAATCATCATGGCGGCATTTCGTCAATCGATTAATAGTTTATATGATTATGATGAAAACCATTTGTAAAGCAACAAAGTGATCCACTTTCCGGATTACCTCTTCTCTGTCATATCTATCCTCAAATATTCAGTTCTGTTTGCAACATACCCTCTGCAACAGAGGTGGAGCCTGAGAGAAACATTGGCTATATTGTCTTATTTTGCTTAGTAAGTGTGTTTTAAGATACTAGAAGAGCACATGTTTTGTACTGGGTTCTGTAAGGCAAGAAATGATGAAGGAGTGAACAAATGAATGAAATGAGTGAGCAGTGATGGTAATAGTAAAGGTAGAAATCTTACAACATGGATAGAAAGATCTTGGCTACAGATAATCAGAATAGAAATGTGTCATCTTTGAGTGTGGGCAGCAATGAGACACCAATGAAAGGGATTGGAGTAGACTGTGTGAAGTACAAATACTCTGGATATAGACATGGCACTGATTTTCTTACCAGTAAAATATTACGTTGTAAGTCTAGCTAGCTACTATATTATTTAAGAGAGATTTCCATCATTTTTCACATTGAAATACATAAAAATATTCAGAAGATAAAGTTAATTTTAGTCATACACAATGAACTCTTTTTAGCAGACAGTTTAGAAATACGGCTGAGAGAGCAGCAGCAGGGTCTTATAACACACATGGCGGGAATATACTTTTAGAGTCATGAGATTTTGCAAAGTGAATGGCATTTTTTTGCTGAAAGATAGATATTATATTGTCCTAAAGCAAGAAAAGATAATCTGTATGTATCTGATCACATAATAAATTGGGGTTAATTGACTGCTTTGTAAAGAACAGAAAAGGGGAGGAGAATGAAGAAAGAAAGAAAAGTAAATATAGTCACCCAAGTATAGCAAAATGGACACTTCTCTGTCATTACTTTAGTAAATTGTCTCTTTTGTCGTGTTCAGTAGTAACCCATGGCACTTAGAGAGCTAATATGACTCACATGAGTTCCCCCCAGAAAACTATTTATTCACCACATTAGCATCAGGACCTAAAAATTTATAGCTTTCACTCTAATGCAGAGTTCCTCACTAAGATAATATTCTATCCCTTGGGGAAGAATAACTTTAAAAGGGTAAGAAGATGGTGGCAGAGTAATTAATTTTGAAAGTTGTTTTAGTTAGGACTTCAAGCTATGTTAAAAAGATAGGTCATTGACTTAAAATTGTAATAATTTACATACTTTTTATGAGTAGAAAAGTCATATTTACAATATTCCAGTGGAAGCTAGAAATAAAGTCAGAGATATTATATAGTAATTCCACTATTATCACTTTCTCCCACACATAAAATACAAGTGATATCATGTGAGAGAAATGTGAGGAGCATAGGAGATACATGTTATTGAAACTTAGTACGCGTCGTTCATTCCAGAATGTGTCACATTTCAGCTAAACTGTAAGCAGATGAAACAAAACTCAACTGAACTATTAACAAGTGACGTGAAGGAAAAAAAACATATCAAATAATAACAGTCTCTCAGTAACAAACACAAGAGTCTCTTCATGCAAAAAAAGAAATGCGCAACCATCAGTTTTTATTATGCATCAATTACCATGTAAAAAGTTATATTGAAAACTATCAATAAATCTTCATTCAACCACAAAGCTAAAGTTAATCAATCAAAATGTTAAGAAATTAGATGAGAGTAAGGAAATAAGGTATGCGTTTAACTAGAAACGTCAGAGGCCCATGCAAACATTCAAAGGTCTCCTGTTCAATTTTAGTTTTTAGCCTTTAATTTCTTTATGTATGTTCTTAGAGAAGGAAACTAGTGAATGAGGAGGTGGAGGGAAAAGGAAAAAAGGGAAGGACAGGACTGAAACCTGTAGTGCTTCAAAATTTTAAAGCCAAAGGGACCAGATTGAGAAAGAGCAACCAGTAAAGTATGTTTGGGTCCTGGAAAAAAAAGAAAAATTAAAGCACCTGTATATAAGGATATCCACATAACAATAATATTTATTCATTGAGAGCCAAAAAGAAAATCTGAAGGTCAAGCTGAAAGGGGATTGTTTTATAAATTATGAATTATCCTTAAAATAATACTATGAATATGTTAGCACTGAAAACTATTCATAATTTGTTGTTAATCGAGAAAATCCTATGGTGGAACAATAGGGAAGATAAGGTCTTATTTAGATAAAAAGTATAAATAGCAATAAAACTACATACCTAGTAGTATATTCCTATTTATTAATGTGAACGTGTAGAAAGTTAGGGAAAAATATAATCCAAGCAAGTTACACTGAGGGAGGGCAGAAAAAAGAGGCTCCACTGTAGTGAGCTAGTCAATTTCCCTTTATATATCTTTCCTAGTTTAATTGATTGAATGAGTATATATTACTTTTTTATATAAATATTGTTGTTTTTGTTATTAAACGAGGGTTCTGGGTTTTATTTGGGTCAGTTATATAGAAAAGTCACAATATGTTGCAGCCCTCTCTCAAAACAGTACAACCTCATTTCGCTGCATAGCCTCTAACCTTTGCTTCATTCTCATTCTGAGATGCTTAAGAATTTCATCTTTCTGCTGGCCGTGCCTGAGGTTGCTAAATTATGTCCTGAATTCAGCTGTAACTCCCAGGCGATTGCATTAAGTTGGCCAGGTACTGCTAGGTAATGTTTACTCAATTGACTGCATGTCTTGTTGAAGTCTGTCTTGAAATGTTTTGGATTTGTATCCCTGCCTATCTAGCTCACATGTCCCTCAACCAAGCCCTGTAACTTCCACATGTCTATTCGGCTATATCTCTGGCATGTATCAACACAGTCCTTGTGTTTATTCTAGGTTTAAAACCAGTTCAATGTATTGAATAGAATAAAAAATTAATTGCAGCCCCACCATGTATCAAGCAGCGTGCTGAAATGAATCACACAAGTTTCACTGTTCTCAAAAAGTTTTCAGTGCAATGAGCAAGAAAGAGTAACAGACCCAGAGAGTAGTCAATGTTCTGATAGAGGCATGAACTGAAACTAACTTCCCCTTGCCGGAAAGTTTTCCCAGAGGAAAGGACACTGAGTCTCAATTTACAGTCCTGTTTCTCCAGTCCTATAAGAGAATGAATATTATTCAAGAATATTTTTTTAATTCTCATCAAAATTTTTCCTTCATTATTTGCATTCCAGGCTTAACCCTATCACTCAACAGAAATTGTTTTAAGGTCACCAAACATATCCTAGCTATTGAATAACATATTTTTTTTTCCTTAAGGAGAGGACTAATTTAAGAACATGAGAAAGCTAACTCAACACAAGAAAGCACAATGCAAAACTCTCAAATATTGGATCCTAACTCTGAAAATGCAGGGAATGGGGATGGAGAAGCTCCTTTTATGGAGAGAAACTGTGGATTGAGGCACGATGAGGAAGACAGTTCACAGTGTCTTGCTAAGTTTTTCTGTGCTAGAGTAAGGGGTTACTCAACCCAGAGTTGAGCCCACATAACTCTGCATGTGGAAATAAAAATCTGCAGTCTGCTACTGTGCATGAATTTTCCTCTCAGTTAAGCTTGTTTAGAATGAAAATGTTATTCAAAAGCTTTTGAATCATAAGGTGTATGTTACTCAGTTACAATCCTGACCTCAATTCTTTACCTTCTCTTGTGTTTCTTACCATAATGAATAACCAGAGCTATTTTACCCTCCTCTCAGTCATGCAAGATGAAATTGTATGCATTAACGACTTGTCTTTCTCCATTTCTCCTGACTAAAAACTAAGTTCTTGTGATTCTATCTCTTTCAAATCTCCCAGATCCCCACTGTCTTCCCTTCACCACAGTTACCCTGGGTTAATTGATGGTCTCATACTTTCTAACATAGATTATTGCATTTATCTCCTAAGTGGTCTCATGACCTCTCTTCCTGCTTCTGTTCCCCCCACAGTGGAACAGAACTGCAGTTCAGTGTGTTATTTCTAAAATTTGAATTTGATCCTTTCTTGAATAAAACACTTGAGAGCCTTCCACAGCCTTCAGAGGGAATCCATCTTCCTCTGGCTCCTGTCTAGGTGTCTCACTTAATCTTTGGGCACTTCACCATTCACACTAAATTTCAGCCAAACTAAACTGAATGATCTGGCTCCTAACATGTGAAAGTGTCCACACTTGATTCCCTTCAAACTAGATATTTTCTATTCATCTGTCCAGAGGTAAGTAGTTTCCTATCCTCTGTGAAGTTGCCTCTGAACTTTTCATCCAAACAAGCTGCCGCTCGTTTGTGATGCGAAAGAACCCCTTGCTTACCCACCCTTCAGCACCTACCATATCATGCTATATTTTCAGTGAAATCCTCCATCTCCCCCACTTTACATGACTCTTATTGAGGGACAGAACTACATTTCATTCATTTTCACGTCTCCAGTATGCAATGCACATCTGCTTATCAGTAAATATCATTAAAGAATGAAATATGATGATTGAAATTTTCATAAATAATTTCATAATACATTAAAAGATATCAAATAGGAAATAAACAAAGAAATTTAAAAGTTACAAAAAAGAGTCAAGATATTAAAGTAATACTGGCAGGAAACTTGGCTCAACAGGAAGGAATGAAGAAATCTAAAAGTGGTCAGTAAAGAGGTAAATATAAAAATAGTATGCTTTTTTTAAAAATCTCAATTTAAACAGGCAACTGACTATTCAAAGCAAAATCCAATAACATTGTAAGATGGTTTTATAAAGTAATTTAACTAAAAGGTATGACAGAAGTAGAAAAAATCGGAAGAGGCAGGTCATTGTAATTATACTGTCACAAAGGCACCGCATTGGTGGAGAGAGTTTGAAGGGTAAAGTGAAAGCTGGAAAGTCGGAAGTGTCATGTGTGAAGAGGGCAGAGCCAATAGTGTAGCAAATATGAAGTGTCATATGTGAAGTGGTACCATATTGATTCCAAATAGACTTTTATGTTAGCAATGCATATTGTTTAGCGCTGGAACCAACAGTAGAAATTAATAGAGCGATGCATAACTAAAAACATCAATAGAAGAATTAAACAGAATTATAAAAACATCTTTGAATAAACCAAGATAAGGTAGAAAGGAACATGAGAGAACAAAAACAACACATAGTAAGAGCAAAACAATATTGCTGATGTCTACTAACCTTATAAATCATCATATTAAATATAAACATACTGGAGTCTTCAGCAAAAAGGTGGAATAAGGACCTCTAAAATTTTCTCCTCTATAAAAGCAATGAGAACACTGGCAAAAATTGTGAAAATCAACTTTTTCAGAGCTCTGGAAATTAACTGAAGACTTGCAGCATTCCAGAGAGAATGTAAGCAAGAAAAACAGCTGAATCCTGGTATTTAACAGTGAGCTTTGTGATGTTTTAATGTGCCTTATTCTCATCCTCCCCCCACCCCCACAGCTCCACAGTAATGTTGAAAAGCAACATCCTGGAATCATAGTGAAAAACCCAAAAAAAAAAGTCCAAGACCAGATGGTCTCACTGGTGATTTCCAACAAACGTTGAAATAATTAACATCACTCCTTCATAAACTCCTCCAAGAAATAAAATAGGAAGGCATAGTTTACAACTCATTGTATGAAGCCAGCATTATATGGACACTAAAACCTGATAGAAATATTACAAAAAGAGAAATCTACAGATCAATTTACCTTATAAATATAGACACAACAATCCTCAACAAAATACTAGAAAATTGAATCCAGCAACACATAGAAAAAATTATACGTCATGATTAAGTGTGATTTATCCAGAAAATCAAGGTTGCTTAAAACATATCCAAATCAATCAATATAATAGAATATATCAGCATTATAAAGGACAAAAATTACATGATTATCTCATAGTTTCAGAAAAACAATTTGACACATTCCAACTCTTTCACGACAAAAACAATCAGCAAACTAGGAAGAGAAGGGAACATCTTCAACATGATAAAGTGTGTCTACAATAGATCAACAGTTAACATCATAATTAATAGTGAAAGACTGAAAGCTTTCCTCCAAAGACAAAATATCCACTCTTACCACGTCAATTCAACCTTGTACTGGAAGTTCTAGCCAGGGCAATTAAGTAAGAAAAAAAAAAGGCATTCAGTTTGGAAGAAAAGAAGAAAAGTATCTCCATTTGCAGATAACTTGATTTTTTATATACAAAATCCTAAACAGTCCACCAAAAATCAATAGGGCTAAAAAACAAGTTCTGCAAGGTTTCAAGATACAAGATTTATATAAAAACATAAATTTTATTTTTATAAATTCGCAATGAGGAATTCCAAATTTAAATTAAGAAATCAATTTAAAAGAGCATCCAAAACAATAAAATATTTAGGAATAAATTTAACAAAAGTAGAGGAAATTTATACACTGAAAACTATAAAATATCCCTGAAAAAAATTAAAGACAAATAGAAGAAAAGATATCTTATGTTTGGAAAATTTAATATTGTTAATATTGCAATTCCAACTTTTTTTGGTAGAAATTGACAAGCTGTTCATAAAATTCACTTGGAAATGCAAGGTAACCTAAATAACCAAAACATTTTGGAAAAAAAATAAAGTTGGAAAAGTGGGTATTCCAGATTTCAAAATTTACTAGAAAGCTGCAGCGATCAAGACCATGTGGTACTGGGATAGAATAAACATACAGTTTAGTGGAACAGAAATGAAAGTACAGAAATAAATCCACACTTGCACCTTTAATGTCAATGATTTTCAATATGTGCGCCAAAACAATTCAGTGGAGGAAGGAATACTCTTTTCAACTAATTTTGAAGGACAACTAGATACCCACATGCAAAAGAAAGAAATTGCATCCCAAACTCACATCATATACAAAAATTAACTCAAAGTGAATTAAAAAATAAAAAACATAAATATAAGAGCTAAAGCTATAAAACTCTTAGAATAAAACATAGGTGTAAATCTTTGTAATGTTGGGATAGGCAATGTTTTCTGGCTATGACACCAAAAGCACAAGCAACCAAAAAAAAAAAAATAGATAAATTGAACTTAATCAACATTAAAAAGTCTGGTACTTCAAAGCACACTCTCAAGAAAGTGGAAAGACAGCTCACAGAGTGGGAGAAAATATTTACAAACCATATATCTCATAAAGGTCTAGTATCTAGAATTTGTAAACAACACAACTGAACAATAAAAAGACAAATAGCCCAACAGAAAGATGAACAAAAAAACTGAATATAGATTTCTCAAAAGAAGAGATATGAGGGGCCAGCCCGGTGGCGTAGTGATTAAGTTTACATGCTCTGATTTGGCGGCCCGGGGTTGCAGGTTCAGATCCTGGGTGCAGACCTACGCACTGCTCATCAAGTCATGCTGTGGCGACATCCCATATACAAAAAATAGAGGAAGATGGGCACAGATGTTACCTCATGGCTAATCTTCCTCAGCAAAAAGAGGCAGATTGGCAACAGATGTTAGCTCAGGGCCAATCTTCCTCACACACACAAAAGAAGGAGATAATAATAACCAATAAGTACATGAAAAGATGATCAACATTGTTAATCATTAGGAAAATGCAAATTAAAACCACAATGAGCTACCACCCACTAGGATGGTTAAAATTTTAAAAAAGATAGAAAACACACTGAGTTGACAAGGATGTGGAGAAATTAAAACCCTCATACATTGATGATGGAATTGTAAAATAGTGTAGTCACTTTGAAAAATATCTTCAAAATGTTACACATATAGTACCATATGACTCAGCAATTCTAATCTTAAGTATGTACCCAAAAGAAATGAAAACATATGACACAGAGAACCTCTAAATAAATGAGGTTGCCAGGGGCTGGGGGTGGGAGGGGGAATGGAGAGTGATTACTAATGAGTACGGGGTTTCTTTTTTTGGGTGATGCAAATATTCTGGAATTAGAAAGTTGTGATGGTTGTGCACTTTTGTGAATATATTTCAAGCTGTTGAACTGTACACTTTAAAAGGGCAAATATGTTTTGTGAATTATATTTCAATAAAAAACTAGTCAATTACAGAAAGGTACTAAACATACCAATTAAAAGGCAGAAATTATTAGGTTGAGTTAAAAAACAAGATCTGACTACATGCTGTCTACAATAATATACTTTAAATGAAAATATATAAGAAAACTGAAAATAAAGGAGGAAAGTTGATATACAAGATAATTATAAGCATAAAAAATCAAAGTTCATGAATATCAGACAAAATATATTTCAATACAAAGTATATTACAAGAGTTAAAGGAGAAAATTTCATGATACATCAAGAGCATAGAAAAATCCTAAATATGCATAGATCTAATTAAAAAACATGAAAACCCATAAAGCAAAAATTAACAAATAATAATAAGAGAAATAGGGAAATACACAATCAAGGCAATAAATTTACCATGTCCCTCTTAGTAATTGATAGAACAAACACACAAAATTATAAAGGATAGAGAAGTTTCACTATGCTATCAATCAATGTGACCAAACTGACTTCACAAAACACTATGCTCAGCAAAAACATAAAATATTCTTTTCAAGTGCACAAGGAATGTTCACCAAGAGAGATTTTATATTTAATTATACAAGTCTCGATAAACTGTAATAGAATGAAAACTTACAGAGTATTCTCTCTGATGAAAATGGAAGAAATGCAAATGAATGAAAATAAGATATTTAGAAAATGACAAGTAGTTGGACTTAAATAACACACCTCTATATAAAACATAGGCTATAAAGAAGTCCAAAGAAGATTTATCAGCATATTGAATTGAAATATAAGGAAAACATAATATATCAAAATTTGTGAAATACAGCTAAAGCTATGTTTAGAGAGAAATGTATGGTTTAAATGTATATATATAAATATATATGTATATAAGGTCAAAAAGCAGTGATTTAAATTTCTACATCAAGAAGACAGAAAAAGAAGAGAAAATTAAACTCCAAGAAAGTAGACTAAAAAAAAAAATACACATAAGAGAAATCAGAAAAGTGAAAAACAAACAAATGAAGAATATTTAAAAGGCCAAAATTTAGTTATTAGAAAAATTCTTAATTTATAAAATCCTAGTAAGACAAAAACAATAAATTCCAAAAAATAAAGAAAAATAAAACAATTTACCAATATTAAGAATATATAAAGAATGCTATGACAGATAATGAAGGCATTAAAGTAATAATAAGGAAAGGATAAAAAATAAGTTTATGCCAAAAATGTTAGCTCATGTAAAATAGACAAATTCCTTAAAAATACAATTTATCAAAACTGACTCAAAAAAATAGAAAAAGATAAATAGCTAATTATATTTTAAGGTAATTGCTTTTATAATCTACATCCTCACCACAAAGAAAACTCTAAGCCAGGATTTCACAAACTCAAAACTATCGATAGTTTAGAACAGAAAATTCTTTACTGAGGAAGGCTTTCCTGCACATTGTAGGATGTTTACTAGAATTCTGGCCTCTACTCACTTTATGTCAATAGCATTTCCTCCCACTCGCTAGACATCTCCAAACGTCACCTGTGCAGCAAACTCACAACCAGTTGAGAACACCTGCTTGAGGCACAGACAATTACCCCAATGAACGCCCTTAAACATTTAAGCAAGAGAAAATACCAACATGACGTGGTCCCTTTCAGAAAACAGAGACCACTTCCCAACATATTTTATGAAAACAATATTATTCTGACATTAAACCAGGAAAAATATTACAGTCCAATACCCGTTATAAAAATACATGAAATATTTTTCATAATATTTCAGCAAATCGAATCTAGCATTATATAAAATGAAGAGGATACCATGAACAGGTGAAGTCTATCGCATTAATGAAATGTTTGCTTTACATTCAAACATCAAATAATGAAATTAACCACTTTAACACAATTAAGGAGAATAATTGTACGGTCATTTCAATAAATGCATAAAAGGCGTTGAACAAAAGTCCATGTGCATTCATGATACAAACACACAGCACATTAGGAATAGAAGGAAACTTGTAACCTGATAAGCAGCACTTACAAAGAGCTAAAGCTAACACCATACTTTGTCATGAAAGACAAACATCCAAATATCTTTCCTGCTAAGATTGAGAAGACAAGTATATCCATTTTTATTACTTATAGTCAACATTGTATTGAAAGTCCTAGACAGTATGATAGAACAAAACAAAAATAAAAAATCAACAACAAAAAAACTGTATAGATTGGAAAAGAACAAGTAAACCTGTCTGTATTCACAGATAACATGTTTGTCTAACAAGAAAATACTAAAGAATTTATGTACATAGATACACACACACACACACACACACACACACACACACACAGAGTAACTACTCTTCTGGTGAATTTAGCAGAGTCAAGGGATTCAAGGATAATATTTACAAGCAGAATGCAATTCTGCATACTAGCAAGAAAGGAAAATAAACATAAAGCAATACCATTTATGATAGCATCGAAAAGCCTAAATACTTAGGAACAAATTTAAAGAAAGTTGTGGGAAGTTCTCTTTGCTGAAAAGTACAAGCCATTGCTAAAAAAATTTAATAAAAGCAAAAGAAAAAAAAAAAAAGAAAAGCTATGGCATATTCATAGATTGGAAGTGTCCATAAAATTATTGTTTTTCCACAAAGTTGATCCATAGAGTGTGGAAATTCCAATCAATCTCACCATGGGCTTTTTTTGTAGAAATTGAGAAGCTGATTCTAAAAATTACATAGAAATTGCCAATGACATAATAGCCAAAATCGTTTTGGAAAAGAAGAACATAACTGGCAGATTTTCACTATTTGGTTTCAGGTCTCACAAGAAAACTACATTGGTGTAAATACAGACATACGGATTAAAGTGACAGAATATAGGGTCAAAAAGTAGACTTCCCACACACATTTATTATAACTTGAATTTCAACAAAGATTCTAATGTAACTTAATAATTTAATTTAATGAAACTTAATATAGTAATTTAATAGGGACATTTCTTCAAAAATTCTAGGAAAAGAGGTTGATGGATCTACAAAATTCTAATAGTAGGATGCCAGCTAAGAAACCTTCTCAGCTGCAGAACGCATCCTAACTTTTATATAAAAAGAGAAAGGATGACACAGACTGCAGAAAAAAAAAAAAAATCCGTAGAGTGGAGTCATGAAAATTATTCCTACACCTTGAGACCTCATTAAGGAACTTCCAGTATTTGCCTAACCGAATTTCAAAATTTCTGTGGAGCAGTGACTCCTTTGTGTCTCCAATTTTGTCATTTTTGAATATATCCTGGTTTTCTTATGCCTATTCCATCATGGTGTGTGTGTGGTGGGCAAATAACATGTCTTTACAGTTTCACAGAACTACAGACTAAGAAGAACTGTATCTGAGGATACACTCTTATGGACCTTTACCCAAAGAGCCTCATCTACACCTGGACTTGAATTAGATGATGAGATTCTGGACTTTGAGCTAACTCTATAATGGGGTGATACTTGTGGGGACCTTGGATGGGGGTGAGTGTATTTTGTGAGAGCATTATGAATCATTGGGGTGTCAGAGGACAGACGGTGGTAGGCAGCTATTGGAATCACCTATAATGATTACTGTCTCCTGCTGTTTACACAAATACGTAATTCTCTATCCTTACGTGTGGGTGGGACATAGTAACTCTTTCTAATTAGATAAAAGTGATGGTCTGTCATTTTGAAAAATAGGTTATAAAAGATAATGACTTCTGTCATGCTTGCCCATTCTTGTCATCTATAATTCTGTTGCTCTCTCTCTTTCCTTTTTGGTGCCCTGAGGGAAGCAAACTGCCACACATGAGAATCCTTACAGAGAAGCTCACATGGCAAGAAACTGATGTCTCCAGCCAACAGCCAGCGTGGATCTGGGACCTGCTAATAGATAGTGAGTGAACTCGGATGTGGATTTTTGCAAAATTTATCCTTGAGATGACTGCAGCCCCAGCAGACGACTTGATTGGCCTTATGAAAGATTCTGAATCAAAGACATCCAGAGAAGCCATGACAGAATTTCTGACTCACAGAAACTATGAGATAACAAATACTTGTTGATTTAATCCATTGAGTGTTTGGGAAATAATTAATCCACTAGTGATCTGTAAGGATGTATCTCAAAACAGTATACGAAAGGAAATAAGCCAAACATAAAAAAGCAGATATATTGGTTCCATCTGAATAAACGTATAGACCAGACAAAACTAAGCTATAATTAGAGAAATCAAACTGGTGGTTGTCAGGATTGGGGGTACAAGTGATTGACTGCAATGTTTTCATTACCTTGATTAGGATGGTTTATAGAGTTTTCAAATGTCTTCAAAGTATGCACTTATTCTATGCTCATTATGTCTTGTAAAGTGTACCCCTTTTTTATTGTTAATTATGAAAATTTATTAAGCACCAAGAGCATAGTGCAATTGTTGCTATATAAAAAAGTAATTATTGATATAGTGTCCCTGCCATTGACTTCATAATTTAAAATGGAGTACAGGAAGAATGCTATAAGCCTACCTCAAAATTTCCTTAACTCAGAAATGGCTATTTTGGCAAATGAGTAAAGTAAAAGACCTATCATTTCAGGTACAATGTTAATAAGACTTTGAACATGATCCAAAGAATGTTTTACACATACTCAGGCATTTTCCCCAATTGTATTAGGCTTGGTAGGAAAAAGAGCACTTAAAAATTCGGTGAGAGCAATGAATCGTTTCACATTGCCTTGTAGGACTTTAAACTTTAAACTAGAAAATATAAAGTCTACTGCCAAAAGTAAAGGTTTATGTTTTTCTATAGCTTACTAGAGAAGATAATCTTTCTTTAAGATGTCCCTTCCCATCCCTTATAAAACTAGGGTCCTACGATTAATTAATTAGTATCTGGAGCAGACTTTGGAGTGGTAGAACCTGTCACTCTTTTTCCTACAAAAAATATAATTTGCACTTACTATACCCTCCCAAATGTCCATGTCCTATGTCCTATTAACATTATGTCATACGGAAAAATGGATTTTGCTAATGTGAATAAATTAAGGGGAGATAATCCTGGATTATCTGAGTGTGCCAATGTAGCGAATGTTCTTGTAAGAGAAAGAGAGAGGCAGGAGAGTCAGAGAAAGATATCATGACAGGAGCAGAGGTCAATGAGAATGAGAGAGAGAGAGACAAAGAGAGACACAGAAAGAGAGATATTTGAAGATGCTATGCTGCTTGGCTTAAAGATTTAAGAATGGGCTACAAGCCAAGGACATCAGGCAGCTTCTTAGAAGCTTGAAAGGAAACGGCTTTTCCCCTAGAGCCCCCAAATGAATTCAGCCCTGTTGACACCTTGATTTTAGGACTTGAGGCCTGCAGAACTGTAAGATAATAAATTTGTGTTATTTAAGCCACGAAGTTTGTGATAATTTGTTACAACAGAAGTTGGAAAATGATACAGTTGTATATGTCATATATCCTGCTAAAAGATTGACATATGTTTTCTTACAGTAAATCTATGAATAATATTATCTCCATATGTTTTAAATTAACAAACTTAATCTTGTTGTCTTTAGTTAATTTGCCCAAAGTTGCAAAGCTATTTAATAAGAGAATTCAGATTTGAACTCCTTAGCTTGAGAAGCTGGAATCTTGTACTTTAGCCAAATGACATTATTGCATACCCACATACATACACATACATGAAAAACCTAAACATACATAATTGTAGAAACATTTTCACATCTTCTGCAATAGTCATACGTTAAATACCAACCTTGTTTATGATTACACGTTAATTATATGTTTCCTCTTAAATAAATACCAATTGGAGGCTGATGAATTGTTGTACATTTCTATTATATTTTTCTTCGGATATTCATAATGCATCCTGTATAATTTAAAGATCTCATCTATATTCATGATCATAGGGTACACATGAGTGATTCTCTTGTCTGTTTGATATTTCAGCAGCTATGTATTGAACGCTTACTAAGCACCAACCAACTTGAACAACTATTAAGGACCAGACAATATAAAAGTAAGTGCAAATTCAAGGACAAAGAAAACGGCATTCACGCTTAAGTTCTAGAGCCTACAGAACAAGATCACATAAGAAGTCTGAAGAGGTACGTAGGGCTCAGGTCCTTGAACGGCATCTCAAGTAGTTTAAAATTCTTACTGAAAAAAGAAAAAATCCATGCAATTATTTTAACCTTGAAAAGGAGGTTTATATATATATACATATGTATATATACATAAAGAGAGAGAGAGAGAGGAAACAACAGATGCGGAATTGAATATTAGAGAGAGAATGCAATGTAGGATTTGATTTAGAAGGTGCAAGGCTGTATAAAACCTGACAAGAGGCTACATTAAAAAAAAATTCAAGATGCAACACAGGACAAGTGCTGTATGACATCACTCATACGTGGAATTAAAAAAGTTAAATCTATACAAAACAGAGAGCAAAATGGTGGTTACTGGGGATGAAGGAGGGGGATAAGAGTGATGGTCTTTAAGGGTAAAAACTTGCAATGAGTAGTAAATAAGCCATAGATATCTAATGCACAGTATAATCAACATAGACAATAATATTGTACTATAATTATGTAATGTGATAAATATTGTTTCATGAACAATCATATTATAATATACAAATGTATCAAAGTAACGTGCTGAACACCTTAAACTTACACAATGTTACACATCAAATTTATTCAATTAAAAAAAGATGTAACACAGGGACACATCAGAGAGACAGTAAATAGGCATTTTATCCAAAATTGAGAAATGGATTGATTTTATAACATAAGAAGGAAGAAGAAGTAGAGTCCAGGGTGGTGCTGTGTTAACTATCTTGGGGACTCTGGAGATAATTATGCCTTTTACAGGTTAAAAGTAACATGGGAGACACTAAAATGTAAGTGAGGGTTTTAAAATAAAAGATGCTATAAATATGATGATAGTTGAGGAAAATTGAGTTTTGAGCTATCTATAAACTCATAAGTGGATCTGGACAGTTGAAAGATAACTGGGACACCAGAAAATAAAAGATATGGATTATAAATATAAAGGTTTTCATGGATAGTAATTAAATCCAGAAAACAGGTAAGGGAACCAAGAACACTTACTTTGCACCATCAATATTTAAGGAAAAAGCAGATAAACACACACACACACACACACACACACACACACACACGTATTAAAAAGAGAAAGGAGAAAAACAAAGGAATAACTTTCTGGAGATTTTCATGGAATACTTTCTCTACTCAACAAGGTCCAGGATATGAATCACCTGGAAATACTGCTGGTCTTCAAGAATCCCTCCAAAACAACACGAGTTTGGGATGGTGGGGAAGTGAGAGAAGCTAAAGCAGAAAAATGCCTGGATTTCAGAGCCTAACAGCTAAGACTTAAAATCCCTGGAATCGGGACAGGAATATCTGGGCGTCAGGGTGGCACCTGGAGCCAAGGCAGCAGACGCTGGGAGGCAGGGCAGGAGGAGCAGTGAATGGGAGAAGCCAGTAGCCAGAAGGGGCAAGGAGTCAGACTGGAGCAACAGGCGGATTCCCGTGACAACCAGGCTGTGAAGATGAAGATGCTTGGAATGGTTACTACACTAGCTCTCTGCCAGAATTACAGGGAGAGAGTTGAGTTGAAGTAGTCCAGGGACAGCGGCATGCCCCTATTACCAGCTGAGATAGCTGTACACACTCTATAGAAGAAAATTTCACCAAGTGGGGCCCGCAGAAATACCACCCATAAAAACTAAGCATGTCTTCACCACAGCAACAAAAATATAAAACACCTGAAAAGGCGGACCATCACAAGTGAGAATCGAAGTTGAGAAACAATTGCTCTGTAGTGATCAAAAACTGCAGATGTACAATCAGATACAGAAAAATTATACTGCAAAAGAAATGAGTAGAGAAATAAAGGAGGCAATTACAAAGACGCTCTAACAACAACAACAAAAAAACATCAAAAATGAACAGACATTTGAAAAAATACCATCTGGAAATGAAAAACATTATAGGAATAAAAATTTTAGTGGATGAATTACACAGTGGATTTGACATAGTAGAGGAAATGATTGAATTGGAAGGTAGGGCTATAGTGAATAGTATCAAATGGGGAGGAAAAGCAAGTTTTCTTTCTTACCTCCCAAATGTAACCTTACATAATGCTGTAGTGATCTCCAGAAGTATTAGAATTTAGGAGACTCATTGTTTATGGAGAGGAAGAGGGATATTGGCTAGAGTAAGAATTCAGAGAGATGCATAGCATTGGTAATTATTTCTTATTTATTTACATGATCTGTTCAGAGGTACTCAATACTGAGGAAAAAAACAATGGAGGGAGAGAAAGGGTAAAAATTCATGCAGGGACCAATGATAATACTATGGTCAAATTAAAATGGAGGAAGAAAAATGGAAAAATGAGTAGTGTTATGTATTGTTAGTGGGCTATCTTAGAAAATAAGTAGATGTAGAACAGTTGGGTTATATTTCATAAAGTAAACCTATAAAATTTTCTCTTATGTAGTAACAACAAGCTGTTTTCTTTGTCCTTGATTGTATCATATATTTTTACAAAAGTATTGAAAAAGGAAATGCAAATATAAAACAAAAACAGGTTTATATGGATACCCATGTTGTTTTTTTTCTCTCTCTTTCTACACTATGCATATTAAAGGTAATAATAGGTTCACAGGTGAAAAACAATGCAATTTGGGTAGGTTAGCCATTATAAATAGAGCTCAAATGCACTGCTATGTTGGGACAGACTGTCTAAATAACCTGAAAAAAACAAGGGAAGAAAGAGTCACACGGGTTGGCTTAAGGCTAAAACACACAGAATAAAGAATCAGCATTGTGTTTAAAAGACATATGAGGGTCTAAATTGTTGGCATTCTTGCAAGTGAATTAGAATGAAATAATATCGAGATGCAAGTTCCATTCCTCCTTGATCAAAGAAGAAATAGATGGAGAATTACCAAATAAATATCACATAACCCTACATTGTCATAGAGACTGATCTTTGGTTTCTTCTACATTTCCAAAGTAAAGTAGGTTTACATTTGAAGTTCTTCAAAACACTTGGCTCTTGTATGAGGATTGTTTAAGAAAATAATTAAAATTGCTAAAATTAATACAACTTTAGCCAGACTAATAAGGAAAAGGAGAGGATAAAAATTATCAATGTTAGGAATGAGAGAGAACATCATTAAAATTTTATAAATATTATGAACAACTTCGTTCCAATAAATTAAAAAACTTAGATAAAATGAACAAATCCCTTGAAAGACACAAATTACCAAACCTCACTCAAGAGGATAAATGATACAAATAGTCCTGCATCTATTAAAATATTGAATTTGTAGTTTAAAGTTTCCCAAAACACAATCAATCATTCAAACAAACAAAAACATCTTCAGGCCCAGATGGCTTAGCTGGTAAATTCCATCAAACATTAAAAAAATAAAAATAAAAGCAATTCTACCCAAACTCTTCCAGAAAATTGAATATGAAATAAAATACTTTCCAACTCATTTTGTAATTCCACGATTATCCTGATACCAAAGTAAGACAAAGATATTACCAGAGAAGTACAGGAAAATATCTATCATTCATAAACATGGTTAAATTCAAAGAAATATTAGTCAATCAAATCCAGCAATGAATGAAAAAGATAGTATGTCATGACCAAATTGAGAATATTACAGGAATGTAAGGTTGACTTAACATTTGAAAATCAAATGTAATTCACCATATTAACAAACTTAAGAGAAAAAAA
The DNA here is from genome assembly GCF_020826845.1 of Diceros bicornis minor. Lineage (NCBI taxonomy): Eukaryota > Metazoa > Chordata > Mammalia > Perissodactyla > Rhinocerotidae > Diceros > Diceros bicornis. Next base: position 45,906,775 of record NC_080759.1, on the reverse strand, counting down.
TACAAAAATTTCAATAAACATACAAAAAGAATTTGCCAAAACCCCACATCTATTTCTGATAAAAACTATCAACAAACTAGAAACAGAAGGAAACATATTCAACCTGATAAATGCCATCTATGGAAAACTTATATCTAACTTCACAATTAAATTTGAAAGATGGAACGCTTTCTCCCTAAGATCAGGAACACAACAAAGGTATACGCTATCCTCACTGTATTTAACATTTCATTGGAAGTTTCAGCCAAGGAAATAAGGCAAAAAAGATTTAAAATGTCTCTGGACTGGAAAGGAAGAAGTAAAACTGTATGAATTCACAGATGATAATATGATCTATGTAAAAAATTCTCTTGGATTTCAAAAATGCTATTAGAACTTATAAATCAGTTTAGCCAGATAGAAAGATACAAGATCAAGAGGCAAGAATCAGTTTTATCTCTCTATACTAGTACCAACAAACAAAACCTGAAATCAAAATATATTATTTAAAATAGTATCAAAATATTTTATAATTAGGAACAAATGTTGAAAATATATGAAGGACCTGCACGAGGCTAATAGAAATTAACCATTGTTAAGAAAAAATAAGGAAAACCTAATTATAGGGAGAGCTGTGTATATGGGTCAGAAGACTCAATATTTTTAAGATGTCTACTCTCCAAAATTGATTCATTGGTTTAACATAATCTCATTCAAATTTCCAGTAGGTTTCTTTCTACAAATGAACAACCTGATTCTAAATTTCAAATCGTAATGCAAAGAACCAAGAACAGCCAAAACAATATTGAAAAAAAAAATTTGGAGATTCACACTACCTCACTTCAAGGTTAATTATAAAAGTATAGTAGTCAAGACAGTGTAGTATTGCATAAAGATAGACAAATACACTAATGAAAAACAAGAGTGTGTCCCTAAAAAGACCCATACATATATGGCCAACTGATTTTCAACAAATGTGCAAGGACCACTCAGGGGAGTACTGATAGTCTTTTCAGCAAATGAAGCATGAACTATTGATATACATGTGTAATTAAGTAAACTTCCATCCATAACTCACATATATAAACAAATTAACTCAAGATGGGCCAGAGTACTATAGTGAAACCAAAACTGTAAAACTTTGGAAAGAATATGAGCACAAGGAAAAATGCTCGATATTTTTAGTCGTTAGGTAAATTCAGTTAAAACTACCATGAGATACTACTGTAAACCTTTACAATGATTATAAAGACAGACCATATCAAATATTGGCAAGGATGTGAAAGGACACTGGGATTCACATACGTGTGATTTCATCATTGTGCAAACATCATAGAGTGTATTTACACAAATCTAGATGGCATAGCCTACTACACACGTATGCTATATGGTACTAACCTTATGAGACCACTGTCATATATATGGTCCGTTGTTGACCGAAATGTCATTATGCTGTGCATGACTATACTTACTGCATGATGCCATTTATACAAAACACTAGAAAATGCAACTTATCTATCTGTAAAGGCAAGTAAATAAATGGTTGCCTGGGGATGGGGGTGGAGGGGCAGATGGGGATTCCGAAGGGGCATGAGGAAAGTTTTGAGGTGGTGGATATCTTGATCGTCTCGATTGTATATATGTATGACGAATCTTATAAAATTGTGTGCTTTAAATATGTGAGTATATTATATATCAATTACACCTTGATAAAATGCTAAAGAACAACACAAGTGTCTCTGAGGCCATAAGCTCTTCATATTCAAGAAACCATATAACCTACTCCTTGACAAGCACTTACTCATCCACCAACAGTTACGCACGCAAAGGACGGTTCAGTCAGGAAAGGCCTCATACAGGACAGTGGGCCCATAAACTGAGGACCATATAGTCTAGGTGTGTAGTAGGCTATACCATCTAGCCTAGTTCATGTAAATACACTCTGTGATGTTTGCACAATGAAATTGCCTACTGATGTATTTCTCAGAACATATCCCTATCATTAAGTGACACATGACTATATTTAATCAGTTATTTGCCCATTCTTTCATTTACTTAATCATGCATTTAATAATTTACTCATTTTTCACTCATTTGTTATCCATTTATTCATTCATTCAAAATATTATTGAGAGTTCACTCTGTCATCATCTATGTTCTGAGCATATGTCATAGAGCAAAAGAGACAAAATCTATGTTCACATAAGATATTCATACTTAAGGATAAACATAATGTTGGTACGTAACTAGCAAGTATTTTTGAGTAACTACTATTCTAGACCCTGTAATAAGTATTATTAAGTCATTATTATTAACAGTTGTACCCATATGAGACTGTCTGTGCATAGATAACCTTTCTGCCAGCTTTAAATCCAGACTCAGGAAACTTTCTCCATAAAGAGTTGCCTCCCTTTAGTGTACAAAGTCAAACTTCCAAGAAATTTTGAATAGAAACTTGATGTAGTGGATATCACATAACACAAAAACAAATCTCATTTTTTTCTCTGTTCTCCATAAGTCCCTTAAGGACTCTATAGACAATAGTTGGGGCTCATCTTCTTGTACTGGCATCTCATTCCTTGCCAACGGGGTGTAGGGAAACAGCCCAGCTCCTCTTCCTTTTTCACTTGTATCTGCAAAGATCCCTCCTCCTTCCACTGGATCTGAGGCTGTTTCTCACAGGCCAGGAAGCATATTCAATGTTCTCTTTCAAAAATTATGTCTCTGAATATATGAAAGATGTTCTCACTTGTGGGAGAAATAAATTAAAATTTCCATATTTTACAGTAAGTTTAATAATATATATGGGAAAACTCTAATGATTTTATCTGTATATTAACCTTATGAGGTGGGTACTGTACCTTTTAATAGAGGGGAAACTGAGGCTATGGAGAGTTAATCTACCTAGGTAGGACAGTTTATTAACAGCTAAGACAGACCCACATAAAGGATTCTACAACACCAAAATCCATGATCTTAACTTTTATGGGATAATATCACCAAATATAAGTTGAATACTTTGTTTATTTAATGTAATTATCACAACACCACTGCAAATTTGGTTTTATCTTCTTTTTTTCTTGTAAGAGAACCCAATATCAGAGAGATTAAGAAACTTGTTTAAGGTCATTGTTTAAAGCAGAGAATAATTTACTGTAACAAATAGGTGTAAAATACAACATAAGCTTACTTCTTTCTCTCATGGAGTCCAGACATAAGCAATCTATTGCTAGCAAGGCAGCTTTGCCATCCTCAATGGCTTTCATGTGTGGATCCCAGACTTTCATTTCTGCTTTTGTCACATCCCAGCCAAGGGAAAAGAAAGTAAGAGAAACTGGAAAGCATGCACACTGTTTCCTTCTTAAGAGCCTGTATGAAACTGCACATACCACTCACACTAACATCCAGTTTCTAACACTTAATCATGGCCACAAATGCTGTAAAGAACGCTGGGGAAATTATTCCTATGCTGGCAGACATATAAGGGGATGTTTATATCACTAAAATTTTACAACAGGCAATCAGATATTGGGCTGCAACCAGCAGTCTATCCTCATCATCATACAGCCAGTAATGCAAGGTGCATAGAATTGAACGCTTTGTCTGATTTCAAAACCCAAGTTCTTTTTCTTTCACAATCTGACATAGACTAAAAAGTTTAGTCTGTTTATCTCTGACATATCACTTTATAAATGCTTCTATATAAGAGTGGCAATTTATGGATTATATATAATGCCAAGAACTCAGGCATTCTTGGTAAAGACATAGGAGGGAACTGTTTATGCCTCTTCTTACATAACCTTCTTAGTTTAATGTATCCTTAAATGTAACCTTTTTAGCTACTTAATTTAAGGGGTGGGAGTGGGGAGTAAGTGTGTAGTCCTATACAATGATCTCCCTCTACAAGGAACCTTTGGGACTGGGCTTTTGGCATGAAAGTAAGATCAGGAGGGTGAGATCTTCTGTTCTCATCCCTCCTTATCTTAACCAGAACACCTAAGATTCCTTGCAGCTCCGCTGTTCCCAGCGACAGGGAACCTTTGCCCCTGTACAGTGGAAATGTGAATCAGCACAAATTAGCTGACGCCCCTGCTGTAATTACCAAGCTAGGAAGGTCAGAATGAGCTGACGAGGGGAACAGACTGCAAATTCCTTCTGGTTCAAAATAGTAATAATAATGAAAATCTGCTACCTAATTGTCAATACATAACTGTAGTTTTTTTTTTTTTTTAACCATCAATCAAAGTTATCCGCGTCTTCATGTACCACCTTCCACTGTAACAGATATGGAAGGTATTCATAATTTAACTGAGTATAGTTACAGAGACCAAACTCATCTGCTGTACTAGGTCTTGAACCTAATTGTATAAAACTAATATCTATGTGTTTCCTCGTCAATAAAACGTAACAATGAATCCTTACTATGCCAGTACTTTGCCTGAAACAATTTTCTCCTTCCTTGCAAATCAATAGAATGTCTCATTTTCACGGTTTGTTATTTTTATTCAGATTTTATCAATACATTAAATTCTGGGGTCATTATCTTCTACATTATTTTTGCAACATATTTAAATATATCTGTTTAGTTTATTTTAAGACTAAAAGAAAGAAAAAATCTTTATCTTGGAAACTCTTTACACTGCTTCTAGATGCTTTTTCTCTTGGTTATCTAATCTACCAAATAGCAGAACATCACAGCCTGGTTCATGACGACTCTTTTTTCATTTCTGCTTCAATAACTTCTCTGAAGTGTGAAATGATTTTCCATCACCAGCTGCAAATTCACTAGAGACAAAATTTACCTATTTTTTTCTAGCTTTATTGGAATCTCTTCCTTTCTCTGATGTTTTCTACATGGCTGCAAATTCTAGACTGTTAATAAGGCCTGTTAAATTAAAATACGGGTTATAGTTAGTTTGAAGTCACATTTTGTACTGGTTTTGGACAAAGGTTTGGTCACGGAAAGTGTTAGCACACAAGAGAAGAAGCTTATACTTCTTAGCAGAGAATAATCCTAAAAGTGATCAAATCACGCTTGCTGAGGGTTTTTTTATTGAATGACATAAAATTAAATCAAGCAAATCAAAGATTTAAAAGGTCCTTAGAAGAAAAACTCACAAATAAATGTGTTATTGCAAATCACATATTAGAAAAATTATTTAAAATTTATATACGACAGCAAAAATAGGTACCAACCCTATAGAAGATGTTAGAAAATACAAATACGTGTATCTCTTAGAACCTTCTTGAAGAATTAATCATGATCATCATAAAAGACAAAATTAAAAAAAGACGATAGTGTAAGCAGTACCAAAATTCTCTAAAACCAGGCTTTATGTAAGTGCCAAAGGGATTGATGAATACACTTAACTAATTGTAGGATTATTTATCTTATTCATATAAAATAAGTTTTGCTGAAACTGCTTTAAGATAAGCTGTCTTACAGACTGAAGAATGGTTACTAAATGATTTTATATCTTCATATTTTATTTCTTTCTCAACATTAGAGTTTCTAGCATCCAAATTAACACTCAAAATAGACTGAGTCCAGAGAGAATTGTAAGTGAAAATGGAAAACACCATGGGAGCAGAGAAGGACAGAATGGTGGCAATCTCTCATTTTAAATGAAAAGCAAGAGGCAGCATTAAGTTTTTCACATCTGTAATTTTTTGGTTCTTTCTGCATTTATTTGCTGTATCTAAGACATCTTTCATTAACATGCACAGATATCATATCTCTACTATCTAGTAAATATATCTCTCTTCATCTTTATAATCAGCTAAATTCTTTTCTGCAAAAAAATGTATATGCTGACCTAAAAATCTATTTTTCAATTCAAGTATTAGATTAGCATGGGATCTACTAATGAGAGAATAAAAGAACACGCCTTTCCATAGTGGTGAGTGAGGACAAGATAGACTTTCACGTGGTGTAGTCTAGTTACTGGGTTGTGATGCAGAGAGAAGCAAACCTAAATTTATGTAATAAAAAGCCAAGTCCTCGGGGCTGGCCCCGTGGCCTAGTGGTTAAGTTTGAGTGCTCTGCTTCAGCAGCCCAGGTTCGCAGGTTCAGATCCCAGGCACGGACCTACACTACTTGTCAGTCATGCTGTGACTGTGACCCACATACGAAATAGAGGAAGGCTGGCAACAGATGTTAGCCCAGGGTGACTCTTCCTCAGCTAAAAAAAAAAAAAAAAAAAAGCAATGTCCTCAAGGATATATTATACCAAAGCAGAGGAAACATAGCAGAATGACAGTCAAGAGCCTAGTTTTGGTGGCAGAGTTTCTGAGCCTAGTTCTGATGGCAGAATTTCTGAACTTTTATGAGGATACTTATGCAATCTGGAATAAGTTACTTAACTGCTCTATGACTCAGTTTCCCTCCACTGTAAAATGAGGCTGATAATAATTCTCCCTAACTCATTGGTGTGCTGTGTCAGACTCCATTCCTCATGACATAATGATTTTTCATCTAGTTCTAATATAAACTCTGCGTGGAGAAGGCTCCCTAAGCCTTCCTATAATTTCCGACCTTACTCAGTTTATCAGGAAAGCTTATGAGGACTAGTTTTTTACTTTGCATTGCCTACATGTAGCAATAATGTATCAATATTTGTTGATAAAAAATATTTATTTTTACTAAATACCTCTCTGCTCTTTGGAGTAGTTTAGTATTTTGTCTAGTCAGAGACTTTTGAATACATCTGGTTCACAAATGTAAAATGTATTGGAATGAAAGTTCTTTTCTGCTCTAAGCTGCCTTTACTTTGTTTCTGCCTAATTAATAGGGACAAACCCTGATAGAACCCTTTTGAAAGGTTTCACTGGTTTACGCCTCAGAATTATAAATTAATCTGCTGCACTCCTATATGTAACACGAAGGCAGAACGCGGCAGTGGAAAGCACATGAAGTTGAGAGTTTGATAGGCTTCTGTCCACATCCCGATTCCACCATTTATTAATAAGGCCCTCTTAGATAAGAAGTCTCTTCACCTCTCTGAAATGGGTTCTATAGAGAGCTATGGACATGGAAAGATCAGACAAAATAAAATCACGAAAGACATAAAGTAACATTCATAAATCTCCTATATCTACACATTAATATATTAGGAGTTTTCAACTTTCAAAGCAGCAAGAGTGAAGGAAAAAAATGACTAGATTTTAAATAACCACATCTCATAGTAACCCGAGTGCGTTGGCTGTTGCTCTTGCATTCCAAAGTTAATACCATTTCAACTAGGAATTCCCGGATTAGAAGACCCCAAACATTTCCTCTATCAAGGACAGCTCATTCCCCCGATGGGGCTACATGGAGTTCTGTCATTTCTACTCTCTTCCCTCTACCCCTCTCCACATGGTTTAGGAATAGTTCAATTTCATTTGTTAAAGCCTGCCATGAATCGTGTTGTCTTATCTCCATGTATCATGATTACCTTGTGCATTAATATAAAATCATGACATGGAGTATAAACAATTAAATCCTACTCAAATTTTAGAAGACAAGAAACCATTTACTAGAGGTTTTGAGAATGATACAAGTTCTTTGTGAGTAATGGGCCTTTTATGCATTTTAAATTATTTATAGGCTACTAACATTAAAATGTTCTGTACTATTTATTTAATGCTTATTCTTTGCCAGATACAATCCTGTGCCCTTTATGTACAAAAATCATAGACGTAGCTATGATTTTCTTCGTTTTATAGATGAGTAAAACATATTATATTTCTAGGTTTTATACTCAAAAAGTTCATTCATTTATTCATTCAATATTTATTAATCAATTTGAATTATTAAAATTAATAATTTGTCACATGTATAACATTGCCGCATGTATAACACTGTGCAACTTTTGAGCAAATTTATGTTTTGTTTTGTTGAGGAAGATTAGCCCTGAGCTAACATCTGTTGCCAATCTTCCTCTTTTTGCTTGAGGAAGAGTGGCCCTGAGCTAACCTCTGTGCCAATCTTCCTCTATTTTGTATGTGGGTTGCTACTACAGCGTGGCTTGATGAGTGATGTAGGTCTCTGCCCAGGATCCAAACCCCCAAACTCAGGCCACCTAAGTGGAGCGCAATGAACTTAACCACTATGCCACGAGGCTGGCCCCCAAATTTATGTGGTTTTTATTTGTTTGTTCTTTTTTGTTTGTTTGTTTGGTGAGGAAGACTGGCTCTGAGGTAACATCCATTGCCTATCTTCCTCTTTTTGCTGAGGAAGATTGGCTCTGAGCTAACATCTGTGCCCATCTTCCTATATTTTGTATATGGGATGCCGGCACAGCATGGCTTGATGAGTGATGTGTCTGTCCGCACCCAGGATTCGAACCTGCGAGCCCCAGGCTGCCAAAGCAGAGTGCACCAACTTAACTGCTACACCACCAGGCCAGCCCCTCAAATGTATGTTTTTAAAAAATGCATAACCTGTGTTTTCTAAAGATTGCAATGTTGTTAAACAGAGAAAAAATATACACAAAAACCAAATTTAAAAGTGTGCGAATTTCAGAAAAGTATAAGAATATTTCCAAAATTCATACTATAAACAATAACTAGGAAACATCTAATAAAGTTACTGATTTTCATTCGCTAAAAGCCAAGAATTCATCTTACAATGATCCGACAAGGGACCTCATCTGTGCCCAAGTGTATGTACAATACAAATTCAAATATTTAGGGAAGCTTGTGGGCTGTAATCAATAGACATTGTGGATTCAGTGATATTTTATAATTATTCAGCATCCATTAATCACAAAATAAATATATAGTACCAATTTAAAATATTCTATATTTCAGCATCTCATAAGTATATTTTATTTAATTGAGGTTAAAGAAGGATTAAATTAGGATTAAACTATTTTTAGACAGGAGTTAAAGAAAAAATGTCCTTTGAACAATAAGTTGGGGAAAATGGGTTACATAAAGTCAACACCTTTTAAAGAGCTAAATGCCTGGCATATAGTATGTGATGATGAAATGTTTGTAAATGAATGATTGTTTTATCTTGGGTGACAGAGTGAATCCATAAGCTATTTGACAAGATAAAGGACGTAACATAATTTTCTTCATGTTTTTTGAGAATCAAATAGATAAAACACGATATATTTCCCTCACATAGTTGCAGTCACAAGCCTCATCCTGTGTAATATGTGTGCAGCATGTCAAAGAACTTGTAGTTTTCAAAACATTCTTTGTGATATTTTGAGCTATTTTAAATCTCTAGAAAGTATCCTGTATACATCCTTAATATATATCAAATATCTCTCTTCAACTTGTATTATTTCTTTCTATGATTCAGGGAGAAACTATTAATTACAACTTTATATATATATGCATATATAATTAATTGTATATGTATATACAATACATAATGCATATTATATACTATACTCATTATTATTACATATACTATATTATACTCGTGTAATAAGAGTTATGTAACTAAACTTACTGCATATATTTAAAATGTTTTTAGATATATAAACTATACAGTTTATATATATATTATATAATTATATATAATGGGTTTAGTTAAATATTATATATATGTATATATAATATATATTGTGCTTAATTAAAACTATGTTCTTATGTTTACTTATTTCTATATTATGGAATACCATAAGTATATAGAAAGGTACAGACAATAGTATAATGATGTCCTTTGATTCTGCTGCTCAATTTTAATAATGTTTTACCATATAGATTTGCAATTTTTTAAGAAAAAGATAACATTAAGATGTAGTTTAATCTCCATATTTATACTTCCCTAATCTATGTTCAATCTTGTCATGAATGTTTTATACTTTTTCTATATACAAGTGTATCCATAAGCAAAATACAGCACTTTTTCCTTGTGCTCATTTTTATTAAAAAGACATCATTCTCCACGTACCTTTCTGTCACTAGAAATTTTCAGTTCACATGTTTCTGACAATTGATCATGTTGAGACATGTAAGTCAGATTCTTTGATATGACAGGACTGTTGCATAGCATTCCATCACACAAGGTTGCCACGTCTTATTTATCCTTGTTCTTTATTTTAGATTGCTTAATTCTTTGGCTATTAAAACAATGCTCAAACATATTTGTGCATTTCATCTGTATCACAGGTAAGTTTTCCTTGTAAAAGGGTTGTAGAAGAGGAGAACCTTTAACTTTGCACAATACTGTCAAATTGCTCACCAAAGTGATTTCTCACTTTACATTCCCTATTTATAACCTAGCAAAATAATTCCATGCTTCAGACCTTTGCCAATATTGACTATTTATTGCACAACTCCGTGATAAGTATGAAAAAGAATGTCAAGAACTTTAGAGAGATTCTGACTTCACACTCATTTTCTCCCCCATGGCCACCATCCATGTGATAAAAATGGCTTCTTCTCTTCAGTTTGTATTTAAAACTTTACAATTATTGTTCCTCTGCAGTACCTTTTCCTTCTTTGAACATCCTTTTTTTCCATTAGCCATTGGAGATCTGTGAACTGCTATATACTATAAAAAGGTGAACCTTAAGCTATGAAATTAACAGGTTGAAAAATGAAAGCTCTCAGCTAAGTGACAAAGTCCAGGTGGGTGTGGCTTCTTTCCATAACTTCCAACCAGAGCTTACATGATCTGATTCTACACAGCCTCTCCAACCAAATTTTCTATCAGTTCACACTTCCCTAGCGGGAACCCTGCCTCAGGGCTTTTGCACAGTCTGCTCTATATGCCTGCATTGCTCTCGCGCTATATATATGCATGGCTCCCTCTCTCTTCTCCTTCAGGTCTCTCTGCAAAGGTCATCTATTAGTGAATTCTTCTCTGACCACCTCAGTAAACATAGCATCCTCAGCCCCAGAACTACCTGCTTTCTCACTTACTTTATCTTTCTCCATATCAATTATCATTATATGTCACACCATATGTTGCTTTTTTATTTGTTTCTTGCCTGTCTTCCAGCTGGAATGTGACTTTCCTAAAGGCATCTTGTATTTTGTTTACTGCTATAACCACTGTAGTAAGAATAGTGCCCTGTCATAGAGTATATGATAAATTAATATTTGTCACATGAATGAATGTTTACAGCTTTCAGGACTGAGTGATCATATGTGGTATTTTTTAAGTTGGGGAATACAAAGTTTATTGCATATTTAGCATAGCATAGTGCCTGGCACATAGTAGCTGCTTCATACACATATGTTTAATAAATGACCATGAAAAGTACAAGTTCTTGGAGTAATATGAGTTTATATCAGAACACATTGAACCGAAAACACTTCAAAAAAGAGGCAAAGTGAAGATATCCAGGAGACTAATAAGTACAAATAAGGAATTAAGAGACTACTGGATTGCAATTAAGATATGGCCTTGGGCTGTAAGTATTCACATTGTGGGAAAGACTGCTAATTTTCCCCCAGTTTGCTCCTTACTTCTTCCTGCTAATGTTAAATCCCATGGATTTTAGCTGGGCATATGATTATCCAGCTAAAGACTGCAAGAAGCAGTGGTCTCAGGTAGTCAGACTTTTTATATGGTCCCTGGCTTCCCCCAGAGTGAGCAGTCTCTTCCCCAAGAGAACTGGGAGGAAACTACATGGTCTCTGCAGACCTGGCCTCAGAAGTCACACAGCATCGCCCCCACTACTTTCCATTAGTCATAAGTGAGTCACTGAGGCCAGCTGAGAATCAAGACTGAGTCACTGAGGCCAGCTTAGAATCAAGACTGACTGAGTCACCAAAGCCAGCTCAGAATCAACTCTGAAGGATAAGAATGTCAAAGTATTTTCAGAAATATTTTAAAACTCCCATAGTCACAATTTGTACTCGTGTGTATACACACCCACACATTCACACATGCACACACACATATGTGTGTATGTATGCGTGTATGTGTATTTGTTGTTGTTATTGATGCTTCCCCTGTTTACTTATTGTCTGATTCACTACTCCACTAACTCAGAGAGAATATTTATCTTTTTCCTTGTTGTATCTCCAGCTTCTATCCGAGTATATACAAACAAAACACAAAACAGTAGCCATCTCAGAGATTTTTGGAATAAATGAAACAAAAAATATTTCAGCCTGACTTTCTTCATGCAAAATGCATATTAAAATAGAGAGATCATAGTGTTTTCATGAAGATTAAAAGAGTTAACATACGGGACAAAATATATGTAATATATATTAAAGCACTTAGCCTAGGCCCTAGCAGGCATTTACTGAATGTGGTTATTGCCAAATTCCTGCAACTCTGAAATTTCAGAATAGTGAGTGTTCCATAAAAATTTTTTGAATGGCAAGACTAATTAAATAGAGACAAGGAAATCAGGCCAAATATTGCACTTTGAATCAGCGGTAGGAATGCTCCTTTGGAAACATAAAGAAGCATCCATTGTGTCTGAAACTGAGAGTTCATGGAGGGAGCAGCGGGGAATAAGTCTTACCTGGACTTTCTCAGTATAATTATTAAAATTATTGTTATGATGGAGAATAACCTGAAATGTCGCAAGTGAAGAATATCATTCTCTCTATGTACCAGCCACCGTTTTTTGATCCAAGTAACTTCTTTTCTTCTCTTTTTTTTTTTTATAATTTTACTTATTTATTTTTCCCCCAAAGCCCCAGTAGATAGTTGTATGTCATAGTTGCACATCCTTCTGGTTGCTGTATGTGGGACACGGCCTCAGCATGGTCGGAGAAGCGGAGCGTTAGTGTGCGCAGGGATCCGAACCCGGGCTGCCAGTAGCGGAGCCTGCGCACTTAACTGCTAAGCCATGGGGCCGGCCCACTTCTTTTATTTTCATCCTAAGTCATTGTAGCTAAGTGAAATAAGCCAGACACAGAAGAACCAATACTACACAATCCCATATAGATGAGAGATCTAAAATTGTCAAATTCATAGAAGCAGAGAGTAGAATGGTGGTCACCAGAGGCTAGAGGAGGCGTTGGTCAAAGGATGCAAAGATTCAGTTGTAAAAGACGAATGAATCTTAGAGATCTGCTGTACAGCATAGTACCTAAGATTAGCGGTATTGTATTGTACACTTAAAAATTTGCTAGGAGGGTAGATCTTATATTAAGTGCTCTTAACACACAGAAATAAATAAACAGATCTGGAGGAAACTTCTGCAGCTGGTGGATATGTTTATGGCATTGATTATGGTGATGGTTTCTCAGATGTATACTTATCTCCAAATCCTGCAAGTTGTATATATTACACAAGTAGAGCCCCTGTATGTTCATCATGCCTCAATAAAGTGGTTTACAAAAAAGATACTAAAGGTATAAATTGAAGATTTTCATGTCAATACTCAACTAATTAAACAGAACATGAAAACAACAAATAAAACCTGCCTCAAGAAGAAATAAAAATATATTTAACAAAGAAATTGATTTGGATTTAAAATCCTTATCATAATGTAAACATCAGACCCAATGGTTTTAATTGCTGAGTTCTTTCTTACCTTCAATGAAGAATTAATATTATCATACACAACATCAAAGCACAATTATTACTTTGATCCCCAAATCTGACGAAGATGTTAAATCAAAGAAAATTATAGACCAATATTCCCCATGAATATTCTCAACAAAAATTCAGCACTAAACGAAAAGGATAACACATCATGACTAAGTGGGTCTATTCCAGAAATTGAATGTTGGTTCAAGCTTTGAAATTCAATCAATATAGATCTTCCCATTACATGAATAAAGAATAAACATCACATGAATACTCAATAGATTCAGAAAAAGCATTTGAAAAATTCAACACACACTCATAGTAAAACTGTCAAAAAATAAAAAGAAACAGAAATACCTCATCTTGACAATGAGTTTCTACTAAAAACCTACAGCTAAGAGTATAGTAAATGATAAAAGACTGAATGCTTTCTGCTTAATAAACAAGGCAAGGATGCTCATTCTAATCTTTTCTACTAAAAATTGTACTGATATTCTTCATAGAGAACAGAAGAATCTATCTAAAATTCTAAAGATATACAAAAATTTGCTAAAATTAAGTGCATTTATCAAAGTCACAGAACAGTAATCAATATTTTTAAAAATGCATTTCTATCTATCAAGAAAAAGTTAGAAAACCATTTTAAACAAAACAATACTATTTACAATAGTATCAAGAAAGAAACACAGTTAAAAATAAATTTAATGAAAAATATGCAAGACATTTACACTGAAAACTACAAAATATTACTGAGAGAAAGCAAGTACAGACGATTCAAATAAATATAGCATTATGCCATGTTAATTGACTCAACATTGTTAAAATGTCATTTCTCTCTAAATTTATTTCTATATATATAAATTTATAGTATATATAATTTATAGTATATAAATTTAATTTTTATATATAGTATAATTTATATAGTATATTAAATTTATATATATAAATGTATAGATTTATGACTCCAAATAAAAATCGCTGATTTTCATAAGAAAATGCAAAGATCTAGATTAGCAAAAATATCTTCGGAAAAAGAAAAAAACAAATTTGGGGGATTTTGAAATCAGGACCACTTGACTTCTAGACTTAGTTTTAAACTACAGTAATCAAATAGACGTCAATGAACTAGGATAAGAGAGTTCAGAAAGAGATACATATATATGGTCACTTAATTTAGACAAAGTTAATAGAGAGGATATTCCTTTAACAAATGATAGTGAAACAACTAGATGTCTGTATAGACAAAAAGTGAACAAATCCTGAGACAAAAATCAATTCAAAATGGATCATAGACTTAAACGCAAAAGCTAAAACATAAACCATCTAAAAGAAAATATATGGCCAAATTTTGAAGATCTTATATAATCGAATAATTCTCAGACAGGACCAAAAAGAAAGTGCTAACCACATAAGAAAAATATATAAATTGGATTTTATCAGACTTATAAACTTCTTTTCTTCAGATGCCATCAAGAAAATGAAATTGCAAGCCACAACCAGGAAGAAAATATTTTTAACACATACATCTTACAAACATCTTATATTCACAATATATAAAAGATTCTTGTAATTCAATAATAAGAAAATAAACCTCTCAATAAAAAATACACAAAATACTTAAACAGATACTTTGTAAAAAGGATATATGCAATATGTACCTAAAAAGATGTCAGCAGAGAGATTAAAACCATAATGATATACCTCTTCATATGTCATAAAATAGCTAACATAAAAGATTGGCAATTTCAGGTGAGGATGCAGAACAATAAGAATTGTCATACTTTACTCTGCGAATGTGAAATGCACAATCCTTTTAGAAATAGTTTAACAATTTATTATAAAGTTAGACATACACTTACCATGTGACCTAGAAATTTCACTTTACCCAAAGGAAAAGAAATTATATGTCCATAAAGACGTGTATATGTATGGCCATAGCAACTTTATTCATTTGAGCTCAAAACTGGAATCAACCCAAATGCTCATTGGCAGGTGAATTGATATACAAAGATGATATATTTATGAATGGATACAAGTTAACAATAGGGATAAAAATTGAAGATAAACTGAACAAAATAATCTAGACAGGAAAGAGTACATGCAGCATGATTTCGTTTATATAAAATTCTAGAATAGGCAAAAATAATCCATAGTGAGAGAAATCAGGTCAGTGGTTCTCAGGGGGAAAGAAGTAAGATAATATCCGAAGAGGTAAAAATGATCTCTACCTGTGCTGGTCAACTGAAATATAATGCAGGCCATATACACAACTTCAATTTTTCTATCAGACACATTTTAAAAAAGTAAAAAAGAAACAAGTGAACTCCATTTTAATAATATATTCATATAACCCTTTATATCTAAAACATTAGTGTCTCTTTCTGAAATCAAAATAAAAAAATTATCAATGAGATATATCACGTTTTTTCACACTAAGTCTTCAAAATTTGATACACATTTTATACTACAGAACATCTCAGTTTGAACTAGCAACACTTCAACTATTGAGTAAACACTTGTGGCTATAGTAGTGCACAATGCACCTCTATATCTTGATCAAGGGAGTGGTTACCAGGGTGTAAACATCCATCCAAATTCATTGACCTGTATTCTTAAATATGTGATATATTACATATAAACCATGTATTAATTATCAATAAGTGGATAAAATACTGGGATGTTTGATATTATTGAAAGACTAGAAGGAAAACTGTCTAGAGAAATAGAATAAAGATATATATATATCTCTCTATATATAGATAAACACACATATATATATGTGAGAGAAAATGTAAACTATGATAAGGCACAATCTCAAATCGGTGACTAAAAAGAATGATATAATTAGTTAAAATTGCCAAAATAACAAAGAGTTCTTCCTTGGAAAAAATAAACAATTCTTCATATAATACCCACAATGAATCCCATTGGATTAAAACTTTAAATATAAAATAAAAATTAAAGTGCAAGAAAAAATACTGATGGTTTGGATTGGTCTTTTAAGCATAATTTGTCGTTTCTAAAGAAACAATAGAGAAAAAGATTGATGTTGACCCCAAATTACTTTTATATCAATACTTATACTTTTTTTATCAATGCTTATAACTTATCAATATTTATACTTTTATACCAATAACAACAAATGTCACTAAAACAATGAAAAAATAATAAAATGAGGCCAAAAAGCAATAGATTTTACCAAGTGGTAGATTTATTTTATATATGTTTAATAATTCTAAAAGAAAAATATTAGATATATAAGCCTAGGGCAAAGTGGTAGACAATTCAGGAAGACTAAATATAAATAAATCCTGGGATATAATGTACAGCATGGCAACTATAGTTAAAATACTGTACTGCACATTTGAAAGTTGTTGAGTGAATAGATCATGAAAGTTCTCATCACACACACAAAAAAAATTGTAACTTTGTATGCTGACGAACTTTAACTAGACTTATTGAGGTGATCATTTTACAATATATACAAGTATCAAATCATTATGTCATATACCTGAAACTAATATAATGTTATATGTCAATTATACCTCAAAATATATACGTGGTTGTGTGTGTGTGTGTATAAATAGTCAAGACATAAACAGAAACAAAAAACATATACAATCTCGTATTTGGTCAGGGTGACATGCTGCAGACCATCTTAGAGTTTTATACATTTGGCAATAGGTAAAAAAAAGCCATCAAACAATGAACAGCTCTTGAGCCAGCCACTTAGTTTCACAAAGTCATTTATAGAATTTTTGAGCAAAAACATGCTTATCTCCACTCTAGGAGACCATGCCCTTGTCTTTTTTGTCATTTTGAAAATAACCATATACATTTCCACCTGCTTCATTCACTTCAGACATTCACATCGGTCCCTGATCTAACTGGAATCCCCAGCCTGCTGTGTGGTTTGAGTCACAGGTTTCCACCTTGTCTCTTGTCAACAGTTTCAACTGACTGAGTCATTGACTTTTATTGCACCATATTAGTTCTTATCACTCTTTCTTTTACTTCATTAATTTTTAAAAAAGCAATAACTACACATTCTGTGAACCAAAAACTAAGTACTTTATCTGCACTAACCCATGTAATCTTTCCAACCCCACTAAAAGATGGATATCACTACATATTATAGAGATAAATTAACATGGACAAAAAGTTAAATAACTTGCCCAAGGTCATGCAGCTAGTAAATTGCCCATGTGTAGGAGACATGACTCCTGAATCAACACTCTTAAAATCATTGACACTTGTCTCAGGTCATGATACAATCCTAGCCATAGAAGAAGTGTCAAATGAAAACAAAATTAAACCAAAGTTGGATTACAATATTGGTAGTATGATGAGGTTCGTTGCAAAATTCTATACAATAATGAATCATTGAAAACAAACTGTTGGATAATAGGTAACTAAATAATTTATGGTATATTTGAAAATGGGATATTATCTAACAACTAAGAATGCTGTTGTATCAATATATTTATTGATGGAAAAACTATTTAAGTTTTCAAACATAAAAAAAAGAAACTAGAAATAGTTTGGGCAGGAACAATCTTATTTTTCAACAAATATGTATGTAGGCAGAGAAAAAGCTCTACAAAGGCACAGAAAAATGTTAATGGGGAATAGTTTCGAAATACGGCAGAAAAGGTAATTTTAAAATTTTCCTTTACTGTTCTCTGCATTTTTAAACGCTCCTACAATGACTATATCCATTACTTCTGAAATGAAAACGAATAACATGTATCTATAATCATTACATCGTTAACATGGCAAAACTAACGTAATCCTTACATATACACTGTGATCCTTTGTCAGTAAAGTTCAGGAACTCAGGCAATAGTGAATATTCAATTCTGTTTTTGTCTTTCAAAAAGCAGTGTAAAATACAGCGAAATATGCAATGGGAACTTGGTATTTTTATAAGTAGAGCACTCTTCTCTCTAAAACAAGAATGAGAATGAATTCAGAAGAGAAGCCTTTACAGCATTCATAGATTATCAAAATAGTATTCATTTTTTTTAAAAAAAGTAACAACTACATCACAACAAAATGATAAGAAACAAAAATGATAAGAAAAACATCTTTAAGTCTTAGCTTTCTATTCATGGTCCACTTTTAAAAATATATTAGACTAGAATAATCAATTAAGGAAAACAAAAAGAAAATAATAAAGAATGCTAAAAATAATATAAAAGGTCTTCAATTATTTCTCAGTTAAGATGGCCCTGCTATGTGGACACTGATGTAAAAATGTCAACATGACTAAGACTCCTTAGTATGCACTGAGTGCTTTTTTTAGTCCCCTAAATTGCTGTATAATACATTAGTTTACTTTGTATTTGACTTTAGAGAAAGAGAGTAATTGTTTCACCTATATTTTTAAAGCAAATTTATGAATGTGAAAGTAATATTTCTGGTTTGTTAATGAGGTTTGGGGTTGCTATCCCAATGTGGGTCAACCAGTTCTCCAAGATATTGACCTGCATCTCCAATTAGCCTCCTTGAATATACAGACTCTAACCCTAAAAAAGGAAAAATAAAATAAACTGAAATGAAATTAAACTGAGGGAAAGAGGACAGCATAGCACAGACTCCTACTAGTTCTGAAACAAGCCCTCTCAATGCTCGTGATGGCACACATTTCAACACTAACTCTTCCTTGTCCTCACTGCACTCCACATAGACACTTAGCATGTCACTTAACCATACATTGCACATTGGATATTACATGAGTTCAAGTACAGCTAGAGCTAACCCTAGAATTTCAGCGGGTTACCATACGAGAGGTATACTTCCAACGCACATAAAGTCCAGCCTCTCTGCGGTAGTGGTAAGGGGTTGGAGGGGGTGGATTCTATTCCAGCTCCTTCCACCTTGCAGCTCTGGCACGACCTGGGGCCAAAGGGCCCTCTGCTGGACCCTCTGCATTCCACAGGCAAAGAAGGAAAAGAGAGAGGACAAGCTTCCCTGTGGACAGGGCGTGAATGAATCCCTTCCATTCTTATTCCATTCAAGAGAAACACATACAAATAGGAGTAGGACTGGGAAATGCAGGCACCTTCTACAGAGGGGGTACCTCTATAGAAGGAGGGCGAGAATCTTTGTGGGCAGCCAGCTGCCTCCGGCACACACCATTTCACAAATCTAACATCTTTCCACCTTGAGCTGACCTCCTGGAGAAAAGAGATCTTTTACTTTTGCATATACCAAATTAGGATGGTGCATGGCTTGCAAAATCTGTTTGTTTAATGAATAAGTGAATCTTAGAATGCAAAAGAGCATTATTTTTATTAGTTGTCAGAAATTATGAGTATGTGCCTGGCTATTATTACTTACCGTGATTTGGATAAATACCAATTGAGATCATTGAAAAAGATAAGGATACTGCTTAGGGCAACTTTCTGCTGTGAGCTCTCAATAACTCCACATTTATTCAGTGGCAGAATTTTAATTACTATTTTTTTGCAAGTTATTATCTCACACAGAGGCTTATAGTCACACCTAGAGCAGTTTTTTGAAATGTGTGCTATACAGTAGTATGTAGAATTAATTGTCACTAATACAAAATTGTCACTGAAAAAATCAAAATTTATACAAAAGATTTTTTTATTTAAGGAATAAATACTGGTAAAAAAATCATTTTGGTACTAAGATAAATTGTATAAACTGAATCATAAGGCTAACGTTTTCTCAGTTACCTTTTTAATTGTAGTCATAGTGTTTCACTACAATTTTTTAAAAAATTAACAAGGCAGGGTAATGCAAGATATAGTAACCATAAAGTATTATAAATCCCAGTGATAGAAATAGAAAACCTAAAGTTGCAGAGAGGAATCTTTGATATATGAGAAAGTTATAGCTGCTGGAAAGTTTAAGGATCATACAACACACAGTACATTTAGTCCCCACCCCCTCACATATGTGTTGCCTCTGCTGTTTTTATTTACTTTTAAATTTCACTACAATCTTTTTAGTCCCAATACGGGAACTATTGTTTCATTTTAACAAGACATGATACTCTCTGGTTATCCAAGATGCAAACATGCCAAAACCTTTCTTCAAATATTGACTCCGAAAAGATAAAAAATCCAACGCATATATTACCAGAGAATTGAAATAGAACCATATTTTATAAACTATGATTTCAAATTTGTTGATGCAATAAATCTAATATTTAAAAAAACATTAAAATTATAGATACAAATAAATGACTATACATTTAAGAAAATATCTTGTATGTGTTCTAAAAAGATATCATCAACCGTTTTTTATTATAATTGGAAATCAAAATAATGTACTGCATACAAAAATATTGGTATGAATACCTTCCATACATGATATTATCAACATTTAAGAGTAAAAATATATCCATTCTGTGACACTGTACATTAGCACTAATTTATATTTCATCAGCGTTCTTTATTTTAGTGGTAAACTTTCTGATCTACTTGTGATTGCTGTTTAAAGTGGCTTGTCCCCAGTGACTGAATGATGTCACCACTGCATAATGACAGTGTCTTGAAGAGTGAAATAAAGCTAGGAGAAGTGGGACAAAGCAAAACGAAGACTAAATGAGCGTGAGGTAAGCTTGGATCTAAGACCACGTAACAAAACAGAAAAGATAAAAGTCCATCGTGAGACCTAAAAAAAGAAAAATCTAGCAAGAAAAGAGTGGGACAAAGAGAAAAAGCAAGTGAAAGCCAAAATCAGACAAAAGTTCAAGGTAGAGTGACAGAAATTAAATAGATTTAAACACGCCTCCAACAAATGTCCAATGAATAGCAGTAACTTTCATTAAAAAATTATTTTTAGGGGCTGGCCTGGTGGTACAGCGGTTAAGTTTGTGGGCTCCGCTTCAGCAGCTCGGGGTTCGTGGATTTGGATCCCAGGCATGGACCTACACATGCTGCTCATCAAGCCATGCTGTGACAGCATCACATATATAAGAAGTGGAGGAGGATTGGCACAGATGTTAGCTCAGGGACAATCTTCCTCACCAAAAAAATATATATATTTTTAAAAGCAACATAAAACAATTAATTTTTTCAAAAGTTATGTCAAATAAGTAATATTTATTTTTATTGGATATAGTACCTATTAATATTTACCAGTTTGTGGAATCTCGCAATCTCTCTCTTGCTCTCTCTCATTATTGTTGAATTTCTGCCAATCACTGCCCACAATTAAGTAACACCAATGGAAAAACCTGTTAGTTTCGGCTTACCATTTTGCTTATAATAGAGTAAGCAATGGAAAAATGGGACGTCCTTATTATTTTCAAATCTTCAAATACTCTATGTTACTCTCTGAGTGCTGAGAATTGGTAACCAAGCAACTGCAGCTGGGGCTGGAATTTGTCAACTTTGGAGACACACAGAGTTTTCAAGAAGGCCCTAACTGAGACGACTTGAGATAGAAAGGGAGAATTCATTCTTGCAAGATTTGTTGAAATCTGTGTCAGTTAATTCCTGATATCATTAGATTCTCAAGAATAAAAATAAAATCTTCAAGTGTTTAATGAGGAAGGAACTTAAATAAATACATGTAACTGGTGGAAGGTGTTGTTGTTAAAACATTTTAATCTAAGAATATATTCTGGGGATAGTTCCACATTTTCATTCAACTGTGAAATGGATATTGTTAATTTATCACAATTTATATCCATTCAAACTTATACATAGTATCTCCACTTATGAGATCCATCTCACCTATTGTGTTGGCTTTAGTAAGATGAGCTTCCTACCAGATTATATATTAGTGCTTTGTCATTGACAAGGTTGATGGCCAGTACTCAAGTGATGTGAGACATCTAATTTTGTATGATTTTGATGATGTCAACATCACCAGGCCCATCAAACTGTTTTTGCTTGAACTATACTCCAGGTTTTTCATGGGCTGAATATATTATCAGAATACCCCTGCTATCCCTTGAATCTTCTTTACTCTCCTCCCTAAATATCGCTAATTTTTAAAAATCTAATCTTAAACTTTTCTATTCAATATATTAAAAGGGATGAAACCAGAAACAATGGAAACCAGGAGGCTCATGTTTCAATTCTGGTTCTTCCTTTTACTATGTGTGTAAATTCTGAAATTCTACTTCCTTCCTTCAACTTTCCTTTGTTCAATGATTACAGACTGTCTACTATGCTCCAGTGCTTGGCTATCTGCTGATCATCCAGAGGCACAGGGTGAACCTGCACTTAACAGTTTAGAGTCTAGTGATGAACCCAGCCATTAACACGCAGATGATTAAAACATTGTAATTTGGTAAGTTCTATAAAGGAACAATAGAAGTTGTTATGAGGGGAGATGAAAAGTAAGTGGAGCTGAGAGAGCTAAAGGAAGGAGCAGCAATCGACGAGGCTGGGAATGCATCCAGAGGCCACACCACGCCGTTTAGTCCGTCATAAATTTGGAATTTAATCTGAATGCACTTGGAAGCCACAGAAAGATTTTAAACCCTAGAATGATGGGACCAGATTTTTGTTTAAAAAAGATCAATCTGGCTGCCAGAGAGGAAGAGTTTAGATGGTGCAAGAGGAAAAGTGGGAGACCAATTAGGAAGCTATTGCAGTATTTAAGGTGAGAGATGATGATGAAATAGAGTAGAGAGGGGTCAAATGAAGAGAACCAGACAGATGTGAGATACATTTTAGATGAGGAGCCGACAAGACTCACTAACAGACTGGGTTTAGGGAGAGGAGGTTGTGAAAGAGGTGTCAAGAATGATTCTCAGGTGTGCTGCTTGAACACTGGAGTGCATGCAAGTGTAATCACCGAAAACAGGATTCTGTGGGGAAACTGGGTATGAGCCGATGTGAGGAAAGACACTTAGAGTCCAGTTTTGCACAGATTAATATTGAAATGGCAGCAAAGCCTCAAACGTAAGTATCAAATTTGTATTATCTGTGGGAGTCTGATGCTCAGAAGAGAGGTTTCAGTCAGAAATAGAAATCTCTAAATTATCACTATTTAGACCATGTATAAAAATTTTGTCAGTTTCTTCATTTGAAATGAGGATGGTACTGTGTATAGTACTAAACATTAAAAAGCACAAAATGCCAGACACTTAACACTGGGCACGGACATCAGATGTGTGAGCCTAATGATATTCCTGCACCTTCAAAAAAAAAAACCAAAATATAGATACATATATATGCTGTTCAACATGTATTTAGTAGGGACAAAAAAATATTTCACTTGATGCAACTTGTATATTTTGTTCTTTATATTCAAAATAAGAACTGTGTTGCAGATACAATATTTATATTATATGAAAGCATGCTAACTTTCTGTAATTATCTTTCCTTAACAGCTTTCCCATCACTTGTAACTGGATAAGCTAGTCACTCATGCTCAAGAAGTAGAAAAGTAACTTCCAGAGTATCAGTCAAATCCTGTAGCTGCACATGACAGAATTTCTGTTTCACAGGAAAAAAACACAGTTCCAATCCCAACTGGCTTTCAGTTACAGAATTTTGAAAGTAATTATCTGACACAGCAGAAGCCAAACAGTGCTCTATTTTTATTTTCCATTTCAAACTCTGAATGTGAATCAGATTCTCACAAGAAATCTGACAGGAACAGGAGGAGAAGAAATAGATTTCCTTACTCATTCATTTACACAAGCTGAAGCAGAGTCAATACTCTGAAAGATTCAGGGAGATGTTCCCCACTTCTCCACAGCTCTTGTTTCATCTTCACTCTATCTTGTGGTGTTCCGTAACAGGCCACTTTCAGAGGAATATTAAGGAATTTAAAATTGATATACTTATTTTTAACCAAGTATGATGGATAAACAGTCATTTGTCAGGCATTATTTGGTTTCTGAATTTTAGTTGATCGGAATCGGAGAAATTTTCTGTCACAGATTTTTTAGAAGTATCGTCACTGCACCAAGGCAAGCTGATCACAAGCTCATGATAAAATACAACTTTATTTGTTAAACATTTATGAGATTATGACAACAGACGTCAGAATAATAGGCTTATAAGTAACATAAAAAAACCTATGCCTTAATGTGAACAAGTTTTATTCTCTTCCATAGAGATGAGCCAGCTATGGCAGAAACATCTACTTCAACAGAAAGGCAAGTCATTTAGACATTTATACATAGAGGCACTTGGGAATATATCAGATTATAAACATGATACTTGCATTTTATTTCACTGCTGTTTTAACAGCCATTATAGCATGGCATTCAGAACAATGAAACCATTTGACCATCCTAGGGTCTGGCTCTGGGCAATCAATAAATGATAATTACTATACTTCTTCAACAACTACTACCATTGGTCTGTTTACTATGAAAGAAAATTCTATGATTCTTATAACTCTTTACCTACTTTCCTAATTGTATGTTGCTGTTTTCTTCTCAAGACAAAGCATATAACTTGGACAAAATAGTCAGAGTTCGGATAGTGATCTGGGGCTGTTATTTGTGGTAAAATGATTCCACTGGTTCCCTACCTTAAGCCGAGGGCTAAACTAACATTGTCACAGGTTATTAATGCTTTATCTAACTTCAAAATTGATAGTATAAGCAAATTATTAAACAAATATTATGTAACTGGCTGTAATCTGTTAAGGATGAATTTAAGTCATTTTACCAATATTCCTGGGACTGTATCAAAAATGAGTATTTATTGCCCCAGAGCTAAGGTGACCATAAAATTCCTCATCAAATGTTCACTATATTTTATTATGGTAAAGCAGGTGTAAACTAGGTGTAAACCAGGCCCATCGGGGGTAAAACAGAAGCATGGTTGACTTAGGACTCTTCTAGAATAAAATCTTCTTAGCTGCCTTTTACTCAATTGCATTCATTGTGGATTTTGTTGTTATCAGGAACAGGAAAATGAAGAATATTATAAGTGAAATTTAAGATTAGGAGAACAAGAGAACAGACATAATTTGTCTGCAATTTAGCCTTAGGAAAGAGAGAGTAAAACAAATATAAATCAGGGTCTTAGTACTGCATTCTTGAGAGTCAGGAGAGGGTCTGAGAGTGAGGGTTATGACTGCTTGATAAACTGACTCTGGCTTGGATATATTCTGGAAGGAAGTAAAGCTCCATTGTAGTATATTTTTGGGAGAAGCATTAGAGTCCTCTGTACACATGGAAAGCAATCACCTAAATAGGAAATGATAAGTTTAGTAATAAAATATCCTCTATCTTAAATAAGTTCCAGGATGCTACAACTGGAAAAGTGGCCCAGGTTCAAACATCTATCTTCTTGAAAAAAAATTGAATATTTATGTATAAAGGAACGAAATCTTCCCTTTCAAAATACAAATGGAATTATCAAGATTCAACCCCAACTCAATGAATTCTGTTTCATTTGAAATAGTGCTACAAATAGCATTCTATCATGAAATAGGACTAACTGTAACTAAAATATATTTAACGGTATATATTAATGGCATTTATTTTTTAAAAGGCGTCCATGAAACATACTGGTAGAAACTCCCTCCCAACAAGATAAATTGATGAACAAGGTGTTCACATAAGTAAATAAGGTAACTCAACGTCTAAAAGGTATGCTAGACTTCTAGTTCAGACGAGATGGAGTAGACTCATTTTTTCCTGTTCCTTCTTCACAGGCACAATTATAAACCCCGAAAATGGCACAAGAGACAATCATCGGTGAATTCTGAAAGGTGATAAAAAGGAAGTGAGCTTGTCTGTGACCCTATGTCTGGAGAAACAGGATAGCAACAAGGCGTCTTGTATCCTCCAACCCAGTAGAAGAAAGCCACCTAGACTTGGTGTCTCCTGATAGCCAGCCCATCCTGATAACAGAAGGAACCCAAGCAAGCTCATTTCTCCCCTGGATCAAACAGAAGTACCCCTGACAACATTAGGCAAGCAGACAGTTTTGACAAGGGAGATTGCTTGGAAGCCCCACCAAGAATAAACAGCCAGTGGAAGCGCTCTGCTTCCTCAGAGAATGTGAGACTCCTCTTTTCCACTAAGAGCTACTGAGACAGGCGGGCAGAGTTGTTGGAGAGACCAAACACTAGCTAGCTTGGTCCAGGAAGCCTCTTTGACTTCATGGTCTTGACATTCTCCATCCCTATCCAAGGATACCAGGGAAGCTGGAGCTCATCAGTAGGGAAATTCTACCACACCATTCCTCCACATGGACAGTAAGCAGACTGGCCTAAGGAAAACACATTTTGCCCCCATAAGCAGCACCATCTGGGATGACTGGGGACCCCAGTGACTCCCGATAAACTGGGCAGACCAAAATAGCAAAAGGCCCTGAACGTTTACTGCTGTTTGAACCACAGTCCATAAAAGTAGGCCAAGATCCACATGCGGAACCTGAACTGGGTGACTGCCTGCTAAAATAGAACTTTTAAATAGGACTCAGAGTTTCTGATAACAATAGAAAAAAATGTCTAGGAAATAATACAAATTTGCCCATTATACCAAGAACCAAGAAAATCCAACTTAAACGACAAAAGACAATCAACTGATGCTAAGACCAATATGAATCAGTTGTTGTAATCATCTGACAAGATTTTAAAGTAGCTTTTATAAAAAGGCTTCAATAACAAATTACAAATTCTCTTGAAACAAATGAAAAAATAGATAATCTCAGCAAAGAAATGGAAGTTATTAAAAAAATAACTAAATAAAAATTATAGAATTGGAAAACACAATAACAGACAAAAAATATCACTGGATAGACTTAATAGTAGAGGGAAGATGACAGAGGATAGAATTGGTTAACTTGAGGACAGAATAATAAACTCACTCAGTCTGAAAACAGAGAGAAAATAGTCTGTAAAAAAGTAAACAGACCCTCAGAGACCCAAGGGACAATAATAAAAGACTCAATAGATGTATTTTAGTAATACATCTAGACTGCTAACTTCCCAGATGTAGCTAAAAACACAACCTACAGATCCAAGATGCTAAGAAAACCCCGAACGGGTTAAATGCAAAGAAATCCACACCATGCTTTATCATAATTAATCTTTTAAATATTAAAGATAAAGAAAAAATGTTGGAAGGAACCAGAGAGAAATGATGCATTTTCTACATAGAAAAAACAATTCAAATGACAGTGGATTTCTCCTACGAAACCATGGAGACTAGAAGTAAGTGATACTATTTTATTTTGCAAGTTTGAAAAAGAAGCACCAGTCAACTATTAATTCTATATTACAGAAATCTCCTTCAAGAATGTAAGAGAAATAAAAACATTCTCAGATGAAGGAAAACTAAAAGATTCTGTTGATATTAGACATAATTTTATAGACTAGCTAAAGGAAGTTCTTCAAACCAAAAGAAGAAATGACGAACGAAGTAATCTTGAGGCATTAGGAAGGCAGAGCAACAAGAAAAGCAGAAATACGAATAAACACAATAGGTTATCCTTTCCTCATGAATTTTATAAACCATATTCAGATATTGAAATGAAAATTATAACACTATCTGATATCCAAGACTGTAATAATTTAAAGTTTGTTGTTGGTGCCATCAGTCGATTCCAACTCCAGCAACCATGAGTACAGCAGAGCTGAACCTCTGCCAGGTCTTTTTGCAGTTCTCCACTGCTACTCATAGGGTTTTCAGGGCCAGTTTTTTGGAAGTAGGTGGCCAGGTCCTTCTTCCTAGTCTGTCTAGTCTGGAAGCTCTGCTGAAACCTGTCCACCATGGGTAACCTGGATGGTATTCGAAATACCTGTGGCAGAGCTTTCAGCATCCCAGCAACACATAGACACCACAGTATGACAACTGACAAATGGGTGGTATGGTTCCCTGACTGGGAGATGAACCCAGACCACAGTGATAACAACACAGATCTTAACCACTAGATCATCAAAGCTGGCAAATATTTTAAAGTAAGGAAGATAAAAGGACAAAAATGGAAGTAAGGTTTTCGTACTTACTCAAAGTGGTAAAACGTTGACCTCAATAGACTATTATAAATATGTATATGGTAATACCTAGAGCAACCACACTGAAAACTATACAAAGAGGTACACTCAGAAACATTATAAATTAATCAAGACAGTCTCTTAAACAATGTTCATGTAACCCACAGAATGGCATGAAAAAAGAAACACAGGAGGCCGGCCCCGGTGGTCTAGTGGTTAAGTTTGGTGCACTCTGCTTCGGCAGCCCCGGTTCAGCTCCCAGGCGCGGACCCACACCACTCGTCTGTCAGTGATCATGCTGTGGTGGTGGCTCACATACAAAAAAAAGAAAAAGAGGAAGATTGGCAGTGGATGTTAGCTCAGGGCAAATCTCCCTCAGCAAAAAAAAAAAAAAGAAACAGAAATGAGAACAAGAGTAAACAAATAGAAAATCTATAATAATTACACCCTTATTCATTAACATATTAATAATTACCTTAAATGCAAATGGCTTAAATGCAATAACAATAAAATAGAAAAAGCAAACAAGACCAAAAAACACAATCCAAATATATGCCGCTTACTAAAAAACTCACTTCAAAATCAATGACATAGGTCGCTATTGATATACTGTATAGAAATTGATTAGACAGTATAATATATATATATTTTTTCAAGTATCCATGGAACATTTGACAAGATAGATCACATCCTGGGCCATAAAACAAAATTCAAAAATTTAAAATGCAGAATGTGTTATCTTATTTTAACAGAATCAAACTAGAAATGAACAAAAGAAAGACAATAGAAAAATGTCTAAATATATGGGAATTTAAAAAGACATCACAAATTATTCATGAATCAAAGAGGAAGTCTTAAATGAAATAAGAAATATTTACAACTAAATGAAAACAAAAACATAGCATATCAAAATATGTGGAATGCACATAAATCAGTACTAATAAGAAAATTTACAGCTAAATGCTTGCATTAGAAATGAGATAAAGTCTCATATCAATAACTTAAATTCCTGCCTGAAAAGCAAGCAAAAGAATTAAATATAAAGTCAAGTACATAGAAGGAAGGAAACAATCGAGATAAGAGCAGAAGTCAATAAAATTCAAAATAAGAAAAAATATAGAAAAATCAATGAAACAAAATTCTGATACTTAAAAAAATCAGCTAAATTGATAAACTTCCAGGAAGACTGAAAAATATTTTCTAAAAAGGAGGAAGAATACAAAAATCACTAATGCATGAATAAAATATGGGATAGCACTACAGATACTGTAGCCTTTTAAAAGATAAGGGGATACTATGAAAACTTTATGCTCATATATTTGAAAACTTAAAAGAAATAGATCAATTCCTCAAAACCTACAAACTTCCATGGTGAAACAGATCTGAATTGCTTATAACCATCAAAGAAATTGTATTCATAATTAAAAAGCTCCAGATAGTAGCTTTACATCAGATGGTTTCACTGGATAATGCTACCAAATATTTAAAGAACTATTAATACCAATTATACAAAATATCTTCCAGAAAATATGAGGGAACATTGCCCAAGTAATTTAATGGGCCAATATTACTGTAATATCAAAATGAAAGCCAGTACAAAAACAAACAAAAAATCCACCTATTCATCTCTCATGAAATTGAAGGCATTAATCCTCAACAAAACATTAGCAAACTGAATCATCAGTGTATAAAAAGATGAAGTGGGATTTAGTCCAAGTATGCAAAACTTGTTCAATTTTTGAAAATCAATCAACGGAATCCACCATATCAATAAATAAGAAAGAAAAAAAACATATGGTCATATCAATTGATGCAGAAAAGCATCTGGCAAACCCTAACGTCTATTCATGATAAAACTCTTAACAAGTTAGAAATAGAGAAGAATTAACTCTACTTGATAAAGAGTATCCATAATAAACCTACAATTAACATCATACCTGATAGTGGAGAACTGAATACTTTCTCCGTAAGATTAGGAGCATAGCAAAAATGTCATCTCTAAGCACTCTTACTCAACATAGAACTGTAAGTTCTAGCCAGTGCAGCAATCAGGAAAGAAAAGGAAATAAAAACGCATACAGATCAAAGGGTAGAATTATAATTCTCCCTATTTGTAGAGGACATCATTATCTATGCAGAAAATCTACAAAACAAACCAACTGAAAAACAAAAACTCCTAGAACTAATGTGAGTTCAGGAAGTTTGCAGGATAGAAGATGAACACATACAAATCAATAGGAACAATGAACATGCAGAAACTAAAATTAAAATACAATACCATTTACAGTCACTCCAAAGAAAATCATAAACATAATAAATATCAGTAATAAAACATGCACAGGATGTTTTATGCACTGTATGCTGAAAATTGCAAAATGCTGATGAAAGAAATCAAAGACTAAATAAATGAAGATGTCATGTTCATTGAATTGGAAGAATCAACACAATAAAATGTCAATTCTTCTCAAATTGATCAATAAGTTTAATGCAATGCCTATCAAAATTCCAGCAAGACATTTTATAGACATAAACAACCTTATTCTAAAATTACTACAGGAAGACACAGGCTCTAAATTAGTTAAAACAATCTTGACAAAGAAGAAAAATTGCTATCTTTGATCTTAATACTGGTTATATAGCTACAGTAACCAAGAAGGTTTGTTATTGGTTGAGAGAAACATATAGATCAGTGGAACAGAAGAGACGATCCAGAAACAGATGCACACAAATATGCTCAACTGAATTTTAACAAAAGCGCAAAATCAGTTCAAAGGAGAGAGGAGAGCCTTTTCAATAGATTATGCTGGATCAACTGGATAGTTAACAGGTTAAAAAAATAAATCAACCTTGCCCTAAACCTCATATTGTATATAAAAGCTATCTCAAACTGCATTGTAGACATAAATGTAAAACCTAAAACTATATAACTTTGGGGAGAGAAAAAGCAAGAGAAAATCTTGGTACCTGGCACTAGGAGAAGAATTCTTAGACTTAGCTCCAAAAGTATGATGCATAAAAGAAAAAATTGATAAATTGGATCTTATTGAAATTAAAACCTTTTTCTTCATGAAAGCCTATGTGAAAAGAATTAAAAGATAGTTGAATAGCACCCTAGAGACTGGGAGCAAGTTTGCAAACTACATATCCAATGAATAGTGTCTAGCATATATAATGAACTTTCAAAACTTAGCAGTTAAAAAAAAAATAATAGAGGCTGGCCATGTGGACTAGTGGTTAAAATTGGTGTTCTCCACGTCGGCAGCCCAAGTTTTGTCCCCAGGCGTGGACTACGCTACTCGTTGGTGGCCATGTTGCGGTGGCAACTCACATACAAAATAGAGGAAAATTGGCACAGATGTTAGCTCAGGGTGAATCTTCCTCAACAACAACAACAACAAATAGAAAGTGAGCAAAAGATTTGGACAGACATTTCAACAAAGATACATATTACAAATACAGCCATGACCCACATAACATTTCAGTCAACACAGATCAAATATATGACAGTGTCCCATAAGATTAGCGGCATATAGCCTAGGTGTGTAGTAAGCTATCTCATCTAGGTTTGTGTAAGTATACTCTATGACGTTTGCACAACGACGAAATCGCCTAATGACACATTTCTCAGAACGTATCCCCATCATTAAGTGACACATGACTGTAAGCACATGGAAAGGTGTTAAATATCATTAGCCATTGGGAAAAAGAAAATTAAAACCACATGAGATATCACAACTCATTTATCAGAAGAGCTAAAATAAAAAACAACACTAAATGCTGAGAAAGATGTGAAGACCCAGATCACTCATTTATTGTTGGTGAGGATATAAAATTCACAACCACTCTAGAAAACAATTTGGCAGTTTCATAAAAAAGTAAACGTGCTACTACTATGTAACTCAGCAATTGCACACTTATTTGCCCCAAAGAAATGAAAACTTACGTTCACACAAACACCTATAAATGAATGTTCATAGCAGTTTTATTGTAATAGTGCTAGATGTCCTGAACAGATGAATAGTTAACCAATCTGTGGCACATGGAGTCTTATTCAGCAAGAAAAAGGAGCAAACTATGATAGATGCACCAACTTGAGTGAATCTCCAGAGACATGCCGAGTGAACAACAGCCAAGACCAAAAGGTTACATATTTTATATTTCCATTTCTATAACATTTTTTGTTTGTTTGTTTGTTGGTTGGTTTGTGAGGAAGATCAGCCCTGAGCTAACATCCATGCCAATCCTCCTCTTTTTCCTGAGGAAGACTGGCCCTGAGCTAACATCTATTGTCAATCTCCCTCCTTTTTTTTTTTCCCCCTTTTTCTCCCCAAAGCCCTGGCAGATAGTTGTATGTCATAGTTGCACATCCTTTTAGTCGCTATACGTGGGACGCCGCCTCAGCATGTGGTGCATTGGTGTGCGCCCGGGATCCGAACCCGGGCCGCCAGTAGCGGAGCATGCGTACTTAACCACTAAGCCACCGGGCCAGCACCTCTATAACATTTTTGAAATGGCAAAACTGTAGAAGGGAGAACAGATTAATGTTTGCCTGGGGTTAGAGATGAGGGGGCAGGAGGGAGATGAGGTGGCGGCAGGCAAAAATTGGCGTGGTTACAAAGAGGCGAGATGAGGGATCTTTGTGGCACTGGAATTGTTCAGTATCATTACTGTGGTGGTGGAGATATGAGGACCTATGCAGATGATAACATTTTTATAGAACTTAACACACACATATACACGTGAATGAGTACAAGGAGACCTTAGAACATGTGAATAAAATTGGTGGATTGTATCAATATCAATATCCTAGTTTTGCAAAATATTACCATTGGGGGGAATTGGGCATAATTTGCAAGGGATGTCTCTATATTATTTATTACAAATGCATGTGAATCCGTAATTATGTCAATAAAAATTTTAATTAAAAATATACTTAGTTAAAAAATAACATAACCTATGATGAATTTCTAGAACTTTGGAGGTACTCTTAACTGATTAGCATCCTGGTTGTTGAATTGGTATGGGGGGAGGGGCATGGACAAAATGAGTCTCTACTCACTAGCATGAATAAATAAAGTTCATTTCTTCATCATGTCGTATCTGAAAGCAAATTTAGAAGAAATCTCTAAAGGTCATCATATTCATCTTCATGCTTTTGCAGAATTAAATTTGAACTGCAT
Organism: Diceros bicornis minor; assembly: GCF_020826845.1. Lineage (NCBI taxonomy): Eukaryota > Metazoa > Chordata > Mammalia > Perissodactyla > Rhinocerotidae > Diceros > Diceros bicornis. The sequence goes on along the minus strand of NC_080759.1, from coordinate 45,873,271 downwards.
TAAATGTTGAGGATCAATTTCTATTCATTCTAAAATTATCAGATAAATCTTAGTGTCTTTTAAAACTATAATTTTCTTCTGCTGGCTCTTTAATTCTGAATGTTGATTAAATTCTATATTTGGATGTTCAGATAAATACATTATAAAGCATACATGATAGATAGAATATCTTAAGGAATTATGGAAAAGAGGAGTGGAATATAGAACTATTACATAGCGTATGTAAACACAAGTATTTACTGATGTGAAAATGTATGAAAATACTTTCATTGTTGCATTACTGTACCAGACGATTGTTTTTTCCTACTGCCTAAGATCTAATGTAATGGACAACAATGAAGTCAGTATATTAGTTAAAATTGGTGACTAGTTGGCTCTGATAATAATGTTGATATCATAGGGTATTTTCACATATTTGTATAGCCTCGATATTTAGCACAGGTAAACTTTGCAAAGCGCCTATCATTATCAAGAAACATTGTAAAATAAACAATATACATTTTCCTTTATATGAGCTTCCCCGAAGTCTTTCTGCTCAAGATGGGAGATTGAGCACAAACTTTACTTCCTCTTCTCCTTGAAGCCTCATTAAACTATAAAAAGTATTTAAAAGATTTAAAGACTTTCCCAAGTAAAGTTGATAAGGTTTGCTCTCAACACAAAAGATATTTCAGTACGTTCCTCAAAGACAAATTGCAAACAAAAAAATGACGGTTGAGGAGCCCGCCCTGGGGCGTAGGGGTTAAGTTCATGCGCTCGGCTGCTGGTGGTCTGGTTCGGATCCCGGGCGCGCACTGATGCACCGCTTGTCAGGCCATGCTGTCGCAGTGTCCCATATAAAGTGGAGGAAGATGGGCACAGATGTTAGCCCAGGGCCAGTCTTCCTCAGCAAAAAGAGGAGGATTGGCATGGATGTTAGCTCAGGGCTGATCTTCCTCACACACACCCAAAAAAAGATGATTGATATAGAAGGACATAGGAAATCATATCCACAAAATTGTGTGGAAGGGCTCTGATTCTGCAGGACTTAGGCCTGTCGTGCTTATTTCCTGAAAAACGCAGGAATCACAAATGCCAAGTATAATGAAGGGTGGGGGAGAAACGTAGTTCTAAAACACGAAGGTAGATGGAAATATTATAGACAAAGTACTTGACAACTCCAAACAGTCATAAATCTCTCCCAACAACAGTGCATATTCTTAGAAAAACTGAATGTAAAAATTTTTAAGAAACTCTTAAATTAAGACGTCTGGGAGAATGAACCTTGGGAGCTTGTGATGAAGGTAGCCTAAACTCCCGCCATCTATCTCTGTGCCTTCTGAAGCCAATGGTAGGGTTTTCTATATCCTCATCTCAAAAAGTGGGAGTAATTGTAGCCTATCTATAGTTATCAAGGGCAGGAATAAACATGTCATACATGTCTTTTAGTCATACTAAAAGAACTAAAATATTACAGATAGGTTTTTATCTGTAAAGAAGGGCTTTGAGAAGAGACTGATAAGAAAGAAGAGGCATATCAATTTTGTTTTCACTGCTTTTGCACTATTTGCCTTTTCCCTCAATGTGCATACATTATATCAATAAAAATGAAAATACGCATAATCAAATAATAAAGATAATATGAAGACATGTATGTAGAGAAAGAAACACTCAGTCTCATTGAAGAATATATTTTTAAAAGAGGCAGAATATTTTCCTTTAGAAGTTTCAGTGTTATTCAAGACCATGCAAAAAGATTAAGCACATATATGTTGCATTAAGATGATCATTACCTTACAGATGTCAGTTATTAAAACAAAGTAGCAATTTCCAACACTATTAAAGAGTCCTGTGACTTACTGCAAGTATCCTTACATCATTAGTAAACTGAGCCTAAAATCCAGTAGTTCTGAAAGATACTAATTTAGGATCATTTCTATAGCTTTAAAAATACTGCTATCAGAATCCTATTTGCACATTTCCTGAATTAACTGATTTGATGTGCAGTCTGGGCTTGAGAAGTTTTAAAAACTTCCCACCTGATTCCAATATCCAAACAAAGTTGAAAACTACAGCTACGTACCTTATTCATATTTGTCCCATAGTAATATATACTAGATCAAAGCTTTGTTTTTAATTAACCCAAATGTAGCATATACTTATCTTGTTCTTTTCAACGTTTCCTGTAGACACCAAGAAAAATGCAGCTGCAAAGTGTAGAATAGAAATAACTTATATGCAAATTAACCACCCTCCAGAAAGAGTCTTTAGTCTCCACAGCTGCTCTGCACATTGATGCTCCTCCCCTCGGAAACATAAATATTTACTTAATGTTGTTTGTGCTGATAATCGATGTGTAATTAGATATCACTTTATCCTTCTATATCTAAATGTTTATGAAAATAGTAATAAAACTGAAAACTCCTCATGGTCAATTTAATTCAATGGAACAATAACAGGGTTCAAAGACCAAGAGAAAAATGGTAATGCTAGGGGGAAAAAGAAAAAAAACATAAACCCGTAACATAAGTCATATATATATAAGACAGAAATGTAACAAGGAAAACATATATATGTCTCTCTTATAGCATTTCCTTTCTGCTTGGTGTCCTCTAATTTTAATTAAAAGTAGTTTGCATTGCGTTGAATACTATAGACGTGTTTAATACTTCTCATAATTTTGATATAACAATAGAAAGAACCCATGCATGCAAAGCAGCTGATGAACTGAACAAGCAATTGCCAAGAAGACAAGATGTTCCAGAACAAGTTTATGAATCATTACTTTTAGCCATATATGTGTGTGTGTGTGTGTGTGTGTATATATAACGCAATCATTTTCTTCAAAAAAAGTCGGTGGACATTGAAGTGAGTTCAAAAAAGAAAGATAGTGACCTCTAATTTTTTGGAATTTCTTTTTATTTTAAAATAGGATAAATAATATTTAATATATCTTGGAGACACAGTGGATAAAATAAAATAATGAAGTAAAACAAAAGTGAAATATATTAAACATTCCCATACAGTGTGGAAATTATATTTATGTGCTGGGCATATGTGTTTATACGTGTGTGTGTTCGTGTGTGTGTGTATGTAAATGTGTCTTTTATGCACCTCCACCTTACCTTGGAAAAACTGATACCCCATTGTGAGATTTGGTAGAAAAGACTCTGCATCTTTCCTGCTTGGGGCAGCCAGCCCTCTAAGGGACAGATCAGATATTATTCATGATTGTGTTCTCAAGAACACAGCGGCAGTAGCAGTGCCAAGTCCAGGGGCAGAAGTGTCAATGGCAATGTTCTGATCCAGTTGTTCCTGGGGTATCAACTTGGCTGCATTTACAGCCACCAGCCTCCCTTGGTTCCTGCTTTATTTCAACACTGACTCACCAGCCTGTCTGCCAATTCTGTGAGCTATCCAGTATCCATCTGGAAAGTTACTTTTATGCTTAAATTACTCCCAGTCAAATTCTGTTGCAGCAAGAAGGTGATCTACTAAATTATGCCTTTGAGAGCAAGCACCCACTCACACTCCCACACATACAAATACATTGAACAATAACAAAGTAGGCTATTTGAAGCCAGAGAAAAGAGAGTAAGACTTGACTCTTCCAGTGTTTATAGCGTTTTTACATATTAGAGTCAGGCTTTTCGATCCATGGTGTTTAACCTCGTTCTTTATGCCTATGATTTTATGTGGCCTTCACAGACTCATACTTTTGCATATATTGCATATGAGGCCAAGTTTCCTTCCTGATCAGTCTAACCTGGCACTGCCCAATATTGTAGTCAATAGCTACAAGTAGTTATTTAAGTAATATAACAAATATTCAATCTTTTAGTTGTTCTAGCCACATTTTAAAAGTTCAATAATCACACGTGGCTACTAGTTACCATAATGGACAGTGCAGATATAAAACGTAACCATAATTGCAGAAAGTTCCGTGGGATAGCACATTATGATAATTCAATCTTCCCAATGTTTAAATCAGAAATCCAGACTTCAGCTATATGAAACAGGTTGACTGTCAATCCAGCACAACGCTTGAATCGTAGTCCAATAAGGCTCAAAGAAAAGATGTATGCCTTTTCCAAAAAATAAATTTATCTTATTTTATATTTTTATACTTTATTTTGTTTTTTGTTTGTTAACCAATGTAGATTGTTTTCAACCAAAGGACTCTAATGGATAGGGAAGCTAGTACCTAGAAACAGAAGGTTTAAAAAGACAGACCCTAAAATGTGGAATCGACAAATATTTGGACACTTAACATCCCTCCAAATTTGGCTGTAAGCAAGGAAATTCTTTTCATAACAGAGCATAGAAACTGACTGAACTGTGGCCTGCAAATCTTGGGACTTGGACTCCACATAGTTTATGAGATTGCAGCTTTAGGGAACAGGTTACAATCCTAATCACATCACTTGTATCTCTAATTCTACCTGTGCCTAAAGCCTGTGCTACTTTTCGGGTATGCAAGCTAGTAAATTATTTCTCATTGTTAAACTAGTTTCAGCTGGTTTCCTTCAGTAGCCAGCAGGAGATTACTAAGCAGTACAAACACTGTGTCCGTCACTAACTCAGATGGGAAGAGTTCAGGATGAGTAGCATGTTGAGGAACATGTAAATTCTCACGTAATCTGGATTATTGGTGGCTAGGGGGCAACAATTAAAAGCGTTGAAGAAGATGAATAGGTCTATAACAAATAACAAAGAATCCAAGGAGTCACATTAATCTATAGCCTTCTTTCCCAATCATTACTCAATCTTCTTGAGTCTTGAGTCAGCCCCCTGCACACTGCTAAAGCTGTTCAGGAGAAAATAACTTCCTAGCTAAAAAATTAACTGTGAAAAATACAATTCTCTTTTTTTCAATTTTTAAATGTTTTTTGGTTATTTTTGTGTTTTTTTAACCACTTTATTAAGCCATAACTGACATACAAAAAGCTGTACATATTTAATGTATACAACTTGACGAGTTTGGAGAAAAGTCTGTGGATCCATCTGCTTTCACATCTGTGAAACCATCACTACAATCTACGCCATAAACATATCTATCATCTCCAAAAGTTTTCTCCTGCCCTCTTTATTATTACTATTATTATTATTTGTGATAAGAACACTTAACATGAGATCTACCCTCTTAGCAAATTTTTAAGTATACAATATAGTGTTATGTTATTCTCAGTCAAGTATCAGATTTCTTGCGCACTTCCTCCTCCTTGATACTTTTTCCTTCCTTATCTACTGCGATTACTCTTCTCCTCTGTTGTTTCTACTTCCTCTGTAGAATTTCATTTTCAAACTCTTTATGCAAACTTAGTTTTCTCTTTCCTCACTTTATGTTCCCTAGAATTCCATTCTGAGCCAAGAGTCTATATATGCTTCTCTAAATTTTTATACTTGGCTTCAATCACCACTTAAACCCCAGTGTCTCCCATTTCTACTCTTTAGCCCACATCCTTCCTCTAGTATTCTGTGTCCCTCTAGACCTGCCTACCTGCATGCTGACAAAGCACCCTGGACACAGCCCGCCCAAACCTACATCCATCACTCTCACTCCCAGACATGATCCTCCTCCTTTACTCTCGGGCCCCTCTATTTAAAGAGGAGCCTGCCAATCATCTTCAAATGGTCTTGCATCCCCATTTCTCATTGTCAACAGATACAAAATCTTGTCAACTCTATATCTAAAAAACGTTTTAATCTGTTTCCTCCTTTCAATTTCTTTTGCAATTACCAAATTCAAGTCTAGATTTGTACAATGGTAACGTATCCTCTCAGCCTCTGAACTTGTTCTAAATGTCTCATGTTGCTTCCCACTTGAAAATCCTTTAGTTCATTCCCAAAGGTTTCTGGATAAGCTATAATCCTCTTTGAATCGCCTATCAGGACTCTGTAGCCCATGATGGTCTCTAGCTTCATCTCCACTCCCAATTCTTAACACGCACTCTGTGCTCCAACTGCTGTTCTTGTATATCCTTGAATGCTACTTATTTACATTTGATATGCCATTCCTAAAATTCCATTGCAACTGTCTCTTAACCAATACACTTTACCTGTCTTCTTTTCTATCAATGGCAAAATATTAGTTTAAGCTCTTCCTCTTCTGAGCAGCCTTCCCTAAACTGATCTAAGTATGTCACTCCTCAAGTACGTCACACCGCCATCCTGTGTGCTTAGCACTGTTAGCATTGAATAAGCAATGCCTGGCACAGTTACCAGAACTGAGGAGGTGCACAATAAATTTTGAATGAATGACTATGTCCTAAATTGTCTTCAAACTTTGTCAAAATAAACTCAACTGTAATCAAGCTATAGTTCCAAGCAATGCAAACCAAAGGCTATGATTAAATTAGTATATTTTAATTTTTTATATTTCATATTATTTGATTATTAGTATAGAAAAAGATTTTACACAGTATGTTTTAATTTCTATGAATATAGTGACAAGTAAATCATATATAGAAAACAAACAATCCTAGAGGAAAGAGATAGGTTATATTTCACTCTATTCTTGTAATAAATGCTTGATATTTTCTTTATGAAAGTTAAAAAAAAAAACAAAAAACTCTGGATGTATTTGAAGACCTTCTAAGCTCAACCTTCTAATTAAATGCCTTTTGCTATGTGAAGTCCAGGGCAATTAAATGTTCAAATATTCATTGGATAAAAATCCATAAAATAATGAAACACATTTCCTGAGAATAATCTAACACTTCTTCCATTTCCTTAGGGCAAATACATGCTGAAATAAATCAGTCTATAGTTAGTTATGAAGTGCAGTAGGATTTTTGGAATGTATATTTCTATGCTTTCATATTTGGGGAACATTTGGATTTTCATCTTTACTTCCACATGAAAATATTAAAGCATGGTAAAAGAATACCGTTATTTACATCCAGAAGAAATATTACGAAGATTATCTAATCTAAATCTTGTTTTCGTGCAAAGAAAAACCTGAGGCAAGTTATGACCATAAAAAAAGCAGATAAAGCTAATAAAGACATGTCTGTTACTACAAACAATTAAAAAGGTGTATGGAAGTTAAAATATGATACAGCAAGCTAGAAACTGTGAAAGAAAGTTCACTGGGGAAAAGGAAGAAAGAGAGGACTTAGTACCAGGTAGATCATTTCCAACTGGCAGCCAGCCTGACGCCTCCAGGGGAAATTAAACTAGATAGAGGCCCTGGGCATCAAGAATTTGGCGTTTACATCTCCTGAAGATTAGGAACTATGACTTTCAGTCTCCTCAAGGTATAGAATTAGAATGGAGATGTCTGAAGAAAGCAAGACTACTTGAAAACAACTCCATGAAATGAGAATTAGACTATCTACCCACTAGCTTAAAAAAAGTAGAAAGGAAGCCTGTGATCTGTTAGGAGTTCCTGATAGGAAAAAAGATTTCTGCGATAAATTGAAACCCAAACCTGCAGCCCAGATGGAAGGTATGCAAGTTTTATTTTTTAGTGTTGTTGGTGTTCTTGTTGCTGTTTACATTAAATGTATGGACAAGAATCAGTAGTTAATAATTAAAAATTAGTACTTATTAAGATTCACGAATCCAATTGGTTGTCAGTAGACAAAAGATAAGTGACTATTAATGTGTCTCAAACTATAGTTTGGAGGATTTCCACCAAAATCCCCATTAGAACTTACCCCACACCATTGAAGATGAGTGTATGTAAAATCAAAAAAGACATACCAGAATCATATCTCCACAATGGATAGTGAACGGACAAAAGAAGTATACAAATTCGTCAAGCACACACACACAAAAAAATAGAAAATTTGAACAAGATTATTAAATAAGTGATTTGCAATAATTAAAGTCATAAGAGATGAAACAGAGGTCAAAAATGAAAGGACAGGTCATTATATAAAAAGGAGAAAAGAAACGAAAAAGAACTAGAAATTTAAAATACATTCAAGCTAATATTCACTTTTAAGTCAAACAATATGCTTAACGATTCAATTTGGTTGAAGAGAGTATAAGCATGCTGGAAATAAATCTGACAGAAATTATATCAAATAGGAGTTTCAGAATGAAACAATAAATGAGGAAGAAGAAAATTCAAAGAAATAATGGATGTTATATATCTATAATTAAGTATAAAAATCCTAATAATTATACAAAAAGTACTGATTCAGTATGTGATGGATTGAATTGTGTACCAGCAAAATTCCTATGTTGAAGTCCTAACCCCCAGAACCTTATTGGGAGTCAGGGTCTTTACAAAGGTAATCAAGTTAAAATAAGGTCATTAAGGTGGACTCTAATCCACTATGACTGATGTCCCCATGAAAAGAGAAAACATGGACACAGAGAGGCAAATATAGGGAGAACACCATGTGGACATGAAGACAGCCGATTACAGGCCAAGCAGAGAAGCCTGGAAAAGATCCTACTCTCAGAAACCACCGAAGAAGCAGACCCTGGCAACATCTTGATTTCAGACTTCTAGCCTCCAGAACTGTGAGACAATAAATTTCTATTGTTTAAGCCATTCCACTTATAGTACTTTTTTATAGCAGCCCTAGAAAATTAATGCACAGGCCAAGAAAAATAGAAAGCCAAAAAAAATTCAGAGCCTGGACATGTTAGTGAATCTACAGACCACAAAGGACACCGTGATAATCCTGAGATCAACCTAAGAGAAAGAGAAGACATTTAAAATGAAATTACAGCAGACTTCTCATCATCAAAAGTAGAGTACACAATATATCTTCCACAAAACAATAAGGTAAAAACTCATCCTAGAATCCTATACACCAAAAAATAATGATTCAATAAAAAAAGACAGAGAGTTTGCAGCGCTCATAGGGTGAATAGAAAAAGGAACAGCTGTATATAAGTAATAAGGAAATCAAACCAGGAGGGAGAACAGGGGTAGAAACAATGAAGAACAGAGAAATGGGTAAACCTGGATAAGTCTAAGATCAAATGTTTAAATGATTTTAATAAAAATTAAATATCTTGAAAGTACTTTTAAAAAACAAGGAAATGAGATACTAGACAAATAGAATAAGAAAAAGCGGAAAGTAATTAGTGTTTAAACATCCTAAGGTCTTTGTGTTGTTTAGGATAACTGTAAAAGTATCAACTTTAAACTTATAAAGGATATCTGTTAAAAAGAAGTAGGGAACAGTCATACTTCAGAGTAAGTAAACTGAGAGAAGTTTGATACAGAAGCAAAGGTTAAAGCAAAAGTTAAACAGTTGTTAAATATGTTAGACATAAAAGTAAGTATACACTTTTACATTAATACTAACCTCAATAACAGTAAGAAAAATAATGAGTGATTGGGCGGCTTAAAAACACCTTGGCACAGTAGGCATGTAAAAAGTAGAAAGCACAATAATGTAATCAAAATTTGATAATTCTGTGTCTTTGTTTTTTAGGAGGTAGGTAGAGATATTAAGTTTTGACATGTGAAGACGAGAATGCATGCAATACATTAAGACAAGCACAAATATCAAAAACATACAACATAAAGCTTCTAAAACAGTGGAGAGAGATTCCAGTAGAAGTCATTATAGCAGAATAAAAAGAGAAAAAACAAAAAAACATAGTGAATGTAAAATACAAAATAAATTGGTAGCAATAAGTCCAAGTGTATTAGAAATCACAGTTCACATAATGGAATAAAATCATCACTTAGAAAAATGAATTGTCAGTAAAATAAATATTTTCGAATAAATATGTCAATAAATTGTCATAAACAAACTAAAAGTTAAAACTCATCTGTATGTGTTATAAACAGACACATTATAAAATGCACATATTTATAGTGATACAATAGTATGGACAAAATATTCAAAACATTTTGACCAAGAGAAACATTGAGGATGTTAATATCAGATCAATGTCACTGTTGCCATTTTGGGCTGGATAATTCTCTGTTGGGTGGGCGGGAGCTGTCCTATGTGTTATAGAATGCCTAACAGCATCTCTGGCCTCTACTAAGTAAGGCCAGTAGCACCACATCCTTACTTGTCACAACCGAAAATCAAATCCACAGTAGAGCTTTCCTGGAACCTTGGCCCTTTTGCCTTATGTGGGTCCTTTTTTCAATTAAAACGATGAATTCTATTTATAAGTGTATTACTATAAAGACTAATGTAATTCGGGCTGAATTATACTCATTTTTATATTTTATTCTGATTTAAAAATGCGTTAAAACCTTTTCCTGGGCCCTTTAAGTATCATAGACCTTAGTGAATATGCCAACTGTAACGAACAGACAATTTAGCCCCAGTGAAAAATGTCTCCCAATATTTCCAGATATCCCCAGGAGTCAAAGTCAACGCTGTTTTAGCACCACTGATACACACACACATACACACACACACACACACACACACACACACACACATATACACAGGTGGGTATTTGTATAGTAATATGAAGTTCACCAGATGAATAAAAATATATGTTGTGCCCATATGTATTATGACTTTAAAAAAAATTATAAGTATGGCATTAAGAAATACATTAATTAAACTTTTTAAAATTATTTAAACAAAATATAACTTATTCTTTAAAACTATAACCTTAATGAAATCTGATTTCTCAAGAAAAACATTCTTTTTATTTATTTTATTTTTTTGTGAGGAAGATCAGCCCTGAGCTAACATCCGTGCTAATCCTCCTCTTTTTTGCTGAGGAAGACCGGCTCTGAGCTAACATCTATTGCCAATCCTCCTCCTCCTTTTTTTTCCCCAAAGCCCCAGTAGATAGCTGTATGTCATAGTTGCCCATCCTTCTAGTTGCTGTATGTGGGACACGCGGCCTCAGCATGGCCGGAGAAGTGGTGTGACGGTGCACACCCGGGATCGGAACCCGGGCTGCCAGTAGTGGAACGCATGCACTTAACCACTAAGCCATGGGGCCAGCCTCAAGAAAAACATTCTAAATCACTAAAAATTAAACAAAATATACATCAAACCAAATTATTCTTTTATGCATCCAATTTCTTATAGGACTGGATCTGAATAGTTAAATTTCCATGATGACTATGGAGAAAGTTCTATATCCATATGGAACTGTGTGCCATAATTAATTTCACATGATATCATGTCATCACATTGTCATTTGTACAAACTTCAAATGTCATGTTTTGATACACGGAGTTTTCCATTTCAAGGAAGCTATAATAAAAATGTTCATAAAACTATCATCTTGACAATATAAGATGACAATCTGGACCTTTCCTTGCTGTGCATTTAGTTTTTAATTGAGTTCATGATGATATTAAATCTATCATATATTTTTTTTCTGAAGCCTGAACCTTCCCTATCCTTTTTACAGGATTTATTCTCTCTTTAACCTCAAAATCATTTATTTAATTTGAAACTACAGTACTCCATATTAAAAGAGATTTGAAGGTTGGCTTTTAAAGAAAGAAAAAGTATAGAGTACTGGTGGCAATGGTAATGATGAGAGGGGAATTTCATGCACTATATATTAGAAACTGATTTTCATTAAAGAATCAGATATCTTACAATTTGTTCTTTGGCACCACCATAACTAATCTCACGAACATAAAGAGGTCACTTAACTGTTTCAAGGATCGTTGCTTTCTATTACTTAAGGAGTTCGGCAAGATGATTTCTTATTTCCTTTATATTGCTAGAATTCCTGGCTTACTCTCTATAAGTTTGTTATTATTATTTATTTATTTTGGTGAGAAACATTGCCCCTCGGCTAACATCTGTGCCAATCTATCTCTATTTTGTATGTGGGACGCTGCCACAGCATGACTTGATGTACAGTGTGTAGGTCCACATCTGGGATCCAAAGTGGTGAACCCAGGCCACCGAAGCAGAGTACACGAACTTAACCACTATACCACTGGGCCAGCCCCTGTTTGTTATTGTTTTTAATAAAGCAAATTGAAAATAATTATCTACCATCTACACTTATCAACTCACATACCTACAGGACATGAGTAGGGAGGAAAGGAAGAATGGTAGAACTTTAGTAACTAAATTCTTAATAGATATAAGCAATATATTCTACATGTTATGGTTTACATCTAGAAAAAATTCCAACAGTTATAAGCAAATATACCATAAATGCAGGAAAGTGAAGATGGAGAATATAATTCATTTGTTTATTCTGAAAATTTTTAAGTTCTTAACTTTTATTATCTAGTATATGTTTGATGTCAATACAGCCCAAAATCTAACATAACGTTGTTAATAGATCAGATATCTTAGCCTAAAACACACTGCTAACTAGGAACATACTTTTTGGCCTCTTACTTCTTGTTTATGATTTTTTTATTCCATTCTCTTTAATTATCAAATAATGCAAGGTGGACAATATCCATTTACAGATATGTTGGAATAAACACAGTGTTTCCTTTATTTCTTATATAAGAATGCTTGGCCAGTTAAAGAAGTCATCTATAATGTTTTTAAAATGAAAACAGTATGTATTTATGTAGCAGATCATCTAGCTAATTACAAGCAGTTACCACTTGAAATATATGAAGTTTATTGCTAGTAGTTGTGTGTTAATAGACATTTCCAATGTATATCCTTAGTTAAATTGTACCAGTTACATATGTTTAAATATTTCTAACATACACCATAAGAGTCAATACACTTTGCAATTATAATCGCTGCATCTAGTATATATTCTATTGATAAACATAAAACACATACGCAATACAGCCAAAGGCTAGTGGCTAAAAATAAGAATTCAAATGTATTTCAAATTAGAATTTCTGGTCTCTAACAAAAGCAATTCCATTATACACCATTCTTTTTATTCAATAAGCAATAGGTTCTAAAATACATGATAAACTGTAGATATTAAGGCCTGAGGAATGCATTTTTATCCACTGCTACTAATTCTGAACAATATCTTCAAATTTCAGAAGACTCCAAATCAAATAAAAACATAGTTTCAGCCAAAAATGCTAAGCATTGCTATATGTTAAAATAATAAACTTCTATAAAGCAAAAATCATAAACAAGTCAAAAGACAAATGGCAACTGTGAAAAAATTATCGGTAATTTATATCACTAGCAAAGAACTATTGCACCTATTATATAAAGAACTCCTGGTACTGATAAGTTAAAGAGACTAACGAAAGAATATAAAATCAAGGGCTATGAAGAGTCAGTTAGTAAAAAAGAAATATTTATATCCACATGAAATATGAAAAGATGATCAATTTCACTCATAATAAGAGAAATGTAAATTAAAGATACACAGAGATGCAACTTTTCACCTATTATATTTGCTAAATTCCGAGTTTTACAATCCCATCTGTTGGCATTGCTGTATAGAAATAGTCACTCTTCATTTTTTCTGTTTTTTTTTTTTGCTGAGGAAGATTCACCCTGAACCAACAGCTGTTGCCAATTTTCCTCTTTTTGTTTGAGTAAGATTCACCCTGTGCTAATATCTGTGCCAGTCTCCCTCTGTTTTGTATGTGAGTCGCTCCCCGAGCATGGCCACAATGAGTGGTGTAGGTCCGCACCAGGGAACCGAACCTGGGACGCTGAAGTGGAGTGCACCGAACTTAACCACTAGGCCACGGGGCCAGCCTGAAATAATCACTCTTATACATCATCGAGAAAGGTGCAAATTACTACAACACCTATGGAGGAGGTTCTAGTAATATCCACCAAAATTAAAGATTTATTTATCCTTGAAACAGAATCTCGCTTCTGGAAATCTCTCCCATAGATATACCTGTATGTATGTTAGGTGATGTGTGTACAAGGACATTCATTACACTATTGTGTGTAACACAACAAAACAACAACAATAAACACAAAAACACCAGAGTTAATAAACATTCATGAAAATAACTATGGGGGAGGGGGACCCCAGTGAAAGTGGTAAAGACCTCGGAAAAGTCTCTCTTCCATAAAAGCAATGATTAGTGAGAGAGATTTTTGTTTTAATAATTTCAACAACCATTAACACAAGGTTATACTTTATGGAGTACTTCCTGGAGAGTTACCATAGTTGATCATTACAATAGGCACTGAGATAGATACCGTGTGGATAAAGATGAAATAGTCCCAGAACCTGCTTCCAAAGCATTCACAGTATACTAGGTGAGGCAGACGTCTCAACCAGCGGCTCACAAACATTTCCTGTAAATGCTCGTCAGCAAATATTTTAGACTTTGTGGGCCTTCCTCTCTCTCGCCACGACTCAATTCTACCCCTATAGCTTGAAAACAGCCATATACAATAAATAAATGCAGGCGTGTGGCGGTATTCCAATCAACATTGTTCATGAAAACTGAAATCAGGGTTTCATATAATTTCCAGGTGTCACAAAATATTATTTAAAATTTTTTTTCAGCAATTTAAAAAGTGAAAAAAAAACTTTTCAGTATACAGGTAATATCAAAATATGCAACTGGCTGAATTCGGCATACAGGCTGTAGTTTAACTGACCTGTCATCTAACCACAAACCAAACTTTATAATATACTTGAATTAGCAATGGAAATATCAAGCAGTATTTCTCAGTTTTACACGTAAGGAAACAGAAATGCAGGGAAGTAAAGAGACTTACTGGTTGTAATACAGATATTAAGCAGAGAAGCTATAACTCAAACCCAGCTCTTTACTCACTAATCATTATTATCTCATGAAGCCAATGAGTCTACTCCAATGATAGGTGTGATGTATGACACACATTTTAGGATGTGTGTGATACTTTATATAAAATTATATTCTTAGTTATAATGGGTTTCATTCAGCACTGTTCAACCCTTGAAAAATGAAAAATAGACTAGACGGTCTATGTTAGTTTTTCCATGATTTTTTGCAAAAAAAATATGATTTTAATATCAGAACTGCAATGTATGATTATTATTTTGTTTCTGTTAAAAGAAATTCCTGCTGGCATTTCTGTGACAGAGAGGGGTAAAGAGATAATTTTTAGCTCTTTGGAGGTGTCCCTTCTCATGATTATAGAAATTGTAATGATTCTATCTTTTATTCAGGAGTGCTTTGAATATATATGGCTAGTTCATTATGAGTGTATTTATTATGTATTTATAAGTGTTGGATATAAAATCACTTCTTAAATAAAAATAATGGGACAGGAGGGAATTATTTTAAGCACATACAGATTGTTAAGCTTTGCAGGGTTTTTTTAATTGTCACAGTTTATGTATGTATGTATGCATGCGTGTATGTATGCATGCGTGTATGTATGCATGCGTGTATGTATGTATGCGTGTGTGTATGTATGTGTGTATGTATGTATGTATGTTGGAGGGTGGCGGGCGAGAGGAAAGAATCTGTATAATTAAATTAGAATTGCTCATAAAAACAGATTATAATAGAGAGAAAGTCTATGAATGAGGGGCCCAGGAAAGAGAGAGATTAAGAGAACCACATCCTGGGTGTGACCCTTTATATTTGTTCATCAATACCACAAACAGTAGAACAGATACCAATTTCCACAGCACCTCCCCAAACTTGAACATTTTCACAGACTTCTTTCATCTCCTGATGAGTAACAAGCTCTCTACCATATGTTCCTTGGTACCTGAGCCCAGAAATATCCCTTGGAATTGATCTAACTATTGAGGCTTCATCCTTTACTAAAACTATGTGACCCAAGAGAAAATGAGAAGTTGTCTGACCCTTCCCTTCCCCTGTCTAGCCAATTTTATTTTTGTTTTTTAGTTAAATAAAAATGACAAGAAATAGGCATAACAAAATATTTTTAATAATAGAATATTTTTTCCTTTCGGTGTACTCCTAGGGGGGAAAAATTTTTCTGTTCCTTTTTTTCTCTCTTTTTCAAGGATTGAAAGGATTATAGGAAAAGGATTTTGAAGTTCATGGCAAAAATAACTTTCATGTAATTCAACATATTATGTTTTAATTTTAGCATATTTGTTTCCATTTACTTCACGGAATACTTTGTAGGGAAAAAAGTATATGATGAAATTGAGTCTTTTGTCTCATTTTAATCTGCATATAAGAAAATGATATAATTGTTTCGGATCTTTTTCCGTGTTCCATATTCTGACTCCACAGCTCCTGCCTTGTATGGAAAATACAGCTGCAACCCAGTGCCTGTTGGATGAGGGTTGGAACAGATGGCTTGTGATTCTGTACAGCCTACACATTAGGGAAGCACCAGGATTTGGATGGAGTACTATTTTTTTTTTTTTTTTTTTTTTAGTACTAACAGTGTTAAAGTGGAAATAAATAGTCAAGTAGGGAGATGGAAGTCCCTGAGCCCACAGTCACGGAAATTCTACTGCTGTGCTTCCCGTGTCTCCCAAAGGCACTGAACAAACCTAAGTGTGGCTGCTTCCAACCATCGGTAATTCATCAGAAGAAGGCCTCTCCATTTCCCAATCTATTCTTTACCCTAGAGCCCAGATGACACAGGCTTAAACTGCCCCATATTACTGAGTACACAATTTCCTAAAGGGTTTGATAAGCCATTATATTGTCTTATCTGTATTTTTGAGAGAAAGGGAAGTTGGTTTGAAGTTACTGATCATTTTATCAACTTCATTCTTTTGGGATTTTTAACAAAACTGTACATCCAGTGTATATTTCATCTGTATTTAAAATATATCAGATTTTTATGGAAATTAATTTGGAAGATTAGAAAAATATTCATGTGCTTTTAAAGACTAACTTAAATTTGAATACAGTCTCTGTAACAATTAACAGAAATATATTAGATGTCATGATATGTTTTCTTTTTAGCCTCATGTACATCAGCAATCGATAAAAAAAAAATCTGTAAATATCAATGTACCAATAAATGACAACGTCAATTCCAATATACCTTCATGGTAATAAAGACAAAATTACTTAATTGTGTATTCACAATTAAGTGATACGCTGGGAAAGAACATTCAGTCTAGGACACATGGACCAGTGTTCAAGGAGATGTGACATGATTGGTAAAGTTCATTTTTTACAATCATGATTTTGAACTGTCTCCTATAAGGAAGATCATTTTATAATATAATCCACTTCACGTTCCATGTCTCTTCAAATCCAACTCTAACTCCATTCTCATCTCTCCCCACAATTTCCCAGAAGAGGGGAAAAAAAACCCAAAACAATAAACAAAAACTTACTTTTCCAACATATTGTGGATCTGGTCCCATATGTTCTTCTAAAACAAAGAACTGATTCCAAACCCATCCCCTTTTGGGACGATGGTGGACTTCGGTTTCACCTTCAATGTGTTTGGTTTCGTTTCTGGTCACCTTGATGGAGCTGTGGCGAGCAGTTCCATAACACCTCTGCACAAAACAGAGACACACTAGGACTGGACAGATGCAAGATGTGCTCGTAATTTTCATTGTAAGATAACTTTCCAGTTCACAGTTTTCTTTCTTTTCCTTGTCAGCTACAAATGCTTAGTGAGCATTCAAGAGAGAAGCCAAAGCCTCTTTTGGAAGGAGAGTCCAAAGTAAATTGTTTAGCGTGTCCATGATTTAACTGCCCATCAGGGAAATGTCAGACTACATTTACATCCTGAAACACCTGGAGAATCAATGCTGTAGTTGTCTGATTCCAAATCTTCACAGTAGGTGAACAAGGGCAACCATTTTCTACCTAATGGAAAGAGAGAAAATTATATACATTACAAAACATGTAGCTTTAAGTATTTGCTCTGAATGCACATTACACTATTTTGCACTGTGATGCTGATAGGCAAAGAATATATGTAAATTCTTTTGGAAATATACACAAACATACATACACACAGTCATGCATAAGCTTGCATGCTGCGCACATTTTTACATGGAGACCTCTCTAATTGTACTATTAATTCTCAGTTTTATATGTGTATGTATTTATATATATTTTATATATACGTATATACTATATATGTATATAATTGAGGATATGCATATTCTTTGAAACAACAGAAATGCAGCCTTACGAGTGTTGAAATGCTCAGAAATTGACCATGAGTATGTGCACACATGTGAGTGTAGTATGATCTCTTACAATATGTGATATATTAGGGACTCCATGGAAAGTGCAAATTTTTTGCTTGTTTTTGTGTTTATTTTGTTTTTGTTAGATGTGATACAAGTTCACTAGACATAACCACACATCAGTTACCTACTGTATATGACTCACTGAACTTCAACAAAATACTTTCTAGGGTTGAAAATTGTCACAGACCATCGCAACAATCAAGTAGGTCCTTAAGTTGCTTAGCAAGTAAAATAGAAGAAAATAAAGCATAACAGAAAAGAAGATGGCTGAAAAAAAATGTATGCAATTGAAAGTTACTCCATGCTTGGGGATCAGATTGGCACAATTGAATATGAGTTAGAACATCAATTGACTAAATCGTATCTTGTATGGATTTGATAGACTTGCAGATAATACTCCAGGGTACCATCTTCACCTATAGGCAAGACCAAGACGGATACTCAAGCTTGGGAAAGACGCTACATATAATTCCAGCAGCTATGTAAAAAAGGTGTAAGGAAGTAAAGAATGGTGGCAACAATAACAGAGGTGAAAATTCTTTGATTTTCAAATAAGAAATGTCAAGGACTTGGACTTAGGGTTTAGTATAATTGGGCAATCAAGTAAAACTTGAGAATCATTTCTGGAAGACAAAAGATAGGATTTAGGAGGGAAAAAGAGGACTCAAATTATTAGCTTATTGAAAACACATAAAACTGTGTAGCAAGTTTGGCTGTATTTTTATGTATGTGTGTTTCAATACGTGTTTAGAAAATTATATTGATTCAAGATACGCCCATTCCATCTACTAAAAAATATTAGATAAATCACTTTCTCATTCCATAAAATTCACCCCTATAAATCAGTACAAACTGAAATGTAGATGTAAATGAATTACAAGGTGGTTGACGTGACAATATAAATGATTTTAAAAATTGAACATAAATAATCAGTCATAGCATAATTCTTTCATACAATTGAGAAAAATGTTTACAATGAGTTGGGGATAAAAAAAATCACAAGTCCCAGAGTAAGCAGCTTTTCTTTATCAGTATTTCTCCCCCCAAA
Organism: Diceros bicornis minor; assembly: GCF_020826845.1. Taxonomy (NCBI): domain Eukaryota; kingdom Metazoa; phylum Chordata; class Mammalia; order Perissodactyla; family Rhinocerotidae; genus Diceros; species Diceros bicornis. The sequence goes on along the minus strand of NC_080759.1, from coordinate 45,854,268 downwards.
CTAGGGTCAATAATAATATTTACTTCACCGGTTGTACAGGAATTGTATTGGATTAGTATTGGGATTTAATTTTAATCATCCAGCAAAGACAAATTGAAGTTTTTAATATTTTATGAAAGCAAACATACATTTTTCATTAATTTAAATTAAAATGAATCAAAAACGCTAACATACAAAAAAAGAGCAATACCATTCTAGCTCCAACTTGGTAAGAACACTGGAAAGAAAGTAAAAAAACAAAGGTTTTCTTCTCTTTTTTTTGACAATCTAGTTATAGAATGAACTTATGTGAATCATCTAATTTCTTTGAGTCTCAATTTTCTCATTTACTAAAATTTGTGGCTTGAATAGCTACTTTTAATAAATTCTTTCCAGTCTATCTAGTAAATTATTTGGATAATTTTATATTAAAGTTTTTTATTTATCAAAAGATTCTTAATTTTGAAGTCACAGATTACAAAATAAAAACTTTAACTAGTCTTTCTTCTTAGAAGTTGATGAATATATAAAAGGTGTTGTCTTAATACTTTCACACCATTTGGTGTGATTTTTACATGAAATTAACATCTTTGTCCTTTATGCCAAGTTGTTTAACAAAGCATAATTCATGAGTAGAAGGTTAAGAAAGTGGCTTTTGTAATGTATTATGGATATGTAGAATGAGTGTTTTCTTTACAATAATGATCTTGTGTGGCATTCCAAAAATATATGAATGCATTTTAATCTGCATATGCATTATGTGTTTATGAATCTCTATTATGACAATTATGAAAAGTGATAAGTAAGGCTCTGTGGCATGAAAAAGCAAGTGTAAACATCACTACTGTACTTTTGAAAGTGATTTCATTTACTACATAGGGAGAGGACAGAACTCCAAGTACGAAAATTTTCTGTACGTCAAGAAATCCATTCCTGCATAGGTTAGAAAGAGTTAAAATGCAAATAATAAAATAAACCACTGATTTGGACTAAAACCATAGAAATATGTTGTAGACATTTGCTATTTTTTGACTAAGCAGCATTCAAGCAACCTTCCTGTTTTCATGGAACACTCCAATATATGAATTCTGATGAACACAGCCCTGACTTTGACCTCTGAACACCTATGGACCAGATACTTGCTTCTTCTAACCTTTTAGCTAGAACTTGCACAGATGACTTATGCATGTTAATTATATGTTCCAACACCCTGGAGCAAATAATGGATGGATGTAGGAAAACTGAGAAATTTTTCACAGTAGTGGTAAGAATCTCAAGACCCAGAGGGCACAGTGGGGAGTCCAGCAGCTATGAGAAACAGAGTCCAGAGGCAGTTGCATGAATTGAGTCATTCTAGATACACAGTTACAATGGCAAGTATTTGAAAGTTTTTCTTACTGCCCAACTTCTATTGGTTCTTATTTCTTGCCAAACCTGATTCTTAAGACCCCTCATCAATTTTCTTCCAATAAATTTATTTTACACAAGAATATACAATATTCTTCCAATAAATTTATTTGCTGCTTTCCATGGCCAAGGTTGACCTCTGTTGTCCGAAATTAAGAACTTTCTCTGATAAAAAGCATGACTGTCATAATATTCCAAAAAGGAAGTAGTTTCCAAATAATGCATTACATGCAGTAGTGTGTAAAGTAGACCTCTCTCCTCTGTTTGGTACTTAATCTAAGTGATCCAACATTGCTTCCAGAGACTGGTCCCCTTGCTTTTGTAACTACTCCCTCTTCAGTAGTAAAGTTAATAGCACTGCACTATGAGTCAAGAGGCATGACCTCAAATGTTCATTTTGTAGAAAACTATCACATTTTTATGAGGATTTTATTCTCTGAGCTTCACATTTCTCATTTATGAATAAGGATTTTCATTGAATTATCTTTAAACATGTTCAGCTATCTAATTCTTTGAATTTATGATTTAGTAACTGTGTATCATTCACAAACGACTTTTCTTACTTATGCTGAGTTTAATTATTTAATCACCCACGATTAAATAATTAGTCCTTTATAGCTCTTCAGTACAATGACTCCCTCAGAGATCTCTGAGGAAACGCCATTCTCAAAGAAAAGGATTCTTGCATTTACCCCAAATGATATTACTTGTCACTTGGACCTTTGAATTTTCTTACCAATTAGTTCTTAATTTATAAACCTAGGCCTCCATAGAGGTCTAGAGGATGCTTTCTGTTTGCGTTTTTTAAAAAGAAGTTTCCTTCGCTCTTTTTCTTGTTTTGAAAATGTCCTTGTAAAAAATACTCTGTCGACTTTATTTCACAAAAGTATCATTCCATTCTCCCTATGTGTGGGGTGATGTAAGATATTATTTCACATGTTCAAAAAATCTAGAATTGAAGTTGCCACCAACTTCTAAACTTTATCATTATATATTAATGGTAGGAATTTATCTGACTTTACATAGAGCAAGCCTAGCTTAAATAGAAAATGTCAAAGAAGGTAAAGCATAATGGAAAGTTCATACTTTTTGGAATTACTTTCATTGTGAGATATATTAGGCATCTTGTGTGGTGGAGTACATGTCAATGGAAGCATGCCGCTCAGTACACAGAAGGGATCTTCCCAACTGTCAAACCTGTAAATCCATCAGATGAGAAGGCTGTTCTTTATGTGAGATGACTTGTCTTAAGAATAATGGAACTTAACTTTTCCATGATGAATAATTTAAAGCCATCATAGTGTCAGACAGATTTAAATATAAGGAAATTTATATTATGTTTGAATTCTGGAGTACTTAAGGTGAAAGTTACAAAAGCCATTTTTTAAGCTTAATTAATAATTATTTATTACTTATCTATCTATGTATGTATATGTATATGTGTGTGTGTTTGTATGTGTTTGCCTTCCTGATGTTCTAAAACCTTAATGTTATTCTTTGGGTTTGTGATTACAGGCATAACTCCCATTACTGGCAAGATACGGTCTCAGGTATATGTCTGACCCTAGAGCTATGGTTTCCATCATTTTAAGATCCAATGACCAACAATTTCAGTATCATTCTCTTGTTCTAAGTCTAGTTCTTGTTCAATTTCTAATGATACTGACTTCTGAATTTTTGTTTTACCTTCCTATCCTTTACCTTCTATTTTTACTATTCATAATTTTGTTTTATTCTCTCTCATCTGATAATTTATCTGTTTAGTAATTAATTTTACTCTTCTCTGTCTGTGTCAGTTGGATTACATAGCTCTTGCTTTCAGTCAAAATGCAAATACTCATAAACCACATGGAATTGTGGAGGGCTTCATCTAAATTTGTTGCAAGGTTATTTTCCAAGTTGATTCTGAAATCAATATTATTAACTTCAGAATATTCTCATAGTTCCAAGGTTCGGATATAATAAATTGTGTTTGCTTGAAGTGGGTATATATGTAAATATATATAATATATTTAAAATTATCTTAAAGTGTGGCTCTAAAATATAATGAAATATTTAAATAATAACATAAATCAGAAAGCATTAACTTTTGCATATTCTGTTTTTCTGTTGGAAATATTCACTTAAATTCCATGGAGACAACGATGAAAACACTGTGCCCATACAGGCATTATTCTCTGACATGGCTCATTCAACTCTGTTTGCCTTAAAAGCCTTACTCTCCAAACTCCGTTTAGTAAAACCTACCCTCTGAGGCCTAGACTAAAGGGTGTTTTTCCACAAAGACTTCTTTGCTTTGGGAGAAAATTCTCTTGGGTCTTTTGTGTTTCTGCACATCTTCTGAGCAAGAAGCATTGACAGTTTTGTTTCATTCTATCTTTTCAAGGATATTTGTATACCAAAAGCCTTGGAAGAAAGATAGAACTTTCCTTGGGGGCAGAGGCTGGATTTGCTTTCTGACTGGATTATAAAGATAATGTCTTCCTTTAAGACAAAGATTGGAGAAGTGTGCTAGCTGACCTCATATATGACGGGGGATTTCAAAGTTCAGGGTTCCTTAGCCATGACCCATATAGAGTTTTTGTGTGGCACATATCTGAGCTGCTTCGTTTTAATCCATGGGATGTAAGAAGCAAGGGAAACTGATGCTGCCTGCTGTGCTATGGGTAATAAAGTCTTTTGTCTCTGATCCAGAGTCTCCAATCTTCTGCCAGCATCTATAAAACTATGGCAGCCAAATTTATTAGCGTGAAAGTAGGGTAAAATCTCAAACTCTTTTTCTTTGTATCAGATTTTCTTTTGAATTCTCACATCATGTCTATGTATTTTCCATCTCCTGTCTTAGCCAATGAAGTACCTTTCATATTGTCACCAATAAGTAAACATTTGTTGAGTGAAGGAAAAATAAATGGGAAATAGACAAATTAATTCAGGGTTTGTGCAGCAAAAGTGGTATTAAAATACAGAGTTTCAACTTAGAACATTTAATTGTAAGAATGTGTTACAGAAAAGCTTTTTAAAAGCATGTTTTGATTTGGTTAACATTACACTTTGTTTTTCACTTAAAAGCCTGTCACAATCAAAGAAGCACAAATACTGGGAAACAAAGTTACATTTCATCAATAAAATCCTGCTTTCTCACTAAGTTCCTTCTAATACACAAGAAATTAAGGAAGCCATTCAAATATTGAGCCAAATGTGCATTAGTAATCTTTGCAATGGCATATACTGTATGCCACTATGAGGAATATCTTATTCACTATATGTATTTCAAAATATATGTATGAACATTCCTACTATGTTGACTAATAGAATTAAAAAGAGGCCATACATTTTGTCACTCTTCTTCTGTGTCAAGATATACTTCCTTATTGTTAGATTAATGCAAACATCATTATATAGAGTTGAGTTTTATTTTAATTTATATATTCCTGAAATTATGCACATAATTAGGAAGAACGATGTCTTGAAGACATATGCAAATGTAAGATGATATTTACAACATTGATGTATTTGGCCACAATAGTTAACATCATTGAATTACTTCCAATTTTCATGTTGCTGATTCCAATCTTCTTAACGCCTAGTGGACATTATTGAAAAAATTAGAAAACAAAAATAGAAGAAGAAAGTGATGGAACCAAATGCAATGTTTCCTTATCTGTATATGTCAGAGTGAGGAACAGATATTTTGAATTTCTTCACGTCTTCCAAAAATATTTCCACCTATCACTCTATTTTATGCTTTATGTTCTTGTTGAATATATATATATGTATATGCATATATATACACACACACACACAGTTAGGCATCACTTAACAGTGGGGATATGCTCTGAGAAATGCACTGTTAGGCAATTTCATTGTTATGCAAACATCATAGAGTGTACTTGAACAAACCTAGATGGTATAGCATACTACATACCTAGGCTATATGGAACTAATCTTTTTTTTTTTTTTTTAAAAAAAGGCTGAGGAAGATCAGCCCTGAGCTAACATCCATGCCAATCCTCCTCTTTTTGTTTAGGAAGACTGGCCCTGAGCTAATGGTACTAAACTTATGGGACCACCATTGTATATGTGGTCCGTCGTTGACTGAAAAGGCATTACATTACAATATGGCACATGATTGCATATATACATGTATACATATGTGTGTGTGTGAATGTGTGTGTACATATATATTTTCATTTCACATGAAAGAATTTCATGAAATAAATTTTAAAATGGTTATTCAGTTTGATATAAAATATCAAAAAATACTAAAGGAATTATACTGGTATAGGGACTCCTAATGGTCTCACTGTCTGATTTCCGTCACTGAGCATCCCATAGGTCTTGCCAAGTATAAGTCTCTGTCTCCCACTTCCTTACAATAAATACTACATTTCCCAGCATCACTTGTAGCTGAGTATGGCCCAATTATTGGGTCCTAGCCAATGGCATATAAGCTGAAGTACTATTAACTTCTCAGGAAATTTCCCTAGAAGACTGTTGATATGCATCCTGTCTATTCTCTCCCCTTCCTCCATCTTGTCACTTGAATCCTAAAGGTGATGGATGACTAGAGCTCCTTTTGGACCATGAGAATAAATGTCACAGCCTTGAGATAGAGGAACCAAGCAACTTGATCTCAGAGAACACTATGGCGCAGAACTGCCACATGAGCCCTGGGCTTCCTTCCTCTGAGATCAGTTAAGAGGGAAAATATTTCAGTCTTTTTTAAAGCCACAGCTATTTTGTGCTTCTGTTACTCAGAGCTGAAATTAACCCTAATTTAACAGCCATTGAACTGAAACAGCACATTCTCCATGGCTTTGGATTTGCGGAAGGGTTTGGGAAATAAAGCACAGAGGAAAGAAAGAAAGGAAAGAAAAATCAGAGAATAAAAACATGGGAAGATGAGGGATGACACTCTATTCTAAATTCCAGAGAACTTATTTTTGGTGACAGTCTTCTCTGCGACTTTTATCACAAGTTTAATGCGCAAGTCTTGTTTTTCCCTCTCTGTGTCCTCTGAAGTCAGAAAGCACACTCTATGCTATATCTGGGTCATCCACAGCACACAGCACTGTGCAATGCAAATGGAAGGGGTGATATTTGTCCAAAGGTCTCCCTCAGTGTTTCTCCCTTTGAAATCTATCTCTAGCTACACATAGTCTCCTTACCTCCCTGCTTGAAATTCATTCAAGTCTTTGTATCACCTCTAGGAGAGAATCAAAAAACTTTCACATGAAATTCACAGCTTTTCAATATTTAGTGCCTTTCCACTTCCCCTCTCATCCTCAGTGTCTGCCCAGGAAACACCATGACCCACCCATATTTTACCAGGCTCACCATCTCTTGAGTATGTTGTGCTCTTGCTAGCCTCATGCAAACAGTTTCTTCTAAATGAAAAGCCCATTTCACTGTTTAAATGATCAGTGAATCAACAGTCCCCAAGTGAGTCTTCAGAGTCTATCCACTCTGTTCCCAAGTCCCCTGTTCTCCCTACTGTCTGGAAGGAGTTCAGAACACATCACCTCAAAATATGCCAGTCTAGCATATCAATTATTTTAAATTAAAGTCACTTGAAAAGCAACAGGTGCAAAAAAGTGCACTCTGACATTCCTTAAAGCAGAAGATAAAACCCCCATGTAAAAGATGTCCTCCCCATACCAGAAGGAAAGAAACAGTCTTATCACCAAGGATGGGAAGTTGAGGCCAAGAGAAATCTGTACAAAGAAACCTTCCTAAAGTAACTCTTATCTTTCTGGTCACTTTTCTACCCAATTAACTAACTACCCCAAGCCCTTTGCCTTGTCACTTTTTCACAATTTACTACTCTTTGCCCAATTCAGTATATAAGTGTCTGGCTAAAATTGCTTCTTTGGGTCCTCATTTCCTTATGCAGGTCCCATGTCAGGTAAAACTTATATTAAATAAATTTATATGCTTTTCTTTTGTTAATGTCTTATTACAGAAACACTAGTCAAGAACCTAAAAGGTAAAAGGCATGCTTTTTTTTCTGTCTGCCACAGTCACATTTATCACATGAATTATGCATTTCCTTGTCTGTCTTCCAAACTAAGCTGTAACCTCCTGCCAGAATTTAAATTTAATCTCTATATCCTCAGTGATTAGCATAGTCTGGTGCTCACTGTCAAGAATCCGTTGAATGAACAAATAAAACCAGGTTTGTGTTGTATTAGTTTTGAGCATCCCACTTAGTGGTCATGTGACCTTAGCCAAATTTTCTCATATGTAAAATAAATCTAATGACGTCATGAAATCGCTGTAAGAATTAATCAGAGTTACGGACACAGTTGAGAGTTCTTGCATGACTCAGTCAAACTCCCCCACTACTGCTATCAAAATAAACATCAAAGCATGCCTCTTAAAAGTAAGAGTAGCATGCTCTTGACCTGAAATATTACGTTATAAGCATCATGTGCCCGTATTATTGGAATCATTTCCCATGATCTGGATATAAAAAATATTTTAATTATAATTTGGATTTTATATTTCTTGAAAATAAATTAAAGCTAAACATTAAGAGAAAGAGTATTTGCATAATGTCCTTATAATGAATATTTGATACTTTGCGCCTTTTCTTTGAGCTCTGGTTTTCTACCCATATAAGGTATGGTATATGTGTAATTAAAAAAGTGTTTCCCTTATGTTTTGAAAACATACATTTTAAAAAGTAACTATGTAAATGCCCCAAATTGATGCACACCCAAAAAGATACTAGTGGTGGGTATAATATACCTACAATGGAATTGAAGGAATTTAGTTTTTCTTTAGTATGTTTTCTCCAACCATTTTTACAGTAAACTGGCTTATCTTTTCTTATAAAAATTAAGATTATGGGGCCAGCCGGGTGGCGTACCAGTTAAGTGTGCGCGCTCTGCTGCAGTGGCCCAGAGTTTGGATCCTGGGCGCACACCTATGCACCGCTTGTCAAGCCATGCTGTGGTGGCATCCCATATAAAGTGCAGGAAGATGGGCATGGATGTTAGCCCAGGGCCAGTCTTCCTCAGCAAAAAGAGGAGGATTGGTGACAGATGTTAGCTCAGGGCTAATCTTGCTCACAAAAAAAACGAAAAAGTAAGATTATGATTTTCCTTTTTAGGGGGTATTTTAGTTTCTTTAATTTATATGGAAGCTTGTTGGCTTAATTAAATATATAACATCTTGATTCCTATTTATAAGAAAATTAAGGGTTAAAATTATTTTAGCACACGACATATATGTCAAAGTTTCATTTAAAATATGGAGTCAGGGCTGGCCCCGGGGCTTAGCGGTTAAGTGCGGGCGCTCCGCTACTGGCGGCCCGGGTTTGGATCCTGGGTGCTCACCGGCGGACCGCTTCTCCGGCCATGCTGAGGCTGCGACCCGCATACAGTGGCTGTAGGGATGTGCAACTATGGCATGCAGCTATCTGCTGGGGTTTTGGGGAAAAAAAAGGGAGGAGGATTGGCATGGATGTTGGCTCGGGGCTGATCTTCCTCACACACACACAAAAAAAATTATGAAAAAAAAAATATGGAGTCAAATCAACCTTGAATTTAAAACTGTGTTACAGATAGTTTTCCTTAGAAAATGTAAATCTGTGTGAGCCATAACATTGTTTAACTTTTGAGATATTGCACTTTTGATTTTTAGTTAATGAGAAAATTTGATAAAATGTCCCAAATGGAAAAAGGCATGTGTGGTGTTCTTATACAGATGCATGAACTATTACGGTCAAATGGTCTGATGATTGAAGGAACTTTATATTTCTATTCAGGTTCAAATTTACCTTGCACCATTACAATCATACTCTTACCAATATAGTCAACTCTTACAACACCTTGTAAGTCTCTTATATCTACTTGGCAACACTTTAGCCCTAAGACAATCCCACTACATGCTATCTGCGTGATGAAGACAAGCAGATATGTGCACTGGGGCCACCACAGCTTCATAATCTCCAACTTTGAATGGTTCTCAGTGTTCCTTTATCCTATTGCATCACAGAAACCATGTTATCTGTACAGTTTTTCTAATTACAACCCATTTGTCAATTTTCATAAACTACACTGAAGCTTCTTAACAGACCAACAAGACAGTTTATCATAAGCTATCCTCTGCATAAAACTCTAGACTCTATATGCTCAATAACTGTAGTAGTTTGAACACACAATGCTTGCTCACATGCCATTGCATGCTCTGCTTCTTCTGAAATGCCTCTCACAACTTTAGCCCTTAAAAATTGCATACTTATCTTTTAAACACAAGCACCATTCCCTCCATGTCTCCCCAAACTGCAATCCCCACCACTGCATAGGTTATGCATTTCCTCTTCTCTGCACCCATAATGCGTTGTAAACAGCGTTTTATTTTGTACTGTACAATTTTATTACATTTTTTGTTTTCTCAAACTTGACTGTGAACTTCTTAAAAACAAGCTGGATATCTATTATTATTTCTCAAATACTTGGAGTAGAGTGAGTATAAAAAAATGACCTTTGAATGAATTTCCAAATCATCCAATAACAAACATGAATTTAATCTAATAAATTGTTAAAAATAACAGCTTAAATGGTCTCAACTGCAATTTAGGCTTACAATGAAATTCGAATTTTGATATGGTCTGATTATTTACAATAGATTCAATAATGCCAATATGAAACAAACTATGGCAGAGCCAATATTGCAGGCACGTTTGCTACCTGTTTTGTATTCAATAAAAATTTTTTTATCAAATTCTACTACATGCAAATTACTGTGCTATGGTCTTGCAAGATAACAAGATAAAAAATGGAAATGAAGGCAGCCCACAAAGTAACCAGAGACTGATAAAAGAAACAGGACACATATGAAGGGAAACAAAATATGTAACCCCAAAATGCATCTCTTTAACATAAGGATTATTTTAGGCTGATTATTTTTAAGAAACAAAAGACTCAGAAAGTTTTTCTTGTTACTTCCCCCTTAACTGCCTAAATGAATTCAGATAATAAATCTGTCTCAGGAAGTGAGCTATCACCTAGGCATAACATGAACTAGGTGGTGGACAGGGAGGAACCTAGAAAAGCCTGTATGTTGGGCTCCCCTCTGTGTTCTTCTGTTTCTGTGTGGCCAAACACTTGTTTTCCAAATGTTTCCTACTTTTCACCTACCTGTGAATTGCCTTCCTTCCCTTTGAAGTCTCTGACTCTCTCCACCCCTAATTTTTTCTTTGTCTTTAGCTGAAGATGGTATTTAAGGTGAGGGCTTCGGCCATTTTGACAAGTTACTGAGTTTTCCTGGGTTTCTCTCATGTATATATGCTATTAAACTTTTCTTTTTCTCCTGTTAATCTATCTCATGTCAGTTTAATTCTTGGACCAGCCAGAAGAACCTAGAAGGGTGGAGGCAAATTTCTTGCTTTTCTACTTATACGAATAACTAAAATTCCACATTACTGTGAGGATTTGTATGCTACATTATAATGTGTATGTGCATTCTCATATTCTTTATTATTTGATTTTCACAGGAATACTGTGAGGTAACTGGAAAGTTATAATATATTTAAAAATGTGTGAATAAAATGCAAAGAGTTGAGATGAGAAATAGCATTCTCTAAATTTGAAAGAGTTAAGAAATTTTTAGAAGAACATCATTTCATGTGAGTTTCAAGGGTTTCACTTAAAGATTTTGATTTAAAATAGTATTAAACTCATTTAATCTACCATTTTTTCATCACTCAGCAAAGGTCTATTGAGTATTTATTATGAGCTAGTCACTGCTGTAATGTGGGAGATTACTGATTAACTAAAAAATGAATGTTCTTGTTATTATATTATGTTAGGGTTGGTTAAAAAAGTAAACAAATAAATACACAAATATTTTTTAGGTAAAAATATGTATTATGGCAGGAAAACAAAAGGATGTTTTACAAGCAAGTGAATTTAGGGAACTTCAAAATGAGTAGTCAGAAAGAAGCCCTCTCCTGTGGGCCTAATATTTGAAGAAAGACCTGAATCACAAAAGGTCAAATGTAAAGATGTAAAGGATAATCATTCTAGACAGAGAAAACAGTAGATGCCACGGTCCTTAGTTCGAGATGAGCCTATAAAGAGCAAGAAAGTGAAACCCAGCTGTGCTCAAGGGTAGTGGAGCCGAGATCAGACAGGGGTGAGCTATAGCATCAGAGACAGACAGGAGTAAGAACACCAAGAGCCTTTGAGAATATTGAATTTTATATATATAGCTTTCTGAGGCAGTGTAGCCCTGTGATTAAGAACACATGGCTTTTTATTATTATTATTGTAAAAAACACATATATGAGATCTCCCTCAACAAATTTTAACTGCACAGTATAGTATTGTTCACTATAAGCACAATGTTGTACAGACTTCTAGAATTTTTCATCTTGCATGACTGAAATTTTACATCCATTGAACAGAAACTCCCCATTTCCCCCTCCCCAAACCCCTGGTAACCACCATTCTACTTTCTTTTTTGATGAGTTTGACCACTTTAAATACCACATATAAACAGAACCATGCAGTATTTGCCCTTCTGTAACAGGCTTATTTCTCTTATGTCCTCAAGATTTATCCATGTTTCATCCATGTTGCAGCATTTAACAGGACTCCCTTCTTTTTCTTGGCTGAATAGTATTCCTGTGTGTGTGTGTGTATACACCACATCTTTATCTATTCATCCATTGATTGCATTGATGGACATTTAGGTTGTTTTCACCTCTTGGCTATGGTGAAGAATGCTGCAATCAACACGGGAATGCAGATATCTCTTCAAGATCCTGTTTCCATTTCCTTCGGATATATACCCAGAAGGAGGATTGCTAAATGACATGGTAGTTCTATTTTTAACTTTTTGAGGAAACTCCATACTGCTCTCCATAGTGACTGCACCCTTTTACGGTACCATCAATAGTGCACATGGGATCCCTTTCTTCACATCCTCATCAGCACTTGCTATTTCTTGTCTTTTTGAGAATAGCCATTCTAACAGGTATGCGGTGATATCTCATTGTGGTTTTGACATGCATTTCCCTGATGATTAGTGATGTTGAGCACCTTTTCATGTGCCTGTTGGCCATCTGTATGCCTCCTTTGGAAAAACGTCTATTCAGATCCTCTGCCCATTTTTTAGCCAGATGGTTCGTTTTTGCTAGAGTTGTATGGTTCTCTATATATTTTGGAAATTAATCCCTTACCAGATATTTGATTTGCAAATATTTTCTCCCATTCCAAATGTTGCCTTTCATTTTGTTGATAGTTTCCTTTGCTGGGCAGAAGCATTTTAGTTCAATGCAGTCCCACTTTTTATTTTTACTTTTGTTACCTTTGCTTGTGGCATCATATCCAAAAAAAATCATTGCCAAGATCAATGTCAAGAAGCTTACTACCTATGTTTTGTTCTAGCACTTTTGTAGTTTCAGGTCGTACATTTAAGTCTTTAATCCATTTTGGGTTGACTTTTGTGTATGGTGTAAGAAAAAGATCCGATTTCATTCTTTTGTGTGTAGATATACAGTTTTCCAGCACAATTTGTTAAAGAGACTATCTTCTCTCCATTGCGTATTCTTGGCACTCTTGAAGATCATTTGGGTTTATTTCTGGGTTCTCGATTCTATTCCATTGGTCTATGTGTCTGTTTTTATGCAAGTACTATACTGTTTTGATTAGTATTGCTTTCTAATATATTTTGAAATTAAGAAGTGTGCTGCCTCTAGCTTTGCTCTTCTTTCTCAAGATTTATTTTGGTTACCTGGGTCCTTTTTGGTTCTATATGAACTTTAGGATTTTTTTCCCATTTTTGTAAAAAATTCCCTTGGGATTTTGATAGGGATGGCATTGAATCTGTAGATTGCTTTGGGTGCTATGGACATTTTAACAATATTAAGACTCAATGCATGAACATGGTATGTCTTTCCAATTTGTGTCTTTCATTTCTTTCAGCAGTGTTTTATAGTTCTCAGTGTATAAGTCTTTCATCTCCTTGGTGAAATTTATTCCTAAGTATTTTATTATTTTTGATGCAATTGTAAATGGAATTGCTTTCTTAATTTCATTTCTGGATTATTCATTGTTAATGTATGGCAATGCAACTGATTGTTGCAGTTTGTATCCTACAACTTTGTTGAATTTGTTTATTAGTTCTACCAGGTTTTTTTTGGGGGGTGCGTGTGGAATCTTTAGGATTTTGTATATAAGAACATGTTATCTATGACTTGAGATAATTTTATTTTTTCCTTTACAACAGGAGTACCTTTTCCTTCTCTTGTCTAATTGCTCTGACTACAACTTCCTACAGAATGTTGAATAGACATGGTGAAAGTGGGCATCATTGCTGGGTCCTGGCAGCATTCTGAGACAGAAGAGACAGAGGCCAGTCTCTTAGGCAGTGCCTTAAAAAATTAGAATGCTAGAGATATGGGGGCCAGCCCGGTGGCACAAGCGGTTAAGTGCACACACTCCGATGCGGCGGCCCGGGGTTCGCTGGTTCGGATCCCGGTCGTGCACCAACACACTGCTTGGCAAGCCATGCTATGGCGGCGTCCCAAATAAAGTGGAGGAAGATGGGCACGGAGAGCCCAGGGACAGTCTTCCTCAGCAAAAAAAGAGGAGGATTGGCAGATGTTAGCACAGGGCTGATCTCCTCACGAGGGGAAAAAAAAAAAAAAGAATGCTGGAGATATGGTCCAGTCCTTTCTTTCCTCCCCCAGAGAGGAGCTGGGAACTTAGAGTTTCCTACCAACTGCATGGTGTTATTCCAGGAAGAGAGACTATGATGAGAGGGTGCCACAAATTTTCTACTGACTTTGATGTGTCTGGTTTCACACTTGCCTGGGGTGCAGGAGCATCATAATTGGTTTCTGAATTTCTCATAGTGGGAATTTTTGTATTGTTGAATCGGTGTCTCCAGGGGAAGAAGGAGGATCTGGGGCTTCCTATTCTGCCATTTTGCTGATATCACTCAGCACATTTGATTTTATACTAATTGAAATGGGAAGACGCTGGAGAGTTTTGAGGAGTGTGCAAAATAAACTGATTTAAAAGAACACTGGCATTCACAGGGAGAACAGACTATGAGGGATCAATAGGATTAAATGAAGGACAGGTTTGAAAACTACTTCAGAAGTGCAGGAAGGAGATGATGGTAACTAAGAATAAGCATTGGAGGGATAAAGATAGATAGATAGATAGATAGATAGATAGACAGACAGATAGATAAGTAGGTATATAGATGGATTTTCTAAGACTACATGTTAGACTTTATGAAGTTTGGATTAGAAGAAAGATAAAATTCAAAAAGAATCATAAGGGGTAGAGAGTAACGGTAAGAATGATGAGTTCTGCCTTCAAACTCAGTAAATGTGTGCCACCTATGAGGCATCTGAAAGGAGATGTTGAGTGGGCCGCCAACTAGAATAGTCTGGAGCTAAGTGGAGAGGTCAGGACTAAAGGTATTAGCAAGAGAGACAACAGGATATTGAGGAAAGTTAAAGCCATGGAGTAATAAAGTCATGTTGAAAGAGAGTGAAATAGAGAAGAGTGTAGGGCATAGGGTTCAGTATTGGGCAGCATTCAACTTTTAGAGTTAAAAGTAGAGCATCATGGGCCTGTATAAGAAATAGGAGAAATATGCAGTATGGTGAGGGGACAGGTGGAGTATCATAGAAGCCTAGAGAACAAAGTATTTTAGGGGGAAAAGGACAGCACACTAATTAAATCGATGTTTTTATTTATACAAGACCCAGATACCATCAACCTACCTTTTACATTGTACTAATATTACTATGTCATTATAGAGTGAGGTACAGATATTAGCATTTTAAACATATATACTGTATATCATATAATGGTCTATATGCTTAAAACCATTATCTTATTTAATTAAATTGTTTTATGATCACTTTCTACTTGAAGATACTAAGACATAGCTTTGAAATAACTTGCCTGAGAGATGAAATTTGAAGCCAGTTCTATTTGAGTTCAATGTCTTTCTCTAACACTAGATTTAAATAGACATAGGTTTGAATCATTATGCTTTGGTTTCCTTGCCAGTGGTCCTTGAGATGTGAGTTATCTGACATCTCAGAGCTTCAGTCCCCTGGACGTTGAATGAGGGGGATAGTAGTACCTATCCCACAAATTGTAGTTAGTACTATATGAGCCAAAAGAAGATACAGCACTGAGAACTCTTTTTGATTCATAATAAGCCCTTGAAATGTGTTAGTAAGTAATATTATTATTTTTATATAGAAACCTCATTTCAGCATTTGACTCATATTTATTTCTATTATGTTAGTTTTTTTTCTATCCACAAAATTTAAAGATAAAGGAAAGCCTTCTCTTTATTATATCTAGTGTACTATCTTAAAATTAAAAAGTAAATGTGTGCACGACGATAAGCACTACACATAATGTCTAGGATAAATGTGATTTTTCTTCCACATTACCATTATCTATATTTCTACCAGCTTAGAAAAATGAAAGTCATACATATTCAAATGTCTCCCAATAGCTTAAATAAGATAACGAGCTTATGGTTTAAATGAGTCTGATTCTCCTTTGCTTGCAAACTTGGATAAACTCTAGAACAACCTCTACACAGATCGGGTTTTTAAGTGGCAGAGAAATTTTCTTTTGAGATGTTGATTTATGGTAAATAAAAAGGACATAGGAAAATTGTAGAGGACCTTCCTCATCTATTTTATTATCAGCCTCTCAGACCTACAAAAAGGAAAATTAACCCTAATATTTTCAGTTTTAAGATATTAATAGAATGAGATATACATTAAATATCTAAATTTTTTAGTGTGCTTAGAAAGTAAAGAGTCTTACTTTTACTATCTGAAAACTCATTGAGTTTTTATTTGCAATTTGGCATTCACATTTCCAGTTATTGCATCAGCCTGTTTATGCTATTTTATAGTTTTTAGCAATTAGAGAATAAAGTAGGTAATATGTTCGCATAATGTAATCATTCAAAAGATTGAATATAAGGAAGGGTCTCCTGGTTGTAATAAAATCCCTGTGGACATTCCAGTTAACCCTTGTTGGCTACTAAAGCATGCCTTCGTTGAATCATGGTGAAAACAAAACAAAGAAACTGTGTAATGTCCTCTAGAGTACTGTTAGATAACTTGCTGATCTGTTTACAAGGGGAATTTGCCAAATTGTTAATACCATCGCTACCGTATGGTCATATAAAAATAAAGGCTTTTCAGCTGATGTATCTTTATTGGGAATATTTAGAAGGCGTTTATATCCACTTTCCAAATAATTAAATGTATATTCTCTAGGACTATATTTTTATCATGAAAACATTTATGATGATGATGATGATTTTATTATTTGCTTTTGTTATAAAAGTGTTACCTGCTCATTGTAAGAAAAATAAAATAAATAAATAAATAAAATAGAACTGAGTATAAAAGGAAAAACAAACAAAAAAAACCCCTCCCTTTCTTCCCTTAACTCTATGTTCTACTTTCCATATATAAAAATTAATATGCATATATAGTCTTAAAGACCTGAAAATAAATCACAATAATTAACACCTACGTCAACAACCAGAGGATAAATGAAGGAAGAAAGCTAAATTGATATTTTTCGCACTAACAAAATCATGTTATATTGGTATTTTGTAATTGCTTTTTGCCATAATATTAAATGAATTTTATGTTTACTACAGATCTAACTTGTTTTTAATTACCACATATCACACAATTGTAAGAATGTACAATAATTTAAATACTCAATATCTTACTGATGAACATATAGACACTGTACCCTTGAAAAGCAGCATATACTTTTTCAAATCAGTAGACAACAATTCTCTTTCATTTCAAAAGATTAATTTAAAATCTGCAAGTTTAAGCCAAAGAGAAAACCAGGCTTTTAGTTTATTAGCTAATAGAATATTTTATGTTACATGACAAATAAATAAATAAAAGCAGTCTGACTATGTAATGTGTCTTTATTAGTATGGTTTTGTACATGTAGATAACTAAGCTCATTTAAGATGTGGTTAATAGGAAAAAAGGATTGTTCATACTGTTTCACCCATATCATGTAACTTTGTAAATTTTTAAAATAGAGAGTAATTACTCATTATACACCTTGTTCTTCTTGGAGATATCATCTGTCTTAGCCAGGTGATAGGCTTGAAATCAAGGCTGATCTGAGTTTGAGTCTTGACTCTGCCACTCATCATTAGTAAACTGGGTTATTCAAGCAAGCTAACCTTCTACTAGCCTCTGAGTTCGCATACTTGAAATAAGCATAATAACAACTGTTCAGCAAGAATAATAAAGTTGTGATATGAGATAATATCTCCAATACCCTGTATAAGTCTCTCAGTTGTAATTAGTAATAATACTATTATCATTATCACCAGCAAACAATGGTCATTCTATTGTTTTCCTTTGGGGAGGGTAACCAAACAGTTGTGGAACATCTGCCTGCAGGACTGGAGCATGTGGATTCACATGTGAGCACATACATCCAAATAGGAGGGTCATGAGGTCCTAATGTTATTTGTTTCATATTTGCTATAATAGCTATATTGAAACTCATGTATTTTCTATTTCCCATCATTTGTCTGAGGAGTCAACCTTTGTTATATTCCTCAGCTCATGCACACAAAGAGAGAGGAAGAGAAGGAGAAAGAGCAGTTATCCCATGTGCCTTTCTATAAGGACAGTAATCCTATTGTAACTGTATTGTAATAGTACAATAGAATAGTAATATAATAAGATAATAGTAACCCTATCGTATCGCAATCCTATTGATCACTACCCTTATGACCTCACTTAACCTTAATTACTTCCTTAGAGGCCCCATCTCCAAATAGAGCCGCACCAGGGGTTAGGGCTTCAACATATGAATTTTGGGAAACACCAACATTCAATCCCTAACAACACATAATCCCTAGAATCTAAATTACATGTAAGGGCTTCCAAAAACTGAAGGAATGAACCAAAGTACTTTTAATGTGCTACATGGAAGGGAATGGAGGCAAGGAACCATTGAAAGAGATCTCAGAAGCAAATGGAGTCATTAGTAGTAAATCTCAGCAAAAATAAGCTTTCTGAGGATGAGGGTGCATATCCAGGGGTAAAATTTTATCTGCAATGGGACTTTGGGTGGGAGGAAGGTATCGAGTTGGCAGAAAAACCCTCCTGGACCCAGCATGGTTTAGCAGAGCAAAGGAGGCAAGACTTCACCCAGAATCACACAAACACAGCAGATTTCCTGAAAGCAATCTGTCTCTAGCAAGAGACGAAGAGTCTTAAATTGCATAAACCAACTAATTGGGATAACTATAGTGCTAGCCCCGTAAATATATGAGATTCTAATGTGGGAAACCTGTCTCTTTTTTTTAACCCACGAAGTAATAAGAGAAAAGGATGTTAAAAAACAATTCATAAAACATGAAGTTGTCTAGATGGCATAAATATGATAAGCAATATTGAGCAAAATGCTCAATAATACCACCCTCAGGGCCAACCCAGTGGCATAGAGATTAAGTTTGCGCACTCCGCTTCAGCTGCCCGGGGTTCAAAGATTCAAATCCTGGGTGCAGACTGATACATCACTTGTCAAGCCATGCTGTGGTTGTGTCCCACACACAAAATAGAGGAAGATGGGCACAGATGTTAGCTCAGGGCCAATCTTCTTCACACACACAAAAATAATAATAATAATAATCCCACTCTCCAAAACTGGGCAGCGTACATAATGGACAATTCACAGCAGGAAAACAAAAAAAAAGCTTTTAAACATGTTTAAAAAAAATCATCAACCTCACTCATAATAAGAGACATGGGAATTAAAACTACATTGACGTCTAATTTCTCACTCAATAGATTGTCAAAAATCTAAAGGTTTGCTAACTCATTTGTCAAGTCTGTGGGAGGAGGTGTGCACTCTTACACATTGCTTATGGTTATGTGAATTAGCCCAATCCCTTTGAGGATAATTTGTCAATTTCTACAAAAATTGTAAGGCTTATATTTCTTTTTGTTGTTGTTGTTTGAGGAAGATCAGCCCTGAGCTAACATCCGTGTTAATCCTTCTCTTTTTGCTGAGGAAGACTGGGTCTGAGCTAACATCTATTGCCAATCCTCCTCCTTTTGTTTTTTACCCCAAAGCCCCAGTAGATAGTTGTATGTCATAGTTGCACACCCTTCTAGTTGCTGTATGTGGGACGCAGCCTCAGCATGGCTGGAGAAGCAGTGCGTTGGTGTGTGCCCGGGGTCTGAACTCAGGCCACCAGTAGCAGAGCGTGTGCACTTAACCACTAAGCCAGGGGGCCTGCCCTAAAGCTTGTATTTCTTTACTAATAAATTCTACTCAAGTAATTTGTCCTACAGATTGTTAAAACATATTTAAAATTGAAAAGAAGAATAAAAGTTAGTCAGCATATTCTTTTCATGTCAAGGAACAGTTTTTATAAGATTTAATCACATACATGGGAAAGGATCTAAGTAAAATTTATGCAATGTTTAACACCACATTAAATGGAAATGCTTTGTTAAAGCAAAAGTTTACCTATTAACATTTGCCTGTTAATGTCTATCTACAGATGACTAGTTAAAGAGATTATGACAGGTCCATGCAATGGAACAGTAAGCGGCTCCTTATGGGTAGATATGGAAAGATCTCCAAGATTATTCTTAAAAGAAGATAACAAGTTTCTGAATAGTGCATATGTTGTGCTACTGAATGTTTTTAAAATGTGGGACAAAATATGCACTTATATTTACTTATTTATGCACAAACATCTTTGAAAGAATATATGGTAAATTTACAGAATCTCCTATTTGGAGGGGTGTGGAAATCAAGTGAAGTGTACTGGATAGGATGGAGACATTTTCCTGTATATATTTTATTTTTCCTTTTTATATTATCTTAAGCCATATCGATGTATTATCCAGAAAAAATTAACAATTTTGAAATAATAGGAATGCTTGGTGCCGCCCCACCCTTCCACTCACCCATCCAAGTGTGTAAATAATTCTAAACAAATGACAGCAAATGGAGCATCTGGCACTTGAGGTTGTGTGCAGCTCCCAGCAGTGCTCAGTCCTCAAAACACAATATGTCTTCAGTAGTAATGTTTTAATAATTACTATCCTTTTTAGCTACAACAGATAAAATTGCATGTTGATTTAATGCCACTAAAACAAATAAGAGTTTATCAACTATTATATAGATTAAGAAGTTACTATATTCGGGAAGCCAGATTGTAAAAAGGAAAAAAAATATATCTTTCAAATTGATAACTCATTTAAAATATTTTGAAGGTGGTTTTTAGACAAAGAGAAGGATTTAGGGATAATGGTGGAGAAGGCAAAGTTATTCTTTTCTTTATTGAGAGGAATTGCATTTGCTTAGAGCCAAAGTAGTGCTCACAGCAAAACACTTTCCTAATAATTGTCTGAAGCTTTCACTTTGTTGCAATAAACATGTTAAATGAATTCATGACATTTCTCTGAAGAAAAAGTAATAAAAAATAAGTTGAATCAGTGTGCATGTCTTAGAATTATTCTACTTAAATCATGTTCTAACACAAGCAGCATCAGCTTCAACTAGGAGCTGATTAGAAATGCAAATTCCGACCCACACATCTATGGACAGCTAATCTTTGACAAAGGAGTCAAGAACATACAATGGAGAAAGGAAAGTCTCTTCAACAAATGGTGTTGGGAAAACTGGATAGCCACATGCAAAAAAATGAAAGTAGACCCTTACCTTACACCATACACAAAAATTAACTCCAAATGGATTAAAGACTTGAATGTAAGACCTGAAACTATGAAAGTTCTAGAAGAAAACATAGGCAGTACCCTCTTCGACATCAGTCTTAGCAACATATTTTCAAGCACCATGTCTGACTGGGCAAGAGAAACAATAGAAAAAATAAACAAATGGGACTACATCAAACTAAAAAGCTTCTGCACAGCAAAGGAAACCATCAACAAAAGGAATAGACAACCTAACAATTGGGAGAAGATATTGGCAAACCATACACCTGATAAGGGGTTAATCTCCAAAATATATAAAGAACTCACGCATCTCAACACCAAAAAACTAACAACCCAATCAAAAAATGGGCAAAAGACCTGAACAGACATTTCTCCAAAGAAAATATACAGATGGCCAACAGACACATGAAAAGATGTTCAAAATCATTAACTATCAGGGAAATACAAATCAAAACTACAATGAGATATCACCTCACGCCCGTCAGAATGGCTATAATTAACAAGACAGGAAACAACATGTGTTGGAGAGGATGTGGAGAGAAGGGAACTCTCATACACTGCTGGTGGGAGTGCAAACTGGTGCAGCCGCTATGGAAAACAGTATGGAGATTCCTCAAAAAATCAAGGACAGAACTACCATACGATCCAGCTATTCCACTGCTGGGTATTTATCCAAAGAACTTGAAAACACCAATGCGTAAAGATACATGCACTCCTGTGTTCATTGCAGTGTTATTCACAATAGCCAAGACTTGGAAGCAACCTAAGTGCCCATCAAGAGACGAATGGATAAAGAAGGTGTGGTATATATACACAATGGACTACTACTCAGCTATAAGAAACGATGAAATCCAGCCATTTGTGACAACATGGATGGACATTGAGGGTATTATGCAAAGTGAAATAAGTCAGAGGGACAAGGTCAAATACTGTATGATTTCCTTCATTAAGTAGTGGATAATAACAACAATAAACAAACACATAGAGACAGAGATTGGATTGGTGGTTACCAGAGGGGAAGGGGGGAGGGCAGAGGGCAAAAGGGATAATTCCACACATGTGTGTGGTGATGAGTTGTAACGAGTATTTGGGTGGTGAACATGATGTAATGTATGCAGAAATAGAAGTATAATGATGTACACCTGAAATTTATACAATGTTATAAGCCAATGTTACTGCAATAAACAAAAAATTAAAAAAAAAAGAAATGCAAATTCCCAGGCCCCACTCCGGAACAAGTAAATCTCCGGAGATGGGGCCAGGTGTCTGTGTTTCAACAAGTGATTCTGATACTCACTAATGTTTAAGAAGTCCTGCCACAAAATATTATACACCTGAAATGACAGTGTATCCTATCTATGATGTTGAAATATCATAAGCAATTTTCCTATAAGAAAACATAACAAGAGTGGGCACATGTGTAAATATGCACTATCATTTCTAATGATGATAGATTGTACATCTTCCCAATACTAGATACCTCTGAAATATATTGGGTTCAAAGTTGGGGTGATGGATACAAAGGTTATTATAGTTTGAATTTTGTCTCCCCAAAATTCATATGTTTAAGTCCCAACCCCTAGTGCCTCAGAATGTAACTTTATCTAGAGATAAGGTTTTTAAAGGATTAAAAGGAGGTTATTAGGGTGAGTCTTAATCCGATATGACCAGTGTCCTTTTGAGAAGAGGAAATTTGTTTTTCCCTCTGAAGAGGAAGTGAGAGGGTGGCCATGTACAAGCAAAAGAGAGAGGCCTCAGGAGAAAGGAACTCCCACGAGAACCATGACTTGGACTTCCAGCCTCCAGAAATGTGAGAAAATAAATTTCTGTTGTTTAAGCTACCCAGTCCCTGATATTTTGTCTTTGCAGCCCTAGAAAACTAATAGAACCACCAACTCAAATTTGTTCTTCTGAAAGTAGCAAAATAATTAGTCCTGGATTAGAAAGTTGAGGCAATTAATTCTGCCACTGTTCGCAACTAGAAGCATATGTAAAATTTAAAATTTAAACCATGTGGTTGAAGATTACTCTTTGTGAGACCAGTCTACTACTTACGACTGATGTGAATTTAGGCTAGTAAATTAACTTCTCTGAGTCTTAGTTTCTTCAGAGTAAAATGATGATAGACAGCTGACATAAACTGGATGTTGTGAACATTAAAAAAATAATGGCTTTAAAGCATATAGTATAATATTTGGGACACAGAAGTGCTCAGAAACACTCATATATGTTTTCCTGGGAGAATGTTGTGACCAATATAAATTAAGACACTAGAGAAGGAACATTCAAGATCAAGATTTTTAAATAACATTGCGTTGTAAATCATGATTTTCTTCATGATAAACACCAGGAATAAACTGAGTATCTGACCAGCCTAACTAAACCATCTGACCAAGAATAGAATAGAATCTTTGCTAATAAGGCAATTTCCAAAAATACCTCTTGAGCAATCTTAAGGAATTCAGACTCAATGACAAATTTTATACCTCAGTTAGATTAGGGAAATAAAAACTCTAAAAAAGGAAGATTTTTATTTGCTCAATTCAAGTGACCTAATTTAAAGTCTGAAATAATTTTTTGTTTTGAATAATTTATTTAGAGAGTAGAAATATACAAATGCTTAAAAATCTATCTAATATTTAGTGGTATGATATTTATGTTAGTACAAGTGTATCACACGATTTCCTTGCTGATGAGAGTTCAAAATCTGCAGCAAGTTAACAATTCTTTGTATAATTCTCTGCGGGTGGTCTTACATTTCCAATGTATAATAATGTTCACTCAAATGGAAAGTACTCAGTGGCATAGGTAGGATATTTAGGACTGTCATAAAGTCATCTAGGGATCTTTTTGATAAATCAAGTAATAAATCAAGTGGTGGCTAGGTAGTCAAGATCACTACAGATCAGAGCATGTAACAAACTCATAGAGTGTTCTTTATTGTTTTTTTCTTTTTCTCATGGTTGTATTAGAAATACTAGGTTGTTAGAAACAAGCATATTTATACAAATTATAAAGTCTGGGAGAAAATAGTTAAAGTTTGTCAAACTTTAACTATTTGACAAATTATAAAGTCTGGGAGAAAATTAGTTAAAGTTTGACAAACTTTTCACAATTAATTGGTCCTGTTTTAATTACATTAAATCAAACCATTATTGTTACCAAACCAGAAAAAAAGCCTAGCAACAGATTTCTTCTTTTGCTTGACTCTAAAATGAAATTGCCAAACAATGCAAACAAAAAAAACTTAAAAACAATTCAATCTCATATGCAATAAATTATACAATAATTAGAAATTTATTTTACAAAATGTTGTCTAGAAATTTGACCTCAAGCCAAACTCCAACTGAAGACTCCACACCGCCTAAAAGCAAAAGATGGTTGCAATAGTACAGAATGAGAAAAAAACTCTACCTTTGTTAGACACTCTCAGGGATAAATGCTCGAAAGAGGTGTCTCACACATTTCACAAGTTACTGGGACTTTATAATAATCTCTTTGTCATCATCCATTCAATAATTTTAAATGACTCCAACCATTAGCAATTTAAATTTCTTGCCTGGAAACAAGAATCTCTGTAACATGACCCACCAAAGAATAGCTTTGTTTTCTAATATTTCTCAACCAGACCTTTGCTCTACTTGGTCCATTGCGTTCAATACTGCTACGGTGGTGAACTTTGATTACCTTGATTACTACATATTTGCTCAGGTGTTATCCTCATCTACTGATCATTCTATATATCCAAATCCTTCAAAGATGATCCCAAGTCGTATCATCTCAAATTGCCTTCCCTGATTATTTTTCATTAGCTTAAAAATTTTCTTTCCAACTTTTATAGCACTTTTAGGCAATTTCCACATATTTTCAGATAATTTTATTCTAGTTCATATCATTTGCCTTTCAAAAAATCTATCATTTTTGTATTGGTCTGACTTGTCCCTCCAACTACATAGCATTTTTTAAGGTATATATTATATTTTATGCCTCAAGGCTCTGTTGCTCACTCTCTGAGTAGGAAATATTTTCAAAGACTTAGACAAGTAAATATTTTTGAGTATTAGTGTTACATGAGCTTAAGTTATCAAAAAAGCCCATTGTATTTTACGACGAAATTAGCTTATTTATAGAGATGATTGCCATTGAACATGAATATGGACACAAATACTAAGAAAAGTGAATCTAAATATTAATAATTTGGAATATACTCTAAACATCTCTTAATAACCTTAGTATATGATTGAAAAAATAAATTATTTCCTAAATTATTTGCTTCTCTACTCTGAGCTCATAATTTCTTTGTAAGTACCCATCAAGTTGACTAGTAAATGTTGATCAAAACCAAAAGCTCATTCTATCTAAAATCAGGACTAAGATTTTATTCTATATTTCATCAATGAGTGGGTAGAAATAACAAAAATAATAAAAAAATTACTTCATCATTTTAAAAAGAAAGATATACTATCCTATTGAATGTGAAGGGGAGGAAGACTATCCTCTACCCACTCTGGGTCCTTTCTAGCTGGGCTACAAATAAATTGACATGAGACCGAATAGCAGGAGAAAATCAAACAAAGCTTTATAACATGGGAAAGACCCAGGGAAACTGAGTATCTTGACAAGATGGTGGAGGTTCTCACCTTAAACACTATCTTCAGCTAAAGACAAAGGAGGATGTTGGGGGTGCGGGGTGTCAGCTATGAGAGATTACCAGAAAGCACAGTAAATCAGAGTATGCAGATTTAAGTTCTCGGCCTTCTGCACTGATAAGAGTTTCTAGGGATAAGGTCATCCCCTCTACTTCCTGGTACAGAAAGGGAGATACCTTTACAAATGGAGATTTCCCTTATAAACGTAAATGTGTCTTACAAAGGGTAACTTCTACTTTTCAGAGCTTCTTTCCTTTCCGCAGTTTCTTAAAAGTAATCAGCCCCAAATGATCCTCATGCCAAAGAGACACATTTTGGGGTGGCCAATTCTGATCTCCCACAAATGTTATTAAATCTTTCCACAGAGAGACGCTAGATTCTTAGTAACTGAAGGTCTCAGTTCTTCATATGCTTCATAAACTTGCAAGTAGTAGTAACCGCCTCCCATTGGAGGAGAGATTGTAGGCATAAATTAACTATTGAGCTAAAATTTCCCTTCTGACATCAATCTAGGTGCTGCAGGAGGTGAGAATGCTTGTTGTAGGAATATCTGAAGGAAGAGAAACGAGGTAGGAACTAACCTAGACTCATGGCTCTGAATCATGTTTCCAGGAGCAGTGAGGTGGCTGGAGTGGAAAAACCAGAAGTGGATAAAAGTTAGAGAGATGAGGGAGGGGCAGATCATGTAAGCATCCCAGGAAGAATGCTGATTTGAATCTGAATGGGTTGGGTTCAAAGTAGAAGAGGGACATGATTTGCTTTTCCTCAGGAAATCTTCAGTTGTTCTGTTAAGAACAGACTAAAGAAGAACAAAGACAGAAGTGTGGGGACCAGCGGTTGGGGTCGAGATAAAGGTACCTCGGACTTGAGAGAGTAAGAAGGGGTCAGATTTTAAATATTTTCAAGGTAAAGCCAAGAAAATTTGTTGATAAATATGGAGAGTGAAAAAAAAGAGAGAACACTAAGATGACTCCAATATCTTTGAGCTGAACAACTGGAAAAATTGTGTTCTCATTTACTGGAAAATTTCCCAAGATGCAGAGTTTTTTACGGTGTATGGAAGGAAATATTAAAAGGTCAGTTTTATACAAGTTAAAATTGTGGTATCTATTTGATCAGCCTTGGAAATGATTAGCGAACAGAAAGATAGATATTCAAGCCAAGAGTTCTAGACTGGAGATATAAATTTGTGAGTTATCAGAAGATGACATTTGAGTATCTGAAGGTGGATAACATCATTCGTGGAATAAACGTAGATGGAAAATGGGTTAAAAGACCTAGCCCTTGGATGCCACAATATTTAGATGAATAGGAAATGAGGACGTGCCATCAAAGAAACTTGAGGAGGAGAAACCAGTGAAGTAGGAAAAAACACGTAGAATATGGTAGTGACAAGAAGTTTTCACGTATTGAGGTATGTGGGATAGCTATTCTGGTCTGAACCTGATTCGGCCTGAGCCAAAAAGAAACCTGACTTATGGCCTATGAAACATACCTTGTGCATCTACTTTAACCACTAAAGTAAAGAATGCATTAGACATTATCTCAAAGTAAAAGAATGCACCTTTTGAAGATAAGGAAGCATACTTCCTTCTCTACAACACCAGCATCTTACTCCTGAGGATAATGTTCCTTTCCGGGACATCAGGGTCATGTTGACCTGCTAATCTGTAACCGAATATCTCTTTGAAACTTTGATGAAAATGTATTCTGGAAGCGTTTAATGTATACCCTTTGTTCTAAAAAGGTATAAAACTATACTGAAAACCATGCTTCTCTGGAACCCTTTCTTCCTTTGTGGAGATTGCCTCCCTAGATTATAGTCTTCAGCTTAGTTCAAATAAAATTACCTTATCTCTCTTATCTATAGAATAGTTATTGGTTATTTTGCATTGACACCTAGAAGCCCAGCGAAGAGCATGCCCTGTGGAGGAGGAGAGCAGTCACTATTTCAAATGCTGATATTAATCTGATAATGAGAGTAAACTATTATTATACATTTAAAATGAAACAAACAATTAATGGAATTATTCAAAATAATCAAATGTTTAAAATAGAGATTTTTGTAGATACTGAGAAAAGAGTTCTGTCAGGTATCTCAAAAATCTTTTGTGGGGCCGGCCCAGTGGTGCAAGCGGTTAAGTGCGCGCGCTCCGCTGCAGAGGCCCGGGGTTCGCCAGTTCGGATCCTGGGCGCGCACCGACACATCGCTTGGCAAGCCATGCTGTGGCGGAGTCCCATATAAAATGGAGGAAGATGGGCACAGATGTTAGGCCAGGGCCAGTCTTCCTCAGCAAAAAAAGAGGAGGATTGGCAGATGTTAGCACAGGGCTGATCTCCTCAAAAAAAAAAAAAAAAACCTTTTGTACTATATTTTACTATTCAGTCCCCTGAAAGGGAGAAGGATAAACCAACTCAAAATATGCCTCTTTGGAATAAGGACTATTTTAGGCTGATTATTTTTAAGAACAGCAGATACACGAGAAGCTCCAAAAACTGAGCAGAAGTTACCCTTTTGTCAGAAACATTTACATTTACAAGGGAAATCTCCATTTGTAAGAGTGTCTCTCTTACCTTCAATAACTAGCTCCCTTTCTGCCCAACATCTTCTGTCTTTAGCTGAAGATGGTATTTAAGATGGTGGTTTGGGCCATTTTGGAGAGTTACTCAGTTTTCCTGAGTGTCTCCCATGTATACAAGAGGTATACATGTTATGAAATGTGTTTGTTATTCTCCCGTTAATCTGTCTTTTATTAAAAGGGGTTCTCAGCCAAGAACCTAGAAGAGTAGAGGAAAAATGATATTTCCTCCCCTAAAAGGTGTGGTATAAGTCAAGTCAAGAAGGAGTATTCTGTTAGTACACATATATGATCCCAAATCACCAGAACAATATATTGTACTATCTCGTCAGATGCAGAGGGTCAAGGTACATTTTACCAAAGGTCACCTATGAAATAGGATGACATTGGCCTAATGGTAGATACCTTGGCTTGTTCTTGACCTGTCCATGGTACTTACATGTCTGCCAAATAATTTCTCTTTTTAAGAGGATTTCTCCATTTAACACATCAGAATCTGCTTTATGTCTGTGTGTCCTTTATCTTAACACCACACTCCAATTTTACTCCCTAAACTCACATTATTTAACTGTCTCTTGGGTAAAGGTACTTTAGTGCTGTAGGCAGAGTGGTGTAAGCAGAACAAAACCCCAGAGAAGACAGAACTGGACTAGAATCTGAGCCCACCCACTTAATAGATGTGATTTTAAGTAAGAGACTTAAACCTCTGTATCAATGTTTCCTGAATGTAGGATTTGCCACATAATTGCAGGGCCCAGTACAAAACGAAAATGTGGCCTGGCCCCAGCCAGAGGATATTTTTAAATGTACCCGGGGTTTTGTTTTTATTCAGGTAAGATGAAGCCAATAGAGCAGGAGATGACTCTCATTGAAATGATAGTTCATTACTCACAGTTCTTAAGAGTAGGAGGACGTACCACACCACGCAGGGTGACACGAGAGAATACTGAGGTTGGTTAACGAGAGACAGCAAAGCAGAGAGAGAGCAAGGGAAACTGCTAGAAAGCTTTTATTGTGATTTTCTAGGGAAATAATGGGCGAGGCAGGGTAAGTAAGCTAAGCGGGGATTGGATTGGCTAGCTTGAAGGATTTCAGTGGGCTCCTAGTTGTGGGAGGACTGGCCCTGGGTGATTTGGGTAGGAGAATAGCGTCCTGCAGTGTAAGATAGAGCGGGTGGGGGAGGAGGTGTAAGCTTTGCCTTGGTTACTCTGCATATGAAAAGCAGAGTCTTTTGCTATCTCTGGGAATGCACTAACCTTAGGAAGGGCAGTCCCTCCCTAGTCAGCAAGGCTCCAGATATCAAAACATCAGATACTGAACATCAGATATAGAAACCAGAAAACATGGTTAATACAGCGGGGAAGTCAACCTGCACATGGATGAATCCCAAGTGATTGCAATCTCTTCCAAACTGAAATGTGCTTGATATCTGGTTTGGGGATGTTCAAGAGTCTCCTGCCACATGTCCCATCCATAGCACTGCCATGCAGGAGAGGATGGCCACTGACTTGTTCTCCTCCCCAAGACACATGGAGTGGGCTTTACCCTGCACGTCCCTGTGCCCATGCCCAGGCCCCCACTGGGACAGAAGATAATGATAGAACAGGGTCCCCCCTCCTCCACCCACCAATGCAACCTGGTCATTGTTCCAGGCAGAAGGTGGCAGTAGTCTCAGAATGGGAAAGAGAGGCATAAAGCCTGCTGGGGTCCAGGGCACTAGAGAGAAGGTAATGGGCAGCCACCAACCAGGCAGCCAAAAACATGGGGATGCTGTGGGAGGCAGGATCCAGTGCTAGGTGATACTCCAAGTCCCAGTTCATGCTCCATTGCCCTGTTGGACTTCACTTATAAAACAAATTCAAAGATAATATTCTTAAGAATTTCACAGAGCATTAATCTCCAAGTGCAGGGCCCTCTGATCACAGGGCCTGGTGTGACTGCCCTGGTTGCACTCAAGAAACCGGCTCCAGATCCACAGGGCAACTTTTATGTCATACTTCATGTCCTCTAGATCTACCTTTATTCAGGCTCTTGTGTGGTAGCCAGCTATGCTCGAATGTAACCTAACCACTGTCTCGCCTTAGATGCTCAGCATATTTCTTATTATCTATCCCAGGATTTTCTGCCCCTCATGCGTGTAGACTCTATGGGAGCCAACTCAGCCATTCTGACATAGGCACAAACTCAGAATAGCAAGGGAGTGCACAACCAATGAGGAAATGTTAGCTGATGGACAAATATTCCTTCTTTGGGTCCCTTGGCAGACACGTCTGAAGTAGGGATTTCTCCACAATCCCTCAAAGCCCCAGCTGGATGAAGCCACAGCTGCCCACAATGACCAGCCTCATAAGATAACCTTTGACTGACTTTCCTTCCTACCCTAGGTCATTCTTCCACTGCCCGCACACATTCCTTACGATGGCTTCACAAAATAAACTATCTGCACACAAGCCTTGAATACAGCCACAATTTTTGTGTGGGAATTCTGAATAGGATTCTAAATATATGACATATTTTGAAGGATAAATGAGATAATGTATGTAAAATACCAAACACGAGATGTGGCAAATTACAGCTATATAGTATCTTTGAGTTCTTGATCTTTTCCATTTCAATTTGAAAAGCTGCTTGATGTATAATCTACAGCCAGATGTACAGAAAATGTAGCTTTGTTACTTAAAAAAAAAAGAAAAGCGATTCAACTTAATTTCTATTTCGATATTGAATTTAACCAAATCCTGGTAAATTCTGTCCATGCAAATTACAGTAGTCTTTTCCGGATTTTACCTTCTCAAGGTGACAGGTAGAGGAGGATGGTGGAGGAGTACCTATTGTCAGGTACTCAGGGAGTCATCTCTTTCCTATTCAGAGATGACCATTCCCCTTGCTCCCAAGGAGAATTCCACATCCTCAGTCAGTCTCTGGACCTCTCTCCTTGCAGGACTCTCCACATCCTCAATGTCTCTCAGTGCTCATCAGTATCTCTGAGCTCCCACTCTGCTCCTTTCAAGGGTTTGGGAAATCTGGCTGATCTCTGACAGCTCTCATGGGCTGCAGGAGACTGAAGGGAGAGGGTTTGACTCTTACCCTCTTTGTTCTTTATGCAATGCTGCCATTTATATTCTACTCTCACTATGGCATGTTGGTATTAACGGACAGAACTCATTTCTCTAGGATCCAATTTGGAAACAGACTAAGTCCCCTTTGTCTTTGAATCACCAAATGTGTTTACATCTTCTGGCTGTATTTCCTAGACCATGCTCAGGGATAATAGGGATCATGACAATTTTTCAGAGACCCCACCAGATTCTAACTTTATGCTTCCTCGTTCACTCTCCTCCCTTCCATAGCCAGCAGTATCTACATCAAATCTGGGTATGTGGGGGGAAAAAAGCAAAAACAAAAACCTCTCACTGATTAAGGCATAAACTTCGGATTAGAGTTCTCCAGTACTGTTCTTGAAAACAAAAAAAACCAAGTCTCTTAAAACGCATACAGCATTTTCCCTCTACAAAACCATGCCTTGAGGCGTTTCTATAATAAAACTCTGAGAGCAATCAGCCTGGAATGGGGATTGTGCATGAAGAACACATAATCAGTATAATCAAATTATTATCCTGTCAAGAACGAAATGTGTCCTTACAAAACCCAGTATCTAGGAAAACCCGGCAGGCATTTAGTGACTGCTAAATCCAGCCTGGATGCAGAAGAAAGACAGTCTCCTGCTAGAGGGCACCAGGAGGGGAAGGGTCGCAGAAGCGGTTCTGAAGAAGGAGGGCACTCAACTAAGGTTTGTCCAATAATGAAGGAAAGGAGAGCAAGCCAAGCGCAAAGAGAAGTTGAATAAAGCACAGAGGTGTGGAGGACCTACCTGGTATCAAGTAAGCTGAGCAGCATTTGAGGTGCCGGGGGAAAGATGCAGGAAAGAACCTCCCATAGGTTCTTACTTGGTGCAGGATTTCTCAGTAAGGTACCCATATCGCAGTTTGCAGGAGACAGTCTCATTTTATCCCCGTCATCCTGACATGATGATTAATATCTCTCCTTCCACTCTTAAAAGTGTCTGGGTTTGGGCAATAAATTACAGAGTCATTCTACCCAATAAGCAAGCCAGCCATGTGCTTAGCACATAAAAAATGCACTTTTAGCCAACACCCGTCCATCCTCTCAGAAAAAACATTTCCGTGATATAATTTGATACTTAATAATTCTAAAAGATTATTGAAATTGATATCATGGAAAACAATCGGATTCTTATTTTACTTCTTGTCACTCACTTGATAGTTTTTAATAATACATGGGACCAGTTAGGAAGAACTAAATAATCTTACCATTATAATCTGACCATGCCAGGAATATATCTGAGACAAAGTTTTGATGAATTGAATGGAATTAAACATACAGATATAATTAGAAAGTAAAGGATCTCACAATGAATTGAGAGAAAGAGATTTAATATTTATATAAATATCTCTTTACTCATCCATCTTTTTACATTTTTTGGAAGACTTATGGAATATGTGACATTTGCTATGTACCTCAAAGGTTTTGTGTAAAGCAAAAAGCTTGGAATACAGGCTACTCTATGATGGCTTACTTACTGATTTTATGAATGGCATATTGCTCTATCAATGTGATTTAATTAGAAAGGGTCTTAGAGTATCAGACACTAAATGTGATATACATATGACATAGTCAACATATATATACTGATTGCAAATGATAAGTTTATCTAAATATATATTTAGAGCTGTACCATTAATAGTGCATGATTATCCACAAATTTTCTTCCACCCTTTTCCCCAAATTCACCACTAGCTCCTATCTCTGTGGAGATCCAGCTCTTGGGCTTTATTTATGATAACCTGGACATTGACCCAAGTAGAGAGCACTAGAGAACCCAGCATGATTAATGTTTTTAAAAGCAGAGAATTACCATCCAGAGATATATTATAAAAATCTGTCATAATCCATGTCCTCAAAGAGATGCATACTAGCTCACCCACATACACAGTAAACTGACTTTACTGTATTTTATTTTGGAGTTGTATCCCCCACAGTACATTGACTTAAAAACAAATTGGGGTGTGATGTCAGGTAGAAATCCATCACCTCATAAAAACCATGCGTGTCATATGAATAGAGACAAACATATCCTTAGGGTCCTCTGATGGAAACAGATGGAACCACCACAAAGTTAGAAATATCCTCCAACATAAATATGTGCCATTTCCATAAAAGAACTCTATCTCCATGGCCATTCCTCCCCAATACCCAAACCTGGAACCCACAGAGTCCAGAAAAGGGGATAAAAGACCACACCACACCCCATTCAGTCAAGGAATGAGGGTCCCAGCTCATGTCTGCCTGGCAGGTGTGCAAAGTGTGGGTGACGAAAGAGAAGAAATGGGATGAGCAAGGGTGGGGGGAAGACGGACATGGATTAAATTTGATTTTGAGTTTAATGTTTTCTATTGGACTTAAAAAAAAAAGATTTTAGAACTGAAAGTGGCCAGAAAAATTACAAATATGACCAAAACATCATTAAGGGACAAGAAAGTTAGAAATGACACAGCACTTGTGAAGGCAGTGTATGGAGAAAATAAAATAAATGACTTTTTTTCATTTTATTGTACTATGCCTTATGCACATTAGTATGTGTTCTTAAGTACTTTTTGAAAATAAGCAAGAAATTAAGTAACTAAGCACATGTATTAAAACTTAGTAGTATCACCCTATTTTTAAGGAGTAAACACATTAATCATCATGCCAGTTTTTAAATAGTAATCTGAGTTGGAATAACAAGATGTGTATTGGGTCTCTTTCTCTTTCATTAATACTTTACTCAATACAGTTGTGGTAGGTAGGTACTATCCCAGACAACTTGGTATTAATTTCATTTTACATACCCTGGAGAATCAATGGCTAATGATGAGCATCTTACAATTTCACCTGTTGGAATGATCACCCAAATGAATATTATAGGCAATTTTTGATTATAAATACAATGTACAATGAGTTGGTTTTTATTTTCTCTGCCAAAAAACTAATAATTTTCCTTTGTAACATATATATTTGCTCTGATTTCAATAATAACTCTATCCAGAACTGCCCCAATAAAACTTTCAATCTCACTTTATGACTTGTCCTTAGAGGAGGCTGTGAGGATTAAATGAAATAATCCATTTCATAAACTACAAAAGTACTTTACATATAAATATATGGCATTAGTAGTTTCACTCAATTTATTATTAGACAATATCATATTTACATTGTCTTACATAACACTAAGGTGTTCGGAGTTGCTAACTTGCAGTTCCATTTAAATTCATATTTCCAGATAATTCTCTTATAGTATCTCCCCAACTTTGAATGGGGAAATTTCTGGTCACTTTTCATATCAGTTGACATGGTTCCTGTAAAACTTGCTAGAACAAGTAATGTATCAATATTGCAATTTCAGAGTTATAATAATTATTAATGTTATTTACTTAGAATTTTTCTATGTGGGAAAGTCATTCTTCAGATTTTAAGCAGCACACAAAATGTTTTAACATTAAACTCCAGTATTCTGAATAAAAGTTTATAGGGTTGTACAAGCCATTTGACAAACCAAATGAACATATTAATACTAGTTACACAAAAATATGTCTTATCTGTACAAGCACGTGAAATCTTAAGCAAGAGGGATGAGTTGATTCATAACTCATTTGATAACCAATGCACACCATGCCCGAAGCTTGAGTTGGTTTCCTAACTTTGAGGAACATCAACATCATTTTAGTCCCTTAGAGATCATGTGCTCTTGTCAAAAAAGCCAGTGGATTTTCACTGTCCAAATAGATGTTATTAGTTATAAATGGGGGATATATTTTGTTGCTTTAAACTTGGTCTGTTTTGTGCTATCCCAATACAATTTGGGGAGAAAAGAGAGTTTTTCTAGATATTCCAAAATGAGAGGTTGATTTTTTTTTTTTGCTCCATAATATATTTTTAGGAGTGCCTTCAACAGTTCCTTTTGATAATATAAGATTTTTAGCTAGGATAAATTTGACTGTATTATATAATATTCTGTTAGTTCAGCTATTGAGTATTCCAGTGTTATATAAGCTTCTGAGGCTTCCTCAAATGATTGCATAGAATAACATTTCTTCAATCAGAACCATACCTTCCCCTGAGTAAGTTTATGTTTTCACTGTGCTGGAATTCTAGCCAGCTAGTAAAAACTATTACTCACTTCTGTTTCAAGGATAATAACTCAAAATGCTTAAAAGTCCAAGCAGATATAGTAAACAAGTAAGCAATGTGAATGTGGACTGTGGAAAGCTAGATGTTGCATAAAGATGGGTTCAGCCCATTTTGCTCTGCATAAATGTAGAAATAATGTTAGCCCAACAACATACACCTGTGGGTCACATTTATCCCTATATACCACAAATTTGTTATCAACGTTATACATTTTAGTCAGCTTTCCTTTGTATGCTTCTTTCACACAGCACTAAATTTCATATTTTGAGTTCATTTTTACTATTATTATTATAATCATCATCATTGTTTAGCTGACATTTATTGATCTCTATATTATGTGTAGGACACTAAAAACTTGGCCTGAATTATTTCTTCTTATCTCTATAATAATCCTGTGAGATGAGTACTCATATATCATCTACAGACTTGGCAAGGTTAAATAACTTGCCAAACTCTGAAACTAGTGAGTGGAAGAAGTGTGAACCTATCCTAGGATTGTGTGGCTCCAAAATTCAAAATCCAAGCTCCTAAATTTTTTTCTTTTTTGCTGAGGAAGATTGGCCCTGAGCTAACATCTGTACAAATCTTCCTCAACTTTGTATATGTGTCACCGCCACAGCATGGCCGCCGACTAGCAGTGTAGGTCCACACCTGGGAACCGAACTTGTGCAGCCGAAGCAGAGTGCTAAACTCAACCACCAGGCCATGGGGTTGGCCCCTAAACTTTTTTTAATTCAAAGAAGGGTATCATCTTTGTATTCTCAGAACCTAAAGCAATGCCTGGCATAAAACCAACACTCAGTAAATATCAAAGAATTAAAGAATTATCCTTAGTAATGAATGATACAATACAGAATTAGTATACTAGTGGTGGTGTAGGGCATGTTCTCACTCAGAAGTATACCATCTCTCCAACACAATGTTATGAAATGCATCTTTTTTAAAAACATTAAGCATTTGGAGGTTTTACCTAAGAATCCAAATTTCTAACTTCTTTCAAAAAATCTGGAAATCTGGTGAAATTTGGTCTCTATTAAGTTTGGCGATGATCTCTGCAAGCTGAGAAGTACATGTTCACTTTGGAGCGGCCTGTACTCACCAGATTTTCATAGTCTTCTCCACTCCATTCAGTCCTAATTGCTTATTAAAGTTATTTGCCTGCTTGCTTTAGGCTACTGAGTTTGGGGTCTCCCCATGTCTTTAATAATATCTTCACCACAGTTTTATGAAAATACAACAGAGTATTTCATATGTTTCTATAGTAACAATCCCAATGTAACTAGTCATGCTTTCCTTTTAATCTCAGCTCAAAGAAATATAAGAATGAAATCTAATTCTCAATCACATAATCTATATTTACCATCATAGTTAACAGACCTGCTTTCTTCCTTTTACTGTCTTGATCTTTGCTATTGATTTGTTACTTATTAACTATATATTTACAGATTAGTGGTAGAACATGTCTTTAATCCATTTGGGGAAAAAGAGGCAGATTTAATATAAAGAAAGAAAAGTAAAAACATGCTTGTTGAATTGAATTTTATTGCATTATTTTATTTTTATATATTTACCTATCAAATACCCACAAGACCTTCTCTGCTGCAACTTATTTATAAGAATATTTATTTTTATAATGTGTATAGGACATAATGCAAGTAAATGGAACAAGAAGCGCTGAAACTCAGATATTACACATTTTACTGTTTGTTGTAATTTAGAAAAATGTTCAGGATGAGATAGAGGCGTGGGGCTAGGTTTAGGTTTATTCTCTTCCATATCGTAACTGCCGGTAAAGGATCTCTGTAGACCAGCGATACTCAACCTTTAGCCGCATCAGCATTACTAAGAAGCCTTGTTAAAAACATAGCTCGCAGAGCCCGAGATTTTGTCTAATGAGTTCACAAGTGATGCTGATTCTGCCCATCTCAGAGACACCATTGCACCCAGCTATAATCCTTTTAAGGGTGTCTTATTTATTCTTGAATTCTCATTAAATCACATCGTTTCTCACATACGGGAGATACTTAATACATAACTGTTGAATTAAGGCTTTGAAATTGTGACATAATAACATTAGGTTAATAGGGTTTCATGGTGCCTCAATTAACAGGAGGTTCAACAACTGAAAAAGAAGTGCCTAATTTCATCTGTCAATTTTGCCTCTTTCTTATGTAATTGGGGAATCCTAATTTTGTACTTGAAAATACATTCTGATTCTTCTTCCCTGAAGTATGTACATATAATCATTATTTTCTCTCTTTTTCAATTCAAGTAGCCAAAATAAAATTAGACGCACCAAATTGTTAAATCTAGGAGGAAGAATATATTTAATTTTTAATTTCTATTTGTATACAACATGTATTTATATTTCAACGTCTTGTGTTTTTAAAACTTTACAATCAAATGATAGTTTAAGTAATCACTTGCATTGAAAAAAAAGAATTCATGAAGATACATTTTTCATATTAACTTTTCATTTTATTCCTTGATGAAGACATTTTAAAAAAGAATCAAATTGTACTTTATCTTTCTTTATATACAGACTATATCCTAACTTTAACAAGGCGGCTAAAATTAACCAAAATTATTCCTTGAAGTGGAGTTTATTTTTTTCCCAGCCGTTAAGGTAACAACTGGCTCATGTTTACCAAAATTGTGGATCTGTCCTCCTGGACATCCAGTTGTGTTACATTTCCTCCTCTTTCTTGCAGGTGTGGTTGTGTTCACTAAGTTCTTGCCAAAGGAATGTGGCTGAAAGTGGTAGAAACTACATACAGACCTAGCCCATAAAAGACTCCCATAGGATCCTGCACCCTTAGAACAACAGAGCAGACACCCAAGATTGAAGGAGCCTGGTCTCTGAATGACAATATGGAGCAGAATTACCCTTAGTCTCAAATAGTCTTTATTGGAGCTGGAAATAAACTTCTATTGTGCTAAACTACTAAGATTGTGGGGTTTGTCTGTTAGAGCTGCTAATATTCCTCCGACTGATATCAAAATTAGTACCTTGTAGTAGAGTCCTGTCATCATGATATGAAGCAGCAAATTTTGGTAAAATTATCACCTATAGTAACTTAGAAGGCAGACAATTTGCCAACTGATGTTCTAGATCAAAGGAGTTTGTTACAAAGAGTCAATTAGACTGTGATGGCTACTAATGGCTGCCTTCACAAAAGTATGAGAATGTGATTAGTTCAGTGAGTATGTCTTTACATTTAAGTACAGATCAAAGGGCACAGAAAGAGCATAGTGCTTCGGAAGTTCGTAAAGTTGACTGCAACATGGACCCCAACAACTGGAAGGCAGGTTTGAAAATATCTTTGAGTTGGAAACAAAAAGCTTGTAAAAATCTCTCAGTTGAACAAAATAACATGGTTTGCATAAACAATCAGATTAAGAGTTTTCTTTCCACACTCAACTCTTTCGTTCCAGATCACCACAAGGTAGCCAGTATTAATTTGAGAGAGGAAGGTGAATACAGGTGCGATGTAAGGAAACAAAGGAGAGCTTAGAGTTTGTTTGGGTAATAATCTTGCATTTACTGCCATATGGAAATGATCAGAAAGAAATTGTTCAGAAGTTTTTGAGGAAATCTTACTGACCAAGAAATGAGGAGCCCAGACTAAAAATGTTTTGTCACTTTAGACTCAAATCAACCTTTGGATCTTGAGGCTTGCTCATATAGGTAGCAGGCTGTGAGAGGGATTCCTTAGGTTATAAGAAGGATTCACCAGAGCCTACTTTATTTTATTTATTTATTTATTTGTTTTCTGAGGAAGATTTGCCCTGAGCTAACATCCATTGCCAACTCTCTCTTTTTTTTTTTTTTTTAGTGAGGAAGATCTGCCCTGAGCTAACATCCGATGCCAATCGTCCTCTTTTTGCTGAGGAAGACTGGCCCTGGGCTAACACCCATGCTCATCTGCCTCTACTTTATATGGGATGCTGCCACAGCATGGCTTGACAAGCGGTGCGTCGGTGTGCGCCCAGGATCTGAACTCTGGGCCACCGCAGCAGAGTGTGTGTGCTTCATTGCAACACCACCAGGCCGGCCCCTACCAACCTTCTTCTTTGTTTTTGCTTGAGGAGCATTAGCCCTGAGCTAACATCTGTGTCAATCTTATTCTATTTTGTACGTGGGTCGCCACCACAGCATGGCTGACGAGTGGTGTAGGTCCACACCCAGGATCCGAATTTGTGAACCTGGGCCGCTGAAGCAGAGCACACAGAACTTTAACCACTTGGATATGGGGCTGGCCCCCACCAGAGCCTGCTTTAGGTATAGCCATGGAATAAAAAAGAGAAGGAAATATCATGTATAAGGTAAAGCTAGGTACTTTATCTAGAATAACAGACCAGAGAGTTCTTCTCATTTGGCAGGATCTGAGTTTCATCCTCAGGAATATGTCAAAATTAATGTAGACTGAGAACTTCTGCTTGTCTCCTATTCTCTGACCTTGACTTTGGGTGTGTGTATAGGGTGGGAGGGTGGGATTAGTTTTTAGACCTTGACATTTTGGAGAAGATTATTGCCCAGAGATCTCGAATATTTCACAGCTGGGATGCACGATCCTCTCCTTTGGGATGGGATGAGTATGTTTCACATGGAAGACAAAGATTGAAACACATGTTTGCTGACAAGAAGGAAAAACTCTGGCAGGGATTGGCTCACAGTTGACTAGGTTTATGTTCCAGTTTTCCTGGGCATACAGCTAGACTAACTTCCCAGCCCCCCCCTTAAAGTTAAAGGTGGCCTTATGACTCAATTCTGGCCAATGGAATCCAGGTGGAAATAATAACTCAGTTGTACGCATGGCCCATAAAATCCTTCCTTGTGATCAATGCTCCATTTGCTCTACCTTATATAGGATGAACAGAGAAAACATTAAAACCTTAGAGGAAGGTCGAGCCACAAGATGGAAGGAACTATTTCCTGAATGACTCTGGAAGCAGAGGCCTTCATTGCTCCCAAAGACTTCAGGTGAGTGAGAAATAAAATCACCTGTGTTAAGATGCTAAGATTTGGAGCTTATGACTACAAAGCAAGTGTGCTACAATTCTGGTAGAGTTTAATTTTGGCTAATAACCAACTTAATGCAAAAAACTACAACATTAAATGTGGTTAAAAGTGGGGGAAATAGTCACTCATTCACTACTATGAAAGCAATACTGGGAATGTCTTTCTAGGTAACAGTACTATATAGTA
The DNA here is from genome assembly GCF_020826845.1 of Diceros bicornis minor. Lineage (NCBI taxonomy): Eukaryota > Metazoa > Chordata > Mammalia > Perissodactyla > Rhinocerotidae > Diceros > Diceros bicornis. The sequence continues at coordinate 45,813,441 of NC_080759.1, read as the reverse complement.
CGCCTCAGAATTTTAAATGGGTATATGCTTTGAGCAATTGTAATTACGGAAATTTCCCCAAAGAAGAAAAATTTGAACAACTGTGCAACAACGTAAACACAAGGATGTTCATAGTAGATGAAATAAGGACCCAATAGTGTAAATCAAAGGTCTTAGCTAAATACTTCACAGCATGTGCACACAAAGGAGCATGATTAAGCTACTAAAACTATTTCACATATTTATTTTTATTGACTTGTCCATAGCTGCCTATGTGTGAGGCACACACTCCTGTGGTAACAACGATTGCAAATACAGATATTGCCCACTTCCTTTTGTAATGCTATAGCTTGGAAGTAATCTACTAGAACAAGTAGATAGAATTATGTTGATTATTGCAATAGAAAATTTCAGTGTCATATGAAGTCACCAATCTAGGGAATTAGGAGCAAGTTCTTTGGTCATCAGAGGCGAGTGTCTGAGGACAGGCTCTGCTCCCTACTTCACATGAAATCTGGGACAAGATGCTTGACTGGAATTAATCGCTAGTCTGAAAATTGTTTTGAATGTTATATAACAAAATCCATTGTAAAGTGTTTCACACAGTATCTGACATACATTAGATGCTCAGAAAGACTTATTATTAATGCTATTATGATGATTAAATACCACTTTCATTATTGACCTGGAAAGCACAATAAACTAATTTATTAGGTGTAAAAAAGGTAGTTACAGAGCACTGTGTGCAGTATGTTCCCATTTTTGAAAACATAGGTGGATAAGATAAATAAAAGAATGTTTTCCAAAATATTTTTCCTTTGAGTATAGGAGTTTTGGGGGATTCCAACTTGTTCTTTATAATTTTAATTGTTTTAATTTTTGACAATTGCCATCATCATCTTTGAGAGAGAGAGAAAGAGAAACAGAGAACCAAATGTCATAATATTGCAATTAGATGGCTAACTTTTTATTAAATTCATATGCTCAAAACACATGAAATGGCAGTGCTTCTACCACAGTTCTAAAATATACTAATTACAGGTACTCATACAATGAACTCATATTATGCTTTCTCAAAATGTCACAACATAAAAATAGGGCATGTAAAAGAATTACAATGAACTCGGGCAATATAACTTTTCATGCTGGCTTTTACAATGGTTCCATCTATAGAAGAAAGAACTATGAATATCATCACGCTTCCCAAGTTATTTCCACAGCTGATGGGAAGGACAAAGTCAATAGACCCTACATGCACTGAGTTCTTACTAGGTGCTGGGTAATGTGTTAGATAATTTATATCCATTGTCTTATAGAGCTTTGCCATTGTTCAAAACAGAAGGTATAACAGACATTCATTTTATTCACGAAAAAAATCAAGGCTCAGAAACATTAAGAAACTTAACTACAATTATATCTTTTACAGGTGGCACAGTTGATGGAATAAATAAGAGCCTATTTTGTTTAAGGGTCTATGATAAGTGTAGCCTCGTACCTAAAATGAATTTAAAGAAAACCTTTTCTTTTGGCACAAAGAAGTTAAATTTTAATATAAAAAAACCTATTTCTCAGAATTAATTTTCAAATTTTCTGAGTTCTTAAATAAGTACTATCCAAGATGATCAGACAAAAAGAAAAATTTCTTTCCATCTTATTACTACCAATTCATTTGTTCATGCAGTCAAATATCCACCATTACATGTATTCTCATTTGAGAAACTAAAGAAATACAAACTTGGATATGATGTTAATGTTCCTTTCTGAACCAATGAATGATATTCTAATTTAATCCTCTTTTAACTAAAATTAGCTTAACTGGCTCAATACATTTAGCACTTCAATACATTTAGCACTTTAATCTAAGCAGTCAATTGGAAAAAAAAAAAGCAAGTGTAATGTTGCAAAGAGAGATGTTTACAGTGTGGTAAGAATGCGGTAAGTGAATTGAAAAATTGTGTTAATTCTTAAGTGAAAAAGAAGACTTTTAACTCTTTGAAAACATTTTTGCCAACTAACTGCTTATTTTTCTTAACCCTAGTGTAAGGGGGTAAGAATTGATACCTCAGACACTGACCTTACAATTCCCACATTTGTAAAGGAAATGATGAAATAGAAAAAACGTGGGCCTAACAGTTCCAGGTTACTATTTAAAACTTAGTTCAGCCATTTATTACCCGTGTGTTGTTGGGTAAGTTTCTTGAAACACTTGGTTCACTATTTCTTCAAGTGTGAAGGAAAAATAAGTCTAAAACATGGGATTGTTGTGAGTATAACTAGGACAGCCCATATGAAGTTTTCACTATAATTACTGTAGAGACACTATGCTGTAGCAAATATTTGGTAAATGTTAATTGAAGTGCTTAGAAATACCAGAATATTAAACTTTTGATAAGGAAATGGAATATGTGTGAATCAGAGAGAGATTACAGATATTTAAGTAATATATTCAATTTGCTTGATTAGTTGTTTCTTTCAAAGACATAGTTGGATCTCCTAGTTTGGGCCTATCTTGTTTGAATTGTTCTACCATTGTCTCTTCTCAGTGTTTCATGTCTATTTACTTCTTAAATAAATACTTAAATAAAGACTTATTTACATCTTTTTAAGGTTATTTAATAAATTGTTTACTTGGAACCCCATTACTAATAAGTGAGTTAAAGAAAACAATTTACACAATTTACCCAAAGCCAAATGCTAATATATTGCTTTTTGGGAGCATTGAAAGGATGGAATCTTGTATTCATATATTTGACATCGCAGACATAATGTTTTCCCAAAGTGTAGCACGAGCAAAGCTCCTATTTCAGGAAAATGATCAAACAAATCATCCTGTTCAGATTAATCTCTATGTATATTTAGATCTCCTTTTCTTTTCTACTCTCTAACTGCTATAGGAACCAGACATTTAATCTCCATTCAGTGGAAACAAGAGATGAAATAATTCACAAGTCATGGGAAAAAGAAAAGTCCATGCTATCACAAGCAGAACCTTAGCTATAGTAGGCACTTAAATATATTAAATTAGATTTTATTTAAATTAGGGTTCTAAACAACAAATACCATCCACACAGACTGAGGTGAATGCAAATTAAGTAATTTTTAAACAAGAAGAAGCATTTTTAGAAGCCCTAAAATGAAGAGTAATTATACTCATTTAGGTAAGCATCAAATCCATAGGATTTAGCTTTCAAGTGAATTAAGCATTGAAAAAAGATAGCCTTATTTGACAGTTTGTTGAAGAGCTCCTCTGAATAGCAGTATTTTTCGTTGATATGCATGTGTACAAGACCAGCTACTTTGAAAATGAAGTGCTGTGAAAAATGTCAAGAGATCAATTTGGTGTAATCATTGCTCTGGACTTAAGCACTGTAGAATGAAGTACAGTAAATTATTGAAGTGTCTCATTTTGAAGGGCACATTAAATAGCATTTAATTATATCTGCTCAAAACATGAAGGAATTTTAATGCAACATCCAAAATATCTAAAATTAGAATGAAAAATCTGTTTGAAACATTTGTACGCTCAGAGAAACACGAAGAATCTCAGAAGTTTCCAAATAAAGATTCAATTAACTCTCAAAAAGGAATATTTCCTATTTAGTGGCTTATATATTGCTAATCTTACCTCTAAATTCTTATTGACTATATCTGCTCTAATTGTTGACATCTCAAACAGTTTCTATTTACTCTTGCTTAGCATGATGCCTATAGCCCTGCAGGGAGCCCCTTTGAATTCACACACTTAATTACTTCCTTCTCTCCAGGGAAGTGTTATTCTGACAAAAGGAGAGGGGAAAGAGTTTATTAAATGGTGCCATACACTAGACAGTAATATTATAGAAGGGATGTGTATAAAAAAAGAGGCCAGAAGAAATATTAATAAAAATTATCTAAAACTTGGAAATAAGACAATGAGAAGATAAAATGTCCTTTCAATGTCTTATTTTAACAGAGTGCTCAAAGATTATCTAAATATCTAGACGAATATTTCTGTCTTATGTGCTATCTACTATTGATTAAAGGTCAATACTCTGTAAAGTTACATGATACCTTATAGATATTTGTCAGGTCAAATGCAAATGGTTCTGTGCATTAGAAAAGATAACATCAAAGGTTATGGTTTTATTGTCCTGAAGGACATCAATCAGTTTCATATCTCAACGAGTAAACTTATTTTAATCCCTATTCAATTTTTAAATGCTGATAAAAACCTACATCTTCAAGTGCTCTTTGAATCACCTTTGTTATCTGCTATATCCCTCACTGATGAGTTTAATCACATTTTATACATGTTCGCTCCATATTACATGATAGTCATGGTGGAATGTACCCAGGCAGGTAGATGACAATGACTTTGGTATTTTTAAACCTAAACTTCATGCTGTACCTTTACCATTTTGCAATACATTTTAAATATCTGAATTTAGGTGATGTCATTTCCTAATGTGAATGTTAAAATTCTTAATAAGATGTCATCATTGTGATTACCCATGTTTGATCTCTTTCTTTTCATGCATATGATCAAAAGTCATATGTGCATCTCACATTACATAAGTCCTACAGTATTATTTTACTTACCTTTGAGAAGATAATTGCACATTTAAAAGTAATGCTCATTTTTTTTTTTGCTGTTCTTTTGAATCTATGATGTCTCATTACTTCATCTTGAAAATATTCTAAGTATAGGAATATTCAAATTATTTTCCATCCTCCATTGTATATAACATTGGGGTAGATGTACATTCAGTAATAAATACATATCTATTACAAAATATATGCATAAAGTCTAAACCAACTTCTCTTGTAGATGTTTTATTTCAAAAGTTAAATCAAAAATTTTCTTAGGATAATTAAAGTGAATTGTGTAAGATAAAGAAATTCATACACACTCACATTGTGAATATTTTGAGTACTTTATGAACTAGAAGAACAAGTTTGATAAATGGTGTAAGTAGAAATTATATACTGAAAATACAAAACATAAAGATTCATTTCACTGTTTCACTTTAGTTTCAAAGATAGTCTGTATCTAAACTCTCTGAAGTATAATGCCTTGACAGCATGGCATCAATATATACTCATTGTGATATGAGTGAAGATATCAAAACTTGGAAAGAAGTAACAGAAAATTTTTCGTTAATATGTGATCTCTGCTATCTTAGAAATAATGCCCTAGGGCAATATCAGAACAGGAGATACATATGCATGATCATGGAGTAGATGTTACCATATGCGAGCCCTCCCCAATAAAGGAAAGAAGGGAGAGATGTGAAAATTAACTCTATTCTATCAGTTATGAAGATAACATTGGATACCTTTATTATCTTTATAAAACTACAATCATTCATACACCTAGTGCTTTTGAGTTGATAATATGAGTAACATGCTATTGAATGCATTTAATCCTATAAAAGAGAATATGTGCTTGGGCTTTTCAAGGTAGTTCAACCCTTAAATACAAAAAAATGACTTATGAACATACCCTGCTTACCAAATGCTTTCAGATGATCCAAAATGCAGAGTAAAGAGCCCCAACCTAGACTTACAGAATCACTATCTTTGGCCATTGTCTGGAAATCACATTTTAAACAAGCTCTTCAGATGATTCTTAAGAATGTTTGAAATCAAATGTTTGGAAACTAACGTTTGGAGTCATTAATCTTGAAGAACAGGATAAACAATTACTTGAAACTAGGATTGAGATTAAATTATAGAAGGCTCTGCTACACCATTAGAGTGAAGTGTTCAAGGAAATTTTTTAAAAAGTAATGAACAACTCATACTCTAAAACCAGATCAGGGGCATTCAGGACCCCACTCAAGGACTATCCTCATTTTTTTCCCCTTAGGTATTTGTGATGTATTTGACTTCTAAGCTTGAGTTTTGCACTTACATTTCTAAAGATTTAGAGAAAGAGTCATAACTGTTTTGTCCAGTATTATATTTTCAAAGTTATTTGTTATTACAGGAATTTATTTTAATACGTCTAACGAGAGACATATTTCGTATATACTGAGACACAAACATCTAGGTTACCATTTTATTCAAATTGTTTTGGAATTGTTCATTTTCATTTGTTTTACAATTTCATATAGCTTAAAAAAAGTAATTACCTTTTATACGTTTGATGTCATATCTTGTATATAAAGATTATATTTTGAACATTAACTAGGGTTTGAAAATACCATATAAACTGGTTCTGAAAAATAAAGGGTTTTAATGTTCAGTTTTTAAGGCCAAATATATATTGTAGTTGAGTTTTTACTTCTAAATTTATTGGAAAAATAAATTCAACTTGTAAATATACAAGAATAGATCAGAGAGTTTACTAAAGAAATATGCTTACTCTTTAAAACATTGAAATAATACTACTGCTTAGTATATTGCTATGTCATTATAATATATAATATTAAGCTATTATTCATGTCATCTTTGTTTAAATTTCATTTGACTTTCTGAAACATGACTTAAGGAATACAATTTGTTCTATGTATTTTATAGTCCATAAGATGTTTATTTCTTTTCAACGTGTGATTATTTTTATGTACAGTAAAGCATAGGTTGTCAGTTGAATATGTTGAAATGTATAATCTTTAAACCTTTTATGGAGAATTCTGTGAACAGCACATCTTTTTCTATATATTTTCAGCTGACAGTCAATGGGAAGTTAAAATTATAGCTACAGTTGGAGCCCATGTTCTATTAAACAGACTGAAAATAAATTCTGCAGCAAGGTTGCCTGCTTCAGATCATCCCTGCTATAAAAGACTGTTAACAAAATTGTTTTCCCTAAACCTTTGATAATTTTGGCAGTTGATTCGGCAGTTACTTCTAGGGTAAAGTTAAGACCTAGTAACGGAACAGAGTGAGAACAATGAGGGGAGAACTCAACAGTCCTAAAAGAAATTAGAAATGAGAAAAAGTTCTTACATACTGCCTAAGATAGCAACTATTTTTTTCCTTAAGGCTAGTTCCTATTTTAACCTGAAATCTAACATTTTGCTTCTTACTAATAGGAGTTCCTACAAAAAATATTAAAATCATAAAAATAGAAACAAACCATCCAAAAAGAAATGAGTATATTTCACATCATTTCTCTTATTATATGAACAACAGATACATAAGATCAAAAAAGAAATAAGGGAAAGGAATAATATAAATACTCTAAACTATTCACATGACTTTGAAAACACCTATAACAACTTTGTGTTTAATAAAATAGTATCTATGTGAGGGATCTTCTATGTTCTTGTGTCATTTCATTTTCTATTGCAAGGAGAGGATTATTCCTAGCAACTTTCAGTAAGGAATTTCAAATACCTTTTCATCTAACACCCTCTCTCTCTTTCTCTCCTCTCTCAGTGGATTTTTACCACTAAAGCAGATCAATATAACCAAACATAGCACAACAAAACAATGTTATCAAATAACATCATTTATAGACAACTGACCATTGAAAGCAAACTGGGGAAAGGGATTATCTGCAATTGATACTCCACATTATCAAGACATTATCTATTTTTGCCGTGTGATTTTGATGTTTTTAGGTGTGATAGCAGTTCAAATAAAATGATAAAGTATTACTAAAGAGCTATAAATTTGTACCACATTTCTGCCTCCCTGTCTCCCTCTCTACAATATGATAGGTGAATAGAGAAGATTTAAAAGTTATAACTCAGTGGTTAAGTGAATGAACTCTGGTGCTAGAATACTGAAGTTCAAATTCTAGTAGTATCCCCAACTACCTCTCTGGTGGAGGACACGTGGCTTAGTTCTAATTCCTTGATCTTCACTTGTAAAATGTATAGAAACACAGCGTATATTATGGAAGGCTGTTGTGACACTGAATTAGTATGGCATTCAGCTCATTTTTAACACTATTGAAGTATTAGTTACTATCAAGAAAATCAAAATTGCCTATGGCATGATGCCTAAGAAGGGACAGTAAGTCTGTAATGTGCTTCATATGAGTACAAGAAAGATATGAAATTGGAATCACAATTGACCTCAACCAGATTAAATAAAATAAGAACTACGTGTTAGGTTCTATATTAGAGTAAAACATAGTTAAGAAAATTCACTGATATTTGTTGTTTATATCTTAATTGCCAAACAAAGATAACACATCACAGCTAAGAACAAGAGCTCTGCCATTAGAAAGCCTGAGTTCATATCGTATTCCTTTACCGACTAGCTGTGTTATCTTAAGGAAGTAATGTTTTTGTCCCTTTTCTGTATCTATAAAATGCAGCTGATGCTGTGACTGAACCCATAGACCTGTTATGAGTTACTTCATGGGAAGAAAATACAACCAAGCCTGAGGTGCAGTGAAGGTTCAGTAAGAGAGCCACTCTATTATTAGTGCTGCTGTTATTATTAGGAGTAAATAATTTCATACGTTATCTCACGTCACCTTCAAAATCATCGCCCAATAATTTTGTGAGGTATTAACAGAACCAAGTGGCAGATGAGGAAAATAGGGTATAGAGAGACAAAACCATATCTGACTCAGCTGGAATTTGAACTTGAGTCTATTTGGCCCCAGAAATATCCTCCCTCCATTACGTCAGCAGATCTCAGGGTGTCTGGGGAGTCATTTGGGGGTGGGGGTTGCTGGAGACTCTTTCAAGGGGTCTGGGAGATCAAAAAAATATATATATATATATTTTTTTTTTGTGAGGAAGATCAGCCCTGAGCTAACATCCACGTTAATCCTCCTCTTTTTGCTGAGGAAGACCGGCTCTGAGCTAACATCTATTGCCAATCCTCCTCCTTTTTTTTTTCCCCAAAGCCCCAGTGGGCAGTTGTATATCATAGTTGCACGTCCTTCTAGTTGCTGTATGTGGGACGCGGCCTCAGCATGGCCAGAGAAGCGGTGCGTCGGTGCGCGCCCGGGATCCGAACCCAGGTCGCCAGTAGCGGAGCACGTGCACTTAACCGCTAAGCCACGGGGCCGGCCCCCAAAAATATTTTCATAACACTACTAAGATGTTATATTCCTTTTTTGCTTTCATTTCCTATTAAGTATATGGTGGAGTTTTTTTAGAGACTATAAGACGTGATATAACAGATTGAAAGCACAAAGAAATATGTGCAATGAGTTGCCTCCTATTGTCAGACATTAAAGAAATTTGTAAAAATGTAAAACAATGCCAGTCTTCTAACTACTTTTTTTTGTTTTAGGAATTATAGTTATTTTCCATAAAACAGTTGACATGATAATATACCATTAATTATTGTTATTTTATGGAATTAAAATAAATATTTTTATAATTTCTTACTTTTAACTTCTTATATGGCAAATATTGATAGATATAATCTACATAAACAAAAGCTCTTTGTGGTCTTCAATATATTTGAGTGTTTGATAACAAAAAGTTTGAGGACCACTAAACTACACCATTTTATTTCAATTACTCACACAGCTAGGAAGTGCGACAGGTATTTCAATTTATTCTTCCCAACCATATGTGTCTTAGAAGAAAAAACACCAAAACTGCTTAACCCCCATCCTTGGTTAAGGCATTGTTAATTAACACACTGCTCAATCTTCATTACCTAAGACTGGGCCCAAGATAGGCATCTGAATCAAGCTGGCTAATCATATTCTCTCCTGGGAATCTAGAATTTAGATTCTGATTGATAAAGTACATTAAATGACTGCAGGTACTTAAAATGAAAACTCATCTAGTATATGATCTAGCATTGGTGACATGGAGCCAAAGCTACATGCAAGCTACGCAGAAGTGGAGATAGTACGAGTAAGCAAAGAAAGCTAGTCGGCAAAAAGAATCAAAATCATGGAGAGGACATAGAAAGAGAAACAGAGACAAGAGGCAATCATTGCAGCCCCCAAATAGGAAGAGGAAACATTGATTACTAATATCCAGTCCCAGTCTTCATGGGCCAGTTAAATTTTATTTCCTGACTTAGAATGTTCCGAAGATTGTCTGTGTTTCTTCCCAATCAATCTTTCTCTATTGAATATGTGTGTTCCTATATAGAGAATGTATCTATTTTAGTAATAAATTTTCACCAAAATATAACACACATGTAGAAGGGCATACAAATTTTAAATATACACATTAATGACGTTTATAAAGTGAAAGCATTGGCCAGTAACTAGAACATTTCTAGAATTCTAGATGCCTCGTACATGACCCCTAAGGTCATTGGTGCCCTATCAAAGGTGACTTTTAGCTTTTATCTCTATAGATTACCTCGGCTGTATATGAACTTGATATAATTAAATGGGATAAGATATTACCTTTTGGTATGACTTCTTTTACTCAACATGATACATATGCGATTTATTGATACCAAAATATACAGCGATTGTTTTATCTTTTCAGTGCTATACAGTACTACATTGGATGTATGTACCAATATTTGTTTATGCATACTGTTCTTGATGCACATTACAGTGCTTCTAGTTGGGGGCTACAATGAATAACGTCACTATAAACATACATAGAAGTCTTTGGATGCACATACGTATATGAATTTTTTTCTGTGATACATACACATATAGCTGGGAGCAGAATAGCTGAAAATATTCCTAGTTTTACAGTGCAGCTGTCCCTCTTTTCTCATTGGTTTGTAGAACTGCTTAAATACTCTGATATGAATGCTTTGTTATATATAAATATTTCTCTGTTATTTGCCTTTTCCCTCTCTTCATTGTGTGTTTTGATGAACAGAAATCTTAATTTAAAAACACTCCAATTTATTAACATTTTCTTTAACAGTTTGTGACTTCTACATCTATTCAAGAAGCAAAATCATGGCAATATTCTCCTATGTATTTTTTCAAAGCTGTCTTGTTTTAACATTTGCATTTAGATCTACAACCCATTCAGACAGAATTTATTTTTGTGTATAGTTACCGGTGAGAGTCAAGGTTCAACTTTTTTGTGAAATGTATATTCAATTGATTTAGAACCATTTATTAAAAAGACCATGCTTACACCACTGCATGGCATAGGTACCACCTATGTCGTTAAGTCAGATGGCAGTACATGTGTGGAATGATTCTGATCTCTCTGTTCTATTCCATTATTCTATTTTTTCTTGGCTCTATATCATACTGTTCACTGTTTTACTATGTAGCATCATAATTAGTTTCAATATCAAATAGTGCTAGCCCTCTAACCTTTTTCTTCTTCAAGACTGTCTTTGCTATTCTTAGATGTTTGCATTTTCACATAAATTTCATGTTCAGCTTGTCAATTTACCCAAACATACAAGCACACACACACACTGCCAGATTTTTTTTTAATTGGAGGTTCCACTGAATGTACAAATCTACTTTGAAGGAATTGTCATATTCACAACTTTTTAATCCTTGAGCATGGTATGTATCTCCTCCTATTTATGCCTTTTTTTTGTTTTCTCTCAGTAATGTTTTGAGGGATTTTGTGTTTAGAAGTCTTACATACCTTATGTTAGATATATAGAGAACTATTTAATGTTCTCTGATGTATGTGTAAATGATATTTAACTTTTAGTTGCTGTGTAAAAATAAATAAAATTAGTCTTTATATTTTAGTGTTTTACCAGCAAATCTGCTAAAATTATCAACTTTAATTATTTATCTGTAGATTCTTTCCAATTTTTATGTACATAGTCATCCTACCTTCAATAACATTTTTATTTCTTCTTCACCATTCCTTGCATTCCTATTTTATTTTCTTTGCACTGGCAGGAACCTCTTATACAATGTTAAATAGAAGTGCTGATAAGACATTCTTGACTTGCTCTTGATTTCCAGAGGATCTGAGAAGGTTAATTTTGTGTGTCAACTTGACCTGTAACACATTATTTCTGGGTGTGGCTGTGAGGGTGTTTCTGAAAGAGATCAGCATTGATTCAGTAGACTGAGTAAAGAAGATCTGCCCTCAACAGTGTAGGTGGGCATCATACAATACACTGAGGGCCTGAACAGAACAAAAAGATGAAGGATGAGCAAATTAGTTCTCTCTCTTCTCAAATTGGGACATCCATTCTCCTGCCCTCAGACATTGGAGCTCCTGGTTGTCAGGCCTTTGGACTCCAAGACTTAACTAATGACTCTTCTGGTTCTCCGGCCTTCAGATTCACACTGAATTATACCACTAGCTTTCTTGGTTCTCCAGTTGCAGACAGCATATCATGGCATAACTCACCCTCTACAATTGCATGAACCAATTACCGTAATAAATCTCTTTTTATATATCTATACGTATCCTATTTGTTCTGTTTTTCTGTAAGACCCTGAATAATACAGGAATGTTTTTATTACTTTACCAATAAATATGATGTTTGCTTTAAATACTCTTTACCTGGTAGAAGAAATGCTCTATCTATTTGCTAAGAATTTTATTATGAATTGGTACTAAACTTTGTCTAACATTTTTTCTTATCTATTGGGAAAAACATAAAATTTTTCTCCTATAATCTATAAAAATCTTGAAATTTGAGTTTCAAACTTAAACCAACCATGTATTTCTGAAACAAACTCAACTCTGCTACTTTTATATGTTGCTTAGTTCATTGTGCTAATATTTTTAGGATGGTTGTATTTATGTTTACAGGTGGTACTGGCTTATGTTTTACTTTTGTCGTAGTATCATTACTTAGCCTTAATAAATAATTCTGACTTTCCTATTCTCTAGGAAAAAATATCTAAAAATGCTGTAATTTCAAATTTAAATATTTGGAAGAATTTGCAGCTGATGTCAGCAGGCCTAGCATTCCTTAGGGGAAATTTTAATGGTATCTGACTTTTTCAGTCAAAGGATCTCTAAGAATAAGGAAAAATAGCACTTTATATTGATTTTTATAAGATCTTAACAGATCATGTGGCTACAATCAAAAAAGTTACTGTGATTTTAAAATGCACACATGAAACACAGAATCTAATGAAAAAGAATGTGAGATGTCAGACTGTGTCGAAAACGCTGTGTTTGTTCCAGAAGATTATGTATGATATCAGATACATATGTAGACACCCAAGAAGAAAAAACTTGCAGTGCAAGATAGAGCTGTTAACAAGAAAAGGTCAAATGGATACCATCTAAGAGTATTCAAAACATGAGTTCCTATATCACTTTCCAATTGCTGCTCTAACAAATTACCACAAACTTGGTGGCTTAAAACTACACAAATTTATTATTTTACAGTTCTGAAGGTCAGAAGTCCCAAATGAGTCTTATAGGCTAAAATAAGCTTATTGGCAAAGCTGTGTTCCTTTAGGACACTGGGGAGAATCTGTTTCCAGCTTCTAGAAGCTGCCTGTATTCCTTGGCCTGTGGCCTCTTCCTCCATCTCAAAACTTACCACTCTAATCTTTGCTTCTACTGTCATCTCTAGTGACTCTGATCCTCCTACTTTCCTCTTATATGGACCCGTGTGATTACATTAGGCCCATCTGGATAATCCAGGATATTCTTCCCATCTTAAGATCCTTAAAGACATCGATAAAGTCCTTTCTGCTGTGTACAGTAATGTGTTTACACATCCTGGGGATTAGGATGTGGACATCTTTGGGGGACCATCATTTAGCCTACCACAGTGAACTTGTTGAATATATGAACATTCAATGGCTAAGCTCAGTCCAAAGAGGGTTGGCTTATTGAGAAATCAGATAATTTTGACATTGCACAGAACATGCAGCCATCTCACATTAATCAAACTCAGGATAGTATTGGTTCAGCACACCAATCTACGTACTTAAAATATCATATAGATTGCAATACTTTTCCCAGAACAACTACTATAGTCATTCTTACAGAGAGACCTACATAGGAAACCAATTTAAAAATCATAGTTTCTGAGTGAATGTGGAATGAGAAAAAGAAGATTTAGTTACATAATAGAAAGCATTACTACTAACGGAAAAACATATAGTGAACCATCCATTTCTACGACAGTGGATAACATCTCTACTAAGACCACAATATTGAGGATTCATTACCAAGGATTCCTTTCTCTTTGTGAATTTCTAACACGGGCATTGGTAATCTTTGGCTTTGGGGTCTGCTCTCTGAATTATTGCATTTTACCAATCCTTCTAAATGATAGCCTTTAAGTTGCTTGTAACTGCTGGCCCAAGAACACTTCTATCTCATTAAAGTGATAGTACACCTCCACAACAAAACATGTGCTAATTTTATAGTTTCACTTTCTAATGGCAGTATAATTTCATTTATTTGAGAAGTCTTAGCTAGAGTGGCAGAGGAATGGGGGTGGGGCTGAAGCGCAAGTGGGAACCTTTACTTAGTCAAAAGTTCATGACCATGCACACGATCCTGACTTCTTATGAAAAACTGTTATGGGAACTAGAGATATTAAATCTAGATGGGCATTGATTTATAGATATGTTATGTACATAAATGAAAAATTATCATATTGAAAAAAATTGTAATTTTTTGACTCAGTATAAGGAAGAACTCACAAAACAACTTGATCAAGCTTCCCTCAGGAGATAATTGACTTCCCTGTGATTAAATGCCCTCAAACATTAACTGGATTATATTTGGCAGAAGGATAATAGAGAAGATTCTAGCATCAGATTGGTGTGAGGCCCATATAACCTTTGAATTTCTCCCAAAGCTGAGATGCTCTGTTTTCAGAATAGAAACAACAGCTTTGGAAGAGATACAAATTTCAGCCTGGGCAGATCTGGTCTCCCTGTTATATTTAAACTTGCTTTCTAACTGACTCAACATTCACCAAGAGAATGGAATGTAATTAAACATTTCGTGTTTAATAGTGTTTCCTAGGAGCCAAGTAGGAGAAAGTGGCTGTTAATAAGAGGAAAGAATGAAAAATAAAGAGTTACCATAGATGAAATGCCTTAAAGGGCATTGTCCTGCCCACATTTTATCTGGCTGTGTTTCTAGCTAACTTCTCTCTTCTCTGAATCCTAGCACGTTGTGGAACATGAGGACGGGTAGTAAATGCACAGTTGGGTGGATATCAGAGAGGATAAGAAAGCAAAATAAAACAATTTAATTTGCATATTTGATATCATAATCAATGTTAGGAATAATAAGGGATTAACCCCATTCAAAACAAAAGTTAGAAGGCACGGCCTGACTTAGCTAAAAAAACCACAGAGCTAGAATTCTACTTGCTTAGGTATACAAAGGAAAAGATTATCTTTAAAGTCTTATAGTTAATATTAGTTTAACTTTAGTAGGAAAAATTAATGCTGTGACATATAGTACCCACTACTTTCTGACATATTAAAATAATAAATAATGATGAAATTTAATTTTACTTTTTCAGGGTAAGAAGCGGTTGGAAACAAGCATTTGTATAGGGCATAGTCTTTGTGATGTTATTACCCTTGTAAAATTATCAATTATATTGTCTAAAATTCTTAATATTAGAATTAGGCATTTGAGCTAATATATCATCTCAATGATCTGTGACCCCCAGGAGTCTTGTTCCTGGTAGTTAATCACCTATGTAGTTTCCCTCCGATATTGAGTAGGGCGAAACTGTGTAACAGATAATGATATTACAGAAATGATGGAGGGTGACTTTCAAGAAGGCTTCTACCTTGCATTCTATTAGACAGTTGACTCTGGAGGAAGTCAGCTACCATATCATGTAGACAACACTCAAGCAGAAATCCAGATAAGAAGAAACAGAGGCCTCCTACCAACCACCAGCAGCATGTAGGTGAGTGCATCTCTCAGGCTCCATCAAGATTTCAGAAGATGGAAGCCCCTGACAATATTTCTTGAAGGTGACCTCATAAGAAAACCCGAGCCCAAACCATCCAATGTAGCTGCTTCTGATTTCTCGACACAAAAATTATGTGAGATATTAAGTATTTATTGTTAATTAAGCTGTTGAGTTTTGGAGTCATTTGTTATGTAGCAATAGGTAGCTGATACAATATAAAAATATATTTGCGTAAATATGCAAATACTTATCTAAATACTGTTAACCAGTTCACTGAATATGTTCCATAGTGAAACAACTCTTCCCCGATTAGCCTTTGAGAATATCCATGCTATTCCTAGACACAGAAAGTTACTGAATCCCACAGGGGGACTTGGAAAAGAAAGGGCCAAACTGTACATTTAAGGCCACACAGATTGACACAATTTAATAATGACTTTAAAAAACATCCTTAAGACCAGCACCGTGGCCTAGTGGTTAAGTTCACCACGCTCTGCTTAGGCGGCCTAGGTTCGGTTCCTGGGGCGGGGGGTGGACCTACAACACTCATTGTCATTCATGTTGTGGTGGTAACCCACACACAAAAAAACAGAGGAAGATTGGCACAGATGTCAGCTCAGGGTGAATCTTCCTCAGTAAAAAAAAAAAAATTCTTAGTTTATAAGCAGAGGTGGTACACACATACACACACACACAAAATTATTTAAGCTTCATATTACAGCAGATTCAAGAAAAAAATCAGCAAGGCAACAATTGTAAAGGAACTTCAGTCTTGTTGGATGTAGATAACAACAGAGACTAGTCACAGACGTTTTATTGACATTATTGGGACCCTTCAACACATGTTGGTTGTTGTTTTTTTACTTGGCTAAGTTCTCTTTTAGGAAATGTTAATGTTGAAATTTGGTACGGAATGACTTCTATTAAAAACATATATTTAACCTCTTTTGTATTTTTAACTCATTATTTCATATTGAAAACTTCTATTATAAGCGTCAGAGGTGGGAAAAATGCTCTTATTTTATAGCAGTAACTTGCATCATTAATCTTTTCAGCTTTTGTTTTATATAACTATTATTTTGCATTTCTTGCAAATCATTTAAATGATTTCTTTAAAATCATTTAAAAATGATTTTAAAATAGACATTGTAGAGTAAGATATTTTACCTTTATTTTTTACAAAAAGAGAGATGCAAGGATTCTCTAATTTATAATCATCCTAAAACACATTAGTGTAAGAATCAGGAATCACTAGAAGGAAATACATCGATATTTTCAAATTGGATCTATTTTATTTTTATTAACCTCCTCTTTGAAGCAAAAGAGTGATAGATCTTAATGTATGCACATAAAAATATAAATTAGTAATTTCTTGAATATTTTCATGCAACTATTAAATGAAACTGATAATTTTATATGAATATATGTTTTCCTGCAAAATTCAGGACATTTTAATGAGTTAGTATTAGTGTTCTAATTACCTATTTAATATGAGAAATAGATATATTAAATAAGTGATATATTAATAAAATGAAAAAATATCAGGTCTCTAGTATTAAATAAATGGCTGGTCATATCCAAAAAAATGGCAAGCAAGAGGATTTCAAAGTTTATAACTTGAATTATTAAAACACATATATCTAAATTCCTATTATGGTAAATTATTCCTTGTTGTATGGAGGTATTTTCCATTACTGGAGAAAATTAAGAAACCATATATGCATTGTCAGCTGTAGAAAAGTTGGAATTTTTTGTGTTGCTCTACAACTTTTTCCAAATGAATTCCCATTTAGCTTCACAACTTTTTGAACAAATATTTGGGGGCTAGAAAGTCAGTAACATTTGACCTTTGAACATTTCTTTCTCTCAGACTTACCCAATATTAGTGAACACCAAAAAGTAATTTATCACTGTGTCACATTTCCCTGGAGAATTTCTTAGGGGCTTGAGAAGAACAATGAGGTTAGTCTTAAGCCTGGAAAATCGCTGAAGGTGAATTTTCCTCTTTGAGGTACACAGATAATTCTGTCCTTGCTGAAGATTTGCTTATGGATCTTTGTTCTCATTGCCAAACTTTAGCTTTTAGATAGCCTATCAAATATCCTTCTTTTAACAGAACTTTGGGTCAAAATGTTCACTTACACATCACTCTAGGTAGTAGTTGGTTCAGTCTCAGTCGAGACTACATTCATTGTGGAGTCAAGCCACATCAGCTGAACTTATGGGGAAAACAGCAGAAGTGCCAATGGGAAATTAGCATTGGTGTTCTCCTTGAGAAAGAATTTTAGTTGGAATAGACCGATTTGTCATAGAATATCTTGCAAAGTGATATGGCCCCCAATAAAGTCTGTTTGCAGGAAGCCTAAGGAGACTTTTTAAAGAAGAAGCCACAAATGCAGAGCTTGATCTTGTTACGGTAATAATTTTTATAAAGGAGTAGTTTATCTCAAGAAAGCATTAAACATACTTGAATTTGTCTCTGCTCTAAAACCCTGAGTGTCAAAGAGCAAATGGCCTAAGATTTAAAAATGACAAGTTCTAAACCTCCAGCAGTTCCAAATGACCCAGCAATTAAACTCCTGGGCATTGATCCCAGAGAAATGAAAACTTATGTTCACACAAATACCTATAAACACATGTTGGTAGTGGGGTTATTTGTTACAGCTGAGAACTGGAAACAACTCAGATGTCCTTCAACCAGGTGACTGGTTACACAGACTGTGGTAGATCCATACCATGGAAAACTACTCAGTGATAAGAAGGATGAACTATTGATAAAAACAACACTTGGATAAATCTCCAGGGAATTATGCTGAATGGAAAAAGTCAATCCCCAAAGGTTATAATATATAATTCTACTTATATAACAGTATAAAAATGATAAAAATACTGACATGGAGAACAGACTTGCAGTTACCGTAGATTAGAGAGAGGGGTGGAAATGGGTGAGATGGAGGTGGATCTTGTCACAAAAAGGCAACAAGAGGAATCCATGTGGTAAGTGAACTGTTCTATTTCTTGACTGTGCTGGTGGATACACAAACCTACATGTGGCAGACTGAAAAACGAACTCCAAGCAATATCCATGCTCCAATACCTGAAACCTGTAAATGTTGCCTTATTTAGCAAAGGGGTCTTTAAATTAGGATATCATTAAATTAAGGATATTAAAATGAAGAGATTATCCTAGATTATTTGAGAGGGCCCAAAATACCACCACAGGTGTCTTTCTAAAAGAGAAGCAGGGAGAGATTACACAGACAGATGAGGAGGAGGCAGTGTGATCATGGATGCAGAGATTGGAATAACACCACCACAGGTCAAGGAATGACGCCAGCCACCAAAAGCTGGAAGCACCAAAAACAGATTCTCCCCTAGAGCCTCCAGCGGGATCACAGTCCTGCAGACACCTTGATTTTGGCTCACTGATTACTGATTCTGGACTTCTGGCCTCCAAAAATGTGAAAATTAAATTTCTGTCATTTTAAGCCACTGAGTTTGTGGTGATATGTTACAGCAGCCACAGGAAACACACACACTACACATACGATGAAATTGCACAGAACTAAACACAAACACACATACACAAATGAGTATATATAAAATTGAGGAAATCTGAGTAAGGTTGGTGGGTTATATCATTATCAATTTTCTGGTTCTGATATTACACTATAATTTTGCAAGGTGTTACCCTTGGGGGAAACTGGTTAAAGGGCTCATGGGATTTCTCTGTATTATCTTACACTTGCGTGTGAATCTATACATATCTCAAAATTAAAATTTAATTTAAAAAAAGGGATAGAGTTGTTTCACTAAGAACTATTAGGAAAAAACCTGAAGAATATTTTCATGACCGTAAGCTATGCAAAGATATCCTAAACATCACACACAAACGTGTTAATCATAAGCAAATATATTGAATTAAAATATATTAAAATTAAGAAATGTAATTCCTAAAAAAAAAAATTAAGATCATGAAGTAATCCACAGAGTGGGAGAGTATTTACCATTTAGGCATGTGATAAATTACTCATATACAGTATAAAGAGTTCCTACAAAACAATTTAAAAGCCACTACGTAAAAATAAACGGTCAAAAAGTTTAAACAGAATGTCTTCATAAAAGAGCATATCCAAATGATCAATAAACATGTAAAACAATGATTAAATTAATAGTCAAGGAAATGTGAATAAAGCCACAATGTGATACCACTGTATACTCACCAAAATGTTCACCATTAAAAAAGAAGACAATACCATGTATTAGTCAGGTTGTGGACCAACTGAAATTTTCTTACACTACCCAAGGGTTTAAATCGATGCATCCATTTTGAAAAACTGTTTTGCACTATGTAATAAAGTTGAATATACACATTCTCTGTGATCCAGTAATTCCACTCACATATATATATATATATATATATATACACGTACATATCCAACAGAAATGGGTACCTATATTTACCCAAAGATACATACACATATGCTTAGAACAATAATATTCAAAATAATACAGTTCAGTATTAACAACCCAAATGTTGTTCTACCTTTGAATGATTAAATATTCTTGTATTCAAACATAGCAATGTTATAGAGCAATAATAACTAAATAGTTACAACTATGTGTACTACCATGGACAAATCACTCAAAAATAACATAAAATGAAAGAAACATGGAAAAAAGTACATAGTAGCACATAGTGAACAATTCTATTTATACAAAGAAAATATACAAAAGGGATTGAACTGAATTTATAAATGGGAAATATTTTTATCCTTCTTATTTCGGATTATAACATCCAAGAGTATGTTATATCTTAATACTTATTCAGAATTTATTCCCTTCAGAAAAAATTTTCAGGCTTCTCTTTTCCTTTTTTATATAGGTCATACAAATTTTTGGTCAGATGATTTTGTTAATTTTACATGTATATCAATCATCATTTCTATTGTGCAGAAAATTTTTCAATTTATCACATTTTCTAATTGGTTAATAATGATGTGCAGGCAGTATATTCCAAATTTCAGAAGGTATTCTATAAAATTAATCAAGGATGTACAGCAACTAGAAGGATGTGCAGCTATGACATACAACTATCTACTGGGGCATTGGGGGAAAAAATAAATGAATAAATTTAAAAAATTATTAAAAAAAAATTAATCAAGGATGTATGTAAATACAGAGCTTTATGGAGATTCAGCCCAGTGCTGCTTATTGAAAATTTATGAAAAATTATTACTAATAAAGGGTTGTTTAAATAAAATAGGTACAACCAGGTAAATAAATAATGAGTCAATAAAAATGATGTGGTGTATGAACACTTATAACTAGAAGGAAAAGGAGGAGAAATCATTACTAAGTGAAACAGCATGTTACAAATGTTATGTATGGAGTGAATCCACTTGAATATACATAATCAAAAAAAGTCTGAATGGATACATACTAATTATCGACAATGGTAATACAATAGTCTTGTGGTTATGATCACTTTTGTTTTATTTTTTTTTGATTATCTGTTCTCCTGAGTTTTAAAAATAAACTTTAGTACTAAGATTTTACAAGCTATTATGTTTTTATTGCAAGTCTGCCTTTTCCTTCTCTTTGAGAATAATACATGGCATTTGTAAAAATATCAATAAAGCCTTTGTATAAGAGGGACCTCCAAAAATATCATCTGAGTAAGTGAGGAGTCAAAAACAGACTTTGGAGTCAAGCAGAGCAGGTTAAAATCCTTGCATGGCTTGTACGACCTTGTGTCTCGGGGAATTTTTAACTTCTATGAGACTTAGTTTCCTCTTCTATAAAATTTGTAAAGTAAAATAATCACATAAGATTTGGTGAGTATATTTTTATTCAGTCTTAAATTATAGTTTGTATTACTACTTCTGTCATTATTATTAACATAATGGAGAAACCTTTGGGAATCATGTTTTGATACATTGATGACCACCTTCTCTAGCTAAAAATCAACTCATTATCTTTCTAAAAGTAGATATTTTACTTCAATCCTATAATTACTTTTTAAATGCTGTTTGTTATTTCAATTAAGAAGAAACTGTTTCAATAATTTTATAAATTTAATAGTTAGAAGAAAATACGTAATTATGCATTTTCATTTTTGTTACTTTATCTTTTTTGTTCACTCTTTCCAAGAAATCTTTGTTCATCTTAAAATGAGCCAAACTAATTATCCTTCAATTTATATACTTATATTTGAATCTCCTCTATTAACTACACTGGAAGCAAAAGAAGCTTTTGAGAGTAAGTCTGAAATCTGGTGTGGATAGTTCCAAGTTTCAGAAATTCTGGACTTCTCACTGAGTTCGGAACAAATAATGATCTGATATGCCTTTGAAATATATTTAATATTTTTTTTAAAATGTTCACATAAAAAGCATTAAAATATCTATAAAACATAAACTCAGAACACATTTCCTGGTAGAATTTGAAATATGAGATGCAGATACTTTATAAATAAAATGTTAGACTCAAAAAGAAACCCAATATTGACTTTTTTTGTAGTTAATATTATGGCATTTTGTCAAATAAATAGTAATTGGCCATAAAATCACTGAATCATTGCATAAATATTTTTTCACATATGATGTTTAAAGCATAAAATGTTTAAGGTATAGATCCGAGTATCTCAATCAAAAGCCAAATAACATTTGAATTATTTTAGTATAAAGGAATAATTAGTTTCAGAATAACATCATGATACTCTAAATAAATTTTTACCACATGTATAAATCTCTTGCATAGCCCTATTCATTTTTCTTGATTAAACCAAGATATGTACAGTAAGCCATCACAGTGTTAATTCACTTTGACCCCTTGTAAAAATATTAGGGCAATACTGACCTCAATTTTAATTTTTTTAATTTTCTAATCCTCCCCCCAACAAGATGGTGGAGATTCATTCCCCACCCCTTGAGTGTGGGCTAGTTTTAGTGGCTGATTTCCAATAAAAGAATATGGCAGAATTGATGGCATGACACTTCTGAGATTGTGACAAGAAGACTGCAGTTGTCATCTTGGGTTTCTCTCCCTTCCTCCCTCTCTCCCTCTTGGATCACTCATCCTTGGGGAAGTCAGCTGCCATGTCATGAGCTGCCTTTTAGAGAAGCCCATGTGGCAAAATGATGGGGACCTCAGTCCAACAACCAGCAAGAAACCGAAGCCTGCAAACAACTATGTGAGTGAGCTTGGAAGTGGCTTCTCCAGTCCCAACTAAGCCTTGACATGAGTGCACACCCAGCCAACTGCAATCTTGTGAGACACTCTGAGCAAGAACCACTCAGCTAAGCCATTTCCAGATTCCTGACTCGCAGAAACTGTGTGAGATAATATTTGTTGTTAAGCTGCCAAGTTTTTGGAAAACTAATACAGGTAGGAAGAATACAGAATTTGGTGACATAACTGGCTGGATGCCCAGGTGTTTGTGTGTGTTACTTTGTCTCTCAGAACTTTAGTTTCCCGTTCTCAAAACCAGGTCTTATTTACCTATATCTTGCAGAGTAATTCAGATGTTTAATGCCATCAAGCATCCAGTATTTTATTAAGTAAATGGGCATATAGAAACCAATTAATAAATAGTTCATAATAACTATTCATCATAATTCATCATAATCAACATTCAATATCAATAGTGCATCATAATATTCAATATCAATTCAATCATATTCAATTCATTATATTCAATATCAATACTTCATCATAATCAATATTATGATTTTACCATTTTTATTATTGAATACTATTACTTCAAATATTTTCTTTTATGTTAAAATATTCAAAATAGAAGAAATAAAGAATTTAATTGAAATAATTCCTTGATGTCTTGACACAACAGCTTGTCCCAACCAGAGTTTGACTTGGATAATTTTAATATATCTTTCAAACCTGTACAAAACTTCTACAAGCCAAGAAAGAGCTATAAATCCAGTATGGAATGCAAAACATCTTCACATCATAATATAGCGTTAGACATTTTTAAATTTAAAATTAAAAGGAAGAGTGTTGTCATAACATTTTTAGCTTTACAATTTCTAATACCAGAAGGTTAGAATTTTTGTTTAGTAGGTGATTAATCTTACCACTTGGAATAGCACCCTCTCGCTACTCTACCTGTCAAATAAGGCTGAGGAGAGACCGTGCTTTATCTCTTAGCTTCTAACTAGTTTTGAAATGGCAGGTGAAGAAAAAGGTTGTGTGTCTTATTATGAACACAGAGCAACATACAACACTATTTTCGTAGTTACTACTCAAAATAATGACACATATGGAAAATTTTTAAGGATGAAATCAGGAGGTTCAGCCCTCATGCTAGGTTTTTCAGTAATGCAAGCAAAGTTGCTATTTTTTTTCCTTCTCTGAAGGACTGTGCCTTTAAATCATCTGAATAGGATTTTGCAATATGTGGACAGAACTCATTAAAGCATCTGAAAAAGATTCTGCTTGTCTCTAAGACAGAAACAGAGAATGTCTGCATTCCTCCCACTGTGTCAGAGGACACAGCGGGTTCCTTCCCATGTACATTCTGACAAAATGGGCTGGGCTCTGGGAAAAATTACAATGTTCTTAAGCATCATTTTGTCATTTGCTGAGTAAGGCATTGAAGTACATGATACTTGGTTTCTTTTTGTACTACATAATTTAATGGTTCCATCTTATAAGGGGCTTTATCCAATAAAGGACACAATCTAATAGCATATAGGAAAACAGAGAAATTTACATGTGTGACCACAAGTTGTCAAAACTTGTTAGGATTGAGAATCTGGATAGGCACTTGAGGGTATGATATATGTGTGTGTATATATATAAATATCTTAGGAAAACATTATCAGAGAAAAAGACCCACAAATCTCTTTATACCTAAGTTTTCAGGTAGTGTGATATAACATCATTGTGTTGTGTTTAACTCCAGCTGTGTAAATTAGCTAGCTACATAAGCTTGGCTAAATGAGTAGTAGTTTTGGCTTTTGCTTTTCTCATCTGAAAAACAAGCATTGGATTTATGATCTTGAACTATCAGTTCTCAGTTCTATCACCTATTGACACTCACAGAGTTAATTTGATTATGATCTAACTATGGTATGTATCACTTTCTCAAATTTATGAAAACATATTTTTGCATTGTGGGGGAAGGAGGTCTTTAATTTTCTTTGAGAACATAATGACAATTGTGGATCTGCTTTCTTGCAAAATAAAGATGTATAAAAATGACCACAAAATAAAACACAGTCTTAAAGGCAAGTATGAAAGATAACCATATGATTTATGAAGATCTTGTAACTGTAAATGATTTCTCTCTGAGAGATGTTTCTCCATACTGATAAAGGACCTCACTTTACATTATTGAAGTGGGAGCTTCTGAAAGGTGGGCCTGGAGAAAGGCAGGGAGAATTCTGTTAACAATTGGAGATGTGAAGAAGAAAGATGAAGTTCAAGAGTTCCAATTTCCAAGTTAGAAATTGGAAACTGTTTCCCAAAGAAGGAGGTGGATAAATAATGGCCAGGTTCTATAATAATACTGGTGCTACATTTTAATTACATTTTGATTTAGGTAGAATCTTGCAGGTTGGTTTCATGTCCTAACCACATTCATCATATAGGTTTAAAGAAATATGTTCAAACTTCTAACAGTGGCTTAACAAATGAACTTGCAGAGCACCACCTGTTTGGAATTTGGGAATGACTTGTAATTCTTTATTTTTATTAATAGTTCATTTAAAATACTGGAAATGGGACAAGGAATGAGTTATAATACATTTAGAACTATAGCAAATTTATAATAAATTTGCATGATTCCTATGTATATTTATGATTTTCAGTTTAGCATAATAGTCACTTTTCAGAAATTTTTCTGATCTTTCATCAAAAAGTTTCAGTCAGCACTAGGTAGAAGTAACTAAAAAAAATCTGACAGTTTATTTCTTTACTTCTATATACTTGTTTTAAACCTTTTAAAAAAGTTTCTTAGGCGATGGGAAGTGTTGGCATAGACCAATTGGGTCTGAGGCCATGAAACAACTGTATTAAAATCAACAGGACTTGTGAAATATCAAAAATAAAGGCTGGAAGAGAATCCAGGAAAAAACTGTCAAATAGCAGTTAATAATTTTATTTATTTTTTTTTTCCCCCAAAGCCCCAGTAGATAGTTGTACATTATAGTTTCACATCCTTCTGGTTGCTGTATGTGAGACGCGGCCTCAGCATGGCTAGAGAAGCAGTGCGTCGGGTGCGCGCCCAGGGTCTGAACCAGGGCCGCCAGCAGCGGAGCGCACTCACTTAACCGCTAAGCCATGGGCCCGGCCCTGTCAAACGGCAGTTAGATTTATATAGTGTTTACTGCAATTGGTATTATTTAAAAATTTTTTCTAATGGGGAAAAACTCTGGATGTAAGCACTAAGACTAGTCATCCTTAATAATGCCACTTGTATTTATTTAAACAATTACATTCTAAAGCTAGTACACTTATCTGTAAGAATTAGCAAACCTCTAGTCACTAACATACTCCTCAACAATGTGTGTTTTTGGAAATTAAACTTCAATTTATAATCCCTAGAGATAGTGGAAGAAAGAATTCCTTTATTAATGAGCAGCTAATCATCTGACAAATGAAAACCGGATGTCAATAGTTCTCCTATCTAGTGATATGAGATGTAAAAATAATTAATGAAACTTGGTACAAATTCTATGACAGCAGAGATTTCATAGGACTAATAAATCTAATCCATAAGCATTAACTATATCGTTCTCATAATTAAAAAATAACTTCAAATAAACACTGTTTATCCCTTGATCCTTCCTATTAACATTAAGTTTAAATGTGTAATATATGTTACAATTTTAAAGTTTTGTGCATAATACTAAAGACAATATGCAATTTA
This sequence comes from Diceros bicornis minor, assembly GCF_020826845.1. Lineage (NCBI taxonomy): Eukaryota > Metazoa > Chordata > Mammalia > Perissodactyla > Rhinocerotidae > Diceros > Diceros bicornis. The sequence goes on along the minus strand of NC_080759.1, from coordinate 45,786,893 downwards.
TTAAATTGAATATATCTATATCTAAAAATATATAAAATAAATGTTTACCATATTAAAGATATTTTTCATTAACATAAGCAGGACAATATTGCCAGTGAGAAGTTCTATACCTTACAACATACTCATTGCAACTCTTTATCCCTTTATTGCAAATATTAGTATCAAAATGAACCATTCACAATATCCAAGATTCCAAGACTTGTATAAAATAGTTCTGAATTGCTATTCAAACTTGTGTAATTTCAAGCAACATTTGGAAAAGTATTCCAGCTCATTCACCTATTCAAAATAGCATGGGTACTATGAAAACAGAAAATATGGTCAACAATGCATCATTTTAAGATCAATTATTAAAGAACAAATGTTTGAGAATATAAATATATCCATAATTGGACCAAGGGTATGACAAAAAATTAAACTAACAACCACTCAAAACACAACTCATCTGCCCAAGTGTGTCTGTTTTTCTATCGTATACACCAGCTGTCAGAAGTTGGTAACTAAAGCATAGTGATACATCACTTTATAGATGGATAAAGATCAATGAGAAAAGGGAATTTCCAATGTTTAGTGATTAATGATAAAATAATAGTGATTTATCTACCATAACATGCCTGAAATTTAAAGAGAGCATGATGATTGCTCAAAATCGTCCACTAATTCAAAAGAAAGATTCTTACTTTGTCTTTGTGGCAATCTTTCTCTCAATGGGCTCTTAAATATACCGGTACAGAAAGATATCTCCATTTAAAAAAATCCATGGTTATGTATGTTTGAGAAATGCTGTCCACTAAATCCACTTCTATAGATTACAGAAATTACAGATTATGCAAAGTATAAATAATATACTTTGTACTTTGGTTAGAAATCATAACATAAAAATTTAGCTTTATAACACTAAAGAAATCACGATGATAAATATTTTTCACTGACTTTTTCTCTTCTATAATTTCTGATAATTTTCTTTGTTTCTTAACCACAACAAATTGATCTAAGAAAATTAGGAATAGCATATTCACAAAATGAATTGTTATAAAATTTTATCATTGTACTTTGCCTTAATTAATTTACTTAGTGAATTTACTAAGTTTCAAGATTATATTACTTTCTTGAACTTTATCATAATTTTCTTCTCTTTTTTTTTGGTAAAGAAGATTGGCCATGAGCTAACACCTGTTGCCAATCTTCCTCTTTTTGCTTGAGGAAGATTGGCCCTGAGCTAACATCAGTGCCCATCATCCTCTATTTTGTGTGTATGTGGGATGCCACCATAGCATGGCTTGATGAGTGGTGTAGGTCCATGCCCAGGATCTGAACCTGTGTACCTCGGGCCACCGAAGCAGAGTGCACTGAACTTAACCACTATGCCACCGGGCTGGCCCCATAATTTTCAACCAACTATTCAATCAATATTTAGGAGCAATATTTTAAATTTTGACTCAAAATAAAATAAGATACTTAGCACAGCCTGATATATATGCTTTAAAGACTTTGTAGACAAGGAATAGTTAATCAGAAACGTCTGACTGATGTATCCCAGCACCAATGAAAATTTAGTCTTTGCTTCCTATTCTTCTCGGTAAGGAAATAAAAATCTTGTTTCAGAGGCTTATTTACTATCATTATGTCAGAAATACCTGATCACTCATTTAAATTTTTTTGATGGGTATAAAAGCCAACAGAATTAATATGATTAAATGTTTAATGGAAAGTGAAATTCAAGTACTCATACATTGCAAACCAAGGTTGTTTTGATAAGGTCTAATATTGAAAATGACAACGTTTCTTATTTAGACATGCACGGGAAAAACTTAATCTCATTTAACAAAAATGTTTTCCTATGGTATGAACATCTTCCATAATCTTAACCTAAAGTGATGTGTGTGTGTATATATATATATATATATATATATATATATATATATATATACACTATAAGAAGTCAGGAGAAAAAATTATATTTATTATATATTAATTATATATATTAAGAAAAACATAGATAAACTTGAATCTAAAATAGATATAAAGAACATTAATATTTTCTACTGTAAAATTTTATTCTTCTAAAAAGAATCTTTATAATTTTTGGAACTTTGCTTTCTGGCAGTTGGAGGATATGAAAATGTTAAAAAAAAAATTCTAGAATTTATTCACGTCTTTCCAGGTTGTTGACAGCTCTTCCTGATAGAGTGTACTGTCCATGCATGCCAAAGACATTGGCAACCAGTGGTCAGTCATGTGACCTGTTTTCATCTGAGTTGAGGTTTTCATTTCTTCCCAGTAAGCAGTGGTATAACGGCAATGCTCACAGTGGTAAATTTAATTATATGTTATCAGTCCTAAATGCTAACACAAAATCTAATATTGAAATCTGCTTGCTAGAGAGCAGGTTTCCCTAAATAAAAAATGGAATAAAAAAAAATCAGTGTCTGGTTAATAGGCTGAACATTTATGCTAAGAGGGAGATCAGTGCAGTGGGTACGAGCCATCTTTGGTGTCAGCAGGTCAGACCTGGGGTCACAGCCTGGCTCAGCTGCCTATTAGCTCCATGTTGTTATTTGGGCACATCTCCTCACCTCAGAAACATCAGCTTTATTAACTACAAAATGAGAATCGTAATAGTGCAGAGAAGAGAAATTGGTATTTTCTACATTTATTGAGAAAATACAACATACATTACATTGATGCTAGTGAACTGGAACCTAACTTAGTCAGCAACTCCACAATCTTTTTTTTTAAGTTATCTCAGCCACCTCAATGACAAATAACAACTCTATAAAGTGGTTGTGAAGGTAAATGAAACAATGCAAGTAAAGTGATTTCCTACATTTCCGTTATGTTGGAACTTTTTGGTGAATGTTATTATTGTTTTAATTATTATTGCATTAGAAGTCTGATGCCAAAGCTACCCAGTAGGTGAAATGCTAAAAAAAACAATTAAAAAATGGATATGTTGATCTCTGTCTGTAGTAGTTTTCCTTATCTTGCATGATCATTTACTTCAGGTTTGCAGGAAATGATTCTAATAAAAATAGAAATGTAAACCTATTTGGTGCATGTTTTGAATTTGCCTTTATTGAAACAGTCATTGTAACAGAAGACAGAAAAACACCATCTCCAGCTACCCGTCTATACAAGTCCTAGCAGATACATAAGGCCTTCGCCCCATATATTATGTGACAGTAAATATATATTGTATTCAGTAATTCAAATAAAATAAGTATGATATGAGGATGCCCGATGTCCCTCTTTTGTTTTCCTTTTGGGAATAATTAGTACACTTTAAAACTCAAAATATATGTGTTGAACTCTGCCATTTTCCTCTTCTCCTTTATACGTGAACACTTTGGTTCAGTCTGCAAGTTCATTCTCGCCATGGCAAACATCCTTTCGAGGTCCACTCAATAGATTTTCTCTCCTGCTAATGTATCAGTTAACCTTCAAAATGTGGATAGTTTATTTTCTTCTCGAGAAATAAATCAGTCCCAATGTTGCTCAATAACTGTGGCCAAAATGGGATGTAATAAGGGGGAAATGTACAAAGTGCTGCTTGCAAATTGGTGTTATTTACATTTATTGAGGAAATACAATATACGATGAAATATATCCTAGTGAACTGGAACCCAAATTAGTCAGCAACACCACAATCATTCTTTTGAGGTGGCTCAGCTACTCAAATAAAAAGGGCTCTGTGCAGGTTTAGATTACCCCAGAATGCAAACAAGCACATCTTCCTTAAGAACACAGCAGCAGTGGCCTGCACTCCACTAAGCTCTGTGTTATGAACTGATGTAGTGGGGATTTATTTGCTTTTCCTATCTTCAGAATCTGAAAGTCAAAATTGCACCTTTGTATGCCAGTTCACTTATTATGGATTTACAAATGGATATGGTCAGAGATTTTTCTAGGCAATCAATCAATACTCCTTTACTTATATTAATAATTAATACACTTTATAGGCATGATGGGAAGGAAACTGGTAGGCAGAACAAGTACTCTAAGAACGTTATCAAAAGGCAAATAAAAATACAAACATGCCTGAAGGCAATACATGATATAATCATCTACTCAAAAGTATTTATGTAAGGCCCACTATGTGTCCTAGGAATTGGAGATGAAAAGTGTGCCAACTGGAGAAAGACCCTTCTCTTTTGGATCTTACAGTCTGAGACGTGGGGTGAAGACAGATATTAACCCAATAATCATATAAACAATTATATTATAAAATATTCTAAATTCTAGGGAAAAAGTGTACAGTGAAAACATATAAAGGAGGATTTACTCTGGGCTCAGGAAGGCATCCATCCAATAGTGACATCTGGGCTACTATGTTAAAGATAAGTAGATACCTGCTAAGTAAACAGATTGGAAAAGGGGGGAACATTCTAGGCAGAGGATAGAGCATCTTCAAATGTCTGTAAGCATAAGCAGCTGAAAGAAGGCTACTGTGGCTGCCTCCTAAAAGAACAAGGGATGGGGATGCAGGGAGTCCACTGGGAATAGAAGCTGGAGACCTAATTGGGTGCCAGCTCCTGGCCATCTTTTAGATTATGTTTTTATTCCAAACAGTGAGAAGCCACGGAAAGGTATTTGGTAGCTCAGTGTCATGATTAGATTCACATTCTTATTACAAACTTCTCTGTTCTCTTGTTGTAGCAAGGGATGGGGGGTGGAGGTGGGTCTAGATAAAATAGGATGGTGATTTAAAAGAGGGTGTTGATGACGAAGAAAGAGAGAAGGAGACAGATCCCAGTGATCATTAGGAGATAAGATCTGTTATGGACTGAATGTTTGTGTGCCCCCAAAATTCCTATATTAAAGCCCTAACCCCTAATATGATAGTATTTGAAAGTGGGACTTTTGAGAGGTAATTAGGTTTAGATGAGATCAGGAGGATGGGGCCCCCATGATGAGATTAGTGTCCTTATAAGAGGAAGAGACACCGGAGGTCACTCTCTCTGGCGGTTGATGACACAGTGAGAAGGCAGCTGTCTGCAAGCTAGGAAGAGGACTCTCACCAGAACTGAATCTGCTGGCACCTTGATCGTGGACTTCCCGGTCTCCAGAACTGTGAGAAATAGACGTCTGTTCTATAAGCCACCTAGTCTATAGTATTTTGTTATAGCAATCAGAGCTGACTAAAACAATACCCAGAGAAAATGTGAACTGAATATAGGATTAGGGAATGAGTTGTCAAGGGTTATTTTTAGATAACTTGCTTGAGCAGTAGATGCCGTAGAGAAAAGGACCATGGAGGAGCCTATATTTAGGTGGAGGGGTGGGGGGCAGTAGCGATACATTGAAATGTGGTGGAACTTGAACTGTCTTTGAGATTTTTGGTGATGTCAGCTAAGCAGCTAGATTTCCAGCTCTGGAAATCAGAGAAGGTGTCTGGGTTAGAGATACTCTTTGGGAGTCATAAATTCAAGATAATAATTAAAGGCATGTGTGAGAGTGCTCAGGAAGAGAGCAGAGAGTAAGAAAAAAGAAATAAAGGATTGGCTTGCTATTAATGACCTTTCAACCTTTAAAAGCTTTGTAAAAGCAAAGCCAATTGGAATAGAGCAGGAAGGGGCAAAGGAGGAGGTGTGTTCATTGACCCCACATGCAGTTCTCTTGAAGAAGGCACACAAATACAGCAGTGTCTGAGGCTCTGAGAGATTAAGGGAGATGAAAACTGAAGAGTGATCGCGGATTTAGTCACCTGGAGGACACAGTTGCCTTAAATAGAATCATTTAGGGCAGCAATGAGGCCAGACACTAGATGGGTAGGTTGGGAATAGTGCCCAACTTAGAGAATAAAATCAAACAATTATCTGGCTGAAACTAATTTTAAAGATCATCTCATAGTTTCTCTGTGTGAATGCTCCTCCTCATCTGAGAATGTTATTCCACTTGCAAGTGAGGAAAGAAGAGTTGAATTATTTTGCTAATAACTTATTCTGTGTTATGAATTTATAGGCAGCAGATGCTATGGGAAAGATAATGTGTGCATGGAAGAGTGATGAAAAACTGCATAAAGGCAGGGAGATTTGTTTGAGCTTAATTAGTCTGAAGAATGAATGGCACCAAGCAAAATGCAGCGGGTAAGAGGGAAGGTAGAAGTGCTCAGGGTCATGAGTCACAAAAGAGGAGAGTAGGATGTTTCTAATTGTAAGAAGACCCTGGGCCATGAGGGTGTTACCGCCCAACATGGGGCCTTCTGCTCGCCGCAAGACATGCCAACAGTCAAGAGGCAAGATGGTAGGAGAAAAAAGGACTTTTTTATTACAGCTTGCTAGCAAGAGGGAAGATGGCCGACTCATGTCCAAAAGAACCATCTCAAGGGGACACAAAATCTTACAGCAGTTATATAGGCTGCTGGGTTATTGGGGAAGGGTTTAGGAATGTTGACTTTCTGGTGTTACAGACTGGGAGTGCCACACCAGATCTTTCAGTTTTCACTGACGATGGCTATCAGCATAGATCCTCTCTTCAGGAGTCATCACATTCCTAAGGAACTCAAAAAAACAAAGTTATCAACTTATCACAGCTGGAAGTACATTCACAAGCAGGGGTCATAAAATCTACAGAGCAGTTAGATCTCCTGGAGGGTGCATATCCAGCTGGGCTAGATTGTCGGAGGTCATTCAAAATCACAATAGAGTTTTTCTTTTCTACAATATGGCTTCCCTTATGGCAACCTTGTCTTGAGCCAGTATCAAGGGTACCTGAAATGGACGATTGGACCCTGAATCTGAGGAAGTAGCTGGGTCCGGATGATTCTCAAGGGGCTTGAATGCCAGCCAAAGGATTTTAGACATTTCTTAGAGAGAGTGAAGAGCCTTTGAAGCATTTGGTCAGGAAAGTGGCGGGAAGAATATGAGTATTTTTAAGAAAATCAATCCCTTTTGCCCATCACTGAGGAAAGAAAGAAGGAATTGAGAAATATGACAGGAAAGAGGTACTGATTTTTTAAAAGCAGAAAAAGATATTGAGTGTGTGCACAAGATAGTTTTATATTTTATACTAGAAAAGAATCAGGCTTTCATTACATTAGTCACTATTACAAGGATATTTAAAAATATGAACAATTTAGGTGAAATGATAAGGTTCAAGAAAATGTAATGCTTGTCACACTTCTTATGAAATTTCTGATTCTAGAAAGCAAAAAAATACAAATGTGTCCATTGAAATAATATTTATTCTTTTTTTGTGTGTGTGAGGAAGATCAGCCCTGTGCTAATATCTGCCAATCCTCCTCTTTTTTGCTGAGGAAGACTGGCCCTGGGGTAACATCCATGCCCATCTTCCTCCACTTTATATGGGACGCCGCCACAGCATGGCTTGCCAAGTAGGTGCAGCACTGGGTGCCCGGGATCCGAACTGGTGAACCCCGGGCCGCTGCCGCGGAGCGCGCACTTAACAGCTTGCACCACCGGGCCGGCCCCAAAATAATATTTATTCTTATGTTTTTGAGAAGGAATTAAGTGGGGGGGGGGAGGAAGTGAGAGAGAGATTAAATTTGCAACAGGAAAGAATTAGAAAGAGACTTTCATTGAAAATGCTAATGAGTTCCCAGGGTTCTTGAGTTTCACTGATCTTGACTTTGCCTGGACTCTTTGATCATAAAACAAACAAAACTTTTTCTATCATGGTAACAACCTGGGTCTGCAATTAGAGAACTGGTATCAATGGCAGTGCAAGAAGATATGAGGAAGTTCAGATTATCTGCCTGTAAGATTAGAAAGTGATTCTTCAAAGGTATTTATACATAGAGAGATTAGACATGATGTCTGTCTAAAAAGAACGAGTGATGCTGAGCTAAGATGGAGAGGAGACCAACACAGGCCATAAATCTGAAATTCTAGAGAAGCATGTGAAGTAATACATCAATTTTTCCCTTCCCAATACAAGAACTTTATGACGTCATTGGTGGCTCTTTCCTTTGTTCCTGAATTAGACTAGGAGTTTGCAGATTTAAAGGATAGGAAGGAATTGAGGGGTGTTACAGGGATAAGAAAAAACAAAACTACCTGCATGTGTAATAGAAGTAGAATAAGAAATGACATGGGGACAATTTAATTCTTGTTACTTCTGTCAATATACAATTCTCAAAATACTGAGAACACCAGGGCCAGCCCGGTGGCGTAGTGGTTAAGTTCGCACACCCTGCTTTGGCGGCCTGGGGTTGACAGGTTCAGATCCCGGGCATGGACCTATGCATCGCTTGTCAAGCCACACTGTGGAGGTATCCCACATAAAATAGAGGAAGATGGGCATGGATGTTAGCCCAAGGCCAATCTTCGTCAGCAAAAAGAGGAGGATTGGCAACAGATGTTAGCTCAAGGCTAGTCTTCCTCACACACACTCACACACACAAAAATATAGAGAACACCCTTATCATATGGTAGGTAGTGAACTTGTGTCAAAATGTATTTAACTCATTAATGAGGGAATCAAATAGATGACTAAACTGGTTCAAAATTGATGCAAAATAACATGGAATTGTATAGTCAATGGGGAAGAAAGGAATGTTATGATACATTTATTATGTTAGATACACAATCTTATGGTGTCCTGCAGGGCAAAAATACTATAACCTTCAGTATCTTTTACCACAGCAAAATAGAGAATCATCCATTATATCAGTTTTACAGTAATGTCAAATGTCTGGGCCCAAATTAATTGCATAAAGTTATATACTCTGCCCAGTCAAGTGATCCCTTATGCTCCCCATAAGAAAATACAATTAGTGTGACATTAAGAGGTCAGGTAATCAAATGTTTGCTTATTTTCATATTTAGATATATCCACGATCTAAATATATATATATACACACACTATTAAATATTTTAGTTTTCTTTGTGTGATTATTGCTGGTAAAAGAGGTTAAAAATGTGAATGGCTAGCTAGTAAGATAGAGGAGAATGTCAGAAATAATAAAAGCAATTTGAATGCTACTCTTATTTGAGCACCTAGCAAGACCAGACTCTTTAGGGTTCAGGAATCATTTTTTGCCACAAGAAACAAAACAAAACACCAAGTCAATATTTCATAATAGCTGCAGTCAACACCTCTGGAAAGAAACACTCACATACACAAACACCATCACATTTTCTGCCAAAAATGAGTAATACGGTAATAGAAGTCAGACAGTCCCTTTGATTTTTTTTCATGGTGGTGTTGTTGAAATTAGTTTTTCTCTACTACAGTCTTAATTGCTTTTTTCCCCCTATCAGAAGGAACTAATAAAAATCACTTATATGAACTACGTAATAGAGTCCCATAGCCAGCCCTGGTGGCCTAGTGGTTAAGATTTGGTGCTCTCACTGCCCCCAGGGTTCATTTTCTCGTGAAGGAACCACACCACCAGTCTGCCCAGTCCCATACTGAGGCTGCTGTGTGTTGCTATGATGCTGAATGCTATGCCACGACTATTGCAAATACCAGTAGGGTCACTCATGCTGGACAGGTTTCAGTGGAGCTTCCAAGAAGGAAGGAGGAAGGACCTGACTATCCACTTCAAAAAAAAATTGGCCATGAAAACCGTATGAATAGCAGGGGAGCGTTGTCTGATAGAGCACGGGAAGCTGAGAGGATGGCGAAAAGGACTGGGGAGGGTTCCATGCTGCTGGACACAGGGTTGCTAGAAGCCAGAATCCACTCCACTGGCACTAACAACAAAATAGAGCCCAATAAAGAAAGAAACTTTTGTGCTGAGTAGAAGGACAGGAAATACCCTCTTAGAAAATAAGTGAGATGGGGGAGCTCTGATGTTGCACTAAAACATAACCGCTTTCTTTTAAGGAAAAAATAAAAATTGGCATTTTTGTCCGAGTCTGCCTTTGATTTCCTAGTTCCTTAAGAAATTTCTTTATTAATTTACTTTTGAAGGAGGATTGGCATGGATGTTAGCTCAGGGCTGCTCTTCCTCATAAATAAATAAATAAATAAATAAAACTGTTTAAAAAAAATTGACTTTTGAAAAATACTGTCTTGTCCACTGGTCTTTTCTAGTTCATTTTTAATTGTCTCTCTTTTCTCTGCCTCCCTCCTTCATTGGCATTTTAAATTCCTTCTTCTGCTTGCAAAGTCTGAGACCTCAGACTGCTTTGCTTTTAGCTTTCTGCATACATAAACCACTTCAGTTACCCTCTTTCCTTTTTAGCAATTAGATTTGACCTTTTCGGAAGCTCAAATTGCCCAAAATACTGTCCTTATTTCCTGCCCTTTTTGTTCCCCAAACCTTTTTCTTGGAACTCTCAAATGATAAATACTTCAATCTTTTTAGTATGTGAAACTATTTGTCAGAATTGGAGTTGGAAGTTTTGGTCTTTTTGATCCCACGGGTTCTTTCCTGGGAAAACAGGCAAAGAGAACTCTTCACACATCTGATGGTAGTTGTCAACGGTAAAGAGAAATGCGTGGTGGGAAGGGGGAGGTCTCAGCCTTTGACCTCAGGCAGAGGCTGGCTAAGTTGTGCCCATAGCACAAAGGGGTTAAAGGTTGATCTGTGTGGGTGGCACACAGTTACACTTTAATTTGAAAAAGGTTGGCCATGAGTTGCCAGATTATTTTTCAAGTACTTATAGTCATAGAATATACAAATTATTGAATGCCAGTGATGGAAGCAACCTTAAAAATATAGTGCAAACTCTTTCTCAAATTATCCTCCATATGACTTCGGTGAGAGTGGTATTTAATATTTGATAGGGCACTTCAAATTTTCACTATTTTCCAAAGCAGCCTGGGCCATTTCCATTGGGACTGCACTGTTTAGATGTATCCTAGATCTGCTTTTTATAAAACCCATCCTTGGAGAGAAAATATTACTGTTTTAAAAAATTGAAATAATAGCATTTCAATTACATAGATATATTAAATGGCTCATGTTCTCATGCTATCTTATACATATATACGTGTGCATATATAAGTTTTTATCTTTTAGTTTTCTTTTATGGCTCTTTCTTTTAATTTCCTCATTAAATGTATCCTGATGGGAATATTCTACCTGGAATTCATTTGATATATTTTTATCAAAGGAGATATTTATTAAGTGCTTGGTCCAATGTCCAGATCATAGTTAGGGCTTAATAAACATCTATTCTCTATTTCATCTATTAACAGAATTTTTGTTTTTGACTTCCATTAAGCTTACAAGTAAAAAAATTGCTTAATTTTACTCCACAAATTACTCTTTCCCCTATTTTAAACTTCTAAATGATTTTCGGGCGTATTCATGTTAAATGCTTCAAGTTGCTCAGACCAATGTTATTCCAGGGACGGAGACTTGCCTCCTTTCTCTTGCTCACACTCCACAGTAGCTTCCTAACTAATATTCCTGCTTCCACCCTGTCCCCTTCTACCGTCTAATCTTAACACAGTCACCATAGGGATCCCTTTAAACCATAAATCAGATCATATCACTTGTCAGCCAAAAGCCATCGACAGCCAAAAGTCCTTTATGCTGGCCCACAGGGCGCTACAGGATCTGACCTCCAGCTACTTTCTGACCTCCTGTCTTACCACAATCCCCCTCATGTACTCCATACCCACCACACACTCCTCCTTGCGCATCCTGGCACTCACCAGGTCTACGTTTCTCCCCTTAGGCCCCATTCTAGCTATTCCTCTGCTGGAAAACTATTCTTTCAGATATCCACATGGATTATTCCCTCCTCTTGTCCCACTTCTTGCTCAATCCCTACCACCTCAGTGAGACATCTCTTGACTCTGGTTTTTAATACTGCAGCCTGCAGCTCAACAATCACCTTAGACCAATCCTCATCTCCCTTCTTCTCTCCATTTCCCCCATACACAAATCTCTCACTGTCAAAATACCATATGATAGGCTTATTGTTTATTTTCTGTCTCCCAGCTGGAATATAAGACCCATGATCCATGAATGCAGGGACGGCTGTCCCTATATGTCATTGAAGTAGCCCAAGTCCCTGAAATAGTGCCTGAGACTTAGTAGACACACAATAGTTTTGTTTTATTTTTTAATCAGGATTTCACATTTACTCTCATACAATTTTATTTTTGTTAAGTTTTTGCAATCATTCAAGTCTGTGAAGGGCATTTAATTTTTTGATCTTGTTATCCAACATAAGTTAAATCTAGCAACTTTGGTTAACTTGCATATTTTATATAGATGGATTCAACAGAATTTACTGCTAAGAATTCTGTTTCTCACAGCCAAGGCCAAGTATAAAGTTGTGTAACACGCACATGTTAATCAAGATGGCACTGTTCCTATAAGCAATCTTTTATGAATATTCTATTAAAATACTATAAATTAATGATCAGTGAAATCCACATTTCCTTTAAATGTGCCCAAATTATTTTGAGAAAATTCATCAGCTGTATGACTGAAATCAACATATATCACGTCTACATTTTAACTTCATTTTACTAACTTCTTAATAAAATATTTTTTTAGTTTGATACAACTGATTCACGATAACAACTAAAAACTATCATTGTCTTCTTAAGAATTCACAAATTAACTTTGGATTAAAAGAAAAAATGTTTGATACATAGTGATTAGAATCCACTTCTCTATGTGCTGTAAAAAATAGGAAATCTTTTGTGCCAAATATATTATTGACTTTTTTTCATTCTCCTGTATTTCTCAATTTTTTTTTTTCTGTCAGTGAGGATTTAAAAATGCATGTTCTTTTAGAATCATGGTCCTGAAGACTTACACTACTTTTAGCTACTAGAGGGCTCAGCTTCCTAACTGAGCTAGTCTAGAAGAACAGAAAGGACTTTAGGCTAAGATTGAAAAAGCCTGGCTTTGCATTCTTGTGTTCCCATTTAACAGCCCTGAGACTTGGAAAATGTCTCTGACCTGCAACTTCTTCATATAAAGGCAGCAAGTGATATTCATTTGATTTACCTCTCACGGGTCAACAAAAGCTAATAGATGCAGATGCACATCAATACGTATCATATTAAGGCAAAAACTTATTGTAAGCTCTTTGAAGGAAGAGCACTACATTATTTATCGGCACACTTCCTAAATACCCAGAAGAGTGTACAAGTTGATAATCTAAAAATATGTGCTGAACTATAATGCATTACATAATGTAGTCCAAAATTCCACTGTTATTATTTAGCTCTTTGATGCAACTCAACAAACTTGAATGAAGCCTCTATGATGGGCAATTACTAATGAGTATTAATCCCTGGCTAGTTGAAGTAAAGAAGTGAGATACGGAAGAAAGACTAGTAAGGGAAATCCTGTCTTCAGGAACTCATAATTCCATAGGAAAGTGAGCAGTATTATAATTCTCTAAAATGATGTGTGCCTTAATGTTCCAGTATGATCTTTCAAATAAGGAGAATTTTATGTACTGATGAAAACTCGTATGTGTACAAAGGCATAAATATACTCTGTCAAAATATGTCAGTCTCAGCCTCAATCTCTGATTTTAAATGAGACAAATTCAGAAAATCAATAATTTCCAATATGACAATAATGTGACTGTTGCAATTCTTAACACTCAAAGATAATATGAATCCACATTTACCTTTAAAAAAATGATGTAGCATTTACTGAGTAGATTTTATTGCAGTCTCTCATCAGAGTTAATTATTTCATGTATAAGAAATAAGGCTTTAAAACTCTGTTATTTTACGTATAAATCTTGGGAAAAATTCAGGCAACATACAATATGTCACAATAATTTCTCCGTCAATGAGTAAACATAATCCATCACGCCATGTGCTTGAGTCTTGCCCTAATGTATGAAGACTCAGACACAGAGTAACACAGAGATCACATTTGTTTCCTCAGTAGTGCATTAATAGCTGCACTATTGATGTCCTCCAACAAAAATCAACGTCAAAAAAGTATAGTAGATAATGAATAAACAAATCTTATGATTAAATAAGTGAGGTGAGAGGTTTTAATATTTTTTTACAATTACTTTATCAAAATTAGAGCATTCTCTGAAAAAGGGATAAAGAGATCTCAAAAGCACTATGTAAGTAAACTAAAGTTTTTGTCCGTGGCAATGGACCAGCTATCCTATTTAAATTTTTACAGATGGCAAGTGGTTTGATGGAAGAAAGGATACTCATTTCTACTTTGAATATATGATTGAACTTTTGATCCAGTATGAGCAAAAAAATGCAGTATGAATATAAAGATGAGGGGCCCGTCCAGTGGCTTAGTGGTTAAGTGCGTGCGTTCTGCTACTGGTGGCCCGGGTTCTGATCCCGGGTGCGCAGCGACGCACCGCTTCTCCGGCCATGCTGAGGCTGCGTCCCACATACGGCAACTAGAAGGATGTGCAACTCTGAAGTACAACTATCTACTGGGGCTTTGGGGGGAAAAAAAAAGGAGGATGATTGACAATAGATGTTAGCTCAGAGCAGGTCTTCCTCAGCAAAAAGAGGAGGATTAGCATGGATGTTAGCTCAGGGCTGATCTTCCCCACAAAAAAATAAAAAAGAATATAAAGATGAGGAGATGATTACAAAGTACAGACTTATAACAGGGTTTCTGGGTTATGTTTTCCTATACATAAATGGAAACAAACAAACACAGTGGAAGAAGAAATAGGCCTATCAAAGACCAGCCATATTCAAGTGTCTCTATCTGAAAGTTAATTCTCTTCCCTTTTCTATTACATTCAGAGAATAGTCATTTCTATAGTATAAGGAAACAATGAGACATAATAAATGGCAAATTCTGCATTAGTAGATCATTTTTTGTTCTAGTTTATCTCCCAAAACCCGTTTTAAAGTAATTGCAGACGGAATATTAGAAAATATTATTTTCTGTGCAATAATATTTGTAGTACCATAATAAAACTCTCTGATTAAAATCTTGCTATTTTTGAAACTTGAAAGTTATAATTCATGATATCCTATAGAAAATCCTATTCTGCCTTTCATTGTCATTAAGTAATTTTGATATCATGAAATTACAAGCAAACTAATCATTTAATTTAAGCCATTTTGAATAAGCAATAATAGAAAGAGATGACAACTCATTGAGCACAATGCAGTGAATAAGCACGCTTGTAGATTGGATATTAAGTAACACTAGTTTTGCTCCCAGCTGTACAGTTAATGTCGATGCTGTCACTACCACCGCCTCCCCTAAAATCACCATTTGTCTAGAGTATCTTCACACAAATTGCTCTTTATCAAATAATACTCGTTAGACAAGATATATAATCTTACTTTTCCCAGCTCTGAAATTAAGGGGCAGAGAACAAAGAAAACAAAGACACACATAACCACAGGGGGATTTAGTGTGAGATAAAAATTTCATTTCAAAGCAATAGGGAAAAGAGAAATCATTTCAAACTGGTGTTGTGACAATTGGCTAATCATCTAGAAAAAAAATAAAGTTAGATTACTACCTCAACCATGATACAAAAATAAATTCTGTAGACATCAAAAACTTAGACATACACAAAAAATGCACTTGAAAACCAATAGAAGAAAATTTTTTGACTTGAATTCAGAAAGAACGTTGTAATTATAAACTGGAAAAAACAAAAATATCGATAAATCTAGGTATATAAATAAAAAAATAAATACACATAAAAAGCAACACAACAACGTAAAGTCACAGTCAAAAACAAACTGAAGAAACATTTGCAATTCATCTCATAGACAAAATGTTAGTTATCTTGAAACATATACAACTCCTGAAAAAATAAGAAAAAACTCAAAACTCAATATAAAGTTGTCCAAAGAACATAGAGATTTCATCACAAAAGAAATGTAAAATCTTATGAAGAGAAATGCAACCTCAGTCATAATTTTAAAAATTCAAAATTAAAACTACATATGTTTCACTTATTAAATTGGCAAAGATAATTTTTAAAAACCATGTTGGTAAGAAAGTGTGAAGAGAGAAATTCTCATATAAAAATTCCTCAATTTTAATTTTTAATACAATAAATATCAACAGATAAAGCCCACACAAAAACGGTTCTTCAGAGTCTTTAATAATTTTTTTTGTTTCCTTTTGTTTTTCTGAGGAAGATTTGCCCTGAGTTAACATCTGTGCCAATCTTTCTCTATTTTGTATGTGAGTTGCCACCACACCATGACCACCAATAAGTGGCATAGGTCCATGCTTGGGAACAGAACCTAGGCCGCCAAAGCGAAGTGTACCGAACTGAACCACTAGGCCCCTAGCCTTCAATAATTTTTAAAAGTATAAAAAGGTCCTGAAGCCAAAACTTTGAAAACCACTGGCTAGAGTAAAGGCTTAGTACATTTATTTCTGGCTTTTGTTAAGGAGAAAGATAATACCAACGTCAGATTATTTCTAGAAGGCTGAAAGTAGAAGGGTTGGAAGACGGGGAGTATTGCTGAATTAACACAGTTTCACAGATGAACTATTTTTCTCTCAGCGAATTGTCACAACTAATCTGTTTGCAAGGAGAGAGTGTTTTTTTCCACTCAGAGTAATTAATCCCATTCCTTTAATATAAAATAAACTGCCAATGCAAATAGTTTAACAGAGGAGTATAAACAAAAACATTTCTCGTTCTGTTCATGTTTCACATGTATGCTGCTTTAGCTCAGTCAGCTGAAGCTCTGTAAATACTTCTCTCCATCAAGTTGTTATATGGTTAAATGAACTTGAAATTACTACAAAATGGTGCTTTTAAAAATGATTGAAATATTCACAAACGCTAAATGCAGAAACATCAAACTTCTTTTCAGTTAAAGAATTTTGTGGATATTTCAGAAGATCAAGCCTGTCATATAAGCATCAAATGCTATCATGCAGCTTAATACTCTATCTTTGATCGTGTCAGATCTATGTTTTTGACATGAAAATCAACCCAAACCTCCTCCCTCTGTTTGTTGTTAACAAGATCCTTGTCTACTTGCGACAGACAAATGTAAAATCACTGAGATGCTGGGTGCTTTAGTGAATTTACTTTTAATCTTACTTCTCTGCCTGGGAATTGTTCTTTTATCCTTGGAAATTTGTTTAAACCTTTCCGTGTTTAACTTTACTAGCCTTTGAAACATTTATTTTGTCGTTATTCTCCTGAAGAATTTATGAATAATCACTAAGGAATCAAAAAATTAAACCAAAAAAGCATTATACGTCTTCTTGGTATCATTAAAAATGCCCAAGATCCTCCTGCATTGTGAGCTATTTTTGAAGGAAAAGGAGAAAATTGACTTCCCTCAAATTAATTATAGTTTGCCATATTTTTAAGTAATTGAGTCAGGATAGCTCCTCAATTTTTTCGGTTGTTTTTGTTGCTGAGGAAGATTCGCCCTGAGCTAACATCTGTTGCCAATCTTCCTCTTTCGGTGTGGGAGTTGCCCACACAGCACGGCCACTGACCGACGAGTGGTGTAGGTCTGTGCCTAGGAACTGAACACAGGCCGCCAAAGCAGAGTGCACTGAACTTAACCAGTAGGCTGCTGGGGCTGGCCCTCTTCTCAATTTTTTTAATTTAGACTTGGTGGCAGTATTAATATGAATTCTGTAAGTCCTCCAATAGTGGAGTGGCATCTCTGTAGCCTCCATTTGGATCTGGGCAGATTTATGGTTACTTTGAACAATAACATACAGCAGAAGTGGCACTCTGTGACTTGCAAGGCGAGGTCTTAGAAGGCTGTGCAACTTCCTCTCTACTCTTTGAGCTCGGAGCCACCATGTAAATCCTTGGACTGCCATGTTGTAAGGAAGCCCAAATCACATGGAGAGGTCATGCGTAAGTGCTCCAATTGACAGGGCTAGGCAAGCCCAGCCTTCAAGTTGTCTCAACCTCAACCCCAGATATGTGAGTGAAAAAGCTTTCAGATGATTTCAGCAGCCAACCAGTTAGGTAACCCCAAACCTTTCAAGTCTTCCTTTATGAGGCTCCCGAAACATGCAGAGCAGAGACAAGTCATGCCCTCTGTGCACCATCTGATTTCCTGATCCACAGACACTGCGAGCATAAAAACACAGGTGGTTGCTTTATACCAATAAGTATGAGTTGTTTTGTTACAATCAATAGATATCCAGAATACATTATTTCTCTTAAATATCTTTGTCACTTAGGTATGGGTTGAATTTGCTTTCCCTTTGTTACTGCACCTCCAACTTCATATGTACAGCAGAAAAATGTAGAGCCTATAGTTCTAGACTCTGGACTGTAATGAAAATATAAGAATACATCCTCGTAGAGTAGTTATGAAACAGCTAGATAGTGCCTGCTCCCTATACTTCTTACCACCGTATCTCTAACTCAGGCCAAAAAACTGAGCTGGATAGTATATAAACTGACAATACAGTTCTTTGTGAAGCCCTAAATATCATGCTCAAAACCCCTTAAAAATCTGAAACAATACTTCAAGGATTTCCTATTATTTCACAATGTACTCTTCTCAAACAGATAGCTTGTGAAAGATTCATATTTAGACTGCAGAAATTCTGACGACTGCCTAAAGCTCTTGTTCACCTCTTGTGGGAAAGTGGCTGCAGATCAAGGGCCACACTGTCCCCCGGTGAGACGCAGTAGTTATAGGAGTTGTGTTATGTGCTGAAGAGGCAAGAAGAGTGTGTTTTATAGTGAAACTGTAACATTATTTTCTTGGGGGCATTGCCGTACTTTGTTTACATTTTATCCTATGGAATATAACTGTCTTACACTGAGTAAAGCTATTAATATAATGGTTTTTCAATCATGAGTTTATAACGAACACTTATTAACAGTAAACAAAAAATATCTTTAGTTGATGAGAGGAACAATTATGGAGAGGTGTGCTTCCAGAGGTCTGCTCTCCTGACACTGGATTCTTTTCCCTAAATCAACAATCCAGTACATATTTTCTCTTCTCTTCCTCCTTTCAGATTCACTGTTTATTTTTAAATTATCCCCTTGCATTGTTTTCTATTTTTCGTTCCTTTTTTTTTTCACATTTTTAAAATTATAGCACGTTAAGTTTTGATAGGACATTACGAAGCACCTAATACAAAGTTAAAATTCAGCTAAGTATAGGAAGCAAAGAAGTAATATAGACGAAGGCAGCTGGGTGAGCATAAGAGCACAGAGTTGAGGTGACTGAAAAGAACTGGAGAACCCATGCAGAACCTAAAAGCATGGAGATCCAAGAGATCCTCAAGTGGACTACAACTCTAGTACTTCACATATACTCTTCTAATTGGCAAGGTGGCTTTTTTTTCTTTGTTTTCGGTGAGGAAGATTGTCCCTGAGCTAACATCTGTGCCATTCTTCCTCTATTTTGTATGTAGGACACCCCCACAGCACGGCTTGATGAGTGGTGTATAGGTCTGCGACTAGGATCTGAACCCGCAAATCTCGGGCCACTGAAGCAGAGTGTATGAACTTAACCACTATGCCACCAGGCTGGCCCCCACAGTGACTTTTAAAATGTATTCTGCCAAAACTTGGAGAGGCTTTAGAGACTCAATAAATCTTTACCCTTAATTTCATTTGTAAGATATTTTAAATATTTGTAAAAACTATAATAAAAAAAATGTCAAATATTTTTTATACCAAGTTAACACATGGACAACCATTAATTCACTGTAAATTAATTCCAGTTAACTCACTTTTGTGCTGACCTGAGAATAGAGCTGCTTCAACCACCTCTGTTTCACTGAAGAATATCCTAAGTTTGCCAAGAGCGGTCTGAAAACACTGACTGCATGTAATTACCTATCTTTGGTAATCAGAATGTTCTCAATTTTGTAAAAGTACAACAAATCACAGCAAAAGGATACTTTGGAGACTGAGTTAATATAAGACTAACATTTTTATTCATAAGCCCTAATTTTCAACTTTTATATCCATCAAAACTGTCTCATTTTTCTAATTGAATGACTCTATACAAATTATAGGTAATAAAATTCACTCTCAAGTATGATTTCGTTGCTTTGATTTTTTTCTATGTAAAGAGTCTACTAAATATTTGGTATAGTAGGAAGTATCCTTTTGTGACCAAAATGAAAAACAGTGATCCAATTTCCGAATTTTATTTACTGTGTTTTGTGTTTCTTTTTGTTTTCCTTTTAGAGAAGTTATGCCTAAGGATTTCAGAACTTCATGGCTAGAAATCAAACTGATTAATTCTTTTAAAAATAATAGAAAAATAACTTTTATATTCAATATAGAAAACATCTGCATAAATAAGGCCACCTATAAATGAAGAAGCCAAATAGCTAGACCATGGTCTAACCTAAACATTATGTCATTCATAAAAAAGCGAAAAGGAAAACAAACATTCAATAGATTATTGTGGAATTGTTTTAGTCTATTGGCTTACTATTGAGCTTGACAGTGTTGGGAATTTTACTTTGAGTACTTCTTGTGTATGACTTCTTTAGATTATATAATAATAGTAACAGCAATGTTTATTGAGTGCTAATCATGTAATCAATAACTGTGAAGGGTTTAAGATTTTATCCTGCTTGTAAGCTAAGGTAACCTGCTTACGAAGTATTATCAATGATGGCATGTGACATGGGATTTCTAACGCAGAGACAAAGGACATCATTACTCAGGACACAGGAGGCAGCATGAGCTTCATGGTCACATTAGTTCTTACTGTCCCACAAGCATCATGGGGACAATGTGAGACAGCTCATGTATATGCTACATATGTCTACACATACTGAGCAACCCCAAGCTTAGAAAACCCCAATCTTTTAAAACTAGCTCCTAGCAGACATGCTCAATCTTTCCCCAGGATGGAGACATTGTCTCTATCATACTGGTTAGGAAATAAATCTCCCTTCTTCCTTGAAGGGAGATTTGATCTCTGTGATCTATGGTTCTATCTATTCTATCTCTGATCTATGGCTTAGACAAGGATGTCAATGCCTCTTGCTCAGGAGATGTGCAGAAACATGAGAGACTCATAGTTAATTGTCTCTGAAAACATGTACCAGGCAGCACTCTAAATAGTTTACATGTAATAAGTCAGTTCACTCACACAAGACTCTAAGGTGGTTTTGACTCTTGTATTCACTTTATAGAGGAGGTTAAGTAACTTACCACTCAAAAGGCTGTACAGTGGTGGAGCTTTGAATTGAACTCTGGAAGTCTCCAACTCCAGATACTGACCTCTTAACCACAACATTAGATGTATAAATGTAGCCAGTACCTTAGCAATAATAATAATAACATAAAATACTTCCTTTAATATTAAAGGTACATGATTCTGAAAAAAAGCATGAAAATATAGATATAATGAAAAGTATTGTGATATACATTATTTTAGTAAAATCATAGTTTGACGAATGCCACTGCACGTCTGCTGCTTTCTAATGCAGAAATGCAATTTTGTCAAGACTATGTTTAAAAAAGTTATTTTTAGGGAAAATATTATGAACCTGACATGGATGAGGAAATGCTTGAGAAATTGAGCCTCAATGTATCCCTAGAATTCTGAACAATTTATATGATGTACACATTTATTTACGAGCTTGTAAATAAATTATAAGCATCTACTTCATCTCTGATTCAAGAGATGGCATGCCTTTTCTAAATTCTGCTCTATTGTGACTCTGAGCTTTTAAATGGAGAATTTGGCCACTAAGCTTGTAAGAGATTTCATGTCTGTTAAATCCATTCTATTTTATTGTGTTTATTTGAGATAGAGCTATTTATTTACACAACTCGCTCTTTGATCATGCAGAGCTCCTGAAAACACAGCACACCAGGCCTACACTGCATGATTTATTGCCATGGAGAAGCTCCAGCAATACCCAAACACTGAGAGGAGGACAAAAGCTTCTTCAGATTACCTGCAAAGAACCCCCACAGCTTTCGATGGCTGCAGTCCAAAAACACTTACACCGAATTACATTGCACCCAAATATTTAAAACAAATATTATTCAAACAGGATCCTACTACATATGCTGCTCACCAATGTATTATTTGTTTTGTTTTTTTTTCAGTACTAGAAACTATTGATATAAATGAATGAAGGTTTACAAGCAGTTAGAACAGGGCCCAGCACAGAAGGCATTATGTGAAAACTATCCACGAGTTTGTTAAACAAAATAAAAGATGGGAATCCTAGACGTGGTCAAAGCTATTTACCTTTGTATTTGATTTAGAAACGGCCAAACATTATATAAATTTCACGGGAAAAATACACGATTTTCCTAAATGTTCTGTAGAACATAGAACATAGTATATACTCAGATACACGATACTTACATGCAAGCAATAGAATATTTTTAAAGAAAGAAACGAACAATGGCTAAGAATAGCGTAAGAGAGGAAAACATTGGGAAGAGATGCAGGACTGGGCCTGGGAAGATAAGAGCCTCAAGCTGGCGTTGCAATGAATCATTTGCCAGTGGAATGCAAACCTTGACCCTCAGGATCTGTTAATAAACTCATTGACTGCTTACTGAGCGTCAGGCTCTGCTAAGCTCTTTCCATATGTTACCTTGTTAAATCCTCACCATGGCCTTGTACACGGGAACTATTATCCCACTGTACAGCTGAAGACATTTAGTCACTGGTAATTCCAGACACTGGGTTGAAAGAGACCTACAGCATTTTTCTTTTGATGCTTTTCAAGATTCAGCCTCACATACAAGTGGTTTCCATCCTTAATTATAGAGTGGAATTGAACTTCCATAAAAGTCCTTGGAATGTCGTTCGACACTATAAAAAATGTTTTCTAACTTTTTGTAATCAGTGGGAGTCTCTAGGTCAGCCAGGTACACATCTGTTCACATTTTCTATGATCAACGGATAGGAAAAAGGCCCTAACCCATCACCGTGACAAACAATCTCACAGTTATGAGTCACCAATTCTTCCTCTCACCAGTTCTAGACAACTCAAAATACAGGCCTTTTAATCAAATGACTTAGTCGTTTAGGTTTAGTTTGGCATCAGACATAGCTTTTGATGACACATAAGTGCTCCATGCTACATGTGAACAGAAGAGTGCCACTATACACGGACACAATAAGCATCAGGAAAGAGACTGACTCACAAGATTGGCTCAAACATTTTCTCTGGGAAATGGGAACAAGCCATAAGAGGGAAGAACTATTAGAATAAAAAGGATCCTAGGGGAATCCGAAAACAAGAGGTATTGGGAGTAAAGTTGAATATCTAGGTGGCACCAGCTTAGAGTAGACAGGAGGCATGATGGATGCTGTTTGGGCATTCTCCTGCATGTATAATTTGCTTTGTCAATCAAATTTTTAATTTTGGTGGAGACATGTTAGATCTCCATAAGTATGCATAAGCTTCTAGATTGCAGGGAATCTGATTCTCTAACTCACCTAGAGTGTGCATACACTAGTTATTTAATGAATAAATGCGTGAACAAATTAATGAATAAATGAATGCCTTGCTTAGTTCTCAGCATTGTTCTCCTCAGATTCTGAAACCCAGAAATTGAGAATCATGTGCTGGGATGGTAGTTAATGAACGATTTATAAGAATCTTAAAATCAAGAAAGGCCCTGATATATAAAAGCCTTATATCTTGGTGTGCTAATGTGACTACTTTAAGCTGAATTCTGTAGCCTAGGCCCTACTTCTTATTTGCACTCTTTCTGTAGTAAATGGAATCAGCCAAACTTACTTATATACGCTGGATTTTTATATTATATCCATAAATGTTCATCTCAGGATTCTCATATTTCCAGCGATTTACCGAAAATGAAAGCACGATGGCTTTCTGCGGCAAGGAGAATGTTGGTCAGGCTCCTCATTCACAATGCAGAGTAGTGGTTGAAGTAGAAACTTAGATGGGAGAAATAGGTTCAGATGCATAATGAGAGTGACAGAGTAAAAGATAAGAATTGTGACTAACATCCACCTAGAAGAGGTTTAGTGTATGCCAGGCAATATTCAAAGCTCTCTGCAAAGATAGTTCACTTAGTCCTGAAAAGCCTTAAGGGTCACATCTTGTAATTACCCTCCCATTTTATGCATGCCGAAAATGGAACACAGAGAGGCTAAGGGACTTACTGAAGCTCACACACACACCCCTGATAATTAGTAACACTGGGATTCCAACACAGGGGACCTGGTACCAAAGTCTGCATTCTTAATTGCCTATAGAATGTGTTAAAAAACTAAATGTAGAGCAAAAAAGGAGAAACACACACGCATAACACTGAAGAAGCAGAGTTACAACATAGGAGTAAAGGAAGAGGTGAAAAGAGAAGGAGAATAATTTGGGGTGGGGGATATACAATATGAAAAATAAAAAATCCCCCCATTTTATGAAAATGTGAAAACAATAAAGAAGGCCCTCCTACATTTTCCATAGTAGCATTTTGTGTTGTATAATCTTATCAATCAAGGAGGAAATATTGATCAGGTAGTTGCCATCTGAGAGGCTCCACAAAGCTCCAAGGGACACTTGTGCATGAGAAGCAAAATAAAACTATAAGGTAGTAATGCGGAATTCAGAGCAGCTTGATAACAAGAGGCCTCATGTGCTGCTAAGGAAACAAGCTGTGTGAAAACCAATCATGACTTGACAGCAACCCTTAAAAAACAGGCCTTGCTTGTACTTTGTAAGATCATCATATATTTAAAAAAGATCATAACCATCATTGTTTACATAGTAAAACAACTCAAAAATAAAAGTCAAACAAAAAAAACCATATCCTAAGATATTTTTGTAGTTAACAGAAACCCAATTAAAAACCTATAATAAAGAAAAACATATCTGGGAAAAAGAAAAATCTTGGAATGGAATGTAAATCCAAGAATGGAAAATAAATCTGAGGATGGAAAAGTGATCAAGCCTTTATGATGAACTACATCTTGACAGATGTCATTTAAATACATGCTGCAGTTATGGGTTGGTTCACTATGTACCCAAATACTGAAATATTCAAGTAGACAGATAGTATTAGACATACAATGTCAACAAACTCACACGAGGTACAGTATTTAGACAAATTACATTACTAATTTGTCATGTTTAAGAATTATTTAAAAATATCATAATCCTTCACATTTGATTAATGAAATGATTTCTACCAGTTCAAATACAGGATTCTTCAACAATCATTTTATGTCTTCACAATCTAATCTCAGTTGTGATTTCATCTGTCAAAATAACTTCAACTTAGTTAAGATACTAACACATCTACAGCTAAATTTCTTCTCTCTCAGTTTTGTAGGTCTTCAATGGAAAAAAATAATTCACTTCTGACTCCAAAAGCAAAATTTTATTTTCCTCTGAAATTAACATACACTTTTAAGATTGTGATGAACATTTTTTCCATAAATGTGATTAAAATTTAGAGCCCGAGATTAGGGCTGTTGACGTTACTCCCTAACGACAATTTTTCTGCTTTAAATACAGGCACTGGCTCCTTTAAGCTCTCAGAGGCACAGTATTTTAAAGTAGAAAGTCTAAAATCTGTTGGCGTGTCTGACTTCAGATCAGATACAAAAATGGTCTCATTAATATTTGTTTATGTGGAAAGTACCTGATAACTGGTAAGCTTTTCAGGCCTAGAAATGGGAAAATGCCTCATAACTAATATTTTTTGTTTAACACAGAGTAAAATATGATAATTTTGTTCAAAATCTTTCTCCAAGTTTTTCATATATCTCTGCTTTTATATTAACTCTTGTATCCAACATCTCTTTCTTGGCCTATGTATCTCTCTAACTAACTTTCTGAGTGTTTATCTCTTTACGTACATATCTATACCTTCTTTTCTCCCTTTTAAGTTTTATTTCCCCATTTTCTCTCGTTTTATCCCTTGTCCTATGTCATCTCTCTTCCCCTTTAAACAAAGATAACTCCAACTTCCTCATTCTAACCTCTTTACCCGGCATGTCTTTCACTCTATTTAAGTATGTATTTTTTGTCGGGAATTGAATTTACGGATTAAAATTTATGGACTGAAAACGAGCTAGAGCATATCACTTTGCAAACCAATAAGGATGCACTATACATCCCATATTTGGAACTCTTGGTTCTCTGATAATCTATAAGGATGAGAAAGCAGTCAGCACATAAGCCCAGACTGCTGGGAATACATCAAGGATCTCACAGTCAGAGAAATATTGACACAGGAAAAGCTCTGTTTCATACCCATGTGCAGACATATTTAGCATATAATCTCTATTTATGAAAGAACCTATATTGTTTATCTCCCCCGTTTTTTTAAAAACCCTGGCTATTCTATGCAACAATTCTTTCATAAATCTATATAGATGGCCCTCCCAATACTCTGTCTGGGATTCTCAATTTCTTGACTTCCACTTCTCCAAAGATATTGATCTGCACCCTACTTCAACTCCTCTCTACAATGGTCATCCACTAGACCTTGTCTTAACAATAATGGCAACTCTGTCAATTTGCAGGCATCACTACTTTCCCACCATCTCCAATCTTTGCAGCCCATTCACTTTATTACCCCAATTTTAACAATTCTTTATCTGTCCCTGAAATTACAGTCCAATGATCCTACCATCTTTTCATAGTACCTTACATCCATTATGTCTTCCCTTTCCTCTTTACTCCATGGACAGATATTGAAAGTAGTCCCTTGCATACATCTCAAAATACTTGCTTAATTCTCTCTTTTTCAAATACTTAAATGTATCATTTGACTAAATTGTTAACACTGGTAAAATTTACCTCTTTGTCTTCTCCATGCCTGTGCTCATGAAACTGAAAATAACTGGTAAAGACTTCACATAGTCATTTGTACTGGTTTCTCATTAAGTTTATGCTCATTACCCAAAAATGGGCTCCCAGTACTGAAGAAACTTTACAATCCTGTTCCATTCAACATCCTTCTCTACTATCAGACACTTGCACATTTTCTCCTATCTTAAATCTCCACCACTTTTCCCCCCATCCTTACACTCAGCTAATGATCATATTTATTCCTCAACAGAGAAGAAATAACAAGAAGGGAAATTTGATAAGCTTCTACCACATTTCCCTGCCCACTTACATCTATTCCCATATTACCTGCCTTCTTTTTCTTTTATTATCAACAAACATATCTGTGCTTCCATCAAGTTCCAGGTAATCTACTTGTGCGTTAGATTTCATTTCTTGTACATTCTCAAGAAAAGCGTCCCATCAATCAGCCCCTCTTGTTCTTCCATCACTATTTCTCTCCTTTCTTGAGCTATTTCTACCAGTATACGAATATGGCCAATATTGACCTAAGTTCCTTCTCCAGCTATTGCATCATTTCTCTATTTCCTTGAAAGCAAAACACTGGGAAAGAGTTACTTAAACTTACTATCTCCATTGTGCCTCTGTTTTTCCATTTGTACTAATTTTAGTCAGCATTTTGCTATCATAACTCCACTCAAAGTGCTCTTGGCAAGATCAGTGATCTCCTATCGTTAAATCCAATAGTCTGTTCTTGGTGTAATCCTTCTTGACCAAACAAGAGCATTTAAATAGGTGATCATTCTCTCTCACTTTGAATTTCTTCTTTTTGCTTCCAAGACATTAGAGTCCTTGCATTTTCGCCTACCTTAATGGAACCTCTTCTTAGCCTCCTTTTCTGATACATCTCCTGATCCTTAAAATTTTGAAGAGGAGTGGTATTAGTACCTCTTTACTTTTTTATCATCTAGGAAAGGGATTATATGTATTCTCATGGCTTTAAATAACAAACATACATTATTGCCTCACCAATTTTTCTCTCTAGTGTGGATCTACCCCTGAACTGGACTAAAATATTCATTTTCAAACACATCATATCCACTTGCATATCTCATACCACTTTAAATTTTGATATTCCTCACCCCACTTAACAAGCCTGTTTCTCTGGAATTCTTCCCCATCTGAGTAATGTTTTAAACATCTAATTTCAATGGATCTAAATTCCATGAGAACAAGGACTATTTCCTCCCCTGTTAAATCTTAATTTGTAGGATAACAAGTTGTACAAATAGGGTCAAAAGTATTGTGATGAATGAAAGAATGGAAGAATGAATCAGTGAATGAATGAATGATTTCAGGGATATTAGATTTGGGAAGAGTTTAATGTTCGGACTATTTTTGCATCCTTCAAGGCAGTGGAATGAGGTAAGTCTGAGTTTATATATAACACTCTGCTGCACTTCAGATCCCTAGAACTAAACATCTCTCTTTTAGGGATGAAGATAATCCAGAGGGTTCCTAGTCCATCTTTCCTGAATATTTTAATATTTTCTCCACTAGCCTTCACTTTCTAACAGGGACGGGAAGGACATTTGCAAACGGATGATTTCCTAAAGAATTCTTGCTAACAGTGAAGGCTGAAGCATGCCAGAGGAAACATTTAAATATTTTTTTAAATGCCCATTTTTACTTCCTTTTCATAATAACTTAAAAAGAACCTTTACGTGCACAGAAAGTACACACTGGAGGGACTTGATTAGACAAAATGTGGCTTTGATGTGTGGATACAGGCGACTCTTAAGTGGCCCCCTCAACAACACTATGTGGCCATGCAAAGAACTGCTTTTACTTACATAGGCATCCTTTTTTTTGGCAAATACTTAGACCATGATTTTCATTTGATCAATGTATTTTTAAACTTGCACAGAATAATGATAGGATCCAAAAGCTCTAGATCCATCAAAGTGGGCAAGCTCAGGTCTTCCCTACTATGTTTTATCCTAAGATCCAGGTTGCTCTGTCAAAATAATCCTAGATAAAATGTGGGGAAGAAAACAATTGGTTCCATAACATCATGAATTTATTTAGCTATTTTCCTATGCCTTATGAACTTTCAAAGACACAGTTTAATTTGTTTTCTTGGTCCATGATTACGTCTTTATCTTCAAACATCCTTTCTAGTTTGGAAGGGAGGAAACATAAATAAGTTTTTATTCCAGGGAGCGTTCTTTTGCTCTTTGGCCATTGTCCTGCACCTTCAGAAAGCAAGGCCCTTCAAAAAAACTTTACGAGGTCTCATAGTTCATTGGCAACACATCCGTTAATGACCAGCTTATTACATCTCAAGGGCAACGTTGCATTTACTTGTCCCAACCTGCAAAGATGAGTATTAACAGGCTTTCACTTGCCTGCTTTTTGTATCCTTCACTATATTTTCTGTGGGCATTCTTAATTAGGCTATGTTACTTGATTTATTGGAGAGCATTTCTTTCACTAAAGAAAAGGAAGAATCTTAATGTATCTGTCATTCATAAACACTGAGCTGGATTTTAAGGACAGTCAGGATCTCTCTTTTTCTCTTGCTCTTTCTGGATGTCTCCTCAATGCTGGTTTCTACTGATGATTTTTTTTTTTCTCCTGATAGTCTCATTTGATCTGTTGGCATTGTTGTTCTAAGTGGTATAATTGGAATGTCTATTATTTTCCAGTTTCTATATATCACATATAAGATACACTACATAATCCCAGTGACAGAAACTCGAGTTTAGACAATCCATATGTATTTAGTGCGGTACCATATAGCGTGCTAACACTATGACACTTTCAGTTTTAATTCTCTTATTCTAAGGAACCCAAGAAGTTGCTTTAGTTTTCCATGTCAGGCAGTTGATTCAAATGTAGTTTTAAATGTGGTTTTGGTGGGTTTTCTTGAGTCACTTGTTGCCTTGCTAGTTTTAAACATTTCTCCTTAGGCATAAAAAGAGCAACGGAGCCTTTTTTTTTTAGCTTTGTTTTTCGACAAGAAATACTGTCCAAGTGAAGGTTAAAGGACATTTATGTTACTTCTAAAGGAATAAATTATAAACGAGATTTGTTTCTCTGGCTAAAAGTTTGTACAAAATGTTGAAGAAAACAATGGGAATGTTCACACAGGAAGTCCTTTAACCTGAACTGCTCTGAATTTTCTTTTTAACCACTGTACACCCTGTATTTAAAAGTTTGAAAGCAATGCAAAAATGATTAAAATCAATGTGCTGTACACTTCTGTAAAAAGAATGGTCAAATAGCTATTCTAAGGTTTTCAGTATAACGAAGTTAATAGATACTGTGGATATGCCACAATTTTGCTTCTTGGATACCTTTTTTTAAAAGAAAAAAACAAAAACTTGAGGCTCTGGAATAATATAAATGTTTGCATTTTTGGTCAATTGTGAAATTCTTAAGGTATTCCTTGAAATTTTAAATAAAACTAAAACTAAAATTTAAAAAACTTTAAAAGAAACTAAACTATCTTTAATACACTTTCTTGTTGAAATCTCCACAAATATATGTTCACTTTACTTAATATATGAATACAAAAATTCCTTTTATGTTAAAAGATTTAAAAATAAAATATAGAAGCTGACAAATATGTCAGTTAAAATAAGTCATTTATGAATATAGATGTAATAATAATTGTATACAAAGATTGTGATTATTGTGATCTCAGCTTCAAATATGCTTTTCATAGTGTAATAATATCTCCATAAGTGTCAATATGACTATGTATGATATTTTCAAGTAATTATATATACTGATATGATATCATTATAAGTGGTTAAAACAATTATTAGAAAAATACTAAAATAATTTTTAGATTAGCCACTTGATTAGTTTAAAACAGCATAGAAGATTAGTAAAATATCAATATCAAGGTTCCAAATGTCCATGGTTAAACTACCGAGGAGCAGAAATTTGAAGAATCAAAGTTAGGAAGGTTCTATTGTAACAACATAATCATAGTTATGGAAAATGGCCAGGTCTGGACACTCATCACTCATTCATTTGGCTAGGCAGTATCCTTTCATTCATTTCACATACAGTATCCTGTATAATAATTTCTCTTGAGCACCTGACGTGTAATAGGAACTAGCATTCTTAACAAGAAATTAGCATGGAGGTGTTAAGTGGGGTAGTGAAGATATGATTTACCTAAGAGCATGATGCATGTGAGGCACAACGGCTGAAGAGGGTTAAACTGAATGTCAATATTGAAAAGAGAAAACCTGAATAATATAGGTAGAGTATAAATACACATTAGTATATTGTTTTTCAATTATTTTTGGTTGCAAATATGTTTTATATGGCAAGCCAATACGCATAAACATACAACCATACATACATGCACACAGACTGCCATACACACATTCAGAAACACACACACATAAAACTTCAAGAAAAATCTAACCAAACAGTGCTTATCCTTACTATCGGCAGGGCATGTTTCTTATTGTATTCCTTTTTTTTAAACGGCAGGAAGAGAGATAAGACTCTTTGAAATATTAAGGCATTTAAGAACAAGAAAGTTCTAGCAGTCTTTTATATTTAAACAATGGATACACAGAGTCTCGTTTTGTTAGTCACTGTTTAAAAATAAATCAATTTAGAGAGGAATTGGGAACCCAGTGATGCTGGGTTATGGAAAACTTACTCTGTCATCATAATTATTTTTATTCATATCCTTTGGATTGTAGCCTTCCTGACTGAGAAACTAAGTCTATTTTTTTGAATTATTATTGCTATAATTATTACATCAGATATCTAGATTGAAAATTTAATAGCGGATGGTAACATTCAGTATTTAGATGCATTATGAAATAATGTACTCCATATCCCATTAAGATACATAATTTTATAACCTCACTTTATAACTAGAAAAGTTAAGTAAATATTATCAAAATAAATTGCAAAAGTCATGAGAAATTCCAAGGATATGCCCATCTATTACTCTTGTAGTATATATTTTACAGTTATCATATTCAATGCCTTAGCAAACTGAGTTTTTAATATCATACTTTGTATCTGAGATAATTCTCAAGACATAAAGTGTATATGTAGGTATTTTTAGATGGTATTGACCAAAATTTTTAGAAAAAATAAACAAACAACTTTTCCTATTATATGCCTTTTAAAGCTACAAAAATGCTCTATATAAGAACATATTCTCACAAAAAATTCACCAGTAGGTATAAAAGATGAATTTTATTTTTTAATGTTTTTAAACACATTTTGAGCCTATCTTCTTTATACATTTTTTTAAGTTTGGAATTAGGATTAAAGTGAAATGGCTTTTTCTTATACACCAAAGAACAAACAGATTTTTAAAGAATAATAATTTCATATAAAAGCAAGTTCATTTAATAACTAGCCTTTCATAATTGAAAATCTGTTTTTTTTTCCAAAGAAGATCAAAACATTTTCCAGGAAAATTCATTTGAAATAAGCTTTTCAACAACAATTCAAATGTTATTTTTTCCTCTTCCCCACTTTAGATCTACCAATAATAGTAAAGTTTTTTGCAAATTTGGTGCCATGATTTTAAATGTGATTCATGAAGTAAATGTCTTTACCATTTATGAAATTCAATAAAGATGTTAACTTTATTAAAATTACAAGCTACCAACAAAGCCAGTTAAGCACATTATTACGTTTTCAGTATTTAATTTGTATAAATATACCTATTTTCTTAGATTATAACCCAGATTTATTTAGCTTCAAAGCTAACTTTACCACTGCATCACCAGTGAAAAAGTGTCTATTTTTTTTTATTATTATCAAGTATGCTGAAAGTGGAGACTTAATCTGTGATACAATTTTCTTCCCTAATTATATTTTTAACTGTGTGTGTACTAATTATGAATTAAAGCATAATGCTAGAAAAGTACTTTGTCTCTTAAAGAGTTATTAGATGTAAGATACTTTCTTTCCATTCTTGGGATGAGATGCAAATTTATATATCGAAAAGTGAAAATTTCATTTCAGATAATGGAGTGGTATACCATTTGTGATCATTTTGAATTATTAAAATTAGGACTCTAAAAAAAGCTCACAATATCATACAATTTCCATTCGTTTGTGGACTGGAAAAACGCTATCCAGATAAAGGGAACATTTTTTATTTAACATGCACTCCTTATATTGTACTTTTATGAGAAAGTAAATAAAAATCAATAGGGGCCGGTCTGGTGGCACAAGCGGTTAAGTGCGCGTGCTCCATTGTGGTGGCCCGGGGTTCACCGGTTCGGATCCCAGGCGCACACCAATGTACCGCTTGGCAAAGCCATGCTATGGCGGCATCCCATATAAAGTGGAGGAAGATGGGCATGGATGTGAGCCCAGGGCCAGTCTTCCTCAGCAAAAAGAGGAGGATTGGCAGATGTTAGCTCAGGGCCAATCCTCCTCACAAAAAAAAAAAAAAAAAATTTAAGGGCCAGCCCCATGGCTTAGCGGTTAAGTGCACACGCTCCACTGCTGGGGGCCCGGGTTCGGATCCTGGTCACGCACGGACGCACCGCTTCTCCGGCCATGCTGAGGCGAGTCCCACATACAGCAACTAGAAGGATGTGCAGCTATGACATACAACTATCTACTGGGGCTTTGGGTGAAAAAATAAATAAAATTAAAAAAAATCAATAGGTTTATTAACTTTAGTAATTCTTTCTTCTAATTACATTATTTACTCCAGTTGTATAGGCAGAAAGCATAACTCCCATACCTTTGACAAATTTTGAGTGATTGTGCAAGAAATGCTGAAAATTTCCAACATTTGCTTCTTCTTTTAGCAACCTGGCACTGTTTTTTATTTTTTAGAAGTTTATTTATTTATTATTTCTATTACATAAAGACTAGTATCTTTTTATAACTTTTTAAAAATTCTCATAACATAATAAAAAAAGGAAGCTCATAACACAGAGGGTTATTATTTAACTTTTTGAAGATGAAATCTCCTCTTCGTATGATAGCCAATCAACATTAAACATGAATAAATATTTATAGTAATAATAATATCTAAATATGTTTTTTATCAAGTCATATAGGTTCCGAATATTGTAAAAATACATCTTCCATATGTGCCCACCTCCTCTGCCACCTCCCTAGTCTAAATCAGAATCATCTCCGTCCTAAGTCATTACACTATTTACCTAACCAAAGATCTTCAGTCTTCAGATATTGCCCCCACCCCGTTGTCTGCACATCAACCAGACCACTATTTTAAAAATGTGCATCAAATAGTGTCACAATCCTTCGTATGGACCTGCACTTAGAAAAAGAATCTAAATTCACTATTTGGCTTGCATAGCTCTGCATAAGCCAATTCCTATATACAACTCCAAATTTACCTCTTATTATTTGTGCCTCACTCAGGCAGGATTTTTTTTTTTTTTTCCTTTCCTCCAACTGACCAAGATTCTTATTGAAATTTATACTTACTGGCCCATGGATCTAGAGAATTCTTTCCCTAATTCCTTTTCTTTCTCCATGATGTGTTTCAACAGCATTGCCTCAGAAAGGGATTCTCCAATTACCTTGCTTAAAATATACCCTCTCCAAGTATATTTTCTCCAAGCACCTGTTATTTCCTTTATAGCATTTACCAACAAAAAGATGTCCAATTATTCTCTATTGTTTGTTTGCTTATTTTTCCCCAGGTAAAATTCAAGATCCAGAATGCAGGGGATATATTTTTCTTGTTTACCTCTATATTTCCAATGCCTATTGCAGAATTCAATATGTTCTCCTCAATACATTATCCCCATAATAAAAAGATGTGGTAAACAAAGATTTAGAGAGAGAAAAAAACTTGGAAAAGGTCATACAGTAAGTATTTGGTTGAGATAGGATTGAATACAGGTGGTCTGGCTTCACTGCCAATCATCTGAACATCTGCTCTGGACTGTCCCCTAATTATGTTCAAGAACTTCCTCAACCATACTAACTCCTTTGCGTTACAAGTGAGGACAGAGAAAGTGCCATTGACATACTTGCCTAAGAATGAATATCAAGGTAGTTGAGAAACTGACTGATATGAATGCCCTTTCTTCCCAATCATGCTCGTTTCATTACATTATACTGTTTCCCTTCAACCTGAACTGCCGGAGTTTCATGTGAGCCTAGTGATGACAGGGCATTAAGGTCCAGGGCATTAAGACATGATCAGGAAAGTGGATTTCAAATGGGAAATAAGACATAGAAGGCAAATTTAAGGAGGCATTATTTAACCCCAGTTAAACAATGGATCAGCATCAAGAAGTATATTAAACCAGGGACCAAGATTTTTAAGATCCATGCCATGGGCAGCGCTCCCATGCTCAAATAGTACTGAAATTTCAGGAGGATATAGACCCTTTTTTGGAAGAAGAATTTGCAGATTTCAGTAAGGTAGGCCGTTTCCCCTGAATTCAGTCCGATATGATTTCCCTTCAACAGATTCTCATCCTTACCTAAAGTAAGCTAAATCTGCCTCAAACTGCTTAAAGCCTTGGCCCTTGAAGATAAGTGCAATCTACTTTAGCCACTGAATCACTGACAGCTCAATCAAGAAAACAACCATTGAAAAGTGACTCTCTGGCCCTACATGCATGTACAAATATCTTTCTTTATTGCATCAGGGGAGCTATATTTCCATAAAGTATTCAAATTTGCAAAGGAAAATATGTCCATTCTAAAACTCTCTGGAGAGTAGCTTTGATCCTTGACTTCTGGCTATTCATCTATCATTTTACTAATATTTTCAGAAAACAAGACAACTCACAGGCTGAGTCCTTCCAAATGGATTCAAGAGGGCTGACAGGTGTCACCCTTCCTGCTTCCTTTTGATCTGCCCCCTTGGATGCTTGCTGGAGACAGGAGACAGAATAAGGTATGAAACTTTGACACGACATCAGGCCAAAAGCCAAAGAAAAGTTTGAGCAGAAAATGAAGGTCAAGATAGAGCATGAAGCAAACCTTGAGTGCACAGCCAGTGTCAAGAGATGCCCTGGCCCTCAGAGGGAAGCAGTCAAGGCAGCAGTTGGATTGGATTTCTTGCCACTCACAGGGATCAATTACTAACACACACCAAATTCAGGATTTGGAGATGGGACTGAGTGACCCATGTCACAGATGGTAAGACTGTCTTCTTTTTTTTTTTTTTTAAAGATTTTATTTATTTATTTATTTTTCCCCCCAAAGCCCCAGTAGGTAGTTGTATGTCATAGCTGCACATCCTTCTAGTTGCTGTATGTGGGACGCGGCCTCAGCATGGCCGGAGAAGCAGTGCGTTGGTGCGCGCCCGGGGTCCGAACCCCGGGCCGCCAGCAGCGGAGCATGCGCACTTAACCACTAAGCCACAGGGCCGGCCCTGACTGTCTTCTGACATACTCTCTGCTAGGTGATCTTCATGCCCCAAGACAGCATGATGTCTCTTTAAGTTTAGTTTTAGATAACCATGAGCTCATTGTAAAGAGACAGTATTACAAGCAATGACAATAATTAAATAATTTATACACTGTGTTTACATCATCTCATTTCATCTTGATCCTCATAACAAGACTATGAAGTACCTGGGCTGGAAATGTTTATAATCCTCATTTTTCAGTAAGGAATGTAAGAATCAGAAAGGTTAAAAGCTTTGACAAGCATATACAGTTGCTTTGTGGTGAAGTTCGAATTCAAATGTGGTCTCTTGAATCCAAATGCCATTTTCATTCCACTATACCATATCAATCTAAGTAATTCAGTTCTCAAAGTGATTTGGAAGGAAATGTGAAGCTAAATGTAATATTTCAAGGAGGTACAGAATGAATCCAAACATATGAATCCTGAGATAGAGCTCAGATTGTAAATAACCAATCTTGTCAAGATATGAAAGCCATTCCAAGCTCTAAACTGAGATGTGATTTAAATGTCATATTTGAATAACAGTCCTCTGATCCATCATCTGTGATATATTTTAAGATCTAATTTTAGAGAAAATGAAAATAAACAAGTTAACTCTTTTGTCATGCCAACATATAAAAATTGTATAATATCCTATGAATCTCTGAGGATCAGGACCTACAGTTTCCAGTAAATATTTTTTAAAACACTTTCGTTTCCTGATGCTTGACCCTTTAGAGCATTACAATGTTCTATTTGTAGATTAAATAGTAACATGAAAAAATGAGCAAAACATATACTTAAGCTTTTCCCTTAAAGAAAAATATCCAATGCTGTGCTATTTGTGTAAATCTTATTACTTGCTAATTTATAGAAAACAAATTCTACAAGAAATGAGATATAAGCAGAGGTTTTATTTTTTTCAACAGTTATTTTGTATTACCAACAAGCAGTAGTTACATGTATTCATTTTGACTTCAAACATTCCAATTGCCACTATCATAAAAACCAGGCTAAATAATTCAACCAATAAAATAAAACAAAATGATATTCACTTATAATTTAAAGATTTCACTGAGTTGAAGAAGTAGTGATGAAAGTACTTCTTGATATCTTTTCCATTTTCCTTTTCTACTTCAATATATTTTTTATAATCTCCAGGTGATTGTTCTGGTCTCACACTAATCTTCCTAACAAGTAATGGAATTTCCAATACCACATTTGTTATCATGCTTTTGTTTTGTTTTTACCTAAAATTCTAACTATCCTATGCCATTTAATATAATGATATTTGACTGTAAATAGGTCAAGGTCCGCCTAGTCAATCTTAATTTAGGACTAGGGGGAAAGAAAACTAACTCTGTACTTAAATACGTAATACTCAGAAAAACCTGAGTCCCTAAAGTGTGCACATAATTTTATAAAGGAACTAAATTCATCATTTTATGATACTAAGATTTTGCCTTTAGTGGCAATTGCTTAATAAGACTGGTTTAAAAGATAGAAATATATGAATCCCCAACCCCTTTCAATAGTGTACACATCTGGAGAACGCGTTGCATCTTATGATGGTAGCTTCTATTTGTAGAATTCACCTGTCTGTCGTCTGCCCATTTCACTCAATTCTTTGTTGAAAATGAACTACCTGCCTAATTATCAGCTGTATATTAAGCTGGTATGTTTACTGATCTGGGCATGCACATGTTATATCC
Organism: Diceros bicornis minor; assembly: GCF_020826845.1. Taxonomy (NCBI): domain Eukaryota; kingdom Metazoa; phylum Chordata; class Mammalia; order Perissodactyla; family Rhinocerotidae; genus Diceros; species Diceros bicornis. Next base: position 45,749,213 of record NC_080759.1, on the reverse strand, counting down.
ATTTCCTCAATATGTATTACATGTGCCCAGACGAGATGATATAGATTCACTTTTCCCTACTCTTCCCCTCTAAATATAAATAATACCCTGAAAATAATCCAAAAAACAACTATAAAAAGACTCTAAAAGCTGGAAAGACAAAGAGTGACTGGCTAGGGACTTCAGGACTCAAGGAATGGCATCACAGTGAATTGCCTGGGTTTTCTTTTTATTTACCATTAATCCTGGCTTAGGCACCAGAGAGGCCTACAACCTGGGACCATCGACAATAAAATAAGAAAAGCCTGCCTTTATGGCCGAATAACCAGGAGAGAAGAAGCCCAACAGACATCAAGTGGGGAGACCTCACACCCATTCCTCATCCAGGGCAGTGATGGGGCTGATCTTTTCATGGTGGCAGCAAAGCCTGGAGTCTCTGGGCTTCCACCTGGAGGCATGAGGAGACCCAGGCCCAGCATCTCCACCAGCGACAGAGAGAAAATCAAGCCTGGAGGCTTCTTCCCACACAATCTCCCCCACTGGCAGAAGGTAGGACAGGAAAATACTGTGTGACCCTGCAGGCAGCACCATCAATGACCAAGCCAGAAACCCAGTAGCACCAGTAAAAATGAGTCAGATAAGAAAATATTGCAAGAGATCTAAAAATTAAATTGGAACCATAGTACACAAAGAAGGCCAGAACATACACATAAGCCAAAAGGGCAACTGTTGAAATAGTAGATTTAAATAAGATTGAGTCTCCTAACATAATATTCAAAATATCAAGGATAAAATCCAAAATGTCTCATTGCCCCAAGAATGAAGATATCCATGATTTGATGAGAAAAGACAATCAACTAACACCAATATTAAGATGAATCAGATCTTGGAATTACTTGATAAAGATTTTAAAGCAGCCATCATAAAAATGTTTCAGCAATCAATTACAAATTCTCTTGAACAAAATGAAAAGATAGAAAATCTCAGCAAATAAATCGTGGTCATAAAAAAGCACCAAGTGGAAATTATAGAACTGAAAAACACAACAACAACAACAACAACAAAAGAACATGCTAGATGGCCTCAACAGTAGAGTGGAAATGACAGAAGACAGAATCAGTGAACTTTAGGACAGGTCCAAAGAGTTTACTCAATATGATCAACACAGAAAAAATAGACTAAAAAAATTAATAAAGCCTCAGGGATCTGTGGGACAACATGAAAAGATCTAATATTAATATCATTGCAGTTGCAAAAGAGAGGATAAAGAGTGTGGAACTGAACAATTATTTTAATAAGTAAATGCTGAAAACTCCCCAAATATGTAATGTATAAACCTATAGATTCAATAAACTTATTGACACCCACATAGAATAAACCCCAAGAAATCCATACCAAGACATCAGAATTAAATAATTAAAAAGTAAGGACGAAGACACAAGTCTTAAAAGCACTCAGAGGAAAATGACTCATTACCTATAGAAAATATCAATTTGAATGACAGCAGATATCTCATCTGAAACCATAGAGGCCTGATGAAAGTAGCACAGCATTTTACAAGTGCTAAAATAAAAGAAATGTCAACTGTGAATTCAATATTCAGTGAAACTATTCTTCCGGAATAAACAAAAGAAAGCATTAACGGAAGAGAGGGAAGAAAAACAATGGAATGGGTAAATATAGGGGTATATGCAGTAAACTATCCTTCTCCTCTTAAGTTTTGTAAACCATATTTCTTGGCTAAATCAAAATAATAACACCATCTGGTGTAGTTTTAAATGCATGTAAAGGAAATATTTAAGACAATTATTTAAAAAAAATAGGAGGGTAAGGGACTAAACTAGACCCAGATGAAATAGAAAACCTGAATAATCCTATAACTAGAAAAGAAATTGAATTAGTAAGTAACTTGCTCCCAAAAAAGAAATCTTTAAGCCAAGATGGCTTCTCTAGGGAACTTACAAAATGTTTAAAGAAGAATTGACACCAATTTTACACAATCTCTTCCAAACAATGAGGGAGGAAACACTTCCAAACATATTTTATAAGACCAGTATTATCCTTGTACCAAAACCAAGAGAAGAGAGTACAAACAAGAAAACTACAGACTGATGTCTCTCCTAAACTTAGATGTAAAAATCTTCAACAAAATACTACAAAATCAAATCCAGCAATGTATAAAACAAACTATACTCAAGAATCAAGTGGGATTTTTTTCAAGATATGCGAGGCTGGTTAAATATTCAAAAATCAAGGTGTAACCACCATAATAACAGGATATAGAAAAAATCATTACAATCGTATCAATTGATGTAGAAAAAGAATTTGAAAAAATCCAAAATTCATTCATTATAAAGCACTTAGGAACCTGGGATTAGAGGATACTTCCTCTGCTAGATAAACACATCCATAAAAAACCCACAGCTAACGTTATACTTAATGGTGTAAGATTGAGTGCTTTCACCTGAAGGTCAGGCACAGGGCCAGGATGTTTGCTCTCATTACTCTTACTCAACATAGTACTGAATGTTTTAGCCAGCGTAATAAGGCAAGAAAAGAAATTAAATGCACACATACTAGAAATGACCTAAACTTCAAACCTTATATGAAAATTAACTCACAGTGAATCAAAGGCTTAAATGTAAATATAGCACTACACACATAGAAAAAAAACACATTGAAAAAAATCTTCAGGATGGTAGTTCTTAGACTTAAGCACAAAAGCATGATCCATAACAGGAAAAACTGATAAACCTGACCTCATTGAAATTAAAAACTATTGCTCTACAACAGTCCCTGTTAGCAGGCTGAAAAGACAAATTGCAGACCGTGAGAAAATATTTGCAAACCACACATTTCACAAAGGGCTTGTGTCTAACACATATAGAGAACTCTCAGGTCTCAAAAGTAAATAAACAAAAAAAATTAAATTAGAAAATGGGCAAAAGAAATGAACAATCATTTCACTGAAGAAGATATACAGATAGCACACGAGCACTTGAAAAGATGTCCAATATCATTAGCCATTAAAGAAACATAAATTAAAAACACAATGCAAAAACACCTATTAGAATGCTGGAAAAAAAGTGCTGACAAGGATGTGGAGAAACTGAATCACTCATTCATTGCTGGAGTGAATGTAGACTGGTATGGCCACTCTTGAAAGTAGACTGGCAGTTTCTTTTAAACTATAAATACACTTACTATATGAAGCAGCAATTTTACTCATAAGCATTTATCCCCGAGTAATGAAAACTTTTGATCATGCAAAAATATGCATATAAATATTTATAGCAACTTTATTTGTAATAATCAAAAAGTGAAAACAATCCGAATGTCCTTTGGTGGGTGAATGGTTAAACAAACTGTGAGTTATCCATACCATGCAATACTACTTAGCAATAAAAGGGAATGAAATATTGATACACGCAACAACTTGGAAAGACATCAAGGGAATTATACAACATCCTTGAAATAAAGTGATTATAGAGACAGAAAACATATTAGTGGTTGCTGTGTGTATGGGTTTGTATTTGGGAAGTGACTATAAAGGGACAGCACTAGGGAGCCTGGATGATAGAACAATTCTGCATCGTTTGCCTTTGTAGTTACATAGAGCTACACGTGATAAAATTGCATAGAACTAGACATACATACATACACAAATGAGTGCATATATAACTGTTGAAATCTGAATATGCTTTGTGGACCATACAAATGTGAATTTCACAGTGTACTATATTTATACAAGATGTTAAGGTTGGAGAGAAGGGGTGAAGAAGAGTATATGGGACCTTCCTGTATTTTTTTCAACTTTCTGTGAATCTATGGTTATTTCAAAATAAATGTGTAAAGAAAATGTATTACATGTGCCCAAAGTTTGCTCAAGACCACAAGCAATTTAAGAAAGCTAGCAGACTGTGGAAAGTTTAATCTGTATTAAAGTGGTCAAGAGTGCTCTTCTCCATAAAACCTATGTCTAAGCAATGGGTCCATCTTTACATATGATGGAATGGTTGACATACTTTGTAATCATAAGAAAGTTATGTTTAACAAATAAAAGTAAACACAGCTATACATGTGGGATCAAATATTACATTAGTCATAATCATCACATTATATTTTCTCCGGATGTTTCTTCCCTAGGTGTAAAATAAATAACACTAAATCTATTCTTAATATCTCCCAAAAGACTTTACCTCAAAATGAGTTTTCCTTGGTCTTTTAGTTAGATCTTAGGTCTTGTACATGCATTTAGAAAAAGGAAAACAAGTTTTGAGGTATGTACATCTTTTTCTCTTTAAGGCTTCATAACAAAAACCCTTCTAAGTATTTGACAGATTCGAGTGTACAGCCACTTCCCTGCTTCCTAACATAATCTTGGACATAGAGGCATATATGTGTGATGTCTCACTCCTATTTTAAAGTACTTAACAATATATAGGTTAGACCTGCACCATCACAGCTGCCTTGTCCATTTGGAAACCATGTGTAAGTTTTGTATTTAAATAATATTCCCCCCAAATTCCAAAGAGAATATAAGCAAGTCAACATCTTGCTCTCTTTTTAGAATTCAGGCTGGGGATGGGCCGGCCCCGTGGCTTAGCGGTTAAGTGCGCGCGCTCGGCTGCTGGCAACCCGGGTTCAGATCCTGGGCGCGCACCCACGCATGGCTTCTCCGGCCATGCTGAGGCCGGGTCCCACATACAGCAACTAGAAGGCTGTGCAACTATGACTTACAACTATCTACTGGGGCTTTGGGGGAAAAAATTAAATAAATAAAAATAAAAAAGAATTTAGGCTGGGATGGAAATATTTAAAATAAGTACATTATTCCTTTTTAAATTAAATTTCTTTGTTTTAATTTTGCTGGAAAGTAAGAAAGGATTATTATAATTTTTGGCTAAACCAGAATACATCAACTTTGCTTAACAGATAAAATATGTTTACAAATTATTTGGTCAGTTTTGGTCTATCAACTACCTCTAGTTACAAAAGAAAAAAACAGCCTATGTTTACAATATTTTTTAAAAAGTAACTATCGAGATAATTTTATTTTATGACACATGGAAAATATTAACTATAATTGTGAAAATATTTTGCTACCAAAATTTTTCTCCTTACCAATGATCTCTGTTAATTACTGTCTAGAATTTAAGTTATCAGATAAACCATACCAAGTTGACATCAAGAAACAATGCAGTGCATTTAATCGTAAAATTAAAGCCCTACTGCAAATATATATTTAAAATAATAAATACTTGATATTTAATGCATTATTTTATATTGTATGTAAATAGTAATAAATGGAAAGTAAATATTACTTTTACCAAGAGTAAAGTATTTATCAAGAGTTTGTCATCCCACAGACAAATATTTAAACCTGCACTTCTCTACTAAAATCTTATCACCATGCACGAAATAAAGTGAACAGGATACTTTTCTCTTACTTGGACTGGGTTATTTATTGCTTTAGTTCAGTGACAGTGATTGGCTATTTTAAAAATGAATCAGTTTAACTCACGATCTTGTGCACAAAGTGTATTTGACTAGATCCAGAGTAAATAGGTTTCAACTTCAGTGTCTGCTCCTTTCAATTGGCTGTGGCAGCCTTGAGTACAATCTTGAGAAGAAACCCAAGGCTCAGTGGGAAAGGTTAGACATGTCTTCCAAGTGTGTGACACCCAGCGGGTCATGGCATGCCAGCTAAGTTTTTTTCTCTTTGGGTAAGACATTTAAATGCTATAAATATAAATGAGGATGAAGCTTGTATATCCATGATAGAGTAAATGTCACTTTACTTAAAAGGAGAAATCATAAAACTGGAACAAGTACATCTTTTAAAGGATTGTTATTCAACGAGCTTCAGTCTTTGTCTCTTCTCTAGTATTTATTCAATTTTTTCTTTTTTTAAGAAAAAATATATTAGTAATGGACAACACATTTGAAATGGGGAGCTGTATGTTTAATATTATCCTCAAGAATTTGGAAAGTGTTGGAATGTAGTCTAATTTGGAGCTTGCTGAGGTTGTGTCTGAGAAACCTAAACAGAGTTCATTGGGGATCTGATATCATAAAACTGAATTAATTATGGGACTTTATTTTATAGTATATAGAAATCTGGATTAATACATATGTCTCTTCTAGAAAAGCCAAAATTATTGCATTGTAAAGACATTTTGCTTCTTAAGATATTCACCGTTTTTCAATTATGTATGGGGGTGGGGGATGGGAGGCAAGCTGTTTGTTATCATGATCCTACTTTGTTTTTGACTTCTCACCATTCAGAGATATCCAGATGGTTATAAATATTTAGGAATCTGAGGCATTTCAAAGTCATGAAATCTGCTATATTCTAAATACAAAAACAACTTACTAAATTTCAACTCATTTATTTGAAAATCAAGGGCCACAGAAGCAAATATAAATATATCTCCGAGAAGATTCTTTGTTATTCTCCTGTATGATCATCCTGATTATTCCGTCCCAATTTTAAACTGCAACAGAGGCTGAACTGTAAGGTAATAACTCTACTTCCTAGATTAGAGTTCCAAGACTTCTGGTTTACTGACCCCTTTCTCTTTCTCTACTGTCCTGCTGAGGATCTGAAGCCAAAATACATTTAAGATGCACAAACACACATCATGACAGTACATTATGTGGCTCTCTCCATAATATTCTTCATTTATTACTAGCACATGCAATCTCTTTGATTTATTTCCTAGAATAGGCAAACATGAATATACTTCAAAATAAAAAGTAGTTTACTGAAGTAACTTGTGAAATTGTATTTCACTGGTTGTAGTGTATTTCATTTTTAAGCTGTCAGTATTTTTCCAATACATAGAACTGGCTACTACATAGCAAAGTTAGCAATTCCTGTGCTCCAAATAGTCAATGTATATGCAAACCACATTAATATATTTACCTATTGGGAGGAATGTGGGGGAAAACTCTGACATAGAGAAATGAAGATCCATCACAACAGTGAAATTTAATTACGAGGTTGTTCAATTGCTTGAAACTAGAAGCTCTAAAACAGAAAATAAATCTGTAGAAATTTCACCATCTGCATTGAGTCATAAATATCTATTTTATCCATTTTCACTTATCTGACAGGGAAATAAGATTGGCGAACACATATTCACCTATATTGCTAAGGAAAGCAATTACTTGGGTTATATTTTCAAAAGACTCATCTTCTAGGAAAGAATTTGATGAAGCTGTTGTGCTCAAAATATCCACTGTTGGGTTCCAAGGCAGAAAGGTATGCACAGTACTCACAGATTACTTTGAAAGAACATTAAATCTCAGCTGTATCCTAAACTCCTAGAATATCTATGATTAAAAATATATTCATGAATATCCTATGAATTATTTAGAAAGAGAGCATAGTTAAATTTAACAAAAATACATGGAGTCTGTGCACAGAATCAATATCATGTTAAGACCAAAGAATAAATGAGTTTAATACCCACAGAATTAATTAACTAACTGGAGTACTGTTTATAGCCTTGCTACTGTTTTACCTTATTGTGGCTCAATGCAACGCGTAGTAAGAATAACTAATCTTTAGAATTTCTCTGGTTTGTTAATTATACTTGTGAATTTTTAGTATATTTCATTGATAGGCCTTATTGGTAGGCAGAGAAGTTCCATTCAAATAAAAAAATAAAATGATTAGAGTTTAAAAACTATTGTAGACAACACCATAACTAATGACTATTACACATATTCTTCTCTGCCAGCAAAAAGAATTCACTTTGCTGTTCATCTTTCACTTTGACATTGTGATCTATAGCTTGTTTCCTGAAGTAGATTTAATGGTGTAGATTATTTTGCAGACTAGAAAACAGCACAGAAAATCAGTTTGTTGCTTTATGTCATCCTGACATAGCTTTTTGTCTTGCCAGCAAAGCAGAATTGGAGCATTAGAGTCTAGTCAAAATATGCGAATGTTTGACTGCTTTGATTTTTGTCTCTGTTATGAGTACTTGCGGGTGGGTGAGTGGGTGTGGGGAGTTAAATGGAAAACATAACCAATCTAGTTATTGGAGTTCTAATTTTATCTAGGAAAAGGAAAATCTTTTAAACAAAAGAGTTGAAGAGGATTTTAAAATGAAAACCATTATAATCATGGCTATCACTTTAAAGTATCTATTTTTAGGAGACTATGATCAATGAATTCATAGAATTTGATTCTACCACAACTTTGCATTCATTTCAGGCCCTATTACACTATCTGCACTTAGTAAATACTCTAAAAATACCACCTAAATCTAACATCTAACATTTGGATCATTTATGATTGTAAATTGACATATATGAACAATATACATTGCTTTTCAAAAAGCTATTACTTATCAGTTACCAATTGCATGTTAATACAATTAATTTTAGGAAAGTAAAAGGTGAAAAGGCTGGAAACAGTATTAAACTAACTTTTTTGGTTTAGCCTTATAAATGTGTGCATTAGCACAGTGAAGAGAACCAACTATTAAGATTTAAGTCCCATAAAAGTATATTCAATATAAAAATTGAGAGAAAAGCTAGACATATCAATCTATACTTGGAAGACGGCAAAGTTCTTATTGGGTACAATGAGAAATATGCTAAATGGGGCTATCATATTTGGGAAACAGTACAGCACAACCGTAGATAAAATCCTATGGAGACTTATATTAAACATGTCCTTAATTCATAAATATGTTGGAACACCAAAAACACCCGGCATTTAAAGAAAACTCATAGCAGAAAGAAGAGACCAAGAGATCAATATGAACAGATGTCTAGAAAGTAAATAGAATATACATATTCTAAATATATACATATTTTCAAATTTTCTTATTTTTTCAAATGCACACACATTTGGAAACTACATCAACAAAAACAAGAAGCATCTATTAGGAAAAGTAGTAATCTCAGAAAAAGGCATCCTTAGGAATTAAAGATGTTACTGTGAAATGCATAGAAGTGAAGTTTAAACGGATAGGGTTTCAAGTCCTCATCATTTTATGACAGTGTCAAGATGGTAAAGAAATGGAGGAAGCAAAGTCAATTGTAGCATTATGAAAATAAGCAAAGAAAAAAGGACAAAATGCAAAAAGAGTGCCTATTTTAACAATTTTATCATCTGGTGAAGGTGGTGAGATAATTTAAATTTTATCCACCTCTGTATTGAGAATTTATTGTAACCTCTGCTTGCACTGATTTTATACTATTTTTTAAAAAATATCCTAAGAGGATGGTTAAAGAGATAGTCCTGTTCTTAATTTTATTTATTTATTTTTTTTGCGAGGAAGATCAGCCCTGAGCTAACATCCATGTTAATCCTCCTCTTTTTGCTGAGGAAGACAAGCTCTGAGCTAACATCTATTGCCAATCCTCCTCCTTTTTTTTCCCCAAAGCCCCAGTAGATAGTCATATGTCATAGCTGCACATCCTGCTAGTTGCTGTGTGTGGGACGCGGCCTCAGCGTGGCCGGAGAAGCGGTGTGTCGGTGCGCGCCCGGGATCCGAACCCGGGCCGCCAGTAGCGGAGTGCGCGCACTTAACTGCTGAGCCATGGGGCCGGCCCCCTGTTCTTAATTTTAAATAATGATAGAGTGGCCAGGCAAGCTTGAAGACAAGGGAAGCAGTAACACTTAAATTTTATAGCACATAATAAGTACTATTAGTTGCTAAAAAATTTAATTGAATGTATAGATAGCAGAATCAGAGATGAAAAAAATAAAGAAGAATTACAGAAAATTTAAGAATGAACAGGAAAAATAACAAGACACAAATGACTAGTAACAAGACACAAGTCCCAGCTGAGTAGCTCTACGCATACGAGCGTGTACACAGGTTTATAGATCTATTCATCTAGTAAATAAATTTGCTGACCAAGATCATACTCTTTCCAATAAAATAAGCCACTTGTAAATACATACTTTATTGAAACATTTCATTACAAAAAAACAAATTTACAAAGTTTCAGATATCTTAGCATGCATACATTCCTTTATTTTTTATTAAAATATCAAATTCTGAACATGTTAACATTTTTATAATTTAAAAAAATGCTCACCTCAGAGCAGCATGCTAATTCCATCATAATTAGTTGAAAACTGGTTATATAATATCTTTATTTATATGACTGTGGCATACTTGTAAGGAAAAATAAACTTTTATAAACTAAGTTTTATTGAAATCAAGGGAAAAATGAAAAGATATCATTAGAAATGTAGGTTTTCTTTCTTCCATTGAAAGCCAATCCTATGTATAACTTACATACCAAATGAAATGACCCTGAGCTCTTTCTGTACTCTTTTACTAATAAAATTAATTTACATAATGAAACAAACATATGCTCCATTTCAATCTTTTTGTTCTATCCATTCTATAAATAATTATTTATTTGTAGTAGAGAATCCCAAAGGTAACAGTTTGATTACATTCTTAGGCTAGAAAATCAAGTCATAATCTTAAATCATCAGTAGTTAGTGTTAAATATATTTACTAATAGTAAACTTATTATTTAATTCCATGGTGAGCCTCCCTATAAATTTCTGCACAGGACCTCCAGTAAAAGTGTCTTCTAATATTTAGTGATAGTTTATATTCAGTACTGGTTGAATTTCAAATTACAGATACTAAGAAACCAATTATTATTAAATATTATATCTAATGATACATATAACAATATATCTAACAATCTTTTTGTAATAGGAATCGTTACTGTCTAACATTCAGTATTTAGCATATGATGTATCTTATACTTCCTTATAGTGGACTATTTATGATGTTATGGACGAATATATATGTGTAATTTTTATATATATATTATATATGTATATGTATATGATTTCCCTTTTTCTTCTACATAACCAATGTATTGAACAACTGTCAATAGGAGCTTCAGGACAACAGAAAGATCAGATGCGGATACTGCTGAGTTAATCAAACAAGGGTAAATTATTTCATGATACAAGAGGAGGGCGTGGCAGTCAAGACACATAGCAGAACGGCCAACAGCATTCAAGGGCACTGCTGCAAATAACCTGACAAAATGATGCCACATCACACTGTTTCGGAAGTTTAAGCCTTCTCCAAAGAATATGAGGACAGAATATGATACAAAACAGAACATCACACAGGAGTTTATGTCTTATTTGTTACCCCCAGTCTCCCCAAACTTACACAAACTGGCTCAGGTACACTCCATTTAGAGTTGAAAGGATGAGTGATTTTACCTGGGGTTTCCCAGGGTCTTGCTAGCAGCCTCTTAGTATGTTCTAGGGGCTATTTTACAGGTCCTTTTCCTCTTTTACATTTTGGTCTTTTTGTGTATTCATTCAGCCAATATTGCTTGATGCCTATCAAATTCCTGGCATGTGCTAGGCACTAAGAGCCCTGGGTAAGATTAAAGACCTACCTCCTGGTCTCAGGTAGCTTACAGTCTCTTTTTGAAACTTCCTGATGGCAGTTGTAGTCCCTTGCATTTCACTTCCAGTGCAATAGAGACCAGTGCTGACAAGTTGTCAGGGCATTTTTCCATATACTTGCTATGTTTTGAAGTAAAGCACATTTGTCATTAAATATCATGGAGTTTCATAACCTTAACAAAGACGATAAATATTGATGTAGAGGAGAGAATCATATGCAGCTTTATCCTTAGACTATTCATGGGTGTTAATCCTTCTCAGAGATTTTCACACTTCAACTCTTCTTGTTTTCAGTTGTCATACATAATTCATATAAGAATTTCAAGAGCAGAAAACTGTGAACTAAGAATACCTTAGTAAAATCTCAAGTAGTAAAGGTGGATATAAACCTGTCTGACTTATTTATACAATAAAATTTATACGTCTTCATATACATATCTATAATTAGTTATATTATCCCTTTTAATTAAGTTCTAACTATTTCTGCCCGAATAAGAATCTAGAATATTCTACAGAAAAATCAAATCTGGTTCTCAGTTTGGTAAAGTGCTGAGAAGTCCCTTTTTATGTTTCTCATGTTATAGAAATTAGGTATCTCTGATCTTTTTTATTGACCATTTTAAGGAGACGTCAAGTCTGGGGAATATGCATTTAATTGGACCAAGAATGAACAACAGAATCATTGAGAATCATTTTTGTACATTCATAGCGATTTCAGTCCTCTGAAAACACAAATATACATACTTATATAAACATATATGTGTATATGTATGTTTGAAAATATATATATATGTATGTTTGGATATATGAAACATAAAATATGAATATGAAACATTTATGAATATACTTTACTAAGCGGGGAATAATTTATTGGTTATATATGTTACATACATATAAGAATTTATTTAAAAGTATCTACATAATCTTTGTATACCCTTTTGTAAGTTTTAAATTAAGATGTGCACTGCAGCCAGCAATGACCAAAGTGTTTCTACTTAGATATATGGAGTTGTTTTAGTTATTGTTTGTCACCGGATATAAAGGATTGGCTATATACACAAAGAAATTTTCAACAAAACTCCAATAATCTAGTATTTGATATTTAAGTAAAACATGTTTGCAACTTATTTAAAAGGCAACATTAGCATTACTCTTTGTGCATTTAGGAAGAATTGCATGCATTTTCTTTCTTTTCTTCCATCATCTGTTATAATTGTGAGCTGATGTAAACAGAGGACTATTTGTTTTCAGAATTAAAGGGCTCATCTGAGAAAATAAAATCTGCATTTTTATTAAAGAGATATTTTCTATTAAAATGTGATGTATGGATAACTGAAAATGAGAAACACTATCAATGATTATGATGCTTAAACATCTCATTGAAAAGTTCATTTTAAGGTAAAGTACTGTAGACACATAAGTATGAAATAAATCTTTTTGAAATGTCTTTTTCTCTTCTTTCTGGGCTCACAAATAAACTATTTTGTCAGGCTCTTTTGCTTTTAGGAATGGCCATGTGATGACTGGCCAGCCCATTAAACTTTCCATGTGGGACCTTTAATTCTATTTCCCCTTCACTTGACTGGACAGTGACATCCAGGACAAACGAAGCCACACGTTAATGATGCATCAGGCTTCCTAAACCCCTAAATGACTGGAGTAGAACAAATACCCTCAACTATTGACCTGCAACCATGTTGGGCTGTTCAATAAAGATCCTAGGTAGTTAACGCCTAAGACTTACGACCTGCCATTGGTAAGCTTCAAAGCTGGACTGCAAGCTATCTGAGGTTGGGGTTAGGTCTTAACTTAGCCTGTGCTCTCAGTGCCGAGCACAGGAATTTGATAGGCTCCAAGCAATACTGGAATATTGGTAAAATGATATCTTATCTTTGGCATAATTTTAATACCATTAATTACATGTAAGGCTGAAATTCATAGTGTACATTCTCTGTAATTACATTCTTCGTTTTGTCTGTTGCCTATTGTTCTTTTCGATTTTTTTAATTTTAATGTTTTTATATATTATTTATATGATAATATTTTTTTTTTTTTTTTGAGGAGATCAGCCCTGTGCCAACATCCGCCAATCCTCCTCTTTTTTTTTTGCTGAGGAAGACGGCCCTGGGCCAACATCTGTGCCCATCTTCCTCCACTTTATATGGGACGCCGCCACAGCACGGCTTGCCAAGCAGTGCGTCGGTGCGCGCCCGGGATCCGAACCAGCGAACCCCGGGCCGCCGCAGCGGAGCGCGCGCACCCAACCGCTTGCGCCACCGGGCCGGCCCCTTATATGATAATATTTTTATAATCATGATTACAGGTCATGAGGTTTTCCAAGTTTTTGTCATTATAACATAGCAAAATTGTTGGCCCATCATCAAGATTGCAGTAAATATTTTATTAGCCTCACTTGATTTTTATAATTCCTTAGGATTTGAAGTTTATATCTTTTTCAAACCTATTTTCCTCTGCAATATTTTTTTTCTAAAATTTATAAGAAGTTTATATTAACCTTTTCTCCCAGAGGTATCATAATTATTTCATTATAATTCCTTCTGGTTTTCTACGATCTTACTTTTTATAATTGAGTCCCAGTGCATATTATTTTGTTTTAAGAGGTGAGAATTTAATTGATTTCTCCAATATTGCCATAATTAATCATAGTATCTCTTCTTTAACCTCAGTATGAAGTTTTCTTGGCTGTACAATAAATGTTTATGTGTAAATTTCTTTATTTATGGAATATTCTGTTACCTTGGTTTGTCTCTCTTGTCTTACATCAATGTCAGATTCTAGTTTGTAAAGATAGAAATATATATCTGCAAGTCAGATTTATTATTTAGAAACATTTAATAAGTTCAGATGAAAAGATAATATAATATGAACCCCATGATAAATCCATATTCAATGGATAAATTAATTATCTATAATTAATAAATGATAAATACACAAAGTGATAAATCTGTAAGTTAGAAAAAAATCAGAAAATTAATTTCCTTTCAGGTTATTTGACATATTTAGGTCTGGTATCAAACTCTATGTCAGATAGCATTATCTTGTGTTTTCCAGGAAAATCTTAAGATTCAGTGTAATGCTTAAGTCTCAGAGAATATTACTTACAGTATTCATTATACATGATCCATTTAAAATAATATGACTTCCCATCTAATTCCTTAAGGCAGGAAAGATATTATTGAGCTGATTAACTTCTTTCTTTTGTGGCTCATTAACTCTATAAAATGACAAAGAACACATCGTATGTCCTTGGATATTAGATTTTTAATATTTATTTTTCTAATCTCAAATTTAAAATTGACCCAGAATTACTGCTAGTAAGAGTTCTGAAAAAACAACAAAACAGAAACAGCAACAACAAGCCTTAATAAGCATAGCCTTCATGGTCAGGTCAATATCTATGTTCCTGTTCATTCATTTAGATTACACAATTCCTCACATAAAATCATGAGTTTACACTATTGCCTTTTATGAAACCTTTAAAAAACTAGTTTGTTTCTTGAGCTTCCACAGTATGTTTTCATACATTATTTTATGCATTTTCCAAAAATTCTTAAGAGGATGAAAATTATTAAGTGGTTTTTATTCCAGTCTAACTTTTCACCTGAAGGTATAAACTAAGATGCTACTGGAAAGTGATAATTGTGGTGTGAAAGACAAAGAAAAACATAATACCCAGAATTTCCAAATGTTTATGAAATTTGTCATTTGACTGAAAAGTTTTAGAACTAGAACATGATAGAATATCAAAGAAAGGGCATATCAAAATATTTCCATATATTGTTTTAGAAAATCTATTCAGCTAGTTGAGTAGTCAATGACAGTACACAAAGTTGGTTAGTCATGCAGATAAGTTGAAGAGAACTTGAATAAAAACTTTGAACTATAATATGGAACTATATATTTAGTACTTGAAAAAAAATTCATATGTTTTTGGTAATTCCATTACAGGTACTAAGCTAAAAAAATAATCATAAATGCAAAAAAGCAATGAATAATAATGACAATAGCAATGTTGGCAGTAGCAATAGAAACAAAGAGCCAAACATAACAGGTTGGAAAAATGCATTTTGATACATCCATCCAATAGATAAAGACATTAGATTATACTACATTGAAATATTTGAGGTTACTGGCACATCCAATGGTGTATTATTTCGTGCAAGTGTTTTAAAACTGATATATGTGCATTATGTAACATGATAAAGTGATTCTACTTATATGTGCTTCCAAGAATCTTCAGTGTTTACAGAGATTATCTTTGAGTGGTGGGATTGTAGAGGGTCTTTGTTTCATACTTTATGCATTTACTAAACCTGCATTTTAAAAAATAAATCTGTATTACTTAATGTAGACAAATAAAAATGAACAATGCAAGAATAACAATGCTATAAGCTATTCTATAAAAACAACTGCAATTCCCTGGAAATTTACAATAAATAAGAAGACATTTGAATATAAGCAAACAGTATAATAGTATCTGTCTATGCGGGAATGTAAGGTAGGAATAATATGAAAAAATTTTTTACATAATTCTGAAAAGCAAGAGAAACTGCTTATTAAGAAATTAGAGGGAGAAGTCAAGATGGCAGCTTAAGCAGACTCTAAACTCACCTCCTCCCGTGGACACAGCCAATTTACAACTACTCCTGGAAAAATTACCCCTGAGACAGAACTGAAAACTAGATAAGAGGAACTCCTGCAACAACGGACAATCCTAATTGAGGTGGAAGAGGCAGAAACTCCCTTCTGGAGAGAAAAAGCTCCGCCTTCATAAGCCACCAGCGTCACGGCTGCCCGGGAGCAGCCCACAGGTAAGCAGCCCTCCCTGGAGGCGCAGGGCCCTGAAGCCAGGAGTGCTGCCGCTGTGGGCATTTTGTGGACCCAGCACAATTCAGACGAGGGGCAAAATATCTGACTTTGCCTGCTACTAAAACATTGGGGAGTACCCCCAGAAAAGCTGGTTCACAAAGAAATTAAAACCAGCTTTTAAAGGGCCCATGCACAAACTCACCTGTTTTGGAAAACAACCTAAAATCACCAGAAAGTAAGGTGCACAGTGCTTTGGTGAAAAGAGACTCACCCGATAGGCCCTGAGTGCATCTCGGTGAAGGGTGAGACCTCTCCAGGGACTGGGACATTGGTGGCGGCCACTGTTGTGGCCTGGTGTGGGCGGGCTGACACAAACGCCATTGGAGTTCTCCCTGGGGCCTGCTAGCCCAGGTCGGCCCCGTGTGTGGGGCTCCTGCTGTGGAGAGACTGGGTCCACTTCAGGAGGTGGGGGAACGCACACGGGGCAGGACTGTGTTGACTGTGTGTGTGGACCTGTGGGTGGCAGGGCTTGTAAGCTGCAGAAGACTTGTGCTTCTCAAAGACCCACATAGGGGGTTTGCCCCACTTTCCAAAGTCTGAAACAACTGGGTGCTCCCGTGCCTGAGGCCAGCCCCACACAGCTGAAATCCTCAGAGAGCTGACAAGAGACCTAAAGGCTGGAGGCTTATATCAATTGTAAGCCCCTAAGCCTAACAACCTGTCATGCTGGGGGCCTACTCACTTAAAAGAAATACTGCAACACAAATGTGGTATTAGAACTTTCAGCCAACTGTGCTGGGGCTCCCCACACCTGATAAAGAGACTGAAGGGCCCACAACAACTACAAGCAGCTGAGCATTACAACAGCTTGCGAGGGGCATAACTCGGCCTCCCTGGGCGCGTACAGGGAGAACAAACAGGCCACAACAGAAGGACACACGTAGCCCACATAAGGGTCACCCCTGGAACATTGAGAACTGAGGGAAGCACAGTGCAGGCCTCCTAAGGCATCACTTATATAAGGTCACCTATCCAAGAGCAGGAGACATAGCTGACCTACCTAATATGTAGACACAAGCACAGAGAAAGAGGCAAAATGAGGAGGCAAAGGAATACATTCCCAGTAAGGGAACAGGACAAAACCCCAGAAAAGGAACTAAGTGAAACAGAAATGAGCAACCTACCCGACAGAGAGTTCAAACTAAGAGTGTTAAGGATGCTCACTGATCTGGGAAGAAGAATAGATGAACTCAGTGAGAATGTCAACAAAGAAATGGAAGATATAAAAAAGAACCAATCAGAAATGAAGAATACAATACTGGAAATGAAAAATTCACTAGAGAGACTCAAAAGCAGAGTAGAGGATACAGAAGAACGGATCTGCAAGCTGGACGAAAGACTAGAAGAAATTACCCAAGCTGAACAGGTAAAAGAGAAAAGAATTAAAAAGAGTGAGGACAGTCTAAGGGACCTCTGGGACAACATCAAGGGCACTAACATCCGTGTTATAGGTGTCCTGGAAGGAGAAGAGCAAGACAAGGGGGCAGAGAGTCTATTTCAAGAAATAATAGATGAAAACTTCCCTAACCTAAGGAAGGAAACAGACATCCAGGTACAGGAAGCACAGAGAGCCCCAAGCAAGATAAAACCAAATATGCCCACACCAAGAGATATATCGTAATCAAAATGTCTAGAATTAAAGATAAAGAGAGAATCCTAAAAGTCGAAAGAGAAAGACAAGTTACATACACAGGAAACCCCATAAGGCTATCAGCTGACTTCTCAGCAGAAACCTTATAGGCTGGAAGAGAATGGCACGATATATTTAAAGTGCTAAAAGTAAAAAACTTACAGCCAAGAATACTCTACCCAGCAAGGTTATCATTCAAAAATGGAAGGAGAGATCAAAAATTACCTAGACAAGCAAAAATTAAAGGAGTTTGTCACCAAGAAACCAGTGCTACAAGAAATGATAAAGGGGCTGATTTAAGGGGAAAAAAGAAGACCACAAATAGGAAAAATTATCTATTTCCATGATAAG
Organism: Diceros bicornis minor; assembly: GCF_020826845.1. Lineage (NCBI taxonomy): Eukaryota > Metazoa > Chordata > Mammalia > Perissodactyla > Rhinocerotidae > Diceros > Diceros bicornis. The sequence continues at coordinate 45,730,938 of NC_080759.1, read as the reverse complement.
ATGGTAATGGATACAAATGCACAAAAAAGACCTTAGTTATGATATCAAAAACATAAAATGAAGGAGGAGGAGAGTTAAAGAGTAGAGCTTTCAGACAGAGGTCAAACTAAAGAGACCATCAATTCTGCATAGAAGGAGAAAGGAACAGAGAAGGACTACTAAAACACTGAGGAAAAAAAAGGTTAAAAAATGGGAGTAAGTACACACTTATCAATAGCTACTTTAAACATCAATGGACTAAATGCTCCAATTAAAAGGCATAGGGTGGCTGACTGGATAAAACAACAAGACCCATGTATATGCTGTATAAAAGAGACACATTTCAGACCTAAAGACACTCACAAACTGAAAGTGAAGGGATGGAAAAAGATACTCCACGCAAATGGCAATGAAAAGAAAGCTGGAGTAGCAGTACTCATATCAGACAAAATAGACTTTAAAACAAAAACTGTAACAAGAGACCAAGAAGGCCATTACATAATGATCAAGGGAACAATCCAACAAGAGGATATAACACTTGTAAATATCTATGCACCCAATCTAGGTGCACCTAAATATATGAAGCAATTATTAACAGACATAAAAAGAGAAATAGACAGTAACACAATAATAGTAGGGGACTTTAACACTCCACTTACACCAACGGATAGATCAGGCAAACAGAAGATCAATAAGGAAACATTGGCCTTAAATGACACACTAGAACAGATGGACCTAGTAGATATATACAGAGCATTCCATCCAAAAACAGAAGAATACACGTTCTTTTCAAACGCACATGGAACACTCTCCAGGATTGATCATGTATTAGGCCACAGAACAACCCTCCATAAATTTAAGAAGATTGAAATAAGACCAAGCATCTTTTCTGACCACAATGGTATGCAACTAGAAATCAACTATAGGAAGAAAATCAGAAAAGCCACAAATACATGGACATTAAACAAAATGCTACTGAACAACGATTGGGACAATGAAGAAATCAAAGGAGAAATCAAAAAATACGTGGAGACAAATGAAAATGAAAATACAACATGCCAGAATTTATGGGATACAGCAAAAGCGGTTCTAAGAGGGAAATTTATAGCAATACAGGCCTATCTCAACAAACAAGAAAAATCTCAGATAAACAATCTAACAATTCACCTAAAGGAACTGGAAAAAGAAGAACAAACAAAGCCCAAAATCAGTAGAAGAAAGGAAATAATAAAAATCAGAGCAGAAATAAATGAAATAGAGACTAAAAAAAATAGAAAAAATTAATAAAACCAAGAGCTGGTTCTTTGAAAAGATCTACAAAATTGACAAGCCTTTAGCTAGACTCACCAAGAAAAAAAGAGAAGGCACAAATAAGTAAAATCAGAAATGAAAAAGGAGAAATTACAACAGACATCTCAGAAATACAAAAGATTATAAGAGAATAATATGAAAAGCTATATGCCAACCAATTCGACAATCTGGAAGAAATGGATAAATTCTTTGAATCATACAACCTTCCAAAACTGGATCAAGAAGAAATAGAGAATTTGAATAGACCAATCACCAGTAAGGAGATTGAAACAGTAATCAAAAACCTCCCCAAAAATAAAAGTCCAGGAACAGACGGCTACCCTGGTGAATTCTACCAAACATTCAAAGAAATCTTAACACCTATCCTTCTCAAACTCTTCCAAAAAATTGAAGAGGGTGTAAGCTCTCTAACTCATGCTACGAAGCTGACATTACCCTGATACCAAAACCAGACAAAGACAACACAAAAAAAGAAAATTACAGGCCAATATCACTGATGAACGTCAATGCAAAAATCCTCAACAAAATACTAGCAAATCACATACAACAATATGTTAAAAAGATTATACACCATGATCAAGTGGAATTTATTCCAGTTATGCAGGGTGGTTCAACATTCACAAATCAATCAACGTAATACACCATATTACTAAAATGAAGAATAAAAATCACATGATCATCTCAATAGATGCAGAGAAAGCATTTGACAAGATACAGCATCCATTTATGATAAAAACTCTGAATAAAATGGGGATAGAAGGAAAGTACCTCAACATAATAAAGGCCATATATGAGAAACCCACAGCTAATATCATCCTCAATGGTGAAAAACTGAAAGCCATCCCTCTAAGAACAGGAACCAGACAAGGATGACCACTGTCACCACTCCTATTTAACATAGTACTGGAAGTCCTAGCCAGATCAATCAGGCAAGAAAAAGAAATAAAACAGATCCAAACTGGAAAGGAAGAATTGAAACTCTCACTATTTGCAGATGACATGATTTTTTATATAGAAAACCCTAAAGAATCCACCCAAAAACGTTTAGAAGTAATAAATGAATACAGTAAAGTTGCAGGATACAAAATCAACATACAAAAATCAGTTGCATTTCTATACACTAACAACGAAGTAGCAGAAAGAGAAATTAAGAATACCATCCCATTTACAATTGCAACAAAAAGAATAAAATACCTATGAATAAACTTAACAAAAGAGGTGAAAGATTTGTACACGGAAAACTATAAGACATTGCTGAAAGAAATTGAAAGAAGACACAAAGAAATGGAAAGCTATTCCGTGCTCTTGGATTGGAAGAATTAACAAAGTTAAGATGTCCATACTTCCTAAAGCAATCTATAGATTCAATGCAATCCCTATCAAAGTTCCAACAACTTTTTTCACAGAAATAGAATAAACAATCCTAAAATTTATATGGAACAACAAAAGACCCTGAATAGCTAAAGGAATCCTGAGAAAAACGAGCAAAGCTGGAGGTATCACACTCCCTGATTTCAAAATATACTACAAAGCTATAGTAACCAAAACAGCATAGTACTGGCACAAAAACAGACACACAGATCAATGGAATAGAATCGAAAGCCCAGAAATAAACCCACACATCTATGGACAGCTAATCTTTGACAAAGGAGCCAAGAACATACAATGGAGAAAAGAAAGTCTCTTCAACAAATGGTGTTGGGAAAACTGGATAGCCACATGCAAAAAAATGAAAGTAGACCCTTACCTTACACCATACACAAAAAAATTAACTCCAAATGGATTAAAGACTTGAATGTAAGACCTGAAACTGTGAAACTTCTGGAAGAAAACATAGGCAGTATGCTCTTCCACATCAGTCTTAGCAATGTATTTTCAAGCACCATGTCTGACCGGGTAAGAGAAACAATATAAAAAATAAACAAACAGGACTACATCAAACTAAAAAGCTTCTGCACAGCAAAGGAAACCATCAACAAAATGAAAAGACAACCTAACATTTGGGAGAAGTTATTTGCAAGCCATACATCTGATAAGGGGTTAATCTCCAAAATATATAAAGAACTCATGCATCTCAACAACAAAAAACTACCAACCCAATTAAAAAATGGCCAAAAGACCTGAACAGACATTTCTCCAAAGAAGATATACAGATGGCCAACAGACACATGAAAAGATGTTCAAAATCATTAACTATCAGGGAAATGCAAATTAAAACTACAATGAGATATCACCTCACACCTGTCAGAATGGCTATGATTAACAAGACAGGAAACAACATGTGTTGGAGAGGATGTGGAGAGAAGGGAACTCTCGTACACTGCTGGTGGGAGTGCAAACTGGTGCAGCCACTATGGGAAACAGTATGGAGATTCCTCAAAAAAGCAAGGATAGAACTACCATATGATCCAGCTATTCCACTGCTGGGTATTTATCCAAGGAACTTGAAAACACCAATGTGTAAAGGTACATGCACCTCTGTGTTCATTGCTGCGTTATTCACAATAGCCAAGACTTGGAAGCAACCTAAGTGCCCATCAAGGGACGAATGGGTAAAGAAGATGTGGTATATATACACAATGGAATACTACTCAGCCATAAGAAATGATGAAATCCAGACATTTGTGACAACATGGATGGACATTGAGGATATTATGCAAAGTGAAATAAGGCAGAGGGAGAAGGTCAAATACCATATGATCTCATTCATTAAATAGTAGATAATAACAACAACAAACAATCACCTAGAGATAGAAATTGGATTGGTGGTTACCAGAGGGGAAGCGGGGAGGGCGGAGGGCGAAAGGGATAATTCGGCACATGTGTGTGGTGATGGGTTGTAACTAGTATTTGGGTGGTGAACATGATGTAATCTATACAGAAATAGAAGTATAATGATGTACACCTGAAATTTATACAATGTTATAAACCAATGTTACTGCAATAAACAAAAAATTAAAAAAAAAAAAGAAATTAGAAAAATCTCAATCAATCTTACTTTACACCTCAAGGAACCAGAAAAAGACAACAAATTAAGCCAAATTTAGCAGAATGAAGGAAATAATAAAGATCAGAGCAGAAATAAACAAAATAGAGACCAGAAGAACAATAGAAAGGATCCACAAAACTAAGAGCTGTTTTTCTTGAAAAGATAAAATTGATAAACCTTTAGCTAGATTAAGCAAAAGAGAGAAGACTCAAATAAATAAAGCTAAAAATGAAAGAGAAAACATTACAACTGCCCCTACAGAGATATATAAGATCATAAGAGACTGCCATGAATAATTATATGACAACAAAATGGACCAACTAGAATAAATTCCTAGAAATACACAACCTTCCAAGACTGAACCAGAAAGAAATAGAAAATTTGAACTGACCAAAACAAGTAAGGAGACTAAACAAAAACCCCCCAACACAGGAAAACCCAGGACCAGATAGCTTCCCTGGCTAATTCTACCAAACATCTGAGAAACTCTAAATCTGAACCCTGCTGTATACACAATTTGTTTAGATGGCTTGATGCCTTTAGAAAGATGGTATCTAATTTTAGAATATTTAAAAAATTTCATAACAAACTCTAATACAGATAAACACCATCCAAAAAATTTTAATGCAATTAAATAAGTAACATTATATATTAGCAAAGCACCTATTGAAGTTGAATCCGTGAGATAGAATTATGGGATTGACTTAGATTTTTTTCACTCTGTTGATTACCGAGGGGTAGTACAAAAACTATACAGATATCACAAGTTTCACTGTCCTATAGGCTATATTTCCCCATGCGGTTAAGTTTAAGGAGGGAGAGAGGAAAAAAGAAGAGGAGTAGAAAAAGAAAGCATTGGTGCACTGCTATGGGGAAGAGAGTGTTACTAGACAGAGAACAGAATTTCCTAACGTATTGTCCCGACATGTCAATAAACAGCTAAATCTAGCTCAGCAACACTTACCCGTTAGAGAAGGTGTGCATGCATACAATGAAACACACAGTTTTGTTTCCTTTTTCTACAATGACAACAACCTACAGTAAATACTGAACAGATGGTATGTGGCTATCATAAAAAAAGCAATATGTTTTCAGGAAGGGAAAATAAATTAATTTGATTTTGTGAGTTTGAACTGACTACTATACATTCTAATTTGATTTACATATAACAGTAAAGACAAGGGAAAATCCACTTTGTATGTAAGTGGAGGATACTGGTCATTAAGACATACTGTGTGCTTATTTCTTGGCAGCTGTTCTGCCCAGGTTATTTAATTCAATTATGATGACACATAAATAATATATCCAATGAAGCTCTTGCTCAGAGAGAAAAATATGTCATAATTTTATGCATACTAGTTGGGCTTCTAATCTTTAATCACTAAAAATATGGAAGCCTGAGAAGATTAAGTGCTCATAAAACTGGATAAGAAAGGGAAAAGTTTATTACATTTTAATATTACATTAGCTATACATATAACTTTATATGCCAATTGGGTATTATTGATTTATTATTTTTCTCTGTATTGCATCTGAAGAATGAAAAATGATATATTTAGTAAATCTACAATAATCAAAGATCTAAAAAAGTAGAAAAATTGCTACATCATTAAATAGAAAAAAACTTGTTTTTAAAAATAAAGTGATTCTCATTGTTGAACATGTTACTCATTGCAATGAGTTCAAACAAGGACTGGCTTTGTTAAATAAGCTTTCTTTTCCATTAGTAAACTGCAAGTTATTATTCTTAAGAGTTATACCCAGATTTATTCACATATAATCAATAATGAGGAAATAAACAAAGGCAATGAATTTAATTAATAGTTCTGGTGAGCTATTTTAAAGACTTTTTAAAATTGTCTCACATTTTGAGAGAGTTGATTCTAAAATAAAAGATAATAAAAGACACCTAGTTAACGAAAAAGTATAATTATATTGAGTATGCATTAGACCTAAATGTCAAAATATAATTGAAGATACTAATTCCAAACCAACCAATTAAAATATATATTATCCACATAATAAACTCACTATCAGGCCAAGGTGACATACAAGAGAAATTAATAATGTGATGTTTGCCCTCGAGCAGTTTGTAGAACACTTAGGATGTAAAAGAAAACATAGGTAAGAAAAAACAATAATAAAGGAAAAAATGGAATGAATGCAATAAAAGCTATTGTAAACCAAATAGGACAGATTAAAGATATTGATCAGTGATAAGCATTGAAATACAGAAAATTTGGTTATCTACAAGATACATTGATGACAAAAATGACAGAATTGGAAACAGATTAGAGAAGAAATATTCAACTATTATTTTAGACTTTTGACTTTAGAGGAATCATGGTGCTGCCAATGTTATAAATAGAAAAATCGGAAGACGAAATTTCGGGAATAGAAATGATGAAGACCCACGTTTTACTGAGCGCCTCTGTATACTTGATACTGCTCTGTGCTAGAAACATAACGTTTTAATCCTTTCAGTTAGTGTGCGTATATTTTATAAACACAAAATTAAATAAGGTGATACAAATGTTAATGTAATCAAGCTTCAAAACAATTTTTGACTGATTCTAAAGCTCATACTCTTTATACGACATCCTGTTGGTCTCAGAAAAACGAAAGCAGAGCACATATTATTTATATTTAAATTATAAAAACAAATCAATATTCTTAGGTCACAAAAGAGGTGTCCTAAATAGTTTATAAATTAATACCTTCTTAGAGTAGTGTAGGTATTTAAAAATCTAAGAGTGTTATATACCTAATAAGTTTGAGAGAAAGAGTAAGATAACCCGGTGGAGAAGGTCTATTCATTGCTGGAAATTAAAGATCAGATCAGAGGTTAAAGGACGGAGCTAGATACACGGAGTCATAAAATTACATGAGTGATGACCACAAAAGTTGATGAGCTGAACAAGGCAGTGAGATTATATAGACAGAAGCAAATAGTCAGTACAAGACCACTGAAAGACACCAAGGTTCAAGGTGGTGAGAATCAAAGAGACTCGAAAATGAGATAGACAAGAAGAAGCAAATCAATAGATGAACAAGTAATAATAAATTATAATACATATTATAAACATGTACTATAAATAGCAAAAAAAAACACAAACAAAAACGAAACAGTAAGTATTTTTCCTAAAAATAACTGATAGTGCCGTGGTCCAGCAGTCTTCATATTTAGAATGAATTAATAATATTAATAATTAATATTATGCATTTGGATATTCGAAATTAAATTTATCCATAAGATAGGATGTCCTTCTGTTCCAAAATATATGTGAAGTATTTTACATTTTAGAGTAACCATTTTTCATTTAATATCACAAATGAGAAGAAAATCAAAATTTTAAAACACAAACAGTCAGGCAAATTGGTATATAGTACAGGAGACCCTCTAACTTACTATCTCAGGCATTTGAAAGCAATGCCATATTACTTTCTCTTTGAAAGGCTATGTAGTTTTGTGGCTAAAATGATGCCAGCTGTAAAAGATCTAACTGAGTAAAAACTAAAAGTTTAAGCTCATTAGGCTCATGGGAATACAGTTCATAATAATGTTTTTGAAAATTCTTAGCAGAAAAAATAAGATTTAATGTATTTATTTACACTTTAAATGTCATATTTAAGCTTGAGATGCATACATTAAAAAGACTATTTTCTCTGCCATACAAGATCAATTTGGTATTTTAAATAATAGTGAAAACAGTCTAATTAGAATTTCTAGTGAAGATACCTTGATATATAGAGGTAAAGCAGACAACTTTTTATAACAATTTATGGATATTGAAAATTGACTGATTCTATTTTACAGGAAAATAAAATTGCTTTTTAAAATGTGTGCAGTGATCTCAGACTCCATCTCTAACTGCTAGAGCACATCTTTCTTATGTTAACATGATGATTTTAAGATACATCAAATTAAAACAAAGCATGTTTAGTGATTCAATGCAAGTCTATCAGACAAAAATAGAGTAAAATTTCTGATACTCAGAATGTATAATACAACAAATATCCAAAATGCTTGTTCATAAGTAAATATCTTAAAAACAAACTTTTTTCCTAATATAACATGACCACTAAAACACTATTTCACAAAAATGGTTTGTAGTTTCTCATTCATTCCAGAGCTGGTGTATAGGGATGATTTATCCACATTACTTATAAACCTAAACAGGGAAAAAAGAAGGAAAAAAAAAAACCCAAAACAGTGCCCTACCAAAGGTTTTGTTGGAAGCAAGTTTGACTATATTATCAGAGCTCTCTTCATAGGAAAGTATGGTACAACTATTTGACTGTGCCCATTATGCCAATAAGCACTACAAAAAAGAGAAAAGTGTTTAAGCTAAAAAAAAAAAAAAAGCAAACATTTGCTTCCTAGAATCCAAACTACCACCCTTTGGTGGTTAATAATTATCTTTGTACTAATTAACAAGGGATGATACACAGAAAAGGTGATATTCTTCTTTTGTCCCTATGGTGGCATTATCTACAAATGGCATTTCAAGTCTGATTCATGTTTTAAATATAATGAACAAAATGAATGAGCTTGTTTATTTTTAGCATGACCTTTGTTTTTCTCATTTATATATTATCCTCACAAGTTGCAAAGCATAATTTGTTTCTCCAGTATCTGAAATAAATATACTTAGTACATTGTATTTATATTGCATCTTACCATTCTACTTGGAAAACTGTTAAAGTAAATCAAGAAAACATTCAATAAATGTGAAAATTGACAAATCTATAAAATCAGAAATTTAATTTCTAATCATTAAAAGTCTGCATCTGATACATCCCAAAAATTGTTTTCATATATTCAGAAAAATAAAGATGACTATCAATAAAGCAAAGCTGACAAGTAAAAACGATGAATCTAGTTGTAAGGCACAAATGTTAGCTGCATTATTCTTTTAATTTTATTGTAGTTTTAAATATTACAAATATAGTTTGGGGAAGAACACATATCCCTACATATCTGCCTGGATGACTAAAATTAACAAGATTAACAATAACAAGGGTTTAACTTTCATACAATAATGTAGGAGTATAAATTAGCACAACCACTTTCGAAAAGTATTTGGCTGTATCTGTTAATGTTGAACTTATACACATCCTATAACACAGAATTCCATTTCCAGTATACACCCAATAAAAAGGCACACATATGTTCTCCAGAATTCAAATACAAGGACATTCATAGTTGTATTATTTGTAACAGTTAATAACCGGAAACAGCCCAAATGCCCTTCAGTAGAAAGATGGATAACTTCTGGCCTATTCATACTATGGAATAATATACAGCAATAAAATGAATAAAATACTGATTCACTCAAAAAAATGGATGATTTTTATAAAACTAATGTTGAGAAGCTAAACACAATGGAATAATATTATATGATTCTATTTATATAAAATATGAGACAAAATTAATCTATATTGTAAGAAAGAAGTAAGGAAAAAGAGGTTACATCTGGGGAAGAGGTAGGGATTGCGAAGTTTTACAAGGAAGGCTTCTGAATGCAGGTAATATTTTATTTTACATAGGTGGTAGTTACCTGAGTATACTCAACTTTTGGTAGTTATTTATCTGTAGACTTATAAGTTCTGCACCATATTTTAAGTATGTTATTCTTCAATTAAAAATTTTGTAAAGTTTACTTTTAAAAAGCTTGACATTTCAATTTTAGTCTAAGAATAGGTTTGTCTTATATTTTCTGGGATAGGTTCTGTGCTATGAGCCAGGCAATATTTTAAACACTGGTGATTCAAAGGTGAATGAACAGACAAGATCCTGGCTCAAGCAGGCTCTACACTCTCATTGGAGGGGAGAAAAAAAGAAATGAGTAAACTAATGAATAAACAGCATCATTGGAGAGCATGAGAAACTAGGCTGGCATGATAGAGAGCTACTTTAGGAAGAGGGCACTATTGTTAATAGGGTGAAATTAAGCATGAAGCCTAAAGAGGTGGCCCTAGAAAAATACAAGGAAAGGACATTTCAGACAAAAGGCAGACCAAGTTCAAATGCCTGGAGGAAAGCTTGGGTTTTTTGAGGAGGAGAAAGCATGAGAGTGTGACTTGGTGGGCTCATGTAGGGATCAAGTTGGAGGGGGAGGCTGGGTGAGATCATACAGGACTTTCAAGGCCATGGCAAGAACTTAGTCTTTTGGGCTGGCCCCGTGGCTTAGCAGTTAAGTGCATGTGCTCCACTACTGGCGGCCCGGGTTCGGATCCCGGGCGCGCACTGACACACCGCTTCTCCAGCCTCATGGCCGCGTCCCACATACAGCAACTAGAAGGATGTGCAGCTATGACATACAACTATCTACTGGGGCTTTGGGGGGAAAAATAAATAAATAAAGTTTTAAAAAAAAAAGAAAAAGAATTTAGTCTTTTATCGATAAAATTAATATTCGTTGTTCTTCTCTTTCAAAACCTCCAACGTCTACTGATTTATATTTTTAAGAAGTTTCTGCTGGCTGGTATATGGTAAATGATTTGAGGAGGGCATCTGCTGATACAAGCAAATTAGAGGAAAACACTGTAGAAAAGATCATGGTGATTTGAACTAGCGTGAAGGTAGCAGAGACGACAGTAATGAAGATAGTTTAAATATATTTTAGGGGTAGAATATATAGACCTCAGTAGTGATGTCAGGAATAAGGATGAGGAAGGTATAAAGGATATCTCTCATTTTTCTGAATTGGGTAAATGGTGGTATCACTTGTGATGACTAAAATATGTTAAATCTGAGCATCATAAATGGGTATGAGGTACTTTTTTAAAGATGGGAGTTAACCAGAGCACACTTATGGGAATGATCTGTTAGGAAGGCATAATTTGATGATGCAGCCAAGTAAGGGGAGGATCTGGGGAGGGACACCTATGAACAGTATGTGGATAATAACTGGGATGGTCCTGCACTATAATTTGGTGAGAGAAAAAGAATTAGAGTATAGATATCGGTTTGTGTATAGATTTGGTGGAGGTAGCAGGAGATATAACTGTGCCACTGATTTTAGAAATTTTATAGTTGTAATGTGAGGCAAGGTCATCATCTGAGATCCGGGGTCAAGGGGGCATGGCGGCTGGGAGGTGGAGGGGCATGACAGGTGGAAGAGGACAGGGCATGCTCCATTCTGATTCGGCTACTACAAAGTGTGCTCCAGTGGGCAAATCTGTGAATCTGTATGACTTCAGTTTATTCTTATACAAAATGAAATTAATAATATTTGCCCAACCTACAGAAGTTCCAGAAAAGACTTCCAGTTAACATGGCTAACTATGCACATACAAATAAATTATATATTAGGAAGGGATAATTTGATGATGCAACCAATTAAGGGAGGGTCTGGGGACTTAAATATTTGTATATAATTATAAATTTAAATACATTAACAAGTTAATTAAAATCTGAGTTCAAAGTATACATTAGATAATTTCTCTGAAATTTTTCAGTATATCAAATCTCTACATTCTGTAAAAAAATTATACTAAATTGACTTTTTGTCCATTGGAACATTTTGCCAAAATGTGCTACTTTTATATTTCATAAAGTTGTCATCTTCTTATGTAGTAATTTTTTAATGAAATGCAATAAATTGGATAAAATGTACTGGTATTAGATAAAAAAATTAATATGCAGAAAAGCAAATTGTGACGTTTCCAGGAGAAATGTGTACTTTGATAAACATCTGAAGGGCAGGCTCTGGGTTGAGTATTCAGATCAAGTAGAAAGATCAATAACAATTAAACACAATCTGAAGCAATTCTTATTTTAAATATTTTATGTCTCCTAGAAAATTGTATTTTTACAAATAAAGCTTTCTTTGTTGTTAATAAAGTAGAAAGATAAACACATATTAGCTAAGAATAAACCATTCTTGTAGAGTTTATTGATTAGGACAATGCAGCCTTTTCATTGAGTTAATGTGTTGCTTTTTCATTTTAAATGTGTGGCTTTTTTTTTTTTTTAGTAACAGAATGGATATCATTTCTAGGATGCTGACAAAGTGTCCTAGTTTACTTCTTTCTGAAAGCCACAGTTTTACACTCAGAAGAGTCAGCACTTCCAGGATGCTAATACTAAATTTGTGTTAAAAATACCTTTTTACATACATATGAAGTCCTTCTTAGAATGGATTAGAAATGGAGTAGGATGCTTTCTCAGAGAAACAAGCTCTTCTTAACTGTTATATATCTTCAGACACACATGAGTTGCCTTCGAAGTCATGAGAGCATCTCATCTGAAAGGGTGACTCATGCCTCGGCAATTTCAAACCGGTAATATTCATGTACTACTGATTCTTGTCACTTCATAAGTTTTTCCTTTTATTACTCAAGTGAGTACCAAATAGCTTGAAGTAAATATTTCTTAATGAAGCTTCAAGACTCTGTTTAAAACTCTGAAACAAATAATTTTAAATTTCACTTTACATAATGTGTTCAATAAATCCAGAAAAAAATGGTCTTTAGATATCATAGACAATGCAAAATGTCACAGATTTTGGCAACCTACATAATTTTAGGAAAAAGAGTTGAGAAAAAAAATAACACATTCTCTGCATATATATATTATTTTCTATGTATTTACACATATATTTACAATATACATATTCTAAAATTTGTTTTTTCAGCGTATAGAGTGAATACCTATAGAGTATAGATCGTGACCTTTAAACCGTCTTGAAAAATGATCTAATTGATGATCATCATCTGAAACATTTCAGAAAAGAAGTATGGCCTTAGTCTGTAGTATTAAAGGGTTTCAGAAAAATAAATAGCTATAATATTCAGGTTATACCTATTCTTTAGGAAGTATATTTAGGTATATTCTTTAGGACTCACATAAGGTGTCTTCGGAGAAAGAGGTGAATGAGGACTGGAGGGGACTGAGGAGATTGGAATGACTGGTAGAATCAAGAATGGCAGAGGGAAGAAACAGGATGTTTAGAAATATCATCATCAGCATCATGTAGAGTTGAAAATAGGAAAACAGAAGAAGGAACTGCTGTGGCCTGTATTGTGTACCCCCAAATTCATATATCGGAGCCCTAACCCAACAGTGTGATAGTATCTGGAGATGGGCCTTTGGAAGGTAATTTGGTTTAGATGAGGTTATGAGGGTGAGGTGCTCATGATGGGAATAGTGCCCTTATAAGAAGAGACACCAGGGAGCTTGCTCTCTTTCTCTCTCTGCCATGTGAGGACACGGTGAGAAGGTGGCCACCTATAAGCCATGAAGGGAGCCCTCAGCGGAGAACCAAATGGGCCAGCACCTTGATCTTGAACTCCTCAGCCTCTAGAACTGTGAGAAATAAATTCCTGTTGTTTAAGCCACACAGTTCATGGTATTCTGTTGTGGCTGCCCGAGCTAACTAATACAGGAACCCATACAAATTAGGAGGGATAAGATTGAAGAATGACAAAGCGATGCAACATGGCTGGACATAAAGACAGAAATAGGGCTGAAAACAGGTTAAGAGAAGAGACAAAAAATGAGGATAAGGAAGAATCAGATTTATATACTGATTCCTAGAGGTTTTAAATACCTAATATTAAGTAAAACTTTGTTGTAGAGTAATATGAATAAAATAACATATTTACTTTAAAAAAATAAACAGAAAGTTGAAAAAAACCTATGGGTACATATAATATTTCTATACATGTATATATGTGTATATGTCTATATGTATATATGCATGTACATGTATGTTTACATATGTATGTTTACACGTTTTATAGATGTACAGAGAAGTTGTAGATGGATAAAGAAGTACAATTTTTTATATTTCAGCTGAGTAGGGATTAAAGAAAGGGAAATGGAGGTTATTAATCTTTCTAATCATTTGATTTGTTATTCTCAGCACCTACCTTTAAGTAATTAATAAAATGAATACAATAAATCAGACATTTATCTGACCCCATCAGACCCCAAAACATATAAGGGTAAAATAAAATGGCACTTGACTGTGTGTCAGGGATGGACTTGTGTCTTAGAGTTGGTCTTGCCTCTGGGTGCCCACCCAGGGCCTTTGGAAGCAGATCTAGGCACTCAAACCAAGAATACAGAAGCTCAGATGGACAACTTGCTCCAGTGGATTGGGGAAGATTGGTGTGTGTTACTCATCTGGGTCTCCTTCCTGTCCTGGATTGGCTCATGCACAGGTGGGGAAGTCATGCTACCACTATGAGAACCACACGCTGAATAGGCCTTTTGCAACCAGGTGTGAGCAAAAAATAACCATGGGACATTTTAATGATTGAAATAAAATTGTAATTAGCCAAATAGTTTTAGAAGATTTGCTCTACTCCATTCTTTTATTTTTTATACATTTGAAATTTGCTCAATATTTTTCTAGGAACATTCTCATAAAAGTTATGCTTTAAATATGAGAAAATGGCATTCAAGTTGGGAGTATAAATAACTTTTCCCCTATTTAACACTTTTGAGAAGGTTAAGCAACATCTCAGTCACTTATTTAAAAAGCAGTTAGATTAGCAAAACAACACAGATTTCTATATTCTCATTCTAAATCAATCTTTGTTAACCATGCCACATTATATCTTTATAGCTTTTAAGCTATAGAATATTCTATCATAATTAACTTTGCTTTTTTTTAAAGATATTGCTCAAAATTTGAATAAATATTTCCTATACTGCAAAAGTAAAAAGGGGCAAGTGTTATTTATTATGCTGTACAATCTATATTTTACTTTATGTGTTAATGTTTGCATTGTTACATAAATGAATAATTTACCTAAAGGAGTTGTAAAAAATAATTTAGTACTTTTTAAACCACATTTTGACATAGGAACCAGAAGTCCAGTAAACTCATATAAATAGCAGTACAATATGCTTGCTGGAAAAAGTACATATTAGGTAGGGTACATTGTTTTCTTTCATTAGGGGTAATTATAGCTTACATTCCTTTTTCGGAAACATCGTTCAAGTTTGATATTATAATTTTTCATTAATTTAATGTTGAACAATAAATCTCAGGTTAAAGGTATAATTATTACATATTCAATAATATTCTACATCTTTTTTCTCAGAAATTTGACATGATGTGTTGTTTATAAAAAGGCAGAACTTAACACACCTCCTTAAGCTAGCTATATTAGTTTCACATTGTTACTGTAACAAAGTACCACAATTTAGTGGCTTCCAACAATACAAAGTTATTATCTCACAGTTCTGTAGGTCAGAAGTCTGACAAGGGTCGGGTTAAAAGTCTGAAATGAGTCTCGACTGAGCTGAAATCAAAGTGTCAGCATGGCTGCATTTCTCTCTAGAAGTTATAAGGGGAGAATCCATTTCCTTGCCTTTTCCAGTTTCTAGAGGCCGCCCAAAGTGCTTGGTGCTTGGCCCTCTTCCTCCCTATTCCACCCAGCAAGGTCAGATTCAGTCCTCACATGACATCTCTTTGACCTCCTCTCTGCCTTTTCTACTTTTAAACACCCTTGTCATTACATTGGGGCTACCTGGATAATCCAGGATCATCTATCTATTTTAAGCCAATTAGCAACCTTAATTCCATTGCACTCTTAATCTTCCTTTGCCATATAACATAACATATTCACAGGTTCCAGGAATTAGGGCCTGCACATCTTTAGAGGCCATTATTCTGCCGACCATATTAACCTTCAATGTAGTCACACACAGCACTTATACATCATTTAAATTGTTGTAACTTCTCTCATAAAACTGAGTTTCAGAAGTTACATTACTTTATCTGAGATTACAAACATTCTAAGTGAACATTGGTTGATAAAGCACTAATCAAGTTAATTTTTCTCTGTTTAAATTAAGAAACAGAATGCAATCAAGCCATAAGAAAGCCATAAGGATGTGTGTGTGTGTGTGTGTGTGTATGTGTGTGTGTCTTGGAACAGTTGTATGAAAGAACATAATTTGAGTGAGCATCGTTGATATAATCTACTAATATAGTAATCTTGAGCATTTGCTCAAAGACCACTTTCATAACTTTATAGTCAACTCATACCTGCAGCTGAAACTATAGATTTATATTTTTATTTCTCTTACACTTCAGAGGCTGGACATTAGTCACTAGTAGGTTGACAAAGTAAAAACATACAATCCCTTAGCTGGATTATCAGCTAAAGGAAACGTTTTGTATCTAGTCTGTTCTTCTTTTATAATTATTTATAGAATAATTTTGGGTTGGGAAGAAGCAGAATTTCAGTTATCATAAAATGAAATATATTTTATGTTGCAAATCTGTCATATCCAAAAAGCAATAATTATAACATTAGACTTTAGGTAAAGCTCATAAAAACATTAGAAGATAAGAATTATATATATGTATATATATATTTTTTCCTCCCCAAAGCCCCAGTATATAGTTGTATATCCTAGTTGTAAGTCCTAGTTCTTCTATGTGAGTCTCTGCCACAGCATGGCTACTGACACACAAGTGGTGTGGTTCCACACCCGTGAACCAAACCTGGGCCGCCAAAGTGGAGCATGCCAAACCAGGCCATCAGGGCTGGCTCAACAAGAACTATATTAATAAATAAAATCCCCAGATGATTAAACCAATAATTGTGTGTCAATATTTGCTTTTTGACATCAAGAAACTTTCCGGTTGTTTCCAATGTCAGGCTCAAATTGAATCCAAAATGATTGAGTACTATAAACAGATAAGTCCGAAAAAAGTAACTATAATGAATAAGGTCCTTTGAGGATGACCATCCTTAAAAAAAAAAGAAAACGAATTTTTTATACCTAAAATGAAAATGTCCAGAATGTGTATGTTGAGAATGTGTTTATATGTTTTGGGGAGTTTCCATTTCAATAATTTAAAATGTTTTTGAAGACAATCTCTTCCTTGAAATCCATCTTCCCCCGGTTTTCAAAACACTTTATTCAGGGGGGTTTCATCCTCCCTCTCCAGCTGCTTCTTCTCAACTACTTCTGTTGATTTTTCTTCATTTCCCCAACCTATGGCTGTGGGGTTGCTCCAGGTCCTGGCCCTTCTGTTTTTTCATCTTTTCATTCACATTCAGTGTTTTTCACTTTAAATGCAATCTCTGAGTGATGACTCTTGATTTCCCACCTCCAGCACATAGTTCTCCCCTGAACTCCACACTTGTGTATTCAGCTGACTCCATGCCATCCCCACTTGGACATCTCAATCTAAAAATGTACAAAGCTCAGTTCTTCATGTCTACTGGCTGCCCTCCTTTCCCTGCCAAACTTGCTTCTCTCCAATTCTTTTCCTTCTTAGGGAATAGCAACTCCATCCTTCCAGTTGCTCAGGATACAGCAAACAAAAATGTATCCTCTACCCTCACTTTCATCCACCACCCCTGTATCCTATACAACATCAAGTTCTGTCAATTTTGATTTCAAGATGAATATAGAATCCACCCTTTTCTCTCCACCTCTACTGCTTTCACTCTGGCGCAAGTTACCATCACGTCTCCTCAGAATTATTGAAATAGCTCTGCTACTGATCTCTCTTCAGTCTAACTGCAACACAGTGGCCAGAGTTTCCTGTTGAAATATCAATCAGATCGCGTCACTTCTCTACTCAGAAATATCAAATGCCATCTCATTTCTCCTAGGAAAAAATCCAAAGTCCTTACACTAATCTACAGGGTCTACACATAATCTAGTTTCCATTATCTCTGAATGGTATCTCCTCCTCTGCTCCATTTCTGTTATTTCCCTCCAGCTACGCCAGCCTCTTGCTATTCTTCTAATAGGTCAGGCATGCTCCTCTCCCATGACTTTTGCGTTTGCTTTTCACCCTCCCTGGAATACAGTTTCTCAGATATCCACACTGTTTATATCCATACTTCCTCCAATGCATTATCCAAAGTCACCTTCTCAGTAAGGGCTTCCTAGAAATAATACCGAAAATATCAAACCACCATCCATGTCTTTAAAACTTTTGGTCCCCATCCCACTTTATTTTCCCTCCTTAACAATTATCATTTTCTACAAGTAGTATAAAATGTTATTTCCCTTGTTTACCATCTCTCTTCCCAAATAGAATACAATCTCCACAAATAATTTTAATATAGTAAAATAAAATCTAATATTTAATTTGGGTTTATTTTCGTTTAAAAAATATGACAAATCTTCTAAAAGTAGAACTGCAATCACCAGAATTGAAAATCTCACTGTATAGTCTCTTGGAACTGGTTTACTTTTTAATCAATAATACAAGGCTTTCTCATTTATTGCTAGGTTAAATTGAACCAATCAGCCAATAAGTGGGTTCTCCATAAAAGCAGCAAAATTGCAAACAACCAAAAAATTTTGTTTACATTTTCATGGCCCATTTAAATTATATCACACATGTGTAGCTAGAAGGTACCACTTACACATGTTTAAAAACATAGAAAATATAAACAATACAGAAAAATTGGGGGGGTTATATACTTTTTTTTTGGTGACAATAATTAGCCTTGAGCTAACATCTGTTGCCAATCTTCCCCTTTTTGCTTGAGGAAGATTGTCCCTGAGCTAACATCTGTACCAAGCTTCCTCTATTTCATATGTGGGACGCCATAACAGCATGGCTTGATGAGCAGTGTGTAGGTCCATGCCAGGGATCCGAACCCACAAACCCCAGGCTGCTGAAGCAGAGTGCACGAACTTAACCACTATGCCACCAGGCCAACCTCAGGGATATACCTTTTTGTCTCAATACATTATTCAACTAAATGGATTTTCTTGAAATCCTTTTTCTAATCACAGTATATATAAAATTTTGCATCATTAAATATATCATTCAATTACCATAAATTTGTCATTATATAGATTGATTCAAATTCTTTAATTTATCTTATTGAGAGATTTCTTCATTTTTTGATACTATGGATTATTTCCTAGTGATTTATTTCCAGAAGTTACATGTAAGGGAATCTGCCTTTTCCTGTTATGACAATGGATTGCAAATTGTTTTTCAAAACTGGTATATTAATTTTCACTTGCACCAGGAATAGCTATAAATAAGAGTTTTATCACAGCTTTGCCAACATTGGTTTCAAATATTCTTTGTAAAATGATGATTCAATAGGTTAAAATCGCATCTTGGCTGCATTTAAATCCCATTGATAACTGTGAGTTCAACCTAGATAGATATTTTTATTTAAAATACTATTGGCATTAGGTAGACTGACTGAAAATAATTGGATCAAGTGAAATTGCCAGTCATATCTGATTGTGCATAGCTACATATAAGTCATATATATTGACTCTAAAGGCCTAAATATAATGACAATGAACATCAATTTGAAGATCCTTATGGTCACCTAAACATAAAATGAAATGGAAATGGTAGCTGAATTCCTCTTTTCAGTGGGGGCATTTGCAAAACCTGAAACCATTTTACTGGCAATTCATCTATTATATTCCATGCAGTTTAAGTAAAATATTGAATAAGACAGTCCTGGAGAACTTAGATAAGTGAAATATTTGAATAAAGCAAATATTTCACTCAAATAGTTTTAGGGATCAAACTTTGTTCATTTTATTCTCAAATTATGAAGTTTCCTAAATTGATGTAGCCCAGCAATGTAGAAGTTTACATATCAGAATTTTCTGTTATCTACAGAAGCAACATCCAGTATGTGAGGGTACACTAAAGCAAACGCTCCTCTTAGATGTGCTCCTACGTTTCCCCTCTGTCTATCTATTTTCCTGGAGATCTCTTCCTGGAATATGTACGACACTTAAAATCAAAACACTATCAGCAATGATAGAGATACTAAATTATTTAATTTGTGTTGGCCTTCTCTTTAATCATCATAAAAAAAAACATTTTAATTGGGGATTATGGAAATGAATGACAGTATACCTATACAATCATATGTAATAGTCAAAATGTATAACCCTCAATATGGCAGGGACGTCAATCAATCTGAAAGTACCCTGCCTGACCCAATGAGAAGAGAAAGCTGTAAACAAATGTGTGTCCCTAACGTTGAACTAGAGTTAAATATCAGGTCTGTGCATAATGGTTTAGTGGCTTCTTGTTACAAACCCATGAATTTTCTATATACTCACATAGAAGAGTGAACATGCTATAAAATGAGTTGCATACAATTAATCAAATTGTGTTTATTTTATCTAAACATATGGTTGTGTACATATGCTTATGTGAATGCATGCATCTCTATCTGTATATCTTTAGCTTTAAATCTATATTAATATCACAATTATATTTAGATATCTATATTAATCTATTCATTTAAAAAATCCGTAAAAAAAAGTACAGGCCAAACTGGTAGTAATGGTTACTGTTGAACAGTGAATTTCAAGGTGTATTCTAAGTTTTACATTTTTTGTATTTTTACAACAAATTATAAATGTGGATAATATGGGGAAGGATGGAAATAAGATAGGAAATTAAGGTTTATCTAGAATTTTAAATCACATATTTCAAATTGAAGATGTTCTATTTCGTCCATGAAAAAACATTTTAAGAATTACTACCCCTTTTCTTTTAGATGGTTTTTAACTACCCTGGAACAGCTGGAAGATTTGGCATGCTGAGACAATTCTCATCAAATAAATCACCAAACACATTGAGTCTACGATAATTTACCAACAGTATTGTAGATCTTTATAAATATAACCCAATTTAACACCTTGTATTGTTTGGTTCTCACATCTATTCTTACCCCCTTTTGCAGATGAGGAAAAATGGCCTACATACAAGTGACGTGTGACACAAGTAATCCGTGGCAGGATCCAAGTTCTGCCATGTCTTCAAATCGTTAAGCTCGGTGCATTTTTCCATTGTGCTACACATCATTACCAGTTAAGAACTATACTTTTTAAGCCAAAATGTTTTCCTTTTGCTTCTGGAGTCTTTGAACATTATAAACTACTCCAAGCACATGGAATTACTAGAATGAATATCCTCTCCTGACACCCTAAATATACACCTACTCCAAAAAAAAAAAAAACAGTGAAAGCAATTGTAGAGAGAATCAGTATCTTTCTTTTATTTATTATTTATATTAAAAGACTATCTGAAAAAACAAGTCGAAATGAAATTTATCTTCAGCCTCAACATTGATATTGTCCTTTTCTCAGTTTTTATTTCCTCTTATTCCCACAGATGTTAGCATATGTTAGCAAAGCCTAGTCTCTCAGTTTACAGAAAAAAATAATATTTATAAGCTCATTCACATTTTCATTTTAAGGACCTAATGAAACACCTACAAGTTGAAATCCACTATCAAAGCAAGAGAAGGGCGATCATTGTAGAGCACCCAAACTGCACTAGGCATGGGCAGTTGCCTACTTATACAGTGTGTGCATGACCCTTTTCTGTACACATCCTCTGGTTTTTCCTAGAGCAGTGGTTATCAATGGAAAAGGAGTGTGATTTTGCCTCCCAGGAAATAGTTAACAATGCTTTGAGATATTTTTGGTTGTCACAATTTAGGGGTACTGCTACTGGCATCTCGTGGGTAGAAAACAGGGACGCTGCTATATCCCCTCTCCGCCATGACGGTTATACAGACCCAAATATCAATAGCACCAAGGTTGAAGCTAATCTAGAATGTAATTGTATAGACATGTATAATGCAACTACAAGGAAGGCAGATAATTAAGCAAATTAAAGAATTTGTAGTCTTCTACTTATTAAAAAAAAAACAAAAGAACACCTTACGCACACTCTATCTTTTTTTTTTTTTTTTTTTTTTTTTTTGTGAGGAGATCAGCCCTGAGCTAACATCCGCCAATCCTCCTCTTTTTTTTTTTTTTTTTTTTTTGCTGAGGAAGACAGCCCTGGGCTAACATCGGTGCCCATCCTCCTCCACTTTATATGGGACGCCGCCACAGCATGGCTCACCAAGCAGTGCGTCGGTGCGCGCCCGGGATCCGAACCAGCGAACCCCGGGCCGCCACAGCGGAGTGCGCGCACCCAACCGCTTGCGCCACCGGGCCGGCCCCAACACACTCTATCTTTAATATCAAAATCTCTTTCTCTCACTTTCCACTTGACAACACTGCATCAGACACATGCATTTGAGGGCAAGACAAGTAAATTTTTCCAGGTCAATAAGTTCAATATGTTTTGTCCTAGATCTGTTGAAGTGTAAATGCATGTTTCGATTTTAAAGGACAATTACATGAGGTTGCAAATACATAAGGTGTACTTCAGTCTGCTAATCATCAACAAGCCAAACACAGGACAAGTGGGACACACAAACTTGTAAACACGTGGTTTGTATTCAACATACCACAAAAATCAACAAAAAACATAATATCGGTATTTATATAAACCAATTGAAAAAAATATTTTATATTTACTGTATATAGCACCTTTCACCTAAAGAATTTATAAACTTGGACTAAGTGACTTATTCATTCTCATGATTCCATTATATCCATCTGACATAGGTCATCAGGAAAAATAATAATTTCCAATTTGCTCAGTGTGTAGACTTGATTCAAGCACTGGTTGCTGTTGACCAGGCTCGCAACTGCCATAGCTAATTATATTCAACACTCGCTGCATAGAGTTACGGCTGGAGTTTCCTGTCACTTACCTTCCTTCTACCATTATATTTTCCTTTGCTATGGGGTTATCTGCAGTTGGACATTTCTGTTGTATCTAAAATAGCAAATCCTCATTTTTCTACCTCCCATTGTTGTCAGGATAGGAGATCAAGCTTGACCATTGATATCATGTTTTTCCCTCCTTAAGTTAGCTACTTCTGTGAAAAAGCATCAGCACGATAGTTTATAAAATACTTATCCACCAAGGCCCAATAAATGAATGTCTTATTAAGTGAAGAAATAGGTTGACCTACACTAGGTTAATTTATTATCAGGAAATCTAGAATTAAATACGTTAACAGGAGACTTGAAAGAAAAAGAAATGACAATTGGTGCTTTGACCAATGTTAGATGACAGAACTAATTCTCTGCTAGTATCACATCCTGTCTTCCCCCTCCCACAACCAAAAAGGTACAGGCAAGATTTAGTCTGGACCTCAAACTCTTGATTTAGAATTAAATATTTACTCTGATAAGACAAGTCTACTAAAACAGAGGAGAACAATTACTGCATAAGGAAAGCCCCCTGCTTTGAAAAACCTCCTAAGTGATCCTGGAGTGGAAAATAAAGGTTCCAAAATACAGTCAGAGCCTGTAGTTAGTTTTTTTTTTTTTTTTTGGCTGCATAATAAAATCTTTCTCTGATCTGTCTCTCTCAGCTCAAAGCAGTGATGCCATCACCTGAGCAAACCAAAGAACATAATAATTTTAGATAAAGATTTTTATTTTAGTATTTCTTCATTTCTAGCAGGGAAATAGCAAGGAGAATTTACTCCTGACTAATCTGAAAGTTCATTAAGTGCAACAGCCATTGATATAAGGAAATACTTTAATAACTAGCTAATAAAATTCTATTTTTTCACCTGTTACATATGATAGGTTTTCCTAGTTCCACATCTGTACGCACAAGACACACATACACATACACACACACACACAGAGGCATATAAACATGCGTAAGGCATAATTCTACCCTGTTTTTAAGACATGAAAATTAAGACAAAATAATTGTTATTTCTAGACTCAAATAAATCAGGTTCAGAAAGTTAAGAGAGGGAAATGAATCAGAGTTAACAAACATAAGGGCATATACTAAATAAAGTGTGTTGCTGATCACAGGAGCCTACTAATTCCTTTCCATGCATCATTTATAGTGTCCTTTAAAAGAAGTAAAAGTTTCATCGTAAGATTTAATAAGCATTTATGGAAGCGATTCATGAGAAAGAAAGGAATGCAAAAAAGAAAAGAGAAAAAGAGCCCTGCTCTGCTGCAGCTTCAGTGCTCAGATATCATGTAATTTTAGAGGAGACTGTAAAGGCAATAATTAAAAAGCACTATCGAAATTTCAGTTGCAGCATCCCTGTTTCTATTCTGACAACGCTTTCCCTCACTTTTACACATAGACACAAATGACAGCTTATTTTGATGCCCTCGCTATTCAAATGTGCCTTGCAGAGTATCCTTCCAACTTCTTCAGGGGCAGGGCAGAAAACAGCACATCCACAGATAAACATAAACAGAGACCCAGCTGGATTTATCAGACTCACATCCCATAGGCTCTATGGCAACATTCCTGGATAAGAAAATAAAGAAAACGTCTTCCAGCGATAAGGCTGACGAAGCATTAGCTACAACTTTCCCATTCGCACTAGATCCGGTGAAACCAATCCGAAGAGGAAGATTTCACCAAATATTGTCTTGACTCAGAACCGGGTAAGCAGCCCCATTGCACAAAAATATTAATGTCACTACATAGTCAAGTGTCATTTATTGAAGCCTTACCTTGGCTGACTTGCCCTAACTGGTGGAAAGGAACTTAATTTATGAGAAGCAAAGAGGGGACTTTCCCAGTGCTCGCGGCACAGCGGCTCCGGTCCTCGGAGAGCCCCAGACTCGGCTCCGCGCTGCTCCGAGCCCCGGGCTCCGCGGCTCCTTCTTCTGCAGCTCCGGAGCGCGCCTCTGATTGGCTGGCGGAGCCTGTCCGCCTGATCCTCTCCTCTCCCTGTCTCTCCTCCTTCCTCTCCTCCCTGGCTCTCCTGTCCGCTGCCTTTCCCTCTGCCGCCTTCCTTTTCTTCCCCCTCATCGTCCCTACTTTGGGGGCTGCACCAGTTCTATAGCACACAGAACGGATATCTCTTAGCCCCCTCGGCAAGGTTATGTGGAAAGCGATAAGCAATGCCATTAACAGTAATAGTAAAAGAATAAAATCCCCGGACCAACGACATCATCTTGATAGTACCATAGCTCTTGAAAAATGACAGCCAGGACTCTGTGACAGTTGAGACCATCAGTTGCCTGCGGGGCAGGGGAAACGGGGGGGCGAGAAGGGGTTTGACTGTCGGATGGAGTGGGAGTAGACATCGGGAGGGAAGGAGAGAGAAAGCAGGCAGGGCAGGCACTGATGTGGCAGGCTGGTAATAAATTTTCCTATTTCCGTGCAAAGTCGTCACAGCCTGCTAAACATTCAACTGCTGGCTCATTCATCGGTGATCCATAGTCCGGTGGTAGCCGTGAGATTTCGCTTGAGTGATGCCCTTTAATGCCTTACCCCAAAGTACTCAAGGCATAGAGGGATTATATGAGATAGAGCTTACTCTTGGAGGTCAGCATTATATTTGCGAAGATGGATAGGAACTGCAGTGCCTTGCCTACCCCCTTTGCGTGTGCCAGGAAAACTCTCTCACACAGAGCACTTCTCATCTCTTATTACTCCAGAATAAATTAAAGCAATGTGTAATATACGTAGCTTTTGATAACAAGGATTTCGGGACTGATCGACTGTATTCAAAATTGATGTGAACAGCTGAAATAACTTTAGCACTTTCTCCCAACAGAAAGTCACCCATACTCGCTAAGAAACATCAAGCATCCCCGTTTAAAGTAGTGTAGTAAACAAGTGTAGAAGTTTATCTAAATTGAATGGCTGTTCCAAGAGTCACTGGTAGAGATATTGAGAATTATTCAAGACCTTCTGTCACTGCAACCACTGAGAGCAGCATTATTTGCTCCAGTTAGTTGATACTATAAATGCTCAGGTTCAAAGAAACAAAAAGATTTAAGCTTAAGAGAGGTGGTGTGTTAGAGGGAAGAGGCCCTCCAAAGGCCAATTCCAGTTCAGACTTTGTTCTCTATACCTGAACCTGTGTAAGCTGTTTCACTTCGCTGAGCCTCAGGAAGCTTCTCTTTAAACTCTAGAAGATAATCCTCATTTTAGAGGGTCTCTGCAAAGGATTAAATGAAAATGTGTAAATTGTGCCTAATCAATAGTAAACTTTTAATGAAGGTTAATTTCTTATCATCCCCCTCTTTACTCTTCTCCTGCCTCAAGAAACAGGTTGAGAAGATAAGGTCAGTAGTATTTCAAGGAAATTTAAAGGGCCTAAGAGGGGATGTTTTGAATCAACTAGAGCTGCATTTGACTACCTTTATTTGGCTTGAGTGATGTGAAATGTGGAGGGATTTAATTTGGTTTGGGGTTTTGGTATGATTAAACTAACCAACAGGAACCGTGAAAGAGGCACTTGGATTGGATTATTTCTAATCGTGAAGAGATTGCACCCTTAAGTGTGTGGTTACTCCTAAGGAAGATGTTAGAAGTCAGTTAGAGTTTGCAAATCTCCAAAATCCAAACTCTCAGGGAAAAGTGGAACAGGAACAATAGCATCAGAATAATGAGCCAAAGTTGTGTTATGCTTTGTATATCTGCTGTCATGCAGCTTCTAATTTAAATGAGATCTTCCTAGCATAGTATCCAAACACAAGTTCTTATTCATTTTTGGTTACTGAAAAGAATTTATTTCAAATCTTTCTGTGTTGATGAAGCCCTGGGAGCACAATGAAGGGCATAGTTATGATAAATAAAGGATATATAAAGAGAAACTTTTGGTCTATAAGAGGTCATGTAGTTTAATTTTAAAATTTCACATCTGACATTCTCTAGAGAAGCCTAGCTCTGTCTATTTGACTACCTCCAGATGAATGAAATAAAATGTCTGTTTGCCAGCTGGCTACTGAAGCTTGTGCTGAGACACCAGCCATGAGCATCCTAGAGACTCACTTGAAAACAAAATGTGTTTTTGCTAGGCTTCCTTGGTGGTTTTCCCTGGATAAGACCATAATAAGCACATCCAGTGGATAATCATAATAGAAGTCAACAGGCCCTTGCTCCTGAGTGGGAAGACATGCAGGGAGATTTGTCAGCATCACCAAACAATACAATCCATTTCTAGAAAAAGAATCCATTCACGAAGCGAGGATTTGTATCTCTGAGACTGGACTCAGATTAAGGGCTCTAGATTCTCCACAAACCCAACGATGCAATGTACACTGGATTTAAATGACTTGCAAAGTTTGATATTCTGAAACTGCGTCAAATTTCCCTAGCCATAGAAAACTTAGTGCATCTCTTGTATTCTCAGGTTAAAAAGAAGAAAATAAGTGAACCAACGCTGAACTTGCCGCTTGAGGAAAGCCAGGTGGTAGGCAGGTGCTTATTTTCTCCTTATGTCAAAGATTACTTCAAAAAAGTGGACAATGTATCAGTCAGCAGAATTTATTACAGAGCTAATCTCTGAAACTGAAAGCATGGACATTTCTGATCCTGAGTCCCCACTTATGTTACCTTGGGAGAGTTATAAGAATCATTTTCTTTGGTGACAGAGAAGCATCCAACACACGATTGATGCTGGTCAGACTACAGAAACTGGAAAGATAAAAATGTAGTGCTAAACTGTGATCAATCTCTGAGACACAGACTCAGGAAATGGTCTCTCTAGATGTTATCTCATGCTCAATTTTCCCTGGAAATTCAAGAGGCTATGCAGTATTTTCAAACATAAATGAAAAAGGAATGTAAATGAAATGGAAGAGTATCCCTTGTTATAATTCAGCATTTAGGACAGTCAACTACACAAACATGGTGCTGTGATTTTTAATTGAAATGATTACTGAAATTACAATAATAACATTAAAAAAACATTGAATTTTTATGCAGAGAAAAACAGCTGGTGAAAACATGAAACAATACACAATTTCCTTTGGAGCTATTTATTTTATGTGCTTGGGTGACAAATACTGCAGATTGTATATTTTTGTTAAAAGAACCAAAAAGAGAACTTACGTTGATAAGAAGATTATCTCTAATTGTATGATTAAAGATAAACTAACAAAGTTAACCTTTCTTCATTCTGTTACCACACTTCAGATTAAGAATTGCAGAATGCTGGGAAAATATCGATGCAGGACAATGAAGAAAAGAGATATATCAAAAATATTTCAAAGCTAACTGTATGCGTAATTAATTTTAAAAAGTAGTGCCTCCCTTACTCATAATAATTAGATTAATGAGTGCACTAATTTTAAAAGCTTTCTTTAGTGCACGTAAAATATCAGAGAATCAATGAACTTGTTTGGATCTAATGGGACGGTATTGACAATTGAAAAGGAAAAAGTAAAATTCCTCAACTTCTATAGTGCATACATTTAATTTCCATAAAATTAGATAATTGTTGCACTATAAATGATAAAATAAAGACACTAGGGTCCATGATAAGTGAAAATTTGCTAATTGATGAACCCTAGTTTTAAGTGATTAATTCTTAGACAAAGATCACACGAAGTACATGGCAGAAAGAAAATATCTGGAATACCATTAGTAAACTTTGAAGATTTGGTGAGAACAAAATAGGGCAATAAGACTAGAGACAAGCAAACATTTTCCCAACTTTCAAAACTTGACTGAATGTGGGATCTATAAATTAGAAATTATTGAACTAAATGTGGAACCTGGCAAAGTTATAAGCTGATTTATTAAAGAGATGAGCAGACCAGTAAGGGAAGAAAATAGTGGGGTCACTTGAGTCTGTATCACAGTCACATAAAAGTCATTTCAAAATAACCCCATTGCTTTCTAGGACAGACATGCTAGACAGGAAATAGGGGAAATGGACATGATATGGTCTTTCTACACTTCATTTTATCTCTCTTGATTTTATTATAGCCTACACAGAGAAGTTTTAGTACAATTATTCAGTGTAGCAACTGGTTAAGGCACCATTCTCACAGGTGCTTTCCTGGAGGAAAAGTTTCTAGCAGTAGGCTGCAGAGCTCTAACTCCAAACCTGATCATGGCTTTTATTAATGTGTGAAGACTGAAGTCATCCATAGAAATTCTGTATAAGAAGCCAGTATATTTGGACAAAGAACTGGAAACTTGTTTAAGGGTCTTGAAGAACTTGAGTGTCTTCTTAAATCTAACAAAGAAGAAATACTACAGCTGGATCCAAAAGTGGGAGTGTATTAAAAATATTGCAGTGGATCAAAATAAGTCAGATAGAGAAGGAGAAATACCATATGATTTCACTCATATGTGGAAGATAGAAAAACACCACCAACAAAAACAAACAAACACATAGATACAGAAAACAGATTGGTGGTTACCAGAGGGGAAGGGGGCTGAGGGGAGGGCAAAAGGGGTAAAGGGGCACATGTGTACAGTGATGGATGCTAACTTGACTTTTAGTAGCGAACACGATGTAGGGATACAGAAGTCGAAATATAATGACGTACATCTGAAATTTCTAGAATGTTATAAACCAATGTTACAAAGCAATGTTACCTCAATAAAAAAACAGATATGGTAGTGGAGACAAGTCTTAGAATCAAACCTTGTGAATAAGATTTGAAGATTTCTACAGACAATAATTTTAGTATAAATCAACTATGTGATACAGTCATCAAAAATGTAAATGTAAATGGATGTCCTTAATAAAAGCAAAGGATCAACATGGGAGTGGTGATGATCTTAACTCTAAAATATTGAGAATTTACCTAGAATATTGTGTTTTAAGAAGACTATAGCTAATTCTGGTCCTTTTAAATTAATTTATAAGTTTTGTTACCCACCTCATGAGACATTCATTCAGTAGACAAAGCTAATATCATTTCAAACTCTTCTCTCTCCCTCACCTCTGGGATGACCCTTGCTTCTTTCTTTCCCTGCAGCCCCCCACCTTATTCATCCTTCAGGGGTCAGAACAAGGTCACCTCTCTCGAGAAAGCACCTTGCTCAAACAGGTTTGACGAGTCCTTACATTTTTTGAGGCCATAAAATACTTTTAAGAGTTTTCCAATATCTCACTTGAACAAATTGTGTGACGGTTAGAGGCAACATGGCATAGTAGTTCAGAACACAGAATCTGGAACCAAACTTGGGGGGTGCTACATGATTATATGTGCCCAGTTTCTTCATCAGTAAAATGTCCATAACAATATTACCAATGTATCTCTTAGGCTTCCTAGGAGGATTAAATATGTTAAAATATATAAATATTCTAATTGAATGCAAGCTACTAACGAGCATCCGGTACACGGTATGTCTACACGCAGCCTGCTGTAATGTAGACAACTCTACATTGGGGTTGGGAGACTTAGGGTCAAGCCACGTGTCTCACCACTCGTATTAAATGTGGAGTTGCTGAAGCAGCTTGTTGTACCCTCTGAACATGCTACCTGACTTGTAATTTTGGAAACCATCCTCACTTTGTAGAGCTGTCGCAATCCTTAAAGAGTTTTACGCACGCAAAATGGTCTAAGACAGTCCTTGGCAGATAAACTGCTTTGAATAAAGGTTAGTTGAATCCCAATTTTAATGCTCAATAAGCGTTTGTTAGATAAATCATCTTTGCCTTCTGTGCTCCATTTTGTAGCAGAAGAAGACAAATCACAAATAAACAAACTCTTATCTAGAAGCTTTTTATTAAATAGAAAATATAGCTTCCAAGGAATGCCCTGTGGACAGCACAAATTCCTTGTCATTAGCCTAGATGTTTTCCTTGTCCTCACCACCAGGACCAGCTGTCCAATTTTATAAAGAGTAAAAAATGAAAATATGAGGACTCTTGTTTAAAAAATTAGGATTTTCAAGATGGCCACAAGGCCTTTGCGAATGTAGTATTTTCTGTGGCAGTATAGGTTGCATGCTCCTGAAGCAGCCCTACTCACTACTACCATCAATCCAATAAATCAAATTCCACTCATCTTACTTTATTGATAATCCTCAAATCATCCATTCAGCTCTATCTCAAGTTCTTCCCCTTCACGTAGTCTACAATTTTCCACCATCATCTCCTGCATGAATCTTTGCTAATTAGGCAGGTAGGATGACTGTCAGTCAACATGTGTGCTTAACTTCCATGCCATTGTGATGCTACCAAACTATATAGTGAGGGGGTGAGAGGTAGTAGGAGAAATTTTAGTAGCTTTTGCGCTTTAAGTGTAGGAGCAGAGAAATCAGAATAGGAGCCCAATGTTGGGAAGCAATTGGTCTGGTGGGGACACTGTCCACACTTTCTAAGACTTGATAACCAAAATATATTGGTTTAATACAGAATAGCTGATTATCACTCTGCACGCTAAATTGCAGGAGGAAAAGCTGGGGCAAATTCCTAGTTATAATCCAGAAGGATATAATGAATGCCTTTGACTTGGTATAAGAATAGGAAAAGGAAAGGTATACATATTATAGATACTTCGAGAAATAATTAACCATAACATAATGGAGCTAAGACTGAATCAGAGTTTTCAAGCATGGTCCTGGAAAAAAATGTGGCACTATCCTTAGTAGAAAAAGAGAAGAAAATCGTAACATCTGGCTAGGAAATGTAATAGATTCAGATTGGAATATGCTGATGTTGAGTTGTCAACTAGACGTTATGAGGAGTTATACAAGAGTCACTTGGCAATATGAGACTAAAGCTTGGGAAATAGTTTTGAGTGGGAGACATAATTTTATGAGTCATCTACAGACATTAATACTAATGATATAAACTGTTACATCCCCTAAAGGACAAGAGAAAAGTTTCTACAAGATCAATGATAGCGGTTAAGTGCGCGTGCTCCACTGCTGGCGGCCCGGGTTCGGATCCCGGGCGTGCACCGACACACCACTTGTCCGGCCATCCTGAGGCAACGTCCCACATACAGGAACTAGAAGGATGTGCAGCTATGACATACAACTATCTATGGGGGCTTTGGGGAGAAAAAGGGAAAAAAAGGAGGAGGATTGGCAATACATGTTAGCTTAGGGCCGGTCTTCTTCAGCAAAAAGAGGAGGATTGTCACAGACGTTAGCTCAGGGCTGATCTTCCTCACCAAAAAAAAAAAAAAAAGAAAAAGAAATACTACGTGGTGAGAAAGAGAGAGAGAGAAGAAGGGATGGGAGTGGACAGGAGAGGAGAGATGGTACTTAAAAGAAGTCAGAAAAGATGATCAGAAAACACTACTAAATCTTGAGTTGATAAGATTTAAAAATGTCATTTGAGTAATTTGAAATCTATATTACTGGTTAAACAGAACTTTTCTCATATTTGCAAAAACTGGCAATGTAAAAATTTGAAACTCAGGGATAAGTGTGGTCACTATGGAAAAAATGTCTAACTAAAAATAGATCAAATTAACTCTCAGTATAGTAGAGATCTGCATATTCTACAGCATGCAAAATTGTCAAATGAAATTCCACACTTTCTTTTTATTTTAATGCATGAGAAGCCTGATCTTCATTTGAGAATGTGTAATTAGCTATACTTCATCATTACCTTGCTTATTCAGAGTTGCTTCATGAAAGGATTTCCAAGTAGTCAGCATGTATAATTATTCATAAAGGAAATTAAAAATTGTATTGAAAGCAAGAAATTGAAACGTGAACTCTATTACCTTCTCTTACCCTGAATATGTAGGTGCATATGTGTTTGAGTGCACAATAGTAAGAGAAGCTGCTATATATTAAAGGTTATTTATGTTTCTACCTTGAAAGAAAACATGGATTATTACACAAAGCCTGATTATTTTTAACTCAGAGAAAAATTTATAGAGGCCATCAACCCCATAAAGAACAGAGTAAGCTAAAAAGAGAACAGTGTCTCTGAAGTATTGTCTAGAAAATGTGTCCAAAATAAATTTCATATTGCCAGTGTTAATTTGGGACTCTAGGAAGATTGATTAGATCAAAAAGAATTTCATTTACCTATATCTCAAGATGCCTTTTGTTGTTATTCCTTTCCTTTTTTTTTCACTGCAAGTCAATTTTGTGTGATGTGCTGAAATAATTTCTCTGTGGGGTGCTTGCGTTGTATAAGCCCAGTCCTTTCAGTCACCATAGGCTGTAAGAACTACACGATAGGCTCAGGAGACCAGTGAAAACGCACACTTTAAATTCATTGCCCTGCTTAGCATTTGGCCCTTAGAATGACAACATTAAAATACGGGTAGGGTTAGGTTATTACCAGAAGACTGCAGTTCTACAGAACATATATGTCAGCCTCAAGTCATTGCCAGAAAGGAACTGTCATTGCCCTTCTCTGCCTATCTAAAGATTCCTTAAGCTGCTCATATTCATATATTGTATTTGGCACTTTTGCACATATTGTCCCTAACCATATGTTCTGCCCATCATTACTAGCTAGTCATTACCCACATTGATGGTTTCCTCATCACATTCTTCAAGCCAGAATCTCTCCTTTCTAAAGCCTCCTAAGTCTTTCTAGCACATTTCTACTATTTTTTTTAATGTTAATAGGTAATATTTATTAATGTGTACTATTATGTGTTAGGCACTTTACATGCATTATCTCTTTTAGTTTTATATTTTTATTTATTTATTTATTTTGTTTATTGCGGTAACATTGGTTTATAACATTGTATAAATTTCAGATTTACATCATTATACTTCTATTTCTGCATGGATTACATCATGTTGTCATGTTCACCACCCAAATACTAATTACAATCCATCACCACACACATGCACCTAATTATCCCTTTCGCCCTCCTCTCTCCCCCCTTCCCCTCTGGTAACCACCAATCCAATGTTGTTTTTATCTACTACTTAATGAGTGAGATCATACGGTATTTGACCTTCTCCCTCTGACATATTTTATTTTGCATTGAATTTTGCTCAACACATAACAGGAATCCAATGGTATAGCTTTTGTATTAAAACAACATTGATCTCAGTCAACCATTTCTTAATTTCACCTAGAACTTTACTGAATATATTGTATAATGGAGTTCTTTACTGTAAAATCCTTATGCCGTTCTTTTTTTTCAAGAGATATTGAAAACAAATGCTTAGACTTTGGATAGAGACCAACTTGGGTCCAGTTCTGGCATTACCACTTATTTAGTGTGCTGACATTGATAAGCACTGCCTCTCAGTTTGCTCACCTTTTGACAGTATCAATAGCCCATGTCTGGAGGAGAAGTTGTGGTGACTACATATATTGAAGGAGATAATTTATGTAATTCATCTATTACAGTATCTGGTACACCATATACACTTAGCAAATAACAATTATAAAAACAGATTCAGCCTCTCAGTTATTATTATGATTTTACCAAAGTATATGTGTATAAATGGCATCTTCCTAAATGTTACTAAGTTAAGAGTGACTGCACCAAAGAAGAGAACACAATACAAAAGAAAATGGTTTGGGGTGATAGCAATACGGTTCATTTGTTGATGTCTTGTGCTATTGAGATTACCTATTTTTCTGAAACGTGAAAGGCAGGTCTGAAGAAGGGATCTGCTGCCATCCACAATCTGTTCAGGGAAGATATAGATTTTCTCTATTTCAGAGTTCCAGAGGACAAAAATCAGGGCCCAGAGATAAAGGGGATTGGTTTGCCAATCACAGAACCTGTAGAGCACAACAGTGAGTATGTGAAACAGAGAAAAAGTCAGAAAAGGAACCCAAGCAAAAAGAAGCAATTCACCTGTTGGGTGTATTTCCTGCAAAATCGTTACTATTTACATTGAAATTCATCATTGTGAACCTACTCAATTATTTTAGGACATTATCAGTGTTTCTTCTACCAAATTTTGACTTATTTTGTCTGAAATAAGTTAGAACAACTATACATTCCGATGTGGAAAGAAAGACGAATGTGCATTGACACCATTTTAAAGGAATTTAAGCATTTTTTCCCATGTTTCTAAAGTTGAAAAGGTACCGCAAAGACTACACAAGTCATGAAAATCTGCAAACCTTTATGAAATTTACAACATATATAAATATCAGTATGTGACTGGGTGTGTGTATATATGTGTGTGCGTGTGTGTGTTAGAGAGTTGTGTGTGTAAGATGAAAATAAGCATTTTTATTACAGTTTGAAGTTGCTGGAGAAATATCACACCACTTTACAAATTGTTCTCTCCTTAAATTTAAAACACAGACCTCAAATGGACAAACGGCTTTTTCTAGTAATGGTACGATATTTCCTGACTATTTTTTTTTAATTTTCTAAGATGACCATTTCTCAATTTTTCTCTCCTCTAACCTACAACATTTTTTTCTCTTTTCACTGTCAATGAGTGACCTCATATCAGTTTCATCTACAAAATAGAAATAACCACAAAATAACTTTTTAATTCTTGACAGAAAATCTAGCAAATTGCTTGCATCTTATATATTATGCTCATATTCTTAATCTTTCCTCATATTACAATGATAGGTCTACTCATCTAAAGCCAACCATTTCACTTTTGCTCTTGATCCAATATGCAAGATATTGTCCTTGGTTTCTCACTATTAATCTCTAATCCATCAGCAAGTCCACAA
Source organism: Diceros bicornis minor (assembly GCF_020826845.1). Classification (NCBI taxonomy): domain Eukaryota; kingdom Metazoa; phylum Chordata; class Mammalia; order Perissodactyla; family Rhinocerotidae; genus Diceros; species Diceros bicornis. The sequence continues at coordinate 45,695,486 of NC_080759.1, read as the reverse complement.
CATGTTCTGATCCAGCTCGACTGCTTTTCACTATCTTCACTGGTCCAAGCCACCATCCCTCTCACCAGGACTCCAGAAACAGCGTCCTAAGGTATCTCTTGTTTCTAACAAAAAAAAAGCAGAGTGACTATCACACCAGAATAAAATCCTCAGATTTTGGCAATTGAGCACGTCCCTGATCTGTCTTCCTGTTTTCTGCGCCTGAAAACTAAAAGAAGGTCTAAATTTCCATCTTCTTCCACTTATATAATTACTGCAGTCAGCCCTCCCTTTAAAGGGAGAGGTAGATTGGAAAGAATAACTTACCCAATTATATGGCAACCTAATGTGTTATACATTCATTAATCCACTTCATTTTCCCTGGGTATGAACAGACTCAAGGATCAGGAAGCATTTGAGAAAAACTAAAAACAGAAACAAAGAAATCTAAGAGGTGAAACGAGTAGTAACCTTGGAAATGAACAGATAACACTCTGGGATAGAACACATTGACGAAGTTCTAAAAATTCAATAAATGGGCTGGATAAGAGAACAACCATGCTAAAGAACACATTATTCATCCAGAACAAAAGCCCGAGAAATTTATTACGTTGAAGAGGTGATTACAAAGAGATACACCGTATGAGTGTAAAGAACAGGTGGTATATCAAATTTCACTATCTAGAAGGAGTTCTGAGAAAACAGACGAAAAACATAAATTTGAAGAGTGAATAAAATGAATAAAATTTCCCTGTGATTCGGGAAAAACATAAATTTTTAAGTTGAGATAACTCACCAAATTCTAAACGAAAATAATGGAACAAAATACATGTGACAGTTTCTGGCACAATTTTAAAATGCCAGAACTAAAGAGAAAATTCTAAAAACTTGAAGTTAGAAAAACAAAATAAAGTAGATTATCTATTAGGGAATGAAAACCTGACGGACATTAGATTTCCCACCAAGAGTGAATACTAGGAGACAGCAGAGCTTTATTTGAACAGATGATTGAATCTAGCATTCCATAGCTTGCCATATTATCATTCAAAGACAATGGCAAGATAAATATATTTGAACATGAGAAACTGCAGAAATTTTGTCCACACCTGTATTTTATATGTATATAATACATATATATTTATAAAAAATATATATATTAAAGTGGTTTGAGATTGTACTATAACCAAATGAGAAAGAATGAAAAATGAATAAATAAACAAAAGGAAGACACTGACAAAAGAGAGCAAGAAATACCGGTCACAGAATAAATTCAGACAAAGGAATCCTTAAATTAATCTTTTCTGATTATGACTAAGCTCAGGCCTCCCTAGAACAGTTAAATCAGACTCCTTAGTGTAGATGCCTGGGAATGTGAATATTTAAAAACCTTCTATTAATTTATTCCTATGAATAGTCTGGAAAATGACCATTTGACCTTGACCCTTGGAAGATTGCTCTTGTAGCAACAATTTCAAAGATATAGGATTCCACAAATGGACTGAAACTATTTATTGATTTGTCCCTTTAATCAACTCAGAAAGTGTGGGAGAATAATTAGATGCTAAATCAATGTAAAACCAAATAACTTATAACACACACAATAATAATATGACTAACAAAATTGGAGAGGCAAGATGGAAGGTGGATAAGTATATAGATTTCTTCATCTTTATAAAGGGCAAGGCATCAATAGATAGCAACCAGATTTGGCAAATCAAAAAAGAAGAGTTTAATTTTTTCCAGCTGTAAAAGCACAGACGAAAAGAACTAAAGGTGCTAAGTGGAAGGGGCCAGGAGGAAGTAGATGGTTGAAGTGCGTTAAATTCCTTATCTTTTAATGGCGGGGAGTTGACAGATAAATGAATTTTTTTAAGTTGTGAGTATCAGAAATCTATTTATGATAATATTGTCTACCAGAAGAATTAGAAATAGGAATTCCTTTGGGTGGTGGTGCTTGGAGGAAGAACTTTACTTCTTGTTTAAACATTTTGAACTGTTGGTATTTTTTAACCATGAGAGTATCTATAATTTCTATAATAACAGAACTGAAACATCGATTAAAAATTAACATTGGAAGTAAACAAGTGTTAAAGCTCATATTGATGAAATATGAATTTATTTTTAATTTTCTCTTTTTCTACTCACTGTCCATATACTTCTCAATTAGCACATAGCATTTTATAATTATAAAATAATTTTTGTAATTATATGGTTAATCATTACCATGACAAAAAAATCTAGTGATGATTTAGACATACTCTATGAAATACAGTATGCAGCTGCTATATGCATGATAAATATACTCCATAAATGAATACTTTCAGAAATATGATACATTTCTAATAGAAACATAAAATATAATGTATCAAATAGTTCCTTTTCAAAATCATAACAAAAATATTTTGTAGCTTAAAGTTAACTTAGAGAGAAATGTGGTGAATTGATAAGAAAAAAAAGTGCAAAAGGACCTTAGAGATGCACTTTTTTTGATGAAAAATTAAATATGTTAATTTTCAGATGAATAGTTTAAGAAATTTACACAACCACAGCTAAAATTTGAATGGAATTTTTTTTTTAACTTGGCAGAGGATGTCAATTGCCTTTCAAGATTGATTCCTTGGAGGTACCAAGACAATTTTGAAAAAGGGAAGTCATATTGAATTGACCTATAAATATCAAATGTATTCCGAATGCAGATTTTAAAATATAGCTTATACATGAGTAAAGAAATGATTCAATGCGGCCAAAAACCATTCAGAAATAGATACCAGAAGATACACAGCTTTAGTACGTAGCAAAATGCCATTGAAAATTAGAAAAGGGAAGGGTGGATTTTTCAATTCACTACAGAGGGTAAATTGGCTAACCATTTGGAATAAAAAACAAATCCTGATTCTGATCTGACACATACTGACAATACATTCCAAGAGTAATACTTAAAGATTAGAGTGTTGATTTAAACATCTTTTCATAAAAACACACTACTGAGCTGATCTATGCATGATCAATTTGTTGACTAAATGGATGATTTTATGAAAAAACATAAAGGTGCTGAGAAAAAATTATAGTTAAATGTCCGTAAAATATTTCAGTATAGAAAGAATTTTTAAGCATGACTCAAAATACAGAAAAAAATAAAGTAAGTGTTCATGGAAGAGAAAAAAAATACCACAGCGAATAGACCAGAATGAGGAAGGCAGAGTATAGCAGGAGCTGAGATCAAAGATGTTTATTGAATAGTTTGAAGTGAAATACTTTACTGGAAATAGTGGTCCATTTGTGTGCTTGCACAAGCGTGTTTGTGTGTGTGTGTGTGTGTGTGTGTGTGTGTGTAGACCACAGGTCTGCAAACTAAGGCTTGCAGGACAAATTATGCCTGCCATCTGTTTTTGTATGGCACGTGAGCTAAGAATGTTTTTTGTATTTTTTAAATGGTTAAGAAAAATCAAAGTAAGACGACTATTTAGCAAAATGTGATTATATCAAATGCAAATTTTAGTGTCCATAAATAAAAATTATTGGAAAATAAATACAGATTGGTCCATAAACAAAGATTTATTGGAACATAGTCATGCCCATTTGATTATAGTCTGTGGCTGCTTTCATACTCCAGCAACAAATAGAGTAGTTTTGGCGGAAACCATATGGCCCACAAAGCTGAAAACATTTACTATCCGGCCATTTACAGAAAAATTTGGCTGACCTCTGGTGTAGACATAACTTTTGGGAGTTTTGCCATCCATATCACATCCTATCAATTTGATAAGCAAAACTTGACCAATTTTTGTAAATAAATATTACTCTAAACTTTATACGAATTCTGAATGTATATCTTTTTTGTGATGACAATGTACAGTTTGCTTTGGGGATTGTGCAATATATAAGTGCAGTTATATTTGAGTATTAGAAAAATATATACATGTAGACAATCAGTGTACCTGCATTGAGATACATGATCACTAACGTTTGCTATTCTTTGGGTTGCACTGAATATCTGAGAACAAGGCTTTATTTTCCATTTTAATTAAACTAAACATTTAATTACATTTCCAGTATTCTGTCAGCAGAAACAAATCTATAAATGTGTAGTGAAAAATTATGAGAACTGGTCTTTGATATCGCATCACAAACAGAGCATGTTATGGGCAATCTGTTCTTTGAGGGTATATAACAACCATCCTTCACGTGAATGTTAATTCCACTAAAGTTTTCAACTACAGTACAGAACGTTTTCATTTTTGGCTAATATCTATCAAAGTCCAAGATCTTGAAAATATATCATATTTACGATAATACCCTGCCCTTCAGGGTTTTAATTTCTAGCACAAGAGAATTCAATAAGCGAATGGATAGTGCATATCAAATACAAAGTTTGCTGCCAAGCAAATAACGCCCTGCCTATTCTCAAATTTGTATCAATAAAATTATACAAACCTTTTAAATTTTTATTTTATTTTCAGTAGTCAATATGTCTGGAACAATTTTTTAGGTGTTATGGAAAATAAATGGTATCTGCCCACAAACTACTTATAATGATACATGAGATGCAGACTTGTAAATGTGAAAATGGAAATAAAGAAAAGCTTATATCCAATGAGGGATGTTAGTGTAGAGTAGTGCATGTCATAAAATGGTATTATCCCATCAGCTCTCCTGGAAGGCTATACCTTGGTTTACTAACTGAATTCCAGAATCTATCCTTAGGTCTGTGAACTCAGAAATCTGATGCTGTTATCAATTAAGAACAGGTCCATTTCTCAGGACCAAACCGCCATTAACTATGTATGTTAGTTACATACATGTAAGCAAGACTGATGTATGAAATCAGAATGCTGATGGGTTAATCTACGTCGAGAACTAAAACTGCTAAGGAGACCGAAATAGTGAGTTCTTACATGAGTGTATTCTCTTTCTGTGTTGAGAAAGGAAGAAGTCAAATCATCCTGTAAAGATAGTTTTATGAGAACAGAGGAGAGCATAGGAAGTTAATGATATCATTCAAATATTTAATGGCATCAAACCAAGGTAACCTAATTCATCTTTCTTCAAAATATGGTAACAGCTGACCAGGGCAACCCATTCATGGATCAATAATGCTAATATTTGCTTCTTAGTTTTCATGGCTACTAATTCCCCATTATCAAAGATACATTCTTTATTTTTAAAATTTAATAAATCTAATATGGTTGCAGTTATATTTTGCTGGACTGAGAGCTATTCCACCCCTTCTAGGGGGGTTTGTCAAAACAGTCCCCAGGTACTGACATCATAAATCATGGAACAGTCTGTATCCTGATTTAACCACACATGTTAGAAAGTTGTGTACACTTTTTAAAAAACTTTCTACCGTTTCTTTAGATCATTCTTATTTGACTTTTGACGCCCTCATTTCACCAAGTGAATCTCTTACAAAGATTTGTATTTCATTCATTACAATGGACATATTTTAATCCTTATGTTATTTGAATTTTCAGTAGCACTGACCATGCAAAAAAAAAAATCTTCTTAAGCAAAAAAAAAAACCTTTTTCCTTAAGTTTTAGACAAAGTACATTTCTATTTTTACTCCCAAGTTTCCAGTTGCTTCTTGTCAAACTCCTTTGCAGACTTGTTGTTCCCTACATTTAAATGTTGGAATTCTCCGTAGAATTCTGCATTCTTCTCCTTTGTTTCTTTCTCAGTACTGAAACCTAGGCAATCTTGTCAGAGACCAGGGCTTCACACAACTCCTTTATGCCAATGAATCTCACATGCGTTTCTCTAGCCAATGCCTCTACTCTGACCTGTACATCCAACTGCCTACTTGAATATTTCCTTGGATACCTCTACAGTACCCAAAACCTAACATTCCAGAACTAAAATAATGATCTCCTTATCCCCCAAGTCTAGGCTTACCCCTACAATTTCCTGTTTCAATGAATGGCATCCAGTCATACATTTCAAGAACCTAGGGATTGCCTTTTATTTCTGCCTCATCTCACCCCCTACAAACATCCAGTGTATCAACCATACACGATCATTTTCCTCACAAATAGCATTTCAATTCCATTCATTGCCTTCTATCTCAATAGACATCTTTCTTGTCCAATTCATCATCATCTCTCCCCTAAATTACTGAAATAGTTTTTAACTGGCTTATGTAAAATTAATTGTTATCCTTATCCAAACCAATCTACTCACTACATCAGAGTTATTTTTAAATATAAGCCTGATGCTTATTGATCACTTCATAAACATCCTTTGATTGATTCAACCGTTTTTAGAATAAAGAAAGAAGTCCTTACTTCGATATTCAAGGCGAAGTATCATTATTTAGTTATCATTTGTTAAGAATCTGAAATGTGCCTAGGACGGTGAGAGATAAATAAACATTTATAATTGTTCAATAAACATTAAAATCTGTCTGAATGATATACCTTCTGAAAAGAGGATCTTTGTAGCTACAGTGGCAGAATATTTAGTTCTAAATAATGGAATCCAAAACGACTTCAAAGAAAAGTTGGCATAGGCTGGATAAGGAGAATTTTGTTATGAAAAGTTGGAGAAGACATTTTAGTCTAAGAGGAGGAAACACGAGCAAAAGTACAGTTAGCATTATAAAATGTTTTGTTTGGACTAGGAGTCATCAAAATTGGGCATGACACCAGAAAAGTCACACTTATAGGGTTCTTATCTAACCACTTTCATGCTTGTCACCAAAGCACTTTCTATGAAGCAAATTCTTTTTGTTTCTTTATAATAATGTAACAAAATTCCTCTGTAGTCATCTATTTAGATCCCAGAAGAATGGGCAAAATAGAGAGAGACTTTACTTCATTCTCCTGTTTGGAGGACACACCAAGAGGCTTTCCGGGGAGACTAAAGTCAATTCTGAACTTCCAATTTGTATACTCTCACATAAGAATATCTATAATAACTCATGTTATTCATTAAAGTAGATAAAAATACTTGAGTAAATACTGGATTAAGATAATGTCAAAATGACAACTAAATAGTTGTGGTAGTTGTAAGAAATATCTTATAGTCTAAAAATATGTGTGCTACATTAAGTACGCTCTATATTTCTCGCTTATATCAGTGAAGCAATACCTCAAGAGAAAAACAATTGTGATTCCTGTGAAGTTTGAGTGTGCGTCTGAGACACTTATTGAAATGTCAATGTTTCTGTCACCTTCCATATTTGGAGAAAATACTGATTTACGAGATTTTCCTCATTATTTGGATTCTGCTTTTTATTCTTAGAAGTTAAGACTTGATTTCCCTAAACAGATACGATGAAGATTGGAACTCTTTATGAATTACTTAAAAATCTGGAGATCATGGAAATTTAAAATAAAGTCACTGGAACTAATGTTATTTAAAAACACTAACCTATGAGTACCCTCATCAAAGATATACTATGAGTTGCACCTTCTCATATGTGTGTGTGTGCGCGGGCGCACGTGTGTCTGTTTTTTTGAAAGTGCTTTATAAGTTGAAGGGTATTATTTTGGGGCAACAAGAAATAATGAAGAATCATCGTAAATCACCCTTACTATCCCAAACAATGTCTCTGTGAAATTAGTTATTTTGTTTTTCATTCTCCAAAACGACCATTAATTCTCAACGCCATTGATAGTTTTCCCATAAAGATTCTTTATGAATTGAACATGTTTTCCGTAATCCGCCAATAATAATCATTTGGAAGTGCTTCCATAGTATTCAGAGCTTTTTTATATCCTTTATCCAAACGACAGAGCTGTAGATGCCAGGTAGGATTTTGAAAAAATTTTCTATGACCATAGCATTCTGGAATAATATAGAACTTTATTAATATTTGCTACTAATAAGAAGTTATTATCTATTATTTATAAACGCATCTAAAAACGGAAAGCTAATAATTTGTCAACTTTCACATGTTGATCTTTACTTATAAGCGTGTATATTATATACATGTAAACTTACTTATAATTTGGGAAGTTATAACACTGCTCCTATTGCAAAGGCAATTTACACAGGGCAGGGGCATTTGATAGTCCAAATGCAGTAGCATAATATCACTAGGGTCCCTGGTTCAACATGGGGAATGCTCTCACTGGGCGCACATCTTACTGGGCTCCTCTCTCAGTGAATCCCTCTTTCCCTGGGTCCTCTTGGAAGTTCTAAGGACAGCTTATATTAATGGGTTGAAAGCTATGACCCTAGTAAGTTCTGTATTGCAGCTCAAAAATATAGCTCAACTTATCAGACTGATGACTAACGATTTAGAATATTTTTGAAACTTGTTTTCTCTAGGACATTAGGGAAGACAGATTATTTTCAATGCCTCTTAGTATCTGATTCTGTTTATTTATATATTTATATTGATTGGCTAATAACATGATGAATTTGATTTATAGATATAATCTATATCAGAAATAGTTAAGGCTTCTACTTCATCATTTCCTCAATTTAGACTCACACATTTCAACATTGATATTACAAACAAGCCTCAGGGTACAACACGGATATTTACATTCACACCTATCAATTTTTACGTTCCAAACACCTTAAGGAAACCAAAAATTCCCTTTGTAACTACATTATTATAACTGTATTTTGAGACCTAAAATTAGACTGTCACTGTTTGTTTTATGCAGCCAAGTGTATTTTTGATGTGCTTTCCCCAAATGCTCTCTAGCCAAATGCTGTTAACAGTAAGGAAAGTTGTTTATAGTGAGATCCAAAATATTTTTAGGTTACTTATTTAAGTCAATAGATACCCTACTGTTTAATGCGCTATTTTAGAGAATGTATACCACTGTGGTTGTCCAAAAATGCCAATGACAGAATATTCACAACATCTCTTTGATACTTAGGATAAGAGCAGGGGTTCTCCAAATATGCCAGAAAGGCACAGCACTATCACGCTTCCTAATTCAGTGAAGTCAGTCAAGTCCAATAATGAATATTCAAGTGCATTCCAAAATGTTTACAAGGGAAGGCTCTGCGCTAAGTCCTGCCCATAATTTGAGGATACAAGGAAGAAAATTCATAGCCTTTTCTTGCAAGTCACTCGTGGTGCATTGGAGAAGAGAGAGAAACAGAAGGTGGAGGTTTAATACTGGCAATGTGATGAGTATTGCTATGGCAGGGTAAAGTCAGGATGAGAACTCTTCCAGAAATGGCATCTAATCCAGTCTGAAAGAAATGGGTAGGTGGAGGGAGAGTCTGAGATGATAGAACATAGATATATTGGCCTCTGCCCACAGTTCCTGATACAGCTATCCTGAAACCCTTTAATGTCCTAAGTGATAAGAGCACTAGGAACAACTTTTATTCTAGTGAGGCCACTCTGAGTGGGCTCCTGGATGACTCCTGGATTGGGGCTGGTCACCAGAAAGACCAAGCCATGAATAGAAGTTTGGAATTTGCAGCCCCACTCCCCATCCTCCAGAGAAGGGAGAGGGGCTGGAAATGGAGTTAATAATTGATCATGCCTATGTGATGAAGCCTCCGTAAAAATCCCATTAGCACAGGATTTGGAGAGCTTCCAGGCTAGTAAACACATCGACACCAGAAGGTGACGCACCCCGACTCCTTGGGGACAGAAGCTCCTGCACTTGGGACTCTCCCAGACCTTGCCCTGTGTATATCTTCATCTGGCTCTTCATCTGTATCCTTTATCACATCCTTTGATAAACTGGAAATCATAAGCAAATGTTTCTCTGAGTTTGGTGAGTCGCTCTAGCAAATTAATAGAACCCAAGGAGGGGGTCGAGAGAACCTTCAATTTATAGTCAAATTGGACAGAAGTTATGGGTAACCTAGGACCTACTACTTGTGACTGGCATCTGAAGTGGGACTGAGTACTTAACCTGTGGGATCCGACACTACCTCCAGGCAGATAGTGTCAGAATTGAGTCAAATTGTAGGACATCCAGCTTGCGTCGCAGACAATTGCTTGGTGTGGGGAAAAACCTCCACACACTGGTGACCAGAAGTGTCAGAAGCGAAGTGTTTTATGAGACAGGTAAAAGAAAGACATAGTGGGGAAGAACTGGTCTTTTCCCCACACAGGAGGTGAAAAACTGAGTTGTTCTATAACAGAGAAAGAGGGAGACTTCACTAACAGGTAACGCTGTAACATTCCCTTGTTGGTCCCATATTACAAAGACACAGGCAGAGATAGATTTAGGTATGTCTAAGGAAGATAGATTTAGGTATGTCTAAGGATACAAGGATGATTATAATAAGTCAAGTTAGGCCCAATATCCAATAGAAATAGACATAGAGCTTTTAGACTCCATGGCATGACTTTTTGAAACAAGATTCTGTTGCCCAGAACAGGACAAACGTAAAGCATTACCACTTGGAGAATTTTTGTTTACTGAGCTTTGCTTATAAGTAGGTATGATACAGAGTTTATGTACATAAAATAAAGTAAAACATTTTGCATTACAAAGAATTTTTAATATTTGGGGATGAGGGATCTTAAGAAAATAAAAGGAATGAGATATTCCTGGTACATTAAAGTTTTTTATAGAATAGGTTTCCTAAAGCAATATTGTAAGGTTATAGATGTAATTAATAAAAACACTGAAAGCGACAAGAACTAACAGTATTCTTCCATTGAATGAAAATGAGTAACTGGAACATTCAGATCAAGCAAAGACAAAGTTTTGGCACGTTAGGTACAAGACCATTAAGTGAGTCATCTGAGAATAATGCATTGTTAACGAACTTGAGGAGGCGAACAATGCCGTTGTATTTTCGTTGTATTAAGCACCAAGAAAATAACACTAATCAAAGAGTGAGTATTGCACTGTTTATATCTAGACAATAAAATAAGAATGATTATGTTGTTTGAAGCAGAAAACGGTAGCTAAAGCTAAGGAATATTTGTTTAAAATTGACATAGACGGATGACTACTAAATGAATGGAGTTTACATAATTTTATACTGATGATATATAGTAATATAAAGTCATTATAAAATAGCACCTAATCTCTATAAGCATTTTAACTGAATGAGAATATTGGAGAATAACATAAACTGTAACAGGCATTTGGGAACAAATACACATTCTTTTTCAACAAACAGAATCCATGCACACAGCAGTTGATAAATACTTGCTTAATAAAAATAGTGTGGTTAAGGGAAGTTTATCCCCAGAAAATAACTACTTTCGGGACATCACGAGGCAATTGACTTTTCAACACATTACATAAAGGGAGAGTCTGTTTTGCAAAGGAGTAATGACAGGGCATCTGTTATTCTATTCTTGCTATTCATGTCTTCTTCCACTACTTGCTAGTAGTCTGTGTTTCACTGAAAACCTTCTATTTTTATAACTTAAACACCACAAAACACCCTGGATATCGACTACACTGAGTTCATATTTAGCAAGGATCTGTTGTTTCTCTGTTGCTACATTATATGTATTTCACGTGCTGGCTTTAGTGAAATGATTCAAGGAAAATAATAATAAGGAATTAGTGGGTATGGCTTGGGATTTGCCAGTGTAAGGATTATGAAATACATTGATCCTATAAAATCTAATAAAACAGATTCTGTTTCTACTCCACTCTTTAGATGAATGATATTATCATCTGCTCTTGAGGGGACCCTAGGAATAATATTTTAAAAAGCATTTAGTCAAGGTCATAATAAATACACAAGATTTGGCAATAAGCATAGGACAGATACAAAAAGACTTTCTTTCCTACATAATTTAATCATATTCACACCTTTAATATAAAGGGTCAGTTAGCTAGCTGACTGCTTCCACATATTTTCCTTAATATGATTTTATAGTTTAAAAGTCATTGTTCAATCCAGAAAATTATAACAACGTAAGCAAATCCTGAAAGAAAAGGTTGAAAGATGAAAATTAAGAATAAAAATCAATGGGTTCCAAAGCTTTATTCCAGAGATAATTTACGCTTCTTACGTTTTTATATAATTTATTAATGTAAGAGAACACTATACAAGGCTGTTTTGAAATTAGAAAGGTAAAAATATCATGCATATATAATTGAATTGACTTTCCAATGGTCTATATCTCTACAAGTGTATAAAATTGATACCTTCTAACATCTTTCATAGAGTTTGTAACATAGTAACGTTCACAATTGATACAACCAACTAAGTAGATGTAAATTCACATTAGCTAGGTGAAGGATCAATTTCAACCTCTGCAGAAATATCAAAACTTTCTTCCACAGAATCTATCTTTAATATCTGCTACACACTTCTTTTTGCTTTTTCAACTTTAAAATACACCAAAGTTAATAGACTATCTTTTCCCCAAATATCTGCTCCCTCTTGGACTTCCTTTCTCTATCAACGATGTCATTCTGATCTGACATCTTCTTTTACATTCTCCTTCCACTTTCACTTAATTTGTAAGTCATTTCTCTGTTTCAGAGATGCCTCTCAAATCAATTCCTACAGTCTCATATCCACAGGTCTCAACTTTCCTTTGCTAAAACATTCATCGTGTCTCAACTGTGTGTAACTGTACCTGCTGTCCCCTTTCTCCGCTACTCTCATTACATTGTTTATTGTTGTTCATTGGCCAGGGTTCTTAATTATAGAAAAAGACACCCATTCTAGCTAGTTAAAGAAGAAAGAGATTTATTAAGTTGTACAGGTGGCTCACAGAATCTTTAATAGGGCTGAAACAATAGACTGTAGGCTGAGTTTTCATGAAGAATTCCCAAAACTCCACCACAGAACTGGGCCACCGAATGAGCAACTTCAGCCATGATCATGACAGTAAAGCGCTCCAGAATCATACTGCCTATGATCTAACCCAAGACAACAAAACACTCTGCCTCTCCTCCTAACCAACACAATTCTGCACAGCCTCCTGTTAGTGCACTGATTAGAGAAACTTAAATCCCACCTGGAACTCTTGTTGCAATGTAGTCTGGGAAATGTAGTTTTTAGTTTTCCAACCAGGGCAGTACAAGAAAGAGTGCTGGTTGGAGTGAGTGTTGAATAAATGGATTCACGATATCCATCACATATTGCAAACAAAATTGTATTCATAGAAACCTAATCTCATCATGAAACTGCTATCCTTCTGTCAAAATGTCTTAATTAACTATTGTCTAAAGGCTAGAATCCAAACTTTCTTATTAATCTTTTTTTAGATAACCATTTATTTGCTCAAAAACTTTCTTTAGAGTCCAATTTTGCTTAATATTCTTCTAGGACCTTATTCTAAGACATAGGATATGGCTCTCTGCTATCAAAGAGTTTAAATTATAGGTAGGATGTATATAAAATAAATAATAGGCTAAGTGAGCAGGGATCATATAATAATGTTGAGTAAAACTTCCCATGAGTCCTGAAAGGAGTAATGTGAGCTTACCAAAGACAGAGGTGAGGAAACTGTTCAAAGAGCAAGTGATATTTCAGCAAGTTTTGAACCATAAACATGTGTTGAGTTGGTTGCAATGAAACCTCGGTGTAGAGAAACAAAGAAGAGCAAAATTTACAAACTTCTATAAAGATATAAGAATATGGAATATATAAGAGAATGAAACAGTTAGGGAACGGTAAGTCCTTAGGAATGACTAAAAATTTGGTTTTATATGTTGACATGGTGAGGGGATAATCAGATGAAGAAAATTCTTATCCACTACACTGAAGAGTTTAAATTGTGTCCTGTAAGTGGTTGAGAACTGTTTAAGGAGCCAAACTTACAAAGAGATGAATGTAAGTTTTTCCTGTGGGTATGATGGGGCATAGACTAAAAAATGGTGAGGCTAAAGCCGTGTAGAACATTAGAAGCAATTATTCTAGGGTCAGATCCAAATTCACACAGTGATTTTGAGTATTGGAAGGAGCCAGTGCTTTGTTAACAAAGGAGGACACAATAACATCATGACTGGACTTGGATGGTATTCAATATTACCGCTCATTTAGTAACAATTTCCCCTATCCCACTGCAGTGATTCTGAACTAATCATCCTGCTTGCACCACATCTTTTGTTTCATGCCTTTGTACATTTCTTTCTCTCTGCCTGGAATAGCCTGTCACTCTTCTCTGCTCAGTTTTCTTTCTAACAAGATACAGCTCAGAAGGGCTTTGCTTTGTAAATCTTGAGGCAATGATGGACATTTCCTCTTCACTGCATGATGAATTCTGCCTTCTTTCCTCAATAAAAGTGCAGATCTTATTAGACAGTAAGTATTTGTTTGTAGCCTACATTCCCACCTGGCTATGAGTTTCTAATGGACAAAGACTATGTTTTAACTTGTGCAATGCAGAAGATTTTTGAGAAATGTAGAAAATTCATATAAATTAATGTAAAGTATACAAATTTTTCTAGGTGACATAAGGAAGCCTAAGAAAAATACCAAGATAATATGTCAGAATGTCTCCAACTTCTCCATTCTCTGTTTATACTTAATTGGTCATGTTTCCATTTAGGGAACATTGATATAAATGTATAAAATAGATTCATGCACTTTCAAACTAGTGGGCGTGAAAATAATGAAAATGACCACAGTTGAACCATTTGGTTAATTAGCAAAGGCAAATCAGCATTTTCTTTTAATCTTTGGCCAAACCTAGCCAGTTGGTGTTTCCCAAATATGATCTGCTTTTCCTTTCAACAGAATGTCTGGTGAAGGCCCAGGTCACCTTTAACTACTGTAATTTCCTCTTAATCAATTTGTTTGTCCTAAGCCTCATTTTCCTTTAATCAGTTCAGACATTCCCCATTGTTAGTATCAATTCAAAATTATAATGTTTAAACCTGTTTTCTAGTGTAGCCACTCACAAAATTCTTTTTATATCACAACTTTCTTTACATACTCCTTTCACTACTATTCATTTATCACTCGGTTCCTTTTCCGAAGTAATAATTTCTGCTTGGAAATATGTTCTATTAAATATCCACCAACTAGCAAGTGCAATACAAATCTTATTTTTGAATCATTTCCCTGATAAAAGGTAGTCAGAGAATAAAATAATCTAAAATATTGCTGATTTTTCTATATTTTTATGGAAATTAAATGTACTGGTGCACAATTTCTTCTCAAGTTAATATTTTTGGTTCATGTTGATAATCTGACTTGGGATTGTTCTTAGAAAAATATTAGAAGAACATATTGCCTTTCTGTAATAGAACATAGCGAAGAAGCTTGCTTGAGAATTCTTGTATGAGAATATGTGAGGGGATTTGTGGTCAGGCTGACCGGATCTTTGGTCAAATCATGACTTGACAAATTAGTTGCTATGTGATCATTGAGGAATTACTTACAATCTCTAAGCTTCAGTTTTCTCAACTGTGAAAAAAAAATAGGTGATATTTTTCTCATGATATTCTGTGAAGTTTAGAAACAACATATGTACCAAGCCTAGAAACTGTAGTCAGCAAATATTTACTGAACACAAAACCTACTCACAAATATACCTTATTTGCATTTATATGTATATAAGCATAGCAATTCTAGTTTCCCATCAGGTAGCAAAATATAAATGTCTTTATTTTCTAGCTTGGAACTCTTCTTATAAGAGCCATATTTAGCTTAAAATCAAGCACATGTTTAACCACACTTGGTGGCAGTAAGTGCCAGGTCAACATTAGGAATAAGGTCAACATTGTCCCTTGAAAATAAAAAGGAAGTTCTAGCTTAAAAAATACCTTTCCATTAGAATTTGGACCTAATATAGATATAAGAATCAACAAAACCAATTTTTCTTTTATAAAAATAACGCTAATTATTTCAAGTTGCCTTTAAAAATGAACGAAACTATACATTTTTATGTATGATTAAATCGTGTTTTCAAATATAAAAATAACTCCTCAACATCTACAAAATATGTATGGTAGACTTTTAGGTTGATATATAGAAAGCATAAGGAAAACATTTGAGTAAAATATCATTTAATACATACATATATAATCTGCTAATTTTTATCCATTTTGATAAGACATTGTATGTTTAAAACACATGGTAATGAAGAAGAATTAAAGCTCAATGGGAAAGTTGGGGAAGGGATTTAGCATTTATTAAGAACATACTGTACATCACAGCCAGCGCTGGATGCCTTTCCCGGCATTAATTAATTGCATCTGGGTGCACAACTGAGGCAGGTAGTGTTTTCCCCATTTTATCATCTACGGAGTAAGAGAACCCTATGAGGTGAAGAAAGTTTTCTCTGGAAACGTGGGCGGTAAGCGGTGAAACCGAGACTTGATCTCATCCACTTGTCTCCATTACACAACTCAACTTCTCTCTCATGTGGGAGTTTGGCTTAACTTTTATGACTTCAAATGTTGCTTCTAATTTTTATATTGTGGTTTTGAAAGAAAAGTCATTGGATCAATCTGACTTAAGACAGTGCTGTTAAACATTGGAAAAATGTAAATTACTATAATTGAACTTGTTTTCTTCCTTTGAGGAAGGTTGGATTAATATCTGTGGTCTTCCCTTTTATCATTAAATGTACACTAAAGTTTGTCGAATATTTGCATAGTTAATAGACATCTATTTGAAACATAACAATTAGTTAACATTTACTTAGTCTACCTAGAAGTATTCTGAGATGCTATAACAAACAGTTTCATTTCTTCATTGCCTTAATTTTAAACATATAAATAGAGCAGATATATATATATATATATATAAATCTGTAAACTGTTTAGTAATCAGAGTGAAAACTTTCTGAAGTATCATATATCTTTCAATATAATACCATTAAATTCAAAGGGTAATATATATTTGTCTTTTATTTCTGGAGAAAAGTTTCTTCACATGCAGTAAAGAATAAATTGTTTAGCTTATTCTCCAGAAACATTATATAGTTAAAAGAAGATTAAAATTAACAAAGGTAACATAGAAATTCCATGTTTCATTTCTACTATTTTCTCATTTATTTGAGATAATAGAATATATATGTATGTAACTCAGGAGGTAGTTTTACTATTAACTTAGACATATATCTACTGTTTTTTAGGTAATTTAAAATGATCCAACATATTTAGAGCATCCGAATGGTCATGTTAATGTTCAGTCAAGAGTAAGTGATAGCTTCCCTACAACTGAGAGTGAGTTCTAATTCTTTACAAGTACTAAACAAGGGCTCTTTTTGGCCATTCCATGATGGAATAAATTTATCAATTTAAATTAAAGTGAAGAAGCTCCTCTTTTCCTATTATACCCTTTGAAGAAATCATCTTTTGGACCCAAAGTGATAGTCATTTCTTTTATTCACACATTACCTTAAATTATACAGTTTGTAAGTTTTATCTTGAAATTCCAAGCCTCTCATCAACAACTTTTAAACACTTAATTGTCACTACTAGATTGTCTAAGGGGCAAAAAAGAATTTTGCGGTATAAACAATACAACGTATCAGTCCATATTAGCACCATTTATGGGAGGTGATTGTTGCAAAGCCCAAAGACAATCTTCCTGGTCAGAAGTAGGTAAATGCCTATAGTAAAGTGATTCTTGAAGCAGAGTCAGAAGTGTTATACTTTGTCTTATTATGAATTGGATAACTATGCATTTTCGTAATGCCACACATTAATCTCTTTTCTTTGAAACATTCTCGTTAGAACATATAAAATGCTTGGCCATCCTCCCAGAAAGATTCCTATATTCACAGGTCTTGTTTTTCATTTATGTTCAATTTTCAAAGATTACAGCAAAATTGTTGAAATTCTGCTTCGATGCTTACTTAAAACAGGAATGTTGTCATGTGGTGATGAAATTATCAGTACTAATTATGTATTAGAAAATGATTAATGGATAACTTTTAAAATTACTTTTGTATGAAACAGAATAGTGAATTTTAAAGTTTATTATTTGGAGAGTTCAAGAAGGGTATGTTTTCTAATTGTATTATTTCCAAAACATGAAAGCATATCACTGTATTAGTTTCCACTGCTATATAACAAGTTACCACAAATTTAGAGCCATAAAACAACATAGTTCTGTTGGTAGGAAGCAAATTCATGGCATGACTGAGTTTTCTGCTAAAGCATCGCAAGGCAGAAATCAAGGTATCTGCTGGTCTAAGTTCTCACTGGGATGCTGTGGGGAAAAATCCACTCCCAACTTCATGCTCATTGTTGTCAGAATTTAGTTTCATATAGTTATAAAATTGAAGTCTCTTTTTTCCTTGATTGTGGTCAGCTGGGGGCCACTCTCAGCTCCTAGAAGCTGCCTACATTTTTTCTTTTTTTACCACATAGCCCTCTCTGTCTTCAAGCCAGCAACAGTGCTTTGAATCCTTCTCTTGCTTCAAATTGTTGACTTCCTTCTCTGTCCTTAGCTGAAGAAAACTCTCTAATTTCTAAAGGGCTCATGTGATTAGGTCAGGCCCACCTGGATTACCTCCCTACTTTAAGGTAAACGGTACCTTATAACATAACCTAATCACGAGAGCAAAATCCACCATTTTTACAGTCCCAGATATTATGTAGCACCAGTACAACAAAGGGATGGAAATCTTAGAGGGCTTCTTAGAATCCTACCTCTGAGAGTGAGTCATAGAGCTTCTAGAGCTTCTCAAATTCTACAGCTTCTCATAAATGATGCTTTATAATAATGTCATTTTAAAGATAAGACACCAGTATGACTCATTCATAAAATGTATCAGTTTTGGAACTCTTTGAAAATTCCAAATGGAGACAATGTGTGTATAATTTACTTATGCCTTTATGTATGTTTTTAATCACTGTGAAAAAGAAGCACACAATTAAAAATAATAACAAAAAACAAAACAAAAAACCAAAAATGCATATTTGTTTTGTCTTGTAACTGAGTGTTTGAATGACAAACAAACAAAAACTAATAACTTTTTCTATTGTTCCCACTATGGCAGATTTATTTTTCCTGAAAGTATGTGTGATTCTAGAAATATAGGCATAAGGATACTAGTTTCTTTAAATGATTGCTTATTTGTTTTCCTCTAAGATCTCTATTTATTCCCTGACTTAATAAGCTCTTACTCTAATAGGGGCTATGATGACCCTTTGGATCAAAGTCTTCCAGTCCAATAGAGGGCACCAGAAAAAGACTGGCCATCAAAGAAGTCTTGTGTTGAGTAGAAGTATCAAGGACCTTATATCACCACCTTGTTCTGTCATTGGCTGAGGACCATCCAAGAAGGATATGACTTCAGCTCAACAGAAGAGGTGGACTTTGTAGTTGTTAATAGCTGGAGGCTGTCAGCTAAACTCACTCCATGGAAAGAGTTCTGGGAGGATATCTCAGTATGTGCCATACTTATAGAACAAAGGATCCAACTTCCATGTACAGTGTTCACCCTAAGGCTATCTTCATAGAAGCACGTGGACAGAAATGGTATGAGATGTCTGTGGAAATAATGACTTGATCATAAGATATATACACTGATTGCTCTAGTTTTGCTAGCATGCAGCAATAAATATTTGCTTCAGGATCAATTGAAAATCATTGTCATAGTTTATGAAATATAAGCTGCAGTGATTGACCATGTTACATTGTGAGGGAAGTGGGAAGTAGTCCTGGATAAAAAAAAAAAAGGGTTGAGTTATGCTGTGCAAGTATATACTTAATGGATATCAGTTAACAACATAAGAAATTTGGACATAATGAGATGTGATTGGTCAACAGAAAAGATGGAGATAATTATTCACATCCCAATGACAGTTGTATAATATTAGGAATTAGGAGGTGAATTTTACAAAGTGTACTAGGAAACTTCAACAAGTGTGGCTTTTATGGACCAGCTACACCTGCAGAGACATATAGAAAAGTAGAATTATAAGAAGGTTGTGCAAACACTGTGAAATGATGGGGCTGACCTAATATAATCACATTTACTCTATCAGAAGAAATGTTGCTAGCAGTGGGAAGAACTGACTATTTAAAGTGGAAAATTTCAAAACTCACATTCGGCCCATCCATCTCCTTAATACAGATGACATGAATGTCTATGTGCATTTCCTCTGATTTCTCTAAAATTCACCAAAGCCCAAGAGAGTCATGAAGGGACCTCAGCTATATCATTATTGCTACCTGTGCATGAACTGCCCGAGTTTGTTCAAAGGAGATTTATAGATGAAATAGTTCTGGAATTCTGTAAGCTGCTCTGATCTTTATTCATTCTGGTTCATGTTGAACTTAATTTTATCTGTAAAAGAAAGGTTGCTACATTTGAATTACTATGATGATAATGACCCCAGAAAGATCCAGGATTCCTTAACCTGTAATGGGAAGAAAAGAAGAACTTGGAAAATTAGTGGTTTAAGATGTTTGTGTATTAACAAGTTTTAGAAAGGGCTAATGTCATCACAGATTCCTGGGTATGGTATCATGTATAATAGATTGGCAAATCTAAAAAGTGGCAGGTAATAAAGAGGTAAGAAGTCCCCAGTGACCTCCTGCAATTTCTGAGAGCACTAGGGAGTTGGCTAACTACCTCACTTAACAGCTCATATAGTGAGACCTCAGTTTCACCCCTGCTGATCTCTCTGTTCCTGTTTCTATTTTCTTTAATTGGAAAGTCAGGTAGCGACACTGGTTGTGAAGGGAATCCAAGACACACATGCATAAACTATTCAGTGATTTTTCAAAAAACAAAACAAAATTACAAAAACCTAGAACAACTCTTGAGGATCTTTAAACTTTACTTGATACTTGTAAAAAATAAACTTAGGATGTTAAGACAGAAAATAAATATTTCAAATTCCACAATTTACCAACATCCTTGCACAGAAGTGATCGACACTTAAAGATGAATTGCAGAAGTGTATCTTTAGAGACTATAGAGGAGAAATGAAATGAATTCACTTTGCACCAATAAACTAGACAGGCAGGGCTCATCTATTGCAAAGCAGATAGAGTGTCCAACATCTGTGATAAGGAAAGATGACATCTGGGGAATGTGAGTGGCTGATGTTGAGAGCCAGACTAAAAGATAGGGCAAGGCCAGCCTATCAACCCACACAGCGGGGGCCCTTTTCCTAAGTGCTGAACTGGGAATATAAGCCCTTTCTCTTTTTGGAGCTTATGTTTTAGAATACTGTCACTTCTGGATCCTTAAGGAAAGAAAATGTGAATGCAGTACCTAATAAAATCTAATAAATCAAAATGGGTTTAGGGCCGGCCCCGTGGCTTAGTGGTTATGTGCCCGCGCTCCGCTACTGGCGGCCCGGATTCGGATCCCCGGCGCGCACCAACGCACGGCTTCTCCAGCCATGCTGAGGCCGCGTCCCACGTACAGCAACTAGAAGGATGTGCAACTATGACGTACAACTATCTACTGGGGCTTTGGGGAGAGAAAAAAAAGGAAGAAGATTGGCAATAGATCTTAGCTCAGAGCCGGTCTTCCTCAGCAAAAAGAGAAGGATTAGTACGAATGTTAGCTCAGGGATGATCTTCCTCAAAAAAAAAAAAAAAATGGGTTTAGATATACACATACAAACAAAGTTCGGAGGACAGAAGAATGCAATGAATGACTCAGACAATGGGTTCTATTAGAGATCTCAAAAAAGCAGGATCTTTTTCAGCAGGAGTGGACAAGATAGATTTTACAGAGAAGGTAGGGATAAAACTAGCCTTAAAGAAAGGATAAGAAATTCTAACAAGCAGAGATCAAAGAAATGGATAGCATAGTAAGCAGAATAATGATCTCCCAAAGATGTCTATGTCTTAATCTCTCAGTTAATAATGCTAATGTTTATGGTGAGAGTACAGTAGTGTTACATTTGTTTGCATATATAATTGCTTACCTCCACACCAGCCCAGTCGGTGGAAATAGCAGATAACGAATCAAGGTTTAGAGAGCTTATTATCTACAAGGTTCCAAATCAATATGTGATCCTAGGTGTGCGTGTCGCCAATCGTATCACTTTGCTGCCTTACTGCCCTTAATTCAATGTGCCGGGCTCTGTACTAGACGTCTGAATGATTTGGATTGTTTGGGGTTATACATTTTCCAGCAACGTATGATTCCTCTGCTGTCAGACGCTAAGTGTGCCCTTTGAGGGAATTACACTCCTAAATTTGACAGTCTATTTGATATACAAGACTTGGGTGATGTTCCTGTCTCTGAAAAGTGGTTTCTCTCATTTTAACAGAATCTGAAAGATTTCCATATATCGAAAGTTAAAAAAAGAAGCAGATCTAATATAGCGCCTTTTCTTTTATCAGAAGAGCACAAGGAAAGCTAGATTAATTTGTCCAGGGTCCAGTACCACATAGCAGTAAAGCTATAAAAGAACCAGGGCTCCCTGAATCATCCTTTGCTTGTCTCTTAATTTTGTGGCATCAGTAAGCTGATTTAAATAAAGTTAGATCTCCGGAAAGTACCAAGGTTGAGAGGTTGAGAGGCAAAGGGAACACAAATGACGTTTTCCCTTGATATTTTCCTTGCCTAAGACCTTAGAGAGCAAACCTGTCGCCTTTCCGCAGCGTAAAAACGGGCTTCATTTGACATGCAATGCATGATCAGTAAGAGGTTCAGAAAGAGGAAGCGATTAATGATACTTCTGTGGATGACAAGAAGCTGCATCTGTCTCTTTTTAAAAAATGTTTCCTCTTCTATCAAGTGATGAGGTTAAGCTATGCAATCTCTAAAACTTTTTTGTCATCTAAAATATCTTTGTGCTGGAGACCACAACTATCAGAGAATATTGAAACTTCTGAAGAACAGGTGTGTCTCTGATCAAATGGACTGAGGCATAACCACTGTGTTTAGCTGTAGTAAAATATCCGGACCGCTGCAAAACAGATTTTGGAGAATCAAATGAGGTGGAATGAACTAGGAAGAAAGCAGACTGTCTGAAATCTATAGTCTCAATGTTTCACCCTTCAGAATAAAATGACTTCAACACTTAGATTCTAGAGTTGTGTATGCCTAATGCAGCTGGTGTTCCTATTTCCTGTCCAATTTGAAAAGTTAAATCCCTTATTTTGGAATGGTAAAACCAAATATCAAGTCATAAAACATTTTTGCAACATATCTGTTTCTATGAAAAATCAGGTTCTTTATATTATGCCATGTCATTGGCAAGCCATGTATAATGAGTGTTTTCATTTACATAAAGCCTAATCTATTCCATTAATGTTAATAATGCTTTTTCAATTGAAATGTAGTCCTGTAGGTTGTCCTTGGTTTATAGATATGCCTTTCTATGAATAAACGTCAATTACTGGCTATATAATTCCAAGCTCTTCATGGTGATTAGATGTTATTCTAGCAAAAATATAGACATAAATGCAGCATAAAATTTTATGTATATTTATTTAAAAATCCTCTGATCCTGGAGTGGCAGAATATAAAAGAGGAGGAATCTCATACAAGAATGACACAATTCTCAGAAATTACATAAAATTGAAAAGAAGGACTTACAATAAAGCAGATGGCTACAGAAGCAGCTGTGTAGTATCATTTCTGAAGTGTGTTAGACACATATGTGCATAGGAATACGGAGTGTGTAGGGGGAAAGAATTGTGACTGTACATGAAAATAAGAAATTGATGGCGTTTTGGCTTTTCTCTCATGAGATTAAAACATGAGGGTCAGAGCTTCATTTGCCCTCAAGTACTTTTCTAACTACAAAATGAAAGGGGAATATTACTCTTACATAAACATTTTAAAAATGCACTAATATCTTTCCTTTTCCTGTTTATTTAAAATCATTGCTTTGTTTGGATTATTTTCCTGCAAATTTCCATATGTATCCCAAATCCACAGTGTTTTGGAGTCATGGTTTGTGATGGTTAATTTTGATGGTTAATTTTATGTGTTAACTTGACTGGGCCACAGGTTGCCCAGATATTGGCTTAAACCTTATTTCTAGATGTGTCTGTGGATGTTTCTGGATAAGATAAACATTTAAGTTGATAGACTGAGTAAAGCACATTGCCCTCCCAGTGTGGGTGTGCCTCATCCCATCCCTTGAAGGTCTGAATAGAATAAAAGACTGAGTAAGAAAGAATTCTTTCTCTCTGCCCGATTGCCTTTGAGCTGGGACATTGGTCTTCTCTTTCCTTTGGACTTGAACTGGAACTATACCATCACCTCTCTTGGGTCTGGACTTCTCTGCCTCCATAATCATGTGAGCCAATTTCCCATAATGAACCTCTTTACATACACATATGATATAATATATATACACAAAAATATATACACACATATATGTACATCCTATTGGTTCTGTTTCTCAGGAGAACCCTAATACACAGTTCAATTAGTATTGATGTCCTCCTCTTCCTTCCAGGGACTTTGTAGTAAATGATGTAAGCCATATAAGGTTGATTTGAATGGCCAATGAGTGTCAAGTATACTAACTGCTTCCACGTGGAAACTAAAATCCATCACATGATTGGGCATAGCTCCTCCCCTTTTTTCTGTCTCAGTGATTGGCAAGCATGGAGGCAGAGCCTCTTGTCATCTGGGTTCAGCGATTCAGGGATTACAATGAGTAAAATCCCTCTGCCAACTCACATTAGACACAAAGGGTCAGTCAGACGTAAACTTGTATAGCGCCAGCCACTGAATTTTGGGGATTTATTACCGTTGCAGTGATGAGCCTATGCTGGCTTCTACATTCCTAGCACACTCGTGCAATCTGTTATATGCTTTTATTATTGTTTATTTTAATAATAATGAGCCAGGTACTGTACAGTTAGGAGATTTGCAGATGTTAGAACCCATAAAATAGTTTCTCTTTTTTTTTTTTAAAGAAAATGAGTCTCAGAAATGTTGAGCAACTTGCTGAAGGTGGTAGAGTTGGGCACCAAGTTCAGATCCGTCTAACGTGCTTTCTAATTAGTCCTAATAACTATGGTTTGCTGTTTTTGTTCTTGCTCCTGGTTTCCCTTTATAACAGGACAGAGTTTTGTGGTTGAATATTTTTTCCTCTGTTTTTTGTTGTTGTTGTTGTGGCTGTAGTTATTTTTTGCTGAGTTTTGAGAGATGAAGAGTATTTAGTAACTTGACCCTCAAGACAGTATATTAGAAAGTCATTAAGGTGTTTAACAAAGTCATTCATAAAATTGTTATGAATGCAGTGGAGAAATGATGATGAAAAAAGTTCAATAAATTAAATGCACAACTATTTACAAAGAGTGTGCCCAAAGGTTGATGGTCCACAACTTTCCACCTGGTAAGGGCATGAGCTTTAATGTCAAACAGCGCCTGGGACTAGATGTGACAACCTCTCTATATATCAGTCTCGTTGTTCACACAATGGAAACTTGTAACTACCTTGTGTATTGGTTGTAAGGATTAAATAGGCTAATGTAGGTAAATTATTCAGCCAGGCAGATAATACACCCTCAATACATTTTAAGATGATATCTTAAAAAGAAGAAAAAAAAGGAGGAGGAAGAGAAAAAGGAAGAAGAGAAAAAGGAGGAAGATAAAAAGGAGGAAGAAAAGGAGAAGGAGGAATCAAAGCTCTGTCTTTGGGGCCACCATGTTCAAAGCTTTCAAATGACTTGATAGAACCCTAAAGGTGTGTCACATTATTTTTGGACAATTCACAAATATGCACACATGCATATTTAAAAAACATTTCTCCAGGTAATTCAGCTTAACAGGAATCAAAAGAGATTCAGAAAAACGAAAACAAAATATAATAAAGCCAAATGAAACAGGAACTAAATAGATGCAGGCTATGAGCATTGAAGAGCCCCAGAGACAGGGAAACAAAAGGCGCTTACACTGGGCTTCTAACAGAACAACTGAAATACTGTGTCCACTAAAGCATGTTGTGTTTGAAGAGGGCCTTGAATCAGAAAGTAAGCAGGTGCATAACATTTTGGAACTTGTCATGAAGAAGAAACTAGAGATGTTTCGTTTCAAAGTAAAGCTTTAGGATGGGCATGAATGTGGTCTTCCAATGTATGAAAGGAATCCTAAAGAAAAAGTTCTGTTTCTAGCTTCAATGAAGAAATAATTTAGGAAGTGATGGTTATTGCTCATTCAAAGGGAACCGTTCTCAAATGTTAGAGTTATCTAAATGGAATCCCGGGAAATTATCGTCATGAACTATGTTGCCTCAAGGAGTGGTAAATTCCTTGTCAAAGACAGGTTCAGCAGTTGCTATTCTTCCCTCTTGTGAGACCAAAAGGAGAGATCAGTACCCCCTGGGAGACTGAGCCGGTTGCTGTTTCAAGATCCTTCAAACTATGAAATAACATGATTACCTTTCTATATATCTCTGTTCAACGTTACTCACAGATTCTTTAAGTATTTATTCAGCAGTTACCATGAGTAAGGCACTATAAGCTGATGTTACATATTCATCATCTCATTTAATTTATGAGAAAAGTAACATTATCTTTTAAAAAGTTAGAAAAGTGAGATATAGAGAAGTTAAACAGTATGTGCCTGATCACAGGCAACTAAATGGGGTAGTTGGTATAAGAACCCTAGCAATATGATTCTAAAATTTGAGTTTTCCCATCATTTTCCTTCTAAACTGTATCCAGTATATAAACCTTTCATGATGTCTTACATGTTTTGTTGTATTATGATAACGATGATACATTATATTATTGAGTCATCATTGCATGATACGTCATTAGGGCATAATACAGATCTTTGATTCAGTGTAGCTTAGTTCTTACTATTATATTGCCACACTTTTCATCTTTATGAAACCTGAGTATGAAAACTTGATTGACAAATCAGACCTAGGGTTTAGGAGACTCTATTTTAAGTGTTATTAGTTTTGTCTCACAGATTGCTAATATCTCATACCACATTTCTCTCCTCTAATTACATGACTAAACAATATATAATTTTCTTTTTGAATGACTTAACATTTCAGGATGTGGTTTTCTTTCCCCTTTCTGGGAAAAAAAATATTCGAGTTGCTAGGCTTATGTGATGAAACAAGGCAGAGAATGTTCACATGGAGAAGTGTACAATGAGACTGTGAGAGTGAGGGTTAGATAGTGCCAGTGATGATCTTGGCACTTTTGTACTGTCTGAACGCGCTTTTAAAAATTTGGAGGAACTATTATTTTGTTTTAAACAGCAAATCCTTCTTAACTGCTAGCATAATGCTGTTATATCCTTTCTAATGAGTCAGCAGTTGCAACGCCAGTACAATAAACAGCATTTTGCAGATGAAAAGAGGCAGAATAATAATTCTGTTGTATAAAACAAGTAAGCTATATAATACTTGGTAACAGATCATTCATATTATTTGGAACTAAGGATTATAAATCAGTAATACCGTATACCTTTGCTATTTAAACAGCAAGTAGTATACTATGTTTTATGGAAATACAAGTACAGATACTTAAAAATATCTAGAGTGCACATTTATGGATGCAGCCCCTGCATTTATATACGAGTGAAGTTGTGAGCAGTGTCAGCCAGAGTTCAAGGCACATGAGTACTTCTCATACTTCCCTGTTCTAAAGCAAAATGATGCTTAATAATACAGGATGAGCACTATCATCCTACTATGCTTAAATAAAACTTGGAATCAAACTGAAATAATTAAACTTATTTCCTACATAATTTTTATTTTAACATTTATTGTGTTTATATAACCAAGACTGAAAATCTTTGGACAGCATCCTCTGACTTCCATATTTTGAACTTCGAAAGTTCAATAAAGAGTTCCCAGTAACAATTCTAAATAAATAATGAATAGATCAAGATATGAAAGAACAATTGTCCCGAGATTTAGATTTCTTATACGTGCAACAATCTTAGAAAATGGCATACTTCAAATAATATAAAACCTGCTACTTTTTGAGGAAGAAAAAGTTTGGAACCAGGGGACATGTTTTTTTTTTTTTTTTCTTTCACATAAAAACATTACATGGAATCTTATTAAATAGCATGAAACAATGGTTACAATAATAAAATATATAATTTTCAGGAAATAATATATCAGAAACAACTTAATTTTGGTGCCAGTCTCCTTTCAGCAAAGCTTCATTCTTTCTAACATTTTAATCTCTTTTTAAATATTGTATGTGTTCATTTAGGGAATGGTTCCTCAACCTCAGCACTATTAACATTTTGGATTGGACAATTCTTTGATGTGGTAAGCTGCCTTGTGCATTCTGGGATGTGTAGCCACATCCCTGGCCTTTACTCGCTCAATGCCAATGGCAGCCCCTCAGTCATGACAATCAGTAGTGTCTGCAGATGTTGCCAAACGTTTCCCGGGAGTGAAATCCTCCCTGGTTGAGGACCACTGATTTAAGGCCACCATAATCTGATCCTGCCCCTCCGCACGAGCTGAGATTTTCCTTTTGTGTTCTTTCCCACTGACCTTCCCCCGTTGCGTCTCCATTATATTTTAACTTTCATTTTTTACCTTTATGGAAATTGCAAAGAAAAACCAAAAAACACAAAAAACATCTATTTGAAATTCCTCAATGGCTCCTCTTCCTTCTGCTACGATAGCCCCACAGTAGGACACAGAGTTTGAGGAGGGAATGGAGACTAGATTTCCACCATTGTTCAGCCACTGGACAAGGCATGGCTGTGCAGTATACTAACTGTACAAACTTCCTGGTGCTCGGTTTATAATATTACCACATGCCGTTTGTAAATGGATTGTGTAGAACTCAGAAATGAATGTCTCCACAGTGACAACATAACAATGAGTGGTTGTGTTCCCAGGCCAGTCTTCAATGGTCAATTTACCCATAAATCAGCTGAAATCTCTGAATGAAAATCTCTTGAATTCTGCGACCTGGTAATAGGAATCCATGTGGTACAGTTTTAAATGAGAAGATGAAACAAAGACAGCTGACTTTCTTTCCTCTGATCCAGTTTGATAAAAATATTTGAAATCAAAATGGCTTAGCTTTGATATCTATACCATTTATTCTACTCCCTAAAACTTATGTTTATGGAAGTTTCCAGAAGTTCTTCCAAGCTTATTCTCCACATTTGAAAACACACGTTCCGTTAGTGATGCCGAATTTGGAGAAATGTCAGTTAGTAAGTGAAAGGAGTGACATATAGACTTATTCCCTGTACATAATAAGTATTAGTTAATAAATATATTGATAATTATATGTTTGCTGACTGCATACTTTCACAATCGTTTGTATTTTAAAGAAATGATTTTTGTAACCCAAGATTCTGTCTCATCATCTTTTTTTAAAAACAGAGTAAGAGGGCCAGCCCGGTGCCATAGTGGTTAAGTGCATGTGCTCCGCTGCAGCGGCCCGTGGTTCGTAGGTTCAGATTCCAGGCATGCACTGAGGCATTGCTTGTCAAGCCATGCTGTGACAGCGTCCCATATAAAGTAGAGGAAGATGGGCATGAATCTTAGCCCAGGGCCAGTCTTCCTCAGTAAAAAGAGGAGGATTAGCATGGATGTTAGCTCAGGGCTAATCTTCCTCACAAAAAAAACAGAGTAACACATTAAGTGCCTATTAGACGCAAGTCTAACATGCCAGGTGTGATGGGGACCACACAGGCGGTTGAGACATGATTCATGCCTTCAGGAATTTTTGAAATTTGGAGGAGGATTGATAGAAATAACTATAAGAATAAAACAGGGTTAGTTCCAGAAGGTTCCTTATTAAGATATGCCCCGTAAAATATCATAATAGACATGAATAGCTATGTACATCTTTTTCACCTCCTATAGACATTCTAAGTGTGACTGGCCTAATTATGCACTGTGCACCCATGTATTTAATTCTCATATGCTAATTATGCAAAAACAGAATTGAGAAGATTAATTTAACCAAAGAGGAATAGAGTATTTAATCATTGCATCACTTGTTAACCCTTTACAAAAATATAAAAAGTTTTCTTGGCATTATGTTATCTGGAAGATGTTATGTTACCTCTGCCTTGAAAACTCTCATGAATGATTTAGGAGAAAACCATAGATTAGAGTTATATCTCCATCGCTCCATCTCAATACTACATAATGTCTTTTTCTCTCTTCTAATTTTTGCAGAAAATAAGTGTAATACATTCAAATTTCTTTTTACCTGAAACATTCAGAAACTGGCTGAATTCACCAAATACTGACACTTTCTATAATATTAAGGAAAATTAATTTTCCCAGATGAGTTTATTTTCTTATAAGAAATTAGAGTGTATTGTAAGGATTACCAGATTGCCTATTGTCTCCCTATAGCCATTGTCCACTTTCTTTTTATTTTTTTTAGCTGAATACACCGCTCCTATAAATACAGATTATATTTCCTATACTCCCTTAAAGATACGTGGAGCCACGTGAAAATTCCTGGACAATGATTTTTAAGTGTAAATAGTATGTACAATATGTGGCAGATGTCTTTAATGAGAGGATGTGGTATCTTTTCTTAAACCCTTCTCCTTGGGCTTGGCTGGAAATGATGGCTGGAATACAGTCAACCACTGTTGGTCTAAAGCTTCTAAATCCCTTGTCCCAAGTGTAAAAGCTGTGCACTGGGAATGGGAACCTGGTCTATGACACTTGAAGCACCAACTTTGGACTGATTAACTCTTTACCATTTTTGCTTGAGAGAAGATTCTGTTTAAAAATTGAGTTTTTTCGGTGATCATTAATAATACAGGCAGTTTGCCTAGTCATGAAAAAATCAGGAATCTGGGAAAGAATCATTTCAAATTTTGGGTGTTATCTTTGGATCAAGGCTATAAGCCTATCCCTTGAGTGAGGGAAGCACACAGGTCATGGAGCAGACTCTCAATTCCACTTGTATACCTCTGCTTATTGACCCAGGTGATTGGTCTGAAAATGCTGACATTACACCTAGGAATGCCATGGATTCATAAAGCCTAAATATTTCTTAATGGTAAATATTAATTATGGAACTTTTGTTTTAGCCAAATCAGTTCTAGTACCTTGAAATCCTTCAACACAGATAAAACAATTCTCATTTTATAGATAAAGCGGATAAAAGGGTTTTGGGTAAGCTGCCAAATAATGATGACAATGAGAACACCTCAAATTCACTGAATTCTCCTGAAATTCCTTTCTCTGTACTAGCCAACACCAATGTTCTTTATGTCATTAATGTTTTATATCACTTACCCACATAGCAATCACTTAAGACTGGGAAATATTATGATCCCTGTTTAACAGAAGAGGATACTATGTTTTAGAAAAGGTAAGTCACTTTGCTAGATTCATATAAGCCACTAAAAGGTAGAGCCAGAATTCAAGTGATACCACCTGATTCTACCTTCCAGGTGATCTTGCTACCTCCCAAACCTACTTCTCTTGTCCTCCTTCCCTTTCTCCTCACCCTGCCCTCCCAAGGTCATGAATGGATATTGATGGATTAGCATATTCTAGATATTTTCTCCTCTATTTTTATAATATGCTCCAGACATTACTTGTTTTATAAAAAAAGATATGCTTTAATATTTACTCTCTCTCTTAGTGCAAATAGTCTTCCATCATATTCATTCCAACAAAGTGTTCAATGGTTACCCAAGATCATCGTGGAAAAGATTACCCAAAATTTCTCTATCAGAATTACTCTATCCCCTGCTATAAATGTTCTTAACATCATACATCAATATTGTTCTTTTTTGTGTTCTGTCATTGTCCTATTTAGCAGCTGGTTAATTCATGTTAAGGTGGTAAGACTTTATAAACATTGTAAGGACTTTCATAAAACACTGCTGAAACTCAAGTGAGTCACAATGTGTCTGCTGACAGTCCAAGGCACCATCCTTGGCTGATGATGGAGTAATTATTTTTGGTTATTGGGCTTTTCAGTGCTCTTCAAGTCATACCACATCAGTGTCTGTCCCTGCGCCACATACAGGTTTCACAAGAGCAGACTTGAGAAATGTAGTGGCAAATGATTCCCAGGGCAGACCACAAAGTTGCCTTAATGATTTATAAATTTCAAATTCAAGTGTACAATAGTGATTACGACAAGGTTGTATTGTAGGTCAAGGAATAGTCCCTTTGTCCAAGATATCGTCACTTTGTATCTAAAAGGAATTAAGGTCTTGCAAAAATAGGAAACACAAAGCATTTATGACAGCAGATTATGTAAGATCTAGATTTCACTAACTTATATTTATCTACGTGATTGACTTATTTTGCGTTAGACACTTCTTAATTTATCTGTTCTAATAATATTAATCCTGTTAGTAAAAACATATCTTTAGAAGGAACATTAAATTACTTCCGTCTAATCCAAACTAGAGATATGTTTAAACATAATGCCATAGATAGTCCAAGAATCTTCCTCAAAACTAAAAATATTTTGCAGCATTTACAATTATCAAACATTCCTCCCATGTAAGCATTTCAACTCTCCCTTTCTCTAATTCCTTTCTAGGAGTCACAAAAATTACTACTTTTTAATTAATTTAACAGATGATTAGTGAGATAGTCTCTAATAAAAGAGAGCTCACTTTCTAGTGTGGGGCAATGAACAAAACACAAACATGTGTGTGTGAGTGCGAGTGCGCACGCGTGTGTATATTTATATGCTATGTAGACACATATAATACTGTAGATATCCTGAAGAAAATAAAGGATATGGGCCTGGCCCCATGGCCGAGTGCTTAAATTTCCGTGGACTCTGCTTCACTGGGCTAGGTTTGCAGGTTCGGATCCTGGGCCCAGACCTACTCCACCCACCAGCCATGCTTTGGTGGTGTCCCACATATAAAAAAATAGAGGAAGATTGGCACAGATGTTAGCTCAGGGCGAATCTTCCTTGGTAAGGAAAAAGAAAGACTAGATAAGGAAACAGTGGGGGAACTAGTTGAAAATGGTGCTTTTAAGACAATATCATCAAGATGATCTCACCTGGGAGAAAATGTTTGAAGAGAGACCTGGAAAAGGTGAAGGAGCCACTCATGTGGGAAAAAACAAGGGGACAAAGTGGCTGGAGGAGGAAATGCTGAGCAGGGAGAGTACAAGATAGAGGGTAAGTGTAAGCCATTTAAGGACATTGGATTTGATTTTGTGTACAGTGTCAAGGAATTTGATGGTCCTGATAAAGGAAGGGATATGATTTCACTCAAATTTTAGAAGGATCACTCTAGCTACTGTGTGGATAGTAGACCATTAAGGAGAGAGAGCAGAAAAGGTAAAAATGTTAGGATGCTATTTTAAAAGTCCAAGGCAGAAATTATAGTAACTTGAATGTAAGGGATAGCTGTGGCGATAGTAAGAAGCAGTCAGAATCTGAAAATATTTTGAAGACAGAGCCCTTGGAATTTGTTAACAGATTAACGTGAGGGGTGAAAATAATACAGAAATTCATGATGACACCACGTTTTCTGGCTTAAGTAACTGGAAGAATGGAGTTTTCTCTATCAGAATTACCCCCACCCACTGCTATAAACATCTTAATATCATACTTCAATATTGTTCTAAATCTATATTATTATAAATCAATTGCATTTAATGAGATGAGGAACACTTAGGGAGAAGCCTGTCAGGAATGGGTGCAAAACAGAATTAAGTTTTGGATGTGTTACTTTTGACTTCCCAATGAAGATATCTAAGATGATTGGTGCATAAAAGCTTGCAGTTAGAGGAGATGTTTGAGTCAGAGATAATTATATAATAATTTGTAACCAAACATTTGTAAAGGTGGATTTTGATGAATATATATAAAGGAGACTGAGAGAATTAGCCAGTGAGGTGAGAAGAGAATGTCTCGCGGCCAAGCAAAAACAAAAGTCAAGGATGAGGAATCAACACATATGCCAAATGCTGTTAACAGGTCGAAGATGGTAATGATGGAGAATTGACTGTTGGATTTCACGGTGCTCTTCAAGAGCAGTTTTGGTAGATTTCTTGGAAAGAGAACCTGAGTGGGGTTTGTTCAAAAAGGAATAGGAGAAGGTAAAGATAGATAACAAGAAAGGACAATTCTTGAAAGGAATTTTGCTCTAAGGAAAAATAAGAAGAAAATGGAGCGGTAGGTAAAGCATGTTTTGGATGCAGAGGAAGAGTTTCAAAATGTTTATATGTTTAGCAGGTTTATATGTTGATGAGAATAATCTACTAGACAGGCAAAGTTAAAAAACAAGAAGGACCAAAGTAGGAAGGACTTGGACTTAGATAGGATTGTGTTCAACCAATGAAACAAACAAAAAATGGCAGAGGGCATATAGAGGGATGCATGTATGCTGGCATATTTTGTGGTAAAAATAATCTGATGAACATCCACAAATCCTTAAGGGAAAACAACTTACCAAAAATATGTATTTTACATAGGAATTTGTAACCATCCAATGAATAATACATGTGAAATTATTATTTGAACTTGAAAGCACTTCAGCACTAGTTTCATTATTAAATACAAGAACAGAAAATACTATAGCTGAGAGATGGTTAGGGAATCCTTGAAAGAGGTAAGAGAAATATTGTGCTTTTAAATTGCACAGTTAACTGGAACATGTGTTAGAAACAAAGGTTTGCAGGCTTATTAACCCAAATTCAAAGTAATTTAAAATAGAACTGTAGCACTCAAGTGAGCAAATGTTTGCTTTCAGATAGTCTATTGTTAAAGTTTGAAAAGTGCAATCTCTTCAAACTGATTTTGAGTCTGCTACTCAATACAGGAAAGCAATTAGGAAGCAGAGTATTAGCAAGTATCACTCAGAAAATAAATATTTACTGTCAACCTTACAGATGCGAAAAGTCCTGTTTCCACATATAGTTCTAATTGGATTTAAACAGCTTTCTAAGTATTCTATTAAATCTTTGATACTCGTTGGACAAATTACAGGGCCATATTACTTTTTTTAAGCTTTAAAATTCAGTAAAAGCAGTTTAGGGCACTAATTATCTAAAGCTAACTAAGAATGTTTAGCGAGACTTTCTTTCTGGGTCCCTTTTAGTATTAAGTGATTTCAATGCATAATTTATGAAACGTTTTTCAACACTGTGGATAGTCAGAGCTTACACGTTAATAGTTAAGTTTTAGTATCATTAAAAATAATTCCATATAATTTTAATGTTTTCAGTCATCATTGAGAAATTCTTATCTGAAGTTTTATTAAATTTTTGCTTAATCTTTTCTTAAAAATATGCTGAAATAATTGGATGTGATAAATATAAACATTAAGGTTTAAATCTATATTCTTTTTAGCACTTGGAACTGTGCTATATTTTCAGTACATTAGTTGCTGAAGAAGGAACCAGTCAAATGAATTAATGCTTTCTTTCTCGGTGCACTCAAAGTGCTTACAAATGATTTAATGTATCATAAAACCAGTCTGAGGAATGCTTCCTCATAAAATGCCTAGGTTTTGAAAAAAATATTTGGAATGATGATAGTGAGAAGATAGACACTAGCTTCTTTATGTAATAGTAGTGTTTATTATAAATGCTGAGGTCCTACCACGTGTCTCCCCTTGTATCAGACCATTTACAAGCCTTATCACTTTTAGATTTCAATATAAACCAGAAGCATAGGTATCATTACACCCATTCTTCAGATGTGAAATCTGAGTCTCAGAGAGGTTTTTAAGTAACTTTTAAGTAATTTTCTTTTTTTTGGTGAGGAAGATTGGCCCTGAGCTGACATCTGTTGCTAGTCTTCCTCTTTTTGCTTGAGGAACATTGTCCCTGAGCTAACATCTGTGCCAATCTTCCTCTAGTTTTGCATGTAGGACGCTGCCACAGCATGGTTTGATTAGCAGTGCATAGGTCCGTGCCTGGGATCTAAACCCACAAACCCTGGGCCACCAAAGTGGAGTGCGCGAACTTAACCACTACACCGCTGGTCCAGCCTCAAGGCAGTAATTAAATGACTGAGCAAGGATCTGAACCTCAGTTGGCTCTTCTTTCTACAATTTCCCCTGGTTACCAAGAGGTGATCGCAAATTTCCAGTCCTTCCCATTGATCTGGTCTATAAAAGTTAAATAAATCTTCTCACTTATTACCATAAAATACTCAGCAATTCCCTCTACATAATGGTGGCATGTTTGTACTCTGGGAAGTACTTTATTTCAGATGTATATATTTAGTTTTCTTTTTCACTGGCTCCTTTTAAATACAACAGGGATCTCAATAGGACAAACTTTCAAAGAAGATTTAATTTTAAAACAAAATATTTCATACAATACCTGCGTTTTGAATGGAAGATATTCATATTGGCTTAAAAAGTGTAATTGAAATAGTTTATTTGCTAATAAGGTGAGATAAACTCAAAGCATTTCTGTAAATAACATTTACTGTTTCATTGTACTGGCACGATAAGCTGATCATCATCAACTAACATATATAACATATATTTACTAAGTGAAAGGTAAAGTTTTAGGGACAAAAAATTGATAAAATAAAATAAAATAATAGATCTAGCTAAAAGGCAGTCACAAAATACCAGAGAAGGAAGAGTTCTCAAAGAGCATACTGAAACTCAGGGCATCACAGAGCTAATGACCATTAAAGTGGTCCTAGAGTCTTAACAGCCAATAAAGGCAATAACATCCTCTAAGAACAACCAAAAAGCCTTACAAAAAATAAATGATCCCAATACAAGAAATACTAAAATATAACAAGTTTTACAATAAGTGAACGTTAGAAAATAATGACGACAAGGTATTCCGTGTTGACCTAAGAAGAATCTCATTTGAGCAGCACATGTCTACTCTTTGGCTCCACAGTGATATTTTTATAGTCGTATTAATAGATCTGACTGTTTTTTAACTACACCCCTAAAAACTATGCATGAAATTTAATTCAGGAAAGAATGGATCTATTACCAACCATGACGTTGTAATAGAAAAGCTCTTGCTTGCAAGCTTACTAAAAGTAAACAGCAAACAGGACAGAACTGGACAGAAAGTCAGGAGTATTGACATGCTCAAATTATAACACATTAAGGGAAGAGATACTGTTGAAACATAAGGAATAAGCAAATTTAATTATATTGAAGTTGAAAATGTAACTGAAAAAAAGACCAAAAACATAACTACAATGATTAAAACTGTAAAAAGGAGGAAAAGTGAGTATGGAATATGAATCATATCCTCCCCTATCAAAACTAGAAGTGAGGGGCCGTCCTGGTGGCGTAGTGGTTGATTTCAGGCACTTGGCTTTAGCAGCCCAGGGTTTACAGTTTTGGATCCCAGGTGTGGACCTACACACGGCTTGTCAAGCCATGCTGTGGCAGGCGCCCCACATATAAAGTGGAGAAAGATGGGCACAGATGTTAGGCCAGGGCCAATCTTCCTCAGCAAAAAGAGGAGGATTGGCGACAGATGTTAACTCAGGGCTAATCTTTCTCACAAAAAAAGAAAAACCAGAAGTGAATAAATAATGAGTAAAGTTGATTAATCAAAAACAGCGGTATATAACCAGTTATTTACGGATGTGACGGTAACCCAACCCCAACCACCAAGATAGACCACATATTAGAAGTTTTGCCTCTGGACACATTGGGGCTTGGGAGTCTTTTCATTATAAATGTTGTTATTGCATTTTGTCTTTAACATTTATTATTTTGATTTTTAAAATGCTGAATGGTAATTCTGTTGCACAGCTCGCTTTGGTCTCCTCATCCTGAAGCCAAACAACTGCGACTCTACAGCCATTGTAACTTGGAGAACACGGATATTACAACCAAAATGTGAATATTAGTGGCATTTTCACCCAAATGTACACGTGCCCTGGGTTTCTAAACAAACAACTGTAATCATCCCGTGTTAAGAAATGATAAGAACTCAGTGGTTTACAAACGTTTCAGTTCACATTTTATTTTTGAAATGTAAAAGAGTACATTTAGTGCTTTAAATGAATCATTAAACACACATTTATGTACTTTTACTAGCTAAATATCTTATAATCCAAAATATTGTTTAAGTCTGACAGAGAATTATACATATATTTTTTGCACAGATATAATAAGATACTGCAAGATGCTTCAGATTATTGTATTTTTCTCTTAAGTTCAATAAGAAGGTTAATGCTTAGCCATAGTCAGTTCAAGTAGAGTGTGGGTGAAATGTCGGTTAAGCAGAATAATGACAGTCCCTTAGTAACCAAAATAACACAAAATAATTACTGACTATAACCAAGGCAGTCTTATTTTTAACCTCTGACTGTCAGGACATAGTCTGACATTTAGCTCTCTGGAAACAATGTCTTTGTTTTTCTTTTTTTGGTAGAAGTATCACGGGCAAGGCTTTTGGTCTCTGGAGCTCACTCTCTTGCAATTTATAGTGATCCACATAATTTTAAAAGAGCTGGAGTCAGAAAAAGACAACAGAGTTTTGTAATAAAAATGCACTTTGACTTTACCACACTTGCTTATTATTCAGAAAAAAAAAGATATGATCAAATTATATTACGTCTTCTAATATTAATTGTGGCATATGTGATTACAATTCATTACAAGAAGACAAAAAACCTTTTCTCATACAACAGGGAATAAAATTGTTTTCCTATTTGAGGGCTTAAGGCGTAATTTAGTTTTTTAATAAGGAAAGTTATATAGTATGCTGAAAATTCCAAATCTGAAATCCCCCTGTATCCTTACTAATTTTTCTACAATAATGTTAAAGAGCCTACTGGTATGTGGGTGTTCTTCTGTAATTGCGATGACAGCAGAATCAGTTTATGTTATAGTTCTTCTGTAATATTTCTACCACTTTAATTTTTCTAGATAATTACAGATTTCTTAAGTTATGATTTTACTATGTTAAAATAAAGATAATATTTCTAACGAAAAATGAGAACTGCAATTCGGAAGATTTTTAATAGGTTCATTGTACTTTTCTAAAATATTTCCACGTTTTACTAACACAGAAAATAGATAGGACTTCGTGACTGAAATGAACCGTAAGTTTGTGACTCAAACAACTGGATGTGTAGTTGTGCAAGTCACCAAAACACGGTATTCACAGACCAGGTTTGGGGAGATGGAGAACGATGCTCTGAAGTCTGTAAGATATTTGGATGCAAGTATATTCAAGAATACATGGAAAAATGTGTGAATTGAAAAATAATTAGGATCTGAGACATAGATTTAGGAGTAATTAACAGCTTTGGAAATAATTCCTTTATCACAGGGGTAAAAAATGTGGGTATTATCAATGTTTCTGATATGGTCTGTGTAAGGTGAGAAGCATCACTCCGATGCAGGGGAAGATGCACGTCAAGAGAGGCTGGAGAGAAAGTCAAATTGGGCTCTCTGATGCACCATGGCCTCAGTCAGCTCTTACTCCTGGATTTCAGTTAGGTGGGCCATTAACAATGGAAAGGTTTCTAACTACTGTACACATAAGTCCTAGCTCCTCAGGTCAAGACAGATTACGTTACAAAGGAACTCTGTCCAAAAGGCCACGTCCAAGTCTTGAGAGGTTGAGAGTCAGAGAGAGCTAGAAGGGTGTAGTATAAGCCTGACAGTTGGGTTTTCTCTTTTTTTGGTAATGCAAGTGCCTGACTTCAGTTTTCTTTCTTTTTTAGTTTTTTGTTTATTGCAGTAACATTGGTTTATAACATTGTATAAATTTCAGATGTACATCATTATACTTCTATTTCTGCATAGATTACATCATGTTCACCACCCAAATACTAATTACAACCCATCACCACACACATGTGTGGAATTATCTCTTTCGCCCTCCTCCCTCCCCGCTTCCCCTCTGGTAACAACCAATCCAATCTCTGTCTCTAGGTGTTTGTTTGTTGTTGTTATTATCTACTACTTAATGAAGGAAATCATACGGTATTTGACCTTCTCCCTCTGACTTATTTCACTTTGCATAATACCTTCAGTGTCCATCCATGTTGTCACAAATGGCTGGATTTCATGGTTTCTTACGGCTGAGTAGTATCCCATTGCGTATATATACCACATCTTTTTTATCCATTCGTCCCTTGCTGGGCACTTAGGTTGCTTCCAAGTCTTGGCTATTGTGAATAACGCTGCAATGAACACAGGGGTGCATGTATCATTACGCATTGGTGTTTTCAAGTTCTTTGGATAAATATCCAGCAGTGGAATAGCTGGATCATATGGTAGTTCTATCCTCGATTTTAAGAGGAATCTCCATACTGTTTTCCATAGTGGCTGCACCAGTTTGCACTCCCACCAGCAGTGTATGAGAGTTCCCATCTCTCCACATCCTCTACAACACA
Source organism: Diceros bicornis minor (assembly GCF_020826845.1). Taxonomy (NCBI): domain Eukaryota; kingdom Metazoa; phylum Chordata; class Mammalia; order Perissodactyla; family Rhinocerotidae; genus Diceros; species Diceros bicornis. Next base: position 45,655,506 of record NC_080759.1, on the reverse strand, counting down.
TGTTGTTTCCTGTCTTGTTAATTATAGCCATTCTGACGGGTGTGAGGTGATATCTCCTTGTAGTTTTGATTTGTATTTCCCTGATAGTTAATGATTTTGAACATCTTTTCATGTGTCTGTTGGCCATCTGTATATCTTCTTTGAAGAAATGTCTGTTCAGGTCTTTTGGCCATTTTTTAATTGGGTTGTTAGTTTTTTTGTTGTTGAGATGCTTGAGTTCTTTATATATTTTGGAGATTAAGCCCTTATCAGATGTATGGTTTGCAAATATCTTCTCCCAATTGTTAGGTTGTCTTTTCGTTTGTTGATTTTTTCCTTTCCTGTGCAGAAGCTTTTTAGTTTGATGTAGTCCCATTTGTTTATTTTTTCTATTGTTTCTCTTGCCCAGTTAGACATGGTGCTTGAAAATATGTTGCTAAGATCGATGTCAAGGAGCATACTGCCTATGTTTTCTTCTAGAAGTTTCATACTTTCAGATTTTACATTCAAGTCTTTAATCCATTTGGAGTTAATTTTTGTGTATGGTGTAAGGTAAGGGGCTACATTCATTTTTTTGCCTGTGGCTATCCACTTTTCCCAACACCATTTGTTGAAGAGACTTTCTTTTCTCAATTGTATGTTCTTGGCTCCTTTGTCAAAGATTAGCTGTCCATAGATGTGTGGGTTTATTTCTGGGCTTTCAATTCTATTCCATTGATCTCTGTGTCTGTTTTTGTGCCAGTACCTTGCTGTTTTGGTTACTATAGCTTTGTAGTATATTTTGAAATCAGGGAGTGTAATACCTCCAGCTTTGTTCTTTTTTCTCAGGATTCCTTTACCTATTTGGGGTCTTTTGTTGTTCCATATAAATTTTAGGATTCCTTGTTCTATTTCTGTGAAAAATGTTGTTGGAACTTTGATAGGGATTGCATTGAATCTATAGATTGCTTTAGATTGCTTAACTATGTTAATTCTTCCAATCCAAGAGCACGGAATATCTTTCCATTTCTTTGTATCTTCTTCAATTTCTTTCAGCAATGTTTTATAGGTTTCCTTTTACAGCTCTTTCACCTCTTCGGTTAAGTTTATTCCTAACTATTTTATTCTTTTTGTTGCAAATGGAAATGGGATGGTATTCTTAATTTTGCTGTCTGCTACTTCGTTGTTAGTGTACAGAAATACAACTGATTTTTGTATGTTGATTTTGTATCCTGCAACTTTACCGTGTTTGTTTATTACTTCTAAAAGTTTTCTGGTGGATTCTTTAGGGTTTTCTATATATAAAATCATGTCATCTGCAAATAGTGACAGTTTCACTTCTTCCTTTCCAATTTGGATCCCTTTAATTTCTTTTCCTTGCCTGATTGCTCTGGCTAGGACTTCCAGTACTATGTTAAATAGGAGTGGTGAGAGTAGGCATCCTTGTCTGGTTCCTGTTCTTAGAGGGATAGCTTTCAGTTTTTCACCATTGAGGATGATATTAGGTGTGGGTTTGTCATATATGGTCTTTATTATGTTGAGGTACTTTCCTTCTATACCCATTTTATTCAGAGTTTTTATCATAAATGGATGCTGTATCTTGTCAAATGCTTTCTCTGCATATATTGAGATGATCATGTGATTTTTGTTCTTCATTTTAGTAATGTGGTGTACTACGTTGATTGATTTGTGAATGTTAAACCATCCCTGCATACCTGGAATAAATCCCACTTGATTATGGTGTATAATCTTTTTAACGTATTGTTGTATGCGATTTGCTAGTATTTTATTGAGGATTTTTGCATCGATGTTCATCAGTGATATTGGCCTGTAATTTTCTTTTCTTGTGCTGTCCTTGTCTGGTTTTGGTATCAGGGTAATGTCAGCTTCATAGAATGAGTTAGGGAGCTTCCCCCTCTCCTCAATTTTTTGGAAGAGTTTGAGAAAGATAGGTATTAAGTCTTCTTTGAATGTTTGGTAGAATTCACCAGGGAAGCCATCTGGTCCTGGACTTTTATTTTTGGGGAGGTTTTTGATTACTGTTTCAATCTCTTTAATGGTGACTGGTCTATTCAAATTCTCTATTTGTTCTTGATCCAGTTTTAGAAGGTTGTATAATTGTAAGAATTTATCCATTTCTTCCAGATTGTCGCTGGAATCTTCCAGATTCCAGCTTTTCTTAGTATTCTCTTATAATCTTTGTATTTCTGAGGTGTCTTGTAATTTCTCCTCTTTCATTTCTGATTTTACTTATTTGTGCCTTCTCTCTTTTTTTCTTGGTGAGTCTATCTAAAGGTTTGTCAGTTTTGTAGATCTTTTCAAAGAACCAGCTCTTGGTTTTATTAATTTTTTCTATTGTTTTTTTAGTCTCTATTTCATTTATTTCTGCTCTGATTTTTATTATTTCCTTTCTTCTACTGATTTTGGGCTTTGTTTGTTCTTCTTTTTCCAGTTCTTTTAGGTGAATTGTTAGATTGTTTATTTGAGATTTTTCTTGTTTGTTGAGACAGGCCTGTATTGCTATAAACTTCCCTCTTAGAACCGCTTTTGCTGTATCCCATAAATTCTGGCATGTCGTATTTTCATTTTCATTTGTCTCCACGTATTTTTTTATTTCATCTTTGATTTCTTTGTTGATCTAGTCATTGTTCAGTATCATTTTGTTTAATCTCCACATATTTGTGGCTTTTCTGATTTTCTTCCTATAGTTGATTTCTAGTTTCATACCATTGTGGTCAGAAAAGATGCTTGGTATTATTTCAATCTTCTTAAATTTATGGAGTCTTGTTTTGTGGCCTAATACGTGATCAATCCTGGAGAATGTTCCATGTGCATTTGAAAAGAACGTGTATTCTTCGGTTTTTGGATGGAATGCTCTGTATATATCCACTAGGTCCATCTGTTCTAGTGTGTCGTTTAAGGCCAATGTTTCCTTATTGATCTTCTGTTTGCCTGATCTATCCGTTGGTGTAAGTGGAGTGTTAAAGTCCCCTACTAGTATTGTGTTACTGTCTATTTCTCATTTTATGTCTGTTAATAATTACTTTATATATTTAGGTCCACCTACATTGGGTGCATAAATATTTACAAGTGTTATAGCCTCTTGTTGGATTGTTCCCTCGATCATTATGTAATGCCCTTCTTGGTCTCTTTTTACAGTTTTTGTTTTAAAATCTATTTTGTCTGATATGAGTACTGCTACTCCAGCTTTCTTTTCATTGCCATTTGCGTGGAGTATCTTTTTCCATCCCTTCACTTTCAGTTTGTGAGTGTCTTTAGATCTGAAGTGTGTCTCGTTTATACAGCATATATATGGGTCTTGTTGTTTTATCCAGTGACCCACCCTATGCCTTTTAATTGGAGCATTTAGTCCATTGAAGTTTAAAGTAGCTATTGATAAGTATGTACTTACTGCCATTTTTTAACTTTTTTTTCCCTCAGTGTTTCAGTAGTCCTTCTCTGTTCCTTTCTCCTTCTATACAGAATTGATGGTTTCTTTAGTTTGACCTCTGTCTGAAAGCTCTACTCTTTAACTCCCTTCCTCCCTCATTTTATTTTTTTGATATCATATCTGACCTCTTTTTTGTGCATTTGTATCCATTACCATCGTATTGTGGAAATAGATAATTTTTCCTATTTGTGGACTTCTCTTTTCCCTTTAAATCAGTCCCTTTAACATTTCTTGTAGCACTGGTTTTTTATGGACAAACTCCTTTAATTTTTGCTTGTCTGGGACATATTTGATCTCTCCTTCGATTTTGAATGATAACCTTGCTGGGTAGAGTATTCTTGACTGTAGTTTTTTCCTTTTAGCAATTTAAATATATTGTGCCACTCTCTTATAGCCTGTAACATTTCTGCAGAGAAGTCAGCTGATAGCCTTATGGGGTTTCCTTTGTATGTAACTTGACTTTCTCTTGTGGCTTTTAGGATTCTCTCTTTATGTTTACTTCTGGACATTTTGTTTATGATGTGTCTTGGTGTGGACCTCTTTGGGTTTATCTTGTTTGGGGCTCTCTGTGCTTCCTGTACCTGGATGTCTGTTTCCTTCCTTAGGTTAGGGAAGTTTTCATCTATTATTACTTGAAATAGATTCTCTGCCCCTTTGTCTTGCTCTTCTCCTTCCGGGACACCTATAACATGGACGTTAGTATGCTTGATGTTGTCCCAGAGGTCCCTTAGACTGTCCTCACTCTTTTTAATTCTTTTCTCTTTTACCTGTTCAGCTTGGGTAATTTCTTCTAGTCTTTCGTCCAGCTTGCAGATCTGTTCTTCTGTATCCTCTATTCTGCTTTTGAGTCCTTCTAGTGAATTTTTCATTTCCAGTATTGTATTCTTCATTTCTGATTGGTTCTTTTTTATATCTTCCATTTCTTTGTTGACATTCTCACTGAGTTCATCTATTCTTCTCCCCAGATCAGTGAGCATCCTTAACACTCTTTGTTTGAACTCTCTGTCAGGTAGGTTGCTCATTTCTGTTTCACTTAGTTCCTTTTCTGGGGTTTTGTCCTGTTCCCTTACTGGGAATGTATTCATTTGCCTCCTCACTTTGCCTCTTTCCCTGTGCTTATGTCTACGTATTAGGTAGGTCAGCTACGTCTCCTGCTCTTGGATAGGTGACCTTATATAAGTGATGCCTTAGGAGGTCTGCGGTGTGCTTCCCTCAGTTCTCAATGTTCCAGGGGTGACCCCTATGTGGGCTACACATGTCCTTCTGTTTTGACCTGTTTGCTCTCCCTATAGGTGCCCGGGGAGGCTGATTTATGCTCCTGGCAAGCTGTTGTAATGCTCAGCTGCTTGTAGTTGTTGTGGGCCCTTCAGTCTCTTTATCAGGTATGGGGAGCCCCAGCACAGTTGGCTGAAAGTTCTAATACCACATTTGTGTTGCAGTATTTCTTTTAAGTGAGTAGGCCCCCAGCATGGCAGGTTGTTAGTCTCAGGGGCTTACAATTGCTATAAGCCTCCAGCCTTTAGGTCTCTTGTCAGCTCTCTGAGGATTGTAGCTGGGTGGGGCTGGCCTCAGGCACGGGAGCACCCAATTGTTTCAGGCTTTAGAAAGTGGGGCAAACCCCTTATGTGGGTCTTTGAGAAGCACAAGTTTTCTGCCGCTGACAAGTCTGCCACCCACAGGTCCCCACACACAGTCAACACAGTCCTGTCCCATGTGCACGCCTTGACCTCCTGAAGTGGACACAGTCTCTCCACGGCAGGTGCCCCACACACTCCACCACCACTCCACACTCTCCACCCACTCCTTTTGCATGCCCTGCCCCACTGAAGTCGGCTCCGTTACCAGGCTGCAGAGTATCCAGTCACCAATCTATGTAGACCCACAAGTTGCATGAGGGCTTTTTGAGTGGGGCCAGTCTCTAGGGTGGGCTGCCTGCCCTGGCTGAGCTGGATTAAATCGGTGCTCTAGTGGGTGGGGCAGACCTGGGCTAGCAGGCCCCAGGGAGATCTCCAATGGCGTCTGTGTCAGCACGCCCACATCAGGCCACAACAATGGCCGCCGCCAAAGTCCCCGACCCTGGAGAGGTCTCACCTCTCACCGAGATGCACTCAGGGCCTATCAGGTGAGTCTCTTTTCACCAAAGCCCTGTGCTCCTTTCTTTCTGGTTATTTTAGGTTGCTTTCTGAAATGGGTGAGTTTGCGCATGGGCCCTTTAAGAGCCAGTTTTAATTTCTTTCTGAACCAGCTTTTCTGGGGGTGCTCCCCAATGTTTTAGTAGCAGGCAAAGTCAGATATTATGCCACTCGCCTCGATTGTGCTGGGTCCACAAAATGCCCACAACAGGGGCGCTCCCTGGCTCAGGGCCCCTCGCCTCCAGGGAGGCTGCGGACCTGTGGGCTGCTCCCGGGCAGCCGTGAAGCTGGCGGCTTGTGAAGGCAGAGCTTTTCCTCTCCAGAAGGGAGTTTCTGCCTCTTCTACCTCAATTAGGATTGTCCTTTTTTGCAGGAGTTCCTCTTATCCGGTTTTCAGTTCTGTCTCAGGGGTAATTTTTCCACGAGTAGTTGGAAATTGGCTGTGTCCGTGGGAGGAGGTGAGTTCAGAGTCCGCCTACACCGCCATCTTGACTTGTCCTCATGGATCCTGACTTCAGTTTTGATTCAGCGTCATCCATTTCAAAGAGGCATCCTCTTCAAAGAGGGCTATCTTGAATAAATACGTTGCTAGCCACACTAGATAAAGAGTCAGGCCACCTCCCCTCACTGAGGCTTCTCTGTTTGAGAGACCTTGTTTGATTTCAATAGCTGGTCATTTCTGTTCCTTGTTTTTGTTTTTGTTTTTTTCTCTTCCTGTGCTTTAAATTCCTGCTTTTACATTTTAAATTCACCAATAAAAGAGCGAGCCTTCGAAACCACTAGGGTCCCACACTTGACCCCAATAAAAGCAGAACCCCAGGCCCATGCGCCAGCTCTCTCTCTACCCATGATCTCGCTGTGTGGCCCCAAGTGTGCTTTGTAATTTCCAGGTCTTATAAGTAATAAGCTTTTATTTCTTCAAAGTTTCCTGATGGTTATTGCAGAAGGGCATCTTGCAATCATAATAAGAACCATAAGAGCTGGTCCAGCCATAACATTGGTTATCAGTAGGCTGAAACGGGCACAAAACAATGGGCTTGCATTTGGAGCAGTGACTTAGGTCTACAGGAATCAAAAAACAAAGATGGGCTTGCCTGACTTCAAAGTTTTACCTTGAACTCTAGGCAAATGGTATCTCAGGACTGCAGTGCAAGATGAGACATGAAGTGTCCATCAGGGACTAAATGATGTTATTTCTACAATTCGGTTTTAATGTTAGCCCTACACTGTAGATTTCAATGTTGGGAAGATTCAGGTTCCAAATGATACAGCATAAGTAATGTTATCAGTAGAAAGCAGTTTGGGTATTGCCAAGAGTCTTCGATTAGTGTTCCAAATATGATAAATTTGATTTATGTCTGAGAAAATATGTGTAACAAACAATGATAGCAACGTGGATGCCTGTACTTGTGTACTTAATGTTTGTTTCTTCAATTCTAGAGCCTTCACAAAATTCATTCTTCAGGTGATTAGAGAAGGGGTTATTAATATTCAAACCCTAGAAAAACTATTGAGGTGATCATACATAAAGTTCTTAATATCTCTTGCCTGATGACTTTCAACATAAATCAGTAGTGCCTCTTATTAAATGTGTTACTTAGATAGGTGTAACTTTTACTAAAAAAATGGAAAAGTTTCCCAACATCTGCAAGGAGCTCAAGTTTGACTGTCTCTGAAGAGTACCAAGGAGAAGAGAACAATTTTTAAGAGGACACACTAGCTATGATATTGTTTTTTGGGGGAATAAAATATATAAAATTTATGAAAGGTTTTAGCGATAACATCTGTTTTGTCCTTAAAAGGGGAAGATTCTATAAGGCTTCTAAATACTTACATCACAGGCTCTTATTAATTCTCTAAGAAAAAAGCTTGTGCAAAAAGCAAAGTGATATGGCCAGCCAGGAAAGGATTTAAACTCAATTACTTTCAAGCTGTTATCTTAAAGTTTCTGAAACTTTTTAAAAATGGGACAAATTATATTTTTCTCATTGATCACTCTTCAGGCCCGTTTTCAGTTTTCTTTCTCTCCCACACATTTTCCATAATTCCTTGGTGAATTCACTTAGTCTAATGGTTGAAATACCATCTACGTGATAATCACCCTCATAACTATCCCATTCTCCCTCAAAATATTCTCCCCTCTGCCAGCCTTCCCTGTCTTAGTTGGTTTTAATTGCATTTTTCCGGTTGATCAGATTGAATATCTTGGAGGCATCCTTGATGGTTTTCTTTTTCTTATTTCTCACAAAGACTAAAAGGAATCTCATTAGCTGTACCTCAAAATATACACAGAATTTAACCACTTCTCACTAAGTCCAAAGGTATAGATTTAGTTCAAACCACCATCAACTCTCACCAACTCTTACTGTCCTAACAGGTCTTTTGGTTTCCACTCTTCACTTTCACCTCCTCCCCACTCATTTCATTCTCAACCCTATAGCAAAAGTCATGCCTTTAAAGTAAGTTAAACCATTTCACTCTTCTACTCAAAATCCTCCAATGCCTCTAATTTCAGTCTTAATTTCAATTAAAAGCTATAGTGTTCCTATGTGTTTGTTTATTGTGGTTACCAGAGGGTAAGAGGGGAGGGAGGAGAGTGAAAGGGATAATTCGGTACATGTGTGTGGTGATGGGTTGTAATTAGTATTTTGGTGGTGAACATGATGTAATCTATGCAGAAATAGAAGTACAATGATGTACACCTGAAATTTTTACAATGTCATAGACCAATGTTACTGCAATAAACAAAAAATTAAAAAAAAAAAAAAGCTATAGTGTTTTTCCATGACATACAAAGTCCCAAGTGGACTGGCCCCCGATTTCCTTTGTAATTTCATCTCCTAATTCTCAAACTTCATGCAGTCTAGCCAGACTGGCTTCCTTGTCATTGCTTGAACATTTCAGGTCTGTATTTGCTCTAGTTGTCATTTCTGCATGAAACTCGCTACATCCAGCTATCCATCTAACTCTCACCTCATTCAACTCTGCTCAAACATCACCTATTCTGTTCTCCGTATGTAAATTCCAAATAACCTCCCAATAATCTGGACTACCCTTTCTCAAATATATTTTTTTATGGCGTTTATCATGTGCCAATATACTGTTTTGGATTCTATGATGTGACATCCAGATCCCCTTGAAAGATTCCCTCAGTTCTTGGAGCTTGGGATGTCAATAGTTCCTCTCCATGAATTGCCCTCAGCTGAAGAGAATATTCTTTCCTAAGCACATTTGTCCTCCCTGTAGGCAGCCCACATTCTATGGTTGGTCATGAGCAGAGGGAGGAAATAACAGCTTGGGCGCTTGCTTTAAGGTGGAACAATGTTCAAGAGATATTCTAGCCCCAAAGCTCCCATGAGACCCTTTGTTAAGACTGTGATGCAATTCAGCTCCTCTCTTTGCCCAATCTTATGTCCTTCCTTCCCCCATGGGTGTTGGTCCCAAGGGAACACCCAAATAAACTTTCTGCAGATGATTTTCCATATGAGAGGCTGTTCCCCACAGAACTGAAGCTAAGATATATACTACATAATTTATGCATTTAATATGCTTATTGTCTACTTTGCATCACCCTACCCTAAAAATCTGCTCCCTCAGAGTGGGATATTACATCCCCAAATATCAAACACATAATAGATGCTCAATAAATGTGTGTCACATAGGAGTGGTCAAAATATGAGCTGGATAGGAGAATGAACAGACTTACCACAAGGATTAAATTAAATAAAAGATTCAAGTGCTCAAGAAAGAATGACATGTACGTGGCATTTACAATATGGTAATGCCTTTTTTTCCCTATCTTAAAACTTCTCCTCCTTTTTTGTGCTCAAAACCTGATGATTGGTAGTATAGCCAGGCAGGTCTCAGAAACTTGAAAATTATTTGGGTCCAAGGAAACTCCATTTCCTTGAGAGGAATTTCTGTATTAGGAATGTGTATATTTATATGCTCAGGGTCTCTTTACGCTACCAATTGAAGATCTTTTTCTTCCACTTTATATCTCTCCTTTCCCATATGCTTCTTGCTGCATCATAGCTTCTGTACCCTCTAACTCAGGTACACTCATAGCTTGACTTGAGCATGGTCCTTCATGACCTACCTGTGCCCATAGTATTTACTTGAGCAGATTGTCTCTCCATTATGCAGATTCTTTGGAAAAAATATGTTCCTTTCTAGTTTTTTCATGTTTTATCAATCATTCTACGGATTGACTACTTTGAGTCAGGTACTTAGCTGAATCCAATCAACTGTGGACACATAGAGCAAAGTCAGGTAGCATAAACTTGACTGTCTAAAGCTGTGTCTGAGGTCAGAGCATGGGAAAAGACAGGGTCCCCATGAAGAGGCGGCAGGTATAGCAGCCCTGACAATGGACATGTGTAATAACACTTTTGTTTCAAAAGACTCTCAAATGCAGCACAATCATCTATACTTCTCTAAAAGACAATCAACACAGGAAACAGTTTGTTTTCTTTGGTTTTATTTTTCCCTGTAAACCTAACAAAGTTGTGATTTTATTTTACACAGCCAACCACTATAAAATATGTGAGGAAATTATCATTTTAGACACATGTGAGACCTATGTCTGATTTATTATCAATGGGAAATATAAAAATCCCTTTTGGGATCTGTTGAAGGCTATTGGCACATAAACCCAAGCACAAAACATTCTTTACTTATGAAATATCCTCAAGTTCAAATCTGGCAGTCATACAAACTAAGTTCTAAATTCTCAAATACTGAATTCCAAAAACACCTATTCTCTCAGTTAGATATTTTTTTATTGTGGAGTCAGCTTATAAGTGTATGCCAAGTAGAGATCGTGTCTAGAAAGGATGGTTTTTGTCAATAGGCAAGTGAGAGAAGTTCTGCAAATTTGCTTGGAAACTTTCCACAGCAGGAAAGCATATGGTATATTTTAGTTGCTCTAAGAATTTGTATTCTGCACCCATGCTCAGAGAGTTAGGCTAAGTGTGCATTTATAAAATAAGTAAATAAGCTAAACCAACAATTGGCTTTCATGAAAGCCTGCTTTATTTCATTTATTTGTGTGTGTAGACTTAAGATGTCATCCATAAGCAAACGACAACCACTGGATTAAAGTGTCAACTTCATGAGGACAAAGACATAACTTGTCTTGTCTTTGCTAAACATTGCAACTCCAGTGTTTATCCAGCATAGTGTCCATCAGGCAATAAAAACAACATAAATATTTGTTCAGCATGCAAATTATAACTTATGGCTATATGCTTTATCAATTCCTATCATGAACATCTGGTCCACATAAAATCTCAAGATCTTGAAAGAGGAAGAGATTATGAATTTAATCCAACCTTTGGAAAGACCCTAAATCATTTTCTTCTGAATATATTTTGAATTTGCTATTAGGAATAATTCATATAGAATTTCTATTCCATAATTTAGATAGATTTCTTTTTTATTCTACTGCACCAAAACTATTAATTCATATGAGAATCAATATATACCCTCTTATTAACTTATTAATTTATTGACACATTATTAATTCATTTAACAAATATTTGGACTGTCCATTATGTGCCAGACACTGTTGTAGGCACTGGGGTTATCAAACCCTGAACAAAGACTGATTTTATAAAATTTAGGGTCTACACTTAACTATACATTTAAAATGATATGTGTTACATTTAATTACTTTTCCATCATATGGCTATAATTTACGTATGGATGATATCTTAGGTCTACAAAAAGAAAGGTCAACTATATTTCCAACTTTATTCTTTGAGAATATGGAACTCTACTCTCTTTATTTTCCTAATTTGTCTCAGCAATTTTGAGGAGAGGATATATTTTTCTTAGCTTTCTTGAAATGATAAATAAAGACGTGTATTTAGAATGTGGTGTGTTGAAACCACATTTACTTACAGAAAATATATGTAATTACTTTAAGATTCTTAAGCAATTTCACTTTTTAATCATAGATTACCTTTAATTGCTAAAGACCCACTATTGTAAAATAATGAAATGGCCTCATCAATCAATGGAAAGAGATCCTTTCTCAAAGGAGTATGTCATAAAAATGAAGCAAACATTTAGTTAAAAGAGAAAAGCATTTTTCGAAATATGCTTATAATACCATAATAATATTAAAATTACAGTCACATAACAATTATTAAAGTAATACAGGAGAACATGTTTTAGAAATATATACCAAGAAAATGTAATTAAAATAAGTAAAATTTAGTATTTTATTTAAGGCTAGCTATTTTTTAGTGACTAATTTTTTCTTCAAATAAATAACATTCTTGAAGGCCATGGCACAAGAGATTGAGAGATTATTATAACTCTGGCCTACCCTTTATTAAGATAAGAAATATGCATCTTTTAACAAGACCTTACCTAAATCAAAAAGCTATTGATCCTAATGCTAATTTCTCTTAGTTGATTTTGTAAGCACCTGCCTTAGCTACCACTCAACTGTCAGACATTGATATCGCTCTGTCCTAAATGAGTATGGACACTGAATGGTATTCTAGATTATATTAGAACTGGTTTTTCTCACAAACAAGAAACTGGATAAACAAACATGCAAAAAACATCATAGTAGTGTTCACACTATTTTTATGGCATGCCTTAAAGGAAATAGGAACTATTGCATACTTGATGTTTTTCCTAAGTTTCCTACCTTACAGAAGGATAACCTCGGGAAAAGTAAGTGGCATAAGTTAATTCATGAGCACCATAGTGGAAAAACATCTAAGTTTTAGTTATACGTGAGGGCCTCATAATGAAGAAGAAAAGTTCATTTGTTTCTTGGGAAGAATTATTTTTGAACTTACTTGATGTAACTTTTGACTTAAATATTTTCTGTAATAACGTTCTATAGTATTACCTTCAACTTTCCTATCCTAACCAAAGGATTATGCTATGAAACCAAACATCCCTGTAAAAAATTAAATCAAAATACAGTCACAGAGAATGGATGACAATGGAAAGCAAATCTATGAGAAGTGAATACTTATGATTTGAATTTATTTGTCTTACAAGCTTTTATAGGTGCATCAACATTCTTTATATTAACTGAAAAATATAACATGGAGAATTCTGGTTTACAAGCTTATCAACTAATTTACCCCAAAAAGGCTGCTGTCATTGTAACTATTACTAAGGTGGGCCAGTTGGAATTTAGTAAGGTATTATGACTCATATCAACAACCTGAAAAATCACAATTAAAAGAACATGAATGAAGATAGCAGTTGGTATCCTTAACTAATAACTACTCAGTTACACAAATTTACCAGTTTGTGCCATAAAAGTCTTTATATTAACTATGAAATTTTGAAAAATTATGAAATATGCATGATAGAAATATGAACTCAGTGTAGGCAAGCATGCATTATTTAGCAAAATGCATTAGTCTTGAAACATAAAATGTTACTTTTGAAATTATCTTTTTTAAAATAAAGAAAAAGATACTGTGGTAGTCTACTTAAATTAAACTTCCATCATTTAATACGGAATTTTATTCCACTCTTTGTGCTCAATTTTATATAAGTGAAAGCAATTCAAGTAAAATTCATCATACTATTTAAAATATATAATAAATTACTCTGAAAGAAAATATAAAAAATACTTTGAGAAACATGTTTTATGATGTGGTTGGCAAGAATAATGATTTTTCCCTAAGTTAACTTTGTCCTAGTAAAATAGTGTAGGAAAAATCATTGATGCTTCCAAATGGAAAATTAATTCACATTTCTCATAGATTCAATACTTATGAAAAAATTTCCTAGACATTTTTGTACATGCACAGAGTTCTGGGAAATATACTATATTCAATCACTTTGAATTTAATATTATTCTGTTTTCATCAAATGTGGAGGAACATTTACCACTAGAACTTTCAGGAAAGATTTACTTATATATTTCCCTCAATATCTTGCCTTAAGTAGCATTGAAATAGTCCCATAATGAGTTGTCAAATTAAAAAAAAAAATAGAAATTTCAGGAGAATACACATAATATCAAAATTTTGATAAAATATAAACACATAGCACCCAAGTTTTAGAGTACTTAACTATATAAAGCAAATATCAACAGAACTGAAGGGAGAAATAGACCTCAGTACAATAATAGCCGGGGACTTCAATACTTTGCTTTCAACAATAGATCGATCATCCAGATAGAAAATCAATAAGGAAATATTGGACCTAAACTACTTTATACCATATGGACTTAACAGATATTTACAGAACATTCCATCCAACAGCAGCAAAATACACATTCTTCTCAAGCACGTCGGAAACATTTTCCACGGTAGATCATATGTTAGGCCACAAAACAAGTTTTAATAATTTTAAGAAGACTGAAATCATATTAAGTATCTTTTCTGACCATAAAGGTATGAAACTAGAAATCAATTACAAGAAGAAAACTGAAAAATTCACAAATATGTGAACATTAAACAACATGCTGATGAACAACCAAGAAATCAAAGAAGAAATCAAAAGAGAAATAAAAAAAAAATCTCGAGGCAAATGAAAATGGAAACAAAGCATACCAAAACTTATGGGATGCAGGAAGAGCAGTTCTAAAATGGAAGTTCATAGCGATAAACATCTATATTTAAAAAAAAAAAGACCTTAAACAACCTAACTTTACACCTCCAGGAACAAGGAAAAGAAGAGAAAACTAAGGCCAAAGTTAGCAGAAGGAAGGAAATAAAGATCAGAGTGCAAATAAATAAAATGGAGACTAAAAGACAACAGAAAAGATCAATGAAACTAAGCTAGCTTTTTGAAAAGATAAACAAAACAGACAAAACTTTAGCTAGACTAACCAAGAAACGAGAGGACTCAAGTAAATAAAATTATAAATGAAAGAGGAGACATTACAACTGATATCACACAAATACAAAAGATCACAAGATACTGCTATGGATAATTATACAACAAAAATTAGACAACCTAGAAGAAACGGATAAATTCCTAGAAACATAAAACCTACCAAGACTAAATTATGAAGAAATACAAAATCTGAACAGACCACTTACTAATAAGAAGATTGAGTCAGTAATCAAAAACCTCCCAACAAACAAAAGTCCAGGACCAGATGGCTTCACTGGTGATTTCTACCAAACATTTAAAGAGGAATTAATACCAGTTCTGTTCAAACTCTTCCAAAAAATGGAAGAGGAACACTTCCAAACTCATTTTATGAGGCCAGTATTACCCTTATTCCAAAACCAGACAAGGACACTACAAGAAAAGAAAATTACAGACCAATATCCCTGATGAGCATAGATGCAAAAATCCTCTACACAAAATTTAGCAAACTGAATTCAAAAGTACATTAAAAGGATCATACTCCGTAATCAAGTCAGATTTATCTTGGGATTCAAATATGGTCCAATCAATGTGATATACCACATTAACAAAATGAAAGATAAAAATCATACGATCATCTCAACAGATGCATAAAATGCATTTGACAAAATTTAACATTCTTTCATGATAAAAACTCTCAAAAAATTGAGTATAGAGGAGATGTACCTCAACATAATAAAGGCCATGTATGACAAGCCCACAGTTAACATCATACTCAATGGGGAAAACCTGAAGCTTTTCCTGTAAAATCAAGAACATAACAAGGGTGCTCACTCTTGACACTTTTATTCAACATGGTAATGAAACTCCTAGCCAGAGCAATTAGGCAAGAAAAAGAAAGAAAGGCATCCAAATTGGAAAGGAAAAAGTAAAATTGTCTCTATCTGCAGATGACATGATGTATATATATATGGAAAATCCTAAAGACACCACAAAAAACCACTGTTAGAACTAATAAATGAATTCAGTAAAGTTCCAGATACAAATGTACAAAAATTAGCTGTGTTTCTGTACACTAACAATTAACTCTCAGAAAGAGAAATTGAGAAAATAATTCCATTTACAATAATATAAAAAAGAATACTTGGAAATAAACCAAGGAGGTGAAAGATTTGTACACTATAAACTATGTCATTGATGAAAGAAATTGAAGAAGACATAAATAAATGGAAAGATAGTCCATGCTCACGAATTGGAAGAAATAATATTGTTAAAATGTCCATCTACTCAAAGGCATCTACAGACTCAATACAATCCCTATAAAAATTCCAGAGGCATTTTTCAAAGAATTAGAATAAACCATCCTAAAATTTTTATGGAACCACAAAAGACTCAAAATAATCAAAGCAATCTTAAGAAAGAACAAAGCTGAAGCCATCACACTTTCTGATTTTTAACTGTATTATAAAGCTGTAGTAATTGAAGCAGTATGAAATTGGCATAACAACAGACACATAGATGAATGGAAGAGAATAGAGACTCCGCAAATAATCCATGCATATATAGTCAATTAATTTACAACAAGGGAGTCAGGAATATACAATGGGAATAGAATATTCTCTTCAATAAATGATACTGGTAAAACTAAATAGTCATATGCAAAAGAATGAAATTGGACTCCTATCTTACACCATACACAAAAATCAACTAAAAATGGATTAAAGATATAAAACCTAAAACCATAAAATTCCTAGAAGAAAACATAGGGAGTAAGCTCCTTGACATAGGTCTTGGCAGTGATGGTGGATTTGACACCAAAAGCAAAGGCAACAAAAGCAAAAATAAACTAATGGGATCTCACCAAATTAAAAAACCCCCTGCACAGTAAAGGAAAACATCAACAATATGAAAAGACAACCAAAAAAATGGAAGAAAACATTGCAATCCTATATCTCATAAGGGGCTAATATTCAAAGTACATAAAGAACCCATACAACTCAATAGCAAAAAAAGAATCTGATTGAAAAATGGGCAAAGGACCTGAATAAACATTTTTCCAAAGAAGACATACAAATGGCCAACAGGTACGTGAAAAGATGCTCAACATCGCTAATCATCCATCAAGGAAGTCCAAATCAAAACCACAATGAGATATCACTTCACAGCTGTTAAAATGGCTGTCATCAAAAAGACAAGAGATGTGTTGATGACAATGTGAGGAAAACGGAACGCTTGTGCACTATTGAAGGGAATGTAAATTGGTGCAGCTACTATGGAAAACAGTACAGATGTTCCTCGAAAAATTAAAAATAGGACTACCATATGATCTAGTAATCCCATTTCTGGCTATATATCCAAAGGAAATGAAAACATGATCTGGAAGTGACTTCTGCATTCCCATGTTCATTTCAGCATTATTCACAATAGCCAAGATATGGAAACAACCTAAGAGTCCATCAATGGATGAATGAATAAAGAAGATGACATATATATTATTCATTTATGAATTTTTACTAATGTATCATTGAATCAGCTTATAAATATTATGGATAAATTTTTTGTAAAATAATTATACAGTTATATCAAAAAAATTTTATTTTCAGTACCATGACATTCATAAAAATAAAACCAGAAGCCACAGTACTTTATCTTTTTTCAATAATGTTTTTCACCTTTTTAAATGATTCCATGAATACTTTCTTGTCTGATCAACAGTAATAAACTTTATAAGCTCTGTATGTCAGGAATTAACTACAGTGTTGGCAGATTGTAAGCAGGCCTTCATAGAGTAAGCATTAATTCTCTGCATCTACATTTACTTATTATTATAACACACAATTATAGGAATCCCAAAGAATCCCCAAATTCTAATGCAAGCCACAAAGAAAATTTTTTATTTAGCCACAGTGGACATTGACATATCACATTTTGCTAGTGAGCAATCTAACCTCAGAAATTTGAACAACTAATCTAATGTTTTACCTAGCTGAAAAGTCACTTTGGCTGTCATTTAAGATGTCTTTCAGATAATGCAATTGCATTGGTTAATTCTGAGTACCAGACACTCTGCTGGAGCCACACACTAAAACAGATACTAAATCTGCCCTTATCCACAAGGCTTAGACATTCTGCCCTCTAAATATCTTTAGTTATAAATGTACCACATACTTTCCCCAAATATATTCCACCACTGGCATGGAGCTGGCTTCAATTCAGCACTGAATAAATGTTGCCTGCACATTTGTCTGTCTCTGCAACTAGACTCCATGCTCCTCATGGGTAGGACTATTACTTAGCATAAAGCCCGGTGTCCAGAACACAGATACATGGTAAAGAAATATTTGCAATGAACTAAAAGCATGCATGTAATTTCATCGGGTTGCTTATGTTGTATTATACCTCATAAAATCATCTAGAGTAGTATATTTACAACTTATGCCTGCCTTTAATGTGTCATTGTGAAAACAAACATTATTTGCCATCAGTTAAAACTTTATAGTCTCAGAAACCATACTGCCCGAAATGTGGCAGTGATAAATAATCTCTGGGTCTCATAAATTGAAAACACAATAGTTGAAAGTTAGCTATTTGATTCAGAATGTAACACAAAAGCCTGATGACATTTTTTCCCATTTCATATATAGACAAACTGAAGAGTAAAAGATAAATTGACTTTAATCAAGAAAAATTGGCAAAAAATTGGCAAAAAAAAAATGGCTCGTCACTGCTATTTGTCTTGATTTGTGTGTTTCTTGCTCTTAATCAGGGGCTGTTTTAGAAGCCAAGTTTTTGCTTCTTTATGGAATGAGACATGTTAACAACCACAATTTCATTTATTATGATTAAGAAATAAATTATCTCCTTTTTAATTTCTATATGATTGATTTTTATCTGTTTGCAGACACAATTTCTTTGGGATTTTTTCTTTTTCAATGATCAGTTCTACTGTTTGACTCTTCCTTATCTATACACCAAACAACACTTAACTGAAGACCTTGATTCTTCTGACCAGAAAGCTTACAGGCATGTGACCTTACAGTAGCAAATTAAACACTGATCCTCAGTTTTTGGCACAACCTCTGTAAAATAAAGACATCGTACGTGCTCAGCTTAATGCATTGGGCTGTTGCGAGGACCAGTTGAGATAATTCCTATGAAAGTATCTTTGTAAATTATGTAATCTTCTACAAATATAAGATATAGTAATATGTAATAGATTCCCATACAAATATAATACAAATATTAATTTTTATATCATATGTTTGTATAACTAGTTTTAGTATATCTTAACTTTAAGACTGGGAATAATTTTTTCATGTGACAGTTGTATATTTGTTGACCTTCTGATTAAATTTTCCCTGATGGCCTTGAAATATGGGCTTCTCAGATTAATTTTGAAACTGTTTGTTCTTCCATGTTGAATCCATGTCCCTGTACTGCAATCCTTTCCAAATCACAGTGCCTTGCTTCAACACCCTGGACATTATTAAGAAAATTACGTAGTTTATTGTCCTAGCTACACCCATGATGCTTTCTTCCTGCAGGTTTATGACTTACAAATTTTTGTCAGAATATTGGAGAAACGTATTCTCTTTAATTTTTGAGTTGATTTTACATTTGTCTTTCTACTAATTTTAAATTAGGTTTTAAAAATATTGTTTTCTTCAGTATCTTTGTTCATTAAAAAATGAAGTAACATATATAATAAATTTTTACTTAGGGGATATAATTTGTGAGTTTATCATTCCAGGGGTTTATGTTAAATAGATACATTGATTTGGTCTAGAAATTTAAATGCAAAATCAAGGATAATATTATAAATAATTTAACTATGAAATTTAAAAATAGCTTTTAGGTAATTTCCTTAAAATAAATTAATAAGCAAAATACCTTGAAAAATAGTTTAGAAATTTATAATTTTATTATATAAAAAAATGAAGGATATTAGAAATTTATCACAACATTATGATATTTTATTGAGACAAGGATATTTAACATCATAAAGGCAATTCTCACAGTGATTAACATGAATTTACTTATTTTTCAAAATATATTCAAATAATCACATGGAATTCACCAGAGGTGACTAAAATGGAGCTTTTTTTTACTTATTGTGTTTTCAAAGTAGATTTATGTATTATTAAAAAACGTAAAAATTATGATTAATGCTGGAAATCCAATATTACAAATCTGGCCAGGATATATCTGGTAACAAAAACTGCATCAACTGAGAATAAAATCTGAAAGACCGAACTATAACACAAATTGTATTTTTGCTTGAGTCCTGAGTCAGTATAAATTTATCTGGCTACCTTGAAGCTGAAGCACATGAAGAAACTTTTGAAAATGCAAAGTCACAGGATCCCTGCATTCTCAGATTCTAACAAAGGGGTTTGGAATCAGGGCTATGGGGCACTCTCTCTCTCTCTCTCCATATTCCCGATGATTACGATGTACAGCCTCATTTAAAAACTACTGAGCTAAGTAGTTTTACTGAAATGGGTAGAGGAAATCAAAAGGTAAAAAGAAAAAGTAAATAAGTACAGTGCATTACTGAGCAACAACAAAAAAGGAAGCAATTAAAAAAAAAGAAAAACACTTGCAACACATAAGCCCAGAGGGTCTTGTTCAGTGTAGTTAAATTTCGTGAACAGACTATTACCTCATAAATTATAACGCCACACCAACATTGAGTATTGCACTTTGCTCTAGCTTTGTCTGTATATTTTTGCTCAAAAAAGTGTGTCAAAAATATACAAACGTAAATAATTTCAGTAATTTTACAGCCTTAGTAATGCTGCAGAAACTAATATACTGACACTTGAATACGACACATTTTCTTAAATAACAATAACACGGCTTTAAAAAAACAAACTACTGATCTAGACACCTGAGAAAATATTAAACTTTAGAATTGTTTAATAATCTCAGTAAAATATTCCTGATATGTAACTTTCAATTTATCTGTTATTTTGTACAATGTTGAGTTATCACTCATGCCTCAGAATCCCAACTCCTGTTATCAATGTGGGGTGAGACAAACCCAACGTAAATATATCCACCCAGACAAGGTCACTTCCAAAAGACTCTTATTAAGGTCATTGATCAAATTCAAATTCTCCATATAATACCAAAAACACTCCTCTATGGAATGTAAATTTAATCTAAAAAAATCTAATTTTTTAAATTTCAGCAATATGTCCAGTGACCAAAACATGATAATATATTTTCCATACTTTCTTTTATTTAAAAGAAACAGCAACAGGGCGGGCCCGTGGCTTAGCGGTTAAGTGCACACGCTCTGCTCCTGGCGGCCCAGGTTCGATCCCGGGCGCGCACCAATGCACCACTTCTCCCGCCACGCTGAGGCCGCGTCCCACATACAGCAACTAGAAGGATGTACAACTATGACATACAACTATCTACTGGGGCTTTGGGGGGAAAAATAAATTAAAAAAAAAAAAAAAACAGCAACAAAATGTAAATAAATAGACTTGGCAAATGGGGAGAGGAAGACAATATTAGAGATGCCCAGTAAAAGTTCTCTGATTTTTATTGGGGACAGAAAATATGACAATATTAACAACCAAATGTGAAAAAATATTATAAACTCGGACACTGTCAAATTAAATTTGGCTTTTTAATAGCAGGTTATACGAACATTGACCATCAGAAAAATGGGCTAAATTTACATGTAACTGTGCACTTATATATTCAGTAGCATTCCTAATTATGGTGACATATCAATAGTTTTTGGAACATTATTTTTAATTCCTTCAGCAAAAAAGAAGCAATTTGATATTTAACCAAATATCTGAATTCATATTAGATGCTCTTTGGGCACTTTCAACTTCCTCTAAGGTAATAAATCATAACTTTAGTTATAGGAATAATAGTTTTTTTCTATGTTGACCTGCATGGGGTGTCTTGAAGGCATTATTAAAAACAACAACAATAAAAATAAAAGGAAAAATTTCACCATCCCAAACAGTTCTCTAACACTATCCACGTGGCATGCTACATACATTAGAAACATACTTATCTTTGGCCTTTATTCTAAGTCTCAGCTAACCACTGAAAACCCTCACTTAAATGAATTTGCTAATGTCTTAATACTATCTATATATTTTTAATATCAAACTAATTATGAATTTAGACTCAGAGTGTACTGTAGCATAGCTACTCAGGCCATTAGTTGCTTTTAATTAAATTAAAGTCTTCTAGTGATCAAGAGCTAATTAATTTTTAACCCAACTATAAATTAAAGAAAGGCTGCTCATTAAGGATGAATATTTCTATATTTTACTTTATGTAGATATTCATATTTTTTTTCCTAAGTAAATAAGAAATAAACTACAGATGTTAGATGCTATTTTGGCAAGGTTTTTCATTTTTTGTCCTCTTTTCTGTTGTTATGCTTTGTTCTATCTTTTTGCCAGTATTTGAAACCCAAGAAAATAAATTGTAGGTTTATCTATAGGGCTGCATTATGACCCTAACAAAATAGGAGCCTTGTCTCTCTCCTTTTGTTTATATAGTCTCACTACCTTATATTACAATACAAACCCTTGTCCTCTTCACACTTTCAAGGTGGACTCCAAACTAAGTTCTTGCTTGTATTCACTTGGAAAAATTATTGATTAAAATAAGGTAAACAAGAAAAGCTGTCATGACATAAAAGCAATGTTTTCTTTTCCCGATATTCTTATCGAGGTAAAATGCAAATAAAATTTACCATCTTAACCACTTTGAACTGTACAGTTCAGTGGTATTAAATATATTCATAGTGTTTGCTACCATCACCACCATCTATCTCCAGAACTCTTTTCATCTTTTAAAAGTGAAACTCTATACCATTAAAAAATAACTTTCCTGAGCCAGCCCTGATGGTCTAGTGGTTAAAGTTTGGCGCTCTCACCTCTTCAGTGGCTGAGGTTCACTTCCGGGTTGCGGAACCACACCACCTGTCTGTCAGTTGCCATGCTGTGACAGCGGCTCACATAGAAGAACTAGGACTTACAACTAGGATACACAATGATGCACTAGGGCTTTGGGGAGAAAAAAAAAAGAGAGGGAGATTGGTAACAGATGATAAGTAGCCATATAGGATTTATCTTTTAGTGACTGGCTTATTTCATTTAGCATAATGTCTTCAAGGTTCATCCATGTTGTAGCATATGTCAGAATTTCCTTCCTTTTAATATTCCAGCAAAAAACCTAATAGCCCAATTAAAAAATGGGCAAAGGACCTGAATCGACATTTTTCCAAAGAAGATATACAAATGCAGGCACATGAAAAGATGCTCAACATCACTAATCATCAGGGAAATGCAAAAAAAATCTACAATGGAATACCACCTCCCATCCATTAGGATGGCTACTGTTTAAAAAAAAAAAAAAAAAAACACAGAAAATAAGTGTCAGTGAGAAAATAGAACCCTTCCTCACTGTTGGTGGGAATGTAAACTGTTACAGCTGCTATGGAAAACAGTATGGAAGTTCCTCAAGAAATTAAACGTAGAATTATCATATGATCTAGCAATCCCACTTCTGGGTATATACCCAAAGGAAATGAAATCACATCTTGAAGAGATATCTGTACTCCCATGTTCATTACAGCATTATTACAGCATTACAGCCTTATTCACAACAGACAAAGTACAGAAACATCCTAAGTGTCCATCAACAGATGAATGGATAGAGAAAATGTGATGAGTGATATGTATATATACATACACACACACACACACACTAACACACAATGAAATATTATTCAGTCTTAAAAATGAAGGAAATCATGTCATTTGCAACAGCATGAATGAACCTGGAGGATATTATGGTAAGTGAAATAAGCCAGAAGAGAAAGACAAATACTAGTATCACTTACATGTGGAATCTTAAAACAAGTTCAAATTTATAGAAACAGAGTAGAAAAGTGGTTTCCAGGGGCTGGAGGGTGAGGGAAATAGGGAGAGGTAGGTAAAAGGGTGCAAACTTCCAGTTATAAGATGAGTAAGTTCTGAGAATCTGATGTATAAAATGGTGACTATAGTTGATAACGTTGTATTGTGTAATTGAAATTTGCTGAGAGAGTAGAACTTAAGTGTTCTTACCCAAAATAAAAAAGGTAAAGATGTGAGGTGAGGTGATAGATGTATTAATTAACTCAATAGGAGAAATCTTTCACAATGCAAACGTATATCAAATCATCACATTGTACACTTTAAATATCTTATAATTTTATTTGTTAAATATATTACAATAACACTGAAAAAAAAAGTAGAAACGGAAAACAAAGGAGAAATGAACAAGAGAATTGAGATAAAATGAGCACAGGCTATGTGTCAGATACCAGCTAGTTGCTCTATATTGATCACTTCATTTTAGTTTCCCAGCAACCCTGAAATTTTGGTATTTTTTTTCCGATTTAAAAGGCACACAATGTCAACTCCCAGGCTTTGATAATGTACTATAGTTGTGAGAGAGACATTTGGGGAATCTGGATGATGGGTACACAGAACCTCACTCTACTATTTTTACATCTGTTGTGAGTCTATAGTAATTTCAAAATAAAATTTAAAAATTAAAAGATGATATCATCTGCAAACAGAGATAATTTCCAGTTTGGATGACTTTTATTTCTTTTTCTTGCCTAATTGCCCTGGATAGAACTTCTAGTACTATGTTGAATAGAAGTGATGATGATGGAAATCCTTGTTTTGTCCCTGATCTTAGAGAAAAAGCTTTCAGTCTTTCACCATTGATTGGGATTTTCAGATATGGCTTTTATTATAATGAGATAGTTTCCTTCTATTCCTAGTTTAAGTATTTTTATCATGAAAGAGTTTTTGATTTTGTCCAATGCTTTTTCTACATCAATTGAGATGATCATGTGTGTGTGTGTATGTGTGTGTGTTTCCTTCATTCTGTTAATGTGATGTCTAATATTGATTGATTTTCATATGTTAAATCATCCTTGCATCCTAGAGATAAATCCTATTGGTCAGTGTGTATGATCATTTTAATTTTCTGCAGAATTCAGTTCGCTGGTTTTTCACTGAGGATTTTTGCATCAATATTCCTAAGGGATATTGGTCTGTCCTTTTTTGTAGTGCTGTCTGTCTTTTATACCAGGGTAAATCTGGCCTCAAAGAATGAGTTAAGAAGTGTTTCCTCCTCTTCAGTTTTTTGGAAATCTTTGAGAATGATTGGTGTTAGTTCTTCCTTAAAGGTCTGGTAGAATTCACCAGTGAAGCCATCAGATCCAGGGCTTTTCACTCTCAGGAGATTTTTGATCACTGATTCAGTCTCCTTACTACTTATAGATCTATTCGAATTTTCCATTTCTTCATGATTTAGCGTTGGTACATTTTGTGTTTCTAAGAATTTGTCTATTTCACCTATGTTATTGAATTTGTTGGTGTACACTTGTTCACACTTCTCTTATAATCCTTTTTATTTCTGTAGAATTGGTAGTAATGTCCCCACTTTCACTTCTGATTTTAGTAATTTGAGTCTCTCTTTTTTTCTTAGTCCATCTAGCTAAAGATTTGTCATTTTTTAAAATTTTTTCAAAGAACCAACTTATGGTTTCATCGAGTTTCTCTATTATTTTTCTACGTTCCAGGCAATTTATCTGTGCTCTAATCTTCATTATCCCATGCTTCTACTAGCTTTAGGTTTAGTTTATTCTTCTTTTTCTAGGTGCCTTAGTTTATATAGTTAGGTTCTTGATTTGAAATCTTTTTCTTTTCTTTTTTTTTTTTTGCAGGGGAAGATTCGCCCTAAGCTAACGTCTGTTGCCAATCTTCCTCCTTTTTTACTTCCTTTCTCCCCACCAAAGCCCCAGTACATAGTTGTGTATAGTTGTAAGTTCTTGCGGTTCTTCTGTGTGAGCTGCTGCCACAGCATAGCTACTGACAAACGTATGGTATGGTTCTGCCCCTAGGAACATAATCTGGGCCGCCAAAACAGAGCATGCTGAACTTTAACCACTAGGACATCAGGGCTGGCTTGAGATCTTTGTTTTTTAATGTAAGTATTAATAGCTATAAATTTCCCCATTAGCACTGCTTTCACTGTGTCCTATAAGTTTTATTACTTTTTCAGGGGAAGATTTCCCCTAAGCTAACATCTTTTGCTAATCTTTCTCCTTTTTCCTCTTTGTCCCTCTGCAGAGGCCCAGTACGTAGTTGTGTATAGTAAGTTCTTCTAGTTCTTCTATGTGAGCTGCCTCCACAGCATAGCTACTGACAGATGAGCAGTGTGGTTTTGCGCCCGGGAACTGAACCCAAGCCGTCAAAGCAGAGCCCGCTGACCTCTAACTGCTAGGCCATCAGGGCTGGCTCAGTTACATAAATTTTGATAGTTGGGTTTTCATTTTCATTCATCTCTAAATATTTTAGAATTTCCCTGTGATTTTTTTTCTTGATTCATTGGTTGCTAAAAGTGTCCTGTTTAATTTCCAGAAATTTGTTGGTTTTCCATTTTCCTACTGTTATTGATTTCTAACTTCAGCTCATTGTGGTTGAAGAAGATGCTTGAAACTTAATTGGTGGCCGAATATATAGTCTATCTTGGAAAATGTCTCATGTGCACTTAAGAAGAATGTATGTAAAGTTATCGGGTAGAGTGTTCTGTTACATCCAGTTCATTTATTTTGTTGTTCCACTCCTTTCTTTCCTTTCTTATCGTGTCTCTGGTTGGGTTCTATACATTGTTTGAGTGTGGGGTATTGAAGTCTCCACTTATTATTATGGAATTGTCTATTTCTCCCTTCAATTCTGTCAATTTTTGATCCATATATTTTGAACATCTGTTATTAGGTGTGTAAACATTTATAATTGTTTTATCTTTTTGCCATACTGAATCTTTTATTAATATATAATGTCTTTCCTTGGCTCTTATAAATTTTTTTGATTTAAAGTCTATTTTGTTTGGTATTACTATAGCTACTCCTGTTTTCTTTTGGTTGTTATTGGCATGGAATATCTTTTTCCATTCTTTCACTTCCAAGCTATTGAATTTCAACCTATCTTTGAATCTAATGTGAGTCTCTCATAGATAGCATGTAGTTAGATCATGTTTTTTCTATCTATTCTGCCAATCTCTGTCTTTTGATTGCCGAGTTTATTCTGTGTACATTTAAAACAATTGCAGATGAAGAAGGACTCACTGTCATTTTGCTATTTGTTTTCCATATGTCTTCTGGCTTTTTTGTCCCTCATTTCCTGCATTAATGTCTTCTTTGGTTTAGTTTTTTTTTTTAACTTTATTTATTTATTTTTCCCCCCAAAGCCCCAGTAGATAGTTGTATGTCATAGTTGCACAGCCTTCTAGTTGCTGTATGTGGGATGCGGCCTCAGCATGGCCAGAGAAGCGGTGTGTCGGTGTGCACCAGGGATCCGAACTCAGGCCGCCAGCAGCGTAGGGCGCACACTTAACCGCTAAGCCACAGGGCCAGGTCTAGTTTTTTTTTTTAATAGTGAAACATTTAAATTCCTTTCCCATTTCCTTTTGTTTGCATTCTGTAGCTATTTTCTTTGTGATTACTGTGGGGACTACCATGGGATTACACCCTAAATTTATAATATTCTAGTTTGAATTTATATCGGCTTAACTTCAATAACATACAAATATTCTGTTCCTTTATATCCCATTCCCAATCCTTTCAGTGGTTGATGTCACAAAATTACATATTTATACCTTGTGTGTCCAAAAAACATAAATTAATAATTCTTTTAAATCATTAGTTTCTTAAATTATGTAGGAAAAAATGTAGAGTTGCCAACCAAAGTTTTAATAATACTGGCTTTTAGACTAACTATTTTTGAAAAATGTATTAGTTTCTTAAATACTGCAGAAAAAAAAAAAGTGAAGTTATAAACTGTTGCAATAATACTAGCTTAAATAATTGCCCTTGTATATATGAGAAAACTGCTGATAATCTCATTGAGGATTCCTTAAATGTAATGAGTTGCTTCTCTCTTGCAGTTTTCAAGATTTTCTCTTTGTCTTTGTCTTTCAAAAGTTTGATTATAGCAGGTCTTGATATGAGTCCCTTTGTGTTCATCTTACTTGGAGGCTGTTGAGCTTCTTGTATGTTTATTTTCACGGCTTTCATCAAATTTAGGAAGTTTTCAGCCATTATTTTCTCAGACATTCTCTCCGCTTTTTTCTCTTCTCCTCCATCTGAGACTCCCAAAATGCATGTATTGGTCCACTTGATGGCGTCTCACAGTTCCCTTAGGCTCTGTTCACTTTTCTTCAATATTTTTTCTTTCTGTTTCCAGACATGATAATTTCCATTGTCCTATCTTCAAAATTGCTGATTGTATCTTCTGCCTGCTCAAATCTACCTTTGAATCCCTCTAGTGAATTTTTCCTTTCAGTTATTGCACCCTTCAGCTCCAGAATTTTATTTTGGTTTCTTTTTATATTTTCTATTTCTTCAATGATATTTCCATTTTGTTCCTACATTATTTTCCTAATTTTCTCCACAGCTCGCTTTAGTTCTTTGAGTATCGCTAAGAAAGTTGTTTTAAAGACTTTGTCTAGTGGATCCACCATTAGGTCTTTTTCAGGCATATTTTTTGTTGATTTATTTCTTTCCATAGAATGTGCCATACTTCTGTTTCTTTATATGCCTTGTGATTTTTTTCTTGAAAACTGGACATTTGAATCTATTAATATGGTAACTCTGGAAACCAGATTCTGCCACCTTCCCCAAGATTTGATGTTTTTTTTTACTTTTGTTTATTGTTTTTATATTTTTGATTGTTATAGGCTGTCTCACTGATGATAATCAGTCTGGGCTGTAAACTTAGAGCCTGTGCTTTTCCTTGGGCATGCATGGTGACCTTCTAATTTCTCCTCTATATGCAGTTGTCTTTGAATGCTTGACACTTTAATGATTATAATGTTTAATGTTTGGCTTCCTAAAAGGAAAAAGAGAAAAATAAAGAAGAAGAAAAAAGGGTGTTGGTCCTTTAAATCCTCTGGAAGTCACTTCAGCCAGAGGGGGAGGTGCAACTACAATGGCTGCCTGCCTGTCTATCTGTCCCTCTGAGGTCTAAGACAGCAATAAGCTATCTAAGCATACATCCCAAATGGGCCTTTTTACTCACCCTGGCTCCTACAAGCTGCTCCAGAAACTGTGTGCACAGCTGTCTGCCGTGGACTGGGGGGTAGGAGAAGGGTAAATGATAGTGTGCTAAGAACCGAAATTGACCTAAATTAGTTGAAATTTACAGTTCAAGCCTTCTTTTGGAAGTTGCAAGTCTTCAATAGACTCCAGAATCCCAAAATAGTTGCATCATTGAGATTCTGCAGTGCAATTGTTGTCTAGGTGGGGAGACAGATTCCTAGTGCTTTCTACTTTGCCATCTTCCTCTAAACCAATGCTTTTTATCTTAAAGGGATGTTGCTTTTTGAGGGATCATTCTTTTATTTCTTGCTGGGGAAGATTAGCCCTGAGCTAAAATCTGTGCCAATCGTCCTCCGTTTTGTATGTGGGACACCGCCACAGCATTGCCTGATGAGCGGTGCACAGGTCTGCACCCGGGATCCAAACCCATGAACCTGGGGCCACCAAAGCAGAGTGGGCTAACTTAACTACTATGCTACCAGGCCAGCCCCAAGGCATCATTCTTTTCTTTTTTGTGAGGAAGATTAGCCCTGAGCTAACCTCTGTTGCCAATCCTCCTCTTTTTGCTGAGGAAGATTGGCCCTGGGCTAACATCCGTGCCCATCTTCCTCTACTTTATATGGGATCCTGCTGCAGCATGGCTTGACAAGTGTTGCGTTGGCCCACACCCAGGATCCGAACCTGTGAGCCCCGGGCCGCCAAAGTGGAAAGCGCAAACTTAACCACAGCACCACTGGGTCGGCCCCATGAGGCATCATTCTTTACAGCAAACTTTCTATAAAGTTTTAGTCCGACATTATGGGTTATATACAACAGAGTATGGATTTTTCAAGTGGCAAGGCATTGGAAACTATGTGGAAAAATACAAAGACCAAGAAACAAAGAGGAGAGGCCGGCCCAGCGGCTTAGAGGTTAAGTGCGCGTGCTCTGCTACTGGCGGGCCGGATTCAGATCCTGGGAGCACACCGACACACCGCTTGTCTGGCCCTGCTGAGGCCACATCCCGCATACAGCAACTAGAAGGATGTGCAGCTATGACATACAACTATCTACTGGGGCTTTGGGGAGAAAAAGGAGGAGGATTGGCAATAGATGTTAGCTAAGGGCAGGACTTCCTCAACAAAAAGGGGAAGGTTGGCATGGTTGTTAGCTCAGGGCTGATCTTCCTCACAAAAAAAAAAAAAGAAACAAACATGAAAAACAATACTATGTACTGTTTTTGGATCGAAGTGTGTGATAAAGATATGAAAACATGGCCAGCAATAAGAAACACAACTTCAGGATAATGAGGAGGAAAGCCAGGAAAATGGTGGAGAGAGAGCAGAGGAATGGAGTTTGGCTATATCTATATTATTTCTTTTTTTCAAAAGAGAAATCTAAAGGACATCTGGAAAATTGTTAATACCTCTTCTTTTTGAGAAGTAAATGGTTGTTACCTATACGATTTTGTAACTATATGGTTACAATATTATTATAATTAAAAATTAAAACAAAGCTAATAAAGAATACTAAAGTACTTCAAATATCTATTGTCAAAGATAAGATAGAATTAGGAAAATCACTTTGACTTGCTGATCAAGTTGTTGATTGCAAAATTTTCTCCCAAATCAGCAAATTTTTGATTGAGCACATCATGAAAACAACTAAAATATGTAGGTCACAAATGGGTTGGTTTTGTCATTCTAATAACTCATTAGAAATAGTAGTTCATTGATTTTATTGATAGCTTGGTGTTAAAATGTGATAATCAAGAGATAAAACCAAATTTACAAAAATAATTTCATTATTCTGATTAACTTGAACTCAAAATATCTTACCATGGGGCGCCCGGTGGTGCAAGCGGTTAAGTGCATGCGCTCTGCTGCAGCGGCCCGGGGTTCGCCGGTTTGGAGCCCGGGCACGCGCCGATGCACCGCTTGTTAAGCCATGCTGTGGTAGTGTCCCATATAAAGTAGACGAAGATGGGCATGGATATTAGCCCAGGGAGAGCCTTCCTCAGCAAAAAAGAGGAGGGTTGGCATCGGATGTTAGCTCAGGGCTGGTCTTCCTCGCAAAAAAAAAAAAAAAAGAGGGACACTGGCAACGGACAAATGGCAAAGGGACAGAGGGCCAATCTTCCTCACCAAAAAAATAAATAAATACAATAAAAATGTCTTACCAATACTCATTTACCTCACAAGTGCTCCTGAACTATAACATTAAAATGAGGCTTATGAGCTAGTAATTAGGGAAAAAAGGGAATTTTGCTATCTTGTTCCAGTCATATTGTTGCTCAATATTGTTTTAAAATTTTACTGTTGCAAAAGAATATAAAACAATCATTTTTTAATTGATTGTCATCTAAAAACAGGTAATGAGAAATGTTACTTCCATTATCCAAACATTCCAAGCTTGTCCTCACCTCAGGACCTTTGCACATGCTATGACTTCTATCTAGGATGCTTTTTGTGAAACAATCCAATCAATTAGATTGCTTCTTCTCATATCCGAGATTTAAGTGTCACTTCCTCATGAAGGCTTCTTGTTCAGTCTATACAAACTTCTTTTTTCCTACCCACTTTCTATCCCATTACCTTGTTTCTTTTTTCTTCCTAACATTTGCTCTCTGAAATTACGTGTATATTTATATATTTGTTTGTTGTCCATTTTACCTCCCTCACTATAAAATAAAAATCAGTGAGAGAAGGAAGTTTATCTTTCTTGTTTCCTAATGCCTTTCAATAGTCTAGAATTATTATGACACACAGCATTTGCTCAAAAAAGCCTGTACAATGATGTAAATGCTAGCCTGAAGCAAGTTACTGTTTTTAGAATGGAAGGGGAATAGTAAAAGAAATAGCAGAAGATAATCTTGGTGACATAAATTAAACACCGTTTCGTGCCTTTGTGATGTTGCTTAGGTATGTCATTCCATTCCCCAAAATAAATATTAGAGGCAGAGCAGCTTGGAGAAGAAAATTTGTGACATATTCATCAGGTTTGATGTCAGGGAAATAAGCAGAAAATTTTTAAAGTGTATTTTTGCAATTATTGTTCTGTAATCTTGAAAGTTAATTAAGAGTAGCGAGAAAAATGCTTGGAGGTCCTCAAATATAGAAGATGTTTCAAGTCACAGGAGTGAATGAGATCACTCTGGCTGAGAAGAGAAGATGGTTAAGGCCAGAGCTTTGAAGTGCATGATAAAAGAGAGGCCAGCAGATAAACTGAGGAGTAGAGAGGTAAGAAATAAGTTGACATTCTGGTAGTCAAAGTGAAAGACTATTTTAAGAGTGTGGCATTGTTCCTTTTAGAGGAAAACTGACAAGAGGTTACTGGATTGGGAAATTAGATGGCCATTGAAAATTGAATCTGAATCTTGTAGCCCAAGTGATATCAGTGAATGTAAAACTTAAACGAGTGCTAAGAATATGGGCAAAGAGTTGGTAGGATACTATCTCTGATTAATTTGATGTAAAGGAGAGAAAGTAGTAAAAGATCGCACCAAGATTTTGGTGATGGGCGACTGAGTCCTTGCTTCATCAATGGATGCACTAAATTCAGAAGTGTGGATAGTTTGCAGAGAATAAATGTAAACACTGAGAATAAACTGGAACATAATTTAGTATTATATTTTATTTACTTCCAGTTAAACCTCTTTAAAACTCTATAATTTAGTATCTTAGAAGACATAGAGCAATAGTATATGAAAACATAACAATTATAACTCAACAGAAAATAATTCTTTAATCAATTCTAGGTCTAGTGGTTAATACTAATTTCTAATAAAACAGCACTCACCAGCTTATGCAATGCCATTAAAGAGATTCTTTCTCTCATTTTCCTAAAATCTTAGGGGAACAAGTTTAATGGTCTCATTCATCCAAGTTTGTCTAGAGAATAAAGGTGTGATAATGTCTTGAGGATATGTAAACACATCCAAAATGAAATTGAGATTTGAAATTAAAGTGCAAATCACTCATCTCAGTCATCTGAATATATTAGATGGCTCTAAGAAATTATGAAGAGCAAGAGACAAATCAGAATTTCAGGTCTGGAAAATATCTTTAAACTTCATGCAGTAGTATTATCTTTTCTTCTCTTTTGCCACCGAAATACATTAAAAATCCTGTAAAGATTTAGCTAAAGATTTAATTCCCAAGAAATGCAATGCTATATTCTTCCTTAGGGTGGTTGAGAGCAATATAATTCACCCCAAATTAACCAGAGAAATATGTTAAAATGACATAAGCTAAGCAAAGAGCACTGACAGAATCTATTCTTCAATTCTTATAATTTTGATATAACTCCCAAAATGATTGCATCTGCCGCCCCCCCATCTTTTTAATCAGCGTATTGTTTAGGGCATGTTGATGCAGTGCTAGGAAATATGAACAAGCCACCCGAGTTATTTATTAGAACCCAGAATTTTTTTAATCTGAAACAATAGCTTTATGATTGAATTGCAACTTTCTTTTAATAATTAACACATGAAATACAAATTAAAATGTATTGTCCTTTCTTAATATTATTAAATTAGAAATCTGAGAGCCTAAGGCTATCAAACAATATGTATAACTGCAATAGAATAAAATATGCTGCCCTATTACAGTATAATCTTACTAATTATTTGGAAAAATCTTAGTGCTATAAGCTGATTTTGTGAATTGCACAGACATGTGCCATACATTTCTTTGAAATCTTTTTTCTCATACAAAGTAAGTTTTAAAGCATCACATGCTGTCTTGTGCAACATACTTCTGGGTATCTCAGCTCTGCATTCCACCCTCTCTTGGAATTTAGATAGATTTCTCCTTATAAGCTTCAAAGAAGTCATTTGCCAACTTGGAGACCTACATCTTAGCTGAGAGTGTCCTTAGAAAGTAAATTGCCAGCTAACATGTCTTATTAGTTAAATTGTTTTTTTGTGTTTCTTTTTGGTGAGGAGGATTTGTCCTGAGCTAACATCTGTTGCCAATCTTCCTCTTTTTGCTTGAGGAAGATTGTTGCTGAGCTAACATCTGTGCCAATCTTCCCCTATTTTGTATGTGGGATGCCGCCACTGCATGGCTTGATGAGCGGTTGTAGGCCCGCACCCAGGATCCAAACCTGTGAAACCCGGGCAGCTGAAGTGGAGTTCGTGAACTCAACTGCTATGCCACCAGGCTGGCCCCTAAATTGGTATTTTTAACAAAACTAATGCAAGATACCTAATTTGAGAAATAACAAAGTTTCAAAAATTCTCACAACTATTGTTTCTATCACTCTTTTATCTCAAGTACTGTGTTCCATCTTCGATTTTAATATGATTCGGGAGAACAATGAAGCAACAATAAGATCCTCAAGGAAAACTGCAAAATAACTGAAAACTGAGTTAAGACACAGATATTAGGGAACTACTTGTAAGAAAAGGAAGCCTTAGCCATGCTAAACGTTTTGCTCCATGAATTTCTCTTCCTATGTTTCTTTTGACCAATTAAAAGAGGATTATTCCATTCCTCAGTGTATTTGGGATTAAAATTGCTTGACGCTTTCACTTACATTGAGGGTACTATGCGAGGTAATTGCATGAAACTTTTAATAGAGTCGAAGATTAAATATTCACACCTTTGAGATTTTCCTTAAGATTCTACTTCAATTGTAGTGACAGCCGAAACGGAGTTCACAAGAGCACAGAGGTCTCAGAAGTGTCCAGAAAAGGAGAGAGAATGGTATAATCCTAGAAAAGTGGTGCTTTAATACAAATCAATGATCTTTAACCAAAAAAAATATCCCACACAAATTCTGCCCTGAAGGTAGAGCGCACATGTTATGAAGAGTTCACAATGATTTTGAAAAGATCTGCAACTCCAGATTTTTTTTTTTTTTGGTGCAGAAGATTGTAACATCTGTTGCTAATCTTTCTCTTTTTGCTTGAGGAAGATTGCCCCTGAGCTAACATCTGTGCCGGTCTTCCTCTGTTTTGTTTGTGGGATGCCACCACATCATGGTATGATAAGAGGTGTGTAGGTCCACACCTGGGATCCACACCCATGAACCCCAGGCTGCCAAAGCAGAGCATGCGAACTTAACCATTATGCCACCGGGCCAGCCCCCAAAGTATTTTTAAAATTTCCAACAATATCATTTCTTGTAGAAGATGGAAAATTCGGCAAATTAATCTATGATTATTAAAAATTAATTTTATTCAGCATTTTGGCTGGAATACTAATATTTCTGTGAAATATTGGCAGAAAGGATTGAACATATTTTCGTATATCTGTAGACTGTTACAGCTAAAAGAGCATTAGAGATCATCTAGCTGCTTGTTTTACAGATGATCAATCAGGAAATGATGTTTATATTTTTGTTAATATGAGGATGACAGAAATTGAGTCATTAGCTCTCAAGCATATTTTTTCAGCATTTTTCTCATTATTGAGGCAATTAGGAAAAGTGTACATCAGAAAACTAGAATCATTAGTTATCAACTTCAGAATGCTCTAAAAAGTTAAGAACTAGTAATGATATTACTTGATTTAAGCATTTTTAGGTGAGAAAAGATCCAAATGCCATTGTTTACTAACTCATAATGTATGTAGTTCTTCTGCTCTGGATTCCAACACTATTGAATGCACATAATTCCATTTCAATCCACTTGCATTTTCAGTGCACAAAATTTCATAGGTATACTTTTTGAAATGTCAGTTGAATCTTTTCTTAAATCTATCCTAGCATCAAATTTACACTCATAGTCATCTAAAATTTGAGGAAAATATTCTCAGGTGAAAGTAATATTTTTAAATTTTGATAGTGTAAAACATATTTTGTTACTTGATCTAATATTTCTCATTCATTTCTCTGAAAGTAACTTCTTGTCTCTTTTCATTGTCCCTTTCTTTTTTCTACTAGGGGTGGGGTGGGGATGCAATACCGTTCCTTACTATGCATACTAAAAAAGTCCTCAAATGAATTTTACTTTACATGTATTTCTCCTTGAGGACAATTCAAAGTATTTCCAGTGCAAAGTTTCACTGAATTTTCAACCAAAAATTTTATTTATTGAATAAAGGCAATTTGCTTATGGTGGTTCTGAGCCAGTGGACTTGTGCTTAGTAATGGGATGTATATATAACTTTTCTTGATAAAATATAAGACTGAGAAATGTCTAGAATTGGGGGAAAAAGACAGTATATGTCCACTTATATTTGACACAGTAATACTTGATTGTACCAGTATAACTATGCTTCTAATATACAGCATTTATTGCAGACAGAAAAATAAGAAGGAAGGAGAAAATAAAGGGCAACAAGAAGGGGAAAATGAAAAGGATGACAGAAAAAATGAAATGATGAGAAAAAATAATAGTACTAATGAACTTGCTTATCTCATTATTTTCAGGTACATCTTTATCTCTATTGAGATGGTGTTTATTCTGAGATTCAATGAATGCCTGGGTAATTCGACTGTTTATATTGCAAAATTATCATGTAAAACCAATTTCTTTACCTTAGTTGGGATATCATTTTGAAGGATATATTTTCCAGAATGACCAGTGATGTTGGGCTGAATTTGCTTTTAAGAATTCAGAAATGGCCTTACGTGTAAACCCTGCCTCAAATACTAGAGCCTTTTTTGGTTTAGCAAATTGTATGAAGATATTCAGATTATGATATTTGGCTGTAAGTTTATCAGGCTCTCTTTTCCAGTATTGACTGAAATTGAATAATAATGGCAATCATTCCTAGATCTACAGATATACAGCTGGGGATATGGATCACATATTTAGATGCATCTGTTATACAATATCTAAGTTCTTATAAATGCATGATTATCATATGTCATGTCACTTGCATATATTTATGAGTACTTTTACTTGTTTTTTTTGTAATAGCTCAGGATAACACTTAGGCACAATATAGTTTTTAAACTTTGTTGACCCACTATTGACTTCTTCTTGAAAATAATGTCTTGGGTTTAGATTTGCAAAAGAATGCTTTGGGCTTCTGGGACAAAATTGTTAAATAAATGTGTAAATCCTCCTTGAAATAAGTAAGTCAAATAATGAAGTAACATTCCAAATTAACAATTACAAAAAAATACATTTGCATTTAAAATAAACTTTAAATGACAGGAGAAACCTGCAGAATAAGAACCAGTAAAGATGTATACTTTCACTTTTCTTTGATTAAAACATGATGGTTATATTTGTGCTTTCAAAATTAAGCAGAAATATGAATGATCCTATAATTAGAGTAGGCAATACCCACTGCCACATAAGAATGTTTAAGTAGGCTTTAATGCGATGTTTGCATCTACAAGTTTGTTAATTAATTATTTTTATGTATAATTTCTACAGTAAGATGTTGTGAAGGCTATGGTTATTTCAACATTAAAATAGCAGATCCATATTTGTTATACATGTAAGTTCCTTAGAAACTGTACTATTTTAATACACATTAATTGTATTAATAATTTACTTTTAGGGGAAAAAATAAAATACCTCGATTATTGCAATTATTTTCTTTATTAGTAGAGCAATACTGTGATTTTGATTTTCATTTACTTATACAGAGGGTCCTGAACCTACACAGACTTGTATTCCCTGGGATGGGGAATTGGATGGTCGAAAACAGGATGAAGAAGTAAGTCGCTCATGATAGCCTGCAGACAGTGCATAACCATCACTTCTACAGGCCTGTCTTAATCATTACCTAGGATTTTGTGGGCCAAGCCAAGATAGCACAAAAATGACAAATTTCCCATTAACTTCTTGGGTCCTTGGACCTCATTGAATGAAAGTGACATTAACCTTGGAGAGTGGTACGACTCTGTAATGACAGAGTGTGGCCACCAGAAAAGACCTAAGCATTTTAGGTCAGGACAGAAAATTAAAAACTAAAAGAACAGTAGAATGCAGATTTCAGTGTTTTCTTTTTCACATGAGGAGAAGTTTAGGTGATTTGTACTAAATTCATGGTGGGACAGTCAAAATAGAACCCACTCTGTTTCTTCATCCAAAGGCTGTGATCTCTCTAATAAAAATTTTCCCTATGTTGATGACAATTTAGGTGAGATCACAGTGGAAAAATGTACTTTTTATGTTACGTTAAAATTTTAACCTATTATATAATTTGCCGTTTTCAGATACACAAGTAATTGAATATTTCAAAAAAAAAATCTGACGCACTTCTTTTCCTCTCTATGTGGAATCAAAAAGCAATCTGTGTTCTAGAAGGATCAAAACATGGATATATTTTATGATTTTTCCATTTTATAAGAATATTGAATATGTATTTATTAGCATGTATTTTATATCTTATAACACATACCACATATATCATTATACATATTATATAATGTACACATTTGCACTTGTATATCAGGATTTACTAAAGGATTCTCATTTTTTTGTATATGTGGTTTGGAATTTGTTAGATTTCCCAGATAATTGATCTTGCTTTTATGGAGATGTTCCAGTCAAAGGAGACAAAAAGCAAACTATACTAGGTTGTCTTTTTTTTTTTTTTTTCGGTTTGTTTGTTTTCATCTTCAATTAGCTAAGATGGTTACGTAGGGGAGCAGAATTTGCCACCCTAAAATGTGTCTCGATTATTTTTGAGAACAAAAGACTCAGGAAGAAACTTTGATCTTCCTCCTAACTGTCTAAAAGAATTTAAGATAGAAGGCCTGTTGCAGGAAGGAGCTATCACCATAGACAGCTATGGTATAATATGGACTAGGTGGGGTAGACAGGGAGGAACCCAGCAAGGCTCGTTTGAGCAAAGTCCTCTCCATGTCTCATTGTCTCTGCATGGCATGACAAATATTTGTTTATTAAACATTTGCTTTTCCATCTCCATGTGAATTGTCTTCCTCCTCTTTGAAGTCCCAAACCACCACCCCCAACATCCTCTTTTGTCTTTAGCTAAAGATGGTATTTAAGGTGGTGGCTTGGGCCATTTTCGCAAGTTACTCAGTTTTCCTGGGTTTCTCTTATGCATACATGTTATTAAACTTTGTTTGGTTTTCTCCTGTTATTCTGTGCCATGTCAATTTGGTTCTAGAAGAACCTAGAAAGGGAGAGGAAAATTCCTTTCCCTCTACAGTTATAAAATACAAAAACAAATTAATGCAAGCTTCATAATGAAATAACAAACTTGGCTATTTCTTTAATCACCTCTTTTAAAAGAAAATACATTAGTAGGCATTAAAATAAATTAATGTCTTTAAATAGATTCCAAAAGAAATGAAGAGGATCAAGTTGTAAAACAAGCACAATAACTAAGTACTATGATTAATTAGATAGAAAATTTATATGAACATTGTACATAGTTTCAAGCTTTCTTAACTACATGCACGAGTATTTGATTTCCCAATGTATTTTTATGTCTCTCAAGTTTTCATTTCTGTCTTCTATATACCTTCTGAAAGAGGTACACATCTTAAAAAAATATTTTTAAATATTCACATATCAAAAGTATAAAGTGAAGTTACTAAGGCTTTATCAAATTTTCCATACCAATTTATTTTGTGATAATTGACAAAGTTTTATTTTATGGGTAATATAAATAGATTATTAAAAAGAAAAACACATAGATTAACAGTCTTTCAATATGGTTTCTTTCATCAATAAAAAAATGAATTATACATCTTTGTAAAAATAATTTGTAATGGTTAGCAAAGAATGCCAAAAACATCAAATTCTAATTGGTTTGAATTGTGCTAGGTCTTTATCACTAAGTATAATGGAACCATGTTCCTGTGTCCTTGACACTGAAGTTGACATGAACTGTCCCTTGCACACCCTAGTCCATTAAAATAATATTAGTGGACCCTATAAAAAAGAGTATGTAGGCAACTGCTATGGTTCAGGTTACATCCCTGAATCTTGGAGTATATAAACTTAGACTCCAAAATTTTTCTGTAAAACATACGTAGAAGACTCCTTTACAAAGCAATTTTTGAGTTTAAGGTTTGTTTTACACTTATATAAACCTTGGCATGCTGCACTTGTCAGAAAAACTTCATAACCTAACAATAACCTTTCGCTATCCTTTATGGAGTGTTGTCCAGACAAATTGTCGTGCTGCTCAGCTGAACAAGATTGATGACACAGCAAACGGCCAATACAGAGCTTAGGAGAGTATACCCCTTTCGATGGACTTCAGGCCACTCCGTATCACTTCCCTGGGCTGGGACGGCAGCAGTCCCCCAAGGATTGTGATTTACAGGCTGTGAAATGCCAAAGATACAACTTCAAACACGAAAGAGTGTGTCTAAAAAAATAACCCTTTTCTTCTGAGTATACTTTATGTGACTATTTGTTGGTGGGAAGGGAGAGTTGTTTTTAAAAATTTGGAAGACGAAATTAGAAATATGGCAGTCTTTTCAATGAACAAAAAGTAAAACTTTTGTTTACAAAAGCTCTTATTAAATTGAAATGTATTATGAATTGTGGCATTTTATAAGCAATGTTACATTTTATCACCACATTCATCATGACTTTTAGTCATTTTTTTAATTAATAGACTTCAAATATTTGGATAGTTTATCCAGAAAAAAAAATAAACAATTCCACTATGCTGTTCTCTTACAATTGCCTAATATTGAGTTTTTAACTCAATGATTTATTTTGAAATAGGATGTCAACTGCTTCAACTGTCTAAAATAGTATGCTCACTGAAATTTTATTGTGTCATTAAAAGTTGGCCAGTGCATGGAGAAAATATAGTATTTTCAACGTCTGTGTGTAGTTTTTTATTAGGGGCACAATACAAAGTCTTCCATTTCTTTGTATTTTGTCAAACTTTTGAAGGGCGGAAAGATTGACCTAATAACCACTTCTCACTTCTGCTAATCAGCTTCACTAACTCCCGGTAAGGAAGGTGAGGGAGTAGAAGATTAAGGAAGAAAGTCAAGAAGAAGAGAGCAGCCAGATTGACCCACAGATTTATAATTTAGTAGTGTCTTAATGCTGTAATAATGCCTACTTTGGAGTCAAGATGTCCACGTATAAAGGCTTATTATATGAAAGGAGATTACTTGCTGGAGAAGAAACCAATAGACTAGAAAATGTTTGTCTGATTTTGTCATGTTGTCCAACAATCATTAAAGAGCATATATATGTGTGTGTGTGTGTATCTCGAACAAGTGGTAAAAATTTTACATATGCACAAACATATGCATATATACGTACACACACATACATGCTAGACAATCATATACAACCTTCAAACCCTCCTCTGCATCATAGCCTTCGTTCCTTTTCTCTATATAGATAATTACTAATTTTTGGCCTTTAGGTCTCTTGTT
Source organism: Diceros bicornis minor (assembly GCF_020826845.1). Lineage (NCBI taxonomy): Eukaryota > Metazoa > Chordata > Mammalia > Perissodactyla > Rhinocerotidae > Diceros > Diceros bicornis. Next base: position 45,614,744 of record NC_080759.1, on the reverse strand, counting down.
ATATTCTCTTTATTACTTTGAACTTACTTGAAATAGCAAAGTTAAAAGTGCATTTAAAATAATTTTTCATTGAGTAATCAAAGCATCCTGTGATTAACTGTGAAGTAATACAATTTGGTAGTAGTGTGCAGAATTTCATTATGATAACTCATTAAGAACAGAGCACTAGCATAGCTCTAGAGAGTACACAAATACAGTTGACTGAGTTACATGACTAAGAGACAACGTGCATATTCTAATGCTGTGAAGATGCTGCTCAAAGGCAACAAGAGTGCAGTGGTCCCACCATAATATCACCTAGTTCAGGTTATCAATAAAGTGTTCATTACAAATTTTGAAAGCACCAAGGAGTAAACTTTCTTAAAATGATGACATGCATTTTGGACTAAAATCATCAGTTAATTAGTTATTTTTTTTAAGTTGGGGTTATAAACTCCTGTGATTACAGATTTTACAGAAAAAAGAATATGAGGGGGAAAAAGAGAGCGAAAAAAAGGTAAAAGAGGAATCGAAAGAATAAACAAAGAAAGTTACTGTATCTATATAAATGAATGATATGCAAAGTAACAGAAACAGTATCATTCATGATTAACACCAAGAATTGTGAAATCTTCCCTGAATCGGTTCAGATAAATCTGATTTCTTCTCCTCTTCGCTAGGACTCAACCATGTCCACTTCCCTAATATTGCATCGATTACATTGTATTTTAAAATATATTTATGTCATTCCCTCACACTAGAATATGAATTTCTGAAGAGCAATTTCCTATTTAATTGCTGATACCGGGCACTGTGTTTGCTGCAAAATAGGTGGTCAGTAAATATTTACCCATTAAGTGGTTAAATAATTGAAAGATTAGATAAGCATGTTTTCTATTTCATTTCTTAATGAAGATTAGTGATTTTTATCTTAGCTTACATTTGGTAATATATAGTTTTTGTTTGTTTGTTTTTTCTTTGTGAGGAGATCAGCCCTGTGCTAACATCTGCCAATCCTCCTCTTTTCTTGCTGAGGAAGACTGGCCCGGGGCTAACATCCGAGCCCATCTTCCTCCACTTTATATGGGACGCCGCCACAGCATGGCTTGCCAAGCAGTGCGTTGGTGCGCGCCTGGGATCCGAACCGGCGAACCCTGGGCCACTGCAGCGGAGCGCATGCACTTAACCGTTTGTGCCAGGCAGGCCCCAATCTATAGTTTTACTATGATTTGTAATTTGAAAGTAAGGTCAGTCATTTTTAAGCCACTTAATACTATTAAAGTTTTATTTTTGGTTGTGTTTTTTGTTTAAAAAGATATCTCAACTCTTCTCATGAGGACTTTACTCATTCTAGTTATGGCAACATGATTTAAGAAGCATTTGGGGAAACATATGGGATTCCACCAACTAGTGGTTTTCAATCAACATGTTTTCCCAAGACCAAGGAACATCAGTAGTTCATGTTACACTGTGCACGCGCACGTGCGCACACACACACATATACATATTACAATAATTTTGGAAAGTAGTTTCCTGCTATTCATGAATTCCACAAAAAACAAAATAAATTGTGACATAAATCCTTCATATAAAGATACATTTTTGTTTTCAAATCACTAATACTCCATATTCTTTTTTTTTTTCTGCTGAGGAAGACTGGCCCTGAGCTATTTTGCTGAGGAAGACTGGCCCTGAGCTAACATCCCTGCCGACCTTCCTCCACTTTATGTGGGATGCCACCAACACATGGCCTGCCAAGTGGTGTGTCAGTGCGCGCCCAGGATCCAAACCCGGGACACCAGCACTGGAGCTTGCGCACTTAACCGCTACACCATGGGGCCGGCCCCTAATACTCCATAATTTTTATGAAACGATATTACTTGAGATAGTTATTAAAAATATTTTTGGAAGTGATTTGTCAAGGATAGAGTTTAAATCTAAGAAGGGAAATACACATGGCAGCTAATACACTATTTTTATCAATTTCAAGGCTAATTGTTTATATGTTTTTGTTACCTATTTTTGCAAGTTGCATAAATAGATGCTGTGAGATAATACATCACATAACTATTTCAGTAGTTCAATTTTTTGGTCCTTTGATGTGAATTTTTCCCACTAGTATGAGTTCAATTGTGTCCCTCCAAAAAGATATATTTGGGGGGAGGGAAGGATGAATAGGCAGAGCACAGAGGATTTTTAGGGCAGTGAAACTACTCTGTATGATATTATAATATTATACTATAACATGTATAGATACATTTCATTATACATTTGTCCAAACCCATAGAATGTGCACCACCAAGAGTGAACCCTAATGTAAGCTATGGATTTGGGGTGATAATGATGTGTCAATAGAGCTTTATCAATTTTAACAAATGTACCCCTCTGGTGGAGGATGTTGATAGTAGGGGAACGTATGCAAGTGTGAGGGCAGGGGGTATATGGGAAATCTCTCTACCTTCTGCTCAGTTTTGCTGTGAACCTAAATCTACTCTTAAAAAAAAAAAAAAAAAAAAGATATATTGAAGTCTAACCTCCCAGTATCTCAGAATGTGATGTTACTTGGAGATAGTGCTTTTACAACAGAGGTAATCAAGTTAAAATGAGGTCCAATATGACTAGTGTCCTTATACAAAAAGGAAAATGGGAACACAAAGAGACACACAGAGGAAAGATGATGTGAAGGGGCAGGGAGAATATTATCTATAAGCCAAGGAACACCTGAGGATATCAGAAGCTGGGAGAAAGGTATGGAACAGATTCTCCCTCACAGCCCTCAGAAAGAACCAACCCTGCCAATACCTTAATTTCAGACTTACAGCCCACAGAAGTGGGTGATGATAGATTTCTGTTGTTTTAAGCCACCCAGCTTTTAGTATTTTATTGCGACAGTTCTAGGAAACTAATACACCTCCTTTCTCAGAATTTGGTAAATATGTTGCATTACTTTGTAAAAACAATCACCATACATTTCCAGCAAGTAGAGGACAATTATAACGCAATTAATGAACAAAGAAAAGGCCATGGCACGCATTATTTAAACGAGGATTTGAAGTCAGCGCTAAATGTGCACTTGGAGAAGGGATGGTCCATTTAGAGGCTGCTGCAGTTTTGGGTTGGGATTTAAGGCAAACATTTACTGAAAGGGGTGAGCAATAAGAATGTGAGGATCAAATAAGCTGAAATTGAAAAGTAAAGCCCTTATAGGTCATAAATATCATAGAATGACGAACAGACTCCTCTAACTAGGATGATGGTCCTTTTCACTACAAGTTCATAAAGTCAAGGTGTCCTAAATATAATTACGGGGAAGAAAGAGTATATGTATATAATCGGCCACAATAACTGAGTGAACCCTGCATTTGGCAAAGTTATAAATATTATAACTAAATTATTCTAGTATATGGGCAGGAAAATAAATACTAGTAAAAGAGAGTGGAAGTTTTGCAAATAACAACCCAGAGATTAGATGGAAAATATAATTCAAAGTGTATTGAATAGACACCAACACCATTACTATTTCCACTTCGAGCAACATTCAGTGTATTAGCTCCTATTTTATGGCAGGCACTAAACTTGGTAAGTTACAAATGCTCTTCCACTTAAAATAATTCTCACACACACACACACACACACACACACTTGATATTTGACTGCCTAATATCCATTTGCAACTGACAAAGAAATAGAGATGATTGATGTAATAGTATTCTAGTCCCTTCTAGTAACTGTTTTTTGGAGTGGTCATGTGACCCAATTCTGGTCAATAAAGCCCAAGTGTAGTCTTGCTAGAAATTTCTTGGAATATACTTTCTCAGTCTTAAAGAAAAAACCTACAGGTACACAGATTATTTCTTTTTCACTGGATTTGACTAAGGAAGCATTTGGTCCTGGAGGTTTTTGGTAGGTAACATCTGTCCACGAGGGAAGCTAGCCTGCATGGACACAGCCAGCATATGGAAGAACGGGCAGGCAGCACAATAGGAGAGAAACAGGGCCAGAACACAGATCAGCTCAGGCAAGGAGCCTGCAGCATCCCTGAACTCTCTCTCTCTCATGAGTTAATAAAGTTCTTTATTGTTAAAGCCTTTTTCAGTTTGCTTTTCTATAACTTACAGCTGAAAGCATGCTAACAAAATTATTGCAATTTTATACATGAACAAAGCAAGTTCAAACAGTGAGTTAAATTGCCCATGATCACGGTACCAGTAGCTGGTCTATTGTCTTTAATCCCAGTCTTGCATGACTCACTACTCAGTCTTCATTCCTTTCCAAAAAGGTCTACAAGGAGTCTTGAATCCAACATTGAGAAATTTAGATTTATTATGATTCAGTGCCCCTCTTGGCTTTTGAATAAAAAATGCTTGACAAAAACCCAGCTTATATTGCTGGTTTTTCTGATAGTCTTGTAAGATAAGAATATAGGACAGAGAAAGAAAGACTACTGTATATATCTGAAGAGTATAAAGATGAAAAAATAGGTCACAACCAATTATGCTTATTTTTAAAAAAAACTTAAGTTTTGTAGCCATGGTTTAATGAAGAATATCATTGCATAATTCTTTAATTCTGAATATGCCAGGTAAAACAAACCCAACAGTGGGTTTTTGGGTTTTGTTTTTGTTTTTTTAATTCTAGTGTAAAATACAACATGGTACCCTGGTAAAATAGAACATGTGAATTATCTTTGTAGACTTTCCAGAATCTCTCTGTCTTGTTTTATAAACTATTTGTTAATCACCTGGTCTAATGGCAAATGGCAAAATTCTTTAGTGTGATTGTAATAGAAAATCTTGGAAAATTACCTCATACATTTTCTTCCCAGTTTATTTCTTATGCTAATAGTTGAAACGTACCTATATGAATATTTCTTCTAGTATTTTGCAAGATCAACAAATCAAATGCCCAGAAATTTATGCACTTAGTTTGCAATCTTTGGATTTTGATTTAGATTAAACATTTTGTGCTAACATTTGAGATGATTGCTATTTACTTAGAAAAATATTAAAAATGAGAACTCCAGAATTTCTCAATTCAATCTGGTTCCTATTTTTAAAGTTGTTAAGATTTTGGGGGCGGCCCCATGGCTTAGCAGTTAAGTGCACACGCTCTGCTACTGGCAGCCCCAGTTCGGATCCCCGGCGTGCACTGACGCACCGCTTGTCCAGCCATGCTGAGGCCGCGTCCCACATACAGCAACTAGAAGGATGTGCAACTGTGATATACAACTATCTACTGGGGCTTTGGGGGGAAAAAAAAAAACGGAGGAGGATTGGCGATAGATGTTAGCTCTGAGCCGGTCTTCCTCAGCAAAAAGAGGAGGATTAGCATGTATGTCAGCTCAGGGCTGATCTTCCTCACAAAAAAAAAAAAAAAAGATTTTGGCACAAGCTGTACAAAGAAGTATTACTTCGTCTGGCATATTATTTTATGACAATATTTCATTGTTATTATAAAACCTTCCTAGAGCAGAGCAGTGGCCAAATATCTTTAGTTGATTCTAAGTACTTGGGCTAATAAAATTGTGCTACCTGTGAAATACTTTATTTTCATTTAAAAAATTAGTTCAGTTTTGCCACATTACTTGTTACTAGTTTCATCATGATATTAGAACAGTTAACAGACAGTCATTAAGAGGTACCATTTTTTCCAATGTCCCTTTTAATAGTTCCACAAACAAACTTGATAATGTCAAACCTTTTGTATCTGGTGATTAACAACGCTTGGAAATATATACTTAAAAGTATTTGACTTGTCAATAGATTAAATATAGTCCTTAGGTACTTTAGAGTGAGCGTGACAATTTGAAAACGTCTATTAATGAAACAAGAAATAAAGGACTTTAAAAAAGGTAAAAAGACACAAGAATGTGGACTTCATTTAGATTTTTAGAAAAAACTTGGTCTATTATTAAATGACTCATCTTCAGGTAGTAGTTATAAAGAATCTTAGTGAATTATGTAAAATATTAAAAGTGTTACACCATGAGAAACTCTTAGTGTATTGACACACGTGAAATTGTTTAATAGAAACAATTCCAAAAAGATGGATGTAGATCAAAAATGAATGAGCTTCCCTTTCAAACTCACGAATCTGTGCCATACAGCCAATTCTAAAATAGAAAACTGAAAGATATTCATGATCTTCAACAATTCAGAAATCATTATGTGAATGCAAAAGTGAAGGCGAGCTGAATTTTTAAAAGTTAGACTATAATATGCAAAGAGCACTTAAAGTAAAGATGTAAATATGACTGTTTAAAATGATTAGAGCTCAGCTAATGGTCTGAGTATTTTCTTAACTTGGGATCTCCTTGCTTAGTCTATAGTTGCTAATTCACTTTAACTATCAGAGTACCAGCGATTTCTCTATCCATTTATTACAATCTGGTAGTTGTGTTTTGTTAGAATCATCTTATAAAGATTATCTTATTAATCAACAATGATCTCCTATTTTGTATTTTTGGAAGACTTGTATACTGGTTTTAAAATGGAAAGAAGGTGATACTTTAGATAAAAAAAAATAAAACTTTTCAATAGAAATAATGTGCAAATATCACAGTACCTTGGTGACATTAAGCAAAGGACCCCCAGATTAGGCCTAGCCAGAGGTGAAGTTACAATGATTAGGGAAAAAGATGTAGTCAAATTGAGGGGCTTTGTTTTGCTGCCTCACCATGTAATTTTGGAACCATAGGTAAAGGAGGGTACTAATTCTTTCTGCTAACCTACTTGATTGAAATACTGTCAAGGGATTTCATTATTAAGGTGATTGTGTTTTTCTTCCAGGGCAAGATGCTGCATCAGTATAAAATACCACGGAATGATTTCAACAGGGGGCATGACAAAGTACCTGGCAATGTTCAGGTAGGTGAAAAGCACATGGCCTACCTGCCCTTGGATGGTAGATTGTACTCTACATGACTCCACTTGATGCAAGATAAGCTTTCCACTATAGCGAACAAGATAATGTTCCCCTTGCAATTGACATAAAATTCTGTTTCCCATGTTGTTTTACAGACTTTGGAATTTGTATTTTGCTGAACCAGGAAAATAGACCAGAAGGTATTATCCTTGAGGCATACATAGAGAAGAAAGTCTTACAACATTTTACCTTAAATTGTGAAATGACAAAAATGGCCTAAAGAAAAAATATTTCGAATTTTGAAACAGTCCCCTGTTAGCATATCACTAAATACCTTTTTAAATGTTTGAGCACTTAATAAAATTAGTAATAATGTTAATAAAATTAGAGTTCAAATATTTTAACATGACTATTGAAGGTAAACTATTCTCTCTGATGACTGGTATTAAAATTTTAAATTATCATGGTAACATTTATGTATATCTTTCAAGGTCCATCTCACCTATGATCTCCTCCATAGATCCTTCCTCCCCATCATTTATAATAAGTTCTTTTTATTTTTATTTTGCTTACCAGATTCTGGCAAATTTTATGGACCTCCCCAATGCATAGTATTGCATTTTTTATATCAAAGAGTCCAAATGCAGGAAGAAAATAAATGAATGTTTAAGACATTGAAAGGGAAAGATTGATGAATGTAATGTGTTCACAGATGTTAAAGTATAAAATAAATCTGGTTGAGATTACATTCATTGTGGTAAAATCCTTAAATAAAATTCACTACTAATTATATAAAAAAATCATTTTAAATTTAATTTCTTGTCTACTGATTTAGATCTGTTCTTTTTACACTGTGGTAAAATATACATAAAATTTACAATTTTACCCATTTTTATGTTAAGTGTAGAATTCAATGACATAAAGTACATTCTCATTGTTATACTACCATCACCACTATCCATCTCCAGAACTTTGTCTTCTTCCCAAACTGAAACCCTGTACCCATTAAACAAAAACTCCCCAAATACTCTTCTTAATGATCTCTAGTTACTTGAACATGCAAGTAATACAGACATGTAAAATTATTGGAAATGCATTACCTGGAAAATAATGCAACATGGAATTCATTGGTTTAGAAGACAAATTAGTAATATTGGCATTATGTTAATCTATACATGTTGATGATACTGCATTAAATTCAGATTTTCTACACAAAATACTGAGAATTAAACACTGATGGCCAGTTGTTTTGTTCCTTGCTAATTTTCTTATTCGAATTATAGTAATAGTTGAAGAACCTAAAAAAAAGAAAATCTGATTGAAAATATCTGAGAGTTGCCTGGGATCTCAAGAATTGAGAAATAGATAAGTAAGCCGGTACACAGTGAACTGCTTTTCTCCTCAGGGCACTTGCCAACTCTTGGTGTGGATCACGAGACTAGGAATCCTAAAATAGGGAAGAAGCTAAGAGGCAGAGAAGCCAACGGACTTCTCAAAAGTTTGCAGGGCAGAAGAGATTTAAAAAACTCCTAGGGCAGAGGTTTCATTCAGAGCAGCAGAAACTTCTAGTATTAAAGAGGCCAAAATTTTAAACAGACAAGAGGCTAATTCCCAAAAGCATTTACAAGTTTTCAGGTGTGCAGGATGACAGCCTAAGAAGCCAAGAGGAAACCATTGAAAGCAGAGTGTTATTAGCAGCAGACTCTTGGTACAAAGGAGACAAAAATTCAGGATTTTCCAAATAAGAAGGGACTTAGTAAATATTCCCTGCTCTCAGTTGAGACTCTAAGAATTCTACCACCTAGAAACAAGCAAAAGTGAAATATAAATTGAGTATTATAAAAACTGCAACCCAGCCTGAAATCAGCTCAGGCAGTACTTGATTGGATTAAAGTGATGTGTCTTCAGTCTAGCTGCCTATTAGAGGATAGGGTGATAAATCTTCAGTAGAAGAAAATAGCAGTATTCACGAATTTTATGATTTTTCAAAATTTCCAGGACCAAGAGAATACAGAGGCAATAGGAACAGACCCATATATAACTCCGATATTGAAGTTATTAGTAATAGACTTTAGTCAACTGTGACTAGTGTGTTCAAAAATTGTTGAAAGGATGATGAATTTGGCCAGAACATTATACTCTATATAAAAGAATTATATGGAAATTCTAGAACAAAAAAATGAAGTAATCAAAATAAAGAACTAAATTGATGATTTAACGGCAGATTGGAAATAACAGAAGAGAAGATTAGTGAACTGGAAAATAGATCAATAGAAAATAGGCAAGCTGAAAAACAAAAAGCAAAAAGAGTAAAAATTTTAAAGAGTGATTCAAGGAGATGTCTTATATATAATATAGGAATCCAAGAAACAAAGAGTGAGAATGGAAAAGAAGTGATAATTGAAGAGAAAATGCCCCCAAATCTCTCAAACTGTTGAAAGACATCAAGCCACCAAGCTACACCTTTGCTATACAGTTGAAACTCTAAGCAAGATAAGTACTCAGAAAACTCCATCTGGGCCCATCATTTTATATATATTTTTTTATTCAGAAAAGTTATATTTTTTCAAAGAAAAAATAGTTTATTTAAAACAAAAAACTGAAGTGGCAAACCAAATATTAAATTGCTGAAAGAAAATAACTGCCAATCTGTGCTTTTATTCCCAGCATAGATATTTTTAATTGTGAAATGAAATATAGATGTTTTTCAGAATAAACGTAGTTATACATTAATATAAACTATAAGGGGACTTCTTTGGCCCAAGGAAAAGTATACCAGAAGTAAATAGAGATATACAAAAATAAAGACAAAAATAAAACATAAATACATGTGAAAATATAAATGAATTTTAATTGTATAAAACTACCATAATAATGCATATGAGTTTAAAATACAGAGAGAATTAAAAGGCATGAAAGATACTAAATAGAAAAAAATTGTTTTAACATGTCAGCATTTTCTTGAAAATTATATTCACATTAACCTTAAGAATTCAATTTTGCATTTTAACATTTGTAGTTTACCAAAAAATAAATTTACCTTTTACTAAAAAGAATCTATAAAATGCTAAAAGAAAGGGAAATACAATTATTTCAGAACGCAAAAAGGGAAAAAAACTTACCTAAAACAACTGGGACTGATAGTAAAATAAAATACATAAAACCAAGTATCAGCAATTACTTTGCAGGTAATTGGCACATGTTAATTAGTTAAAGACAAAACTCATCAGAATAGATAAAAATGAAAATCAACTATATGCTGCTTACAGAAGTCACATTAAATTTAAGAGAAGCTTTTGTGTAGTACAGATGGCAGTCCTTTGTCATTCTTATGTGAGACAAACATGACCAACTCAACTGTGATACTGAATTTTCAATAGTATATTTGGTTATACAAATAGTTTTATACTTACATACATGTCTACCTTTTTTAGATGGAGTCTTGGTTCCTCAGTCTTAACTTTTCAAGATTTATCTACCTCTTGATTGCACATGAACTGTTTCTCCCAGATTTTCTAGCAACATTTTTGTTTAAATTTTTGTATGATAGTCCTCAAACTTCTAGATCAACAGTCCATTTCCCTGTTCTGTCACACAATCCATCTTTTTGTCACTGAATCAAAAAAATGACTTTTATTTTATATACAAGTATGTGTATTGTAATTCATTTTTGGATGTTCTATTCTGTTTCACCACTATACTTGTGTGTTTTTTGCCAATATCCTACTGATTTCACTACAGTGAATTTGTAGTATGTTCCAATGATGAATAAAACAATACTTCTGGACAGTCACTCTTCTTTTTCAAGTTTTCTTTGTTGTTTTTAAACATCTATTCTTTAACATACAGTTAAGATTATTTTACCTAAAGACAAACATCACTGTTGTAATTTATTGGAAATGTAGTTATTTTATATATTAATTTTGGGGAAATAGACTTTTATGTTATTAAACTTTATATTTCTTAATATTGTAAAGTCACTTTTCACTTTTTTTGATGTAGTTTTACATCTTTCCATCACATTCTATAATTTCTTTGTGTGGGTTCTAGGCCGACTTGTTAACTACAATTTTATTGTATTTCTGTGTTAAAGGGAATGGAATATACTTGAAAATGGGAAATGAAGTTAGAATAGAGATAAAAATTATTTTACATAGCTTACTCATCACATTTTGCTATTCTTTCAAAAGTGTTTTATTGGCTATGTATGGTAAATCATATCTTCAGCAAAAATAAATCATTTTATCTCTTATTTTTAAAACTTTACATTAACTAATTTATTTTATTTTATTATTCCAATCAGTAGAACATAAAAGAATGTGCTACACAGTAAGAAACTAACAGGTAGATTCTCGCAATGTTTCTCATTTTAATTTTAATGATTTTAGCACCTGTGGCTGTTTTATTGAAGGGAAAATAAAGGAAATTTATTGCTTGAGACAGAGGTTCTTGTTATATTGGCAACAAATACCACATATGACTTAGAAAAATGACCTTTTTTATTCTTAAAACTATTAGCCACAAATACTAAAGTTGGTCAACACTATTTTAATCATTTCCAATTCTAAAATTCCATCGTATATCCACTCTCTTTTTCCATATCAGACAGTATCTTAACTTTGGAATGCTAGAGTGAGAAATAACTGCAAAGATAATGGGCAACAGAATATATATTTTGTAGATAAAATGAAATTTCCTCAAATATTTAGAGTGAAACATAAAATGTAATCAACATTTAGACATTTGGAAAGATGTTAATATTTTGCTAAAATTTCAGTCTTTTTCCAGATGTCTGGCAGCACATAAGGAAAACAAAGCACTCTGTGAATAAACATAATCTCAATTACACCAAAATGCTGTTTTTCCACTGATTTCCAATTTTTTTAAAAGAGGATATAATCACAAATTGGGTGATTGTAGAGATTAACAATCCTGGCTTCTAAGAACAGACTGTTATAGTGCATTCATTAGTCACTGCAATGCCTATGCCACCTTAACAAAGATATTTAGGTGACAGAGACTAAGTTCTAGCAGTTCTGTGCCTGTTGCTATGGTCATTTTGATATGACCCAAAATGAATCCAACGATTACTGAGAGCTTATTAACTCCTGATAAGGAGATATTCTTTTAAAATTTAATTTTAAGTTATTTTCAGGAAGAAATTACTAATCATCACTTTTTATTCTACTATCCACATAAATGATATACCCATCTACTTAGAAGTATTGTTAATCTTGCTTTAACAACATTCTTCTAATATCAGGAAAAATTATGTCCCATAAAGTAACATCTAATTTTGTTGATTAATTTCTAATAGAAACAATGATTACTACATATCAAATAACAGGAAAGTCTTCACAAAAATATTAAAAGGGAAGATATTCCTTTGATTCAGTATATATCTATTAGACACATTTTTCTTGGTTTTCTGATGAAATAATGAACCTTTTCTCTAATTTTTGATCATCATTTTTATTTGTGGAGGAAATATTGGAATCTTTAGATCTATTTCTCAATAAACAAAAACTTTTCCCAAGAAAAGAGAATCTTATTAAATATACAATACAAATGTGAGGAAGGGAACATTCTCCTTGGGTATTACAATTGGAATATAATTTTGAAAATTTTGTCTGTTCTTGTATCCTTTTGTTTAGCATACAAAATTTTTATTTTAAGAATTGCTATTTCCCCTGAGACAGTGTTTCAGGTTTTGCTCAAAGAGAAACGTGTATTGAGTTCCCGTTATAATAAAGCTCTGTCATTAAAACTCTAAATTCAGTTAGAGCTGGCTGGATATTTATCTACTTTAATTCCTCTTCTTACACCTTTATGCCTTATGTTTAAAAAAGATTTTCCCTCTGGAAGTTTATTATTTGTCACTATTGTGTATACTGATTTTGGTAAAAACCTGCTTCCTCATATGTTGCGTAATAAGTTTTGCTCAGGTGTTTATGTCAGAACGTAATTCCATAGCATCTAAAATTAGCCCTAGTTTTGTACATCCAGCCTCCATTTTATGATCCTTTCTTCCTAGTTGCTATTCACTCTCCAGCTTTCAAAGCTTAATATCCTAATGTGCTTCATCACTCCCTCATACCACCACTAATATTTGCACTGAGAAAAAAATGTGTGTGGATATCTAGCATTTACTTGTTGGTATGGATTTTACTTTATACTATAACATATTTAGAAATAATTACCTAATTATAATTCTAATTGAGGAAGTAAATATATATTATAATCACATGATTATGACTGTTTAAATAAATCTGAGAATTTTTTTCAATTATTTTATTGAGCTCATAATGATTTATAACATTGTGTAATTTTAGGTGTACATTATAGTTTATCAGTTTCTGTATAGACTGCATCATGCTCACCACCAGTAGTCTAATTTTTATCCGTCATCGTACGTATGTGCCCCTTTACCCCTTTCACCCACCCCTCAACCCGCTTCGTCTCTGGTAACCACTAACCTGTTCTCTTATAAATCTAAGAATTTTTCTACCTGTAACATGGTTGATGTTATTAAAGAAGAAAATTCCAGACTGCTGCAACCAATAAGAATTGTTGACAGGGTGATTCAGGAAGAACTCACAGATATCATTTTGTGTAATGTGAAATAATGTAATATTCTCATTTAGTAAAACTTGTGATAGTTTATGAACCTTCCAAGGCACCAACAAATTAAAAATTTAAAAGGAATGAATCCACCAGTACATTCACGCACCTGCTGTGGGCCAATTTGAAGGGACATAAGAGACATTGCTAATTTCCACTATTGCTGGGATCCATAAATCATCAAAATAGAAGCATCATTAACTGAAACCATGGAAATACAGGCAATAACAACTGTTATAAGTATGGAATTTTAACCATTGAAAACAAGACTAAGAAGTTTCTGCAGTTTGTATACCAGTGGTCAAACAGACCAAGCTGCAGACCTAGCTCCACCTTAAAACACAAATGAGGATCAACAAAAAATACACCATGAGCCAATATGATGAGAGAAGAGCTGGATTACCAACGAAACAGCTGAACCTCCATCTTGTACTGCTAAAATTTTACATCAATTTCTTAAATGGAGAGAATTAGAAGTTATTAAAATCAAAAACAGAGACTGGCCTTGAAAATTCCCAGAGCAGACAAAACCAGTTTAGTCATACAAGTAAAGCTTAATTTTGCTTATTTTGCAAGACTAACTTGACCCAGCTCATTTCTTGCTTATGCCTTTGGAAATCATAAGTGAAACTTAAACTGGTTCCCAAAATTGATATGAGGTAACCACTAACCAATTCCCTATCATTTAAGAAAATTCTAATATAACCCATCATTGTGAAGAATAAACAGTCACCTCCTCCTCACTATAGAAGCTGCTTTATAACCATATACCCCTGAACCTTATTCCATGTTCTGGTTTGAGTGCTCATTGTTTGAGAACTGTCTTTCTGATGTGTGCACATTACACTTTTACTATGGTGATTCACTGGTTTTGTTTCTGTTATTTCTGTACTTTGAAAAAGAAAATGTAAGAACTGGGCTGAGATGGTTTTCAGGCATTATCTTTACTGTGTGTGTGTGAGTGTTCATAATTGAGCTGGATGTGAGGAATATACTAGTGGCAATAACTTAAGACATTGAATATGTGTTCTGCTCCCCCTTGAAACCCCCTGTACGGTGATTCACATGGTCTTCTCTTCTTCCCTGACTTCTAGGAGGCTTCCTAGCAAAATCAATGGATGTCTTCAGTAGACATTATGTCATCATCACCCCGGAGTCCAGCAAGAAGAAATGTAGTGTCTTCCACTGGTTGGATGAAGATGTATTGAGCCAAGTGTCTGAGAACCAGAAGGTCCACAAGTTAGAACCTGTGGCAGACTCATGCAGAAACAGGGCTATCTGAGGTTTGGGTCGGCAGCAACTGCCCAGACCCTAGATCTAATTGAGATTGAGACTGCCTCTCCCATTCTTCTTGATCAACCACTGAATTGCACTCACCGTTGACTCTCTGCAGACACCAATTTATGGAGGTTCAGAAACTAGTAGAACAAGAAAGGATGGAAGGAAGGGCCCTTGGGAAGGCAGTGAAAATGGGGAAGTGTTGGTGAACAATCACAGGGGCCAAAATTCTTTAAATTAGCTGAAAGGAGAGATTATGTTATAAACTACCTGTGGGTAGAATATGAAGGGGCAAGATTAAGTACACCTCTCTACAAACAGCATTCGTCCATTGGTTCTTAACTAGTAAGGTTTTAGTCTTATAGTGTTCTGGAATAAAACATATGTAAACACAAAAAAATAAAATCCTGCATGTGTCTAAAAACTGTCTCAACCAGACTGTCCCAAAATAATATTTTCAGTCAAAATTCTAGTACCCAGACTGAGCATTCCAGGAACTCAATGCCTTAGAAAATGCCTTTTGAAAAAGCCCCATGCCTGTTTTGCTGTGTCATGTGTCCATTCAGCACAGACAAGAATTATTTGTAACAGCTCTTGTCAAATTGTTGGCTTTTAAGCAATGTACTGAAACATGTCTATCTTTTCAGTCTTCTCTGTTTTTGCAATAGGTGATTGCAGTGCTCTTCAAAACTGACAATTTGCTTGAAATACTTTTGAATATCCTCTTGAAAAGTGATTCAGACTCACATATCATTAGCCAAAAGGATTTATAAAAGCTACATTTGTGGCTGCATTTTGAAAGGACAACACAAAAAAATTAAACAGGAGGGAGGTGAATGATAGCATCGTCAACTGGGAGATGTACGGGAAAATATAAATTTCCCATTCTTTGATATAGAATTTATTGTGGCAACTGTGTACATATGAACCAAAAGAAACAAAGCTTAGAGAAATAAACGTTAACATAATTAAACATTACTTTAGAGACTGGATGTTAAGTTGTATAAAGTTATCTCTGTTTTGGTTCCCAAAGCCTCAGTCTGTAGTCGTTCTTCTTCTATTGTTTTCTCCCAGGTGAGTATTTATAAATTCTGGGGGCAAGTTAGATTTGCCTGGCTCACCTTAAATAAACTTAACACTTGGATCCCACTCTCAGACCCTAAAACTCAATTAGTTTCAGCTAAGACATGGGGGCATGGGTATTTTTAGATATAGTTCATATATGTACAATTCATAAGTTTGTAATTGCAATGCACACACACACATACATATATACTAACATAGTGTTAATTAATATATTATATTAAATATATCTCCTAACATTTTCTATATATATATTTATACCTTGTATATGTATACATTTTATATACGTACACAATGTATACACACATATGTATATGCACATTATATACATATATACGCACACACATATGTGTGTATATTGATAGGTGGATAAATAAAAATAGACAAAGATGATTTAGATATATAGATATATTTAAAACCATGCTTCCTGGGGCCAGCCCAGTGGCATAGTGGTTACATTCACGCATTTCGCTTCCACGGCTTGGGGTTCACAGGTTTGGATCCTGGGCACAGACCTAAGCATCGCTTATCAAGCCATGCTGTGGCAGCATCCCACATATAATGTAAATGAGGAAGGGCACAGATGTTAGCCCAGGGCCAATCTTCCTCAGCAAAAAAGAGGAGGATTGGCAACAGATGTTAGCTTCCTCACCAAAAAAAAATATCATGCTTCCTGTGAATTTCACAAGGCAAGTTAAATTCCATTAACTGCTAAGAATAGTGGAAATGAATTAAAAATCACCTCTATTGAGCAACTGCTATGCACAAATTTCTCTAAGTGTTGTAATGAAGGGAATAATGGTATGGGATATATAGTGTATAAGCAAGAGTCAGAAAACACGGGTGCTAATCTCTGCTCTATTACCAGCTTTGTAAGAACACATATTAGCATTTCTGGGCCATGATGTAAACATTTCTAAAGTGACGGAATGAGAGTATATCAGCAGGTTTCCAATTGTTTTATCTTAAAATATGAGTCTGCTTAAAATATTCTGATATCATCCCATCTCTCTCAGAGTTAAAAAACAAAACACAAACAAAACGTTTTTATAAGGTCCTAAAGGTCCCATGTGATCTAGGTCCCTGTTACGTTTCTAACTTCACCACGTTCCTCCTTCACCTCTGCCACGTACAGTCCTCTTCTGTTCCCTGAGCCATTTCAAGCACTGCTCCGGTGCCTGGGATAAATTCTCCTCAGGTGTTGGAGGAGGTCATTGAGAGGGTGTGACTGCAGGTTGACCCACTAGCTGGACCTGGGCAAGGAGATGCTCCTCATCCCCTCCCCTGTCAACCTACTGTTCTCACACGATGAGCCACTTCAAGGACACAACCTTGAGAGGATAATGTATTATTAGCACCACCTTGATGGTCACGACTAAACTCCATCAAGGCCTCCATATACACTCTTACGATTCTGGCGGGCAGGTGAGGAGATCTTGTCTTGTGACTGCCCAAGACAAGCCTTGTAGGTAAGTTCCTATGTAAGTTAGCTTGCTTATTAAACCTGCCGCATCTCAATCTGAAGGAGTCGACCTCTTTCTTCAGTCTTTCCTTGCCCTACTTGTAAGAGGCCAGTTTCGAATTTCACCCAGTGAACTCCTGAGGTTGCAAAGCAACCTCAGGTCTCGGAATAGCGAACCCCCTCACTTCTTGGACATCTTTATTCTAATGCCACTTCTTCCCTAAGCCTTGCCTGGGTATTCTACTAAAATCTCAATCCCCCTCTCTGACACCCACATGTGCACAGGCACACACACACACACAAACTTCCTATACCATTCACTGCTTCACTGAATTTCCTCAAGATTTATCTCCATTTTGTGTATTTTGTGTCCCCACTTGAAGTAAGTTAAGGGCAGATTTTTTTTATTGTGGTAAAATATACGTAACATAAAATTTGCCATTTAACCGTTTATAAGTGTGCAATTCAGTGGCATTAAGCTCATTTGCAATGTTGCACAACCATTACCAACATCCATCTCCTGAAATTTTTTATCATTCCAAACAGAAACATTGTACCCATTAAACAATAAATTTCACATCCTCCCCTCTCTTCCTTTTAAGGTCCATGTTGTAGAATGTATCAGAATTTAATTTCTTTAAGGCTGAATAATATTCCATTATATGCATATACCACATATGTTGATCCATTTATCTGTTGATGGATATTTGAAGTGTTCTAGCTTTTGGCTATTATGAATAATGCTTCTATGAACATTGGTGTAAAAGTATGTGTTTGAGTCTAAGGGCAGATTTTTATCCGGTTTGTCTGCTATGTCTACAGGGCCTATAATAATGTCTGGACTATAGCAAATAAGTAGTTGTACTTGTGTTTTCTATTCTTTTCCTTTTTCTGTTCTGTTCTGTGTGCCCCAGAAGACTGACATCCATGGTTATCATAACAAAATACCACAAACTGGTGGTTTAAACAACAGAAATTTATTTTCTTAATGTTCTGAAGTCAAGATGTCTGAAATCAAGGTGTTGGCAGGTTTGATTTTTCCTGAGTCCTCTCTCCTTGGCTTGCAGATAGCTGCCTTCTAGCTGTGTCCTCACATGTCTTCCTTCTGTGTGTGTCTATGTCCTAATCTCTTCATATAAGGACACTGGTCATATTGGATTATGTAATATGTAATCTGATTTTACCTTAATCACCACTTTAATGGCCCTGTCTCCAAACACAGACACACTCTGAGGTACTGGGGGCGGGGGGTGAGAGGGTAGGGGGGTGAGAGTTAGGATTTCAACATATGAATTTTGGAGGGACACAATTTAGCCCAAAACAACCCCCATGTCAAAATAATCACTGAATCTTCCTAATTATTTTTTCTAAATCTTTCCCTCAATTAAATGAACTCGTCTCTGGCCCATCTCCCAATCCAGGCCACAATCATCCTTGACTTGTCGTCACCTCCCCTACTAAACACACCCTTCTTATCTGGATCCCCTAAACAGTGCTTCCCCAGGGCCGTATGTCTGGTCCCTTCTGCCTGGTCCCATACAGTTCCTTCTGTTATTGGCTTTTATAAATCCCGCACTTCTGCCATTATCACCCCTATCACAGGTCACAAGTTTTATGTGATGCTCTAGTGGCTTATCTGGTTGGTGGACTCAGACTGCCAAGGTTCAAAGCCACTCACTGAATGTTAATGGTGCTCAGGGCAAGCTACCCCAGAAAGCACCACTCTTGTATGTGGATCATTTCGAGCTGAAGACAATAAGGACTCAGAGAACTCAGGAAGAATATTTGAGTTTCGCCTCCCAAACTGCCTAAAGAATTTAAAACAAAAGATCTGTTTCAGGAAGGAGTTATTATCATGATGGCTGTAAAGATAATGTAGGATAGAGGTTACAATAGGAAAGGCACCAAGCCCTTTTATCAAAAACTCTGTCTCTCCCTGACCACATTATCTATAGATGACCCTGAGGAGAGTTGTTGGGCAAACATTTGCATTTCTATCTCCATGTGAGTTGTCTTCCTGCCCTCTGAGGTCCCAGCCCACTACCCACCCCCAACACCTTCCTCGCCTTTAGCTACAATACTTAAGCGGGCAGCTTAGACAGAGGGACATGTTGCTCATTTCTGAGTTTCTCCCATGTATACATGTTATTAAAGTTGGTATTATTTTCTCCTGCTAACCTGTCTTGTTAATTATTTGGCCAGCCATAAGAACCTTAAGGAAAAGGGCAGAGGGAGATTCTCCCTCTCTCCCGACAATGTCAAACCTCATTAGTTTCCTCATTCATAAAGGGAATTGACAATTTCATCGAATATATGTAATGAGAAATAAACTATATGAATCATATTAATTGCTTAGAACAGAGTTTGGCACTTAGTAAGTTGTGAGCAAGTGTTAGCTGTTATGACTCACTTAATCTTCCATCTACCTCCATAGACTATTATCTTCATGCAGCCCAGAAGTGGGTTTGCCCTGCTCACTGCTATGTCCCTAATGCCCTGTACTGGGCTTACATACAATACACGTCCAACATATATTATTGGAATTAATAATGGCACAGGCATAGAACAACCTGGCCTTTTATGATTGGACTAGGACGAGACTACTCCTAAAAATAACACTCAAGAAAGAGTGTAGGGGTGCATGTTAGAAGTAGACATCTTTTGACTACTGAGAAATCAATCATCTATTGAGAAATGTTGTTGGGAAGAGAGATAGTCACTATATTTAAAAGAACATTTCTTTCTTTGTAACCAGCTCCAGCAGGCGCACTGGCAAAAACAGCAAAGATGTAAGTATAAACAAGAGCTGAAGTGATAAAGGCTTCACACTGAACACAATAGACTTATGTGTTGACATTATATGCCCAAAAGCAGAGGAGTAGAGCTAACGCAAGGGCATGAACGCCAGTGCTGAACCAGCAGCCAAAAACAGCTGGCAGACTTGGCAAATACCTGCATAACAGGTAGCTTTCTTGTAGACTCTCTCAAGCCAGGTCCCCCCTAAGTTCTCATATACTGTTTTTGAATGCTAGAATGTATAGTCTCTTTGAATTTCTTTTCTTATTTCTTAGTAGGGTAATTTAGGAGGCAGTTACTTTAGTGCTTTTGTTTGTTGGATTTTTGCAACAACAGGAGATTGTTTTCTTGGAGACTTGATTATTCCCCTCCTGCTTTGCTCCTTTCCAGCTTCAAAGAGGTTTTTGAATGATAAAAAATTTATTCAGAATGAAACAAGAAAGACTTTTGGTTAAGTTGTTTTCTAGGTATTTAGAGATGCGAGGTAGGAAAACTCACTTGAAGCTAGATAACTGTGTTAGAAAGTGAAGCAATATTTTGGGATGGTTCTGAAGGGAAGCACAATTTCCATTCCAAAATATGCCTCTTTGGCATAAAGATTATCTTAGGCTGATTATTTTTAAGAAACAGTAGACATAGGAGAAGCTCTGAAAACCTAGTAGGAGTCGCTCTTTTGTAAGAAAAACTTAGATTTATAAGAGAAATCTCCATTTGTAAGGCATCTCCTTCTCCTTACCAGGAAGAGGGGGATGACTAAATTACTAGAAATTCTTATGAATGGAGAAGGCAACTGATTTATAACTGCATAACAATCATACCCTCAGCTACCGTGCTTGGCCTGATAATCTCTTATAACTGCCCTCCCCAACAGCTTCTTTTGTCTTTAGCTGGAGAAAGTATTTAAGGTGATGGCTTGGGCCATTTCGGGGAGTTACTCAGTTTTCCTGGGTCTCTCCCATGTATACAGTATACATGTTATTAAACTTCCACTTGTTTTTCTCCTGTCAATCTGTCTTTTATCACAGGGGGGGTCTCAGCCAAGAACCTAGGAGGGTAGAGGGAAAATTATTTTTCCTCCCCTACATTTCTTAATATTATTATATGATGTAGATAATAGGTAGGAATCACCATTGAAGGGGGGGGTGGGAGAGATCATGAGAAGAAGCATATATGTTACCTCTCAACTTTCAGACTTTCTCTATCTGGGGTTGCCATATAGATACCTTTGGAAAACATAACGAAAATAATGTATTTCCAAGCACTGAAGCTGAGAACTGCTAGATCTTCTCCTCCATGGACCCCACATTTGAATCCTTGTCTACCAAAGTATATAGATAGATGGAAATGTACACATGAAGGCATTTAGCTTATATTTTGGTGATTATATCATTTTAGTTACACTTTTGAAAATACTATACATTTTTTCAAGGATTACTTCAATGACCCTTAGGGATTTGGGTTTGGAATGTGAAATATAAGACCAATTACTTTAGTTATTATTTATATTAACTTCACATCCAAGGTAGTGGCAGAATAATAAAAAAAGAATTGAGAATCTGGCGTATTGAAAGTGCATTTGTACTTTCCCCAATGAAATCTATTTATTCACGGCAAAGCAAAAAAGATGTTTTAAGAAAATTATCTTATTTGAAATAAAAGCCTAAATTGCATGCATATGTCTTCTGATTTTTTTCTAGTACTTTGATGTCTCATAATCAAGGATAAAAGATTCCTATTTTTATTAATTAGTAATTAACGATTGGGTTAGGTCAGTCATTTTTTATCTTTTTTGGTCATTGTTTTCAACTGTTTTAATACTAGGAAAATGGTTAATTTTCAAGTAAGACAATTTCTATACAATTATAATTTATATAATAGTGATATTTTTCTTCTTTAATTCACTCTGTTGTATTAATCCATATATACCATCTTCCCTTCTTGAGGAAAGAAAGGGAACCAGAAAAGTAGAGCTAACTTCTTACCTTTGTATGCAAGGTTTTTTTTTTTCTTCCTAAATTCTCTTTCTGTCTGGAGTGAAAGATTCAGAGGAACTCTTAGCTAACGTATAGCCGTTTAGAATGGAAACAGGCTGAATAGGGAGATTCACCCAACAATTTTTTTTTTTTATTTGGATGGAACTAAGTAGATGTCAAACAGTCTAGTTTCCCTTCCTCGAGAGCATAGGGAAATTACATCTGCAGCCCCATTTGCAGTTAGGGTGGGGCTATGTCACTATTACAGCTAAAGTCATGTGCATAGAAGTGACACAAAATTCTTCTAATCTTGACCCTTAGAATCATTGTGCATACTGTCTGTCTAGATGCCAAAAGCAAAGGAGTCCAAGATGGAGAAACTCCCCAAAGGAAGAAGCTTGGAGACCTGAGTCACCCTTTGGAGGAGAGCAGGCCTAGGAGGCAGGTTTATGTATACTACCCTCCAAGGTGAACAAGGAATATATTTTAAATGGATTAAGCCACGGAGATATGGAGATTTATTTTTCAATAGGTAGCGAGAATTTTTCTAATAAAGCACCTACTATGTGCTGGCCACTTTTCTAGGAGTTTTACATTCATACATGGCAAAAACTATGAGATAACTACCAGGTGTACAGAAATAGCAATCTAATGGTTGAATTCTACAGTGCCCCTTGCTAAAAAAAATGCAGCCACTATAAATAATTAGCAGATTCATAAGACAGGATTCTGTTTCTCTCTCAACTATCATTACTAGTAGAGATCATAGTTAGTAGAGTATCGTAGTTATTTCTTACTTTATAATGTAAAGTAAGAGATGATTTCTTGGGGTACTCGTGGATAGTTATTAACTAATACTGAGTTCTTGTTCTGATGAGCAAAGATTTTATATACATTAGGGTCACAGATATCACCTTAGTTAAGGAAATATATTTTACATGAAATGAACACTTGAAATTGTAATAGATGTGAAAACTGACTTCCTTTTATATTTGCTATAATTTTTACCTAACCATGTTTTCTCTTAAGGCATAGCATATTCGTTGTCATGGTAGTATATTTTCAAACTCTGTCATATAACTAGCCAAATGTATGAAAAATTAATACTGCTTTACTCACAAGTGTAACTATAATAAATTGGTAAATAAATAAGTATAATTTATTTGCATTGTTAGTAGTTAATATTATAAACAATATAATCATTCTTCATAATGCAAATTATTTATATTCTCTCTCTCCCAACACACACATACACATGTCTAGATTTTGTTGTTGGCTGAAATTTTAATAAGGTAAAATTGTACTTGTGGGAGAATTTCAAACTGAATTGTGGAGCTGGTACTGCAAATATTATTTTTAGCACAATTTGAAATTTTTCCCCAAGACTGAGAGCCCAATGTGATTAGAATCTTTCTATTGATTTTTTTTTATTAAAATTATCATGAAAAGCAGGCTGCTTTGGCTTAAAATAAGACACAATGAAATCATTAGAGACTTGTTTCTTCCCTGTTCTTGGAGAACTCATTCTTTTGTTCTAAAAGCAAAAATGAAGGCAAATGTTTCTAGTAGGCTAAAGATATATTTTTTTAATTCTTCATCTTAGTAAATAGTAATATTTTTAAAGATTTTATTTCATTCTGGGAAATAGTCAAAATCCACCTTATTGGAGCACGTAGGAGATAAACTGTTGGCATCTGTTTTCAGTGGTGGAATGCCACAGTATTCCCACTTATTGAAAGAGGAATTCTATGCACCTTCCCCCATTTAGGACCCTCTTATTCTCAGCCAACATATTAGTCCTTAATCTTTTTATTCTTGTTTTCTGTCTAAAAGGAATTGTGCTTTCAGTTTGCAAATTTATTTAAAGCATTTTGTATTCAAAACATGTAATATTTCTCTCCCCATCCCAAAACAAACACAACGAACCACTTCACACTTCTGTCTCTGGCAGCCTGATTGCATTCCGATGCCAAGAGTCTGATTTCACAATTTAGCTGTGATACACAAGGCACGACAATAAAGTAATGAAAGTGATTTTTTTATGTAGCTCTTGATCAAAGGATTTTAATAAAAGGCATTTTTAAAATGTTATTAGCAATGGCGATATCTCATGGGTTAGCTAGAAAATAAGAATGTGAAGGCAAAAGTTTTCTTGAAGGTTTCTTGTCAAATAGTAATAGACGTAAGAACTTAAGTAAAAATATCATTAATCAGAACATGAATTTCTGAGGGGAATGGTGAAGAAGGCAGTAGAGGCTAGAGCAGCCAGTCTACAGAGGAACTGAGAACATGTGGAGAGAGGAGATGCAGGGGAGCAGGGAGATGGTAATGGAGAACGGGCTTAATGAGAACGTTGAGGTAAAAGAAAATGTTTTTAAAGAACGTTCTCTGAAATTCTCCCTATGTGTTTCGTGATGCAATCCTTTCATTTTTTTTCCTCAAAGTGTGTAATTACCGATGGCTGCTTGGAATTGTATTGTCTCATTTTGGTTTGTTATTGCTGCTTGATTTTGTTGTTGTTTTTAATTGTGTTAGAGGCATTTGTGTGCTGTACATGTCTCTAAGTGGAGGGCTCTTGGCTCAAGATGGCTCAGGTATATTCAAGATGGTCAACCTATTATTTGAATCAAGGAGAGTAGAAGCTTCAGCAGCCATTCTGACAAATAATTTGTACCGAAAACATTACCTGGAAGTGTTTTTGGAAATAAGGAATATCATCCTGATATGCACCTCCAGCCCAATAACATGAGTCCTGTGGCCATATGAACAATCCTTCCTCCTTCTGATCCCATCCTAATCTACTATCAATATATAACTTGAAGAACAAAGAGAAACCACTAGAGGGTCATTGTAAAATCTTTTTGCAATTAGAGGTTCAGATAAAGGTAAAGCCAGAGGAGTCTTCCACTAAACAAGAGGATCTTTTTAATGAAAATACATCCAGGGATCATTTAAATTCAACATTAAGAGTGAAGATGTTTATCAAGCACCAGCTACTACTGCCTTAGCTGCTGAAATTTGGCAGAGAATAAAACAGACCAAGTTTTGCTCTCATGGAGATTTCCTTCAAATGAGAAGAATTATAAACAATAAACAAATGCACAAATGAATATCTTATAAGCTGAATGATGATGTGGGTATAAAGAGGGAAGATACTGGATAAAGAGTGACAATGGAGTTAACGGTGAACTTCAGAGAACTGAAGGAAATGAGAAAGGGAGCCACTCAGGCATCTAGGGAACAGTCCTTAGAGACAGAAGTAACAGCAAGAGGTTGGTATGTGATGAGAACATCAAAGAACACAGGGTAGCTAGAGTGCAGAGAACAAAAGGGAGACTGAAGCAAAATGAGGAAAGGGAGGCAGATCATAGAGACCAGGGCTTTCATACTTAGTGACCTTCAAGGTTTTAAAAGGAAGAATGAGTGGAATTGGGTTAAGCGTTAGAAGGATTATTCTGACTACAGTAGCCTGGAGGAGGGCAAGTTAGGAGAAGGAGATGAGGGAGGAGCTATAGCAAGGGACGGGTTGAGAGATGATGGTGGTTTAAACTAGTTGATGGGATGGTGTATATTTTGATTTTAGGGCCTACAACATTTGCTGATATATTGGCCGAGGGAGTGTGACAGAAAGTTGTGGCTCCACCGTAACACCAGGCTTTTCAGTGTGAGTAATGGGAATGAAAGCATTGCCACTTGCTGAGAGGGAGAAGACTGAAGGAGAAGCACGTTCCATGAGGTTAGAGTGGTGTGTATGTGTGTGTGTGTGTGTGTGTGTTTCTAGTACAGTCAGTACAGTTTACATCTGAGAATCCTATTAGACACCACCCTGGAAAGGCTAGGTGGGATGTTACATATGAGTCTAGTTTTGTAGACAGAATCTGGTATTTATCAGCACAAAGAGGGTATATAAATCCATTGTAAGTCTATATGAGATCACTAAAAAAGTGATAGATTAAGACAAGCTCAGAATCCTGAACCTTGAGACTCCGTAATGTTCACATTTGAGAAAATGAGAAAAGAACCAGCACAAACGATTGAGAAGGAATGACTAGTGAAACAGAGGAGACCAACAGTAAGTTCTATTCTGGAAGCAGCGGAAGGTCCAGAAAGATGAAGCAAGCAATAGTTATTTTCAGGAAAATAAAAATGTTTTAAAAATGCTATGCATTTGGCCTAAGAAGGTTGAGTAATTATTTTGCTAGGGGTGGGAGAAAAAAAATCATGTTAACAAGTGAAATATGATTTCTCACGTGGGAGTAGATTCTAAGTTCTTCAAAAGCAAATTCTCATCCCAGATGGCAGGCTGTGTCAGCCCTTAGGGAATTCAGGAGGAAGCTAGCAGTCAGCACTGGAAGAGAACTGGGATCCAGCAGCTTCCATAGCCCTCACTCTCACTCCCTCCCTCCCTCCCTGGAGCACCAGGATCCTCCCCCCACCTTAGAACCTGCAGGAATCTGAAAATATGAAAAATCCATTACGGTTTGTTAAAGAGACAGATTTGTAGAAGAGGAGAAGGGGCAGAGGTATGTTGCATTTTGGGAGAGGGATGGGGTCCCTAGAATAAAGAGGTTATAGAGTCGGAGAAATGGAAGGAAGTGAGGAGTATTGGAGAGTTAAAGAGTCAAGGAATCATCCATGCGTTACACAATGTACAAATATGTGAATGTTGAGACTTTGTGCTCTTATAAACCTCCATTGATGCTTATGTTGGTCCAGGGAAGAAAAAAGTGATGCTGCTGAATGAGTGGCAGACTCCTACTCAAATCATGGCCAGACAATGCTTAATCCCTTATAGATTCTGTAGGGGAAGATTAGCAGTGGGTTCCACAAGCCTGGAAGTCTACCGGGAAAATTGTTTCACTCTTCCTGTCCTCTCCCAGGGCTGACTCCAATAAGTAATATTCTATGTTCCCTACAAGGGAAAATGGGTTCTGCCTCAAAGATTACTATAGATTTATTTTCATAAATTTTGGGCTGCAGTGAAGATGTCCAGAATTTTCAACTTGCGAGCTCAATTCTTCCAGAAATTTCAGGATGTACACTGAAATTTGCTCTAATGACTAAGACAAGAGTCTTCATCTCTCCCTTGCCCTTTCTCACCACAGTTAAACTGTTCATTTTAAATGGAATTAGGGCCGGCCCCGTGGCTTGGTGTTTGAGTGTGTGCGCTCCGCTGCTGGCGGCCCGCGTTCGGATCCTGGGCGCGCACCAACACACTGCTTCTCCGGCCATGCTGAGGCCGCGTCCCACATGCAGCAGCTGGAGGGATGTGCAGCTATGACATACAACTATCTACTGGGGCTTTGGGGGGAAAATAAATAAACAAATAAAAAAAAAATCTTTAAATGGAATTATGATAACAAAACTCAAAAGATGGGAAAACACTTTAAGTTTTGCTAATGACAGCAGAATTAACCAATTTCAATTTTATCTTTCTAAATTACTTTTTCTCTAATATCCCATGAAATTAATGATTGCCTGAAACTTAGCAGAGAAGTGGCAAAAAAGACACTATACATTCATCACGACCTGACAAATGGAAGAAGGTAAAATGTTGTATGCAGTTCAATGAAGACCACAGTTGGAAACTGGAATTTAATACAGGAAATAAGCTGTTCTAGTTGCAGATCTGAAAAACCATATTTGGCAGGGAAATCAGCAACTTTTCTAGAAGGAAATTATATCTGTAGATCTGTTTATAAAAGAAAAAGAAAAAAATATGTTTTAACCACTCTTAAATTGTATCTGAAAATACAACCTTTTAAACATATCTAGATTTTACTAGAATTACATTTTCATTTGAAGGGAAAAAAAAAATTTTTATGACTTGTTTCTTAGCAAGGTACCATTGAGACATATTTGATTTGATTTCTTTTCAACTTTATCATTTAATCAAGTGTTTTACATTTAAATTTATTTAATTTAATAATTAAGTATAACTAACAACTCTTTTATACTCATGTCTAACTCTAGAACCACCAGTTCATAGTTCTTCCAAATAGACTTGCAAATTAAAACACATAAATATATGCATATGCTATACATCAAGAAAAAAAACAGTAATCTGATTTGACCTCATTCTAAACAAATTATTTTGCATTGATGAGACATACCAAGAAAAATGAAATATGACTAATTTTCCTTCAGTTATTTCTGAACAGCAACTTCACTCAAAAGCTGAAAGTGGAAAATATGCTTCTTCTTAATGAGATTTTATTAAGATTACTTGTTTACTTGTGCCAGTCAAACGTGACCTTTATAATACAGTATTTGTTTAGATCTAGTGGAGATAAATTGAGTGCACTGATTCTAAATTGAAGATCTATTAAGTAATAAGTAGGATGTAGTTTTATAATCACCTTCAGGTTATAAACAACATTTACCACGAGATCAAAACATGTTGACTTAGAAGAAGTGAATGCAAATTAAAATGGGAGAGATTTTAGAAACGTAGTGAACAGAATTATAAGATGTGATGTTATTAAGGATTTTAAAATATTTCTAATTTCTTTTGATTAACTAGTGATTAATGCTCTCTAATACATATCCAACGACAATTTTAAGGCATTTCATGAAATGCATTAATGTATTTTTGGTTTAATAGATAACAACATTTAAGACATTGGTATTTCAATTTCTTTGAAGAATAACTGGAGCAATCACCATTGTTTTTGTGCAGCTCTTTGTTTTTAATTTGCTACTATAAGTGAAGGAAAATAAATGTTCTTCCTCTGATGTCAAGTATGAGGCCACAGGAGATGTGCATGTGTGTGGGGGAGTATGCTAATAGCACTGCTGCTAATTCCTCTGTAATCCTACTTAAATTATCTTATGCAACTAATTCCCAGACAGGATCAACTTATTAAAAAGAATTAGAAAGAATGAATGTCATTGGTATAGGGTAGTATGTCAGCAAGTTGTTAAAATACACTATATTAAAAAGTAGAGTCATAGAAAACTTTTGCAAGTTGTTTCTTTTAAATTCTAAATTATTTTTTTGGAAAAATAATGTTGAGAAACTAAAGCAATTATGTGATGGTATTCAGATTTTTATTTAAGAGATAACAAAAAAGAATAGAAGTGTTCATGTCAAATATTGTGGAATAGTCTATTTGTAACTACCATTCTTCAAATAGCTTTACTTATATCTAATACAAATTGTAAATTTTTTTAAACACTGTAATTTCACTTTTTAAAGTTATGTGAAATATTTACTAAATATACCTAGAAGTATAATATAGGTTATAATAATATAATATAATTTTACATTATAATAATATAATAATAATAGTAATTATGTAGTAATATAATTTTAACTATATTTGGAAATCTAAACTAACTCCATATCAACTTTAGGGTATAATGCAAATAATTTAGCATGTCATTCAAGGCCTCTGTGTATCTCTCTAGACTTGTCTTCTACAATTTGCAAGTAGTACCATCATGTTGATTAAGGCATAGTTTAAATGTATAACTAAAAATAGAAAGCTTCTCTATCTTTGGACATGTGTTTCCCCCTGGAAGAAATGACCTTTTCTCTATTCTCGTTTGGCCAATGGCCCAGACTGCCTAATGGCCTATCTTTCAATACGGGAAGCAAATATGTCCATGTCATCCCAGGCTGAATTAATTACTCTCTTCCTTGTGCCACCTTGAACTGACTACACATACCAGGTTCATCAGTGCACTGCCTGGTGATTATTTGAGTTGCAATCATAATTTTCTCCTTTCACATACTAACTGTGGAATTGATATTTATTGAATGAACAAATTAATAAATAATCAGTAGAGGGCTTTAAAATATTCTATAAGAGTATTTCTGACAGCTATGCTCTATATAATGGGACCACAATGTCTCAGTTTGAGGTTGGAGATGATGAGATTCATCCTCCTTCATTCTGAAGCGTCACTGCATGTGGCCTCCCGCTTCTGATCCTGTAAATTTCCCGGCAGAGTCCATGAAAACCTGAAGCAGTGGCTTGTATTGTTGGACCAGTCTAATTATTAAGAAGAACTTTGCTGAAATCACTTCACTTTTGCCCCTATGTCCTTCCGGAACAATATTTGAGACAAGTTTTTGCATTGTGTTCCACTGGTTGTTTTGATGCCTAGATATCTCTGTTATATAGATCCAGGCCCTTCTTAAACATACCCTAAACACATCTGTGATACCTTTTCTTATACATCGTCCTTCTACTCAACAACTGAATTTATGGCCCCATCATCAATTCACTACAAAATATTTTGAAGTCTAACCACAGTATAAGTATCTGTTTACGTAACTTATCTGTCTTACTTGAGTTTGGGCTCTTTCAAGGCTCCAGAGAAATAGTCTATAAACCTATCTATCTACCTATCTATCTATCTATCTATCTATCTATCTATCTATCTATCTATCTATCTATCTATCTATCTTTCTATCCATCCATCTATCATCTTTTTTGAAAGAACCAATGAATAAACAAATGAATGAATAAATGTAGGGGTAGACCGTCAGAGAGAAAATGTACTCTAATTGTAAGGAGCAGAAGAGCATATAGTGACTTTACTAGAGCAAACTATGTTAATACAAACTCTGCATCTATAAACTTAGGTAAACTAAGCCAAAGCATGCACTTTACGTACACATTCATTCTTTCACTAAACATTTGTTTCACAACTATTACCATGCCAGGCACTGAGTGAGATGCTGGAGATAAAACAGGGTGAGCAACTCATGTAATATGAGAAAATTCAGCTATTGATTATGGCATTACACATGCGGTAAGTAGCTAGCGATTTTTATTATACGTCTTTCATTACTACAGCATGATAACAGCATCTAATTGCAGTTCTACCAATGCAATGTAAACACACTCAGGTCTTCTTGGGCAGGACCTCTGTTTTTTCTGACTATTTCACATTAGAGAGAATAGTCTGAATGATATTAACGAGTCCTAAATTGTTCTTGAAAAATGGTTATATCAGCTCTAGCCAATTATAACCAAACAGACATTTCAATTGAAGAGAGCACGTTTCATTCAACACACTTGTAATACTGGTTTTCCTTGAATTTTACCATTCAATATTCAAATGATCATCATTTACCTACTATATTGATTTCCCCTGAATCGCCATTCCTATAGAAAGTATGAATTTTCATATAAAATGTGACAAATATTTTGAATTACTGTTGGGTGTCACTGCCTATCAAAGAAGTAGGAAGTTGATACATCATCACAAGATTTGTCTGAACAGCAACATTTGTGTATTCGTGAATGGAAATCTGGAAATCCTCTCCCACTGCCTCCACCATCTAATTTAGTCTAAAATATAAGGTCAATTGGGAAATTTTAATGTTTTATCTCTGCAAAGCACACTGTGCATATAAGAAAGGAACATCATTTATTTGCGAGATTTTGTATTATTCTGCCAGGTGTTTCTATGATACTTCCAAAAGCATTTATTTGCAAGAAAATTAGCTACAACTTGATTTAATTTGTAAGTTATTTTGAAACTCTTCTCAAGAGTTTCCAAGTCACTGATGCTTTAGGAAGGATTAAATGAAGTAAAATTAACTCACAGGAGTTCTTTATATTTGTTTTCTAGTTTAAAAAGTAGAGATTCATGACTTCAGTTGCTTATTAATTAAAGCTTGTTTTTGTTGAAAACTACGTGAGCCCACAATTTTTGTTACTATTTGTATTTGTATAGTAGATATTAACTACTCTTGCAGGAAACAGCAAAAACTTTCCTCGTGGAAGAGAAAGACGAGAATGGGGGAGTTAAGCAGGTGCAAGACACAACCAGATGGAAATTATTACCCGTTAGCTTGCAATCAGCACACTAGGAGAAAAGACTTTAGAAACATGAAAAGCTATTGTTTTCTCTTCCTGCTACACGAGGCTAATATTGCACTCCTGCACTTAAATACACATCTCAGCAGGTCTCCAGCTATGGGAGGAAAATTCTGATGATCCTACGGAAAACAGAATCATTGAAAAGTTCGTGCTGAATAGTAAGGCTGAATTTCTGCTTTTCTCCTATTACTAATTGGCTGCAGAATGTTCTGGAAAGTGAAATTAACTAAAAATTCAAAATAAAACAACAAAATGAAGGTTTAAAAATGTTTTGCTAAATCAGTACTATCATGATATGTAGTATACTTTTTTAAAACCCTAAATCCAAACTTAAAATAGGGTACATAATCATTACTGTAACTTCACTGTCGACAGAAAACTGAGAAACAGTATTGTTTATTCCTCACGCCTCCCACAATGAAGCATGTAAAGAAAGGAATTTCATTAGAAAAAAGCAGAAGTGGAAAGAGTAAAATAATTTCTTGTATTCTCCATATTGTATAAGAATCTCAAAGCAATTCTGCTCCACATGTTCCTGGTTTTATAGCTTCAGGGAACAGTATCCATAAATATGCAGCTTTGTCACCAGCAAATATAACACGTACATTCTGCTGGTTTAAACTGAGTCATTAGATGTATGCCTTTGAAAGTTTAAGAAATCACTTTTCTTTAGCCTGCCTTGCTGTTTCTCTGTGGCTCTTTGTGAAGAATTTGGAGAAAAATATGTGGATGCTATTCATAGAATAATAGAGATTCTTTAGCAACGGTCTACAGAATGTCGTATTTTATTGAATGGCTTCAGATAGTCAATAAAAAAGAAAACAGATACTTGACCTAAATATAAAGAAACTATTAATTCTTAAAATCAAGAGAATTTCTGAGTTCCAGAAATGTGTTTATTTGATACCCATAGTTTCTTTATGTGGCTGCTTAATATCGAATTGCTGTTTGCTTAATAATTATCATTTAAATGCCTCAACTTCTATTGAGTTTCTCTAAATTAATTTTCTACTACTATTACTACTGTTTTAGGTGATTCTACTGAAGATATCAAATGATATCACATATAAAGTATATACCAAATGCAAATGTTAGACTATTTTAAAAGCACATTATGCCTTGAGAATATCAAGACATTTCTCTAATCCTACATGAATAGAAGGTATTTATTTCCTACAATATGTGTGAAAGGAATTTATTCCTATACCATAAAGTATTTAATTGTGGAAATTCTTACACCTACTACTCTCTAATCTTATAGAGTACTTCATATTCTTCTTTAATATTTTAAAAATATGAGCTACTGAAATTTAACTATAGTTAAATTTCAAAATGCCTATATCTGTGCTTATATATTAAAATATAAATTATATTTTGTATTCATATTCATTTTATATATTTACATAATTTGAAATATTTTATTTCACGAAGTATGGGAGGACAACAGCCTATTGTACTGCCACAAAATGGATAAGTATAAGGAATATCCATGGAATACATGTATACAAGGAATATACATATATAAGGAATATACATGATGTGGTTAAGAGTGGAAGAAGATGCTTCAAGGATCTTGCATCAGTCTGGACAATATTTCTCCCACATCTCCCATTGTGAGGGATAAATATGCAGCTTGGTCACCAGCAAATATAACACAATTAAATTGACCAGTTGCCCCAGCTGCTCACTCTGAAATCCTCCCCTGCTAATACTGGAAGATGTATTTCCTGTGGTCTACGTCCAGCCAGTGCCTGAGGACCGCAGGGGCACTGAGGAAGGCCTGTTTCTAAGAGAAACACTGGCCTCTGACAACCCTGCTGAAACTTAGAGTCTAAGACCTTCCTTCTCTCTCTCTTTCACAGGGTTTCAACCTGTTCCCAGACTGATGACTCTCCCACACACCTCCCGTTTTTCTCTCCATTTCCCCTCACAGGCGATTCCCCCCCAAAATCTCTTGTCTAATCCCCTCTTGCTGTCTGCTTCTTAGGCATCTACACTAACAGAGATATGATGGGAAGAACTATCCAAGAGAGAATTGTTGACAACATATTTTGAGCTCCCATTTATGCCCTGGTCCACAGAAGTGAGTGTGCTAAATGCAGATTATGCTACATGTTTCCTCAGAGAGTTTACAAACCAATAATGAAAATTAAAAGGTCACCTTTAATTTTGCATTTGTAATAACTATTAGAAGAAGCAGAAATCTGTATATAATTAACACCACCCAGACAAATGTAAACATATATTTATGCATTATTTTATGTGGACATATAAAACATAAAGAATGTAGCCTGTCTGAGAAGGCAAATCAGAGTGTTGTTGGGAGAGACCTCCAGAGAACCTTCAGTTCTACGGAAGTGACGGAAGGATATTTGAGGTAGGGGAGGCAAGAAGAAAAATCCAGTCGTGATAAAGAAGAAAAATTTTTATTTGCTGAGAGGGAACATTCGTATTTTTTTACTTGTCCCATAGGAAAGGCGTAAAACATAGTATTTTAAATTGATATAGAAAAGTAGATCAATATCTTTGAGGTACTCGCTTGTGATCTAAGGAAAAGAATTGTGCTAAAAACAACCAAAGCATGTCTTTCCATCTAAGGAAACCAGATTTAAAGTAAGAAAACAGGGGCTCTAACTCACTTACATCTAATACCAGCTGTGCAGAATCACCTTGAATACCAACCTCCTCCAGGAAAATACAATTGCTGTGAGGATTAAAATAGATCATATTCAGAAAAATCCTAAATCCTTGGCCTCTTTTAGGGCTCAGATGTACTCCTACATTTTACTATTTGTTAAGCTACATGTCTACAAAGAGATGTGTTGAAAATAGGTTCATCTGGTAACAAAAAGTGCAGACTCAAGTTGTGTTCTGGTGAAAGTATGCTGGAATGTAAGTCCTGTGGAGGCAGGAATTTGTGTCAGTTTTGTTTACTGATGTTTCCCAACACCTAGGGTAGTGCCTGTCACATAGATAGTGCTCAATAAATATGTACTGAATTAATAGAAAAACAAGGAGATGTCCTAGAAACAGAAGAGTTTGGTTGATAACAGCCTCCTACCTAGCAATGCCTGGTACACAACTTAAAAAAAGAAATATTATTATATTTGAAATATTAGAGAGGGAATTCTCTTTGTAATAGTCCCTGGATACATGCCAGGTGCCTAGTGATCATATTTATATGGCTTGTGGAAGTTCTCAATATAAAAACTGGGGTTAGAGACTGGGGTTACCAAGAGGAAGATGGTTTATAATCTGTTATCTATATTCTATTAAGGGAGGTACCATGAATGCAGTGTTATCAATTAAGGAAAAAAAAGTTTCCATATACACAAAATAAATAAACAAGCATTCCCCACTACACATCTCAACACACCTGTGTACAACACAGGAGTGTGCCAGACAGTGTTTTTTTTTAATTGGCTTGCTATGAAGAGGGAAATATGTGGTTCAGGAGAAACTCTAAGAGTAAATGTAACGAAAAACGAAGTATTGGGGCCCGGCCCCGTGGCTTGGCGGTTAAGTGCACGCGCTCCACTACTGGCGGCCCGAGTTCAGATCCCAGTTGTGCACTGAGGCACCACTTGTCTGGCCATGCTGAGGCCATGTCCCACATACAGCAACTAGAAGGATGTGCAACTATGAGATACAACTATCTAGTGGGACTTTGGGGAGAAAAAGGGAAAAAAAGGAGGAGGATTGGCAATAGATGTTAGCTCAGGGCCGGTTTTCTTCAGCAAAAAGGGGAGGATTGGCATGAACGTTAGCTCAGGGCTGATCTTCCTCACAAAAAATAAATAAAAAATTTTTTAAAAAATGAAGTATTGGCTCAACTATACAACTCTGTGTGTGTGTGTGTGTGTGTATAGATATAGTTCTCTTAAAATTGCGTCGACACTTTTTTTAAAGTTGTCTAGGCAATTTTCTATTTTCTACATTATGTTTGATTTGGAATGAAGAGTTTCATACACTATAATATATTCACATTATATATAGAATATATGTTTGAGTGGGTTTTTGGTTGGCTTTTCCACAATTAGATTTTTACATCCTCATATTTCATGTGGAGGAAAAAGTAAAATATGTTCGATACTGTGCATCTGTCTTATTCTGTAAATACTTACAGAGTGTTTTCATTTAAAATTTCTATATGGCCCTCTCTTTAGATGAGAAAGTTTGCTGCAGGAACACGCATGCCATGAGTACAATTTTTTAAAGCTACCAAATCAGACTTTTCTTTTGTTGCCGTTGGGGCAGGAGCTTCTCAATGAGCATTGTACTGGATTCACTTCATGAAGACCACTTCAGTCAATCGCCATCATTTTCTCTGGTCCCTGAGGACTCCTGCTACTCAGCATTGATACCACAACTCCTTCCAAAGAAACTCTTTTCCTATGCTTGCACAATGACCGTGGCCCAGATCAGATCTAACATTGCCACTCGGTCCTAAAATTGATTTATGGATATTCAATCTCCTGGGGGAAGAGGAATTGCCCTTACCTCCTCTGGATGATCAAGTCTCCAACAGGCTGCTTCTAGATCAGCATTAACTCACTCTATTCTTCCCAATGGGCATTCCTAGAAGTACATTTCAGCATCACTCCATTTCCTCCAGTAAGTCTTCTTCTAGTAAAATCGCTTCTAATTCTGTCAATAAACAGCCTTTTCATCCTTTTGAGCCTCAATTTCCTTCTTTTGTAATAATAACTCTCATGTTCATCTCACAAAGGTATTGTGAAAATAAAAAATAATAGATAATATGAAGAAAAGTCCTTTGAAGACAGTACACAAAGATACAGTTCTATTATTTTTAAGAAAACCTGGCTAAAATGTCTCTGCACTAGACAAATGTCTCTATACTAGAAATTCTTCTATCAGAAAAGTGATATGCATGGTGGAAGTTTAAAATAGAGTTTCTCTGTGGTATGTAACATCCTACAGTATTAAATGACCCAAATTGGGGCTACCATTGAGCTTATTTTTACAGTGCTGCAGTGTTCTGACATGTCTTCTTGGTATAAATCAATACATGGACCATCATATATTGATGAATCATGTCTTTTGTAACACCTAAGGGTGAAATTCATTGTCATACACTCTCTATCCCTGACATGAATCAAAATGCTCTACTTACGGGAAGACCTGAGTTTGTTAGTGTAGCACCTTAATAACTTTTAAGAACAAAATGTGGGCTTGCAAGTAGTGATTCATCAGAAACAATATTGTAAGTTTTCTTAGTGATTGCTATTACATTAATGAATTGAAAAGAAAATTTCAGAAAAGTAGGAAATCTTAGAAAATGAATTTTAAGGCTTTTTAAAATATTTATTGGACACTGCAGTATTTTCTCCCCAGACCACCATATTCAAGGCAAATGTAGTCGACACTTTTCAGGACGCTTGTCCAACTTATGACCATTACCTCCTCTTTCGGATTGATCTTCTGTGGGGGAAGAAGTAGCAGTCATGTTTGAAAACAATCACGTGGTCATAGTTGATGGGACCAAGAGTAGACTCTTGAGAAATGCTGAAACAATGAGATCCTCCATCCTAAAAATCTGAATATCTGGATTTGGAATTCAGAAACAGTCCCTGGATATGTCTTGAAGCATATGTGATCTGAATGAAATAGCTGTAATTCAGCCTTTCTCCATTATGTAGATAAAGGAGTAGAAAAGGTTGGTTGAGACACACACACACACACACACACACACACACACACACACAGAGAGAGAAAGAGAGAGAGAACCATAGATCAAACAGAAATAAGAAAAAAGAGACAGACTCAATGTAGTAGGCTGAAAAAATGCTCCCCAAAATATATCCACATCCTTATCCCTGGAAATTGTGAACATTATTTCATATGGAAAAAAAAAGGAGGGGGAAATCATTGCAGACGTGATTAAGGATACTGAGATGGAGAGATTATCTTGGATAATCCAGATGGGTCCTAAATGTAAAGTGTATGCTTATAAGATGGAGAAAGATGGAGATTTGATACACACAGAGGAGAAGGTAGAGAAGAGAGAGATTTGAAGAAGCTGGCTTTGAAGATTGAATTGATGCAGCCACAAGCCAAAGAGTGACAACGGCCGCCAGAAGTTGAAAGACAAGGAACAGATTACCTCCTAGGTCCTCCAGAGGGAGCCAACACCTTGGGTTCAAATCAGTAATAACAATTTAAGACTTCTGATATCCAGAATTATGAGAGAATAAATTTATGTTATTTTAAGCCACAATTCTTACGGTAATTTGTTATAGCCACCACAGGAAATAAATACACCCAGTGACTTTCAGTTAGTCTTTCCGGGATCTGCCTAATTTCTGCCCTTGGGTTCCATGATCCAAGAAAATATACAATAATTTTACACACAATACTTTTAATCTCATTTCATGTTCTGTTACTAACAACTGACACAAATACATTAATATACTACATCAATCCAATTCAAGTAAATTGACAAGGAAACAATACATTATATACCAGAGATATTGGGTGAGGTTTTATAAAGGTTTGGTCATGCAAATTGCTTTGGTCAAAGAAATATGAGTAGATCTGACATGTGCCTCTTTTGAGCAGAAGCTTGAAGAGGTATCATGTGGTTTGATTCTTTCTATTTCCATCTTCCAAAGACCAGCGTAATATACCCAAAGCTTAACGATAGGAAGAGAATTAAAATATTTATAATATGTTACAGAATATATAATGCTTTGAAGAATTATAAAGGATCATAAAATTTTATATTAGATAAAGAATATAATTTTTTTGGATGAATCACTAAAATCTCAGGGATAAATGATATTTTAGATGGGTTTTGAGAAATGACAGGAATATAGAGAACTATTCTTGGTGGAAAGTATATTGAGAAATAGATTTAGTGAAAATGACATTCCTATTATTGAATGTGTTTGGGAAATGCAAGTAATACATTTTGGTAGAATCAGAGGCATCTATACAAAAGTACTTGGATGTAAATCATAAAGGTCAGTGTTATCCAGAGAAATAGAACCAATAGCATGTGTGTGTGTGTGTGTGTGTGTGTGTGTGTGTGTGTGTGTAAAGAAAGAGGAGAAAGAGAGAAATTATTTTAAAGAATTAGCTCGTGTGATTGTGGGGGCTGGCAAGTCTGAAACCTACAGGGCGGGCTGACAAGACGCAGACCCAGGGAAGAGTTGATGTTCCAGCTCCAGTTGAAAGGCAGTCTTGAGGCAGAACTCTCTCTTCCTCAAGAGACGTCACTTTTTTTTTTCTCTTAAGATTTTCAACTGATTAGAATAGTTCCACCAACATTATAGAAGTTAATCTGCTTTACTCAAACTCTACTGATTTAAATGTTAATCTCATTTAAAAAATATCTTCAAGGTGGCAAGTAGACCAAATATCAGGGCACCATGGCTTAGCAGAGCTGACCCAAGAAATTAACCATCACAGATAGGTTGTAGTGTACTTCTACTTAATTTAATAATTGAGAGCCTTTGATTATTTTTGAGTGAGCGGGCCCATGATCAGAGATTCAGGAAGAGTAATCATTTTGTAAATGGTAAGAAATTTGTAGTGAAGAGCCTCAGTTATCTTCTTTTATCTCCATTTCTTCTTTCTTAACCAGTCTTACCTCTGTGTAAATTATATTTTATACCTTTCCAAAACATATGCTGACACCTATATATTCAATATTCTCTTAGTCTTAATATTATTATATATGTAATATATTATAACATTATTCTTAATATTCTCTTAGTATATGAATATAGTTTATTTTTAATTTGTATTAGTTATTCAGGAATTTATAATATACATTTTTAATCAAATTGACTTTCAAACAGCACCATGTATCTTCAAGTGTAGTGCAGTTAGCCTGTTCCAGAGCATTCCTGATTCCTCCCTCCCATCTCTTGTGCTATTGCTGTCAGTCATTTCATTCATCTATATGCTAAAATCACTCTATTACTATTATTGCTTTCATCAAACTATTATCTTTAAAATAAAGAATGAAAAAAATTTATTTTACCTTCATTATTCCTTCTCTAACGATCTTCCCGTTTTATGTAGATCCAATTTTCTTACCCATATAATTTTCCTTCTGTCTGAAGAACTTCTTTTAACATTTCCTGCAGGGCTCGTTTGCTGACAATGAATTCTTTCTGTTTATATTTGTCCGAGAAAGTCTTTATTTTTCACTTACTGTTGAAGAATAATTTTATTAGCTACAGAATTTTAGGTTCCTGGTTTTTGTTTTCTTTTTTCTTCCAGCACGTTAAATATTTCACTCCTCTCTTCCGGTCTGCCATTAATTTTGGAAAGTTCTAGGCTATTATTTCACAAATTACTTTTGTTCTCTCTTCTCCTTCTGCTGTTCCAATTACATATATGTTACACCTTGTCATACTGTCTCACTGTTTCTTGGAAATTTTCTTCTTGTTTTTTCATTCTTTTTTCTCTTTACATTTCAGTTTGGAAAGTTTCTACAGACATACCTTTGAGCTTCCTGATTATTTTCTTGGCCATGTCCAGGAGTCTACTGATCAGGCAGTCTTCATTTCTGTTAGAGTGTTTTTAATTTCTAGCATTTCCTTTTGATTCATTCTTAGAATTTCCATCTCTCTGCTTATATTATCCATCTGTTGTTGCACGTTGACTACTTTTCCCATTATAGCCCTCGACATATTAATCATTGTTGTTTTTAAATAATCAGTCTGATAATTTTAACATCAGTTTTCTATTTGAGTCTGTTTCTGATGACTGCTTTGTCTGTTTAGACTGTGCTTTTCTTGACTTTTCCAGTGCCTTACAATTTTTTGTTGAAGTGTTTGCTTTTTAATGACAGATGCACAAAGTTTCAAATTTCTTTATTGCCCTTATTTTTTGCCTTCTCTTAACTTCGCCATTGCCTAAGTATTCCTTCTCAGAGAGTCTGTGTCTTGCAGGTCTTTAAGCCGTAATCCATGGTTACTATGGTAGAGCCATGTGGTGTGGTAGTTGGGTGTGGCAGAGAGGAACTGTATGATCTTCCAATTAAATCTCAGTCTGTTACTGGGCCTGTGTCTCAGGGTTGTGTCCTTCACAAGGGTTTCTTCAGTACAGTCAGCCCTCCATATCCACAGGCTCCACATCCACGGATTTAACCAACCTTGGATCAAAAGGCTTATGATGGTTGCCTCTGTACTGAACATGTACAGACTTCTTGTTCTTGTCATTATTCCCTAAACAGTACAGTATATTGACTATTTACATAGCATTTACATTGCATTAGGTATTATAAGTAATCGAGAGATGATTTCAAGCATACCAGAGGATGTGCATAGGTTACATGCAAATACTACACCATTTCATATAAGGGACTGGAGCATCTGTAGATTTGGGTATCTGCCGGGGATTCTGGAAACAATCCCCCGTGGACACTGAGGGATGACTGTAGTTTAATTTTTCTCCTGTTGTCTCTACTCCCTTCAGTGGTTGCAGCATTTTCTATTTATTTCCTTGTAACCAAGAACCCTGATGACTATGTTTATTTCCCCCCCTTAGGAGACACAGGAAGGTGAGACGGAGCTGGAGTGAGAGAAAATCCCTTACCTCTGCAAGGATAAAGCTCTGGTAAAATATTTTACCCTAGAGAGTATGTCTTTGTTCTGGTGAATTCTCGGAGTGTATTTCACAATGATTACTCTTCCTCTCCCCTGTCAGACCACTAGACTTTTGCTTTCTCATCTTTGCCATGAAAACTTGTTGAGGTTCCTTGGGGTAATTGTCACGAAAGTGTGGGTTTCCCTAAATCTGGAGTCCGAGGTGTTTCTCACTCTCTTGCTGTCCAGACTCAGCCTCCAGCAATTCAAGAATATCACCATGTAATTACTCTGACAAATTTACAGCTCTAGCAGCTTCAGTTTCAAATCAGCAGATCGCAACTGCATCTCTCTGAATGAGCCTGATTCTCCAGATATTGGGGTAATGGTGCTCTGTGACCTCATTTCTCAGATGAATCTAACAAAAGCTATTGATTTTCAGTTTGTTCTGCCTTTTCTTGATGTAAGGGTGAGACTGACAAATTTCAACCTTTTTATGTGTCACAGCTGAAAGTGGAAATGCCCTTTTGGAA
This sequence comes from Diceros bicornis minor, assembly GCF_020826845.1. Lineage (NCBI taxonomy): Eukaryota > Metazoa > Chordata > Mammalia > Perissodactyla > Rhinocerotidae > Diceros > Diceros bicornis. Next base: position 45,572,756 of record NC_080759.1, on the reverse strand, counting down.
TGCATTAAATTAATTTCGTTACCTCCAGCCCTCACTCAACTCATTTCCCTTCATTATAATGTACATTTCTATCACACTTTTAGATAACTTGGGTTATTTTCCAATTCAGGCTGTTTTCTCTCTAGCATTCACAACCACCTGCCCCTCACTGAATTTCCACATCCTTGGAGGCCACAACGCGTTTACACTTGACTTTCTAGTGTTTGGAATGTGCTTATCCACCAACCAAAATCCCACTCACCTTCCATCTCCAGCTCTACCACGTAATTTATCCCGAATCCCCAGAAAGAAATTCTGAATTGCCTAAGTAAGCATGTTTCTATTTTAGCACTTATAATTAGTATTACACCTATTTTTATGCACTTGTCACCTGACTAAAATTTGTTTCTTGAAAACAGGAAATTGGATCTGGGCATCTAATAGACATTTTGACATATCAGCCTGCGAAATTTGATGAAATCAACTTGATGGTGCTCCTAGGAGAGAGCGAAGAGGAGTGACACCACAGGAAGAGAGAGAAATAAGGAGAATATTAAAATATCCCAAGTAAGAGGAACCTATACTAGCATTTTATTCATGGATGTAGAAATGAGGCTGAGATCTGAGACACTATATGAAGAAGAATCTATTATTTTGAAGGCATATGAGTTATGGTGTAAGATAGCTGGAAGAGTCTACATGACTTTATGTTTGAGCTAGGTGACATCAATAGCAAAAGTGAGGTCAGGAGAAAGAATTGTTCTCTAGAAGTTTGGTTTGCCACAGGTGATAGATTTGAGGCCATCCTGTGACAAAGATCGAGCCAGCCTTTTGAATCATTAGAACCTTGAGGTCAGAATATAGATTGAGGTTTAGAAGGCAATGGCAGCAAAGGGTTTATTGGGTACAACTTATAGGGGGACATGACATGGTGGAAAAGGGAATAAGAAAAATAAAAGAGAGACAACGTCTGAAATGTGTACAGTGAATTGAAGGGGAGGATTTAGAAAAAAGATAAAGATTTGCAATGTCAGTTAAGTCACATAAGGGGAGTACTATGAGAGAAAATATTATTAATAAAAATATTCATTTCAGCAAAATGTGAAAAGTAAAATTTTAAAATATTATGTAGGCAATTAGAAATGTTATATGGAAGAATCATATCACAATAGACAGGTAGAAGCCTGTAGAATAGATAAATATACATAGTGAAAGGAGAATTCTCTTTCAAGGTGACTTTCCATTCAGATAGAGTAAGAGGAAGCAAATGATTTGGGGTCTTAATGTAATCTGGAAGGATAACTCAGTTAGATACTGAAGACAGTTGGACCATATAATATCTAATGCTACATAAATAACAAGAAAATATGTTCAGAGAAAAACTTTATCTCCTTTAAAATTTAGTTATCTGCTTTAATCACGTGGCTAAATTTAACTAAATTGACTAAATTTGACTAAATTGTAATCCAGTCAAAATGATTTCATTAAGTTGGACTCTAATACAATATAAATAGCATCCTCTTAAAAAGGGGAATTTTGGACACAGGCACGCACAGAGGAAGAACACCATGTGACCAGGAAGGCAGAGATTCCGTTTGATGCTCTACAAGCCAAAGAATGCTCAAGATTGACAGCAAACCACCAGAAGCTAGGTGAGAGACTTGGAACAGATAGATTCTTTATCACAACTCTCAGTCAGAATCAACCCTACTGACACCTTGATCTTGGACTTCTAGCCTCTAGAACTATGAGACAATATATTTCTGTTGTTTATGCCACTCAGTTTGCGGTACTTTGTTAAGATAGCCCTAGCAAACTACTACAGATTTTGGTACCAAGAAAGGGTGCTGCTCTAACAAATACTTAAGAATGTAGAAGTAGCTTTGACATTGGATAATAAATAGAACCTGGAGGAATTTTCTTTCTTTCTTTCTTTCTTTTTTTTTTTTGAGGAAGATTACCCCTGAGCTAACATCTGTTGCCAATCCTCCTCTTTTTTGCTGACAAATATTGGCCTGGGACTAACATCTGTGCCCATCTTCTTCTACATTATATAGGACCCTGCCACAGCATGGCTTGACAAGTGGTGCACAGGTCCGCAGCCAGGATCCAAACCTGTGAACCCCGGGCAGCCAAAGCAGAGCATGCAAACTTAACCGCTATGCCACCGGGCTAGCCCTGAGGCTGGAAGAATTTTGAGGTGTGTGATTTGAAATAATCTGGATTTCCTTGAAGAGACTATTGGTAGAAATATGAATGTTAACAGTGATTCCAGAGAGAATTCAGAAAAAGAGGAGAGTTATAGAGAAAGCTTTTATCATCATAGAGAATATATATATCGTCATGAACAGAATATTGCTAGAAATATGAATGTTAAAGATGATTCTCGCAGATCTCAAATGGAAATAAGGAACATATTAGAAACTAGAGGAAAGACAGACCTTGTTATAAAGTGAAAGAAGCCTTACTGGGATTGTGTTCTGTTTGATGGAAAGTAGAACTGGCAAATGATGAATTTGGATATTTAGCTGAGAAGATTTCTAAGTAAAGTATTAAAGACATGGATTGGCTTCTCCTCAGTACTCATAGTAAAACGCAAGAGGATAGAAATATATTGAAGCAGAAACTCCTTAGCGAAAAGAAATTGCCTTGATGATTTGGAAGATTTCAGCTTATTCAGATAGCGTGCTCTTTAAACAGAGTCACAGGTGAAGCCAGATAGCTCTTTGCTAAACAGATTAGGTGTGTGGTGCATGATCCTATCAACCATTTCAACAGAAGCCAGGAATAGAGATATGGTTATTCAGGAAAGATCTGTGGAGCATCATTTTGTAGTGTGTGTTGGACCTCTGTGAATTGCATGAGATGCTAATAAGAATTTTGGGAATTTTATAAGAGCAGAAACACTGCCAGCCTGGACTGACAGAGACAGAGATGGGATGAAATGAAGGAAGAATGACTTTGAAGACAGAGCCATTAAAGAAAAACTTGCTGTCAGGGTAGAGCCATGGATTCAGTCCTTGGGGTTCCAGAAGGCAGGCTGCCATTCAGGGCATAGGGAGCAGGGCCGTCACCCAAGGAGGGTGGGAGCAGGTGGTGCAGCCCAGCTGCTAGAGGGCTGAGCTGCCCCCGCCGTGAGCCCGGGAAGCACAGCATCATCAAGCCAAAGAGGAACATTCTCGAGCCTTAAAATCTAACGGAATTTGCCGTGCCAGATTTTGGATTTGCTTGAGACTTACAATCCCTTTTTTTTTTTCCCTTCCAATTTCTCTCTTTTGGAATCAGAACGTATATCCTATGCTTGTATCATCACTGTATTTTTGGAAGCAGATAATTTATCTGGTTTAACAGGTTCACAGATGGATAGCAATTTTGCTTCAGAATGAATCATACCTCCAGTCTTACCCATACCTGATTTAGATGATACTTAGAAGAGATTTGAATCCTCAAATTGATGCTAGAATGAGTTAAGACACTTGCGGATGTTGGGACGGGGTGAATATATTTTGCATGTAAGAAGAATATAAATTTTGGGAGGCCAGAAGGCAGACTGATATGGGTTGAATTGTGTCCCCTACCAAAATTTATATGTTGAAGTTCTAACATTAGGACATCAGAATATGACCGTATTTGGATACAGGTTCTTTATAGAGGTAATCCAGTTAAAATGAGGTCATTAGGAGAAACTCTAATCCAGCATGACTGACATTCTTATAAAAGGTGGAAATTTCGACACAAATATGCACAAATTGATAAGGCCATGTGAACATGAAGACAGAGTTCAGGGTGATGGTCTACAAGCCAAGGAACACCAAAGATTGCTAGCAAATGACTAGAAGCTAAGGAAGAAGCATGGAACAGATCTTCCACACAGCCCTCAAAAGGACCCAACCCTTTCAACACCTTCATCTTGGACTTCCACCCTCCAGAACTGTGAAACAATCAATATATTTCCGTTGTATAAGTCACCCAGCTTATTAGTACTTTTTTACATCCACTCTATCAAACTAATATAATGTCATATGGAGAAAAAAACAAGAAAAGTCTTGCTATTCTTCAAGAATTAAAAAAATACTGAAATTTACACAACTTCATTTAATTGAATTTAATTCTTATTTTTAATTTATTTTGATATATCTGAGATAGTTATAAATTCATGACTTATTCTAATGAAATTTTATTAGCATATTCCTTTTTAATAAAAATTTTTTGATGTGTAAAAATATGAGTGTTTTAGAACTACAGGTAAAAATGAATTATTAACATTATTGTATTAGACATTTTTTGTATACTCACCTGAGAAATGTTCTAATTTGTCAATAGTAAATAGTATTGCTAAAGTTACTCTACATTTTAATCTTCATAGAAATTTTGTAATCTGTTTTTTTAATATGAAGAAGAATATTACATCTCAAGACCACTGATGCTGGAGATCTTTTGTTTTGTTTTTTATTTTTGTTTTATTCTCAGTACTAAAGATAGTTTTGAGCTTTTCTCAGAAGTGCCTTTCCCCCATTTGACTGTTAGCACTAATTATAGCTAACTTTCCCCTCCAGCTTTATTGAGATATAATTGACATAAAACTTTCCAAGTCTAAGGTGTACAATGTATTGATTTAATACACTATACACTGCAAAATGATTACACCATAGTGTTAGCTAACACCTCCAACAAGTCACATAATTACTATGTCCTTTTAGTGGTGAGAACATCACTAAATTTGTGCTATTCGTAATGTGGCATATGGGGGTTAAGGTGGCTCTCTTATTCATTAGATTTTATTTTATTTTATTTTATTTCAATAGTCAACATTCTTCAAGAATTGGTTTACATCTTAATCTGTGGTATTTTCAATATTCGAATGTATTCAAAGTAGAGATACTTTAATCCCTGAAACAACTGTCTGGTTTTATTGTAATGGGAATAGAGGAGCGGTAAATCCTCTTTCCACCCCCTGCCCCAGAATGTAATATGGTTATCTAAATATTGCTTTAGTTTTATTTTGTTCATTATTGCCATCTGAAGTCACAAAATGCTTAAAAGAATACAACATTAAGCTAGTTCTCATCTATAGAGTTCATAAGAAAAGTAAATTCTACAATCCTAGACCCTTTTCCTAAAAGGAAACAAAACAAAATTACATTAACAAATCACATAGTAAAATAACAAACCCTATAATTCTCCAGTTTATTTTTTTATTTTATTTTTTTAAAGTTGAACATTTTTTTGTGTGTGTGAGGAAGTCTAGCCCTGAGCTAACATCTGATGCCAATCCTCCTCTTTTTGCTGAGGAAGATCAGCCCTGGGCTAACAGGTGTGCCCACCTTCGCCTACTTTTTTATATGGGACGCTGCCACAGCATGTCTTGACAAGTGGTGCTTCGATACACGCCCGGGATCCGAACCTGCAAAGCCGGGGTCACCAAAGCAGAGTGCACACACTTAACCGCTGTGCCACTAGGCGGGCGCTCTCCAGTTTATTTTTTGTACTTAATTTTAAGGAGGAAAAAAGGCAAATCATAGGAAAATAAGTCACTTTAGATATGTTTATTTTAGAAATCACATAAAACTTCCAAGATAAAATTTAGTGTAAGAGACTCAACAGAATTTTGTAAGATTCTTGATTTACTTTCAACCACTGATATCAAACATGATCAAATGATGACTCGTCACCATCTCTGCTTTAAAGCCATCCTTTTTTGTCTTAGCCTATTTTCTTTCAGAGTTTGTCCTGGCCTGCTCCTCTGAAACCTATCCTCTCAAGGGAACCCATGGCCTCTCTCTTGTCACATAAAATGACCCCTTCTCTGTCCTCATTTTAGCTACTCTTTTCTTCTTGTATTGTTTCCTACAATCTGGCCACTTACACCCAGTGTTCTTTGCACTCTCCCTCTTTCTGACCTAGAGCTCAGGGCTAGATCCTCCATCAACTCTCCAGGTGATCTCATCTAAGTCCATGGTGATACTCTGAACCTTCATCTCCAGTCCTGACTCCTTTTTTGCACTCCAGATGTGTATATCTGACTGCTTACTAGGCATCTTCATTTGCAGCTCGAACAGGCCTCTTGACACGTGTGAAACAGATATCTTGATCTCCCCTTCTCTATATAAAGTAGTTCCACACTGTGTCTTCCGACTATCAGTTAATGGCATCAGTATTCACTGTGTTGTTCAGGACTCAATCATAAGATAAAATCCTTGATTTTCCTTTCACTCACAGCCCACATACATTCCACCAACTACATGCATATCAATCCAATAACTTATATAGTAATCAGAGTTCTTGAAGAAAACACAACCAATAGTGTGTGTGTGTGTGTGTGTGTGTGTGTGTATGTATAAAATTAGAAAGAGAGACAGAGATTCGTTTTAGGTAATTGGTTCATACAATTGTGGGACTGGCAAGTTTGTTATCCACAGGACGGGCCAGTGACCTGGAAATTCTAACAAGAGTTGATGTTGCACTCTTGATTCTAAAGGTGCTCTGGAAGCAGAATTCTTTCCTCTGCCTCTTCCTCTTCCTTCAGTCTTTCCTCTTAAGGCCTTCAATTGATTGGATGAAGCCCACTCTCATTGTGGAGAATAATCTGCTTTACTCAGTCTGCTGGTTTAAATATTAATCACACCTAAAAAATACCTTCACAACAACTTCTAGACCTGTGCTTGACTCAACAACTGGATACCATAGCCCGGCCAACTTGACACATAATATTAATCATCACAACTTATAATTTACTAAAGTCCTCTGATATCACCCTAGAGCAAATGATCATCATCTTTCATTTGGACCATTCAATAACCTTCTAACTGATCTCCATATTTTCACTTTTGCCCAACCCTCCCATTAGACCCATTCTCCACATATAACCTGGAGTGAAATTTTAAGCTTTAGCTATAACTACAATTACGTCATCCTCATACTTAAAACCTGGGCTTCCCTTCAGCTAAGAACAAAATCTCAAATCCAAGCAATGGGCTATGAGAACACAAAGGAGTCTTCTCCATCATCTTCTGAATTCTCCTACCACATTCTCCCTCACTCACTATATTCCAAGCACACTTACTTTCTGGCATTTCTTTATGCAGGCCAATCTTATTCCCATTTTAGGGCATTTAGTCAAATGATCTCTCCTCCTGGAACAGTGTTTCCCCTAGATCTTCATATGACCAGCTGTTTTTCACCATACAGGATTCTGCATGCATTTTGACAATTGAAGATCTTTTCCTGACTTTCTCCTTAAAATAGTAGCCCCATCCTCTCAACTCAGTCACTCTCTATTTACCTAGCTACCTGGAATTTATTATATTGTGTTATATTATATTAGTTATTTCTTTACCCACTTATTTATTGTTCTATATATGACTAGAAGTAAAGTCCATGAAGACAAGGCTTATTCAAACATATTCCTTCCTCTATCTCCAGCAGTCTAAATAGTGCTTGGCATATTATAAGTACTTAATAAAAATGTTGTCGAAGAAATTAATGAATGAATGCCTGTAACAGAAATATACATTTTTTATTACACTCAAATAAAAACTGTTTTATTTATCACAATTTACTTAGTAAGGCTAAAATTTAAATTCTCTATAATACAGTTTCTGTATATGGGAGAAATAAAAATGTGAACAACTTAAATTTCAGTTAATTAAATATGTATTAACTAACAGTACTCTATTCTGAAAGCAGTTCCTTTTAAATAATTACTTCAAACAAGTGATAATGCTCCTTTTGAAAAATAGTGTAATCAAGAGCAACGATTTTTCATATGTTTGATATAGATACAGTTTTATTTCTAATCTTAGGCATTATTTACTATTACTTATGAATTCATTACCATTGAAGGAAAAGCGAAAAGTGAAAGTTATTTATTTATCTATTTCTAAAAGTATGCACACATTTTTATAGAGCTTGCTTCTAAGTGACACTCATGGGGTTTGTAACAAAGTTTAAAATATTTCAAGTTAAAGAAAAGCATGACTTTGGAAACATTGCTAAAGGGAGAATTCTTCTGATTCATTTTCAATTTTAAGAGACGTAAACGATTACATTATATTTACAAATTCTTATTGTTTGGGTTTAATTTGCATATGTTGTATATTTATTAAGGTTGATTCAAAGGAAAAGTACTTAAGGATTTCACATTACAAAGATTGCTTATTTCCTGCTTGGAATTTTTAACATAAGTATACAAACAAATATAAGCAATGTTTACAGCAAGGCACTGTAACAGTTATTAAGAGGAAAGAAATTGATTGCATTTTTATACCCTCTAGCTCAGCCAGAAGTGTCATTAGATTGCACTGTTAAAGGTAAAATAAATTGATTCATAAAAAAAACAAAAAACAGGAGAAAACATAGAATAAGAGAGAATTAAAAAATTGCAAACCCTTTAATCTCTATAAATAGTTTTTTCTTCCCAATCTGTATTACAATAGCCTAAAGTTGGAAATATTCCAGACATAATAACAATATGTAAATTTAACATAAATTTTAAATTTTGATAAATTTTAACTATATATGAATTTCAAATCCATATGTTTTAAAAATTTTGATTTTGTTTGTTTTTCTTCTCATTTTCTTTTCATTTTATATAGACCTTTTTCCTGCATTTAGCCCCAGAGTAGAAACTATTTTTGTCGTTTACTCTTAGAGCTTTCCTTCTCCATTTGGACCCAGGTCCAGGAGGATTTTATAATAAATATATGCAAGAAGATATTAAAATGGGGAATCTACATTTGTTTTTGCTGTTGTCACAAAAGGCTGAAAATAATAAGAGGTAAAACCTCCTACTTGCCAATGTGAATTGCTTAACTTACTTTATAGGACTTGCAAAGGAGGTTTTACGGTCCTTAGATCAACACAACTTTAGGAGTTAAAACAGTTCAGACTAAAGCCATCAAATAATTGAGTGTATTTGAGTGGCGTGTGTTTGTGTGTATGTGTGTGTGTGTGCACTTAAATATTTTTTAAAACTTATTTTTGCTTTTTCCTTTCTACTTTGTCTTGCATAAGTAAATGATTGTCTCATTTTTACTAAAAATAATATCATTACACAAAAAGGAGAAGTAAAATTATTTTTATCTTCAAATTGTAAACAATTCAATTTAAATTATGTAATGACTTATAGTTGCTGGGACCAGCAGCATCCCTGGATAAATGAGCTGGGATTGATCCTTGTATTTACCAGGGTGCATATGCTCAGATCAAGACAAGCACTATGTCCTCCAGCCACTAGGCTTAAAGAAATTGAGTTTATGAATTTAACTATTGCTCTATCTCCATTTTGATCAGTCAACACCGAAAGGATGAGAACAGCACCCAGGCAATGTAGCCCTACAGAAGCTAATTACTTCAGTGATATGTACTTTCTTATTTCTGTCTTGGTCCTCCTCTCCTCCTAAAACCCAGACCATTCCGCTTTGTCATCTGGAATCAACTCTTTATTAAAATCAACCAACCAGCCAACCAATCAAATAAACAAGCAAATAAACATACAACCAAGCTTCCTGTGTCACTTATGATAAAGTTAGCTGTGGTATCAAAATTAACTCTAAATCTTATAATGGCTCTAATACAATTAATGTTTATTTGTTGCCCACATAACAGTATTGCATAAATAAATAGATCAGTGAGGTAGCCCTCTTCCATGCAGTGATTCAAGGACCCAGGCTGACAAAGATCTATCATGTTCAGTATATGGATTCCAAGGCCTTCCTTGATGGCATCTCCGCTCCAGCCAGACAGCCAGAAGGTGAAAAAAGCGTGGAGAAGTAACCATAGGAGATGTCATGAGCAGGCCCTGGAAGAGATATATTGCTTTCACTTATCCCATATGCTAGAACTTTGTCTCAGTGCAATCCTTTATTACAAAGTTACCTAGTAAATCTTAGTCTGTTTGGGCAGCCAATTCCCTGCATTGAATTGACACTAAGGAGTATTGGTGGATGATCACATTCTCAGAGATTTTTCTCCATTCCCTTGTTTCGATTGAATTCTGATTTAGCTCTGAAGGCACCATTTCTCTTTGACCCTTTCTAGAGATAGATTGTAAACTCTCTCAGCTCTTGTACCACAGAATCAAAAGGTAAGTCTTTAATCTCGTTGTTCATTGTTGCCTTAAGACAATACCACTCTACAGTTCTTTTAATAAGTGTAAAGCAATAAATGAACAAAGAATAAAGCAAAAACAATTAAGCAATAGATGAGCAAATAATCAATCAATAAGTGAAAAACCAGCCTTGTTTTTTTTTTTAAGAATCTTACCACTTGACTCTATCATCTTCTTCCTTTCCATATTTTTTTATGTGCCCATTTTCTAAAAACTTTGTTTCTTGCTTTCAATTTGATTCCCTAGCAAAATTATTGATATCGTCATAGATGAACCAACCAACAAATTGAACGCAGATTTCTCTGACTACCTCAGTTTAAGTATCCTTATTCTTCACTTCACCAAACATATCTTGGAGCAGAAATCAATTTACCTCCAAAATTACTAAATCAATCAGTTCATTTTCTGCCCACAATCCAATGTCCATTTAGCCTTCTTGCAGGTTGCAACTGCAACACTCTTGCAGTTCATTGTTGCAATAATAATAATAATAATCTTATGTATAAATTTCCTTGCTTAACATTTTGTTGTTTTTCATCATTTTGTGGTTTATTCAGGCCATCCAAATCTACATTAATCCACTTAGTCCCTTTCTCTAAGGTAAAGCTGCCATGAAACAATCATGCAACAGGACAGATTAGTGTTACTATAAATTTACAAATTTCAACTCTGTTTCAAATCAAGTCTGAAGATCTCACCCGTTGCTGTAACAGTTTCAGACCTTCTCCAATCTCCCCAATATCCATCCCCTTCCTATAACCATTCTCTCACTTTAAGCAAACACTCTTACCTCCTATTCAACAGAGAACATAGAAAACATCAGCTGGGAAAGTTCCGTTTTGCTGTTTCCAAACAAAAATACTCATCTGACTTTTTATTCATTCTCTCCTAGTTTCTTATAGTTTCAATAAAGAAAATGTAATTTCCCTATCTCCCACTTCTACAAAGACCCTTACACAATCAATTACCCCTCTCGTACTTTCAAAGGATTCTTTGCTACATGACATTGCCCATTCAAATCTAAACAGGATTAAATACTTCTCAGCATAAATGCAGTAAGGATGACAACAAAACAATAAAAAGTTGTCATCATATCTATTCTCCATCTAACAATAATATTATCTGTCCCTTCACCTTCACAGACAAACTTTTAGAAATACTTATCTACATTGAAATTTCTCAAAATGCTCTCATCTCCCATTCACTCATGAATCCTTTTCAAAGTGGTTGCTGTCCTCGTGAATATATGAAAACAGTTCTTGATGAGGAGGTCTGTACTGTCCATGTCAATAAAGCCAATGAACTTGTATATCTTTTTACATTATTTGATTTTTCATCAGCATTTGAAACTGCAGTTCTCCTTTTTGAAACACTCCCAATACTCAGGTTTTTTGATGTTTTACTCTGTGGGTTTTATGTCTTCTCCTCATTTGACTGTCTCTGATGAGAGATATTGGGTGGGGAGGGTGGATGTACACCCAAGTTTTGTGAAGGTGGTATTACTTATACTGCATCAGTGGTTAGTCACTTCTATTTCAAGCAAAATGATGTCTAGAAATGAGAATGAAAAGCACCTAGAATTGTCTATTGCTACTGTTTCTGTTTCTACAGAAACAGTAAGTCTACACAAAATACCCCAAGATGGCCTTCATTTCTCTTTTTTGAGTACTTCGTGAAGAAGACACATTTTTGATGGGAACTCATTAATGAGCTTCAGATAATGGAAGGAGTATCCTTTTTATTTCAAAAAGTCTATTGTGCAAAATTTGACCAGCATAAAATAGTCTGAGTCATCCACATTTTCTTAGTAATTTCTTTGTCATCTAGAAAACTTTGTCTTTATTGTAAAAATAAAGGAATAGAGGAAGGAAGAATAGAGAAGATAATTAGGAAAAAGAAGCTTAAGATGAAAAGAGATATGTTAAGTTCCTAAATCAATTTCACTTTCATCCGTGGTATCTCTATTACAATTCAGAGCTGCCTACCCATAGAGTTTTAGAAGTGAATATGTAATTATCTGTGAAACCGGCTAAAAAAAGATGATGACTGTATCTTACCTTGGAGTTTTTTATTCAGTGGGTTTGGAATAAGGTCTAAGAATAGATATTTTTAACCAGTTCCGTGGGTGATTTTCATGACAATGGTTTGGGGACTTTAATTTGAGGAAAACTAGGTTAAAGACATTATAAATTTAACCTGCAGAAGAAGATTGTTGGAACGTTGTGATACCTCTTGAATTACTTGAAACTGTATTATGGGAAAAAGAATAGCCTAACCATGTATTTCCAGGATATTAGAGCAAATCTTAGCAGTAATGGGAAGGTACATCTGATTATTATAAGAAAGAAACTATGAAGATCAGATGTATAAAACATTGAAGCTGATTTCCTTAAAAAATAGAGATATCTTTAGACTATAATCAAGTGGGATGGACATAATAAACGTAAAGAAGTGATTACAGTAAAGGAAGTATTTGCATTTGGAGAGAAGAGAGGGGCTGCCATTGGGATGGAGCACTTGAAACAGATTTAGAGGTATCTGCCATAGTTTTATTTCTTGATTTAGGTGGTGGTTACAAGAGTAACCATCTTTTTTTTTCCCTATAATAATTCTTTAAATTTTATGTGTTTGTATGCATTTTAAAAATGTTTATAAAGACTGAATGATATTGGGGAGTCAAGATGGCGGCGTAGGCAGACTCTGAACTCACCTCCTCCCGTGGACACAGCCAATTTACAACTACTCGTGGAAAAATTACCCCTGAGACAGAACTGAAAACTGGATAAGAGGAACTCCTGCAACAACGGACAATCCTAACTGAGGCGGAACAAGCAGAGGCTCCCTTCTGGAGAGGAAAACGCCGCCTTCACAAGCCGCCAGCTTCACGGCCGCCGGGAGCAGCTCACAGGTACGCAGCCTCCCTGGAGGCGCGGGGCCCTGAGCCGGGAGCGCCCCCGCTGGGGGCATTCTGTGGACCCAGCACAATCGAGACCAGCGGCATAATATCTGACTTTGCTGCTACTAAAGCATTGGGGAGCACCCCCAGAAAACCCGGTTCACAAAGAAACCAAAACTGGCTCTTAAAGGGCCCGCGCACAAACTCACCCATTCCAGAAAGCATCCTAAAATCACCAGAAAGAAAGGTGCACAGTGCTTTGGTGACAAGAGACTCACCTAATAGGCCCTGAGTGCATCTCGGTGAGGGGTGAGACCTCTCCAGGGACTGGGACATTGGCGGCGGCCATTGTTGTGGCCTGGTGTGAGTGTGCTGACACAGACGCCATTGGAGTTCTCCCTGAGGCCTACTAGCCCAGGGTCTGCTCCACCCGCTAGAGCACAGCTTTAACCCAGCTCAGCCAGGGCAGGCAGCCCACCCTAGAGACTGGCCCCACCCAACAACAAGCCCTCAGGCAACGTGTGGGCCTGCATAGATTGGTGACTGGATTCTCTGCAGCCTGGCAACTGAGCCGACTTGAGCAGGCAGGGTGTGCACAAGGCGCGGGTGGAGAGTGTGGGGCATTGGCGGAGTGTGTGGGGCTCCTGCCGTGCTGAGACTGGGTCCGGTGAGACTGGGTCCGCTTGGGGAGGTCGGGGTGCTCACACAGGGCAGGACTGTGTTGACTGTGTGTGGACCTGTGGGCAACAGGGCTTGTCAGCTGCAGAAGACTTGTGCTTCTCAAAGACCCACATAGGAGGTTTGCCCCCCCTTCCAAAGCCTGAAACAATTGGGTGCTCCTGTGCCTGAGGCCAGCCCCAGCCAGCTGCAATCCTCAGAGAGCTGACAAGAGACCTAATAGGCTAGAGGCTTACAGCAATTGTAAGGCCCTGAGCCTAACAACCTGCCACGCTGGGGGCCTACTCACTTAAAAGAAATACTGCAACACAAATGTGGTATTAGAACTTGCAGCCAACTGTGCTGGGGCTCCCCACACCTGATAAAGAGACTGAAGGGCCCACAACAACTACAAGCAGCTGAGCATTACAACAGCTGGCCAGGAGCATAACTCAGCCTCCCTGGGCGCCTATAGGGAGAGCTAACAGGCCACAATAGAAGGACACACGTAGCCCACATAGGGGTCACCCCTGGAACATTGAGAACTGAGGGAAGCACACTGGAAGCCTCCTAAGCCATCACTTACATAAGGTCGTCTATCCAAGAGCAGGAGACATAGCTGACCTACCTAATATGTAGACACAAGCACAGGGAAAGAGGCAAAATGGGGAGGCAAAAGAATACATTCCAAGTAAGGGAACAGGACAAAACCCCAGAAAAGGAACTAAGTGAAACAGAAATGAGCAACCTACCTGACAGAGAGTTCAAACTAAGAGTGTTAAGGATGCTCACTGATGTGGGGAGAAGAATAGATGAACTCAGTGAGAACATCAACAAAGAAATGGAAGATATAAAAAAGAACCAATCAGAAATGAAGAATACAATACTGGAAATGAAAAATTCATTAGAGGGACTCAAAAGCAGAGTAGAGAATACGGAAGAACGGATCTGTGAGCTGGAAGAAAGACTAGAAGAAATTACCCAAGGTGAACAGGTAAAAGAGAAAAGAATTAAAAAGAGTGAGGACAGTCTAAGGGACCTCTGGGACAACATCAAGTGCACTAACATCCATGTTATAGGTGTCCCAGAAGGAGAAGAGCAAGACAAGGGGTCAGAGAATCTATTTCAAGAAATAATAGATGAAAACTTCCCTAACCTAAGGAAGGAAACAGACATCCAGGTACAGGAAGCACAGAGAGCCCCAAACAAAATAAACCCAAAGAGGCCCACACCAAGACACATAATAATCAAAATGTCCAGAATTAAAGATAAAGAGAGAATCCTAAAAGCCGCAAGAGAATGTCAAGTTACATACAAAGGAAACCCCATAAAGCTATCAGCTGACTTCTCAGCAGAAACCTTACAGGCTAGAAGAGAATGGCACGATATATTTAAAGTGCTAAAAGGAAAAAACTTACAGCCAAGAATACTCTACCCGGCAAGGTTATCATTCAAAATGGAAGGAGAGATCAAAATTTTCCCAGATAAGCAAAAATTAAAGGAGTTTATCACCAAGAAACCAGTGCTACAAGAAATGTTAAAGGGACTGATTTAAGGGGAAAAGAGAAGACCACAAATAGGAAAAATTATCTATTTCCATGATAAGAACCTAATGGATATAAATGCACAAAAATGAGGTTAGATATGATATCAAAAACATAAAAGGAGGGAGGAGGGGAGTTAAAGAGTACAGCTTTCAAACAGAGGTCAAACTAAAGTGACCATCAATTCTGTATAGAAGAAGTAAGGAACAGAGAAGGACTACTAAAACACTGAGGAAAAAAAAAAAAGTTAAAAAATGGCAGTAAGTACATACTTATCAATAGCTACTTTAAACGTCAGTGGACTAAATGCTCCAATTAAAAGGCATAGGGTGGCTGACTGGATAAAACAACAAGACCCATGTATATGCTGCATACAAGAGACACACTTCAGACCTAAAGACACTCACAAACTGAAAGTGAAGGGATGGAAAAAGATACTCCATGCAAATGGCAATGAAAAGAAAGCTGGGGTAGCAGTACTCATATCAGACAAAATAGACTTTAAAACAAAAACTGTAAAAAGAGACAAAGAAGGGCATTACATAACGATCAAGGGAACAATCCAACAAGAGGGTATAACACTTGTAAATATCTACGCACCCAATATAGGTCCACCTAAATATATAAAGCAATTATTAACAGACATAAAAACAGAAATAGACAGTAACACAATAATAGTAGGGGAATTTAACACTCCACTTACACCAACGGATAGATCATCCAAACAGAAGATCAATAAGGAAACATTGGCTTTAAACGACACACTAGAACAGATGGACCTAGTAGATATATACAGAGCATTCCATCCAAAAACCGAAGAATACACGTTCTTTTCAAATGCACATGGAACATTCTCCAGGATTGATCACATATTAGGCCACCAAACAAGTCTCCATAAATTTAAGAAGATTGAAATAATACCAAGCATCTTTTCTGACCACAACGGGATGAAACTAGAAATCAACTATAGGAAGAAAATCAGAAAAGCCACAAATACATGGAGATTAAACAAAATGCTACTGAACAACGACTGGGTTAACGAAGAAATCAAAGAAGAAATCAAAAAATACCTGGAGACAAATGAAAATGAAAATATGACATGCCAGAATTTATGGGATACAGCAAAAGCGGTTCTAACAGGGAAGTTTATAGCGATACAGGCCTGTCTCAACAAACAAGAAAAATCTCAAATAAACAATCTAACAATGCACCTAAAGGAACTGGAAAAAGAAGAACAAACCAAGCCCAAAATCAGTAGAAGAAGGAAAATAATAAAAATCAGAGCAGAAATAAATGAAATAGAGACCAAAAAAACAATAGAAAAAATTAATAAAACCAAGAGCTGGTTCTTTGAAAAGATCAACAAAATAGACAAACGTTTAACTAGACTCACCAAGAAAAAAGAGAGAAGGCACAAATAAGTAAAATCAGAAATAAAAGAGGAGAGGTTACAACAGACAGCTCAGAAATACAAAAGATTATAAGGGAATACTATGAAAAGCTATATGCCAACCAATTCGACAATCTGGAAGAAATGGATAAATTCTTAGAATCATACAACCTTCCAAAACTGGATCAAGAAGAAATAGAGAATTTGAATAGACCAATCACCAGTAAGGAGATCAAAACAGTAATCACAAACCTCCCCAAAAATAAAAGTCCAGGACCAGACCGCTTCCCTGGTGAATTCTACCAAACATTCAAAGAAGACTTAATACCTATCCTTCTCAAACTCTTCCAAAAAATTGAGGAGGGGGGAAAGCTCCCTAACTCATTCTATGAAGCTAACATTACCCTGATACCAAAACCAGACAAGGACAACAAAAAAAAAGAAAATTACAGGCCAATATCACTGATGAACATTGATGCAAAAATCCTCAACAAAATACTAGCAAATCGCATACAACAATATGTTAAAAAGATTATACACCATGATCAAGTGGGATTTATTCCAGGTATGCAGGGATGGTTTAACATTTGCAAATCAATCAACGTAATACACCACATTAATAAAATGAAGAACAAAAATCACATGATCATCTCAATAGATGCAGAGAAAGCATTTGACAAGATACAGCATCCATTTATGATAAAAACTCTGAATAAAATGAGTATAGAAGGAAAGTACCTCAACATAATAAAGACCATATATGAGAAACCCACAGCTAATATCATCCTCAATGGTGAAAAACTGAAAGCTATCCCTCTAAGAACAGGAACTAGACAAGGATGCCCACTGTCACCACTCCTATTTAACATAGTATTGGAAGTCCTAGCCAGAGCAATCAGGCAAGAGAAAGAAATAAAAGGGATCCAAATTGGAAAGGAAGAAGTGAAACTGTCACTATTTGCAGATGACATGATTTTATATAGAGAAAACCCTAAAGAATCCACCAGAAAACTTTTAGAAGTAATAAACGAAAATGGTAAAGTTGCAGGATACAAAATCAACATACAAAAATCAGTTGCATTTCTGTACACTAACAACGAAGTAGCAGAAAGAGAAATTAAGAATACCATCCCATTTACAATTGCAACAAAAAGAATAAAATACCTATGAATAAACTTAACCAAAGAGGTGAAAGATCTGTACACCGAAAACTATAAAACATTGCTGCAAGAAACTGAAGAAGACACAAAGAAATGGAAAGATATTCCGTGCTCTTGGATTGGAAGAATTAACATAGTTAAGATGTCCATACTTCCTAAAGCCATCTATAGATTCAATGCAACCTCTATCAAAGTTCCAACAACATTTTTCACAGAAATAGAACAAAGAATCCTAAAATTTATGTGGAACAACAAAAGACCCCGAATAGCTAAAGGAATCCTGAGAAAAAAGAACAAAGCTGGAGGTATCACACTCCCTGATTTCAAAATATACTACAAAGCTATAGTAACCAAAACAGCATGGTACTGGCACAAAAACAGACACACAGATCAATGAAATAGAATTGAAAGCCCAGAAATAAACCCACACATCTATGGACAGCTAAACTTTGACAAAGGAGCCAAGAACATACAATGGGGAAAAGAAAGTCTCTTCAACAAATGGTGTTGGGAAAACTGGATAGCCACATGCAAAAAAATGAAAGTAGACCCTTACCTTACACCATGCACAAAAATTAACTCCAAATGGATTAAAGACTTGAATGTAAGACCTGAAACTATGAAACTTCTAGAAGAAAACATAGGCAGTACGCTCTTCCACATCTGTCTTAGCAACATCTTTTCAAACACCACATCTGACCGGGCAAGAGAAACAATAGAAAAAATAAGCAAATGGGACTACATCAAACTAAAAATCTTCTGCACAGCAAAGGAAACCATCAACAAAACGAAAAGACAACCTAACAATTAGGAGAAGATATTTGCAAACCATACATCTGATAAGGGCTTAATCTCCAAAATATATAAAGAACTCATGCATCTCAACAACAAAAAAACTACCAACCCAATTAAAAAATGGGCAAAAGACCTGAACAGACATTTCTCCAAAGAAGATATACAGATGGCCAACAGACACACGAAAAGATGTTCAAAATCACTAACTATCAGGGAAATGCAAATCAAAACTACAATGAGATATCACCTCACACGCGTCAGAATGGCTATAATTAACAAGACAGGAAACAATATGTGTGGGAGAGGATGTGGAGAAAAGGGAACTCTCATACACTGCTGGTGGGAGTGCAAACTGGTGCAGCCACTATGGAAAACAGTATGGAGATTCCTCAAAAAATCAAGGATAGAACTACCATATGATCCAGCTATTCCACTGCTGGGTATTTATCCAAAGAACTTGAAAACACCAATTTGCAAAGGTACATGCACTCCTGTGTTCATTGCAGCGTTATTCACAATAGCCAAGACTTGGAAGCAACCTAAGTGCCCATCAAGGGATGAATGGATAAAGAAGATGTGGTATATATACACAATGGAACACTACTCAGCCATAAGAAACGATGAAATCCAGGCATTTGTGACAACATGGATGGACATTGAGGGTATAATGCAAAGTGAAATAAGTCATAGGGAGAAGGTCAAATACCATATGATTTCCTTCATTAAGTAGTAGATAATAACAACAATAAACAAACACATAGGGACAGAGATTGGATTGGTGGTTACCAGAGGGGAAGGGGGGAGGGAGGAGGATGAAAGGGATAATTCGGTACGTGTGTGTGGTGATGGGTTGTAATTAGTATTTTGGTGGTGAACATGATGTAGTCCATGCAGAAATAGAAGTACAATGATGTACACCTGAAATTTTTACAATGTTATAAACCAATGTTACTGCAATAAACAAAAAATTAAAAAAAAAAAAAAAAGACTGAATGATAGTAAGAGCTGCAGTAGAGAGATATATGACACATCTCTAAGGAAACATCTAACTCGATTGTGATCCTGATAACCAAAATGCATGCTTAAAGCTTTGCAGCTGGGCTGCTTTGTCTAAATTGTAATATACTTTGAAATATTCATTATTGCCTAAGACAGAAAACCCCAAAAGATTGTAATTTGGTTGTGCTTTTAGTTCTGGTAAGGTTTTGATTTCTTTTTTTTTTTTTTTAATTTTTTGTTTCCAGAGCAAATTAAGACACTATGAACAAATAAATTCCTTTAAGACATTCTATTCTCAATATTGGCAATACTTGAACTTCGTTATTGTCTGTTATATTGCACATTTGTTTACAGAGTCTAATATCAGAAATAAAGTGGAGTTCTGGGGCACTTTCCTTGTAGATTTAAAGATTAAATTTCTCTCTTGTGGATGCAGAGTGAGTATTGCATTTTCAGCTGGTTAATCCTTATAATCTATTGCCCAATCTCAATTCCCACACAAAATAAAAACCTTGTTAAAAGAAGATAAGAAGTTATCTCCTCACTGAGGGCTAATTCTGAGTCTCTGAAAAAAAAAAAAAAAAACTTACTCTAGTGAAATTCTTATGTAAATTAAATTAAATGTAAAAATGCACTTAATAAATACAAAATGGTTTTAAAGAGATTAGTACTGAAGGGATATCACCACGATGTCCCAGTTAACTCAGCTGGAGAATGCCATTTGTGAGGCCAAGAACATATACAGTTGTAGCTCCCCAAGGGCTAATTAATTATGCTTAGAGAAAAGTTGTTTCATCTTAACTGACCAATACAGGCAACAGTTGCACAAATATGAGTCATTTATTGCAAACAAGAGTGAAACAGATTTGTATAAATCTTTTTGATAGATTTGTATAAATTAGTGATTTTTAAATATTTTGGTGTTACAGATGTCAAAATATGTCAACAAAAGACAAATATTGTGGTCCTTTGCCTAGAAAATCAACTTATGATTTCACATAATCCATAGAATTCTGGAGTCTATCCATAGGCTTCCTACTGTTTAAAGTTCAGAGTAAAACTACCCAGAAAAAAATCTACTCAATAGAGAGAAAAAAAATAAAAAATTATAACATCTATTCTATTAAGTTTTGAGTAGTTTTATTGTCATGTATAGAGAAGGGTATATTATTTATTTTAGAAATACTACAAAAGTTATTGAAGAGTTACAACACTTTGTTGGAGATCAATTGAAAAAGTACCCAAGGTGGCGATTTATTCATTTTGATTTATTTAATTCAACAATTTCCCTTAGGCTTTAACTCATGAACAGATTTTAATAAGAAAGCATTCCCTTGAAGTTAAACAGTAGGAAATCAAGACAGTGATGTGAATTCCCTAGGTATCCTCACAAAAAGCAGCATCTTGACCTATCTGCTGCTTGTCTCATGAGAATATTTAATAAAAAATTAGGAGCATTATCACTAACAAACCTTCCTGTAATTTGTTCTCCGTTATCCAAACATCAACTTGTCTCTGGACATCTACTAGAAATTTCTATCAGAAAATTGATTTTAATCAGGAGTGCTTTTTATTTCATAATTAATAGCTAATTTTCCCAATAAGTAGGTAGGTATATTAGAATAGCACACCAAAGTCTATTTCAACTTTCAGGTGCACCCTCATCGCCTAGAAGTCCAAAAGCTGAATTGTCAGAGCTTGTTGCATTTATGGTTTAGATGACCCTCTTGCAACTCTGGTTCTGGGTACTTTTTGACCATCAGAAAAATTTACATAAAACCTGAATTCATAACTTAGTTAAGGAGAGAGAGAAGGCTCTAGGCCTCCAAATTGCTGGTAACAATTTTAGGGCTTGCAGCATAGTTCTGGAGGGAACAGAATTTAGCACGAAGTCTGGGACTTCTAGAATCGAGACTATAGGCAGCTAAAGGAGAGGAATCTTGGAGCCAGCAGCCATAATGGCTCTTGTGAACCAGTGCTTTCCAGATTCTCTGGTGTCTAAATGGCTCAAAAGTGCAGCTCCCCTGGAAGAATAATTCTAGGTGCTGTTCAAAGAGTATTTATACAGTTCAGCCTAGAGTCTGTCTTCTCCCACCTTTCTAATATTTGTGTAAGCACCTAAATCCCTGAAGTTACCTGTTCCATATCCACTATATTTACCAGTGTACCTTCTATTATGTGCATCAAACACTGTTTGATACACATCACCTAGAAGCAAAGGAAAATAAACTAGTGATAGCACAGTATAAAATGTTGAGGTTGTATATTTGTCTACTCAGTCTACCACAAGAGAATACCACAGACTGGGTGGCTTAAACACATAATTTTATTTTCTCATAGTTCTGCAAACTAAAAGTCCCAGATCAAGGAGCCACAGGGTTGGTTTCTGGTAACGACTCGCTTCCTGGCTTGCAGAAGGCCACGTTTTCTCCGTATCCTCTGTTCATGTGTGGACAGAGAGAAGTTTCTGGCATATTTTCCTCTTCTTATAAGGAAACCAGTCGTTTCAGATCAGGACCCCACCTTTATGACCTCATCTAATCTTATGTACCACCTTACAAGCCTGTCTTCAGATATAGTCACATTGGAAGATAGAGCTTCAATGTACAAATTTTGAGGGGCCACAATTCAGTCCGTGACAGCTTGTTTCCATATTATATATCACATAATGCTTTAAACATACACACACGCACACATCTCTTCCTCCTTTCAAACTGAAATACACAAGACTGGAGACTGCTACCACCATTTTACCTTCTCCTCATTCTTCCAACAACAGACCAATACATTGACCATAAATGATAACCGCTGTTGTTAGTACTTGTTCTGTTTTGTTGTGCTTTTTTTTGTGAGGAAGATCAGCCCTGAGCTAACATCCGATGCCAATCCTCTTCTTTTTATGGAGGAAGACCGGCTCTGGGCTAACATCCATGCCCATCTTCCTCCACTTTATATGGGACTCCACCACAGCACGGCTTGACAAGCGGTGCGTTGGTGCGCACCTGGAATCTGAAACTGCGAAGCCTCTGGCCGCTGAACCAGAGCGCACGCACTTACTCACTATGCCGCGAGGCCAGCCCCCACTGTTGTTAGTACTTTTGACCTCAGAGAGAGTCAATTTTCTCTCTGTGGTTGACTGCTATATCTATGAGGCCTAGAAGAGCGCCTGTTATTTAATTTATGCTCAAAAATATTTCTTTTATTAATCAATTAATATTGATTGTCAAATCCTTATCTTCCTATGTAAATTATTTTCCTTCCACATCCTTCCAGAGCTTTCCTGCCCTTTTAATTTAAATAATTTGCCAAAATTTTAGCACCAGCATATATAAAAATAAACCAGTCATATTTACTTTTATCATAGTCACCTGTGGGATAGATATCAAGACTTAACATTCCCTCTTCCTTCTTATTCAAGAACCTGAGAGTCTGCTCGAAAACTCTATCTCATTTCATTCCTTCTTCCCAATTGCTTTTGGAAAGAAAACAAAACAAAAGCTTTAGCATCGTTTACTCCATCTGAAAATTTTGTTGGCTCTACCTTGAAAATATGCCTGTAATTGATCACTTCCGACTACCTCTATTTCCACCATCCTAAGTCCCTGTACCTTACTTTTTGATTATTGTAACACCTTCCAAAAAAAGTTTCCCTGATTTAGCTCTGTCCTCTTCTAATTTATTTTTCCAGATCAAACCTGTTAAAATTAAGTCCAAACATGTTACACCTTTCTAAAAATGCCACAATAGTTTTCCTTCTCATCCATGTTAAAAGCCAAAGTCCTCCTTGTGTTCTCCAAGGCCTTCGACTATGTGGACCCATTAGTGCTCTGACTTCAGTGTGTTTTACTGCCTTTCCCTCTTGCTGACTGCACTCAGTCATCATGGTCTCCTTGCTGTGCTGTAAACAACTCATAGACAGTGCATTTGTTGGTCCCATTACTTACAGTATTTCTCACCCAAGTATCCAGTTGGCTATCAACTTCATTTTCCTCAGGTTTTTTTCCTAAAGTTATCATTCATTAATAATCTTTGTCCACATAGGAGTTGATTTCTATAAGGAAAATTTTGCTTACTTGCTCTTTATCGTTTATATTATTTGAATGCTCTTTGAGATAGTCCAGCTATATTTATGTCCCCATTTGTTCTACATAGAATTCAAAATATCTAAAATGATAATTTTAATGCTAATTTTCTTCTATATTTGTACAAAATATGTTATGTTTCTAGAATAAAAATTAGGCAAAGAACCGGGTACTTGCTTTCATTTATCTGCTAGAGATATGTTTACGTTAAGCTGACATAAACGTATTAACTTCTTTTGGTTTTGTTTTTTGGTTAAAGGCCATATTTTTTCTTTTCAAATACCATTAGGCCTACTTTACATTTTCTTTTATTTCGCATCAGAAGGTTTATAAAATATGTCAATTTAAACACAACCCATTAAAAAAATAAAACGAGTTTGGAATGCAGCATGTGGAAAAATATGACTACAGAAACACAAAAAGCCAATAAATCTAGTTTATATACTGATATTCACTGGATGAGAGCATGTGGAGGATGGAATCTTTGCCTTGAAGCATTTAAATATTATTTTCCTGTTATAATGTCCAATGGGATACAAAGGACCTACGGAGAATCTAGTGATCATGAATATCATTTAAATGTCTGTTTCTGTTGAGTATGACTATTTTATATCTCAGATCATTTGCTTTGTTAGTGCTGAATACGAGATGTGGTTAAAACCAGTTAAATAAAATTCAGTGTCTTATGTAAGTATAATGTTCTTTGTCTATGTAGGAGTTGATTTCTGTAAGGAGGATTTTGCTGACTTGCTCTTTATCAGTTACATGTTTACAGCTATGTAAAATTGTGTAACTATTTATAACTAACTATGATTAACTTGGAATTTGCAAATTTTTAGAGTTATACATTGTACAGAGAAAAGGATTAGAGTGGATAGAATAGGAATGTTGATAAAGAATATTTGTGTTAATATTTGACAGTCTATATTATAGGACGGAGATTAGGACAGGAAAAGACTAAAATGTTCCTGATCTTGTTATAAGAGTAACAACAGTAAAAATTAAATCAGAGTTACTAAATAAGTGAAATTTTTCCCAGTCAGTTATATTATGGAAATAATGCCATAAAGTGTTTGTCAAAAATGGTTTAGTAATCTAAAGAGTTTTGAAAATCCTATATGCTAATTTACCCATATAAATTTTGCATTTGTGATTATCCAAATAATTCTTTGAACCCTGCAGTAAAAGAACATATTATATTAATTTAATTATTATGGTTGAATTTTTTTTCCTATTCTAATGTGCATAATTATATAGCATATCTTTCCCTCATCTAAGGCCAAGCATTGACCAAAGATTAGTTAACAGATTAGGGATAATTTGAGGGATTACAGTTCAAAGCAGATGAAGTAATAGGAATATATTTTATGAAAAATTTAAGAGGGAATGAATATTGAAGATATAAAAGTTTTGACTGTGTTATAGTTACTTGGCATTAGGAACTGTTTTTCATATCTTTCTTTTCTCTATTTGCCACTGGTTTTCTGCTGGTTTGAAATGGGAACCTGGATAGAATAAAGTGATTGGTAATACACACTAAGGACTGAAGAAAAAACAGGGTAGGTGAATGGGGGATCCTAAAGGACTGAAGATGTTTGAGGACCATTAATTGAGGGAAAACAAAATTCACCAAGAATAAATAGGTTTCCCACCAATGAGAGGAATAGTTGTCCTTTGGAAAGGAGGACCTGGGATGAAAATCCCTACTTATTTAGGAGTCAGAGGAAAAGTTGAACTAAGTAGATGGGCCAATCCAATATACCAACTCTAATCTGAAGATGTGTGGATTAGAAAATGTAATTCAAATCAATGGAAAGAACTGTTTTGTACACTTTTCTGGATTCTTCCCAGGTGAGATCAGCTAATAATAATTGCCAGTAATTTTATTGTCTCCTCTTCTTGTGTCATAACCCAAGAGTGATGTCATGAAACAAATTTCCCCATCGACCAAGGTAAAATTCCTCAGGAGTGTTTCCTCTCACATCCAAGATAGTGGAGGAATTTAATTCTTCCTAAAGAGACTGAAGAGCATTGGGTAATAGGGACAGGTTTGATGGACTTTAAACACAAATCCTATTATTTAATTGTCAGGCTGCTTCATTATATCCTGAGGAATCCGACTTCTCTTTGCCTCTACTTCCTAAAACTTGGTTATGGTCGAGGGAAACCTATTTATAACTCCAAATCACTTTTTTCTGCCTAAGATTTATAGGGCAGCTACAATGCAGTTTAAATCTGACCTCTCATCAAGAATCTTACTTCAATTTGATAGTCACACAATGTGTAGCTATTCCATCTGCCTCTTATGCAGAAGCATAATCACTCACCGGTACAGACAATTAAAATTATTTATGCTACTCCCATGAAATGCCTATTTCAAAAATATATAAAAACAGTAAATGCATGTGTTTTATTGACATACCCTAAACTTATGTTTAATAGCAAATCTAAAAATAGCGTCATAGATATGTTTGACCTCTCTTTTACACTTGCTACCAAAACTTTACATTACAATTGATTAAGGAAACATCTTAGTAGAGAAAAAAGAAGTCTTCCCTTCTACTGAAGCATTCTTCTTTATAGTTTATACAAAGAAGCTGCATTTAAACGAAATAAAAACCTATAAGAAAAGCTCTGGAGACAAATCTTTAAACTGTATCTATTGTATTAACAGATAAAAATAACTTCAAAATAAAGACTCTTCAGGAAGAGTTTCACAGGTATGGAGAGCCCACTATAGGTGAGACACCAGAAAACAAAAACATTTAGCTCTGCTATTAAAGATCCAAATGACACAATGATAGAAAATGTCTGTCTCAACAAACCAATCCCAGATATCTTGCAGAGAAAAATTGCTATCTCAAAATGGAAAGAAAAATCTCCTATTAGATGTCAAAACAAGGGCTACATAGTTCTAATACAGAAACATTTCATTTCTGAGTTCAGTTATGCACAAATAATTGGTTATTTCTACAAAAATGACCTATCCATCTCTTAAGGTCAGAGTGGTGGTTGCATTTTTATGGCTCCTACCAGAGTATGGCACAGTATCTCTCTGAGCCTGAGGCTACAGCTCAGAGACTATGCCAAAAAACATTCTACTCAAGACTGAAAATTGAACCAACATGAGAAATATGTGGATTCAGACAGCTTTCTTGGGAAAACAGGAAGAGGGTAGAGTTGGTTGGACCTCATCATAAAACTTTCAACTATTGGTTTTGCTATTGCTCTGCAAGATTATGCCTTGCTTTGTAAATCTATCAAGCTTTTCCTACATAAAATGTTCCACATGAACATGGAATTATAACTTGTAAATAACTACGTAAAATAGTCTTTGTTTTGTTCCCATCATTTTACAAATAATATTTAATTAAATTTGGTTTACATCTTAGGAAAAAAGGTAAAACTATGATGGAAATGGAAAGAAAGCCTAAATAGAAGTGACATTAGAATAAAGGACTAATGTGCCTGAGATGTAACAAGCAAGGTTCTTTATAGCAGCACCCAACTTTCAGTAACAATTTTCTTTCAATTATCTATTGATGTGTAACCAACTGATGCGAAATTTAGTTCTTCATAACAGGGGACAGAAAACTAGCCTGAAGACCAAATTAGGTTTAACACCTGTTTTAGTACACCTGTGAGCCAAGAAAGGTGTTTGAATTTTTAAATGGTTGTAAAAGAGAATATTCTGTGACATCTGAAAATTGTATGAAATTCAAATTCCCGTGTCCATTAATGAAGTTTTATTGGATCACAGCCATGTTCATTTGTTTACATATTGTCAGTGGCTGCTTGTGTGTTACAGGACAGAATTGAGTAGTTGGAAGCAGAGACTGTATGACTCACAAAGCTTAAAATATTTATTATCTGGCCCTTTACAGAAAAAATTTGCCTACCACTTGTTTAAAAGAATATTGACTTATTAATTTTTGTGATTCTGTGGATTGACTGGACTCCGTGCTATAGTTGAAGTCATGTACATGGTTACACACAGCTAGATGTTTGGTGCTAGAACATACAGGATAGTCTCTCAAACTCCACTGGCCCTACGTTTTCTCTCATAATTCAGTAGTATTTCCTAAGCCTTTTTGCAGCATGGAGACTGATTTCTAAAGGGAACATTCCTAGAGAACGCACCTCAATGTGCAAGCGTTTATCATATATCTACCTGCATTTGCTAGCTGATTTTGCAATGACCAAAGCAGAAAAAATTGCCAAGCCTAGAGTCAAAGTGGAAGATGACTAAACAAAGGCTGGATACTAGGGAAATATGATATGTCGGGGCAAGCAACCTAAGAGTCTCCTGCAATACTTAATTGCAACTTATTTGTGTTTTAATTACCCTTTTTTTTGTTTCTTATAAATAGTAAGAATACTTAATTTATATTGTTTTTAAAATTTAATTTTAAGCTTCTTTTTTGAGTCTGCTTCAGTGTTCTGTTGTTTCTACTGTTTCTCACTTGACTTATTTCCTTGTGTATTTCGTGATTTTTAACTGTGAGCTCATTTTCCATGGAACTTCATTCATGGGAATTCTTTTGAGCATACACATTTCTTTCAGAGTGATTTGTATTTACTTGAATTTTTTTTTTTTAAGCATCCAGATCAACTGAATTCAGAATGAAGAACCATTAAAGCTAGCTTATCTTTATTAATTCTCAGGGAATGCTTTTTCTTTCCACCTAGCTCTTCATTTTGAGGCAGATGGTTTTTCTTGATCTAGCATAGGGTGAGAAAAAGTGGCTTTATATTTAGTGAACTCTTACTCTGAAGTTATAGTCATTTGAAGTTCCAACTGTATTTAGAAGTTCCACTAAAAGGCTTACCACCTTGAGCGAGTCCCATAAATATATAAAAAAACAAAGCTCAATTTCCACAGGTTTTGTTTTATAATGCCTTCAGGGCGAGAAGCTGGTTCCAGTAAAATGCCATTTACCTCTCTTCTTTCTTGCTCTAAGTTAGCTTTTGGTCTCAGGATTCCTTGTTTTCTCGCCAGCTCATTGATGCGATCACAAAGTTGGTTTTTGCTTTTTAATTTTATACAGTGCTTTTAGTACTTTTCAGCAGGAGGATGGTCATGGTATATACTCCAGCCTTACGCTGGAAGCAGAGAAGAAGATTTTACTTCTTTTAAAAATGTTTCCAAATAAATTTTATTAGAAAAAAATGTATACATGTATAAAAGAAGAAAGAATAATTTTTTGTAGAGTCTTTACTTAAGTTCAATCATTATGAAGATTTTACAACATTGCTTCATCTATTCACAAATTTTTTGAGGTATTTTAAAGAAAATCTCTGACTTTATGTCACTTTATCCCATATATTTCTATAAGCATCTTGTCAAAACATGGAGATTTCCTTGCATCACCACAATGCCCTTACCATACCTAACAATATTAAAATTAACTACTTTGTATCATCTAATATCGTGTTCATTTTCAAATTTCCCTTATTATCTCAAAAAATGACTCTTTATAGCTTATTCAAAACAGAATCCATGTTCACATTTGTATGTCTTATGTCTCTTACATCTATTTTAATTTAGAACTGCTTCCATCCTTTGCTTTTTCTTTCTTTGTCATGTTAAAAATAGATTATTTTTGGGGCCGGCCCGGTGGCGCAAGCGGTTAAGTGCGCGCGCTCCGCTGTGGCGGCCCGGGGTTCGCTGGTTCGGATCCCGGGCGCGCACCGACGCACTGCTTGGTAAGCCATGCTGTGGCGGCATCCCATATAAAGTGGAGGAAGATGGGCACCGATGTTAGCCCAGGGCCGTCTTCCTCAGCAAAAAAAAAAAAAGAGGAGGATGGGCGGATGTTAGCTCAGGGCTGATCTCCTCACAAAAAAAAAAAAAAAAAAAAAAAAAATAGATTATTTTTTCTATAGAAAATCTAACATTTTTGTTCATGCACTTCTTAAGGAACTTCAACCCTGCTTTTGTCTTTCTCTGTATCTGCTCATGCAGAGATTGCCATGGACTACATTTTGCCGATCCAATGGACACCTCTAGATTCCCGTCTTGCTTGGCCTCTCAGCAGCAAATGGGCATTTAGGTGGACGTTGATCAGCAATTGCCTCAGTAGAGGAAGCTAATATTGAGTGAAGAGCATGAAGTGAGTACGAAGACCAAAAGTTACAAAGCAGAAAAATATATTGAAAACAGTGACTAAAGTTTTCTCAGCTAAATATATTGCTGTGCAAACATACAGCACCCCATGAAATAAATTCAAAATGCATATTTTTATATGAAAAACTCTGATCTTCTATGAAGATCATCTTTTTAAATAGTGGAGCTTTGTGTTAATATGTGTGAAATATATCAAATTATATAAATGTGAAGCACTGGTATTGGGTAATTTATTTGTACTATTTATAAAAGACTTATTATGTGCACAATACTTGGTACTGATGATAATAGAAGTCATTATTTATTGAAAACTACTAATAGATTCACACACATTGATTAATGTTCCAACAATGTAATAATTATTGTCTCCTTTCTGAGGTCCAAAATGTTAATGAATATCTAGATGGTTACACAAGTTTCAAGCAGGGGAGAGAGTATTTAGACCCTGGCTGGATTGCAACCTGTCTTACTACTTTTCGTGGACCATGGTCTTTACATTACAGAAACATTCTAATTAGAAGAAAATACCAATAATCTTTTGCAATATAGAACATACAGTTTACTTCTTTGAAAAGGAGGTAAATTCCAAAATCTCTTTCTAATTTATCCAGTGTTTCTTAAATGGCTACTAAAGTGAAGAATTTTTCATCTTCTAGCATCAGTTCTGCATTCTGGTAGATAAAATAAACT
Source organism: Diceros bicornis minor (assembly GCF_020826845.1). Taxonomy (NCBI): domain Eukaryota; kingdom Metazoa; phylum Chordata; class Mammalia; order Perissodactyla; family Rhinocerotidae; genus Diceros; species Diceros bicornis. The sequence goes on along the minus strand of NC_080759.1, from coordinate 45,542,329 downwards.
AGGTAGATGCGAGTAAATTAGCCTGGGAGCAGAATCATTATTAAAGCGTGTAGCAATAATGCACAAGCATTTTTATTTAGATGTGATGCTTCGATAACATTAAATGTAATTATCAGAAAAAGAAATGAGTCCAAATCATTTAACTATTTCCATAAAAAATTTTCCTCTAAATTGAACTAAAAGATAGAACCTCGTTCTACATACACTGTCTCTCTCATTTTGTTTTTGACTTTATGAACACAACATCAGCTTCATTCGCTCCATTCTTTCAACTGTAGCTGCCCTTCTGCCTTCTGATTTCTTCCCCAGTGAGTGGCTAAAGGAAAATGGAATACAACAATGAATTTATTCATAATTTAACTGCCTTTATACCCTTTGAACCAAAAGTGATTTGAGGGATAAAGAGTTTTTGACATGTAATTTAAATCCATACTAGGTGAGTGGATTGACTAGAGAGAAATTGTCTTATGAAAAATCAAGGTCAATGAAAATGGAAAGCACATTGGACATATTTGAAAGGAAACCATTCTCCATTATTTGTTCTGTGTAAACGTGACTTGGTAAATGCATTTCCTAATTTTAGAGTGCGTACTTTCTCCTTGATTAAAAGTGTTATCTTTTCCAAATAATATATGTGTCAATAATTAACTTAATTACAGACATTTAACTAAATATCTACTACCTGCCTGAGAATGTGTCCCACTCTGAGGATAGAGAAATGACTGAAGGACAGTATCTGGCATGGGAAGATTTACTTAAATTCAAATAAACTTTACCAGCAATGATAACTTAGCAAAAGGCTTCTTGATTGTTTACTAAGCACTTGAGTGTTTTAAGGATAAGTAAAAAGATATCCAGTTGAATATTTTAGTGTTTTCAGTAAAGATTTATTTCTGTAATGAATTTCAGAAGGAGAGATATATTCCTCAAAAATAATCTCTTGATTTTAGTTGCTCCGATAAGTCTTATAAAACATCTCTCTGTTACTATATTCCAGTATAGTTGCTCATCATTCTCATTTTCCTTAACTACGATCACTCATTTTCCTGAATGAGTCTCTAGAATACATTTCTTGCCTGTGTGTGTGTGTGTGTGTGTGTGTGAGAGAGAGAGAGAGAGAGAGAGGTTGATTGATTGATTAGCAGTTTATATCTTTGACAATTCTATCCAGAAAGAGAGGGAAGTCCTGTAAGGAAGACTTAAATAAGAAAGGCACCATTTAGAGCAAATCAAACCTCAGTTAGAATTCCTTTACAGAAGATAAATATCTTTTAAGATAATCACTATTTTCAGACAAAACTCGAATTAAAAGACACAACCATTTCCAGGAAACAGGCATGGCATCTCTTATATTGTGAATGGCCTTAACATCAACCTTAAAATCCAAAATTCTTGATGAAGCTAGTCCAAATTAGGGCAAGGAGAAAAATAATAAAAAATTAACACTCTAATCCTATAACATATTTAATGTTTTTATTGTCATAATCTACCTATACTTATAGTATTTTTATGTTACATTGCTGACATTTTTTTTATATTCCTAAATTCTAATCCAAACTTTATAAAATATTATAATTTATCTCATAGGATTTTGATAAAATAGATATCATGTATTGTTAGATTCTATTTCAAGAATTAGAATCAATATGTTATCTGAAAACCGTGGGAGATCAGAATTGGCCACCCCAAAATGTGTCTCTTTGCCTTGATTATTTTTAAGAACAATAGCCTCTGAAAGAAATTTTGACCTTTCTCCTAACTACCTGAAAGAATGTAAAATAGAAGGCTTGTTCAAGGAAGGAGCTAACACCAGAAGATAACTATAGTACAATGTAAAATAGGTGTGATAGAAAGACACCAACAAGCCCATTTTTATCCAAGTTCTGTCTCTCTAGTTACATTGCCTATAGGTGGCCTAGCAAACACTTGTTTAACAAGCAGTTGCATTCCATTTCCATGTAAATTGCCTCTTCCCCTTTGAAGAAGAAACCACTACCCCCAACTTCCTCCTTTGTCCTTAACTGAAGATGGTATTTAAGGTGGCACCTTTGGCCATTTTGGTGAGTTACTCAGTTTCCTGGGTTTCTCCCATGTATGCATGTTATTAAACTTTGTTTGATTTTCTCCTGTTATTCTGTCTCATGTCAATTTAAATCTTAGACCAGCCAGAAGGACCTAGATGGTAGGGGAATTATCTTCCTCCCCTACAAAACATTATTAAAAATTGAATAAGTAAGGAATGTTTTAGAAAATAGCACAACTTTGGATTTTTATACCAAAATTTTTGTCATTTAATTTTTAAATGCTTTTAAATGCCTTTAATGTTTCTTAATCCAAAAAGTATCCTGTAATTGCTTTTAAAAAGATTATATAACAATAATTTTAAAAGAGTGATGAGATAGAATCATAGCTTCTTTTACTATTCTTGAAGAATGAGTTTTTTGTATTTGCTGTAATTATAAGCCACACATATAAAGACAAAAATCTCCTTTTAAGAATCCCCATTGGTGATTCACATTATTTGATTATTAGAAAATTATCATCATAATGATTCCTGTTGAAAACATCTGAAAAGTGTTTAATAAGGGAAAATATTCTGCATTTCTCCATTGAGTTTACACACAGAAGACATGTTCTGTTCTCACAGGGAAAGAAGAATGTTGTCACAAAATATTCTCACATTTTGAATTCACAACTCCCAGGATCTTGTAGTTTTGCTTCTGTAGATTGGGATTTTGAATGTTTGGGATTACTGGTGTAGAGAGAGAGCAGAAGTTGCAAACTTTAGAACTAATTTTACTTAAAAATGCAAGAAAAGAAATTGAGAGGTCTCTGTTCCATCTAAAATTTAACATAAATGAATGAGTGAATGGATGAATAAGTAAATAATAAATACATAATGAGTAAATAAATAGACAAATAAAAAAGAACTGTCTTGACATTTTGAAGAACCATGTGGGGTTCAGGTTAGACAATGGTGTTAGTCTGGGCTTAGCAGGAAACAGATGGGACACCCAAAGTTGGGATCATTCAAGCAAAGTGTATTTACAAAGGACTTTTTACAAAAAGACATGTGGCCTGTGCAGTAAATGAGCTGCCACCACTCCTAGGCCCAAGGGAACAAGGTAGAGGAAGTCATACAACAAAGCCCCGTTTGAGTGAAGTTGGATATATCAGTCAAGGAACATAGCCACAAAGAGGTAACCTAAGGGGTGGTAGGTAGAAACAGTCTGATCTCACTCTGTTTCCTTCCTGATATTTCCTGCCAGGGCACCAACTGACTTAACCCAACAGAAGCAGGGCAGTGGGGAGACCATACAGGTCAGCCTCACGAGCCAGGAAACTGAGTTTAAAAATGTGGGGTGTGGATCTGGAAGGGCCAACAACAAATGTCTATCACAGAATATTTAAGTATATTTTGAATGGATGAATGAACGACAAGTTCTTATTTGTTATAGAAGGTTTGTTACCAAATGTTGTCAAAAAACTAGTCATGTATTTCTCAGGGTAAATAAATGCATTAGATGTTTTATTTCTGCATAGGACATTATCATGATAAATATATGTTATAGTGGAATTTTAACACTACTAACATTTAAATATTTTTAGTATTATAAATACATTTTAGAATTATAAATTTAGGGTTAATTTTTTTAGGTACATATGTATATAATTTATATACATATATAATTTTCTTAAAGAAAGTCTAAGCTATTTCATACATTTTTTTCTATTTCGTTTGACTAATTGGTGAAGTCCTCTACACACTGTTTTAAGGTAATAATACTAAAATTTCTTCACAAAGCAAGCAAGTTTATCATAGCAGTGCTAATTAGAGATGATATTTTTAAAGATGCTGATCAATGAACAATGTGACTTCCAAAATTAAAAATCAGGGGCCGGCTCAGTGGCATAGTGGTTAAGATTGCATGCTCTGCTTTGGGGGCCCGGGGTTTTCAGGTTCGAATCCCAGGCATGGACCGAGGCACCACTCATTAAGCCGTGCTGTGGCAGGGTCCCACGAACAAAATGGAGGAAGATGGGCACAGATGTTAGCTCAGAGCCAACCTTCTTCACAAAAAAAAAAAAAAAAAACGAAAAAGAAAAATCAATATTGTATTTTGCATACGTACAAAAACTGTAGTAATTTATTTTTGCTGGGCCTGTCAATATTGGTCCACCTTGCCAAAGTATAGCACACTTTAATATATAGCTAATTATAATTATAACAAGACTTAAAATGAACCAATCAAGAAAATAAATGTCTACTTGCAAATTTATGTGAAATGGAAAAATTAATCATTATTATTGAAAATAATATAAAATTCTCAAGTTTATATCATTATGCCTTCAGATAAATAGTATCATTTGTTTGTGAGGCAGATATCATTGGATAAAACATGATCAAACACCTGCAGAAGATGAGATTCCAAGATATAAGATCTAGTGTGAAGCAATAGACTATAGAAAAATAGATCATGTACATGATCAAACACCTGCAGAAGATGAGATTGCAAGATATAGGATCTAGTGTGAAGCAATAGACTATATAAAAATAGAATAATATTACAAATATGGTAGTTATACTGGCATATGTCTCCTTTGAGGAGAAGGGTATTCTAGTCTACTTACAAATGACACAACTATTAAATAAAATGGAAACTTGCACCATACTTTCAAACTTCTTTTGGTAGAGGTAGGAACTTTTAACATTTCTACAAAACATTCCCAAACCAAAGAAAGAACAGTAATTTGAATTATATTTTGTAAAGTACATGCATCAAAAATTTTCAATAAACTATGTTCAGTTCAAAGTCAAGGAAGTAGTTTCTCGAGCAGCAATAATAATACTGTTTTCCAGATCTTACATTGGGGGTAGATTCTTTCTGTAAAAGTAGAAAGGTTTTGTAAGTGTCACTCTAAGTTTCTCATAATATTTTGAGTTAATTTAGCTTCTGATCCTTCTCAAAGTTTATTTGCCCTCATGCACTTTAACCATTCCAAAAGTAATCCTCTCTGTTATTAAATATTATCCAAGTCATTTATATAACAAACTCAGTAATACGTTGGCAAAAAGGCTAATTCTAGATTTATTAACTTTTTAATTGGAGAAGAAAAGTACGTAATGGATAAAATCATCATGGCCAATATTTTTTATATCCAGAAGAATTGAAGAGCCTGTTTCTTTAAACTCTGCTGCTTATATCCAATAACGTGATAATTTGAGTATGTATTAAACGAGCATATTTAAACGTAAACTGTTTTAGTGCTATATTTTAATCAATTTTGATTGTATATTTACATATTTCTCTTTATAATCAACTATATCTTGGTCAAATAAAACTATTAGGTGTAAAATAAAATAAATGTATAAAATTGTATTTTAATAGCACATTAACAATTTTGTGGAAAATATTATCAAGCATGCAATTAAAATGGCTTGGCTTGATAAAAGAAAGAAATAGAGAGAGGTTCATACTTATCCAAACGTTTTGATTTGATGTAGTTAGATTTTCCTTTCTACATAGAAGAATTGGAATGTTTAATAACAATCGTCTATTATTACCACACCATGACCACTGGATTTATCACATGCTTTTTCCACATAAGGCCAGTTAAGTGATGTTGAGAACTTTTATATCAATAACGTTGTATAAATCTCTCCTCTCTGAGCTTAGACACTAAGCAGTTTAAGATTTTTACTAGTGGCACCAAAGGCTGCATTTAGCAGTACACATTCCCTGAGGCTTGCCATTCCCTATTCCGTTACCTTTGTCATGTCATTCAGTTTGCCTCCACATGTGTTTTTACATGATGCCTTTAAAAAATCAGTTGTGGACTCCACAGGTTGCAATTTTGAAATGTCTTTGAGACTCTGTTTCTAGAAAGTCCTGGGATCTATTTAGTTTAAATGACAGAATTTTGAGTGTGTTATGTGAGACCACAGTAGTTTTCTTATGAACTCAGTCATTCAGTAAGTTCTGCTTAACTTGCTACTATTTCCTAGGAGAAATGGTGGTGGTGGTGGTGGGAGGTAGGAAAGAATATCGAAAAGCAGTAATTTTAAAAAGAGAACATAGAGCAGGAATATCAGTGATTTTTATTAAGAAACATTCAGGGGCCAGCCCAGTGGCCTGGTGGTTAAGTTTGCGAGCTCTGCTTCGGAGGCCCTGAGTTCACCAGTTCGGATCCTGGGCGCGGACCTACACATCGCTCATCAAGCCATGCTGAGGTGGCGTCCCACATAGAGCAACTAGAAAGATGTACAACTATGACACACAACTATGTACTGGGGCTTTGGGGAGAAAAAAGGAAACAAAGAGGAAAATTGGGAACAGATGTTAGCTCAGGGCCGATCTGAAAGAAGAAAAAAAAAAAAGAACATTCATTATCTGATGGAAGTACTAAACACGAACAACTGGAATACTCAGAAATTCTTCAATCAATGAATCTGCAAGTGCCTAATATGAATATTGTCCTAGAAAGTAGGAGACTATTACAGTATAAAACCCCCATGGCTGCTGCCTTCATGGAGTTTATCACCTAAGGCAGGTGATAGACATTTGTGAATAGTAAGTAATTAAATATTATATATATATTTATATGTAAGTTGTGATAATTGCTTTAAACCGAACTCATGGGGTGTTATGAGTGTATACATCAAGGAAACCACCAAACGAATTTCAGAAGTCGTTTTCCCAGGAAGCGATATTGGCACTATGTTCTGATCAATGTGTAAGAATTAACTAAATGAAGGCCCAGGGGGAGCATTCCAGGCAGAAAACCCTGAGCTGCAAAGGAAGCAGGTCAACCTAGACTCAAGGCTTGAAGCTGGAGGGTGGGGAAGAGGAGGCTGAAGAGGTCATAAGGGGACAGAGAATGTAGGTTAAGAATTTCTTTCTATATAGCAAGAAAATAGGAAGCCACAGAAGAGTTTCCAGCAGGAAGGCGACATGGTCAGATTTTCATTTTGAAATATCACTGATCAGAAAGTATAGATCAGATTACTGGAGATAAGAAATGCCTACAGTTTCAACAAAGATGATGGGTTATTATGAATAACTGTAATCACAGTATGGGAATTCTAATAAAGAAATTATTTCTGGATTTCTAATGCTTTAAGTATGTAACTAATTAAAAATAATATACATTTTCCTCACTAAGAGGAGTGGGATTATATATACAGATATATTTTAAGAATATTTTCAACCATTTTGAATAGTTTGAATTTAGAGGAAATAATCATTTGTTTAAGGAGATTAATTTAGGTAGTAGTGGCTAAAACCTTTGAGAACAGAATTGAAATTGATAATTACCGTTAACAACATGATTAAATGTGCAAAAGTAATCCACGATGTGGGAAATTAAATTTGCTACATTAGGAAGCTAAATCAAAGTGTAACATACGGAAAAACCGTTTGTTTTAAAGTAGCAAAGAAAAACAATCAATTTTTCAAAAACTTTTTATAAGGAGTATTTCAAAATACATGCAAGAGGAGAAAGGAGTGTAGTGAACTCGCATGAGCTGATCACTCAGCTTCAATAAGTCTCCAATCTTGTTTTATCTATACATCACTTCCTTCTCAGTCCCACGCCAGGTAAGTTTGAGGCAAATGGCAGCATTATATTAATTTATGTGTGACTATTTCAGTACATATCTCTAAATTAGAAGAATTCCCCTTTTCAAGCAATTACCATCAGAACCTTCCTTCCCCCCAAAACAGTACTTTCTTTATCTAATATTATATATCCAGTTGGGTTCACATTTTCTCTCTAATTAAAACATAAATGTTCCTTTTCTTTGTAAGTCTAACACTCTCTTAGTCTGAATTGTAATTCAAAAATTTCCATATCCTCGTCCGTTTGTCCTCAAGGGCATTTTCTTTTTCTTTCAAGTCTAATTATCTTACTAGAATATGTCCTAGTGTTGGAAATTCTTGTTTGACTTTCCAAGGAACTCACATTGCTCTTTCAGTACGTAGTTTCAAGTCTTTTTTGTTTGTTTGTTTATTTCAGGAAATTTTCTTGAATTATAATTTTTGGTATTTGGTCTGTTCCATATATTTGGTTTTCTTCAAAGAGGTATATTATATGTATTTTGTTTTATCTTCATTCTATCTCTTAACTGAGTTTATTCACTTCTGTTTTCATTTCTTTTTTTTCCCATATCACCACACTTCTGATCTTTTAAAATTCTGATATATGTTGTTGGCTCATAACTTGTTTTTCTTTATTTCTCTCAGCTCCTTTTGAAATATTAGGCTATATTTTTCATTTGCTTTGTAAGCATGAATTTCCAACATACGTTCTTCATTTGTAGGAGATTAATCTCTTTCTTATTCTTTTTTTCTTCCTGTAACTTGTAAAGGACACAGCTGCAATCTTTTTCAGTGGCTCAGTTTTAAGTGAAATGGATTTTCATATACTTTAAAGAGAAAGGAGTAGACCAATGTTGCTTGTCTAGTTTCACTACTCTAAAGTTCCCTTTCTTTTCTTTTCATCAAGATTAAAACAGTAGGATTCAACTTCTGGAGGTCTTCATCCTTTCATCTGAACATCTCTAATTCTTCGCTCACTGCCCTATCCAGCTCATTAGGATTCTGCTCCTCAGCTTCGACTTGGGAGAGCACTTTGGCTTGTTAGTCTCCAGGCTTCTTCCTCCCAGACACCTGGACTACTTGAGTACTATTGACCTTCCTTTACCCAGTGCCCCCACTCAGAATGGGAAACTTCAAATCCCACCAACCACCACCACTACCACCACTATCAGATGCTGTGTTAGGATTGCCCACTGAATTTTCCAGTGTGCACATGGTGATTTTCAGTTCTCTGCCTCTCAGGGCCATCACATGATTTCCTTTTATATAATTTTTGATAACAATTGTGTCTTGTCGCCATTGGTGTTTATCCCAAACCATTTATATTTTGGACTCATGACAATGACTTGTCACCTAGTTTTGTTGTAGGTGCTGTCCTACTTGCTGTTTTCTCTTTATGAATGAAATTCTAATAGATTAGCAACATATACCACTGTCAATGCCATCTTCCCAGAATATTATTAAATGTATATTTAATTAAATTTATTATTTAATTAAAATTTATAAAACATTATTAAACTTATTAAAAGAGTGTTTTAATTTTAAATAAAGTACAATGCAATAGCTCATTTAATTAAGGATCTGTAGATGAGCTTATTATAGAAAGAAATCATACACAAGTGCTTCTCTATTCTCAGCTCTGGGTCAGATATTTGTAAAACAAATATATGCCTTCAATTCTGTGTGATATTCAGTATTGAGCAACTACTACTACTGTATGCAAGATATTGCTTTATGTAATTCAGTGAATGAGAGAAAGCACAGACACTCTCTACAGGTGTTTCAAATTCCAACAGGAAAAAGAAATATATACACAGTTAACTCATGAGAAATTAAATAGAAACAGCTAAGTGATTCACTCCTTTTGGACAGAATAAATATTAACATAGTCACATATGCTTATTTAAAGGCTTGAGAAAAATGAAACACTATGTAACCAGTACGAAAACATAAATTATTATTCCTTAACCTAGAAATATGTCAGCTCTGTATGTCTAAGGAAAAATAAAATCTGTGTACAAAACAATCTGTAAAATATAACACCATTTTAACAACAAATATACAATGAAAATATAGATGAGTATTTACCAAAATAGTAAATAGTAATAATCTCTAAGTAATGGGATTAGATATATTTTTATACTTTTATTGTGCTCTTGTAATATTTTGTTGACTAATTTTTAGCAAGCAACACATTTAAAAAAAATTAGGCTCTTTCTATTTTTACAAACCATGAAACACTGGAAAAGCAATGAAAAATATTTTTGCATATGTATGAAAGTAACTAAGATAAATTTGTGGCCAAGATAATCTAGACACTGTGTGTTCAAGGTATATAAGAATGGATTATTTACCTATGGATACATTTCAGTCCTATTTTGAATAAGAAGGAGTGGGAGGGAGAGGAGGAAGTGGTTGAGGAGAAGGAGGGAGAGATGACAACACAAGAAACCTGTTCAAGCTTGGGTGCTATAACCACAGACTCATCATTCTAACACTAGAAGGTGTGATCCTATGAACCCAACCATCACCCTCCTTCTGCCTCTGCTATTCCTGATAAAGTTAAATGCCAAATACAGTTTCTTATTTTGGCTGATATTGTTGCTCTTTCTTCCAGTTAAAATTTGTGTCGTAAGCTAATCATCACCAAAGGGCCCATGGATCCTACTGCTATACTTGAATGTGCATCTCTTTCAAACCGGTTTATCAATGTTGTAAAGATGGGCTAGTTGCTCCCCAAGCATTTTCCTGGACTCACAGCTAAACTTTATTTCCCAGCCCCTCTGGCATCCTTGTAGGGCATTGGGACTATTTCTCAGCAACGGAATGTGAGTAGAATTATGTATCACTTCCACTCTGAGGCAGTTTAGGAGAGGTTGTGTCTTCATCTCTCTTTCTCTCTCTCTCTGTCTCTCTCTGTCTCTGTCTCTGTCTCTGTCTCTGTCTCTGTCTCTGTGTCTCTCTCTCCCTGGTCAGCCAACTGGAAAATGCAGGACTGACCTCCAAGTCTTCTGATGAACACAGAAGAGCCACAGTGCGGATGGAGCTTAACATACATTCCTGAGTTATTCCATGAAGCTAATCCTCCCTGCCAACTTCACTGGACTGTGCTGGGATAGTACAACTGTCTAAGCTCCTGAGTTGTGGGAATTTATCTTCTAAACAAGTATGGATGTTACCCTGACCAATACAAAAATTTTCCAAATCATTTTTCTGGTACTTGGTTGCATTTTCTTGTATTTAATAAAAAAGAATTTATTTTGCAGTGTAAAATATGAATCAATCATTGCTTTCTATTTTTCATTGACCAGGCTAATTATTTTTCCTTGTCAGCATTGCTTTTAAGGAGTGCATAGTTTAAAGAAAATGGAAATAATATAGGTTTAGTTTCTGTAACCTTTTCATAGAGCAAATCATTTTTCCAAAGTGACTTTTCTTATTCTCCCATAGGGTTACCATAGAACTGTGAATTTGCACCTTTTGAGTTTTTCAGTGAATTCTGCACAAATTTTTAACCTTTAATTTAATGGAAGTAGGATGAAATACTGAGTTAAAAGTACTTGGAAAATATTTAAATATAGTTTAAGCTTTATATAAATTTTTACAAGGTAGATGTGGCCTATCTTGCTTCATGTGGTTATTTTAATTCAGTGATTAAAATGGTGACTTGAAAAGTTCTTTAGTTCAGAAGGACCCTATCTATGCTAGCTAAAAATTAGCCTGTCTTATTTTTTGGAAACAAATTAACTTTTCAGCCTAAGAGGTGCTGGTAAGTTAATTTGCAAAATGTTTGCAGTGCCCTAGAAATATATCAATTTATATTAAAAACCAATCGAAATATTGTATTTTCTCTGCTGCCATAATAAGAACAATTCCAAGTAATTCCTTCTAGAATAAGCTTATTTTGGTATCTCATTTTTTGAATTTTGGATTTCTCTCCATTTCTCATTTTAATAAATAAACACACTTTGAAAATTAAAAACAAAACTCATATGATGGATAATATTGGAAAGAGAAGCATCAAATAATCTAACACGAGGTTGTTCTGGTCTGTGGTTTTAGTTGCTTAAAAGTATTAAAAATACAATAGCACAAGTTTCAGAATTCTGATAATATCAAACTTTATTTTCCTACAGAGGACAACTGGTGGAAATACAGTGGCCATATTAATAGATCAAGGGAGAAATATATATGGTATACCTGCTATGACCTAAGCCCTATTATCACAGTATCCCAGTAACAGATTGCCAGGAAAGAGGAGAACCAGGGAATTTTATTTATAACTCAGAGTTATTATCCAATTCATTCCTATATAAATCCAATTTAGAACAAATTGTTAACTTGAAAATATGAGAACCTGACATTCCGTGTAAACAACTGTCAATTTCTATGGCCAATTTTTCTTCCTCTCCTCCTCACTTGTGATGGTTAATTTTATGTTTCAACCTGACTGAGCCATGGGATGCCCAGATATTTCATCAAACATTTTTCTGGGTATGTCTTGGGTATTTTTAGATGAGATTAACATTTGAATGGGTAGACTGAGTAAAGCAGATTGTCCTCTCAATACGGGTGCCTCTCACCCAATCAGTTGAAAACTGAATAGAAAAAAAAAAAAGGATGACCCTCTTCCAAGTAGAAGGGGACTCCTCCTGCCTGACTGCTGAAGGTTCAGAGCAAAACTAAGGGGAGGGTAAAGAGATTTCCTGTAGACCCCTGCCACCACACATGCATATCCTCCCACATTAACAATATCTCACACAGATTGGTACATTTGTTAGCATTGATAAACCAACATTAATATATCATAATTACCCAAAGTCTATAGTTTACCTTAGACTTCACTCTTGGTATTGATGGGTTTGGACAAACACATAGTGATACATATCCATCATTATGGTATCAGACAGAGTATTTTCACTGCCCTCAAGATCTTATATGCTCCGCCTAATCATCCCTCCCCTCTACCCACAATCCCTGGCAACCATTGATATTTTTACTATCTCCAGAGTTGTGCCTTTTCCAGGATGTCATATACTTGGAACCATGCAGTATGTAGCATTTTGGTTTGACTTCTTTTCCTTAGTAATATGCATCTAATGTTCCTCCATGTCTTTTCATGGCTTGATAGTTCTACTTCAATTGTGTTAGCTATTATGGATCTTTTGCCTCTCCAAATAAACTTTAGAATCAGTTTGTTGATATCTACAAATAACTTGTTGGAATTTTGGGTAAGATTGCACTGAATTTATAGATAAAGTTGAGAAGAACTGACTTCTTGGCAGTACTGAGTATTCCTATCCATGAACATGGAATATTTCTCCATTTATTTAGTTCTTCTTTGTTCATCAGAGTTTTGTAATTTTCCTTAAATAGATCTTGTACATGTTCTTTTAGATTTCTACCTAAGTGTTTCATTCTTGGGGGTGCCAATATAAATTATATTGTGTTTTTAATTTCAAATTCCACTTGGTCATTGTTGGTTTATAGGAAAGAAGTTCAGTTTTGTATATTAACCTTGTATCCTGCTACTTTGCTATTATTGCATATTGGTTCCAGGAGATTTTTGTCAATTCTTTTGGATTTTCTATGTGGATGATCATATCATCTGCAAAACAAAGGAAGTTTTACTTCTTCCTTTCCAATCTATATACTTTTTATTTCCCTTTCTCATCTTATTGCATTATCTAGAACTTCCAGTCCAACGTTGAAAAAGACTAGTGAGAGGGGGCATACCTGTCTTGTACCTGATCTTAGTGGGAAAACTTTGAGATTCTCATCAAGTGTAATGTTAGCTGTAGGGTTTTTGTAGATATTCTTTATCAAGTTGAGGTAGTTGCCCTCTATTCCTAATTTATTGAGAAGTTTTATCATGAGTGAATGTTGGGTTTTTTCCAAATACTTTGTCTTGCATCTGTTTATATGACCATGTGATTTTTCTTTTTTAGTCTGTTGAAATTAATTGATTTTCAAATGTTGAACTAGCCTTGGATAGATAAATCCCACTTGGTCATGGTGTGTAATTCTTTTTATATATTGCCAGATGTGAATTGTTAATATTTTATTGAGGATTTTTGCATGTATATTAATGAGAGATATTGATCTGTAGTTCTCTTTTTTTGTTATATCTTTTTCTGATTTTGGTATTAGGGTAATGCCGGTCTCTCAGAATTAGTTAAGAGGTATTCCCTCTGTTTTTATCCTCTGAAAGAGATTGTAAAGAACTGGCATAATTTATTCCTTAAATGTGGTAGAATTCACTAGTGAACTCATCTGGGATTAGTGCTTTCTGTTTTGGAAGATTATTAAGTATTGATTCAATTTATTTAATAGATACATGCCTATCTAGATTGTCTATTTCTTCTTGTGTGAATTTTGACAGATTGTGTCTTTCAAGGAATTGGTCCATTTCATCTAGGTTATGAAATTTGGTAAGAAATGCATTCAATTTTTGTCAGATGTGTTTTTTTTTCTCCTTTACTTTTGAAAGGTAGTTTTGCAGTGTACAGAATTCTAGGCTGGTGGGTTTTTTTTTTTCCTCTTAGCATTTTAAATATTTTTCTCTACTGTCTTCTTACTTGCATGGTTTCTGAGGAGAAATTAGATCTAATTCTTATCTTTGTTCTTCTACAGGTAAAGTATTTTATTCCTCAAGCTTCTTTCAGAATTTTTTCTTTATTTTTGATTTTCTGTAGTTTGAAAATGATGTGCCTCAGTGTAGTTTTTGGCATTTCTTGGTTGGTGTTCTCTGACTTTCCTGGATTATATAGTTTTATGGCTGACATTAATTTGGGGAAATTCTCAGTCATTATTGTTTCAAATATTTCTTCTGTTCCTTTTCCTCTGTCTTTTCCTTCTGGCATTCTCATTATGCATATGTTACACTTTTTGTAATTGTCCCCCAGTCCTTAGATATTCTGTTCTGATTTTTTCAGTCTTTCTTCTCCTTGCTTTTTAGTTTTTGAGGATTCTATTCTATCCTCTAGCTCAGAGATTCTTTCCTCAGCCATGTACAGTCTACTAATACATCTACCAGAGGATTTCTTCATGTCTGTTACAGTGTTTATAATCTCTAGTATTTCTTTTTGGTCCTTTCCTAAGATTTCTATCTCTCTGCTGACATTGCTCATCTGTTGCATGCTGACCACCTTATCCATTAGAGCTCTTAGGATATTAATCACACTTGTTTTGAATTCTTGTTTGGATAGCTCTAACATCTCTGCTTTGTATGGTTCTGATGCTTGCTCTGACCCTTCAAATTGTGTTTATTGTCTTTTGGTATGCCATGTAATTTTTTCTTATTAGCAGGACATTATGTACCCAGTAAAAAAAATCTGCTGTAAATAGGCCTTATTAAAGTGGTGATGAATTGTGAGGAGAGGGGGAGTGTTCTATGGTCCTATGACTAACTTTCAGTCTTTTAGTTCAAGTTTGCCTCTGTACTGTGAACTTCACAATTGTTTCTCAGTTTTTTTCTCCTCCCTCAGGTAGCGCAGGATGACTAGAGCCAGCAGGAGTTTCCTTTCCCCAGGTCAGTTCGGCTCTGATAATATCCCAGCAGATTAGACTCTGGTTAATTAGTTTCCCTGAGAGCAGGCCTTGTGAAGAAGCACAGAACACTCTGGCATATTTCAAAATTGTTCCTTTTCTCCTCCCCATCCTGAAAGCATGAGGAAATTTTTCTCCAATATTTACTGTGTGAACCTGGTAGATCTCACAATATTGTGTTGGCCCCTTTTTGAGTAGGTTCCCCAGGAGTTTTTAACTCTCAGACTTGTCCATATTGAGCCACCAGCAATTTGTCAATTATAGTTTATGTTTTGCTACTCTGACACTGGTTCCTAAGGCACTTCCCATTTGTGAGTCTCTGCTCAGGTAAGCCATGCCTGCCTGTATTCACTTGTCTGTCTCTCCAATCTTAGGGTAAGTAGTTTACTCTATTTTCTCCTCTTTCTTACAGATCCAAGAACAGTTGTTAATTTTCAGTCTGTTCAGCTTTTTACTTGTTGTTAATATAGAGTGGCAACTTCCAAGCTCCTTAAGTGTGGAACCGCAACAATTTTTCCCTGCCTTCAGAATCAACCTGAAAAATTGACTTTTCTTGGGTCCAAAGCCCTGTAGATTCAGACTGGAACTTACACCATCAGCTCTTCTAACTCTCCTGGTTCTTAGTCTTCGAACTTGGACTTGGAACGATACCATCTGCCTCTCTTGGGTCACCAGCTTGCCTACTGCAAATCTTGGGACTCAGCCTCCATTATTACATGAGCCAACTCCTTATAAGAAATCTCTTTGTAGGTACATCTCCAAAGAGATATCTCTTTGTAGGTACATCTCCAAAGAGATATCTCTTTGTATATCTATATATCCCATTGTTTCTGTTTCTCTGGAGAACCCTGACTAAAATACCAGTCTTTCCCATTTTCCTTTCCTCTGTTAGCTAATTAAAGATAAATGAAGTGGCTTCTTTTAAGTTCTAATTAAGGAAAATCATGAAATACCTAGAGCAGGTGTGAGAGCAAACCTTTCTTCAATAATTAGTGTAAAAAGAGTTTCTGTCTCTTTTTATTTTTCTAAAGAAATAAGTGTCCTGCTTTTCTCACACACCAGGTGGCAAAATAGTGAGTGGAAAATATGTGAAGAACAGTGGGGTGTACAGACGATAATAATAATACCTTCCCCTGTGTTGTAATTTGTAGTACCCAGAGCATTTCCACATAGGCTTGAGTCACACAAAATAACTAGAGGATGAGGAAAGTATATATTTTCATCATTTACAGAGAAGAAAATGGAGGCATTGCAAAAAAAAAAAAAAAAAGTAGGTGGCAGAACCAAATTTTCAACCTGGGTCTTCCATCAATAAATCAAGTGTTCTCACAATTGAATGACTCTGCTTGTGGACAGAGCTGCATTAATTATATCTTTCAAGAGGATTTGACAGTTACTCAAAAGAGAAAGGAAAAATAAGACCTAGTGGATTTCCGCTCCAAAAGGCAAGAGTGATGATTTAAACTTAGAGAAACTAATAGCTATGTAAAAACTGTATGGCAGGGTGAGTTGTAGGTCATTGCAAAAAGGTACTTAATGCATGTACTCTAAAGGGAAAGGAGTTTCAACAAGTACATTAATGAAAAAATAATAATTTTAAACAACAATGGTAGCAAAAGCCTACATTTACTGAACACATGTTAAATCTGAAGAATCTTACAGGAATTTTTGCTAGTTCTAAAAATAATTTGGGAACAAATATTATTACTTGATTTTAACGTGGTTGTTAAAACTGAGACTGAGGGATTAAATGACGTCTTCAAAGTATGTAACATCAAGAATACATTATGCTGAAAACCAGGAAATATTCCTAAAACAAAAGAAAAACAACCAGCAAAACTTTTTGAGAAGTTTAGAATTATTAAATAGATAGCAAAGTACTTAGTGTCTTTTCTCATTTGTTATAAATGTAGTATTTAGAGCTTACAAATTGAAAAGCAGGAACTAACTAAATTATGTGCTACTGTCACTAGTTGTGTTAGATTTCATTCTCCAGGAACAGAGCTTTAGTTACATAGACACTCATGTAAAAGTTTATTTATTAGGAAGAATTCCCAGGGATTTAAAATTGGTTGAGGAGATGGAAAGTGGGATTAGGAAGGGAAGAAAACAAGGAAGTCAAGCAAAGTCCCACCAAGGGTAAATTTGGCTCAATCTGATAGGAGAGATTTGGAGAAAATGTTAGTCATATCGCAACATTCTTTAATTGGGGAATAATTATCCCCCGGTGCCCCCCATTCATTGGTTAAAGGCCAGAGTGGACAGGCAGAGGGGGCTCCAGTACTAGATTGAAGACCAAGAGGGTTGTGGCAGCCTGAGGGCAACGCTCTGAAAAACAGAGGCAGGTACTGGCAGGAGGGAAAAGTCACTAGAATAGTCAGTTTCTGATGTACACAGACATGGAAAAGTCAACCATGAGGATATGGGCGGAGCACTGACACACCTATCACTCAAGTCAAGTGATTATTCACTAATGCTTGTATATGAAGTATGTGAGCTTATCCATAGTCACTTCTCGGCCTCCTTCCCTGAGGCTGCAACTCTACTTCTCTGCTCATGGATTGCTGATCATTGAGGATAGTTATAGAGATGAAGGAGGGAATCTCTCCTGGTACATTTTAAATTCCACAGGAGTGCACATCTCCTAAGGTAAATGTAGGCATTCTAGAGAGTTTCTCTAGCTTATACAGCTGAAACCATATGAAATCAACACTATTCAAAAGTGTGCTAGGCTGTTACATTGGTGGCTCTCAAATGAACACTTTGGGTTATCCTTTCCCACGTTGTCTCTGGGCCTGACTATGTGATTTGTTTTAGTCAATGGGTATCAGCAAGCGAATGCACAGAGACTTGATAAGCATTCATATATTGAGGCTTGTCCTCTTAAAAGAACCTCTCTTGGTATCCAGTTATCAAGTTATAAGAAATCCCAGAATATTTTGCTGGAGAGAGAGGGAGCATACTGAGAAGCACTGACAGATGAGACAGTGCATAGGGTGACAGAACTCAAGGAGGAGAAGCAATGTATTCCAGCTGATTTCCTAGCTGAATGCAACCATTCAAGGTAGTCCAGCTAATAACACAACGAATAGACTTGCCCAGACAGTCTACAGAATCATAAGACATAACAAACCATTGTTGCTTCAAGCTACCAAATGTTCGTGTGTTTTGTTACATAGTAATATATCATTAACACAGTTTTTGACCTATGGAAATGGCAATTTCATATGATTGAAACTAACACTACCAAAAATAGTAATAATCATACTGCTTCCTATCGACAGTACTACCAGTTTTCCAGGTCCTACTTTAGTTAATGCATCCTGTTAGTGTCTTTCTGAGTTAGTCTTCCAGATAACCTATGCTATGAGGTAGGCATTAATGTCTAATCTTAGGGCTGAAGACATTGAGTCTCAGAGAATTTAAGTGACCTGTCTAAGGCCACACAGTAATTTGCAGAGTCATAATCTGAATCCATATTTTCCTGGATTCAAATTCTTTTCTTTTCCCATTGTGCCACAAATTGCAGATTCGCATAAGGGACCTTAAACATGACAGCATACATTGCAATTAGGCCCATCAATTTGCAAGAGCAAAGATAATGTGCATGGCTTATCAACTGCTACAAGTCTATCTCTAAAAATCCTTTACATCTAGGAAGGAAAAGAATAAACTGGTGAAAGTGACCTTCAATTCCTTTCAAACAAAAATATTCTCATCTTAACGGTTAATAGTGAAACCTAGAAAACGTTGCATTTTTTGGTAGTCTGAATAATTTGCATAGTTTTATTACTTCAACTTCACTCGTAATGATAGAAATACAAATTTATCATTATTTTCTAGTATAATGGCAACAGTATAGTCATGCAGGGTAGAGGCTATGGAGCTAGAGTGCCTGAAGTAAATCTGGTTCTTTCTCTTTCTAGTTCTGTGACTCTGGGCAAGTTATTTAAACTCTTTGAGTCCTCAGTTTCTTCGTCTGTAAAATGATGATAAAAATAGTATCTACCTCATTATCTTTGTTAGTTGTGGGAATTAAACAATTACTATATGTAAAGTGCTAATAATAATGCCTAGCATAGGGCATACTCTGTATAAATGTTACCTGTGATTATGAATATTATTGTTATTGTCATTATTGTTATTGATTTCCTTTTAGAAGTCAAAATAGTCTTACCTTCCTAAATACAGAACCTTACATTCATAGATATAAAACCACTCAAAAATTTTGTCAGAAGTTTAGTTAGTTAGTTTCCAAACAACTATTTGGTATAATGAGTATAACAGATTTGACAGAATAAAGGGCTATTTTGTTTAAAAAGGATAACTTTAATGATAATTTTATTAATGTAATTTTAATAAACTGATACATTTATATTTATCTTTTATCTTCTAAGTTCATCCTACTCCAGGGCATAATGGGCAAAGATGTTTTCCAAATAGAAAATAAATAAAAATTAAAACAGAAACAAATAAGTAAGATTAGTAATAATGGAAACAAAAAGAAAAGACTGTAGCTTTTGATGACACACGGTACCATAGTAAATAGCCATTTCCTTATCTGTGTTTTCACAGACCCTTTGCTTTCCTTCAATAAAATGTTTGGCGCGTTTTACAGACATTGATTTACATGCGTTTTTCTCTTTAACTTCACTTGTTCTCTGAATCCACAGACTGCTTACTCAGTACTGTGTCTTTTGTGCTGAGAGGCAGGCTTGGCACTGAGTGCCAGTCGAGTAATTATTTGCCAAATAAATGAGCAAATAAACTATAAATTGTATGATTCATTTCTCATTAGACAGATGGTTCTTTTAGCTAATATTGATTTTATCTAAGAAATCTTCCTCCAAATTTACAATATCAATGATTGTTATAGCAGGTAATAAAAGACTGACACGTGAAAATATATACACTAAAATCTAAGTATTTTCTTTCTTTGAGTGACATTTGGAAACAGTTATCCTTAATTCCTTGGAAACGAGAGATGACAGAAATCCAGGGCATTGTGATGATGGAATGCTCTCAAAGTCATTGACTTTTTAATATAGTTTTAAGTTGAGGGAACACTCATCTAACACTAATCTTCAAAAACCGTATGGACATTTTCCCAATTATATGTGAGAGCTTCAATGAAGGTATTTTAATGGATAGGCACTGAGCCACAAGGTAAAACAAAGAACGTAATTTTCATGATTTGATTATTAACTAACATTCATATCATCAGTAGTACTATTCTTGATCTATAAAATCTCCCTAACGTGAATGGTGAAATCTAATACACATGCCTTATTCTTTTTATCTTCCTCATATAATGCTGCTCTCTAAGTCTCCTCTCCTGCTTTGTTTTATTTTTACATATCTTTTCAACAATCAAAAAAAAAAAAAACCTTCTCTCTAACATAAGCTTAAGGCAGGTAAAATTGTCATTCTGTCTTTGCATATCAGA
Source organism: Diceros bicornis minor (assembly GCF_020826845.1). Taxonomy (NCBI): domain Eukaryota; kingdom Metazoa; phylum Chordata; class Mammalia; order Perissodactyla; family Rhinocerotidae; genus Diceros; species Diceros bicornis. The sequence goes on along the minus strand of NC_080759.1, from coordinate 45,521,737 downwards.
GATAATAAGCTTCTGTGATAATAAGGAAAACAAATGTAAGTTTATGTGTCTGGCTTTCTGCAATTCTCTGAGCAACTCACACCTCGGAGTGATTTTGTTAGGATTGAACTGAGGTTAAATATATAGCAAATATCTTGAGGACTTTTACATCTTAGTAATTAGTTGGTCTAATGAAGATGTTTTAAATTTTCCTGTTCCCATTGTTAAAGACAATCAGCAAAATAATTTCTCTTTAGAAGTCACAATATCAGAAAATCAACGAGATTTAAATTAGAAAAAAGGACCGACCGTGTGTTCTAGTGGAGGAGACACTGCCCCAGATCAGCAGTTCTTCCTCGTTCCCAACTACGTAAGTGTATGATCTTGTACAACTTACTTAGAATTTCTGGGCCTCAGTTCCATTATTAAGATATGATTTCCTTGCCTGAGAGCAAAGAACTAGATCTTCAAACTCCAAGTTCAACTCCAGATTCAAATTCTGTTAATTTAAATTATACCAACGGAGTTAGTTACAATAAGAACTACTCATAATTTACTCTATCACTGGTAAATTTATTTTATTTCTCTTTCAGCCTATTTCTCAAAAGATATTAAAAAATTCTCAATAAATAGTAACTCTATTCATCAATTTCTCAGGCTCAAAACCTTGGAATTAATTCTTGATTCCCTTCTTCATCTCCCACTCTGTATCCAATTCAATAGGAAATTCTCTCAACTCTATTTTCAAAATAGGTACTGAATCAGATCATCGCTTATCATCTTCACTGCCAACATCCCCATCCACACTCCACCGTATTTGGGATGCAGTATTATAGTAGCATCGTAAATGATCAATTTACCCCATTTACCCCATCCCAGTACACTCATAATATAGCAATCACAATGATTCTTTGATAAACAAATTATATTATGCCACTTCTCTGCTAATTGCACTCTAGTGTCTTTCCCTGTTACTCAGAATAAAAGCCAAAGTCCACGCTATGACTACTAAGCCCTGCGTGTCCTGGCATCCTTTAACTCTTTGACTTTATCCCATAGCACTCTTCCCATGCTCACTTTACTCCAGCCACACTGGACCTCCTATTGGGCCTCAAACTGCCATATTCTTGTCTGAGGACCTTCAATTTTGCAGCCTTTCTGTGGATATCTTCAGAGCTCACACTTCACTTCCTTAAGGTCTCTGCTCAAATACTAGTTAATCTGAGAAGATGCCTCTAGACACTTAATGTCAATTAAAGCAATGTCCACCATTCTTTTATACCATACACTGCTTCATTTATTTATTTTTATTGCGTGCACTGCCTTACATATTACAAATACACACACAAATTTATTTTCTGTCACCATTGCCCTCCTCCACTAGATTCTAAGTCTCATGCGAGCTGTAAATTTATCTGTTTTGGTCTATTTTATATCCAGTGACTAAAATAGTGCTTGATGTCCAGTTGGCATGCAATAAATATTTTGCTGAAGGAAAAAATGAATGAAGAGATAAGAAGAGGAGAAAAGGAAAAGGGGAGAGGAAAAAAAAATGGAAGTAGAAAAGAAACAGAAAGGAGTTAAGTAAGACACATCTATTGAAAAACTTTAGTAATAGATGGGGTTGGGAAACAAGATATCCACATACAAAAAAATAAAATTGGACCCTTACCTTATACCATATACAAATTTTAACTAAAAATTGACCAAAGACATAAAGAGAAGAGTTAAAACTATAAAACTCTTAGAAGAAAAAGTAGGACAAAACATTTATGACATTGAGTTTGGCAATGATTTCTTGGATATGACATCAAAAACACAAGCAACTCAAGAGAAAATAGATAAAATGGATTTCATCAAAATTAAAAGCTTGTATGTATCAAAATTAAAAAGTTTGTGCACATCAATAGAGTGAAAAGATAACCCATAGACTGTGATAAAATATTTGCAAATCATATATCTAATAAGGGATTTATATCCAGAACATGTAAAGAACTCTTCTAACTCAACAATAACAACAAAGAAAACCAGACAACTCAGTTAAAAAATAAGAAAAGGACTTGAATGGATATTACTCCAAAGAAGATATAAAAGTAGCCAAAAAGCACATGAAAATATGCTCAACATGACCAGTCATAGCGAAATGCAAATCAAAATCACAAAGAGATAGCACATCATGTCCATTAGAATGACTATTAACAAATAAAAATAAACAATCCCCCCAAATAACAAAAAATAATAAGCATTAGCAAGGATGTGGACAAATTGCAATCTTTGTGCATTGCTGGTGCTAATGTAAATAGTGCAACTACTAAGGAAAACCATATGGCAATTTCTCAAAAAATTAAACACAAAATTACCATATGATCCAGCAATTTCTCATCTAGGTATATAAGCCAAAAGAAATGAAAACCGGTACTCAAACAAATATTTGTACACCCATGTTCATTGTAGCACCATTGACAATAGCCAAATGGTAGAAGCAACCCAAGTGTCTATCAATGGAAAGATGGATAAAGAAAATGTGATAAATACAGTCGTGAGCCACATAACAATATCTCGGTCAACAACAGACTGCATATGCGAAGATAGTCCCATAAGATTAGTGCCATATAGCCTAGGTATGTAGTAGGTTATACCATCTAGGTTTGTGTAAGCACACTTTACAATCTTTGCACAATGATAAAATCACCTAACGACGCATTTCTCAGAACGTATCCCCATCATTAAGCAATGCATGACTGTACATAAAATATAATCTAATTCAGCTTTAAAAAGGAAGGACATTCTGATACACGCTACAACATAGATAAGCCTTGAAGACATTAGATAAGACAAATGGGGCCAAGACACAATTATCCCAAGATTACACATATAATTTAAGAAAGGCTGATTCTAACCTGGATGTACTTTGGCTACAAATTCCATGACCATTATTCTTTCTCTTGTCTAAAATGAGCAAGGAAGTAAAAAAAGAAGAGAAGTTTTTTTCTGTAGCTACCTAATGCAATCCAGCTCCTATGTGATTTTAAGTAATACAAGAAAAATTGTCTTTTTCTTTAACTTGAGCTATTCTCCAAAAAAGCTATATAACTTATTACAATAAATTTGTTAATGTGCAAAATCAACAATCTGATAAGTTGAAACTAGAGAGTATTTTACTTTTTCATATTAACAACAAAATAGCAACTGTTAGCATTGTTTTTTGAACAGTTTGTTTATAATGAAATATATATGGGCTCAGATCTTAGGGATTTTTCTTAAAAATAAAAAAATTTAAAAGAAATATGCTTAATGAAAATAATCAATATTCCAAAGCTTATTAAAATATATAAATATATACCAGAATTAGATTACGGAATTTTTATGTCCTAAAAATTGCCAATTGAATAGAGAAAGCAGATAAGCCAAGGATTAATCCCCTGTAAACTGTTAGGAAAGCAATATTAAGAAATGTCAATAATCTAGTCAAGATGGTGGCGTAAGCAGGCTCTGAACTCACCTCCTCCCACGGACACAGCCAATTTACAACTACTCGTGCAAAAATTACCCCTGAGACAGAACTGAAAACTGGATAAGAGGAATTCCTGCAACAAAGGACAATCCTAATTGAGGTGGAAGAGGCAGAAACTCCCTTCTGGAGGGGAAAAAATGCCGCCTTCACAAGCCGCAGTGCCTCACGGCTGCCTGGGAGCAGCCCACAGGTCTGCAGCCTCCCTGGAGGAGCAGGACCCTGAGCTGGGAGCGCCCCCGCTGTGGGCATTGTGTGGACCCAGCACAATCGAGATGAGTAGCATAATATCTGACTTTGCCTGCTACTAAAACACTGGGGAGTACCCCCAGAAAACCTGGTTCACAAGAAATTAAAACTGCTCTTAAAGGGCCTACACACAAACTCACCCATTTCAGAAAGCAACTGAAAATCACCAGAAAGAAAGGTGCACAGTGCTTTGGTGAAAAGAGACTCACCTGATAGGCTCTGAGTACATCTCAGTGAGAGGTGAGACCTCTCCAGGGACTGGGACATTGGCGGTGGCCATTGTTGTGGCCTGGTGTGGGCGTGCTGACACAGACGCCATTGGAGTCCTCCCTGAGGCCTGCTAGCCCAGGGTCGGCCCCACCCACTAGAGCACCGATTTAATCCAGCTCAACCAGGGCAGGCAGCCCACCCTAGAGACTGGCCCCACCCAACAAGTCCTCAGGCAACTTGTGGGCCTGCATAGATTGGTGACTGGATTCTCCGCAGCCTGGCAACTGAGCCAACTTCAGTGGGGCAGGGCGTGCAAAAGGAGTCGGTGGAGAGTGTGGGATGGTGGTGGAGTGTGTGGGGCTCCCACCGTGGAGAGATTGGGTCCACTTCAGGAGGTCGGGTGCGCACATGGGACAGGACTGTGTTGACTGTGTGTGTGGACCTGTGGGTGGCAGGGCTTGTCAGCTGCAGAAGACTTGTGCTTCTCAAAGACCCACATAGGGGGTTTGCCCCACCTTCCAAAGCCTGAAAAAATTGGGTGCTCCCGTGCCTGAGGCCAGCCCCACCCAGCTGCAATCCTCAGAGAGCTGACAAGAGACCTAAAGACTGGAGGCTTATAGTAATTGTAAGCCCCTGAGCCTAACAACCTGCCACGCTGGGGGCCTACCCACTTAAAAGAAATACTGCAACACAAATGTGGTATTAGAACTTGCAGCCAACTGTGCTGGGGCTCCCCACACCTGATAAAGAGACTGAAGGGCCCACAACAACTACAAGCAACTGAGCATTACAACAGCAGGCCAGGAGCATAACTCGGCCTCCCTGGGTGCCTACTGGGAGAGGAAACAGGCCACAACAGAAGGGCACACGTAGCCTACATAGGGGTCACCCCTGGAAGATTGAGAACTGAGGGAAGCACAGTGTAGGCCTCCTAAGGCATCACTTATATAAGGTCACCTATCCAAGAGCAGGAGACATAGCTGATCTACCTAATATGTAGACACAAGCACAGAGAAGGAGGCAAAATGAGGAGGCAAAGGAATACATTCCCAGTAAGGGAACAGGACAAAACCCCAGAAAAGGAACTAAGTGAAACAGAAATGAGCAACCTACCTGACAGAGAGTTCAAACTAAGAGTGTTAAGGATGCTCACTGATCTGGGGAGAAGAATGGATGAACTCAGTGAGAATGTCAACAAAGAAATGGAAGATATAAAAAAGAACCAATCAGAAATGAAGAATACAATACTGGAAATGAAAAATTCACCAGAGGGACTCAAAAGCAGAGTAGAGGATACAGAAGAATGGATCTGTGAGCTGGATGAAAGACTAGAAGAAATTACCCAAGCTGAACAGGTAAAAGAGAAAAGAATTAAAAAGAGTGAGGACAGTCTATGGGACCTCTGGGACAACAACAAGTGCACTAACATCCATGTTATAGGTGTCCCAGAAGGAGAAGAGCAAGAAAAAGGGGCAGAGAATCTATTTGAAGAAATAATAGATGAAAACTTCCCTAACCTAAGGAAGAAAACAGCCATCCAGGTACAGGAAGCACAGACAGCACCAAACAAGATAAACCTAAAGAGGCCCACACCAAGACACATCATAATCAAAATGTCCAGAATTACAGATAAAGAGAGAATCCTAAAAGCAGCAAGAGAAAGGCAAGTTACGTACAAAGGAAACCTCATAAGGCTATCAGCTGACTTCTCAGTGGAAACCTTACAGGCTAGAAAAGAGTGGCGCAATATATTTAAAATGCTAAAAGGAAAAAACTTACAGCCAAGAATACTCTAACCAGCTAGGTTATCATTCAAAAATGGAAGGAGAGATCAAAAATTTCCCAGACAAACAAAAATTAAAGGAGTTTGTCAATAAACCAGTGCTACAAGAAATGTTAAAGGGACTGATTTAAGGGGAAAAAAGAAGACCACAAATAGGAAAAATTATCCATTTCCATGATAAGAGGGTAATGGATACAAATGCACAAAAAAGAGGTTAGATATGATATCAAAAACATAAAATGAGGGAGGAGGGGAGTTAAAGAGTAGAGCTTTCAGACAGAGATCAAACTAAAGAGACCATCATTTCTGTATAGAAGGAGAAACAACAAAAGACCCTGAATAGCTAAAGGAATCCTGAGAAAAAAGAATAAAGCTGGAGGTATCACACTCCCTGATTTCAAAATATACTACAAAGCTATAGCAACCAAAACAGCATGGTACTGGCACAAAAACAGACACATAGATCAATGGAATAGAATTGAAAGCCCAGAAATAAACCCACACATCTACGGACAGTTAATCTTCGACAAAGGAGCCAAGAACATACAATGGAGAAAAGAAAGTCTCTTCAACAAATGGTGTTGGGAAAACTGGATAGCCACATGCAAAAAAATGGAAGTAGACCCTTACCTTAACACCATACACAAAAATTAACTTAAAATGGATTTAAGACTTGAATGTAAGACCTGAAACTATGAAACTTCTAGAAGAAAGCATAGGCAGTACGCTCTTCGCCATCAGTCTTGGCAACATATTTTCAAGCACCATGTTTGACCAGGCAAGAGAAACAATAGAAAAAATAAACAAATGGGACTACATCAAACTAAAAAGCTTCTGCACAGCAAAGGAAACCATCAACAAAATGAAAAGACAACCTAACAATTGGGAGAAGATATTTGCAAACCATACATCTGATAAGGGCTTAATCTCCAAAATATATAAAGAACTCATGCATCTCAACAACAAAACAACTAACAAGCCAATTAAAAAACGGGCAAAAGACCTGAACAGACATTTTTCCAAAGAGGATATACAGATGGCCAACAGACACATGAAAAGATGTTCAAAATCACTAACTATCAGGGAAATGCAAATCAAAACTACAATGAGATATCACCTCATGCCTGTCAGAATGGCTATAACTAACAGGACAGGAAACAACATGTGTTGGAGAGGATGTGGAGAGAAGGGAACTCTCACACACTACTGGTAGGAGTGCAAACTGGTGCAGCCACTATGGAAAACAGTATGGAGATTCCTCAAAAAATCAAGGATAGAACTACCATATGATCCAGCTATTCCACTGCTGGGTATTTATCCAAAGAACTTGAAAACACCAATGCGTAAAGATACATGCACCCCTGTGTTCATTGCAGCGTTATTCACAATAGCTAAGACTTGGAAGCAACCTAAGTGCCCATCAAGGGACGAATGGATAAAGAAGATGTGGTATATACACACGATGGAACACTACTCAGCCTTAAGAAACGATGAAATCCAGCCATTTGTGACAACATGGATGGACATTGAGGGTATCATGCAAAGTGAAATAAGTCAGAGGGAGAAGGTCAAATACTGTATGATTTCCCTCATTAAGTAGTAGATAATAACAACAACAAACAAACACATAGAGACAGAGATTGGATTGGTGGTTACCAGAGGGGAAGGGGGCAGGGAGGAGGGCAAAGGGATAATTTGGCACAAGTGTGTGCTGATGGGCTGTAATTAGTATTTGGGTGGTGAACATGATGTAATCTATGCAGAAATAGAAGTATAATGATGTACACCTGAAATTTATACAATATTATAAACCAATGTTACTGCAATAAACAAAAAATTTAAAAAAAAGTCACGTATTGAAGTAACTAACAAACATCTGTAATATTTAATTTTGTGTGCTGCACTTTGTTATCTTATTATGCCTTTATTTTATAAGTAAAACTTTTCTAATAATATGTAACATTGTATAAAAGCTCCATTTAATTTATTAATGTAATTATCTTTGGCCAAATAGTATCCTTAGTATGGTAATGAATAAAGATACCCCAGTTTGAAGCCATAGAGGGACAGTGTGGTTCAGAAAACTGAAACATCTGACTCAAATTCAGTCAGCTAAATAAATATCAGAGAATGATTAACATATTAGAAATTTCTTCACTCCACTGACCATTCGCAATTCTTTATGTTAATCATCCTCACTCCAGATCTAGAGTTTCTCTAGCCGTATTGGCACCATGATTGACTGTTTCAACTTCTTAATGATCATTTTTTTCATCATCATCATTTTTAAAATGAACAACTTAACTATGTGTTAAGAACTGTACTAAGTACTTTATATACTCCTTTGAGAAAGAAATGATCCTTCCTTTTTTGCTGTCACAGAGAGCTTAAATAGCTTGTTTAAAATTAGGCAGATGGTAAATAGTGGGACTGGCATTTGAACTCCAGTTCTCACTAACTTATTACAAAGTCCTCCTCAGAAACTTCCATTCACCCATTTCCTTGCTATTGGTTCTGACTCAAGTACAAAACCAATTTACAATCTAGGCTATTGCAGCCATTTTATTTCTCTGCTTTTCTTCTTATTTTGGCCAAAAAAAAAAAAGGTTTCCTTAACTGCTTTTCTTTCTGTGCTGAACACATCCCAGTGTCTGTAAAGGATACGTACTTCCAACTTTGAAAAGCCAATCTCAAAGTGACTTCTTAATCTCGTTGTTTCCATCTCCTTTGGGTCATTGCTCCATTTGACTTCTTTCCTGTGTCTTCAGCTGCTTTCTTTCCCCTGGTATCTTTCTTTGCTCCCAAGGATGGCAAGTCTGATAAATATCTCACTGCCGGCATTTCTTGTTCAGCCAAAGACTTCAAAGAGTTCCTCTCTACTCCACCTAAATAGCTTTAGAAGAATATCATAAACGATTTCCTAATTTTCAAGTCATTTGGCCTGTTTTTTGATTGTCATCTCAGTATTCCTGATCATTGAAGCATAATGATCACTCTCCTCTTCTTAAAGTATACTTCTTTACTTTCCTTAATGTAATCACCATCTAGTTTTCCTGATACTCATTAAATAATACCTTTTTCTTTTACACGAAAAGTTTAAATGTTGGTGGACAATATGTTCTTCTATGCATTATCTACATGCTGTACATGAACATTCATTCTCATGGCTTTTAAATCCTATATAATGGAAGATACTCAAATGATAACAATAGTTAACTCTCCTGCAGAACATAATATGAGGGAGATACTATTATTATCTCTATGATACAAATGAGAAAACCGAGGCATAGAGAGGATGATTTACTGACATAGGGTGAAAAAACTAGTAAGAGATGGAACCAAGGAGAGTAATAAACAAAACAAAGAAAGAAAGACCGTATGGTTCTAAGTCCCATTTCTGCCACATCCCTTCACCTTAAATCAGCCAATCTAAGACTGAAATTTTCATACCTACCTCAGTACTTTTCTTTTTCCTGAAATGCCAAGTTCAGTTACTAACTGTGCCAGTTATCTATTTATTGTCTCTCAGCTCCACGCCTGCCTCTATATACTGTTGGTTGCTGAGACTGGGCCTCCGCAGACTGAATTGCTCATAATCCTTTACTGTCTGACTTCTTATTAGGTTTGGCTGAATGGAAGCCACAGAGGATGAGTGCACTGTGTCAAATGGGGAGAAGAGGTTTCTTCTTTCATAGCCCTGTTGGCATCACTTCAACAGAGCAGAAAGTAGACTCAGCCCATACTTTCTTTGAACACTCTCGGCATTGGATTTGCTGAGTCCTCTCATATGGACCAGCAACAATTAGGGAGGGCGCTCCTCAGAGGTTCAAGTGCAAATAATGCTGAGCTCTCCCCTAAAAGAATGAACACCAGCCCTATAGGGCTGATCCTCAAAATGCTAGGTTCTGGTTATTCTACTTTTCAACCATTGAGGCAAAAGCTGTTTCCTGCGGTTATTGATTACTGAATGACTTCAGTGTATTCTTGTTACTTTTACAGCCTAGCACCCTCTAGTAACCAGTGGTCAGCCTGAATTTCCCTTGGCTTGAAATTTTTAGTATGTTTTCTGTTTTCCTGACTGAACCCTGACTGATACCCTAGCAGTGGCACTACCTTGGAATCATCCTCATTCCTGCTGCCCCCTCACTATATCAAACAAGTCCCGTCAACTATACCTCGGTGGTATCTCTTCAATCTGTCCCATCCCTTAACTTTCCCAGTTGCCATCTTAGTTTATGCTGTTTTTTATTAGTCCTCTAGATTGTGTCATCTTCCAACTGAAGATTCCCCAACACTCTCCTCACATCACTTAAGAATATGCTTCAGGGGCCAGCCCAGGGATGTAGTGGTTAAGTTCACACGCTCCGCTTCAGTGGCCCAGGGTTTGTGGGCTCAGATCCCAGGTGCAGACCTACACACTGCTCATTAAGCCATACTGTGGTGACACACCACATACAAAATAGAGGAAGATGGGCACAGACGTTAGCTCAGGGCCAATCTTCCTCACTAAAAAACAAAAAAGAATATGCTTCATACTTATTTCCATATTGCTAAATAAAAAGAAAAATATTTGATAAAGCCATACTTACTGTTAACTCCTCCTGATCCAATAGCATAAATTTAAATCTTCTTAGTAGGGAATGTGAGGTCTTTCATCACCGGCTACATCTGATATCTTTCCCTCCTGCTGTATGCACCAACCCTTCTAGCATTCTCTCTAAAATTCCCTTCTATTTTTGGCAAACACATATACTAATCCTTTGAGATCTAACAGAAATGTTCTACCAAAAGAGTAAGTTTCAGAATTCTCTCTATGCTTCCACAGCACCATATGTCTACCTTTGCACGTATTATTTTTGCATTTTTCAACCCATATTTCACCACTGTCTATGGCAGGGATAGCTCACGTGTTGTTCCATCTTTGTAAGCCTGAAACTTCACAGCACATTTTAAGGACTAAAATGTGTTCGTTGAATAAGCTAATGACTTTTAATGGTTATTTTATTAATTAATCATGGATAAAAATAAAGAATAAAGTGAGGAAAATTGTGATACACTGGCTTGGTTTATATGCTCTGAAATTCATCTACTCCTGTTAAACACTTCCTCAAAAATGAGTAATCACTGATGCCTGGAAAATGTCAAAATATTATCCTTTCCAATACCTTCCATTAGGTAACCCTGCTTCCTGCTCAGCTGCACTTTCAGCCATACTACCTACAAGCCCTTTGCACCAATAAAATAAAATTTCTTGCTTTTATTACATCTCTCTCATCCTTGTATCTTTACAAACATTGTTTTCTCTGTCTTGAATTGATTAGTTGACCAATGGTTAAAATTACCAGAATTACACTATGAACATGGAAAGCCATAGGGAAACTAAATCTAAAAAAGAGCAGTGTTCACATCTATATGTGCAAATCTAAAGTTGCTGATGGAGCAGTTGGTTCAAGAGACAAAGAATCTGAACTGACATACGAGCATAACATAGAGTTATGAAGGTTAATAGGCTGAGGACCAGAAGGGTAAGTGAGCAAAAACAATGAATGGAACTTATTACCTATTACATTTTGTAAGACTTTTCATTTCTACTCTATTATAGGATTCTGAAACTTTGAAGCAAAGTTAAACAAGAAAAAGAGTGGTTTGCCTCTTGACCACTTAGATATAAGAGGAAATTTTCTGCAACACCTAACACGTCTTTGAATACTAAGTTGATTCAGCTGATCTGAGTTGCTAGGAGGGAATTTTTTTCCTCCCCCATTGCCTTTACCTGGACTTGTTCTCCTGAGAACAAAAGGCAGTTTTAGATTTGCATTTCATCACCATAACTTTAAGCTTGATTTGTTTTTTTCTCTCTAGGTTTGTTATCCCTAGTTAGAATTGTCAGATTCGATTTCAACTTTTTGTTTTTGTCAGGGTGCTTTCAAAGTCTGCAGTTCATTTGGTTAATAAATCAAATAATTGTGATTTTTAAACTACTGTATTATAGTGTAAAATAGAAAGATCCAAAAGTATAACTGCAATGTTAAAACAAAAGTTTAAAATAAGTAATACAATGAAGCCTACAGATGCCTACATCTGTAGCCAGTTTTATGTGTATACAACCACCGTTATATCCTGACAATTGTATTTCATGAACAGCCTAGCATTCAGTGAACTAGAAAATTCAGCTACTTGAATTTTCCATTGTTTTCTCTTATTATAAGAAAGCAATTTTAGTATTTTGAGCACATAAATTTATGCACTATTAGAATGCATTTATATTAACCATAATGTCTATGCTATATAGCTGTATCCAGCTAATAAGTATAGTATCTTTTTCTTCTCAATGAATTTCGTTGTAGAGAAATTCATTGCACCATATTCTAACATTTTATTAACTATAAAGATGTCAGAAAATTATCCGTAACTTTACACACTATATCGCCTGGGAACAAAATTTATTAAGTGGAATCAATGCAAGTAAAATAATTATACAAAAGTATGAATGATGGCCAAATTCTTTTACTATATAAATAGACTCGGGAATATCTATGGTTGAGTATATGATAATATTTTAGTCAATAAATAAACGCTATCTTTAAGAGAATTTGTTTTTCATCCAAAAATTTATGAACAACAAAATATTATATGCTTTTATATTCTGATGGAGGATAACTGTAAATATATATATATATAATATATATTATAACTCTGACAAGTTAAATAAGGCATATTCTCAAGGGGTTCATATATAGATTACATCTTTTGATACTTAATTTATAAGTTATCATGGAGCCTTTGTAAATATTGAATCACTCTTACTTAATTACTTAAAGGGAGGCTTGCAGGTTCCTGAAGATGAAAAATATAGGAGATTCCAAATTTCCAATAATTTAACAAAATCGAAAGCAGGTTGAAATGAGATGATTAGGAATGTGTTGAAATAGTACATAATACATGTTTGACCATTATGAGACATCATGAAAATTTAGCTTCCTTCCTGGAAGATACGGGCATTGATTTGTCTTCTAAGTCAATGAGTGACAGATGAACATAAGTCTGCATACACAATGAGAGACTGACAAGCAGGATGTTGTTTCTAGGGTTTGTTTGGGTTGTTTGGTTTTGTTATAATTTTTCTTTCTGACATTTAGCCTCAACAACATTATTTTGATTGATCCCAGAATATGTTTTCGCAATTGGTCATAGTCTCTGCTTACTAATTTGCCAGACAATTTTCTGAATTCTTCATCTATATTAGCTTCTTTAATAATCACAAATAACTATTAGACAGCAACTGTCCTTATCCCCATTTTATAAACAAGAAACCGTGACACAGGGATGTGAAATTGTTGTCCAAGATCATAAAGCTAATATATGGGGGAACCAGAAACTAAATGTAGGTAATCTGACTCTGGGATCTCTTCCCTCAGAAATGGCACTGCTCTGTCTCTCAAAGAATATTTAATTTGTAGTCCTAGAAAAATTAAGTCAGTGTTTCAACCCTGAGAAAATTCACTTCAACTGAAATCAGAGTTTTATATACTTAATAATAGCAATACACCAATGAATGGGTTTCAACATTCTATTTTTATGTTTCAATTCTTATTGAATAGAATTTGAACAGAAGACAATATTTCTACAAGAAAATTTCTGGTTGGGAATATGTATTGAGCACTTGATTAGAATGTAAAAGTAGGTAGTTTGAATCCTACATGATTTCATGATCTGAAGCGTGGTTACTTGTTTACTCAATTCACAGGTACCTCATCCACAAAAGCCTCTGAATGACAGCATTTTCGTAGTCATCTGAAGTTTTGCCACATGAACTGCGTGAAGCTGTAGAAGCCCCCTGCAGCACCACACTTTGTGGGTCTTAAGTGAGCAGTGTTGAGTGGAGAAATGATGGTTTACTAGCACAAAGTGGAAATAATAAAGCACAAGATTCACTCCCCCCTTCTTCACTTCCCTTGGCATTTCATAGCCCTTTTATATCCAGAATTTGCAATAAATTAACAAAACTTTCAAGGCAATAAATCAAAATATCTCATGGAAATAGTTATCTTTCTAAGTAGAAAACGACAAAACTTTCTGTGGGTTTAAATTTTGTTATACGAATACTGATGAGAAGCTCAGTCTTCCCAAATACCCTTGACATGAAATTAATAGATTCACGAAGTTATAGTTGGAAGACACAGAAAGTTTCCTTGCACGAATACCACTTGCAGTGGCAATGATCACGACTTTGTCCTAAGGCAGCTAGCCAATCTTGCCGTGTGCTATTCCCAAGTCCTGAAATTTTGGCATGACATTTAGTTCTGGCAACTATGAAAGCCAGACAGCTGTATGATGGTTTAGAGAGCAAAACGCATTGCGTGTAGGATAAATGTATAAAAGGGATATTTAAATACAAGATTAGAAAAGCAGCATCAGAGGCTTGCCCTGTGGCGGAGTGGTTAAGTGCGTGTGCTCCGCTGCAGCAGCCCAGGGTTCCCATACTGGGCACACACTGTCACACCGCTTGTCAAGCCATGCTATGGCGGAGTTCTGTATAAAGTAGAGGAAGATGGGCACGGATGTACGCCCAGGGCCAACCTTCCTCAGCAAAAAGTGGAGGATTAGCGACAGATGTTAGCTCAGGGCTAATTTTCCTCACCAAAAAAAAAAAAAAAAGAAAAACAGCAACAGAATTCCAGGACCAGATGACTTATTCATAAGTTCTAAAGGAACTAATATTTTCTTTTTATGAACATGATGCCAAATATTTCATTAAAGCAGAAAATTTTGTAAGCACATCACCTTTTGTCCTGTTTTCAGTTAATGACAAGAATCAAGGAGATAAAATCTATCCTTAGAAAACATCAGATTTTGAGGCATAGTGGATTGAACACCAAGCGTTGAATCAGCAATCAAAATATAATTGCTGGCTCTTTTGCTTACAAACTATGAGTTTCAGAGAGAATAAGTGGCTTGAATATATGTATCAGTGACTGGATATTAAAATTTCCCCAGGACTCTGCTCACATGCCAAAAGGATATGATAATACTTGCTTTATGTGACATGTCATGCAACATTCAGCATCTCAGGAAATATTGTAATGGAAAGTGCTTTGTAAACTTATAAGTGCTATACAGAGGTAGCTGTTATTACTCTTTTGTGGTATTTTATATCAAAAAGGAAATCATACATATTTACAAGGACCTCATTAAGCCATAAAAGCATTCTTTATCTCATGATTTGAAATGGAGCGTATTTGCTATCATTGTTTACCTCTATCTTAATTGTATTAGTCTCTTAGGGCTGCTGTAACAAAGTACCATAAACTGAGTGGCTTAAAACAGAAATTTGTTGTTTCACAGTTGTGGAGGCTAGAAATCTGAAATCAAGGTGGCAGTAGAGCTGTACTCCCTCTGAAGCCGGCAGGGGAGGATCGCTCCTCACCTCTGCTAGCTTCTGATGTTTGCCAGCAATGCGTGGCACTGCTTGTTCTGTAAAGGCATCACCCCAGACTCTGCCTCCATCATCATGCGGCATCTTCTCCCTGTGTGTCTCTGTCACCCCAGCCAAGTACTAACCAGGCCCAACCCTGCTGACGAGATCAGACGAGATCAGGTGCGTTCAGGGTGGTAAGGCTGTAGACAAGTGTGTTTCTGTCTTCACGTGGTGTTTTCCTCTTCTTGTGAGGACACCAGTCATACTGGATTAGGGCCCATGCAATGACTTCATCTTAATTTGATTTCATCTGCAAAAATCCTATTTTTAAATAAGGTCACGTTCACAGTTACTGGGGATAAGAGTTCAATATACCTTTTTTTTTCTTTTTTTTTTGCTGGACACAATTCAATCTTTAACACTAGTGAATTTAAAACAGGTTTGCATATGCATGTGTGGTAATACACACTTAATGTAGAGGTTAAGATTTTTTTTTTACCAAGTCAATATTTACTTAGTACTTTGTATATGCGTAAAACTGTACTTATTCTTTGCTGCATAAAATGTAAAATAGCTACATATAACAATGAATAATTTTATACAAGTACTATAGGATAAGAAAAATAACTATATAATATGTTAATAAAAGTTAGGATAGTTGTTTATTCGTTCTTTTTTCCTGTTGGAGGAAGTAAATAATAGAATGTGTTAAGCACATAAGATATCCAGATCAGCAGAACTTGACCTTGACATCAGGGTTGCTATAACTTGACTGGGAAGGACAGACAGAGAAGCCCATTCCATGAAAGAGAAAAAGTGCAGAGAATAAAATAATCATAGTGTTTCAGGGGTAATTAAGAAGCTGGTCTGACTAACAGGAAGATATAAGCATTGGGAATATATTCAGGCAGGTTAGAGGCAATCCAATGTAATGGGAAAAAGTTCAAACTTGATTCCAGAAACACTTGAAACCAGAAATGACTTGGGAAGTCATTATAGATACTACTAGAGGACAGTAGCATGACACAAAAATCTCAAGGACAGGAAGTGCAGTGAGGAGGCTACTGCATTAATCTAGTTCTAAATGCTTCTGCTGATAGCATATGCTTGCAAACTGTGTGTAATGAGGTTTCCTGGAGCACCACAGTGAATTCACAGAGGGAAGCACTCCAGGATATTTTAAATTTCAAGAGATACAGAGGGATATCTGTAAGAAAGCCAACAATCTACTACTCTTAGAATGTTTAGACTCATATCTTTAATAAACAGAACTAATAGGTTTTGAGCCTAGCGTTGCTGTAAAAAAAATTACCAAAATACGGCCAGCCTCATGGTCTAGTGGTTAAGTTCGGCACACTCCTCTTCAGCCGCCTAGGTTCAGTTCCTGGGTAGGGACCTACACCACTTATTAGCAGCCATGTTGAGGTGGTGACCCACATACAAAGTAGAGAAAGACTGGCACAGATGTTAGCTCAGGGTGAATCTTCCTCAAGCAAAAAGAGGAAGATTGGCAACAGATGCTAGATCAGGGCAAATCTTCCTCACCAAAAATAAATTAATTAAATTAAATTAAAAAATTACTGAAACACTAATATAGCCATGAACCAAAACAATCTGGGAATCTCTGGCATATTAATTACATTAAAGAATGTACTTTTACTTCTTGATCTGCAGCTCTGTATAATTTTACACACTCTTCAATGTTTTCCTTATCTTCTTTATTTAAATTATTCTTAATTATAAGCCAATTTTTTTTCATGTTACACTGGTTTAAAACTAGTCAAACCTCTCCTTTTTTTCTGGTGTTTTTGACAGCAAAGACAAGGGAAAGAATATTTTGCCCAAATGCAAGAATCTCTACTTTTTCTGTAATAAATTTTACTCCCCTATCTTCAAGTCTCTTTGGCATTTTGCTAAAATCAATTTCAATATTATTGTTATTTTTATATATATATATTTTTTAATTTTTTGTTTATTGCAGTAACATTGGTTTATAACATTGTATAAATTTCAGGCGTACATCATTATACTTCTATTTCTGCATAGATTACATCGTGTTCACCACCCAAATACTAATTACAACCCATCACCACACACATGTGCCGAATCATCCCTTTTGCCCTCCTCCCTCCCCTCGTCCCCTCTGGTAACAACCAATCCAATCTCTGTCTCTATGTGTTTGTTTATTGTTGTTATCTACTACTTAATGAAAGAAATCATACGGTATTTGACCTTCTCCCTCTGACTTATTTCACTTTGCATAATACCCACAATGTCCATCCATGTTGTCACAAATGGCTAGATTTCATTGTTTCTTATGGCTGAGTATATTTTAATTTTTCCCATTAGCTATCAATTTTCTAGTTTAATATATATATTACATATTGATATCTGATACATTTGATTCCTAGGTCAACTCTAACACACACACTTGTGCTAATAATGAAAGTACAAATGATAAACAAAACTTTATGATATAGAATTGCATCTTTACAATATATTTTATGGATTAAGTTTACATGTATATAAAATCTAAAAGAAAAAATTGCTATCGACTCCAAGATCAATGTGAGATTATCTAAATCAGTCTGTATAAACAGAAGTAGGGAGCTGAGGATAAATAGTCACCTTTTCAGTACCCAGGATAGATCTAAAAAATTATTCCCTGTTCATCATAATATATAGAAATATGTCCCTATCACTTCAACTTCTTTCCATTAGTAATGTGACTATCCCAATTTAGGCTCTTAAAATGATTGTCCATTACATTTTAAAACAATTTTCTCTTTGAGCGTCCTGTCTCTTCCAACAAATATTAATGATGCTTGCCTGTAGATACCTACCCCTCCTGCCATCAGAGAAAACAATAATAGCAGAATCATCAGCAGCAATAAAACACAAAACAACAACAAACATCAATAGTTTTGTTTTACAATCTTGCCCCAACATACCTACTACCATTTTTTCACATTTCTACTATTTATGAGGCTCAAACTAAAATCAAGTTGAAATATTCATCCTTCCTGACACATTCCAACCTCAGTTACTTGGTTGTACTTCCAATTACACTGTTTGCTGTTTCTGGAATGCCCCTCTTATATTCGTCAATACTCAGACAAAGCCCCCTTCACCAGTTCCACTCTTGTTCCTGGGCATGAGTAGCCCTTCTCTGGACCCCTTGGCTTTAGAGGAACCAGCTCTGGCCCTATGAGAGCACAGTGCTTCTCATCATTGGATGAGGAATCCCTGAAGCTAAGGAGACGTGTTCAACAGGGGTCCATACCATACATCTAGGCCATATGGATGCTAACAGGACAATAGAAAGCATAAAAATACACTCAAGGCCGGGGCGGCCCCGTGGCTTAGCGGTTAAGTGCATGTGCTCGGATGCTGGCGGCCCGCGTTCGGATCCTGGGCGCACACCGACGCACTGCTTCTCCGGCCATGCTGAGGCCGCGTCCCACATACAGCAACTAGAAGGATGTGCAACTATGACCTACAACTATCTACTGGGGCTTTGGGGGGAAAAAAAAAATACACTCAAGGCCAATGAACTTGCTAAAGGGAAGGTCACTGAACTCTGTTTAAACAAAAATTCTAATTACACTTAACAAAGGAAAATTATTAGATAACAAATATCATTACAGTGCCTGCAAAAATTACTTCATTCTCACAACGTCTTTGTGCTATAGGTACGATGATTATCCTCCTTGTACAGAAGAAAATGGAAACACAAAGTTTTATAAAAACTTTGCCAAGCCATACATGTTGTGTGTGCGGCAGAGCAAGGATTTTCATCCAGGAAGTGTGGCTCCCTATCAAGAACTCCTTAGCAATATAATCTCTGGAAATAAGACTTAGAAAATAGAAACGTCAATCTCTGTTTCCTCATTTAGTAGGAGCAGGACAAAGATGAGGAAAATAAACAAAATCACAACAAGAGAAGGAGCACAAAATTTTACACTTTCTAGAACTGAGATTTAACTTACAGATTTCAATTTTCAAGAATTATGGTAGCTTTTTTTTTGATATTGTGCTTGCCAACCACAAAATTAAGAGTATAATTTTAGAAAAAAAAATGACTTTGCCTCCAGGTTTATTCCTTTAATGAAGTGATCCAGAAATAACTAGAATTGTGCATTTTTCTGATATCTCTTTCAGTAGTCTGATTTCCTTATAGTAATTTATTCCTGATTTTGACTTTTTTTAATCTCACAAATAAAATAATTATACAAAAGTAACTGAAATATCACATAGAATCTTTCTACTTTTGCAAAAGCATCATCATTATTATATATCATTATTATTATAATAATACTTCCCCTAGATTAAATTCTAGTTATCTAAGTAATTTGTCTGAAAAAATTAACTTTTCATCAAACCCCTTTGATGGTCATTTAATCAAGACTACATATTACATAATACTAGAAGTCTTTCTCTTGTGATTACTGGATAAGAAAGTCATGGAGTTAACAAAATTTTTTTTGAATGATAAAAATCGTTATTATAGAGAAGGATTTGCTCCTCCTTTTCTAAGTCTTTATGAAACAACACACTTTTTTCTGTGTCTGTTTCTGTTTCAAAATTACAGAAGCTCCACTGTCACAGGAGATAAATTGAGGTGTCTTTTAACCAGGCCCCTATGACCATCAGATTCTCTAAAATCTAGTTCCAATTTTGAACATGTAAAATTACTTTGGCAGAAAGTTGCCTCACTCTTGTTTCCAGAAATATAGGTCAAGTATTTAGTCATCAAACAACCACTGGTATTTAACAAGCTCATGTTTTTCATGATAAAGGAAAACCCTAGGGTTATTTTGTAGTAAAGCAGGTCATATTATTCCTAGTTCAAGTAATTGTGAAATGTTATTGTACCCAGAATATTTAAATTCTTGTTTGAGAGGAGACCCTTATGTCTGAACATCCATATTGTTTTTATATTTTAAACCAAATTCATAACATGAATATGATGTAAATGGTTATATGAGCATGCACCACTAAGCTTGGATTTCGGCTAGGCAGCATTCTGGATTTCTTTTTCCCTTTTCATTTCATGCTTTTATTTATTGCAAAGTCAATTTGTACTAGATATGCTAGCATTAATGCTAATTTTCTATTTTCTACCAAATATATTCTATTCACATGGCTTTTGGTTAAATCTTCGCTGACATAATGAAATGTATTCTTTTTAATTAAAGAATAAATAGTGTTTCTCTTTTTACTGAGTTCATGAATGCTTTAAATTATGATATAAAAGCTTGCCCCAAATTTTCCATTGTAAGTTTATTTTTTCTAATTTGCAAGAGTTTGTTTTGAAATGATTACACAGCATTTACCAAGAAAATGGTAATGTTTTTGAATCTTCTGTTTTGTCACAAACATTCATCAAATACATAAACATATATTTATATAAATACCTTCTTTCTGATTTCATTCCCTCTCACTTTCCTCCTTGCTTCCATCCCTGAGCCCCACAGTGTCCTCCTAACTACTTCTCTAAACATGCAAAGCATAGCCTCTGTATTAAGGAGAAACTCTCTCTATACTCAGAAGAAATAGTCTTCTATTTGGATACTTCCTTCCTCCATTTCTCTCAGGTCATTGTTCAAATGTGACTTCATCAGTGAAATCTTCCCTGAAAACATTATAATAATATATGCTCACGAAGTCACTGTCTAGCTTCTTACCTTATGTTATTTTTCCTTCACAACTTTTGCTACCTCATTTGACTTATTGTTTTCCACAACTAGATGACCATCTCCACTGAACGAGAACAATATTGACTTTGTTCTGTTCACTGCTGTATTCCCATGGCTAGGAAAAATGCCTGGAATTCAGTGGGTTATTAGTAAACCTTTGTTGAGCAAATGGATACATCGGTGAACAATCTGCTTCCTGCGTTAGGAAAATAGTAAATAAAAGAGATAAGATTTACATAATATCTCAGCTATAGCCTGTTAATATCACCACCACGATCAAGAATATTGTCAGACACACCCCAAACACACACATACAGACACACATTGAATATTTGCTGAGTGGTAGAAATTCATAAGTTCATTACAGTACCTAATAGTGGAGAACACAAGATGTTGCAAAGCTCTTGGCATGGGTTTTCCATAAAGAATGGTGAGCAGGTAGAAACTTAGAGTTGAGTGCTTGATCCTCTCATGGAGAATTCTGAAGGCAGTAGGAGTCCATTGGAGTTGCCTATGTGTGATGTCAAGTGGCAGAGAAACAGTGGCTATAGGACAGCATGCACTTGGTGTGGAAAGAATGAGTGAAGTTCCTATGGGAAAAATGGATGCCTACAGAAAGTGGCATCTCCTGAAACACATTGAAAGGAATTTGCTCAACATGGCAAGGGTGTCTGAATTAGCTGTGAAATGGAAAGCTATAAGTTGGAGTGGAGTGGACTTGGAAATATCTGAAAATAAGTCTTATTGCCATAGAGAAATAGTCTTATTGTAAATGAATAGAAGGCTATGGGATCTGTCCATGATGCTGTCAGAGGGAGGGTCAATGATACGACAGAACATCTTTGCAGGAAGTGACGGGAGATCTTCTGGGTCAAACACATTCAATAAACTCTTCTTATACATATGTTACATATTTTGCATCAAAAAGCATTTGAGCCCGAAATTTGTTTCAAAAAAAAGACAAGTAAAAGTATATGTTAAAGAAAACAGCAAGATCCACTTACACACACACATAAACACACTGGCTGTTGGAAAGCAAAAATATAATCCTTAAAAGAATATTTTTAAGATTTATTCACACTACAAAATGAACTATTTTAAGTGAAAGTGTACAAAGCAGCAGTTGGGATTACTGTCACTATCGTGAATAAGAACCAAATTATATTTGACAAAGTTTCAGCTGCAAAGTGATCTTGGGTGATTATTATAATTAAAAGCAAATGAACGATATGTTAACTTCACTAATATATTGTTTGTTCAAATTAATCGCTTCTCTACTGAAGTGATTTATGCCATAGATACACTGCAATTAGAACGTTTAGTCTTTGATAAAAAACTTACCATTTTAAGGGAAATTTTCAATTTAAAACCATAGAAAAAAGAAAGCTCTAAAAATCTAAAACCACTTCTGTAAAAATATCAGATCTTTTCCTATTGCTTAAATTAGACTTTGTAGTAAAGCAAGAAATCACTATCAAACATATAACTATTTATGGAAATAACTATATGGAATAACTATCAGGAATCATAAGTTGTTATAAAGTGGCAGAATTATTTAGTACCATAATCTAAAAATATACCCAAGCCACTAAAATTATCTAAATTATTATGATAGAGTCAGTGGAGGAGACAGACTTTAGATATGAGTTTTACTGAACTATAGTTATATAGTTGGTTAAATATTTTTTTCTTTTAGAATTATTAAGAATTTGTGTTGAAATACATTTAGTAGATTTAATTACTAGAAAATGATCTCTCTGACTATGTATCTCTATCTATATTTTAATTTTTATTTTCATCCATTTTATAATTATTTGTTAGTAGATTTTGCTTCTGCAGATGGAAATGAGAAAGTAGAAACATTACATAATTTATACTGTTAGATATTAATCCTGAGGTAGTTATTTCAACAGAAACTAACATAGTGAATCTATATATTTTTATTTTTAAAACCAACTATTTAATTTCCATATTCAATGCACACAAGTTAAATTTATCAAGCAAATATGCATATTTACTATTCATTTTTTATTCTAAATTAAAGCAGAAAGTATTTATAAAAGATCTAACAT
Organism: Diceros bicornis minor; assembly: GCF_020826845.1. Lineage (NCBI taxonomy): Eukaryota > Metazoa > Chordata > Mammalia > Perissodactyla > Rhinocerotidae > Diceros > Diceros bicornis. The sequence goes on along the minus strand of NC_080759.1, from coordinate 45,498,816 downwards.
GTAAAGGCACTGTAATACATACTTTGAATATTACAAAATTATTGATTCATTCTGTGACGCTTCCTCAATAAACTTACAACATTAATAGAGAGATATGTGATTCAGGTACCAAAATTTTTTAAATACAATGAAAATAATGTCATTTGAAAATATGTGAAGCCCCCAAAGCAGGGTAGTGATATTGTATTTGTCAATATACTGTATGAAGAGATAGTACAGATATTCCCAATGTAGTAAAATAATGTCTTTTCCCTTGAGATCTTCTTAGAAAAATGTATTTTCTTCTTTAAATGCCACTCCTTCTCCCAAGATGCTTCTGGTCATCATTCTTTACCCTCGTGCCTAATCATTTATACCATCGCTCTTCTAAATATTCAACCTTCCTCCTCACTCAGAATTTGATGGTTTCACTGGAGCCTGAGACTCTCCATGCCAAAAAATAAACACATAGATCTTTTCTTTGTTCTGCACTCTCTATAGCCACCACCACCTGTCTCATCTTTTCTTCTTAAAGAGTATTTTACTTATATATATATGTAATTCTAACTCCTCATTTACTTTTTTTTTTTTTGTGAGGAAGATCAGCCCTGAGCTAACATGTACGCTAATCCTCCTCTTTTTGTTGAGAAACACCAGCCCTGAGCTAGCATCCATTGCCAATCCTCCTCCTTTTTTTCCCCAAAGCCCCAGTAGATAGTTGTATGTCATAGTTGCACATCCTTCTAGTTGCTGTATGTGGGACGCAGCCTCAGCATGGCCGGAGAAGCGGTGTGTTGGTGTGCGCCCGGGATCCAAACCCGGGCCGCCAGTAGCGGAGCGTGCGCGCTTAACAGCTAAGCCACGGGGCCAGCTCCCCAATTTACTTTTTAACTACGCTGGCTCCTGCCCTCAGAAGCCACTGAAACCGTTCTATATAAATTTATTACTTACATTATCAACCTGACACTTTAATACTTGATGTCTCCAAATTTCCTCCCACCCTGATCCACTGCTTTTCAGTGCTCTCTGATGCATCCACTTTCTATCACTTTCCTGATTTCAACTGAATTACATCCAACACATTTTTCCATACACACACATAAACATACTCTTTTTCCTTAACCTCCTCTATAAGCTTTAAACTATTGTATTCAAATCACTGGCTCTATATAAGCAATTGTCAAGATCTCAGTCACTCTGCTTCTCCCAGTGCAACTGTTGTCTTACTCATTCATATCCTAGTCCCTTGATTCAATTATTTTCTTCATATATGCCAGCTCCTCCCTTTTTCACCTCCTTTTTCATACAAATCAAATCCTATAATTGGTGAGACCCAACTTCATTCTTACCAAAATCATCAGCATATTGGTTCTCTTTTGTCCCTCCCCTCCCTTGCATGACCCTTGATGTAATCAATATCCTATTTACATGGCTCCTACACTTGAGCTTTCTAGCATAATTTATTAAGAAACACAAATTCAGAGAGGTTTCATTTACAAAATTTATGTTTTTCAACATCAACTTGGCTATCAAAACTGTGCTGAAATCTTCCATTTCTCTAGACAGCCTTCTGAACAATTGTTCTCAGAGTTTATTTCAGTACTCTTCTACTTTCCACAAAAGCCCTAATCCAACAGGTACTTACACATGAGCATAGCGTGACTGAGATTCTACTTCATAAAGACATTAGAAGTCATTAGCTTTCAAGAATTAATTCTCTCCCAACTCACACACTCACACTCCACAGCCTCTCATAGGTCATTCTACTATATTTTGAGTCTTTTTCATTCACAACTCAAAAATTCTCCTTTTCCTATAAGTTCAACCCCTCCTCCACTAGCCTCTCCTCTCAGTGTTTAAACATATACGGATCTCTTCCATGTAACCCAGTAAGCAAATATAAACATTCTTAGTCCCAGTTCACTCCTCAACACACTGTAGTCTGATTAAACATCCTCACCATTCAGCTGACATTGCTTTTCTAAGACCACCAAATAATTTCTTTACCTAAATCCAATTGTATCAAGTACATGTCTGTCTTGACTTTCTACAATATTTGACAGTATTGACGCAATCTCCATATTGGAAACCATCTATCCTTGGCTTCAATAGCAAAAGTTGTGTTTCATTTGGCTTTCCTTCTACCTTTCTGGTCATTTCTTATGGATCTATTGAATTCATCTATTTGCTAACCCTATCCCCTCACAAGGTCATACCACTTGTCACCTTCTCCCTGAACAATTCTTTTGGCTAGAATTTGTCTTCAGAATAGAGGAGAAGTATTGTGTGGCCAGCAGTGAGTTTAATGGCTTTGGCTGCTTTCAAGATCCTCTTGTTGACAGTGGCAGAAGGGACACTACTCTTTCTCATCAGCTGTATAGTCACAGTCTCTGATGTGGGAAATTCACTTAAGGTAGCTTAAGTTAAGTCAGTTCATATTTATGAAGGGTTCCAAGTATAGACTGATAAATTGATTGATAGTTTATCAATATATTTTTTTCCAAATATGGAGGTCTGTCCTACTTCATTTTCTATGCTGTATGAGGATGTCAATGAGAACGTGGGAGAGAAGAAACATGGAGCATAGTAAAAGGCTGTCAAGATTCTGAAGTTTTAATCTCAGGTCTAAGTGTATAAAATCAGATTACTAATTAAAAAATTAGCCCAGAATTTAGAATCACGTGATGTTTCCTGAAGTCAGAAAAAGGCCCTTATTATTGTGTTGTGGGCTTCACTTAAACCTCACTTAGGCAATTTAATGCTCTGTCTCATGGACTGTTCTCAGTCACCACAAAGCCCTACAATCCTAAGGATGTGTACTGGTTATGATTATCACATTGGGAAGATCCACTTCCCAGGTTCTTCCATTTAAGACCAAGTGTTATTTCAGCTAGACGACAAAGCCAGGAACTCAACAATGTTAACTATTATTGATACTTTTTGGTACTATAAAAAAAAATGTTTTTTTTGGTCACTCAGGCTTTCTTGGAATTATTCTCTATCATTAAAATATCTCTTTTTTTATTTCAGTAACCATATTTCTTGTTTCCTATCAATAATATACAAAACAATTGGCAAATGTGATGGTCCCATCAGATTTACCAAGAGTTTCAATTAAAGCATTTTCTTTTTTTAATTCAGTAAAAATGTTTGTCTTTTCTTTTTACTCCCTCTCCAACAGTCTTTTTTTTTGGACAAGATTCTTTTTTCTCTCTTAGTTATGTATATTTTTGTGTGGCTGTATTTCTGGGCAAGGAGCCCAGATTGGTATAATTTTTGTTTTTTCCTCACATAGTGTCCCAGATTCTGTTTTGAGAGGAACACTGTAAATTAATAATATGATTACAGTGTTACTTCCATTATTTATTTTTTGTAGAATGCAGGATATTAACGTATATTATTCACAGCGCTTAGCGCCCAATGAGGATATAGCTTGATTAGTTTCCAGGCATTGCATTTGTAACCATCTATTTTCTTTTTTCCTTTAGTGTATCAGTCATACATATTATGTCTTTTAGGAATATGAAATAGAACTGGTGATCTTTACTGAATTCATTAGACATTAAAGTCCTTTATGATCTAGATTGCATGATATTGTATTCTTTAGGAATAATACTTTCCATTCATGTCTCTGCTAAAAATTGTATGTGCATTACGGAAAGCCTTTTGTGGACCAGTGTAGGACACTGAGAGATCCACTGCACGAGGAATCAGGCCGTTGAGATACAGTCCTGCCTAATCCACTAAGATACCGAAGGACCTACAGAAATGGAATTGATGACTCTGGGGCTGTAAAATACTAGTAACACCTTAAATACATTCTTGAAATCAGATGTCCTCTATTCCTTTGACCCTTAACCCAAAATGATTTGATATCTCTATTTCAGGGACTAGAAAAGATGGGCTTCCTAATGTAGGGATTTATTACTGCCTAAACCGTCTTATTGATTACAAAAGAAACTATAGTTTTCTGTTGATGACTGATGATCATCTTATCAAACCCAGTAATCTATTTAGATGTTACTAGATGTTTCTTGGTATGCTCACATACCATACATATGCCTTCATTTCATATATGGATGGACTTTTATTATTATTATTATTATTATTAACTATTTTATTTTTGTGAGATTATGTTTATCCTGAGCCTTCAAGTTTATTCAACTTAATGAAGTGAGTTTGATCATTCCACGTTTTCTAGGAATAGGTTGTATTTTCTGTTACATGTTGTTGAACTGAAATCCAACAGATCAAAGATTTCCAAAACTGACTTTATTTATTTCAAAAAATAGAGGAGGAAAATAATTAGACAGTCTTAGCAGCCTACAGATTTGTTGAGAAATTATCCTGGTGATACAAATGTGGTAAAAATGTACATAGAGAAGAAAAAAGGAGGTGGAAAAAGTATGGGTGTTAAAACTCATGCGAAGCGATTGTTCAATGCGCTCATCAAGAGGTCGGTAACACAGGGCCCCACAAGTGACTGGGGTTTGTAGTCAGGTGGTTGCTTGGCATTTGTAGGCACAATAGTAAGTTTTATTCATCCATCCCTTGGTAGTCATTTGTCGAAATCTCTTTTATATACAAAATCTCTCCTGTATACAAAACTTAAAAATTATATAATAAGTAATGAATTGAGCAACTTTAAAAAAATATCAGGTTTGAACTTTAGGGGGTTTAGTTCCCCCTAGTGGTAATTGAATGCCCAAAATTCAGTGAAATTCATAAGGGGCTCAAAAAAGTAGGTTCAATTCACTTAGAAATCACTGGATAATCTCGCCAATTTAGAAATTTTGAAACAAAAGCTAGAGTCATAGTCTGCAAAGATTAAAAGGCTGCATGGCAGCACAAAGACTTGTTCTAATTTCCAGGCTAATGTTTATTAAGAATAAATAAAATCATTTTAACTTTTTTGTTTATTTCAGATTGTCAATAAAAAATTTTTTAACATCATAATTTTAATATATTCATGACTTTATTATCAAAATTAAAATGGCAGTAATAGCAGTAACTTTTTAAGCCGCATCAGTAGATTTCTATTGTTAAAAAAGAATGGCTACTAGAATGTAAAGAGTAAAATAATAATATCCTAGCTTAACATAAATAAACACTTAAACTCTTCTAAGAGTTTATTTTACCAAACATGAACACAAGAACCTCACTGTGCATAAGACTAAATAGCAAAACAAACAAAGCAATTCTAAATTAATTTTATTAAAATATGCGAAAAAGGTTTTGTCTCTTTCATTTTTTTTGTCATAAAGGAGGTTCTGTTGGCGCCGTTTGCTTACAGACTGGGGCTACAGGAGAAGAAGGCAATTTGAGGATTGAATTTGATGATTTTTCTTACTGTCACAAATGATCTATATGTTTCATTATTTTAAGAACTTAAATCTTCAGGCAATGGGTTCTTGAAGAGAGTATAAGTCAAACCTACATATTTGGAACATAATAACTGTGTTACGTATATAACTATGATATACTAAAAAAGAAAACAAAATCAGTGTCTAATTAACTTTAAATTATAGTTATTAGGCTTTGTTGTAATGCTATGAAAGTTATTTTTTATTAGTTTAGAATGTGTACTCAAAATTGTTTTGAAGTTGTCTATACTTTGGGTAATTTCAACATTTCTGTACCCATTGATATTTTTACCATCCAGAGTCTATTTCTTCACTTTAAAGCAGTCACCACGCTAAATGGGATGTGATTTAACTTTGACCTGTTTATAAGAGCTATACTGAGACAAGGATATGTCACATTGATATATTTTACAGGGGTATGAAGACAAATTTTTTTTATTGAAATATAGTTGACATACAATATTGTATTAGTTTCAAGTGTACAACATAGTGGTTCAACATATATTTACATTACAAAATGATCACTCTGATAAGAGTAGTAACTATCTGTCACCATACCAAGTTTTTACAATATTATTGACTATACTCCCTGTGTTTAACATTATATCCCCATGGCTTATTTATTTTATGACTAGAACTTTGTAACTTTTAATCCCCTTCACCTATTTCATCTGCCCCCAAACTCTCCCTCTTCTGGTATCCATCAGTTTCTTTCCTGTGTCTATGAGTCTGTTTCTGTTTTGTTTTGTTCGTTCATTTGTTTTGTTTTTTAGATTCCACATATAAGTGAAATCATATAGTTTTCTTTCTCCATCTGGCTTTTTTCACCTAACACAATACTCTCTAGATCCATTCATGTTGTCGAAAATGGGAGGATTTCATTCTTTTTTTATGGCTGAGTAATATTCCATTGTGTATATACCACATCTTCTTTATCCATTCATTGATAGATGGACACTTTGTTGCTTTGATATCTTGACTATTGTAAATAATGCTGCAATAAACATAGGGGTGTACATATCTTTTTGAATTAGTGTTTCCATCTTCTTTTTGGATAAATATTCAGAAGTAGCATTGCTGCATCATACGGTAGTTCTATATTTAATTTTTTTGAGGCATCTCCATACTGTTTTCCATAGTGGTTGCATCAATTTACATTCCCATCAACAGTGTACAAGGGTTCCCTTTTTTCCACATCCTCATCAGCCCTTGTAATTTGTTGTCTTTGATAATATCCATTCTGGCAGGTGTGAGGTAATAGCTCATTGTGGTTTTGATTTGTATTTCCCTGATGGTTGAAGAAAAATATTTTTAAGAAGAAAATATAGTAAAAATATAACAGCTATTTTGAAACATTTTATTTGACTTATGTAATAGTTGAAAAGTGGTCTTAAACTACATATGCTACATTAATTAAAGGATTCACTTTGAAGAATACAAAAGACTTTGGGGAAGATGAGATTATTATATTTATAATTTTGACTTTGATAAAGCATACTGTATTTTAGTTTAGGAAGGCCATGTTCTACCAGTAATCAAATAACCAACTCAGATTCTTCAGTAGAAATACATACCTATTTTACAGATACCAATCACAAATATAACAAATTGAAATTGGATTAATCAATTTGACTTTCAAAATACTGAAGTTACCCAATATCTCTACCCTCTCTAAGCAACTTAGAACATTTACCTCAAATCATCCTTACTAGTGGCTGTGTACTGAATTGCATTCCTCTCAAATTCATACATAGACGCCCTGACCCCCAGTGAGATGGTATTTAGAGACAGGGTCTTTGGGAGAAAGTTAGGTTTAGATAAGGTCATGAGGTTGGGGCCCTCATGATGAGATTAGTGCCCTTATCAGAAGGGACACGAGAGAGCTTGCTCTCTCTTTTTCTTCTTGATATATGAGGACACAGCAAGAAAGTGTTCATCTAAATGCCAGCAGGAAAGCCTTCACCAGAAACTAACCATCCTAGCACTTTGATCTTGGACTTCTAGCCTCCAGAACTATAAAAAATAAATTTATGTTGTTTAAGCTATCCAGTCTATGGTATTTTGTTATGACACTCAAGCTGACTAAGACACTAGTCCTTCATATCATTATTACCTAATATTTTAGTTCTATTTTCCTCAACTGTGTATGTAATACATATATATATATAAAATAATACATGTATTCTATTAGTACACATATACATAGTAATATACATTTACTATAGGTTAAAGTATATTTATATATATTTATATGTATAATAATTTTACAGTCCATGCTCATTCATAGATTTAAGAGATTAATCTCCTTGTATCTTGCACTGCTTTTCCTCTATTTCAATCTTTTAATAGTTTTTTTAGTAAGTATATCACAGCAAAATTCTGTTTTTGTTTGAAATTTTACTTGTTTCTCTCACTTTAATGATAGTTTACCTAGATAGATACTCTGTATTGACAGATATTGCCCATCTGCCCATCAGTAAATAATCTTCCATTATCTTGTTTGCTCTTTTTTCTGATGAGAAATTTATCATTCATTGTATGTAATGCCTTTGTTTTCTGATTGTTTTTAAGAATTTACTTTTTTGTTTGGTTTTTGGTATAGTTTTACAAAATACATTTAGAAATAGATTTGTTTTATTTTATTCAAGCTTGGTATTTTTCTATTATCTTGGTATCATTTTGTTTTTGCTTTTGTTTTGTTTTTTCCTATTCTGAAAAAATACTAGTGGTAGATAGATTGCAAAAATGAACACAACTCTTACTCTTCCCTGAATCCTTATCACCATGTAATTTTGTAGTGTTCTCTATCAAAATGTAAACTCTATTCCTCCACCTCTGAAATCAGATCGGGTGTAGAGTCTCTTTTGGTATATGGAATGTGGTGAAAGTGATGTAATTCCAGATATGACCTAGGCCCAAAATTCTTTGAGCACTTCAGTCTATCTCTCTCTCTCTGTCTAGGTCTCTGTCTTATATGCATCCACCATGAGAACAAGCCTATCATCCTTCAAGGGAATAAGAGAAAATGTGGAGCAGAAATGAGTCTTAGCTGAGGCAATCCTACACGAGCCAGCCCCCAGCTAACCCATCAGCTGAGCACAGATGCAGGAATGAGCCCAGCTTAAACACGGTGGTCCAGGCTCAGGTAAGCAGGACTATCCAAGCACTCAGACATCTGTACTGAATCCTCATCCATTTTGTCTTTGAAGGTTTCTTCTGTCACATTCTCTCTAATATATTTTCTGGCACTCTTATTAATTATAGTCTATGCCTATTTTTCCAATTCTCCATTTATCTTAACCAGTTTTTCACACCATCATTTTATCTCTAAGTGATGCACTCTGGGTGATTTCCACAACTATGTTCCTAGTCCTGAGTTCCTATGTCAGCTATGCTCCATAATAATATTTCTTTAAATGACTCTTCCTTTAAACTCAAGACTATCAAGAAAAAAAAAGAAACCAAAAACAAGAGAAAATAATGAACCCCAGATTCACAATATCTAAGCCATGCAGTAAAAACCAAAGACCTGAAGGTGCAAGAATATAGTGATTGAATTATCAGATGCTTGAGTGAAAACATGTTCTCTAAATATAAATCTCTAGTTACAGTATGAACTTGATATAAAGTTGATTTAAATTAGCCACCAGAACAGAAATTTACTCTGTCTTCCAACATCTACATTTTATAGCATTCATTGAATTTTGACATCATTTTCCCTATACCTCTAATAAAATGAAAACCACTTTGAAATTTCCAAGGAGATTAACTTTTGAAAGTGTATTTTCCTGGATTTGAAATCAAGGAAACATGGAGAAATAGGGATTGGATTTTCCTTCTCCTTGAAACAACCAAAAAACAGACAAAATTTTACAAACTATACTTTTTAAAACACTGTACATCACCATTGAACAACAATGATCCCTAAAATACCGGAAATGAACAAGGAAAACACAAAAATGGTCTTGAGAGAGTTTCCAAGAAACTGTTCAGGAGGGGAATACAGCAGAATTCCATCAGAATCTCTGACTGGAGAAGACAGAATGGAGAAATCAGGGAGAACAAAATGGCTAGAGATCACAGACCAGAGTACTGGTGAAGAGAGAGCTAGACAAAAACAGGACTCCAGAAACCTGCTGCAGGCAATCCTGGAGAAATTAGTTGAGTATTAACAAGCACATGCATGTAAGGAAACTATCAGAGGGCAGGAACAGAAGCAGAAGTCAGGACAAGAAGTGACAGCGACTGATATTCACACAGAGCCAAGCACAGAGACTTTTCCTACCAGCTACACTGGATATCCTCCTGATTCAAGGGCCTTGAGCTGACAAGTTAGAAGGATGTTGCCTCAGTAGTGGGAAAAAATAGCTTTAGACTAAATGCTGTTACAGACCCACATAACAAATCTTGAAAACAAGACAAAAAATAAGCAAGCAGTTTTCATGTGATTTAACTGAATCACAGAAAAAGCTCAAGAATATTTACAGGGATACAAAACTATCAAACACCCAAAAAGGTAAAATTTCCAATCTCTGGAACCCAATCAAATATTACTGGGAAGGCAAGAGGCAGGAAAGTATGATTCACAAATAAACTGACTCATAACTCTTATAAATGTTAGAATTATCAGAAAAGAGTTTAAAATAAATACAATAAAGTATAATAAAAGTTCCATATGTTCAAAAATAAAGTAAGCATATAGTATATATAAAAAGACCCATATTGCACATCTAGAGATGAAAACTTCAATATAGGAGATAAAAATTCATTGGATGGGATTATGGGCAGAATAGATATTACAGAAGAAAAGACTTGTGAACTTCAGGATATAATGATAAAATCTATCCTAAATAAACATAGAATGAAAACAATTTTTTTAAAGAGTAACTGTAAAACAACTTTAAGCAGCTTACTGTATATGTAATTGTTGTTCTTATAGAATAAGGGAGGGAGCAGAGAAAATAATATTTGAGGAAAAAAAGACAGAAATGTTTCAAATTTGGTAAACATTATGAAACCACAGATGAAGAATCTCAACATATATCAAGTATAAGAAACATGAAGAAAATACAGTTTGGTAGAGTTTCTAGTCTGTATTGCATTGCAGGCTAAGCCTAGTGGACCGATACTATCAAATTGCAGAAAACATATAATAAAGAGGACATATTAAAAACAGTTAAATAAGACAGACAAGTTAGATACAGAGGAACAAAGGTAAGAATGACAAAAGATTTTTTGTCAGAAACTTTTCCAAGTATAAGACAGAAGAACTTCTTTAAATTACTGAAAGTTAAAAAAAAAAAGTCAACTGAGAATTTTATACCCAGAAAAATTGTCTTTCAAAATTTAAAGCAAAAGCAAGACTTTCTTCATAAATACAGTTATACTGATAATGGGAAAGAGAGACAAGTCACAAATTACCAATATCATGAATGAGAGAGGTGACATCACTAAAGTTTTTAAAACGATAATAAAGTTATATTACAAATAATTTTATGCCAATGAATTTGACAACTTAGATTCAACAGACAAATTCCATGAAAGATAGAAACTACCAAAGCTCACTCAAGAAGAAATTGATATACTTAATAGCCCAAAATCTATTAAAGAAATTGAATTAGTATTTAAAAAATGCTATAATGAAATCTAGACCCAGGTGGTTTCACTAGTAAATTCTTCCAAATATTTGAAGAAGGAATCAAACAAATTCTACACAAACTCTGCTGTGATATTGAAAAGGAGGGACTAGTTCCATAATATTCTGTGAGCCCAGCATTATCTTGAAACCAAAAACAGACACAGACATCACAACATAGATATAAAAATACCAAACAACATGTTAGCAAATCAAACAAACAAAAAGATATTACGTTGTGGCCAAGGGAATTTATTCCAGGAATTCAAGTTTGATTTAACATGAAAAATCAATTAAAATGATACACTATATATAACAAAGTTATATCTCAATATATTTTTTAAAAAACCTTTGATGAAAGCCAATATTCATTCATCCCTAATGACAATTCTTAGGAACTTAGAAATAGAAGGGAGCTTCATCAAACTGACTAAGGACATCTACAAAATACCAACAGCCAACATCATATTTAATTCTGAAAAACATGTTTTCCTTTCACTCTAAGGTAAGGAAAAATACAAGGATATCCATTCTTATCAATTCATTCAATGTTGTACAAGAAGTTCTTGCCAGTGAAATAAAGGAAGAAAGAAAATAAAGAGCAGGGAAATTGGAAAGGAAGAAGCATAAAATATTTCTTCACAGATGAAATGATCATCTACATAGGAAATCTGATTGAAACTATAAAAAGTTACTAGACTTAATAACTTAATTTAGTAAGATTACACATTATAAAGTCAAATGCAAAGAAAATCAATTTGTCTGTATACTATCAACAAAAAATCAGAAAATTAAAATAAAATATATTGCCATTTAGGACAAAACAAAAAATATGAAACATTTAAGGATAAATCTGACAAAATATATGAAATATCTTCACAACAAAACCTGTAAAACAAAGATGAGAGTAATTAAAGAAGACCTAAATAAAATGAGAGAAATACTCTGCTCATGGGTCAGAAGATGTAATACTTTTAAGATGTCTGTTCTCCACAAATTCATCTATAGAATCAACATAATTCCAATTGAAACCCAAGTAAACTTTTTTATCCAAACTTACAAACTAAGATTAAAATTCACGTGGAAGTGCAAAGAACCTAGGATAGCCAAATCAGTAATAAAAAAAGTAAGGAAACTAACACTATCTGATTTTAAGACTTATTATAAACCTACAGTAAATAAGATAATGTAGTATTGGCGTAAAGATAGACAAATAGATCAATGGCACATCATAGAGAGCCTAGATAGGTCCAGTTATATATAAGCAATTGTTTTATGACAAAAGTGCCAAGATAATTACTAGAAAAAGGCTAGTCTTTGCAACAAATGGTACTAGAAAAAAAACTGGATCTACATCTTGCGCCATAGAACTCAAAGTGGATCATGGACTTAAACAGAAAATATACAACACTAAACCTTCAAGAACAAATCATGAGATAAAATGTTTGTGATCTTGGGAAAAGAAAAGATATATGAGATATTACATCAAAAGTATATAATCTATATCTATCTTTGCTTATCTATCTATCTATCTATCTGAAATATATAAGAGAATGAAAAGACAAGTGACAGACTAAGGTAAATTATTTGCAAACTATTTTTCTCACAAATAACTCATATTCAGAATACGTATAGAAATCTCAGATTCCATGATAAGGAAATAGGCCAATAAAAATTGGGAAAACATTTAAATAGACATTTCACCAAAAAAGATATGTAGTGGCCAATAAGCACCTGAAAATATGCAGAACATCATTACTCGTTAGGGAAATATGAAATAAAATCAGAATGAGATACTTCTTCCCCTGCATTAAAATAGCTAAAACCAAAAGACTGACCACATCAAGTGTTGACAAGAATGGGGAGGAACTTGAACTCTCATATTCTACTGGTGGGAATGTAAAATTGTAAAATCACTTTGAAAAACAGTTAAACACACCTTTATTATATGATGCAGCCATTCCACTCCATGACATTTACCTAAGAGAAAACAAAGTCTATGTCTGTACCAAGACTCTACGCTAATGTTCATAGTGGCCTCATTTGTCATAGCCAAAATATGGAGACAACCCAAACGTCTCTTCACAGATGAATGCTAAGAAACTTGTGGTATATCCATGCAATGGAATACTACTTGGCAATAAAGAAAAAACAAACTGTTGGTCCATGCTCCAAGATGGATAAATCTAAAGATAATTATGCTTAACGAAAGAATCTAGACAAAAAACAGTATTACCATATTATTCTATTTACAAAATTTCTAGAACATACAAAGTAATCTATAATACCAGATACCAGATAAAGAGATGAGATGGCAGAGAGGCCTATAAGGGAGGGGTTACAAAATAGAAACAGGAAACTTTTCCAGATATTAGTAATGTCAACTACCTTGATTGTGTTGATGATTCCACATTATATATTTATTTCAAATCATATCAAATTTTATGCTCCAAATAGGTGTAGTTTTTATATGTTAATTATACCTCAATAATGGAGTTAAAATTATTTACAGTTAAGTGAGAACTTGAAGATATTTGATAATCCTTCAGAAAATATTTTCTTCTTCTATCACCTCCCCTCATCCTTGCTTGTATTATTGTTTAATTAATTAGAATCTCCTAGATCTGGGTCTTAAGAAATGGATATCTGGCAACAATGATGCACACATCTTACTAGGCAAATGTATTAAAGAAAAAAAATACAGACAATATGGACTTCCTGAAAGGAGAATTTATGATGTGAATTAGCCTTAACTGAAGTGGCAGAATATATGTACTAGAAGAGAAAACATCACTGGAGTATTTTAAATATGAATTTGAACACAAAAAGGGAAAAAAAAAGGCAGCAATAATATGATTGCTAACACCAAAGAAAAAAACAAAAATAGCATGTATCCAAGTGTTGATATAGTTTGTTAGATTTTTAAGACAATGTTTTATGCTTTTATTTTACCATGAAAACTAAAAAAAATTCAACTTAAAATGTAAAATAATTTAGTTGGCAATGAGAAAAATGGCTCTTAAAATGATTTTTGATTCAAACCAGGTGTAAAAATCAAATAAGACAATATATATGGAAGTTCTTTGTATGCCAAAAACAAGTGTGCACGGTAGAATTTATTTTCTGGATTACTTTGAAGAGTGCTTCACACATGGCTATTTAAAAATAGTTATTGACTGGACTTGTTAGATTACTAACCTTATACATGAATTTGCAAAATTTGATAACTTCCTTCTATGTTTTAAACTGATTGCTTGAAGATTTGCTAAGTATGTAGCAATCTTTGAATTTATTTTACACGTTCAGATGCAATTTAAAACGTGGTAAATTCTAAAGTAAAACACTAACAATAGTCTCTAATTATACTCTTTTCTACATGGATCCATCTTACCATCAGTAAAGCTTCATTAAATTCATGCTGTCTTCCATTCCTAGAGGCTCTACCCAGGGAGGGCTGAGGATGTATAATCTATAAAGGCTCAGTAAGTTAACATTTTATTTCCAAATTCTGACTTCTATTTTGTGCTAATCGTTTGGAAAAGAAAGAGCTATTGCCTACTACCTTAAGAATAGAAAAATATTCTGGAAAAGATTAATGATATAGAAAAAACACTAACAAAGTTTGAGAAAGCAGAATTACAGAGAAATTTACATATTTAATCAAAAAGTGAGATTGGGAATCATTATATTGTTCTCCTTTTTTCCTTTTATGTAAATAAATTACCAATTAAATTAGAACAATTTCCAAATACTTTATTTATATGTTTTTTTCGAAATCTGAAATATGGTTATTCCATTTGCACTCTACTTTTGGGTAATAGATGATGACAAAAAAATGCTAAAAATAAAAGATATCTTTATTGTGATATTTGTATGTGTCAGGTGTTGCATTTCTAATTTCTTAATAACTTCTCAAAACAAACTTTTTGTTATTATTGTGTGTTTTTGTTTGTTGGCTTCTTTTTGTAGAGGATAACATTCATGCATAATCTTTTTAATCTTTGTAGCTTATAAGTGCCAGAACTGAGATTTGAACTCGGGTCTGAGGTCTCTCTGAAACCAAAGCCCATGTTCAACCATATATTCTTTGCGTCATGTCTGTCCTAAAAGCAGATGAGAAGCTTGATGGAGGGTGTAACCATGGTATGAGTGTGTGTGTCATGTGCTTATCCTACTGGCTGAGGGAGATTTTAGGGATAAATCCTTGTAGGTATTTAATAGCAAAAATGAGGTCCTACCTCCACAAAAATAATCATTCCTAGCTCCCCAGAGATAGTTTACAGATTTTAAAATATATAAACCCCTTTTACATAAAGGCAATGTTGAAACTCAATAAATATTTGTTACCTAAATCTGATTTCTGAAAAAGTAGTCAGCAAGAAGTTGAGGTAAGGGGGTGGGGGGAGGGCGAAAAGGGTAAAGCGGCACATATGTATGGTGACGAATAAAAACTAGATTATTGGTGGTGAGCAATGTAGTCTATACAGATACTGATGTATAATAATGTACACCTGAAATTATACACTGTTAGCGGCCAATATGACCTCAATAAAATAATTAAATAAAAAATTGTAAAAGAAAAAGAAGTTAAGGTAACGGAAAATACAGCTTTAGTCAAGGATGGACACAGGATACATAGGATACATTCCATATGCTGGAACTTTGTCTCAGTCAATCCCTAATTACAAAGGTACCTAATAAATCTAACCTCTGTTTGGGCCACTTCTCAAAAGTAAAGCTACACTAATGGAAAATCGCATTTGATCCATAATCCGGATTTAACAATTATGAGCATTTTGGCATATATGCTTTATCCACATATTTTTCTCTTTTTTTTAAATTTTTTGTTTATTGCAGTAACATTGGTTTATAACATTGTATAAATTTTAGGTGTACATCATTATACTTCTCTTTCTGCATGGATTAGATCATGTTCTCATGTTCACCACCCAAATACTAATTACAACCCATCACCACACCCGTGTGCCAAAGCATCCCTTTCGCCCTCCTCCCTCCCCTCTTCCCCTCTGGTAACCACCAATCCAATCTCTGTCTCTATGTGTTTGTTTGTTGTTGTTATTATCTACCAGTACTTGGAAGCAACCTAAGTGCCCATCAAGGGACGAATGGATAAAGAAAATATGGTATATATACACTATGGAATACTACTCAGCCATAAGAAACGACTAAATCCAGCCATTTGTGACAACATGGGTGGACCTTGAGGGTATTGTGCAAAGTGAAATAAGTCAGAGTGAGAAGGTCAAATACTGTATGATCTCACTCATTAAGTAGTAGATAATATCCACATATTTTGATGAACTATTTTATAGCAAATCCCATATAGGAAATTTTCTTCTAAATAAATAGTTTAGCATGAAGCTCTAAAAATTAAAGATATTTTCTTACATAATGACAAGTATGATACCATTATTATAGCTAATAAAATTATCAGTCATTCTTTGTTACCTAACACCCTGTCTAAATAGAAATATCTCTGTCTGCAAATATATTTTTACACTTTTGTTGTTCTGAACAGAATTCTCAGTCTAAAAATTAAACTTGATTGAGATAGTTTCCTAAACTTTTAAGAAAATACAATTTAATTTTAAATAACCAAAAATCAGAAGTCTTAAATGAAATAAATATACCATTACAATAAACTCAGCAATTGTGTTTATCGCTATAATCTGGACTAGTGAAACTTTATAATGGAAAGGGACCCATTCAAGAATTAACACTTGGGAACCTCTGCTTCACTCCATCCCTAATTATCCAATATTGAGACTGAGGCCCAGAAAGGGTACATTAATTACTGAAGATCACACAGCTAATAAAAGTCAAAAAAAAAGAGCTGCTAGAAATGTTTGGACCTCTGGATTCCCAGTTGAAGATTTTTGACATTATTCAGTTGAAAATCTATGACCAGTGATTGAAATGTTGACCATTATACAGTATTTAGGTATTTTTCTCAGAGTACAAATGTTCCAAATATGACAATTTCAACGTATTATTGAGAACAGCAAATAAATGTAATTTATCCTAAATTATCAGCTACAAACTATGTAATAACAACCTCTATTGAGGGGAGCTGAATATTATGTTTGAAATTTTATTTTGTATGTTCTAACCTAATATAACAGAGGAGTTTTCAGAATCAAGCTGTCAATCAAAGCAACGACATATAGGCGTGCACTAAATATTTTTCTGTTCAAAAAATGTATCTTCAATATGGTAATGAGTTCTGTGGGGAGACCATCTGGCTTGTCATGTGCACTCAATGTCCCGGGTTCCATATGCCCGCGCTGGACAAGCTTCATCATTTCAACAGTAGAAAAAAACAACCAAAAGATGTTCAGAGAAATTGTCTACTTCCACAATGATCAGAAAATCTCAATTTTTGATAGTTTTAAAAAGATTCAAGAAATTAACTTAAGCATAAGAAATTCATGTTTTGGAAGAGATAAAAACAAACATAATACAGTTTGCTTATGATAGATGCAATGTTACATGTTTCTTGACACTTTATGGTTTTCAAAACGTTTGCAATAAGAAAAATTAATTGAATTTATTTGAATAGTCATGATTTACAGAATGTATTGTTATTATCAAATAAATTTGTTCACTTGTAAGGTCATTTTCTCTGCACTCAATTTCTAAAATCACATACCGAGGATAAATGAGGAATGTAGTTAATCTCCCAATTTATGGCCAAAAAAATGAGAGAGATCTCAACTTTTTTTTCTTTATTCAGCCTTTAAGCAATAGATTTAATATTTTAGTTCATCTGAGTAAAGCAATAGTATGACAGGAAACCCCAGAACTTAAAGATCTTATATTTTGGTTTGGTATCTCATGGGGTGATTTACTGGTGCCCAGGAGTTACATTAAATCAGAACTAAATGGCCCTTTGTTAGTAGATATGTCTTTAGTTCTACACAATGGCTTTTTTTGTCTTTGCAGAGCAGCCTTAATAAATAAAAACCTGCACGCAGGCTAAAATCGGTCCCAAGCTTTATTTTACCTTCTTACAAAACAGTCTTGATACACCATTTTTGCAATGATGTGGAAATAGATGGCATTATGTTGTAGTATATTCTAGTTTAAAACAAGTAAAGCTAAATCAAAGGAGGTTCTAAAACATTTTTATATCCACATAAATATTCCTGGATTTGAATCCCAAAACCAATGTAACCTAAAGCAATTTATTTTTCTGAGGTAAAATAGAAGTCACAGCAACAGGAAGGTGCAAAGAATAGGTGCCAAACAGGCCAGTTGTGATATAAGAGAAAGTTCTAGAATTATAGCCAGAAAACCTAAGTGTGAATGCCCACTTCATCTAGACCGAGTTGTTTAATAAGTTCTTCTCTGAAGAAATGGGGACATTGCTACCTACCTTATCAGATTATGGAGGACACTCAGCGAGATAACTAACCTTCATTGCAGTGCCTGGCATAGCAGCTGGTATTATAATTGCCCCCAAGTGCTCATGAGGTTGAATAATATGATTTGAGATAGGCCACGAGTTCCTATTTAAACATGTCACACTCCACATAAAATAACACATGCACATATAAAGCACAATAAAAACCATCATGGGCCTGTTGTAGAACAGAAACCCTCAGTATTTAAGTCATTCCTTGGCAATTACTTTTTAAGGAGCTCGGAATCTTAATTGCAACATGGAATCAAATTTCGGAAGGGAGTAATGGATAGCTAATATATCACGAGGTAGTGGGTGTCACCATTTTGGGTTCACAGATGACAAGACCTTAAGAGAAAAGGACACAGTGATATGGAGATGCTGTGATTGTTGTCAGCATCTTAAGGCGGTGAGGGGGTTGGGGGTAGGGTTCTGATGGTGACCTGGAGAATGACTATCAAAATTTGGGGAAGGTTGAGCAGTAGTGTATGGAATTGCAGAAAATATCCGTAGATTCGTAAAGGAGTACTAAATACAAAAGGACAGGGGTTTACTACATAGTTTGGCCTCAAGTTAATTCTACAAAATATCAAATTAAACACATAGCAATTAAGTCAGAAGATGTATATAGAGGCTATATTATGTTGTTATAAAACTGTCATAAAAATCTCCTCTCAAATTTCACAAACTCTATTCAGGTGACTATTCATTATTCATATGTATCAATTATTGCATACTGTAATTAACAAACCACTTACAAATGCAGCTGTTTTCTAAATAATCTACATTTCAGATGATTTTTTTCTGTCCCTTTGTTGTTTTTATTTACTTTAAACTCTTTTTAGTCACAGATCTATTGAGAATTCGATGAAAGGTGTGCAAACTTTAGGCAGAAAAAATGCAGAAAGAAACAAAATTTTCCTATGTTTTGAAGAGATTTGAAATAGGAATTCTCATGTTTTACTTGAAGGAAAGCAAGAAGTACAAATGTAAAGGAGCTAACCATTAATCCGTAATTAGAAAGAATCCAATGATTCTAAATACCAGGGTACCTCAACCATGGTACATACCTGAGTGAATAAAACCATGTACACCTCCACATTCCTGATGGTGAAGAGCAAAAGATTGGTGTCAGAATTACCCAAAATTAAGCCAGGTTTAGCTTCCCCATCAATAAAATGGAGACAATACAATTGGATTATTCTAAATATTAAATGAAATTGTGTATGCCAATCACTTAGTAACTGGCTTAGAGTGGGCATCCAATAGTTTACTTGCATAAAGTGAAAATATTGGGCATTTGGGAATTTTTCTTTAATTAAGGGACTATCACAGGTAGATTAACCAGGTACTCTACACCTGGAAGCTCAGCTCTCTTTCTTGAGCTCAGGTCAGCCTGACATCTTTCTGGCATTCTCCCCATGTTCTCATCCAGTGGAGCCATGTCAATCACAGTTCATTCCTTCACAGTCAATGCCTTCCCAACCATCCAGCCCAACAATTTATTAATCCAGTAAACTAGTTCATGCTAATGAGTTGAGAGCCAAGATGTTCCTCCCTCACATGTCTGATATTCCTTTGTATATTTTGGGAGGCATATACTATTAAACTAGCTCTTCACCATTTTCATCCCTTTGTTCAGCTCAACTAATATTTACTAATCTATCTAATGCCAAGTAATGTGCTTTACCCAGAGGAGAGGGAGTTTCAACCAGGGAGGCAGAGATGCAGAATATACAAATAAATTAAGGGTACTCTCCTCAGTTCAGTTAGTTAAGCACAGTTGTGAAGATAATAGATTTAGTAAGAAGGAATTGGCATTCTGGAAGAGGTGAGGCAAAAATACGTTTTGGGAAAAGAAAAATTTTAGTGGTTTAAATCACAACACTTAGGCACTATGACTTCTCAATAATAGGTAGAGTTTGAGAGGTAATTATAACAGGAAAAACGTTAATTAAAATGGAAAGTAGTAGAATATTTAGAAATAAGGAAATGTTGAAGAAAATTTGCAATTAACCCAAAGGAGACATTAAACTTCAAAAGATTCATTCATTTTTTTGAATAGATAATTAATTCTTTTACTTTGTTATCTTCCAAGAAAATAAAATTATTTACTCATAAATACACACTAAATACTTTTTCTTTTATTTATGTAAATTAAACCTTAAGCATGTGATCACTAAAATAAAAAAAATGTTTCTTATGAGTTTTTTTTTTAAGAAGTTGAAGACTGGTGAGATATGAAATATTGAAGTGATAGATTTAATGCAAACTAGAAGAAGGTTATTTCTTCAATGAGTCATGGTTCAAAACATGGTTCGAACAGTGTCATCAATAGTCATCTGTTGATGACATTGTTGAGTAAGCAAAAGGGATAAGTTTTTGACTTTAAGCAACATGAATAATGTTGTTCATCAACAAATGTGCAAGAAACTTAAAAGCACATAATCATATTCTTCCTCATAATCTGTCAGCTTGAGTCTATCCTCCAGAGGATAGAGGTGCTTATAAATCTATGGCTACACGAGAAGAGAAAAACATTCATCTAGAGACATAAGCACAAACTCTCCTTGCCATGAACTGTCACATCCAAACAAATAGCAGCAGAAGCAATGAAAACGTTGAGGATCACTTTTCTCTCTAAGAGGGTAGTCTCTGATGTTCTTTTTCAGAATTACTTCTTTTTGAAACAGAATAGATACATCTCAACTACTGCAACTAGAAGCCAGAGTTTTTACTAGTTCAAACCAAACACAGACCAGCAAATCAATCCCAGGTGACCCACTGCAGGTGGAGGCCCCATGCTGATTGCTTGGCATCATTTGATGATAAGCTTTACTCGTCTGTACTTAAGAGCGCAAGTGTAAGCAAATGTTGAACTTAATACAATCATGTTTTTTTTGGTTTGTTTTAGTTGATATTTTTAATAACTGTATAAAGTCCTATAAAAATCATGCCATTTCCATTTTATCCACGGTTCTTCTGGAAAGTAATAGTCATACCTATATCATAGGGTAATTTTGACGAGTAAATGAGTTTACAAACCTCAATCACTTACTTGGTACACTCACTATTAGTCTTATGTAACATATAGTCATATAAATTACTACAGAATTATTCAGTCTATTACATATTGCCACGCAGAAAGTTATACAATTTACTTGGTTTCTTTATATAATCATATAAAAAATACTTATTGGAGTAAGAAAGGCACATTGAAACAAACAAACAACCTAAAATAACTTAATCAAGTAAACAAGTATTATGCAATTTTCCCATAATTGTAAAAGAAAACAATAATCCATTGAAAATGGTATGAGACAAATTTTGGTTGTCAATATGTATAAATTATGTACTCACATTCATTTCATTTAAATAAATAAAAATTGTTTATTTGATTGTCTATTAAACTTCAGGTAATTTTTTAAAATTATGGAATAGCCATTAACTATTTTATAACTTAGAATGCAGTTCGTAGTTCTACTCCATTAACCATTCAACATAGATATGCTGAATTCTATTATAAAGACAATATAATCATTAATTTAAAGTGGACTTGGGCCTTCCTGAAATTTGTCTTTCTAAGAAAATTTTGATGAAACGTTTCCTGTTATAAGTAATAGAAGAGAAGTAGAGTATGAATATTCTTCTGAAAAGTAAATCTATGTACTTGAGGTAGGACACTGCTGGCTGTAAACTAGAGATTTAAAAAAAAAAAAACATGTAGATTGAGTAGAAAATTACAAATATCGTAACCAATGTAGTAGCAAAAATTGCCTTTTTCAAGGATATTAATCCTATCTGCTTTCATTCATTAAATACAGATATTGTCTTAATATTTAAGCCCTCAAATGTTATATTTTACAACAGAGTTTCAAGAGTCACTTATAAGAGTCAAAGTTTAATTGAGATTTAATTGAAAGTCCCTATAAAGACAAGATTAGGGTTTAACTGACAAAGGCAATCAGTGTAAAATCTCTTCTTCCAGTTCTCTTTTTTTAAAAAAGTTGCAATAATGTTGGAATATGACAAATGAATTTAGATTAAATTCACTTGACGGACAGTATTGTATTCTCCCCCTTTACATGACTTAGATCTCTGTTTAAATTTGACTTAAAACTTGGACTAACATTAAAAGTCTAGTTAAGCTTTACCTTATAAGATAATAAATTTTGTGACATTCTACTAGCTGTAACATAACTCTTTCTGAAGGTGTATATGGAATTTAGCTCCCACACACAAAGCAAATGATTCAGTGTAAATATAATTCTGCTTACAATTACCTACAGCTTTAAGGATGATACTGTAAAATATAAACATAAATAATTTAATAATAAATTATCATTATTGTATTATTTTTCAAAGTTACGCATTTTTAATTCACATCCTGGGGCATAAAAATTGATGTGAATTTTTTCACAAACACGCGCACACACACACACACACACACACACACACTGTGTTTTTCCTGTAAGCTGAAGTATACTCAAGATGATGGGTAAAGTCTTGTTTATTTGTAATAAAGTAATTTATTTATAATTAAGCTATATATGCTTCAAAACCTTCATAACAGTTTCTATGTCTTGTTTGTTTTCACTCCCATGTGTTCCTGCATCCAAAAATCATTTTCAAGCACAATTTGTTTATAACACAAATTCTGAACCCATGTGACAAAAAAACTTGCTCAGAGTTTTCAATGTGATCAAGGTTGTAGTGCCCTGAGGGGGGACTCCAGACACAGGGACACAGGCAGCTGGTGGGGATGAGTTTGAACTGAATGGAACATAGTTTGGTTTAGATTTTGTTCGTTTATTTTTACACTTAATGTATTATTACAAGAGCACATTCATATTTTGAGCTGGCTTTCTCCAATAATAACAAGCACATTATATAAAACAATAGAATTTGACTTTGAAAATATTGAGTGTTTTGAAATATCATTTTCAATCCTTTCCATTGGTATAAATGAGTAAGATTTAATAAAATATGGGCATGTTTACCTAAAAAGTCAGGCAATTATACAGAAGATGTGTGATGAAGTATACTTTATATAAAATAAATTAAAATAGTACTTTTAATCTCATGTCTTGTATCCTTTTATTTCATTTTTTCATAAGAAATTCGAGTACTCAAGAAGATTTTTTTTAATAATGCAAGGCAATTTTGTATCAAATGTCATTAGTCACTCACCAAAATGATAGAAGGTGTATTTCTATCTGCTATTTAATAACTTTTCCAATATCTACTACTATTATACTTATTATTCAAAAGTAAGTATCATTGTTTTAATAATCCCTATCTATAAAGTAGACATACAGATAAATGATGATTAATAGTCAGGAACCGTTTATATCTCTAGAGTCTGAAGTTTCAAGATATGTTATAAAGTAAACTCAGTGTTCATTAGGAAGGAGATCTACATCTAGCAAAAAGTATGAGTGATTAATAAAACATACATAATCTGATTTCTCTACGTATATGCATTCAAAGCAAATATACAAAATTACATTTTAGAAATAGTTTTAAAATATGGAAATGTAGTAATATAACATATTCGTTGAAAGGAATCGATTTTACGTCAGTATCTTTCTTGAGTTTTCACTGTTTTAAAAGAAAATTTAGAAACAACTATAAAAGTCAGCCTAATGTCAACGCACCTTTGCTGATTCTCCGACATTTGAAAAGTGTGCCTGCGTGAAAGAGCTCCAAAATTTCTCAGAGAAGATAATGGGATAGACGGTGCTATTTAAAGAATGACTTTAAAACACAGAAGGAAATTGCTTTGCCAAACCCCTAAATATCTCAGTATAGCTTTAAAGATCTTTAAGATAAACTGTATGACAACAATTTTAGTATTTCCATAACATTTTTAATATAACAGAAATTACACAGAAAAATTTACCTTATAATTCACTTTATGAGTGTTTGGTGATATATTTTCTTCTTATATATTGCTGTGATTGGGTTCTGAGGGGAAAAAAAAAGAAAAATATGCAAAAACCTTTTTAACACTCACATCATATAAATCTATGCATAGTTATAAATAATATAAAACATAGTTGTATATTTTTCCATAGCACTCAAGAATCCAACTTATGAAAACATAACGGAAGATGGAGAGCAAATACACTTTTTGAAGAGGCATAATATTGAAGGGCTTGAACTGTTAGATTTGTTTTTAGGGCATGCTTTCTTGAGACAGAGACCCCAATTAGGATCTCTGCTCTCTCAGTTGTTAGCTGTGCAATTTTGGACAATTTAGTTACGTTCTCTGAACTGTTGTTACTTCAACTAATTAAGATACAATATGTCCCTTGTAGAGGTCTGAGTATTAAGTGTTATAATCCATTAGAAGCACTTACTATTGTGCCTAATATATAGTCAATATTAAAATACAAAATATTAGTAGTCATTTTAAATAACAATAACATATTTATGATAATAGTAATTATTAATAATATGTATTGTAAGTTCAATAATTAATGTACTTTGAAACCAATACAGTATGAAAGACAGATCAGAATAGAAATGAAAGAAACAGGGTCTAATATAAACTAAAATATAGTATTTATGATAAGGGGATTTTGTAAATAAGAGGTGTATTTTTCTAGAACTGTGACAATTAGATATTTGAATAAATTATTAAAATGTTTTTATATTTTATAACGTGCACAACACAATTTCAGTTGTATTGAAGTGTTAATATTGAAAAGATAGTATTAAAAGAAGAAAAATAAAAGGTAAGTGTGTGATCTCAGAAGGTAATGAAGGCTTTTCAGAACCTAAAAGCAAATTGGCATAAGAAGTCTCATGTTTAGCTAAGATCAGCTTAAGAAGTCCTTAGGTAATAATGTGATTTGATATGATCTCTATTTCCTAAGTTGATAAAAGTGACATTTATAAAGATCACAAACAGATGCCTCAAATACTTTAGGAATAAATTAACAAGGATAGATTATTCATTGAACAATTATTTCCTGAGAACCCCTTATGTACCAAACACTATTATTCGTTCCGGGGATACAGCAGTGAACACAAGAGACAAAAGCACCTGTCCTCGTAGTGCTTACATTTTGGGGAGTGAGGGGGTGGAAAGGCAAAAATGTATACCCAAATAAGTAAATATATATTATAAGTCAGATCAATGTAAGTGCTATAAAAAAATAGACAGAGGGGGCTTAAGAATTGTCGACATTCATCCAAGGAGAAATAGTCAAGACAGATGACTTTGGCATCCAGAAGAAAAATCAGAGCTGAAGAAAAATATTTGGTCATGTACTGTGAGTCTGTAAGTGATAACCTAGTGACGGAGTAAAAGCAGAAATGAAAGTTCAAGATTGAGCCCCTGAAGGTCAGAATAATGAGAAGGAGCAATCTTTGAGAAAGGAAAACTAGGAAGATGTGATGTGATGTCCTGGAAGTACTGGGAAGAGAAAGAGATCTGAAGTAGTTTGACGATCTTAATTATCTATCTATCATCTAGCTATCTATCATCTGTCTATCTCTATCTATCTATCTATCTATCTATCTATCTATCTATCTATCTATCTATCTATCTATCTATCTATCTATTAATGCAAAAACTCTCAGATTCCTTTAGAACACATACTACTCAGAAGCTTCAGGCTCCCTAGGCTGCCTACAAGTGTGTTCTCTCATGCTTATATCTTGGAACTCTGACTTTTTCAATATAGCCTTTCCTAAAATAAGAGGTAAGCAGAATCCAGTGTGACTGATTCTAAGTTTGATTTTGGGAACTAGTTATGACACAGTATTCAGGCACCCTGCTGTTAGGAGCTAGAATCACTCGTTAACAACGCATGATGCATGGCATGGCTGCAACTCACGTGTGCATGATTTGAGTTGAGGAGCAACAAGGGTTTCCAAGGAGTAATTTTTAAAAATTAAGTAATTTGAATATTCTACTAGAGAAAAACTCATACGTGAGCACACAGAGACCTATTCATGTGCAGCTTACATTTTCTGCTAAGGTTAGCGTGGGTCTTTTGGAAATGAGGCCAGTAGCACAAGGCTAATCATTTCATCTCTGCTCCATTGATGGCATGGAAAAAGCAGCACTCTCTTCCATGTGTGCGGCCTAACGCACAGCACTGACTCTAACTGTGACACAGGCCCCTAATTTAACTGATTAAAACCCGGCAAAAGAAAATTAGTTTAGGGGCTGACCCTGTGGTGTAATGGTTAAGTGCGCGCGCTCTGCTGTTGGAGGCCCGGGTTCGGATCCCCAGGGTGCACTAACACATCGCTTGTCAGGCCATGCTGTGGCGGCGTCCCACATAAAGCGGAGGAAGATGGGCACGGATGTTAGCTCAGGACCAGTCTTCCTTGGCAAAAAGAGGAGGATTGACATGGATGTTAGCTCAGGGCTAACCTTCCTCACAAAAAACAAAAGAAAATTAGTTTATAATTATTCTTAGCAT
This sequence comes from Diceros bicornis minor, assembly GCF_020826845.1. Classification (NCBI taxonomy): domain Eukaryota; kingdom Metazoa; phylum Chordata; class Mammalia; order Perissodactyla; family Rhinocerotidae; genus Diceros; species Diceros bicornis. The sequence continues at coordinate 45,471,975 of NC_080759.1, read as the reverse complement.
ATTGAAAACTACTCCGTCAACCAGGGGATGTCACCAATGAATAACAACTCCATTTTTTGTGTTACTTACATTTATTCAAACATAAGGGAACAATCCAGTCAAATACTTTCTGGGAAGGATTTATAATATTTCCCCTTATTAAGAAACATATATTTCCGGGCCGGCCCGTGGCTTAGCGGTTAAGTGCGCTCGCTCCACTACTGGCAGCCCAGGGTTCGGATCCCGGGTCTGCACCGTTGCACCGCTTCTGTGGCCATGCTGAGTCCGTGTCCCACATATAGCAACTAGGAGGATGTGCAACTATAACATACAACTATCTACTGGGGCTTTGGGGATAAAAAGGAGGAAGATTGACAATAGATGTTAGCTCAGAGCTGGTCTTCCTCAGCAGAAAGAGGAGGATTAGCATGGATGTTAGCTCAGGGCTGATCTTCCTCAAAAAAAAAATTACAAAAAAGAAACATATATTTCACTTTCACATTAAATCATACTATCTTGTCTCTACTTCAGCTATTCCTATGTGCCTAATATTTTTAAGTGCAACATTTATTTTAGAGACAATTGCAACAAGTATTTATTTGCACTTCTAAGCTCTTAGAATAATAAAAAGTATACTTCTAACTAGAGAAGGGATATATTAGAAAATATATATGTAGTCACTTAAAATGCATTCTCATTTACTTTATAAGTCACTGTTCAAAAGCTATTCATATTATGTTGCAATCCACTTGATTTAGATTTACTCTCTAAATTATAGGCTTATTATATATTCACAAAAACTAAAGTCTCTGCAGATTGTCCAAAAATAACAAAAAAAGAGATATGGCAATGTAATACAACAATACTATAATCCTTTGATATAATTTTATTTTATACTGCTCTTAATATAAATATATAATAAATAATATAAACTCATTTATTATAAATAAATAATATAAACTGTTAACATAATTTTATTTTATTAAGAGTTGATTGTTTTAGAGCAGTTTAAGGTTCACAGCAAAATTGAAAGGAAGTTACAATGATTTCCCATATACCTCCTGCCCCAACATATGCATAGCCATTATCAAGATCCCCCACTAGAGTGGTACATTTGCTACAACATATGAACCTACATTGACACAACATAATCATCCAAAGTCCATAGTTTACATAACGTTCACTTTTGCCATTGTGCATTCTATGGGTATGGACAAATTACGGTATCATATAAAGTGCTTCGCTGCCCTTGAAATCCTCTCAGCTCTGACTATACATCACCCCCCCAACCCCTGGCAAACACGGAATATTTTATAGTTTCCATAGCTTTGCCTTTTCCAGAACATCATATAATTGAAATCAAATCATACAAGATTGGCTTCTATCATTTAGTAATACATATTTAAGCTTCCTCCATGTCTTTTCGCGGCTTGATAGCTCATTTATTTTTTCAGTGCTAAATAATATTCCATTGTCTGGATGTACCACAGTTTATATATCTATTTCTCCACTAAAGGATGTTTTCATTGCTTCCAAGTTTTGGCATTTATGAATAAAGCTACTATAAATATCTGTGTGCATGTTTTTGTGTGGACATAAGTTTCCACTCCTTTGGGTAAATACCAAGGACTATGATTTTGGATCGTATGATGAGAGTACGTTTAGTTTTGTAAATAGTCACCAAACTGTTTTTCAAAGTGATGGCACTGTTTTGTATTCCCACTAGCAATTAATGAGAGTTCCTATTGTTCCACATCCCCATCATTTGGTGTTATCAGTGTTCTGGGGTTTGGCCATTTTATGTAGAAGGTATCTCATGTATCTTATCTTCTAAGATAAGTATCTGATCTTCTAAGAGCTTTATAGATTCCAATGTATGATATCTCATTATTGTTTTAATTTACATTTCCCTGATGACAAAATGTGGAACATTTTTTCATATTTTTATTTGCTATCTGTATGTCTTCTTTGGTGAGATATCTGTAAGGTCTTTGACTCATTTTTTAATCAGACTGTTTATTTTCTTATTGTTGAGTTTTAAGTGTTCTTTGTATATTTAAAATGACAATCCTTCATTAGATAAGTCTTTTCCAAATATTTACTTCCAGTCCCTGGCTTGTCTTCTCATTCTATTGACATTGTCTTTTGCAGAGCAGAAGCTTTTAAATTTTAATAAAATCCAGCCTATCAGTTATTTCTTTCAAGGATCGTGCCTTTGGCATTGTTTCTAAAGAGTCGTCACTACATCCAAGGTCATCGAGGTTTCTCCTATGTTATCTTCTAAAAGTTTTACAGTTTTTTATTTTACATGTTGGTCTGTGATCTATCTTGAGTTGTGAAGAGTGTGAAGTCTGTGTCTAGATTCATTATTTTGCATGTAGATATCCAGTTGTTCCAGCAGCACTTGTTGAAGAGACTATTTTTGCTCCATTGACTGCCTTTACTCCCTTGTCAAAGATCACTTGACTATATTTATGGGGGTGAGTCTATATCTGGTCTTTCTATACTGTTCTATTTATCTACTCATCTATTCTCTCATCAATATTGTACTGTCTTGATTACTGTAGATTTATATTAAGTCTTGAAGTTGGTTATTGTCAGTCCTTCAACTTTGTTTTTTTCCTTGAATAGTATGTTGGCTATTCTGGGTCTTTTACCTCTCCATATAAACTTTAGAATCAGTTTGGTGATATTCACGAAATAACTTGCTGGATATTGCTGGGCTTTTGATTGGGATTGCATTGAATGTGTAGATCAAGTTGGGAAGAACTGAAATCTTGACTATATTGAGTCTTCCTATCCATGAACATGGAATCTCTCCATTTATTTAGTTCTTCTTTGATTTTGTTCATCAGAGTTTTGTAGTTTTCTTCATTTATATCTTATACATATTTTTTTGGATCTATACCTAAGTTTTTCCTTTTTTTGAGTGCTGATGTAAACGTTATTGCATGTTTAATTTTATTTTTATTTCTTTTTTTTTTATATGGTATGAGTTTTTTTTTTTTTTGGTGAGGGAGATCAGCCCTGACCTAACATCCATGCTAATCCTCCTCTTTTTGTTGAGGAAGACTGGCTCTGAGCTAATGTCTATTGCCAATCCTCTTCCATTTTTTCCCTTTTTCTCCCCAAAGCCCCAGTAGATAGTTGTATGTCATAGTTGCACATCCTTCTAGTTGCTGTACGTGGGATGCGGCCTCAGTGTGGCCGGAGAAGGGGTGCGTTGGTGCGCGCCTGGGATCTGATCCCCGGGCCACCAGTAGTGGAGCACGCGCACTTAACCGCTAAGCCATGGGGCTGGCCCCTGCATGTTTAATTTTAAATTCCACTTGGCCATTGTTGGTATATAGGAAAGCAATTGACTTTTTTACATTAACCTCATATCCTGCAACCTTGCTATAATTGCTTATTAGTTCCAGAAGTTTTTTGGTCAATGATTTGGATTTTTTATGCAGACAATAACATCATCTGAAAACAAGACAGTTTTATTTCTTCCTTCCCAATCTGTATACCTTTTATTTCCTTTTCTTTTCTTATTGCATCAGCTAGAACTTTCAATAGATCTTGTAAAGAATCATGAGAGGGAACATCTTTGTACCCCTGATCTTAGAAGGAAAGCTTCAAGTTTCTTACCATTAAGTATGATGATATAATTTTTTATTGTGTCTTTTAAGAATCAGGTCAACCCAAAGTAAGAATTTAAGTATTTTCTTTTTTAGAATCAGAATTTATCAGTAAGAATCTCAGTAAGAAAAAAAATGTATTTGAAAACCTCTATTGAAGTAAGCCCCTCTCTGAAGATCATGTCCTCCTCCCAGGAAAGCTGATATTCAATAACTGCCATTGAGGTATAAAGCCTTGTCTTCTCATCTCATCTAAAGCACTAAAGGGTCATTCCATTATCAGAATTCTCCATATAGTCTGTTGAGACCCGTTTTGCAATTACCTCAGAACTTGACTTCTTCCTCTGCTCAATCTTACTTTTTCTTTCTCTTTCTTTAATGTGTTTTCATGCAAATATTACTATCCAATTAATATTCTGAACAGTAATCTCAATCTCATAGTCTTCTTCACAGGTAAGTCAACCTGCAACAGAGCCCATACATTCTGCAACTTTACTGAAGATATGGTGGGAAGGCAATAGGCTCTGAAGTCAGATCATTTGCTTCAGACCTCAAGTTATATATATACCAGCTGAAAGACTGTCAGCAAGTTACTTACTTTCTCTGTTTTGATAAACTCTGATTCTTTGACCTTGAGGCTGCCTTGAATGGACCTAAAATATATATTTCATAAGCATACTGAGTCATGAACATGCACAGAAATGAGAAACATCAGATTACGTTTTGGTGTCAATTGACTAGGGAATTTCCACAGGAATAATTTGAAATTAAGGCAAAGATTTACCTACAGAAATATTCATTAGAGAATCTTATGTTATCAAGAGAAAATTGATAATAATATAAAATATTCAAAAGTAAGGTATAGTTATGTACAGCCAATGAAATTCTGTCTCTGAAGATTTTAAGGACATGGGAAAATGTTTATGAGATAATAGTAAGCAGATACATATGAACCCAGTTAATGCCTGCAAATATGTAATCTTCATAGAAGGAGGAAAACGTTCCCAAAATGTCAGAGGAAAAATGGATGAAGCATCACAGAAAAGATCAATAGGAGATAATGTTGGAAAATTGGCAAAGTGACTCTTGAACACCCAACAAAGTAGTTTGTTCTTTATTCTAAGTCTAAGGTAACAATTTAAGATTATTCTTTATGAAATATACTTTTCATCATTTATTTTCTAGATTAAAATATGCTTATAGATTCTTAGTCCTTAATTATATATAAGAATGATTTACAGAAATTGTATATATTGTGTCTGGCTCTTCCAAAAGATTTTAGTTCAGGGTTGAAAGATTTTAATGAATTGAATGACCAGAGATTTATAAATACCAATGGAAAAGTAGCACATGGTATGTATAGGAAGAAAGAGAGAGCAGAAAGAGTTAGAAAGACACATTAGTAAGAATAAACAATGATTTTAATTGGGGTGATAACAATGGAAATGATGAAGAAAGGATGAATGAGACACTCTGTGAACAAAAAGTCTCTATGATATGGTACTTTATTAGACAAAAGAGCCTGAAAATTGAAAATCTGTGGCAATTCCATGAAATACAGAAGTGGACTGTGTGTTGGGTGGGGGAAAGAGAGAGAGATTTCAAGACAAATGTATCTCCATGTAGACAGATAAAGAGTACTAGGGCATTGATGGATGTAGATATAGGTGTAAATATAGAAGTAAATCCAATTGAAAATAATAATACAGCCATAGAAATGGATGAAAATCTGAGAGAGTAAGAATAGAGGTTAACAATATTTTCCTCGTGAAATTCCCTTTTAAAAGGAGGCAGAAAAGAGAATGGTAAATCAGAGAATGAAATAAGACACGTTTATGCCCAGGAAAGAAAACCTGAGGGTTAAAGTAACCAGTCCCTTGGAGAACTCAAGTAGACCAGAAGCTACCCCAGATTTTGGCTTATAAAACCTTATTCTTTATCAATACAATAAATTGTAAACACCAAAAACAACTTAGTTCTATATGTATATAGTTCATTCATGTGTCCATTCTACAAACATTTATGACTTTCTATGTACCAGGCAAGTGATATGACCTAGATATACAAGGAAAAGACTATGGTATGCATCCTCAAGGGGATCATAGTGTAATGGTGATAAAGCAGCAAAACGAAGAACAATGTATAAAGAGCTGAAGGAAAAAATGTTAAGGAAGTTTTCATGGAGGTTGTTCCACTAGAATGGTGACTTATCAGATGGGCCACTGGGTGGGAGGTTTTCATAACAAGAAAACACATATATGCAAGACAAATATTTTTCCTTCAGATTTTTTTCAGTGGAGCAGGAACAGAGAGAAGTAACACTATTTCCTCACCAGCTATTCACTTATTTAATTTGCTAACCATCTTTCCTACAGCATATTGGTTTTAGTCCCCATTCCAATAACAATTTAAATAGCAGAATGGGCAAATCTACCACGTGAAAATGTGTGTTTATAACGTAAAAACTGCACATAAACTTGGTTATTTTAAAATTCTATTTAACTTATAAACGAATAATTCAAACATTATATTGACTCTACAATAATCCACTAAGTAATTCATGAACAAATTAACTGGCATTCATAGTTATAGTAACTTTTAACTATTTTTCAATATAATACCCAGTCCCTGTGACATGAATGTTTGTGATTATCATTGTTATTATCATACCTACACCCAATATCATAACTGTTAGACAGACACAGAGTCCTAAAATACTCAAATAGCCAAGAGATGGCTGCTGGCCAATTTGGAGTCCAAAGATCTCAGAGAAGGCTGGCATTTATCATCCAAGTAAACTCCAGGTATTTTAACTCTGAGATTCATACAACATCAAGCACCAGATGAGATATTGATTTTAGCTAGTAAAACCCTGAGTAGAGACCACAGTTAAACCACATCCAGACTCCTGACCCTTGGAAATTTTGAGATAATTTGCGACACAGCAAAGAAAATGAACACAGATTTTGGTACTCGGAATTGAAGTGTAATTATAACAACGAAAAATTACTTAAAAAAAAAGTATCAGTGGCTTTGAAACCAGGAAGTTGGTGGAAACCGGAAGAATTTTAAGGAGCATGAGAGAGAAAGCCGAAATTATCTTGAACAGACTATGAGTTTGAAATCTGGATTTGGAAGATGCCACCAAGGAGGGTTCGGAAAGAAGCGAGGAGCATGTTACTGAAAACAAGAAGGGCGATTTCCCTTAGACAGTGACAGAAGATTAGAAAAACTATGTCCCACAGTTATGTGAGAATCATTAACCTTGCAAATGATGAACTTGGACATAGAGCTAAATGCCAAAAGTGCAGACTGGTTTCTTCTTGCTGATTGTAGTAAAATGTGAGAGGAGAGGCATAAATTGAGGGAAGAACTGTTAAACACAAAGAAGCAGAATTGGATGGTTCAAAAAAGTTATTGGCTTATTCAGATGGCAAAAAATGCTAAGCTATAAGTGGCTGCCAAAAGTGTGGCATAGAGAAAAGACAGAGGGTGTAACTGTACAACCCGTAGCTAAAACCTTAGAAAGATCAAAAGGTCAGAGGAGGGCTGCCCTCGTGGCCTAGGGGTTAAGTGCGCCGTGCTCTGCTGCTGGCGGCCCGGGTTCCGATCAGGGGCGCACACCAATGCACTGCTTCTCCCGCCATGCTGAGGCGGTGTCCCATGTACAGCAACTAGAAGGATGTGCAGCTATGACATACAGCTATCTACTGGGGCTTTGGGGGAAAATAAATAAATAAATAAAAATTAAAAAAAAAAAAAAGGTCAGAGGATTTATTCACACTAAGTACCTTTCAAGAAATTAAGGGTGTGCCTCACAGAGTTTTCTCAACCAAAAGCCCAAAGGGTGAAGCCAAGTGCCCACAACAGCTTTTTTCAGGCCTTGACACCTGATGAAGAAAAACCCATTTCAGAACTGTTATGGACCACTTATTCCTGCTTCCTTTCCATTTTTCCTTTTTTTGGAATCAAAATGTTTATAACTGTGGTCCAGTGCCTGTCCTGCCATTGTAAATAGGGAGTTTTGGGAGATGATAACTTGTCTTTATTTTCCAGGTCCACAGATGGAGAGGAATGTGCCCCAGGAGCTCTGCTTAATAGATTACATCCAAGCCTCTCATCTACACCTGGACCTGATTTAGATTTTGGACTTCGAGCTGATGTTTTAATGGAATAAAACTCTTGAGAATCCTGGAAGAGGTGCATACAATTTGCATGTCAGAAGGTCTTAAATAGTTGGAGGTCAAAGGGTAGCAGATTCCCATCCCCTGCTGTATAATCCTCTTGACTTGAGTGTGGGCGGGACCTATGAATATGACAGGATAGTCAGTCCCTGATTGTTGGGTTATATAAGGCTCCTGTAGAGCAGGCTGTTTCTCCTGCTAGTGTTGCAGAAGCAAGTTACCATCTTTGGTTAGGACTTGAGGACTACCTCTAGAAGCTGAGAGATAAGCCTGGCTGACAGCCAGCAAGAAGATGGGGATTTCAGTTCCACAACTGCACGGAACTCAATTCTGCCAACAAAGATTGTTCTTAGACGAAGATCCTGAGCCTCTGATGGGATCACAGCCCCCATCAACTCATTGTTCAGCTTTATGAGAGCCAGCTAACCCAGGTCTGGACCCAAAATTCACAGAAAATTTGATATAACAAATAGATATTTTAACCCACTAAGTTTGTGTTAAGTTGTTCACAACAATCGAAAACTAAAAAAAAACGACCCTCAAAGTGATATTAGGAATCAGTGAATTTCTAATTCAACTTTCTGATTTACTTACTTAAATGTAAATGGATTTATTTTACAACCCCAAAAGATTTTTTCCTTCTGTACTATCCTTTTGAGAAGGTTAATAATCAGTAGAACATTTTTAAGAATTTCAGATATTTTTAAATATGTTTTTCACATTAAAAACAGGAAAAACAAATTTATAGAAAAACAAAATGAGTTGAACAAATACAGCACTTTGAATTTAAAAGTAAAGATATTTTACTTCTGAAATGTTTTTATAGTGTTTACGCATTGATCACTATAATTCATCCTTTAACACTTGGAACGTGGAAATTAACTCTATTGCATAACTAAGGATTGCTAAAAAAAAAAGTCATACTCTGTGCAGTTTGACTTGTACTTCCAGCATAATAATGATAAAACAGAACATTTTGACTGAATCACATTGGAAAGTCATCAGCAATACAACTCCACTATGTAATATAATTAGGAGTGCAATGAATAAATAATCCTTTGCTCCTTGATACAAGGTGCTGCTCGTTCATTAGTATTAGGGTCATTTGTAAGCCAATTTTGTTACTACCCTGAAACGACACTGTTGTTAAATTGTGATAAAGGGGAAACCATAAATTGGCAAAGAATTTTAATGGTAATTATCTTCATTAGCTAATGAGATGTGCTAATTATGTTCTTAAATGACAATGATTTAGTAGCCCTGGCATAAAGGGCTCACAGAGCAATAACTAGGCCAGTCTCTTTCCATGTGTTTTCACAATGTTGGAAAGCACATCATAACTGAGAGCCATAATTATGTTATGTATTATATTATTCAAAAAATGTCTATCTAAGTTATGTCATATTTTATGTTGTTTTTCCATATGATATACTTGCATAAAACCTAGGGTAATGAAAATGTGACATAGAAAATTGCATTAAGGCTGTACTTCTTGCTGTAAGGTCCCTAGATATCCCTGAGACCCTATCAGGAGATGTGTGAGGTCAAAACTATTTTCATAGTTATTAAACGTTATATTTACTGTTTTCACTGTGTTGACAGTGGCATCGATGGTGAAAAACTGTGGTAAGTATAAATGCTGCTTCCTTAGCATAAATCAAGGAAGTGGCTCCCAACTGTATTAAGACTTATTATATTCCTCAACCCTATACACTTATAGGAAAAAAGGAAAGAAAGAGAGAGAATAAGAGGAAGGAAGGGAGGAATGAAAGGAGAGATGGAGGGAGGAAGGAAAAAAGTTCAGTTTCTCCTCGATAAAGAAAAAATATATAAATAAATATTTACCCTTGAGTACATATCATTTTCGTATTCTTTGTGAAGAAATAGGAAATACACAGGGAGCGCTTCTGCTGTGGTCTGAAATGTGATGGTCATCTCCAGGAAAAGTATATGTGTGGTTGGTTGAGTTGTGAGCTGAGAGCTAAGCTAACTGCTTTTTTTTTCATAGAATACCATTTTTACCTGACATAGCGGTAAGGCAAACTATGGCTACTTATATTTGCCTGTTGGTGGATATTTCCTTGAATGTGAACAGAAGGCTCCTGATACTTCAAAGAAAACAACTGATAGTATTTGTTGCAGACTTAATATTTCAAACAAAAATTAAAATTTTGGGTAACTTGTATCTATCCCCATGAGTTTGACAGCTTTCTAATTCTTAAAGAATTTTCTGATGAGATTATTGGTAATATTAGCAAATCTGATTCTTTAATAATAAAATTTTTCAATACTTCGAAGATCTGCATATCTCAGTGAACTAATATTTCTGAAATGACCAAGGCATAATGTTATGAAATCATGCATAGGTAAAAGAGTTTTCAATTGTTGAGTTTTAGTTTAGTATCAAAAGGTTTAGTTTAGTATCACAATTATCTGAAAAAAATATTAAAATGTCACTTTTCTGAACTACATATCTGAATGAGGGAGATTTGTTTTCATATACTTCAACTAAACAGTATATCATAACAGATTGAATGTAGAAGCAGATATGATAATCCATCTGCCTTCTATTAAGCCAGATATTAGAGATTTGAAGAAAAAGGTAAAACAATGACACAATTATTAATTTAAAAATTAATTAAAATTTTTCTTTTTATTTCTAAAATAGTAAATATTGATTATTATAAGTCATATGAAAAGATCTTTGGGATTTCAATTTTAAGACTTTAAGGGGTCCTGCCTCATGGTAATTGAAAGTCAGTACATGCTGACCTCTTGATGGAAAAAGTATTGAAGAGAAAAAGAAGATAGTTATGAATGTGATTTTAATCTACATGAACATTAAATGAGTTCAATTCTGAAAGGCGTGATCATTAGAAATACAGTGAATATTTAGCAATATGGAAGAAAAAATGTGTTTGCCTCTTTGTTGGAAGTTGGTATCTCTTGGGTGCTAGGAACAAAATTGTGATTTGACACGTCCCTTCAATTTTGGCTGTAAAAAACCTGCTTCAATGGCAGGATAAGACTAATCCAAAATATTTTTAATTAAATGTAAAAATTATTTTAAAATAGTAAGTTGAGAAATAGCAATAGTTTGAAATTAATGCTGAAAATAATTACAAAAAATTTGGAGTAAATTGGATAAGATGAGGAATTAAGTATATTATACAAGTAATTTCATCAAAGCAATACTGCTGTTAGTATACCATAAGCAAAATCAATGATTTTATTTGTGAGATCTGGAGACATACACTTAGTTATTTTTAAAATTAGGAAAATACTTTCAGCAATTTTTATCATTAAAACATTTAATATTAAATGAAATGCAACTGAATAGGAAAAATAAATTATGGGGAAAATATATTTTATTCAAATATTCTTCAAGTATTTGATTTTTAAATGTAAAAGTTACAAATGGGAATTAATTTTTACGATTTTAAAATGAAAATTACAATGGTTGCTCTATTGTCCCTATGTACTATAAATATGCACAATTATATGAAAATATTGACTTCCTTTTCAGCAATATGGCAGACTAGATTGCCAAAGAAAGCAATTCAAACACTGGGGAGAATATTAGAATAAAATATTAAATGCACCCAGGTGCTGGTACCAGGGTATGAAATATTGAGACAGGAGGATGAGCCACGCAGGAATCTAGGAGGTATTTGCCGGTCCCAGTGAATCTGCATTTTATTATGTGTGAGCTTTTGAGGGTCAATCTCTGAGGACAAAACCCAGAGCTTTCTCATGGGGAGACACCTAATAAGAAACAAACAAGCAAACAGACAACAACACACACACACACACACACACACACACACACAACAGACCTGGGACTGAAAAGTCTGTAGTTTCGGAACAACATTGAATTAGAATTAAAACAACTCCTTCTGCTCCTAGGACACTAGTAGGAAAATGAAGAGAAAAGATAAAGAAGACTTCCCATGAGAATTTATAGCAACAAACATGCCCCAATGCACAATATTAGTTGTGATATTTTTTGTTTAATCCAACATGAAATATTGTATGTTATTGATGATAAAATAAGTAGAAGTAATTCTTTAGTTAAACGGAAAAAATTGTCATATTAGATTAAAAATGTAGTTGAAAACTGTTTAGAAGAGACTTGCTTAAAATGTAAGACTGTAAAAAGGTAAACAATAGAGCAAATATTGATGAAAAATAACTGATGTGTTGCTGTATTAACACCATAAAAAAGTTGATTTTAGAGCAAAAGAAGAAAGCATTCCTTGAGATTAAAAAAAAAGACTTGGGCCGGCCTGGTGGCTTAGTGGTTATGTTCATGAGCTCAGCTTCAGCAGCCCAGGGTTCGTGGGTTCAGATCCTGGGCGCAGACCTAGGTATGGCTTATCAGGCCATGCTGTGGCAGCGTCCCACATATAAAGTGGAGGAAGATGGACACGGATGTTAGCCCAGGGCCAATCTTCCTTAGCAAAAAGAGTAGGATTGGCAACAGATGTTAGGTGAGGACTAATCTTCCTCACCACAAAAAAAAAAAAACCCAAAAAGGACTTAGTCATGATAAAATGTTCAACTAACAGGAAGGAAAATGACAGCATTAAATTTGCATACTCCTATACATAAGGTTTTCTATTTTCCTATCCTTGAAAAGCAAATATTGAGTATTGTAAAGATCTCATCTTTCCCCAAAATTCATTATCGGCTTCAAGGAAATTCCAAATTATTTTAAGAATTTGACAAGCCACTTCTGAAATATGTATGAATATGAAAAGATTCAAATACAGTCAAAACACACTCGAACAAGAAGAATAAGTAGGACTAACTTCCTCCACATAACAAAGGTAATTTTAACACTGCAAGAGTTATTTCAGTGCAGCACTGACATTACAAAGGCAAGTAGACTAGTCAAACAGAGAACAGAGAGTTCAGAAAAAAATTCAAGCATATGTGGATACCTGATATATGACAGAGGTGGCATTAACAAAACAAGATGAACTTTTCAATAAATAGTGCTTGGATAGTTGGCTAAACATATAGGAAAAAAATAAAAAGAGTCCTTTTATTATACACCAGAAAGTAAGTCTACAATTCTAGGTGGATTAAATAATGCACTCTAAAAGCAAAACTTGTAGAAAACAAACAAGGGGAATATCTTTATGCTTTCGTTATAGGTAAAATATTCATGTATATCAAAAAAGTTCCCAAATGCACAGAAATGCATAGATAAATTCTAATTTAAATTTAAAGATTTGCTTAGTAAAATTCACTGTTAGGACAGTGAACACAAGTGACATATCATAGTGATATTGTCAACTCAAATAACTTATAATGGATCAGTAGGCATTAAATACAAGAAGGAAAAACTAGAAAATTGCTCTACATCCTTAAGCAAAAAACCAGCAAACTGATTTTCAAAATGACAAGAATTATTGAGCAGGCACTTCAGAGAAGAGGAAATAACTAGTCCATAAAAATATAATAAAAGCTAAGCTTCATTAGTAACTCGAGAGCTCAACTTAACACCCATTACAAACAAAGACAGTGACATCAAAAGTTAGCAAAGATGTGGATAATGTCTAATTATATACTACTGATGGATGTGAAATCTCTACTTGTACTTTGGAAAAAAAATGGTATTATTTAGAAAATTTACTCTTAGCATTTACTCCAGAGAGACTCACACAAGTCCACCAAGGTAGAAAAAGAATGGGAGGGAGTTGGATGAAAATCATTCATATGTCCCTATCATGGAATGTATTTTTTTTTAATGTGGCAGAGTCATATAATGCAATACTATAAAGTAGTAAAAATGAATGAATTGCAGCTACGTACATCAACTATAATGATCTCAGTGGAAAAAGTCAATAAAAATATACTATATCAATTTACTTATATAAATTTCAAAAACAACAAAAAAATATGGATTCCAGATACAATTCTGTAAACTTATAGAGAAAAACAAAGAAATTATTGAAACAAAATTCAGCTTACTGTTTACTCAGTAGAAGAGGGAGGGAAATGAAATCAGAGAGCAACCTATAGAGATTCAGCTGGTCAGTGGGTAAAGCAATAGTCAGTTTACTGTTCTTTATTCATTACGCTCTTTTAAAGTATTCATTTGTAGATGTTCAATATTTTATTTAAAAGTTAACAAAAGGAGTGAATGGATTATCTGGTTTGATTATGGATATGTATGTGCTGCATGAATAGTGTCTAATGATGCTAGACACGATATACTGGCAGTTCTCTTGCTATGGGTGTAAGATGCCATCGAAATGATAACAAGGCATTACGGAGTGTCGTGGTCCACTGTTCTTCATCTCCAGAATTGTATGTTCTTTCCTTAGCAGAGAACACTTTATTGATTCTATTTTCTATTTCGAAGAAAAGCACAGCCAGTAACTTTCCTTTTTGTTCTCACTGAGTTTCTACAATCTATAAAAGTAAAATTCCATTGAATACTAAACAAAAATGAAGTAATCTTTTAAAATCACGTGGTTCAAAGAGGATGGCATAAGTATATAAAACAGCTCTCAATGTTCTCCACGGAAGTTTCCCCAGTTCTTAAAATCTATTACAATTTCAAAATATTTCCGTCAAACTGACTCTCGCTTTTCAGTGGAGAGATGAAGTGATGGAGATAATGAATTTTAAAGCTGAAAATATAGGAAAACTTTGTGCCATTATGTAGAGAAATACACTAGTAACGTTAGCAGAAGTCATTTTTTAGTCAAATTTTCCATCCTTGTGTCAGTGTAAGAGAAGGACACAGAAAGGCGGTATGAGTATACTCCATTAAATTTCTCCTCTTATGTAACATTTAAGCAATATTCAGATTTTTTTACCGATCATTCAAAGACAATAGAATCCTATATATGAAAACTCTTCTACTGGGGAAAAAAATGACCTCAAAGAAGAGAAATCATGTATTTGATTTCTTCTTTTATTATTTACATAATATAAAGATGTGATCTTTATGATCAAAAATTATAATTGTCTTCCCAAATTATTGATTTTTTTAAAGAGTTACAAGTAGCCCCCATTCCCTCAGTTACTTCTTATTCTCTCAGTTGTTTTGTAAATGTACCAGTTGGATTTGAAATCTAATCCCTGTTTTACTACAAATGTTACTAATATTTTTTCTGGACATTTTTCATGTTTTTACTGGGATCAAAAAATTATCCATCTGCTTGTGCATATGCTGCAGAAGGGGACTTTATCATTTTCATCAGATGTGAGTTCTTTCATTGTTTACTACTGCCTGAGGAAAAGGTCATGGTTCTTTAATCTTCTTTATCTAACTATAAAAATATAAACATATAACATTATGTAGAATCAATTGTATATTAATCCTACTGATTCAGAGGTAAATCATTAAATCATATTTCTTTTTTAATCTAAATACTTATTTTACAAAAGAATTAATAGCAATACAGAAATACTCAAAATGTAATCAATTTGAATAATGTTTATAAAAGTCTCATTATTATTTTAATTTAATATAATATGATAGTTTGCCTAGACTATTTAAAAGACTTCATGTTAATTACTGATATGATAGTCATTGAACTAGAATGCTACAACCAAAGCATTGACTTTCAATACAATAGTGAATGTTGCCAATGATGATATTAATACCCTTGACTTACTTACTAGTTTGTATATTGAGTCCTTTAGAGATTCTTAATCAAAAAGTGACTTAACATTACCTCAAGTACTAAAAATTATAAATATTAACATTATTACACAATCACTTCAGCAAATAATTTTTAGTTGTGAATAATAGCCTTTAAAGAGAAATGCAGATGAAATGAAAATACTTAATTTAATAGTGCATGTATCAATGTAATATCAAAATTGTCATGATCCTTTATTATGCTAATTCTAGAAGAAAGATGTTGATCTCCCTTAGTCACGTAAACCTGGCAATCAGTAATATGCTTATTTTAATTGTCTATATAACATATCACAAAAGAGACATAAAAACAAAAAACTATAAAATAGTGAGATCTTGTTAGCTATCTAAAGTTTTCTAAATGATCAAATTCATTATTTAATAATTAACTATTTATTCCAAAAAAACTCATACATAATAGCACAAGTCCTATGTTTTTAAATTTCAAAATATTTGGTATTAAAAATGTGTGGCTTTACAGTGACACGCAGTGAGTCCTTCTTTCACAGGCAGCGATATTTGTATGCTCAGCGGGGATGTGAGCTGAGATATTCATCAGGCAGAGCCTAAATTCTCCATTTCACTGGTTGACAAATCTGTTGGGATGTCTAGTTCTTCCAAGAATGATTTGCTAGTGATAAGAAGAAAGATTTGAAAAAAAGAAAATTGATATCAGGATATATTTGGAGAGTGTTAAAAGAGAAGCCCGTTGTGACTTGAAGATAGGATCTAAATAAACTCAGTTCAGTCTAAGACAAATGTTATCATTACCCGAAATTTACCTATGAAAACACAGTATTTGTCATTTACATTAGATGATATTTAACAGGCAACTTTGAAATTAAATTTATTGTATATTGCCTCCTTAATGTTTATTCTCTTTTCTCTAATCATGTCCCTTATTAGAGCTAATATTTCTCTACAAAGGCAACTTTTTTTTTTTTTTTGGTTAATACATAGAAAGGAGAGTTCTTCATTAATAGAATGATATTCTTGAAAGTCAAGAGAAAAACTCCAAGGGAAATAGAAGAAACTCCCTTTTTTCTCTGTGAATGCTAATTGTGTTTTTCCTTTTGTGGAAAGAAAAACTAAACACCCTAGAAAAGCTATCTTTTTAAGAACAGATGTGCAGTTTTGTAATTAACCCAACATATACTATTTCTATTTGACAGAAGAGGCATTCAGAATGAAAATGCCAGTTTATTTCAGAATGCCCAGGAAAATAAGGTACAGAAGGGATGCAACAGATTATAGAAAACTCAGAATATGGACTTAATCCAGAGCTGGGGGGCTGTCAAAACGTTTTTGTTTTTATATCCAAAAACGTAGAAAGTTGAGGTTACATTTCTAACATACTATGCATTCAATACATAAAAACTAAAAGAAGGAAAATAAATATAGAGATAAATTCTATTATTTTATCTCTGATCTACTAAAATCTACTATTTTATCTCCCACAATAGATTGACATGAGTAACGGGCAGAGCACATGAATCCCTCCTTGAACCCCACTGTTACTGAAAACAAAAGACTAGAAAATGTTTTATGCAGGGGAATAACAAGACAAGGTTTGTAGTCTAAAAATTTCTCTTTGGTAACAATTTGAATTTGAAGGAATAAGAAATGAAGACAGGAAAATCAGTTAGACTATAGCCATAGCACAGGAAAAAAAAAAAAAAAGATACGGGTTAAATGAATACAATGGAAAAGAAGAGAGGAAGATATATTTGAGTCATATTTAGAGGTAAAACACACAAGATTAAGTAAATAACACAGGAAGGTGTGAGCTGGAAGATTTCTATCACTGTTTTTCAGATTTTTGTCTTATATAATTAAGTAAATAATTAATAAAGAATGACAGAAGAAAATGAGAAACATGTTTGGGAGTTGAAAGGAAATCGTAATATATTCATTTATAAACTACAAGTCTGTGGTATTTTGTTAGAGCAGCCCAGATGGACCAAGACAGAAAATTAGTCCCAGGAAGTGTGGGTGCTGCTGTAGCAAATACCGAAAACTGTGGAAGCAACTTTGGAACTGGGTAATGAGTTGATGTTGGAAGAGTTTGGAAGGGTATGCAAGAGAAAGTCTGCATTGCCATTGCCGTGACTTTAAAGGCAATTCTGGTGAGGGCCCGGAAGGAAAAGAGGAGCGCTGTAGAGAGAGCTTTAGTCTTCTTAGAGAATACCCAAGTGGTTGTGAACAGAATGTTGATAGAAATATGGGCAGTTAAGACCATTCTGATGAGGTTTCGGATGGAAATGAGGAACACGTTATTGGACACTGGAGGAAAGGGCATCCTTGTTATAAAGCGGCAAAGAACTTGCTGAACTGTGCTCATGTCCTAGTATTTTGTGGAAGGTAGCACTTGTGAATGATGAAATCGGATATTTGGCTGAGGAAATACCTAAGCCAAGTGTTGAAAGTGTGGCTTGACTGTTCTTGAAAGTGGCTTGACTGCTCTTGAAAGCTCATGAGAAAGCATGTTAGAAAGAGAGCTCTAAGAGTGTGGCCAAGCGACCATTGGATAAAGAGATTAGTTTGGGAGTGAACCATGGATTTAATCAGCCATTTTAGCAGCAAAACAGCCAGATTGAACTGAAGAAGGAGACTGGAAGATTGTCTTATTTCGTAGATTTTGCAGGATGAGACTCTAGAGCTATTTGGCTGTGAACATGTGCTATTCTTCAAGACAAGGGAAGAAGAACCCCAAAGGTGATTCAGAGATCATCAGGGCTGCCTCCCCAGTTTCAAAAGCTTCTGCACAGCATAAGAAAGAATTAATGAAGTGAAAAGGTAACCTATGGAATGGGAGAAAATATTTGCAAATATATATCTGATAAGCAGTTACTATTCAAAATATATAAAGAACTCATACAATTCAATAGCAAAAAAAAAAAAATAATCTGCTTAAAACATGGGAAGAGGAACTGAATAGACATTTTCCCAAAGAAAACATACAAATGACCAACAGGTGCATAAAAAGATGCTCAACATCACTAATCATCAAGGAAATGCAAATCAGAACCACACTGAGATATCACTTCACACCTGTTAGAATGGCTACCACAAAAAAATACAAGATGTAAGTGTTGTGGAGAATGTGGGGAAAAGGGAGTCCTTTTGCACTATTGGTGCAAATGTTAATTGGTGCAGCCACTCTGGAAAACAGCATGGAGGTTCTTCAAAAAATTACAAATGGAACTACCATATGACCCAGAGTATGGTAGTTCTGGATATATATCAAGGGAAACTGGAAACAGGATATTAAAAAAATATCCGCACTCCCATGTTACCTACAGCATTATTCACAATAGCCAAGATATAGAAAAAACCTTTATCCACTCATTGTCAACCAATTGTTGTCAAACAACCATTATATATACATATAATGACATTTTGCTCAACAACAAACCACATATACAAGGGTGGTCCCATAAGATTAGTACCATATAGCCTAGGTGTGTAGTAGGCTGTACCACCTAGCTTTGTCTAAGTACACTCTATAATGTTCCCACAATGATGAAGATGCCTAACTATGCATTTTTCAGAACATCTTCCTGTTGTTAAGTGATGCATGACTGTACCATGGAATATTATTCGGCCATGAGAAAGCAGGGCATTTGCAACAACATGGATGGACTTTGAGGGCATTAAGCAAAGTGAAGTGTCAGACAGAGAAAGAAATGTACTGTATGATATAACTTCCAAGTAGAACCTATAAAAACTGAACTTACATAAGCAGAAACTAGAATGGTGATTACCGGGAGCTAATGGTGAGTGGAAGGGCAGAGATGTTGATCAAAGAGTAAAAACTTCCAGCTGGTAAGTTGAGTATGTTCCAGGGATCTAATGTAGCATGGTGATTATAGTTAATAATATGGTATTGTATATTTGAAAGTTGCTAAGAGAGTAAACCTTATATTCTCTCACCAGAAAAAAGAAATGGTATTCATGTGACATGATGCAGATGTTAGCTAAGGCTATGATGGTAATCATTTTGCAGTATATAAGTATATCAAATCAACACATTGTACACCTTAAACTTATACAATGTTATATGTGAATTATATTTCAATAAAGCTGGGAAAACAAGGGGTAGCATCACCTCGGTTTCAACAAGTCAGATAAATCCTGTCCTTTGCACAGCAGAGCCACACAGGTATGGCTACCTCCACCTAGATTTCTAGGGATCCAGCTGCTGAGGGCTGCAGGCATTAGACCCGGGCAGAAGGCTGCCTTGAGCGTGAGGCCACTTCAGTGAACCCTTACTAGGGCAATGTCCGGTGGAGATATGGGGACAAGGCCAATCCCTTGACCTTAGACCGGTAGAGCCACCAGTGTGCAATTCCATCCTGGGATTGCTGCAGGTACGTAATTCCAACTTGTAAGAGCTGCTAAGTGGGCTGTGCCCAGCAAACCTATGGGAGTGGAGACCCCCTGGTGTGCCTAGAAGGCAAGAACTCCCCTTCAGTGGGCCTTAAGCTTTGAACTTGCTCAGGACCTGTTATCTTCTTTCCTATTTCTCCCTTTTGGAGCTGGAGTGTTTATCCTATGCCTGTCCCACCATTGTATTTTGGAAGCACGAAACTTGGTTGATTTCAGAGGTTTACTACTGGAAAGCAATTTGCCTTAGGATGAATCATCTCCCCCATATCTGATTTAGATGATAGATGAAACTTTGAAATTAGACTTTTGAGTTGATCTTGGGGCTATTGGGATGGCATGAATATATTTTTCATGGGAGAAAGACATGAATTTTGGAAGGCCAGGGGCAGAATGCTGTGATGTGAATGTTTGTGTCCCCCTAAAAATCATATGTTGAAAATCTAATGCTCATTGTATGCTATTAGCAGGTGGGGCCTTTCAGATGTGATTAGGTCATAAGGGCAGAGCCCTCATTCTTCAATGGGATTAGTGTCTTCATAGAAGAGACTCCAGAGAGATCCCTTGCCCCTTCTGCCAGAAGAGGATACAAGGAGAAGTTTGCGACCTGGAAGAGGGCCCTTACCCAGCCATCCTGGCACCTGATCTTGAACTTCCAGACTGAAGAACTGTGAGAAATAAATTTATATTGTTTATAAGCTACCCAATGTGTGCTATTTTGTTACAGCAGCCCAAATGGACTGATAATGACTGACTTTTTTGTTTATTTGCTTTGTTTCAAATAGGATGACTTCGACTGGAGAGAAGCCTTTAACATAGTATCTAGACGGATTGGATGAATTTTTATTTTCTTAGATGAGAGAGAAAAATGTTTTATATGCTTTAAGTAAAGAGTTGGTGTAGAACAATGGGATGAAAGTACAGAAGAAAGAGAAAAATCACTAGGACAGCAAGATCCTGTTAGTTGGAATAGAATCAAATGGAATACTATAATAATAATATAAAGCATATAATGTTATTTCCTTTATAGAGAAGATAAAACTGAAGCTGAAATGTAAAATAATTTTATTAAGGTAACATACTAGCACTAGGTCTGTCTGATTCCAAAGCCCATTCTCTTTGTTTGTTAGTTCATTTTCCCTGCATCATTCTATCACTGCAAATTCTGTATCCCACTAAAAACACTAACCTGTGTACAGGAAGTAAATGAAAATTAAAGTAAATACAATAATTCTGCTGATGTAAAAACTGCAGGGATTTCCAAGAAATTATGAATGGTCACTATTATGTTTGTCATAAACATTTTTGTCCATCATATCTAATGTCAACTTTTTCCATGTGATAGCTAAATTCTATGAAAATGAAATAAAATGAACGTACCTGGACAAACACTAAGAATAAACTAATGAGTAAATTTAACCATTTGGATTCAAATAATTTACTACATACTGATAACTGTTTAGAATTGGCTAAAAGTACATTTTATTTAGGAAAGCAACTATTGGAATAGAATATAAATCAGCATCTGTATTGTTATATTTGCAACTGTTCTGTACTCATCTAGGTAGGGCTTGTTAATTATAAGGCATTAAATTATGAGACACCACCACTCAATGCTTTATTTATGAATAAATGAAGATACCACCACTAAACAAACAAATTTCAGGCCCTATGATATAGAGTAAGTTCTCTACGACGGTTAATATAACATGACCTTCCTAATCCAGAGACTTGTCTTCTTGTGGATTTATTATACTGGTTTTATGAAGTTATTCTGATGTTCAAATAGCTCAAGGTGTTAGTGTAGTTTATGGTAAAGAACATAGGCTTATGATGCTGAGGCAGATAATATGGGGAAATGAAGTGGATTTGGTTTAATAATCAATATGCGTGAATAGGAAAAATAGTCAGTTGCAGACCAGATTACTGACTGAATGTGCCAGTCATTACAACTTTCAATTGATGGATGCAATGAGGTAATGAAAAACCTCTATTGCCCAGTCACCCATATTTCGAGTTTAACATGACATCTAGTTTTTTATGTGAAATTTATGAATTATCAAACCTTAACAAAAAGTTAAAACTTAAAAAAGTCACAGTGTAAGTCAAACAAAATACATATTTTATATTTCCTACAAATACACTGTTAGTACTTATTGGCTTATCTATTTGGGGTGTCAGTTGTCTATCATTAATGCTGTCAGTAAATAGATGAGCACCATGATGGACAACCAAACATGGAAATAGAGCTAATCTCAAAGTTATAGTAGAACATTGCATGTAAAATGAATTAAATTAAGCATCTGCAGAAGTCGGTTGTTATAGGTTGAACTGTGTCTTCCAAAAAGATATATTGGCCTCCTAACTCTGAGTACCTGTAAATGTAACCCTGTTTGGAAATATGTTCTTTGCAGATGTAACCAAGTTAAGATGAGGTTATCACGTTGGTCTCTAATCCAATATGACTGGTATCTCTAAAAGAAGAGAGTGACACAGATGGAGATACACACTGATACACTGTGTGACTAAGGAGGCATAGATTTTCAGTGATGTGTATATAAGCCAAGGAATGCCAAGGAGTGCTAGCAACACCAGAAGCTAAGAGAAAAGCCTGAAACTGACTCTTCCCTAGAGCTTTCAGAGAGAGAACAAACCTGCTGATATCTTGATTTCAAAGTTGTAGCACCCAAACCTGTGAGAGAATAAAGTTCTGTTGTTTTATGCCACCTAGATGCGGTACTTTATTATGGCAGAGCTAGGATGAGCTAATTAGCACATCCGTCTCTGATCCAGAACACTTCAAGTGTACATTTGGGATAAGAGTAATAAAGATGAATATCAATAACCCAACATGGTAAAAGACTGAATGCTTTCCCATTAAAGTCACGGGCAAGACGTGGATGTCTGCACTCACTGCTTTCATTTAACATTGTGCCAGACATTTGTAGCTAGTAAGATAAGGCAAGAAAAAGAAATAAAAGCACTCATATTAGAAAAAAAGAAGTAGAATTATCTTTATTTGAAAATGACATGATTTTCCATGTAGAAAAAATAATAGAGTGCTACAGAAACTAACAAGCAAGCTTATCAAGTCTGCAGGACATCAGATCAACACAACAAAATCAATCGCATTTGTATACACTACCTGGGAACAATCGAAAATCAAAACAAAAATCACAATATCATTAACTACAGGATCAAAAAGGCAAAACACTTAGGGAAAGATATCACAAAAATGTGAATGATCTTTACAGTAAAAGCTACAAACATTGTTGTGAGAAATTGAAATCCTAAATAAATGGAGAGATATAGTATATTTATGTGTAAGAAGATTCAATATTTGTAAGATATCAGTTTTCTCAAATTGATATATAGATTTAACTCCAATCAAAATTCTAGCAGGCTTGTTTTGGTAGAAATTTACAAAATGATTCTAAAATTTATATGGAAATAGAAAGGACCACAAGTAGCAAACAACTTTGAACAAGAACACTTTTGGAAGATGAACACTATCTGTTTCAAGTGTTATCATAAAGCTACAGTAATCAAGACAATGTGATATTTATGAAGGAAAGCCAAATAAATCTCCGTAATGGAATAGAGTCCAGAAATAGTCCAGAAGTAGAGTCACATATAAAAGGACAACTTATTTTCAACAAAAGTGCCAAGGCAATTCAGTGAGAAATGGCTAGTTGTTTTAAAAAATTGCTGCTGGAACATTTGAATATTCATATTAAAAAAGAAGAATATTGTTGCATATCTTGCATCAGATACAAAAATTAACTCAAAACAGATTATACATCTAAAGGTAAAAGCTAAAAGTATAATATTTCTAGAAGAAATATAGTAGAAAACTTTTGTGACCTGGGTCATATATGTATATATGTGTGGGAGATCAGAATTGGCTACCTCAAAATATGCCTTTTTACCTTGATTATTTTCTCTGAAAGAAACTTTGATCTCCCCCCAACCACTAACTCGTAAAAGAATTTAAGATAGAAGGCCTATCCCCAGAACAGGCCATCACCATAGATAACTCTGGGTATGGATAGATTGGGAGAGTCCTTGCTAAACCCATTCTTATCAAAACTCTGAAAACCAAGTAAAAGTAGAAGGTACCCTTTGTAAGAGACATTTACATTCCTAAGGGAAATCTTCAGGTATCTCCCTCTCTGTGCCAGGAAGAAGGGGGAATGACTTTATCTCTAGAAACTCTTAGCAATGCAGAAGTTGAGGATTTAAATCTGCATACTCTTGTTTACTGTGCTTTTCTGGTAATCTCTGATAGCTGACTCCCCCCACCCCTAACATCCTCCTTTGTCTTTACCTGAACATGCTATTTAAAGATGAGAACCTCCACCATTTGTCAAGTTACCCAGTTTTTCTAGGTCTTTCCCATGTATACATGCTATAAAGCTTTGTTTGATTTTCTCCTGCTATTCGGTCTCACGTCAATGTAATTTGTAGCCTAGCCAGAAAGGACCAGAGTGGGTAGAGGATAGTCTTCCTCCCCTTCATATGCTCGTATCTCAGGGACAACACCAACAGAATAATCTATAAAAAAACAAATTGATAACTTGGACTTCATCAAAATTAAAAACAACTTCTCTTCAAAAGACATTCCAAAAAGAATGGAAAAACAAATCATAGATTTGGAGAAAACATTTGCAAAGCATAAATCTAAAAAAGGACTTGAACACAAATATCTAAAGAAATCATAAAATCTAATAAAAAAAACAAAAAACCCAACTTATGGACAAAAAAAAATGGCCACAAGATTTGAGTAGACACTTCACAAAATTAGATATGCAAATGACAAAAAACCACATACAAAGACAAACAGCATCATCGGTCTTTAAGGAAATGTAAATTAAAGTTATGATTAGCTATAACTACACACATATCAGAATAACTAAAATCAAAATGTTGTGTCCTAGAATGTGTTGGTGAGAATGTGAAGAAACAGAAAATCTTATACACTGCCATTGAGAAAGTAAATTGGTAAAAACATTTTCTAAAGCATTTTGATAGTTTCTTAAAAAGTGAAACATACTTCTACAATAGGATTCAGACATTCCACTTCTAGGCATTAATCCAAGAGAAATGAAAGCAGATGTCTAAACAAAGACTTGTAAACAAACGTTCACAGAAATTTATATGTGACAGGCAAAACCAAACAAAACAACCAAAAAAATATCTGTGAACAGATGAATGAATATACACACTGTGGTATATCTATCCATACAATGGAATACGACTTAGCAATAAAAACGAATAAAGAGCATGGATAAATCTCAAAATAATTATGCTGAGTAAAATAAGCCAGACTTTCCTCTTCACACAAAAAACCAAAACCAAAAAGCAAACAAACAAAAACTATGTATGATTAAATTTATATAAAATTTTTAAAAGTCAATCAAATGCATAGTGACAGAAATCTGACCAGTGTTTGCCTGGGTCAGAATGGAGAGATTACAAAGGGGCACATGGACATTTTTTGAGGTGATGAATATTTTCATTATCTTATTGTGATAACGATTTCATGGATGTGAACAAATGTCAAAAATTATCAAATTGTAAACTAAATATATGCAGTTTATAGTCTGTTGGTTATACTTTAATAAAGCTGTTATTAACAAATAACAAAAAATAAAACATGCTTTTGCTAGATCAAAATTAGGAAGATCAGAATATGGATATTTTATTTTATTTTTTATTATTTATTTTTTTGCCAGGAAGATTAGCCGTGAGCTAACATCCGATGCTAATCCTCCTCTTTTTGCTGAGGAAGATTGGCCCTGGGCTAACATCCATGTCCATCTTCCTCTACTTTATATGGGACGCCGCTACAGCATGGCTTGACAAGCAGTTCGTTGGTCCGTGCCCAGGATCTGAACCCGCGAACCCTGGGCCACTGAAGCTGAGAGCACAAAGTTAACCCATAGGCCACCAGGCTGGCCCCAGAATATGGATATTTTAATAAATACAAAAGCAAAATTTAAACTTCCATATCTTACAAGAACACTTTTCTAGAAAACATTGTATTTTTGGTTATTATCATGTGTCCTGGGAACAACTGTCCTACACTTTATAGAAGAAATGTTTGGAAATACTTCATTAAACAATGTTTAAGGTTATGTATTATTTTTTTTAAATGAAGGACAGAACGTTTAATATGCTCCTTTGCATTGTGATTCTCTAAGGGAACTGTACAGATTGCAATAATTTTCCAAATCTTTTGATCATAAATCATTTTTTCTTGCCATAATTATCATTTCCCCAAAGACTGTTCCAAGGAACACAGTTTGGAAGACACCAGTATAATTCTGTTAATGTTACTATATCTGGAGAAAACTGTGTTTACTAATAAGTAATACACCATACAAGCCTGAACAAAAGAAAACTCTGAAGATGTTTTTAAAAAGTCAACTTTTTCCAAAGACACTCCTGAGGAGAAATGATGCTTGGACCTGAGAATGCATATTCCATTTGACAGTTATATCAGACAAGCTCTCCCTTATGGCATTTTCCACTAAGATTACTTCAATTAATTTTCTTGTTCTGAGTCCAATAAGAATCATTAAAATTATAATTTGGGCTTAATATGATAGAGTTTCTAAGAGACAGAAAACACGCTGATTAATCAATGTGCATATCCTAGCCCTCTTGTGAGTTATTTTTTGCCACTGAAAGAGGAAGCATTGACATTTGAGCTGGACCTTATTCTTTTTGTGAGTTACTTCAATCACTCCTCTAAGATCAATCAACTTATGGTCTGGAGGAAAAATTAAATTTTGTCCTGCATGCACAACACTTAGTACCAGACCACAAACCGACTTGACCTCATCGACAGATGACTTTCTCTGAGACCCTCTTGATTTAACTAGGGAGTTCTATTTTTAACTAACATTTTTAACTAACACCTTTATGACTTCAGTTGTCAGAGATTAATTATTATAGAATCTCATACAGCAATGTAAGAATTAAGAGTCAAGTTGCATTTGGGGCCAGTGAAGTGTATTCTGTTCCATAGCCATATCTTACAAAGTTAATTCTCAGGGACAGTACATGGCTTGTAATGTACTACAATTCATTTTTATGTATTACTTGAAAAACTCTCCCAAGGAAAAGCAAGTATGAATATTAGTATGTTTTATTTTATATTTGAGAGCCAATTCATCATAGAAGTTATTCTTTCTAGACAAAAATGTTTCTGCATTTTACCCAGTTATATTATAGCTATTCCTTCTCATAAAGAGAGAGCAGTTTTTGCATTCATTTGGATATCTAGTGGTAGTTGTTGCACAAATAAAATACAGTTTGCAGACTCCATCATAATTAATGTGTACCAATCTCAATGGTAACCTAGAAACTTCAATTATATACTTGATCTAGAAAACTGAGTTTTCTGAGGACTAAATTTTGTCATTATGATGAAGAAAATTTTTCTTATCTTTCAATTCTCCAACTGAATCAGCATACTTAATGGTATTCTTTTTAATAATATTATATGAAATTATATCAACATATTTCCCCTTATGTATTTATGTTTGCCATTTTTGACATATATGTTTAAATTTTATTACTTATTAGATACCACATATTGTATTAATGTTAAAAATATAGATATCAATAAAATATTATCGCTGGACTGAGGGAACTCAAAGTCTAATGAAAGAAACAGATACGTAAGCAAGCAGTTATAAGCGATGTATATAGCCCTGTAATAAAAATATAAATATGGTGTTAGAGTGATATCTCTAAAATGTCATTGGTTACCTGTCAGTAAAACAAGTATTTTTTAAATCTTAATATTAATGGAGACAGACAAGTTGAACACATAATAAGGTAATTTGTTGCACAAAGCAGTAGGTGTTAATAAGATATGTATATCATTTAGCTGCCATTTATAATAGTGGCTAAATACCAATAATTATTTGTATACTTAGGTTTAACAGAAAATAATGGCTTCTATTGTGAGAAAAAACTGCAATGATACTAGTACTTTCAATTACCATACTAATATATTTCAATCGCAAAAAGAACATACGAGGTTTAAAGGAGAAGAGTTGATACATAAAGCATAAACCTTGCTATTTGGTACTTCATGTTAAGAAAAAGGTATACTAATTCCCTGGGGATTCTTGATTGAGAAAGTATTCAGAATCATGGTGTGCATTAACCATTTCCTATTGTGCCCTGTGTTGACATAATAGAAGCATTCACATGAAACAGATCAGCATTATGCCTTCTCTGTGTCACATTTAAAATTCAATAAAATATATCATGCACTTCTCATACCATGGAATAATAGAAGAAAAATGGCATTGGTGAAACTGACCTGAACAACATTTGTTTTCGGAAATTTATCCTTCCGCAGCTGAAACCCTCGTAGCAGTTTATGTATTTGATGTATAAAGTGTTGCATAAGCAAGAAAGCATTTCACAAGGTCAGAAATGAAACCCATCTGAACCTGCTGTTAGCATTCAGCAAAATATACTGCAGATATTCTGGAATCATTTTTTTCTGTCACTGTGGATCAGATGCCATGAAACCTACATAGAAAATGATGGCATAAATTTCGTTTCTGTAAGAATACGCTTTGCAATATAAAAAGAACGAACTGTTACCAATTCAGATGCAGAATCTCACTGCATTGCATCTTCTCAGACGACTGAAACCTCTAACTCTATCAGAAATTGTTTATAAGGATTTGAGGGTGTCTGTGAAAGTGGATGTACAAGTTAAAAATATGGTGAAGCAAATTTAGTTAGAATCAAACTCTTTCATAAAAGACAGGTATTTCCCTTCTGAATTCGGAGTAAAAAAAATGTGACCAGTAATGCAAAATAATGGCCACTGGATCATTTTTTCCCTCCTGATCAGACCTTTTGTTATTCTTACGCTGTGTAGCATAATCCCGTGCTAATTTCATGGCACATAAGTTGGTAGATCATGACATCAAAAAAAATTTGGCTGTCAAAAAAGAGAGACCTAAACAAATAAACAACAAACAAACAAAAGGTGGTAAGAGGGGAAACATCCAATTTTATCTTAATAGATCCTTTATTGTGACAGTAAGTTATATATATAATGTGTATATATATAATATGTATACAGCACACTCACACACACACCCCTACATACGTGTAGATGGCATATCCCTTTACACTTAAAAAACCAAGAACGTGGACTGTATTTCAGCAGAATGGAAATTTGTGAAGCTTTTATATTTTAAAATAACTGCTATTAAGATATATTTTAAAAGAATGGTTCTTCATATTTCTTAAACTCAATTTTACTTTTCCAGAAATTAACTAATTTTTTTCATATGTAATTAGACCTGTTTTTCAAATTATGATGTTAGTTTTAGCAATATTGTAAGAATTCTATTGGGTATCTTGTCATGGTATCTGTATCATGTCAAATTTTCTCAACATTCTATCTAATCAGTGGCATCAGTTCACAGCTACAATTAATTGGCCTCCTACCTACTCATAATTACCCATTTTTGACTAATCTCTCTTCTACACTAAAGCAATATTCCAGGATCCAATATCTATATAGTAACTCATTTACTATTCACAACCACCCTTGTTTCTAACTTAGAAATGATAATTATGAGATGATAATCATGAGCTAATTATGAGATGTTAACTCACTCCCTAAATGACATACAGGTAGTAGTAATTTGTTGAGCTAAAACCTGAGTTAGAGAAGTCTAGCTATAAAAATTTTGTTCTTCACAACTACA
Source organism: Diceros bicornis minor (assembly GCF_020826845.1). Classification (NCBI taxonomy): domain Eukaryota; kingdom Metazoa; phylum Chordata; class Mammalia; order Perissodactyla; family Rhinocerotidae; genus Diceros; species Diceros bicornis. The sequence continues at coordinate 45,442,385 of NC_080759.1, read as the reverse complement.
AATATGTACACTAAAGGTGGCAGTGTCAGAATGTCCTGTGGCCACTTCAATCTACATAAATGTCCATGAATACCTATTATGTCAGATGACTGGTGTAGTCTACTAATATTAGTACCAACTTGGGGACTTTCTAACCACAGAACCATAGTTAACATCTTTATCTCTATGGATCTCAGTTTTCTCATTTATGAAATGAACATAAAAATATCTAACTTGTTAAACCTACTAGTTTGTAGTGACATCATATGAGATCTAGAAGAAAATATATTTTTAAAAATATACTTTAGGTACAGCCCTGTGGTGTAATGGTTAAGTTCAGTGTGCTCCACTTTGGAAGCCTAGGTTCACAGGTTTGGCTCCTGGGCACAGACCTACACTGCTCATCAGCCATGCTGAGGCAGCGACCCATATACAAAATAGAGGAAGACTGGCACAGATGTTAGCTCAGGGCAAATCTTCCTCACCAATATATATATATATATATATATAAAGTGTATATATATATATATATATATACTTTAAAATTTGCTCACATTTAAAATTGTAGAAGTAGTAGTACAATCAGAGACAATATAGACCACATACACATTAATCTATAGATTCAATAAACATCTAACAATAACAGGGACAACAGAGGGAAAAAAATTGCAATGTGTTTAAAAGGAATAGGCAAAGGGAAGATGCAGAAAGGAGTACGCAGATAGCGGTTTCTGTTATCATATCCTCATCACCTAACTCTGTTGCTAATATCACTGTATACCCATAAGACTATTGGAATAAACAAATCTAATTCTGGAATTTTAAAGATGATAAAAAGTAACATAATTGCACCAAAGGACTTCAGGTATCCTGCCTGACTGTTTCCCAAAGGCGGGGGAAAATGAACTCTCTCTTCCCTCTCAACTGTATTCTACATCAGTGGTGTTCAGAGTTACCCTGTTACTACCATTAGCAGAAGCACCTGTGAGCATGTTAGGCCTTCAGGGCCCCACCTTGACCTAATGAACCGAAACCTCTGGGGATGAGTACAAGCTAACTGTGTTAACAAGCTCTCTAGGTAATTCTTATACACTCCAAAGTTTGAGTTGCTGCTCAAAACACAGACATCAAAGAAACCACGCTGCTTGTGTGGTAGAATAAGAAGTGTGTCAACAGTGCTTATGTAGCTCTCCAGCTGGATTCCCCGTAGGTGGGGAAGAGCAGAGATGGCCATATTTATTCAATGAATATTCAAATACCTGCTCTAGACTTAGACCTGGGCTGAGTGCCGAGGTCACAAAAGTGAAGAAAGCATAAGCTCTGCCTTTGCATAACTCAAGTAATTAACTGTAGCAATGCAGGTTCCCAAATCAAAACACCTCATCAAACCTAGAGGGATTAAAGTAATTCCCAAGAATGTGATATTTGAGCAGCATCTTGACAAGGATGCCAGTGTTAGGAGACAATTTAGTAAACAATGATTGATTGGAAAGCCAACCCAAGCAGAGGTAACATGTTCAAAGCCATGGCAGCGTGAGGAAGTTTGGCTAATTTGGAAAACTGAAAATAGTAGTCTGATAGCCAAAAACTAAAAACAGATGCAAAAGTCATGGGATAGGAATTGACAATGTGGACTCAGTTCAGAACAGTGCTGCACTGTATGTCACCCTATGGAACCAGACTTGATTCTATGTTGCCTATAAGAGTCACTGAGAAATTTCCAGAAGGGTAGTGACATGTTAAGATTCTAGTTTTAGGAGCAGAATGTAGGATGAGTTAGAGGGCAAGACTGGAGGTAAAAGGTCCAATCAAGAAGATATTGAATTGGACAAGCGAAATGAAAACACAGTCCTGAACTATGAGAGTGGCAGTAAGGATGAAGAAGGAAGTATGCTTTCCAGAGATATTTATCCATGTCATGAATAACATTTGTAATATAAGAGAAGATATATTCTTGAGAGGACACATGTTTAGTTTGGAGCATGCCAAGTTTGACATTGCTTGGGAAATAGTGAATCAAAGAGTTTTAATTCAGAGGAAAATTCTGGGTTACAGATATTAACTTTGGGAAGACAATTGTTAACACAACTTTTAGGGTAGGTAGGGCCTAGGACTGGTTTCAAGGTACGACTGTTGATAAAAGATGAGACAAAGAACATTTTCCTGTAGCCCTGGGATGCTGAGATTTCACATATTCTCAAGGATAAATTGGTCAGTCATTAAGAGAATATAAAATCTCCTCAAACTGTCTTCATTTTCACAACAGGCTAGCCTCCCTGGCCTAACAAATAGAGCACACAACCTATGAGATGGCTATGCTTTTGAACTGGTGCTTGCCAAGTCTTTACTACTTCCTAACATCTGACTAGTCCAAGATTACTACCATTCAACAAGACTCCTCTCCATTAAAACAAAATTTAAACAAGTGAATTTATTTTAAAACATGTCTTTTTCTCCATCTCAGACAAAGCCACAGATAGAATTGTGCTTCCATGGGATATGGAACATGTAGAACAAGTAAAAGTTAAACCTCTACAAGATTAATCTGAACACACGTCATTCACCTTAATAAAGAAAACTGAAGGAGATACACTAGAAGGATTTATTTAGGAGCCTGACTAAAAGAGAGGTGGAAACACAAAAATAGATTATTAGAGACAGGTTGATGTGGTTCTTACAGCCTCACGGGGGAATTTCAACTCTACTGAGTCTCCTTCCATGAGCATCCTTTAAGAAGCACAATACTTCTTCACAAAGGTAAGAGCAGAGTCATTGTACAGACAGGTTTCTGAATTGGGTTGAGCACAACAGGGGAGGCTGAAATTTTCCACTGGTGTGCACGAAAATATATCAGAACTTCAACTTATTCATTTCAGTTCATCTTTTTAACATTTCTATTTTCCTCTATGCAATATAATTTGCATAATATGTTAGTATAGCAGTATATATATGTATAATTTATCATTACAAAATATACATGTATTGGGGAGCATGTTAAATCGCTGATTAAATGAGACTGAGTGCAATCAAGAAGCTTCGAAGACCATTACTTGGAGCCTTGGTTCCTGAAAGTCTATGCAGGCAAATGTTAATTCTGGCTGCAGTTTTCTCTAGTCCGTCGGGATCAAAAAGTAAAGGAAAACATCTAGAACATGCTTCAATTTAAAGAACTCTCTTTATTTGCAATGGTGATTTTGTAATCCTTGTAGGTTAAAATGTTCGTATTTATGAAATCATATTCGATGGCAATTTCTTCTTTTTTCATATTTTTGTCCTCCGCTAGCAAAATAATTATTGGTAACATTATTATTACCAGTAGAAGTAGTATTAGTAGTAGTATTGCTAAAAATGTTCCTGAGAAATTACTTAGCCTGTAAAATCCCCAAAGCAAGGAACCTTTGCATCCAGACATCTTTTTGATTCTATTTTCCTAATCTACCATCCTTCCCTGCACTCTTGGCTTTTGAAACTCTGCTGATATGATTTGCCTCATCTAATTGCTATATATGTTAGACACCATGCACTTTAACTCGACACTAAATTAGTTTGAGACTTGAATAATTTAAAATGTCAAGAAGCAGTATCATTCCAGTAAATCAAATATGATGTCTGTATTGAGAGAATTCTAATTGGGGAGACAGTTAAACCACAGGTTCCTCAAATTTTCTGGTATGGAAGACTTTTTTACAGCCACGCCTAAAAGGGCTGAGGGGGGACTAGAGAGGTGTGTTTTCGACAATGGGGTGAAGAATATCTTAAGCCCCTTCTGCTTAATATGGTTACTTTCCCCCACATGTAAAGGACAAAGCTCAGCGCTTGATGTGTTCCTTTCTATATTTCAAAGCACCTACCTAGATATGGCATGATGTAATTGGTTGAATAACAGCAAAATGAGAATTGCTTGCAGATCAGCATAATTCACAACTCAGACTCCTTTATGTTAGATTTTCTAGCCAAACAAAAAATGCAAAGTTTATATACAAGATCAAGGATAGAAGTGGCAGAGGATCCTTGACATCTCCCTTTATTCTTCATGGAAGAACATGTAGGTACATCAGTGTTTTAAGGTCGAAGTAGCCCAGGTGTCTAGAGGAGTCTGCAACTATGAGCTTGCTACCTTTAGAGTGTGTTAGTCTAGAAGATGCTATGTAAGCACTTAGTGGACAGCATAAGAAGAAACATTTTTTATGACACAGTTACTTCCAAGTTCGACTCCTTATTTGAGTCCACATGAGGTTTTAGGGCATCAGGCAGGGTTCCAGACACCAAACATGTAGATGACTTGTTCGAGAAGTAAGAGCCACTTGGTTTTGACCCTTGTCTCTTCTCAGACTTCTCATCTGAGAACTGGGGATGAACTGTGCTCTGGCACATAATGATAGCACTGATTTTCTAAAGTGACATCAACAATGTCCACCTCTGTAAAGGGTCCAAGTCCAGCCAAGGCAGAAAAGAAAATTATTTAAAAGAGCATGCAGTGTGATGGTAAAAACTACATTTTAGTAATGAACTCTGGGGTTGTCATATTTCCATGTGTCTAAAATATATTTATTATAGATTTCTTAAAAAACAATTATTAAATCTCATTGCAAATGTAACTTACGGCTGAATTATCCCGTGTATATATATTTATAACCCATGCTCCTAATGCCCCCCCACCCAGTTAGAGCTTCTTCTTCTCAACATGTCATAATTTTTATAAAATTACCTGATAGACCTTTCCTAAAAGTCTAAGCATTTTCTGACATTCTCCGTTCCTTTGGGAATCACTTAGCTTTTAAGAAAGACCATATAAAAGAGGAATAACATATAAGAGCAAAATTCAAGAAAGATGTATTTTTTAACAGAAAGCTATAGAAGTTCAAGCCCCAAAAGATACATTTTTCACAAATCCATATAGAAATATAGAACATAAAGTTTAATGATGTGCACATAGGTGAGATTCATTAATTTATGACAGATTCCTTATTGTTAGTCCGTAAATTTGCTCGGCACTGGAAATAAAAGGATGAGCATAAAACAAGGTCAATACTCTCATTGAGCTTACAGCCTAGTTATAGCAAAAGAATTACTCAAACAGTCACCCAACTAAATATATATTTAACAACTCTGATTGTTTGAGGAAAATACAGGATGTGTTGAGAACATGTAGCAGGGAGCCCAAATCTAGTCTTGGGGATCAAGGATGAAATCTCTGAAAAAATGACATTAAATTATGTAATATAATGGATCCTAAAGTAGAAGGTGTGTGACAACTTAAAAGAATCAAAAAGAAGAAAGCCAGTCTGGCTGAAGGGCAAGTTCAAGGAGAGTATGAAATGACATGAAGTCTTCTATCCTAAGAGCAATGGAAAATCCATTGAGATTTGGGGAGGGGAATGACATGAATGGATTTATGTTTTAAAATCATCTTTTGGGCTTTAGTGTTGAGAATAGATCTCAGGGAGCAGAGAGAGTGGGGAGATCTGTTAGTGGCCTATTGAGTCAGATAAGATAGATAATTAGGTTGATCTCAGATAATTGATCAATGAGAGACATTCGACATGCAATATGATTTTGGCAGATTTTCTCTCACATCAAAGAAACAAAACCCTAAACAGCCATACAAATCAAAATTAGAACAGCACTAAAGATGACATTATCCAACTCACACATGTTAAATATAAGAAAGCATTAGTGCCTTAAGAGATTAAACGGAAATTCTTGGAATGCATTTCATTTACGTGTATCGCCTGCCAATTAGAGGTTAAAAATTATTTAGGAAATGGAAGCCAAAAAGGAACGAAGCAATATTTCCTTTCCTTGATATTTTTTTACTTTCATATTAAGCACAGATATCCCAAGCCATAACCAAGAAATAGGATACAGTGTGATCACTATTCAAGAACTTAATTCTTAACATGCACAAAATACTCTTCACTAAGGCAGTCTCCATTGACACAGTTTAACATCATCTGATCTTTATTTTTTCACAATGATCCGTTTCAGTTTTACGTTAACCTTAAACATTCACATTTTTACATATATAAACATCAATGAACAGTCAGATTTATTTAATTTGGAAGTAAGAACACGTATTTTTATTACCTTGAGCTAAACTGAGTTTTTTAGATGAAAACTAAAGGCAGTATACATTAGAAATGCCTGGAGTTCTTTATTTGCCTCTCTGAAGACTCGGCTTTTGTTGACTGATTTTCAAACTGTATTTCACAGCAAACTGTTTACAGAGTTTAAATCTGTTAAGGTTGGAAAGTTAAAATGAAGATTTCTGTTTTATTTCTAAAGTATTTTTGTCTGTGGAAATAGAAACAGAGAAGGGATGTGGTTGCATTGATTTAATAAACTTTAAAAACATCAAGAATAACTAAAATATGATGAAATAAAGTACCTAAATATATAAACATCAGAAAGCAGCAAGGAAGTTGCCTAGAAAGTTATATTTTTCATCTTTGTTCTATATCATAAAATTCTAAAAATTTGGTGTACTAAATCACTTTCCCTTGATTAATGAAAACACTTTGTACCTCAGCCATAGGAATCCACAGTCCAATGTAGTCAGATATAGATAACTTCCTGCCCTTCTTCCTATAATCTGGCATTTTGTTGTGTATGAAATTTAAGGATCAAAGTGATCACAGATACCCCTTAAATCACAAGAGGTTATGACTTTCATACCTAGGAGCAATAAAATTGGGGTATTTATTGACATTGGAAAGAGGGTTGGCTCTACTCTAAAGTGCTAAGTTAAATACCACATTCTTAAAAAAATTAAACACACGTGTCTCCACACACACACGCGCGCGCACACACACACAAGAATTAACTGCTCAGGGTAAAGATTGTAGTAACACGGTGACTTGCTTGATGATACTCTTTCTCATACAAGTTGTAAAGGGAACTGTCTTGTTCAAGTGTTTAAAGAGGGAAGAAAGAGAAAAGAGTTTGCCGGGGTCTTGCATTGTGCAAATATATGTTCTCCCTCATTTCCTTCATTTCTGTCTCTCCACCGTATGCAAGCCTACTTCAGAATATTCATTGTCTAAATAGGCTAGAAACATCTATGCCCTAGTTCCTATGGTGGGTTGTCAACCAAAACAACATCTGCAAAAAATCCAAACATTAAATTGGTGTTCTTGGTACTAACAACTATAACAAAAAAGAATATGAATTTTAAAAATCTTAAGGAAAAAATATATAAAATAAAAATCCACATCTGATTTGATAATTTAATTACGAAGCTGATTCCTGGCAAGACTTTTTTTTCTTGTTGGACCATAGCTAAAGATAGTAATACTGCTGCCCACATTGTAGAAAAAAATGTCAGTAAATTATCTTATCACCACGTGAATTATCATGTCATCATGTGACATGTGACAGACTTAAGCACAGCAGAAACATCTCCCGCCATTTCTTGATAGTAATTTTATGCAGCTCACATTGAGGTTTCCCTCTGTACTTTGGAAAAACATAACTACATGACAATGGTTTTGAAGTATGTAGACATTGTTTTATTACTGCTACTAATTTACTTTGCATCCTCATACATAAGCACTGCCATTTCAGCATATCACTTAGCCCCATCTTCTTGGTGAGTTTCTTCCATTGTGTTAAATTCTAGTGTTTCTATCTACTTCTTTCCCCCTCTATTATACACCTAAATGTGTTCACTCTCTCTACTTGTTTTTCTCTCTGTATCCTCTAATATGACATAGTAAAAGCAATACATGCTCTGAAGCCAAAGGAATCTGGATGTAAATTGTGAGGATGTCTCTTAATTATTCTGCAAGTTGAGGAAGATGTCTAACTTTTCAGCGAATTAAATAGGAAATGCATTAAATGCTTAATGAAATACATTATAAATAGTGGATATACTACAAAGTTTAATTAACTTTTCTCTCTTCTTTGCTGCTAATTGTGTTTAGGTGTCTTCTTTTTAAAAACAAGCTAAGTCAAAAAACCTTAGCCTTTTCTTACCATGCATTCCATTCAATGATATAAAATCTCTCTGTGTCCTTTCATCTTTAAACTCTTCAAGCAAATAGACTGTACTTGTTGTTTTCATGCCTCATTTACCATTATTACTTGTTTGTAATCCAGATTTTATCCCTTTGCTTTATTTGGGGGAAAAAAATGACTAGCAGCCAACTGTAGAATATAAATCATTGATTAAGAGTAGACCAGGATTTTCCAGCCAGAATGCCTGGTTCAAATCCTGATCTCTGTAATTTACTGGTGACCTTGGGTTTTTTCCTTCATTCATTGTGCCTTATCTGTCATAAAGGGTGTTAAAACGAGATAATATATATAAATCTCTTAATATAGAATCTGGTACAGAGTAAGTATTGACTGTGTGTTAGTTATTATTATAATTGTTTGAATCCCAATGACGTTTTCTCCTTTGGACAACTTCATTTTCAGTATTTGACAGTCTTTGTCACCTACTTCTTGAAACTCTTCTTTGCACTTACAGTACACTTGAATGCATTGCCCATTTTCTTCTGTCTATTCTCTTTCCTCTTTCTCATTCCCACAACAGTGGTTAGTGACAATCTGTCCTTGCCCTTCTGCTGGCCTCTCTGAATTTTCATGCCCTTAGTAAATTCTCATTGTGTAATTTCATCTATAAATTACATCCAATGACAACCAAATATTCATCCCGGCTACTTTATAACTCTCCAATTCCTGTATTAATAACAATATCAAGCCATGTTCCCTTTGTTGCTTTAGAAGAGTTGCTAAATTCCTCAGACATCAAACTCAATATTTTATATATCTCTGCCCCTTGAAAATCAGAAAATACTCCCACCTGTCACATTTCTTTCAAGGAGTCTTACTCTATCTCATTGTAGAAACCTGGGAAATGTCTCCAGTTCCCTGTTTACTGGACACATAGCAGGACTACACTTCCCCACTCCCTTGTGTATGGGTGGCGCCATGTAAGTAGTTACATTCTTTGAGTTTTGAGGAGATGTGACATATATTTAATTGTCAATATTCTCTTTCTCTCTGTTAAAGCAACTGTCAACTTGAAAAATGATGGCTGCTCCACTAGCTTGGGTAACAGCAGAACACAGGGCTTAAAGTTCTCAGCTAAAATACAATGGATGTATGATGAGCGAGATATAAATATTTATTGTAATAGGCCATCGAGATTTTGAGCATGTTTGATTCTGCGGCATAGCCTAACTTATCTTGACTTTCTTTCATTCCTTCTGATAGTTAGATTCTCTAAATAAGTTGGAAATATGCCATATGGTTTATTTTTAAATTAATTTTTCTTAAAAAGTTAACAATAGAAGCAGACAGAAAATTAAAAAGTCACATTGGCATTTGACTCTGCATTTTTACTACTTGCTAGGGTCTTGGCATTTGAATGAAGAAATGATGTCTTGTTCATTCATGCAGTAGCCATTCACCACTTGCTGACTTACATGCTCCAAACTTACTTCTCTAAATGCTGTCACACACACATCTCATATTAGCCATTGTTCAGAAATTTTCCTGGACTGCCATGTCAAGTCCAAAATCCTCTGCATGGCTGCTAATCCTTTAATAATCAACAGGAATTCATATCATTTTATTCCCCAACTATTAATTTCCATTACAGTCTGAAAGATGGCTTAGATAAACCTGAGAAACCACATTCTCATTTTTCAAATTTTCTCATGCTGTTCCCCAAATCTCGGGGTTATTCACCATCTTCCTTCACGTTTCTAAATTTGAGCTATCTTTCACGTCATTTTAAATTCTCTCCTTTTTAATAAATTCATCTTTATTTCTTCATTGTAAAGCTCTGATCTCCCCAATTTTAGACAAGGTAATTGTTTATCATCTGTGGTGCTAGAGCAATGCTTCGACACAGCAGGTGCTGAAAAAATTGTTGAGGAAAGGAATGAATTTATCCCATGGTTTAAGATATTATTATATATGCAGTAGGTACATTCTTGGTAAATACTGATAATTTTTTGTTGATAAAACAATACCCTGCTTAACTTCACTTAAATTTAAGTACTTAGAGTATAGGTTATACAATTAATATATTTACCAGATACTGAAGAGTTCTAATTGGGTTTGAAAAAATGTTTTCTATTAACTTTATTAACTTGTATATAACTCATTTATCCAAGACATATTGTCTTACTGAGCAAAAGAACTTTATTCTTATGTAAGATAGTTCTCATCTGCCATCTCTCCTTTACTAAACACACCCTCCTCCTTAAACACTAATGCCAGAACTATGACAGGAACCTATTTTTATACCATTTGATTCATTTGAATCTGATTAGTCTCAAGTAAATTTTACATTCATTTCTTTTGTAAAATTAATAAATCTTAGTTTGTTCATGTTTTTTCCTCAACCACCTATCTAGTTCCTAAATTGTATTAAAGTAGTCAATAAAGTGCATCCACAGATCTTGAACATAAGATTATTGAAGATTAGATATGTGCTGCAATTGTTTACTCCATAAAACAGAGCAAGCTTAACAATGTTTTCAGGAAAATGGTGTGAAACATCCCGAAAGAAGATTCTGAGAAAAGTTCCTAGCAATATGGCTCTTGTCTGAGTGCCTCTTCCTTAAGAATGGAGTGAAGAACAGTGTACAGGGTTTTAATGTGCCTTAATATTTCTGTTTGTGTGTGTGTGTGTCTTATATATATGTACACACACATATATTTACATATATATGTGAATAGGTATGTAATATATAGATATATACATTTATAGTATACATGCGCATATATGTATGCACACATACATGCAATTATCTTTCAAATTTTCTTAGACAATAGTAAGTATTCAAAGAAGGTTACCCATTTATATTACCAAAATATGAGTTATGTACATTCACAGGTGCTCTAGCATCTTTTTTTTGTCTACAGATAATCATGTTAACTTACTTGGGGTAATGGGTACGTTTGACAACAAGATGAATTATGTGAATTCTCTTCAAAAGATGTACATAAAATTTTACATACAATTTCCAGGATTTTTGGATACCTTGTAACACAAGCCTTGGTGTCATATATAAAATCCCTATTAACTATTGTTCTAAGAATATATTTAATATTCATTTTATTTTATTTTTAGAATTGTGAGACTCCATTGACTTGAAATTCAAGAAACTTGGGTTTCTGAGTTAGCTCTGCTACTAAGAATGTATATGGTCTTGGGATCTCTATGTCTTAGTTTATTTTTCTAAAAAAATAATGATCAGGATACACTGCATAAGAACAAAGTTCCTATTATAGCTATGAATTCTCTGTTATCTTTAATAAAAGTGAATTAAGGGATTGCCTCCTTTGGGCTATCGATGCGTGTGTTTATCTATGTTGTTGGTAAATGGTCTGTGGTATTTTCCTTTATAAGAACTATCAACATTGATCTTGTTGTTTTTTGAGTATAGCACTCATTTCCTCAGAGCTTAAGCTTTTAGGATAGACGGGAATATTAAGAAATATATGCTAACTTTCTTTAAAAAATCTAGGACCATATCATTAACTCTTCGCTAAACTGATTTTTAAGTAACACACATCACCTCTGAATACATTAAGTTGAATTCTACAAACTAATACACATATGTACACAGAAGTAAGTAACCATCTAATAATTCCTAGACAAAGTTAGAGAAAAATGTTGAGAAGTTTGTTGAAAAAATAACAGTATTTCACAATGGTATTCGTCATGAATAATGCATATTCTCTTCACAAACTAACATGAATCATAGAACAATATTAACCTAAAACAATAATCAGTTTGTTAATGCAGGCAATTTTTGTGTAATTTGACAGAAAACATATTATTGTGCATGTATACAATTATTTTAATATTGTCAAGAACAAACAAGAAATTAACAAATAAAATTTAAAAGTCTTGATTTCTGCTTTGACTCTATTTGGATATCTCCCGCCAATGCTATTAAAAATGCTACCGTGTACTCAGTTTCTCAAGCCAAAAATCTAGAAGGATCTCATCATTTCTCTTTTTCTGTTACTCTCTTGATTTCTGCTGGCTTCACTTCCAAGATCCATCTTAACTCCATACATTGCTATCCTTCTCCATTGCTGCCAGTTCAAACTTCTGTCTTTGTTTACAATAGGCTCTTACTTTTCTCCCTGACCCAACATTATTCTACCTAATACCCACTCTCAGGTCCCAGTCAATAGTTTTCTAGAAGTGAAAAATCACATCATTTTATTTCTTCGCTTTGTTCTTAGTATTTTGCTTAATACCATAGAGGCTTGACAGCCTATTCTAAGTCACTTACCATAAAAAGCAAACTTCTAACGAGGTGCCTACACTCCTGTATGATCTGTCTCCTGTCTCCCCCTAACTCACTACACCACACTTGACAACTCTCTCTTTCTCCCAAACAAAGACACCTAGCTCATTACCACCTTGTGCATTTTGCACTTAGATTTACTTGTGCTGTGACCCTATCCCCCAGATCTGACATCTTTTCATAATTCACATCTCAAGAAGCTCTTGCTTCTTCACAGAGACAATGTCAATAACCAGAAGCTCTGTATCATAGCTCCCTCTTGTGAGTGTGTCCGTGTGGGTATGTGTTCATGACGTACCACTCTAAACATTATCTTATTTTTGGGTCTGTTACTGTTTGACTCTTGCTCTAATAAGAATGTAATCTTAAATGCAGAATTTGCTTTTTTTATTTTTATTTTATTTTTTTCCTGACTCCATTCCCAAAGTTAGAAATAGTGCCTGCTACATATTAGAGTCTCAATAAATACTTGCTGAATGAATGAATAGCATGTAGACAGCATGGTACAAGTAAAACAAACTTTAGAATGGGGGACGGTGTTAATCCTGACTCTTCTTTTGACCGGCAGTGTGAACTGTTTCAAGACACACAGACTCTCTGGGGATTCGAATTTTTTTTTTTTTTTTTTTTGAGGAAGATCAGCCCTGAGCTAACATCCGTTGCCAATCCTCTTCTTTTTGCTGAGGATGATTGGCCCTGAGCTAACATCCATGCCCATATTCCTCTACTTTATATGGGATGCTGCCACAGCATGGCTTGACAAGTGGTGCATCGGTGCACGCCTGGGATCCAAACCTGTGAACCTTGGGACAAGGAAGTGGAGCCCATGCACTTACCCCCTTGCGCCACAGGCCAGACCCAGGGGATTCAATTTTGTTTTCAATAAAACGAGGTGATTGAGTTAGCCCCTTTCACGTTTTAATACAGTTCCAATATACTATGATGGCCGTTTTTCCTGTTGTAAATGATTTATTCCTTTAGCTTCAATATTATTCAATTGTCATTTGATTGGGAACTCGTAAATGTATGCAAATGATATCATTAAGGTGGGAACTGACTAAAAAAGCTGGAAAATGACAATGTTAAGAAACAACTGAAAATAGCAATTTGAGTTCTCTTATTACATTATAGCTAAGTGATTATGGCATTGTGGTTGTAAATTAATATTATAGTAATATTATAGTATTAAGATTATTCCAGTGCTGGCTAGTGTTATGGCCTTAAAAAACACACAAATTTTATTTTGCAGAATACAGATAATTACCTAAATTTAATGAAAAACATGGTGGTAATTTGAGGTAGTTCTTTCTCTGAATAGAATCTGTCAAGTTTATTAAATTTGAATTAATTGGAAACTTTTTGACTTTGTAATGAGATAAGGCACTAATTAGAGCCCTGCATTTAACTTGGAAATGTATATGTGTTTTGACCTTGGAGAAGAGAGGAGAGAAGAGAAAGGAGATGATAAAAGAGAATTATGATAGCAAATAGAGGCAGAGAGAAAGAGAGAGAGAAAAAAAAGAGAGAGAAGCATTTATTTTTTTAATTTTTATTATTTTCCGTTTCATTTTTATTGTGTACTTATGCTTTGTATTGAAGAGAATATTTAAACAAGTTTTATGATATTCTATATTTCCATTGTTGGATATTTTGTGCACTGAGATTTTTCCTATTAAAGATTTTAACAGGGCTGGCCCAGTGGCACAGCTATTAAGTGTACGCGCTCTGCTTTGGTGGCCCGGGATTTGCAGATTTGGATCCCGGGCGCGGACCAACACACTGCTTGGCAAGCCATGCTGTGGCAGTGTCCCATATAAAGTGGAGGAAGATGGGCACGGATGTTAGCCCAGGGCCCATCTTTCTCAGCAAAAAGAGGAGGATTGGCATCGGATGTTAGCTCAGGGCTGATCTTCCTCACAAAAAATAAAATTTGAATGAACCCTTTTCTTCTATGAATGGTAAACAGTTCTTACAAAGACAAAAAATATCCTACAGGAGACATCAGAATGCAGCCACAGATTTAGTAAAAAGAGAATGAAACCAAAGTTTAGATAGAAAAATTAATTTTCTATTAACAGTAGAAAATATAGTAAGTTATTAACCTACTATTTTCGTCTGATATAATCCATCTGAAATCAGTTAAATGGTTTTGTTTTTGCTTTTAGAATTTTATCATCTTTTTTAGAGAAGCTTGTAATCATACAATAAATGTCTAGGCACATCTTTAAATTTCAGCAAATGTCAGAGCAGAATGAGTTCTTAAATGAAGCATAAGTCCTTGCTGACAGCTGTGTAAAGAAGCATTTATTTAAATGCAATTTCATATTCCTTGACTTGGAAATACAATTGAGATTATTCCAAAATAAAGACACCTCTATTTAAAATTTTATATTAGAGGATAAATCTTTTTGTTGCTGCTGTTTCTCTATCTTAGACATGTTATTCCTATATTTTGGCTTTTGAAAAGGAATAATTTAAGATTACGTTCAGTAATTACAATCAGTAATTAAATGTTAAGTATACTTTCACTAGTACAAATATCTGTGGGTGAAAAATGATCTTCAATGTTTTTATAAACAATTACTAAGGGAATGTAGATAATCGAGACAAGCCTGTGCCTCGAGTAACAAGGCTAATTGAACTTAGATTAAGTTCAATATATGCTTTTATGCCTATATCAAAATGATAATCTTAGATGACAACATGTTTTACTTACAACAAAGTATTATATAGTTGGGTGGATCATGTGGCATATTCTGAATTTCATAGTAGATAAGCACAGTGCTTCTCACAAATGTAAACATCTTCCTATAAGGATGATGAGAATGGCAGTAAACCTTCAATGTTGTGTTTCAGAAAATGTTCGGAGAATTTCTAGCCCCGTGCAATATTATACTTAAAAACAAAACAAAATTACATTTATGATCACATAATTTTGAGAAATGCTGCCTGGTATATTCTCTGTTAGACCTTAAAATGCAAAGTAGTTTATTAAAGGCATTGAAAGTCCTGCAGTAATGGAAACTATTTAGTTTTTAACCCACAATTCTCACAGCTTTATTGACCATGGAGGTGCTATCATTGTAGTTATTGTTTTGTTTGATTTTATAACACTTATTAGCACCTGGTGGAACAGTAGTGGGCCTCTGGGAAATGCTGATCTAACTTTAAGTGAGAAAATCGAAAATTCAAGCTTACCAAGCACAAAAGAGGCAACATTAGAAAGAGAAGTCGCAGGAGGTGTTTTGTTGCTGTTGTCCTTTCTTTTTACTCTGCAAAATGGAAGTCTGTTACAAACTCCCAACACGGTCACTGCCACCTCTTCATACAAGCCTGCATGAAAAAGACCGTTGTCCAGGGGTCCCAGGAAAGAGTATAAAAACTGTCAAGTTTATCTACAGTGCCTCTCCGCCATCAGACTTTCTGCCTATTTCCTCCAGGGTACCCTCTCCACACACAGCCTAGGGTCCCTTGGGAAACTCTCTATAGTGCTGTAAGCTGCTCTGCTTGGAATAGCACCACACTTTCTAGAATCCCCTCTACCTGTTCATCTCATGAAAACTTACCTGCTCTATTTTACCACTTCCTCATGATCCTGCTATGTTTTCCTGATTTCTAGCTCTCTTATTTACTTCATCCTTTACTATGGTACATAGTACTTATTCTATCATCCCTCTGCTAGACACGCTTCAGTTCTTCCCGTTTTACCAGAAGTGCACAGACCTTAACCTAGAACTTAAAGCCTTCCATGTTTTACCAATATTCTGTTGGATTTTGAGGATCTATGACTAAGTTAAAACCAAAGTTCAACTCGTCCCAATACATTTGCGTGTTCTCTCCTCTTATTCTTTGTTGATTCAATTTCAAACCCATATTCACTTCATCAGACACTACCCACACACTCCAAGACTCAATATGAATGTCGGCTCCTCCAAAAGCTTCCCTGTATTAATTACTTCTCTTCCAGAACTCATCTATATTTGTTATATTTTTGTCTATTTTCGTATTTCACTGTGAATAAATGAAAGTTAACACATTGCTAGTTTTAGACATATTTGCATTTTTAGGGACTTGACTTGCATAAAGATAAAATACCTTAATCTTAATGATGAACTCTGATATGGTCGCCAAAGAGATGCGGGATTAAAATTTGAAGTATATGTGATGAGTTAGCATCTTTCAGATTGCTCACCCAAATGTGGCTATACACATGACTTTCTCAAAAATGGTCTACAAAAGTGCACATCCCTTTTTGTGATATAGAAACTCTGTACAGTGCCAGAAAAAACATTATAGAGGAACAAAATCAGAGAACTAGTTATTGTGGGGACAGTTAACATATGTAGCTCTCTCTCCTGCTCCTGGTTTGATGCTCTAATCACTTGTCATTCTACATTTTGATTATACATTTTAAGTAATCCTGATAATGACATGACAAACCTAGGCTTTTGACGTATTTCTGTATGGTTGTTATAGTCTGTCTAATGCCAAAGCCACTTGTTAGTAGTTCATTGCATTGAATATAGCAGGATACTATGGAGACAGTGTTGCTCTATTATCATGAATTGCGCCATATTAACATTGCTCCCTTTTTAGTTGTTGTTATTCCATAGCATGCTTGCATATACTCTGCCCTCGCGCCAGGATCTGAATGTGCTTGTTGACTGAGTGTTGACAGAGAAAGGTATATTTAAGAATCATAAAATAAAATCAAAAGCCTGGCACACTTTAAAATTCCTTAGTCCTCTTATACCTACAGGTACTTTTACTTAGATAGATCTTGGTTTTCTTTAAGAATAAGTCAAAGAATAAGATTACTTTGGCATTCTCACACCGAAAGTACTATGTTTTGGGTTGCTGAGGTGAGTCAAAAAGAAGTGACTAGGTATAAATGTAAGAGAGACAAATAGCATAGTCAGAATCCTAAAGTGTCAAACCTAAAATTCTGTTTCCCTAAAGGAACCTAACTTTGTTTTTGAGCCCATTTCTGTTTGGTAGAGGAAAACGTAATGTCGCTATTTTAGGGTATCCTAGTCACTCTCATTTTAAAACAATTTCAGTAAGGTAAATATTCAGTCAACTTCAAGTATCTTTATCTTACTCACTGTCCACAGATTTCTCCCTGACATTCTTCTGCTTCTCCAGGGTCCTTCCCTCTCTCAGATGTTTGCTAGACAGCAAAGCGGCAGGCATGCCAGGTCCTGTCTCTCAGGTGGTTCCTGTATGTCTGTTGCAGACACCTCTCACCTGTGATTCTGCAATACTGGCTCTCTCTGTGGGGAACAAGGCTGCCTCCCTTCAGCAGCCTCTGCTGTAGGCAGCGCCGGTGGTTGTGTTCCACACAGCCATTGAGGGACATCTCTTTGTCCCCTGAGAAGCCTCTTGGAGCTGCTTGGGGTGGTGCATGGGAAGCCAGCTGTGGCTGAACTGCAACCCATGATTCTTGATATATATTTTACAGAAGTCCAGACTGGTATTTTCTCTTTATTTTTTTCATTGTCTACTATCACTCCTTGGCTTTCTCTTTTGCCCTAGAAATGTCAAACACATTCTCCAGGTTCTACAGCTCAGCATACTCAACAAGTGGGTGTTAATTCCTTATGCTTAGAATCACATCCTAACGTTAAAGCAAGAGTTTCCCTAGAGGCTTCTCCAGCCCCCAGAACCGTGCCTAGGATTATCAACAATATTCTGAGCCACAGTTCCCTCCACTTTCTTCTTCTTCAGACTCAAAATATCTTTGATCCTTTGCCATTATCTACTTCCTCTGCAACTCTGGATGGAATTAGTGTGTCTGACACCAGGGACAAGGTGACATTTGGGGTTTGGTGTCTTTGTCCTCAGCTGTATGCTGCTTTAGCTATCCACTCATTTTTAGCTTGGGACAAATGGAAAGAAAAGCCAGGCAGAAACTCTGGGAGAAGGAAAATGTCCCCTCAGATGGAAATGTCATCTCACTTTAATAAAAAGATCTTAATTATTACATAAAAAATACAATCCTTTCTCCTATTGTGTTTCTCTAACTATTAAAATTTACTTTTCAAGGCTTCTTCCTCCCATAAAACTGTGTTGTTCCTTTCTTCCCTTCTCCCTCTCCCTCTCTCCTTTCTTTTCTTTTTCTCTCCTCTCCTTTCCTCATTTTTCTTTTCTTTCCCTTCTATCTTTTCCTCCAGATGTGTTATTGAGAGAATCAAAACATGTTCTCCTATGCATCTAAGAGAAGCAAAGAAAAGAAAGAAGATAGTTGCACCCAAATCATTAATAAAGACCTAATAAAGACCCGAAGATTATTTACTTATAATCACAAAACACCAGTTCTCAACCCTCTCCCCGTCTCCCCAACATGGCTAAAATAAATCCCTTTTTTCATAAATTTGCCCAAAGCCTGTTCTTTTCATACATTTAACTTTCAAGATGTACCTGATGTATATTCCAAATTTATTTTACCCAAGCATAGAGATGTTGTGACTTATAAGGAAGTCTCCGTGGTTATAGGCTTTAGATGAGAAGAAGCATGCACCAAAGGTCTCAAGGCTGACAGCATTGTATGTAGAAAAAATGGTCGTAGCTGAAAGGTGGATCCCATCTTCCTACCACAAACATAGAAGAATCTGAGGACATGATGTTGTATCTTGCATTACTGAACAGAAACCATGGATTTCAGTTGAGTCCATATGAACGTGAGTCCACATGCTATCCACCATAGAAAAGAAAGAAAACTAAAATTGAAGTTTCCTAAGACCCCAGAAAATAGATGTAAATTGCTCATATACCATTATATTTCATTTAATATAAAAAATCCATGTTTTGTTGTCAAGTAGATATGAGAGGAGACTCGGCTCTGCAACTTCATAATAATATGACTTTGGGAAACATCCTTAAGTCTTGAAGCTTCAGTGTCTTTCTCTTCAGTGTTCGTGTTAACACTACGTCATAGTGTCATGGTCAAGATTAAATGGAATTGCTTATGTAAAGTACTAAGCCATGTGCTGCACAAAGATGCTCAATAAATTTCAACTATTTTAAACAAGACTCCCTTGTAAATTTAAAGCTGGGTTATTAATTAGAAGATTCCAAACTGAGACTGATGCAAAAAATAATTCTTCAAAGAACACAATGAGTTGAGAAAAAGCTTGACAGAGCAATGCTAACTGCCCTATTTTGGTTTTCAGAGCGATGCTTTGAAATTACAGTCTTCATAAAAAAAAGTGTTATGCTAACTATTTAAAATAAATAAAATAATCAAGACAAGTCACAAGACATTTGCCCATGACTTTGATTCCTTTTGTAACACTGCATGTCAAAACATTAAAAGTAAACCTTTGTTTTAATTAACATAAAAATATACATAGAATATCCTTTGGTGCCACAAGGACTGTGTTATTAATGGAACAGGTCAAAAAAGAAAAGCAGGCTGAAATGATACGACGCAGATGATCTTTGTCATACAATCCGTATTTAATCTCAGATGTGAATAAGTACTTAAAGGTAATTCACCTGGTGAACGAAAAGGATCAAGCACTTGAAAATAAGCCAAGCATGGAGAAAATTAACATATTTTAAGACTAGCTGCAATCACTGAGACGGCAAATGTTAAATCCTGTATTTGTTCATTGGAATATAACTTAGCTGTACAGGCTGTAGTGCATTATACTAATAGTAGATGGCCCCCTGGTCTGTAGACTTAAGAATTACGTGAAAGGGTTCTATTTGTGAGTGCGATTTCGAGATTTTTCTTTTTTAGTCCTTAACTTGGGTACTTCATTTATAATTCATGTGAATGACACAGCATTTGCCTTTAAGAGACAATATTATACATTTTTTAAAAGCAAGTGATTCCATTCTGTTGCACGAGAATGCACTTGGCGTTAAACAGTGCATGGGCTGGTTTATCAAGAGTAGTATTTTGTTTGTTTTATATGCTTGAATTTCAGTGCAGTACACTGATAGTAAGATATGTTTTCCAACTCACTTTAAATAAAAAACCATATCCAACTGACCTCATTCTCACCCGTCGGCTTTTTGGTACTCATCATATTCAAAGAGAAATTCTTTTCCTCAAAATCCAGTAGATAACTGTGGCAACAGACTTTGTTTTGTTTTTTTTTTGCATTTATGTACTTGAGATATCTCCTATTTTTTTTCTCTAAGTGCTATAGTAAGCAACCGCTGTTCTAAACACTTTTTATTATAATTATTTGCAAGCACTGGAGACCATATAGGAAATGTATAACGCAGATATAGGAATTCATTTATCTTTCACAATATCTACAATCCTGGTGCTCAATATCTTAATTCACTCGAACATTTATAATAGAAAGTTTTATGGAAATGCTTGTATAGCTGAGCTAATGGAAAGTAGGTCAATTAGCGCTGTTAGAGCAACATGCTAATGAGATAAGGTGGCGGCATTGATCCTAGTTCAGACCTATTCGTTTAGCTGGTGCCAAAATTTCTATGGCTAAAAGATTGTGTATTAAAAACCAACTAACTACTCTCCAAATATATTATATTAATTTTAAGGGAGAAACTAAATCCTTTACTTCTCAGTGCATAAGAGAGTGGATCAGTTCAAATCCGAGTATGAATTTACGGATTTTACAATTTCAGTAGACACATTCAACTCCTGAGGCCTGATCAATTCACTTTTGGGGAAAAAAATCATGACAGATTTCTAAATGAGCCAAAATATTACTGGAGGTCTCCAACGGAAAACCAGTCATTTTCTAGCACAGTCTTCCACTAATCTGATTCTGCTGGGGTGGGGGGGAGCTCTATGCTCTGTGTTCATAGCGCAGATACACAAATTCTATCTGGTGGAGGGGCAATCAATCTGCCACCAAAAAAGGCAACTTAGCAGGGCTGGGCCGGTGGTGTGGTGGTTAAGTTCACGTTCTCTGCTTTGACGGCCCAGGGCTCGCGGGTTCGGATCCCAGGCACGGACCTACACATCGCTTATCAAGCCGTGCTGTGGTGGTGTCCCATATAGAGTAGAGGAAGATGGGCACGGAAGTTAGCTCAGGGCCAATACTCATCAGCAAAAGAGGAGGATTGGCAACAGATATTAGCTCAGGGATAACTTTCCTCATGAAAAAAAAAAAGGCAATTTAGCTAAAATAAAACAAAACAAAAAACTGCAACTTAGCATCTATGAATACATTTACTTCAGCCTTCTTTACCTATGTGTGTATATAAAACTTTGAATTCTCTTTGAACCAGTTGTAACATCTTACTGATTCCCTCATTAATGAGTGAAATAAAATCATCTTGTAATTATTTTATATATGTATGATAATCAGCCTTTACCTTTAAAAACTCTATCCTTTAACAATTACGTTCTCCGAGCCCAAGCTTCCTCTGTCTATAACTTGGGAATAATAGCTATCTTCTGGTGTCCAAAGAACTGAATGCTTATGTAAAGTTCCTAGTTCCCTGTTGGCAGTGACCTGATACTAAAAAATGATTATTAATATTTTTGTTCTCTTTGATGAATGCCTTTATTCTATTTCTTTCTCCATTAATCTAGACTTTAAGACACTTATTCTATATGGCCATCTTGGGCACCTACTAGAACTAAAGCCTTCCATTCCCTTGGTGTCTATTATAATCTCTATCATATCACAACAACTTGTTCAGGTATCTGTCTTTCTTAGGATATTATATCCCACTGGAAGACAGGCATAAGACAACGTCTCATTTTTCCTTTTATTTGTCCCATAGTCTACACACAATCTATCATATGTTAGATGTTCAATAAATGGAACACTAAATGGCAACAAATAACAATCAGATCAAAACAAATATTTCTCTGGCTCCACCTATATCCACCACAACCACATGCCTCTCAGCATTCTTAGGAACCTTACAGGATCATGTTTACCTTTCCTCTTTTTTGTCTATAATCCATTAGATCTCTTACTTCAACATTTATATATGCTTGTCTTTTCCATCTTAAAAACAGAAATCATCTTTCTTAAGATTGAACTCCACCTCCTCAGCTGACTGCCACGAATCTCCTTCCTCCTCTTTACAACCAACCTTCTCCATTGTTGGCCACATTTGCTATTCAATCATCTTTTACATCCTTTGCAACCTATTTTCTGCTCCCAACAATACGTATAGATCCCAAAGCCATCTGTAAGTTCTACATTGGCCCTCACTTTAATGGGGTTCTCAGCAACAGCCAGCATTGCTGAAAATGGGAAACACTGTCCTCTTTTGGTTCCTGAATGCTGTTCTCAAGGATTTCATCCTGCCTCACTGGGAACCTCTTAGTCTTCAGTGCTTGCTCATTCACCTCCACCCATGTTTTAAATGCTCAGGCACATTTCTAAGCCCTCTTCATTTTCTCCTCTAGATGCTCTTCTTAAGGGATCTCACTCTGAGTCACAGCTTCTGTAAAATAGCAGAATTTGCTACCCCAAAATGCGTCTCTTTGGCTTGATTATTATTATTATTATTATTTTGTGAGGAAGACTTGCTCTGAGCTAACATCTTTTGCCAGTCCTCCTCTTTTTGCTGAAGAAGATTAGCCTCGAGCTAATATCTGTGCCCATCTTCCTCCATTTTGTATATGGGATGCTGCCACAGCATGGCCTGATAAGCGGCGTGAAGGTCCGCGCCTGGGATCCAAACCCACGAATGCCGGTTGCCGAAGTGGAGGGTGCAAACTTAACCACTACACTAACCGGGCCGGCCCTGGCTTGATTATTTTTAAGAACAAAAGACTCACAAAGAAACTTTGAATTTCCCCCCAGCTGCCTAAAAGAATTTAAGATAGAAGGCCTGTTCCGGGAAGGAGCTAATACCATATATATCTATAGTATAATATGAACAAAGTGTGATAGATAGGAAGGAACCTAGCAAGGATCATTTAGTCAAAGTCCTCTCCAGGTCTCATTGTCTTAGCAAGGCATGGTAAACATTTGTTTACCAATATTTGCTTTTTCATCTCCAAGTGAATTGCCTTCCTCCCCTTTGAAATTCCAAACCACTACCCCCAACATCCTCGTTTATCTTTAGCTGAAGATGGTATTTAAGGTGGTTTCTGCCATTTTAGTGCATTACTCAGTTTTCCTGTAACATGAATTAACATGTAAATATGTTATTAAATTTGTTTGATTTTCTCCTGTTAGCCTGTCTCACATCAATTTAATTCTTAGACCACCCAGAAGAACCTAGAAGAGTAGAGGAATATTTCTTCTTCCCCTATACTTCAATTACCGTATATAACTTCGTCCAAGTCACTGGTTCTCAACCTTACTATCTACATTAGAATAACTTATGATCTTTTTATATCATACTTATGTATGGTCCCTCAAAGGCCAAGTACATCATGTATCTATTATAGAGGGCATCTATACTTGTATAAAGTACCTGAAATGATTCTTACATGTAAACAGATTTGAGAATCCTTAGTCTAGGTGATCATCTACTCTGAAGGCTTGAGTTACCATTTATGTACTAAAGAATCCCACCGGTCATTTCTAAATTAGACTACCCCAATGATCCTTATATTTATTCTTGAATATTGCACTCTACTCTCCAAATCCAAATTGAACTTCAGCTGTAAACAAATGTGGTAGCAACAAAGAATATATGATTAGAGAAAAAAATCTGAATGAATCAAATCATCTCAGAATGCAAACTAAAATTTTTATTTTTTATTTTTGGAGGAAGATTATCCCTGAGATAACATCTGCTGTCAATCCTCCTCTTTTTTGCTGAGGAAGATTGACCCTTGGCTAATATCTATGCCTGTCTTCATCTACTTTATATGGGATGTCACCACAGCATGGCTTGATAAATGGTGCACAGGTCGACTCCCAGGATCTGAACCCATGAACCCCGGGCTGCCAAAGCAGAGCATGTGAACTTAACTGGTACAGCACCAGGCTGGCCCCACAAACTAATAATTTTTATGGAGTAAAAACACATTTTCATTATTTGAGTTTTGTAATTGAACATAAGAGTATGTTGTTGTTTAAAAAACAATTGCATGATCAAATTAACTATTACCCTCTGTATATGATTATCTGGCACAGTGGATGAGTTAATGTATTCTAATCTGTATTGACAACACCATGTCAAGTGGATTGGACCCTCAGTTATACGTATGAATGATATTATATTATATTTGCAGATATATAGCTATAGTTACCTTTTAAGTTAAAATTCAGAGAGCTATAAATATGCATGATGTGCTTATAGTTTTGGTAGAAATAGGTCATATTAAACAAATTTTAGGGCTATCAAATATTAATGATATTAGCTGTTTCCTCTAACCTCTAAATCATGTTTATCTCTACAAACATAAACTGCTTTAATAACCACCCTTCCCCCCCAAAATAGGAGCTAATAGCCAGAAAATAGTCCTGAGGGTTTCAGTGAGGATTTGCAAATACACTGGGCTTTGAATAATGCATATCAGAGAGAGGGTGGATGCAGAGGGTTTTATGGCAGGAACAAAGTGGATGAACAAAGGCACACAAATAACATATCATTATTGATCTATTTCTTTTGAAGTCAAATGGAATTTTAGGTAGTACCAATATCTACATTTTAAAATTTTCAACTTATGAAAGTTTCTGTTTGATCAAACTATATATGTGGCCAAAATATACAGAGAACATTAAGAGGAACAAGTGATACTGAATTAAACAAATATCATCTTAAATATTATGCAAAATAACCTATAGAAAAAAAATGCTGTTAAAGAGTAAGCTTTGAATGTTAGTCTACTTATATACTATGATATTTTCAGAAAAGTAGTTAATGATGTTTCATAAAGCTAATACATACATGTTTCAGATAGCATATGCTATTGAAGCTAGAGTATATTCTGGATATTTTAGTGCAGTAATATCTGCTAAGATCAATATCATTTCTCATAAATACAAAACTTGCAACTAAAATTTAGTTATAAATAAAGAAAAATAGCTTCATCTTAGCAACCCCTAAATCAAAAAGAATTTAAAATAAAGTGATAAATAGATCTTTTGTCATAAATTTGTTTTTGTCACACTATATCAGAATTTTATTACCTCTATATAAATATAATTATTATGTTTCTAATGGTTGCTGACATTAATTATCAGAATATTCCAATGGAGACCTGTTGCTGAAGTAACCATCTGGGGTAGCACAATTAAATAATCAAAAGGCAAATTTTTTGAGGATTGTCAATGTATTATTATAGAAGTAGAATTGGCCCATCAATTCATACAGATTCTCCACAGGTGTTTAAGAGAAGGTATTATTAATATTGGCATATCATAAAGCTCATATTCTACAAAGTATACGTTCTGAAATTCTGGCCCAGTGATACAAAAGTTTGGGCTAAGGCTAAGAATTAAGAGTGGTGATAAGGAGAGGCCAGTCCGGTGGTGTAGTGGTTAAGCTCGCCTGCTCTACATCGGTGGCCTGGAGTTTACAGGTTCAGATCCCAGGTGTGAACCTACATATAGCTCATCAAGCAATGCTGTGGCAGTATCCCACATACAAAATAGAGGAAGACTAGCACACATGTTAGCTCAGGGTCAATCTTTCTCAAGCAAAACGAGGAAGATTGGCAACAGATGTTAGCTCAGGGCCAATCTTCCCACCAAAAACAAGAGTGGAGATAAGGAAAAGATTGAGGATAGAACATATTTTTCTTGAACGTTTGTCTACTCTCTGAGAAATTCAGGCATAGTAGAATGAAGATCTGAATTTCTATAATTTGAATAATCCTCTTGTTTATTTGTTCCTTTATTTACAATGAAATAGAATACCTATATGGTTAGTGTAGAGGAGAAAAAATAATTTTCTCTGTACCTTTCTAGTTTATTGGCTGAGGCCCCCCTGTAGTAAAAGACAGATTAACAGGAGAAAGACAAACAGAAGTTTAATGACATGTAGACCTCCTGTATGCGTGGAAAAACCCAAGAAAAGCTGAGTAACTTCCTGAAAGGGCTCAAGCCACCACCTTAAATACCATCTCCAGCTAAAGAGAAACGAAGGTATCGGAGGGCGGGGGAGCCAGTTATGGGAGGCCATCAGGAAAAGCAGAGGACACAGGGTAAGGTTGCTATGAAGATTTAGGTCCTTGCCTTCTCCATTGATAAGAGTTCCCAGAAATTTAGTTATCCTTCTCTTCTTGGTACAGAGAGAGAGACTCTGGTACGTATGGAGATTTCCCTCATAAATGTAAATGTCTCTTATAAAAGGGTAACTTGCTACTCGGCTTTCAGAGCTTCTCCCCGTCTGCTGTTTTTTTAAGAACAACCAGCTCAAGATAAGCTTTATGTCAATCTTTAGGGGTGGCAAATTCTGCTCCTTTTCATGGCTTACCTCTGTTATTTTCTTTTTCTTTCCTTTTTTCTTCTCTCCCTCTCTTCCCATCTCTCTCTCTCTCTAAGATCTCATTCAAGTTACACAGAAAAAATAAAAATAGATTTTACTTCTCGCCAAAGTTCTGACAGTGATATGAGTGATCCTTGGCAAGCTTTTCACCTCTTTGTGCCTAGAAAGATGTGAAATAGATTTTTTTGAAAGGGCCATTGTAGATTTAATATTCCATAACGCTGGGGGTTTTCTCCTTCATCTTGAAGCTTGGTTATTAAGAAAAGCCAGTAACTTTGACTCTGACATTTCATCAAGGCATTTAGTAGATAGACAAGCCAGACTGTCCAAGAATGACTCCAGAAGCACTTTCCTAACAATGTGACAGTTGAGACTGAGGACTCTTCCTCCCTCATTCTGGAAGAGCTACAGCTGAGGCCAAATTCCCCCAGTTTCAAGGTCCTATGCATCCGATATTCTTGGTAACAAGTTTAAAGATTTGATATCCTAGTTCCGGCTATTTGGTGCCTATTTGCATATTGTTTTTTGTCTTGCTTCTAAGAACACTCTCAAACTTGCCCTATAAAAAGAAAAATGGGGGCCAGCCCCGGTGGCCTAGTGGTTAAGTTCAGCGTGCTCCACTTCAGTGGCCTGGCTTCGGTTCCTGGCTTCGGTTCCCGGTCATGGACCTACACCACTGGTCAGTGGCCATGCTATGATGGCAGCTCACATACAAAATAGAGGAAAGATTGGCAACAGCTTTTAGCTCAGGGCAAATCTTCTTCAGCAAAAAAAAAAAAAAAAAAGAAAGAAAGAAAAAAAGAAAAATGGGAAAGTTCTCTCTTCTGGAAGAGAAGCCTGCAAAGTGTCCAGCCTCGCAATGTTTCCAGTTATGCTGCGGATCCAGCTTGCACCTCCACGTGCACTCTAGAAAATGAGGATTGTGGGCGTCTACAGGCCCTTCTATCCACAAGTTCTAGTCTGCAATGGGTGAGGTTTGCTTTTGTCTAGTCAAGCCCTTTACATGGCATTCTTATTATCTGAGTTTATCTCGAAACATGATTATTTGATTTCTGTCCAACAAATTTGGTCTCAATCGTTCCTAAAACTATATTATTTTTAAGTTAGAATGTTTAACTTAGATTCTTATTTAAAGGTTATATACTTGTTCCAATTTGCTCCTAGTAACATTTAAAACTGCAGGACATTTGATATGTTTTTACTCTCAGAATTGACACAATCTCTTTCCATCTTCCTCAGCTGCTCCAACTATATCATCTACTTTGTCTTTTCACCATCCCCAAGTGGGTTTATTGATTTTTACTCCTTTTAGACTAAGACTTTGGTGATAAGAATAGACATTTAAAATAATTCTTGTAATAAAATGTCATTCCTGGCAAACACTTAAGTCTGTGCTTCCCTTTGACCGTGGAGCCTATTACCTAAGAAAAATAAGCCACCAACAGAATTGGTTATACGGTACCTCTGTACAATAAGCATGAGAATTTGTCTCAAGACATACAAGCCTAACAATACCGATAGGAAATTTACCATTGTATGGGTACACATACAAGTGTATGGGATCAAAATATCTTTCCTATTTTTAAAGGTACTCTTTGTCTTGATGATATTATGAACAATTTCATTTCTTTAATTCAAATGAGGCAAGGTTGATTAAAAGACAAATGCACTCAATATTTTAAGAGTTTTATTGGCATCTGTTGCACTGGTATGATTCTACTGGCCTTAAGGGCGAGTGTCTGCTATAGTGTTACACAGCAATTGGTACACTTTGAAAGGGCCCATCTCTACCTGGAAACACTATCTTTTCTAGATCTTCTCTGGAGGAATCACTTTATAAGGAAGATTACAATTTCAAATTCATGGACGTAAATAGTATGAAAATATTTTTAACATGAGAGTTTGAATAGAGATTGATTACTCCCCATTGGTGGTGGGAACTGAGAATGTCTTTAAGCAGAGAGAATTAGAATAATATCTTGAATGAAAATGGGTTTGGTCAAATGAATATGGGTTCAAGGGTAAGGAGGAAGTTGGTCATGCCTGTCATAAGAAACAATTCATTTTATAGAACAGTAATTTGTGATGAGCAAGGATGTCAAATGAATTTAAAAGATGAAATTTTGTGGTCAGATTTCGGAATATCTTGAATACCAGGATAGAAAATGGGTGGGGAGAGGGGCGGGAAGTCTTTGAGCATCTTTGGGATGAATAGTGACATAATCACTACTGCATTTCAAAAGTATTAACCAGACTTCAGTGCCTAAGAGGCAGTGGATGGAGTGATGATGAGCAGCAGAGAGGTGATTCAGAGACTGCTTTAACAACTCAGGCAAGAAGGATTGAAGAATAATGTCAGTCAGTGACAGCAGGAAGGAGACATGAGTTCTAGAGAGATGATAAATGTGGAAGTAAAAGAACCTGACAATTAAGTTTTTATGGGGTAAAGGAGGGTAGTAGTCTGGAGTATAGAATCTGATCTAACATTTATATTTAACTTATCGCTAAAAGAAATTCTACCTACCCACCCCAACACACACACATACCACCATCATATCACACACACACAAATGGCTCCTCCCACAGCTCGATACAGGGCAAATCCATTCTTCCATCTTTTCAGACCTAAAGCCTTGTAGATATTTCAAGTTCCTCTCTTTTTTCTCACCAACATTAAATCCAGCAGCACATACTGTCATATCTATCTTAAAAACACACTGAGAATTTGCCTTTTTCATTGACACAACTGCCATTTTGCTCAATACTTTTATCCCTTTTCACCTGGCGAATGGGTGATAGCTTCCTAACTGGTCTTCTTGATTCCTCTCTGTTCCTCTTTGGTTTCTTGATCTTACAATAGGAAGAGTGAACCTTGCTCAAACCTCCCACAGCTTCCCATGATAACACAGAAAGAGTCATAGCACAAATCCCACAGAGCCCCTACATGACACTCTGCCATCACCCTTCTGACCTTATGCCCTATTAGTCTTCCCTTATTCCTTTCTAGCCAAGGTGGTCTTCTTACTATTCTTCGAACATGCCAAGTACCCTGTTTCCTCAGGACATTTGCATTTGCTCTTTCATTTTCCAGGTATAATTTGCCCTCAGATAGTCACATAGTTATCATCCTTATTTCAGACATTTTCTTTAAGGTCCTTTTCCCAGTGAGGACTTTCCTGATCTTCTTATCAAAAATTGAAAGCTTTCACTGCCTCATCACTCCCTGAGCCTCATAGCCACTTTATTTTTCTTTATTTCTCTTATCATATTCTGATATATGCATGCTTCAATTTATTTCTTTAATTATTTTTCTGAGTCTTGTCACTAGAATGGACAGAAATTTTTATCTGTATTTTTCAATGCTGTATTCTCAGCAATTGGAAGAGTCTCTGGAACATAGTAGAATATCAGTCAATATTTGTTCAGCAAACAAATGAGAATTAAAGTGTGTAACCAAGCAACTGAAAAATACATAGGAAAAACATTAAAGCAGACTTACAGGAAAAGATATTAATGGCAGTTTTCATTTGTATATTACTTGAATATTTCATTTGTATATTCCTTGAAAGAATATTTTAAAAAGTGATTACATTTACTTTTAACAATTTGCCATCTTAGAAATGAGAAAGCTGGGGCACACTGCTTACAAGATCTGTATTACACGGGGGTCTTTTTAGAGAGGAAAATTTAGATATAATATTAAAATAATGATAAGCATAATGAATAAACTTATGCATTAGAAACTGTTTCCTTGAACAAAAACGTACTGCTGTTAAATGACACAAGAAGGACTCCCTCTACATCTAGTCTAGATCTAGAAATAAATGTTGACAATGAGTAAATTATACAATCATTTTCCAACCTCTAACCTTCCTCTCAAGTATATTTGGATATGAAATGAGATCACATAGGGGGAGCAACAAACTCATTAACAACAAAAGACATCTATTAATTGCTTAATTGCAACTCTCAAAGACAAACATGTAGGCAACTCTTTGCCTTGTAGACAATTACTATGTAAGAGAAATTCTGATGCAAAATGTAGGTTGGCAGGAAGACATCGGAATAAAACCATCAAACCGATTAATGAGAGATTAGTGAAGTCTTACTGCCTAGGGGGAGCAAGGCAAACATTTTTCTTTTCCTTTTCAGTTTATGTTGGCTGTTAGGAGTGAGACGGCTTGGTGGTGCATGTGTGGGGGGAGACCATTTGTTGCTGTGACAAATATAGGAAAAACCCTGATGTGAAATGAGCCCAAGAAAGAAACTTTGCATAGGTGACCAGAGTTTAGTGAAAGAAATAAGGGAATTTGTATCATACTGAGAAAATAACTTCAAAAAAGTAAAAATTCACAATGGAATATAAGACAATACAAAGTGGGTGGGACCATTAAGGGAAGAGACAGAAGAGGGAGACATTGCTAGCCTAGACTTATGTGCTTTTTTAGGGAGCAATAATCTGAAATACTTGTACGGGTCTCTTTTTTTCTGGAAGCAGAATGGAAACCATTATTCTTGGCCCTTCAATCTCAAAAAACAAACAAACGAAAACGAAAAAAAAACTCACCTCTTACACACACCCTGAAGCTTTTACTTTTTCTGATATAAGGTCCAGAAACCATATATATTTTTGCTTAAATGAGTAGAATTATTTTTCAGAAGATATTTGATCTCTACTAATGCTAGATTCTGTTTTGGAGATTTCTGTTAACATTTAAAAAAATTACTCACTGAAATTAGCTATTGTGTAATTATCAACAATAAAGAGCACTTAAATGTGCATATATTCAGGCTATGATTTCACACATGCTGCCATAAATAAAGGAATAGAAGTTAAGTGTTTGGTGGTGTCATAAGGAGCAAAAATAACTTCTAAAGGTCATTTTGAATTTCTTTTACTCCTATGTTATCACTGAAATTTTAGACATCTACATCAATCAGTACTAGTTTGGGAATAAGGTTTTTATGTACCATTCTGCCTTTTTTAAGACAAAAGGTCAAATTTTAGTGTAATGTGATACAAGCTCATATGCAATATACATCCCTGACAAAAATGCAGAGCTCACTGAATGCTCTGGAATCTCTACTTTTTTGCCTCTAATCTTCAGAATATACTGGTTTATTTTTTAA
Source organism: Diceros bicornis minor (assembly GCF_020826845.1). Lineage (NCBI taxonomy): Eukaryota > Metazoa > Chordata > Mammalia > Perissodactyla > Rhinocerotidae > Diceros > Diceros bicornis. Next base: position 45,410,652 of record NC_080759.1, on the reverse strand, counting down.
ATTGAGAATAATACATGGAAAATCTTTTCATCTTATTGATGAAAGAAAGCATTTGATCCAGTAGGCATTAGAGTTCAAATGTCCAGATAAAAGATAAAAAAGAAGATTACTGAAGAGAAGTTCTTGGGTTATGTATTCATTGTAAGTAAAGAGACATGAAAAGGATGTAACATCAGTATATTAAGCATTGGGAATACACAAAGATTACAAGATATAATGTTTTAGCTGCTTATCTATAAATTTAATGGATGTTATTCTTTCATATGTAACACTCCATTGCAGATGTCCAATTTTCAAAAGATATGTCAGAATACATTGTCTCAAAGCTAGGAAGAAATAATGTTAGAAACTATTAACACATAACAAATAGTGGGACATAGTTTCAACTCAATTCTGATCAACCTAAGTGCCCATCAAGGGACTAATGGGTAAAGAAGATGTGGTATACATACACAATGGAATACTACTCAGCCGTAAGAAATGATGAAATCCAGCCATTTGTGACAACATGGATGGACATTGAGGATATTATGCAAAGTGAAATAAGTCAGAGGGAGAAAGTCAAATACCGTATGATCTCACTCATTAAATAGTAGGTAGTAACAACAACAAACAAACACATAGAAACAGAGATTGGATTGGTGGCTACCAGAGGGGAAAGGGGGAAGAAGGAGGGCGAAAGGGATAATTCAGCACATGTGTGTGGTAATAGGTTGTAATTAGTATTTGGGTGGTGAACATGATGTAATCTAGGCAGAAATAGAAGTATGATGATGTACACCTGAAATTTATACAATGTTATAAACCAATGTTACTGCAATAAACAAAAAATTAAAAAAAAGAAGAAGAAATGAGCTAGAGCCTATATAATAAGGCTTGAGATTGTGGTATGTAAAATTACATTCTCACATTTTCACATAGAGCACCATGCACAACAGTTTTCATGGTTTTGAAGAAAGTGCCACACCTGAAATTTATACAATGTTATAAACCAATGTTACCTCAATAAAAAAAATAAATAAGATATCATAAAGAAAATACCACAGTTGGCCAAAGTCAATCAAGCAAGTCTGACAAATCCTTCCAACATAGCTCACTCAGCCCAGGAGAAGAAATAGTGGAGTCTGGCTCCAAAGAAAAATTGAGCTCTTATGTAAAGTTTTTATATTTAGATAGGTGGTTTTCAAAGAGTAAGACAAGGACCCATTAAGGGGTCTTGTTGATTACTGATCTCTTCTAATGTCGATTCTTACGTTAGAAAACAAAATCTTTTTTTTCTGCTGAGGAAGATTAGCCCTGAGCTAACATCTGTTGCCAATCTTCCTCTTTTTGCTGAGGAAGATTCACCCTGAGCTAACACCTAAAGCCAATCTTTCTCTATTTTGTGTGTGGGCCACTGCCACAGCATGGCCACTGATGAGTGGTGTAGGTCTGTGCCTGGGAACTGAACCCAGGCCACTGAAGCAGAGCACGCCGAACTTAACCACTAGGCCACTGGGGCTGGCCCAAAAAGAATATCTTTTTAAGTTGAAACATTCATCTCATAATAATACCTCTTACTGGTTACACGGTAAAGGCAGCACTCGACTTTTCATTTTGGTATTCACAGTGAAAAACAAACAAAAAACTAAAACAAAATAAGAATCGGTGATTTTTATGTATACATTTTTCTGACATGTTTCATTTAACTTGATCCAGAGAAACCAGAGTCCCAGAAATTTTTATTCCCAACAATATTATTGCTAGAAAATGATAGAAACAGAAAAAATTTCAATTTTCCTATGTAAAATGTATTCTATTTTTCTGATCTTCAAGGCCAGCAAAATCATTATCTATAATATCACATCATAAAGGTACTTATGAAAGTATAACATCATTTCATAAATAAGTACTTATATTTTGTTAAAACATCATCCCTAGCTTGCCAAATATACAAAACTGATCATGGATTAATTGTCTTATGCAGGCTTTCATATCATTGATATTCCTTGCACATTGACGAGTTGACATTGTCAAACCACGTGACTGCCATGGGTTTAGCTGTATAAGGAGATCTCTTTAAGAATCCATATGATTATTCATGGACCCTCTGGAGGTAGACATTTCAGAACTCAGACAGAAGAATAAGATATAAGGAAGTAGCTTAGAATTTGGACAAAAAGAAAAAGGAGAAGAGAGGAAGAATTAATAGTTTTCAAAACTAAACTACTTACCTGAGCCATTCAGAATAGTACTCGGCTTAAAGTCTTTGTAGAATTTTAGCTTCTTGTGTAATGAGTGAGGATAAAGGAACAGGAAGGCAATTTAGACTATCTCAAAGGACTTCTAAATCTTTTCATTTTGGAAAAGTAAAAAGGAGTTTTTCAAGCTCATTTCCATCAAATCTTTGCTCAAATGTCAACTTCTCAGTGAGGCTTGCCCTGACCATTCTAATTAAAATTGCAACTCCCAACACAATCTTTACCCTGCTTATCTCTTTATTTTCTGACATTTATTCTTTTAACATAGTATGTTAAGTTCCTTATATTATTGTGTGTGTGTGTGTGTGTGTGTTATATTTGTGTTGTTTATTTTCTGTCTTCTTCTTCTAGAATGTGAACTCCATGAGGGCAGAGATCTTGTCCATTATGTTCACCAGTGTATCGAGTGCTTAGATCTGTGTTTAGCACATAGGACATATCCCACAAATATTTGCTGAATGAATTAACAGCAGCATATAAAATGCTTTCCTACCAAATATTTTATTTTCAGTATTAGCAACATTAACAGCAGCCTGTTGTATATTTAAGGGTTAAAGTGATGTTACAAAGACAGATCCTTCATCTAGAAAATTTCCTGAGCCCTTCTTAAATCTGTCTGTAAAAATGATACAACATCTGGCTTTTTGGAAAGATTATTTCTGCTTGAAGTGACTGAAAGATGGAAGCACACACCATCTGACAGGCCAAAGATTTGGCTTTTTCAGTACACCTAATTATTTCTTCATATCTTTTCTATTTTCAGTATTGTTAACTTCATACGATCTATGTTGGCTGGATGATATCACTATGAAATAGCTCAAAATATTTTTTGGACCAGCTGATACATGAAAATACAATTTTGGCAAATGAAAGATAAAATTTAATAGTGTCAACATATCATGGTCATGAAATGAAAGTCCATTGTGAAAATGTAGGACTCGGGGACTGTGACCTGCCATCTAGCTGTGCTGCGACTAGATGGCTATTAGTGAGACAACATCTTTATTGTTTGGTGTCATTTTTTTGCTATGGTATTTCAAATTTCTATGCAGCACTGGAAAGTACGGAACCTAGAAAGTCCATGGAAGCAAACTTTCCTAAAGCTGCTGAACTTGTAGTGAGAGTAAGCAATGAGAGCCCTTCACCTCTTTCACGAAGCTGAAGGTCGGTAGCTTAAGTTCACTCGAGTTTGACTCTAAAATAAACTTATAAAATGGCACTTCATCTTATTCAGCAATATAGAGGGCAACGATTGTTGGGCACTTACTACATGACTGCTGATGTCTTCAAAAACTGATGTGGATTTTTTCCCCAACTTTTTTATGATAATGGTATCATTATTCCCAAGGCATAGGTAGGCAAATAGAAGCTTAGTTAGAGAAACAGAATTTTGACAGGATCCAGAGAGTAAATCCACAGTAAAGAGAAGATTTAACTCCACATTGCTGTTACTTCCATACCCGTGCCATTTCCACAGTATCTCACTGCATTCAATTACCAAAAAAATGCAATAAAAGTCTACGTTAAAAACATTCAAGTAGTTAAATACATATAATTATCTTAGTTTAATATTATAATTTTCTACATAAGAATATGAACCTAATGTTCTTTATATTGATGATATTGATGCTATTTATACATTTTGATTATTCACACATTTCTCTTGCGTTAACATCTTCTTATAATACAACGAAGTGGAATTTACAAATTGAATAACACTAAAAAAATAGTTCCAGTTATGAACACTAATGGGAAGGAACTTTCTTGTGTAAGCTTTCATAGCTTTTTTTTCTCTAAATATACCACAAATGGTAAATGAGTTCCTTTTTCCCTTTGATTCATTTTTTTTCCCGCTAATCATTGAAAGAAGGTCATAAACAACAGTAACGTGATTTATCCTGGCCTGTATGTCTCCCCTGGAATGCATTGTTCTCATACACGAGTTAGTTACAACAGTCTCGTCGTTGCTTCTCTATTGAATAATTTAAGTTCCATTATTCTCTTTTTCTTGAGGCAACTCCCCTCTGAGTGCCCAAGTATATGTGTTCAATATTCCGGTTTGCAAACATGTCCCTACCAATAGCATGAGACTTCTCAAGAGATTGCTTTTCAATAAGATAGATATCTGACCTTATCATATTTTAAGTTATTAATAAGGTATTACGCACTATTCCTTGTGTTTTACTTAAAATACATTAATGAATTGTGAACTCAAAATAATAAAAAGACACTGATTCCCCCTAGAAAAGCTCAATAAGGAAGCAACAATATATATATAGCACATTAATTTTAAATCTTATTTAATTTAGGATTAAATTGTAATTCACTCTAATCGTACTTATAGTCTTTTATTAGAATAGTTTTTTCTGACTCAACTGGAAATCGAGCTGTCAGTCAGAAGTTCTTCCTGTTGTTTTGTCCTCAACCTTCGGGTTCTTGGCAACAAAGTCTTTCTGGAATTGCTTATCTTGCAGCAATCAGCCGTAACCACCTTCACAAGGGTGATTCATTTCTGTGACTATTTCCCAGCTCTTCAAAGCTGTAATTTGTCTTTTCTGGCACTCTGGATCAGCTGTATCCCAAGAGTTCCTGCGTCCTTTCATCCCTTCTCCCACAGGGCTGAAGAATGACAACAAAACTAGACAGGTTTCCCTATACCAGAAGCTTAAAGAGTCCCCTGACCACCATGGTTACAACTCTCTAGTTCTTAAAAGTTTCTCCATCAAATTGCTTTTTTTTAAAAAAATTCATTCTTCTTCAGGAGAAGTGCTTTTGGCTTCCTACTTCCATCAGCTATAAAGTTGAATTCTTATTTAAAGAAAATGTAACTACATCATTTTTATCAGAAGTTAAAACATCTCATCTACTTTGGACATAGAGTTTCCAGAAATGTTTTCGAGATAGTTTTCCATCCTCAATAAAGAACAAAATATTATAATATATTAAAAAGAAGCACTTTAAAATGCAACATAGTGGTTAGTGGCACTCGGCTAATCAATTACATAAAGAGCTTTTACTTTTAAGTTTCACATTAACTCATTAAAGATGAGGAGATCCTCCTTACTCGGAATATATTTTTTTATACATTTTATATTAAGTTTATCCAACTATATTATGTTATTCACACTGTGGATGCACTTCAGTCATATAATATCGCGTATCTATTCTCTCGCTTGACTCCTGAGCTTTTTAATCGATCCTTCAGTAAAGAATCAGAAATCCTGTGGAGAAGAGATTTAGTGGCAGCATCTTGGTTGGAGGGACATACACAGGGGGTCAAATTACTTGGTTGCCATGACAATGCTCTTATCAAATCTCCTACATACCTGACCCGCAGTCTCCTTGCTGCCCTGTGAGAGCCAGGACCCATTCACATGGAAGTTATGTTTCCCACAGCTGCTCCTAGGCAACGACTGAGCATGACGGGTGAAATAAGATGGGCCATCCCTGGAAACACGCCTCTGAGTGGTGACATTGGCTCAAGAACCGCCTGATAACCTTGTTAGAATTTTGTTAGAACCACACGACACTTCCTTTCCTCTCTTCCTTAAGAGGTTGGACCTCCATCCTGGTCTAAAAGTTCTCCCAGACTTGTCCAGTTCCTTTCCCTTTTCTCCAAATAAATGTCCTGCACATCTAATTCCCCATTGATGCCTACATCTTAGACAATCCAGACTAATGCAAATGACAGATTTTGCAGATGTGGTAATGTGACACCTCATGTAAGACTGAGAGACTGTCCTTTGTATCAGAAATGGGGAAAGGCAGTCCAGCTCTCCCCACAACACACCTCTGGCAACTCCAGTGACATCCTCTATAAAAACAACCACTTGCCTTTGATCATTTCCTTTTTGTTCTCTGTGCTTTTCCAAACCTGACATATCTTCTTTGAAATGCCCCACTCATCTGCAGACGGCATTTTACATGTGAATTCAACATAACATAGACATGAATGGGAGGTGATTTTCTCTTTCAATTACAATAGCCTTGCCTGAAAGGCGTGGATTGGCCATACAAATCTTATACTTGTTTGGCTTGACATTTAATTCTTTCGTAAGATCTCTTAGTCTGGGATTGATATAGCAAGTTTTGGAAAGTGTTTATTGCTTATTAATTATGATTAGGATTACTTTTGCTGTGCGAAAAAAAATCTACCTCATGATACATTTTCTTGATTGGAAAACAATATCTTAAGATAAACGCAAATTATTTTTAGATATTTGTAGCTAAATGCTTATGCATCTGGAATTTTACCCACATACATGTGGATATGCAGCAAGTCTAATATTTACAAACAACTCATAGTCAATGTGTCTTTAATTACAATGTAGTGCTCACACAGGAAACCAATGGAAGAATGAGAGCAGTGGCATCCACATGGCATTCTAAATCCTTCACAGTCCAAACAGTGAAGCTTAGTAATGCTATAGGTTGACTAGCACAACAGATATGGAGTTAACTTTCTACCCTAAATATAAAATATACTGTATTTGAAAAATTTGTCCTATATTGATTTACAATAGAACTGTCAACACATTCATTTTCTAACCAAAGCATTCAAATTTGTTTAAAAAACATGTAGGGAATTAAAAACACACTTCCCAAAATAAATCTCAAATGCACATGGAAGAAAAAAAGGCTAAGATGACTCAAAATATATTTAATGAAGAATAAAGTGAGCAATTCATTTAAAATAAATATTTATTAAAAAATTTAATACTTTATACTGCATATAGACGAAATCAAGAGTAAAGAGGATTTTTCTTTATCAGATATTAAAACGCATCGTCAACTGAATTAAAATTACATGGTACTGGGGGAGAAATGGTCATATCAATAGAACAGAGGAAGAGCTAGAGAAATAGAGCCAAACATTGCTATACATTAAAAATATATGTTATAAATATATAACTCAATTTCAGGAAAGAAAGGCTAATTCATAAATAGTGTAAGGATAACAGGTTAGAAATTAAGAGAAAATGAAACTATTTACATAACACATTATTGGAAAAAAAATTCCAGGTGGCTTTAAATACATATATTTATATAAAAAGGAGGATGGATGATGTTACACAAGTTTAAGGAAAATGATAATTTTTTAAGTATGACTCCAAAGGCAGAAAAGTCTACCATATGATTTCCTTCATTAAGTAGGAGATAATAACAACAATAAACAAACACGTAGAGACAGAGATTGGATTGGTGGTTACCAGAGGGGAAAGGGGGAGGGAGGAGGGCAAAAGGGGTAATTCAGCACAAGTGTGTGGTGATGGGTTGTAATTAGTATTAAGGTGGTGAACATAATGTAATCTATGCAGAAATAGAAGTATAATGATGTACACCGGAAATTTATACAATGTTATAAACCAATGTTACTGTAATAAACAAAAAATTAAAAAAAAAAAAGAATTATGGTTTTACCAAATTAAAAATATATTTCAAGTATTAAAACAAAAACAGATTTCAATACTAAACATTTTGTGTGATCTCATTTTAATGCACACATGCATATACAAATATACACTAAATATTTGTGTTTTTAAGCCTGATGTTGGATTTGGAGTGATTTATTAGCCATTTTTCTTTGTGCACATTTATATTGTCTAATACTCCTATAAAGAGCATGCTTTTTTATTTAATAAAATCATAAAGGTTTTCCTAAGAATGGTAGCTTATGTTGAAGCAATGTAGTAAAATAATCTAGAGATTAGAATTGGGCTTTCGTATGGAATATAAAGCATTAGGAAACTTTATTTTTACAGCACTTTTGCCTTTTGCGAGTTCATGGTGTTCTGGCATTAGAAACAGCTGAAAGAATGATCTTTCTCTTAGGACATATTTTCTTTATAAACTGTGGCCTTTAAACACTTAGCCTTCTTTGAACTTTGTGCCCCTGTCATTTGCTAAATTATGTGAGGAGAACAACCGTATCTAAGTGTTCTGACTACCTTCGTGGGTCAGACTCAGTCTCAGTATGTTGTATTATACATCCATCAAACTTCAACTAGGAATATATATTGGTCTGTTTTAGCAAACACAGTAATTCCCTAACAGTTTCCTCTAAAACATTTCCTAGTTACTTATTTCAAAAAATCTTTTAAGAACCGTAATATTGAGACTCGCAATAAAATATTTGCAACTTATTCCTTCACGCTTCTTCATCAATAGTCTTCTGTGGATAAAATCACCCAGTGAAATATTAATTTTTACTATCTCGTAAAGTTCAAACATAGGTTATTATTTATAGCCTTACTCATAGCTTTTGGTGAATATTGTGGGATATTGAGGAAATCAGTAATAATCTCCTTTAAAAATCCATCCTACATGTTATGCCAATTTATCATTGATAAACAATAGTTTAGCATGAATGCAATAAATACAAAATTTTGAATTAATGGTGTTTAAATTATTGTAGCTATAATAAACCACTAGATAAACAATAGAGTAAGGATTGGGCAATTAATTGCATAAATTCAAAACTCCCTATTCTTCCTTCGGCTTAAAAAGATAACGGACCTTTGTGGCTAAGTTGCGTCTCTAAAAATAAATTCAAGGTTAATCCTTGTTCTAGATGAATTAAAGACGGGGCAACCTCTTCGTGGTGGCACAGTCTTTCTGAATGTTTTTGAAGATTTATAACTGGGAATCCTGCCCTGAGTAAACACATTTGATATGTGAACATGGACTCTTGGCTTTGGCACTTTCTGTTCATCTGTTAGTTTGGCATCCTTCCTACTTACAATTTGGTTGGAATTCGGCCTCAGGGCTTAGGTGCCAAATGGCAAGATTTTAAATAAGACAGTGCATATAATACCTCCCTGCTCTGCGTGGAATATCCCTTATAACTGATTGCAAGCAATAGCATAAAGCCTGGGTTTTTCCCTTATCACAGCAGTTGGGCATGTGTTCAAGATGACACAGTTAGATTAAATATGCTAACATCATATTTTTATCTGTCACTAAAGTCTACCATTTTTAGAGATGAATGATTTGAAAGTTACATTATTACTATTATTATTGCCATTGTTATTATTTTATATAGCTAAAGCTTCTATATAGATACATGTAGAGATTTTTTTTTTTTTAATTAGGAAATACACAGCAAGAACTGCAAAGATATCATTTGCCCTCCTACCCACAAGAATTTTAAATCTAAGATAAACATTCAAAGACAGAATGCTTTTAAATCATAATAGAGTATTTAACCATGAATGAATTTAATTCATTAAAATACAGTAAAATACTAACAGACTTTAAAGTTCACACATAAATAGAACATATAAAGAAGAACTAAAAGCCAGTACTAATAGAACAGAGAAATTACGTCAAATTTTAGTTTTATAATTCTCTTCACTAGTACAACTTAGATTACAAATTGTCCATTTATTCATTCTTTCGTAAGGCAAATATTTCTAAGTTATTGACGTTATCAATTCAAAAGAAAGACTTTAGTAAGAAATTAAAGGACTCACTCCAAAAGTGTTTTGTGCTAGTATAACATGGAAAATATTAATCTGTATGTCATCAAACTCAGAACTGAAAATCCAATACATTAATTAATTACTAAAAAGCAACTTACAAGAAAGAAGTCATTTTAAATCAAAAGAAGATGGTAAGTGGTGTCACCTTGCATTAAATATAATGTGGTCACATTTAAAGTCCTCAACTAGATTATTGCTATAACTATTTGATAAGATATTAAGCTAATTGTTCTTAGATTTCATATATGTTCTCATTGGAACCATGAAAATAGTAAGTAACTATATTGAGGGCGTCTATCCTTGGTAAGAATGTGGTTTAATTCGGAAATATTTTGCATTTCATTTACCGAGAATATATAACTAAATTACCTTTATTTTACATTAACCTCATAAAGCTGGCTAGTTGGAGAAGCAAATATATTGAAAACAAACACCTAACTTGATATAGTTTGGCTTTCAATACTGAATCTATATTGTCTATTTCATTATTAAGCTTATCAGTATGAAGCTTTTTTCCATCAAACTAGCCTTTTCAAATTATTTTAAAATGAAGTATTGTAGGTTATTTACGTTGTGATCAAACTAGTTTAAATCAGAAAAAATTAAAATATGGCTTATAGTATATGCTCAATAAATAGTAGACTGAATAAACTAGGATAAGAAAAAATACTAGCAAAACATTTAGCACATATGTAGCTCAAAGACAATTTTAATTGACTGTAAACCTATAATATGAGGGAAATAAATTACTATTTGCATTCATGCCAAAGCCAATCATGCATATTTGATAACCTAATAAATGAAGAAAATATACCTGTCTATTTTTTCCCAAAGGTAAATTAGCAAATAAATATCAGAGAATGTGATTAAGTTAGACAGAAATCATAAACATTTATGTTAACTTGAATTTTCTTGTTTGGTCTAGAGATGTGATTCCCTTTCGAGGACACTACATATAATTCATAATATTCACTATACTTACAGCAAAAGCATAAAAAAACAAACACAGAATACATAGTACACGCAGCGTAATTTCTAATGTTAAATGGGACTGGGGACAATGGAACTTTTAGACGAGAAGTAATAATAGGGAAGAGTAATCAAAGTTACTGTTCATAGAGAGCCAGGGAAGCATCTGAACTAAATACTCAGCTACAAAATTATTGTCTTCTCTTTCCCTCTTACTCAAACTTCCCCAAATAGCAAACTGTAGTCATTTCCTTTTCTCTGGTTCCATCTTAATAGGTGGCATTAAATTGCATGTGAATATTATACATTGAAGATGGCTCCATTGCTTTCAACTTGGGTTAGGTGGATGGAGATGTCGTTGGCAAGGAATTAAAAGGAGAAGCATGTATTGGGAGAAAAGATAATGAGTTTCTTTTTAGGCATGTTGAGTCTGAAGTGTCTGTAGGACAGTCAATATTGATTCCTGGCAAGAAATTAGAAATATAGATCTGAGGAAGAAATATAGATCTGGAAAAGAATTTTTTTCCCCTTTTAGTCAACCACCAACTGTATATTGAGTATTGTAAACTTTTATTAGTAGCCCAAATTGTTTCTTTGAACCAAAATATTCCTTTGTATTCTACATTCTTCATGTAGGATTGGAAAAAAATTGCTGGATTGAGTTAAGGTTGGATTGTAGTAGGACATACAAGGCAAAAGAACGAGATGAGAAGGGAGCTTGGAGAGCTATGGTAAGAGTAGTTACAATAGGATACCATGCAGTTTTATGCTGGAAATGTGATCAAGAAGAGGCTTTACTTTTTATTCTCTGTTCCAATTATGTCTGCCTGTACCACCTTTTATTTAGTCTCAATGCTATCCCCGTGGCTTATCATCCTCCCTAGCCTGGATTATTTCAGTTGCCTTCTATTTCAACACTTCCAATTGGTCTCAGTGCCACTGTGAAAATAATTTCAAATGCATTCAGATTATGTCACTGTTCTGCTTAAAAGTCTGCATTGTGTCTCTTACCTAACAGATCAACACTACAACTTCTCCTTTCCTGATATCATCTCCTGCTCTCTCCCGTGGTCTCCCTGCTTCCTAGCCTTTCATATTTCTGTATACAATGGTGCCAGACAGCTGTCTCTACCTAAAAGGCCCGTCTTCCTTTTTCTGCCTGCCTAACTCTGACCAATTCAAGACAGAACCTTCTTCATCCTAGTCAGAAATAAATGTTTCCCTTTTTCAGTTTCTGAAGCACTGGCTAAGTATCTACATAACCCCATTCATCACTGTATGGCCATCATTTGAAATGTGATAGTGAACAGGATTGAGCCACTGCTTTGTGCTGGCTTCTGTGCTAGGCATTTGAAAAATAACCTCTAATAATATCCTGAGCTAGGCATACCATTTTTGTTTTGCAGAGAACACTAAGATTCCAAAAGATTAAGTGAGTTTACTATGATGATACAACTCATGTTTCACAGTACGGAGGGCAGGACACAGTTTTCCTCATCCTATCCAAGATTCCATTCTCTTGTTTCTTCCATAAGAAAGAGGTAGATCCCATTGAAATAAGGAGACATTTTCATTATTTTTTTAGTATTTCCTATAACAAACAAACGAATGTATTTTGGGACTTCAGTGAATAATTATTGAATTTATCTAATCATCTAAATAAAACCAGTAGGTATGAAAACAAGCACCACACTTATACCGTTGTGTATGCACACACAGACACACACACTGAAATAAAAAATAATAATTAGATCTAGAAAGTTTCTATAGATCATCCAATTCAGTTATTTAACTTTAAATACAATTAAAAATAGAATAAAGACATTATATAAGGATGCGTACTTTATACATGGGGATATGTATTTGAGAAAACTGTTGAGCACCTTAAGTATAAAAAGTCTGGACTTAGTTTATGCAGCAATAGAAAATAAAGAGAGAGTTGTTTTTACTGAGGAACGTAAAGTTAGTCTAGACATTAGAACATATGTTTTCAGATTCTCAATCCAATGTCTTTTAAATACTAAAAATTGGACAATGATTATGTATAGATATCCTATATCTGTATCTATACCATATCCATATCTATATCCGTATAGATTTATCTAGATCTTATGCCTGTAGTGATTAATGTTCCCCATAATATGTACTATGTAACTATTTTTAATGAGAATTTTATAGTGATTTTAACAATCTGAATGCACAAGTAGAATGGTATTTGGGGAGACATACTGTTATATGAACCCTGAACATTAAATGATTGACGAAGAATAAATCAGTAGCTATTTAGTGACTCAAGCATGCATGGGAATATTTTTTGAGGCTGGACTAGGCAAACATTTAGATAAGTGTCTTCCTAAAATAAAACAATGTTTGTAAAACATCCAAGAATACTCACTCTGACCCTATTAATTTTGGTTGGTGGTTAAGATAACTTGATGCCTGATTTCCTGTGGAAGGGTTTGCGTAATCCAACATTACTAACACACTTCCAAATATTTAAATACACTGTTTCTTTTCCTAATCCTAGTTTTAAATATATAAAAATTATCAAATCATAGATATATTTTTAGCTGCTAAAATTTGTATTTCCATGCTTCTTGTCATATTTATCTTATCATCAATGGTAATTAATTCTCTCTGAAAAAAGAAGTAAAAATGAATGATTCCTAGTAATTAGCTCAAAATTACTTCCCTTTCCCAGCTTACAAAATTCAAAATCACTTCAGTATTGTTTTCTATAATATCCAGACTACAAATTGTGTAGGTATCTTGGAAGCTTGTATTGATGCCTAACCATAATCCTGGCAAATACCAAGATTTTTTGTTTCTCTTTCTTTTTTTATTTTTCTGTATTATTAAAATTTATATTTTGCCTTTCTTCCATTTCATTTACATTTGAGATTCCCTAATTATAGACGTCATTTTGATACTTCTCTAGACCATTCTTCTCAAGATGAGTGTATTTCGCCCTTCCATTGCCTGGGTTCTAAATGATAAGTTGCATAGTGTACTCTCTGAACACATTTTTTCTATTTTTCTTTTTCTGTAATTTATTTGCCTCCATAGCTTCGCTGGAATACCCAATTCAAAACTCCAGCCAAAGCAACATCTCTAATCATGATGATCAGAGGAAATGTAAATAATATACACAGCAACCTGCTTGATTACTCCAGTTGAAATATTATAGCCCTCTCAAATTTATCTTGTCCAAAACAAAATTCATGATCTTTCAGACACACACCTCCTTTATCTCCTGTGCTCCCTATCTCATTTAACAAGACCGAAAACTGAGAATAATGATGATCCTTCTTGTTTACCCACCACAAGCGCTCAATCACCCAGTCTTGCTGATTCAACCTCCTAAATAGCACTTGGATCTGTCCACTTTTTTCCTATTGCAATGACATATCTTTGTCTAAGTCACATTAACTATCAAAATAACATATTAACTAGTTTTCTCACTGTCACTAGTGCTCCTCAACAATTCATTGTCCACAAAAGGTACTTCACTCATGCCTGTGACAGGAGTGGTGGAGAACCTGAATTCACACTACACACTTTGAAATCAAGCTTGGTCATTTACCTGCCTCATAATCTTTGGCCAGTGATTTTACCTCTTCATGCCTCAATTTCATTCCCTAAAAATGTGTTAATAGTAATAACTCTTTCACAGTATTCTAAGGAATAACGAGCCATTAAATGAAAACACTTAGAATGGTTCCTGACTCCTCTTAAGTGTTCAATAAATATTGACTAACATTATTTCATTGAGTCCATGCGTTTTAATCTAATGCCTACTATGTAGAAAGTATTGGATTAGTACCTGTGGCTGAGCAAATGGGGCAAGATGGCTTTCCCTCCAGAATGATTTAGGGCTCCTGGGAATTGTAGGACTCTTGAAGCATAGTTATAGGTACTGATTCACCTAGAAGGCCACCATTGTTATACTTTCTAGACTAGGCAATGCATGTCTATAGGCTTTTCTTAAAAATTACCCTTCTCTATCAGCTGCATGTATGTATAGTCTGCACCCTCAGGTTGATGCACAGCCAGCTTCTAGTGCCTCCTGGGATGCTGATGTTTACACTCACAGCCCCCAGGAACTAAATGGTATGGGTTGCTAACACACTGGATGTGATGATGTCTTTGAATGAGACGAGGGAGTAGATTGAATAATGGTAAGTGTTAGCTTGTTCAAGATTGCTCTCCTACTGGTTAGCCTCCCAGGAAAAGAAGTGGCCTCTAGCAAAGCCGTGGGGCAAAACTGGCAATGGCCTTGGGTTTAACACAATCAATCTTCCCCAAACCTCAAGGATCCCAGGCTCTGTAACATCAGAGGAGAGGCTGGGTCTTCTCCCCATCACGAACGCTGAAATAGCAAATACTACCACTGGCTTGCCAGTTCACATGATCGTGACCACAGAATCGGACCCTAGTGTCTGATTATACCAAAGGAGGGGTTGGTGCTACACCTAACCTCTAATACTGGGCTGCCAGGATAGAGTCAGAACCAAGTTTCTACCACGTCATAGTGCCCTTGTGTCATAGCTTTGATTATCCCAGAAAAGAGGTCTAAATTTCCCTAATTGTGCAGCTAAACAGTGCTACAGCTCAAGATCAGGCCGTTCCCTCAGAATCTGAAATGACCATGTTAGATCTCTGTGTGCCGCCCTCAAATGGGTATTGGGGACCCACACCCCTGCTATTGCTCTAAGTTTCTTCTGTGAATGCTTCTATAGCAGACCTCAAGTAAGTGCTGTTTCCTATTCGCCCTTGTTAGCACCACAGGCAGAGAAGGTATTTTACATTCCATTTTTCAATAGCAAATGTACTGGGTACAGAGTTTATACCACAACACTCACATTCGTACATTCCCTTTCCACATACAATGAACTCCTATACTCATATTCTTGATATGTTAATGTTCTTATGAAAAAAATATGCATAGAGGAAATGTAAAGTGAAGTAAAAACAAAAAAATCTGATGATTCTTTATAACATCCTTAATTTTCATCTTGCTAAAAATTGGCAAGTGACCAGAAAGATAATGTATGTTCTTTTCGTTTAGGATCATGGATTTAGGATTATTCTTACTTGGTTGTCCTTATCCAACACAGCCTTGCTTTGCTTCCACAAAGACATAGAATAGCCCTTTATAAAGAAGAGTGTTCCCAACTCTGACTGCACTTTAGAATCAACTGGGGAGCTTTAAAAATCATTGATGTCCAAGCTCTACTTTCAGAGATTCTGATTTGATTGGCTGGGGTGGGGCCAGGGCAAAGGTACTTTTTATATTGTTTCTTAGATGATTCTCTGGTGCAACAAGGGAACGAGAACTGCTGATACAGAGTTTAGGACTTCAGGAGTGTAACGTGAGCACTTAATAAGCATTTCTCATCATAGAGAATATTGGAAGTTTCTATAGCCTTTTGTATTATGAACATGGTGTATCCAGAAGAGGTTGTGTGACAGCTTCAGTATTATAAAATGAAAATCATTTTGTGCTCCCAAGACAAAATGGAATAGTGAGGTTGTGGCTTATAATGGAACCACATTTTTAAAAAATTGGCTAAAGACTGTTTCACTAAAAGTGGTCACCTTAATTTCTTTGAAACAATTATTATTTTTGTTAAAGCAGTTCTTAAGATCAAGGGATATCACTAATGTCTAGGATGAAGAAAAGCAATATATATCTAAATCTAAAAGCCAGAGGAAATTGGCACAAGGCCATACTAGTCAATGAAATACAGAAGTAGACAGAAAAAGCTTCTAGCATCTTTTAGATGTGCTCATTGACAGGGAAATGTATCATTGCTGAATTTTTTGAGGAGAGTAAATTTATTTTAACGTGGCAGTTCTACTTTTAAATTGAAGTAAAAAAATGGACCTTTTTATACCATTATCATTTGGATTTGGAGAAGCAGTGTTAAAACTTGATAAATTTTAGCTTTCAAATCTGAACATCTAACTTTGGCACAAAAAGCAGAGTGTGAGCATACCGTTCTGGCATTAGAGCAAACAAACCCCAATCCTAGTGCCAACAGCAAGTGCACATTTCAAGCCCTATCCTGGGAGCTGGCACATGATTTCATAAATTCATTGCCCTCCATCTGCGTATTATCATTCAGCTCCCTAGTCAAGCCATAGGTAAAGCTTCAATGACACAGATGATGTCCTATGTTCTCTTATAATTTATTGCTCTTTGAATTTTCAGAACAAAGGTCATATTCAGTACAGACTTATAGGAGTTTGCTTTCTTTCGCTTTCCCTTTCTCTCATTATGCTTGGCTTTTTCTTTTATCTTGGGACTCAGCTTTCACTAGAGTGGGAAATAAATCTTTTTTTTTTCTTCTTCTTCTCAGCTTGCCCTTGACTGCTATGGAAACCAAAAAAGAGCTATAGAAATTCTGAAAAATTGATTTTTTTTCCCTTGGATGGAGGCTGGGGGAGTTACTGAAGGTCTTTTAAACTCTAATATAGGCTGAAATGGCTAAAAAAAAGGGAAATGTAGCATCCACTGAATTGAATTCAAATTATTTTGGCTGTTATACACAGGGGAAGAAAAAAGAGAAGCTGACAACATTTGGCTTTCAAGTGTCAATATAAATATCCTACATGAATTGCAACCAGCAAAAAGAAAGAAATAAAATTAAGAAAGACACAAAATGTTATCTCCATGAAAAGGAAAAGGACAATTCACTTGACGTCTTTGCACAGGCAAATTGTTCTTTTCTCAGAAAATACTAGCTTTCAAAGTCAGGCACTAGCTTCTTCATTTGTTTCACTTACTGTGAAATATAACGTTACCAAGTCATCTTTTCTGATGGTTAATACCACCATAAGTATGCCCCTTTTCAACTGCATAAAGGAGTTCACTGCAGAGGACCGACTGGGAGAGATGGATAATCAAAGAGAATGTTTGTTTCTGTTTGGAAAGTGTCTCCTCCAGTGCTGCACTTCGCCACTCTGTGCCATACATGAGTTGCCAAGAGCTTCTGTACTGTCTGCTTTATCTGGTTGTTAATGAACCATGTGGTCATCACTGATTTGGAAATCATTTGGTGTTAGGAGCAAGAAAGAGATAAATGCAGTAGAGCAATTTATAAAAAATGAAATATCCTTTTAATACTGAAATTCCAGTTTTTATTAATGCTTTTTATTTATGGAGATATATAGCCTTCAAAGATTCCTGCAGTAAGTAATAATGCTGTCTCCTTTCAAAGCAATGGATAAAAAATTTACAACCAGATAAATTAGTTGATCATTATCATCTTCGGCAGCGTCACTGTATGTAACGAGCATGATTCTAATGGATTTGTGCCTGTTAACACGTTTAATTCTTACATCAACCCTATGTCATAGTTACTGTTACTACTTTTGAGATAAGGGAACTGAAGCCCAGAGAACTGAATCAACTGGTACGTAGAAGAGCTCGGATTTATATCTATAATTTTGGTACTATTACTCATAGTCTACTTCTAACTGTGACTGTAAAATAACTGAAATCATTCCTTCATTCACTCATAAAAGATCTACTTGTGCTAGATGCTATACTAAGCATTGAGTATAAAATGTTGAAAAGTCACACATGAAGCTTATGTGCTGTGAGCCATTGATTGCTATGTTAGGTGTAGGAGAATGACATGCTCAGATGCGTATTTTCAGATCACTCTTATGACTTCTTGGAGAATGTTTTGGGAGGGCTGTGAGAGTGGGGGGTGTTACAAATTGGAAGACTGTGGCATCAGTTCAAGCAACTGAGATGAAGGTAGAAGAAGTAGTGATCAGAAAGGATTTGCGCTTTGGGGACCAGAGCGGGGGAAGAGAACTTCCTGAAAGGTATAGAGGTGGAGAAAGGAAGAGGAGCTGTGGTGAGGAAAATAGACTCAGTAATGACTGGAATCTTGCTTGAACAACTGTGTGGAGGGTAGAACTATTTTTGGGCTAGATGATGGAGGTGGATTGTTGGTCAGCGGTTCTCTATTGAGCAAAGTTGATATGTTCGAGACATCTTTTCAAGTAGAGATGTCAATTAAACAGCTTATTAGTCAGTGTGGACACCAGATGAAAGGTAAGGCCTGGATGCATATTTGCTAGTCTCCAGAATATGGGACAATGGGAGGCTCAATCTTTGAAACTGGCAAGGTGGAAAATGACAAGAGTATGTTTTAATAAGCGTGATTAGAGTGACCCAATTTGTCACTGAGATTCAAAAGCATGAAACATACTCTATTAACAGTTCATTCTACAAATGTGCCTGTAATGGGGAGAAAGAAATAAGAAAGTAACTAGAGAATGTCAAGAGTATGTCTTGCTTGTTATAAGACGGAAAAATCACGCTCACATGCGAATGAAAAGAAGATTCAGTAGTGTGGAGAGAGTTTGGGATAAACAGAAGATTCCTAAAGGCAGAGAGCCTTTGAGAACAAGAGAGGTGATGAGATTCAGAGGACTAAGTTCACATGTGGTACTTAACAGGAGAAGCAATTCCTCCTCCAGAGTAAGAGAAGAGCAATGTGTGGAGAGGTACATGTGAGTGTAGGGTTGAAGCTTTGGTGATAGAACTATGAGGAAGGCTTCTATTTAGTGAACAGCTAGCATTTAATAGCCAACACTTAGTGAGCGCTTGCTATATCCCAGGCGTGTTCTAAAGCACTTTACATGCATTACCCACTTAAATGAGGAAAGTGATATTTATAACTTCTTTATATCAGTGAGGAAACAGGCATAGAAATGATGAATACTTTTTGCAAGATCATGGGACTGGATATTAACTGAAAGTATCTAATTTTAATCTATGCTCTTACCCGCTAAGTTACATGGCCTCCTGAAACAAAGATATTAGTGGAGAGAGCAAAGATTTGGATTTTGTAAGAGGTACAGGAGATTTAAGAATAAATGAAATGGAAAAAAAAAACAAAGTATAAATGAAACAATCATGTGTAAGGTTTGGAAATCAAGCCTGCTGAAAAACAGCAGGAATTTCAATTGAAAGCAGTGGACAACTTAGCTGTGTGGTGATTACACACACACATACGTGTTTACATATGCATGTTTTTTTCTATTGGAAAATATTATTTGTAAGCATGATATCAAATATTGTTGGCTTCTACCAATTTTATGATGTATAACTGAGACATTATGCAGGGTTTCCTCATATTTGTTTATTTTTCTTGATTTTTAGTGTTACCCAAGAGTGTTCAAGCCCATAATCAATTTTGATTTTGTTTTCTTCTTTTTTTGCCCTGGGCCAATTTGTCTGAAATTAGATCTGGACTCTATCACCTGGATATCTCTGTATCTAAGAGACTTTAGGCAAGATATTTCACATTTCAAGCCTATTTCCTCAAATGAGATAATAATAGAACTTCATTAATAGGTCATTGTGAGATTTAAATGATAGATATTAAAGATAGGAATAAGTGTTCGTGTTTTTGTTGATGATGTTATAATTAGACTCCTATTTTTCTTCCTGCATCTACTTTTATCACTCTCCAACCCATTTTTCTCACCCAGCCAAAATGATGTTTTAGAAATTCACATTGATTATATCTTACCGTGCCTAAAATAATTTAGCAGTTTCCCACTGCCGTCAAGATAGAATCTAAAATGCACATTATCTGTCAGACTCTTGGGCTTCTCTCCTTCATAGGCCCTAACTCTGTGTCCTCACTTTTTTATTTTTTAATTTTTAATTAATTTATTTTTTATTGCAGTAACATCGGTTTATAACATAGTGTAAATTTCATTTACACTACATAGTGTACATTTACATAGTGTACATCATTATACTTCTATTTCTGCATAGATTACATAATGTTCACCACCCAAATACTAATTACAATCCATCACCACACATATGTGCCTAATCATCGCTTTCGTCCTTCTCCCTCCCCTCCTCCCATCTAGTAACCACCAATCCAATCTCTATCTCTATGTGTTTTCACTTTTCGTGGTAGCCTTCTTTAAGTCCTTAGATGTGTCATGCTTCTTCCCACCTCGGTGCCTTTTCACATGCTGTTCCCTCAGTTTGGAACGTTATACAAATCTTCAGATCCCAGCTGTCACCCCCATCATTGCACCAAAAATTCTAATCCTACTTTTGAATACTTTATATCAAAAGCAAGATCTGTTTGACTCAGAAGTCTGTGCCCCTGATTGCTACACCCAACTGCCTCAACTCAGGCTCAATTCTGCAGACATCCACAGAAGAGACAAAGTCAGTCTTGAATGAGATTATTCAGAGGTCGCTTTTGGAAGGAGGTCAATATCTACTGAGTGAATAAAATGATTAGTCAGAATTCAGTAAGGCTAACAGTTATTGATGAGAGTCTCTCACTACGTAACATAGTTAAGTCCCCGCAGTAGAAGTGCTGGACTAGGATAGATTGGAGGATACTGCAGGCTTGAATTCAGTCTAAGAAATTCCCTGGTATTTTACAGAGAGCCACAGTGACTGAAACTTCTCACTTATTTTATGGTGGAATCACTGAAGACATTCATGAGTTTTTAGTTCTTTCCAACATTCTTTAGATCAACTCAACATAATCCAGCCTTTTCAGAATCAAGCATAATCAATCCAGATGATGTTACACTGCACAAACAAACCTCCAGGGAAAGAAAAAACGATATGAAGAATTAACTTGCAAATGTTCCTTCATAAAATGACAGTAACAATAATAACAATAATGACAATAGCAATTAATATAAAAATCTATCCAAAGCAAAACTGATGACATGTTAATCTGACATAAGAATCACATTAATTTTATACACAGATTCTTTATTTCATTAAATGTCCTAAAATGAAGTAAATTTAGTAAGTAACATTAGCTCTGAAATAAACCTCTTGAATTACCAATAATTTAGAATTACTTTTCTTGGTATTAGCACCGAGTTCTTGCAATGTGGCTAGTGTGACTGAGGAACTTAATTTTTAATTCTGTTTAATTAAATTAATTTAAATTTAAGTAGCTATATGAGGCCTGTGTCTACCATATTGAACAGTGTAGGTCAAATGTTTCACTTTGCAGTATCATCAGGTATATAGATATGTATCATTCATATCTTTTCCCTATTTCTTAGATCTTCTGAATTTCACTTGTCTCAATTATTCTGGCTCTATAATCAAAAACAATTCTTTTTATGTCTGCTTTATGAAACTCATTTAATCTTTCTCTTTTGCAGTTGCTGAACCTGTGCACTGGGGACAATGATACTTATTGTTAGAGCTGCATTCACTTACATCATAGGGGATTGTCAGGATTAATCTTATGTTGTTTGGCAAGCAGAGTTGAGATAAGACAATAAAACTGACAACCGATAGTAGTAAGCTAAAGGATTTCCATACTTTCATAACTCTCCTAGACTAGCATTACTTAGAAAGTAAATAAAAAATTTTTTGTAACACATTAGAGACTACAAAAAAAAAACCCAGCAATAGTTTATCAAAGAGTTCCCCAGTGCTTTGATCTATGTACATACATGAACATTCTTTATAAAGAGAATCACCTTGGCCTCCACTAGAAGCTGTGTCCTTCACATCAATTTCCTGAGGCAAAGAACTTGTTGGTTTGTTTTTTGGTCCATAGACCATAATTCCTCCCTGCTGGATATAAATTAAGATAATTATTCTTAAATTTTTCCTCTTTTTTTCTTTTAAGCCAGTCTAGACATTTGTGTGTGTGTGTGTGTGTGTGTGTGTGTGAGGAAGATCAGCCCTGAGCTAACATCTGTGCTAATCCTCCTCTTTTTGCTGAGGAAGACCAGCTCTGAGCTAACATCTATTGCCAATCCTCCTCCTTTTTTAATTTTTTTCCCCAAAGCCCCAGTAGGTAGTTGTATGTCATAATTGCATAGCCTTCTAGCTGCTGTATGTGGGGCGCTGCCTCAGCATGGCCGGAGAAGCCTGGAACTGAACCCAGGCCGCCAGTAGCAGAGCGCGTGCACTTAACTGCTAAGACATGGGGCCGGCCCCCAGTCTAGATATTTTAAGATTTCAGTGGAGACACATTCCATGAGAAAGTATTCTGCAGTGAGCTGTAGGCTACCCACTGTGCGGTGGGAAGAGAGGGAGCTTTGCTGGCTTTAGCGTAATGTGGAAATAGGCCTCAATGTCTAAAACTACAGTCATAGAAGATTTGTAAAATTTATACTTTTGTTTTTTTTGGTGAGGAAGATTGGCCCTGAGCTAACATCTGTTGCCAATCTTCCTCTTTTTGCTTGAGGAAGATTGTCCCTGAGCTAACATCCATGCCCATCTTCCTCTATTTTGTGTGTGGGATGGGGCCACAGCATGGCTTAACCAGTGGTTTGTAGGTCTGGGTGGGATCCGGCCTGTGAACCCTGGTCCACCAAAGCGGAGCACGTGAACTTAACCACTATGCCACTGGGCCAGCCCCCATACTTTTTAAAATTAATTCAACAGATAGTACCTAAGTATCCATTGTGATTCAACACTGTGATGTGTTCTAGCTATAAAATGGTGAATAAAACAGGCAATAACTTACAATCTAATCTAATAAATTAAAAGGTAAACAATTTAAAAAGAAACAAATTCACACAGAGAAATTATCTTGAAAACATTTCTTTCTCTCTCTCCCTTCCTCCCTTCCTTCCCTCCTTCCTTCTTTTCTGTCTTTCTTTCCTCCCTTCCCTCTTTGTTTTTTTGGTTACCATTTTAGAGTTTTTATAATTTCCTTTCTTACCTTTGTTTCTGTTCAGATGCTTGCAATGCTCTGTTTAAGAATCTCCATTTTCACTTGGGTTTGTCATAATTATACATGATCATCACAACTATGTCTATAATGAGTACAAACGGACCCCGAGTAAGCACCTGAGTCCCCTCTGAATGAGTAGGGAATACAGGCATTAGCAAATGTGCTTGGTAACATTCGCTTGTCTAGGCTTATTCACTTCTTGTGTTTCCAGTTTCTAAGTTGTATTTCAAATAGTTCAGCTCGCAGAAAAGTTGCCCATGAGGAGGTGACAAGAAACTTTATCAAGGTTGCTCATTAGTATCACCCAAAACTCATAAATAGAAACATGCATAGTTAGGATTGAGAGTCTAAACCTATAAAATAAAAAACAGAAAATATTACCTGGTGAAGATGAAAGTAAGAACTCCATATGTGACATGAATAAAAAAAATAATATGTCTAAATCTATTGGTGACTTTAGATTAGATGATAGTGAATATATAAATATTAAAGAGAATCACAGCAGTGCACAATATAATTTTCAGTACAGGATTTCATTTTTCCTTACCAAAAAGGCACTATGTCTTATTTAAGTTTGAGCTGCCAGTTACATCAGGGATACAGTTTTATGAAAGTTAAAAGGTAACTCTTTTCCAGAAATTGGATAAAGTTGGGATTTTGGTTCTGTCATGCAAGTGTCTGTTTTGTTTTGGGGTAGGTGTTATTTGATTTTTTTTTTTTTTTTTGGCTTAATTAGAAAAGAGGGAAAAAAATGAACTACGTTTCCCCCATGTACTAAAATAGCACACACGTTGTGTCCTTTAGATGTTAGTTCACCTCATTGATGTCATTGTGCTTAAAAGGTCAGACTACGTAGAAAAAGACTCAAAGTTTGGCTTTTTCTAAAATGGGCAGTTCCCTTGATAGTGCAGAAAAGCTTGCTCTATAAAAAAGTAGCAGATATCTGTCATATTTCAACATCTTTTAATGTTTGTCTGCCAATACAATTTTGACAGATCCGAAAAAATCTCACAATTGAATGTTAAATATTTATCCCCATCATACACAATCATTCATGTACATGAACCTGCAAATTGTTTACTTTTGCTTGACTCTTTTTGCCTAAACTAAGACATTTGAATATAAATCTGATTTCAAATAAAAATTGGGAAGATATATTTAGTACAGTATTTTAGTTCCAGGAGATCACTCTGGGTTCTTTTCTTAGTATAGACACGTCTCCTTTATATTAGTTAATTATAGGCTGTCAAAGTGAAAGTTGACCCTTACTTAGACGTCTCAAGCTTTGTTATTCACATCTGAAAATACAAAAAATGTTAAATCGATGCCATCATTGAAATATTTAATAAATATAGGAAGATAACAGTTGTTGCACGTAGAGTAATTTTGTGGAAATGTACTTGATACTGAAGACCAGCGGAGCTATCTAGCAGTGAGTAAAAGAAAATGTCTTGAGTTAGATTTCGCCATAGTGAAAATCACAACTTACCTAATAGCGTATCCTTTCTTTATGTTGCAATATATAGATGGGGAAAACTAAAATTAAAATTAAAAGGGAGGACTCAGACTTTACAACATTGTTCTGAATATTTCTAATGAAGAACATAGTCATTGATAAGGATGCAATGACTGAGAATTGATGTTCCCAAGTTACCACTTTCCAATATATTTACTTCTTGATCATAAGCTATTTAAGCTTATGTTTAGTTTGACACCCATTATTCTTTATACCTTAAGACAGTGAGGATGGGATAAACTTTGTGCCAGAGATCACACACTCTTTTCTTTTTCCTGCAAAAGTTAACGCACTCCTCAGTTCACTTAACTGATAACCACCCTTTCTTTGAGGACACAGCCTCCAGAGGGGAGGCCAGGGCAGCCTTGTAAGGCCCAAGCACTGATCTAGGTGGACGTTATGCTATTTAACATATATCACTTTCTTTCTCTTTTTGTACAGCAATCTTATCAGTTCTGTGTCATTGTATCAATTTTATAGATGAGAAAATGAATGTAAACAATGTTCGATTAATTTTGTAAAATCATAAAAAATACTGGACACTAAATTTAAGTGTGCAATTCAAAAGCTTTCTGACGTTAATAATTCCAAAACCCATGTGCTATAGAGTCTGATACTAAGGTCTTCACTGCAAATGAACTGAACTGAAGTCCTACAACCAACATGAAGAGTTAGACTTTAGCACAGGTGCAGATCTGCAAGTGGGTACCACTATGCTCTCAGTACCTGGATGTCTTATTCAGCCTGAGGCTGTCCTAGTAAAAATTCAATAAATAAAGGGTTTAGATAACCTTGTAATATACTTAAAAACAATAGAAAAGTTATCTTAACTTAATTCTCTTACAGCGTCCAGAAATATTAACCATCTAAGAGCCTTCCAGACAAGACTCTGTGAACAATTTGGCTGAGTGTCACCAGTGGTTCATTTAGGCAAATAGGTACACCGCTATATGTCAAACTTCACATTTTTTGGACATTCTGCATAAATTGGTTATTATTAAATGCTGTTGACCCTAGTGGCATATCTACTGATTTTGCCTTAAAAAATTCAACGTTGATTTCTTGAATTAATACTGTCATTAGAACTGTTAAATGTAAATCATCTCTCAAATATAGGATACTAGCAACAACTGTGCTAGTTTTCTTATGTTATGTAGCTTTTTGTTTTGTAATTGCCATCTATGGATTTCTTTAATATTGCTAGATCTCGTTACTGTGGATATCCCTTACTTGTCTTGTAATAGAAAATATGTTATAACACATACTGTGGCAATTTTAAATAGAATCATTCCTGATAGTGACAAATGTCAATTTCAGTTTCTGCTGAGCAGCTATTATAGCATCTGCATCAAAAAAAAAATATGCTCGTAAAAGAATATTATGAACACACCACAAAGCTACAAAATCTTTCTGTCTTATTTCATGTAATGCTATACAATTAGCAGATACTAAAACACCCATATACACCAAAGATATACTTAGCAAAACCCTGAGTAGATATACTCAGTTTATATTTAATTGGAAATAAAAACATAATAATGGCATATATAGCCATGTGTTTGGAGAGATTATTTTAATATATGTTTAAAAGTACTTACATGCCTGCTCGTAGGATTTTATTTTAAAGAACAGATTCAACATACAGCCATTAATAATTAGACAATAAAATGTTAAAGTTTGATTATTAATAGTATTTTAAATGACAAATATGAGAAAAATCAACACTAAATTTCCTTGACTATTGAAGAATTGGTGTGAGAAATGTAGAGAGAAAAAGAGGGTGGGAACCAGCCAACCCTAGGTGGTGACCCCAATCACTGAAGCAAAATTGGCCTTCTGGATGGATGTTGAAAAAAGCGAGGTAATATGGTGGTGCAGTTGCGAAATGTTCCAATATCTGAATTCCATAAAGTATCTCAAGTATTTTATTGTTTTCTTTCTGTGAAAGATGGACTGTGGCTTCTAATGATCGATGGCTAAGGGCACAAAGTGGATATCTTTGCAAAATGAGGAAAGAAAGAACACAAAGAAAATAGCTGGATCTAAAATGTAGCATGTCTTAAAAATATACTTGTCAATTTAATAGCATTTGGATGGATGAATCAAAATTGTGTTAGAAGTTAATCTTTGAACTCATTTTTTTGTACCGCAGCTAAGCATTGAGGCTCTGAAGTAAGGCAAATCTGGGTTCAAATTCATTTCCAAAAATCTAAAGTTACAAGACTTTGGGGAGTAAACATCCTAAACTTTACTTTCCTCATCTGTAAGCTAGAATAATAATCCAAGCTCAAGGGTTTGTTTGACAGATAAATAACACATTTCTTTTAAAAATAATTCTTGTGGTTGTTGTGGAGATTAAAAATGTTTGTATGTATATTATTAGTTCACTCTCTGGCGCACAGTAAAATCTTAACACAGGCCAATTCATGTTCTTAATTACAACAGCACTTAATTTTATTTAATATGTAGTAGCCTCGTTTTTACCCAAAGTGTGAACACAATGTTGAAGAGAGAAACTGTGGTGAGTTAATTGTATGCACTCAATACATAGTCTCTAATTAGTTGAGAAGTTCAGGCATTTTTTTAAAAAAATCATATTGGTTTTCTTTTGTCTGTATGTAATCATTTCTAGTCCCCTACCCAATTTCTGGGCTTGGCACAAATCTATCCACTTTCTAAGATAACAGAAATAAATTATTTTTAGAAAAACTCATAATGGAATAAAAAGACAATATTTTAGCTCAAAAAGGAAGAGGGATTATGCTGATTGCCATGTAAATAATTGACTCTGGACAGTTATTCTACACTAGCCAACATAAATTCTCTATGGCTGCATACTGAGGGGGTCTGTTGTGGGCTGAACTGTGTCCCTTCAAAATTTGTATGTTGAAGTCCTAACGCCTATAACCTCAGAAAGTGACTGTATTTGGAGATAGGGCCTTTAAAGAGGTGATTGAGTTAAAACGAGGGATTAGGGTGTGTTCTAATCCAATCTGACTGGTGTCTTTATAAGAAGAGAAAAGTTAGACACACAAAGAGACACGAGGGATATGCTCACACAGAGGAAAGGTCATGCGAGGACAGTGAGAGTGATACCGGCCTTGATAACCGTTTCCCTACATTAAACCCAAAATATATGGGGTTAAAACCAAAAGCACTCATCTCTTGCCCTGCTTCTAAGTTACCATTCATATGTAACTATTGGTTTTTTTAAACCTTTGTATCCTTGAACTTCACAAGGCAGATAGAAGTTACAAATTATTAAAAGTCCAAGTTTTTCAAGCTGGACTCACACTTATGTTTTGGCTAATTACCAATTCTTGAGGTTTGTTACAGGGAGACTGATATCAATAGCTAAAGCTTATCAGACCTCAACTCTTTGGCTTCCTGGTGCCAGAATTCACCATACACCACCAAGACGGTTGAAGGACACCCGCCTGCGATTCCCTTATCTCGCCACCTTCCTCCCTGCCAGCAGCCTCACAAGGCCAAATACAGGCTGATGGGAAAGCGCTGACCGCAAGGTCACAGGATCCCCCTCCCTGCCAGCAGCTACATTCCCAGCAATGTTGAAAACCCCTTGCCTCCCATCTTTCGGGGAGACGGGAGAAATTTGAGAGCTCTCATCTCCCGGCTGACGTCACCCAAAATGAAAACTCTTTCCTTGCCATAAGCCTGGTATTCCTGTTTTATTTGGCCCCTCTTGTGTGGCGGGTAAAGAACCTGGGTATGTATCCGGTAGCAAGAGGGTGACCATCTGCAAGCCAAGGAGAGAGCCCTCAGGAGAAACCAAACCTGTCAACACTTTGATCTTGGATTTCTACCCTCCAGAAATGTAACAAAACACATTTCTGCTCTTTAAGTCATCTAGTCACAACCCATTGAAATGATTCCAAAACATCGAAAGAAGACGGAGATGGGACCTGGTGGGGCAGAAACTGTGTGTTTTGGGAATAGGGATGTGAGGATGTGGAGGAGGTCGAAGTGGAGGGTCTGAAGACCGCAGACTCATTGAACCAACTCATTTAAATTGAACCCCTCCTTCCTGCATGGCGCTCCCACTCCTCCTCGCTTTGTCATAACTTTTCCACATCATTGACCACCTTCCAACATACTATATAACAAATTAATTGTTATCTTTATTGTCTTTCTACCCTCAATAACAGGGAAGGCCTGAATTTTAGTTTGCTTTACTGTCTTGTTTCCTTTTCAGCGATACATGCTCAATCCCTAGAATAGTACCAGGCACTTAATAGAAGATTTAAAAAAAGAATAAATAAATGAGGGGTTACAGAGAGAAGAGACAACTGCATGAGTGGCCCTGAAGGTTGAAAACAAAGGAATGAGCTGTATGGTAGTTGGAAGAGATCTTTCCCATTCAACAAAGGTAGAATCAATATCAATTGTAACAGCGAGTGGCTTGTCCTGACATAAAGAATTATTCTTCAAAATCTATTTACTGATTAGCTAGCAGAAAGAAATTTTACCCGTACTCTTTCTGATGTTAAGGATTTACAAAGGAATGTGTATTAGAATAATTAAAAATAAGAGGCAAAACGTAGACAATGAAACGAAAATATATCAATTGAAACAATTATTATGTAAAATTTTTTCAAGCCAATGCATTTTTTTTAATTTTTTTTGTTTATTTATTTTTTTTCCCCCAAAGCCCCAGTAGATAGTTGTATGTCATAGTTGCACAGCCTTCTAGTTGCTGTATGTGGGACGCGGCCTCAGCATGGCCGGAGAAGCGGTGCGCCGGTGCGCGCCAGGGATCCGAACCCGGGCCGCCAGCAGCGGAGCGCGTGTACCTAACCGCCAAGCCCAGTGCATTTTAATACTGAAAACTTAAGCTATGCTAAGAAGAAATACATATTATGCATGCTCACTCATTTCCCAAAATTTAATCCAGTTAAGAAGATAAAAAATAGCAAACCTGAAATTACTAGAGTCTGACCAAGGAATTAGCCAAGTTACTAGATAGTGTTGAACTATTCGTAGGCAATATAAAATTTCAGATGGTCTCATCAGAGAAGTGAAACAATACCTTCTGTATCATCAGAGAAGTGAGAATTAAGGTTTTTCTTTACACTAGCAAAGATGAAATAGTTCTGAGATAAACTCCCATATATGCGAGAGAAGACATGGACTATATGTAGCAAATGGATTGAAGTTTTTTTTATTGGAGAATAGTGGTATAAAATGCTGGATAGTAACTGGCCGATTCATGGAAGATACTGACTTTCACAGTAAAGAGTAGGAATTCTTGCAGAATTTTCTTTAAGAATGCCAATCATGGTAATACATTATAGGAAGACAGATATGATAGTATTGTATGACCAACAGAAAGAGTTAGCATAGAAGGAAATATGTAAGAAAAGAAATCATCTTCATGTATAGGTGAATGGGAGGAATGGAGCATAAGGGGTGGGATCAGGAACACCCAGTGAGAAAAGCAGTAAGAACAATGTCCTTGAATATCATCAAGATCAAACAACAAAAACGAACCACTTCAAACAGCACTAGTTTCACTCTTTTTTTTTAATCAAATGCCAGTCATGTGTGTATGACTCTATTGTGGGTTATATTATAATTACAGTCTGGACCCCTCTTTTCCCCCATTACTATCAACACACTAGCAAATAGTTCCCTTTCACTTTTCATTCTCCTACAAATAATTCAATTCCTTTCCCATCAATGCTGCTGTGACCATTTGCCATCCAAGGAGACACTTCTGTTAATAACTATATTGGGCCAGCAGATATAAACTGGAATATACCATGCAAATTAGGAGGTGTATTTGTCCTCCTTCTCATTCTAGATCAGCTATCCTTTGCCTCCCTTTTAAAACTACACAGATATTGTTAATTTAATGGTATTTTCTTTTCTACATCTAGTTGTATTAATCCTTCCATATATTATAGCCAACAGTGTAAAGTAGATTTGGGTTTTAAGTGTTGTGGGATGATAGAAAATATTTTATACCTGTGATATTTTTATGCTTGGATGTTCTGAGTTAGCACTGGTGAGTCCATTTAGAGGCCAAAATGTTCAAACTAAAATTATATCTAACCATCAGCCATTGAAGTACTTTAAAAATTAAAGCTTAACCATTATTTGTAATTGCCCATATGTTGTGGAAACATCTTGAGTGCACATCAAAGAAACAATTTTTCTGAGAATGTTTTTCAGAGCTTTCAAAGGCAGAAAGAATCTTTGCTTCACTTGGAAATTGCTGAAGAGACGCTCTGGAACTACTGAAATGTGGAATATCCATCATTTGTGTTTTGTTTTGTTTTGTCTCATTTTTCCAGATGCCTTTAGTATTTGCATGAATGGAGAATAGGTTCTAGCTGATCAACTGACATAAAATTCTTTGCTTAATTTGCTATTGTATTGAAATGCTCTTTTGGATATATTTTTAATTTGCTGTTGTACTGTAATGCTCTTTTTTCCTAAAGACCAATGAAAAGTGACTAGTTATTGAAAACAGATTGGTAAGCCACATAATTACAGAATGTAATTTGTAATAATAGAAATACACTTGCGAGCAATACACTAGTAAATAATACGAAAATGTTTAACTATTGTGTAGAAAGGGTAATGACTTTGCATGATTAGACAGAGTAAGAATAATAATGTCATACCAACACGGTTATGTCACAGAAATCAATATGTAGCTGATAGTATCACGATCTGGCAAGACTAACCTATGAAATAATAGACCTAAAATTTAAATGAAAGTTAATTGAAAATATAAATGGCAATTATATGAGGGAGAAATTGTTTGATCTAAAATGTTTAGCAATCAAATTTTTTTTATTTTAAAAGTTTTTTAAAAACCTACTCTTATGAAGAGAACTGTCAGAAACTGCATATAATTTTATATTACTTATTTGACCATATTAAATGGTGTTATGCTTTATTGTATAGAATTTAACATTTACACTGTTAAGGTCATTTTTGGATTGTATTTAATCAATTAATCCAGACAACACTAAAGGTCCTATGTTATATGCTATTGACATCTATAAACTAGAGAATTCCCATAGATCAGTGTGTTATGGGCAAAGTTGATAGAGGGAATAAAAGCAAAGACCTTTGTGAAAAATCTAAGAGACTCCCCATGATTGTTCTGAATAATCCTGATCGAAGAGTTCTGAGGTCCAGTACCCACCTCTCTCTCCCAAAAGACCGAGGTTGAATAATTTCCAAAACCTTCATAACAAGCGCTGTGTCGGCACAAGGATCCTGGGACCTCTTTAGGCTAAGCTGGCAGGCTTTTGAGAATCCTGATGCTAACTAGGATCTTGGGCTTTGCAGAAGAGCAACAAAATGATTTGTGTTTCTAGCCTCTCTCTCAATACAGATGGGAAAATCCTCTGGCTTACCGGGTTTTGCAAATTTTTGACTTGCTGACAATCATCTTGATCAAACTTGTGATAACTGAAAGATCAAGAGTGGGATATTTTAGGTCAGTGCAGAGAAGAATCCTTTTACTTTTCTCTCTCTCACGTTCTCTCTGATATGTATGAATGTGTACTATTTCTCATAGTACAAAATAAAGACATTATGTAAACTTTGTAAAAATATAACTGTAATAGCTATGTAGCAGAAAATGTTAAGTATATGCAAATCCCATGTACACCCAATCTGTGCAATTTACTTTTTCTAAAGTGGAAATTGTGTTTTGATTTTAATAATAAAAATAACACATTATTATCACTTAAAAATACAGAAAAATATTAAAGGGAAAAATAAAAATCTTACTTAATTCCATAACTATTTTTTATACATAGTTGAAAAACAATTTTACACATATATGTGTGTGGCTCTGAATCTATCATGTTCCCTTCATGAGAAGAGAGCTCCATTTGTATAATATTCTTGAACTTTCTTTGCTCCTTACCCATTCATCCCCAATGGAGGAGGTGTAACTTGATCTGACTTGTTGAGTTGGAATAAAAAAATGCAGAAAGCGTAGATTGGTGTATACCCCACTTTTCCTTCTTAGAGCTAGCTGGTCTGCAGTGAGCATATTTTGATTCCTACCAGTCATGCTGTCAGTTATGGGGTGAATGAGTAGTCTCCAATTGAGACAGTATTGAGATTTACCGCAAAATTGGTGAAACTCTCCAAAATGGAGACTAAATATTAGCAAGTCAACGTGACTACAGAAATTAGCCACATTCTGTACTGTCACTTTTATCAGAGATAAATAGGATATGTTGGCCTCAATTCTGCCTTTCGTGTATCTTGCAATTGGTTTACAATTAGAGGAGGGAGGGGAAGTACTATTTTTGGACCACAAAAGCCATATGATAAAGTTACTAATATATCCACCCACCTCTCTTTACAGATGAGAAAATGAGGGCACAAAAACCTGAAATAATATGTCCAAGTACATACAAGTAATAAGTGGGAAGAACTTGGATTCCATTTTTGAATAATAACCTATTTCATATAACCAGTCTCCTATATATGATATTCAGTTTGTTTTCAATAATTTGTTACTATAAGCAAATAGTGTGTAACATATTAGCTGAAGACTCTAAGACTTTCTTTCACTTTGACATTTCATATATTACTGAAAGCTACAGTTGTCCCAGGAATTTTTTCTTACTTATAGAGAAATCAAAAGTTCTAAGTACTATATTTCCGAGGGCATGCCTACCACTATCATTTTTCACTTTTTTAAATATATTAACCTACTCATATAGTACATGCTTTGGTATCTCCGAGTTTCTGCATCTCTTTTGCATCAGTTAGAAGCTTGATTGTTCTTAATTTGAATCTTCTAATCCAGGAGTCAGCAAATGTCTCTGTAAAGGACCAGATGGCAAATATTTTTGGCTTTGTGGGACGTGGTCTCAGTTGCAGCCGTTATAGGCAGCCACAGACATACATGAATGGATATGTGAGGATTTGGCTCACTGGATATAGTTTGCCAGTCTTGTCATAATCTTGAATATGATTCTGTCTCACATATGATCCAGAGACTCTCACATTGTAGGCAGATTCTAAATCATAGTATGCTAGTTAGGAGCATAGACTTTGAAGCCAGAATGTTTGCATTAATCTCATAGGTTTATCTAAAACATGGGAATACTAATAGTTTCTACATCACGGAATTATTGAGAGGATAAAAATGAATCAATAAATATGAAATCATTAGAGTAGTTCAGATACTTAAATGGGCTATATAAGTGCATGCAGCTATAAATATTATTGTAATCTATTATTATTTATATTTATATTTCACACTTAATATCCTATTAATATCAAGTGTAATGAGCTGTTGAACTTCCACTATCAAATTTCATAAATTTAATCACTGTGTATCAATTCATAGAGCTTTACATTATTTAACATTTGGTTTACATGGTAGGAGGACAAGCACGTTCAAATTCATCGTGGATAATAATTTCACAGTTTGGTCTGTTACACCGATTACTAAAACCAAGAAATTCTCTGTTGGCTTTCTTCTCCGTGTTCACAATAGGAACAAACTTGAATTTATAAACTTTCCATCACTGAGCCATTTTTTTATAGCCAATCTCCCTTGAATGTGAAGTGGTTTCATTTATTATGACTTTGTTTTCAAAGCTCTGCAATGGTGCAGAACTGCATCAATTTTCAGGGATAGAGACTAACAAAAACTATTAATTATTACCATAGTAATGAACAGTCAAATATCTAGTATATTTAGACTCCGAATAAAAGCACTACTATTATATAAAATCTAAACCAACTCTAATCCATTTATTTTTCAAGAGCACAATGACAAAATTTATTGTGGAGGAATGTAATACTTGTATTTGCCAAAATATTTTTACAGAAAAAAATGGTAATCTCCTGAGAGTAGAAAATAACACCATAATATACAGAAATTGTGCTTTAGTCTCCTTTTGTACATTTCCCTCAGTACAACACAGTGATGGCAAGGGCAGTATTAAATAAAGTGTTGTTGATTTTTTGATTGATTAGACAAGTTGGAAAATGACAAAAAGTTACAAAAGTAAAGAAAATATAACTACGCCTTTTCAGGACAGATGACTCTAGCATTTTAACAATGTTAAACAGGAAGAATTTTACAAGATAAATAATATTCGCTTTTTAACATTGAAATATAATTTAATTTTACAATATAGGTTGTCTCTATCCTTTAAATACTAAGAAGTTTTATTTTCTATTGTATTTTATATGCTTGGGAGCTCTTTTCATGTATATTTATATTCTATAGGTAAAATTTCCTTAGATTTCAATATTTTCTGTGTATAAATGAAGAGGTAGTGAATATTATTTTCCTCTTTTTATAGACGAGAATGCTGAAACATGGAGAAATTAAGTAACATTCTCAAGGAATACATGATTTATAAATGATGGAGGCAGGACTTGAACACAGGTCTTTGATTTTAATGGACTTGCTTTCCACTAATACTTTGAATTTATTCCTAGTGAAAAGTACAGTGGATAGATTATATTATTTCAAAGTAAAACAACATTCACAATGATGACATTTACTTACACATCTAAGTAAAAACAAATCACTCTAATTGTAAGCCAGTGAGCCTATGCAATTTTGTTTCAGGACTTTTCTGATTTCTGATTACTTTTGGTTCCACATTTCATTTGCAACAAAACTGACTGCAATATTCTGGAAGAGATTAAACAGCAGAGACATATACCCACCCATGGATGTATTCTTCTCCAAAAAATTCACCTATGGAGGTATGACATTTAAGATTTCTATGATAACAACCATCAAGAGTGATATTCATGGGCCCAGTCTGGTGGCGTAGCAGTTAAGTGTGCGCACTCCACTGCGGTGGCCTGGGATTTGGATCTCGGGGTTCCGATCCCAGGGTTCAGATCCCAGGTGCAGAGCGATGCACCGATTGTCAAGCCTTGCTGTGGCGGCATCCCATATAAAGTAGAGGAAGATGGGCACGGATGTTAGCCCAGGGCCAGTCTTCCTCAGCAAAAGGAGGAGGATTGGCTACAGATGTTAGCTCAGGGCTGATCTTTCTCACCAAAAAAAAAAAAGAAGGATATTCATGCAGTCATGACATTGAAAATCTTCAATAGACACACACACACAAACATACAGTATACATATTAGATCTAACAGGCATAGGAGATGACATAGGTG
Source organism: Diceros bicornis minor (assembly GCF_020826845.1). NCBI lineage: Eukaryota > Metazoa > Chordata > Mammalia > Perissodactyla > Rhinocerotidae > Diceros > Diceros bicornis. Next base: position 45,374,575 of record NC_080759.1, on the reverse strand, counting down.
CCTCACCATTTTGTGCTGACAAAATCAAGAAACTGAATAGACAAAATTTATAAGTGACATAGGATAAAGATAGTTTGACCTGGTAGTTGTTTGATGACTCATAATCTGTAAACTTCTAAAATGGAATGCTTTTTCAGTGTGTAAATTCGATAAGCCCCACATGTGACCTGCTTAACTATTCATTTAAAAACCATGCAACATGTTTCAGAAGAATGTACTTAAATTAAAAGGTGGCATAGCATATGTTAATGCAAGGTCTTTAGAACTGAAGAATGTTCTAGCCACAGGTATAGATGATCCCTTGTGTCTTCTCCCTTCTCAGCTCATTTCAATTCACCAACTTTCTCAGGTAGTAACTAAGTTGATTTATTGAAATAGCAAGTAACTAAGTTGTCAAACCTGAAAATCTAATAGTGTTCAGGTTTACACATTGCATCGCAGGTCAAAATTAAATATGATTTGCTATATTAAAGTTATAATCTGTCAATTTAATTTAGGTTTGGAGTATATTTAGCAAAACTCTTAAGTTTTCTGTGTTTTGTGGTAAAAAGATACTTATAGTCATGTTCATAAAGCAAAAAAAAAAATTGCTTCCTGCATATGATGCTTATTTTCTAAAGTATGCCTCGATGATGATTATTTAATGAAGTTACTACTTAAAAATTCATAATAAATGATGATTGATACAAAGATATTAACCTGTAAAACAATGAAATCAGTCATGTTAATTATTTTATCCATGAACATATTAAAGTGGATAAAATCTAATGGATTGCTTTACCTTATACATTCATTAAACATCATTGAGATACACTGGATTTTCTTTAAAAGTGAATATAAAGCCATCATCATCTATTTGAGAATAATTTCAAACTTGAGTATAACTTTTCTTTATTTCCACTTATAGCAATGCCTAATTATAGTTTTTTAGTGACTATGGATAAAGATATGTTGTGAAACACTTAGATATGTTTGTTTCTAACATGTCAATGAATTCCCAAATACAAGTATTTTCCATTATTAATTAAAAATGGCTCATGTATTACTTGAATTAAAAAGTTATCCAACTTCTATATCTGTGGGGCTCTTGTGCTTCTAAACCTGGACATCATCCGACAAGGAGGTGTTCTTAGCCCACGCTCGTCAAGTTTGCATTATTATTCAGGTATATAAAGAGGGACAAACTCAATACACGTGACAAGAAAAATTATATTAGTGGATAAATTTTTTTATTTGACTATAGAATTTGATTTTTTTGACTAAATTACTAGCCTAAAAAGTGGCCAAAAGATAATTTTTAGAAATTAATTTATTTCGTATAAATGTGTAGCCCTGAAGAGTTCAACTGAGGCAAATTGGGAGATGTTTTCTCAATGGTATCTTTATGTCACTGATGATATTTTCTGTCATTATAAAGATAACGAAAGCCATATGTGTAATTTTAAATTTCCTAGTAGCCACATTAGAAAAGTAAAAAAGGCAAAGTTAATTGTTACACTACATTTAATATTAACAGTTACATCCAAAACATTAACATTTCAATATACCATCAATATAAATTTGCTAAGCAGATAATTTACATTCTGTTTTTTATGCTAAGAATTCAAAATCCACGTACATTTTAAATTTACAGCACATTTCAATTTTGAACACAAAATTTTCAACAAAGTGAAATGCAATCCTACTAAAACAATACAATTGTATTTAACAGAAAAAGTATTTTACGTTACTTCAGTTTATATATTAAACTTTAAATTAAATAAAGTTAAGATCCCACCCAACAAGAAGCCCTCAGGCAACTTCTGGGCCTGCTAAGTGACCTGCCCTGGATTCTATGCAGCCTGGTGAGTGGGTCCACCTCTGTGGGGCAGGGTGTGAGCAAGGAACAGGTGGAGAGTGTGGGGTGGTGGTGGAGTGTGTGGGGCTCCTGCCTTGGAGAGACTGGGTCCACTTCAGGAAGTTGGGGCGCACACACGGGGTAGGACTGTGTTGACTGAGTATGGGGACCTGCAGGTGATGGGGCTTGTCAGCTGCAGAAGACTTCTGCTTCTCAAAGAGCTACATAGGGGGTTCGCTCCATCTTCCAAAGCCTGAAACTATTGGGTGCTCCCATGCCTGAGGCCAGCCACACCCAGCTGTAATCTTCAGAGAACTAGCAAGAGACCTAAAGGCTGGAGGCTTATAGCAATTGTAAGCCCCTGAGCCTAGCAACCTGCCACGCTGGGGGTCTACTCACTTAAGAGAAATACTGCAACAAGAATGTGCTACTAGAACTTGCAGCCAACTGTGCTGGAGCTCCCCACACCTGATAAAGAGACTGAAGGGCCCACAACAACTACAAGCAACTGAGTATTACAACAGCTGGTCAGGGGCATAGCTCAGCCTCTCTGGGCACCTACAGGAAAAGCAACCATGCCACAACAGAAGGACACACGTAACCCACATAGGGGTCACTCCTGGAACATTCGGAACTGAGGGAAGCACTCTGCTGGGCTTCATAAGGGATCACTTATATAAGGTCACCTCTCCAAGAGCAGAAAATGTAGCTGAGCTACATAATACATAGACACAAGCACAGGGAAAGAAACAAAATGGGGAGGCAAAGGAATAGTTTCCAAGTAAGGTAACAGGACAAAACCTAGAAAAGGAACTAAGTGAAACAGAAATGAGCAACCTACCCAACAGAGAGTTTAAACAAAGAGTGTTAAGGATGCTCACTGATCTTGGGAGAAGAATGGATGAACTCAGTGAGAATGTCAACCAAGAAATGGAAGATATAAAAAAGAACCAACCATAAATGAAAAATACAATGCTAGAAATGAAAAATTCACTAGAAGGTCTCAAAAACAGAGTAGAGGATACAGAAGAACGGATCTGCGAGCTGGATGAAAGACTAGAAGAAATCACCCAAGCTGAACAGATAAAAGAAAAAAGAATTAAAAAGAGTAAGGACAGTCTAAGGGACCTCTGGGACAACATCAAACACACTAACATCCATGTTATAGGTGTCCCAGAAGGAGGAGTGAGACAAAGGGGCAGAGAATCTATTTGAAGAAATAATAGATGAAAACTTCCCTAATCTAAGGAAGGGAACAGGCATCTAGGTACAGGAAGCACAGAGAGAACCAAACAATATAAACCCAAAGAGGCCCACACCAAGACACATCATAATTAAAATGTCAAGAATTAAAGATAAAGAGAGAATCCTAAAAGCCCCAAGAGAAAGAGAAATTACATACAAAGGAAACCCCATAAGGTTATCAGCTGACTTCTCAGCAGAAACTTTACAGGCTAGAAGAGAGTCGCACAGTATATTTAAAGTGCTAAAAGTAGAAAACCTACAGCCAAGAATACTCTATCCAGCAAGGTTATCATTCAGAATGGAAGGAGAGATAGAAAGTTTACCAGACAAACAAAAATTAAAGGAGTTTGTCACCAAGAAGCCAGTCTTACAAGGAATGCTAAAGGGACTTATTTAAGTGGAAAAGAGAAGACCACAAATAGGAGAAATTATCTATTTCCGTGATAAGAGGGTAATGGATACAAATGCACAAAAAAGAGGTTAGATATGGTATCAAAAACATAAAATGTTGGAAGAGGGGAGTTAAAGAGTAGAGCTTTCAGACAGCGATCAAACTAAAGAGACCATCAACTTAATATAGATTGCTATATAAGTAGGTTACTGTATATGAACCCCATGGTAATCACAAACCAGAAACCTATAATAAATACACAAAAAACTAAGAGAAAGGAATCCAAACATAATACGAAAGAAAGCCATCAAACCACAAGCGAAGAGAGCAAGCAAAGAAAAAAGGAACAGTGAAGAACTACTAAAACACTGAGAAAAAAAAAGTTAAAAAATGGCAGTAAGAACATACTTATCAATAGCTACTTTAAACGTCAATGGACTAAATGCTCCAATTAAAAGGCATAGGGTGGCTGATTGGATAAAAAAACAAGACCCATATATATGCTGCATGCAAGAGACACACTTCAGACCTAAAGACACTCACAAACTGAAAGTGAAGGGATGGAAAAAGATACTCCACGCAAATGGCAATGAAAAGAATGCTGGGGTAGCAATACTTATACCAGACAAAATAGACTTTAAAACAAAAACTGTAACAAGAGACAAAGAAGGGCACTACGTAATGATCAAGGGAACAATCCAACAAGAGGATATAACACTTGTAAATAAATATGCACCCAATGTAGGAACATGTAAATATATAAAACAATTACTAACAGACATAGAGAAACAGACAGTAACACAATATTGTGTTACTGTCTATTAGGGGGCTTTAACACTCCACTTACATCAACAGATAGATCATCCAAACAGAAGATCAATAAGGAAACATTGGCCTTAAATGACACACTAGAACAGATGGACCTAGTAGATATATACAGAACATTGCATCCAAAAATCAAAGAATACACCTTCTTTTCAAATGCACATGGAACATTCTCTGGGATTGATCACATATTAGGCCACAAAACAAGTCTCCAAAACTGAAGAAGATTGAAATAATACCAAGCATCTTGTCTGACCACAACAGTATGAAACTAGAAATCAACTATAGGAAAAAAATCAGAAAAGCCACAAATATGTGGAGATTAAACAAAATGCTACTGAACAACTATTGGGTCAATGAAAAAATCAAAGGAGAAATCAAAAAATACCAGGCGACAAACGAAAACGAAAATACAACATGCCAGAATTTGTGGGCTATAGGAAAAGTGGTTCTAAGAGGGAAATTTATAGCAACGCAGGCCTATCTCAACAAACAAGGAAAATCTCAAATAAACAATCTAACAACGCACCTAAAGGAACTGGAAAAAGAAGAACAAACAAAGCCCAAAATCAGTAGAAGAAGGGAAATAATAAAAATCAGAGCAGAAATAAATGAAATAGAGACTAAAAAGCAATAGAAAATATTAATAAAACCTAGAACTGGTTCTTTGAAAAGATAAATAAAATTGACAAACCTTTAGCTAGACTCACCAAGAAAAAAAGAGAGAAGGCTCAAATAAGTAAAATCAGAAATGAAAGAGGAGAAATTACAACACACAACTCAGAAATACAAAAGATTATAAGAGAATACTATTAAAAGCTATATGCCAACAAATTTGACAATCTGGAAGAAATGGATAAATTCTTAGAATCATACAACCTTCCAAAACTGGATCAAGAAGAAATAGAGAATTTGAATAGACCAATCACCCGTAAGGAGATCAAAATGGTAATCAAAAACCTCCCCCGAAATAAAAGTCCAGGACCAGACGGTTTCCCTGGTGAATTCTACCAAACATTCAAAGAAGACTTAATACTTATCCTTCTCAAACTCTTATAAAAAATTGAGGAGTGGGGGAAGCTCCCTAACTCATTCTACGAAGCTGACATTACCCTGACACCAAAACCAGACAAGCACAACACAAAAAAAAGAAAATTACAGGCCAATATCACTCATGAACATAGATGCAAAAATCCTCAACAAAATACTAGCAAATAGCATACAACAATACATTAAAAAGATTATACACTATGATCAGGTGGGATTTATTCCAGGGATGCTGGAATGGTTCAACATTCACAAATCAATCAACGTGATACACCACATTACTAAAATGAAGAATAAAAATCACATGATCATCTCAATAGATGCAGAGAAAGCATTTGACAAGATACAGCATCCATTTATGATAAAAAAACTCTGAATAAAATGGATATAGAAAGAAAGTACCTCAACATAATAAGGGACATATATGACAAACCCACAGCTAATATCATCCTCAACAGTGAAAATCTGAAAGCTATCCCTCTAAGAACAGGAACTAGACAAGGATGCCCACTGTCACCACTCCTATTTAACATAGTATTGGAAGTCCTAGTCAGAGCAGTCAGGAAAGAAAAAGAAATAAAAGAGATCCAAATTGGAAAGAAAGAAGTGAAACTGTCACTATTTGCAGATGATATGATTTTATATATAGAAAACCCTAAAAAATTCACCAAAAAACTTTTAGAAGTAATAAACGAACACGGTAAATTTGCAGGATACAAAATCAACATACAAAAATCAGTTGCATTTCTATACACTAACAACGAAGTAGCAGAAAGAGAAATTAAGACTACAATCTCATTTACAATTGCAACGAAAAGAATAAAATATCTAGGAATAAACTTAACCGAAGAGGTGAAAGATCTGTACACTGAAAACTATAAAACATTGCTGAAAGAAATTGAAGAAGACACAAAGAAATGGAAAGATATTCTGTGCTCTTGGATTGGAAGGATTAACATAGTTAAGATGTCCATACTTCCTAAAGCAATCTATAGATTCAATGCAATCCCTATCAAAGTTCCAACAACATTTTCCACAGAAATAGAACAATGAATCCTAAAATTTATATGGAACAACAAAAGACCCTGAATAGCTGAAAGAATCCTGAGAAAAAAGAACAGAGCTGGAGGTATCACACTCCCTGATTTCAAAATATACTACAAAGCTATAGTAAACAAAACAGCATGGTACTGGCACAAAAACACACACATAGATCAATGGATTAGACTCGAAAGCCCAGAAATAAACCCACACATCTATGGGCAGCTAAACTTGAAAAAAGGAGCCAAGAACATACAATGGAGAAAGGCAAGTCTCTTCAACAAATGGTGTTGGGAAAACTGGATAGCCACATGCAAAAAAAATGAAAGTAGACCCTTATCTTACACCATACACAAAAATTAACTTGAAATGAATTAAACACTTGAATGTAAGACCTAAAACCATGAAACTTCTATAAGAAAACATAGGCAGTACACTCTTCGACATTGGTCTTAAAAACATACATGTGGGGCGGGCCCGTGGCTTAGCGGTTAAATGCACACGCTCCGCTACTGGTGGCCCAGGTTTTGATCCCAGGCGCGCACCCACGCACTGCCTCTCCGGCCATGCTGAGGCCGCGTCCCACACACAGCAACTAGAAGGATGTGCAACTATGCCGTACAACTATCTACTGGCGCTTTGGGGAGAAAAAGGGATAAAAAGGAGGAGGATTGACAATAAATGTTATTTCAGAGCCGGTCTTCCTCATCAAAAAGAGGAGGATTGGCATGGATGTTAGCTCAGGGCTGATCTTCCTCACAAAACAAACAAACAAACAAACAAACAAAAAACATATTTGCAAGCACCATGTCTGACAGGGCAAGAGAAACAATAGAAAAAATAAACAAATGGGACTACTTCAAACTAAAAAGCTTCTGCACAGCAAAGGAAACCATCAACAAAATGAAAAGACAACCTAACAAATGGGAGAAGATATTTGCAAACCATACATCTGATAAGGAGTTAATCTCCGAAATATATGAACTCATGCACCTCAACAATAAAAAAACTAACAACCCAATTAAAAAATGGGCCAAAGACCTGAACAGACGTTTCTCCGAAGAAGATATACGGATGGCCAACAGGCACATGAAAAGATGTTCAACATCATTAACTATCAGGGAAATGCAAATCAAAACTACAATGAGATATCACCTCACGCCCTTCAGAATGGCTATAATTAACAAGACAGGAAGCAACAATTGTTGGAGAGGATGTGGAGAGAAGGGAACTCGCATACACTGCTGGTGGGAGTGCAAACCAGTGCAGCCTAAGAAAAACAGTACGGAGATTCCTCAAAAAATTAAGGATAGAACTACCCTACGATCCAGCTATTCCACTGCTGGGTATTTATCCAAAGAACGTGAAAACACCGATGGGTAAAGAAACATGCACCCCTGTGTTCATTGCAGCGTTATTCACAATAGCCAAGACTTGGAAGCAACCTAAGCGCCCATGAAGGGATGGATGGATAAAAAAGATGCGGTATATATACACAATGGAATACCATTCAGCCATAAGAAATGATGAAATCCAGCCATTTGTGACAGCGTGGATGGACATTGAGGGTATTATGCAAAGTGAAATAAGTCAGAGGGAGAAGGTCAAACACCATATGATCTCACTCATTAAGTAGTAGATAATAACAACAAACAAACACATAGAGACAGAGATTGTACTGGTGGTTACCAGAGGGGAAGAGGGGAGGGAGGGGGGTGAAAGGGATAATTAGGCACATGTGCGTGGTCATGGATTATAGTTAGTGTTTGGGTGGTGAACATGAGAACATGATATAATCCATGCAGAAGGAGAAGTATAATGATGTACACCTGAAATTTATACAATGTTATAAACCAATGCTACTGCAATAAACAAAAAAATAAAAAATAAAAATAAGTAAATAAAAAGTTAAAATTCACTTTCTCAGTTGCACCAGCAACATTCAAGTGTTCAGTAGACATGTGCCTAGTGTGTTATGTGCTATCATATTGGACCATATAGTTCTATCCAGGTAACAGGTCAGAAAATTTCAGACTATTTCTTGAATGATTTATGATTTTAGATAAAATACAGCCATAAATATAATATTTTTAATTTAATGAAGTGTCTGGTCTTTCTACAATGTTAGTCTCTAGAATACATTAATATTCATTATAAACCAGAACGATAATCCTGTGATAATAGTACAGCCTTTCATCCTTCCTTAAAATATATACAGATACGTAATTGACAATTTTGAGGTTGCTCATTTAATTATTTCTGAAAAATTTTAGTTTAAATTTTATTAATATAATATTATTCAGATATTCAGTCTATAAAATGGTCATGTCCAATGACCAAGTGAGCACAGTTTCAACACTGTTATGCGACAGAAGCAGAGAACATAACCAAGAGCCTCACTTTGTATAAGAAGATTAGTAGATTCTCAGAAGGAAAAACATAGCAGCCAGAGTAAAAAGCAAGTACACGAATCACACAAAAGTCACTGATCACAGCAGTCCTGTTTCACCCAAACAATACAGCCATCTGATATGAACTTTGTGCTTGAAAGCAGGACTAATGCAAAGATCAAGGAAACAGAAAATTAAGAATTAAATAAAAGAATATTAAAGTATTCTGTTGCCCTTCTACTATTAATTGTTTTTCTGAATTCAGTACAACTTCTTGTCAAAAGACACAAAATTGATGATAAAATATGAAGTTAATTTAAGTCCACATAAAGAAAAAAATCCTGGGGAGAGAGAGAAGTTGGAAACAGCAATACAAAACAAAAAAGAATAAAGTACTGGAGGAAGTAATGGGAATGGATTACTCAAGCCAAAGTTAGAATTAGTAAAAATGTGAAAGAATATATATGCATATATACTGCTTTCAGGAAATTAAATTACATGGAAGAAAGAACAATTCTGTGGTTCAAATCAAAAGACTTTGATTGCAATACTATTTAATATAGCCACTGAAAAGTCACTCAATCTCTCTCAAACTAAATTTCTTCTTCTGTAAAATGGGATTGATTGAAGGTTAGGATGTTAGGAATAAAAATAATATAGGGCCAAGTATTTGGAGCTGTTCAATAAATAGGAAGTCTGCTTAATAATAACAATGGGTACCAATAATGAACTCTGACTACTCATCTTTATTATATGCTTTCTGCGCATTCTTATACCCTTTCAAATAGCTCATGAGATTAAAATTATTTTCCTCATTTGAGACAAAGAAATCTATATATATTAAGTATCAAGCAAAATTACCTAACTAGTATGTTGTAGAATAGGGGTTTAAACACAAGTAGTCCAGAAACATACATCATGCTGTAACTTAGTGCAAACTCATACTCATGCATCAAGAAGAATGTTTAACTTCATATTTTAATAATTCAATCTTCCTAGCCATACCTAAAATACCTAAAATGAATTTATTATAGAAAACCTGCTCTGTAGTACCTCGTTAAAGTGCAAGATTGTTGGTCATCGTTTTTGATCAAGTAATGATATCTACTCATCTGCATATTTCTGTAGATCATTGTAGGCATTACATTATATTTATGACATAGGGTTATAATGCCAATGCAAGTGATATTTACCAAATCAATTCTATATTAACGTCAATTTTGGTAAAGCTATGTATGACATTTGCATAAGTTTCTTGCAATTTTAAATAGCATACTATTTTCCCTACAGAATACTTATAATCGAATTACTTGTATTTATAATGAAACTCTTGAATTGCAGTGGCTCATACTAGAAAACACTAGTTTCTAAAAATAGAGATCTTACTGATAATAATCAATAAAGCTAATTTTTATTAGGTTGTAAAGACAGAAACTAACATAAAAGTACAATTATTCAACTTGTTTTCTGTATTATTCTATTAGTTTCCAATCTTTTGGATTGAGCATACAAATTTTATATTTTAACAAGTTGTAAAAATGTGACAAGGGTAGAGGTTGCTGAAATAAAGTAGATATAAAGGTTGTTCAAGTATAGAAAGCCAAAGAATGGAAACTGTGATTGGTGGATCATTTTGCATGGACATTTGAAATTCATTCATTTATTCATTCAACTCATTCAGCAAATATTTATCAAGTAACTTCTACCTGAAGTCACTGTGTTAGAGCTGCTGTATTGCACAAATCAGACTCTGCCTGGAAACACTGAATTTCTTGTTGTAAGAGATTATGGGACTTAGGTAAATAACCGCTGTCCATTCCATCGAGGAAATGACAACTTTGTGGAGAGGTTAAAAGAGAAAAGCATTAAGAACGGAGCACAGTCCATATTAGAAAAGCCTGGGAGGATAATTCTGCAGCAAGTAAATATAGTACTATATACAGGCATATGATTATTTCTTTTTTTTTGTATTAGTAGAAGAATCCCAGTATAAATAGGGTATGAAATAAACTATCATCAGGTTTTTTAATTAAATCATTTATATATGTTTGTTTTGAGATTCCCAGGATTTTTTGGGTGGGTGGGAATGACCTGAATTTCAACAAATATTAAAAAGCTTGGATTTAAATACTCAACACTCTGAATTCTGGGTACATGATCTCAAATCTAGACCTAACTACTCAACTAGGTCTCCTCTCTTACATCTCCAATTACTTCTAGAATGTTCCAACAGAGATGCCTCATAGTCAACATGTCCAAAACTAAACTCTTTGTCCTGTTACTGACAAAAGCAGCTTCCCGACAAATATCAATTTCTGTCACAAACAAGTAAACCAACAGAATATCAACCAACCAAACAATTCTTCAATCACTTAGCGTGAAATTCTGAGTGAATTTCCTTCTTTTCGGTCACCATATGCATCCAGACAGTACTTCTTACTTATTCTTCATTCACACTGACTTTTGAATTATGTATCTCTTGAATTTATCTAAATTTCTCCCACAAAATGTCATGATAAAACTCTGAGAAAAACATAGGAGAAATTACAGAAGCTGTGTTTCCATAATTCTTCAGTGTTTATGAAGTTGCCATACATCTCGGACAATGTCATTTTCAACTGATGACTTGAAATAGTATTTCTGAAGATGTTGTAAAAAGACCAAATTTTTATGCTAATTATTTTGCTGAATCACTTTTCTTACTCTTACTCTTAAATGGTCAAAATAATTAAACTACAATTCATTGAATGCATACCACATATACAATACATACATTTTCATGTATTCATTTAACAAATATTTAAGATATCAATATAAATTGCAGTCCGGGCATGTAAAGCTTGTAGATTTGAATAACTTGCCCATATTATACAACTGATAAGTTTCAAACCAAGTTTTACCTTACCTCAAAACCTGGGTTTTCCACATACAGTAGCATGAATGTCAGAGTGGTTAAATAGGTCTCTATTGCTGGTTCCTCCACAGGATTTCTTTTTTTTTTTTTTTTTGCTTTAAAAAACACGTATTTATTTTCTTACAGTTCTGGGGGTCAGAAATCTAAGATTAAGCAAGGCTGTGTTCCTTCTGGAGGCTTCAGGAGAGAATCTGTTTCCTTGGCTTTTCCAGCTTCTAGAGGCCACCTGCATTCCTTGACTCATGGCCCAGTCCTCCGTCTTCAAAGCACATCACTCCAACCTCTGGTTCCATCAACATATCTCGTTTTTCTCTCTTTTTGATCCTCTTGCTTCCCTCTTATAAAGACACAATGTGATTACATTGGACCCAACTGGATAATCGAGGATAATCTCCCCATCTTAAGATCCTAAACTTAATCACATCTGCAAAGTCCCTTTTGCCGTGTAAGATAACATATTTGTAGGTTCTTAGAATATGGACATCTTTTGACGGGGGCGGGGAGGGGGCACTACTCAACCTACCACAAGTGGTTTCTTTTTTTTTTTTTTTTAATTTTTTGTTTATTGCAGTCACATTGGTTTATAACATTGTATAAATTTCAGGTGTACATCATTATATTTCTATTTCTGCATACATTACATCATGTTCACCACCCAAATGCTAATTATAACCCATCACCACACACGTGTCGAATTATCCCTTTCGCTCTCCTCCCTCCCCCCTTCACCTGATTTCTAAGTGTTCATGTGCCAAGGGAGAACTTTTGATTTCCATGTCTTCAAAACATGTTCCTCTATCAATCTTTCTCACGTGAGGAATTTACATGGATATGTACCAAGTCGATCAAATTATATAATTAGGAGACCTTATTTTCTGCTCTTCTTTGCTTACACACAGTCTTTCAGCAAGTTCTGATCAATCTATCTACAAAATCTCTGTATTACCTACTTCTTTCTTCATTACTAAGGCACTAAGCCAGACTTCCATCATTTATTATTTGGACTATTCCATTGCTGCACTCCTAACTGGTCTACAAACTTCCAGGAATTCATCTACAAAATTCATTTGCTCATATTGGCCAGAGTCATATTTAAATTTATAAACCATATCATATTACTCCTTTGCTTAAAACCCTACGTGGCATCTCAGAGTACTAAGGGCAAAATGTTCCCATCTTCCTTAGATCTACTAAACTTTCTGATCTGGCTCTGCCTGCTCTCTCCATCTTCACCAAGCACTCTCTTTTTAGCACCTCAAATGCTCTATTCTCATGTCCTTTCTGTTCTTAGAACATACCAAGCTCTGTCTCACCTCATGACGTTTGCACTTACTTTTCTTACTTCTGGAAATGTCTTTCCCTAACTCTCTAGGTTCAGGCTTATCCTCAACTTTCAGCTCTCCACAATGTGTCATCTGCTCAGAGAAGATTTGCTAGTCTGACCTTACTAATTATCCCAAGGTTCCTCCTGTTCCTTCCCAGACTGTATTTCAATGTGAAATGATCTGTTTGTGTATTTGTTCATTGTCAGCGTTCCTCCTGGATTGAATATGAACCCTATGTTCATTTCTTCATCCATGGCTCTTGGAGCAGGGCCTGACACAAAATAGACTATCTATCAATACTTGCTGAATTCATTGATGAAAGTTAAATTTCATTAAAGAATAAAACTTTTTCTGTACAGGAAAACACATAGAAACATATGTGTTTCCACAAAGAAACATACCCACAGAAGTACTGCTGCAAATAGAAGTATATATTTTAATTGTAACACTCAATACTGTTATTAATTTTTATTTGATATTTGCAAATAGAGTAACAGATTCATACGTAACTCACATTAATGGTTTATTTAGCTCCTGGTGTGAAACTTTGTAATTAATTTTATATTTGAAATCAATATTCTATCTATCAGCAAAGCAAGTAACTTATATTTGTGAAGTTTGGACAACGGCATATGAAAGTAACAAATGCTTGGGCAATCATGAGAATTTTCTTCAATTACTTAACATTCACACTGTTTTCTGCTATCTGATTCACTTTGCAGTGATTCCAATGAAATATGTCTTCTAAATCTACTCTTAAGGGAAAAGGTAATTTATTTGATTTTCTAAACCTCATCCAATATCTTAAATGATTTCTAGAGGATTTCACAATTAATATTTTATAATATGCATATTTTAAAATGCCACACAATGACATAGCATAAGAAAAGAGGAATAGAGTCAAAAAGTAATTAATTAATTTCAAAAAGGTAAAGTTTCAAAAATGCAGTCAAAATAATTAGAACAAGAAACGATACTGAAAAATCATAATCTGTCCAGGAGCCATGTTGTATGACCACCTCTCACTATGTGTGTTTTTGTGCATTTGTATCACTGTTCTTACTTTCTGAAATAATAGCAACTACTACTGATAATACTCTGTGATTTTGTCAAAAAGACTGATGACATTTAAAAAAAAAATCAACTCTTTCTAAATACACACACATACACACGCTCACACACACACACACACACACACACACACACTCGTCGTATAGTGACCTGAAATTCAATATATCCTTTCACTGGCATTTACAGATTTTGTTTAACAAAACTACTATTATGGTCATGTTTTTAAAATTCACAGTCAACACAGATAATTGTTTTACTTTTTATGGCTCCTAAGATAAAATACCTGTTACTTACATAGCTTTCTCCATCCCTTCATGGTTATAATAGCCTGATATAAAATTAAGACAATGGAAAAAAGATAAACACAATATTTCAGAGAGAGTTGTTTTATAAATAGCATACTACAAAAAGGAAAAGCTATGTTATCAAAGAATAATGAAAAATAATTAATATGAAGCAGACCAATCAACCAATAAAACAAAAAAGCCCTCGAGGAATCCAGTGAAATTAATAATCATAAGATCTGGAATAAAAGTCAAGGAGATTGGGTGTCTAGCCCTTTGGCATAGTGGTTAAGTTCACGCACTCTGCTTTGGTGGCCCAGGGTTCACAGGTTCAGATTCCAGTGCAGATAAACACACCACTCACCAAGCCATGCTGTGGCGGCGTCCCACATACAAAACAGAGGAAGATTGGCACAGATGTTAGTTCAGGGCCAATCTTCCTCACCAAAAAATAAATAAATAAATAAGTCAAGGAGATTGGGTCCCCTATTTATGTGAGTGTCACAAATGAGAGATGTCACCTAATGGTAGAAATTTGGAATTTCTTTTTAAACGATTATTTTAAATGATTAGTCTGTCAAGTATTTTCCTCAAAACTGCTATAAAAATCAGCAGAGAAAAATAATTTTAATCTTAATTTAAAATTTATTTTAAAAGAAGTCAAAAGACCAAGCAGAAAAAGAGAAATAATGTAACTGGTTATTTAAAAAATAGTAAGAATATCAAGAATTGGATGAAGTTATGGGCCCAGCCCCGTGGCCGAGTGATTAAAGTTCCACACGCTCCACTTCAGTGGCCTGGGTTTGTAGGTTCAGATCACGGGCACATACCTACTCCACTCACCATCTGTGCTGTGGAAGTGTCTCACACAGACAATAAAAAAAATAAAAATAAAAATAGAGGAAGATTGGCACAGATGATAGTTTCTGAGAAGATTGGCTAATCTTCCTCAGAAAAAAAAAGTAGGAGGATTGGCAATGGATGTTAGCTCAGGGCTAAACTTCCTCAGCAAAAAAAAAAGAAATGGATGAAGTTAAACAGGAGCACAAGCATATATAATGCTTCATATACCTGTACTGAAATGTATTTTGAAGGGTTAAACCTTGAATATTATGTCATCGTTTATGGGAAAGAAAGATGGACTTGATCTTATTAAAGTGAAAAGTCGCTTCTACAAGAAAATAAATCATAATGTCGTCATAAAAAGTGAATTTACACATTCATAAATAAATCAAATTTGTCATGAGATTTGGTGGAAAACAACTTGGTCTGATCCATCTCTAAATAGAGATGTGAGTTTGTCAGATGATGAAAACATTACATAATTTCACCTTTCTTTTAGGAAATCTTAAGATTCTGAAATTTCAAAAATGTAATGAAAACACATGATATAATAATGAGGTTGGAGAGGAAGAGCAAATTGAAGAGATGGCCTGTACAACTAAATAGAAAGTTTCTATATTCAGAAAGGACAAACCACATAGGAAAATCAGTCTGAGAGAATGAAAGCAAGATTAGGATTTCCTTTAAGTTGTACAGTAGATAGAATAAAGTTAAATATTCACTGACTTTGGTAGCATAGTTAGTCACTAAATTATACACAAAGAAAAAGGCTATCTCAGTGGAAATTCAGTCCCCAAAATGCACAGATGACAGCACTTCACATCATGTAAATACTCATGTGTAAAGACTAGTATGAAAAACTCCGTATTCATTTGCATCTTAGAAAATAGTACAATCCCAATATTCATAGCATGAGACATTTAAAGATAATGTGAAGGTACGCACTGAAACATGAATAAATAATTCTAGGGTCAGCTAAAGGGATTCAGGTTATTTAGCATAGAGAAGGAGGGCACAAAATAGACAAAATATTTTGTCACTTTATTTTACTGACAAAATGAAATGTCAATAATGTAAACGTTATAGTAAAAGTTTATATATGTGAGAAAAGCACTGCAGAAGAAAATAATATTCAATTCTATGTGTTAGTATCTAGTTCACACCTTAAATGAGTTCCTTAGAAGTGTGTGGATGACAAACCATTTGGTTTCCAATTTTCAAGTCCTAAATTTATAGTTAAACAGATTGCCTAAAAATAGAAAAATGTATCGAAGAATCATTGTTAAAAATTTTTCTTCCATGTTGTAATTTGCTGATAGTTTGTAAGCCATGGCGTATATTTAATAATTTAGCTGTTTTCTTGCTCCAAAGTATGTATTATAAATGTAATAGGAAGGCTATAGACTTAAATTCTCTTGACAACAATGGTAATATTATTTCCTAGATATTCATTTTCCTGGAATTATTTATAAATTCATTTTTACTAATTATTAATAGCAAATCTTTGGAACAAAATAAGTTTAGTTCAGCAAATATAGGATATATGGTCCGTTAAAACTAGTACATATTTAAGCTATTAACACAAGTATATGATTCCCAACAGTCCATTTCCGTCACTATAAAACCCAAATTAGTTAGACTGTATTCCAAAACATAATAAATGAGGTCCTCAGGTCCACATCTTGGTTTTCAGATCTGATAAGCAGAGGGAGGTATTGCTTTATGAAACAAACTCTAGAATATGCAGTTCATTTTGTTTTATGAAAAAAACTCTCTGGCCAAAAAAGTTGAAGATAGATAGAGGCGACAGCTATAAGCACTGCTTCTTTTATGTCCCAAAGAAAGTAACATGAAATTAGGGTGTACTATTGTGTCACCAATCATATTTCTGGCAATGAAAAAGAGTCAATGCTCAAATCTAATAATCAAATATTTATCAGAGGACACACTAGACGTATCTAACCTAGAGACAGATACCAAAGCTCTACTTCTCCCAGATAATGATCATAAAATAAAAGTAATCATAGATGGCTTTTATATGATTCTGATGACATGCCAAGCTCACTTCTAAGCCCTTTCCATGTATGAACTCATTTAATACGCACAACAACCTCAGGAGGAAAGTATCTTCTTAGACGTATAATACAGGAAGAGAGGCACAGGGATGCTAAGACTTAGCCCCTGGCTTATATTATCTCTTCCTATATATTTCCTCCTGGGAAGAGATTTGTTAAAGACACACATGTGTGCATATGCAAACAAATATGGAGAGCTACATTTTCTTGTAAATACACTGGGATGAAGTCTTCATTTCTCTATATAGGAACTCTGAGTAAAACATTTAGGTGAGTTTTTAACTTGGTATTTTTATTCTTCTTATTTAGACTACAAAAACACAAAGAATATATTTAGAACAAATGAAGATTTCAGTAATGTCTTTTATAATTAACAGTACTCATTGTAAAATGACTTAGACTGAACTGTGTATACATGTGTATATACATATACATACACATATATACATATATGTATATACATGTATATGTGTGTGCATGTGTGTATGTATACACATCATACATGTACTGTCATAGCCTATCCACTTCTGTGACTTAAATTTTAAATTCACAATTTTAACCACTTCTATCGTTCTTTGTTTATATTGATTTTTTAGGAAAAAAGGTACCGACTCTCTTTCTTTCTGAAAAGAGATAATTAAATAAGAACTTTTTTTGTAACATATGGTTTTGTTTTACTCAAAAGCAGCAATCATTTTTTCGATTCAATTAGTTTCTTGTGATTTTTGAGTACTCAGAGCAATATTGAATGTTAACCAAGACAGCAGATTATATCAGTCTGGAGATTCTCACCTCCAATGGCTGCAATTTGTTTAATTAACCCTAGAACAGTGATGGTGGCTATGAAATCAATGGCTGTCATGTGACTCCTTTGAAGATGTTTTTAGACAGCTTTTGTTGTCAATACACCAAACTTGCTGACCCCCTCACCCTCAGCAAGAAGCTAATGGCCAAGAGCACCTCAAATCTTTTTTACACACTCTTGGTACTTGCATTTGCAAAGGCTAATCCAGCTACTAGAAATGACAAGAGTTCAGGACTTACTCTTTATAAAATATCTATAGTTAATTCAAAATTAAGTAATAATCCAACCAATGGAAAAATCAATGTACTCCAACTTTATGCTTTTTTATATATTTGATAGTTAGATGATCAAGTACTAAAAAAAAGATGACTAAAGCTTTTGTTTATTACCTCAGGACCTTTTATTAAAAAAAAAATAAAACATTTACTTGGAAAATGACTCTCAGATACAATTCTTCAATAAAATATATTACTTGTCGTAGCAAAATTTCACAAGACAGAAATAAGATCTTTTGCATTTTGTCCTAATCTTAGTCATAAACCAAAATCAAAATTACTTTAAATCTCTTTTCTTACGTCATTTAAACAGTCTACAGGAAGCTATTCAATCTTTTCATACCTTGTAAAAATCTTAGACTATCTTATTGCCTCTTCCTAATTTAGTGTACATTAATTCAGAACTATTGTAACTTATTTGGCATTTCATCTAACAGTAGCAAGTCATCAAAAAAAATTAAAAATGAAAAAGAATTTTCTCTTTCTTTCTTTATATAATACATCAATAATTCTGTACGGTTACTAGCTGCTTTTCATAAAAGCAAAAATTTTTAACTCCTAAAATTTATCCTATAATTTAAATACTTTCCTAACAATTCAAGCTTCTTGTGTGTGTGTGTTTTACAGTGAGGCATGATTGTTCTTTCTTTTAAGATGTGTCTGCCAGCAAGTAACAGAACATCATCAATACTGTTTTCTGAATCACTGTGATTTTTTTCCCACATAACGAGGAACCTGGAGATAGCTTGTACTGTTTAATACTGTTATCAAGGACACAGGCCCTTTCTAGTGATGTGTTGTATCAACGTCAGGGTCTTCACTTGTGATCCACTCACTGTCATCTGATAGGCGGAAAATGGGTGATGTAGCTTCCTGGGCCATAACCATATTCAAGAGCAGAGAGGATGGGCAGCTGAAAGCCTCTCTCACCTCCACTCTTAGACAAGGAGCTGCTTTCCCAAATGCCCCCAACAGATTCGTCAGTGACCCAAATGGGAACACATAGCCACCTCTAACTGCAATGGAGGCAGAGAAAGCAATCATTTGCTTTTGTATTTTACACTTTAAAGGTGGGAGGAAGTGTGAGGAAAAGGGTTGAGATAGGACTTTTGAAACCAAGTTAGCAATGTCAACTACAACAAGATCATTTCCACAAGAATTGTTTTATTTAGGACTAAGTGCCGAAACAAACACGAAATCCAGAGCGTTCCTAGATATTAGGTGAAATTCTGTGAAATGCTGAGATTTGTATATTTTATTAAAATACTTAAAAATTAATATCACTTTTTAAAGATTAAACATTTAAAATGGACTGAAAACGATTTTTGGACGTTCTAATAGAGAAAGTCGCAGAATCATATATTACCACAAGGGGTCTCACAGATAAGTATATTGGTTCAAAATGAAAGTGAAATGGGAATATGTTTCACTATATCAAACTGAAGTTCAAACAGTGGAATAACCAAAATAATGAAATATGGTGAATACAACAAAACAGAGTATAAATGCATAAATAATATACAAAAATATATATAAACTTATGTAAATAAATAAATATATACATATATATATACATGGGTACAAAAATTTACCAAACACAACAAAAGCACTGTATTGATATTACATGAGGCCATCTGCTTTATATCTATACCCATATATTTAAAAACTTACTTTATCTGATTTCTATGATCAAAAATTATCTAGCTCCCTTTTTATGGGCAAGTTTAGCATGGAGACATTCCTATAGTAATGAGATATCGCTCTAATCATTTTCCTGTAATACACATTCTAATTTTCAATTGTGTGTAGTATTAAAATTCCAGGAAAAAATAGAATTTACTGCTTTGTTGGACAAAAAATTTTGCTGTTCCAAATGCATTTACAAATTCCCATTATACTCAAATTGAAAAAATAGCTCATTAATTAAGTTGTTCGTGGTATAAACAGCCAGGGAAAGAACATAGGTTATAATACTCAAATATTTAGAACAAACAGATCCCTTAATATCTCAGGAATTAAAAACTGTATATAATCATGTTTTGTGTGGTATGTGGTAAAATAATTATTTCAAATAAAATATGCTTTTAAAAGCATATTTTTATAGATTGTTTAATAATATTAATCTTTACAGCCAAATATAATTTAATGCTTATTTAAGTGACACATAGGCTAATTTATATTAAATTAATAATGTAAGAAAAAGTGAGTTTTTCCATAAATGAATTTTTTTAACTTTATTTTATTGAGGTCATAATAGTTTATAACATTGTGAAATCTCAGTTGTACATTATTATTTGTCAGTCACCGTATAAATATGCCTCTTCACCCCTTATGCCCAATTGAGCCTTATGCCCCCCAATCCCTTTCCCCTCTGGTAACCACAAAACTGTTCTCTTTGTCAATGTGTTAGTTTATCTTCCACATATGAGGGAAATTATACGATGTTTGTCCATAAATGAATTTTTAAACTACACATAAAGTTTAGCTTCACAACCAAATTCATATTAAACTTCAGCTGAAGCCAGTTTTAACCTGAGAATAAAAACATTGTCCCCTTTCCTCCATACTTAACCCAAAACAAGTCAAAAATTAGAAACATATACTCCATTTTTAATGAAAATAGGCATTCACAACTGCAATTACAACATATAATGCCTGAGAGGCCCCAATCACAATATGTAATGCCTGAGAGCAGATGGAAAAATAAAACATAATGTAACCACGTGGAGGGAAGTCAACCTTAAGGTCCTGTAGAGGGAGATACCGAGTGAAGCCACCAATTCACACCACAGAGCCTTTAAAAAGCTCAAGAATCAGGTACCTTTTACAACAGAAGTCAAGATTTTGCTGGGAAGGGTATGGAAGCTTAAAACAAGGTGTTGGTTTGAAAGTTACTTTACAGAGCAGTTAAATCCCAAGTCCTCACCAACACCATTTCTCTTGTCACTAGAGGAGGAAGAAGTTATATCCGCTGGATGATGTAGGAGTGGAACAAAAGAAACTCTGGATTTGGAAACATCAAGCACAGATAAAAGGAGCAGTCACATTCCAAATGAAAAACGGATATTGAATGGGAGTGTATACAGTGAATAACGGAACCCCTAGCCCCTTTCCCCAACTCAGCTCTGGAAATCTTACAAGCAGGCTTCTACCCACTAGGTGGGAGACTGAATGATCCTTTGATATGGGAGCTAACTGAGAGGAAAGCCACATATGCTGATAATTGGGTTTTTCCAACAAAAAGCCTAGCTTGTCACCTGGTCACCCTATAGGATATATCACCAATTTACTAACCTACCTCACTCACTCCCAACCTTATCCATATACAACTCATGTACACACTCACACATACACACAACATCAGAGCTTGCAATGAGGATTTTAAGAAGACTTTATTAAATTGAAATAAATAGCCCAGTATTACCAGATGTTAATGGAAAGTCTCCATCACAAAAGACACTAACCAAAATAAATAAACACAAAATGCAATGCAGAAGAAATAAAGTAACAATACTGAGACTAGAAAAAGGATCAAAGGAAATATAAATACTACATTCAAAGAGATGTGCCGAGATATCACATCCATAAAATAAAAATATTAAGCTGTGGAAAACGTAGGACAAAAAATTATCCTAAAATTTAAGAAATAATAACAGAAATGTAAAAATCAGTGAAGAGATGGGAAGATGACATTAAGATCTTCAGAAATTAGAAATCTCAGATGAAAATTACAAAAGGCAAGAAATTTGGAGGATCAATCCAGGAGGACTACAAAAAGGACTTATTAATATCTATTAAGAAAAAAAGATGAAAAATTTTCTTTAAAAAATAACACTTGATGTTTTGTTTTTTTCTGTTTGTTTTCTGGGTTTGTTTATTTTTTGCAGGATTGAGGATAAATATCGTCTTCCAAGGCTTATTACTCTGAAATTTCCAGACTTTTTGGACAAAAAAATTCTGAGTGTCAATTCTGAGAAAAAGGTATTAGTTTTCATCTAAAGGATCTGGAATAGGAAGGCCACATGCTTTTCCACGCGCCACTATGGTGTAAATGTAAAAAAAAGACGTTTCAGAGCTACAGAGTTTTACAGGATCTCTTTGTTCCTTTTCCAAGAAAAGTATTGTAAGTTCTCCTCTATCAAAATGAGAAAGTAAATCAAGATGGAGAAATATACGACTTCCAGACACTAGGAAAACCAATAAGAAATAAGCAGAGGAATTCTCAGCAAATCAGAATCCCTGTGCAGTGGGTGGGTTCATCAGTCCATCTTGGATGGAGCAAACGGTAGAAAGCATTGGAAAGGGTGTCCCATGACACCCACACTTGAGATGGGACAAATCAGATCATCTGCAAATTTCACTATCTAGAACACTCTACTAAGATATCCATTAGAAACTGGAGAGTATGAAAGATAGCTTTAGGTTAAAAAAATGATAAATTAAAAAAATATATATGACAAATGTTAACTCCAGAAACAAAGAAATAAAAACAAATTCTATAGAAAAAAAGATAAAGTATACTACAAGTCTCATCAGTAGAAAACTTTTATATAGTCATGTAAATGGAAACTTTCAATATGATTTCACCAAAAATTTATGAGGAGGATATGAGAACCAGAGATATATGTGCTAAGATAGCTAATATCTCCATTTACCACAAGAAGTAGACAGGTAATGTCTAAAACTGACAAATCAATAGATAGAATAAATAGTTAAAATAATTTAAAAATAGTTGCTTTTGCTGTGCAGTAATCTAGAGATGAGGCACAAAACTGATTTTTGCTATTCTTATTACAGTTCTTAATCTTGGCTGTTACATTTTATATGATATATTATTATATTACTTTTATAAAAAGGAAAATTGTTGCAATCCCTCATATTTAGGTTGAAATTTAGCGGTAACTACAATTCTGGTATTGTATACTTTAAAGAACTTTTTTTTTTGGTGAGGAAAATTAGCCCCGCTCTAACATCTGTTGCCAATCCTCTTTTTGCTGAGGAAGATTGGCCCTGGGCTAACATTCGTGCCCATCTTCCTTTACTTTATATGTGGGACGCCTGCCACAGCATGGCTCAATAAGCGGGGCATAGGTCCACGCCAGGGATCCAAACCTGCAAACCCTGGGCTGCTGAAGTGGGGTGCGCAAACTTCACTGCTTCACCACTACGCCACTGGGCCAGACTCTAAAGAATTATTTTATTTTTTTATAATTTGTTTTTGTTTTTAAGCGTTTGATAAAACAGATGGTTTTAGGCTGCTATTTACAAGCATTCTCCTCCAAATAACACATTTTGTTGTGTATAGGCTTTATGCCAAATAGATGAAAATCCAAATTGGGTACAATCATAATTATAATAATTCTCTTTTTTCTATTGATTTTTGAAAAACATACCGATGTGCTGCACAACAATTTTAATCAAATGTTAGACAAAATATTATAGTGTTGAGCTTTGTTTGCTCTGAACTCAGACTCTGTTGGTTCAAATTCCAGGTCCCTCACTCTCTGTGTAACCTTGGCCAAGTTAAATGGCCTCTTTGGGTCTCCCTTCTCTCACATTTAATAATGAAAAATTAATAGACCAGAATCATAGTTTTTGTGCAAATTAAATTACATTATTCACATTAATAACTTAGAACTGCACTTGGCAGTAGTAAGAGCTTTGTGATTATAAGCCACGGTATTATCAGTTTCAGGACAAGGCATTTTATGAGTCTGATGAAGAGCCAGTTGAGAAAATTTGAAAGATGATTACATTTTTTATCTTTTTCACTTTCTTTCCATATTTTGTCATTCCATCATTATTTCATTCTTCAATTCATTCATAAATATGCATTAATATTATCTTTGTTAACAAAATAAAAGTTTAAATAAAAACAAGATGGTTTTCTTGAGCTTTCAAACTTTTATTCAATCGTCCCATAATGTACTAATTATACACAAACACATTCGTACGTATATTATGAGTGAGATTGATAGTAACTTAAAATAAAGTCAAAACCATCCCAATTGTATGTCATCCTGAAGGATTAACTAGCCCATGAAAGGAGTCCTGAGCACATTCCCAGGAAATCCACCAACTGTTGTACCTGTTTGCTTTCTAACTCCTGGCAGGATCTCCATCACTTCTGTTTTAAAGTGATATATAGAATTTTTATTGTAGCGTTTTCAAATAAAACTAAAATAAATACCAATATGACTTTTAATGTTATGGTTCCCACACTTCTTAAAGAAAGATAAGCTGAGAACATTCTGCAGAGCTTTTAAGAGTGTGAGTTCTTATGGAAAATCTCCTAAATCGGATCATATCACATTATTCACCTCTTTTAAACCTCATCTGGCTGATCCAAACAACAGAGATTATCATAGATTCTGTCTTATCAAATTAGTGAAATAATTAAATGAGATAGTGCTTGAAATGTTAAAAATAGTGCTCAGACAATACTAATTACTTATTAATTGGTAGATTGAAGTATAGCAACCACAAAACTATGGCAATGAAAACTTTGGAAAGGCTTCTAATTATTTTCATTTAACATTAACTTTTATATTCAGTGAGGAAAAGAAGTTACAAGTCAGTATAAATGTTTTGGCACAATCACTAAAAACGATCCTGAGTTTGTTCTATTTATACCGAGTTCAACAGATTTACCTAAGGATTTAAAATAATTACACAATAGAGAAAAAAGTGCCTTAGAAAGTATCCAACTTCCTCATTTTACAAAGGAAAAAAGTCTGTGAAGACAGCCAGGGCAATAGAATAAACACAGCATATCATCGTGCAAAGATTTTACTTTAAGAAATATTTGGGAAATAGAGAGGAAATGTATTTTTCATGAAAACATATATGATGCATTGTTAAATCTATGATTCCAGAAAATTTTCAAATATGAACAAGACTTTGCTTTCACCAAGGTATTGCACATGTTCACTCTGTGTTTGCTGATACTTGGTGAATTTTTTTGAGAAGAATCGATATGAATAGTTAGTAAAATTGGTTACACATTCAGAGTAGAATGGACATCCTTCTAAATTCCAGTTCTGTCAGTTTTCTCCACAAGAGCATTTCCACTTTGTTCTTTCTACTGAATTTCTATGCATACATGACAGTAATTTATGCCCATTTCCTAGGCAAGCACATGCTGCAAACAAGACAAGACTTGAACATAGTCCTTCTGTGGCGCTACTGCAAATGCAAATGATATTAGAAAAGGAACTGAGTTCAAGAATTGATTTTAAAAATTAAATCATGAAAATTAATCTATGGCACCAACTAAGGAACCATGGAGATGGAACCAAACAAAACTATGGAGCCAACGGACAAGAGCCACCATCTAGGATTAGAGTATGCGCCGAGTTCAAATGAGTCTGTGGTAGCAAATTCCCAGTGACATCTTGAAGTAAATCAAATGAAGAAAAGTAGCAAGAATAAAATTTATTATATACTTATATCCTGATGCGTATTACCATCCAGGCTTGTTTGGGTAAATTTATAAATATAGAGCTGACAATATAATACAAGGCATATTGTGATAACTGCCTACAAATAAGTACAAATAATGCATAAAGGGATTATTGAGGAACTAAAGATGAATTCTGACTAATTTGGTGGGAACAGTACCCAGAGAAGAAATAGAATTTAAGATTAGACTTGAAGTATTCATGAATTTCAATATGGAATTAGGAGAGAGAAAGACATCTTGAGCAAGAATACAGATGCAATAATTAGAAAAATACAGGGGACAACTCAGGAAGTATAAACAGTTCCTATACTTCTGAAATTTCTCATATAATGTGTATATTATATTGAAAAATACTTTATGGAGATGGAAGTGAAACGTTTATGGCAGAATATGGAGGATCTTGAGTGAGTGATGGTATTTTTGGTAATAAAAGTAATAATTTCACATTTTAACTGTGACAGAAGAAATCTACATTGAGTAAAAAGGGTAGTTTTGGTAAATGACCACGTTCACTCATCATGAGGATCAGATCAGCCAACCCTAGGAATTTACCAGCTGACTTTTTTCCTGGCATTGCTATCCTTTTGTGAACAGAAAAATATGGAGGAAAAGTAGATTATCACAAAAACATATGGCTATAGAGAGCCTAAGAGTTTAGATTTTGAATTTCTCTTTAATTTTCATACAGAAATTCAGCAAGAAATTGTCTTTGAAAATAACATCATGGCATATCTCTTGGCAAAACTACCTCTCAGTTCCACATATTTTTCTCTTCCGTTTCCTTTTGACTTTCTCAAATTGTGTAAGTTAAAAATGTACTAGAATCGAAACTTCAAAAATTCTTCAGTTTTGGTCTATACAATTTAATCTTCGTCTTTGATCATCTATGTAACAATAGACACACAAAATTTTCAAAGGGCACTTGTCATAATAATAAAAGTTTAAATACTTTTATTAATATTAAACAGATGTTGTTCTATTATTCTTTATATTTTTCTGTATTTTTAAATTTCTCAAGAAAGCCCCATCTAACTTTAAAATCATAAAACTTTGGCCACCTTCTAGTACAAATGGCCAGAAAATACAAGTTCCATTAAAAGAGAAGTGGGCTTATTTTGTCTAATATTTTATAACATTATAAAATTCTTACATGTTTATTTTTGGCTGTCTCCATTTTAGGAAAATAAGCAACAGACAACATTTCTTGTAAATCTGAGCATTCAAAGTTATCTCTCTTCTCTTTCATGTTTACCTAAAGTAGGATATCCTTTTCATGAGTTACTTACACTATAAACAGGTAAGTGAAGTGAGGGTATGACAAGGCAAAATCAGAGAATGTCTTAAAGTTGAAATGTTTGAGTTCATAAAATAAACATTTGAGGATTCTGAAATAAAGAATTCATCCTGTCATGTTCCATCATTAGATTGCCAAATCATGATATTATTCAATATGGTTTTAATTAGTAATTCCAAGACTTAGCCCCTTGCCAATTAGTTCTTTTCTATTTCTCTCCTCTTTTCTGTTGCTTCTCTCACACTTACTATCACTGCCCCGTTATTTTTAGGAAGCACGTAAATAATTTTTGTTAATTTTTAAGAAATGGTTAATGTTGGCTATACAAGGTCATGACTCAAATCTATTGATATTGTTTAACCAATCCTGATGTTTCAGGAGTAAAAAAATCTGCAGAAAGTATGTAATATTTAGTATTACTTTGGAGTGGCAAATTCATTAATTGAAAATTGCCACTTTTCCAATTAGAAAACTATCTTTTTTTTTTTTTTTTTACCCAACGTGCTGTAATATAGAACATATTTAAGCATAATGGACCACAAGTAGTATGTATTATTCGTTACATCTTTTGCTGCCTTGTCTGCATTTTTTCTCAGATATAGAGAAAAATAAAACAAGGAAAAGTAATAAGAAAGAATTTCCTTGGAAAGTTCAAGCATTAGTAATTTTCTCACCATCTAGATGGTAACAGGCAATCCTTCAAAGGGAGCCATACGTGTTTTTACTTAGTGGAGATAAAATCTTCTATCATTTCCCAAGGGAGAGGCCTATAAAATATTGATGTTCTGGAGGGGGGTGTAAAATAACACAAATGCCCTTCCCTTCCTTCGCAGATAGCTCTGCTGCTTTTTTTCTGAGCCTGTTCTCAACCAATCTCTCTCCTCAAGGGAGACTGTGATATTCTCCTTTGCTGTCTCTGACTCATGCCCATTTTTATTCCAAATTCCCGTAGAAGCCCGCCTCTCCGCAAGTTGGAAAAGCCATGCAGCTACCTCCCAGCACTTCTCCTACCCAGGGGCATTCAACTGAAGGGGAAGGTGGCTGAAATAAGCTACCACGCTCTTTAAATTATTGTTTAAGAAAAAAGGTTAGCAAAGAAAGAGGGACGAATAGCAGTGTCCCCTCATTATAGGGGTCTGAACCCCTTGCATATTCTACTTTCACGGTGGTAAGAGAAGTACTTATTTCATGAGTCACTAATTTGGCCAATGGAATTACTTAATCCAACAAAGGAAACTGCTAATATAAGTGATAAACTAATAATTATCTGTAGTCGGGTCTAAGCTGAATGACTTTGGTGTTTTGTCGCATTTGCTCTTTTTCTTCACTGTTTTTGAAATTTCTTAAGAATTTCATATATATAAGAATTTCATATATATATCTGACAAAAGGCAGATGTAGCTTTTCTGTTTTTCTTCCAGCGTGGTGTGCTGAAGAAAGGAAGACTGAGCTACTTCTAAGCAAACGGGAACTGCATTTTGCATAAACTTGAACATAAGGAGGTATTTTTGCAATAACTGATTTATCAATATATTAAAGTAAAAGGAAATGGTACATTAGATAACCTTTGGTGAGAATGCCATTGTATAAAAAATGTTTTACTATCATTTTAAATAAAAGCTAATATGTGAAATGATAATGCCAATAGTAATGTATGTACTGATTTGTTCAGCAAACTCATTTGGTGATAGTTGAAGCTCATTCCAGAGGAACCTCTATTTTATATTTTTGATACAAATGTTTCTCATAAAGAACTCAATATTTGTGTCATTTCTTCATTCCTCACAGAATTTTCTTGAAAATTGATTAGTTCGAGTGTATATAATCCTTATGTCAGGGGCAAAAATAACTCAAGAGACAAAAATGCTGTAATTATTTTTACAAACTTTTTCTTGGTTTGTTTTAATAAACAAAAGCTACACAGAATGCATGCAATAATTGGGTGTAAAATCAGAAGATCAGGTGTTTTTTAAA
Organism: Diceros bicornis minor; assembly: GCF_020826845.1. Taxonomy (NCBI): domain Eukaryota; kingdom Metazoa; phylum Chordata; class Mammalia; order Perissodactyla; family Rhinocerotidae; genus Diceros; species Diceros bicornis. The sequence continues at coordinate 45,345,477 of NC_080759.1, read as the reverse complement.
CTTATAGTTTGGCTCAAAATTAAACAAGTATTAATTGTGCTCTATGAAGAAAAACAGCACTTAATCTCTGCCATGATATAAAACACTCAGTTTACTGGGCACTTCTTATGTGGCAAACGTAACAGTGAACACTTTACACACATTGACTCAGACAGTTTTCATAGCATGAAGTGTGTAGCATCACTACCATTAACGAATGGGAAAACTAAAGTTCATATGCCTTAAGTGGACAAGCTGTGGTCGTGAAGCTCTGAGGTCTTTGATTCTAGGTTTTAACCAAAGGCTGCCATCTCTAAACACTGGTTTTAACCAGGAAAGCATCATGGGAAGGCTGTGAGGCTGAGGTGAGATTACCCGTGTTCTTAGCGAGTTTCACCATTTACTCGTTCTATGACCTTGGGTAGTTACTTACCATCTACCTACTTTGGGCTCCTTGGGTATAAAAATATCTCCCTATAACCCAGATTTAATTCATATCACATACCGCTGATAAGGCAAGAAACTATTTAATTCTTAATACGATGGAAGAAATAATCTTTGTTTTCTATCATTCAGGGTATTAAAAATTGAAGTTAAACAGATGTAGAGCCAGAAGTAAATATAAAATTGACAAATAGAATCAATGCCTGAAATATAAATGGAGACCCTGTAGGGATTCAGCTCCACTAAAAGCAGTCATGTTGAGTAAGTAAATATTTTTTCTCTCTTGGTTTGTAACTATTTTGATAATTTTTATTGTCTATTTTATAAGAACATAGTGCTTTCATCTAAAAGAAATATGGTAAGTCTCTATGTTTATAAACAGCATATGGAGAAATGCTAAATGTTACAAAATTTTTTTTTAAATGACAATAAATTTCCTTATCTGTTTCTCCAGATATGTTTACAGTAATGAATGAAACCTGTTTGAAGGAAAGATATGTCATTTGATAATTTCTATATACGCCATGTACTTCTCCCCTTCTATTTACAGTGAGATCTACATTCTAACAATTCTTAAATGAATAATGTTTAAAACTAGTTTAGTACAATTTATCGAGAAAAAGGTGCCTACAGAAAAACATCTCATGTACCAGGCACTGTGCTAGAAACTTTCAATGACTTGTTTTATTTAATCCTAATGACAGCCCTGTGAAATAATATTTGTCCCATTTTTTTTAAATAAATGTTGTTCAAAGGTTAACTAAATTGCTTGCAAACTTCTAACTGTTAAATGACAAAGGCTAACTATAAACTGGACACACTAGCTCAAAATTCCCTCTGTGACACCACACTGTTTTAGAATACATTTTGATTTCATTGTGCATGCATGATTGTTAAGGTGTTTACTGAACCATATGGAAAAAAGAAACAGATGGAGGGTTACAGATGTAATTAGTTAAGGCGTTAGTCCCTTAATTACTAACATCCGATTGTCCTAAACTAGTAATTATTCTTTCCCAGTGTTCAATCTCATTCAGAGCCTAATACTAATTTGACAGTGAGACAGAGAGATAATTTGGTAAGCAGATGGGAAAGTTAGGGTAGTTGATGATGGACTTCAGATGGGAGCAGAGGAAAAGCTGGTTAGTACAAATTGGATTTAGGTTAAATTGTACAGTTGTAATAAATATTTGCTGAATTTGTAATAAGTGAATGTCGCTGTATTAGTTTACTAGGGCTGCCATCACAAACACCACAGACTGGGTGGCATAAATAAGAGAAATGTATTTTCTCACACTTCTGGAGGCTAGAAGCCAGAGGTCAAGGTGTCTGCAGGTTTCTATCTGAGGTCTCTCGCCATGACTTGCAGACAGCCCCCTCCCCCCTTTGTCTTCACATAGTCTTCCCTCTGTTTGTGTTTTGGCCTTATTTTCTCTTCTTATAAGGATGCCAGTCCTATTGGATTAAAGCCCACCCTAAGGACCTTATTTTAACTTAATTACCTCTTTAAAGTCCTAATCTCCAAATACAGTCAGATTCTGAGGTATTGAAGGTTAGGGCTTCAACATATGGATTTGGACATAATAGTCCAGCACATGATAGTCACAGTGCTAAGTTCCATATTGAATGCAAAGATGAAATGAATAAGAATTTGCCTACAAGAAGTTTCCAGTCTGGTAGGGGAATTATTGTCTTGAACAAGAGTCTTATTCCCAAACCAGGCCACCCTGTAGATGCTGCAGAATTTTCTTTCTACAACACAAATTAGTGATGCTCTTTCTTCAATTAGATGTCTTTAGCATGCTTCTATCACTTAGAGACTAAGTTTACACTTCTCAGCATAATAATTAAGGCCCTGATTCACTATTTCCATCCTCTCCATTCAGTAGCCTCATCTCCCACGGTACATTCTCAGTCTCTGAAACTCTCTCAATCAACAGCTACCCATTAACCTTTTAGCAACACTGAACATGTTCTTATTTCCCTCGTGCTATACTTTCTGCTTTCACTTGCACATAATTTTCTATACCTCGGAATGCCTTTTCCCATTTCCAGTGTGGGACAGGCTACTAGCTGGTCATCACAATTGTCATTCTTTTTCTTGAGACTATATTTCCAAGATTTTCTTTCAATTATATGTAGGCACACCATTAATTCTAGTCAAGGAAACGGGAGTACAACTGACATGGGCCATTTATGAGTCAAGAATTTTTAAGGAAATGTTTTGCTCTCTTTTGCCAGTCAGATGCAGACAGCAAGAGATGTGAGCTGGTGAGAGATGAATTACCCAGGGAAAAGTGTCACCTATTGACCAGGGATAATCCACAATAACTATAGCATGTGTGAAAAAAATACTCCATAGTGTTTGAGACATTACATATAGCTAAGTCTATATTCTAGTTCATTCTAGCCTGCTCAAGCAATATATCCAACTGAATTCTTATTTTTATTTAAAAAATCAGTTCAAACTCATTTTCCATGTAAAGTTTTCTTCCAAGTTTCCCCATTCTGGACCACACACCCTGTACGTCTGGAAAGGATTAGCAAATATAAGACATTGTAAAGAAAGAATCAACAGGATATAATGATGAATTAGATGGTCTGAGGGGATAAAGAGTGAATGGTGTAGGACTGGAAAAGAAGTTTCAGGTTTCTAAGTTTAAAGTATAAGGGAGATATTTGAGGGGCAGAGCTGATAACTTCAACCTTTGACCTGTTAGGTTTCAGATGGTACATGCAATTAGATTTATCTAACCACTACTTATAAGTATAGAAAGAGTGGGACTAAATACATAATGATTAATCCTTAAAAAAATTTGGCAATTTTGTATGAGAAGATGAAACATGCAAGGGAGAAATGTGGAGGAAAAGGGAATATGGCTGAGAATAGGATCTAAAGGATCTCAAACTTTAGAAAGACCAATTAAAAAGTCCCAAGATAGTGTTGTACTGTTAAAGCAGAATAAATAAAAAGAAAATTTAGAAAAGAGTCTAACATAAGAAAAGTTGTAAAAGTTCATGGAGGATTAATTAAAACCATTGTGTTATACAATCATTAGTAACAGAATGTAAGGTGTCTGAGAATAGGGATATTTGTTTTTTGAGCTGTCATATTCCTAACGTCTAGAATAGTGCCTGACACACAAGAAATGGTCAATAAATAAGGTTAAAGCAGTGAATCTAAACCTTTGGGGGGGGTAGTCTCATTGAATTATTGAAAATAGACACTAGATTATAGGATCCTTAGGAGAAAAAATTCAGATCAAGCTACTTGAGTGTGTTTGTTAAGGTGGGAGGAGTTGGAGCTTCTGTGAAGAGTGAAGGTTTGAAAAAAGTGGAGAATATCTTGAACACAAATTCCCTGAAGAGGCCTTAACAAGTGAAATCCTGACTGAATGGACTTCAATAGCAAATTGAATAGAATATTTTATGATATATCTCATGAGTACCTGGTGATGAGGAGGGTAGACATTGTGATAAAACCAGCAGCTAGCAGATTATCTGAAACATAGAGGTGATTTAACAAACGGTTGCTGATTTATATCGTGTTATTCTACGGAGTAGTAGAAGAACTGTCAATACAAATGGAAATATGTTTATATTTGGTAACTCAAGTCTTCTCTGGTTACTGAGAATAAGAAAATTACCTGGGTTCCCATACCTAGACCTACTAGCTTGAGACTTTCCTTCAGAGAAGAACCATATAAATAAGGATAATTTTCATGAAATAAATACACTGTGAAGGTGTCAGTATGTCAGAGCAGCCTCAAGCATTCAGAGGAAGCAGAAGTAAAAATCCTTATAGAGGATCTATGGACCCTTTCCCTATGGAGAATTGTAAGTGTGTGAGTGGAAGATGATGGATCATGCAGGAGGCAGTGCAAGTGGGGAGTGTCATTGGTCCTGCTGAATAATTACAGCACTATTTCTCTGGCCTCCTGGGGATTCTCCAAGCAAGATAAAGCCCTTTAAGAAAGTAATTTTTTCCTTAAACCAACTAGAATGGATTCTGTTTTATGCAACTAAGAGTATATCAGCAACGCAAATAAAAATGTCATTTTTGCCTATTGACATTGAAAATGGCTCAAAGTGATTGCTTGTTGGCATGTCAGTGCCCACATCATTCAACTGCTCTGGGAGATCAAGGATTAACTCCATCTTGTTCTCCTTTGTGTCCCCAGGGCTAAGAACAATATGTACATGATACATAAAAAGCAGTTAGTAAATATATGCTGCATGAGTGAAGGAGTTCATGAATGAATACTCCCAATATTCATATCCATAAGAGACATTCTGGCAGATACTGCTTAATAATAGAATGTTACCATTACCCCTAACCTCAAACCTGCAAACCCCTAATTACCCTGTGTGAACTGGCAAGCTCAAGTGTGGCTAAGGCAAGCCCTACATCTGATATTGTTACGAAGACTGACAAGTCAGAACCACTCTCTTGAATAGGCCAACCTCACAGATATTCCAGTTGGGAGAATCTTGATATAATGCTTGAGTATAACAACTCTCCACAGTGCACCATGATGCAGAGTCAATAGAAGAAGAGAGGCTCAGACTCCCAAATAATGCAAATTAAATGCCAACAGTGGGAATCTAGAGAAGAAAAATACCAAAGACCTTTCTAAGGTACTCAAGTGTCCCCAATATCTACAATACAAGTTTTAGAAGTAAGAAAAGATTGGCCAAAGATAAAACCAAATAGTATATTTATTTGGGAATCCATTAATTTTTGTAAACTACTTTTATCATCATCATTATTGTTAATCCTTCCTTTTAGTTAAGTTAGCCTAAATAACTCTTTGTTTTCAAAGATTTTAAATTAACTGTTACATGTAGAAGCATATGATCTACAACTGATCAAACTGAGATTTTAACCTCATAACTTAAATATTTGATTATATATATTTATGGTGCTTAAATCGCCTTTCCTTATCTCTGATGTACTATTATATATATTTAATCTACCTGAATAACTGCAGGCCAGAGGAAGAGAAAGAAATAGACAGATTCATTTCATTTCACTTCCAGAAAATGAAGTAACATTGCAAATTGCCAGAAACACTTGTTAATTGCTTCCATTGATTATTCACTTCTGTTGTGGGAATCCAGCTCGCCTTCCCATCCCCTTTGCATCGTAAAGTGAAGTATTATTTGATTCATGAATTCTTAAATTGAATCTGAAACCATATTTCCCACTATTATGCCCCTGTGTATACTTGACAGTTTACCTCTTCTTAGCCTAACTGTATTTAATTTCCTTTCACTGTTCCAATGCAAATAAATGTGGTTATTATCTTTAAACATAATCTGTTGGTAAAAATGACACATAGGACACACTGTAATCATTCATTGCATTTTCATTGATCCTGAAACCAGATGCCAGAAGTAAAAGAAACTGATATTTAATATAGGTTTTCATTAAAAAATGTATATGTATATGTGTTTGAACATATATATATTCATACGTACATATATATATTTTTTTTTTGATACAAATTTGCTTGGATTGTTTCTTGCACCAGGTTTTTCCTTTGTTCATTTCTGAGGATTTGATGCCAAAGAACTGAGGGACTAAAATATGTCACTAAGGGAGGTAGTTATATTCCTACAATAATTCCTAATAAAGTATTATTCCATAAGGAATACTTAATTGTGAATTAAAAATAATAATTTTACTGAATTCTAAAACAATGATGATGATTTTAATAGAAAATAAGCCTAAATACAGAATAGGACCAAAAAAAAATGCTCAAAGAAAATTAAATATTTCCAGATGACACAAAATCTATCTTTAGTCCATTCCTAACAAATTGGTATATGAACAAAGAGGGTTACAGGTTTATATGGGTGCTACGTCAAGACATTCTAGTAGTAAATCATTTGGGGAAAAAAATGATCCAAGGTTAAATAGTTGAGCTAAAGGTGACAGCAAGATATTTTTGGGTGTGTGAGGAAGATCAGCACTGAGCTAACATCTGATGCCAGTCCTCCTCTTTTTGCTGAGGAAGATTGGCCCTGAGCTAGCACACATGCCCATCTTTCTCTACTTTATATGGGATGCTGCCACAGCATGGCTTGACAAGTGGTACATCGGTACATGCCAGGGATCAGAACCGGCGAACCCCGGGCTGCAAGAGCAGACCGCGCGCACTTAACCACTTGCGCCACCAGGCTGGCTCCAAGATGTTTTTATTTAATATAAAGACTATGTTGTTTCACTTTATATACCTTTTATAATTTCCATAGCTTCCTGCTTAGAGCCTGAATAGAATTAGTTCTTAATTACTATTTGTGACTTAATATAGTAAAATAATCTTTTTTTTGTCTTAAAAAAGATATAACATAATTTAGAAAAACTTTAATAATAAAATTCCTTTTGTACTACGGAGAAATTATTTCGTGTTCTAAGAGAGAAAGTCACTGGACAAATAATTTATGGTTAGAGGAATTAATGTTCTCGTGTATGGGTAGGGTGACTTTGTACTTCAGAGTAGATGGAATCATAGAGTTTCTTCCTTGTCTTTTTTATGAGTGGTCCCTTGATTACAGTGAAAACTGATACTGTCAATTTCATCAAGATTAAACTAACTTTAAAATGTAGTCATTTAAATCCAATGTTCTGTAAGTGAATAAGCTTAAAATATATGAATGTTTTGCCGAAAGCAAGTAATTCAAAGCTAGTTTGGATGATTTTACGTGCATAAAAGATAACTTCACTAATTTGTTTTTTTGAATACAAATGAGTTTATTCACACTCCATGAAAAAGGATTAATAGAATGGAGCAAATGATAGCTTTACAGGAAAAAATATCAATTCCTTGAAGACAAAATTGGTATATATTTGAAAAATTCCTGTGTACATAATAAATAAAATTACACAATGAAATGTTATCCTGCTGCTATGCCAATCTGCTTAAAGACGTTATACTGTAAAAGAAATTTAAAAGATGTTAGTGTGAAAGACAAATATAAATTTCACTTGGAACATAAGACTTAAAAGTTATTTCTCAACATTATAAAATGAATATGAACATTTACTTGCAGTGACATTTAAAATTGCTGATAATTACATTGTCATGGTATCAACATTTAATATTAACAAGTCAGATGGGCTAAAAGAACATGTTGATATATAGTTCTTATACAGGAATTAAGTACTTATTCGTATAGATCAAGGAATAAATTTTGTTTAGTATCAGATTTTTCTCAGCTGAAAAAAAATATGCCTGCGTTCTTGTATTTATGGAACATGAACCGTTCTTTGAAAATGGAAGAAATGGGTAGCACATGTAGGTAGGAAATAATTCGAGTGCCATTACATCACAAGAATATTCTTTGGGGATTGCTATCCATTATTCTTCAGAAGTAGAGCTAGTTCGTGAGCTGTTCAACTAACACAAATTGTAAGATTTACTCATGAAGTCAAAAGGCTTCACCTTAAACCTTCTTCAGACCTGGGCAAGATGATAATGAATAAACATACTTATGTAAGTGTATTATAAACCAACGAGGAGGGGCTAGGGAGACTAGTAAATCAGTAGAGAGTTAGAGAGGTGAAGCAAGGTGGGGTGGTTACAAGATCAGTACAAGAGATGAGAAGAGCATAGCTCAAGTTTCATATTTTAGTAATTGTCCTGAATTTTGGTCAGAGACACTGACATGAGTAGGAGGCTGTAACATGTATCTTCTATTGCTCTAGATTGATTCTCCTTTGGCTATTTAGCACTGCTTTTTATCCCAGCATATTTGTATTTTTGTCACTAACACTGTTTTTCTAGAGCAATCTGCGTTTCTTTAAATAGACTTACTGAACCTCTATTGTTTAAGGGCCGTATGAATGGGAATACTGAAAAACAAGATATACAAAATCAATTGTAAAATGAAAATAGTGAAATATATTTCAATTATATTTTTCATTTTAAAATATTCCATTTTTGTCAATGTTAATTATGTTCAACTAACGGTGACAGATCTTCAAAACTCTTGATTACATACATTTTTAACTGGTTTTTCCAGTTAATGAACCAGAAAACTCAATCTTCTCTATAGTGTCTGTCTCCTAATTTTAGCAAAATGTACATACGTGATCAAAAATAAGAGTTAGGCGAGATATTGATGGATCAACATAATCTATCAGCAGTAACACATCAGACTAAATACCTGTAATATTTTTTGAGACTCAACAGTCTCACATCAGCAAATTTCACCTTCACAATAAGTACAAAAGAAAGGGCACGCTGTGGGGAAGTGTTTTGGCAGATTCTTGCAAACTATTTAATAACGGTGTGTTCTTCACAAATTGTAAACTCCTGTTTTGAAAGGAATTTTGGAGGTCCTCTGAATCAAATCTTCAAATGTGTTTTATCAGAAACCACAGTAAAATTTAGATGCATTAGACATACATATATTCAAAACAAAACTTCATAACTTAATGTGCAATGCACTATTTTCAGCTTATTTCTTCTCTTTTCTACTTTATTAAAGTACATTATTGGCAAAGTCATTAAATTTATTTCATAACCTTAATCAATTGCAACCAACAATCTGAAAATATTGTAATAGATCCAACTTCATTTTATGCTTGATTTAACTTTGTATGGCACAATTGTGATGCTGTTAAGATGGTGTTGCTAAAACATCATCTGAGGTAAAATGTACACTCTTTTAATAGTGTGATTCCTAAACTAATCCATCCACATTTCTTGCCTACATTACTCTGAATATTTGCAATGTGTTTAAGATTCAACACATTATCTCTAGCCTTGTAAATAATTAAAAATAACTTGGATAATTATACTTAAAATTAGTATATGACGTTTGAAATACTTCCAAACATAGGGTATTGTCTGTTGAAAAGGAAAAGAGTAGATACTGTGTAAACTTTCCAAGGTTTTATATCTACTGAGTATTTCTATTATATTGCTATAATTGCATATAAACTTTTGTTTCTCTATTTTATATTCCTCATCAATTATATTCTATTATTAAAAATAATGAATTTGTATACAGAGGATATGAAAACAAATAAATTATCCATATTCAAGTTCTGGATTTCATTAATTCATTCATTAAAAGGACTGAAGGATATTCCTTCAACAAATGCCTTTAGAGAATACAGTGTGGAGTTAGAATACAGCATTAGATGCTAGGGGAAGTATGATTAATGTGACATGATCTGACCTTGAGAGTTTAACCTTTGGGGAAGGACACTGGAATAAATTGTTATAATCTAATAAGGTAGCGTCCATTTGGAGCACGTACAATGTACAGCAGGTAAGACAGTGACAATAGTAAGAGGTAAGTGGTATGCATTAAGCAATCAACACATTTGGGGTTATGATTTGAGACCATGTTAGAATATTTACCTCTGAAGGACAGGATACATTCCTGAGGTTCTGCCTAAAATATATGTAACATCTCCTCCCTTTGAAGGAAGGAAACCAAAGATGGATATAATGAGAACCATAACCAGAAAGATATTCTACAGGATGTGTCTCTGGCTTAGCAGAACCGAATGAATTTTCAGGGTGCAGTTAACAACAGGCGAGCTGAAACTTTCTAAACCTGTGGTTGACAGCTATTAATTTCTATAATACTCTGATGCTTTCCATTTTATTGGCTTCCAGAATTTAGGAGAAGCAAGCATGTTGTTTTCTGAAAATCAGATATTTCCTTTTACTGATTTCATCAGGACTCTGTTAGCAAAACTTCACTGAGTATACATCAGTGTGGCTAAGCATTTTTCAATGTATGGGAAGACAAAACATAATTTCAGGGTCATAGGGTTTGGGGAAATTATGCAGGTAATAGCAACTAACATGAAATTAAGGCCGGAGAAATATAACATAGGTAGAGAGCGCAAATGTGGAGGGACACAGAGTCTTGAAAGATTTTGGTATATCTGAGGCATTTCCAGAGTTTCAGTTTGCATGAAATGAAGTGGGAAGCAGAATGGAAAGTTCGGCCTATCAGAAAATATCACAAATGCCAAGCTACTGAGTTTAAACCAGGGGTATCTCCTAAAAGACATAAAGAGGGGCCTGAGAAGACTAGAGATTTTTAAAAAGTTGTTCCTCTATATAAATATACAGACCAAAATGCACCATTCTGTCAATTTATAAAGCCAAAGGAAACTTTTTATAACTTTAAAAGTAGATACAGGGGCCGGCCCAGTGGCGCAAGCGGTTAAGTGCGCGTGCTCCGCTGCGGCAGCCCTGGGGTTCGCTGGTTCGGATCCCGGGCGCGCACCGACGCACCGCTTGTCAAGCCATGCTGTGGGGCGTCCCACATAAAGTGGAGGAAGATGGGCATGGATGTTAGCCCAGGGCCAGTCTTCCTCAGCAAAAAGAGGAGGATTGGCAGATGTTAGCTCAGGGCCAATCCTCCTCGCAAAAAAAAAAAAAAAAAAAGGTAGATACAGTTATTCCTGGGGGAAGTAGTCTATAAAATGAACATTAAAATGAAGAGAAAACCACAGCTAATTGATTTCACATTTATACGATGCCTTAAGAAGCACCAGAATAAATATCTAAACAAGTGTCACTATCATTGTATGTCTGGGTGCTGTGTGTTTTCATGTACAGTTATGCGTCTCAATGATAGGGATGCGTTCTGAGAAATGCTTCATTAGACAATTTCATTGTTGTGCAAGCATCATAGAGTGTACTTACACAAACCTAGATGGTATGGCCTACTACGCACCTAGGCAATATGGTACTAATCTTATGTGACCACCATCATACCTGCAGTCGGTCATTGACCAAAACATGGTTATGCGGCACATGACTGCATGTGTGAAATGGTACAGGGATGGTATATGTGTGTATGTGTGTGTGTGTTTAGTTCCAAAGAAGGCATTAGAATTGTACAGAGCAAGCAATCAAAATAAAATCATTTCATTTTGATTTGAAAGAACACAATATATCTTTTATATTAAAAAAACCTAAATTGTTACAGCTGAAAGTTTGATTCCAAACTCATAACTTGTATAAGAGAGTCCAGACAATTCTCTAAGAGTACTGAATTCTCTTAATTTTCTTCTGTTTCAGAATATCAAGGAGTATTTTTTATCTTACTCTTTTGATTTCAGGGAATCACTGATTGCAAATGAGAAAACAAGATAAAAGGACTATTTAGATTAATAGCCATTTCAGAATCGCAAGGATCCAGATTGCCAAACTCAAATTATTATTGGTACTGTTCAATCAAGAGATGTTTATCTGGTGCTTACTATGTGCATAACATCAATAAAATGATGATTAAAACAAATGTTTTAGGTACAATAAATAAGGTTCCCCCATCCAAAGCAATAGAAATACTCAATGCAAAATCTTAGCGGAGCTGAATACAAGCTCCGTGAATGCAGAAACTTTACCTATCTTGTTAATTGTTATGTTGCTAATACCTAGAACGGTGGCTGCATTATAGGGCCCCATGGTATTTGCTGAGTGAAAGAATAAATGAAGTAGCCCTGATAATGTGGTTGGTGCATCACTGTCAAACAGTGTTATAGGCATCCTGGAAATCAACACCGTGGATACAAGGAGAGGAGCCTAGCTGTAAACCGCTTGGCTATTAGCACCAATAATTTTGTGTCACAGAATTAAAACTATTAAATATAGAGTCAAATGAGAGTCAAATATAGAGTCATATATCCATCTTGACATATGATGGCAGACAATACAAGTAGATTGTACTAATAACACCTAGCCCTCCAATACCTTATATAATACAAACACCATGGAAATTGTATTCTCTTAGATGGAAGATGCTGGAAATCTGCATCTCAGATATAGAGTTATTTGTGAGCATGAGATTCTTTTGTATCCACATTAAGCGGTGTAATCTGATGGCAGATGATCCTGAAAGGCTCAGTTATGTCTTAAAAATAACCATCACCTCCTCTGAAAGTGTCATTGCTGGTAAAATATTGAATAGGAGAAAAGCAAAACAAACTAAACTAAACTAAGCAAAAAGCACTTGCTGCCTACCAAGATTTAACTTGGTCTAGCAGTTATTGACTATTGCTGGCTTCAGAGTGTATACAGGCTCCACCGGACCTCACTGTAACATGTCCATGGACCACTCTAGAATGCTTTTTCCTTCTGTATGGTTCCAAGGGTATTTAATTGAGAATGAATGACAAACATCTATGCAGTATTTTCCTTGAAGAGCATATATTAGGCTATTAGGCTGTTCTTTAGGAGCCACTAATAGCAAAAATTCAGAATAATCTATTTATAATTATGTGTCTCTTTTTTTATCTTAGTTCTTAAATATTGCCTCCTCCATATCATTCTATGCTTTTATAATGTTTGTCTATTTTAGTTAACTGTTTATTCATTTCTCTATCTCTAGTTAGTAAACTTTCTTTAATCAGAGAATTCTATTCTTAATCTTTGGTCTTAAGTTGTTCTTAGCAAAGGCTAGAAACTAACTCTTTCTCTATCCCTCTCTCCCCCATAGATGTAAATACTTGAATTATACATCTAATTGGAAGGACAGAATTTTCTCTTCATCCATCAAGCCTAATTGAGCCTAGTAACTTTCCGCAAGGCGAGAAATACACTTGGGGAATGGAAAGAATTCAATTCTTTTGGCTTTCTCTACCTAATTTCTCCAGATATCGGTTTTTACATTTGTAACAAGAGAGATTTGGATTATAATCTATATAAGCTTTTCTAATTCTAATAATCTAGGATTCTCCCTTTATCGCTAGGCTTTATAAGCCAATAAAATGATTTCTAATTGTATGATAGACATTTGAGGAGTTCCTACTCAGTATTACATTTGATCATGTGTATTGGTGATGTGAGTAATAAGACTGAATATCTGGAATAATTCCTATTATACTGTCAAATATGTTCTCAGAATCTGCATGAGTTACTTTAGCTGCTTGATATAAACCACCTATTTGCTCAGAAACCAAACTTGTAAAGGAGTGAAGAATCTTTATCAGAAAACCATGTAGTGTTTGTTTGTTTAAGTAAGTGACTTGACGGGCTTTTCTTGTGTGGACTGTTCAACAGGTAACTTTAAATGAAGTGCTTAAACACACATCCATTGCAAAATGCCTCATAGATTTTCTAAAAGCTTCACAATCATTTTACATGTTCTGCTTTAATCTTCTTCAATATAAATAAGACACAAATCTCAAAGACTAATATACTTGTCTGTGATGGTTGAGAGACAACGAAAAAAATAATCCCAGGAAACAAAACCTCATAAAGGAGATTCATGGATTGGTTTAGTTGTATCCTTGGTCTTGAACAATGTGCTGAGCGCCTCATCAATGGGAAATGAGAAATCGGTAATTCTTGGCATGCCATGCATCATGATTAATTAAATTCTCACCCGTGGTTGATTGTGATCAAGTGTCTACAGACACTGGTGGAACCAAGTGTCTGTCCTTGATGCATATAGGCTGGGATATCTTCTTCTTACTGTACTGGAGAGCATGCAGAAAACAAATGACAAGCTCAAGGCTTTATCCTCTTAGCTTTACTGACAGATAAAGGACAAGAGATCTTCTATATATCCCTAAAAGAATTTCTTGTTTCACCGAAAATCAAAATTCAATTGCGTGAGTTGCAAAATTAAAAATTACGTAAATTTACAGGCTCCCATGACTTGACTACCCAAGGTTTGGAAAAAGAGAGAAGTATTATAGCGTGCCTAGAGGCCATCTTATTTCTTTGTTTTTAATACTCCTATATCTGCTGGTCACAAAACTTCAGAGAAAGCAGAAGTATACAATATAATGATCCCATTGTACTTTCCAGAAAAGTAAGGTTATCTTGAAGTATCTGCACAGAGATGGTAGAAGACACAACGGGCATTGTTACAGTTGTGAAGGGAGAGTTGATTACATGAGAAGAGAGTCTCCCAGCAGCCCTTGGAAGCAGATACTATGTCCATTTCACTGGATCTGAGATAATAAGTAGGAAATTTTGTGAAAGGTGCTGATCGGCCTGTGAATAGTGGGAAAGGTGCGTGGATCTACTGTAGCTTATGGTCCTGTATGTAGTTCTTATTTAATTTTCTTTGTGGAGGGCTCTTCCCTGGCGTCAGCTCACTGACCCAGAGGAGTAGGGCCCAGTATTCCTTGTTCATCAACATCCTTCTCTTTTACTTTTTCTTTTTTCATTCAACAAAGTTATTGACACCACTCTCCCAGACCAACACCTTCAGCATTCCAGTTCCATTTACTTTCTTTTATTTTTATCAAGTTCAATTTTTCTGAAGAAACATGGCTTTGATGCTATTAATCATTTATTTGAAGAGCAAAAAGTACTTTACCATTTGAGAATGTTTCTCTTCTATTCATTCACATGTGAGTTATTTTGAAATTAAGTATGAATGTTTTCGAGTTATTTTTTTAAATCTACTTTAAGTTTTATTTTTGAAATAGCTTACTTTAAAAATGATTATATAAGAAGGAAAATGTACTAGAAATAAATTTTACATACAATTTTACCATCCTTGAAATGATCTCTAACCTTCTTCAGGGATGACGGATATGCTTTCTTTGCTTTATACAAAAATTCTGAAAACTAATTTCTTTAATTTTAGGAAAATTTATTAGCTACAGCCAAGGAAATCATTATTATTTATAAGAAAAATGCATTGTGATGGAAATCCATCTTCACCCAGAGAATTATTCATCACAGATCAGAAAAAGAGATTATCAAAAAAAGATATTCCTGTTGAGACACTGCCTTACACTTATCAGACACTATAAACACCTCAGCATTTTTTCATCACCTCTTTCACTGATGCTGGAAAGATAAATACAGTACTTATTTTGATTGACCTCATCATATCTAGAAATGGCATGTAACCCATCTCTAGAGGGTATAAGCGGAAGTTTGCATGGGTGAGAGGGAAAGAGGTGCATGCAGAGAGTTTATGAAAAAATTTTGCTTTTCTGATTGATCAAAACAACAATCACAACAATGAAAAAGGGACAGGTTCAATCAGCAAAGCGCTTCCCCCTTGTCCTTATTTACTGCCCTGAACTTAGATATGATGTCTGGAACTGCAGCAGCTATCTTGAGAACATGAATAACAGGCATATGGAAAAGGTCAAGAAGACTTTCCTGTTACATGGAGCTCAAAGAATTCCTAACCTTCACGGAGAGAAATCAGGGATGATATTCAGGTCATTACTTCACAGGCTTGAGTAGATTGGGGTAAATTTATGATACCGTGAATTATTTTGTACATATATTAAAATCTTGATAAAACATGTCTTCTTTTGTTAACTTGATATATCAATCTGGTTGCTAACTTGTGTCATACATCCCCTACAAGTCTCATGCCCATCTGACATTTCCTCCCTGAACTAAAAATCTAATCTCTATTAATATATAACATCTTCTCATTCTCTAGAATATCTGCTTTTTTTTGGTTGGGAGCAAATTGTTGAATATTAGGTAGTAACTTTTCCCTGGAAAAGTTAGTGTGGGTGCTGGAGTTTTAAGATTATTTTGTTAATGCTGAATAATAGGAAAGTTAATATTGATTATATGTTTAG
The DNA here is from genome assembly GCF_020826845.1 of Diceros bicornis minor. Taxonomy (NCBI): domain Eukaryota; kingdom Metazoa; phylum Chordata; class Mammalia; order Perissodactyla; family Rhinocerotidae; genus Diceros; species Diceros bicornis. The sequence continues at coordinate 45,329,507 of NC_080759.1, read as the reverse complement.
TATCTTGTTCATGAATCTGGAAAAATATCACTAACCATGTATACCCAGGACTTCAAATAGATTATGTAGAAATTTAAGAAAAATAATAAAGATTTAAAATTTAAATTGTAATTCAATATAACATCTTTCTCAATGTGGATTGATAGTTCTATAATTGATCTAGAAAATGTTTTTAAATATACCTCTTTTTTAATGTGTCATTAAGAGCAAGATATTGAAAACATCTTTTCAAAAGTAGAAAAAATGTCCACACTGTGTATGTATATATGTTTATACATACCAGCATTCAGACACACTTGTAGTGTACAACTAACTCTTGTAGACTTAGTTAGAATAAAACTAATATAATTCATATTTTATCGGTAACTGCAAAATACTCCCATAAAGACTAGGGCAAAAATAAGCAAACTTCTTAAACATCTTTCAAACTTCTATGCAAGGAATAAAAAAGTTAGGATATGTCATTTAATTACTCATGGAAAATGTTGATAATTTAATACAATCTTTTCTGAGACAATGTCAGGAGTATTGCTTTACTTGCTAAGTTTCAATACCATGTTTTCACATGCAGTTTTGAAAATCAACACAATGATATGCATAAGATTTTTCTTTTTTTTTAATAGCACTTGATGCTTTTATTTTATTTTATTTTTATTTTTTTTGTGAAAAAGATCAGCCCTGAGCTAACATCCATGACAATCCTCGTCTTTTTGCTGAGGAAGACTGGCCCTGGGCTAACATCCATGCCCATCTTCCTCCACTTTATGTGGGACCCCGCCACAGCATGACCTGACAAGTGGTGCATCAGTGCGTGCCTGGGATCCGAAACCGGGTCGCCAGCAGAGGAGTGCGCGCACTTAACCGCTACACCACGGGGCCGGCCTGCATAAGATTTTTATTAACTTGCTGCAACTTGAAAATATATTTTAAAGCGTATTGTTCTAACAAAAGTCTTATGTTGCCTGATTTCATATGGGATATTTTATTTTAGGTATTATCCACATTTTTGCACCAAATCCAACTCCTTACATTAGTCGATTGTAAAATCAGAAGGCATGTAAATACATTTGCCACCAATGCAAAGATAAAACCAAACAAAATAACTCATATCAAAAGAAAATGAACCCAGTCTCACGCACACAATCAATCACATTTACACACACACTCACATACTCACACACACACACACATTCTGAACCAATCTCTGATATCAATGAATACTGCCTTTACAGGGCATCTGCTGCCATTCTCATCGTTATGCATTAACACACAAACCACAGGTCAGACTTTGCCACCCTGCTGTGTCCTCCAATAGCACTCAAGATGCCTACGTAAAAACTCATTATTTTTTACCATAACTACTTAATGTTTATATTTGTTACTACTCTGTAAATTACCTGAGAACAGGGTTTCTGCCTGTTTAGACCAATGCTCTAGCTTCAGTGCAAACCATAGTGCAGGGCACATAGTTGGTGATTAATCAGTATTTGTTGAGTGAATATAGGACTGTGAGGTCTTTTCAGATATCACTGAGTTTTGATTTATAAGATGAATAAGTTCTGAGGATCTAATATATGACATGGTGACTATAATTAGCAATATTGTATTATGTACTTGAAAGTTGCTAAAAGAGTAGCTCTTAAAAGTTCTCACCGCAAAAAAAAGTAATTATGTGATGAGATGGATATATTAACTAATCCTATTTTGGTAGTCATTTTGTGATATACACATGTACCAAATCATCATATTTTACACCTTAAACTTACACAATATGTCAATCATATCTCAGTAACCTAGAAAAAATAAAAATTAAAGTTTACTATATATCAAAGTACATGAATTCAAGTTTCAATCTGATCTTTTACTTTCAATTTTTTTTTGAACTGAACATTTTCATTATGAAGTAAGTTAATATCACTGCAAATTGGGTCAATGAAGACTAACATTTTATAACACACAGAATAAATTATAGCCGTGAAAATCTATTTGACCAGAAACTCACATAGATTAGAAGAGCTACTATTCTTCTAATTTATTTCTATACATAGTTCCTTAAGAAAACTATGTAAAGAAATGTATCAGCCCCATTCCATTAATGATATCCAATTTGCAGAGCTTTCAAAGACAAAGACAATAAAAGTACCAAGATTTTATGTTGTAGATAGTTAGAAATCATCTGGAATCCCTGGAGAAAGATATTTCACAGAGTTTGAGACAGCAGGTGCATTCAAAAAATAGGTAAAAATACGTACAATGAAAATATAAATGTTTCTAAAAATAAGGGATATTATCATCAGATTAATTCTTATTAAAATGTTCAGCATGTTAAACAGGGTTATAATATGCATTTTCTGTATTATTTTAGAATGTTTAACTCTTCCATAGAGAAAAGGTGACACAGGTTGGATGAAATTCATAAGAAAAGTTAAATTTATGTAGAAATTAATCTAGTAGTTTATGACAGTCAAATTGTATTGGGTACGTTAATTATATAAAATGTCAAAGCAAAGAGCTTGTGCAACATGGGCAGTTTTCATATGATTTATTAAATGTACATAGTAAGTTACTATAGTAATCTGTAAAATACTCAGAACATAAATAAAGAGAATTACAATGTAACTAAGGAGAGAATTGGAAAAATCAAGTCATGATCATGCTAACAGCTAGGCTGATAGCTCTTTCACCCTATAAGAGCCACCCATTTGATGAAACCAGCTGTGACCTGATATACTTGTGCCTATGTCTTACCATTAAGGCAAGTGTGTGTCATTAGCTCAGGGATCCCTTGCTCAAACTCAACTCTATACTCAAGCACACATCAGCATGGAAGGCTGGTACAGTAGAGAGAGAAGCAGGATTCATTAGCATCATGTAGCCCAGGACTCAGGTACCTTAATCTAGCCTACCTCTTCTTTCTGCCTGTGTTTGAAATTTGTATGATGTGAGCATTTTAATTTGATCTATGAGCCTTTCTGTTCTGTGACCTTTGCGATGGCTTGCCTGGTGGTGTACCTAGAGGCTATAAGTCCATCAAAATAACTCAAGGGCTGCTATTTTTCATCTTCGTTTCCTATTTAATATTGCAATATTTTCATACATTAAACAAGCTAAAGAGAGATTACCTTATGCTTTGTTTAGTTTTAGTGCATAAGAAAAAAAAGTACGTATTTGGCTTACTTGTGATCAGCATTTCAACGGGAGAATCTCATTTTATTTTTAATTTTTCTTTCTTTTTTTTTTTTTCAATGTAAGGAAGAAAAAAATATTAAGTTATGTGGTTAGGAGCTCTGATCCTGATCAGCTTGCCTGTGTTCATCTCCCAGCTCTGTTGTTACCATGTTCTGTCTCTTTGACCAAATTAATATTCTCTTCAAACCTCAATTTCCTCAGTTAAAAGGTAAAAGTAATAACTGATCCTACTTCCATAGCAATGGTAAAGATTTAATGTGAAAATATTTGTAAAATGCTTAGAAAAGAGCCTGAGACATGGAAACATCTAATAAGAGTTATTATCTAAGGGAGAAAAAAACTAATGCTTTTTGAATGTGGCAGATAATTCAGACTTCCGTTATAGAGAAGACCATGCTCTTTTGAAGTGGAATAAATATGATAAATAATAAATATGACAAACTTTTTCAGGCAGTTGGCTGGGCATGTATAAAATGAATCAGTCTCTTGTATTCTAAAAGTGCAGCTCTCAGAGGTGCTTTGACCATGGGCAATTTTGTTTTATATTAGAGTTTCTATTTTTGATTTGTCTTCCATAGGCTAAGGATGATTGACAACAAGAAGTCTAGGGCTTTTAATTTCTCCCTTATCAATAAGTTTAACTTCATTTTAAATTAGTCTACTTTTCATTAATTTATTTGTTGCCATTCCTATAAAGATCGTGTTGGATTCTATTTACATTATTTTCATCTTTTTGGACGGAACAAGGAAGAAATTTACATAAAATAAAGATTACTAAAGTAATTTAGCATCCTAAAGGTAATCTTCATATTTTTAAAGATTGTTGTATAGAAAATAGTTCAATAGCACATTTTAAAAATGACTTCTGTGGTCAAATAAATTTCAGAAACAAGATCAAGGTATTTACTGACTTATTCCAAACATAGAAAGCACATGAGAATAAAGAGAAACTTGCTGTCAAGTATTGTGCAGGGCCTGGGACTTTTCCCTACTTACTAGCTAACCAGCCAGCTTATTACTGTTTCATAGATGGTGGCAGAAGACACGAGACTCCGGGTTCAGAGACAATGTACTTCATTACACATGACAAAAGCATTAGCCAGAGTTTCACATTCATATGTGCCGTTTTCCCTGTGTATCCACAGGAGTAATGCAAGGACTATGATAGATGACTGTTGTTTTAGTTAGTTTAAGCTGCTGTAACAAAATACTCTACACTGGATGGCTTAAACAAGACATGTATTTTCCGACAATTTTGCAGGCTGAGAAGTCCAAGATCAAGGTCCTCGAGGATTCAGTTCTTGGTGAGGGCTTTCTTCCTAGCTTGTAGACAGCCACTTTCTCACTGTGTGTGCTCACTCTCCCTCTTCTTATAAAGGCGTTAATACCATCATGGGGGCTCCACTCTTATGACCTCATATAACCTAATTACATATCAAAGGCTCCATCTCCAAATACCGTCACATTGGAGATTAGGACTTCAACATATTAATTTTGAGGGGACACAAACTTTAAGTCCAACGCAACTGGAGAGGAACATTTCGCTTAGGGAATTGAGTGCTTTTATAGCAAGCAGAAGCAAGACTGTATTTCTTCAAGGAGAAGAAGTTACATCATCCTTCATGTTTGCTTGCTGCAGACGGACCCTGGAAAATGTCCCACGTAAAGAGTGGTCAGAGCTATGCACTCTTGTTATATATAAGACCTGTAAATTCTTGTTACATATGCAGGGACACTGACGGCCTCTCCTAACACCAACCAAGGCTTACAACTTGAAGAAAACTATCAGCAGAAAAAAAAAAATCCCTATACTCCTCTATTTCTAGCATCAGAAACAATAACTGGCACACATAGGCTCAAAAAATATTGATTATCATAATTGAATAATTGAAGAAAAGCCATTGGACTTTGCTCTTAGAGTAGCATTAGGGGTTACATATGGCCATCTATGCCCTGTTTGGGAGTTTGGGCTTAGTTGAGAAATCACTGGAGGTTATAAGTAAGGAAGGGGCATGATCAGATTTACATTTTGTAGCAATCACTTTGACCTCAATATGATGATGGATTTAAGGGGAGCAACAGAAAGGCAAGGAGATAAGTTGAGAAGCTATTGCAATAGAAAGAAGAGATGGTGATAAGGGTCTAAACTAGGGAACTACTACACAGGACAACATGGAGAGTGATTTGAGCAATATTTACAGAACAATCAACAAGACTTAATGCTTCACAGAACGAGAAGAGAGGGGTGGAGACTAAGAAGATGCATAGTATCTTCACTTGGGTGAGGATATGCTGGGTGAATATGCCTTAAGCAGGAATCAGGAATTTAGAAAGACTAGAGGAGCTTTTACAATTAGATCCATTCAAAAAAATCTATTCTATAAACCAAACTCTGTTTTAGTTTTCTGACAGATTTCATATATAATTTTTTCACATCTATATATATAAAAATTAAACATTTAAATGGTACTGTTATAAATGTTTTTTTATATAGCAAGAGTTTTCTTTCTTAGACCATCAAAATATGTATTCTCCCTTCTAAACAGAATCTTTCCTTTCTCATCTTTTTCACTATTATTTCTGTGATCATACAGGTAAGAAAACTGTTCAGCTCTATGACTAAAAAGTAAGCAAAATACCCTTTGGTGATTATGTGCCTGGTAATCTTGGTTTTGATAAATTACCTTTTGGATTATATTTCTTTTCTTTTTCTTTTTTTTTTTTGTGAGGGAGATCAGCCCTGAGCTAACATCCATGCTAATCCTCCTCTTTTTGCTGAGGAAGACCGGCCCTGAGCTAACATCTATTGCCAATCCTCCTCCTTTTTTTCCCTTTTTCTCCCCAAAGCCCCAGTAGACTGTTGTATGTCATAGTTGCACATCTATCTAGTTGCTGTATGTGGGACTCTGCCTCAGCATGGCCCGACAAGAGGTGCACTGGTGTGCGCCTGGGATCCGAACCTGGGCCACCAGTAGTGGAGCACACGCACCCAACCGCCAAGCCACAGGGCCGGCCCCTGGGATTATATTTCTAAGGCTAACAGTTTTCTTATATTTGGTTACAAAGACTAAGCAAATTTTAATGATAGCTATAAATAATGTCACTGATTTGAACTAAGAAGCTCAGTGGCCTCCTTCACCAAAACATGGTAAAATTTTAGGGTGAAAAGATGGAATTTAATGAAAGAAACCTATGTATATATGTAGAAAGCATATACATATTTTCATAATTTTGAGTATTTACTAAATGGACATACCGTATAATTTTTTAATTAGTGAAGAAATTAATGCATCCCTTACTTTATGCACCTTGTGGTATTATAACATTAATATAGTGGTATATATATAACATAAATATAGTGTTCCAAGTAAATATATTTAATGGAATTAACCTTCCCATATTTTCAATGGTTTCAGGGAAAACCATGCTGATTTTTTTTTTTTTTTTTTGCTGAAGATTTACCCTAAGCTAACATCTGTTGCCAATCTTCCTCTTTTTTTGCTTGAGGAAGAACAGCCCTGAGCTAACATCTGTGCCAAACTTACTCTATTTTGTATGTGGGTCACCGCCACAGCATGGCTAATGAGTGGTGTAAGTCTGTGCCTGGGATCCAAACCTGTGAACCCAGGCTACCAAAGTGAACCATGCCAAACTTAACCACTACGCCACAGGGCTGGCCCCTGATTTCTTTTATCTAAAAACCAAGGCAGTTATTTTACTGTAAAAAATGATTTCCCAATATATTTTTGGTAAAATGGGAAGAGTGGAGAAGGATTTGGTTAGAGAGGCAGGGTCCTGGCTTTAATTTAATACTCATAATATTTCTTAAAACCCTGAAAGGAAGATACGATTCTCATTTTGGGCTCCAGGGGCTAACTATGTTGCTAAAGCCATACAACAGTTTGAGGTTAAATTGAGAGTGAAATCCTAAGATTCAAACCTAAGTTTTTCTACCATTAGATCATCAATAATAAGCAAATAATCTTTTGAAATTACATATTTTTAAAATGTAGTATTAAATATGTCAATATATACAAATAGCTAGAGCCATTGCATGATGAGTCTAAGTGGTTCTGTTTGTGTTGAGAGTAAGAAGTTGGATTTCTATGAATAGCCTGAACTTGTCTTTATGCACAAAGCAGTTTGCCTGACATGTTTGATCAGTTCAGTGTTAGTTAAAAAAAAATCATGTTATATGTTTACACAGAGTCAAGAAACTATGTTAAATCAAGAATTATAACTTTGGGATTCTGTTGATCCACTATTCCTCACCTAACAAAATCCATTAAAATTTAAGTATTTATATCCTTAGTAAACGCTTTTTTCTGAAATGAACTTCAACTAAGAAATTCTGAGTTACAGGAAATGAATTTAAACTGTACTTAAATGTTTTTTTTGTTGTTGTTGTTGTTTGTCTGTTTTTTATAGGGAAGAATTGCCATTCTGGAATTGTTTTTTCCAAAATTAGCTCTTTTTAATGAGAGTTGAAAATATCTTCCCCCAATTTTTATTAAATATTTATATTTGCTTATAAAGTTTTGTTAATATGCAAAAATCTTGATATTTTGGTACTCAAGTTAATCAGTCTTTCTTTTTTCTTTTTTTAGCAGGGAAAGATTCACCCTAGGCTAGCATCTATGGCCAATCTTCCTCTTTTTTTTTTTCCCCTCCCCAAGCCCCAGTGCAAGGCTGTATGTCAGAGTTGTAATTCCTTCTAGTTCTTCTATGTGAGCCACCACCACAGCATGGCTACTGACAGACGCGTGGCATGGTTCCACGACCAGGAACTGAATCCGGGCCGCCAAACTGGAGGGCACTGAACTCTAACTGCTAGGCTGTCAGGGCTCGCTCAATCAGTTTTTCTTTTTATTGTCAAATTCCTCAAAGCAAGAAGGGAAACTTAGAGAATCTTTGTCTCTTCATCCGCATCTTTTCCTTTTTTTTAATATTTCAGGCCCTAATAAATGCTGAGGCTTATTACTTATTGGACAAACATTCTGAATATTGGGCATTTTTAAGCCCAATTTTTTCTTTTAAATTCTACCTTTTACCTTACTTCCATTTCCTTGAATAGTCATGTCTTCTCCTGCCTCTGGGTCCTTTTAACACTGTATCTTCTGATGAGAATCCTTTCCCTGCCACATCCCACCGTCAGTTAATTTCTCTGTTTCAAACTTTAGGTTAGCTGCATGGTTCAGAAAGCCTTACCTAGCCCTTCCAAGCATGTGCTACCTGCTTCTCCTATACGTTCCCTACAACATCACACCTGTTTACTTCTTGGTGACCCATAGGAATAATTAAGAATGGGGAGGGTCATGTCTGTCCAAGTCACTTTTATCCTCAATATGTGGGACACAATAAGTAGTGACAAATATATATACATGGATGTCTGCAATTGAGATAAGTTTGCTTTACATAGTTAAGTATATTCACACATGGAAAAAAGTTGTAAGCCATATTTGTTGCAGGTAATTAGATTAAGTCAGTATATGTGTTGTTAGTGCAAATTATATTATAATGCAGCAGTAGATTTAGTGAAAACCCAGTGAAGCTTAAGCTTCGAGTCCCCTTAGTTGTACTAATTTGTTATAAGTTTATGTGCTTGAATTTTAAATTTTGCATTCTTTTTCTTAAACATGCACCTAGGGTTGCCAGATTTAGCAAACCAAAACACAAGATGCCCAGTTACATTTGAATTTCACATAAATAGCAGAAAAATTTTGAGTATAACCCAAACAATATTTGAGATATACTTATGCTGAAAAAAGTTATTATCTGAAATTCAAATGTAACTGGGATTCCTTTATTTTATCTGGCATCCTACAAGGCAAAAACACCCCCACCCCCACCACCAAATTATATCAGTTGCAGGACTTACAAAAGCTGAGTCTGCTTCTGTTCTAACACTATGATATAAATTTGAGTTATCAAATGGCCAAAACAGTAGCTTTGATTACTGTCATTGAACTTTAACAGACAAATGTATATCTTTTGCAAACTTAAGTTGTTTCTAATGCATTTTTTCGTATTATATATCTTATGTAATTAAATACATTATACTGGTTAAGTATTTATAAAGAGACACGTCATCATCAAAATTGCCAGAGTAAGTCAGTGAGAAACACTTAGATTAATATTTTCAGTTGGTGATTGTGCATTGAGCTCTATTGTATTCCATGAACCGCACAAGACCTTCAGATGCGAGATAAAGAAACACAGCCTGATCTTTAAATGTCTAGAAAGATACAATAATGTCATACCATAGGCATATCAATCTGCAATTGTAATACAAGTTACTCTCATTGAATGCCAGCTAAAGGCTATTAGGTTCCCACTCAATAGCCACAGAGGTTTGATCGTTTTCGGAAGATAAGCACGTACATTTATTGTCAAGCAATACATAAATATGAATATGATTCTCTTACATTTTTTCTTCAAATAAGGGCAACGTGATTTTCTCTTATGTCCAGCCTTTTATGATTTCGAAAGCCCTCCTAAATGGTAAGTTTCAGAGAGATATGAGACTGCAATTTGATATCACATTGAAAAATATGGGAGGATTTAAGGTTTTTTTGATCTTTCAAGCAACCCAGCAGTATTGTGATATTTACAAATGAGCACCTCTAATCTAGTCCAAAATGTCATAGAAAAGGTTTACAAATGCCCAATATTCAAATGTTTTTCCACTAAGTAATAAGCCTCAGCATTTATTAGAGCTTGAAATATAATCTCAAAAATAAATGAATTTCCAATTATGAAAATCCATCGATAGTCCTTATATTATGGTTAATTTCATGTAAATGATAGTTCTACTAGACTTTGAAAAAGTCTTGACCATTGATTATGAGAAGTGACTAGTTCATCCATTACAGGTATATTAGTAAGGGTCCCGGCTCAGCAAAAATCGGATGGCACACTCAAATTAGGATAGTCTGAGAAAAGTTTAATGAAAGAATTATTTACAAAGGTGTGGGAAGGAGTAGTATTGTATTCTGACACCAGTAACAGTCGAGCTTTTACCATCTGAACTCCAAAGAATGAGAGGGAGTAGTTACTTGATCCCAGAAAAGAGATTTGGATATAGAAGTGGCTGCTTTTGGAGGAGCAGTGACCTGTTATGGGACACAGCTAGCTGGCTTAGGGTAACTTGGATGGGAGAGAACCCTGGTAATCAGTGTGTCAACCTCATTCTCCTCCCTCCTTCTGATCTTTTGGAGCTCCCATTTGTCCAAACCTAACTTGAAACAAAAGAGCAAGGACTCCTATTGAAGTCATCAACATAGAACAGACTCCAAGGGCAGACAGTAGACAGGGTGTGGTAGACGGTAGATCTGGAAGGGCAAATGGAAAATGTACATACTAGAAGTCTCTAAGGGAGAGCAAACCTTCAAACTCTATTATTCTACTTTACTTACTTCTTCATCCATGTACATATGATTAGGTTTTCCTCTTTCTGATACTAGAATCTGCTATTTGGCCAACTTTGGACTAATTTGTCAAGAAATTTGGAAAAATATAAGGAATGGCCTGATGTAAAATATCGGCTATGAGATACATGTAAAATTCATGTTGAGGAGACTCTAGATCACCCTAAAGACAGTCACCCTAAGAGGAGCTGAATTGAAGGCATAACGAGGGCTTTAAGTGACTGCTGTTTACAGCAGAAGTTCAATGGCATTAGGACATCATGAGCCACAAAGCAAGTAAGCAATCAACGAAAAGGGAGTATCTTAAATATAAGCAACAAATTAGAAATTTCAAGAATAAATGCTCCCCATAGCAGGTTGTAACAAACCACCCTCTAGTAAAATGGAGTAGGCCCCCTTATGGCTTGCCTTTGATCTTTTTTTACAGGCTATCACGGTTTACATTAGCACAAATATAAAGCCTCAGAGAAATAAAATTGGCAGAAAAATCTGATATTCAATAATTCTCTCAAAAGGAAAAATGATGAAGGTAGAGGTTTTATAATGAATCATATATCTACCATTTGAGAAACTGGAAACACGTATATCAATATTTAAGGAGACTAATTTTAAACATATACAAATGACATAAATATCATACTATTTTACCATTACATGTATCTGCAGATTGTATCTCTGCGATACCAAATCGAACGTCTAATGAAAAATGCAGCTGATAAGATTTTCTCTGTAGAGAAAGAAGTAAAGGCAAATGCTGTAACTTTTATTAAGAATTAGAGGAAGATCCTTCATGAGAGAACTGGGTTTTCATGAATGTCGGGCTGACATTTGCAAAATAGATATGCCTTGACATTTAGAAGAGTTCTACAGAATTATGTGTACATGTTCTAACATTATACAAACTAAAATACATTTGTAATATTTAAAGCATTTAAAATAATATTACTGTTGTAAGAGATTGAGAGCAAGTCTACTTTTAAGTACAAGCAGATTTCAGACTTGGAAACTGAAACAATGACATCTGGTTCTAACGTTGGATCTCAAAGCAAAACAGATCAAAAAGTCCAACTAGTGAAATAGTGTTACAGGTTCTTATTTTATGAAAGAATATTTTAAGGCTTTGACTTGAATGGCACAAGGAAGACAACGTACCATGTTAAAAGGGGATTGAAAAATTTCAAGTTAAGCCATATAAAATTTCTGATGTTCAACCCTTTTGACTCACAAAGGAGATAATTGACAGAAAAAAGATGGCTGATATTTATTGAGTGCTTTCTGTGTGTTAAGCACTATTCTCAGATCTTCACATGTCCCTACTCATTCAATGCTCCAAAAATGACAGTAAGTTGGTACTGATAGTATCCCCATTTTACAGATGAGAAAATAGACACAAACTAAATAACTACACAGGTAGTTAATGACAAAGATTGTACCTGAAGCCAGCCAGTGTGGATGTACAGTTGTGCTTTTAACCACTATGCCATTCTGTTCAAATGATGGGGCATGGGCTGGATGCAGACTTGTTTAGAGATTGCTGGGCTGTGAAGTGTGCTGCTCTGAAATGCTGTCCTTGTCCTTCTGTTGTAAGAGTTTGAAGGGTCTCCAAACTAAGAGTGTGATAATGAGCCAGGAGATCATCAGTTTACTATAAGCAGTACCTTGAGATAATTAATTTAGAGACAGTGTGAATACAAGATCAGGCTGGACAGAAGATTGGAGGCCAGGAGGTTAGCTTAAGAATTTTTAGGAAATGGAGGCCTTGCCTAGCACAGTGACAATGAGACATGGGAAGGGAAGCATATAAAAAAGAAACATTGAAAAAGGAATGTAGGGCTTCTGATTGGATATAACAGTGAACAAAAGAAAGAAAATAAATGCTTGTCTTTCAATCCCAGTTAACCGAGAAAATTACCTTAAAATTGTTAGAAATGGAAAATAAAAAAGACAAGTTGAAAAGTATCTTGAAATTGAAGTTGTAAGGAAAAAATTATAAATGTTTTCTATGCTAACATACCCTATAGTCATTTTTAAGTTTTTTTTGAAGAAATAAAATAACATAAGTATGTAGGTAATAAGGACTTAATAAATGATGGATTCTATTATTATTTACGAAAGGTTATAAATTTCTTTCAGAAGCTGAATGTGAATATTTGAAATTTGAATGATTGGCAGGACTATTATTCTCCATCCGGCTAAGTTCCTATTTCAAAGGAAATATATTTTTAGGAATATGTAATTTTGATTTGTACAAGAAATTCCTCTTCACTATTTAAGAGAGGAAAAGTTTAAATACTAGTAGCTTGTTCTCAAGATTGTTAAATATTATAACACATTTATCCTCAAAATATTAATATAAATGCTGTTCTCTACATGTGTAACATTTAAACAGTGAACTGAGATGATCTTTTACTTTAAGAATAATGCTTATATTCACATAAATAAGTACGTGTGTGTGCATGTGTGCATGATCATTTGGGATACTCTACATTGTTCCTACCGTTGATTTATTTCAGAGAATTCAATTTATTGAAAGTAAATGTATACATTTGAGCAGATGTCTGCAATTACACTGAAACAAAACAAATAAACTGAAAACTTGACAACAGGGACCTTGCCATATTTGTGCATATGTTTTTCAAGGCCAGGCACAGTGTCTTGCACTGGAAGATGATTGATAAATGCTTCTGGAAAAAAAATAGAAAGGAGATCTAGTTGATCCATGGGATAAACTTGCTCAAGACAGGCATTTCATTCTCATGAGCAGGTTTACTATTACAGGTTTTACAGTACGTATACCTTTGTTTTCATTTTCATTGTTGCCTTCCACAACACCATGAAATACTGTTCCTTAAAAGTAATAAGTACCTGTAATATATTTTTAGGCTAAATATATCCAAAGTCATAGTTTCACAGGACCTACGCATCTCCTTTCAGTTGTCTCTAGAAGAAATTGTTCTCAAGACTATGACTACATTGTTCCTCCCAAAACTCTATTTTGAAACTTAAGGATGTTCTAATTTGCATTTCTAATGGAGTCACATACTCCAGAGCAAAACTACTAGGGTAGTACAATGTTTAAAACATAGCAAAGTTAAAAACACCTTGATTTAATATGTCTATTAAATATGTCTATTAATATGTCTAAATATTTTCTGCAGTATTGGCTTTTGCCAGAAAAATTTGCTCATGATTGAATTACATCCTAATTTGGTCTTGTGCTTTTGTGAACAAAATGGACAAAGAAATGGCTACTTTCCTTGTAATGAGATTATACTGTAGAAAACATTCTATAGCAAAAACAAAACAAAAAATAAGTTTAATTTAATTACTTGAGACTTTGCAAATTATAGGGAAAGAAAATGTATTATATATAGCCAGGAGTGTAATGGGCAGAGAAGATTCATTCACATTTGGGACAGTTTTCTTCTCTGTTTGTGACACTATACATTTAAACTTATTTGTTTGTTTGCTTGCTTCCGTGGTGAGATTCTTTATGAATGTAGACGTTGTGGAGATCAGGCTAGGATTAGTAAAATAATGAGAACATAAAGAAAGAGTCAACTGACAAGGCATAGAAGGCATAATCAAAGGTATAGGATTTGAACTTTGAAAGTTAGAACTTTAATAATGAGGAATGCCACCTATTTGGTCTAATCAGACATCAGATTTGACTGGTTCTTCTCTAATAGAAGTTCTCTCTCCTTTGATAGTGAGACTAGATGCAGAGCACTGGGACTATTGCTGCTATACTGTTACATAATGAAGGCCAGCCAGAGCACACACTGGAAGGTGGAGGAGAGCAAATATGGGTGAAATTACAGAAACAATTCAAAATTCTGATAGTATCATAAGCCTCTAGAACAAAGACCATGCCCTTTTTTATGAACTTTTTAGGTGTATGAAAATCAGTAACTTCTTTGCATTATTTAATTCATTTTGAGCTATGTTTAACTCAAACATAATTTACCATAAAGACATCCTAACTGATGAGCCTGAAACAGAAGAACCTCAAGTTTATGAGCAAAAGCAGAATCTAATAGACCAAGTAGGTATTGACAAACCAAAGGGAAAATAAACAGAGCAAAACTTTGCAAGTGAGCATAAATGAATTAGCTAGTGCTTTCTCTGTGATTCCATCACAGCAGTACACATTAAATATATTTGCAAATGTGTGCCAGTGATATGCAGACAAGGATGTGTATGTGAATGGGCAGAATTGGCAGTGCAAGTGAGTGCAACATAATCAGCCAGGCATAACTAGATAATCATATGTTTCTTTGAAATAGTAAGTCTCTGTTAATTGAGGATTTATACCAAACCATTTTCTCTGATCTTTTTTTTTTTTTTTAAGGTGATTATCAAGGAGGCAAGGGGGCTAAATGTGGACATTGGGAATAGAATGGAAAAGTGAAACAGATGAAAAAGGCATAATGGAAGTTCGGTCATTCAGAAAGCAGAGAATAAACATATATGAGGATGATGATATGAGAATATCTTGCATTGAAAGTGCATGTGAGACTTCATGTGTCCAATTCTGATAGAAAGTGATAAAGTTGTGTCCTGACTGCAGGTAAGAGGAGGTATGTTTGAAGACCGTCAACATTGGGATGATTGCTGAAACAGGATGGATGATTGAGAATGCCAATGGAGAGTGAGAAGATGGAGACAAAAGGAGTGCTGGAAATAAAACTTTGGAAAATAACTATATTGAATTGTAGGATGAACAAATAAAAGCTGTAAAGAGAATGAAAATGAAAGAGGAAAGAAAAGGAGAAAAATTAGTGAAACTCAGAGACATTAAAAGTCGGGCATCAAATACTATAAAGTGTGTAAGTAAAGTGAGAATGGGAGAGAAGACATTGGGTTTGTTAATTAGTTCAATATTGGTGAATGTCTTAGAGCAGTTTCAGTAGAGTGGTAAATGAATAGTGCAATCCTAGTGTGCAAATGACAATGAGAGAATGGACCGAAAAGAGCAAAGGCATTGAGTGCAACTGTGCTTTCCAAAAGTGTGTAAATGATAAGATAGCATGAACTACCAGACAATGTAGATGTGATACTAGATTCCCAAGAATAAGTTAAACCCAATGGTGATGCTTATAGGTGTAAAGGGAGGAATCAGTGAAGGGAAGACTGAAGATACAATGAAGAAGGGACAATCAATATATTCTAGAGCTGGAACAGGATTCCAGAAAGAACTCAGCAGGAAGCAGTTACAGCTGTTGATAATACAACAGCATAATCAACATCAAGAATGATATTTGCAAACAACCACCACCACCAACAACAAAAATTATTTCTTATGTCCTCTTTTCTATTCCCTATAGAAGATTGCAAATATGGGTAATAATATAAAAATGTTTTATTCCAAAATATCATATAGACTTCTGCTCCTATAAAAACTCAATTGAAATTTAATTTAAAAAGTAAGTGACATTTTCAAGTTATATTTTAAAAATTCTGTTAAATAACACGTCTTAAATATATATAAAGCAATAAATAAATCATATTACTGATTAGTGTGATTTTTAGAAATAATTTTATAGGCTCTTAGAGCTGAATGAAATATTGTGAAGGGCTCTTTCATTAAATTTATTTTAATAAACACTTTAATATTGTTCTACTGACCAACATGCAAAATTATGGATGTTGTGTTTATGCAATTTGAATAAATATGATGTTGATATTCCACTCATAATTATTTCTCTCAGGGAAACTATTATAAGGTTTTTAATGTCTTGAGTCATATTTTAATTCCAATTTTGCATTAATATAAATTCAAATACAGTTTTTACAACTTTCTATAATACAAAACAATGCAGAATACAATGTACTTGAGGAATTAAAGCCTGAAGCAGTAATTTAAAATATCAATTGCTAATTAAGGTGACAAACTGTGCTGACCAGTAGATTTACTGTGTTGTTATGCACTTCTAATTTTAAATCTGTAATTGTGGTTCCACATCTGTTAATAAAGATATAAAAAAGCAGTGGTTTCAGTCACACTTACAGGGCTGTTAAATCACTGTCCTTGAGAAGTCTGATTTTCTAGTTTCTAATATGTGTCTGTATTGATCGTCCTGAAGGAGAAGCAGTTTTCCTATTTTATAATCATTCTTAGAAATCTATAAACATTTAAACTTCTAAATTAGGCACTATTGGTTTTCTTGCCATTTTAATTTTCAGTGACTAATGAACATCAAAAATAGGAAGATCATTTCCAGGTAATTACTGAAAGTAAACTGATTTATTAGACCATGACTTTCATACAGGAATACAATGTGCAGTGCATGATTCCTATCGTTATACGAGATTGGGAAGTTCTTTATCAGAAAATCAATAAAATCTTGCAGACTTGCTGTGCTATTTGAATCCGAGTTCTCTGTTGCTATATAAATTATCTATCTATAAATTAGCTATCATAAAATTACATCTCAGATAATGTTTATAGCCAACAAATTATTTTACATAGTTTTAAAGAAAGACATACAGGATGAGGATTAATAATTATAGTACCCCTCCGAATTTCATTGTTTCTCCAATCACTGAGATTGTCTTTGTATTCAGCTCTTGGCAGAGAATATGAGTAACAGTTACATTTTACTTTTCTCTAGTTCTAGCTGTGCACAGGCAATCTGATTGTTAACAAGTTGTCTTTTCGCTACAAGGAGCAATGCATCATCAGTGACTCAAATCTTAATAGAATTTTTTTCCTTGATTATATCCCATGAGAGGCACGGAGTCTTGGTTTTTTAGGGGAATGTGCCTCTTTGCTCAGCTCTTTTGTCATGCCTATCCTCATAGACAGATAATGAACCACGCTCATTATTTTAGCAAATTGAAAATCTTAATAGTAAATTGTGAAGAGGAATGTGTTCTACTTTCTTAACTCTTATAAAATGATCAGCAAATATCTTAAGAGATTTTTTGAAATTATGGTTGGTGAAAAAAGGTAATTTTGCCTTGTTGCAGGAAAAGGAGAGGAATAATATGAAATAGGTAATGACAGAATTAAAGATAGGCCGGCAATGTTTTGTGGACTCAAAAATATAAAAAAATAGATTATTCATCAAAATAAATGAAAATAGAATTGGTCTAAAGATTATTTGATTCAGTGACTATATAAGTCAATCTAGGTATTGTGCATAATGTAGTGGTGGCTACCAACATTTCTCATCTCCAGTTCTAAAGCCAATCTTTTATTCAACATATAAATATTTACAATCTGTCCTAATTCTTAAAGGTCAAAGAACGGTAGAAATGGCTGCCTCTACCTTAGAAAAAACATAATAGTAATAAAAAACTAGAGTCATTATATATAACAAAAACTGTACTTTTTCATACAAGTTTGAGAAAACTCCACTTCATATTCAAATGTGATCCTTCCACCCAGGTTTTAAGAGTTCTGATAAGCTAACCTAAGGATTCGGGAAATAAACCTTTGAGATACGGCTATGAAATGGACAGCAGCAAGAAGTGAGAATTGTTTCAGGAAAACCAGCTGCCAAGAAGCTATAGCAGTTGTTCAGGCAAGAAGAATCAATGGCTTAGACTAGGGTAATGGCTTCAGGATGGAAAGAAGTGGAAAGGTTTTAGAAATATTTAGGAGATAAAATCAGCATTCAGCAGAATGTAAAGCCTTTTTCACCACTATACTGAGAACAGTGATTAACATACTTATTAAATGAATGAATCAGTGAAAAGATAATAAAGTGATTAAATGGATGTATGTGACAAAGAAAAAGAGGGAATAGAGAACAATTTCTGACTTAAACAACTGTCTGTAAATTAGTCCTATTTACGAAAACAGGGAACAATAGAAGCTTGCCATGAGGTGGAGGTAGTGGCTCAAAGTTATGTTATTACTCTTCCTTATTTAATTTTCCACTCCTTTGACTGACGATATTACCCTATTTCAGTATTTTAAAATTATTTCTCATTGCAAATAAGATCAAAGTACATTCCTCTAGTAGACATGTATAGATGCTAATACATCAAACTTAAAATCTTCTGCACATCAAAGAAACGATTAACAAAATGAAAAGGCAACCTATGAAGTAGGAGGAATTTTTTGCAAACCATGTATCAGATAAGGGGTTATTATCTAAAATATATAAAGAATTCATACAACTCAATAACAAAAAAAACAAACAATCTGATTAGAAAATGGGCAGAGGAACTAAATATATATTTTTGCAAAGAAGATATCCAATGGCAAATAGGTACACGAAAAGATGCTCAACATTATTAATCATAAGGGAAACACAAATCAAAATCACAATGAGATATCACCTCACACCTCTTAGAATGGTTATCATCAAAAAGACAAGAGTTAAGGATTGGCAAGGATGTGGAGAAAAGAGAACCCTTGCACACTGTTGATGGGAGTGTAAATTGGTTCAACTACTGTGAAAAACACTTGGAGATTCCTCAAAAAATTAAAAATAGATCTACCATATGATCCAGCAATTTCACTTCTGGAGACATACCCAAAGAAAATGAAAACAGGTTATCAAAGAGATATGTGCACTCCCATGTTTATTGCAGCATTCACTCACTATAGTCAAGATATAGAAACAGACTAAGTGCCCATCAAAGGATGAATGGATAAAGAAGGTGTGGTATATACAGACAATGGAATATCATTCAGCCATGAAAAAGAAGCCAACAACATGGGTGAAACTTGAGCACATTATGCTAAGTGAGATGAGTTGGAGAGAGAAAGACCAGTACTCCATGATACCACTTATATGTGAAATCTAAAAAAACCAAACTCGTAAAAATAGAGAGTAAAATGGTTGCTACCAGGGGTAGGAGGAAAGAATAGATGTTGTATAAGGGTACAAACTTGCAACAAGTAGTAAATAAGCCCTAGAGATCTAACGCACAGTATAGTGAATATAGACAACAATATTGTGTTATAATCATCAAACTTGCTAAGAGACTAGAACTTTATTCCAACCACTAAAAAGAAAGGATAGTTATATGATGTTATAGAGGTGCTAATTATCACTACAATGGCAATCATATTACTATATATATCAAATTAGCATATTGTATACTTTAAATTTACACAATATGTCAAATATACTGCAATTAAAAAATAAAAAAATAAAAACACGTAGTAATAAGAAAAAGATGCTAATTATCTGGCATCTGCTGGCATCTCCATCTCCTCGTTTGCTATCTTCCACTCTTTTAGAATCATTTCCCGAAGGATATCATGATTTTTTTCCTTCTACCATTAAATATGCTTCTCCATCCTCCTAGAATATTGCCGATACTAAATTCTATGATAAACATCTACATATTTTCAATGTCTTTCTGGTTTCTCTAAAAAGTTTTTTTCTCTATTCCCCTGTAACAACTGGTCAATTTTCTCCCTGTAAAGTACTTCCACACAGCCTTCATGAATATAAATTAGAATCCCTGTCAAACCATGATTTCATAAAATATTGGTTCTTTAAACTTAGACTGACTAAATATGTCACAGGTAGATGAGTAACACAATTCAGAGACTGTTGAACTTACTATGCTTACATAGCAACAGTTGATTGAATAGTTGTGTTAAGTAGAGTCTATAGAAAAATCAGGTAAAACTGGTAAAACAGTAGTCAGGATGATAAAATCAAAGGGCTAAATTTAAAATATGTTAATCAAGGGGATGGCCCGGTGGCGCAAGTGGTTAAGTGCGTGCGCTCCACTGCCGCGGCCCAGGGTTCGCCGGTTCGGATCCGGGCCGCACTGTCGCACTGCTTGTCAAGCCATGCTGTGGCGGCGTCCCATATAAAGTGGAGGAGGATGGGCACGGATGTTAGCCCAGGGCCAGTCTTGCTCAGCAGAAAAAGAGGAGGATTCACAGATTTTAGCACAGGGCTGATCTCCTCACACACACACACACACGCAGAAAATATGTTAATCAACATGTATTAAAACTTGAATTGGAATACTGGACAAAGAATTCACAAATGTTAGAAATCAGTCAACCTAAAGAAGCCATTATTATGCCTGAATACTCCCTATTTCCCTGGATAAAGTCAGCTCAGCACTACTATTTTCCATTCTCTTTACAACACAGGGTGTAACAGTAATGGTGGCAACAGTATGGCAGTAGGCAACGGACAATAATGATTTTTACCACCAAATGAAAAGGGAAAGATGATAAAAGGAATGTAGAGTGATAGGAAAGATTCAAGGGACTTTGCATGATACTCAGTCTGAATTGTACACTGCGAACAATCGACAATTATCACACATCACAGGCACTACTGCTCTGCTGTATTTTTCTGGGAACTCATTTATTCTATTCATTTTTGTGTGTATTGACATTTAAAAGACATTAAATACTTTTTTTTAAGCTAAAATTAAAGGATTAATCAAAAAAACCCATTTAATTGTAGTAAAAATTAAGATTCCTATCTTTACCTCTGCCTTTCCAATTTCGCAGAGGTTGCTATTAGAAATACTTTTACAGAAGTGAAGTTCCATCACCACAAAATGCCTCATTCTTTAACCTTTTCACTGAAAGTGTCCTTTACAATTTTGGTCTAATGGATGCCTGGATCTCTCTTGAGGACTTACTTATTTCCCCTCAGGGCTCCCAGGTGGTAGAGGATTTTTGCTATGTTTTATTTTTGTTTCTTCTATAATCCTCTTATCACTGAGCCTGCAAATAGAGTAAAATGTGTGTCCTCCTTGCTCCTTGTTGCTTTTTCCAGTCTATTCTTCATCCTACACAGGGACTTGAATCCGGGGTTATCAGATATTAGAGCACGTGATCCTCCATTATTGCATCATCTACTGATACCCTGGTGCCTCCCCAATTCTTGATGTCTTTAGCTCCCACCTTGCTTATCACATTGCCTGTCAGAATTTTCAATGATTTCAATTCTCACTGTCAATGGAAATCACACTGGCTCCTCAGCCTGAACTACCGTGAACTTGTCTTGCATACTCCCCGAGCCACTCAGTTCCACAGTCACGACCTAGACCTTGTCATTACCTATATCGCATCTCCTCCATAATCTCAATTTCACGCATCACACTCTGTCAGCTCGACTTCCTGACTTCTTGCTTATACTCACCGCCTCAAGCAACCTCACTCTGATAAGCCATCATGCCGCTGGGACATATGCTTATTGATCTCACAGTATTTTCACTTTCCCTCATCAACGTCACATTTCTCTCTTCCATCAAAACCAAGCTTATGTTCCATGGTGAATTGTTTTAATGACTGTCTTGAATATACACTCAACTATACCACTCTTCTTTAATTTTGTCATACAACTTGTCTGTACCCTAACCCTAGTTAAGTAACTCTTTACTAATCCAGTCCTGAATCTGAGCACTGACATAACTAGAGAAAAACACCAGACCATGTTGCCTGACCTCATTTTACATTCTCTTTAAACCTTAAGGAAATTCATTTTTCTATTCCCTCTTCTCTCACCCTCTTAAATGACTATTCTATACCTTTTCTGCTCTCTTTAAACATTCATCATCTCCTCACTCATACTCACATTTAGCTGATGAACTTGCTTCCGAATTCGCTGAGAAATGAAGTCTAATCCCCTGTCGTCGCTTCTACATACCTCTTAACATTTATACTTGTGTACTCTGCCTTCACTCCTGTTAGTTTGTCGAAGGCCAAGCCCTCCACTTATGTACTGTTGCCAAAGCCCTCTCACCAGAGTCTTGACCTCTATACAATATCCTTGTGCAAAGAAAAAGGCTCTTCTTCTTTTGAGTGGACTCAGCCCTTTGCTGGGGTACAAGTGCTGACAATAAGTCTGAATGAGATTATAGCTCCCACTTACCCCTTGGACTCAGTACCTCTATGCACTACATAACCCTAAGGAGGGGACCTCTTTCCTACTCAAGAACATCAAGCACTCTATCTCCAGTGCCATCAATTTCCTCTCTCTATTAGATCATTGCTATCACGGTATTATTTATTCTGTCCCCAAAGTACAGTCTCTCTTGACCCAGCTCCTCCTTCCAGCTCCCTCAGCATTCCTATTTTCCTGATTGCAGCCAAAATTATTTTAAGAGTTCTTCATACTCTTTGCAATTCTGCTTTTCCCCATCTCTCTTAAATCCACTTTAAGTGGACATTCTCCTCCTCCACTCCACTGAAACTATTTTTTGGTGAGGTTATCAATGTTCTCTACTGACAAAGGTAAGGGCAGTTCTCAGAACTCATGTATCTTTGACACAGTTGACCATTCTCTTTTCCTGTAAACTCAAGCTTCATAAATACTGCTCTCAGTGTGCTTGCTCCAATCACTCCTCAGCACTTTTCATTGCTACCACACCACAGTGGTTCAAGCCACCATCACACCTAACTGGAATTACGGCAATAGCTTCTTCCCTGGTCTCCCTGTTTTCATCCATGCCATACTTCAAGGGTATTCATCACGAATCATAGTAATTCTTTTAATATATGGATTGACTAAGTTACTTCTCTGTTCACAACCCTCACTGGTTTCCCATTTCACTCAGAGCAAAAAGCAAAGTCTTTACTTACAACCTTTGCAATGAATTGGTAGCTTCGTTACCTCTCAGATCTAATTTCCTGTCTCTCAAACTTGCTAACTCTGATATTCTATCACAGGTCAATAATATGATTTTCTTTAACTTGGTTTCTCTCCCCAAAGATGTTTCCAAAATTTAATCCCTCACTTCCTTTAAGTTTTCACTGAAACACACCTTCACAGTGAGACCTCTTCTGACCAAAATGTGTAGAATTACATCTCTCTCAGGGGACTCCCAACCACCTATTCTCCTTTATTTTTCCCCTCAGCACTTACTACTTTTCTACATATTACATGTAATTTGTTGACTCTCTTACTCTCCAGAATGTAATTTCATTAAAAGCAGGAAGTTTTTTTCTGTTCTGTTCATTGCTGAACCTTCTCAAGTCCTTAGAGTAGTGCTAGGCTCATAGTAGGTACAAAATAAAAATTCATCAAATTGAATTGGAGACTATGGATCAGATATTATTCTGACCACTGCAACTATAATGTGAACAAATAATTTTTAGTCTAATATCTTTATAATTTTCTGATGTATTCTAGTTTATATGAGATTTTTTCTCTTAAAAAAATAAAACTTTACATGTGTTATCATATGATACCTCAATAATAATGGCAATAATCAGCATGACCATCTTTAACCATACACTTTAAAAGGGTGAGTTTTAGAAGACTGACTTTATGATTTTTCCTAATAATAGTGAATGATTGGTATTTAGGCATAAATTTTTAAATTATTTGTGTTACATCTATAGTCTATATTTTTCTTAATGAGTTATTGCCTCTGAGTTTTACTCTAAACTTGATTTAAGAAAGAGATTAATGTAACCTATGGACTTTGGGTGATAATGACGTGCCAATATAGGTTCATCGATTGTAACATATGTACCAGTCTGGTGCAGGGTGTCCATAGTCGGGGATGCTGTGCATTTGTGGGGAAAGGGAGCATCTGAAAATTCTCTGCTTTCCATTCAATTTTGTTGTGAAGCTAAAAGTGCTCTAAAAATAGTTTCTTAATTTAAAAAAAGGAGAGATATATGTGAATATGATTGTGGATTCAATTTGGAAATAATAATCGTATTTGGCAGTTATACACCACCTCTGACTGAGAATCACCAGGAACTAAGTGAAGGTGAGTGTATGCCCTTGGCAGTTAGAAAAGTTTAAACCTCAACTTCAACCAGTGTGTTATGCCTGACTTAATTGTTATGCCTGAGCTATCTGTTATCAAAGCATATCAACATGCAATATTATTTTGCACCATTTTATTACATGATGTGGGATCTTTTTGATACAGAAATATACACACACTATACATAACCAAGTTTTTATACCCTGTTCTTCACTTTTTATTATCTGTACTATTCTTTAGACATGCATTTTTATTTTAAGTAATGTATATACTATTTTCAAATCAGTAATATCATGTGTTAAATATATGCTATACTATAGGCATTGTAATCAGCACATATTAACTCACTTAAGCCACACAATAATTCATAGAAGAGTTATTAATAGGCATTAATATTACAATTTTACAGTAGATAAAATAAGCATTAAGTAACTCTCTCAAGGTTCTTTATATGACGAGTTGTAAAGATGAGATTCAAATTCTAACGACGTAGGATCTTTATACTCTTAATGTTGTGTTATACTTACTACAACTGTATTGAAGTTATTTATTGAAAAACAAAGAAAATATCAAAAAGAAAATAAAAGTCACTCATGCTCAATAAATCAAACAACTGTTGACATTTCAATGTTATGTCTTTGCAAATTTATGTTTGACTGTATAACTTATAATGTTATGATAATACTTAGTATATTATTTTGTGACAGGACTTTTATACTTAATTGGGTATTCTCAGTTTTTCAAGCTTATTAGGTATTTCTCTTCAGGAATTTATTTTAATGTCATCCCGTTGTATGAATGTGCCACAGCTTCACTTGTTCTCTGTTTTAAACATTGTCTTTTTTTTTTTGCTGAGGAATATCACGTAAGAGGACATTTGCCACCAATCTTCCTCCTTTTGCTTGAAGATTTGCCCTGAGCTAACATCTGTGGTCACTCTTCCTCTATTTTGTATGCAGATCACAGCCACAACATGGCTGAGGAGTGGTATAGGTCCGTACCTGGGAACTGGACCCAGGCCACTGAAGAGGAGTGCACCAAACTTAACCAGTAGGCCACCGGGCCAGCCCCTAGACATTTTTTTTTTTCCTGTTTTACTATTATAAACAAAGTTGTGATGAATAATTTTTCTTGTACTTATAACTTTTTCACTTCACTTGCATTTCTTATTATGTTATTAGAATAAATTTATACTATTAAAAATTATTTCATCAGTCCATGCATGTTTCTCTGGTTTTATAAATAAATTCCTAAAGTGTCTCCTGAAATGTATGAATTATCAGTTTCAACAACAGTGTTTAATTTCTTATTTTTTGTAATTTTTCCAAAACTAGGCATTATTATCTGTTTTTGTTGGAGTTGTGCTTGTTTATGCGTGATAATTTTCATAGTAGCATCTCAGTATCAGATAAACTTACCTGTTTCAGATCAATAGTGAGAAGAAACACTGTCCATTTGATTATATGCCATCTATGTTCTTTTGTGCATTTTTTAATGTGCTATTCCTCTTTTTCTTTTATCTGCCTCAAACTTTGCCCTATTGATTTGTAAATGCTGCTTAATAGTAAGTATATTATCTTTTTGCTTGCTTCATAATTTGAGGATCTTTTTATCCTCTGAGTTTGTGAAAGCACCGTTGTGCTTTCACTGTCATCGATGTTGTTTTGTAAAATCGAGAATTTAATTTTTATGGAGTCAGATCTTTTTGGTGTCTTATTTTTGTGCTTAGAAAGACCTTCTTCATTCTAAAACAAGATTGAAAAAAATATATTTCTTATTATTCTTATGATTTTTACATTTATTTCTTTAATCCATCTGAATTTATTTACCTTTGAAGTATTAGACCAGAAGCTAACATTTGTGTTCTAAGTAAGTTTAATTCTTCCAGATCTAATCATTAATAATTTTTACTCATTGTTGGCGATTTTCTCTCTACCAGGAATTCCAATCACTTTTTCTAAGCTGACACTCTCCTCTTGCTTACTTATTTTGCAGAGATTTAGTTCTCTTTGCCTTTCTGAGAAGGAAGTGCACTTGGTACCCTGCTCTTGGCCTATGCTGGTCAGTCAGCTCTAACTTCTGGAACTTATGAATTGGCTTTTGGAGACTTAGTCAACTTATTTAATATTGGCCAGGGAAACCACAGGACTGGAGAAACCGTTTTCCACATGGAGAAGTCGACCTTCATAAAGAGAAGATGAAGATGATCTTCTTTTCAGAAGAGAGAGAAATGAATAAAATAAATGCCTAAAAAAGAAGTGGTAATAGATCTTATGCCTCAAGGAGCGAAAGGGAATCAAGGAAAGAGTTGCCATGGTGCTGGTGGATGCTGAGGACTCTTGCCATTTATTGAGAGGAGGGGAGGCAGTGTTCGCTGAGAAGTATCCTTTTGTCATGCCAATAAATTCCCCTTTGTCACTTAAGCTTAACATTGTGGATTCTTTTCTTTGCAACTAAATAATCTCTAATCTCAATCATTTATAAAAAGTGCATTTCTTGGACTTTTCTTCTCATTTATTGTACTCTGTTCTTACAGAGGAACCACATTAGTTTAAGGAGCGTAACTTCCCAGTACATTTGAATAGACAGCAGAAGCCATCATCATATCTTTTTCTACGAATACATATATATTCATATGTATAATAATACCCTTATATAATATATATATTTCCAGGAGAACTTCAGTATCATTTCATCTTGTTGCAAAATCAAAACAAAATTCATTAAGATTCTAATTATATTCTAATGTGTAAAATAATTCAGTAAGACTGCACATTTTTGTAATATTTAATTTTGCATACAAAAAAAAGTGTTCCTGGATTAGTTTTTAGTTTTTCATTGTGTAAGAATCCATGCACATTTCATCAAAGATTCAACAAACATTTACTGAGTTTGTCTGAGGTTCCAGGCCTCAACCAGGGTAGTGGATAGAGACATGAACATGATAGACACACTCCTAGACCACAGAAACTTGATGTCTAGGAGGAAATAAAGACATTAGACAATCACTCAATGAGATGACTCTGGAGAAGAAGAAGATAGAGTCGAGGTCATTCTAGCCTTCGTAGGTCAAGTTAAGGGTTTCAGTGTTTATAACAAGAGTAATGAAAAGTCATTGATAGGCTTTAAGCAGGGAAGTGGCATGATCAAATTTGTATAAGATATATTCGTGTGAATACTTGTATTTTGGTAGCTTTCTTTTTTGATATTATAATTTCAACTGGTAAGTGCTGATACATAGGAAAGCTATTATTTTGGAGGGTGTGTGTTATTTGTTGCAATCGTAAATTCTAAAAGTTTTTCAATTTTTTTATTTGAATAGTTTAGGTAGATAATAACGCAGATTGCAATAAATAATATTGTATATGTTTATATATACGTAATATATATTACATATATCTACCAAGGAGAATAGTCCTCTTTATTTTCCCTAAGTTTGCCTCTAGTTTTTCCCTGTTCTAGTGGATATCTCTTGTTTTTGCCTATTACATTAGTTTGGGTTCAGTTAGGAAGAAGGAAAATGTAATGAGTATTTCAAAAAGAAATATATTTAATACAGGGTATTAGAGATTTGCATAACCATTGGCATGGTTAAAGTACTAAAGATCAAGTAGATCATTAGGAGGAAATTTAGATGTGCCTGAAGTCACAATGATTCCAGCTGTCTGCAAAACTAAATCATCCATTTCTCAAAAGAACATCTTAGAAGAATACCGTGAGAAGTGTCAACTATTTATCTCAGCTACCTTCTGGTAACAGAATTCTAAATATCCTTTGGGGAGAAATTCTTGGCCTACTTTCAGTCCATGAGATTTAAATAGACCTCAAACCTCGAATCCTCTTCTTAGAAGTAAGGATGTTACCCATGCCTGGCA
Source organism: Diceros bicornis minor (assembly GCF_020826845.1). Lineage (NCBI taxonomy): Eukaryota > Metazoa > Chordata > Mammalia > Perissodactyla > Rhinocerotidae > Diceros > Diceros bicornis. The sequence goes on along the minus strand of NC_080759.1, from coordinate 45,301,351 downwards.
TTAAAAAGTTGTGCATTCTATTGGTGACAGTGATTGGTTGAGATTTCAGCATATTGCCAGGTCAGGTCAATTAGTCCCCACTCTATAGATTTTACCGAGATGAATATGTTCACTGGAATTATTCACATAACAGAAGGTAATTCTTAGACTCATGCTGGCCATCCTTGTCACCACATGGAAAAATTGTCTGAATAGAAAACCAGCATAAAGTAAAACAGAATATGAAATTGACTATAGTCAGATTTTGAAGACTTTTTTGAACAATTGATTTCAGCAATATTTGGAGCTAAGTTTAGAAATGTATTTCTCAATTATATTATCCAGTTTTGCTTAAGCCAATTGAGCTAGATTTCTTCATTTCCACTGAAGGAATTCCAATTATTATAGTTATTAAATGCACTTTTTATATTCTATTTAAAAAAGACTTGACTTTCTATTATTTTAATTAGGATTTCTGCGTCTATATTACATTTAGAATACTTTGCTGTTTTAAAGTTTCATATGATAGAAGAATAATAATGTTACATAAATTGTAAAGTTCTATAACTTTTTCTCTAGAAGCTTCTACTGATTGAAAATTAAAAAATATTAAATAGCTTTAATGTAATACTCTCCATTACCAGACATCTGTTTGCAGAGAAATTCTTCAGCGATTTCAGGGTTACCATTTTGTTCAGGTTTTCTATTTCTTACCAAATCTATTTTTGAAATTCATATTGTTCTATTCACAGAAATTTTCAAATATATTAGCTTACCAACTTATTATCTAACTTTTCTTGTGTTTTTTCCTGCTATGTTTTTAATTTTATTGTACTTACAGAATTTTAGGGGTGTTATAATAGTTTTTCCCCTATAGTGTCCAATGGATTGCTTTATAGAGGGAGGAAGGGTGTAGTTAGAACCCCTAGGAAACAGTATTCAGTGGGAATGGTACTTAGCTATTTGCCCCATTAAGCAAAAATAGTAAAAGTTAAACCTTTGAAATAATCACACGATGGACAGATGTCAAATGGGAGACTGTGGCTAAGGTGTGATTCTGACACATGGCAAGAATCCACTGGAAGCTATTAGGGGTAAGTAGGAGGAAATGAGTTTTTCTACCCCCTTGTTAACAGTATCTGGTCTGTCTCATTCTCTCCTTTATTTCAAGCCTTAGGCACTTTGTGACTCTAGCTAATTTCTCTCTCCGTTATCTTCTTTCTCCTGACACATCTCTTCTCATTCTGTCACTACTGCTATACCAGTGTTTTAAGGTTGACTGGTGGCTTGAGTTAAGAAAACTTTTTATTCTGTGGGCTTTCCATTCATGATGACATGCATGTAATGGTTGCTGGGCATTATAAGAACTAACTCATTTCTAACAAAAAGGACAGGAGGCCAGTTATCTTTACTGAATATGACATTGGGTATGGCTTAAACTCTGATATGGACAGCAACATAGACGTGACATTGCTTGGAGCCAAGAATAAAGGTAAACAGATTGCTTAGAACATCACATAGGCATAAAGCCAAGATCAAAGAGATTGGGGGCCAAAGAGTATTGACACAGTAAATACTCATTAAACATTAATGATTTGTACACTTTTTGTATTCAAATACATTTAAATTAATAAGTATATTTTTATTCTTTCTATTTAATTAAAATCGGCTGTTCCTTGATTTTTATCTGTTTGAGGATTTGTACTACATCTTCCCCCTCCAAAAAGGAATTTCAGTTATAAACCATACTAGTTGAAAGACATGATTATTTACACAGCTTTACATAGCTAGATATATATAATTGTCCCAGTTATGCCCCATATAACTTTCTAATTTTCCACTTTTTACTAATAAATCATAGCTATGTCTGCAATAGGAATACAAAAATTCGTAATTTCAATATGAAATTTACCAAATCAAACGACAGCTAAGAGCATACTATCTAACTGATAAGATGTGTATATCACATATTTTATGTGCCTTATAACCCAATTTCTAATTTTAGAATTTTCAACATATAAAAAATAACTATGGATTTTTAAATGTATTCAGTCTTTGTTATATCTCAGAGCCAATTAAATCCATATAATTTATTAGAAAGTGCCAAGAGCTGTCTGGTATCTTGGCTTCCAAATTATTGTAATGGGATATCAGTACTCTTAGATTTTAAAAAGAAATTAAAAAAAAAAAAAAAGAAAACAGAAAGAACCTAACTGTTTATTATCAGAAAATCTTTAAAAGTACAGGAAATTTAAAAGATGGGTACCATATGATATTTTTTCCACTATAATAACCATTGTCTTATTTTCTTTATATTCTCCTAACTTAACACACAAACGCATTGTTAGTACAAGCTCAACTAGTTTTGAAATCTGTTACTGTGAGTTTTGAGAGAATGATTATATCGATTTTAAAAATATTCATGATAATACACCTGCTTGTTTCTTCCTTTTATTAGTCTCTAAATTATCACATCAACTATATGACAGTATAAATCAATGCAGATTATGACTTTGGGCACACATGGCTAATATTTTTGAAAGACAAATTTCTCATGTTAGTCTAATTTCTTCTATGTTCGTCAAAGTGGGATATAAAAATAAAAAAGTTTAGTCACCTTCACGACTTTAATTTCTTATTTTCTGTTACTTCCTAATGGTTATATTTTCATATTTTATTGCAATCATACTTACAAGGAAGAAAAAACTAAGTTTTCTTTCAAAGTCATGTATACAGACACAAATACCACTCCCTTATTATCTGAAATTTCTTAGTATTACCATGAATACAGGCAATTTGTGGAGTGCGTATTGAAACATTATATATCAGGATTTCTGTTTTAAGTGTTGGTTCATCTGTTGAGTGCCAAGAAACAGTCATCTATCTATGCTATATATTAACTTTTTTATAAGGTATTTTAAATTTACCTTAGTGGTATATATAGAGCATGATCAATGATTTCTTATTTGTCGTAACGTAATGCAAAGTAACATGATTAAAACATGATTTACAGTGTTTATAAAAACATATTATGTGGAAGTCCAAGCTCTTTTAAAGGATGATGAAAAACTAAATATGTTCATTGTGTTCATCCTTGTCTTCAAGATTGAAGTTTTGGGTCATTTCATCAAGTCAAAAATCCTGAAAAGTTTCAGGGATGTCTAAGAGGAGAAGGAATATAGTATGGAAAAGTTAAGAAATGTTATAAAGACCAACTCTGATCTTGTAAACAATAGCTGAAATGAGAACTATAGACTAGTAGAAGTTTCACTTATTATATATATCTACACTAAATATTAAATAATATTATGTCGATACATTTGCATTTATATTATTAAATTTTATTTTCTCTTGTTTTGCCTTATTTTGTAAACATTTTATTGATGGTGATCAACTTTAGGATTTAATGTTCAGGTTTCTGGTTATTAAAATGGTATTGTGATCAAATTAGAATGAGAATAATGTTATTCAGAGATAGAAAGCAACTAATAGGTTTTGGATCTCCTTTTTTGACAAGGAGTTAGCATCTTTTCATTAACATGAGTGAGGCTCCATTACATTAGACGGGACCATGCTGTTTATCCTGTTGCTGTTTTCACATTTAAACTTATATAAACTGGTGTGGATTGCTGCTCAATAGTAAAGAAGTGGATCATAGCCGATGTTCTCTATTAGATTTTGGCAACTTTTTCATCCATTCTATGTTAACTTCAGTATCTCAGAGCCTAGAAAGCTAAAAACTCTATTGCCTAGATTCTGTTACTTGGATTCTATACAAGCTATGGTTTTTGTCCATAAGATATATTGACAGGGAAACTGCAATGTTGGTGAGGAGGTAGAGGAAGCTCTTCCTGGAGCAGTTGTGGCCAAGGTCCAGGCTACAGAGGACAGGAGTGTTTGCAGGGCTAGAACCCATATCCTCTGACTGTGCAACAGTTTTGAGCGGCGGGCAGCTGGTACAGAGGCGCTACTAGCTGCAATGACTGCAGTTTTCCGGACTTCTGGATCATCACTATGATAGTGGAGCCCTGAAACAAAGTGTCCCAGGGTGGGCCTGAGTTTTCTCATCTAACCCTCCAGGGATGTTGATGCACCTAATTCTCTATTTGTTAATCCATTCTTAAAATAAATGAAAAACCCAGAGTTTTCTGTTTCCTACACTGAATCCTGATTTATATAAACATTTTTTAACCATTTACTTTTATCAATAGGTTTCAGGATTTATTTTCTATTTGTCAGGGAGAAGTATTGACCTCCTAGAACTAGATCAATAACATTTATTTTATAGGAGATAAGCAACGTAATTGCTTTTGAAAACTGAATATACAAATCTCTCTCTAGATATAGATATAGATATAGACATAGATAGATATAGACATAGATTAGTTAGTTGTACTCTCTCCATGTTCATAAAAGATCAGATTTCAGCATTTGGAAGTTCAGTACATCCTAATATCACTATATAGCCACAGTATATCAAAAGGCTTTTCCTTATTCCAAGTAAAATTTCACAATGCTTTCATTATTTAACTGTCTCAGTTATATATTGAACATGAAATTATGAACTATGTATCCATATATGTACTATTTTATTAAACTTTACATAGTATTTTAAATCACATGACAATGTTCCAGACAATATTCCATGACAATATTTCAGATTTTGATAGCACAAAGATAAAGAAAATATGTCTAATTTTTGCAAATTTTTTCAATCTCAATTCAAGATTCTAATGTCAAACCTGAATATGAGACACTGTCGCGACTCCTCAAGCTGTTCAGTGAGTTTGGAGTTGCCTTTAGTGATGGCATATCTCTCCTGGGCTGATTGGCTGTCCTGCCTGTCATTTCCATGGATGCCATTCCTTTTTATACCTTCCACTTCTGAAAATGTCATCTATTTTGTTTCAGAAAAAAGGGATATTTTATCCTTCTCAAATTTCAACAAGTTAGTGTAATTTCAAAAGACATATCTTAAAGCTATAAAACATTTGATGGAATTCTAAACATTTGATAGTCATTGAAAATACTTTTATCTGTACTTATGCATCACTTATAATTTGAAGTCTGTAGTAGTATTTCAACTAGGTCTATACACACACATAGACAATAGTATGGTCATGTTAAAAATGCTTTGGTTCAAGAAAGAGCACTTGAAGCATTTTCATTTATCCTCTGAAGACATTTCTTCTGACAAGGTGAGCCAATCTTTCCCTATGTCCACCATGGTATAACATGCAGGGAATTCGGATATCTTGAAGCTTATTTCATAATGGGAGTTTTCAAGATTTAGAGCAAAGGATGGTGTCAAAACAGTATAATTTTATGATGGCTTTCCATCTATTCAAACTATTTCTTTTCCAAACTACACAAAACAAACATCTATGCTGGATTCAGAACTTAAATAAGTTCGTTGTTCTTTGTGTGGTTACTGTTTTGGTGTACAGAAGATAGGCAATCCCTGTGTATATATTTATGTATATATCTATATGTATATATATAGAGATATATACATATACACACATATTCATATACATACATATGTATACATATACATATATTCATATAGCTATATGTCCTAGTATACAGAATATAGGCAATCTATATGTAAATATTTATATATATACATATGTATTCTTCTATACTTTATTAACAAATTAAAATTATTACTTGAAAGAGAAATAATAAAATTAGCTATTCTTAATTTGTAAATAAAAGGCACATTTATGTAAATCTAAAACGTTAGGGAAAGAGGAAGATGTTGCCTGAAAACATGCCTGCTCATAGAAAATATTTATTAAGCAGCAACTATGTGTCAAAGTAATGTAACAAAGAAAATGTAGTTTTAATTTTCATATATTAATTGTAGTGACAAGCTGTGTTCCATACATCTATATCTCAATATTACCTCTTGAATGGAGAATTTGAGTTACTGAATATTGACTCCATACCTCCAAGATGTGGTTAATAAGTCGCCTCCTCTTTAAGCTAATAGCGTTGTGTGCCCAGTTTGGAAGGGAAACAAATGATTCTAAAAGATAATATTGTATTTATTTTTAAAGATGGCAGATTTTAGTAAATTGGCCAAGATCATATAGCTAATAGTGGGTATTGAATATTTTGATAGTGAACTAACAAAACTTCCAAATATTAAGAAATGATTTCTACATAAATCTTTAAATAGGTAATTGTATCACTCAGACTGCTTTTTTTGTAAAAATAGTCTTTTGTAAGAGCTCAAAGGTTTGGATTACTGATATTCTGTAACTTATTTGTTAAATAAATAGTGTATGTAATTCACAAGTAGTTTGCAGTATATCTGTAATACCAATTATATCCTGGTTCAAGATAAAAAACATTTTTCCAGATCCTTCTGATTATGATTCGTATATTTTACTTGTAGCTATTCCTTAGATTACAAAAAAAAAAAAAAATCACAATTTTCCTCAATGTTAATTGAAGTTCTAGAACTCAGCGTTGAAATTTCATGGCTTTTAGTTTTTGAAACAATTTGAAATTCTATAGCCAACAAAAAAGCATGAAAGACAAAATAAACGATGGTTACTGTAGAAATTGAAAATGTTAGTTTTTCTTTAGGCTGTCTTTAATGCTTGTATGGGTCTTGTTTGCATTCTAGCATTCATGTTATCTTCTCAACAAATAGATTCAACTTTACTAAAATGTCTAAGGAGAACACTGGAACATTGTTTTCATACAAATTAGAAAGGTTTTTTCTATATGCTCCAACCTAGCTGAGAGAGCTTTAAACAATTAGTGATATAATCAGTTCTTCTTGCTAAAAACTGATAGATCAATACTTTTTTTTTTTTTCTGCTGAAGAAGATTCGCTTTGAGCTAACATCTGCTGTCAATTTTCCTTTCTTTGTATGTGAGCCACTGTCAAATCATGGCTGCTCATTGATGAGTGGTTTTATGTCCGTGCCTGGGAACTGAACCCAGGCCGCCGAAGCAGAGTCTGCCAAACTTAACCGCTAGGCCACTGGGGCTGGACCAGATCAATACTTTTTTGACAGATAACAATTTGGACTTCTAATATGCATATACACCTTCCAGGTCATTTTTTTACGATAAGATGACTATATAAATCAATGGCAATCATTATACAGTATATCACTTTTAGAAATCACAGCATGTTCAAGGACGTCTATGGCAATGAATTTTAACTATTTCCTTTTTCTTATAAGTGATAACCAGAGAGATTATATGACTTTCCAGAGTAAGAGACCCAGAAAAAGCCATGGTTTAGTTCTTATAACTCCAAGTACAGACTTATTTCCGTTTCACAATTCAGCTTTAGTATCAAGAGTTGGGAACACTTTAGGCAAATAATCAAATTATGAAAACAGAGGGAAAATGGAGATATGATAATAAAAATACCTAAAACTCAGAGTAGCTATCATGGACAAGCTGTATAGAAATCTAAATATTAATTCCAGAAAATGGTAAATAAGTATATAGATGGAGGCTGAAATTTACTTAGTGATGAACAGCCTGGAGTTGAGGTCAAGCTCTAAATCTGTGAAGCAACTGTCTAACTTTGGGTAAATTATTTTTTTCTCTATGATGTAGTTTTCCATATCCATGAAATTATTTAACAATTCTAACCTCGTAAAATTCATGTAAGTGAGAAATGAGAGTATGAAAAAGGCACAGCTCAATATCTTGTACATATTGAGCACTCAGTAAATTTCAACTCTTCTCCTAATCACCTCCCACTAAATAATTTTGAGACCAGAGAACTTTAAGTGACGAGGTAGTCTTAACATTTTGAGGTGTTTTAATGGAAAGGAAGTAGATCCTCTCACAAAATTATGAAAGGACTTCAAACAAATATTTATTTATTTACTTGGCACAACTATTTGTAAATTTAAATACACATGCAATTTTAATGTAGACTGAAAGTACAAGTAACATTTTTATTTTTTCAATATTTTCTGTAAATTAGTATTCTACAATTAACATTCTAAAACTGTCTGTTTTTTTGTCTGTAATGTTTATGTATATTCTGCAGTTTATTATTAGTCTAAAAAGGTTTTAATAAACTGAGTATTATCTAAAATTTGTTCATGTATTGTTCATGTATTGATTTCCTGAGCTGCCAATTGATATTTCTGTTAGAAATCTAGGAAACTGACAAAATGACATGATAAATTTAGCAATTCTTAACTTTCACAAAGGAAAATTTCAAGCAAGGGATCTCTTCTCATAACAATTAAAGTATGGGTCTTTCCTTAAATATTGGACTCCAGTTGTCATAATATCTACCAATCTCCCTATTCTAACTTCATTTCTGCTGAGTTAATCTTATATTTATTTTGTTTTATATAATACAGTGGTCATGTCTTATTTTCATCTTATTCCAGGTTGTATTTCTTTCTTCCTCATAGAAAAACCTGAGCATATTTACCTAATATTTTTGATAAACAGATCATTGGTATATTCTGAGAACCATACGGCAGCTCCCTTTGGGGATACCGTCTTATCAGTCACATTATCCAATAGCTTTAATTTTTGCATAAATAAAACTGTAATAAAATATAGTGATATATATATATTTCACAACAATATACTTTCCAAAAGCCCATTATAAGTAATTATTTGATTATAGAGTGCTTTGGTTTTCAGTGTCACCTCGACCTTCTTTAGGAAAGATAATTGAAAGCTGACTGAATACAGGAAGTTTAGTATACAAACAGTGGTGAATTTAGTTGCTTAACCATTGTGACTCAAAATAACACATTTTGCCACTGAAGTATTTTATATTTCTTTAATTTCTCCTAGAAAAATTGTGGAAATGTTACAAGGAGTACAAAAACCAAGGGAATACATGAAAAAATAGTTTTTTGCTTCATGACATCTTAAATGTTATACATGTGAAATATCATTGGTAAAGTTCCATTTTTAGGTTTATTTGGGAAAATTTTATCTTTAAATTTGATTAGAAAGTGTTCTTGCCAAAGTTCTGTATAGATAACTAGATGGCATAATCAGAGAAATAAATTTATAAGCTGTATTTATGTAAGATATTTCAAGTACCTATAGTTAAACAAATAATAACACATTAATAATATTAGAATATATAAAAAATGTTAAATTGCACTTTTAAATTATTAAATATCTTCATCCCTCATTTTTTCTTAGCCATATCATTAAACTTTTCTGCAGTAATATTTTGATAGCTCACATATGCCTCGATGAGTCTTTTTGCACTCATGCTGAGCATAATTTATTTATTTAGAAGACTAAACTTTGAAAAAGATAGATTTATAATGACAGCCACTAAGAAATTAAGCCAGCACTGGATAAACGAATGTTAGTATACACTTATGTAGACAATAAAAAGTTAAAAGCAGAACTGTTTAAGTCATATACTTATGGAAATTCTTCAACATCAAGAGACTATATGAAACATATGGGGTCTGTTTTGTTATGTTTTTCATTCTCCCCCTTTTCTATTTGTGGAAATAAGCAAAGGTCACCCAAATGAGAAAAAACAGGGGCTATTTACTCAGAGCTTTCTATAGCAAGCAAGTCAGCTCCCATCATCTGCTTTGGGCAGGGACACAAAGGCAGGCAGGCGACTTGAGAGCTTTAGAGTGAAAAAAGGGAAGGCTTCAGGTATGCTCTGAATGGAAGAGGTTGAATAGAGAAGCTGGAGGTTGGCTAACTAGAAGTAGGGCATCTTATGTGATTGGTTTGGGAGTAGATTTGGCCCTCTCTGTAGGTCCTGAGTTGGAAGCAGGGGTAAAAATTGAGAACCCAGACGTCATTGACCATGTCCTGAGTGTTCTGGGTCAATTGTCGCAGAGACTGTGGTGTGGCTTATTGGACTGGTTGCTGTAGAGTTTGGTCAGAGTTCTATTGTCACATAAGGTCTAGCCAGTGTCCATTTGTATATTCAGTCTCTCCGTATTACAGACTGACTGGAAACTAGTTATACTATTATTTTTACCAAACAGAATCATTTCTTCAAAGGTAAATAAATAATTCTAAGTAATTCCCAACCTGAAGAGAATGAAGTAGACCATAAAATTAAAACAAAACAAAATTTAAAATAGTGCTGAGTACAGACATTAGAATTTTGAAGCAAGAGGTTGAAAGCAGAGGGAATAAGAGCAGCAGCAGAAGCAACAACGATCACAGAGAGTTTTCAAAGTGTTAAGTTAAAAAGGGCCGTCATAAGATCAAGGAGTTGAGAAGGAGACCTTATGGGATTTTACAAAAACTCATTTTCAAGATGGCAGTGTACATTTCTTTTCCTTATGCTTCTTCCTCAAAATTGTCTAAAAAACTATACGGACATTGAAAAATAGAGAGTAAAATAATCAATTTTCAATGAAAAAGGAAACCGACCATAATTTCAAACCACATCATTGAAGCATGCCTGTCAAATACCATCAAGCCTGTGTTAAACCTGAGGAGAAAGCCTAAGCTCCTAGATCTATCTCCTTATATAACCCACAGTTTAAGTTCTGGATGGCCTTTCCACGGCCAGTTTAGGTAGAGCAAGGCAGTCCAGGAGCATGGGTGGGTCTGGAGGAGGAGAATGTCCCTATAGAAAACTGAGTCATCACCAAAGAATGGCCAACACAAGGAGCAGAAGGGAAGTGGGATGATGGGCTATTTTAACTAATCCACAGGCCTGAGTCTTGTCCAAAGGAACCTGCAGGGATACAATGGAGGGCACAGTCGGGGACCATGCATCATGACAGCTTCTCAGATATAAAGTTTCTGTTAGGTGCCACCCACTCTTGAGTGGAGATAAGAGGAAGAGTAAAAGTAGGGCAACGGTGTAAATATTATAGGCTAAAACCTCATAAATATAGCATTGTAATTTTCTTCATTTCTCTGTGACTTAACACAACTTGACCTTGGTATTCACCATTTTTTCTCCATAGTGTGAATATTTGGCCATTCAAAAACTCTGGTAACTCAGGCTCTTCTGGTTTGAAAGTCTCCATTGGGAAAATCCTCTGTTGAAATCACAGTTCTCTCCTATTCTTCTCTCTTCCTCTCTTATACTTAGGAGATTATTTGAAATTCAGTTTATATTATGTAATTTTAAACTTTTGGCTGTGTTCACACATCTCCTGAGACAGCAAATGCCAATGGTCCAAAGGAGGAGAAGGTGGGAGCAACAAGAATAAGAAAGAATGCTTAGAGGAATACTTGGGTCAGGATTAACCTAACGTGTGCTATAGAAATAAAACAATAATATTGCAATAATGACAGATTATTCCAGAACTAACCCCACCTGAGGTTGAAGACTCAACGGTTCATCTTCCTCATTTCTATGTGTGAGGGCACACTGTTTAACCTAGAGAACCTTCTGCTCATAACACCTACCCACAGAAACAGGAAGAAGTAACAATGCAGGAAAAATTATCTAGGAAACAAAGAAAGTGTTTATGCTAATAGCTCACCATAGTAGTCACAAAGTTACTGTTGACATAATCTCTCTTAAAAGAGATCTCAAAAAAAAAGATAAAAGTGTCTAAAAGAAAGATTATGAGACAGACAAGATTTAAGAATTGGGCTTGTAGGATCCAGAAAATAAAATAAAATTATGGGAAAATAAAATAGAGAAATAAAGCATATTAGGAACAACAGTCACACTATAATTAGTAATGCATCGGAAACGTTTAGGGAGCATGAAGTACAACTTGAGTACGTCACAACATGTAAATTTATAAATTAGAAAGGACAAAATAAACTCAATATTAAAGAAAATTATAAACATGCCAAAGATCCAAATGTGGATAAATAATACTCTTGAGATGAGAGAAAAAATAAAGGAGACAGAAAAATATATAGTTAAATAATGAAGTAAAATTATTGTAAAATAGATATGACTCTGAAGATTGAAATAACATACCTTATATTAGAAAAACTAATGTAGAACAAGTAACCACCAAGAATTTTCCATATGATATTAGTGAATTTACAAAGGAAGAAGGAATGCAAAGCCTCTGGGCAGACAAACAAATTGGTGAAAAAGAGGAAACTATCTTCAGACTTCTATAACGCAAAACTTGATGCTAAAAGACAGTGGTGCAATGTTCACGATGCTTTCTTGTAAAGAATATGACCCCAAAATTTTATACCTAACCACACTGTCTTTCAGATATGAAAAAATGAGTGGGTAAAATACCCAGAGCAAATGTTTTTAGTAGAAAAACTAGTGAAATAAATTCTGCCAACCAAAAAATAAATAACTCTAGAATCCAGAATACTTAATTATTTTAAATAGATGATTTGATATATATTCTTTTGAAATATACAACTGATGAAAATTGTGGTCAATATTTAATCTTTTTAAATATACAAATAAAGAGCACTTGGGGAAATTATTATTTTAGAACAAAACTTTAAGGTAGTAGGAGCTGAATTATAAACATGCTCTTCATACTTATACTTGTGTGGCATGGGAAAATTATGAATGTGCTCTTCAATTCATTCATTTAATAAAGGCTAATTAGTATCTGCTATACTGAAGACACTATTCTCCTGGGAATAAAATAGATACCATTGACCTTATGTAGCTTTCACTCTTTTGGGTGTGTTTGAGAGAGTGGCAGATAAAGACAATGAACATAACAAATTAGTCAATTTTATGATGTGTTAGAAGCGACAAGTTCTACAGAATAAAGCAAAAGATAAAAAGCACAAAGGGATAGCAGGTGGTGGTGCATGAGTGGGGAGTCAGAGATTGTTCCAGGTGGCCTCACAGAGAACGCGATGGTTGAACGAAGACTTTAAGGAGAATGAAGGTGGTAAACATTCAGAAATTTGACGGAAAAGCAAATGTCAAAAGGAATAGCAAAGCCAAAGCAAGTACTCATGCTTGAATGATCAAGGATAGAACTACCATATGATCCAGCTATTCCACTGCTGGGTATTTATCCAAAGAACTTGAAAACACCAATGCATAAAGATACATGCACCCCTGTGTTCATTGCAGCGTTATTCACAATAGCCAAGACTTGGAAGCAACCTAAGTGCCCATCAAGGGATGAATGGATAAAGAAGATGTGGTATATACACACAATGGAATACTACTCAGCCATAAGAAATGATGAAATCCAGCCATTTGTGACAACATGGATGGACATTGAGGGTATTATGCAAAGTGAAATAAGTCAGAGGGAGAAGGTCAAATACCATACGATTTCCTTCATTAAGTAGTAGATAATAACAACAATAAACAAACATATAGAGACAGAGATTGGATTGGTGGTTACCAGAGGGGAAGAGGGGAGGGAGGAGGGCGAAAGGGATAATTAGGCACATGTGTGTGGTGATGGGTTGTAATTAGTATTTGGGTGGTGAACGTGATGTAATCTATGCAGAAATAGAAGTATAATGATGTACACCTGAAATTTATACAATGTTATAAACCAATGTTACTGCAATAAACAAAAAATTAAAAAAAAAATAAAAAATAAAAAAAAAAGGAGTAGCAAAGCCAAAGCAGGTACTCATGCTTGAATGAATGGCATAATGGCCAATGAGGCTGAGGTGAAGTAAGCAGGAGGGAATTAGTAAGAGATGTAGTCATGACCCGGGTTGTTTTGACCCGTACAAGCGGGCCATTGTGAGATCTTTGCCTTTCTCTCCTCTTGATGGGGAATCAACTCATACCGAGCAAATTTAAAATAGTGGTAGATAACTAAAAGACCCAGTTTCGTTTTTGTTTTTTTATTCACTAGCCATTCTCTCTCCAACAAAAGTGGATGTTTTAAGAAATATGCTTAAAAATTAAATGAAAGAGCCCTTGTGAGGAAATATTCTATCTTGTCTAAAAGAGAGATTATTTATTTACATGTAGGAACATCTTCTCATTTATTTCCATACTCTGTGGATTAATAAATACTAGCTTTATACTCATGTGACTTGAGGTAATTGTCAAGAGCATAAATTAGTTTTTGCATCAGCTGTAGTAACTCTCTTCCCTCATGTATGTGCTTGTCAAACGTTTTCCTGTGTCTAAACTCTCTCTCCTCCTTATGTAAGTAAGATAATTAGCTGTATATAGTGACAATTTCCTATCAATCTGAAGTCTCCCTCACATCTATTGCTGTTCATTTTCTTCTATTTTTCCCTACTATTGGGAAACATTGGAGATTATTTCATCAAAATTTCTGATATATGAATAGAGATGTGTATTCATTTTAAAAGTGTGTGTTTTATTTTGATAAATAGATGACTCTGGAAAGAACAGAGTGATATTAGCTTTAAATTAACTCTATAGTTTTTCACCAATTTTATCACCATGTAAATATAATGTTAGGACAATATTTTAGTCAACAGAAGATTTTGGTTTAAATTCTTATGATTTAAACTTTTAAACTATTTCAGCTGTATGGTAAGTTAACGTTATTACCACAGCTTATGACAAAAATATCAACTTAGGTTTAATTGACTAAATTTGTAATAATGGATATCTTCTAAAAATATCTAATATTGTGAATATTATAAATGTTATGCTGAAATTGAATTTCTAGATCTCTAGTCAACTTTAAGATTTTGGGCCAATATTAAATCAAGTTAATTAATAAATAATTTGGATACCTAGACACTTTCAAAATAAGAAAATAATAAAAACAATTTCACATAATTTTAAAATAAATTCCTCGTTTCTTATTTTTATGTATAAATGGCTATAACTTTACAGGAGGTGTAAATGTTTTAAAACGTCTAGATCCGTGGGGCTTTTGTACTGGTCATGAGTTCAGTTTCCAGGTTTAATTGCATGCTCTAGCTTCCTGGTTTAGAAGTACATTTCAAACTCTTCACAATCCTTCTGTCTACTTGCTTCAAGAAATAACAGCTCCTCAAAGAGAAGTCTGTGAAAAACTAAAGAATATATTTATCAAAACAGTTCGCTCATCAGGACTTGCCTTAAGGCCCTCACCTCATAGCTCCTACTAATCAGTCATTATGTCGTCACATCTACCCAATCACAATCTCTACTCTCACTTGAAGGATTCATATTTAAGTCCCACAGATCCTAAAACTCTAAAAATATCCTGCCTTAATACCTTTTAATACCACTTGGACTCTGTCAGTAGTATCCTTCCTTACTGCAGTAAATCTAATAAGGTGAGCTTTGCCAGATCAACAGATTTATAGCAGGCTTTTAGATGTCAATAGTCAACAAATGCATCAAAGACAATTTGTTAAATGAATGTATGAATGGTATCCTATGTATATAGAAAATTAATAAATGCCTAGATATATGAATGATGAATCGGAGGAGAAAAATAATATAAATTTGCTATAAACTTACAAATTGCTATCTCAAAGTACAGAAATATATACTTATATGAGCAATGTCTATTTCCGGTAATACATGAGCATGCCTATTCCCCTCATGCTTACTAAAAATAATATTGTAAATTATTTCAAGTGTGTCACTCCTATGAGGTTATGCAGAGTTTCAAATTGTCAAAGACAGTCATAGATAAAGATATGCACTTTCTAGACTTATACGAGACTCACACCTAGTTTAAGTGTCATAGTGTACTGTTTATAAGTAATTCTGAAAAATAATCAGTATGACTTTGTTATGCAGGAACTAAACATTTTAATATCAAAGGCTGAATAATTCTTATAAATATTCTTTTCTACAGTGCTGTATGCACTCAAATAAATTGCTGATGATATTTTTTAGAAAAATACATTTGAATAGTTGCTTTTTTTAATAGTTCATATATCATTATTCCTATTGAACTGCTTTGGTTCTTAGAAATTTTGGTAGCATCCGTTAGGTAGATTATGATATGAGTTTTAGAAAAATAGAATTTTTTTTTTTTTTATCTGTAGCCAATCCTCCTCTTTTTGCTGAGGAAGACTGGCCCTTGGCTAACATCCGTGCCCATCTTCCTCTACTTTATATGGGACGCCGCCATAGCATGGCTTGACAAGTGGTGTGTTGGTGCATGCCCAAGATCCAAACCTGCAAACCCTGGGCCACCGCAGCAGAGCACGCACACTTAACAGCTATGTAACCGGGCCAGCCTCTAGAAATTGTTTTTTGATCCTCATGTGCAAACATTGCCTACCAATGGCTCAGCTCTTTCACTTGTACATTTTCCTAAGAAATACTGAGGCTCAAGGAAACAAATTCTAATCTTAACACACCAAATATCCCTGGACTATAAGAGTAATTATAGGAGTAAATTGGCCTGGGGCACCTGGGGAATTGGGCAACTCATCTCTCCTCCAAATTATCTTTAATATCTGGTAAAAAAATATAATGGCCTGCATCTGGTCTGGAGACTGAACTTATGATTCATTATCAAAGAAACTGTGAGACTTAGATACGTTTTGAACACGTGCTGCTCCTTCAGAAGGCATGCCGTAAATGGATTTAAAGCATCATTAGGCAAATATTTTATCACAGTTAGGAAAATTGACTATACAGCAGCAACTGCCATGAAATGGGAGATCCTACTGCTATGCAAATGCGTCAAAATACTGGGACATGCAAAGTCATATGGTGAAATTTGGACATGTAATTCCAATGGCATTCATATGATAAGTGCCTAAAATCTAAACCCAAATTACCATTATGGAGTTTAATTAGGTATAATTTAAATATTAATGTTGATATTACAAAGTAATAATTGATATTTAATCAGTTAGATCTAGGCTAAGAAAGAGTTTATATTTTTAATATGTTTACTTTAATATAAGAAAAAGGATGCTGTGGTCCAAATTTAATATTACTAAATTCAGTTGACCCTGGAGTATAACTCAACCATAAGGATGCCAAAATTCTAAAGGCTTTGGGCAATTTTAGTCACTCTTTTTCAAATGTGAGTATGACATTATAGAGGGAACTTAAATGTCACCTCTGCCAATAACTAGCTAAGCTACCGTGAGTTGTTTCCCTAATCTATTTCTTTATTTTTTAACTATAGAATTAAATATGATCTCAAAATACTCTCCAGCATTACAAACATAAAATTGTTAAATATAAATAATGATGGAAGTGTTAAATGCAAATATCTGTGTGTATTTTTATTACCTGCCATATTAATGGAAAATTATGACATTCTACAAATAAATACTGCTCTACAACTTTTTTTTTTTGTGAAGAAGATTGTCCCTGAGCTAATATCTGTGCCAATTTTCCTTCACTTTTTGTATGTGGGTCGCCACCACGGTATTGCTTAATGAGTGGTGTAGGTCCACGCCTAGGATCCAAACCTGCAAACCCCGGGCCACTGAAGTGGAGCATGTGAACTCAACCACTATGCCACTGGGCCAGCCCTTTTGCTCTATATAGCTAAATAATCAACCTTTTCTATAATTCATCCTCAAGTGTTACAAAAATCTAAAAATTTAAGGATGTATATGCATATGTAACTCTTTAAACATTGAAGAAGAATAGCCTAATAGTACTTGTTCGTATTTATAAGGATTAAAGAACACTGAAGTTGAATATTTCTTGAATTAGACAGTCCATCATGAGGTTGAACTTTCTTTAAAAAAAATGCATCTTTATAAACCCACATACACGTCTTATTATTTCAAGGAAGCAACAAAAATGGCTGGATTAAATAGTAATGTTAAGTAAGTAATAATATATGGCATTAATTAGAAAATCATATAAACTTGGCCGAGAAAAAAGAAAACAGAGGGTATGTAATTTAGGAAAAGCCTTTCTGACATTGTTGTTCAGTAATGTCCTTGTCAGGTTATCCTAATTGTTACTAAATCTACTTTTAGATTAGACTACTTCTCTGGGAGAAAACCAATGTTTAAAGAGTGAAAATTTGCTTTCTGTATTTCACATAATCCTTCTTAGATCTATGCTAAGGGTGATTAGTTTAATTTTTCAGTGGATTACTTTCTTCTAAATCAAGAAGATGGATGGTTTAGGTGAATACGCATGACACACTCAGCCTATAAAACTATGAATAAGGGAAAGTATAACACACTGGCAGAAGTCAAGGCTTATTAGCAGCAACCAAAAACTGCCTCAATGTTTTACTCCTTATTTACACATTAGTGAATCCCTGAAGGAAACCCAGGGCTGTCAAGGATGATAGAGCTGGAGCCATTATCCATGTTTCTTCAATGAGTTAGTTCTAATGTGCAGATTAATGAAGTGGGGCAAAGAATAATTAGTTGGGGGGGAATTGGTATAAATGCCTGCTTGCTATGGACATCCCTTTTTTTAAAGCGTGGATGACCCTGTTTTGTAAATGTGTATTCATTCAAGCATTGGCTTAAAAAACAAATAACAGTGATGTGTTTGAATTTCTATGATAAATGTGGTCATGAATTTGACCTTAGGACAAATATGGTACATCATAGGGTGAAGAGATCCTTGAAACAATCTTGGGAAATGACCAAAGTAGGTCTTTGGAACAGGTTTCACAAACTACCTAAAAGAAATAGGAGAATCGGTCAGGACTAGTATATATATAAACCGAAATTGGGTATTTTGATGGGTTGACATTTTTCCATGACAAGTTCAGAACTTTAAGCGATTTTGGAAATGTCAGAGAGGAGCTTAATAGGCACCTCATTGAAAACATTAACTACATAATTAAACTTAATGAGAATAAATTCTCCTTTTATGAGAAACATGTCAATAATAGCCTGATCTTGGGGGAAAAAAATGGAATTCACACACACATAAGGAAGCCAATTACAGGACTAAAATTGATGTAGGGCTACAAAGAGAGAGGTTTTTATCAGCTTTCTCAACTATTACTCTCATATTAATTCAAATTTGAGTGATGCGGAAGTAAAATATAATAATATCCATAATCTCATAGATAAGCCACAGGAAACTCAAGGGAACTTCAGGATTCTAAACATGTAATAACCTAGCTCTTCATATCACTTTTTCCACATTTTCCCCACCGATGACACAATGACATTTAAAAAACTTTCATATCATATATACGTGAAAAACAAGCCTAAAACTAAGGGATTGAGGCTCTTAAATATTTATTTCAATGTTTACTCCATTATTCATTGACCTTCAAAATAATAATGACAAGGACTAACATTTATAGAGATCCAACTATATGATAAACATTGAATCCCTACAATAACAAGAGGCATGCTAAGTCAAAATACTGCTTCACTCAGGTAGCAAGAAGCAAAAACTAGATTCTATTTACTTTCTGGGAGTTTCACAAAAGAATTTCAGCTTTTGGTTCCTTGTTCGTATCTGTGACTTTTTTAATCAGTTAAAGAGCTGCCCTATGAAACTCATATGGATTTTGTAGTGTTTAAGTCACATTTCATAGCCGTGTGTATGTATATAATATTGAATAACATAGTTAACAAACTACTTTGTGATAAATAAATGAATTTACACAGGTATTTTGAGTAATTACCTTGAATCAGAGTTTTGAGAAAGCCTCCATGAAATCAAAATTTTTTCTGACAAGCAGCTTACAATCTAGAAATATAGAAACTATATCACATAATACACGTAGCATAATACGAGAGAGTGATATAAGTATTATGAGACCAAAATCTTAAAGTGTAATGAAGCTTTAGTATAAGTAGAGATCAAAATAATTTTAGGAGAAGTAAGAAGGCTTACTGGAAAAGATGAACAGTTAAATTGAATGTGAAAGATGGAAATTTTGGCAGGTAGGAAACACAAACAGAAAAAGAGATTTTAAGCAAAGGCACCAGCAAAAATATAAATCCAGAATATGGGGGAAATATCAGATTGCCTAGCAGATAAAGTATATGTAGATAAAGGGTGGTACAAGAAGGAAAAACTGTTCAGTAGAGAACGTAACATAAAGATTCTAAACAGAAAAGTAGACATGATTAGACTTTATTTTGGAAGTGCTTTTAAGGACAGATTGGAGAAATACTAGAGAGATGCGTGTAAGGAACATTAACGGAAGAGTCAGAGAGCATTATATTGTTCAATTTAACATTTTCTATATATCAGATTGAGACGATATATATTTCAGTAAAGATGAGAAAGCAATCTTACTATTTTTGTGGCATTGTTTTTGCAACTTGTGGTATGTTAAATTACGTACATTTCACAATTTCAAATAGTACATGATTTCAATATGTTATAGTCACAAATTATTTAAAATTAATAATTATGTTTCATGAAGAAACCTATAAAGATATAAAAGAGTAGGTTTGAGAGAGATTTTAAATCTGAAATCACGAACTGGTGGACTGTAACATAGATCTGGCTTGGAGGTATATTTTCTGCACATTGTTTTGTAATTTCAAAATTTCCCATGAAAATAAAGAAGTTCAGCTTCTCTTTAAAAAAAAAAAAAAAAAAAACACCAAAAGAAAAACCAGGTTATCTGGCAGTATCAAGCCCCTATTTCCAAATGGAAGCACTAATTGGATCTACAGACTGATTCATACCCTCTCCACACTGGGAATACACTCTCCCATTAGACAGACCTCACCTTTCCTGGTAGCCTAACACTTAACACTTAGGTCCCACACTCACATATGTCCCCGGCCTGGCCTCTGTTGGCCTTTCAATTGTGTGTGGGAAGTGCGACTTGATACTCATCTAAAGTATACAAAAGGTGCTGGGATATATGTGATCATGTGTCCATAATTATGTGATTAAGTTACATAAGATCTTTTTTTTTCTTTTCTTTTTGCTGAGGAAGATTCGCCCTGAGCTAACATCTGTTGCCAATCTTCCTCTATTTTGTATGTGAGCTGCCACCACAGCATGGCCACTGATAGACAAGTAGCATAGGTCCGTTTCCGGGAACCGAACCTCGACTGCCAAAGCGGAGCACTCCAACCTTAACCACTAGGCCACCAGGGCTGGCCCAAGTTACTTAAGATCTTAGTGCCCTTCTTGCTAGAGTGTTTTACTGCCTTCCTGATCTGAAGATGCAAATCGCCATGTTGGGGCACCCCACGTGGCAAGGAACTGCAGGTGGCCTCTAGGTGCTAAAGGCAGCCTTTAGTTGACAGACAGCAAGAAACTGAAGCCCTTAGTCCTATAAGCACAAGAAAGTGAATCCTGCCAACAACCATGTTGGGATGCAGATCTACCAGGTGAGAACCTAGTTGAAACCTCGGTGGTGACCTTGTGAGACCCTAAAATAGAGGATCCAGGTCAGCTATGCCCAGTCTCTCAACCTATGAAAACCATGAGCTACTAAGTGTGTGTTGCTGTAAGCTGCTAAGTTTGAGGTAATATTCCTACACAGCAATCAATACCTAGTGCAATAATAATGTTCATTTTTTACATTAAAAAATATTTACTCAGACATACCTTTACATCTCCCTAAAAATGTAGTCACCCAATTTTATAACCCTAAAAATACTGATATTCCACATTTAGGAAATCTGCAAACATGTGGGGACCTATTTATCATTATCTATAATTATTTATTTGAATTTTTTTGTAATTATTTGCCAGATCCCTGTCTCCTCCATATATCAGGAGGGGTGGGATTAAAGATATCACAAATTTTTTCTTACTTCTTCCACCAAGAAGTGGGTTTTATTTTTTGGTCTTTTTGTTTGTTCGTTTTTGTTTTCCCATTGTCTTGAATCTGGCTGGCCTGTGACTGCTTTAACTACCAGAATATGACTGAAGGGATGCAGTGTCAGGACAGACCAAGCTCTAAACAGATAGCTGTCTTCTGATTCCTCCCTTTTGTAGTCCTTCTGTCATGCTGTAAGGAAGCCGAAACAGCTTAGTTTTCACACAGGGAAAAATTGAGTTCCTACAACAGCTCTAGCTGAGCTCCCAGCCATCAGCCAGCAACAGCTTTGCCAACTATGGAAAAGAGACATCTTGGGTGTGGACCCTCCAATCCAGTGTTGCACCAGCCCAGATGACAACACATAGAGCAGACATGAGCTGTCCAAACAACTACAACCAAATTGCAAAATCGTAAACAAATATACTTCCGTCGATTTAACCCTCTATGTCATATGGTAGTTGGTTATACCACAATGTGCAATCAAAGCATCAGGCACAATATGAATGTCCTCAGTACTTAAAAGTGTAATTGGTATATAGAAGCTCTATCGATATTTATTGAATGGATTAATGTTATATTGTGTCTTCCATGAATGGACATTTATGAGAAGTAATTTAATATAAAGATCTGAAATTCATTTAAAAAAACACTTTTGAATGGAGATGTAGTTTTGGATACAGATTTCCATGAGAAATGATTTGGATTTGTAAATGTGGTTATCTCTGTAAAAAGGAAAGAATTCAAATTGTAGAAAGCTTAGATATCACCAAATTAAAAGAAAATAGCAAAAGAAAGAAGGCTGAACAAAATAATTGGTATTGGCAGAAAGACAGAGAGAATTCTATATCCTAGATTTATCTTTATTTTTAAAGGACATGTTTTTATTATTGCACTTTCAAACTGTAACTGAGAAATATATAACACTATTTGAAAAGGAAAACCAGATTATTCATCCAATGTTTAAAGGTTACTTTAGTTTACCTCTTTGTAAAGACATTTTGAGCATGCTCATTTAGATAATTTTAGTCAATTATGTAATTTTATTTATTTATAATTATTATTTTTTTATAATTTTATTTATTTATTTATTTATTGTTTCCCCCAAAGCCCCAGTAGATAGTTGTATGTCATAGCTGCACATCCTTCTAGTTGCTGTATGTGGGACGCGGCCTCAGCATGGCTGGAGAAGCGGTGCGTCTGTGCACGCCCGGGATCCGAACCTGAGCCACCAGCAGCAGAGCGCGCACTTAACCGCTAAGCCACGGGGCCGGCCTGTCAATTATGTAATTTTAAATTATTAGTCAACCTAAACATTTGAGTCGATTATGTAATTTTAAATTATTAGTCAACCTAAACATTTTATATATCTTTTAAACAATACCTAGACATGTGGGAATTTTTGTTATTCACATTGATAATAGTATGGAGCCTGATCACTTCCTAGGAAATTTTCTCTGGCCACGTGTCTTAATGTTTAAGTGCTTTAAATTTATCAGAGAAGGTAGCACTAAATAAAATAATGTCACTATGAGCATCATTAGATTTAGTGAAATAGTGAGGAGATTGGAGAGGAACAGAGGATATCACAAAATTCTGCAAATTTTGCTTTATGTATAGTCCACTTACATCTCCATCGCTAAGGATAATAAACCTTTTCCTAGAAAATACTACCCCTTTAGAGCACAGGGCTCAGAAATTCAACACATGCTAGTTAGTTTGGTATGTGGGGTCTTTCTCTAAATTTTATATCTAAACCTTATAAAGTTTTATGAATATGCTGATATTTATTTTATCTGAGGAACTTTTTTTTTTTTGATGGGGAAGATTGGCCTTGAGCTAACATCTGTCACCAATCTTCCTTTTTTTTTTTTGCTTGAGGAAGATTTTCCCTGAGCTAACTGTGCCAATCTTCCTCTATTTTGTATATGGACACCGCCATAGCATGGTTTGATGAGCGATGTGTAGGTCTGCACCTGGGATCCAAACCCGTGAACCCCAGGCTGCTGAAGCGGAGCATGTGAACTTAACCACTATGCCACTGGGCCGGCCCCTATCTGGGGAACTTTTGCTATGAAATTATATTAATATGTTGTATGCTTTGGGAAGTCTTGCAGTAATGAAACTGGTCTAACCCAGCATGTCCCAATAGATTGCCTACAGTTGGCTTTAATTGAAAGACACATTAAACATATAAGAAAGTAATGTTCTATAATAAACACTTTGGGAAATAATACTTTAGGTAAGGGGGACTTCAAAATTCAAAACGAATTGATTAGCATGATCCTTTGTCAAGTGCATGAGGTTTGTAGGTATAAAAAATCTAGTTTTATATAGCTCCTTTATCTGCGATCTTAAGGAAAATTGTTATTTTCTAAAAGCCCAGTTCCTTTGTTAGTAAAATCAAATTACTCTGACAATTAAAAAAGACTATTCTGAAGAAATTCTTTATAAACTAAAATGTAGTATATGAATTTTCATAGTTATCATCTCAGTTATGGCATTATTCGATCTCTGCCTGAAAAATAGAAAGTTAGCTATGTAAAAATGTCACACATTCCCATTAGGAGATTCTCGTTATCTGAATCTCTTCTTCATAGTGATGGAAAATCTGACTCCCATCATCCTCACTTATCTAATTCCAGTCTCTGCACAAACATTTTTCCTTGAGCAACTGCAGAGTTGTACCATGATCTTGGATAGAAAGACTCAAAATCATAACAATAGCATTTCTCCCTAAGTTAATATATAAATTAAATGAAATTTCCATAAAAACACCATCAGGTTTATTTCCTGGAGCTATACAAGTTGACTAAAAAGTTCCTCTCCTCTGGGGCCGGCCTGGTGGCCTGGCGGTTAAGTGTGTGTGCTCTGCTGCAATGGTGGGGGTTTGGATCCCTGGCGCACACCGACGGACCACTTGTCAGCCATGCTGTGGCGGTGTCCCATATAAAGTGGAGAAGGATGAGCACGGATGTTAGCCTAGGGCCAGTCTTCGTCAGCAAAAAGAGGAGGATTGGCGACAGATGTTAGCTCAGGGCTAATCTTCCTCACCAAAAAAAAAAAAAAAAAGAAGTTCCTCTCCTCTGGAAGGTTAGATAAGCAGGAATACCCAGGAAACTTGACAAAGTCATGTGATGGTGATGGCTAGCAATTGAAGATGATAAAACAGTGTAATGTTTTGTTAGAATAGAGAGATAATCCAGTAGAACAAAATAGAAGATCTAAAAATATACGCAAGCACATAAGGAAATTTAGTATGAGAGTGAAAAATGATATCTCAAATTAGAACTAAAAAAAAATTTAATAAGCGCTGTTGGGATAAGTGGATAGTTGCATGGAAAAAGATAAAAACTGAAGATATCCTAACAATATACACCAGTATAAATTCTAAATGAATCTGATCTAAATTTAGAAGGGAAGTGGGGCAGATTGCCATGAATTCCAGGTGTGATTCATAATCCAGAAGAAAAGATTAAACTATGCAGCTGTAGTACAGAGAGTTTGCATGGAAAATGCCACAATCAAGTTGTAATAAACGACAAAGAGAAAACACTTTCTTTTTTTATGTTTATACTACAGCAAAGGGTCAGCATGCATTAGATAGAAAAAGCTTCCAAAAGGAGAGGAAATACTAACAACCCATAACTGGACAAACGTATAGTCAGATAGTTCAGAGAAAATAATTGCAAATTGCTGTTAAATATAAGAAACAGATTTAACCTGTCTCATAATAAAAAGAATGTTAATAAAAGCTCCCAGAGAAGCTATTTGTTTTACTTATAACACTGGGGGAAAAAAATTTGACAATATAGTCCCGTATCTAAACTACAGGAGGAATAGGCACGTTTACACTTTTGGTGGAGCTTAAAAACGGTGTCATCCCTATGAATAGGGAATGGGATTATATTCACCTTATAACTACTAACCTTGCTAAAATTTCTTATTAAATATCATATAATCATACCACCTGCAAATAAGTTTTTTCAAAATTTTCTCACACTCCATCTTCATAACTCCATTCCATTTAGCTGCTCTGATTAGGATTTCTCATATAATACTGAATAGAAGCGATAATTGCGGACTTCTTGTCTCATTCTTGATTTAAAGAGGATACATTTACCATTTCACTATTAAATGTGTTCATTCCTATAAGATGTTTTGTTTTGTTTTAGACTTTTTCTTTTGTTTGTTGGTGAGTCTATTTTTATTTTGATTATTGGATACCAATCATCAACTTTTTATAGTCAGTTAAGAATTTTTATATATAAAAAAATTATCAGTTGTTTTTGTGAATCTATTTTTAGTCCCTTATTTTGATGATTTATATTAGATTTCTTTAAATAAATTAATTTTTCATGCTTAGGATTAGTTCAATATGGTGTCACCTTTTATGTGTTCACATTTTGTTTAAGATTTTTGTGTCTATATTCATGATTCATGAATTTAACCTGTGGTTTTTCTTCTTTACATGTTAAAAAATGTAAAATTGCTGTTATAACCAAGTATTAATATGATATATTCCATACGAGTGTAAGTTATTTGAAAGTAAAACTCATGTTGTATTTCCATTCATCTGTTCATTCTCTCCTTCTGGTTTGCAGTAACATGCAAACTAAGGTGTTCTAAAAGCTTAAAAAGAGTCCCAGCTTAGATGCTTCTCCTCTAAGGAGCCTTGGCCTAGATTGTTTCTGCATCTGGTCTTCAGCCACAAATGATCTCTCCTTCCAAAAATATCTCATAGCATGTTGAACCTGTATTAGTTCTTCATTTTCTTTCTCAAATTTGCACACTAATTCCATGTAGGTTTCCTCAAACCTTTGATACAGTTTATAAATAAATGAATGCCGCAGACGGCAAAAAATATTTATTGACATTAAGAAGTAAGCTCAGAAACAAGTCTTCTCTCTTTAAATGCTAATAAAATGGAGAAGACCTAGAGATTCCATAGTGCTTGTTAAATGTGAGGAATCTGGGGGCTGTAAAGATGTTCAGTTTTATTTCACTTATGGCCTAAGGTAACATGAGAAGCTTAAATTACAAGGAGATAAATTTGAAATCCAAAAAATAAATAAATAAAATCTTAAGAGGAACAGTTAGTTTCTTAATTATGATTACAAGGAAGTTCCACTTTCTGTGGAAATGCTATTTTAAAAATCACCACGATAAATTTTCTCATAAACCCATTTATATTTTCCCATGGGAACGCTTGTATATTGGAGTTTTGATTAATGGCCAAATTTCTGCATCAAATCAATTGTAAGAATGAAAAAAAAAATGTCCCATAAGCACAGATATTCAAGTAACTGTTCTAATATTACAATATAAATGTATGCTTCAAATCTTATGAGTAGGCAGGACTGTCCACATTAATCAGATATAGGTCTCAAAAGTACTATGAATGTACATATGCACAATTAAAATATTTTTTGTAACTTTTCTGTCCTAAAACTCATATGGATGTCACAATAAACATTCATTAAGTGAGCACACAAATATCCTCCTTTTTCCTTGAAGATATTGAGAAGAATTTAGAGAGTTAATTTGAATACTTTATATCTTTAAAAACTTGTTCAGCAAATTGGCCTGATCATTTTAATCTCTTAAAAAAATACTTTTGTAGCAAAAAAAGGAATTAAAAAATCTACGGGATTCCACTAAAGAATACTTTAAATCTAGCCATTCAGTACACAAATATACATATTGGAGTCACTCATGATGATGATAATGAAGATAAAATTTATCATGATATTTATATCGTGCTTTGCTCTTCAGGATGCACTTTCACCAATGTTAATGTAAATCTTCTTTTAATATTAAAAGGTAGGTAGAATGGCTATTATATACACTTTGCAGTTTAAATTATTCCCCTTTATACCTGTCCAAGCCTCTCTGATCTTAAAATTCTTGCCTCACCCTCACTGTATTTTCTAGCTACTTTCCGATATATCTCATCTTCTTCATTTCCAAAATGTTTGACCAATCTATTTCTTCCCAGAGATATTTCTTGACAGGCTGACTGACATAAGCAAACTGTGTCTGAGAGAGTGAAATCACTTGCCTGGAATCACATGTCAAGTGAGTAACAGAAACTTTACTGTAATGACTCAGCATAGAGAAAGCAACAGTGTCTTCCATCAGGTTGCTAGTTTATCTCCTTTCATTGTTATCATACTGATATCAAGCACAGTCATCAAGATTTAAAAAAGAATGTCCAAATCTCATCACTTGTCTTCAGTATGAAGAAGTTAAGAGAGTGGAGACTTTAGGCCTTTGTTTTGATGATAGTTGACAAGGATGATTTTGGTGGCAAGTGACAAATCTATGAGCTGACTGCATGAGCATAAGCCCAGTGTGTTTGTGTGTGGGGGAGGTGTGATAATTAACACAGGTTTATTGCACTACCTCTTAGGCCCACCACATCACCTTCTTTAGACTTAAGCTGAGCCAGTGAGATGATATGTTGCTCAATAAAACATGGAATTAATAAACATCAGAGAACTTTAAAGTGACAAGTGAAGAGAATAAAAGATTTTTCTTGTTTGAATTGTGTTTTCAGGTGTCTTGAGCACTAAAAGCTTCTGGCTATCCTGTACACTGTGAAGCTTTTCACTGGCAGCTTGGGATTAATGGACATTGTCTTCTTGCACTCACTCATACTTCATGAATATTTCCTGCTGAACAATCTTCTTGAAGATGACTACATGCCGATGAATCGAGAATATGGTGGGGAGTGAAAAATTAAAAAAAAAAAGAGCACTAAGAAAATACCAACATAAAAAGGGGAAAGAGACAGCAATGGAAAGGTAGGAAATTGTTGTGTTTAACCTATTGTGTGGCATATGTATGTGCCTAATACAAACTTGTTGAATGAACGTTAATAGGAGCCAAAGATGAGATAAATATATACTTGTTGAAAAAAGTGAGGGAATGAATTATTCAGTCAAATGTGCAATGGTATTCAATATGACCTAGAATCTAAATCTTAACAGTGGCAGTGTTTAACAGGGGAAGAAGGTGGAAGAGAGGGAATGACCAACACAAAAAAAAAGAAAAGAAAACCAGAGTCATGACCACTTCTTCCTATATGCTACTGAGAACAAATGTTCAAGTAATACATCAATCTTGTGCCAAGCAAGCGTGTTTAACACTCTTCCCTTGATCATCTGTCCACTAAATGCTTTGTTTCTCTAGATTTCATTTCCATTTGTCTTTCCCATTAGAAACATACAATTTAAATCCTATCTACATACCCACGTTTGTCTGCTATTGATGTTTCATTCTGTTGAATAAGACCCAACAAGACCCATTTGACAGCTTTTTTAATCTAAACTAGTCCAACCTCTTACACTAGGGTTATGTAGCTAATCAAACACACTGTGAAATGTTGACCAACAGTGTATTTCAGAACGCCTACTTTGGAACTTCTTTCCACATATATCTTAGAGAATGACTACTACCTAATTGATTACTTTAATGCCAAAATTAGCAGCTTCCCCCAAAGGACATGGAAATTCCGTCTTGGAAGCCAATGATAACTCCATGTTTTCCTTTGCTGGATGTTGGCAGCTTCTCACTTTCTCATGTATAAACATTTACAATTCTGTCATCAGCAGAGCCAGGAAATAGATGAAGCTAAGCTGCTTGACTAATTGACTGGCATTAACGTAGTAATTAAACATATTAAGATCCAGATTGATAGCCACTGAGTGACTTTAACGACTAGCATATTCATTTTAGTTAATTTGTCATTAGGTCTTTAACATAATGGGCTCAACAGAACCAAAAGTTATTATTTTTAAAACTTTTGACATATGGTATATCATTATTAATATCACCATAAAATTACATATTTAGCAGTAAATGGTAACTTTAAGAGGTTTGCAATATTCATAATGGTGGCTCTATTATAATTTGGAATTCTTTCATTTTGTAGAACATTAATGAAAAGTCAGATTAGCTGTGGAGAAATTCACTGTTGGCAACTTTTCATTAACACATTAATTTGTTTCTTTTATGACCTTCTATAAGCACAAGAGCACAACAGGCTTGGAGAAACCCTAGAGTGTTGAAAAAGTAGTTTAGAAAAGATTTTATCATCTCATAAGGAAAAAATAAAACCCAGCTAAGAATCAAATGGAAAATACAATGAGATAATTTACTACAAATAATACACAAGGTTCTAAGGGGATGTAAACAAAGTTGTAAACAGGGCAGAAGAGAGGTACTAAGGAAAATTATTTTAATAAAGGTAACTTTGGGATCATTTTTCAGATTAGGTGGTTGTAATTCATTGGGAAATAGAAAGTGATGAAACATCAAAGATCTGTGTATAGTACCTAGCTGGGTGAAGAAAGCACCATGGAAAGGATGGAGAGATTAGACAAAGCTGAGAAACTTTATATTAAGAACCGTTATAGATTATATTTTCTTTTTACTTTATTTTTTTTTTAATTTTATCATTAGCTTGTTATAAAATCAGGAACTGATATGGGACGTATCAGACTATGGTTTGTATGAATACTTATAATAATTTATATCTATGGATGTACTACCTTGCTTTCTTTTCAGTTTCCCATAAGGCCTTCTTTTTTTTTTTTTTTTTGTGAGGAAGACCAGCTCTGAGCTAACATCTATTGACAATCCTCCCCTTTTTCCTCCCCAAAGCCCCAGTAGATAGTTGTATGTCATAGTTGCACATCCTTCTAGTTGCTGTACGTGGGACGTGGCCTCAGCATGGCCAGATAAGCGGTGCGTAGGTGTGTGCCCGGGATCCGAACCCGGGCTGCCAGTAGCAGAGCACGTGCATTTAAGCGCTAAGCCACGGGGCCGGCCCCCCATAAGGACTTCTTAACTCTGCAAAGACAGGAAAGAGAATTTGCAACCTTGTTTATTCCAAAAGTTGCTGATGAATTATTTATTTTCAAATAGTGAAAATTTTAAGTGTGATTAATTATTCATTTTCTACAAAGTTCATCAACTAGAGTATAGCTTAGCAGATAATCTTGACAGAGTAGGAATTTAATAAAAATGTATGGAATTTAAAGCACATTTTATATTCTTTGTGAGAAAGCAGAATTATATATATTTTTGTGTAATTCTAGGAATGATGTCTAAACAATCTTGATTATGATTAATATTTACTCTTTGATGATTGCTGCAGGCTTGGGGACTAGAATATAACCAACTGAACTAACATCCATATTCTATTATATGTTTTATTTACTAATAACAAGTTGTTATAAAAATAAGCTTTAAGTCATGAATATAGAGGGAAAGCATAAAATTTTAAAATTTATTGGCTTATATGTACTTTCCGTAAGACGTCATAATGACATAAGATATAAAAAGGGTGCAGTGAATAATGAAACAGGATATACCAATTACTTTCATTCCTAAAAGCAGATGTTATGATGGATGGAAGAAATCTACTTAATGGACATTTTTAGTGATTATATTAATATTCCACATAAAAAATAATATGATTTTCAATTAAAACATCACTTAATTTCATTGATCAACGATTATTATTAGTAAGCAATTTCAAGTGCAAAGCAGGCAAATGATTTAAATCTGAGAGTCTGGATATTGGTAACTATTCAATAAAAGATAGTCCCCTTTATTTTACTTTGCATTCATGCTGAGGCTATGCAAATATTTAAAGTATAATCCTTACTTGTAATGTTCTTACAAGGTTCTTCCAGTTTTTAGGAAGGAATTACATGTACAAAAGTGTAAATATCCTGATTCTTTAAAAGTAGGAGCAAAGAGGTTACAATCTGGCTGAACCTGAGAGAGAAGATATTTCTGGGGCAAGGGCCCTGTGTTGGCAAGCGGGCATAGGACTTAGCATAATTTACAGACACACATACGAGCACCATGCTCATTTCTTTTTAATTTTAATAAAATTGAATTTTTTGGCAATGAAACAAATTAATAAAACCTGGAAAGAAACCTCTTTGAATAAAAAACTATGTTCGATGTGCTTGACTCTTCCTATGAACAATTAAAGTGTGTTATGGAATAAATTGTGTCTCCCCTAAATTCATATGTTGAAGTCCTAACTCCCGAGTACCTCAATATGTGACCATATTTTGAGATAAAGTCTTTAAAGAGGTGATTAAGTTAAAATGGGGTCTTCAGGGTGGACTCTAATCCAACATGACTCTTGTTCTTATAAAAAGAGGAAATTTGGACATACAAAGAGACACACCAGAAACACATACAGACTGCGGGATGACCATGTGAGGAAACAGCAAGAAGACAGCAATCTGCAAGCCAAAGATAGAGGCGTCAGGAGAAACCAGATCTGCCAACAACTTGATCTTGGACTTCCGTTTCCAGACTGTGAGAAAATAAATTTCTGTGGCTTACGCCACCCAGTCTGTGGTATTTTGTTATAGCAGCCCCAGCAAACTGAAAAAGGATGTAAGCCACTTGACATCAAAACCATGTCTCATGCTCCTTTTTAGCATGCCCAGCAATTACTACAAAAAGTGTTCAATAAATATATGTTGATATGATTTAAATGATATAGACAAGAATGAATATGAACAACCAGTTAAACTATAGTTTATGTGCATTGTCTTTAGTTATAGTTCACTGCTCCTGAATATAATTCTTAAGCAACAATGCACTTACATATTTATGGCAGTGAAGATAATATATGGATTATCCAAAGGGAACCAGATGGAGTTTCTTTTCATTTGAAAGTTGAATAATATTAATGTGAAGCAGCATGAGATGAATCTGAAATGTTATATTCTTTCCTAAAGGCAAGAGAACACCTTATTCTCCATTTCCAGAACCTTTCAGGACAAATAAATTAATGTTAAAAAAAAAATCTGTCTTTGAACAGATGTTCTCGGATAAGTCTAAAACCTTTCATGAAGTGTTTTTCATTACAGACATGAGTCATGATTTAAAAGAATCTTATTTCTAATTTATGTGCACACACTTGTAACTCTTCTATAAAGCATGTGGAAGAATAAAAATCAAATCACTCACAGCCATATCAATAATTCTGTTGAATATGACTTCTAACTCAACAGTGATTAATGTGCAACCAATGATTCAAAGTTCTCGTGTTTTACCTGCTTTGAAGTAGCAATTTGCCTTGTTTTCATGCTAGACATGAAATCACAAGATGTAAGAATTTGAGAACATTCTCAAAATGCCTCATTTTAATACACAAGTTCATCTCTCTGCACAGTTACTGTGACATCTTTGTGCAAAATGGAGTCACCGTATTTTCAACCTCATTTCAATCACTTACCAAGTTAGTATGTTGTTAAAAACTTTCATTTTTACTAATGCTAGAAAAAGGTTTGCTGAAAGCAGATTTTCTCATGCATTCATTTTTCAAATGTCTTCTTATTCTTTGCCATCAGCTGAATTGACATTTTAATTGGTCTATGAGTCTGTGAAGAACGCTGGCTGAGAAATAAGCCTGTTCTTAGGCAATTCCCTTCCTCTGGTAACAGGCTCTGTGCTGATTCTCTGCAAATCTGAGTTTAGGTGAATCCATGTTTGAATCCTTTACATTGATGGTGCTCAGGGCAAGCTGCCCCAGGAAGCACCACTCTGGTATGCGGATTATTTCGAGCTGAAGACAATAAGGACTCAGAGAGCTCAGGAAAAATATTTGAGTTTCCCCTCCCAAACTGCCTAAAGAATTTAAAACCAAAAAATCTGTTTTAGGAAGGGGTTATTATCATGACTGCTATAAAAGATAATTTAGGATAGAGGTTACAATAGAAAAGGCACCAACAAGCCCATCTTATCGGGAGTCCTGTCTCTCTGGTCACATTCTTTGGATGGCCCTGCGAGGAGTTGTCAGACAATCATTTACAAGGGAAGTCTCCATTTGTAAAGTTATCTCCCTCTCTGTATTGAGAAAAAGGGGGGGTGAGCTCATTTCTAGTAACTTATCAATGTGGAAGATGAGGCCTTGGGGCTGTATAATAAACCTTACTCTTGTTTACTGTGCTTTAGTGGTAATCTCCTGTAACTGACTCCCCCACCCCCAAAATCCTCCTTTGTCATTGGCTGAAAATGATATTTAAGACGAGAATTTCTGCTATTGTGTTGAGAAACGCAGTGTCCCTGCTTTCTCCCATGTATACATGTTATTAAACTTGGTATTATTTTCTCCTGCTAACCTGTCTTGTTGATTATTTGGCCAGCCAGAAGAACCTTAAGGGAAAGGGCAGAGGGAGATTCTCCCTCTTCCCCCGACAACATCATAATCATTATAGTGATAAATTGAATGACAATTTTTTACTCATTGTAATCTAAAAAGGGAAAATCATTTTTATAAAATAATTTCTCATATCATAGAATATTAGAATGGAAACACAGGCAGGTGTTATAACTCTGAAATAATGAATATTTCTGTATGTAAAAAAAGTGTGTTTGCCTGTGTACATGAGAGAAATAGAAGCGGAGGTAGAGAACACTTGTGTGTATGGACAGTCTAAGTTGAGGTAAATTTGCATATTTTAGTTAGGAATTCACCTTCTTTGTATTGAAGTTTTATAATCGTCATTGTATTCCATCAACATGAAATGAGATTTTCTTATCTATTCAATGAATTTGAGAAAATTAGATGATAAACAATGTTACTAAGGCTTATATAGGAAATTCTGTTTAGCCTCACTAGCGCTCTACTCCTACTATAGTATGGTAGTGATGGCTTGTAGATTTGGTTCTTTGATATTTAGTTAAAAAAATCTTAGTTAAGAAACATGTATATCTCATTTCAAATTTAGTTCCCTAGAAAATAAATGCGTTATAACCAGTTCTCCCAGATTCAGGTACATATTCATAGGCTGTACAGTAACCGTTTTTACTAAAGTACTAACTAATATGTGTACTTTTCAAGTTTTTTTTTTTTTCTTTTTGGTGAGGAAGATTTTCCCTGAGCTAACATCTGTTGCCAATCCTCCTTTTTTTTTTTGATGAGGAAGATTGGCCCTTGGCTAACATCTGAGCCCATCTTCCTCTACTTTAGATGTGGGATGCCACCACAGCATGGTTTGATATGCAGTATGTAGGTCCACACCCGGGATCCGAACCTGCGAACCCTGGGCCACCAAAGCAGAGCACATTAACTTAACTACTACGCCACCGGGCTGGCCCCTCAACTGTTATTTTTTTATTAAATTCAATGATTATTTACTCAATTGATCTGGAAATCATGGAGACCAGTGGTCTCTAATCTTGGAGAGCACATTTTTTTCCCATATTTATCTCCAACGTACTTACAGCTACTCCTTTATCAATAAAATTTGTATACTATTATCATTAACTAATATCTCAAGAAACAGTACATGTTTGGTTGAGGTTCTTTGTTAACATCAATGGATATAAATTCCCATTTGAAATTATATATGTATATTTATATATGTGTGTGTACATATAACACATACATATATGCATATACTATATATATTTTAAAGAGACTGAGTTCTTGTCAGATTTTTAAACACATTATAATGTAGCTAATGAAAAGCTTGCAGCAAGAGAATTGCGTGTTTTTATTTTTTACTTTCATTATCATCTTTATTCTAGAGTTATTTGCAAGAATCATTTTAAGCTGCTATTAGTTTTATAACATTTAGATTAACTAAATCAATCTGAAGAAAATCATCAGAAATCTACATAACAGAGTATATAAGCTCTGTTGTGCCCAATATGTTGAAGGAGAATGAATGAGACAGTGGCCTCTGCCAACCACCTTCTGTGGATTCCCCTCCTTTTCTAGAATCCTGGAATACTGTTCAGAAAGTGTGACCACGGGAACCACAGAAGCAAGGAGGGCACCAAGGTAATCTAGACAAATTAAGTACAGTCATGTTCCGCCTAATGTTGGTTTGGTGGAAGACGGACTGCATATACAATGGTGATCCCATAAGGTTATACCGTATAGCCTAGGTGCGTAGTAGGCTATACCATCTAGGCTTGTGTAAGTGCACTCTATGATGTTCGCACAACAATGAAATCACCTAATGACACATTTCTCAGAACATATCTACATTGTTAAGTGGCACATGACTGTATTAATTTTTCAAATTTTTTAAGATAAAAATAAGAAGCCGTAGAAGTATCAATATCATCCTTTACCGTCACAGATTCAATTCATGCCGCTGATAGAGATAACATCGAAGGTTATCTATATCTTTTTTATTTTATCTATCTAGGATATGTGGTGAACTGAGAAATACTTTTCTTTTAAAACAAATCAAAATATGCCATTTCACTGATCTAGTTTTTAAATTAAAAGCAAAATATAAAGTTGTAATGATACTAACAGTTCTAACGGGTGTGTGGTGATATCTCATTGTAGTTTTAATTCTCATTTCCCTAATAATTAGTGATGTTGAACATCTCTTCATGGGCCTGTTGGCCATCAGTATATCTTCTTTGGAAAAATGTCTATTCAGATCCTCCATCCATTTTTTAATCAAGTTGTTTGCTTTATTGTTGTTGAGTTATAAATTCTTTATATATTTTGGATATTAACTTCTCATCAGATATATGATTTGCTCTCATTCAGTAGGTAGTCCTTACATTTTGTTGATGGTTTCCTTTGCTGTGCAGAAACTTTTTAGTTTGATGAAGTCCCATTTGTTTATTTTTGCTTCTGTTTCCCTTGCCTGATGAGACATATCCAAAAAGATGCTGCTAAGACCAATGTCAAAGAGCAGACCACCTACGTTTTCGTCTAGGATTTTAATGATTTCACGTCTTACATTTAAGTCTTTAATCCATTTTTGGTTGATTTTTGTGTATGGTATCAGATAGTGGTCTAGTTTCATTATTTCACATGTGGCTGTCCAGTTTTCCCAATACCATTTATTGAAGAGAATTTCCTTTCTCCATTTTATGTTCTTGGCTCCTTTGTTGTAAATTAGTTGTCCATATAAGTGTGGGTTTATTTCTGGGCTCTCAATTCTGTTCCATTGATCTGTGTGTCTGTTTTTTGCCAATATCGTACTCTTTTGGATACTACAGCTTTGTAGTATAGATTGAAATCAGGGAGTGTGATACCTCCAGCTTTGTTCTTTTTCTCAGGGTTGCTTTGGCTATTTGGGAACTTTTGTGGTTCCATATAAATTTTAGGATGTTTTGTTCTATTTCTGTGAAAAATGCCATTGGTATTTTCATAGAGATTGCAAAAGAAACAGCAAATGGTAGAGAGGATGTGGAGAAAAGGGAACTCTCATACACTGCTGGTAGGAATGTAAATTGGTGCAGCCATTATGGAAAATAGTATGGAGATCCCTCAAAATATTAAAAATAGAACTACCATATGGTCCAGCTATTCCGCTTCTGGGTATTTATCTAAAGCATACGAAAACACTAATTTTAAAAAAAATATGCCTCCCTATGTTCATTGCAGCATTATTTATAATAGCCGAGGCTTGGAAACAACCTAAGTGCCTATCAACAGATGAATGGATAAAGAAGATGCGGTATATACATATATTCAATAGAATACTACTCAGCCATAATAAAAGATAAACTCTTGCCATTTTGTGACAGTATTGATGAACCTTGAGGGTATTATACTAAGTGAAATAAGTTAGAGAAAGACAAATACCATATGATTTCACTCACTAGTAGAATATAAAAAACAAAACAAAAAACAAACTCATAGAAGCAGACAACAGATTGGTGGTTACCAGAGGGGATGTGGGGACGGAGGAGAGCGAGATGGTTAAAGGGGGTCAATTATATGGTGGCGAGTGGAAACTACACTTTTAGTGACGAGCATGCGCTGTAGTATATACAAATGTCGAATTATAATGTTGTACACCTGAAACCTACACAATGTTATAAACCAATGTTACTATAATAATAATTTAACAAGTTGTATGAGATAAGAAAAACAAATAGCATTTTAAAGGATGCTTGTTTCATGAAGTGGCTATTAAATTGGTTAGGAAGATTAAGGGAGGGAGTTGAGTAATACAGGGAGATGGACAGTGATTGGGTTGGAGAACTTGGAGTCCATCAGCATCTCTTACACCGCACATGGAAATGCTGACTGATAGTCCTTTCATTACTAAAAAGCAGCTTTCTATATTTTTTTAAAAATTTTAAATTGCATTTCTCAATAAAGATTATATTTTCCCCTGGATTTAAAAAAATTACATTTGAAATAATGATTGAAAGTTCCTTAGAAGTGGCTGTCAATTTTCACAGCTAGCCGTCTGAATGCCCTTCTGTCTTCAAACTCTGACAAATCATTTTTATGTGTTTGTTTTCGAGAGTAGAACATCTTCATTAGTAACAATATGTGCAGCCATGTGTTTAACGCCCATGCTGAGGGAAACAGTGTGCTAGGAATCTTACGTGTGTTACAGTTAATATTAACACAGTCCCTCAGGGTAAATACACACATGCCCATTTAACAGGTGAAGCAAAGGAACAAAAGGCTCAGTAAGTTAAATATCACATTCAAAAAGATAGTTATTCAGTTACCAAGTCCAGGTTTGCCTAAATCTTGTTATTGCTTTCTTTTCATCTTTCCCTACATTGCCATCATTCTGCACTATCTGAATATTATATAATCTCTCATAGAATTAGACCTTCAAAAATAAATTAGTATCTTGCAATTGAGCACAGGCTCCAACAAGTTGATGCAAACTCGATTTCTGCAGATGAAGAGTAGAAGCTTCATTTGTAAGCCTAGAAATTCCAAAACTAATTTTGTAAAGAAAGGAAGGACCATTGCTGTAATAAAAAGTTAAATATCCATAACCCCATACCTGTATCTAGTCTATGTCTATATAACATGTATTGTGTCTTTTTTCTTTCTTTCTTTTTTTTTTTTTTTGGTACGTGTGTGTGTATTAATTACTCTAGAACTGACATTTGGCTCCCTCTGTTTAATTCCATTTCTCAAAAGAACACTGGCTAAAGTTCTAATTGTCTTGGTGTAGGGGAAGGAGAAAGTGACTTCCTGGTGATTATTTGAGACTTTACAGTTCAACATATGATCAGTCGAATATCATATAAATTCTATAACTTGATATTTGTGTTTTTTGTTTCTGGTTAGACTGACTTGAAAAAATATGGTTTTCATTAATCTGTGCAGTGACCCAGAATTTTATGCGATTGTATTCTGTGGATGCCACACCTTTGCTTAGTTCTAACTTTGTATATACAGTATTATATGTAGATGAGCAAAACTTTTTAAATGAATTTGCTTTTCTTTTCATTCTTCCACAGCAAAGGACTATCACTCTTTGTTTCAGACAGCTGGAGATTAGCGGTGACTTTGCGGTTTTAGAGAAGAGCTCTCAAGAGCAAAAAGCTGGTAACACTCAGCTTTAACCTGAAAAGTAGGATGTGACAGAAAGATACGAGGTGTAAGAAACAGTTATTATTGAGAGAGAAAGGATTTCCTAGGTTCCCTTATCACTCATCGAGCTATCAACAACCAAGCCTGGAGGTCTCATGTATGTTTATGCATGTGGAACATGGAGCTCCTTGCTAGTCAGCAATGGCCTGCTGTTCCAAGTCAGAAGGAGGCCTGCGAATGAAGGGAAGAAGAGAAACAGAGGAAGAGAAGATAACAAAGTCCTTAGAACTAACCGCGTGTTTTCCTTCTCTAGGCTCTTGCCTGAGGAGGAGAAGGTCATGTTGTTTAGATGACCGAAGGTGCCCTGAAGGTTGATGTGGCCCATGAACCTATTTGGGAATTTGACAACAACATGAGAAACAACAAAGCTAATGATGTAGCACCGTCCAACCAAGACTCTGTGGTTTTAGCTCTTAAATTTAACATCATAAAGACACTCTTTGTTCTGAGAGGAATTCCAGTAGCACCTTTGTAAATCAAGTAGCAAGAGGGAATAAAAAGTTTGCTACACTGAAACAAAGTCTAAATAAATGTATTGTCTTCCATTTCTGGTTATAAAGCCTAATGCATTATCAACATTATTTGCATTTTCACAATATTAATGAGTTAAGTACGTGACTTTTACTGGGGTATTTTATTTATTATCCATTTAACTTTGCAAAAGTTGATATAAATATTTTATTTTCTTCATGTAAACAGGCATGCCATTTTGTTTTGTATGATGACCTCATTCGGTTTTCATTTTTCTATTCTTTGAAATGTTTTCACAGCATTACCCTTGTAAGAGTTGATTTAATAAAAAGAGTGCTTAATCAGAATTTTATATTAATCAAAAGTTTATATTGCTGATGTTACCAATTTCTGTAGAAAAACATAAAGTACCTGAATTTTGCCTTAAACTGTCACAAATTTCCATATATAATAAAAAATGTTTCAAGGTTTTAAATATAGATTAAAAAATTTAAATGGTATTATCCATGTGACACATACACAGACATGCACACACATACATATATAATTTTAACTCATTGATGTTTCAACATTTTCATAAAGGAAAGCATCTTGCATATATGAAATACATTAGAGGCTAAGACATTACATCAGTTAATTCGTACCCCACTTGTTGCCAAAATTAAAGCATGCAACTTTGTAAATAGTAAAAACAAATAAAAATAATAATTAAAAAAACTTTGTTATCTGAACTACTTTTGTATGAGCTTATACTAGCTTTTGCAAGCTATAGTTGTCCTTCAGTATTTGTATAAAAGTGCAATATAGTGGGTGTTTCTTTGGTTAGAAAATATTATTTGATTAAATAAAATGATAGTCAAAGATAATTTGAGTACATTGATATTACATAAGGAGAAGCATTAAGGAATAATCAAATAATATGTATTTTTGAAATGAAATGAGTATGTAGTCAGAGATAATAATTCGAGTACATTGATATTATATAAGGAGAAAGAGTTTTATCAAAATTAGCCATTGGTCTTTCTTTATAGAAATAATAAGTAGCTTAGATTTTTTTTTTAACCTTACACTGTATCTTAGACCTTTAATTATTACACATTGTGTTTCTTTCTCTTTGCCTTCTAAAAATACATCAATGAAATCTGAACAACAACTTATTTAGCATATCATTGATGGCGATTTCTGAGCTCTTGAATTAGTTTACTGTAAATATATATTAACAATTTTTTGATTGTTTTCTTCTCAAGATGCAATTTGCTGTGACTACAGCCCACCTTTGACCAATCTGAACTCCCTGATAACAATAGCATTTTCTCACTGTATATTTTTCACTTGGGTTGCAAAATTGTTAAAAATACACTGTCAAAAATATAGGTATTAGGAAAAAATCTTCATTAACAACCACTTGGATATATTACTATCTCTCAACAGAAATATAGCAAAAAGAAACCATTTCTTTGTTCATTCATTTTGTTGGCAGAATTCAGGTCCTTGTAGTTGTAGGGCTGAGGTTCAGGTTTGCTTACAATTTGCCAACTGAGGATTGTTTCTAGCTTTTGGAAGCCATCTTCATTTCTTGCCGCATGCGTGGTACATTGGCTTCATCTTCAAAGCCGTCAATGGCAAGTCAAAGCTTCTCAGGCTTTGAATCTCTCCTGCTTCTGCCTCTGCTGCCACATCTCTCTGACTGATTGATCTGCTATCATCCTTCTTCTTCTTCTTTTTTTTTTTTTTTTTTGTGAGGAAGATTAACCCTGAGCTAACGTCTGTTGCCAATCCTCCTCTTTTTGCTGAGGAATATTGGCCCTGGGCTAACATCCGTGCCCATCCTCCCCTACTTTATATGTGGGACGCCTGTCACAGCATGGCTCGATGAGCAGTGCCTAGGTCTGTGCCCAGGGTCTGAACCTGTGAACCCTGGACTGCAGAAGCAGAGAGCACAAACTTAACCACTATACCACCTGGCCGGTCCCCACATCCTCCACTTTTAAGAACACTTGTGATTACATTTGGCCCACTTGGATAATCTGCCATATTCCATCTATAAAGTCCCTTTGCCACGTAACAATTAACACCAGAGTTTAGGGTATGAAGATTAGAGTTTTGGGGGGAGGGTATTAGGCTGCCTATCACATAAAGCCCTTCTGAGGAGTCTCCCCAATGTCTCATGTAACTGACGTCTCTCTCTTCTGACTGTTGGGATTATAAACTTTTCCCAACTCTGGGAAATATTTTGCCTACTGATTTCTGATGGGTCTTTCCTCACCCTTCAGTCATTTCTTTTCAGACCAAAGTACATATTTTTAGTGGTCTCTGCGCAGCATCTCCTTCCAGAATTCTGTCCCATGAGTTATAGCCTTCATTACCACTCCAAATTCTAACTTCTGTCTCCTTAATTCATCCAGAAGACTGGGTAGTATTTTGCTTTCTACTTCCTACACTGCATCCTGGAAAATACCTCACCTCATTTGTTTCTCTTTTCTCAGGGATCACAGTGTTGTGCTACTTATTGTGCAATGTCTAAAATCATCATTTCATATATTTTGTCTAGTTTTCTAGTTTTACTTTTTTACCACATGAGGACAATTTTTGTAGCAGTTCATCTTTATGAGCAGAAATGGAAGTCCAATATATGCTGATGAAAGAAATTTTTCCCATGGCAATTTTCATACTACATTTTCTGTAATACAATAACTAATTGATTAGTTGGAGAATGTGATTTATATTAGCCTGATTTTTTATGTTGATTACAATATCTAAAGGACTGGGGAGCAGTTTGGGTTTAGAGGGAAAAAAAATGATGCTTGGGTAAAAATAGCTCCCAGTTTGAAAGGCATTCTGCTGTTTTCATAAAAATACATGGTGAGGATGCCAATACGGAATGTCAAACACTGGTGATACCAGTGAGAAAAAATAAAAACCCATCATAGTTTTGAATAAAGGCAGTATCTGCTCAAATATTGGATTTGCACAGTGATGTTTAGATTTTAAACTATGTATTTGTAGCTTGGAAAATCCTTTTTAATTGAAACTCTTTCATAAAAATATATATTGTGAGTTTGAAATTATCTAGCATCTAATCTCTAGGCACTCGCTTTTTTGTATTAGTGAAATATTTTCATTAATAAGAGAGTTTTTGATAATGTGTGCTATTTGAGGAGAACCACTAACATCTTTTTATAGATTAATAGACCATATTTCAAAGAGGACACACCT
Source organism: Diceros bicornis minor (assembly GCF_020826845.1). Classification (NCBI taxonomy): domain Eukaryota; kingdom Metazoa; phylum Chordata; class Mammalia; order Perissodactyla; family Rhinocerotidae; genus Diceros; species Diceros bicornis. The sequence continues at coordinate 45,258,820 of NC_080759.1, read as the reverse complement.
GTCCTAAATCAAAATGGGCAATTCATGTTCTAGATGGATACTGGATTGGCAGACATCAATAATCTTTACCGTGGATATAATTCAGCATTAATTTATACATTTTTCCTAAGCACTGAAATATGGAGGGATTGTCACAGATATTATTCATAATTTGAAGAATAAAGCTAACCAACAATTTATTGTAGAGAGGTGGTTTTGTCTATAACATTCACAAAGAGAGGCTACCTCACTCCTAACAGAATGCTTTTCAACCTTGCTTGCATTTCAGAACCACCTGCAACTTCTAAAGAAATACTGATACCTAATCTAATCACAAAAAACAATGTAAGTAAATTTTCTGCATGATGCTAGTATATTCCCAGTGTTAAAAACCACTTCTTGAGTGAAAGGAAATTAGAGCTAAGCAAAAAGCCATGTAAATTAGTATCTAAAAACCTAAATATCTATATAAGTCTGATTTATCCACACATAAGCCGAGTCCCTTACTTCATAAATTTTGTGGCTTTGTTTAAAGAATCAATTGATCTTTTGCAGAGACTGTGAACACAATCTGGATTTATTTTCTCCTATCATTGTATTATTAAATAAAATAATATATATCTGACTTCCTGTGAATGAGCATCTGTTTATTATACTATACATAATTTTCTTTTCATTAAAAGACAATAAAGGGCTGGCCTGGTGGCTTAGCAATTAAGTTTGCATGCTCCACTTCAGCAGCCTGGGGTTCACAGGTTCGGATCCCAGGCGTGGACCGATGCACTGCTTGTCAAACCATGCTGTTGCAGGCATCTCACATATAAAGTAGCTGAAAATGGGCATGCATGTTAGCCCAGGACCAGTCTTCCTCAGCAAGAAGAGGAGGATTGACAACGGATGTTAGCTCAGTGCTAATCTTCCTCACACACACACAAAAAAAAGACAATCAAATTTAAATAGTTTTTAGAATGTTACACTATTCCTGGATACAAAATTCTTAAGTTTTAATTTCAATGAGGAAAAAGGACAAATAAATTAAATTACTAAAAAAAAATTATCAGAGGTTAAATTATATTTTTAATTGTAAAGTATTTGACAAATTTCTACCTTTTCTTTTCTGCCACGAAAAATAACTAAAACTGCTGGCAGTCCAATAGTTCTCAGAAAGAACCCCATGCCTCCAGTTCTCTGCTCCCCTCCATATCTCACTGTTGCCAGCAAAATCCTTCTATCCACTTATTCAATGTTTAATAAACATATTCACTGTTCCCAGAAGAGTTCAGAATTCTGTGAATACCAACAAGGAAACAGCTAAAGAATACAATGAGAGAGGTGTTTGGCAGAACTAAACTTTCGTAATGTTTCTGATTGTGTAATCCTGAGCGGCACCTGTAAATTAGTACTGGTGCTCCAAAGTGCTTCTTAGAAGCAGAAAGGAAATGATTATAATGGGAGTTAAAGGAGGAGCTTGGTAAAACTGAGTTAGCCTATGACCCTGCATGTTATTACAGTATGTAACATGTCTCACAGAAGGCTTTCAACTTAGAGGAAGTTGACAGGGCAGAACACTCCAAGTGCTGAGAGAGTAACTTGAATTGTTATAACTTAGTTCAGGAAACTCAAGGGGGAGCCTCTAGTGGTTCTGCCTTCATTCTGTTTCAAATGAATATGATATTTTGATTGTTAGGGCTATAGAAGATACTAGGGAGGGGCATGAAGATTGAAAAGCTTTCTTCTGCATAAAACAGTCCGTTGGAGCCTTGGGTGGTCTAAATCTGCGAGTAACCGCCTCTGAATTGGGGAGAGCTGCTCACCTCTCCGTTTTGAACAGTCATCCTCTATGTGGGAGGGTGGGCTTGCTGTCTTCCCTCTTGGTCTTTGTCTTGCCACTGGTCTCTCTCAGAAGCTGATGTCCACCAGGCTTTAGCCCCTCTCATGGATTTCTCTTTCTCTCACATAAGCTTATAGTAAATCATAGCAGTATTAGTAATTTATACATATAGTTTTGCTCAAAAGTGTCTAATTTCTTCACATACATCTATTGTGTTATAGCTGCAAGTTATCAGAAGAGAACAGATGATGTGATGTTTCATTTTCCATCTCACCACCTAGCACAATACATTAGAATGCTTAGGTCATTTCCCACCGACCATTTAGCTAACCACTCACCCACCAGCTTACCTTTATTGTATCCTCAACCTTTTCAGCTACTACTCTTGGAGCATTTATACTCCATGTTCCCCCACAGATCCAGCCATGCACCATTACACTCATGGATGTGGACGCTATAGGTATAACCAACTTTTGAATTGCTAACAAATTAAAGTTTATGTTGGGAATGAATGAATAGTGGAAAAAAAGGAAGAAATTGCATAAGATTTACCTATACTCTGAATCTTGGTCAGAGAAAGAAGGGGAATTAAATATGAAATAGTTAACCAGTGTTTCCACTCTAATCACAATTAGATCTCCCTCCAACAGCCAGAGGTTTAAAATAGATTTGAAAGGATACTCAAGATACCTCACTTTATAACTCAACTAGTATTGTACAAGAAGCTAATACTTGTCCGGTAACTAGCCCAGTTAGTTATCAGATATTAATGCTTTCTTTAACATACTTAGCCTTTTTAATGCCTTCTTTAGCTGTATTTTTCTGATTTGTTTTACAGCGTGTATATTGGTATGTGTGTGTAAGTATTTATATGTATTTATATGTGCATAACTGTTCATAGACACATATAATTCTACTGGGCAGCTACTAGTAAATAGTTAATTAAAATAATCATAATTCCCATAGATAAGTAAGTAATCAAGCCCTTATAACATATGTGAACACTGAAAAATGTTCCATTCTACAATCAGTGTTTGCTTTCTATTTTTTTTAATCAGCCCATAGTGGCTCCATGTATGAGATCAAGTGGTAATATGCTAAAGTCTTTGCCACCATTTACCTTATGCCCAGTTTGAATTGCAAAGACCTATAAAATGATCCTTTAGATTATATTTACAACCAAGTCATGGTATTTTGAATAGCTTAGGAGTTATACTGTCAAATCAATGCCAAACATTCAGACTCTGAAACTTCTCAGTGAATTCCAATTTGACTTTTCACTCAAACTCTGAGTGTTGCTTTTCCCTTAGGATAACAAGTAATGACTCACATGCATCATCGAATCACCCTGGGTCTCAGCTCAGTTACTCTTTATTACTAGGAAATTTGAGAAAAAGGTAAAAGAAAGTTAAATAATACATTATTTATATTTCCAATAATGTATACATTTATATTAAGTTGCAGCAAAATGTTTATGTTACAATATAATAGTGGTTATAGAAAAGAGGTATATTTCCATAACTCTGCTATTAATTATTATAACAAAGTTAAAATCCCTTTAAAAATTATTTTATTTTACTGTGGAAAGCACTGAAATCTACTAAGTACTTAAATTTTACACATACAATGAAACCATATTGTCCCATATGAACTAGTATTACTTTGACACATTTCAAAATATATGACAGAATATATGTTCCTATAAAGTATGATTTTATAAAAACACATTATAAATGAGACCTAAAGGAAATAGAAAACTTATTGATGCAACATGGAGGATTAAACTCTTAGGAGTAAAAGATATTATAGCTGTAAGTCATGAAAAATTAAATGCCTTATAATTCAAATACTGAGTATCTAGAATTAAACTAGCACCAAAGCCAACAGGCAAAAGGAAACCAATACCAAAACTCTTCACTGTGTGGAAAAACTCTAGAGAAAAAATAATTTTTTGAAGAATAAAATCATATTAGAAAATCTGTTCAACGTTCTTACCTTTGTGAAATATTTATACAGTCCTTTTCTGTGGCATTGAAATCTGGCTACATCTGGCCGCAGCAATTGAAAGTTGTGGTACCCCAGTCCCACCATATCCCATACATCTGAGAAATATGAGGTAATATTTATTAAAAGTCCATTTGAGGGATTTGGAAAGGTTTAAGAAGAGGCTTATTTTAAATTTATAGGTATTTCCTAATAGAAAATAAAAATTAATCTTTTCTTTGTGTATTAGAGAATTTAATCTGAGGACCATTCTATTTTGTAATAGAAAATACACATCTTTTGACTGATAAACTCATAGAATTATGACTTGACTTGCCAAGAGAAAGAGAAAAGTACAGAGACATGAATGGACTAAACACCCCATTTTCCTAAAACATAGGACAAATAAGTGTGAATTAAGAACTGGGCAGGAATTCAAAATCTGCAATACACAAAACAGAATGATACAAAATGAGAATAGGGGCAGGCAGGGGGTGAGAGTTGGTTTCAAAACTATTCCTAATTAAATCGATCAAAGCTAGATGTCCAACACATTCACCACCTGGATAAGCTGGATGCTTTAAAAGCAAATGGTGCTTTCATCTCTTGATTTCAGTCTATTCTTCACAATAGACTCCACTGTGTCACCCACTATATCCATGTTAACACTTTAACTATGTAACTGCAATGGTTTTGCCGGGAGTACACATGCCAGAATGAGGGAATATCAAACTACTAACTAGCTCGACCTTTTGGTCTTGCCTGGCTTTGTGGCTGAAAGCATATGTGGCTCTAGTACCATCTCATGCAGAATAATGACAGAATAATCACTGGGGCATGAAACCACAACCTGTAGGGAGTTAATCATGACCATTAATCTCTGCCGCACTCTTCTATTCTTTGAGGATGGGAGCAGTGACAGAAAAAAATTTCATTTTGTTTACTGAATATAGATGAATCTCAAATCAGCTTCTCAGCTTCTTCGTAGAAGTGGAGGAGTAAACAGTATTATATATTAGCTCATTTGAAATTGCATATTATGTAAAATTGATAATCACTTCTGTTGAGGAATATTTGATCTTTGTACTGTGGTGGTCTCATTCTAGGACTCAATGGATATATATCATTGCCAAGATCTTATAATCAAAGTTCTCAGGCACAGCTAACTGAGAAAAATATATGAAAAATAAATTTTCCTGATATTAATGCTCGTTTGAAATAAACTATAGTCCTGAAACTAAAGATAAAATAGGTTCCTTTTTTTTGAAATCCTATCTGCCTTTCCAGTATTGTCTCAACCATGAAATTACTGTCTATACTTATGCAGAATTAATGTTAGTTTGCAGCTTCTAAAATGCCATTGACAATATTTATTGCAAAGAGCCCAAAAGAGCTTTGTATGTTGAAACCAGGAATCATAAGACCTTATGACAGTGTGCTTTTCATAATAAAGCAGTGGGAAATTTGTTCCTATATTTGAAGGTAAAGTAAGTTGATGGATAGGGCTTTTGAGCATTTGGGAAAGTACATTTAAATAATCCTAGCAAAGAGTTTGACTCTGTTGGAGTCTAAATAAAAGATTTGTGTTAGATAAAATAGTTTCAAAAGACTATGTAATATATCTTACTCACTACCACCATCACCAGACACATACACTTACTAGAGAAGAATAAAGACAATGACGAAGCAATTTCTTGTGGAAGGAAGATGGTGTTTAGCTTGAAAATTTCTTGATTGGAGACCTGACTCCATCCCTTTAGCTTGTGTAAGCTCAGACAAGTTACCTAACCTATCTAAGCCTCAGTTTCCTCATCTCAAATGTGAAAAAAATTGAACTAGCTATTATAATGGCTAAACTGTCTAAACATTTATTTCTTTAATAAAATTAACAAACTGCCTAAATGTTTAATGTGTAAATTTTGTTGTCTGCACTAGTTATATTAATGTCTATTTCTACCCTAAAATAATATGAATAAATCATCTAATTTCACTAAAGCTTTAGTATTGTCCCACATTGTTTGCAGTATATTAGGTAGTGGAGGTATCAGAGAGGCTATCAACGCTTTACTGTTAACCTGATAAAGCATATAGACTTGTATCTTCTAGAAGTGCACCTATTTAAGGCTCATTGTACCTACTGTTTTACCTAACTTGCAGATAGTAATATCAAATAGACTCCTCAAATGTCAGATAGCAGTACATTAAACGAGAAATTCAGCCTTACAAGAAAGGAATAAAATCCAGAAGAATCTTGAAAAACTTGAGAATCATGATTACATGTGGACATAAACCAAATAAGGGCCGAAGTCACCACCATCATCATCATCGCTATTAATTATTGAATGCTATGCACCAGGCATAGTTTTAAGAGACACATATCATGTCATATATAATGTTATAAAATTCGATATTAGCTCAACACTTTTGATATATTTGTCCCAATATAGTAATCACATTTTGAAATGATAAAAAGTTTTTCAGCAACTGCAAAGAGAGGGAAAAACATCTGTAAGTGGGTTACAGTTGTGCTCACCCTGGCATACCGGGAGCACACTTAAATGGGGCACAGATGAGTGTCAGCTATGAACATTTAGGATCACCGGTAAGAATCAACTTCAGAATTACTTCTAGCAGAAACTAAACCATCAAATCATTCAGCAAAACTTTAAAGCTATATTCAGTATGAGGATAACCTCAATATCAGGATTGACAACCTCAATCAAATATATACCAGTAAAAGCAATTGATGGTGGAAAATATGGCAACTGACTGTCTGAGCTTATTGCCCATCTGAGGCTCCTTCTGAAAGCTGCAAATCATTCAAGACATCAGTAATGATAGAGTGAGGTCTGCTCTCACATTCTTCATTCAAAGTTATAGCCATTTGGAGTGGGGCTATGTGTTATTTGTGCTTGGTACATGATAATCTCTCTACTGGATTAAATACTATCCTCCTGAAAGAAGTTCAAAACCAGGGAATGAAAGTCCATTTGAGGTCAAAACAATGCAGAGAATTCATAAATGTGTAGTGAAGATTTCAACAGTCCTATCAATCAAAGGACCTAATAACCTTTTTGGAGCCTTGAGTTTCATTTGGGACTGAAAGAGTTTTTGGACCTCTTTTTGACATGTATCAGCCTACCTAGAAATATTTTCTTTGTGTTTCAGACATGAGCTACATTGTTTTCAGGCCAAATGCTTGAGACGTTAAATTATATCATTGAAACTATTAAAGGTCTGCTGGTAAAACAGATTAATAGGTGAAATAAGAATGACAGATAATGACAAGATAAATGCCAGTCTTTAAATGAATTTTATAGCTTTGCCTCTTACACAATGAGATCAAGGCAACTTACAAAAAATGCAAACAAAATTATTTTTAAAATAATTAAAATCCTACATAAAATAATAATTTAAAATAAAATTAGGATCAAGTAACTGAGGACACGTACATGCCATCACAGATCTTGGCTCTTAGAATGTCATAGTAATCAAGCAAAAAGTAAAAGAAAGACAATGTAATATGGTTTTGTTATTATACATCTCTTCCACATTCTGCTCCTTTGATAAATATGACTTCTTCTTCCACAATATTTTTTGAGAAAGAGTGAGTGGCTCGTAGTTACACACTGTGCTCTTAGTCAAGGTCTCAGCGTACTGGGATGGCACACAAAGCATTAAATGCAGATTCACATTCTTTGAAAATCACAGGAAGGATAACAGGGGAAAAATTATTTTTAGAAGTCTGAATAGTAATTTGCTTGAATAAAATGACATGTTCCATTATTTTTAAATTTGAAGACAGCACACTTTTTCGCGCCTCTAATAAAAACAATCAATGCTCTCTTCTGCACACTACACATGCTAGATTTTATTTGTATGATATATATGCTTTATAAACAGAGGATAAAACAAATTCTGGATGTACTTGACTTTGAATACTTAATATATATTTTTTGAGTGAATTTAGCTGTGATTACCAAATTTGACTACTCAGTAAGCTTGATGTTACGAATAATTGATTCAGAGTATTGCTTAAATAAGAAAAATTTGTCTCTCTAAATAAGGTAAATAAGATATCATAATCGAACCAATGCATTTAAGCACCTCCTCCTTGGAGTGAGTTTTAAGAGGAATATATCTTCCATCCCACGGTAACATTGTTAAAAAGATGAATAAATCAACAGGGGATCGTCCACGGTAACATTGTTAAAAAGATGAATAAATCAACAGGGGATCGTTATACTGTACCTTACAGGAGAATCATGTAAGAGATAACTGCGTGGAGTGATTAAGAGCAGAGTCAATATCTTAGTTTCAAATCCAAGGCTTAACATTAATTAGCTTTGCATCCCTGACAAGGTTATTGAATATCTCAAAACCTAGTATATATTGCACTGTTGGTTGTAAAGAATTTAGCAAATGCTAGGTAAATTGCGTTAGTCAATTATTATTATTTTTATTATTAGTAATAGTAAAAAGTGAATGCTAAGTAAACATCAATTATTATTGTTAATGGGAGTAATCATCAAGGATCTACATTATGACTTTGTGGTGAGGATTTTTATTAGTATTATAGTTTATATAATTAGAATTATATAAGTATATATCATATAAAAAACATTATAGTTGCCATTCCATACAGAACTTTAATCCAGCTGAATTTCAATCTTATATACAGTGTAGGGTAAGGATTCAGCTTTATTCTTCTCCAGATAGATTTTTTCCTATACCTTCTACCAAATACTTCATGCTTTCCTCATTTATGATGCCACCCATATTATATTGATTCCATATTTACATGGCTCTAGTTCAGAGCTCTTCAATTTGTTTCATTGGTTTATTTCTGTACTCTTATGTCAATTCCACAATCTTCTTAACAGTATAAACTTGTAGTATTTCTTAATATCTGTTACGAAAATGATAGTCTTTGCTCTCCTATTTTAAACACATTTCTTACTTCCAATATCATATTGGTAGCATTGCCTCTTTTGGTGAGTAAAAAGTTATTTAGTGAAAGATAATTTAACATTTTTTTGTTTGGCCTTTCAAAGACTCAATCATGCACGATAATATAGGTTTACTTGCTAGCGAAACAGTATTCTTTATTTCTTTTAATAAATAGCCTAAACTCTTTTGATAATAAAAAAAATTGTACAAAATAGAGCACAAGTTATTACGGAAACAACAAAATCCATATATCTTGTTAAATAGATACTATATAAACATACAGTAAAAGACAATTAGACTGATATTTAATAGTTCTTATAACAGGGTAGCAGATAAAAATAATTAACTGGTTAACAATTTTATTCTGTATTTCCTGTTGTTAGAAGTTTAATCTTTATATATTTGCCATTTTTTCTCCTAATTCTAAAAGCGTTTTATCAATTCAATGGCAATCTTTTCAGTTTTATTTTAGTTATGTGACTATATTTATGTCTATGAAAACAACTTTTGCGCTAAACTATAAATTATTTTTACATACCTCCTCCAGTATTTTCTCTTATTTTGCCACTGCTTCTCCCAAATCATGGATTTAAAGCTGCTAATCTGAAGTCTCTTTCACGCCTTTGACACGAAAACTCGGAGTTTTGCCAGAACAGAAAGATTTCATACTGCCTTCAAATAAAATGGTAGTCACATAAAGCTTCTCAGGGATGTCAGATTCACGTTTTACCCTCATTATAGTTCCTATTTTGGATGACTATCTCCTGGTCACTACTACATGTGTACAAAAGTTCACTCTAGATTGGAAGGAAATTAAAAAAGATATCTTTCACAAACCTTATCCTCTGATTACTTTGATCTTTCTACTCTTCTTGGTTCAGTTTATCATTTGTCACTTCAGAAATAAAAATAAAACAACTAAATTCTACTCACTGTATATAGACACATGCAATTTTATGTTTTTAATATTTGCCATGATTCTACTATGTGTATCCTGGCTGAATAACTACAAAAAAAATAGAAAACGGACCCTGATTACAGCAAGATTTTTCAGAGGGAACTATTCTTGGAATGTAAAAGCTAGTTTTTATTTTGCTTTTTCTGTAAATACTCTAGGAATATAGAGCATGCCTTTCTTTTCTTTCAAATGTCTATGAAATGAGTTCTTGAAATTTTTCAGTAAATATGCATTAACACTTCATTTCAATGATCAGGATCAACCATGTGCAAGGCTTTTCAGTTCATAGGTTATTAGGTTTATTGCTGAACCTATTTCCCTCTTTGTCCTGCCAGATTTGATTGTGGCCAAACATATTACGAACACAGAGATGCTAATTCAAAGAGACATTTACAGATTGGAGAAATAATCACAAGCACACAGCACAGTTGGGAAAGATTGTGTGGGTAGTTTAAAAAAGGAAGCTATACTCACAAGCGAAATACTCTGTAAGTTAAAAAAAAAATGGCATTATAGTAAACAAAATAGAGATTTGTCATAGGTGTTTTCAACCAAGCATGTTGAGAAAACACTTTATTTGTTTTAAATTCTCCTTCTTCCCGCAAACAGAATACCCACTTGGCCAGTACTCGGAACTTGAAGTTGATAAAGCACAGGGAGAAAAGTATTAGGCCTTGGAAACTAGGTTTTCTGACATTATCTGCCTGTGTTTGATGGAGGGCAGGGTCTTTGGTATTCCCGTAAATGCCTTCTATCAAAAGGTAGAGATGATTCCAATGAAAGATAAGAAAACAAAAACAAACAACTTCATCCAAGGTGAGAAAAAAATCACCAACCTTATGAATGCATTTATTGAGGATCATGAACTTATACTCATTGACCCGATTTCTATCAGAAAGCAAGATTTAAAATGATTGGTAAAGGGTAAATAATGTTGTATAAAATGCCAAGCCACATAGACTGGAATCTTAAAAACAAAAAAGTTATCCAAGAGAGTCAAGGAATCAACCTATGTACAAAGGGTTTTACTATTAACTATGAAACTAGTATAAAATTTGGTAACATTCTTTGTCTAATATTGGAATATTCTAGTTAACATGCTTGATTTAAAACATAGGAAGAGAATGTGGGCAATTTTTCCAGGTAAATACCTGCTAAAAACAAAGTAAAGGTTCCCCAAACTTATTCTTAGATCAACAGGGAGAATGAAGTGGATTCAGTAAGATTTCAGTGTGTGACCTTATAGTTCCTCCGTTAGCTAGCATTTATTTTTCTTCTTAGGATCCCAAACACTTTTATTAATTCCTGATTATGTCCAAGTCCTTCTGTTTTAACAGATCTAAAATAGAAAATAGGAAAAATAACACTGTAATTTTGAATATGCATAATATATCTTATATATATTGGAATATATTGATATTGTAAAATAGATTTATAAATTATATGCTAATTAAAAAATAGACAATCCCAGTTTAATGCATGCTTTATGACTGAAGGACAAAAAAAATCTAAACGTTTGCAAATATATAGGAAGCCATTAGTTTTTCTTTTTAAATGATGTCATTAACTAATGATCTACAATATTACATTACCTACTATTTTTCAAAATAGCCAGCTTAGGTTAAAAATATCTATATTTTTAAAAAAATATTTCATTTGATAATAAATGTGGATGTTAATAACTTCTTTTAAAGATAGATTGCATTTAGCATATCATAAAAATGGCATCTAAATAACTATCACGTCCCTTTCCAAAATAACTTCACATATTGAAGATAAGTCTATCAATACAATGCTAATATTTTGCGGGGGGTGTGTGCATGTGTGTGTGTGCATGTATGTATGTATGAAAGGTGTTCAAGGATAATTTTTAAGGAAAAAATTTCTATATGGAGTGACAAATATTATGGATAGAGTTTGTTGTACATTTATATACTCAAATATTTTATGTTTAATTTTATGTGTTTTTTTTTGTGAGGAATATCAGCCCTGAGCTAACTTCTGATGTCAATCCTCCTCTTTTTACAGAGGAAGATTGGCCCTGGGCTAACATCTGTTCCCATCTTCCTCTACTTTATATGGGACGCCAGCACAGCATGGCTTGACAAGCGGTGCATCTGTGCGCCTGGGATCCGGGCCTGCAAACCCCCAGGCCACCGAAGCGGAGCGTGTACACTTAACCGCTATGCCACTAGGCTGGCCCCTATGTTAAATTTTTTAAGACACAAGAATCAAGTTCTATGATAGTGAGAGTAAACCAGTTATTGATTTATCAGTTTCTTATAACAATGCCCATCTCACAGTTAGAAGTCTTTCTTTCCAAACATACCAAGAGAAGCATAACTGATGCTTGCCCAATGAGGCTACAATCAAAGAAGAAAAAAACAAGTGAGGATCTCTGTTCATGACTGGAGAATTCCAAAGTGGGTTCAAGGAATCAGGGTTCTACACAGCTACTCCTGAATGTCACTTACCAATTGAAATTGTGATGTAGTCATTGACCTACCCAATCTTTATTTTTGACTACACTGTGCTGGGCAAAATGGGCACTAGTAAGCTAATGGTGATGAAGACTCAAGTCCTGATCTCGAGAATCTTAAGTGTACTGCAGTGGTATAATATTGAGTGCTATGGAACATAAAGAGTGAGAAACCACTTGGCTTTGGGAAGTTCAGGAAAAGCTTACTAGAAAAATAAAACTGAAACCAAGACGTAATAGTCAAACGAAAGGAAAAGACACCTCATACTGTATATAACAGTGGTGGAATTTGAGGAAAGAGGAAAGTTCAGGCAGAAGAAAGTTTGTACAAAATACTTAGAGTGGTCCTCAAATATAAATCCATAGCTGAAGCTTGTGAAGGTTCACAATGAAATATAAAAAATAAAAGAAATAAAATATTTCATAAATGTAAATGCTTTTTAAAATCTTTGAATTTGAATAACATTTTTAGTGTTAAAAATGTTTTATTGTATGAAATAATTATGAGGTATATACAAGAAATAAAATGTTAATATATTATTAATATGGATTTAATTATTTATTAATATAAATTTTAACATATAATTTATATTTTATATAATAAAGAAATAATTGTGATATATGTATATGTATGTATATATATAACATATATATATGTATACATATATATAACAATTATTTAAATAATGAGAAAATATATATGTATATACATACACATATACATATATATATTTTTTTAACCTCCTTACTCAAAAAATACAACGTTTGTAAGACTGGGTGCCTGTGTGTCTTCTAATTTTTATTTTTTTTCCAGGTAATGACAGCAAAACATCTACCAGCTGTTGCTTTTAGATAACTTCTAGGACTTCAGTATGTGTGGAACACTCAGAGATACATTTGAGAAAGACTGAAGATTAAGGTTATAAAGGAAAGCATGGGCCAAATAACAGAGAATCTTACATTTAAAATTAAGAAATTTTCACTTTATCCTGAGCTTATGGGGAAACATTATAGAATTTCAAGAAAGAAAGTGAGAAGATTAAATGTGTTCTTTTGAAGTATTATCTTAGCTACCACATAAAGACAGAAGTGTTGTGGGGCAAGACTGAATGAGACATGAAAAGTAGTAAAATGGACCGTTCAAGTTTTTCAGGACACAGCTGAGGTTGTTTTAATCCAAGATAAGACAGTAGCACCGGAAATGGAGAGCTATAGAGATCTAATAGGATCTGTGGGCACATAAAAATTGTGTAGAGGGGCCGGCCCGGTGGCGCAAGCAGTTAAGTGCGCGCGCTCTGCTGCGGCGGCCCGGGGTTCACTGGTTCGGATCCCGGGCGCGCACCGACGCACTGCTTGATAAGCCATGCTGTGGCGGCGTCCCATATAAAGTGGAGGAAGATGGGCACCGATGTTAGCCCAGGGCCGTCTTCCTCAGCAAAAAAAAAAAAAAAAAAAAGAGGAGGATTGGCGGATGTTAGCTCAGGGCTGATCTCCTCACAAAAAAAAAAAAAAGATTGTGTAGAAAAGCCTTCTACGTTTTATTATGTATTTATTATACACCAGCATATTTATCATATGTGATGAATTCCTACTCAAAGAAAAGTAGCAATCCAATTTTTTTCAACATATATGCAGGAGGTGAAGATATATCAATGACATTTTTTAGTGCATCTTTGATATGAAAATTTTCTGATGCATCTAAAATATTTAAAATGGATATTTTCCTCCATTTAAAGTGTCCTTTAGAGTATATTGACTAATCCAAATATTTAGAAGACAATGATTCTCTCATACAAAATGGTTCGCTCAATTTTGAGATTTATTATACTCATCAAATTTAAAGATTGAACACTAGATATCACTAATTTTAGGTAGAAGACCTGGCTAATGTTAATGTGCAATCAAAAGGCAACTGGAAACAGCAATATTATTGCAACTATAATAAAATGAATACTGGGCATATTTGAGAAGATGCTAATGCATGCTAATGTTCCATTGAAAACACAACTTACAGAACTAGAGTCCTACCATCTATGCAGAATGATTTAAATACAATTACTTTAAAACTACTTGGCAGCTAGGATTGCAATCTACAGAATTTTAATAATACAAGTAACTAGAGGTTAAAATAATAAATGAAAGTTAAAGATTTTTTTAAAGTAATAGTGTGACCAACAGAAATGTCCTTCTCTAGATCTGAATTTCAATTTTCATTTAATCAATACCTCTAGCTAATACTAATGTTATCCTTCAAAGAAATATCTATTGAACACATGCATTCCACACACTGTGCTAGAAATGGAATGGAATTTTAGCAGAAGAATCTGTCATTTTGAAGTATATTATTTAGAGTCCTAATAAGAAATGTTAGGATAATTTGAGTTGTGCTTAATAAATGTACTATTTACAAAGTCATAGGCAAGTATAGCAAAACAACTAGGTAAGGCTAGTAATTGCAGAGCCATTGCCTCCCGTAGGCTTGAAGAGAGGAGGAGAGGGGTCTGTTACTGGAATCCTGTAAGAGAAAGTTCTGGAGATGGGGCAACCTTGAGAGGGGCAGTGCCTTTGGTCAAGGGACACTTCCAGCCCACGGTGAATCTTTAAGGAGGAGAACAAGAAAATAAATACATTGAATTCATCCTCTTACTCTCTGCTCTTGAACTGGGGCTTCATATTGGCCAAACTGAATGAAAGGCAGAGGGTAAGGGGGCCTGTTGATGAACTCCATCCTTATCAGCATTCCGTGGAAGAGATCAGGGCAAAGAGTGTTGAGATAAATCTCAATGAGCAAATGTATGGTACCCAGCACCTCCAGAATCTGGT
The DNA here is from genome assembly GCF_020826845.1 of Diceros bicornis minor. Taxonomy (NCBI): domain Eukaryota; kingdom Metazoa; phylum Chordata; class Mammalia; order Perissodactyla; family Rhinocerotidae; genus Diceros; species Diceros bicornis. Next base: position 45,243,817 of record NC_080759.1, on the reverse strand, counting down.
AGGCAGGTAATTACGGTGCCCGGAGGTGCTTGCTCTGATAGCGGGGAATCATTCCACTTAAGTCATTAATTCTGTTCTTGTAAGGTCCTTAAAAGCAACTCACAGCAAGAAATATCTATCATGAGATATTAAGAATGGTACGGGGAGCTGGCCCTGTGGCTAGTGATTAAGTTTGTCTAGCTCCGCTTCAGCTGCCTGGGTTCACAGGTTTGGATCCTGGGCATGGACACACACCACTCATCAGCCATGCTGAGGTGGTGACCCACATACAAAGTAGAGGAAGACTGGCACAGATGTTAGCTCAGGACTAATCTTCCTCAAGCAAAAAAAGAGGAAGATTGGCAACAGATGTGAGCTCAGGGCTAACCTTTCTCAGCAAAAAAAAAAAGAAAAAGAAAAAGAATGAGATGGAATTAGCCAAAGAGAGTAATATAATATCCCAGACCTGTGTTTCTCACTCTTTTGTACTATAATACACAGACTCATTTTAAAAAGGAAAAAAAACACAAAACATCATAGGTCCTAGAATTGGCTTCAATTATTTATTTAAATACAACTTGACTATATTCAAATATAAACCTATGTATAAACACATTATGCTTATTGTATGTACTGTAGTATAAAATCTCAACAGAATAACTTAATAACATCATAAAACAAATAAAATTCAAATTAATGTTAATGTAATTGAAGGATGAAGTTTTGTGGAGACAAAATTGCTTTTTTTGTGGAAGCTAAAGCAAATCTAAGTATCAGAGACTTTTGTATAGATCATGCTTATACAACCAAAGTTGGGAACTAACTCAATTTTCTTTCCTCTTGTAACTATTTAAGCCATTGGGAAGTCCTCATTCACAGTTTGTCATTTTTTTATTTGCTTATCCCTCTCACTTTACAAGAATGCATTTTTTATATATCAAGGTGATCTTTCTCTTACTTTATCTCTCCATAACAATCAGAATAGCACTTCTTATGGTCAGTGTTGTTGAGAATATAAGTAAGAATGAACACTGTCTTAGTCAGTTAGGACTACTGTGACAAAGTACCATAGACTGAGTGGCTTACAAACACAGAAATGTATTCCTCACAGTTCTGGAGGCTGGAAGTCTGAGGTCAGGGTACCAGCATGGTTGGATTCTGGTGAGAGCCCTCCTCCAGGCTGCAGATTGCTGACTTTCCTTTGCATCCTCACATGGGGAAAAAAGAGCTAGCTAGCTCCCTGGCCTTTTCTTATAAGGGCACTAATCCCATTCCTGAGGGCTCCGTCCTCATGACCTAATTACCTCCCAAAAGCTGCACCTCCTAATACCATCACATTGGGATTAGATTTCAACTTAGGAATTTTGCAGAGATGCAAACATTCAGTCCTTAACAAACAATTTACATGGTAATTCTAGTACTAGGTTGTCTTCCAGATGTTCTGGAATGTGATCATATTCATATTCTTTAGGCCATCGTAAGCATAAATAAAAAAGTATTTATCTGTTCATATGTGTTGACTCAAGATTAAGGAACAATTCATTGCCCCAAAAGCAATTATGCAAATATTTTGTGGATTTCAGAAATTTGCCTTATGTTACACCAGTATTTCTAAAACTTACAGTGAAACAAATTCCTCGGAGAACTTCCTAAAAATTTGATACTTTAATCCAACTCTAAATATTGGGGGGCTGGGGTTATATATTTTAATGGGCATCCCAGGTGATTTTGATGTAGATAATTCACTGATGAGACTTTAGAAAATATTGACTTAAACATTCCTTTAGAGTCTGTTAAAAATGTCTCAAATTATTATTCAAAATATTGTGAGAGCAGTGATTAAGTGAATTTGATTAGGATTTATTTATGGTTAGTATTTTTCAAACTAGATTAACGTATTAACACAGAATCTTGTTTATAATATTTCTTAAAAATACAAACCTCCATTATAAGATACCAGGTTTTATATGCCTGTATGTACAATAGCTAGAATAACTTGCAAGATGCCTTCTCTACCCACTGGGACTCTGAACACGTCCTTTCTGACTGGAAGCATCTTCTCCCTGTCAGGCTTTCCCTCCTTAAACTCCAACTCATCCTCTGGCCCCAGCTCAAAAAAATCACCCCTCAAAGAAGCTTCTCTGATATTTCAGATTAGGTAAACTCCCCTGAAAAACCCTCTCTTAGCAGCACGGACATTCCCTCTTCAGCAGTTATTCACATCTATTTAGTACCAATTTGTGGTGACTTCCAAATATTTTGGGTTCTCCTCCCAAGCACTTAGTAGGATTGTATCTTCTTGTCAAGTTGAATTTAGTGTGGATCTTTGACCTGGTTAACCAGTGAAAGGTGAGTAACAGTAGCAGGTGTCTTGTTTAAGTAGAAGCTTTAAGAACAAATATGCAGTTCTCTACTCTCTGTTTCCCAACATGCACAGATGGTACCTGCTAATTCAGTATGGATTCCAGAATGAGAATTATATGGAGCAGCCCCTGATTGACAAATCACAATATGTAGCCTAAGTGAGAAATAAACTTGTAATTTTAAGCCCTTAATATTTTGGGATAGTTTATTAGAGTAAAAACATAATGTAGCCTTTTCTGTCTGAAATATCACAGGTGTCATTTTATATTTATGTGACTGATTATTGATTATCTGCCTACCATACCTAACTAGGGTCCCAGGGGCAATCTTAATTTTCACTGCACAGGATATCTTTGATACCTAGCAAGGCACCTCGTATACAGCAAGGACTTAGGCTAGGCAGAATAATGATCTCCCAAAGATGTCCATCTCCAAAAGCCTGGAATCTGTGAATATGAGACCTTAAGTGGCAAAAGGTAATTTGCAGATGGAATAAAGGTTGCAAACATTAAAAGAAGGAGATTATCCCTGATTATAATGGTGGACTCAATTTAAATGCCTGAGATCTTAAAAGTTCAAGAGGAAGACAGAAGAGTGAGAGATCTGACAACAGAAGAAGGAGGAGGAAAGATTTACAGAGTGAAAAGACTTGACCTGTCACTACTGGCTTTGACAGTGGAGGAAGGGGCCCTGTGAGAACCTATGTGGGCAGGCTCTAAAGACAGTAACTGCTCTCAGTGGACAGACAGAAAAGAACTGGGGATCCAGTCCTACAACCACAAGGAGCTGAATTCTGCCAAGTACCTGAATAAGCTAGGAAGCAGATTCTCCCCCAGAGCCTCTGGGAAGGAATGCACCCTGCTGTCAACTTGCTTTTAATCTGGTGAGACCTCTGTTGGAATTATAAGATAATACATTTGTACTGTTTTAAAACCCAAAGTTTCTGGTAATTCGTTAGAACAGCAATTGAAACTAGTACATGTCTCAATAGGTTCATGCTGAAAGAATAAATTAATGAATGAAAGAAACACCAGTAACAAATTTAAACCTCTTTCTTACATAAAACTTTAGTGAAGAGATAAAATGTTATCTAAAATGGTATAATTTTTTAATGGAATCCTATTTTTCTTATTCCTTAAAGATAAATCTTTCATTTTCATTCATTTAAGAGATTTGGGTTAGAAGGAAATTTGTTCAGGGTTGGTCTTTGGTGCTTAACCAGCTCCTGATTTTTAGAGGGGTATCAAAATCTGCTAACTAGGTTTTTACTCCTCCAAAGGGAAGACCTTAAGTGCCTCCCTAATCCATATCTTCTAGCTCTGCCAGGGAAGAAATTGGTCTAATTACTCCAAGTGAAAGTCGTAATTGCCCTTCTACATTTTATGCCATAGCCCCTGTCTTATTTCCCCTCACTGTTAATAAAGACAGAAAGAAAGAAACACTTGCCCTGCTTGGTTCACCAGCTTTCCCTAATGCTGATTATTGCCTTTAACCTAGAGTGCCTCTGCGTTGGCTCACACACTAGTAGACTACTCACTGTTCCTTCAGAATCTTACTCTTTGTATACAGGTGACGACATAGTGATGGCCAAACATGATATTGTAAACAAATCTCCAGACTTCCAGTTGTTTTAATTTACTAACTTTGGCCAGTTTGCATTTTTCTTTGTTTGATTAAAGGGGCAAAAAATGTGTAAGTCTACAAGTAAGTGGAGTTAAATGGGATTTCTTCGAAATATTCCACTGAGCTTTTAAGGAACATCAGACAATAGCGAGTACATTTGTCAAAGATTTGCTGGCAAAATATGAAAAAGATAAAAATACATCCATACCCACCTATACACCAACCCCTCCTCCAAAAAAAAAGCAATAAAATAAAAACTCCCCTCCAAACACAATTAGTTTGCTTTTTTCTCCTTTGACTGTAATTTTATGGTCCAGCATGTTTATAGACTTATAAATACGGGAAAAAAAGGAAAACATTCATAATATCAAATGTTGTCAGGGTTTGAAACATCTCAAAAAAGAACATATAAATTCAGATTAAAGAGAAACAGAATTAACTACAAAATATCTTTAAGTCAGATAATCATCTTAGCTTTCTGCGTAAGAATTTAGTCAACGTGAAATTTCATTTTCTCAGAAAGAAGCCTCCATCTTAATACAGATTATTTCAGAATTTTTCTGGCCATCAAGATTCTCTGGCAATTTTCCTAGAGATAAATTTCATTTGTTAATGTACTCTGTTATTTTAAAAATAAGCTATTGTTTATGCAGGGATTTATAAAACAATGATCTTTATGCTATGGGAAGATTTTAATTTACATGGTAATTTTGAAAATACTCCTCAAAGTTATTCTAGGCATATCTCCTCTTCATTTAAAAGAAAGCTTTGTATCATGTTAATATTTATGATTATAGGTGCTATATAGTCTTTTTTAACAAAATTGATATTGTCAGGATAATTCTTAATTATATATGTCTGACCCAAGCACTGTAGGATATTTGGTATTCTTTGGTATTGTCACTAAATGTCATTAGCACTTTTCTGTCCTTGTGACAAAAACAAGATGCTCCACACATTTTCAATCCCTTCTTTCCATGGAGTGGTACAGTCTCAGTTTGATAGCCATTGTAAAAATATCCTGCATTACTGCTGGATACTGCTGGACACAGTTCTAATGTGAGAAAACTTTCAGAGAAGCATTTCCTTATATGTTTATAATAAATTATAAAAGTAAAGTTGTCACATCTCTACTAAATATGGAGAAATAATTTTGCAAAATGATTTATTTTTATTGCTTAATGCCAACTCTTTTTGACCTTGAACATGATTGTGATTTACTAATTTGGAATTGAATCATCATTCCCAATAAGTGCCTAATGATATCTTGTGCAGGGGTTTCAAGTCATAACTGTTATGTTTGAATCCATATTTTACAACATATTGCTATTGCCAAACCCTGTTCTTATGATCTTCACAATCTTAGAATTCTCTTTTTCCCCACTTTCTTCCCTCTTCTATACTAAACAAGTCATAACCTTTATTTATTTGAAATATCATCAGTGCCTCCTTTATTTTCACTCATGCTCACAATCTTCTCATTTAATTTCTTATCAAAATTCCTTAACCATCATGCTGCCCTACCTGCCATATTGACTTTTTCCAAAACAAACAACAACAAAACCCAGAAATAATGGCTAAAATTTATTGGGCATATTATAGAATTATATAATTTAATTCTGAGAACATATCATGAAGACAAAAACTCCCTCTATTACAGATGAAAAATCTTGGTAAAATATCTCTTTGACCATGTTCATAGGAAGACAGACTACAGATTAAAGGTCCCCGGCCTGCCCCGTGGCTTAGCGATTAAGTGCACGAGCTCCGCTGCTGGTGGCCCGGATTCAGATCCCAGGCGCGCACCGATGTACCGCTTCTCCGGCCATGCAGAGGCCACGTCCCACATACAGCAACTAGAAGGATGTGCAGCTATGACATACAACTATCTACTGGGGCTTTGGGGGAAAAAATAAATAAATAAATAAAATTATAAATGTCCCAGGTAGGGGCAGGCAACTCTGTGCAGGTAGTAATTCTGCTAGGTGAACAAAATTACCTCTTGTATTTTTAAGGAAACTCATTAATTCCATTGTAATCTTCAAGTTGCACACCTCATGAGACTAAACTACATTCTCCACTCACACTTAAACTGATAAAATCACTTCTACTATATTACAAGGAAAATAGGGATTAGAACATAGCAACCCTCTCATTTCTATATCCATTATCTTACACTGCACCACACTTCACTGGAAAAGAAATCTGGATCAGTAGTTATTCTTTTGTCTGTTACTCCTAAAGAGTGATTGAGTTGTTAGTAAAGTTGTTTTTATTCGTATGTTGATTATTTCAACAAATATTTTTCAGTGCCTACTGTATATTAGCTACTATGCTAGTAGAATTTGGACAAACATTTGGACCTTATTTTTAGCTTTTTAGCACTAAAAATTCTATTTTTAGTTTTTTAGAGCTAAAAATTCTATTTTTAGTTCTAAAATAGTTTAGAACTAAACTATTTTTAGTTTTTTAGTCTTATATTTTTAGTTTTTCAGAAATCTTGCTCCACCAGGTATCCCCCATTTTTTAATGTATTTTCTTTCCTAGATCAGGGTTTAAAAATATTATTTTGTAAAGTGCTAAATAATAAAAATTTGGGGCTATATGGGGCAGATGGTTTCTGTCACAACCATTCAATTCTATTCTTGAAACTCAAATGTATGGCTGTCTTCCAATAAAACTTTATTTATAAAAACAGGCAGTGGGCCAGACTTGACCCAAAGACCATAAGTTCCAATCCATGTTCTATGTACTCCCTTTTAGCATATAGACACATTCAAGTCTTTCCTGTTTTAAAAAGCCAATCTTTGAAAGGCTTAACCTTCTAGGTAATGTACCCTATGTTCTTTATCTTCGATATTTATAAATGGAATTGTTATACCCACTCTCTATTTCCTCACTTCTCATTCAATTCTTGGGTCAGTGAAATCTTGCTTTTACTTTTATCTTGGCTGTATAATGTCCCTTTCCAGGACTAAACTTAACGGCATATTTTACCATTGCCATACTTTACCTCTCCATCATATATGATATTTTGGGTCACTTTTTCATGCTGTACATTGAATTTTCAACAGATAGCAGTGGTTTCTCCAATTTCATATGCTCTTCTAGAACCTTGCCATTTCCCCATCAAGAGGTACAATCTAATCCTCTTCACTTTAATCTGCATGGGCCTGTAACCAATTGAATCCTGTGGAAGTGACATTGTATGACTTCCGAGATTAGGTCATAAAAGGCAACACATGCAGCTTACTAGCTGAAACACTTGCACTGGAACTCTGTGCCATCATGTAAGCTGTCCCACTGTTCTGAAACCGCCTTGCAGTAAGGAAGCCCAAATTGCTCATATGAAGACATCCTATAGACAAGCCATGGGACTAAATGAAGGGAGAGATATGCAAATGCATCTCCCAGACTGCCACTCCAGCCACTGTGTAACTGCAACTGCATCAGAGACCTTCAGCCACCAAGCCAAGCCTTTCCCAAATTCATGGGACACAGAAACCTTAAGAAATAGTGGAATGATGGGTGCTGCTTTAAGCACCCAAACTTTGGACTGATTTGTTATAAAGCAATAAAGAGACACTCTTTCAGATTCTCTACTTTCTTGACTTCTAGGCAGATTACTCTAAACGTCCTTCTGCTTTTCTAACATTCTTTCTCAGTCTACATTACTTTATTCTTAAACAATCCGGTTTTCCACTGTGGTGTTCTCTGTGGTTCTGTCCTCAGCTAATATCAGCCAACCCCATGGTTTCATCTATCATGTATAAATGATGCTTACTCCCAAATCTCTCCTGAGGTTTTAGATTAAATTCCCAAAGGTCTACTAAATTCACATTTATATTCCCTCATGTATCTTAAATTCATAATATTCCAGACTAAAGCTATCATCTCTACTGCTTTTCACACTGTTCCTCTCTTCTGGATATGTAATTTTTGTGTATAGTACTACCATTTATCCAATTTCCAAAGTCAGAAAATAGGGAATCATCATGTCTCTTCCATTTCCTTTACCTTATCACCCCACATTACAACAAACCACTGATTCCTTGTGTTTTTATAAATGCTTTTCCCACCTTTAGTCATTGTCCATATCGTTAATAGAATATTGTATCTCAAAGGAAAATCTTATCCTCTCACTTTCTGTATGGGATGCGTAAAAGTATTTTAAGAGCAATTAAACTCACTTCATCTTGCCCTGACAAACTGTACGCTAAATGTGTAACCACTCATCAAAGTGTTCAGAAGATCTAAAAGACTTTACTTAGACACTCTCTGCTTAAGAAGCAGTTGTGTAAGAGAGACCATTACACTACAGTCTATACAAGACCCTAAGAGTCGTAGGGGGCAATCACTTTGAAAAGCTCAAATTTCAGATGCTCTATTCCCTGCCAAATGGTCACTCCTCTTTTTATTGAAGACTATGACATAAAACACCTTTCCCAACAGGCCCATTCCTATCTCTTACTGCTTTACCTTCAGGTACGCATTTCTATATGTTCCAGTATTACATTTACATAATCCTAGCATCACTCAGTACTCAAGTCATCATATATTCACATATCTTTTCCTTCTATTAGACTTTGGCCTCCTCAAAATCATCAGTGCATCATTTGCCCCACTCCCATCAATTTTGCCCTTTGTGACTAATTAGAGCCTAAAATTTAGAAGCTAAGTAAGTAGTTTTAGAATAATAAACCTATCAATGAAGGATTAATAGGTATTTGTGCTCTTTTTAGGATATTTTGTAAACTAAATTCTCCTCTAAAACAGATAGATTTTTTTTCTCTTAAATGTGATGATTTCAGGCAATTGGTGACATTTTCTGGTAATTTTTCTTGTTCAGGAATATCAGGAGGAGATAGTACCTCATAATTCAAAGAGGGGTTGTCATAAATAATATACCTCAGAGCTGGGAGATCCAATTCTTAAAACGAAGCCAATGTATTTCTTTGAAGCTTTAGACAGTAAAAATACTCATTGAAACTCCTAAATTAAAATATGAGAAACACAAAAGACTACTTTAGGAAACTACTGGCATGTATGTTCATATTTCTGATAGTAGTGGGCACAAAATAAAAACTGGTTATTATTAGTTTCATGAGAAATATTTTACTGTTTTATTGCCTCACATACAATTTTATAGGAAATTTTTATAGACAATATAAAATAACATTTTATAGAACATATAAAAATAATATAGACTGGAGTTTGGACATGAAGAAATCCAAAACAATGTCAGCTAAATAATTAATTGCATCAAGAGAATGGAGAACAAAATCTGAGAGTAAAGAATGAGAATTTTATATCATGATAGTTATACAAAAACATAGTGATGGAGATATATTTTAGCAGCAATATATGTGAAGAAAGCTGAAGAGATTTTCATTGTCAATAAATTCAATAAATTGCTTTGTAGCTACAAAAAAATCAGCATATGTCTTCATTAGCAAAAGTACAGTATTTCAAATTAGGGAGATGCTGCGCCCTTTATCCTTCTCTGATAAAACCAAATCTGGACCATTATTTTCAGTTCTGGTCACCATATTTTAACAGCATCATAGGGAAAAACGTTTAAAGGAGAGTGACTAGGATGGTAAAGTTTTACATGAAGACAGCTCAAACGAATGAGAAAATCACATGTGGAAGTGTTAGAGATTTGCTGCACGGACCCAGGGGAAGCTCTAAGACCAACGAATGAAAATTACAGAGTCATAGACTCTGGGTTGATATGAGAAATTTTATAACAGTCAGATATGTTTTATTCAGTCTCCAATAACTTGAGCTGTTCAACGAAAAGCAAGGATGACCACTTAGTGGGAAATTTGACACATTTACAATTCGACTTAGGGCAAAGAGAGGAAAAAAATATATACATATCCAATAATATATGTGAAATATATATCTTAATGTACAAATAGATCATAAACAGCAAATATAACTGGTAATTTTTCAACACTGATATCAAAGTGATGTAGCAATGGTAGTGTACACAATTCAAAATGAAGAAAAATTTAAAAAACCCAGTGGAAGTCCAAGTTTTCATCTATTACAGCAATTGCTTTAATGCTTTGGAAAACTGAACACTTATGCTTTAAAGCATGAACAGTAGGGTTCACCATCCATGCCTCTAAAGTGCCTCGAATAGAAACATCCTCTTCTATAGTGTTTTGAAGCGTGTGCATAACCATTTGTACAATAGTCACTTAAAGGTTAACCAGTTATCTTTAGTCCTACAAAGTCTAGAAATACATTATATGCAATATTTCACTTTCATATTGTCTATGCAGATTAATCCTCCTAAAGTCAGCAAAAATCAAAAAAGCACAAGAGATATTTTACAGATAATAATTACAAGAACCTCCTAAGGAGAATGTATCTTGTATTTTTTTTTTTTTTTGATGAGGAAGATGAGCCCTGAGCTAACACCTGATGCCAATCCTCTTTTTTGCTGAGGAAGACTGGCCCTGGGCTAACATCTGTTTCCATCCTCCTCTACTTTACATGGGATGCCGCCACAGCATGCCTTGACAAGCAGTGCCTCGGTCCATGCCCAGGATCTGAACCTGTGAATCCAGGGCTGCCAAAGAGGAGCATGTGAACTTAACCACTACGCCTCTGGGCTGGCCTCGTATCTTTTTTTTTTTTTGGTGAGGAAGATTGGCCCTGAGCTAACATCTATTGCCAATCTCCCTCTTTTTGCTTCAGGAAGATTGTCCCTGAGTTAACATCTGTGCCAATCTTCCTCTATTTTGTATGTGGGATGCCACCACAGTACGGCTTGATGAGTGGAGCTGTGCGTAGGTCTATGCCTGGGATCGAATCCACTAACCCTGGGCCACTGAAGCCGAATGTGCAAACCCAATCATTATGCCACTGTGCCGGCCCCTGTATCTTGTTTTATAGAAGGCTTTTTGGCCTTCTGAAGGCCTTTGTAGGTTAGACGGGAGCTTAGGAGGAGTAAGAAAGAGATGAATAACTCCAGACTACAAAGTGAAAAGAATTTTTAAATAAGTTAGGAAGTAAGGAGTGAGGTAGAGAAATTAGAGAGAAAGAGATAAGAACAGCCTCTGAGCTGCCATGAGCTGCCAGGTACTACATGTAATGAAGGGGCCAGAGTAAAATCTCTGGTGGTTTGATGGTTGAAAATGTTATGAACAGGAGTGTCTATGGTTCGATGCTTAGTCTGTAGTGTTCCTGCGATGTACTCATTCCTTCTTCTATTTCTACTCAGGTCTGGATTAAACACTATTGTCCATGCAAAATGGCATATGAGAATGTTGTTACATTGTTGTTTTATTTGTGGAAATCTGAGAAGGAGCTGTGTAGTTCTCAAAAAGAAATAAAGATTAGATCCAGATCCATGCAATTCAGAAGAAAAACAACTTGAGGGTCAAAGAGATTTTTCATAAACTGAAAGGGCCTATATGTGGGCTTGGTGCTTTTCCAGGAGTTCATAGAACTCATATAGAAGACTTTGGGTCCCTCATTGCTTGAAACTGTGGAAAGTGGGCTGATTTCAAATAAATTCAACTTTGATAGGAAACAGGAAATCCCAGCTGAGATCTGCTTTATATATAGTCCTTCTGTTCTGCCTGTTACAGCCTTATTGGACCACATTAGCCTTAAATGGTCCCTGTCCTCTCTGAACTCAATTCACTTAACATGTTTCATGAACTAATTTGGCTTGCACTTTGCTGTCTTGAACACTCATTTAATTAGGCCTGTGTTTTTTACATTTGCATGTGCTTACATTATGCCTTGGAAAATATTTATGAACTGCAGAAACACAGGGTCTGTTTTGTAAAACGTGCTGAGTTTATATAACACATACTTGATGCATTGTCCAAGTAGGCAGGGAATAAATACTTGTTGAGTTGATGAATCTCTATATGAAGTTAGAAACATTGTTTTTGGGCAGATTAAATTAATACCCAAACACGCTACCTTCCTAAATGCCTCAGAAGTCATTCACGATTGTGCCTAAATGAAAAATTATTTGGCAATGTAAAATTTTTAAAAAACCAAGATTGTATTAATGTGTAGGATTTTCACACAGAAAAATTATGTAATTCTCATTACATTTCTCTCTATTCAAACTTAAGAAGATTATTTGGTAGACATCAGTTCATCACAGTTTGATAACACCTCTTCCAGTGTTGTTAATATGAGGATTGGTTCAGATCATACATATAAGCAGTTAGCATGGTGTCACATTCCCTGGACTCCAAATATGTTAACTATTCTCATTTAATAAAGTGCCATTCCTGTGATTAAAACATAAGTATAACAAGTTGTTATTTAATTCTTACATCAATTTTTAAATGTCATATGGAATATAATCTAGCAATCTTTTTAAACAGTTAAAAAGTGCTAAAGTTTCGGAGCTAACATCTGTTGCCAATCCCCTTCTTTTTGCTTCAGGAAGATTGTCCCTGAGTTAACATCTGTGCCAATCTTCCTCTATTTTGTTGCCAATCCCCCTCTTTTTGCTTTTTACACATTTTTAGGAAAGCCAGTATCTAAATAAATGTCATGCCGTTATTTGATGATAACGTAGTAATTAGAAACATAGACTTCAACTCTGAGAGACCTATATTCAAGTTTTTAATTGGCTCACCTATGAACTCTACAACTTTGAGGACATTGTTTAACCTTTTTATCAACCTGGTTTCCATAAATGTGAATAAATATACCATCTCCTTCACAGCTTCCTGTGCAGGTTAAATGAGATAGGATGAGTAAAACATGTGGCTCATGGACTCAGTATGCATTTGAAAAAGAGTTGTTATGATTTTATTGAAGTATTAATAATGCTTTGTTTATAATAACTACAAAATATCTGATTTTATTAGTTCAATGTAACAGGAAAATATCACATAGGCATGTGAAGGATATTAAAGCAAATTTTGAATTCAAATCTGATAATATAAAAATCAAGAAATCACTGTCTGAATACTTACAAAGTCAAGGTTTTCTTGCACAGTCTGATATCTAACCACTAACATCCCTAATAAAGGAAGAAAGCATTTAAAATTCTGTTGCATGCTTTCTCCAAAGGTAGTAAAATTAATTAGGGAGATGTGCAGGCTGCTGATTCATTTGATTATATGTTACTACCTAAAGTGCAAAATTTCCCTGCTAGGTCTGTTGCCTAAAGCAGTTTGGTTGATTCATCACCTCTTTCACTCAGAGGGTTGATCATTGTAAATGACTTTATTGACCCATGGCTTGGTTCAGCATCATATGCTCCAGTGAACCAAGCAATAAACAGCTGCTAAGTGCAGGTGAGAAGTCGTCATGGAAAATTCAAAGACTGAATCAGCGTTCTCTCTGCCATCAGACTCCTGTGCTGTCACAGATTTCTGAATTTCTTTTTTGACAGGCACGATTTTTAAAGGGACTTGCCCTAGAATAATGCATCTTCCTACGGATTTTCTTGACTTTTAGATAGTAAAAGAGGGCATTCTATTTTCAGAATCTGTATTCCAAATTCCTGGATCTGTAGCCATAATTTTTAATTATGGTTTTGATTTTTTGGTTTACATTTGTACATTTTTAGTGGTTTATTAGGCGTCAATGGATATCTCAAGCTAAATACAATTTGATAAAATAACATATAATATTTAAGGATTGAAATAGCATCCTGGAATCATTTGATGACTTTAAACACTGTAAAAAGGAAGAAAACAACTAACCATTAAGAACCAAAGGTAATTCAACAGTTGAAAGACTCAGAGCAGAGAGATCTCAGCTGCCACCTGCTCCTTCCACCAGATAGTTCTAACTGTTACTAAATTAGCCCTAACTATTGCTAAGTCCACCTAATTAGTCGTCCTAATCTGCCAAGGTTCTCCCAATTAGAAGTAGCCTGATCTTCAGACAACTCTTCTATTTAGAGCTGGTTAAAAGAAAAAAAAAAATTCTGTCTCCTCCATTAAACTAAGTTAGGGATGGATTAGGAATTAAGTTTTACTGTTCTCAAAGGTACACGATGAATGTTTGTCAAGTAGGTCAACAAAATAAAGAATAAATTCTAAAATTATATTCAGTATCAAGAGAATGAGAAAACAAGTCACAGCTGGGGAGAAAATATTTACAAAAGACATATCTGATAAAAGACTATTATCCAAAATGTACGAAGAACTCTTAAAACTCAACAATTAGAAAACAGTGAATCTGATTAAAAAGTGGGCCAAAGACTTGAACAGACACCTCACCAAATAAGACATACAGAGGGCAAATAGGCATATGAAAACATCATATATCATTAGGGAAATGCAAATTAAAATAACAATGAGATACCAGTACATAACTATTAGAAAGGCCACAATTCAGAACACTGAAAATACCAAATGCTGGCAAGGGTGTAGAGCAACAGGAATGCTCATTCATTGCAGGAGAATGCAAAATGGTAAAGCCAGTTTAGAAGACCGTTTGGAGGTTTCCTATAAAAGTGAACTACTCTTACCATACAATCTAGCAATTGCACTCCTTGGTACTTACCCAAATGTGTTGAAAACTTATATCCACATATAAACCTGCATACTAATGGTTACAGCAGCTTTCTTCATAATGCCCAAAACTTGGAAGCAATCAAGACATCCTTCAGTAGGTGAATAGATAAATAAATAGTGGTACATCCAGAAAATGGAATATTATTCAATGCTAAAAGAAATGAGCTACTAAGCCACGAAAAGATGTGGAGGAATCTTAAATGCATATTTCTAAGTGAAAGAAGCCCATCTGAAAAGGCTACATACTGTATGATTCCAACTATACGACATTCTTAGAAAGGCAAAACTAGGGAGACAGTAAAAAGTTTAGTGGTTGCCAGGGGTTCAAGGGGAGAAAGAGATGAATAGGAGGTGCACAGAGGATTCTTAGTGTAGTGAAAATACTTTGTATGATGTTATAATGATGGATACATGTCATTACACATTTGTCCAAACCAATCAGAATGTACACCACCGAGAGTGAACTCTAACGAAAAATATGGACTTCAGGTGATGATGTGTTAATGTAGGGGCATCAATTGTAACAAATGTACTACTCTGGTGAATGATGTTGATAACAGGGGAGGCTATACATGTGCACAGGCAGGAGATAAATGGATATATGTGAAGTCTCTGTTCTTTCGTCTCAATTTTGCTGTGAACCTAAAACTTCTCTAAAAAATTGTCTTACAATTATATAGATATATAGACATTGATACAGATATTTGTAAAAGCGGTGTTTTGGAACAATAAAAAGATCAGCGGCTGCCAAGGGTTGGGGAGAGGGAGGGAGGAATAGGTGGAGAAAAGAGGAGTTAAAGGAAAAAAAAAAATTACATACAGTAAAAGATGATTTCTTTAAATTAATAATTCCAGGTTCATAGTTGAATAAGATTATATATATAACTCATTTACTCATTCTTGTCTTGTAAGATCTTCATTATTAATTTCTTTGAGTTATCAAAAAGAAGTCTATCATATTCTCAAAATTTGAAAACAAAATGACACCCTATTTTTCATTTGAAAATATGAATTATATGATATTATGCCAATACCTGCACCACAAGTCTCAAATCAAATACTCTGTTATGAACGAAAAGGGATGCAAAGGTTTCTATAACAATATTCAATGTTTTATGATAAAAATTTAGAAAATATTAATTATAAAATTCATAGACATAGTCTATGAATAGAAGACATAGTCTTATAAAAACTGGAGATCCATAACAGAAAAGAAAATAGGTGACCTACTTTGAACATTCACAAATCCAAAGGGTAAAAGAATTCGGTGGGAATTGATTTTTCACTCAAAATAGTTAATATATGTAATAAACCCTTGAAAGGAGAAACAGAAATTAGTATCAAGAGTTTTCAAATTGCTTGGGGACAAGGAGAAATATGAGACACAGTATGAGTTTATTGCTATACACAAAGGAATACTAGATATAATTTTTCAATAATGCCTGAGGAATCTTCCTGGAATCAGAGTGGGGGAATATTTTAGGAAATGCTTTAGAGCAGTCTTAGGTACCCCAGTTATTAAGCAAAATGTAAAACAAGGTTATTAATTAAAATTTTATTAATATGAAATATATGGAGGCATGGTTACCAAAAATTAATTCAAGTCAGAATACTTTATATAAAAATATTAAAAGACATACTAGTACCACCTAATAAGAATAATACAATTAGGTTTAAATCATAGAATAACTAATTTTGTTTAGTACTTCTCAATCTTTAATATCACTATGAATCACCTGGGGATATTGTCAAAATGCAGGTACTAATTCAGTTGACTCTGGCGTATCTCTACCATTTCTACCAAGCTCCTAGTTAATGTCATTCTATTGATACATGGATCATACTTTGAGCAGCAAGAGTTTTTACCACGATATACTAACTACTCTAACCTACAACATTCTTTCTACAACACACGGAAAACCTAACTCCAAAAG
The DNA here is from genome assembly GCF_020826845.1 of Diceros bicornis minor. Taxonomy (NCBI): domain Eukaryota; kingdom Metazoa; phylum Chordata; class Mammalia; order Perissodactyla; family Rhinocerotidae; genus Diceros; species Diceros bicornis. The sequence continues at coordinate 45,227,397 of NC_080759.1, read as the reverse complement.
TAGAAAGAAGGTCTGGCTTCACACTGAGTTGATCATTAACCAAGGACTTATTAGCACGAGAGCAAAAATGCATATGACTCCACAGCAAAGAATGTCTTTTTATTTTCCCAATACCCTACAGTTGAAAAATAGGGATGGGGGGAGTGGGGAAAAGCATACTGGTGTCACCTGTCTCATGTTAAGTTTTTTATTTATTTATTTTTTTGTGGGGAAGATCAGCCCTGTGCTAACATCTGCCAATCCTCCTCTTTTCTTGCTGAGGAAGACTGGCCCCGGGCTAACATCCATGCCCATCTTCCTCTACTTTATATGGGACACCGCCACAGCATGGCTTGCCAAGCGGTGCTTCGGTGCACACCCAGGATCCGAACCGTCAAACCCTGGGCCTCCGTAGCGGAGCGTGCACTTAACCACTTGCGCCCACCGGCTGGCCCCTCATGTTAAGTTTTTGAGAGCACATATCTAAGGGTATCATTTAAATACATTAACAGAGTCTAAAATTTATGTTAAAATATTCTAGACAACTTTTCTTTTTTTGATAAGCATTTTGGAGCACTGTTTCAATCTTTAACAGACTAGATATGTTCTTTTATACTTTTTGCATATGACAGCCAGATCTAGAATGTCTCTTTAATTTTCCTTCATTTAATTATTGACACTAAGTTCAATTCATTTTTTTATATGTAAATCAAATCAAAAAAGGAAACTATTTAAACACTAGTGAATATTTTTGTAATTAGTGCTCAGTGGGTTTGAAAACCTTTTGCTGCTGCAGTTCGGATACCCGGTCACAAGCTTAAATTGAACAGCTGGTTGTGACAGATCTAAAGTGTGCTTAGCATGCATAAAATACTAACTGGTATGTTGAGGAAATTCTATTGCTTTAGACAACTCATTTATTTATATTACATCTAGTACAGTGGTGGTCCCAAGAGAGCTCCTTAAACTCTTGTTATTAACCAAAACAAAATGGAACTCTCACCTAACAGGCTAAAATCTGAAATGAGAGAAGCTAGTAGAGAAGCCCATATCCAATATATTTGCCCCACATTCTCCAATTATAGAAAGAGCCCAGAGCACCTGTATTCTATTATTATTAACGTTTAAAATATCTACTTATATCTTTGGGCAAATCGGATCATGTTACCCCATGGATTAAAAACATTTAAAGATTTATCATCCAAAAAGTCCATATTCCTTGGCATAATGCATAATATATTCTAGTAATCTGTTTGCCTGTCTGTTTCTCAGGGCCAATAGCCCTGGGTTCCTCATGCAGACCCTACGTCAGCCATGCTGGGCTACATTCACTTTTCCCAACCCTCCATGGGCATTCTGAATATCCTCTCTTCCCCTCCAATTCTTTGGGGCATACTTCTCACCATTTGAGAGACAACTCAAATATCAAGTTCTCTAGGATGCCTTTACTGATTGAGCAAAGAAAAAAGTAACTGATTTCTTTTTCACTGTCTCTCACATTTTCCACAGCATCTTGCATTTAAATTTTTTTTTTTAGCAATTATTAAATGTCGTACTATGTTTACCATTTTGGATGTGCGAAAATTTCCCAAAACTTTCATCTTGGCTCTTCCTTCTAAAGATAATAACTCTGATAATAACTGAAATATCTTCAGTTTCCGGGTCAGAAATCTAATGCGGGGATGTTGCCATTAGCCAATTATTCTTATATTAAGTATACTTTCAGGAATTAGCAAAAGAACAAGAGAGTGGGTTAATGACCACCATAATGTCCTATTTTGGTAGGTCACCATGTATTTTAGGTCACCAGAAATTAGCATCACTTCTGAGACAGTGAGTAACTTTCCAGGGATTGATATTTTTTTCTCTTCCATGTATGGTCACCCTAGTAAGTGACCATAGGTTCCTTTGAAGAAGGCATGGAGGGAAATTTACAACATATACTTGATGAGGCGTGGCTGGTCTTTCCTCAAGGGAACCCACCATCTCCTCAATCGAACTGTTCCAGATATGTGAACTGGCTTTGTTTTGGGAACTGGGTGAGAGGCATGACATTTCAGTGTGGAAATTCAAGTCATGTTTCTAGCAACAGACATAAAATGTGTTGTTGTTGTAAATATTGAGTAAAATTTTAGTAAGAATAGCATGATCAATTGGCTAACAGCCAAGATCCCTGCCAGTAAAAACATCCTGATTAGTAATTTGTTCCTGCTGTTTACTTGGTAAGTGCATCATCTTATCCTTGGAAGTTATCTACTTGGCTTCTATTACTTTAGAATCTCTCCATCTAATATCATGATATCAGGGAGCTCACCTCATGGTGACAGATGAAGAATCAATGGTGACATCTCCCACCATCATGTCTGAACTGCTGTGGATAGCACCACAAATTGTTTCAAGCAGTACTAGAAATGTCCGGTATCCTCATTTCCTATTTATTTTTCCATGCCTTCATAAAGAGAGCATCTTCTGAGTCCTCGAGATGGGATTGAGGTGGAAGAGAGTAGGGAGGCAATTTGCACATATTAAATCTGCTCCAACAGTCCTATCTTTCTAAGCCTTTGCATTCTTTCTTCTATGTTATGATAAATAAGTTACGAGATTTCAGTCTCTTCTAATGTAGGTCTGTTGAATACACATTTCAGTCAACCTACCAAGCAAACTCTTTAGCGCTACTTTCAGACGTGAAATCAAAACTATTAAATATAGAATCCTTGTTAGGTGCGTCCATATCAATAAGTTCAGCCCAATCTACTATTACGTTTTGTCATCTTTTGTCTACTTCTCTTTGAATCCAATACCTCACATACTCCCTGGCTTTTGGCTGATATCAATTAGCAAAATCTCTCAATTATTTAGAAGTGTAAGTTACTTCCTCCTAGGTTAGATTTTGTACGTATTCTTCTAGAGCATGTTGAGCTCTAGAAGAGATCTGACTTTAATGATGGATCAGGAGACAATAAGGAGGTAGGGGCAGTCTTGAAGAAAATGGACAACCTTAGTAGGGCAAGTCTATCAGGTGAATTATTATGGGATCTTCAAGCAAGGAAAGATTAGTCTCCTCAGACAGAGGAAAGAAGGCTTTTTCCATCAACGAGAGAGGTTTAGAGAAACTCAGGATTTCACGTTTCTCAGCTTATTCAAACCCATTCGGATGGCCTTATTTTTCTTGCAATGATTTGATCTAACAATATAAAGCCATGAGCTTTTGTGTGTGGTATGTTTGTTTGTTTCTCTTGCTTATCTGTAGGCTCTCAAGTGCAGTTAAAAAAAAATTATTCCATCTTATAGTCTTGTAATCACCATTACAAACAAATAGTGAAGGACTGTTATGACTTGGCTTCCAAAGCTTTGCTTCAGAAAGCTCTTTATCATAAGCAAACATGGTTGGTCGTTTGATCAGTTGGGAAGCCACTGCATGCTATAGATTATTAGTATTCCATTTACCATTAACAAATATTTCAGTATTGTGCTCATGGCCAAAGACATAATCAAAACAATTCCCTGGACCCAACATTGACACCCCACTCCATTTCTGGTATCAACTCTTCTGATATCAACTTTTGATATCAACTTCAACTGACTCTTTATTCAGTCAGTAATGAGTCAGGAAAAAAGAAACCCAACAGTTATTTTAACAGAAAGTTTAATACATATCTTGGAAGACTGAAAATGCAAGACAAAAACAGTCAGGTAAGAGAGAGAGAGAAAATGCTGGAAGCAGTTACCACCCTTAAGGCTGGGAGAACAAAGGAGAATTCCTTGGTTCTTTTTCTACAATCTTTAGATTCAAATAAATGTTTTTTAAAAACTGACAGGAACAAACCTTTAATTTACACTCTCTGTCTTGAAGTATTTTTCTCATCTTTTTTTTTAAACAAAAGACTTTTAAAAATATTTTGTTTTCTCAAGGACAGCTACTTATGAAGCATACAGGAACCTAAAAGATGGAGAAGGGGCCTGCTGGTGGGAGAGAAAGGGCACTGCTTGCCTGGTGCTATAACCATTGAGGGGGCACAATGAGGCTAGTTCTATGAGTTCTAGAAACAGCTGGAAACAGGAAATAAAAGCTAGTTGAATTAACTCTTGTTGCTGAGGTGAAGAGCACAATGAAGTAATGCTGACACGAGCAAAAAATAAAAAGAAAAGGAAAAGGTCTTTTTCCATCCTCCTGCCTTCCACCTCTCTCTAGAACTTCCTTGGCAGAACCTAACGAGAAGAAACATGGAAAAAGAGAAACGTCATTTCAATAGCCTCTGCCCCTCATTGAAATTCAGGCTTACAAATGTTAAAAAAAACAAAATCTTTTGTAAGGTTCTAGAATAAGAGAGACAATATAACATAGGGCTAAAAATATTGAGTTTAAGAGACTGAAAGACCTGAATTTGAAATCCAACTTTCTATTCTCTTTTTCCTCTCTATTAAATGAATTTCAAAATTGAGCTTCAGAAATTTACTCTGGAAAACCTCTAGTGTCCTCAGTGATAATTGTGCCTCTGTGGGTCAAACTGTTCTGTCCTCAATATCAACGAGTATTCTTGACAATGAATTGGTCAGTTCTTTAGTTCCAGCCAAGAAGTTAACATTACGTTGATTTATGACACAAGAATGCGAAACTAGATGGTAGAAATGATACCCTGGGCAACTCTTACTAGCCAACAACTAAACTTTATGAAAAAGAATATTAAAAGTACATATAAATTATTACATTAATGTCAAGAAAGAGTATTTCAAAATATGTCAATTTATAAGAAATAAATATACCAACACACATACCCACACAGAGAGAAGGAGATGATGACAGAGAAGACAGTGGATTTTAAATACTTTTCATATCTGTTCTTTTGCAGGAACTCCAGACATATTCACAGACTGGTGCTTTTATTTATGCTTCAGATATACTTTTATCTGTGCATTGTTTCAAGAGACCTTCCAAATTTAACTAGTGTGTTAGCAAAATGGTTCAATTCTTTGGCTCTCATTTCAACATCTTTTAAACTCAAATCAATGACCAAAAAGGGAGCATAAGCAAATTTTCACCTTGTACTCTCTGCCTTGCATTGCATTCTTTCACCAAATACTTTAAATTTTGTTTTCGGAGGGATATCTATTAATATACACTGCATAATAACCCTATGCTCATCCACAGTGCTTTCTATCTATAAGTGATGTATACATGCTAGCTTAACTATCATAATTCCACTGCATGTTGTTCCGATGAGTAGACAAGGAAGCAGGTGCAGAGCAGTTAGTGGCATGCACACAAGTTTTATAGGTACCTACCTTCATGTAAGGATTAGAACACAAGAACTTTTCACCACTGAATTGCCCACTCTTTTAAATCAAAAGAAAAGAGGAGAAAAAGGAAAAAAACTTGGAAATAGCAAAATTTTAAAAAATCATTCACATATTTTATAGTAATAAGAACTAATGTTTTGATTTATTCCTTCAACTCAGAGGAATTAATAAGTAGCATGAACATTGCACTTTGAGGATTGGAAAAAATAAATGCAAAGGATTTTCTTTCCCTTTTTGAATTCTACAGTTTGAATAGGAGGATGTAATACAGATACAGTAAATGTTTAGTGAATGCAACGTCAGATGCGATTAACAGTAGAAGAATTCTCATGGATTTGTAGAAAGACTGGTAACGTTTGAATTACTAGAGAGGGTAAAGAAGGTCAATCAAATCAGGAGGGTTATCATAGGCAAAAGTTGTGAGCTGAGAGAAAGTACTTTGGGGGCTAGGGAAAATACAGCTTAGTTTGTGCTCGGAGTAATAAACAATGATGTCAGAAACTTTGGTTTCTGATATCTCCATGTGTGCTAGGATTTTGGATTTTCTCTTATAAGAAATATGAAGCCAGATATTTCTACCTACAAGAGAAATATGGCTAGAAGGTGCAATATGGAACAGAATATACTGACTTATGTTCCCTAATTCAATCATACTGCTTTAAAAATAGAAAATTATTGTTACTATCTGATAATTGATAAATGTGGGGCTGAATTATTTGATTGCTGTAATTTATACATTCATTCTAGCAAAGCCCTAAATTATGAATAGCAAACGTGTCTTACAAATAATGGACTTCCTCACCAACACCCCCACCCAGTATACACACACATACATCCTGTCCTGCAAAGGGAAAAAAAACAATTTGTCAAGGAAACATTGCCAGTTGATTACGGACATGTTTCCTGAAGATCATCATGTGCCTCAGAATTATTGTCAACATGGCACAAGCAGCTATTACCAAATGTATATTTCAAAAACAACAAGGTATACTATACATCCACTAGAATGACTAAAATCCAAGACACTGACAATACCAAATTCTGGTGAGGATGTGGAGTAACAGGAACTCTTATTCATTGCTGGTGGGAATGCAAAATAGTGTAGCCACCGTGGAAGACAATTTGGCAGTTTCTTACAAAACTAAACACACTCTTACCATATGAACAAGCAGTCACATTCCTTGGTATTTACCCAAAGGAGTTGAAAACGTTATGTCCACACAAAAACCTTCTCATGGATGTTTACAGCAGCTTTATTCATAATTGCCGAAACTTGAAAGCAACTAAGATGTCCTTCAGTAGATAAATGGATAAACAAACTGTGGTTAATGTTTACAACGGAATATTATTCAGCAATAAAAAGAAATGATCTATCAAGATTCAAAAAGACATGGAGGAACTTTAAACGCATATTGCTAAGTGAAAGACGCCAGTCTGAAAAGACTGCATACTGTATGATTTCAACCATATGACATTCTTGTAAAGGCAAAACTGTGGAGACAGAAAAAAGTCAGAGGTTCATGGGAGGGGGAAGGGAAAAAGGGAGGGAGGGCAACATATTCATGTAGAGCACGGGGGAATTAGGGTAGTGAAACTGTTCTGCGTGTAACTATAATGGTGGACGTATGCCATTACACATTTGTTAAAACCCACACAATATACACAGACTATACAAAAAGTGAACCCTAATATCAACTATGGACTTTAGTTAATAATAATTTATTAATAATGGCTCATTCAATGCAACAAATGCACCACGCTAATGAAAGATGTTAATAATAGGGGAAATTGGCAGGGTTGGAGAGGTGGAGGTGCGGGAGTATATGGAAACTCTATGTTCTTTCCTCTCATTTTCTGGTAAACCTAAAACTGATCTGAAAATGTGTCTATTCATTTAAAAAAATGTATATCACATAAATATATGAAACCCATTTGCCATGTCTGCTCTAAAATGCTATTTGTTATATACTGTGGTTTACTGCTGGATCTTTTCCCACTTTCTTTATTTCTGCCAAGCATGGGTAAGAATGGATAAATGGATATGTTGAGATGAGTGGCATTTGTATACCTGGTAGACAAGTAAAAACACTTGTTCTTATTTCTGCCTATACCTTACCCATTCTGTGATTAATGAAATGTATGTACTGGTCTAATAAGTTATCTTACATTAGTCTCAGTAATTCTGTGCCCCAATCCTCCCATTTACAACTTAGAGTGACAAGAGTTCGGTGAGCAACAAGGTTTAAGGATTCAGTTACATGACTCAAGACCCAGTTCTAATGGACAGAAAACGATACCCATTAGAAGAGACAGAATATAGACCAATCTAAGATCATATCTAAGCAAATTCTAATGTAAAATAACTAGAGATAATCATAGTATCTGTGTACGTATGTGTGCCAGTGGTGGGGGAGGGACTGAATACAGTGAAGATAATTTATTAAAGTAGGAAATGGAAAATACAGAACACAAATCACGTCACACAGTAAAGGTGATTACATTTTCATGTTATTCAAACGCTCTAAAAACAATCATACCCGTATATACACACACACACGTTCTCACCCAACCATACATACATATAGTTTCACAAAGATGAACAGGCCCAGCAGTAATTTTACAGAGAATGCAATTTAGTTCATTGGTAATAGCAACAACAATAAATATAAATAGATTTATGCTTTCTAATTATTAACATCGTCTATCTCAGTCCATCATATTAAACTCAATAAGAATGAGCTATATAGTTTCCTTTGAAAGTCTAATTTTAGCCCATCATACTAAAAGTTACCTATACCAGTTACCGATTTTCCTACTTTTTACATCTCTATGGAGCTTTCTCTCCATATCACGTGAGGGATAGAAATGTTACACATCAGTGGTATTACCACTTCTTTACCATTCAATCAAAAACGTGAATATTTAACTTGCATTGTTATATTTATCTCTTGGTTCAGGATAAAATTTTGCAACATAAAAATTCATGTAGAGTCATTCATGTACATTTTCATTTCTTTGTCTCATTTTCAATTTTAGCCCCTTTCTTCATCTTCAGTGCAATGCTATGCTACTTTAACATAAAAGGCAATCTCTTTTTAGAAGAGATTTAAAGTTCTTAAAGTATTTTTCATACTGATTACATCAAATCTGTAGCGTTAGAATTCCCATTCAAGTCTTGTTACTCAATATTTTACATTACTAAACCTAATTTTGTGATAAAGAACTGCATTACAGTACATACCAGCCTGTTCCATGTAGATGTGAATGATGCCTACACAGCTATGTATATTATATTAGTTGCATTCAAAATTCACTCCTTTCAAGATATGCAAATTTTCAAATAAAACTCTCATGTGTTTACTTTCAAAATATCAGTAAAGGAAATATCTGTACCATTTCCATTTCCCCTTTTAATCTAAGCAACTACTCTTCTACCCTGGTAAGTAAAGGAGCCATTCAATAAAGGTTTGAAATTCCATGATTAATTGCTCAGAATCCATCCCTTTCTCTCACTTCCCAACAGAAATCTCTCTTAGAAAGTGTATGTCACTTCTTTTTCATTCCATGGAGCTGGCATTATTTAATGAAAAGCCTAGACCCCCTAAATAGATTGCTTTTACACGGAGTCATTATTAAGTGTTGATTAATTCCCAAACAATTCTTGCAGTCAGAGGACATCTTCACTGTTGTGGAGATGGGAGGAATGTGTTCCATTTATCAGGAAAGTCTGCAATGCAATTCAATATGGATGGCTTTCAGAGGTGATCCAGGAAACATGATTTCTGCCCATAATCAGCCCTTGCCTTTTCCTCTGTGTATACTTATGTAACTTCATACAGTGTGATGAAGAAACTGTTTTGGTATTTAAAAATACATTTCCTACCTGTATGTATGGATAATGAACCCATTCTATTATTTTCAATTCTTTCATGTCTATTTTTGTAGAAAACAAGCAATATTCTCTTTTAGCTGCCTGCTAAAAGGCAGTTCTCTTCTCCTGAAAGCAAATTGCATGTAAGCCCAGAGTCACTCATTCTCTCTGTGATGTTCACAGATATTTGCAGACAATTGTAAAGGAAGACTCTTTCCGTCAGTTTTTTCTCATTTTAACATTTCTTATGATGCTAGTTGCATAAAATGTAATCTTTAAATTTGCCTAAAATCAGCCATTTTAATATTTGAAGCCATTATTATTTTCAAAGATTATTTTATATACAAGACTATTTTAAAGAGAATAAATTTAGAAAGCATAGGATAAATACACTTCCTGTGAAAATAAAGAATTGTTATTGATCTGAAATGTTTCTTTTTGTGGGGAGTAGGAGAAAGCTACTTCAAACAGCACTCATATTTTAAAAACAGAGACAATAACCTTAAGAAATCAGTATCACCTCTCTCAGTGGTTTGCTGAATATAACATAGGGTGAAAGAGCCCCCTAATGGTTCAGATATCTATAAAAACAGAAGAGGCTGTACTTTCTCCATTCTTATTGGTTTACTATGGCTAAAATGAATAATCAGGAAAGACATCTGATCTATGGACGTGAATGGAAAGTTGAATAGAAGGTCAAATGGAGCTCTCTCAAAAATGCAAAGAAAAGTGAGAATTCCTAAGCTGAACTGACTAAACAAGTGTCTAGATTTCAGACTCAGACTGACATGTATACACATGACTCCTAGGACACTTGTCTTCCTCCATCATGTTTGCTGAGGAACACTGATCTGGAATGTAGGAGACATATTAATTACATAGCTGGGAAGTGTGAAATGCTATTTAAAAAGGAACTTGCTTTTTTCCCAATCATGCAACCATTTCCTATTAAGAAGATGGGGAATCAAATCCCTCATAGGAGTAATTGCAGGATTGGTGAGATCACAAAAAAAGAGAATCAAAGTGATATTGAGGGTAAGCTAAAAAGAATGTCTAAGTGCAAGAGGCATATAGTTTAAGAAATTATTTTAAAAGTCTTTTTAAAGGAAAAACATGCCTATTCATAGAAAAAATAAGTATGGATGTTTACATCTATCCATGCTAAAATATTAGTTGTCTCATCAAAACACACAATGCAACTGAGAATTAGTTTTCTTTATTGACATACTTCAATATAACCCATAAATAAGTGCTAGAAGGAAGCAGTGCTGTATAACTAGGTCAGACACTTAATATTGCTGCAACAAAAGCTATAGAATTTTAAATAAATTTGTGTATTAAATATAAAAATTACTAGATGAATTAGTCAAACCTTAATTATATCTTTCATGAGATATGTCGTATTGTGTGCATAAACAATAATATGGAAAGATTAAAAACACTATATTGGGTAAGTTGCACAAAAAGTTAACATAATTAATATAATATCTAAAGCAATAATTAAACAAGGTTATAATAGATTTAAGACAAATGCTGCATGTGGATTTGACATAATACTGCTACTATACACACAAATGAATGGTCTACAGTGCCTGCTACCTTCCTCAGTCAATAGTTCAGTGTTAGTTCCTCAAACATAATACTCACAAGAGAGTATATAATTTTTTTCAAATGACAATTCAAAGACAAAAAATTCAATATTCTCAAATACACATTTCTATTCCTTTAGTCAAAATGCACTTTATAAAATTTATAATAACACAATTATTCCCTTCTGATATGGTTATTATAAATGGAACTATCTAGGTAGCTATAATATTTATATTATTACAAAGTATTAAAACATTATTTCACATTTGGAAGACAAAACAGATGCCATGAAAAATCATGTTCTTCAAATATGCAGTTATGTTTAGAATACAAGCAAAGGTGAAACATACCAAATGCAGCCATTCAGAGTACGTAATATGCCTAACTTCAGCTACATTGGCTCCCAAGAGCGTTGGCAATCATGTTCTTATTTGAAACACTGAACAACATATTAAAAAGTTTTGCCTCCTTATCACAGATGGCAGCTTGATCTTTGATTAGTGGAGTGACTCAGGGAACTTCACTCAAAAGTACTATCAGAGCAGCTCTTGGGGTAAAATATCTCTCTTCACTGATTCAAAAGCAAATAAATTGACATCAAAAATATCACCAGCCATTCTAGTTCTAATAACGATGAAATAGATCCTTTTTGTCTCATATCACAATGCTATCTCTTTAGCAGTTGATTTTTCTGACCTATAAACCTAAAGTCAATCAACCACATCAGTACTGCATTGCCCCAACCCATCATTCCTATTCCATCCTATCACTTTTCTCAAAACAAAACTGGAAAAAATTCTGTTCCCAGAAGAGAATTTAATATGTGCAAAGTTCCTATATATTCACAGCCACTTTACCAGCACATACCATCACTGACACTTAAAACATTAATTGACGGAACTGCAGCTCTAGCTCTGAACTCTAGAATAACTAAACATCTTCAGACTCATATTTCTTTGCTTTAGCTCAGTACTTTTTTAAGACTAATTGCTAGCCATCAATAACTTAACCATAATAAGATGGTAGTCTAATGTCACATCATTTAAGAAACAGCATGTTTACATTAAAGAGTTAAGACTGCAATCAAGACAGATTTAGAAAAAAACTAACCACTGACATTTACTGAAAAGCGCATAGTATCTTCTACATCTGCATGAAATATAATGGTAGAAAGTAAATGCAGTAATCGTCTTCTCATGATATGCTATTATTTTTCAAAGTTATTTAACAGCTAAGAACAATATATGTGAACATATTTTCAGGTTGTCACCAAAAATGTTCTTTTTAGTATGGACTTTGCTTATTCCTCTTCTTCATACAGAGTATCTGCTACATAAACTTATAATCTAGTGGTCTTAAAAAACAACTTACATGTACCTGGAGAGAAAATACAAATATATTCATATAAACGTGCAACAACACATTTCTAAATCCACATGCCTGTGTATTGCGTTAACTTTAATACATTACTGAAAACTCAGTTTTTAAAACATGCAAAGCCAGAATGTCTTTTACTGTATATAACTAAAAAGGAACTCAGGTACAAAAATGTAATTTTCTTACCTGGAGCATGAAACTGTTTCTGTTTAATTCTGGAACAAAGTGGGACTAGAAGGGGGACTTGATTTTTGTTTCCTTTTCAAAATCCTCTTTAATGATGCAGGAGTGAGATGAACCGTTCCAAGGAGAAGTCTGTTATTTCTTGCTGGGGCTCGAAGCTGACATCCTCTTGTGAAAGGAAAGGCACCTCAGTAAGTTGTTGACTGAGGGAGCTAAGAAGCAAGATCGTCGGCACCGGCAGTCACATAGTGATGCTGTGGAACGTGCACTGCCTCCCTCTCCACCTCGCGCTCCCCTCTCTCTCTCTCCTTTTCACCCTGACGCTCACTCAGCTCTGAGTCTTAGCTCCTGCTGCTGCTGTATAATCAATCTAGCCTGTCTGAAGCTAATAGTCCTCTATTTAACCAACCAATCAATAGCAAGGATTCCACTGCTAATCCCAAGAGTCTTTTTCAAGAGTGGTACAAACAATACGAGTTTTGCCAGCAGTTTAGCGAAGTACTTTTCATTATTTTATCTCCCTTAGAGATAGGACTTGAGAGACCAGAGGCTCAAAGCAAGCTTAATGTTATTGCAGATTTTTGCATTTTTAAAATTTACCCCTTCTTATCCAACTAATAGTAATTTATAATTACACACCTGCTATCCATCAACGTTTAGGAATTACAGACTTGCATGTCTGTGATAAAATCTTTCTAATTCAAATGTATAAGAAAAACTCAGGAGCAAAATTGCATACAGTGACAAATGCTTTTTGCTGGAAATAGCAATGTCTTCAGTAGGCTGTATGGCTTGGATCAGTTAAAGAACACCCCATTATATTGATTGATGTTAAAAGTTATTCATTTTATTCTGGAAGAATGGTGATCTATATTTTTGTTTCTCATAAGAAAAAAGGGGTAATGTTTGTAGATATTTTTGAGCTAGAGCCTGAGTCAGACTTCAGTGTATAAAATGTTTTTCAATTTTAAAGCATAAATCTACAAAAGGATCCCTCTGAATGTATCAAATAGAGCATTTCACACCTGATTCATCCCTTCAAGGTTAAGATTTTCTTCTGAAAGTGACAAGCTCACTGCTCAACTGCCGTAACTGACCATTATTAAGAGCACAAGGCAAACCATGAAGACCAGACTGATTTTTCATTTCCCACATGCTTCCAGGGGGAAAAAAATAAAAGAGCATTTGGGGTCAACTTAGTGTTGGTTCACAAACTGGCTTCTATACAGGGAGTACAGGGAGAGACCCAAGAAAGAGGAGGCCAGCCACTCCAGGTTGGTAAGTGGCAGGTTTAATAAACAAGGGAACTTACATACTAGGCTGGTTTTGGGTGGTCACAAGACCTGCCAGCCAGAATCGTAGAGGTTTATATAGAGGCCTTACCTGGGTTCTGTCACATACACTGTCAGATGGTCTCAATAACACCTTACTCCCTCAAGGCCGTGTCCTTGAAAATGGCTCTCACTGTGGGAACATTGGGAAGAACATATATTTCAAGGACAGGGAAGGACATGAAGAGCCACTAGTTGCTTTGGATCCAGCTCACGGGTCAACCTATGGTCACATCCTCTAGATGACCTGCTCTGACACTTAGCCAAACCCTAGAAATGAACTCTCTCTTAATTTCTAATTAGAAAACGGTTGCTTATCTCAATTTCACACTGCTCGGTCAACCAACCTTTTAGTTACTTTTTCTTTGTAATAATACATTACTGCACTCATTAAAGTAAATTGTATAGGAATGCTTAACGACACCTCAATTCCCAGTTGGAATTAAATTCCAGGCAGTAGTCATTGTAGTTCCAACCTTCAACATCATATAATACAAATAAAAGTCTGTAATATGTGCTAAAATGTCTTCAAAATGAAGACCAAAAAGGCCATAAGGTATGTATGGTCATAGGGTTACATTCAACTAAAGCATAAACTATAAAGTGCTGTAACACTTATTAGAGGCAAACTTCCTTGATTTAATTGACTCAGTTCAGCAAATATTTATTGAGCAACTCTTTGTAACAGGGCTTTTACTCTCAGTAAGAGAAAAGTAATTAAGTAAAGGCAAAAACAGGATTCTTTGTGTTCTTGGTATTTTCAGTGTACTGTAGTAGAATTAGTCAATCTTCCAGGAGTTTACAAGCTGCTAGGTAGATAAGAAGTTCTCAAGTAAGCAAAATACAAAGGATAGTGATTAATAGCTTCTTTACCAGTAGTTCAAAGAGCAACTAAGTACTCAAAAGCAAGATCATATGTCCTCTAGGACAACATAAAGACTTTGTAAAAAACATGGCATTTGCAATGATTCATATCAATGAGAATAAAAAAAAATTACAGGCAGAGGAAAAAGTCAACAAGGGGTGAGGGATAACATAGGCAAAACTACAGGGTCAAACAAAGCAGGAGATGGGTAAAGGTGTTAGAGGAAGAGCAAAGATGGGTAGTAGGAACACATAGAGCCTAGAAGCTATAACTGGAAAGAAGGGAATAATATGGAGGATGTTGGATGCTAGGCTGAGAGTAATTGGGTAATTGGGAGCCTTTTAAATATTTTTTTTAACAAAAAAGTGATAAAATTTGAACTGTATTTTGGGAATCTCAATCTAACAGAAGGTTGTAGGCTGTATTGGAATACAAGCCCGGTGAGAGTGAGCAATCACTAGGGAGACCAGTGCCAACGTCTCTCTCAGGAGTAATGAAGGGAGGGCATGTGAGCTCATGGTGGGAATGAGTAGGATGAACTAATATTGGGAAATATTTCAAAATAAAATCTCTATGTGACTTTGTAAACTCCTAAGGAGAGGGGCAGCTTAAGAAGACATTAATTTTTTTTTTTTCCTGAGGAAGATTCACCTCAAGCCAACATCTGTTGCCAATCTTCCTCTTTTTGCATGTGAGCTGCCACCACAGCATGGCCAGTGACAGAGAAGTGGTGTGGTTCCACGCATGGGAATCGAACCCAGGCCACTGAAGCAGAGCACGCTGAACATAACCACTAGGCCACTGGGCCTGGCCCGGAAAGACTTTAAATTTTCAACTAAGATGGATGACTGAAAGGAAAGATGAATTATAAATACCACACATTTCTTCTCCTTCTCTTTTTTTTTCTGTTATAAAATTCATCCTTTCTTAATCATATATATATATGCATATACATATGTGTTTTGTTGTTGTTGTTATATGCAATTTCCTACAACAGTGTAAACTCCATGAAGAAAAAGAATTGGATTTGTCTAACACTTTTTACCTCACATTTTTTAGAATTTTCCCTGATATATATTAGTTATTAAATGAATGGCAATAAAATAATTTCCATTTTTGGAGTGGTTGAGTGCTCAATACATGACAAGTTCTGAGCTAATAATTCTGCAAACATCATCCCATTTAACACTCTATGAAATAGACATTATCTTATTTCACATCTAAAGAAAGTGAAGTTTAAAAAGGTTAATTACCTTGTCCAGTGAAACACAACTAATAAGCGTCTGTTGACACTTAAAGCCTGTATTCTTAACAGTGTTGAGTTTTCAGGAACAAGCAGGTAATATAGTAGAAAATATAACACAAAATATTGATTTGTGGGTAATATATTTGGAACAGGTAGAGAAGGGAAAAATAAATGAAATTAAAACTAGAGAGTCAGAGAGATGTATATGGGGGATAGGAAGCTGAATAATAGTCTAATAACCACTAAAGCGAGGTGCTGAGATGAAAGAGGACTATTAGGGGGTGTTGGGAGGAGACCTAGCAGAAAGGTAAGTGGCATAGGAATAGATGCTGAGGCGAATTACAGTGAGGACCTTACTAAGTGGAAGAAGGTTGGCTGAGCTTCTCTGAGCGCCCAGCTGGGCCTGCAAGCCATAAATTTCCAGAGGCACCATTCTGTGAGATTGCATGGATTTCCTGACCTGTGTTCAGCAGCTTGGATGCCTGAGAGATCAAAAGGATTAATATAAAGCAGAGATTTGGTTTCTTTTACAAGAAATTTGGCAGGAATAGAAAAAGAGATGAGAAGGGGGGAGGGAGGAGGGAGAGAGTCTAATATCTTGCATAGTTTGAGTGTGTTAGTAATTGGTGGTAAAGACTATATTTCTGTACATAAGGTAAAGAACCGATTGAAAGAGACGACTTGAGAAGGAAGTGAGATAGAGATGCTTAATTTATCAAGGTCACAAAGGAAATGAAAAGGCAGGGCCAAAAGATCTCATGGGGGATTTAGTACTAACAAAGAAGAAGGGGTTATTTCTTGGAGGCATGAGTAAAGAGATAAGCTTTATATCAAACATTATTCTGGTGAAGTGATTTATTTATTCCAAAGATAATAGCAAATAACTTAATGTTCCCAATACCTACCAGGAGCTGGAGATTTAAATATAGATGTTGGATTTATTTTGTCTTCAAGTTGACTAATCTAATGAAAAAATATATATTTGTAATTATATAAAAATTATATAATTGCAATTATTAATATAAGTTCTCCAATAAAATTGTATACAGGGCACTAAGAATCATGGAAGTGGGAAAGTCTAACAATATTGGAAGATAAGCATGCAGGCATGGTGAACAGAGTGAAAAATTACTCATCAGAAGATTTCCAAAGGGAGAAAAAAATTTTAAAAATGGGAAATAAAAAGGGAAAGGATATTTAGGCTTCGTTTTGGGTTCACAAGCTTTTAAAAATAGAAAATAGTGCACTGAAGTGGGAAATGCCAGTCAGGAATGATTTTGGAGTCTATGTTAAGATAAGAGAAGAAGGAGAGAAAACAGTGAGGTCAGGGTATATTTTATTCCTGATATATTTTTTCCCTATAATTTTGTGAAAACATTGAAGAAATAAAACGAAAATAGTATTATACTATAGAAAAAATCTTTTCACAACAAAGAACTTTTAGAAATAATAATGTTTTATAAATAATAACAAGATTAATACTAAAATAGTAACACTTTAGAAAGAATATTCAGTGGTAACAAGAAATAAGGGGAGATTTTACAAAGGTACTAGATGTGGGGATGGAGACCAAGGAAAATGAGCACTTTTTAGGAGATAAAGTGTGCAGAGCTTGAAGAATTATTGAATGTTGGGTAAGTCTGAAGACAAAGATTAATTATGGGTCTATTTTGATGTTGAGTGATGATGGAGGCGGAAAGGTATATTTTAGTTTTGGAAATGATGATGTTGACATTTATGATGGACGTATAGGTGTAGAGTCCAGTAAGTGTTTACTAATTGGGTTTTTGGTACTTAGGACAGCTATTTAAACAGACGATCTAGATATTCATTTATGTTAGCCAAGAGAATCAAGAAAGAACATGTAGAATAAAAAGATAAAAGGACGAAAGGCAGGAACATAGAGAACCCTGACATTGAAAAGTGATCCATAGGTACAAGCCAGTGAATGACATTGAGAAGGATCAGCTTGAGAAATCCAGAAAATAGAAGTTTAAAGAAACCACAGTGAAAAATGTATCAGGCATTCACTGATGCTTTATGAACAGCAGTTTTATGTCTCGTATTGTGGTCTATTAGAGTCAATTATAACAATGGAAATGACAAGGGAATGAAACATATATAAAAGATTCAGCTTTGTGACCCTCTCTCTTTCCCAACCACCTATTTTCTCCCATGTGTTAACCATTCTTTGGATAATTTTATTTTGAGTAACTGTACGTGTAAAACCCAGTGCCAACACATGGGGAATACAAAAGGGAAATACAATACAAAACATGATGAGACTACAAAGGTGAAATGAGCAATGTCTTAGAGCTTAAAAAGCGAATATTATAACTTGAAAATGAGATAAGTATTTTTCATATAAGAGAGAAACAGAATTCTGTATAAATAGATAAGCTATTTTAAACTGTCAGTATGTTGAAAGGATTCACAGTCTGTATTACTTATTGTCTCCAATTACTTTTTAATAATTAGAAATTATACCAGATGTAGGAAAATATGAATTTAAACTCTTGAACGTGAATTTTTGACAGTTCATAAGAATATGTTTAATCCTGGGAATTTTGACAAGTACTTGTTTTACTAAATAATATGCACCTGTACATTTAAAAGGAATTTATTGCAGGTATTTATCATGTATTTACATATGAATCATAAAAACGTTATCAACTACAAATATTTTATTTTTGAAAATACCGTCTCACTTTTGAAATGTGTTTTGTGCGTATCAAACATTAACCTATGAAGAAAGATTTCCTTCACTAATACTTTATCAGGAAATGTCTACACAAGGGAAGAGTAAGTTAACAAGTAAATATATTCCTTTGGTGATAACAAACCATCATTTTCACTTTCATATTAATAGTTCATTTTATTAAACTCTAGTAGTACCTAGTATCTCTACCACTCGTACCATTTGGTATTACCGTTACCTATCTCTGTAAGTTTGTTTGTTCTCATATGTATTTTAGCTATCTGAAGAGATTATAAGCAATTTTGGAGCAGGAATTACATTTCATATTTTTTTATCTTCTACAATAAGCATTTTTATTACATTAGTAAACAGCAGAGATCCAATGATTGATTTTTGAATTATTGAGTTATTTTTAAGTATGAGGTATTATGTCTGTATTGGAGAGAATATCATTACTTTAAGATATGGACACGTAATTATTTTCAAGAAGAGAACTGTCTAGTTCTGAAACAGATCTTATTTTAAAAGAGAGGTCCCCTGAGTTTATCTTGAAAGAGCTATGGTTATCCAACTAGATTGATAAATGGTGATAATTAGGCAATGAGAGGGAATTTGAAGGTGTGGTTGAGGAAGGATCAGGAATAAAAATGGGTTTGGGTGAAGCAACATGGCATCAGAGACCAGTTGGAAAGAGGGCCTAGGTTAAAGGAATTGATGGTGGCAGAGGTGGCTGAAGAAAAAGTTAATTTAAATTAATTACACAACCCCCCTCCAATATACCAAAATACCAAAAGAATCATTAAAATACAAACATGTGTGGTGTGCATAGTGATTGAGAATTTGATTCAATTCTACGTCAGCTTAGGGAAGGGGTACTCTCAGAATACGTGTTGAAATGAAGATACGATATTTAATGGAAACAAGATATCAAATAATGGTTTTCTAAGAGAATTTAACCTCCTAGGAATTCCCAAAATGTTGGGCATCCACTGAATTTTTCTGAGTTATGGGATAAGACAGTCAAGCCAAATTTATTTAAAACTCAGCATATACATGACAACAGCTGATATGTAAGTTTCTGTGGAAGTCATACTCATCACCCTTTCAAACTCCTTTTCCAGGTCTTCCTGTATTGTAGTCTTGAAAGCTAAAATCTGCATTTTTTAGGCTTAATGTCAGCTAAGGTTTTGGTGTGTGTCTTTGTATCCACTAATCAAATGTGTCTTCATGAGACTCAAAAGTGGAAATTAGCAAAGTGAGATGGTTATTGGCCACAGCAGACCATATCTACTAGCAAGCATGGTAGTGAATGCATCTGCTTTTGGGGGGACTGCAGAAGCGGAATTCTTGGGTCTATTCCCTATTTTTTTAGGTGACAAGCGAAGTACAGTGAAGTTTCCATTAGAAGAGTGTCTGCATATGGCTGTTCATAAACTCTTGCTTTCCATCTCTGGATACGTAGTTCCTGAGTGTGCAGAATCTCAGCCTAGTTCTCTCTTCTCCTGATGAGTCTGTGACAAGACTAACATCCTTAATAAATCCCTAACTGCTAGAATAGTTAAACTGGTTCTATTATCTGCAACTAAGAATCCTATAGGAATAAACATATATGAAAATATACCATAATAAACCACAGTATAACTGGCTTGTCATGTATTTTGAGATAGGAAATGAGTATGACATCCTAAATGCCAAGAATCCTTGTGTAATATTAAAATGCCATATACAAACAATCTTCCTCACTCCCTGAGTTACCTTCCCCTCCCAGCTCACCACACAGAGCCAAAGTCAAAGGCCATCTGACCCAACTGAATAAGCAAAACACCCAAAACCTCTGTAATGGGCTATGACATTGTTTTCGTGAAGTTTCAGAGATTTTCACTATATCAAAAGTAAAATGGAAAACAAAAGTGAGTTTCTGGTTTCTAGGGCTCTGCTTCTGTAAGAAGCAGTTGGGAAAGAAAGAGATAGTAGATGACTACAAAAGACTTGTTGAATGTTTCAGTGTAGGGGACTCAACAACAATTTCCCCAAACCATAATTTTTAAGCTGTGGTTATAGTAATGGGGAAAGTGGCCAAAAATATCTCTTTATACTAG
This sequence comes from Diceros bicornis minor, assembly GCF_020826845.1. NCBI lineage: Eukaryota > Metazoa > Chordata > Mammalia > Perissodactyla > Rhinocerotidae > Diceros > Diceros bicornis. The sequence continues at coordinate 45,206,860 of NC_080759.1, read as the reverse complement.
GAATATGTATACTGTTGACTATTCTAGATTCAAATAGAGAGCTGAAATGAAACAAAGAATCAGACAGGGAGTCTTCTACAAAATAGAAGACTACAAGCCAGGTGTTCCTTCCACGTAATGATCTGATCTCTGCTTAGAGCTTTTCTCTACATAGCTGGAGCCAGGGAATTAGACGGGTGTGAACTGATTGATACTAGCAGAAAGGGAGTGCTTATAGTACAAGAAACATAGTGCAGTTGGACCAGATTATTCCAGAGAGGAGCGTTATATAAAGGCTGTAGCTAGCACCAGCTTCAAACTCAGCTGAAGCATCTGGTTATTGGTTCGTATATGTTTGGCAGTGAGTTCTGTGCATTGCTCATCTTCAATTGCATTGCTTCGTTTTCTGTGGTGTGTGTTTTCATCAAATTACTTTGACACATACTGCTTTTCCTGTTCTGGCCTTTCCGTCTCCCGGAAGAAAGAGACATCTTGATGTTGAAACGAATTGATTTGTAGCATTGTACACAGGTATTAGAAACATTACAGGCTTCAGTGAGGCTGTTAACTATCTATGGGAATGCTTATTGACTGTGTGTCATTACATACAAAAGAGTATCATGATGTGATCTTATCGAAAAGTGGACAATCTTTCCCCAAAAGGGTATGTTTACTCCGATATTTTACTTTAGTTTGCTTTCTGGAGAAGATTACAGTAATTCTGCAGTGAGAAGATTTTTCTACCATAGGAAGCGTCCTGCGTTGAAATAAATAATGGTGCTACCTATCCTGTCTAATAAACATTTATGAAGTTTTATAGGACTTAGAGCTGATGGTACCATTGCGATCATATTCATTTTATCAAGAATCCTTTCGAATGCACTTTGAGAGTTCACTCTATAATCCCATTTTCCCTTGAATTATACATATGAGGGGGAAAAATCACAAGCTTTCAAGATATAGAAGTTTAAAGTGGTGGCTGGGAGTTGTGTGTGAAAAGAAAGTTAGAAGGAGAAAAATCAATACTATCACAGGAAAGAGAAAATATCAGTGATATGAACAATGCTATGTACCAAACTAGAAGGAAAATACAAAGTCCAATGTGGATTTCATGAAGGAATATTTTAGGGTTGCTAGGAAAAGGGCCTGAGGAGACAAATGTGCTGAGAAAACATTGACGTAAGTCTCTCGAAACCTCGTACCTAAGAAACAGATCAAGGGACTCACGTAAAATGTGAGGTCCCTGTGAGTTGCTATATGCATTCACACATATATACACACACACACAGAATGGAGTGAATTATGATTTTAAGTAAGTACATCATTTAAAGAGAAAAAATAAGAATACAATTAAAAGTAGAAATATCACTGTCAACAGTTTTTTGTTTTTTTGTGTGTGACGAAGACCAGCCCTGAGCTGACATCTATTGCCAATCCTCCTCCTTTTTTTTCCCCTTTTTCTCCCCAAAGCCCCAGTAGATAGTTGTATGCCATAGTTGCACGTCCTGCTAGTTGCTCTATGTGGGATACCACTTTAGCATGGCTGGACAAGTGGTGCGTCGGTGCACGCCCGGGATCCGAACCCGGGCTGCCAGTAGCGGAGTGCATGCACTTAACCGCTAAGCCACGGAGCCGGCCCCAACAGTTTTAAACTATAGAGGTTGGTGTTAAAAACCATGAATAGTCGAAAGAGAGAATGGTGGATGTATATACCCGCCTGTAACTACACTTACACCTTGAAGAGATTTTTAGGGGGGAAAAAAGTGACTAATTTGTGAATTAGTTCTAGAAAAGGTTGAGACTTTTTGTCACTTTGTACTTAAAGTTTGTGGGCTAAGTTGTGCATCAAGATCAACACTTGTGCCACCAAGAGACTCTGGGGAGATGTTCAACAAATTTAACAATTTTAATATAAAGGAAATAAGGAAAAATAAAACTAACTAAGTCTGAGAAATGAAGTCAACCAACCAACCAACACACAAACAAATGGACAAAAGAAATCGTGTAAACTGGGGCTGGCCTAGTGGCGTAGTGGGTTAAGTTCACATGCTCTGCTTCAGTGGCCTGGGGTTCACAGGTTCAGATCCCAGGCATGGACGTACACCACTTATTAAGCCATGCTGTGGCGGCATCCCACATACAAAACAGAGGAAGACTGGCATAGATGTTAGCTCACAGATGATCTTCCTTAAGCAAAAAGAGGAAGATTGGCAATAGATGTTAGTTCTGGGCCAATCTTCCTCACCTTTTTTTTTTATGTAAAAAAAAAGAAAACAAATAAATAAATGGGATTGGGATTATTAGGAGTATTTGGAGGTTTATGGTGCACAGAAGGCTTTGTCTGCCCACAAGTTAGAATTGCTTAAGATTGAGGGCCATTTTTTAACTAAGAAGAATAATGGAAATTGAGAGATATATAAAATTACACACTAGAAATCTGAGCCATAATTGTCAAAACATTTGTTTGTATAACTCTTTGATTGGGAATGAGAGTGAGAAGTTATAGCTGAAGCCTAAAATTATACTTTTAATTAAGGATATTTTTCACAGAAGTCTCTCTACTTTTCAATTATTTTACCTCTAAGGATATGAAATAATTCAAAACAACAGATACATGGAGATATTTATACTTGAGTTTGGAATGTAGTGAGATTTTTACACTCAACTTGGTTAAGACATATTATCAAGTAAATAAAATATTAATATTAAAATATTTATTCAAAATAAGCATTTTATATTACATAAAAAGAAATCAAAGATTGTTTCAAGAAACAATTTCTGTCACAGATGCCTTTAAGTCTTTTGTCAGAAATCTGGGCTTTTGGTGAGGAAAAGAGGTCAGAGTATTTAAGTTTATTGCCAATGTTGCCTCTGGCATGTTGTAATGAGTCCATCCTTTTTATAAGGATTTAAATCATTCTCATACTACTGTCCTACTATGGTTAAAATATCATGACTCCATAGAGTGACCTTTCTGTGATTGCCCACCTACCAGCCAAAGTTAATTTCTGATTCCATCATCGGACATTCCATATTTGTGAGATTATCTTGAGTTTTATGTAAAATAGCTTTTAGAAGAAGCTAAGGAAAATATTGTGACCCAATTCTATGCTCTTCCTAAAAATTAGAAATTATCTTGTCTCAACTTATGAGCCCTTGCGCTATCCTTTCTCAATAGAAAGTGTTACAGAAAATAGCAGAAGTCATTTAGTCCCACTTTTCACACACAAACTTTTAAGAGCTGACACTGAGAACTCAAGGGAAAATGAGGGAGACTGAGATGGTGGTGAGCTCCTTTTCTTGCCCAATGTGAGGAGAGAGGGAGAGACAAAGAGAGAAAGAGTCAGAGAGATTGAGACTTCTAAGATTATAAAAATAAAAGAAGTAGAAATGTATAAGGAGACTGACAATATCAGAAATCCAAAGTAAAAGAGAAGATTATCATGGCATGGTGGTTTATTCATAACACGACAATGAGTTAACTTCCAGAAATAGAGAACAGAGATGAGCCTGTGCTCTCCAAAGGAGTGGGAAACATCTATATCAGGACTTTCCAGAGAAACAGAACATATATATTGAGGAATTGGCTCACATGTTTGTGGGGGCTGGCAAGTCTGAAATCTGTAGCACAGATCAGCAGTCTGGAATCTCAGGAAGGAATTGATGCTGCAGTTTTGAGAAAGAAGTTTTCCTCTGCAGGAAATCCAAGTTTTTGCTCTGAACCCTTTCAATTGATTGGATGAGACCCACTCTCATTATTAAGTGTAATTCCTTTACTTGAAGTCAACTCATCGTAGTAGTTAACCACATCTATGAAATACCTTCACAGCAATATTTAGATTAGTCTTGGATTAAATAACTGGATACTATAGCGTAGCTGCAATTACACATAAACTATCATAATACACAAGCATCCTTATGTTTAAATTCTAGTCTGAGATAAGGTGCCGGAGGCACCGTGCTCCGTCTTAAGGTGCTAGGGAAGAAAATGTTCCAGGTCTCTCTGCCAGCTTCTGGTAGTTCCTTGGCTTCTAGCAGCATAACTCCAATCTTTACATGGCATTCTCCCAGATTTTTCATGTCTATGTTCAAATTTCCCCTTTCCATAAGGAAGTGGGTCGTAATGGATTATTGGCCCACCCTACTCCTCTATGACCTTATCTTAACTAATTATGTCTGCAATGACTCTATTTACAAATAAGGTCATATTCTGAAGTACTGGTGGTTAAGACTTCAGCATATGAATCTGGGGGAACAATTTAACCCATAACACAGAGTTTGGAATGAATTTGTAAAAGAACATCTTCTATTTCTTCATGAGCAATATACAGTAAATCTTCTATTTACCCTAACATATGCAATCTTCATTCTTCTCCATCCTACTCTCTTCCCAGGACACTATTTTAGGCTCCTGTGCACTCTGGTGTCCATAGGTTTTGTCCATAGGGAAACCCAATAAGGAAACTGGAATAGGGTGGAAAGTGAGGGAAGGATGGAAATTGAAGGAAGGATATTTATTCTCCAGGCTACTTTTTTGAGTTATCACTTTGAGCTTGTTGAACCCATCAACCGAATATCACTGCTGTCTCTATGAGATCTTCTCATCATGACTCGCTCTGGGTTCCCAATAACTGCTCCCATTCCTCATCTGTTCCAGCCAAGGGTAGTAATAGCTTCTACATCCACACACCTACCGTATCCCCATTTGTTCCCTCACATGACATCTACACCATTGTAATTAGCCCCTTTTGAAAATAAACTTTTCTAATATAACCATGCTTTCTGTTTACCATTGGTACCATGGCCGATACTTTCCAAAATGAACTGTACTATTCATAATGGATAAATAAACAAAAAGTGTAACAAAATAATGTGCTGTCTAGATTTTCTGAATGCTTCATCAATGAAAATTTATGTTAATTCCCTTTCTCAGCCACTCTTCATTTGATGACAATTTTGAAGTTCTATTTGTTGGACTCCTCTTTTTTTTTTTATTGAGGTCACATTGGTTTATAACATTATATAAATTTCAGGCTTACATCATTATATTTCGACTTCTGTATACATTACATCGTGTTCACCACCAAAAGTCTAATTGCCATCTGTCACTGTACAAATGTGCCCCTTTGCCCCTTTCGCCCTCCCCCTACTTCTCTTCACTCTGGTAACCACCAATCTATTCTTAAGAAGTATTGGAGATGATCCAGCTATTCCACTGCTGGGTATCTATCCAAAGAACTTGAAAACACCAGTGTGTAAAGATACATGCACCCCTGTGTTCATTGCAGCGTTATTCACAATAGCCAAGACTTGGAAGCAACTTAAGTGCCCAAGGGACGAATGGATAAAGAAGATGTGGTATATATACACAATGGAATACTACTCAGCCATAAGAAATGATGAAATCCAGCCATTTGTGACAACATGGATGGACATTGAGGGTATTATGCAAAGCGAAATAAGTCAGAGGGAGAAGGTCAAATACCGTATGATTTACTTCATTAAGGAGTAGATAATAACAACAATAAACAAACACATAGAGACAGAGATTGGGTTGGTGGTTACCAGAGGGGAAAGGGGGAGGGAGGAGGGCGAAAGTGATAATTTGGCACATGTGTGTGGTGATGGGTTGTAATTAGTATTTGGGTGGTGAACATGAGGTAATCTATGCAGAAATAGAAGTATAATGATGTACACCTGAAATTTATACAATGTTATAAACCAATAAATACAATGTTACTGCAATAAGTAAAAAATTAAAAAATTAAAAAATAAATTAAAAAATTAATAAAAAAAAAGAAGTATTGGAGAGGATGTGGAGAAAAGGGAACCCTCATACGATGCTGGGGGGAATGTAAATTGGTGCAACCACTATGGAAAACAGTATGGAGATTCCTCAAAAAATTAAAAATAGAACTACTACATGATCCAACTATTCCACTTCTAGTGTCCTCTTGATGGTCCAAATTTAGGTCAGGTTGATGACTTTGTCCTCTTATCATTGTGAAATGCCTTCCTTGTTCTGTACCTTATCTGATATAAATGAAAACATCTCAGCCATCTTTTGACTGACGTTTGCATAGAGCATCTGGTTTCATCTTTTAACCTATGTCTTCAATATTTAAAATGAGTTCCTTATAGACAGCCTATGGTTGGATCTTTCTTTTCACCCAATCTGGCAAAGTCTGCCTTTAAATTTATTGTAACTGTCAATATGGTTAAGTTTAAATCTGCTCTCTCACATTTGTTTTCTATTTGTATCATCTGTAATTTGGTCATTTTTCATCTATTTGTGTCTTCTTTTGATTAATGTAATACCTTTTTGTAATTCCATTTTCTGCATTATTCACTTATTAGTGAAGGTGATCAGAATTTGCTACCCCAAAATATGCCTCTTGGGCATAAGGATTATCTTGAGCTGGTTATTTTTAAGAAACAGCAGACATAGGAAAAGCTCTGAAAACCTAGTATAAATTACCTTTGCAAGAGGCATTTACATATATAAGGGAAATTTCCATTTGTAAGGATGTTCTCTCTCTACCAGGAAGAGAAAGATGACTAAATCTCTAGAAACTCTTATCAAGGGAGAAGGCAGAGACTTAAATTTGTATACCAATCAGACCCTCCTATACTATGCTTTGCCTGAAAACCTCCTATAACTGTCTCCTCATCTCCCATCATCTTCTTTTGTCTTTAGCTGGAGGTGGTATTTAAGATGATGGCTTGGGTCATATCTGGGAGTTACTCAGTTTTCCTGGATCGCGCCCATGTATTCAGGAGGTATACATGTTACTAAACTTCTGTTTGTTTTTTCCCGTTAATATGTCTTTTATTACAGGGGTGTCACAGCCAAGAATCTAGAAGGGTAGAGGGAAATTATTTTCCCTCACCTACATTAGCTATGTCTTTTGTTCGGTATTTTTTAAAGGTATCCAGATTGAGTGAGTGGCATTGGTTCAAGAATAGACCAACAACAGAATGGAGAGTCCATTACTTAAGGAAAGAATTGTCTTTACAATATTGCTAGGTCAAGATTGAGAAACCCACATAAAAAATGAAATTTGACCCCTATATATCACACAGTACAGAACAATTAAGTTATGATGAATTATAAATGTACAAGTTAGAATAATAATGCTTCTACATGAAAACATTTGAGAATATCTTCATAACTTTGGAATAAGCAAAGAATTCTACAACTTTACAAGAAAAAAACTATTAAAAATATTTTTAAAGTATAAATTGGACTTTATTAAAATTAAGAACTCCTATTGATCAAGTATTAATATTAAGAAAGTGAAAAAGAAAGCCACAGACTAGAAAACAATATTTCAAAAAAGGTTAAAATCCAGTAAGATACCAGTACATTCAACCAGAAGGGCTACAATTAAAAGTCTGATAATATCCAATGTTAGCCAAAATACTAAACAAACAATTTGTTACATGGCTTGGGAATGTAAATTGGCATGGGCATTTTAGAAAACATTTTGGCAGTATCTTCTAAAGTTAAACATATTTATACTCTAGGAAACAGAAATTCTTTTTAAAGCAAGATAGATGAGCAGTGATGTCTATCAAAGGTAACAACTGGGTAGAGAGTGATTACAATGATAATTACAGTTAAAATAGAATGAAAGTCCAGTGGGAACATAAATAAATAAATACGTAAAGAAATAATCAATCAGTAAATCACAGACAATTCAAATAATCACAGATTTTGATGAGTGCTTTGAAATAAATAAACAAGATCCATGGGTTGGTAACTGAGAGAGGCTACTTTAGATGAGATGGTCAGAGAAAGACTCTCTAAAAATGTGATATCGGAGATAAGATACAACGATACAACATTTGAGAATGAGTATGCCATGCAAGGGATTGGGAGAAGAACGAATGAGTGAATTCAATAGGCGATGGGCAGGAAAGAATTTGGTATTTTCCATTAACAGTAAGAAGGCAATATGATGGCCAACTGCTCAGGGGCAGCTGTGGCTCATGTTCTAAAGGTACAGGCACTGCTTCACTGGCTGCTCCTCACGCTGAACAAAGTGCCCTCTCAGGGATGCTCTGGTATCTTATGTCATGGTCACTAGCTCTCCCAATGATCTACCCACATTCCTCGGGGTCTCTCTCTCATTTTACCCCAGTTGATCTTGATCATTAATCCTCCTAGGAAGTTATCTTTGTTCCCATGGGGAATGTCTTCCACCTTGGGCGGCTTTACTGATTCCTTCTGCTACTTCCAAAAGGAGAGTACAAGAAATGAATTTTCTCAATCTGGTTGTAAGTGATCATGCTAGGAAAATTACTCTTTAAAAAAAATCATTACCTGTTGTATAATGTAACTAGGAATGATTTTCATATTATCACACATGACATAAATTGAAGAAAAGACTTTATTGGGGAAATAAACAAAAGTCCAGGGTCAACAAATGAGAAATCATGGTTTCCCCATCTTTCCTCCATCCACAACGAGGCTGATGGAAAACAGAGAACTTTGTTCTGGGAAGGAACCCCTGCCTCTTTTCACTCTCCTTATTTTTTCATGAGAGTCATCATTTAATGAAGGAATCAATAAACTGTTTATGGGTAGGACCATTTAGATTTTGGGTACTGTTTATATGAATTGTTTATGAACCTCCTCTGCCTATCACTTAGAACCTTAGGGGCCACTAGGAGGTCATAACCCTTCCTGGATGTCAGGGGTAAATATCCACTGGTCCTGGAAACCCCAGGGTCCACTCCAGGCCATCTCCTTTTTGCATCACAAAGAGGACTACAAACAGAGACAGATGCACTGAGGTTTACTCCAAAACTCATTAATACCTCTTACATCAAAGGGAAATTTTTTTTCCCCAGAACATTGCAAAACTTTCACAGTACCCATCATGATTCATTGCTAAAAATAATGAAGTAAGCCCAATAAATTTTTAACATTTGATAAACTATAGGAGTAGATGTTTGTAATATTGTTCTAAGTATGTGTATTTCAGTATGTTTAAGATATTTCTTTAATCCATTTTGAGTTAATTTTTGTGTATGTAGACCTGAAATTTACATATTGTTGTAAGCCAATATGACCCCAGTAAAAGAATTAAAAAAATATTTCTATATAATAAAAGGAGCTAAATGATGTAAGTTCAAGAGGTCTAAATTTCATCCCAAAATTTAAATGTATTTTAAGCCTATATGCGCCAGTTTTATTCATTTTCAAAGTGTTCCTCAGATGAATTAAATACATGAGAAAATGCTTGAGAAATATGTAAGCCATAGTTTTAAGCTGTTGAAGAACATTTATGCCCAAGCAACCTAAATGTCCTTTTCAGTGTTTTTCTGCCTCACTTCACTACATGATAAAATTCCTGCCACACAATTAAAATAAAACAAACAAACAAAAATGTTTCTGGGGAAAATTTCCAGAAATTTAGAGGAATGGTTGGGATGGAGATAATTGAGTAGGAGTGTAGAATCATTCTCTTTTCTAAATGTTATTTGGCAAAGAAAGATACTTATTATGACAAAAAAATGTGTGCATGTGATTTGAAAGATCAGTTTTTAGTGTGAATATATATGATTTTTTAAAACATCCTCATATATTGTTTTTGGCAAGTAAAAATTTACATCCATTGATCTAACTCAATGTGTCCCTTTTCATTTAAGGAAAGAAAAAATTTGCCTGACAGTATTGTAAGAATGCTGAAGTCCTGATCATGAGCTGCCTTAAATATTATACAGGATATTTACTGTATCCTGATTCTGATACTGATTCAATATCCTTGAATCTCATTATAATACTATTCTATAGCATTATGTGGTTAATTTGTTTATGTATAGTAAACTTGTTTATTCAAGCATTAAAATCAGTAGACCTTTCTCCTTCTTTTTTTTTTTTTGCTGAGGAAGATTCTCCCTGAGCTAACATCTGTGCCGATCTTCCTGTGTTTTGTATGTGGTTTGCCACCACAACATGGCCACCGATGAGTGGTGTAGGTCCATGCCCGGGGACCAAACCGAGGCGACCAAAGAGGAATGCTTTGAACTTACCCACTAGGCCATAGGGCCAGCCCCAGTAGATCTTTCTTGTGTGCCTACTATGTGCTGAGCAACAACTAAGGGCTGGGGTTAAAACAATGAAAAAACAAATAAATAAACACCCTCTCCTTGTGGATCTTAGAGTCTATTAGGAAGAAATATACAATGAAATATAATAAATGAATAAAATGTAGTATGCTCAATGATAATAAGTATTAATGAGTAAAAAAAATCTGAAAAATGAAGTAGAGGACATTGGGTTTGGGTGGGTTCAATTAAAAGAAGATGATCAAGGAAAGCTTTGTTAAGGCTTGAGGACCTTATGTTTCCTTCCTCATAATCTCATCCAGATGAGCATATTTTGGGTGCCGATTTTCAGTATCACTCCAAGAATATTTAGATAGATAGCTAAGTAGATAGATATCAGACTGCACATAAATAAAAACAGACATGTAATTGTTCTAGAAAAGAGGAAAGGGCATCAAGAAGAGAGGCAGAGATGAAAAGATTGACATAAAGAATAAGTGATAGGAAAGATGTAGGTAGAAACATCATTATTTATATAATAAGAATCTCAGAGGAAAGAAAAATAAAGATAATAAAATAATAGCTGGGCATTTCACAGAATTTCAAAATATATCATCACAAATTAAAATGATTGATAGGTAGTTAAGTAGTATATAAAAGAAAGAATGCACAAATCTAGGCATATTACAGTGAAATTTAGGAATATCAATGACAAAAGAAATTTAAAAAGCATCTAAGGAGAACTGATCATGCACAAAAGAATAAAAGCTAGTTGTATAACCAACATTATAGCAGTAAGACTGGAAGGAGGAAGTCAACATGTTCAAATTGTTGAACAAAAGAACTTCATAACTAGAATATTATCTTTTAAGCACAAGGGAGAATTAAATATAAACATACAGTCATCGAAGATTATCTACCAAAATGTACTTTGAGTAAAGTTAGGATTCTAGTGCTGAAATCACATTTTATCATATTACGGAATACCCACTGTCACTCTATGGAAATTGTATGGTTCTTCTCTTTATATTGACAGGTATGATGAATTATGTTAACGGATTTCTAATATTAAAACTACATTTGCAGTTTTGGAATATGACCTACTGACATCAGGAGAAAGCAATAAAAGATATTATACAGGGATGTATAAGCAACAGCACCAAAAGAATAAACACCAGTGAGAAAATATCTTCATAGCAATCCAGAACTAAACTCATATGATGGAATCATGGGGAAATTGGTACAAGAGAACAAAGACGGGTGATTAGCAAGTGAGGATTGTATACTTTGAAATCAATAAATGAAATAGTAATAATAATAATAATAACAACAATAATGATAATAGAGTACAACTTTCAAACAAGTAGTAACAAAATGTAATGTCGTAAAGAAGACTTCAACGCATTTCAAGGAAGAAACAAGCCATAGACTTTTTCATCCATCTTTACGTAATAACATTAGAAGTCAGTAAAAAAACACAGCAAACACAGATATACACACTCTTCCCATTTTCAGGGGGAACATAAACCAAAATACTTATAAGCAACCATTTAGTTAAATAACTCTTATGGAATTAAAAAAAAATAGTGCCATTACTAAATATCAAATTTGTGAGACCAGCTATACCATTTGATGGAAATAAAGAGAATTAGAAAACAAATAAGCACTTTTACTTAAACTCTGAAAACATTTAGATATAGCCACTTTCTCCTAACTGTCCTCTAAAAAAAGGTACATAAAATAAAACTACATTAACTGCTGAGTACAAGGTGCATAGGAGAGGATATAACAAAAGACAAGTGATAGCAACAAAGTTTTAGAAACTGGAAAGAAGATAAATGAAGGTTAAATGATTTGGCAGAGCAGAGAAAGCAATCTTTGTGTGTATGTGTATGTGTGTGTGTGTGTGTAAAACTCATCAAACCCTGCAAAGGCTGAGGCATTAAAGGCACCATATGGCTGAAGCAGGATGTTCTGGCGGCTGACAACAGGTGATGCTGTTAAAAGTTTATCTATGGAGTAGCTAGACATGGGAATCTCCAGTCCAACATTGAACAGCCTCTCTTGCAGAAACGTGGAAAGCTGCAAGTCAGAGAAATTGGATCAGACATTGTATGAATTCAGAGATCACAGGCAAAATTGACTGTGGTTTAGACATTAAACTAGAAGCAAGGAGATTAATTAAAATTCTGAAGCTGTTTTCTCCCTAAACCACCAATATTGACAGCCAGGTTTATACAACACAGGTAGGAAATAAGAAGTTTCCTTTCTGGGGAAGCTGAACAATCCTGTGGTAGGTAGAATAATGGCCTCCCAAAGATGCTCTGGTCCTAATCCCTAGAACCTGTGAACATGTTCCACTAAAAGGGACGTTGCAGATTAAATTAAGGTATGGACCTTAAAAAAAAAAAAAGGGGGACATTATTCTAGATTATTCCATTGGGCACAATCTAATCATATGAGTCCTTAAAAGCACAGAATTTTCTCTGGCAGGAATAAGAGAGATGAGGCAGAAGGTGAAATTAGACTTTTAAAAATTAAATTAGGGGCCGGCCCTGTGGCGCTGCAGTTAAGTGCACGTGCTCTGCTGTGGCGGCCCGGGGTTCGCAGGTTCGGATCCCGGGCATGCACCAACGCACAGCTTGTCAAGCCGTGCTGTGGTGGCGTCCCATATAAAGTAGAGGAGGATGGGCATGGATGTTAGCTCAGGGCCAGTCTTCCTCAAGAAAAAAGGGGAGGATTGGCATCGGATGTTAGCTCAGGACTAGTCCTCCTCACAAAATAAATAAATAAATAAAAATAAAAATTAAATTAAATTAAACCATGCAATAGGAAGTGATCCAATGGAAACCAGATAACAGAGCTACCATTTTAAGATGAGGCCCACCATTCAACAAGATCCGTCTGAAACACAGGGCTTTGAGTCAATTATTTTATGTTTCTCTTTTGATTAATAACAGGCAGCCAAACAAAATCAAACATTTGAAGAAATCCTCTGAATAAAAGTCAGAGACGAACACTAACAAATGCAAAATAAGTTACTGAGAGATACCAGAGAAATTTTGAATAGAAGGGGGAAAAAAACTACAAATAATAACGTTTACAGTTATGTGAGATGTCATCTCATCTCAGAAACAAGATAAAGATACTAGAAAATAGGAACATTCACATGAATAGAATTTGTTGGAAATTGAAAATATTATAGTAGATATTAAAAATAAATGAACAGTTTAGATTACTAAAGAAAAAAGGAAATATAAGAAAGTAAAAAAATAAAAGAAAAATTGGAAGTATAGAAATTATTAAAGAAAATATATAAACAAATTTTCAGAAATGAGGAAATGAATTTCTAGATTGAAAGAGCTCTCTATAAACATCACACAATTAGTGACAACTAACTCACACAGCTTCCTGGAATTTTAGAATGATGGAGATAAACAAAAGTTCCAAAAATCCTCCATGTTTTTAGGAGATGAAAACTTGACCAAGTGGTAGACAAAATTGTAAGACAGCCCCCATGATCTCCACTCCCTGGTGTTACACTCATGTTTAGGTTACACTATATGGCAAAAGTGAGGAATGTCAAGTCTTTATTAGGTTATGTTCCCAAATCAATCCACTTTAAGTTAATCACGAGAGGTAGGCCTGGCTTAATCAGTTGGAATCCTTCTAAAAATGGATGTGGGCCTTCCCTGAGTTCAGAGACTCTCCTACTGGCCTGGAAGAATAAGCTGCCATGAGTTCTATAGCCATGAGGAGGTGAATTCTACCAGCAACTTGAATGTGCTCCCAAGTGCACTCTTACCCAGTCAAGTCTCTGGATGAGAATGCAGCCAGGTCAACACATTGATTGCATCCCTGTGAGACCCTGAGCAGAAACACGCTAGGCCATGCCTGGCATCTTGGCCCAGGGAAGCTGAAATAAGAAATGTATTTCGTTTAAGTCAAGTTTGCAGTAATACTCAGCTTAAACTACTGCAATCATGAGTCAGAATAGCATTGGGTATCTCAACATAAACACTTGAAGCTACAATAAAATGGGAAAAAGCTTTCAATTTTGATGTTCATATAGGCATTTCAAGATGTCATGAGTAGCAACTTGAGTCTGTATTGGGGAGTAGAAATTGTAGGGTATTTATAAGCAGTGGAATGGTGCGTGGCTAAACTATGCAGAGGTGTTTGACTGAAGGAAAACTCATGTCATACCATAGATAATACTCCACTCTGTCGACTAAATATTTATCAGAATGAGGGTACAGAGATGAAGTTTATATACAACTAGTAGCTATGTTACTAGAACTGCTTTATCAATGAGGGATAGATGGCATGAAGATAATTTTGAAATAACACCAGATTTAACGAAAGAGATAAAAGTTTAAGAATTAATGTTTCAACCTAAAACCAGGTATCAGAAGTTATCACTGGTGATTGTATTCTAGGAAAGATCATGCATGTCTCTGAGACTGAGTACTATGGAAAATTCTAGTGCTCATCATTTTCTGGTTCCCCTCTTTTTTTTTTGGTGAGGAAGACTCGCCCTGGGCTAACATGTGTTGCCAATCCTCCTCTTTTTGCTTGAGGAAGATTAGCCCTGAGCTAATATCTGTGCCAATCTTCCTCTATTTTGTGTGTGGGTCACTGCCACAGCATGGCTGTTGAGTCGTGTATGTCCACGCCAAGGATCTGAACCCGCAAACCCCGGGCTGCTGAAGTGGAGCGCACCGAAGTTAACCACCACGCCACGGGGCTGGCGCCTGGTTCCACTCTTTTTGCATGAATCCGGGAAGAATAAACTATCCTGCTCCCACTGCCAGTATTAGGGATTGCTTAATTCTAGCCAACGAATCGCGAGCAAAGGTGACCTATGTCAGACCTTGAGTGAAACATTTAATGGACACTGTGAGGTCCTCTTGCTCTCTCTCTTCCTCTGTTGCATTAACCGGAGAAGCCATGTACTTCAGAATATACAACCACAGACAGGATAACAGACCTCCATCAGCCTGGAAAATTGAGTCATCACACAGAAGAATTTGGACCCAGAATGTTATTGGAATTTTCAGAGCTTTTTATGAATAAGAAGTAAACTTTTACTGCGTTAAGCCATTGGAATTCTGGGCTTGTTTATATTGCAATAATTCTAACCTATGTTGAGTATTTAACGAGGAATGCTAGAAGGTTATAGAGAATTTAGGACACTTTTGTCAAGATGACTGTAGGATGAATTTTAAACAGGAATTGGTATGGACCTGATGGTGTAAAATAAGTAGAGCAAGGCATTGAACTCAGGACGGTGGAGGGATGACTGATTAATTCAGGTCCTGAATATGATTTGCAGTGTCCAGCAAGTACTTCATTCCATTATGTCAGGTTGTGCTCTGATCATTACATGAAAGCAATAACGGAAAGTGAACGGACTGAATAGGGATTGTGGTAGGCAGGATAATGGTCTCCCAAAGGCATGTATGTCTTAATCCCCCAGAATTTGTGAATATGATAGGTTACATGGTAAAGGAGGATTAAGGTTGCAGATGGAATTATGTTGCTAATTTGCTGATTTTAAAATAGGGAGATTATTCTGGGTTATCTAGGGGGACCAATGTCATCACAGGATCCTTAAAAGTAGAAGAGGGAGGCAGGAAAGAAGGTAAGAGTGATGTGATGTGAGCAGGATTCCACCTGCCATTGCTGGCTTTGAAAACGGAGGAAGGGGACCATAAGCCAAGGACTGTGGGTGGCCTCTAGATAGTGGAAAAGACAAGGAAATGGATTCTATTCTAGAGCTCCTCAAAGGGAATGCAGCCTGGCTGACATCTTAATTTTAGCCCAGTGATATCCATGTTGAGCTTCTAACCTACAGAATTGTAGAATAATAAATTGGTGGGTTTTTTTTTTGAAGCCACTAAGTTTGTAGTATTTATTATGGCTACAATAGAAAATAAATACAAGCAGTTGTATAACCGTCTCTGCAGGCTGGCAGAGGGAATAGTGTAGTGCTACCACATGCCAGTGGGGAGCAGCCAGTAGGAGCTAAGGGCGACCCCCCAGCTGATGGCCAGCAAGAAAACAGACACTTCAGTCTTACAACCACAAAGAACTGCATTTGGCCAACAACCTGAATAAACATGGAAACTGATTCTTCCCCAAAGCCTCCAGAAAGGTATGAAGCCCTGCCAACACCTTGGTTTCAGTCTTGCACAACCTGAAGTAGAGGACCAGCTGGGCACGCTAGGACTTCTGACAAACAGAACTGTAAAACAATAAGTATGTGGTGTTTTTGTTATGTTTTGCTTTGTTTTGTTTTTTTAGTCACTATGTTTTTTGTCAATTGTTATGGCAGCAATAGAAAACTAATACAACACGTAAGGATTGAGCTCCTTTATACTTCATTGTCATCTCTCGCCTATCCTCTAATTATAGTCAAAAGTGTACGTTATTTAAGTAAATATTCAGTACTTACATACTTATGTCCATGTAAATATCACTCCATAAAAGGTCAAATAGATAAAACTTTTTTCTTATACAGATTTTCTTTGAGTTATTAATTGCCTTGTCTATTCATCTGCATACTTTTCCACATAAATATTGATTTCTTTCTTAGTCTTTCATATTTCTTCCATGGTATTACCTACTCTATTGTATCATTTTTTTCCCCATTGCCCCTTTACCTGGTGCCCAGGCTAGACTGATTGTTATCTAGGACTATGTACAACTGTATTTTGGGGACTTCTGATGGGTTGAAGTCACGGTTTCTGGATTTTTTTTTTTTTTTTGGTTAAGTTTTCTTTTTACTGGAGCCTGTCTTCCTAAGAAAGGAGTACATGGAAATAATTCCTTTCAGTTGTTTTTTCCCCCAAATTATCTTTATTATATCTCATCCTTGATTACTAATGTGGCTGGGAATGGAATTCTTTCTTAAGCATCATTTTCTGTAGATGTTGTTAAAGTTTTGTCCAGTCTTCTACCATTCAGCAGCGTTGTCAAAAAATCCAGTTCCAATTTCATTATCACACCTTTATATTTAAAGCGCTTTTTCTTCTCTTAATTCTATTAAAATCGTCTTTAGTATATTGAAATATGAAAATGAGCCTTGATGTAGATATTTTAAAACATCGGTACTGAATGATTTTTGTATTGAATCATGCTCTTATTTCTGGGAAATGCTATTCTGTTATTTACGCATTTTATCGAATCTGTTTGTTCTTAATCTCTTTCTGGGATAGATTTTATTTTATGTGGGATGTTGTGGATTGTTCCTCTAAGTCTTTTTTTTTTCCATTTAAAATTTTGACCTTAGGTTTGTTTTCTGCAAAACTTCCTCAAAGTTATTTCTGAACTTTCAATTAAAGTTTTTTAATTTTATATTTTTACTTGAAATACTGTTTATTTTAATCTAATTTTTCTTCGTTAATGGCACACTCTTTCTGTTTGATGTATATAATTTATTTTCATATTTCTGAAAATCGGTTCGTATTTGTGGCTTTGGCTTTGGTTTGTGTACATTTCTCCTGCTGCTTTCATGATCTCTCTTTCCTTTTGCTTATGTTTATAATTTTGGTCCTTTGTTTTTCTTTTTCATGGGGAGTACTTTGCTTCTATATCCTGTTTCTTGATAATCTATTCATGTTTTAAATTCTTGATCGTTATCTATAATATCTAGCTCCTATTTTCTCTATGACATCCAATAACTTCCCTCCTTACTCTCCTCCAGCCACAGTGCCTTGCTTGCTCCTTTTTAAAAATAGTAAGTGTGCTCATCCTTGTGTCCTTTGCACTGCCCATTCTCTCTGCGTGGGATTACTTTCCCTGAAGCACCCACACGGCCAATTCCCTCATCTCATTAAAACTACTGCTGGATTATCATCTTCTCAGTGACACCTCCCTTGGACATTCTAATTAATATTATAACTAATTCCTGTCTCTCCAATACTCCTGACCCTTCTTCAACTGCTCCACTTTTTTCTTTTGTTCATAGCACTTATTTTTAGGTCTTTTTTGTATTTTTGTAGAAAATGTTTATTATCAGTCTGCCCCAACGAGGGTGTCAGTTCCATAAGAGAAGTGATCTTCTCACTCATAATTCCTAACATATTTTGATCACCTAGAACAATTACTGGACTGAGATGAGTATTCATTTATTCATTTAATGAATGAATGTGTGATTTACGGGTGAAGCACTAACGTTACTTAATGGAAATAATTTTTATATGGGTGGGGCTTGTCGCTTTGAAGACTTCATGTAATACCGATTGGGGAAGAAGACACCCAAATGTCAGTAGCGTCATGGTAGAAGCTGGGGTTGCAATGTGGCTATTTCTAAATGTCCCGCTGGTTCCTTGAGATCAACCAACATCTTGCTCAGTAATGACCAATCTCACCAGTCACTTTTTTACAGGTCTTTGTCCAAAAGTATGCACTTCGTGATCCTGACCCAGATTCTCCATTTACATGCTGCACACATCACTCTCACTCCTGCTTATGACCTACCTAGCTCCTCAACATCATCAACCTCTCCAGGCATGGTTGACAGTTGCTACCCTTCTCTTCTGCTTTGGCCTCTGAAGGCAGAGCAGAGGTGCCTCCTAAGTCAGTTACCCCTTGTCTATTTTCTGCCTTTTCATCTCCAGACATTCTCTCTCTTTTCCTCTTTACCCACCTGAATCTGTATCTTTTACACATATTTACTTTCTTGAGGCCTCAAGGGTGAGAAGAAATATATCTGGGAATTCAGTGCACCTGCCTAATTTTACCTGGCTATTACTGTATTTTCACTGTTATTTTTTATATCTAAGAAGTCTAGTGTATCTGAAAATTAGATATCATTGTTATTATCCTACTTCTTATTCATATCTTACCTGTATGAAATTTAAGACTATCTTTTTATTTGTGGAGGCTCCTTACTTTCAACTTTCTCAAAATTCGTGTTAAATAACATATTTGATTACCCAGTTTTATTAAACTGGATACAATGCTTTGCAGAAACAATAGTAAAAAATTTTTAAAAAATAGATATTCATAAAAAAGCACCTGAAACTGACTATGTCTCATTAAAAAGCAAACACAAAAACATTTTAGATTCAATTATATCTTTTGAAATAAAATTATAAAAGTAAGAGCTGATAGATTTATTTTACTCATTTTAATGTATTAATGTATATTTTTTATTTTCACTACATAAAAACTGAAATTAGAGTGTAGATTGTTTTGAAAAGAGGTATAAAATACAATAAACTTGAACTATGAAGATAAATAGTCTAATGATCATGTTTGTAATATAACTAACCTTCTCCTATGTTTTTACTGGGAAGCTAATGAACATTTGTTATTTAGAGGCATTATGTAGACTTCTTGTTTCAAAAAAAAAATCTCCCCAAAGGACACGAAGTTTCAAAATGACTTTGATAAGTTTTTGAAATGACTTGAAATAAATAAGATGCTATTCCATCCTTTTCAGTATTGCTTCCAACTCTCCTGAAACTGTTGGTTCAAAGGCTCACAGGAAGATTGATATAACAACATCAGCCTATAATTATAATCACTCTTACTTTTCAATAATTCGTTATTTCAAGATGCTAGTTCCTCATTATTGAGTGTTGTTTAGTTTCATTATCGCAATCCTTGGTTTGTTTATGATGCTAATCCTTTACTTTTAACAGCAATGGTTTTAATTTTAGGAACAGCAATTTGGGTAGAATTTAACAAAAAAGCAGTCAAAATTAAGTAAGTTAGAAGTAGAATCTCTTTATTTTGACTGAATTAATTTATGTCCACAGTTTATTTGCTGGTCTGACTATTTTGAAGCCAGCAGCTCTCTGCTTCAGTTCCTCCTGACTTGCTGCAATGATTTATGGGTATGCTAACACTAATTCATGTCCCAAAGTGACAGCTTGAAAGACTGCAAATGTTGCCCAGGTGGTTGATTATCAGAAAAGTTATTGAAATACATGAAGTTAGGCATTCAGTGGGTGGTACCAGTAGGTCAAACACAATTTATCACACCTGATAAAAATGT
This sequence comes from Diceros bicornis minor, assembly GCF_020826845.1. Lineage (NCBI taxonomy): Eukaryota > Metazoa > Chordata > Mammalia > Perissodactyla > Rhinocerotidae > Diceros > Diceros bicornis. Next base: position 45,186,816 of record NC_080759.1, on the reverse strand, counting down.
CCTTGGCTAGATCTAGTTACATTTGTAACATAACTAAATGAGTTACATATTAAGGTAAAAAACAGATTGAAGGAGATATTTCTCTGCTTTTGACCTTGGCTCTCTGCTGCCCTGGTTGTCATTTGGCAGGTCTACTGTACTATCTCATTCCCTTGGGGCGTAAAGTTTGCATTGTGAAAATTTTCAATACATTTCTCAAATTTTTCCATGATTATCAAATATTTATCAACTTTGAGGTGAATGTGTGAAGGAGATTTGGGGATTGAGTGATGAAGTGAAAAATAGCTCTATATAGTTGATAATTTCATTTTTATGTGATAACAGTTAAAACCAGTCTGGGCCATGGCTACCTGTTTATTAATTCATAAGAGGGATTATGTATACCTCTTCATTATATTGTGTATGCCTCTTCATGAGAGAACATGGTATCAGGTATCAGGAGATGGTCCATGCTTAATATTCAGAGGTTTAATAACCCAGAAATTGTTTCATGATTAGAAATTCTCAGAAATTATTTAACCCCTCTGTTTCTTCTTGCAGTGAAAATCTTAATATCATTCAAGGGTGAATGCTAAACATTTTCCAGTTTGGTGGTTGTAGACTGTAACAAAAAATTATTTTCACAGAACCCAGAGAGACCATTTCCTGCCTGTGGCTGAAACATCTGATTGGGACAGTATGGTAGGCAGAATTCTAAGATGAGCCACAGAATTCTTGCCCCTGGTATACAGGGTCTACCCTTGAGTGTTAGCTGGACCTGTAAATATGATGAGAAAGCCACTCTTCTGATTATATTATGTTATATAAGACACCATCTTAGCTGACTGAAGACAGAGAGAGTTTCCTGATGGCTTTGAAGAAGTAAGCTGCCATGTTCTGACCCACAGGACGAGGGACTGTAGGTGGCCTCCAGGAGTTGAGGCATCCTCCGCTGACTGGACAAGAAAATGGGGACCTCAATCCTATAGTCAGGGGAAACTGAATTCTGCCAACAACCACATGAGCCTGGAAGAGGTTCCCAAGTTTTAGAAAGAAAGATCACTCACCCAGCTGATATATTGATTTTAACTTTGTTATGCCCTGAATGGAAGACTAGCTAAACTGTGCTAGACTCCTGACCCATAGAAACTGTGAAATAATAAATATGTGCTTTTTAAAGCTGGTAAGTGTGGTAATTTGTTACTCAACAATAGCAAACTAGTACAGGAAGAGATGGTACTTTCACCTAGTAACTGGAGAACTTGTTAGGTTTATGAGGAAGAAGAGTTTAAAATGGTTTTACTTCTTCAGTGACAAGAGAGTCAGGTCAAGCTGTCTTCTTAGAGTCAAAGTAGAGAAATAAATGCAAAATTCTAGAATAAAAGGTTGAAAGTCGATCATCATAAATGTGTGGTAGCATGATATATATCACAGCAAAATTATTTTTGCACATTTTAATACAATTTGTAAAGGCTCATTGGCCAAAATATTTTAACTGGATGCTGCAATTAAAATAATTTACAGGCTTTGCTTGATTTAAGGCTACACTAATGCAAGGTCATTAATTCTTGTAATTATGCTCAATGCCATTTTTTATTGCAAAAGAGAATACCTATAGCACATGACTGTATGCGGTTATTCTTTAAATTACCGTAAAGAATATTTCACCCATGAGAGACTGATGTTTTATATTATTTATATAATAAACAGGGTAATAAAAATTATATGCAAAAGGAAACAAATCAAGAAGTTGTAAATTTAAAATGTTTGTGCTTTTAATTTGGTTTTCTGTCTGCTTTTTTATATACGATGCTAGGAGCAGGTACTGACTTAGGATTTATAAGTGATAGCATTGTTAAAATTATTACATTGATCAGAAAGGAAGGGGAACAATGCATCATAGTCCAGTTGAATAAAGAGCTAAAATCTAGACCTAGAACTGATGTCCTAAATATTTTGAGAAAAAAAGAAAAAGTTTCATTCAATTATCTTTATATATCTAATATCAAGGAGTGATGCTAACATGTGCGTGAAAATGCTTCATTCTGACATGCTGAGCATTGTTTAGATAAGTTATGAAATCAATTCCACATTCCTCAAAAAGACTTCCAAGAAAGCAAGATATACAAACTCTTAGGCAAACATTTTTCTCATTATATAAGCATTGCATGCAACATTTGTAATAGAACTGTAAGGTGCTAATACAATATAAGGAATACCTGCCCACACATTGTCCTGTATAACAATTGAGTACACTGTCTGTTGAAGCCTTCTTCTAGCCATTCTCTTACCCATTACATGCAGAATTTTGAGTTGCTTTTCTTTATAAATTTACTATCCAAGGCTGTGTCTTTATCGGTAAAATGCTTAGTGTTACATATAGTATAACTGGCTATGAATGGGATCATAATACATTCTATACTTGTATTTTCAACCAAAAGTACATAGGAGAACAAAAGCAAGGGAGAATTAGGTAAAATATCCAGCAAAACTTATGATCGATTTTGGAACATTTTCACAACAGTGTTCCGCCTGTCGTGGTTGCAATGAGGTTAAATCCTGAAAGCTCTATCTTTCAGTCTTAGATAGGGTTGTGCTAATCAGCCAACGTTTACCTCTATCTCTGCTTAGTCTACTTTTCATTTCTTTAAAATTGACCTACTGAGGGAAATATTATTTCTTTATCAAAGGCAATAGAGCAAATTAGGTTACCCTCCAGCTTGTCTGGGTGGTGCATTGCTACTCTGCTTTAAAGATATCTATGCATAATTCTATCTTGGGTTTTAGTTTCAAGCTTAGATTTTAAAGTGCAACCATATTTTCAAGTTCATTGAATTGGAGAAAGAGAAAGATCACCTCAATGTCATCATCCATATCATCTATAAATATATTAAAGATTATATTCATTTACTCTATAAATATCATCTACATGTACACTACTGGCCAGATAGTTAGGTTATATTGATAAAAAGTCATGATCCTTGCCCTTAAGTAGGTCACAATATATAGCAGAAGTTGGTCAAGTAGGCCTCTGGGCCAAATCCAGGCCACCACCTGTCTCTGTAAATAATATGTATTGGAATACATCCATGCTCATTTGGTAACACATTATCTATGGCTAATTTTGCCTTACAATGACACGTTAAGTAGTTGTGACAGAGGTCATTTGGCCCTGGAAGCCTAAAGTATTTCCTAACTGGCCTTTTATTAAAAAACAATTTCTGACCCATGTTATAGAGGAAAAGCACTAATTAAATAGAGATTTGAAATTCAATTGGTCTAATATAGATATTTGTATTTGTTGGTGGTCTAACTTGCCCACACAATGGTTATGATTTCTTAAATTGTCTCCCAATAAACTATTTGTACTCAAATTGCTATGTCAAGGTTGATCATGGGAAAACCTAAACAAAGACGGTTGGTACTAGAGACGGATTCTTAGCAAACAGGTTTGTATTATGTGATTGCAGTATTGAGTCACTCTCTGGCCATTAGTAGTAACAAGTGAGGGAGTAAGAACTCTTGGCCTAATAAGCATCTGAAGTACTATGACCATCACCATCACTTGTTGTGAATTTGGATGGAGTAAAAATAGAAGGGTTCATGCTGGGCTATACAATCACTCTAGCAGTTGAGAAGTATTGGAAAATGGCAATTATAAGTATTTATAAGGATTGATGAAGTAATTAGAAGATCCTAACTGAAATCAAAGCCCTAAAAGGAAAAAAAAAAAATGACAGGCTCAAGTAGGCCACCTATCAAGTCAGAGAATGTTGATGTCCTGTTTAAAGAGCGTTTCCTCTTACCAATTAGCCACTTATAAAAGTGGATAAAATTTCAGCCCTGGGGAACATTTTATGCCAAAGTGTTCATTCTGATGGGGAAGAGGTGAGACCCTGAGACTTGAGGCAGGGACAACTTTTCAATGCTCTTGAGAAAACTGAATGGACAGATTTGCTTAACTTCTCCAGGCAACAGAAGCGGTCCTTCTCTTTCCATGTAAGAGAGGCCTCCCTTTATCTGGAAGAGATCAAAGATCTCACCTGGAGTGGATGCATTATGAGATGATGCTTGCCCTCCTCCATATTTGTCTTCACCTGCCCACACTCCTAAACTAGTGGTTCTCAAACTGTAATGTGCACACATATCACCTGGAGAGATGGTTAACATTGAGTACCTCAGTCCCCACTCACAGAAATTCCAATTTGTTAAGTCAGAGTAGGTTATAAATGTGCATTTTAACAAGCTACGGGCAATGATGCTGCAGAGTCAAGGGCAACACTGTAAGTTATACTATCCTATACTGATAACTAGGGTCAAGTCTCAGGGTGACTCTATAAGTACTGTCCTTGCTGTAGGAAGAAAGAGATTATTCATCAAAGGAATTGTAGCGCCTGGACATATACCTGAAGGCACCAGGAGAACATGTCTGCAAACAAATCACGAGGGTCCTGGACCAGTGAAGGGGGAGAAGGAGATTTTTAAACTGATGAGGGGAGAGTTTATTGATATTGTGGAAACTCTCCCATGATTCAGGATTCCACGTCCTGTCAAGGACAATCTAAGCTGGTTCTAAGATGCTGCTGAAGTTGACCAAGACAGCCTAACAGGTCCCTCTTATTTTTTTCTCATTTTTTCTTTGTTTTGTAAACCACTTTATTGAGGCATGATTGATATACAAAAAGCTGTACATACTTAACGTATACAACTTGAGGAGTTTGGAGATGAGCATATTTCTGTGAAAATATCACCACAATTTATGCTATAAACATATCCATCACCTCCAAAAGTTTCCTCTTGCTGTCTTTATTTATTATTATCATTATTTCTATGTGATAAGAACACGTAGATGCAGAAAATGTATTTGACAAAATTCAATACCCTTTCATGGTAAAAACTCTCAAGAAATTAGGTGTAGAAGGAGCTTATTTCAACACAATAAAGGCCATAAATGAAACACCCACAACTATCATATACTCAATGATGAAAAACTGAAATCTTTTCCTCTAAGATCTGGGAAAAGGCAAGGATGTCCACTCTCACCATTTCTATTCAACACTGTGCTGGAAGTCCTAGCCAGAGCAATTAGTCAAGAAAAAGAAGTAAAAGACATCCAAATTGGAAATGAAGAAGTAAAATTATCTCTGTTTTTTCATGTATGTAGAAAATCCTAAAGATTCCATCAAAAAAAAGCGAAAAACCACTTAGAACTAATAAATTCATTACAGTCACAGTATACAAAATCAACAAAAAAAATCAATTGCAATTCTATTCCCAAACAATGAACTATCTGAAAATGAAATTAAGAAAACAGTCTCATTTACAATAGCATCAAGTGAACAAAATACAGGGGCCAGCCCCGTGGCCTAGTGGATGAGTTCTGCGAGTTGTGCTGCAGCAGCCCGGGTTCGGTTCCCAGGCGCAGACCTACACCACTCATCGGCAACCATGCTGTGGCAGTGACCTACATACAAAATAGAGGAAGATTGGCACAGATGTTAGTTCAGGGACAATCTTCCTCAGCAAAAAAAAGAAAAAAGAAAAAAAGAATAAAATACTTCGGAATAAACTTAATCTCCAGATCTCCAGTCTTCACTTAACATTAGGCAGGTTTCTTCCTGACTCTGGGTACCTGACCTCCCTTTTCTTAGAGCATTTACTTTTTAAAAACTACAGTAGTTGCAAATTCTTTCTTTGTCCTTTTGAGCCATAAATCTTTTTAAAACCTTCGTGCCAGTTTTACAATCCAAGACTGCCTTTCTCAAGGATTGAGAGCTATATCCCTTTGAAATGTGATCAGCGAGGAAGATCATGCCCTTTTCTCCCAGTCTCTAGGCAAAAGTAGGAACATAATTTCTTTCCGTGGGTGCCTGGCCCAAATTATAAATTTACCTCCTGTCATTTAGATACAAGAGTCTTCTTTGGATAAGGCCAACTGGAAAACACAGATGGCCTCAGATTCCCCCCACCCCACCTTCCATCTCTTAGAAACTCTCCCTCCCTTTGTTTCGGTGGAGTTGAGTTCAGACTGCATTCTAACCTCTATCCTCTATTGCAGATGCCTTGAACAAAGTCTTCCTTACCTGTTTAACTTTTTCCAGTGCAGTTTTGCTTTAACAAAGCTTAGAAAAATTAATAGTGAGCAGTAAGTTAGGAGGAGATACCAGAACAGCCTTGGCAGAATATCGAGGATGGGTTCTAAAGGCTCACCGAGGTGGATGTGCTAAAATGGATTAATTATGTAAGAACAGAGAATCTACCAGTTATCTATATTCCCCAGAAAGCTCAGAAGGTATTCCTCTACTAAAGTAATAAGACATATGCTGTGACACTACTGCCAAGATATCATGTAATGCAGGAGGGGTAAATCCCAAGAAAAAGTCAGGCCACTCTTACCAAAGGAAGAAGAAATAGATACTGGTTATGAAACACAATCAATGTCCATCAAAACCAATCCTACTTATTTTACCTTGCATTTTGTGCATTCCTGAAAACCTATTTAAATATTTCACAATAAACGATATTATAAATAAATATAAACATAAAATTATTTTTTATATTTATATTCCAATCATTTCTAAAGAAGACATTATAGCTTCACACATTTTTAAAAACTGATGAAAACATAATGATTACATTGTAAAAAAAATTAGGGAAAAATTAGAATGCATGAAAAGAAAAAGACAACTATGCTAGAGACAAAGGTCTGCATATTTTCTATGACAAAATTTAAATTAGCTGTGAGAATCTTTACAGCCAGGAAAAAAGAGACTACAATGGGTCACGTTGCTCTTGTTATGCAAAGTAGGAAGTACATTATTTCCTGTGGGTAGGTGTATTAGTTTTCTATTGCTGTTGTAGCAAGTTACCACGTTTAGTTGTTTAAAATAACACAAACTTATTAACTCACAGCTCTATAGGTCAGAAGTCCTAGTGGGCTGACAGGTTGCAGGTCTTGCAAGGTCAAAATCAAGGTGTCAGCTGGCCTGGGCTCCTATCTCCAGGCTCTCAGGGAACATCTGCTTCCAAGATAATTCAGGTTGTTTGCAGAGTTCTTGCAGCTTTTTCTGGTTGAAGTTCTGTGGTATCCTTCTGGCTATCATCAGGGAGACTCTCTCAGTTCCTTACGACCACCTGCAGTCCTGGTCACTTTGCCCCCTCCATCTTCAAACCAGCAATGGCATGTTACGTCCTCTCATGCTTTGAGTCTCTATAACTTCTCTTTTGCCGAATTTCTTCTGTTCCAGCTGGACTTAGCTCTCTGCTTTTAAAGATCCTTGTGATTTGATTGGGCCTAACCATTTATTCCAGGAGAATCTCCTTATTTTAAGATCCTCGACCTTAATTACCTCTGCAAAGTTCCTTTTCCCAAGTAATATAATATCTTCATGGTTCTGGGGATTACAGGGTGGACATCTTTCATGGGCCATTCAGCCTACCACAGGGAGGAAGTTTACCAAAACAGACAAACAAATCCTTTTCAAATATGACTTCGGTGGAGTCACAGTGATCCAAGAAATAATATCCTCAGTATCCCTTGTATTATTCATACAAAATCCATTTCCTTTGGCAAGTGTGACTTCCCATACAATCTGATTTCGTAACACTAAAATGTTTGGCTAAAGCAAGGGTAGTGCAAAGCCTTTTAGAAGCAAATTGTCTCAAGATGTGAATATGTGGGGGGCCAGCCCGTGGCATAGTGGTTAAGTTTGTGAACTCAGCTTTGGCAGCCCAGGGTTCACAGTTTTGGATACCAAGGGCGGACCTATGCACCACTCGTCAAGCCATGCTGTGGCAGTGTCCCACATATAAAATAGGGGAAGATGGGCACAGAGGTTAGCTCAGGGCCAATCTTCCTTAACAACAACAACAAAAAAGATGTGATATGTGGTACACATCGTCTTTAGACAATGATTCTGAAAGACTATTTTCTCCAACGAACTTTTTGAACAGAGATGCTTTCCTTAAAAGTCTCTAATAAGAGCCTGAAATTGTGGTAATTCTATACTGTATGTTGATAGATTTCTCCACTTTTCAAGTTAGGTAAATGGAAAATGAGTTTGAGCATCAATTATTTTTTGTCTTCCTTTGTCAACAGGATTATGTAGGTACCACCCTTCGAGCATCGGGTGAACTGAAAGCCATGTCTTCTATATTTAAGTTGGTTGCATAAATTCATGTATAAAAGTTCTTGAAACTTAGCTAATATTTTCCTTGAAATGTTAAAGGTGTGTCATTTTCATTCTTTCTAAATGTGCTTGAGTTGTTGAGAGAATTTAGTATGCTGGGTGATATTTCTGGCCTTTTGGCAAATCAGGCATATCCTGAATGTAATGACAATCCCTACCCAGCAGGTATTTCTAAGTGAATACAAACAAAATTAACTGTGTGCAAATGTTCATATAATTATAGTTTGACATGATGTGAGGTAAGACACTTTACTTTATTATCGGTAGGCAGATTGCAGACTAATTTACTGATTCCAACGACATAAATAGCTAATTTTTTAAGCACAAAAGACAACCAAATCAATATTTCAGACCATACTTCTACACATTATGAAAGGAAATTTTTACTTTTGTATTATTATTTTTTTTAGCCTGTTTTAACCTGTTTAATAGGTTTGGAAATATTTCCTCTTCTTTTTAAATCTCTATTATAACCCATGCTTTGGTAGTCTTCAATGTATCTTTAAAAATAATAAGGAAACAAGTATTTCCTGTGAAAATATTACATCACATTAATATACGTATACAAATATATATAAGTATATATTCTTTATCAATATTTTCTGATACCCCAAGTCTCATGATTCATAGAATAAAATTGAAAATAAAAGTTGTTGAAGAATACAATTCATAATTTGCATCTGCAAATTTGTAACCGCAACATGTCTCAAATACTTATCTGTTCCAAGAATGAATAAATACAGAATATTAAGTTCCTATTCCTCCATGTCTCAGCCACCCTACAAGCTGCCATCTGTTACTCATGACTAGAGAATTCTAGCATAAGGTCTCTATGAACTGGGTGCTTGTGTTTTATAAAATAAATGGTGGAAAGAGCCCAGAAATGGTAATTCAAATATGTTAGACTCTCTTCTCTGCCACTGATAAATGGGCTTCATTTTCCCTTCCTTGGATGCAGATAACAAAAGTATCCTTCCGAGAGTTGGGTCAGATGCCGCCTCTGGTCACACATTGCTTTGCTGTGGAGGGAGCAACTGCAATGGAGCAACAACACTATTTGCACGTGAGATTTCTTGTTTATAATGCGTTCATTTCTTGTCCGTGTGTGATAAGTTACATGAACACTCAAATAAGATCTTTAGTTATTGTGAAGAATACTGAGGAGTAGAAGCGGGATACATACCACAATTATTTTTATTTATGAATAGCAATTCTTTTCGTTCTTATTTTGAATTTAGGAAAAGTAATGAGGAGGCATAAGTAAGGTTAAAATTTCAAGTGACAACTTTAATAAATAGCAATATATTTAAGAACGTAGAAGCCAAAATTTGGACTTAAAGTGAAAGGTATTATTTGGATTACCTAGTTTTGATATGGAGAGAGAGCTGATCAAGGCTGTTATTTACTGGATGTCCTCTCGGCGGGTCCCAGCCTCACATCCACAAGTGTCACTTGGGTCTTTCTGGTGTAAACGTCTCCCTTTGACAACTCAAAAAGGGGAGTGATTAAAGCTTTGGATTTAATAAATTGGTAAACTGAGTCACATTTTGCAATAAATTGTACATAATTAATCGAAATACATATTATATACATACATATATACACATATATATATTTATACATAATTACATAAAAATATACATATCTTGTTATAGCATAATTTGGGGCCCTATTCCAATTCTTTTTCACTAAGGCTCTCCTGTGAAGTCTCCTTAGAATCTTTTACCCATTATTCTTATTTGATCACTACCCTGGCCCAGAGATTGGGCTGATCCTGTAGATTATTATTAGATTGATCAAATCTTCATCTCAAAGCTTTTTGTTAATTGTGCAGAGTTTTCACACCATCTACAATTTCTAGAATATTCATTCTACAAAGCATGAAGGATTTATGTCTATTTATTTTGATCTAGCACTTTCTGTCCCTATGGTATTGAATAAACATAAAAATGCAGGATTTTGAAGATAAGATTCTCTTCAAATATGAATCCATCCTTCTACAGACCACCAAAATTACATTTTATTTAGCATTTTATTTCTGATGGATATAGTGTATAAATCTCCCTCATTTTAAATGGAAAAAAATAACTTTAGGTTAAGTCTTACCTGAAAGAAGTCCCTAAATTTATGGTTTCTAGGCTTAAATTCTGTTGAGATGTCTCTGGTGTTTCAATATTTAACTGCTTCTGAGCTACATAAAAGCATTAGGACAAGTACTTATGATATATTGGCAGTGTTGTGTGGGGGTGGGAGAAGATCTCATCCATTTCCTTGTAATTTCCCCAAAAACCTCTAGTTTAAGAAAGACTTTCAATAAAAGTGATCATATCCTTGGGGCTGGCCCGGTGGTGTAGTGGTTAAGTCTGTGCACTCCGCTTCAGCGGCCTGGGGTTTGCAGGTTCAAATCCCAGGCACAGACCAACACACTGCTCATCAAGCCATGCTGTGGCGGAGTTACACGTAAAAAATGGAAGAAGATGGGCACAGACGTTAGCTCAGAGCCAATCTTCCTCAGCAAAAAGAGGAAGATTGGCAACAGATGTCAGCTCGAGGCCAATCTTCCTTACGAAAAAACAAGAAAAAAAAGTGATTGTATCCTCAATTCAGTAAGTCTTTTCTAACTAATGTATACAACATAGTTCTATTCAATTCAACTTAACAAAACAAATTATTGAGTGTATCCTATTTGTCAGGTGGTTGATAATTGGGAGGGAATATAGGGGAAATTAGCTATACTTGTTATTCTTAGAAAGTCCATTTATAGTAGGGAGGTGGAAATGTAACCACATAAAAATGATACATAGGTCACTTTATGGTGGTATTTGCAAAGTATTATAGAAATAGATGTAGAGCTTCCAAACTAAGACAGACTAGGAAGAAGGACTTGGCCAGTCACTTGTGAAAAACTTGGCTATAAAAACCCTATGAATAGCAGCAGAGTATTGTCTGATGTAGTGCCGGAAGTGAGAGGATGGCACAAAAAGACTGGGCAGGATTCTACTTTGCTGTACACAGTGTCGCTAGGAGTCGGAATCGACTCAATGGCACTAACAACAAATAGTAATAGATGAGGAAGCTACAAATTTTGTCCTAGGAGTTGAGGATATATTAGCATTAGTTTTTAACAATGATAAGTAAGTTCCCAGCTAGATATGGCAAGGATAATGCAGGCAGTAAAAATAGCACTGTCAGAGAGCTTTACAAATGTACAGATCCTTGTGATCTGGTAATGTGCATGTAAGCGGGACAGGAAAGCTAATCTGGGGTCAAACTCAGATCTGTTTGTACACCTGAAGAAAGAGTTTTTAAGGAGAGGCATAACAGTGTGATTTATTTTATAAAGAGTGTTAGAGGTCTTGAATTGGAAGATGATAGTTTGGATTAGAGGGATGTTGTAATACTTAGCATAGAGACAATGAAGACTTGAACTAGGGCAGAAGTTTTGGGGGAAAAGATATATATGTATGTCTGCACATATACCTACAGATGTGTGCACTTCCTTGTTTTATAAAAATTAAAGATTCTTTTGATGGTGGGACGCAACACATTGACACACATAGATGAAAGGCAGAACTCTATTACTTACAGCTCGGGAGGAGATTAGGCTGCTGGCAGGGCCACACAGGAGGTTATCTCTGGGAACAGGGTAACAGCAAGCTCGAACTATAAGGAACTTACACACGGTGAGTGGAATGGCGTTAGCCAGGTTCCTTGGGTTCGCAGTGGACTACTAGTTTGAGTAATTTTCTGGGCTCCAGGGCATAGGCGCTGTCCCCAGTTATTTGGCATCTGGTCCTGGAGAGACAGGGGGTTCATGGTGGCCCAGAATGTGAGAGCAGGATAAGAGAACCGGTTAGGGTGTAGACTTAATAGGCTTCTCAAGAAAGACCAGCCTCTAGGCAGGCCCTCCAAGCTGGGTCAAGATAGCATTAAAAAAACAAAAACAAAAACAAAACTATTCTACATAAATATTTTCCATCTCAACTACGTCTTTCTTTTCCTCTATGTCCAACTTTCTACAGTCATCTTCACCCCTAGAACAGTGTTTTACAGACAATATTTCTGAAATTCTGGTAATAAGAAAGTTAAACTGTATTTATTTTATTAGAATTCACAGACATTGTAGCCACTAAATCATATTTAAGTAACTTTATTTTTTCATGGAAAATGTATGCATATTCATCACACAAAGTTTAGAAAATTCACATTGGCATGAAGAAGAAATAGAAATCCCCAGTAATCATAAGACCAAAAATAATTCCTATTACAATTTCTCTGTGTATCTTTGGTTTTTTATATTCAACTATAATTTCTCTGTATGCAGTATAATTCCTTAGTTCTACCCAAAATGAGAGACTTACTAACACATGGTTTTATAATTTACTTTTCATGTAATGATATATCATGAATATCTTTTCATATCTATCCACATTATTTTCCTCTATCATTTTACTGGTTAATACATGAATGGGTAATAATTTATATAATCTCATCCTGTAAATTCTCTTATAAGTATCTTTGAACATACTTCTTCACATAAATGGCAAATCTACCTTAAAATAGTTTCTGTTTGAAAATGAATCACTGATTCAAAAAGTATGACATATTTCAAAATTTTTAGCAAGTATTACCATATTTACATTCAGAATAGACTATCATATTTGTTACACATTCTCTAATGTGGAGAATTATTTAATGTCCTCAATTGAATACATGACAAATGCTACCTTATTTGGTTATTTGGTTTATTGACTTCTAATTAGATTAAACAATGTCCCATAATTTATTGCACAAGGTATTTTTTCCCAACAGTTAATTAATTGTCCTTAATATACCAATCGAGCAACTCATTCTACTGCTGTGAAATACTACTTTATTTATTTGCTAATCACGTGCGTATAGTCGAGCATGTTTCTAAACTTTAAATTTCATATTGATTTGTCTTTTCATGCATGGCTCTACATCTTATTATTTTAATTGTTTTATTAGAAGTTCTTAATAGCTCTTAATATCTAATTTTTAAGCCTTATTTAACTACTCTTTCTTTCATTTTGTACATTTCTGGTTCCAAATAAATGTTAGCCTGGTCATCTAAACAGCAAAGCTTGAATAAGGAAAAAGGGATGATATTTGATCTGGAGGTTCCAACTCCTGACAAGGGTACTGATGGTGATGAAGGAAGGGGAAGTGAGGCATGGAAAGGTGTGAAGTAAGGCAGCACAATGTGTTTCACAAGAAGCCTAAAAGGGCCCAACAGATTTTTTGATGGGCGAGTTTGCTTAGCACTTGTGTTTGAACTGTACTGTGGGATTTTAATTTATAGAGGTGACTGAGTGATGGCAGAGAGGTCAATGTCATTGAAACAAGAAGTTATTACTAACATTTCCCAAGAGAAGGGGGCATGCCATGTCGTGCAAGGTCACATGGGGAAGAACCAGAGCTTGGTCAGGAGGCAGAAGGAGGACCAAGGGGAAAACATAGGTCACTGCCTTTTTTGGGGTTTCTATGGGAAAGGCATGGCAGGGCAGGTAAACATTTTAGCATTGCCTGGTTTGAATAATTCTGGTAGGCTTTAGGGCATAGGGAATGGCCCTGGTTGTCTGGCATTTGGCCTTCAGTTGATTTAGGGAAGAGAAAGATTGTTTGGTACCTAAAAGATGAATGGAGTGTTTAGGGGTATGGATTCAGAATTAGCTGCTTTGTACATGAAAGAGGGGCTCACCAACAAGTTGTTTACCATCTCTAGAAATTAGCTAGCTCTGGGACGGCACTCTTTCCCCAGCCAGCTAGGTATACCCCCAAGATGTCAAAACATTTTAAAATACAACAATCATGATTAATACAACATAGTAATTCTCTCTAAAGTTTGAAAGAAGAAATTGTACCTCAAAGCAATCCTAGGGTAGTTATCTCCCCAGTTTTCCTATGTTATAAATTGAATTGTGTACCTCCAAAAGATGTTGAAGTCTTAACCTTCAGTACCTCTGAATGTGATCTTATTTGGAAATCTGGTCTTTGTAGATGACCAAGTTAAGATGGTGTCATTAGAGTGAGGACTAATATGACTGGTGCTCTTATCAAAAGGGAAAATTTGGACTCAGAGACAGAGACACAGGGAGAATGCCAGATGAAGATGGGAGTAATGCTGTCACAAGCCAAAGAATGTCAGAGAGTATGGGCAATCCACCAGAAGCTAGGAGAGAGGCTTGGAACAGAATCTCTCTCACAGCCCTCAGAAGGAACCAACCCTGCAGGCACTTTGACTTAGGACTTCTAGTCTCCAGAACTGTGAGAAAATAAATTTCTGTTTAAGCCACCCAGTTTGTGGTACTTGTTTACAGCACCCCTATGAAACGAATATATCTTATTTCTCATATTTTCATCTATCAGGGTTCTCTACAAAGGTGACCAGCTCCCTTACATTTCCGGGTTCCATTGCTGGCCCCATGGAGACTGCTCAGGAAGGCAAACCTCATGGCATGCAGTGGGGCATTTCATCTGAGACTGGAAATTGTGATAGCCCTTTGCCGTGCCAGTCACAGACTGATAATCGAGAGACAAATGGATAACATCAAGGTAATTGAAGAAAGCACCCCCAATATGTGTTCAGTACAAAGTCTAAATACAGTTGACAAGTGAATACATACATAACACATTTTATTTAAGAATACTTGAACCCACGTCAATATTGTTCTCCTTTTCCTCTTCCATTTTTGTCTTCGAATAGTATTAATCATGTGTAAGCAAAGTTATTTTAATGTGTTAGAAAGATGACAAAAACGAGGAACCAAGTTTCTGATTTCAGTCATTTCCCTTACATCCACCTTCTTGTATACATATGATATTTAACTGACAATTTTGCCCAATGAAGAATAATAATTCTAACTAGATTTTGGAAACTGTTAAAAAAGTCTACATTGACAAATTTATCCAAGTTGTCATAATTGAGCTCTTTTATGCAGAGATGCAAATAACTTTAATTATCATTTAAAAGAAGCAGAGAAATAAGATTTATATAGAGTTATTACTTAACAAAGATAACAATTCATTTATTCAAATATTTTCTTTTATCTCTGAGTTGATCCCATGGAAAATCTAGCCTTCTGCATCTTACAAGGCAATGTACTCTTGTTTGCCCTGGAGGAATATGTAAACTTTCACTATTTTATGCCAGATATACTCTTTGTTTTTTGAAATTTGAAAACAAAATTGGAGCAAAATATAAAAATTACATAGAAATTTGTCTTTAGGTACTCTTAATACTTTACATATTTAGATTTCATATTTAAGAATCATTATTTGTTTTTATTTATTCATAATTTTCTTTCTTATTGTTGACATTAGTGTACCACAGAATAAAGAACTCATAGAATCTATATCTACTTGGAAAATACAATATTCATTGATTATTCAACTTGATTAATTTTCCAGGAGTTATCATGCGTATGATCATCATAACCTCTAACTCAAGAGAAAAAGATAAACTACAATTTTTTAATTATGCTTTTCTTATATGAAAGCAGCGTCTGTGTTTAATTTAATATTACTATTTCAACTATAACAATGTTTTGTTACAAAGATTACATATGTCATTTCTTTAAACTAGCTCTATTTATATTATTAATGTTACCACACTTTAAGTCAATAATCTTATTTGCTAATATTGTTTTATTTCTAATAGCATCCATCATTGTTTAACAGTCTGTTGGAGTGCTACAAATTTATGAATGTGTATTACAATGGCTGCTTTTGGCAACAGATAATTTTTAAAGCAATGCTTCTTAACTATCATCAAATAAGGTTTCTGCTTTCTTGTTTCAAGAACAATTTGTGGTTTTGATGGAAAATAGTATATCAGGGGCTGGCCCCGTGGCTTAGTGGTTAAGTGCGCATGCTCCGCTGCTGGTGGCCCGGGTTCGGATCACAGGCGCACACCGAGGCACCGCTTCTCTGGCCATGCCGAGGCCGTGTCCCACATACAGCAACTAGAAGGGTGTGCAACTATGACATACAACTATCTACTGGGGCTTTGGGAGAAAAAAAATTTAAAAAAATAAAATAGTATATCATAACGGACTACATTTGTTTTATATAAATAATGTTAAAACTATTATGGATAATCTTTCTATACAGATTCTTACTATAAGTTTGATATTCATTGATCTTTGTACAGTAATGTATTTTATCTTGTGTGTGTATGTGTGTCTGTGATTTACCATGAATACATGTCCCATAGTTATAAAGACAGTATCAAAATGCATGAATTAAATTTTAAAGCATAGAGAAAGTAAAATTGTAGTAGTAATTAATATTGTTCACTAAATATTCAAATATCACCAACTCTCTGACTTCTGAACGTATAATAGAATTATACTTCTTAACTCCCATGCGAATGGGTATAGCCATATGATTAATTCTGATATAAAAGTTATAAGTGGCTAAAACATGTCACTTACAGGACAGAACATTTACTAGATGAATCAAGACTTTCTAGAGCTTCCTTTTCTTATACAATGACACCTGGCAGAATTTGTGATATAGTGGCTACATTAGCCCAAATCCTTAAATGACTACAATGAACAGAGCTACCAGCCTATCCATCCAGCTGACAATAGTCATGTTGCTTGAGCAAGAAACAAAACTTCTGTCATGTTAAGACATTGTTATTTTATTTGGAGGTCATTTATTGTTGCAGAATAATGTCTCCTATCCTGACTTATATAACAATATTCACCTCTTCCGTATTCATATAATACACAACTTTAGTATGGTTATTTACTATGAAAAGTGTAGTTCAAATTTCAACATAGTACTCTTAAGTGCTAAAAAGTGAATTCAAAACTATACATTTGCCTAACAAAATATTACTGTTTGTATTGACAGTGGGGATAATGTTTTCATTCCTTTTATTTCCTAAAATAACAAAGTGACAATGGATTTGGTGCCTCTGGAATTAGCTCAGGAAAAATATTGGAGAAACATAAGGATTACCTGGACCTAGTACCTAGGACTGTAGCTATATTTAGATATAAGGTCTCTTAAAAAAGGTGATTAAGTTAAAATGAAGCAGTTAGGGTGGAGCCCAATCCATGTGACTGGTGCCCATGAAGAGGAGGATGCATGCACACAGAGAAGAGGCCACGTGACGACACAGTGAGAATGCGGGCATCTGCATGCCAAGGAGAAAGGATTCAGGAGACACCAAGCCCGCCAACACCTTGACCTTGGACTTCTAGCCTCCAGAACTGTGAGAAAATAAATTTCTCTTGTTTAAACCATCCAGTCTGTGGTATTTTGTTATGGCAGTTCCGGCAAACTAACATAAGAAGTGAATGTAATTTACCCAAAAGTCGCAAAATCATGAGTGACAGAGACAATGTTAACACCAGGAGTGTTTGACATCAGAGCTTAACTTGTCATTGCAGTCGGAAGACTTCCTTGTGGTAGCAACCCTTTTTTGTTATGCACATTCTTGCTTCTGTAACGATTATTGTTCAACAATAAAATTGCCATAAGCCTATTTCCCCATATTACAATTTCAGTTTAGATCACAAATTCCCTCCAAACATCTGTTGAGAACACATTGGCTATCTGCTTTAAAATAACTCTAAGTAACACAGTTTATTTGGGATGTGATCATGACTTACTCTTCCAAACGGATGAAAATTTCTCAGATAGAAAGAAGTAAGCTGTTGAAAAGTCAAAACAGCACACATGGAGAATTTCCACAGAGGATTAAATTTTTATGTAAATTTATATAATTTAGGGTATTCATATTTCTGTTTCTGGCCAAGACTCTCCTCTGGGCTCCAAACTGCTTACTTGACATCACCCAACTTAAGATGACCAAGTTAGTATATATTAGTAGTTAACATAGGTTCTTATAGTTAGGGTCATTGTTTTAGTTCATATCTAATGTTAACAAATCTAGGATAATTTGAAAATCTTTCATTACATGAAATATCATTAAAATAAACGATGTTCTAAAGCTCAAAAGCAATTATAAATATTTTAAATTTATAGTCCAATTTTGTATTACCAATGTCTACACCTTATTGAATTCGTTTATGCTATGTTTGGCTCATCATTATTATCATAAAGTAGAGATAAAGAAAAATAACAAGAACAGAGCCACTCTCTCTAACTGAAAATATAACTTAACTTTTCCTTCATAATTGAAGATCTATCAAAACCAATCAGGTATATAGCAAGCATCTATAACAAAAGTTTACTTTTGGTTATTCATACCTAAATCACTATTGCAATAAAAGAAATACAGCAATTTCCTATAATGCAGATATATCAGAAATTTAGTATTAGAAATTGTTGAGAATGTTAGATAAGCAATTAATTAGGATCCCCAGCCATCTTGCAAATGAATTTTAATATGTATTATTATTTATCAGTAATTTTAAAACATTTAGTTTTTGCACTGAAGATAATATCGTGAGAGCAGTGGGGGGCAGGGGTGGGAGGAATCTTTGTTTGTTCTCTTCCTTTGCTCGTCTTTCCATTTGGCTTTGTCCCTGTATAGAGAAAAGAGATTCACACTCCATCGGTTGCCTCCGCATTGCTTAGGGAATGGAAGGAAAGAGGAATGAAGGAAGAAAGACAGGAAGGAAGGAAGAAAGGTAGGGAGGAAGAAAGAAAAGCAATAGAAAAAAATATATTTAATAAGAAATAGGAGGCAACAGAAGCAGACATTTTTTAAAATCTCAATATTGATAATATTTTGAGATGAATGACAATGACATTAACTCTTGAAATGTACATTTTTTCTCAAAGAATACTGGCATTTCAGCACTGTTCACTGTTATCCAAAAAAGGCTTAAATACAGCTGTTTGTTCCTGAATCACAACTTTCCACGTGTCACTAAATCCATTTGATAACAATTCAGTGGTCTGACAGTTTCTTCTGGTGCTTACTGACTGCCAGATACGCAATGCAGGTAGATCATGAATAAAATTTTACCCATCTACCATGAAAGGAGAAAACTGTGGACAAAATTGGAAGTTTTCCATGAAGCTAAAGTTATTTAATTTAAAAATACTGATCTGTATCTGCTCTTACGCATTTGCTATTTTATAATATTGGAATGTCTTTTGTATTGTTGATGTGTTATTTTGCCGTCCTTACTTGTCAAAAAACAAAAAGATTGCAAACCTGCATTGGTTATTATAACTCTTTTGAAAAATTATGGTTTGTGATATTCAGTAGTCTATAAGGCCAAGGTTTGTATTAGTAAAATATGCCAGGGACGCTATATTGCATCTCCTTTTTTTCTCAATTATATACCACGTGTAAGCCTTACTGTATTTGAATAGGTTTATTCAGCCATTTCAATGCTAAAGATATAAGCCAATTTATAGTGCTCAGTTTTAATACAGTACAAATGAAAGCAAAAGGGAAAAATTGACCCTGTTACTATTTTATTCTGCTCATTAATGCATGCTCACAATATAATTAGTATTCTGAGCATTATTCATTAACTAGATGGCTGATATATTACGGGCTCAGATTTGAGTTGAAGTATGAAGAGAAAGTAACTTTATAAATAATGGCATTAAATAATATCCATAGAAAATAAAAATTTTACTAAAGTATTCATAAAATGTAATTTGGACTTCTCTAAGACCTTTATTTCCTATATTACTCTCACCACTCTAATTCTTTACTTTAGTTTCCTATTGATTATCTAATCTATATTTAAAATATTTATATTACCCATTTTTTTAAATATTTAAAAATTGATATTCTCTTTTGTTATATAAATGAACCAAAGATGGCCTCTGTATTGATCCCTAGGTTGTTTATTTCTTCACTGCAGGCTAAGATTCATTGGCTCAAAAACCAACTGACACCAAACTAAAATTTTTTCACATGCAAGTATTTCCAAAACAGTCCAAATCCAAACAAGCAGATTTTTATCCATTTACAGCCTGTCTCTTTTGCATAGCCCATGAAATCTCACCCAGTATCTGCTGGCCATTGATAAGATAGGGTCTTATAGTTAGAAGAACGTAACTCATGACTGCCTTTTGGAGCTCTCTGACACAGAGACCCCAGACACGCTGCTGAGCACATCACCCAGATATGTAAGTCCACTTTCTGGTTCCCCTTTCCCATAGGGTTCTCTTCCCCTCTTCCCTTTCTGGCGGTTGCCCCCATTGCCCTAGCCTCTGGATAGTCTCGTGCTGTGAGGGATTTCTCCTCTCATGCAACCCTGTCCACAACTCTCCCCAAAAACTTATTGTATAATACTGCGTCTTGTGGCATATCTTTTTCCTTGATTAACCCTGAAATCCTTTGAACTCAAACCCTCTATATCTTCATAAGTGTATTTGAGGTAAATAAAATCACCTTGTAAAACATGAGGCAACAAAACATAAAGAGTAAACATATGAGCTTTGCAGCAAGTTACACCTTTTGCTAGACTTTAAAATCTCCAAGCCTCGTTCGACAGATTTTTTTTAAAAAGAGCAGGCAATAAAATAATGAGTTAATTGGGGTCTTATGAAGATTAAATGAATCTCAATTAGAGAATATATGTATGCATATACTTATGTACGAAGTGTGTGATACAACAATGCTTCCTAAATGTATAATTTAATTTAACCTCTAACCTAAATCTGAGTCTTATATACATTCAACTTTCTGTCACACATCTCCACGTCTGTGTCTAATAGGCATTTCAAACGAGAGATATCCAAAATTGAACTCCTGATTTCCATTCTCACTCAGTCAGCTTTTCTTGTATTCTTAACAATTTCTGAAAATTATAACTTGCTTAAGCCAAAATGTTGGTGTTATTCTTGACTTCTCTCTCACACCATACTTTTAAACCATTAGCCAATCTTGCTGATATTATCTTCAAAAGGCAATCAGAGTTAGATCCTTCTGACTAAATGCTCCTTTAACGTCCTTCTAATATTGTCTTTCACATGGTTTATAAGTTTCCTATTGCTGCTGTAACGAATGCCACAAATTTAGTAACTTAACACATATGTACATGTTACTGTTCTGGGGATCAAAAGTCTGAAATGGATTCCACTGGACTGAAATCAAGATGGCAGGGCCATGCTCTCTTGGAGGCTCTAGGGGAGATATGTTTCCTTGTCTTTTCCAGTTTCTAGGGGCCATTTGTATTCCTTGATTCATGGCCTCCTTCATCATCTTCAAAGCACATCACTCTAACATCTGTTTCCATTGTCACCTTTCTTCTCCTTGACTTGAACCTCATGCTTCTTTTATAAAGACGCTTGTGATTACATTGGGCCCATCCAGATAATCCATGTTCTTTTCTATATCTCAGCACCGTTAACTTAATCACACCTGCAAAGTCCCCTTGGCCACACAGAGTAACATTCACAGGTTTCATGGATTAGAACACGAACATTTTGGGGGGAAGGGGATATTGTTCGGCCTACCACACATGGATTTTTGCATAGCCCCCAAATGTTCTTCCTGCTTCTGCCTTCGTCCCCTGCAGTCTGGTCTCTACATGACAGTGCAAGTGATGCTTTGAAAACATAAATCATGTTATATCATTGTATTCAAAACCCACTAATTGCTTCTTATCTAAATCAAAGTAAGCTAAAGTTCTTACCATGGCTAAGGGCCTGCATGATGGCTCCTCACCGTCTCCCAGTAGTTTCATCTCCCAATATTCTATTCCTCACTCCACCCCAGTCACACTCTAAGCTCATTTCCAAACTTGGGACACTTTCTGTTCTCTCTTTCTACAGTTCTTTTCCAGATCGACACATGGCTGGTTCTCTCACTTCCGTCAATTGAGTGTCTGCTTAGCTGTCACCATCACGATGAGGCCTTTTCTTACCACTCTAAATACAATAGCAATGCTCCACCACCCTCTGAACTCTCCCTGATGCCTTCCTCATGATTGACTTAACTCCATAGCACTTACCACAAGTCAAAATGTACTTGTTGTTGCTTGTTGTTATTGTTTATTTCACATTTGTTTACTGTCAGTCTTTCCAGATTCCTCCATTGAGAACATTGTTGATATTGTTCACTGCTGTATGCTTGGCATGAAGGCTGGCATGAAGAAGGCACTTGATAAGCATTAGTAGAATAACTGAAATATTATTTATTCCAGTTTAATATATACAAAGTCCAAATACTTAAGCGTAATCGCACTGGTACAATGTATTCCAAACTCAGTATGGTAAGTATGCAGAAATTGTTGAGGCAATCACTTATTTCTCTAATAATATTTGATATCTAAATATTTCTGGTGATTGTATTAGTTTCCTAGGGTTGTCCCAACAAAAAGTGCCACAAACTGGGTGGCTTAAAACAACAGAAATTTATTCTCTTACATTTCTGGAGGCTAGAAGTTCAAAATCAAGCTGAGCCATGCTCCTTCTGACAACTGTAGTGGGATCCTTCCTCATCTCTTTTTAGCTCCCGGTGGTGGCTATCAACCCTCGCTGTTCCTTGGCTTGCAGATGCGTCACTCCAATCTCTGCCTATCAGCACATGGCGTTCTCCTGTGTGTCTCCATCTTTATGTGACTGTCTTTTTACAAGAATACAAGTTATTTGCATTACAGGCCAACCCTACTCCAGTAAGACATCAGCTTAACTTAACTAATTACATCTGCAATGACCCTAATTCCAAAAAGTTCATATCCTGAGGTATAGGAGGTTAGGACTCCCACATATCTTTTATGGGAGACACAATTCAACCCATAACAGTGATTATAGTGATTCTCAAATGTGTAAACCACTGTTTAATATATATCATTACTTTGTATATTTCCTTTAATTAGATTTTGAAGAATTGCTCTTTTGAGCTTTGACCTAAATTTATTTATAGTGGTGTGTTTAGAAAAAGATCTTGAATGTTGAATATGGTTTCACTCATTTAAGTTATTAAAATGTTAATGTTATCATCAAGTTATCCATCCATGATGAAATAAATTACATGCTCATGATTATCTTATTTACATATTTACATTCACTTCTGCTAAAACCTACTAGATCTTTTTTAACTTTATGTTAAAAGCAATTTCGTAATAAAATAATTGTTTTAGTAAATAAGCGTGAGGTACTTAGAAGTCATAGAATAGCAGGTGTATGATATATTTTTCTACAGGACTTTCAATTGTAGAGACGTTCTTGGGGTAAAAAAAATATGTATTTTTTTATTGTATTCTAAATGTTATACCTTGGCAGAGGGAAAAAAGTCATTACTAAAAATGTTTCCTTTTCCTTAGGTTCACATAATCAAGAACCTCCTGGGTTCTTTATCAAAAACCTTGGCTTTGATCCCGATAAATATCACAAACCCCAGTACATTTTAAAATCAGTTTCTTATTGTCTAATATTTGTATACAGGCTGAGTTGGAAAAAAAGCAAAGTTCAGTCATGATGTTTTTGACTAAAATGATTGCTATTCAACTCATGAGTATAAAATGTTATAATAATAATGTGAGCTAATTATTTTATTCTACCTACAATGAATTTTAGACATATATGAAAAGGAGGATATACACATCAAAACAATTCAGCAAAACAGGACTTTAATAGCGTGCTGTATCTAAAATTCCTGTCTCATAAACCCATACTATTTCTCTTCCACTAAAACAAGTTGCCTCTTGTTCTTGTCATTTGCAGTAAAACCAGGCTCTTTATTCCTAAACAGTTCTTGTGATTGACCTATTGACCAAACGAAAATAATACTCTTAATTGCCAGGCGGGAGGAGCGAGCGTCATGAGTTCTTGAAAATGTATGTATTATAAACCTATGCTTCACATATCTTCATTAATGAATTGGAAGAAGATAGAGGAGGCCTATTTATTAAATTTGCAAAGTTATGAAACTGAGAGGTCATAAATATTCTATAAAATAGAATCAACATCTAAGAATATCTGAATAGGTTAGGATGAGGAGGTGAATTTTAACAAGATGAACTTAAAATAGGCTTACATGCAAAGTGGGAAATCTTGTTCTTGGAATTAAAATCCTAAAGGAGTACTTATGTATGGGATTGTGAGAAGAGAAGATGTACTTCAGTGAAAGGGTCTTATGAATCAAAGTACCTTCATGTGAAATGATATATTTGCAACCAAATCTTCAAGTATATGCTGGAAAAGTATTTAGTGAGTAATACAACCTCAGAAGTTTCAGGACCTTTTTTTCCTAAACACACACCCTGGACTTGGCCATCTAATTCTTAAGACTATAACCGTTTGTTTAAAGCAATGATAATAACATTGTACTTTGTTATTATAGCGTAGAGAGAAGTTAGATGAATGACAACATTTTATAAGAGAAAGAAGAGGGGAATTGGAAATAAATGTAATAAGGTGCCTCCACTACATGTGAAGAAGTACAGTGTTATTTGAAGATAGAGCTAGATTAATTTAAAATATATATCAGAAACTCCAGGCAATTA
This sequence comes from Diceros bicornis minor, assembly GCF_020826845.1. NCBI lineage: Eukaryota > Metazoa > Chordata > Mammalia > Perissodactyla > Rhinocerotidae > Diceros > Diceros bicornis. The sequence goes on along the minus strand of NC_080759.1, from coordinate 45,162,227 downwards.
TAAAAATTTAAAAGAATTATCATTGATACACTAACAGAGCAGATAAAATGTAATCATATAAAATGCTCAATTAAAACCAGAGAAATGAGAACAAGAGGGGGAGCAAAGAATAACAACGCACTGGTGAAATGACTAGAAAACAATTAAAACATGGTATACCTTAAAATGATTATGTCAATAATCACTTAAAATATGAATGGTCTAAATATATCAATTAAAATATAGATTTGATAGAATGAAAAGTGAAGTAAGACTCAAGAATGATGTTGTCTAAAAGAGTCCCATTTTAAATATAATGACAAAGATAGATAGGTTAAAAGTAAAGAGTTGGAGGAAGTATCCATGATAACACTAATCAAAAGAAAGGTGGAGTTGCTACATTCATTGCAGACAAAACATATTTTAGAATAAGAAAAAGTACTGGGGAAAAAAGAATGGCTTCACATAATGATAGAGGGTCAATTCACCAAGAAGACATAACAACTGTTAATGTGTATGCTTCCAATTACAGAGCATAAAAATACATGAAACAAAAACTGATGGAACTACAAAAAGAAATAGACAAATCCATTCTTAAAGATGGGAAATTCAACACCTGTCTATATATTTGAACTTACATATTTGATATATTTGACCAGAATAGCACCATAAATCAATTGGATCTAATTGATATTTATAGAATATTTCATCCAATAGCAGCAGAATACATGTTCTTCTAGAGCTAACATGGAACATTTACCAAAATAGAGTACATTTTGGGCCATAAAACAGACATAAATTTAAACGACTAGGAGTCATATAAAGCATGTTCTCAAGACATAAAGGAATTAAACTAAAAATAATGACAGAAAGATACCTGGAAGATCTCCAATAATTAGAAATTTTAAAATGCCCTTCTAAGTAACAAAGGAGTCAGAGAAGTAGTCTTAAGAGAAGTTAAAAATAAAAAGATTTCACATTACATGAAGGTAAAAATACAATGTTATGAAATTTGTGGGATACCATGAAAGCTATGCTTACAGGAAAGTTTATACCTTTACAAAAATATATTAGAAAAGAAGATATACCTACAATAGAGAAACTGAGCTTCCATTTTAGCAACCTAGAGAAAGAAGAGCAATTTAAACCTAAAGCAATCAGAAAAATAAAGAAGTAAAATAATACTATTAAAAAAATAAGTAATAAAAATTACAGTAGAAATTAATAAAATTGAAAATAGAAAAATCAAAAAACAAAAATCTGGTTCCTTTTTAAAAAGATCAGTAAATTTGATAAACCTCTTGACACACTAGCCAAGAAAAAAAAAAGAATACACAATACCAATATCAGAAATGAAAGAGAGATCATCACTATCAATCACAAGGATATTACAAGGATAATAGAGGAATAGCATGAACTACTCTATGTCCACAAATTTGATAATTTACATGAAATAGACCAATTTATTGAAAGATGAAAATTACCAAAACTCATATGAAGAGAAATGAATAATTTGAATATTTCTATATCTTTTAAAGAAAATGAATTGGTAACTAATGACCTTCCTAAAAAGCAAACACCAGACCCATATAGTATTATCTGTGAATTCTACCAAATATTTAAGGAAAAATATAGTATTAATTCTCCATAGACTCTTCCAGAAAATAGAAACTGAAGAAACACTTCCTAACACATTCTATGAGGCCAGCATTACTTTAATACCAAAACCAGATAAAGACATTACAAGGATAATTAAAAATACCTTTTATGTACATAGATAAAAAAGTCCTCAGCAAATTATTAGGAAATTTAGTGTTGGTAATGCATAAAAATAATCATACTCTACAACCAAGTGGGATTTATTCCAGGTATACAAGGCTGGTTCAACATTTAAAAATCTAATCACTGTAATCTACTTTATCAACAGGCTAAAGAGTAAAATCATATGATCTTATCAAGTGATACAGAAAAATCAATTGACAAAATCTAACACTTATTCATGATAAAAGCTCTCAGCAAACTAGGAGTAGGGTAAAACTTCCTCAACTTAATAAAGAGCATATGTAAAAAGCCTATAGCTAACATTTTACTTACTTTTGAGGGGTTAGATACTTTCTCCATAAGATCTAGAGCAAAGCAGGTTGTCTTCTCTCACCACTGCTATTCAACTTTGTACTGGAAGTCCTTGCTAGTGCAATAAGACAAGAAAAACAAATGAAAAATAAACTGATTGGAAAAGAAGAAATGATATTGTCTTTATTGGCAGATGGTATAATTATCACTGGAGAAAATCAAAGAATTTACAAATAAACTCTGGAATTAAGAAGGGAGTGCAACAAGGTCACAGAACACATGATCAGAATGCAAATGCCAATTGTTTTCCTAACCATCAGCAAGGAACAATAGGAATTTGTAAATTTAAAAAATACTTTTTACAATAGCACCAAAAAATGAAATCCTTAGATATGAATCTAACAAAATATGTACAGGATTTCTATGTGGGAAACTACAAGAAACACACAAAAGAAATTAAAGAAAATCTAAATAAATGGAAAGATACGTCATGTCTATGAATAGGAAGAACCAATACTGTTAAGATATCAGTTCTTCCAGACTTGATCTATAGATTCAACACAATCCCAGTCAAAACCCCAGCAAGCTGTATTATAGATATCAATAAGCTGATTCTCAAGTGTACTTGGAAAGGAAAAGACTTAAAATAGCAGCAGAGTACTGCAGAAAAGGTGTTGAAAGATTCACCATTCAAAACTTACTATAATTGCTACCATAATAAAAGCAATGTACTATTGGTTAAAGAATAGACCCATAGATCAATAGAACTGAATAGAGGCAAGATATTGATCCACAGAAATATAGTCAACTGATTTTTAACAAAGGTACAAAAACAATTCAATGGAGAAAGGACAGTCTTTTCAACAAATGACGTTGGAACAATTGAAAGTCTCTATGCAAACCAATGAAAATAGACACAGACCTTACACTTTTAACAAAATTTAATTAAAATGGATTATAAATATAAATGTAAAATGCAAAACTATAAAACTTCTGGAAGTAAATCTATCTGAACTTATGTTTGTTAACGAATTTTAGACTCAACCTCAAAAGCACGATCTATGAAAGAAAAAAATAATTAGTTGGACTTTATTAAAATTAAAAACTCTGCCTGCGAGGGACATTGTTAAGAGAATGAAAAAACAAGCCACAGACCGGGAGAAAATATCCACAAAACAAATATCTGATAAACAATGTATATCTAAAATATACAAAGAAATCTTAAAAGTCTTCAATAAGAAAATAACACAGTTAAAAATGTCATCTACCCATAATTCACTTATCTCATCCATAATTTGAAAAAAAATAAAATAATTGTAAGCACCCATCATATATACTGTTTTGCCTAAGCTTATGGAAATGTATTGGAAACTTTCAAAATTAAAGAGAAAAAGCTGAGGTATAAATAAGCAGAACCTAATAAAGTAAACTTGTAATTGAGCTCCACACATTTTTTACCCAGACATTTTTCTTTAGATACTGAATTTTGTATTTTTTTTTGTGTGTGAAGAAGGTCAGCCTTGAGCTAACATCCATGCCAATCCTCCCCTTTTTTTTTTTTTTTTTGCTGAGGAAGACCAGTCCTGAGCTAACATCTATTGCTAATTCTCCTCCTTTTTTTTTCTCCCCAAAGCCCCAGTAGATAGTTGTATGTCGTAGTTGCACATCCTTCTAGTTGCTGTATGTGGGACGCGGCCTCAGCATGGCCAGAGAAGTGGTGCGTCAGTGCGTGCCCGGGATCCAAACCCAGGCCACCAGTGTGTATTTTTAAAATACAAATTGTAGAGAGAAAACATAGACATATGAGCTCTCTCTATAAGATTAGTTATTCACCCTTAGATTTATGTTTTTGTTTCTGAAAAGACAGTCATCTGGCAGCTCCAGAATTACAAGTCTAAATATTTAATACTAAGTTGTCAGTTGCTGGTTTGTACCTTGAAATGATGACATTTGTTAAACACTGAAGGTGTTTATAATTTGCCTGATTTCTGTCCCTCTAGTACAGTACTTACAAATTCAGATTGTGAATTCTGAATTGCTAACGTCAGCTTGCAGATTCCAAGAAGTCCTACTTAATTGATTGACCAGCTCATTTAAACGCCATATCTGGTTGCATTCAATGAGTCCATTACCTAAGACCTTCACACTCATGTACTCACATTTTACCCACATTTAACTACATATCACACTGGTTTCTAGGCAGTAAATGAAGACTCACTATTCAGTACTATTCTCAGTAAATTTAAATATCTTTTCTGTTTTTCCTCTCATGGATGATGTGATATAATAAAAAATAATTGGTAGTAAAATTGGCTGGTATTGATCAAAGCATTATATTGCATCCATACCACTCTATACTATTAGGCTGCTTTAAATGAGTTGACTCAGAAGTATTTAAAAATAGCAATCTGTATATCTATAATCCTATGTTCTATATAAGCAAAGTTACATTTCGGTCACAGCATGAGCATACACATATTTCATGCATGCATGTATGTAGTCATATGTAATAAATAACAATATTTCACTCAATAAACCTGTTTGTTCTTACCTTACCTTCGTGGACCTACTTTAATCGTTCATGAAATCTATTTTACTATCCTCTTAACTCGTATCGCTGTTCCACGTAAATATTTCCCCTTAAATATTTCCAATACACAGGTGCCTAATGGTCTAAGAGTTCAATTCATTCATATTACTACTCATTGCTTATAAAAAGAAACTCAAGTTTCTTACCATAATAATAATAGCAAACACATGTATAGCCGTCTTTCTAAACATGTTGAATATATTAACTCAATTAAATAAAAGGAAAAATCTCTTTAGAGGAAGCACTATTATTGTCCCATTAACAGATGAAGAAATTGAGACAAGTTGAGGTTAAGCTACTTGCCTTTGATTACAGAGCTAGTTAGCAACACAGAATGGATTCAAACCCAGCAATTTGGACACAAAGTCTGTACTCCTAGTCATTAAGCTGCGTTACCCAGGGGTCCTACAAGATCCTTCTCAATTTGGCCATTTACTTTCCTATCTTGCTGAAGGCAAATAGCAAAAGACAATCAGACACAGGCCTTTGTGTGACAAAATCAGATGTATTGACTTGATGCAGCAATGAGAGAACTACAGAGGAACTGTGGAATGCTACTCAAAGAGAGGGAGAAGAAAATCATATTTAGTAAGGTTTGGGATAGGTCTGAAGGATTCTGAGGAGAGTCCAACTAAAGTATGGAGGAGTTCGAAATTGGTTACTAATAGAAGCAGAGATTAATTAGGAACTGGGTGCTGTCATGAGACAAAGGTGGCCTAGAAACTAGGTTTCTCTAGTAATAAATGGGAATAGCAGAGTGGTCTTAGGGTGACATTGGAAAGAAAGCAGTAGTTTCTCAAAGCGTGGTTGTCATGGCAATTCACAGATGCTGTATAACTTTGGAAGAAGTAATATGATCTCTTAACTTGAAGCTAACAGGTTTCCATTCTTCAAACTTCATTTCTTAAATAGTTCCATGCTTCTGTTTTCTGTACATACCATGCTTTGTTAGGAATGCTTCCCTCTACAGTCTCTTCAATAATTTTACTAATCCATTTAGATCAAATTACCACTTCCTCTGGGAAAGCTTCCATGACCTGTCTTATGGGATTGACCACATCTCCTTGCATGCTCACTAAAAGTTTTTTTTTTTTCTGTATCTGTCTATAGGTATGTGTTTCACACTAGATTCTGAGCCAATTTAAAGCAGGGACACTTTTTTCTCCCTGTGGTACCCCCTGCACTTTAGAAAGATACACAATAATACTAGCTGAAAGGAATGAATGAATGAACGAATTCTGGCAAAAAAAAAAGTTTCACACCAACAGAACATTTCTTTCTACTGTGGTTGGTGGCTTCCATTGCTATGTTGAGAAAGTGTCACTGGGTGTAAGTGTGTCACTTTCCACCAGGCTGGCTAAAGCTTTGAGCAAAATGAGCTACCCTACATTCTGATGGCAGTGCAAATTGTGATGTTAATTGTCACCTTATTGCTGTAAATTCACATCTGTTCCATGTAATTTACAAATTGTCCCCTTCCCTTCCAAGTTATAGTTGTTCTACATTTACTAGTCCAACAACAATTTCTTGGGCTGTTTGCCACTGAGTCCTTCACATACACCAATAAATCTGCAGCAAACCTTCCCTAATTAAGAAGACAAGGCTGCAGCCTAGATACTAGCTATTTGTGCTCCTCTCTCAACTAATATATAACTTAGAGATGATGTTCAGGAAATAGATTCCCAAATTTAAGTTTTCAGGAGTTTCAGGACTAGATTTTAGCAATATCTTTTACTATTCTTTGCCATTTTGCTACCGTATTAATGCTTGGCGTCTCCTTAATTCACATTTCTACTTATTTTTAATTTATATTACATTTTCTGTGTTGCCTTTGGTAATAAATTTCAAATGACAATATTCAACTACGTGAAAAATGTGTATGATCATTCGATCTTTTTTCTGTTGGATGGATTAAATGTGGAAGAATCTCATGACTAATCCCATTTTAGAAGATGAGAGAAATAAGAAACATATGCATAGTGGGTGTAAAAGATAATGGGACATGGTACTTAATTTAAAATATTTATGAACTTGTACTATTCACTATGCATGAGTACGTTGATATCTCAAATGTAATATGTGAATAGAATTGAATAAAATCATGACTAGAGGGAATTCATTTTCTAAAGTCTGCATAACAAGAGCGTTATGTCAGAATATGAAAAATGATCACAGTGTACTTCAAAATATCCAATTATTATATTCAAAATCAAAAACATGAACTTATGTTATTTTTGACTTGAAAGATGTTATGAAAAAATTTTTTTGTTACTATGAGGAAAATTTTTCTCATTTTTGTGGATCATCTTACTGCATGATATTATTGGAAAATCACCAATAGGAACAATTTTTCTGTGAAACTTAATCTTTTTCAGGTTAAGATAGTAGGTGTTTACTCTTTAGTTCTGATTACCAGAATTTTCTTAGACTAAGAGCAATGCTTTATGCTAATTAAGGCTTACAATAGATCAATTCCTTGGACTCAGTTTCAAAGGAGGAGGGGCACATCATATTTCTGCAAGAAAAGGCAGAAAGTGTAAGTGGGATTGAAGCAATCGTGAAATTCGTATGGAAATTCACCAGTAAGTAAAACCTGCTAATACTAACTAGGATCATGGAAAGATCATGATATTTTTGTTTCTATATTTGATTCTTGGACGTTCACTTACTAATGTGTAATCTTTGTAAATTATATTATATATTTGAATGTCAGTTTCCTCCTCCATAAACTAGGGATTATTACTGTCTCCCGTGCAGCATTGCTGTGGGTATTATGGAAACTGTAAGTGAAGTGGCTGGCATTCATAAGGCACATATGAGTGATAGCTATTGAAATTTTTATATTTACATTTGGGGATAGGTGTTGATAGGAAAACGTCTCCTCTTAAGGTTTCCCTTAAATTGGAGAAAGGGCTAATGATTCCTTATGTGTTCACTTAGCACCTTGTGGAAACTGCTGTCTTTAAGAACTAATATAGTACATTTTATGTCTTCCTTTGGTAATCAATGAGTGCTTGGAGGGTAGCAAATGCATTTTATTAAACATTTTACTCCCAGAACATAATTCCTGGTACTGTAAGTGCTAAATAAATGTTTGTTGAACTATACTGAAATATATAAGATGCATGACAAAAAAAAATTTTAAAGAAATTTTTAAAACATTCTTAACATGTGTCTAGTAATCAATATAAAAGATGAGTGTAGGGGCCAGCCTGGTGGTGTAATGGTTAAGTTCACATGCTCTGCTTTGGTGGCCTGGGGTTTGTGGGTTCAGATCACAGGCGTGGACCTACACACCGTTCATCAAGCCATGTTGTGGCAGCATTCCTTATACAAAATAGAGGAAGACTGGCACAGATGTTAGCTCAGGGACAATCTTCCTCAAGCAAAAAGAGGAAAATTGGCAACAGATCTTAGCTCAGGGTCAATCTACCTTATCAAAAAAAAAAAAAAAAAGATCAATGTGCTTCCTTAATTTGTCAAAGTTTATTATGTAGAATATGATTTTTGATTTTTATAGCCTTATATTCACATTTGAAGAAATTTTTAAAATCTCATTCTCAAATATAGTTTTTTTTTTTTTTCCATGTGAGTAAGATCAGCCCTGAGCTAACATGTGATGCCAATCCTCCTCCTTTTTGCTGAGGAAGATTGGCCCTGGGCTAACACCCATGTCTATCTTCCTCCACTTTATATGGATGCTGCCACAGCATGGCTTGACAAGTGGTGTTTTGGTCCATGCCAGGATCTGAACCTGCGAACCCTGGGCCGCCAAAGCAGAGCGTGTGAACTTAACAGCTGTGCTACCGGGCCAGCCCCATAAATAGTTTTTTGTCTCTAATTGAGTGTAAACACTTTAAATAATTTTTTTAAAGTTTTGACCTTATAAATACTTGCTGACACATGCTAAAACAATATGTATCTAACTTATTATTTGGATTATTTTTGGAAAAATGGCAATTCTTCACCTCAAAAACCCAATGAATATAATGGATTAATTAGTGTCGTGGTCTTAAGTATTAATCTTTCACTAAGAAATGACAAAGAAACTTACTTATAGTTCTTTTGCATTAGTTAAATAACACTCTCCCCTAATTCAGTCATGGTTAATGATAATGGAAAGATCACATGTAAGCAATAAACATTTGCACGCGTTCCTCCAAAAGCTCATAAGCAATTCCACAGAGCACCTTGAAAGCAATTTCAGCCAACTTGAAAACAATCGACAAAGTTAAATTTCATTGTTTTAATTTAATAAAACATAGTAATATTTATGACTTTATATTGCAATTGGTACACTAATGTCTTTGTCAGTAAGTGTGCTAGCTTACTGGGGAAATCTTCATGCTGCATGGAACTTGCTGGACACATAACCTGATATTAATTTTAAAATTGTAATATGATTATAGTAATAGCCAGTATAAAGCAAGCAAGAAAACAAATGCCTACAATCTTTCTCAAAAAAATAAATGAGAAAATGTTGCATTTAAATGAGAAAATTAGACTGTTTAATCTAAAAGAATGTTCACTGTTCCTTTTTCATTGAGTTTTGTCAAGAGAAATTGGTAAGAAATAACTATCTATAGTTAACATTTATCAGCGTCTAACTATGTTTATGACTTGTCTTGCATTTTTATATGTACGTATATTATTTTATATGTATAATTTTATTTCCTTTAATACTCATAACCCTATGACATAAATACTTTTGACCTATTTTACAGGTGAGAAAACTGAGACCAAGAAAGGTTAAATAACTTGCCAAAGGTTATGGGGTTGGTAAGTGCTAGAATTGAGAATGTAGATGTGTTTTCAAATTTTTAAATAAGATATGTATAAAGTTCACTAATAACTTACAATAAAGGAGGAATGTTATTTACTTAAATAAAACATTTGATTGGTCTTAAATCACAATATCTAAATTGAATTATGCATATCCTATGATAAAAATGACCTTTCTGCACATACTATAAATAATTATATAAAAACTAGATGAAATTTTATGTTAATAGTCAAAACATCATCTAAATAAGTATTGTTCCTTTGACTCACAAAACCATTCTATCCAATACATTTTTTCTATGATTGAAATCCATTAAAATAATTTTCAGTACTGATCTGAAAAATCAGAACACTAATATATCATTCCTGTAATCAATAAGAATTCAGATTAGCCAAAAATTGTTTCTAATACATATGTTCTGTTAGAGGAGCTATTTCGTATAATAAAAGAACCTGGAACTTGAAGCTACATGAATTCTGTTTCTTGATAAGTAGTTCTGATTACTGAAACCTCTGTGAACTTCTATATCCTTATCTACAAAGTGGCTGTATTAACACATACAATGCAGGATTGTGGGAGGATTTAAAGGCCATGAGAAAAACACCTCCAGCAGTTCATGACATGTATCACATAGTCAATAAATACTACCCTTGTTTACAGCCTGGGTCTAGAGAGTAAAAGAGGAAACTCTATTCAAAAGGAAAGAAGCTCAAATTTTTACAAATATTTTCAACTTTTCTATTTAGCTACTTAACGTTAATTTGGTTTCTATTATATCTTACATAAGCATTTCATTCAAATCACAAATACATTTTAAGATATATTAATTGTTCAAAGAAAAAATAGAACAAAATTAAATACATTTTACAACTTACTTGCAATTACACTGTAAATGTTTTGTTTACTGGATTGTCTTTCACTATTAAATCACTTGAAAAATAATATTTTTTAAAAAACATTAAAATAAAATCCCAAATTTTATGAGTCTAACATAACCAATGAAAGATCACAAATGCTAATGTGAAATAGACCTGGGTTCACTTCTAAGCTTCCAGCACCAATGAGGGCAACAGAGCCTGGAGCATGAAAGTGCGGAACCTGAAACTCTGGACTGCACTTTAAATCCTAGCTCTATAATGTACTGGATGACCTCAGCCAAGTCGCTTAAACTCTCTTCCCCTCAGTCTACTCAACGAGTACATTGGCATAATCAAAGCAACTATCTTGAAGACTTTGAGGATTAAATAAAATAATATATACAAGCACATGAAAGAGTTTCTATAATAAATAAAAACACAACAAATGTATATTAGTGTCTGTTTGGCCTGCGTCATTAAGATACCTATTTTATCTAAATTTCATTTTCCTTGATGCCCCTTGTGTGTGGAAAGAGTGTTCCTTGGCCAAAGAAGAGTTTGTTTCATATAAAAGGATGATCGTCTTCTACTGCATGTCTTGCTTCAGCAGAGGAACAGAGAGGCCACTGGAGCAGCAATTATTATTTGTCTACCATCTATAAAGTACTAGACCCATGAGATCTAAAAGTTTTACTTAAGATTCTTGCCTTCAAATTGCATAATAATAAAATAGCATTTTTTTAGTAAAAAATGACATGATACAAGCTAATGAAAATAATTGTCAAATAATATTGTAAATAAATGTTTTATTCTCATGTAGAGTAAATCCACCATAGATTGAAAATAATAAGCAAGGCTTCATGGCCAACTTTGTGTCCAAATAACTGACAATGAGAAGTTGATGTTTAGTTATTCGTATAGTATGAATCATCTTTGATATGAATTTTCTGAATTCATCAAAAGTTTGTTCACCATTAATAATTGAAGAGATGGAAAATAAAATTATATGTGAAAATGCTTCTGGGGATTGAATTTCAAGAATGGACTGCAGTCTTGGAATGATCTGTAGATTGCACTGAATCTCCTGAATCATGGGGTTCAATGGGTTAAGCAACTTTAAGCTCTTTTCAATTTTCTTTTATTATCATAACAGAGATCTATTAAGCCACTTGACTCAAAATCATAAATAATTAAAGTAAAACCTATTATGCTTTTAAGAAATTAAACCATGATTACGTGTTCCAGACTTGTACTTTTCTGAATAATCTAAGTAGCTGCCCACATGCCAGAAGCACAAATTGTTTCAGATATGGTCCTCTTCAAAAATCCCATTCTGTACCAGTTTTCCATAGATTCATTACTTGTAGTTTGATGGATAAATCCTCAAAGATGTATTTATTAAAAATCTGCTAAGTGCCAAATAAAAACTAAGTAAATCCATTTTTTTCTTGTCATACTTAAAAAGGTTTCCTCCCAGATCCTCGTTTGGTTTCTTCCTGTCTTCCTTCCCACAGCATTCACTTTAGTGAGTTGCACATGAATAATCATTCAGGCAAAAGCATTTATATTACTGGAGGCTGAAGAATAGCATTCTGAGTGTATTAATTACCAATTATGGTTTCCAGCTCTGAAAAACGCTTTTAAATCTGAACTCCTAAAAGATGCTTTCAGAATATATTTTCTTCTTATATATAATTTCAAGTATATTTCTTGAGTAAATGAAAGGACTAAAAATAAGCAGATTTTAAAAACCATCTTGATAGAGGAGTCTTGTGACCAAATAAAAGTGTATTGAGGTTATATAGTGTTCTTATTTGTACCAAAAGTTGCATAAAATAATATTTTATGAGTAGTGCTTTGAAAATGATTTTATTTTAAGGCATTACAGGTCCCCCCCTTATGTATTTACAAGTACATGTGTACATGTACAAAATATGTACATATATATTTGTATATGTCCAGGTATTTTATTCAAGAGAAGGCAATATTTACTCATGATTTATTAATGAGTTTGATATAATCTATGGACAAAGTTTGTTTTAAACTTTCCAAATATGTAGCACAATGGGAGCAATCCAGAGAAAATTCCACACTCATTTCATATACAAATCATGGACCTACCAATAAAAGCCAATACGTAGGGCTAGAAAGTATAATTCTCATTGTAAAAAGATTTATTCAAGATCCCTAGAGTATATTATAAACCACACTTTCTTCTTGTCCTGACTTTAAATGTAAAAAAATATGGTTATGATATTTTATCTCTCTGGGAGGCTTTTACATAATTAAAACTCTAGAGGGGCAGAGATATTTGTCTATTTTGTTCAATGATAGATCTTCCAAGCCTAAGACAACGCTTGGCACATAGGATAACTCAATAAATACTTGCTGAACGAATTAATGAGTGAAATATAAGAAGACACCTTGGTAATACTTAAACAATACAAAATACTCTATTAATTGTCACAAAATTCTGAAGAGGAAGAGAGGGATGGCCACCATTGCATTAAAATATTTTAGTGTTCTCTCTAATCTACTAAAAAATGCAGAAATTCACAGTTTTCTCTGGGAGCGCCAAGGAAGAGTATGGTTTTAACTCTGACAGGACTTTAAGTATTTTTTAAAAAATGGATGGTGATAAAAGAAAAGCTTCCATTCTTGTAAATTTCATAAGTATAAAGCATACGTATTATTTTTTAAAACTTTGAATTCAAAAATAAAATATTGTTGAAAATTTAAAGCTTTAATATCCTTAAACAAATCTTTGATTAATATGTTTGGTTTCCTTTGGCAGAGAATCTGAACAGATATTTTTCCAAAGAAGATATACAGATGGCCAACAGGCACATGAAAAGATGTTTAACATCACTACTTATTAGGGAAATGCAAATTGAAACCACAATGAGATATCACCATCCTCTTCAGAATGGCTATTGTTAAAGAGATGAGAAATAAGTGTTGGAAAGGACGTGGAGAAAAGGAAACCCTCATACACTGTTGGTGGGAATGTAAACTGGTGTAGCTACTGTGGAAAACAGTATGGAGATTCCTCAAAAAGTTAAAAATAGAAATACCATATGATCCAGCTATTCCACTTTGGGGTATTTTTCCAAAGAACACAAAAACACTATGTTTTTGGAAAATATACGTACACCTATGTTCAGTGCAGCATTGTTCACAATAGCCAAGACTTGGAAACAACTTAAGTGCCCATCAACGAGTGAATGGATAAAGAAGATGTGGTATATACATCTATAACTCAGCCATAAAAAAAGATAAAATCTTGGGGGCTGGCCCAGTGCCATAGCAGTTAAGTTTTCATGCTCTGCTTCGGTTGCCCAGGGTTCGCAGGTTCCGATCCTGTGCGCGGACCTACCCCACTTATCAAGCCATGCTGTGGCGGCATCCCATATAAAGTAGAGGAAGATGGGCACAGATGTTAGCCCAGGGCCAATCTTCCTCAACAAACAGGAGGAGGATTGGCAACAGATGTTAGCTCAGGGATAATCTTCCTCAAAAAAAAAGACAAAATCTTGCCATTTGTGACAACATGGATGGACCTTGAGGGTATTATCCGAAGTGAAATAAGTCAGAGGGAGAAAGTCAAATACCGTATGATTTCACTTATATGTGAAAGATGAAAAAAAACAACAAAAATGAATAAACACACAGATACAAAGAATAGATTGGTGGTTACCAGAGGAGAAGGCGGGAGGTGGGAGGATGAAAGGAGTAAAGCGGCATATTTGTACAGTGACTGATGGCGACTAGATTTTTGGTGGTGAACATGATGTAATCTATACAGAAGTCAAAATATAATGATGTACACCTGAAAGTTATATAATGTTACAAACTAATGTTATCTCAATAAAAAAACAAATTTAAAAAAATAGTTTGACTTCTTGAATGTAAGACCAAGCTGGGACTAAATATGCATATTGATAGATTATTTAAGTACAATTGATTTCTCACTCTTTGTTGATATTTACAAAATGAAAAGAAACACAAATCAATTAACCATAAAGTGTAAAGAGATAAACAAATAACTACTTTACATAGATTATCTGTTCTCACTTTCCATTGGTTCTACCATGGGATAAGCACATATCACGGCAATACACCAACTTTGTGTGCAGAGGGGTGGGGAAGGCTGAAGTGCATGTTGGGTATGTAGAGAAAGCATCAGAGGTAAAGAAGGCCAACATTTGTCTTTCCTAAATTCAATAGCTGAAGTTGCTGTTTTCTTTCACCTATTGTCCCCAGACTTCTTGTGCACACAATTTAGACCAATGAGAGAAGTATATCAAGAGTCTTAGCCCTCTGGTGGTTCAGGTCTACATTAGACTGGACCTGGATTGAGCCTTAGATGACACCTGGATCCTCAATTACATCATTTCCCCTTCAGTTCAGGCTTGAACCCCTCCATATTCCTGGGACGCCCCTTCAAACTCCAAGGAATTGAACACTTCTCTGAACTTCAGACTACGTCATAAAGGTATTGAAATTCCAGCAAGTTCATATCTCTTCCCTCCTTTAGATTGTTGATTACTGTTCTCATATTTGGCTATTATGTATGGACTGAATTCTCAAAAACATCATTAGTGGCATAAATCTATAAAGCATTCATAAATTCTACTTAACTGATTTACCCACGTTGATAACAGATGGTCAGAAAGACCAAAGCGGAGTTTGCAATGCTTATTTTGATACTGCATATTGGATTTGGGCTACAGAAACCACCCCAGAAAATCTTTTCATCCTGTTTTTTTGTTTATTTTTTCCTTCTCTAACTTAATGCTTGTTGCTGATTTTCATTCATGCTTTGAACACGAACAAATTCAAGATATGAAAAGGCATAAATTTCATCAAAACGCAAGAAGACACAACACTTGATTAGGGAATGTGTGTACATACAAAGTGAGAAATTGGATTGAATGGGATAGAGATAGAATATTAAAGACAATTTTTGAATAGCCAAAATTTTATTCTATGAGTTGAGTATTTATAAATATTTTAGGTTTATGAGTGAAAGAGTAACCTGAGCAAACTATTTTTCTACACTCAAGGAATTTTTAAAAAATCGATAAGCGGCTGTTTTGTGATTAGCAAGACAGGCTGAAAGAGGAAGTGGCTGGAGACAAGAAAATCCAATATGAGAGAATTATATTAATCCCTGGTATCAAGCAATCAATTTTGAGTAGAACAGTGTCTCTTGATTTAGGTAAGAAAGTATAATTCTAAAGGGTAAATATAGTAGCTCGTAGCCTGATAAAGGAAATAATAAGGGTAAACAGAACTAGCGAATACTAAGCCATTGCTCCTGGGAGAAATACAGGGTTAATTTCCTGCAAGCTTCTGGTCACAACATTTTCATTAACCAATCAATAAATAACCTTGTTTTATGTGTGTTTCTGTTAAAAGAGATCTTATTTAATATATAGCTCTTACAAATAACTAATTGGATGCAGTATTT
This sequence comes from Diceros bicornis minor, assembly GCF_020826845.1. Lineage (NCBI taxonomy): Eukaryota > Metazoa > Chordata > Mammalia > Perissodactyla > Rhinocerotidae > Diceros > Diceros bicornis. Next base: position 45,146,472 of record NC_080759.1, on the reverse strand, counting down.
CTTTATAATAATAAATCAGTAGCCTTTTTCTTCTAACATTTTCCTGACCCTGGATAACATGACTCAAGGTTTTTAGGCTTTTAGCCTTATAGCAATGCTGTCCACTAAGCTTTTTTCATTGGTTATCACTTGATGAATCCACAGATGTAGCCTTTTTTTTTTTTTTTTTTATCTTTTCCATAGCTTCATCTTACATTGTAGATGTTACTTTAACACTTTCTGACGCAACCTCATGTACAGGTCAGCAAATTTCCTCTTTTTTTTTTCTGATTTTTTTTTTTGTGTTGTTGATTCATTAACATTGAACTCACAGCTAAGAGCACTATAACTAATGCCTGAAGAAGCTTATCTAACACACGTATTTTCTCCAGAAAGCACATCACAGCCATCTTCTGCTTAGGAGCACTAGACAGCTCTTTAACAGTATGCTTGGGGATCAATTTAAACAGCTAAATCACTAACAAAAGCACTAAAATGTGGAAAATATGGCATTAAATAGATCGTGAAAAGGATACTTGTTCACAGTGTAAGCTGAAACAAGCAGGCAGAGGGATGCCTTACTGGGAACGAAAAGTTGGAGCAACTCGGCTGCTCAGCGCATGTCCTCAAAGCTCTGTGAGCATTGATTTGTCAGTTAGAAATAAATTTTAAAGAGGCAAATCCACAAATATGGAATCCACAAATAATGAAGATTGACTGTATACAAAAGAAAGCTGGCTGAAACAAATAAGTTGGCAACAGTGCCAAGTTCCTATCATGTATGAACACCTGCTTAGGGGTTAAATTTTTATAATTTTTAGGGAGGAGTCTTCAATATCAATATCGAGATATCATCAGTACTGTCTTGAGTTGCTTTCTATCTTAAGTTTTTGTCATTCTTGCTTTTGATTTATGAATGTCAGTTAGATTAATTTCATCTTTATAGACCTAATTTGTTGTGGATTATTTGGCAAACCACTTCATTACAGTGATGTGTACGTATATAATGGACGTTTTTAGTGTAATTTTCCAGTAATTAGGCTTTGAGATATTTATCTATTGAAATTCACAAATGAATAATCCCCATTTTTTGTGTTTGGTAACAATTTATTAGTTATATGCTCTCTGAAATAATGCTATGTTAAGAACTAGCAAGTTACTTATCAAAGCAATTATATAAAATTGACGGATTGTGCAGCATTATTTCAAGGTTTAAAATTAAATGCACACAGTCAATTGCTTATTTTATAAAGTAAATATATGGTGCAAGCAACTTGCCTATAGTACGTTATTTTGTTTCTCTCTAATTTATGATAATCCTTGGTTTGCTCCAATAAAGTGGGAGAAAAGAGATAGTAGAGCATGTTCACAGCCTAGAACAGATGAGACCACCACTAGATTCTTGATGCAAGTCTAGCCGATAGAAATCTATTACCTTAAATTTTAAACTAGTCAATGTCCCCAAAGCAATATTGATCTGTTTTTATTGAGTGCTGGCATGGTCATATGTGGACTAAACATATAAAAAAATCAGACAATGCCATAGTATAGAGAAAGAAAAATCAGAAAAAGAATGCAGAGAAACAGACATGAGAAAGAATAGCAAAACTTGAAAGAGTAGCTGCCTTTTATTACATACTGAGCATATACTTACATAGTAATTATTGTGGACTGTGCACTATTCTAAGTACTTGGAAATATTAACTGACTTAATACTCACAATGGCCTTATGAAGTGCTTCTATTATTATGGACATTATACAGATAAGGAAACTGTGCACTAAAAGTTTAGGTAACTTGCCCAACATCACAGACCTAGTTTGATAGGGTCAGGGTTCAAGCTCTAGGCTATCTGTAGAATCCATGTCATTAAACATTAAATATATGGCTAGACTCCCAGTTACTCCTGGCTCTTCAGGTACTGGTTTTATTCTCCATTATTTTCCTATGCTCTTTCCACCTAGGTTCTTCCAACTGCCAGAAAATATCTATTCAGTTCCTAAGAGATTTCCTTAAGAACATGATGAAAACCTTTATTTACTTCTCAAAAAGAAGAAGCACTCTCTCCTTCCACCATGAAAAGAGTGGGGAAAAGTGCCGAGCACACTGACCATAAGGTGTGGGCACATAATACTATTTGATCATGTTACTGATGTAACCATGGGACCAGGAACAAAATTTTCCACCCCAAAATATGGCTCTTTGGCATAAGGATGTTTTTGAGCTGATGATTATTAAGAAACAGCAGACACAGGAAAAGCTCTGAAAACCTAGTAGAAGTTATGTTTTAGTAAGGGAAATTTACATTTATAAGAGAAATCTCCATTTGTAAGGATATCTTGGCTCTCTGTGCCAGGAAGAGAAGCAGGACTCTAAATCACTAGAAAGTCTTATCAATGGAGAAGATGACCACTTAAATCTGCATGATAACTTTACCCTTGTTTACTCTGCTTTTCCTGGCAACCTCCCATAATTGACCCCATCTTAACAACAGAATGTTAACACTGTTTTTTAGGGGCAGCAAACCAAAAATCTGCAAAGTCCTGTAGCCCAAACATGCAGAAGAGAAAATATTGACCTGCCAATTGAAACTCATCTTGCCAGTGCTTCTGCATATCAGCTGGCCCTCCCTAATCCCTTAAACTTGACTCCAAACCTTGGATGGGTGAGACAGATTTGAAAGCCTTGCCTCCTGTCTCCTTGCTGGTCAACCTTGCAATAAAGCCTTTTCTTTTCTCAAAAGCAGTACCGTAATTATTGGCTTTTTGTGAGCATTAGGCCATGAACCTTTAGTCAGTAACAATGAATCCTCACTATTAAAACCACTGGAAAATGAACAGCATGATTCACTTAGAAATATTTATTTTGTACCAGTTTATAAGGCAGACACATTTCATTACTGTTTCCTAAGTAAAATAAAGTCGCTGAAAAAAAAATCTGTGTATAAATAAGTTGATTATAGCCTAAATCTAAAATGTTTGTCTTTCTAAATCTTGGAATCATGGGGATTGTCTTTATCCTACGGTTTTAAAGAGAGTTAATTTGGGGATATTTTTTAGAAGGTAGAAAACAGTATGCTTTCACAAAGAATTAACTATTTTCTTTAAAAGGACTTACAGACTATTTTTGTAGAATTAGAAATCTTTTGAACAGCTTGCTGTATTTCTTATTCTAATTACATTTGTGTCACAAAAAAAGTGAATAGCATTGCAAAACAATTGTATTAGCTGCATTATAATACCCTTAGGAAACTGCCAATTTGCAATTCAGTGATTTTTTTTCCCTATATTTTTTAATAAACAGTGTACACCCCCAGTATAAACATTTAGTGTTTCTGAAATCAAATACATATTCCAAGAATTTTAAATCCACTACATTTTCTTTCTTAATAAACAACATAAGTAGAAAATGCATCTTATAGTAAATAAAATGTTTAGTGAATTTATGCATTAATTAGAGATATCTAATGCTTCTTGATTCTGTGATCCAGCCAGATCAACAGAATTTGGCATATATAAGGATCATTAAAGCTCAAAAATTAGTTTTATCTAAACCGTCCATGGACACAAAACCTACAGCCTCTTATCAATGGAAGGCAGTTCTGAATACAAACTTTCAATTCAGCTCTGTCACTGCCATTTGTTCAAAGACGTAGGGATAAACAACCGCTTGAATTCTTTTCTTCATCTATCCCTTTAGTCTTCGTCTTAGAATACAGATTTACCCCAGATGATTCTTCAAAATCAACTTCAAAATTAGTTTAAGTTGGCTCTTACAACTCTGGTAAAATAGTACCCTCTTTGCCTGTATTTTCATTCTTTTGCCCGTTAACGATTGAATTAAAAAAAAAAATCCCATTAAATTTATATAGCCAAACTTCAACTTGGCTATTTCAAACACTAAAAAAATTCACTTTCCTCTCCACCTCAACTCCTGTCTCACTTGGTATGCAGAAACGTTCATGCAGAGGATGCTTCAGCGACATATTCTTTTACTTCCCAGACCATCTCATTCCGCTGAAGTGGTCAAGGAAATGATTGCCTTCAAGTAACCAAAACTTATTTGATGTAGCTTAGGTAAAAGTAAATTATAGAAAACTGGGAAAATGATTTTCTCCTGATTATCACTGATTATTATCATAATGTTACATAAAGGTCTATTGAATGATTTAATTGGTAAATATTAAGAAGGTTTTTTGGAACAATTGAAATTTCTTAAACAACCTTTAATTTATTCTTTTTCCTATTCAATTTGTAATTGTCTTCTCTGAGAACTACTTTTCCCTGAACATGTGTTCTATTTGACCTGATTGATCAATCATTCCCTCTCAGAGTGATCTCCCTGCTTCGGAAGTTATTATTATTTATTTTTCCCCTATATCAGCTCAAATGGCCTTCAGTGTGGCTTTTGTCATATCCTCTCTCGCCTCAGTGAGTTGCAATTTGCAGCATATTATAATCAGCTTGGGCGGTTTTTTAAAGATCCCAATGTCCAGGCTCTGCCCCATGCCATTAAATCAGAATCTCCACGGCCTGGGATGGAGAGATGGGGGGAATAGAAACAGACATTCTTTTTTAACTCCCCAGGTGGCTCCACCTTGAGGCAAAGTTTCAAAACTAGCCCCCCCCCATGTGGTCACAGTCCTATAAGTAACTAAAGGAAAACCATCTCTTTACCAGAGAATTAGTATTGTCAAAGAAGGTAGGCTGTCAGCTCACTATTGATGCACCTGGAAGAAACCTTTCCATTCCCAGGTCTCAGCTGCAGAGATGAAGAGGAATAAAAGCACTCTTTCCATGCTGTGGTTGTTGTTGGTTGGCTGTTTGTTATTTTTGAGATGTAGGAGATTGGGAATCCTAACATAGGGCCAATATACTCATCCACTTGCGCACACAGATCTCTTCTGACCAATGTATTATAGAGTTTTCCACTTCCTGATTCTGACAGCTGGTCTCTCTTACATGTTTCTCCAGAAATTGATGTGGCCCTTCAAGATCCACAAAACCCAGGCCTCATTTTCAATCAGCCTCCCATATGCCTTACAGCCATTTGACCTGGAAGGTGATAGATTTTAGAAGCTAGTGGAATGGAAGGGAAACATGTTCATTTTACCATTTTCCCAGAATCCACTTCCATTGTGATGTTTAATATCTCAAATTATTTTAGGGGATTTTATAAATACTCAATCATATATTTTGTTCTAAAGTATGGCTGCCCAGAAATCCAAAAGTAAAAATAGAGATCATGAATTTGATGGAACATAGATGTTTTTAAAATAATCAAGCTCAATTTGATGATCTCCAGACCAATTATGTTCTTCACGGTGGAGGATTATATGCTATCTATAGCATACAATATTTTTTCCAGAAAATGTTCTTTCTTTGATCTGTGATGTTTTTTTATCAGAGTTGATGACTGGTCAATTAAAGGATATAAAACACCTTGCATATTGTCTGAGTAACCTAATGAGATAGGAACAAGCCTAATGAGACAGAGCCATCTGCAAAGCCCCTGGCCTAATGAGATAAGGCCCCTAAATAATCGGTAAGATAAGAGAATCAGATAGAGACCACCAGGATCCATATTCCACAGCTTCCCGACTCTCCCGGGCTTACGCATGCGCCCCAGCACCTAGGAGTCCACTGAAGGGGACATTAGCACCATTAGCATAGTAAAGATCACACCCAGGCGTGGAGAGCTAGCATGCTAATAGTACACGCATCACATGTAGTAGCATGCCATGAGAAAGCGCAAGCGCAAGCCCACCTCTACGTGCCATGGTGGAAGACACATCCCTTGCCCCAACCTGATGAAAACCCCACAGCGTGGCTATTCGAGAGCCACAGCCTCTCTCTCTCCCTTCCTCCCTGTTCGTGATTGGCTCCCTTGTGCACAAGCTAATAAATTTTCTATCACCTCACACTCACTCATTGTCTTTCTTGATTTCCATCCTGGGGGACAACAAGGACCCAACGCACTGGTAACAGCGTAAGATGATCACTTATGATTTTATCTCAATGGATAATTTTGAAGCTCAAAGGCCTTTGTAAATTCAAAGAAAAATATATCAAACATATTGATATTAATATTTTTATGCCTGAAAATACCTTAATTTAATGAAGCAAAGAAATGTAACTAGGTAAGCTTAATTTATAGGAACAAGTGCAGTACTTACCAGAGTTGTTGAAAGACAATGATCAGATTTAAGCATATGTCTAATTTGGTGGACAACTCCTTGGCATCACTAGTTATTAAACAAGAATGTGCGTATTGGAATAACGTAGTTTAGTTGGTAGAGCTTCAATTTGAAATATGTAATTGTAATTGCATTCTAAAAATAAATGGACAAAAAGAAGCCCTTGAAGAAATGAACTCTATTATATTTAGTCTCCCAAATCCAATTATTGCAACCCAACCAAAATCTGTTGAATGACTTTTTTCTCATTTTAAAACTATTAGAGTGTAAATTGATGACCAATGTTACAACGTGTATGTACATACATGTATTACCGAATTTATTTAAAAAATTAAAAATTAAGTAAACACCTTACATTGGGGTTAACGGTATTCTCAAATCCTGAATTAAGATCAAAATAGCTGAAAACTCTTGAATCTCTGGCTTTAGGATACGAGTCCTAGTCTTTTTTACTTGGTGAATATATTATTTGGGAGTTACTCTGGTTTGTTTTTTGCATACTTTCCTTAAGATAGTTTATGTATTTTCAGAGTTGATCCTCAATGGCTAATTGTTTGAACGTAATGTATTTTAACAGATCATTGACTTCTCTTTTTATATTATTTTAACCCTTAGATCTAATTGATATTTATAATTAACAGTCTAGTTTTTGATTGTACATCACAGTTATTGTTTTCATAATTTTTTATTTGAATCGGCATTCCTTAGTTGTCATATAATAATTATGTACTGTTTATAGGACATCAATTATCTCTACTATTATGGCTTAGAATATCAAATATTTTTAATATCTTTGGTAAGCTATTAGCTAATAAATGCAGGAAGCATATTGATATGGTAACATATATATTCTGAGACCAGGCTTACTGGTGCATTACATACTGTTCAAAATTTATAGTTCTGTCAGAGAATATTAGGTGACTGTGGTAATATAAAAGGCACTATTGTAGGTAAAATAGTAAAATTATTTTATTGAAGTTGGACATACAGATCATGGAATTAGAAGACTGAAAGTTTTCATCCCCAATTTTTTGGCTGCCAAAACATAGCTCACAGACCTATAAGTGCTAAACTGTAGCAGTTCTTTGTTTTTGATTTACTAGTATATCAATATTTACATAAGTTTATGCAAAGAAAGCTAAATAAATGCCAGGATATATTTAAGAGACAATTTAGGGTGATGCGTAAATTTATAAAAGAATTTAGTCTTTAGAATAATAATTTTCTTTGAAATATTTACATACTTTATATAAAATAAAGCATGTCTACATGATTGTAACACATATGGGGGATTATCAACAGGGAATATAATAAGGGTGACCAGATTTCCATCTTAGAAACATTATCTTAATGGAAGTATAAGGCAATGCCAGGAGTCTGGGAATTCTGGAGAAAAGGACATCTATTCTAAAACTTTTCTAGCTTTCCAGGCAAGAAAGAAGTACATACATTAAGACAAGGAGAGTTGGCTTAGTGAGGAAGAGAGGGATTTGAAATTTTATTTATCTTTTTAACAACTATAGTCAACAACACGAATTTGGAAGAATGAGAGAGAGTAAAGATAAATTGATTAGCTAAGTTGTTCTATTGATTGGGAGGAGATTCGGCATAAGATGTAACAACTTCAAGTGCGTACCTACTGTATAAAGTATTAAAGTATTTACCATAGTTTCCCTGCAGTTTTAAGATGTTTTATATTTTTCATTCCAATAGAATAATTAAAAATACCTTAAGTTATTTCTCCTGCTCAAGTAGAAAGGTCATTTTATTATATGCAGATTAATGTTTGAATTCAGATGGAAGACAAATACAGACTCTATATGTACGGTGAAATAGTTCCTTTGACTGTCAAAATTTTCTGACCTTAAATGGAAATATAATCTTATACCAATTCTTTTGAAATTTCTCTAATGAAATTTTTTTCATACTTCGTATTACTGCCAAAGGTCCTAGATGAACAAGATATTTTCAACTGTCTCCTAATCCTGGTTATTATCTGCTAATCTCTTCCTAAATTAGAAATCAGAACCAATTCATTATCCTTTACATACCTTATTCTAGCTCAATTACTTGCTTGCTCTTATCATATTATCTTGAAAGCCAGTTCCTATAACTCATTAACTACTATACTTGGGAAATGCTGCATTTTAAAATCTCCTCTTAGAGAGTCACCTTACATGGTAGCACATAAAAGAGTCTTATGAGTGATTTTTTTTCGTTTTCTTAAGTTGTGAAAATCTTAAATTTATACATCGATAAATTTTTACATAAGCAAACCTTCATATAACCAAGACTAGACCAAGATATAGAAAATTTCCTCAACTCTAGAAAGTTCCTTAGTCCTGTTACTTAGCATTACTGCTTCCTATCTCAACATGAGATTAGCCATCATTCTGCCTTCTATCATCTTAGGTTAATTTTGCTTGTTTTGAATTCCACATAAATGGAATCATACTGCTTTGCTTCTTTTACATCTCTTTTCATTAACATTATATATGAGAGATTCATTCATATTGTGGCAATGAAATTGCCCATTATGTCTACTATGGACATTTGGATTGGTTCAAAATTTGGCTATTGTGAAAAACATTGCTATGAACAGTCTTGCAATTTTGGTGGACTTATGCATCAGATTCTCTTGAGCACATGCCCAGGAGTATGATTGCTTGATTACAGGCTATAGATTTGGCAAGTTCTGCATTGGATTTATAGGACAATTTGGAAAGAATAGAAATCTTACCAATATTGAGATTTCCTATGCATATAAATGGTGTATCACTCTATTTACGTTTCCTCTTTCTTCAGTAAAGTTTGCAATCTTCCATCTAGAGGTCCTGTACACATCTTTTGTTAAATTTACCCTAAGTATTTGATATTATTGATCTATTGTATGCCACATTGCTTATTAATTTGATTTTCAACTTGTTTTTTGCTAATATAAAGAAATACAATTGATTTTTTATAGTTGCCTTGTGTTTTGATGCCATGCTATATTCACTTATAAGGACAAAATAGCAAAACAAAATGCAGCTAACAATTAATGTTATAAACAACGGAATTAAGCTCAGATTTCTGACACAACAGAATATGAGATTTGAAAGACTTGAAGTATATTATGGGAAAGGTAATATCTATGGAGACAAATAGGCCTAATCTATGACTAACCTACATTCCAAAATGCCTTCTAGGAGGAGATTAATGAGAACAAAATGGAGAATATAATAAAAACAAAAGATATGAAAACACTTCTCGATGAAGACAAACACAAGTCCTCAAATCAAAGGCTCCAAATGGGCTCAACAGAAATAACAAAGAAAAAATACATACTAAAGGAATTCTATTGTTATTATAGAATGATAATTTAAATTCTCTAAAGCTTTCATAAAGTTATACAAATATACAATACCTTCTGTAATTAAATTTGTTTCATATTTTTCATGCAATACAAGATATCAAAAGTAAATGGAGAAAATTCTTCAACTCTCTAAGAAAAAATATTTTAATCTTAGCCTTGTATGAAAATTAAACATTATACTTTCAGTATTATTTTTTCAATATTCTTCTCAAAATACTGTACAGAAAAATGTACAAAATAATCTAGAGTTTTCTCTCTTTAAACAATTATATAAATGGATTTTGAGAAGAGGAAAGAGGAGGTCAAGAGATGACTGAAACTGTAGAGAAAGGAATGGAGTGGCTAGAGTCTCTAAGTGGCAATACATCATCTTCCATTTCAAAGGTCAGGTGGCTGAATGAAAGTAGACTCAGCACCAAGAGTTCATTAAACAAGGATCCTCAATGGCTAATACCCAACCCACTGCAATTGGATATCCAATGACCAGGAGATCCTGCCCAGCCAATCTCGTAGTCTCTGATCAATAAAATTCCCATAGAAAACTCATTATCTGTTAGTTTTTACACTAAATCCCCACCCTGCCACATACGGTGGGGATTAACTATTTATGTGGGAATGGTGGTAAGAGGGAAAGCCTCACTCTGTGATCCAGATGCAACAGCAGAAACAGTTGAGAACTGTTCATTAACCTGAGGAGGAGTGGATAAATTGTTGTTATAATACATACTGTATTCTAGGTGTTTTTACATTTTGGTTTTGTTTTTAGTATTTTCACACATTTGAACTCCTTTAATTGTGTGCATAATGTAGAAAGAGCTAATTCCATTTTCTTAAGCATGTAGCCAATTTAATCAACAAAAAGTTTTGAATATATTCTTATTGATATAAAGTTACAATATCTATTTTAAACAAATGTCTGTATTACATAAATACAGACATTTGTTTCTACATTTCAACAATATTTGATTACTAAATTTTTAAATATGTTTTGAAAATGGTAGAGTCTATCCTCACCACTTGCTTTCAATAAGAATGCTAAAGTAAATGTTTTATGACATCAAGTAAATTTTCCAATAGACTTCTTTATTTTGTTTTACAGTATTTCATTTGAATGCCTTATTCACACGGAGGTGTATAGCTCTCTGAAAAATCAGATAAAGTACAGATTTAAAAAGAGAAAATAAAAAGCTAGATGGAGAATCTTATAGTTAATTAGATTTTTTTCCTAGGGAATCTTATAGACAATGATACTGAATTGCGTATCCTTAGCTCTGCTTTATCCTACTGATATATCAAAATGTAACTCATCTCTGTGGTGTCTGGGCATTGACCTATGTCCTCACTGCACCTACTACTACAGGCCTCTCTAGTGCAACTTATAATTGGTTCTTTTAGTGTAAGCCTCCAGGCTGTTTGTTCTTTTCCCTGAATTTATCAAGTAGTCATGGGCAATGTGGGCCCTCTGAGATTCAGGCATATCCCCCATTTTGTCTCCAACTTTGATCTGTCTACTCATATCTATGAAATCACTTCATCCTATGCTGCACCCAACCCAAGGTAAACAGCTAGATTCTTCATTCTCAGATCACTTCAGATCTCCGCCTCCTTCCCATTCAGTGCATCATGTAAGAAATTCCAGATCATGTCTATGCTTTGCGTAGGCCACAATAAAACAAGGAACATAATTGAATGTTATATCTTGAAGCTACCCCAAAGTGATGTAAGGTACTCTATCAGACGTTGTCCTCCAAATAGGAAGTAGACCCAAAATTCCTCTGCTTTCATCACTTCCCCATCTAAAACCAGCAGGTGTGTTTGTACTTCCCCATATCTTTCTCCTCAAACAAGCTGAATCCTCAGTAGGTGGAAATGTTGGATCTTTGGAAAAGGACCTTTGTCTTGCATTTCCAATTTTGTCTCCTTCCCCAACTCTACCAGAAAGAACATTCCATCTCCCCTTCCTTCTTGATGAGAAAGACTTCAACATCATAACCTCCTCTTTCCCTAGTGATATGTGCCTGATGCTTGCCTTGGGTTACAAGAACAGAAACTTTTGCCAAAAAAAGAGAAATGCATTGGGAATTATTTCAAAATTAAATTACCATTACACAAGAAAATAACAGCCTCAATACTTTTCAGAATTTGATAGGCTAGGCTAGACGTAATAAATAAGTAAAATGTTAAAAGAACAATTTGAAGCAGTTTGCACAACTTCAGTCATCCTTTGTTCATTCTCCTTACATTTACCCATTTTGATTTTTGTTTTATAATGTTACCTTCTTATTACTTCTGAATATCTTGGATTAATCACTCAGACTAATGCATTGAAGGCTAGGATAACAAAATATTGCAGGCCAAATGAAGGTGTCATAAGTGTCATTGTAAAATATGAGATAAAAGCCAGTTCTCTCCAAAGTAATCGAATTATTTCATGCATATGATGTATATTGTGATTCTTCAAGTGATATGGAGTTATTTTTTTAAAATTTGTTTGCTGGTAGGCTGTTAAGGTAATGGGAAAGAAGCAGTAAGTTAATAATTGTAGGACCCCTGTTAAAGTACTTATGGAAAGATCAGTTGAGATTCTTACTTCTTTACTCACATTCCAAAATAAAATCTTGATATTAAATGATAAACATAAACATTAAAGCAAATATATATGATATTTATATGTTTTCTCGAGTAGAAAATGGTTTCTAAGCATAAGGTAACAGACAAATAAAGAAAGGAAGTAAACTACAGATTTGAGAACTTAATATTGAAAATATATTTTATATCAAATAAGCCATAGTAAATGTAAAAGAAAATTATACTCTGAGAAAGATTTCTAGGATATTATAGGAAGGCAGACGTAAACATACATATATGTATACACACATATGCATATATGTATTATATATGTATACATATATATTTAAATCTGTAAAAGAAATTAAATTCTCCAGTAGAAAAATCAGCCAATTTTATGTACCCAGAGATGCAAAACAAATGCCAAATTAACATATCAACAATATAAATCTTTACCAGTAATTGTAGGTAGTATGATGGAAGAGATACTGAAAATATCTCAAGATACTGAAAGTATGAGAAATAAGATAACTTTGGAATGTTAAACTAAAATACTAACAGATAATAGTCCCAGCAGTTATATCTTACAAAAAAAGAAAAAGAAAAACAGTCGGACCTGATCTGTATTGAATGTTATTTACACGCATAAAGAGGAGAGCATGTTAAATTTAAAGCGGTCACCTAGCTACTGTAGAAAAGATTAAGAAATTTATAGAGGCAAATTTTGGCAGCGTCAATACAAATCCTCCCAGAATAGACTGGTGCCCTGTGCACCTGATATGTTTACTTCTTTTGCTAAGCTCAAGTTATGAAGACATCAGAAATATTGCCAATAAAAGAGGATTAAAATTAGATCCTATTAACCTGAATCCCTACTCAATCTGCAGTATGCATCAAGTTAGATGACATATATAGTATGTCTATATGGGAAAAAATGCCTTTTTGAGCTGGCATCACTGTCTAGATGTCTGAGAGTTGTAGTTCCAGCAGATTATTAAACTGGCATTCTTAAGAGGCGCACCCTTGGGAGGCTCGTTAGCATATTAGAATCCCGTGTCAAATGAACTCTGTGGCACTACCAAGATTGCTCTCTGAGTCAGTAGCTGAGGGCTTAACCCAGTTTAGGGTTGATTTACCAGGATAAATGTATCTTTGGAGGAACTGGTCAGGACGATCACCTAATCACCTCTCCTTCCCTGGTGACTTTCCTTGGAGTAGCCAGATGCCACACTCTGGGAGACATTCCGCTGGACCTATCTACAGGGAGAGCATAGTGAAAAAATCTATCTCACACTTGCCCTTGGGAATAAAATGATTGGGAAGAAATTCTCCGTGTGTGTCTTGTACTCCTGTACATCTCGTGAAGAGGCATTGACAGCGCTTGTTCTGGAATATTCTTTCAAGGATGTTTGTATGACAAACAGTTTTAGAAAATAAAGATAACGTCTCCCTTTGGGTCGGAGGACAGACTTGTTTCCTGACCAGGGTAATAAAAATAATGTCTCCCTCCCGGGTAAAGTTTGGGCTCGTTTTCGACAGACATCAGATAGTTAGTTTGCAAAGAGTAATATAGTTGTTTCCGCTCTAAAGTGACATATGTGTTCCTAAAAACCACCACATTGTGCAAAATTATGCAATAAAAGCCACAGTTTATGGAAAATGGCATTAGATGCACAACAGTCAAAATTGTCATCGGTGCCACATTAGCAACAACAACAAAATAGCCACCTGATAAAAATGGTAGCGCAACTTTATGTATGTTACATGGTTAAGAAATAAAGACTACAATTAAATATGGCACTTTACCTTGAAAAGAACTTGAAGTTTGCTTATGGATGTGTATGCAATGCCCCACCTTCTGTGCGCAAGTGGAAGAGAACAAAAGTTAACTAGAAAATGAGTGACAGAAAGAGAAAAAGAACAGAAAACAGGGTGGAACAGTATATAAAAGGCAGAGAGAAAAGAGGGGGAAATGAAAGAGAGCGGAGGCAGCAGGGCCAGGATGGCAGCCTGAACGGTTGTAGCTTGTGAGTTGTCCTTGTGAAGTGGTGGAGGGCAGATTCTCTGAAATCAGCCAGGCAGTCTTAACACCAGATGTGAATGAGTGAGGCTCCTCCTTACACGGTATGTTTCTGAGTGCGTTTTTGTTTTTTGTGCACTTCAAGATAGCTTGGTTCAGCGGGGTGCCGTTTTCTGCATTCACCTAGTGTTTCTCACAGATGAAATCACACATAAGCATGCAAAATCTATGTTTTGCTCAAACTGTTTCCTGATAGATCAATTGTTTGGAAAAAAAATTGATTTTCAAAACATGTATTATAGCAGAACTGATTGTATTCATCACAAAAAAAGAATGGAAAAAGAATCTTGATATACTTATACAAAACCATCCCCGTTGCTGGGAGGAAGGATATTATGAATGAATATTAACTCTAGGTGCCTTTTCCTGTTAGGGTAAAACGAAGAGGACCTCAACTACTGAGATCAGGAGCGCATTCCTGGGATGGAGAAGTCAGCCACACTTTAATTACTAAACAACACTCACTTCGTACTTTTTTATTCAGTTATCATGGTGAAGAATAAAGGATATTAAAATAAGTAAGTTGCACCATTCATTTAAAACTAGGAAGGAAAATATATGCAAAAAATAAATATTTCAATGAATTAAAGTCATATTATCTTTGTTTATACCTGTCTCATTTATTTTTTATTAAACAAATATTTATTACATTAACCCAAAATAATTTTCTCAGTGATTAACATGTCCAGAGAAATGTTCTAATTTCTGCTGCTCATACTTTTTCAAAGTATAAAAACAGTTTCTGGGGCTATGTCTGTTTCAGATTCAAAGTAAAATATAAAATTGCTAATAACCTTAATTTGTTAATTCAAAGATCTTAATTTGTCTGTTTAAAATGATTTAACACTTAGAAAATAAAATTGAACCTGATAGAGTTTAGCTATATCCACCATCAACACTGATTGTAACCTAATAAGTTGATAGTCAACATCTTATTTCAACACAATTAGTAACAGCCCTTTTCTTTTATCGTGGTCCCCAGTTGTCCTCAAATAGTCTATGAGATTAACTAATGCTGCAGTTCTGCTGAGATTATACAAGTGTGAAGCCTGCTGTTTTCAGTCAGCAATCACTTTGGAGGAAAAAAAAATATTGGCACTGGTTCCTGTGGTTGACACTTTGTACATTTCACTTCAGTTTCAATTTCATTTGGATCTGCATGAGTTTCAAACCAGGTGAAAAATCATTTCATTATGGCCCAGCAGGGACAAAAAATCCTTTCACTGAAGCCCAGCTGGTTTGAAAAATGCAATGACTGGAAATCAGGTAGGTTTTACATATTGGCAGCTTTGGAAATCAAAATTTTGCACATCTCTGATTACATTTAAATTAGGATTCATAGTAAGGTCACGAGCTGTACCCAATTTTAATGATCACACTGTAATCCTGGAACTATCTCAGGCTTATTGTTAGTAGTACTGGTTTGCCAGTGTTACTTTCCATCACTGGGGATTAGGGCTCAGGGTAGGGGTCTACAATACACATTCCTAAATCTTGAGCAAAAAATTCTGAGAATATAATCTATTATTTTCCACGTCACTTACAAATTCTCCCTCTGTCTAATGGTTTGACTTCTACATCCTAATCTTAACAAAATGTCATTTGCCATGAGATTTTGATTATTTTACTTGTTTTACAAGTTTGTAATTAGTGGCCATGGCACTTGAAACAAATGTCCTTCTCTCTCCCTCTCTTTTTCTTTCTCTCTACTGCTTTTCAAATCATATGAAAATTAGGTTGATGGAATTCAACACACATTGAAGATAAGTACACAATTAATATACATTTATATACACTATTAAATTCCTATTATATTTAAAGGACTAAATAAACTAAAGTTGCTTAATTTGACCTACCTCTCCTCTATTTGGGAGTTAGCTGTAAACACATATTAATTTCACAAATCCTCTAACGGGCATAACTGCTAGCTGGTTTAGATTTCCCTACAGTATTGAAAATTAAGATGGAGTGGGGGAAACTAGAATTATCACTTCTTATTCATCTTGTTTTTTAAAATTCATTAGAAAAAACTAAACCAAATATTTTTAATTCATTGTATATTCTACCACACAAACCATATAAAACAAGAAAACAAATTTGTATACTTAAAAAAGTCAAAATATGTACCCTGTTATCTAACTATAATAAAGGTCATACACAATCTATTTGTTTTTATCCCACTCATATCAACAAGCTGCTTTAGACTATTCCCCAGGTCTTTGCACATCTGTCTCACACTTTCATAATCTCCAAATGCTTAAATTTTAATTGTTATGTGGATTCTTCTTCAAAATTACTTAGCACCACACTTTTTCAACTTGTCTCAGTTATAAGTTCAAGTCTTAATTTTTTTTGAGTAAATATTTTATATAAAGTTCTCAGCTGCGTTCTCATCTTACTCTGAATCAAAATCTCCCTTATTAATATTTTCTTATCACTTTCTCCTGCAACATTAATTCAAGAAATATCTATTCAAGGCCTACTCTGTGTCAAGCACAGTTATAAGTGTTGGGCAAACAGATGAATATGACCAGTTCCTGGTCTCAAGAATTTTACAGGTGAATATAATGAAGCTGTATGATTATTAGCATGGATTCAGATCATAGTAGAAAATATGGTCAACTTTCCAGCAGGAGGAAGTGTTGAATCAGGCTTTATATGGAGGGTAATTCTAGCATTGAGTTGAAAAAAGATTCTGCCACCTTCAGAGGCAACTTGCTTATCTGCCAAAATGAACTGCCTTTTACACTGGAACCTCTGAGTGACCAGTGCCTTCCTAATTAACTCATTCAGGTCCTTGCTCTTTCCAAGAAAATGTCAGCATTTTAAAATTTGACATTTTAAAGGAACCAGAGCATTCTACATCAAATCAAACATACATTAGCTAACATTAGCCCATGAAGTGCCACAAAGATAAGTGAGACAAAAGGATCTATTTTTTTCTCCACAGTAGAAACAAATTGTTTAATACAGAAAAATAAATAAATAACTGTGTGCAAGAGCTCACCTGTCACTGCTTTTCATTTCCTTAGGGAAAGGAACGGAGCAGACTAATGCTGCTAGGACTTCTTAATTTATTCCATCAGCATAATTTTTTTTTTAATTTCAGAATATAACACGCAATTACTGTTTTTGAGTTTTACCTAGCAAGAACATGCTAAATCACCAAAGAAACACATAAACAAACAAAAAAGCTCTATCTAAAAATCAGCCTGAATCTTAAAAGAAAAGGATTGGAAGGTCATAATGTCAAAACAATGAGCAATTTTATAAAGGGAATGAATTTATCTTTATGAAAAACTCATTATATTTTTCTTATTTTACTTCAGATGTGAAAATATATTCAAAACTCAGCACTAGAACACAGATCAGGACTGAGGAACACTTGTCAAGATCATCAGGCCACCCACAATGCAAGCAGTGGATGGTGGGAAATAGAGAGATGAGGATTATGAGGACTACGCGTCTATGGGGCTGCGGTTAATTGAAGCATTGCTGTTTTTGTGTAAGTAAGTTTCATTTTATGTTCCTTTCACATACACCTGCCATTACAAGGTCGGAATGTCAGGGTTTTCTTTATATTTTACTTTTATGTACACAGGCATAAATGTTTTGGAATATCTGGGTCATAAACTCAGCAGATATTAAACTGTCTGGCACCACATGGTACTGTAAGGTATCTGATCTCTACCAGGGTATGATTACTATCAACACTTTATATTTAGAATTAACCTAATGTTTTCCCATTTTTTTCTCACTGGTTCACATATATTCACTTATACATTCTTCAAAATATTTCAGCACACTTTTTGAGATTGCCTTACTGTGGACAGGAAAATTTCCTACTACTTCTTTGGAAAACTCTGGTGATAAGAAAAAAAAAGAGAGAGAAATGTTATGCTTCTTGATAAGAAATTTTATATGATAAAATGACGTGAACCAACAAAGAGTTAACATTAGATGTGCCTTAATCATAACTGAACTTATAGTAAGCATAACTGGTGATCAAACTGAAAAGATACAGGAAGTCACACTAGTAAGAAATAAGGGTCTTGTGTACTAGAATGTTCTCAGTGTATCCCATAATTCAACATAGTGGACCACCCTATCATGGGCCATGAAGATTGACTGACAAAGTATTATTTCACAGATATGTCACTTGACCATGATATAACCTATACATTAGAGATCCATTGGTGTAAGACAAGGAAATTTAGAAGAGGATGAGGCTGATAGATAGGTCAAGCCCATGAAATCGCTGGACAATGAATGGTCTTTCATCATGTAGGAAAAATGGGGAACTTCATAATGTATTTCACAATGAATTCCAGAATGTAGAAAGAGCACATTACAGAATGTAGCCTTGTTAGCAGATCTATTCATGTAGGTTATAGCTTCTACTCATACATCTATTAGACAAACAGCCAGCTCAGTATAAAGTTCATAATCTTTCAATTTAAAAAATGAAATAACCTGAGTAAGAGTCAGTATCAGTGTCACCTAGCACAGATGATAATTCTCTGACTGTTGAACTCACCGCTCTGTATTTCCTTCTGCATTTTCTCTCCCATTACCGATTCTTTTCTTTCATGAGATATCATCCTCCTTCTGCTCTACCCTCTCCTCTAGATCCAGAACTCCACCCAGCAGGCCGTGAATAACTTAAGAGTCATAATGCCATCGTGAAGGATTGATGGTTATTTTATTGGTATACTAGTGCATTACATTTAATATCATGATGGCATTGACTATAAAATGATAGTAATATTCGAGAATGTGAGCAACAGTCTGGAATCTCACCATCAACTACTTAAAGTCTGCTTTGATCTACACAGCTGTTCCTACATATGAAATTTTCTTCAGAAATACAACTATCATACAAAAACAGGTGTCATTACTCAGTCACTGGCTCTGTTCAAAATCAAACAAATGGGAGTATCATGTGTCAGGTGGTTTACTCAATTCAAAATAGGTATGGGCACAAAAGGACACATTCAGTCCCCTGCGGAGAAGACATATTTATGGAAACGATAGGTTTCAAAACTTGTGGGGACATTAAGAATCACAATTAAAAACTTATAGAAAATTAAGAACTATTAGTGTTTTTAGAGTTTTTTCATAGTATGAGTATGATCCCTAGATGACTCCATTAAAATTACCTGAGATGCTCATTTACATAAGCAGGTTCCTCGGTCCCACTCTAGATCTATAGAATCAGAGTAACCAGAGCAGAGGCTGTGTGATCTGCATTTAAAATGGTCTCTCTAGATGCTTCTTAAGCCTCTAAACTGAGGATTATTGGATTACAAAAAGACTGTGGCTTCCTATGCAATCCAGTATCCACTAAGTCTCAGCAGGCTTGCCAGGTTCTGAACTGGTGGCTACAACACCATTGTCAGACCCTGCTGGTTTATGAATCTGGGTCCTCCGTGGCCACAAGACCCTCACAAGACTGAGCTTGCAAACAGAGTGTATGAATTGGTTACATCCAAAATGTTGGTAGGTCTCAGCAGGAGAGGAAAGTTCTTAAAGCACTTATCTGACATTACATACAGAGTTCTATTTGTTTTCCTTGATATTTTCCATTTCAGAAGGAATTATAGGAGCTGTTCTCTTGAAGACATTCATAGTATAATCTAATTAGGATTATGGATGACTAATAGATTGAATGCCTTATTAACACTTGCTGACAGAATTGTACAAATTTGTGAATTATGTTAGAAATATTTAAAAATATACATTACACTTAGGTTTCAACTCTTCGTTCAACTAAATAAAAATATGTATTTTCAACAATAAAAACAAATCCAGAAAATGCCCACACCATGGAAAACACGTTGGTAAATACAGGTATTGTTCTTTACTTATATTTCCATTTCAAAAAGAAAGATTGATTTATCTAAGTCATTTTGCTCTTAAACTGTTACCTAGACTTGTTTCTCTCCTATTAAATTCAAGATTTGTGAACATTTAATACTTTATCTTTTGTCCAGGCCAGTCTCTTGCCCTTCGTAATTTTCTCCCTGCCCACGTGACAAGTTGTACCTCCTCTGTAGATGGCACAGGTGCAATCTTAAAGCAATTCAGGAAATTGCTCCCAGCTTTGGCTCTTGGTTCTATTTCAACTCTAAATTCAATTGGATTCCCTGGTTTCTTTCCCATTTCCTCATCCTCTGTTTTTCACCCTCTTTGACTATTTCTTTTCATTGATTTCCCATGGAATGGTTTGCCAGTTCTCCAATTTTGTGAGGTTTTATTTTCTAAAATGCATGGTATTTCTTATTGCTCTTTCACTATTAAGGGTCATGGTCAGTCTCAGTCTTGCAGAGCCCCACATAAGACCCAACTCCAGAGCAGTAATGGCCTGTCATGAAGAGTTGCTTTAGAAATAGAACAGAAGACAAGTGGAAAAGAATATTATAAACTTTGTGTTTTTTTTTTTAATTATTCTGAGAATACGCTACTTTTGAGACTTGCTGAAACATAAATATTTGTGAAAACAAATTCTTTTCTCTAGGAGCAGATCAGTGCTAGACATTTTTTATTTTGTAACGCAAATTTGGCAGTAATTTCCACTTTTTGACAAAGCAATTGGGCTATCAAGAAATTAGCACACCACTTTTCTCACTCCAGTACAGATGAATAGCTTGGCAAGGAAATGAAGACATTTATGGCATTTTTCAGTCCAGTGAGCTCAATAGCAATGGCTTAAAAAACAAAAACAAAATCTTGATAAAAAGTGATTCTATTCTTCTATTGAAATATAGAATTTACACAACAGGGATACTCCTAGGGTACTGTCACCAGCTTGCGGAGTTAAAATTTCCATTAGAGAATATTCATATTTAGCTTCTTTCCAAAATAAATGAAACTTTTTGTAAAAGTATCATGTTGACATTTTCTCAACCTATAGGATTTCAGTGGACTTGCTTTACATATTGCATAGCCTTTATATATTATTAGCATATTTTGATTGAAGGATACACAAAGATTCATGACTAATGTAATGAATGTATATGCAATATAAAACATGTTCTTAAATGTATTACGGACTTCTTAAACGGAGTTAATGAAATATTCATTAGTCAACAAACATTGATCCAATGCCTCTTATACAAGGTAGACTGCTAGGAACTGGTCAGTGTGTGACCTTATGGAGCTCAAAAGTTGGATGGAGAGATAAAGATGAATTAAAAATCACTGTACTGCATAATAAATGCTTTGATGGTGGAATATTCAAGGTGACATAATCGTAGAAGACTGCCAGGATCTGGAGATTAAGAAAAGACTATCTCTGACTAAGCAAAATGGAACTATGATTTAAAGGGTCAGCATGTTGAAATGAGAAGATAAGGGTTTTTCAGAAAGATTCTATGGTTGATAAACTGTCAAGGAGTCACCTAGATTTTGACATATAGGAAATGGAAAGTAGTGTTTTGGAGCTGGCATGTAGACTGTTAAGGGACTTCTTGGTGAGAAACAAAGGTGGAAAAGTGATCTGGAACTAGACACATAAAGACTCTTTGTGATATATAAGGGAGTTTGAACTTAGGTTGAGAAACATCACCAATATATTAAAATGATAATTTATTGGTCAAATTTTTGTTTCAGAAAACAATTCCAGAAGCAACGAGCAAGATTGTGTCAAAGAGATGATACTAGAGGAACACATGATTGCTGAGATGCTTTTGTAATAGCACAAGCACATCATTTTTAAAAATGAATTCAAAGAATAGCAAAAGGGGGGGACAGATTTGAAACAATTTAAAACTTAGAAGGATATTACTTAGCATTCTATAATTAAATGGCTGTTTAAATGAGTGGAAAGTAAAATAAACGTATAAATAAACAAAAATGAATAAAATACTTTAATTGTTAGAGAGGTTGAGAAATGTTCTATATACTAGAATAAAGGTAAATAAAGCTATCTGTCACATGTTGCCTGAAAATTTGGATACCAACAATTCCTCCCATCCTTGTAAATGCATACCAGTCTTCTCAGCAAGAAGTAGAGGCTATATCTCTGCTCACTCTCAATATAGGCTGCCCTGGTGATTTGTATTGACTTTCACAAGAATTACATTTAAGTATTAAGAATTTAAGTATTTCAGAATTATACAAATTGAAGGTAATGAATATATAACTCAAATGATAAAGAGATGAGTCATGACTTTGAATTTCATCTAATGTAATAACTCTATTCATTTCTTGAGGCTAATTTTTTTGCATCATTGATTTTACTATGTAGTAGCCTTGACTAAATAAATTACTACCTAGTGCTCAAACTTGATTGGATTCCCTTTCTTGGAGGATTTTTTAAAAAAATATTTCTCCAGTTACAACTAATGTCAGCACCCTCTTACATCCTTTTTACGTTACTTGTGCCTCTAGCAGGCACTTTGATGTTATTCTCTTGGATTATAATTTGTTACTATTCTTTGTAACTATCTTATGTATCACATGATCTTTTAAGTCTAGGATCATGGTTGCTACAGATTTACTGCATTTCTCTGCATATAGAATTGAAGTAAATGCTCATAGGTAGAAAAATTATGTTAGGAGTTCCTGAAATTTAAAAGATGATGTGCTTTATTTTTAAAAAATTACATAACATTTAAGTCTACTTTCAAAAAATAAATAAGAATAGACTATTCAGTAAACAATAATCTCATTGTATCACATAAAGTATGTCTAGAAACATAAATTTTGGAAAATGAGTGAGAGAAGAAATTTGGAAATAGATAAGAAATTTCCTCTTCTACTTCTAAATGTAATAATATTTTTAATGTATAAGATTTTAAAAATTCATTGAAATATATCTTTTTAAATATATGAAGGTAATGTAACTTTCACTGTAATATAATTTTCTTCAAGTTGGTAAATCTTAATGGAAAAGCAGAGTAGTTATAAAAGGAAGAGGAAACCAAGAAGACGCTTGATGCAGTGGATGGAAATTTAAGTTCTTAAATTCTTTTAGGATGTCAAATAAATATTCATAATCAAAGTTTAAAATTAAGAATATATCTTATTAAAGTAATTGAAAACTAGAGAATTTTATATTGTTAAGAAGTACTTCTATTGCACTTAATTTCTTTTTTTTAATTAATTTTACTGATAAACTGCACTCATCTAATCTGTACAATATCATACATTTTGATGAATGTTTAAACCAAAGGAACCTCAAAAAAGATAAAGATAAATAACATTTCCATCTACATCAAAATTTCATTATACCCATTTGGATAAATCCTGTCCCATCTGTTAGCCTCAGCATCTACTTTCCGTTATTATAGACTATTTTGCATTTTCTAACATTCCATAAAATAGAATCAAATGTTATGCTTTCTTTTATGTTTGGGTTTGTTCACTCAATATAAGGCTTTTGGGTATTGAACACATTGTTATGTGTATTAGTGTTCTGTTCGTTTTTATTCCTGAATAATATTCCATGGTACAAGTTTTCAGTATTTTGTTTATCCATTCACCTATCTATAGATATTTGAATTGTTTCCAGTTTGGGTCAACTGTGATTAAAGCTGCTATAAACATCCATCTACAAGACTTTGGTGGGCATATGTCTTTCTCTCTTTTGGGTATATACCTATAGATGCCTGTTTAATGGCATAAGATACTGTTAAATTGACTAACAAAGTAGTTGTATGTTGTACTTTCTCACCAGCAGTGTATGAGTAATTCAGTGGCTTCACTTCCTTGACATCTGTGGTGTCTTAGCTTTAGCTGCTATAACAAATTACCATAGACTGGGTGGCTTAAACAACAAATGTTTATTTCTCACAGTTCTGGAGGCTGGGAAGTCCAAGCTTAAGGCACTGGCACATCCCATGTCTAATATGGGCCTCCTTTCTGCTTTGCAAACAGCTGTCTTCTCCTTGTATCCTCTTTCGGTGGAGAGCAAAGAAAGGAAGCAAGGTCTCTTTTTTTAAGGGCACTAATCCCATCGTGAGGGCTTCACTCTCATGACCTAATTACTTCCCAAAGACCTTACCTCCAAAAACCATCACATTGCGAATTAGAGTTTCAACATATGAATTTTGGGGGGACACAAACATTCAGTGCATAGTATATGGTAGGCAAAATTCTAAGACTTCCCTCAAGATTTCTACTCACTGTGTACAAACCTTGTATAATCCTTTGGTCTGTGCACATCATGGATTTCACTCCTGTGATTACTTTATGTTATATAGCATAGTTGACTTTAAAAAAGAGGGATTATATTGAGTGGGCATGATCTAATCAGGTGGCCTAATGAAAGTGAGAGGGATTTGATCCAAGGGAGATTCTTCATTGCTCACTTTTAAGATGTAGGATCTCTTGTGGCAAGAAATGTGTGTGGCTTATAGGAGCTGAAAGCAATCCCCAGTTGATAGGCAACATGGATATGGGGACCTCAGAAATGAACTTTGCCCCAACCACATGAGCTTGGAAGAGGACCCTGGGTTCTAGATGAGAACTGACATCTAGTGAGAAGCTGAGCAGAGGACCCAGTTAACCCATGCTCAGAATTCTGACCTATGCAATTAAGATAATAAGTGGCTGTTGTTTCGAGCTGCTGAGTTTGTGGTAATTTATTTTTCAGCAAAAGAAAACTAATACACCAAGATTTGGTACAGTCAGCTTTTAAATTTTAGTCATAATAATTGTAGTGCAGTGGTATCTCATTGTAATTTTTATTTAAATTCTCCTGGAAATTAATGATATTGATTTTTTTTCACGTGCTTATGGATTATTCTTATCTTCTTTTGTGAAATGTCTCTACACATTTCTACATATTTTACTGTGTTGTTTTCCTTCTCTTCATTGAGTTGTAAGAGTTCTTTACGTATTCTGGATACAAGTCTTTATTCAGATATATGTATTGCAAATATAAAATCTATTTGTCTATCCTTATTTCCATACCATTGGATGGATTATTGTAGCTTTGTATTAAGACTTCAAATCAGGTACCATAAACTTTTATTGTTGTTTTTAAAATTGTTTGGCTATTCTATTTTCCTTGCTATAAAATTTTTAGAAATATCTTCTCAATTTCTACCAAACAGTATTTTAAAATTTTATTATAATTATTTTGAATGTATAGATCAATTTAGGAAGAAGTGGCATCCTAACAGTTTTGAGACATACTATCTATGGACATTTATTTTGGTCCTTTTCAATTTCATCAACAACGATTTGTAGTTTTCAGTGTTCAGTGTACTTAACATATTTTGTTAAATTATCTCTGTTTCGTGTTTTTATATGCTACTGTTAGTAGGAATTTATTTTTATTTCTTTTTCCAAGTGTTTGTTGCTTTTCATAAAACTACATTCAATATTTTATATTAACCTTGTACCCTTCAACCTTACTGTGATTATTTTTTGACATGTTAACTTTACAAATCTGAACTACAGTTCCCAGAATTCTCTTTCTGGTATGCTTCCGGTCAGGGTAGACAATAAGAGATATTCTCCTGTGCGAGTTGGAAGATAGAAGCCAAGCAGAGGTCATTTTGTATCGTACATACACCTCATCTAGTTATACAATCACACACTAATCTAGGTGCTGCTGTGAAAGGATCTTGCAGATGTGATTACAATCCCTAATCAATTTACTTTATTTTAAATGAGAGAGAGATTCTCATGAGTTGGCCTGAATTAGAAGGCCTTTAAAAGAAGCCTTAGCCCTTCCCTGAAGGACACACCCAAAACAGGTGCTGATCTTTTTCCTTTGCCTTTCATTTGGATCTTCCTTCCTGCCTGTGAAAAACAGGTTTCAGCTCATGCCCATAGGGTTTCAGCCTGCTCTTGATTTTCATTTCCTCCCTGATGGCCCTGAGGACTTCAATTTGTTTAACCAGCCTCCATAATCATGTAAATCAATTCTTTTTAACAAATCCCTCTATTCATACATAAATACATATATAGATAAATATGCTAATAGATAGATAGATAAATAGATAATCAACTTATTATTAAGTTAATTTAATTTGAAGAAAACAATTAATGATGCAAAACCAATCTATGACGCACCCAAAATATTAACAAGAAAAACCTTAATTCTGTATATATTGGTTTCTGACATCTAACAGAATTTGCAACATGCTCTAAGAAACAAAATTGTTTGATATCCATATTTGGAAGCCAGAAAGCTACAGGTAATTCTGTTATGAAAAGAACAGCATCACATTAGAGTATGGTATTTCCATGTCTCCATCTCTTCCTGTATAAGAGGCAGTTCAGTTACTTTAACACTTTTTTCTGCTCTTTAATGTAAACTGGCTATGATGTGGGTTACATTTTGTTACAGTTTATGCAGGGAATACCTGATTATAAAAGTAAGGAGTAAATGGTGTTACGATTTTATAAGACAGTACACAAAGCCTAGAAATTTAGAATGTCCAGATATGGGAAAGCTGTCCTGTTGTCAAATAATACATGCCCCACGTGTACCTAGTATGCCCTTCTCTCTGACCAAGAGCAACAGAATACAGTTATTTGTGATAGAACTATATCATACATTGAATTGATCTCCCTTTATTTCAGAGATAGTTCATTACATTCCCTTTCTGAGGTAGGGCAAAGAAAAAAGGATACAAAGCTTCTTGATTTCCTAATGTTTTGCTGTTAGTTTCCCTTAGGTGCAGGGAAACTGGTCCAAGGGCTGACTTATGGTTCTACCTCAAGTATTAAACTCCCATAGAAAAGATGACAAAATGACTTATTTTTCTGTCTAGAAGTTGACAAATGCTAGACCTAAATTATAAGAGAGACAGATTTTTACTTAAAAATGTTTTAAGATAAGGCATATTTTTAGGATTCAAAGTATATTCTGCTTTAAGAAATTTTGAAATATTATACCTATGGAGTTTGCTTTATTTTCAGACATTTTCTTTAATGTTATATCTAACAGTTCGAAGGAATTTAAACAGATATTGCTTTCAAATATATTTTGCACCAAAAAATAATCCACTCGGAAAATAATTATATTGGCTCTTAAATTGAATACTTTCTTAAATCTTGGAGGCTCATTTTTTCTTCACTCAGAGATTTGGTAAGGTAAATTTCTATGGAAACAGGGAATAAATTTTCTCATCAGGTCATTTTTAGCTTTGATTCTGTCATTAACAAAATGCCATTGTGCACAGATAGCCGATGAGAAGGAATAAAATGGTAATAATTGCCCTCAGTACAGAATGTGGTTCAAAATAGCTGCATTTAAAAGGTCCATTTTCATCATAAGAGCATGTCCACAAAATACATATCCAGACAATTTTACCTTAAACATATGAGAGTAGCACTTTTATTTCTAGGCAAGACTCTCTTAAGCAGAATATGTCTGGAGATATTATGAGCGATTTGTCTAGGGCCAATTGAAAAAACTAATAGATTTGACTTAGCTAATTTCCCAAAGGAATTTCTGCTCTCTATTCAGTATCATCCTGAAATTGTGCTCTGTTCATATCAAGATAGAAAAATCTGAGTTAAAATCTCTTCAAAGACTTGGCACAACCTCTGCCCTTATTATGATGTCTGTCCTTTAACTTTCATGGTTCCAGGCCTCCTGTATGCATTTTTCATGATTTTGAAACCCTTAGTGTCAGTAAACATTATCATTAGCTATTAGAGTTCAGTGATCAATAAACAAATTTTCATAATGGTTATTGATGCTATAAAACAAAGTCATAAATAGTCTTGATAATCTACAGCTTCCGTTACATCATCACTCTAACTACAAAGCAGTTTAAAATATCATTTTGATGCAGAGAATCAGGAATATGAATAATTATCTCTCTCCACAACATCAACATCATGTCTCAACTTTATTAATATTTGTAATCAAGTATTTATGACTGGAGACTCAAACAGCGGTCTGTTTGATCTCAAAGACGATGACTTCTACCAATAACTCAAACTGCCTTCCAAGATGTCAGTGTTTGACACACCTATTTTATACATCAGAACACAGTTACGAGGATTTACTTTTTGTACCTAAGATTGTACATCTGTTCAGGACCCGATAGCAGAACCACATCTCAGATCTTGAAACACACAGTATTGCAAGTCCTACAAGATTTTCAAGTACCCACCTCACATTTTTGACCACAGAATGCTGACTTTCACTTCTCCCTCTTCTCTAGACTCCTTTGCAATTTTCCTTTTATTCTCCTTGTTTTATTATTTAAAAATTTCCCACAATGCATCATTCTTTTCTGGAGTACATCCCTAAATCCCTGTTGCTGAGACTGCTGGCAGTCCCCACATCTATGCTTCCCCTCTCTCTTAGTGATAGAATCCACAATACTTTGCTTGACAAAATGTCCACTTAAGAATAAAGATTGAGTTTCCATGTTTCCCTTGCTGATAATTTTAGTCACGTATTAAGTTCAGGGTAAAGATATCAAAGTGATGTGTGTGACTTCCAGGAAGATTTTTTATAAGGGAACTGGTATGTCCTTCTTTTGCCCTCCCTGATTCCTCCTGGATGCAGATGTGATCTAGGAGCTGGGCAGGCAGACATTTTTGGATCATGAAGTAACAGCTCTGCGTGAAGGATAACAACAAGATACAAGGAAGTGGGATCGTTCATGTTAGTGGTATTTCTCTACAATTGCCACACTACTCACCATCAAACTGTGCTGGTGTGGGATGGATATAAACTTCCATTTTGCTTTAACCATTATTCTGTTTTTGTTTTTTGTCAGTTGCAATAGTTTACTTTGGCCCTGTTCAACTTCAACTAAGTCTCAAGCATATTAAGAAATCCATCCACATAGCATGATTGACATGACCTAAATTCTGTCAAAAATTTCACTTGATGCAGTTAGTGGAATATGCCCTGAGTTAATTTCAGAATTATCTTTTCTGGGTTAAAGTTTCAATCCCATCTAAAGGCAATTGGGAGTGATAATATCAAGTATTGACTCGCAGCATCAATCAATTTGTAACGTTCTGATAGACAAGTCGTTTGGGTGAGCTCCCTTCTGATACAGTCCTCTATTTGTGAAGAAAGTGTGGGGCTGGCCAGCTACTGCTACTTTCTTGCAACTGAAAAAAAAAGACTAATTTTTTTACTTCTTTGAGTACTTAGCCAACAATAAAATTTCTGATAATCATGATAACAACTGAAGGCATTTGACTGAAAAAGGAATACAAAGGTGAGGAAGAGGATGCTGGAAATTTTAGTTTACTTTATTTCGTAGAGCAAATCTTGAGTATTTTGATTGCTTATGTGTATATAAAATATTGTGATCACAATAAACAAATTCTGTAACACACAAAATGATAGCACCTAACCATGTATTCTGATATATAGATATCAACTTTATAATTATAATATATATATGTGACTTGTTCATGACATTTTGTTACATGCCATGTGCATGAAATAAAGTTAAGTGTCTAATTCATTGTTAGACATAGAAATTTTTCTATTTATTTTAAAATTTTCAGTAAAATTGTATTCTGGAAATCACCAGTGTGAAAATTTTCAATAGTAAAACTTCTTGGGATTAGAAAATTAATAAACAATATTTACTTTAAAAAACACTTTGTACTTTTGATAGCCTTCTGTTTTTTTCTGTGACATAGCATGATTGAATAAGAATCGTCCTTTTAACAATTTGCTGGATGCATGATTGAAATATATGTCGTTTATGTGGGTTTTATTTTATATTAATTATTTTATAATATATTCACTTTGAATGTTAATTTAAACTATGTGCCATAGGCACAGAAAAACATAAAGAAAATGGAAAAAAATAATTTTATGATCATGAATAAATAGCTGATTGTATCAAGTCAGTAAATGAGTAAACTCAGCAACAGAATTTCAGTAAATATATAGTGGATGTATAAATAAGAATAATAACAACAATAATAATATTTTTACTTGACTTCTTTACATTCAAATCAGTTTCTTGGTTAGGCCTAGTATTATTATAAGCAGTACATTTTCAATTTCATTGTTTATTTCATAAAATTATATGTCATTCAATTGGCATAATTAGAATGTATTAACTAAAATATATCGTGCAGTTATAGAATTCCAGGCCCTGTGTTGACCTCTCTGGTAAAATTATAATGTTGCTTTATTAAATACACATATGTAGAAATTTTAGAAATCTCTGGGTCTATGAGAGTAAAAAAAATATTTCTTAAGGGATTTTTAGAAACTTGGAGAATCTCACATGCTGCATGAAGTTGTAAATTGCTACATTTTGAGAAAATAAAATGCAGATATCTGTTAAACTGAGTAGTGTATGTGCCCTACGACCCAGAATATAAATTGAGAATCTATCCTACAGAAATAAATGCATTAGTATGCAAAGCTGAATAAACAAGAAAATTTTTGCAGCATTGTTTATGGTAGTAAAAGAAAGCAAAATAAAATTAGGATGTCTTTCAATAGGGAATTATTAGCACAATTTTTGTATCCTTATAATGGGGAATTTTGTAGTTATTAAAAAAATAAGTTAGTATGCATGTATTAATCTGAAGCTGTCTACTATATAGTTCTAGGCAAAGGAGGAGTTTGAAAAATAATGTATGTGGTATGATCCCATTTTCATAGAGTATTAGCTAATATTTTCAGGCATTTCCCATATGGAACCACACTAAGGGATTTACATCTATTACCTAACTTAATTTTCAAGTCAATCACATGATAGAGGATTTTTATCTTCCCCATTGTTATAATCTAGGAAACTGAGGCACAGAGAGATTGGGTAATTTGCCCAAACTTACAGCAATAATGAGTAGTGAAGCCATTTGAATATCTGGATTCTGAAAACTTTGGAAGAGATCTGGAGGTCATATAAAGACAGTGTTTATAATATTCCCTAAGCCTTATGACTGCTTTCTTTTAAAAAAATTAAATGCCATACACTTTGAGCTTATTGATTTAATCACAATATTTGGCAAAGTCTCAGGAGTTTCTGATGCACAAATAGGAAAAATCAAACCGGAGAGAAGTCTTAGGTGTTTTGTAGTTGGTTGAATAAATCTACCTACAAGGGTTGCTTAATGGATATACAGCATTTTAAAAGGAAAAATATTATACCTTTGGGTTCTATAACTGGCAATATTCTGAATAAAAATTTTACCAATGATATAAATATTAGAGCTGCTCATATATAACTTTAGTTTTTCTCCCTTTATGGAAATAATAAGATGGTGGTATCCCACCTTGCTTAAATTTAAATGAGGCTCTGTCACTTGTTTTGACCAATAAGACTTGAACAGAAGGAACTTATGTAAGATCCTTAAAGAGGTTCTCATGAAGCTGTATTGACATGAGTCATGATGGGGCTTTCATCAGCTGTCTCCATAGGTGACTAAGTCCCCTTGCTGACCTATATTAGATACTAAATTTTTTTAGATTTGGAGGTTTTTATTACTGCAGTAATAGCATAGCCCATCCTAACTGATACACATGACAGAACAGAATGTGTGGTTTAGAACTATATGGAGAGCCTTACTGGGGAAAACTAGGTAAAATACTAAATGATAAAACCAGGATTTGAGATCGGGTATTTACAATAATATATTTTTAATAAAATTGATTAAGGACTTACAGAAAGATCTGCACTTGAGATTAAAAAAACTTGTCGTAATGATTTCAATTGGAAAAGCCCACTTTAGGATGTGTTTAATAAAAACGTCTTGGTGGAAATCCTAGGTTATAAATTTAAAGTTCCAGGGCAGCTTTCAGAATTAATCAAGCAAAACGCTGAATACATGACTTTATATGTAGAGTTTTGTATTCAGTTCTAAGCTTAAGAATTTGAGATTAACATTGGCAGATTGTAATCTTTACAAGAAAGTGTTGTCATAACAGTGGGGTTTCTGAAAGCCATTTTAAATAAAGGAAATATGGAAGAACTGAGTCTTTAGTTTAAGGAAAAGAAGGATAGGGTACCCTGTCTTCCACTATTTAGAGGGATATCATTGTCAAGGAAAAATAAATGAAGTAGAATTCTTTTGCTTTCTTGTTTTGTTTTCTAAAATTTGTAGGGAAAAAAAAACAGATAGAAAACAAAATGAGGAATTATTCTGCTCAATATAATGGCAGGCAAATCAAACATCTAATAAAAAAACAGTGCCTCATATGTTATTGGGACCTTGTTCCCTGGGACAGATCGAGCAGAAGCTGAAAATGAATCCATCAGAATGTTGTACTTAATTCTTGCAACAAGTGAGAAAATAGTCTAAGAGCCTTTGAATTTTAATTCCGATGATTGGTTTATCAAAACGAGGTGACCCTCTAGTCTTCATTCTAAAAAAAACTGTGCTATGCACATCTTACCTGGTGGGGACAGTTAACTGATATCTCTAGATGATTCCTCTCTGTATTCACTGCTACATGTGCTCCAAAGCCAGCTTCGCACAGCTGTTCCCAGCCAATGACCGAGTACAGCAAGGTGCTCCTGCAGGCCCGTTCCTGCCAGATATGGGAGGGTATATTTGGCTTCAGAACTTTCCATTGGTCTCCCAAAATATGTTAAGAATGATGCTGCTGTCTGTGACTCATTTTACCCAGTCCTCCTACCTTCCTCCTCTCTTTTACAAGGGGCAGAAAGTGTATTGTGGCTGAAGGCTCTCCCTGACTATTCCTGCTTCCTTCCCTCTTCTTACGAAAGTGATTTTCCCTATAAATCTCTTGTACATCTAATCCCATCTTGGCAGATTCAAAGTATCACAACTTTACCTTTGCTATTAGTTTCAGAGGAAAATATGTTTATATATATATATATGTATATATTTATATATATGCTTATATATGTTTATATATATATTTCTTATTCTATTACAAGTAAAATATATTATCACTGCTACATCACTGATACATCCAAATTTCTAATGCTTAAAAATGTGATTTACAGAATATTCAAAATAAAAACCCTCCAAGGGCAAATATTAACACTTTGTAGAATTCCAAAATGTGAATAATATTTACATCAAAGATTTTCATGGACTTTTTTCTTCCCTTCTATTTAGGATGCAACGATGTCTCTGCAGAGTTATGGAGGGGAGAGTTGTCTTGTTTTTGAAGAACGTTGTTTATTTGAAGCAAAGTGGAAGGCTGAACGTTAGGAAAGATCTGGGCATGCTGATCATTTTCATATTCCCAGTCTGTATAGGCAGAGTGAATTTGATTTTGTATCCATTTAAGCAGAATATTGAAGAAATCCAAGCTGAATCAAATAAGATAAATTTTGAAAATAAAACTAAGCGAAAGTAACATATAATCCATTATTTATCAAAGCAACCATTCATTGTATTTTACTGGCAGCTTTTGTTTATTATCAAAGCGCTTGTTTGAGGATAAGATATGGGGTTTTCTGTTTGGGGTATATCCACATTCCCCACTGAGAAAAGCTGAGGACAGAATCCTGCCACTCTGCCCAAAGTTGATTAGATCACTAGGTGTACTTTGATTCAAGGGGCCACTAACTTATTGAGCGGGTATTGAGCAGTTTGGCAAGAGAGTCGTGCATAAGAGGAATGACAGTATTTTAATGAACTAATCAGAGCCCTGATTGCAAGTACAGTGAAGGCAGGGACTTTGCAATGTAAGGGCTGTGTCTTTTTGCCTTATGACAATGCCTGGTAAAAAGTCATGATTTGTTGAACAACTTAATGTATTCCGGGTAATTTGGATGTAAGATTTAGGGGAGAGGTAGCAGTTTGTAGTAGGGACAGAAGCTGAAAGATGAATTAAGATGACACATTAAGCTTAAAACATGAGGCAGGAGAAGCTGTACATAAGTTGAAGGCATGAGTAAAAAGATCATATGTATTAGATGAGGGAAGGCTATGGAGAAGAGAGAGAAGTTAGATTGTGGTGAGTGGTGTTCTAGAAGCAGACTGGGAATAGCCAAGACATGATAATGATAGGGAACTAGCCTGAGGAAGAATTCTTATGATGGGCAAATTACCCACTTCCAAATGGCCATTACTTTTATTAAACAAGAATAGGTCCTGATGAAAAGAAAGGAAATCGAAAAATTTTTAAAAATGTGGAAAAAATGAAAATCTCCATGGATACCATCAATCCAACTTCAATTATGTGAATTGCTTTTGAGCACCAAGAGCTCCTGTTCTTTCCTTAGTGGTGGTTTGGTTTTCATCAGGCTTATCCGTGGGACCTTGCTATTCTTTATTTCCTATGAAACTTACAATAGTAAAACCTTTACTAATCCATGCGCCATATACATGTCACCAATCCTTTCAACCCCAAATAACCCAACACAACTATCATTATGTCATTTGAAAGGAAATATCATCACAAGCCTAATTAAATTAGGAGGTATCAGTAATGAAGTATAAATTGTTATTTGTACTAAATATAATTGGAAAATTAAAGTAGATGGAAATAACATGAAGCATTATTTTGGCTGTTAAACACTTTACGCCTAAAATATTTGTTCTATGGAAAACACTTTGCAGTGGGATCAACTGTCTAATATCTAAAAGAGTTGAAGTATGCTATTTTAAGACCTTCATTAACTGAGGAAAGGATGCAAACAGATAATCTCACTCCATTTATAGAAGAGTAGCGAAGTTTAGAAAGTTATTCCTCTATTCCTACATTCTATAAGTCAAGAACTAGAGCTCAGCTCTAACTTTTAATTTTTTCAATTTCCCTGGGAATAGAGCAAAAGTCTCTAAGGGTCTGAAAAGTCCTCTTTCCAGTACATCTCACAGCATCATATAGAAATATGTTGCAATCAGTTGCCAAGTCAGATGCTTGCTTAATGTCAGCAATTTTCTTTCTGAAACCAATTTTGTACTCAGCACCAGGAGGAAATATTGAAGGGAGACTTTGTGCCCTTTGTGCTTGAAAAATTTATATTTCCTGGGATTAAAAAAAAACAGCAACCATATTTGTTGTCATGGGATCTTGAGGAGAAATGAGAAGAAAAGAAAATACAGAAAATTGTATTGTATTATTTGAATATTCTAGAACACTTTCTAAAACTGCTTCTTACTTTACCAAAAAAAAAAAAATCTAGTATTTAGAGAAATCACCTCCTACTCTTAATATGTGAAAATTAAAATATGCTACAGTAAACATTTCAGGAGAATTTATAACAGAAGAAAAGCTCTTTTGATATTCTTGCCTTCACGGGCTTGAGGATCAGTTTTAACTAATCAGTTCTGAAAAATGTTGATGGTATGCATAGCTGAGTGCTCATGAAAATTATGAGTACATTTTTACATTGTTTTTTTAAACAATCAAACTTCCAATCCATTCTCTTACTCAGTAAAAATTGTTAGGAGCCAAAAAATTTCTTGTGAGCTATACTACTTCTAACATCTGAAGTAAATCATTTGACATATTATATAAAAAGGCTTTCTTCACTTAAAAATCTATCCGTTAAAAATAAATAATTTTACAACGAGTAATGTCATCTCATTTTAGAGAACTATTAGTTGAAATAGAAGCAACAATGACAAGTAACAGTAACTCAATGTTGAATATTTTTTCTATACCACAACTGCATTCAGCATTTTACATACATTATCCTATTTCTTACTGATAAGAAACATGCATGGTAAATTTTATTAATCATACTTTATATATTTGAGGAAATTGAGATGCACAGAAATTAAGTAAATGCCCCAGGGTTATAAAGATAAGAAACACAAAAGCATAAATCAAACCCAGGTATTTCACTCTAAAAGTACATGTCCTTTCCAAATTAATTAATATTTTGCTCTGTAAAAAATGTGAAACTCTATTCAGTAGTTTAACTAGAATTATAATTGTGATACTGGCACTGAATTCTTGTTACTAATAATCCAATAAGATCCACCTAAATCAGGTAACAATTACCTGGAGGGATTCCTACATTTTAAGCTTTCAAAGATGATAGAAGGGTATTTCTGAGAATAGTGGAATGCAGACTCTGTAATTAGAAACATGTGTTTAATATAGAATAATTTAAGAACGAATGTATGCAATTATAACTATTATTTTTAAGTTAAAAATAGGATAGGGAGGGGCCTGCCTCTGGCCTTGTGGTTAAGTTCGGTATGCTCCACTTCGGTGGCCGGGGTTCAGTTCCTGGGTTTGGACGTACACCACTCACTGGCAGCCGTACTGTGGCAGTGACCCACATACAAAATAGAGGAAGACTGGCACAGATGTTAGCTCAGGGTGAATCTTTCTCAAGCCAAAAAAAAAAAAAAAAAGAAGTCAATGGTCTGTCTCAGTCCAGCTTGTCTTTTTCCTTCTTGAGCACCTTGTATTTTCTTAGCCATAGCCATCACTTTGTGATCAGCGACATATATTTTGTTTCTTATTTTAAGATCCTTTGGACATTTGCAGAGTCTTTACCCTGAAACTTTAGAAAGGATTTTCTCTCCCACGATATACTCTGCCACATGTTGGCTACTCATTTAGTTTGTTAAACACAAGTGTTTTGCCTGTTAGCTTCACTGGGCGGCTTTCTCTAAAGCCTGAATCGCTGCTCTCTTTGAACTCTAGCCGAGACATTATCATTTTCTCCAGGAGCTGAGGTGAAGCATGCCCTTTGTTCTGCTGCTTTGGTAAGAAGAACCACTGTAGTGTCAAATTCAAATGGAAAATAGCCCCTATGACTCTTTCTATTTAATATCATTGAACATCTTTCAAGCAACAGATTGTCAGCCACTTGCTAACCACCTCATTCTCAGTACTGTGCTGGCCACCCTACAACACTGTGGGGTCCACCATTTTGCCTGAATTTCCTTAACCCTCTGTCAATTCATCCAAGGGCATTTGTCTAGCCCCCAGTACCCTATCCTCACCTCCAAATCAATCCTTTTAATTGAATGAATTAATTGATTCTTTCTCTTTTTTGACATTTTAGACTCAAGTTTAATTTTCCTTTTAAAGTATAGAAATGCATTAAGACCACAGCAACACTGCTGTGAAAAATTGTATGGCATATATAATCTCTCTCTTTTTCAACTAGCTGCCCTAAAATTAAAATCAAGTGTTTCTTAAACAGATTACCATGGGTCAAATTATTCTCTATCCTCGTTCAATACCATCTCCTCATTCTTTGGGTATGCATGATAAACATAAATTTTGGAATCTCTGTCTAAGACTATCTACCATAGTATATAACTGAAATTTGGGAAACTTTATTACTGAGGTAAGTAATAAAAATAAAACTAATATAATAATGATAATAATAAAATATCAAAATAAAAGTATAGCAAGAAACATTGACTCTAATTTTGGAGCCAGCATCTGTTTTTTTTTTTTCCTTTGCTTTCCTTCCACTTATTTAGCTATATAATTTTTCTGGTAATGGACCAGTAATCTGAAATTGTAAATAAATGTGCCCCCAAATGGAAATGCACACATGTGTACATCTTGAAAAGTGAGACGTATTGAAGAGAAAAGGAATGTCAGGACAATTCATACAGAAATTATTATATTTTTTAAACTGCATTCCTGCACAGGTTGGAGTGACCATTGATCGGGAGCACTCGCCTCATTTTGATTATGCGTAATTGATTGGAAGGAGTTGCAAAGAGGCATGATAAGATGGAAAACAGTAGTCGCTGTCGTTCTCTACTCTCCATGAAACAGAAATTTCAGGTACAATGAAAAGGCCTGGCAAGTCAGGGCAATGTTAATTTTTCCCAACTAAAACAATTTTGAAATCCAAATTAACTCAAAGAAAAGAAACAGAGCCAACTCTCCGAAAATCTATAATTTGTTTAAAATTCTATTTGTTATGTGTCCCACATTATTGATTTAATAAGAGGTGACCTTAGAATGGGTTACTCTACACAGACAAACCATTATCAGCTTTAAACTTTGTTAATCATAAAATCCAAAATAAATTTCTGTAATTTTCTGGACCCTCTTCACTGATATCTAAATAAAGTACTTTACATATATAAACAGAATATACACACAAAAGCAAGAGAGGGATTTAAGATGCTCTACATTTAAAGTCT
The DNA here is from genome assembly GCF_020826845.1 of Diceros bicornis minor. Classification (NCBI taxonomy): domain Eukaryota; kingdom Metazoa; phylum Chordata; class Mammalia; order Perissodactyla; family Rhinocerotidae; genus Diceros; species Diceros bicornis. The sequence goes on along the minus strand of NC_080759.1, from coordinate 45,108,337 downwards.
AAATGTGGAAATAATTTTCTACCATTTCCAGTAATTCAGAGCTGGGACTAGACAATTTGTTTGATTATGTGTCTAATTTGAAATATGAAAAAATTAATACAATATTCATCTTTCAAGCCGCCTTAGGCTGTATAGAGTAGGAAGAACCAATCCAAAGGTAAGCTGACTTTCTGTAATGAAGAGGCAAAAAGAAAAAACCAAATTAATGAAAATGGATACACGGTTTAGAGGAAAATTCTGAAAAATTTCAAACGGTTGTGCTGAAAAGAAACACAATGCATATTTTGATCAGGAAATTTCATTGACTGTGGCTTTTATGTTTAACTAGAAAAGCAACTAATCTATATATTCAGTAATATTTTCAATAATTACATATGAAACCTTGTCATTATATATCATTTGTAGAACTCTCCATATATGTTGTTGTTTTATACATTTTATAGAAATTTTTATTTAAGCCAAGAGTCTAATGTGAAAGATCAACTAACAGCTCTTGTAGAAAGCCAAAAGAATATCGTCTAGGTAAGCTGAATCCAGATGGTCCAAGTGAAAAAATTCCAAACAGAATGATAAATAATTACACTATATCTACTCTTCAAAAAACTCTCAATATGTGCAATTAATTTTTAAATTAATTTCACTGGAGTTCAAAGCCTTTAAATTTAATGGAAAAAAAGTAATTTGTCTCATATATACTTTATTGAGTTTAACAAATTATTATTTTTGTGTGTGTGTGAAGAAGACTAGCCCTGAACTAACATCCAATGCCAATCCTCCTCTTTTTGCTGAGGAAGATTGCCCCTGGGCTGACATCCATGCCCACCTTCCTCTACTTTATATGGGACGCCACCACAGCATGGCTTGACAAGCGGTGCATTAGTGCGTGCCCGGGATCCGAACCTGAGAACGTCAGGCCACTGAAGCAGAGCACGCTCACTTAACTGCTGCATCACCAGGCTGGCCCGTTAACAACTGGTTTTCATTTTTAATGATTGAAAAATCATACTAAGTTATGAATTTTCCTTTGAACACTGAAATCTTCTCTAAGTGGTCTGTTAGTGCATCAAAAATTTCCTCATCAACCTAATAGTTTTTAGTCTTATTAATTTTTTTTTCTTTATTTCAAATTCCTAGTGGAAGGTTTGGTTACATAAAATGTATCTCATAGAATTAGACTCGGGGACATAAATCAAATCATACAGTTTCCTCTTATTGAATCAATGGTGGGCAAATTTTTATACCTCTGGTTATGGTGAACTTAAAGCAAGAAGCATGTGGATCTAAGAGTTGAAAGGGTTGCTGGTACCTGCCTAGATGTTTGTTGCTGGGCCAGTGAGCCCATTTCCAGCTCCCTAAGTGTGGGCTGATATCAGCTTAACTTCAGGGAATTGCCCTAGTCTGATGGGAGCCAGTACTCAATAAAATGTATGCACAGGAATCCTTGTCTTAAGCTCTGCTTCTCTGAAACTCAACCTGTGAGACCCTTATTAAGAAAAATAAGCAACATTTTGTCTGAAATTCCTATCATTTCTTTGTTTCTCTGCTCTCAATATAATGAATGTGTTTTTTTGTTTGTTTTGTTTTGCTTTTTCTTCCCTAGTCCCACAAATTGCATTTTGTTTCTCTCTTTCTCTCAGCTAATATTTATTGTCAGTCTATCATCTGTCAGGGATTCTTTTATTAAATAATAAAATAAGGTAAGGTCTATTATCATACCTCTGTTTTTTTCAACTGATGGTGTATCTGGAATTTAGACAATAGAGATATTTGCCCAAGGTCACATCTTTAGTAAGCAGTAGAGTTGAGTTTTGAATCTGGGCTGTCTGACTTGAGAGAGTAACCAGCTCTCCACTGCTAACAACACTGCCCCCTCTTATAATTTAGGGAGCCCAGGATTGGTGACCAGCTGGGCGTATCATCAGTTCCCTGATAGTCCATTTAGATGCTGATTGAATCTCCATTTCAAATCTTCAGGCGCAGGGCATTTTGACAAATTATAATCCTATATATGGAGAGAATATATATAAATATATTTTAGACTTCTATGTAATTTAATGAAGTTCACCCAGGTATGCAATGTTGGGGCAATTCCTTTGCAGAGGCAATGTGGAAATGCCCTAAGTGTTTTAAACAAAAAGCAAAAGAAAAATTTAGGGATGGTAAGAGTTCTGTTGGACACTTACTCTGTCCTTTTCACCTACCTAATAAGTTAGTGCAACACTGTGAATCTATAATAGGTTTTGTTTCGGTCTACACTGCACAGGTTCCTTGCTTATGGTCTTCTCTCATCTGTCGTGGGTTCCAGTCGTTCCCGTCCAAGTGATCAATACAAGTCTGAGGGTGGGAGCTACCTAATGAACTCTGTCCTCTGTCTCTGCGTTTTTTTTTTAATTCATGTTAGCTTTTCTATCCAAAGATAGGGACTTAACCTCCTAATGTTTACTTTCACTCACAATAATGGTCTTTTGTTTAGAAGGCTTGATGTACTTACTAATGCTGCTTCTTAATTTATTCCCAAGTGTGTTATTTGCAATCTCTCTTAGAGAACTCTGGCACTATTTCTATGCTTATACTTGTGTTTTATTATTTAATTTTTTTCTTTGTCTCTAAATTTTTAATATTTGAATTATATAATTTTTTATATATCTGTACTCACCTGGCTGTTTACATGGAAAAGTATAGAGACAAATCCCAATATTTTTACTTATCACAATATCTAGCAAGTCACTAAATTTCTCAGTGTTATATTTGAAGACCAAGAATTAACTACTAAAATAGGAAAACAAAAAGATATTCGAAAGTTAAATTTTTAAAATTTCATTACGGCGCTGTAATTGGAAAGAATACAAGTTTAAATGAAAACTATAAATTGTCCTTGGAATCCTCACATCTTTCTTCTGCCAAATTGTGTTGGAACACTTTTACAAAATTAATTGTACAACCTCTTTAATGAGTATTCTGGTTTACAGCTTGTCATAATTTTTAGATGTCATTATGATTTTGTCGTGTTATTTCAATCCCTTATATGCATATAACAAATATCTATGTTATTTGTATAATTTGGTGAAAATGAGGACATCAAAATTAAAATGAGGATGTTAAAATTAGTTTCTTGGTAAAAACATATCTCATTTCTCTTGAATGAGTTGCATGTCTCTGTTCAAGTTCCTAAATGTTTTTATTATAAAATTATTTTTATAATTGCTGCAATAATAAGTTGCCACAAACATGACACCTTATAATAACATATTAATTTATACATTATATATATATATTAATTAATCTTACAGTTCCATTGGTTAGAAATCTCACATGAGTGTCACTGGACTAAAATTGAGGTGCTAGCAGGGCTGCATTGCTCTTTGGAGGTTTTAAAAGAGAATTACTTCCTTGACTTTTCCAGGTACTGGAGGCCACCTGCATTCCTTAGCTCTTGGCCCCCTTCCTCCATCAAAGCCAACAAAGGTGCATCTTTCCCACCATTCTTCCATAGTCACATCTCCCTTTCTGACCACAGCCAGGAAAAGTTCTCTGCTTTTAAGGATGCATGTGATTAGACTGGGCCCCCTTGAATAATCCAGGACAATCTCCCCTCTCAAAGTACTCAATCACGTCTGCAAAGTCCCTCTGGACATGTAGGGTGTCGTATTCATAGGTTATGGGGATATCAACCCAGACATTTTGAGGGTGTCATCCTTCTGACTATACTACAACATGCAATGTTATGTCAGTAATATTAATTTTAGATTTATAACGAGGTCTTTCTCAATAATGATTTTTTAAAATATTACATTTTCTAAAAGAGGAAAGTCATAAAAATCAATTATTTAATTATGGTTAGGAAAATTCAGCATGGGTTTTAACATGGTATATACAGTGGTGGCAATCGGTAAACAGGAAACGCAGCAGCACCCATGAGGAGGGTGCATACCTTTGGCATGAGCCATCCTGGTGAATTCCTAAGAGTATGTTTCAGTGATCCCAAATAGAAAACTTCTACATGAAATATATCAAAAATCCTATTTCTGGGATTTTTCATAATGTTGTAATTATTTATGGTAAATCTAACTCACTCTAATGATCATAAGCATTATGTACTAATATGACTAAACTTTAGAGTTTTGATTTAAATAAGATAACAGAAGGATTGTAGCAGAAAGAGTGCAAAAAATTGGGACATGGTTCCAAATTTGCCATTTTCTAAAATTATGACTGTGAGCAAATCATTCAGCCAACTTCATTCAGAGCTGACTCACAGAATGAGTTCCCCAGGCTAGAGATGTTAGTACTTCACTCAAACAATTAGGGAAGAAATAGTATAAAAAGGGACTAAGTCCAGGTAGGTATCTCATATTTTTGGTCTTCTCTCAATTCCTTCTTCACCAACTTCTATGAACTGTTTTCCTTTTGTTTTGCTCAAATGAACTATTTAGGTTTCCATAAGCCTTTAAAATTTAACATATAGACTTCTTTCACATAATATAATTACATATGGGATGGGGGGAGGGGTCGATTGGATATATGGTGTTAGATGTGTGACTGCATTAATTGGTCTTTTTTCTACATTTGAGAGTACAAAGCAATTAAAAGATTGATCACAGTATAAATACTAAAATTTATTCTTCAGATTTCTTATGAAAGACTATTATAATCATGTAAAGATTTGGAGAAATCAAATTCTTCATGTTATAATAAAGCCATCACAATAAGCAGATGGAGAGCCATGATAACCTTAAGAAAGAATTCAAATGATAGAGAAATAAGTTTTTTGCAATCTCAAAAGGCAAAAAGTAACATAAATTTGTTTGACTTTATTATCATATATTTAACAGTAATTTAATACATAGGTCTACCCATCCCTTATTTTATCTCTTCTTAATGGTCACTTGGGGGGCATATTTATTATTAAGGTTTAATATTTTAACCTACTGTACCATATCAATCTAAAAAAGAATCAGGATTTGTAGCTCCCTTAATGATTTGATGATTAAATGAAAATCTATCACTTTGTTACATTTGGCAAATTTTTTGAAGAATTTTTTTAATCCTCCTATGAATAATTCATAATCTCTCTTTTCCAATCCAGGCAGAGTGATGTAGTTACTGCTCTGCTGACTTGTTATTTTTGAACTAACTTTTCTACTGGGAAATTCTATCTGTCAATAGAGTTCTTAAAAGAATTTGTATTAAGCCTTCCACAGATACTCTGATATTAAAATCATGTCAGAGTAAACAGGTGTACTCTGTGTAGTTAAAATCAAATGCTACTATAAATATGCGCAGCCGTGTAATCCAATTTACTATTCACTTTAGAGCTGATACGAAAGTCAAAAGGTGCTTGGCAATATGGTTTGGGAATAGGATTATTCATAGGCTATTTATTTCCCAAAAGTAGTGTAATATCTGCAGACAGATTCTATTAATCCTTAAAAACTACCTCGACCAAAGAGTGTCTGTGTTACATTCTCATTTTCTGATGCCTTATACTGTGTACATGCAGAATCAACTCTTTGTTGTTATAGAGACAATTACAAGATGAAACCATAATTTGTTTTTATTTTCTCCTTTTTAGTCATTACCTTGATGATTATAGCCAAGCTATGGTTTGTAATTTTAAAGAAATGCTCTAATTGTAACTTCACAAGCAATTTCAATTATTCTCATGATGTCCGTATTAGGTAGATAAAAACAGTCACTCACAACTATAAATGATAACAGGAAGTAGGTCATACCAATGTGCTGGGTGACAAACAATTATAGAATATTCATTTAAATTGATCAGTATTGTTCTAGCCACATACCAGCGCTTCTCAACAGTCAATCAGAGAAACCTGGCAAAATTTTTAAGAGTACAGATACTTGGGTTCATGCCCAGAGATTGTTCTCTCTGTCTCTGCATTTGCATCTCTCTCTCTCTCTCTCTCTCTTACTACCCAGATGATACAAATGTGGAGCCAAGATTGAGAACCACAGAACTAGGAGAGAATGCGCCACACAGCGATAGAGTGAATTATCGGCGGCCACAAAATGCCAGTGGCTGACTGATTTGACTGAAAGCTAGCTCCGAGCATTTTAACAGATTTTCCTTTCAAGTTTTAAGACAGAGTTAACATTTTGAGACAAAGACAAAGAGGGAGCATTTAGTCAATCCAATTAACTGCAAGAGGAATGAATGAGTCTTCCCACAAACTGTGATCTTCATGGAAGGAAGACTGATGCCTACTTTAAAACCTTTAGAAATATTTTGAGTGATTGACTAAATGACTAAATAAATAAACAAATATTTGTTTTTACTTGCTCCAGCTTCAATATGTTGTGGTGAATTAAAAAGAGAAAAAACTTGTAATGCTTTCCATTTCCAAAAATATGTTTAAAAGTGATAATAATTAGCAAATTCCAGTTTCAGATGATGACTACTCTTTCACAATAAATGAAGGAAGAATTTAATAATAATTGGCAAAAACTCTATACTTAACAGAAAACTATTACCTTCAGTATTGTATATTCCTTGCACTATTTATACCAAAAGACATTTTCATAATTCAATAAAATAACTGATTTCAGAGTTGAGATGTGCAATTGAAATTATAATAACCTGAATCTATAAAGTGTGTATGTTTCTGGGAAACATTTGCTTATCAGATATTTCATAAATAACAGTAGAAATTACATAAAATAGAGAAGGATTTATGGAAAGCATTTCAACTGAACTAGGAAAATCGATTTCTAATACTTTGTTGTAAATTATGAGTTGGATTATATGCATTTCATAAACTTTCTAGATTTCAATTATCTTATTTCCAAAATAAGGGAAATATTACCTAGCTAGTTGTATTATTCGTGGAGTCAAAAATCATGAAATAAAACAAAAAGTTAGTAAATAATGATAACAACAAAACAAAAACAACTAAGTTTGTGAGCCCTAGAGACTTTTCAAACAGACCAGTTAGGAAGTTCTGTGACGGACAGATTTGAGGATGGATTATGAAGGCTTGGGCTGTTGGGGCAGATGCTGAGAAGAGATTTCAAAAGCATTTAGAAAGGGGAAAAAATGAAGGACTGAGATATGTTTGCTTTAGTTTTTATGAATTTAGTAGTACTCTACTACCTACATTTGTTCCATTTTTTGGTAATTCCTAAAGGAAAAACAAATGCCGTTCACATTTTCTCATCTCTTAAAGGTAAGATTTTAAATAAGAATATGTGGATGGGGTAACACTTTAGTGTAAAGGAGTTTAATGTTTACTCATTTTCCTGTTAAAAATATGTCACATGCTTCTGTGCTCTACACTGGCGAGGGAATTAAAAGCCTAGAACTGTTAAACACTTGAAGGGAGAGACATGTTAGTACTGAAAGGGAAAGTCAATATGGAAACTGATGGCTGGCGGAGAAGCCACTCCTCTAGTAAGACTCACATCTAGAACTATCTGGGGTTAGAGAAGTGGGGCAGGACATGGTGGAAGGATTGTGGTTAGTTTGTCACCTTCTCCCTAGCAACCACCACCACCACTGCCACCACGAGGATGACACAAAAGCAATCACGAGGAGTACTCAAACTGACACCAGCCAGATATTTAGGAGGTGTTTGTCTTTGCCTGGGGGCAATAGCCTTTCCTGGAACCTGTCACATACATTGCTCCAGGGTTCCTATCAGCTTTTTTAGTTAAGACCAAAGTCCTTGCTTGGCAAAATTGTGGTTTGCTTTATATTATCAGAAGTTATACTTTTTAAGAAATATCATCATATAAAATGTTTTGTTTAAAAAGAAAAATCTAGAAAATACCCAGGAAGTATTTATATAATCAAAAAGATCTGTAACTAGTCTCTGTCTCCAACAAAAGAACATTTCCTGTGACTATTTTCTCTAGGGAAACAGAACTTTACAGGAAAATCTGAGTTCCAAGAAATTTATGACTACCCTGTAAAATTCTCATTGCTATTTATTCTAACTGGAAATGAGAGGCAGGATTAGTGGAACTTAAATTTTAGCACTCTCCCTGAAGCACGAGTGGTCAATCTTTAATAAATAGCTTTTTACTTAGTTATATATTTTTCTTGATCTAACTATAACTGATCATTTCTCCTTAGAATTTACTTAGGCCTTCAAATTCGCTGCTTTTGACTCATACCAAAAATATGGGAAAAAATTCCCACTTTACCAAGTCCCCAAGGACTAGGGTTCCTTGGCTTTCCTTCTGCAAGCCAAGGAACACCAAAGATTGCGGGAAACTATCAGAAGCCCGGAGAGAGGCATGAAACAAATTCTTCCTCACAGACATCAGAAGGAACTAACCCTGCTGACACCTTGATCTCATATCTCTAGTCTCCAGAACTGTGAGACAGTACATTTCTGTTGTTTAAGCCACTCACGTCGTGGTACTTTGTGATGGCAGTCCTAGCAAACTAATGCACTCGGTGATATAATTCACTTATATTTCTTTATCCTTTAGCCAAAAAGGACATCTGTGGCGGTCAGGGATCTACAACTGATGGCATTATAAGTATGAACCAGGCAACATATTGATTTATTTGTATTTTTCTTTTGTAGGGTATGGTCTTCCTGAAAATATCGTTAGAGTTCTACAGAATTTCAACCTGTAAAATTCTTTGAATCTTTTTAACTTTAACTATATATATATTATAATCTTTCCAATGTGAAGCACTTGCACTAACAGCCTGCTTTCAAAGATTCACTTTTGATGTGTATATATCTAAATTGGAAATCCATCATTAAAGAAGCAAGTTTTTTTTTTTAACCGCCTATTCAAAATGGAGACTTTCTAATTCTCATAGGGAATTACTGAGAACACTAAATAAATAAAGCGGTCCATCATGACAAGTGTTTGACGAGATTCTGACCAACAAACATAAAAATATACATATATCATCTCTAATGGTCTGACATACTTCTCATCTGAATATCTCTCAATAATTAATCATCTTGAACAAGTTTCATTCTTAATGTGTTGGGCTGAGTTAATGAATTTAGAATTAACATTTCTACATTCTTGAACAAAACTTGTATCATCCTAATGTGTTTTAATCTTCCTTGCCTCTCTAAGGACCCAGAGTCCTCCTGATTCCCCCTCAGAACAATGGGACAGTATTCCTTAGAAAAACCCAAATGATTTCACAGCTGGCTCAAACTTGATATAGCACGCTAATATCCCACACAATATTCGTTGATTACTCATACATTCTGCAATCCCAAAATGAAGATTCTACTCCTTCCTTCTGCAGACACATCTTTATTCCTTCTTCCATTTTATCTGGAAGCTCTGTGTCTCCCAAATAAACTTTCTTCATACCCTCAACTCTCATCTGGGTCAGAGCAATTGGCTCATAATTTCTTCGGGTACAGCTTCGAAAGGGACAGCATGCCCTCAATTCTTTGACAACGTGCTAGTGCACTGAATAAAATCAAATGGCAGGGAGTCAGTACTTTTATGTTACATGACACCCAATAATGGATGTTGACATTTTATTCTACTAGATTTATGTCCCAGCGTTGCTCTGTGGCATCCAGTTTAGCACTTGTAAGCACCTATGTGATCTGTCAATTTTCTGACCACAAATAAAGGGATATTTCAGATAAACACATTATTTTTGTGTATTCATGATAACTCTGATCAATAAAATTTAATATATGAATGGGTTCTCAGATCTTGCTAATTCCTTATAATTTGAGTGACTAGGATCTCCCAGACAATGCTGAAAGTAATAGTGATTTTAGGTAAGTTTATTCTTTAACTCAATGGGAATACTTCTATGATTTCACTTCTAAAGAAGTGCAGGTTTTTGTGCATGCCATTTGTCAAGTTAAAAACATTTTCTTCTATTTCTTGCAATCTAGGTATTTTTGCATTAAAATCTGCATGGAATTTTATTAAAAGTTTTCTACATCAATTGAATTGATCACTTTTTCCCCAATTGGTTGAAGTGGTAAAATACATTATTTCCTGGGCTATCTAGGAAGATCTTAAGAGTAATTTAAGGTTCTACTAATTTTGAGAGTAGAGAAAATATTTATATAATGTTGCATTTTGCAATGAGATATCCTTTAAGGTACTTTAAGAAATGCAAGTAAAATATTTGAATTGACTTTTTACTATTTTTTTATTTTCTAGAATGCTTTCCTTTTGAACATATCCCAAGTCTCCAAAGTGTCATGCTTACATAGAAAAATGAGCCCATCAATGTATGCATAAGTACATATAAAAATACATACATGTACATATGTGTATGCATATAAACACATATATTCATATGTGTATATATATGTTGTTACATATATGTTACATATAAATGTGCATAATATGTATATACATAAATATTTATATGGACACAATATGTCTAGAATTTATCACCTGGGAATCGCCTTTGGCAAATACTTCTGGAAAAAATATTGTGTGCTACTTAGAAGCATAGGTTTAGAATTTGACAGCTCCTGACATTGGCTTTGTTGATTACTAGTTATGTAATCTTGGGCAAATAGTTTAATGGTCTGAACTTCTTTTTGACACATCTATAATTTGAGAGACCTGTATCTATGGAACATATTTGTTGTGATGTTTAAATACAACGATGTTTGTAAAGCAACTGGAATCAGACCTTCTACACAGCAAGTGCTCAAAAAATGCTGTTATTATTTTCTTCCAAAAATTATGTATTGTGCGTATTTAAAATAAAAGGCCTTCTATGAGGTACAATTAAGTTGACTACAGTAACACAAAGACTGGGTTGTATAGATATTTTTCTCAGCTTTGACTTTGGTAGTTTTATTTATTTATTTATTTGACATTATAAAAATTTGTATAATGGAAAAATTAAAATCATCCTTGCAAATATCATAAAAGTCAAGTGAGAAATTAATTATGTCACATCTAAAGCATCACTCTGAACTCCAGGATGCCAATTAAATTTTAAAATGTTTAAAAAGCAAATATGGAAACCTCTCTGGGTTTCAAGTTTCTTTCAAACCTATCGGAAAAAGTTTTATGTAAGTACTGATTTAGATTTTAAAGTATGTGAGTCAGTGATAATGGTATTAATTTTTCTCTAATTTAGAGAATAATTCTTTTATATATCCCCAGATATCATATCTGTACGTAGGGTAACAAAGATCCAGCTGGAAACAGAATAGTGTTAACATTAGTTTTATTATTCTTATTTCATGAGATACTTGCAATTCAAAAATCTATTAAATATCATATATTAATTGCTAGGACTTCCTTAACAAAATACCACAGACTAGATGGCTTAAACAACAGAAAGTTTTTTTCTTACAGTTCTGGAGACCAGGAGTCTGAGATCAAGGTGTGGGTAGGTTAGGTTTCTTCTGAGGCCTCTCTCCTTGGCTTAGAGATGGCCGTCTTCTCGCCATGTCCTCACATGATTGCCTCTCTGTATGTGCACATGTCTGGTGTCTGGTGTCCGTCTCTGTCTTTGTCCTAACCTCCTCTTCTTACGATGACACCAGACATATTAGATTAGGGCTCACTTTAAGAACCCCATTTTAACTTATTTACCTCTTTAAAGACTATCTTCAAATATAGTCACATTCTAAGGTACTGGGGGTTAGGGCTTCAACATATGAATTTTGTGGGGACACAAATTAGCCCATAACACATTGTTTCTTATTCTGGCAGAAAAAATATCAATTCATCTTGGAGTCTTCATTCATTTTATGGAAAATCAGCAGAATGGTGCTATATTTATACAAATGGGAAATAATTCACTGATTTACATGTGTGAGTATTGGTAAGCACCAATGCATATGCATATATGCAAACAAAAGTTATAAAGCCCCCATATAACTGAACGCATGTGCTTTTGTGTACTTTTAATTGTCTTTCAAAGAGTTAGAACACAGTTTTATTGTTTCAATATGGAGTTAGACTAGAATTCTGGTGGTCCATGTAAGGTGTTATTTAGGATTAACTATTTCAGACTATGTTCAATGCTGTGATATTGTTTCCCAGGCATGAAAGTCCAATAATTCCCAGCAGATAGGAAAAAGGGTGTGACATAGAAATAAATGGATATCTGTGCTGTCACCCACATTTAGAGTAATAAAAAATTTTTGAATTTCAGAGAAGAGGATACTCTCCTCCATTATTTTATTTTATTTTTTTTCTGAAGATTTTGCCTGAGCTAACATCCATTGCCCGTCCTCCTCCACTTTTTTTTTTTTTTTTGCTTGAGGAATATTTGCCCTGAGCTAACATCTGTGCTAATCTGTCTCTATTTTGTATGTAGGTTGCCACCACAGCATGGCTAACGAGTGGTGTAGGTCCGTGCCCAGGATCTGAACCCAGTCGAACATGGGCCACTGAAGTGGAGCACGCTGAACTTAACCACTACACCACAGGGCCAGCCCCCTCCATTATTTTTTAAAACAGCTTATTGAAGTATAATTGACATAAAAGAAAAACTGAACGTATTTAGTGTATATAATTTGATAAGTTTGGAGATATGCATATGCTTGTGAAACCATCACCACAAGCAAAACAATAAACAAAATCCTCATTTTAGATACAAGGACATACATAGGCTGGAAATGAAGAGATGGATAAAGAGAATTCATGCAAATGGTGAACAAGAGAGCTGGGGTAGATATGCTTATATCACACAAAATAGACTACATCAAAAGCTGTTACCAGACACAAAGAAGGTCTTTATATAATGATAAAAGGATCTCCCTCATTATTGAAGCTTTGGGAATCAGGACACAGAAATGAAGAATCTGGTGACCTGAGGCCTCAGAGGTAAAGATAAAAACACAAAATTTTGATGGATTGTAACTGCACATATGAAAACTTCCAGGGATCCTAATATTTGTCTTGGACCTTTGGGTCCTGAAAGTAATCACTTTTGTTACCAGGGGAAGTCGCTTTCTGTATTATACTTGCTTATTTCTTAGGCCTCCAGAAGAGTTTTGGTAAAAATTGCAGCCAAGTATAGGCTAAGCTCTGATCAGTGACAGAAGTACCTTATGTCCAATTCTAGTGAAAAGTTGGTATGGGGCAAAACGACACAATCTGGAAATCTATGAAAATATGTGTTGACTCCCAATGCATTGAAGCAGCAATGAAATATAACTTTCTGTCAGAGAGAACAACAAATATCTGGATAGATGTTATGATTGTGCCAATAGCATGCAGAGATTCTCAGAAATGCCTTGTGGAGAGAGTTTAGTTTAAAAAAATTGCTTTTTGATTATTAGAGCTCAGGTTTATCATAATTTGGATACTAAAGTAAATAGATATATATAGAAAGCTGAGATTTGCACATATACCAATACCTGGATGATAACTCCTAAACTGCAACCTGGAACAGCCCTTTTACAGGTGTTTTCTACTACAATGATCACAAAATAATAATATATTTTTTAGATGTACTTTTAATGTTTCTCCAGTGAAGATACGGGGAAGAGAAAATAGGAAAGAATCCAGCACATATAATTTCCTATATGAAATCTACTGGCTGAATACATTTACACATGTATGTCTATCAGAAATCTTGTTCTGTTTCTCTCTCTGTCTTTGTCTCTGCAACTATCAGCTCAGAACACCTAATTTTATAAATATTTCTTACTTTTATCATCATATCCAAAAAGTAAACACACCACTTGGTACACAACCCAGCTCCCAATCCATCTCCAGGCCAGATCCTTCTCCCTTCTTAAAAAAAAAGAACTAGAAAGAGACACATCAATTACAGCAAATCTCTAGCGTAACAATCTAACATATGACCGTATCTCAGAAACAGGACTAGCTCATGCTTTACTAAATATATATTCCTTTACTAAATGTGAAATAGTAAATGTCATTAGATCACATGCAAACAAGAATATTCACATTGCTTCCATTATAATTATCCTAAGTCCTTCATAGCTAAAACACCTGGAATTAGTTCATGCAGATATTTATATTAGTCACCAAATTCTCACTCAGCTTAGATTGTCAACTACATTAAAAAATATATATCATAAAGATTCCCTTCACTTAATTTTGTCGGGACTCTGAACTTTACTGTTTTCCTGAGAACATACTCTAGGGTATTTCTGGTTCTATTGGATAAACAGCCAAAAAATAGTTTCTGGATTTTGGAAGGCTCAATATAGTATGGTATCATAGATAATAGAGAAATGAGGCCTGTGACATTTCCTTCACTATGACAAACATTTTGCATTCCAATTATTATTCTAGTAAGTCGTTAAATCGGTGTTTCAGACTTTGTTATTATGATAGGATTGATTTTCACATTGTTTTGGTGTCCTGTGGACATGACCTCAGAAGTGTAAATATGACCTTGAGATGCCGCTTCATTTCTGTTTAGTAAATAGAGACCAGAGCCCTCACACATTCAGGAATCCAACACTCTATACTTCTAATGTGTGAGAAACTCTGTTAGGAAGTAATAAGATTTTAGCCACATTCCCCGCAGCACTTTGGGGTACTGCTGTTTCATGGGATTTTTTTCTAAAGTAACCTTTCAAAGTCAGCCACAAAAGCTCTTATTCTAGATCATACTGGCATCTGACCTTTGTAAACTTACACCCAAGAAAAAATAGGAAAAAGAAAGATGCTAAGGGAGACACAATTATCTATTTCAAAATGCAGCTAGACCCACAAGCTACAGAGATATCATGACCTATAAAGTTCAGAGCGGTGTTGATTTTTCTTAACAATTACCCACAGTTATTATGATTTTCTCCCATCACTAAAAATGTCATTGCTTAGATAACTGCTCCAGTTTGAGAAAGTAGAAGACTTAACAAGTAACTAATGTGTAAAAGATGGGGGAAGGGAGGGGAAAGGTTGATTTGATTACCGCCATTTGAATTGCTAATAGGCCAGATGATAAAATGTCTCATTCTCTCTGAAACTATATCATTATTCTGGAACTTCTTACAGTGTTTTGTTCTCATATATTTCCTGGAGATACTGTATTTTTTTTCCTTCTTTTAAATTGGCTCTGAGATGTCCAATATCCAATCTAATTATGTGATAATAAGTGTTAATGACAGTATTATCAGATGATAACTGGGCTTCATTAATGTGTCTGATTCTCAGTCTCTTGTGGAAGGTTGTGAAGGAAGGACCTTGAGCATTCCAGATTATATTTGAGCATAACAGTTATGGGTCCCTAGCCAGGGGAAAAAGAAGGTATCAGAGAAACCCTTAAGCTTTTTCTCTAGGTTTTGCTTTCCCAAACCTAAGCATCCATCAATCCCTTCATAAAATTCACCGTATACCTTCAACGTAATGAAAAAATAAAGTCCTGATTTCACAAATAATGTGTAAAATCATTTGAACCGCAATTGTTGATATACTTTGGTAGAAGTATATAGGAATCCACATACAAAACATTGCCAACTTGATTATCCATAAGCAGATTCAAATTGTTTAGACAGAGGAAACACGTAAAAGGTTTGTACATTTTTTAATTGGGTTCAGCTACACTAGTATTAATACTCAAAGGTATTATCAAGTTATCACTGGATGATTCCATTTCAATTCTTTATGCATCCACTCACTTCTTGTAGTTTCTCTTCGAAATATGCACACACGTGTATGCATGTTAAGCATATATTAGGTTAATACTAAATAACCATAAATAAGATTGAGCTTTTAAAACTTTCATGTTTTACTTATGACTAATAATCTACTTTATTAATATAACATAGATTAAAACAGTATGGGTAAGACATATCTGCCCCACACTTTTACAACTAAGGAGTTTTGAAAAATAAAGTTTTTATACACAAACAGAATACTTTGTTCTAGGGAAAAACGAACGTTGTTGAATAGGGACTATAACAGAATCTTTAAAGACGTCACAGGGGCTCCACTCTAAATAAGACGTTAAATGGAGTATATCACTATATTTTAAAAGTAGAAACTAGGTTGAGGTTTATATTTGTATTTGTTAGTGTATATGGTGGCTTTCTTACATCTAATAAAATATTTAAATCAGGCTTGAACATTCTTAGGGCCCAGGGCAAGAATCATAATCAAGACCCATATAATACATGTTTCTATATTTAAAAGTTACAAATCAAGTTAAACTGGTAAATAAAGTATGCTTTGTTCTCCCATTTTGACAAATACGCCTTTTTAATAAAGGCCAGGTTTGAATTAGGAGTCTCAGATCCTCAAAGTCCAGCAGAAGAATATGGGGACATAGGGAGAGCTGGCCCTCCACCATTGTCCCATAAGAGGCCTTGTGTGCATAAATTTGGGGAGCTCAGTTGGCCTGTCCAAGCTCAGTCTACCACCATGCCTCCTGCAAACAGCTTCCCATTAGCCCTTCTGGCCTCTGGTTGAGCACATTGTATGTGTGGTTCTCATGCAAGACAGAACCGGAGAAGTGGAACATGGGCCATGGGAGCGGTCTCCGAGCCCTTTGGGGACAGAATTCTAGGTTTTTCTGTACCACAGCATGATCTAAAATGTAGGGGTAATGTAGATGCCATCAGCTCCAGCTAACCCCATCCCCTTGGCCTTGTGAATTCCTTGTCCTATGGGGAGGGTTATGGGGGGAAAGGCCATAGTGGAGCTCTCTGAAGCCTAGGGCTCAAAGCAGGCTGTTCTCTGGCTCAAGTACATGGCAGTACTTTCTTAAATATACACTGTTGTTACTTGCTTGTTACCATGGAGTGATTTCAATTTAATACTGCTATATTGGAAGTATAATGGCCTATAGAACAGAGGGATCATTTTTTAGCTTATATTTAATGGGAAAAATGACTCTTCTTATAAAAAATATTTAAACCCAGAAACTCCCATCTCTATTCACTAAGAGACACTGAATTAATTCCATGGTGAAAAATAGAAATACAGTGTAGTGATCAGAAAGAAGACAAACAGCAATGAAGAGGGAAAGAAAGAGTCCAAACATCATATACTCCCAAGAGAGGGAAATGAAGATTTCCATAGAAATTAGCAGCTAAAGAACAGATATTTTAAAACTGTGCTTGGAACAAGTGCATTTAAAATAACTAAAATTTAGCATAAAAGTCCTAGAAAAAAATACTTTGCATGAAAATAGGACCTCATGGAACATAAGAAAATTATGTGCCAAAGGAAATTATTGATTGGACTAGTGTCATTCCCTTAGGCACTCTGATTAATAGCGGTTCTTTAACCATGGGAAAGCTAAAGATTGAT
This sequence comes from Diceros bicornis minor, assembly GCF_020826845.1. NCBI lineage: Eukaryota > Metazoa > Chordata > Mammalia > Perissodactyla > Rhinocerotidae > Diceros > Diceros bicornis. The sequence goes on along the minus strand of NC_080759.1, from coordinate 45,091,162 downwards.
ATCAGAAGGCCCCGTATAGCTTTTATATTTCATTATATATAATTATGTTGATCACTTATATAGTTTTCAGTTCAGAATACTGGTTCATTGAAATCTCAGTAGATATATTTTATCTGAGTTAAAGAAACAAAACCTTTTCCACCCAGTACAGTAATTGAATGTTTGAAACAGATGGTCATTACATGTCTGTGGCCATTAAGATCTTCATGCAAGATTTGTTGGTAGGTTGCATGGCTGACAATAAAGGTCTCAATGAACATTACTTTTGTCTGAGTGTGCTTCCTGCTACTCCAGCGATGCATCATAGGTAAATATTGGGACTTCATATGGATAATTTATAGAAATGTAAATTTGCTGTTTTTATATCCAATCCATTTCTAAATATGACATATTTTGGATAAACATTTACTTTCTGCCTGAGTAAAACAGTTCTCCCAGTCAAGGGAGATGACTTCATATCATCATTTGCATGTACAAAAGAACACTTTCTGTTTTCTTTATCAAGATCATTTCATTCCATGTAAAACATTTCTAGAAAAATTAAAAAGAAATTAAACTTAGACAATTCCTATATATAAGCCTAAAGTCCCTTAAGATTCAGTAGTTACTTTATAATTCTTTCCTCTTTTTGCAGGAAAAGCCTACAATTAAAAGGATATAAATTGAGAGTTAACTAACTGTTTGTCTCAAGAAAGTCACACAAATATCATTGTTCACCTTTTTCAAAAAGATGTATTTTACCTATAACACTATGGAGTATGTGATGCTTAGAACTCTCTTGTGAGAGATTTTTAAAACTTATCTGCTTAGGGGCCGGCCCTGTGGCTTAGCAGGTAAGTGCACACGCTCCGCTACAACGCACCACTTGTCTGGCCATGCTGAGGCATCGTCCCACATATAGCAACTAGAAGGATGTGCAACCATGACATACAGCTATCTACTGGGGCTTGGGGGAGAAAAAGGGGGAAAAAAAAAAGGAAGAGCATTGGCAATAGACGTTAGCTCAGGGCTGACCTTCCTCACAAAAAAAAAAAAAAGACCTGCTTAATGTTTCATGTTATTATTAAGGCAGGAGGCATTTTAAAAGATACAAAAAGATGTCATCACTGCCCATGATTTTTGACCCATGAATGGTTAGAAATGTGCAGACAACATACTGCACTTTTACAGCAGACCGCAGGTCGTGGGCAAAACCCGGGGTCACCTGCCCTCCAAAGGTGGGGTATCCAAAATTCCTCACAGTTGTAAAAAAAGAAAGTCTCACCAAAAAATGAGGCTGTAGTCAGCGTTATAATTAATACAATGTAATTATTTTAATACAGAATATGCATTTAAATAATTTGTTTTTTGTTCTCTTGGTTACTTAAAGTGTGTACTTGTCAATTATTTTGAAAGAACAAAAAAAATAGGAGTTACTTGTGCTTTTGGTGGGTACCTAATATACCTTGTTGATAAATATAGGAAGTAATGGAGAAGTGAATGGAGAAAGATGATAAAACTCCAGCAGCTCACGTGCATGGAGCACGGGGTCATCTTCTTGAGAGCTGGCTGGAGCCTGGGAGGTGGTAGGTAAAACATGTAGTGAAAGAGATGCTTAGTAATCTTCCTATAGTAAATCAAACTATCATCTACTTTGTTCTGCTGATGAAGATAGTTGAGTTCCTGCTTCTGGGGTTTCAAAATGACCTACATGTAGAGAAACTTGGTCATGCTTGCCTGCTTGCCCACTCCTCCCCGACTCCATCACCTCTTAGAGCCAGAAAGGTCAGCTGGTGAGACAGAGAGATTTGAGTCCTTCTTCTCCCCCTCCTTGCCTTGTAATGGAGAGTGGCAACCTGATAGTGGCTTACAGGCAGAGCAGACCTACATTTAAAATTCAAGAGACTAGAGAGTGAGGTCAGCATCATGGCGGAGTGAGTCCTTCCCTTTGTCTCTCTCCTCTAAGTTACAACCAATCAGACGTCCATCCATTGACCAACAGAGGATTCCCTATACAGCACGAAGGATGCATTAGAGATCCAGGCATCCTTACATCTGCAGGTGGGTAAACTGGACCCCTGGGAGGCAGTGGAGCAGCCCCCTCCCCTCCCCCACTGGCAGCAGCCATCCAGGACACAGGTCCTTATGCCAGCAGATGTGCCTTCAAATGGTCACTGAGTGGAGTAGAAATAGGAGGTGCCGTGGCTCATAGACACAATGGAATACTACTCAGCCATGAAAAAAGACAAAACTGTCCCATTTGCAACAACATGGATGGACTTGAGGGTGTTATGCTAAGCAAAATAAGTCAGACAGAGAAAGACAAATGCCATATGATTCATTCATATGTGGAAGATAAATAAACAAACACATAAATAAAGAGAATAGATTGGTGGTTGCCAGAGCGGAGGGGTGGGTGAAAGGGGTAACTGAGTACATATGTACAGTGATGCATAAAATCTAGACTATTGGTGGTGAACACGATGCAGTCTACACAGAAACTGAAATATAATAATGTACACCTGAAATTTCCGCAATGTTATAAGCCAATAAGACCTCAATAAAACAGTTAAAAAAAAATTCAAGAGACTATGGCAGTTTACTGAGGAATTTCTCACGTCTTTCCCAAAACAGGTCAGATTACTTAGAGCAAAAACTAATTGCCTTAAAAATGAAGACTGCTTAAAATCACGGAGAAAAATCCTCTCAATGTTTTTGGATGTGATGATAGATAAAAATAAATCTAAAAATTTCACCGACTGTCCAGGGATCTGGTCATCTCTGTATTGAAGTCTTCAAAAATAAACTAATTACTAAAAAGATGACTGATCAGAAGAACAACATTTCAATGTCTGTGTGGGAGTTATTTTATCTGTTAGTAATGCTTTTTTAATGTGGGAGAGTGCTTTTTTCTGGCTTGACATTAAAGTGCCCATACTTCTGTAAAAGTGCTTTGACCTTTAGCAATGTGGTGTGATCAAAGGTGTTATAAACTGATTTGGGCAAAAAATAACTCCCAAAAATGCATGGGCTTTTCAGAGTTTTAGAACTAGACACCTGATTGCAAAAATTGCATTCCCATGTTTCAAGCACAAAATCAAAAACATTTAATTGAGACATAAGCCTTCTTTTGGAAAAATTTTTAAACACACACATCTATACACACATCACACATACACACTTGATTTTCTGAAGATTTTCTTTCAAAAACAAATGTTTTAAGAATAAACTTGTAGGCAGAAAGAGAAGTGTTTGGTATGAAAAAAGTCAAAAGTTGTGGCATTTATCAATTTGAAGCTGCTCATTAATTTGACAAAGCCAAAATGTGATTAATATTTTAAACCAGTAATTTTAATTTTCTAGCACTTAAAACAAAAGGGAAAAAAAGGCATGTTTGTTCTACTGTCCTAGAAATTGGCAGTACAACAACATAATCATTGAAAACATGCCAAGAATACAGATCAGGGGTTGGGTATTTAAAACAGATTTTTCTGAGAAAAAAAAATTGATGAGGAAAAAGGACCAACATTTAAAAAATTTCTGTGGTCCCAATTTCTGAGCTGAGATGCAAAGAATTAAATTACAACCTTACATATTTGTTAATATCTTATTTTATTTCATATATATGTGGGAAATATGTATATGTATGTATGTATGTGCATGCACATATATATGCATATATATACACACATATATGATTGCAGATTTGGAGGATTTTGGTGTTCTTATATAAAAAAATGTGAGTTATAGAAACAACATTTTAGTATTTTGCTTTATGGTAATTTTCTGCTTGGTATTGTAGAATGTGTTTTTCTAAGATTAAATTACTTAAAATACCACATTGTTTTCATCATGTAATCTTGTGCTTACCACAAAAACAGAAAAGAGACTACAGTAATGGTATATCTTAATTCTTGCAAAAATTCAAAATTTTCATTAAAGGTAAACATGACCCAAATTGTTGTGACTGCAACTTTATAAATATTATGTAGAATAAAATATGTAGTATAATAAGGTATGTAGCATAAAATCACTACCCAGATGGGGAAAGGAGAAAGTATGGCAACAAAAACAAATGGAAGTGTTTCCAGTGTTCGTATGTGTGTAGTAAAAATTTGACCTTTGCTCAAAGAGGGGTCTGGTCTTTGCCTTCAGCTTCTGGGAGGTAATTTATGTCATCCTTGACAGGAGTATTATGTAATATCTGAGCATTTCTTAAATCTCAGCAAGAATAACAATTAATACTGAACCCATTTTAGTGGCCATCCAAACTTATTTCCTACCTAGAGTCTTATTGTCCTTCTTTTAATAATTCAGATTTTTTTCACATTTCAGAAATGCAGTTTCAACATCCATTGTTACCAGCTGAGTAGTTGAGAATATCCACCCAATATATGTCAGGAATTTCTACCATTTAAAACTTTTGATATATTGGATACAATATTACTAAGTATTCTGAAAAAATGTTAATATCAAGAATTTATATAATGTCACGTGTTTTTGTCCGGCAACTGGTAGAATGGGATGGAGTTGAGGACCCTATCATTTCTGCAAAGTTTTGTTTTCTAGAAAGCTTATATTGTACAGTAGTTAATATCTTGGACTGTAGAATGCAACTACCCACGTGTGAAACCATGCTATGCCACTTTCTGGTGGGGAAACCTGAGAAAATTACTTAATTTAGTTTTTGCCTTAATATCTCATACATTTGCTGTGAGGCATACAAAAGCTAACATACATAATGCTCTTAGAAGAGTATCTGGCACACATTAAACACTCAACAAATAAATATTATTTGCAATATTAATAATATAATAATATTATATTATTAATTATATATTGTATTATATAATTAATATTAAATGTGGATAACTGGTGTGGAAAATGAAAAAATGAACATATAAAACAAACAATAAAACCTCTAATTTTTCTTGAAATATATTTGATCTGTGTAATATTCCTAAAGTGCAAGACACTTTTAAACAAAAAATATGTGTTTGAATGATTACATTCCACATGGAGACCTGTCAGATAGCTCTCACAAAAGGCTTGCCTGCACATTTCCAGAGTTAATTTTTCAAGCAATAATCTCTGTCTATTTCTCACTGGTCTGATTGTCAGGAATATTTGGGAGGGGAATTATCACAAGATACTCCATTATATTCTACTTTTGCTTCCCTTCCTCTCTAAACAGCCAAGGGAGAGATCACGAGAACAACAAAAAATTAAATAGTTCACAATGCAGAAATCACATATAGTGGAAATATTTTAGGTAAAATATTTTAAAATATCATTTTAAATATTCAACCATCAATTTCAGCACTAATACATAATAAATGGGTATCACTGGGCAAGTAAATATATTATAAGCCTCAGAATGTATATCTGTATGGAAGAAACATAAGGTCATTGAAGAGATTAAATTATATCACCAATCTGAAACACTTAAATTACTTGCTATTCAAAAATTGCTCAACAATTTTCTGTGGTTATTATTATTGTCATCACAAAAATTATTGTGAAAAGCAGATGTAACTTTTTAGGGAATAATAAGTTTGACAGGTAGCTGTCATCAATAGAAGTATCTCTCAATGAAATAAGTTTTGTTTTTGACCGTATAGTGATAATTCAATCACCACTAAACTCTATCCTTGGAATTAAAGAGAAGAAATGAAATTGGGTTATAATAAAGTATTAGCTCCAATTTTTTACCCTTTTTTCTATTCATGTTCTTTGTCCCGAAATTTTGCAGTTCCTTTAGGTCAAGTGAACTTCCTTTCCCTTGATCTTTGGGTCAGCCATATGACTCGCTTTGGCCAATAAAAATTTAGCATTTGATTCCAGTAGAGTCTTGAAATGTGCTTGTGAAGCTGGGCGTACCCACTTCAGCTTCTACCATTGGCCTTACATAAAAAAAAGCATGCGCACTCCAACTAGCCCCAGTTCATGGGAGGAGGAAAAAATACACACAAAGAGCCAAGTGACACTTGTCACAATAGAGGCAGAAGAGCTACGCCAGCTGATCAGCAAACTTGTGGAAAACAAATTACTATTGTTGTACACTATTGATAGTTTTGAGTCTTTTTCCTATGCAGGTTGATTAATATAGTAATAAACAATAGCATTTAATAATTAACTTTTCATGCCTTGTCTCTGTTTTTAGGTACAAAATTATCTTCCTCATTCTGCGTGTGCAAATCTTCACAAATGCAAATCTATTTGCTAAAAAACAAACAGCAAGTAAGACTCTGAAATTGTAGAAGTTGCCTGACATTTGTTTCTTTGGACAAGACGTGTTAATATTAAAATATAAAATGACATGAAATTTTAAAATCACCTCCTGAATCTGCCTATCTTTCACACACACATATATATATATGTAAACAATAGGCATTTCCAAAGCCTGCCTAAAGCATTTATCAGATATTTATCAGAACGCAAATAATCACTAAAGGAGATATGGAAGGAATTCTTGATCTTAATGACCTCTGCCTGAGATTGTTTCAAACATTTGTAAAATTACTGGCTTTAGTAAAAATTGGGTGGATATGAGGATTCAATAAATAATAAAATTTCCCAATGTGAGAAGTAGGAACCACATGCTCACTCATTCTTCTTTCTATATGACATAACCTAAAAACATATGTTTGAGAGGAAAGAGGGTATCATATAAATAAATATGACTAACTGTCATTTTCCCATCAAAATGCGTTGTGTCAAATTTCCATGTCACCTTTTTTTTTCACATTTCTTTTCTAATATTTATAGCTTGCTTTCTACTCTGAAAAATGTAATTTATAAAAATTTCGTAAGATTATAGATGACTGATTAAATCAAAATATTATAAAATAAAATTGATATTCTCTAACATAAAAATATCAATCTAGGAAATATTGATCAAGACTAGAATTATTTGAATTCCTGAATATCACAATTCTGAAACACACATGAATACTGAGGTCAATTTCTAAAGCTGATATGTTGTACCAAATGGCTGTCTGCTCTTCATTGTTAAAGTACTGAGTTTCTTTAATAGGACCCTAGCTTGAGGTAGTATAAAAACTAGTACTAACCTATTCCCGAATTTAGTTCAATACCAATGTTTATATTCTGGAAAAAATGTGAAAAAAAGTCAAAAGTACTGTGGTAGGCAGAATAATGCCCCCCCTCCTCCAAAGATATCCACCCCTTAATCCCTGGAACCTACAAATATGTTATGTCACATGCCACAGGAAGACTAAGGTTGCAGATGAAATTAAGTTTGCTAATCAACTGGCCTTAAAATAGGGACAGTAGCCTGCATTATCTGGGTGGGCACAATGTAATCACAAGGGTTTTCAAAAGTTGGAAGAGGGAGGCAAGAGAGTCAATATCAGAGTAATGTACTGTGAGAAAGACTTGACCGGCCGTTGCTGGCTTTCCAGATAAAGGGGTAGCATGGCCCATATAATCTGGACAGCCTCTAGAAGCCGGAAAAAGCAAGAAAACAAATTCTCCCCCAGAGCCTCCAAAAATGAATGGAGCTCTGCATATAGTCTGGTTTTAGTGAGCTAAGACTAATTTTGGACTTTTGATCTCCAGAACTGTAAGGTAATAAATTTATATTGTTTTAAACCACAGTTTGTCGTAATTTCTTACAACAGCAATAGAAAATTAATACAGCTACTGTTACAAGGGAGCTCTCCCCAGGCACAGCATGATATGGAGAGTTGCGTGTGCAGGGGTAGAGGAGCAGCATGGGGAAATATCTGTGGCACGATCTTCTTGACATCTAATCTTTAAAGCAGTACTGAATCTGACAAAGTGGGAAAATCTTGCCATATCATTGGGATAATTTTCTTCTTTGGAAAGATGTGGCAGCTTTTAACATCAAAGAACAGTGAGATTTTAGCATTATCATTATGAGGTAGATTAAGGTTTCTTCCTTAGGAGAGCAACACTAGGAGACTTAACATATTGATCAAGTTCTAAGAACTTGAATTGCTGAATTTTTTTCTAAAGCACATTCTCAATTAAATAATTCTGATGGTATTTAATGTAGGAGATCAAAAGCAGGCATATTATTTCAATTTTTAAAAAAAGAGAACATGATAGCCATAAAAACTGATGCTTTTGGTTTTTCTAGGGTTTTTGTTGTTGCCTTAAATTTCAATGAGTCAGGGAATTCAATGACTGTATAAAAACACGTTTATATGTGTATGTGGTTTTTTCTGGGGGGGGGGGTGTTCAGGCAGTATGACTACAGCCAAAAGCAGTAAATGTCACCAACTGAGAGGACAGAAAGCACTTCCCCAGTGGCTGAAAGATGTGATAAATCCTTTTGGAGGCTTGAACACAACTACAGAGAAGAATAGAGGAGGCTGCAGGTGTGGGAGATGATAATTGCAAATCAGGTTGGGCCAAGTCCTGAGGAGTAGTGATAGAGCCCCTGGGCAAAATTCTGGGGACCAAGAACATGGGGCTAGTCATTACTTTGTATCTTGATCTCTGGAAGAAGGTAGACTTACTGAGGCCCTTCAATGACATAGCACAGCTGCAAGTAGAATCAGCACCAGCTATGTACTTTGCGAGGCTCAGTCAACATAAAAATGCAATTCTCTTTGTTGAAAAATTATTAAGAATTTCAAGATGGTGACAGCAGAGCACTAAACCAAGTGTGAGGCTCTTCAGAACGTGGGACTCTGAGCAACTGCACAGGCTGCACATTCATGAAACCAGCCTTGAGTGAAATGACATGTTAGGCAGGTCTAGGCTGAGGCTAAGAAAAGACTTGAAATCCCTGCCTCTCCTACACCTGTAATGTTCCTTTCTTTCTACTAGGAGACCTGCGGCTGAATCAATGTATTCCTACACACTGAACTGGAGTTTGGAAGGTACTGAGAATGGAGAGGTGCCTGTTTCGCTTTCCAAGAGGGTAATTACAGCATACAGTGGTTGAAACCCACACCTAATTCTCCAGTGTGGAAAGCCCAAGCCAGAAGCAGGTGCGGGCTGAGTCCCAGAGGGAAAACATCAGCAGTGAGCCTGCAGCAGCTGGAGGACAGATCGCCCATCTCAGCCCCTGCGGTCACTTTATATCCCAGCACGACTTCACAGACACCAACAGTGAGGAGAGAAAACGGGTAAACAGGGCCAGCTGACCTTCTCTGAATGCCGTAAAATAACACCTAAGATCCTGGAATATGGAGCCCTCCCAAGAGGAAGAGGCAAAAAAGGGACTGGGTCGGGAGTTGAGTTTCATTAAGGGTTTACTAATTTCAAACCAGAATTGTGTATTTACTTAGACATGGAGAAATTGAGTTTTTTGCTACTATAAAACATGGGATGAAATAAATTTGATAAAAGAAAACTAAAATTGCATTTTTGTACACACGAAACTCATAAACCATAAAATTTATGTTTATGGTGTTTAAATGTTCTTTAAATATAAAATGGACAATAATTATAATTCTCTAATAATTTTATGAATTAAGTAAATATTACAGATTGTTTATAGCTTTACTTATTTAATAAAATAAAATATTAAAGAGTAATCATGTTTGAAAAAAGAAAAACTGGGTAAATATTTTTTTCACATTTTTAGGTACAATATATAGTCATATACTGACTTACCACATACGACGTATTTTAACAATATTTTTAACTGCTTCGTTGTGCTGATAAGTGGAAGATTATATAATCTGATTGGAGCATTGGGTAATCAGAAAATTCTCAAACAACAAAACATAAACTGGTAGGTGAAATATAATAAATATCCTTTTAAAATAAATATCCAGGATTTCAGGAAAGTAAAGAAAAAGATTGAAAATGAGGGTTGTGTGAAGGCTTGATGCTTTGTTTGCAACAGAGTGATCTCCCAGAAATCAAGAAATATAATATTTGTAATTGCGTGAGCATGAGAATACTGAGTTCATGCAAAGTGAGACAAATTGGAACTGAGATTCGCACGTGAAGATGGGACCCTTGAGAAGTCATCACAAAGGTAAAATAGAACATAGACCTAATAAATAAGGAAGATACTAAAACAGTATGAGTACTTTATTTTCAGTGCTTCAGGATTTAAAATCACTCACAAAGGCTCATAGAGAAATATATTGTCCTACAAGGACCTGGTGTTCCCAAGGTGAAAAATTTACGTTAAAACTCGATAGATATCAAGGCAGGATTACCAGAATGATAGAGCAAGGAGCCCAAAGGACCTTCTCCCCAGCAAAACAACCATTTAACTGATAAAAATTATATATATATAAAAATACAATGATTTAACACTTGGAAATTGACCTAAGGGCATACAGCACATGGAGAAACATTCATTTAAGAAAATCTACTAAATCTTGGTAAATACAGGCAGTCAGCCACGACCCATTCCCTCTCCACCTCCCCATGCTATCCAACATCTCCACCAGATGTTTAAACCTAGTAGGAATGGCCAAGGAGAAGGGGGCTCTCTCCCTTTAGTTTCCAGTCTAAGACTAGAGTTTTACCACAGGGGTAACAGACTGCTGGCATTTCTTAAACTCATCTCATGTCACCCCTCCACTCCAGCGCCTTGTTGCAGAAAGTCTACCCTGGGTGGGGCTCAGCTAAAAGATCAAGGCTCCCTTTCTAACTTAGCCCATATTAGTAGAGGAGAAGCTTCATTCCCATGCACAGAAAGCCAAGAATCCTGGATCCCTGATCGTCTCTACCACAGGGAGGAGGTTTGACACTGAGAAAGGCAAGCTGAGAAGATGAGGGTCTACTCTTTTCTACTCCACCAGTGAGCTGCCGTCCACACCCCAGCTCCTGTGCCTAGGTGCTGCGTTTCTTTACAGGGGGAGAGGCAGTTCAGTAGGACAAAGAAGTCCACAGCTCTGCCAAGGGGACTTGGTGTAGAACAGAGCATGAAGAATGCTATACCTAAAGACATTGTCAAAAACAATGAAGAGCTTGGTGGAGAACAACTGTGAGGATCCTGGTAGCTTCATGATACTGGTGGCAGCAAGTGAAAGGACACAGCAGCCAGAAGTTCAAAAGATAGAACCAAGACAGCCAAGAAAAATAATGCTGGGGTCAAAGGAGTCCCAGATCCCTGGGGTTTGAGAAAACTGTGTGCATGGGAGAGGGTGACTCCCTTAGCAGGAAGCAGAGAAAGACAAAAGTAGACTTGGAAGAATTTCCCAAGTAACATCTGGATCCATCAATGTAGGGAAGAAGAATTGCTGGCACAAGAGCCTTAAGCACAACCTCTCATGAAACACCGGCTGAACAATAAACTTCTCTTACCCAGGGGCAACTCTTGGGAAGCCAGACTTAAAAATAAAATTGCATACATCCCTGGCAGTCTGTGAGACTGTGCGTGTTCAAGGTTTCACCTCCTCACGAGTGATCAAAGAGCAAACCTCCAAGCGACTAGTTATTGTCTGAACATGAGGCAAAAATACAAACTCCCTGTACAGAGGTGACAACCTCTAAGTCACACAAGCAATGCTCAAGAGTAAATATTTAACTGACTAAAGGGCTTAAGCACAATCTTTGACCAATGAGTGGCATATGCTAACCCAGTGGTGACTCCCTATGTAGCCAGTTTAAAAGATAAAAGCAGGAAAAAAAATTATCTGAACAGGGACATCAGAGGCAGCATAAAACAAGGGAAATAGACTTCACAGAGATAATTCAACAAAGCCACTACAAAAACAAATAAACAACCAAATAAAGAACAACAACGGCATCAACCAGGGATGCTGGTTACTAGAAGCTGACTTTGGAAATAAATGGGTGCTCTGCTGGAGACTATGGAGCAAGTGGTCTGTTTCCTTGTGACCTGGGGTAGTCAGAGCAGCCCTCTCTACCTCCACCCCCACCCACTCACAGCACCTTTCTTTGTTTAGCAAGAATCTATTTCCGTGGAAGCTATGAGGGAAGAATTGGCTGAAAAACATTGTAGGTAACTTCAGTGCTTTCTTCATACCCCCCCCACCAGAAAAAACAGCTGTGTTTCTAAAAATGGCCTAATAGCTCCAACTCTGCCATTTGTTCTTCCAAACATTTACAATGTTCTTTATTTATAAATGTATGTTTGGGGAGTTAAGAACAAACTATTTTTACCAAAAAGGGAAATAAATGCAATTATTACAAAGAAATAAAAATTTTAAAAACCTGTATTGGAGTAGGGAAATCAGATGGTAGCTGGAGTCCATAAAGAAATGAAGAGGAACAGAAATGGTAAAGAGGAAGGTTTAAGTAATAAACTTGACATATATATATTTGCTCTCCTTTCCTCTCAGCTTCTGTAAAAGACATAGATTATATAAAGTGCTGGTTATAACAGTGTGTTGGTGGGTTTGTAATATACATAGACCTAATATGTCTAAGAATGATAGCACACAAAGGGAAGGCGGGAATGGAGCTGTATAGGAATAAAGTTTCTGTATTTCTCTGGATCCAAGTGAAGTAGGTTTTGAAGAAGTTAATAGTCTTATTTTAAGTCCTAGAACAACCACTAAAAAATAACTAAACAATAAATTAAACATCACTAAAGGAATTAAAATATTACACTGGAATATGTTCATTTAACACAAAAGAAGACAGTAAAAGAGGAACAGAGGTACAGAAACATATAAGCCATATAGAAACAGAATAAAAAATGGTGGATATAAATCTGACCACATCAATAATAACATTAAACATGGATGGATTGTATAATACAATCAAAAGTCAAAGATTGTGAGATTTGATAAAGAAAGTCAAGATCCAACTATATGCTATTTACAAAGGAGACGCTTTAGACAAAAACATACTACAGCAAAAGGCTGGAAAAAGATATACTATGTAAAGACCAATCATGAGAGATGAAGTGGCTTTATTACTATCAGAAAAAATTATCTTTAAAACAAAAAAATTACTGGAGATAATGAGAGACAGTATATAATATTAAGAGTCAATCGATCAGCACTATATAAAGTATTTAAATATATAAGCCTTTAACAACAGAGTCTCAAAATACATTAGAGAAAAACTGACATTATTTAAGGAAAAATAGACAATTCAACAATAATAGTTTGATTTTTTAATACTCCTCTTTCAATAAGAATAGAATGACTAAGCAGAAGATCAACAAGAAAATAAAAGACTTTAACTACACTATAAACCAACTAAACCTAACAGACATCTATAGAACACTCTCCTCAGCAAAAGCAGACCTCACATTTTTTTCAGCAAAAGCAGACTATATATTTTTTTCAGTACACATGGAACATTCTCCATGATAAGCCATATGCTAGGCCATAAAGAAAGTTTTAATAAAATCAAAAGCATTGAATTCATACAAAGTATATTCTCCAACCTCAATAAAATTAGAAATCATTATCAGAAAGAAATTTGCAAATATATGAAAGTTAAACAACACACTCTTAAACAACCAGTGGATCAAATGAGAAACTACAATGGAAATTTGAAAATGTTTTGAGATGAATGAAAATGAAAATACATCACAGCAAAACTTATAAGATGCAACTAAAGCAGTTCTCAGATTGAAAATTATAGATGTAAGGACCTGTATGAAAAAAGAAGAAATATCTAAAATAAATATCCCAAAAGAACATTTAGGCTCAGCCAGAGAGAAAATCTGTAACAGAAATAAAGACATATCCAAGGATTTACGACAGAGAGTTAAGAATCGAAGCATATGAGAGTTTGAAAGATATGCATGTAGAATGAAAATGTCCAAATATATCTAACAAGAGGTTTAGAAAATCATAGAGTGAGAAAGAAGGGATAATAATTAAGAAATATCAGCTGAGACTTTTCCAGAATTAATGGAAGATGTCAGTCCTCAGATTTGAGGCAGCATAATGATCCAAAAATTGCTTTATACAAGGGTTCTAGAATAGTGACAGGTACTTAGCAGACACTCAATAAACATTTGATGAATACATCTAATACATTATGGTGAGACTATGAAGCATCAAATATAAAGAAAAGACTTTAAATTCTAACACTCATTCAGATTGCCTGCTAAGAAATGGCAATTAAATGACAACATAATTTTCAACAACAAAAAGAGAAGCTAGACAATTTCTTAGAAAGAATACTGGAAGAAAATAATTCTCAGCCTAGAACTAACCATCTTAGCCTAATAAACATAAATCAAGCTCGAGGGACAAATAAAAATATTATTAAACAAACAAGAGCAGAAAGTGTAACACTAACAGACATTTAGTGAAGGATTTTTTTATATGGTACCTATCATAAAGTAGGCATAGATCCTACTGTGATATATCAGAAGTATTGATGAGATCAGAAATTGGTCAAAATGGTGGTGAGCGTAAACAACTGTTAACAATAAACAAATATTTGATACTGGGTATTTTGTAGGGAGAAAAGATGAAATTAAAATACAGGACAGAATGCCATGTTACAAGACAGGTGGCTGACATGTGAAATATTAATTATATTTTATATTGCTCACAAGGAGAGTAGAGATTTATCATTATGGAATCTGTTCATTCAAATATACATGCTAAAATTTTACACATGAAACTGAATATTTAAAATGGAATGTGCAATTTCAAACCATTAAAGAGTAAAAGGGAAGTGGAAAACCAAAAATAAGTTAAAACTTTATCAAAATAAGAAAAGAAGTTCAACTCTGTAATAATATAGCTGTATGAAACACAGATTTTATGTAAATATGAAAACATTAGAAAGAAATATAAAAGCATTAGTCATGCAACATTTGAAAGTTCAAGGATGTCTCAATAGCTTGATTTTTTAACCACGTATTCTAGGTCTAAGTCCAGGTTCATGAAACTAAATCAAAAAGGAGCTGCATTTAGCAATAAATTATGTATCAAGCATTAATAACTGGATTTTTTGTTTGCTATAGACACTGAATATCTATGTCTATTGCTCGGTTATCTCTTTTTCAGTATTTCTTGAGGTAGTTTTTGACTTTCACTTTAGTAAAAAATATACATTGATTTTTAATCTTTCAAAGATGAATTGCAATTAGTGTTTGATGACTCACTGACCTCCTGCAAAGAATTCATTAAGCAGATGGTACAGTGAAACTTAGGTATAATTTAGTTCACATCCTTCCAATTTGACACATTCTATTTAAAACTATGACCCATTTAAAGATGATTGAGAAATGTCTAACAGAGCCATTCACTTTCCTTATTTACACTCTGAAGAATTTAGAATGACACAGAAAAAAAGAGTATGTGAATTTTCAATGGCCCTGAAATTTTCCATTGAAGATCACAAAGCCTAATCATAAGAAATTCCTTTTATGAATGTGACTATAATGGATATGACATTTTTCTCAGCTGCTCATGAATGTTAACTGCCATTGTGATTTGGATGCTCTGATTTTAATAAACTGTTTTAGATTTCACAAACTTTATCACTCTACTTACAAGCAAAATATTTTATAATTAAGTAATATAAAATATCTTGACCCATAGTATCTATATAACAAACCAGTGCTTTTTGGGTTATGTGCTAATTTCCTAGATTTTCAAAATCAAATATTTGCTCGCAATATTTTATTTTCTGCTATTAAGCAAAGCTATAATGAGGAAAATTGCTAGATTTTGAGAATTAAATTTTTTGTTGTTGTTGTTTTCCCTATGTAATATGGCCATGTTGTTATTTTTTTCACATTTAGCTGGAACTCATTTGGTACTGCTGCATTAACTTTTAAAATTCTCTTTGATATACACTACTGGTATATGCAGGACAGTGACGATAGAAGGTTAAAAAAAAGAAACAAAAGGAAAAACAATATTGTTTGGCTTAATTTCCATCTAGTCCCAAATGATTACTCTCCAAAGCTTCTACTAGGCCTAATGTGATATTTTGATATGGTTGTCCACCTAATACGCCTAGGGACCAAAAGGCATTTTTATGTTCTTTTGCTCTACTGGCTAATGTTTCAAAAATAGACTTGTTAAATCAATGCCATGATTGCTGTTTTACTCTCCTGCTCCTGGAATCTATGTTTCTGAAATAGGTTATGTGGGTTATATTCACGGGCAGAAGCAAGGTATAACTTAATGTTCATCAATTGCAAGAACTTTAAATATAACATGTATAGGCACATTTTATTAGGAAGGAATGTGATCTACTGAAAATTGACTTTACATGGTTTCAACAGAAAGGAGTTTCTCTCATATAACAAGAGAAGTCCAGAGAAAGACAGTGTAGAACTGCGTAGAGACTCTATGATGACATCGTGGAACCAAGTTCTCTCTGTCTGTCCCCTCTAATCCTCAGCATGTCGGCTTTCGTCCCCACTCATGCTGCCCACTGGGTACCATAGGGCTGTTGTATCACCATCTATTATGTCCAAGCTCCAGAAAGAGACGGGTCGAAGGCACAAGATGTTGTGGTTATCTACTGCTGCATAGCCAATTACCTCAAATTCAATAGCTTAAGATGGATTATTTATTATTATTATTATATTATATTATTATTATAAAAAAAAGAATGGCTATTTCTCAGGATACTACAGTATGTACTCATCTGAAAGAATCTGCTGATCTTGAAAGCTGCAGGATCATCTGAAGGCTCACTGGATGATCTCTCTCTCTTTCGATCTCTCTCTCTCTCTTTCTATCCATGTGACCCAACAATTTTATCTCTTCTGACCAGTAGGAAAAATTTTTACGTGGTCACTGAGGTTTTCCGAGAGCCCAAATGCAGTAACTGCCAGGCCCTCGAAGGTTTTCCGTATGATGTCACTTCTGCCACTTTCTGTTCCTCAAAGTAACTCCCAGGCCCATCCCAGATTCAAAAGGAGAAGACTATACAGAAATCAGACGCCTGAAAGCATAGCTCATTTAGGGCCATCTTTTAACAAATAATCGTAGCATGTCATCTGGCACCTAATGATTCACATTTCTCCCCCACTTAAAATATACTCACCTTCCCCAACCCACCCCAACACTACCAGATGTCTCATTCCATCGTGGAATCAGGGTCAGGCTTGAGATTTGGGATAGCATCAGGTCCAACTGTGCATAAGGATCTTCAGCTGCCATGGTACTCCATCCCAAGTCCTTTAAACTAAGTGGACAAGTTAACTTGTTAACAAGTTAACACGTGCACATACCCAGTACGGAATGTTGAGACTAGGACGGAAACCCAAAACAGGCACTCACTTTCACAAAGGGAGAACATGAGAGGCACAGAGCAGGAACTGCTCCCTTATAATTCTGAAATCCAATCAGGTTCACGTTGCCAGTTACTTGATTAGGGTCCAGTTCTGCTCCATGTTTCTTGAGCACTATCTGAGTCATCTTTCCCTTTCCATAAAAAGTGTTCCTCTTTTTCAGCTAAGTTTCTTTTTCATGCTGTTTCTTGCCTGAGAAATTTGAGGACATTGAAGCCTCTATTAATTTGTGATTTTTTCTGTTGTTATTTCTTAAGCTTATATAATTCCTGTACAAAAGTATTTCTTTTTTTTTTTTAATTTTTTGTTTATTTCAGTAACATTTGTTTATAACATTGTAAAAATTTCAGGTGTACATCATTGTACTTCTATTTCTGCATAGATTACATCATGTTCACCACCAAAATACTAATTACAACCCATCACCACACACGTGTACCGAATTATCCCTTGTCTTAAATAATAATCCACTCAATTACACAAAAGCAGCACCATATAACATCTCTTTTCAAGTCATGCCGGTCTACTTTCGACTGAGCATCAGGGTGCTGTAGTACAACATCACCAAGATTCTTAAGATAACTATTATCTAGCAGGGAGGTTCTAGGAGGAAAAACTTTAAGATGTTGATAAGTCATTTTTTTTTGTTGAGAGTGTCTATGAGACATCCACTTGACATTTTCCGAGTATTAACCAAGACTCTAAGAACCACACCCTGACTCAAGGCCACTATTAGTAGCAGGGCCCTGGATTTAATATTTATCTTAATAACATTTCTTACTTTGAGACTCTTTTTCCAAGAGAGACTGAGGATGAGAAGAGTTTATTTTTGAACCCAGTAACCCCTGGCTCCCTCATATTTCCTCTAAATTATGTTTTAAAAATGAACAATTCCTTCTTTAGCTCATCTCCCTCCTTCAGTATTTTATTCTAGGAAGCTAAAAGAAGCCAACTGGTGCTTGCAACAATCTGTCTGGAAATTTTACAGCCATATCAGCTAGCACAATATGAAGACTTTCTATCTTGCACGTTAGCGCAGACAATAGTTTTGCTGATTATTCTGCACTTAACTCATGTCCACTTAATTAAGGTCTGCAATAAAAAACTTCTCATTGTCCTTTCAGAATTTATTAGCAGTTTCCATGAGGCCCTGCAGATCTCTGTCCACTACCCTAGTTTCAAAACCAATGCCACTTAATTTTAGATTTTTGTTACGGAAGTATCAATTTCCATTGCGATTATCTCTTATAATAAAACACACCATACCAAAATTATGTGACTTAAAACAACAATCACTTTATAATTTTTCACAGTTGTGAACAATCACTTTATAATTGTTCACAGTTGTGCAACACTGGCTGGGCAGTTATTCTTCTCATCTTGCCAGTGGCCACTTGTATGGCTGCATTTCTCCTGCCAATTGGCAGGGATTAGGCTGTCTCTTTCCATGTACTCTCAGGTCCTCTCCCTTTCCACACGAGTGCCCTAATTGATTTCTCCATGGGGATCCTCCACCAGAGTTGGAGGACCTCTTACATGGTGGTTCTGATTTTCCAAAAGCACAAACACAGAAGCTACCAGGCCTTTGTAAGGCTTAGTCCAGGAGCTGGCCCCAAACCATTTCCATCACATTGCGTTGGTTAACACAAGTCCTGGGGCCAGCCCACACGCAGGCAGAAGAAACTAAACAAAGCACAAACACCAGGACACATGGTTAATTTAGGTGAAAATCACAGGCAACAGACAGGCATACTCCAATGTTCACCAGTAGTGGGAACTTTACATATAATACACTACAGTCACGTTGTATTAGGAAAGAATGTGATCCACTAAAAATTAAGTAACAGTAGTTAAAATAAAAGGAGTTTACCTTATATAACAAGAAAATTCCAGAGGGAGATAGTATAGGTTTGGTGTAGAGTCTTAATGATAATATCATAGATCAAGTTTCCTTCTGTCTTTCCATTCTCTAATTCTTAGCAGATTGACTTTCATCTTCACTCACACTGCCTAATGATTGCCATAAGGCTGATTTATCTCCATGTATCAAGACTTTATTCCAGGTGAAAAAGCTGTATATGAGACAAAATGGTTCTGTAAGCCAAGTTGTTTTCATCAGAAAAATAAAACCAGGAGATTTCTACTTAATTTCATTGCACAGAGTTAGGGAGATAATGTAGGCTGGAAAGATATTGACTATTTTCTGCCATTGCAAAAACATTTGGCAAGTAGGCCATTTGGTATACAAAACCAGTGGCTTTAGGGAAAGTGATTTTAAAACATCGAAATATGGGTGTTGTGCTTGTTTCTCAATTCCTTCAGTAGAAATGTGTAAAAGGATTACAATATTGGTTGGAAATAACCAGTTTGCAAACAGAGATGGAAGGGAACATAGCTCTGATAACAAAACCCTGTCTATAGCCTGTAATATATATTGCCTGAGTTTTCAGTAACGTGAGGTCTTGTAATGTTGGAAAAATCAACTATTACTGTACTCCAAATAATAGAAGAAGCAATTATCATTTTGTGCTCTTTTCAAGAACCTCCCATTAAATGTTCTCAGGTAATGTGAGAGAGCTCAATGGCAAAGATTAGATATAGTATGTTGCATACACACCAGTAGCAGCCTACTGGCTCTCATCTAAATCAGTTATGTTCATGGCCATCAAGCTAGAGACTGTATTTCTCAATCTTCCTTGTGGCAAGGTGTGCCATGTGACTAAATTCTTACTAATGGGACATAACAACATCAAATACATCTTCTTAACTATGATTGCCCATGGCTCACTTTTTCTTTACCTTGCTCCCAAATGGAAATGGTAATGACCAGCACTGCATTCATACCTGTGTATTGTGGATGGTAAAGCCAATTTGTTGGGTCCTTGAACTGCTTCATGGGGTATAGAATTCCTCATAATGCTCATAATGTGAATGGCGGATATACTTGTGTTATGCACAGAAACGGTGGGGTTTATTAGCTTTAGCATTTTAGCCTTTACTCTAGCCAATAAAGAATTGGTGTATTGGGAGGCTTGCTGCTTGCCATAAAAACCTAAAAAATGTGGAATTAACATTAGGGTCAGGGTGAAGGTAGCCTATTTATTTAAAATGTCACCTGTGCAACTGGAAGTGCAAAGCACTTGCCTAAAGAGCCTGCAGCTCTAAGAGAAGATATTGGAAAGAGCCAGAACTTCACATGTGTTAGCTGTTTATTGCTGCGTTTAGCTAGCTTACTTCAAGAAATAATGAGCTCAAGCAAGAACTAGACAATCTTCAAACAGAGACTGAAGAGAATAGAAGGAGTTCAGACATGTGGGATCCAATAGGGTTGGAAAAGCCAATTGCCGTATCACTCCAGCAGTAGGAGATAACCCTGCTGCTCAGAGCCTTTCTGAGCAGTGCCATTAAGAATTCTCAACCCAACAAATGAATCTATTGATGATCTGTGCCAATGACCAGATTAGGATGTTGCTTTCCAAAAAAACCTGTTGTTTTATATGGTTTTATGTGTTCAATGGAGCCATCATTAAAATGACAGAGCATGACACTGGCTAAATAAGAACACCCGTCCATAAGAACAGGTTTAATAATTATTTCCTAAAAAGAGCCTTGGATGTGATTTCAAGCACATGGAAAGAGCTGGAAGCAATTAGACAGGCAGGTCATTGAGTTTTTTAAGGGACTGTTTTATCAAGAAAATCACATTTAGCCTTCAAAAAGTCTCTAGCTCCCAAATCAGTGGGAGCAGAAGCAGGCTGTAAAAACTGCTGTGTTCTTGAGAAAAGCAATCTCTTTAATATCCATGCAGATGTGGCCAGAGAGGATATACAACAAGAACAAATTTTTCAAAAGGAAAGCCAGCGGCAACAAAGAACAGAGAACAGGAAATTATTTCCAATAAGCTGAAATAAGTTCTAAGCAAGAAACTTACTCCACTGATAGGAGAGGGAGTTGCCACAATTCTTGTCTAGCAAAATACTATTGTTCTGACTAGTGAATGCCTGAATTCTTCCCTTTTCCAAATGGAAGATTTTATTATAATTTTAATATTCTTACTCTAAGTAATTTATATAGTTGGTATGAATGATAGGCAGACAATTTATTTTATGGAGAAGACTACACCCAAATATCATAGGATATGATCTGATTGTAATGACTGAATGGGACCATAGGTTGTCTTCCTTGTAAAGAATATGATGTCTCCTAACATTAGGAAGAGGGATATGCATGGATACTTGGGTGGCAGCTTTTGATAGACATTGCTACCTACCCTCCATTTACTAATAGTACCCCTTCCTTAGGGTTTTCATTGGCACATGTCAGCTAGGTGTGGATATTTTACTAAATTCCAGTCAAAAGGATGTGCACAGAAGTGATATATGCAAACTCCACACCACGTCTTTTCAAAACAAAGCTACTTGCTCTTCATATTCTTTTCTCCCCTTTCTGTTGGATGTTAGATTGCATTTTTCATGTATGGCAGTTAGATATATGTCCCATCTCTCATGATCTTCTCACAATTTGATTGGCAACCCTCCAAGTGTTTGCTGGATTCTCTGCTCCCTCCCTGTGAATCTGATTTGAGACTTGTGATTACCCTGACCAGTGGAGTAGGGTGGAAACAATGGAATATGAATTCTGAGTCTAGTTCATAAAAAGAGAAATTGCTGCGGCTGGCCCCATGGCCTAGTAGTTAAGTTCGGCACGATCCGCTTCAGTGGCCTGGGTTCAGTTCCCAGGCATGGATCTACACTGCTTGTTGGTGGCCATGTTGTGGCGGTGACTCACATACAAAATAGAGGAAGATTGAGACAGGTGTTAGCTCAGGGCAAATCTTCCTCAAGCAAAAAGAGGAAGATTGGCAACAGATGGTACTTCAGGGCCAATCTTCCTCAGCAAAAAAAAAAAAAAAAGAAAGAAAGAAAGAAAGAAATTGCTTCTATTTGGCTTTCTTTCTGTGTCTTCATGTTCAACTTGGGAATCTAGTGACCACACTGTGAGGTAGTTTAGGCTGCATGGAGAGACCATGTATTGCTGTTCTTTTCAACAACCCTAGCTGAGTTCTCAGAGGAGACTTTGTACCAATTGCCAGAACTGTAAATGAACAAACCCTCAGACAACTCACGTCCCTCACATGACAATGTTGGAATAAGAAAGAAAGGAATCTGAACCCTGGATGACCTTGTGAAGCAAAGGTGCCTATTATGTTGGATTACTTTCCTTCTTGAACTTTAGGAGTGAGAAACAAGTGTTTATCTTATTGGAACCATTGAATTTTGAGATCTCAAATATAGTGGTGTGAATAAGATTGAAGCTTTCATAGCCTGCTTCCTGCTGCCAGAGGTTTTGGGAAACATAGAGCTTTGTTCCTGTACTAGTCTATACCCCACATTATACAATGGTCATTTGTTTAGTTAGCAACTATTCGTTCACAAATGCATTCATTCACCAAATATGTATTGATCCCCTATTATATTCTAGGTAATGTTCTTGCTGCTGAGAAAACCATAGGGAACAAGTCAGATGTGATCTCTGTCCTTGTTTTAATTTCCTAATGCTGGGATCACAAATTAGCACAAACATAATGGCTTAAAACAATACAAATTTATTCTCTTACAATTCTGGAGGTCAGAATTCAAAAATCAAGATGTTAGCAGGGCTGGATTCCTTCTGAAGGCTTAGGGAGTAATCCATTTCCTTGCCTTTTCTGGCTTTCAGAGGCTGCCTACATTCCTTGGCTCATACTGCATCATTCCAACCTCTGGTTCAGTTGCCACCTCTCTTTTTTTATTTCCCTCTGATCTCCTACCTCCCTCTCATAAGGACCCTTGTGATTATATCAAGCCCACCTGGATAATCCAGGATAATCTTCCCTTCTCAAGATCCTTAACTCAATAATATCTGCAAAGTCCCTCTTACCTTACAAGTTAATATCTTCACAGGTTCCAGGGATTCGAACATGGACATCTTTGGGAATCCATTATTCAGAGTACTGCAGTCGCCACGGAACAGATATTCTCTTTAGGAATGTAGAAAACGTCTTTATTAGGAATTAAGGATTTAGAAAATTTACTTCGTAACTGGCCTGACTCTTCCAGTAATGTTCTTTTAGCCCACGGTCTTCTTCAAAAAGGCTCATTAAGTGATTTTTGGTTGGATCATTTTGAATACAGACTTGAGGTAGCCAAAATATTTTTCCATTCTCTCTTCCTTCCTTTATGAAGATCTTTATTTATTACAGCCCACATTAATACTTTATCTTCCTTAAGGTAAATGGAATACTGAAAGAAAATAGTTTATGCAGGGAAAACATTAGATATCTCTTCAGTATGGTTCTTTTGCTCTATGTACTTAAAAAAAAATGTGATAGCAGAAGATAAAACTTGTCTCCTTTCACCAATTTTCTTAAGATAAAAGGTAGTTTAAGAACTAACCTGTCTGGTGAAAGGACATTTACAGTAGACTTGAATTTTCAGCACTGAAAGAGTACAATAAATAATAGTCTATTTATCTTGTTTCTCAGTGCAAACAAGTAAAGGAAACAAGGCATTTTCATAGCCTATTTGTTTGGAAGAGTGCCTTTTCTCAAAAGGATTTCAGTTACATATGAAATTCCAAGAGAGGCAATGATAAAATCAATAATTTTCAAGAGAGAATTTGGGTGTGGGGAAAGAAGTGATGTGATATGGTAGAGTAGTTACAAAAACTCAGGTAGCATTGTCAAGATCTAGGCTAAATCTTCTGACATTTAAAATCCATGGCGAAATTGTTTGCCATGGAAGAAAAAATTCAACTCTCTTTTTTTCCTTTTTCCTCAGTTTAAATTAGTGTAGGATATTTGCTTCACTTTAACCTCTAGTAATGGAAAAAAGAAAAGGAGAAGCAAGCAAGGCACTTCTTAGTAGGTCTGTAGGCCAGCTAATTGTACTGATGTCTGTGGTACTTAAAGATAGCTGGAAAAACAGAAATGAACTCAAGTCTCGATTCCTGAGTGCTTTTTGCTGGTGGGGAAATGGAACATTCAAGAATAAATTCACAAGGTGGAGAGTTGGCCAGTGGGAACATTTAACTGGGAGGAAATTGACTGTGAATTGTGGCAATGAACCAATGGAGGAAGTTGATTAGAAGAACATGTACTCATCAGTTACTGTAGCAGTATTTATATAGATCCTTTCTTTCTCCATCCTCTCCTATTGTGCTCTTTTATTAGTCACAGTCACATTGTGATAGTTTTTTCTTAATTATTATTGTTAATACTGTTGTTACTAATCTTTAATTCTATCTTGTTCACATCTTAAATCATATTCAATATTTAGTAGAATTATAAAAATATTAGTTGTTGACAATATTTTTATTGTTATCATTAATATTATTATTATTAATGGGTCAATTAAACACAAAGATAACTACCTTGGGGTTATGATTAGGGGTAGTATAGGCAGTATAACATGGCCATATCTTAAAAGATGAAAGTCAAATTGTCTCAATTTATAATATACTATAAATGGAGAAGGAGGGCTTTTCCAAAAGTGGATCAGCATATTTCCATTGTAATATACTTGTCTTTGTGACAGCATTATGAGGTGGGATGCTGTTCTTTATACTTGAGCTCATACGACAGGATTTGCACTTGTATTTTTCTTTACAAGTGTACTCAGCCTATCTCCTTTCAGAATGTCATTCAAGCCTGAAATCTCCATATATACATTAATTATATTTAGCAATGACTCCTGTTAAAATAAATGGACTAAAATATTCAGCTCTTTACCATATGATCATTATATAAAGGATTTTCAGCATTCAAAATATGTAAAAATAATAAAACAATTTATAATGAACCAAATTAGATTTTGCGCAAAACCCAATAATTAAGGAAAGGATTGATGTAAAACTTATTCTGTATTATCTAGCCAGGTTATTTTTCTAGTAACAATTAACCTGAAACTGTCAAGATCTGTTGATTTGGTCTGAAGTAGAAGATTTTAATTGGACCATCCCTAATTTTAACTTATCTTCAATATGGTGCTGTGGGACATAGCTGAGACAATTTTATTTGTATTTATGTGTACATGTTAAGGAGAAAATCAACAATAATCTTAAAGTTTTAAGAAAATATGTATTGTGAATGTTGGAGCAATATAAAAAAAAAATCCTAGCAAAGGAAAGAAATTATGACAGTTAACTATTTTTAACACAAACTCAGACTCTTATGTATGTTTACATTTTAATAAAGTATGATGTTGTTAAAGAGTTGGGAAATAGCTTGTAATTTTACTTCTGTCCTTTACAGTCCATTTACCTCTCCAAGTTAAGTACAATTTTCACTAATCAAATTACCTTGGTTTATAGAACAGGTTGTTCCCTAATTATATCAGGGTACTTTATTATTGAATTAGAGGATTTTTTTTTTCCTAATCACCCATAAGAGCCAGCTGTCTTTGGCAACAAATTCTTAACATATTCTTTAAGTTAATTAAATCAAATGCTAACATAATTGGGAGGGGAAAATTAAGTAAAATAGAACCCCCTTGGAAATTGAAGAAAGTGCATTTTCCCTGAAGTTTTCAGGAAGTCTTATCCATATTTCATTTATTTATTATTATTTGGGGGTGGCTAGCTAAAATTTGCTAAATAAAGTTTATTTGTGTCTCATTCCCACTTGATAAAAAAAGGATGATGTAATACAGAGAGAGATTTTTCTTTTATTATGAATATAATGTAGCTAATGTCATCTGATAAAAATAGCAAATATTTAATGGAAACAAATTCTACTAAGATATAAATTGTACTTTATGATTTTAGACATCCAACTACCAGCGCCTGAGAAATCTGCTAAAAGTTTTCCTTTAATTGCTTATGAAGATACAATGAAAAGATAGAACATGGCCTATGTCTTTTAATTTATAGAGGAGAGAGGACAAGATCTAGAAATTGGTTATTGCAGAAAGGAAGAGATTTTATTTAAACCAATGTCAGTGGGAAAGATTAGAAAGTATATTCTTGGACTTTATATTATCCACTACATACTCTGCTCTAAGGCAAATTCAATGAAACCTAAACAAATATATTTTCAAAAAGTTGAAAAAGACTTAGATTTATTTGCATTCTCTATCCCTACCTTCTAGACCTATTTATTCCATTGACCAGAAAGCAGGGAAATATCCATCTATTTGAGAGGAAATTTCTGAGTCACCCAAAGCTCAATACATACATGCCTCACTCGTAAACTGATCTCTTTCTACATCAGACTATATCTTGGGATCCATAAAGTGACAGGAGTCTTTCTTAAGATATTTACTTTCTTATGGAAATTAATCTTTGTCTCCATATGCACAGGAGGTAAGCACAGGGTTAGTTCTAGTACAAGGAGCAGGTCAATATGATCAAGCATGCAGCATAGACGTGCAATGAAAGGTATTAGGAAACTTTCCAGTGAGAAAAGATAGGTCAAGTTCAGAAGAGCAGACCATTCCTATGTAAAGTTGAATATGAGAACCTCAAAATTCACCTAGGGGAAATATGCATTGCCCTGTCTTCATACTTGATACAAGAGGGGGAATTTACAATTTGAGCCTTGATTTTATGCTCACAATTCAAGGACGAATAAACAAGTAATACATACAAAATCAAACAAAGTTGAATGAAGAAAGGATGGCTAGTTAAGGATAAGAATTAAATTGAACGTATACTTGATCATATTTCTGAAAATGATTTTGATCTGAGGGAAAAAAAGGTAAGAAAATACTCAGAGAGAGGAAATGTGGCACAGAATCTATGAAACAAGAGAGGGGAATCATACATAGAAAGCAGGCAGATATAACTCCGATGAGCAAAAAAGACCCTTGCCGAAATGAATAATAATATAACACAAAATGTTTAAAATTAAAAATAAATCCTCTCAGGGGCCTGCCTGGTTGCATAGCAGTTAAGACCATGCGCTCTGCTTCGGTGGCCTGGGGTTCACAGGTTCGGATCCTGGGCGCCCACCCATGCACCGCCTGTCAAGTCATGCTGCGGCTGCATCCCATATGAAGCAGAGGAAGATGGGCATGGATGTCAGCCCAGAGCCAATCGTCCTCAGCAAAAAAAAAAAAGAGGAGGCTTGGCATCATATGTTAGCTCAGGGCTGATCTTCCTCACAAAAAAAAAAATAATAATAAATAAATAAATAAATAAATCCTCTCATAAGTTAATAGGAATATATTTGTCATTGGGGATAGTGACCATTAAGGGAAAAAAACATGCATTATTCTTACATTTAAATAAAACAAATTTCAGACGTGTGACTTTATAGATACAAAATTATAATTTTTTAATAAATATACATTGAAATAATTTTAGATTTACAGAAAAAATGCAAAAGTAGTACAGAGAGTTCCCATACATCCTTCTCTCAACTTTTCCTAATGTTAACATCTTACATAACTGTTGTACATTTGTCAAAACTAAGAAATTAACATTGATACAGTATTCTTGAGTAAACCATGAACTATATTTGAATTTTGGCAGTTTTTCCACTAATTTACTTTTTCTGTCCAGGATCCTCTTCAGGATGCCACATTTTATTCAGTCACCATGTCTCCTTCATCTCCTATGGTCTGTGACAGTATTCCCTTGTTTTTCATGATCTTGACAATTTTGAAGAGCACCACTCAGATATTTTGTAGAATATCTCTTCATTATAATCTGTCTGATCTTTTCTCATGGTTACACTGAGTTTATGTTTTTTATGAAGAATACCATAGCAATGAAGTCTCCTCATCACAATATATTAAGGATAAATGATATCAAAATGATTTATACTAGTGACATTAACCTTGATCAATTCAATAAACTTTTAATGGAAAAATATATAGCAAATATTTAACTGACAATTGAATACATGAGATCTTGCTATGCATTAAATAACTCAAATGTATATATAAAAATGAATATATCATCACATATTTTATACATACACACATAAACATCTATAAAACTAGATTTGGCTACCGAAAACTTATTTTTTAAGTATGTCAAGTACAAAAATGTAATTAAAAGGCAAATTATAAGCTGTGAATATATGTAACAATAATGATAGAAGAAAGATTAATGTTCTTAACATCTAAAGAACATGTAAAAACCAGTTAAAAATCTCTATTCCTCCAGCAGAGGGTGGAATGCGTAGGAGAATAATAACAAACAATAAAATGTAGGAATAGAAAATGAATTGAAAAAATTTAGATTTTCATTAGAATTTTTTTGAAGTTCTACCTCACTAATTAAATGCATAAATATTAATCCAGCACAAAACACATATTTTTAGCCCAAAAAGGGAAATTACAAAAAATAAGTCATTATGCCACTGTTGGAATGGAAATGAAAATTGAATGCTAAGTTAGTCTTGAGAGAGTAAATTGGTGCAATTTTTTTCTGAAGGCAATTTGTATTTTTCTATAACTATATATGTCCATTAAACTTTTTGATTATATTTTAATTTTTTTCTGTGAATACATTCCAGCGTGAAAAAAATTGCATCAAGAATGACCATCATGATGGTGTTTAAACAAGTTGAAAACACTCTAAATGCTCAACAAAGACAATAAAAAATTTTTACAAAAATGAAAGAAATGTTACATTTTGTTAACTAATTCAATAGAAGAATATTAGTATGGAAAAATAACGAAATCAAATTATGAAGTGAAAATAAAATTCAGGTTATTTAACAATATTTTACTACTATAGCAATATTGTTAACAATAAAAACCAAAAGAAAAAAAAAATTGTGCAAAGTCCGGAAAGTTACATACCCAAATGCTGACATTATTTCCCAAGATCAGACTAATAAATATTTGATTATTTTTCTCATTTTTATTGTAAATATACGTGCACATATTTTTTACTTCCATGAGGAGAAAAAAGTTGACTAAAATGAGACATGATGTTTCCCTTCATAAGGACATGTGAAAAAAAAAGTAATATTTTTTGTCTTTGAGGCAACAGAGATTTTATAATACACTGCTGCTGTGGATATTCATTTTTACAACAAAATTTTGGAACTCGATTTTACAGTATATCAGCAAGAGCTTTACGTTTATTTCACTTACAGGAATCTGTTTTGAAATAGACTTTTATTGACCACGTTTATGACAGATCTATTATATTAATGAAAAATTGGACAGTCCCTAATATACTATCTGACAATAGGGAAAACATGAAAGGCGTTTTGTGTATCCATGTTTGAAATACATCTCAGTGTCTTTCAGGCTTCAAGAAAGCAAATAAAGCTTGGGTTACTTCAAGTAATTATCACTGAGTCTGAAGATCTGCCAGGAAGGGATTAATAGATGCTCAGCCTGGATTGAAAGGCAATTTGAAACAGGCGAGGAGGCGTCTCGATTCTCTAACACTGTCCAAAGGTGTGGAAAATTTACAGGGACCGTCTGAAGCTCTTCTGTAGACTTAGGAGGAGAGGCGTGGAGTGGGGAAGCAGGAATTGTGAGCTTCCCAGTAGTGGGCAGCAGAGCAGATAAGGCACTCCTTTGGTCTGGGCAGAGGGAATTGTATGTGTTGATTGGTATAAATTAGACCAGTGTCACTGTTATGGAAATATGCCTACATACGATTTAAAGCAAAAAAAAAAAAAAAAAAAGAAAAACCTGATTCAATTTAGGTTATAAATGATAACAACAAAAATAACAGACAACCTTTAGTGAACACTAATTCCATACCAGGAAATGTGCCAAGTACTTTCACGTAGATCATTTCACATCTCACATCAACCTGAGAGGCTTATGAAGTTATTATACCCATTTTAACCCTGATGAAAATGAGGATTATGAGTAACTTGTTCAAATCCCACATTAGCGAGTGGGGGGGGGTCCCAGGATTCAAACACAGGCAGTCTGGCTGTACCCTTGACTTTATCGTATGTTAGATAATATCAACTTCATTTTAGTAGTATTATAATTCAGATATAAAGATAGACAAGCTATATCTTTCTCCCAGAGTCATTCAGTTTGCAGATCTCTTTCTGTCACACAGTATACACATGGGGGAAACAGGGACAGGATTTCTTAATTTACCTGTAGCAAAGTTCCAGTTACTAATTAATGTAACACAGAGCAAATGTATCATATAAACAGATGTAAATACGCTTAAAGATACATAGAAAAAAAGACTGGAGGGATTAATGCCACCAAGTTGACAGTGTTAACCTTGGGTTGTGGACTGATATGTGGGGTAATTTTAATTTTCATTATTATGATTTTCTTTATTTCAAGTTTTCTAAAATAATAAAACTAGAAAAAAAGTTGTGTTAATTTCAAGAAAAGAGACAAATTGAAAAACATCTGGAAGAAAATAATATGTATAAAAATAAAAGTCTAAATTGCCCATTTCGCAAGAGTTGAAAGTGAATCTAAGTTTTATAGCTTTAGGGAATGAATATGCAGCATCTTTCATAAACTTTGTCTTTTAAAATGTTATAAAACATTAAGAAGAAAAGATTACTGGGAAAATGGATTTATCAAGCTCAAAGACAACTATTTAGATTAACTTATTTTTAGAATGATATGATGCAGTATCTTTAAAAATATGATGTAATTTGACATAGTTGTATAACTTCTGTTTTCACATAATTAGGAAAATTATTTATTGACTTTGTTATTTTTCTAGGATTTTAAGAGTTTCCCTTCTTGGATTTATGGTAATTTTCAAAGCTGCTAATATATCATTAAATTTCAGGAAATTATAAGAAGAAAAATAAAGGTAACAGTAAGAAAATGAATTAATATATGAAAAGTACAAAACTAATGACTAGCATCCAGTAAGCTGTACAAACATGTTAGCTATTTCTATAATAACAATGTTACTAATAATTATGCTATTTGTATTACTAGTTTTTAGTTTTAGTTTTACTAGTTTTAAATAATTATATTATTAGTATTTTAGTCACCATGTGAAACATCTTACTTGCATTGACATATTTTATTATGTTAATATTATCCCATTTTTATTGATGGATACAATGAATTACAAATATTTAAAGTCATTCACTAAAATTAACAAGGCTACTTATTTTTGTCACTGGTATTCACATAAATGAGTCCAATCCTAATGTTTATGTTTTTAGTTATCATGAAATACTGTTTTCATATGACAGGATTTTTAAATTTACCATAATACTGTTAAATAAGCAATTAGCTGTATTGTCTTTAAAAGTTACAAAGTCATTCTATCCTTCTTAAAATAGTTTAAAAAGTCTTTAGTGATGTAGTATACTTTGTGTTGTTTAGCTAACTAAGTATGTTGACAGATAGTACAGTTTTCACAACTTAGTGCACTTGTTAAAATTATGATGTCTCTGTTATTTTTATATGTTAATGGCAATCTAATTTACCTTAATTTTATAAAAGTAATTTCATGAAAGCACTTAACTGAGTTAAATATGCTCAATCTTAATTTTAGAGCATTAAAATTTTTCAATCTCCCAGAGCCTTTCAATTTGAAGATAGTTTTCTGCCGTGCAATATTCACATCTAGAAAACATGGATAAGATTTCTTAATTTATCTGGAATAAATAAACTATGTGACAAATTTCCAATGAACATGTGCATTTAAGACATAACAATGAACTAAAACATTAAATTTAATTTTTGGTAGCAGAACATAACTGCATATGCTGCCTTACAGAAACAATTAGTATTTTTCAAAATGCATGTTTACCAAAATGGGACAATGAAATGATACCAAAAAATAACACGCACATTTTCTTTTGTTCAAAACAATATGCAAATTTACTGAGAATACTACATAAGTAAGGAAATAGCAAGGCATATTATCCTCCAGTTTCTGTAGCTCATCGGAACTCTCACCTGTGGGTGATCCCATCCAGCCTGAGTAAGGATTTCACTGAAGAGGAAAAGCCTCTTTCCCTTGATCAGGAGAGTTTTCTATCCCCACTTACCCCTGCCTCACTATTCTGGAGAGTCTGATTTTGTACTTACTCACATCATAAGATAAAAGTAACAGTAATAATACAAATGAACCAAATATCTGCACATTTCTGAGAATTTACGATGAAAGTGGGTAATGTAAATGTCCATTTTCCAGGAGCATTCCTTGGCAGGACCAGACTTCAGTTCTGTCTGTGGTTCAGTCTTGTCCATCTCCCACTAGTATCGATGGTGGGAATTAATGGAGACCAGCCGAGTTGAACAGTATGAAAGGATTTGAATTACTGGCTCTCCTCAAATCATGAACATGTCCCTGCATTACTTGACAAGTGAATGGCTTTGAATGGTCTTCAAGGTGAATCTGGAGCAGAGTGAACTGTTCTAATTCAATTTTAAGTTCAGTAAAATATGAGGAAATGATCTATGAAATGAAACTTCTCTGTCCTGTCTACTTTAATAAAAAATATTAGAAGTAAGTTATTCATGGTTTCTGTATTAAAGGCATTGTATTCTGCTCACACCGTTGAATATATGTTGTTCCTTTACTTCTCACACCATAAGTTTATAAAATATATAATGAAACTCATGAAATTAAAATCCTAAATTTATTTTAACCCTTACTCAATAACAAGTAAGTTTCAATATCCTTCCTTACCCTCCCAAACTGCTTATCATTGGCAGCAAATCCAAGATATACATAAGCAACACTTCAACGGGAATCCTTCAGTTTAGGAATAATGGGGACTATGGTATATATTGTGTTTCCTTAAATCTTCTTTCTCCTACAAATGTTTAAGTCTTTTTTTCAGTAAATTAGTAGCAGCATGCAGCTGGATGCATCTGGAGATGTTAATCTTTGATATCATTGAAGTGTGAGCTTAGTAAAAGAGCAGACCTCTTGACCCAGAATGGGTTTGTTTTAAGATCTGCATAATTGTAAATATTTGGATATAACGAGGGGCTGGATTTGGGCAGTGAGCAACGGACCAAAAAGAAGTAAGTATCACCTTCTAAAATGAAATAACTGACAAATTATAGATTAGTCTGTATAGCGAAATCTATATGAGAGAGAGCATAGCAGAGTAGTTAGAACACAGGCCCTGGAGCCAGACAGACAGGGTTCAGATCAAGTTCCAGCATTTATGCAATAATTTACTTACCATTTCAGTTGAGAATTCTGTCCCACAGTTTCTTACTCTCTCAGCCTCTTGAGCTGCAATCTCCTCCTCAATTTAGCAAGGCCACAGGGCTCTTCTCACGTTCTCCTGCTTCTGAAAAGTGTTACAGGCAGGAAGTTTAGGTGATTGTAGAGCTAATATTGTTTATTTCCCTTCTCCTGGCGAGTATAGTCTGGTGTTTACTTGTTATCAGTGTTTTAGAAATAATAGTTTCATTTATTTTGCCCAGTTTTCCTGTTGTTTAAAGTCAGAAGCTAAGTCTATTCTTTGTTATTTCATTATGGCATGGAGAGGAATTCTTCTCTCCTTTATTTACTTAAATTTCTCTCTCACTTTTCACAAACCAGCCTACCTAAACCCATACTTCTCTCCTACACTTATGTCACCTCTTTCATAATGCAGGTTAAGTTTTACTTTGTCAACTCCCAGGACCAATGAATTTGAAATGATAAATGACTATATTCCAACTTTTTTAACCATATTTTCTATCTTAAGGCTCTAATTCATCTAGTCACAATATCTCAGCTTTTGATTGCTTAACGATCACTGGTCATAAATTCTTCTGTATTTACCCTAAATGTTGGCTTGCTTTTCTTCTTTCTTCTGTTTCTCTTTTCTCCTTTTCCTGGGCCAGCTCCAAATGGTTATCATACAAGCAAGTAAAGCTCAATGGTTCAAAATAAAATTCATCACATTTCTTCATTAAATCTATTTATTTATCGAGGTTTTCACTTTATGACATGGCAACAGCAGCTATCCTAAGAATCTTCATCTCTTCCAACAACCATTCACTTACCCATTCCAGTCAACTGCACCTCTTAGATATCTTTGGATTCTATATTTTACATTCTATCCCAACTGTCATAATTCCAGGTCAGACAGTTATTACCACTAAACTGAATGACTTCAAGGACCCCTTAATCTGTTTGCCTGCCTACTTCTAATCCATTTTCTCCACTGCAATCAAAAGGCAAAATGTTATTTTAAATATAAATTTTTAAAATATAAATCATACCTGATTCCTTCTTCAGTTAAAACTCTTACTGGCTTCCCATTGTCCTTACAGGAAGGAAAGCTACTTAACATTTGGCTTTTGGACCCTGTCTATATCTGTAGTGTTGTTTTCTGAGCCCTCTCACTAAATCTTCAATGCTCTGTGATTAGTCTAGTATATGTCAAACTTCGACTTCTATGGACTAACTTATGGTTATTCAGAGCACATATAGACAAGCAGTATTCTGTATAAGGAACAGAACACTTAAGAAATGTCAACACATTGGGCTCGTTTCATCAACAGTTGACATTCTTGTAAGTTGGGATTTATGACTATTTACCTTTTGTTCCTTGAATCTGTTCACTCAAGTTGTTTTGGAATTATTCCTGATCTGACAAAGGACCCTTCAAATCCAGTTGTTATCTGTGCTGTTCTCTTGATCTTCTTGGATACATAAAGTTTTGGGCCACCAAAGCAAAGCGTGCCGAACTTAACCAGGAGGCCACGGGGTCGGCCCCTTGGATACATAAAGTTCCAATTAGGCTTTCACTTTAGATTGAGACATTAATTTTCTTTAATCTCTGTGCTTACTTATATCTGTTTTAAAGGCCAAGAGATAATTTGACTTCTTCTGCAAATCCCAAGACCAACGAAAACTTGCAAGTTCTATCCAAGTCTGTCACTACTTCAATTCACTCCTTCATTCAATAAATGTTGATTATTTTCTATGTACCACACATTATTATAAGTGTTGGTGATGGAGCAGTAAACGAGTCTAAGTTCCTCATGTCTTTGTGTATGCATTAGAATAGCGAGATATACAATGAACAAATAAACAAAATGAGTATTTTTTTCAGATAGTGAGAAGTGCAATGAAGAAAAATAAGATAAGATTAATATACATTTAGATAAGATGGATCATCTGGGGCTCTCTGAAGAATCGACATGTAAGTGAAAACCATCCATCACACATACATACGTTCAATACATATCAACATGAATCTCTCTATTTTCTCTATCTCCTCCCACTTAAATCTCTCCATACAATTCTTAGATATAACCAAGTGACCATAATCCTTTCCATTTTCTGAAAAAAATAACATTAATGAGATTTCTCCTAGATTAAGAATATGCTATTTACTACTCATTTATGGAGAACTTCCCTGAATATCTTTCAACTCATTAAGCTCTGCCATGAAGGAAATCTCACAAAGAACTCTAAATAGCTTTCACTCCACATCAGTCAAGAACGATTCTTGGGAATAGAATATTATTTACATTTATCACTGAGCATTATGATAAACTATTATATTTTCTCTGCAAATATCTGTCCATTAGCATAATCCTTTGTATCTTTTGTACCTACCTACCTTATAAAGTTTCAGAAAAAAAAAGTAAAACATACCGCAAAATTTTTAATATCCTAAGATACAACATCTAACATGTATATACACCTGGTCTATGTAATCTGTTGAACCAACATTTTTAAAAAGTCATGGCAAGTAGGAATTAGACAAAAAAACAGCAAATGGAAATCATAAATGCAAGCAGAAAATTAACATTTATATTACTCTCTGCGTTCCAAAAACATTCATAAGACTTGTCCTATTTTAATTATTTTTCTAAGTGTTCTGTTACTCTTCTCATGAGTACAAACATATTCTATTCAGTTTATCTTTCACAAAACACAAAGGCATTCTAGGTATTAAATAATTCGTAGGAAGCCTGGAGCTCACAACTGTATTACCAGAAGCTTTGCCAAAAACAGATATGGCCATTTTTGAAATCAGAAATCAGTCTTACTGAGTTTTCTCTAGCAGACAGAACTCATAACATTTAGAGAAGTTCCTGTGACACAAATTAACATGTTAAAAATATATTTTACTGTTGGATTTCCCCACCCTTATTGCAGAAGAATTGGTGCTAAGCAAAGTTAAAAAATAGGAAAGGCTGTAACACCTAATTACATCTGATGGCCTTTTGGGGGCCTCTCCTTTTGATGAACTTCTATCTTCTAGAAGAAGGCTTTCTCAGCATCCTTGTTGGTTGATTGCTGCCTCATTGATTAACCATGTTAAATATTTCATAAAGACAAAGACAGATAAGGACCAAATGTGTCCACTGGATTTGATAATAAGGATATCTCTGGTGATATTTTCCAAAATATATTTAATGAAATGAAATTAACCTGAGGAAACTTAAGACAAGAAAAACTACAGAGAAGTATTATGTGGAAGCAAGACTTTGATTATAATTAAGTTTTTTAAACCAAGAACAGATCTTAGTGGTTGGATTTGTAAGCAAGCTAGGAAGGATGGGGTTGCTATGGAAAGATGATAAATGAGATACTTTGGAAGTTGGGACACTAAAACATTATTTCAAAAATTATATTGTTGTTGTGACTGACCACAGTAGCAATTTCCAAAATAACCCTAGTAAAAGTAAGTATTTCCATAGTACCAGAATGTAAAAAATAATTACCTTCAGTTAATGTTTCAAATTATATTTTCCTGAGAAATAAACACTTGTCTGACTACGTATTCAAGGAATATTTATATATAACACAGAGATTAATTTAATGATGCCATTATATCAGAGAGTATTTACAAATAAGAATTTCTAAAGCTTGAATATA
The DNA here is from genome assembly GCF_020826845.1 of Diceros bicornis minor. Classification (NCBI taxonomy): domain Eukaryota; kingdom Metazoa; phylum Chordata; class Mammalia; order Perissodactyla; family Rhinocerotidae; genus Diceros; species Diceros bicornis. The sequence continues at coordinate 45,054,285 of NC_080759.1, read as the reverse complement.
TCATATTCTACGTTATTTTTTCCCTCAAATATAATTCAACCAACAGATTGGTGACTAAACATACTGTTTTCATTTATGTCCAAGGCACAGTGAAAATCAAAACTAACAACAAAGTTTAGGTCTGAGAAAATCAGGGGGAAAAAGCATTGAAAGTAAATTGGATTCAGTGTTGCTAATAGTATCACTACCATTTCCCTGAGGAGACGATCTTGAAACAGTAGTATACTGAAAAAACTGATATGTTACTTGCTAGATTCCTGCTTTCAGACCGGTAATGGGTAAATCTTATTGTAGGCCCCAGTAGTAATTATAATAGGACTAAGGTGTTAATTTTACAAAAATACAACCCTCCAAACTAGTGATAACTAAGACAACTCACAAATTGGATAAGATTGTACTAAGAATTATATGATTTCATATTCTGAAGACTCTGAAAATCATAGGATATGAGAGAAAGTGATTAACAAGCATAATTTGGAGATTAATTTTCTGCTGTAGAAGAGTTAAATATATTGGAACAAATACGTGAATACACTATTAAATATACTATAAATTGTATATTAAAGCATGTATTTAGAGAAGCAGATATTAACAAACTTAACATTTGAGTAACATGTATTTTTTTCCATGTCTCCTATGATACCAAGAATACGGTATTTAAATTTTCTCTGCCAAAATGCACGTATCAGGGAAATTGCTCTAATTATGATACCCGCCCAAGACAAGGTTGACATAAGGGAAGCCATATTGTAGAAAAGAAAAACTCTATTGTAACTTTGAATGACCTCTGACAAACTAACCCAGCTGGATATGCACCCTCCAGGGGGTCTAACTGCTCTGTAGATTTTACCACCTCTGTTTGTGCATGTACCTCCCAGCTGCAATAAGATAATAACTTTGTTTTTTTGAGTTCCTTAGGAATGCCATGACCCCTGAACAGAGAATCTACGCTAATAGCCGTCATCAGTGAAAACTGAAAGATCTGGTGTGGCACTCCCAGTCTGTAACACCAGAAGGTCAGCATTCCTAACCCCCTCCCCAATAACTCCAAGGCCTATATAACTGCTGTAAGATTCCATGCCCCCTTAAGCTGGTTCTTTTGGACATGAGTCGGCCATCTTCCCTCTTGCTAGCAAGCTGTAATAAAAAGTCCTTTTTCTCCTACCGCCTTGCCTCTTGACTATTGTCATGTCCTGCAATGAGCAGAAGGCCCCACATTGGACAGTAACAATTACATCAAATATCATTCTCAAAGAGATATGTTAAATTTCTTTCTAAGATTTTTCTTGAACTATTTTAAGAAGAATATCTAAAAGACAGGTGCAAATATAGTGATTTAAAATAAAAGCAAATATTGAATAGTATTATGATTTATGGCAAAATCCAGTCTCCGTGAGACTATAAATAATTTGTTTCTGTCCTCAAGGAGCACAATAGCTACTAGTCTTAGATTATTAGGCTATTGATCACCTATGTGCCTCCTCCTTTTCATGCATGTTTTATTCCTGGTGTTTGCAATTAAATAAACAATTGTTTTGAAAGCAAAATGCTTTAGATCAGGAAGATAGATTGGTATTAACTATTGAGTAATGATCTTCCCATATGCAACTTTAATCTACATGCATAACAAACCATTACAAAATCTAATCCTATTCAAGTACTTGTCAATTGAGCTGGTGTTATTCATTTACATTAAATGCATATGAATTTGAATGAATAAATAATGCTATACTCTTAAAATGGAACATTATGCTATTAAAATAATGTTTTAAAGTACACTGTCATCTTAAAGGAAACAGAAGGTTCCAAATCAGTTTATATAGTAGGATTTGATTTTATTATTAGTTGCCTCAAATAAAGACTAAGTGGTTATTCAGTGATGGGAGGTAAAACATATTTATATAAATTTCATGAAATCACAAACAGTTTTAAAAATCTAAATCCATTAGATCATTAGAAAAAAAGACAAAAACAGAGACAGAAATAGTCCTCCTTAGAGTTTGAAGAGTTTATGAAGAATAGGAAAAAAATGTTACAGATCTAGGCAAAAGGAAAAACAAAACAAAACAATGACAAAACAAAGGGAATTACACCCCAACCAAGGTGGAAGTGTAGACTATTGTGGAAGTCAACGTCATTCAGAAGAGCTCTAAGCTACCGATGTGATGGGTTCTTGTTGCTCCTCAGGATAGAAATCAAGAGAGACAACAAACGGGAGTAAAAACGTAAAAGTTTATTCGCTTGTGCACAAGGTAGGCACAAGGGAGCCGGTGCAGAGTGGAAAGGGACAGGTGACCAGCTTGCCAGGGAGCAAAATTGTGGGGCTTTTATTAGGCAAAGGCTGGGGAGGAGTGCCTCGTCGTGGCTTGTAGAGGTGGAGTTTTTCTTGCACTTGTGCAGTTGTTTGACATGCCACCACGTGCGTTGCATGTATCATTAGCTTGCTAGCTCTCCACCCCTGGGTGTGATTTTTCCTATGGTAATGAGGCTAAAGCCAGCTTCAGTCAACTCCTGGGTGCGAGAGTGCATGCGTAAGCCCAGGAAAGTCCTGAAGCTGTGGCATGTGGATCTTGGTGGTCTCTGTCTGATTCTCCTAGCTTGCTGATTGGTTAGGGGCCTTATCTTGTTAGGCCAGGGGCCTTGCAGATGACCATATCTCGCTAGGCTGGTTCCTGTCTCAAGTAGATGGCAACAGTTCTATAAAGCAGGGGCGGGCTCCCTGCACAGTTTCAGGGAGATTAATGGTGGAAATATATCCAGTCGACGTGTCAGTCAGTCCAGCTTTCTCTCCTGCTTGCAACACGCAGGATATCACAATGGCCAAGAGAGGACAGGCCATTGCCAGGCTCTGGAGGAGCTTCAGCTGTCCCCAAACTGTCAACCAATGCCAGGGGAACAGGAAAGCCTCACATCTTGAAGATAGACCACCAGCACAACCCTCAATGCCCCTCCCCTATCAATATCAAAGGATCAGATCTTCTTGAATTTAATAAGCAAATAAATGAAAGATCAGAAAATCCACCACCATTAAATAGAGAGAATGAACCTCAATAACCAGAAGAAAAAAGTGAGTAAGCAGAATTAATATTGTAAATGAATGTTAATTACAATAAAAAAGAGAATTTTGAGGGGATATTAGCTTTATAAAGAAATCTTCTAGAGAGCTTGGAATTTAAAAATTTCATGACTTCAATTAAAAAAAGCTGTAGACGGGCTGAACAGCCAAAGTGATACAGTTTAAGAGGAAAATAGTGAGCTTCAAGACTGAACATAGAGATTTTTCTCAAAAATTTAGTAAAGTGTACACATTTTAAAAAATGGGGAAATAGAGTGTAAAGCTCTAGAAATCCTTCCTTCTGTCCAAGAAAAATTTGAAATAAAATAACAGATATAATGAGGGGAGCAGTATTTTTAGAAGTCAGTTAACCTAATTTTTATGATCCGTTCACAGCGATTTGACAGTTTTTACTTCCTTTAATTTCATTTCCTGGTGTTGCAAGCAGTTTTTGTTAAGTGCAGTGTTTTTGTTTTGTTTTTCCATTTCAATGTTGTATTATGAAATGATTTTAAGTGATTAACAACTAATTTCAGTTAATATTCATTTTTAATGCTGTCCTGTAGGTAAACAACTGCTTTATATGTATGATTAATAGCTATGTTCTATACACAGCTAAATCCACACATATGCAGCTGCAACGTAATTCACTCCTTTGTCTGTCAGTGTGCCTATTTTCCAATGAATTTAAGGTACCTGTAATTTTCATGAAAGCTAAAATATTAGATGATATTATTTAGAACACAAAAATGATGATCGTGATAATTTTAATAATAATAAATCAATGCAAGCTACAAACCATGATATCACCTCTGAACAATAATTAATGCTAGTTTTATTGAGAATCAACCATGGTCTGACACTAGACTCAGTAGTATAACTGCTTTCATTTAATCATTCATTTCCTCTAGATCTTGGGGGGAAAAAAAATCCTTGAAATCTCTACCAAAGAGGCAGAGTTCATGGTCTGACATTTGTATCATCTAGATTGCCAGACATTTCACTTCTGTTAATTAGTTTGCAATTTCCTTATTCAAATGAGATGTAGATTTCTTTTAGTCTACACCAGCCCTCTCACTATGCTCCGCAGTGTAGAGTAGCCCAGCTTCAGAGCTCCCCGCAGGATCAGCGGAAGCTTCCTGGAGACTACACGATGCCCCAACATCTGCCCCGTCGCTCCTCATTCCTTCTCTCCCCAACAAATACTGATCCCAAGAGCACTTCCTAATAAATTTCTTGGATATCAATCTCCATCTCAGAGTGGGATTTCCAGGAAAGCAAGCTTGCAAAAGTGTTCCAGAATGAACAAACAGTATATACCAAGCAACAGAAGCATAAAAACAACCTATTACATTTGATTTAGGTGTAACTCTGAGGTAATTCTTCCCATATGCATAGTACCCAGGTGTGCTACATTTAGTACATCAAGAAAAAAGTACAAACCCAGTTCTAGAGAAAATGTGATTTTCCTACACAGGGAGAGAAGATTTAAAAATAAGCTTTAATGTAAGAAAAGTGAGTTCCAGAAATAAAATTTATATAAAAAATCCTATACCATTTTAATTCTCACATTGGTCGCTTATGAAATATTATGTGTATGACACATTTTATTATATATTTTTACTCACATAATTTTACCTATAAATATAAATCCTATATAAAAATTAAAATACAAATACTATTATAAGGTTGATGTTAATGATATAACAGAGCATTGTAGGATATTTAAAATATTATTGCAGTTGTTCACAAAATTTTAGAGAGACTTTAATAAATAGTATAGATTTAATTATTTCTACATTAATGTACCTACATTAATTAGTACAAATGAAAGAGACACAGTGAGCTCATGGAAGGTGGAGCTGAGAATGTGAGTAAAGTTTTTACCGAGTTAGGAATTGCTCAGGAACTGGGCCAGAATGGATTCTGAAGGCCTGGCCTGCTAGATGAGGATCTGGGAAGGGCTAAAGCAAGGAAAACAGAGAAGGCCTAACCAATCTGCTATGCAATAATTTTAATGAAGCAAATTTCAAAAATTATTAAAGTAACTATTGCTCGATAAACGCCGTATTTAACACAACCTATTTAGCTTTAAAACTTCAACAATTATCATCTCACTGAAGATCGTTTACTTAACTTTTTAGGAGTTAATTACTCATAGAACTCTGCTTTTAGCAAGATAATGCAAATACAGAGAGTAAAATACTCTACAAATGCATGTGACAATTTAATTGGCTTCGTATTATCAGATTCTAGAGATTTGATTATTTTTTAAGTAATAAAAAAGTTAAGAGGATTCTTACTCATAGGCTGAGCCCTTGCTTGGTCATAGTTCTCAAAAGTCGTCCTACACAATCAAATTAGGACATTTCCCCTAAAAATAAAAAAAGGAGTTCTGGCTTGTTGAGTGGACATACAATATTGGATGAAATGACATTTTTTTGTCACTGTTAAATATTCTGTTCTGCTTTAGCTTAATAATAAACAAGGTATTAATCAGAAACTCCTTGTACCTTTAACTCTTTTTTCATTTGTGAATTTATTGTATTAAAATGTCAAGATGATATATTTTCTGTAATAATGTAATTTTACTTCTTGGACCCATAGCAAGATTATCGTTTAGAGATATGGTATGTGACTTCATAATATTAGTTCTCATACTTCAAGACATAAGGTAGGATTGCACTTATATTGCCTTTGAAGACAGGTGTGGTGAAATGACTAAATTTCACCAAAGTGGCAGTGTATAATTAAATATCTCCTCTATTCTCTGCCCTTGTAGCAAGCAGCCTGGAAGAGATCTAGCTGCTTCAGGATAGCCAGTGCATAATTAGTTTTGAAGGAAATATTTTCTTGCATATAAATATCTTCATAAAACTTTAGAACATTTATTGGCTACAAGGGTGTTAAATGCTATATATTTTTTTCTTATTTTATAAATGCAAAAACTAAAGCATAACTAATTCTTTGACTTGCCCAAAGTCACAAAAAAAAAACACTTTTTCTGTATTAAATGCAACATTTTGCATTTATTTGCTCTTCCCATTCTAGGGACTAGGTTACATTGCTATAACACATGCATACATATCTCACTAGCTTATAACAACAAAAGCTTATTTCTTGCATATGCTATATCCTATTTTGTCATAACCACTGAGGTTTTGATTTTTGTTGTATTGTTATTGCAACATAACCAAACCCATTCTCTGCTAGGTCAGAAACTATGAAGAGGCTGAGATTTTATCTATTTACATGCCAACAAATTAGTCAGTCATAGTACATACATACCATACTTCACAGCATATATATATATATATATATATGGTATATACCATATGTATATACCCTGTGTGTGTGTGTGTACCCACACACACTGACAAACACATGAGACTTCGGTGTCAGAAACAAAGACAGTTTATCACTCTCAGAAAAAGCAGAAGCCGGGGAAACATCTTGTGTCAGTTCCCTGAGCCCCAGTCTCCATAGGGTGATGCAGTGAAGCGCAGATGGTACCCACACATGGAGTGGGGTGCAATAAAGGAGAGCAACCCCCAAGTGGAAAACTTGGATCTTATATTGGGCTGCTGGTGACCTGTCCACTATCCTCTCCTGTGAGAGAGGCAGAGAAAGAAAGACAAAGACAGAGTATCTTTTTCTTTACCTTGGGACACAAGCAAATTTTCTCCAGGGAGGGCAGAGAGATGTGTTTATCTTTATTACCCTAGAGCAGCTCCAAACAGTGAGATATTTCTAAAATTCCCTGTCATGGAACATCTCAATATACAAACCTTTCTAAATTGGCTGTAAACACCTGTGCTCAGAGAATTGGACTTTTCAGGAATACAGGGGATCCAGAGAGAATTGTCCTCAACAATCCCACAAACATAGCCAATTTCACAAATAATTATGTTGCGTGAATGCCAACATTAGACATTGTTATTGAACCCTGTCTCACTGCCACTAATGATGCAACTACTAATGTCTGGAATATAAAAATTCAGGTACTGCATTAATTTGACAATAATCTGAGTAAGTTAGACATATGGACTCTGAGAAACAACCCTAAATTGAGGGTCAGACCATAGGATTTTAGAAAGATGGAAATAGTATATGTGCCAATGGGGGAATGGTTAAATAAATATGCAATACAGTCCATAGACTACTATCAACATGTTAAAAATAGTGAGGCTGATTTATAGGTATTACAGCATGGGAAAGCTCTTTAAAATATATTAGGTGAGAAGTTTTTCACAAAGCAATTCGAATATAATGACTCCATCTGCATTGTAACTTGTATACGCACATACATAAAATACACGCATATACATACATATGTATATATGTAAATTAAATAATACACTACTGTTTATGAAATGTTTTGGAAACGGAAGAACTTTTTCCTAATGAATGGGAGTTACTACAGGCTTTTAGCGGGTTGGGTCATTAGATGCCCAGTGGTGACTGAGCAGTCTCACCCATAAAAGAATGTTCAAGCACTACACAAACAGCAGAACGTCCTTCTCTATGTTCATGTAGGTAAACAACCTACTATTTGTATCTAATCTTGAGATCTGATTCTTTAAAATGTAAAAACACAATGTGTTTCATATGAACATGTGAAATTCGAAAACATGTGCTTTTCAAATAGACTGAACATTTTTTAGGAATGCAACCACCTGACAAATCAAGGTAAGATTGTACTTTGTTTATTCAAACTTTACCTAAATTTATTATCCATTTAAGTTGCTCTACTCATGCTCATTCTCTGTGGTATATATTTACCTCATTATGGCTCCTGCCTCCCTGTGTCTGAAGTTTTATATATTAAAATAGATATTGCTATACAATATGTTTTAATTTGTCCTTGTATTTCAATGGCAGCATTAAATTGCTTTTATTAATTAATTGTAAAGTCAGATTATTCTCTAAATTTTGGTATGTTAAAGGGAAAATTGAAAGAATTTATTATTAAATGGGTACAGTGAGTCTGGTAAATTTGAGCTTTTATATAATTCTCTATCTGTTGGATGTCTTAACATATATGTATATGTGTTCATACAGTAATTTTTAAATTTGTACTAGGTATGAGTGCTGAAACCATACAGGCCTTAATTTGAACCTTGACATTGTCACTTACTATTTGACCTTAGAAATTTGCTTTTCTTTTATTTTTTTGATATCAGTTTGCTTATTCTAAAAATATGAAAGAATCCCACACTTGTAGGATTGCTGTATTAAATATGACTCACGCATGGTACAAAACACAAAGTTTCACACACAATAAATATGAAATACATACATATGCACACTTGTACACACATAAGTAATTAAATTCATAACATCTTAATATCCAGGCCCAGATGTCTGAAATGTCACTCTTTCATGGGAAAAAATCTCAATGCACATGAAGTTCCAAAGAGCATGTAGTGCATAACTGCATTTACCTTAACTTCCAACAGAAAGAAGACCCTGGCTGACCCTTGCTTATCGCTTTCCCGTGTGTTCCGTATGCTGATTATTCATAGACTTGGGGAATGGGGTGGCTTCTAGGAATGATTCTGAAATATACAGTATTTGAGCAAAAGTCTATTGACCAGAATGTTTCCAAACTTTAAGCCTGGGATAATGCTTTCCTATTGGTTCAACAGTCAGAGATAATGCTGTCCTTGATAAGGGCTGCTCTCATTAAGTATCAGTCGAGCTGCAGCCCGGCAGTGCTCAACAAGACTCACTGAAAGCACAGCCTGCAGATCGAAAAGCAATTAGCATGCTGGATTGTGATAATTACCCACAGTATGGGAAGCTTCTCCAAGATAGAGCTTCCCCTGTGCCTAATAATAGGATTCCTTAAATGGTGATATATTTTCATAGACACACCAGCGTTCTCATTTCAACCTTGTCACTTACATTGGATGGGGAAATAAACATCCTTCACACATTTTTTTCTTTTCCTAACGAACGGCACACTGCTGTTCTGACAACTTGTAATGTCACCTGAATGTTACCTTGAATCACGATTTAATCGGCCAGGGCAAAGCAACATCTCATTTATTTCTGCTGTTTCTTTGCCTTGCAATGCAATGATGACCGAGACACAAAAATTTAAATGGAGCTCTGATTAAAACCAAATGTGGAAGCAGATGGAACAGTTGCGTGTCTGGCATAATTTGCCCCTGATTACAAAAGGTCAAGGTCACTCAAATTTCTATTTACATTGGAAAAACAACTCTGGGAAGTGGCAGAAGCCATATGACAATTTATTTCACTCAACAAAAATCAATTTTTTCTGAATAATTAATCCTTAACATTTTTGTCTACTTATGATTTTATCATTAATTGGAAATTATATAGGCTAGCAAATATGATATGATGATGTTTGAACACTTAGGTATACATCATGAATAATTTTGAAAGTATTTTATAATTTTATTGCTTTATTAAAGGTAGCATCTTAGGAGCTAGATTCGGCACTTATTATTAAAAATAAACAATGAAGACTAGAAGGACAGTACTTCTCTGAAAACTTTAGGCTTGTAAAATGTCTTACAGTTCAATTCTCCTCTGTGTTTATTATTATTTTTTCTTCTACTTTAGTTCTGACCTCTGTGGACATTTAAAAATGGCATTTGCTAATTGAATTTTCAACCCGCTTGATAGCTCATGTTAGGGAAATAACCTACATTTTTTACTCTTTGTTGATTCAAATTTTGGCTGCCAAGAAGAAAAAATATTTTAGATATCTCTTGAAACATTTCATGGAGGAAAAATTTGCACTGATGTATCTGTGTTTAGTAAGCTGATGATATACAACAGAGAAAAAAATATCATTTAGCAATTGTTAATTCAAAATTGGAACTTTATTTTTATTTTGCTTTGCCAAGGAAGATTCTTCCTGAGCTAATATCTGTTGCCAATCCTCCTCTTTTGGCTTGAGGAAGATTAGCCCAGAGCTAACACCGGTGCCAATCTTCCTCTGCTTCGTATGTGGGTCGCTGCTACAGCATGGCTCATGAGTGGTGGATGTCCATGCCCGGGGTCCTGAATCTGCAGACCCGTGAACCCAGGCCGCTGAAACAGAGTGCACCAAACTTAACCACTACACCACGGGATCAGCCCTGGAACTTTGTTTATTTTTTAAATAAGCTTTCTCACCTGAACATGAATAGCTTTTCAGTTCATTTACAAATGTGTCATAGTAGGATCCATCACAAAAAATAGGTATTTATTATTGCTTAGTTCTAATAATAACAAAATAACACTAACATGCCTACTGCATTTTAGGCACTGTGCATACAGTATATAAATGATTTATCTTCATCTTTTTGACCTAATCAGAGAGTATTGGTATCATCTCTATTCACAGATTAAGAAATTGGCATAGAGAGGTTGGGTAGCTCTCCCACAGTGACAGGTTGGTAAGGGGCAGTCAGGATTTGAAACTGGGAAGACATGTGCTGTTAATCACCAAACCAGAATGATCTCGAGCAAGGTTTCATTCACTCCAACATATTGACCTTTGATCCTAACAAAGAGTCTCTCCTTGACTAAACTCTAGTCAGCCTTCCCTGAGCTCTTTTTCAGCTAAGCCCCATTCTTGCGAATGTCTTCAAGATCCTAATTTTAGCAAAAATTCTAAATCAGTTTAGCCAGAACACCCCCCATTCTTGATATCTGCTCACACTTGACATCTGACCAAATTCCTCATCCCCCATCATCCCCCGTCGATGTCTGATCACCTTGTTCTACCTTCAGCAAGAATGCTGTTAGTTCAGTGTAGCCAGAACATCCCCTTACCCCTGATGTTTCCTCTTAGTAATTTACTATCCACCAACACCCCCACCCCCACCCTGGTCCTTGGCTATAAATTTCCACTTTTCTTGTTGTATTCATAGTTAAGGTTAATCTCTCTGCCCTGCTACTCTATTGCAGTAGCCCCTATACCTATCACTATAGTCCTGTGTAAATCCTGCCTTCCAGTTCTAACAATCCCCAGTTGAGCGTCAATGAAAGGAAAAGAAGACCTGAATGTTCATTTTCTTGAGACAATGTGGGTCCAGGACATATCAATGGTGTCCCCTGTTCATACCCAGAAGAAGAACATCTTGATATCTGCAATTGTGTGGACACGTTTGCATCAGCACATTCTGGCTCTCCCACTGCTGATAAGAGAAGAGAAAAAGGGTCATGAATTTTCCACAGGTCACATATGTAAAACATATTAGGAAGTGGAAGAAGGAAGAACACATAAATCAAAAGAAGAAGAAGGAAAGAAATGTATATTGTGATGTATCTATAGCTCTTTGGGGACTATTCACGGGTTGCCTGAAAATGTATTTATTTATATGTTTCATCACCACTGCTTAGACTAACAGCTCTTTGAAGGCCTGTTAAATTAACTTTAGAGATATTGCAGCACACATATCTAGCAAAGCATTTTTCCATAGGAAATACTTAGTGGATACATGTTGGATCATTGTGAATATAAATGTTATATATAAAATAATGGTTAACAGCACGGGCTGGCTCTGGAGTCAGACTCATTGGCGTTAAATACCAGCTTCACACTTAGAAGCTCTTCATTCTAGGGCAAGGAGATTCATATAAGCCATAGTCTCTTAGTCTGTAAACTTGGGATCATAGAAGTGAAGATTAAATGAACTAATATGTGTACTGCTTTGCACAGATAGTTGCACAAGGTAAGCAAGTAATAATGTTACTTATTGTCAAGTAGAGTTTTAAAATAACATGCATAGATAGTAAGTACATAGCACAAAAGTCATCAAAAATGATGAAATGGAAGTACTACTTTTTAAATATGTAATGTGTTCTCTTCTTATGCACTTTTATAAATCTGATCATCTGCCTAGTGATTGAAGAGTAGTAAATAGGAGCTATTTTAGTAGGAATAAACAGAAAAACAAAACGTTATTCAGGATTTAGAATCCAAGATTTTTCCAGAGATGAAATAATTTTTTTAGACTCTATCAGCTCTTATTTTGTGTATCAAGAGCCACACTTGGTGGCCTAGACCGTAGTGTTTTTTATTATTTTATGATCTAAAGGTAGCGGGACATCCACTCCAACCAGGCTGAAAGATTTCTGGAAGAAAATGGTGGGCAGATGTAGGGAAGACCAGAAAACCAAGTCTTTTTTAGTGTGAAAATATAATGGGTGAATACAGATGGAAAAGGGTCATTTCTCTCAGTTTCCGTCATGGGGTCATGGGAGAGGACAACCTTGTAGGGTGTTCCAGAAACAACCTGGGGCAGCAGAAGGAAGTTGAGGTTAGCACTTCTCAGCCACTCTCAGCACATGTGCTATAAAAGGACTCCGCTGTCCTTTCCTGCCCTGTGGGGAGAGGTGGGAGGTAGCTGATGCTGGAAGTAAGCTGACAAGGTTTGCAGAGGTGAGAGAAGTAGAGGGCGGTCCCTATGGTTCTTTAGTTGAAATCTGTAGGATGGTCAACCAGCCAGGGAGAGCTAGATTATCACTGTTGGGTATCAGGTGTAGGTAAAGAACACGGGGACCACTGGGCCTTCGACAAACTAAGTAAGAACAAAATTTGTGTTACAGGAGCTCATATGTCAGCAGCAGATCCCAGGAAAATGCCAGAGATTGAGTTTCACCAACTCACCAAATGGAGATCAGCCATGTTACATCAAATAAGCAGACATGTCAATTTTGCCCTGTAATACATTTTAATCACACTAGGTATAGCCTTAAAATTGTGACTGGTAATAATATACTCATTGATCAGTATCTAAGCACCTACTTTCCTGGAAAAAGGTGAAATAGATTGATATGATACTTAATACTGCAATCCTCTCTATTTTGTATTTCTGTATTTCGCTAAGCCTCCTTCCGAGTAACACTGTTTTTTTAGATGTGTTAATAGTTTTAATCAGGTTAATGGCAAGTACCGCTGGCCTGGGAGCCCTCTGCTCTTGAGGTGGTTGCTTAGCTACTCTTAGCTCCATGATGGGTTTATCTAAAAGTTTCACTGTCGGGAACAATCTTTCCACTCATATTTTCAAGTCAGCCTTTAAAAGTCTAGATTTACTTCTGAGTTATTTGTAAGGATACTACAAAATAATCATTACATTTTTTATGTACTTAAACTTTTTTGTGTGTGTGTGCTGTTAGGATCTTTTTTTTTTAATTGATGTTTTAATAGTTTACAACATTGTGAAATTTTTGGTTGTACATTTTTGTTTGTCCATTGCCATATACATGTCTCCCTTCACCCCTTGTGCCCACCCTCTACCCTCATTGCCCCTGGTAACCACAATACAGTTTTCTCTGTCCATGTGTTGGTTTATATTCCACATATGAGTGAGATCATATGGTGTTTGTCTTTCTCTTTCTGGCTTATTTCACTTAACATAATACCCTCCAGGTCCATTCATGTTCTTTCAAATGGGATGATTTTGTCTTTTTTTATGGCTGAGTAGTATTCCATTGTATATATATACCACATCTTCATGATCCAATCATCAGTCGAGGGACACTTGGGTTGCTTCCACTTCTTGGCTATAGTGAATAAGGCTGCAATGAACATAGGGGTGCATAAGCCTCTTTGGATTATTGATTTCAGGTTCATTGGATAGATTCCCAGTAGTGGGATAGCTGGATCATAGGGTATTTCTATTTTGAATTCTTTGAGGAATCTCCATACCATTTTCCATAGAGGCTGCACCAGTTTGCATTCCCACCAGCTGTGTATGAGGGTTCTATTCCTCCACATCCTCTCCAACATTTGTTGTTTTTCGTCTTGGTGATTATAGCCATTCTAACAGGCATGAGGTGATATCTTAGCGTGGTTTTGATTTGCGTTTCCCTGATGATTAGTGATGTTGAACATCTTTTCATGTGCCTATTGGCCATCTGTATATCTTCTTTGGAGAAGTGTCTGTTCATTTCCTCTGCCCATTTTTTGACCGGGTTGTTTGTTTTTTTGTCATTCAGTTGTGTGAGTTCTTTATATATTATGGAGATTAACTCCTTGTCAGATATATGCTTTGCAAATATTTTCTCCCAGCTGGTGGGTTGTCTGTTCATTTTGATTCTGGTTTTGTTTGTCTTGTAGAAGCTCTTTAATCTGATAAAGTCCCACTTGCTTATTTTTTCTTCAGTTTCCCTAGTCTGAGTAGGCATGGCATCCGAAAAGATTCCTTTATGACCAATGTCCAATAGTGTGTTGCCTATATTTTCGTCTATGAGTTTTCTAGTTTCAGGTCTCACTTTCAAGTCTTTGATCCATTTTGAGTTAATTTTAGTGAATGGCAATAGCAGATGGTCCACTTTCATTCTTTTGCATGTGGCTGTCCAGTTTTCCCAGCACCATTTATTGAAGAGACTTTCCTTTCTCCACTGTATGTTCTTAGCTCCTTTGTCAAAAATTAGCTGTCCGTATATGTGTGGTTTTATTTCTGGGCCTTCAATTCTGTTCCATTGATCTATGTGTCTGTTTTTGTACCAGTACCATGCTGTTTTGATTACTATTGCTTTGTATATACTTAAACTTTTAAAGCATTCCGAAAACCATTTTTAAGAATGTTTTTTTTCAGAAAACTGTTTAAGAATTTTAAAAGAATTCCAAGTTTTGACATTAACGAACTAACGGCTCTGCAAAATTTGTCAACATTTGTCACAAAGGAATAAACTGGCATATAACATAATGGATAAATTGTAAGATTGATGGGACTAAATTATATTATTTTTGTTTGGTTAGTTTTATCTTAAAAATCAGCAAATTTAGTAGAACAAAAGTCTTAAAGTAGGGGCCACAAAATTATATTTTGTTTTGCTCAGAGAATTAGTGCAGTGTTAAAAAGTGAATTATTTACCAACATTTAAAAACTCTGAGATTTCACATAAGTCAGATGTTCATTTAAACGCTGAGTTTGAATTACTCACTATGTGATAAAACAGCAGCATCTGAGTAGCATTAAAAGGAAAGGGAAATATTTCTTGTCTGTTGTCATTCACTGTTAAAAATAAAAAAGTAAGAGTAAACAAGAGAGCCATGCTTTTTAAGGAAAAAATAAAAGAGTATTATATTTTAGTTTAACAGAAGAATATTTCTATGTTATTACACCAACTTACTAAGTTATGGCATATTGTGATGCCACTGCTAGCCACTTTCCCTCTTTTATGTTACCCAACTTGCCTCTGCAAGGCATTTCAGTGTGTGATTTTTGCCATAAATCATGTGTAGCTTGCATAAACCCATGTGTGACCTCACTGACTGGTTTGTAACCTGCTGGTGCTAAGTGGTTACCAAGCTCTGCCCTGTAAAGGTCAACACCCTGACTGACAGAGACAATCATGATGATGGTAGGCCATCACAGTCAATAGTTACTCTGGTGAGACGTCATCACAGAAGTTTAGTGACGCAATTACCAACACGAATGTCAGACTAGCTGATCCTGAAATGATGAGTTTGTGTTTTATTAAATGTGATATCTTCCTGAACATACATGTCCTTGAAACCTGCAGCTACCAGATGTCATTGAAATTTTCAATAATTGAGCCAAGCTTTGTCTACTCTGAAATTCTGTGGCCAAAATTACAAAGAAGTTAGGCTTTGCACATAGCTTATATATTATCTTCTGTACCAAATAAAAGAATGACTGAATAAGAGAAATATGGCAAGCCCTGGTCATAGAAATCACATATGTAACTAAATTTTTGAAGCATACCTATATATGTCATTCGTTTTAAGGAAAATCCATAAATTCCTCAAAAAAACTTTTGAAATTTATGACATGTTTTAGGTGAAAGGGGTATTTCTAGTGAAAAGTCGATTTAAGTAAGTGTTGAAAAAATATTCACTCGTTTCTGAATTTTATTTAGGAAAATGCATGTCATTATGAGAATTCTATTTGGAGAACTAGAGAATAAAATGCATCGTCAAAGATTAATTGAGTTTAATTAATCAAGTTGCATTTTCCAGAATCATTATACAAAAGAATAATTTAATCTCTTGTGTTCATAAATTTCTCTCTTGTCAGGGAAACTCTGTTTAGTCTAGGGAATGTGTGTTGATGGTGATTTTTCCTTTTTATATAAAATTGAATCTTCCTTTGTCCCTTTCATATAAAATTTCCAAACAGCTAAGCACATGATCTTACTTCACTGGCTTAATTATCCATGTTGTTTTTGTCTTTGGACAATGAGGTAACCCACCATTTATCAATGTATTGTTTGACAGACAATTGAAAATATACATCAGCACACACATGTACCGAATTATCCCTTTCACCCTCCTCCCTCCCCCCTTCCCCTCTGGTAACCACCAATCCAATTTCTGTCCCTATGTGTTTGTTTATTGTTGTTATTATCTACTACTTAATGAAGGAAATCATACAGTATTTGACCTTCTCCCTCTGACTTATTTTGGTGGTGAACATGATGTAATCTATGCAGAAATAGAAGTATAATGATGTACACCTGAAATTTTTACAATGTTATAAACCAATGTTACTGCAATAAACAAAAAATTAAAAAAATAAATAAATAAATAAAATAAAATAATGATTTAGTAAAAAAAAAAGAAAATATACATCAGGTTTCATTAACACACATACAAACACATTTTCTGGGATATTCCTCTGACACAAGTAATTAAGTAGCCCAATTTTCTTCTACTACAACTTTTAATTCTAGGAAAATCATCATTAATTGGAATCTGATTAATAGATTATCGACAAAAAAGTAATCTCATTCTTAAAATGAATCTCAATGCTTTTATTGATCTAAGTAATAAATACAAATAATAAAACATTGTAATGGATATTAGAAGTTATTTTCTTCAATCACTTTACTTTTGTCATTAAAAAAAACAGAGGTTGAGAGATGTAACAAAGATAACATAATGATAACGGAATTGGAACTAAAAATTTTCAACTCCACATGACACAAAAAATTTGCAACAGAGAGGTTTGTACACTTGTTATTGATAAATGAATAATTTCACCATTTAAAATGTCCCTTGGATTAATTTGAGATTAAGTCTCATGACTTTCATATAATATGTATTTCCTGGTTCTTTTTCTGAGACCCAGTGACCCAAGAAGTACTTCTATTCAGTACTCGTTTTTTGTTTAAAATATGTACTCTTCGGCCAATGTCTCCCCTTTTCCCCCACCCCACAGCCCCTGGATATCACCATTCGACTCTCTGTTTCTACGAGACTGGCATTTTTAGATTCCACACATAAGTGATATCATACAGCATTTGTCTTTCTTGTCTGACTGAATTCACTTGGCATAATGCCCTCAAGGTCTATCTGTGTTGTTGTAAATGGCAGGATTTCCTTCTTTCTCATGGCTGAATACTATTCCATTGATGGGCACTTAGTTTATCTCCATATCTTCTCTATTGTGAACAATGCTGCAATGAACATGGGAGTACACATATCTCTTCAAAATTCTGATTTCCTGTCCTTTGGATATATACACAGAAGTGAAATTGCTGAGCATCTTTAGAACAATTAATTTGAATTCTTTGTCTGGTAATTCCTGGATCTCCATTCCTTTGGGGCCAGCTAGTGGAAGTATACTGTATTCCTTTTGTGGAGTCCTGCTTTTCTTCCTTGTTCCCAGCCATCTCAGCTATGCAGGTCTCGGGGGGGTGAAATCAAAGTGTGACCTCTGTGTTGTGCCCCAAAAAGCTGGGGAAGGTAGTCAATCACCCTGCTCTTCTTTTCCCAGTGAGGGGAACTCTTTCCAGCTGGGGAGCTCCCTCTTGGCACTGAGCAATGGTGGCTTGGGAGATGAGATGGTTGCAGGCAGAATGAAGCTGGTTTCCTTCTCTTTTGTTGCAGTTATTCTCAGGTGTTTTGTTTCACTGTGTCACTGAAGTTTCTTAAGTGGATGCCAGAGCTCTCTCAGAGCTGTTTTTGTTCATTGATAACTAATTGTTGATCTCCATCAAGGGACAGAGGCTGGGGTTTCCTATGCCACCATCTTGGTGAAGTCCTGAGTGGCACATTCCCTCCACGAAATCTGCTTCTTGGTCCTCTTGGTATTTCTGACATAAATCTCATTGCATTTCTGAGAAATACTCAAATATTTCAGATAGATTCACTCACACGTCTGGTGAGTTACCATATACATTCTGTGAGCATTTCTACCTTACCTGTCCAACTTTCCTCCATTGGACACCTTTGTATCCTCCAGGTGCTCCATCACTTCCAAATTCTATTGTCTCTATTTTCTTCTGCTAGGTTCTCTTACATGTTTTCCAAGAAACTGGGGCCCTAGAAATGCCAAGATATTGCAGTATTGTTTGAACTGCAAACAATAAACTGGGATAGAATGCTGCTTTTCTATCTTGAATTAGCATTGTTCAAATTAGATCTTTTTTAGAGAGCTAACAAAGCAACACAGCATAAAAGAAAATTTGTAAAAAAAAATCTCTTTATATTTTTACCAATAGTGCTGCCTCTCTTTTTCTCTGCCCTTCTCTGACAATGGGAGGAATTTAGGGACAGTCTGAGTTGCCAAACAACATATCCTACTCAAAATGTCTCTCTGTTCACACAAAAACTAATTGTTATTCGGCAAACTTACAATGCTTTATGTAGTTATTTTTTAGGAGGACTTTTACTTGAAGAAAATTTTCAGTTTCTCAACAACATTGAAATTTCAAACCCCACTCAATCAGTTCACAAATCTGTTTAGATCAATTCTGAATCTTAGGAATTGACCCAGTTTTGATTCATGCTAGATTCTTCCATCCTAACATACATTTAGCATAATTTATATTCAATTTAGATTACATACAAGACCATCTGAAATCTCCAAATGGAAGGCTGGGGTAAAGACTGCTCCAAACCATCAAATGATCATTAGCTTCCTTCTCACACAACTGCCAATGCTCCTCAAGGTGGCAAGATGGTCATAGCTCCCTGGACATGCAGAATCTCTCTCTCTTTAATATTATACTTGTCAAAGGAAGATTTGATAAGACTTGATTTCTGGGAGTGTAAGACTTTTCAATTTGCATTTTAGGCAAAATTTCAAGAGAGCAAATGCATTTTGGGGTATTTATTGACTTTGTATTTAATGTCCTTCCATTTCTTTATTGAAGTCTCTAAAACTATACTATGAGCCATGTTACCCCAGATTCTCTGTCCTGACTCTTTTAAGCTTATTCTCTCCCTTGAAATGTCCTAGACTTCCAAATTACCTTTCTCTCCTTACCACTTCTCTCTTTATTTTAAGTTAAATGGCCATACACATTATATCTCTAATTTATGCCTTGGTAGAAATTTAAGTGGATCAAATTAATTTACAGCAAGTGAATCCCTTTTAACTATCATTCCCCATTTAAATTTTTAAAATGAATGTTGAGTAAGTGATATAAATCTTTAACTATAATCAGTCATTCTGATCAAATGAGAAAGTCCAGGGAGTATGCTGCAAACTAGTTTCTGCCTGGAGTTCTTCCAAATCCAGATTCAAGACACTGCAATCATCCCAGAAAATGGAAAGCAGAGAGTCAAAAAGTAATATGACAGTAGCTTTCCATCCCATCTTGGGCACTTGGCTTCTTTCTCAGTAATTTCTAGTTTTATAACTTGGGACCTTTCTATTCCAATGGCCTAGAACTTCAATATTCTCTCTTTTTCTTTTCCCTGCAAGATTTCTTTCTTCTTCTAAGATTTGAGTCATCCTTTGCCTTTATTTAGCACTCAGTAGATGATTATTAGAAGGATCTGGCCACCCACTTCTGAAAAATTGGCCATGAAAACCCTATGAATAGCAGTGGAGCATTGACAGCGCTGGAAGCTGAGAGGACGGCACAAAAAGACTGCGCAGGGTTCTGCTCTGCTGAACACAGGGTGGCTAGGAGTCAGAAGTGAATCCACCACGTTAACAACAACAAAAAGATGATTATTACTCTTACTATAGGTAACACTAGCCCTGGCTGAAGATGGCTTCTACTATCCCAAATCTGCCTGGAAACTCAGGTGATGAGACTTAGTCTGTCCCCCTAGGCTCCCTTAGTCCATTGTTTAGGCTTGATTTTTAAAATAATATCCCCATTCTTCCTCAACAGTTGCACACGGTAACGTATATTTTTCTATTCTGTTGAAATGCAGCTTCCTCACAACAGAAATATAAGGAAACAGTTCATTTTGCCACCTGAGTAGTCATGTGGAAATTGAAGGTTATTCATGGAAATAAAGGGATAATTAAGAATAACTATTAATGAGAGAACCACGTATGAGTTCTTTCTTGATGTATTTGGAAGAGTGCTAGCACTCTTGATGTATTTGGAAGAGTGCTAGCACTTTGTGTATGTGCATACACATACACAAAGAATTGAGACAATTCAAAACAAAAATGCAATATAATGTTTATAATCAACTGCAGTTCAAAATTCTAAGGTGGAAAACTCAAAGAAAAAAATTATGTCTTGAGTTTACCTTACTTATAGGATGGTGTAAAAGTTTCAAGAAAATGACCGCCTTGAATTTGATTACAACTTGCAGTTTGCAGGTTTGGAAAATGAGCTTTAATGTTTGTTTTACTGGCAGTTAGTGTCAAGCCTGGATACAGATGGTGTGTTGTTAATCTGTGAAAGTGGGGGCTGTCTTTCAAGTATTAAAACAAATCAACAACGTTGATTGCTATATAATTGGATATCCACAATTTCATTTTGCTCTAAATATATTTACTATCGCTAATGCTGATTGACAAATTTGTTATCAACCTACAACTTTGAGCCTCTGCAGCTATTTCAAGGACACAACACCATCTGACAATCTTGCAAAAGACTGAGGGTGACTTTACTTGAATTAATGCAGTATTCTAGCATAAAATAAATTGCTTGCAGTGTTTCAATTTCCTTAGGTATTAAAGACTGAGCTTATTTTCAGAAAACAAAAATTCACTTATTAAGTAAATGCTGCAGTGCTGTTTGATCCCCATTTCCTCCTGCCCATAGGTTTTTATGTAAGTCTTAGGACTGTTCACGCTCTTTTTTATTTTATTCTATTTAAACATTATTTTCATTCATATTTTCTAGAATAAAAAATAAAATAAGAGTTTATATCTTACAATCTGTAAATATATGTGGAGGAAAATGAGATTGTGAAGGCTCAGTTGGGTAAGCGACCGAAGTGGTTTTAAACAAACAATGCAAACAGAGTTAGTATCTGCTAGTCTCCTCCCATCATGAATGTAACTAATAATTAGTGTAAAACTTTATAGTTCATTTGTATAGCTGGTTATTAACTTATAATGGATGCCTACAATAGTAATTTACTTTTATCATTCATTTTAAACCTATTCTACCATGGCTTTAAATTAAGTGAAACTTTGCTCTGCCAGGAACTCGAATGGCGTGGAACCTGAAGTTGTTGTTTAATAATAAATCAGTTAACTAACAAGTAAAGCTAATTACCTAATTCTATCTAATTATAGAAAATTCATATATCAATGGCAATTTTCATTTTCATCATAAACTTATTGTGGGAAAAAATGTTATATTATATAAAACAAGACGTTTTGACAGTATCTGGAAATTGATATTGCTATTTACAGAGATTTTCATGATGTTATCTCTGCTCATGAAATAAATCATGACTGACTAGTTATTTAGACAATTTAATAAAAAATGTGATGTGTTCTGGCATACAATAGGTGCTAAAATAACACTAACAGCAGACTAGTAGTTATTATAGTCAATACATCATATTTTTATAAGTTTTATGTTAAGAAGATTTACTATCTGCTAAAAAAAAAATCCCAAAGATAAGTTGAACTAAAAACATTTTAAGTTTATTTCTTGCTCACATTATTTATTTATTTATTTATTTTGTGAGGAAGATCAGCCCTGAGCTAACATCCATGCTAATCCTCGTCTTTTTGCTGAGGAAGACCGGCTCTGAGCTAACATCCATTGCCAATCTTCCTCCTTTTTTTTTTTTTTTTCTTTCCCCAAAGCCCCAGTAGATAGTTGTATGTCATAGTTGCACATCCTTCTAGTTGCTATATGTGGGACATGGCCTCAGCATGGCCCGAGAAGCGCTGTGTCGGTGCGCGCCCAAATTCGACCCCGGGCCGCCTGCAGCCGAGTGAGCTCACTTAACCGCTAAGCCACGGGGCCGGCCCCTTCTTCACATTATAGTAGTGAGTGAACAGGTCTGAGGACTGCCTTCCTCCATGCGGCCATTCAGGGATCCAGGCTGACAGAGGACCTGCCATCTTCCACAGATGGCTTCCAAAGTTACCCTAGGGCTCATGTCATTTTCTCTCCAGCAAGATGGAAGAATAAGAGAGTGCATGGGAAGTTTATGAACCAGATCCGGAAGTGGAGCTCCTCACTTGGGCTGCTGTTCTATTGGGTAGGATCTAGTCACACGGCCACATCTAAATAACAGAAGTTGGGAATGTAGGCTAACTGTGTGTCCAGTAATGGGTGGAGACCATTGATTTTGGACAGTAGCCACCAGTCTCTTTTACAACGGTTTTCTGTGAATTTTCCCATTTAATCATTTCTACAGTCATGTTATATTCATGATTTGTTAACAAATAAAGTGAAACTTAGAAAATTACGTCACTTGACCAAGCTATACACTGATAGTGCCAAGATCTGTCTTTCTGATACGTGATAGCTCTGGTTTTTGTCATTTTAATATTCAATATAATTAAGGTTAATTGATTATTTGCATTATAATGTTTGAATGGATTCTTCATAAGAAGAATTTTCATTTTTAATTGTGAATATGCTACCTATTCTATTTCACTTCTCTATATGTGTATGAATATCTGCCAATGATATTATGTATCCTCCCACTCTCCAAATTCTTTCTCTGTTACTATATTTAGTTAAAGATCAGGTTTTGCTCTCTTTCTCAATATAATTTATGCTTTTCCTTTTGTGGGAGTACTTCTTATTTTCCCAAGGATAATCTCTGATCTTAAACTGTGATCAACAAAATGAAAGCAGATTTTTATATCATAGAGTCATCCAAAGTTACCAGACAGAATTTTCTCTCTCTTCAGTGGTTCCTTCATTTGTTCATTCAACAAATGTTTTTACAGCCCCTACTATGCACCAGTCACTTTTGTGATAAAGGAGATAGAACAGTTCAAAAAGCTGAAAAAGCCCCTTCCCTTGTTGAATGACCTTTCTCTAGTGGAGAACAGAGGTGATAAACAAATAAATGTTAGGTTATATAACATGATGTCATACAAGTGATTTGTGGACACATAAATCAAAGAAAGTGGGTAATTGTTTAATAATTTTACCAAAAAAATATGCTATTTTAGATCAAGTCATCACTGAAGTCTTTTGTCAGGATTTGGCGTTTGGGCATAAACCTGAATGCAATATAGATAAATAGAACTACTAGTATTTAATATTAGGTTTACTAATATTTTAAACAGAGCTTTCTCAAGTGGCAAGTAAGGAATTATGGAGTCTGGTTGACTTTTATGATAAATCACAGAATGGGTGAGCCATAGGAAGCAGATTTGTATTGAGTGGCACCACCATGTAACGGAAAGGCTAATGGAGTTTGTTGATGTCGAAGCAGGTGATGTTTTCTGCATTTCTAACTTTTGTTGATGTGAAAGCAGGTGATGTTTGCTGCGTTTCTAACTTGGAGGCAGAAGCGAACCAAATAAATTTGCAGGTGATTGAATTTTACCTATAACTTAATTATACGAGCCAGTATGAGTTCCTATGCATGGATATCTGTAACTGATAAAATAATTGAGAATTTAATTGTTATTTTATGACATAGATAAACTAAAGTGTACCTACATTGCCAAGAGAAGTTCAGCCTTTTCACATATGATGTTATTCTCTATAAATTGCAAATTTCATAATAGTATTTCTTTGGTAATTATTATTAGTTCATTTCTTATGTTGTAGATCATCATCTTAAAAACAGATTACTGGACTCATTAAGCGATATAACATGGTCATACTATTATAAAATGTATATCAAATGGTGCTTCCAAGCTTTATAGGAATTTGCATTTGTTGATTCTCTCCTCAGAAAAACTATGTAGATTTAAACCGTTATTTATGAATAGGAAGGCTTCCTGATTTCTGTTCACAGGAGTTAAGCAAACTTAGTGAGAAGTACCAGGGACCGAGAAGATTAATTGATTTTATGTTAAATCAATTTTATTGGGTTGGAAGAATTCAAGGTTAGTGTTGGAGAAACAGTATAAGGCTCTAGATTTTGAGAGTAGCATTTAAAATCATCATGCAGTGTGTAAATGGCAAGACATCAGATATGAGCGGTCGTGAAGTGGAATTTGAAGTGAATTTAAGGAATCATAAATAAAGCAAAAAGTGCCAGCAATCCAATTTTGTTGGTTGTTGCTGGCGTTCACAAGTAGAAGTACCAAAGGAAATAAAACCCATGAAGAGTTTATATTTTATACAAACTATAATTTCCAGCTTTTGGCAGTTTATAGAACAGAGTAGGCATCCGCATATCTTTGTCAGATGGACTAAATTGCCTTGTCGATATCTACTATTGACATTGTTATTCTTAAGTACCTAGAAAGAAAAATAAATCATTCATAAAAACCCCCAGTAACAAATAGAGAAAAATAGTAAAATTGTGAAGTTCTGACTGAAACAGATTTTTAAACACTATAAGATAAGGAAAGATCCTATTTCTTTCAATCCCATGTTAGTTCAATTGAAGGCATGTATATATAAATTTTATTATTATTATGGAAAACTTAAAGTACATACAAAAGAAGAGAGTAAATAGCTTAATGGATTCAGCTCCCAGCCTCAAGAATAATCAACTAATATTTTTCAAAATTTTTTCATCTTCCTCCCTTCTTCTACTTTTATTCATTTATTTTTCATCTTGGACTAGATATTTAAAGCAAATCCTAGACATCATGCCTTTTCCACCAGAAATATTTTATTATAGATCTCTAAATGTTTCTGTTTTATTTTTTTACAGTTTTTTTAATATTAAATTATAGCTTGTGATTATCACACCCAAGAAATTTGCGATATTTCTTTGTCATCCACTACCCAAAATAAATGTGCTTGTTTGTCTCAAAATTGTCTTTTTTTTAAAGAATCCATTGGTGTAAATCAGGATCCAAATATGCCACACATTGCAATTGCTTTTTGTCTTATAAGTCTCTTACAAAACAAAACTTCATTTCATTTTTCTATATATTCATTTATTTTATATACATTTATTTCCTTTTGAGAAACCAAGTCATTTGTCTTGTAGAATACCCCCATTTTACATTCGATTGATTGTTTCTTTCAGGTGAGATAACCAGCTAATAAGCATTTTAGGCTTTGTAGGCCTGACTCTGCCTTTGTTGCATGAAACAGATGTAGATAGTACTTGAATGAGTAGAGTTGTGTTCTAATGAACTGTATTTATGAACGCCAGCATTTGAATTTCCTATAATTTTCACGTCATAAAATGTTATTTTTCTTTTAATTTTTTCAACCATTTAAAAATGTAAAATTCTCTTTTTAGCTTGCAGATTACACAAAACAATACACTGGGTAGTCATTTTGGCCACTACTGCTCTATCCCTTTATATTCTATAAGCTGATAATTCAATTTAAAAGCTGGATGAGATTTTGATCACTTGTTTAGGCAAGAGCACTTGGTGGGTGGTGCTTTGTAATTATTATTGAATGAAAGCTTAAGGTGACTAATGTCTGGTTGTTCTCTTTTTCGTAATGCTGATCATGGTGTCTAATTCCTCCATCACCAACTCCCATGGACCTTTTATTCATTGACATTAGTTTCTGCTGATGACTATCGGCTTCATTGTTTCCTTTGGATAAATAAATTAGTGATGTTCTGTCTATTTTTTTTTGCAGTTATTAACAAGAATTCTTCCAAAGAGAACTTCAATCATTTGGTGATCCTATTATTACTATTGGATTGTCATTATTTCTCCTTGAGGGTGTATTTTTGAATGGAAGTTCCTAGGTTTAATGTCTGGTGAGTGGGTATAAAATAAGTTCATGAGTTTTGTTATGAATTATTTGGGTTCCTGGAACTAATCTTGACAAAATAGTGTAATAATAATATTCCCCTAATACCCTGAAAAGTAAACATCCTTAGGCCTATCTATATCAGATAGCATAGATTTTATAGAGTTATGAAACAACAAATTTTGCCATTTTTATTGAAAAAGAAACATTATTTTAAATGTTTAAATTAATTACTGTACTTTATTAGCCAGTACCTCCTGGCATTGAACACTTTAAAGAGAATGGGATTATTTCATAATTAATAAGGCTCACTGAGACTATTTTGGGTTTACATTGAGCTTTTCCTTTAAGCTGCTCAGGAGATTTTGAATATTTAAATTACAAATCAAAATTGATCCTCAAAATTCACCATGTTAATTAAATGAATAAAGAGAATCAGTATAAATTGACTAATTTTAACAACTTTACAAACATAGGCCCAGTGCTTAGTTTTGCTTTTCCAAGTAAAATACGTATGTTTCTAATTGTCTATAATGTTTACATTTTCTACTTTGAGATTATTTTATATTGAAATTCCTATCTCAAAATAGATTTATATGGCTCAACATATACGACTTTTATGAAGTTGCATATTTAATTTATTTTTTCAAAGGAGTAAAGACATTTGAGGGATATAACTGGTTAATTTCAATAATCTATTCTTTCTCCTTTTGAAGTCACACTCCCCATTTTTGTACTGCATCCCATGTCCTCTCTCTTACCCAAGAACATTGCATCAGCATTTTCTGATCTGTCATTTATATTACCAAAGTTTAGGCATCTACAGGATCCTTCTTGTCAGCATACACACATTTTAACATTTCTCCCATGTTAAAACAACAAAACATTAATTAGATCCTATTTCTTCCTCTAGCTACACTTTCATTTATTTTCTTCTTTTTTCAGCTAAACTCAAAGTGGTAGAAAATATAGTCTTGATTCTTCTCTCATCCTCTCAAATCCATTCCAGTTAATCTTCCTCTCCAATCCCATATCTCTCTTTTCAAGATATCAATGACTTCCACTATATTAAATTTAAGCATAAGATCTCAATTCATTTATCCTACGAATAGCATTTCATTAGCTGATTATTCTCTCCTTTATACACTTTTTTGACACCTGATGCTTTTTTCCTCTCCTCTGACTTTGATCAATCTTCTATCTCTTTTTCTGGTGTCTCAATTTCTTTTCTTGCCATATATTCAGTGCATGTCACTTTTATGTAATGTTTAAATTTTGAGTTTATAACTTCAAATGTCATTATAACTATTTGAAATTCTGCATGATATTATCTACTTCATTCATGATTTTCATTGTGTCTTATTTGCATCATTGATTAGAAGTTGTTTCATGTCCAATGGTAAGTTTTATGTGTTTGTGTTTGTGTATATGCATTTTTATTGTTAATTTCTAATTTTATTAAATGAATTTTAACAATTTAGCCTGTATTTCATATATTTCTTGTGATGTTTTGATAATTCTCTTGTAGCAGAGCACTTAGTCAATTTTTAAACTTTGTATTTATACTATTATTTATGATAATTAAATCAATATTTTAACTTTTTGACCGTTTGATTTATAAGTTACTCAGGTGTGTTAAAATCTTCCAATTTGATTGTGGATTTCCTTGTAATTTTATCATTTTTTACTTTATAATTCTGAGGCCTATATTTTTAGGTGTCTACAAGTTTATCATGCTCTTGTTCATTTTATCCTTTAATCAATATCTCTACTACATTAAGTTCCTTATTTTGATATGTTATATCTGATTTTTATTATAATATTTCATATGTATCTTTCTTCACCTCTTTATTTTCAAACAGACTATATGGTTTCATTTTTATATCATTATTCATTTAGACTTAGCATATTTAAATTTTTCTTTTTTTCCCTCTTACCATAGCTTTTTGGCTACTTTCCTCTGGGTTCGTTTTTCTTCCTACAAAATATTTTGCATTTCTCATTTTATTTATTTCTGCCTTCTGGAACTCCTTATAAACAATACATTGGCTTTTTTCAAGTTATTTTGTATGTTCTTAACTTCTCTTTTTTAGTTTTTCCCTCTTTATTTCTTTGAATTCCATTCGAGATTGTCATCTCAATTCTGAGACAAAATTTTTCTAATTCCCTCTTCAGTGGATTTTCTCTTTTGTCGACTTAGGCTTAGAAAACATATATTTTTCACAACAAACCCTTTAATTGTCCCTTTATATAGTCATCTCCTCTTGTAAATGAATTTTTGCTCTTATTGTAAAGATGACAATCTTTCTTTTATCTCTGATTATTTTATGTATATATGAATTACGAATGATGAATAGTTACTGAATTAACTAGTTGCTCATGCAATGGAATTTTCTAATGCTGTTTGCAATATTTGTCTTACTGCTCATTTTGCTTGAGATTTATTTTTCTGTGACTTGTCCCCATGTTTGGTTTCCTGCCTCTTCAATCCAGCTCTCTAGGATGCATAGTAATGAACAAAGTTTTAATTTACGAAGTCAGGTACTTAACACTCTGTCTAGCTAGTAGCCTCTGGATGGTTTGGTTTGTGGTGGCTAAGTGACTTACAGAACTCTTTAAAGGATTCTATATTATTCTCTTCTAGATAGGTCAGATATCCAGCAGTAGCAGTAGCTAGACAATCCTTGTTGAGAGGTAATTCATGCCATTGGTCCATTTATAGCCTCCATCTCTAACTACTGCATGGTGCATTGTGAAAGCAATGGTGTGTCTGAAGATAGAGGCTGACTGATACCTCCTGGCTGAGTCATCCTGCCCACTGGGTTGTTTATTACCTCTTCTACAGATGGTGATTACTGATGGACATTAATATATGATGCAAACATTCTCACATTTTGTATCTACTCCCATTACACCACCCACATGCCTCTCCTCCAGAACTCCTTTTCATCACATTTCTAGACTTGCTACTTTCAAGCACCTGACCAACTAGCCATGCCCTTTGCCACTCATGAACTCACATATATTTTTAACTCATACAACTTCCCTTTCCACATACTGTGAATGAAAAAGTAAACATTACTAGAAGGATTTCTCCTTTCACTGATGGGGTACTATTTAGTTGTCACTAATACAGTCACTTTCCAATTTTGGTGGTTTGATAATAATTACCCTATGATGGGAAATTTTGGCTATATGGTCTCTTAATGTTCCATGGTTCAGCATTTGGGTTTTCAACAGGGTCCAAAACCATTCCAGGAGCTGTTGTGAATGGTGTTGACTGCTCAATCGTAGATAGAATGCCCTTGCTCCTAAACTGGAGATATGCATTGCATCTCTCTTATTGGGTTTGCCAGAGAATCCACCCATTGTCTATGACAGATACCTCTAGAACCATAGGATCTGTTAGGTCATATAGTCTAAGCAGCAGGACTGCTTATATTGCAAGCTAGACATGAGCTCTTTAATGTTCTTCCACCGACTCAAAACTAGAAGCCTTATGTGTCACATGATAAATTGGTTGGAGCAGTATTGTCAAGTGTGGACTGTGATGTTTCCAAAACTTGAAGAGTCCTGCCAAGAATTATACTTTTTTCTTGGCTGTAGAAACTCTAAGATGCAATACTTACCCTTTACTTTGAAGGGGATGCTCTGGCATGCAGTGGATGTCTACTAGTTTCCTAAATTCTTTGTCTTGGAAACTCTAACAGGAACAGGAGTTCCCATGCATGAAATTTCACCTGGGCAGGAGTAACAAGCAATAACACATCCTAGGATGGGAATTTTCTTACACACAAATATTAGCTGTTCATAAACTGATCCTTGCTAGGTAAGCAATACAGCAAATTCATATTGCTGTAGTCACTGTTAGTGTTATTTTGTTCATTTTATTATCAAACAATACATTATCCACTGTTCATTTCTATATCTTTTTCAGTCTTAACCTAGTCCATTTACTTTTTCTCTCTGTACTTGGCACTGACTCAGAAAACATTTTGCATGTTTAATAGCATAGGAAACCAGGAGGTATTCAATCCTCAGTTCAGGGAAGGCTCAAAGTATCTGGTAGAAGCTGCTGAAATATTCTTTGTCTTCTCCCAATTTAGCCTGAGAGGGCTACAGTTTTGTAGGTTTTCTTCAATCCTTTGCTGGTAAAAATTCCTTTTACATTAAACAGAAAATTACATAACAAATTCAGGATTTGGTGCATTCTAGGTATTTAAGCAGAAATTGATTTAACACAGGGAATTGCACATTTGCCAAATCACTTGTGCGGCTAGAGGAATGGAAGTCAGGTCCATTGTCCATAACAACACACTATTGCTGCCATGACCCAGGCCAAGAAACTACTGTTGTCATTCATGCCACTGCTATCAACACAGAGCCACCCACACTCATGAAGCTTGCGACTAGACCAGGAGGCATAGGCTCTGCCTGGTGCAACTGTAAGATTACCTGTAAATTGACACTGCTACTGAAATGTCCCCTTCTCTGTCCTTTTGCCTTCCAAATTTCAGACAATTGCATCAAGAAGAAAGAATTTGAATTATGCCCAGTCCTCTGGCTACATGCAAGTGTGTAAAATGTAGATTTTAATGTTTCTTTAATCCTCAGTAATATAAGAGTGATTGTTAGAAGGGAGCAGGAATAGAGGCTGAGTGTTAATAGACAGCATCTTAAATAAATAAGGTATATGATGAGAGTATGTAAAATATTGCAACATAGATGACATTTTAAAGGAAAAATTCAGACACCATGCTCTCCTACACACAGGTAAATGCACTAAACTTTAGGTATTTAAACCTGACAGAACTATGTTGTGACTTCTTGGCAAACACCTCCTGTATTAGTTCTGTAGGGCTGCCGCAACAAAATATGACAGCCGGGTGGCTTAAACAACAGAAATTTTTTTTTCCTAACAGTTCTGGAGGCTGGAAGTCCAAGATCACAGTGTTGACAGGTTTAGTTTCTTTGGAGGTCTATCTCCTTGGTTTGCAGATGCCACCTTCTCGCTGTGTCTTCACATGGTCTTTCTCTGTGCCTGCATCCCTTGTTCCTCTGTGTGGGTCCTAATATCCTCTTCTCATAAAAACACCAATCATATTGGATTAGGGCCCACCCTGGCCTAGTTTTCACTTAATCACCTCTTTAAATGCCCTGTCTTCAAATACAATCACATTCTGAGGTACTAGTGCTTAAGTCTTCAACATATGAGTTTGGTGGGAGGGCACAGTGCAGCCCATAACACTCCCCTCTCTCAATTTTTTACTTCAAAAGCAGATTCCATGGAATAGGATCATCTGTATTCCCATAAACATTATGAAATAATATGAAAGTCCATGCCCATGTACTTTATCATTAAATTTTACACTAAAAAATTGAAATTTATGTGTATATAAACTGTTCACCCCAACTTACAGAATATCTAGGCTAAGTTATTTACACACCACATTAAAAAACATTCAGAAGTGAAGAAGTTCTTTTCATGTTATACAATGGTTGTATCATTGCCAATTTATTCATCATGACCCTAATAATTCTAAACGTATAATTTCACTCTGAGAAATAAATCCAGTTTTGAAGGCTATGAGAAACAGAAATGGATGTTTTTCACTTGATTCAAACTAATTACTTTGTTTTCTTTATAGATAGAGGGAGGAAACAGAAACACAAAAGGTGCTTTTGTGATTTATGAAAGAATGTAGCTCACAATTATTAGGACAAAATACTAGAATTATAGCCAACCCTGGTGGGCTAGCGGTTAAGATTTGGCTCTCTCACTGCTGTGGCGGGGTTCATTTCTGGTCAGGGAACCACATTCCCCATCTGTTGGTTGTCATACTACAGCAGCTGTGTGTTGCTGTGATGCTGAAAGCTGTGACACTGGTATTTCAAATACCAGCAGTGTCACCCACGGTGGACAGGTTTCAGTGGAGCTTCTAGACGAAGACAGGCTAGGAAGAAGGACCTGGCCACTCACTTCCAAAACAATTGGGCAAGAAAACCCTATGAACAGCAGCGGAACATTGTCTGCTATAGAGCTGACAGATGAGAGGATGGCACAAAAGGAGCAGGCAGGGTTCCACTCTGCTGTACACAGGGTCACTAGGAGTCAGAATGCGCTCAACAGCACTAACAAAAAAATCAGAATTATGTTAATCTATATTGAATGGTAAAAACACTATAATGGCAGGACAATTAAGTTAGTAGAGCAATGTTCTTAAATTCTAGCTAGACTTTGAATAAAATTGTTTTAATTATGCTAATCTAAAAGTTTCTTAAATGCTCCCACTGCTTATTATCTTGCAGCGAATTGCAATTATTTTGTGGTGCCGACAACCACACTTTGGGATAGAGGGCCACTGGAAATTTCATAAGTTATTTGAATGTAAAAATTGCTGTATAGTGGTTCAGATGAGTCACTTTTATCAGAGACAGTGTTCATGATGTGATGATATAGTGACAGATCATTTCTAGGTACAATCAAGTTGAGAAGTTTCGTCCAATTACTGCACAGAATTCCAGTAATAAAATGATATTTTTTGCTTAAATTGGCAACTCAGAAGGAAAGGTCAGTTCTGGCATATGTTTGAGTGTAAAAGTGAGCTTATTAATTTGACTTATTATACACAAATATAACAAATAGGTCATTTCTGATACACTTAACTGATTTTTATCCAAGGTAATACAATTTGTCAAATTCAGAAAAAGGAATGCAAGATTACATAAAGCTGTTATTTCCAAGGAAGTTTGGGTATATCTCAATGAATAATGATTTTCACATGTATCTCGATAATTAAACCATATCCCAATTGTTATATATGTATATATATATGCTATATATATGTTTTATATATATATAATTGAAGTATAATTCACATATCATATAATTCATTTAAAGTACATAACTCAACATTTTTTAGTATATTCATAGATTTATGCAATCATCACCCAAATCCATTTTAGAATATTTTCATTACCCAGAAGGCAAATTCTATATTAATTAGCAGTCACCACTTTCCCATACACCCCACCCCAACCCCCAGTCCTAGGTAACCACCAATCTACTTTCTAGTCTTGCCAATTTGGACATTTTATATAACTGAAATCATACAATATGTGGTCTTTTGTGACCAACTCCCTTCATTTAGCACAATGTTTTCAGTTTTCATTCATATCTTTGCGTTTATATCAGTACTTCATTCCTTTTTATCGACAAATTATATTCCATTGTACGGCGATGCCATATTTTATTTTTCCATTCATCAGTTGATGGACATTTGGTTTGTTTACATTTTTTGGCTTCTATGAATAATGCTGCTATGAACTTTGTATACATATGTTTTTATTATTAGGGTATATATCTAGGAGAAGAATTGCGGGGTCATATGGTAATTCTATGTTTAACTATTTGAGAAACTTCCAGACTTTTCCAAAGTGAGTTTACCATTTTACATTCCCACCAGGCAAGTATGAGGGTGCTGGTTTCTCACATTCTCACCAACACATGTTGTTATCTGTCTTTTTGCTTATAGCCATTCTAGTAGGTGTGAAATAATATGGTATTATGGTACAATTGTCTCTTATTCATATACCAATTTGTAATAAATGTCCTCAGGTTATCACTAAAGGTCACTTAAATTATGCTGGACAAGCCATTCATGTGTGCTGATCTTGCCAATTTCTAACACCCTGCCATCACTGATTTAAATAATTAACAGAGATATCAATAAAAGAAGAAAGAGTTAAAGGATGAGGAAAGAGCAAAATAATAATGTTCTATTTTTTGGATATACCATATTTCATTTATCTATTCATCGATTGATGGACATTTGGGTAGAAAAGAAAATAATAATAGAAAATGGAAGATATAAATGCATAAGGAAGGAGTTGATTCTCATTTCAAAGGACATAAAATTATCTTAATGTCCCAGAAAAATAATTTCCAATCTAGACTCCTATCCTCAGGCAAATGGTCAAACAAATTGGAAAACAAAGTGAAGACATTCTTAGGCACGGATATTTCAACAAGCAAGCAAGAAAAGAAAGCAAAACAAAAACAATACACACAACGAAACAAAGATACTCTCCTGTACCCTTTCTTAGGGAACTAAGCTAATTCAAATGAAGGAATAAAGGAAGAAAGAAGAACACAGAACATCTTCAAAGAAAGACACTCACCAGAGGAGGGAAAGTAAGAGAGTCCCCAGGTTGCCAGGACAGGCATTCCCATCCAAACAACTCAGCCTCTCGCACTTCGAGTAAGCACGAGAGATTGCAGCATTTACCTGTAGTCTCCAGAAAACAAAGTGAAACCACAGATTGTATAATATGTTTGACTGTGTGGAAATCTGACTGAGAGGTTGGGGAGGGTGTGGAGAGAATTAGTTTGGAAATATAGCAGAACTATCAGTAAAAATATATACAAAAACTAAAAATAAGATGTTGTACATGAAAGGCAATTTACCAATAGAACACTGAGTAGCTGAAGTGTAAACATATATTCCTAAAATCAAAATAATATAAGCCCTGCATATTGATTTAATCCAGTGGTGATTTAACAATAACTGAAGCTCTAAGGAGAGGGAAAAGGGAATGACATAGTCAGAGAAATAAATCTTCATCTCCCACAATAGGAAATCAATAGGTGTTTGAAAATGATAAATCATTATTGTGGTATAAGTATATAATTTAAAACTATGAGTGGATATATGAGGAACACAGCAAAAAGAGTTGTAAGTACCTATTTCCAGGGGGATGAATTAGGAATGGGGAGGAACTGACCCTTGGATTCTTCTACCTTGGATATTCTTTTTTCAGTATTTTTTAATATTAATTTTATTAATATATATTCATATTATTTTTTTAAAAATTATAAATGATTTGTTTTATAAGTGGCAATTCACTATAATGATATTCTCATTAATGAAAGTAGAACAATGGGAAGATAAAAGCCTGTTGTACAGTGCATAGAGATCATTTTCCAATTGGAGAAGCCACTTCATAACCTCATCGTTTTATTTCTTGTTTCCTGGGTTTTTTTTAAAAAAAAAACTTTGATTCTTGAATGTTGAAGATAACTCACACTCAGAACTATTTATTTATTCACTTACTTATTTCTTTTCAGGCTTATTATTACTTAGTCTATGGTTAGCACCAAATCATAAGAATCTTACATTATCTTGCCTTGATGTCTGGTGTTCCAATCTTTCTTGCATGCCTCTGCCAGAGAAATCTGTGTTGGTTTCATGGATATCTTTCTAACTAGGGTATTTTTGCTCATGATGTTCCCTCTCTTTTCCTTCCTTTCTGAATCAAGTTCACATCCATGGTTTCTCTTATTCTTTAAGACCAGTTTGGTGCCACTCTCTGCATAAAGACTTTCTACGGAGAAAAAAATCTCCTTAGAAAAAAATCAGCATTATGAATATATTCTCTCCCTTGTTATATGGTCAGTCTCTTGTCAACATAAGTAGTATTTTACACATTAAAATTCTCCATATTCCCTGGCCAAGTATTATAAGCATAATAGGTAATAAATAAGAATATGAAATTTGAGTGAGGTATTAAAGCAATTCTTACTCAAGTGCAAGTGAAGAATACTTCTGTGACATGTCTTCAAAGGCAGTTTCTCAAATCTTGATTAATTACATGATTATCTTCTAATAATATTATTGCTTGTTTTCTTATTCATAAAAAAGCATATTCTTATATTTTAGGGAAATGGAGAAAAATGTCGAATTGAAGAAATCAAATCTGGTCACAATCAAAAGTAATTACAAGTACCACTGAAAACTAAAAGCTAGGTAGAAAGGCTGGTAAATATATGAATATTCACTGTATAATTGTTTATTAGAACTTTCCCAACTCTAGCTACGCGGTATTTGCATGAGGGCATTGTTTTTACAAATATTCAGTATCTAGTTGTGACTGAGGAGCTGCCACTAGACTGCAATATCTTTGTTCTTGTTATTGAAGGTTCTAGTCAGAGTTGAAGACTTTCCTCCATGGCCTGTAGCTATTGCTGAACTTAATTCTACACAGTACTTGCTCTTTTGAAGTAACATTGCTATTTTCAAGATTATAGCTCAGAGAATTACTTTCCTACTGGTTCACTGCTATGATTTTCCCATTTAGAGCAGCACCTTTGAAAAGTACATTGACTTAGGTGATAGCAAAGATGTCTTTGAGTGCTAATGCTCCAAGATCCTAAAGAACCACCCAAGAGCAACAGATGATGTTTTAACATAATTATAATTTTAAAGGATAGTAATAAGTATTGGTGACAATGAAGCCCTCAGTCCTGGCAAACAACTTGGGGCTACAAGACTAGTTTGTTAATATTCTACAATTGCTTTTTCCAAATAGGTTTTGGAGACTCCTAGAGCTGCATGAAAGAGAGGAAGAGGGAAATACTAGGTCAGCCTGGCTAAAGGCACCAACCTTCAGTCCAACAGTAAAAATGTTAGAACTCGGTGGTTGTGGAAGAAGTTGGAAAATATACAGGTAATTAATTTTTTTATAATAATTTTGGATTAATTGAATTCCATTCTTTCTAGCATTGTACTTTCTAGTTTGAAAACAGAAGGTAAGTGCCCAATGCCTATTAACTGATTGGCTTGCTTGAAATTCTCTGGATCCGTCTCCACTATGACAGATAGTGAAAACCACAACCCTTGTTTCATAAACAGACATTTAGGTAACAGACGAAATTGGATACCCACATATCTCAACATTTCCCAATTTATTACAATTAATAAAATTGTGAACTCTTTTAATTTTGGCACTCTTCTTTACTACTGAAATTATTTATGATGTTTTTTGTAAATTTTATATTAATATTAATTTACTTGTGAATATTTATGTTCTCAAAGCTTCTTATATGCAAATTCAATTTTTAAAGCTTACTATAATTATTCTCCTCTCTCTCTTTTTTTTTTTTTTCATGAGGAAGATTTGCCCTGAACTAACATCTGTTGCCAATCTTCCTCTTTTTTTGTTTGAGGAAGATGAGCCCTGAGCTAACATCTGTGCCGATCTTCCTCCAGTTTGTATGTGGGTTGCTGCCACAGCATGGTTGATGAGTGTTGTAGGTCCACGCCCAGGATCCAGACCCGTAAACCCAGGCTGCCAAAGCAGAGTGTGCCAAACGTAACCACTACACCACAGGGCCAGCCCCATAATGATTCTCTTTTTGATAGTCATGTTATTGCACCTTGTCAGTGGGAACTCTATGTTTAAAAGATATAGTATTATTTCTGTAGTATAAGATGTAAGAGATTCTTAGGTTTTCTGCATCCCAATTCAAGGAAGCAGCACCCTCAAAGGATTCTGCATATTTTTAATGGAAAATAGTATTACTGATGAAAATGTGAGCACTAGAATTCATTTAATATCATTCCACAATACTGTTACTAGGTAGGTTAGCTCAGTTTCTAGGCCCAGTTATGTACAAAACCAAAATGGTTTCTTTTCAATGGAATGAGTTCACATCAGTAATTCTCTTTTAAATTTAATTATCTAAGATGTTTTACTTTACTTTCATTTTGATATAATTGCTAAATGTTTTTTCTCTAATACATTTACTAAAACTATTATGTCTGCTGTCTCTTGTAATGTTATACTCTTCTTTTTCATAACCCTTATACAACTCACTGATTACCATTCTGTGGTCCTTTTAGTGACCTTGAAATTTTTCAGTAAAATTCTTGCCTACTCTTTAATTATTGTTTAAAACAATTTATGACATATTATGAATTTATTTCAAATAATCAAATTAAATAAAGATTTACATAACAGAAAATGATGTTAAAATTAAATATACTTTATTTTTCCAGATAATTTGATGTTATGAGTTTATTTCCCTTTTAATGCAACTTTTCTCATTCTTATATCATCATAATACCAAGTCATTTGCATTAATTCTGCCCAGAAAATAACATATTTCATAACATAATTACTCAATTCAAACAAGCAACCAGATATTAGCATAAGAAGAAATTGAATATTACTCATGATTTGATTAACAAAAAAATAATTGCAGAGAATGCTTCTTTTCAGCTATCACTAATCAGGCTGCCTAGTTTTTGAAGGTCAAAAGGAAGAAAATAATAGAAGTTGGCCAATCAGCCAACTCAGGAATGGTAAGCACATAGGTCAAATCTAATTACAAAGTGGTGGGAATGAACAGCAAGTGGAATTTTAATGTTTGATTCTTTGTGCTTAGATTTTTTTTTTTTTAATTCACTTATCTAATTAGTGTATCTATTAAGGAAAAAAAAAGGATGCGATGTCCAATTGATTAACAATCGTGTTTACTATTTGTGTGCGTGGTTCTGGGGAAAAAGCTAAACTATAGGGACAAACTACTAAAACATATTCAGAGATAGCCAAGATGAACGATGGTATCAATCTAAGTTTATAAACAAACCAACAGTAGCTTATAGATCATATATGAATGACAGAGATACACTGCAATCTCTGGGCTAAGGCTGTTTTTTAATAACTGTGCATATGGAACACTCACTACCTGAAAATGAACTGACCATGCTAAGTTTGTGAGCATATTTCATTAAAAAATATATATTTGAGGAGCCAGCCCCGTGGCGTAGTGGTTAAGTGCTAGCGCTCCACTACCGGTGGCCCGGGTCTGGATCCTGGGTGGCTGCAATGCACCGCTTGTCAGGCCATGCTGTGGCGGCGTCCCACATAAAGTGGAGGAAGATGGGCATGGATGTTAGCCCAGGGCCAGTCTTCCTCAGCAAAAAGAGGAGGATTGGCATGGATGTAAGCTCAGGGCTGATCTTCCTCACAAAAAAAAAAAATATATATATATATATATATATATTTGAAAAAACAAAAGGCTATTAACCCAGAATGTGAAGAGTACCTCTCCAATGGTGTCTAGAGACAATAGACTTCAGTTAGAGAGATGTGAGTCACTGCCTTTTGCTCTGAGCAGAGCTTCCCAAAGTGTTTTCCACAGATCAGTGCTGGTCCAAGAACTGTCACTGCTCTGCCTAGATAGCATGAGACTGAGAGTGAGTATTTACATATGTTAACAACAAATTGAGAAAATAATTTATTTTTTGATGACCCTAAAAATACAAATCCATACTTGTGTTTATTATTTTTGATTCCATTTTTCCAGTATTTCACTTTAACTGTATTACATACAAGTATCAGTCTGTAAAGAATTGAGTAAAGAAAATTATATGTAATACACTCTAGATCAATGGCCCACAAATTACAGCCTCCTGGCCAAATTTGGCCTGCCTATGGACTGTTTTTATAAATAGAGCTTTATTAGAACATAGCCACAATCACTTGTTTATGTATACATAGTATTATAAACAGGAAATCCCTATGATAGAAACTATTTTTGCCATGTTCAAATATATATGTACATTAATCCATTTTAAAAGCATTATGGTTAAGTAGGAACTATTAATTTACATTATTTCTGTATGAAACAGTGAAAATATATTAGCTATGTCACAGACTACTACCAGAGTAAGCCAGTTTCTCAATTTAAGATGGTGGATTGATTAGATTCTTAGACATTTCAAAGAAGTTTCTGGGCAGAATTGATAGGATTTTATATATTAATTTTATTGTACTTGAGAGGTATGCAATATTATTCTACTCCTCCCAAAATACAATGACCTTTTGAAAACAGATTTTAAG
Organism: Diceros bicornis minor; assembly: GCF_020826845.1. NCBI lineage: Eukaryota > Metazoa > Chordata > Mammalia > Perissodactyla > Rhinocerotidae > Diceros > Diceros bicornis. The sequence continues at coordinate 45,014,579 of NC_080759.1, read as the reverse complement.
ATGATTAATCCAGAAACAATTTGTATTTTTAATTGAAAACTCCAATACATAGCATTGGTGCCACATAGGTAATAGATGCTCAAAAATCTGTTGAATAAATAAATGGTAATATGGCTATGAAATGAAATAGAACACAGATACATAAACTTTCCTGAAAAAGGTAGACTTTGGCAATAGATTGATAAAATCATCTCAAAATTCTTAACTTTATTGCCAATTATGGTCCAGGGCTTCGTAATAAAATAGAGACTGTATTTAAATATAAGATTTTAAAGCACTTTTTCCCCTTCCTTGGCATCATTGGCACTTCAAACACTTTCTATTATTTATGTCAGGTGATTTTGTTTTAATTCAATGTTTAGATATATATCACAAGTAACAGTGAATCAAAAGTAATTTTCTAGTGACTTTTAAAAAATAGTCCTATAAGTCCCGGAATTCTCTAGTTAATATATCTTTAAAAATATTATTTGTTCTTTTGTCTGTTTCTCTTCCTTGTCCTCACATAGGCCACGGATTGACTTGCATTTGGTAAATTTGGGCTTTTCTACTCTTGAAGCCAGTGCCAAATTCATAGGCAAATCTTTTCCTACGACAGGCAAACGATTCATTTTCTATGAGCTTGTCTATACTCAGAACAACACTTTTAACTTATAAGTTATTTTAGAATTAAGAATTTTACAGAGCTGAATGGAATCAAAATCCAAATAATACACTGCCTAGTTATAATATCATAGAATGGAAAATGGAGATATCAGACCAAATAAAAATATAAAACACATTTCTCAGCATTAGAATGTTTTGTTGAATGTCCTAAATGATTAATACTTATGTTTATACGTTGTGTTTTCCTAATTTTTCTTAGAATATACTTTTTTCTGTTCTTTAGTTGCTAGAGGCGTTAAGATGTCAGCAGTATGAATAGATATATAATTCAAATACATTTTTCATTAGTATTCTGGAAACCAATATCATGTAGGGAAAGGAAAACTATTTGTAATCAAGAAAACAAATTAGCAGTGTTTCACTTATTTAATGACTCAATAATAGGTATATCAACCACAAAAATAATAAGCATTTACTGTTATGATGTTTGGATTCAGCTGAGGGCACCTAGAAGTTTCACCTGATCTTTAACCACTCCTTGACATGTTTGGGGCTGGCTGGTTCTCAACCAACCTAGACTAGTCTTGGCTGGAATGGCTTAGAAGGATCAGATCTGCTCCACATGTCTCCCTTCTTCCAACAGACTAGCATGTACAAGTTCTAATGAGAATTCAAAGATGAACTAGAACAAGGGCAAACACACAGATCCTCTTAAGGACTAGGCATAAAACTGGTACACTGTAACTTTCACCTTCTTCTATTTGCCAAAGCAGGGCACATAGACAAGTGTAGAATCAGAGTGTAAGGACAACACCAGGTTATATGGCAAAGGTCACGAATACAGAGAAGTAAAGATTTGGGGCCAATGTTGTAATCTACCATGGTAGTAAGTATTCAATTACTTTTTTTTTTTTTTTAATTTTTTGTTTATTGCAGTAACATTGGTTTATAACATTGTAAAAATTTCAGGTGTACATCATTGTACTTCTATTTCTGCATAGATTACATCATGTTCACCACCAAAATACTAATTACAACCCATCACCACACACATGTACCGAATTATCCCTTTCACCCTCCTCCCTCCCCCCTTCCCGTCTGGTAACCACCAATCCAATCTCTGTCCCTATGTGTTTGTTTATTGTTGTTATTATCTACTACTTAATGAAGGAAATCATACGGTATTTGGCCTTCTCCCTCTGACTTTTAAAAGAAATAGATGTATGATATAGAGTGCAAATAGTATCAAATTAAAAAATACTTTTAAAATGCAAACAAATACTCAAAACTTAAATTTCTCTGTTCTATTCACTTAGAATTTTTCATATTGTAGACTTTAAAAATTGAGGTATACTTTATATAAAGTGAAATGCTCAGGTATTAAGTATTATGCAATCAGTTTTCATGAACACATATTAAGACAGAATATTTTCATCACCCCAGAAATTTTCCTCATGGTGTTTCCTAGTCAATTCACTTCACTTTTATTTAATTTTATACTAGGTGTATTAGTTAGTTCAATAAGACATGAAAAAGAAATAAAAGGTATAGTTATTTGAATTCTGAGAAGATTAGATTGTATTCATAGAAAATGAAAGAATTTACAAGAAAACTGTAAGATAGAATAAGTGAATTAAGCAATGTCTCAGAATATAAAGTTAATATTCAAAAATAAATTATATTTCTGTATATTAATAGGGAATTAAAACTCAAATTTAAAAAATATAATTTAAAATAGCTTCAAAAATTATCAAACTGAAGTATAAATTTAATGAGCAAATATAGGATATTATAAACTCTAAGCTGTTAAATTGTGATGAAATAAATTAAAGATTTAAATAACTGAAGAAATGCACGAGATATATGGATTGAGGGATTTAATATTATTAAGACATCAATTCCCCTGAAATTGATCTATGAATTTAGATTAATTTCCCAACTTAACATTAAAGTATTAGCTGTGAGTTTTTCATTGATGTCCTTAATCAGGCTGAGAAAATCTCCTTCCATTCATAATTTGCTGCGGTATTTAATCAAAAATATGTATTTTACCTTGTCAATGCTTTCCCTGCCTCTAATGAAATAATTAAATAACCTGTTAATGTTATGAAACACAGTAATTTTTGAATGATAATCTATTCTTGAATCGTTGGTATAAAACTCATATGAGATAACACTGTTTTCCTTTTCCTGTAATGATATATTTGTTTTGATAATATTTTAATAAATTTTGCATCTGTTATCATAATCTTCTGTTCTGTAATTTTCTTTCTTTTTTCATTTTTTGGCAATATCATTGTCTGGCTTTGCTATCAGGGTGGCGGTGGCCTCATGAAACGAGTTGGGAATCCTGTACGCCTTCTCTACTTTCTGAAAAAGCTTATGTAAGATTGGTATTCTTTCTTCCTTCAATGTCTGATTTAATTCATCAATGAAGTGAGCTAGGACTGATGTTCCATTGTGGGAAGTTGTTTATGAATTAAATATTTAAATAGACATAAGAATATTTAGATTACCTGTTCTTCTTGGATGAGTGTTGTCATAGGTGTCTTTGACAACAAAGACATCTTCAAATTCATTGGCATAGAATTCTTCAAAAGACCTACTGGTTATCATTTTAATATCTGTGAGATATGTAGTGGTGGCTTCTCTTCAATTCCTAACATTAACGATCTGTGTTTTTTTCTTTTCCTTTTTTCTTCATCATTCTGCTAGGGGTTCACGAATTTTATTGATATTTCTGAAGAAACAACTTCTCATTTTAGTGAGTCTTTCATTTGTTGATTCTCTCTCTGTTTGCCTATTTCATTGATTTATGAATGTATTTTTCCCCTTTTTCCTCTTACTATCATCAGTTCACTTGTTCTTTTTCTAGCTTCTTTTCTTTTTGTGTTTTTTTTTTTTTTGGTGGGGAAGATCAGCTCTGAGCTAACATCCATGTCAATCCTCCTCTTTTTGCTGAGGAAGACTGGCCCTGGGCTAACATCCGTGCTCATCTTCCTTCACTTTATATGGGACGCCGCCACAGCATGGCTTGACAAGCGGTGCTTCCGTGTGCGCCCAGGATCCAAACCCAGGCCACCAGCAGCAGAGCACGGGTACTTAACCACTACACCACGTGGCTGGCCCCTTTAGCTTCTTTTCATCATATACTTGGGAGCTTTGTTGTAAGATGCATATACATTTAGCATTGTCTTTTTAATTAACTGACCCTTTCCAGCATATTAAATGCCCTTCCTCATATTCCTAAACTTTTCCTCACTTAAGAACATCGACAACAGCTTTCTTATGTTTAATGGATGCATAGTAAACATATGTCCACCGTCTCATTTTCAACCTGTTTGTGTCTATATTTGCAAAATGTTTCTTAAATGTGACATATGGCTGAATCTTGACTTTTTTATCCGTTTTTACAATGTCTCCCTTTTAATTGGAGCGCTTAGTCTATTTATAAGTAATGTAAATTACTGATATGTGTGTGTTCAAGTATAATATATTGCTATTTGATTTGGACTTATCTCATCCTTGTTCCTCTACTGTTTTCTCCTTAAATTGTGGGTGAATCAAATAATTCTTTTTACAATTTCATTTTATCTTCTCTTACGTCTTTGCTGTTTTTTCTCATGTGTGCATTTGTGTGTGTATACGTTTGTGTTTTGCATTAGAGAATGCAATATTGATCTTTAGCTTTGAACGTTTTGTTTGAAATATTTAAATATTTCATAAAAATTTAAGTACTCTATCACAGTATGTTTCCAAAAAATTACCTTCCAATCTGTTTTGTTTTTGTATATTTGACTGCTACATATGCTATAAAACCTCATGTTATAGTCTGAATGGTGTCCCCCCACCAAAAAAAAAAACCTCATATGTTCAAGCCCTAACCTCAAATGTGACTGTATTTTCAGATAAGGCCTTTAAAGAGGTAATTAAGTTTAAATGAGGTCATAAAATTGGCACTCTAATCTAAGATGATCAGTGTCCTTATAAGAAAAGGAAGAGACACCAGGGACGTGCACAGACAGAGGAAAGACCATGTGATCACACAGGGAGAAGGTAGCCATGTGCAAGCTGAGGAGAGAGGCCTCAGGAGAAACCATCCCTGCTGGCATCTTGGTCTTAAACTTCCAGCCTCCAGAATTGTGAGAAAATATCTGTTGTTTAAGCCACTCAGTGTTTGCTATTTTGTTATAACAGCCCTAGCATACTAACATACTTAGGTTCCTTTACTATTTTTTGACATTTTAATAAGCTACAAAATTTTATTCTGAAATGAAAATACATCTTAGACACAGTTGCCAAGTTAACTTTTGAGTATATCTTGACATTAGAGAATGAAAATTGAATGCACTATGAGGTTTAGGCATAGTTAAGATGAAAACAGTCTTACAGCCTTCTGAGTATATCTCAGTTATAAAATAATGACATTTATGCTCTTAACTTGCAATGTACAATTTCTTAAAATTATTGCTTTTTTAAAATCTGAGATAGCTAAAATTTTAATAAATCAGAGCTATCTGGGAAGGTAATAAATACTCCTTTAAATGAAGGCTACTGCAAGTATATTTGCTAATTTATATGATATTAAAATTCTTAATTATATAGCAATTATAATATACCTTATGTTGATTAACTGGTATTTGAAAATAAGTATATTTTTCTCTCTAAGCAGTGTTTTGGAAAAAGTGCATTGAATTCCAGGAACACAGCTCTAGTCATATTTTTCTTTGCTAACTTGCACTTATTTTTAGAAATCTCATCAGAAGACAGTAGAATAGGACTTGGACCAAAACTCCAGTGAATACGACTTTTCCTTACTCCATTTTGGTCCACATATTCACTTACAACCATTGTTTCTCTGCAGACTTTCCACTTAATCTATTAAAAATTAATACAATGGAAATTCTCTCAAATGTTCAGCTTTACTTTGGAGTCTCCCACTGATTACAGCATTATGCAAATCTGCTTCTTCCAGTCTGAGTGTTTCATCTAGTAATTTGAGGAAAGGAAATGCTGGTGCCCGGGGAAAGGAGGACTTCTTTAAGATCCTTTGTATTTCCCAATGTAGTCTTTGATGTGACTTACTCAAAATCTGTGGGATGCAGCTCAAGCAGTGTTTAGAGGGAAATGAATAGCTATAAATGTCAATGGGAAATATACCGTTTCTGGATGATCCTTTTCCAATTGGCTAACGAGATTGTATTTTAGTGAGGTGATCCAGATTATTTAGTGGGACAACAGGCAGAATATCTTTATTCTCATCCTCAGTACTCTTTGCTTTAGAAAAATGTTTGGTGTGGCACTTTTCAATCTGTGATCCTGTCCTGAGAAGGGCTGCAACACAGGCTTCATTGACATACCTATTTCAGTTTTCTTATCTTCAACATCCACTTCCTCTTTATCAGAAATCTCTGTAATTCTAAAGAGAATTCCTCTTTCAAATGGAGTTCAGAAACTGCTGACTTGCATCATCAGAATAACTTTTGAAATCATTAGTGACTTAGAATTCACTTTTCCATAATCTTTTATACTGATATTTACTTGTTCTTTCCAGTGGGTGACAAACAGTTAGCTCCAATCTTCTGAGCTTCCTTCACTGGCTGTTAACAAAATATCCACAGTCTGTTTGTGGTTTATCACGAAAAGAGTGGTTGTCAGATCCTGTTTCACAGATCCATTCATCTTTCAAACCCATTCTTTCTTTCTTTCTTTTTTTTTTGTGGTGAGGAAGATTAGAGCTAACATCTGATGCCGATCCTCCTCTTTTTGCTGAGGAAGATTGGCCCTGGGCTAACATCCACGCCCATCTTCCTGCCACAGTGTGACTTAAGCAGTGCGTAGGTCCGTGCCTAGGATCTGAACCCATGAACCCCGGGCCACCAAAGTGGAGCACACTGACTGAACCACTATGCCACTGGGCTGGCCCCCAAACCCATTCATTCTTGCTACTTTCAAGATGATCTACATCTTTCACTCACTTTTGTCTTATTCTGGGGGCCATGGCCTCATCTTCAGTTTTTTCAGGGACCCTGAGGCCCTGCCACAGCTTTCAACCCACACAGCCTTGCTCCATGGTCATTTCACTGGAGCCCTTGCATAGGTCATTTCACAACTTCCTAAAACTTGTTATTCTTTTTTCTTTTTAATTTAGAAAATTTTATGATATATTTGTATAAAAATAGGAATTTTTGAGAAGTTCTTTGTATTTAGTAACCGATTTGTTCTATTTTTCTTTATATATTTCTGTTTCAGACTATATAACTATTTCTTAGCATTTTTTGGTAGTGCAATTTTGTAGAAGATGCATTCTTTAAAATTTTTTTCTGTCATTTAGTTTATCTCTATTTTTAAAATATGTTTTATAGGAAATAGACTTCTAGAGTTTTTTTCTTTTACCTCTTTAAAGATTTAATTTCATTGTCTTCTGATTTCCATTGTTTCTATGAGAATTCAGCTATCATTTTACCATCAATTCATTCCATATCTTTATTTTCCCTGGCTTCTTTTAAAATTTTTCTTTGTCTTTAGTTTCCAGTAGTTTGATTCTGGTATACCTGGCTTTGTTTTTATTTGTATTTATCACACTTCAGGTTCTCTGAATTTCTTGGATTGGGGGGGTTTGGTTTGTTTGTTTTCAAACATTTATAAAATTCTCAACCTTAATCTCTTAAAATATTTGTTGTGACCTATTCTCTCTTTCTTTATTCTCCTCCTGAGTCTCAAATACTTGTATATTTGAATGGCTTGATGTTGTCCCATGGATTTCAAATGACCTATTTTTGTGTCACTCTTATTTTTGTGCGTTTTTTAGGATAAGTTCTATTGTCACATCTTCACCTTTACTAATTCTTTCCTCTGTCCTGTCTATTCTGGCCATACCATATCAATCTAGTTTGTAATAGAGTGGCGTTTGGGCTTTTTGGTTACTTTCTTTATGTTAAGTGAACCATGGATTTGAAAATCCTTTACTAATAGACTGCGCTGCTTTTTTGCTTAGTATGAGACCTGGAATGCTTGAGGCATTCTCTCCATGTGTTCCTGCCCCACCTTCAGCTTTTAGCAGGCCCAGGAAGTCTTTGCTACAGATGGGTTTCTCCCTCTGCTTTTGTTCCTCTCTTGGCAATAGGGCATTGCTTGCTATTCAATGTAAGACTTATAGCGAGCTGGCCCCGTGGCTTAGCGGTTAAGTGCGCGCGCTCCGCTACTGGGGGCCCGGGTTCGGATCCCGGGCGCGCACTGACGCACCGCTTGTCCAGCCATGCTGAGGCGGCATCCTACATACAGCAACTAGAAGGATGTGCAGCTATGACATACAACTATCTACTGGGGCTTTGGGCAGAAAAAGGAAAAAAAAAAGGACGAGGATTGGCAATAGATTTAGCTCAGGGTCGGTCTTCCTCAGCAAAAAGAGGAGGATTGGCATGATGTTAGCTCAGGGCTGATCTTCCTCACCAAAAAAACAAAAAAAAAAACAAGACTTATAGTGGAGAAATGATGTTTTAGTTTCCTTGCTGCCAATGCAACCTGAAGCAGGCCCTGCATCCTTGAGCCTCAAGTCTTCAGCTTTCTCAGCATTCCTACCTGTCCACAGCAAACAATTGCTTCCTCTTATTCAGTACAAGCTCCTGAACCCAAAGAGATTTCCTGGTAGTCTCTCAATTGTAGCAAGTGTTTGCCTCATAGCAATGCACAGTCAGAGATGACTGTGTTTCCTGCTCAGTCTTCAGGGACAGATAGCTTAATGCCATGAATTTACAGAGTCTGTGGTAGGTAAATTTTCTGTACTCCCCATAGCAGCAGAGAGCTTTTGTCTTGGGTCGGTACAGAGATTTTCTGCCCCACTTCCAGTGGTAACCAGGCTTGGCCTTTTATTGATGTATAGATTTGGGAATACTGTTCATTTTTCTGTCTTTCTCCCAATGACAGATAGCTTTTGCTTCATGGCAGTGAAAGATCTGGGGCAGATGGGGTTTCCATTTTCTCCCCCAGGAGCAGAGAGCTGCTTTTCTCATCACATCAAGGCCCACGGTGTTTGTGGATGGTTTTCCTACACACTGCTCAGGGCAGCCAACTGCAACCTTGTAATCATGCAGGATTTGGTGAAAAGGCACGTTGCTTTACATTCCCTTCCTCCACCCCCAGACACTGGCAGGCCATGCATCCTGTGCAGTTGGTATTTCTATCATTCCTGTTCTCCGTCCTTCTCATAAACACTTGACTTGTGAAAAAGGTTGACAAGTAGAGGGAAGTCTCCTCATATGTATGGTGCTTTCCAGGATTTCAAATTATTATGCTAGCCTATAATTGGCCTGTAATAATTCATTAAAATTTAATGTTTTCACCCAACTTAATTTTGTAATAGCTATGTCTATTTCCCATTGTTATGTCTTATATGAAACATATTATGTGTCTCATCCTTTCTCAGAAAGATATGTTACCAGTTGGAATTTTTTTTCACTAGATATCCTTTTGATCTTACTCTTGTCCTGAAGATCAAGCCTGTTCTCATTTTTAAAGTGATAAAGTTTACTTGCTGCTATGTTTTATGGGGGGGAAAAAAAAAAAGAAATATCACTTTTAATTTTGAAACATAATTTTAGAAAGATGTAAGTTGTTAACATATAAAATTTGCCTGGTTTGCACCTTTACTAATAGGTACTTAGCCACCGTTTTGCTCTGATTCTACCTCATAGTCATATAAAAATACAGATGTTTGGTTCAGTTTCATGGTAAAAAAAGTCAGAATTTGATAAATTAGAAGCCTACTTCATTTAGTATGTGTCTATTCTTGATTAAGTCAATCAGCTTATATATTTCCAAAGAGCTACAATATAGAGAGAAAGAAGACTACACTTTAAATTGTTTATTGTCTGATGAAACATTTCTTATAGGCGTGTACAAACAGGCACACAGATGTACAAACAGCTCCATTTTCTCCCAGATCCTTCCTTTCTCCACCTTTTTTGTCATCATTTATTCGCAGAGAGACACTTTTGGGACTTCACATCTTTTTCCCCTAGAAGTTTCCAGTTAATTTTAGATAATTCAAGGGGCCTGGGGACAATCTACTGGTACATTGATATTTGTTCTCTGACAACATGGGGTTAATACAAATCTTTATAAGAGGACTTTAGCCTAGTTTTTTTTCAGATCCTATAGTGTCTTTTTTATTATTACTAAATTAGGTAGTTAAAGTGTGTGGATCATTAAACTTTGAATTCAAACTAAAGAACAGAAATATGTTAGGTTTTAAGGGAGAGTATTGGGACACTAAGGAAGAGAGTGTCCTTTTTGACTTTGCAGAGCCAAAATGCTTGACTAAATAGATGATAAACAGATGACTTTGAATATTTATAATAGTTTTGCAAAAAACCCCAAAGTAGTTATGCTACCTGTAATAATGGAAATGACAATCTTTTCAGCTACAGGCTTATTTCAAATAATAGTAATTTGTAAGTGTTCTTTCAAGGAGAACTAATAATTACATTTTCATTTCCTAGATATGCAGAGGTAATAGTGAGTTACTTGTGGATTTTAATGAAACATGCATATTTTCAATCCATGCATAGCAGTTCTAGACTTACCACTATATGCTATGTAGCTTCTCAAGGCTTCTAAGAGTATTTATCAGGTTATTTTTTAATACTAAAATTATTATTAAATTTATAACCTAAATCCAGAATGGTACACAATCAAAATTGCACTGGTGATGTGTTTAGAGAAAGTAAATACATCCATGTGACAAGCACCTATGGGAAAAATCAGAATATTGCAGATCCCCTAAAGCCTTCGTATCCTCATTTTTGGCAACTACAACTGCCCCTCCCCCAAAAAGAATAATAACAATGCTGATATGAAAAATTATATATTTTTTTGCCTGTTTTTGCACTTAATAAAAAAGTTTCCTCCAATATGTACTATTTCTGTATAGCTTATTTTCTTCAAGATTTTGCATATGACATTCATCCATATTGTTATATTTGGTTGTAGTTTGTTCATTCGTATTGCTGAATAGGATTCTGTTGCATGGATATATCACAATTCATTAATCGGTTATAATTCAGATGAACACTTGGCTAGTCTCCAGGTGTTAGCTGTTACAAATGTTGCTGCTGTGAATTTTCTTGATGTATTTGGCTGAATGTATATGGTGAGAATATACACAGAAGTGAACTTACTTGGTTAAAGGTATGAGTAGGTTAGATATAGTAAGTACTACCAACTACCTATGTAAAGTGATTTTATCAATTTACATTCCTAACCACAGTGTCTGAGAGCTGCAATTGTTCCATGCCCTCCTAATGCATGGAATTGTCTATTATTTTCATTTATCCTTCTGGTGAGATCACATTCCTTTTTTAATTTGCATTTACTACTTTATGAGTAATGTAGTAGAACACTTTATCATCTATTTTATGGCCATTTGAATATTATTTTTTGTTAAGAGCTTGTTTGAATCTTTTGCCAATTGTTCCAGTAGAGTGCCTTCCTTTTTATTGATTTATGAATGCTCTTTATATATTCTGAACAAATATCCATTATTATATACATACACATATACATATATTAATGTACATTATTTTATATACACTTTATTAAGTAGCCCAGAACATACTTCTATACCACTTCTGCATGTATTTCAATCTACAGAGATACTAAGAATTGAGGAAGACAAAGGACACAGAAGATTATTGAAAATTTACTGGTCGTCTTGAGGTTATTTCCTTGAAATCTGTCTTAAGACTTGAAGATACAACATTAATTTGAAGTTCTTGGGGCAAAATGTATATTAAGAAATATTTTCTCACAAAAAAAAATCCACTCACTTTGACCATAAATTCTTACTTTATGTTTTCAATGTGATCTTCACAGGCCACTAAGCTCAATCCTCACATCCTCCTTTTCACCAAAGTGTATAAATCTTTTCCTTGAAATTTTCTAGAACTCAAGTTTTATTCTTTTTTGTGATTGTCATAGCTACCCAATGTTTTATTTGTCTTCCAGGGCTCTGAGATCTGCCTTATGAATATCTTAATGGAAGTCTTGTATATTATTAATTTTTTCCTTTGACTAATATAACATCAAACTATAGCATTAAATTTTACCTCTGATATAGCTCCATGAGCTATCCATTTCTTTTACCTTTCTTTCCTACTTCATCACCTCACATCTGCATGATTTCTGTTGCATGCTAACTGATCCACATGGCTTTAGTCTGTTTCCCTTCCAATCTATCCTACACAAGGCTAACAGACACATCTTTCAGAAAGGTAAATCTCTTCATGAGAACAATTCATTTAAATTCTTCAGTAGTAAAGTCTTAGCAGGCAGACAGAGCCTTCCAAGATTTGATTGGGCCTATCTTATTAACTTATGTCTTAATTGATTGGTATAGTTAGGGCATAACATTGAATTACATAATATCCTTATGTCAATAAAGAAGAATCCTCCTTAAATCATTGGCCTACACTTTTATTCTATTAAATATGTAAGCTTCATTTTAATAACTATTTACCACACAAGTTATCTGTAGAATGCAGCTCATAATTTTTTTTTTCTCAGTTCCGAGTCTTGAAAACTTCTACAGGAAATGATTAAGCTATGATAATATCTAATCTTAAGATGTTGCATTCTTCAATCATGGTGCTCTAATATATGTCTTGTTATTTCAGAAATAATTTTTTTGTTCACATTTTCCCCAAATTATTTGAGATTAGTTTAGGATAGACTTAAAATGGAATGGGTTTTATTTCAATATTGATACTCAGCAAAAATCCTGCTCAAATTTGCATGAGATCATACTGCGCTGCTTGTGTCAGAGCTCAGAGGGTTGTATTAAATATCAATTTTGATAAGAGCCTGGAGGAATTAAGAAAATCTTGAAGTTATTTCTCTCAGATTTCTCTTGAGTTATCTACTATGAAACACGAAGTGACTTTGTTTCATTTAAAGAGCTCAGCTCTAAAGAAAAGACAGATTTCTTCCGAAGGAAAACATTTTTATATGAAATCCCAGGAAAAATATTTCAGGATACTTTTGTTTTTGTAATGAACTTGTCATGTGAATCAGAGTTTATTTTGATTCATTCTTTTTTATTAGGCAGAACATTATACATAACCACATTTACTTTTATATCTCATTTTTTTCATATTATTTACAGTTTTATTTTCTAAAAGATTACCTGGCATAGAGTAGGTATTTAACAAATATTGTTTGAATGGAGTAAGCAAGTCCACTGTGGACTACTATATACCACTGGATATACTATCTAGCTTCTCAATTTCTTGGCCTTTTCTGTAAAGTGGAAATAGTAAAGTATATGTTGCACAGAGTTGTTACTAAGATTCAGTGAGATATTGAATATAAGGCAATATAGAATGCTCAGCACATTGTAAGCTCTCAATAATATTAGCTTTCCTTAATTTCTTATTAAAATATTTTCAGAACCTTCTTAAAGAAGAATCTTAAATGGTATAAATTACTATATTCAGTTTTGACTATTTAATACATCAAATCCATCATGAAAACACGTGTCTTTCCTAGTGTAGAGAACATTAATGAGAACATAATGCTATCTGAGCCAATTTCTATGGGCAGTATCAAAATTGTTTTGAATAATGACAGCAGTGTTATAATAAGTGTATGTAACAGTTTCCAAGAGATTCTGTAACAAATTACCAGAAATCTGGTGGCTTAAAATAACAGAAATTTATTTTTTCACAGTTCAGGAGACTAGAGTCTGAAATCAAGGTTGAGTAGGGTTGTTTCCTTCTGGAAACTTGAGGGAAAATCTGTTTTGTGGGTCTCTCCTAGCTTCTGGTGGTTGCGGGTAATCACTGACATTCCTTGGCTTGTAGCTGCATCACTCCAATCTCTGTCTGTCATCGTATGTCCTTCTCCCTGTGTGTCTCCATTCATGTCCTCCTTTAAAGACACCAGCCATTGAGTAGAGCTCACACTAATCAAATATGACCTCATCTTTTTTTTATGTTATTGAAGTATAATTGACATCCAATATCCTATTAGTTTCAGGTGTACATCATAGTGATTCTATATTTATATACATTAGGAAATGATCACCATGATAAGTCTAGTTACCACCTGTCACCATAGAAAGTTATTTCATTATTATGGACTATATTTCCTATCCTGTATATTACATCCCCATGACATTTATTTTATAATTGGAAATTGGTACCTTTTAATCCCCTTCACCTATTTCACCTGCCCCTTCAAACTCTTATGCCCGCTTTGGTATCCACCACTTTGTTTCCTGTATCTATGGGTCTGTTTCTGTTTTGTTTTGTTTCTTCATTTGTTTTGTTTTTTAGATTCCGCATGTAAGTGAAATCATATGGCATTTGTCTTTCTCTGTCTGACTGATTTCACTTAGCATAACACTCCCAAGGGCCGTCCATGTTGTTGCAAATGGCAAAATCTTATTATTTTTTTATGGCTGAGTAATATTCCATTCCACATCTTCTTCATTCATCTATCGATGGGCGCTTAGGTTGTTTCCATGTCTTGGCTATTGTAAATAATGCTACAATGAACGTAGGGGTTCATATATCACTTTGAATTAGTGTTTTTTTTTCCCTCAGATAAATACCCAGAAGTGGAATTGCTGGATCACAGGGTAGTTCTATTTTTAATCTTTTGAGGAACTTCTGTACTATTTTTCGTAGTGGCTGCACCAATTTACATTTTCACCAACAGCATATGAGGGTTCCCTTTTCTGCACATCCTTGCCAACACTTATTTTTTGTCTTTTTGTTAATAGTCATACTGACGGGTGTGAGGTAATATCTCATTATGGTTTTGATTTACATTTCCGTGATGATTCCATGCGCACCTTTTTCGCATGCCTGTTGGCCATCCGTATGTCTTCTTTGGAAAAATGTCTATTTAAGTCCTCTGCTCATTTTTTAATCATGCTGTTTTTTTAAATATTAAGTTGTATAAGTTCTTTATATATTTTGGATATTAACACATTATTGGATGTATGAGTTGCAAATATCTTCACCCATTCAATAGGTTGCCTTGTTTTGTTGAGAGTTGTCTTTGCTGTGCAAAACCTTTTTAGTTTGATGTAATCTCATTGGTTTATTTTTGTTTTTGTTGCCCTTGCCTGAGGAGACTGGTCCAAAAAAATATTGCTCAGACCAACGTCAAACAGCTGGTTACCTATGTTTTCTTCTAGGAGTTTTATGATTTCAGGTCTTACATTCAAGTCTTTAATCCATTTTGAATTTATTTTTGTATATGGTGTAAGAGAGTGGTCCAGTTTTATTCTTTCATAGGTAGCTGTCCAGTGTTCCCAACATCATTTGTTGAAGAGACTGCCTTTCCCCATCGTTATATTCTTGCCTCCTTTGTCATAGATTAATTGACCAAATATGCATGGGTTTATTTCTAAGCTCTCCATTCTATTCCATTGATCTATGTATCTGTTTTAGTACCTGTACCATACTGTTTTGATAATTATAGCTTTGTAGTATAGTTTGAAAACAGAGAGCATGATATCTCCAGCTTTGTTCTTCTTTCTCAAGATTGCTTTGGCTATTTGGAGTCTTTTGTGGTTTCACACAAATTTTAGGATTTTTTTTTCCAGTTCTGTGAAATATGCCATTGGTCTTTTTGATGGGGATTGCATTGAGTCTATAGGTGCTTTCGGTAGTATAGACACTTTAGGGAAATTAATTCTTCCAATCTATGAACACAGTATATCTTACCATTTTATTTGTGCTGTCTTCAATTTCTGTCATCTATGTCATATTTTTCAGAGTATAGGTCTTTCACCTCCTTTGCTAAATTTATTGGTAGGTAGTTTATTCTATTTCATGCAGTTGTAAATGGGATTGTTTTCTTAATTCCTCTTTCTGATAGCTCATTATTAGTATATAAAAATGCAACTGATTTTTGTATGTTAAGTTTGTATCCTGCAACTTCACTGAATTGATTTATTAGTTCTAATAGTTTTTTGGTAAAGTTTTTCAAGTTTTCTATGTATAGTATCATGTCATCTGCAAATGGTGACAGTTTTACTTCTTTCTTTCCAAATTGGATGCCTTTTATTTCTTTTTCTTGTCTAATTGCTGTACCTAGAACTTCTGATACTATATTAAATGAAAGTGGTGAGAGTGGGCATACTTGTCTTCTTCCTGATCTTAGAGAAAAAGGTTTCAGCCTTTCACTGTTGAGTATGATGTTAGCTGTGTGTTTGTCATATACAGCCTTTATTACGTTGAGATACATTCCTTCTATACTCACTATGTTGAGAGTTTTTATCATAAATGGATGTTGAATTTTTGTCAAATGCTTTTCCTGCAACTATTGAGATGATAATATGACTTTTTATGCTTTGTTCTGTTACTGTTGTGTAACATGTTGATTGATTTATGGATGTTGAACCATCTTTGCATCCCTGGAATAAATCCCACTTGATTGTGGTGTATGATCCAGGGATATTGGCCTGTAACTTTATTTATTTATTTATTTATTTGTTTCTTTTTGTGAGGAAGATCAGCCCTAAGCTAACATCCATGCCAATCCTCCTCTTTTTGCTGAGGAAGACTGGCCCTGAGCTAACATCTATTGCCAATGCTCCTCCTTTTTTTTTTCCCTTTTTCTCCCCAAAGCCCCAGTAGATAGTCCTATATCATAGTTGCACATCCTTCTAGTTTCTGTATGTGGGATGCTGCCTCAGCATGGCCAGACAAGTGGTGCATTGGTGCACGCTCGGGATCTGAACCTGTGCCACGAGTAGCAGAGTGTGCATGCTTAACCACTAAGTCACAGGGCTGGCCCCCCTTTTTTTGTTTTTTTGGTTTTTTTTGTGAGGACGATCAGCCCTGAGCTAACATCCATGCCAATCCTCCTCTTTTTTGCTGAGGAAAACTGGCCCTGAGCTAACATCTGTGCCCCTCTTCCTCCACTTTATGTGGGATGCCACCACAGCATGGCCTGACAAGCGGTGCATCGGTCCGTGCCCAGGATCCAAACCCTCTCCGCCAGCAGCGGAGCCCACGCGCTTAACCGCTATGCCGTGGGGCCGGCCCCTGTAACTTTATTTTTTTAATGATGTCTTTGTCTGGTTTTGGTATTAGGGTATTCCTGGCCTCATAAAATATGTTTGGAAATGTTCCTTCCTTTTCAATAATTTGGAATAAATTGAGAAGGATAGGTGTTAATTATTCTTTAAATGTTTGGTAGAATTCACCTGTGAAGCCATCTGTTCCTGGAATTTTGGTTTTGGGAGTTCTTAAATTACTGATTCAATTTCAATACTTGTAATAGGTCTATTCAGATTTTGTATTTCTTTATGATTCAGTCTTGGAGGGTTGTGTGTTTCCAAGAATTTATCCATTTTTTCGAAGTTTTCAAATTTGTTGGCACGTAATTGTTTGTAGTAGTCTCTTATGACCCTTGGTATTTCTGTGGTGTCACTTGTAACCTCTCCTCTTTCATTTCTGACTTTATTTATTTGGCTCCTCTCCCTTTTTTTTCATGATAAATCTGGCTAAAGTTTTTTTGATTTTGTTTATCTTTTCAAAGAACCAGTTTTTAGATCGTTGATATTTTCTATTGTTTTTTAGTCTCTATTTAATTTATTTATGCTCTAATCTTTATTATATCTTTCCTTCTACTAACCTTGGGCTTTGTTTGTTCCTCTTTTTCTAGTTTCTTTAGATGTAAAGTTAGATTGAGAATTTACTTGTTTCTTGATGTACACCTGTATAGTTATGAACTTCTCTCTCAGAACTGCTTTTGCTGTACCCCATAGATTTTGGAAAGTTGTATTTCTATTATCATTTGTTTCAAGGTATTTTTTGTCTTCTTTTTGATTTCTTCATTGACCCACTGGTTGTTTAGTAGTATGTCATTCAGTGTCCGTTTGTTTGTGCTTTGTCCAGTTTTCTTCTTGTAATTGATTTCTAGTTTCATAACGTTGTGGCAGTATGAGCTCATCTTAGTTTGATTACATCCTCAAAGATCCTATTTTCAAATAACGTCACATCCATAGGTCCCAGGGGATAGGACTTGAATTTGTCTTTTTGGGAGAACACAATTCAACTCACACCAAAGTATATAAAATACCTTTTTAGATACAAAATTCAGTTAACATTCTCAAAGATATGTTAGCTTTTGAGAATATATGTCAAAATAATTTTACATCATTTGCAATTAAGTGATTTTTACAGCCTGATCATTAATAATTTGCTGTAATAATTTAGACATGAAGTTTTAATGAACGTGCAGGACACATTATTGCTCATACAATTGAAGCATACACAATTCAGTATGTTAATAATTATTCTAAGTACTTCTAGATGTGTATATATTCTTCCATAGAGGGCTGCTTCAATTGTTTACTGACTCTGTAGTTTTAGAAATTACTAATCAAATACTGTATAATTTTATATTTAAATTTATCCAACGAACCTGAAATCAACAATCCAAAGAGGCTTATGCACCCCTATGTTCATTGCAGCATTAGTCACCATAGCCAAGAAGTGGAAGCAACCTAAGTGTCCCTCAACTGACGATTGGATTAAGAAAATGTGGTATATATATATACAATGGAATACTACTCAGCCATAAAAAAGACAAATTCGTCCCATTTGCAACAACATGGATGGGCCTGGAGCGTATTATGTTAAGTGAAATAAGCCAGAAAGAGAAAGACAAACACTGTATGATCTCACTCATATGTGGAATATAAACCAACACATGGACAGAGAAAACTGGACTGTGGTTACCAGGGGCAGTGGGGGTGGCACAGGGGTGAAGGGAGTCATATATATGGTGATGGACAAACAAAAATGTACAACCCAAAATTTCACAATGTTAGAAACCATTAAAACATCAATAAAAAAAAAATCAAATTTATATTTAATTAAATATATATTGCTTTTTAAATCTATTTAGTGGAATATACATATTTCAAATAAGCTTTATAAATGTTGGGAAAGAGACTAGCAACATATTTAAGAAGTTCTCATTGAAAACATAATACAAAAGAAGCAAAATATGCACATATGTTAAATCTTAATGAGAATAAAACAATTTGTAGTAAACACAAGTTTCTTTTGTTCAGTAGTGGGACCTGGTGTCTATATAAAACAAGGTTTGTAAGGATTCAGCTTTGAGAATATATATCTGTGTGGGAAGAGGTAGAAGTTTTCCTTGAACTAGATGATTACAGTGAATGAGACAAGACATAAATTTCGTTCAACTTGTACTGGGTATTCTGATAGACGTTGGGAAGAAAATAAAATGATAATTGCTTATACAGTCATGCATCAGTTAATGATGGGGATATGTTCTGAGAAATGCATTGTTAGGCAATTTTGTCATTGTGTGAACATCATAGAGTGTACTTACACAAACCTAGAAGATATAAGCTACTACACACCTAGGCTCTATGGCACTAATCTTATGGGACCACTGTTGAATATGTGGTTTGTCATTGACTGAAACATTGTTATGCGGTGCGTGACTGTAGTGTATTATCAACCACATGAATGGTAAAATAATAAATGATTTATTGATGAACAGTGAAGATTTAAAAATCCCTATATATATTTTTATCTTACTGCAAATACCAAATCTTTCATACGTCTACTATCTTGCTCTCAAGGCTCAATCCTTATTGATCTAATCTTAATTCCTTGAACTTCTAATGTTTCTTTTCACTGAATTTTTTTCTTTTCTTTCTTTCTTTTCCTTCCTTTTTTTATAATCTCTCCTAACCTTTTATTTTTCAGTACATGCTTATGCTTCTTTGTGTGTGTGTGTGTGTGTGTGTGTGTGTGTGTGTGTGAGGAAGATCAGCCCTGAGCTAACATCCATGCTAATCCTCCTCTTTTTGCTGAGGAAGACGGGCTCTGAGCTAACATCTATTGCCAATCCTCCTCCTTTTTTTCCCCAAAGCCCCAGTAGATAGTTGTATGTCATAACTGCACATCCTTCTAGTTGCCGTGTGTGGGACGCGGCCTCAGCATGGCCAAAGAAGTGGTGCGTTGGTGCGCACCCGGGATCTGAACCCGGGCTGCCAGTAGCGGAGTGTGCACTTAACTGCTCAGCCACGGGGCCGGCCCTATGCTTCTTTTCAATCTCAGAAAATTTTAATTCTTTAGAGAAAACTTCCATGACTTCTGCAACTACATGAAATCCTGCTATTATATGTTCATAATATCTTTGTCCTCTCTATAGTATGGTTTAGGGTATTTTTATTTTATATATATTTTTTAATTATTTGATTTTTGGACTTGAATTTAAGCTTACTTGTGTATTATTGCCTCATGGTACAGAAACAATTCTGCATACCTCAAAAGATGCAGTGGTAGTTTTTCCATAACTTCATTAATCCATCTTCTACTCACACGACTACTGTGATTTTTTATAATTTTTTCATCAACAGCTAATGATATTCTTACCCCATGTAAACAAAATATTTTTGTTTTCCCTATAAACTTGAAAATACTACTAAAATACAAGCATAGAGAAAGCGTACATGTAAAGTACACAGTTTTAGACATAGACTATTTTATAGTAATTCATGTATATTAAACAGTTTCTATGTGCTGTGTGTACTGCATTTTTAAAAATTAGCATTATTGCAGTACAACTAACATACAATAAAATTCACCAATTTTAAGTATACACTTTGATGAGTTTTGATAAATGTACACAGCCAGGTATCCAGCGCCAAAATCATGATACAGAGCATTTCTGCCAAACTTCAAGGTCACAAAGCCCACTTTGTTGTTCACTTTCTCCCCAGTACCCAGCCCCTAGCAACCACTGTTCTGATTTCTGTCTCCACAGTTTTCTTTTTTCTAGAGTGTCACATAAGTAGTATCTTAAAGTATACACTCTTTTATGCCTGCCTTTTCCCCTGTATCATTATGATTTTGAGATTCAAGATTTGTTTTATGGCTCAGTGCAGTCGTGCGGCACATGACATTTCAGTCAATGACTAATCCCACATACAACGGTGATCACGTAAGATTAGTACCATATAGCCTAGGTGTGTAGTAGGCAATGCCATCTAAGTGTGTGTAAACATTATAGGGGAGGGGTTTTCCTCTACCCTTCTAGGTTCTTCTGGCTAGTCTAAGAATTAAGTTGACATGAGACAGATTAATAGGAGAAAAACCAACAAAAAGTTTAATAACATGTTATGCATGAAAGAAACCCAGGAAAACTGAGTAACTTGCCAAAAGGGCTGAAGTCTTCGCCTTAAATATCATCCTCAGCTAAAGACAAAAGAAGATGTTGGGGGTGGAGAGAATCAGGGACTTCAAAGAAAACGAAGGCAGTTCACAGGTAGGTGAAAAGGAAAAAACGTTTGGAACACAAGTATTTGGCCACACAAAAGCAGAAGAACACAGAGGGGAGCCCAACAAACAGGCTTTTCTAGATTCTTCCTTGTTTACCTCCTAGTTCATGTTATGCTACGGTGATAGCCGGCTTCCCAAGACAGATTTTTTCATCCGAATATTTTCAGGCAGTTAAGGGGGAGGTAATAAGAAAAACTTTCTAAATCTTTTAGTTCTTAAAAATAATCAGCCTAAAATAATCCTTATGTTAAAAAGATACGTTATGGGGTGGTAAATTTTGTTTCCCTTAAGTACACTATATGATGTTTGCATAGTGATGAAATCACCTAATGAAGCATTTCTCAGAATATATATCCCTTGTTAAGTGATGCATGACTGTAGTCCATTATTTTTTATTATTAAGTAATATTCTATTTTATGAACACAACACAATTGGCTTTGTGCATTCTGATATGGATGAATATATTGGCTTTTCCATGTATGGAAACAGGAATTATTATGAATAAATCTGTGTACAAGTCCTTGTGTGGACATGCTTTTGTTTGTCTTGGGTAAATGCCTAGGAGTGGAAATGGTGAATAACATGGTAAGTAAATCTTTAACTCTATAAGAAACTACCAAATGATTTTCCCAAGTTGCTATACCATTTTGTATTCCCACCAGCAATAATGGGAATTCCAGTTGTTCCACATATTTTCAAAACCTTGGTACTGTCAGTCATTTAATGTTAGTCATTTTGTTGAATTTGTAGTAAAGTCTCATTATGATTTTAGTTTTCTGATGAAAACTATGTTGAACTGCTTTTCATGTGCTTTTATGCAATGTGTGTATCTTCTTGGGTGGAATGTTTGCTTACATTTGTTATCTACTGAATTGATCACGTTGTTTGTGGGCTTATTTTTGATCTGTAAGAATTCTTTATGTAGTTTACAATAAAGTCCTTTGTCATATATATATTTTGCAAATATTTTTCCCTATCTGAGGGAATTTTTTTTTTAATTTTTAAAGAATTTTTAAAAATTTTTTGAAGTGTCTTATGGTGATCAGAAATTTTATTTTTTAATTTAGAAAAAGTAAATATTTCAATTTTTTCTTTGTGATTGGTGCTATTATGTTATGTCTAAGAAATCTTTGCCTAACCAATGAACGCAAATATTTTCCACTAATGCTTATTTCTAGAAGTTACTTTTAGCTTTAATTTTAGGTCTACATTTAAGTCTATAATGCATCTTGAATTAATTTTTATATATGGTGAGAGATACAGGAGATATGGATCAAAGAATTCTTTTGATATATATGTATTCTTTTTTTTCTTTTTAATAGTCTTTATTTTTTGGAGAAGTTTTAGATTCATAGCAAAATTGAATGAAAGATATAGATTTCCCGGTGTAACTGGATTTCCAGTTGTACCAGAGGCATTTGCTGAAAAGATTTTTTCCCTCTTTGAATTGCCTTGTACTTTTTTCTAGCTCAGTTGATCCTATATGTATGCATTTATTTGTCTTCTATCTTTTTGGCTCAATTGATCTATATAGTTGTTCTTATTCTCATACTAACCTATATTGTTTACTATAGCTGTATAATAATTCTTGAAGGCAGGTCATTTAAGCCATCAAACCATATTGAGCTTTTACCAAATTATGTAGCCTATTCTGATCCTTTTATCATTTGTTTTGCTGTCATTTTACAAAATTCCATATTTCAATTCTTTGTCGCTGATGTATACAAATATAATAAATTTATATATAAATATATATCCCATTTAACCTACAACCATGCTAAAGATACATATAAATATAGTACTTTTTTATTTCTTCAGCATTTATCTATATACAATAGTTCCTTTTGCAAATAAAGATAAACTTTCTGTTTCCCTTAAAAGATGTCTATTTTTATTTCTTCATCTAGCTTTCTTGTACTGCCTAGGACCTCTAGTAAAATGTTAAATAAAAATTAATGAGCGGCTATCCTGGCCCTGTTACTGATATTGATATAGCTACTCCAGCTTCTTTTGAAGTTTGGATGGTATGTATTTTTTTTTTTAATATTCTTCATTTTTAATCTATTTGTGTCTGCTTAATGTGGCATGTCTATAGGATGAATATTTTGGTCTTGCTCTACCATCTAGTTTTATACTCTGTAAGTTTTCATTAGTGTGATTAGACCATTTACATTTCTTGTAATTTCTGAAATGGTTTAAAATCTGACATTTTTCTGTTTGTTTTCTCTTTTCCCATCTGTTCTCGGTTCCTTTTTTTGTTTCATATCTTCTATGGATTTTCGTTTGTGTCATTATATCTTATCTCCTATTTATTTATCAGCTACATATTTTTGTTCTATTATTCTTTTTTCCTGATTGCTTTATGGATTGAAATATACATCTTTAACGTCACATTCTACCTTCAGATTATATTGTACTACTTCACTTATAATCTAGGAACAGTATGAAAGTGCACTTCAATTTTTCCATTTCTATTGATGGTGCTCAGGGCAAGCTGCCTCAGGAAGCACCACTCTGGTATGCGGATTATTTCGAGCTGAAGACAATAAGGACTCAGAGAGCTCAGGAAAAATATTTGAGTTTCCCCTCCCAAACTGCCTAAAAAATTTAAAACCAACAAAATCTGTTTTAGGAAGGGGTTATTATCATGACTGCTATAAAAGATAATTTAGGATAGAGGTTACAATAGAAAAGGCACCAACAAGCCCATCTTATCGGGAGTCCTGTCTCTCTGGCCACATTCTTTGGATGGCCCTGCGAGGAGTTGCCAGACAATCATTTACATTTATAAAGAAAATCTCCATTTGTAAAGGTATCTCCCTCTCTGTTTAGAGAAGAGAGGGGGGGTGAGCTCATTTCTAGTAACTTATCAATGTGGAAGATGAGGCCTTGGGGCTGTATAATAAACCTTACTCTTGTTTACTGTGCTTTAGTGGTAATCTCCTGTAATTGACTCCCCCACCCCCAAAATCCTCCTTTGTCATTGGCTGAAAATGATATTTAAGACGAGAATTTCTGCTATTGTGTTAAGAAACGCAGTGTCCCTGCTTTCTCCCATGTATACATGTTATTAAACTTGGTATTATTTTCTCCTGCTAATCTGTCTTGTTGATTATTTGGCCAGCCAGAAGAACCTTAAGGGAAAGGGCAGAGGGAGATTCTCCCTCTTCCCCCGACACTATCATTGTTGTAAAACATTTTACTTGTACATAAATCTCACAGACCATTGTTATTTCTTTAGGGAGTAAGTTGTCTTTTAAAGATAATTAAAACAACATAAAAAGCATCATCTTTTATACCTACACGTGTATTTACTTTTTCTGACACTTTTCACTCATTTTTATCCCTCTAATTTCATTCTACCTATAGGATTTACTTTTATATTTCTTTTGGACAGGTTCATGGGCAATGAATTCTGATCTCTTTTGCCTGAAAAACTCTTTATTTCCCCTTCATTTTTATAACACATTTTCTCTGTGTTTAGAATCCTAGGCTGACATTTTTCTTACAGCAAGTTAATATTATTTCATTTGTTGTCTGACACGTACGGGTTGCAGATAAGAAGTCTACTGTTTTACTTAATTTTGTTCCTCTGTGCACTTGTGCCTTTTTCTCTAGATGCTTTTAAGATCTTATCTTTACCACTAGATAAGCCTTATCATGGGTTTCTTATGTCTATTGTGATTGAGGTTCATTTAATTTCTTGGACCTATGATGGGTTTAACCAAATTTTGAAATGTTTTAGCCATTATTCTTACAAATACTTAGTTACAACAATAGTAGCACATATTTTAGGCAACTTTGTATTGTTCTTTAAGTTACTAGTGTCTCATTTTTTCTGTTTTCTTTTTCTCTTTCTGCCTCATTTTGGATAGCATCTATTGCTATGATTTCATGTTCAATGATCTTTCTGCTGTCTAATTTGTTGATAATTCCATCCAGTGTATTTTTCATTTCAGATATTGTATTTTTCATCTCTGGTGATTACATATGGATTGTAATTATATCTTCTATTGTTCTTCTCATCATGGACACATTTCCTTCTACATTATTAAGCATATTGAACATATTTATAATAGCCATTTTAATGTCTTTGTCTTCCAATTCCATTAACTCTGTCATTTCTATGACTGATTAATTGTTTTTAATTGAATGCCAGTTATGAATTTAATTCTTGGGTTCTGAATTACATTTCTTTAAAGAGCTCTGGGAGTTCTGAGCTGATTTTTTTGGTATGCATTTAATTTATTTAGAATCAGTTTAGTCCTTTTGAGATTCACTTTTAGCCTTTTTTAAAATGAATCCAAACTATCCTTTACCTAAGGCTAATTTGACCCTGTTAATAAGGTGATGGCTTTCTGAGGATTCTCTCTCATGGCCCATGTATTATGAGGTCTTTCCAGTTTGGCCAACGAGAACATATACTATTCTCCTTCCATGTAAGCTCCAGAAATTTCTTAGCTTACTGTTTTCCAGTGCCTCTTAGAATTTCTCTTTATGAATGCACAGATCAGCATTTATCCAAAGATTCATGGAAACCCTCTAGAAGATCTCCAAAGATTTCTCTGTGCAGCTCCCTTTTATCCGGTATTATGTCCTGCAAGTTCTGGCTACCTCGACATCCTCCAAATCTGATCTCTATATCTCTAAAACGACAAGAGTGATGGGCTTTCTTTGAGGTCTCTCCCCATTCCTTGATTCCTGGAAAGTGTGTCTAGAGAGTAAACAGGGACAATTATAAGACTCTTCTTGTTTCATGTGCCTCAGGTATCGCAATCTTGTACTGCTATTTTCCAATGTCTGAAAACATCTCTTGTATGGTGTTCAGATTCCCAGTGATGGCGGAGCGGGGTGGGGTGGGGTTGGTGGTGTAGTCACTTCAGGATTTAATCTTCCACACACAGAAGGAGGAGTTTGTATAATGTCTTTACATATACTAACTCATGTAATGCTCACAGGTCCAATAAGGAAGTCGTGTCAGATTATCATATTGTCCAACTTGGTTAAACTAGAAACTAAATCT
Source organism: Diceros bicornis minor (assembly GCF_020826845.1). NCBI lineage: Eukaryota > Metazoa > Chordata > Mammalia > Perissodactyla > Rhinocerotidae > Diceros > Diceros bicornis. The sequence goes on along the minus strand of NC_080759.1, from coordinate 44,988,604 downwards.
TCTGGAATCCAATTTCCCATCTATCCTAGTTAGAGTTAACCAAATCAGGAACAAGGTATGGGATGAAGAAGCGTGTAACTGACCATCACTCACTATATATTGCTGTGGTTAGATAGGATAACAGATGCTGAAACATCCAGAAGTTTCCAGCTTGTCCTACTGTCGCCTCAACTCATTGTCCAGATCTTCCTTTTGACTGCTGGTCCTGCTGTCTAAGTAGTGCTGGTCCACCACTGGACTTTGGATATAGACTCACAGAGGCAAGAGGCTCACACCCCCTCCTCTAGTAGCTCTCTCTTTGCACTTCCCTTTCTGTAGCTGAACATGTGCTTGGCTTCTCAGACTGACAAGATGGTGACTCAGCTGAATCTCTCTCACCTGTGTTCTGACATTCATTTTCCTGTCTCCTTTCACAATTGTGCAAGCTTTAATTCCTGTAATAAATCTTATTGCAGTTTTATTTCCATTAGTCAACCTTTGCTGATACAGTAGGTGTTATGATGATCTCTAGTTTTTAAACAAGTAAAATAAGAAGTGGAAATAATTAGTAATTTGTTAATATTAAAAAGCTAATGAGTGGTAGAGCTAGGATTTAAATCTAGGAAGTCTGTTTCCAAAATTCCTGATTTTTTCTGACTTTCCATATGGCCTCCTTAAAGCTTTGCACTTATCAGCAGTAAAGAAATATCTTTCATTTTAAAGCACAACATTTTTTGACTGTATGTTTGAAACATGTGAGAATTTTTATCTATTTACTAGAACTGCTTGCCAATTCTCACATTCATATAATGACTACAGAGTATTAAAATTAAATTGAAGAATAGATTTTTGTGTGTGTGTTATGTCAGGATGACACATACAGGGAGAAGTATTTTGTGAATAAAAATATCAAAGAACTGAATATTTCAAAAAGATATCTGAATAAGGAATAAGTATTGATATAAGTATAAACTGCTAAAATTCAAATATAAATTTATATTATCTTAGACTTTCTTACATTTTTCCTATCATAATTATGCTGTGAGGTCTTTTTCTCATGAGAATTTACTTTAAATAGTTACACTCATTATTTATTATCTACTGAAGACTAGAGACTCTAATTAATAAATATTGATCTCAAATGCCTGGAAATACATAAAATTTCAATGAACAATTACATTCATAATGAAACAATTTAAAATGAATAATTTATGCTTGCATTTGTGTGTTTACTAAAGTATGTGGATAAAATATCTTTTATTAACGCATTATTTTTGTTCATGAACACAAAAACATTTTTAAAAAGGAGAAAATATTTTATTTATTGCTTTATTTACTTATTCAAGACATATGTGATCCCTTCTATGTTCCAGGAACCTAAATTTTATAAGTAATGCTTTTCTTTAGTGTTGATTATATTATTAAATGCCAGATAATGTGCTATATGTAATTCAAAATCACTAGGTAGTTAATTGTGTGTATAATGTTTTCATACCTTCAACTGCATTTGCAAATATTATCATGTTAGTTTAAAATATGTTATCACTTGTCAATTAGATAATCAGCAGAATGCATAGTTCAAATGATAGACTATTGATAAAAGACTAGTACTTTACCTTTGTTTGAAAAAACAGCCCATATTTTTATGTTCAAATGAATAGAAAATTTTTGTCTTCATTTGCAAAAGACTGTATGGCTGTTTCATATACACATTCAATTTTAAGTTAGCAGTAATTTAGGAATTTTAAAAGGTATATAAAATAATACATAAACAAATACTACAAAGATACTTAATGGGATGTTAGAATACCTGGTTACCTCTCTTGGATCTATAAATCAGCTTATAAATAATTTTTAACCACTACTTCCCCATCTGTAAAATATAAAGGAAGAGAATGGAGTAATCTCTTCCAGCTATATAATTACATGAGCTTCAAACTAAGTAGTTAACATTTTGAAATATTCCCAATGTATTTTCACAGCCTAGTTGGTCATTTTTGGTGTGAAAAATTGTACCAATGGAATAGGGCATGAGGATGAATCTCATTGCTCTAAAGAAATGTAAATGTTGCCGTAAGTAAAATGACAACACGTAAATTTAACTTTGGGGGTACATGCTTTAAGAAACTCACAATCAAAATAATAGCCTGAGAGTAAAGGATGTTTGATTACTAAGGCTAAAGAAAATTGGTTTAGTTTTGAATTTAAAAGTCTTTTCTTGAAAGATCATTCATTATATAATTTAAATTATTTCTCCACTGGTCAGCATCTTGTAATGACAAATTCCAGCACTACCCAAGTTCTAAAGCTACTTTAGTGGTATAAAAGTAATGCCTGATTTTTATCTGTGACTTTTGGTAGTTTATGAGTCATTTCGAGCTGCCATAACAAAATAACATAGACTGGGTGGCTTAAAACAACAGAAATTTATTTTCTTATTGTTCTGGAGGCTAGAAGTCTAAGATCAAGTTGCCATCATTGTTGGTTTCTGGTGAGACCTCCCTTTCCGGCTTGCAGATGGCACCTTCTTGCTGTGTCTTCCCCCGGTGGGGAGAAAGTGAGAGAATAAGTTCTCTGGTATCTCTTCTTACAACGGCACTGATCCCATCTTGAAGATGCCACCTTCATCATCTCATCTAAACCAATTGTCTCTCAATGGTCTCATCTCTAATGACCATCACATTTGGGGTTAAGACTTCAACATATGAATTTGGGGGGCACAAGATTCAGTCCATAATAGTAGTGTTTCTATCACTTCATCTTCACATTTCATACACTTTCAATTTTATTTTTGCCTCAGAGAATCTTCCTTCACTCCCTGGGAAGTATATCTGTATGTATAAATGGGTTGTCTTGCTACCTACTTGGGAGTCAGGTGTTACAAGGAGAACAAATATCCCATGTATTGTATGTTATCATCTTGCATTCTCTTCCCCACCCTTTCTTTCTGCTAACGTATGTGAGCTGCTATTTATTTTAATTTTTTGTTAATCTGTTGAATCAATTCTACCCTTTCCTAGACATTTACTCAACAAAAACTTAATGATTCAAGAAAAGAGTATTAGCATTAAAGTGAAAGATATTAATAAAAACAGTTTATATTTATTTCAGCACGTTACAGTTATATTTTCCAAGCTATCTTTTGCAAAGACAAGAATTTTTAAAAGTATATTTTCCATTGATAGAAGGAATTACTTTTTCAGTTATAAATATCATGTAAATTACATAATTCATAGGTAGCTATCGACTTTCTAAAATGAACATCAAAATTTATTGACCACAGTATATATCTTTATCCAAGCAACTTCAGTAATAATTAATCTTGATATTCATAGAAAATTTAAATCAATAAATGGATCATTACATATGTCTAGGAACTATAAGCAAAATGCAAGAAACATTAATACTACCATTTTGTACATTACTTTGATGTTTTAAGTACCTTGCTTTAAGTCTTTGATTCTAAGGAGTAGCATCACTTAAAGTTATTTAGCCTAACTAAAGTATGTGTTATGTAATGTCCCAAGATTACAACCAGGTGGAGAAGTATTAGGCAACTGGCAGAATGAAAGCTTTATAGATGACAATGTATTTAGACTTTTTTTTATTTAATTGAAAAATAAATTTTAATAGCTAAAAATTTACAGTTGTCATGGAGCCCTAATTTTCACCTCCACTTGAAGTTGGGTTTTAAATAATAGATTTATTCCTTATATTGCCAACAAATTTTCTTGCAAGAATTAACTACTTGATATAATGGTGCGAGGTGACCTGGATTCTGATATTTACCTTTCTTCTGTCACCTTGAGCATTGCAATTTGAAAAGTAATAATAATTGATTTTAATCATCAAAGCACATAGTTAGATATTGCAGGGATAGGAAGCAAAAGTAAACACTGTCCTTGCACACAAGGAGCTTACCATGCCCTCGGGGTACACTTGAAAGTAAGAAAAGTATACAAGTTACCGTGACACAACATAGACTGTAAGTGTCTTTGAAGAGATTTTTAAAATTTAGGAAACTAAAAGGAAGTAAATATTATAGTGATGAGATAGCATTCAAGGTGGGCTTTAAAATTTATGTACAATTTCAAAAGATAGAAATGGAGAGTTGGGTGAGAGGGCACTGCAGTCAGAGAAAATAGCGCAGAATGTAGGGGAAAATGGGGAAAAGTAAGAAACATGTTCAGAAAGAGCAAGTCATAAAGTGTTATTCTAAAATGAACAGATGCAGGCAAATAATAGTATATAAAGCCATAAAAGTAGTTTAGAATTGTATTATAGAGGAATTTAATTGCCAGAAATTAGTTAACTCAACAAATAATTTATTTTGGACTACACTTCCAGAGACCATATCACACACTAGAAATTCATACCTCATATTACAAGGAACATCAGGTCTTAGGAGTGTATAAGTCTAGAAGGAAAAGAGAAAAGAATGGCATAATGACATGAATATATTTAAAACTACAGTTATATGATTCTCAGAAGGCTATGATAGAGAGGTGCACAATGCTAGAGAATATATGATATGAAGTCTGGCGTCATCAGATGCATCAAAGAAGAATTCCCTGAAGAAAAAACTTTGAGTTTAGAAGGACAGATGTGAGAGGAAGACAAAGGAGTGTCATATGTATGCGAGAATGTATGAATAAAACGGAAGGTCAGTGTAACCGCATCACAGATAGTCAAGTGTTGTTCTGTTGTGCCGGAGATAGGAACGATAAGCCAGTCCTAGATGCTATAGAGTCTTTCAAGTTACTTTGTTCTTTCTTCTAAAAGTAATGGGGACTTATTTAAGTGAATAATAAGAGAAATTTAATTTTATTATCAGAAGTTCATTTTTAAAATAAAATTCTCACTGTTAAGTGAAAAAGAGTTGGGAAAGACAAGAGGTTTGGAGGGAAGGAAATAAAAATGTCGCTACAGTGGACCAGCTGAGAGCTATTGATTGCTCCAAATAAATGGTTTGGAGGTAGACATCTATTTATTAATTTAAGAAATATTTAAGATTTAAAATGGAAAGTGCATAGTGGAGAATTAGAAATGACAGAGACAAGTTATCCAAGGTTACTCTCTGTCACTGGATTGTGATATTTGGTTGAATAATGGTTATATTCACTGTGACAGAGAATCCAGGCAAAACTGGAAAATAAAATTCTTTAAAGGAGAAAGACTATAAACTCAGCTTTAGGTACCTATGAGGTTCCTTTAAAGTAAACATCTAAGCAGAGACACAGATTTGTAATTTCAGAGTGATTCTAGACTGGGTATGGATGTCTGTGCATTATCTTTACACAGGTAATTATTGGTGTTGGAACAGTAAAGAAGCCTTGCTAGGGAGCAATAAAAAAGTAAAAATGTACCCCGAAATACTGACCATGTAGAGTGGGCTAAGGCTGAAAAGAGATCAAGAAAGAATTAAGGAGTGTTCAGAGAAAGGAGAGAATATGATGTCACAGAGTTGTTTCCAGGGTCAACAAGGGCAGTCAATGCAGTCTCTCTCCCTTAAACTAATGAGTACCCACCCTTCTTGTTCCTTGGGCCATGATCTTCAAGTCATTAGTTACACCTCACATCCATCCCATCAGCATACATTGTTGGCTCTTCCCTCAGAATATATTCTATATCTGACTACTTCTCACTGCAAGTGCTATAGAAACCCTTTCTTCTCCCACTATTGATCTTCAGACATGCAGGTTTACATGTTCTTTTTGGTATAAACTAAGCATGCTCATACCTTAGAACCCTTACACTTGCTAATCTCTCAACTTAGAACACTCCTTTCCATCATATCTGCATTGCTTGCCCTGTCATCTTTAAGTCTCTACACAAATATATTTTTAACAAAAGTCTCCCTGAACACCATTATAAGAAAGATTATGCCTCAGTCCCACACTTTCCAAAACTTTGCCATGCTTTATTTTCCCCGATGGTAGTATGCTATGCAATGTACAGTTTATTTTTCACTAATTTAGTTACTTATCTGTCCCCTCTGACTAGAACAGTACTATCCAGTGGAACTTTCTACATGATGGAAATACTCTACATCTGGGCTTTCCAATTTGGTAGCTGCTACCACGTGTGGATTTTGATAACTTGAAATGTGGATAGAGTGACTGAGAAAACGGATTTTAATTTTATTTAACTTACTTCCTTTAAACTGCAATTTAAATAGCACGCATGGCCAGTGACTGTTATCTTGGACAGTGCAGAGCTAAAATGCAAACTATTATGGCAGGAATTGTTCTCTGTTTTGTCTACTCCTTCAGTTGTTTTGCATAGACCAGTCTCTAAAGCACAGTGAGAGGCCAATAGATATGTGCATTAATGAATGAATGAAAGTAGATGTCCGATAGATAGTTGATAATATTAAATCTGGATCATGAGAGAGAGATAATTAATACAGATAAAACTCAAACTTGGTTAAAGAGAAATTTTTTAAAATATCTGAGTTTAGAAAGAAAATGAAGAATAAGCAAACTGTCATTTCAAAAGAGATATTTCAAGGAGAGATCTGCAATTAAATATTCTAAAGAGTTTGAAGAGAATGAAAAGTGTGAAAATAAAGTACTTGAATTTGAAAACCTGATAGTTATAAGTAATCACAGATAGAGAAGAATCAGTGTTTTGGTGAAAGAATGTCAAGAAACTAACCCATGGTTCAAGAAATTTTCAGGGTGGGGTTGGATTAAAGAAGGTAGGGTAAATTAGACAAATTGGCCGCTTATTCATTTATTATTAAAGACTAAAAGGAAAAAAATATGAAGTCATAACGGTGGAGAAATATTGTAGTTTGATTGTTTTTTATTTAATAACAATTGAGTGTACCTGTGACCTTGGTGCAAAAACAATGAGAGATATTCTAAGAAGCAGAAAATAATTGACAGACTAGGCTCTCAGAGACGACAGTTTTGGATTGGCTCAGATCATACAGATTTCAGTTGAAAAAGAAGAGATTCTCTCTTTCTCTCTCTCCGGAGGAGGAAAGGAAAAATAAGAGAAGAGACAGCAGAAAGGTTAAGGTTAAGAAATGTCTTTTCAGTCATCCTGAATCATAACAGAACAGAGGAAACTACCTAATTTAAATAGAGAATAACACTGCTCTGGAAGATATGATAGGAATTAATAAAGTATTGTTGAGCAACAAGGCAGGTCTAGCTGAGGTTAGAAAACATGAGCAAATCATGTTTTCATGAATATTGCCAGTCATATTTGGCAGCTCTGGTGTTCGAAGACAGAAAAAAGCAGGGAGGAACAATGGACGTTTGAACTCTGCGATTTCACAGATGTTAAAAAAATCAATTTGTGGCAAGATGACAAGAATCAGGGGATCCGTACAGAGAAAGAGAGAGAAATATGCTGTAATGACAGAACTTTCTGGAAGAGGTGGTATAGAATAATATTACATGCTTGATGCAGCCTCCCAAAGTGCTACTGTGTGTTGCAAGACTGATAAGATAGTTGCATTCATTCCTGTCCACTGACAACTTTAAATGTTGAGGTAAATTTAGCTATTGTATCTATAAGAATTGCCTTAAATTAAAAAAAATGAATACCTAGAATAACACTGATTGTAGTAAGCTGTAAACTTGCTTACATATTTTTCACACAATCCACATTGAAGTAGAACATTTAGGTAGTATTTATCTCTTCTACTATAATATGAGTTTTTTCAGGGCATTAAGAACAGTGCCTTACTCAGAGAATGAATTCCCTTCCTTAATCAGTGAATGCAATTTTATTTCTCAGCACTAGTTTTCACATATTAGGGTGAAAATTTACCCTATAACCCCAGACTACATTCTGTGCACATTTGAAAACATCTTCCTGGTGTTTGAACTCCTCTGCTCATCCTGAGCATGTGCGTGCTGTCGGCTGGCTGCCTGGACCTGGCTGAAGCCTCCTTTGAGCTTCTGATGGTTGTTCTGGCTGTCTATGGTTCAGTCCTTCCGACTATAACCCTTAAGGGCAAGTACAACTTAAAAAATTCACTCAGGTAGTTTGTGGTAGCACAAAGATTAGCATCATGACCTCTGCCATGCATTGTCTTATGTACTCTCTCTGAATTTCACTGCATTCAAAATGGTAAATCCTAGCTTTCTGATCTGGCATTCAGGGCTGTTCAGGAACTCTTCCCTATGTAGACTGGTGATTTATCCTCCCCAATATGCAATTCTCAGGCCAGGGTGAATATTTTCTTCGTGGGCCTCATATGTCCCTGTCTCTTGGGTCACTAATTCATTTTGCTGAAACCATCTGCAATGGAGTGAATGTTTGTCTCCCCCAGGTTCATATGTTGAAATCCTAACCCTCATGGTAACAGTATTAGGAGGTGGGGTCTTTGGGAGGTGATTAGAATTAGATGAGGTCGTGAGGGTGCAGCTCTCATGAATGGGATCCCTGTCTCTTAGTAAAAGAGACACGAGAGATCCTTGGCCTCTTCTGCCCTGTGAGGTTACAGTGAGAAGAGGGCTGTCAATGAGGAAGTGCATCCTCACCAGACACAAAATCTGTTGGTGCCTTGATCTCACGGACTTCCCACCCTCCAGAACCACGAAAAATAAATATTTGTTGTTTCTAAGCCACCCAGTTCATGGTATTTTTTATAGCAGCCCAAACAGACTAAGACACCATCTCAATTAACTTGCCAAAAACAAGGTCTTAGTGATATATTTTTTAATGTTTGCATATCTGAAAATGTCTTTATCCCACCTTCACATTTGATTTGTGGTTTGGTTGCATGCAGATGTCTATTTTAAAACCCACTGACTTTGCAATTTGAAAACACTCTTTCAACACTCAGTGCTCTGGCTGGGAGTTTGGTGTCTATCTTTCTTGTTTTATGACTGCTTGTTCGATTTTATTTTCTACTGTCTGTTTAAGTTTTTTCTCAAGTTTTCGAATCTTATTTAAATTTAAAAGAATTTTATCATTCTATTGTTTTTGGGCACAGATGCTTTTTTTTATAAATCCAATTTCTTCTTGAAGAATCCTTCCTTCATCAGTCAGTAAAAAACAATCTATTTCTATAATTGATTTAAATTGATTTCTGGAGCATGATCTAGTGACACTGTTGTTTTTAATTACTTGGTCAATTTTAGGTAGACAAAGATTCTGGTAATAGATGATTAAAAAATAGATACCTATTAACTAAGCAGATATTGGTAAATTCACCACTCTTCCATGTATTGGTTTAAGCAATAAATACATTGTATACACTGGTCTCAGTCTGTTTCGGCTGCTATAGCAAAATACTATAGACTGGGTGGCTTATAAAAAAGAGCAATTTATTTCTCACAGTTCTGGAGTCTGGAAGTCCAAGATCAGGGTGCCAGCACAGTCAGGTTCTGGTGAAGGCCCTCTTCCAAGTTCCAGATTGCTGACTTCTTGTTGTATCTTCACATGGCAGAGAGCAGAGAGCAGCATGCTCTCTAGCAACTCTTAAAAGGGCACTAATCCTATTCATGATGGCTCCCCCTCGTGACCTCATCTAATTCCAATCACATTCCAAAGGCCCCATCTCCTAATACCATCAATTGAGCAGTAGGGTTTCAGCATATACACTTTGGAGGAACACAAACATTCATTCCATAACACACACATATGTGTGTATATATATATATATATATACACAGCACATATCACATTGTATATATACATACGGATGTGCACACATACACACACACATCTATCTATCCATCTATCTATCTATCTACAGTGACAGAGAGAGAGAGAAAGGGAGAGAGAGATTTCTGGAAGTCAGAAAAGTACGAATAAAGAAAAATTAGAGAAAAATGTTGAATATCTATCTTTTCCATAGCTAGACCCCATGCAATCACTTCTATTGCTTTATTTTTGCAAACTTGTTTGATCAGTCATTTTGTCACAGTACTTTTGAATCCTGTTTATTGCATCTCATTCTATTATATCCGTTCCCTAATACAACTCTGTTTATGCAAATGAGACCTTTCTTTGCTGTATCCCTTGGGCTTACCTTCAAATGTTCTCATTCTTTATATTATAATTGTCTCTCAGTAATATCATACCTTATGTTTCAAAGGGAAAGTTGCAGACTCTGAAACTGTATTCTGGTTTAGGATTAATATTTTATTGCTTTGCTATCTAGCCCTCGAAAAAAATATACTAAATAATTGCAGGAGACTGTGTATGTATGTACATATGTGGTTTCCTATAGCCCCAAATTAGACATATATATTGTCACCAAATATTTTAAAATTAGAAATAATATATGACTTCCTTTAGATTTCCAAGACTCAGAATTCTTCTGGAATGATTTTCAGTTTTCTTCCAAAAATCACTTTTATAACTTTGCTTGCAGGGCAAGGGGATTTTGGATCTTATTAACAATCTTCCTTTTCATCTAAAAAATGAGATTAATGAAATTTAATGATTTGCTAGCTTGATGCTAGAAAGTTCTTCTTGTCCCATTGGAAGAGGTAGTTATACATTTGCAACAAGATGGTGAAGTGATATTATACAATGTTTTGCATAATTTTACACTTTTTAATGACTGTGCAGGAAATATGTTTTGGTTATTTATTTTTCATTTACCACTATATTTCCTCCCCTAGCCCTGTGGTCAGTCAAGAGTTTGACCTTAACAGACTACATCATCTTGGCTTCTTGCTTTCAGTGGGCTTGGGAGGAGAAAGAGTTTGGGTCCGTGTTGTTGACTTCTCCCCGCAAGGTAAAAGGGTTGGTTGTGGTGGAATTTCCCCAGCTCCTTTCTGAGCGCTGTCTCCTTCAGCTACCTTTCCCTATGGATTCCATTAACAGTTCTCTCCTTTGTCCCCTCAGAACTAAGATAAAAAGGGCTCTTTTATGCCATTCCCCATTGATAGTTCTGGCTCATTTACCATCTCTCGTTGGGTCCATTCAAATAACTTTTAAAGATGACAAAATCATGACTGTATAAAATCACTTTTCTCTATTCCAGTAATGTCATAAAGGATGAGATGCACAATCATTTCCCTTGAAGGCATTTCTAGGCCAAGTAGACTGAGCAGATAATGGAAGAATCATTCAAGATGAAGTTAGTTAACCTCTGTAGACACTTGAAGCAACAAACCTCAGCGGCAGAAAAACTTATGTGGCAATATACATTTAAAGTTGTATGTAAAAACTGAAATTGAGAGGAAAAGAATAATATTTATTTATTTTGTTTCTGAATGTTTAAATTCCATTGTTCAAAATGAAATAACTAATTACATAGGTTGGAACAGAGTAGGGCATTTCTAATGATCATAGAATGACATATACTTATGTGTGTGTGAGCACATGTGTATTCACTTAATTCTTAAAGACATAATTCACTATTCTTCCTAACATATAAATTCAATATATATTTTATATAGCACTATAGTTGGGAGTTTACTATTATATTCATTGTAAGCCATTCCCAGTTCAACTTGTGACATTTATTATTCCACAGATTAGAAATTATTAATAACTAAAATTTATTGCCCTGAAATGATTTTAATAGTCTAAAACATATATAAATTTAGACAGAAATTTTGAATTTGAGACTCCTCAATAATTTTCAAATAAATTCCCTTTTGATACTAATTTGATATTTTATTTTTTAAAACCTTATAGCAATTTACCAATATCTTATCAAACATTTAATTAAAAAATATTAGCTAGTACTAGTTAAAAATTATATAAATGTTTCTGTCAAGATAACCTCAAATTTTCATGTCCTGAGAAAAACATATTTAATATTTATCATTCTTAAAATAGTCTATTTGAATTTAATTAACTAAATAATTTAAATAATATTTCTATGTATTTTATTTTATTTTTGTTTTCAACTTTTTATTATTAGAATTTTCAAACATAACACCAAGATGCAACATTTGTTTCATTTTGCCATATTCGTTTTATTTTATTTTATTTTTTTAAATTTTATTTTAATTTTTTGTTTATTGCAGTAACATTGGTTTATAACATTGTATAAATTTCAGGTGTACATCATTATACTTCTATTTCTACATGGATTACATCATGTTCACCACCCAAATACTAATTACAACACATCACCACACACATGTGCCAAATTATCCCTTTCGCCCTCCTCGCTCCCACCTTCCCCTCTGGTAACCACCAATCCAATCTCTGTCTCTATGTGTTTGTTTATTGTTGTTATTATCTACTACTTAATGAGTGAGATCATTCGGTATTTGACCTTCTCCCTCTGACTTATTTCACTTTGCATAATACCCTCAATGTCCATCCATGTTGTCACAAATGGCTGAATTTCATCATTTCTTATGGCTGAGTAATATTCCACTGTGTATATATACCACATCTTCTTTATCCATTCGTCCCTTGATGGGCACTTAGTTGCTTCCAAGTCTTGGCTATTGTGAATAAGGCTGCAATGAACACAAGGGTGCATGTATCTTTACGCATTGGTGTTTTCAAGTTCTTTAGATAAATACCCAGCAGTGGAATAGCTGGATCATATGGTAGTTCTATCCTTGATTTTTTGAGGAATCTCCGTACTGTTTTCCATAGTGGCTGCACCAGTTTGCACTCCCATAAGCAGTGTATGAGAGTTCCCTTCTCTCCACATCCTCTCCAACACATATTGTTTCCTGTCTTGTTAATTGTAGCCATTCTGACAGGCGTGAGGTGATATCTCATTGTAGTTTTGATTTGTATTTCCCTGATAGTTAATGATGTTGAACATCTTTTCATGTGTCTGTTGGCCATCTGTATATCTTCTTTGGAGAAATGTCTGTTCAGGTCTTTTGCCCATTTTTTAATTGGCTTGGTAGTTTTTTTGTTGTTCAGATGCATGAGTTCTTTATATATTTTGGAGATTAAGCCCTTATCAGATGTATGGTTTGCAAATATCTTCTCCCAATTGTTAGGTTGTTTTTTCGTTTTGTTGATGGTTTCCTTTGCTGTGCAGAAGATTTTTAGTTTGATGTAGTCCCATTTGTTTATTTTTTCTATTGTTTCTCTTACCCGGTCAGACATGGTGCTTGAAAATATGTTGCTATGACTGATGTCAAAGAGCATACTGTCTATGTTTTCTTCTAGAAGTTTCATAGTTTCAGGTCTTACATTCAAGTCTTTAATCCATTTGGAGTTAATTTTTGTGTATGGTGTAAGGTAAGGGTCTACTTTCATTTTTTTGCATGTGGCTATCCAGTTTTCCCAACACCATTTGTTGAAGAGACTTTCTTTTCTCCATTGTATGTTCTTGGCTCCTTTGTCAAAGATTAGCTGTCCATTAGATGTGTGGGTTTATTTCTGGGCTTTTTATTCTATTCTCTTGATCTATGTGTCTGTTTTTGTGCCAGCACCATGCTGTTTTGGTTACTATAGCTTTGTAGTATATTTTGAAATCAGGGAGTGTGATGCCTCCAGCTTTGTACTTTTTTCTCAGGATTCCTTTAGCTATTCGGGGTCTTTTGTTGTTCCATATAAATATTAGAATTCTTTGTTCTATTTCTGTGAAAAGTGTTGTTGGAACTTTGATAGGGATTGCAATGAATCTATAGATGGTTTTAGGAAGTATGGAAATCTTAGCTATGTTAATTCTTCCAATCCAAGAGCACGGATTATCTTTCCATTTCTTTGTGTCTTTTTCAATTTATTTCAGCAATGTTTTATAGTTTTCCATGTACAACTCTTTCACCTCTTTGGTTAAGTTTATTCCTAGGTATTTTATTCTTTTTGTTGCCATTGTAATGGGATGGTATTCTTAATTTCTCTGTCTGCTACTTCGTTGTTAGTGTATAGAAATGCAATTGATTTTTGTATGTTGATTTTGTATCCTGCAACTTTACCATATTTGTTTATTACTTCTAAAAGTTTTCTGGCAGATTCTTTAGGGTTTTCTATGTATAAAATGATGTCATCTGCAAATAGGACAGTTTCACTTCTTCTATGCCAATTTGGATCACTTTCATTTCTTTCTCTTGCCTGATTGCTCTGGCTAGGACTGCTAGTACTATGTTAAATAGGAGTGGTGACAGTGGGCATCCTTGTCTGGTTCCTGTTCTTAGAGGGATAGGTTTCAGTTTTTCACCATTGAGGATGATTTTAGCTGTGGGTTTCTCATATATGGCTTTTATTATGTTGAGGTACTTTCCTTCTATCTCCATTTTATTCAGAGTTTTTATCATAAATGGATGCTGTATCTTGTCAAATGCTTTCTCTGCATATATTGAGATGATTATGTGATTTTTATTCTTCATTTTATTAATGTGGTGTATTACGTTGATTGATTTGCGAATGTTGAACCATCCCTGCATACTTGGAATAAATCCCAAATGATCATGGTGTATAATCTTTTTAATGTATTGTTGTATGCTATTTGCTAGTATTTTGTTGAGGATTTTTGCATCGATGTTCATCAGTGATATTGGCCTGTAATTTTCTTTTTTTGTGTGTGTTGTCCTTGTCTGGTTTTGGTATCAGGGTAATGTCGGCTTCGTAGAATGAGTTAGGGAGCTCCCCCGCCCTCCTCAATTTTTTGGAAGAGTTTGAGAAGGACAGGTATTAAGTCTTCTTTGAATGTTTGGTAGAATTCACCAGGGAAGCCGTCTGGTCCTGGACTTTTATTTTTGGGGGGGTTTTTGATTACTGTTTCAATCACCATACTGGTGATTGGTCTATTCAAATTCTCTACTTCTTCTTGATCCAGTTTTGGAAGGTTGTATGATTCTAAGAATTTATCCATTTCTTCCAGATTGTCGAGTTGGTTGGCATATAGCTTTTCATAGTATTCTCTTATAATCTTTTGTATTTCTGAGGTGTCTCTTGTAATTTCCCCTCTTTCATTTCTGATTTTACTTATTTGTGCCTTCTCTCTTTTTTTCTTGGTGAGTCTAGCTAAAGGTTTGTGAATTTTGCTTATCTTTTCAAAGAACTGCCTCTTTGTTTTATTAATTTTTTCTATTTTTTTTTAGTCTCTATTTCATTTAATTCTGCTCTGATTTCTATTATTGCCCTTCTTCTACTGATTTTGGGCTTTGTTTCTTTTTCTTTTTCCAGTTCCTTTAGGTGCATTGTTAGATTGTTTATTTGAGATTTTTCTTGTTTGTTGAGACAGGCCTGTATTGCTATAAATTTCCCTCTTAGAACTGCTTTTGCTGTATCTCATAAATTCTGGCATGTCATATTTTCATTTTCATTTTTCTCCAGGTATTTTTTGATTTCTTCTTTGATTTCTTCATTGACCCAGTCATTGTTCAGTAGCATTTTGTGTAACCTCCACGTCTTTGTGGCTTTTCTGATTTTCTTCCTATAGTTGATTTCTTGTTTCATACCATTGTGGTCAGAAAAGATGCTTGGTATTATTTCAATCTTCTTAAATGTATGGAGACTTGTTTTGTGGCCTAATATGTGATCAATCTTGGAGAATGTTCCATGTGCATTTGAAAAGAATGTGTATTCTTCGGTTTTTGGATGGAATGCTCTGTATATATCTACTAGGTCCATCTGTTCTAGTGTGTCGTTTAAGGCCAATCTTTCCTTATTGATCTTCTGTTTGGATGATCTATCCGTTGGTGTGAGTGGAGTGTTAAAGTCCCCTACTATTATTGTGTTGCTGTCTATTTCTCTTTTTATGTCTGTTAATAATTGCTTTATATATTTAGGTACACCTACTTTGGGTGCGTAGATATTTACAAGTGTTATATCCTCTTGTTGGATTGTTCCCTTGATCATTATGTAATGCCCTTCTTTGTCTCTTTTTACAGTTTTTGTTTTAAAGTTTATCTTGTCTGATATGAGTACTGCTACCCCAGCTTTCTTTTCATTGCCATTTGCATGGAGTATCTTTTTCCATCCCTTCACTTTCAGTTTGTGAGTGTCTTTAGGTCTGAAGTGTGTCTCTTGTATGCACTATATATATGGGTCTTGATTTTTTGTCCAATCAGCCATCCTATGCCTTTTAATTGGAGCATTGAGTCCATTGATGTTTAAAGTAGCTATTGATAAGTATGTACTTACTGCCATTTTTTAACTTTTTTTTTCTCAGTGTTTTAGTAGTCCTTCTCTGTTCCTTTCTTCTTCTATACAGAATTGATGGTCTCTTTAGTTTGACCTTTGTGTGAAAGCTCTACTCTTTAATTCCCCTCCTCCCTCCTTTTGTGTTTTTGACATCATATCTAACCTCCTTTCTGTGTATTTGTATCCATTACCCTCTTCATGGAAATAGATAATTTTTCCTATTTGTGGTCTTGTCTTTTCCCCTTAAATCAGTCCCTTTAACATTTCTTGTAGCACTGGTTTCTTGGTGACAAACTCCTTTAATTTTTGCTTGTCTGGGAAATTTTTGATCTCTCCTTCCATTTTGAATGATAACCTTGCTGAGTAGAGTATTCTTGGCTGCAAGTTTTTTCATTTTAGCACTTTAAATATATCATGCCACTCTCTTCTAGCCTGTAAGGTTTCTGCTGAGAAGTCAGCTGATAGCCTTATGGGGTTTCCTTTGTATGTAACTTGACTTTCTCTTGCGGTTTTTAGGATTCTCTCTTTATCTTTAATACTGGACATTTTGATTATGATGTGTCTTGGTGTGGGCCTCTTTGGGTTTATCTTGTTTGGGACTTTCTGTGTTTACTGTACCTGGATGTCTGTTTCCTTCCTTAGGTTAGGGAAGTTTTCATCTATTATTTCTTGAAATAGGTTCTCTGCCCCTTTGTTTTGCTCTTCTCCTTTTGGGACACCTATAACATGGATGTTAGTGCGCTTGATGTTTTCCCAGAGGTCCCTTAGACTGTCCTCACTCTTTTTAATTCTTTTCTCTTTTACCTGTTAACCTTGGGTAATTTCTTCTCGTCTTTCATCCAGCTCGCAGATCCGTTCTTCTGTATCCTCTACTTTGCTTTTGAGTCCTTCTAGTGAATTTTTCATTTCCAGTATTGTATTCTTCATTTCTGATTGGTTCTTTTTTATATCTTTTTTATATCTTCCATTTTATATCTTCCATTCTCACTGAGTTCATCTATTCTTCTCCCCAGATCAGTGAGCATCCTTAACACTCTTAGTTTGAACTCTCTGTCGGGTAGGTTGTTCATATCTGTTTCACTTAGTTCCTTTTCTGGGGTTTTGTCCTGTTCCCCTACTTGGAATGTATTCTTTTGCCTCCTCATTTTGCCTCTTTCTCTGTGCTTGTGTCTACGTATTAGGTAGGTCAGCTACGTCTCCTGCTCTTGGATAGGTGACCTTATGTAGGTGATGCCTTAGGAGGCCTGTAGTGTGCTTCCCTCAGTTCTCAATGTTCCAGGGGTGACCCCTATGTGGGCTATGTGTGTCCTTCTGTTGTGGCCTGTTTGCTCTCCCTGTAGGCACCCAGGGAGGCCAAGTTATGCTCCTGGCCAGCTGTTGTAATGCTCAGTTGCTTGTAGTTGTTGTGGGCCCTTCAGTCTCTTTGTCAGGTGGTTGGAGCCCTAGCACAGTTCGCTGCAAGTTCTAATATCACATTTGTGTTGCAGTATTTCTTGTAAGTGAGTAGGCCTCCAGCGTGGCAGGTTGTTAGGCTCAGGGGCTTACAATTGCTGTAAGCCTCTAGCCTATCAGGTCTCTTGTCAGCTCTCTGAGGATTGCAGCTGGCTGGGGCTGGCCTCAGGCACAGGAGCACCCAATTGTTTCAGGCTTTGGAAGGTGGGGTAAACCCCCTATGTGGGTCTTTGAGAAGCACAAGTCTTCTGCAGCTGACAAGCCCTGCCGCCCAGAGGTCCACACACACAGTCAACACAGTCCTGCCCCGTGTGCGCTGCCTGACCTCCCGAAGAAGACCCCGTCTCTCCACTGCAGGAGCCCCACACATTCCACCACCACCCCACACTCTTTACCTGCTCCTTGTGCAGGCCCTGCCCCCCTGAAGTGGGCTCAGTTGCCAGGCTGCAGAGAATCCAGTCACCAATCTATGTAGGCCACAAGTTACCTGAGGGCTTGTTGTTGGGTGGGGCCAGTCTCTAGGGTGGGCTGCCTGCCCTGGCTGAGCTGGATTAAATCAATGCTCTAACGGGTGGGGCAGACCCTGGGCTAGCAGGCCTCAGGGAGAGCTCCAATGGCTTCTGTGTCAGCATGCCCAGACCAGGCCACAACAATGGCCGCCGCCAATGTCCCTGTCCCTGGAGAGGTCTCACCTCTCACTGAGATGCACTCAGGGCCTATTAGGTGAGTCTCTTTTCACCAGAGCACAGTGTACCTTTCTTTCTGGTGATTTTAGGTTGCTTTCTAAAACGGGTGATTTTGCACATGGGCTCTTTAAGAGCCGGTTTTAATTTCTTTGTGAACCGGGTTTTCTGGGGGTACTCCCCAATGTTTTAGTAGCAGGCAAAGTCAGATATTATGCTGCTGGTCTCGATTGTGCTGGGTCCACAAAATGCCCCCAGCGGGGCGCTCCCCGGCTCAGGGCCCCGCGCCCCCAGGGAGGGTGCGTACCTGTGAGCTGCTCCCGGCGGCCATGAAGCTGGCGGCTTGTGAAGGCTGCGTTTTTTCTCTCCAGAAGGGAGTTTCTGCCTCTTCTACATCAATTAGGATTGTCCTTTGTTGCAGAGTTCCTCTTATCCAGTTTTCAGTTCTGTCAGGGGTAATTTTTCCACGAGTAGTTGTAAATTGGCTGTGTCAGCGGGAAGAGGTGAGTTCAGAGTCTGCCTACGCTGCCATCTTGACTTCCTCTCCTCTATGTATTTTAAAATCCCACTTTTTAAAAAATAATTTGGAAAATCAACTCAATTCTCAGTCTTTGACTTTATAGTTTTATTCAAATGACTTGTTACAAAAGTCTGTGACATTTATCTACTCCATCTTTAATGTTTTCCATCTCAATCAAAATTAGGACACTTCTCCTATTTTTAATCCTTGGACATCATTTGAACAACAGATAGATCTAACTTGGGGTTTTGTCTTTGAGATCCTTGTCCAGAAACTTTTGACTTGTGTTCATTTTCACACTTGTCAAAGTATACCAGTTCCAATTCTCTGTTTTGCAATTCTTTATTCATAAAGTAGCTAACAACTGATATATATCTATTTAATTACCCAAGTCCCTCCCTCCACTGAGGGGATGAGTTGTTACATGCTACCCACAGGACTCATAACATTTATGAGCCCTTTGAGATACCTAAAGGAATACTTACACGGAGAAGTAACAAATAGTTTACAGAATTGTAAGCTAAAGATCATGGGCTATATGTGAACAAAGAAAAGACTTTTTTCAACCCAGTAGAATGAAAGAGTAAAACTTTCTTGCTACAGAACTCTGCCAGGTCTCTTGGTTCTTACCTTCCTGTTTCTCCCAATTATAATAACCATAAATCTTAGATGAAATGGATTCCATATATCAGGATGCTATGATGATTAATTTTATGTTAACTTTGAAGGTGTTTTTTTTTAATGAAATTAACATTTAAATTGGTGAGCTTTGAGTAAGCGGATTGCCCTCACAATGTGATTAAACTTCATCCAATAAGTTGAAGGCCTGAATAAAACAAAAAGACTCATCTCCCCAAGCAAGAGAGAATTCCAGCAGACTGCCTTCAGACTTCATCTGAACCATTGGCTTTCCTGGGTCTTGAGCCTACCAGCCCACACTACAGATTTGTACTTGCCTATCTCCATAATAATGTGAGTCAATTCTTTATAGCAATATATATATATTATATTTATAATATTTTATATTATATATACAATACATCTTGTTGGTTGGTTCTGATTCTCTGGAGAATCCTGATAAGTGCAGATGCATAACTCCATACGTGATTTATCAGAAATTTTGATATGATTATAATTCTTATGAATCTATTATTTTTTGTGAGCACTTTCCTAATTTTTGTTACCATCATGACTTAATGCTTGAGGAGACAAGGAAAAAAATTAAAATGCAATTAAGTTTGGGGCATTCCACTACTGGTGGTATGACTATATTGGGCAATCTCTCTCTCAGCAAACATATGTTAAACACTGGACAAAAATATTAAAAATGAATATTTGAAAACACAGAAAAAGAGCCAAAATAGACAGAAACTTGGGAAAATTTTACTCTTAAAAGAAGGCTACTACCTCTAGTTAGAACTGCAAGTTGATAGCTCCTTTAGCCTTTCCTGTCCAGCCCCCATCTAATACTCCACAGCTCAGATGGCAAAAAAGAGCAATGTTATCAACTTGAGGAGGCAGATGATAGAGTTCAGAGCAGCAGTGAAGCTAGTAAGCAAAGAGGAATCACTGAATCAAAAATGGCACATTATGTATACAAGTAAACAACAGATTAATAGTTTGCTTCTTATCAGAAACAATGAAGGTGAAAAAACTTTGTACTCAAAATGCTGAAACAAAAATTACTTTTAAAAAATGCTTCTGTATTCAGGAAATCTATTATTCAAAAGAAAAATTGAATTAACAGTATTTTCATAATTTAATGTTAGAAGGGCTGTACTTTAAAATTAGGTAAAATGCTTGAGGCCAAAGGGAAATTACATCAGATGGTAAATTTGATATATAGGAATGAATGAATAACACTAGATGTGATAAATATGTGATAGATTACACACACCTACACGCACACACACACGTGGGTTATTTCATATAATTATATAATTTTAGTTCTATATATATTAAAAATCTACTTGTTATAAATAGATAATTCTAATTGTGTAAAGGACATGATAATGTAAAGCAAAAATTATAACACTGTATCATACATAGATGAAATATACATGTAACATAAATAGCATAGAGTGTGTTAATTGAAATGTATTACTGCAAAGTTCTTATATTTTTACCAAAAGAATTTCTATATTAAATTAATTAGATTGTAATAATATAAAGATGCATGTTGCAATCACTAGATCAAAACCCAAAAATTAACACAAATAAATTACACTAAAAATCAATGGAATTAAAATGGTATATTAAAATATTTGCATAATAAAAATAAGGCAGAAAAGGCGAAACAATAAAATAAAAATATGAGGTAAGACAAACATAAACCAAATAGAATAATCAAGACTTATCTATGTACTTTATCAGGAGATGCGTTTAAAATAAAGACATGGATCTTCTAGCTTCCCCCTAAGAAGCAGAAAGCTGGAAAGAGCAGCACACTTATTCTGTCTGCGAGAAAATTTGGGGTGATTTACAAGATAATGCCTTTCCTTGAAACTATTAAAGTTGAGTTTGAAGGGCAACTAAGAAGCCTGAAATCTGGGGATATACAAACACTTCTAAGACAGGTGGGACACAGGGATATACCCATCTGTAGCAGGGTCCTTGAAAAAGAAATGACCACCAAAAACTCATATATAATACTTAAAATCTAAGGGGAAAAAAAGCAAATGTTTTTGCTTCCAGAGCAGCAATGAAGATTTACTACAGCTACAAGAAGGGAAGGAAAATAAAAACCTCTCAGTGTTGTGGAGGAAGGGAGAAAATCATTCTGAGGCCAGATTATTTAGAGATCTCCTATCACTTGAGGATGGGCAAAATCACTGGGCAATCTCCCCCTCTTGAGACATGGAGACATGGTCTGTCTAAAACTGAGGCTACATCAGCAAGGTAGAAGTCATGCATACTGCCTACCATCACCAGGTTAGCAAGCTCTAAGGAACAAGAAACCACAGTCTAACACTGGGAAAGACAAGAGCATGGAGAGATACTCCAAGATATGGGAATGTAGGGAAGGCTTAAGCTGAGGATGGAGCAAGAATATTGAGAAAATACCTTCTAACATTGAGAAAAAAACCCAGTCCCCACTCTACGCACAAGATAAGGCTGGAGAAATTTGAGGGTAGTGTTGTATTAAAGTGAATAACGGCAATAAAAATCAAAACCCAGGACAACTCCTGACTAGATTAATTTTATCCCTCACAGTAATAGCCTAGCACAAAGAGGCATGCCTATTTCAAAGAAAAAGTATGATTTACTTCAGTCATCACCATCCTACACACAATGTCCAGTCTCCAGTAAAAAAAAAATGACACAAAATAATCAAAGAAAAAATTCAATGTCAAAAGACAAAAACTCAGTATCACTAAATTAGGTTAGGTGTTGGAAATTTTAGACAGTGATTTTAAAATAAAATAAAAGGAATAATATGTTAAAGGTAAGAAAAGTTAACAACATGAACAAAGAAATGGGAATTTCAGCAGAGAAATGAAACTGTGAGAAAGAATTAAATGAAAATGATAGAAAAAAAAAGCACATTAAATCAAAAATCACTGAGAAATTTCTCCTCTTGAGACACAGAGACACAGAGACACAGTCTGCCTAGGACTGAGGCTGTACCAGCACAGCAGAAAACATTCATACTGCCCTATCATCATATATTTCATATATTAATACGACATAAAATACATAATAAAATAAAAATAAAACAGATTATTACTAAAAATAGGCAGGAATATTTCATAGGAAAAAAATGATCAAAACAGAAGACACATATGAAAGATTATATAACCTTAAGATAGGGCTCAAAATCCATAAAGAAAAACCTAGTAGAACTGGATGCATAAATAAATATTTTAAAATTATTAGTTGGAGATAATTGAAGATTTCCATGCACTTCTATCCGAAAAGTGATATATTTTTGTATGAAATCACTAAGAGTGTTTTATTAACCAACCTCCGTGATGACCTCCAATGGTTCCAATCTCTTTATCTTCACAATGTCTTGTAATCTCCTTCATATTCTACCTGAATTGGTCTGTATGATGAATATCATATGCAGAAGTGATGGTATGTTACTTCAACCTGGAATCAATCCAAAAGTCATTCAACTAGTGTATGGCTATAAAGGGCTGCATTACACTCTCTCACCCTCTCTCTCATTCTCTGGATGAAGCAAGCTGCCATATTGGGTGCAATCACATGTAAAGTCACAAAAAGCAATGAAGTTATAATGCACCAAAATGGATTCAAGAAAAATATAGAGAACTTGAATTACCTTAAATCAATTTAAAAAGTTGAGTTCGTAATTATATACCTTCTCATGATAAAATCTCTAGGCCCAGGTGTCTTTACTGGTGAATTCTATCAAACATGTAAAGGAGAAATGGTACCAAACCTACACAAACTGGAGAAAGTGAAAGGACTTCCCAATACATTTTATAAATTATGTGTTACATTGATAACAAAACCAAACAAATACATTACAGGAAAAGGAAACTGCTGTCCAATACCACTCATAAACATAGGTAGAGAAGTCCTTACCATTATATGAGCTCATTAAATCTAGTAATATGTAAAAATAGATATGTAAAAATAGTTATACATTGTGACTAATTGAATGCTGTCCCAGAAATGCAAGATTGGTTAAAATTGAAAAATAACCAATCCAGAAAGTATAAAAAATAATAATTAATAACAATGTTTTAATCTTGATGAAAGAAGACAAAAGCCCAAATAAAACAATGGCAAATGATTTAACAACACCCTTCACAAAGAAACCATTCATAGCCGAAAAACACGTGGAAAAATATTCAGTATCACTAGCTTCCATGAAACAGAAATTAAAACTTCAGTGAGCTACCAATGCACACCATAAGAATGGTTAAAAATAAAACAAATGACAATATTAACGGCAAAAATGTGGAACTCTCATGCAGTGTTGCTGAGAATGCAAAATGGTGCAACCACTCTGGAAACGAGCTTGGAAGGTTCTTATAAAACTAAACATACATTTACAATATGATTCTAAAACCATTGCACTTTTAATATCTCTCCGAAATAAATGAAATTATGTAATCATGAAAAGGTTTTAACAACTTTATTCATAATAGCCCCAAACTAGAAACAATCCAAATATCTATCAATGGGTGAATGGACAATTAAAATGTGGTATGTCACTACAATGAATTGCTCCTCAGCCATAATAAAGAACAGACTATTAATAAATACAGTAACATGGATGATCTCAAAAAGTCAGGCTTATGGACGGAAGCCTATAAAAAGGTGATGTACTGCTTGATTCTATGCATATACATTTCTAAACAAAATAAAGCTACAGTGATAAAAAGCAGATTAGTGTTTGTATGGACTGTACGTGTTTGAAGCGAATTGACTACAATGAAGTATGAGGGAACTTTGTGAAGTGATAAAAATATGCTAGACCTTTAAGTGCAATTTTGATTATATGATTTTATTAATTGGCCAAGACTCAACAAGCTATAAATTTAAAATAACTGCATTTTATTGTATGTAAATTATACCTAAATAAAGCTATTAAAAATTCTCTAAAATTAATAAAAAAAGATGAATTGGAGTATACTAAATTTAAGAATTCCTACTTGCCAAAGAACAGAAGTAGTGAGTGTGTAAGACAAGCCACAGACTAGTGAATATTTCCCAAGATTTATTTTGGAAATAGATATTGTACCCAGAATAGGTAAACCATTCATACAAATCAACAAGAAAAAAATATAATCAATCTAATAAATAATTTATTTTGAGGCATTAGTAAAAATAAAAATAAACTAAAACCAGAATAGTTAAATGTTCAGTCAGTGAAATATACTGGACATCATTGGTTATCAAGGATAATAAAATTACAACCACAACAGCATTCTATTGCATTCCCCACATCGAAATGTCTAAAATTAAAAAGGCAGAAAATACTGGTGTTATGAAAGATATAGACCATCTTGAAATATTATACATTCCTGATGAGAATAAGAATTCATACAATCATTTCGAAAAATTCTTTTTCAGTATTCCTGAAACTTTTGAGCAAAAGAAATCAGACCTATGTTGCATGATATAATTTATATAAACTTCCACGACAAGCAAATTAATCTATAGTGATAGATTTCTGGAGGAGGATAACTAGAGAGGAGCAGGAAAGAATCAGGGATCATAGAGACAGTCTGTATCATGATTTTGGGGGTATATGGAATTGTAGCACATCATCAGGCTCAAGAATATGTTTTACTCAAGAACAACAACAATGACAAAGAAAATAAATACTGTATGTTAAAAGACTAAATAAATATGGGTTCAAGAAAATTATATGAGAAAAGAAAACTTTTATCCAATATAGTACTTTCCTTAAATAAAGGAAAAAATAAAAAAAGGAAAGTCTTTTAAAAAATTTGTAGCTCAGTATACATAATATTCAAACTTGAGGAGACAATATTTATACTGAGTATATTCTGAAAATGGATATTTAAGTATCTAATTAAAATTTTCATTTATGACATGGAGCAAAATTTGAGAGACATAACATTGGGAGTAAAATATAAATGTATTAGAAATGTAGTTATAAGTACGGTTTATTATAGTTTATGACAGTAGTATCAAAATTATTATCATAATTTTAGAGGAAATTCTGACCATTGACCCAGGATATCACTAAGCTCTTTTATTTTCTGGTATTCACTTACTTTGATTGAAAGTTGATGATTCATAGTTATTTCCTTTAATTAGATTTGTATATTATATTCACTAGTTTAAGTTGTTGGGTGTTTCATTGCATATGATACTTCCTATAGAAATTTATTTTTAATACAGGTACATTTCAGAAGTTTAAAATTATTGAAAAAGTTATCCTGTTTAACTGTTTCCTATAATCAATATTCATGTCATAATCACATTGTCATCCTTTTAAATTAGAGATACATAAGAATTGTCTCCTAAACAAACCAAAATTATGCAGTTTATTTTGAGAGATGTGACCCATATTTTCAGTCTTTGGGATTGTTTAGAAATAAAAACAAAATGAAAGACAGAATGACACATTTTCAATCTTAATGCCACGTTTTTTCATGAACAGTAAGAGAACATTCTGTCACAACTAACTGTCCCAGTAACTTAAAGGAGGTTTCTTCAGTTGTTTTAAGAGATGCAATTACCAACCTCCCTGAACTGGTCCAAACCCCACTGCAAGAGTGATGCCTGTGCAGATGGGCTGAGAAGTGTCCAAGAGCTACCCTTGCTTTATTTTAATATTAAGATCTCTGCATCAAGAAGAGCATAAACCTTATTAACATAACATGTGATGTATGTGAAAGCATGTTTTTAAACTGCACCTGTGCAAGCTTATACGCGCCTCTACATGTGATGATGGAACTTGCCTTTTGAATGTTCATTCCCCCTCTGAAATAAAAGGCCCCTGCTTTCCCTTGCTCATGGGCCACAGTTTTGGAAGCGATTCCTTATGGTCTCTATTTGCTGCAAATAAATTTTACTTTGTGTGACAACTACTTCTGGTGAAGGCTTTGACTTCAACTCACCAAGAAGCAAACCTACTTCAGTTTGGTAACAATATTAGTTGGGGCTACCAACCATATAATAAATATATTAATAATACAATGCCTCATTAAAGAAATGCATAATCGACACTTTCAATTGATCCAAGACTAATTAATTCATTCACAGGATCATTTCTACTTGAAGTGATATTTATATTGGGCACAAAGGAAGCCCATCCATGGATGCAAATGCTTGAAACATTTCAATAAATTATCACATTCACTTTTGTAATCCTATAGCTAGCTTCTTTCTCTTCTATTTTTACAGTTCAATATAAATTTTGACTTTGGAAGAAATATGAACCTTAGATTGATTGATATTATGAAACACTATATTCAAGGAACAGTAAGCAATACAATGCTATCATCCTCTTTTTTTTTTTTTTTTGGATTCTTTGTAACAGATAGGAAAAATTATTACAAATGCAGGTGAATAATAGCCTGTCAAAATGAACAAAGGAAATGAAGATACTTGTAAAGTTGTGTTTTCATTTGAATTGTTTATATAAAAAAGGCAAAATAAATTTCTTACAAATGGTTTATTTTTAACCCCTGGAGAAAAACACTCTGCAGCTTCTTGCACTCGTGCTTTACAGAGACAAGTAGACTCTGCTGTTGTCTGCGTATATGCATTATTTCCAACATGAAAAGAGCAAGCACACACTTGTACTTCAGAAACTCTTCAAAGAATAAAATTTAAGAGCAAAACTTATATAAACCTCATTGTGAGAAAAGGTAATAGCATTTCCATCTACTCTGAATTGTCTCCAAGGAACAGTCAAATCACACATACTTGTTCCTACTAGATCACAGATTATAATTTATTTTCAGCACATGGTGGGGATGAAGTGATTCCATACAAGAGGTGGTATGATGCAGTTTGGCTGAAAGAACCTAAACCACGCGGCGTAGTCGGCAGTACACTTGAGGCATTGCCTTGACAAATATTCTGAAAGAGCTGTGTGGACTTTATAGGAGAACTATTGTCCAGCTATCAGATTGATAGAGGTCTAAGCCTTTTTGGATGCTGAAGTTACTTTTTATAGTTATTTTATGTACTACATGTGTAAAATAGCTATACAGCAGTAAAATTTACCTGTTTCTCTTCTTTCTTTCTTTCTTCATATCTTTAATCAATGCCTATGGAGCCTATGTTTTAAATTTTTGGAAACATAAAAAAGAAAATTGGTGATTCACAGGCATGCTTATCGTTCATGGATAAATATTATAATTTGCCTTTAAGGTGTATTCTACTCACTCACACATGAATTGTACAGATTTAGAGATTTTTTTACATAATTCTAGCTTTGAAACAGCCTAAGCTTAAGAATTATTTTTCATACTTGAGAAGTGAATGGAACTACAGTCGTGTGTTGCTTAACAACAGGGATATGTTCTGAGAAATGCATCTTTAGGCGGTTTTGTCATTGTGAGAACATCATAGAGTGTACTTACACAAAGGTAGGTGGTATAGCCTACTACACATTAGGCTCTATGGTACTAATCTTATGGGACCACCGTCATATATGTGGTACATCATTGACCAAAATGTCACTATGCAGCACATGACTGTATACGAGTATTTGAATTAGTTATTTTCTAAGCATCTTTTCTCAGGAAACTGAGAATCACGCATAGACTTTAACTGAGGATGTGCAGGCCTCAAGTGTTTTTAAAATCACAATGAAGAAACACTATAGATTGGTCTTGAGAAATTACTCCCTGGTGATAACCATTGTTTCAATTAAATAAATCATACATTGGAGATTGTCCATTCTGGATCAATTCAGCCTATAACAACTTGCCTTCATGGTTACTGATACAATCAATAGATTGCTAAATAGACGGGCATCCTAGCCAAGCCACTTAGACTTCATTAGATCACAAACTACCTTGAGTAGCTTAGTAGACTATTGAACCATCTTCCTAGTAAATGCAGTTATTTATACATCGGATCATATGTGTAATTTCAGGGGTTTTAAAAAATTCTGTATTACAAAATCTGTACTAGTCAGGGTTCTCCAGAGAAGCAGGAACAATAAGATGTATACATACATAGAAAGAGATTCCTTTGAAGGAATTGGATCACTCGATTATGGAGGCTGGCAAGCTCAGAATCCTCAAAGCAGGCCAGCAGGTCGCAGGCGCGGGGGAGCTGACATCGCAATTCACGTCTGAAGGCGTCTGCTGCAGAATCTCTTCCAGCTTGGTGGACGTCAGTCTTTTTGTTTTACTCAGGCCTTCAACTGGTTGGATGAAGCCCACTCACATTATGGAGGGTAATTTACTTTACTCAAATTCACTGATTTCAATGTTAATTCCATTCAAAAACAGCATCACAAAAACATCCAGAATAATGTTTGACCAAATATCTGGGCAGCGTGGTCTGGCAAATTCATCTATGTAGTTAACCATCGTTAAGTTCAGCCCTTGACCAGTTGTCATCCGTATGCAGCTTCTTAAACCGTATTTAAACTCCAAATAAAGACAATAATAAGGTCATACTTCACCTAACATGGTACAACTATCCTGTGTACAACCAAAAATGTACTACCAATATTTAAATATTGTGATATAAAGTCAATACATCGTATGTTACATGATAAGGGGGAAAGAGGGAAGAAAACAAAGATATTTGCTTAATGTTTAAAAATAAATGTATTCATAATAAAATAGAGAAGAAACACTCATGACAATTACAATCTTGTAACTGTGAATTGCTTCTGTAACTGGTCACATGGTTACAGCTGGTTTTTATAACCACCTGCTTCCACTACCCATTCTGTATTCCCCTTGCCCTCAATAAGCACTTCAGCTAGTTGTGTTATGTAACCAGAGACAAGTTAGTCCACTCACTCAGAAAAAAAATGATATCTCCCTGTTAAGTATAAGAATTAGAGGTGATAATGAATGTAAGTCACGTAAAGATACATGTTTCCTGCTCTCATTCAGCCTCCAGAGTAGCTGTAAAGTTAAACATTAAACACATAAACATATATAACTACATAATTAAATTATTCTTAGTAAAAATAAAATGAATTGTCTAATTAAATGGAGAGTTAGAGAAACTGCTCTGAGCGAATAACACTTAAGAAGAAATAGGAGATGAATGGGAATTAGGTAAAGAGTTAAAAAGGAAACTGTTACAAGTAAAGTGAACCATGTATAAGCTCTCAATGCAGAAAAGAGCTTAACGCATTCTAGCGACTGAAATTATATATACACATATATATATATTTCTAGTAAGGAGCACAAGAGTAAAATGATTCTATTAGTTGAGATAAAACTGACTGGTTGTAATGGTTACTTTTATGTGCCAACTTGGCTAAGCTATAATACTCAGTCATTTAATCCAAACAAATGTACATGTTGCCAAGAAGATATTTTTTAGATGTGGTCAACATCTACAATCAGTTGATTTTAAGTAGAGATTACCATCAATAATGCAGGGGGCGGCTCATCTAATCTTTGAGAGTCTTCCCAGTAACAGCTGAGGTTTCTGACAGAAGAAGAAATTCAGCCTCAAAAGTGCATTACCAAATCCTTCCTGAGTTCCTAGCCTGCTGGTCTGCTCTACAAGTTTAGGACTTGCCAACTCCCACAATCATGTGAGCTGATTCGTTAAAATAAATCACATGCACACGTACACACAAACACACACACACACCCTGTTGGTTCTGTTTCTCTGGAAAACTCTTACTGATATACTATGTAACCTTTGAAACTATCAATGGGTAAACTCAAAAGAAATTTATCTTTTATGTAACAGTCCAACGCAGGTGTTCCTGGTCCATGGACAGATTTCCTTTTTATGTTGATTCAGAAGCTAGGTTCATTTCACTTTGTGGATCTACCATCCACTAAGAGAGTGGTTCACAAAGAAGAACAACCAGAAGGGTTTCTTAAAGCACAGATTACCAGACTTCAACTACAGATAGTTTTCTTTTTTTTCCAGTGAGTTTTGTTGGGGATGAAGAATTTGCATTTGTAACAATTTCACAGGTGATTCTGATATTGGTGGTCTGGGGACCCCACTCTGAGAACCCCTACACTGTCTTCAAGTCTTTTGGTTACAGTTGGTCGAAGAGAAAATTGACAATATTGGTGGGTTAAAATCAGCCACTGTCAGAATGTTTGCATCTTGCAAACAGGATAAAAGATTCAAGTCAGGACTTTCCTGTATCTGGGAACTAGTTACTAAACATTTACAAGAATGCTGCAAGGTATAGGGAATATACCAAAAAGTATCAGAGATGACTTGCAGATTTCTGACTCCGTTTCCCCAGTGGATTTGTGTGGCATGTGCTGTCATGGGAATATAAAGGAGAAGTAAGCTGGGGAGATAATCGCTTTGGACATATTGTTTTGAAGGTACCTATGAGCCATGCAGCACGTATATGTTACAGCAAGTTAGATACCTAAGACTGGACTTGTGAAGAGCTACCACAGAGCAAACTGCCTAGAATCCTCTAGATATTCAATCAATTAAGATGCTTTTAACTGCATGTAATATAATGTATGATTCAAAATGACAGTGAGGGAATTTTTTCACTTATGGGATTGAAACAGTGCAGACTTATGGTGGTGATCAGTCTTGCTTCAGTCTGAGTTCTAGCCCTGCTCCTCTGTGATCTCATACACTCTACCCTCATTTGAGTGCCTACTGCATACTCAGGCTGGAAGTGAGATAGCCCAGCTATTACTTTCTATGGGTCTATTTTAAGAAATCAAAGAAACTTGTTCCCAAAACACTTTGAAATTTTCCACATTTCTAAAAATGAGGTTCTAGACTCATTCCTGTAACCAGTCTTGCTCCCTGTGAAATGGTATGTGGTGATTTGATTATCCGGTAAAACATGTTGGCGAAGGGGGTGATATAACCCATAGTATGAGAATTTTCCCACCTTACATAGGTTCTGTTGGTGAAGGGTGGATATGCGTGAATGAGGGAAGGAGGGTTAACGCTAGGTAGACAACCAGCAGTGTACAGTAACTCTATTAACAATAATTTTTGTTATATTTCAATGATATACTGGAAATAGGAGTAATAAGGGATAATCTGGAAAGACTTCAGGAAATCTTACATAGCTTTAATTCAGCAGTTGACCAAGAATACAAAATAACAAATTGACTGCAATATTTTTTCACAGAAACCCTTACTAAAGAGGCCAAATCCCACAGCCCCATCCTAGATCTACCGAATCATAACCTCTGCTAGTGGAGGCCCAGGTATCACATTTCTAACAATCATCACGCTTAATTTTGTGCATTAAAATATGAGATGCAGCAGGCTGTGTCATAAGGCAATAATATATCTTTAATCAAAATAATGCGTATTTATTTTAAAACAAGCAATTGTGGCCAGATTTCACAGAATAACAGTTCCTATTTAGCATTTCTTTAAAAGTAGACACATCATCTTTATTATCTATTAGGGAAAATGGTTTGAGGAAGTTATTAGACTCATCAATAAGCAGGTGATGGAGATTGTAAGCATCCTTGCCTTTAGCACATTTTTTGAATTTATGGAACTTTTAATACTTTACATAAACAAAAAAGTATAAAAATTTAACGAATAGTGAATAACTATAGTTATAAAAATTACAAACTGGCCACTGTTGGGCAAATAGAGAAAGTAAAATTCAACAATCATAAGTAGATCAAAATAAACATACAATCTTTTGTCTTAAAAATAAGATCTTGCTTTGTGTTGTAGTTTTGCTGAGGTGCAAATGTAGAAGCCTACTGTTTACTACTTTTAAAGTAGGCAATCTATAAACAAAAGTTCACAGAGTTGGGAAATGGTATTATTCACTAATCTTAAGAATTAGAAATCTCCACAAGTATCTTTCTGTTTTACTTTTACTGTTTATACTAATTCCAAACCTCTTTGTAGAAAAAAGTCATACTCTTAATTATATCACCTCCTAAGTAGTCCTTGGTTTGGGGGTTTTTGTTTTTTTTTTTTTTGCATTATAGTCACTCTTACTTTTCATAAAACTAAAGGAGAAATCCCCAAAACTTTAGTAGGTCCTACCTTTTATGCTTGTGGAAGATCCTGTTCAGTATCTATTATCCTCACTTGCCATCCCTTTGTTACCAGGCAATGGAATTCCATTTTATTCAGGAAAGACAAGAGATACTTAGATCTTGGAGAACATAAAGCACTACCAGAGTCCCAGGGGATGAATCATAGTTAATTGAAGTTAATAATAATAATCCCATCCCACTTTTACAGTGCTTGGTCTCAGGGCGTACTTATAATTCAATGCTAGTCATGAGGAGAAATCAGCTGTAGACCCTTTATTACCAGTTGAAAAAACACTTTCCAAGGCAAAGCTTTAAAGGTGGCCATCTTTATACTCTGCCCTTGCTCACTACTGTATACACTAGTGAAGGTTTAAACCAGTATCTTCTGAGGAACAGGTCTAAAGAATCACATAGATGTGATGGTGCCCCGTCCTTGCTGAGTGGCTGAACCAACAATGTAACCAACCTCCAGATGTGTTAAAGGAACAATACATTTTCTTATGGTTTGTGACACTGTTAGCTTTGTATCAAAAGCTCAAAAACTTTACAAAATTTTATATTGGCTCTAACACACTGAAAATATTAATTCAAAAATTACCTAATCCATTTCACAGAATTATAAAATTCCATGACTAAGTGAAGACAATAGAGTTGAACACTTGGCCTCAAATTGGGTGTTTGGTGCTTTGATCAGGAGAAAAGCTGTCTGATGTATTTAAGCTATTCATATCTCATCAGTAGTCAGAGGTTTCCTAAATGGGGTTGTTTTTGTGGAGCAAACACATTGGTGTGCCAGAAAAGTTGTGAAAATGTTGGCTCCATAACATGAAGTTCATTAGGGAATTTTTCACTTAAAAGTATTGGCTAAATGTCTTGCCTGGCAATGTGGAAGTTAGCCATAAACTCAAAAAAGAAAAAAAAACATGTAGAACACATTGTAGGCAGCATGCCCTGCTAAAAGCAGCTAATTACTTCACGGAAAAGGATCAAAATTCTTTGGTTAGAGGGCATGTTAATTATTTGCGAACACATCATACGGAGGAGATAATTGAGTCCTTCACAGAATGACTTCTGGTGTTCCATATAAAGCCCTGTGGCAGCAATGATAGTTCTGTATCACATAATGAATTTGTGAATTGGAACCAATATCTGAGCTGTCACTAGTGCACCACACCATTTTAAGTCTGTTTTAAGGATAGCATGACAGCTAAGGTTATCCAATGGGAGTTTTGGTGAAAATTGGACAGTAATACCCATTATGTATCTTATTGCTCAACGTGTCTAGAAAACAAGCACTTTGATGGCAAAGATGACATCTCTAGTTCAGTGCAGTGTCCCTAGTGCTTAACAAGAGTATCTGATGCATGGTGAGTGCTGTTGAATGAATTACTAAGTCAACATAGCATGCCCTATTTAAAAAAATGTGCTTGGTATAATAATGTGTAAATAATGCAGTAGGTATGTAAGAAATAGATGATTAGTTATAAAACAAAGAGCATATCATAAGCACTACCATCCATATCTCTGTTTTGAGTTAGCTTTTACTTGAAACTATAGAATTGTCTAGATTGGATTTCTCCCTCTAAAACAAAATAGAAGCCAAAAGTGTTTACTCTAAAGAATATAGATATTGCAAATACAGTACGTAGGTGAAAAGAAGAAACACAACATACACATGTTAAATACATGTTAAGAATGTCAAGGAAGCAAAATAAAAATAAACAAGTGGGACGACATCAAACAAAAAAGCTTTTGCACAGAAAAGAGAACAACGAACAGAGTGGGAAAAAAATCTACAAGAAGGGAGAATATATTTGCAAACCATATATCTGATAACGGGTTAATACCCAAAATATAAAAGGAATTCCTACAACTTGATAGAAAAAAAAATAATAAAATAATCTGATTTAAAAATAGAGGACTAGAATAGATATTTTTCCAAGAAAACATCCAAAATGCCAACAGATTAAAAGATGTTCATTATCACTAATCGTCAGGGAAATGCAAATCAAAACTACAATGAGATATCACCTCACACCTGTCAAAATGGCTATAATTAACAAGATGGGAAACAACAAGTGTTGGAGAGGATGTGGAAAGAAGGAAAGTCTCATACACTGTTGGTGGGAGTGCAAACTGGTGCAGCCACTATGGAAAACAATAAGGAGATTCCTCAGAAAATTCAGGATAGAACTACCATACGGTCTAGCTATTCCACTGCTGGGTATTTATCCAAAGAACTTGAAAACACCAATGCTAAAAGATACATGCACTGCTGTGTTCATTGCAGCCTTATTCACAATAGCCAAGACTTGCAAGCAACCTAAGTGCCCATCAAGGGACGAATGGATAAAGAAGATGTGGTATATATACACAATGGAATACTACTCAGCCATAAGAAACGATGAAATCCAGCCATTTGTGACAACATGGATGGACATTGAGGGTATTAGGCAAAGTGAAATAAGTCAGAGGGAGAAGGTCAAATACCGTATGATCTCACTCATTAAGTAGTAGATAGTAACAACAACAAACAAACACATAGAGACAGAGATTGGATTGGTGGTTACCAGAGGGCAGGGCGGGTGGAAGGCGAGGGGGATAATTCAGCACATGTGTGTGGTGATGCATTGTAATTAGTATTTGGGTGGTGAACATGAGAACATGATGTAATCCATGTAGAAATAGAAGTATAATGATGTACACCTGGAATTTATACAATGTTATAAACCAATGTTACTGCAATAAACAAACAAAAAAAAAGGGTAGATCTCAAGTTAAATGTTCTTACTACAATAAAAAAGAAACATACTAGAATAGATATTGAAAAAATAATGTACATTAATTTTAATATACAATATCTCATGACAGAGGTAAGTGTGGGGGCATGAAAGACATAGAGAAATAAAAGATGACTCCTCAGTTCCTTTATTAGGGACTCGAGTGTATTGTGGCACCAAATGGCGGAATTCTAGAAAAGTCATATCATGGTTTACAAAGCATGATCTCTGGATATATTGGGACTTGCACTGAGGATATTTGCCATTTATCCAAACATAGACCTCAGAGATATTTATATTCATTCATTCCTTCAGAAACTACTGTATGTATGTATGCACATATGTATATATGTATTTATAGCATTGTATGTCTGGGCATTGTCTTAAGCATTGGAGATAGAGAAAGAATTGACCCAGAGAGAAACATCTTCGTCATTGAGAGAGAGAAACTGATATTTAGTTTGTCAAGGACACAGGAAAGAGAATGTTTTGAAGCAGAAGGAGTTGTCAACATTGTTGATTGGTACTGAAAATTCAGACAACATAAGAACTCAAAAGTGCCATTGAATTTAGAAGCAGTTGGACGCTGTTGACCCTGGTCAGAGCAATATACATAAAGAGATGGAGGTAGGGGCTGTTGTGATTGTCCAGGATTTGAGGGTTTTATACTGGCAGCTATAACTCATAATTTGCTTTGTTAAATTATACCATTGAAGATTAAAATATTTAGTCCAAGGAAGAAGAGGTATTAGGCTTACAGCGAGACATGATATAGTCCTGTTTTTTCCTTCGACTTCTTGATATATTTGATATTTGGATAAATAGAGTACTGAATTTTGTCATGAAAATTAGATAAATTATGCAACCAACTACACAGATCAAAGACAAAAAATGCTGATATCTCCAAAGCTAGATAAAATGGCACTAACTCCAGCTTGGGGCAAAGTATCCTAGAAGAGGATCTTCTCCAGCATACCCTGAAAATTACTTTTTAGCAATTGCTTTATGCCTCCAGAGCTTCAGGTTCATCTCCTCTTCATAACAACTGATGAAAAAGTTTATGATATTAATCAGTGAGTCAATATTTATTTTATACAAATAGAGAAGCTATTGCAAGTTTTTTATATCAAACATATCAATTCCTTGATATATTTTATTCCAGTTTCCAGCAAAAGCAAAATAAACAGAAATTTGGGTTGGATTTCTGTGTGTCCTAGAGTTATTTGTTGAGCCAGTTTTTCTTAACAAAGAGAGAATATTATGTATAGATATCTTATAAATAAAATTGAATGACATTGATGATGTAAGTATATATACTATATAACATTGTATATACTTTATTTTATATGAAAATGCATATACTATATTATATATTACACAACCTATATACTTATACGTGTGAAGAAAATATGGAATATAATCAACTCCTTTTGATTAAGTAACTTATGTCTAGTAAAGATAATAACTTTGTTTCTCCTAAAGCCATTTAAAATGGGATAAAAGAGCTTCTGGATTGGCTGGTTATTTTAATTTTGTAATGCATAAGAGTATGTACACATTAATGGAGTAAATATTTCCCCTGTTTCTATAGTTTATGCTGACTATACCTTATGTCATGAATATTTTCTATTATATCATGTTTATTCTATTGGCTTATAAGTTACATAACTTTTTACAGTTGTTTTATTCTTCACATATTCACTTTATTCACATATTCCTAGTTTGGCAAATCTAATCCTAATTGGTACACTCATTTTTTTCCAGGACAATGCAAAGACCATAAAAAATTTATATCTAGTCCATTGAATTAATATGTCACTGTCATTCTGTAATTCAATACTAAATATTTTATTTAATTGTTAGAGGATATTATTAATAGTCATAATTAATTTAAATTTACTGACATAGTTACCATTTCCATTGCTCTTCATTCCTTTCTGTTTGTTTTTTTTAACCTGTCTCTGTGACCTTCTATCTTTGCCCATCTCTGCCTTTAGTGTTCCCATTGGTACTGGCTTGTTCACAAACTTTCCCTCAGTTCTTGTTTCCATAACATCTTTATTTCAAGATAAGAGTTTTTTTATTTATTATTAAAATAAAAGAATGCTTCTTTTAAGACATTCCTGTGCTCTTTTATATTTCAGTCATCTAAGGAAATCTTCAACTCATATTTTATCTCATTGGTAACTCCAGTATCTGAAACCCCTATTGGTCTATTTCTATTGTCTGTTGATCTTGCCGGTTATTTATATTTTCTTTTCTTCTTATAGGCCTGTTCATTTGATCCAGCATGGAAAGTACGTTTAAAACATGTTTCTGTGGAAGACCAAAATTGGCCACCCCGAAATGTGACTCTTTGATTATTTTCTCTGACAGACATTTGACCTCCCCCACTAATTGCCTAAAGGAATTTAACTTTGGGCATGGACAGACTGGCAGGGTCCTAGCTAAGCCCATTCTTATCAAAGTTCTGTTTACCAAACATTTACATTTGTAAAGGTATCTCCCTCTGTGTACTGGGAAGAGGGGAAGTGGGGATGACAGTATCTCTGGAAACTTATCAGGATGGACGGAAAGGATTTAAATCTACATACCCTTGATGGCTGTGCCTTCTGGTAATCTCCCATAGCTGTCTCCTCCCCCACTCCCAACATCCTCCTTTGTCTTTATCTAAATCTATTTAAGGTAAAAACCTCTGCCATTTGTTGAGAAACTCAATTTCCCTAGTTTCTCCCGTGTATACTTGTTATTAAACTGTGTTTGATATTCTCCTGCTGTTTGGTCTCATTTCAATTTAATTTGTTGCCCAGCCAGGAATTTAATTTATACCCAACACAGAGTGGGTAGAGGATACTCTTTTTCCTCCCCCTTCATTTCCAAATATTGAATACTAATAAGGTGATTTTTTTTTTTCTGTATAACGTGTTTCCTTGTTCCAGA
The DNA here is from genome assembly GCF_020826845.1 of Diceros bicornis minor. Lineage (NCBI taxonomy): Eukaryota > Metazoa > Chordata > Mammalia > Perissodactyla > Rhinocerotidae > Diceros > Diceros bicornis. The sequence continues at coordinate 44,950,641 of NC_080759.1, read as the reverse complement.
TATCTTAGGCCGTTAGTAAACCAAGGTCATGATATTTTAATTTCAAAGGCTAAAATGATTGAAAGCTGGTTTGGGGTTAAGTGCCAGAATATTTGTGCCTGACTCTTTCAGATTCACAACATAAAAGTTTTGGGGGTGGTGGTTAGCAGAATTCCCCTGCATGGGCAAGTCTGGTCTCCAAATTTTGTCCCCATATCACTGAGCCTCTCAAAAGCACATTGCAGGTTGTCTGCTGCCTCTTTCATAAAAGGTAAGTGTATACTGGGGAAAAATAGTTCCAAATGCTAGACTCAAATCTCAGAATATGTTTTGTTTTCTTCCGTGGGAAGTTGGGCCAGAAATTCTTGCAATTTTGTTAGCTCTTTGATGCCTACAAGTAGATTTTTAAAATATCTATGTTGCCTAGCTTTCTTAATTGCCTCAGTAGGAGAACTGTTCTCAATGATCTGATCCACCATTACCAGATGTAGAAATCTTACATATTCTTTGTAGGATAAAAAATTTGCCATTTGACTATAGATAATAGTAAGGCAAAAGAAAGAAAAGAACTTTGATAAAAATAACTTGAAAAGGAAACTTTTATTGAGAGTCTGCTCTTCTTAGAATTTCTCAAGAGTGTAGCTACAATTGAACCATTTCATTTCCTTCACAATAGCCAATGTGGTGTTTTATATGCAATAGATACAGTACATGAAAAAGGCAAGTTAAACTATCATACGTTGCCAGTGTCTTAAAATCTTTTTGTCTTTTTACTTTTTTACGTGGACAAATATAGTCCATTAACTTGCATTAAACGTCATGATTTTTTTTTTGCAAAGAAACATGTTAACACCAATATCTTGAAAAAGTAAGAACTTTAATACTTCAATTTGCTTAACTAAATTTCCTATGCAGTTTAAGGAGAAAAAAAAATATAATGGAATTCTATTTTTTTTTGGAAGTTTTCTGCATCTAGTAGCAACATATGCTTCACAAATATTATTCGAGTAATATTTCTAAAAAAGAAAAAAAAAGGTAACTCGAGATTAGATTAATTTATTCTGATTATCTACTTCATGAATTTTGTGGCTTGAAGTAAACGTATTAGAATTATAAAAAGTAAAAGGACAATCTCACTTCTAGGTATATATCCAAAATAGATGACAACAGGGACTCAAACAGATATTTGTATAACAATGTTCATGGTAGCATTATTCAACATAGCCAAAATACAGAAAAAAAACACATGTCAGTTTATGGATGAGTGGCTAAACAATAGTTAGTATATACATACAATGAAGTATTATCCAGCCTTAAAAAGAAATGAAATTCTGATACATGCTACAACATGGATGAACCTTGAAGACATTATGCTAAGTGAAATAACACAGATGCAAAAGGAAAACTATTGCATGATTCCATCTATATGAGGTACTTGGATTCTTGAATTTATAGAGAAAGAAAGTAGAATAACAGTTATCAGAGGTTGGTGGAGGGAGGAATAGGAGTCTTGTTTGGTGGGTACAGAGTTTCCGTTTGAGACGGGTACAGAGTTTCAGTTTGGGATGATGTAAAAGCTCTGGAAATAGATAGTGGTGATAGTTACACAACAATATGAATGTCTTTTATGCTACTGAACTGTACACTTAAAAATGGTTAACATAGTAAATTTAATGTTGTGTACATTCTACCACAATGGAAAAGTAAAATAAAAATACATCCTTAAGGCTACACACCTATTAAAATGGCCAAAATCTGGAACACTAGCAACAACAAATGCTGGCAAGGATGTGTAGCAACAGGAACTCTCATTTATTGCTGGTGGGAATGCAAAATGGTACAGACACTCTGGAAGATACTTTGGAGGTCTCTTACAAAACTAAACACACTCTTACCATATAATCCAGCAATCTATCTCCTTAGTATTTACCCAAAGGAGTTGAAAACTTATGTCCATGCAAAAACTCGCACACCGGTATTTATAGCAGCTTTATTCATAATTGCCAAAACTTGAAAGCAACCAAGATGTTCTTTAGTAGGCAAATGGATAAATAAACTGTGGTACATACAGACAATGGAATGTTATTCAGTGCTAAAAGAAATGAGCTATCAAGCCATGAAAAGACATAGAGGAACCTTAAATGCATACTACTAAGTGAAGAAGCCGATCCTAAAAGGCTACGTACTACGTGATTCCAACCATGTGAAATTCTGGAAAAGGTAAAACTATGTAGCTAGTAAAAAGATCAGTGGTTGCCAGGGGTTCAATGGTTGGAAGGATGAATAGGTAGAGCATAGAGGATTTTTAGGGCAGAGAAAATACTCTGTATAATACCATAATGATGGATACATGTCATTATACATTTGTCCAAAACCACAGAACATACAACACCAAGAATGAACCATAATGTGAACTATGGACTTTGGATGATTATGATGTGTCAATGTAGGTTCATCAATTGTAACAAATGTACCACTGGTGGAGGGTGTTGATAATGGGGGAGGCTGTGCATGTGTGGGGGGAGGTAGCATATGGGAAATCTCTGTACATTCCCCTCCATTTTGCTGTGAACCTAAACCCGTTTAAAAAAAAAATAGCCAATTCAAAAAAGGTCCTTTTTTCCTCTACTTGGTCTGGGGAATATAGAAATGTAGTTAATTCTCCCAACATGTCTGTATATAGTGAGGGATAATTTGATTCCAAAGGAAAATAGAAGATACTAGTACCATAAAAAGAACAAATGTAATTTTTTTCTAGTAAAAATAGCAGAACTGTACCCTTGAAATATAATAGGGGAAAACAGAGACAGTGTCCCTGATATCAAGGCGTTCACAGTCAAGCTAATATTTTGGGTAATAACCAATGCACTTGTCTTTAATGCATATGTTTTGCCTAAGATTATATCATTGCATTAGAAAATATTCCTTGATGTCTACAACACTTTTTAAAGTATTGAGATACACACACATACACATATATACAGTTGTGTTAGTGTATATGTGAGTTTATATATATCTACACTTTTAGTTATGAATTCACCTACAAAGAAAGATTGATTCAAGAATAAGATCTGGGCAATTCAATTTTCCTACAATTGCATGGATCAATATAAGAAATTATTCTTTAGAACATTCAATATGGAGAGTTAGCACAATTGCATTTTTATTTAGAGGAGTAGTCGTGTAATTCATGGCTACCCTTACAGTACTGGTGCATAGAGCACAGTGCCTGGACTAGCAGCATCACGTACACTGGGAACTTGTTAGAAATGCAAATTCTCTGGCCTCGCCCCAAACCTGTTGAATCAGAATCACTGGTTAGAGCCCAAGAATCTGATGATTTTTCACCAAATACATTTTCAGAAATATTGCCATCTAGTTTCAAATAAAAGAATAGGTAAATCAAACTGTTTATTATGTAGGAAAATTCCATCTATATCAATAAATTAATTTCAGAGTACATTTTATTTGAGAAACAAACTATTATTTTATCCATTTCACTAATACAATGTTGCAGAAAGGGGTTTAGACACATACCTCATTCCTAGATATATTGGAAACTTAATAGCAAATTGTATCTTTCTCTGAAAATAAAAAGGAACTTGAGATGTTGATGACAATCAAATAACTTCGGGTCGTATATCCACACATCAAAATTATGTTTTTATGTATACATTGAAATGTAACATTGAAAATCATGGACTATAGTGGAAGCTGTCATCTTTATTTCTAAAAGTAGAAAATTATTTAAGAAAGTAAATGAATTAAATGTGTACATGTTATGCATAGTGTTCTTGTGGAAAAATCAGAGTTGCATAACAGAAAAGACGTTAGAATGGTTCTCAGGCACAGGAACAGATGGTACTTCTTGCTCTGCCACTTAACAGGTTTCGAGATTGAGCCACTCACCTAGATTGGAACCTCTGTGTGACTCGACTCTCGCTATGACAACATGCAATTAGATGATGCACAGACTTAGGTTTAACACAAATATTCAAAGGGACAGAATTTCAAATTAAAGAGAGTGTGTCACTGAAAGGCAAAGTACAAGGGCCAATTTAAAGTCAGGAATTATCTGAAGAAGAGACTACTCTAGATTAGCATCACAACACCATTACACCTTAGAAATGTAAAAACATAGAAGGGCAAGACAAATGGCAAAAAGAAAACAAAACAAAACAGAAAGAAAGAAAGGGAAAAAAAAGGAAGACATTTTAGGCAATGAGTGTTAATTAGATGAATCACATAGAGGGTGATTTAAGACTTGGTAGCAAGTCCAAATGAAAACAGGTATGAGCTAATTAATTGAAAGAAGTGTTTGTGCTGATAAAAATGGAAATTTCTATAAGGGTAGGTAAATTGGCAACTGTGTGATAGAGAATATTAATCATTAAGTTATTGAAATGGAGAAACTCAGGTGCAAAAAAAAAAAAAAATTCTTAATTGTCTGCAACTGATTTCCTTGTGCCCGTAGGCCCCATCCCTGTGAAGGCAGAAGAAACCTAGAATATATACTTAGGATACAATTCTTCTAGTTTAAAGACCTCCATTTAATTTTATTTTTTGTCGGTAAACATTTAGTTAGTCACCGCTCAAACTGTCTATGAAGGCCAATTCTTCTCATTCATCTCCCTAAGAAGGCATTTGGGCACAGACTTACCTAACTACATAGTGATCTTGGGTCACCGTGTTGCTCTTTAGTACTCCACTAGTCTCAGGGTTAAGATGATACTATGGTCTGGTCCCTAGGTGTCCAGGATCCACGCCCACTGAGATATTTGTGCTACCCGGTGTCGGGGGAAGAGGGAGAATCACCTTCTGCCCTTTCCCTTAAGGTTCTTCTGGCTGGCCAAATAATCAACAAGACAGGTTAGCAGGAAAAAATAATACCAAGTTTAATAACATGTATACATGGGAGAAAGCAGGGACACTGCGTTTCTCAACACAATAGCAGAAATTCTCGTCTTAAATATCATTTTCAGCCAATGACAAAGGAGGATTTTGGCGGTGGGGGGAGTCAGTTACAGGAGATTACCATTAAAGCACAGTAAACAAGAGTAAGGTTTATTATGTAGCTCAAGGCCTCACCTTCCACATTGATAAGTCACTAGAAATGAGCTCATCCCCCTCTCTTCTCCAAACAGAGAGGGAGATACCTTTACAAATGGAGATTTCCCTTATAAATGTAAATGATTGTCTGGCAACTCTTCGCAGGGTCATCCAGAGAATGTGGCCAGAGAGACAGAACTTCTGATAAGAGGGGCTTGTTGGTGCCTTTCCTATTGTAACATTTACCCTACGTTATCTTTACAGCCATCATGATAGATCTATTCCAGGAAGGAGCTACCATGTCAAATTCTTTAGGCAGTTAGTGGGGGAGGTCAAATGTCCTCAGAGAAAACAACCAAGGTAAAGAGATAGATTTCAGGGTGGCCAAATCTTGATCTCCCACACCGGTCTTTTTTTTATGTCTCTACTCATGTATAATATCTGAGGTCTATAGTTAGCTACATGCAACGGCCAAATGTGGTTTTCTTATTCTTACCCCAGGACTTTTCTAGTTAACTGGTTGCTTCACTGTTTCTACATCCCCACATTGAGGCATCTATTACTTATGCCACCGGGATGAGTGGAGCCCCACTTTCATCCATCAGTTGTTAACCCCCATCGATTCTTTACTCATCTGCCAGGATCTGTTCCCACAGTGGCTGCTGTCAATGACCTGCATCCTCTAGGTTCCCTTTCCCTCTATTTTCAAGTAGTGATCAGCCAATGAGATGCACCAGCCAGAGATCCGAGTGTAAGCAACAAGGGCGTTCCTTTATTTCCTCTGCCCCTCCCTCACTGCATAAGCAAAGTTTGGCCAGTGGTCAAATTCTTGTATAGCAACAGCCCCTCCTGGAGTCTCCAGTTTACACTTCAGCTGTCCCCCAGCTTTTGTCACAGGTTTCTCTTCCTTGCTCCTTAAACCTAGTGGTGGTAACAGCTTCCTTTTGTTATTAGTCCCTGGTGCATCATCTTCTTGTTCAGTTCCCTTAAACTTTATATAGTTCCTAAAATTATCTTCAATTTTCTCATCGTTTTTGTGTCAGGAACTTGATTTAGGTACTTCTGTTAGTCATCTCTCAAACCCAGCCATGAAGCATTGTATACTCTGATAAGGACTCTGCCTTAGTAAGCATGCAATAGCTCCAGGTTATTCTTGGAAAATAAAGAAACAAGCCCCGTTAACTGGAAGGCCATGCAAACGTTTGCAGCATATTTACAACTTCCTAGTCTCCAACTAAGTGGTTTCCACTTAAGAAGAAAGCCAGGATCATAAGTTCTAAATTCTGCTTTTCTTCTTCATCATCTCTTCTCCCTGCCCTTACTATTTCCTCTTTCTATTTTCTTCTGTTCCTTTTAATAGAAGATGCTTTATCATATTGTTCTTTAGGCGTCAGCCCTCTGCTTCTCTAAGACAAGTATGGTAAAGGGTCTTCAAAAAGAAAAATAAAAGAAAAAAAAGAAAAACAATCTCACTGGAAAGAGAGAACACTATGGGATATATTTTTTATTTTGAATTCTCAGAAGATAAGAATTTTGGGATCTATCATTCATAGAAATGATGAAAAACTTTCTGTCTTGGCCAGGTCATTGCAAGAGAGATTAAAATCACTGTATTTAATAAGATTAAGGAATTAGAAGATCAGAGTGTCATGTATACATAAATGTAGGTTATAAAAATGCAAGAAAATAAAAATGTGAGCCAGGTGCTTAATTTCTTAAAGAAATTGGCATGTTACGGAAATTTTTAAAAATAGAACATTTTTATCGGGGTGTAATTCATGCTATACCATACAATTATATAGCTATAATTCATACATACCATATAGTTCACCTATTTAAAGTGTACAATTCAATTGTTTTTATTATATTTATAAATTTGTACAATCACTACATTAATTTTAGAACACCCTCATCATTCCATAAGGAAACTCCACATCTATTAGCAATCATTCCCCGATTCCTCCGGTATTCCTAGACTAGGCAACCACTAATCTACTTTACCTGTCTATACATTTGTTTATTCCATACATTTCATAAAAACAAGCAACTTCCTTCCTCTACTACTGTAGGTGGACACTTTGCAGATATGATTTAAATTTATATGTATGAATTAAAGTTTAAAACACTTAAATGAAAGAGCATGGATAGGGATAAGGTACAGCATACACATAAATGAGTTCATTGAAAATGTTCTAAATGGAATATGTCTTGTTTGTTTTTTCTTATTACCTTCAGAGTAGATTGAGGTTATGTTATCAATTGTTCAGTCATTTTCATATGGGTGTTATTTTTCCATATTCTCTCATTTCTTCCATTTAATTTCATCTATATATATCATATGAATTTTATATAATCTTCTCTTTATATAATCTTCTTTGGAGAGCTTATGTGTCTTACTGATAAAGCAAAGAAGTCTGGTGTAGAATCAGTAAGTGCTTTATTTAGTTGTTTCTTTTAATAATTAATCAGCTTTGCAATCAAAGAATTGTGTGATGAGTTCTCACTGTCTGTCTGTTAGCATTTATGTATTTCTTGTTCCTGTCCACTTCACTCTTATCATTTGACAAAGATGAAAAAGAGATCAAAGAAAAAAATCAATAGTCATTCTCAAATACAATGATTAGGAAGACGCAATGTGTATCTTTAAGAGATTTTTCTACATCACTGAACAGTTTTGATTCTACCGCTTGGTATGAATGTCATCAGAAAAATCCTATATGACCAGATCCATCTCTGCTTTAAATTATTTGCAAGCATATGTTTAAAAATTTAAGATTTTCTTCCAATTAATTGATATTTTCACATTCTTTTTCTGATCATTGTTCTCATCTTAGAGATTTTACTCTCCTATTTTATTGTCCCCATCTGAATATGATACTGTCCTAGAATTATGATTGTGATATCAATTTTTAAACCAATCATTGGCACAAGCAGCATCCATTAACATAGAATATATTTTTCTCGCTGATATTTTGGGAAAATAAATTTCATAGCAATTTCCTGTGATGAATTGTTTTTGCACATGTAACAGGTGATACATTGAGAAGAGGCCAAACATAAGTCTGGTCAATTCATTTCCATAAATATTTTCAAGGTACCCATGTTTAGTTAAGCATTTAATGCTAAATGTTATGTGTTAAAGAACATAGAAAAGATAGTCCTTGCCTTAGAAGCGCTTACTGTGCCGCAGGGGTACTTGATACTCAAATGGATCTTCTGATAATATGGTGAGGAGCATTCATGAGCTAATATTGAAGCATAAGAGAGGGCATCGCTGTCTTATCTACACAATTGGAAAAGGGTTTTTTAAGGAATAATTCATGACCTGTGTTTTGAAATACAAATAATAATTAACAAGGTGAATATAGGTGGAAAAAGCATTCTGGTAGAAAAATCAGAATGAACAGAAAAACAGAATTGAAACACAGCACAATTACACATAGGAAATTATACTCTTTTGTTAGCAACTATTGACATGTAATTTAGAGAGCAAAAGGTAACCTGGTTTCTGGCTTAAATTTTTATTTAGTCTTTCTGAAACTTATTTATTTTTTATTTTTAAAATTGTAATATTAGTATGTTTTCTTCCCAACTCCAGAGTTATTTTGTCACAAAATAGATAAATAACGTGGAATTATTTATTCACTGGAAAGTCTCCACTTACATGTAAGTTATTAATATTGATACTATTTATAGGGCATGAATTGTTTATTGCTATAAATAAAATCAGTGGTTTTATACATTATATACATGTTTCTAATGCCTGTTACAAATTGTAATTAAAATCTCAGACTACTCTGTAATGTAGTTGAAATATTTTACATGTAAGGGGAGATTTTGATAATACTTATATAATGCTTGATGCCAGTCATTTTTTTTAGGAACAGTGGGTGTTTCCACAATACCTGCCCACATGGAGGTTACCTATTAGCAAGCAATAAAGGCATAAAATAAAATAATATTTATGTAGTAAGTTAAGGTAGAAAATGTCATGGAGAATAAAACAGAAGGAAAAGAAGTGCTAGGAGAGGTGGTGGTTCAATTTTAATGAGAAGGATAGGGATATCCTCACTGATAGTTGATTTTCATGCAGAAATTGGAAGGTATGGAGAAGAAAACTATGTGTCTCTGGATCAAGGACATTCCAGGCAAAGGGATAAGGCCGAGCAAAGGCCCTGAGGCAGGAATGAGTGAGGTGTGTTCTAGGAACAGTGCTGAGGCCCACGTGACTCACTTGGAGTGAGTGAGACAGAGAGTAGTGGAAAAGAGGTGAAAGAGAGAAAGGAGGCCAGATGCTTTAATGCCTTTCTGGCCATATGGAAGTGTTGCTTTTTGCTTTTTGTGGAGATAGGAAACAATTGGAGAACTCTGAGCTGAGCAGTCGCATGACAACATACTTTAAAAGTGTCAGTCAGTTGGAGTGTTGTATTGGGAATACCATGAAAACAGTCAAGGATAGAACTGGGGGTATTGTGAGTGGATGTTTTACCAACTCGGCTGGACCAGCAGCAGTGGTCTTGGACTTCAACTTATGGTCAGACTCAGAAGACAAAACAAGATTTACTAGGCACCAAGTTTGCTTAGCTGAAGAGCACAGGAATGGGGATATAGCATGCATAATGGCAGCCTGGTGGAAGACATGGGCCTCTGCACTGGAATGAATATGGCCGCACGCAGGTGGTTCCCCTCAGCTCTGGGAAGCCATCAAGTTGGGTCCCCTTCTGCATTCATACCTTCCATTGCCTGGTGCAACTGCATTTAATCGATTTCAAAGTACTTTCAACAACTTGTACTCATCAATTACAGGTAACTGAATAACCAATCCCCATAAGATGGTACAGGTGCTGGATTCCATACATAGCATGCATAGTAGGATTCTGATTTATCTTAGGAACGGTACACTAATCTTAGGCTCTCCTTGAATTAGTGTAGCAAGAAGGATTCTACCAAGGATTAAAACCTCAAATGTTTCTGAGGCTAGAGAAAATACTATGGATCTTAAAAGATGTCCTTCCTCATCCAACCCCATCCTAACAAGATGTAAGATGGAACTTCAGAAGATTTGCTTATTTAGTGGTCTAATTCAAAAAAGCCAAGTGGCTTTGTTCTTAATCTTAAGTCTTACTGGATAGGAATATTACAGAATCCCTGAAGAGGCTGCCTTTTATGGTTAGTAAATTAGAACCATTCCAAACAAACATTGGTTGTTTTTCTCCATCTCTTTTTGTAGTATCTCTTAGGGCAGTGAAGGCAGCCATAAGCAAACAAAAGAAAATCAACCAATCAACAAACAAACAAGAAAAACACTATCCAATTTTCTGCTGCAATATTAGTACATGGCAACTTCCAAGCTATTGCAAGCCAGCAGTTATCAGTCTGGGGAGAAAGATGCCTGTTGTCTCCCTTACAGTCAATCTCAGTTTCTGTTAGAAATTCTCTTCCCCATCCTCATTTAGTTTAATGAGGAAGAGAATTATCTAATTGGGAAGGTACGTGTTACTACTATAGATTCCTTCTTTCACGAACATATCTTTGAAATTTCTATTATTCTGTTGTGTAGACTTATTTGGGGGTTAAGAATGCTGGATAGGCTTTGCAATCTATGAATATATCCTATATAGTCATTAGAAACTGAGTGAAAAATTATTTCCCATTGTCCTCAGCTCTCAGCTTTTAGCTAAAATTCTGAGATTATAAAATATACAATTTTTGACATTCTAAAATAGTACCCTGACCATATTTACAAAGTAATTCCATTTACTAACTCATCCAATCCATGTAAGCTATTGCCTTTTTTAATCCATCTGGAAGATACACAGAATGGAAAATAAGCACTGTAAACTTGACTCTTAATGATGCATCCCGCACTTCATCAATCAAACACTTATTCAGCAAAATTAAAGACAAGAAAGAAGTCAAATTACTTGCAAATTTATCAAGGTATAAATATTTTGCTTATAAAATATGCAATATAAAATATTATACTTCAAAGAACATAGTAAATTAGATTCCATTACATTTTTTCAAAACTTGTAGATTACACTTTATTCTCTCAAGAATCATCATCATGACTCACGAAAATCTACTTAGTTAAGTGTTAAATCACTCTGCATAAAATGAGAAACTACTTGTCAGATTCTTGTTTGTAATTTCTTCCTCAGTTGACTTTCTAGCACCATTCTCAATATTTGTTCCATGGTTTAGAACACAGGATAGATAACATAAAATGTGATGTGTAGGTACTTTTAGGTAACCAGCTCTTATACAATATAGTCCTTGGGAATGAAATATTCAAATAGATATCTAGGGGCTGACCCGGTGGTGTAGTGGTTAAGTTCAGGTGCTCTGCTTCAGCAGCCCAGGGTTCGTGAGTTCGGATCCTAGGTGCAGAGCTGCACACCGCTCATCAAGCTGTGCTGTGGCGGTGTCCCACATACAAGATAGAGGAAGATAGGCACAGATGTTAGCTCATGGCTAATCTTCCTCAGCAAAAAGAGGAAGATTGGCAATGGATGTTAGCTCAGGGCCAATCTTCCTCACCAAAAAACCCCCCAAAAAAAACAAAGAGACACCTACAAAATCAATACCTCTATATAAGTTTTTTAGAATCAAATCTCAGGCATGTAAAAACTAAATAATGACTAGAGTCATAAATTAGTGTACCCATTTCACTTGAAAATATAAATTGTTTCTAAGAAAATATTTATACAAATCTTAGAAATTATATTCAAATGTCTCCATATTGAGGATCTATTTGTTTCTTATATTCAACTGTCTTTGCAAAAATTATAATTTAGTTATACATGTAATTTATTAATTGAGGAGGCATTTAAAGGGCATTTGATTGCTCTATAGAACGAGTACATATCAATTATTTAAGAAACTGACATGAATCTAACTAAATCAGTAAGATATCTAATTTTCAAGTTTTCCTGTAGTTTCTACATAACTACATTATCCTTACTCGATGACCAGTTTTAATTGGGGAATAAAATATGAGAAAATGCGCACTTCTTGTTAAAATGAAAAGGATTGTATTTAATAAAACCACTTCCTTGAAATTTCAGATGTTTCCTACTAAAGATATTTTATTAATGACTAATTCTATAGTATGACTAATACTGTACAAGTAGTTTTCTGCTTTTCTTTGTCTAAATTACAATTAATTTGTATGACTAAAGGCCATGGCTATCTGCTATTTATATTACTGAGCAGAGAGAAGGATCTCAGTTATTTACAGTGCTTTTGAAACTCTTATGTTTGGATCCAACATATGCATATTCGCTTGAGATAAATGTGGTACTGAAAAAAAGCAGGGCAATAACACCTTTTGCACAGACAAAATCAGCATCTCAGTGTGGAGAAAAGAGAGCTTCTATCCAGCGACCACCTGGAACATTTGGAGAGGGGGGAGTCTTCATTTTCTCTCTGTGACCTAGACAGTGGACATTCCAATGTTTCTCTACATTCTTCCCACCACAAAAGCTCTGTGCAAATCCTCAGGAACAAAAAAGAAATTGCACTTCAAAGAATTTTTAAAATACATTCACTGTACTTTACTTTTAAAATTTAAAAAAAAAGGAAAAACACACACTTTATATCAATTCAGCGCAAGCTTGTTGATGTGAACTAACGAAGCATGGTCTAGCAACAAAGCTAAATGTGCTTTATGTCAGAAGTCTTGGGATGAAATTTCCCCTCTTCTTGGATTACTAATCACTGTGGGTTAGCAAAGTACATTTTATAAAATAAGATTTTCAAAGTTCTCTTGATAAATTTTGTCTAATCAAAATATATTTAAGGACTGCTGTGGGTCACAAACTGTTGTAGGCAATGGTGATAGAAACCTTCTTGTAATCTGGTTTGCACTATAATGGAAACCTAGCATTAATAAAGAGGGCAAACAATGTGTCAGTTGGCGAGAGTTTGCTATAAATAACAGAATATTCGGTTATAATTGTGTTAAAAAATAAAAAGAATTTAAATCTTTGCATGGTTGAAAAATCCAGAAGTAACTTTGGCATTAAACAAGATACTGGCTCAAATAGAATGATCACAACCTCATTTTTACTCATTTCTCACATTTGGACCTGGGACTTTTTGGAAAGAGAAGAGAGATGTTAGAAAGGCAACACGGTAAACAATTATATAATTAATATTTATTTCTTGTATGGTAGTAAAAATAAAGAAATATCCAAAGGATAAATTGACTCTGGTTAGGAGGATCGAAGATAAAAACAAAGGGGAAAAATTACTCAGATTGGGTAATAAAATAAAGTGGAAGAACTTGTGGAATCACAAACACAATATTTGTGCAATACACACTCACACACACACATATATATCCATATATATCTACGGTTCTATATATGCTGTGTGTGTGTGTGTGTGTGATTACTAGAAGAGACCAGAGATCCTTAATAAAAATGTGCTAAAATTCAAATACATATGACAATTCAATGTTACCAAGACATAAGGGTGAAACTCAGTCTATCATTTTCTACCTGTGAGTGTTGGATGATTTATTAAAATTTTGTGTGCCTCAGTTTCCACATCTAAAATATGGCAATAATAGTGAATAACTCCTTAAAAATTTATTATGATGAGAAAATGAATTAGTATTGCTAAAGTGCTTAGAACAGTGACTGACAATAATAAATGCCATCTATTTATTATTAACAAATCATATTTGTTAATGACATTTTAAATGACATATTTATCGAACATTCTTTTGTTGCATCTAAAGAATATGATTGTATGTTGAAAAGTAATTTAGAAATTGATATTTCAATGTTGAGGTACAAAATGTGTAATCTATTTTATTTTCATTTTGTCCTTTCGATATCATTATTTAATCTTTCATGAATTGATAAGTAATGTAATGTTTCCAAAAAAGTAAGTCATGTCTCAATATGTATAGATTTATTTTAAATGTTAATTTGACCATTTGGAAGGTCAAAATTGTATTTTCCATTTATTGATATTGCATACTAACATCTTGGAAGAAACTAGTTCAATTAAACAAAAGTGTTTGACATTTTAAAATGTTAAACCATGTGCTTTATTGTCCAATATAATGAATAGATTACCAAAATACTCAGTCAATTTTGAAATATTTTAAGAAAAAGAGCACAGCATGAATGATAATATTTTTCTTGAAATTTGTAAAGCTCAAGGCAATTAAACAAAGCCATTTTATTATAGCTAAAAATGAGATAACCCCGTGCTTTTGAGAAGTAGAGATATATTTGTTCTGAAGCAAAGTTTAGTTGTTTTTAGAAGGTGAAATTTAAACATAATTGGGGGCCAGTGATTATAACTCAAATTTCCTTTTTCTCAAAAGCAACATGTATTTCTAAAGAAGAAAAATAAAATTGGACTTAATATGTTAAAATCTGTCTACAGTCTAGACTATGTCAAGCACTTTTATTTACATATGTGTTATTAAAATATGATAAATAAAACTTCCTTTGTTGTTAGTGCCATCGAGTCAATTCCAACTTCTAGCAGCGGTGTGCACAGCAAAGTGGAACCCTGCCCGGTCTTTTTGTGCCATCCTCTCACCTTCTGGTGCTCTGTCAGACAATAATCTGCTGCTATTCATAGGGTTTTCATAGCCAATATTTTTGTAAGTGTGTAGCCAGTTCCCTATTCCTAGTCTATCTTAGTCTGGAAGCTTCACTGAAACCTGTCCACCATACGTGACCCTGCTGGTATTTGAAATATTGGTGGCATAGCTTTCAGCATCACAGCAACACGCAGCCACCACAGTATGACAACCGACAGATGGGTGGTGTGGTTCCCTGACTGGAAATGAACCCAGCCTGTGGAAATGAGAGCACCAAATTTTAACCACTAGACCACCAGGGCTGGCTTCCTTAGATAAAAAATTCCTTAGATCATTATTTTAAAAGTGTTACTGAAGTATAATTAATATACAAAGAACTGCACATATTAAATGTGTTCAATTTGAGGAGTTTGAACATATGCAAACATCCATAATATTATCACCACAATCAAGGTAATAGACATATCCAACACCCTCAAAGTTTCCTTGTACTCCTTTGATTTTGTTTTGTTTTGTTTTTGTGGTAAGAACACTTAACATGGGGTCTACCCTCTTAACAAATTTTAAGGTGCATAATACCATATTTCAACTATAAGCACTATGTTGTACAGCAGATATCTAGAAATTATTCATCTAACGTAACTGAAACTTTGTACCTGCTGAATAACAACTCTCCATTTCCCCCACCCCCCAGTCTCAGGCAACCATTATTGCATTCTCTGCGTCTGTGAATTTGATTATCATAGATACCTCATGTAAGCGGAATAATGCAGTATTTGTTCTTCTGTGATTGGCTTATTTCACCTAGCATAATATCTTCCAGTTCATTTTTGTTCTCACAAATGACGGGACTTTCTTTTTTTAAGGCTGAATAATAATCCATTGTCTGTATCTACTGCATCTTCTTTATCCATTCATCTGTTGATAGACACTTGGTTGTTTCGAATATCTTGGCTATTGTGCATAATGCTGCAATGAACATGAAAAAGCAGATATCGATTCTTTTGGATATATATCCAGAAGTGAGATTGCTGGATCACATTGTAGTGCTGTTTGTAATTTTTTGAAGACTCTCCATAGTGTTTTCCACAGCTGCTGCACCATTTTACGTTCCCAGCAACAGTGTCCAAGGATTATAATTTTTCCACATCCTTACCAACACTTGTTAACTGTTTTTTTTATAATATCCATCCTAACAGGTGTCAGGTGATATCTCATTTTAGTTTTGATTTGCATTTCCCCAATAATTAATGTGTAGAGCATCTTTTTTTTAGAAAATAGAAAAAAAATCCCCAAATTCATATGGAACCATAAAAGACCCTGAGTAGCCAAGCAATTTTAAGAAAGGAGAACAAAGTTGAAGACATCATATTTCCTGATTTCAAAATATATTACAAAGCTACAGTAATCAAAATAGTATGATACTGGAATAAAAACAGACATACAGATCATATAGTCGTATAGATACCAGTGCAACAGAATAGAAAGCCTAAAAATAAACTCAGGTGTGGTAAACTGATCTTTTACAAAAGTGTCAAGAATACACAATGGAGAAAGATTGTCTCTTCAATAAATTGTTTGGAAAAACTGGATATCTACAATAGAAATAAATAAATTGGAACCCTACCTTATGACTTAGACAAAAATCAACTCAAAATGGATTAAAGACTTAAACATAAGACCTGAAACTGTAAAGCTTCTAGAAGAAATCATAGGGGAAAACTTCATGACATTGGTCTTGGCAATGATTTCTTGGATATGACACCAAAAGCACAGACAACTAAAGCAAAAATAGAAAAGTGATTGTAGAGTAAGCCCTGACAGTTGACTTTTCTTTTTGTATTACAAGTGACTTTTTTTTCTTTTGTGGTAACATCGGCTTATAACGTTGTATAAATTTCAGGTGTACATCATTATATTTCGATTTCTGTATAGATTACATCACGTTCACCACTCAAAGATTAATTACAATCCATCACCACACACATGTGCCTAATCATCCCTTTCGCCCTCCTCCCTCTCCCCTTCCCCTCTGGTAACCAGTCTCCCTTAGGCTTTGATTGTGAGGGCAACCATTTCAAAGAGGGCTATCTCAAATGAACACATTGCCAGCCACAGGATGCTTTAAATTCCCACTCTTTGTTTTAAATTCACCAAAAAAGAGTGAGTGAGCCCAGGAAATCCTAAGCCCCCACCCTCACATCCTCAATCATAATAAAAGCAGAACCCCAGGCCTGTGAAAGTGTCTTCACCCCCCACCCCCCACACCCCCCTCTCCCCTGCCTCAACCTAGCTGTGTGGCCCTGGGTGTGTCTTGTAAGCTCCAGGGCCTGTAAGTAATAACCTCTTCTTTTCTTCCAAGTTTCCTAATGGTTATTGCTGAAAAGCATCTTGCAATCATAATAAGAACCAAAAGGGTTGGTCTGGTCATAACATTGGTTTGGAAATGAGCGTTGTCTGTGGGAAGCTCACCAGGGCCCGGGTCAGTGCCCCAGGCTTTCTAGCTGATAGCAGAGAGCATTACTATGGATAGGCTGAGACAGGCATGAAACAATGGGACTATATCAAATTAAAAAGCTATGTACAGCAAAGGAAACAATCAACAGAGTAAAAAGTCAACCAAGAATGGAGAAAATATTTATAAACCATATATCTGATATAAAAAAATATAAAAGGAATTTCTACAATTCAATAACAAGAAAACATAATAACCCAATCAAAAGTTAGACTATTTATTCAAAGAGAAAAACATGGAAGGAAATCAACTGTGTTGGTATTTCAGAGTGGCTTGAGGGCTAACATTGGTAATCTATAGTCTCGAAGCCCGGTATCTGAGGGTTACTGTGAATATTCAATAAGAACATGTTTGCCCTTTGACCTTGTTCCCAACACAGACACAGATGAATCTTGTCAATTTGCTGTTTTCTTGTTTAAGTTGAGGGGTGAATCAGGTCTCAAGGATTTGTGAGCTTGTTTTGCAGAGGAAAGAGAATGCCTTCCACTGCGATCACGGAATGGCCAGCCCTGAGCGACCATTGAAGACCAGAAGTCAGATTTACCAGGGGCTTATCGGGAGTGACCTCTTTGTTTCCCCGAAACTCCTCCTGCCAAACCCCTTAGTGCCATAAAACCCCCCTGCTTTGTGTTCTTGGGGAGGTGGATTTGAGCGAACCCAGGCTCCCACCTACTCGTTTTGGCCAATTCAAATAAATCTTTCTCCATCTCCAAACACTAATGTCTCAGTCTTTGGCTTGCTGTGCATTGAGCACACAAACTTGAGATTAAGAGGCTCAGTATCTGTCTACTTTAAGACTATCAAGTCCACATCATTCAAGTACACTACATGTGCAAACACTGTATGTTTTAAAAGGAGGAAAAAGGAGAACTATTTAATAGGTACATAGAAGAAAAAAGGAATGGACAAATAGTACACCCAATAACTACCCTCAATTATTTCCTACTAGACTCAAGAGAGCATATTATCATGCTCTGCTTTCTTACCCCCATATTCACCTTGACCATGGCTGATACACAGTATAAACTGTGAGAGTTCTCATTTCTGCTGACTCTCCTTTTCTATTGCTGAAAGTTGAGAGAAATTTTCCAGGCACACCACTCGCTCATTTATGTATAAAGCAGTGGCAACTTCTGGCTGGGGGAGGCAGGGTGAGCTGAGAGTGATACCCTCTGGGGGAAAAGTGGATGGCTCCTGCTCACTTCTGAAGAGGGAAGGAGACTGAAAGAAATCCTTCAGACACTCTAAAACTGATCCTGAGTACTAAGGAGTGGCAGTCCACCAGTGGAGGAGAGGAGAGAAGATTGAGGCAGGGCAGGAAGATTGAAACAAACCCTCCAAGTTCTGCAAAAGGTAAGCTTTTGTTCCCCAAATATATTATTATGAAATTATTGAAATGTGAAGAAAGTTGAAATAATTGTACAGTAGCAGTGTACTCACCACTTAAATTCTCATGTTATTTATCCATCTTATATTTTTGCTGCCTTTAGAAAGAAGTTGGACACGAGTACAATTCTCTCTAAATACTCCACCATACATATTAACTAGTGTTTAATTTTATTTTTCATTTGAATATATAATGAGATGTGAAAAGAATAAATGTATCATTTGCCATTTGATAGTCACTTGACATTTTATTTTAAGAAAAACGTGCCCTGTCCATTGTCACTTTTTAATACACAAACACACACGCAGAGATACAAATATATTTGAGGTATGATTTACATACATGAAATGCATGATATTAAGTGTATAGTTTGATTTGTTTTGACAAATGCATACCTTTTGTAACCAAACCCAACTATTAAAATATTTACCATTTCTGTTACCCCAGAAAATTCCCTAATTCCTTTCCCATCAATCTCTGAATACCTCTTGCAACCAGCCAACTATTTTTTTTCCATCAAAAAATAGTTTGCCCCTGATAAAACTTCATATAAATGGAGTACAGACATTTTGTGTACAGAAGTTTTCATTATATATTTTTTTTGAGTTTTATTCATTTTGTTGCATATACCAGAAATTTGTTCCTTTTTATTGTTGAGTAGCATTCCATTTCATGAATATACCACCATTGTTTATCCACTCACTTTTGATGGACACCTGGGATGTTTTCTTTTTTTTTCTTTTTCTTTTTTTTTGTGAGGAAGATCAGCCCTGAGCTAACATCCGTGCTAATCCTCTTTTTGCTGAGGAACACCGGCTTTGAGCTAACATCTATACATCTATTGCCAATCCTCCTCCTTTTTTTTTTTTTTCTCCCCAAAGCCCCAGTAGATAGTTGTATGTCATAGTTGCACATCCTTCTAGTTGCTGTATGTGGGACGTGGCCCCAGCATGGCCGAAGAAGCGGTGCGTCGGTGCGCGCCCGGGATCAGAACCCAGGCCGCCAGCAGCAGAGTGCGCACACTTAACCGCCAAGCCATGGGGCCGGCCCTGGGATGTTTTCAATATTTGGAATTATGAATAAGACTAATGTGAATATTCTTGTACAAATATTTTTATGTGTCGGCATATATTTCATTTTTTTATGTAAACACCTATGAGTGAAATTACTGTTTCGTAAGGTAGGTGTAAGTTTAACCTTCTAAGTAATGGCTAAATTATTGCAAAGTACTTTAACGAATTTCCACTCTCATAAGCAATCTATTATAGTACAGATTTCTTCCCCAATTTTGTTAACATTTGACCATGTCTTCCCTTTGCATTTTAGTATTGGATATGTGGTGTTAACCCATTGTGGCTTTAATTTGCATTAACCCAAAGAATGATGTTAATTATCTTTTCATATACTTATTGACAATCTTTATATCTTCTTTTGAGATGTAGCTCTTCAAGTTTTTGCCCATTTTTAGTTTGGTTTTTAGTTTAGTTTTAGGATGGTTTAAAAATTACACACACATAGAAACTCAAACATATCTGAAAATATTCATTTTGCTCCTTATGAAAATATTATGTTTGTTACAAATACTACTAATATATGTATATATAAATGAGATTATATTTGCATGTGTATGAGATTATATAGACTTTTGTCATTTTTTTAACTCAAAAATACATATTTGGGGCTGACCCGGTGGCATAGTGGTTAAGTTAGCATGCTCTGCTTTGGCGGCCCGGAGTTTGCAGGTTCAGATCCCAGGAACAGACCGACACGCTGCTTGTCAAGCCATGCTGTGGTGGTGTCCCATATAAAGTAGAGGAAGATGGGGCACGGATGTTGGCCCAGGCCCAGTCTTCCTCAGCAAAAAGAGGAGGATCAGCATCAGATGTTATCTCAGGGCTAATCTTCCCCCCTCCCCCAAAAAATACATATTAGAGAGAGTTTTATATAGGGTACATATTCTATAACTGCATAGGAGAATGTTTTCTTCATTAGTTCATCATTAACTTAACCACTTCTTTATTGTGGGCAATTTTGGTTTCCAGTATTTTGCTATTACAAACAAAGCAATGAATATACCTGCAAAATATACCAGTGTATACCCTTTATTTTGTAGATTAAGGTATCTGGTAGCATCATATATCCACATTATCTGGCACTCTTTAAGGAATTATCCTGGGTCCGTTAGAAGGCTATAGGTTACTGACTGCACCCATCTCACATTCACTGGTTTTCTAGTGTCCCCACAAGGCATTTCTGCAGTGACATGTCAACTAGCTTTCCAATGCTTTCCACCTGACATCTCTGCTAATCTGGAACCCATCCAGAACACATCTGAAGTTGGTTGTTGTCTCATCATATTTCCAAACATTATTAACTTTGAGGTGCCCAAAGTTAGTGCATTGATGTCGTAACATGGTTCAAATAAAAATGGGAATAATTTTCTAGACAGGCTTCATAACTAGTTTATGGTTCTTCCCTCAGAAGTACATTTTGTTTAGTTTTACATTTCCTCATTGCTCTCATCTCTGACTCCATGCAAAAACTATTTTCCAAGGTCTATTCACCTTTCCGTGGACTATGTGAATCTTATACCCAGAGCTCATAGCTTTAAGTACAGAGACAACAGAGATGAAATTTTAGAAACATTTCTGGGTCTTCATTTTCCATTTCAGAAATGCCATCAAGCAGTGCAGCAGTAAATGTTGTAATTTTTCTGTTATATAGAATTGATTTGCAACAGGAAACATATGGACATATCATAGGGAGTTTATTTTATTTCAAACTCAGGCCTCCACATATAGTCAACCGGAAAGTCTGATTCCAAATCTAATAGACATTTATGAATATTTTGATGAGTGATTTTTAACATTCACATTTGATTGCTAAGACCAATGAGTAGGGAAGGTTAAAGGTAGATAAAAAGCTGTTTTTGTTTTACTCGGAAGTGTCTCCTTTTTTTTGACAGTTTTACTTTGAAGTCTGAGAGGTTATTGACTTTCTCAGGACAAAAAGACAATGAATATTTCACAAGTATTTTAAGATAACAGAAGTCTTATAGTACTTTTATTGACTTAGTCATCTTGAATATTTTTTTCTGTCTGGATATGAGAATCATGTCAGTTAGTGATTCCAAAGTCATGAAAAATAAGTAAATTCATTATAAACTCATGCTTTGCATTTAGTGATTAGAGAAATAAAGATGAAATGTGCCATCAGTACCTTTTAAATCATTAGTAAAATGCTCATTAAAGTAACCTAAGCAATTCAATAAAAAATAAACCTTTTAAAATATATATTTGATATGAAAATTATGAAATATTTGAAAAATATTGCATTAAGAATAGTTATATATGAAATTTAAAAATTAATATGAGATAAAATATTTTAATATTTAAAAAATCATAGATATCAAATGGTAGTTCTGTAGATCTAGCAAAAGATAAGATGCTAAAATAGATATGAACATTTAACCAATAAAAATATATATGAAATTAGGAAGTAAAATCTGTCTAGGTAGGTGATATCATAATTTAGCTTGTTATTTGCAGCTTAGGAGTCAAGTTAGATTGCATTTCATCACTGTATATGGAGACAAGAAGGAGAAGAGGAAAGAGATGTGTAGAAGTAGGGCAGTTCAATTTTTGACATATTAATATAAAAGTGTCTAAGGGACAAGTGAGTGCATAGGGTTATTAGATATTGATGGTAGTTGGAAAATGAGAAGAGATAAAACCTCCAAATTTTATAGACGGAGAGACAGAAGAACCTCAGCAGGGAACCTGTGATACACAATACTTAGGGATAGCAGACCAAAGACAAGAAGTTGAGTTCAACTTCCAATTGAAAGTGATCGTTATTTTCATTTTTATCAGAGGTGTCAAAAAATTGATACATTAATATAGGTACTATGTTCCAATTAAAATGTTATTGGTCTTTTTGGAAAAAGTGTTTCAGTGGAGTAATGGCACAGAGCTACATATGTTGCAATCGGGTATCCAAAAGACAGGAGGTGAGGAAATGATGACTATTCATAAAAATCACTCTCACTTTGTGAGAGATGGCAGAATAGGGAGGCCCGGCCTTTGTTTCTCAAAGAAACACTGATTTAACAACAATATGTAGATGAAAATACCTTCATGAAAGGTCTAGATTCCAGTTAAGAGGTTGCAGTAACCCAGATGAGCACAAAAATGAGAACAGCACTGAAACAGTTAAGAAGAGCAATGTCCCTTTCCCACCTCAGCCCCTCCCTGAAGCCAGCACAGCACAGCACTGAGGGAGATCACTTTGGCCTTTTCCTTCTCTCTCTGCGGGAAGGAGGGACTGGAGTTTGCTTCCAATGTCCCAGGCCTTTCAGTGGTCTACCTGAAGGACCACTTTTTGTCTCACTCCACCTACTGTTGGCATAGTTTGGACAACAGGATGTAGCTAAGAACAAAGAAAAGGGGGGTGGCTTGCTGAGGGAAACATGGCTCTGTTTGGGAGAAGGTGCATAAGCTGAGGCTTCTCCCCCAAGAGGGAGAAGGAGGAGGGGAGCACATCTCCAACCTCACTGGC
This sequence comes from Diceros bicornis minor, assembly GCF_020826845.1. NCBI lineage: Eukaryota > Metazoa > Chordata > Mammalia > Perissodactyla > Rhinocerotidae > Diceros > Diceros bicornis. The sequence goes on along the minus strand of NC_080759.1, from coordinate 44,927,586 downwards.
CTTTCAGTGTGCTGCAAAAGGACTGGTTTCCTTGTTGCTTCACAAGAAGCAGTGACAGAACTGTCATTATTTGGATGTGTGTGGTCAGCTAAACACAAAGGAGAGAGAGGGGCAGCTTGCTGCAGCTGGCAAGACTCTGCTTGATTAGGAGAAGCTGTAAAACCTTCTCCTCCAAGAGAAGGCTTCTCCCCCAGGAGGGGAGAGAAAGGAGTGGAGCATGCCTCCTACGTTGCAGCCTACAGTACAGCAGTCAGACACCAGAAAGAGCAAGATATTACAAGCCTCTGGAAAAAAAGAAAAAAACAAGAAATCCCTCTAATTAACTACATGCACAGGTCCAGAGAAGATATAGCCATAGAAAACATTTGAGAGACTCCCAGAATCTCTAGCCAGGCTCACTGGCAAAGGTCTTTGCCTGTCAAAAAAAAGCATATAAAGACATTCTTCAAATGTGTAGATACAAATGCAAAGCTACAAGGGACACAAAGAATCAGAAAAACATGACCCAATAAAAGGAACCAAATAAATCTCCACTAACAGACTCTAAAGAAAGGAAGATCTATCAATTATCTAACAAATAATTGAAAATAATGATCTTAACAAATTTCAGTAAGTTGCAAGAGATCACAGACACCTAAATAAACTTAGGAAAATGATATGTGAACAAAATGAGAATATTTACAAAGAGAATAGAAACTATAAAAAGAACCAAATGGAAATTCTGGAGCTGAAGAATACACTATATGAACTGAAAAATTTGCTAGAGGGATCCAGCAGAAGACAGGATCAAGTAGAAGAGAGAATTAGTGAACTAGAACACAGGTCATTTGAAATTAGCCAATCAGAGGAGAAAAAAAAAAAAAGAATGAAAAAGAGTGAACAAAACCTAAGGGATTTATGGGACACCATTAAGTGTATTATGGCAGTCCCAGAAGAAGAAAAGAGAGATAAAGAGGCAGAAAGATCACTTAAAGAAATTATAGCCAAAAACCTTCCACATCTGGGGAGGGAAATGGATATCTCAATTCATGGAGTCCAACAGATCACACATATGATGAACAACAGTATAGACCAAGTGGACTCAACAGATATGTGCAGAACAACACACCCAAGAGCAGAAAATACACATTGCTCTCAAGTGCACACGGTATATGCTTCAGGATAGAACACAAGTTAGACAAAACAAGTCTTAACAAATTTAACAAATTTGAAATTACACCACGTATCTTTTCTGACCACAATGGAATGAAACCAGAAATCAGTAAGAAAAGGAAAACTGGAAAATTCACAAATATGTCAAAATTAAACAATATTCTCTGAAACAACCAATGGATCAAGAGGGATATCAAAGGAAACTAGAAAATATCTAGAGACAAACAAAAACACAAAGAAAATATACTAAAACTCACAGGGTGCAGCGAAAGCAATACTAAAAGGGAAATTTACAGCAATAAATTTCTGTATTAAACAAGATCTCAATCTAACTTTAGACTTGAAGGAACTAGAAAAAGAAATACAAACTAAGCCTAAAGTTAGTAGAAAGAAAGACATAATAAATATAAGAGTAGAAATAAATGAAATAGAGAATAGAAAAGCAAAAAAAAATCAGTGAAACTAAGAATTGATTTTTGAAAAGATAAAATTGTTAAACCTTTGTTAAACTAAGAAATAAAGAGAGGAGAATCAAATGAATAAAATCAGAAATGAATTACATTACAACTGATACCACAGACATACAAAAGACCACAAGAGACTACTGTGAATAATTATGCACCAAAAAATAGGACAACCTAGAAGAAATGTATGAATTCCTAGAAACATGCAACCTACCAAGACTGAATCATGAAGAAATAGAAAATCTGAACAGACCAATAACAAAGAAGATGATTCAGTCAGAAATTTCCAACAAAAGAAAGCCCAGATGGCTTCCCTAGTGTATTCTCCCAAATATTTAAAGAAAAAATAAGACCAATCCTCAAACTCATCCAAAAGACAGAAGTGGAGGGAAGATTTCCAAACTCATTATATGAGTTCAGCATTAACCTAATACCAAAGCCAGAGAAAGATACCACAAGAAAAGAAAATTATAGGCCAATATCTCTGATAAACGTAGGTGCAAAAATCCTCAAGAAAATACTAGCAAACCACATTCAACAGTATGTTAAAAGGATCATATATCGTAACTAAGTGTTTTATCCCTGGGATGCAAGAATGTTTGTTGAAACATCAATTTACATCATATGCAAATCAATTAATGTGATGCATTACATTAGCAGAATGAAAAGTAAAAATCACCTGATAACCTCAATAGATGTGGAAAAAAACTTGGACAAAATTCGACATCCTTTCATTATAACTCTCAACAAACTAGGTAGAGAAGGAATTTACTTCAACAAAATAAAAGTCATATATGAAAAGCCCATGGCTAACTTCATATTCAACAGTGAAAAGGCGAAAGCTTTTCCTCTGATATCAGCAGCAAGACAAGGATGTCCACTCTCACCACTTCTATTCAACACAGTACTGGAAGTCCTAGGCAGAGAAATTGGGCAAGAAAAACAAATAAAAGGCATCCAAATAAGAAAGGAAGATGTAAAATTATCTCTGTTCACAGATGGCATGATCTCATACATAGAAAATCCTAATGACTACACACACACACACACACACACACACACACACACACACAAACCTGTTAGCACTAAGAAACAAATTCAGTAAAGTTGCAGGATACAAAATCAATATACAAAAATCAATTCTGTTTCGGGGCTGGCCCGGTGGCGCCAGTGGTTGGGTGCGCGCGCTCCGCTGCGGCGGCCCGGGGTTCGCTGGTTCGGATCCTGGGCGCGCACCGACGCACTGCTTGGCGGGCTATGCTGTGGCGGCGTCCCATATAAAGTGGAGGAAGATGGGCACAGATGTTAGCCCAGGGCTGTCTTCCTCAGCAAAAAAAGAGGAGGATTGGCGGATGTTAGCACAGGGTTGATCTCCTCACAAAAAAAAAAAAAAAAAAAAATCAATTCTGTTTCTATACACTAACAATGAAAATATGAAAATGAAATTAAGAAAACAATTCCATTCGTAAACTCATCAAAAATAATAAAATACTTAGGAATAAACTTCACCAAGGAGATGAAAGAACTTGTACACTAAAAATTATAAAACATTTATGAAAGGAATTAAATAAATAGAAAGACATTCTGTGTTCAATAATTGGAAGACAACATAATTAAGATATCTATGCTAACCAAAGAGATCTACATATTCGCTGCAATCCATATCAAAAACTAAATGGTAATTTTTACAGTAATAGGAAAAAACTTCAAAAAAAATTCATATGGACCTACAAAGAAACCAAATTGTCAAAGCAATCTTGAGAAGGAAGAACAAAGCTAGAGGTATCACACTTCCTGATTTGAAAATATATTACAAGCTACAGTAATCAAAATAAAATAATATTGGCATAAAAACAGACATATAGACGAATGGAACAGTATTAAAAGCCCGGAAATAAGCCCGTGTATCTACAGCCAACTGGTCTTCAGCAAGGGCGTTGAGAAGACACATCGGGGAAAGGATAGTCTTCAACAAATGGTGCTGGAAAAACTGCATACACGCATGCAAAAGAATTAAACTGGACTCTTATCTTGCACCATACACAAAAATCAACTTAAAATGGATTAAAAGACATAAATATAAGACCTGAAACTGTAAAACTCATACAAGAAACCTAGGGGGAAAACTTCATGACATTAGTCTTGGCAATGCTTACTCAGATATGACACTAAAAGCACAGACAACAAAAGAAAAGGGAGACTACATAAAAAGAATCCGGAAAAAAAGTGCAACCACATGAAACTAAACAGGTTCTGCACAGCAAAGGAAACAATCAACAGAATAGAAAGGCAGCCTACAGAACAGAAGAAAATATTTGCAAACCATATACCTGATAAGGGGTTAATACTCAATGTATAAGGACCTCCTATAACTCAATAGCAAAGAAACAAACATCTAAAAATGGGCAAAGGATTTGAATAGACATTTCTCTAAAGAAGATATACAAATGGCCGATATGTATAAGAAAAGTTACTCAATATCACTAATCAACATCACATATGTAAATCAACATCACAATGAGATATCACCTCACACTTGTTAAGATGGCCATTATCAAGAAAACAAAAAGTAACAAGTGTCGACAAAGCTGTGAAGAAAAGCAAACCCTTGTACACTATTGTTGAGAATGTAAATTGGCACAGTCATTATGGAAAACAGTATGTAGATTCCTCAAAAAAATAAAAAATTGAACTACTATATGATCCAGCAAACCCACTTATGGGTATACACTCAAAATATTAAAATCAGGATCTTGAAGACATATTTACACTCCTATGTTCACAATAGCAAAGGTACGGAAACAAACTAAATTCTTTGGATGGTTAAAGAAAGTGTGACATATACATATGATGGAATATTATTCAGCTGTAAAAAAGAAGGAAATCCTGCCATATGTGACAACACAGATTAACCTGCTTACATTATGGTAAGTGAAATAAGCCAGTCAGAGTGGAACAAAAACTGCATGCTCCACTTAAATGAGGTATCCAGAATAGTTAAACACATAGGACCAGAGAGGAGAATGGTTTTGCCAGCGGCTCTGGAGAGGGGGAAATGAGGAGTTGCTATTCAATAGGTATAAAACTTCAGTTATGGAAGAGAAATTAAAGTTCTTGAGACCTGCTCTACAACATTGTGCCTGCAGCTAACAAAACTGTATTATACACTTAAAAATTTGTTAAAATGATTAATCTCATATTGTGTTCTTACCACAATTAAAAATAAATAATTCTCACTTTTTCTTCTTTTTGGTCTCTTACCATATCATAGTTATTTTGTGATAGATGGATAGATAACAGAAAGATACAAAAATAGATACTTAAAATTAAAACCAATGAATAAATTAATAATAAAAAATCATTTGCTGACTTGAAGACTGGGGACAAAATCAGGCCGTAGAAAGTCAGTTGCTTACTCCAATTACTTGTGGGGAGGTAGGAGAAGGCACTGTTAGCATAGCGCATTGTATATTTTTGACAGAATTACATTGTTTTGATTTCTCGTTATGGCAGTGTACCACGGTTTGCAATTTGTCAAACTGTGGACTGAATCCAACCTACACAGTCTTGATAGAAACAATAAATATGAACGTCATTTAAAAAGTAGCAATTCTCTGATTCGCTACAGGCCACATAGTACTTCTCATTATGTTTCATTCATTTCATTCATGCATTAACTTTTACTGCTTGATTCTTGTATGTATTTGAGTCTGAGATGATAGAATAAAGTGGAAACACTCACATACCATATACATGCCTGCAGGTAACACCAAAGGCTACTGTGGCTATCCTGAGTTCTCACAATAGAATCTGTTTTTATTTTCTCTGTTTTCCAGGGTTCTCTACAACTGGGATCCCTAAATAATCCTCCTGAAAACTCACACTCACCCAGCTGCCAAATCAATATGTATATTATGCAGACAATATTGGTAACTAACCAAAGATCCTTGCACGATGTGCTGTTAATAGGACGTCATGGTCCTAGACTCAGAAACCAGAGCCTCATTCATGACCCATTGTGAGTAAGCTGTACCTACAGTGAAAGAATTTCCACTGCTCACATTGACAGGACCCATATGAAGTAGTTCGCATTCACAACTGCGATCAGCAATTAAATACTCATTTTTCTACAACACTAATAAATACATTCGTGTTTCATCTGCTTGGGAAGTAGCAAAAATATAAAAATCACAATAATCATTCATATTATCTTATCACCTAGAGCTGACGTTAGTAGGATCTGATAAAATTAAAATGGAAACTATTATATTAGAATGTTAGAAATATATCTGAAATGAATCTCTACTCATAAAAGTTAAAATTTATTTCTTCAGCAGCCTTGTAAAGGTGGGAAGATGATCTCATGGAGGTTGGAAAGGGTTGGGATGAAAGTTATCCACTGTATTTAACAAGATTATGGGGAGAAGACTGCAGTATGCTTACATTTTAGTGCAATGGACATAGCTCTCCTGGAACCTTGCACTGTGGCATGTGGAGTACATGTAACACCTAGTCAACAGAAATTGAGAATCCTTCCTAATAGTAATGGCTCATTATAATCAGAAAAGTCACATTGAATTAGGTAAGTAGTAAAGAGGAGTTGAGCTTCACTTATTGTAGCTAGTTCCACAATCAAGATATAGAACACTTTCAACACCCGAAAAGATTCCTCATGCCCCTTTGCAGTGCATCCCTCCCTCCCTCCCTTCTTGCCCCAGTAACCACTGATGTAACCACAGATTAGTTTCCACTTACATTACCATCTTTTTTCTGACACAAATTGCTATACATTTCTGACTTCTTCACTAAGCAAAATGATTTTGAGATTCAGTCACGTCACTGTATGCATGAGTAGTTCATTTCTTTTTATTGCTACTGTTCCATTTATATGACTATAATTTGTTTTGCTTAACCATTCAACCCTCAATGGGCACTTAAGTTGTTTTTAACTTTTTACTATTATGAATTAAGTTGCTCTGAATATTTGTGTGTACTTCTTCATGTAGACATGTTTTACCTCTCTTGGATGAATACCTAGGCATACAAAGACTAGATTACATGGTAAATGTACATTTAGTTCTTTTAAGAAACTGCTAAAGAATTTTTCAAAGTGGTTGTATTAGTTAACATTTTACTAGAAATTTAGAATTTCAGTTGCTTCACATCCTCATGGTTATGTCAGTCATTTTGATTTTAGCCATATAACGGGTATGAAGTAGCATCTCATGTGGTTTTAATTTTCAATTTCCTAATGAGTAATAGGCCATGTGTTATGTATGTATGTACTTATTTATGGTTTGTTTCTTTTTTACCTGATTGAAAATAAAGGAAAAATAATTTTATGAAAAAGTGATGTACAAAAAAAGACAGTGGAAAGCTGATGGCATATTTGCATTGCTCTTTGCTTAGACTAAATTACTAAATTTAACAACTTGGTATTATGAATTTATTGGTAAAGATTTTAGTATATGAACCCAGTCTTTCCAAATTAGAACATGTAAAATTAATACTTTATATGATTTAATGTTTACTCACACTGAGATGATGTCTGATATGGCCATTTATGAGAGAACAGGATTTTCTTTTTCTATTTTATATGATTAATGTTTTATAAACAATGGTAATATTCCCCTTCCAGTGAAACAATATATTCCAAAATACATATAGTCATATACTGAAGTGAGGATCATGACTGTAGAGATAAGGAAGAGCTTGCTTAAAGGCAAAAACACCACAAATGTCAAAAACTGTATTATTTAATGGCCCCAAATAATACTGAATTATCTCAATATAAACATGTTCTGCAAATTTAAAAGAAGAAACTTACACCTGCTATGATACTACTGTTTTTAACACTTATAGGTAACTCTTTGATCAATGGAAAAAAAAAAAAAAACTTCAGAACTTCTTTAAAATTACAACATATGGTGAATCTGCTAGACCAGTTAAAATAGAAATTATACACCATTAAATAAATATAAATATAAAAATGCTAAAAAATGAATTAGAATACAACTTCCAGATCTATGAGAAAGATAAATATCAAGAGAGACAGCAGAAAGAAGATACAAGGAAAAATTAATAAATTTAGGAAGTAGAACATAATGAACAAATACATTTAAAAAGTTAGTTATGGGGGCCGGCCCGGTGGCGCAAGCGGTTAAGTGCGCGCGCTCCGCTGCGGCGGCCCGGGGTTCGCTGGTTCGGATCCCGGGCGCGCACCGAAGTACTGCTTGGTAAGCCATGCTGTGGCGGCGTCCCATATAAAGTGGAGGAAGATAGGCACCGATGTTAGCCCAGGGCCGTCTTCCTCAGCAAAAAAAGAGGAGGATTGGCGGATGTTAGCTCAGGGCTGATCTCCTCACAAAAAAAAAAAAAAAAAAAAAAAAAGTTAGTTATTTGAAAAATCAAACAAAATTTCAAGTACTATATAATCTAATCCAGAACAAAAGAAGACACAATTGCACAAAATTTTAAAAACCATAGATACCTCTTTTCACATAAATTTGTAAAGTTCAATTATTTGGATTTTAATTTTTTGTAAAACTCAAAAAATGCAACTCACTAAACTGACTTCAGAAGAGAAAGACTCCAAACAAACTACTGACAATTCATTAACTGAAGAGCTCCCACAAAATCATACTTTCTTCAGATTGTTTCACATGGAAACCATATTAAACTTTAAAGATACAATGATCCCAGTGCAACTTAAGTTATTTTAGAGTATGGAGAAAATGAAAACATACAAAATCATTGTATGAAGCACATTACATATTGATTCCCAAAACTTAAATAAGACTCTCACATAAAAACACAATATTACTGATCAATTTTACCTATGAATAATGATTCAAAATCTCCAATATATATGTTATAAATGCATGTGTAATATTTGGAAATCCATTTAAGTCCTTAAAAATATTGATAAAGGTGAGTGTAAAAGTAGTATGTTTAACTTAATAGCCGCAATGAAGGCACTTGAGGAAATTCAAAACCAATTATACATTTTAAAAAATTCCATACAAATAAATTTCTAGATATTTCCTTAAAATATATGTGTGCTAAGTGTGTGTATGTGTGTGTGTGTGTGTACTTCATCACAAAAGGCAGCATCTTACTTAGAGAGGAATTCAACACGACAAGTATACACAGTATCTTAACTATCTTGGAATATTTGGGTAGAATTATTAGCCAATGCAATTTTATAAGAGTAAGCAATTATTATAAAACACAGAAAAATAAGAAATAAAAACATCTGTCTAGAGGTCACATAGTGTTTGACAAACTAAGATAATCAATAGCAAACTTCAAAAAACAATGAGTGAATTTGGAAAAATAGCAAGCTATAGAATTAACATTTAAGATTCAATTGCCCTTATATATGAAATCAAAATGTCTTAGAAGATCTAAAGGGAGAAATTTCCCACTTATGTTAGCTAAGAATAAAATAAATATAACTAGGAAAAACTTAATAAGAAAATTCAAATACTCTATGAGAAAAACTATAAAACTCTTGAAAAAAAACAAAAGAAGATATGAACTCAAGGAAAGACATAGTGTATTTTTTGGTTAGAAAAACTTACCAATATCAAAATGTCAATTCACGTCATGTTAATATATAAAATTAGCGCAATTTCCTACCAATATCATAACATAATTTTCATAGCTAAATGAGTTGTCTAAAAATCATACCTCAAAGAACAAGTAAGAAATAGTATCAATGGAGCATGGAAATTTAGTATTGAATATAACTTATTTGATTATTTAATGTATTTAGAAAAAACAATAGACAGTTGAAGTGATTTTGAAATATATTTCAAAGATCAACACATCAACTAATATTTTCTAATGAATATGGAGTTTAGGTTATAAAGACATCTTAAATTAATGTGAAAATGAAAGTTTGTAATGTTTTGATAACCATGTATAAAAAGATAAAATTGGTTCCATTCTTTACATTCTACTTGAGGATAATTTCCAAATACATCAGAGATGTAAATGCCTATAATATTTAAACATATTTGAAATAACAAAATATGTGTTTGGATATAAGATTTACCTCTTCATTCACTCACAGATTCATTGTATCATTGAACATTGCATAAAACATTTTGAAGAAGGCAGTTCAGGGATAGTTCAATAGTGTCTTTGAGGACTGAGCCTCTTTCTCATGGCTGTCACAGCTCTAGGAAATATGTCCATGTTCCAGGCAAGAAAAAAAAAGTGTCAAAAGCCTTTCCTTCCTAAGTGTTTTTCTTTAATCAGGAATGGAGATAAACTCTGATGAATTACCTTTGCATCTTATTGGCCAGAACTGTGTCATATTCTTGCCCTGACTGCAAAGGAGGTTCCTATCCTAAATAATATCAGGTTTCTGTTGGTAAGGAGAAATGCATACTATGTGGGATATGAACAGTGTTGTCCAACTTTAAGATCCTTGCATATGAAATTGCTTAGTTTTATAATTTGATCTGAGTTAATGATATATTAATATTTGAGGGCATATGATAAAACAAAATGCATGAACCATATATTTGGCTCAGCTGTAAAGTTATGTTTATGTTAAACTGGACAAACTAAATTGGATTGATCATGACTGACTAAATACAAATTAAAGATTCATTGAAAAAAGAGTTAACCAAGATTCACATGACAGGGTGTTTATCCTTGTGTGTCTGGTAAAGAAAAATAGTGGTAGATGAAAAGTTTGTTACATGAGAATCTAAATATTTACACAGTTTTTTGCAAAACATTTTTTGTTCCATGGACTGATAATTGATTTTATGCAATATTAATACAAAATTTATGTTTGCGTTAAGTGGTACGTAACTTGGACTATTGTTTGTAGTGTTGAGTAATATGCTACCTAAATCTTGTGAATAAACACACTAAAGTCTCTATAGAATGTTGTATTTGGACTTCAGATTACAGGGCTGAAGAAATTCCAGGGTGGAAAATGGCTTAAATAGCATCATCTCATATTTTACTAGTACAGTGGGCTCCCAAATGGAGCAACCATAAACCAAATTCCACAGTTGAAATAATATCATTTAATTGAATATGTAATACAAAATACAAACGTCTATGAGATTATACCAATAACAGAAATTAAATGTTTATTGTTAATTCGCTATGTGTTAGTTCATTGAAAAGCCAACGCTTACACACTTCTTACTATATATTACGAGATTGTTATTATTGTTGCCTATCATCTTCTTATTTTATGTACTGATAATTGAAGATAACTCAAGTCATTTTAACTGTGGCCCAGCACATTAAATGAGTCCTTCACATGTCAAAGAAAATTAATGTTATGATATTGGTAGGAAATTGCGCTAATTTTATATATTAACATGACGTGAATTGACATTTTGATATTGGTAAGTTTTTCTAACCAAAAAATACACTATGTCTTTCCATGAGTTCATATCTTCTTTTGTTTTTTTCCAAGAGTTTTATAGTTTTTCTCATAGAGTATTTGAATTTTCTTGTTCCATTCTTTACATTCTACTTGAGGATAATTTCCAAATACATCAGAGATGTAAATGCCTATAATATTTAAACATATTCATTAGTATCTATTCCCTAAATGTTAACCTATTTCTCTTACCCCTTCATATTCTACTTTTATTATAATTTAAACAGAAAAAAAATCCTAATTTATTTTCAGATATTCTGCTAACAGTCATTGACATTCATAGTAAATGCCACTATGAAAACAAAAAAGAACTGAAGAAATAGTCATAATTTTTATCAATTTTATAGAAATACACTATATGTATGACAGTCTTCCTAAGATTTTGTATTGGTTTGCTAGGGCTGCCATAACAAAATACCACAGACTGTATGGTTTAAACAATGGAAATTTATTTTCTCATAGTTCTAGAGGCTGGAAGTCCAAGATCAAGGTGTTGGCAGTTTTGGTTTCTCCTGAGGTCTCTCTCCTTGGCTTGTAGATGGCTTCCTTCTTATTGTGTCCTCACAAGGCCTTTCTCTGTTCAGGTGCATCCCTCTTATCTCCTCAGGTACCTTAATCTCCTTTTCTTTTTTTTTTTTTTTTTGATGAGGAGATCAGCCCTCTGCTAACATCTGCCAATCCTCCTCTTTTTTTTTTTTTTTTTTTTGCTGAGGAAGACTTGCCCTGGGCTAACATCCATGCCCATCTTCCTCTACTTTATATGGGATGCCACCACAGCATGGCTTGCCAAGCAGTGCGTAGGTCCACGCCCGGGATTCGAACCAGTGAACCCCCTGCTGCCGCAGTGGATCGCGTGCACTTAACTGCTTGCACCACCGGGCTGGCCCCAATCTCCTTTTCTCTTAAGGACATTAGCCAGATTGGATTAGATCTCATCATAATAGCCTCATTTTAACTTAATTACCTCTTAACACAGTCACAAATCTAAAGACAGCAGTCCCCCCTTATCTTTGATTTCAGTTACCCACGTCAACCTGTCAACCTTGGTCAGGAAGCAGATGCAAATCATCAGAAGGTCATTAACAGCCTAATACTACATCACGGTGCCTATGTCATTCGTCTCACTTCATCTCAACACATAGGCATTTTATCATCTCACATCTTCACAAGAAAAGTGAGTACAGTACAATAAGATATTTTGTGAGAGAGAGAGAAACCACATGCATATATCTTTTATTGCAGTATATTGTTATAATTGTTCTATTTTATTATTAGTTATTATTGTTAATCTCTTACTGTGCCTAATTTATAAATTAATCATAGGTATGTATGTATAGAAAAAAACATAGTCTATATAAGGTTTCGTACTATCTGTGGTTTCAGGCATCCTCCGAGGATCTTGGAACATATCCCCTACAGATAACAGGGGCCCACTGTGCAGTCATTTTTTGAGGTATTGGGAGTTGAGACATAAACATATGAATTTGTGGGGACAACATATGAAATCAGCCCATAACTGTGGCTTCAGCTTTTGATCAGGTTTTAGCCGTGGAATAACATGGGGTAGTTAAAGCTCCTATGGAAAACTCACTGTCTTACTGGTCTAAGAAGGAGGGTAGTGTCCAGGGCAACCACAACCAGCAGACAATGAAGGAGAAAGCAAGACAGGAGCGGGCTAGAGAAAGAGCCAAATCAAATTTCTCCAGTTCTCATGCTGACCTCTGAGCCACGCATTCACAAGGAAGACTCAAAGCCACGTGCAGTTAAGGGCTAAAGAAATAAAATTAGATTTGACCTATCAACCCCCAAAAGCAAGATGGTGTTAATGATTTGTATCTAGCCGGTTTATTTCTTGATAAAAGAAAAACAACATTCTTCATATAATATAAATGAATCCTAAGTATCCTCATCATAACACAACTTCAAGTTATTTTCAAAATCACCCAGTCTAAAGAAAAATTAGGAAAATGTAATACATCCCCAAGCAAAACTTCAGACCCACCTTGAGGTGACACAAGTATTGGAACTATCAGACAAGGATACTGACGCAGCTATAAAATCTATGCTCAATGAGTATACTGGGTTGAATAGTTTCCCCCAAAATTCATGTCCACCTGGAAGCTGTAAGTGTGACCTTATCTGGAAATAGAGTCTACAGATGTAATCAAACTAAGGTGACGACACATTGGATTAGGTAGAGTACTAAGTCCAATATGACTGGTGCCCTTATGAGAATAGGAAGATTTGGACCAAGAAACACAGAGACATAGGGGAAAAGGCTGTCTGAACATGGAGGCAGATGTTGATTTCATGCCACTACAAGTCAAGGAACACCAATGATTGCAGGCAACCACCAGAAGCTAGAGGAGGCAAGGAAAAATTCTTCTCCAGAGTGTTCAGAGGGAAACTGGCCCTGATGATACCTTGATTTTGGACTTCTAGCCTCGAAAACTCTGAAAGTGTAAATTCTGTTGTTTTAAGCCATCCAGTTTGTGGTACTTTGTTATGGCATCCCAAGGAAACTAACACAATGATTTAAAGAAAAACAGACTCATACACAATGAAAACATAGGAAATAGCAGAGAAGTAGAAATTATAGCAACAAACTATACAGATTCTAGAACTGAAAATCACAATATATGGAAAAAAATTTAATAGAAGCTTAATAGTAGAAGAGAGATGACAGAAAAAATAGTTAGTGAATATGATGATAGATTGTTATAAATTATCCATTCTAAAGAAGAGAGAGAAATAAAGTTTTTAAAAATGAACAAAACTTAAGAGAACTTTGGGAAAAAATCAAAAGTTTAAACATGCATTTCGTTATAAAGTTTTTAAAAATGAACAAAACTTAAGAGAACTTTGGGAAAAAATCAAAAGTTTAAACATGCATGTCGTTTGAGTCCCAGAAGGAGAGGAGGAAGAAAAAGGCAGAAAAAAAATCTGAATAGGTAATAATCAAAACTTTATCAAATTTGGTGAAATGTATATATATTTTTCAAGAAGGTCATCAAACCCAAAGATGATGAATGCAAAGAAAACAATGCCAAACATCATAGTCAAATTGCTGAAAACCAGTGACAGAAATAACATTTTATATGAAGTGGTTCATATTAATACTAATTAGGTCATGAAAAAATTAGAATATTATTGTAATCCTTGGTGCAGAATTTACAATGACTAAAAAATGACCAACTTGCCAATAGATAAATTAAAATGGAATTCTAAACAAATTTCAAATTGTTCAAAAATTAAGGGAGAAAAAGTAACTAGAACTAGAAAGGAGAAACATGAAACATGCAAGTAATTGATAGGCCTAAATCCTACTAAATCAGTAATACATTAAATGTTAAAAAAAAAAAACAAAACCCTCAAGGCAGAGAGTTTCTGAATAACTAAAAAAATCAAGATCCAACAACAGGCTGTTCTAGGGGAGGAAGAACTATTCCTCTATCCTCTAGGTCCTTCTGGCTGGTCTAAGAATTAGCTTGACATGAAACAGAATAACAGGAGAAAAAACAAAGTTTAATAACATGTACACATAGAGAAACCCAGGAAAACTGGATAACTCACCAAAATGGCTCAAGCCACCACCTTAAATAGCATCTTCAGTTAAAGACAAAAGAGGATGTTTGGGGTAGTTGTTCAGGACTTCAAATGGGAGGAAGGCAATTTACATGGTGATGGAAAAGCAAATGTTAGATAAACAAATGTTTGCTGGGCCATCTATAGACAATGTGACCAAATAGAGAGAATTTTTATAAAAATGGGCTTAGCAAGGATCCTCCCAGTCTACCACACCCAGAGTTATCTATAGTGATGGCCTGTCCTGGGACAGGCCTTCTATCATAAATTCTTTTAGGCAGTTAGGGGGAAAGTCAAAGTTTCTTTCAGAGTCTTTTGTCCTTAAAAATAATCAAGCCAAAGAGATACATTATGGGGAGGAAAATTCTGATCCCTCACAGTGTCTAAAGAACTGAACTTTAAAAGTGAAGCGCATATCAGATGTAAATAGATGAAAATAAATGGATGAAAGAAGTTATGCCATCTATAGTAAGTGCAAGACAGTGGGAGTGGCTCTATTAATATCAAACACAATAGACTTCCACAAAAGAATATTACCAGACAAAAGTAGGGACATTTTGTAGTGCTAAAGTTTTTTAAAAAATTATATCAATCATAAATATGAATGCACTTGATTATAGAGTCTCAGGATACATAGACCAATATCTGGAAGAATTATAGGGAGGAAATGACAACTCCAAAACATAGTAAAATACTTTAACACCCCTTACCTAGCAACTGATGAAACAAATACACAGACTATCAATAAAGATACAGTAGATTTGAACTACATTATCAAACGCCTTGGACTAACTAATATTTATAGAAAATTATACCTCACAACTGCAGAATACACGTTATTTTCAAGTGTACAAGCTCAGTAATTCAAGAAAAATTATGGAGTAGAATATAAAACGTGTATTAAATTTGATAGAATTGAAATCACACAGACTATATCCTATGGTCAGAGAAAGAACTAAATCAATAATAATTTGGAAGTTAAACAAAATGCTAGGGTCAATGAAGAAATCACGAAGGGAATCAGAAAATATTTTGAACAAAATGGTGAGCATGTAAGATATCAAAACGTGTGTGATACTGATTCAATGATAGTATAAAATTTATAGCATTTTGTACTTATGTTAGGAAATAATTAAACTGTAAGGTCAGTGATCTTAAGATTCTATGTTAAGAAATTTGAATAACAAGTGCCTAAAGTAATTAGAATGAAAGAAGTAATAAAGATAAAGACATATCAATGACAGAGAAAACAGACAAGAAGTAGAGACAATCAACAAACTAAAAAGTTGATTATTTTATAAGATCAGCAAAATAATAAAACCCTAGCTTGTCTGATTGAGAAAGAAAGAACACAAATCAACAATAGCAACAATGAAAAAGGGTATGTCGCTGAATATGTCAAAGTAAAATAAGAGACCATTATAAACAACTTTTTCCAATAAATTTAGCAATATAGGGGCCAGCCCCGTGGCGCAAGTGGTTAAGTGCACATGCTCCGCTGCAGCAGCCCGGGGTTCGCAGGTTCGGATCCCAGGCGCACACTGATGCACCGCTTGGCAAGCCATGCTGTGGCAGTGTCCCATATACAGTAGAGGAAGATGGGCATGGATGTTAGCCCAGGGCCAGTCTTCCTCAGCAAAAAAAAAAAAAAAAAAAGAGGAGGCTTAGCAGATTTTAGCTCAGGGCCAATCTTCCTCACACACACACACAAAAAATTTAGCAATATAAATGAAATGAACAAATTACTTAAAAATACAACATAATCAAATGTGACAAAATATAAAAGCCAGAATAATGTTTATTTTTTAAAGAAATTAAATTTTAGATCAAAAGCTTTCCCACAGTGAAAACTCTTACCCACATGGTTTTAAATCTAAACTCTATCAAATATTTAAGAAGAAATAACACCAAACCTGCGTAAACAATTTTAGAAAACAAAGGAGGAGGAAACACTTCCAGCATTGTTTTATGAATTTAGCAAAACTCAAATACTTAAATACAAATAAATTTCAACTAAAAAAATTGCAGACCAATATCTCTCATGAATACAGACAACAACTCTTTTAAACAAACTGTGGATAAATTGAATTCAACAATACATAAAAAGGACCAAATAGTATTTATTCTAGAAAGGCAGAGTTGAATTAGCATTTTAAAAAATAATGACAATTTACCATTGTCAGATATCAAAATAGAAAACTCATATAATCATTTCAAAGATAAATAAAATAAAATAAAAAATAAAGAAAATATTTTAATAACCAATTATAATAAACTTTTTAGGAACTAGAAATAAATAGGGACATTCTCAATTTTATAAAGGTATCTAAGAAAACCCTGTACCAAAAATCATACATAATATAGAATTATTGAATGCTTACACTTTGAAAGCAGGAACAAATCAAGAATGACTTCCGTCACCGTTTCTATTTACAATTATACTAGCAAAAATAGTAACTGCAATAGATAAGAAAAGTAAATGTTGTAGAAATGATGGCAGAAGTCAAGAAAGAAAAATGCACTTATTTGCAGATGGCGTGACTGTAGAAAAGCTTAAGGACTTTACCAAAAAAATTCCAAAACTCATATGTGAATTTTCCAAGGTTGCAGAAGTCAACGATACGAAAACAAACCATTTAAAAATGAAATTTTTTAAAATTCCACTTATAATAGTGACAAAGAAAATAAAATACTTAGAAATAAATTTACCAAAATTTGTGTTTTACCTCTTTACTGAAAACTATAGGACATATGCTGACAGTAATTAATGAATACCTAAACAAATGGAGACTTGCAAGATCAGAAAGATGGTGTATAGTTAGGATGGCAATTTTCCTTGATGTGATCTATAGATTCAGTATAATCTCAATCAAAATTCCAGTTGCAATTTTTCATGATAAATTGATTATATATTTTGTATGGAAATACAGATGGATTAGAACAGCCAAGACAAGTAATAATTAAAATACCCCACAGTTTTGTCTGTGCACATACAGTGTTTGATTTCAAGGTTACCAAGGCAATAGATGTTGTCATAAGGTTAGACATTTAGATTAATAATATAGAACAGTAGTCCAAAAATGAATGGACACAAATTTATTATGTCAGTCAATGAGAACAGGAAAGTGTTTTCAGCAAATGGTTCTGGAACAACTATATATTCTTATATAAAAGGAACACAAAAACAAAAAACACAACAGCATACAGAAAAATGAACTTCAAATAAATTGCCTACCTAAACATAAAATTAAAAAACTTAAATCTCCTAGAAGAAAACAGGATAAAATGGCTTCCAGTACCAGATAGTGATTTCATAAATAGACAAAAAAAGAACCATAAAAATTGATGTTGTACTTCTTCGATTCAAATTTTTAAAGATACCTAGTTATGAAAATATAAAAGCAAACCAGCAAAAATATTTGGAGTACCTATATCTGACAAAGTACCTATATCTAGAATATGTAAAGAACTATTATGATTTAAGAAGAAGATGACAAGAAAATACCCCTCTCCCCCATCAAACCGTCAAAACATCTGAACAGATATCTCACAAAATAAGGCATATGTATGGACAAATGTACGTAAGAACATCATTACTCATAAAATAAATTCAAATTAAAACAATGAGATGTCATTTAATACCCTTTAAAAGTGCCAAAATTAAAATACTGCCAATAACAAGTGTTAATAATGCTGAGGAACAACTGTGGTTTGCATATAATGCTGGGGGGTGGATGTAAGATGGAACTACTACTTTGGAAAACTGTTTAGCAGTTTACTAAAGACTTAAATATTAATCTACACTCTAATTTTGTCATTCCACTCCAAAGTATTCAGCCAAGACAGATGAAAAATATATATTCATGCTAAGATTTGTAGCTAAATATTTGTAGCAACTTGATTTACAAAGGACAAAATCTTGAAACAAATCACGTATATATTTACAGGCAAATAGAAGAATATTCAGTAATTAAAAAAATAAAACTACCAATGATATATGCAACAGCATGGAAGATTTTTAAAATTATTATGCTGAGTGAGAGAAATTGAACACAATAGAGTACACATTGTATTATTCCATTTTTATACAAGTCTAGAAACCGCAACCCACTTTGTAATGACAATATATTTCAGTGGCTGCCTGTTGTTGGGGGCAGGAAGGATAGAGCTCAGAGGGACAAGGAAACTTTTGATGGTGATAGAAATGTTCTGTCTTGCCTGTGGTAATGAGTCTATAGGTATATATACCATCAAAACTTATCATACACTACTCTTTGAAAGGATGCATTTTATTGTATATAAAATATAAACAAATATATTTTATTGAAAACTTCATTTTTATTTTCTTGACAGCAGGACAGTTATGGAAAAATCTGATGAAGTACAATAGCATAGGTGTAGAATTTTGATTAAAAGAGTTTAACTTTCTGAAAATATTTGAGAAATATTTAAGAAAAAACATACAGATACCAAAACAAATGAAATAAAAAATTATTTGCAACATAGAATTGAATGAACTCTATTATAACATTGATACTATTTTGCCCATAATTTATTTCAACTTGTCTTTTTCCTAAGATTATACAGCATTATGAGATCTAAACACCATTTCCCTATGTTGTTTCTAGAATTAACCTCATTATTTTAATGAGTGGCAGAAGTAATATTATATCATAAAGTGTGTACACTAGTCACAGGAATCTAAGCCCAAAGTCAATTTTGACTTATCTGGAGACTGTGTAAAGTAGTTTCTAATTTCTTACTCATCAAAACTCTTTTCTGATTATTTTGGGTTGACCCTATTTACATTTTCCGAATTTAAAGTGTCCAATCTGTTGAGTATTTTTATTGTTCAGACTAAAGAGAGAATTAAGATGCTGAAGTGAAGGAATAGGGAAGCCATTTATCAAGACAAACATTAATTTAATGACTAAACATTTGAATTTTAGGTTGATGCCTTTCCATTTTGGGGTAGATGATTAGTTCTGAATAAAATCTCAGAGAAATTCTTTCTAAGGAGATAAAGGCTTAACAGAACTAGAGAGGAAAGAGGCTTCAGTGTTTCTGGAGCCCAAATCCTAGACTGCAATGTTTCAAAAAGAGTAAATAAAATAACACAACTACTTAATTTTATGTCCATATATAACGAAAACCAAATGAACAAAATTTCATGCTTTGAATAGCAGAATAAAACAATTAGTTAGGGGCATTCAATTCACTGTCTCTCACCACACCTCTAGTAATTTTTTCTTTTACTAAAAAAAACATGAAAACAAAAATTTGAAAACTAGAAGCAAAAAAGGCTCTACAAGTCAAATTTGCTTCACCTGTATAATACAGGTGAGAGAATAAAAGAGGTGTTCACAGATAACCGAAATCCAGCATGAAAACAGGATTACACATGTATTTTAGGTAGAGGCTTAATCTCAATATGAGAGATTCTTACAAAGTGGCTGCTTTGTTTGACCTTTTTATCCCCAGTAATTACAGGATGACTTTAAGAAGGGGAGAGAAAATAGCTGGCCAGTACTTGTCAAGTGTCAATGTCAAGAAAGATAAAAGGAGGCTGAAGAGTTCCCAGATTTGAGGAGATTAAGAACCCATGTTTATTAAATGCAATGTGAAATCTTGGATTGGATTTTAGATAAAAGGAAATTAGTGTGACTATAAGTGACACATGACTGAGGAGTGTTGCTTAGTTAATAGTTAAGAGTATTGTATCACTGTTACCTGATGCAATAGTATTGTATTTATGAGCCGATAATTCTACTATGGTTATGTAGGATGTTAACATTTGGGGAAGATAAATGAAGTTATATGAAAATTTGTTTTATTATTATTGAGAATGTAAGTCTAAAACTGTCTCAAAATAAACATGTTATAAAAAATAAACTTCAGATAGTTCTTTACGTGTGTTCTTTTATAAAGGAATTATTAGTGGAAAAGTATTCCAACAACTATATTTATAATTTTCTACTATACTGCTTTACTGGTGAGAAAAACAAAACCATAAATCATGATTTAAGTCAAAAATGTTTGAAGTAAATCTGAGGAAGTAAAAGATGATTCAGTTGATTTAACATAGGAAGAAGTTTTGAAGAACTTTTTGGGTCTGCAGTTATTAAATCAGATTTTTGCAACAATGTTTAATTGTTGTTTGAAGGTTTTATGACACTAAGGGCCCTTTGTTTCACGGAAGAGTACACTGAAACCTAGAGAATATGATACAAGCAGGGCTTGTATGCTACCTTCTCAAATGGTCTTATCTCCTGTTTTATATTATTACTCTTCTTCTTCAGTAATTAATCAGTTTTTCTGTTTAATATAGCAGCACCAATTGAAGGGCTGAAACCAGCAAAAAGTTCTTTTCAGAAGAGACAGAGAACAAATATTGCCTTCTAGTCTGTTTCTATTCCCTTGCTGTTGTCCTGTGCATACTAGAGAAATATATTAATCTTCCAAATATTTTAAATGACCTCTTCCTTAGGGGAGGTAACTTGGGACAGAGAATAACTGAATTCAAAGTCTTAGAAGAAATTGGCAAGAAAAGATTTTTCTTGGCATATTATAGTTTTAATATTGAAATAGTTTTTAATAAGCATATATTAAACCAGATAAGATGACCATTTTTTACAGTATCTATTGATTCAGTTATCTCTAGAACCATTTGCATTTATTCATTTTTTACTTTCTGTTTTTTAATCTGAGAAACAGGGAAAACAACAACCTTTGGGGAATTTGCGCCTAGTATTAGAAGGTATGAAGACTTGCTTAAACCTCTCATTCTGTTACATAAATCATTTTGTAATCTATAATAAAACTCTTATTCTCAGATAATCACATGAAATCATTACCTCTGTTAAATCAAGGGACGTTTAAGGCAATATCTTCTTAAAATTACTAGTGAATTCAGGCATCAAATTAGTTCAAAATAACTATCTAGAATTTTGCAGTGATCATTATGTCACTATATGAGAATACTCTTGAAGTTAAAGTAATAATTACAGACTTTCGTGTTTGACAAAGATCTACATTTCCAGTTGATGGATAATATGGTTTGAGAAAAAGCATGCCCAGGTTTGACCTTCCAAAGAAATCCACATGTAAGTGAAACCCTAGAAAACAATTAGGCAAGCAATATTGTTACTGAGAATGTGAGGCAACTGGAAACATAATATCTGGGTTGAGAGAGTGGAGTATTTACAATTAAGATTTCTGAGGTAGAAGAGCTTTGGCTGGTTACACAACCCATAGTGGAAACTATTGTAAAAGTAACTAAAAGAGAAAGGAGATAAAAATCATCTGAGTGAAGAATAATCTAAATTAATCTGCCTAATTTTGGAGATGTCCCCTTCCAGTTGACATTGAAAACTCCTAGGATTGTTGAAGTATTTGGAGTGCATAAGAAGGGAGAGTTTGGATGAAGCAAGAAGGAAACCAAAAGACTATATTAACCAAGGGTAAGAATTACAGAAGAGGCTTCATGTTCAAAAGAAAGTTAAAAAAAAAAAAAAACTTTTAGAGAAGCCTTAAATAATAACATTCTGAGAAGAGAAGTGATAAACTTGAGAAGTTACAGCTGTTCCATAGCCATGTTGAGTGTGACATATGGTAGTGTGTGTAGTTTAGGGGGAGGTAAACTACAAGAGAATTGATTACACCTTCAGAAAAGTTCTAGGATCAGTAAGGACCTGGAGCTTGAGATAAATTAGATGAAAAGAATACTTGGATTGTATTTACAATTGCATAAAATTCACAATGGGTATGGGATGGTAGATTTTACATAAAACCTAGTGTATATTGTAGACCAATTATATCTTTAATCTTCCAATGGAAGAAATATACTTCTTACACAAGTCAATGATATTTTACATCCATTGAAAAACTTCATGCCAAAAGATAGGAAGAGGTGAACATCTGGAGCTTTCATTTGAGAAAAAAGTCATGATTCTAATCATGTCGTGATGTGGACACGGGTAACATTATTCCTTTAAATATGCATTGCTTAAACTCGTTCATGTAAATGTTTGTTTTCCAATTTAATTTGTGCAACTATGGCTTCATATCTTTCCATGGAATAGCTTTCTACATTTCCCCCAACTGTCCTCAATATTTTGCTATATGAACCAGTACAAAACTAACCATGGAACAATCCAACAATTCTATCTTCTGTAGTCTCACCCTGGATGCTGATTATAACAATGTAGATTCATAGATTCCATTCCCGTTTCCCAGTACCAATGGGACAGAAAATAAATACCACAGCAACCATTCCATATTCACACACCAAAGACTAAACCCACCACATCAGCTGCTTCTTCCATCTCTCATGTATTCCTCTTTGTTGAGATCTGTGATGGATCAACTAATAAACTCCAGCTTTTTTGTATACCCAGCATCGTCTCCCAGAGTAATTCTGTGGCATGAGGCCCCCTGTTTTACATAGTCTATTCAATAGGCAACAAGGAGTCATCAAAGTTTTGTGAGTAGGCTATTATTTTGAGGAGTGAACAGTTCTCAGAAGATAGCCCAGTGGCTAAAATAATAAGAACAGATTGAAGACAGAAAAGAGTAGCAACAAAGAAACCAGTTAAATTTGATGTCCGTTGTTGAAAAACATGAAAATAAGAGCCCATCCTAGGAACTTTTACTGATATAAAGGATAAATTGGATTTAAAGATGCATTCTATATGTTGGAAAAAGAACGTGCTGGGAGGATATAGAGGATGATAGACGGAAGCAGTTGAAAATGATTGCAAGGCACACAGATCTGTTGCTGATATGGCTGATGTCTCTCCAAATCTCATAATACTTGAAGGCTGAATCTCTGCTAGAGGTTCTTCCTTGATCTAATCCACAGTGATAGCCAGAGAAGCTACTGGAGAGAGGGAGACAGGGAACATTTATGCTTAGAGGTGGTCAAAGAACCTACCTACCTAGAGGTTAAAGCATTGTGGAATTTTACCCATACTTCAAGGTACACGTGGTATGTGTGTTTAATAATAGTAAGGTTATTATGGTAATTTTATATTGGAAATTCTGTGTTATGCTGAATAAGTCTAAAATAAATATACTGAATTTGAAAAAATATAACTCTAAAGTTAAGTGACTGAAATCTGTGCCTTTAGAAAAATGCTTTTATTAAGTGTCCATTATATTCTTCACAATATGTTTCACATAATGAACCATACCATATTTACTTCTTGAATTTAACAAAATAATAAATATTACCTCTGGAAGACCTTTCATAAATTATTTTTCTTTATATAAAGAAGAAGATTTGGTCATTTTTACTGGCTGAATTACTCTCACTTTGATTGCTTTAAAAAGGAAAAGGAAAAAAAGGATTTTTTCCCATTTTATTGAGTTCAGAGAGCAAAGCCCAAAAGCAATTATTGTATATAAAAATATCCTTAGATAGTAACTGTTTTCTCCCATCACATACACTGTACTTTGTACTCCATGCATTTTTTTCCCTAATGCATGCAGATACTATAAATCTCATTCACGGCCTTAGGAAAAGACGTAATGAGGGACAACACAAGAAAGTCCATGGAAATAGCCAGTTCTGGGCTTTGGACTTTTGTAATCCTAAGTTTTGACTTAAGGTAAAAGATTTGTAAGAGTCATGGTCAAGAGTTGCTTTCTGCCCAAGTCTAGATATAAAAAGAAAATGTGTTGGGAAGAGGCTAAAGTCTTCAGCATTGGTGGATCCCTGAGATAGACCTAGATAAGTGGGAGATCTGAGAGCAGTCTGTGTTCCCCACACCCTAGAGTACATTTGAAGAATGTTCCAGTTCCTTGCATCAGCTTGGTAGAAGTAATGTCTACATGATGTGCCTGGCCAGAGATGTGTGAGATATGATTACAGATTTTCCAGTAGCCCCAAAGAGAAGGATGCTTTGGAATATTTTTGGTGTATCTAGAGGTGGCAGAGATGAGGTACGGAGACCACAGACCTAAAGAGAAGGAGAGAGTGAAAAATCAGCAGTGCCCTGTGTGGACAAACGACAGAACATCATTCCAGAAGGATGCTATCTGAGGGGAAAAATAATGCTGTGGAGACCCAGACTATCTCTCTATCTCAGAAGCATTTGTTCTCTAGAACTCCTACAAAAATCCAAAGAAAGTGAATGAGACTCTCAATTAATTAATTGTAAAACATATCACAATGTGGGAAATGGCATATGAAATTGAATTTAAGTTTAAATACACAATCCATTTCTGCTGACTGAATATGTGGGATGAGATTCTTGCTCTCTACACTGTGAATTTAAAATAAAAATTACAAAGTAAAAGGCACATATTCATAAAGCCATGAGATTTAAAGCCAAGTTTCTGCTTTAGAAATATTCCCTAGTTATGAGATGTTTAACAAGATTAGCCTTAGGAAATATTTGTGAACCTTTTCTTTCCCTTCTTTTGTTTCCTAAACTTCTAGCCTCAGGAATTCAGTGGTACTTCGGTATCACTACTTACTCTCCTATGAGATTCTTTCCATTGGAAATGGAAAGGCAAATTCATTCATGCTAACATGTGAATAATTGGTCACAATTTATGTTTTAATTTCTCCATTCAGAGACATGCCAACTGTGCTTGCACTCAGAGACACAGAAGTGGCCCCACACTTGGTTCCCTTTCTGTTCATTCTTTCCTAATTCATCAGTGATCACCCACCAAGAAGTGAAATAAAAACAGTTGAGATACTTTTGTGCGTTGCTTCCACTGTTCTTGTAGTTAGCTCATGGTATTTAAAAATGACATTGCACTATATAAAGAGGAATAGCAAAATTCTACCTAATAAATTTAAACTTATTATTATTATTTACTTAGAATGGCATTAAATAGCAAATAAAAATCACCTTTACAAACTGAGAGAGAGACTGTGGAAGGAATAAAAAATTTTATATTTTAGTAACTTTAATGGCACTTTTTCCTGGGGTTTTCCTACTTTTTGAAGGAGCCTCAAATTTTCATTGTACACGGGGCCTTACAAATTGCAAAACTGGACCTGGATTAACATGTAGGCACGTTTTAAAATTTGGGAAAAAAATGTTTGTACAAATCCAAAACAATATACTTGATTGGGAGAAATCAGAATTCAGCAAACTAAAAGTAGATTTTGTTATGAAATTATAGTAAAACGGCTAAGCATATAACTTTCCTAAATTATCTAAAAAGCAGAGCAGGAATGTAATGGTAGTGGGATATTTATTTATACTTTTAAAAATTGCCATTCCTGAAAACAGCATAAAATGTTCAATTTAAATTATATCTCATTGATATCCTCCTAAAATGAGACTGCGATGTGACACTTTCATTGGGAGAATATGTCTAAGCTATAAGTGGAATCTGGATGATTATTTGAATATTATTCAGATAAATTTATCCATATATTTATATTTATGTCAACAATTGATAATGAAATGAGTAAGCAACCCTGTATTTACCATCCCAGTTATGGTAATCAAATCAAATTAATAGTTGTGGATCATATCATCTTCATTAGAATAGCAATACAAAGAGCATTGTTTGTGTACCAAGTCTTCTCTGCCAGGGCAGGGAAAAGTAATATCTTGGTATTGTTTTCATATTTTACCCAAAAGATAAGCAATTTTCTCATGTCCTGGCTAAAGAAAAAATATCTGATGAAGAGACTTATATTCTAGATTCAAAGAGGAAGATGATCTTTTCCTTTCACCTTGACACCCAACAGATAGTAAAAGTTTGCATAAAGATGTTGTCATTATGTCTATGACAAAAATCAATCTTGTTTTAAAGTTTAATGTGTTACCTTATGTGATAAGGTTGTTAGATAAGTGATACCATTTTTCTTGGTAGAATACAGTTTTAGGAAAAATCTGCATTGACCTTCAAAGAATCTTGCCTACTGTTCTTTATTGTGCAAGTATCTTCAGAATAGCATCTTAAAGATGAGAAGGAAAGTGGCAATTCTTGCAGATATAGTTGATTTTTTTTCATTCGCTAACAAGTCATGCAAGTAGTGGAATATGTTGGAACTTAACAATAAGAAGAGGAGGTCATTACCTCAGATAGCTAATTAAAGTGGCCACACTTCTTCACTGACCAAGCTTAATTAGTTAGGGAAAGCATATTTTTCAACCAGTGGGGTCAACTTTTAAAGAAAGAATGTCATAGAATTATGCCCATATGACCCATAAAAGTGTTTTTGACGACAATTAAAGAAAACATCCAATAAGAGTCAAATTGGAAAAATCTTTTAGGTTTTATTATTGATGAATAGCAGAATAATACAGTTATACCCAGAAATTGTCACAAGAGGGTAAAAAATATACAAGATTTAATTAGAGAAATACAAAACACAATTGTTGTCTTCACTTTTTGTTTTACTTTATATTTCATATGTATTTTCTGACAGATCAATGATTGTTTAGACTCTGCAAAGTTATAGCTTTATGCATTCTCCTTAATATGAAATCTATGCATTGATCACGCTTATTCTTATAAAGGCAATGTGAGGTAAAAGAGATGTGAATGAGAAACTAAAAGAAAGAAAGAAAGTAGGGAAATTATGAATACTCACATATATTTAAAGGAATGCTGAGTGAGGTGTAATTGGTCTAGGGACATAGATATGTAATTTACTTCAATAATAGAAATCTCATCTACTCATACATGGATGAATAATGACCATCAGAGACTTAAAAGAATGCACAGGATGTTTTATTTATTTTCTTGGCTTGAGGTGAAGCAGAAAAGGGCACAAAATTATTATGATCATCCAATGGTAATTGACTGCACCGATTAGCAGGTATGGCAGAGACTTCATCAGGCTGTTTTCCCCTCTTGGGAACACAGGAAGACCACATTTCCAAGCCTCCCTGGAAGTCAGTTTGGAGGTCACGCAACTAAGTTCTGGGCAATAGAATTTAAAGAAAAGTGAAGTGAGCTACCTTCGGGCGTGTCTTTAAAAACATTCAATATGCTGCTTCCCCATTTTCTCCTTCCGCGGTTCCTGGGAAGCACTGGGTTAGATGGCACAGCTACCAGAAAGAAAAAGTCACAGAATCATCATTTAAGAGAAAAACTGGGGAAGTTGTGCAGTGGTTGATAAATAAAACTTTAATGAATTAAGACACTGAGACTTGGCAATTTATTACCATAGGAAAGTCTAATCTACTCTTAACAGTAAAGAAATTGACTCAGAGGTGAGGTGCTGCACTCTTAAAAACTTAATATACATCTCAAAGAGTTATTTCTCATGTTCAGGCAGCAAGGCGACAGATGTAAGAGACTGAAAATATAAAAGGCATCTGCTATAAATTTGGAGGCAGATTTCATGCTTACGACACAGCAAATTAGGAAGGATAGTAGTATGTGTTTGTAGCCATTGGCAGATTTTTTTAAAGATATGAGAGGAGGGATAAGAGAGATTCTAGAAATTCAAGCCTTTCCAAGAATGGAGGAGGATGTTCCTGAAATGGAAATTTATAAAAGTTTTATGGGAAAGAGGCCAGTAAAAGAATCTTGGGTTAATAAAATGACACAGGCAAAAATCAAATTAAAAATGGCCCTCCCATCTTTTTTCTTTTTTTTTTCAGGTACCTGCTAGTGTTTTTCCAGCAGTTAGTAAGGGAATGAGAGAATCATGAGATCAGAAAGCAGAGGAATAAAATACACTTGACACCTGTGTCCAGGGAAGAATTTTAGGTGGCAGAAGTAAATGGATCAGAAATTTATTAGGTTTTTGCAGGCTTACCAAAGAAACCATTAGTTCATCCAGAAAAGACTTTAAATCTTCCAGATTTTATTTTAAAGCCCTGGGAGCCAACTTTCTTTTAGGAGATGGAATGCTCATTGTAGACCGCTTGAGGAGCACATGGTCTCTATTCTCCAGTTCAGAGACGGTCAAGGAGAGTAAAGAGCAACGAGTTTTCAGAGGTCAGAGTTCATGAAGAACTGTGGACAAGAGGTTCCTTCCAGTAAGCAGAATCCGAGTTTAATCAAGGTAATTCCTTCACTGCCAGTGTGTGTGCCTGGGAAATTTATGCAAGTCTCTTCCCAGTGGGATTTAGATTGCTGTTGTTCACTTAACATTTATGCCTCCTATTCTTTGCCTTTCCAAATGGGAGCAATTATTGTGTGTATCCTGTGCCTGCTCCATCACTGCATATTGAGTATTTGTGCTGGAGAGGGGAAGATAACTTGCCTTTTAAATTTGCAGATTTCCAGACTAAAAGGAATCACATCTGGATCTGATGGCAACTAGAGACATGGACTCTAAGCAATAATCAGTGACCAGATGGGACTTTATATTGTTTGTCAGGGAGGGGTGAGAATGTTCTATGTGTGAAAGTAGAATAAAAGGATTTGGTAACCAAAATGCTCTGTCAAAGATAATAAGTTGTATTCAAACCACTATCTTCTTGAGCACACAGAAATCTGACCTTCCGAATCCTTCTTGCCGTTAGGTCGGGGACCATATGACTGAATTCTGACTAGTAGGGGATAGGCATATGTGACATAAAACACTTCCAGTTTTGGACCATAAGTGTTGGCCCATTGCACACCATTTCCCTGCCACTTTTGGCCCTTCAGCAGGGACCCTGGAATCTAGTTATTCCAGATGTACCCACACAATGGAATGGCCTGATTCCCAAGACACCAATGAGGAAGAGCTGGCCTGCACCAGACTGTTATATGAACAGGAAATAAAACTTTGTGCTGTGCTAATCATTGATATTTGGAAGCATGTTTGTTATAACATAGCCTACTCTACCTACTCTAATAAAATTATATAGAATATCGAGAAAACAAAAGAGAAAACAATACTCAACAAACAAAAGGACAGCAAATTCTAATGAGAATAGGGCATTAAAAGACAAATGCCCCAAAAGCTCCATATAATTGTTTTCTGCTGTCACTGAAATCAAAAACAGTATTTTATTTTCCCTATCTGTGTCTGCTTTGGTGAGTGAGAAGAACAGTTTCTGGTTACATGTTGACAACGGAAGGATATAAATATCACATTGCCTCTAGCATTGGCAAAGGCTCGGGAGTCCATCCTGAATTGAGGGATTATCCAGTACCCTTTTATAGAATAGAATAAATCCTTGCACAGTACTTTCAATTCAATAACTGAAAAAAAATGTAGAAAGCAAATCCAAGAATTTATATTACCAACAGCCCAGCTGAGCCCTACTTTCCAAATCCAGCAGAACACAGAGAAGCAGATAAACAGACACCAGTAACTCTCCCGAAAAGTAAAGGACTGATGGGAAGAGACACAGTGGACCATAATAAGTGGGATGTGAGATAACACAGGCAGGAAGGAAATGCAGAACATACACTCCAAGACAGAATAAGAAAGATACACCAAAAGTAATCCAAGAAAAAAAGTAAAATAAGACAATAGCAGTAACACTAAATATACATCATAAAGAAATAATTTGTAATGAGGTATATTCATTCAGATAGAAAGAAAAAGAAATCCTATATTTAGATATTCCAAACTTAGATGCAGAAAAAAGGAAAGGGATGAATAAAAATAGGCCAGAAAAACGCAATTATAAGAACAGAGAGCCAGATTATTAATTTCATATAACGTTGACCTAAGGAGAAAACATCTGAATATAAAAAACTTCAACTTTGAAATGTTATATAATAGATTCTATAATGCAGATGTAACTGACATGAATGTTTGTACACTAAATAACTTTAAGAGCAAAATACATAAAGCAAATTAAAATGTGCAAGTAAAAGAGAAAAGACACAATACAGACAAGACTCGGTAAGTGATCTGTATCTATATTAGAAGACTAAAAGAAAATAACGGAAGGAGAAAAAGTGAACTGAATAATATATGTAATGTCTGTAAGTCAATATACGAATTTTAAATTATGGCATGATTAAAAGAGAATATATCTTTTCAAGTGCTCATATATTTAAAAATTAATCATAAACTGCTCTAAACTGTTAAATTCCTTAAAACAAGTACCAATAATCCCAACCATATTTTCTCAACATATGTTGTGAAATCCACAAAACACTTGATTTTCGGGTTTGTTCTTTGTGGCATGAAAACTATATGAATAAAGGAATATATTCTATCCTGGGGAGATATAGCTTCAAATAATTTACATAGAGTTTTACACACACACTCAATATTCTTTTAAAATCCTTTGTATTTCTGTTTATTTTGAATTTTTAAAACATTGATTTATAATAATTTCTTTTTATTGATTAGATTTTCATGTTTAAATTTATTTTAGATATTCTAGTGCTATTTTATTATTTCCTACATTGATCTTAATTAATCGACCTTCCTCCAGTTTTCCAATAGTTTATTTTACTTTGTATTTAAGACTAAAGATCATTGTTTTAAGATCTTATGTACATAACAAAAGTTTTGATTTATATATTTTATAAATATAAATATTTTTATTATCCTTTAATTATTTGTATACTATTCTGCAAATTTAGCCTTGGTTTCCATTTTTCCCAAAACATGTTACGGAAATATTTTCATTTTATTCTAAGAGTTGGCAATTTTGTTGTTTTTGGTTGTTAGTGTTAAATTCTACACGCATTTCCCTGCAATCATAGAACCTGGCAAATCTGGTGTAGCTTCACTAAAATTAAACAAGATGGTCTCAAAGGCAAAAAAATTACTAGAGATTGCAAAAAAAATTTGGTTGTCAAATGTCAGTCCAACAATAAGATATAAGAGGTTTAAATATGAACTGAGTGTTAACCTAACACAATAGCTTCAGAATATGTGTGTTATAAAAAGTAAATAGAGTGATAGACAAATCCATCATCAATAGAGGATGTTAGCATATCTCTATAAAGAGTTGATAAAACAAGTGGCCAAAAACGCCAAAATACAGTATGAATAAACAAAAATTATTTATCAATAATTTATGAAATTAGACCACATGCCTGTATCTAGAGAAATTCTTAAATTTCAAAACTTTGAAATCATGCACAGTATGTTTCTGATACAAATGACATTAAGCTAGAAATCAATTACATAAGAGAATTGGAAAAGAAACAACCGCTTGAAAATTAAACAATGTATTACAGATAACTGGCCTATCAAAAAAATATAGAAAATAAACAAAAATCATATTAATTTATATATATATTTAACTGATATATAGAATTTCAAAAATTGTGGAATGCAGCTAAAGAAGTAATTAAAAGAAGACTTATAGCCCTGAATGCGTATACAAAGAAAATATAATGTAATATGAGTAGATAATACATATATTATGCATACTACATAATGCATATATATGACATATATTCATATAAAACATATAGGTGTGTGTGCGTGTACTCCATCAGACATGTGATTTGAGGAAATTTTTCCAATATTCTGCTGTCATACCATATATTTTTCATGTGTCTGATGGAGTCACATGGTACTCTAACAATGATTTTCAGCATTTTATTTGCTTGCGCTTAATTTTGACCTTGAAATTCTTTCAGTGATTAATTTCTTTGTGAGATACATCCTTTATACTTTCCTTTAATGAAATTCCATTCATGCTGAATTCTCTGTTTTATTTTACATAGAAATATGTTACTTCATCAGTTTTATTAAATGATAGGCTTTTTTTTTTCAGTAGATATTTTCCAGTGATTTTGAGATATTTTACTAGGTTCTGGTTTTCATTTTTTTCTGTTAAAAAATCATCTTTTAGTCTCGCTATTCCTCCTTTTTAGATGTTCATTGTCTTCTCTGATATTAAATGGTGGTTGATATTAAATGGTCATTTCTAGTCTTTTGCAGTTTCTATGACTTGTGGATTTGTTTTTCACTTGGAATACATTGTGAGTCCTTAACATATGGATTCACATCCTTCTTCGACTTTGGAAATTTCTCACGTTACTTCAAATTTTACTTCTCCTCCATTATTTCTATGATCTCCGTCTGTGACTAGTTAGGCAGATTAGTTCTATCATCTATAGATCTTAAATCTCTTACATATTTTCTGTGTCTCTCTGCTAATTTTAGCTAAATCAATAGCCTGAAATTTAGATTTTCCGCCCAATGTATTGGAACTTTTGATATAGGCTTTTAAAACCATGTCTAAGAGTTGTTCCATCGAAAGAAAGGCAATCTCTCTTCTGCTCATGGCTGGGCGCTGCTCTAGGGTCTTTAAATCCGTGGCAAGTTTGGACTTACCCATGTTGAGCCTGAAAGAAAGCCTTCAATCAGGAGCTGCAGAGGCTTACAGAAGGACACGGTGAGCATGTACAGAAAAAGTCAGTGTAAAGGGAAAATGGAGAGACACTCACAGTTCTTCTATACATAATTATAAATATTGTTGCTCTAAATAAAATGAAGATTTTCAGAATTAGGCAAAATAAAATTGCATCATATTGATTCTATAGGGAACAATTCAAAAATGAAATCATTCTTGGTTGTAGAAGGTAAAAGGATGAAGTGAAATTAGAACAGGCAATTTCAATCTAAATGAAATCATGGCATGAATTGTTAAGAACATGATAAGTAATTGAACAATTCCAAAGAGTTACTTTTATAGTAATTTCAAATAGTGATATAACTGTTGAATCTTTATGTGCCAAATAAAAAAGCATCTGATTTTATAGAGGAAGAGTTGTTAAAAATTGTGAAAAGAAATATTTATATGCAAAATAAATGTTGACTCAATTGCCTTATTAAATTAAGCAGACAAAAATAAGTATGGGTATAAAATAGGAGTGCCCCTATTTAGTGGCAGTACACGTTATGTTTGAGATCAATCCATGGTGATATGTGTATGTGTGTTATCCATTCCTTTCATTACCACATATTATTGGATCACCACATTTTACATATTATATTTTCATTGATGGGTGTTTAGGCTAAGGTATAAAGTAACATTGATTTTCATTTCTCTGAAACAATTTATTGTATAATTAATAATTTCCATCATATTTATAATGCAACCACTATCATATGAAAAGTTCATACATGTGATTATTTTCTCCTCTGATTATAATGCCACTATATAGGTCAGGGTTTTTTACTCTTTAATTATTCTTATATTCTTGCAATGAATCTCCTTTAGTAATGATGCATGATTCTTTTCATGCACTAGGGATATACAATACTTTTAATATAAGTTGGCTTTCTTTTCTTTTTTGTCTTATACTTTCCAACACCTTCCAAACGTTGGAATTCTTTAATCCTTAATTTCTTTACTCCATCCTCCTGGGGTGCTAAACTCCTTCTCTAATCTAATGCTCACATTATGTTGCTCTCTTTAGTAACTGTCCTGAAAATTGATAGTGGGCTCAAGGTGGGGATATTTGGATGGTTGGGCTCTTCTGGATCCTCCTACAGTGACAGCCTTCATACTACTTTCAGCTTCCCAGTGGCCTGTCCCGATCCTGATGCATGTCAGCTCTAAGCTTGAGACAGCAATGGATCTGCGCCATATTTTGCATCACGCATGTCTAGGGCTCGAAACCAGGCATGTCAAGGCATGTCTGAGGTTTAGTTCTCTTATTCATTATTATCTCAGAGCTTTTTGTGTCAGTATTTTAGCTTCATATAGAAACACAAATCTTTAAAACATTAAAAATTGGAAGACGTATCAATACTTGTAGTTAAACGTAATGGAGTAAAAGTGTTTTGCTTCATCTTCCTTTCTGAAGTAAGAAGAAAAAACCATCAAGAAAATATTTCTAACGCTTCAATGAAGTGAGAAAGCAACCAAGACCAATAGCTACAAACTATGAAGAAAGGCTCACTAGTGTAGCAACAATTAAGTATTGAAGGGGCCAGCCCAGTGGCATAGCGGTTAAGTGTGTGTGCTCCGCTTTGATGGCCTGGAGTTCACAGGTTTGGATCCCAGGCATGCACTGACGCACTGTTTGTCAAGCCATGCTGTGGCGGTGTCCCATATAAAGTAGAGGAAGATGGGCACGGATGTTAGCCCAGGGCCAATCTTCCTCAGCAAAAAGAGGAGGATTTGGGCAACAGATGTTAGCTCAGGGCTAATATTCCTCACAAAAAAAAAAAGAAAAAAAATTAAGTATTGAAGCAAAGAGTAGACCCATGCTTCTACAGATCTGTTGCAGTGCAAAGAGTTTTTCAAAAGTAGAATATACATCGTGAGGAGTCAAATCAAGAAATCCTTTCTTGACATGGCTAGTGTATGTTTCTTGAAGGACTTTTGTAAAGCGAGCAAGACCAAATGACATAAACAGGCAAACAAATATTCTTTGAAGAGTTAGATGTGGTTGAAGACAGGCTACAGAGATTAGGTTGAATAGCACTGCTATTACCAAGCTTCGTTAGCCGAACCAAAGCTACTGTGCAACAAATTCACAAAAACATTCTGAAATATGTGTTTACTGCAGGCTAGAAGGCTTTTTACTCAGAGCAAAACCCTGAGTACACAGACCACTTTAGATATAGAGGTAGGGTGTTGGTGAGGAAGCTTTTGTCTGTGACCTAATGCTCAGAGCGGTCACTGGAAAATGGTCAGTGTAGAAGCTAAGTAAATCCGTTGTAGGCAAAGTTGATAACATAGGTGGGAAAGTTCAAGTGAGGATAATTACACCACGAACTATATGAAAATTGACACACTTTCTACAAGCAATCAAAAAAATAAAAGAATATGTGAGCTTCTTAAATATAGGATAAAAGATGATCTTAAAAATATAGCACTAAAATTTTGAAGTGGCAACTTGAGGAAAGAAGTAGAAAGAGACACATAAAATCATAACAGGAACAAAAACTCCATTTAAAAGTAAAATATTGTCATGGGGAAAGAGAAAAGTTATGAACAAAATGAAATATTAGGAAGATGACTATGATTAAAACATATTAAAGAAAAATTCTCCAAGAAGACATTCTAATGTCTCACATATATAGATTATGAGACTTGAATTAAGAGATTAAATGAATGTCTGGTAATGGCGAAGGGAGTGTTAATAGTGCAGGTCTGGTTCTTAATTGTCTTTGTAGACCCAGATGTAATGTGTGGAATCCTCTATTAATGCTGTCCTTCTAATGTAAGCTTCCTTTTTTTTTTTTTTTAATTTTTTCAGACGCTAGTGATATTGGCTCAAGACAAGGGTGACATAAAGGAAGCCATATTGTAGAAAGGAAACTCTATTGTAACTTTGAATGACCTCTGACTAACTAACCCAGCTGGATATGCACCCTCCAGGAGATCTAACTGCTCTGTAAATTTTACAACCCCTGCTTGTGCATGTACCTCCCAGCTGCAACAAGATGATAATGGTGTTCTTTTGAATTCCTTAGGAGTGTGATGACCCCCGAACAGAGAGTCTATGCTGATAGCCATCATCAATGAAAACTGAAAGATGTGGTGTGGCACTCCCAGTCTGTAACACCAGAGGGTCAACATTCCTAACCCCCTCCCCTATAACCCACCTGCCTATATAACTGCTGTAAGATTTTGTGACCCTTAAGATGGTTCTTTTGGACATTAGTTGGCCATCTTCCCTCTTGTTAGCAAGCTGGAATAAAATGGGAACAAAAGCCCTTTCTCTGCACTATCTTGCCTCTTGACAATTAGCTTTTGTCTCGCAGAGAGCAGATCGTGCCCTTTGTGTGATAACACTAGGAAACATACATGATATCCTATAATGTGGAGTTTTTCATATATTTGATTCAGTGATTAAGTTCACTGTGTCTCTCCTTTTCTGCAGGCTAAACTTACTTTTGTTCCTTCAAGTAGTTTTAATGAGACATGAATTTCAGCTCCTTCCTCAGAATAGATATCAGATGTTTCATGAATTTGTTGTACTCATTGTTATGATGGAGTGAACATAACAGAACACAAATATTTCAGGGATGTTTAATCAGGCACAGAATAGATAAGTTTATCATCTCTTTCGCTCTTAATATACAACTATCAATGCCATACCTCACATCTAAGTCATGGAAAATTAAAATTATCCAAGTCTTTTGTTATTTGCTGCTTTTAAGATATATCATATAATCCTCAACTTTCACATTTTTTAACTTAAGCAGGAAGACCTAGTTCTTACTTGTTAGATTTGCCCCTCAAAGTAACTACATAATTTTTTCCTGTTTAAAAGTCTCCATTTATGCTGTGCTTTAAAATGTCTTATCATTTTTGGTCTGAGTCAGTCTTCAATATTCATCTGGTTATTTGGTTAATTAGGGGATAAATGGAAAATTTTAGATTAAGAGCTCCTTACAACTCATTAGATTAATATTCTAAATAAAAACAAAATCTAAAACTAATATTCATAAATTAATTTATGTTATCTTTTCATATTATGTGTTACATGCTACTTTTAAGTTTAAGTCTACTTTAGAGTCATGGGGAAGAAGGAGAAAAATTGGATGATCCTTTAGTTACACTAGTTATATCTTTCAACCCTGAAGTCACATGCTTACCTAATGTGCTTTCCCCTAAGATATATTGTGTGTGTATATATATATATGTTGCAAATATCAAAACACTATGACACAACCCATGCCGAAAACTGGTGTAAAATGATAGAATTTGTATATCATATTGCAAAATATTCAGAGTTAACGTGTTGCATTTCCATGGTTAATTCTGATGACCTAAACACTCTCCAAATTCTTGCCTTCACGTTCTCAGCATTTTCCTAGCTTTATTGAAGTATAATTGATAATTAACAATTGTGTATCCTTAAGGTATACAACTTGATAATATATGTACACATTGTAAAATAATAACCATAATCAAGGTAATTGACATATCCCTCACCTCACATAGTTACCTTTTTTTAATGTGAGAATACTTAATACCTACTCACTTAGCAGATTTCAATTATGCAGTGAAGCACTGTTAACTACAATCACATTGTTGTACATTAGATCTCCAGAACTTATTCATCTTCTATAACTGAAATTTTGTACTCCTTGACCAATATCTCCCCCTTGACCATTTAGCCCTCCATGCAGTCCCTGGCAACCACCATTCTAGCCTCTGCTTCTATGAGTTTGACTATTATAGATCTCATATAAGTGAGATAAAACAGTATTTGTCTTTCTATGTCTGGCTTATTTCACTTAGCGTAATGTCCTCCAGGTTCATGCACACTGTCACAAATGGCAGTGAACAACCTAAATGTCAATCAACAGATGAATGGATAAAGAAAATGCAGTATATATATCTATACATACAATGGAATATCATTTTCTGTATTTTGAATCTATACTAATGGTTGTGAGGTGGTTGCAATAGTTCTAAACAGTAGGGGTTCACACAAAAAATATTCAATAGCAAGATAAATAAATTTCCCTTTAATTCTTTTGTTAATAAAGAAATTACTATCTAGAATAATTCAGATGGATGTTCATTTTTGACACTATGAATATGGTGTGAATTTGATGTGGAATTACTGATTTTGCCACTGATTATATTGTATATCTAGGTTGGGATCCAATCAATTGTGTGCCCTTTCCCTGTCTGATTCAGAAAACCAAAAGGAAACAGCAGGAGTGAGGCAAGAAAGATCAAATCAACATTTTAATGTTGATAAAGGTGATAGTATATGACAATAAGGAGTTTCTGCACCCCAATATCGAACACACATCCACTCTTAGTCATTGGTATCACTTACCAATCCCACAGCAGGCTGCCTTCCCTGCAGCAGAGACTGTAATAGCTTTTACATGGAGTAGCGGAAAGTGGACCTCTCCAGCAATTAAGTTTTGCAAAAGAGAGCAGGGAGCCGGGGGCCGGCCCTGTGGCGCAAGCGGTTAAGTGCACGCGCTCCGCTGAGGTGGCCCAGGGTTCACCAGTTCAGATCCTGGGCGTGCACCGACACACTGCTTGTCAAGCCATGCTGTGGCAACGTCCCATATAAAGTAGAGGAAGATGGGCACGGATGTTAGCCCAGGGCCAGTCTGAATCAGCAAAAAAAAAAAAAAAAGAGGAGGATTGGCAGATGTTAGCTCAGGACCGATCTTCCTCACAAAAAAAAAAAAGAGAGAGAGAGAGAGCAGGAAGAATTCCTACATTCTCAGTTCGTCCTCACAAACTCATCTATAAAGCAAGCACTCTATTCTGGGCCAAAGTCCATCTGTACTTACTTATGGAGCCCCCTTCTCATGGAAACATGAAGCCAGGAAAAAGGGAGACTTTCTGCAACAATGTTTGTTTTAAAGAAGGGCATTGTATTTATATAATACGTCTCTCAAACTTTTGGATAGTGACAGATTTATTCAAAGATCATCAATATGTATCTTGAATACATCACCCCAAATAAATCATTATTTTATAGATAATACAGAGAATTTTTGGTGTAATCAAATGCAAGTCACTAACTTATATAATTTCATCTTGCTCAAAATATATTCTATTCCATGAGTACATATACAAGATTAACAGAAACTCATTGATTGAGTACTTT
This sequence comes from Diceros bicornis minor, assembly GCF_020826845.1. Lineage (NCBI taxonomy): Eukaryota > Metazoa > Chordata > Mammalia > Perissodactyla > Rhinocerotidae > Diceros > Diceros bicornis. The sequence continues at coordinate 44,888,577 of NC_080759.1, read as the reverse complement.
CTATAATACTTATGTATTACAGATGTATGTACATACAGAAAATGAATAGAGTTTCTGATAAGTGTATACATTTGAAAATGAGTTTTCAACAGACTGGCTCTCTGACAACCTCCTTTTTCTCTGAGAAATAGAAGACAAAGTCACCTACTGAAGAGACAATAAGGGTGGAATCATAAGTTTGGACACACTAAGTAGTTTGTACATTTCATTCACCTTTTATTCAAACAATCAGTTATTTCTATAAACCTAAAGTACTCATAAGTGACTTTCAATTGTACGTACCTATAAAGTAATGTAATATTTTTTTGAAAAAATATTTTAAGCTTTTCTTCAAAAAATTCCCAGGTGAATACGTTATGATTTTTTCCCCTAAATTATCAAATCCTAACAACATGTTACATGGAAGTCAACATATCTTAGAAAGTTTCAACCTGATTCAAATAATTAAATCTAAGGCACAGAATATATCTATTTGTAGCCAATTGCTTTTTTTAGAAACACATATTCCTAATGTCTTTCTGTGTCAGAGAAGGAAAGTCAGTACTTTTTGCTATAGCTGTATAACCTGCCAATTTTGTAATTGTCAAAAAAAATAGGCAAACCACAGTAAATTTCCAAACCTTTTAAGGGATTAAAAATTACATATATATTTCATTGTTTTGATAATGTATTATCATTGTTTTCATTGATTTGAATTTTGCATTCCTGGCAAGTAACATTTTCATTAAAAGGAAAAGTATAATAAAATGCATACTCGGATACATGACAATAATTGGCTAAATTAAATATTTAATCAGAATTGGTTTAAATTTTTATTTTAATTTAAATCATAGTACAATATAAACCCTTCACAATGTAAAGAATGCTTATATTTAGTCAACCAAACTCTATACACACCATGTCAGAATTTTAATATTTATATATTTATATATATATGGTGTATACTTTTGCATAATTTTTAAACTATTCTTACCAAAATTGAAAACATTCTTAGATTAAGAACAAGGATCGCAGCTAAACATAGTTATTGATCATTACCAAATGTACATTAGTCACAGTAATGTACTAGGTTCTGGCTAATGATGAGAATACAACAATATCATTACTCTGCTGAGAATGCCCACAAAATCTTTTGGTAGATGTATGACAAATGCAATAGGATAAATAAGTGGCATATGTCAAATACATGGTTTATATAGGAATAAAATAATTCCCACTAGAATGTAAATCCTTGAGAAACGAAGCTATATTTGTCTTCATTATATCTTCAAGGCCTAGCATAATATCAACCACACTTAGGCGCATCATAAATACGTGATGAAATTAGCAAAATAATGGTAAAATGATAAGGTGAAGATTGACCTTAATGTAGACATTAATAGAAGGTTAGAATAGAAGCAGAGTAGCAGCATTTGTACAATCATAATTTGGTTGTGGAGATTCACATTCAGAAAATAGTTTCCAAGAATATGTGGTGACTGTAATTAGAGACTGTCTATATTATGGTAGTCACCATATTCATACTTAAGTTTTAGCTTGGCCATACTTCTGGTATAAGAGAGTAAATATTATAATTCTATTCTACTAACTTTTTAAAAACTACCTGTTTTAAAACAAATCAATTAATTATACACATAGGTTAGGAAAGATATGTTTATTAATAGTTTTCATGTAGACTTCATAAAAAAAGATTTCCATTCTACTTTTATTTCTTCATATAAAGATAACTATTATAAACACCAATAAAAACATGTATTTTTCTGCCAGATATCAAAGATGAGAAAGCAACATGGTATGAATAAATCGGAGCACAAGTAACTGTGCGAAAGCCAATTCGGTTTTAACATTGGAAAATTACACATTAATTTACATATTAAAGATGTTTACACTTGAAATAAATTAAATGTCTTATTAAACTGTCTTTAACATGTTGTGCTGCAGTAGATTGGACACTGAATTGGGTGAATTATTCTACTAACTGCTGTTATGAACTTTGGAAACTCTTAGCAATTGTCCATGCCTCAAGATCCTAAGCTGTAAAAAAAGAAGTGTGGGTTAGACTATATGAAGGTTCTTAGGCTTTATGAAGCAGATTCACTCAGTTCATAAACTGTTCTTGGCTATTAAGAACAGTGCCTTTGGAAGCTGCATTAACTCTTTCTAGCTAATTAGTTTAATTTACGTGCAAGGCATCACTTTATATGCAGGGATATTTGGCTCCATTGAATTCCAATTATTTCCCCTTATGCTAAATTAGTTAGCTTCCACTCACTTTTTGACTTCCTTTTTTGAGTCAAATGAGCTAAACTCCTCATAAGATTCACAGCGAATAAGATGAACCATTTGTATTGAAACCATTTGTTGGGCACTAATCAAGTAGTCATTCCATAATCTATTATCTACATATTAATTGCATTGGTTATTTTTTTCCAAGTATCCTTGAAAAGAATGGAAATATTTAGCTTCAGTTCTACATTGAATCCTCGACTTCTAATCCATGATCAGCCTTGAGAAAATCCCAAGTTACTTCAATATTGCCTTTGCTTAATTTTTCCATGATTTAATGATATTACAAAATCTCCAGTCTTTCTAGAGGGCCATCATATTTATTAATTTATTTAAAAAACTAACTTTAGTTCATTATTTTTTGTATTTTTCATCTAGTATCTACTTCAATGCTGTTGTTTTAGTTTAATATTTATTTCCTTCTTTGTGCTTTCTTATTTTTAATTTGTTCATTTATTTCTAGTTTCCTAAAATAGAAATATAAATTATAAATTTTAAGGGTTCTCCTTTTCAAATATAAGCATTTAGAAGTGCAGAGTTTTCTCTCAGCACAGCTTCAGCTGCGTCACCTTAATTAATTTTGGTATGGTTTCATTGGCATGTGCTTCAAGTTTTTGCAAAATGCCTCAGAATTACTTCTTTGACCGTTGATAGTTGATTTTGCCAGGTCAGAGGTGGCAGTGCAATGCAGCAGCTCTGCTTCCATAGAGCACAGACTTCTTTAAGAATGAAGAGGAAAACCCGCCCACGCCCAGTGGCATTGTCAGTAAAAGTGACAAACTCAGCTGGACCTTAGGGGGAAAAATCAAAGCCTTAAAAGCCTGAGTTTAGGGTTCTGGTGGGAAGAGTAGTAGACCAGCCAGAAATCTAACGGAGAAATCCTGGAAATAAAGAGAGACATGAAAGTATTAAATATCTCTTTACACATCTGTGACCTGACTGGGAAATCACAAGAATGCACAAGGCAGAAACGAGTAAACAGGGAAAAGCTAAATTTGAAGCACAACTTAAATCCTCCTGGACCCTGAATGTTCTACATAGCCCACACTCAGATCCTCTGGCAGTGGTAGAAGACTTACCCACTTGCAGTGTTTTGTGCAAAACTCTTGCCCAGTCATTGGCTGACCTCCAACCTAAGCAGATACATGGGCAACTCCTAGGAGGAAAGGCTAAAAATATTAAATGAGAAAAACAAACATCAAAATATGGAACAGAGACATAAGCAGCCTCACACAGGAGGGGAGACTTCTTGTAGAATAAGTTCAGACACGTTACAAATATATAAACAAATAAGCAGAGAAAACTAATCCAAAATCAAGAGTTGCTACAATATGCTACCTAAAAAGTCCTAGAAAGAGAGAAGAGAAAAAAAAAAAAGAGCTTAAAAAAATATTTGAAGAAATATGACTGGAAGCTTGTCATGTTTGATGAAAAATATTAATTGTAAATTCCATGATGCTGATGTACTGCAACTCAAATAAATGCAAAGACACCCACACATAATACTTAACTACTAAAATTAAAACACAAAACGTCTTGAAAGTAGCAAGAGAAAAATCTTATTACACACAGGGGAACAAGAATATTATTAACATGTGTCTGACTTCTTATCAGAAACTATGATGGCCAAAAGTGGAATGAATCATGTATTCAAAACACTAGCAAAACAAAACCTGTTCAACCAAGAATTCTATATGCAGCAAAAATAACCTTTAAAATAAAAATCAATGTGACTAAAGACATGCCCAAAAAATAAAGACTGAGGAAATTTGTTACTGGCATACCTAACTTACGAGAAATACTAGAGGAAATCCTTCAAGCAGAAATAAATGACTGCAGTTCTACAATTGGGATTATTGAGGTGGAAGGTAATGAAACTATGTATGTCAGCTATTAAGATGATTTCTATAATATATTAACTTATTTAATATTTTATCTATGCACTAATATAACAGAATATTGTGTTCTGTTCCTTGCTGACTTATTATGAGGACATACTATAAATAAAATTAAGTTAATTTTAAATATTATGTCAAAATGAGCATACACAAAATTTTGCTGAGTGTTGTATAAATAATAGTTAAGATGTCAGATAGTCACACCTAGAACCGGAACAACACTCAGGATAACTTTATAATTTTAACATCATTTCTGTGAGTTTAGTGCACATCCTATTATGAATTAGGGGAAAAAAGGATAATCAATTCCTATATTTCATTTTGGCTATGGTTTCTTGCAAATTAGAATTTTATAAGATGTGCAATCTTTCTACTTACTTTCATTTAAAGTGTAAATCAGTACTCTGTTGAGAGATGGTAGCAGGTGAGCATATCCCATTTCAATACTCTCACGCTTTTCAACCACTCACTTTCCTGATATTTTTCCCTTCTTGGGTAGCATCAGAAGGCAATATTGTACGTGTTCTGAGATCTTCGTCTCTATATCTTCTCCAATTTCTGGATCAACCAGGCTTTTGAATACAATGTGGACATCGAGAAATGTTTCTTTCTGTTGTGACCTTTCTGATATTTCCTTTGAGGTAGTTAAAAAAACATTGACCAGAACTTCCAAGCCTAGAGTTGCTTTGCAGATTAAGAAACGTGCAGGGCTCCCAAGGTGTTCCAGAATGCTATGTATTACTGGAAGCAAATATATCCATTCTCTTCTCGCTGACTTCAGAAACCTCAACATTTCTGCTTTTGTATGTTGATTTAAAAAATATGCCTTGAATTCCATGTTGAATACTATATTTAAAATATCACCATATAGCAAGAAAGCATGGATGATGGCTTTTATACTTCATATAATAACCCCAAATACTGAATTCACATGTTCATTGTTATTTAACCCTGAAAATGTCCTTTCTCACAATTGTTATTGATAATCTTTAGGGCACCATCGCCAGAAAAGAAAGTTATGGTATCCCATGCCAATATTCTACAATATGGTAACACTTCTGAGCCAAAATCTAGTAGAGATGTTTTAGATAATAAGAAACTGTTTACAAAGCATGTCAAGTTGCATGGAAGGAAGTTCAATGCCAACACAAATTATACTAAGATGTAAAACACAGTTGGAGTAGATTATAGAGGGTACATTTCTTTGTTGTTTCATCTACAATGATCTGCTACATGTATATTGACAATTCTGCTATGTCTCAATTTTCCATTCTATAAAAATAAGGAATCTGATCATTTTCTAATATTCTTGTGAAAATGCTAAGAAAATATGTGTCTTATCTAGAGAGAATATTTTAATTTTATGAGAAGAATTTGTGATGTGGTTGAATTAGAAAACTTCATTTGGAGTTATTCAAGTTAAAATTATATCTATGGATAAACACAGATTGGTTGGATTTTATGAAAATATAATCTTTTGAAAAATTTTAAAAATCAAATTTTAATTTGTGTCTATGAAATTTTTTCTCTGTAAAATACTATATCTTTCATCTATCATCCTGTCTAAAACATGTACATACAATTATAGAAATTGAGTTATTCAAAAAATATTTTATTATAAAGCCTTAGCAACATAATGATTTTATTAAAAATACTTTTTCTTGAGTGATTTTTGTCTACTGGAGCAGGGGCTGAAATATATGGCACCGTTACATAGGAAATCCTAGAATGAAGACATATAAAATCAATGGACAAATAGAATGCAGGGCAGCTAAACTTTCCTGGTGGGATGGGGAATTATATACAAAATGTTAGTTTTTCAACTTGAAGTATGTGAAGGTTTATACAAAGATAAGCTTGTAAATTTATATCAGGAATAGAGAACAAACTTTCTAAAGCACAGTTGTAAAAGACGCATTACTTCAGGAAAAGGCACAATATTCTATGTCACTTGAGTGGGAAATGAAGCTAGAAAGACAACAAAAGATATTAGCTTATAACTAAAGGTGAGTTTCAAAGGTTTTGTATCCAATCAACCTATCCCAAGGCTATAAGCTATACTACACTGTACAACACTACACGCTCTGCATACACACACACACACACACACACCACAATCATCATCCGTATAACCATCATCAAATATAATTATCAGAGATGAAAATACAGATTCCAGAAGTAAGACATTTTATATACTCCATAAGAAAGAGCATAACTTTCAGATGAAATATTTGCGGCTGTGTTCAGTTTGAAAAACAGTTGAAAATGGAGTTCTGGACAATTCTCAATGATATCTAGAAAACTGGAAAAGTAGGGAAGATATGGTGAGGGAGGCAGATGTGCAGGTTACAGGGTAGTCTATCAGACTCTAAGGAGACAACAATAGGATGGATAAAAATTAATCACCCCTCTGTATCTACATGTCTTTTTAGAACTGAAGCCACTTTAATAGATATTTGCTAAGTCATTTGGTCCTCACAACTGTCCTGAGATAGATGGGGAAAGACAGACTTAAAATGAATCTGGAACTCATGTAAATAGATGCATTACACACCAAATTATAAAACTACAGGTATTCATATCTTTTACCAACTCTATTTTTTCTTTCTTTGCTTCTTTAAAATTTGCTAATGAAGTCCATCTTCTAATATGAAGCATTTTGCTCAGGCATTTGATTTTATTAAAGAAATAGGTACAAGTAATTATAAAAATAAACAGATATTCACACTATTAGATTAAATTTGGGCAATTTATATAGTATCAAGTTTATTAAGAAAATGTTAATATAATTCAGCTGGCAGATAGCATCTGAAATATTGTATGAATTTCCTATGACTACCATAACAAATTACCACAAATTTGGTAAACAATAAACATTTATTCTCTCACAGTTTGTGAGGCCAAAAGTTTGACATCAGTATCACTGGGGTAAAATCAAGGTGTATTGGCAGGGCCACAATCCCTCTGAAAGCTCAAGGTAGAATCTGTCCCTTGCCTCTGGCTTCTGATGCTGTCAGCCAGCATTCTTGGTCTGTGCCACATCATTCCAATCTGTTTCCATAGTCGCATTGGCTTCTTTGTGCATGTATCTAGTTTACTCTGTCTCCCTCTTATATGGATACATGTGATTGCATTTAGGATTCACCCGGATAATCCTGGATAATCCCCTCATCTCAACATTTTTATTTTAATCAGTTCCACAAAAGCCTTTTTGTTTGTTTTTTCTAAGTAAGTTTACATATACCTTATGGGTATATGTTTAAGGGATTAGGACCTGATGTCTTTGGGGGGCATTCTTTAGCATACTATAGTCTTCTCTCTGGCCTTCAAAGATTCATGTCCATAACATACATAAAATATATTTACCCCAATCCAACATCCCCAAAAGTTTCAACACATTAAAGCATCAACACAAGTCCAAAATGTCACCTAAATACTATCAGTTCAAAAATCCCAAATCTGATAACCTAAACCATTTAAATCAAGCGTATATAAGACCCTGGGTATGATCCATTCTCAGGCAAATTTTCTTTCTATCTATATACCTGTGAAACTAGAAAAGTTATCTGTTCCCCAAATACAACTGTGAGATAGGAATAATATAATATTTATAGACATTTCCATTCCAAAAGTGAGAAAATGGAAGAAAGAAAGGATTCATGAGTTCCAAGCAATTTTGAGATTAAGCAAGGCAGATTCCACTAGGTTTTAAGGCCGGGGAATAATCCTCTGTAGCTCAAGACTCTGCCACTGCAACACAGATCCAGCTTCTGCCACTGTGTTTGTGGCTTAGACCTCTTCTTCTGAGCCTCCGGGCAAAGTCTCAGCCCTCAGAACCATCTTTCCTTTGACTTGAGGGGTAACATATATTCGCTGCTCAGTAGTTTTCATCCTATTTCCTGCCTGTAGAGTTCTTCTTGTTAAAAGGCCTTTCTTCATTTTATCCTGTCTCTATGCATTTCAGTCCAAGCTGGCAGTATTTATGGTGGTATAGCATTCTCAAAAACCTTGTGGGTTGCCCATATGTATCACAGGGATTCACATATTTAGATAGAGCATCTTCCACAGACCTTTCCTGGATAATCCCATCTCTATCCCTGGTTTCTGCTGAGATAGTTGAGTGAATCCATGAGTGATACATATAATCTCTCCAGCATTAGTAAAAAGTTGTCCATCCACCCCATTGGCCTTCTCTCCAAAGCATGCTTTCCTGACAGTTATTGTCCTAATTTTATCATATTTTGCCATCTGAATAGGCTGAGAGTATCTGAAATCATCAATGGCTGGTTCTTTTTTGCTTAACAATTTTTTCCTTAATTTATCTCTATCCACTTGCATTTTGCTATAAGGAGGCTACACCTTCAATGCTTTATTTGGAAATATCCTCAGCTAAATATCCAAGTTCTTTTCTTACAAGTTGTGGTTCTCCAAATAACTGTAGGATGCAATTCAGCCAAATTTTCTGCCACTATATAGCAAGGATTGCCTTTCCTCCATTTCCAACGATATATTTCTTATTTCCTTCTGATCTCTTGCCAGAAGTGCCTTTAACCCACATTTCTACCAAAGTCTGTTTATACAAATGTAAATATTTTCTATCACGTGCCTCAAAATTCTCCCTGCCTCTACCCATTATCCAATTACAAAGATCCTTCCACATTTACAGGCATTTATTACACAACATCCCATATTCCTGTACCAAAATCTGTATTCGTTTCCTGTGGCTTGTGTAACAAATCACTACAAACTTTGTGGCTTAAAAGCACAAAACTTGATTGTCTCATAGTTCTGGAGGCTGGAAGTCCAAAATCAGCGTTACTGGGCCAGAATCAACGTGTCAGCGGGGCTTCACTCCCTCCGGAGGCTCTGGGGGAAAGTCTGTTGCTCGGCTCTTCCAGCGTCCAGTGGCTGCCAGCGTTGCTTAGCTTGTGCCACATTACTCCAATCTTTGCCTCCATCCTCGCAGTACCTTCTCCTCCGTGTGTATTTCAAATCTCCTTCTGCCTCCCTCTTACAAAGATAAACATGATTGTATTCAGGACCCACCACTTAAGTTCAAACTTAACCACATGTGCAAAAAACATATTTTTCTCTAAATAAATTGATATTTACAGGTTCCAGGCATTAGGACCTGGTATCTTTGAGGGACGTTATTCAGCCTACTACACATGTGTGCATTACCGTTGTTTTCCAAAAAGCAGTTTCATTTTATTTAATTTCATGAAAATTTTGCTATTACTCTGCAGATTTCAAGTTTCCCCTTCCTATTAAAAGCATGATCATATCTTAATCATTAACTAAAGAATAATCAATTTTTCATAATTCTCAAATTAAATATATTTTAAGAGATGTTAGAACAGGAAATACTTGATTGTCTGATTTTTCTATTGATACATAACACGTAGGCTTTCTTTAGAATAATGGCACTTTCTCAGTGGGCTAACTATTATACTTATTTACCTTCTATTTTCAGGAATTCAGTAAATGGTTTGTCATATGATTATCATTAAAGACCTAGATTACTACGCTATAAAATGAAACATTCTATTTATATTTTAAAGCATATGGCACATCTTTGTCTTCTGGTAAAGCCACAGCTAGAACATTAATGCATATATTTAATATCTCTGTTAAGTAACAGGTTATTGCAAGACAATCTACTGATTTGAAGCAACAGACTAACACAAAAAATGTAGCAATTATAGATGTACTCTGCTGCAGGAATTGCCAGTCCCTTGTGTTTCAGTTCATTATACTACAAGCTTCTTCAAAGGATCAAATGAGTCTGCATCGCTTGTTCCTGGGGAGTGAAGCTGCTACAATTTGATTTTTGGAATGATACTTCCAGAAATATAAAATATTTGTATTTTGAAATGCAGATACTGACTCACTCACAGATCTGCCTGGCCACACACTCTCTGTTTATCACAATTGAACATTCAGTATGAATCACTTAGGAAATGTGAAAGCAAGATCATTTCTGCTTGCTCATTAGTTACATGCAAATGCAGAGAGTAATTAGAGTCTTGTCTCTGAGATGTAAGATTATGCGTATTTTAATAAAGAAGTGTCATAGCACAAAACAGTGTAGGACAAAATAACGTAGACTTTGGAACCACATAGTTCGAGGGGAACTCCAGCTATGCTCCTGACTAGCTGTGTGACTTTGATCTAGTTCTTCATAGCAGAAGCTGTATGAAACATCATGAAATGTTGCCTTGACCTACCCCACTCTCACACAAGGACAGCATGTTTCCAATAGACTTGAATATCAGAATTGAGAAGCTCTGATAAATAGAGCCGCAGCCAAACCACAGACAGTACATAACATGAACAAAATATAAAACTCACTCTTTCGTAAGCCACTAAGGTAGTAAGGTAGTGTAGATTTGCACATAACCTAGCATAAGTTGAATAATAATAGTATCTACTTCATATGTTTATTTTCAGTAAGGTTCAGAAAAAGCAGTTAAGTAGTAAGCCAGGTATATAGAATTATACAAATAATTTGTTATTATTGTTACTAAAAAAATGTAAGCAGTGGTGGTGTAAGAGATGATCACACATTAGATTTTACAGGTGTAAGAAAAAAATCTTGCTTCACTAGTTATAATGTAGTACACTGAGTCTAGGAGTGATGGGCGTATTTTTCCAAGTTCTATTGGGGAATAAACAATAGAAACTGACTTTTGAAGTTGTAAGTTTTCAAATATTCATGGGATTTATCCATTTTAGAAAAGCAGGTAATCTTTCGAATCTTTCATATTTCATACATCTCTGCCACTGCCCCCCACTCAACAACAACAACAAAACTGGTGAATACATTATTTCAGGAGCTGTATTCATTCTTTGTACTCCCAAAATCATTTCACAAGATTTCACTTGGAATGGGATAAAAGTAGCTTTCAATAATAATTCCTTAATAGTCAAAATTACTCTTAAAAGAATTAGACTGCCTTATTCATATAACACGCGGAAAGACAAGAAGATAAAACATTGTTCTAGAAAGTGACAATAATGCCATGGTCTGCCAATAAATTCCAATCCTATCCCCCAAACTGTCATCTATTTGAAACTGACGTGAACATGCTTGTCTTCTGAATTTCAAGAGCCTCTAATTTAAGTACAATTGATAATGCTAGGTGTCATTTTACCTATTGTTCTATATTTTAGTTTTCCATACATATATATTCACTCTAAGTAGATCATTAGATCCTCATGAGTAGGAATTCATCCTTTTATTTCTATGTATCAATCATTGGCCCTAGATGATGGTCAAATTAAGTCCTTTGTTCAATTTCACTCTACAAATTAACAAATTACTGGATATAGAGTGTTAATATGGGGCAACTAAGAAGAAAAGTATTTTATTTCCTCATTCTTATAGTGTGTTTGGTTCCAGTGATCTCCAAAATTCATCAGCCCCACTCGCTTGATGGTCTCCTTATAAAGGGGAGATTTCTAGATTCTCAAATGCAGAAATCTACTTTTGGTAGCACTGTCTTTCTATTATATTTGTTAGATCTAAAATTCCATGAAAAGTCAAATAAGTATTTGATTTGCAAAGGAGTACTTATTTAAATATTTATAATCAATGTAAAAGTAATTTTAGAGATACAATTGATCCGGTAAGGTCAATTGCCAGCTGAAATTTCTGACTTGCCCTGATTGTCAATTAGAAATTATGAGTATAAATCAATGAACTTTTCCAGGGTCAATTGTGCTTTTAAAAGATTTTTATTTATTATTAATATGTGTTGAGTACCAATGATACCCAAAACAGTATGGGAAAGCTAAACTTATACATAATGACCATTTGATTATGAAGCTACACAAAAAAGACTGCAGTGTTGCTGTTAGCTCATATTTGTAAAATGATTATTTTGCTCCAAGTAGTATGTTAGGTATGTGCATTTCTTCATTTAACCAATGCAGTGACTCAATTTGGTAAATATTATTATAACTACAGAATTATGAAGGGGTTAAATAGTCTTAAGTAGCTTGATCTAGGCCATAGAGCTAGGACTTTGCAATGAATAGGTTTAGGTAATTGAAAACAGGTTTATATCACTGCAAATTCTGAGTTTTAAATGTTATAATATTTGCCTTCTTATACTTCATCCATATAATATTGAGTCAAAAAAGGTTTTGGCTTTTGTTTCGGTTTTTAGGATGAAAGCAATACATGTTCATTACAGAAACATTTGAAAAGTGTGGAATAGCATGAATGAACTGAAGAAAGAAAACATATATTTTGCCAGCAACTTGATTATTTCCCTTGGTCTTTTTTTTGATGCTTTTTCGTATAGTCCAGATCAACACACACACATACACACACACAATCTGTCACACTGTATGTCAAAGCTTTTACTTAATATTACAGCATAAGCATTACCTTAAGTCATGAACTAATCTCATAAAATACTGCTGATTTAATGGGTAATAATTTCTCCATGTTATTATACACAAGAAACATCACCTTATTGATAGACTTAAGAGTATTTTCTATTTTGAAAAAAGGGAGATTCACTGACATTACAAGTGGGTGATATTTAGGCATCTGCTCATTTTTTCGGGATGGAATAAATATTAGGTCAAAGAGAACGAAAGCTTTTAAGTCTGTAGACAGCTCTTGAACAATTTACATTTTGAAGATACGTGGAGTATAATTTATAATATGTAATAATAGAGTAATTAAAAGGTACAAAGGGATGCAAAGGAGTTTGGGTAACTTTTACCTAGAGAACTGTTAGAGCTAATACAGAGGAGAAAATATTTAATGGAATCTTTAAAGATAATAATTTTCTTATAAAAATAACTCTCTATAAATACTTATTAAGTACCTGTCATAAGTAAGCCATTGCACTATGCAGTCATTTGCCTTTTCCGCCTTTTGTCAATTATGTTATCATTCTATGAGAAGAATTTCATTTGTTAGGTTTTTTTTTTTTTGCCATTTTTTAATTGCTTATACCTTTGGTCTTTAATTCAATATATATTCCATTGTGGCCTATATGGCAGATATCATTCTAGGTGCTGGAATATAGTGGAAAAGAAAGCTAACAAAAAAACTCTAGCTCTCATGTTGCTTATATCTACTGATAGTGGGACACTTGACCAGACAGGAAGCAGCAAACATTTGTGTTAGTGTAGCTATAAGTTCCTGAGTTTATATATCTTCTCCTATTATTTTCTTCAAGTTATTTTAAAAATTAAATAAAATATGCAATGCCTGTAGTAGCTTTACCAGGTAAAGGGATGAGAAAGGAGATTCAAACACCAATGTGTCGTGAGACAAAGGCTTGAACGGCATGTGATTTTTAGGCAACAACAAATACTGCTTCAACCCTAGGGTTTGAGAAAAGGAGAGCATACACTGATACTGGATATGGTAGCATGGTGCAGATTCTGAAATTTTATAAGAAGTGGAGGGAATTATCAGATTTTTGTTCTAGAGAGGTAATTCTGGTGACTATGGGGAGATAGGTTATGAGTAAGAAAGAGGTAAGACCGTAGGTGTGAGCCTGGAAAGACATTATTCAGCTACCACCAAAGTCAAAGTGTAACTCGATGGTTCTGAAATTAAGACAATGACAGTGGCAATGGAGGAAGAAGAGATAATCAGAAGAAATCAATATTTGGTAAAACGATGCCCTTGTAAAACATGTTACAAGATAGTTTGAGATATCACTGTGCTTCTATGTCTCAAGTCTTTTTGGTTCTTGGGCAGCCCCTTAGCCCCTCTTGTCTAGGGCATGCTTCTGTGCCAAGTATTAAAGATATGGTATGGTATTTGGAGTCAGAGGAAATTTATTTGAAATATTGTCCTGTCATTTACTTATTTTGTAACCCCTTGACCATATTGCATAGTTTACTGAACCTTTGCTTCAGAATCTAAAAATAGAGAAATAATTATACTACGCTTACATTTCCTTAGGCATACTAAAACAGATTAGACGTATGAAATAATTTGTAAATGTATAAATCGCCATACACAATTCTACTGAGAATGAGAGAAGAAAATCAAGAGTTTATACATAATCCAGACTTTTTATTTATTCCTATTATTAAATTATCTTGATACTTATCCTTTACTTTTAAAGGTAATCAAAATTATTTCAACCCTTCTTTTTCTGTGTTTTGAATTTTATATTACAATGTTTTAACCCTGATATGGCAAGAGTCAAGAAGTAAATAAACATGTTTTATTAAGATTATTGCATTTGTCTGCCCTCTGGCTGACCTCTGGCACAATTAAAGGTTAGATTGCTAAAACCAGGGTCTATGTTTTGCACCTACCTCTCTGTTTCCAATCAAACCTGTTGTCAGCTAAGTGTCAATGTGGAAGGCAATAAATTAACTCCTTCAGATATGTTTCTAGTTGACAATGACTAATACGGCAATTCTTCCATTTTACTTGCTTTTAATTTTGTCACTTTCATAGTGAAAGTACAGGAAGTGATAACAGGGTGTCAGGGAAGGTATTTTTGGACAAAGAGTCTCTCCCTTTTAATCCACATAAAAGTAAAGAAGAAAATGCCACACAATGCAAGATTTTAGTGATTGGTGAAGATCTCTGCATAACCAAGTTGCCTAACTGAATTTTTTCTTCACTTTCCCAAGATAAAAATCATAACTATTGTGTATGTTTATCACTTTATGTTCAAAATAGAGTTATTTCCAGACAATATACTTTAAAAAGAGCTATTGAATACTCACAAATAAGCACAAGAGGTTATGCAAATGACTAAAACAAATGAGAATATATTTAACTAATTCAAGTAATTAAAACATATATAATTTCTACCAGCTAAATTGTCAAAATAAATATTTTTTTAAACGATATGATAAGAAGGCATATATACAGCTGTTGATTGAGTAAATTAATGCAAAACTTCTGAATAGTAGCTTCCTAATATATGTCTAGAGACTTAAATTTTTTTATGCCCTTTGTCCTATTATTTAATTTATAATACTGCATCTTAAATAAATGAGAAAATGCTCAAAGATCATCTACTTTTAAGGTCAGAGAATCTTTTATTCAAATCCAAAAATAATTTGAAGTTTAATGATAAAATTATATTTATTTTGGTATGCCTGAATTAGCCATTTTGAAGGTTTTAAATGGGCTGGAACGTGAAGTGCGGAAAAGGGACAAAAGAAATAGTATCACATTATATAGCATATTTCAAGTAATTATCACAACTACATTTAAAAATAAATTCCCATCACCTCCAATTTATACATCCAGAATAAATTCAAAGTCAATAATCTCCCTTCCCAAGTCTTTACTCTTTTCTTTACAGTATATTGCCTCCCACGATTAAGATCTAAGATAAGGTAATAGGCAATCATGACAGATTCTTAAGCAAAGGAATAAAAATAAATTTAGCAAAAAGAATGCCAATAAAGATATACACCAGTATTGTTGAAGAGAATTTTCTGCAATCATGGAAATGTTTTATAAATCCAGACTGTCCTATATGGTAGTCAGAAGCCACATATGGCAATTAAGACTTTAAATGGGGGTAATTATTTCCTTTAAATTTAAATGTAATCACTTATGGCTCATGGCTATCATGTTGGGCAGAGTAGGTCTAAATTGTGGGGGAAACTGAACTAAGTGAAACAACTTGGGGGAGAAAGTAGTAACAAAAGCTGAACAGGCTATGAAGATTGAATGTGGGACAGCAGTATGGAGATTCCTCAAAAAATTAAGAATAAAACTACCATATTATCCAGCTATTCTACAACTGTGTATTTATCTAAAGAACATGAAAACACTAATTTGAAAAGATGTTTGCACCTCTACGTTCATTGCAGCGTTATTCACAATAGCTAAGACTTGGAAACAACCTAAGTGCCCATTAAGGGATGAATGGGTAAAGAAGCTGTGGTGTATATACACAGTGGAATACTACTTAGCTATAAAAAAGAAGAAGAATTCTTGCCATTTGCAACAACATAGATGGACCTCGAGGGCATTGCGCTAAGCAAAAAAGTCAGACGGAGAAAACAATTACCGTATGATTTCACTCATATGTGGAAGATAAGGAAAACAAATAACAACTAACACACACATAGACACAGAGAATAGATTGGTGATTACCAGAGGGTAAGGGGGTAGTGGGGAGGGTGAAAGGGGTAAAAGGGCACATGTGTAAGGTGACAGTTGGCAATTAGACTTTGGGTGGTGAACACGATGTAGTCTTCACAGAAATCGAAATATAGTGATGTACACCTGAAATTTATGTAATGTTATAAACCAATATTACCTCAAGAAGAAAATAAATTAAAAAAAGTTGATAAAAAACAATTAAAGGTAAAATTGAAAGGACAGTACTGGAGAAAAAATAATCAGTAGAGAATAATGACTATAAATAGGAAAATGTATAGGAGGAATGTGGAATCCAAACAACTCATTCATGGAAGGCTGAGGAAAATGTTAAAAATCAATTCATTAAAAAGA
Organism: Diceros bicornis minor; assembly: GCF_020826845.1. Lineage (NCBI taxonomy): Eukaryota > Metazoa > Chordata > Mammalia > Perissodactyla > Rhinocerotidae > Diceros > Diceros bicornis. The sequence continues at coordinate 44,871,924 of NC_080759.1, read as the reverse complement.
ACAGACTCTTTACTGTTTATTTTCACTTGCCACTAATCCAGTTTGCGTGCTTGCTTTTTACTAATAAAAGCATAACTATGTTAGATTTTTAAAAACAGTTTGGGGAGAGATTTTATTAAAAATGTTATGCAAATTGAAATTCTACTGGATTTTATAATTCCCTATAAACTCTAAACCATTTACTATCTTATTTTTTTATCAAGTTCATTTCTGTTAGATTGTAGTGTTTTTGGCATTATATAAAAAGTTCTATATCAATTTAGTACAAGGTGATCCATATGAACATCAATCTCATATCAGTCATTTTTTATCTCCCATTCTTATGATGTCAATGCTAACTAGTATGAGTTTCTACAGTAATTTTTTTTTATTGATGTTTTAATGGTTTCTAACATTGTGAAATTTTGGGTTGTACATTTTTGTTTGTCCATCACCATATATATGACTCCTTTCACCCCTTGTGCCCACCCCCCACCCCCACTGCCCCTGGTAACCACAATCCAGTTTTCTCTGTCCATGTGTTGGTTTATATTCCACATACGAGTGAGATCATACGGTGTTTGTCTTTCTCTTTCTGGCTTATTTCACTTAACATAATACGCTCCAGGCCCACCCATGTTGTTGCAAATGGGACGATTTTGTCTTTTTTTATGGCTGAGTAGTATTCCATTGTATATATATACCACATTTTCTTAATCCAATCGTCAGTCGAGGGACACTTAGGTTGCTTCCACTTCTTGGCTATGGTGACTAATGCTGCAATGAACATAGGGGTGCATAAGCCTCTTTGGATTGTTGATTTCAGGTGCGTTGGATAGATTCCCAGTAGTGGGATGGCTGGATCATAGGGCATCTCTATTTTTAATTCTTTGAGGAATCTCCATACCGTTTTCCATAGAGGCTGCACCCATTTGCATTCCCACCAGCTGTGTACGAGGGTTCCTGTTTCTCCAAATCCTCTCCAACATTTGTTGTTTTTTGTCTTGGTGATTATAGCCATTCTAACGGGCGTGAGGTGGTATCTTAGTGTTGTTTTGATTTGCATTTCCCTGATGATTAGTGATGTTGAGCATCTTTTCATGTGCCTATTGGCCATCTGTATATCTTCCTTGGAGAAGTGTCTGTTCATTTCCTCTGCCCATTTTTTTGATTGGTTGTTTGTTTTTATGTTGTTCAATTGTGTGAGTTCTTTATATATTATGGAGATCAACCCCTTGTCAGATGTATGTTTTGCAAATATTCTCTCCCAGCTGGTTGGTTGTCTGTTCATCTTGATTCTGGTTTCATTTGTCTTATAAAAGCTCTTTAATCTGATAAAGTCCCACTTGTTTATTTTTTCTTTAGTTTCCCTAGTCTGGGTAGGCGTGTCATCCGAAAGGATTCCTTTAAAATCAATGTCAAATAGTGTGTTGCCTATATTTTCTTCTATGAGTTTTATAGTTTCAGGTCTCACCTTCAGGTCTTTGATCCATTTTGAGTTAATTTTTGTGTATGGCGATAGCACATGGTCCACTTTCATTCTTTTGCATGTGGCTGTCCAGTTTTCCCAACACCATTTATTGAAGAAACTTTCCTTTCTCCATTGCATGTTCTTAGCACCTTTGTCGAAAATTAGCTGTCCGTATATGTGTGGTTTTATTTCTGGGCTTTCAATTCTGTTCCATTGATCTGTGTGTCTGTTTTTGTACCAGTACCATGCTGTTTTGATTACTATTGCTTTGTAGTATGTTTTGAAGTCAGGGATTGTGATGCCTCCTGCTTTGTTCTTTTTCTTTAGGATTTCTTTAGCTATTCGGGGTCTTTTGTTGCCCCGTATAAATTTTAGTATTCTTTTTTCTATTTCTGTGAAGAATGTCATTGGGATTCTGATTGGGCTTGCACTGAATCTGTAGATTGCTTTAGGTAATATAGACATTTTAACTATGCTTATTCTTCCAATCCACGTGCATGGGATATCTTTTCATTTCTTTATGTCATCATGGATTTCTTTCGTCTTGTAGTTCTCATTGTATAGGTCCTTCACCTCCTTGGTAAGATTTATTCCTAGGTATTTTATTCTTTTTGATGCAATTGTAAATGGTATTATCTTTTTGAGCTCTCTTTCTGTTAGTTCATTATTAGCATATAGAAATGCAACTGATTTTTGTAGATTGATTTTGTACCCTGCAACTTTGCTGTAGTTGTTGATTGTTTCTAATAGTTTTCCAACAGATTCTTTAGGGTTTTCTATATATACAATCATGTCATCTGCAAATAGTGCGAGTTTCACTTCTTTGTTACCTGTTTGGATTCCTTTTATTCCTTTTTCTTGCCTAATTGGTCTGGCCAAAACCTCCAGTACTATGTTGAACAGGAGTGGTGAGAGTGGGCAGCCCTGCCTCATTCCTGTTCTCAGAGGAATGGCTTTTCAGTCTTTCCCCGTTGAGTATGATGTTGGCTGTGGGTTTGTCATATATGGCCTTTATTATGTTGAGGTACAGTAATTTTTTAACCTATTTTATTATTATATTATAGCTAAATACAAAACATAAAATTGCATTTTCTGCATATAGTAAACACATATATTAAGCTCTACTAATCAATTTTTGGGTCATTTTCAGTTTGTTGACAGACGTGACTTGGCCCATGTTTTATTGATTATTGCTGCAAGACAATTCCCAGGTGAACAAACAGGATAAAAAGTACTAAAATGTAACTTCATTTTCTCTAAAATATAATAATATTTACATATTTAAAGTGATATAAATAACATTTAAACTTTATAGCTTCATACGAGAGGCTTTGTTGATTATATATAGATAGATCATATATATTATATAATTGTATATAAAATTATATATTAATATTTATATATTATATTAATTAATGTATATATCATATAATAAATATATTAACATATATTAATTGTATATCAAGAATTTTATCCATTATATAATAATGATATTAATTTTATAATAATCATTAATTTATATATTATGTATTAATATATATTGATATATAAATATTAATATATAATTATGCATTATATATTGATTATATATACACAATCTATAGAGTCATGTGTTGCTCAACGATAGGGAATACATTCTGAGAAATGCGTTGTTAGGCAATTTCTCTGTCGTGCAAACATCGTAGAGTGTACTTACACAAATTTAGATCGTATGGCCTACTATGCTAGGCTATATGGTACTAGTCCTATGGGACCACTGTTGTATATGCGGTCTGTCATTGACTGAAACATTGTTATGCAGTGTCTGACTCTGTGTGTGTGTGCGTGTGTGTGTGTGTAAACCTTAAACATATATATGCTTTTAATTGCATGATAGTTTTTTAACATTTGAAATATAATAAAATCACAGATAAAATAATAAGCAGTTATAAAGTCAAAAGTCATGGCTCCAGTAGCTCTCTCTCTCCAGCTAGCCAATTTAATAGGTCAGGATGGATTCTTCCAAACCCAGTTCAACAAATTTATACATACATACTTTTTATTGCAACAATATGCTTTATCTTTTTGTTCAATTGGCCATTTTCATTGACTACTTTCCTTGCTTGTTAATACCTTGACTTTAGTGACTATATTCATAGTATTCCAGAGCATGTATATGTCATATTCTATTTAACCAATTTCCGGTTGATGCATATATAGTTTGTCTTTTATTTTTAGATATTACAAAGCATGATCCATGGAAATTTTTGTGCCTATATCCTTGCACACGTATGTGATTGATTCTTTGGAATATATTCTTAAAAATAGAATGGCTGATTTAAGTAATAGTCACACTTTAAATTTTGTTCTCAAATTTCTGTACCACTTTAATTCTAAATTGTTATATGTTTATACTTATTTTTCCTCAGGTTCACAATAAATTCTATATAGAATTTTTTAAAAATGACAATTATAAATAACATCTTAGGTTTTCTTTTTTCTGGTTGTTAAAGTGCCTGAATACCTGTTCATATGTTTGTTAAACAATTTATGAAACATAATTCCAAGTTTTTACTTTTGAAATAATTTCAAACTTATACAAACTTGTAAGACAAGTATAGAAACATTAAAGACGGACTCTGGAGACGTTTTATCCTTAGCCAGCTGGCTTAATGTTTGGCTTTGCCCATAAAGGTTGCTGGAAGGACACTGTAAGACCAGAGAGAAGGAAAGCACTTTCTTTTGTGCTTTCCTTCTTGAAATGCGCCGTTTTTCTGCACAGGAGCCAGAGACTCAGCTGGGGTAGGTGGGGCCCTGGAAGCTTTCTCTGCAGCAGCCCTGACAGATAAATTGTAGCTGGCGCTTACTGGCGAGGTTCTCCCTCAGCCAGCGGTGGGCAGTTCCTCAGACCTGCTGTGGTTCACAGCCTACAGCTTATGTCTCCATCCTCCAGCAGTGGTCTTCTCTTACAGACCAGCCGTGCCTTGTACACTCCACCATGTTTCATTGCCACAGGCAGGCTGCCAGTTCGTTTGGCTGCCATTCTTCTCCTCAGATATCTGAAGCTTAGTGTTGAGTTGGTGCCCCTGCCTTGAATTTCTAATTCTATCCTTATTCATTCTCCCTCAGCTTTAGAAACAGTAATTATCTTGTGAAATTCCAACTTCTGTAGTCCTTAAACTTCTCTGTCAATCTTTTACTAGATAAAATTTCTTTTAAATAAAATTTTCCTGCTGCCTTTACTGGTGTGGTTTCTATCTCCCAGCAGAATCCTGGCTAACAAGTCTAGTTTTTGTTTTGTTTTGTGTTGTTTTCCTTCTGACTTTCTACATATTTTTTTCTGTTTTTGAGTTTTCTCCCCCCAAGTAGTGAACAAATTTATCCAATAGCGATTACTGAATGGTCAAATGTTTTCCCATTACTTTGAAAGGACACTTTTTTTTTTCGTTTAAACATTTCATGACTTGTTCTATTTGTTCTACTAAATCGCCTTTTTGTGTACCCCTTTACTGCTGCATAAATTGTCTTCTCTTTATTTTACATGTTAATGTATTTTGAAGCAAATTAACCTACATTGTCCTGCCCCTCATTGAAAAAAATTGACCTCGAGATTTTCCGGGGAAATTATTTTACTATCTTTTAATTTTTTCGTGATCATCGATCTTTTCCATTTTTTTACTTCTTTTAGAATAAACTTTTTAATCTATATTTTTTCCAGAATACAAGTGTTATATGTTTTTTGTTATTGAATTATAAGGGTAAACTGGAAGAATAATTTTAGAACCATCAACAAAATTTTAAAAATCTTCATTTTACTTCTAAAAATTGTCTATATTATTCATTTCCCAGTTTCCCAATGTAGATAAGAGATATCCTCGTTGGTAATTTTGGCATATTAAACTCTCTTTCTATGTTATAACAGTTGGAGAAACGTGAAAGTTAACCTGTGTCATCCTAGAGGTGTCAAAAAGAGGCCAAACAAGTTAAAACACTATACACCTTTAAAGGAATGCATCACAAAAACTATAGTGAACAATTATCATAATGTACCTGCCAAGCATCTGAAAACTTTTCCTGTATATGGTGAAGTTCTATCAAAAAAGGATTGATGAGGCTTACTTCACACTATAGAAGGAAAGTACAATAATTTAGTAGGTTTTATTAGTGTTTCCAATTATCCACTGGCTTCACTATACAAGGATTTTACACCTTTGCCTTTTGCCAAGTTCAGTGCCTCTTTATGGCAAGAGTTTAATTTCCTGCCCCATTAACATCATATTTGGCCATGTAACTTGCTTCCATTGGTGAAATATGAGCAGAAGTGACTGTACGCAATGTCAGAGCAGAGGCTTTCATAGACACGTCATCACTCTGCTCTTTCACCCTATAAGGAGTATAACCTCAATTAACACAAAATTGTTGTGTAAAGCAAATAAGACATATATAATTTTGTTAAAATTAGGGGGTTGTACCTGTTGCTTATAATCCAAAGCAATCTGTCCCACACACTCAGTGTCCCACCTAATGTATGGACATATCCCATAATCTCAACCCATCAGAAATACCCATGAAGTAGGAGTTAGTGACAAAGATGCAGAACAAGTGGAGAATACATTCTGTTGGCAGTGGCAACTGGATTAGCCATGCGCATTTTCCAAGAGAACAAGCATCTATTGGTTGATGCTGGCAACCGAAGCAACAGTGAAAGTTGTCCTGTAGCTCTTTTACAAGAAGCAGGGTCTCTGTGGTATGGTTTTGACTGCAGCTCTAGCTTCTGTCTAGCCTCTGTTCTTCCATTTCTAGCATCCCATAAAGTTTTGTGAACTCACCAACAACGTTTGTGCTTAAATCACCCAGTCATTTTCTGTTCCTTTCAAATAAATGCCAACTGTTTCAGAAACTGTCAGTAGAATGGGTTGTGTGTAATCTTTCAGGGAAATGAAAACAATCCATTATCAGTTGTCTGGCCATGTTAAAGACGAAGGCATTTTACCAAGCTCATAGACACAGAGAACAGATTGGTGATTGCCGGAGGCAGGGGGTGGGCAGCAAGTGAAATGGGTGAAGGGAGTCAAAAGGTACAAACTTCCCCATACAATAAATAAGTCATGGGGATGTAACATACAGCATTGCAACTCTAGTTAATAATACCTTATTGCATGTTTGAAAGTCAGTAAAAGAGCAGATCTTAAAAGTTCTCATCAAAAGAAAAAAATTCCGTAACTATGTATGGTGACAGATGTCAACTGGACTTATGGTGGTGGTCATTTTGAAGTATATACAAATATCAAATCATTATGTTGTACACCTGAAATTAATGTTATGTTGTACGTCAATTATACCTCAATAAAAAGAAAAAAAAAAGAAAAGAAGAAGATGGCATTTTAAATTCTACTAGTCTTACTAGGTAATTCTCAGGCACCTTGGCCTGCAGTAGAAAAAGAAGTAAATTGTAATCTATGATCACCAGGAAAAAAAGTGTACAATGAAAGCAAAGATTTAAAAGCTGGAATGACGACTCGCACAGAACAGTATGAAGGACATAAAATATTTAAGGACTATGGGGTGAGGGAATTCTTCCAATAGTGTTGAAAAGCTTACAAAAAGAAAAAAAGGGTAAACTTCCTAAATATATTCCTCAAGGCAATGGCTGAAGCCTAGCGGCGTTTTACGACCGTGTACAGAATCCCTTATTGTTTGGAGCAGCTGGGCTGCAAGTGGAAACTGTGAATTTCTGAGTTGTCAAATTATAGCTTTGGTTAAATTTGCTATGTGACCAGGTAATTGGGCTTTTTTGTTGATGTTTTGTTTGTTTTTCCTTCTAAATATCTGAACAAATTCCAAACATTTTGGAAGAAATGAAGAAATCTCCCTTACAATGAAAAAATCCTGAATCCTATCCCTTAAATATTGAAATGTAACCTTCCAATTCCCCAGGGTCTTTGCTGCTCTTTTCTGCCAATCAGATATGTCCTCCCCAGAAATGGAATTAGAATTTACTGAGACCTCAAAAATTCAATACTCTTGTCTCCATCCAAGTCGGATTCTTGATAATACCAAAGGTTAAATCCATTGAATTCTGGTTCTGGTGATGGCAGAGTTGCATATAGAGGGCTCACTCTCCAAGAAATAAAAGAAACATGTACAGATGCTGAAGAAAATTTTACACACAAAAAAATTAAAGGTACTAAATTACTACAAAATGTAGGCAGAACCTAGAGAGAATCTGAACCTCAAAATAAAGAAACATCACTGGGTGAAATCTATATTGATTTTTTTTTTTACCTCTAAGCAATAACTGTTACCAGACACATACACAGGTTCTTTGCGCACCACACAAGAGGGGCCAAATAAAACGGGAATGCCAGGCTTATGGCAAGGAAAGAGTTTTTATTTCTGGTGACATCAGCTGGGAGTTGAGAACTCACAAATTTGTCCTGTCTCCTTGAAAGATGGTAAGCAAGGGGTTTTAAAGGTTGCTAGGGAAAGCACGTGCTGGGGTTTTACGTAGGGGAGGGCGAGCACGTGGCCGCACTGGTCGGCACCTTCCCACCAGCCTGCCTTTGGCCTTGAAGACTGAATTTCTTTTCCTTGACTGTCTGGACTTTTCTGGTTAGTTTTCATCTTCAGCCTGCATTAGGCCTTGTGAGGCTGAATCTTGACGTCTGGACCTTGATTTCCTGGGAGAGACAGCTCACTCATATACAAAGGAGGGACAGAAAGACCTGGTTAGTTTAAAACAACAGTTGCTTATGTTGGATATGCACAGCTGCAGTCAGCAAAGCTCATCTCAAAGGTTTTGCTCTCTTCTAGCCCAGGGAAGGTTTTTTAACCTCTTTGTGCTCGGTTTCATAACCAGTAGATGTGGTATAGATTTCATAGAAATCGGGTACTAATCCATAATCATAGCGCAGACTTTATGGCTCTAGGAAAAACATAATGGCTAGGAGGGGCCGGCCCCGTGGCTTAGCGGTTAAAGTGCGCGCGCTCCGCTACTGGCAGCCCGGGTTCGGATCCCGGACGCGCACTGACACATTGCTTGTCTGGCCATGCTGAGGTGGCGTCACACATACAGCAACTAGAAGGACGTGCAACTATGACATACAACTATCTACTGGGGCTTTGAGGAGGAAAAGGGGAAAAAAAGGAGGAGGACTGGCAATAGATGTTAGCTCAGGGTTGGTCTTCCTCAGCAAAAAGAGGAGGATTGGCATGGATGTTAGCTCAGAGATGATCTTCCTCACACACACACACAAAAAAAGTAATGGCTAAGAGGATGAAAAAGGGTAAGCAGAGATCTCAGCTACTACTTACCACCATGGAAACAAAATTTAGAGATTGAATAACGCCAAGTTATAAGAGATTGGAAAACACTCCAGTCATTCCATTGAAACCCCAGAGAACGATGCCCTTTCAACAGTAAGTATCTCAAGACTACGGATTCACTCTGATGTTAAGAGTAAAACATATACAGATAATAAAATTAATATATTCTAGCAAGACTGATTAAAAAAAGAGACAGAAAATATGAATTATCATTATTAGCAATGAAAGAGACTTATTACTACAGATTCTTTAGAGATTAAACACATAGTAAAGAAATAATACGAGTAATAGTTTGCTAGTTATATGAACAACTTTGATAAAACAGACAAATTCTTTTTAAAAGAATTGATTGAAGAAAAAATATAAAATGTTAATAACTCGATAGCTATCAAATAAATTGAATAGCCAAAGATATTTTCTCAATGAAAAAATTATATATAACACACTATAGATCATATATATGCATATAATATATATGTAAAATGTAAAGTATCTGTGTATATACATATATACATGCATAATAATTACTGATCAATATTCTTCACGAACATAAACAGAGGCATTCATAACCCAATTGACCATATTAGATCATCCAGCAATACATAAAAAGTTCAATATAGCATATATCATGATATTAACATATCATTAAAAGCTTAATGATCATGAGTCAGGTCTGTCCCAGAAATACAAGTTTAAATTAACCTTTGGAAAATTAATCAAATCCATTTATGTATTAACACACAATAAAACGTATGATCCTGAAATAGATATTAAAATTTAATAAAGTTCAAAACTCATTAATGAAAGAACTCTCAGGAAACTAGGAATTAATGGGAGTATCCTCACATAGATTATGGTTATACTGAAAATCCTACATATAACCTTATACCTAATGGTGAAATATTGAACTCTTTCCCAGCAAATATGAGAACAAGGCAATCTTTCACTCTCATACTCCTTTCCAATATTGAACTGGAGGTACTAGCCATTAGATATTTAAGAAAAATAAAGGTATGATATATAAAGGGCAATAACACAAGAAAGAGAATAAGTGTATAAAGATCAGAATATAAGTAAAACTACTACTCACAGACTGTTTATTTACATAAAAATACTAAAGAATATACAAAATGGCTACTAGAATGAATGACACAGAAAAACTTGATTGTATTTTGAAATACAAGTAACCAACAACTAGAAAAAATAAAATAATTCTATTAAAATATTGTGCTTACCAAAAAATAGTTAGGAGTAAGTGTAACAAAAATATTTAAGTTCTCTATGCTGCAAATTACAAATATTGGTAAAAGAAATTAAGGAAGATCTAAACTATTTGAGAGATATATCGTGTAAATAGATTGAAATACTGAATATTGTTAAGAATATTCTCATAAATTTTATATAGAATGTTTAATGCAATATTGGTCAAAATTCCAAAAGTCTCTTTTGTAGGAATTCATAAGTTTATTCTAAGAGTTTTATAGAAAAATTAAAGTATCTAGAAAAGCCAAAGTAATTTTGAAAAACAAGGTTGGAGAATTCATGCTACTTCATTTACAGGCCTATCATCAATCTACACTAATTTAAACAGTGAGTTATTGGTGTAAGGGTAGATCAATAGAACAAAATAAGTAGTTCATAAATAAACATATACATATATGGTGGGTTTTTTACAAAGGTAATCAGGTCGTTCAATGGCTAACGGGGATTCTTTTCATCAAACAGTTCAAAAACAACTAGATATGGAAAAATATGAACTTCTTCCCCTACCTCACACCACACAAAAATAAAGATTGATCATAGACTAAAAGTAAAAGCTAAAGTTATAAAGCTCCTAAAATAACACAGAGGAGAACGTAGTCACAACCTTTGGAGTAGGACAGAGAGAGAACATAAAGAGGATATAAAAAGCATTAAAGACAAAGAATGATAAATCAAATTAATCAAAATAAATAGCTTCTGTTTATCAAAAGACACTATTTATAAAATAAACACGTAAAGTGGCTAAAATAAAATATTCATAAATCATATATTTTGACAAAGCCTTTGTAGGAGCATAGAAAAGTAACTTCTATGAATCAATAAATAAAGACAAACAATCTAGTATAAATGTACAGAAGACATGGAATATTTCATAACAGAAGAGACAAAACTTGCCAATAAGCATGTGGAATGATGCCCAGGGTCACATAACATCAGTGAAACAAAAGTTAAAACCATAATGAGGTAGCATTTCATTGCTATGGGAATTGTATAAATCATACAATCAGACCTGATTGAGAATGTGGATTATCTGGAATTTTCATACATTGCTCATTGAAATATAAAATAGTCCAGAATTTTGGAAAACATTTTGCCATTTCTTGTAAAGTTAACCACAACACTACCTTATGACCCAGTAAACATACTTCCTGGTAATACTTAAAACAAATGAAAAAATATGTTCTCTAAAGTACCTTTACAAAAATAATTATAGAAGCTTTATTCATACTAGTCAAAAATTAGAAACAAATCAAGTATACATCAACAAGGGAATGGATAAAACAGATATATATGTAAAATCAAATATTACTAGTCATTAAAAAAACAAAAAAATAATTTCTGTTATACACAAAGATGGTGAAGGGGGCCATCACCGGGTTCAATGGTCCATAATTCATATCCTGTGAAATCCAGCTCAAAATAGAAAAAATTTCTGGCAAGAAGTTAATTTTGGCAGTATGCATTTACCATGTGTGGAAAAAAAAAATCTGTCTAAGCAAACCATGTTTTCTCTGGGAGGTGAATTAGAGAGAGGCACCATCTAGCAAGTTTTTAAAATTAGTGTTGTCACCAGTTCCTTTTTGAGGGACCTTTCTTTTCTATCTTTCATTATCAAAACCTCCTAATTTCCATCTCCTCTTATGCTCTAAAGTTTCTGGGCCCCAGAGCTACTCCATGCTGGCTCCAATCAGTGCCATTCCCCCCACCATCTCCTGAGATAATACATTTGAGTCCTGTGTCCCCAGCCATGTTTCCACTGCCTTTTGCTATAGAATTGCTATGTCTGTAAAACCAAGGAGTGTTTTTTCCTTATCCTCACATTTATTTCTACTCTGGAATTGCTCTCACCAGATTCCTGAGCTGAAGCTGTGATAGATGTTTCTGAGGCTTGAGTCCTGGGACTCCCCTAAGTTGCTAGAATTGAATGACTTCTTTCTTTTCTTTTCTATCTGATCCAGACATTTGTTTTTCTAACATTCTCTTGCACATTTGATGTTTTGGTGCCTCTCATCATCGAAATATGAAATCGAATCCTCATGTTTCTCCTAGAAGCATCCATTATTCAAACAAATTTTGTCTACCTTTTTCTCTCTCAGTAATAATTTCATCAACAAAACATTTTTCCATTGGTCCAGCCAGGCATAGACTTAATATATAATTATTTTGCCTGGATCTCCTTTAGTATCGTTCATCTATTTGTGCCTTTTTAAGAGGCTTACATCTATAATTTCTCCAACATCACTCAGAGCCCCAGCAATATATCAGTATCTACACCCATAGTAATTCTACCACCTTGACAATACCTAATACTGCTTTAATTATTTTATACTAACCTTCGTCTTAAACTTGTATAGATTTTCTATACGCACTTGGTATAGCTGTTATTGGCCTTTAAGGGTGGTTTCCTAATACATGTAATAATCGAATCTTCTGCCTTTTCTCTAGTGTTCTCTTTAATAGCAGTTTGGCATGACACTTTTTTCCTTTTATTTTCTTAGTTTGGCATGTATATTTTAAAAGTGAGAACTCACTTTTGCTCTGCAACACAAGAAAGTCAGCTGTTTTGGAATCTAAAAGCATTAAATATCATTCTGCCCCCTGATACTAAAAGGGCTCATGAAGACCCTTCTTTTTCTTATAATAAAGCTTTGCCACAGCCAAGCATGTTTAGGAAAAGCTGTGCCTGAGTAGTAAGCTGTGGCACCCTTTACCCTGACATCCTTCCTGCCCTTGGGGACACTCACCTTGCTAAGGTCCCTATTATCCTTGTGCTTTAATAGGGATCTATAAAGAGACTATGATCTGTGGACAAGGCTTCTTTGATCTATAATGAACCACCAAGATCGAAACATCCTGTGGTTAGGTTAAAGGCCCTCATCCTAGTATTGAAAAAATAAATAAATCACAAACATAAGAATCCTCTTGGCCTAAAATAAGCCTCTCAAAACACCTAAGAAAAAAAATAAAGTCCCAGCACCAGTACCATGCTCCAAACTCCATCAAATTCTCTCCTGTGAACCTTGTGCTCTCCTGAATTTCACTATTTTTGCTTTTATTTCTCATTATTCTTAGCCCTGTTATGAAGGAGGCTAAGGATTTCCAGCTATTAGCACCCATCTTCCCTACCCAATTTGTAATATAAAACCATGGAGTGGTAGGTGAGGTTAAAAATATCCACTCGACGACTGAGGGCACAGTGCAGGATTAAGACAGAACTTCCCCTTCAACATTCTCCTCTTCTGCTCAGACCTGATGGATTCAGATATCCTGTAGGAACAGGGTCAACTCTGTTCCCTGTTATTTCCCCCAAATTTAATATAATAAGTTGTTCTACTTTCCTAGGTTAAGAAGGTATAAAGAGGTAGATGGAGGCCAGGAATGTGTTTGGAGAAGAAATCTCTTCTTCAGAGAAATAAAGAACAGAAAAAAAAGACAGGCAAAGAAATGCCAAGTACATAGAAACTAAAAGAGACAGCATATCATCGCAATACCATAGACTAATACAATAGTTAATATCACAAAATATGGAATTTTGGTAAAGGAATGTCAAATAATAGAAATTATCATTGAGAATGTCAGAAAATCACACCAACTAGGCACTGCTGGTTGAAGCATAAACCGTGACAGCCTCTCTGGAGAGCAGTATGAAGGTGTCAATGAAATGAAGTCTGTGTCTACCCTACAACCCAGAAATGCCATTCTTGAGTATTTGCTCTAGAGAAATGTACACTCTGGGTCATATATGTCATGTACAAGAATGGCAGAGAAAACTGGTTTGCAAGAACAAAATATGGTAGATGTATATCCTAGAATTATACAGCACCTAGAAACAATAGATTAGAGGTACATATGGTACCATACACTCATCTTTGAAAATGTAGTTCTCACAATGTAATCTGTGAAGAAGTATAAGTATAATGATGTACACTTGAAATTTATACAATGTTATAAACCAGTGTTACTGCAGTAAAAAGAAAAAAAAGAGGTATGTAGGCAAAGAAAAAAAAATAGCTTTTTATCATACTTGCAACAAATATACCAAAGAGTTAATATTATGAATGTATTTGTTTAATTTTGTTTATATTTTGACATAAGTGAGTTTAAAATTTTTATATAGTCTATATATAGGTATATATTTTCTTATATATATGTGTAAGGAATATGTATACATATGTACACATATATTATACAATCTTCTATTACTTTACAGCTAGAATTCATTTCTCCATCTAGAGACCAGTTAAATAATCACTTTTATCTTCTTCCAGTTAGTAATGGCTGAATTTTACAAATTTCTCTCTTTCCTAAAGACTACTGAATTTCAAAATGCATCTGAAGTTCAGGTCAATGTTTATAAGAACTGAAATGGATAGTGTTCTTCAAGCAAATATCTGAACCCTTTTCCAAGAAAAAAAAAAATGTAGTGCTCAATGAAGCATGAAAGACACAGAATCTATAGGGCCATATAATTTGTGTTTATTAGAACACATAAACATTCAAAACAACACTATCTATTTATGAGGACGCATGCATATCCAAGCATATCTTAAACACAGTAGTATGAAGGCCTAGGAGAAGAAAATAAAAAAGGAGTCTTGCAATCATCTGTGATAATAATTTTCCATGAATCAGAAGAGCATCAATGAACTTCACCAAAGATCCCCCACAAAATAAATTATAAATAACAACCACAAAAAATGATGAATATCCGATAGAAAAATACACCATTGATACACACAGGAAAATCACAGAAACAGAAAGACAATGCCAAGAAATATAAAGAAATTTTCAAAATCACTACTGATTAGAGCAATGCAAAGAAAAACAATGATATCAATTTTTTACCCTTACATTTGTTAAAATAATAAAAATATTAAAATATTACATGTTTGCAAAGATGTCTGTGAAATAATTGGTGTTCTTCTCTGCTTAGAGAAGTGTAAATTTCTGTACTCACTTTGGAAGAAAAGAGGAAAATAATGGAAGAATTAACAGGCAAGTCCATTGCTAGTTCATATCATATACACATGGATGGGGCGTAGGGAGAAAGTGTATGAATAACCATTGTAATTTTGATTATAATAGTGAATTAGAAATACATAGATGTTCATCAATATGTGAACAATTAAATAAGTTGAAGTATATCTACTATGGAATATAATACAGTAGTTAAAATGAATATAGTAGGATATATATTTATTAACATAGAAAGTTTCATAAGATCAGCAATATTTTTTTAAAATTTACATAACAAAACAATATATTATACATATGTATGTAAATGTACATAAAGTTGCCTAGTAGGATGAACGTCATACTAGAAAAAATTGTTATATCCAGCAAGGGGAATGCAATTGAGTTTGTTTAAACAGGACTACTTACAAGGCATTTAAACATTCATATTGAATGAATAAAAATAGAACAAAAATACGATACAACTAAGATGAATTAAATTAAGAAATAGGGAAACAGGTTTAACTTATTCTTCATTTTGTTTTATTGACTTAACTATAATGTATCAAGTAACAATATTTTCTTATGGCTATCTCAGATTACCCCTATGATTTATATGTTCGTATTCTCCTTGTGGTCCTGCCTGTACCACAAGCAAGGATACACATAGTATCCTAACCCATTAATTTACCTGGTGTATTAGTTAGGGTAGGCTAGGTTATGTCTGCATAACAGACAACTTCCAAATCTTTTTTTTTTTTTTTTTTGCTGAGGAAGATTTGCCCTGAGCTAACATCCGCTGCCAATCTTCCTCTTTATTGTGTGTGTGAGCCGTCACTGCAGCATGGCCACTGACAGACGAGTAGTGTAGGTCTGCACCGGGAACCGAACCCAGGCTGCTTAAGTGGAGTGCACTGAACTTAACCACTAGACACCTGGGGCTGACGCCCAAATCTTTTTGGCTTACAAAATCTCAGATGTATTTCTTACCTACACTACACGTCTCTCGCAGGTCAACTGCACCTTGTCTTCACCTAAGAACCCGGCCTGTTGGCACTGCCCAACTGGAAAGAACATGAGTTCATGGCAAACTGTGCTCTGGCTCTTGAAGTTTCTTTTCAGAAGTATCATATTTTTGCTCACATTTCATTGGCTAAAGTAAGTTATATGGCAATCCTGAAAGCATTGGACTGGGGGGTATCATCCTTCCCCAGGGAGGAGCAGTGAATAATTTTTCATAATAGTACAATCTAACATAGCTGGTTTATGAAAGGAGTCTGTACTATCTAGAAATAGAGTTCTAAAATCTGATTCAATTAATTGAGCACTAAAAAAATATTCTGAGCCAGTTGTAAAATGGTTGTATCAATACAAGTTGTATCATAGCAAGTTGACATTAGTTGGTATGTGAGACATAAGCAAGACCACTTGGAGACAGTGATGACAATGCTTTATGGCTGATGGCACAGAGTTAGGAGGGTGATGAAAATCTGACCATTTACTATGGCTATTGGAGAGACTGCTAATTCTTTTATTTTCTGTGTATTATGAAGGTTTCTGGATAATGGATACTGGCAAAGATATACAAAGCTGGACATTAGCTAAAGTAGTGAAAGCAGATTTTATTCAGTAGCTACTGATAGTAGGGGAAAGAACTGAGTTCCGTTCCGATTTGTGCAAAGGGAATTGGGCACTTGAAAGACAACGTAGCAGAGTTACAGTTACAGAATGCAGTCACCAGGGAGTGAGCAGTGGCGGGACTGGGGAGATGTTGGTAAAGGGTACAAAGTTGCAATTAGATGATGAATAAGTTCTGGAGATCTAATGTACAGGATAGTGATTATAGTCAACAATACTGTATTATATACTTCAAAATTGGTAAGAGACTAGATCTTAAATGTTCTCATTATTAAAAAAGAAATGATAACTATGTGATGTAATAGAGATGTTAGCTAAAGCTAAGGTGGTAATCTTATTGCCATATTTAAGTATATCAGATCAACAGGTTGTACACCTTAAATATACACATTCCATGTCAATTATATCATAAATAAATAAATGGAGAATGAGGCTTGAGGGAGGCGGAATGGCAGGGCTGTGAGCAGAGTCAGGCAAGGGAAAATTACAAAAAGTGGGAAGGAGGACTTGGTCCATGTGAAACCCATCTGGGTTTGCTAACCGGCACTTAATGCAGTAAACTCACACCTTCTCACGACTGGGAGACAGGGGTCCCCATCATCAGGTATGGGCTGGAACAAACAGTAAATTATTTTGGCGGCCTTGTGTTTTCTCAGGCAGGCTAGTGTCATCCCAGTGATATGGACTTGAGCTGTTAGACACTGAGTTAGTGTTTGTTTAAATCTATATAAGCTGAGTTGAGACCTAACCAAGACGAGGGCTCAGAGGAGCCTGAGTAGAGTTGGTCAAGGAAAGAATCCTTGTAAATACCTATATATTGAAAAGTTTTCTGTTGTATCGCAGGAAGAAACAAAACAAAACAAAACACTTCCATGACGTTTCTTTCAAAAACTACGATTATTTTGTGATTAAATCAGAATCGTTTAATTATATGGATATGATTCTATATATCCTTGTTCCTCTCTAATTTTCTAAGATACAAAATTCTTTGAGAAAGAGATTTTTCCGTTTTAATAGTTATCTGAGATTACTTATTTATTTTTATGCCTAGTCAATAATCCCCACTGATAGATAACGATCCTTAGTTCTCGAAGGATCATCCTATTATCTGCACATTCCTTTTTTTTCCATTGTAATTTATTTGATTAATTGGCTAATGGTCATGACTTGTGCCATTACTAATGAAAAGCTGGCTGAAGGTAGAACGCTGATAAGTACCTTAAACAATTAAACAAAAATTGAATCAAGTCTACATTTGCCAAAATATTTAGGAGACTATATTTTGCCTCCTTTCCTTAATATGGAAAGACCTCTAAATTCAAAATTGGCCTGTGACCATTCCTGAAAACAAAACAAAGCATATCAAATAAGCAAACAAAAATCAATAACAACAACAAATTTCTTCTTCTTATGTTTCCATTTAGGCCCACTGACCTAAGGCAGAGGAGATTCATGACACAATTGTACCATCCTAGGAAAACTGACACAACACTGAATTACTGGGGCAAGTGTCTGCTTTTTCTCTGAGTGAAGAAAATTTCCTGATCCTCCTTCCCATAATAATTGTCTCCCAGAAATAGAGTTTTCAGAAAATAGCTTCAGAAATCCATCCATCCTGTGGGTTCCTCTGTGACCATGTTAACCTCTTCTTTCCTCTGGCGATTAAGGGTGAGCATTGCACACAGAATGCTGGTGGCCCCTCCCGACTTCACCCACACATTCACTAGCATTCCAAATTAAATACCCTTTCCGTTCAATGAAAAGTTAGAAAGGAATTATATTGTAATGAACTCACATGATTCACACTTTCATAAGGTTTGAAATGATTTTTTAATCCTGGCTACTCTTAGAGGGAAGGAAACCTCCAATACATACATATTTTAGCCCCATTACTTTCAAAGATAGATCTAGTGAAACTCTTTTATCAAGCAGAAATGTCTTTATGTTCAAATAGTCCCATGAGTCCCACTTTAGATAGAACTGAATCTGGCAGAAGGAATAATATTTGTAATATCTCCTTGAAATTACATTAAAAAACAATCCTACTACATCCAGTAAAACACATTCTATCGAATCTGGCTTATATTTTTCATGAAAGAGAAGCAAAGTAGGGCATTTGAGTTCTTAGATGACAATTCCTTCTGGGCTCAAGATTACTCTACTCTTCCCCTTTTCCTTTACTCCCTTCTTGTTACTTTCTTGCACTTTCTCGAGCATTTCTCCAACTTACTCATGTTTGTTCTAGGCCTGAGCCACACAAAATATGACTTATTGACTCAGATGGCACTAAAGGAGAAAGACATTCCTTACCAGGGGGTGTGTGTGTATGAGTATGCCAATCAAAAGTATTTATTTTCATTGTAATTTCGAGATGGAAAGTTATTTACCCTTTCTTCCTTCCGAATTGAGAAACTGACACAAGTAGCCAAATGAAGAGCAATGAACAGTATCTGGGTTATTATTGGTAAACTAGTAAGCTTGACTGCATAGTGTCATTTATACCCAAAGTGAATACGGGGTTCCCTTTACGTTCTAGACTTAAAAGTACATTTTGGGACACAGCTGAGGGAAAGATTTTGACACAACTAATTTCAGGGACAGTTATGGTGTACTTCATAAACCCAGGTGTCAGCAGAAATCATCAGAAAAAAATAACAAATAGGCCTAAATTTCCATGTTAATTCAGTGGCTCTATCCTCTAGTTTATGTGGCCACTCTTATTCCCTGGGCACTCAGAATTGAAAGGGTAAGTAGAATTAAGCTCCCTTCCCCGCAGTATTCTGGGGAGATTGAATTATTACAATAATTTTCCATCTTAATGGACTATATTTTAAAGGATGTCATAATGGATGTTCGTGTAACATGTATCCTAAATTCTATAGAAGAGTGTATTTTAATTAACAATTTCCAAAAGAATAACAATAAAATAAATGAAAGACTATATTCTGTAATGAGAAGATCATTATGTAGAGAAATCCTAATAATTATCAAACATATTGAGATGGGAACAGCATTACGGTTACAAGAATAGAAATTACAAGAAAACTTTTGGTTTCACAGTATTAAAACCAGTTTAAAAACATACTCTAGAATATTATATTTTTGGAAATGTTTTTGCTTAGTAACTACTTGTCTATAAAAACAGTACTCTACGTCTGGGTCCAGTTCTAATCACACATTATTATTATTCACTTATTATTATTCCCTTGAGATTGTAATCAAGGGAAGTAAAACATTTATCACAACTAAGTTTACCTTGCCTATTTGTCAGTTTTTTAATCAGCATATGATTTTTAAGCCTCATGCATATGGTTTTTTAGAACTTCAACTTTCCATTGTATTCCTAAAATAGTCATTTCATTGTAAAAGTTGCAGAGATTCAAGATAATCAAGACAGTAGTTATTTAATTCAATCTTCCCTCAAGTGAAGGAACCATTTCTTCACTTTGCTAGATGTATTATTTCCCTTTTCATCTCTTATTCTTGCCTCGGTGCCCTCCATTATTTCATAAGCATCAGTCCCATGGATGTCTAAATAGGACTATGCTGTCATGACATATATTTAGATTCTTTCTATTTTTCTATCAGATATGCCATGCCCTTTCATTGTATCTTGCCATTAAAAGTGAGGGTTATTTTTATTTCCCCAGTAATACCAAACAGATGGAATTTCTCATTATGAAATTCTTATTAGTTGTGTTTATTTTGCACATTATGCATTAGTGTATACGCTTTTAAAAGATATTAGTGTACCATGCCATCTTCTCTAATATTTCTCCCCAATTTACTGGATGTTTCCATCTTCATTACACATTACATAACCTTCATTTTACATTATTTTTGAGATCTTTGTCTTCTTTTCCAAAATTTTTCCTTTCCATCCCAAGTATTTTTAAAATCATTTTCAATATATTAATGATTCTGGTGGTGAATATATGTTTTTGGTCCATGTATGTCAAAATAATCTTTTTCCCATTATATTTATAACCTAGAATTACTGTGTAAATATTTATTATCAGAAAATTAAGTAAATGATGAAACTAGAGATTAAAAAACCATCAAATAATTACATTGAGAAAACAACTAAAATAACAAGTCATTGATTAAACAATCAAATCAAATATCATATTTAGCAATTTGCAACAAGTGATCGCCCTCATGATAGGGAAAGCAGTAATCTAAACCATCTAACCCATTGTAACGTATGCACTTATGTTAAAGAACTATAATCTGGGAAGCATCAAAGTAGATGCTATATGAAAAAAAAAACTGATGCTTCCTCAAGGAATGTAATAAGAACAAAGTGCATAAATAAGGTGTATCCCTTATGAAAATTTCATTATGTTAAAATATTTGCGTACTTTGAATCACAGATTATGCCAAAACTTTAGACATGTAAACAGTATAAACTTTTGAATAACTCTATTTCTAGATCATATTGTGTTCAAATTCACTGTGTGTGGAATATAACAATAAATAGTTGGGGTTTTTAAAAGCCTACAAACAAATTTTGGTCTGTCAAATAAAATGTATACTAGCATTGTTATTTGATAGACTTTGTTTGTTAAGTGGCTTTTGAAAGATTACTGACAGTCGTGAAATAACTAGTTTTGAAAAAAGGAAAAAAAAAATGTCTGAATATACAACAAAAGTTTCCTTCTTTGAAAACAAAGATTTTCTGTGATTTTTGATCTGCTTCACAATTTTTTCTCTATTCAACTCTTTTTCAGTATTACCAACTGTAGTTCAGGTATAGAATATATTTCCAGCTAAAAAATGTGTGGCTAAACAATTTACCCTTGTTAAATAACATCCAAATTTTACTAATACATTTGCAGCTCTAATAATTCATTTTACATCATTACAGGTGCACTAAACCCCCTAGGCGTGAACTTGATCTCTTTCGTTCTATTTGGCACAATAGCATTTCTTGATTTCCTAGTATTTCCCTTTTCCATTCACAAGAGGCAAAATTATTATTTCAATGTCTCCATCACCTTAATGGGATGTTATTTAAAAAACTGCTTTCTTTCTTTTAATATAATATGCTCTTTATGAGTAAAAATATTACTTTCAGATGAGATCAAGATGATTTTCCCTTATTAGTAATTTTTTTCACTGCTATAGATAAGGATGAGATATAGTATTGGGTTTCAGTAGGTACTGAAATTTTTTATGACAATTATTTAAAAAGTTAGTCAGCATATAAATTACCTAAATTTATTATAAATTATATAAATTTATATATAAATATATAATATAGCTAATTACATAAACTATATAATTTATATTAAATATAATAAATTAGAGAGAAATGAGATCATTGTGATTGTAATTAAGTATTTGCTACCCTGTTCTGAAAGACAGCTGCAGTTTTCTGATTTTGTCTGGAGATTTATCTCTTCTCTCAAAGCTTTGTAGACCTTTGCCTTTTTGACTCAGCTATGAGGGCATCCTTGATCATTTCTTGTAGGGGAGGTCTAGCAATAGAAAGCTGAGAAAGCTTTTATTTATCCATTGTATCTGAAGGATAGTTTTGCTGGATAGAGTATTCTTAGCTTAAAGATTTTGTCTTTCAGTATTTTAAATATATCATTCCATTCTTTCCAGCCTGTAAGGTTTCTGCCGAGAAATCCACTGAAAGCCTGATAGGGGTTCCTCTGTAGGTTATTTTCTGCTGCCCTTAATATTTTTTCTTTGTTGTTGACTCTTGCCAGTTTTACTATTATATGCCTTGGAGGAGGACTTTTAGCATTGGTGTAATTAGGTGTTCTATTGGCTTCATGGATTTATAAGTCTGGCTCCTTCCCCAGGTTTGGGAAGTCCTCAGCTATAATTTCTTTGAACCAGCTCTCTGCTCCTTTTTCCCTCTCTTCTCCGTCTGAAATATCTAGAATCCTTATATTGCTTTTCCCAATGGAGTCAGATATTCCCCAAAGAATTCCTTCATTTTTGTAAAATCTTAGTTCTCTCTCTTCCTCCACCTGAAGCATTTATGTATTTCCATCTTCTAAATCACTAATTCTTTCCTCCATAATGTCAGCTCCATTCTAGATTATTTTTTATCTTATTAATTGTGTTCTTCATATCCAGAATTTCTACTTTTTTTTTTTTAATAGTTTCAATCTCTTTGGTGAAGTATTCCTTCCTCTCAATAATTTTATTCCTGAGCTCATTGAACTGTCTTTCTGAGTTTTCTTGTAACTTGTTGAGTTTCTTTATGATGGCTATTTTGAATTGTCTGTCATTTATATAGTAAATTTCTGTGATCTCAGGGTTGGATTCCAGAGACATGTCATTTTCCTTCTGCTTTGAATTGTTGCTGTAGTTTCTCATGGTGTTTGAAGAATTAATCCTTTGCTGGCACATTTGTGATAGTATCAGGTCACATATTCCACCAGCCACCACTGGGGAGAAGCAAGAGCTGTGATTCTAATCCCACTTCATCTGCTGAAAGTTGTGGGGGTACAGTGGGTGCTCCCCCCAGCCATGAAAGCATTCGCATGCAGGCTCAGGCCTGCCCCTGCCTCTTCTTACAGTCGCACTGAGGCATGTTGCTGCTCGTGAGGCCGCAGCTGTACTATGGGCTCTCTCATTGGCCTGGAAAGCATTCGTGTGTGTGCATAGATCTGCTGCCGCCTCTTCTTATGGTCATTCCAGCTACTGTGCTTGGTGGGCAGGGCTTCTTTGTAGGGTCTGAGCCTGGGCCACTCATTGGGACCACAGTGTCACAGTTGACTCTCCCACCAGCCAGGAAATTGTTCATACACAGGCTCAGGGTTGCCGCTGTCTCTTCTTACAGTCACACTGAGGCACATTCCCACTTGCAGGATTGCAGCGGCACTATGGGCTCTCCTGCTGTCCAGAACAGCATTCGTGCACACTCACAGGGCTGCTAGGGAAGCATCGGGGAGTTCTCACCTGTCTCCACTATTTCCTGGGGGCCCAGTCCATCCACCTTCAGATGTATAGCTGCATGGGTCTCTCAGGCATCCTGTTGTGTTGTGTAGGTATCCTCCATTGGCAATGAATGTCCATTTAGTTGTAGTTCAAAAGGAGAGAGATAAGGGAACAGTTCGCTCAGCCATGTTGCTGACATCACCCCAGCTCACTTCTTGTCTCTTCCTATATTCATTTTCTTGGAGATTGCATTCCAACATGTGGATTTATGTACTATCTGTATGCCAGTGAATTGGGGATATAATAAATCACTTCAAAATACTGTGGTGAAAAAATAATTGTTATCTCTCGTGGCTCAGACTGGCTGACTAGACTCAGTTGAATAGTTGTTATTTGGAGTCTTTAATGCAATTGCAGTTAGCTGTCAGTAGGATTGGCTGGTGTCATATGAAGGCTTAATTGTCTTTTTCACTCATATGTTTGGAGTCTGGGCTGGTATGGCTAGAACAACTAGGAGCTGTGCAGACATCCCCTTCTCTCCATGTGGAAACCTTGCAGTTCACAACGTAATCTCAAGTTAGTCAAACTGTTTATGTGGCAGCAGGCTTCCTCCAGATCAACTGTTACAATAAATCCTAGTAGAAGCTAAAAGTCTTCTTCTCATCTAGGCTTGAAAGTCATGCATCATCACTTTGGCCACATTCTATTGGTCATACATGAATCTCAAGATCAGCCCAGATTGAAGAGGAGGAGACTATCCAGACCATAAATACAGGGAGATGTGGTTCATGAGATGGGAGACATCTTTGGGAATTACCTACCACAAACTTCAAATTATATCTCCTTCCCTTACTCATTGCTATAAACTGAATTATGGTCTGTCAAAAGTCATATGTTGAAGCCCTAACCCCCAATGTAATGGTATTTGGAGATGGAGCCTTTGGGAGGTAATTAGGTTATGAGGATGGAGCTCTCTTGATCAGATTTTAAGAAGAGACATAAGGGAACTCTCTCTCTGCAATGTGAGCATACAGTGAGAAAGCTGCTGCCTACAAAACAGGAAGAAGGTCTTCACCAAAAACTGAATGGCTGACACCTTGATCTTGGACTTCTAGCCTCCAGAACTATGAGAAATCAATTTCTGTTGTTTAAAACACCCAGACTGTGGTATTTTATTATAGTAGCCTGAGCCAAGATACTCATAAATGCTGTGCTCACATATTCTGCTATTTACCTACAACGGATATCTTTTAAAGATTTTAAGTTCAATATGCTTCAATGTGAACTCCTAGTATTTCCTCTAAATTATTTTCTGTCCACAATCTTCCCCAATTTAGTTGACAGCAGCTCCTTTAACCTTCCAATCACTTTGTCTCAAAATCTTAAAGACATCCTTAACTCCCTTTGTTCTTTCATAATATCTCATTCAATATTTCAGGAAACCATGTTATCTCTACCTTCAAAGTATATTAAGAATCCAACTATGTTTCATCTCTTTCACTCCAACCTGGTATAAGCATTGAGATTTTATCATCTCTGGTATGGATTTACTGCAGTAGTCTTTGAATAATTCCACTGCTCTGATCTTTTCCCCTGTTGTCTATTCTCAAAACGGTAGCCAGAGGGATCCTGGGAAGCCACAATTCAGATCACATCTCTCCACTACACAAAGCTCTGAAGCAAAAAACAAGTCAAAATCTTTACAGTACCTAGATGGCTCTAGGCAATTTAACCCCCCATTCCCTTTTTGACATCATCTCTTCTATTCTCTGCCTCTGCTCAGTTCAGCCTCACTGACCTACGTGTTGTTTCTCCTGTACCTCAAATCTTTGCAATGTCTTTTCCCTCTCTCTGGAAAGTCCCCGCCCTATATTGGCATGTATACCTTTCTCAAATATTTTCAGTCTGTGTTCAGGCTTTCTCAAGATATACTAGACCAGACTCTTTAAAATTATTAAACCTCAGAATTCTTGTGCCCTAGTCTACAGTTTCTGTAACATGTATTACCTTTTCACATACCTTATAGTTTTCTTTGCTATGTTTTTTTGTCTGTATCAGACCTCTAGAATGTGAGATACATTAGATTAAGGATCTTTGATTATTATCTTCATCGCTTGAATAGTACCTAGCACATAGTATGCATTCAACAATACTTGTTGCAATTTGTGAATGTTTTCTCAAATATCCAAGGAAAAACTGACACTTAAGGAAAGTCTATGTGTGTGTAAGAGCATGTGCATGTGTCAGAGAGTGTGTGTGTGTGTGTGTGTCTAGAAGAGTAACTTGCAGGATAGTGGAGAGCAGATATCAGCCTTGGCATATTGCACACAGGAAGGGATCTTCCTCACACACACAAAAAAAGAGTTATGTTAAAGTCTAAAGAACAAAAGGGAATTATGTAGCTGTGAAGAATGTGGATTTTAATATTTTAGACAATCCATTTCTTGTTGCTGGCACCTGGATTGTAGGAGATAAGATAAAATAGATGCAGAGGAAGGCTGCAATAGTCAATGTATGCTAGACATTAAATTTTAAGCTACAATTTAGGGACATCATTCTACTAATCCCCCTGTATATTTAAAAAGGTAATTTAAATAGCAATTTGATAGAAAGAGTTTCCAATGGTAACCCCATACTCATCTATTGGCAAACACTGGATGGCACAGACATAGCCTCAAGTGAATATAACAGGGAGAAATTTTGACTTGAGTTTTATGGAATAAAATCCTGCTAAACAAAAGAAAAGAATGTCATTTTGAATTATCACAGTAAGAGCATAACTCTGGAAATATTTTATTAGACAAATAACAGGCAAATTTTTGAGAGAGTATTTAAATATTATTATGATTCAAGAAGAAAACTTCATAAATTGGATAAAGAAAAGTTAAATTGAAAGGAAAGTCTAATAAAATTAAACAGAAGTTTGGAGATAAAAGGATAAGTGTTGCAATACCTGTGAAAGACACAAAATAGAGATCCAATCTTAGAATTGTACATTACAGAAGATTCCAGAGTAACTAGAACAGAGGTTATTAAAGAATATAAGTAAAACATTCTAGCCTTTATAGAAGACTGAATAATATAGACCAAAACTCTCATTAGCTTTGAAGGAAAAAAAAGTCATTCACGTGCATTCATTCTGATAATAATTTGCAAAATTATCGATAAATAAAAATATTTCAATTATTGAAAGGGGAAAAACATTGAAAAAGAAAGGTTTTTTCAATAAAAGAATTAACAAATATAAGCAAATCATAAATCAAAATGACCTTAGTGTTTCCTTCTGAAACACTATGATTTAGATAGTGTTCCCTGGTTATGAGTAAATAAATCTGATATTAGCAAAGACGATTGATCTGAGGAAGAGAAAGCATAGTCAACATGAAGAATCAAGAGGGTAAAGACAATTATCAGGAGTTACTATGAATCACAATGGATGAAACAGAGAATATGAAGTAAGAGGGATGAGCTGAATTTGATGGCGTGACTGCTATCTGTCCCTGAATATCCATTTTCTGCTTCTTCTTTCAAGATAGAGAATTTCCCAATTGTTAGCTAGACTTCCCATTTACACATTCTGTTTCCTTGCTTTCATTTCATTTAGCTGTGGGTTGGAGACTAAGTCTGGGACAAGGGGATGTGAAAAGAGTGATGGGCAATTTCACATGATTTACTTAAACACGAAGTTGTTGGCCCTTGAATTCTTTTCTTTCACATTTCACAGTCTGAGATAGATAGGAACATCTCTGAAACTTGAACGATGCAGATCAGGGAAACCTTTTGAGAAACATTTGGACAGAATAATGAAAGGGACCAAATTCTCTGAAAAAGGACTGGACCAGAACCAAGTACAATATACTTCTATCTTTTTCAACCACGGTCTGTTTGCCAGCTGCTGTTTGCTGTTTGTTTTGAGGGGTATATTAATGCAGTATTATAGCCTATACCATAACTATTACAAGGTTCTTACAAGCCTTGGGCTAGATTTAGCAAAAGTATTAAAGAAGTAACCAGAATAGTAATACTATAGATTTGTATATCAGAAAGGTCTGTCTGACTGTAGAGTGGGGATCCAATTAAATAGGACAACTTACTAAGGAAGCTGGTTTACTAATACAGGCAAGGTAGGTTTGTAACTTGGTAAATGAATGGTGTGGATATGATTCACTTATGAAAGGAGCAGTGAAAGTGGAAAAGGTTTTGGAGGAGGGAAACATTAAAGTTTTGGGGTCTGTGAGGAAGCTAAGTTGTCCAGGAATGCCATAGGAATACAGGTGTGAAGTCTATGGTATGTATGTTGAGCATTCACATATTATCAAATGTTCATTTAATTGAAACCACAGAAGAAAATAAAATCACACAGCACAGCGATAACGTGAAAAATGAAAGCATAAGGCGGCCAAATTAAGAAAACAAAGAATGTCAACATTGGTGGTCCACATAAATGAAAAAGAGATGACAAAAAGTTCTGAAAATGAGCACCTACTAAGAGGAAAATCAAAATAAAATAAAAATTAAAAGAATGCTTCAGGAAGAATAATGTGGTCTATAATGTCAAATGCTGTTTAACGGTCAATGCAACTGGCCATCTAAAAGTTTCCCTGAAGTTAACACAACAGAGATTGCTGATGACCTTAAGAGGGTGGTTTCAATGGAGAAGTAAGGTTGATTGTCAAATTATTGTAGGTTAAGAAGCAAAAGGAAGACAGATTATTTGAGATTCGTGACAATCCTTTCAATCCCAAATGAAAGGATTGTATTCATCTTCCACCTAACTTAAAAATCTAGAAAAGAACTCACAACAGAGTGGGCATGAACAAAGAGAAAACTGTGTCCGTTAATATCGGTATAGTGGAATGCATCAAGCTAACAAATTTCCTCAATCAAATGTTTCCAAATCTTCTCATTAATGTACTAAAGCAAAATTTTATGCATTCAGGTTAAATCATATGGTGAGATCCATATTCCGAAAGCCAAGGCCTATCGTGTTACTCTCCTGCCCAAAACTTTCAAGCGATTTTCCATTGACTTTAGAGCAAAACTAAAACTCCAGTTTGGCAATTGAGGCTCTCCAGAATATCTTTTCATCCATATAATTATAGAACTTCATTTCCAAACATTTCCACTTATTTGTCTGAAGGTTATATTAGCCAAATCAAAGCATGTACTTTTTTACTTTCTTTCTGAAATTTTCTGTTTATGTGATGAACTTTGATTGAAAACAGTTGCCCCAGTTTTTACATTTTAAAATCATTACTTTCAAATCCCATATTGTATTGACCTTAAATTACGGTGGAGGGATGAAGCAAAAATGTTTTTATATACATGGCTCTTTGTATTTCTGGATATATATATACACACATACATATAGAGAGAGAAAATTTTCAAAGGAATGTGATCACTCTTTTATTTTACTATGGTAAACTTCTATTTGCATATGTACAGAAATGAATCCATATTCTCGGATTTATTAGAAACTAGGATTTTTGCCAGTTTCTAGAAAATGGAGTGAAAGCACTCAAATACTAAACAAAAGTTTTGTTGAGATAATTCTTAAAATATTAACCTGTTTTGCTCTGGTAAATGTTACGGAGTGAGAGATGTCTTATCCGTTTCCCATCTCAAAAATATAGTCAAGCCATTGGGCTCTAAGACATGGACCATTGCCAAAGGCAAGGTTAGAATGGAGAATAAGAGGTACTTGTGTTTCAGTGATGTCCTGAAGAAGAACCACTGATGTGTAGGCCAATCAAGGGAAAGAGGTTCAAGAGTTTGGAGGAGATAGAGCTAGCACAATCCAAGAGAGAAATATTGAAGTTGGAGATAGTCAAAAATGGGGAAGCTGTGATGGAAAGACAACAGTAGGAGTTTGCAGCCTGTTTGAGAGTTTGATTGCTCTGATAGGCTGGACTATCTGTCACGGCCAAAGAAAAAAATATATGGCATTGAAAAGGCAGAACCAATCATTTTTCAATGTATCACTCATATGTCAACAATGAAATCTTAGTGATCAGCATAATGAATGGAAAATATTTTTCTCATTCCCCAATTTTCTTGTGCCATTCTAGAAAAGAAATTGACCTCTAAATGTAATCAAGTGAAATACCACAACTCTGAATTGAAGGACTAACTAAATATATCTAAATTAAAATATTAAATTAATACTTTGACACACAAATATACAAACAGAAACATTTGCATCTATTTAAGGTGTGACCCTTATTCTTATAACCTGAAATTGGAATTTTTTTAAATGGGCACACTATATCATATTCCCAAATAATTATAAAACTCTTTGTATTATTTGATTCCAACATACCTAAAGGTATAATTCTTTATTGAAAATGTCTTACTTATGGTTTATCAGAGATTTTTGAATAGAGTTGTGAAACTGAAATATACTCTTCCTATGACAGAAGATTTTGTATTTGCAGCTGCTAACTCGAGTGCCAGGATTCGTAGTATTCCATGGCCATTCATTGTGGAGTAGAAGTCTATTCACGTTGAGTGAATTTTAATTAAAGTTTAGTTGTCAATGGTTGTTTAATGATTCCTGCCATTTTGCAGATCTCAGTTTACAGAGCTGCAAACAAATATACAAACAAAAATTGTGCCAAATCTGATCTGGGATGTACTACGTTGCGTAAATATTTAAACTCCTTTGGGAAAGAATTTTGCATACCTGATAAAATGCTTAGGTAACTTTCTAACAAGGTTAATGGGATGAAGAAAACTTCTGGGAGTCTAATGATTGACAAATTCAGCTAATGTGAACCACATGTCTTATTTTATTCAAATATATTTTTCCTTTGTTTTTAATGTAACAGTCATTAACTAAAGTTTCTCTTCTGTAGACATCCTTATGAAGAAAGGAAATTGTAATTGGCCTCTGGAGTTCTCTTTTTGGCAGCATGTTTGAAATAAAACTTTGACATTGTTTGTAATTATCCAAAATTTGTTTGTTTTGTTTTATTTGAAGCAAGAGCAGCATTCAATAAAGCTTCAGTGAACTGTGACTAAAACTGGAACATAAGGAAACCAGGAAAGAAATGTTTGGAAACTTATGTACAAATAATTACATTTTCTACTGGTGTGATTATGTTACATTACACAGTTTCTCTAGTCAATTGTACAACTTCCCCAAAATACTTTGAGTATTATATAATATAAACGTAATTCATATGAAAATGAGAATATTTAAAATATTTTGGGTGACATGGTACTATGTTCTGTCTGATATTATAGTTTTATTGTGTTTAAAGTATTATAGATATCAGCATGTCATGTTTCTTTTCAACACATTTTTTAAAAATCTTGATTTAGCTTAATCCCAGAATAGAGGTCCCAGATTCTTAAATACTTAGTATCTGTAATAAACAGGGGGAAATTTTCATTCTCAATAGAGGAAATCATGAATAGTTATTGTAAAGGCGGACCGTAAGGGTGGATCTTGGGATTTTGTTGGTGTTCTGGGAGGAAGAACTTGTCTCCGTTTTCTTGGTCTTTTAGATTTCAGTCCTGTACTTTCTTATAGCCTAAAGGGTAGCATTTTCCATAAATAGCAAGAGACTTTAATAGCTGACTACTTATTATTTAAAAAATAAAAGCAAGAAAACAAAACACCCTCCCAGATTCATAAGAGGTGGTCTTCATGACGGCTGCATCAGAAACTACAATTTAGGAAAACATCTTAGTAGCTGCATCCTTGCAAGATCTTTTACTGAATTCTCCAAAGATTTTAATTGTCTTCTCTTCCTAATTAAAACAAAACTTACATAAACGTTTAGCCTTAACACGACTAAAGGCAATAGCTGTATATGGCCTCATATTTATTTGAGTGAAGGAAAATGGAGATGTCATTTTGAAACTGACAAAATATTTTCTCTTAAACTCTTTGCTAATCAAACATAAATAGATTTTGTTATTATGAATTTCTTTATATCACCCTAATTGGTTAAGAGGATGAGATAAACTCTGTTTTTCCTTGTAGGGCAAGAATCATCAGAAAAATTGTATAACTTTGATGCTCCTTTTCCACTAAGTGTGATGAATGCCCTCCACTGAAAATGCATTAGAAGAAAGCCCTCAACATATGTTTTCACAGATTGTTTTAATTTTTGTTTGGTTTTGTTGTTAACTTTCTTTTCAGTCAGACTTTTTTCCCCCATTGGGGAATTGATTCCAACTGCAGGCATCCATTAAAATAAAGGAGCCCAAATGAGAAGGGGCTATTTAAATTCTCATAGGTACCTAGCCAAACTTGTCTTTCATTGTTATTGTTGTTTTATAAAGGGAGAAGGAGTTGTTAAAAAGGATACTTCTCTTTCTGAAATTTTTGGCTGTACCTGAAATATTGATGAAAGGAGTTGAGAGAAGGATTTTTCCCCTTTGTGTCCAAAACGAAAAAAGAGAATTATGCTTGTATATAAATAAGTGAGAGGTACAAAAATTGCACAGTACTGATTATATGATTTTTTTTTCTTTGACTTTACTTTCTGAGGGCTGAATTTCAAGAGAACTCAAGAAAAACAGAATTAGAAAGTTATAGTTAAAATAGCATTCACTTAGTATGGAAACCCGTTTTTGTCTGTTTTATTTCTAAAATCAATGTGTATATGTAACATTAAAAATGCTTAAATATGAAAATGAACTAGTTCTTAAAATATGAGTACATGCTTTCCTTGGAATTTACCACAACATATTGAATAGGAGAAAATCGTTGTGCATTCTTTTATAAAACTCAATGATGTATTTGCCACCACCTTCAAAAAGTTTATGATGGGGAAAAAGAAGTTAAAGACCTTTTCACAGCTTTCATAAAAATTGCTTTATAGAAGTGTGACCATAAGGAGATATAAATACTGTAAAGAAAGGGAGTCAAATGGTACATTTTATAAATAGAACCAACAGCATCATACATTTATGGGATACTGCAAATCATCTGAATTTTAGCTCTCAGAAACAATAATCATTACAATTTTTCAACTCAGTATTACCCAGTAAAGTAGTGTTGTTTTATTTTAAAAATATGCTCGCTTTTGTATACTTGTCAGCTTCTTTCAATATTTTCAAGGACAGAGTTAGTGCTTCCATCTACAGAAGAAATTCCTGGGCAAAAATATGTACATGGATGTGACATGAAAGTCAGAACATTTCAGTCATTAGAATTATTCTCTGATTGTTTTCTAGATTTGATATTTCAAATTTAAAAAATGATTCAGTTGAAATTTTTTTAAACCACTAATGTTCTCTTGTTTGCAATTTACACAGCTGTTTTAAAACATATCCATTCCTTTGTGTTACTACTATTACATATAGTTTTTTGTCCTCAGTATTAAATAATTTATTAGGATCATAAAATTCAGATTAATACTGGGATGACCAAAAGCTTATGACAGATAGATTGACTCTGGGGAATTACAGTCCCATGACGTGCAGTGGGAGCAGTGTAGGTGCGGAAGAGTGAGGTTTGTCATGGAAGCTGGATAAGAGAAGTGGCGGAACCAGGCTAAGACTTGGAAAAACTAAGTCAATACCCTTCAAATTTGAATTCTACATTGAAAATTTCATTCAAAACATAGAAAAATGTTTTAGACTAAGTTTATTTTTTCCTTTGGAAGCCACAAAAGAAAATAAGGGACAATAATTTGTGAACTGTGTTAAAACTGGTCTAAGGTCACTAAAGGATATAAACCATTATCTCTAGTGATAAAATAACCATCATCTCCATGCTAATAAGTAGTCTATGATTACTAGCTTTGACTATTTGTTCATAGGTGTTCTAATTATTTCAATGTTCTAAGTATTTTCTCATTCTAATTTCTCATTCTATTTCCTTTTGACCCAAGATATGTAATGATGTTCCAGGTAATACATTTTATTATTGTTAGGAATATGAGTATAATGAATTTGAATTTATTGGAACTTTGGCCAGAAAATACAACATGAAAAAACCTCAGCTTTGGTTTGATAGAATTTTATAAGTATTATGTTGCAATATAATCATTTAAAATGTTTTATGGATCCATTAAAATTACCTGCTTTGTCTTTACAAGTTACAAAGGCCATATACAATAGTCATCGGTTTTCCAGATTCTTAAGGCAATTCTATCATTAATTAGCTGTATAATATTGAACAAATTACATTAACTATCAAAATGCATTTCTTCCATATACTGAATGGAGACAGTTTTGGTACCTACCTCATAGTATCTTTCTAAGAATAAAATGAGTTCCATTTATCTTCAATTAAGTGTTTGTCAAAATGTAAAAACACTTGATATTATATTTATATCATATTGGCATTATAATATCTGTTTTCCTATTATTTGTGTTAAATGCTTTTGGAGTTACTAAGCCCTAAGAGTGATTCAATAAACCATATCTCTGTTTTGATTTCACTACTTCTGCTCCCACTACTACTAATTGTATCATTACCATCTCCTTTATTTTTAACTCCTACTGGAAGTGTCCTACATACTTTAGGGTCTACAAGTACATATACATATCTACATATATATATACATACACACACAAACACATCTGTATTAGTGTTTCTTTATTTCCTGGTTACCAATAAGAATTTAATTCTCATTTCTAGTAATGGTAGGTTAGGTTATTCAGAAAACCATCCTGCTTTGTACTATAAATGGACAAATGAAAGACATCTCTTTGAAATCTTATGGTCTCTCAGAGAGAGTAAGGACTTACCAGGTGACAACTGAAGTGAAATTCAGACACAAAGAAGTAAGCACTTGTGGAAGCCACCTTTATCTATTCTTTATTCTCCCAATTTGGGAGAATTGAAATATTGTTTTGAGAGTCTTATGAGATGAAACACAAAAATGAAAACTCAGTAACTGAATTTGTTGTGGTGGTTTAATAGAAGATCCTCTCCTCCCAAAAAATAAATAAACAAACCCCCTAGAAGTATAGGCAAACAGGACAGTTACCTGAAAGGCAATTTTAAAGGATGTATTTAGGCAGGAGAAAAATGAATTGATGGGGATTTTCTCATACAAAAACAGAAATGAAGAGCATAGAAAGGACTAAATATTTGGAAATTCTAAATTACAATGACTGTGTAAAACAGTAATAAGATATTGGGTGGGTTTGAAAAAGATAAAATTAAATCTATGACAAAATATATATATGTTGGGAGTGCAGCAATGCAGAAGGAGACTAAAGGTACCGATTAATTTTCAATTTGATGACTTAATGATTCATGCTCTAAAGTATAGACACAGTATGTATTGTAAGTGTAAAATTAGTGGAGGGGAAAATTGCTATGATTAAAAGATAATTAATCTAAAAGAAAGCTTAAAAATCACAAAAATCAGGCAGTGCAAAAGAGATAGATTGGAAATTCCAAAATAGCATTATGTTTCGTTGAAATATACAGGTAAAAGAAATGAATGTCAGACAGATTTTTAAAAATCTAACACACTGCTGGTTTCCAGCTCTGACATGTTAAGAGCTTGGAAGTTATCACTCTGGTCTTTACAAAAAGAAAAAATGCTGAACAAATTGAAAATGAACAATTTTTCTAGGATCTGCCAGAGAACTGAGGTCCCAGGGCAAACTGCCACTCTGGTCTGGAAACAGGTGAATCAGTGAGTCACAGTCAAGATCAGCTTATCTGAAGCAAAAGAGCTGGAACCATAAATTGATTTGTTGTTAGTGCTGTCAAGTCGATTCTGACTCCTAGGGACCCTGTGCACAGCAGAGCAGAACCCTGCCCAGTCTTTTTATGCCATCCTCTCACCTTCCTTGCTACATGATTCAATGCTCTGCTCCTATGCATAGGGTTTTCATGGCCAATTTTTTGAGAAGTAGGTGGCCAAGTCCTTCTTTCTAGTCTGTCTTAGTCTGGAAGCTCTGCTGAAACCTGTCTACCATGGGTGATCCTACTGGGATTTGAAATCCCAGTGGCATAGCTTTCAGCATCACAGCAACACACAGCCACCACAGTATAATAACCGACAGGTGGGTGGTGTGGTTCCCTGATTTGGAAATGAACCAGGGCCATGTCAGTGAAAGCGCTGAATCTTAACCACTAGACCACCAGGGCTGGCTCGCAAACTGAAAGAAATATTTAAATGGTAACTGTGAACAATTGCGGGAGGCTGAGTGTGGACTGGCTGAGGGAAGCTCCTGAGGGTCATAGTCTTACGGATATCCTCATGCCTTCATGGGCCTCATCTCTGGGAAACCTACCAGTTTCTGAAAGTGAGAAACCAGTAAAGGTGTCCTCTGAGTTCTGGTAGT
Organism: Diceros bicornis minor; assembly: GCF_020826845.1. Taxonomy (NCBI): domain Eukaryota; kingdom Metazoa; phylum Chordata; class Mammalia; order Perissodactyla; family Rhinocerotidae; genus Diceros; species Diceros bicornis. Next base: position 44,836,148 of record NC_080759.1, on the reverse strand, counting down.
GGGAGGAGAAAATAAATTTTGTTAAATATTCTCAGATATGTCTCCCAAACAAAGGCCTACTACCAGGAAAAAGACTTAACAGAGCGTTATCCCACCTGTGGGAGAGAGTTTCCCGGACTCACATTCTTTCTAGCCTTTCTATCTCAACTATGGAGGGTGAAAAGCTAAGAAATCCTAGTGAATGTCACAACCCAGAGACACAGGGCCACTAAAAGACTGAGAATTAATTATATGATTACAAGACATTGCCACTCGCACACACTTTATCACCACACCAATAGGACTCCAGTATAATAATGGTGGATTATAATGAAAACGCTGCAAGATACAGAACCTATGTAAGGAGGAGATTTCAGTAACCCAAAGACAACAGGGGAGTCAAAAACTATGATACTAGAGGAAGTTGAAGCCACTGGCACCTATAGCTACAGCAAATATTAACCACAGCCCAACTCCTAGCAGATTAATACAAAACCTCATGCTAAAGGCCTATTGACCACAGTTCCAATTACCCAAAACACAATGTTTGGCTTTCAACAATAAATTACAAACCAAATTACATATCTCTGAAGAAACAAAGCAAGCATCAGAAGTAGACTTAGACATGACACAGAGTTTAGAATTAAATTGGGAATTTAAAGTAACTATGCTTAATATCCTATAGACAAAGGTGCCAGATAAGGGTACATTTGTCCCTGTTTAATTTGTATGCAGAACACGCCATACAAAAAAACTGGGCTAGATTCAGATGAAGGAGGAGTGAAAATTGATGGAAGAAATATGGACAATCTAAGACGTGCAGATGACACTATCTTACCAGGGGAAAGCAGCAGTGACTTGAAAGGGCTTCTGACGAAAGTGAAAGAAGAAAATGCCAAAGCAGGAGTGCATTTGAACACCAAGAAGACAAAAATCATGACCGTAGACTGAAACTACGCGGTTTTAATGTAGACAATGAAGACATCGAAATTGTTAAGGTTTTTGTTTACTTTGGTTCAGTCGTCAATTTAAATGGAGACTGCAGCCAAGAAATTGAGAAAAGATTGGGACTTGGATGGGCAGTAATGAAAGAATTAAGAAGGAAGTATCCTGCGAGACTAAGGCCAAGATCATTCCCAGTTATATTCTGGTGCAAAAGCTGGACAGTGGAGAAGGCTGACAGGAAAAATATTGATTTACATGAAATACGGTGTTGCAGGAGAGCTCTACGGATACCCTGGGCCGCCAGCAAGATGAACAAGCAGGTCCCAGAGCAAATTAAGCCTGAGCTATCACTGGAGGCAAAAATGACAAAACTGAGACTACCCCACTTTGAACACATCATGAGAAGGCAGGACGCTTTGGAAAAGACAATAATGCTAGGAAAAATAGAAGGCAGCAGGAAAAGAGAAAGACCAAATCTGAGATGGACTGACTCCATAAAGGAAGCCACAGGCATGAGTCCATAGAAGCTGAGTAGGGCTGTTGAAGACAGGACATTGTGGACATCACTCATTCATAGGGACACCAGGAGTTGGAGCCAACTTGGCACAACAAAAACTATGCTAAGGACTCTAATGGAAAAAGAAACAAAAGGAAATACTAAACATCAAAAAAACTAAAACAGACATGAAAAATACTTTTGATGAGTTCATCAGTAGATTGACCATGGTCAAGGAAAGAGTCAGTTAACTGGAAGATAGGTCAATAGAAACTTCCCACACTGAAGTGCAAAAGAAAAAAGGAACGAAAAAAAAAAAAACTGAAAGAAAATCTAAGAACTATGAGACAATTTCCAAAGGGGCAATATATGTGTAATTAAAATAATATAGAAGAAAAAGAGAACAAAGCAGGAAGAAGTATTTGGGGTAATAATGTCAGAGAATTATCCTAAATTGACAAACACCAAACCACAGATCCAAGAAGCTCATAGAACACCAAGCAGGACAGATCCCAAAGGATCTACACCTAGGGAAATCATATTAAAACTGCAGAAAACTAAAGACAAAGAGAAAATCTTGAGAGAAATCAGACAGAGAGGGGTGGGTGGGGTGGGGTAGGGGAGGTGCAACCTTACCTGTCAAGCAGGAGGGTAAAAATTAAGGCAAATTTCACACCAGAAATGATGAAATCAAGATGACAGTTGAGTGGAATAAAGTATTGAAAGAGAGAGGGAAATAAAAATAAGCTTCAATTCCATGCCCAGTGAAATTTTCCTTCCAAAGTGAAACAGAAGACTTTCTAGGAAAAAATAAAATAAAGGGAATTCATTGCCAGCAGACCATGCAATAAATGCTAAAAGAATATATTCAGGGTGAGGGGAAATATATAGGTCTGTAACTCAGATCTACATAACAAAAGGAAGATTACCAGAAAAGGAATAAAAAAGGTAAAAATCTTTTTTATTATTCCTAATTGATCTAAAAGATAACCATTTGTTTAAATAAATAATAGTAAGAATGTATTGGGTGATTACAGCATAAAGATAAGTGAAATGAGTGACAGCAAGTCATCAAGACTATGAGGTAGGAAATGGGAATACTTTGTTGTAAGGTAGCTGCACTACACGTGAAGTGGTATAGTGTTATTGGAAAGTGGACTTAGGTTAGTTTGAATGTATATTGGAAACTCCAGAGCACCAATAAAATTTTTGAAAATAAGGATAATTGATATGCTAAGAAAATAGACAAAATGGAATCATATAAAATCTTCAATTAAAACTAGAGATGGCAGAAAAGAGGAGGAAAATGAAACAAAGAAAAATTACAATGAATAGAAAGCAGTTACAAACATGGTAAATAGTATAGCAATGATATTTACAATTGCTTTAAATATAAAAGGTTTAAATATACCATTTAACAGACAGATATTGCCAGAGTGGATTAAAATAAACAAGACGAAAATATATGTTGTCTACAAGAAACCCATTTTAATTATAAAGATACAGATAAGTTAAATTGAAGAGATGGAGAAGGATATACCATGCTAATGTTAATGAAAAAAAGTAAAAAGCTGGACTAGCTATACTAATTTCTGACAAAGCTGACTTCAGAACAAGTAAAAATATCAGGGATAAAAGCTGATGGCAAAATGATAAAGGTATCAACTTTCCAATAAGACACAATAACCTTTAATGTGTATGCACCTAACATCAAAATATATAAGGCAAAAAATTATAGAACTTAAAGAAAAAAATATACAAATCCAATGTTGAGGTTGGATACTTCAACTCCCTTCTTTTAGTAACTGAAAGATCAAGCAGGCAGAAAATCAGTCAGTATATAGTTGACCCCAGTAGCTCTATTAATCAAATTCATCTAATTGACATTTACAGAATTCTCCATCCAACAACAGCAGAATATACATTCTTTTCAAACCTACATGGAACTTCACAGATTGGAAGATCCAATACTGTTAAGATGGCACTTCTTTCCTTCTTGATCTAGCAGTTCAACACAATCCAAATTAAACTCCCATAAGCTATTTTGTAGGTTTCAAAAATCGATTCAAAAATTTATACAAAGAAGCAAAACACCTAAAATGGCCAACATAATACTGAAAAAGAACAGAGTTTTAGGATTTACACTACTCAATTTCAAAAATTACTATAAAGCTACAATATTCCAGACAGCACGGTACTGGAGATAGAATAAACATCTAGATCAACAGACAAAGATTCTGGATTAGGCACACAAATATAGTCAACTGATCCCTGACAAGGCAGCAAAGGCAATTCAGTTGAGAGAGAGTAATTGTTTTTTCAACACATGGTGCTGGAACAATTTAAATCCACATACAAAACAACGAATCTAGATGCTGATCTTATACCTTTCACAAAAATTAACTCAAAAAAGATCATAGACCTAAAAGCAAAATGTAAAACTACAAAAAATTCCAGAATACATAACAGAAAATCCAAGTGCCCTCAGGTTTGGTGATGAGTTTTTAGATCCAGCAACAAAATAACATGGATTGAAAACAAAACATAATCCATGAAAGAAAATATTAGTAATGTGCTTTAGTAAAATTAAAACTTCTGCTCTGGAAAACACACTGTTAGAGAATAAAAAGACAAGTCACAATCTGGAGAAATTATTGACAAAACAAATATTTGGTGAAGGACTTGTATACAAAATATAAAAAGAAATTTTAAAACTGGGCAATAAGAAAAGTTAATATCATAATTAAAGATGGAAAAAGATCTAAACAGACACCTCATCAAAGAAGATATACAGATGACAAATAAGCATATGAAAGATGCTAAATATCTTTTGTCATTAGAGAACTGAAAGCTAAAATAATGAGAAGTTACCACTAAACACCTAATAGAATGTTTAAAATAAAACAAACATGAAACAACCACAACAAAAGGATAATACGAAATATTAGTGAAGATGTGAAGAAACAGGAATTCTCATAATTCTTTGCTTGTAGATAAGCAAAATGGCACAGCCACTTTGGAAGACTATTTGGAAGTTTCTTACAAACTAAACATAGTCAGCATATAATCTGTCAATCACTTTTCTAGGTATCTGCTCAACTGATTTGAAAACTTATGTTCACACAAAAATCTGCACATAAATTTTTATAGTAGCTTTATTCAAAATTGTCACCAACTGGAAGCAATGAAAGTGTCATTCAATAGGTAAATGGATAAACCAACTGGAGTACATCCAAACAATGTGATAAAAAGTAATGAGTTATCAAGCCACCTTAAATGCGTATTGCCAGGTGAATGAAGCCAGTTTAAAAAGGCTACATATTATATGATTCTAATTATCTAACATTCTGAAAAAGGCAAAACTATAGATACACTGAAAAGTTCAATAGTTGCCAAGATTTTGGAGAAGGGGAAGAACAATTGAATAGGGGAAGAACAGGGAATTTTTAAGGCAATGAGACTGTCTGTATAATTCTGTAATTGTTGATACATCATACTACGTGTTTGTCAACGCCCACTAAACTTTATATTACAAAGAGTGAACTTTCATGTACTTAAAAGGAAACACTTATAAAGTCCAGGGATTCTCAATGTGGTATGCAGAATATGACAAAACAATCCTTATTACAAATACATGAAACAACTTCATTGAAGGAAGTATGTTGAAATCATAAATATGTAGAGGATTTCAGTTGTCACAAAATTTGATGTTTCAATGTAATGCAATGTCAGTCAAATTACTAAGGGGATTTTTTTTAAGTGGAATTTGAAACCCATATCTAAAATATATGTGAAAATTTAAATGATCAAGACTAGTGGAGACATACTTGAAGATCAAGGTGGAGTGTTTTACTCAAATTTCAAAGTGATTTGAAGTCATAGAAAATAGAAATTATTTTGATCTTAAATAAAAACACAACATATCAAATATGTTGGATGCAACCTAAATAATAGAAATTTGTAGCATTTCATGCTCATAATAATAAACAGAAAGAATTCAAGTAATCAATTCAGTTTACAACTTAAGAAACAAGGAAGAAGAAAAGAAATTAAGCACCAAATAAGCAGGAGGAAATAATATCAGAGCATAAAGCAATGAAAGAGAAAAGAGGAAATAATAAAATCAATGAAACCAAAAGATTATGTTTAAATAAGTTGATAAAATTCATAAAACTCTAGCCAGAATAATCAGAAAAAAATGAAAGATGACACAATTTACCTTTATCAGAAGTGAGAGGTCATATCATTACTAATTCTACAGATATTAAATGAGGATAGTAAGAAAATATTGGGAACAATTTATGTCACTAAATTCAATAACTTAGACTAACTGGGCAAACTCCTTCCAAACACAAAACAAAGTACAGAACTCCCTCAATAAAAAATAGATAACCTGAACAGCACTATATCTGTTTTAAAAAAAGATTTTGTGATCATATCATGTCAGAGCTCTCCCAAAGAGATAAATTGTCCTTGTCAGAATAAATCTACTAATTTTCTCTGAGTTTGGAGACAAGTTTAACAAATAGACTTTGTGATCAAATAATAACTCGATGATTATCATCCAGCTGAGAGCAGTACTCATGAGATTAAAGAAAAAAAGGACTACTAAATTATGCCCATATTTCTATATCAGTAACAGAGAACATGCCAAATTTTTGTCAAACTATCTTTGGAGGAGAATTCAACTCTCGTCGCGAGGTTCAAAAATGGTAATAGTGCCAGAAGTGTGAAGTGTTCTGACTCTAAAAATAAATAGGCTTGGTAGAAACAAGCATTTTTCTCCTGGTAGGAGGCAGCGATTCCAGCTTATCTGGAAATATGGATAAAATGAGCAGAGATTTACCTTTGGTCGTTTATTCTCAGCATGTGGGGATCAGAGCCATAAGGATGAATGTTCATTCTGAGTGTGGGAAAGGCTTGGGAAGACGTAGACTGAGTACTCGTTATTCTTTGCAAGTCACGAATAGACTCTAAAGTCTCACCTTTAGAAAGCAAGTCTGCTGCACGCTGTTCAGCCACTTAAGATCTTCTAAAGACTAGTCCTGATCTGACCAGGCTTGTGAGAAAGACCCCTTTTACCCATTGTAACCTCGAGTGCAAGAGAATCACACAGTATCTAAGGAATAGAACAGAATCTGGAATCAATAACCCAGCTTAGGTCTGAAGATTATAGAATTGAGAAAAAAAAAGCAGGAGAAGAGAGTTAGGCAGTGAGTCAAAGACCACTCAGAAGGGATCTCCAGTTGAATAATTAAGTACTCTGGATTACCATTACCTGGTAGAAAAGCTTTTTGGGACAAATTCACAGAAAGCTACTGATACATAGTCTCTAGTAAAGGTGAAACAAAACAAAACAAAATTTCACCTAACCAGAACTACCTTAAAATGAGTGTAGATTGTTGTAAATTTAAGGAATCTGGTTCAGCTGAGACCCTAGGTTTAATTGGGTAGGGGCCTTTTCAAGTCAGAGATAAAAGAAACAAAAGCCAAACAAGAAATTTAGTTCTTGATTGAATGAGGGATGGAATCCAGAAGAGAACAGAAAGAATCCAAGGAGAGAGAAGACAGCTGTGAGCTATGTTATGTGGCCTCAAAAATTAAGTGAATTTATTAACGATGTACAGCTTTATTACTTTTTTCCTTTTTTTTCATCTTTTTAATGGAGAAAATTGATAAAGGGGATGATACGAAAAGGGTTTACACAGATTTCCAAAGTACAAAGAACTCAGCTGTGCTTTAGGCAAAACACTAAATGATAACATTTCCCTCACATGTTATCTCTGGTATTGATAGACAGCAAATAAAACTCATGAATAAGAGAAAATTCAAACAATAGTGTTCAAAATTTAGCACATACCTATAAGCTGACTTCTTCTGTATTTCTAAATTCAATTATATAGCACATATTTGCATTACACATTCAAAATTTTGAGAGAAAATATTAAAATATACAATTATTCAAACTATCATTTGTAATTAATATCAGTTTACTTTTATTCCATAAAATTATTTATTAATATGGTTTTATACATAATGAGAGATTATTTTAAGGAATAGATATCATATTGCATACATTTATGCAAATACATAATTATATCATACTAAAAGGTTAATGCAATGAAGATACGTGTAGATTTGCTACATGAAAATTAATGCAACAGTATCTTAACCTGTAATTGTTTATACTATATAATCAAAATTCTGAAATTTAACTTTTTTAATCATTGTACAGGAGTAGTAAGAATGAGAAATGTAAAGAGAGAGGAAGAGAAACAAAGAGAACATAAACATAAGAGGCACGTAGCTGATCATATGTTAGAGTTCCATGTTATTCAAAATGCATTTAAATGAAGAATAGCCTTCCAGATAGCCTATTTATTCAAATAGTTGTGAATCTTGAAACCCTCCCTTTTGCAAGCCTCAGGATGAGCTGCACCTACAGCATCCAGGAAACAGATCCTTCAATGGCCTTAGGATTCCACTGAAGACTGACATCAAACATAATTGAGTCCTTTCATCTCTAGCCTAAGAAAGTGGTCAAATTTTCTCTGCATGTGCCTTGAGAGAAGTTGACCTGTCTTTACGTTTCTTTAATATGAGAGTTAACTTCCAAGTTTGTAACTAAACACCTAGAGAAAAATATAAGACTTGTAATTAAACGAACTCTACATACTATCATCAATTTTTGCTACGTTAGAAATTCTTGTTTTTCAAATAAGCCATGAAAATCATTTTAGTTTTGTACTGATTTTAACCCCTAAAAAATGTATACAGCTTACTTTTGCACATAGAATTCTACCTTTAATCCTATTCAGAATGATTCTAAGACTTGTTTATTAAAGTAAATTTAGATTTAAAAAATAAAGATGTCAAGGATTTTCAACTAGTTGTTAACTTATTTTTGACTTAATCTCTATTTAAAGGCCATATATTCATGTAATAAGGTTTAGTTGCAAAATGTTGTATTTTCCAAGTATTATGATAAATATTATGTAAATTTTGTCAAAATAAATGATTCAAATCACAGAGAAGGTATCTAAAGCAAAGTGGTATTTTACTAAATACCAATTCATAAATATGGATGACTTTTAAGCCTCTATGAGGCTTCTGCTTTCTGTTAAAATCAAAAACAAACGGAGGCCAGCCTTGAAAATTCCCAGAGCAGACAAAACCAGTCTAGTCATACAAACATAGCTTAATTTAGCTTATTTTGCAAGACTAAGTGGACCTGGTCATTTCTTGCTTATGCCTCTGGAAATCATAAGCAAAACTTAAACTGTTTCCCAAAATTGATATGAGGTAACCACTAACTAATTCCCTATCATTTAAGAAATTTCTAGTATTATAACCAGTCACCGTGAAGAATAAACAGTCTCTGCCTTCTCACTCTGCTTGCCTTCTCACTCTGCTTTATAACAATATGCCTCTGAGCCTCATTCCATGTTTTGGTTTGAGTGTTCCCAGTTTGCAAACTGTCTTTTTGGTGTGTGCACAATGAACTTTCACTAATTACTACTTCGGTGATTCATTGGTTTTACTTCTGTTATTTTGGAACTTTTGACATTTCGCATTTCACATGTAAGGAGCTTGGAAGTCTCCGTTCCATCACAACAACAAAAATGCTTAACAGACTGCAAAATCAACAACTCTTCTTTGATCCATAAGAGGGGAAAGGTCACAGGGCAAACTCCTGCCCACTAGAAAGACGAGCAGATACAGGGAGTCTCAGTTTACTGGAACAGAACCTCATGAGCGGAAACCACCTCAGGAGCCAGTGCCATGGTAGGAAAATCTGAACTGTAATTGACAAATTTAAGGAGACTCAGTGTGGACAGGTCTGAGAGTTAAAAACTCCAGGGGAACCCCCCAGCCCCCACAATATTGTGAGACACCACCAGGAGCTCGACCAGGTTCTCACAGTAAATATTGGAGAAAAATCCCCTCAGGCTATTGGCAGGGAGAGGGGAAAAGGAACCATTTGGAAATATCCTAGAGTGCTCTGTTCTTATCAAGGCCTGCCCTCAGGGGAAACTAGATAAACAGAGCCTAACCTTCTGAGGTATTTATCAGAGCCTAACTGACCTGGGGGAAGCGAAATACCCAATTTCAGCTCTCTCTAGCCATCCTCTCCCACCTAAGGGGGGAGAAAAAAAGTGAGAAACTTGTGAAGTTCACAGTCCAGAGACATAGGCTCACTAAATACTGAGACCTAATCTTAGGACTATAGCATGCTTCCTCTCTCCCCACCCTTCACCAGCACTTGACTGTTTTTGGGTGCATCATGTCTGGCTATCAAGGAAAAATTACATGGCATACCAAAAGGCAAAAAACATACTTTGATGAGATAGAGCAAGCATCAAAACCAGACATGGCACCAAGGATATTAGAATTACCAGTCTGGGAATTTCAGACAACTAAGACTAATATGCTGGGGGCTGTAATGGAAAAAGTAGACAGCCTGCAAGATAGATGAGCAATGTAAGCAGAGAGATGGAATCCTAGGAAAGTACCAAAGAGAAATACTAGAGATCAAAAACACTTAACAGAAATGAAGCATGCCTTTGATGGTCTTGGTAGTAGACAGGACACAGCTGAAGAAAAAAATCTCTGAACTAGGGAATATATCAATAGAATCCTCAAAAACTGAAAAGCAAAGAGAACAAACACTGAGAAAAAACCAGAATAGACTATTTAAGGACTATGGGAAAACTACAAAAGATATAACATATGTGAAATGGGAATACCAGAAGGAGAAGAAAGGAAGGAGGAGAAGAAATATTTGAAATAATAATGACAGAATTTCCCCAAATTAATGTCCAACACCAAACCACAGATATCGTAAGCTCAGAGAATACCAAGTATAATAAATGCCAAAAAAAAAAATACATCACAGCATATAATTTTCAAAAAAGAGAAAAATCAAGACAAAGAAACATTCCTGAAATAAACCAGAGGAAAAAAATATGTCACCTATAGAAGAACAAATATAAGAGTTACATCCAAATCCCCTCAGAAACCATGCAAGCAAGAAAAGAGTGAAGTAAAATATTTAAATGTTGAGAGAAAAAAATACCAAGCTAACATCCTCCACTCAGTGAAATTATACTTCAAAAATGAATGAGAAAGAAAGATGTTCTCAGACAAACAAAAATCGAGGGAATTTGTTGCCCATAGACCTACCTTGCAAGAAATGTTAAGAGAAGTTTTCTAGAGAGAAGGAAAATACTATGGTCAAAAAGTCAGATTTACATAAGGTAAGGAAAGGAGTCGAAGGAATAAGTGAAGGTAAAATAAAAACTTTAATTTTTTTATCATAATTGATCTAACAGATAGTTTGTTCAAAATAATACCAACAATGCATCCATTGTGTATACTTATGTATAAGTCATATATATGATGCTTATGTATTCTTATATATAAGTGCAATGAATAACAGCAAAGATACTAGGGACAGCAGGGAAGAATTAGACTTATTTTGTTTGTATAAGGTACTCACACTATCTGTGAAGTGGTATAGTGTTTTGAAAGTAGACTTGGATTAGCGGTAAATGCATATTGCAAACTCTAGGGCAACCACTACAAAACGTAAAAAAAATAAGTACATCCTATATGCTAAGAAAGGAGAGAAAATGTAATCATATAAAATGCTCAATTAAAACCACAAAGGCAGAAAAAGAGTGGAAGTCAAAAATAGCAACAAAGACCCAAGACAACAGATAGAAAACAGAAATGAATATGGTAGATACTAATCCAACTATATCAACAATCACTTTGAACGTCAATGGTCTAAATGCATCAATTAAAAAGATGGAGTTTATCAGAGTGGATCAAAAATCAAGACCTATCAGAAGATGTGGTATATATACACAGTGGCATACTACTCAGCCATAAGAAATGATGAAATCCAGCCATTTGTGATAATATGGATGGACATTGAGGGTATTATGCAAAGTGAAATAAGTCGGAGGGAGAAGGTCAAATACAGTACGATCTCACTTATTAAGTAGTCGATAATAACAGCAACAAACAAACACATAGAGACAGAAATTGGATTGGCGGTTACCAGAGGGGACGGGGGTGTGGGGAGGAGGGCAAAAGGGATAATTAGGCACATGTGTGTGGTGATGGATTGTAATTAGTATTTGGGTGGTGAACATGAGAACATGATGTAATCCATGCAGAAACAGAGGTATAATGATGTACACCTGAAATTTATACAATGTTATAAACCAATGTTACTGCAATAAGCAAACCAAACAAAAAGAAAAAAAAATCAAGAGCTAACTATATGTCATCTATAGGAAACTCAATTTAAATATAAAGACACATATAGGTTAAAAGTAAACACATGGAGAAATATAGTCCATGCTAACAGTAACCAAAAGAAAGCAGTAGTAGCTGTATTAATTTCAGACATAGCCGACTTCACAGCAATGAAAGGTTTCAGGGATAAAGAGGGTATTACATAAACATAAAGGGGTCAATTCTCCAAGACGACATAACAATCTTTACCTTGTATGTGCCTAGCAACAGAGCATTAAATTATGAGTCAAGGGGACCATGACTTTATATTCCAACCTTGACAACCGTTGGACATGGGCTCCCTCTCCTGGAAGGTGTATGCTTTTGGTCTATGCACCTCCCTCAGCTAAAGGCTATTCCTGGGAAACGACTCATCTGTGAGTCATCAGCAAGCAATGTTCCCAGCAGCTGGGTCATGGAAGGACTCAGTCCTGAAGGAGAGTTCCTGCTGGTGCACAGCAGCTGACCCTACATGTGCTTTTGTTAGGAATGTATTCCTAACATAACTTTTTCTCTATCAGTATACACTGGTAATTTTTGTGAGAAATCAGATAGTGGACAAAGATTAAGAATTTGTTATTAAGTTAAATTTCTTAATATACCCTTTTTCTAGCTAGGTATTCTTTTGGACAGAAGATAATAACAGGGAGTCTAGTATCTGCTATTCTTCATTGGAATAAGATGTCACTTATGTAGTACTTCAAGAATGTATGCAAGTTCAACATTACTCTCAGCAGGAGATAAGAACCTTAGAGTATGTGCTATGCTGTGATTATTGCCAGAGTATTAATATTCTGAGCACAGCTGGTAGAACTCTGTTAAAATGCTGTATTTGTTCTCTATTTTGAAAGCACCTGAGGCACAAAACCTGCCATGTACCTTAATTTGCCCCACTTTTAATGCTACCATCGTGTATATGTCTTAATAGCTGTGGACAACTTCATTATATCAGGGAACACATTTTGCAGAACACATGCCTAGGTTTTCAATTTTTCAAAAATTACTGAAAGATTTGTAGTTACATTATGAAATTATTTTCATTTGTTAAGAAATCTTGTTGTTTACATAAAATCAAACCCCCTGCTTTTATACCCAAATTAAATTAGCAATTGTGTTTATTTCTTCATGTATTTTCCAATTGAGATTAAAACTATTCTCTTTATTCTACTTGTTATCTCTTACTGCATAACAAACAACTCAAAACTTAGTTACTTAAAATCACATCTTTTTTGTTTTTTTTTTACATCCTACAGTTTTGTGGATCAATGATCTAGAACAAAGAATCAGGTTGTCAAATCAGACTCACAAATTTAGGTGTTAATTAAGTTTGAGATTATTGTCTTTACTAATAATTCAGGCAATGAACAGACTCAGGCAAAGCAGAGAGAGGTCTGGGACATCAAAAACTGTTTTCCTGGTTCGTTTTTCCCACATCAGACAGGCACTCTCTTGCCGGGATAATAGATTTGGTTTCCAGGTGGGTCATTACCTCACACAGCAGGAGGAGAAGTTAGATAAGGAAACATCTCCATTTCCTTTCTGGAGGAGTTGTTTGTCTTACTTGACATTTTTTAGGAATCTGTGCCTCATAAATCCATAGATCCTGAATTTACCTGCCATAAATAACCCTAAGTCAGGATTATCTATGTGAGGGCATTCTGTGTCTCACCTCTTCCTCTTAGCAAATGCCTCTTTTCTTTTCAACTTGGGGTTGTTGGCCCGGTATTTAGAATGAATGGATCACAAGCCAGCTGCTTTAAATCCTTGGATGCTAGGCCTAGAATGGGCATCATGCCACTTCTATTATATTCTATTGGTCAAAACAGTCACACGCTACTCAAGATTCAAGAAAAGGGAAAATTGACCTCACAATTCAATGAGAGAAATATGAATGAGTGACTTTACCTCACTTCATTTATAATTAAAATGGGATAGAATTAACAATTTGAGTGATTTCTTATGAATAACTTTTACTAAACCTTGCTAAGTGTTTTAAGTACGTGCTAATTTAGATTAACTCTACATGTGATATCTTTTAGGGCAATATCTTATTTTTAACTTATCCGTTCATTTATTAAAAGTGTTTTATGAGCACCTACTTTGTAACAGGAAATTTTCTGGAGAGTGAAAATATGTTCTATAATGAACAGAACTCTGTAGCCTGTAATAGAGAAACTATTGAGTGAATAGGCGTTAGCAATACTACGTGATATGTATTATAATGGGGAGAAACACAAGATTTTAAGGAGAGTAGTGCTGTCTAACCTGGCTTATTTTGAAAAAGGCTTTTCAATAGAGATTGGCTCAGTTAACAGTTTTCCAATTTCAAGGAGCTGGAGGGACTAGAATATAAGCAGAGGAAAAAATTATAGTATACTTTATTCAGAACTAATTCAGAAAGACAAGAATATAGTGAGTCCTGGGTGAACACAGATATCTATCTGAGAATAGAGATGAAAGGTGGCAAACCACGAGGTCACAGTTTGTGGCAATATTAAAGGGGTCTACATTATATATGTGTATATATATACATATATACATAACAAGGACTCATAGAAGCATAGAAGCAGAGGCATGGCTTCATCAAAGCCATGTAGTGCAAACATCCCTTGAGCTTCATCTTGGAAAATAGATTAGAGACATGAATTGAGGTAAAAAATAAAAGAGAGAGAGAGATTTTTAGGAGATAATTTATTATAATTCTGGTGAGAAATCATAATTACCTGAATGAAGATGTTTCTTTTTTTTTTATAATTTTATTTATTTATTTATTTTTCCCCAAAGCCCCAGTAGATAGTTGTATGTCATAGCTGCACATCCTTCTAGTTGCTGTATGTGGGACACGGCCTCAGCATGGCTGGAGAAGCGATGCGTCGGTGCGCGCCCGGGATCCAAACCCAGGCCACCAGCAGTGGAGCGCGTGCACTTAACCGCTAAGCCATGGGGCCGGCCCCGATTGAAGATGTTTCTTAAGAGATACAGACTTGAACATATTGGAGAGACATAAAGAAGGTAGATTGGACAGCTTCAGAGGACTTCATTATTGGTTAGGTATAATGATGAGGTGGAAAATGACTTCCAGATTTTGGGCTGGGATTCTGGGTTGTTTGGTGATGGTTCATATGTTCTGATATTTCAGGCAAAATATTTAATGATATTAAATTTATTTTGTAATTATTGGCATTGAGGTGCTGGTATAATATCTAGTAAGAAAGTGTATAAAATGTTTAGAACAGAAAGAAAACACATAGTTGAGAGATACAGAAGAGGTATTAGCAAAGAGATGATGACTAAAGGCACAGAGTGAATAAGAATGCATGCAAAATACCGTCAGGGAAGAAAATGAACAGATATTGAGGCCCTGAAGACACTGACATTTTGGGGATAGGCTGCACCCAAAAAGAGCAGTAAGAAAACTATCTAGAAAAGTGGAATGAAAAGCAGAGATATATATATATAGCACCAAAGAAATAAAGAAAGCATTTCAAATTTAGTTTAATTTTTGTTTTGGATTTGGGAGGTACTTAAACATATTTAAATATTATTGGGAAAATTGATAAGAGGAGCAAGAGGGCAATTATGTATTTGGAGGGATTTGTACTAATGGTTAAACCATTGGACAGCAGAAGAAACATCTATTGGATAAGGCAAATCTGTTAGCGGGAGGGGCAGCTATTATTGTGTTAATAACTATTTGGGAAAAATACCATATAATTCATTAAAATGTATTTAAAAACCTTACCTTTAGGAATATGGCATATGTAGCTTAAAAATGTAAGATGGAACATAAACATGGAGGAAGACTGATTTCTCCAGTGATTTAAAAAGGTAATGTCAGTTTCCACATAATTTGAACAAAAGACATAGTCATACAAACCCATACATAAACCTATATTTTTCTTTGTTTTTGTTGTGTTTACATCACTGAAATCTGACTATAAAAATTTTTAGAAAATTGCCTTTATTCAATAGATTATGAATATATTCGATTAGCATCTATATTTCTGTCCCTTTATTTAAATCAGCTAAATATGGATGTAAAATAGTCTAGTCAGCCATTTTCCTATTGCTGGGAATGTGCGAATTGTCAATATTATAGATAAAATTGAATTGGTTATTGTCTTATATATACCTTTGCACCTATGTGTGGGCATTGCTATGGGGTAAATTCCTGATAGAAGAATTGCATACTCAAATAGTAAGAAAATCATGTACCAATGAATACAGCTATCAACACACCAACAGTGTATCCAGACATATATATACCTCCTCAAAAATAATGTAGATATTTAAAAAATTAAGGACCCTTTCAATATGTATCTCTATTGTCACAAGAATGGAATAAGAACCAAACTAGCTCTGTGTGCTTTAGATTTAAAAGAGACAGAGAGAGAGAGAGAGGGTGCTCAGGTCTATATCTTGAATTTTACCTGATTTAAGCCAAGGTACAGGAACTTGACCAATCTTTGATGTGAGGCCACAACTAATCATGAAATTAATAAACAGTGACACAGATACAAAGAGAAAAAAATTGGATAATTTGGATGCAGTCTTTCTTATATAAAGCTATGAAATAAATCACAACTCAATTTAGGACATTGAGTAGAGAGCTTCTCTTAGGATGAGAGCACACCTTATACTGCAATATTGAACTAAATTCTTTTCTACTCACTTCACAGCTAACAGAGTTGAAAATTAAGTGAATTTTAAGTGGGGTCAGATGAAGTCATTCCACATTCATGATTCAATGTCTACCAGACAGAAATAGGATTCTTTAAACTAGGATTTTGAAGAGCGTAATCGAGAACACTATTAATGATTTGTGAAAAGTGATCCAACAGTGTGAAAATGACATGAGTAAATAACGTCTAGGCAAAATTTGGTTCTCATATGGATATTTCTATAGAGAATTATATTGACTTAAATTATAGCCTGTGTTTAAAGAAAAGATTCATTGAGAAATGTAAGAAAAAGGTAATTAACCCATGCCAGCCAATTTATTTTAATTGTATTCATCCTTTCCAGTTTATGAATAAGTGTTTCTGAGATGCTTCTTTCATTTTAAATTGAAAGCATTGAGCATGCTGTCTTATGAGGTACCCACTTGGCATTGTTACCAGCTCAGAGACTTTATGTTTAAAATTTTTTTTTCCTATTTTAATCCTATGTGCATAAATCATGAGACCTTACATCTGAAAAATATCATGGGAACACATTTATTGAGAGTTACATTTTATATATATAGTTATCATATATATAAAATAATATGTATAATAAATAATAGTATATATTTGCAATGAATATATTTCCCAAAGTACTTAACTTTATATTTATATAATAAATTAAAGGTCAGTTACATCAGTTCCAGTATTTCTTCAGTCACTACTTGTCTTCTAACAGAAAAATACAAGATTTAATTCCTTTTTTCCTGCTACGTTAAAATGAGTCTTCTTGGACCGGCCCCGTGGCTTAGCGGTTAAGTGCGCGCGCTCCGATGCTGGCGGGCGGGGTTTGGATCCCAGGCGCGCACCGACACACTGCTTCTCTGGCCATGCTGAGGCCGTGGCCCACATACAGCAACTAGAAGAATGTGCAACTATGACATACAACTATCTACTGGGGCTTTGGGGGAATAATAAATAAATAAAAATTATTAAAAAAAACAACAAAAAAAAATGAGTCTTCTGGGTTGACCTCATTTTATTTACCCATTAAAATTTTAGTGCTATTAAAAAAAAAAACTGGATCCAACACTTCAGGTAAAATTTTTGTATGTTTAAATATTTTTTCATTAAATGAAGTCTTTATGAAGCCATTATTGAGAATTTGGAAAGCATAAATTAAGATTAAAAAAAAAACAAATGTTATTAATATTTCCACTATGCAATGTTATTATGAAAACATTGGTTTGATGTTTTTCTTTCAAATATTTCTGAGAGTGTATGTGTTTATTTGGGCATGTAATTAGTTAAATGAAATTTCAGTAATTTTGGACATATAACTTATATCCAGTTCTATTACTTGGCATTATATTCATTATATTTTTGCATGCCTTCAAATGTAAACTGAAAACATGCTTTTAATGATTACATAATATTTCAATCCACATACAGGTCATAGAATACAGCATGACTAGATTCTAAATGTTTAAGTTGTTTAGGAAAAGTTATGACAGTCTAGATATTATGGAAACAACACGGTATTGTCGTAGAGGAGAGAGATAACCCTTGGTTTGGAGAATCACACTTCTGCCATTTAATGATTATTTGATTTCAATTATTTTGTTTTATCTTCCTATTAGCAATTATATTATTCATTGGTAATAACCTGTGTGTCTATCTTTCTAGAAAAGTATACGAGACCTTAACAGTAAGGACTATGTCTATATGTTTGTTTCCCAATTCAGAGCACAGGGTTCAGCACATAATTATCATTTATTCAATGACTTTTTTCCCCAGCCTTATTGAGATATAACTGACATATAAAATTATGTAAGTTTCAGAGGTACAGCCTGTTGATTTGATACACTTACATATTGCAATGTGATTACCACTGTGCATTAGCTAACACCTTCACCACCTCACATAGTTATTTCTTTTTCTATGGTGAGAACATTTAAGATTTACTCTCTTAGTTACTTTCAGGTAGACAATTCATTATTGTTAACTATAATTATCATGCTGTACATTAGATCCCCAAAACTTGTTCATCTTGTAACTGAAAGACTTTTAAGTGTATTAATTAAACAATCTATAAATCAAGCAGTAATTAGGATAAGGCTCTCATCATGTACACCCTTGATGTGACCTATAGTGTAGACCAATATTTATTTTACATTAAGACAAAAATATAAATGAATTTTTTATGTAGATATTAAGATCTTTTACAAATTTATGGTAGAATGTAAGCAATTGTCAGGCAAGGTCGTATTCTATGCATTGTTTTCTGATGTACAAGATAGTACAGTGAATTGTCTCATGACTCTTCTGTTATGCTTTCCACATTCATTTTTATTTAATTATAAAATCAATTTATTATAAGGCAAATCCAGTAACTGTTTCAGAAAGTGTGACAGAATATCATATTAAAAAGCTAAAAATCAAATAATTACATTTTCTTTGTGCTTTGCCACTCTATCTAATCCTTCAAATCATTGTATTTTTATCCAAAAAAAAATGATAGTAATATTTATCTATCCCACTTCACAGTGATTCTGTGGGGATCAGATGAGAGGGTATCGATGAATATAAGTATAAAATATAATTTAATGTAAAAATATGTTGTTATCTTTATTCAATTCACTGTTTAGACTAATTTAGTGAAGTAATTTAGCAGATGGACTTTGAACTCTGTAATTCGTAGCTTCACAGATGGAATTATATTAATTTTTCAAATGCAATAATATAATGTTTTTATTTTATATAGCAAATACAGTGAACTGTTACTTCTACATACTTTATGACATTGAAAACTTCGTGTGGTTTATACTTACAGGCCCACATTTTGATCCAAGATCATGACAGTGGAAGAGCTTTGGGAACAGAAAGGTGTTTATTATTTTCCCACGTATGGTGCCCAAAATTTCTTAAACTGGCATGAGAGAACTGTTAGGTTCCAGCACTCCTACCAAGAACAAATGTCTGCACTAGTTACTGATACTTAGTTTATTTTTCTTGTTTTGTGATGTTGCTTAATTGTTCTGTGAAAATCTAAAAATGTAAAAAATGTATAAAGAATACTTGCATGGGTAAAGCCGGATGACAAGGTGGTATCTGTTAACATCAGTATATAAGAAATGGAAAAAATAGACTGTGCTGTGGTGCATCTTTGAAGTATCTGAATGATATGAAATGCGCACACTACCAAGTACAACTTAAGGAATCAGAGCTAAGTTACTGAAGATTTACAGTGATAGCAATGACCAAAAACCAAGGAAAAAATAGAGAAACACTGAATAAGGCAGACAGTGAAGATCTTGACCTCATGTTACCTGATTGTGTTGCTGAGTCCTAAGGGAGTGGTGACCTGCAAGTTGGTTCTTTTGCCCAGAGCCACTCATGCCAAGAGAACGAGACTGGGTTCAGAATAGCAGAGCAGAAACTTTATTCATTGATCAAGGAATATGGAGAAGGAGAACTCATACTCTAAAACACCTTCTCCCTGAAGGGAAGGTGAACAGGGTTCTTATGGGATGTGAGAGGGAGGAGTCTCTGTGTCATCACTCGGGACGGGGGCATTTGGAGCATGAGCAGATCTTCCCTTGCACACGGCACCTTTTGCACATGTTTCCTTTTGTGCACTGCACCCACCACCATCTTGGATCTTTCTGGTTTGGACCTGTTTTGCGGTTTGGCCATCTGGCAATGTTCTGCCTTAATTCCTATAAGCAAGCACAACTGAAAAAACAAAGCATTAGACATGGAAAATGTTTTAGGGATTTCTCTGGGTGACAAGTAGATACTCAATGAGGAAGTGAACATGTCACTTAGAATAGACAGTTTGTCATGAAATTAGCTAGATTATACTATGATGATAAAAATTTTGAAAATGAGTGTGAATACTCAGGAGCCTGCATATAGAAACGTAAAAAAAATCATAGCATTTAAAAACAAAAATTTATGGTGAAAAACTTCTGCTGATCATAAAGCAGCTAAAAATTACATTGAAAAATGTTATAAAAATCTTAGTCCTGAAAATATACAATGTATAGCGCTAGTGAAACCACTCTGGCCTAAGGCCATATCCTTCAGAAAGTATAATAATCTTTGAGTAAATATCACAAGGAATATTTAAATATTCTTTATTTAAGGACACCGGACGCACTATGATTGTTCTTAGCATGCAAACGCTGCAGGCAGATAAGTTAAAACTTTGTAGTTCATGTTCAGACAAAGGCAGCATCTGAGACATTTGAAAGGTGTTTGCAATTTGATAAGCATTTTTAAGAAAACACAGCAGCATTGGTAACGAGCAAAATATTTTCTGACTTCTTCAATAACCACTTCGCACCAGTAGCACAAACTATTTGTAGGCAGGATGGGCAGGCATAAGAGTGTAAGATTGTATTATTCCGGGAAAACTGCCCCACACATTACCTTCTAATTTTGTAAAATGTGATCTTTTCAGCAGTTACTTCCACCCAATGTAAATCTATAATAGAGCATTAGGACCAAGGACTTTTATCCTCCATGAATAACACGTATAATCACACTGATTGATTGATTGATTGCTTAACTGTGTGCTTGCTACAGTTAGATTACTGTGTCCTTGCTACAATTAGATTTCTCAGACTCAAGACTTCATGAAAGTTAAGAATGCTATTTACCCAGTTGCTAATAAGAGCGTGGTAAGCCACCGTTAGCAAATGTCTGGTACAGACTTTGGCGCTCAAGGATGTTTGAAAATGAACATTCAAATGAAGACTTTAAAGGATTTGTGTTGCTAATGAGAAAATCGTTTCAAACTCTGCTATGTATGTCAACATTTATCAGCCACAAATATAAAATCAGTTAGAGAGAGCTGACAGCAAAGACATGGTGCACATTGACTATGAGGCACTGATTATGCATTTCCTGAGAGATAGTGAAATTGCTCAAATAGGGTTTAACATAGAAATGTATGAGGATAGCGATGATAATAAGCATGATATTGTGAATTATTTGAAAATATCTTTTGGCATGATGAAAATATGTTCTCACGTAATGTGTGGTCTTAAAGCTGCCTAAATAGAAATTTATGTTAATGAGGCAGATGCCGGTGGAAGATGTCCTTAAAGAGACTATCTATCCTGCACAGCTTCAGTAATGAAGGAACTTGTAGCTTTCCGATCATCAAAAGTCCAACTCCAACATGACAGTGAAGGCGACAGTGATTTACCTTTTTCTCAAAGACCCCCAAACAACCAGAAGTAACTAACACTTATTGCATGTGTACAAGTATTTAGTTTAGTATATGACATTACACAGTGATCTTAGAAATAAAATATACCATATGAATTATGGTCTATAATTATTTCAATTTTAAAAGTAAATTTAATTCTCTACAGATGAATGTTAATAAGCTTTACTATTATTGATTTTTTAAATATCACATTTATTGTAAATATTAATGTGTTTGACTCTGAATGATGCTCTGGATTCCACTTGAGCTTTCTCTAATACTTGAAATATGCACTGTATTAAATTTTTAAATTAAAAGAAATCTGAATTCTGGGGCCGGCCCGGTGGCGCAAGCGGTTAAGTGCGCGCGCTCCGCTGCGGCGGCCCGGGGTTCGCTGGTTCGGATCCTGGGCGCGCACCAACGCACTGCTTGGCAAGCCATGCTGTGGCGGCGTCCCATATAAAGTGGAGGAGGATGGGCACAGATGTTAGCCCAGGGCCGTCTTCCTCAGCAAAAAAAGAGGAGGATTGGCGGATGTTAGCACAGGGCTGATCTCCTCACAAAAAAAAAAAAAAAAAAAGAAATCTGAATTCTGAAAAACATCTGGTCCTGCATATTTCAGATAAAGGATGGCAGACAGATTTAGATAACTATTTAATTTATACAAAACACATTTTCCCAATAATTATTTCCCTAAAACATTTACTATAACAATATATATTTCACATGCAAACATAAAAAAAAATAATATTGCCAACCTGAATTTTGTTAACTGGTAATATAAAATAAAATATTTTCCCAACTATTTTTCTCGTGTTATTATTCAATTTTGATTTATTATTTATTTTCCCATAAATGAATATCTGCTTTACTGAATTGTCCCTCAAACTTAAATCTCTTTTTGAACCAATAGATTATGAAGGTTAAATTCCATGATATTCTCAATAGTAGTATTTCAGTAAAGATAACAGTATATTAAGAATATTGAATTATATTTTTTTCTTCATACCTTAAATATATCTTTCATCCTCTGATTTATACTTGTATATTAAGGCCCTATAAGAGTATGCATAGAAGAGAGGGTATGTATAGAATTTAGTCATATTATGTCATCCATAAGTCTAAATACTGTAAAATCATATAAGAATATAATATACATAAGAATAATACATAGTACATAAGAATATGTAATATCATATACCGTAAGAACATTATAAGAACATATTACTGTTTTTTCTTCAACTCTTACCAATACTGCTTTAATATTTAATCTATAAAATAAGTCTGGATTATATATGTCTTTCAAAATCTCTCAAATTGCAGCATTATTAGAAATGTATTTAATTTTTATTGTTATGAGAGTTTTATGTTTAATGATTTTTAAATGACTGTAAATAAGGAAATAAAATTATTAAATATACTTTTATATCTAAATATACTATTTTTATACAGTTTATTACTAGGATTTCAAGAGATTTAATGAACAGCTGAACATAGCCAGAAGCTTTTCATCCTTGCTTAAGAGTTTTGGTGGTCTACAGGAAGTGATCTATCTCCTACCCACTGAATTGAAAATATTATCTTAATAGGGAATAATAATTTACCTTTTAAAATGCATCTTTATGAAATATTATTTCATGTTATTCCTATTATGTGTGCAACTTGTGTTGCAAAGGAGGCTGATTATTATGCTAAAATTTCTGGCCTCAAGGATCTTATCAACCCTAGGAAAATAACTAGAAGATTGACTATAAGATATTCAAAGTTTGCTGCCATAAAAATCTCAGAGAATATTTTGGAAAAAAGATGACTATGTTCGACTCAAGATTTGCATGTAGGGAAAAAAGAAGCGAGCAACTGCAACTACCTCTCCTTAGTCCATTAAGTCAATTTTAGAGCCTCACTTGTATTCACAAGAAAGCCTAAGATTCTGCACCTCAGAATTCTAAGAATTCTTTTGGAACACTTAAGAGACAGAGAAGGCCTTATGAACTCAAGCAAACACATTTCAAAAAGGTATTTGAAAGGGAAAAGAGAAAATTTACATTTAAAACAAATTCAAATACAATGTTGAAAAAGAGTGAAGTCACACTATTCAATCAGAAGAATAAAAGAATGTGTGAAAATAAAGAGTTATAAATAGGTCAAGAGAGTAAACATCAAATTCTCTTTCTGTCTCTGTGTGTGCATCTATTTCTTTGTTTGTCCCTCTCTCCCTGCTCCTTGTGATTTCTTCATCAGTATAATGTTATGGCAATTCATAATGGCCATACCCAAAAGTTTATTTAATTGTGAAACCACATTAATGAATTATTTGTATTATTTACTTTTAAGTTTTGATTCTTGCCATTATTTATAGGTGTACCTAAACAGTAGGTAAAGGAAGAACAAATCATAGGTCATTTCCACCAATTCAGAAAAATATTAATCTTATAAAATCAATCTAATGGAGAAAGCATGCATGATTCAAATTTATATATATATTTATATATACGTTAGTATATTATATATATAATATATTTATATATAAATTATATGTAAAATATGTAAATAAATATGATTTATTTACTTATATTTCATTTTATATTACCCTCAACAAAGCAGATGATAATCCACTGGTACACCGGAGTATACCTATCAAGTTTTTTATTACTGGTATAAGATGATTGTGACAATATCTATTTTGAACAGTCAGTACCTCTGTAATATTGGTTTATAAATCCTGTGTACATACTTGGTATCTTAAAACAAATCAATTATCTAGAATTTTCCACCTCAGATTTTATAGAAAACAGCCTCATTCATTGCATTCTTGATACTTGATTATTTGTGACAACACATACATACACACACACACACACACACACACAATTTTAATTATTTGCTTCCTCCAAATCTTTTATCCCAAAAAAGTTCCAGTATGTTTCAAATTCAAGTGGGATCATCTAACTTATACTCAAAATAATACTATCATGAACATTAGTCATTTATATCAATTAGAATTAGTAAAGTTTCAACTTTTCAAAATGGAAAGAAATCTCCCCTTAATATCTTTTGGTCTTCAATTTAAAAAAAAATTTGCATTGAGTGTACACATACTAAAGCAAAGCATTCAATAAAATATTTCTTTCAAGAATATCCATAGCTTCAGCAAGTTATTTTCACTTGCTGCTTTTAACACCAGAAATGTGTTATAAATAATTTAGTTTAAGGAGTTTCAGGAAGCTTTCATTATATAATTGGATTCCTGATGTCATACTTTTTTATAGTCTATATTCTCATTCAAATAAGGACAACATGATATAAAATGCACAGAATGTACACATTTGTGAATCATTTCTGCAAATCCTTATAGAACTTGGTATTTTATTAAACTGGAAGACAAATGAGAATTTTACATGACATTGTATTAAAAATAGCACTATTTTCTTTATTAAGATTTTGACTGTTTACCCCTAGAGGTGGAAAAAGCGGTAGTTAGCCAATTATTTCTGTCACCAGCAATTCTAGTCATATGAATATGAATATAGTAGCTGTGATACATTCATCCAGTATTGATTAGTTACGAAATATCGTTGTGAAATGGAGTTAATGATCCAGTTAAAGGGTCTCATCAAAATGAAACAGAGATATTGAACAAGTAGAAGTACAAGATTTGAAAGCAGTGTATTTTTATTTAATGTGCATAATTTGGATAATTTTTATCTACATTTTGATATCTATAGTGTGGAAAGTCTTTTCAATTAAAAATAAAAAAGAACGTATACTTATCTTAAAACTTATCTTTTCATATATAAGCAATGCAAAGATGTGATAAAGAACATTAAGCATTTTCATTTTAGTGGGGTTTTTTGTGTGTGTTTCAATGCCTTCAGTTTGAAATGGGAATAAAGAAATCTACTTGCATATTATGCATCATATGCAGCAAGACCTCATAGGATTCTCATGATATTTCTAGAGCAAGAAAAAGTATATCAATATCTACATGGAAAATATGTCAAGTGATTATGACAGTAGATAGGATTTTCAAGTTTTTTAATCAAGATAAGGTATTGCTAGAATAATTATTATGAAAGTATTCATGTTGTCATAAAAAATTAAGTAAATAAAATAATAAACAACTAATCGGGGTGTATATTTTTTAAATAACTTATTTACAACATCCTATACCTGAAATAAAACTTATCATGCATTCCTCCATACAACTTCTATGTGAATAGAAGTAAAATATTCTACCCTAAAGAGCTACAAGGAATTTCTCTTTCTAACAGTTTGATTGGCTAGATAGTCAGAAAAATCTTCACATTGCACAATAATTATGTTATATAAAGTATCATTACATCTATTTTTAAATGTTTTGCAAGTTCACAGAAAACAAGAAAATTGCCCAAAGACAAAATAGCAATAACAACAACAAAAATAACTAAGAGTAGAAAACAGGTGGCTGAGCAAAATGAGGCATCTGGCTTTGCCATAGGGACTAAATATCCATCTAGGCACATGATGGATGCTAACAACTATGTTGAAGGATGGGGAATTTGTCTTTGAGCCACTATAAGGGGGGGCATTAATTGAAATTGAGACATAAAGTTAGGCCCTTGTGGGAAGAACGTTCTATATAAAAGGGAGAGCTGCAAAAAAAAAAAAAAAAATCAGTCTTTCAGATTGATAAAAATCAATATAGACATAAAAAATAAAATTTGTTTTTCTCTAATTATTTTGTTTTGGGATAAAAAAGAACACAATTAATCATTTTTCCTGAGAAAACCTAAGATGAGAAGTTAAAAGGGTGCCTCTCCAAATGTATAGATAAATTATGGTATCTTCATATGATGGAATATTATATAGTCATGAGCATTGACAAATTGTTACTCCATGCAACAACATGGCTGAACGTGGTGGAAATAATCTTAATCAAAAGAAGATAGTTACAAAAGTCATGTTTTACATCATCCATTTTTATAAAGTTTGAGCAATGAGAAAAAAAAATCAATGTTATTAGCACTCAGAAGAAGGGTTATCTTCGAAGGAGATAATGACCGGAGGCGTCTGGTATGCTAAAAATAGTAAATTTCTTGATTTGGATGTTCTGCTGGTTGTACAGAAAAGTTTAATTTATTAAAATTCATCCATGTGTTTATATATGATCTGTACACATTTCAGTATATGTATTATTCTCTAAAGCTTTTGATTAAATAAAAAAGGAAGACTTCAGTATAGTTTATGGTCTAAACAATCGCATTTGGTCTGGTATTGATGGATCCTTGACCGTGGGTATATTTGCATTTATGGAGCTTCACTACCACTCTGCTCAACCTCCTGCACTGATTTGGCTTCAGAATCACAATCAAACTCACAACACAAAACAGGCGTCACCCTGACTTAGTTTTAAGAAAGAATTCATGACAGGCAACAACGTAGCATTCAAAGCAACAGCATAACACAAATTTTGAGGTGCAAATTCCAGTGCCCTAACTCAATAGTTTGACATGTGGTCATGATGAATAAAGTTGGGTGTTTGCTCACGCTTATCAGTGAGGGCTAGCCATATTTTAAGCTGATCAGAATGTTCCCGCACATGCAGCCTGAGCCACCAGCTCACCTGATCACTATCTTTTAATTTATCAGCCTTTTTCTTGCTCTTTCAAGGTGCACTGCTTGAGCATGGCCAGTTTCCTTGAAAATAGCTCCCTCTTGTGTCCCTATATTAAGTTAACAAGTCCAGATCATACCCACAGTGAGCTTCCAGAAAAATCCTTTCCAATTCCAATCTACACCAAACCCAGTTTCTACAGCCCCAAGAACATCTTACTACGTTGGGGCCAGTGATGGCTGAGTCATCAAAAGTGCTGACTACTTGTAGTGACGGTGAAATTCAAGTAAATTATATGCGCCTTCAAGTAATGTTTCACCCGGGCAATTGCTAACTGATCATATTCCGAGATGTGTTTCAGGATGCATTTTCAGTCAGTATGCGGAAAAGTCTTCCTATAATTGTCATTTCTGAAGTTCTAGAAACAAATCATCACTGATCTTCAACTGTTATATCACACTCACATCTACCTTTCTGCACATTATTCTGATTCCTTCAATAGCTACTTGCATAGTGATCCATCCATACTCACATGTGGTCTAAGAACAAAGCAGAATCTGACATAAGAGCAGACAGTGACACTGCCTTGTCTCTGTACCCACGCAGTTGTCTAAAAAAGATGTCATCCTGGTTCATGGCCACATGATGTGCCAGCTGCTCGTCGCCAGTCATAAACCATACAGCCTAGTTCTAAGGTAGGATTTCTTTCAAGATTATAAAGGAAACAGTATGATAAACACAACCAAGAAAATGCTACTGAAATGATAAATTCAACTGTTATTAATCAGGAAAGTCATCATCAAGAAATCCTGGTTGATGTATTTTCTCCAAATTATTCAAGTGGTTTTTGGGTAAATCTTATAATTTGGCTTCAGTTAGATTCCCCTTCTCAGTGGAAAAGAAATCTTGGGCTTCTCCCAACTTTGAACATAACGCAGCAGCACATCTAAGAGATATGGATAAGAAAATCATTATCTTGCTTTGTGAAGCTAAGTCTGATAAGGAGTGATAATTTCCTTTTCTGGTTTCTTTATCAATCTGTGTGCCTCCTTTTAATCGACCACAATTTTCTTCCCCCACCCCAATGTACTGCCTGCTAAGCCAGATTTTGTATCCCTGATAGTGATATTGAAAACTCACAGGGATAGCCTTAGCATAGATTGCATTTTTTTTATTTCCAGAAAGAAGGAATGTTTTAAAATGTAATGGATTTCTGAATAACAAACTGAAACAGTTTATTAATATTTGTTACCAGTACTTCCTAATTTTTAGGATGTGTGTTCTAGATTATGTCTTCTTTTTTTTTAAACTTTTTATTATACAATAGATTTAGATTAACAAAGGAAAAAATATGAAGATAGTACAGAGTTCCCATATACCCCACACCTAGATTCTCCTATTATTAACATCTTACATTAGAATAGTACATTTGTCACCATTGATTAGCCAATTATTATTATTATTATTATGCATTATTATTAACTAAAATTCATTCTTTATTCAGAATTAGTTAGTTTTTACTTACTTACCTTTTGCAGTTCCAAGATCTCATCTAGGATATCATATTGCATTTAGTAGTCGTGTCTCCCTAAGATCCTCTCGGCTATAACAGTGACAAAGACTTTTCTTGTTTTGTTGAACTTGACAGTTTTCAAGAAAACTGGTCAGATATTTTGTCGAATGGTCCTCAGTTGGGATTTATCTGCTATTTTTCTCATGATTAGACTGGGGTTATGGGTTTTGGAGAGGAAAACCACAGAAGTAAAGTGCCTTTGTCCTCACAACCTATCGAGGGTGCATGTCATAAACGTAGCTTAACTCTGATGTTAACCCTGGTAACCTAGTGCTTGTCACATTTCTCCACTGTTGAATTAATCTTTTTTCCTCCTTTTTCCATATTACACTTATTGGAATAAGGTTATTATGCACAGTCCACATTTAAGGAGTAGGAAGCTATCCTTCACCTCCTTGAGAGTGGAGAATCTACAAAGATTATTTGGAATGTTTTTGTATGGGATACTTGTCTATTATCCACCATTTATTTATTTATTAAATCATTTATTTATAACAGTGTGGAATCCTGGATATATATTTTATATTAAAGTTTACAAAGCAATACTACTCTACTTATATTCTCAGAACAAATGTTCTAGTTTTGATTATTGGGAATTCTTTGTTGGCTTTTGTATGTCTTTGACATACTGCCATCATTGTTTCTTTTCCCTCCTATGAGCACTTACTTACTCTGGCAATGCAAGTTAATCTTATTTATTTACAAGCTCATCTTATTTATTTCCTGCTCCAATCCTAGAATTAGCCATTTCTCCAAGGGCCCTGACTGACGTCTTTTATTAAAGAAAGGTATTAGAAACCATTACCTGTTGCTCAGTGTGCTCATTGAATCTGGGGTATCAATACCAGGTTTTCCCAGCCAATAGGGCAAGGAAATATATGTATATGTACTAACCCATGTATATACACTTACATACAAGTATATATATTATATACACGCACACACATATATGTTAGAAATTCAGATATATAATAGAAATACAGATAGGTAGATTGGTAGATACAGATACAGAGAAATACAGACATGAATTTAATTCATCTAAATAGGAATTCACACTGATGTCTCAAACTCTAATTCATCACCACATAGGTCATTGTAGCCTTCTCTTCTTGTTTCTCTGAAACTTCCTACTTCAACAGTAAGAAACCTAGCTCCCACTACGTGTCATCCATTTACTTAATTGTTCAATTCTGTATACATATTTCATAATTGTTAAGCCATATCTCCAGGGAGAATCATTTTATCAACTAGAGAATAATTCTTAGATGTAGTTCCTTTTGGCTTTAGTACTACAGACTTCACTCATTTCCAAAGTTATTTAGGCCAGCAATTTTATCTCCCACCACTTTCAATAAGGTTGTTTCCTAGATTTGTAATTTAGTTAAATTCTTTTGTCACATTCCTAATTCCATCTGACCTCCTAAATGATTTTTACTGATTGGTATATATTAAGGTTTATTCTTTGTGCTGTAAAGTTTGATGAGTTTTGATAAAAGCATCATGATATGTTTCCACCATTACAATATTATACAAAATAGTTTCACTGCTTTAAATAATCCCCTGTGCGTTATCTATTCTCACACGCCCCCTCCTCATATCCTGTCAACTATTATTTGTTTATTGTCTTTATTGTTTTGCATTTTCCTAAAGATCATATAAGTGGAATTTTACAGTATGTAAACTTTTCAGACTAGTTTCTTACTCTTAGCAATATGCATTTAAAATTCATCCATTTTTTTTTTTATGGCTTGATAGCTCATTTCTTTTTATTGCTGAGTAGTGTTCCATTTTATGGTTCTACCACGGTTTATTTATTCTTTCACCTATTGAAGGACATTTTGTTGCTTCAAATTTTTGGCAATTATGAATAAAGGTTCTATAATCATTGGTACACAGGTTTTTATGTGGACATGTTTTCAAATCAGTAGTATATACTTGGGAGCACAATTGCAGGATAATTTGGTAAGACTATGTTTAGCTTCCTCAAAATATTTAAAGTAATTCTGTCATTTTGCTTTTCCATCAGTAATGAATGAGCATTCCTCTTACTATGCATTCTTAACATGAATTGTTATTGTCTGTTTTTTGGTTTTACACATCCTAATAGGTATAGTGGTATCTCATTGTTGTTTTAATTTGTATTTCATTATAAGTAATGTTGAACATATTTTCATATACTTATTTGCCATCTGTATGTATATCTTCTTTGGTGAAGTGTCTGTTCAGAATTTCCCCGACTATTATATTGGGATGTTTGTTTCCTTATTGTTGAATTTTAAAAGTTCCTTGTATATTTTGTACACAAATATTTATGAAATATGTTTTTTTGTTTGTGTGTGTGTGTGTGTGTGAGGAAGACTAGCCCTGAACTAACATCCAATTCCAATCCTCCTCTTTTTGCTGAGGAAGATTGGCCCTGGGCTAAGATCCGTGCCCATCTTATCTCCCTTCACTTTATGGGACTCCACCGCAGCATGGCTTGACATGTGGTGCATTGGTGCGTGCCCGGGATCCGAACCTGCAAACCCCGGGCCACCGCAGCTGAGCGTGCGCACTTAACTGCTGCGCCACCGGGCAGGCCCCATGAAATATGTGTTTTGAAAATATTTTCTCCTAGTCTACGGCTTGTCTGTTCATTCTTTGATAGTGTCTGTCATAGAGCAGAAGTTTTTAATTTTAATGCATTCCAAGTAAACAATTTTTTTTCTTTCATGTACCCTGTTTTTGATGTTGTAACTAAAAACTCATCAGAAAATCTAAAGACACATACATTTTCTCCCATGTTTTCTTATAGAAGTTTATAGTCTCGCATTTTACCTTTACGTCAAATTTTGAGTTATTACTTGTGTAATGTGTAAGATTTCTACACAGGTTAATTTGTTTTCCATATGGATGTCCAATTGTTCCAGGCCCCTTTGCTGGAAATTTTAGGAGGTTATCATACAGTTTCACACCATTAAGTATAATGCTAACTGTAGGTTTTTATAGATGTATTTATTATCAAATTGTGACAGTCCTCCTCTATTCCTAGTTTGCTGAGAGTTTTTTTTAATCATGAATGGGTGTTGGACTTTGTCAAAAGATTTTTCTGCATCTGTTGATATCATCGTATGATTTTTCTTCCTTAAGTCTTAACTTAGTTGATTATAGTGAGTGATTTTTAAATGTTGAATCATCCTTACATACCTGAAATAAAATCACACTTTATGTTGTATATTTCTTTTAGTAGGTTGTTGCATTCAATTTTTTAACATCTTTTTAGTTTTTTTCTCTATGTTCATGATAGCTATTGCTCTGCAGATTTCTTTCCTTGTAATATCTTTACTGAAAAATTACTGAGTCAGAGTGGAGAATGTGCCCTGGATGGGAATACCTAGGCTAGAAACGCAGACGTGTGTATGCATGGCTGGCCTGGGAGATGTGAGTCCTTGACTGCAACTCTTCCTAGAAACTGCACTGGCTGTACACCTAGTCTAGTGGGGTAGGGGCAGCTTCTCTCTTTCTTGCCACCTCATGAGGTCTGCCAGGCAAAATCTTATAATTGCCTATGGTCAGGCCTGAAAGATCACACAGGACTTGGGGCTAGAACCAGACTTCTCAACTCCAACCCTCGATCCTTCAGGGCCTGAGTGAGTAACATAGGCTATCCCATCATGGACTCAAATGAGTGAAACATTAAAGGGCTGTGAGAATAATTGGGTAAACTGTCTGAGGCAACAGCAAACAAGGATTATAATAAAAATTGTCCCAAGCAGGATGACAAGGCCCACCTAGAGGAATGAAGATGGCCAAGAGCCCCAACCATTCTCAAACCAGGAAAAGATGTCTCATAGGCCTCTAGAGTCTTTTCTAGAAGATTCAGGAGGCCTTTTGTTCAAGGCTTATAATGGACTGTTGTATTTTGCCAGTTTCATTGATCCAGATGTAGCAGAAGGAGTTGGCAATTGAATAGATTGTTCCATCAACATTTATTGACAATCTTAGGGCATTATCATCCAATTGCTCACCATTAAGTGATGTTAAGTATCTCACCAATAAGTATCTTAGGTCTCAGATCAAATTGTTCCCCAAATTTAGCCATTGGACTGGACCCTCTAATTCAACCATAGTAGTTAACCATGCTCAGCCAGTAATATGTCTTCACATTTTTAAATTCTTTCCTGGCTTATTTCTTTAAAAAGAAATATATCATGATATCATCTATCACTATAATGAATCAATTTTATTTTGATAGTGATCAAATTGAAATCTGGTTTCAAGAGATTGATTCAGTATGCTTGACAATTCAGATACCCTGTTTGAATGGGAGGATAGTGATCTATATTACAATGCTCTATATAAAACAGTGAATTTTGGGCCGACCTAGTGGCGTAGTGGTTAAGTTCACATGCTCTGCTTCAGTGGCCCAGGATTCGTGGGTTCGGATCCGAGGCATGGACCAACACACCTCTCACCAGGCCATGCTGTGGTGGCATCCCACATGCAAAACTGGAGGAAGATTAGCACAGATGTTAGCTCATGGATGATCTTCCTCAAGCAAAAAGAAGAAGAATGGCAACAGATGTTAGCTCAGGGCCAATCTTCCTCACCAAAAAAAAAAAAAAGTTAATTTTACTTCTTTTCTTTTCAAAGTTAGAATAAAATAGGAAGCATTAACAAAGTCTGTGTGAGTATACCAATTCCTTTAGACTGTGGGACTTCCTGAACAGCTTTCATCATGTCTGACAATGTGGAGGGTAAAATGCATGAATTTATTCTTGCCACAATAATCAATAGTTCTCATGAGTCATTTAGTTTTTTCACAGGGTACTCAAGACAGAGGTAAAGCAATTTGGTGGGGATTAACAACCTTTTCCCCAACGATTCTTATTTAAAGTTGAAATTTCTTGTCCTCATGAAATGTGTTACTACTTAGTATTGACTCTGAAGTAGAGTTTGGAAAGTTTTAAATATTTCCATGTAGTATGACCAATTAAAACTGGGCAAGTATACATTTGCTCAAGATCAAACTACAAGCAATAAATGTCAAAGTACTCTACAACTTAAACCCATTCAAATATGCATTCCTGAATAAGTGATGCGACCATAGGGGCTACTTTTCCTTCTCATTTTCCACTTTGTTATTTCACTATAACCCCAGTGTCCTCCACTATAGCATCACTTTACCCATCAAAATGTACATTTGTCTTGCTGATAAGTCCCTACCATTCTCCCTCGGGTATTGAAGTACACTGTGCACCGGTTGGCTATAATCACCACCCTCAGGTCAGTCCATCTAGAACACAGCAAATGACCCCTAATCTCCTGGTGGAGAATAGGCTAAAAGATCCTGGACCTCAACTCAATTATCTTCCTTCCTACTGCCATAACCAATCGAATACAATTAATACCCTGCTCTAACACTCTCTTCCCAAGCCCATTCAACATCATTGGATTTATATTGTTTTATCACAATTGTCCTTGTAAGTTTATCAATGACTTCCATATTCTCATTTTTTCCATAGTCATATTTCTTGATTTCAGTTGATCTCTCATTCTTCCCTAAAACTCTGTTTCCCTGGACTCTGTAACAGCATACTTTCCTAATTTTGTTCTCCGTCTATTCTGCACATTTATCTGGATCTTTTGTTCAGATTCCTGTCTTCACCTTATTTTAAAATGCAGAATATTCTTAGCCCTCTAGTCTACACTGTCTGATTGTCTTTTCTGTTAACTCTATCTTCTCTTGATAATCATGTTGAGGGCTCAGGAAACTTTTCTCTGTAAAGGGCCAGAGAGTAAACATTTTAGATTTTGTGGGCCATCTGGTCTTTGTCTCAATTACTTAATTCTGAGTTGCAGTCTGAAAGCAGCCATAGGCAATGCATAAACCAATGGGTGTGGCAATTAAAGAAAAACATTTAATTTGCAAAAATAGATGGTTTGGCCCTTAGGCCATAGTTTGCTGACTGCTGATCTTGTTCAATTCCATGAATTTTGTTTGCCTCTCTACTATTACAATATATGTACTTTCTGGCCAAGAAAACTTTTGTTACCTGTAGAATCTTTATTAAACTCGATATTCAATATCTTCACCTGGTTGTATGACAGAATCTCAAATTCATGATTTCGAGCTACAATTCACAATTTTCTCCTTCAAATTTTCTTCCATTTCAGAAAACACCAATACCATCTTCGTTCACTCTTTCAAGACAGAAACTTATAAGTTACATTTGACTTCTTCATTGTCACAACCTCCTACAGCATATCAATTATAAACATTTGTCAATTATTTTACCTAAATATAATACAAATATGCACCTAGACAGTTATTCAAGAGAAAAGAAAGTATGTGCCCAAAGAATTTCACATGAATGTTCACAGTAGCATTGTTCATAGTAGCCAAAATCTGGACACAATTAAATACTCATCCACTGGTAAATGGACATACAAATTGCATATACAAACACTATATAAGGTGTATCAGAAAACAAACAAGCAAACAAAACATTGGATACATACCTAAAACATGCTATGTGAAAAAAGTTGAACACAATAGAGTATATAAAATTTATATGATTCCATCTATATGAAATTCTAGGAGAAAGAAGCCTATAGTGATGAACTAAAACAGATAAGAGATAAGTACTTGTGTGGTGCAGGAATAGGAGAGAGGATCAACCACAAAGGGCCTGGAGGGAATTCTTTGGAGCATCTGGTATGTTCAATATCACTTATGCTGGTGGTTTTATGACCATATAAAATTGCCAAAGCTCATCAAACCGGATACCTTAAAGGGAGATTATTTTGATATGTAAATTGCGCCTCAACAAAACTATGAAAACAAAAGGGAAAACAAACAAAATGGAAAAAAAATCAACTCTCTCTGTTGAAAAATATTTTTCTGACATTTGAATATATTGTGGATAAACATGACTGACGTAACCATTCTTATTTCAACCCCTGCCTTCCTTTCAGCTTTGTTCCTCAAGTTTTTTCCTTAATGTCTCTGCATCAGCTCCTCTAACTAGGTTTCTAACCAGGTTGATAGAGGTTCAGTGGTTTCTCCTCTCTTAGGGTCCTTTAAATAACTTCGTAAGAAAAAAATTCTCATGATAAACTTTATTTAGGTCCCTTCTTGTCTGTTCTTACAATAGACTGTACAAAAAATTTTCACACTCATCAAAACTGACATTATTTAGTCACTATTTGTCTTTCCCATCCTAATTAGACGTGAAAATACCTCATTCAGAGATAATGTCTTTCTTGTTCATTGCTTTTATACTATAGGGAACCCAGTGAGAAGTAGGTTCTCAAATATATGTTAAATAAATGTATGAATTTTAAGAAATGAGTTGTAATCTGGTGTATTAGTTTGCTAGGGCTACCATGACAAAATACCACAGACTGGGTGCCATAAACAACAGAAATTTATTTTCTCACAGTTCTGGAGGCTTGAAGTCCAAGATCATGGCATTGACAGGTTTGATTTCTCCTAAGAAGACCATTGTCCTTGGTTTGCAGATGGTTGTCTACTTGCTGTGTCCTCACATAGCCTTTCCTCTGTGCGTGTGTATCCCTTGTGTCTCTTTCATGTCCAAATTTCCTCTTCTTATAAGGATGTCAGTTAGATTGAATTAGAACCCACCCTAGCAGCCTCATTTTAAATTAATCATCTCTTTAAAGGTCTTATCTTCAAATACAGTCACATTCTGAGGTACTGGGTGTTAGAGCTTCAACATATGAATTTGGGGGGGAGGGACACAATGCAGTCTATAACATCTGCTAAATGAAATCAAATATAGATAAAGTACACATTGGCTGGTTGGTTTTTTTTTTTTTTTTGGTCTAACAATCTCTCTTGAGAGTGAGTTCTTGAGGACAAGGAAATGCCTCATTTCCCTTTCCATCTCTCCTGCACCTAATAAGCCTGGCACGTAGTAGAGAATGAAAAAAAAATTATTAAATTTAATTGCGTTAAACTGAATTAAATCCCAGGACACAAAATGAGCTAATTTACCATAGAACAAATGACATTCACTTAGTATATACACATTCTTAATGCATTAATTATGCAAAACACCCAGAGAACTTGAGGGAGAAACCAGCATCTCCTCCATGATTGCCCTGCGCATCTTTACAATTTTCCATTCATCTTCTTACACAACTTTATGTGTTAATGAAATCTATAACCATTCAAAACTATACGGTCTGGATATTTTCCATGCTGTGCTTTTAAGTTCCTAGCTTGGACTCCACTGTGAAGTAATGAGGACAGGTGAAAACCATCAGCGGTGCCATAGAGAAGTAATCAAACCAACTTTATTTGTTAAGATTAACTTTTAAAAATTAATCAAGTCTTGGGTAATTCATTGTATGTTTCCTTAGCAATACTAAGCTTGGAATTCTTTTTAGCATAAATAGCTCATTTCGTTATTTCTTTAAAATCATGAAAATACATTTATGCCAAACTCTCTCAACTGCATAGGGAATAGTAAAAATATGCCTCATATGTGTGAGTTTTATCTATTAGTACTCTTTACACAACTTCAAAATGTTTAAGTTGTAGCTACACATACAAGATGAAATTAAATCGGGCTTTCTAGAACATTTACATCTCCCAGAAATGGAAGCGTGTTTGATCCTTTTTGGAATATGAAATCATGATGAAATTCGATGTGATATGCTTTCTCATAAGTATTTATAGCGTGAATAAATGAACTCAAACATTTGCTACTCCATATGAATCAGGCAACAAATATTTTTTGTAGCCATTGATTTTTGTCATTAAATTTAAAACTTTGCTGCATATATTTTTTTAATTTAAAACCTTGAGAAGTGTAAAAACTAGGCTTATCTTTTCAAAGTATTTGTATATGTGTCTTTCATAACAATTGAGAAACAATTAACGTTTGTTTACTTATGGGATGATTACTAATTGGGAGTTGGGTTTTCTGTTTTTGTTTTTTTTGGTGCCAAGATTGGTTGAAATTTTTAAACTGCCTTACCATTTCTGTTAAAGCAACTTTTCTCGAGCCAGAGTAGGTGCACTGATATTTCTCGATGTAAATGATTAAAAAGTGCCCAACTCAGGCTAGAAGAGAAGACCAATGTCACATAGGGATTAACAATCGTGATTAGTGTTATGAAAGGATAAATAAAGGATTCTCTGGAAACATGTAAGAGGATATTAGATACAGAAGCAACAATTAGAATAGGAAGGAATAGAAAGTCTTCAGCTCAGTGAGGCTGCCCTGCTCTGCGTGGACTTCAGCTCCCAGTTCCTCAGTGGAAAAATTGTCACAGGCCAAGAGTCATGCTACTGTGGGGCTCACCTCACTAGTTTCGTTTCTCTCAGGGATTGTAGCCTTGTGGTGTCTGTCATTCACTAACCAGAAACTGTTATGTAACGTATATTATTCAGTTTTATATTATTTATGTTGGTAAGGCTAGTCTGGTACCATTTACTTTATCTTTATTTGCATTAAAATTTTTATCTCATTTTATTTTTAAAATGAGCCTAAAATACCTTGTCCTAATGAAAAATGATTCTGAACAACTTTTCATCTTATGGGGCATGCAAATATTCTCTTTCATGATTTACTTATTTAACTTTTTATCACTTCTTCAAATGATGTTTTAAGCCCTGAGATTGTCATTTTTCTATTTTTCAACTCTCAGTACTTTAAGGCACCTCCATGGTTCCCACTCCACCTGAACTCCTCATTCAAACTATAGCAGTCAAACACAGTGGCCAGTCACTCTGCCAAAATTCTGGTCTCCAGTAGACTACTTTAGTGATAATTTAACTGTTTTGTATTGTGTGTCTTGCACTATTAATTCCCGTTTCCAAGAGAAACAGAATCATCTTTGCCTTCAATCTCAACCAGTTCAGATAAGCGATCCCAGCTTTCCAATTTTAAGGATCTGTTGTTACTTCATTTTATGTTTAAATATTGTCAATCGGTATTCAATACAGGGAAAATAAACAGTCTATGTATTTTACCAGAAAAAGTTAAGTACAAGAATTTAGGTTTACATTATCAGGAATGGCAGTGTATTAGTTTGCTAGGGCTGCCATAACAAAATATCACAGATTGTGTGGCTTCAATGACATGGATTTATTTTCTCACAGTTCTGGAGGCTAGAAGTCAAAGATCAAGGTTCTGGCAGAGTTGGTTTCCACTGAGCCCTCCCTATTTGGCTTGCAAATGGCTGCCGTCTTGCTGCTTCTTCACATGGTCATCACTCTGCACGTGTGCCCCTGGCTCTTCTCAGTATGTAGCAATCTCTTCTTATAGGAACACTAGTTAGATTGCATTAGGGCCAATCCTAATGGCTTCATTTTTAATTAATTGCTTCTTTAAAGGGCTTTTCTCCAAATACAGTGACAATCTGAGGTATTGAGGGTTAGGACTTCGACATATGAATTCTGCGAGGATGAAATTCAGTCTATAACTGGTAGGATACACCAGCTCTAGATTGTTACTCTAGAAATGACTTCCAGAACACCACAAAACTGACAGTATAATTTACATATTTACAGATAATCTCTTCACTTTATTCATTAGTTTTTACCATAAATAATTGTACATGTTGATTCCCAAAGTTATTAAAAATAGAGGATTTTACTTAAATACAATAACTGGTTTTCTAAAGGCACTTTTTATTGCTTTGGATTGTTTACCTGAGTGGATTCCATGTTGATTATATTTCTCATTACTATGTTGATGGACACTAAGAAGGAAAAATAGATGAATTTTGGATAAAAAAACTAAATTACCTATTGTGGTGTTAAAAAGGATTGGCCCACCAGTGGCGTAGTTTAAGCATAGTGGCGTAGATTAAGTTCGGCACTCCTTGCTTCCACAGCCCAGGGTTTGCAGGTTCGGATCCCAGGTGTGGATGTACACCACTCATCAAGCCGTGCTGTGAGGCGACCCACATACAAAATTGAGGAAGATTGGCACAGATGTTAGCTTAGGGACAATCTTCCTCATCCAAAAAAAAAAAAAAAGGATTGGCCTGACAGATAGTTCTCTCTCTCCTCTGTATCCCCCTTCTCTTGTCCTGTTTCATTACCCTTTCAGCCTAGAAAAGAGGCAAAGCCCAGCTAAATGAGCAGATGCCTGACCTTGAGTGGATCGTGTTTATTAAAGCTCAGTTCTCTGTTGAAACATCAAGAGGTCTCTTTTGTTCCTTCTTCCACTTTATGCTTCTCAAGCAACTGGACATAAAATATAAGCCCATTCCTCAGTCTCTACAGCAAATTGACATTCTTGCTTACTTCCTTCTTTTCTTCTTAAACAAGATATCATGTACTTGGATATTCCCTTCATTTTGTTTCTAGTAACCAACTGAAAATTAGAGAGTCTTGGAAATTAGGGAGGATGGCAAGGCCTTGGTTGGAATTTTTGCAGAGCTTAGCATTGATGCCTAGATATGTGATATATGCCTTCCGGATAATAATGAAATATTTCTTGTTTTGTCAAGCATCGTGTAGAAGGACAAGTGATGGTTCAGGAAGAATTTCCATATTCCCTAGTGACTTCATATTGAAACCTCATCATTAGCAAATACATTTGTACTGTCAGAACAGAAGAATGAGTATGTGACAAGACAAGAATTTGGGAATTCAAGTACCATTTTGGGATGACTGGCTCTAGAATTGGTAAAACATTTTCCCTAATAATTAGAAATTTCATTATGCTACAGAAATTAGCAGGAAAAAGGGTAATTCTTGGATCTGGACAAGATTACTTGGATAACAAAAGAAGTGATCAACTATTTCTTTAAAAAATATTGTTCTTGCATTCAGGGTTATATCCTAGAAATAGTATATGGAAGAGGCACCTGTACTTCTCAAGAGCAGGTTTCCATAATGTGGTAGATATTTGCCACATCTTGCTTACTCCATTTTTTTGCAAGTCCTCATATTTTAGGTCTAAGTGAAATCTGTAGGGGGGAAACAGTCTTTCTCTCCACTTGTATTCACTAGTTTTCAAACACAGTTCTGATGAACCACACCTTCCAACACTCACACTTTAGGGTAGCCCCCTCACATATTGAATTTAGCAAACAATTGGCCAAGACTGGTCATATGCCTATGCCTCAGCTGACACAGTGTGGTTTTTCGGTTATTCTATTGTGGTGTTACCTACTTCCCTAGAACCTAATGGCTTAATAAAACAATAATTTCATTATATCTCATAATTCTGTGGTTTGACCAGGGTCCAGTAGGGTGTCTTGACACTCTTCTCTATGGGGGTCTCTTATGCAACTACAGTCAGATGGTTGCTCCAAGATGGCTTCATTCATGTATCTGATGTCTTGGGGGATGCTGGTAGATTGGGCTCACCAAGACGTTGAATGCCTAAGTCTCAGCCCAACGCCTGCTTCACTATGCCCAGATGGCCTCTTCACGGGGCCTTTCCATGTGTTCTCATCAGCAATGTCACTATAATTCTTATGCAATAGCTCAGGGGTTCCAAGAGTGCAAAAAATGGAAACTGTTAACTGCTTCATAAAGCATATGATGGAACTGGCACAGTGTCACCTCTGCCACATTTGGTTAAAGTGAAAGCACAAAGTTTCCCACCAAAAGAATTCCAGGACTTAGATAAATAATACTGGGAATGGGGATCTGGAAAATGTGTGGTATTAGATTCTGTGTTAACAGATTCTAAGGGTGTTCCACTAAAAAGGAAAGGACATGACTAAACATGAACTAACTTACTCAAATATATGCAGGCATCTAGATAAAGTGTGGTAGGTCTAGCAGCTGTGAATGGTTTTAATTAATTCTTAGGCTAATTGACTAAGACTGTCATCAATAACTACACATACTATATTAAGAGGCAATGCCAGAAATTCTTTGGTATAATTTAGATTAAGAAATTGTAAGGCTTTTGGGGATATTACTTCTGGAGTGGCATTCTCTTGTGTTATATGTAGCCAATATTACTACTCACAAGATACTTTCTGCTGAGAAAGTTCACAGGATAGAGAAGCCTAAGGAGACATGACAATGAAATGCAATGTGGTATATTGGAGGGCAGCTTAAAACAGAAAAGAAAAGGACATTACTAAAAACTAATGATATACAAATAAAGTAAGAACCCTAGCAAATAGTAATGATGTATCAATATTAGTTTATTAGTTGTCACAAATGTACAATAGTACATTTACCATGTACCATTTTACATACCAAATGTAAGATATTAACAATAGAGGAAACTTGGGTGTAGGATATTGATTAGCAGGTACTAGATTTCCTTGAAAAGAACCATACAAATATTGGAAGTATGTGATTTTAATCTTCCTTTTAGCTTTCTCTTTAGGGAATTTCAGTTCATGGTAGCTTTGCACTAAAGCAAAAGGATCTGATCAGGCCATGGAATTATAGGACATTGTTTCTGAAGTAATGTTAATTGCTGTGGACTTAGTGAGTCACCTGATACATTGGTGAGAGGTGGAGTTTATAGTGGACAGATTACATAGACACTTTGACCTGAGTATGTCCCAAAGAAATCCCAGGAGGAACCAGACCACATCTTCTGCTTACTTTCTTTGTAATTGATTTTATACTCAGAATAGTAACGCTCACCAATTGGCAAAACCATCACATCGGTTCCCTGAATAAATGGGCAATGTATATTTTGATAAGTAGGTCCAAACAGATGTTTTTTAAGATAATGGAGATCTCCCACTCCATCATGAGAATATACCAAAAGTCATCTATTGCTAGGAACTGAAGTTAAAATCATGCAGTACCCAAAATAATACAGAACAATGCCTCAGCACAGAAATAACAGTTACACATAATGAGTAAAGGATACATACAAAGATATAAAAGAACATGAAAAATTTGTAGATAAGGAAAACTAGCCCCACACCCTAATCTCTAAAAACGTTGCTCCCAAGCAGATGAAAATCGTGATCAAAAATATCATCACTGATTGAAAGAATTTATTCTAAAAATATAAGAACATTCTCAAAACAAACATACAAGACTCTGGATTGACAGCAGAAGAAGGTGAAAAATGAGCTGACAAGGTTCAAAAAATATATAGAAGAGAAACAGAAACTGTCATGGAAAATAACCCCATATAAGATGCAACACATAGGAAAACAAACACTACTGAAAATAGAGTGATTAAAAAGTAAGACTGAGAAACATAATACTCTGTTTTTTAAAAATCAAGAAAAAAAGAATAATTGAGGTTATAAATTCATCAGGGTCTATATGTTTGTCTAAAATAGACCAGACTCAATTTATAATAGAGATTGGCATATTTTATATACATATATAATATATATAATATATAATATAATTATAAAGCAAAATTTTAAAATGCAATATTTGGAGAAAATGACTGTATTTTGAATTGGTCAGAGCCTTGGATTATGTGGGAAGTCCCTAAAGCAGTGAGTGGGCTAACCTTAAGGTAAGAACAGAGAGGTCTTACTCAGGGAGACATCGCTTGAAACCACTTGGAAGATGCACTCATGGTCCTCAGTATGTGTCTTGAATCCCGTATCTCCAACTCAGAATTTTTAAGATGCCGATCATTTGGATAGATTACAGCTTTCTAATAATTGTTCTCATCAAAGCATATTCTTTGACTACAAAACAACTAAGTGAGAAATCAATAAAACAAATAAGAAAATTTTTAAAATTTAAGAACACTGCAAGTTTAGAAATAAATAAAAGTACTTTTAATGCAAGAGACAATTATATCTTAATGGGGAATTGAAAATCCATGAAACTAAATAGTAATGTAATTCTAGATATCAAAATGTATAGAAGTAAGTCAAAATATATTCATAACCTTGCACTCTGCATTTGACAGGGTAACAATAATGAGTTCAACATCAAATTTATAAGTTATAAAATAAGCAGAATAAATCTAAATCACTTTAAAGGAATGATATATTGTTAAAAGTAGCAATTAATAAATGAAAGAACTTTTAAAATTGTGAAGTTAAAGCTGTTTTAAGTTATTTTGTGCAGAATAAAACACATATTGTAAAGAAAAAAACTCTGAAAACACAAACAACTCAGAAATGTAATGGGAATAAAATGATGTTTGTATCAGCAATTAACATATAAGAGAAAATTATGAACTACTATAAACTTATATATTTAAAAACCTATTTGAAATCATCAATTTAGAGAAATTTCTAGAAAAATTTCTTACTAAAATTGGCCCAGGACATCAGTTAAACTTGAGTGTTTTTGGGAAAAGATTTTTTTTTTTTTTTTGTGAGGAAGATCAGCCCTGAGCTAACATCCATGCTAATCCTCCTCTTTTTACTGAAGAAGACGGGCTCTGAGCTAACATCTATTGCCAATCCTC
This sequence comes from Diceros bicornis minor, assembly GCF_020826845.1. NCBI lineage: Eukaryota > Metazoa > Chordata > Mammalia > Perissodactyla > Rhinocerotidae > Diceros > Diceros bicornis. The sequence continues at coordinate 44,792,040 of NC_080759.1, read as the reverse complement.
CTCCTTTTTTTACCCTCAAAGCCCCAGCAGATAGTTGTATGTCATAGTTACACATCCTTCTAGTTGCTGTATGTGGGATGCGCCCTCAGCATGGCCGGAAAGGCGGTGTGTCGGTGCGCACCTGGGATCCCAACACGGGCCACCAGTAGCGGAGCCATGCACTTAACCGTTAAGCCACTGTGCCGGCCCCCAGGAAAAGTTTTTTAAATGTAATCAACAATAGTAACTTTCCTAAAATCAAAACACTTAACCCAGACAGTTAATGGGTATATTTTATAACACAAATAATTCTGGCCATTTTTTTGTATTCTGTAAAATGAATAATCCAAATCACCTATAAATAATTCATGGAATGTAAAAAGATGTATGGTTCCATTTTTATAAATTTCTGTAATAGTCAAAACTAATCTGTGGTGAAAATATTGGAAGAGTAGTTGCTTTTGAGGAAGTAGGGTCAAGGAGTTCCTGAGAAAGGGCTTGAGGAAACTTTCTGAGGAGATGGTAATAATTTATCTTAATAAAAGTTCCAATTATACAATATACACATTACTCAAAAACTCATGAATGGTACACCTAAAATTTGTACATAACACTGTATATAAAGTTTCCCTAATGAAACAAATGAAGAAACATATAAACAAATATTGAATTCCAGCTGTTGACATGCATGCTGAACTCTTTCGAGATGATGTGCATTTATGTCTACAACTTAATTTAAAATGCACTGGAAAAATAAGATAGACCGAAAAATGAACAGAAGTATGAGTAGACAGATGGATATGTGATAAACCAGTATGTTAATTCTAGAATCTAGGGGATTAGTATATGAGTGCATTCATTCATCTTCTCTGTATTGTTAAAATTTTTCATAGTAAAATGTTTTTAAATTGTAATGGCATATCTTATCCTTCCACATACTACTACAGTTAGAGTGTTTATAAGGAATAGTGATCATCCCAGTGTTTCCCATCTATAGATATCTGCAGCAAAGGAACATGTCCAAAATTGCTCACATGTGGAGAGCATATAAAATTAATAAACCTTTAGAAGGACTTAACGGTAGGATACCTATATCTCTAGCTAACTAGCTATCAGCTGAGAGAGGGGGCAGCTTTTTCCTCTACTTTGAGAAACAATTATTTTTCCTCCTGTGAGATTACATATCAATCATAAGAAAACCAAATACATATATACATTAAAAAAAAAAGACTAGAAATATCAAAAAACAAGCCATCCAGTTTTATTGGGAGTCACAAGCTACTTTAACTTTTAGAGGTTTGCAAGACTAAGATATTTTCTTCCTCACCATTGCCTGTAGTTGACAATGTCTCACAATGTTTTATTTATTTGTTTTGTGGTTTTCCTCTTACTCCTGAGAGAAATGTATCACTTTAACTTGTTTTCTTTTCCTAAGGCACTAATGCAAAATTACCTAGTTAATCTACTGGTGGATTTATCTCCTCAATTTCTAACTTCTTTTTACTCCGCCTTCCTCTCCTACATTTTGAATGAAATTGAAAACAGAAGGCAGAATTTATAGAATAAATATTCAGTTAATGTTAAGTGTGTAAAAATAATACAGAAAACCCTCTATGGTAGTGGTGAAATCACATATTTGATCCAGGAGTTTGTGGAAACAGAAATTAAATGAGTCCCAATTAAACCCAGCACCAGGCTTAGCACACCAAGTGTTTGTTTTTCGTTAGAAATTGGAGGAGCACACTCTGGGGAACAGAGTATTTTAAATGATGATTCTTGACTTCATATTAATTAAAAATCAGAACTCCCCTCAGACTGAGTAAAGAAACAGTAATTGCTTTCTCAGTACAGAGAAAGCACCAGAAAGAGCATCATGGCATTTAATTGCTATGTGTGAAGTTGAAGTTAATAGTATTTCACTCTAATAATTTATCACTCTGCGCTAAAAATGCCTCATGTGTTTATTGTCTGCTGGGTTTGGGTATCAAAATGTTTTTTCAAGTCACAAATTTCTGTTATTATTTTGTGTTTTTCTTATTAATTATGAACAAAATAATAAATTTTCCTAAACATGAAGGTTCAGACTTACATAAGCAAGTCTTTAAAAAATTGTAAATAAATCTACATTGTCTATTTTAACATTTTTTCTCTTTTGCTGAGAAAGACTTGCTCTGAGCTAACATCTGTCACCAATCCTCCTTCTTTTTTGCTTGAGGAAGATTAGCCCTGAGTTAACAACTGTGCCAGTCTTCCTCTAATTTGTATGTGCGTCACTGCCACAGCATGGCTGACAAGGGGTGTAGGTCCGTGCCCGGGATCCGAACCTGCAAACCTGGGATGCTGAAGCGGACCACGCTGAACCCAAGCACTATGCCATGAGGCTGGCCCTTACTTTGTCCGTTTCAAATTCTCATTTTTATACTGAAATCTTTATTTTGTCATTGAAATAATAAAATCCATTACAATACATTTTTAAGTGGGAATTAGTAAAATAATTTAAATATATCCTTCAGTGTGAATAAGGTTACTACATTGTGAACTTTGAAAAAAGGGAAAATAAAATTTTAATATAAAAATATTTTGTTATATTATTATGAAATAATTTTGTAAGAATCATCTAAGTAAACTCTGTATAAAACAAATCAAAAAAATTTTAAATCCAAAACAGATTGTTTTTTAAAAGTTTGATTTAATGCATGTTAATGTACTAAATATTTTAAATTGAGAATTGAATATTTTAAAAATTATTACACAACAATTTTCAAATGTAAACATATCTGTATTAAGAGAAGAAAGCATTGGTTGAGTGAAACAAAGTTGCTTCTAGTATCTATTGTCTGTTCCAGAAACAAAACAAAACAATTTCAAAGTAGCAAACTGAAATAGATCCTACAAAATATATTCCAGAAAAGATAACTGACTTTTCAGACTAGAGGCTTATAAGACTAGACATGTTACAGATGCTATCTTTACTGAAGTATTATTTTAATTAAAGGAATCATATGGAAAACACGTATTAAAAGTTGATTTACCCTCATGTACAAAAACAATTAGTATAAAGTTCTAAATTTAGGACTCAGATTTTAAAAGCCAAGATACTAATATGTGACTATGCTTTAAAACAATAAAATTTGTAAGGTATAGTTTCATTGGTCTTCACTGAAGAACTAAGGAAATTTGAAGTTTCTGTGCCCAATAATATGATTAACTTACAAATGCTAAAATAAAAATTATTTTTATTATAAATGTAATATATAATCACTGTATCAATTTACACAATACCAAACAGAATGTAAAAAAATAAAAATAAAAATCACGAAGCCTCAAGGGCTAGAGAGAAATCTCAGAATAGTGAAGTATTCTGAAGATTCCACTGGTGTTCCATTCTGAGGAACAGTGCATGAAAATAGAGAAAAAATGGATTGTAGTAACCTACAGAATGCACGTCTTCAACAAAATGTGTCTAAAATATTGAAATTCAAGTTTTATAATATAATTTACCATATACAATACAGGTCAAATTTCACCAATGTGGTACCATTTTCTACACTCCAATCTAAATGTAAAACTAATAAAAGACCAACAACCCAGAAGAATATGTGCTCAATACACACACAATGGCTCACAGAGAAATATATGCAATTGCCTTTTAAGTGTATGAAAGTATGTTCAGATTTCTAACAGAACTGGAACTGTAAATCAAAATTGCACGGAGATATCTTTTCACACTACATAGCTTGACAAAAATCTGTAAGTTTGAAACCCTTTTATTGGGGTGAGGATGTGAGGAAACAGCCAATTATTGTTGAAAATACAAAATGGTATTATTTCTATGGAAGAAAAATAAATGTAATATTGTAAAATCAGTGGCTGTCAAGTTTGGGATTTTTGAAAACAGTTTCTGAAACAAGGATTAAGTGCTGATTCTTGTTTGATGAAGACAAATTCAGGACACTGAGAATGACGACAAAAGAGAAGAGTAGAGAAAAAAGATCCGAGCAACATACTGAGATAGACTCTCCTCGCACAGAGTCAGGAAGGGACATACATTCTAGGCTATTCAGCCAGGTAAGATGTCTTCAAACCATTTGTACTTATAAGCTACACCTCAAATCAGTCCACAGGTTTAGAAAAGAGAGGGGCTTTATCAACCTAGCTCTTTCCTCTCTCCTAATTCCCAGGGTCAACATTCATCCTACGAAGGGGTAACACTCTTGAAATTTGAAATTGTATTATTTGATCCCTTTGTTTTCCAGCCAGGATGTCGGTTCCCACCTCCTGTGGTGTTTCCTACAGAAAACAAAGACTCCAAGCATTGGCTGGCCATCCTGGCTGCAGCTAAGAAACAGAGTTCAGCCCCAGTGGGCAAGCAAAGTCCATCAGCTGCAAAATCAGCGAGGCAGAGCAGGAGGCTGAGGGTTTAGTGTGGGGAATGTGGCAATCTGAAGAGGCACAGAAAAAATGTTGATGATATATACTACTTGCTTCACTCAGATCCAATTTATTTATTTATTTTTTTTTGGTGAGGAAGATTAGCCCTGAACTAACATCCAATGCTAATCCTCCTCTTTTTGCTGAGGAAGATTGGCCCTGGGCTAACATCTGTGCCCATCTTCCTCTACTTTATACGGGATGCTGCCACAGCATGACTTGACAAGCGGTACGTCAGTGCACGCCGGGGATCCAAACCCGTGATCCGGGGCCACTGAAGTAGATCTCATGCACTTAACCACTATGCCACCAGGCCAGCCCTCAGATCCAATTTTTTATCCACATTATAACCAGCTCCCATAGTACAGCATAGGATCACTATTTTTTCTGAGTACAAAATATACTCACTCTTTTCCAAGAGGATAGATATATATCCAATCAATCATAGAATCTCTTTCAAGGTGATTATAAGTCACAATCCCCTGGAAAACTTAAGGTCATAGGGAAACTAAAGGACAATCCCTGTTGTCTCAGCTGGTCCCAAGGCTACAGCAGATATTCCTCATCCTTCCTCCACCAAACTCTTCTAAATATTCCTCACCTTTGCCAACACTTTGGCTGGTTTAGTTTGCTTGCCTGGTGGGGAGACAGAGGCCTTCAATTCTCAAGGGGTCTGAACTCTTTAATTCCTGCAATTGTCTGGATTTTTATTTTTATAATGGTCATTGGCCGTTATTACTTAACCTGGAAGCACTAAAAGACACCCAAGTAAATTCCCCAGATTCCAGAGAAATCCATTTTGCCCTCACTATGTGGTAGTAACCTTAGGTTTTCGTGGTAATGTGAATTGATTATTTTAGCCGGTAAACTAATTGTTTTTCTTTGCCTGCTTGTCCATTATCATGAGGATCTCAAATGAGCTGAGGTTTGTACATCTTCCCGATCAATGAATCACTTACTGTGTCCTCTTTTGAAGTGTTCCATCCCTGCCATAAACAGTTCTTGTAACGCTGCAGATCCCAAGTTCTTAAGAGCACCAGCCCAAACGCCATACATGGATAACTGGGCTTGACAGTGAGATAAGCTAATAGTTCTTACACTCTCTGGTTTAGAGAACCATGTATAATCGCTATTGGAGACACAACACAATATATTGGAGTTTTTTTAGCTCAATGCATCTATCTCATTCTAGAAGACAACACAATGCTCAAACTCCTCAAGATACATCCCAGCTGAGTCTTCATCTGTCTGGTCAAATGTTTTCAGATTGGTGTATGTAGACAGTTAATTCTGTAGTTAGGAGCCTATTGTTACTCCTCCTTTGAAAGTATTTGTTTTGCTCTGAGACAATTGTATGGCATACCATGTTGATAGATAAGGCATTCTGTAAGACTTCAGATAGTAGTGTTGGTAAACGTAAGTTCAGATACATAGTATTAACTCCACTTAAGGAGGATCACTACCATATCCATAGTGGTACCATATCTAAGCCTCAAGGTTTGTCTCAGTTCCTGTGCAGTTGGTCACTCAGCAATGGCAATGGGTACAGCAGGCTCAGTGAGAGAAAGCCCATGTGTTTTATCCCAAGCAGAACAGTAGCCCAGTGATCAGAATCACTCTATTGTTGGGTCACTGCACAAGCTCAGGGGTAGGCAAGGGGAGAGGTTAGCTGGCTGGCATTAACCTGCTTGTGTGTGCAGCTTCTGCGCTGAATACTCTCTGGTGGGTGTTGATTTGAGCCGTAAAGATCATTACTCATTACACACTCTGAGAGCTGTATCCATATATCTTTGCCCCAGACTTTCTGGCCTGTGGCTAAGTCAGTCTTGATGAGAGGAAGCTCATATGGTTTACTCCCTCCACCTTTTCTCCTCTTGGAATTTTCAATAGTTTTTGATTTTGTTCTGTTTTGTTTTGGATTTGCCACTAGATGACAATCACAACTGCACTTCAATCATGTCATAATCCACAGACACCTGGGGGATTTGAGTATGTAAAATACTTTCTGTAACAAACTATGCACAATATAACTACCATTGACAATGATCTCATGTCATAAAATTAGTTACAAAAAAAGCCCAGTGTCACGTATGTTATCACAACTCTATAACTAATTCTCAGCATAGACATAGTTTTAATTGTGCCATGCTAATATCATCTTCTAGTTACACAAGTTTATAATTATTAGAAAATTTTAATGTTTTAGTTGAAAGTATTCTTAACATGATAATGATATATAGGTTCAATTTGAATTAACTTTTGTCAGTTTTGAGTCCTTAATATTTCTGTAGTTGAAGCCTACTGAATACTTTTGAGTACCTATCATATACACCTAACTAGTTTCTTCACGGCTATGAGACATAAATCAGTAACATTTTAGTAAAGGATTATTTTCATTTTTATGGGTTTGAACAAATGTATAACGACATGTATCCATCATTATAATATCATGCAGAGTATTTTCACTGCCCTAAAAATCCTCTGTACTCTAGCTATTCATTTCTCCCTCCCCTAGAACCTCTGGTAACCATTAAACTTTTTCCTGTCTCCATAGCTTTGTCTTTTCCAGTGTGTCATACGGTTGGAATCATAAAGTATGTAACCGTTTCATAATGGCTTCTTTCACTTAGTAATATGCATTTAAGCTTCCTCCGCATCTTCTCATGGCTTGTTAGCTCTTTTTTTAATTGGTGCTGAGTAATATTCCAATGTCAGGATGTACCACATTTTATTTATCCATTTACCTATTAATAGCATCATGGTTGCTTCCATGTTTTGGCAATTATAAATAAAACTACTATAACCATCTCTGTGTAGATTTTTGCATGGACATAGTATTCAAATTCTTTGGGTAAATACCAAGGAGAGTGATTGTTGAATCGTGTGATAAGAGCATGTTCAGTTTTGTAAGAAACTGCCAGACTGTCTTCCAAAGTGGCTGTACTATTTTGCATTCCCACCAGCAATGAATGAGAGTTCCTTTTGCTCTATATCCTCCCAGCATTTGGTGTTTTCAGTGTGTAGTGGTATCTCATTGTTGTTTTAATTTGCATTCCCCTGATGACATATGATGTGGAGCATCTCAAATATTTTAAAAATGCAATCAAATATAACAGAAATGTGATTTCAGTGGTTTCTTAAAAAGCCCCTTCTTGTGGAAAAAAATGTAAGTGACTAAAAACCCATGAACTTTAATGGGTTCATGGAATGGATCTTAGACCTTAAGTCAGCCACAAATAATAAACTAAATCCACAAAATAATCTCACAATCACCAGACAATTATGAGAAAAAAATGGACCCTTTTCTTATAAGGAAGGGTCTATATAAATACATATACAAAATCAATTAAAATAAAACCACCCAACTTGTTTTTTAAGCCAATAACTGATACTTATAATTGCAGTCATAAAAAATCATAAAAAAATTTCTTAGTATGTTTACTATACATATCCTTCTAAGTATGAGATATTGTCTTTTTAATTTTAACATTTTGAACATAAATATTAATGACAACATGAGCTTTAGCACATAAAGAATTACTTTTATTTTACCACAGAATTTATAAATATGAAATAATTGAAATAATATGATACCAGACAAATGAAAAATACCTGTACTTGACTCATAATGATACTGATAAACAAGTAATGATATTAAACAAAAATAAAAGAATTTAATTTCACACACAATGAATGAATAAAATTTTAAATTCAACATAATTAATAATTTTATAATTTAGAGTAATTGAATAAATACTAGAACTGAAACCTAGACTGTCGAGATTTAAATTCTTTTGGTTACGCATATGGTTTCAAGTCAAAATACTGCAAATACTGAAGTGACTTGCATTTGATCAGTATAGGAACGTGCATAAGTCTTTCTAAGGAAATAAATTTAAAATTAATTTATGGCAATTCAAAAGACAGACTACACAAAATCAAAATGAACCTAGAAACACTGCTGATCTGAAATGATAGATTATAATACATCTAGCTGACATTGCAGAAATCAAGTCATCATGAATAAATATATTATAAGGAGAGCCTTGAACAGCTTAATAAAACCCTGTAAATTACTGCCTCGGCTCGATCTACTGTGTCAGCAAAAGCAAAGATACACACATTGGTAAATGTGCTCGAGCTTAAATTCTGATGATGCAAAAAAGGTTGAATAAGAATAGCAACCATTGTACCATAATTTCCCTGTGAAAAATTTTGGAGCCACATCTAGGAATAGAAATAATTATTATTTATCTTTATAATATGATAAATGTAAATTTTGACATTCAGATGTTTACTATTTTGAAGATATTTTTATTCGAATTTCTGAATGTGTGTGTGTGTGTGTGTACAATCTGTGAATAACTTAATATGTTTATTCACATATGAGTTTGATGAAATATTTTCTGATTAGTTTGGGTGCCCAGAAATTGTGAGCCTAAAACAATGCTGAGCAGCAAGGAAGAGTTCAATAAACATGTGTACATTTATGGAATAAATGCTTGAATTCATGACAGTAAATTAATAAATATATAAAAGCATAAATTCTTTTGCAGAGAATTTTTCAGCTCTAATTTTTTAAAGCACATGTTAGTCATAATCTGGACTAATATACACAATTACCTAGTTTTGTTTCCATTTTTCCCTCCTTTTTCTTTCTTTCTTTTTTTTCTTTTGTGAGGAAGATTAGCCCTGAGCTAACATCTGATGCCAATCCTCCTCTTTTTGCTGAGGAAGACTGGCCCTGGGCTAGCATACATGTCTATCTTCCTCTACTTTAAATGGGACACCACCACAGCATGGCTTGATAAGTGGTGCAGGTCCACGCCCAGGATCCAGACCTGTGAACCCTGGGTCACCGCAGTGGAGTGCACAAACTTAACCGCTATGCCACCGGGCTAGCCCCACATTTTTCCCTCCTTTTACTCCTACTATTTTAAATGGGCTTCTCAGAGATGGTCTATAATCAAGGTGGGACTCAGCTCTTCTCTTCATCTCTATTTTAATGAGAATATCTTAATTTTTAACTAATTTATACTTGGGCTGTGTAAAATATTCCATTTTAAAAACTGTTTTCCCCCTTTCAACACTAAAAAGAAATGAGCTATCAAGCCATGAGAAAACATAGAGGAAGCGTAAATGCACATTACTAAGTGAAACAAGCCATTCTGTAAAGACTATATACTATATCATTCCAACGACTTGGCATTCTGGAAAAGGCAAAACTGTGGAGATGGCATAAAGATCAGCAGTTATCAGGGCCTAGGGAGGAGGAAGGGATGAATAGGTAGAGCGCATAGGATTTTTAGGGCAGTGAAAATGCTTTGTACATTATAATGATGGATACATGCCATTATATAATTGTCCAAAACCACAGAATGTACAACCCTAAGAGTGAACCCTAATGTAAACTATGGACCTTAGGAAATAAATATGTGTCAATGTCGATCCATCAATTGTGATAAATGTACCACTCTGGTGAGTGATGTTGATAACGGGGGAGGCTATGCTTGTGTGCATGCAGGCAGTGCATTCGAAGTCTCTGTACCTTCCTCTCAGTTTTGCTGTAAACCTAAAGCTGCTCTAATAAATAAACTCTACTAAAAATAACAATCCAAAGACAGTTTCCTTTATTAAAAAAGAGTATCTATTGGATTTGAGTTTACTTCTAGTGTATATATTATTATTCATTTCTCAATTTATTGTTTCTTTATTCTAGTGGCTCTCTCTTGCTTTTTTGGAGTAAACTCCACTTAATATTGAAGATGATGTATTGTTTTTGTCATCCTTTTTCTTGGATACTTCAGTAGATCATTTTTTTTTTGTGAGGAAGAATGAGCCTGAGCTAACATAGGTGCCGTTCTTCCTCTATTTTGTATGTGGGATACTGCCACAGCATGGCTTGATGAGCAGTGCATGTGTCCACTCCCGGGATCTGAACCTGCAAACCCCAGGCCGCCAAAGCAGAGTGTGCAAACTCGACCACTACGCCACTGGGCCTCCCCTGTAGATCATTTTTTAAATGAGTGCTTACTTGCAACAATCCTCTGGCATAATATATGCTTTCATTTGTAATGTTCATTTTAATAACAGATTGTGTGTATGTTTATTTTTCCTTTTTTTTTATGGAATAAGATATGAGTTTCAAACTTTTTTTAAAATTTTTTTTACCCCCAGACGTAATTCACATATTTTCCCTAGCTCCTCTCACTGTACATTCCAGACATAATTTGCATTGTCTCTTAATTCTCCTCATTGTACACTTTGGTTAATTTCAGGGGGTTTTTTTCAATCAGATTTAAATATTGAGTGAACATGGATAAGTCCATTGTAGACCAGTACCTCTAGAATCATCATAAATGTTAGTATTCTTTGGACTTCAGTCATCAGTCATTTTATCTTTTCAACATATAAAAACTTATATGTCACCCCAGGCTGATTTCATCCCCACAATTTTTGTTTCAACACTTCCTATGAACTGATACAATGCACACCTCTATTTCTACTGAATTCCTTTTAGTTTTTCCTGAGTTCTAGAACAATATCTAATTGCTTAAATACATCTCAGTTTGGATGTTTCATGAGCACAACAATTTCAGCACGCCAAAGTTAACTCATCATTTTCCACCTAAATATGAGCTTCTTTTCACTTTTGATATCTTGTGTGAACTTAATTAATGTTTATCAAACTTTTCCTTGACCCTCCTTCCAGAAGTGAACTGGCTTAACAGTTATCACTTCTTACTGAAACTATTATGAATTCCTGACTTTGCCTTAGATCTTTTGAGTATCCAACCCATTTTCAAAATTCTGGAAACTGATGTTTCTAAAGTCACAATAACTTTTCAGTCAGTAACATGTTTTCCTAAAGAAAATTAGATTCTCTTGGATATAGTTTGATTTTCCTGAATTCACTCTAGAAGTCTCTCTCCCATCAATGTAACCAATCTCTAAACCCTACACAACTATATCTCCACCAAGTGCTCCCATGATATAAAATAAATTAAGGTTCTCTTAGTGCCATTTTCTCTCATGCTTCTTAGAAATCTCTGTAAATGGCATGTCTACTTTCTGATATTTCTTTTCATATGCCGCAAATTAAACTCTTATTCCTCCTGGAAATATTTTCTAATTCTTCTCTTTCTTTCTTATTGCTTGTTTAGTGCATATATATACATATTACAATTATAATGTCTACTTCATTGTAGCTAGTATTCACTTGTTTCCTCTGTCACTACCTAGAAGGTGGATAATATGTTTTTAATTTCTAGGCTTTTAGCATTTAGCACAAGACCTGAGATGTGTAAGATTCTTAACAACTGAGTTTAATAATTAAATGCATAATTTGACAATATGTAAATAACATATAGATAATGTTAACAGTTAGTAACCTGACAATATTTTTTAACCTTAAAGTGAGATAAAAATGTGAAGATGTAGATTGTTTGTAGAATTTATATTAAATCTCTCAGATGGCCCCATATCTCCACCTACAAAAACTCACCTCCCAAAAATAAAGAAACAAATTATGTCTAGTGATTAGAGAGTGTGTTTTGGCTCAAAAATTAAAATGTCATAATTTTATATCATGATAATTCAAAGAATAGACGTTTTTATATTTGTCTTAATAAGATACAATGATTGAGTCAATAGGAAAATAAGTTTTTCTCACATCTGGTTGCATTATAGAAGGAAATAAACCATTGAGACTGAAGCTTGCAACTCTTACTGATGATATAAAAGCCTTCGGCATAAGGGAACAGTGAGCAGCTGGCTATGATTTGATTGAATAAACATGATGTGGTTAGCAAATAAACAAACAAGTCAGATACCTGAACTAAAGCTGGAGCAGCTGTAATTGCATTCATCAAAGTTACGATGATAACTGAGACTCAATATTACTTTTCTTGTTCTTCTTAGAATGGAGAAGATAGTAGATTACAGGGAAGCTTAGAAGATTGAAAAAACTACATATGAAGAGCAGGGTGTGAGAATTTGGGGAGGGCACACTGAGTGATAGAAATCAATTCAAAATCTTTTTATCCAATCACTTGTTGATCAATTCTCAATTCTGTTGAGCCAGGCGGGAGATTTAAGAACAATTGGGAACATTGTACATTTTTATTCAATAACTGTAAACTACAAAACTATAACGGTCATTCATGTTTAAGACAATACTAGTATTTATTGAGTATATATGTATTCAATACATTAAAAAAAATATTTGAAATACATTAAAAAACATGTAATTCAGATATACTCTCAAGTTTAAAACACTCTTAGCATATTTAATTGCATTAAGTAGTTTTTAAAATTATGATACAAAGTTTATCCAGTGATCAGATTTCTGCATCTTAAAAAGACAGAAAATTTGCATGGCTCTTTTTCTCTTCCACCATCCCAAGTGTGGAGAGGTCACAGGTACCACAGGGCAACTAACATGAGAGCCTAATTTAAGAACAAAAAAGAAAGAAAGAAAAGAAAAGAAAGAATAAAGGAAGGAAAGGAGGGAGGGAGGGAGGAAGGAAGGAAGAAAGGAAGAAAGAAAAACTCGTTTGAGAGTTGGGTTCCATTTTGAGACTTTTAGTTATATTTATTTATATACATATTTGTATTTGTTTATATATTTTAGTTATATATTTTACTTCCTATGTATTGTGCTCCTACCCCATCACTACTGCAAAGCAGAAATGCAGCAACAACAGTATCTAAAGAGGTGGACTGGTCACTTCAAGCCAACTCACAGAGCTTGGCATGCATGGGAGCCAATAAGAGGGCAGGCACACTGATCAGTTCACATGCATTTTCTCCTTATCTCTAGGTTACCGCAATTCAAGAGAAGTTTTGGAAAGAGCAGTTCCTCTAGCAGAGGACACGGAGAGTTTATTCTGCTGTTTGTAGATGCGAGAGAAAAACAGTCTCCTTGAGCCAAGTTGTAATATTGGAGCACCTAAACCTAGGCTGATACCCAGAAAAACATTCTCTGAACTGTTGGAAGTTTCACTAACTGGGACCTGAACTCTAGATCCTTATATAGAACCAGCTGAGAGAGCAGATACCCCCAGAGAAATATGAGTTTAATGGTTAAAAATACCAAGCAATTCAATTGGCCTAAAAGAAACACAACAAACTAAACAACTTATAACAAATAAAGCAGAATCAGGTACCTGAGACAAGTAAGAATTAAAAATAAATTTTTATATAATCTTAAAGAATTTAGAAAAATTAGAAAGCAGAATTAGAAAACCCGAAATGAGGCAGGAGAAAGAACTGAGTGTGAAAAGATACTGGTGAAATCAAAGAATGCAAGTAATGGGATAAATATCAGAATAGACACAGAGAATGAATGAATGAGGTGGAATAATAGGACAAATAATTATCTCAGAAAGCATAAGGAAGAGAAAAAGAGATGCAATGTACATAAGAATACAGGTGACATGGAATTTGTACTTAATATCTATATAATAAAAGTCCAAAAAGACTTTGTAAAATATTAATGGCAGAGAGGAAATAATTGAAGAAATGACCAAAAATCGCCCATACTTAGAAAAGATATTAGACCTCAAAATGAAAAAGCTAATGTGTTTTTAGTTAGTATTAATAAAAACATGACTGGGCCATACTACAGTGAAAATTAATAATAAAAAAACTAGGAGAAAAATCGTTAAGCCTTTAACGAAAAATCAGGTCATCCAATGTACTTAGAAGTAGACTGAGATAAGATTAGTCAATAGCAATAATGGATATAAGATGACAATGGAGCAGTATTTTCAAAGTAGTAAAGGAGGATAATTTCAATTTTATAGCAAGATAAATAATTCTTTAAATCTGAAAATAATATAAAGATAGTCTAAGTCATACAAGATCCTCATAAAAAAAAGCTTAGAGAAAGTCAGTTAAAAAAGAGATTTATTTACAAGAATGCAGGGCAATACCTTTTTGTTCACAAAAGTAAATTAAAATAAAAAGAATATTTATAAACAACACACACACGCATTGATGAAAGTAAGACATTTAAAGAGTGACTTTTCAAAATCCCGTCTCACCTCTTCCTTATTGAAAGAACCCTGGTAGATGATTTCTTCCTTTCTTTTTCTTTCTTTCTTTTTCTTTCATTTTTAGCTATTAGGTGATAATGCTAATTGTACACTTGGAAATGATTAAGATGATAAATTTTATGACGTGTATTTTTTTACCACAATTAAAAAGTAATAATAAATACTTTTTAAAAAGATGATAAATGACTAAAAATACTTACTTATCTAGACTTTCCAGTAGACTGGAAAACAAGTCTGGCCATTGAGATGAAAGGTGAAGGTTATCCAGAAAATATTTACTTCACTAATACAGTAATCCCTGCCTGCCTGATTCAAATTTTCATCTCCTTTCACCTAAAATGTGGACAAATTGGGAAAGTTGTAAGAGTCATATTGAAAATATGGAGAAACAAATAGTTGGACTACAATGTAGTCACAAGGACAACATAGTTGAAATATGGAAAGTATCTGGCCTGATATTGTCACTGAACTACTGTGTTTTATTTACTTCAGTTTTACTATTACATGATAAACATGAACCCTTCACTGTTTATGCCACTGTAGCAGGGTTTTTTTCTTTTTTTTCATTTTTAGCTAAATGCATTTCACACTCAACAAAAAAATCAATGTATCTAGTGGAAGCCAGAAAATAAGAAAAATAAATAATATTAGTAAAGAAAACAATAAACAGGGACCGGCCCTGTGGTGTAGCGGTTAAGTGCGCGTGCTCCGCTGCTGGTGGCCTGGGTTCGGATCCCGGGCGCGCAGTGACGCACCACTTCTCAGGCCATGCTGTGACGGTGTCCTGCATAAAGTGGAGGAAGATCAGCACAGATGTTAGCTCAGGGCCAGTCTTCCTCAGCAAAAAGAGGAGGCTTGGCATGGATGCTAGCTCAGGGCTGATCTTCCTCACACACAAAAAAACGACAATAAACAGAAAACGTGAAAGGATATGGCAGAGACACACTCTAATTAAAATACTGACCACAATAATAAATGGCCTTAACTCACACACACACACAAAGGCACAAGGTAAATATAAATAAAAACAAAAAATATTTTTTAAAACCTATAAGCATGATCCAGCAATATGTTTTCTATGAAACACTTTAATGGTTACATGTGGAATGATTAAATACACAGAATGATTAAATATTTAGAGAACTGGAAAAAGATGCAGCAGACTAAGATGACTGAAAGGAAAAGAGGAGAGCAACTTTAACATCAAAACCACAATTTTAAAGCAAAATGTCTTAGTTGTCAAAGAGGAACATTAATAAATATATTCAAGCATTCATTCAACATTTTTTTGTGTGTGTACTTCATATGGTCTTGACTTGTTTGGAACCTTGAGGATGCAGTGGTAAGTAAGCCATCACCTCCATTAAATTTGCATTTTTTGGTATTCTTATATATGATTAGATATGATGTTTATGTATGGAATATTTGCTTGTGCACTAGTCCTATCCCTTCCCAAGGACATTTCTCCTGTAATTGTCCCTTCTCTCTGTTGTCTCTTCATTTCTTCCCTTTCTATAAAATAACTATGACAGACACACCATGAAATATCACAGTGCATACAGTAAAAAAATTGAGACAGTGCTGAGAATCAATCCCTATCTCCTTTAGTGTAAATTCCAGAGCTGAAGAAGCTGGGATGCTTACATCTTCTTTCCCAGACCCCCTTGTGATGAGTTTCGGATGTCAGGTGTGTTCTGCCAACTAGCTGCATCATGTGAGATTTGGAAGCTGCCCTGGGGTAAGAGCATGTCTTGCTGTTTTAGTTATTGCTGTCAGGCAAGCAAAGTCTTAGAAAAATTGGAGGCATTTGACAGCAGAGTGTCCTATATGTCATTAGCTTAGTGAGTGTATAGAGACAAGTGGAGGAATGGAAACTGTAGCAGACACAGCTTTCTGGAGCCTGGAGACTAACTTCACTGCCGTCAAGTGGTGATTGCAAGAGTGGTAGTCGCTTTCTAACAGTTAAATACCTGCTACCTTGAAGTCAATAGTTCAGATGGAGGATTCCTGATTCCCTGTATTACTGGGGACATGTCCAGGAAGAAAATTTACCCCAAATATTTCAAACGAACAATCTTAAATGGAATACCAACAGAGGTATGGGCAGGGGTAAGGGAGCACAAAAAGAATGTTGACGCACTCAGCAGGCATTACCATCCCTAGGGCTGAGGAGGCAAGGCGAATGAAAACTACTATTGGAGCCCAGAGAGAGCTTAAACTGTGGAGGAAGCACGAGCCAGCAAGAGCTGATGTCTTGGAGGAACACAGCTACTACCAGAGGTCGATATTATTATTTTAATAACTAATTATTTGTGTTAAATCTATTTCGTCTTAAAATAGTTTGTGTGGTTTCTACTTCCTGTGACAAAGTCCTAAACTCTGAGTAATAAAGTTGTCGTCCTGACTCCATATCCTTACCGAACCATTTCTATGCAATTCTTGACTGTAACTAAAAAGAAGTTTATACACTCCCTGTCTCCATTTCTTCTCTAATTTTCTCTTTGACTTGCCCCATAGAGGCATTCTTCCCCTCCTCTTCAAATCAAGTTTTTGTCCAAGTCACTAGTGGCTTTCATTTCGTCAGCTACAGTGATGAATTTTTAGTTCTCATCTCTCTTGACCACTTAGTTTCTTCACTTGCCGCAGCACTCTATTGGTTTTCCTCCACCGTACATTACTTTACAGAATCCATTCTTGAATTACTTTCATCATTCCAAACTCTACATATCTGACATATTGGTTTGAATTCTCAGATCTCTTATCTTTGCTTGCTGTTCAGCTGATCTCATCTGGGCCTGTTGTTTTCAACACAATCTCTTGTTCTGATGATTCACAAATTTATATCTCTGGACTTCCTTTTCCCATATTTCAGCCTCGTACAAATGTCTCCTCAACATGTATATTTTTATAAGCAATGATTATTTCAAATGTAACTAACTTAATCTTTCCATAATCTGTCCCATTTACTAAACAGCCTTTCCACCTTCTCTGGTGTTCAGGCTAAAATATTTGGGGTCATTTTTGACTTCTCTCTCTCTCATATTTAATAGCAAATTTGTTAGGAAATGCTGCTGGATCTACTTTGAAATTCATCCAGAGGCTCTCCACCTCTCGCCATGTCCACTGCTAACACTTTGACCCAAGCCATCATTGTAACTTTGCCTAGATTACCAAGACAGTTTCCTATACTCCTCATGTTTTAGCAATTTTACTCTTACTTTGTTTTCCACACAGAATTCAGAGTGGTCCTTTAAAGCCGTAGGTGAGGTTATGCCATTCCTCCACAGCAGACACTCTAAATGGTTCATATCTCACTCAGAGAAGCAGCCAAAGTCATCGCACAGTCTAAAAGCCCACCTAATACAGCCAACTGTTTCCTCTCATTTTCCCCTCCTTCATCCTGCCTCAGCCACAAAAGCCTCTTTGTTCTCCTCAGAGGCCAAATTTGCATTTATTTCAAGGATTTAGCAGTTGCTATTCTCTTTGCTGGAATGCTCTCCTTTTAGAAATCTGCATGATTTGCTTCCTCTCCTTTTCCTCAATATCCTATATAAAATAACACTTTGCTTTTGACCTCCATTCCTTAAATTAACTGTATGACTACTTAACATCTGTGTATTGTTGTGCTTGTATGTTTGTGTGTGTGCATGTGTGTATATATATTTCTTTGATGTTTCTGTTCCAACACTAAAATGTGAGCTCCATGGGAGCAGACATTTTGTCTAATTCAGTGTTTGTGGTAGTCAGACTTCTAAGATGGCTCCCATTGATCCCCAACTCTTTGATTTTTGTCATTGTGTAATCCCCTTTCCTTAAGTGTAAACTGGACCTAGTGACCTGCTTTGAATGAATAGAACATGACAAAAGTGATAGGAAGTCACTTCTGAGATTTGGTTACAAAAGACTGAGACTTCCATATTGCTAGTCTCTCTCTCTCTCTCTCTCGCTCTCTTTGGTTCTTCTTGGATCCTTGCCCTAATGAAGCAAGCTGGAGAGGCACATGTGACAAGGAATTGAGAACAGACTCTGGATAACCACTAGTAAGGCACTGAGGGCTTTAATCCAACAACCATTGAGCAACTGAATTCTGAATCACATAAATGAGTTTAGAATTTGATCCTTCCTCAGTCAAATCTTCAGAAGAGATCAAAGCCCTGACTAATATTTTGAATGTAGCCTGTAAGAGACCCTGAAGGACTCAGAGGACTCAGCTAAGCCATGCTAAGATTCTTGCCCTCAGAAAGTATGAGCTACTACATGTTGTTTTGATCCATTAAGCTTTAGAGTAGTTGTTACATAAAAGATAAATACAGTCATCCTCCAGTATCTGTGGGGGATTTGTTCCAGGACCTCTGCTATACCAAAATTTATGGAAGCTCAAGTCCCTTATCTAAATTGGTGTAGTATTTGCATATAACCTATGCACATCCTCCCGTATACTTTAAATCTTCCCTAGATTACTTATAATACCTAATACAATGTAAATGATATGTAAATAGTTGTTATACTGCATTGTTTAGGGAACAATGACAAGAAAAAAAGTCTATACATGTTCAGTACAGACACAACAATCGTAGGCCTTTCGAGCTGTAGTTGGTTGAATCTGCAGATGCAGAGCCAGAGAATATGAAGGGCCAACTGTAGTAGAGTACCGTATCCTCTCCATAGAGGAAGCACTCAATAAATATTAAGATAACCATACGGAATTGTCATTTTTGTAGGTCAAAAGGATTCAAATATCAGTATTTTCAAAAAGTTCAATATATATTTATTGAAAGGAGTAATAAAGAGCTTGAAGAAATATAAACAGGGGCTAAAAGCAATAAAATTGCTTAGTACTTAAGTAATTTAAAGCAGTTAAGAGGGAACCAGTATGACTGAGTGAAAAAGAATAATATGAGGCCAGGAAACCCTTCTGAATTGTTACTTTGTCACTTTCTGGCAATAAAATATTTGGTAAATTATTCTCAAAGAATTTTTTTTAAATACACAGTACTAATTATTTTGGAAGGTTGTTGTGAAGATGAAATGATAACCACTCGAGTGTAACGAGCTTACTGCCTGACACAGTGACTTTTTAATAAGTTCTTGTTCCCTTCCCAAGCAAAAATATTGCTTATTTTACTAAATATTAATGTAGATTTTGGGGCTTTTCAATATTTTGAGGAAGCTGAATAACAAAGAAAACCAGCCAAATATTTTTTGTAAATACATTTGAGTCCTAAATGATCTTTCTCTATACAATCTAGTTTTTAACATTAATCATTTATAATTTTATTTGAAATATTTATTTTTATAGAGTCAAGATAATACTGTTGAGTCATTTAATCAATCAGATCTAAGGCAAATATTCCCAGATAGAATCATACTTCAAAAAGAAAATGATAATCTTACTTTTGAGTCAAAGTCATATATTTAGATTCAGAACTAGACCTTTCAGTAACAGCTTCTATAAAATATTCAAAAGCCAGAAGATATTTGTCTTGAATGTCAAGTAAGAGACACTCATTTTAGAAACAAATCTTGGTGATTTATGTCTGATGTTTTTTCCATGTTTTTTAATTCAGATACATTATCAAGTTAAAACTTTTAGAAATAATGAAGAAAAATGGTGGAAGAAGAAGGAAAATGTCTTTAAATATATTTAAGAAAGCTATGAGAGATATTTTTATGATGGTTATCCAAGTACAAAGAAAAGCAATAACAATTTGGAGAATATTTCCTTGTGTTTGGAAAGCATAGGAAATGGGCATGTATATAGACATGATATATGATATACAATAGTGTATATATGATATCTGATTTGAGGAAGAACTATGAACATTGGTTAACTACCAATGGTCTCAACATTATAAATATTTTTATAGTAAGTTTTGCATTTTAAAATATATCTGAAATTCCAAACTATTTTATTTGATTTGGATGATTCCAGATATGTCTTTTTTTCAGTAGACATCTAGTTATTTGAAACACATAGAGCTATGGTTTCACATAGATAAGAAATATAAACAATTGCCTGAATTCAATTCAATTATAAATGAAAACAACTAATCATGAAATTGAAGTTCCTATTGTGATTTATGAAATAAATATATTAGTGTGGTATGGATGTAGGCGACATATCAAAAATGGAAACAAAATATGTATATGGCGGAATCATCTGAGAGTGCTAGAAAATATGAATATCATTATGGACTTTTATACTTTGGTCATTTTTAATGATAAAAATTTAAACCTGTTGATGAAATTTTTCTTTTTATTTATGAAATGTGAGATTGATTGTATTTTATTATTATAAATAATAATGATAATAATATAATCCCAAGATATTTTTTCTTGTTTTCCACTTCTGAGTTTAGTAAAATTGAATAAACACATTTTTTATTACAATATTTTTTCTTATATAGTACTTTTTAAATTATGAAAGTAATATATGCTTATTAATTAAAATAAAAAATATAAAAAAATAGAAAGAAGGGAAAATTCATAATGTTCCCAATCCTGAAATACTGCATTGGTTGAATATTCTGGGACTTTGTAAAGCCTGCATTTCACCTGCTGTATAGATAGCAATAACTAGCTTCTGTGGGCTCAAAAATTGGAAAGGACCCCAAAGGAATCAATGAACTGTATGTCAGAGGGACCAAATGTAAATAAATAAATAAGTAAATGTTTATATATATATACACACACACACAACACATATACATATGTTGATATATATATATAAAACATACATGCCCTATATAAAGCACACAATACATAATAAAAATCACATTTGCATAAAATATCACCTAGAAGTGCATAAGAAATTTAATAACTGGAACTGACTCTGAAAAAGTAAAGTGAGTGACTGAAGTAACAATGATGTGATGGAGCATGTTCACTGTCCACCTGTATCAGGCATTTCTTATACTCCAGTTCAAGTCCTCGAGGTCTCACTTGTTCAGTCTCAGCTACACCGCATCTGCCTGGGCTCTAACTGGCTTCCATCAGTACCATCCAAAATAGTTCTGCCCACAACCTACAACACTTGGCTCTCTCACTGAGGCTTCTCTGTAGATTTGAGATGGGAGACACCATAGGATCCATTCATATCTGCACAACCAAAAATACAGAAGAGATCATTTCCCTTGGGATGAACGCTTGACAAATGGGAATTGGAGCCAAGCAAATTAATTTTTTTGTTTTTCTTCCTCTGAGATAGTCCTGGGATGCAATTGTTCATAAAGCGTATTGTAAGATGGTTTTACAAAATCCTGGAAATCTCAGTAATGCGTCAGGTATTAGCTCTCCCACCTCCCTTCCCTAACTTGCTTTTTTCCCCTTTCACTCCGTTCTCTGGAATCACAATTCCTAATAGAATGGTTGTATATAAACTTTTGCCTGGATGTCTACTTGTTGGCGAAAAGAGGCCAAAATGATTGATCTCTGAAGTGTTCCTAGAACCAGCTCCTCAGGATGGCATTTTGGAACTGGATTACTCTCTATCCTGACGGCAATAATTTGCTCTTAGTTAACCCCTGGCATGCGGTGACATCATTATCTCTCATCTATTATTAATTGAGATCAGGTACATTCAGCAAGTGAAATGCTGATACGTGCAGTAACTGTGGGGCTTGAATTAGGGAATCAATGATAATTATAAGTAACATTATAAGAAACCTTGCCTAACCCAGAGTCACAAAGATTTTTCCCATATGTTCTTTTCTTAGGTGTTTTAGAGTTTTAGCTTTTACATTCAGAACTATGACCCATTTTGAGTTTTATTTGTTTTATGATGTAAATAAAGAGTTGAGGTTCATCATTTTCCCATCTAGTTATTACAGCAAAGATCCATTTAATTATCTTTCTTATGTGGGCAATCACCTATTAGCAAACAAAATGTGCTAGATAATATGAAACAATATTAGCAGGTAATAGTGTGATTTCCCTATTAAAAAAGATCCATATATTTATTTGAAGCTATGCAAATTCTAGTGTTTTGAAACATTTTTCCTGTGGAATGAAATAACGTTTGTCTTAAAAAAAATATGTCATTAAATTCTAACATGCTCTAGTAAAATATTTTGAACTTTGTTAGAACCCATACAATCTGATTTTAAAACACTGTTTAATTTTTAATGTATACTCTTCCAAAGAAATGTGCTAGTTTGTACTCATTTGCACGCTTTGCTCCTCTAACCTGCATTGCAATGTGTTCTTGAAGTGTGCACTTGGAATCTCAGATTAGGTTATAAATTGGTCAAAAGAAAGGACATCTTTCTTTCCAAATTTGGAATTACCTTATGGAATGTAGTATTGAATTAGGCAAAAAATGTAATTTTCCAATTCTTTTTCATTTTAATGATTTGAAATTTAGCTAACAAACAAAATACCCAATATTTGGTGGCAGATGTAAGCAAAGAAGTTGAGTTTCATGATATCTATTAACTACAAAATTCAGAAAAAATGCAAAAAATAGGCATAATTCTCAGAAAAAAACATAAAGTGTAGAGTATACATTAGTGAATTTTGCTACAGTAACAAGTAATCCCCCAAACTCCCATGTCTTACAAGAAACATTCCTATATCCTTCTCATTACACACTAGGGCTGTGAGTTAGCTGTTGCAGCCCTCTTACATCTGTCTAAACATTCTAGAATGGAAGTTAAAGTGCACCCCTATTTGAGGCATGCCATTGTTTTGGCAGAGGAAAAGAAGATGAAAGCCAGCAAAAATATGCAATGGCTTAAACCATTTGTTCAGAATTGTCACAGATCATGTTTGCTCAAAGCTCCTCGGTCAAAACAAGTCACATGTCCAATCTCCACTTTCAAAGGACATGCCCTCATATGGCATTAGATAAGGAGATATAATCTCGCATCACAAATGGGAGGAGAAAATAATTAGGCAAATTAATATTGTCTGTAATGAGAGAAAAAATTAAAAACAAAGAATTGATTTAAGTTTGTACTTCCTTTAAAAGAATTGGTAAGTTACTTTTTTTTTGTGGTAAGAATACTTAAGATCTTCTCTCTTAACAAATTTCAAGTATACAATATGGTATGAGTGCCTATAGCCACCATGCTATACATTAGATCCCCAGAACTTATTCATCTTATAACTGAAAGTTTGTACCTTTCATCAGTTATGCCTCAATAAAGCTGGGAAAAACAAAAAGATGTAATCTTACAATTGAACAATAATACTACTTTTTCTTTTACAAACTCTGTTTATCTAATTCAAGAGACATATAAGTCTTCCAGCCTCCACACCACCAATCCAAAAAATGGGCTTTTATTAAGGTCTGATGTAATTGTTAAAATTCTCTTACTTAGATAATTGTTGAGAAGTGAGTGGTTTGAACACTTACAGAATGGAGATTTTATAGGAGTGCATCTTTTAATTAACATAAAATGACTACCACACAAAAGTGAAGTGAAAGAAATTTTCTTTAATTTTTGTTTTATCTCCTAAGGTTAGGAACGTTAGCATACCCGAGCTTTCCCACAGAGACAGCTGACACTTGTCATCCCCAAATATTGAAATTTGTAGCTCATATTTCATGTCCTTTTCCTTTCAAGATTCTGTCATGAGAGATCAGTAGAGTTATCAGCTTTCATTGTGCAAAACTGTATAAACTTAACTGTGGGATATCTAACAGTAGCTTGTTTCAATATTTGGCAAATTTGAATAAAGTCCAGGAACAATAACCATATAGTATTGTTAGCTTTACTTTGTTAACCTAATATGTCAAAGAGCTACACATGTAGCTATACAGAAATTTGCTAGAATGACCAATTCAGGTCAGAGATCACACAATTAGGAATTAATTTTTAATAGGAGTGCTTGTATTTTTTTGTAAAATTTTATAATCTATAAATTATTCTTCATAGTGGTTTTTCAACAATTTTGTTAAGTTCGGCAGAAAATCTAGAATTAAAGCATTAACTTATAAGCAACCAAATATCAAACCACAAAACTAGGGTTTGGTGACATTGCTGAAGATTTCACTGTTTTCCATTATGTCACTATATTTATTAATTCTAGAACTTGCTCACATTTGAGCAAAGAATTGAAATATATATATATTTTCAAAGAAAAAAAAAGCCTCACACTATATGTTTTAAGTAATACTCTAGGAGGATACTTGCCAGTGTTTCAAGGATATGGTGGCCATGAAAATGCTCCACTCAGATCTCTTGCTGTGGGTCCACACTTCTGGAAGCATAACCATATTCATGTCAAAGACATGCTTCTCAGACTGCTCCCAACCAGTGACTGAAGATGGTAGATATAGTAGAGCCAAGGCGCTTCTGACTCTAAAAACCATGGCTTCAGACTTCCCGTGGGCCTGGCCAAAGCTTCCTCAGATCTAAACTATAGTCCAAGACACTTTCTGCCCAACTCTCCTTACGTCTTCTTCTCATTTTACAGGTTTCATCCCTGTGTGAAAGTCTGAAGCCTCTCATTCCCTAGTCTTGCATCTTCTTTATCTTTTCCAGGTCTATCCTCAATAAAACCCTTCACATCTAATCCCCTCTGGAGGAAGTGAACTAACTCAGGTAGCAGCAATAGTTCAAGAAAAAGGTAGTAGATGTTACCTGGAGATTGACTTCCCATCTGACAGGCAAAGGAGATGCCATATGGAGTGGTAGGCAGGATATGGATTGTCCCCAGCACAAGAAAGGGTCCCAATTGCTCATGGTTTCACCTGTGGTGACTGAGAAATTGGTCCAGTGAAGGGGACTATCATTGCAGTGACAATGATTCGGGCATTTGTAAGATTTGGAGGAAATCAATGCCTTCAGGGAAAGAAGAGTTGACTGTTTTTTTATAAGCTTTATAGATGCCCCGTGGAGAGCTGATAAGAAACTAGGGCTGTTGGTAAAATGTGAGACCCTGATATAGGGATAAGGACATCTAGATAGATTATCTAAATAGATGCTCCTGAAGAAGTTGTCTCTGCTGGACCCCCTGAATCCTCAGAGTTCATAGAGGTAATCCACCACCCCTCCTGAGTGAAAGCTAGCACTTTATCCATGCTAGAAGACACTGTAGTGGCCTCTCCCACAAGCGTTACAGGTGACCATCTTCCCTCAAGGTCTCCATTTCTTCTCCCTTGGGTCACAGGCTGACAACTAGCATTAAATTGCAACATAATCCAACTGGAATGTGTTGAGCCTGATAACAAAGAGAGTAAACACCAAAAGAGCTATAAGAATTAGCTGACAAGTATTGGCAGGAGTCGAGGGAATAACCCAGGGATTGCATTTTGGGGGTATTTAATTAATAGACCAGAACATCATAAGACAGAATAAGCAAGCATTCTTCTCAGGACATGGGGATTGAACACTTGAGCAAGAGAATAGGGCAATCTCACTGCTCTAGAAGAACGAAGAAAAGTAATGTCTCATGTTGAATAACAGACATAGCTTAGCTGCCGTGGCAGAATAAAGAAGCTGCAGGAAGAGAAAATGCTGGATAGAACATATTATGTGGGTCCAGAAAATCTACAATAGGATAGCATTTGATAGGAGGAGCCAGAGTACACACCATTCACCAAGGTCATCAGAAATGCATTGATGAGAGCGCACCAGTACCACAAAAAGTTAAATGGTAGTTCTCCTCTGTAAGGCCAGGTTGATGACAGAAAAGGTGGTAGCAAAGCTGGAACTGTTAATATCTTTGGAGATGAGGGAGAGATCTCAAAATAATAGGAGCGAACACCAATGTCAGAAAAGCAGCTAAGGTGCATGACCTAAGGGTATTGGTAGAGAGGGAGCTGAGTACAGTGTTCCTATGGGTAAAATAGACAGACAGCCAAACAGAGTACTGGTTAACATCTACAATAAGAAAATGGCAAGAACGTTGGAGCAAGAGGAGGAGAATGGTCACTGCAATAAAGAGTCACAATTCCTTGCTCAGTTCCCGGAACTGTGTGTATTTTCAGATCTGTAGCCCGTTTACTGGCGAAGATAGATACCTAGGCGAAGGGGTTTTTGCAACAACAGTACATATTGTAATGAGTTCTTCAGTTCTTCTGGCCATTTACTTCGGTGGCAGCAAATTAAGGAGAGCTGCAGTTTGATTCCGGAGGCTGTCTGCTGGCAGAATTCCTTTTTCATCCAGGAAGATCAGTCATTTTTTATTAAAGCCTTTAACTGATTGGCTGTGGCACACTCATATTATGGAGGATAATCTGCTTTACTCAAAGTCTACTGATTTAAATATTAATCTCATCTAAAAAATACCTTCACGGAAACATCTAGAATAATATTTGACCAAATATCTGCTTACCATGGCCTAGCCAAGTTAACACATAAAATTAATTATCACGTCATGTAATAGTTTTTCTTTCTTCATTTTTTCTTCTTCCTCTCTTCTTCTTTCTCCTCCTCCTTAGTATCTCTGTCTTTGTGTGGGAAGGAGATTAAGAGGTAACAACCAAGAAAGCTACATGCAGGCACTAACCATCTGCATTCTTATGGTAATCAATGAAGATCAGACAAAACTGAGAAATCGTGATTGCTGTAAACTAGTGTTATTAATCATGACACCGAGGTTATGTGTGAAATAAACATTTTGATTCTATATTTCTCACTTGCTGATTCCTAGTTTACCTCCCAATTAACTTATGGAGTTCTTCAGTTTTTACTGGCAACAACGATTAAAAAAAAGAACCTTAATATAGTTTTCCTGATAGTAATGCACAAGAAAACTGCTTTGTCTGATAAATCTAAAACTCATTCAAAAGACTGCAATCTTTGCTTCTGTGCTCTATGTTAAATGTCATCTATGTTTGACTATTTACTCAGAGCTAAAACTAATACTCAATTAGTGTGATATGATACATTTCATAGTCGATTTTTCAAGATGATCTGAGGGAGATTCAGATAATGTCACCAAACCAAGCTGTGGGGTGCTTTTCATCCTATTGTTTCAAATATTGAGGACTGTTTCTTATGCAAAAAACCTCAATCTACCATTCTCATTATTTATTTTCTTGTTATATAAGCATGCAACAATGTTCAGGAAGCGCTAATTTCTATTTCTTGCACTTTGAAAAAGAGGCAGTATGGAATGACAAAACACTAAACTTTTAACTAATTGGCTAAATTCACTAATGGGGAAATTTTGATACATTCATCTAATCAAGAAATGTTTGTTGAGAATCGACATCACCCAGACACTGTACTAGTCACTGAAATTATTGTGGTAAATGCAAGGTACCCTGCCTGCTTCTTCTTGGAGCTTGTAGACTATGGAAAGGAGATAGAAATAAAAATGTCAGACCAGTTATTATAGAATGGGAAGCACAGGGTGTTATGATCTGGGGCCCTAATGAAGATAAGAGTCAGGCAGCTTGATTTATTCAAGTATAATGGAATGTTTGGAAGATAAGAAAAAATATTCGTGTATTTATTCATGTATTTATTGGTAGAGCAGTCACTAGTAAGCTTAGGGTTATTAATTGGCCTAATTTCAATATTGTTGTGTCTCAGGGAATACAGAGGCCCAAGGAGAGGGAGAGAGATGGGGGCATGGCTGGTCAGTGGAGCAGACAGAACACATACAACAACATTTATGGATTAAGTTCGTCTTGTATGGGCACGGCTCATGGCGCCTCAAAACAATGACAATAGTAACATCAAAGATCACTGATCACAGATCATCATAACAGATACAATAATAAAAAGTTTGAAAGATTGTGAGAATCACCAAAATGTGACACAGAGACAGGAGGTGAGCAAATGCTATTGGAAAAATGGCACCGATAGACTTGCTAGATGCAGGGTTACCAAAAACCTTCAATTTGTAAAATGTGCCATATCTGCAAAGCTCAATCAAGAGAAGCGCAGTAAACAAAGCACAATAAAGTGAGGTATGCCTGTAATGGTAGAGGCACTTATAATTTTATTCTTTGTTGTAATTGTATATTCAACAATTTTTATAAATATACATTGAAATTTATCTCTTAAATTAAGCAGAATGATAAACTGGATTACATATCTTGGAAATACGGTGTTTAGTGGAGTCCAGGAGACAAGCTGTTAACATTGTATGAAGTTAGAAAAAGCACATTTTGGAAACCACAAGCATTTCTGAATTTTTGTTTTAAGGGTAAGATTTAACTGGGTTGGGGATATACACTATTCTTTTGAGTGAAAAAAATCACTTTAAAGTTTTTTTCAATATATATAGGCACACGTATATTAATGCATTTGAGGGAGATGTGATTTTTGTTACAGTAGCTTCCAAATACCACATCCAGTTTTTCAAACTGACTTGTTCAGTGGTCTGCTTACAATTGTATTTTTTTAAATAAATAAAAATGCCCTGTAAATATTCCCTCTACACCTGGATTTAGAAAGCATTATCTTAAAAAATAACTATACATCAGTAGACCTGTATTTTTATGTTTCCTGAACAATTGATTACAGTGGATCTATTTGTACATTGGCTAAGCTCTGGGAGGATGGATATCCTTGTCTGATGGCTCCAATTCACACCAAAGAAAAAGAGTAAAATCACATATCATTAATGATAGCACCAAAATATTGGTCACAATTTACACTGTATAAAGAGTCATAGCTATAAATACAAATATATATATGTATATATTATTTTAGATAGGTTTTCTTTGGAGATATTTGAATGTATATCGAGGTACAGCAATAAATCTGTCATCCTTAGATTTGATCAAGCTTTTTATTGGGTTAAAGATGGATTTGTTTTGAGAAAGAGAAGTCAAGATGGCGGCGTAGGCAGACTCTGAACTCATCTCCTCCCGTGGACACAGCCAATTTACAACTACTTGTGGAAAAATCACCCCTCAGACAGAACTGAAAACTGGATAAGAGGAACTCCTGCAACAACGGACAATCCTAACTGAGGTGGAAGAGGCAGAGACTCCCTCTGGAGAGGAAAAACGCCGCCTTCACAAGCCGCCAGTGTCACGGCCGCCGGGAGCAGCTCACAGGTCCGCAGCCTCCCTGGAGGCGCGGGGCCCTGAGCCGGGAACGCCC
Organism: Diceros bicornis minor; assembly: GCF_020826845.1. Taxonomy (NCBI): domain Eukaryota; kingdom Metazoa; phylum Chordata; class Mammalia; order Perissodactyla; family Rhinocerotidae; genus Diceros; species Diceros bicornis. The sequence continues at coordinate 44,762,561 of NC_080759.1, read as the reverse complement.
CTGCTGTGGGCATTTTGTGGATCCAGCACAATCGAGACCAGCGGCATAATATCTGACTGTGCCTGCTACTAAAACACTGGGGAGACCCCCAGAAAACCCCGTTCACAAAGAAACTAAAACCGGCTCTTAAAGGGCCCACGTGCAAACTCACCCGTTTCAGAAAGCATCCTAAAATCACCAGAAAGAAAGGTGCACAGTGCTGTGGTGAAAAGAGACTCACCTAATAGGCCCTGAGTGTATCTTGGTGAGAGGTGAGACCTCTCCAGGGGCTGGGACATTGGCAGCGGCCATTGTTGTGACCTGGTGTAGGCGTGCTGACACAGACGCCATTGGAGTTCTCCCTGAGACCTGCTAGCCCAGGGTCTGCCCCACCCACTAGAGCACCGATTTAATCCAGCTCAGCCAGGGCAGGCAGCCCACCCTAGAGACTGGCCCCACCCAACAAGAAGCCCTCAGGCAACTTGTGGGCCTGCATAGATTGGTGACTGGATTCTCTGCAGCCTGGCAGCTGAGCCGACTTTAGCGAGACAGGGCATGCACAAGGAGCGGGTGGAGAGTGTGGGGCGGTGGTGGAGTGTGTGGGGCTCCTGCCATGGAGAGACTGGGTCTGCTTGGGGAGGTCGGGGTGCGCACAAGGGGCAGGACTGTTTTGACTGTGTGTGTGGATCTGTGGGCAGCAGGGCTTGTCAGCTGCAGAAGACTTGTGCTTCTCAAAGACCCACATAGGGGGTTTGCCCCACCTTCCAAAGCCTGAAACAATTGGGTGCTCTTGTGCCTGAGGCCAGCCCCACCCAGCTGCAATCCTCAGAGAGCTGACAAGAGACCTAATAGGCTAGAGGCTTACAGCAATTGTAAGCCCCTGAGCCTAACAACCTGCCACGCTGGGGGCCTACTCACTTACAAGAAATACTGCAACACAAATGTGGTATTAGAACTTGCAGCCAACTGTGCTGGGGCGCCCCACACCTGATAAAGAGACTGAAGGGCCCACAACAACTACACGCAGCTGAGCATTACAACAGCTGGCCAGGAGCATAACTCGGCCTCCCTGGGTGCCTACAGAGAGAGCAAACAGGCCACAACAGAAGGACACACGTAGCCCACATAGGGGTCACCTCTGGAACATTGAGAACTGAGGGAAGCACACTACAGGCCTCCTAAGGCATCACTTACATAAGGTCACCTTTCCAAGAGCAGGAGACGTAGCTGACCTACCTAAAACGTAGACACAAGCACAGGGAAAGAGGCAAAATGAGGAGGCAAAAGAATACATTCCAAGTAAGGGAACAGGACAAAACACCAGAAAAGGAACTAAGTGAAACAGAAATGAGCAACCTCCCAACAGAGAGTTCAAACTAAGAGTGTTAAGGATGCTCACTGATCTGGGGAGAAGAATACATGAACTCAGTGAGAATGTCAACAAAGAAATGGAAGATATAAAAAAGAACCAATCAGAAATGAAGAATACAATACTGGAAATGAAAAATTCACTAGAAGGACTGAAAAGCAGAGTAGACGATACAGAAGAACGGATCTGTGAGCTGGACGAAAGACTAGAAGAAATTACCCAAGGTGAACAGGTAAAAGAGAAAAGAATTAAAAAGAGTGAGGACAGTCTAAGGGACCTCTGGGACAACATCAAGTGCACTAACATCTGTGTTATAGGTGTCCCGAAAGGAGTAGAGCGAGACAAGGGGGCAGAGAATCTATTTCAAGAAATAATAGATGAAAACTTCCCTAACCTAAGGAAGGAAACAGACATCCAGGTACAGGAAGCACAGAGAGCCCCAAACAAGATAAACCCAAAGAGGCCCACACCAAGACACATCCTAATCAAAATGTCCAGAATTAAAGATAAAGAGAGAATCCTAAAAGCCGCAAGAGAATGTCAAGTTAAATACAAAGGAAATCCCATAAGGCTATCAGCTGACTTCTCAGCAGAAACCTTACAGGCTAGAAGAGAATGGCACGATATATTTAAAGTGCTAAAAGGAAAAAACTTACAGCCAAGAATACTCTACCCAGCAAGGTTATCATTCAAAATGGAAGGAGAGATCAAAAATTTCCCAGACAAGCAAAAATTAAAGGAGTTTATCACCAAGAAACCAGTGCTACAAGAAATGTTAAAGGGACTGATTTAAGGGGAAAAGAGAAGACTACAAATAGGAAAAATTATCTATTTCCATGATAAGAACATAATGGATACAAATGCACAAAAACGAGGTTAGATATGATATCAAAAACATAAAAGGAGGGAGGAGGGGAGTTAAAAAGTACGGCTTTCAGACAGAGGTCAAACTAAAGTGACAATCAATTCTATATAGAAGAAGAAAGCAACAGAGAAGGACTACTAAAACACTGAGAAAACAAAAAAAAAAGTAAAAAATGGCAGTAAGTACATACTTATCAATAGCTACTTTAAATGTCAATGGACTAAATTCTCCAATTAAAAGGCATAGCGTGGCTGACTGGATTAAAAAACAAGACCCATATATATGCTGCATACAAGAGACACACTTCAGACCCAAAGACACTCACAAACTGAAAGTGAAGGGGTCGAAAAAGATACTCCACGCAAATGGCCATGAAAAGAAAGCTGAGGTAGCAGTACTCATATCAGACAAAATAGACTTTAAAAAAAAAACTGTAAAAAGAGACAAAGAAGGGCATTACATAATGATCAAGGGAACAATCCAACAAGAGGATATAACACTTGTAAATATCTATGCACCCAATGTAGGTGCACCTAAATATATAAAGCAATTATTAACAGACATAAAAACAGAAATAGACAGTAACACAATAACAGCAGGGGACTTTAACATTCCACTTACACCAATGGATAGATCATCCAAACAGAAGGTCAATAAGGAAACATTGGTCTTAAATGACACACTAGAACAGATGGACCTAGTAGATATATACAGAGCATTCCATCCAAAAACCGAAGAATACACGTTCTTTTCAAATGCACATGGAACATATCTCCAGGATTGATCACATATTAGGCCACAAAACAAGTCTCCATAAATTTAAGAAGATTGAAATAATACCAAGCATCTTTTCTGACTACAACAGTATGAAACTAGAAATCAACTATAGGAAGAAAATCAGAAAAACCACAAATACGTGGAGATTAAACAAAATGCTACTGAACAACGACTGGGTTAATGAAGAAATCAAAGAAGAAATCAAAAAATACGTGGAGACAAAAGAAAATGAAAATATACCATGCCAGAATTTGTGGGTTACAGCAAAAGAGGTTCTAAGAGGGAAGTTTATAGTGATACAGGCCTATCTAAACAAACAAGAAAAATCTCAAATAAACAATCTAACAATGCACCTAAAGGAACTGGAAAAAGAAGAACAAACAAAGCCCCAAATCAGTAGAAGAAGGGAAATAATAAAAATTAGAGCAGAAATAAATGAAATAGAGACCAAAAAAACAATAGAAAAAATTAATAAAACCAAGAGCTGGTTCTTTGAAAAGATCAACAAAATTGACAAATCTTTAGCTAGAGTCACCAAGAAAAAAAGAGAGACGGCACAAATAAGTAAAATCAGAAATGAAAGAGGAGAGGTTACAACAGACAGCTCAGAAATACAAAAGATTATAAGAGAATACTATGAAAAGCTATATGCCAACCAATTCGACAATCTGGAAGAAATGGATAAATTCTTAGAATCATACAACCTTCCAAAACTGGATCAAGAAGAAGTAGAGAATTTCAATAGACCAATCACCAGTAAGGAGATCGAAACGGTAATCACAAACCTCCCCAAAAATAAAAGTCCAGGACCAGACGGCTTCCCTGGTGAATTCTATCAAATATTCAAAGAAGACTTAATACCTATCCTTCTCAAACTCTTCCAAAAAATTGAGGAGGGGGGGAAGCTCCCTAACTCATTCTACGAAGCTGACATTACCCTGATACCAAAACCAGACAAAGACAACACAAAAAAAGAAAATTACAGGCCAATATCACTGATGAACATCGATGCAAAAATCCTCAACAAAATACTAGCAAATCACATACAACAATATGTTAAAAAGATTGTACACCATGATCAAGTGGGATTTATTCCAGGTATGCAGGGGTGGGTTAACATTCGCAAATCAATCAACGTGATACACCACATTAATAAAATGAAGAATAAAAATCACATAATCATCTCAATAGATGTAGAGAAAGCATTTGACAAGATACAGCATCCATTTATGATAAAAACTCTGAATAAAATGGGTATAGAAGGAAAGTACCTCAACATAATAAAGACCATATACGAGAAACCCACAGCTAATATCATCCTCAATGGTGAAAAACTGAAAACTATCCCTCTAAGAACAGGAACCAGACAAGGATGCCCACTGTCACCACTCCTATTTAACATAGTACTGGAAGTCCTAGCCAGAGCAATCAGGCAAGAGAAAGAAATAAAAGGGATCCAAATTGGAAAGGTAGAAGTGAAACTGTCACTATTTGCAGATGACATGATTTTATAACTAGAAAACCCTAAAGAATCTACCAGAAAAGTTTTAGAAGTAATAAACGAATATGGTAAAGTTGCAGGATACAAAATCAACATACAAAAATCAGTTGCATTTCTGTACACTAACAACGAAGTAGCAGAAAGAGAAATTAAGAATACCATCCCATTTACAATTGCAACAAAAAGAATAAAATACCTAGGAATAAACTTAACCAAAGAGGTGAAAGATCTGTACACTGAAAACTATAAAACGTTTCTGAAAGAAATTGAAGAAGACACAAAGCAATGGAAAGGTATTCCGTGCTCTTGGATTGGAAGAATTAACATAGTTAAGATGTTCATACTTCCTAAAGCCATCTATAGATTCAATGCAATCCCTATCAAAGTTCCAACAACATTTTTCACAGAAATAGAACAAAGAATCCTAAAATTCATATGGAACAACAAAAGACCCCGAATAGCTAAAGGAATCCTGAGAAAAAAGAACAAAGCTGGAGATATCACACTCCCTGATTTCAAAATATACTACAAAGCTATATTAACCAAAACAGCATGGTACTGGCACAAAAATAGACACACAGATCAATGGAATAGAATCAAAAGCCCAGAAATAAACCCAGACATCTATGGACAGCTAATCTTTGACAAAGGAGCCAAGAACATACAATGGGGAAAAGAAAGTCTCTTTAACAAATGGTGTTGGGAAAACTGGATAGCCACATGCAAAAAAATGAAATTAGACCCTCACCTTACACCATACACAAAAATTAACTCCAAATGGATTAAAGACTTGAATGTAAGACCTGAAACTGTGAAACTTCTAGAAGAAAACATAGGCAGTACGCTCTTCGACATCGGTATTAGCAACATCTTTTCAAACACCATGTCTGACCGGGCAAGCGAAACAATAGAAAAAATAAACAAATGGGACTACATCAAACTAAAAAGCTTCTGCACCGCAAAGGAAACCATCAACAAAACGAAAAGACAACCTAACAATTGGGAGAAGATATTTGCAAACCACGCATCTGATAAGGGCTTAATCTCCAAAATATGTAAAGAACTCACGCGTCTCAACAACAAGTAAACTAACAACCCAAGTAAAAAATGGGCAAAAGACCTGAACAGACATTTCTCCAAAGAAGATATACAGATGGCCAACACACACATGAAAAGATGTTCAAAATCACTATCAGGGAAATGCAAATCAAAACTACAATGAGATATCACCTCACGCCCGTCAGAATGGCTATAATTAACAAGACAGGAAACAACATGTGTTGGAGAGGATGTGGAGAGAAGGGAACGCTCATACACTGCTGGTGGGAGTGCAAACTGGTGCAGCCACTATGGAAAACAGTATGGAGATTCCTCAAAAAATCAAGGATAGAACTACCATATGATCAAGCTATTCCACTGTTGGGTATTTATCCAAAGAACTTGAAAGCACCGATTTGTAAAGATACATGCACCCCTGTGTTCATTGCAGCGTTATTCACAATAGCCAAGACTTGGAAGCAACCTAAGTGCCCATCAAGGGCCGAATGGATAAAGAAGATGTGGTATATATACACAATGGAATACTACTCAGCCATAAGAAACGATGAAATCCAGGCATTTGTGACAACATGGATGGACATTGAGGGTATAATGCAAAGTGAAATAAGTCAGAGGGAGAAGGTCAAATACCGTATGATTTCCTTCCTTAAGTAGTAGATAATAACAACAATAAACAAACACATAGGGACCGAGATTGGATTGGTGGTTACCAGAGGGGAAGGGGGGAGGGAGGAGGGTGAAAGGGATAATTTGATACATGTGTGTGGTGATGGGTTGTAATTAGTATTTTCGGGGTGAACATGATGTAATCTATGCAGAAATAGAAGTATAATGATGTACACCTGAAATTTTTACAACGTTATAAACCAATGTTACTGCAATAAACATAAAATTAAAAAAAAAATAAGATGGATTTGTTTTATAGGATAGTTACTCACCTTAGCTCTGTTAGATTCACCAATTATTTTTTAATAGGTCTGGTTCACCTCAGGATCTAAATTCTAAACAATTAGTCCTGCTCATTTCCATTTCTATGAGTGCCTGATTACAGTACAATGACACTCTGACTTCTTAATATGAACTTTTATATTTTTTGATAGGGAAGTGTAATCTTTCTATATACTTTAACAGACTGAAATTTGGATACCACTCAAACACTAATTATTGTTTTAGTTAACATTTTCATAATGACTGACTTATGTTCCAAAGTTTGTGTAAGTATATAAAGATTTCTAGTAACATTTTTTCCCAAGATAGTATTTTAATTATTATGGAGAACTTGAATATTAATGGTCGATATATGAGAAGAAACACGTGAAGAATAAAAGGGTGAATATAACAATGAAAAAATTAAAATTGAGAATATGAACTAAAATATTGGGAAAGAAGGAAAGCTGCATCATCCTTTGAATAATTTTCCAACTTTACTGGGTATATATGTATTTTCTTATTCATCCTAAATGTTATAAGGAATTTCCTTCTCTCAAAGATAAATCTCTTTGGAAGTGTTCTTGTTATCTTCTGTCAGTGACTCAAGAAAGGAATCGCTCCTGTGGTTATTTGTATTTCTCTGTTTCCTCAATCTCATCCTGCGTATTAGATCATTACATCAACATTCAAATATGCTGTAGAATCTCTCATCTTAAATAGAAGAAAAAGAGGGGGTTGGGAGAAAAAGACATTCAAAGGATTAGCCAGGTTTCTGTCTTAAATGCCTGATCTAGAAAATAGCCTAATGATATGCAGTCTGACACAGATATCACCTTCTTAAGTCCAGGGAGATTTCTTTCTTTTTTCTTTTTTCCCCTAATCCATTATTGGTCATTGACATACTGTAACTAGCTACTAAATGTTTCCAACCCTACAACTCCTCATTGAATCCATGCTCTGCAAACTCCTATCCTTATAATGCTCATCTAACCATTCCTTTAATCTTTAGTTGGATTTTATACAAAGTCAGGATAAATCTGTAGTAGACATAAGTGGTTGTCTACCTCACTTTCAATCTTCCTATTAGATCATCAATTTTGTTCGTGTTTTTAATCTCTCTCTATGACTCCCTGTGAAATCCCACTTAGTCTAAGCCAAACATTAAAATTTCATTCTCCCTGCTAGTGATGTAAGTAGAAAAGGTTACAGGATCTTGATCCTGCCTAAAAGAGAAAAATATATTTTATTCATAGTTATATTTATATTCATATTCATTTATATTTGGAGAAGTCTGCTTGGAAAGATTCTGGGGAAATTTCCCTCATTAAAAAAGGAAAGTCACACAAGAAGAGTTACAGTTTCCGCTACACGTTCCTATGTTTACACACACAGTCATAACCATTTTACCTTCATGAAGGGAGGAGGCCTGAGAACAAAGCCGCTGAGGAGGGCATGTCAGAAAATGAGGAAAAAAGCTAGGTTCTTGACAGCATCATTCAGCCACTGAATTAAACAACCCTGGGGGTGCTTGACCTCTAGAGTCTTTGCCATATGAGAAAATAAATTTTCCTTATTGAATTGTGATTTCCAATTTTTTTCAGGCAAAAGAATCATATCTAGTGTAGTACTTATCCACAATTCTCGTGGGATGATTTAATAAGTTAATTCACATACAGCACATAGCAGAGACCTCGGGACATAAAATGCTTTTGAAATGGAAATTCTTACTATTGAATTTCTTCCTCCTCCTCCTCTTCTATTGTTGTCATTATTATTTTACTACTTCGTATGGGCTAAGTAAATTTAATTTCCACTATAGCAGTTTTATGCATTTTTATGAAACAAAAGAAACAATGTTAAATAATTAGGTAACACCTAAGGTAAACACAAATCATTTTCTGCAGTTTAAGAAACATCTTTGGCTTACAAAATTTTCAGAGGAGGAGATTTCAAATGCCTGCTCGGTTCTTCAGCAGGTTATCCATGACCTGAATATATTGCTCATCCTTATGTTTCATGAATATTTTTAAAGTGAGGCTTATATCCCGCCTTCACAGGTGATGCATTTTACTCAATAATGACAGATAATGATATAAAATTTAAGCAAATAATAAATATGACAAAAGGATATTGATCATTTCAATTCAATTCTTACGTTTCTCACTCAGAAAGAAATGAGCTTTTCAAAATAGTAGGAAACCAGATGGGAGAAATGTAATATTCCAGAGCAAATCTATATATGTTACTTCAGTTATATCAAGAAAGGTAACAATGGATATTTGTCTCTAAAATGTGTTAAAGCACTTTACACATTCTCATAAGTATTCTATCTTAATACATTTCACCTAATTCACAAATAATTTTTGGATTGATTTGAATGCCAGCCTTACGATCAGAGTGGTCAAGAGTTCAAACAGTATTTGGGAAAATTGAACACATATGCAGCAAATCTATAGTGAGGACATTAAACTAAATAAGGACTGTAAACTCTCTAAATAACTCTAATATAAAATCAATGGAATAAAATATAAGCAATACAAAATAGTGAAGTAATTGTTGCTTCAATCTTACTGTAAATTAAATATAAATATCACTAAGTAAATCTTCTTATATTGGTCGAGATGGGTAAAGATACATAAAATTTAATAAAAGAATAGTTCTTCTAAAGACATAATTACATTTGAGTCTAAGTACATTTTGTTGTTGTGACAATAGTTACTAATTTTTAACATTACAGAAATTACTGCCTAATTATGGTTTTCTTTGTTCCAAATGGATTTTTCAAAGTAAAAATTTGACATAAATTTTTCCCATAAGACTATTAAACAAAGCTAACATCAAGATGGAAAGTCATATGTTTCAAGACCCTTTGCCCAAGAGATATTTAGGCATAATTAGATTAATTGAGCTTTTATTAAAACTGGTTTTCTATAATTCACACTTCAAAATACAGATGAAAATAAAATGTATAGTTCTCAAACTGGCAGAAATATACGATACAATTTATAATAAATTTGTATTAATTGCTAGGAAATTTATAGGGCAACAGCTTTATTTTAATGGTGCCATTTCTTCTCCCAACTGAAAATTTGCATTATTGATATTAGGACCTAAACACCTCACTATTTAAAAAAGTACCCAAAGGTTAATAAAAAGCAAATGAAAAGAATGGAGGAGTTTTTATCCACTCACATTTAATTAAATATTTTATTCTGTTTTCTTTTCTGTTCTGTTTTTGTTAGTGTTGTTGTTTTCCACTGTTGCCCTCATGTTCTTATACTAAAGTTGGTTTCTGCTAAATAAAATTTAGAAAATCAAGAAGCAGATACATTATTCTCTTATTCTCCTTTTAAGTCGAAAGTATGTATATTGGTACAACATTTTTCCTTTTGGTTATTGTTAATTTGTGTTTTCTTTAAATTTTTTATAGTCTTGCTAAGTGTCTCTTAGTTTCTCCTTGCTGCTGTAACAGATTAACACAATCTCAGTGGCTTAGAACACCACAAATATATTATTTTACAGTTCTGGAGGTAAGAAACTCAAAATGGGTCTCACTGGCTAAAATTAAAATGTTTGCAGGGCCACATTCCTTCTGTACATTCTAGGAAAGAATCCATTTTCTTGCCTTTCTCAGCTTCTAGAAGCTCGCCACAATCCTTGGCTAATGTTCTTCTTCCATGGCCAAAACCTGAAATGAAGTCACTCTGATTTTGCTGCCATTGTCACATCTCCTTTTCTGACTCTGACTCTTCTGCCTCCCTCTTCCACTCTTTCTTTCAATAAGGACTTTTGTGATTACCCTGGGTTTACCGGGGTAATATAGGATATTCTGTCTCAAGGTGGAGATCCAAACTTAATGGCATCTCCAATGTCTCTTTTGCCATGTGAGGTAACATATTCACAAGTTCTGGGAATTAGCACATGCACATCTTAGGAGGGGATATTATTCTGCTACTACAGAGTTTATCAGTTTTATTAAACTTTTCAAAAATTAATATTTATGACATTTTTCTCTATTTTGTATCTTTGATCTCTACTTTCATCATTATAATTTTTATTCTTCTTCTTCCTCTGGGTTTAATTTCCTTTCCCTTTCTAGAATTTTGAGATGGAGGCTTAGCTTGTTGATATTGAAAACTTTCACATTTAAATTATAAATTATATTCAAAGGCTGTTTTCCCTGAATCATGTTAAGTTTTGATACGGTTAATTTCTTTCTTTTTTTTGCAGTAACATTGGTTTATAACATTGTATAAATTTCAGGTGTACATCATTATACTTCTATTTCTGCATAGATTACATCGTGTTCATCACCTAAATACTAATTACAACCCATCACCACACACATATGACTAATCATCCCTTTCACCCCCTTCCTCCCCTCTTCCCCTCTGGTAACCACCAATCCCATCTCTGTCTCTGTGTCTTTGTTTGTTGTTGTTTTTGTCTTCTACTTATGAGTGAATCATATGGTATTTGACCTTCTCCTTCTGACTTATTTCACTTAACAATACCCTCAATGTCCATCCATATTGTCACAAATGGCTGAATTTCATCGTTTCTTATGGCTGAGTAGTATTTCATTGTGTATATATACCACATCTTCTTCATCCATTCATCCCTTGATGGGCACTTAGGTTGCTTCCAAGTCTTGGCTATTGTGAATAACGCTGCAATGAACACAGGGGTGCATGTATCTTTACGCATTGGTGTTTTCAAGTTCTTTGGATAAATACCCAGCAGTGGAATAGCTGGATCATATGGTAGTTCTATCTTTAATTTTTTGAGGAATCTCCATACTGTTTTGCATAGTGGCTGCACCAGTTTGCACTCCCACCAGCAGTGTATGAGAGTTCTCTTCTCTCCACATCCTCTCCAACACTTGTTTCCCTATCTTGTTAATTATAGCCATTCTGACGGGCGTGAGGTGATTTGTAGTTTTGATTTGCATTTCCCTGATAGTTAATGATGTTGAACATCTTTTCATGTGTGTGTTGGCCATCTGTATATCTTCTTTGGAGAAATATCTGTTCAGATCTTTTGCCTATTTTTTAATTAGGTTGTTAGTTTTTTTGTTGTTGTTGAGCAGTATGAGTTCTTTGTATATTTCGGAGATTAACCCCTTATCAGATATATGGTTTGCAAATATCTTCTCCCAATTATTAGGTTGTCTTTTCATTTTGTTGATGGTTTCCTTTGCTGTGCAGAAGCTTTTTAGTTTGATGTAGTCCCATTTGTTTATTTTTTCTGTTGTTTCCCTTGCCTGCTCAGACATGGTGCTTGAAAATATGTTGCTAAGACCAATGTCGAAGAGCGTACTTCCTATGTTTTCTTCTAAAAGTTTCATGGTTTCAGGCCTTACATTCAAGTCTTTAATCCATTTTGAGTTAATTTTTGTGTATAGTGTAAGGTAAGGGTCCACTTTCATTTTTTGGCATGGAGCTGTACAGTTTTCCCAATACCATTTGTTGAAGAGCCTTCCCCACTCCATTGTATATTCTCGGCTTCTTTGTTGCATGGTTAATTTCTATTTCCATCTTGTTCAAAATATATTTTTAATTCCCATCGCATTTTATTTTTACAAGTGTTATTTAGACACATACTGCTAATTCTCAAACACTTGAAGATTTTCTTATTTATCCTTTTTTTAAAAAAAAATGATTTATTTGTGTTGTGGTCACAGAACATACGATCCTTTGTGATTTACTGAGACTTGCTTTATTAGCCCTAAAGACTGTGTATCTTGTAGCTGCAAAATGTAGTATTCCACGAGTTATTGTTAGGTAAGTTAGAAAATAAGGCAAGTTAAAACTTCTATATCATTACTGATTTTTGTCATCTTTTTTTTTAATTGTAAGAAAGTCACATTTAAAATACAACTGTGGTTGATTGTATATTTTTCTATATCTCCTGCTACTTCTGCCAATATTTTTTTTTATGTATTTTGCTTTGTTTTATTACTGGTAGCTCTAGAAATTCAACTTTTTGACTTTTATGTCTTCAGTGACTTAAAATTATACCAATTGGCCATACCATTAGTAAAATACCATTTATTATTATTCTGTCTTTTGTGTTTTAGTTGTCGTTCATTTTCCTTCTATGTGTTATAGATCCACCACATAGTGTTATTATTCTTTGTTTTAAAGAGTTAATAGCTAGTTAATATATTTTTTAAATTATTATTTTATATTTAATTTCACAATTTCCCTTTCCTGTAATCTTCATTTCTTCCCGCAGATACATACGTCAGTAAGTTTGTGTTAATTTTTTGTTTTGTTTTATCTAAAGAACTACCAAGAGTCTGGGTCAACTAGCCACAAATTCCCTCTGTTCTTGTTTATTTAAAAATTTCATTATTTAACCTTAATTTTGGAACAAGATTATTACTGTTATAAAATTCTGACTTCATATATTTTTCCTATGAGCTCAATAAATATATCATTTTATTGTCTCTGGCTTCAATTGTCTTTGATGAAATTAGCTCTCATTCTTCTTATTGTGCCAAAATATAATGTTACCTTTTTATTCTCTGGTCATATTTAAGTATATTCCTTCATCTATAGTGTTTATCTATGATGTGATTTTCTTGAAATGTATCCTGTTTGTGGCTTGCTGAGCTTTTTTTTTTTAAATAAATTTTATTTTTTTTAGAATAGTTTTAGATTTACAGAAAAATTGAAAGCATAATACAAACAATTCCAATACACACAGCCTTGAGTCACATTCTGCATCCATCTTGAAGTCCCCTGACCTCCTAAATGATTTTTCAAAAATTTCCTTATATTAATATTTACTATTTGAACTGTAAAGCTCTATGGGATTTTACAAATGTGTGGTGTTATGTACGCACAATCAAAGTATCATGCAGAATGGTTTCAACACTCTAAACAAATCCCCTGTGCTTCATCGTCAGCATTTCTAGCCCCCCTCTCATCCACGGCCATCACAGTTTTACCATCCCTATAGTTCTGTCATTTCCTGATGTTATATAAAGTGGAATAATTCAATATGTAGATTTTTCCTACTGGCTTCTTTCATTTTACCATATACATTTAATATTCATCCATGTATTTTCATGACATTTTAGCTCATTTATTTTATGCCTGAATAATGTTGCACTGTGTGAATGTACCGTACTTCCTTTATCCATTCATCTATTTCTCTCTTGGATTGCTTTGCTCCTTTGGGAAATATCAATTGACTATATTCTTGTGCATCAATTTCTGAGTTCTTTATATGGTTCCATTGATCTCTGTTTCTATTCTTGTGCTAATACCATGCTGTCTTGAAATGTACATTTGTAATGGTTCTTGAAATAAGGAATTGTGAACACTACGACATTGCTCTTAATCGTCTATTTTTGTTTTGGCTATTCTAGGTCTTTCTCTTTTTCATATTAACTTTATATTAGTTTGTTAATATCAAGAAAATAGCTTGCTAGAATTTTGATTGAGGTTTCACGGAATCTATAGATCCATGTGGGAAAAACAGACATCTTAATGATATTGATTATTCCAGTCCACAAACACAGAATTACTCTTGATTTATTTAATCTTCAATTTATTTTATTAGTACTTCCACATATAGATCTTATATATATTTTGTTAGATTTATACCTAAATACTTCATTTTTATGGTACTATATAAGTGGTAATTTTTATTTAAAATTCCATTGGTTCATTGTGTATATGTATATATATTATAAAAGTATATGTATAGAAAAATATAATGTGTAAATACACACACAAAAGTATAGTATATATACAAAATGTATGTACTAAACCATATATCCTGTGATCTTATTAAAGTCCTTTATTATTTCTAAGATTTTCTAAAATTATTTTACGTTTTCCACATAGACAATCATGTCACCTGTGAATAAAGATGGCTTTATTTCATCCTTTCAAATTTGTATACTATTTTTTTTCTTGTCTAAAGGCACTAGATAAAATCCAAGTACAATGTAAAGTAGAAATTGTGAGAGAGGATATACCTCTTTTGTTCTGGATTTTAGTGGGAAAGTATACAGTATCTCAACATTAAATATAAATAATTTCCTTTCTTGTAACACCTTAATCTGGTTTTGGTGTTATAGTAACGCTGACCTCATAGAATGAGTTCCCTCAGATCCTATTTTCTGGAAGAGATTGTGGTAATTAGTAACATTTCTTCTTTAAATGTTTGGTAAAATTCACCAGCAAAACTATCTGGGCTGGTGGTTTCTTTTTTGGAAGGTGATTAAATATTGATTCAATATCTTTAATAGATATGGGCCTAATCAGATTATTTATTTCTCCTTGTGGGAGGTCTAAGCATTTGTGTCTGTGAAGGGATTGTTCCATCTTGTCTAAGTTACCATACTTGTTGTTGGTGTTGTTTATTATCTTTGTAATACCCATGGGATAGGTAATGATGAACTCTCTTTCATTTCTGATATTGGTAGTTTGTGGGGTTTTTTTTTTTCCCTTCTTCGTTAGCCTGGCTAGAGGTTTATCAATTTTGCTGGTCTTTTCAGAAAAGAGTTTTTAGTTTCATTGATTTTCTCTATGCCGTTTCTGTTTTCAATTTCAATAATTTATGCTTTAATTTTTTTGTGTGTGAGGAAGATCAGCCCTGAGCTAACATCTGACGCCAATCCTCCTCTTTTTGCCAAGGAAAATTGGCCCTACACTAACATCCGTGCCCGTGTTTCTCTACTTTATGGGACACTGTCACAGCATGGCTTGACGAGCTGTGCGTCCGTGTGCGTTTGGGATCCAAACCTGCGAACCCTCAGGCTGCCACAGTGGAGCGCGCACGTTTAACCACTATGCCACTGGGCCAGCCCCCGTGCTTTAATTTTTATTATTTATTATTTTCTTTCTGCTTACACTAATCTTAACTGCTCTTTATTCTCTAGTTTCCTGAGGTGGAGCTCAGAATATGGATTACTGATCTTTTCTCTTTCCTAATATACACACTTAGCATTATAGATATTCCTCCCAACCCTGCTTTCTTTGCATCTACAAATTTTGATGTTTTATTTTTATTTTTTATATAATTCATTTCTTAAGACTTTTCTTTGACCTAAAGATTATACAGTTGTTTAATTTCCAAATATTTGGAAAATTCACCTACTATCTTTTGTTATTTCTCTCTAGTTTAATTCCATTATAACCTGGCAATATTTTTTGGATTATTTCTATTCCTTTAAATTTAATAAGTGTGTTTTGTCATCCAGAATGTGGCCTATTTAATGAATGATCCATGTGAGCTTGAGAAGAATGTATATTTTGTTGTTAGATGTAGTATTCTATAAATGCCGATTACGTTAGGATGATTGATATTGCTGTTCACATCAACTATATACTTACTGACTCTGTGCCTGCTGGATCTATCAGTTTTTGCTTTACATATGTTGACACTCTGATGTCAGGCTCTACACCTTTAGGATTGTTGTGTCTTTTTGGAGAATTGACACCTTTATTAATATGCAATGCTCCAATTTTTCCTTGGTAATTTTCTTTATCTTGAAGTTAGCCTGGTTGAAATTCATATAGCTACTTCAGCATTCTTTTGGTTAGTGTTAGCTTGATATAGCTTCCTCCTGCCCTTTACTTTTTTTAGTTATTGGACTTTATTTTTAGAGCAGTTTTAAGTTTACAGAAAAATTGAGCAGAGTGTTCAGAGTTCCCATATTCTCCCTCTCCTGACTTCTTCAGTTTTCCCTATGGTTAACATCTTGTCTTGGTATGGTACGCTTGTTAAAATTGATGCACCTACATTGATGTGTTATTATAAACTAAAGTCAATATTTTACAGGGCTCACTTTCTTTGTGATCTACTGTTCTATGGGTTTTGCCAAATGCATAATGTTGTGTACCCATCATTACCATATTCTACAGAATAGTTTCACTGTCCTAAAAGTCCCCTGTGCTTCAACTATTTATCTCTCCCCTCTCTCTTCCCCAAACCCAGGAAACCACGAGTCACCCCATTTTTCAGTGTGAATATGATAAATTCTAGATTTTATCCAAACATAAAATGGTGTATTACACTTAACAGATTGAGGGCAAATATTATTATAGTCATTTATTTTTTTCAAATATAATGAGACATGGTTTATGGCCCTCCTACAAAATTGATAATAATAAACTATCTTGTCTCTGAGATCCGTGTGCCTGTTTGGATCATGTAAGAACCTTTGAAAGAGGCCACCAAACTTCCAACTCATGGGCTGGAGAGAGCCCTCCTTTTTTGGTCTAAAGTTTTTTCTATTCCCATTGTTTCTGTGATGTGTGCTCTGTGCAACTACAATATGCCAATGCTGAGTGCTCATCCCTTATACATTCTCTGCCTATCACCACTGCTCCAAGCTGTGAAGAAGTGTCTGTTACCCACTCTTTAGCTTGGTCACAGGAGGATTAATCTACATAGCCACTTACTCTGGTCTAAGTGAGATCCTTGAGTGCCGCACAGGAGCTCTTTAGCCATAGTTCTTGATCCTCTGGACTTACTGGTATGCTTACAAGAGTTTTTGTGAAAATCTGGTTATCTAGAAGTGATGAGGTGTTTATTTGTTTGAAACTTTTGAGTAACATGAAAACCTTGTTTTGATACTTAATCCCCAAGGATTGACATGGGGATGGATCAATTTCTCCTTTTAGTATATTCAATATACTAACATATCAACATGCTCAATTCTCCCTCAGTTGCCCTTGCTGCCTCCAGTTACTACCCACATGGTAAGAAAGCTTCCCAATGTGTTTATCTCAACTTTACCTGAGAGAAGTTTAAAAGGAGTCAAATACTAGAATCATCCATTATGTTAACTATTAGTAAGAGGCTATAGATACAGATACAGATATGCATATATATATATATATATATGGGTATATGTATGGGTAAATATATGTATATATATAATCTCTAGAGAAATTTTCATGATATATTAGTTGACAGGAATGATTTTTTTGGATAATATGTAAAGGTCATACTGTGTGTCTATGTTTGTATATATATTTCATATTTATCCATGTATATGTAGATAGAAATCTACATACCAAAGTTTCAGTGCATTTATCTAAATATTAAGGTTTGTTTTATAAGTAATGTTAAGATTTCAAGGAATTTTTATTTTCTTATGAGAATTACCTAATTTTCCCCAAAATATCCATTTAATTATAAAAGAAAACATATAATTTCCTAAATAGTTATATCAATATTAAAGCTAATTTCCAATCATTCATTGTTCACCAAATGCATAAATAATATGATGTGTGAAATCGTAAAATTCTAGTAACAGTTTTAGATATAGATATTGATATCTACATGCGGGAAAATGCATGCTACACAATAGAGTAAGAAGCTAAAAAATTAAAGTGATAAAATTTGGAATAATATCACAATGTGAAAAAGGTGTTTATATTGAATTAAGATACATTTTACTCACTAAAATGTGCCGCCAGAAATCTTTAGTTCTTTTTAACTAACTGAATTGATCAGAAGCTAGTGTTGTTGATAACAATTTTGTAGAAAGACACTTTTAATAATTCCGTAAAGTACTACTATAAAATAGGTAAATTCAATCAATCTAATGCAATTTGGCTCTTTGTAAATAACCTTCAAGCCTGTGAGAAAGGCAATAAAAAGTTGATTCTTAAAATGGTCTAAATGTCTAAAGTTAATCCATACCATTTAGCATTATAATAATTCATTTAGTTAGCAAGAATTTTTCTGACTCTTTGAAATTCAAGAGTATTACAATGCTTTTGATGCTCTGTGATGGTCAGACATTAGGAAATGAATTATTTAACAGAAAATCTAGATGACAACGAGTTTACATGTGTAACAACTGAACGTAGTAATTCTAAAAGCAAAGTAAGTAGTACATTTTGGCTATAGTCTCTTATAGTTTGAAACATGAGATATACATATTTCTTTCTCAATAACCAAATTTACGTATATTAAGAAAATTCCTGTTAGTATATGACAAAGTTGCTTATCTCCTTAACATTAGTTTTTGAACAATATTTTTGGATGTGTGTTTCTTGATAAATTCCTGAATTATAACACCCATTTCATTTAAATTTTGAAATCATGATTATTCAGATTTAAAATCGTGAATGTTTGGATATGATGATAATATACTGTGATATGTCCAAGAACAAGAAGAAAATACTAGAAGAGTGAAAGTAAAACTTGGAGTAGAAAGTGATGCCCAGTGAAAATAAGCATTTAAGGTGATATTTTAGATTAGAAAGATAGAAAGAAAAGGAAAAAAAAATACCCTCTGGTGGTATTATTTATATCTAATTGATTAATTATAATCTTTGTATCTTTGTGATGTGTGAATGGATTGCCAACATATGCTCAAATGTCAGGCAAGTCTATCCTTCGTTTTGTTTTAATTGCTCATGCTAAATGGAAACCTTCATAAGTGACTAATCCTTCCCATATATTAATCATACAAAAAGGAAAATCAAAAGAAAGTTTATATTTAATTATAGTATGATAAAATCAGCAATCTAACTAATCTTATAACATTGCTCTCCAAACTGCGAAAATAGCGACTTGCTACGGACATTAACAGTTTATGATAAAGCAGTTCCACAAATAGTCTCCACCATGCCAAGATAGTGGAGCTGTACAGGAAATCTAACAGGCAACCTATTTAGAAATAACAATAGCTAATGCCAGTCTATTTAGAGAAATAGAATGGTAGGCTATGATAGAATTCATATTTCCTCCTCTAAAAATACCTGAATTCTCTAGCATAAGAAAATGATCACAATAATAAGTCTAGTTAAAAAAAATAAAGTGATTTATTGTAATGAAGATCTCATGATAATTTCTGTTTGGCAGTGAGAAACCAAGGGATATTGGAGAAGTGTGATAGTATATATAATAGACTAGGATAATTAATTTGGCTAAAATATAGATACCAGCCCAATAATTCATTGGAATAATACTGGTGGGGCCATGAGAGTCACATCATACACAGTAATAAACCAAAGTAATAATAAAAATGTACAATACTTTGTACGTCTCCTTGAATATCCATGTGTGTACATGCTATTAGGCCCAAAACATAAGGTGGTTCTCTCCTTTCCCCTCTCACTGAAATAAATTTGAGTAAAATATAGAATTAAAACTGCTTTAGAATCTTGCAGAGGAGTGTACCCCAAGTGGTATTGTTTAGGACCATATAAATGCATATTGATATGGAAAACATTTTAGAAAGATCAGGCATATGAATGCTTGCAATCTGGAGTGTCTCTCAGAAGTAACAAATAATAGGATTTTGGACAAGCTACGTGACACTGCAGCTACATATACTCTCTTCAAAAAAAATTTTAATGACTTTTCAGTTGGCTTTAGAGAAGAGAGCAGCAAATATTGAGAGAGATCATGTTTTTTAGACCTAAAATACCTATTATGTCATTGGTAGTGTTTGAGATAATGATTTCGATATGTATTAAGCAGCTCAGCTGAAATTACTGATGAAGTAGAAATGACATATCTGAGAGAAAACTACTGGTGATAGCTTCTGAAGAATATGTTATATCCGTGAACTGTTGGCCACCATTTCTGGGAAAAATGATAAAACTAGAAAACCTGAGCTCTAATGATGAATGGTATGAACCATAGGATTCCTTCCCTTTTAAAGCAAAGCAAGCAGCCTAATTGACTAATGGGAGTTCCAAATTAGCAGAAGCAAGCAGTTTGGAATTATGCAGCCATTCTCTCTGCAGATCATAAAATATCAATTGAGGAAGTCAAGGGCAAGAAAACACAAAGAGTAAAATTAAGGCTATCTATATAGTAAGGAAAAAAGAATTGGATAATATTTGGATCCGCACGAACACTTGGGTCAAAACTGCTCGCATGGCTCTAGTTCGAGTGTGTGGACAGATGGCCAGATCTCTTTTACCAGGTCAGTAGATCATCCACAGCTGCTGTAGGCAAGGCTACAAAGGACTCAGATCTTCGCTGCCTTTAGGAGGAAGGCCCTTGCTTGACGGAGTCATCAAAAGTAATGCAATGCTCTTGGATTTTAATGGGTCAAGAAAATTCTTGCAAAATAAATTATTATAGTGGTTTGCAAACTCCTGCCTTAGGTGATTGGATTCTAAAGATATCCTTGATTACTTAATACAATTTTAAAATTCCATGTGGAAATTGCACAGAAGAATTAAAGTGGCTCGTGTGGACAATGACTAGTTACTAGCTCAGAAAGTGGCTGGAATGCAAAGACTGACGCTCTTTTTTGGAGATTGGAGGTACCTTCTTGAAACGACCAGGCACAGATATGTTTAAATTATGCAACGTTGGTCAGGAAAAGGCTGTATACCTCTTTCATCTGCCAAAGCTGCTAATGTAATGAAACACTATATAGAATGTCAACAGGAAAGATAGATTTGGGTAAGATTCTCTGAAGACAATTTCCTACATTTAGTTGGGAGTTGTACTAAACAGAACTCCTACCAAGAACTCCAGGAGGCTTTAACTAGATCCTGACTATAATAGATATGCAATACACTTTTGAGTTCTGCTTACTCTTTTTTTTTTACTTCTTTTTCTTGCAGAGAAAGATTCACCCTGAGCTAATATCTGTTGCCAATCTTCCCTTTTCTTTTTCACCTCCCCAAAGTCCCAGAACATGGTTGTATATCCTAGTTGTAAGTCCTTCTAGTTCTTCTATGTCAGCCACCGCCACAGCATGGCAACCACACAGATGGTGTGGTTCTTCAACTGGGACGTGAACCTGGGCCACTGAAGCAGTGAGAGCACTGAACTTTAACCACTGGCCCATCACCATTGGCTCAAGCTCTGCTTGCTCTTTAACCAGACCAACAGCATGGAATACTATTAAGAATGTGGGAAAAGTATTTTGCATCAACTTGTTCTCCCCAGCTATATATTGCTGTATGTAATCAGAGCAAGGAACGCATTTCCCTGTTGCCAATATTCTAAAATGTTTCAAAGAGCATTACATCATATGGATGTATACTATCCCTTATGACCTACAAGGTATTTGTTTGATTGAGAACTGGGATGGAAAACTGAATATGTGTTAATGGAAATGGCAAATAATATGAAAAAAAAATGTTGGCTGGCTCAAAATGGGTAAATTTGTTCTTCATCTAAATGTGAGAGTGGAAAAGAGGACAACTTTGAAGGGGTTTTGGGATGTAGTACTTAGAGTAAAAGAGTGTGGGATTGTGTGACTACTCAACTATCTATTTTTGCCAACTTACACATTATTCCATTTTTTTGGAAAGGAATGGATCCAGGATTTCTTTTTTTGTGATTTGGCAAAGTAAAGCATTGGTGTCAGAGCACTATTTCAGTTCCTCTGAACTTCTCTGTGAATTTTCTAAAGTAAAATGAGCTGGAGAGTAATTTCATCTTATTGGCTAAACAAGGACTTGAATGATGGTAAGTAGGGACTCCTAGTCATAGAGGTGACCCCATCATCCTTTATCTTTATACTGAGAATGGGCAACATAGGAAGATGCAGCAGTTCCAATCTTGTTACTTAAAGTGGGGATGCATAGTATGGCTGAAATAGAGGATGTCATTTGGGTCACTGATTCCAAGTTAAGATAGGTAATAAATACAAGAAGAAAAGGGGAAAATTGTGGCAGTTGATAATGAAGCACATGAATAAGAAATTTTGCTGGAGAAAACACCCTCACTTTATTCTAAAAATACCATCTCAGTGCAGAGGAATAATACATTTTGCTGCTACTCTCAGATGTGTGGCCAAGACAGCTGCTGCTGAGAAAGCTCCCAGGTTTGACTTCCTATAAGAAGAATAATTATATGTAAGCCACTTACAAGAATTTGTTGAGTCCACTGTATGTGTGATTTAGAGAAAAGACATTAACCAGCATCATTTAATCACCAGTCTCAATATCTATTTGTTATGATTGATTGGGTTATTTTTTTTGCTTATGCTTACTATATTTGTTCTGCTAAAGACTTGAAAGAATTATTACCTTTGAATAATGCTGGGCATTTTATTACTGTCAGTGGTCAATTGATACACTGAATTGTGAACCAGGAGGACACATTGTTAAGACAAATATCTGGATATGAAGGGATATGCATCACTGCTGTCTGCTTGGTGTGGAGGCATCTCTATTCCTTCTATAACTACTCCAGATAAAAATGGGGTTGTAAGGCTATACAAGCAAGCATCTACAGAATCAGAATGGAGTCTGAGTAGATGAATGTTGGCATGATATGGTGGTCAAATATGTCTTATTTTTCACACCTAATACTCAAGAAGGACACTTACAAGAACCTTTATGACATACTCAAATGTAACTCTACCTATCGGTAGAATATTGTCAACTAATAATCTCTCAGGGGACACAACATTGTTTTTGCATTCAAAACATTTTAATAATATTCATCCCTCATTATGCAGTGGAAACTATATTTGTGGTGGCTTAACCAAAACTGGCCCAAAGTCTTGAGTGTCTTCTAACTTGGTGTATTAAGTGAAGGATAGATTATTTTGCTGGATATTCACTAACATGATGAGAAGGTCTTATTAAATCAGCTAAGGGCACTAGAGGGACTGCCCTCTACTTTACAGGAAACTAGAATAACGTAGCAAATGGCCAAGTACCAAAGTAAACTGTTTATAACTCTAAGAGATGCAGACAAATGTGTTAGAGGGACAACTAGCAATCTTGACCACTGGTGCCAAGTCTTGTCTAAGGTTTAGAAAAGAAATTTTGGTAGATATGCCATTTAAGTTAGGTGTTGATGGATGAGTAGAAATTAAGCAGTCAAACATGGGGAAAATTTATGTCAACTGAGGTGCACGTCAAAAAAATATGAATTTTTAAAGATACTGAAACTATAAGACATACTGCATTACTTTGTTTTCATGAATCAAATTAACCTCAAAGCAAATTTTCACACACCAAAGTACGCAAGCAGTATTCCATCTTATGATTGATTTGCTAAAGTTATTCAACACATTCTGTCCCAATATCTGGGCATGGTTTAGCCTCTGATATATTTTACCATACCACTTTTCGCACACCAGATCCATTCTCTCACCATCCTCATATAATTGTCCCAATGAGCAAATGTACTTTTTTGAGGTGATAAGAAGTATAAAAATAGTTGTGCTTGATTGATATTGATCTTAGAGCTGGAATAAGAGGATTAATTTCCCAGCGATTATTCTATCATATTAAATGTTTAACAAATGGTCATGATGCATGTTATGCATAGGCATACACATGGGCATATAAGTCTGAAGGAACACACAGGTAAAAATTTCAATTCAAAATTGGTAAGAGAAATAAAGTCGAGTACGTACGTGACCAGAAAGTCCAACAACCAAAAGAAAAAACAGGTAATACCCCCTTCCCAACCTTTTTCCCTCTCTTCTATATTTGGATTTGTTTTTTAATTTCTAGTATCACACATTTTATTTTGTCATCTTGTATGTATGTGTGTGTGTGTATCTAACTATCGCTGCATAACAAATTACTTTCTAACTTGAAACACCACACGTTTATTATCTTCATTATCTCTCAGTTTCTATGGGTCAGGACTCTGCACACAGCTTTGCTGGGTCCTCTGCTTCAGAGCCTCACAAGAGGGAAAGCAAGGTGTTGTCCAGAGTGGGGGGTCTAAAGGTTCAATTATACAGGTATCCACTTCTGAGCTCACTTACATGGTTGTTGGCAGGATACTGTTCCTCAAGAGCTATTGGACCGAGAGTCTCAGTTCCTTGCTGGCTGTTGCCAGAGGCTACCCACAATTTCTTGCCACATGGGCCCCTCCAACAAGATAGGTCGTATCTCTAAGGTCTGTACCTTAAGAAAAAGCCAGATAGTAGGATGAAAAGAACCTAATCACTGAAATGGCTTCCCTTCAATGTTGTTCTATTCTGTTTTTCAGTAGCAAGGTATTCAATAGGGGAGATTTACACAAGGTCATGAATACCAGGGGCGAGGGTTATTATGGAACATCTTGGAGGCTGCATGCCACTGGATGTGGGTATGTGTGCTGAGTTCTCTTGACTCATAGATTGTCCTTACAGTCTTGGTTTGATTCTTGATGCCTTGACTTTACTTTTTTAAGTTGACTTTTCATTTTATTTATTTATTTTAAATTAAAATTATTATTATTATTGTTATTTTTTTACAAACATCTGTTGCTTTCGGGCTGCACGCTCACTTAAGAACTCTGGTTTCTCTGTGATTATGCGCAAAGTTTGTAAAGCAGAATGCTTTATTATGTGGTCTGATTAGACTATGTTTGGGTATTTAAAATTCTCAGAATTTTCTTTCTTCCTTTTTTTGTTTTCATACTTTCTTTTTTTCTTCCTTTTTCCCACAGGTTAGGCCTCCTACAGAGGACAGTATATTTTAATTTTAATCTTCTGACTAGACTGTATAATCCTTGATGAGTGTTTTGAGCCTGGAGAGGAAATTGAACTGGGATTGGGTGAAGTTCTCACCATTCAGCTGATGGGTCACTCTGACCATGCCTACCTGTGTAAGTTACCTCATCCACGTCTGTGCGTGGTTTTCCCTTTTGCATATTTTATGTTTTACTCACTCCAAGGAACAAGGCTCTGACTTTGTCCCTGGCTTTAGAAGGGCAGTTGTCTTTCTGTCTGTGTTGACAAAAATTTGTGTCTGCCTCATAAGCAGACTTCTAAATAATTCTTCTTTTCTGCCCCACTTTCGCCTCCACTCTCTGTAATGATTTCTGCCCCTAATCCATGAGTCTTTCTGGAGTTCATGTATATAAATCAGAATTCTTCTAAGACTATTCCAGAAAGGTTTAAACTTCCATGAATTTTCTAAATCAATTATATCGTATCTGTTCTCTTTCTAGACTTACTGATACTGTTGCTGTTATCTTGTTTGTTTTTCTAATTCTTTGTTGGTTTGTGCTATTTTAGTTTATAACTTTATTGTTATAGTGATTCTTAAGGGGAAGTGGAGGTAACCACATATTTTCAATCCAACTGTCTTTTCCAGATGTCTTTTATTTTTTACATATTTTTATATATTCAGCTTCAAATTTATTTTGCACATCTCTACAAAATTAATGTTCCATTACTTTATTCATGTCTTGCTTAAGGAATTTTAAAATACCACTAGGATCTACAGGACAAGATTCAAATATCTTTCTTCTGGAACCACTTTCTGCCACAGTATTTGATTCCCAAACATGACATTGACTCTTCCCATCCACACATTGGCTAATTCTGTACTCCCATCTATACCACCCTTACTTCTTATTGCCATTGTCTAAACATATGTGCTACTCCTATTTATAATTGTGGACTTCTGGAGAGGTTAACTTGTTTGTTCAAAGTCAAAGAACACTAAGTGCCAGAGTCAATATTTTTGTCTAGAACCACTGCTTTCAAACCATAGGTTGTTAGCATTATACCATGATGCTCTATAGCTGAATGCTCAAGCCTGAAACCCTCTGGAGTGCTCCTTTACTGATTTAATACATTATTTAACAGATAAGCTATAAACTTGAGTTTTGCAAAAATAAAAACTCTCTGTACTTCCCCTTTGCAAGTAGAAATTATGTGTACAAGAGACAGAAAGATGGACAGAAGAAGAATTGGTAGGTCAGAGAATTCTTCAGGAAAAAAACCCCCAAAAACCAAAAATCAGAAAACACCCTTCTGCTTATTCTTACAATAGATTTGTGTATCTCTTTATTACAGGCATTTTATTATAAGCAAAACTTAGTAATCATATTTTTTTATATAACTGCCTATTGATTTATGTACAAATCGGTTATATTGATTGAAAACAACTAATTGAAATTAATTGTGACGTGAATATGTCTCTAAAAGTTCTCCATTTGACGCTAAGGAAAAAATTTTATAGGTAAGCCTATTCTAAATTTTCTGATTAGAGTTTTTTTTTTTTTTTAATTAATCAAACCCCTGAAAATACTTCCTTTTTTGTGATTTGGAAGTTCTACTCAAGCAAATTGTGTCTCTAGCACATGAAAATTAAAGAATGAGCACCTCTTTATTTTACTGGATTCAAACTGAAGGTCAGATGTCACTGTTTTCTGCTTAGTAAATCCTGCAGACATGAGTGAAACAAACAGGCCGGGCAACTCAGATTTGCTGCACGTTAGATGGGGAATTTCTGAGAATGCTGGGCTGTGACAAGAGTAAATATGTAAAGTTAAATATGTTATCAAGTTAGAAAACATGAAACCACAACTATAAAGTAAATGGAAGACAGATACAATCTGAAAGGGCTGTGATGTTTACTTCAAAAGTTGTATTTCTATTAAATATATGTTTATAGCAATAATAATCATGGCATTTTTATAGATTATTTCATCACAATTGTGTTTCTATAAATTCTCAAATACATAATTATGGTTAACTCTTATTTTATTATTTAATATATACCAGAAAATTAAAATATTTTTTACCACCCAACACCATGAAATATATATTATCTTCCCATTTGATAACTAAAGAAAAAAAAGTCTAGAATATTTAAGTAACCTTAAACTCTGTGATCTTTTTCACTATGTCTCACTGCTATTAAGTAGTAGAGTCAGAATTCGGGATTTTCTCTCCCACAATGTGAAATTAAAGGCAGTATTCCCAACCACTGTTCTATATTGCTAAGTGTAGAAGTAAGGAAATCTTGGTCCTTCTATGCCTTTAGGATTATCTTACCCCGTCCAGAACAATGTCCAGATTTCAGTTCCCTTTTAAGCAAAATGAGGGGATATTACTTGGTAAACTATGCCTCCTCCCTCAATAACATCTCTTCTTTTTGTTTTTTATCCTCCAGTGTTGCCTGTAGAAATTGGGAATCTCATAGACAAGAGCACTTTCAATTAGAATACCCATTCATAGAGAAATTACAGGAGAGAAAATTCCGTTGTGTGTCTCATATTGAAGACAGGCTTGGGGGCCCAGCCCAGTGGCTTAGCGGTTAAGTCTGCTTTGTTGACTCTGGGTTTGCCAGTTTGGATCCTGGCCACAGACGTACGCACTGCTCATCAAGCCATGCTAGAGGAACCTACAACTAGGATATACAACTATGTACTGGGGCTTTGGGGAGAAAAAGGGAAAAAAAAAGGAAGATTGGCAAAAAAAAAAAAAAGACAGGCGCTGAAACTTAGAATACTATTCATTTTTATATCTAAATTATCATTTCCAGTCAATTTTACATTAGATTCATAGCTGTCTTTGCTTTTGTACATCAGTTAACTAATTAATGTAAAGAGTATACAAAATACATAATCAATTAGCAAATTGCAGTGTGTAGATATGTTGTTCACAAAAGATATTATAGATGGATATTATGATTCCTATTCAACGACAACACATTAAACATTATGTAATCTCTAGTTAATTACTTCTATAATAATCAATGTCATTCTCCAATTCATTATTTAAATACATAAAGGACTAAAGTTAATGTCACTTTTACTTCTTGTGTGTTAATCAGAAATTATCTTGGGTATAGCTATGTACTAATCATTGAATTATTTAGAGAATTATTATTTAAGTATGAAATTACTTACTTTTTAAAATTCCTATTTGATGCTCCCAGCCAAGTGTCTTCATAGTTTAATTTTGTCTATATCTAATGAAGAAAAAAAAACAAGCATCAATGTTGTAAAGTGTTATGTCACGTCAATCGCAAAACAGTTGCAAAAATTTCAGGTGCTAGGATCAAACACAACAGGATAACTAACAGTTCATTGTGACTCAGTGAAATATAGATAGTAATGGATAGGAATTGAAGAAAGAAACATAAGAGAGGATGCACAAAAAAAAACTTCACTTAGAAAATCTTTATAGAAGTGTAAATATATTTTGTCTCAAAATTTGAGGTACAATCCAAAATGATAATATTCCATTTCTAAATGAATGTTTATTTTTATAAGCCCCATTTGTATAATGATAGAAAATAATTCAGGAAATATCTGTGCCATTGCCTCTACTTGTTGAAAATTTGATGTGTTTTCTTAAGATGGATTGATGTGACAATGCTACCAAGAATATTTTTTAATACAATCTAAGTTTTTAACTTTTAGGATAAAACATTTGAAATTATAAAATTATGAGTAAAATAAAAACATTTAAGAACAGTGAATGAGTTCATTAAAAGTTATTCTTTAAGAAAGAGAAGCATTAATGAAATTTTGAAATAGAAAATAGAGCAAGACAGCAAATGAGTTCAGAGATGTAAAGAATATCTTTCATGTCTGATTAGCTGTCTCTTGGAAGAAATCAGTTTGCAGTTGTACTATTATAGATATGTATATAGTTCAACATATCTGATTTGAGGAGCAATATACCTTGACATTCTCAGATAGAAATAATTCATTCTGTTATTATGGGGCTTCAGAAAATATATCAGAAGAGACCAAAATAACACAAAGTCAATTTTTTAACATTCTTTGAATTAAGAAAATATTTCATACATAAAAATTTCCATCATGTGTAACTTTAAATAATAATATAATCCTAACAGAAAAGATATTAGCAGAACACAATTCTAAATATAATATCCACTGCTACTCACTGTCTGTTATTGATTATCCAATAATTATATATCCTAGAAAGTGCTAGTAGTTAATTTTTCATCATTTCTGAGTTCCTGCAAATAGTTGCAATAGGAAATTTATTTAGCAATGTTTTGCACAGTCATGTACACGATCCTCTTGTTTTCTTCTTATTACCTTTTGTTTCATTTTGTTTTATCTAGTTTACTTAGTAGCCAACGTATCCTGTTTGATAATTAATATTTCATTCTTTTGAGAAAACTGAATAATAGCAAACAGTATAAATCCACTCTCAAGACAAAGTTGCATCCTTCACTCGACTATGTGGTTTTTGTGGCATTGTTCATGCTTTGATATATTTTTTTGCATGCTGAGAAAATCATGTTTTCATGATCAATAGGGCAGAGCCACAACTTCTTTCCCAATGGAGTTATCTATTTGTTAGATGACATGTAGATAAGGGTCAAAGTAAAAACCTTGAAGTTACCTCTTATCAGAACCAATTATATATTGTATTGAACCAAGAAAATATCTCAGTATCACTACATGTCAAAGTTATTGAAAGAACCTCTTTTGATAGAAATGCTGTCCTCGATATGAAGTAATCTTTTCTGCCTCAAATTGTTCGACTAAATTCTGGAGATATTTTCGCTAAAATATCTGCTGGTCTGCTCACGTGATACTAACTTTTACTACAATCAGATATCTGCCCCAGTTTGAATCTTTTTTTTATTAAGCCACATTTATTACCCATTTCTTTAGGGTAACAAAATTGTCCTGTTATGTGTGTGGTTTCCAATATTTGCCCTTGGCTTAAACAGGAAATGAAAGGAGTGTCCAGTTGAGAACTGCCAGAGGCATTCAAATCAGCCATATGCCATTAGCAGGCATTATTTACTCATAAATCCCATATTTATTAGGTGCATTTTGCAATTCCAGTAGTGATCATAAACTTGGCTATGTGTTGCAACAGTAGCAAACAGGAATTGCTCTCATAAAATCACTAGACTGAAGATATGTCTGATGGCCTGAAATAGATACTTATGTTGAAAAGAACATCAAGGACTATGGCCCTCTCCAAGCTACTTGATACAAAGATGGAAAATGGCTAAGTACTCTGTCAAAAATTCATATTGATCTTCCAGGTATATTACAGTAAGAACACTTGGATTGTTTTAGTTGCTTCAGAATGGTTTGAGTGAATTCTATATCCATGTCATACCTTCATTGTGGCAAGCTGTGTTATCCCAGGGTCAATTGGTAGAAACAGAAATATCTCCTCTAGAGCCATCTGCTATCGACTTTGAAGCTAAGTCTCTCAAAATCTCATTCATCAGTAGCCGAGAGAGAGAGAGAGAACACGTACTCATATGCACTCTTCTTAAAGTATTCAAATGTTAAAGTATTAAACTACAGTCATCTGTAAAATGGAGCATTTCCTACCCAGCAAGTGGGAGTGTAATTATTATATACGCATTTTGAAAACCATTTAGAAGTATATATGTTGACTTGTTTGTCAAGAGTCTTAAAAATGAACACAACCATTAATCTAATAATTCCTCTTTTGGAAATCTGTTCAAGTGAAACATTCTTAAAAAATGTTTGATACAAAAAAATTTATTGTAGTGCTTCCTATAGTAAACATAGTTTGAAATACAATAGTGGTAATAATAATAAATTATTAATATTTATTGAGCTCTTATATGATTGATCGTTGTCTATACTTTGCCTTATTTACTCTTGTCCACAACCTAATAAGTTTGATCCAACTATTACATGCATTTTGAAGATGAAGTAACTGTGCCTCAGAAGGCTTATGTAAGCTAAGCAAGTCTAGCATATAATATATGATTTGAACACAAATCTGATATTTTTAATATTCATGAGATAAAGAATGCTAATGCCGGTTAGACTACATCGCAAAAGTCTTTAATAATAAAGTTCATTGTAAAACAACAATTGTTGGGTGTGTCTGCTTGTATGCATGTTTCGTATGAATGCTTCTTTATAACTAAAATGTGCAAGAAATATTCACTGTGCTCTTAAAATCAACCAATTGTCTGTCCCCAACTTCATCAAGCAATGTGTGTGATGAATTTATTCTCAGTCATTCATAGGATTTCTCTCTATCTCCAAACAGGATTGGATTTATGGGCGAGCCACTAGTGCAGTAGCACAGGGCCTCACCCTCAGAACGGCCTGAACTTGGAGCTCAACGCTCTGCAGTTGCAGTCTTGAAATTCTTAGTAATGTTATCTTTAAATTTGTATTTTGTAAGCGAATTCTGATGGAACGATGGAGCATGTGTTGGAAGTTGGAAGTGGACCCCAGCCTCACTCCCCTCCCCCAGTGACCTCTGCCCCCTCTTCCTGTGTGTGTTGGTATCTGAGGTAAGGTATAGCAGTGGTAGTCTTTGCCCACTGCTGGCAGTGCAAAGCTGGGTTTGCTGGATTACTCAGCCAAGTCGAGCCTCTTGCCAACTCCCTGTCCAGATACTGAGTGCACCGGAGCATGGAAATTCTTGGCTATTATGATGTGAAAAGAAGCAATGTGGCCATAAAATTGTGAATGATGTGGCTTCTGCAAAGACACTAACAGGCACTGGCAAGGATGTTTCTCTGACGTGGCCGCACGTCCCATGGCAGAAAATCTCCATGGAGGAAGGGCCACGTACAGTGCAAAGAAAGGATCCCAGCTGCCAATGATGCTAACAGAATAGACGGAGGGTGACATCAGGTCTCACAGCAATCAGGTCCCCAACCATTTTTATGAGAGTGGCCCCTCTTGACATTTCCTCATGCAAAAAAGTGAGACTTTTCTCTTTAATATTTTATGCCCCTTCCAGCTTTTCACTCTCATTATGATTTTTTAAGGAATAGTAATATGAGGAGAGAATGAGGTTAATTTCGGTTTGCCTTTTATAAAAGTTCATTCTAGGGCCGGCCCCGTGGCTTAGTGGTTAAGTGTGTGCGTTCCGCTGCTGGTGGCCTGGGTTCGGATCCCGGGCGCACCAACGCACTGCTTCTCCGTCCGTGTTGAGCCCAAGTCCCACATACAGCAACTAGAAGGTTATGCAACTATGACATACAGCTATCTACTGGGGCAATGGGGAAAAAAAAAGAAGGAGGATTGGCAATAGATGTTAGCTCAGAGCCAGTCTTCCTCAGCAAAAAGAGGAGGATTAGCATGGATGTTGGCTCAGGGCTGATCTCCCTCACAAAAAAAAAAATAAAAGTTCATTCTAGACACAATGAATGATTATATATATATCTATACATTTATCTCCATATATATTTACAAAGATTGTTACAAAAATATATCAAAATTCTCTATTAACAAAAGTTGCTTGACCTCTTTTCTCTGCTTTTATGTTTCTATGCACTCTGTAATACTTACCACGGCAAAATTTATTTGTGGGGTACTTACCACAAACTCTTGCTTTGTGGTCAAAAAATTCTTATTAACTTCTAACTTTTCAAAATAGTATTAGATTCTCTCTCTCTTCCTTCCTTCACAATTAAATTACCATTAATTATTTATTTCTTTCTCTAAGTTAATATTTTTTTTCTTTTCCTTCCTTTTATTTCTACTTACGTTCAGAGTGCTTATATTTTATCATTTAAATATGTTTTTTTTCCAAATACATACACACACACACACACACACACAGAGTCTTTAACTGCAACTGAGAAGCCTTGAGTAGGAGAGAAGATGGGGAGAGGCCAGTTTGTTTGATATGTCTGCTACATAGTCAAGTAGAAAAAAACAGACTGTTAGAAAAAAAGGAAAAAAGTGTGGAATTCAGGGGAGGACATGCAGTTGGAGATAGAAATGAGAGTCATCATAAAATATTTTATGAGATCCTGGAGAATGGATCATATTTTTCTAGGAAGAAAGTATAGATGAAGAAGAGAAGAGAGCTTAGGACATAGCCCTGTGGTACTCTTCAGTTAAGGACGTGGCTAAGTGAAAAAATCCATCAGAGGAGACTATGAAAGAGTATTCAATGTTGTAGTGGGGGAGGGGGAGAACCAGCAAAAAACCCCACAAAACAGCAAGACCAAAAACAAAAACAAAAAAAACATAGGTGTGTGAGTCTCAATGAAAGCTGGAGAAAACAATATTTCAAGCAAAATGGGATGATCAACTGTGTCAAATGCCACTATGAAGACAAGGATAAGGAAGAGAAAGTAACGATTACAAATGCTGGCAAAATACTAATTATTTGCGAGTTGGATGAGAGTTATTTCAGTGCTCTGTGTGGTCAAATTTGGAATTGTTGGGACAAAGAATAGGTGATGGGGAAGTGGAGACAGTATGTTTATACCGTTCTTACTCTGAGTTTTGTTGTGGAAAGTAGCAGAAAAATGAGGTGGTAGCCAGAAATCCACATGCATGCAAGAGTTTGTTGTTTATTGCTATTTTTCTATTTAAGATGGGGGATATTAGATATGTGCATATGATGATGTGGAAAGAAAGATAATGACTGCAAGAGTGAGGTTCATAAAAAGGTAATAAGGGATGAACCCCAGAGCACATTTAGGATGGCTGGGCTTAAATGTGAGAGGACTACCTTTTCCAAGTCACAACAGATGTGCAGAGTACATGGGTTCAGATCCTTATAGGCTGTATCCACATATTCTACACCTGCTTTGTCTATAAACTATGGTTTGAGCAAAAGGGGGTGAAACATTCCTCTGGGAAATAGAAGAAGTAACATACAAGGGAACTGCCAGAGAATTGTCTGGGTTTATGGAGTTCAAATTCAAGAATGTTGTCATACATTTTAAATGAATCCAGTCTTGATGGTTCCTTTGGCAATAATAATTTACTTAGGTGTAGCTTCATAAAATGAATAGCTAGGTTTACCCAAGGTCCGTATTTTGCCAGAGGAGAACAACAGAAGAATGAAGAATCCAGGATAATAAAGAGTGAATAAAGTCAGTGTTTAGAGGGCTGCCCCATGCAACCTATGCCAGGTAATAAGACGAAAATGTAAGGGCCTGTTGAGGCCCCATCTCACATCTTAATTCTAATGTAACCTGCAGTGAGCAGGTCACGTTCATGCTGTCAACTTCCCACTCCAAATGCCATTGGTTCTTATCTGATCTGCATCAAGGCTTTCTCTAATGCTTCAACAGTTTGTTCAGCTTATCTTCAGCACAATCTGACAGTAAGTGACAAGAATTTAACCCCCAGATGCAGATCTTAATCAATGCGGAGCCATTGAGTAAATTCACCAACTTCTACATCCTTCTATGGAAAATTCTGAAGTGTGTTTCATGCGCTTCCACAAAGTGTCTCTAGTAAAATTGTCCTCCATTTGTAAAATTGTAAACAGCTCCTTATTGCACACTTTATTGGCTTTTTTCCCTTCACTGGTGCACTTTCCCCACATCCTTAATTGTTCTTCCTGTGATCACCTCCCAAATAAACTACCTACACCCAAGTACTTGTCTTCCTGTCTGCTTTAATGGATCCCAAAGCAAGACAGAGGGTGCTGATGGAAAGTGAAGTGCTAAGCGGATTAGAAGTACTGTGGGGTTGAATAACTGATTACCTTGTTGTACTAAATTATGTAACCTGGAAAGGTGGGAAGTGATGCTTGGAGAATGGGAAGTAGGAAAATGAGATTTCAGAGGTGGTGGAACTCCAAAGTTCTACCTCCAAAGAGGTTTGGAATATAAAGAGATGAGTATTTTGCTGAGGTGTGGCTGGAAAATCCTGGTGAGAAATACTGGTCAGATCATCTATACGGATGGTGAAGCTGCCAAGAACATAGCAGGGATTTGGTGGTTAAGAAATAGAGCTAAAATCATGGTTAGAAGATGGGGATGGCAAGGAAGTTGGTAGAAAATTTAGGCTGATGACATTTGCTTCATAGGAGAGAGGATATATGAAGTGGGAAGAAAGAAAAACTGTTTGAAAGACACAAGAGAAACCAAGAAAGACATCAAATCCAACGTGGTGCTCTAAATTATTGGGATGCGGGCTTAAAAAAAATGCTTGCAGTGTGAGTGCTGCTATAGATCAGTGTAGTTTGGAGGCAGGAGACTTCTTGGGGCAGTGGGCTATTCAAGGTGTTCAGATATTATGTCTTGCCCTCAGTGAGAAGCTCATCCATAGCCCACTGCCAGGAATGAAGGCCTGGCAAAGTGGGTATTGGGCTCTGCCGGGAACTTGGGGAGTAGCTGGGTGTGAAATAAGATGTGACGACTCCAAGGCCATTGGTCTTTTCAATAGGAATGAGCAAAAACTCCGTACAAAGCCGTAGGAATTGCAAACAGCAAAGCGTTCACAATAAGATTATGGTTTGGGTTTCATCTAGCAAAAGATATTAAGAGGTCAAAAACAATAATCTTTACTGTGCTACTAATGTGTTGTGATCCTGGGCTAGGTTCTTAATCTTTATTTTTCCTGTTTGAGATTCTTCAACTTGTGAAATGTAGATGAGATAATGTTGTGTGAGTTAGTTAGTTAGTGCATCTAAAATATAGAACATTGTTAAATCTAGTCAGAAGCACTAATTACTCACATTGACACAAGGGCAAGTTTTGGGTTAGAGGACACTGGGTTTGTGATCAGAGTAGCAACTGGCCTTTAACTTCTTAATTTTATTTAAGTGTCTTTTCTTTGTTAACAAAGATGCCTCGGGCTTTGATGCTGATAAATTGAACAAATCCTACTATCTCATGAACATTGGTATCATCCAAGTAGACATGTTGTTAATGTTCTCCATATAATTTGATGTAATTAATCCTATGATAATAGACAATGTGATGTGGCAAATAGTGCTTGTGATCTGGGCTCAAAAGAAACAAATGTAGTGCTCCTTAGTTGTGTGACCTTGTACTAATCACTCACATGCTCTGAGATTCTAATTTGTAGTAACTCAAATATGCATAATCTTCTTATTCAGGATAGTTGTAAGACTTTAGTGAAATGCTGTTATCTTAAAATATTTTTTGAATTGCTAATTAACATCATTACTATGTACTTGCTCTGACTCTTCCAATCAAACATAAGAAGAGATTGCTGTGCTTGTCTTATCTTTCCCTGCCCCTTACTTTCCTGAATATTTTCATTACTGTAACAGAGAGAGGGGCTGCATTCATTCATTCATTCAATGATCAAATATTAAACGCTTTAAAATTTTAATAATTGATCATGGGGTAAAGAAAAAAATAATGGACAGGCATATAAAAAAAAATCAATTATAATATAATGTACTATTTAAGAGAGGAAAGCGCCAGAAAAATTACCCAAGAATATCATGTTAGTGTTTTACATAACAAATTGGTGTGCAACAAATTTCCACAATCTCAGAAGCTTAAAAATACCCACATATATTATCTCATAATTATTGTGAGTCCAGAGTCCAGGCATGATGTAACTGGATTTTCTACTGTGGATCTTACAAACTTGCAACCGAGGTATGTGCCAGGCTGCATTCTTATCTGGAGGTTCAACTGGGGGACAATCTGCTTCTAAACTCATTCAGATCTTTGGCAGAATTTATTTCCTGGTGGCTGTATGACTTAGGGTCCTACTTTTTTGTTGGCTATCAGCTGGAGGCTGCCCACAGTTTCTAGTGAACGATCACTTACTTCATCAAGACAGCAAGGAGGTTTGTCGCCTTAGAGAGTGTCCTGTTCCTCTCTTTGGAACGTTAACCTGATTATGCCAAGCCCACCTAGGATAATCTCCTTTTCGATTCACTCAGAATCATCTGATTTGTAAACTTAATCACCTCTGCAAAATCCCTTCCTGTTTGCCATATGCCATTGACTACAAGCGAGTCACAAGTCCCGCCCACACTCAAAGGGAGAGGATTCTACAGGATGTGAACACCCTGGGAGCGAGCCTGAGGGTCTGGCCACCACAACTGTGGAAGTCTGAGCTTAAAAAAGTGAAACTTCAAGTAATTTTAATATTAACAATAAAAATAACTAATGTTATGAGCCCTTATATTTTGAAAGATAGAGACTAAGTTAATTCAATTTTAAGTTAGTGATATTGAATCTATACCACAATGTTATGTAGTACTATGTAAAAAATAAAATAGGGGGGCCGGCCCGGTGGCACAAGCAGTTAAGTGCACATGCTCCACTGTGGTGGCCCGGGGTTTGCTGGTTCAGATCCCGGGCTGCACTGGTGCACTGCTTGGCAAGCCATGCTGTGGCGGCGTCCCATATAAAATGGAGGAAGATGCGCATGGATGTTAGCCCATGGCCAGTCTTCCTCAGCAAAAAGAGGAAGATTGGCAGATGTTAGCTCAAGGCCGATCTTCCTCACAAAAAAAATAAAATGAAATAGGAAGGGGATAGGAATGATGTGAGCAGGAGGAGCTCTTGTTTTACACAGGATGATCAGGGGAAGCCTCTCTGACAGTTAGATTTAGGCAGAGACCTTAAGTATGTCATGCCTTCTAGGTTGAAAATTATACTTGATGAGCTGTCGCTTGTGGCTGAAGAGGTGTGCAAAATGGTGGAAGTGGTAGGAGATTATGTGATAAAGTGGGTGGGTCATTTTGAACTTGCAGGCCAAGTTTAGGTCTTTGACTTTTACTCTGGAGAAATAGGAAAGCATTGGGGAAGACCATCATGGATTCATAGTCTGGAAGAAAGGGAATGGAGAACATGGGGTTGGAGGTAAGGAGCAGTGAAAGACAAAGCGTTGTGATGCAGAGTGCTAAAGAGAGAGAACTGGAAAGATAGGAGGTGAAAGATTGGAGTGTGGATGAAGAAATGCAGTTACTAGGAATAGCAGAAGAACAATTTAAATTTGGTTATTCCTGGGCCCACACTTCCAATCCAGCACGATGTACTGTTTTACATGTTTACATGACACTAGTGCATCAGGAGGACAAATTCCCCACGGCTCTGTTGCCTCTGGGCCATGCTTGGGGACTCAGGTCACTATGTGTGCTCCTGCACATGGATTCAGCCTCCATACTGCTCAGTTGGATCTTTCACCATAAACTCAAGCCCACTCCCTACCCCACCTCCAGCAAACTGGTGGAGGTCCTCTTAGGGGCTCACAATTCTCAGGTTTTTTCCAACCTGTGCTCAGCCTTGGGAAAACCAACCAATTGTTGACTTGCCTTTACCTAAGTTATCATACTCTTTGTTTCTAATCTGGAACACCTACCTCTTTACTCAATTAGGATTTTATAAAATATTGGAAAACTCTTTGACTTTAAGCAGCTTCTTTCCACTTTCCTGCAACAAATATCCATTAAGCTAGAAAACAGTAAACCATTATCCGCTTGAAATTGTAGGAGCAAATTTATGTGGGGAAGAATATATAGTTAAATATTGCCCCATCAGCATGCTTATTTCTGATCAGAGCCATTCATATTTGGGGGCAAAGTAATGTGTAGTGATATTCCATACCCTGAAAAAGATTTTCAAACAAGAGACCTCTGAATGCCTTGTCAAAGATAACTGCACCTCCATTATTAATTGTTTATTCCTTTGGGCTAACATGAAGTCCCTACTGAAATGCAAATATTTTCTGAGAAAATAGTACTGATATTACCAGTTACTATGCCTTAATGTAGATTAATTTGTCAGCCCCGAGACTACGACCACTGACAGCTAGTAGACTGCAGCTTGTTAAGACTGGATATAAAATAGTGTTTTGCTCGAGGGTGGGGAAGAGGGAGTTTCTGAGCCTAATTGATATTCTTAGCCTAATTCACAGTGTGGTCTTGGGAGCTGTCCCTGTCTTTGGAATAGAAGCATCCAGAGTGTGAAGAATTACAGGCATATTTACTTTCTTCGTTTCTTCTTTAGTTCTAAATATATCTCAATGTCTGAAAATAAAAGGCCATATAATATATTTCAAATTTATCTATATTAAAAAGATCAGTAAAGAATTAATAACAGCAAATTAAAAGATAACCTGTCACAAAAAGAACAATCATTTTTTTCACATTAGTGAACAGCCTCGCTTTTAATATAAAATATTTTTCGAAAGAAAATTATGCTGAATTGCACTCAGAGTAATTAACTTTTCAGATGCAATAGCTTTAAAGTATTTATGTTTCTTGAAAAAGTTACTTCCAAGTAATTTGTTTCAATTTTATGAAGCAGGGCCCAGTTATTATAGGTATTACAGAGGCAGTAGTTGCTGTTCAGCCAAGTGACGACAGTTTGCTCTCTCTGTCCTCACAGCAACTCCTGGCTGGACTCACAAGGGCACAGAATTGTAGAAAATTTGTAACTGCTCTGCTTTTAACATCATTACGATGCAGCTGAAAAGGGTGCAAGAGATTATTTTGTAAGCTATGGGAGTCAGGTGAAGAATTTGAACCTACACTGTAAAATCTCTTAGCTCTACCTTCTTTACAATATCTGGAAAATCATTTATTTCGCTAGGTTTATAGAGAGCCATTTAATAAAGTGAAATGGATATCCTATGGATCAAGATTTAATAAATGTCTGTTACAGTCTAGGGCATCACAGAACTAACTTCCAGCTCTTCTCTCCCAGAGTCTTGTATTCGAGTTGGTGATGTGTGCGTCTCTTCACAGTTTCCCATTCCAATAAATTGCAAGGTCCTTGAAATTGAAGGCATGACTTAGCAAAATTTTTTTCAAGGAGCAAGCAGGCATTCAGAATATGAGTGCTGATTACATTTCATAATTAAATTCTTTTTTTTCCTAATATAAGCATTGTGTTTCTCCTGAGCTTTTGGACTGAGAATGACTGACAAGATTTGACAAAAAACTCACCTCTCTGATTACATGTTTATTTGCATATTACTTTTCTGATATTAGAATGAACATAGCTAAATACAATTGTGCTGTTTTTTGTACACATGTAGAGAAATGAAAGATAAAGGGTGTTTCTAGAAATGGATGCTGATAGCTGGAGGAAATGCAAGAGGTACTTAAAGGATAGCCACTATTATTAGTGGTGGAGCTGAGGAGGCTCTGTATTCCGACGATGTTTGTTTTCATTCTGTTTTTCTTCCTCAAAATTTGTGTGTCTTGGGGACAGCCCTGTGGCATAGTGTTTACATTCAGCGTGTTCTACTTTGGCGGGCTGGGTTTGTGGGTTTGTATCCCAGGGGAGACCTACACCACTTATCAGCCACGCTGTGGCGGCAACCCACATATAAAGTAGAGGAAGATTGGCACAGATGTTGGCTCAGGGCTAATCATCCTCAGGAAGAAAAAAAAAGAAACAAGGAAGATTGGCAACACATGTTAGCTCAGGGCTAATCTTCCTCAACAACAACAACAACAAATTGTGTGTCTTACCAGCAACTCCACCATTGGGTAAGTATTAATTATTAATTATTCACTAATTGTCAATAATTAATTAATGAAACATCTCCATATATTTTGTAACAATTTATTTATATTTTATAAAATATCTTTTAAGTTATTTATTAGTTAAAATGTTTTTGTAATCTTGTAAAAAATATAGCAAGCGTTTAAAAGATGATCTAATTTTTTTCTTTATAGTAAATATATCCCAGATTTTTGGGAAAAAGGACCATTTTTATGTACGCAATTTTCCTAAACTGTGGATGTGGGAATCCATGTGAAAATATCAGGCTTGCCCAACTTGTTAGGTAAATAAATATATACTAGTTAAGATGTTGAATAATGGTTCAAAATTATGGTGGTTCAGATTGGAACCATGACTAGATGGAGTAGAGGGTAATAGTTAGTTAGATAAATATTAACTTTTTCCAAAAACATCAGGAAGTCAGTACCTTGTTAAACAGGACACGCACAAGAGTGACGTGAAAAGGAATTGTAGTAAAGAAGCTTTTATTTTTCAAATTTGGTTCAAGATTATAAACCAACTCTGGAATCATCTGTGAGTCACACCTAATCATTGCTTGTTGCTCAACCTATTGGACCTAACTCTGAGAAATATATTTTGGAGGGGCAAAAGGAGAAAAAGTTTGCAACACTAGGGTTATGAATTAAGCCTGCTAAGTTCTCTTTAATTTTACTGTATACCAGTATGGTATATTTCAAAGTATTTTATACAAACTGCACACCAAATAATTCACACTGAAATGTAGTTATTGCATTAAAAATATCTTGCCAAAAATGACTCTCCATAGACAATAAATGAATGCATGTTCCCAAACTTGTAACTCAAAGTAATAACCTTTTAAAATCCTGTGAATGTTGGATGTGACCAGTGTGTAAACTAGATAGTCTCCTATTCAAAGATGCTCCGGAGTATTTCCTCAAATAGATGTACTTATTTAGATTTGCTATATTTTCCATCATTCCCTGTCTGATTTTCAGCAATAATCTCATAATTTAACTGACCTGATTTGACCTTTGTCCATCTCCCATGACTTCTCTATGTGGTAGCCAGAATTATCATTAAAAAACCTAAGTTCAGTCTTTCATTCTTTTGCTAAAAAGTTTGAATTAGCTCCCCATTTCACTCTGAGTATAAGCCAAACTTTTTTTTTTTTTAATTTTTTGTTTATTGCAGTAACATTGGTTTATGACATTGTAAAAATTTCAGGTGTACATCATTGTACTTCTATTTCTGCATAGATTGTATCATGTTCACCACCAAAATACTAATTACAACCCATCACCACACACATGTACCGAATTATCCCTTTCACCCTCCTCCCTCCCCGCTTCCCCTCTGGTAACCACCAATCCAATCTCTGTCCCTATGTGTTGTTATTATCTACTACTTAATGAAGGAAATCATACCGTATTTGACCTTCTCCCTCTGACTTATTTCACTTTGCATTATACCCTCAATGTCCATCCACGTTGTCACAAATGGCTGGATTTTATCGTTTCTTAAGGCTGAGTAGTATTCCACTGTGTATATACCACAGCTTCTTTATCCATTCATCCCTTGATGGGCACTTAGGTTGCTTCCAAGTCTTGGCTATTGTGAATAACGCTGCAATGAACACAGGGGTGCATGTACCTTTACAAATTGGTGATTTCAAGTTCTTTGGATAAATATCCAGCAGTGGAATAGCTGAATCATATGGTACTTCTATCCTTGATTTTTTGAGGAATCTCCATACTGTTTTCCATAGTGGCTGCACCAGTTTGCACTCCCACCAGCAGTGTATGAGAGTTCCCTTCTCTCCACATCCTCTTCAACACATGTTGTTTCCTGTCTTGTTAATTATAGCCATTCTGATGGGCGTGAGGTGATATCTCATTGTAGTTTTGATTTGCATTTCCCTGATAGTGATTTTGAACATCTTTTCATGTGTCTGTTGGCCATCTGTATATCTTCATTGGAGAAATGTCTGTTCAGGTCTTTTGCCCATTTTTTAATTGGGTTGGTAGTTTTTTTTGTTGTTAGATGCATGAGTTCTTTATATATTTTGGAGATTAAGCCCTTATCAGAAGTATGGTTTGCAAATATCTTCTCCCAATTGTTAGGTTGTCTTTTCGTTTTGTTGATGGTTTCCTTTGCTGTGCAGAAGCTTTTTAGTTTGATGTAGTCCCATTTGTTTATTTTTTCTATTGTTTCGCTTGCCCGGTCAGACATGGTGTTTGAAAAGATGTTGCTAAGACCGATGTCGAAGAGCGTACTGCCTATGTTTTCTTCTAGAAGTTTCACAGTTTCAGGTCTTACATTCAAGTCTTTAATCCATTTGGAGTTAATTTTTGTGTATGGTGTAAGGTAAGGGTCTACTTTCATTTTTTTGCATGTGGCTATCCAGTTTTCCCAACACCATTTGTTGAAGAGACTTGCTTTTCCCCATTGTATGTTCTTGGCACCTTTGTCAAAGATTAGCTGTCCATAGATGTCTGGGTTTATTTCTGGGCTTTCGATTCTATTCCATTGATCTGTGTGTCTGATTTTGTGCCAGGACCATGCTGTTTTGGTTACTATAGCTTTGTAGTATATTTTGAAATCAGGGAGTGTGATACCTCCAGCTATGTTCTTTTTTCTCAGGATTCCTTTAGCTATTCGGGGACTTTTGTTGTTCCATATAAATTTTAGGATTCTTTGTTCTATTTCTGTGAAAAATGTTGTTGGAACTTTGATAGGGATTGCATTGAATCTATAGATGGCTTTAGGAAGTATGAACATCTTAACTATGTTAATTCTTCCAATCCAAGAGCACGGAATATCTTTCCATTGCTTTGTGTCTTCTTCAATTTCTTTGAGCAATGTTTTACAGTTTTCGGTGTACAGATCTTTCACCTCTTTGGTTAAGTTTATTCCTAGGTATTTTATTCTTTTTGTTGCAATTGTAAATGGGATGGTATTCTTAATTTCTCTTTCTGCTACTTCGTTGTTGGTGTACAGAAATGCAACTGATTTTTGTATGTTGATTTTGTATCCTGCAACTTTACCATATTCGTTTATTACTTCTAAAAGTTTTCTGGTGGATTCTTTAGGGTTTTCTAT
This sequence comes from Diceros bicornis minor, assembly GCF_020826845.1. Classification (NCBI taxonomy): domain Eukaryota; kingdom Metazoa; phylum Chordata; class Mammalia; order Perissodactyla; family Rhinocerotidae; genus Diceros; species Diceros bicornis. The sequence continues at coordinate 44,719,158 of NC_080759.1, read as the reverse complement.
ATATAAAATCATGTCATCTGCAAATAGTGACAGTTTCACTTCTTCCTTTCCAATTTGGATCCCTTTTATTTCTTTCTCTTGCCTGATTGCTCTGGCTAGGACTTCCAGTACTATGTTAAATGGGAGTGGTGACAGTGGGCATCCTTGTCTGGTTCCTGTTCTTAGAGGGATGGCTTTCAGTTTTTCACCATTGAGGATGATATTAGCTGTGGGTTTCTCATATATGGTCTTTATTATGTTGAGATACTTTCCTTCTATACCCATTTTATTCAGAGTTTTTATCAGAAATGGATGCTGTATCTTGTCAAATGCTTTCTCTGCATCTATTGAGATGATCATGTGATTTTTATTCTTCATTTTATTAATGTGGTGTATTACGTTGATTGATTTGCGAATGTTAAACCATCCCTGCATCCTTGGAATAAATCCCACTTGATCATGGTGTATAATCTTTTTAACATATTGTTGTATGCGATTTGCTAGTATTTTGTTGAGGATTTTTGCATCGATGTTCATCAGTGATATTGGCCTGTAATTTTCTTTTTTTGTGTTGTCTTTGTCTGGTTTTGGTATCAGGGTAATGTCAGCTTCGTAGAATGAGTTAGGGAGCTTCCCCCCCTCCTCAATTTTTTGGAAGAGTTTGAGAAGGATAGGTATTAAGTCTTCTTTGAATGTTTGGTAGAATTCACCAGGGAAGCCGTCTGGTCCTGGACTTTTATTTTTGGGGAGGTTTTTGATTACCGTTTCGATCTCCTTACTGGTGATTGGTCTATTCAAATTCTCTATTTCTTCTTGATCCTGTTTTGGAAGGTTGTATGATTCTAAGAATTTATCCATTTCTTCCAGATTGTCGAATTGGTTGGCATATAGCTTTTCATAGTATTCTCTTATAATCTTTTGTATTTCTGAGCTGCCTGTTGTAACCTCTCCTCTTTCATTTCTGATTTTACTTATTTGTGCCGTCTCTCTTTTTTTCTTGGTGAGTCTAGCTAAAGATTTGTCAATTTTGTTGATCTTTTCAAAGAACCAGCTCTTGGTTTTATTAATTTTTTCTGTTGTTTTTTTTGGTCTCTATTTCATTAATTTCTGCTGTGATTTTTATTATTTCCCTTCTTCTACTGATTTTGGGCTTTGTTTGTTCTTCTTTTTCCAGTTCCTTTAGGTGCATTGTTAGATTGTTTATTTGAGATTTTTCTTGTTTGTTGAGATAGGCCTGTATCGCTATAAACTTCCCTCTTAGAACCTCTTTTGCTGTATCCCATAAATTCTGGCATGTTGTATTTTCATTTTCATTTGTCTCCAGGTATTTTTTGATTTCTTCTTTGATTTCTTCGTTGACCCGTCATTGTTCAGTAGCATTTTGTTCAATCTCCACATATTTGTGGCTTTTCTGATTTTCTTTCTATAGTTGATGTCTAGTTTCATACCATGGTGGTCAGAAAAGATGCTTGGTATTATTTCAATCTTCTTAAATTTATGGAGACTTGTTTTGTGACCTTATATGTGATCAATCCTGGAGAATGTTCCATGTGCATTTGAAAAGAACGTGTATTCTTCAGTTTTTGGATGGAATGCTCTGTATATATCTACTAGGTCCATCTGTTCTAGTGTGTCGTTTAAGGCCAATCTTTCCTTATTGATCTTCTGTTTGGATGATCTATCCGTTGGTGTAAGTGGAGTGTTAAAGTCCCCTACTATTATTGTGTTACTGTCTATTTCTGTTTTTATGTCTGTTAATAATTGCTTTATATATTTAGGTGCACCTACATTGGGTGCGTAGATATTTACAAGTGTTATATCCTCTTGTTGGATTGTTCCCTTGATCATTATGTAATACCCTTCTTTGTCTCTTTTTACAGTTTTTTTTTTAAAGTCTATTTTGTCAGATGTGAGTACAGCTACCCCAGATTTCTTTTATTGCCATTTGCATGGAGTATCTTTTTCCATCCCTTCACTTTCAGTTTGTGAGTGTCTTTAGGTCTGAAGTGTGTCTCTTGTATGCAGCATATATATGGGTCTTGTTTTTTTATCCAGTCAGCCACGCTATGCCTTTTAATTGGAGAATTTAGTCCATTGACGTTTAAAGTAGCTATTGATAAGTATGTACTTACTGCCATTTTTTAACTTTTTTTTTTTCTCAGTGTTTTAGTAGTCCTTCTCTGTTCCTTTCTTCTTCTATATAGAATTGATGGTCACTTTAGTTTGACCTCTGTCTGAAAGCTGTACTCTTAACTCCCCTCCTCCCTCCTTTTATGTTTTTGATATCATATCTAACCTCTTTTTTGTGTATTTGTATCCATTACGTTCTAATCATGGAAATAGATAATTTTTCCTATTTGTGGTCTTCTCTTTTCCCCTTAACTCAGTCCCTTTAACATTTCTTGTAGCACTGGTTTCTTGGTGACAAACTCCTTTAATTTTTGCTTATCTGGTAAAATTATGATCTCTCCTTCCATTTTGAATGATAACCTTGCTGGGTAGAGTATTCTTGGCTGTAAGTTTTTTCCTTTTAGCACTTTAAATATATCGTGCCATTCTCTTCTAGCCTGTAAGGTTTCTGCTGAGAAGTCAGCTGATAGCCTTATGGGGTGTCCTTTGTACGTAACTTGACATTCTCTTGCAGCTTTTAGGATTCTCTCTTTGTCTTTAATTCCGGACATTTTGATTATGATGTGTCTTGGTGTGGGCCTCTTTGGGTTTATCTTGTTTGGGGCTCTCTGTGCTTCCTGTACCTGGATGTCTGTTTCCTTCCTTAGGTTAGGGAAGTTTTCATCTATTATTTCTTGAAATAGATTCTCTGCTCCCTTGTCTCGCTCTTCTCCCTCCGGGACACCTATAACATGGATGTTAGTGTGCTTGATGTTGTCCCAGAGGTCCCTTAGACTGTCCTCACTCTTTTTAATTCTTTTCTCTTTTACCTGTTCACCTCGGGTAACTTCTTCTAGTCTTTCGTCCAGCTCACAGATCCGTTCTTCTGTATCGTCTACTCTGCTTTTGAGTCCCTCTAATGAATTTTTCATTTCCAGTATTGTATTCTTCATTTCTGATTGGTTCTTTTTTATATCTTCCATTTCTTTGTTGACATTCTCACTGAGTTCATCTATTCTTCTCCCCAGATCAGTGAGCATCCTTAACACTCTTAGTTTGAATTCTCTGTCAGGTAGGTTGCTCATTTCTGTTTCACTTAGTTCCTTTTCTGGGGTTTTGTCCTGTTCCCTTACTTGGAATGTATTCTTTTGCCTCCTCATTTTGCCTCTTTCCCTGTGCTTGTGTCTACGTATTAGGTATGTCAGCTATGTCTCCTGCTCTTGGATAGGTGACCTTATGTAAGTGATGCCTTAGGAGGTTTCCAGTGTGCTTCCCTCAGTTCTCAATGTTCCAGAGGTGACCCCTATGTGGGCTACGTGTGTCCTTCTGTTGTGGCCTGTTTGCTCTCCCTGTAGGCACCCAGGGAGGCCGAGTTATGCTCCTGGCCAGCTGTTGTAATGCTCAGCTGCTTGTAGTTGTTGTGGGCCCTTCAGTCTCTTTATCAGGTGTGGGGAGCCCCAGCACAGTTGGCTGCAAGTTCTAATACCACATTTGTGTTGCAGTATTTCTTTTAAGTGAGTAGGCCCCCAGGATGGCAGGTTGTTAGGCTCAGGGCCTTACAATTGCTGTAAGCCTCTAGCCTATTAGGTTTCTTGTCTGCTCTCTGAGGATTGCAGCTGGGTGGTGCTGGCCTCAGGCATGGGATCACCCAATTTTTTCAGGCTTTGGAAGGTGGAGCAAACCCCCTATGTGGGTCTTTGAGAAGCACAAGTCTTCTGCAGTTGACAGGCCCTGCCGCCCACAGGTCCACACACACAGTCAACACAGTCCTGCCCCGTGTGAGCGCCCCAACCTCCCCAAGCAGACCCAGTCTCTCCACTGCGGGAGCCCCACACACTCCACCACTGCCCCACACTCTCCACCCGCTCCTTGTGCACACCCTGCCCGCTCAAGTCGGCTCAGTTGCCAGGCTGCAGAGAATCCAGTCACCAATCTATGCAGGCCCACAAGTTGCCTGAGGGCTTCTTGTTGGGTGGGGCCAGTCTCTAGGGTGGGCTGCCTGCCCTGGCTGTGCTGGATTAAATCGGTGCTCTAGCGGGTGAGGCAGACCCTGGGCTAGCAGGCCCCAGGGAGAACTCCAATGGCGTCTGTGTCAGCACGCCCACACCAGGCCACAACAATGGCTGCCGCCAATGTCCCAGTCCCTGGAGAGGTCTCACGCCTCACCAAGATGCACTCAGGGCCTATTAGGTGAGTCTCTTTTCACCACAGCACTGTGCACCTTTCTTTCTGGTGATTTTAGGATGCTTTCTGGAACGGGTGAGTTTGTGCGCGGGCCCTGTAAGAGCCAGTTTTAGTTTCTTTGTGAACCGGGTTTTCTGGGGGTACTCCCCAATGTTTTAGTAGCAGGCACAGTCACATATTATGCCGCTGGTCTCGATTGTCCTGGGTCCACACAATGCCCACAGCGGGGGCGCTCCCGGCTCAGGGCCCCGCGTCTCCAGGGAGGCTGCGTAACTGTGAGCTGCTCCCGGCAGCCGTGACGTTGGCGGCTTGTGAAGGCGGCGTTTTTCCTCTCCAGAAGGGAGTCTCTGCCTCTTCCACCTCAGTTAGGATTGTCCGTTGTTGCAGGAGTTCCTCTCATTCAGTTTTCACTTCTGTCTCAGTGGTAATTTTTCCACGAGTAGTTGTAAATTGGCTGTGTCCACGGGAGGAGGTGAGTTCCGAGTCTGCTTACTCCGCCATCTTGACTCCGTCCTCCTCTAAGCCAAATTTTTTAAAATGACTTAAAACCCCCACATGATTGCCCCCCACGTTAGTTTTCAGACGTCTGCCATTACTTTCGCTCTTGTTTACTCCTCTCCAACCACACTAGACTCATAGCTTTCTCCAAATGTGCCATGCAAGTTCCACTCTTAGGATTTTGTTCTGCCTCTGCCTGGACCAATTTTCCCCAAATATCTTCATGGTGTACTCCCTTACCTCTTCAAATTTTTGCTCAAATATCCCCAAAATGGGCCTACCCTTATCTGCTTAAATAAAAGTGTAACCCAACCGCAGTCCCCACCTACAATTGCAAGCCTTTTCCTTGCCCTACTTTATCTTTCATCTCACAGAGCTCATCACCTTTTAATATAAAATATCATTCGTGTGTTTATGTTTGTTGTTATCTGTTGCCCCACCACCTCTAGAATATAGGCTCCACGTAGGCTGGTGTTTTTGTTTGGTTCACTGAAGCATCTTTGGTGAATGACATAGAACCTGGCTCACTGTAGGCCATCAGTACAGGTTTGTTTAAGTTGAATTACCAAAAAATCATGCTTTGGGCTAAATATAGATGGAGGTATTAAACTCTCACTTGCCCTTAGAAAGGATTGGACAAAAGTTAAACAATCTTTTTTTTTATTTATTTAAAAATTAGCAATTATATAGAATTGAGAATTCACTTTGGGGTACTTAGAGTCCATGTGTTGTGTGAATTTTGACTAAGCAGTGTCTTTCTTTGAGTTAACCAAATCAATCAAGCAAGCAAACTTGGGAGTCTAAATCCAGACTTCCTTACAAAGTACATATTAAATGATCTTTGAAATTAAACATTAATGATCATGAACAATGAAGTAAGTTTCAAATGCCATATATCAGAAAGACCTTCAGAAGAAAAAATGTCATTTGACTCATTTCAATAAGCATTATTATGTTCAACAAATCAAGGGATGATATAATTTACTTTTTCATATTAAACGTTTGCAATTTTCATCTATTTTAATGTTCACAGGTTCTCATAATTTTTGTTCACTTGTATTTTTTAATTAAATCCTTAGGGTATGAAGTTTTCTCTTTAAAGTAAAATCTTCCTTGCATTTTGCAAATAAAAGTTATATGCTGAAGTATTCAAATAACGTATATTATGCATCTCCTCCATCAACCTACTGAGAGATTTGTTGCTGAAATAAAATGGGTTGTTCTCTTGGTTAATCTTAAGCCACATTGAGGATTACATGTGAAAAACTACAAGTAATGATTTGATAGAGTGTCCTCATCTTCCTTTTCCTGTCCTTCCATTCCAATATGATGAAAACTTGAAATATAACTCTGAGCAAGAGCCCACTGCAAAGCATTCCTTTCCCTTTTGAGTAATGATCTTCTGATAGTGAAAATGTGAAATAATGAAAAAGTTAGAATATGCTTTAATTCATTCTTGCAAAGGTTATAATTGTGTACATCATTATTCGGGTCAAAGTCAAATCAATGCTTCCATTCTTCATATGTTAGCCAGGTTAGTATTGGATAAATATGATACGATGTTTGTTTTAACACTCAGGGAAAATATGTTACCGTAAACCTTTAATCTTAATGACTTTCAAATTTACCTCATGCTTGAATATTTATTTCTTTAAATGTCAACCTAAAATTTAAACTATTGGCCATGTAAAACAAAAAGCAGTCCATCTCGTCTCAGGAAATTTCTCAGATGGCTGTTTAAACATTGCAATCAGGATGAAAAGGGTTTGAAAATCAATTGCATGCTTTCAGAATGTAATCTGCAGCCGTTGTTCAGAAATATCAACCCACAAGCACAGGAAAAGGAAATTGCCTCAATACATTACAGTGATATTTCATAGCATTTTGTATTTCAATACCAACGGGAATCTAAGAAATGTTGCCAGAATGTTAGTGTTAAATGTTTCAGCCTTTAAATGATCGTTCATTTTTCAAAACATGTTCAATTCAATTAAAAGAAGTAAGGATTAGCATCTTGGTAAACTGTCACCAATCTATGAATAAACACATACACTTAGGTCTCCTACCCCTGGGTCAACTACAGCCTTCCTCATTATCTGTATCATTATCTCTTAAATCTTCCAGATATATGACTGTCACCTATGTGCTTGAGACATTGACAATCTAGGTTTATTGTCAAAAGATGATAGTAAAAAGAGATTTAATCTATTGAAAACATAAAAAATATTAAATCTAATAGTCTCATGAACAAACTGAAATCCCCACCACCTGTCAATTAAAACTTCCCATTCTAAAAAAATAGATACAGTGGTGCCAAAATGGTAGATTTTCAATTAAATCTGTGTGTGTTTTCTCAAATGACTACTAAGTTCTATATTCTCAAAACTAAAATGTTGTGATCTCATAGTCCTATTTAATAATACTCTATGGTTTCTTATTAACTTTAAATGATTTTAATATTATTTTTATTATTTTATTTTTCCTGGAGGAACCCTTAAGAAACTGGTCAAGTCTCAGGGAATCTCTACATTAAAAGAAAAAATTATCTGTATAGCACACTATGTATCAGAATGATCTGTAATTGTAGATATAATAATCTATAAATCATCTTCAATGATCTTTTAATTAGACAACATTTTCCTGTAGCTCTCTTTATTTTGGCCAATTTATCAATTCTATTTTTATATTTGCTTCTCTCTTCTTATGAGGACATCAACTCTAAAGCAAGTTATTAAGCTAGGAAGAGGAAATTTCAGCCTCTTCCTCCCGTTTTTCATAAAAAAAAAAGTCCTGCTTGATACTTTTGCTTTATCATCTAAGTGGGCCTAAATATCTTATAAAAAAATTACTACTTTACAATATTCTAGTGAGGTATGTTTTCTCACATGCAATATATAAAATATAAGTTTATTTTTACTGATACATTTCGGTGATTTAAGCTGAATAAAGAAAAAAGATAAATATATATTTTATGGAAAAATAAATATATAAAAAAAGCAGGTACTGGAGGGGAGTTAGCACTTGGAAAGAGGGAACACCCCAAGATGAAGGCATTTCTCAAAGCTGTGCTTTTAGCCTGAGACTAGTCCAGGCAGGACTGGTCTGAGGGGGAGCGTAAAAATTCAATAGAAAAACCCACAGCCTCCTTCTTTTGAAGAACTGCAAGACAGAGTTCAGGGCAATCACAGCCACTGGAATCTGAAGGTGAAAATCTCAGAAAGAGGAGAGCCAAGGAGAGGAAGCTCCGAATTCTGTGTACAAATTCTGCCCAAATACCTGGCTGACCCTTGAACCAGACAAACATGGTATTGACTTCAAAAAGGCCAGCTAAAACTCAAAGAATCGGATGTAAATTTGAGCTACCCCCCACTACAGGGAAGAAAGATTTTTGTAATTGAATTAACTGTATAGCTAATTGCATCTTAAAATAAAACAAAGAATATTAGCACTCTTAGGAGGAATATAACAGAACCCAGATTCTCTATATCATAACATTTAAAATGTCCAGGATCCAACTCAAAATTGCTAAATGTATCAAGAAAAAGAAAAGCATAACCAATTCTCAAGAGAAAAAATAATGAGCAGAGTCAAAATCTAGATGACATAGATGTTGATATTAGAAGATAAGGATCTTAAAACAACTATTTTAACTACTCATCTTGCAAAATTCTTTCTTTTCCCTCAAAGTCAAGCTTTGAGGCTAAGCAGAAGATTCAAAGAAAGGAACCCTACGCAGTCATATATTTATGTTGAAAGGAAGGGAAGAAACTATAATTTTGTTGGTCAGATCTTCTAGTTGGCTTACAATAAGCCTAAAATCTTGCTGATATTCACCCATTCTCTGAATCCCAATCAGCAATAGAAACATTTCAAAACTTTCTTTTGCAGTATGATTTTTACATTCAGTTTCCCTTAAAGTCCAAAAAGCTTACACTTGAAGAAGAAAGGTATTTTCTCCGGGGTCTTGTAGTGACTTGTTCAACTGGATCATGTGATGACAAATGTCTGCTAAGTGAGCTAGCTCTGCAGCTGTTCTCTATCTTCAAAGCATTCAGCAAAATCTGCTTATATTTTTCTTGTACATACTCATGTATTTCACCTTTCAGTTCAATACACTATGGAAAACTCATCTTTTGGTAACCTACCCAATTTCTACGTGCGGCAGGGATTTTATGTCATCTAAGTGAGATTTTCAGGCATTTTTCTTAAATGTGATTAGATCAACTAGTTTTTGTGTAATAAATGGGAGCCTTTTTGTAGCATCATATACAATTTTTAAATTTAATCTCTAAAGGCTTTGGCACTAGTGTATCTCTGCAAAGAAATTGATTTGTTGGGAAGATGCAGGATTTTCTTTATTCTGTAGGAGGTGTAACCCTTCATGGAGCCAACTGTGGATGGAGCACTGTCAGTACAGACGCCAACATGTTTCCTCCAAGAAAGACCTTTTGTTGCTAGATACGAATAAAACATTAAGTATATCTTTGCCTTTAATTGTTGGGGCCAGCTCTTTGTAGCAAGAAAAATGTATTTTCAGATTTGACCATCATTTAAAAATATTTCAAATGCTACAGCTTGACATATTTTGGTGAAATCTGTTGACTTCTCAACCTGGATACAGAAGGGTTTTTTTGCTTTGTTTTGTTTTGTTTCTTTCACTGTAATACAAAACATCTCCTCTGTAGGATGTGACATGTCATCAATATATCAACATATAATGCTATTTGAGAGTGAAATATTTTTGCTTCTCTCATACTGCATTGTTTGCTAGCAATTTATTCACTATGCATGCTGGAATTATGAGGTTCTCACTACCTGACTTTCCTTTATCTGACTATGTTTCAGTTTTACTACTAAATGACTTTCTTTCTAAGCATTTACACTAATTATAACTTTGTAAATAAAGGCTTCATTCTGAGATTCCAATAGCTCCTTTATTTTTCAAATGGTTATGAAATATAGTTTAGTGTTTTTAAAATTTTACTGCAGCCATTGCCACATTTACAAGTCGCTTCCTAGTCACCTCCTCCCCCAGGTGATTTCCAATGGTATTCAATAACTTGGATTACCAACACATGTAAAACTTATTGATAGGAAGCTTTCATTGGAAAGACTAACTTTTTGGGGATCCCTTGGTCATGAGGGCAGTAAAATGACAGAAGACTACAATTCTTCATCACTAAGCATCTCCACATTGTCTGTAGGCCTCAACACAGAATCCTCCTCTTTCATCTAACACCTTCCTTTAAAAATGACAAAATTGTACTCTAAACCATGTTTGTAAAACATAAACACTTACAGAATATAAAAAGAAGAGCACAATAAATAACAAAGTGAAAAAAATTCCAAAAAATATGAAAACTTCCTAATGCAATTTACTTTGGATTGACTTGCGATGTTTACAACAATAGCAAAATGGTGGGAGAGGGGTGGTAATTGGGAGAGCAGCCAAGTTACGGTGCATAAAAAATTCCTTCTTTAGAAATAAAATTTTCCTCCAATTTTCTGTCACACTAATAAAGGTCCTTTGCCCTTGTAAGTCAGTGGGCAGTGCATATGGGGAGGTTGGGAGAGGAAATTCAGGAGGGAGAGGCCGATTACAGCAGCCTCCTATTCTCCCCTCTAGGCAATACAACCTTCAGAAACTGAGAACATATTCAACCAAAGCAACACAATCTTACTATAAATTGTGCTATGGGGATGAAATATTTATAACAAAACTACTAATGGGTACCTCTCCATTATTATTCATATTTCCTGATTTAGTACAGCTATTCCATTCACCTGTATTGTTCAGGTTCCCGCTCTCCTCTCACATCCTCAGCATCGTATTTATTCTACACAGCCCATCAAAATATGTTCTACAAACACGGTTCCTTTCCTAAGAAGAACTCTGAGGTTAATTGTTAAAGTGATAAAACATTATCTCTCTACCTTACACAAGTTTCATTAACTTCTCTGTAATAACATGTGGGGCTCCATCAGGGCACGTAAGACTTTCAAATGTTGGTACGAGGGGCAGGTTTGCTACTGAAAAAGCCAAAATGTGAATCTTCTTGAACTTAAGGCATGGACTAAATGTTCAGAGTTGCTCCCGTTTTCATAGACCCAAAACAAGTGTCTCTTTACAAAAGATACAATTACAGAAATACAGGTTGAAAGCAAGCCAGTGTTTATACAAATATATCACTGGAGTTAATATTTGAAATGATGGAAATCAGTATATATAGGCATGCTAATATGTAATACAAACCACAGATAGCTAAAATATCTGTATAATATATATTTTACATGTTTATATATGTATGTGTATAGTGTACATGCATGGGTGTGTGTGTGTATACAGAATTAGAGAGATAGAAGGGAGGAGAGAGACATTAATTTTCCCTTGCCGCTATAAGTAATTACTACAAACTTAGTGGTTTAAAACAACAGAAATTTATTATCTTACAGTTCTCAGTCTGAAATCTCACTGGACTAAACTCAGCAGGGCCACGTTCCTTTTGGAGTCTCTAAGGGAGAATCCTTTTCCTTGCCTCTTCCAGTTTTTAGAGACTGTCCCTGGCGCTCAACCGTGGTTCTTTTTTATTTTTTTTTACAACCATGGAAGAAGCTATATTTGATTTAAAAAATGTCAAAATGTTTTTTTGTGATTACAGTTCAATAATGCAAACTATCACCAACAGATTGTGAAGACAAAATCTATTTACAGCAAAAGTCACTATAGATCATTCCGCGGTTCTTTTTCTCCAGCTTCACAGCCAGCAATGCAGGGTTGAGTCTTTGTAACATCACATCATTCTGAAACTGCTTCTGTCATCACAGTTCTTTTTCTGACTCCCCTCTTATGCCTACTTCTTCCATTTTTAAGAACCTTTGTGAATATATTAGGACCACACAGGTAATCCAGGACAATCTCCCTATTTTAACATCAGCTGATGAGCAAACTTACTTCTGTCTGCACCCTTAGTTTCTCTTTGCCATGTACCTTACCTATTCACAATTTCTGAGGATTAGGATGTGGACATCTTTGGAGGGTCAGGATTTGGTTTACCACAGAATATATTCTACATTTGGGGAAATAAATCCTCTATAAATTTTCTCTTGTTGAAATTCTCAGCACATAGGGAAATTATTGTTGTGTATACTTCGACAGGATGTTGAGGTTTATCCTTATTCAAGCAAATATTGTCCTAAACCTACATAATATTAAAACTATACAAAAAGTCAATTTATGGAAAGAATATGTAAATTATGAGAAAAAATATCTCTGAAGCTCATGCCAAGCTTACTAGACTACTCTATATTTATGAGAAACATTTGTAAACTGTGGAAAATTACATCTCTTTTACGATCCTTCTTCTAAATCTTCAAAGGTGATATACATATACACATATACATATATTCACACACATACATATGTGCATGTGCACAAACATGTTTATGCATGTATATCATAAACACTTATATTAATATACTATACATATTATTATATATACATATGTGCATATACAGTGTACGTGAATACTCATACAATATATATAAAAATATATTTATATTCAATCCTCCTTTTTCTCAGATTCTGTATTTGTGAGTTTGCCTACTTGCTAGAATTTATTTGTAACCCCCAAATCAATACTTGCAGTACTATCAAGGGCATTCATGGACATGTGCAGAGCAACAAAAGTTTGAGTTGCCTGACATGCTTGGTCTCAGATGAGGTTGAACAAGGCGACCCTCAGCCCTCTTTCAGCTTTTGTACTACAAAGAAGTGTTCCTTTTGTGGCCTATTAGTTTTTCTCATTTTTATGCTTTTTCCTATTTAAAATGGCTCCCAGATGTATTGTTAAATTGCTGTCTAGTGTTCCTAAGCACAAAAAGCTGTGATGTGCCTTACAGAAAAGATAGGTGTATAAAATAAGATTTGTTTGGTTATAAGTTATAGTGTTGTTGGTAGTGAATTCAATGTTAACAAAAACAACATATATATTGAATAGGGTGTCATTAAACAGAAACACACATAAAACAAGGTTATGTATTGAGCAGCTGACAAAAATCTTGTGACCAGAGGCTCTCAGGAACCTAATCCTGTAATTCCCCTAGGAGCAATAGTTCAGTGTTGGCTAATTTAGTGTTTAAAGTGACCTCATAGAATATAACTACCACAAATAATGTGACTTAACTCACTCTATCTCTCTCTATCAATGGTATAATTAATAGCCTAAAATTTGGTAACATAATTGGTACTCTCGATTTTCTAAAAGAAATATAAAATGTAGTTAATTGCCAAGCATATGGGATAATGAAAGGGCTGGAAATTAAGGATGACACCAGTGAGGCTATTGTTGAATCCTTTGCTTCATTTTTTTGCACCATCTAGAGGGAGGTTAGTGGTGGGTAGAGGAGTATGGACTAGAACAGTGCATGGCAAAGTTTTACATCAAATACAATAGAATAAACTTTCCACAATATGTATATACTAAAACGGTATTCTCTGTTTTTTTGGTTTCAATAAACAGACTCCTTTCTTTTAAAAAAATCATATATAGCCTTTGTCAATAGTGTAAAGAAGGAGACTGAACCTCTTAAACCTCATATCCCCTTTTAATTTCAGCAATGACTTACTCTACAATACGAAGAATTCATATATGGCACGGAAAAGCAATAGATAAAATAAATACTAAAATATAATTAATCTTTAATCTGTTTAATTTAACCTCATAAATCAGAAATCAACTACTAAGTGTGTTTAGAATCCTTATTTATATTTGAATTGCATTCCCATGGTTTTTTGACCTGATACACATTTTTAAAGTGGAAATTGCCTTATATTAAGAGGAGTTTACTCCCATGTACGTCATCACTTAAGAAAAAACAAACATCAAACAAAGCAATGTTGATTTTTCCTTCTTAGGGATTTTACAAGAAGTAAAAAGAGTTAGATTAAAGAGAAAATGTGGACGTAAATTTTATTTCATTTTGTTTTTTCTTGCCTTGGGCTAATGTAGACTTCAAATTCCATTTCAGAGTGAGTTTGATGTTTCTATTTGAGAAAAAAGAGCTTCAGGAACCAATTAAAAATCTAGTTTGGGGATTTATTCCAGCCTGAGGAAGGGAAGCAATTTAAAGTTAATTCAAGTTACTCCTTCTTTAAAAGTACAATCCGTCTCCTAGGGAATGGGCTTATTGTTTTCTTTTGGTTAGATTTAATTTTGCCAAAGACTGGGGATTCACCAAAATTTCAAAGACTTACATTAATTAACCTTTTTCTCATAAAATTTTTTGTTAGGGGGAATATTATTTCTCAAATTGAAATACACCTATACAATCATATACAATCGTTTGATTCTAACTTATAGAGTATACTAGCAAGAAACATCAGAGGCCTCCACTCATTAAAGGTGACTCATGAATCATCTTTTGAATAATGAACTAAAAGAGAAAAGAGACTGAAAAGAGAATGAGGTATATAGTCTTTTATCTGTACGCGGCAACATATAAATTCTCAGAGGTGAAAATAAATGAATTATGTATGAATGAGAGTAAGCTTTCTACAGGACGACGTGCTAGGTAATGATTATATTGACAGAGCAATTGATAGTCCAGTTGTCCTAAGTAAGAAATGATTAATTGGGGCCGCCCCGTGGCTTAGAGGTTAAGTGCGAAGCTCTGCTACTGGCCGCCCAGGTTCGGATGCCGGGCGGGCACCGACGCACCACGTCTCCGGCCATGCTGAGGCCACGTCTCACATACAGCAACTAGAACAATGTGCAATTATGACATACAACTATCTACTGGGGCTTTGCGGGAGAAAAAAAAGAGGAGGATTGGCAATAGATGTTAGCTCAGAGCCAGTCTTCCTCAGCAAAAAGAGGATTAGCACGGATGTTAGCTCAGGGCTGACCTTCCTCACAAAAAAAAAAAAAAAAAAGAAGTGATTAATTGAAATTATGCTTAAAAATAAATATTGTTCTTGAAAAAATAAATAGAGGCCTTGGGAAAAGAATAAAGTGAATATTTTAAATTTAAAATGATTCAGTTCAGTGAGTGAAATAACGACAGGCTACATAGAGCCACATAACATTTGTTGTCTAATTCAGTTTGGTCAATCCAATTTTATTGAACATCAGATTCCCTGTTAGCCACTAAAAGTTCTTAAATTGGTGATGACATACACTGAAGATCATTTGCCGATATAAGATGGTGATTGTTGTGATAAAAACAAGCAAAAGAAACTACTGAAGCACACAGGGAGTTAACATATAGATTGGCTTAGAATTTCAGACATGGCTTCCTGGAAGAGACAGCTTCTCTTTTGGCTTGAAGATAAGCAGAGTTAGACTAAAGAAAGTTGGGAAAGATATTCCAAAGAATGGGAAAACAGGAGCAAGAGTACATGGGCTGAAGGGAAATTATAATTGTCAAATTTCTGGAAGACAAAAATGGTAAATAAAATAGGGATGCAGTCAGAAACAGCAGAAAAAAGTAAGGGACTGTTTCCTAGGTGAGAATAGAGGTCTTTTTTCTCTCCCTAAGCCCTAGTTGGATGATTAAGTGATAGGTTCATTACAAGGAGATTTTTAAAATATGTAAATGATTTTGATATTTAACTTGTTAAGCTGGCTGTCCGAGTGACGTGTAACATAGGGAAGAGCTGAAAATCTAAATTCGAGAAATACGAAACTACAATTGATAATTGAAACAATGAGGTCTAAGTCTTCAAGCAAAGAGGAAAAAATAAGAATGAATACAAAAATTGGGAGACTGTAGGAAACAGTCATTACAAACCATCTCACATAAGCAGGTAGCATTTGAAACTGGCAAAAGTTATTAAAAGAAGGTGAAATTAAAATGTGAAATTGGAGTAGTTTATTCAAATGTGCATACAAGAAGTCATGTTTTGCTTTCATAGTGTTTATATGAACCTCTAAATTAAATGAAATCACTCATTTCATTTTCTACAAGCCTTAACTGCATTAAGTTTTCCATCCATTTCACCATAAAATTCTGAGAAAGGAAATATTCTCAATAAATATAATGAAATATATGATTCAGATATATTTGAAAAGCAAAAGAGCAGATCTATCATCTTCTAATTCTACTTAATCCATTCCGTCTTCCTAAATTTTAGACAAAGGCTTAGAAATCACAGAGGTCATAGCAAGAAACAAATGAAAAAAGACAAACGAGAGTAATCAAATACCAATTTTTGCACAGAACAATTCCTAAAGGTAATTAGTTCCAGCACTCTGCTCTCCTATTCCTTTACAGTCATTAGTCATAACCTTGATTCTCCCAAATCCTTAATATGTATGCAGTGTTTTAAAAAGGACATTGAATATGTAACTCATCATATTATTAAATAAACTGATCATGTTCATTGTATTAATTTGAACCATTCTTTGATAATTTGGAAAAGTCATAATCCATATCTATCAAAATAGCAAATTAATATTTTCCTTAAGTATGGTAAAATTATAAGAAAATATCATGCAACGACCATATATGTTATTTTGTGATACAAATATTGATGGTGTTACCACTGTTATCTTACCTCATTATTCCCCTCAGTTTCATCTTCTATATATTTTTTACTTTTAATTTAATTACCTCATTGGTTATGTTTCAGTTGTTGGATAAGATTGGACTTTTGTTTATTTGATTTATTTTTGGAACGGGGTCAGAGATAATGATGATATAGATCAGAGTAATTTACTAAAAAAAAAATTCAGAAAGAATTCCACATTTCTGGGGGCTCTGTACCTTTATTCTATCACAGATACAACTCATATAATCATTAAAAAACTTGTCAACATTCTTACACGTACCATGTTAAATTATACAGTACAAATTAAAATCAACAATCTGCCATTATAATTATTGTTATATTTTTTGACACAATTTTGAAATAATAAAAATAAATCCTCACATATTCTAATTTATTGACTATATCAGAATAAATATGTGTGTGTATATATATATATGAATAAATCAGAAAATGAGAATTGTGTACCTTTTGAAATAAAAAAATGTACGTATAAAAGAATTTTTTTCTGAATTCAAGTATCCTTTTAACTTTACAGTATCAGTCACAGAGACAATAGTTTTTTGTTGTTTTGTATTCATTCAGCTACAATGCTTTTAAATAAGTGTTACTATCTTTGAGCATAATGTTTATACTTTCTCACAGTGACTTGATTTTATAAAGGCTTGCTTTGTAAATATGATATTGTCTGGAAATTTACAATGCCAACTTATATTGTGGTTATTAATTTGACTAAATTTCAGAAACTTTAATTTTCAGAAAAAAAACAAATACATTTTAGTTAAGTTATGAGGGATGTGACTGTTAAAACATGGAGTTTACAGCCCCATACTTCAATCAATCTATATGTTCCTTTGATTTGTTACGTTTTCATAAGACTGGACTACAATGTTATTGCCTGAAGATGTATAGATTGTTTCACATATGCACACACACACACACACACACACACAATCCGCTCATTTTCACTTACCTTATTACCTTGCTAAAAAATGTTTCTCTTTGTACCAAATTATATTATGAATTGAATACGATAGTCTGGCTTAATTTTCTTCTTTTGCTTTATAGATTTAAATAAAGACAAATAAGAATATTACTGTCTCAATGTCCTTGTGATTATCTTTAAGCAAATATGTCTGTTTTGTAGTTCTTTAAAGTACTAATATATCTGAAAAGAAAATTAACTACTATCAGAGGTATCTGAAAATATATACTTTAAAAACTCAATATTAATTTCTTAAATATAATACAGACACATACATATTTCATAAAACAATATTGTGACTACAATTTTTTACACTACCTTTTAAACATATATTTTAACACTAGCTACATATTCCCTATAACATGATGAATAAAATATGGGTCTTCATTGAGTTAAAATTTTCCAATGATCCAGCATTTTTGTTTGGTTCAAGCTTGCTATAAAGAAATACAGTAGAGGCAGCAACTATAATAACTTAAGACTAACATCAGAATTTTCACTGGTGTTTTATACTGATATAACAAAGACAATTCAAAGGGAAAAATGGAAGAAAAAACTTGGGTTTACTGAGGGGTATATTATATTATAAGTGATTAATGATAAGTAGATTTTATTATTTTTATCATCTACTACACTAGCCAAATTTTATGAAATCTTACTTTTGACTGAAATATTTTTTTCATAAGACTTTACATTGATGCAAAGTGATTTTTTTATTTCAGATGATTAAAGTAAAAGGCTTGGGCTGGCCCCATGGCTTAGCGGTTAAGTGCGCACACTCCGCTACTGGCAGCCAGGGTTCGGACCCCAGGCGTGCACTGATGCACCCCTTCTCCGGCCATGCTGAGGCCGCATCCCACATACAGAAACTAGAAGGATGTGCAACTATGACATACAACTATCTACTGGGGCTTTGGGGAAAAAAAGGAGGAGGATTGGCAATAGATGTTAGATCAGAGCCGGTCTTCCTCAGCAAAAAGAGGAGGATTAGCATGGATGTTAGCTCAGGGCTGATCTTCCTCACAAAAAAAAATAATAAAATAAAAAATAAAGTAAAAGACTTTAGTAAATTACAAATAACTAAAACATATAATACTTTATATGTATATAATGCTATCCTATTCACTATTTATTTAATCCTCACAATAATCTTTTGAGGTATGTACTATACCATTTAACAGACGGGAAAACTGAGGCCCAGTTAGGATACTTTCTCAAGGAAAGCTCATAAGTGATATGGATGCTATTTCAACCCAAGCAGCAAAAAAATTTGTTGCTTTCAGCCAGTATGCAATATGGCAAATTTGATAGCAAGATATTTTTTATATTTCACACCAAGGATGTTAAGGATCCAAAGAAGATATGTCGTTAATAATAGACTGACGGGGGCCGGCCCCCGTGGAGTAGTGGTTAAGTACGCGTGCTGTGCTTGCTGCTGGCGGCCTGGGTTTGGATCCCAGGCACGCACCAACGCGCCGCTTGTCAGGCCATGCTGTGACGGTGTCCCGTTTAGAGTGGAGGAAGATGGACACAGATGTTAGCCCAGGGCCAGTCTTCCTCAGCAAAAAGAGGAGGATTGGCATGGATGTTAGCTCTGGGCTGATCTTCCTCACAAAAAAAAACCAAAAAGACTGATGAATATTGTCAAATGTAATCTTTTTTGAGGTTTTTCCACAGTCTGACTTTTAGGTGCTTATGTACTTTTATTTGATTATTTCAAAGGATTTTATTTTTTCACTTATTAAGCCAATTCTTTTTAATTAGAGATACAGAGTTTTTACATTTTCCTTTTTAAGTATTGACTCCATAGTTCTATCACAGCCCAAGAACACCCAAGTACTAACTGTATTGCAAAAAGTATTCTGACCCTGGTAAAACAGACCTGCACACAATATTTAGTCACAAAGGACCATCTTTATGATGTCGAGAGAATCATGAGTAAACTTTCTAATCATGAGTAATCATATGCAGCCTAATGTAAATATTTGTTGTGCAATTATTTCCAATTTTAGATCTACATGGTATCACAATGCTTTTTGTTGGTATTTAAAAACATCTGCTGTTTGTTTTTAGTTAAATGTTTCTTTAAGAATATCATGTTGTTGTTTGTTTTTAATGGAAATCAAATCTCTATTTATGGCAAACTGGAACATATTGCAGGATATAATATATTGAAAGATAGTTATGTTTGTGATCTCTGCAAAAAAGCCAACATAAAAACAGTGATTTTAAATAGCAAGTTTAATTACGAACTGAACTTATCTATCTTAAAGTGGCTTTCTTTTGCTTTGCAAAGTTTTACTAATATTGTCACATATACGTTTTAAAAAGAGGGATAAAACAAACTAAAAACGCTCATTAGATAACCTTTTCTTCTTACAATTTTATATTCACTGTCAGTGTAGCAAAGGAAGTGGAGGAAGGATAAAAGACAATTTTAAAATGTGAATTTTTTAATCTAATTTATTGTTTAATTTATGTATGGATATCGTTTAATTTAGTAGCAAGTCAATTTATTTAACATAACCAAAGTGCTTTGCATCATAGATATAAATGCCAGCTAAAATCTGAAAAGCTGTAGCAAAAAAATAAAAACAAAATACATTAAAATAACTTAATAAACCTGAATGTTCTTTTGGCGCTGTGGCCATAATTAATACTTGCAACGATTATATCATAGCCTCAAAGTAATCGTCATTTCAGTGGCCCATAATTTGAGAGAGTTTGAAATGTAGTAATGGGTTACTAGGACAGACTCTGAAGTGTGTCTTAGTCAGGAAGCGCTGCGGAAACAATTCACAAATAGGAGAAGGGTGCATGGATCTACCAAATGATTCAATGTTTCTTTCAGTCTCGAGAATTGGTAATTTCAAAATAAAATAAACATTTCATGATTGTCTCTGAAACAAGTAAATTATGCAATCCTATTCTATGATAGGTCAAAAGTAAAATAAAAAACAACAAAACAAGCAAAGCCAGAAGGGTTTTGTGTCTCATTTCCTGCTCCATAAAAATGATTTCAGTTGGAGGCCATAGTCCCACATGGCACAGAGTTAGACTTTTAAATCAATTCCAGAGATTATGGGACAATATAAACAGAAGTGCCAATTTTAGGGCACTGATTTTCTAAGTGGCTTGGAAAGATCTAGAGTGGGTGTCTTTGAGCTGGGGAAAAGTTGGAAAGTTTTCTTTAACATATTTTCCCTTATATCAACGCTTGAGAGAGTAGGGACTAGAATTAAGTCAAATTCCATCCTTTCCACATTGGCAACACATAACTATAACCCCACTAGTAATCAAAGGCACATTCTTTGAATAGATCAGAATTGAAAACATGCAGATTTTTATATTTTACTGATACATTATTAAAGCCATAAAATGAGCATCGAGGAACGTTTTCAATGTTCCATCTATGGCATCCAAAATAATTTAATTAATATTTTTGAATAGAAAATAAAGAATATGCAAATGGAACCAGTACTGAATTTCTAATAAGGGTAAATCTAGTAAACAAGAAAAGGAAACGTTATTACATGTGTTCAGATGGATTTATACAGCTTACTACGAAAATCTATTTACTGTCGTCAGAGCTAACAGAAGCTTAGCCTGAGACCTGCCAGGTAAAGCCTTTCATCAAACGTGAACAGTAATTAAACTTTGATTTTCTATGTGTAAAAAGTCAATATACCAAAGAAATGCAATAGCCTCAATTGTGCTTTAGCAATTTTAAATATTTTCTTGAAATTACTGGAAAAACTTTCAACAGTATCTACTAATACATCATATTAGAGAATTTAGTCTCACCAAATTGTAATTAGAGTATAAAGGGGAAATTAAACTTATAGAGAATACATGCATTCTTGTTTGTTTATATACAACTTTAAAAACAAAATACTTGTCAACGAAATTAGAAGGTGGATATTGTAACCTTCATTCAGACATTGTGTTTTAAAAACATTGCCTTACAAAAGAGTGAAATTCTTTTTTTTTTATTGTTTTTGCAAATACATAGCGTGTACTTCAGTTCCACAAATAATAAACAATTTAATGAGCATTGACTATTTAGCAAAAGCACATCTAGAAATAGGAACACACTAATAAGGTAAAAAAAAGGCACTGCATTTTTCTTCTTTTTTTGGTTTGAGAGTTAGTCTTGTAATTAAAAAAAAAAAACGGAATGCTTAGGTATTCCAGATATATATATAAGAATGTACAAGATACAGAAGTAGGGCAAAGGAAAGAGCTTAGAACTCTTTGGAAAATTCAAGTAAGTGTTGATTAAAGTTACCTCTTGAGTATGTAATGTTAGTGTGTTTGTTTGACAAGAAAAAAAATGACTCTCCGGGACATTCAAAGGCGAAGAGACAGCATATGCACAGAACATGACAATTCGTATCCGTTTGGAAAAGTTAGGTTGTGGAAATCATGAATTATGGACAAAAGCTTGCATATAATATTCAGGAACTTATATCATTTTTGGAAGTATTGAATGATGTTAAACAGGGAAATATGGGTGGAATGGATAATATATTTTGTAGGGGATTAGTTTTGGAGCCAGTGACTTGTAAGGATAAGATTAAAATATAACAAAACATTTTATTGGGATCTATACTAAAGATTATATTATGTTAAAGATTATATTAAAACCTATATTAAGACAATATAGATGTGCATAAAAATTGTAATCAATTTGAAATATATTGGAGAAGTAGAATTAAAAGGACTTAGTCTTAACTCCACTCAAACCCAGTACCCATCATGTCCTGTCATTTTCATCTCTCAAATATAATTTCCTCAATACAGCAATCTTTGTATCCTCACAATTTTAGTACAAGCTACAATCATATCTTACCTGAAATCCTGCCCCAGCTACTTTATTGTAGCCACTCTGGCCTCTTCTGAATCCTCTGTCCTTACTGCTGATAAAGTACTTGTACACAACACAAGTGTGATCATTGACTTCCAGTTGTGCATCAATGAAGACCAATCTCCTCAATATAACCATGAAAACCATTCAGGGTTTGGCTCCTTCCTATCCCCGAAGCTTATCTGCCACATTGTTTCTCTCCAGCCATGCTAGCCTGGCTTTCTCCTTCTCTTTTTCAACACCATGCCCCTCCAACCATAGGGCCTTTGCACATGTTCTTTCCTCTGGAGGGCCAAACTGTCCCTCTTTGTTGAGTCAAATGTTATTTATTCTTCTGTTATTAGCAGAAGCATGGCCCCTTTGAGGAATGATTACTGATACCCCTAGTGAGATTAAATGCCTCTATTTCATATTCTCATAGAATTGGTTCTTCTCCTTTGTAACACGTGTCACCTCTGAAATTTTACATGCATTTATGATGGTTTGATTAATGTTTTTCTCTCTCACTAGAATAAAAGAGGAAATTGTTATGTTTTTGCTAACCAGACCCTATCCCATGCTTGACATAATAGGCACATATTAATTATTGTTGAGTCAATGAGACTTTTGAGGCTATATTAGTAGTTCATATGTAGTAGACTGAAATATTTCTTTTTTTTTTTTAATAAAAATGAGGAGTAGCCAAAAGTTTTGAGCAAGGAAGTTTAAGTGATGAAAGATGCATTGTAAGACAATCTAAAATCAGTATGGAAAATGGATTGAGGTAGAAGAGAGATGTTCCAGAGAACAGAAAGGGCAGGAAACAAAGATTAAACTATCCCAGCTGAAAAGAATGTGGAGACCAAGGATAAAATAAACTATGAAAGTATAATATGACAATTATAATTCGAATGGGAAGGCATAGATAAAAATACTGGGCATAGAATAGGAAAGTACAAATGTCGCAAATCTTATGAATAAAATTAATGAGTATTATTAATAACTTTATATAGTATATTTGAAAACTTAAATAAAATTCATAAACACAACTTACCAAGACAGAATCAAAAAAAATTAAACTTTGTTTAATAATCATTTAATTTTTAGTAGTTTAAATCTCCTCACAAGGAAATGCCTGGGAATGGTCTTGGCTGAGGGAACCTAGGTGAGTAGGCCTCAGAATGGAGTCATTTGGCCAAAAAAGAAGATCTATGTGTAAGCATGCCAATCCAATCTGGGCCTGGATTGCAATGGTGGTTGTGGACCTGAGTATTGACCGCAACTCTCTTCAGAGGTTGCAATGCATTGGCATCAAGTTTGGTGTGTGGAGGGCAACTTTCTGCCATTAGCCCAGCCAGGTAAATCCTTTATGATTTCCTTTGCCTGGGCCTGAAAGATCACATATAAGATTTTGGCCTGGAGCTGAATTCCCCAGTTTTCCTTTCTTTGCTTAATTTTAAGAGTTTCCATTGAGAAATCTTCAAGTTCACCAATCTTTTCTTCTTTGATATCTAATTTGCCATTAATACCAATAAATGCATTGTCTTCATCTTATACACTTTAGTTTTTATCTCGTCTATTTGTCTTTTTTATATCTTTCATACATACTTAAACTATTGAACATATGGAATATAATGTTTTAATTTCATTTTCTGCTAATTCCATGTGCTAATGATATGTGTCATTTATGGATCATTTGTACTTGATTATTTTTTTCCTCTTCATTATGGGTCATATTTCATAGCTCCTTTGCATGCCTGGTAATTTTTAATTGATTTCCAAACTGTGAATTTTGTCTTTCTGGGAGCTATTTTTTTTGTGTGTTTCTTTAAATATTTGGAGTTTGACTCTAGGACATAGATACATTATTTGGAAATAGGTTGATCCTTTCAGGTCTTGCTCCTAAGATTTGTTAATCTGAATTGAATTAGTCCTCAGTCTAAGGATTCCCCCACTCCTGAGGCAAGATGCTCACGTGTTCTGTACCAATGTTTTGTGAGTGATAGATTTTCTGGAGTATCTAATGGGAACAGGCACTATCCTAGGCATTGTAATCTCAGATTTTTGGATAGTTCTTTTCTTGCACATGTGCTCATCATTTCTCATCCAAATAATTTAGGTGTATCTCCTGCAGATCTTCAGAGTTCTCTTATTGTGAATCTCTCTCTAGTATTTTCTTTTGCAGAATCTGGGCTCCTAGATCTCCTCAGAATCTCAACTCCATCTCTTCAACATAGAGAGCCCACCAGGCTCCACCTGGCTTCCCCATCCTTGAACTGCATCCTGGAAAATCTCTCAAGCAGTTAAATTGGGGCAGTGGAAGAGATTAACTCATTCAGTTTCCATCTTCAGTCTTCAAAACTGTTCATTTTTTATATTTTGTCCTTTATTTTTGTTCTTTAAGGTTGGCAGAAGATATGTCTTGTCACTGTTACTTTGTCTAAGCCAGAATTGGAAGGCTGAATACATTTCTCATATGAACATATAAATGTTCCTGACTATTGCTGTGTTAAATAGACCTGACACTTGATTTCTGATTATATCAATATAATGCATTGAATAATATCACTGTGAAAAACATTGCTAGTAAGCTTTAGATTGCGGGAACTTTGCAGAAGAGTATATGTGGAGAGCAATAGAATGATTTTGATTTCCAATACTAATCAAACATTAGTAATGTTTTACTAGGCATAATTTTCAGAACACTGAAAGTCTACAGGTCAGTTTCATTTTGGGGACATATTTTGTTTGTCCAGAAAAATGTTCTTTCTTTACTTTGAATTTTAATGTTCTGAGACAGGTTGTATACACTCTGATTTGTTCCTTAGCCCTCACCCGGCTGCAGCCCCTGTTTATATTACATAACTGGATATTGAAGACCTTCAAAATTGTAACCGCTTCCTCCAAAACAATAGTATTCTAAACTTTTCCTTGTCCAGTGTCTGTCTCCAACTTTGAAATATTGGAAAAGTCACTACATAAATGTGCCTAGCTCTAGTGTTTTAAAATATCTTTCCTGTACATTTGGAAATATTTTAACATATCAAACGAATAATGGAGATTTCTCCATGTCTGCATATTCACTGTCAGGTCAAAATGTCAGATGCAATTTTTGGTTGCTTCAATTACCAAGACCAATATTCTTAGTAGCCTTTCACTCACAAGACCATCAAAAGTGACTTCACATATTTGACCAACTGTATTTTAATTTTCTGAGATTTTCTGTTGCAATATATTTGATTTTCCAGATATTACATGCTATTTCCCTGAGATAAGCCATTTTTATTAAAGAAAGGAATGGACTAATTTTGAGTAACTGATTGGAATAAGACAAATTCCTGAGGCTAAAAGGTTAATAATACTTTATAAGACAAAAAAATTATTCAATTCTAATTAGTAACTATTGCATACAAAAGAAAACAACAGAATATTTTATAGTATGTGGGTACTTAAAATATTTTATGGTATACGGGTACATTACTATCTAGTAAGGCAGATGTATCTATTACTGTGATTGAAATGAGTTCACCACTTTGTTTGAAATAAATTCTCTGGACAAGTTCCATGGATCAGAATAGTATTATACCTTTCAGTTAAGCCTAAAGTGGCATGTTAAAATAAAGTCTTCTATTGAGTTAATTGCTCTAAGCCAACCTACATTTTGAGAAAAATGATATGAAAATTAATAGCTAATTACTTCCCAGTTGCTATTTAGCTCAAATATGATCTCACTTCATAACTCAGATTAAATTGATATTTGCCCACTTATTATACATTTGTAATTTGCATATTACAGTTCTCATTAAAATAATTTGTATAGGTGTTTTTACCATGTCATATCAATAATATAAACAATTAGTGTTACTCTATATTGGCAAAAATAAAATAGGCTATAAATGTGCGCATGCGCATGCACACGCGCACGTGCGTGTATACATCTATATATGTAATTTTTATCTATTTCAAATAGTCAGCCTGTGTACCGTGGACTGAATCATGTGTTCTCCCCAAAATCATATGTTGAAACTCTAACGCCCAATGTGATGGTATTTGGAGGTGATTAGCATGAGATTAGGTCATGAGGATGGGGCCCTCATTAATGCCCTTATAAAAAGAGGAGGAACACAGGATCTGTGTGTGTGTGAGTGTGTGTGTGTGTGTCTCTGTGTGTGCATACACCAGGGAAGGCCATGTGAGGACATAACCCAGGTTCTCAACAAGAGCCCAACCATTCTGGCAATCAATTCTTGGACTTCCAGCCTCCAGAACTGTAAGAAATAAATCGTCGTGTAAGCCACCCAACCTATGGTATTCTGTTAGAGCAGGCTGAACTGACTGAGACACCATGTATCAATTAAATATCTAGATAATATATGTTGTAATAGGAGTTTCTAATATAATTTATTTTAAATAACTTTAATTTTCTCATATGTATACCATTCACACGATTTAACATATAAGCATAAATATGATCATTTCCAGTTACTTTTTTGTGTAGTTTTTTTTCTTTGACTTGATTTTCTACCCCAACTTTCTCCCACCACCAAAATAATCCTGCCCCTCATCACTCCTTGCTTCAATACCAAATTTAAATAAGAATATCATATGCATGGTTTATGCAAGTTTTATGAAAGAATCATGTACATATATGTCATATTTTGCTTTGTAAAATAAGAATCCTATTATAAGAACTTTAATTAGGTTTTCCTCACCTTCTTTCTACTCAATACTTTGTGGATATCCTTCCACATCAATGGGCATAGAATTCAATTTTTTTCTTTCTTGACTCTTTTTACTACTTTTATCAACTTTATTTAGGTATGATTGACATACAAAAAGCTGTACATATTTAATGTATACAACTTGATGAGTTTGGAGGTAAGTATACATCCATCAAACTATCACCACAGCCTATGCCACAAATATATGAACCTGGAGAACATTATACTAAATAAAACAAGCCAGACACAGAAGGACAAATACTACATGATACCACTTATATGAAAAATCTAAAATAGTCAAACTCATAAGAAGCAGAGAGTACAATGGTGGTTTCCAGGAGCTGGGGGGAAGGGAGAAATGGGGAGGTACTAGTCAAAGGGCACAAAGTTTCAGTTATACAAGATGAATAAGTCTTAAGATCTACTGCTGTACAGCACAGTATCTGTAGTTAACAATACTGTATCTACTCAATTTTTAAATAAATGCTTGATAATAAATTCTGCATACATGCCATAATGTATTCAGTCATTCCTTACTGATGAATATTCAGCTGTTTTATTTTCTTTCCAGTGTAAAGATTAATTTGATATTTATTTTTACATATGTCCTTAAATATTAATATGTACTTTTGTTTTTGATGGGATGAATTACCAGGAGCAGAATTTTTCGGAGGAAGGGGATACCTTTTTTTTTTTTTTTTGAATTTTTTGGCCAGGCTGATTTCCATCAGTAATGCATATGAATAACCTTTCCCTCTTATCTAAAAGAAAAATAGCCTTTAATTGTTTTTTAGTGTTTTGTTTGTGTCCTGGTCAATAACTTATTGTTTCTTTTGAAATTCCCTACTTACTTTGAAATTTGAGATTTTCATATGTTTGATGACTATTTGAATTCATCCTTCTATAAATTTCCTACTTATTTCTTTTGCAAATATTGTCATTGGAATATTTGTGTGCTTCTTATCAATTTTAAGAACTAATAGTACATTCAAGATATCAATCCGATTTGCCTAGTTCTGACATTTGTCAATTGACTTTGCTTATCTTACGCTTTACCATAAAAGAGTTTTATTTTTATTTATTCAAATATAACTATTTTTTCAAAAACAACTTAACTCTTACAAATGTATGAAACAACCTCACTGAAGAAATAGGAGTGAAAAGGTGCTGATCAAAGTAATTTTGGATACGAGTGACGTCTGTAGAACACACTGTATGTAGGCACAATGCTCTAGTTGATAAAATTGTTTCCCACAGGGGTATGGGTTAAAAATTCTGATACCACTTTATGTGTATGCTAGAATCAAACAATTAAGTAAATTTATGGCCTATGATGGGAGTCAGGTTTCTATTGTTAGGGTGAGAGCTTACAGATAAGTAAGAGGGAGAGGTTGTAATAATCCACATGATAATGCATTAGAGTTTGAGACGATAATAGGAACACTTGTTTAGATTAATATAGATACTGATGGTGGCACATAGAAATATTGATAAATAGGTGTATATACATGAGTTAGTATACACATATATATTCTCTTGCTCTATCTATTGAGAAGACCTAGAAGCAACAACATCCAGTAGAACAAAACATATTGAGAGCTCAGATCTCTTTTCTACTACCATTTTGCTATGCAAGGAGGCAAAGCTTCTTTGAGAAATCGTGGCTTTTTAGGACTACGGCAAGAAATACACAAAATGAGCCTGGAGCATCTTGTATTGTCAGAAAATAAAGGAGGTTCAAAAAAGTCCTCAAAAGAAACACACACACACAGATGATAGGGGTATGTCAAGGGGACACAGGTGCCAACTACAAGAGCTTCAAGGGCTATGGCTGGAACAATCTGAGCGCCAATATAAAGTAACATTTAAGTAGTATTAGATTATAATGCAAAATATAAAATAAATATTCATGAATCCAGCATAAATGAAATAAATGATTAGATAAATAAATAGGAGAGAAAAGATAAATACCAGTGGAGAATTAAAAAAAAATTATGTAGAAACTTTACTGTCAAGGAGATGGAACATAATTCCCTACTCCGTTAGTGTGGGTTGTGCATAGTGATTGCATTCCAAAGAGTATAGTATGAAAAGGAGTGGGGGGTAGATAATTTAAGAGTAGGAAAACACAAAAACACGACTTCAGCCAGAAGATCAAGGTTAATATCCACAGTGATAAGTCATGTTGTAGTATATACCTTTGACATGATGTGATAATGATGCCACTTTCACTCTGTGTTCTTCCTCTCAAAACATATGACACTAGTATAATCATAAGAAAAATAACAGATAAATCCAAATAGAGGAACATTGTACAAAATATCTGAACAATATTCCATAGAACTTCAATGTTATCAAAAGCAAAGTCTGAGAAACTGTCATAGCCAAGAGGAGACAAAGGAGATAAAATAACTTAAGTGAATTGTGGTATCTTAGATGAGCTCCTGAAAAACAAAAATGTAAATTAGGTAAAGTTTAATAAATCTGAAAAAAAAATGCCCTTCAGTAATAATAAAATATCCATTTTAGTTCACTAATTGTAACAAATGCACCATAATTATGAAAAATATTAATAATAGGAAAATTACAGAACATATTAGAACTCTTTGTACTATCTCTGTAATTTTTCTATAAATCTAAAACTGTACTAAAGATAAAATTAACTTAGAAAAAACAAAAAATGACTATAAAAATAGTTTCAGAGTTTACAGTTGGTTAAAAATGTGTTATCAACGTATGTATTTTCCCGAAAGATTTCTTTTACTTTTTTCCTCCATCTTTCAATATTTAAGTATTTAATCTGTTTGAAATTTACTTCATAGAGTAACCAATGTGCTGTCATATTTTGAATAGTTTCAACATCATTATCAATGCTGAATCAATTAGTATTATATGTTAAAATTTTTGATGTGTCTATTTTTTTCATTGTGCATCACTGAAATTTTATACTAATTCCTCCAAGTTATTGAATTCAAGCATTTTTAGAAAAGTACTAATCTTTATGAGTCTATTATATCCATACATATTCAACAGAGACTGTTATAAGAAGTGCTGACAAATTAACACATACCATCTTAATGTACTATGATGCTGGGGAGCAATTTTGATCCAGTAATGAATGTATTCAGAAAATATGTGTGTTCATTTAACCGCATTAAATTCATTCTTCTATTTCTTTCAGAGTCTGTAAAGTAAATTTGTTATCCTGTTTAATACTATAAAAATCTTATAATATTAACATTTTCAGTGTTTTATTTTTCTGTTAAAAGAGACTTAGCAAGGGCCAGCCCCGTGGCTTAGCAGTTAAGTGTGTGCGCTCGCTACTGGCGGCCCAGGTTCAGATCCCAGGCGTGCACCGATGTACCGCTTCTCTGGCCATGCTGAGGCCGCATC
This sequence comes from Diceros bicornis minor, assembly GCF_020826845.1. Classification (NCBI taxonomy): domain Eukaryota; kingdom Metazoa; phylum Chordata; class Mammalia; order Perissodactyla; family Rhinocerotidae; genus Diceros; species Diceros bicornis. The sequence goes on along the minus strand of NC_080759.1, from coordinate 44,688,898 downwards.
CCACATACAGCAACTAGAAGGATGTGCAACTACGACATACAACAATCTACTGGGGCTTTAGGGGGAAAAAAAAGGATGAGGATTGGCAATGGATGTTAGCTCAGAGCCGGTCTTCCTCAGCAAAAAAAAAAAAAAAGAGGAGGATTGGCATGAATGTTAGCTCAGGGCTGATCTTCCTCACAAAAAAAAAACAACAAAAAACAAAAACAAAAAACAAAGACAGCCAACAAATTTTTTTCAGAAAAAATATTTTAACATTTTATTGAGTGCAAAATGCAAAAGAAAATCCATTTTAGCTATATTCTTTATTGAATGGGAGATTGTACCCATATGCCTCACCCTTCCCCCTACCACTCAGTAAGAGAAGCATTTTAATATTCATTAACTCTCCATCTATGATTCGAGCATGGCAATCTATACAATGACACTGTCGGAATATAAAAGCTTTACATACTTTTCAAAGGTAGATAATAGTTAGTCTTCCTGGTAGAGGAAATTACACTTGTAATGGTTAGGAAGTGCTGGTTAGGAAGTGCTTTCTTCAAAATACATCTGAAATTACCTGAAATATTCAGCTTTGTCAATAAATACAATGATATTTTTGTTTACTTGTTAGTAGAAATGTTGGATGGCTAATTGCTATTGGACCACAAAGGCACCACTTGCTTGGTTTCCCACCTAGAACTGTAATTGTCCTAAAAGGAAACATAATTACTCACTATAGCAAATATATCAGAAGAAATATCACAAGAAAGACTTTTTGCCTTTCCATGATTCTATCCATGGAGCAAGAAGTCAGTTCAACTATGGGCTTTTCAACACAAGCAAAACTCATGAAAATAATATGTTATTTCTAGACACGATTTACAAATTGAGTAAAATCTATTGATTGCCTGCAATGTAGGGTTTCACTGACTCTAGGACTAGAAGGAGCTTGGCCTGCAAGTGGCTTAAAGAGTAGACAGGGGTGGAAAGGAATAAATAAAGGGGAAATTGCCTCAATTTTGAGTAAATTAAAATTTAAAAACAATATACCTATCATCAAAATGCATGGAAAGTGTGGCAGCTTGAATTAGCAGTGCTAGTTTTTCAACTTTAGCTGTATATCCGTGTCATTTGGAGTGAGACTTCTCAGTCCCTCCAAGGCAGCTAATGAAGTAGCAAAGGTGGACATACTTTCCTACCACTCAAATTTGGGCCCAGCATGTTTTGCTTTGGCTAATGGGATATTAGTATTTGTCATGCAACAAAGGCATAAAATGTACTTGTGTTGTGGGCCTTTAGCTCTTTCACTTCTGCTATTACTGTGAAAATCACCTGCCCCGCTAGTCTATCTGTCCAAAGACAATGAGAGCCGTGTAGGGCAGACCTAGATCTGACTTACATCTTGGAGACAATCACAGCCATTCTAACCTAGATAAATCACTCTCCAAGCGACATGTAGATGCATGAAGGAAAAAGAAATGACTATCATTTAAAGCTAGGGAATTTTATTTAGCACTAAATATTTCCCTCCACTCTATTCTTCCTTGCATGGTTTCTGAGAAGTCAGATGTAATTCTTATCACTACTTCTCTATAGATAAGGTGTTTTTTTTTTTTTTCCCTCTGGATTCTTTCAAGAATTTTTTTTTTTAACTTTGATTGTAACTTGAGAATGATATGCTTAGTGTAGGTCTTTTTTTTTCTTTACACTTATTCTACTTGGTGTTCTCTGAGCTTCTTGGATCTGTGGTTTGGTATCTGACATTAATTGGGGGGGAATTCTCAGTCATATTGTTTCAAATATGTCTTCTATTCCTTTCTGTCTTTCTTCCTATTCTGGTATTCCCATTACATGTATGTTATACCTTTTGTAGTTGTTCCCCAATTCTTGGATATTCTTTTCTGGGTTTTTTTTTTTTAATCAGTCTTTTTACTCTTTACTTTTCAATTTTGACAGTTTCTATTGAGATATCCTCATGCTCAGAGAATCTTGTCTCTTCTGTGTCCAGTCTACAAATATTACCATCAAACGCATTATTCATTTCTATTACGATGTTTTTCATCTCTAGAATTTCTTAGGATTTCTATCTCTCTGCTTAAATTGCCCATCTGTTCTTGCATGCTACTTTATACATTAATTCCTTTAGCGTATTAATCATAGGTGTTTTAAACTCCTGGTCTGGCAATTCCAATATTCCTGCCATATCTGAATCTGGTTCTGATGGTTGCTCTACGTTTTTTGCCTTTTAGTATGTTTTGTAATTTTTTTTTGATAGTCTGACATGGTGTACTAGGTAAATGTACTAGGTAAATAGGCCTTTAGTAACGTGGTAGTAAGGTGTGGGGAGTGGGGAAGCATTCTTTAGTCCTATGATTAGGTCTCAGCCTTTTATTGAGTCTCTGCCGGGGTACTGTGCCCCAGCACCATTGCTGCTCAGTCATACCCCCACCGCCATTTAGGTGGGACAAGAGTGGGCTGGAGTCATGTATTTCCCTTCTCCCACGTGGAAAGCTGGAAAAAGCTAGAGTTGGGTATTACCCTTCCTCTAGGTCAGTTAGGTTCTAATAAAATGCCAACAGGTTAAGCTCTGATTAAATAATTTCTTCTGAGAGCAGACCTCGTTAAGAAGAATAGAACACTCTGGCTTATTTCAAAATGGTTCCTTTTCCCATCCTCCTGCCAGAAGTAGGAGGGGATTTGTCTCTGATATTCAATGTGAGACATGGTAGATTTCCAGGAGGTACAACTCACAAAAGCCTGCCCCTCCAAGACTGGGTCCCCTGGAGTTTTTAACTCTCAGATGTGTCCAAACTGAGACTCCAGCAATTCATCAATTACAGGTTAGGTTTTTCTACCCTGACGCTGGTCCCCATGTAGGTTTCTGCTAGTGGGTGTCTGCTCTGGTAAGTTGTGATTCTCTGTATCTACCTGTTTGTTTTTCTGATTTCGGGGGCAGCGGTTTGCCCTCTGACCTAATTTTTCTTAAAGATCTAAGAAAAGCTCTTGATTTTTCAGTTTGTTCAGTTTTTTACTTGTTGTTAGGACAGAGTGGCTACTTCCAAGCTTCTTACACGCTGGACCAGAAACCGGAAGTCTGGAATTTCATTTCATCCGTGCAGCAGGTGGCCACGTGAGAGATGCACTGATTAAGTGACCCCATGCACTGGATGTGGCAGGAGAGCTCAGACTTCTGGCAGCCAGAGGGAAGCTAGTGAATTTGAGAGGTGGCTCATTACACAGAAATATTGTGGAATAACTAATACATTAAGTAATAGAGGACGTATTCTGTTTTCATTTTCACACACACACAAAAAAGCAATAATAGCCCAAAGTAACCTTAATAAACAATATTTAGAAAACTAGAGTCAGATTCTAAAGGAAAGGAGAAAAATAGAGTAGTCTTCTCTGTGATGGATAGAGGAAGCTTGAGTTAATGAAAAGAGATGGAGGAAGAGAAAATAAGTAAACAGGGAAGGAATCGAAGAATTTTGGAGCTGAAGGGATCTTGGGATACCTCATTTCAACTAATTTCTCACAGAAGAAAATAATTAATGCCCAGAGTTATTCGTTCTAAATTTTTGCTGTTTAATGTCATGCTTGAACCTGCCAAGTGATTATTTTGATATATTATACTTTCTCTTAAAAGTAAACCCAGTATTATTCAATTATTTTTCCTTATATTTAGTCATATCTTATGGAGTTACAGTTAGCTGAAGTATAATGCTATTTTAATACAATGATGGTTTTAATAAAAGATGAAAAAATTAATTCTATACATGCCATGCCAATTAAACAAAAGATTAGTCCAATAAATCTCTGTCTACTCTTTATGTTGAAAACCTGAATTAAAATTTTAGTTATAGACCAAGACAACTTTTAGATAGCAGATATAGCTTGTTCCATTCTGAAAAATAAAAGGAATAAAACATAATAATCACCAAACAGGAAAACATCCACCTATATCAAGTACATAAAAATAATTTTAAACTCCTTCAAATTTAATTGATGTAATTATTTAATAGGCCATGGTTATATTGCACATATTTATAATATTGAAATAAGCTTTGGAAACAACCAAAAAAAAAAAAAAAACCAATGCATCCCTTGGCTAGACTGACATGCAAACAAAAAGTGTTAATGATTTTAGAACATCTTAATGATAACGTCTCTCCTGTGGTAACTCAATCCAGCAGAAAAGTGAGGAGTTAAAATTACCAGTGATTCTTAAATATGAAAATGGAACATGACTTCACCAGTGACTTGGTTCATTAGATCAAGAAAAGATTCATGAAATTTATCATATATTTAAAAGATATTTTATTTTTTATTTATTTTGTGTGTGAGTGAGGAAGATCAGCACTGAGCTAACACCTGATGCCAATCGTCCTCTTTTTGCTTAGGAAGATTGGCCCTGAGCTGACATCTGTGCCCATCTTCCTCTACTTTATATGGGACACCGCCACAGCATGGCTCTACAAGCGGTACCTCAGTGCTCACCTGGGATCGAAACCCGGGAACCCCGGACCGCCGCAGCAGAGCACGTGCACTTGACCACTTGCGCGACCAGGTTGGCCCTCTAAAAGATATTTTAAATAGCATTACTTTTCTTTTTATTCTGGCAAGTATTGACAAATAAGAATTCTTAGACTGCATTGAGATAAAAGGCTGTAAAGAATGAGTCTCTCTCTGTTTTTCTCTGTTTCTCTCTCTCTCTTCCCCCCCTTCTCTCACTCCCTTCCCATGCTCATCCTGTAAGTGCTTCTATAGGGTTTCTTCTTTATTATTTGCTAATATATACTTGACTACATGATTCTGTTTTTGTCTGATCCTTTTTTTTCCCTCAGATCACTACTAAATGATATTTTCTTCTTGATCCTATGTTACTATGATTAATATTATTGACTTGAGTTTATATGTCCATTCCATTAACCGATCAAATGTTTTACCCTCCATCCTGGATGCCAGGAGTCCTCACTGGCATAAATAGCACATATAATTAATCAAGGGAATAGTCATCAATAAAACAAATCATTAAGCAGAAAACAAAAATGCCAACACATGTATAATCAATTAAATGGAAATGAAGAATGAATATCTAATGCTTACACATGTCACCCTAGCCTTGATTGCAACCATTGTAACTGCTTTCTTTTTACAGCTAGCTATTGCCATTTGTTAGTTATCTAAAATCTCAGAATCATTTTGAAGCTCAAAAATCAAAATCTTGGCTTTTATCTATTCTTCTTCATCATTCCCTTTCCTTCCCTTCTGAGCTAATTCAGTCCAAAAACTACTATGTGCAACTGAGCAAGGTAGATGGGTATCTGCATGAAGGGGAGGGGTGAAGATCTCCAACAGCCTAGTGGAAATTTAGAGGCCCAGCTGAGTGTAGAGGACTTTTGCGTGCAAGGCTGATCCAGTAGATGGGATATCTGAGGTCATAGAGAGAAAGGAGAGTGTCACTGAGGTGGGAAGGACAAAGGTGGATGTTGGGGTGTTGGAACATGAGTGGGGTCATCAGGGAGTTTGCAGAGGGTAGACTGCAGGTGTCACCTACAAGAGGAGATTGGTTACATACAGCAGGATTGGTGAAATAAGCCAATACATGAACATATGTGATTTTTTTTGTTGTAATTTTCACATTTCCAATTGATCAAATTTGCTTTTTTAGTATTTATAAATATTTTGCAGTCATATGTCTGCTGAGTTGAATAGTATTGACTGCCATTTGGGACTTCCTGCTCTTCTCTACTTCCTATTAAGAAATAAATTCTGCCAAGACTTGCTTTCCTGGCTGTTTACACCCATCTAAATATGGTGCAAGATCCCCTCCTAGTAACACTGCACCTGTATATTGGAAGTGGGGGATGGATCACTTACCGCTCTCCCACTAAAACAGGCCTCCAGCATTTTTCAAGTATATCATTTCTCAGTCACAGAACTGCTGAGCAAGAGCAAAAACTTCACAGTGTACTATTTCAGTGTTGAGAAACTGAAGAAACTGGCATACAGGAAAAATTTGAGAGCAACAAACTTTCAGTTAAAAAAAATGGTTTCTCAATACTTTTGGTAGAATAGAATAATAACCTTTTAAAAGCCCTTCTCAATAAGCTGTTATGCAACACCACACTAGTTCAACTTACAAAGACCCAGGGTCACCATTTGTGTCTTACCATCCATCTCATCTTTATCACTTTAGTGACTTTCTCCTTTCAAACGTCCTAAATATTGAATTCCAATTTCCTCCTTAAAAACAAATTTCTCATGAAGATATGCAAACAGTTACACTGTGGTTGTTTGGGAGGAATTCATTATAGTCCATTATTGAACTCACAATGAAGGTACAAACACTTGTGGACCAGACAAGAAGGTCTATTGAGTAAACTGTTGCCGTAGTTCCTATGTGGGAAGTTTCTAAATAGAAGTTATATTTCTGGGTAGCATGTTTTGGTATGATGTATTTAAAAGCTTTCCATTGTCTTCTTACAATTTATTTGTATGTTATCACGCACATATGAACTGCATTTTATGGAATGCATCATGCTTACATCACAAAAACAGAGGATGGGTGGGCTTTGAGAAGGACAAATGCAAGAAGGCACATTTTCTTTCAATTTAAAAAACGTCTATGCTCATCTCTGTTGAAAAATGCACATTACATAGTGCATGACATTTATGCTGAAATCAGGTATGAGGAATGTAAGAAGGGAGGTTGAGTTTTGAGAGAAGATTGTGCATTTATTACCTCTTTCTAAAGAAAGGTAATGAAGCAAGAAATAGTCACAAATAATAAGCAGCACTTGAATACACAACTATCTCCAATATCCTCTAAACTTTCAATCTCTGTAGAGAAATACGCAGGCCTTCCAGTCTTGTATAAATGTATGTAAAGCAGTCTCCATTTTTTGAAGATTCTTTCTTATATGACCTTCAAATGTCAGATGTTTCTCTGTAACGCTAGATAATGCATATAATTTGAGCTTTGACCCACCACTTGATATTAATTCAGACTCAGCTCCCATAAATGATTCATTCATTCTTGGATTTACTAATCTCTGTCCCTATAAATCGTTCTTATGTGGGTCAGTTAATTAGAGCACTATATTATTAACATCCTTTAGTGATAAATTTGTAACGCTTATAGGTAATTCAGTGTCGAAGAAAGAAAACCTTTTTTGCCGGAGAAAACATACATGACCAGCCATTAAATAAAGGAACATCCTTGGAGAAATAACAAAAATGGTTTTTATCACCACAAACCTAGATATGGATAAAGTGAAATATTTTTAAATTTATTTAAATCCAGTTTCTTTAACTCCAAAACTACATTGTAAAGAGCTGATGGGAAATTTAATCCTGGTTATGACTGAGACTTTCTACTTAGGAATTATACAAAAATGCTAGGTTCTTACACACATCTCCAAAGCACTTTGATGCTTCTTTGGTCATGACGATCAGTCCCCAATGACTACCTCCAAAGAAATATATTATCCCATCTGGAAAGCTTTCAACAGGTTCTGGGAATCTTCTGTTTCCAGGCAATTCATGGGCAAGGGAAACTTTGATGACTCTGGGAAACATTGAAGGTCCAGTCATCCATCTGGATGCTGTCCAGTAGAAAGACATGTGGATCTCTATGTTGGGGAGACCCAGTGGCAAGGAACTGAAGGCACCTCTTCCCAACATGTGGCTAGGGATTGAGGGTGGCCTCAAGCTGACAACCCACGAGGAGCTGAAGCCCTCAATTCAACAACCCACAAAGAACTCAATTTGGCCAACAACTGCATGAGCTTGGAAGCAGATTCTTTTCCAGTTGACACTCAAATGAAACCATAAGCCTGGCCAGAACCTTCATTGCAACCTTGTGAGAGACCCTGAAGCAATGGACCAAAGTGTGGACTCTTGACCCGCAGAAACTGTGAGATAAATAAATGTGTGTTGTTTTTAGTTGCTAAATTTTCTGAAATGTGTTATACACCAGTAGATAACTAATATATTCCTGAACATAGTTTCTTATCTTAGTTATGACAAATTTATATACATCCTTGATTTTGTGTTGATCATATAAACATGAACCTCCCTAATCCTTTTACTCAGTGTCAGCTCTCGTCCTTTTAGAATTACAGATGTAGAATACTTTGAGACAGAAAGCAATCTTAATCCAAAAATATCTTCATTATAAGCATATAATTCTTACAAAAAAGCAGGTCTCTTAAATGTTTAATGAGTAATGGGGTCCTCAAATTTTTTAAAGTTTAAACCAGGTGTCACTGACATTTCGTGTCAGAAATTTCGTTGTTTTGGGGGGTTGTCCTATACATACGTATATATATATATATAATGTAGATATATCACATATAATTAACACATACATACCTACACAAACATGTGTTTGTGTATGCATATTTTATACATACACACAGGTGCATTTTTATATATATACAAAATACATATACATAAGGATATCTGTTTTATGAAAAATTCTATCCATATAAAATTATCTATTTATGATAAATGCATGCTAAAAAATGTGTTGTATTAAAAATGTGAACCATAGCCATGATTGTTTTCTTAAAATTATTTAGCATTGCAAATGCTAACAGAAGTCAGTATTACTGGACGTTTTATCATCCATGCCCAAACAGAAAATTATGTTTCTATTTTAAGTCTGACACATATGGTACCAGCCTTTGTGTGACAATCTTGCTCACATTCAGCATTTGCGACACCAGATTGCCGCTTTCTCTGGAATTTAAGATGACGTGAATAGTAATTTTGAATTAAATAGAAGTCAGTGGGCCATCAATCCTGAGTAGGCCTTCTATTCACCTGCTTCAAAGTCCAGATGTCAATGCCATGATGTTTAATCCCTTTTTGTAGACTGGGATGGAAACTACTATTTTTCTTTTCCCTTCTCTCCTTTTCAAATTTTAATAACTCTATCGAAGCACAGAGGCAGTAATTCATGTCATGGAGTGTTTCGGCAGAGAGCTCTGTCATTTTCAAGCTTCCAAAGTTCCATTTCTTTCACCAAATGCTGAAATAGCTGTGTTTATGATTTTGTCCTTCCCTCCTCTCTCATTCAAATATGAGAAGGAAGTAATGTTTAATTGTAAATGTACATGTGTTTACGTATGTGTGTATACATATGTGTGTGTATGTGCAGTTTTTCCCAAAGGATCTATTCAAGGAATGTTATAGAACGTTTAGTATAACAAAATATAATGTAAATGTCTGCCTTCAGATTTATGGGTGTGAGAATTTGAGTAATGGAAAACTGTGGTGGGATATTGCAAATATATACTTTAGATTCTCAATCAGAAATATCAAAATGTAAGATTTTTGGTAAACTTCAAGAATCTTGAAACAACCATATGGGAGACAGTATTAACAACCAGAAGGCAATAAGTCTGGTATGTGTTCCTACAAAGCTTTGGGTGGAAAAATTTTCTCATATTTTTTTAATGAAATTTTAAACAAAGGTTGAAAACTAATAACAATGAGTATGCATATATCCTTCAGCTAAACTCAAGAATTTTAAGTTTTCTTCATATACTTAATCTTTCTAATTAACTATACATCATTTTTTTTTTTTGTGAGGAAGATCAGCCCTGAGCTAACATCTGCCAATCCTCCTCTTTTTGCTGAAGAAGACTGGCCCTGAGCTAACATCTGTGCCCATGTTCCTCTTCCTCCACTTTATATGGGACGCCGCCACAGCATGGCTTGCCAAGCGGTGCGTCGGTGCAGGCCCGGGATCCGAACTGGCGAACCCCGGGCCCCCGCAGCGGAGCACGTGCACTTAACCACTTGCACCACCAGGCTGGCCCTATACATCGTTTGTTTTGCTATCCCCTGAAAATAGTTTGCCAAAAAATATTTCAGCACATCCTAAGAAAAAACAGTTTCCCACATAATTTACGAATCACATATAACACCTATAAAAATAAACAAAAATTCTGTCATGTCATTTAATATCCAGATAACGTTTAAATTTCCCCAATACTCACAAAATTCTCAAACTATTTTATTTGTCTCTGCATTAAAATCTAATTGAGATTGACACACTACATTTGGTGATTGTGTCACTTCAGGACCAGGGCCTCTAATGAACCAGCTGTGAGAATTGTCAATTGCTCATATAACTATCAAAAAACCCACTGTTGAAAATAAAACTATGGATCAGGAGTGACGTCAGCATCATGGCGGAGTGAGTTTTCCCGTGAATTCTTCCCCCACAAAATACAACAAAAGTAACAGCCACAGACAAACAACGGAATCCCAGACAGTCAAAAGCTGGAGCGGAGGGATCCACACTGCCGCACATCTGAGAGCGGAACGTGCTGGGCCCCCGGAGGAAGGGAGGAAGTGGGGAGAGGTAAGGAGAACTCCGCTCCCTCCCCATCAGATCAGCGATCCGGTCCGCGCGGCTCCCAGAGAGGGGGGAGGGGCGGCCCTCGGCGGGAAACTGCAGCTCTTCGGGCGCTCTCAGCCAGTGGGAAACTCCCGCACAGAGGGCTCAGAGGAGCCACAGGGCTACCATCAACATCTGAGCAACCCAGAGAGCGGATAAAGAGGGGCAAACGAGAAGCCTCCCACGTCAGGGACCCAGAGGGCAAAAGAGAGAGCTCCCCTCTCCCCACAACCCGGAGTCTGCAGCTCGACCAGATCTAGCGGTCCGAGGCAGACCTGAATAAATTGGACTGGACCCGTGGATCGCAGTGGGGAAAAGAAACAAAACAAAACTGCGGATCGCAGCAGAAAAACTGGGGCAGAGCGCAGGGGGCTTAGACTACACAGCCCTTCACCACCACACAGTGGCGGCAGGTGGAAAGTGCAACCAGAGACTTCCAGGATGAGGAAAACCAAAACCAACACAGGAACCACAATGCAAAAATATATGAAATCACCAGACCAGAAACAAAATGACAAGCAACCAGAAATCAACCCCGAAGACACAGAAATCCATAAACTAAATGACAGAGATTTCAAAATAGCTATCATAAAAACACTCAACGAAATACGAGACAACACAGACAAACAATTCAATGAGATTAGGAGTTTCTTCACAAAAGAGATTGAAATCATAAAGAAAAACCTATCAGGGCTGATGGAGATGAAGAACACAATGGAGGAGATAAAGGAGAATCTGGAATCTTTAAAGAACAGAGCTGACAATATGGAGGAAAGAATTAGTACTTTAGAGGATAGGAATACAGATATACTCCAGATGGAAGAAGAGAGAGAACTAAGACTAAAAAGAAATGAAGAAAGACTCCGAGAAATATCGGACTCTATTAGAAAATGTAACATAAGAATTATAGGTATTCCTGAGGGAGAGGAGAGGGAAAGAGGAACAGAGAGCCTATTCAAGGAAATAATAGCTGAAAATTTCCCAAATCTGGGGAAGGAGCAGGAAATACCAGTAAGCGAAGCCAACAGGACCCCTATATATATTAACAGACAAAGGCCTTCACCACGACACCTAGTGGTAAGGCTAGCCAGGGTCAACGACAAAGAAACAATATTAAGGGCAGCTAGACAAAAACAAAAAATAACGTACAAAGGAACTCCCATCAGGCTCTCAGCGGATTTCTCAACAGAAACTTTTCAGGCTAGAAGAGACTGGAATGATATATTCAAAATACTAAAAGACAAAAACTTTCAGCCAAGAATACTCTATCCAGCAAAAATATCCTTCAAATATGATGGAGAAATAGTAACTCTCCCAGATAAACAAAAGCTAAGGGAGTTCATGGCCACGAGACCGCCACTACAAGAAATACTCAAGAAGGCCCTCAGGCCTGAAAACAAGAAGAGAAAGGGAACACAAAGCTTGGAGTAAGGAGAAAAGTAGGCAGACAAAATCAGAGAAATAGTAGATCTTTACCGGAATAGGTTAGCAACCACTTAAATACTAAACTCAAAGATCAAAGGAAGAAATTCACCAAAAATAAATTTAACCTCATCACTGTAAACACACAGCCACAACACAAGATAGAATAAGGTATAACAAGAGCAACTTAGAAGGGGAAGAGGAAAGTGACTGAATTGACTTAGTATAAGGAAATAGGAGGCTATCAGATAATGGAATATCTCATACAGAAGATTTTTTGCCCAAACCTCAAGGTAACCACTAAACAAATAATCAAATTAAAACCACATATGATAAACAAAGAGAAAACTAGAAGAATCATAAGTCAGAACAACCAAACTGAATTGGCAGTCCAAAACAAATGGGACAAGAAACAAAGGAAATGCAAAAGAACCAGAAAATAAGTGACAAAACAGCAACATTCAACCCTCATATTTCAATAATTACCCTAAATGTAAATGGATTGAACTCTCCAATCAAAAGATACAGAGTGGCAGGATGGATTAAAAAGCAAGACCCAACAATATGCTGCCTTCAGGAAACACATCTTAGCACTAAAGACAAGCACAGGCTCAGAGTGAAAGGATGGAAGACAATACTCCAAGCTAATGGCAAACAAAAGAAAGCAGGTGTTGCCATACTCATATCAGACAAAGTAGACTTCAAGATAAAACAGGTTAAGAAAGACAAAGAAGGGAAATATATAATGATAAAAGGGACACTCCATCAAGAAGACATATCACTTATAAATATATATGCACCCAACATAGGAGCACCAATGTACATAAAACAACTATTAACAAACCTAAAAGGAGAAATCAACAACAACACAATAATAGTAGGGGATCTTAACACCCCACTTACAGCAATGGATAGATCATCCAGACAAAAAGTTAATAAAGAAATATTAGACTTAAATGAAAAACTGGACGAGATGGACCTAGTAGACATATACAGAGCACTCCACCCAAAAACAGCTGACTACACATTCTTCTCAAGCGTGCATGGAACATTCTCTAGGATAGACCATATGTTGGGAAACAAAGCAAGCCTCAATAAATTTAAGAGGATTGAAATCATAACAAGCATCTTTTCAGACCATAAGGCTATGAAACTGGAAATGAACCAGGAAAAAAAAACTGGGAAAGTGACAAAAATGTGGAGATTAAACAACATGCTACTGAACAACCAATGGATCATTGATGAAATTAAAGGAGAAATCAAAAACTATCTGGAAACAAACGAAAATGATAACATGCCATATCAAACCATATGGGACGCAGCAAAAGCGGTCCTGAGAGGGAAACTCATAGCGATACAAGCCCACCTTAACAAACAAGAAAAAGCCCTAATAGGCAACCTTAAATTACACCTAACAGAACTAGAAAAAGAAGAACAAACAAAGCCCAAAGCCAGCAGAAGGAGAGAAATAATAAAAATCAGAGCAGAAATAAATGATATTGAGACCAAAAAAACAGTAGAAAGGATTAATGAAACAAAGAGTTGGTTCTTCGAGAAGATAAACAAAATAGACAAACCCTTAGCCAGGCTAACTAAGAAAAAAAGAGAAAAGGCTCAAGTAAATAAAATTAGAAATGAAAGAGGAGAAATTACAACGGATACCATGGAAATACAGAGGATTATAAGAGAATACTATGAGAAATTATATGCCAACAAATTGGACAATCTAGAAGAAATGGATAAATTCTTAGACTTATACAACCTCCCAAAATTGAACCAAGAAGAAATGGAGAATCTGAATAGACCAATCACAAGTAAAGAGATTGAAATAGTAATCAAAAACCTCCCAAAAAATAAAAGTCCAGGACCAGATGGCTTCTCCAGTGAATTTTACCAAACATTCAAAGAAGATTTAATACCCATCCTCCTCAAACTATTCCAAAAAATAGAGGAAGATGGAACACTTCCTGAATCATTCTACGAGGCCAACATCACCCTGATACCGAAACCAGACAAAGACAACACAAAGAAAGAAAATTACAGGCCAATATCGCTGATGAACATTGATGCAAAAATCCTCAACAAAATATTGGCAAACCGAATACAACAATATATTAAAAAGATCATACACCATGATCAAGTGGGATTTATACCAGAGACGCAGGGATGGTTCAACATCCGCAAATCAATCAACGTGATACATCACATCAACAAAACAAAGAATAAAAACCACATGATCGTCTCAATAGACGCAGAGAAGGCATTTGACAAGATACAACATCCATTTATGATAAAAACTCTCAATAAAATGGGAATAGAAGGAAAGTACCTCAACATAATAAAGGCCATATATGACAAACCCACAGCTAACATCATACTCAACGGGGAAAGACTGAAAGCCATTCCTCTGAGAACAGGAACGAGGCAGGGCTGCCCACTCTCACCACTCCTGTTCAACATAGTACTGGAGGTTTTGGCCAGAGCAATTAGGCAAGAAAAAGGAATAAAAGGAATCCAAATAGGTAACGAAGAAGTGAAACTCTCACTATTTGCAGATGACATGATTGTATATATAGAAAACCCTAAAGAATCTGTTGGAAAACTGTTAGAAACAATCAACAACTACAGCAAAGTTGCAGGGTACAAAATCAATCTACAAAAATCAGTTGCATTTCTATATGCTAATAATGAACTAACAGAAAGAGAGCTCAAAAAGATAATACCATTTACAATTGCATCAAAAAGAATAAAATACCTAGGAATAAATCTTACCAAGGAGGTGAAGGACCTATACAATGAGAACTACAAGACATTATTGAGGGAAATCTACGATGACATAAAGAAATGGAAAGATATCCCATGCACGTGGATTGGAAGAATAAACATAGTTAAAATGTCTATATTACCTAAAGCAATCTACAGATTCAATGCAATCCCAATCAGAATCCCAATGACATTCTTCACAGAAATAGAAAAAAGAATACTAAAATTTATATGGGGCAACAAAAGACCCCGAATAGCTAAAGAAATCCTAAAGAAAAAGAACAAAGCAGGAGGCATCACAATTCCTGACTTCAAAACATACTACAAAGCAATAGTAATCAAAACAGCATGGTACTGGTACAAAAACAGACACACAGATCAATGGAACAGAATTGAAAGCCCAGAAATAAAACCACACATATACGGACAGCTAATTTTCGACAAAGGTGCTAAGGACATGCAATGGAGAAAGGAAAGTCTCTTCAATAAATGGTGTTGGGAAAACTGGACATCCACATGCAAAAGAATGAAAGTGGACCATGTGCTATCGCCATACACAAAAATTAACTCAAAATGGATCAAAGACCTGAAGGTGAGACCTGAAACTATAAAACTCATAGAAGAAAATATAGGCAACACACTATTTGACATTGGGTTTAAAGGAATCTTTTCGGATGACATGCCTACCCAGACTAGGGAAACTAAAGAAAAAATAAACAAGTGGGACTTTATCAGACTAAAGAGCTTTTATAAGACAAATGAAATCAGAATCAAGATGAACAAACAACCAACCAGCTGGGAGAGAATATTTGCAAAACATACATCTGACAAGGGGTTGATCTCCATAATATATAAAGAACTCACACAATTGAACAACAAAAAAACAAACAACCCGATCAAAAAATGGGCAGAGGAAATGAACAGACACTTCTCCAAGGAAGATATACAGATGGCCAATAGGCACATGAAAAGATGCTCAACATCACTAATCATCAGGGAAATGCAAATCAAAACAACACTAAGATACCACCTCACGCCCGTTAGAATGGCTATAATCACCAAGACAAAAAACAACAAATGTTGGAGAGGATGTGGAGAAACAGGAACCCTCATACACAGCTGGTGGGAATGCAAATTGGTGCAGCCTCTATGGAAAACGGTATGGAGATTCCTCAAAGAATTAAAAATAGAGATGCCCTATGATCCAGCCATCCCACTACTGGGAATCTATCCAACGCACCTGAAATCAACAATCCAAAGAGGCTTATGCACCCCTATGTTCATTGCAGCATTATTCACCATAGCCAAGAAGTGGAAGCAACCTAAGTGTCCCTCGACTGACGATTGGATTAAGAAAATGTGGTATATATATACAATGGAATACTACTCAGCCATAAAAAAAGACAAAATCGTCCCATTTGCAACAACATGGATGGGCCTGGAGCGTATTATGTTAAGTGAAATAAGCCAGAAAGAGAAAGACAAACACTGTATGATCTCACTCATATGTGGAATATAAACCAACACATGGACAGAGAAAACTGGACTGTGGTTACCCGGGAAGTGGGGTTGGGGGGTGGGGGGTGGGCACAAGGGGTGAAGGGAGTCATATATGGGGTGAAGGACAAACAAAAATGTACAACCCAAAATCTCACAATGTTAGAAACCATTAAAATATCAATAAAAATGTAAAAAAAAAAAAAAATAAATAAATAAATAAAACTATGTACGACTAGTGAAATGTAAAAAAAAAAAAAAAAAAAAAAACCCACTGTTGAAGCAAAGATAATTTATTAGGTTTATCGCAGTAAGAAACCACCTTGACAGATTTTGGTATTGTTTTAAAATGGGAAAATTAGATGAGGATATTTATGTGTTTTAGGATCTCCTTGAATATCAAGGAACTGAATGGGAACTGGCAGTTTAAGACATGAACGCTTTGCACTGGTCAGGCCCAATGAGATGAGATCTTGAAGTGAACTTGGGTGAGCAAGTTGCTAGTCCTGAGAACTAAGCTAGTTTGGTTGGTTCATAATCTTATCTTCTAAGAGTTAGTATTTCCTGAAGCAAACAGCTAAGCTTTTTTGTTTTTTTCCTTCTTTTTTTTTTTTTCGCCTGGACCCAGAATTGTTTAGCACAGACACAAGAAAATGCATTGGTTTCAATTCTCAGAAACTATTGAAGCCCAGAGGACAATGAATCTGGTAGGCAGATTCAAAAAGATCTTGGTAGGAAAAGTTTTCCCCAAATCTTTTTATTATACATATTTTCAAGCACATAAAAATATAGAATGGTACAATTATCACTTATTACATACCACATAGATTCAAAAATTATAAAATGTTGTTATATTTATGTATTTTCTCTACTTTAGCATGTCCTAAGAAAAGCACATCTCTACATATCAGAAAGCTAATATTACACCTAGGAAAATCAACATAATCCATAATATCACCTAATATTCAGTGTAAACTCAAATTTGATCAATAGTCTTAAAATGAATTTAAAGCTTAGTTAATTTTCTCGCAAACTAAGATCTGATTTTAGTTCTTACATTATATTTGGTTCACTTTAGATTCTTTTATTCTAGAACAATCTCTCAACTTGGTTGAACAATTTGCTGTAATTAAGTGTTGTAATCATCTGAGAGCATCCTTATATACTGATATTTCTATGGAATTCCATAGAAGCAAATATAAATTTCTTCTAAGAATATTTTTAGAATAAGTGTTAAAAAATGCATTTCTGTATGTTGCATTATTGTGACACACTGAAGGGTCATTTGAGACTGTAAATACCAGAAAATTAATTAAATTGTTAACAAAAAATTAAGATCACAAATATAGATTTTATACTGCAATTTGCTTTTCTTAGAAGCACATGTTTTACTAAATTTATTCCAACAATTAACATTTTTTTAATGGAACATATTTCGTATTCTAAATTGTCTGCAAAACCATGTAAAAATTATCTGGCATACAATTAATTTCTTGAGGAAATACACCCATCAGAAATTTTCTAAGTTATAGTTTGTATGACTGAAAGAGCTTATGAAGCCATCTCTGTAATTTTCAAGCAAATTTTAAAAATTACATCTATAACGTCTAATAGATAGTGTTTATTAAATGCCTGACATGGAAAGGTCACTGTAAAGGCACTAGGGACAACCAGCAGATAGTCTCTAATGGTCTGGTCTAAGAAAGTCTTCATTCCCCTCTCCGAGAGATGGAGTTTGTTTTCTTTTCCCGTACTGCTGCTCCCAAAGGTCTTCACCTGTATCCTGGGAACATGTGGTTGACTGCCCTTTATCCAGCTGCTGAAAGGCCCCCCACCTCCTCCCACCTCTCCCCCACCCCGCCACTCCCCTCACCTGTAGAGGAGAAGGATCTATGCTCAGGGCTATGGCCATACTCTTCCCATATCTGGACCACCGATGGAAGCTTTCTTTGCTTTGAATCTTTCTCAGGCTCAGTGAAAATCTGTTAAGATGAGCCTGAAAGTGGGTACAGAATATTTATGTGTCTGTAGCACCCAGAGTTTATCCATCCCCTGCCCCTCACTCAGCCTTTAGCCATCCCTTAGAAAGCTTCACGTGAGCTCTTACAATGTTGTGTGGTCAGCCATCTTCTTCCCATAGTCTAATCTGGGTGAGTCAGTGCTCAAATCCTTTCCTTCCTTGAAGTTGCCTTTAGATTAGATTAGATTAGATTAGATTTCAGGCTAATTGGTAGCTTTGTGAACTCAGTTCTCTGTTGGATTCAAGAAAAATTATAATTTTATAGATTAGCCACTTTTTAGTTTTTGTTAGCTTGGAATCTATGTTCTTTCCAGATTTCTATATTCTAGGCGGTAGTTGGAGGTCTGTGTTGTTTTAATTGTGTTGTTTGTCTTCTTAGTGAATTATGACAGTTGAGTTTGTTTTAATATATTCTGGCTATAAATGCTTTGTAAGGCATATACATTTTAAATATTTTTCAAATTTGGTGTCTTGCTTTATTATTTATCATTTTCCTAAACTGTGTCCTCCATAAAGTAGAATTTTTACATTTCAGTGAAGTTTGATTTATTCTTTTAAATTGTATTTTTTTTTTATAATCTAAGAAACTTCTGCTTACATCAAAGAAACAAAGATTACATCCTATTACTTCTAGAATTTTTGTACCTTTACCTTTAATGTTTAAGTCCATTACCCATTTCAATAATTTTATTTATTGTGTGAGGTAGGCATGAAATTAATTTTTTATATATATGTATATATATCTCCAGTTGTTCCAGCATCATTTGTTGAAATGGCTATCATTCTCCACTGAATTTCTTTGATAAATCAATTTGCCATAGTATTAGTTACCTCAGGCTACTGAAACCAAGTATCACAAACCAGGTAGCTTAAACAACAGAAACATTGCTCCTCAGTCCTAGCGGAAAGAAGTCTGAAATCAGGATGTCAGCACAGTTGGTTCTTTCTGAGTGCTGTGAGGAAGAATCTGTCCCACCCTCTCTAATAGCTTCTGGTAGCCTCAGGCATTCCTTGACTGGTAGATGGCATTCTCGCTGTGTCTTCGCATTATCTTCTCTCCATGCGCATCTATGTCTGTGTCTAAGTTACTCTTTTTATAAGGACACAGTCATATTGGATTAGGGACCATCCTAATAAGCTCATCTTAATTTTATTATCTGCAAAGACCATATTTTCAAATAAGATCACATTACTGGGGGTTAAGACTTCAACATCTTTTGGGCAGACACAATTCAGACCATAACACTATGTATGTATTGGTTTATTTTTGGACTCCTCATTCAGTTTTATTTATCTATATATTTATCCTTCCACCAACAGTACAATGTCTTTATTCCTATAAATTCTCAATAGGGAATGATATTAGGTATACATTTTAGAATCATATTGTCAATGTCTTCACACATATACACGTACTCACAAGCCTGCTGGATTTTCATTATGATTGTATTTACAGTACAGATAAATTTGGGGAGAATTGATATATTAATAACAAATCTTCCAATCTGTGGGAAGATGCTTTATCTCATTTATTTGAGTTTAATTTCTCTCAAAATGGTCTATAGTTTCCAATGGACAGGTTGTGGAGGTTTTAGCATATGCCCACAAATCGTTTGATACTCTTCTCTTCAAAAGGTGGAAACTAATTTACCTCTCATTGAATGGGTGCTGGACTTTGAGATATATGTAAACGAAGAGAATGTGGTTAAAGGAATGTTATGTGACTTTTGAGTTGAGATCAAGAAAAGAAGAGCTCTGTGTGCCCCTCAGTGTCTTGGATCACTCATTCTAAAGGAATCCAGCTACCATGCCAGGAAGATAATAGAGAAGCCCATGAATGGAAGAACTAAGGCTTCCAACTAACACCTCATACCAATTTGTCAATCATGTAACACACGAATAAATGAAGGATAATAATGGCACTTTATAGTTATTAAGTTTTGAAGGGTTATGTCACACGAGAATGGATAACTAAAACACAGGTCTTATAAATAGTTTGTTAAGTGTGTGCCTAAATTTTTATATTTTTGATGCTAATGTAAAAGAGATTTTGAATTTCAATTTTAATGGTTCATATTTTGTAAAGTAGCTTATTGTCTATGTTCATGAGGAATACTGTTTGGTAGATAGATTTCTTTCCTCTCCCTTAATATTGCACACATAGAATTTGGTTTAATGCGACAGAAAATCCAACACAAATATTTTTCCACAACACATAAAATAATTACATTTATATAATGGAAAGATATTTTATTTTTTGAAATCACAATGAAATCTCATTTTAATCATAACAACAATATTGACCAGTATGTATTAGTTGAGCTTACTATGTACTCTATACTTTTATGTTACTTCATTGATTCCTCACAAATATCCCTGCTTAAGTATTTTAAAATATCCATGAAATAGGAAATATTATGCCATTTTACTGATAAGGAAACTAAAGCACAGAAAGTCTATGACATTTTCCCAATGTCACATGGCTAGTAATTGTAGAGACAAGAGTTATATGTAGATTTAGCTAAATCCAGAATCCACATCTTTAACTACTGCATTAGACTCCATCATGTATTTCATAAGAAAGGAAGATGCAGAAATAAAATTGTAAATATTTCTATGGTATAGGAATTAAAAAAGAACTATTTCCTTGACATCATTTTGTAACACATCAACTTAGAAACAACGTTATAGCATTAGATACTTTAAATATCTGCATCCAGAAATGTTTTTATTTATTTCTTTGTATTTTCAACTGAACATCAGTTTCTTTAAAAATAACTTCATTAGTGAAAAAAAATGATAGTGTATTGTATGCATAATATTTTTGTTATAAATAGAAAATCTAATATATTTTCTCTCAGGCTTGGATGATCACAGTAGAAGTTGGTTTATTGGCAAGTCAATATATTTATATCTATATCTATCTATCTACCTACCTATCTATCAGTAGCCAATATTAGCTGTAAACAACTCACAGTTATTTGTTTCTATTGGGTTAGTAATAATTCAAGTTGAGAATGGC
Organism: Diceros bicornis minor; assembly: GCF_020826845.1. Classification (NCBI taxonomy): domain Eukaryota; kingdom Metazoa; phylum Chordata; class Mammalia; order Perissodactyla; family Rhinocerotidae; genus Diceros; species Diceros bicornis. The sequence continues at coordinate 44,667,775 of NC_080759.1, read as the reverse complement.
TGTATGAGTTGCGTTACTGGTTTGATTTTGGCTAACAAAAAATTAAATTTTGAACTTTAAAATGAGATAAGGGAACCATTTATTTTCCAATATAAAAAATGACATCAAATAAACCATATGATTAAGATGTTTAATTTATAGAAAAATGCCTATAACTAGACTAACAAGACCAGGTAATACTCATATAACAACAAAAACTTACAGCCTTTTACATTTTCCAAAACTGTTTTAAGTCCTTTATCTCATTTATCCCTCAGACTGTATGTGAGATTGAGATATTTTATGTTGGACTTCCTAAACATAGCTGATTCACACATGAATGTAAGATTTAGCCCACTCATTTAACTAAACATTGTTGAACACATTATTATCTAGACTATCTTCTCTCCACTGGGGATTTAGTTGGTTGCAACAAAATGTTCACTTGTCAAGCTTAATGTTCAGCACTCACTGGTACTTTGGGGTTTCAACGTTTGCCAATTTTGAAGGCTTCTTGGGGGCACATCTAAGATTTTGAGGCTTAGTTCAAGTGTATACATATAGATCCTACATATTGTTATTCTAAAAGAAAGCACACAAAGATTTCACTTTGAAATTAACTTTAATATTTATTTATTAAAATAAGGACAATATGATGTTCTAATTGAAAACTAACAAAATAGAGCCAGCCCTGATGGTCTAGTGGTTAAAGTTCAGCATTCCCACTTGGCAGACTGAGTTCATTTCCCGGTCGCGGAACCACACCACTCCTCTGTCAATTGCCATGCTGTGGCAGCAGCTCACATAGAAGAACTAGGATTTACAACTAGGATATACAACTGAACACTGGGGCTTTGGGGAGAAAAAAAAAAGTGGAAGATTGGCAACAGATGTTAGCTCAGGGCAAATCTTTCCCTGCAAAAAAAAAAGGAAAAGAGGGCGAGCCTGGTGGCGCAGTGGTTGAGTTCATGCACTGCACTTCTGGCAGCATGGGGTTCGTGGGTTCAGGTCCTGGGCACAGACCTACGTACCACTCATCAAGCCATGCTATGGTGGCATCCCATGTACAAAATGGTGGAAGATGGGCACAGATGTTAGCTCAGGGCCAGTCTTCCTCAGCAAAAAGAGGAAGATTGGCAATGGATGTTAGTTCATGGCCAGTCTTCTTCACCAAAAAAAAAAAAAAATGAAAAGAAAAGAAAACTAACCAAATAAATCAGATCTATATTTGAAAATGGGCTCTACCATTTATATTGTGTGTGACTTTCTCTAGTAATCCTGTCATAATGGTTAATTATATGTGTCAATTTAACTTTCAGCTATGGTTCCTATTTTTTTGGTTAACGCTTGTCTAGATGTTGCTATGAAGGTATTTTATAGATGTGATTAACATTTACAATTGACATTAAACAAAGGAAATTACCCTCTACAATATGGGTGAGCCTCATCCAATCAGTTGAAAGCCCTGAGAACAAAAACTGAGGTTTCCTGAAGAAGGAATTCTAACTGAAGACTGTAACACAGAAATCCTGCTGAGTTTCCAGCCTGCTGGAATATATATCCTATTGATTCTGTTTCTCTGGAGAACACAGACTGATACACCTATATAACTTCATGTTTCTGATCTATAAAATTATCTTAATAATGGGATATCTACTGCATAACATTTTTGTGATGATGAAATGTAAAGGACCTAAGGCAAAGGACTTAGCACAAAGGTGTCCACTAATAATTTTTTGTATTGACTTGACATTCAAGGTTTTCCAGGGGATGCTGACAGCACAGGATACAACAATATTTAAGAGAATAATATGTCAACATGAAGCTTTGTAACAAAAATCGTAAAAAGTTTAAATGTGAAACCAATCGGCATCTGCTTAAGTGAAAATAATGGCAAGACTTCTAGCTTCAGATAATCACATAATAGAAGCCTGCACCAAGCCTCCTGCTGGAGAAAACTTGCTGGTGGAAGCCTCTTAAAGTCTGCTTTAGAGGATCGGAGATTTTATAGGGAGAGAATTAACAGTCACTCGTCACTGAATGACGAGGATACATTCTGAGAAATGCATTGTTAGACTATTTTATCGCTGTGATAATGTTATGTAGTATAGTAAAGGGGAACAAAATTTACCACCCTAAAATGTTGTTTATCTTGGTCCCATTATCCAGTATTGATTTGGTTTATACTATCCCTCTCTATTCTTTCAGTAATTAATTATATGGTGGTTTTCAAACGTCTCGGAATTATTTGATAATTCTCTCTTCATGAAATTTGGTCTATACTATGTCTTCCCCTTAAATCTGTACTGGCATTCTATTAATTAAAAACAAATAAAATCTAAATAAAGAAAGAAATATTCCCTATTTATGGATAGGAGTCAATATTGGTAAGACGTCGGTTCATTCCAATTTGTTCTATAGATTTGGTGCAATCTCTGTCAAAGTCCCGGAAAGTTATTTTGTGGATATCAACAAATTGATGTTAAAGTTTATATGGAAAGGCAAAAGGCCCTGAATAGCCAGTACAATACTGAAGAACAAAATTGGAAGACTCGACTTCAAGGCTTATTTTAAAGCTATAGTAATAAAGAAAAGTGTGGTATTGGCGAAAAAAAAATAGACAAATAGATACATGGAACCAAACAGAAAGCCCAGAAATAGACCCACACAAATACAGTCTGCTGACCTTTGAGGAAGGGGCAAAGCCAATTCAATGGAGAAAGGATAGTACTTCCAAAATATTACGCTTGAACAGACATCTACGCGAAAAAAAAAAAAAAAGGAAAAAACAGTATCTAGACACCAGCCTTCACTGTTCACAGAAATTAACTCAATTGAATCATAGATCTAAATATGAAATGCAAACCTATAAAACTTCTGGAAGCTAGCATAGGAGAAAATCTAGATGACTTTGGGTTTGGTGATGAGTTTTTAGGTATAACACCAAAAGCACAATCCGTGAAAGAAAAAAATCCTAACTTAAAACTGTGTAAAATTAAAGTTTTCTGCTTCACAAAAAGGCACTTAATGAAATAATAAAAAGACAAGCCACAGACTGGAAGAAAATATTTACAAAATGTGTAGCGGATAAAAGACTGGTATCCAAAATATACCAAGAATGTTTATAATTCAACAATAAAAAAACAAACAATCCAACTAAGAAATGGACAAAATGTATGAGTAGAAACCCCACAAAAGAAGATATATAGATGGCAAATAAACATCTGAAAATACACCCAACATCATACGTCATTAGGGAATTGCAAATTAAAACAACAATGAGCTACCACTACCTGTGTATTAGAATGACTAAAATCTAAAAACCTAATAATACCAAATGCCAGTGAAGATGCAGAACAGGAACTCTCATTCATTGCTGATGGGAATGCAAAATGATACAGCCACTTAGGAAGACAGTTTGGAAGTCTCTTACAAAGCTAAATGTAGTCTTACCATACGATCCACCTATTATACTCCTATACATTTACCCAAATGGGTTGAAAATTTATGTTCATACAAAAACCTAGCTATGAATGTTTATAGTAGCTTTATTCATAATTGCTAAAAACTGGAAACAACCAAGATGTCTTTCAATAGGTGAATGGATAATCTGTGGTACATCCAGTCAATGGAATACTATTCAGCAATAAAAATAAATTAGCTATCAAGACACAAAAAGACATGGAGGAACATTAAACGCATATTGCCAGGAAACCAGTCTACAAATGTTACATACTGTATGATTCCAACTGCATGATGTTCTTCAAAAAGCACAAGTTTACAGACTAAAAAAAGATCAGTGGTTGCTTGGGGTTCAGAGAAGAGGGCGAGAGGGATGAACAGGTGAAGCCCAGAGGATTTTTAGGGCTGTGAAACTGTTCTATACAGTACTGTGATGGTGGAAACATGATATGCATTGGTCAAAGCCCATAGAGCTGTACAGTACAAGGATTTAACCCTAAAGTAAACTATGGACTTTAGTTAATTATAAACTATCTATATTGGTTCATCAATTATAACAAATGTGCCACATTAATGCAAAATATTTATAATAGCTTAACTGTATTTAGGTGGTGGCGTGAAGAAGGAGTATATGAGAATTCTCTCTACTATCTGTTGAATTTTTATGTAAATCTAAAACTGCTCTAAAAAAGATCTATTATTATTATTATTATTTTAATTAGAATCACTAGTCCATATGAACACATTCCTAGGGCACCTTCCAAGGCTTTGAAAGGGGCAGTGCCGTGAGGTGCAGTACATGTAGAAAATCTTCCAATTCCTCCTACTAACTCCTCACAGCATTCATGACAACTCCAAGAGAGTAATGCCACACACATTGTGCTTCTGTTTCATCCTCGGTAGGGCAAGAACTCAGGAAATATATGCCAAAGAGATAATTGGAAGAATAAATGATTAATTAAATGAATGAAAACAAATTATCAAATATTAGAGCAATTTACTTTTTCTTTCCTTTATGGCAACTACAGTCTTGTCCTCAATGCCACAGTTATACCAAATTACTCATAATTTCCTATCTTCATCCTTATTACTTTCCCAGTGTTTCCCCCTCTGTCCTTCTGTTTATCTGATCTGTATGCTTTCTCACTCCTCAGTCTCACCTCAAATAGCTTCATTGCAATTGCTCACTGTCTGGTGCTCCTTCAGTACGTTGTAATTGTCCCAAGTTCTACTGCATCTTTTTAGCAATATAGTATAATCATGTTAGCGTCTCTTTCTTCTACAGAAGTGTGAGCTAATCAAGACGAATGCAACATCTTATTTATTATGGTTTACCTGACTCTTTTCATGGTGCCTGATAGAATTCTAAATTAATTATTGGTACTGTGAATAAACTATGAATGTTGCTGCCTTTGCATGAATCATGTGGTAGAAAATCTCTGCCTACTCACTTTAATAAAAGTAGTCAATTGCAGAACAGCCTAAGGCAGTAGGCAGGATTTGTAGTGAAGTAAACAAGACATCATTGCTGGAAGGCAAAATCATGTAATTGAATGTGCATAGGCTTTATATTAAAAAATATCTCACTTTACTATTACAATTACGTACTTTATGACCTTGGAAAGTGCAGATAATCACTCCCCATTTTCTCTATACAGGAAAATAATATCTTTTCCACTTAGTTGTTGTGAGATGGAGGTAACCAAATGTGAAAGACTCTAATAGTGCCTGGCATTTAGGAAGTGCTCAGAAGATGTTATGTCAAATCTCTTTAACTTTTTTGAGAAGGCTTGGAAACCTGGGGTCTAATGTTGACTCTGTCATTTACAAGTGGTTGACCTTGAGAGTTATGTAAAATCTTGGATTCTTACTTTTTATCATCTACAAAAGAATCATAATGGCATTATATGGATGCCATGGGCATTAAACTAGATAGCATGTGTAAAGAGCTTAGCAGAATTCCTATCATATGTAATAGCTCGTCAAAGTATTAACCGGTTTAGTGTAAAAAGATGTTAACAAAAAACTCGTTGGGCTGTGACCTCAAAGATGGAGAACAATTGAGCAGGTACCAAGTACCTCCACATCCTAAAGTATGGCACCAGACCAGCTGGTCAGGAAGTACCGGGCTTGGTAGAGTTGGTCTGGCCAGCATTAGTCTAGCACCTACGTGAACCATATAGGAGTTGAGATTGAAGATGCTGAGGAGAAGATTTGATTGCAAAGATTTTCAGTATGCTTGCATTACTCTTCAGCCCTTGGAGGTGGGGAAAACAGGAATGGATCCCCAGCATATTGTACTTTAAGTGATGGGAGAGGCACTCAAAGAGACTATTTGGAGCAGCTGACATGGGTGCCCTGGGGATTGAAGGATGTAGGAAAACCATACCTGACTCCTCATCTGGTGAATCTGAGGATAGAGTTTCTCCTTACTGGGGGCAGAGTGAAGAGTAGGCTTCATTAGGAGTGCACTGTGTTTCCACTGATGGATAGATAAAGCTTTGTGCCTTTGGAAGCCAAGTGAATACGAGAGAGAGAGAGAGAGAGAGAACGAGGGAGAGGGAGATGCTCAGACCCAGAGGACAACCTGGAGATAGGATGCGACTCCAGCTATCAGAGGGGACCACAGAACACTGAGAACTAAGAAGGAAGGTCATAAGGTGCTGGCTTGAAGCATTGCTAGAACCAAAAGAGCTGTGACAAATGATGTCCTTGCATGGATTGTCCAAGTAGTCTGTTTAAGTGCCAGCACTGGCAGCCCCGATTATAAGAAACCCAATCACATTAGGTCACATTCATCTCCTTTAAGTCCCTACTCCCTCCCCCAAGCTCACAAAATTGTGCCTAAGTTGGATGAGAGTTTAAGATATTCAATGTTGTAGTGGACTGAATTGGATTTCTTATTTTAGACTGGTATTGACGTGTTTAAAACTAAAACAAATAGAACATTTATGTAATCATTACAAATAACTGATAAGACTAATTAGGGCTCTGTTTTGTTCTTGTCTTTTTTTTAATCCATAACTTGTAAAAAGAAGAAATTGGCAGAGCAGAAATGACAAAATTGATTATTAAATTCACAAATTATGATTTCCATTTCATTCAATGAATTAATTATTTGTGTTAGTGGTATATCATAGATATTGTAAGAGATGTATGACAATAAATGTTTCTTTTGAGTTATAGTTTTCTAAAGAGAGTATTTAATCAATAAATGTGCTTAATTCTGAATGTTTCAGTATACTCCAACTGTGCTTTTCTTGTGGAAGTCATCAGTGTTTTACTAAGGTTAGATGAGTTTTGCAACTATTGGAATCATAAACCATGTGGCAATGAAGGTAGAGTCAATCAACCCTTGACTGGCTAGATCTGCACCAAGGAAATGTTCATTACAATGACATTTTGATTTTACAACCCTATTTGGGTTTAATTAAAATGAAAGTGGAAAAAAGAAATAAAGATGGAGTGAAGGGGGAAGGGAGAATATAAGTTTAGGTGGTTTGACAAAAATTCAGACCCTAGATGACAAAAAATCTAAATAGTTTTACTGTTTTTAGAACATCAGTCCCCTTGCATCTTGTTTTCTTGTGTGTACTGACGTATCTCTAGCTTTCTCAAAGATCTGTGTGTTCATTGAGTTATGTATATACGTATATGTTTGTATATATGTATACATATATATATAGAAGAATGACTATAAGAAATATATATATATGTATTTCTCCTTCTTGCTAGTTCTTGTTCTTGATGGAGGTGGTGGGAGTGGGTGTGGGTGCGTGTTTTTTAGTTTGAATTTTTTTTTTGGTGTTATAAAGGGGAGTATCCATTCCATTGAAAGTTATTGACATGTGGATATTATTTGGGGTCTTTTCATAGAATAAATTTAACCAAACAGCATCTGGTACTAGTGACTATTTAGAAAGTTCATTAGCTCCATAGGAAAAGAGGCATTTATTTTAAAACATAGGTCATGTAGCTATTCCAAGTCTTTTTATTTGCTTTTACAATCCAAACCACTGCTGGGACATGTCTCAGAAAAAGAATTATCATTGCCTATAATTAGGCATTTAATACACTTTCTCATGAGAAGCTTTTGGACATCCAAGACATCAATGAGTCAATTATACTTCTAATCTTTATAACACCACTAAAACAGTGCTGCTGAGAATCGTTACTTTTGATTAATAGCAAAGCATAATTATTAGAAGAAAAAGCCTATATTTCTCTTTGATTTCTAACTGCATGCACATATTCCAAGTGCCACAGAGAGTTTATTCAGCTGGACATTTGGGATATGTGGGCTACATTTTTACAGCTGCTCCAGACAGAAAATCTTCTCAATATCTATATATTCAATACAGCCAAGCAACAAAAAGGACAATTTACAGCTGGCAGACTGTCTAAACTTTCCTTCTCTCCTTGATACATCTTAGTGGAATCTATAGCACGAGGAGCTTCAGGTCCCATAAGTAAGCCTTTCAGAATGAAATTGTTTTTATTTTTATTTCAAGTTCCACATTTTCTTTACCCAGAAATTTACAAAAATAAACTTTGGGGAATATTGTGATTTCTCTACCATATTGTCTCTATCCCCTAAACTGATGACATTTAGCTTATACTGCATCATCCAATTCTCATTTGTATTGAAAAGCTCTACTACTGACTTTGTAATAGCAAATGAGGCTTACAGAAAACTGAATCCAGAGAGTCATGTTCTTCTGTAAACGTGATAATTGCCCCCATTTGCCTACTGATTCATTTGGCCTTCATACGGGTAATTAAGAAACACAGAACTGTGGTAATCACCTAACCACATGGTATTCTGAACATTTGTATCATCCTGTTTAAAGCATATCAATTAAATTAAATACATTCTGCAAAAGCTTTTGTTAAATCAAAAGGTGATTTTTTTTTTTTAATTTACACTTAAAGGTTGAAGGCAGCTATTATATTGTTCCTTGGTCAAATATTATAATCAGTCATAATGTGGTGCCATGTTAATTAATTAATAACTTAGTTGTGCCTCATTTTACTATGTGAGTGGAAATTTCCTCTAGTTGTTTATATAAAAAATATAGAATTTCAGAAATAGATCTTTTTTTTGAAATATATAACAAAGAAGCTTTTACTTGATATTAGATGTTTCTTTTACATGCCTGCCAAAAGAAAAAGAAAGGAATACTTTGTTCATAAAGGATAAAATCATCAAAGAGTTCAATTGTGTTGGCAACATTACTTTTCTAAGAGATTCTATTTGATTAGTTGGTTAAATTGATTTTGATAATGTTTCAGTTTTCCTTTATGTTAGAATAATTCAACATAACCGCAAGTTGAATTATATTACTATTTTGCATTTGTATGAAACAATATTTGCAGACTTCAGCATTTCACTCTATCCATAAATTAATAATATTACATTTATTCCAAAAACTTAAATCTCCAACATAAGAAGTCAAATGAATTGGGGTGGGGAGGAAAAGATGATTTGATAAACATTACTTGATCTCTTAACTTCCTTGCCAAAATATCTCTGATTTTTTTTCCCCTTTTCAGATATACAGAGAGCAACAATGAGGTCAGGATGGTTTGCTCCAACAGCTCCAGGGGATAAACTCTGATGGTTATCAGAGTTTATCTATTTATCAGAGTTTATCAGAGTTTATCTCCCCTTTATCTATTATTAACTTAGGGTTGGGAAGATGATGAAATTCTAGCCACTGAGACATCAGAAGACATCTGATGTGGCGCTTCTGGGAAAGATTATAGTAACATATCAAAATATAACTAGAGAAACCTAAAAAAAGCACTTAATTGCTTTGGGGTAATGAATGCTGTCACATGAAGACTTGGAGCAGTGGCAGCTCTATTGCAACAATGACATAAATCCAAAAAAGTTCACCCAAGATAGTCACAGGAATTTGAAATTTCCCATTGTTGAACTACTGAATTAAATGCTCTGAAACTACCTTCCTCCAGAACTTTTTCAGTGAGATAATTAACAACTTTAATGATTGACACATTTTAAGTGAATATTCTATTCCCTGTAGACAAAGGTGGTGAAAAGTCAGAGATATCATAGAAATACATATCAGACATTGGTTTACAGGGAATTTCCTCTGATTATGCCACTAGCCTCTCTCTGCCCCTGAGAGGGAGCAGTGACTTATCTAATTGATATATTTTGGAGAAAGGTAACTCTACCTGATCAATTGAGCTCCATCTTTTTCCTCTTGGGAAGGAGGATGTCCCTGTCCATCCTGTCACTGGGTGGGTGAGTCTGTCTAATCTGGGGTTCAGGGTTAGGAAGTGTTTTTAGCCTCCCATCCTCCAATTATGCCCTGTTCTATTTTCTGTTAGATCTTTGGTCTCCATCAACTCCTCCTTCTTTTGTCTGACAATTAGTTTAGAACCTTGCTGGGGAAGCAAAATGTTTTGATTGGTGCATTGTCAGTGGCAACAATGGGCTGAGTTAATGACAAAAACTGAAATAAGACTCCAGTTGAATTTTTGCAGTCTGCTTTGAACATACATATGGATTTCTTAAGAGATGACATTTTCAAGGCAAGAAACAGTTTCTCCTCAATATTCAATGCCCCATACAAGCTCAGGTGTGAAAGGAGATTTGTCTCCCTTATCTGACTTGATTCTTCAGAATCATTTTTCCTCTTCCCTCTCCATCATCCTCTTTATATATCACAAAACCTTGTCTCTTTTGTCTGTAGAATATTCTTTGAAGATTTCCTTCTCTTTTGCCACTTCAACTATTTTTCTCTAGCTTTACCGTGTAAACCACTGCAGCAAACTCCTATATCCACAAAAATAAATAAATAAATAAATAAATAAATAAGAAATCTTGAATTTAGATTTATAAGTCGCTGCTAATCTTTATTGTACCAATAACTAGTTGTATGACTTTGATGTCTAAGCCCATGATTTCTCTGCCTTAAATACCATCCCCCACTCAATTCTAACCTGCATTTTGCTCCAACAGTACCCTGCATAGAATACTTTAATATAACCTGCTACACTTAAATAAAATTTTGTTTTAATAAAATTTAAGACTCTTAAGGGTATAGATCTCATATTATTTGACTTTGTACTTCCAGCATCTGTTGCTGTGTTTAACCTGTAATAAGTCCTCAACAAATAGTTCCTGGACTAATACATAAAATTTTAATCTTTATTAGTCTCATATATCTATTAGTAAAAAGGAATATTGATATCTATTCTATTTACTAATATCACTAAATTCTCAATTCAAAGGTAAAATGGGCAACAAGGACAAAATTAGGCATCAGAATTGGGGACATTATTTCTAATGTGACAAAGAAAGGTATTATACACATAAATATAGACAGAAATAAATTCTCCATTGGTCATTTGTATGATCCTTTCTGTTTTTAAATAGAATGCCAATAGATGTTAGCTCAGGGCCAGTCTTCCTCAGCAAAAAGAGGAGGATTGGCATGGATGTTAGCTCAGGGCTGATCTTCCTCACAAAAACAAAAAATAAAAATAGAATGCCAAATGTCAAGTGATGGTGCTCAGGGCAAGCTACCCCAGGAAGCACCACTCTGGTATGCGGATTATTTCGAGCTGAAGACAATAAGGACTCAGAGAACTCAGGAAGAATATTTGAGTTTCCCCTCCCCAAACTGCCTAAAGAATTTAAAACAAAAGATCTGTTTCAGGAAGGAGTTATTATCATGACTGCTATAAAGATAATGTAGGATAGAGGTTACAATAGAAAAGGCACCAACAAGCCCATCTTATCGGAAGTTCTGTCTCTCTGGCCACATGCTCTGGATGGCCCTGTGAGGAGTTACCAGACAATCATTTACAAGGGAAGTCTCCATTTCTAAAGGTATTTCCTTCTCTGTATTGGGAAGAGGGGGGATGAACTCATTTCTAGAGATTTATCAATGTGGAAGTTGAGGCCTTAAAACTGCACAATAAACCTTACTCTTGTTTACAGTGCTTTAGTGATAATCTCCTGTAACTGACACTCCCACCCCCAACATCCTCCTTGTCTTTGGTTGAACATGATATTTAAGACAAGAATTTCTGCTATTGTGTTGAGAAACGCAGTGTCCCTGCTTTCTCCCATGTATACATGTTATTAAACTTGGTATTATTTTCTCCTGTTAACCTGTCTTGTTAATTATTTGGCTAGCCATAAGAACCTTAAGGAAAAGGGCAGAGGGAGATTCCCCCTCTTCCCCCGACACAAGTAGGATACTGAGCTGAAGAAAGAAGCACAGGATAAGTCAAATAAGCTTGTCACAAATCTGTCATTTGTTCTAAAGATTAGATGAAGAAGAAACTTGGTACTTATTTCTTATAGTCTGAGTTTTATCCTATCTCAAAATTTCTTATAGGATTGCTTATGGCAAGGATCATGGATCTCAATATTTTCAGGTTCCCATGGTGATTCTAATGCACACTACGGCTCTGGCACCACTGTTCCCATCAAATGAATACTCACATTTTTATATTGGTACATTTCAGGTCAGTAGGGAATGGCAGAGCTCCAAATCCCAATAAAGTCCAATTTCACTTAAGATATATCATGCTTTGGAACCATCAGTGGTGGTAGGTGGGAGAATTGTAATCAAACATCAGAATCCTGATTAGTTCTTTTTCCTATCACAATTCCCATTTGTTTAACACGACTGCTATGAGGATCACATGAGATAATTTGACAGTATTTTTAAATTCTGAACTGTTATTGCTACTTTTTTAATATTTAAAAATACTGCTTCCAGCCTGATCTTATTTCATTATTCAACCCCCACTCCCACCAACTATAGCATAGAGCTAAAGGCTATAAGATTTGTTGTCACAGGGACTCTACATTCAGGAAGCTTTACCCTTTCCAGATCTAGGACATGAAGGAAGTTAGTTTACCTCTGTGAGTCTCAATTTTCTTATCTGTACAAGAACTATAAAACCAATTGTAGGACTGTCATTACGAGATGGCATAATACATTTAAACTGTTTAACTCTATGCCTGGTAAGCAATAATGAGTGCACATAATTAGTAGATAATACTTATTTTTAAAGCTGAAGATGCTGATGAATCCTCTGATACATGTTTTAAAATCCTCCTGCCTCACGTTATCTATCTGTTTTGTGCTGGTCTCAGCCTATCGATAACAAATGTTATGGCTGGACCAGCCATTGTGGTTCTTATTATGATTGCAAGACACTCTCAGCAATAGCCATCAGGAAACTTTGAAAAAAACAAGGTTTATTACTTACAAGTCCTGGAAATTGCATGGCACACCTGAGGCCACGCAGTGACGTCACAGGTAGAGAGAGAGAGCACGCAGGCCTGGGGTAATCCTTTTATTGGGGTTGAGGGTAGGGGCTTAGAGTTTCAGGGGCTCACTCTTTACTGGTGAATTTAAAACATAAGAGCAGGAATTTAAAGTGTGGGAAGAGAAAAAACAAGTGGCCTAAATGGTCAGTTATTAAAATCAACCAAGATCACTAAAACAAAGGAGCCTGGGGCGGGGCGGGGCATGGGATGGGGGTCGAGGGGCTGGCTAGGCCTAGCTCTTTATCTGGTCTGTGGATGACAATGTGTTTATTCAGATAGCCATCTTTGAAGTGGTTGCCTCAGCAATCAAAGCTTAAGTCAGGCACTTGCATTACAAAAAAGAGACAAGTCAACTGTCTGCACTAACACTACACTATCCCAACCCATCTGCTAAAAGTTCCCGGTAGGAATCTTAAATTTTAGTCTGTCAAATTTCCTCTTCCACTCGACTAATAAACACATTCATTTGGATCCTAATCTTTTTTTTTCATAAAGCTGCTTTCTTACCACTACATCAATTTAACAACTAAGTGCTATAGAACCCACCTGTTAAATATTTAATCCATTCATTCCTTCTTTAACTTATTTATTAAATATTTATCGAACATATATTATGTGCCAGCCTTTCTGTGATAAGCCCTGGAAATAAAGTGGTTAATAAAACAGATATTGTAGGTATACTCACTTTAATGAGGGAGAAAAAAATAATCACATAAAATTGCAAAGACAGAAGCAGGGTGAAGGAGTAGCGAACACTGTTATGTGTGTAAGCAGGTGGGAGGGTGCCAATCTTGATATGTGGTCAGGAATAGGCATTCTGAGTTGGAATGCAGAGAGAGTCAGCCATGTAGACTAAAGAAAATGGTGCTTCCAATGAAGGGAAAAGAACAGGCAAAGACAAAATTACAGAATCAATTTGTGACTGAATGAATAAATCATATAGAAGAAGGGCCTTGTGGGCAAGCAGAAACGGGGGGCTGCAGAAACAAGCAGGGAGGAGCTAGATCATGTTGAGGATGTCACATGTTAAGGATTCACAATATCTTTTTAAGTTAAATGAAAACCATTGAAAAGTTTATCAGAGATCAGTTTGGAGGATGTTGCATTAGTCCAGATGAAAGACAGAAGTGGAAAGAAGTGCACAAGTCCTAGATATGTCAGTATTCCTGGCTATCTGAACTCCAACTCTCTGAATGTCCCCTGTAACCAATTTGAAATAATGGAAGTCCAACATTCACAATTGCTATTGAAAACACACTATAATGAATTTGAAATTGCAGATTGTTATTGATTGAATGTTCTTGTTTCCCCCCAAATTTATATGTTGATTCTCCAACCCTAAAGACGATTCAGGGATCGTCAGAGCTGCCACTCCCGCCACAGGCTCAGGGGCCAATGCTGTTTCCTCCTCAGTTGCAAGGGGTGAGCCGCCTTCGCCCTTTCAGTGGCGCAGGATGATGCTGCCCAGTGCCACAGGGACGGGCTGCCCTCACAGGCAGCTGCATGAGCAGGGCCCTTGCAGAGAGCTGAAAGGGACAGGGCCACCCTGCAGAGCTGTGAGAGTGACACTGCCACTCCTGTCAGTTTGCCTAGAGGACAGATCATCAAACCAAAGAGGTTTATTTTCCAGCCTTAAGATCTAATGGAATTTGCCTTGATCATTTTTGAACTTCTTGGGGACATGTCACCCCTTTCTTCTTTCCAATTTCTCCCTTTTAGTATGGGAAGGTCTATCCTTCTCCTGTCCCATGGTTGTATTGTAGAAGCACGTAACCTCTCTAGTTTCGCAGGTTCACAATTGTAGAGGAGTTTTGCCTCAGAATGAATCATACCTTGAGTCTCTCTCATATCTGATTTAGATGACATTTACATGAGACGTTGGGGTTTAGATGTTAAGAGTGGATGCTGGAATGAGTTAAGACTTTTGGGGCTGTTGGGATGGAATGAATGTATTTTGAATGTGAGAAGGACATGAATTTCGGTAGGCTAGGGGTGGAATGTTGTGAACTAAATGTTTGTGTCCCCCAAAGTTCATATGTTGAAGTCCTAACCCCCAGTGTAAGAGTATTTGGAGATAGAGCCTTTGTGGAGGTATTAAGGTTAAATGAGTCATAAGGGTGGAGCCCTAATCCAATAAGATTGGAGTCCCTATATGAACAGAAATAAAGATTAGGGCTCACTCTCTCTGCACATGCACACAGAAGAAACGCCATGTGAGGACATAGTGAGAAGATGGCCATCTATCAGGCAGGAAGAGGGCTTTCACCAGAGACCAACAATGCTGGCACCCCGGTCTTAGACTTCCAGCTTCCAGAACTGTGAGAAAATAAATTTCTGATGTTTAAGCCAATCAGTCTATGGTCATCAAAACATGTGGTTGTGCACATGTTTGGTGGATGGTATGCAGACTGCTCTGCAGACATAGTGCCACTGTCCCCCCCATTGGAATCAGTCTCATGCTTGGTCCTTAAAATATTGTTCATTATAGCTATAATCTTCCTTACATTGATAAAATGTAAAAATATATTCCAAGCACTCGCAAAAGTCAGTGAAGAAAGTAAGTGAGCCTCAGAGCCATAGAAAGGCTCACACATTAGGAACAAGTTTGACAGGATAAAAGGCACTGAAAGAGGTTACACCTAAAAATCTAAGCTTGGGAGTGCACAGATCTCAATCTACCATGCATACAATGCTTTCCTGCGTGCAAAATAAAGGAAAATTGTTAAATATTTATTATAGAATAATGGTTATATGGGTATTTTAGGGTGTTTTGCTAGCAAAATCAGCTGGGGTCTTTGGATGCCAAAACTTTGGCATTTCCCTCCTTTAAAATGATGGAATGGAATATAAGCCCTTGTGATCCAAAATTTAATTATTTAACTCTTTGCCGAGGATGTTTTGACTCATATAATGAGGGAAGCTTATGTTTTGGAAATAGAATATTAAAGATGTTCTGACAGAATGTACAAAGAGTTATAATGAGAAGAATTAAGAAAATTTAGAGTTTTCTCCTTTGTGTGATAAATTTTGTAATTGGATTGAGCGAATAGATGATGATTTTCTATGCTGAAACTGAGATTTCTGAGAGAAAAAATAGTTTGGTGGCTGAGTAGTTATCACTCGATCGGGTGTCACATACAATATATATTTTTCTTCTTCCGCATTGCCACTGGACATTTTTTAGGAATTTAATATATCTTATAGTGATATACTGTGAGTTTAGTCACAAACTCAGATGCTTTAGATCCTAAACTTCAATTCTCATATTATAGTTTTTGTGTCAGAAAATATTTGAATTCCAGGTCTAAAACTTAATAGTTCTGTGAAATGAGAAAGCCATTTAACCCCACTGAAATTTAATTTCTTCCCATGAGATGGAATAATAATAACCACCTTGCAGAGTTGTTAGAATAGAATAAATATAAAAGCGCTAGTTCTAATATCTAATATATACTTGCAGAAGTGGTTTCCACGGGGAATATATTTTTTCAGTCACTCATGTCAATCCTGACCTTACACGTCCTTCAAATTTTGCTTTCTTCTTAAGATCACTCTCAAGTTCTCTAATTTGTAACAATTTACACTTTTTAAAAGAGTATCAAGTATTTATTATCTAAATAATTCAATGTGGCTTTTAGGCATATGCTTCCCTAGATTTTTACTTGATTGGAAACACAAAGTTGTATACCTGTACAACTGGAGCTTAGTTAGAAGCCAGTATTTCTCTGTCACATCCACATTTTGTAAATAGCTTTTCTTGATGGAATGTTTATAATCCCAAATGACCAGAAGAGTTGCATCCTTTTATTTTCCACTACATACACAGAAAAAGCAATAATGAACTTCAATAAAATTGTTTCTAGTCCCAAAAGAAGAGCTGAGGTAGATACTATGATTTCTTCAGAGGTTATTATCTCCTTCACAACTTGTTAAGCATGGATAAAACATGTGTGCCTGTGAATTATGGACCCAATCCTATGGCAATAGAATGCAAAATAAAAACAATGGAGGGGACAAAGAATGAGATGGGATAATTTGTGAGAACTGGGAAGAGTCCTGGCATTTCCTGGTTACTTCTGTTCGGTTTGGAGCAAATTCTTAACCTGCCTTTATCTCAGCCTTCAAGGAGTATAAAGTTTAGGTGAAGAAGCGAAAATGCACACAATGAAAATTAAACAATAAAAGGAGCTACAAATACCAAGCTTGTAGTATCTCACAGAAACTTAAGGTGAGTGATTCTTCAGCAACAGCTTCTTACTGATATCCATAAAGGGAAGCAATAAACAAGCAAACAAAGCAAAAATACTCCTGTTGTCTTACTAAAGTATATCACTGATAGATTTGCATTTCTGCAGAGCCTATTAATTGGAATACAAAACAAAAAGCTAGGGGAGAACAAAGCCTCTATTCCTTACAAACTTTGTCACATTTATTTTTCCATGTTAATTATAGGAATTTTTTAAATGCAAAACAATATGCATATTTCCTCAAGCAGAATACAACATTTTTTGTATGTTTCCATCCAGCCTTTTTTTTCTAAGCATATAATTTATTGTTAATGTAACCTAATGTTTGCTCTTACATTTTTTTTCAGATTTCTTGTGCAATTTTAATAAAATTACTTTCCATGTGTTTCTATCATTTTATAAGCAATGCATAAGTAGTTCATAAAAATATAAATCCCATTCTCCAAAAAAATGATAAACATCTCCGGGAATTTCAGAATATTTTTTGAAATGTATTGCTACAAATGGAATTAAAGGATATGCTCATTGTTTAACATCTTTAATAGATTTTGCCAAATTGTTTTTGCCAAATACTTTCTAACAATTTACACTCCATACAGTGTTATACTGCTCAACTCACCAGCATTTATTATTATCACTTTAACATATTTGCTAACAGATGAGATGTAGTTCTTTTTTTTAATTGAATACTAATAAACATTAAAATAGTTCCATATTTTTAATCAGTTATATTTCTCTCACAAATTCTTACTTACTTATCTTTTGGCATCATCATGCTTTTCTTATCAATATGTAAACCTTATTTAACCTTAGCCATAATTTCTTATTTGTTGACACACAGTTTGATTATAGTTGGCATGGATTTTTTTTTTTTTAAGTTATAAGCTTAAATGCATTCATCTTTTTTTTTATTTATTATATTTTAAAAATGGAATCTCTATAATCTCCACTTTTTTATTCTACCTTTTTAAATCCAGCCCACAATAAATTCTCTATTAAGATACCTAAAACAATTATTATATGAACTCCTTACTATGGCATTTAATCTACAATATGTCTTTGTAAAAATGTATATGAATGTGTTTGTGTGTGTAACTTGTAGTATTACTTAAATGGTGTTTTGACATAGTGCATATATTTATCACGAGTTATGAAACTAAAAGGAAAAATACAAGATAAAATAATTGTAAAATTCTTCCTAAAAATTACTTTACTCAAATTTTTCTCAGTGAAATTTAAAACTGTTATAACCTATTTATATAGCAGTGTAGTGATTGAAAGGGAATTGTAATATGTATATTCTTTGAGCAAGATTTACCATTCTAAGAATTTACATGACAAAATAATAAAATAATTGTGCAAATCTCTTTATCTCTACAAGTCATAAAAGACTGAAAATATTTGCAAGCAGCTTCACTATAGCAATGAAAAAGATACATGACAATTCACAGTTGATTAGAGTATAGTATATCCATATTAAGAAATACTAGTCAACTATTAAAACATATATAGTTAAGTGTGTATTAATATAATAATAATTATGATAATAATGATAATAATATTTATGTAATGTTTACTATATAATGGACGTGGTTCTAGTTCTAAGGACTTTACTTATAATATTTCATTTAATCCTCACAACAACCATAAGACATAGGACTATTTTATCACCAAGGTTATGCAGCTTCTAAGAGGGGATCCAGGATTCTAAAATGTTCACAAAAATTAATGGTAGAAACATATGAATAGTAGAATTTTACTGATTTTTTTTTAATATTTATCTGCCTTAATGGAATTTTGGACAACTATCCCATTAAGAGCAGCTGGACTAATTTAAAACCCACAAATAGACCATGTGGATATGGATGGTTCTAGACATTCAGAAAAGAGAGGAAGGATTCCCTAAGAGGAACTCTAACCACAAGATTCAGCAACATTAACTGCTAGCATGTGATATGTTTTTCAAACACTAGACAGATGCCTAGATAGAATTTTTAGCTCCTCAGAGGATGTAGCTAAGAAGCCTAAAGTTTGTATACAAAGTCAGCTTTTGTAGTTTTAAGTTTCTACTTCCTGTGATGTGTTTTACCTCACAGGTACAGACTGAATTGGGTCTTCTCAAAATTCGTATGTTGGGGCCGGCCCGGTGGTGCAAGCGGTTGGGTGGGTGCGCTCCACTGCGGCAGCCTGGGATTCGCTGTTTCGGATCCCGGGTGCGCACCAATGCACCGCTTGTTAGGCCATGCTGTGTCGGCATCCCATATAAAGTAGAGGAAGATGGGCATGGATGTTAGCTCAGGGCCAGGCTTCCTCAGCAAAAAAAAAAAAAAAAGAGGAGGATTGGCATTGAATGTTAGCTCAGGGCTGGTCTTCCTCACAAAAAAAGAAATTCATATATTGAAGTCCCATCCCCTGGTACCTCAAAATGTAATTATGATTGTTAATTTTACGTGTCAACTTGACTGAGCTAAGGGATGACCAAACAACTGCTAAAACATTATTTATGGGTGTGTCTGTGAGTGTTTCCAAAAGAGATTAGCATTTGAATTGGTACACTGAGTAAAGAAGATCCTCACCAATGCAGGTGGGCGTCATCCAACACTTTGAGGGTCTGAATGGAACAAAAAAGTGGAGGCGGGGTGAATTCACTCTCTGCTTGAGCTGGGACATTCTCTTCTGCCCTTGGATGTCAGTGCTCCTGGTTATTGTGATGTCAGACTCATACTAAATTATAACATGAGCTTTCCTGGGTCAAGCCTGCAGAAGGCAGATGGTGGGACTTCTCAACTTCCATCATCATGTGAGCCAATTCTTCTTAATCTCTGTCTATTAATTTATGTATATATAAAAAAATATATCCTATTGGTTCTGTTTCTCTGGAGAATGCTGACTAATACAGTAACAGTATTTGGAGATAAGGTCTTCAAAGAGGTGATTATGTTAAAATGAGGCCATTACAATGAGGCTCAATTCCAATATAACTGGTGTCCTTAAAAGAAGAGAAGGACTCCAGGGACGTGCACGCACAGGGAAGAAGAAGTCAAGAAACAGCAAGAGGGCTGCCACTGGCAAGTCAAGCAAAGAGGCCTCAGAAGAACCCCATCCTGCTGTCACCTTGATTTGCATCTTCCAGGCTCCAAAACTGTGAAAAAAATAAATTTCTGTTGTTTGAGCCACTCCGCCTGTGGCATTTTGTTATGACAGCCCTAGCAAATTATTGCACTCTCTAATGGAGCTAAAGTTACTTGAGGGAGATTTTTCTTTTCCTACGTCCCATAGAACATGATATTGGACTAAGAACATACTATAAATACTGGTTGATTAAATTCAATTCCAGAGGAATCATTCTCAAAATGTGGTCTCCAGACTAGCATCATCAGCATCACCTGGAAATTTTTTAGAAATGCACATTTTTGAGCCCCAAAGCACCACTGAATCAGAAACTGGAGATAGAACAATCCTGTTTCAACACGCCCTCCAGGTGATCTGATGCACATTCAAGTTTGAAAACAAGTGTTTCAAATGTACTGAACTAGGGACCAGGCAGGTGACATACATGAGTGATGCAGCTCAGGTGTAAGTCAACTGGAAAGGTCTGGCATCGTGGCAAACTAGAGAAGGCATACATCTCCACTGAGGCCAAGGCCAGCCAACCCAGCTAGTTAACGTGGCATGGTCTCTTTTTTTTTACGGTAAGCAAGCAAAATGGATTTGTAGATGGATGTTTCATGAATTTTAAATGTTGGTAGCTAATTCTAATCATTGTTGGTCAACCAAATAAAACATGCTTTCAGGACAGTTCCATCCTGTTGTAACCTCTAATTAATAATAAAGGAGTTTGGAGGAGGTTAGTGTAATAAAATGTTTATTTCCTTTTCTTGTCTGTAAGATTTCTTGCCACTAGATTTGAAGAGAGGGAGAGGAAATTGAAGAAATTAGCTTTTAGTTTCTCTTCCTTATGGTGATTTTGGTATATGTTAGAGTATAGATTTAAATATACTATGTGCATATAACTCCTCATTCTAAAAATGGATGATTTTAGAATTTACACTGTTACTTGTTCAGTGTTCTGATTTTCCCAGAGCAGAGATGGATTTTGGCTCATTTACAAACAAAGCAGGCATGTCTTTTATAGCACGTCTCAGGTGGACCGAGGTCTGTTTTCAGAGCCCTTGCTGCACCGAGAGGCACTCTTACTGCCATCTGTGACTTGTGTGTGGGGATTTAAAGATGAAGATGTGCTGACTGGGACAGTTTCTCCTCCACTGACCATCTGCCACAGGTGCTGGAAACAGCGCTCATAGTATTCAATCTTCAGATGAAAGGTTGAATTAGCTGGCCTGAGTTTTTACTAAATTGTTGGACCCACTGTTTGAATGCCGCTTGTCTATTGTAGGACCTAAGCTAGTTTTTTGGATGCTGTTGTTTGCTTGTTTAAGATTTTTTTTTTTTTGGCACCATTTAAAAATGAATGCAGAGAGGAAAGAAAAACGTTTTATTAATTTCTCGATGGTTATAAAGTAGGAACATTTGCAAGTGTCCTAAACAGCTGGTTTCTCCCTCTGCCCCCAGCTCTACCCCTATTCCCATGCCAGGACTATAGCTGAGAGCTTGCATTTGATGTTTTCTGCTAACAATATTGCCATAAACACTGACTACTGTTGGAAGAGCATAAAATGAAGTCACTTCAAGTAAAGGATAAAAAGTGCAGGTTATCAACTAAACCTATAGAAATAATTAACAGAATCCCTAAATATTTAAACTAGAATGGTTCAAATATGACAATTTACTTAAATCATATATCCAGTCTTTCATTTTGGGTAAATGAATTATATTTTATAATCTAAGTGATTGATTATATTTAGAAACAATGTTAAATTAATTAAAGTAGACACTTCTTGGAGAGGAATTAGGACCTTTATGATAAAGATGAAGATATTAGCTTAGAGCAGCTCAGTCACAGATCAAAAATGTGACAGAGTTAGAATTCAAACTGTAATCTGTCTTCATCTAAATAATAATATTAATAGTCTTTTTCTACACAATTAATTCATACATTCCTGAACACACAAATCTCATAAGACTCAGATAATATTGGATGACCTATAACTTTATTAACTCATTCTCAAATTCATCAATAGACTCAAGACTCTAAAGGCTACTCTAGTATAAACACCCCTCACCTGATTAGAAGGGAAATCACCCCTCTTTGAATGGTTTGCCATTTCTCCCCTCTTACAAACTCCAGTAGCCTTTTTAAACTATAGTACCTTCCCCTTATCTTCTTCACAGCCTTCACACTTGCTTCTCAGTTATTCTATTTCATTTTCCACAGATGTACGATTGAGTATCAGGATGAGGGTGAGATTAACATTCTGAGTATGTGGTAGATGAGAGAGAAAACAGTTCTCCAATTTAAAAGAGCCTCCATTATAACCTCTACAAGAAAATCAGACCCTTTGTTTCTGAAGTTTGACAGAATATATTCTGTGAGTTTTTATCCTATAGGAAATTGTCTCTTTCTAAGACATTTGTTGTATTTCTGAAGTTTCTGTTATTTTCTCAACTTCTGTTAACCTGAGATCAGCAAGTACCAAACTCCAAAAAGAAGAATCAGCTCAACTCGGTCCCCAAAAGAGCTGAAATTGAGGATGGTATATAGAAAAGTTTAAATAATCTCACCCTATGTGGTTCAAAGGCATATCTCAAATCTTTCTCGGATAGAACTTCAGAGAACTGGATATTTTTCTAAGATCAGATCTGCATCTACACATTCAATGAGGCTTCGCAAGGATGTACGCTTTCTTGAAATTGGCTCCAATGTTCTTTGAAAGAAAAGAAAAAGGAAATCAGAGATAGTGTGGCATAATGCAATAACTATACGAGATATATGTTTCCTAATAATTTTAATTTTTTGGACAAATTCCCATCCAGATGCAAGACAGAAATACATAATCAAAATAAATAATTTTAAGGCTTTTCGAGTGGCATTCTACTGTAACTTAATCTCAAGGAAAACAAGCTCCACCACTGCATTTACTTCTCAAGAGAGCTGGTTCTGACTTAGATCAAGCCTATTTTTTAAGAAAACAAGGAACATTTGGTTCATATGTCCTTGGCTCAGATTCACACTAACGTGACAAGTATTTGTTGGGCTGAATCTTGAAGACACAAATGACTGCTACGTGATCGCCAAACCTAAATTCACCTAGGAAATTCTAATTGTGACTATAATATGGACTTATTTGCATTCTCAATGGTGTGAAACTGGTTTAGTTGATTTATTTCCACTTCAAATGGAATTAAACTGGCTCATTTCTGTTAGATACTTTGACCAAAAAGGTACACTATATTATGAGTTAGGCTAACTATAATATTGATCAAAATATTCTGCTTCCAGAGACTAAAAATTGACCTCCTTAAACTCCACCCTGCTTTCTTTTTTGATGAGAAAGATTCGCCCTGAGGTAACATCTGTTCCAATCTTCCTCTACTTTTTCATACGCGGGTCACCGCCACAGTGTGGCTGATGAGTGGCGTAGGTCCACACCCAGGATCTGAACCCACGAACCCAGGCTGCCAAAGCAGAACACATTGAACTTAACCACTACACCATGGGGCTGGTCTCTCCATTTGCTTTTATAAACTGAATTTTTAAAAATGCCTGCAGTTATCTTCATCAGGTCTATACCAATCATTAGATTGATTATCAGATAGAATGCATCAACCAATAAAATCTCAATGACTACATAATCCACCTATAGTATGATTGAGCCACTATTACATTTCACTAATGACTATAATTTCTATCTTTATTATTTTTCTTTCACACCAAACATTGGCCAAAACACACATGAAGTCTACAATCTAAGTTGATAAAAACTTCTATAAAGGATATGTTTGGTTATATCAGAGAGACACTACTTAGCACAGTGTGACTATCTCTAGGGATATGGTGATCTGCTGGAGTCATCAGCTGACACACTTGACCTTATTTCTAATCCTTAGTGCTTTTTAAGACCATGGAGGCAACCATAATGTGAGAATGTGCCTTTCCACCTTTTCTAATCTTCTCTGTTAGGGCGATCTCGTTTAGGCACTGCTCTCCTGCCCAGAGCTCTCCATCAAGTTATGAGTATGACAACCTAGTCTACTTATCTCCTATTTCCACTAGACTTCTCACTCATATTTGAGGTAATGAAGAGAACATAGATCACAAAGGAAAACGGGCCTTTGTTTTCCACCTCCACAATACTCCAGGATGCACCAGGACTTTCCATTGCTGAGTATAAGGATTCTGCAGAGGAAATGAATCTCTATCATTAGCAGAACCACATGTTATACATTCTAAACTTGTATATCTCAGGCAACAAAAAGATCCCTTTTATTTCACTTTCCCAGACACAGTGGTGATTGAATAGAGCTTCAATGTTTAATCCTTAGGAAAAAAAATGATAACACTTTATGTATCATATATGGATTTTTCTGCACAAAATCTGTGATTTTCAAATATAGGTTTTCAGTATTCCTTTAAGCAATTTTTTTGAAGTTCTCCAACTTATGACTATTATGACTTCTGTCCTTCAGGTCATGGAGTTTCATCTTTCTAAATTAAGGGTCACCTGAGTACACTTAGAGCAGTTCTTAGAAAGAGTTTCTGGTTTATTCATGTAGAAAAGAAGTACTTAGATTTTGATGTTTTAAGAAGTTATGTGGTAGCCTTAGCCTCTAGCTTCTTTCAGTGGACTTATTACAAAAAGCAAATTCAAGTTTATAAATTGTGGGCTTTAGCCTTTTTGTCACCACAAATCCCTGCACCCACTTCTTTTTCAGGAGAGTGACATAGAAGTGGTAAAACGCTCTCGTTCTGCGGGCATACTTCATACATTCTGGATCATAAAGCCAAGATGGAAACGCTACCTATTGTTTTGGCTAATAGCTAAGTATGTTCACCTCTATCTTTATCTCAATTTATTTTAATCCACCTCACCCCCTTATATTCAAAATATTGACTTTACCAGATGTATTGGTCCTTTGAGGTATAAATTTGGCAGGCTATAGACCCCAGTGGTTCAACGAAACATTAATCTAGATGTTTCTGTGAAAATATTTTGCAGATACAGTTAAAATACATAATCATTGATTTTAAGTGAAGAAGATTTTGATAGATAATCCAGATGGTCCTGTTTTAACCAGTTGAAAGGCCTTATGAGCAGGTGTGAAGCTTCCCTAATTAAGAAGAAATATTGTCTATGGAGAGCAGCATCAGCTTATGCTCAAGACTTGTGCCTTCTGCTGTCCCCATTGTAGCCAAGAAATGTTCCAGCTGAGAGGCCTTCATCCCACCATCCCTCTCTGACCTCTTCATCTTTGATAAAGCACTGATATCTCCTTCCTAATAAATAGACCCTCTGAGTTCAAAAAAAAAAAAAGGCCGCCACCCTGCCTGAATACAAATTTCAGACTTGTCTAGCCAGCCCTCACAGTCACATAGCCAATTTCTTGCAATAGAAAATTAATATAAATGGTGTTTTGTTAAAAGAGACAGCATTATAATCAATAGAGCAGAATTTCTTTTCTTCACAGTGTTTATAATATAACAGGAGAGAAAATACTAAACACACTCTTGGTATCCAAATTTCTATGAGTTTTCTGTTAGTGCTTTAACAAATTACCACAAAATTCGTGGCTAAAAACAACACAAATTTTCTGTCTTCCAGTTTTAAAGGTCAGAAGTCCAAAGTAGGTCTCACTGAGCTAAAATCAGGATGTCCACATGGCTGGGTTCCTTCTGGAGGCTCTAGGAGAAAATCAGGTTTTTTGCTTTTTCCAGTTATTACAGGCTTGCTGCATTCCTCAGCTTGTGCCTCCTTTCTCCATCTTCAAAGCTATCAGTGTAGCATCTTCAAATCTCTCTCTCACTGTGATTCTTTGCCCCATTCTCCACTTATAAGGATGTTTATGATTACTTTAGGCCTATCCAGACAATCCAGGACACTCTTCCTATCTTAATGTTAGTTTATTAGCAAACTTAATTCCATCTTCTACCTTAATCCCCCTTTGCCACATAACTTGACATATTCAAATGTTCCTGGGATTAGAACAGAGACATGTGTAAGGGGTCATTATTCTTTCTACCACGCGTCTATGGCACTTGGATTCCTATTACTAATATTGGATTCTTTCACGCTTCTGTCTGTCCTGAGACCTCTAATGCAACATCTCCTGTTGCCATAAATGTATAAACTCTCTGATCTAATGTCCAGATTGTTTGGGTTTTTCCTCCAACACCTATTCAAGTGGTTATTAGACTTCATCTCATACCTTGGTAAGTCTATCAGTTTGACACCAACTTTGACGTCCATCTCTTTTTTATCTTTGCTTTAATTATAACTTGGATCTCATTTTCCCTTGAATCCGTACTTTCCCCAAATCTTTTCTTAAAACCTACTCCTTTCCCTATTCTTCTACCTTTTCAAATACTGCTCCTCATCCTTTAAAAAATGTTTACCTTGCTTATCTTAAAAAGCACAATTTTGACCCAGGCCACTTTCTTTTCTTCTCTAAATTTCTTTAAAAAAGTGCAACATTTTTTTTTTGAATCTTCATTTACATTTCAACTCTGTAATCTTTCTGAAACTCTTGTCAAAGTTGCCAAAAGACCAAGAGGAGAGGAAGCAAGAAAGGAAAGGAACAGAAACTTAACAATTTCTGGATGATTTGCATATTGTTTCTTACCCAGAGAATTTCTACAGATGTTCAGATACACATCAGCTATATGTGTCCCCTGGAAGACTAAGAGGACATGTAGCTCACCCTCCCTCAGGAGCTAATCAAGCAAAGAAACAGGAAAGAATAGTGGAAAGAACTTTGGACTAAGATTTGACTTCTTTCCTTGCCTCTTCTACTTAGAGTTATTTGGGGGCATACTGTTCCTGCCTACTTCAAAGCCTCACTTTGGGAACACATACGACTAAATATTTCAAAGTATTGAGTTTCCTGTTTATATGAATAAAATGCATGCGATTATTCTTAGAAATAATACAAATAATACAACTACAAATGATGATCAGAGATTTAAAAGTTACTTTAGAATCTCCATTAGTTTAAATTTTATGAGGACCTTGATATAAAAAAACAAATGTAATTTTTGAGATATTGAGGTTCTGAAAATTATACATTGGGAAGAATCAATCTATTTGTTTAATATTGATTGAATACAAGTGACTCAAAATACCAAGAATTCAAGTAAAGTTAACCTGCTTTCACTTTCTTGTGTGTAGGAGCAATAACATTTTTTATAAGTTTACATTTTCAAATTGTAGGAAAAAATAACTTTAAGTCAGCTTTCAGGTTTGACATTTATCACATTTATCATACTGTTTTCAACTATGACATTTCTTTATTCATTCATTCCATGAAAATAAAATCATATAAATATAAACCTTTTTATATACAGATTGTAAGTTATTAGGCAAATTGTAGTGCTCTATACTTTTGAAAAGGAATTTGACATAAATTTAAGATTCTGTAAATATCCATTTGGCAAATTATCTTCTTCATTGTCTGTACCCTAATACTCTTACTTAGGAAAACTGATAGCTACAATTTCATTTTATACAATTTAACATTGAATATGAACATCTAGGTCTTTGGGTAGCTTCTGAAAATGCACTAGATTAAGCCTATTGAATGACACCAGATGCCATTAGTTTCCTTGGGTTCCTTCATGCATGTGACTCTATATATCTGGACAAATACAACATTTGACATTTACTACAAATTTTAAGGGATATTATAAAAGTAAAATAAGATGAGAAAAGATATGCTAGGTTATGTTATGGTCTCATGTTTGTTGAAACTAAAAGCAAGACAGAGTCAGTGCTTAAAAAATGGTTGATTAGGTGAAATACACAAATCCTTTCAATATATACCCCTATAGGCTTACTTTAACTGGTTTAAATTAAAGCTAAACTAGAATAGCAGAGGTAAGAAGCATCAATAGGTAGTATTAAACTACAAGATTCATTCATAAAAATTCATTTTCAAAGCTAGTATAAAATGTACTTTCAGTCTAATTTTGAAAGTACTTTTTGTGTGTGTGTGTGTGTGTGTGTGTGTGTGTGAGGAAGATTGGCCCTGAGCTAACATCTGCCAATCCTCCTCTTTTTGCTGAGGAAGTCTGGCCATGGGCTAACATCCATGCCCATCTCTTTCCACTTTATATGGGATGCTGCCAGGCAGCGTGGTTTGCCAAGCGGTGCGTCAGTGCGCCCCCGGGATCTGAACTGGCGAACCTCGGGCCGCCGCAGCAGAGCACGCGCTTAACTGCTTGCACCACCAGGCCAGCCTTTGAAAGTACATTTTAATTCACTCTCTAATCTATGTAATTTAAATAATTCATAGTGGAATTTATGACACATGGATAATTTTAATGATTTATTTTCTAAAAATAATGTCTTATTTCTGACATTAAGAGAATGTTTAATTCCCAAAAAGGGAATCTTAGAGTTGTACATGTTTTTCTGATATTGCCTTAATAACAAACAATCTTTAAATTTTTCTACTTTTTGAAATAATGTAAAATTTAGAAATATTTCTGGACTTTGGAAATTTAGAGTTTTATTTGAGTGGAGATGGGTTAAACTTTTATTAATTGCAAATGCATGACTATATGAAATAATAACTGGATATTTCCTAGATATTTAGATACCTCATCTCTTTCTGAGAAGAAGATAATCAAAGACGTGCTTTTATGTTTACTGAATTTTTATCTGGTTATTATAGTACTTTTTTTCAATAGCCCACAATTGTGTTTATTATTCCAATAGTATACATAATTCTTCCAAGACTGTAGCAAATTGTTGATTTTTATAATTAATTTTACAATAATTTTTTTTATTACTTTCATGAAGAGTTCAATGAGATGGAATGTTTCTTTTACGGACTAGGTGGCCAATGTTAGCTAAAAACATAAATTAATCCTAATTTTTTAAATGTGTTGGTAAATTTAACTGCCTCAAACTAAAATTAATACATTCAATCAATAAATATTTATTTACTTCTTATAATATGCATATTTTTACTATATCCTAGCTGTAGGGAACCGAAATTGAAAAAGACAAAGTCCTTGCTTACGTGAAGGTCCCATTCCAAAGGAGGAAATAGACACAAATACATAAATAAATATAGAAACAAAATTTCTGACTTCATCTCATGTCCCTGCCCTCCTTGGGCACTGCTTTTCAGGGCACATTTGATGTTTTTGTATTCTTGGCCCATTTCAAGCTTATTCTCTGCTAAGGAATTTTTCATTGGTTGGTTACATGGAACCATGTTCTCTACACGGAACACTCTTTTAGGAGTTTGAATGTTGGGATCACATCTTAGCTTAAATGACCCTTTCTCAGAGAGGTCTTCCCAGTTTTCCAGTCCAGAGTAGCCATACTGACAACTCCCCCCGACCCTGGAACTTTCTTACCTATCACTTTTTTGTTTTCTTCAGAGTATGTAGCACCAACTTATTATGTATGTGTAACACATAAAAAACAATCTTTGTATACATATACTTAACATCTTTATAATACTTATATGCGATTGTGTTTCAAAGAATGTTTATTTCCTTATTTTCTTATTCATATATTTGCTTATTTCGTTATTTTCTACACTGCGGACCGCAAGCTTCTGGAGAGCTGGGACAATTTGATCATCATTAGGAACACTTCTTGAGACATAACAGGGCTTGAAATGCTTGCTGAATGAGTACCTCAGTGAATGAGGGTTATGGATAGATATCTCATCTACCTCAGTAGAGGGTAGAAGCTGTTGGGGGATACAGTATCTGTATTAAATCAGGGGGATACAGCATCTGATTCACATATTAGAAAGAGCACTCTGGTTTTGCATTAAGAGCTCAGTAATTTTATTTCCTAGGTGTAGCATGCCCTTATCGTAGTTCATAACCTCATAATAAAACTGTCTCTCTGCAGGAGCATAGGTTCCTTGAATGTGAAGGCTATAACTTTTATCTTTGAAATTTTAATGCCCAATAGAAAGCTAAGTATGATTTGCACATTCAGAAATATTTGTTGAATAACAAAATGCCTAGTGCGTTGTAGGCATTCAGTTAAGCACAATGAATGTGCTAATTATTAGGTTCAAGTCTTGACTTCAAATATTCAATTCCTAGTTTTGAAGAGCCCCTGTGACATTCACACACTGGTGTTACTCCTGTGGATGTGTTATATTACATGACTGAAGAACTCTACTGATGACATTAAAATAAGAAGATTATCTTGGATTATCCAAGTGGTTCCAATAAAATCACATGAGCTCTTAAAGGCAAAAGAGGAAGGCAGAAGCACAAGTCAGGGAAACAAGGCAGGAAGAGAATCCGAGATCTAAAGCATGAGAAGGATTTGATTTGTGTGGCTGATTTGAAGATGTAGGAGATCACATGGAAGCTGAGAGAAGGAATTAATGTATCCAATAACCTGAAAGAGCCTCTGGCACCATCAAGCACCTCCCAAAGCTAAAGACTTGAGTTTGAGTAAGTCAGACCTGAGGTCCAGTCTTGGCTGCCCTTGATATTAAATATCTGTGACAGTCCTTTCTCTAAGTCTTAGCTTACTCAGGACACTAATAATATCTACCTCTGAGGGTTGTTATAAGAATTGTACATAAATTTATATATAAATCTCCTACCAAAACACAGCAGGTATCAAGAAATAGTAATTACTTTTACCATTATTATCATTTATCAGACATAGCATGCTCAGGTCCTTCAGAATAAGACTGTTACATTTATCTATGACTGCATAATGACTTACCCTAAAATAACAACTATTTTAGTTCCTCATGATTCCATGGATCAAGACTTCAGATAGAAGAGCAGCAATGGCTGTGACTTCTCTACAGTATCTGAGGTCTTGGTTGGGATAGCTGAAATGGCCTTGGTCAGCTGGAATTACTCAACTGGGGTCTTACGTCAGAGTCCCCGTTCTTACCGCTGTACAGGTTTCCCAGCTCTCCTCCATGTTGCATCTCTGTGTAGCTTGCTTGAGCTTCCTCACAACATGGTAGTCTTGGGAAAAATGGAATTTCCTACATAGTGAATGGCTTTTCCCAGATATAATCTGGGCTTCTTAAATTTAAACTACTGGACCCAAAACAACATTGTTTTAGGGTACAAACTTCTTATAACTTGTAGACAAATAAGTCCTGGAGATCTAATACACAGTATAGTGAATATAAACAATATTGTGTTATAAAGTCAAACTTGATAAGAGATTAGATCTTAATTATTCCCATCAGAACCCGAAATGATAATTATGTGACTTGACAGAGGTTCTAACTATCCCTACAACGGCAATCATATTACAATATATAAATGTGTCAAATTAAGATTTTGTACACCTTAAATTTATACAATTTATAAATTATAAACGTATATGTCAAATATATTTCAGTTAAAATTAAATGGATAAGTAAATAAATAAATAAATAAATAAACTACCAGACTTGAAACTTGCATAGCATCACTGCCTTGGCATTCTGTCAAACAAAACAAGCTGCAAGGCCAGCCCAGATTTAAGAGGAGGCAAAACAGACTCTAGTTTTTGATTGGGTAGAATGGCAAGCATGTACAGAATGGGGAAGAACTGATCGTGGCAGTCTTTAGAGTATGTCTCCCATACATTTCTAAACTTAATCATTTAGTCAACAATTAACAAAAAACAAAATCCTTTATATTATCTGGAAAACCTTACCAAATTATTTGAATAGCACATTGAAGCTATTTTAGAAATTGTAAAATATATGTCAATATTTTTTCCAAAAGAGACAGTCACGATGAGTAGATGAAGATATTCTGTATCCCATGGCAGGCATTGAGAAATAATATTACACAACCAGAAAAAGACATTCTGCAGACTCACTTTAAAGAATTTCTTCAAAGAAAGCTTTTTGAACAAAATATATACTGCATTTTATTTAGAAATATATTCTCAGTTGTCAACTCAGTTGGAGAAGAGTACCTTTACCTTTTCTATCTTTATACAAAAATTAGCGCTATATTGAAATAATACCAGTGTTTTTAATTTTTATAGAAACTTGTACTTGTGTTAATCTAAACCACAATGATTGATAATATTTTCAATATTCGTATTGAGGAACGTATTAACAGATATCCGTTTTGTAAATAGAAAACATATTTATTTTATAATGGAATCTCATTTTATATATATACATATAACTTAGAAAAATTGAAATGTAAGTCACTCAGCCAAAAAAGAAAAAAAAAAAGGAAGGAAAAATAAAATATGAATGTCACAAGTGATTCCTATCCTTGTCTCCTCTCAGGAATGAACATAAAATGGATGAAAAGGGACACGTGTATCTGATGTTTTCTCGGTCTCAAATCCACTCTGGCTTTTGTTATATGAGCATCTCATCCATCTGAGTGTGATTCTATTGTTGAAGTGCATATATTTTTAGTAGAATGCTGATTCTAAAAGCAAAACAACTGCTTAACTGATGCTTAACTAAAGAAAAAATATTCGAACATAAAAATAAATTTTAATAGATATATTAAGAACAGTATAACAATTTCCTATGAGCCATATTACAAAGAGATTTTAAGAGTGATTTTGACCACTCTTTATTTATTAGCCAAGTTTAGAAACCAACTCCCATATATGATGTGATTCTTCAGAACTTCAGTAACTAACTGTACATTGATAAATTTAAAAACTATAATATTTATTTTTTATATTTTCTTCTATTTAATAAAACTTAGACTTTCTTCTTCTATTATATTTCACTTTTAATTAAATACTTTAGTTTTTAGTGACTCATTAAAATATTAAATAAACAATAGTATAGGTGATATGCATGTTTCATATATTTGAAACACTACAATAAATCATGCATTCCCTTGAGAAAATATCGTTTTAATTTCTGTTCCTAGTGTAGAATCTATTCAAAATTTAATAAACTATTATAAAATTTAAATTGCTTTGACACCATGAGAGAGAACTATATTTTATTACTATTCTCTTTTCCAAATATGTTTATTTTAAAAACCTTTAAAGAGTTTTTTATTCCCTAAATATTTCTTTTCATGGATCCATAGTATTAAATCTAAGTGATCAGTCAAAGGAATAAGCAGAGTTAATTGCATGAATAGAAGATTTTTTAAATGCATTTTTCAAATCACAGAGAAATATATGATTCTTTATTTTTTGAAAGCACTGACATACAGAATTAGGCTATTTAAATTTCAATTTAAAGTTTAAATAACAGGTTAAGCTGTGAAACTATAAAGATGGCTTTATATCTGAACTCAAGGAACACTAGCCAAGTAGAAGATAATTTGTTAAGTTTAAACAACTTTTGGAAAATTATAAAAGTGCAGCATAAACATCTCCAAGTGTTAAAACAACATTTGGAAACGTAGAAAAGATTTTGTTGGGATTTGGTAAAGATCTCATGGCTGTTGCTAAAGAAATACAAAAAAACAAAAAGGCCTTTATCCTGGATTTTCTGTGTATCAATTGAATAACAATCATTCCCACATGAGTTAAAACTTATCTGCTCAAAAGCACAAAGCTTGTTGAGAATAAAATAAATTTGATTATACGAAGTTTACGCAAACATTTTTTCAAGGAAATCATTTTTCCATAGCAACCATATAATTGTGCATGTGTGTGTGTGTGTGCATGTGTGAGTGTTTGAAGAAGGAATGTGGAAAGTGATAAAAGCAATGTTTACAATTTTAACTTCTGACACATAATTAGCACTAGGTAATGACAAGCACATTAACTAAATGACAGCATTTATTTTGCAAAATGATAACTGCTATCTATATTGTAGCCGTGTATCTAAAATGCTACCCCTTCTCCTAGAACTTTATAGTTATGAATGTATTCATAATTTAAATTTTAATCAGATGTAAAGTCAACATTTGTGACCATAATTTAGTGATAATACATCAATTTCTCTTCTCAGTTTGAAGACCCCTGAAACTAAATCTACAAAGACATTGACAATTTCACATTGAGCAGAGTAGTCAGGTTCAAGGGGACACTGGTAAGGTAGATACAGTTAAAATGCACTCTTTCTGTGGTGCATTTCCCCAATGAAAAATGCCTGTTCCTCAATGGAAGGCACACTGCTAACACGGAGCAGTAAAGGTATCAACATTCCAAATAATATCTGTTCTTGAATATTCACTCAAAACAGGTGAATATAAAAAATACCAAAACACATTCAAGATAAGGGATAAAATTAATTTTCCTACTTTAAAAGGTTACTATTACAACAAGTTCCATGTAGCATAACAGCGCCCTTTCTGTTGTATCATTTGACTCATCTCTAATACCTAGGAGTATTAAATCTGCACAAATTCAAAAAAAAAGTTTTGTAACTGTGACTCTTAGTATTAGAAATCTAAAAGGTGTTTTCTTAGAAGTCCCATAAAAAAAAAATACATCTTGTGAGATTAAGAATAAATTGACTTCTGGGGCTGGTCCCGTGGCACAAGTGGTTAAGTGTGTGAGCTCTGCTGTGGCGGCCTGGGGTTTGCCAGTTTGGATCCCGGGTGTGCACTGATGCACTGCTTGGCAAGCCATGCTGTGGCGGCGTCCCATATAAAGTGGAGGAATACGGGCATGGGTGTTAGCTCAGGGCCAGTCTTCCTCAGCAAAATAAAAAAAAAAAAAAAGAGGAGGCTTGACAGATATTAGCACCGGGCTGATCTCCTCACAAAAAAGAAAAAAAAAGAATAAATTGACTTCTGTGATGAGGAATACCAAAATGTTAGATTCAAAAATAACATGAAGAAATTCAACTCAGTTATTTAAAACAGACAAGGATATGCACCAAGAAAGGAGGCAAAGAACTGTGTGAATTTTTCAAGCTCTTTTCTATGATATTATTTCTTATAATGTTGAAGAATTTATTTTCTACTAATCTATTATCATTATAAAATAATCAAATTTCATAACTATCACATTTTAATATTGATTCCCACCACTTTGATGACCTATTGCCAGAATATATATTAATAATATAAGATATATTTATGTAAATTATCTAATCTTCACAAGTTAGCAATGTTTAATATATCTTTTAAAATTATGAAGTTTCAGGGCTGGCCCGGGGGCTTAGCAGTTAAGTGCGCGTGCTCCGCTACTGGTGGCCCGGGCTCGGATCCCGGTTGCGCACCAACGCCCTGCTCCTCCGGCCATGCTGAGGCCGCGTCCCACATACAGCAACTAGAAGGATGTGCAACTATGACATACAACTATCTACTGGGGCTTTGGGGAAAAAATAAAAGGAGGAGGATTGGCAATAGATGTTAGCTCAGAGCCAGTCTTCCTCAGCTAAAAAAA
Source organism: Diceros bicornis minor (assembly GCF_020826845.1). Lineage (NCBI taxonomy): Eukaryota > Metazoa > Chordata > Mammalia > Perissodactyla > Rhinocerotidae > Diceros > Diceros bicornis. The sequence continues at coordinate 44,632,373 of NC_080759.1, read as the reverse complement.
GAGGAGGATTAGCATGGATGTTAGCTCAGGGCTGATCTTCCTCACAAAAAAAAAAATTATGAAATTTCATTTACATAGCAGTTAACCAAATATGTAAAGGAAATGGTTGTAGGATGGTGACAGAATCAGGATTTGTAGGGAGCAGAACTTGCTACCACAAGATGTATCTCATTGGCTTGATTACTTTTAAGAACAAAAGACTCAGGAAGAAACTTTGACCTTCCTCCTAACTGCCTAAAAGATTTAAGATAGAAAGGCTCTTCTATCAAGGAACTATCACCATAGGTAACTATAGCATAATATGAAGTAGGTGTGGTAGACAGGGAGGAACCTAGCAAGACCCCTTTGAGCAAAGTCCCCAGTCCCCTCCATGTTTTGTTGTCTTTGCAAGGCAAGGCAAACATTTGTTTACCAAACATTTGTTTTTTCATCTCCATGTGAATTGCCTTCCTCCCCTCTGAAGTCCCAAACCACTACCCCCAAATTCCTCCTTTGTCTTTAGGTAAAGATGGTATTCAAGGTGGTGGCTTCTGCCATTTTGGCAAGCTACTCAGTTTTCCTGGGTCTCTTCCATGTATACATATTATTAAACTTTGATTTTCTCCTGTTATTCTGTCTCATGTCAATTTAATTCTCAAACCAACCAGAAAAACCTAGAAGGGTAGAGGAAAATTTCTTCCTCTCCTACAAAGAAGTATATTCATCATATGGACAAAAAAATTACTTAAGAAATTCTATTTTTTGTTGCCATGTGGTTTTATGTGTTTTTCCTTTTGAATTATTAATTCAATTATTACTCGTTTAAAATTGAACCAAAACACAAACATGTGGTAGATTTTGAAGTACAATTATTTAAAAAAGCATTTTGGAAAAAATGTATCGCTTAAATGTTTTCCTTGTAAATTCACGTATGCATAGATGAGTCTTGCTTATTGCTAGCATGTGACAGAGTCAACATCATTACTATTCCTATATTCTCATTTTTACAGATTTAAGCACTGAGAAATCTTGCTTTTGGAAATACATAGATAGGAGTAGAAGAGGTTTTATTATAACAATGTCACTCATTTCTTTGAACTCCTTCAAAGACATGACAAATATTGCTCATTGACTTATGTAAAAATCTAAAAATGTCACTTATAAAAGATTTGTAACCCAGTCACTAGAGTCATTTACTTTTTTAAAATGCAGATGAATGTTTTGAATGGCCCCCTTTGTTTTCCATTCTGGAGATTTCAACCCCCAAGGGCAATGCACCAAAGTGAAGTTCAAGAAGGTTGAGAAGTATATTTTTCTTTTGCAAAAAGAAACAGTGTAGGAGAAAGATTCTTTTCAAAGAGAAGAATGGAAAGAGGAAAAGCAAAAATTAAGAAAGTGTTATTCAGGTTTGACCCAAGAAGGGGCCTGCCCAGTGGCATAGTAGTTAAGTTTGCGCACTCTGCTTCAGTGGCCTGGAGTTTGTGGGTTTGGATCCCGTGCATGCACCTACACACAGCTCATCAAGCCATGCTGTGGTGGTGTCCTACAAACAAAATAGAGGAAGATTGGCTCAGATGTTAGCTCAAGGCCAATCTTCCTCACAAAAGAAAAAAAATTGACTCCTGAAAACTGGTTAAAATTATCTGCCTGTCCAGAATATGCTTTATAAAGTATTCCTTTAATCCCAGAAGTTAGCAGACCTCAGATTGAAATTAGGAGCCTAAATGGCAAATCAACAAAATCAGTTTTATTTTCTGTAAAGTAAAATCTCCAAATTCATTTTAAAATTCAATTCAATCTATTTTGAAGTGTCCCTATGATAACCATCACAATACTTTACTGCATTTTAATTCTAAAATAGATATGTAGATAGTTATGTTAAAATATAATTACATCAAACTCTGGCTGCATTTTAGAAACTGAACACAACGCTGATAAATAAATGGCAAGCAATAGGATATATCAGAGCACATAAGGAAGCCATTTGGTGTAAAACTAATTCAGCCTAAGTTTGTTTTTCCAAAAGGGCCTGTCACCTTTGAACATGCATTGTGTATCTGCTTTACCATGTCCCTACCAGTGTAGAGAAGAGAAGAATAAATGCCCTTAAGATAAGGATGCAACTTCCCCCACACTGGCATTTCCTTAAGGATAAGCATTTCTCCCTAGGCTAGGATTTGATTGCTGTGCTCATCCTTTGACCACACAACTTGAAACAACAGACCTGCTACCTGCCACGCCATCAATCCAGCAGATCTGTTACCCACTGTGTCCATCAATAGCTATGCTGACAGGGCAATCAGACAGGCTGATCTTGTGACTATTGTCATTGTGTCATTGCAATCATATGTGATACATGCTCTTTGATGGTGTATAACCACTCTGTACATCCCACTTCTTTGGTGCCCTTCCTTCTTTGGGGAAGGAAGACACCAGGCTACATAGTTCTCAAAAGTTGGCTCATAATAAACTCACCCCAATTTTCATTTATAGATTGATTATGGATTATTTGTGTCAACAATGCTAAAGAATTGGTTAGTGGTAGAACTAGATCTGATCTCACGAGTCACCCAGTAACAACCTCATAAGCGAAAGCCTATGGGGTAAGAGAAGCACCATAGACCAAGAGGATAGAGCCCTTCTGAAAGGTCAGATAAGTTTTGTTTTAAGAGACGATTTAATTTCTATACCTTTCCTATACGTTGAGACGATAAGAGCCATGACACTTCAGAGAAGAGGACAACCAGGCAAAATCATTGAAGTTATTTGCTTGTGAAATGAGTCCTTCCATCACTGGATAGGGTTGAAAGAATAGCCTAGTAGAGAAACACATCAATAAGATTGTATATATATGCTTTGCTCCACCAAGGACATTTATAAACAATCCAAGGATATATTTATAGTCTTGGGATTAAGGCATTTGTATGATGTCCATTTGTAAGAGTTTAAAAGGGCCTGAAATGCTGGTTTAAAGTTATGTCCCATGCCTACAGATTTGCCAGAGCTGTGGTGGTGATACAGGTTGCAGATACGGCACCCTAGTGCCTCTCCACACAAACTCCCTCACTAATATTTTAGTAACATTGATTGCAAGTCATCTTTACTATTTTAGGTATATCCATGTAGTGTAGTTGCTGAGGTTCTTTGTATGAATTTAAGCATCATTAATTGGCTGTCACTGAACTGTCATATAAATCTTAATACACAAATAATTTCAGAATACTGTGTGATGCTTTGTAAGTAGATAAGAAAATTGCATTATTATGATTCTTTCAGATAAGTAAATTTACATAAAGACAAAAAAACTGACAAGTAAGAGGATATTTTCTCTACCCGGGCAACATTCTACAAAAGACAGCATTTCCTACAGGCAATATGCCAGAGAATGAACCTTTGATTCTATTTCTATTTCACTGGAATATGTGTTTTTAACTTAAAACATATAATTCTTAAAGAGTCAAATAGATTCTTAATTTTCTTTTTAATTTCTTTACCTGCAGCTATAGAGTGGTAAATGAAGTTAAGAGCCCTACATTCCAAAATCAACAACTCCTAATACTATATATTAATATTATCCTAATACTATCTATGTAAGTGTCCATTTTCTCTCTCTCTTACTCTCTTGCTCTCTTTCTCTGCCTCTGGCTAGGTTGTGAGCTCCAATTACAAGAATTAATTCAACTTTCCAGGCAAATTGAGTGTTCAGAAGTAATAGTATATCCAAAACAAGGTTACCTTTCTCTTTCCTAAGGTAGAAACTGTCAACAGATGATATAAGATCAGGATGAATTACAGGTATGCCATTTAAGTCATGTCTGGATGAGATGAAAGTTTGAATCACTATCAGATAAATATGCAGTTGTACTTCATCCTGGAGGGAGAAAAAGAAATTAGGTTAAGATTAATACATCTCTGCTAATGATAAGCCATGTGGATCACAAAAGAACTTCGTGCATGCGTTTAAATAGCATGCGTTTAAATATACTGTGTTACCATGGAGAAATAATGTTTCTATCATATAGGGAATTCATAAGATAGTGCAAAAATGAGAACAGAAAAATACATGAGGCAAGCAGAAACCTCTACTAATTTGGCAGTAAGATTTCAGGACAAAGGGGCACTCTTTGGTAACATCGTCCAAAAGGATGTTTATTTAGGTAAGAAGTAAAGGCTTCACATAATTAGGTACATTTAGTGTAAGAGTTGTTGCAAAGTCTCCTTAATAAACAAAATAAACAAAAACCTCCAAAATGAGAACAAGCAAAGATATTTATCAGATCTTGATATAGCAAGGGAGTCAGCTACCATCACTTTCATTTGGCAGAGACTAAAAGGCAGGCAGGGGAGTGGGAAAAAATTGTAGCATAAAAAACTGGAAAGCTTCACGTATGCCCTCATTGGAGATTGTCAACACTGGGAATCTGGAAGTAGGCTAAGTAGAAGTGGGGCAGCCTATGTGATAGATTAGGACACATAATTGGCTTTCTGTGGTTGGTCCCAAGTTAGAGTTGGAGGGCAAAAATTAGGGAATCTGTCAGTTATCAACCAATTTCTTACCATTTGAGGCCAAATGCTGCAGAGATTGTGGGTCAGTGTTCTATTTTTATACATGGGACGGCCACTGTCCATTTGCATATTCAGTCTCTCATAGTATAAGGCAGAAACTGCTTCAGAGTTCCAGGTAATAAGAATTTAGTAAGGTCACTTGGTGCTTAATTAATCTTTGCTTTCTGGACGTGGTGGTTGGTCTGAAGAAGCATTCTTCATTCAAGTTGCATTGATCATATTGTTCCAATTCCCATAGACCTATTAGATAGGTCCAGGGGGCTAGACTGGGAAACAGCGTCCTTCAATAATACATTTGAACTTGGAACAAAGAGAGAGTAATACTCAGTTGTAAAAACAGGAGAATGTGAAACTCGAAATCGACAATTCTACCTCTACAGAGGCTAGTCTGAGAGAGAAGGCTGAGATCCAGGGGCAGGTAGAGATAGGAAGACAGCAGAAATACATCTAAAAATGGAAAGTCCATGTTTCTATGAAACGTAAAGCCAAGCAATACCCCTGCTTTTTTTGAGATTTTGCACCAGAGATATTTAATTCCCCTTGTTTGCCAAACTGTTTTGGTGCCTGTCTCTTGCACAAGTCAAATGAATGCTGACTATTACTCATCAAGCATTTATGAAGTTCTTGTTATGTATCAGTCACTGTGGCACATAGTACTGACGTTCCCTGATATTTGATTCTTTTCTCTTCAAGGCACATGGACACGACACTTCCACCCCCCCCCTTGCTGTTGGGCAGTCATGTGACTTGTTCTGGGTAATGACATATGAGCAGAAGTGACATGTGTCACTTCTGAGCTGAGCCATTTAAATTCTGAAGCAATTATCTCACCTCCTGTCTTCTCCTGCTAAATGTTATGGAAGAGGCCTCGTATCACCTTAGTGACAGTGGGTGATGATCAGTAATGAAGCTGAAAGGTCACCGAACGCTGGTAAGTGAAGCTAGATTAGAGTTTGGACTTTATCCTGGGGGCCTTCAATATTCAGCAGATATTTTTGATTATATTTCTGTTCAAAACCGTGTGCTAGTGACAATTGAAAGTGATTACATTCTTTTAAGCAGGGTGTTGACATGGTCAGATGTGTGTTTGTGAAGAATCACTCTGGCTGCCTTGTGCAAAATTGGAGAGAATGAGTGACACTGAGAGACCAGTCAAAGGATTTATTATTTGCATGAGACAGAAAAAGAGGGTATATTTCCCTTACCTGACTTTCCGTACACAACAATGAATGTTCTTTGGGTTCTTATAGGTCTGTGAGTGAAAGAGAAAAAGAACAGAGTTCCTTAAAATTCAGGAAATTTATAATTTAAAAAATAGTTATGTGTCAGCCTGCTTATAATTTTATTTTCATGCCTGAGAGTGCCTTCTACAAGCACATTCTGGCAACCCATAAAACAAATAAATTGAAATAGAATAAACCTATTAGACATTAGACTTGTAGCACCAGATGAAACACAGTCCTACAAAATTTAAATACGCGATTTTATACCTACAAGCACATTAAGTTGAAAGAAACTTCAACTGAATTTACGTAAATTAATCAATAAATATGTTTTTGTATATAGCATTTTTTGGGCACATTGAGTATTCACAATCTTTAAAGCACATGAGTATATTACCTCAGGAAAGATCTGTTCTTTGCACATTTGCTTTATAAAGCGCAGAAGAAATAATGAACTGTGAGTGTGTCTTTCTCTTCAGTGTGATTTTGGCATACGTAAATAGCCTCTTAGTGCATAAAATAAAAAGCACAGAACCAAAGTATCTGATTTTTCTAGTGTTTTTTTTTTTTCTTTTCTTTATTTTTTTTAAATAGCAAGATTGAAGGGAAGAGACAATTTAGGAGAAATAATTGTCTTCTAACAGCCAGCTTGCAGAAACTAAAACAAATAACAATGATGTAAAAAAGTTGCTTTGACACTTTGGTAAATGAAAGTGTGAGATGAATAGGAATACATTAGAGGTGACTGTATATCTGAGGCCTGTGAAAATTGCTGATTATAAAGGAGAGAGTTAATGATCTCTAATTACGTTGTAATTTGAATGCAGTATAATAGTAATGAAGATAACAGATTTGTGTGTTAACATAAGAAATATTAGAGGAGTAGGTGCGCAGTGTTTGGGATAATTAATTCCATCCCCCACTCTCTACATACATGTGCTTATATAAACTAAATTAGACTCTAAAGAGAACCCAAAGAACCAAAAATAGACTCTGAACAAGCTTGATATTGTATGGGAGCTTAAATTACTACTTTTGATGTTCTCTGTGACTATCTCGTTTCGTTCCTATTGTGTTTGCTTTTTATTCTAAGGTATTTTTTAATGGATTGAATAATGCATAAAAATCTGCAGAGCTATGCAGAAAATTTGGATGCAGTGCCATTGAGAGTTTTTATCTCACAACAAATCTTGGTAGTTTTCTGGTGGTATATGTTTTTTTGTTTAGAATTCCGAGTGTGTGTGTGTGTGTGTGCATATGTGTATGTGTCTGTGCTAATCTTACTCTATTTCAAGGAAAAACATTAAACAATTGACATAGCCAAGATATTTTGCATCTAGTATCAACCAGCTTCTATTTAAATTAAAAAAATAAATAAATAGCTTGTGAGAATGGTAGAAGCATATTATTTAAGAACAAATTACTAAGAAATGTACAAAGGCATTTAGATATGGATAATAGAAATGTAAATTAAGTAAAGAATAAAATTATTCAGCTCTGTACCTAAAAGCAGATGATCCCCTTCCCACAGTTCTAAGATTCTACGAAGCCGTGACAATTTCATCCCTTTATTAATTCACTATCCACGTTACTCAGAGCACGGTTCTGCAAAATTATTTTGCTTGGACGACTTTAACAAATACCTGAAGCTTTCAATCCACCATTCTAATTATCACAGCATTTCAGAGAATCATGAAAAACCAAACCAAACAAAACCAAACTTGGTAAGTTGTTTGCAAAAGGACTGTAAGTTTCATTTGCTTTTAATTTAAGGCATGGCGATCTGTCTCTGCCTGTGTGTGTCCTCTGGACTTACCAATGTCAATAGTAAGTTCAAATTTATGGAAAGACCAGCACTGACACCAACTGGGAAAATCAAATAAAACTTAGTTATTAAAACTTACAGAGGTAAGGAAGCACGTTCAATTTCACGGCAAAGCGATAAACATGTTTCAGGGGGCTAGATACCAGTGTCCATATCGGGGGGCCCCCACTGCAGATCATAACTTTTGAGGAAGGAAAGGTTACCTCACACCTGAGGAAGCTCCGCACCACAATCAAAGTGCACCTTGACACTCACAGTTTGAGCCATTCTTCTTTTAGTCTTGTCTGGACATATGCCAGGGACTAGCTTATCTAGAGCTGGTACACTTCATTTATTATGATTACACAATATGCAATTTGACTAAAGGGTACAGTATAGGTCAGTGCATTTAGGTATAACAGCAGGCCTTATTAATCATGCTCAGCCCCTGCAGGCTGTGTAATCCTCCTTGAAGTTTATATGTGTGCTTAGAACTAGAACAGAACTTCAGAACTAGAATAAGGGTCACTTACCCCAATGTCTCTGGAAGCTCATGAGATCCACTTTGAATGCTACACTGCACCCCTTGAAATAGCTTTATCCATAAATATGGTAATATTTTATCACCATCTGTTTTACTTCCATGCCTATATCTCAATTCATTCTGAATTTGAGTAGAGGAAAATGGAGTGTTATTTATTAGTCTCCTCTAGCAGTTTAGGTAACTAAATGCTTTAAAAAATGACCTCAAGGTTAAAGGTTAAATTTTATTTCTCATTGACAACATTCAAATGAAGACATTCCTAGTCAGTGGTTGGCTTTCTCCGCATGGTAATTCAGGAACTCAAGGCCTCCTTCAATCTTGTAGTTGGAGCTACAAGTTGGAGCTCCAACTTCCTGTAGTGCCTCAAAGATCTCCAATTTCAACTGACAAATGTGTAAAGAACAGGAGGATCAGGAAGAGATTTATACAGTCCAGCCCCAGAAGTGGAGCACAGTAACTAGGACCCCGTCGTATGGAAATGTAGTCAAGCTGCGTACCCAGGAAGAAGAGAAAAGAATCTTAGTGAAGAGCTATCAAGCTCTACCTCAGCTTTTTAAAATCCAGCTTTGTGGAACACGGACCTGGAAGGAGACTATGTAGACTTTATGTTATGTAAAAGCATGCACAACATATTTTCTGTTGTTGTTATTAATGTACCTGACATTGCCTATTACAATGTCTCCTGTACTTGTAGGTTTCTTGGACCAAAGACCTTCAAAATGGGGGTGGGATAGGAGTGATTACATACATATCCAGAAAAATCAGACAAGTCTTCTAGTAAGGTATGCATAATATGAGTATCAAGAAGACATGGTAATAGGCCCTTAGACCCGTGTAAGACCCTTTCTGTAATTCATCTCCTCACCTGTGTTTACTGTCCTTGCAGGTCCATTTCTCTCTATATCAAATTTATCTTATAAGATATTATGTGTTCTTGTATACAAAGAAATAAAATAAAATATTTTCAATTATCCAACAGAAATTATAGAACCTACAAAATATCTACATATATCATTTTATATCTGAGTAATATATTTTCCATTTTAAAAATTAATCATATAATTTTATCCATATTTATTGAATGAGTCAGTGTTAATTCTATTTTTTTCCCTTTCTGTGCGTCACCTTTCCCTAGCCATTGTTTACCATGTTTATCATATTGTCTGGTGGCTAGCGTTCCCTTTCCCAATATTGACTCTACTATTTATCATTTCATAATCTCATCAAGAATCATTTATGCAAATTATAAGCCTATATCTACAACTTATTCATTTTTGCTTGTTTGTTAAAGCAGAAGTGTAATACATAAATCATACAGATACAGATTATCATGTCCCCACCTTCCTAAGTGTTTCTTCCCTGTGCTGTATATTGTACATCGTTTGTTACTGGGAGTATCCACCATCGGAAGCGGATTATATGAAAATGATCCCCCGTTGGAATTGAGCAATGTGAGAGACTTGTATATTGCTATAAGAAAGATATTCTAAAACCTAAGAGCTTAAATAAAATTGTTAATCTCTCTTTATTGAAGTAGTCAATAGGTAAGAAGTCCAGTATTGTATGGCTGTCCTACTAAAAACATATATTCCATCATTTTTGGCCATTGATACTTAGAATATTGGTCTCAGCCAGATGGCCAAAAATTGACGATCTTTCTGTAAGATCTCTGTTCCATTTTACTGATGACAAAAACTACGCTTTATCTGATGAAGAAAATGATGGTACTGAGATTGGAGGCTCATTTCCCACTGTATAACACCATCTTTTGCTTCCACCCTAGGATTATTTTTACATTATTAATTGGCAAACCCAAACCAACGAGTTGTATAAAATATGGGCAAAGCTATATTAACCTGGAGAGTTCTAGCACTTATGAAATAACATATCAGTTCATATTATCTGGTAACGTCCCAGCATGTCCTATACCCCCAAAGTGGTCCAGATGCATATTTTTCTCATAAGTGAGTATAAAATCTCTAGCCATTGCCTTCTGCCAGGGACCCACAGAGTGGGAAGTGTGGAAATTAGCATTTAGGTGTATAAGAACTGTATGCAATTCACTGTCGGTCTGCAGTCCTGCTGTAGATTGTGTACACTGTAGTCTAAATTTGTTTGCTGCAAAGGATTCATCATTTCTTGCACAGTATAAATCCAAAATTATTTATTCATTTTGGTGTTTAATAATGCTTTTTTTTTTTTTTTCCTTTTGGTGAGAAGGATCAGCCCTGAGCTAATACCTGTTGCCAATCTTCTTCTTTTTGCTTGAGGAAGATTGTCCTTGAGATGACATCTGTGCCAGTCCTCCTCTATTTTGTATATGGGACACCACCACAACATGGCTTGATGAGCAGTGCGTAGGTCTGCACCCGGATCCAAACCCGCGAACCCTGGGCCACCGAAGCTAAGCATGCGAACGTAACCACTATGCCACCGGGCCAGCCTCTAATAATGTTTTTTTAGAAATTAGAAATAAACCTTTAGCAGCAATGAGCTAAAAAAATTTGTGTCTGATGAAAAATTAAGGCAATGTTGATGAGAACTATGTAACTTGCAAAACTTGAGGGCTATAGTATTGTCACTAACCATATGAAATTAGATGCATCGGTATCCTTAAAAAAGAAAAGGAAAAAAGAGGTGCTCTTTGCCACGTCATGAAGCCCAGAGAAAAGATGTTTCCAACAGCTCCGTGATTATATGCAGCGGACAGAACATCTACCCCAAACAAAGAAAATATTAGCTAGGTTCAGGAGACCAAACAGAAGGAATACAATTTTCCCCAGAACCCTCATTATAAAGCAGCTTTGTGGACAACATTCACCTCACAGTTTCACAAAGATCATTACCATCATCAGATCTCCACAGACCTCTACTCTCCATGGAGGATGGGTCTTACCCCTTAGAAACTGCTGAGAAAATTAAGAGATAGAGAAGAGAGAGGGAATAAGATACAACTAAACTCCTGTGAACTCCTTTGTCTACAGGAGCCTAGGTTCGTGACTTCTATTTTGCTGCTAAAATAGCCTTGGGGAAAAATTTCTTGAAATAATAAAAATGATCAATTTAGTTTTCAAGTTTTGTAACTCACAATAAAGCTTTTTCTCCCTCTCTTCCATTATTTTTCATAATCAAGGTATAAAACATAATAATGCTTTATCACAAATAACGACTCCATGAGATTATATTTGAGTTTGGGGATTTCGAAGTCATTTTATAAGAATTAGTTCAGTTGTTACACATTCTGTCTGGAAAGTCTAAGTAATATCATTAAAAGTCCAGTTTAATAGCTTTGAAAAAAGGTGTTTGACATGATAGGCAATCTTTCAGACTCCACATTTAATTCTCTGTACATCAGCTCTTAGAAAGATTCACTTTTTTCTCTCTCTTTGAATTCCTTCCCTTAGAATTCAAAAGCATTAAGACTTAAGCCCTTTAAAATCTATAGGGTAGCATATGATTATCTATACATTCATAAAAATGTATTAAATGTCTAATCAGAATCTAACTTTGTCTTGAAAATACAGAAACAAACACATACAGGTCCTGTCAGTAAAGGGTTACTTTGGAGGAAAACAGTAAAACAAGCAAACAAAAACTGACTATGATGTTTTGGTTATTCCTAGAATTTTGGCAGAGGTAAAGGATCCTGAGGACCAAGGAAGGATTGAGAAAAGTGATTTTGAACTGAGAAGGAAGATTGAGGATATTATGGTCAGGCAGAGGTGAAAGCCACATTACGTTGAGTCGTTCCCCCAACTCTTGGATGATAAATATTGTTTTTTACTATTTTCAACTTTTTCATTTAAGCTATATTGGGTACATAGACTAGTATGCAAAATGCGAAGGGAAAGATTCCACGATGTCTTACACTGGTTGCTGTGAGTTTAGACTTAGAGGTTTAAGACTTGAGGGAGAGATCATTAAATAGAATTATGTCCACCAATGTGACATTTTTAAGCTTTAGGAAAAGCTAGATGCAACTTTACCACAGCTATCAATGAATCATTTGAAAATGTAAGAAAAGGGAATAAAACATTTTTTATGTGACAACTCCCAGGGACGCAGGCAATATACCTGCCAGTTCATGTCCTGTTTGGAAGAAGTATTCAATAGGGACTTGGTCTGGTCAGATGGCATAGCAGGTGAGTTAAAGCAAGGTCTGTAAGAGTTTGTGTGAGGGCTCCACAGTTTAAGCATTGATAAAGTGGTGAAGTCAAAGTACTCTTTGGCCTTCCTTTGTATTGACTTCTCTTACATCAAAATAATGTAAATGTGGGGAAGTACTCTAAAAATTAGCAGGCACTTGCAACTCACTTCTTGTATCCTATACAGTGAGGAGAGTGCTCAGGGGAGCTATGAAAGTAGCCTGTGCCAGTATCAACCTCCATACTGGAGTACAACAGACTAAATCCTATGTAACATGGTATCTTACACTTTCAAGAAACATATTGAGTTAAATGAATAGTAAATCAGAAACTTTGCCAGAGCTATTGATAGCTCCATGAAAACTGAAGAGAGTTTAAGAAAATATGTGTTCTAAATAATCATGCAGGAAGTTAGTTGGTGTTTCCTTCAGAAATAATCATGAGCATGAGAATTGTTAGATCTCAGATTGACGGAATTGCAGGCTACATGAAAATAGATGGAACACAAATCTTGCAGATTACTTTTCTTTATCATCTGTGCATATCACTAAAAGAGAATGCAACATCAAACTAAAACAATTCACAGAATATTAAAGGGAGGGATTAATATTTGCTATTTTTTAATATAGAGGAAGAAGAATGTTTAATAATTAATCACAAAAATTTTATTGATGAGCTGCAATGGTGAAAAAATCAAGGAGAGCTGGAATTTATAGAACTTTTATATAAACTAATAAGGGACAAAGTTTCTTTGGTAGTACTTTATTTGCTCTATCAGTGCATTTTAAATGAAATTATTAAAAATAAAGTTTATAACTAGAAATTTTTCAACACCCAATTACAGCAGAAATATATTGGTAACAGAAATTGAATATAGAAAGTGAATTCTATACTGTTTTGTTATTAATACTAAGGAAATAGTGAGTATTTTGTGTGATAATTTGGCTAAGCAGGAAAATGTCATCATTTTGAAAATGTCTCTTTACATTGTTCATAAAAGCCTGGAATATAAAACACAGTGACCTCAGTAAATATCTGATTGCAATACACTGAAAAATCCAGTAGTTACCTTGTTAAAATGCCTGTAGATTCCATTCAATTTTGCTAGATTGTGAGCACAATAGTAAGGGAGAGAGATTTTATTAAATGTCCCTTAAGATAAAATAAAACTTTTCATTACCTACTAAAACATTATGTTTAGTTTCATTCCTCTTTTATAATATACCACATGATATGTTTCCTTTCTCAGGTAAAATCTAATGAATGACCACAAAATACTATTAAACTTGAGTCATGGTAAAGTAGGAATGCCATCGATACTACATTATGTGAACTAAAAGGATTCTAATTTGTTTATTTTTGAAGTTCAAGCTCTTTCACAGATATTGTGTGTTTTTATACGTGAGTGTGTATATTATACATATATTCTAAATTTTAATATAGCAATAAAATAGAAATATTTATTTACATTGGATCATCAAAGGAATTAAGCTATGAATCTAACATGTAGTAGATTAAAAATTTTCCAGAAATTAGGAATATTAAAATATTTGTATGACTTTCATCTGAAAGTGTTTCAAAGTAAGTGGTAAAGACTGAAAATGAATTTCAACTTGCAACTTATGAACAGAGGGTAAAACCAACATTAAAGTTAAAAAAGAAAATGGTTTCCCCTTCTCAGTATTAGATCATGATTTATTGCAAACTGAATCTTGATTATCAATTATTGATCAAAATTAATGAAGATTCAGAGTTCGTAAGATCTGAAGTTATTTGAATGTTATGAATATCTTCACAATGAAAAGATTACTCATATTATTTATGTGAGCTTAAATATACTTCCACATAAATAATTTATCCTGTCATTGAAGAACAAATGAACTACTGCTTTTGGTTTGGTTTATGTATGAATTAAAGCTTCAGAAATTTTTATGAAAAACTGTACTATGTAACAATGCAATATTGTATCATTTCTCCTCTTTCTTCACCCTTCAGTTTAACTACCATTGCTGTGTTTTTATCTACTAATTATTTTATCTGCTAAATGATCTAGTTTATTGAAAATTAGAAGAATATTGAACAATTAACTTTCTTAACCTCTCTAGGTCATTTTGCAAGCACCACCTTCCAGTCTGTTTGTTTCTGCACACTCTACATATTTAATACCTATGAATTTTCTTTTCATAATATTTGTTCACTCATCCACATCATTAATAATGCTATTAGGAGAGGACAAACCCAGCACCAATACTCCCTTCCACCTTGAAACATTGTGCTGATGTAGAGGTTGTATCTGATTGAATTCTTTTTAATTCTTCAAGGATTATTGAGATGGAATTAGCCTTTCAGGAGTGGAAATCTTTAGTACATATATAAGAAAAACTGGCTTCATGTAAAGTAGGGAAATAGTATCCAAAATAGTATCCGAAAGAAGCAGGTTTGGGTCCACACTGGACACACTGCTGGAGGGTTAGTTTTTTGAAATAGAGGGAAAGAAAGACTGGTGAAAGCCACAGAAAGGGGAGGTAGGGAAAAGACAACTTTATTTTTGCCAATTTGTTAAGGATCAATTCTGAAGCATTTTTAGTTTTCTAAGTTCTCAAATGATGTGTTTGTTGAGATTTGTTTAAATTGACAATATCTCAGTTTCCATTCAAGTATTAGAAGAGGAAAATCCCTTCATTGTGAAGGAGGTGTTTAGATTTCTAATATAGGAAATATATTTTCCTGTTGTTGAAGTCAATATAATACATTTTATGAAAGACATGCATTTTGGTTCGTTTTTCTATTCTCCTTAAAGGTGGTCTATTTAGAATTGCTTAGTCATATGTTTTTCATACTAATAGTGCAAAAGAAACAGATTAAAGATGGAATTTTACTTTTTTGTATTTAAGTTAAACTGAAGACAGAGAAGTTTGGTATTTATTTTTAGATAATATGACAAGCTTCACAAAACACAGTCTATGTCAATAAAAAGATTTCTCCCAAGCAACAAGAATAAGCAAAGGATAATATATACCCTTTAAATATAATGGAAAACAAAGGCACAAACTTTAAGAGATCACCTGATTTTTCTGTCTAGTATGCCTTGCTCTTAAAACACCCATTAGTCTAAAAAGACTACTATTCACAAGGATCAATTTTCCTATATTTCTTGGTTAAATTATTCTCTACTCTTGCTCACCATTTGCTAAGCATGTAAACTTAAGAAAACAGAAAAGTAGTATGAGATGAAGAACTCAAAACAAATCAACTACATAGCAACTAAGAAATTGTAATATCTAATGAAAGATACCACTAGTCAACTGGCAATTGAAAAAAGGAAACTAGTATGGTAAAAAGAAAGTGGGAGTGTCATACAAACATATACGCGTGTCTGCTTTATGTTTTGTTTCGTTTTTTTGCTGAGGAAGATTCGCCCTGAGCTAACATCTGTGCCAATCCTCTATTTTGTATGTGGGATGCCACCACAGCATGGCTGACGAGTCATATAGGTTTGCACCTGGGATCTGAACTCGCAAACCCAGGCCGCCAAAGCAGAGCATGCCAAACTTAACCACTATACCAGGGTCTGGCCCCTATTCTTGATGTATTTATGAAAATGATTAAATTGAAGAATTTAGTTATTAACTTATTGATTCAAATACGCCATGCTTTCAATTCCACTTTCTTTCAAGGTTTCATTCTAGCTGTAAACTTTACAGTTAAAGTCTAGATTTCCATGCCAGTTTGCCACTTTTCTGTTCCAATAATATCACTTAGTCCTAATTCCTGATTGAAACTACTGCAAAGGAGAAATACTCTTGGTTGTATTAACGTCAAAAGTAGTCTTACACACAATGATGAATACTCCATTTTCCTTAGATAGACAATTCATGCTAATATAATCCAAAAATATAATCTTAGGTTTGTAACATACATACATGCAAGCAGTACATGAAATATGTGGTGTCCTGAGCCAGAGATAATCTTCTAAAAGGCGTTGACTTATTTAGGCTGCTACTTGCTGCGTAACACACTCTCCCTCAAAGCTCCTAATATTTATATAAGTTCTATTTGGCCTGGATGATGGGGGTGAGTTTAAAGTTCTCTTTTTCCCTCTAAACTATGTAAGATTGAGCATCCCTTCCTCACCTCAATTGGGGATTTTGAGAGATCACTTTATAATCCACAATGGGGAGAGACGTTCTCCATGGTGAGAATCAGCGCAGGTTGTTTTTCCCTACCACCTTCAAATGTCATGCTCACTGTGAACAAGTTAGAAGCTGATTGTAAGAGACAGTAATGATAGGCCTTGTTCAATTTTTATACCTCTTGATATGCATGTTCTTGCGAAAGAACTAACAAGATGCCAGAAGTCCACGTTGGTCTTCAAGAAATTTTTGAACCTTGGGGCTGCGTTCTTGTCTATAATGAGGCAAAGTTGGGAAAGTAATGCAATCTACAATTTTCACTTCCTGGTTTTGTATAATGTATATACCTATCATATTAAAATATATGCATCATGTAATACATATCATATTAAAATGTCTGTTAAATTATACATTAAGCGTTCCCATTAATATAGTACGATTTACAAAAACATTTTTCTATTAGAAGTTATACCAATTAGTGCTTCACAACGCTGGCTGCACGCTGGAGTCACCTGCCTCCTGGTTTTTCCTAACACCAAGTAAATGAGGCAGGGAGTGAGACCTGGGTATAGGATTTTTGAAGCTGACCACGGTTATCAAGTACTGATATACATATAGTTAACTGGGAATTTGTGAGGATGTAGCATAGAGCTTTTAGTTATGCTTAATTACTAAAATGATTTTTGGGCTAAATTAATTCTTACTCTTACGAAAGAAAGATCCAAACTTAATGGCAATAATAAAACTTAGAAATGCTCTATCTCAATTGGCGTGATTAATCAGCAAAAACAATTTATTTTGTGTGTTTGAGTGTAACCAAGCAATATTCTTTTTTTTTTTTTTTTTTGAGGAAGATTAACCCTGAGCTAACATCCCATGCCAATCCTCCTCATTTTTTGCTGTGGAAGATTGGCCCTGGGCTAACATCCGTGCCTATCTTCCTCTACTTTATATGGGACACCGCCACAGCATGGCTTAACAAGCCGTGCGTCCGTGTTCGCCAGGGATCTGAACCTGCAAACCCTGGGCCACCGAAGCAGAGCGTGAGTACTTAACGGCTACACCATGGGGAAGAAGGCCTCAGAACAATCACTCTTTTCCACACTTACGTTTTTGTGTCTAATGAGGTATTTTCTTTAATTCCATTACAAAATTGCCAGCATATCTCCAAAGGAAAGAAAAAAAAATGAGCAAGCAAACAAATAAATAAGCAAAAAATCAAAAATAAAAACAAAAACAAACCAAGGTAATTTTAACGAATTAAAACTGCCTGGTGTCACATTTCCTATAATAATTATCATGGAATAGGTACTTATTTTGGCAGAGTGTGCTGGTTAGCTCTAATATCCACTCACTCTTTCTTCAACAGTAAAAAAGACCTCTAATTTTTAGTTGACACAAGACCATCTGGAATAAATACGATATTCCCAATCCTTTCTGGACACTAGGCATGGAGCATATGACTAATTTTCAGCCCATGAAATGCAAGTGGAAGTGATGTGCATAACTTCTGGGAAGTTGACTTAAGGGGAAGGGTGTGTCCTATTCCTCTGCTTTTCTCCTTGGAAGAGCAGGTGTGAGAGCTTGATCTGGGGTTGCCATATGAGAGCAGGAGATGAAACAGCATTTTGGGGATGGCAAAGCAATAAGGTAAAAAGAGTCTGGATGTCTGAAGATCATGAAGACATCATATCTCACCTGGGGTGATTGCATATGTCTGAGAGGAAAAAAAAATCCTGTCTATATTGCTCAGGTGAGCCTTGCCTGCACATGAGAATCATCAGAGGGACTTTCCAAAAACCTCAATGTCCAATCATATCAAGGTCCCTGGAAAATTGTTCCTGGCCTATAACTTTCTGGTCAACTTTAACCCAAGCTTAGCTGCCTATTATATCCAGAGACCCTATCCTGCTCCTGGGTCATGTGGCTTTCTCCATCTCCATACACGCAGCTGAATATACCCCACGTCTTTCCATAACCAGGAGGGAGTGGGGAAGTATTTTCTCTGAGCTGACTCCTGTGCTGCAGAAACTTGTAGGAAAAAAAAGAAAACTGAATATGTGTTTTAGTCTCAAAATCAAACCTTTTCATGGTCACCACATTTTAGTTTCTGTAGTTTCTGATTTAGTTTATCCAGGTTAGGTCCTGGGTACCAGCATCCTCCCTTATCAGCCAGATGGAGATTGCTGGAAAAATGTCTGTTTTAGTTATTCACTTCACAGAGCTAAACATAACCGATTATTTAATTAATAGTACAAATTTGATGTCAGTAAAAGTGGAATTCCAAGCCATAACTTACTAACTGCATGACTTGGGGCAAGAGGATAATTTTTTTTTTTTTTTCTGAGGAAGATTCACCCTGAGCTAACATCTGTGCCAATCTTCCTCTATTTTTTTTTTTTCTTATGTGGGCCGCCAGCACAGCATGGCTGCTAACAGAGTGGTGTAAGTCCGCGCCCAGGAACCGAACCTGGGACACTGAAGTGGATCACGCTGAAATTAATCACTAGGCCACCAGGGCTGGCCCTTGGAGATGATAATTTTTGAGTCACAGTTTTCTCATCAGAAAATCAGAGATCCTCCAGTTCTCCCACATTAAAAAAAAAATAAATTAAGAAAGGAAAATCAGAGATCCCAATAGTAATTTAGGAAATTTTTGTGAAGTTTGAATTACTGAATTAAACAGTTTATAAACTAGTATGATGCTTGGAAACTCTTTAGCTCTTAAAAAGTGGCACTTGTATGTGAATTTATTCTTTGAAATAAAAAACTTAAAGACAACTTTTGATTTCTCATTTTTCATATTATTGTAATGGGAACAAATTAACTAGACTTTTATTTAAATTACAGCACATGTTAACTTAAAACTTTAAGTCTCATAACAATTATAATTTGTTTAAAAAAGATGTTCATAATATTATCATTTGCTGAAAAACTATAATAACGTTACTTGTTTTTTTGTTTTTTTGTGTGAGGAAGATCAGCCCTGAGCTAACATCTGTGCTAATCCTCCTCTTTTTGCTGAGGAAGACTGGCTCTGAGCTGACATCTATTGCCAATCCTCCTCCTTTTTTTCCCCCAAAGCCCCAGTAGATTGTTGTACGTCATAGTTGCACGTCTTTCTAGTTGCTGTATGTGGGACGCTGCCTCAGCATGGCTGGAGAAGAGGTGCGTCGGTGAGTGCCCAGGATCCGAACCGGGCCGCCAGTAGTGGAGCGCGCGCACTTAACTGCTAAGCCACAGGGCCAGCCCACATTATTTGTTTTTGAAGGAAATGTACAGGTTTTAATCCCTGTGATAAGGGTTCATAAACTTATAGTGTCGGATTTCTTTTTCACTGTGCAAGGTTTTCATATAACAAAGTATCAGAAGCCAAAGCACCTACATAGCATGAATATGAACAGAAAGCATCTTTCCTGAACAAGTGCAGGCTTTATAATTTAATTGTATTTACACTGATGAGTGCACACAAAGGAAAATCAATTTGTGGGAGTTTATTTCATTGGTATTGAAATTGTATCTTCCTTGATAAGCTTGGCACAAAGTGTATAGTTTGTCTTCTAAGTTCATTAAATTATTTTTTTGCTGTATTCTGTGGTGTTATGTAGTTTTATATGGGTTTGCTAGTTGTATATTCAAAATTGCTTTTCCAAACTGCAGAATATTAACTTCCAATATTTACCAAAAAAATTCTCACTTATTATAAAGTCACAATAAAAGGACATAAAATGAATATAAATATCCAATTTATTCAAGGTTCTTCTGGAATCATTCTGAAAATATTAAAAGAATAGGCTGAAAACCTGGGTTTATAACATTGGTATTTTCTCTTCCAACTTAATAATACCATTAAAACTTGCTCAGTATGCTTTCTGAGCAAATATATTTTTACCTTCACTGTATTGCAGGGAATCTGGAAGGAAAGATTGAAAACATTTCCAAAGTATTCACCCAAACAAGACAAAATACTACATGTGTTTTCACTGAATAATATGTATAACCTATAGGACCTTTACCTTCCCTCCACCTAAGCCTTCCTCTCGCTGTATCACCCTTTCTTTAGTTATCTGTTCCTGCTTAACTTATTACACTAAGACTTCTCTAGGACAAGAATTCTAGCAAGGATTAGTTAGGGCCTTTAGTTCAAGGTCTCTCATAAGGCCAACCATGAGGTTGGCCAAGGCTGCCATGATCTAAAGGCACAACTGAGGGAGAATCCACTTCCAAGCTCACTGAAGTGGCTGTCCGCGGGCCTTAACTCCTTGCTGGCTGTTAACAGTGACACTGGTTCCTTGCCATGTGGGCTTTTCCATATAGTGTCTCTCAACATGGCAGCTGGCTTTCCTCAGAGCGAGAGAGAGTGAGGAAGAGAGCTTCCAAGATGGAAACCACAGTCTTTGCACAACCTAATCCTGGAAGTGACATTATATCGCTTCTACCATAGTCTATTTGATAGAAATGAGTTAATAAATTCAGACAGGACACAAGGGTAAGAGTTTTCTCAAAAGTATCACCAGGATGTGAGGATCAAATGGGGCAATTTTAGAGGCTGCCTACCAAGACCCTGAAATAATAAATTACAAAACCTACTGTTCCTCTGAAATCACTAAATCAATCTTTTTTCCATCTCCCCTGCCTTCAGCATGTGTTAACAGTTCCCTGCAGCTGTTTTCCTACCTCATTAAGACTTCCAATCCACTAGCATCTCCGCCTTCACCCATTCCATTAGAGCCCTCCTGTGGACTCTTGCTCCCTATGGGCATAAACTGCATATGGCTCTTCTCAACCATTGCTTCAAGTTAGAATCACCTGGGGAGAATTTTTAAATTCCAGAGCCTAGCCCCAACTGAGATTAAGCAAACCAGTATTTCTGGGACTAGATACTGAGCACTAGTATTTTGTAACAGCTCCTCTTAAGATTCTAATATGCAGTCATATTTGGGAATCAATACTGTAGATTCTATGTTTGAATAATTTCAACATTCTGTCGCAGTAAGATAAAATAGGGTTTGACCAACTGCCTCCCTTGGATCAAGTCCTACTAACTACCTATTTTTTAAATAAAGTTTTATTGGAACACAAACACATTTACATATCATTTACGGCTGCTTTTGCATATAAGGTCCTCATTGAGTACTTGCCACAGAGACTGTAAATATTTACAATCTGGCCCTTTACTTAAAAAGTTTGCTGGTGCCTTACTTATGCCCTTTCATATCTCTATTTTCTTTTCCACTGGCACATTGCCAGCTTCTTGCCTGAATGAGCTTTACTTTTGATTTCTACCAACTTCAAGAAGTGGAGAGGGCCGGCTCCGTGGCTTAGCAGTTAAGTGCGCACACTCCGCTGCTGGCGGCCGGGGTTCGGATCCCAGGCGCGCACCGACGCACCACTTGTCCAGCCATGCTGAGGCCACGTCCCACATACAGCAACTAGAAGGATGTGCAACTATGACATCCAACTATCTACTGGGGCTTTGGGGGAAAAATAAATAAATAAATAAAATTATATATTAAAAAAAAAAAAAGAAGAAGTGGAGAGCTGACCATGCTGGGCAAGTAGATAAATGTGTATGTCTAAACAAGGATTGCTCTTTGTCCTCACAGATGAATGAGGTCATACTCAGAATTCCCTCCACAGGGATCTGGCATGACTGACACGCAGTTCTATTAATGCACATGTCTGTCTCATTATCTTTTTTGTATAGTTTATGAAAGTATTAATATATTTTCAGTAAGTAAATATTTTTAGGTTACAAAACTCACTTCTCATCTTTATATAATTAAAACACAAAAACTCTGAATTTGAAGGAAAATAAAAGGCTGTGTATTTAGTACTATTAGTGTCACCTTTTTCAACTTCGGAAATATTATTTATTGTTAATTTGTTCTCATTTATAAATAAATCATATTGTATGTATTTAAAAAAAAACCTTCCAACCCTTGAACACTGCTGAAGAAAAGTGTACAAACAAATTGGTAATATCTTAAGACAGTGATCATCACTATGAACTGGGTCTACTCATTCAATGTGCCTGACAATTTTTTCAAGCATTCTCTGCCATCCTCTAATTTCTGACACCCTCTTCTTCTCTCTTCTCTCTTTCAGCAAATGACTTTGATACTACTGCAGAGAGAAAATATAAGTCATTGTATTCACAGTTCTTCAACTACCTGGCACTGAATGAATATACTTGCCTCATTTGCAGCCGTCATCTCGATCCTGTGAAGGCGGTTGTGCTCTTTGTCTATTGAAGGCTAATTTCTCCTTTGAGCTCAGGATCTGTTCTCATCTGGTTTTGTGAAAAAATTTATATTGTTAATAATCATCACTATCTACTGTAAATTCAACTTTCCTTTCCCACCTAGATGCTCCCTATCAATATTTAAATAGATTACATGGTTTTCATCAACACTTTTTTTTAAATGTTCTTTCTTTTTTGCAGGGGAAGATTCACCCTAAGCTAACATCTCTTGCCAATCTTCCTCCTTTTTCTTCCTTTTTCCCTTCCAAAGCCCCAGCATGTAGTTGTGTATAGCTGTAAATTCTTCTAATAGGTGAGTGGTGTGGTTCCACACCCAGGAACCAAACCTGGGCTGCCAAAGGAGAGCATGCCTAACTTTAACTGGTAGGCCATCAGGGCTGTCTCTTCATGAACATTTTGTGTCAGTGATTATCACTTTAGATCTCTAAGCTTTTTATCTGAGCTTCTAGTCTATATAAACCAAATTTCTGCTCAACATGTCCACCTTATCCTGCTTCTACTGGACAAGCTACTCCAGAAAATAAAATCTCTGTGCTAAAAGAAGAGTCATTACCAAGCTGTTCAATAATTTTAAGACATCTGGGAAATTAACTTTTCTTGATAAAAGTTTCAAATTACACACATGTTTTTATTCACATGCCACACTCACCTTCAGCATTTTATATCCCAACATGATAATCCTCTTCAGGGTTTTTATGGTTTGAATGACTTTACATTTTGTTGCCTTTCCTCTTCTCCCCACATAAAGACACTTAAGTTTTGTTAAAGAGACATCTCGGTGGCCTAGTGGTTAAGTTCAGCACGCTCCACTTTGGTGGCCCAGGTTCAGTTCTCAGGCATGGGCCTACGCTGCTCTGTTAGTGGCCATGCTGTGCTGGCGGCCCACATACTAAACAATAGAGGAAGATTAGCACTGATGTTAGCTCAGAGAGAATCTTCCTCAGGGGGAAAAAAATTACACGGGACACTTGTTAAAAACAGCAAGGAAGACTTTATTCAGAACTATTTCAATATGGGAGAGATTATTGCAATAGAGGAGAGAGATTGAACTCAACTCCAGTACAGCAAAGACAGCTGGGGATGTACAGCCGAAGAGCAGAACAGAGTGAGGGGCTAGTGGAAGGAAACTGATTAGATATCAAAAGTAGCAGCATTCTTGTTGAAATGGATTTTTGCTAAAGACAGGCAAAGGTGATCAGATATCAAGGGTGAGGGGATTCTAGGTAAGCTGGCTCACCAGGACTCTTTGCTAAAATTGGACTTGAGAAGAAGGCCCAGAGGAGCCTGACTGAAGTTTGGTCAAGGAGGAAGTCTTTTTCAGTTTCAGCCTGCTCTGATCAAAGTGGCTACAGTGCTAGAGACCTTGTAAAGATACTTGCATGCTAGAAGGTCTGTAATAAACCCTATTAAGATCCAGGTGCCTTCCAGGACATGTCATTCAAATTAAAAGTGTATCACTTGCTTATCCTAATGTAAATAAGACTTACCTTTTGCACCTTTAATCACAAGGAAGAAATAATATATATTGTGCCCCTTTTCCCATTCTGACTAAAATATTAAAACATATTGTAAACATTTTAGTGGCAGTATTTGGCTTTCAAACTATGCTTATAAATTTCAAAAAATAAATATATATTGATTACATTATATATGTATATACATATGTGTGCATATAAATACGTACATATATATCAATTTTATTAAATAGTCTCTGCATTCTGAGTTTCATTATTTCAATAGGAAAACAAAATTTGGTGGGCACATTGGAAACAGTACATTTCTGATTATGCTGTAATGCCCAATTTGAAATACACAAATGAAATTTATTGACACCTTTTCTCTTTATCTGATGTTTTAAAAGGAGGACTAAATAATTATATATTTAAATATTATCTTGGATGTGACAAGATATAGATGTAATAATGTAGCTTGCTACAGTATTCTATTTGTGACTCTAATAACATCAGTAGTTTTGCCATTGCAACATAAGAATAAAAAGGTCATATTTTCCCTTTAATATACAAGGTGGTTGCATTCTTGAAAGTTTTATTTTATGTTAAACCATTCCAATGTGTTTATATGTAAAAGATTTAGTTTCATGACTAAATAATTACAGATTGTCACATATGTGGATATTCATTGGGGCATTTGATGGGGAGCACTTTTTGCAGTGTAAGATTGCAGGACATCTGGCATTTTTGGCCCCATGTGTGAAATGCTATTAGTGCCCTCCAATCATTTTGACAAGTGAAACACAACAAGAATTTCCAAAAGAGGAAGCTGGGACCATCATACTTGAGAACCAATACCTCAGGGAGCACATGAGGATTTCAATAACATGTGGGATAACTGAAAAAGACCATAAGAATCAATTCAATTATTCTTTACATACTAAGATCCAAGTAAAAACTGTATTATAGCTGCAAATATTTAGTATGATCTTTATTTTTTTTATTTTTTTATTTATTTTTTTAATTTTTTGTTTATTGCAGTAACGTTGGTTTATAACATTGTAAAAATTTCAGGTGTACATCATTATACTTCTATTTGTGCATAGATTACATCATGTTCACCACCAAAATACTAATTACAACCCATCACCACACACATGTGCCGAATTATTCCTTTCACCCTCCTCCCTCCCCTCTTCCCCTCTGGTAACCACCAATCCAATCTCTGTCCCTATGTGTTTGTTTATTGTTGTTATTATCTACTACTTAATGAAGGAAATCATACCGTATTTGACCTTCTCCCTCTGACTTATTTCACTTTGCATTATACCCTCAATGTCTATCCATGTTGTCACAAATGGCTGGATTTCATCGTTTCTTATGGCTGAGTAGTATTCCATTGCGTATATATACCACATCTTCTTTATCCATTCGTCCCTTGATGGGCACTTAGGTTGCTTCCAAGTCTTGGCTATTGTGAATAACGCTGCAATGAACACAGGGGTGCATGTACCTTTACAAATTGGTGTTTTCAAGTTCTTTGGATAAATACCCAGCAGTGGAATAGCTGGATCATATGGTAGTTCTATCCTTGATTTTTTGAGGAATCTCCATACTGTTTTCCATAGTGGCTGCACCAGTTTGCACTCCCACCAGCAGTGTATGAGAGTTTAGTATGATCTTTAGATGTTCAGTTGATATTTTCATTTTTTTAATTCAGATGTTTTATCTACTGCCAAGCTCTTTGCTGGCCCTTTTCATGATAACTCATGTAAAAACTTTTGTTAAACTCTTACTCAATGATTTTTCTCACTTAATATGTGATATTTAGGATAAGAAAGAAGAAGTGAGGGAAAAGAATATAGTTTGTACATATATTTCGTTGTAAGTATGGTGGTTAGCTCTATTTCATATACATTTTCTCATTAAATTCATAATAAATTTTATGCTTTTTATTTTTAATGAAAAATATGAGGTTTAAAAGAGTTAATTGACTTTCCTAAGAGTTGTCAGTTATAAAAGAAGTAATGTGGATTTTCAGACATTTTGACATGAAACTTTTTGATTACATTTTACTGCATACCTGAATAAATTTAAGTAGATACAGATAGATTTAAATCACTATTTTAATCTTAAAATAAAAATTACTTATAATGTGTAAATTATATAAGTATGAAAGCTACTATTTTATTCTTTTTGAGACATTTTCTATTTTCAGAGGTAATACAGCACATTTTATAAATCCTTCCACAATTAGTACTCAAACTTAACGCTAAAAGTTTTTTAATGAATTAACAACAGTGATAAAAATATCCTACCATTTGCCAAGAGGATCTTTGGTTTATAATTAATATACATAAATCATGTTTTATCGAAATTAATTCTAATATAGCATGAATATTTGTCTAAGTAAACTCAAGACAGGCCTATGCGCAATTTCTGATTACTGTCTTTATAAACTTCATTTTAATTACTTTCAAAGAGTACATAAAATCAAATTCTGTATAGTAACATTCAATTACCAAAACTCCTCAGAAATTTTCTTGATTTTTCGTTATTTTGGTCACAAAGTTTATCAAAAAACCCACTTAGCAATCAGTTCTGCTCTAATGCAATACATATGCTGCTAAAAATCGCTCTGCCATGCAAAAGTGTGCAATAAAAACCACGGGCTTGTGGGAAGAATGGGGATAGGGACACAACACACAAACTTCGTCAGTGACATGTGGAGAAAAGAAGATAAGACCCTAATAAAAATGGTAGCACAGTTGTGCACATAGTAAATGTTTAAATACATAAATAACACATTAAATGATGCACTTAATCTTGAAAAATACCTGAAATTTGCTTGTGGAAGTAATTGTTGGAGGGGTGATGGCCAGTGAGTTATGAAGTCGTGAAAGGAAAGTTATCTGTAATTGCATAGAAAGTTGTAACACCAGATGTGGACGGACATGGCTCGTGACACGCAGTTAACTGAGGTAGCTGGTAGATATCTGAGGTGTATCCTTGTTTGTATTTTATGTATTCCTATGTACCTGATTCAGCTGGGTGCATTTTCCTGTACTATCCTAGTATTGATTTAGGTCAAAATCTCACATAAGCGAACCCTCTCCCCATTATGCTCCAATTGTCCCAAATCTATCCACCCCATTGGAAAAAATTCACATTTTCAAAACAGGTATTCTAGTAAAACTGACTATAGTTAAAACTATTATTATTTTGCTTCTGCAATTAAAATTTTTATTTCAAATTATTTAGCTTTTAAATATTTTTTGTCTACTGGGGGCTGGCCCGGGTTGTGTAGTGTTTAAGTTCGTTCCCTCTGCTTCAGCGGCCCGGGGTTCACAGGTTTGGATCCCGGGCACGGACATATGCACAGCTTATCAAGCTATGCTGTGGCAGGTGTCCCACATATAAAGTAGAGGAAAGATGGGCATGGATGTTAGCCCAGGGCCAGTCTTCCTCAGCAAAAAGAGGAGGATTGGCATCGGATGTCAGCTCAGGGCTAATCTTCCTCACAAAAAAATATATATATATATTTTTTTCTACCAATCATTTTTAAGGAAATAATTATTTTCAAAATGACTTGATGAAGCAAATATATTCCACAGAATAAATTGACACATCTTATTTCAATAATTTATAATAGAAGTACATCTTTCTTAAAAACACAGCAAAAATTTCAAATATATCTATAATTACTAATAATGTTGAAATAAATGATAAGGGAATTAAGAATTGCTTTGATTTTCCCAAATTAGAAGAAATACAGATGTTTTATTTAATCACGATTTCATTTCTGTATTATTTACAGGAGACTATTTTGGTAAGGAACTTCAGGGAATATATGCTAGAGTATTTTTTTGGTCAAAGGTCATTGACTAAATGTATTAATGCTAGGTTGTATATAATTAATTTAGTGACTAAACAAGTTGGCTCTTCAATGGTTTAATGAGATAGAAATATAAATTGTTATGGTCTGTAAAATCGTATTTAAAATTTTATTACAAAAAGTGAGTCACTCAAAAAACTCTCTAACTATAGCTAGTTCCAAAAATAAAATAAAGTAAGTTTCCTTTCAGTTAGTGAGTCCATATGTCCTTTTTACATATTGAACCAGTCACTGAAGACTTTTCAGTAGTTAATGAACCTTTAGTCAGTTATTACTTGAGAAAAAAATATTTCTTAGTATAGTAAAAGATATAAAAGGGATAATTGAGCTCAAGTTTTGATAAAAAAAAAAAATCATTGTTTCCATGGTCAAACTTTTTTCTCTTTTTGAACTTTACGGCCACGTAAAATGGCACTCTTTGCAACTTCTAGTAGACCCAAATTGAAGTAACTTCCTAGCTCGCGACAATTCTATACCCAATTTCTAATAATGACCATAGACCCTTGGTTCTCAGCCTGACCCAGCACCACTATCACCTGCTCCTATAAGACCCAGACTGAGCAAATCTCAGTAGCTATATCAGGTCCAAGGCAGATTAATCAGATTTATTCTTTATAGTTTTAATGTTGAGGCTAAGAAAGAAAAGGAACACATTCCCCCTGTGCCATCCTGCTTTGGTTACAGGTGAGTTTTTCTCTTAAGGAAGGAGAAATAAACTCATCTACAATAGGAGAGAATGATGCTGCACTCATATGAAAGTGAGCAGATGTGAGGAGAGCCTTAGTTATGGTGGAGTCGTCTCCATTATAGTCACCAAGACCCTTGAGCTGCCCTGCTTCCTAGAGATCCTCCTTTGAGCCGTTGATACCTACTGTGTGGCCCAAAAACTCTTTATTTAGCCTAATGGGAGAGTTTGGTTAGAGGTGTTGGCAAGTGAAAGAGCCCTGGCTGTAAATTCTGCTCTATCAAACCAATTATTTTAATTTTAATTTTAATTCAGGTGGCATAATTATGTAGTAGATCTGGAACTCCGAAAATATAATGAATAAGCACCAAATTGACATAAATTCAAAGCATTATCCTACAGATTACTTACAGATTGCAAAAGCAAATTGTAAGTTTACATTTGAACCACAAATGTAACAGCATCAGTGATTATGGGACAACCTGACATGTGCCTTCTGATGTGGTAAAGAATACATCACTTATGAAGCATTCTTGCAAAAATGTTTAACCTAAAAGTAATCAAACCTCTAAACCTAACACACACAGTGCAAAGTCAGCAAATACAGGGACAAGTTACTTGACACTAATAGGAAATGATCAAACAAATTCAGGATATAGGATATTCTGATACACAATAACAACAACTGATATGAACTCTCAAAAAGTCAATATTGGTTAAAATGGTGGTAAGATTGTTTAGATAAAGACCAAAAAGATATAATGACCTAACAACCAAATGAAAATTAAGAGATACAAATAGATCAAATTATACATGGCCTTGTAGACTGAGATGAAGAGTTTGATTGCATTCTAAGTGACAAGGGGATCCATTGAATGATTTGAAAAAGAGAAGTGACATGGCCAAATTTCCACCACAGTAGGATCTGCTGGAAGGAGAATGAATAAGGGGCAGGGGAGGTGGAAGTAGGGAGAATATTTTGAAGATTAATTCTCCTCAGATATTAGTTACTAACCTTCACCGAGTTTTCTCATTTAGGTAACGTTGCCATCATTTCCAGTTAAAAAAGCCAGGAACCCAAGAATCATCATTTTTTCCCTCTTGTGAATTAAGCTGGTGGTAGCAGAGATAGAGAAAAGTAGGCATGTTGTATATTATTTAGGAGATTTAATCAATAGACTTCAAATGGATTAGATATAGGCCCATAGGAAAGTGAAAAATCAAGAATGGATTCTAAATATCTGGCTTGAGTAAGTGAGTAAGTAATGACATCCCTGTGATGGAGTAGATTATTAGTAATGCACATTTTAAAATATAATATAATATACAATATAATGCAAGTGTTAAAACACAAAACAGAGAATAACTGAAATATTAAAAAATAATAATAATGACATTGGGTTAATACATAGCTTGCTCTTAGAAATGTTCGTAAGTAAAGATGATCTAAAAAAGAGAACGAGAGATAGCAATAAAAGTATACATGATAATTTTTAAATATTTTTAAATCTCAAAAATTATTTATCTTTGACTTGTTTCTTTTAATTCAAGGAGACTCTGGCAATAACTCTATTAGTATAAAAATGATTCTTAAGAATTAAGACAAACTTTTAAATATACTGCAATTTTGAAAAGTTCTCAAAAGATATTAAAATGACCAATAGTTTTTCTTCTTCTTTTTTTTTTCCTGATGTCCTATGACTGAATTTTTTTTTTTTTGTGAAGAGGATCAGCCCTGAGCTAACATCCATGCCAATCCTCCTCATTTGCTGAGGAAGACTGGTCCTGAGCTAACATCCATGCCGATCTTCCTCCACTTTATGTGGGACGCCGCCACAGCATGGCTTGACAAGCGATACCTCTGTGGGCGTCTGGGATCTGAACTCCGGCCACCAGCAGCGGAGCACGTGCACTTAACTGCTATGCCACGTGGCTGACCCCCGAACTTTTTCTTCAAAAAGAAATATGGGCTGTTTTCTACCAATGGTATGTCAAGAAGAGCTGTGAACTTCTGGTCTTGATAATTATTCACACAAATATTATATAATTTTACTTCATAATTTTTTTCCAACTATTCGGGGGTGTTTAAAATTCCTTTATGCTGTGCTAAAAAGTCACATTGGTTCACATTATAATCTTGTCTGGTATTATGTAAGTATTTATTAATGTGTCAACTAAATTTCCAAATAAAATACATTTGTCTGGAGTTTTAGCTCTTTTATCCACAAAACCTAAAAGAAATCAAAACGTATTTGTTGAATGTATTAGAAACTGTATAAATATTATGAGGAAATATTATAAAAAGCACTTTTAAAAGTTAAAAAGGAAGTAGATGTGTCAGTGGCAACACAATTTCACTTCCTTTTTTTTATTTTAAAATAGATTTCAAAGTCAAAGGTGATATAATACACAGGGTTGATATAATACACAGGCTGATAAGGAGATATAATTCTTGATTATGGAGTATTAAGGGGAAATCATTTATACTTGTAAGTTAGCTATAATAGTTAACTCCCCTAATTCCACTTGTTTGCTTAAAAGAGGCTGTCAGAAATGACATATGACAGTGAAACTCCAATCCAATAAGAAAAGATCGTGTTTGGGGAAAACATTTTCATAGGCCTAAATTTTGTAATGATTCAAATTTACATTTCACAAGATGAGCGTTTACATTAGAAATTTGCTTGTAAGACATGAGTTCCATTTGCATTTTCTCCTATGGGTTTTTCAGCAAGTGTTTAAAATCCTTGAGCTATGTTACAACCAGAATTATAATGGATAATAATTTCATTCATTTAAGTTAATATACAACAAAAACTGCAATAACATTTTTTAAGCTATCATAAAGGAATGGTAAATATTACCCTTACATTTATTTGTATCCCAATGGTACATACAATTACATATATTGATTGTAAAGATATGCTGAATGTTCTAAAACTATAGACAAGAAGGACAATTTACATATTCTAGCTCTTGACGTTAGTATTCTTTCTCTCTATTCTTTTCTCTCTATCACTTTCTCTTGCTTTTATATTAGTACAGACTCTTTAAGCTTAAGAGACGGTCATGTATGTAGTAGAATATCACAAAATAATTGAATAGTCTGCTATTTTTTCATAAGTAGCAAAGAAGGAATGTTCATATGCCTGCCCATGATTTTTATACATGTTATAAATTTGTTTAACACTACGCCTGCATTTTGCAAATTAAGTTCATGGATATAAAACATTTGCCCAAATTTTAGTCAAGTTGTCTGAAATAAAAATACAGGTATTTTGCACTTTCAGGCATATGACGCTCAAAACGTATAGGTCCATCATGTCAACTTTTGGCAAACTGCAGTCAGGAGATATTCCAACATGAATAAGGAGAAATTAAGATAAAGGTAATTAGTAATAAATAGAGCATGTATCACTGTATTATAAAGAATTGATCATAAGCATAATTGGAAAATAAGAAAACTTTTTTATGTTTAATCCAAAGGGTTTATCTTTTATAACTTATCCAAATCACTGACTTTTGAAAAGTCTCAGATAAGTTAAAAAATTGATGCCTTTCTAGGCAATACAGTGCTATAGAAATTTAGAATTTTAGAGCTGAAAAATGCCTTAAACTTATATTTTTATGAAGCACATTATTTCTAGAAAAAATCAGTAATTTTCACGTAACACACAACTAGAATATAGACATTAAAAAATATGTTATGGAGTCCTGAAAAAATGTGTATACACAGATTGCTAAAACAGATACATTTAACATTCTATGTTTATATTTAATATTTTACGTCTATTAATTTAATATTCTGTTTCAACCAAATACATTTTTTATTAATATAGTTATTTATGAATACAATTATTTTTATCTGTCTCGTAATCTCTTAAAATTGAGACATCTAGTTTAAAATACTATCCATGCACTCTTTATATTTCCATATTTTCTACATCCAATTTTTTTGATAATCCGTTAGATCTATAATATTAGACTTCATTTAGCACATAATATACTCTACTACCTTTATCTTGGCCCAGAGCCAAAGTCAGACATGCAGGCATCCCCACAGATAAGGACAGAGTGTCCTTACACCAGTTGTTATTTAACTCTTACACAGTATAAAATTGTGATAAGAAATAACATATAAAATGGAAAGCATATGTGGAACATGTTGAAGTGAAAAAATATAATAACAAATGAAATGTGGATAGGTTATACAGCAGCAGCTAAACAGATGTAAAGTAGGCAGCAGATATATATAAAAAATGTATTCAAAAGGCAGTCAAATGAGAAGATACAAGTATAAAGGAGATGTCAACAGTGACGGAACAGAACAAGATGTTTTTGTATATATTTTAATCAGAATTTCATTTGAAGATTTTAAGAAAACAAAGAGGGAACTATTCTAGCACATAGTGGCTGAGATGTTTCCAGAAGTAAAAAAAAAAGACACACTGATTCAGAAGAAATATCTAGATAGATTAAAGAAATCCACACCTAGACACACTGAAATGAAAATATAGATCATTCAAAATAAAGAGAAGATGCAAATCAATTAATTTTCGCCTGATTTATCAGGAAAAATTTGAAAGCCCAGAAATTGTGGAATATCTTGAAAGGGTCAAGAAATATCTGCTAACCTAGATATTTATGTCAAGCAAATAAATGTAATTCAAAAACAGGCCAAAATAAAGACATTCTCAGTCAATCAAAAAATTGAGGATTTACTCACAAGAGTATCACCTTTTTCTTTCTTTCTTTTTTTTTTTTTGCTGAAGAAGATTAGCCCTGAGCTAACACCCATTGCCAATCCTTCTCTTTTTTTGCTTGAGAAAGATTAGCACTGAGCTAACATCTGTGCCAATCTTCCTCTAATTTTTTTATATGCGGGTCACTGCCACAGCATGGCTGATGAGGGGTGTAGGTCCACACCCAGGATCTGAACCTGTGAACCTGGGCTGACAAAAGTGAAGCATGCTGAACTTAATCACTAGGCCACAGGGCCAGCCCAAGAGTATTAACTCTCAAAGGATGAAAGATAATTAACTGGATGGAAATTCCAAAATATTAGAAAATATGATGTGAAACGTTGATTTTATTGGACAAAAACAACCACACTACAAGATCTAATTTGTAGGATTAAGTAAAAAAACAAAAATATAAATAATAAACAAATTAGCAATGCAATTTTTTTAAGTGATTGTAATGAAAGAGCTCTAAGTCATTGTATTGTTGGGGTGCATTGATAAACTTTCTATTTCAACTTAAGAATGCTTGCTAGGATATTACAATTGCCTACTAAAAGAAAACGAATAGTATGTATAATTTCCAAAGTAGAAGAAAAAAATTAAACAAAAATATTAAAGTAAATACATGCAAAACAAGGCAAGAAATAAAAGTTTAAAAAACCAGAGAAGAAAACAGCAGAATGAATAATAAGAAGAAAAAAGATAAATGAAGAAAGCCTAAAATTAATATGTTATGTTGTCAAAAGAAAATGATTTACATGACTGAATAAAGTTTGTTAAAGGATTTTTCAGCTGATGAGCTATAGGGCCATCTTAAGACTAGGTGGTTCCCATATTGAAGCAGGGTCAGGCTTTTTTTATAGGAGAGAGGAATGTTGCCTATGGGTGGTTTTGGTTTGGCAGAAATTTTCAACTTTAACTGAAACTAGAGGTTGGTGGCTGTTTGTTTTGTTTTATTTCCTTTTTATGTGTCACTTACTCAGCGTCCTGTTGTTCATCAGAATGCTATTTTCTGAAAACTGTTTTTGCAAACTTTGCAGTTCATGGGATGGGGGAAGATAGGTAACAAAAAGAAAAAATGAGTGCTAAGGTAGATGGCAAGGAGGAAATTATGGCCCTCTACCACGTTTATTTTAATCATTTTACACAGTTATCACTAATTTTTCAAATTTACCAAATATTTTACATGGTTCAGATCATGAAATGAGGAATTCATTCATTTCATAATTCAATGATATTGTCTTTGAGTGTCAACTCTTTACAAGATACTGACAAAGTGTTGGAATCCAAAAATGAACTGTGAACAAGGTCTCTGTTCACATGAATTTATAATCAGAAGGGATTGAAAAACAAAATTAAACAGACAAATAAATAGATTTATGTTAAGTGTAGTAAGGGCTTATAATATAACTTCGCTAAGGCTATAATGTTAAAGGCTTACATGTTGTACGTATGTTTCCATGGCAAAATATACAAGGAGACAAAAAAGAATGAATAGTTTCAAGAGAATTCAAAGGGCAATTCAATAGTATCCAAAAAAAGAGTCAACTTCTATCTTCATGTGAGCCTTAGTAACTTTGACATGAGTTACTATTTCTTTAATATGAGTTACTATTTGTTACAAATAATCTGTCCATGGATATGTTTAATTAAAAAATAATTTAAGACAGTGGGTTGAGAGTCAAAAGGTTAATGTAGTTTCCTCATTGACCTTAAATAAGTCACTTGACCAAAATATATTAGTTTTTGTATACAAATCCTTACTCAAATGGGTTGTTACTCTATCCACTTCACAGAGTATTAGGAAGACACACTGATTGATCAATTGATAATTTGATCATCCAATAAACTAAATAAATTACAAATCTTATCAAAAATTTTTCTGAGAAGCTATCATTGAGCAAAAAGATAATGACGAGAAATTGACATCATGTAACTTTAATGTAAATCATTATATAAGGCCTTCTGTAAATTTGCATGGGAGAATTGAATCACCTAATAAATATACTTCTACTTAGAAGTAGGAAAAGGAGTTGAATCTCCAGGTGATAGTATTTGGAGGCATGATTGAGACTGGTGGATCCAAAAATCAGCAAGTGGTGGTGGTTGTTATTTGGGGAGCACCCCCACTTTATAATTCCTCTGCTCTGACTCATCCCCAAACAGCTTTTGGAACTATTCAGGATTTGCATTAGTCAGCCTGATTGCTGAGCAACTTTCCTCTGAAATAAACTCTTGTTTGTACACAGTATTCAACATTTCTATTTTGATATTTTAAGGAGTCCACAGAATTTGTATATTTCAGTAATATGTAATTACCATTTACCAAATAGACATGGAAGTTCTGTGTCCTCAAATTCTCTGAAACGCTAAACCAAATTATCACTATAGCAGTGTTTTTGATCAGATTGCAAGATGAAGGAAACAATAGAACTTGCCCTAATGTAAAGAAAAATAACACTATCTCTCCGTTGATTACTTTGGATGATAGGAGAGTGGTATAACCATTTAACTAAAGAGGAATCCCTTCAGGAACCACTCTATAAAGTGCTTTAAGAGAGAGCTGCTGAAGGAAAAAAGATTGAAAACTATTGGCTTAGCTGTTCAGAAAGTGGAGAGTATGAAACAGTAATCTGTCATTGTGTGGGCAGAAAACTAGCTGGAAAATTGGAAAAATTGGAAATCACTGGAAGGCAGCTATTTTGTCCTAGGGTGCATTAGACATCTTGAGAAAATGTTATTAAATGGTAAACAATTGCTACGCAAAGTTTCTAGCTGTTTGGAATATATAGTTACATAGGGTCAAAAGATTCCATTATTATTCTAATAATAGATCAATCTGAATCTAAAGAAAATGTCTCCTATGCAATATATTAATTTTATTCTTACTGGAGTGATATTCTAAAATATATAGAATTTACCTGTGCTGGTGAATATATATGCAGTAAAGTAACTGAAACCTTTTCTCCTCTTATTTGTTAATTTAATCTACTAGAAATTCAGAATATTAGGCCCTACTCTAGCCCCACTATATTTGCCTTTTAATAAATGTGAGTCACCTTATATACTCATTAAAATTTGAGAAGCACTTCTCTATGTTGTCTTGAGTGCCCAGTCTATGACACAAATTTATCCCTGATGACTGCTTAATCAAAATTGTTCAGTGGCTTCCTCAAAGGTTGAAAAGACACTCTAGTTTATGGAAATTAACTAAATTTAAATTTATTTTATTTTTTTCACTATCCCTTGCTGTTACTGCACAAAAATGGGGTTCTCATGCCTGAGGCACATAAAAAGCCAATTACTATGGCATCAGCTTTTGAGAAAAGATAAAAGCTTTATTGAGAGGTTGACCTGCAAGGAGACAGGAGACAGCACTCTCAAATCTGTCTCCTTGATCCAGGGCTTGGGGCAAAATTTATAGGATAAAGAGCAGGACAGTCTGAAGTGTGGAGATATATGATTGGAGGTAAGGAGAAGTGGGGTAATTGATGATCTGTGCAAGTACAGTCAAGCTTCATGGCTGTTCGTAGGATGCATGTTCACAAAATGGTGGTGTTAGCATGATCTGAGGGTGGAGTTTTCAGCCCCTTGACATCAAAAGGATGACTTATCAGGCATTTTCACAGGCCCAGTTTATGGGTTGGTGGTTTCAACTGGCCTGAACCGAACAATGAGTTGACTCTCAGTTCCTGATAAACAATTCTTAATTACTCTGTTGATAAGGGGGCGTCATTTGAACTGGTCCTAGTGGGCCCAAGTTTACATTGCTGCTCACTAGAAGAAAGCTTATTTTTGCCAACTCAAGTTAAGAAGAGCCACTTTAATTTTAAGACTATCTTTTTGTAGTAATCCTTAATCAATCCAAGAACAATTCACCCCATCCTCCAACCCCAGCTACAATCACATCTGTTTTTTTTTCCTTTTAATAGGGGTCATATTTCCAAGAGGAATGCAATATCTGGTCTATGACCTATTTCTACTCTACTGGTCACTGTGAGATCTTGTTCAATATCTATATTCATCCATAACAAAAATCTGGACAGCCTGTCCTACACTTAGTAGCTAAACAGGTCACTAGAAAAGCACGAGCAACTTAGAAAGGCCTTTAATATTGAACGATTTATATTTTTTCTCAAGTCATGACTACCAGTTTCTCTTTTTTATTATAAATTGCCTAATTTATATATTTAATATTCTATCATTAATATGTTAATAATCAATAGCAATTCATCACAGAATCCTCTCAGGTTTTTTATCAATACATTGAGGCATACTTAATATAATATTGTTATAAGTTCTTCTTTGTACATTATCAGCTCTGCTTTCTTTTCCTTTTCTTTTGTCTATAGTATATCTTAATATATCTTCAGCCAGACTTTTATTTTTAAGCAATGCACATCATATAGTTTAAGAACAATCTCTTCCTTGTTAAATGTTGATTTCCACCTCTTTTAGGAAAATTAAATGGTTTCTATTTATTGTTACAAGTGATATAGAGCTTTTCTGTTTTTGTGCTTCCAAGCAATATCTTTTTATTTTGTTTTATTTTTTGGTGAGGAAGATTAGCCCTGAGTTAACATCTGTTGCCAATCTTCCTCTTTTTGCTTGAGGAAGATTGTCCCTGAGCTAACAACTGTGTCAATCTTCCTCTATTGTGTATGTGGGACTCCCCCACAGCATGGCTTGATGAGCGGGGCTCAGGATCCAAAACTCTGAACCTCAGGCTGCCGCAGTGGAGTGTGCGAAATTAACCACTATACCACCAGGCTGGTCCCTCAAGCAATATCTTTAATCTTGTAGTTACAATAGCTGCTTGCTTTTATTTTTTATAATTATTTTCAAAATAAAATATAGATGCATATACTTTATTCATTTCTTTAAATATTTCAAATAGATAATTTTCATTTGTAATGCAAAGAAGTAAAAATACTAAGTATACCAAGCAAGAGACTTAAAATTTTAAAAATTATGTCATTCTCCTATTTATATTTTAATCTATGATATAGTCCCATTTTACTATAATACTTTAAACATATATCTTTTCAAAAATAATTTTTAATTCTTATTCAATATGGCAACAATTTTACTTAAATTTGTGTAGTTGGGTTAATAATCACTAATAGTACTTATAATCATTTTATTTTTTATCTTATTTTTGAATTCCTTATTTTAATTAATCTTATTTAAGTGTAGTTAGAGTTTCATTTTTTATTTTCTTAAAATGGAAATTTTATGTTTTAAAGACTTGTATTCCTTACAAATACCTGATATAAAATATCCGGCTCGAAATTTTTTTCAAAACCCAATAGATAGAATTCCTACAGTATTCAGATATTGGATTATAGAAAAAAGTTCAAGGTCATTCAGACATCTTACATTACAGAAATAAAAAAAAATTAACTCTGTGTATTCATTGTAGATATTTTTCTTATCACTATATTTAAAATGTTATATTTTAGAAAAGAGTATATTTTTATTAATATAGTCAGAAAGCTAGTTTCATTTTGATCTACAAATTCAGGAATATTAAAAAAAAAACAGCTCATGGAATTTTCTTTTATCTTGTATCTTAGTTTGTATTTGAATACTGTTTAAATTGTTAGATTTTTGCTTTTAATATGAGTACATATGTGTTTTATTCCATCTTCTCATATTTTATATCTATGATTTCTCCTTCTCTCTTTCTAGTTCTATTTATTTTTTTCTACATTGCAAGAGAGTTTCTAAAGTTCGTATTCCATACTATAGACTTCATTTGCTGCTCTATCAACTCAGAATTAAAATTTTCATATAGTTTTTAAGTTACAGAGATGATATCTATGTACTTTCCTCTAAAAATAATTTAACGTTACAAAACTTCTTAAAGTACCCACTGACTAATTCTATCTTCCAAACCTGAGATAAATATTAAATAAAAGTAAGAAAATATTGTCTTAAATGCAAAGCAAACTCACCATTTGAAAATAAATCAACATTATTCACTAAATTAACAAAAGGACTAGAGTACAATATGATTGTGTATATAGATGCAGAAAAAATTTGGCAGAATTCAGAATTAATTTGTAAGATTTCTCAGCAAACTGGGGATAGAAAGTGACTTCCTCAACCTGATAAAAGTCATCTGTAAAAGCTAACAGTTAACATCATACTAAGTTATAAAATGTTAAATACTCTTCACCTAAGATCAAGAAGAAGGCAAAGATGCTCTCTCACTATTTCTATTCAGCATTGTGCTAGAGGAACTAGCCAGTGCTCAAACGGGGTGTTAGAGTTTAAATTGTGTCACCACAAAATTCATACGCTAGTCCTAACCCCCAGTTACCATGAATATGACTTTATTTGGAAATAGGATCTTTGCAGATGTAATAAGTTTGAGATAAGATCATTAGGATGGGACCTAACACAATATGGCGGTGTCTTTATAAGAAGAGGAAAAGAGACACAGACATGCAGGTGAGGAAGCCATGGGAAGGCACAGAAATACAGGAAGATGGCCATGTGAAGACAGGAGCAGAGATTGGAGTGATGCATTTGCAAGCCAAGGAACATCAAGGATTGCTGGTAACACCAGAAGCTAAGAGAAAAAGACATGGAAAATATCTCCCCTAGAGCCTTCAGAAGGAGCATTATCCTGCAGATACCTTGAGTTCAGACTTCTGCTTCTTTATTCCTCCAAGTCAATTTCAGTCAACTTATCTAACTGCAAAGAAACAAATCCCAGAAAAAACTATTTTGTAATAACATGAAAGATGTAAGTTTTCTTAAGGAGCATTGGACGTTTATGATTTTCAGTCTTGTCTAAGAATATGGTATTTTTTTCCATGTGTTCAAATCTAAATTTGTACCACTCAGGAGTGTTTTCCAGCTTTCTTCATACAGGTATGACATATTCCTGGGTAAGTTTATACCTCGGAATTTTATTTTACTTTAGTTAATGATGTTGTAAATGAGTGTGTTCAATTATTCTTTCTAAATTTTCTAATTCAATATAAATGTCCTCATTAGTGCTATTTAGCAGAAATGATACTTTAACAGAAATGAATCATTAAATAAAAAAAGTTTAAACGAAATCAAAGCAAGGAGTCATTATTATATTAAGCTTTTCTGTTTTCTGAGGTTTTCGCTCATTTATATGGTCATCTTACGATAATTATGCTGCAACATCAACTATTGGAAATGATCCTCCATGATTAAAACTATTTCTTCTTGGCTGATTGATAACATCGTTCTCCAATAAAATTTATCCGCTGAAGTGTTAACCAATGTTTTATCTAATAATATGACTTATCTCTTTCCAAACCCAAGCTGAACAATCAAAGCACTGGTGACAGTAATTATGTCATTAATTTGGGAAAGTTACAGAAAATAAGGCTGATCAGTTGAAAGTTTGCAGGAGGATGAGACCCTGCTCTTAGCCCCAAAGGTCTTTAAAAATGTATTTTAATAAAGCCAAATTATATAACTAAAATGATCACATAAATATGGAGGAAAGTACTTCCAAGATGAAATGAGATCTTTTGAAAAACTAGAAAAAATTGCCTTTATATTGCTTCACATTCTTATGAATTCTGTCAGCTTTTGTTTGGCTATGGTATTCAAGAGTCAGAAAAGGAGACAGGGGTATAGCTACATAGTACCTTTCCACAGCCTAATGACCACATTGATTAATTGCAGTAAAGTTTCTATAGTACTTTCCAATCACTTCATTTGCTCAACTGCCTTATAATGGCTTATGACAGTTAATTCAGGGCTATAATGAATAAACAAAAAATGAGCCTTTATTTGACATATTACAGTATTTTTCTTTCCTTACAAGTATTTTTCATGGTCAAGACTTTAGGGAGGACAAGGCCTTTAAATAATGGAGATGTGTATTATTGCTCTGAGACCAAAGCTGTGCCTAATGTTGAAATTTGACAAAGTGATATATATTGGAAAATAGTCAACGGTGAAAATAAAAGAATACGGACAAGGAGAAATGGAAGTGTTTTGAATGGAAATCCAAAATATTTATAGAGCTTTGATGCATACTTAACTGAGTAAGTAGGAGATGTCTATACATACAATTTTATGATTTATAAACTACATTTTACTGGTCTAGTAACAAGGGAGACCAGCATATCTGAAATGATGTATAAATTCTCAATCATACTTGGAATACACATGCACACACACATACACACACACATATACACACATGATGACACATAAAAAAATGAGTGGAAGCTCTATGGTGTTATTGATGATGAAGATGCTCTAACGGTGAAGATAATACATTTTTGAGCATTCCCTCTAAGCCAAGTATTTAATTAAGTAGCTCATTTATATCATGTGTGTTAGTTCAAACAATAATCCTGAGAAGATGGCTTCCCCCCCCCCCATTTTGGCATATAGAACACTTTGATAAAGAGAAAACTTCAATATTCGTTTTTACCTAACTGGAGGGTATATGTGTTTAACTGTACATGAAGCCAATTTAATGTGCATAATGCAGTGATTAGAATATTCAATGAATTTAATTTCAGGTGAGAATTTAATGAGATTTTGTTTATTTGTTACATTTAAAACAAGTTCTACTATTCTGAAGCAGTCTTACTGTGGCTGGTTGTGACTCACAATTATTTTTTATGGTAGAGATATTTAGCTGTCTGTGAAAATTTATGAGCACCTGCCCAGAGTGTGGGCTTATACTTCCCAGCCTCTCTCAGGACCTCTATTTCACAAAACACATTGTATCTAAGTTCAGTCGTGAGGCTACTTCTTAACAGTGGAATGTGAATGGAAGCAGTGATTGTCACTGCCTGGTCAAGAATTTTAAGATATGTGTGTGCCTTCTCCACACTATTTTTTCCTCTTGCTTTGGCTGGGTGAAGATAATGGTGATGAGGCTCTAGGAGGTCGAAGAGCCATAAGCAGGAATAAGTCTTCATGTTTGGATCCCCACATGAAGGAATCTCATCCACTACCTTAGGAACACCACGTTATACAGTTGTGAAAAAAGAAATACATTTTTATGATGTCACTCTAGTATTTATGTACATTTGTAAACCAGCTATCATTAACCAAGCTAATACAGTGTAGTTTTTAGTACCTAAGGTATATATCTCTTTAACATTGGGGTGAAACAGTCTGCATAAAAAATAACTAGATATTGAGAATATACTTTATATTATAACAGTTAGCACAAAAAATAAAATTATTCAGATCCAAAAGGATTCTTTGGCACTATTGACAAATATAAGCCATTCTTATACACGACAATTTTTGAAAATAATTCAAAACAAGAAAAAAAATCTTAATCTTTATATAGTCAAACATCATGATTTTTTCTGTATAGCC
The DNA here is from genome assembly GCF_020826845.1 of Diceros bicornis minor. Classification (NCBI taxonomy): domain Eukaryota; kingdom Metazoa; phylum Chordata; class Mammalia; order Perissodactyla; family Rhinocerotidae; genus Diceros; species Diceros bicornis. Next base: position 44,589,599 of record NC_080759.1, on the reverse strand, counting down.
TCATTATTTTCTAGACTCTTATTTTCAAGAATCCCCATTCTGGATATTTTAGACCTGCCATATTTTTTCTACTATGTCCCCAGAGATTTTAGTACTTGCTTAAAGTCCAAATTATTAATTGCTGTAAACTGACTATAAAACTAATGTGAAAGACATATGTACTTAGTAAAAGGTCAAACATATAAAGTACATAGGATGGTGGGAGTGAACCCACCATCTTAATCTTGTAAGTACTTGTTCTTTTCATTGTTTTTATAACTATTGGCTATTATTTCTTACTTGACACAGTGTTATTCAAGTGTGGACAAATAAAATCAAAGTACACCCAAGCAAACATTATTTTGCGTTTTTTTCTCCTTTCATAACATCAACAGACATTTGACATGAAGTCAAACAAATAGGGAAGAAGTATATATGAAATTCACTAGTAGAATACAAATTAGCAATCTGCAAAAATTACATTTATTGGCTAGACAATCAAGTTAATGGGTAAGGAACAAAGTTACAATTGAAAATAAAGTTTAAGTTTTACTTAAAAATGTACATATTTACTGAAGGGTTTTCCATGTTTTTGACTACAAAGCCACTGATAGTAGAATAATGGTCCTAAATGGATGTGGAAACGTTACATATTTCAATGATGAAAATAGAACTGAGTTTTTATGCTTCTAAAATTGCATTTATCAGTATATTCAAAATATTACTGAAATGCAATATTTTTACAATTTTTATTTGTTTAAAATATGAAATTACATCATGCTCAAATTTAAAACATCATCAGTTCTTTGGCACAATAGTAACAGAAAATTATTTTTCAATATACCAAAATCATTTAAAATCATTTGTACCTCGTGGTCAAGTGTTGTCATTTTTAGGAATTGATTCTGAGGAAACAGTACAGCACAAATAAAATGTCTTGGTGACCAACATTTAATTGCACTGAACATGAATGTATTCATATCTTATGCCATTTCTTTTTTTTGTTTTCCTCAAGAATAGAATGCAGACTTGAGGATCTATTCAATGGGGCATCCTACAACTTTATTTTAGCTGTGATGTCTCAAACATACTCATCCTAATCCGTTTATATTCTTTTCCTTAGAGGGAAATATTTTCTCTTTCCTCTTCAGAAGGTTTGTGAAACTCATAGCCAAGTCCTTCAAGTGATTTTGTTTTTTCTCTTTGGGCTAATGATTCCTGATTTTCACCTTTTTTACAACCTCTGAACCTACCTGCAACCTTAGCTAAGAAACAGAGTGAAAGAAATTTTAAATGATAGCTTCCCTTGTTTTTTTTTTTTTGGTTGTTGAGGAAGATTGGCCCTGGGCTAACATCCCTGCCCATCCTCCTCTACCTTATATGCGGGACACCTGCCACAGCATGGCTCAATGAGCAGGGCATAGGTCTGCACCCGGGATCCGAACCCACAAACCCAGGGCTGCCCAAGTGGAGCATGAGAACTTAGCCACTATGCCACGGGCCTGGCCCCCCTTGGTTTTTAATATAATTATTTATCTCCTGTATTTTTCCAGGTTTTTAAAACTTTTGTATTGAAACATAAATTTAGAAGCATGCAAATCAAGATAATAGTGTTTACTTCTAATTGGGTTTAGGTGGACTTTAAATTTTATTTCTGTTTTCTTATATTCTTAATTTTCTATATTTATCATATAATATTTTTGATAAAATTAAAATGTTTAGAATTGGCCTACATTAGTAGTGCATCTTTCTTAAAATAATATGTTTAAAAGCAAGATAATAAATACAGTAATGCATAATTTAATAATCCCAACTACAGTAATAAATATATAAAATAATGCTATTTTATAATTGATGAAGGAAAATATAATATTTATTAGTTTTACCAACAACAACAAAAATAAAATCGTCATATAAAATTTCCTATCTTGAAAAGCATAGCTTTCAATGACAGTCTTTGTAGGAATTTTTAAACTCCTTTTAAGATAAAAGTATAAATTATGCTCTAGTCAAACTTAATCCATTGTATATATTTGCCAACTTGAAGCATATCAATATTTACTTCCAATGACTGTGTCTTCATTAAGTTTAAAATGTTGCCTCAGTGAATCACATTCAGGCTAAATTAAGGAAGGGCCCTTCTATTGTCCCATTGATGAAAACATGCTTCTGCTTGTGATATTCATTGTAGATTAACAATGCTCCACTGAATTGATGATTTGTTAAATAGATCATTTAAATCTTAAGTTCCAACCTGGAAAGGAAATACAAATACTTAAAATTATATGTATTCTTGCCTCGTTAATTTTAAAATTAATGAAGAATACAGTCTACGGTGATTTCTTTTACTATTGAATTTTTTGTAAGCCAAATCTATTTTAACAGATAAAATTTCAGATACTTGTAATTTTCAAGTAGTTACAACAGATTAATCCATGAGTATGCAATCTGTTTTTCTAATACACAGCATGTTGATAATGCCCTGGGAAGTGCATCATTGAAAACTAACACAGCAAGAAGGTAATAGGTAAATGGCTTCTTGTTGGAGACTTTTGTGGTAGTTCTTGCTTCATTTTTGAGTTTTGTTTTTCTTTTTTTCTATAGTTAATCTTTATCTATCATCTATCTATCTATATCTATATATGTATTTTTTGTATCTCCTACTGGCTCCTTTGACATTGATGTTTTACCCATCTTTACTTATGATATCTTGCCCAGTTTGCTTTTTCCACTTGATTGATTTTTTTAGGGATTTCTTGAACACAATCTCCTGACTATAAACAGGTACTCTTCACCCAATGTCTTAACAATTCTATTTCCAAACATTACTCTGTCTCTACAAGTTGATGCTGCTATTGACCTATAAGGCCCATAATTTTAATTTACCTTGAAGGTTTTTTTGTTATTGCAACAAGCAAATGCTTTCAATGATATGCAAGACATATTTATATTTCACTAAATTTTCTAAGTGAAGAGTTAAATCAAGTGTTGTTGCTGCTCATTGAATTCAGTTACTGAAGCAATTATATTACTTTGTCTGCTCCCCCAGAGAGACAAAAGAAATATTTGTTTAAAATTCAACCTTCAATGACGTCAAACCTGCAAAAACATCAAACACCTCTAAAATATTATTCAATATCACGTTTTAATTAAGCAGACCTAAAAAACAAAATTAAAATCTCAATTTATTAATCAATTTATTCATTCCAGGTAGAGAACTATGTTGAGGGAACACTTGGTTTTTCTTCTCAAATAACTTAAAATTTAGTACATAGGTCAGATATAAACTAGTTATTATAATGTATCTAAGTAAGTGCAAAATTGAATTTGGCCCCTCCCTATCTCTCCAGCTTAAAATCCTGACATTCTTAGATAGGGCTCCTACAAATTTTCCATGTGGAATCAACAATTCTGTAAACATGTTGCACTATATCACCTATGTGACTGCATATGTCATTCCCACCATGTGGATTACCCTTTCCCACTCCGACTGCCTGGTTTTGCACGTTCTTCTTCAAAATTCTAAATAAGCATCACCTCTTTGTGAGTCCTTCCTTGACATCTCTCTCATTTCAGTCATCATTAACTATATTTAGCTATTATAGCACCTATTCTATCTAAGTTATATGCTTTCTTCCTGTAAAATTCGAAGACTAAGACCATGTAGTTTTGTGTCAGCTTTACCTAGAACAGCTAAAATGTATATTTACTACTCAAAAAATATTTGTTGTAGGAAGGATAATGAGAGCAAAGTAAGTGTGATTGCATTTGGGGTATTCCAGTTTGAGCAGTGCTTGTATTTTCCCATATTTTAAACAGAAATAGGTCTTCAAATAATTAAGGAATTATAAGTGTCAAGGGCCAACCCTGTGGCCTAGTGGTTAAGTTCAGCATGCTCCTCTTCGGTAGCCCAGATTTGGTTCCTGGGCGCGGACCTACACTACTTATCAGTGGCCATGCTGTGGCAGTGACACACATTCAAAATAGAGGAAGATTGGTGCAGATGTTAGGGAGAATCTTCCTCACCACAAAAAAAAAAGAAAAAAAGTGTCAATTAATACATATACACAAACACACACATTTAAACCTTAGTAGGAAGAGTCTCTCTCTCTATATATATACACATACAATATATAAAAACTGTAAAATAAACTCCTTTATCATTTGTGAAATATTTCTTTAATATGAAGTCATGCAACGTGCACCTTTCTTATTGTTCAATTTTCCTAGGATATGAAATATTATCTTATCCCTTAGATTCTGTCAAATAAGAGTTTATTCAGTCATATAGTAGTCAAAATACACAACATATATTCTAATGTTGGAAGATATATATACTTTGAAATGTATTAACACCTCATTTTAGATGAAGAAATCAAAATTTCTGGCAGAAAGTACATTCCAGTCTGAAAAAAAAATGCAATAGTGAGTTTAACAGAAGGCAAATTGCTCACATACAGAATCAACATGGAGCTATATCAATATTTGTAAAAAAATGTTCATATATTGCTTTTAATTTCCTGGAGAGAAGTACAAAATTCAAGCAACAATTCTATTTTATTTTCTGATTTGCAATTATGAAACTCTGACAATTAATTTTTATTTTTCTCCATCTAAGCAGTTTTACCTGAAGCTTCAGAGAATCCTGTGAAGAATATATAATAATAGGCATTTTTCTTACTTCCACACTAACAGAAGGAAATTTCTACTTATGTACCCTGTGGAATTGACTCTTTACTGTAAATGACATATGGTGGAGAATCCTTTTTGAAAATAAATACTCTTGTTTTATGCTGAGCAGATTTTTCATTTAAATTCATGAAAACATAAAAAACTTTGCCATAAAAATACAGAGCAATCAATTTAAGTAATATAGGATTTAAGTAATAAAATATTTGAACAATTTACTAGTTCTTCCATTCATTTTGAATTGAAATTTTAGAGAAAGTATCTTGGAATATGCTGACAGAGTACACGCACACACACACACACACACACACACACATCTAGTTGAAGGAAATTATCACAACTATGATGATTTCATTAAAGATCAGAAATTAAAGTTTCTTTTAGACTTTCAGCTGAAGCTCATAGTAAATAAAAGTAATATGATCTTTGTTGGATACTATTAATCAACCATACACAGAGACTTTAGACTATCTGTATTTACATAGCTTAACTATCAGAACTGAAACCTGAGGCCATCTGTGTCAATATGATTTAAAAATTTATGTCAGAAAATTATTTTTCAGGAAGGTAAGGATGTAAACCAATAAATAACTTTATTGTTTGCTTCAGGAAGTTCCTGCAAACCAATTTGCCTGAGCAAACATCGCTCCTTTCAGAAGATAGATTGTTCCCCTGGGCAGATAGCTTTTTATTAAACAGCAGTTTACTTATGAAGACTCACTTCAAGGCTCTCAAATCACAGTGTCCCTCAATTTTAGGTGCTTATGTCATGAGCTTTGCCCATTCTAATCAGTTACCGGCCTTGAGAGGCCCACCTTGGCCACGTGAGCCCAGGCTCCAACAGCCTATAAATATCATCTCATCATCTACTCTTCTAAAACACCACCCTGTCAAGGTGGTGTTCTCCCTTATAGCCACCCTTCTATTTCATTTAGGTTTGTTTAATCAATACGTTTTTGTTGGTCTATTGGAGAGTCAGCATAAAACAGCCCTGGAAGTTCCGCAAGAACCAACGAAAACTCCCTTGCCATTGTGGTTCAAGATCCTGGGGTTTCCCTGAGGCGCCTTGAACCATCCACTTGAGGGACTCCCTAATCATAGTGATGAAATAAGTTTTGTGTTGGATCTGAAATCTAATTTCTTTTCTTTAGACTCTCAAATTTGGTGTTTATTTTGACTCCTAGAAATGAAGAATGCTTTTTAGGAATCCTTTGATGATTTGATCATATTTTATCCTTGACAAAAACCTGCCTTAATCCTTAGAACATTGCTGATTTGCTTCCTGTATTTCCTCATCATATTTTTTATGATCCTATAAAAGGAAGTTCATAGGAAAAAGAAGAGGCTCAAGTCCAATAAATTAGTCTCTGTTTGACCCTAGAGACTGATGAGTTCAGAAGAACTCATCAGATCAGTATCCTTTTAGAACATTTTGTTTTGGGTCACCTGTCAGAATTTTATGGGAACTTTCCTTAATCTTGTCATGTTTTACCTGTGGGAATCTATTCCTGAAGGAGATCTCTGCTCTAAAAGTTCTGCCTGCTGGAATTTTGGATTTATTGAGCCTTAGTGAAAGAGATCCAAATACCAGGTTCGAGTCCCTAACCTAGCATTCAAAAGCAACTTCTTCTACTATGCATTGCCAGACTCTCATGAGTTCATCTTAGTTTAGATCCACAACTCCTTAGGCAGATTCTTGCTTTTTATACATGTTCACACAATAATTCTATTTTGTGTGCTTATAATTCTAAGTGGTATAGTTTTACCAAGCATCATTTAAAATTACAACAGCCTCTTTGAAGACCCTTTTGTAGGATAAAAATGTTTGGCAAGTTCCTTAGAATGATAATGGAGCAAAAGGGGATCAAACTTTATCTAATACCCTGCAAATTTGTATTGTTATATGGAAGCTTCCTAAAGAAATTCAGATTCTAAAATTGTTTCTTTAAAATAATAATAACAAAAAAACTGCAAGCGTGACAAAAGAAAAATGCAGTGAAAAATTTGAAATTAGCTCACTTTTACTGCCTCTTCTTTCCAAATCTTGACTTGAAATGACTCGTCTGTGTCCTACAATTCTTTGTCTCCCTTCATATTTTGTTTCTAACGTTCTGTCTTGCTTCTTTCTCATCCTAAATACCCCAAAGCTCAACTATCTCCTAAAATTAAACTTTACTTATTACAAAGAAAGCCCACTGTAGTTACATTTTAGCCCCAGTATTGATCTTTTAGACCCTGAAACTCTTTTATACAATATTCAGGAGTGGATCCTTTTACAGATGTGATCCCAGCTCTCTGTGCACTTTTTGTGAATAACTTTAAGCAATAAAAGAGGGATTTAATATACAGGTAAAAACTGGAATGAGAAATAGCCATATTGCCAGATCTCAGCTTGGAGTATTTTAAAAACGCCTTCAAAGATGTTTCCAATGGACATAGCCTTTCTTTGATTCTAGAACTGGTTTCTAAAATATATGTATAAATGGGAAAAGCTTTGTGGGCTTGCACCACGTCTACAGGTTTCTAAATCTCTCTGATTTCTCTTGCAAGTCATCCTCGGAGCTTTTTCATTCTGCCTTTCCATCATTTTTTTTTTTTTTTGGCAACAGAGGTCCCTTATATCATATAAACCATTTGATATATATTTGGAAGCTGTAGAGTATATGTTATTAGAAAAACTCTAAATCCCTCTCTATATATTCCTGAGTATCTTTCCTAGGTTTTGGAGTATATTTGAAAATGGATCTCAGCTCAGATCTATACTGGGGCTAAAATGTAACTACAATGGGCTTTCTTTGTAATAAGTAAAGTTTAATTTTAGGAGATAATTGAGCTTTGGGGTATTTAGGATGAGAAAGAAGCAAGACAGAACGTTAGAAACAAAATATGACACATTTGATTGTGTCAGCTGAGTTGTTGTTCAAGTGATTTTCTCTCTGAAGTGTCAGAGACATTCATTCCAGAGCGTAGAGGACTCTTCACTGCAAGTGAAAGGGGTGTCTGTGTTGCATGATTTTCTGTGTGATTTCTGTTTTGTGACTGTTGTTTCCCAAGATGGTGTGTAATTTCCCAGCACAGATTATTTTTCAAAAGAATTACATTTCCAGGTTTTGCAGAGAAATGCCCATTCATTGAAATGTGAACTTGAATTTCTAGAAAAGAAACATCAAATGCTCATACTAATCTGTAAAGGAACTATAAATTGTTATTTTTCAGAGTGAGGCATCTCTCAAAAAGACTAGTTTTGATGTATAGTAGAAACAATATTTTATTCCTTCTCTTACCACAGCAGAATATAACAGATTAGGAACATGTTTTGAGTGTAAAAAGTGGGATATGATATTACATCCAAGGACAAAGCTCAGTTGGCCAAATAAAATCTAATAACTAAACCAGAATTTCTTTTTATTATTCAGATAACTTTCCCAATTGGATAATTAAAACATCCAATTATTACTAGCTGCTTCACCATACAAACACACACGCACACAGACAGACATAAATACAAATACACACTCCACAAATGAGCATATGTGCTTTTGTAAAGAGAAATGCTCACCAAAAAGTTACTTGTTGCCATAATACTGATGTCAGCAGTTTCCCTATTCAGCATAATATAACACAAAGCTATGCATGCAGCATTCCCTAGAATGTACACTCAATGAGGATCTGTTTTTGTTTAATTTTGTGTATCCATGTCATTGAAATGAATACCTGAAGTCTAGTGCATGCTCAAAAACTGTCTGTTGATTGCAAAGTAAATTTTGAAGTAATGAATGCTATATATGCTAGAACATATATAGCACAATCATAACTTTGCAAAAGATTACCTTAGCTAACATTATTTTGTATTTTTGTCAGTGGAACTACCCACAATATTATCAGACAGCTTGCTTTTAAAGCAAAACTAAGTTCATTAAAATTCACTATGCCAAGAGGCTAAGACATCTTGACAAATTCTTAGCAGTGACTCAATAGGGAGGACTCAGGGCAAGATTATTTACGGTTGTGAAGTATGGGCTGAAGTGAGTTAAGTGAGTCTTTCAAGGTGAGTGACATTGAAATTGGGCAAAATTTAGACTATTATAGTTCAGGGTTGGTGGCTACAGCAAGATGAGTGTCTTGAAGCAAGTTTTGATAGGTAAGCTATTGTCGAATAGGTAAGATATTTGCCCAGGTGAGCAGCATGTTGTCTCAGATAAATTGTTCCCTAGTAATTCCCTGAGGGAAACAGTAAATTTATTTAGTGTTTGATACTTTTTTCTTTCCTGGGCAAAGGCTTACAGGAAAGACAAAAAACTAAGTTATATTGACCTAGGTTATTTCATATAACACATCCTTCCTTGTTGTCCTTTTTCAGCCTGAATTGGAGGAGAAATCATTATTATTTAGAGACTTGATCAATCCAGATCTACACTGCTATTTGAAGAGACATAATTATATATCAGATTTCTGTTGGGAGTTATTTTGACCACTATGTAGTCAGTGTTTTTTTCTATTCTTTTGTTTCGATGACCATTTGCTCTATCTTTTGATGGGTCAGCATCTGCACAAAAGAGTTTAAGACTCTGGAAATCACATATTTGAACAATGTTACAGATAAACACTAAAGAAAGGATTATGATCAATATTTGTAGTCCATTTCTAATGAAGCCATGAGAGCCCATATTAAGCCAAAAGAACAGACTCTACTCACAATTTGACAAGCCCAGAGAACCACAGATGGAGATTGTGTTAACCATCTATTGCTACATAAGAAATTACCCCAAAACATAATGGCTTAATACAATGATAAGCATTTATTATTTCTCTGAGTATTTTAGGGGTCATAATTTCAGGACTAGCTTACTGAAACAGGTGGTTCTGGCTAAGCATCTTTCAAGATGCTACAGTTTATTTGTTGACAGGGACAGCAGTCGTCTGAAAGCTTGGCTAAGGCTGGGACATCCGCTTCCAGGGTGGCTCATTTGCACGGCTGGTGAGCTAATGTTGGCTGTTGGTGGACAGCTTCAGTTTCTCTCTACACGCATCTCTCCATAAGGCTATTTCTATGTCCTCACAACATGATGGCTGGCTTCCGCCGGAGTGAATGACCCAAGAGGCCAAAATGGAAGCCACCATGCTATTTACGGCTTAGCCTCAGAAGTCACACACTGTCACCTCCACCATACCTGTTATGTCATCTAGACTAGTTTCAGGTCAATGTGAGAAGAGACTACACAAGTGCATGAATACCAAGAGGTGAAGATTGATTGGACACTTAATTGGACATAATCCTTTCTCATGGTTGGCTCCCACAAGAGTATATGCCAAATTGTCTGATTATGTAATTTGTATGTTTGTTTCTTGGGTCTTATTAGTATAATTAAAGATCTCATAAAATTCCATAGATATACAATATTCTTCTTCTAAAGTAGCCATTGTACCACGTGGAAAGGCCAATGTTAGGTCTAGGGTTTCTCTGTTTTGAACCATCAGCTGCCCACTGTCATTAACTTCTGGGTTGAGGTGTTCCTCAGCTTTTGACATTTTATAACTCACCTGTAACCCCTGAACCTTAGTATGTAGGAATTTCTCAGCCTACATCTCATCCAGAGGCTGGATGACAGAGGAAAGCTATACAGAATTCCTCTTGAGTGGTTAAGATTTTAAAGATTTCATATCTTGATTTGAGGCTCAGTTTTTCTGTTTTTTAAAAATCAAGTTATTTAGTAAAATTATTTTTGTTTATTTTGGGTTTTTTTTTTTGAGGGAATAAAAATAATGAGCCGAAATGGAAGCTGAGTGATATCGATGACCATTGTGAAACGTGCGTTAGTTTGCCAAATGTATTAGTTTCCTACGGCTGCTGCAAAAATTGCTACACATTTAGTGGCTTAAACCAACATAAATTTATTATTTAACAGTTCTTCAGGTTAGAAGTTGGACATAGGTCTTCCTGGGCTAAAGTCAAGGTATTAGTAAGATTACATTTCTTCTTTAGACTGTCTGAGAGAATTCAGAGGGCAACTGCGTTCCTTGGCTCACTGTCCTTGTGTTAGTAGCTAAAGCTGCTATAATAAAATACCATAGACTGGATAGCTTCAACAATAGACATTTATTTCTCACAGTTTTGGAGGCTGAAAAGTCCAAGATCGATTTGCCAGGAGATTCAGTTCCTGGAGAGAGTCTGCTTTCTGGCTTGTAGACAGCTGCTTTCTCGCTGTGTGCTCCTATGGCCTTTCATCAATGTGTGCTCATGAAGGGAAAGAGATATCTCTGTGTGTCTTTCTCTTCTTAAAAGGGCACTAATCTCATCACGCAGGCACCACCTTCACGACATCAAATAAACCTAATTACCTCCCAAAGGCCCCACATCCAGATGCCATCACACTGTAGGTTAAGGCTTCAACATATGGATTTATGGGGGTTGGGGGGCACAAACATTTAGTCTGTACAGTCACCTTCCTCCATCTTCAAATTCTTCAGTAGAGTATCAAGTTCTTCTCACATTACACCACTCTGGCCTCCTTTTCTGTCTCCCTCTTCCACTTGTAAAAAGCTTTATAATTACATTTGGCCACTCAAAAATCCAAGATAATCTCTCGACTTCAAGGTCCTTAACCTTAATCACATCTTCGAAGTCTCTTCTGCCACGTAGGGTAACATATTCATCAGTCACAGGGATTGGATCTGGACATTGTTGAGAGCTCACTATTCTGCCTACTATAGCAATATAATTATTTTCTGTCAAGTTTGCTGTAGTAGTCAATATATTTTGGTATACAAATCTAGTAGCAATCATTAGAGTTGATCAACTTTATTGTTTGCTTTCAGTGCCATTCTACTGTTAATCAGGTGGGGGCTATAAAGTGAAGACCTCATCACGCAGAGGAAGGGGTAGATCTGATTGTCCCCTATATAATGGGCCTATTTTTAAGGTCTGTAAATATGAGATAGATATTAAATTCATATCATTTGTTATGTATTCTCTTTCTAAGACTTATCTTTCTGAAAATTTAGTTATAGGAGCTGTCTCCATAAATGGTCTGTAAATGGTACCATTGCAGGCATAAGCCTCCCTTCCTAGATGTAGGATGATTGAGATTTTAGTGTTTTAGTTATCTAATGCTCTGCTGTCTGCCAGATAAAATGTCAATAAGTAATTGAGTCCAATTATAGATAAACCCAATGTTTCATTACAAGAGATCAGTATTAAAAGGAGTTAGTTGGTACTACAAAGAAAATGTGTGCAAACCAAGTATTGGTTCAAATGTATGTTTTATCCAAATCATGAACAAATTGTAGCGAGCTACTGGACTCCTCTAGTGAGTGAATAAGGATGTCAAAAGAAATATTAGAAATAATAGCTTCATAGGTTACATAATTAAATGTAAATTAAAGCATAAAAAGATAAGAAAATAAATAATCAAAGCATATAGATTAAATGTGACAAAGTGTGGATCTTTTTGTATGGATCATGGTTGGTAGATGTCTATTTCTCAGATAGTTATCTGGAGGTCTTTTATGGAAGCTGTCTCCTCCCAAAGACTATTTGCTTTTGGAAGAATCCTAAAAATCCAGTTTTAGGTTCTGGTTTAGGTTCGTGGTTTAGGTTCCCACGATTTGAAGAAAACCTGTGCCTCTTTATTTGACATATAAAAATCCAAGGATCAATCTCTTGAATATTTCTGCTTTTTTAGTTGGCAGATCTGCCTGATATTGACCTTTCTACTGGGATCTTTTGTTTACTATTTCTTCCAAAAGAGCAGGTATCTAGGTTTGAGAAAAAATTCTGTAGGCATAGTTTAAGAGAGTATTAAAGAAAAACTTTAATATCTGTTGGTGACAAGAATAGATTTCATGAGTCCCTTACAGCATTTATTTAAACAAGTGTAGATTTTAGAATCAGAAGTAATATTCCCAGACACATGGTTTGGCCTGTCACTAACACATAAACCACCACTGAACCGCAGAAGGAGGAAATACCTCAGACCCTGCAGGTTTAAAGACTCTCTGAACTTTGCCAGTTTTAGTTTCAGAATTCCATCTGTTCTTTCTATCTTCCTTGAAGGTTGAGGATGATACAGACAGTGAAGTCTAATTAAGTGACAAGACTTTGCCAAGTTCTTCAATAAAAACTCCAGTAAAATGGTTTCCTCTGTTCCTAAGACAGGTTTGAATTAATCAGGCTGGAAAACAGTTTTTCTCCACGCCACGACAAAGCAATCAATGAACAAAACATATTCATAATCCACTGCCGCACTAGTTGTATGAAATCTGCTAGAATTTTTGCAAAGGGATACTTTACAGTTTTGCCAGGATTAACATGATGATGGTTGAGACAAGAAATAAAGACACACTTAAAAATTTTAGCAAAATTTCTCCTAAACTTTTGATTGAATACAATGGTCAATTTGTCTTCACTGAGCTAATAAAGCTAATAAACAACTCTGACTAAAGTTTTCTGTTAACTCACATTAGAATGAAACAGTGAAATACTCTCTTGAGTTATAATATACAATTTATGGGAACATAGTTAAGGATGTCCCTGAGAGTAAGAATATATTAAGAGCAGAGAAGATATTGACAAACTCCCGGTCTATTGACACCATGGACTTTGTCCCTATGAGATGAAGAAACTACAACCTGGAAACAAAGGCATTTTGTACATAGTGATTGCACCAGTCTTTGTTCTTGAACATAAGTGTATTTCTTACACAGAAAACTACACACTGATTGAAAAGTCTTTATATTAATATATTTTATTTAAATATAATTAAACTTGGAAATATGAGCTGTTCTTTGATTAGCAATTTTGATAAAAAAAAAGAACCCTCACAATAGCTTTGAGTTAATCACCATTCAGAACATACCAAGAAAAATGGAGTTATTTCTATTATCCTTCCTTTTATAGGGTGAAGGAGCAAAGTTTTGTGTTACCTGGTGTCCTTTCCAGGAAATATATATTTTATAAATAGAAAACATGTTAGCAGTTTTAATATTCTGAATCTGGAGCCTAATTTTAGGAAAAGTAACATCAAGAATGTTCAAGGAGACAAGACAGGAGCATAAGTCATCATTTTTCAAAGTAAAAAATATTTATTACAGATAATATTTTAAAACTCAATAATTAACACTTACCATTATGAATTTTTGTTAAAATGATTAAACGGGAGATACAATGAAAGCCTTTACTTTTCGTTTTAAAATACAATTTTAGTATTTTTATCAGCATATTAAATAAAGCAATGCATGTATTATGTTGAATTTCACACCTAGTAAATTGTAACAATTTCTGTAAGAAACAAGCCATATCCTTTACCTTGAAGGCATATTCACATTTCTCTGTAATTATACCAAGCATAGTCTCAATCATTTATCAATCATTTATTTTAACACTTTAGCAAAAGTGTCCAAATTTTTTTTTCCAGAGAAAACCAAATACTTAGGTATCTAATGGAAATAATAATAGTGAAAGAAGGAAGCTACAAAAATGACAATGGCAGCTTCAATGTAATCCTACAATCAAATTGCAATTATCTTTTACAGATTTTGTATTTTTGTAATTTACAAATACAAAAGCATCATTTTTACAGATAAAAACACTCAGGACCAGAAATACTAAGTAATTTACGGAGTGTGATATAGTTAGTCAAGATGAGAGCCGGGGGGCCGGCCCCGCGGCTTAGCGGTTACGTGTGCGTGCTCCGCTACTGGCAGCCCTGGTTCAGATCCTGGGCACGCACCAACACACTGCTTGTCCAGCCATGCTGAGGCGGCGTCCCACATACAGCAACTAGAAGGATGTGCAACTAGGACGTACAACTATCTACTGGGGCTTTGGGGAGAAAAAGGGGAAAAAAAGGAGGAGGATTGGCAATAGATGTTAGCTCAGGGCTGGTCTTCCTCAGCAAAAAGAGGAGGATTGGCATGGATGTTAGCTCAGGGCTGATCTTTCTCACAAAAAAAAAAAAAAAAAAAGATGAGAGCCAGGAATCGTATCAGTTATGTGTGACTCAAAATATTTCTTTCTCATTTTAGCACACTGATTTTAATTTAGAACAATGTACTAATTGCATACATGTGTAGACAGAGGGAAAAAGAGAAATGATGGATGAATCCCAGATTTCAGAACTGGAAAAATAGCAATGCTATTGTATGCTTAGTAGGCTACAGATAAGGGGAGATAACGAAGGCACGAGTTGGTTATGACGGATATGGACCTGGTAACTTTGAGATGCGTATGAGACATCCAAATTATTGTCCATTAGGCTGTCATATATAGCACTCTGCAGCTCACAGGACAAGTCTGGGCCATAGCAGTAATTTTGGGATTTGTCAGCATAAACACAGAGTCTATAATGCCACGTGGATAAATAATATCAGATGGAAATAGAGCTATGTTTGAAGGAAGGTCCAATACTGAGTCATTGGTACTCTTAGAATTCAAAGATGAGAGGGTGCCTAAAGAAGGAGTGAGTTGAGGTGCAATTCCTCACGAAAACGTGGTCACATGGAAGTACGGAGGGGCTTTTCAAGTTTGGAGTCAGTGGTTAAACAGGGCCTAGAAAATACTGTGATTAAATACTGAACAATGGATTAGATAGAACATAAGTCCCAAAAAATGTAAAGAGAAGTTAATTTATTAACAAAACATATCATAAACAAAGGAGATGGAATTATTCAAGAAGTTGTCTTGAATTGTTTCAGGAGAAAAAATATAAAATAAATTTCATCACATACCATATTCCAAATTAACTCCATGTGCTAATACTATATATTAAATTAATTAGTATACTGAATTAAAGTCTTGCATATATAAATTTTAATTATTAAAACAATGTAAGTACACATTCTTTCTAATGCGCTTTACTGATTGTTTCACATGTAGTAACTCATTTAATACTTCCATCAACCTTTTTGAATTAGGTTCAGCTGTTCTAATTTTCTTGGTTATTGCAGTAGCCTCATAGTGATTCTTCCACAAAATCAAGGCACTAAGGGATGATGAAATTTGCTCAATGCCACTGAGCTATTTAGTGATAGATTTAGAATTTGAACACAGGTAACTTGGCTCCAAAATGTTTACTTTAATCATGGCACTACACAATATACTGAACCACAGAGGGTAAAATAGACAATGTTAATAATAAGGGGGTGGAGGGGTCAATCTCATTAGTATTGAAAGAAAAATGCAGTGTAAGGTATGAGATGCAATTCCACAAACATACTGGAAATAAAATAATAAAAATAAAAATTTATTACTAGCCAATTTGTCATAAAAATAGTTCACTCATATTGTGCTGTAAGAAAATAAATAGAATTAAAAAAAACTTTTTTGGAAAGCTCTTTTGAATTAAATAACAAAAAAATTTTAAATTTGTAGTTTTTGACCAAATATTCTTGTTCCAGTTAAATGAAGTTTACATATAAATGTGGCTCATTGCATATACTTTTAAGGGAAAAAATAAAGTTATTAGTTTATGTGCACTACAAATCCTTCATTTTACAAAATTGAATATACACACATGCATAGAATCAATAGGGTAAGCACAAACATATAATATTAATAATTGTGACTAGTATAAGATCTTTAATTTTATATATTTTTATTTATTTCCTCATTTTCTTCAATAAATATGTATACTTTGGTCATAGACTAGTTAAGTTTATTTTCAAAGACACTCTTACGATCACTGTCTAAAACCCTTGTGAACAATCTAAAAATTCAACACAATGTACCCATCTACAATTTTGGTTTAATTGCATATTTCATGATAGGAGAAAATGCCAGTGATAAATTTTTTGAATTACATTTAAAATATAATCCCTAAGGTATCATATAAGTTAACTGTTATATAACTGTCTAGAGTTAAACTTATTTATTTCTAGGTTTTCTTTTCCATTAATATCCAAACTGTCTTTCATTAGTATTACTTATTTTAATAATCAGAAAAAAAATCAGTATTACCAAAAGATAGACATTACCAAAAGTTAAATATTTATGATAATGATAGGGCAATACTTTGATTCAGGATGAATCAGGATCAGTGCAGGAAACAGCTGTAGAATTTTCCATTCCTCTGAACATCGTCTTTGCGTTTGGCACTACTGTTTTTCTTCAGCCCTAGAGAAACACTCTATCGCTGGGCATGAAATCAAGGAAGCCAAGAACAGTGACCCGCTCCTTTGTGAAAGCTCTCATCTACTTCTAACTGCCAAGTCCCGCAATAATTTAAACACTAAATGACAGAAAGGATTTTGAAATCAGCATGATTAGATAAGTCACTATCTATAAGAATGAAGCACTGTCTCATAGGAGTAAAATCTATGGAAATCATATTGTTGAAATACTAGATTTGATACTAATTTTCTGAATGATTTTAACCTTTGAAATAAGTGTTTTGGCCTATTAAGATAAACACCAGACTTTTCTGTTCATGGTCCTTTAGTAGTATTTTTATAAATACAACTTTTATATGAAAAGTACTTTCTTGAAAGAGCCAAAATTATCTGAAAGATGCCACATGTAACACTGACTGGCAGCCATTTGAGAATGGCAGACAGCCGATAAATCATTCAGCACTGGGTGTCATTTGGGGCAACTTTAAAGGTTTACCTTTTCTCCCTTCACAAAGTGCATTTCAATATCAAATAAATTTTCTTCTATTTAAACTTATACATCAATTGAATATTGGGATATGCAATGAAACTAATTGATTTGACAGTAATCCTTTAGAATATAACTATAAACTTACTGCAACATGCATTTACATGACAGATTTGATTCACGAACCAAACAAGTTGTTAGTACCAAAGGCATGTTTTACTCCTGATTTGTGTATAGAGGAATTTATGAAATTGCAGTTAATAGAAATATATATTTTTTAATTCCTGGACTTCTGATATGTTGGTATTGATGATTTAAAGGAAAACATTTAAAAACATCGTAATGCAAACAATTTAGATTTTACAAGAGCTATAAGGCAAACGTTGTGATAGATACAGTTTCCTCTTCAAGGAAGAGGAACATCATAAGAGAGCCTTCATCTGCCAGCTCCTTCAAAGATTGCCTCAGCTGTAATAGTTATCTGACCCAGTGTTGGGTCTTCCTGGAGCCCATGACATCCAAACACTAATGGAGACAGGAATATAAAAGCCTGATCATTTTGACCCAATCTGGGATGATCCTGACAGGTGCCCCCCAGTTCCAGAGAAACCCATGGCTCACATCCTTCCTCTTCCTATCCTGCTTCTACAGATGATGTTCCCATGGTTTCCACTAACAAAACTGTCAAATACCAGATTCTCAGAGTCTGCAAAACACACTTTATAGTGTATTAAATATAGAGGCAACCATGCGATTTTTTTTCTGGGAAATATTTCAAAAACTCATGAAAATAACATATATAATTGTTGGCTGTTTTGGTAGATAGCCAAGGAGAGGGAAATAATGATGGAAAATGAAAGGAAGGATAAGGTATTGCTAAATAATCAGTCTTCCCGTATTTAACAAATATACAAATTGCATGTACACTATGCTCCTTCCTTAGAGCAAAGTATTGCAATGTTATATGCTTTTGTGTGCGCATTTACAGAAATCATTGTAGATTTTACTGGATCTCATATATGAAGAGATTCTGAAGAGTACGTCTGGAACTGGGTGGAATAGTGGAGGACTAGTGTGGACATGGGAAGGCGATTACTTTGGCTTTTTTTTTTTTTTTTTATTGATGTTTTAATGGTTTCTAACATTTGAAATTTTGGGTTGTACATTTTTGTTTGTCCATCACCATATATATGACTCCCTTCACCCCTTGTGCCCACCCCCCACCTCCCACCCCCACTGCCCCTGGTAACCACAGTCCAGTTTTCTCTGTCCATGTGTTGGTTTATATTCCACATATGAGTGAGATCATACAGTGTTTGTCTTTCTCTTTCTGGCTTATTTCACTTAACATAATACGCTCCAGGTCCATCCATGTTGTTGCAAATGGGACGATTTTGTCTTTTTTTATGGCTGAGTAGTATTCCATTGTATATATATACCACATTTTCTTAATCCAATTGTCAGTCGAGGGACACTTAGGTTGCTTCCACTTCTTGGCTATGGTGAATAATGCTGCAATGAACATAGGGGTGCATAAGCCTCTTTGGATTGTTGATTTCAGGTGCGTTGGATAGATTCCCAGTAGTGGGATGGCTGGATCATAGGGCATCTCTATTTTTAATTCTTTGAGGAATCTCCATACCGTTTTCCATAGAGGCTGCACCAGTTTGCATTCCCACCAGCTGTGTATGAGGGTTCCTGTTTCTCCACATCCTCTCCAACATTTATTGTTTTTTGTTTTGGTGATTATAGCCATTCTAACGGGCGTGAGGTGGTATCTTAGTGTTGTTTTGATTTGCATTTCCCTGATGATTAGTGATGTTGAGCATCTTTTCATGTGCCTCTTGGCCATCTGTGTATCTTCCTTGGAGAAGTGTCTGTTCATTTCCTCTGCCCATTTTTTGATCGGGTTGTTTGTTTTTATGTTGTTCAATTGTGTGAGTTCTTTATATATTATGGAGATCAACCCCTTGTCAGATGTATGTTTTGCAAATATTCTCTCCCAGCTGGTTGGTTGTCTGTTCATCTTGATTCTGGTTTCACTTGTCTTATAAAAGCTCTTTAATCTGATAAAGTCGCACTTGTTTATTTTTTCTTTAGTTTCCCTAGTCTGGGTAGGCATGTCATCCGAAAAGATTCCTTTAAAACCAATGTCAAATAGTGTGTTGCCTATATTTTCTTCTATGAGTTTTATAGTTTCAGGTCTCACCTTCAGGTCTTTGATCCATTTTGAGTTAATTTTTGTGAATGGCGATAGCACGTGGTCCACTTTCATTCTTTTACATGTGGCTGTCCAGGTTTCCCAACACCATTTATTGAAGAGACTTTCCTTTCTCCATTGCATGTTCTTAGCACCTTTGTCGAAAATTAGCTGTCCGTATATGTGTGGTTTTATTTCTGGGCTTTCAATTCTGTTCCATTGGTCTGTGTGTCTGTTTTTGTACCAGTACCATGCCGTTTTGATTATTATTGCTTTGTAGTATGTTTTGAAGTCAGGGATTGTGATGCCTCCTGCTTTGTTCTTTTTCTTTAGGATTTCTTTAGCTATTCGGGGTCTTTTGTTGCCCCATATAAATTTTAGTATTCTTTTTTCTATTTCTGTGAAGAATGTCATTGGGATTCTGATTGGGATTGCATTGAATCTGTAGATTGCTTTAGGTAATATAGACATTTTAACTATGTTTATTCTTCCAATCCACGTGCATGGGATATCTTTCCATTTCTTTATGTCGTCATGGATTTCTTTCAATAATGTCTTGTAGTTCTCATTGTATAGGTCCTTCACCTCCTTAGTAAGATTTATTCCCAGGTATTTTATTCTTTTTGATGAAATTGTAAATGGTATTATCTTTTTGAGCTCTCTTTCTGTTAGTCCATTATTAGCATATAGAAATGCAACTGATTTTTGTAGATTGATTTTTGTACCCTGCAACTTTGCTGTAGTTGTTGATTGTTTCTAATAGTTTTCCAACAGATTCTTTAGGGTTTTCTATATATACAATCATGTCATCTGCAAATAGTGAGAGTTTCACTTCTTTGTTACCTATTTGGATTCCTTTTATTCCTTTTTCTTGCCTAATTGCTCTGGCCAAAACCTCCAGTATTATGTTGAACAGGAGTGGTGAGAGTGGGCAGCCCTGCCTCGTTCCTGTTCTCAGAGGAATGGCTTTCAGTCTTTCCCCATTGAGTATGATGTTGGCTGTGGGTTTGTCATATATGGCCTTTATTTTGTTGAGGTACTTTCCTTCTATACCCATTTTATTGAGAGTTTTTATCATAAATGGATGTTGTATCTTGTCAAATGCCTTCTCTGCGTCTATTGAGATGATCATGTGGTTTTTATTCTTTGTTTTGTTGATGTGATGTATCACGTTGATTGATTTGTGGATGTTGAACCATCCCTGCGTCCCTGGTATAAATCCCACTTGATCATGGTGTATGATCTTTTTAATGTATTGTTGTATTCGGTTTGCCAATATTTTGTTGAAGATTCTTGCATCAAAGTTCATCAGCGATATTGGCCTGTAATTTTCTTTCTTTGTATTGTCTTTGTCTGGTTTTGGTATCAGGGTGATGTTGGCCTCGTAGAATGATTTAGGAAGCGTTCCATCTTCCTCTATTTTTTGGAATAGTTTGAGAAGGATGGGTATTAAATCTTCTTTGAATGTTTGGTAAAATTCACTGGGGAAGCCATCTGGTCCTGGACTTTTATTTTTTGGGAGGTTTTTGATTACTATTTCAATCTCTTTACTTGTTATTGGTCTATTCAGATTCTCCATTTCTTCTTGGTTCAATTTTGGGAGGTTGTATAAGTCTAAGAATTTATCCATTTCTTCTAGATTGTCCAATTTGTTGGCATATAATTTCTCATAGTATTCTCTTATAATCCTCTGTATTTCCATGGTATCCATTGTAATTTATCCTCTTTCATTTCTAATTTTATTTACTTGAGCCTTTTCTCTTTTTTCCTTAGTAAGCCTGGCTAAGGGTTTGTCAATTTTGTTTATCTACTGGAAGAACCAACTCTTTGTTTCATTAATCCTTTCTACTGTTTTTTTGGTCTCAATTTCATTTATTTCTGCTCTGATTTTTATTATTTCTCTCCTTCTACTGGCTTTGGGCTTTGTTTGTTCTTCTTTTTCTAGTTCTGTTAGGTGTAATTTAAGGTTGCCTATTAGGGCTTTTTCTTGTTTATTAAGGTGGGCTTGTATCGCTATGAGTTTCTCTCTCAGGACCGCTTTTGCTGGATCCCATATGGTTTGATATGGCATGTTATCATTTTTGTTTGTTTCCAGATAGTTTTTGATTTCTCCTTTAATTTCATCAATGATCCATTGGTTGTTCAGTAGCATGTTGTTTAATCTCCACATTTTTGTCATTTCCCAGTTTTTTTTTCCTGGTTCATTTCCAGTTTCATAGCCTTATGGTCTGAAAAGATGCTTGTTATGATTTCAATCTTCTTAAATTTATTGAGGCTTGCTTTGTTTCCCAACATATGGTCTATCTTAGAGAATGTTCCATGTGCACTTGAGAAGAATGTGTAGTCAGCTGTTTTTGGATGGAGTGCTCTGTATATGTCTACTAGGTCCATCTCGTCCAGTTTTTCATTTAAGTCTACTATTTCTTTATTAACTTTTTGTCTGGATGATCTATCCATTGCTGTAAGTGGGGTGTTAAGGTCCCCTACTATTATTGTGTTGTTGTTGATTTCTCCTTTTAGGTTTGTTAATAGTTGCTTTATGTACATTGGTGCTCCTATGTTGGGTGCATATATATTTATAAGTGATATGTCTTCTTGATGTAGTGTCCCTTTTATCAATATATATTTCCCTTCTTTGTCTTTCTTAACCTGTTTTATCTTGAAGTCTACTTTGTCTGATATGAGTATGGCAACACCTGCTTTCTTTTGTTTGCCATTAGCTTGGAGTATTGTCTTCCATCCTTTCACTCTGAGCCTGTGCTTGTCTTTAGTGCTAAGATGTGTTTCCTGAAGGCAGCATATTGTTGGGTCTTGCTTTTTAATCCATCCTGCCACTCTGTATCTTTTGATTGGAGAGCTCAATCCATTTACATTTAGGGTAATTATTGATATATGAGGGCTTAATGTTGCTGTTTTGTCACTTATTTTCTGGTTCTTTTGCATTTCCTTTGTTTCTTGTCCCATTTGTTTTGGACTGCCAATTCAGTTTGCTTGTTCTGTCTTATGACTCTTCTAGTTTTCTCTTTGTTTATCATATGTGGTTTTGCTTTGATTATTTGTTTAGTGGTTACCTTGAGGTTTGGGCAAAAAATCTTGTGTATGAGATAGTCCATTATCTGATGGCCTCCTATTTCCTTATACTAAATCAATTCAGTCACTTTCCTCTTCCCCTTCTAAGTTGTTCTTGTCATACCTTATTCTATCTTGTGTTGTGGCTGTGTGTTTACAGTGATGAGGTTAAATTTATTTTTGGTGAATTTCTTCCTTTGATCTTTGAATTTAGTATTTAAGTGGTTGCTAATCTATTCCGGTAAAGATCTACTATTTTTCTGAGTTTGTCTACCTACTTTTCTCCTTCCTCCAAGCTTTGTGTTCCCTTTCTCTTCTTTTTTTCAGGCCTGAGGGCCTTCTTGAGTATTTCTTGTAGTGGGGGTCTCGTGGCCATGAACTCCCTTAGCTTTTGTTTATCTGGGAGAGTTACTATTTCTCCATCATATTTGAAGGATATTTTTGCTGGATAGAGTATTCTTGGCTGAAAGTTTTTGTCTTTCAGTATTTTGAATATATCATTCCAGTCTCTTCTAGCCTGTAAAGTTTCTGTTGAGAAATCTGCTGAGAGCCTGATGGGAGTTCCTTTGTACGTTATTTTTTGTTTTTGTCTAGCTGCCCTTAATATTGTTTCTTTGTCATTGATCCTGGCTAGCCTTACCACTAGGTGTCGTGGTGAAGGCCTTTGTCTGTTAATATATATAGGTGTCCTGTTGGCTTCGCTTACTGCTATTTCCTGCTCCTTCCCCAGATTTGGGAAATTCTCAGCTATTATTTCCTTGAATAGGCTCTCTGTTCCTCTTTCCCTCTCCTCTCCCTCAGGAATACCTATAATTCTTATGTTACATTTTCTAATAGAGTCAGATATTTCTCGGAGTCTTTCTTCATTTCTTTTTAGTCTTAGTTCTCTCTCCTCTTCCATCTGGAGTATATCTGTATTTCTATCCTCTAAAGTACTAATTCTTTCCTCCATATTGTCAGCTCTGTTCTTTAAAGATTCCAGATTCTCCTTTATCTCCTCCATTGTGTTCTTCATCTCCATCAGCACTGATTGGTTTTTCTTTATGATTTCAATCTCTTTTGTGAAGAAACTGCTAATCTCATTGAATTGTTTGTCTGTGTTGTCTCGTATTTCGTTGAGTGTTTTTATGATAGCTATTTTGAAATCTCTGTCATTTAGTTTATGGATTTCTGTGTCTTCGGGGTTGATTTCTGGGTGTTTGTCATTTTGTTTCTGGTCTGGTGATTTCATATATTTTTGCATTGTGGTTCCTGTGTTGGTTTTGTTTTTCCTCATCCTGGAAATCTCTGGTTGCAATTTCCACCTGCTGCCACTGTCTGGTGGTAAAGGGCTGTGTAGTCTAAGCCCCCTGCGCTCTGCCCCGGTTTTTCTGCTGTGATCCGCAGTTCTGTTTTTTTTCCCCACTGCGATCCACGGATCCAGTCGTTTGATCAGGTCTGCCGCAGATCCCTTGGTCTGGTCTGTCGCGGATCACTTGGTCTGGTCTGCCACGGATCGCTAGGTCTGGTCTGGTCAGTTGAGCTGCAGAGTCCGGTTTGCGGGGAGGGGGGAGCTATCTCTTTTGCCCTCTGGGTCCCTGATGTGGGAGGCTTCTCGTTTGCCCCTCTTTATCCGCTCTCTAGGGTGCTCAGATGTTGATGGTAGCCCTGTGGTTCCTCTGAGTCCTCTGTGTGGGAGTTTCCCACTGGCTGAGAGAGTCCAAAGAGCCGCGGTTTCCCCGTGAGGGCCACCCCTCCCCCCTCTCTGGGAGCCACGCGGACCGGGATCGCTGATCTGATGGGGAGGGAGATGAGTTCTCCTTACCTCTCCCCACTTCCTCCAGGGGCCCAGCACGTTCTGCTCTCAGATGTGCAGCAGTGTGGATCCCTCCGCTCTAGGTTTTCACTGTCTGGGATTCCGTTGTTGGTCTGTGACTGTTGCTTTTGTTGTATCTTGTCGGGGGAAGAGTTCACGGGAAAGCTCACTCCGCCATGATGCTCTGAAAAGATCTCTACTTTGGCTTTTGATGTGTGATATTATTGTAACAGTTGGACATCTCCACGATCCAAAATATATATATTTATGTGAAATTAATAACTCTGCTTACTACCTTACAAAGATAATCCATAATGATTTATTAATACTGACATTGTCAATAATCCATATTGACTTTTCACGTCTTTGTGGAGCCATTAAAACGGAAATTGCAATTTAAGGGAATAAATGAGTATTATGAACTGCTTGCTTTGCATAGTGGATCTGGTTCACTACAGGACTATTGTTGCACTGAAAGGAGATAGGACTAAATTTTTCGAGTAAGCAGAACTGGAGGTGAGATTTGTCATTAATCCCCCTTCCTCAAGCCCTTACCAGTCTTTAATTTACCTTAACACTTCTAACTAACGGACTTTATATGTATATTTTTTTGCTTTCTGTCTATCCAAATAGAATTTAAGCTCCATGAGGGGAGGTTTTCTTGTCAGTTAATACATTCTTGTCAGTGGCTCGTTAGTACATCACCTGTGTCTAGAACCATTCCAGGTATACAGCAGTCATTTAAACATTATTTGTTGAGCGAATTGTTCTTATTTTAATGAGAAACCAAAATTTTAGCCTTAATGGAGGGAACATATGCCCACTTCTGGCTGTGAATATATATTGTTTTTATGACTCTTCTTCTAGCAAAATAATGGTTTAATGTTAGAGAAAATCATTTGAAGTAATTTTGTGTCTGAAAGATTTTTTTCCTTCATATAGAATTAAAAAATAGTGATAGTAGTTTGACTTTTATATTAATTCAGTGTTTGACAAAATTTTCTCATCACAATATACTATGCACTTGAAAACTGCTTGTTCATGTAAGAGCTGGTGTTAATGAGTGGATAGCATGTAGGGGTGGGAGGGAGGGTAATGAAAATCAGTACTCCGTGTATCTCCAAAACATAATTTACTATATTGATTTTTCACTCTCTACTCCACAAGTAAAATTTTCCAACAGGCATTTGGGAAACTCTGGATAATAGGAAGAGAATTAAATATCCTACACTGAGACAGAGGTGACTTTATTTTGATTTTCCATTTAGAGTTTATAGTCTAATTAAAGAAAATGCTCATATATCTAGAGATAATCATGGATAATAAACACTTATAATTACCATTATCAGTGGATGCTATAACAGCTGAAGCACAAAAAGAAATGAAAAAGGATTATCAGCATTATGCAAATGAGTATTATCTTTAAAAATTTCAGTTATAGTGAACATATTAAAATAATTCAAAACATTCAGAGCTCATATATTTTGTGATCATTTTCAAGAAGTATTCAAAAATATTTCAGAGTGCAAAACATTTTTGTAATGATCTTGTTTAAACGAAAGTATTTAGAATAGTACATTATAAAATTACATTGCAGAACACAATTATTTTTTCTTTAGAACACACATAATAAAATGTAATTATCTGTGTTTTTTCATAAACATGAGTTTTAGTGGTGTTATTTGGTCCTGCATAATAAGGGCACTTTCTTTTTAAGGTAAACATAGATTAGTAATTTTTTTTTACCTCAGAGAGTACAGTTACAGTTGGAGGGGCAGAAAACTTTTCCCTTCTTCCCTTCTAGGTTCTTTGGCTGGTCTAATAATTAAATTGACATAAGACAGATTGTGAGGAGAAAAACAAATTTCATACTTATGGAAGTCCATAAAAATATGAGACTCCCTGGCAGTCAGGTAATTGAGACTTATATACCATCCTGAACCAAGGAGAGGACGGTAGGGATCTGGGGCTTCAAAGGGGGGGAAGACAATTCACAGGAAGATGAGAAGAGCAAATGTTTGGTAAACAAATGTTTGCCTTGCCAAGCAGATAAGTCTTTCTGATATAACTTTTTATATCTGGCAATGGCTCTGTTCCTGGTACAGGCCTCCTATCTAAATTCTTTTAGTCAGTTAATGGGGAGGTAAAAATCTCTTCCTGAATCTGCTGGGCCCCAGATGGTCTTCAGCTCAAAATAATCTACATGCCAAAATGGCGCATGTGGGGTGGCGTATTCTGCTCCCTCTCACAGTCCAGGCAGAAGGGATCTGAAGATCACGCAGCAAGTGCAGTGAAATGTCTCAATCGCCTAGAGTTCTAGAAAGAATTTTGGAAAATCGTGTTTATTATCAGTGGATGTATACAGCTGATAGGTCAAGAGTGAAACGTACAAAATTGTTGACAAAAGTCTCCTCTTTCCCTCCAGAAAGCTTTCCTAAGAGTAATCCTTACAGACTCTCCACTCCTCATTCATTCCCTGCTTGGAGGGAGGTATTATTTATAAGATTTGTGAGTATCTGGGAAGGGGAGTCTGGGCCTGTGTATCTCAATGGTTCCCTCTATCTTCTGGCAGGGAGCAATCTCTGTGGTCTGCACTCTGCACGATGCAGTAAAATGCAAGAGCAGGCTCCTGCCCTTTGGCATAGTCTTGCAGCTTTCTAGGAAAATTTATATCCGGTGATGAATAGAAACAATCCCACATGACCAGCCTTAGACAACTTTTCAAACAATAAGTGACAGAGCTGACATTTTTATCTCTATCTGTTTAATCACTGCTTCTGTAATTCTATTGATTCTAACATTGAACAGAGCAGTAAATTTCTATGGTATTATCAAACTATGGACACAGGAAATACAATATATATCAAATGCATTATCATATCTCTATGTTCTTATAACAATATTTTTTTATTTATTTAGCTTTTATTTGGTTTGCTTTATGTTGATATCATTCATACTATCAGACTCTGAATATCTTGAAGACATGGGTTAATAAAAATATATATTCCTTAGAGCCTTAGAGAGAGTAAACTCCCCCAAATGTTATTTGGGATGTTGATGGTCATGTTTATTCTTCATTTTATACATTCAGTCACTATTAGTAGAGTTAATCACTTGTTGCCTGTTTGAACACACAAAACATCTACTAACAAATTATGCCTTATTGCTTCACTGAAAATATTTTTTATTTTTTGGTGAGGAAGATCAGCCCTGACCTAACATTCATGCCAATCCTCCTCTTTTTGCTGAGGAAGACTGGCCCTGGGCTAACATCAGTGCCCATCTTCCTCCACTTTATGTGGGGCACCGCCACAGCATGGCTTGACAAGCTGTGGGTCCGTGCACGCCCGGGATCTGAACCCTGGCCGCCAGAAGCGGAGCACGCGCACTTAACTACTACGCCACAGGCCAGCCCCTCTTCACTGAAATTTTTAACCTTGCTGTTTTTACCTGTTAATATTCCATGGGTGTATAGCATCGCCTAAAGATTTCATTCAAAGTCATTATTGTATATGTCATCAGAGATTGCTATTGACCTTCCAGTGTGCATAGTCCCATTCTTAGCAACAGAATCCCAGTTTTAGCTGAGCACAATGCCACGTTTCCCATCCTCCCTATGTCCAGATGAAATTGTTTTAAGACAAGTTATGTGTAACTTCTGAGATGGCTCATTAAATGCAGTTGCCTCAGCAGGGAGATATGCCTTCTTTATCTTCCTACACGCTTCGCTACTGGCCTGAAATGCAGATGTGATGGCTAGAAGCTTGTGGTTTAAGATGGAAGACATGTGCTGAAGTTAGTGAAAGAGAAATATAATTGCTTAGGTTCCTGATGACAGCATGAAGCTTACACAATACCAATAAACTACTGATTTGCAAACTTATCTGCAAACGGAAAAGAAAATCTCTATTTTTTTAAAGTGTCCGTAGTTGGATCTCCAAATACTATTTCCAATTGATAGGTATGCCCACAAATGAAATAGGTTTTAGAAATGTATTCATCAATTAAATAATCATAATTTACTAGAATAGTACTCTAGGAGGTTAATCCATGATAGGCAGTCTATCCATGGAGACGCTTATAAACTGCAAACCATTCTAAGACATTGGATCTACATGATACCTCTTAATTCTTTTTGGCAAGACTACCATATACAAGGACATAAAAGTTCTTATAAGAGCTCATTTTAAGAGCCAAGATGGTGCTGCCTGCGGAGAGTCCCATGTGCTGTTTCTGGTCATACCCGGAAGCACGATTCCCAGCCTCAGCTGAGACGGTTGGCGGTTGCCTGCGTTATGCGTTTTCTGAAAGCTGCTGGTGCAGACCTAGTTAGCAGCCAACATGTCTAACAGAAATGATAACGAGCTGCCCAGCAACTTGCAGCAGTTACAGAAGCTGATCAAATGGGACCCACTGGGCTACGTGGAGGAGTTTCTACAGCAGTATAATCATTACAAATCCAATGTGGAGATTTTCAAATTACAACCAAATAAACCTAGCAAAGAACTGGCAGAGCTGGTGATGTTTATGGCATAGATTGGTCAGTGCTATCCAGAACATTTAAGTAACTTTCCTCAAGAGCTGAAAGATCTTCTCTCCTACAATCATACTGTCTTGGATCCAGATCTTCAAATGACATTTTGCAAAGCTTTGATCTTGCTGAGAAATAAGAATCTCATCAATCCATCAAGTTCACTAGAACTCTTCTTTGAACTTCTGCGTTGCCATGATAAGCTTCTGCGAAAGACTTAATACACTCATATTGTGACTGATACCAAGAATATAAATGCAAAACACAAGAACACTAAAGTGAATACAGTATTGCAGAATATCATGTACACCACGTTAAGAGACAGCAATGCAACTGCAGCCAAGATATCTTTGGATGTGATGATGGAACTCTACAGCAGAAACATCTGGAACAATGCCACAACTGTCAGTGTGATCACAACTGGGTGTTTCTCTATGGTCACCAAGATATTAGTTGCTGCTTTGACATTCTTCCCCAGAAAGATGAATAAGAGAAACAGAACAGTGACTTAGAATCTGAGGATGACAGACCGACAGCAAGAGACCTGCTAGTGCAGTATGCCACAGGGAAGAAAAGCTCCAAACACAAGAAGAGGTTGGGAAAGGCTATGAAAGTGCTCAAGAAACAAAAGAAGAAGAAAAATACAGAGGTGTTTAATTTTTTAGCTATTCACTTGATTCATGATCCCCAATATTTTGCAGAAAAACTACTAAAGCAGCTGGAGAGCTGTAAGGAGAGCTTTGAAATGAAAATGATGCTCGTGAACGTCATATCCAGATTGGTGGGAATTCATGGGCTTTTTTCCTTTCAACTTCTATCCGTTTGTGCAAAGATTTCTGCAACCCCACCAAAGAGAAGTAACAAAGATCCTTCTTTTTGCTGCACAAGCGTCTCATCACTTAGTACCCCCAGAGATCATTCAGTCCTTGCTCATGACCGTGGCCAACAATTCTGTTACCGACAAGAACTCTGGGGAAATCATGATAATAGGAATCAATGCTATAAAAGAGGTAACAGATTGATGTCCTCTAGCCATGACTGAAGAACTTCTCCAAGACCTGGCTCAGTATAAAACCCACAAAGATAAGAATGTGGTGATGTCTGCTAGAACTTTGATTTAGCTCTTCCCAACACTGAATCCTCAGATGTTGCAGAAGAAATTCCGTGGTAAACCTGCAGAGGCCTCCATAGAAGCAAGAGTGCAAGAATATAGAGAATTAGATGCTAAAGATTACATTCCAGGAGCAGAAATTTTGGAAGTTGAAAAAGAGGAAGAGAATGCTGAAAGTGATGAAGAGGGGTGGGAAAGTACCAGTCTCAGTAACGAGGCAGGTGCTGATGGTGAGTGGGTTGATGTGCATCACCCTTCTGACGAAGAACAGCAAGAAATCTCCAGGAAGCGGAACAGCATGCGCATGGAGGAGTGGAAAGCCAAAGCTGCAGCCATCAGCACTAGCTTAGTTTTAACTCAGGAAGACTTCCAGAAAATCTGCATGGCCCAGATGAGGGAAGAACTCAATGCTGCCCCCGGGAAAGCCCAAAAGAGGAAATACATTGAAATAGACAGTGATGAGGGGCCCAGGGGCGAGTTACTTTCTCTTTGAGACATGGAACGCCTTCATAAAAAGCCAAAGCCTGACGAGGAGATGAGACTAGCAACTGCAGTGGCTGGAAAGACAGACCGAAAAGAATTTGTGAGGAAGAAAACCAAAATGAATCCATTTTCCAGTTCCACAAATAAAGGGAAGAAAAAACAGAAGAACTTTATGATGATGCGGTATAGCCATAAAGTCTGGTCAAAAATAAGCATTCCTTCCGAGAAAAGCAGCTGGCACTACGAGATGCGCTTTTAAAAAAAGAGAAAAAGAATGAAGTAACCTCCAAACAAGTTTTCCATTCCAAAGAGAAAGCTAAATTTGTGTCATTATTTTGAAAATTAGTAAATCAAGAATGTTTATTAACATTACAAACATCAGAAGCCCTATTTTGTGAAAAATACAGTAAACTTGGTAGCCAAAAAAAAAAAAAGCTGTTATAAGATTTTTGTATGTATAAGTGAATAGTGTCTGTTAACGCTGCATGTAGATGATGGCAACAACAATTTTTCTTTTCATTATAAGCATCTGAAAATTTTTGTGATTACATTCCGCAAATACACATCACTTTAATAGCAGCTTTTCTTATCCCCGATGTTTTTCGTTATTTGATTAGCAAAGCAGCACGCAATTCAAATAGCAACACATTACCTCTGCAGGAGACCTTTCAGAATAGGAAAGCCTATTTATTGTGTTTATTACTGCTTTGACATCTTTAATCTGATAATCTGTTGCAACACTGTATTACATATATGAACCTATAGCTTTTTGAGGACATACATTTCCAAATTATTGGAACATTTAGTAATAGTTTTTCTAAAACCATTCTTTAATATAGTTGTTAAAAGGGAATGAAAAGAGCACACTCTAGAAGTTGGGTTGAGAAACTCTTCTTTAGTGTATTGTATAGATTTAATGTAGACAATGTGGCCCTATTGTGTGGAACTATTTAAATGGCCGAGTTATATTTCAGTAGAGCTAATCAAAGGAAAAATACCAGGACAAATTTATAAGTCATATGCCAAGAAAAAAGATCTTTCAAAATGCTTGTAAGAAACACTCAAGTTGATAGGCGTCCTTCAAAATATTATATAATACTTCATAACTGGGAGCTGCAACACAGTACATGTGCAGATTAAAAGACAGTCATCCATACTGATGTCACCTGCTGATGAGCCTGGACTATTGTGCTGTACTTGTCTTGACAGTGGGGCCCTAAGGCATGTCCTCCTCTGGCATACAAAAAAAACAAATAAGAAAGATATTTCCTAAGTTTTAAGCGAGAAATATGGAGATGCTTAAATATAGGGTGATATTGATGATGGTAGAAGTTTAGCGCCACCCCCAAAGTGTTTGCTCATTGCAATATTTTGTGACTTTCTTGGCTAATATCATAGTTCTATGGCTGCTTCTTTTTTATACACACAGTTTGAGAGTGAGAAGAGGGGATATAAAAGATGGAATAGGAGGGAATCAGTGTGGGGACCGCAGTGTGGACAGGCTGACTGGGATCCTGAGCTTGGCACATCACAAAAGAATGCTCAAGTTTAAAGTCAGGAGAAATGAGACCTCAAACGATGTTAAGGAAGCTTTATGTTGATTTTCAGCCAGATCAGCATTTAGCCTGTACAAAGGACACATATAATACAAGTCATAGACCTGAGTGGATTCAAGCACATTTTCCACTCAAGGCCTCGTCCATCTTTTCAGTGGTCTCAGCAGCCGTGTGGATTAAAGAAGCCCCTATTCCTAGGAACCCAGATCCCCAGGCCTGTGGCCTTTTTATAGTTTTGAAAGGGACCTGGATGTAGAAAGCAGGAGTATATCAACATTCAAGGGCCTGGTCTATTGTTTTAGACCTGGTCTATTGTTTAGAAAATTCCTGCTGTACCTCATCTAAATTTTTCCAAATTGTATTTCTTATGACCTCTCTGGGTTTATGTAAGGCTTTAATACAGCTGTCCTGGCCCTGGCTTACACAGGACACAATGTTGTACATCTAATCATGCAAACTTAGCAGAAAGTTTGCTAAAATTTGAAGTGAAGTAAAGTTGAGGGTTGAGTCATTAGAGACAAATTACATACGCTATAATATCCTTTGCTCTCCTTATTCTCATCCAGACCCTCTGTGGCCAAAATTTAATCTTAACTCTGCTTGTAACTAAGTATTTGTATTTATCTATTATTCATTTTTGACAAGATGTCTCCTCAGAGAAAATGAGGTTGTCAAAGAGCAATTTTCTGTAAAAAAAATGTGTATGGCTTTGATAATAATTTTATGTTCTGGGGCCGGCCCGGGGGTGCAAGCGGTTAAGTGCGCGCGCTCCACTGCGGCGGCCCGGGGTTCGCCGGTTCGGATCCCGGGCGCGCATGGACGCACGGCTTGTCAGGCCATGCTGTGGCGGCGTCCCATGTAAAGTGGAGGAAGATGGGCACAGATGTTAGCCCAGGGCCAGTCTTCCTCAGCAGAAAAAGAGGAGGATTGGCAGATGTTAACTCAGGGCTGATCTTCCTCACAATAATAATAATAATAATAATAATTTTATGTCCTGTTTGTTTGACTGCTTCTAAACTCTAAAGGTTATTTCATTTGTAGCAAATTACATAATTTATATACAACAATTTGCCTGCCAGGATTCCTGTAATAGTTGTCAGCAACTATTACGGCAAAGATCACGTTTCTTAAGTTATAATGCATTGAGAATTGTTAGTAATTCTAAGGACTTTTTAAATAAGAGAAGCATATGAGGAAGAATGGTTTTAAGGGAGATAGTCCTTATGCAAAAAAATACCACATGGGACTTAGTGCGACATTTATTTATGAATGATATTTTTGTATTAAAAAGATAAAAAAATGGAAGGTGTGCTCTATTGGTTGTGAGTTACTCTACGCTTCATTTAACATAGCTGCTTCCCATATTTTTAGAAAAGATGCCGCTTTAAAAATATCACAAAGAGAGTTCATTGATTCTATTTGTTATTATTGACTTTATTTAGATATTCCCTTACTTGAGGGTATAAATATTCACTATAATAAGTTTATATTTTAAAGAATATGACTGATTAAATAAATGTCTGTCTCACTTTTTTTCAATGGTGGTAATAGAAAGCTTTGACACATAAATATACTCATCTCTTCTCTCACTGGCGTTGATTTATCTGTCTTTAACAGCTGTATGGTTTCAACTCTGCCAAGAGATTATTTAATAAATTAGGGCAGAACAAAGCCTGTGAACAGCCACAAACGGAAATATTTCATTAGTTTCAGTCAACTGGAAGTCTAAATAATTTAACATTGACCATGGGCCAAACAGAATAAATAAAAAATATTGCAAAAATAAATAAATAGGCAGATAAACAAACAAACAAACCAGTCTAGGTCAAGTTATACCCGCCCTAAAGAAACTAGTTGACAAAATATGCTAAAGCTTACAGCATAGTAAGTACCATATTGTGTATGTGGTGTCATAATAATAGTCCTTCCTTCTCTGTCTCCAGTTACTGAGCCCCCTAATTATTTTCATATTTGGCCGCTTAAAATTTATTCAACAAATAAGTATGTCATTATTAACATCAGAAATTGAAAGTCCATTCTTTAAAATGAGCCAAAATATTACTTTCAAGATTTATTTATAAACTTAATTTACGTCATGAAAAGATGGATTTTCTTTTTGAGCGTACCATAAAAATCGATTTATTCTTCTGCATATTCACATCGAGGCATCCGTAGTTTAAATTTTCACCTAATATCGGATTACACGCAGGAGTCTGTATCTAATCACTGTGGCGGATGTGCTTTAGAAAATGCAAAAACAAAATGTGGCGATTCGTACTGGCGGATTTACTATTGCGATCAAATGCTTTATTAAGTAAAAGGTTTTCTTTAAAATCCTTGGTCTAGCACAATTTGATAGAGATTCCCAAATATCAGAGCATTTAAAATAGATTCTTACTTTAAATCTTGCATGTTTCTGGTAATATATAATATAATTGCATTGAACATGGCTGTCCATAAAACTGTAAATATGATTAGAAGAGACTCAAACTAAATTAAGTTTTAGCAGCCATCAATTCTTTTTTTTTTTTAATATTTTATTTATTTATTTTTTCCCCCCAAAGCCCCAGTAGATGGTTGTATGTCATAGCTGCACATCCTTCCAGTTGCTGTATGTGGGACGCGGCCCCAGCATGGCCGGAGAAGCGGTGCGTGCCCGGGTTCGCCAGCATGGCCGGAGAAGCGGTGCGTGCCCGGGATCCGAACCCGGGCTGCCAGCAGCGGAGCGCATGCACTTAACGGCTAAGCCACGGGGCCGGCCCCAGCCATCAATTCTAAAATTACAGTGACACAGAAAAATGACATATTGGGGCTTGTAAATCTTATTCTGCTGGCTATTGTTAGAGATAGTCTAGAATTTTTCTGCTCAGAACATGTCACTCAAGACAAAGTTCTTTTATTAGTAATACTACTTAGAAGATTATTTTCCTTTGAATGTATACATGTAAAATTTTTAATTAAGGTATTTCCAACATTATCTCCCATCTCTAAATTTATTTTATTTCTAGAGAAATGTCATTACTTTAAATATCTAAAATATTTACTTGAATTTTATCTAAATCTTTAGTTCCCAGATATACAAGAGTTCAACAATGGCATACAAGACCACTAGGCTATCCTCTCTCTGCTGTCACTGCCAAACTATGTGTGCTGGCATAAGTGTGAGATTCCCATAATAGATGCACTTTTTCATAATTCAACCTCTCATACGGAGTACCATATATAATTTACACAATGATGCTTTGTGTTCTAGTAGATGCATTGATAATAATGCATTCCTGAAATCATTGAGAACATGAAGAAGTAACATAACAGAAATAACAGAAAATACATAATAACCCTTTAAGTTCGAATGCACTCCTTCTCATGTTTGAATAACATATACATTCAAATATTGAGTACCTCTTGACTTCCAGTTAATTATGCTGTTCCATTGGATCGTTTGTTTGATGAAGACACTAAACAGTCTTCAGATCTAAAATAGTATTACACTAAACAGTCTTCAGATCTAGGATAGTATTATTGGAACAGTAAAATAGCAGTGGTATCCAGGCTTATGTTATACCCTAAAATAAATAATGTTGGCATCTGTTATTCTTACGTTACCTACTGAATATTAAAACTTTTGTTTTTGCCTCTTGAGAAGCCACATAGATATCAATTTTTTTAAAATTAAGGGACGTTTGTTTCTTTCTTATTCTCTCTTTCCACTCCGAGGTCTATTCTACTATTTGTTGAGTTATTATAATTACAAAACAGAAGGATATAAGAGAAAATAAATATATTTTACTTGTATGTGAATGAGGTCAGGAAAAAAATCATAGAAAGTTAATTTTACCACAGAAAAATCATAATATAGGGCATTAGGAGATGATAAAAAGTATGAAACAACGGTAATAGAGGTCTATAGCCATATACAGTATTATATACTAGTAACCCGCACAAAGAAGTTATAATGTTATTAAAACACATCTTATAAAGCATTGTTATAGTTTTATAACATTGTTCTTCATGCTTCTCTTTCTATAAAGTCACAAAATATTTATACTTTACTATGCCTTTATATTACAACCCATTTGAATTGTTACCAGAAGTGAGTAGATTGACTGCATTAGTGCTGCCACCATAAATATGAACTTTGTCTTGTGATTTTGTAATGCCTTCCCGCTCTGATTATGGACTTGATCACGTGAGTTGCTTTGGCCAATATGGTGTTAGAGAATGTCACACAGGGAGAGGCTTTAAAAAAAGAAAATGCTTGCCAGTTTCTGCTTCCCCTTTTCCCTCTGGGAGGCTGCCTTAGAACATGACCCTGGAGAGATATCAGAGTTTCATACACATGAGAGGCATGTGGAAGGTAGTTCTGTTGTCCCTGCTGAGATCATCCAAGACCAGCTTACGGTTAGTCAACACCAAACATAGGTAAAAGGTCAGCTGAAATCAACAGAGCCTGCCATTTGGCCCACAGGTGTTCACACAGGCATGGATGAGTCAGTCTAGTCAAGCACACATGCAAAAAAAAGCAGGCTAGACAAGGCAGAGATTCACGAGCAATAACGAGTGTTTGTTTTAAGTCAGCAAGTTTTGAGGTAGTGTGTAATGCAGTATTAGATAACTGATAAAAAAAAAAGGAATTTGGCCAGCCAGGATCTGCTTTTAATTTTTTCCAATTTTATTGAAGTAGTTCTCATTGATTATTAAATTAATTAAAATAGCCTATCAATTTAATAACAAGTATTTTTGTATATAAATCTACAGTTATAATATCAGAGAATCTATTTGTTTGCATATTTATGATATGTAAAACATGTTAGAGTGGGTAAGTAAAAGGAACTTTAGATATTATTTAGTCCAAACTACTCATTTTAGAAATGAGAAATA
Organism: Diceros bicornis minor; assembly: GCF_020826845.1. Lineage (NCBI taxonomy): Eukaryota > Metazoa > Chordata > Mammalia > Perissodactyla > Rhinocerotidae > Diceros > Diceros bicornis. Next base: position 44,552,713 of record NC_080759.1, on the reverse strand, counting down.
AGAGACACAAAAATGTGAAGTGACTGGCCTCAATCATGTAGATAAACAGTGTCAATTCCAAGCTGAGAACCCAAAAGCTCTGACTCTAATCTGGACTGATATTTGTTAAGAATGTGTACACAAGGTAGACATCTTCCATATGGTTCAAACATGACTTTATTGGTCAATTAAATTAATTCATAAACCATAAAATCATTAAAATTGTACTGGAAAGACTTTCAGAGTGGAATCCCACTTAATGCTTAAATTTCCTCTCCAACATACTCATTTGACTTTTCTGAATTCATATGGTAGCATTAATAATGTAATTAGGTTGAGACATATCATATCTAATGTAATTAAATAGTATCATCAAAAACAAAACTTTTGTATATTAATACTCCAGATTGCTTTAGATTATGATTTTATTTTAGAGTAGAGAAAATAGGAATGGTGATTAGGATTGAACATTTCATTTGACAGTTAGTCACTCAATGCTGCAACTTCTTTTCAACCACAATATTCCCAGATGAAAAATTTAAATTTAAATAAATTAATTTCCATATCTATGTTTTGGCATTCGTGAAACTTTGTTTTTAGAATAGGCAATTTTGAGTTACTCATTTTGGGAAAACACAGAATTACGTTACTAGCACATTAAATGAAAAGATTAAAATGTTATATCACTCTAGGAATATTCTCAACTTTGCCACTATTGACCTTTGAACCTGGTAATGGGGCATTGGCCTTCATTGCATTGTGTGTAACAGTATCCCCGGCCTCTACCTTCTAGACGTCAGTAGCACACCCCATCGCCCTGCAGTAGTAACCACTAAAAATATTTCCTAACTTTTACAAATTTCCCCCTTTGAGCAAAATCTCCCCCAATTGAGAACCACCATCCTGAGCTAAGATTACAACAACGAAAATTTTCACATCAATAGCCACATTTTTCAGCAATGTTAAGAATTGATAGAAGGACAACATGAAGTAAATCCTATAAGAAAGCAGTGACTATTTTGAATTTTTGGATTATTTTCCTATTACTACTTGGAATTTCATAATTATTTTAGTTACATAATGATTTTAATATCTAAACATCAGCATGTAGAACTTTCCTTAGATCTTTTATTAGCATAACAGGAATTCTTTAAAGTTGGTGTAATGAAAGCTAAGTATGTAAGACGTATGTGTGTGTGTAATCTGTTTCTTGGGAGAAAGTAGTCAAGGAATTTTGCTAGGGTATTTTGAATTACAAGTTTTTTACTTTTACTGATATACTCTAATATAGTGGTTCTCAAAAAGAGGAATTTTACCCTCCACATCCATCTCCTCATCCAGTGGACATTTGTCAATGTCTACAGACATTTCAGGTTATCATAACTGGGAAGGAGATGGTGTATGACTGGCATCTAGCTGGTAGAGACCAGAGAGGCTGCTGAACATCCTGCAATGCACGTGACAGTCCCTCACCACACGTTTGAGAAACATTGCTTTAACCCTCGCATGAGAAGAACTTGAAGTGCATTTATAAAGAGAGGACCTTAAGTTTAAAAAGGAGAAAAAAAAAGCAAAAGAGAAAAGGGATGGATATTTTTATCACATAGACAAATTGAAGTTAAAAGAAAATGAGGCAGCACAAATCCACGTTTTAGAGCAACGCTGAAGGCTACTTTCAGGCTTCAGAGACGAATTTGAGATTTGAGACAAATTTAAGTAGCCTAAATAAACTATGGACTTTTCAAAAGTAAATAATCCTAAATTTAGGAAAGAGTTTAAGAAATGCCTTCTCAAGTATGCTAAGTCACACAGTATAGGTTATCCAGAGCATTTTCCACTGTAACTTTTCAAGCCATTGTTTGGAGTCTCCAGGACCTCGATAGGACTTGGGAGGTGAGAGAGAGTATAGAGATGGTGAGCTCAAGGGGTAGAGCACAACAATATATAAAGTTATAAAAATCAATCTGGTCTTGAAAGTTTGAGTGAAACTTTCACTTAAGAGATACAATATAATGTCTTAGTATATTATTCACATTATCTCTAAGAATGCAAAAGAAATGTATATGTCATATATTAGCAAAATTATAAGAAAGAAAATTGTAAAAAGTTTCTAAGAAATGAACAACCACAGAATTTCAATGGCTTACAACAGATAATTTACTTCTCATTCCTGTTTTTTGCTGTAAAATCAAGTGGTAGCCTGAGGACAGAATAAACGGAGGGATGGATTACACAGGGGCAGGAGGAAACTTTTGATGGTGATGAAATTTTGTTTTCTTGATTGTTGTGGTGGTTTCACAGATGTAAACATATGTCAAAATTGATCAAATTGCACTCTTTAAGTATGCTCAGTTGACTGTATATCTGTTATTATACCCCACTGAAAAACTTGTGATGAAAAACAATGCCTTCTACTCACCACCTGTCAATTCCCTTCCTTTTTATCAGCCTCAAAGATTTCACAAACAATTAAGGAAAGACAAGATGTAAACATGTCAAAATTGTCCAAATTCAGGCTATGATACACTGTCATTAGCTCAATGGGGAGGGTTCGTTACCCCTGTCATGAAAATGAACCACCTACACACTCCCAATAAGGCTTCTGGATATTCTAGGACAGACCCACTTTTGGAGCTCAACCCAAAAGACATTGCTATTGATAGGCAGCTTAGAAGGGAAAAACAGAAACACTACATTTGGACACCCATCAAGAATGATGTGGAGTGAACTGGGTAGGTCAGGGCTAGAAGTGCTACATTTTCAGTAGGAACTTAGGCATTTCCACTCAGAACCACTTTTATCTCAAGATGTGAGTCTGGGAGCTGCTGTTTCTATATAAAAGTTGTCTCTGATCAGGTCCTCTGTCTCCATGTCAGCCCCACTGCTCCAAAACTGTTTGAATCTTGATGTGTTGATTTCAAAGACCCCTGGTTCTAGTCACATACCTTTATTGATTTCCTACCTTACCACTACTCACTTTGAAGTTTGTTGCATGCCGAGACCAGTGACTGACCTAAACACGACTGTTCCCAGAGTCTGCTTTCTTCTCTGATGCTTAGTTGACATGCAGACTTTACTATAAACTCATGTCTGTCACACTTCCTTGCATCCAAGAGCCCGTAGACTGTATATCACATTAATATTTCGTGTTCCATTAAGCAAGAATATACTGCTAAATAAACTAAGGTATACCATTAAATTGTAAAGTGCACTATATTTTCAGGAGATATCAAAATTTAAAAAATATGTGTCAGAATAAATGAATTATGACAGCATCACTGGCCAATTATTTCAATTATAATATTACATAAGACATGTCTTTAAAAACTGAGTCACCTGCTTTGGTTGGGTGTATATAAATAAATTATTTGGAATTCTTCTGCATGGGAGATTTGTCCCTTCTCCTTTTTTTATTTATTCAATCATTAATGTATATAATTATGGACTCAGGAAAATTACACTTTGGGTTATAATTTACTACTAATGTTCTTGTTTTGTTGTTCAAATTGTTGTAGTCTTTGGGAGCTCTTTCAGTTGGTTCTTGTGGCCGTTTGATATACCCCTCAGAATAGATTTTTCTGACCATGTTCTTAGTTTCTAGAGCTACAAAATGCTCCAGGTTCCTCTTGTATATTTCCTGCCCCATTTGTAGAATCATCCATTTTTCCAAGGAGCCCTGGTTGCTTTATAAGAAATTAAGATCTAATTGCTAGGTGTGCTTCAAGGAGATGTCATTTCTTCAAGGCCTTCTCAGCTGACAAAGCAAAGAAATATATGTGTGCATTCTTATCATGTACATACACACATCTATAAATATTTCTACATCTAATGATTTTTGTCTATATTAAGCTAAACATAAATTCTTGCTGATATCTCTGACTCTAATCTAGTATCACATGCATCATTCTGGCCTTCTTCCCTTGTTTGTGAACTCCTACACCAACAATGAGAAACCTGGGTTCCACCATCTGACATCTATTTACTTAATTGTTCAATTCCAATGTATATGTGTAGAGGTACCAGAATTGATAACCTGTACCTCATGGGAAACATCTTTATCAATTAGAGTAAATTGCTTACGTACAGTTCTTTTGCTTTTAGATTTAGAGACTCTGTTCATTTTTAAAGTCAACTTAGCATCCTTTTTCTCTACTCCTTTCAATGAAGTTATTTTATATGTTTGTAATACAGTAAGAGTTTTGTAACATTCTGCATTCCATCCTGAAATCCCACCATTTCCTAATTGATTTTCTTCATTGCACGTATAAAGATTTACTGTTCGTTTTGTAAAGCTCTGTGGATTTTGATGAATAGGTATTCTGCTGTTGTTGGAAGGAATGTTCTCTATATAAATATCAATGAGATCAACTTCAGTGATAGTGCTGTTTGGGTCAATTATATCCTTACTGATTTTTTTATCTGCTTGATCTATCCATTGTTGAAAAAGGAGGGTTGACACTTCCAAATATAATACTGGAATTTTCCATTTTTTCCTTTCAGTTCTACAAGCAATAATTAAATAATTTAATTTCCAAATCAGTTGACTTTAAGAAAGGAAGAGTATTTTGGTGAGCCTGTCCTAATCGGGAGCCCTTATAGGGGCTGGGCTCTTCTCGGAAGAAGAGATTATGAGAATGAGAGAGATTTGGTGTAAAGAAGATTCTCAGTTATTGCCTTTCAAGTTGGAAGGGGCCAGGTGGCATGGCATGTGGTCAGCCTCTAGATGATGAGCACAGTTCTTGATGGATAGCCTGCAAAGAAACAAGGAGTTAATTCCTACAAACGTGATTGGATTCTGCTAACAATCTGAATAAGCTGGGAAGCAGATCCCTCCACAGAGTCTTCAGATCAGAATGCAGCACACCTGACACCTTGAATGTGAAACCCAGTAGAGAACCCAGCTGAGTAGCATCCAGACTTCTGATCTACACACATACGAGGCGATGATTTGGTGTTGTTTTATATTCTTAATATTGTGCTAACTTTTTTCACGGCAAAAGAAAACTCATCCATTACTTGTTATTATAATTTGTAAATAATAACAAACACAAAATGCAATTTATATAACACTGTATTCAACACTAGTGAAACACATAAAAATTATGTATTTACAGTACATGGTATAGTGGTTAAAAGCATGAACTCTGGAACCAGATCATTTGCAGTGGAACTGGGTTTCATTGGTTTTAGCTGCTGACCTTGAACAAGTTACTTAATCCGTGTCTCAGTTTTTTCACCAATACATAAGGATAATAACAGGGTTATCAAAGTAACTAAATAAGCTAATAGTTGTAAGTTGCTTAAAATAATGCTTGGCACATAGCAAATAATATATAAATATTTGCTAAATAAACACATCCTGAAATGTTTCATAACTGTTTCACTGCTGTGTGGAGCCACTCGTGTTACCTTTGTTGATTCACCTAATTAAAATTATATATAATGAACTACTGTATTATCTCCCACATTTGGAATCCGACTTCTCTCTGCTGTCATATTAAATATAAGTTATGCTTTCCAATATTATATGGAGAATTAAAATTCAAGCATTTTTGAACCTAACTAAACTTTGAAATCGAAGATGGATATTTGATTTCAAGTCATTGAATTCAGTTATCCATTCCTTTATTTATCCAATATTTATCAATATTTATTCTGTGCCTACATAAAACTGATCTACAAAATTGACTAGAGATTGCCACTGTTCTAAAAAAACAAAGTTTAATTATGAATACTGATGATGTTTATAACTCTTCTGTTTGAAAGGCTGTGAAAGAGGATTCACTGCAATTGAAGTGATAGAAGATGAATTTTGAAAAATATGGTAAATGCCAAATCATTTGCCTAAGTTTAAGTATATCACAAAAGGTTTGAGGAGGAATTTAGCTGCATGCAAATAAGGAATTTCGTTTATGCAGATGATTATTCATTCATTCAGTATCTAAATAATTCAAAATATGTTTATTGAGAACCTAACATTTGGAAGACCTTTGAATAGATGGAATTATGACACAGATGAATAATGCTCAGGAGATCTCAGAGTGTGTTGATGAAGGTATTTCCATAAATACCTTCCATAAAGTTACAGTACTGTGGAAAGTGATGGAAACATTAAAGGAGAGGAATGATATAAGGTTCCAGAGTGGATATGCATTATTTTGCTGGGGTTGCTGGGGAAGCTTTTATGGAAGATATGTGGTAGACTGTGTAGACAGGTTTTCCTCAACACTCATTCCACTCTCTTTAAAGTTGAAGAGGTTAGAAAGCTAAAACAAAACCAGCAATGTGGCTCCCTTTGAGCCAGTGTTCTGGAAGCAGCTTGGACCACTTTCCCATTGTTTGCATGTATCACACTTGGAAGGTTGACGTTAAGTCAGAGCACATCTTGCTTCTCTTAATTCTGGCAAGTAAAGTTTTAGAAACAGTGGAAGTGGCTGGACTCAATATTCTGGTGTCTAATCACCAGTTTTGTGGGTGTGACAAGCTTAAAGTTTTGGCACTAGGAACATCTTCCTGACTCAGGATTGCAAGAATGGTGTGTGTATTTGAATTCAACAACCTGAATCCTTCCTCCATGCCCCTAATCACACGCACACTTCAGTTATTCCAGCTCTTCCAATTGTGTGTGTTTCAAATGTACTTTCTATTGAGAGATCTACTGTGGTTCCTGTGTCTCTCTCAAAACTGGAAAATGCGGTACTTAAATTGCGTTCTGAAGAAATTGTCTAGTCCAACAAAATCAAGGAGGAAAGAGTCAGCATTCTCTGCCCCTCTCCACTAGATATCAGGTGTAGAAGTATAAAAAGTATACAAGTTTAAGCATGTTTTATAGGTCTGGAACACAGAGTGGTTAGATGAGCATAGGAGGAATATATGACTCCAAAGTTAAACCGTGATCAGATGTGTAAATTTTTACAGGTCACACAAAGGAGTTTTGACTTTATGTTTAAGCAGTGAGCCTGAAGTCAAATGGTATTCCCATTGAGATTCTGTGTCCCAGGTAAAGTAGAGAGTTTCGGGGAATGAAGATATCGATAGGTCAGAAATACTTTACAAAGAACATGGCAGGGACTGCTTCTATATATGCCAAGGCTGTTGCCTGGTAAATCACAAGCCCAATACATCTGCGTTTATAGTGCCACTTTTCTCAAAATCTTGTTTTTCTTTTCTAATTCTGTAATAAAATTAAAGGAGAATAAAAATACAAGACTGATCATCCTTTATCCATTCTAAAAATATGTATTGGATGCATCTATGTACCAAGCACTGTGCTAGATGTGGAAGAGAGATGATTAAGTTAGATAATATCTCTGACCTCATGGAGCTTACCATCACTCAGTAAGATAACCTTTACTAATATAGTGAGATAAATGGATAATAATCTACAGGTCATACAAAGGAGTTTTGACTTTATGTTTAAGCAGTGAGCCTGGAGTCAAATGGTATTCCCGTTGAGAGTCTGTGTCCCAAGTAAAGTAGATAAAACCTGTAAAACAATAAAAGATTCAATGCCATATAAGAACATATAAGCAAAAGTAAGGTTGTGATAAAATATATTGATATTGGTCATGTGACTTGGCTTGAGGGTGAAGTATTTATAAGACACTCCTCAGGAAAAGACAATTCAGCTAAGAACTGATAAATGGCTGTGAAATCACCATCTGAAGACCAAAGCAAACAGTACTAGGAAGAGAAAATGGCATGTGTAGAAATTCTAAGTTAAGATAGAACTTAGCTTTCAGATGAATAAAAGAAGGCCCTGGTGGTTAGAATACAGAGATCAAGGGGAAGTAAGTATAGAATGAAGTTGAAATGACGACTATAGATTTGTAGGCCAGGTTAAGAGTTTTGCATTTTATTCTAAATGCACTGAGGAGGTTCTGAACATATTTTAAGCATGGAAATTCAATGATTAGAGTTATTGAAAAATATAGTTCATTACAGTTTTGAGAGTGATTTGGGTGGAATTGCTGGGAATGAAACTATCCAAAGCAAAACATGAGGCTAATCTAAAAAAATAGGGCAATAATTCAGGTGAAATTGATCATCGTGGCTCAAACTACTGTTTGTAATAGAAGAAAATGGATGTAGTTATATATTGATGAGAATAAATTGGCAAAACTACATGATAGATTGGATGTGAAGTGTAACAAAATGGAGGTGTCAAAACAACTTTCTGAAAAAAAATGGGTTTACAAAAGAACAATATCTGAGCCAGGTTACACGATCATGAGCAGATGGGGATGTATTTGATTAAGCAAAGTAAGTTTGGAACTCTTAAGCTAGATCTGGCCTGGAGATACACATTTTGGAGCCTCTGAGTATAAATGGGATTTAAAGCCTTGGGAGAGAATGCACTTCTCTAGGGAGAGAGTTCGGCAGAAGAAGAAAAGAAGTCATATGGTTAAATGCATAGGAAATTCAAATTTGGCGGTTGTAGGAAGATGAGGAAAGTAGAAATGAGTAGTCAGAGAGAAGCAAGAGTAGAATGTAATTGGGGGAAAGGAATTGGATTGTTTCAAGAATGGGAAAATGGAGGGGCCAGACCAGTGGCACAAGCGGTTAAGTGAGCGAGCTCTGCTGTGGCGGCCCCGGGATTTGCAGGTTCAGATCCTGGGCGCGCACCGACCACCGCTTGTCAGGCGGTGCTGTGGCGGCGTCCCATATAAAGTGAAGGAAGATGGGCATGGATGTTAGCCCAGGGCCGGTCTTCCTCAGCAAAAAAGGAGGATTGGCATGGATGTTAGCTCAGGGCTGATCTTCCTCACAAAAAAAAAAAAAAAAAAGAATGGGGAAATGGGAAATAAAGAGAACTGACTAGTAACCAGAGGGTACGGCAATGTGGAGGTACTCAACTCAGATTAGGTTCGGTTGCTTACTGTTTTATAATGAAAATCTTTCCTAGAGAGTAATAAAACTGAGATGTAAGGTTATAAAGAGAGCATGATTTAGCAAAAAAAGAGAGAAACTTTAAGAAATGGAGATCAAATATATTTAAAGATGACGATACATCTCTTCAATATACAATCTCTATCTCTTTCTATTATTTTTAAATTTTCAGATTTAAAAGTAGTAAGTTATCACTTTTCTAAATTTATTATTTTTACATAGGGAAATGTATTCATTATTCAAGCCACAGAGTATCACTTACATTATGGCTGTTAAAACATTACTAGAATTACTAGAACTATTACCCAATGGCCTGAAAATGTCATTTCACTTCCCTAACCATCCTGACTATGGTCAGGGAAAGGAAAGAGCCTATTACATCATTACTTGTAGAGGAGTGGTTTCATCTTCCACATTTACATACACATACCTATATGAATTAGTTTGATTAGTTAAACAAATGAACAAAAAAAAGACAAAGAATAATATAAGAGCAAAACTTATAAGCGATATACAGAAAAATGTATGCTTCTACAATTTTGGAAATTTGTGCTATTGTGGTCACTTAATTGGTATAATTCATTTTTTCATCCTGGAGTTACTTGGATTAAAATGTTATCTAAGTATTACAAGGTAATGTATGATTAAATTTAAAACATGATGAATTTATTTAAAATTGACCCACTTCAACAGTGTCAGAAAGTAGCAGAGTGAAGTGATTTCGTCTAGCATTGCATGTATTTACTGCCTCAGATCATCTCTCCTGGTCACAAATCAATATTACTTTCTTTTATTCTTCAGTGATCATAAAGCTTTTCAATAATTGTAATTTTAAAGAATGGTTACAGTGAGTATATGGTCATTGATTGCGTAAAGGTTACAGCTCAAATGAACACAAAGTTAATTTTATTTTTAATGAATGAACGTTTTTGAAAAGTCAAGCATTTTTTCTCTGACAAAACTTTATGCATTAAGGTTATGTATTTGGTTATGTGTGACCTTGCATTGTGCATGGGTGTGTTTGTGTATGTGTGTGTGGTTTCAGCAATAAACTCTTAGACTGTTCCACAGCTGGGAAATTATTCTGTGTAACTGAAAATTCTGCTTAACAGAAAAAAATATTTATTCCTTTACAGTTCTAAAATGGGGTTTAAAGAGTTTAATGATATGTGGTGATATTAAACATATGTCCATAGATTCTTGATATTCCTCACTTCAAGAAGAACTTAACACTCCTCTCCTTGAGAGTGGGTTGGGCTGAATGACTCATTTCTAAAGAATAGAATACCACAGAAGGATTGGAATGTAACTTCTGAAATATGGTTTAAAAAACTAGGGCTTTAGTCGTGAGTGCCCTCTCTCCTTCCTTCCTGACAGGTTCAGTTCTCAGTGCTCTCTCTCTCTCTCCTGTCTCCTCTCAGCTCCCCTCCCCTTCCTTTTCTTCTTTTCCCTTCCTCTCTTCTCCTTCTCCTCCTTCTCCTTCTTCTTATTTTTCTTCTTCTTCTGTCTCTCTCACTCTCTCTCTCTCACCCCCCCACCACTGTTTTTCTCCAATTTCTTCCTCTCTGAGCCCAGCCACCACGTAAGGAATCCCAGTCCATCTTGTTAGAAAGGCCCTGTGGAGAAGAGAATGCCTGAAAGATGGGAGGCACATGGAAAGAACAGAGGCACCAGAGGTGACAATCAGCACCGACTACTAGCTGTATGATTGAACCTCTTATGAGTAGACTTTCCAGCAGTAGTCAAGCCTTCAGAGGATGCAACCTGGGATGACAATTTGCCTGCAAACTTGACTCATGAAGACAGAGAAACAGAAACACTTGAGTCAGAAACACTTACCTAAGCCATTCCATTTTTCCTGACTTTTAGAAACCGTGAGATAAATATTTGTTGTTTTAAATAATTAAGTTTTGGGGTAATTTTTTAACATAGCAGTAAATAATACATGATCATATCTAAAATTTTAATTCAGAGAAAATTTAAATGCAATACAATTTACCATTGATTGACTGTAAAAACTCTACTAAAATGATTTTTTCTTCTATGAATCTCTACTATGCATAAGATAAGACAGTCTGTTAGGTCTACCATTGGGGTCTTCAATAATCATTAGTCAAAAAGATGCCTCTTAGTTGATTTCACTGTTTGAGTCCTGACTACAAGATGCTTACTGTATATATGACATTACATTATATTCATAGATAATATTTTAAAAAGCTCTAATATTGGGAAGATAGAAGTAATCCTCATAATGTATTGAAAGATATTGACTCTTTTTAAACTTTTATTTTTGAAAATTATGTTTACTTTATCCCTTTTATCATAATGTTTCTAGGAGGATACTGGTCAGTGCTAAATAAAGATAGGAGAATACTTGTTATACTGTATGTTTCTTGCAGGAAATTAAAAGAAGTAAGTAGTTTTTGGAGAAAGAATGTGAAGTAAGTAGAAGATAGATAAGAAGTCATACATCAGAACCATTGCTTTTCTTCCCTTCACTGTGGATAAAAACTTAAGGTGGTAGAAAAGAAAATAAACAAACAATACAGAAAACAGGGCTTCTGTTTTCCTTCTCTTCTAGGATGTATTGAAGGAACCAACCTAATATGGTACCCCAAAACCCACATGGAGCCATCAAAGCAGAATAGGAATAATTGCATCATGAAATTAGATAGCTTAGACCTCATTTAAAACGAGACTAGAGGAGTAGGTATCTACCAGTCCATGTTTAAAGAGAAGCAAAGAGAAGTAATTACAATGTTTTAATGTTTAAGGTGGCTATCAGATTTGAATTTCAGATTTGAGTTTCATAAAAATTACCCTGTCTAGAGAATGAAATTTAGAATGTAAAAGTTCAATAATGAATTGGAAGATTAATTATGAAGCTAATGAAGTAGCCCACGTAGAAATTTAGCTTTGAATAGAGTGGTGAGTAGAGAAGATGACGAGTGGACATGTCTGTACAATATTTAAGAGGAAGAATCAGCAAGTAATGAGGTAGATTGAATATGAGATTTGAGTGGGGGAAGCAGGTCTCAAAAATAATCCCTAGGATATTGGTTTGCATACAGGAATAGATATGTATAGATAGATAAGGAAGAATAGTTCACTTGGTGAACTATGGAACACTGAAAAAGGACTTGTGATAAAAGGGAACATCATGGGTTTAATTTTCTACTGATGAGTTTAAGATAAGTCTGAAATCTCCAAAGACAGCTGCCACAAAGGCAGTTTTACATGGGCGTCTGGGTTCAGAAGAGGGCTGGACTGGTGGTTTAATTTTGTGAGTCACATGGTATAGATTAACATTGAAACTCTGTTTGTGTATATGAGATTGCCTGTTGGGTACATATAGTGGAAAGAGAAAGGGCCAAGAGGTAAATTTGAGCATATAATGCCTGTGCATAGGAGGATATATCTACTAAAGAGATAGGGAAGGAATGATCTGAGAAGTAGAAGTGAAATAAGATGAAGATGACATCATAGCAGCAAAAAAGGGAAAATGTTTTATGTTGGAGTTTCTGATCAACACTGACAAATAATGCCAAGCAGTCAAATAAGATGAGTATGAGAAAAATAAAAGAACTAATGGTATGGGAAAAAAAAAAACAAAACTGAAGGTAAGAGGGCATCAACCCCATTCCTAAACTGAGGCATACTAAACCATTAATGTTTTTGTGGGAGAGCCAGAAGTAAGCACTGGAGGTAGAAGAAATGCCTGAACAAAGTTTTGTAGCATAAAAAAATGCTCTAGTTATGAAATGGCAGCTTCAGGAAGCACACTGAAAATTAGGAAAATTGAGACTTATGAATATCTAGATATTCATGGGCAGAAAATTAAATAACTGGGGAGAAATTAACAGTTTGGGCCATGATGAATAGAAATATTGAAAAGAGGAATAATGATCAGTATATGAAAAATTGCACATTTGTGTTGTTGGATTATATAGAAAATATGAGGAAAAATACAAGAAGCTCCCTGGTCAGCTTTTCATTAAGTAATTACACAGTTAGAAGGGAAAATTTTAAGCTCCTGGAAAAGAAGGGTTGGCTTCATGAATACAAAACAGGAGGATATATTGGCAGAACTATGTTTTAAGTTTATAAATTAGAACAGAGAAAATGATCAGAATCAGCCCTTGTAAAATATTTATTTTCTAACTAAGAAAGGTGATTGCTAGCTTTTTGGATAAATGCAGCCTCATGTGAGATTATGTTGTTGCTTTATGTTAACTACAACCTTCAATCACAGGAATTTGCATTTTCATGAAGAGCTTATGAAGAAAAATTATGAAGAAAAAAGTAGGAAGGAAGGGAAAGGGAAGAAAAATCTAAAGTAGAATTTTAGGCACTAAAACATCCAGGAATTGTTAAAAAATGAATTAGATGAGCCAAATATAGGTAGCTATCTCTTATAACTAAGAAGATCACTGAGGAAAAATTAGACCTCATTTTTGTAAACTCTGGATTATTTACTAGTTTAGTATGCCTTGGGTTAGTAACTATTTTGTTCTCTCTGTTCTCAAAAAAGATTGTATAGTTTCATTGTAATTCACAAGAGTGTGGGAACTGGGAATTTAAAAAAAAAAATTTATGCAGTGGAAATGAGAGAATGTCCTGCAAATTACACTGAAAAATGTTGTTCCAACGTGAATTGCAAACTTCTACACATCATCTAAACCCAGCGTAGGGGAAGAAGAAATTTTCCTCTACTTTTCTAGGTTCTTCTGGTTGGTCTAAGAATTAAATTGACACAAGACAGAATAACAGGAGAAAAATCAAACAAAGTTTAATAACATGTATACATGAGAGAAACCCAGGAAAACTGAGTAATTCGCCAAAATGGCTGAAGCCACCACCTTAAATACCATCTTCAGCTAAAGACAAAAGAGGATGTTGCAGGCAGTGGTCTTGAAATTCAAAGGGGAGAAAGGCAGTTCACATGGAGATGGAAAAGCAAATGTTTGGTAAACAATTGTTTGTCATGCCATGCAGAGACAATGGGACATGGAGAGGACTTTGATCAAATAGGCCTTGCTAGGTTTCTCCCTATCTACCACATCTAGTTCATATTACACTACAGTTATCTATGGTGATAGCTCCTTCCTGGAACAGGCCTTCTAAAATTCTTTTAGGCAGTTAGAGGGAAGGTCAAAGTTTCTTCCTGAGTCTTTTGTTCTTAAAAATAATCAAGCCAAAGAGACACATTTTGGGGAGCAAATTCTGTTCCCCTACACCAGAGTACATGTATTCTTCTCTCTGACACTTTCTCTAGCATCTTTTAAACTGAATTGATTCCTCAGTTCTCTACACTCCTCTAGTTAATTTTTGAGGTTAACAAAATAACTTTTAGGGTTGAAATAAATTATTGGAGAGAAAAATATTGAGAGATCAAAAATTTTTCTTTTCCCTTTATTGAGATATTTACTGGTTGATAAAATCTAAGTAACAAATTCTGTTTCTACTCAAGGATTAAACTCTATAGTTCAATGCAAATGGAAATAGATCTTGCCTTCTCTTTTTGACATTGCACAGACTGAGCTGAGGAGACTAACCCAAGATTATTCCTCTGCCATCCTAGGATGGTATTCCACTGACTCCTCCATATCTCCAACTCTGATCAGCTCTGCTACCATTCTTGGCTATTTTACAGTAAGCATTGTTTGCTAAAGGCAACACTGCCACAGAGGACTATCCAGAGCATCTACCTGCCTCCTTTTCAACCTAAACTTAGTGTTTGTGTATATCCACACCACATCCTGGAGATGATCCATTACAATCTCCTTTCTTACAATTGACAAATAAGAAGGAAAAAAACACACCACAAAATAATACAAATAAGCAATTAACTAATCTAAAGAAACACACCTATTTCCTGGAGGCTCAAGACACCAAAAAATACAATTGCTTTGGTGCCACAGGTTTTCCAATCCTCACTTTGCAACATCAACCCTGACTTTTCTCTGAAAGTGGAAGTGACCAAACAGGATCTGGCAACATGTATTTAAACTCTAACCAATACCCCTTACCATTGTGATGCTCAATCTACCCTGGAGAGAAAAAAAAAAGTTAATTCTGACTACCTTGGGGATAATTACTTTGCAAATAAGCATATAATAACAGATTTCACATTGTTGGGGAAATATAATTAAAAACAAAATCTCTTGGACACTGGCCCTGTCACATAGTGGTTAAGTTTGTGTGCTCTGCTTCAGTGGCCCAGGTTTGCAGGTTCAGATCCCAGGCAAGGACCTATACCACTCATCAGCCATGCTGTGGTAACGACCCACATATAAAATAGAGGAAGATTGGCACAGCTGTTAGCTCAGGGCCAATCTTCCTCAAGCGAAAAAAAAGAGGAGGATTGGCAACAGATGTTAGCCTAGTGCCAGTCTTCCTCAGAAAGAAAGAAAAAAATCTCTTGCCAACCAAGCAAAACCTCTCCACAAAGGTAGAGGAGAAAGGAAACAATTTTATTACTGAATAAGTATTAAGCCAGAATGTGATGTGCATCATAGGCAATCTGCTAAAGAGATTGTAAAATCAGAAAGAAATCTTACTTTTTTAGATGGCCAATCAGATACGACCCATCACATATAGCTTCTCAAGATATAAACCATAACTAGTTCTCAAGTTGAGGACTTAACAGCACCATTTGTCACATATAATTATCCTAAATTCATTTGTTAATTGGGGTGACCATCTGGGTTGGTTAATCGGTTTTATCCAAGGGAAAAATAAACCTTGTATAGATAGTTTTACAACTTGGAGCAGGACATCCCACAGAAGTTATGTTCCTACCCTCCCACCGAAACAGTGGTTCTATATCCCTTGATACGTATTTACATTTCAAATAAATGGCTCTCAAGTATTTGAGAAAGACATTCCTGGGTTTTTAAGCTGGTAAGAGGCTTATTTAGCTTCTAAAAAATTTACCTACATTTCAAAGAGAGAGAGAGATAACTCATAATTACACATTTTCAAAGCAAATGCTCTAAAAGAAGGGAGAGGTGTCTCTTTCCTTATTTTTAGCAGGGAGAATTAAGCCTATTAATTTTATTATGTATTTGCCTCTACAACATATATATTCTTTACCCACCCAATAAAACAAATTTCCCAAAATTATGTTTTTGACTTCCCTACCAAGTCTATCCTCCCAGGAAGAGGTAAATAGCCTGAGTCCATTAGGTCCTGGCCTTCCGATAGCAGATAGCACTGGTGCCCTAGTACTTCCGCTCATTTGCTGTAAGTCCACTTGCTGCGCAGCGGACAGTTCTGTGCCGCTTATTCACAAGGATACCTCTCATCTTAATGGCACTCTTTTTGCTGTCTGCTCCCTTTCACAGCTGGAGCCCATTCAGCCTCATTCAGGCATAGCTTAAAAGCAGGGAAGATATCACCCCCGGAGAAAACCCTCAGTGGGGTGCAAGAACTAAAGGATAAAGTTTTCAACCTTCATCTTTCAAGTGGACAACTTAGAGTGGCTTTAGTCAAGCCTCTCAGGAGTTCTTAGGAGAATTAAGCTCCTACTGTCCTCAGCAACACTCGCAATAATGCATCCTATGTTGGTTTTGCATATTTGTCTTTCTCATTTCCCCTGCTACCTTACTCTGGCTCTCTCTGCCTCAGCCCTGAAAGATTCTCTGGTTTTGAAGGCTCTAGCATTTAAATTGGGCCCACCTAGATAATCCAGAATGATCTTCCCATCTCAAGGTCCATAACATTAACAACATCTGCAAAGCCTCTTTTGTCAGTAAGGCAACGTATTCACGGGTTCTGGAGATTAGGGTGTAGACATCATTCAGAGACCATTATTCTGCCTACCATAATAATCACAGACAAGGTGTGTCCATTTATCTGTATGTTTCCTCTTAGTAGCAGAAAGTGATGTGTATAGTAGGATTCAAAAATATTCGTTGAGTTAGGGATAGATAAGGGAGGATATAATATATGATTTTCATAAGACACAAAAGCAATACAAACACGATACTCAGAAAATTTCAGATTTTGAGGGGGTTAGAAAATAATTCCTATGTTAGTCAAGAAGGGGTACATAACACCTGGAAACTAGGCAAAAGTAACGTTGTAAGGCCCTAGGTCTAAATAAGCTATCTATCAGAAGATTTTGTTTATCACCCTGATATTAACAATTGACTAACAGCTACAGGCTGCTCACAAAAATTTATCATTCCCATTACAGTAGCTAAAACATCACCTAGGACTTTTGATGTAAAGATATGGAAACCTGATCACATTATACAATCTGAAGTGCCCCATATCCATAAAAGTTTTATATAAGGAAATATGCTCAAAATAAAGAAAAGTAGACTTGGAGAGAAACAAAAAAAAAAAAAGGAGATGATGGAAGTGAAATTGTAAGAAAATGAGAATTACTGTTCCCAAATAACCAGTCCCTTTACAGGGAAATTGTGACTCGCTTATTCTGAAATATTTTCAGTTCCTACTATATGTTGGGCTCTGGAATATATAAAATGTAGGCCTTTATAAAATTGTAGGTAGAAGTACCTTCTTATTCTCTTCTGCAAGTTATCCCCTAGAGCTTCCTGATGTTTGGAACATCTGGTCCTCAAATTGTTTAGCGTTACCCTCAAACATGCTTAAATTAAATATAAAATGAACGAAGGGAAGGCAATTTTTATACTTGTTATGCTTCTCTACCATACAAATTCAGAAATGTGAAAAAAATAAGTTCATCCTCAGGGAATAGATTCAGAAATTGATCATCAGGAAATCACAATGCCACTGCCACCCCCTTCTACTCAACCTTGTGTTAAGTTCAAGACTCAACACAGTAATTACCACCACTACCCCTAAAGATAGCTCTGTCACCACTGTACTTTACGCTTTCTAATAAACCCTACTAACCTTCTCAAAATTATATTTTAAATCTCCTTAGCTTGTGTATTTCTACTAGGTCCTCAAGGTCACAATTGGATTTTTTTCTTTTGAGAAAGTACTTCAAATTGTTAGCAAATATCCACTTCAGTATCTGCAGCTACCACAAGTCACAGAATAACAGAACATTTTCACTGTCCTAACAGTGACAGCCCTGCATCCATTAACCAGAGAGCAGTATTTCAGCTAAAGCTCGCCAGATTAACTCCCCACCCCCACCTTTTGAAGCTGTGACCTTTGGATGATGAATGTGTCACTAAAACAAATATCTTACCAGCTTTTAAAAGAACAGTCTTTGTCAAAGTTTGGGAACAGGGACTGTTTTCATGCAATATCTGAAACAGATTTATAATATTATAATATGATGAATAAGAATGGTGAAAAATAATAAATTTTAATGAGACTGAGCTTTCAATAACCTGAAACTCATGCCCATCAGGGAAATGCTACTGAAAAGTTTAAATCTCATAAATCAGAGGTTTAATATCCTGCAGTCAGCAGAATCACATGATAAACTTGTAAAACTGTAGATTATCAAATTCTGCACCCAAATATTCAAGGAAAGTAATCACAGAATTTGTATGTTTAACATTTTACCGTGCATGGGTCTGCCGATAGATAACAGTGGCAAATGATTAAGAGTTTGGTCTCTGCAGTGAGAATATTAACATTTAAACCCCAGTTCCATCTCTTACCATCTAATCTTGTCAAGTTCCTTAAATGATAAGCATTAATTTCCAGTAACTGGAGAATATAGGAAATAATTGAACTTATAGGATTAAATAAGGTAACACATAAATGCAAAATGGCATATAGTCAGTCCTTATAAATGCTATCCATTATCATTATTGTTTGTCGCCTACAGAATTAAAGTCAAATAAACCTGTCCTTTCAAAACATGCTGTCTGTACCTAGGCAAGCTATTTCCAAGTAGATCTTTTCTAAACATGAAGTTAGATCTCCCAAAATATTGCAAGAAGTTTCCATGTAGTTCTGATGTATACTCAACAGGAGCACAGTTATCTTGTAATAATGGTTTAATTGTGACAATAATTTCTTGACTCATGGAAACCCACAGAGGAAAACTTAAACATTCTACAAAATATACGACAAAGTGAACTCATCTTCTTTTTTGTAAATGAATGGTTTTTTTAAAAAAAGTCAGCCTTTAGTTTGATTCCCCTCCTGACATCAGACAATACAACTCATTATGTGAGACACAGAGAAAAGGAAAACCTTCATTTTCCTCACCATTTCTGAATTTTTATGCTCCTCAGGGAGAACATAATTGTGATAAGATCCATATTAAACCAATTACACACTGGATCTGAGACTCTGGGATTCATATTATGTTGACAGCCCAAGAAGGTAGGTCAAACACAATTAGAAGCTCACACAGATAGAAAAATCTGCATGATTTTTCATAACAGAGAAGGGAGTTAGCAGCTCCAGAGCCCTTGTTTTGGGCTCTTTAGAGCTCCTTAGCTACTCAACTAAAAAGCAAAACAGCCAGAGCTTTCTTTTACAAAAGTATATGCCAATTTGTAGAGCAGAGGCCAAGAACTAGCAATAGGACTAAGCTCAGGGGCTTCAAACTCAGTAATAAAGTCAAACTTCATGAACAGAAGTAGAATACAGGTAGTGCTGTCTTATCTAATATTGTTCAAAAATGAATTTCTATTACTTACTCTCAGATGGAAAGGATATTTCGTAAATAAACTATTGAGATTTGTTTAAAATCAAGAATTGAATGCATTAGGTATCAGATCATCTGATAATCTTGAGGGGAAAACTTAGTTCATGAGGCCACACATCTCAACCTCAGAGGAGTACAAGTTGCAGCAGCTGCCTGAGTATAGGCATTAAGTCACCAAAAAGAAAAAAGACTTGTGAGTATGGACTAGAAGAGTATGGGCCAATGTTTGGTTTAAGGCCCAGTGTGTGTCTTACATTGTGTTAGGAACTGACCTACATTAGCACGTCGGATCTATGGCTGCAATCCCTCAGAGCTGGCTAATGCGAGTCCTGTGTGAGCAACTGCAGGGCAATGATCAGAACATCCTGGTTGAAAGGCTGGCAAAGCTGAGCAAGCTGCCCTAGTTGAGCTTGAGTGGCCAGCCATAACCTAATGGGTGAGCACTCCATGGTGCATGAGGTTTAGTGACTACTGTGGACTGAATTATGTCCCCCCAAAACTCGTATGTTGGAGCCCTAACCGCTAATGTGATGGTTTTTGGAGATGGGACCTTTGGGAATTAATTTGGTTGAGCTGAGATCGTGAGAATGAGGCCCTCATGATGGCGTTCTTCTTAGAGCCCTTATTAGAAGAGACATCAAAGAGCTTGCTCTCTATCTTTCTCCACCATTTGAGAACACAGCAAGAAGTTGGCCATTTGCAAGCCAGCAAGATGGTTCTCACCAGAACCTGACCATGCTGACACCCTCATCTTGGACTTCCCAGCCTCCAGAACTGTGAGAAATAAATTTCTATTGTTTAAGACACTCAGTCTGTGGTGTTTGTTATCGCATCCAGTGACCAAACAATCCTATGTAAAGTACCAGGAAGGGGACAGCTCCAGTGCCATCCTGGATTTCCAAACAGAGGACACTACAATGTGAATCGTACCCATCCTGCTATGCCATTTGGCCTTTCACATAGATACTATCACAGGCAGTTGGTGACCTTCCCACGTCTTTGACAACTTCAGAGCTACAGGAATTTGCAGTTGGTCCAGGCTTACCATCTTCCCAGTGTTAGACCCCAGACACAAAGCCATAGCTCTTCAAACTCTCATTGGAAAGATTTTAATTTCACTATCGCATATTTAAAGCTGAGGGCAGAGTACACATATCTATGAAGAGTTTTTAAAAGGTGACTCTAAGATGGGAACCAGAGAATCAGAGTAAAAAGGATCACTAGAAAGCTGATAGCATAACAGGGTGGCCAGATTTCCTAGGTAAAAATCTTTGCTCTGCCACTAATTTTTGTAAAAAGTTACTTAACTATTCTTTGCACTAAAAAATTCACCCATTCAAATATATAAGGCATGGATAAGGTTGTTTTTAGGATTAAATGAGGTAATACATGTAAAGTGCTTAGCCTAGTGTCTGGCACATAGTAATTACCAAAGAAATGTTGGCTATTAATATTGGCTTCAGATTTCAAGATAGATCTTAAGGTAGAGAAGGCCTGGTGTTGTCAAGTGGATTGACAAGGTCCCCCTGCGAGATGTAGACAGTTGTAGATGTCATATCTCCTTTCATATTATCAAGGCTCTTCTGGATATCCAAGACCACGCCTTCCATTTCCAGGGATTTATTATTGTCAACTGAGGCCTTTGTCAAAGGAAATGTCTTAGCAAAGTAAACTGAATGGAGACAAGGAAAGTCTTAGATATTCAAGAGCTATCTTCTTGCCGGACACTCAGCATTTGCTGAACATCTGTCAAAGGATCATGAGCTGAGAAAGCTGATTCATTTATTATCTATGCAATTATAAAGGCTACTCATCTGTGTTTATTTATAAATTATGAAATAACTGTAATCTATGGAAATTTACAGAAAAAAGGATAATAAGCACCTATATCTTAACACCCAGATCTATTAAATTCTCATGTTCTTTGATAATTAATTTAGATATCCTTTTAATAAATTAAGTGGTCACCACTGAAGGCCCCATATACCATTCTCTAATCCCATCTTCATCTATTCCCATCAGAGGTAACCACTATCCAAATATAAGTTTATCATCTACAGAGTTTTCTTTTTCACTTAACTACATATGTGTGTATATCTAAAAAATATATAGTATTCTTTTTAATTTTCATGACATTTTATATAAATGGTATTTGGTAGCCATGCTCAAAAATGGACTCCAATGATCTTTGCCTCCTAGAAAAATTGCCCTTGAGTAGTTTCTTCCATTATTGAAACAAAACCAGTCTGTGTGAGCAGTAGACTCTAGTAGTGATGACAGTTGTGACTTCAGAGGTGAGATCATAAAGGCATGACAGCTTCTGCTTTGGCCTCTTGGACCTTTCCCTTTCAGGTGAGCCCACTACAATGTCCTGAGGACACACAGGCAACCATTTGGAGAAGCTTATGTGGGGAGGTACTTAGACCTCCCACCGACAAACAGAACCACATTGCCAGCTATGTGAGTGAGCCACATTGGAAGAAAGCATTCTATCCCTAAAAGCCAACAGACGGTTGTGGCCTGAGCCAACATCTGACTACAGTCTCATTCAGACCCTGAGCTAGAATAGCACAGCAAAGCCACTCCTGTGTTTCTGACCCATAGCAACTGGAAATAATGAAAGCATATTATTGTTTCAAGCCGCTAAATTTTGGAGTAATTTGTTGTATAGAAATAAGTTGCTATTGCAGGGTATCGTGTTGTGTATATCCATCTGTAATTTGATTTTTTTTACTCAACATTGTCTCTCTTTTAGATTTATTTTGGTTGATGCATATAGCTCTGTATCATTCATTTTAACCGTTTTATTGTATTAGAGCAATCTGCAATTTATTTATGCATTATTTTAAAGTGTAGAAGGGCATAAGCTGCTTTGAATTTTTCACTTTTCACTTAGAATAATTGTCCAATAAACTCTTGAAATGTCTTTCACTAGTATATGTGCAAAATTTTATGTAAGTTATTGACCTACTAGTGGGATTTATGGATAGCCAGTTACATGTGTGTTGAAATTGACTAGATATCCTCAAGTTACTCTAAAATATTTATGCAAATATATTACCCCCAAAATGGTGTTTGAGTATTCCCATGCATCGAAATTCCCACCAACAATTGGTGATACTAGACTATAGTCTTTGCTAATCTGATGTTCTTTCACTGTTTTTTTTTAATATATATTTTGTTGATCACTAATGAGTTTAAATCTTCTGCTTTATGATGATAAAGCATTGCTAAATATCAGGCATTCTGCGTAAAAATGCTAACCAGAATCTCACTTCCCATTATTTTAAGAAGAAAGCATTTTAAAGCCATGCATGTCACTGCAAAATCACCAATCACATTCTTAATGCACCTACACATTTATATATGCTATTATATTGTATTGTAAAATATTAAAAACATTACTTACTTATCACCAAATAGTTTCTTTGAATGCAACATCTGAGATGAAGATCTCTTTTTTTGGCACATGATGTACTTTTGTCATCTACATGTGATTCAGATGTTCTACTGTGAGAGTCAGAGAAACCAGTCCATTGTCAAATGAACTCACTCAAAATCTTGGCAGAACAATCAAAGAACAATAGCTATAATTGGAAAGGAGTTTTCCAGGCTTCACTTTCCATTAATTGCAAGGAGACTGTGGTAAAATATAAAGGTGCTAGAATGGTTTTATTCCTGTAAATCACTGAAAACTAACCAACCTAAGCTCCCATCTAAGAAAAGACCATCATTGAGAAGAAACGGCTGGGGGCCATAGAGACAATGGGGAAAGAAAATTTCAGATAAAGGGGCAAGAGAAGAGGGCTAGCAGGAAGCTCTAGAACCATTTGGCTAGAAAAGATGTTGAGGTCAACCGTGGACCTCTTGATATCTGATAAGGTAAATTTGAGACTAAAAGTCAATCAAATAGATATGGAAGGAAATTTGCAATGTTAAAATCTGCAATTAACAATGGAAATGTAATAGTTTTTATATGTATGTACCTGAGAGTACAAGAGCAACTTCCGTAAAGTAGAGACTACTGAATATCAAAGGAGAGATAGGAGCACATTTACATCAGTTCAAGGCAGGTCAATTCTCCAGTAACTAGTAAGTGTTATTATACAGTCACATCATATAGTTCTATATCAAACTTTGATATATTTTTATAAGTACATATAGATTACTAACAAAAATTGACTTAAAATCAATCTCAGTAAATTGCAAACAAGAACCAAAATTTAAAAAATGCTTATTGAGTTTTGTAGATAAAAAATACAAATATTTTAAAATATACATTGACTAAAAAATATTCAGTGAGATATGTGTAGGCTCTGTGACATCAAGCATTAAAACCAAGCGACGTGCACCAGGAAAGCATTAGGGTTTGCTTGTAGTTTCACATAGTAATAAATCTTTTGAGATTTCTCTTCTGTGAATAGCTTGTTCATACTGGTTTTAATGTGTTGAGGTTTTTAAAAAGTTTTCTTTGTTATTCATATACTGTGGATTCTAATTAGAGTTAATTAAATTATGTTAATTTGTGATTTAACATATGATTAAATTATGTTATGGTGAAAAAATAAAGCCAGAAATAAACAAACAGGTTTATTATCTCACTCATGATACAAATTCGCTGTGCGTTAGTTATCTGGGCCTTTGCTCTCCATCATCCTCGCTATCGGATCCATTGCCAAGCAACCACTCTCGGGTCTAGGATACTTCTGATCCTCAGGGGCAAGGAAAAGAGAAATGAACCAAATTGAGAATGGGCTTTTAAAGCTCTGACCCAGAAATGACACGCTGGCATCTGTCACTTTGATTCAGATTTCACTGATCAAAGCAAATCAGTGGCCACACAAGTTCTAAGTAGGCAGTAGGGAACGAAAGTCATTCCTCTCACATATCTGGCAGGAGAAATGGAATGTTACTAAAGAGAACGGTACAAATATATTCCTCGTTACTTGGCAAACATTTTTCCCTGTTGCTTTTTTCACTTTGTGTGTGGAGTGATTTCTGAACAAAAGATCTTAATGATAATGTTGTGAAATTTATTAAACTTCC
Organism: Diceros bicornis minor; assembly: GCF_020826845.1. Lineage (NCBI taxonomy): Eukaryota > Metazoa > Chordata > Mammalia > Perissodactyla > Rhinocerotidae > Diceros > Diceros bicornis. Next base: position 44,528,187 of record NC_080759.1, on the reverse strand, counting down.
TTATGAGTTCTTTCTTGAGCGTTTGTTTGAAGAAATGTTTTCCTATCCTGAGGTCATACAGGCATTCTATTATATATTTAAAATATTTATAGAGTTTGATTTTTCACATGTACACCTTTAACTTACCTGGAATTATTTTTTATCAATCATAAAATCGTTAAAATTATAACTATTTTTCCATTTATATAATATTTTTATTGAAATATATTTTACAAACAATGTTGTGTAAGTTTAAAGTGTACAACACGTGCATTTGATACATTTATGTATTGCCCATTGATTGCCATTCTAGCATTGGCTAGAGCCTCTGTCACATCACACAATTATCATTTCCTTTTTGTGGTAGGAATAATTAAAATCTATTCTCTTAGTAAGTTTGATGTTTATAATACAATACTGTTGTTTATAATAACTATACTGTGCATTAGACATCTAGGACTTACTTAACTATTAGTTGCAAGTTTGTGCACTTAAACAACATCTTGCCTATTCCCCCACTCTCAGCCCCTGGTAATCACCATTTTACTCTTTTTTTATTAGTTCAGCCTTGTTTAGATTTCACATATAGGTGATATTATACTGTATTTCTCTTTCTGTGTTTAACTTATCTCACTTAGCATGATGTTCTCAAGGTCCATTCATGTTGTCACAAATAGCATGCTTTCCTTCATGCCTGAATAATAGTCCATCGTGTGTGTATATATATTTTTATATAGATCACATCTTCTTTATCCATTCATTTGTTGATGGGCACTTAACTTGTTTCTATAGCTTGGCTGTTGTGAATAATGCTGCAATAAACATGAGAGTGCATGTTTCTCTTCGATGTCTTTTTTTCACTTCCTTTGAGTATATACCCAGAAGTGGAATTGATCAATCACATGATAGTTCTATTTTTAATTTTTTGAGGAACCTCCATATTGTTTTCCATAGTGGCTGCATCAATTTACATTCCCACCAACAGTGCATAAGCGTTCCCTTTTCTTCACATCCTCACCAATACTTGTTATCTCTTGTCTTCTTGATGACAGCCATTCTGATATGTGTGAGGTGCCATTTCATTGTGGCTTTGATTTGCGTTTCCTTGATGATTAGTGATGTTGAGCATCTTTTCAGGTACCCGTTGGACATTTGAATGTCTTCTTTGGAAAAATGCCTATTTAGTTTGCCCATTTTTTAATTGAATTGTTTGGTTTTGTTGTTGTTATTGAGTTATATGAATTCCATACATATTTTGGATATTAATCCTTTATCCAATATATGATTTGCAAATATATTCTCCTATTCTGTATGTTCCCTTTTATTTTTGTTGATTGTTTCTTTCACCGTGCAGAGGTTTTAAGTTTTACATAGTCCCAGTTTTTGATTTTTGCTTTTGTTGTTTGTGCTTTTGGTGTCATATCCAAAAAAATCATTGCAAAGACCAATATTGAGGAACTTCTTTCCAGTGTTTTCTTCTAGAGGTTTTATGCTATGAGGTCTATGTTTAAGTCTTTGATCTATTTCAAGTTAATTTTTGTGCGTATTGCAAGATAGGGGTACAATTTCACTTTTTTGTATGTGTTTACCTGGTTTCCCCAGCACCATTTGTTAGAGAGACTACCCTTTCCCCATTGAGTATTTTTGGTTCCTTGCCAAATATTAGGTGATTGTATATGCCAGGGTTTAATTCTGGGCTCTCTGTTCTGTTTAATTGATCTATGTATCTAGTTTTATGCCAGTACTATATTGTTTTCATTAATATAACTTTGCAGTATAGTTTGAAATAAGGAAATGTGATGCCTCTGGGTTTGTTCTTTCTCGTTATTGCTTTGGTTATTCAGGGTTTTTGTGGTTCCATGATAATTTTGGAGGATACAAAATTAAGAAGGAGTTTAACATATTGAATGATTTTTAAATCAAATGTATTAAGTTTAAAATTTAACAATTTTGTTAACTTTTGAATTTCATGTTTTCTTATTTCATATAGGCATATATTTCATAATTTTTCTTTTTTGTTTGTAATTTTAATTAACATCTTCATCTCCTTGAACATTCTAAATGTACTTATTTTAAATAATCTTTCATATAATTTTATAAAAATAATTTCAACCAGTATAATTCACAATCCTCTTATTGATTTTGGTGGTTATCATCTTCAATCGCATATTTTCATGGGGAAGAATTTACCTATGCAGGTAATTTTGAATGAGAACTCTGTGTGTGTGTGTGTGTGTGTGTGTGTGTGTGAGTGTGTGTGTATGTTTGTAGTGTTTTCTTCTTTCTCACTCTGTGGCCATCCAACCTTGTCAAATTGTTTCAGGTTGCTCATATAAACAACCCTGAAACCAAGTAGAACACAGGTCTGATGATTTATTTCAAAGTTCCTTTCCCCGGACATGGTAAGGTTATTAGAAATGCATTCACTGAATACTAGATGGTATTGCTCAGTTCTTAAACCAAGTTTTGGATCTTTGACAGTTCTTCCCCCTACGTCCCTTTTAATCCAGGGAGCCCAATGCCAGGCTCTAGTTTCAAGTAATGCCCGTGGTTCCAGGACACGACTGATGTAGAGAAATTTTTGTCCCTGTTATATTGCAGAAGACAACCGTTTCATCATTATTGATGTCCTTCGGCTAGGGATCCTGGATGCCACGGCCTCGACATATTCATACCTTTATGTGTATGTGTATCAAAGATTTTCATCTCATTTTTTATTTGTACTATGTGATTGTGATTTTCTATTTTAACATTTCTCTAAATTTACTATATATTTGGAGTGAGAGTGATGTGTCAAATCTGATCGTACTCCAATATCTTAATAGAAAACTATGATTCCTTTTATTTTTATTTATTAGAGGTGAGCCAAATTTAGGTACACTTCCCATGTCAGGGGTAGACCATACTTTAATTATTTAATCATAATTAAACAAAAATAGCAGGACACTAAGTGACAGAGACCCATTAAAGGTTTTCTCTCAATTCCCTATTAATTTCTGATTCCCTATTAATTTCAGTGCCACGTGAGAGCTGGACACTACTGACAGTACTGTCAAGTGTTGTCAGAAATAGGATTCTTTGATATTACAGACAATAGTGCACAGTAATACTCAAGTTGCTTTCCATTAATGGGAGCCAAATCTCTTCAAGAATAAAGAAAAGCTAGGTAATTTTTCAGATTACAGAGTTTTTTAAGCAAAGGGAATTTCTTAGATCACACAGCTGATCTATAAAAATCGTCAAAAATGGTGTCTTTTTTCTAAAAATAATGGTACTCTTCAAAGAAAATATGTAAAACGAATATTAGTAAGAGAGGGCCAAAGTCCAAAGTGTATAAAACATTGTTTACAAAATGCTGAGTTTGCTCAAAACTATTAAAAGTGTGTGGATAGAGTTTTGGCTATGTAATGCAACATCCTTGGCATAGGAGGACATGAAAAAAAGTATGATATGATAGGATAAATATGATGGGTAGGAAACCCTGTAAGAGGATTATATTTTTGAACCAACCAATTTGCCTCTCTTTTTATACTCTACAATTTCTTTCTAGATCCTGAGTCTGGTCTTTCTTCGGATCAGCCATGGTAGCTTAAAAACAAACAAACGAACAACATGTGTTTGATTCTTTTAGCTCTATAGTGTCTGTGCTTTGGGGCCTGAACTGGAACTAACCATTTTCCTCCTCAAATGGACAATTTTTCCGCCAGCTCCCTTGTATTCTCGATCCTCTCGCATAGTTTAGGAGGATTACCAGGTTACCAGGAAGAACAAGTTATGGAAGATGGAAGGAGAAATTTAGGTTAAATTGAAGAGGAAGCATTTAAAACCATGATATTTATCTGAAGATTGCAATGGCTAACTTTGGACATAGTGCGTTTTCTGCTAAGGGAGTCAGCCATGACATGGATTAGGGAAGAATATGTTTGGTTATAGAAGACATTCAGACACAAGATGTGTCCTTTCTAAAGCTCTATCTGGCATGAAAAATTTTAATATTTTCAGACTAATTCATAGTACAATGTAAGATTCCTATTTCAAAGGTGGAATAAGAGAAACATTGGATAAAAAGTGTCGTCTTCAGTTGTTACTAAACGGTCTATTCAAGAAAATGTTATTCAAGTTCAAAGAATTCACAGGATAAGCTTCAAACAGGAAAGAAATCCCTGTAAAAATTTTTTTCTTATACAATAGTATAAATCATACATTAGAACTATTTTTTTCTTTTCCACTACGTCACTTGACAACTTGTAAATAACCTTAAAGTAAACCCAGGTTAGTAATAGAATCTTCCTAGACTATTTCAATACCATAGGAACTAATACAAAGGAATAGTAATTATCTTACCTTAACTAACCTGTCAATGATTGATAAACCATGCAATTTTAACTATCTTCTGTTATCAGAGAAAAAAATATGCCTTTCCCCAACTTTACCATTACTAAATAAACAAATAATTAACCTTAATCTTTCCATTCAAAAGTCTGAACTATGAACTGCTGCAAGTATTCATCTGGGAAACTTTCAAGTTTGATTCAGAGTTTTTAAAAAAATAGAGATTATACTCAAATTACATGACCTTAGAGATTTTTTTCTTTCTTCTTTAGATATTTCTCCCAGGTTTGCCTGCATCTTTCTCCTTCCCATCCTCCTTTTCTTCTTTTCTTCTCTCCCTTCTTTTCACATGTTTTATTGACCACTCCTGACTGTCAGACACTGCCTTTATCCATCACTCACAAAGACAAAAACCTAGGCATCCACCTTGAGTCTTTCAGGACACTGATTTTCAAGTAAATAATTTCATCATAATGTGAATATTGTTCTATTTAATGTTTCATACTTCATTTATTTTTTTTTTCTCATCCATTAGCTTTCTTTTGACTAGGAAAGTTTATGATGCCACTTTTGTAAAATTTAATTATATAGCATTATTTCCTAGGAATGGTTGAAACGTTTATCATAAGCTATGTATATTGTTTCATTATTAAAACTAAAGTAAAGCCTGTTTTTCCTTGAATTTCTTCCATCTTTCATGGGCAAAATAAATTAGGCTGAATCTATATCTTTATTTTATGCAACCCATAATGACAAATAAAAGCCTGCAACTGTAGGCAATAGTTACATCAAAGTACATTCGGTTTCATTTCATGATGGAATGTCAACTTCCCATTAAAAGACAATCCTGTATTTCAAAAGGTTAAATCGAATGATATTTAAATAGAATTCTAGCAGGTTAAATTTAGAATGCAGAATATGTTCAATAGAAGACCAATCTCAGGCCCTGTTGAATTGTACTTAAAGAGATATTGGACACATTTTCAGTCACTTTAAGTTCCTAAATTTCTATACTATTGCAATTTGTGAATTTGTTCAGAACTGTTGCATAAAAAAATTGTTTTTAAAAAACAGTGATAATGAAATTCTACACAGGCATTAAAAATGAAGCAATGTGATGGAATATATTGGCATGGAAAATGGTAAATAAAAAAAGTAGGTTTTATAATAGTAACTGTAGTATAAAGCATATATGCAGATGATAGTACATGAATACGTACTCCTCAGTTTGCAGATAAAAATAAAGTTACATTAAAAGAAATATTCAAATTTCATTGATTTGTTCTGTCAGTTGCATAATGCATAAACTCATTCCCACCTCTTCTAAAATGGCTCATGAGAAAGTTTTCTAGCATCTTCTATTATTGGCATCCATGCTTGCTACTTGCAACCATTCTCAATATAGACTTTAGTCTTCAGTTTATTAGTCCCAGTAGAAAAATGACAAAATGCAAGCTGTGCTATACTATTCTCAGCTTGCTCTCTCTCTCAACGTGTAAAACATCTCATGGAGATAAACACTTATACCCCTGACATACCAACTCATCTTCCATGCCAATAAAGATTTAAAAATTTAAGCTCAAAAGGAAATCTACTCTTTACATGTAAGTTTATGAATAGGAAAACATTTGAAAGAACATACACCGGGATATGAACAACAATTATTTCTGAATACTAATATTATGATATATTAATTTTTATTTTATTTATTTTTCTATATTTTCTACAGTAAACACATTTTTTAAAGAAAAGCATAACAATAAAATCAATTTGAGTTAAAAGTACATAAAAATCCGCAATGTCTAATAATAAAATGACCCATTATTTAGTTTACTGAACATAAGCCAAAGATCTACTGCACTTGCTTAATATCTAATATTGATAGGGAGTAAAAAAAAATCTAAGTAAAATTAATCTGTTATTTTTTTGAGTTAAGCATTTAAATATTAAATAATTCACTAATTCTGCTGTTCGACATTATATAAATCTACTATTCTAAGGCATGGCTTTTTATGAAAATTTAAATTGTTCATCTCTATGGTATTAATAAAAATATTATTTGTTAATATCCCTATTTTCATGTAGATCGAGGGGTGGAAACATAATACTAAACATAATTATATAAAGCATGATGAGTGTTATGATTGACTGGTATTACAGGAACATCGAAGAAGGAACTAATTAGTTCAAGGGTCTAGGAAGGTCTCCTAAAATGATAAACCTTAAACTGAGATCTCAAATATACAAAGGAGCTACTGTGGATTAAAGAGAAAAGGAGCAATTTGGAACAAGAAATGATACTATTATGGTAGCCTTTAAGAAAAAATACTAAAAGTGGAGAATAGCCTTTCCATCAATAAATTTATATAAGAAACATACTCAGCTGAAACAGAGAGAATTTCCTGAAAAGCACATAATACTCATAATTCAAGACATCTCGCTAATTTTATGGAACGAATATTCAAGAATGTATATGTACCATATGCCTTTGCAAGGTAGTGTAATAACCCTATTGTTTACAGTAAATAATTTCTTGTTATGTTTCCGCTTCTTCCCTAATTGCCATAAGATCTGTACTATCTGCTCGTAACTGCATCTAAAGAGGGGCTTGTATGTGCTTGTGTTTGTATTGCATATGTTGTCAGGAGGAGGACTTGCTTGTTTCTTCACTCCTCATTTCTTAAGGTCCTTTATTATGTGAATAAATATTTCTTACCAGAAAAAGTATACCGGCTATACCTAGTAATGTGTCCTTTATTTCTTTGTATGCATAACAGTGTTAAATAGTGTAATATTTAAGGCAAAGTGATACTAATTTCTGTTGTTTCTGTTTTCTGATAGGTCAAAATTATGTGAATATAAGCAAACAAGAAAAAGAATATTTCCTACTATCCATCAGCTCCCGTCAATTGACAAGTGTTTACAAAGAGAAACTGTGGGGTAGGGGGAGGCTTACCACCCACTACTAGCCCTGCATTCCTAGGAAACAAATGGAACTTAGTCTTAGTTTGCATTTGCCTGATCCTACAACTACTGGAGGCAAAGTTAACCCAATGACAGCAAAGATAGAAATAGAGGAGGGGAATAATATTTGTAAAAAGGTTTCTCTACCAATGATAAAACAAAAACAAGTCATTCATTTCTCTTGCCTGAAAATACCTCTGTTTTCAGTATTAAAGAATCCCATAAACCTAAAGAAATGAAACTATATACAAGTCAAGAGAGTACTATTTGAATGAAAAATAATGGCATGTTGTCAATTTTTTCTTTTAATTCTCATGACACTTGCCCAGTGTAGGATGTTTTAACTCTTTAAGAAAAACACTGGGGAAGCATTTAATGTACTGAAGAACTTAATTTAGTAGGCCTCTAGAAGCCTAAAAGCAACTTACTCAGTGGGAGAATCTGGATCATTAAGTTCAGTGATGCCGAGCACTCAAAGGTATTGAATTTTAAATGAATTCACGAACCTAATAAATCATCCTGGCTGTCAAGTGAGATATAATTTGTGAAAAATTTATTATCCATGATTATCATGTATTAAACATAAGGCTTAAATTCTAAGCAAATGTTATACTCCTAGTTGGATAAATACTCTAGATTGCAAGGTGTCTTTAATGCATTTTGACATCAAGTCGTTCACGGCAGTTTATATTTCTAATGAACATCGTCTCAGTTTTTGATGGCTCATCCTTCTCTTGTCACTCAGAGTACTGAACCCATCTCTAATTATGTCACCTATATCCTTGTGCTTTGACTTCTAAATCCATTCATTCATCTCTTTTTGAATGACCATATATCTCGTTGGCTTGATCCAATGTCCTCAGTGTCATTTTGGAGGTGGTGACAAACAACCAAAATTCTACAGGAATGGTTTGTGGCCGCAAAAAGCACCCTAGAATCTCTAAAATCAGCTTTGAGGTTTATGGCTGCTTTCATTGCAGCAATACAATTCATACAATACAAAACATCCATGTTAACTTCTGTCTTGACCAACATGGGTTGTCCCCATATATGAAAGCAGACATATCTTCATTCATTTTTTATGCATGGCAAAGGATGTCAAAATTCACAAAAATCTAATGCTAATTTCTTGGCCTTATTGTCAACTCAATGGTCTGAAGGAATTCATCAAGCAATCACTCTTTCTATTGAAATTTGTATTTGATCAATACAAAAGATGATAAGTATTTATTCTGTTGTCGTCTATAAGACCATGCTAAATATAATTCACATCTTGACCGCAGCAAATCAGACAGCAGGGATCCATATCCATATCTCGAACAGCAGAAGGTAAAAAAAAATTCTAGGAAACTTTTCATCCTCTGTCCAACTTGTAATTTCTAACAATCTCCATATAATTGTTTAAAACCGTATAAATGGTTCAAACATTATTTCTTAAATGCTTGAGTCTATTTGTAAAATTTATTGTGGAGAAATATCAAGCTGTTCTTTGAAGAAAATATGCATCTCATTTTTATTATAAATGATAAATAATTATATAAATATATAGTAGATATACAAATATGCAATATAGTTTAGAAAGTATACATATATAATGTCTAAGGATTTTTTTTAGTTCTATGCTTTGAGTGCTAAATTAATACTGTGTACATTCATCCATTTATAAGTATATTCAATGTGTACTTTAAGCTTCTACTTTGTACACTATGTATATAGCAATGAAAAAATCAGACAGTGCTTTTCTTAGGATTCTTACAATCCAGTTGGAGGGCTATAGATAAAAGAAGTAAATATTTACATCTTAGGTGGCAATAAATTTCCTGGAAAATAAAACCATGATTAGAGATTAGGAGGTGTGAAAATATGTGGAAAGAGAGCTTTTTAAACAGGAAAAAGAGCACGTAAGAAGATCAAGAGGTGGGAATGTCCTTGGCCTGTTTAAGAACAGTAAGGAACCTGGTTATTTTGCAGCAGGATGAGTGAGACAGTCTGTGGAGACATGATCCAAGTGAGATGTGGCTGGGAGTTGGGGCTCAACGGACATTCAAAGGGCTTGTTAAGGACTTTGGCTTTTATTCTGAGTGAAATATGAAACCATCTAAGGATTTGTGACATGTGCCAAGTTCCTGTTTATCATTTTTAAAGGCTGAAATATAGAAAATATGCAGATGCGAGAGCGAATCCTATGAGATCCATTTTGTGGCTATTTCAATAATCTTGGTCAAGATTTTTTTTGCATGATCATAAAATCTAGAAGGGCAGGGTTTTTTTCTACTTTTGTATTCACAACAGAACAGTGTCAGAGATGATGTAGTTGCTCAATAAATACTGTCTAATGAATGAATAGTGGATTGAATGAGGGTTACAATAGACGTGGTGAGACGATGGAGTTCTGAAGAGAGCTCAAAGGTAGGGCTAATAGATTTGCTAAAGGATTGAGCATAGGGTGTGAGAAAAAATAAAGAAGAATCTTTTGGATTGAGGAACTGGAAGAATGTAGTTGCCATTTATTGAGATAGGAAAAAGTGTAGGAAGTGAGTTTAGAAGCATAGTGGAGAAATGGGTTTTGGAATTAATAAAGTTGATATATTTAACGGATTTCCAGATGGAAATATCATAGGCAGTTGGATATACAAAATGATTATATGCAAGAATCCTCTGATTATTATTTCACTGATCACAATACAACAATTTCACAGCGACCTCAGTTCTAACAATGGCTTCAGGTTACATTTTTATTTTCCATGGTAAATCTAGCAATAAGAGAAGACTAATACCTGTTTAAATGTTAGATAGGGCCTCTTCTCATCTGTCTTCATTGTAAGCTTCAAGCAGCTTCTGAATAGTTTATGGGAGAAATGCACATTTTGTGACCACTAGGGGAAAGAAGCTGAGAAGATATATGGACAAACCAAGCACTGGTAATGGTGTATGATCAAGAAAGCCTGTGATCAGGGAAGGTTCAGCTGATTGTGCCACGTTTTAAGAGGGAGCCTCTCAGTCTTTTAACATAATAGTGCAAGTGGGAGATTAAATGACAATGAATTTAGTCAAATTACTACTCTAAATTATTTTCAATATTTAAGAAAATAAAAGTAGCAAATCGAGGGAAGAAATGTGTACATAAGACTAAACAGATGTATTTTTGGTGATTCATTTCAAAAATTGCATGATGTGGAACTCAATAAGAATTCAGCAAAACTTCAGTTAATTGTCCAATATGTATAACACTATCCTACAAAAATTATGGTCAGCTCTCTATGCTGGAAGACTTTAACTATTATTATTTAACTATTTAATTATTATTTAATTATTTAATTATTATTTAACTATTAACTATTAGAAGGAAGGTCTCCTTCATATAGGGTCCAAGGAAATCCTGGTGAGGGGGCAAGGTACATAATTACCACATCCTGACATACTAAATTTACTGTTTTGGACAATCTTAATAGAAACGTGCTATCTGGCCAACTTGAAGATCTAAAGCTATCTCAGTGACATAGAACAATTCTTAGTAATTATAAGTAAACCCCTATTTGGTAAATCTTAACTTTCCATATCAAGAAAAGCTCTTCAGCTTCCAATGCATGCTTATTGCTAGAACATAATGACGTTTACACCCAAATTCCCCAATCTAGCACAATATGCTCGTGAAGAGACCCTGACTTGGAATTTTGTTGTTGTCCCTTTATATACTCATTTTCAAAATAAATGTAAACTGGGGCAGAAAGTAATGAAAAAGAATAGGAAAGACCTCCAGATCTGCCCAATCATGACCTCTATTAACAATTTGATATTTAATTCCACGTATAACTACTACGTACGTTTAAAACCATGCTAAATATGACTTGAGATAATTATGATTGGCACTGACAATGACAACGTCATGACGATGTTTGACATTTCAAGTTATTTTGAAAGTCTCACACATAAAGCTGCTGCATAAATGTTTGTTCCTTGCTCCCTTTTTCATCAACACAGATATTTGTAACTAATGTCGCTCTATTTGCATAGGCTACCATAAAATGGAACTAAGATTACTTATTCCACCTAAAAAAGCATTTTACTATGGACTCATAATTTATTTTATAAAATCAACACTAAAATTTGTCCTTCCAGTTTAACTATGTTCTTATATTAGCATGTTATTTATTTTAGAATTCATAAAATCTTTCCACAGTAAATATTTAAAAGGATTTAAGTTAATATGTTTCTGATGTGATCATTTCCTAAAACATTAAAGGTGTATGGTATGCTTTTCATTGTTTTTTTATAATGCATGTTTGAAAGCTAACATTTCCCTATTTAAGAACAATAGATTAGATGTCATGAATGACCATCTGAAAGCCAGGAAAACTTTAATAATAAGGAACAGTTTGGTAATAATAATCCATTTGGTAATAATAATCCATTCAGGTCATCTGTTTAGCATATAAATTAAATAACATGGATCAAAATGATTGCTATAAATTGATTAGCTCTCTATAGAGTGTTAATGCTATTTTGCTAGGCTGACATTAGCATCTGTTATACAAAAATATTTCATAAAATCTATATATTTATTTATAATTCTTTTTAGCTGAGATCATGTTGACCTGCATATTCAATATATTTTTAATTTTTTCCAATAATACTAAAGGCAGAAGTGAAATATTATTTAAGATATTCATGGAGAAATGTACATTTACAATTATTTTATATAATTTAACTTATAACATATTTGAAATGTTCATTCTTAATACAAATTCTTAAACCTTAAGAAGGAGGATTTTAGTTAACCTCATAAATCAGAAATTTTATTAAATACATCACTTATTTATGAATATTTTCTAATTGATATAACAAAATTTTAAAAAAATATTTTCTGCCATAGATATTAAGGAATATATACTTTACCATCAAATGCATTATAAACTAAAACTGATTACTTATATGACTTTGATCTAGAATTTTGATTCAAAACTTGAAATTATCCATAATTTTTATGAATTGTCATCATTTTTAATGTACAGTTAATTTGCAAATACATATATTTTAAAGTCACCAAGTTTACCTATGTTCCTTGTAACTTCTAAATTTCCTTTCCCTCTACTTCTACCCACCATCCACCTTAAGAAAATCACTCCTTTTCTGCTATAGTTCATGATTCAAGGCACACATTAATGAGTTATTTTAAGACAAACACCCTGCACCACCACCACGCCAATAAAATGATCTTTGCCAAGCATGCCGGAAGCTCCTCTGTGTGCCCCAATCTCATCTCAACTCTCTCCTATCTTCCAAAATGATTGTTACCTAACTTTTGTAATAATAACTTCTTTGCATTTCTTTATAATATTGTTCCCCAAGTGAGCATTTGCAAACACTGAAGTTTAGTCTGGTCAATTTTTTTTTTAATTTATTTTAAAATATTTTATGTTTTTAGGTAGTTTTAGGTTCACAGCAAAATTGAAGGGATGTTACAGAGATTTCCCACGTACTCCTGACCCTACACATGCACAGCCTCTCCCATTATCAACATCCCCCACTAGTGGTACATTTGGTCAGTTGATGAACCTACACTGACACATCATTATCACCCAAAGACCATAGTTTAGAGTAGGGTTCACTCTTGGTGTTGTACATTCTATGGCTTTGGACAAATGTATAATGACATGTGTCATTATAGTTTCATAGAGTATTTTCATTGCCCTAAAAATCTTTGATGCTCTGCCTATTCATACTCTGCCCAGCTCCCAAACCCTGGCCACCACTGATCTTTTCACTGTCTCCATAGTTTTGACATTTACACAATGTCTTATAGTTGGAATTAGGCTTCTTTCTTTTAGTAATCATATGCATTTAAGGTTCTTCCCTGTCTTTTCATGGCTTCATACCTCATTTCTTGTTAGCACTGAATAATAGTGCATCGTTTGGATGTACAACAGTTTATTTATCCATTCACCTACAGAAGGCAGAATTAGTTCCTTCCAAGTTTTGGCAATTATGAAAAAAGCTGCTATAGATATGTGTGTGCAGTTTTTTTGTGGACACAAGTTTTCCACTCCTTTGGATAAATACCAAGGAGAGCAATTGCTGGATTGTGTGGTAAGAGTATGTTTAGTTTTATAAGAAATCAACAAACTCTCTTCCAAAGCGGCTGTGCCATTTTGCATTCCCACCGGCAGTGAATGAGAGTTCCTGTTGCTTCACATACTCGTCAGCATGTATTGTTGTCAGCGTTGTGGATTTTGGACAGTCTGTTAGATGTGTATTGGTAATCTCATTGTTGTTTGAATTTGCATTTTTCGGATGACACGTGATGCGGTACATCTTTTTAGGTGCTTATTTACTATCTGTATATCTTCTTTGGTGGGGTGTCTGTTAAAGTCTTTGGCCCATTTTTTAATCTGGTTGGTTTTTTTCTTTTTGTTTTTTTTTGCTGAGGAAGATTTGCCCTAAGCTAATACCCGTCGCCAATTTTCCTCTTTTTTTTTGCTTGAGGAAGATTAGCCCTGAGCTAGCATCTGTGCCCATCTTCCTCTATTTTTTTTTTGGATGTGGGATGCCTCCACAGCATGGCTTGTGGGTGGAGTAGGTCCACACCTGAGATCTGAACCCACTAACCTGCACCGCCAAGCTGGAGCGCACGGAACTTTAACCACTCAGCCACAGGGCCAGCCTCTGTTTCTTTTCTTATTGTTGAATTTTAAGAATTCTTTTTTTATATTTTGGATAACTGTCTTTTATCTGATATCTCTTCTGCAAATATTTTCTTACCATCTACGGCTCGCCTTCTCATTCTCTTGACATTGTCTTTCCCAGAGCAGAAGTTATTTAATTTTAATGAAATCCAGCTTATCAATTATTTCTTTCATGGATCATGCCTTCGATGTATCTAAAAAGTATTGCCATACCATAGTTTTCTCCTGTGTTATTTTCTAGATAGTTTTTTATTTTTAGTTTTGCATTTTACATTTAGGTCGATGATACATTTTGAGTTCATTTTTGTGAAGGATGTAAGATCTGTGGCTAGATTCATTTGTTTGTATGTGGATGTCCAATAGTTCCAGCATCGTTTGTTGAAAAGACTGTCCGTTGTATTGCCTTTTCTCTTTTGTCAAAGATCAGTTGATTATATTTATGTGGATCTACTTTTGGACTCTCTATTCTGTTCCATTGATCTCTTTGTCTCTTCTTTTGCCAATACCACATTGTCTTGATTTTGTAGCTTTATAGTAAGGCTTGAAGTTGGGTAGTGCAAATCTTCACTTTGTTCTCTTTCTTATGTTGGCTATTCTGGGTCATTTGCTTCTCCATATAAACTCTGGATTCAGTTTATCGATATTCACAAAATAACTTGTTGGGACAGTCCATTTTTTAAAATATCTTTAAAACTATAGATTTCTCCCTTCATCATTTTTTTTCTCACAGTTTTTTTCTCCCATTGAAGAATCTTGGATATTTGACTTGTAGAATTTTCTGTAGGTTAGATTTTGTTGATTGCATATTACTGGTGAAATTTCAAATTCAAATATTCCCTCGATATTTCCTGCAAGCTGGCAGCTGGAACCAGAGTCTTATCAGACTTATGTTCAATTTTTTTGGTAAGACTATACATAGTATTGTGTTATTTCATTAGGAAGAACATAACATCTGTTCTCTTTTTTCTTCTTTTTTTTTTTTTTGGTATATTAGTAACTGTTTCATTGCCTGTGTCCACTTGTTGATTGAGGATTGGAAAATGTTGATGTTCTAAGTATCTTTTTTTTTTAATTTACTAGTTGGATGTTTTTCTCTGAAGAAACATTTCCTCACTTCTATAATTTGGATATGCAGTGATATAGTTCGTATAGGAAATACAGAATCAAAGCTTGTTTCTTTCTCTTTCTTTTTCCAGTTTTCAAGATAGTAGATTGGTTATAATCTTCCAAAGTTGAAACATTAAGTTTCTTTTATATAACTTAATTATGAAATTATAGGTTTATATGTATATATTTAATGTATTTATTGTTATCATTTTTGTAACACAAATTGTCTCAATTTGGCCAATGAGTCAAACAATTGAGCTCATAATTACTTTTGACACGACCCAAGTACTTTTGTTATATCTTCTCCATCATTCAGATAGCAAAATGTTCCAATTTCATTTTGCATTTTTTTTCCTGTTCAAAACCTATTTGCTATTTTTCCAAGAAAATCTGACTTCTTTTATAAGGATATGGCATTTCAAGACTATAATCTAGTCACTGGGGATGCTCGTTGCTACTGGGTTGGTCATTATTTAGAGAGAACTTTAGTGGACAGAGTTATAAAAATATGTGTCTCTGTGTGTTTCATACCTACATAGAGAGTTTTAAAAGTTTTCTTAAAGATAAAAATTCCTCATACATGCATATTGATACTTCCAATTTAAATTCAGTACAACAGGGTTTTAGTTTATTATCTAGATTACATCTGTATTTCCTTTCTTTCAGGGATGTATCCTCAAGGACACAGGGGGTGATAGAAATAGAATGTATCTTAATTAATACTTTACTTTATCCACACTACACACCTAACCATTTCAGAGTAACAGTAATAAAACAAGATCACTACCTATAAATTACTGAGAAAAGATGTTAAAAAGTTGCATATATTCTCCTCTTTTCCCCATGTATTTTACAATTTTTCTGTATCTATACTGACTGCATATACCATTGTGCTCTATACATTTTTCCTTTTAAATTTTATTTAGTCTTAGTCCTGTAAATCATTATACATCTAAAATTTACCACCAGTAGTTATGCTGATGTCTGAAGCCTGCTTTTGAGTGGATACTTCAGGAAACGTTCATGTAATAAATGTTCTCTGATCATTGTTGATAGTAGTTTGACTTTACATTTTTTCTGGAATATCAGTTTTGCGAGATATAAACTTTTTTGCTTACATTTTCTTTACTAATTGTACATTCCATTTTATTGTTTTTAAAGTAATGCTTTAAAAAGTCTAAGGGTAATCTATTTTTTCCCTTTGATACTTTTGCCTAGTCGTCCAGAGGATTTTCTTTTTTAATTTGAACTATAGTAACTTAATTAGAGCAGGCATCAGAATTGTTCATGCTGGTTTTGTGTTCTCAGGTATATGATGTTTTTTCAAAACTTTAGTATGTATTATTATTTATAATTTTAAAAAATCAGGGACATTTTCTTGAATTAGAAATTTAGTATATATTCTGAAATTGCATTTTCATTTCATCTTTAAGGATGTATATCAACTATATGTTGAATCTTTTCTTACTGCCAGTAGTTATTATATTTCAATTTTCTTAATTTTTCTTTATTTCTTTTGGTTTTTAAACTCTTCCTTTTTTAACATATTTTTCATATAATGCACTATCTATTGCATTTGTTCACTCTCATGTTCCTTCCAGTTTAGTTTCTTCTCTGAAATTATTTTTTCTTGTATTTCTAATTATTTCCTGGATTTTGTCAATTTATGACTGAGATTTTAAAATTCTGATTTCTATTGTTATTTTGTATTTTGTAGTATCTTCTTAATGTCTTTTCTTTGCATTATAATAGGAGATAGCACCGTTTATCTGTTCTGTGGACAGAACTGTGGCAAGTTTTCACTGTCTGTGGTCATGTTTTTCCACTTGTTATTGTCTTTTTCTCTCATACTCACTTTTTCTGCTGATCATATTTATATCAAATCAGTTTATTTAAACTTTTTGAAGTATGTTGTGGTTTATGGTATTTTTCCTAAGTTTATAGAACTCCCACTTCTTTTGTGTGTGTGTGTGTGTGTGTGTGTGTGTGTGTGTGTGTATGTTTGGTGTTTAAAATATTAAAGCTACACTTTTGGAATTTCCTGGAAATGTTCCCATCTATCACTTTTATGTGGACCTTCTCTTTCTTGCTTCTCTATTATTCCTCATATTTTTACTTCACTTCCAGAAATTTCTCCTCAGTTTGGGGTCCAGTATCGAAGGGACCTCACTTTCTAGGGTTCTTAAGTGCTAGTCTTCTCCAGCCCCTTTAGATGTACTATTGGAGTATTTCATTCAACTTCTTTTAGATGGTATGAAACTCATTCCAGTGTCAACTGCTATTCCCAATTTGGCCTAAGGCTGTCCAGTGAATTCCAGATGGCTGTATTTGGGATATCCTGTTCTTAAGTTTATCAGCTATGCCATTACTTCCCATAGCTTTTCCCCACATGTAGTCCTGTACCATGAAGATTTTTTTGGCTTTTGGTAATTTGTCCCCACCCACTTCTACTTGGGAGTTTGTGGGGATACTTTGTCATCTGTTTTGTTGAAAAGTTTGTCCACCAGATTTTCTTTTTATCTTATACTTGCTCTATTTTTATGAAAGGACTCAGAAAAATTAATAACTGTACTATTATTGAACTTATTTACTCATAATCATCCATTTGATGTATTTTAAAACAAACATGAAAAATACAACATGATACTTTTCTGCAAAAATATACAAAAGCATAAACTGAATAATAATTACAGCTTAATGCTAAAATTTTTGTATTTAGATCCAGTCGAAATTTTAATTTCTTTTTGTCTTTGAGACAAATAAAATAGTTTAAGAGATTATGATTAAATTTACTTCAACACATGATGATGGGATATGTGGAGTTTCGAAGATTAACCCAGCAGTATCACTGTCTTCAAGAGTTTAGCATGTGGAGAAATGGGGAGATGTTCACGGATACAGGTAAGTACATGACAATATGTGTACTAAAGGGTTCTATATGAGTTTATTCCTTGACTTCTTTCAGTTACTAACAAAGTAAAGTCTCAATATTTTAATCACTAATTTCCTGTAAATTTATTTCCATTTTTAAAATATTTCCTAGCTTTAAAAATATATTCCACTTACTCTGATTGTATTATCTCTAGAAGTTTTCTCACAATACGCACCAAATATGAAGTATTAATTTTCTTCATTCAACTTTTCCCTGTATCAGATCAGCTAACTTCATCAGGCCTTATTCTGTATATAATTTCAAGCAGCTCCTTCTCTCTCCACTTGGCTATGAAAACAACCACATTTTTACTATACGTACTGGTGATACCAAAAAGAAAAAGAAACTAAAATAAGGCGTATATCAGACCAGAATTTATTTACATGTCATTTATATCCCTGGTTATGCATGGATCTTCTGTCTCACAAATGGGAAAGAAGCAGGCTATCAACCTTGGAGATAATGACAATGATTTAAACTGATATCATGAAAGAGAGGAAAATTTTAGTTGTTAAAATGTATTAAAGGGAAATAGAAAAATAATATAAAGCGGTAAACATGCCATTGTGGGTAACACTGAATATTGGCAAGTTATATTTTAAGAATCTTAGATATAACTATATGAAGGGAATGAAGGGTTCACCCAAATGTGTCTTTCATACGTTGCATAAATATTTAAAGGATAGTTTCTTTGTGTCATGCTCTCCACTTGATGCAGGGAACACCAAAATAATAAATAAAAATTCTTGTCTTCAAAGAATTTACAATCTAGTTGTGGAAACATAAAAGTAAATAAACAGTAATATGGTGCAAAAAATACGTAAAGAGAAGAAGCACAAAGCATAGAGGAGAAACAACAAAACCCTTCTTGTAAATATGAGGAAATACAGTTAAGTCTTCGTGGAGGAGTGGTAGTTAAAGATAAGTAAAACTTTATTCACTGATTTATGGGACACCAGATGTAAGTGACAGCTCACTTTGTAGCTCAACCTCTAGTTCAAAAAGAAAATGCCCAAACTATCATCAGTCTGGCTGGAGCAGGAACGAGAAAGCATTTTATGGATCCATTTTGTGGATTTGCTGTTGATGGGACATAAAATTGTTGTGAGAGCTTGGGGACAGATGAATCTGGAGAATTAGATGGCAATGACATGATGAATATTTCTTATGACCCCATAAAGAGTTGTAACTCTGTCCAGCAAACAAAGATCTACACCATTCATTCCATTGATAAACATTTATTGAACACCTGCCCTGTGTTCTTCTAGGTATTTGGTTTATACTAGAAAAAGAAAGAGAAGACAAAGATCTGCATTCTTCTGGAGCTTACATTTATGGGCAAATATACAATAATCGTTAAAAAGAATAAATAAGTAAATGATAAGAGCCATGGAAAAAAGAAAATGTAGAGCAGAGTAAATGAGATTAGGAGTATGAACGTGATGGTGGGGTGTTGGTGGAAATATTAAATATGATGTCTAATATTTGTCATATTTAGAAGGTGAAATCTGAAGAAAGGTTTAAAGAAGGTGAAGGAGTTTGTCGAGCTGATATCCCATCATTCTAGACAAAGGGAATTACTAGGAGAGTATGGCTAGAGTGAACTTTGTGGAGAGTTGGAACAGATGCAGTCTATTGAAATATTTAAGGTGGATATTATATCATCGTTCAAATGAGTGTACAAATATATTGTTAACTTATTCTTCTCATATATTCTATGTTTAGAGATAAACACACTTTTTTCACAAAGAAGAAAATATGCATCTAAAGATAATGTTTTGAAGACTTGCTTACCAAGAATTTACTACCAAATTCAAACTGCATTTATTCAGTTGTGTAGCATGATGTATTTAGAACAGATGTGTGTAAGATAATCACTTCAAAACAAGTGTCTGGAGGATATCTATAACTTTACACAGGGTGGAAAGATGTATGAATATCTTATTTCTATGTCTAAATGTTTACATGGAAGAGAAAGACATATTGATATCTTCTTCACTTATCTGTGATCTATTCACGCATTTCAGTTACCTTACATAACACATGCTATATGGATTCTTTTTGTTTTATAAATGTGATAAGATTAAATTGTTATTTGGAGGAAAAGGAGTAGCACTCCATCAAGCAATATGTGAGTGTTTGATATGTTCCATATGGAGATCTACAGGTCTGTTTTTCTATATAAATTTGTATGATTCTTAGGCTACTGTAAAGATAATGGTTAGTTAAAATTTGGGGGAAATTATTTTCGTCATTTCCAATCACTAAAGAAAAGAAGAAAACCAAAAATAATTAAATAAAATTTCATAGTCTCTAATTGGTCTGTGGTGGAGACTTCTAGTTGTTTAAGAAAATATCTATTCTCCATTGCTTCCTTGGTATTCTCCATGTCTCACTGTCTTTGCAAGGCATGGTCAACATTTGTCTATCAAACATTTGCTTTTCTAGCTCCAGGTAAATGGCCTTTCTCCCCTTTGAAGTCCCAAACCATTACCCCCAACATCCTCCTTTGTCCTTAGCTGAAGATGGCATTTAAGGTAACGGCTTCTGCCATTTTGGCTAGTTACTCAGTTTTCTTGGGTTTCTCCCATGTATACATGTTATTAAACTTTGTTTGATTTTCTCCTATTATTCTGTCTCATGTCAATTTAACTCTTAGACAAGCCAGAAGAATCTAGAGGGTAGAAAATAGTTCTTCCTCCCCTACAACAGCTATCAGAAATTCCCTACTGCCCTGTGCAGTTCAAGGTACCTAGGTGGCAGCAGTAAGTTAGCAAATGAGTGGGACTTTCTTATTGAGAAAAAGCATGTGAAAATGGTATACTTGCTTTAGGCCAAAGTATTTTCCAGGAATTTCTGTCCACAGATGTAGTTAGAAACACTTCTCTCTGATGATTCATGGTTTTATGGTGTTGTGTGCCATGTGACATAGCTCAATAAAATGAGTTTTGTCCAAAGTTAAGAAAATAGATATATTCAGTTTTGAAGGCAAATCAAAGAGTTTCCAACATTATCCATTTTATCAAACTCTGGAGGAAAGATGCTTAGAGAGCAATCACCAGACACTGCAGTTTCAAGGTTATGAAAATGTTGTTTAATGTACAGAGTTTGAGCTTATTTATGTGGAACAAAAAATAGCCATTTGACCAATTGGGTGAGGAAAGAACTTCAGTTGCTCACCCATATCTTGTTCTCCTCTCCTTCTGAGCGGACAAGAGGACAATACTTTGCAGATGGCTGGGGCCGTGTGGCTAGTTCACACTAATAGATTATGACTAGAAGTGATATATTTCATGTATGGAACGAAGTATTAACTTATGGTAAAAGACCTTCCAAAGTTCTCTTCCCATGCTGTGGTAATTGAAGAGTTCTTTTGTTTGTTTGTATTTTCTTTTTTTTTTTTTTTTTTTTGCTGAGAAAGCTTCGCCCTGAGCTAACATCCACTGCCAATCTTCCTCTTTTTGTATGTGAGCAGTTGCCACAGCGTGGCCACTGACAGATGAGTGGTGTAGATCCGTGCCTGAGAACCAAACCTGGGCCACCAAAGCAGAGCCCACCAAACTTAACCATTAGGCCACCGGGGCTGGCTCTAATTGCAGATTTTTTTGTTGTTGTTCAGATGACAGAGGCTCAAAACCAAAACAGTACTGATCACTGAGTCACTGCTTGGAAGACAGCTGTCCTGGGACGTAAACTAAATTTTTTAGCATAAAATATGTCCTTTATCATGTGAGGCTGATGAGATGTGGGGATAGTTTTGTTTTTAAGACAATTTTTAAGGCAGTTTTAGGTTTACAGCAAAACTGAGAGAAAATTAGAGTGATTTCCCATCTACTCCTTTGCCCCCCACATTCATACATTGACACATCATACTCACCCAAAGTTCATACTTTACCTTGGGTGGGGTAGTTTTTTAAAGATTAAACTAACCTACAGGAGCAAGTCTTTGTGGATCTTTCAAACTAGTAAATATTGTTCATTTTCTTTCTAAAACCAGGTAACTCTAAATAGCCTCATACCACAGAAGGCTAAGGTAATAACACACAAACACAAACACATACACACACACACACACACACACACATTTTCAAAGTTGATACTATTCAGAGGCAAGAGATATGGTATTTTTTTGGTCAATAAAAACTTGAGACATTCTTATGAATAAGGTTCAAAAACTACAGTTTTAGAGTTCATTTTTAAGGCTTTGGGTAGAAAACCTGAGAGTTCTTTACAATTATCATATTAACATTTGTGCAGCCCATTGTTAATGTCTTTGAAAGGATACAAATAAATAACAGATCAGGAGTTGTATTGGTCGGCCTGGGCTGCCATAGAATACTTCAGACTGGGTGGCTTAAACTACAGAAATTTATTTTCTCACAGATCTGGGGCCCATGAGTCCAAGATCCAAGTGTCATTAGGGTAGGTTTCTGGTGCGTTCTCTCTCCTTCCCTTGCAGACAGTGCTTCTCATTATGTCCGCACATAGCTTTTTCTCTGAGCATAAGTGGACAGAGAGGGAGATCTCTGACATCTCTGCCTCTTCTTCTAAGGATACCGGTTCTGTCAGATTAGGGCCCCACCCTATGACCTCATTTAACCTTCATGGTTTAATGAAGGCCCCATATCCAAATATAGTTACATTGGGGTTAGGGCTTCAACAGGAATTTGGAGGGATACAATTCAGTCCATAACAAGAGTGCTATACTAGTAGAGTTCCCTTCTTCAGAGGGAAAGAGTTATCAGAGGTAGACAAGAAACATCTCTTCTAACCAGGCAAACAAAAAAGCCCACTTTTTTTTGTTGTTTTCAACCCAAAGGACATAACTTTCAAGATTATGGTCAAGAAGGCTGTGATTATCCCGTCGGAGGAATGAGTAATTCTATCAGGAGGGTTGTTCTCTCACGTGCTGATTCTGCTCCTTCAATGCCAATCACTCCTCCTTTGGAAACCTGCCTGGAACCAAGAAGGTTGAGTAGGTTTTATAGTAGAAGGTATAAAATGGGTAAGAAAAATAGAATGATTAAATTAATTCTAATGCTACTCTGTAATCAAGGCTAAGTATTTTCTAGTCTATCTTTATCGTGAATTATTCTGAGCTATATTGCCCAACATAGCTTACAGAAGATCTATTTAAAATTATTTTGCCTTATGAATTAAAGGTCAAAGAAACTAATGTTCAAAACCAGTCCTCCTCAGAGTTTGAATCTGGTTAGTCTAAGCTAGAGGGGTTCTCACTGTCCAGGTGGATTGTTTCTTTCAGAAAGCCTCTACTGTCTTTCATTGAAACAAGTGGGGTGTTTCCTGGGCTCCAGGAGTTCTGTTATTTCAATGCCAAGGCTCTTCATTGTTTCGTTTTTTTTTAAGAGCCAAAAGTAATAATAGGACACACATAGCATGACAAGGTACCCACATCCACTAAATTTAGAAAACAGCCAATGCCAAGTGAAAGCGGTCATTTTGTCACCGACTAGGGGCCTCAAGAAACTCAAAGGTGAGTTTGGAAGCAATTAACTGTTTTTCCAAGTTGTTTCTTTTCCTTTTGTGTGTTAAAGATATGTAACCACCAGCTATCCTGAAACTGACCAAGCCTCACCACAAGAGCTATGCCCATGACCTTTGCCTTATTTTTAATGCAAAGATCTCTCCAGGAGGAGCTTAGCCCTCATTATGTGGAAGCATGTGCTCCAACTGAGCCTGTGCAAGAGAATACCAGCCTCTCCCTTTTGAATATTCATTCTCCAACCAAATAAAACTTCCTGCTTTCCTTTGTTCGGGAAGCCATGACTTTGGAAATGATTCCTCACGGCCTCCTATTTGCTGCAAATACACTTTACTTTGTGAGACAACTTCCACTGGTGTAGAGTCTTATTTAACTCACCAGGAGCCGAGCCCACTTAGTTCGGTATCAGTTTCAAGTTTTTTCAGGATTGAGTTCCTAGAGGTACCAAAGACTATAGCAGAAGTTCCGTTGCAGCTGAGGGAAAAGGATTGATGGAGCAAATCATGATCACATATTTGCCAGGATGACATCACACCTCTGCTATTGTCAAGAGTCCATTACTTTGAACCTAACCTTGGATGAGAGAAATTTTCCATTGCCTCATGTAACTATGATTACCATATTTAGAGGTTTCATCTCAAAGGGTGATGTCTGAGAAATGTCTGCCTTCTTGCAAACCTGAGAAATGGGCCATGATAGTAGACTTGAGGTGACTTTCTTTTCTATTTATGTATTTTAGCCCTCTTCATTTCCAATTTTCCATTGTACTCCTTGGTTAAAATTCCTCAGTTCTGGATTAAATATGGGCAGTCTCTAGTGACAGCATCAGAACTCTCTTGTCAGCGTTCATTGTCAGTTCTTTGACACATCTGTTTCTGTTGTGAGACAAGAGCTTTCTCAGGACTTTTCCTCAATCACCTCAACTTTATTTCAGCTGAAGAAAGACACTCAACACTCTCATGATCTCACACTACTGTTGATGCTTCTGGGTCAGCGGAAGACTAATTTCGGGGCTTTGTGATCAGTGTCTCTCCTCAGATTTTAATCCTCCGTGCTTTGAGTATTATTTCATTCTGCTTTATTTTCTTTGTGATAATTTTCCATTTGTTGCATCCTTCTTCCTCCCCCACCTTCTAGTGCTTCTCTTATCCTTAAAGAGGACTCAGCCAAGGTGTACGATTTAACCTGCTTAATTCAGTCCCTATCATTCTCTGACCTATGCGAGAAGGGCTGATATTGTTTGCTTAATTAGAATGCTTTTTTTCCCTGTATTTTTTCTTTTCTCCCTGGTCCAAATATTCATTTATCTAAATGTTTCTTAATTAGTGATTTCTGGGACTACAAAATTATCCACTCTTCAAACAAAAGCTATCAGAACACATTTTCCCGGATTGGACAAACCCATTTCGGAGGCTTCCCTCCATTAAATCAACTTCTCCACCAGATTGGGACAGCATCTGTTGTCATCCTGCCTGAATGCTCTTTACTCTGTAGTTAGAATCATTCCTGAATGCCACTTGATAATAGATATAGTAGATATAGTTATGTACATACATATCCACATATACCTTTATGAGCCCAGGCAAATATAACTAACATATTGAGTATTCATGAATACATCATCTATTTCATTAAATAAAATATTAAATGTCTGAATCATTTCTTACCTTTTATCAGAGCATATCCTGCCCGCTTTATTCTGTCTGGCGGCTAAAGCATTATTGGTCGGCAGTTATTCTGAAACAGAGTATCTACAATTGAATTATTTAACAAAAATATTTACCTTAAACTCGCCATTTCTCAATAACTTTAAAAATACCAACTGTGACAGATATAATTAGGGAGTGAAAGGTGTTGCAAGATTGAGAAAAACCTGGGAAGAAATGTCATTAGGGCAAAAGAAAATTGCACTAGCCAAGGGTGCCCTGGTGTTCCTCTCTCGGTGCCTTCATTCCTAAAGGAGGGCTAAGGGGTTGGAGTTGTCTCATGTTTTTGATTTTGTTTTTTATCTGTAGGGTATAAAGGAGAACAGAAGGCTAGGTGTGAGAATGGAGTGGCTTTAGGAAGGGAGAACATTATGAGAAAAAGAGGAAAACATAGTTAAAGAAATAAACCTATGCATTATAAACCAGCTGACTTTTAATATGTTTAAGAGATGCAAGTAAAAGCTACAATCAATATTATTTGACTGGACTATTACTTTCAAGGATAGTCTGTATTAGATTCATTTTGTAGCCCACCCTCTAAGATTTTAAGTTTAAGATGCACCTTATGAACACCCCATTGACCCTTGATAAACGATCATCATCCTTGACCTGAGCTAGGAGTTAATTTTCACTATAATAGCCTGACAATTGGATTCAAATTTTAAAGATACGAGGGACAATTACACATGAGATATTGGGATTCTTGAAATCAATTGCAAAGTCAATGTGACATTATAGCAATACATTGATACAGAAACTGCATTTTGAGAGCTAACATATATTTTATAATTAATGTTTCAAGTGGAGAATCAGACCTGTGTGGTCTCATACGAGGTCAATAAATTAGGAAGTCTGAAAACTCTCATGACTTTCCAAATTGGAAATGTATATTGAACTATGTGTTCGTGTACTTTTCCCACCAGTCTAAGGTGTATGTATGTTTGTGTGTTTGTCTGTGTGCGTGTTTTGTTTTGGTTTTTGTATTAAGTGTTCACGTCTTTATCCTATCTGTAGAAGTTCTGCAAGGTAGCCACATGGGTAGAGAAGAGTTCACATTTGACTATAACATTTCTCTTTCCCAGAGGTCAGCAAACATTGTATTTATCCTCCACTGTAACAATCTCTTTGGTAAGGGGAGTGGGTTATGGTTATCGACTTAGCTTACTGGGACTTAACTCTGAGAGGAATAGTTCTCCAGAAGAATCTGGCGTTTCTGTTACCATGAGGATGAAGATGTTATAAGCAAATGGCAGCTGTCCCTTCAATGGTGGGAGTATGCCAAGGCTGCTGACTTGCCCAGTAGATGGAGACTAGATTTTCTTGGAAATGAATATTGTGATGGGGCTTTGGCTTATACAGATTTCTGAAGGTCTCGGTATAGGTTCACGTTAATTATTATTGGCATCCTGAAAAATTTATAAGCAAGAGAATATCAGTGATTGAGGTAAAGGACATTATCATACGTACATGTTACAGAAATGTGTTAATGTTAAGCAGCTTCAACACTGGGTGGGATAGGTCTTGGGGGTTGGAAAGTCTTGCAGATAATATTACTGGTGACGCTTTTTGATACATATGAGGAAGTTAATATAGATGATAAAATTGCGAAGAATGGAAATCAAGAATTTCTAGAGTACTTTAATTCAGCATGCACCTGGGAGAAAAGGAAACTTTTAAAAGTAGGACTAAGTCTTATAAATTGCATTTATTTTAATTTTCTTCAAGAAATTTAAGCAATTTTTTTATCTCCTTGGGTTTTTGGACTGACCTTTCTATGAATGTAACATCATGGTGATAATGAGCTACATGTGACCTCAGATTTAAGTTAAATTACAGGCAATTTCTTTAAGAATATGTAATTTATCCATTTAATTAGATGTTCATAATATATACTTGGGTTTATCCAGATAATCAGAGAACTATCAACTCCAACCACATTGGTTTGTCCAACATAGAATTATTTTTATTAAGCTACAGTTAATTTAGTGCCATGTGCCAAATTTGAGAGATTTTAAAAGAATAGCTCTGTGACTCTTGTATTTACTTATAGAATAGTGTTGACCTATTGTTTACTAATTTACTGTTAAACTAATTATTATTCAATAAATAACTAATTTATACCATTTATTTTTATGGGATGCATTTTTCAATGACTCCGTAATAAGAGTAATTGTATCTCTTATTCAGCCAAAATAGTTTTCTGAATTATGAATGTTAGAAATCATGTTCCTAATCTTTTCCCATTTTCCATGAACAACTGGAAACCCCAGAGTCAAATTAGTGGTCCACATCCCTGAGGTCACCTTCCCTACAAAGTCAGTCTACAAAGTCACACCTGAAATCATCATTACCATTTTCATTATCACTATGAAAAAGAGGAGAAAAAAGAGTGATGATGATAGTATTAGGAGAAATTGACACTAGTAAATCACTACGTAACACGTAATGTACTAAGCTGCTATCTTATTTATAGTTCTGGCTCTAGTTATGCATTATTTCATTATATCATTGTCACATCATTATCATTTTATTTGTCCTTATTTTATAAGCAATGGGAATGTCCCTGAAAGGAAAAACAAAAGATATTGGAGACATATTTTGTTGTTGTTTTTCAAATATGAGTATGGGCATGTTTAAAACAAGTCCTCCTTATCTAATCAAGAAAAATAAAATTATTTCTATGTGCAGGCATTTTTATTACGTATCTGATAATGTCTAATTGCTAATTATTGCAAGGGTAAATTCTAACTGGAGATTTTATATACCACTGCTCATGTGTTTATTTTAAAAACTATAAGCCCTTTGAGGGCAGCTTACTTTTATCTCCACAGTAGCTCTCCTGTTGGTTTGCACGAGGGGCTGGTAACCTTTTTACAAATGAATGGACGGCTCATAGCATTGTTTAGGCGGCATCAGAAATTGTTGAAAGAGAGGACAAAAAGCCAGCTGACTTT
This sequence comes from Diceros bicornis minor, assembly GCF_020826845.1. Lineage (NCBI taxonomy): Eukaryota > Metazoa > Chordata > Mammalia > Perissodactyla > Rhinocerotidae > Diceros > Diceros bicornis. The sequence continues at coordinate 44,500,027 of NC_080759.1, read as the reverse complement.
AAAACTGTCTTCATGAGGTTGGAATACTGACTAAATGGGGTAATGAGAAACCCAACAACAAAAATCTGGTTTCTCAAAATGAAAGCTCAGAAGAGGTCCATAGGAAAGCATGGTCTTGTTAATTCAACAAAAGTCCTTTTTAGGCAGAAATCATTTCAATTTGGCATGTTCAGTAATGTTTTATTTAACTGCCCCCGGTAGAGCTCTTTTGATCAACACCTGAAGTGAGTGCCTGAGATCCTCAGCAGCTATGTCTACTGTGCTAGTCCCAAAAAGGTCACCACAATGACATTGCAGACCCCTGACATATACGCCTGTCTGTTGCAGTAAACATCTCACTTGCAACTGAAGAAGGTAATTAAAAGATTTCTATGACGAGGATGTGCGTGCTTCGAGATGAGGTCTGAGACTGCACTGCTGAAGGATTTATGAATTAAATTTGCCCGCTGAGCTGCAGCAAAGGTGACAGCATCTCCAGTTTACAACCATGTTTTTAATTTAGACATGTTATGCACAACCAGAAGCAACAACAGTCATTTCCTTTTTACAAGCATTATTACTGTAAATCATGACAGCAGCATAGCTGCATTATTTACAGGGATGAATAGATAACAGTACCAAAACCGCTTAATTTTTTAAAAATCCTTATTCCCCAAGGAAGTAAACAAAATAGCATTTTCTATTTTTTCACATAAAAATATGTGATGATGTTGAAGTATTTAGTGGGAAGTATATTGATGCTGCACTTTACTTTGAATGTTGTCCAAAATTAAGAAGTGATGATTGATAGGTAGAGGGGCGGAAAGATGAATAGATAAAGCAAGTTACAGACTAATGTTAATGTTAGTGTCTAGATGGTCGGTTTATGGATGTTCACTGTAAAATTCTATCAAATTTTCTGTATGTTTGAAAATTTTCATAATAAAATGTTTGGAAATATAGGTTGAAATAGATATATAGGTAAATAGTTTTAAGAGATATATAAAAAGAATACAAAGATATATTTTCCTGTTGCCAAATTATCCTTTGAAAACTGAAAGCAAATTGGGTTAATTGCCCATGTGCCCGCTGTGTGTCGCTACGTATCTGGAAATTGGAACTCCTTATGCATTTGAGTATTCCTCTGAATGTTGCTCTTTGTAGTGCTAACCAATTCTACCCAGGATAGGTCAGTTGAACTTCAGGTAGCATAACCAATCCGTTTGTTTAACGATCTTCCAAGTGGATGACTGCATCTCAGTCTAATCTATTACATACTAATCGATCCCAATGACGATTAATATAAAATTGCTTTCCTTTGAGTATTAATTGGTTACTAAAAGCTACTGATGACCACATACTGCCTTGCATTTTGCTCCTACATTTTCACTCTCTTGTAATAGTACACGTTAGTCTCTATTAAAACAATTGCTACTGGCTTTTCAACAAATTCTAGTTAGTATAACGTATCAAAATGGGTGTATGAAATGTCTGGAGATGGTTTGAGTTTCCATTAGCAGATAACACATGGAACCTACTAAGATGGTATTTTGTTTAGGATTGAGAAATATTGAATAATAATGTTCCAGAGGCCTAGTGCTCTGCACAGGCACGTGCTTCAGGCGAGATTGACACCTTTCCCAAGACAAAATGGTGGTTTAAAAAGAAAAATTCTGCCAAGCTTTTCAGAAAACAAGGTGACGTTTGCAGAAGTTGAGGCAAATAGTGGGATATTGAAGCATGAGGACCTTGGGGTCAGGAAGCCTGGACTTACCGCCCTCCCGTGTAGCTCAGGAGCTCCGTGACCATGGGCAAGACCTGCAGTAACGTTAAGCCTCATTTTTCTCATCTACGCTATTGAGATAATAGTATTTTTCTATTTCTCAGGCTTCTTGTGACTTACCAAATGAAATTATACATGCTTGCCCACATTCCATTATGCCTGGAGAATAGTAAGTAATCAGTGAATGAGGACCATTGTTATTAAAACTATCTTTCAGTAATTAATAAAGGTGAGTATTCAAAACTAGGCATTGTTTCTTTACAAGTAAGTATAGCCATATCATTTTGAATATTGAATGTACTGACACTATATAAATTCAGATTACTTTATAAAAACTGTATTTTTGTAGCCGAATGACTGGAAAATGCAACGGATTTGTGCAGAAAGCTGTTTTAAATATAATAGATACTATAAAGAATTAGGCACCTCCTTCTTCTGGGAGGTAACATTCTCTGAGAGAATTTGTTGGTAGAAAAAAACACAGGTTGCTGGAACACGGTGCAGTCTATACAGAAAATGATGTATGATAATGCACGCCTGAAATTTACACAATGTTACAAGCCAATATGACCTCAATAAAATAATGAAAAGAAAAAAAGCGCAAGTTGCTGTATTTAAAAATATGTTTTTCCTGAGGAACCATAGTATTTACATACGTAAGAAAATAATCCTCTGATAAACAAAATAACAGAGCAGTAGTACTGTATATTCCTAAGAGTTACCTGTACGGAAATACAAAGCATTTTTAAAAATGAATGAAGATGCACATTAAAATTGCTAATAGTTACTTCTGGGGATGGGGATGGAATAAAGGACAGTGTTATAAGGGTAGTGTAGCCTGACATATAATGTCTTAACAAGGGGAAGGTATTTAACCAAGATACTTATTGCCCCTGGAGCTGGTACACGCAAACTGTAGGACTGAATCTTTTAAGTACAAAATATGCGTCTTTCCATATGCTTGCAGTTAGTTTGTGATAATATATCTGTACATAGTATTAGTAGGCAGTAAAATGTACTAGGATTTCATAAAATATTATTTGTTAAAGCACCAGAATTGATAGAATATTTGTTCATTTTGGATTATTCCTAAGCATATTTTTAATGATTAATAATATCTTTGTTTCATAAACCATAATAAAATGAATGCCGGGAAAATATTTTTAAATGCAAATATAGTCATTAGAATGCATTATATATTTTTAATGTTGGTACATGTGGATAAGAGAAAACTATAATTTTATTCTTAAATGTAGGAAGGAAAAGAAATATTATAAAACTGAGCAGAAGGTATGTTATTGTTTTTTCATCATAATTAGAATCCGTATTAATGAATGGAGTAAATAATAAAAGCTGACTGACAGCAGGGTCTTGAAAGAAGTGAAATGTATTGTAAAATTAATTAAGAAAAACAATATTTAAAATACTTTTGTCTGAAGGGTATTAATTTGAGAGAAATGTTTTCTGTTATACAAGTCATACTGCTTTAGTTATTTACTCTTCATTTATTATTTACTCATTCACTCATCCCCGCATCCCACAACCACATGCTGAGAGTTTGCAGGATGTCTGCCACTCTGTCCTGACTCTAGGGATCGACATGAAGAGAACAATGAGAGACACTTACTAAATCCAACTTGCATTTCTGGGTTTTGGTAATTTTCGCTTTTCTAGAAAAAAATCATCCATTTCACCTGTCCTTTCGAAAGTTCCAACACAGTGTTATGTGATGTGATGAATCATAATAAGAGATTCTTTAGTGTTTAATAAACCTTGCATTTCCTAAAAAAGGTAAGTTAATCACATTTTACCATTCTTTAATAAGTAGTATATTAAAATCTTAAAATTTTTATTCAGAAGTTTTGGATCTATATTCCCAATGAAGGTTAACCTAAAATATCGTTTGTTGCATTAGTTTTATTAGATTTTGGCCATTAGTTATTCTAGATTATTAAATAAGATGGAAAGCATTTCATCAGCTTTGTAATTATGTGTAATAATATGATAATTATAATATATAAATATATTAAATATATATGATACATATAAAAATACATAAAGCATAAGTATATATACATATAATAATATATAAATATATATAAATTTTAGCTCCAGACTCCAAAGCTTTTTGGCCCTGATGACATTTCTAACACTACCTTTTCATTTTCAAAATTTTTCCTCCTAATATTTGCCTGTCTTTTTGCTAGAAAAATTTACATTTTCCTGAATAATTTTCCATTTTGATTACATTTTTCAAATATTTACATAAAGTAGTGCACATTACTGTTTATTATCTTTTAAAAATCTACACAATTTTCATTATATTGGTTATCTACTTTCTTACTTTTTGTGTTTCAGATTTCTCTGTTTTATTCAAGAAAAGTCCTTAAATATCACATTTTTAAAAGTAATTTATTAAATATACTAATATATTTATTTAAATATACTAAAATATAATAAATATATAATAAAAATATTTTTTATTTTTTCTAAATTTATTTTATAGTTAATTTTTCTAAGTTTGGCTATGTGCTGAATATTTTGGACTTAGTTAATTATTTTTGCCTAACTGTATATATATATAATATATAAATTTATATAAATACATATATATTTTTCACATTTCAAATGTTTATTTCAATTTAAAGCCTGTATTTTATATCATATTTACATGAGATAGGTATTTAGTTTTAATGAAGAAATCCAAAATCTTTTTTTTCCCAGCCTTATTGAGATAACTGACATATAATATTGTGTAAGATAAGGTATACAACATCGTGATTTGATACACTATATATATCATGAAATGGTTACCACGGTAGGTTTAGTTCACATCATTATCACTTCATATAATTACCATTTCTTTTTTTGTGGTGAGAACATTTAAGATCTATTCTCTTAGCAACTTTAAAGTACACAATACAGTATTTTTTATTTTGTTTTGTTTATTGTAGTAACATTGGTTTATAACATTGTATAAATTTCAGGTGTACATCATTATACTTCTATTTCTGCATGGATTACATCATGTTCTCATGTTCACCACCCAAATACTAATTACAATCCATCACCACACACATGTGCCTAATTATCCCTTTCATCCTCCTCCCTCCCCCTTTCCCCTCTGGTAACCACCAATCCAATCTCTGTCTCTATGTGTTTGTTTTTTGTTATTATCAGTATTGTTAACTATAGTCACCATGTTATACGTTAGATTCCCAGGACTTATTCATCTTATAACTGGAAGTTTGTACTCTGTGACCAACATCTCCCCATTCTCCTCACCCCCTACCTCTTGGTAATCACTGTTTCACTCTCTGTGTCTATGACTTATTCTTTTTTCAGACTTACTAAACTTACTAACTTACTTCAAATTAGCAGAATGCCCTCAATGTCCATCTATGTTGTCGCAAATGGCAGGATTTTCTTCTTTCTCAGGACTGAATAATATGCCATTCTATATATATTACATGTATGTATATATATTACGTCTTTATTGATTCATCTATAGATGGATACTTAGCTTATTTCCATATCTTGGCTATTGTGAATAACGCTGCAATGAGCATGGGAGTGCAGATAACTCTTCAAGATCTTTATTTCATTACTGTTGGATAGATACCAAGAAGTGGGGCTGCTAGATCATATAGCAGTTCTATTTCGATATTTAGTTTTATTTTTTGAGGAAGCTCCATACTGTTTTCCATAGTGGTTTTACCAATTTACATTCCCACCAATAGTGCACAAGAATTTCCTTTTCTCTACAGCCCTATCAACACTTTATTCTCTTGTCTTTCTTTTTTTTTTTTTTTTGTGAGGAAGATCAGCCCTGAGCTAACATCCATGCTAATCCTCCTCTTTTTGCTGAGGAAGACTAGCTCTGAGCTAACATCTATTGCCAATCCTCCTCCTTTTTTTTTTTTCTCCCAAAGCCCCAGTAGATAGTTGTTTGTCATAGTTGCACATCCTTCTTTTTTGTTTTTAATTTTTTGTTTATTGCAGTAACATTGGTTTATAACACTGTATAAATTTCAGGTGTACATCATTATACTTCTATTTCTGCATGGATTACATCATGTTCACCACCCAAATACTAATTACAACCCATCACCACACATATGTGCCTAATTATCCCTTTTGCCCTCCTCCCTCCTCCCTTCCCCTCTGGTAACCACTAATCCAATCTCTGTCTCAAAGTGTTTGTTTATTGTTGCTATTATCTACTACTTAATGAAGGAAATCATATGGTATTTGACCTTCTCCCTCTGACTTATTTCACTTTGCATAATACCCTCCATGTCCATCCATGTTGTCACAAATGGCTGGATTTCATCGTTTCTCATGCCCATCAAGGGGCGAATGGATAAAGAAGATGTGGTATATATGCACATCCTTCTAGTTGCTGTATGTGGGACATGGCCTCAGCATGGACAGAGCAGCGGTGCGTGGTGCGCGCCCCGGATGGAACCCGGGCCGCCAGTAGCGGAGTGCATGCTCTTAACCGCTAAGCCACGGGGCCGGCCCCACTCTTGTCTTTTTGATAGTAGCTATCCTAACAGGTCTGAAGTAATATCTCACTGTGCTTTTGATTTGCATTTCCCTGCAAACAGACTTTGTTCTCCCTAAAAAATTATTAGCTCAAAAGGCCTATTGCCTCAAGATTTGCTCTGCAGAGAATCCAAGTTACAATAATCCCTACTAGTAGGGAAGGAAAATCAACCCATTAAAACATAGAAGGGCAAGGATTTTATGAAACAGTTACCCACTGGAGTCATTACAATAAGATACTACCTTGAGTGTCTAACCTTTAACAAGATCATTTCCTGAGCTTTATCTTTCCATTCAGATGCACTAAATTGATTTTATTTAAAGCTTCTATTTCTCTTATAGCCACTGCAAATGTTGAGCTAACTCAACATTGCGAGTGTGAGCAGTGATTTCAGCAGATCAGCGTGGCTCTGTTCTACTTCCATTGAAGCGTATTCAAGGCACACTCAGGGGTGAATGGTGCCTCACTCCACTAAGAGTTTGTAGCAGAAATTCACAAAGCATATTAAATTGTATAAATTGTGTTGCTAAGTATGGTCACCTACACACAAATCAAATTAATAAGGGAAAACTTAACATCTATGAATTTGCAAGGTGAACAGTTACATCAAAAAGAGTTAACATTACAGTATTTTAATTCAAAAGCTGTTCTATAGTGAAAAGGAGTTCTAAAAATTCCTAAATATTTTGAAGTTAAAGCAATGGTTCTCTAGATTGAAATAAGAAGTATTATGTTCTAAATATGTTAAAATAAAACATTTTTAAACTGGGGTGAATTTGACTCAGTAGACATATTTAAACATATCATGTATAACTTCAATTGTCATTTGAACTAATTATTGAGTTGAAAATGTAAGATTAGCAGTTGCTAAAAGTGAATTCCTCTCTCTACGTCAATGTTTGAAGCATGAGGTATTGCTGACTTGGCGTGTTTATTGGATGCACTTAGAGTATATCTTATTATTCTTTGGATGCCCAATAAACTTTGATAGAAAAACAGATCGTTCTGCCATTACATCTAAATCAATCTTAAAAGAACTTTCATCTGCCAACTGCAATCTGATGGAGCTATAAACAGAGTCTTTTACCTGATATCAACCTAACAAAATCTAATGTTTGGAAAAATGACCTTTAGTTGAGAATATCAGATAACAAACATATTGGAAGAATTTAAACTTTTATTCATTATGAATAATTTAGTTTATTTTTGACTCCATTCAATAATATTAACAAGTAATTTTCCCTGTTAGGATGGAGGTTTCTATTCAATCAGAGATGTTAAGTATTAATTTTCTGTAAAACACATAGACATTTAAGAGTAATATTTTAAAGTTTATTACCAATTACTAATACTGCCAACAAAATTCGTTTTCTTCAATTGCCTATTGGAGACACATTTTATACAATCCAAAACATAAACATTGAATGTGAACATGAACTCAGAAGATAAATCATTTCCTTATCATTTATCCTGGCATCTCTTCACCTTGTATCTCTGCTATTGCATTTTTTTTCTTGGATTTCCTGCTGTTTCATAGGCTGCCTTCACCAGGAGCACTTTTATCACTGTATGTTGGATCACTTTGCTCTCTTGTCCCTCTCTGACTGGTAATGAACAAGAAATTCTTAATTCAGATGTTACCTGTGCCTCCATAACAGGACATATTTTATCAACAAGGGGAAAACTACTTAAGGACTGCAGTAAACTTTGGTACAGTTTGTAGAAGTAGTCCTCATTCAAACTCCCCTTTTGAAGAAGGGGGATTTATCACTATAAAAAACAAATACAGTCATTGAGAATTCCTGCATGACCACCATCTATAAAGCATATCCACCTTAAAAATGAACATTATTATTTTGTTCCTTCCTTGGCTGTACATGAAATCTTCAGTACCTTGCCATCTAGCCTTCCTCATGCTCTGCTGAATATTTGGACTGCGTAGTATATAATGAAGCAAACCAGGAAATAGTACACCCAAGCAAATTTTTTATCTCTGCTGTTCTCTGGAATTCATGTAATGTACCACACAGTAAAATAATCTCCAGCTGCCCATTATTTCTCTCTCTCCATAACTCCAAATTCTACAAAAGACTTGCAGAAACTTCAGGGGAGGAAGAGAATTCAGGGTTGCTATTTATTGTTTTCTTTATGGAAGCTGACATACTTTTACTCTATTCCTGATTATTCTGTATGCATTTTCTCCACAAAGATTCACACAACTGATATAAAAAACCAATACATCTTCTAGGACCTCTGAGCTCTTCTGAGATTTAGGAAATGTGGTGGCATAAATTCAAGGATCTGGACCTGTTCAAATCATTCCCCATTAGTTCAATAGCTTACTTGCTTCCTTTTGTCTTATTTCCTCTGCTACTTCTTTTTTTTTTTTTAAAGATTTTTTTTATTTATTTATTTTTTCCCCCCAAAGCCCCAGTAGATAGTTGTATGTCATAGCTGCACATCCTTCTAGTTGCTGTATGTGGGACGCGGCCTCAGCATGGCCGGAGAAGCGGTGCGTCCGCGCGCGCCCAGGATCCGAACCCAGGCTGCCAGCAGCGGAGCGCACGCACTTAACTGCTTAAGCCACGGGGCTGGCCCCCTCTGCTACTTCTTATTCTTCTTGTCCTCATGGTACTTATTCTAAGGCAAACATCCAACATGAAATGATATGCATCTCCATTTTCTCTTAGAAAGTCTAATCATAATCATATTTCCTTACATCTTGGTAATGTTGCTAAATGTTTTAGAGCTGTCACCATGTAGGGATGGCTCCATGCATCCACAGGTCACTGTCATTTCTTCAGTGCTCTGACTTTCAGATCCATCATCTCCAAAACCACCTTCACTCTCTTATGCCTTCAATCATTGCAAAACTCTTTGGCAATCTGTATACAATTCTCATCCCTTGAGCATGTTGGTTGTCTGTCCAGAATCCACTTCCCAATCCCTGTTCTTTTACAGATACTGTTGGTGTTCAAGCACTCTCCTCTGTTCCATGTAACTGTTTGATTCCGATATGAGCAGACTTAAGCTCATTTACCCAAAGAGCAGTAAGCTGGTGGCATCTGAAAAAGGAGCTATCTCACTTTTAACCAAGAGTCACAAGAAACTAGATTTTCTTCTGTTGAGCATAAATCTCCTTCTGGAAATAGACAGCAGAAAAATAAGACAAATAGAAGCCAGATTGAGGAAAATAGTGAGGAATTTACCAGCCAAATCTTAGCTTAACCTACCTCTGGACTTCTTTTTTCAAGAACCAGTGTTTTTCATGATTGTTTGAGTTCACTTGAGTTTAGGAACCTAAAGTAATCTAATGAGTATATCTGTCATTTAATATTTAGTGAATATTACTTAATTTATCCAGAGCTTATTATCTGTCTCTTATTTTTTTACAGAAAAGATAAACCAGGCTCACAGCTTGTATTATTGTGTGTTTTATGAGGAATATCTCTCTCAATTCTACTTACTTTTAGTACTACTAGAGATGGAATGTGCTACTTCTACAAATATTTTAGTCATTGAAATGAAAATGATTAAGAAGGAAAACAATTACATTAATATAGATATCAGTCTTCTTTTATAGCAGGAAAGATCCCTTCTAACCACACTCGCATACCCACAACATCCCAAATGCAGACTTTCTGTGGGTTATATGCCACAATATATGTACCATCAATATGATCATCTTTGGGTGCTATAGGAATAGAGTCAATAAATTATAAAAGATGAGAGCTTCTTTTATTGGTAATAAATTAACACCTATGAACATTTTGCAAATATATATAATACTATGTTCTGCACAGGAAATTGTGCCTGATGAAAAGGAAGGACTATCCTCAAGGCAATCTTGAGTTATCCACAATTAATTCAGAATAAATTGCAAACTCCTTTGCCAGCACTGAACATTCACCACTGAAGACATTAGTTTTGCATAGTTTTTAAAGGTACAGAATATTAACATAATTAATTTTACATTCTATTAAATGAAAATGATTGCAATATCAAAATGAATTCTAACACACTATAATAGAACACTACTTTCTAATGAAAAGAACAAAGATATGAGTCAAAAACAATTAGCCAAGTCTGCTAATAAATATATTAGGTGAAATATAGTTATACTTTATCTTTCGAGCTCTTCTAGGGTGACAGCACTGTATTTAATTAACTATGAAAGTTCTCACTACTATTTCATAATAAAAAATTTATGCCCATACAAATGTGTTTCACTAATTATACACCGCAGTTTTAAACTATTTACTTATTTAAATCTGCAACATTCTTCTAAAACTTTCAATAAATTTTTAAGACTTTTTCATGACCAGACTAGTCTTGTGGGAATTCCCATAAAATTATGGATAATTTGGTTAAGCCAGGTATTGATTATATGCAATATATGTTTAGATTTAGCAAAATAAACATCATAAATTTATTCCTATTGATATCTAATTTTGAAATACATAGCAAAACACAAATTAAGCAATATATCTAGCCAATGTCAAAATCACATTTCCTTAAAGCCCACCATGCTGTTACATGACTATGGAATCATATATGAAATTACCCATCTTAAAACAGCATTACTTACTTTCCAAAATGCATTCCTTTATGTTACTTTTAATTCAATGGCAAACGTTTAAATAGAATTAGAGTCTGGTTAGATATTTTAGGATTACATTGCAAATAAAAATATATTTCATGGGAAATCCTCTAAACTACTTATTATTTATACAACTGCAATATATCCTTTCTTCAGTTATGTCTATTAGATGCAGACATTTAATTATTAAACTTGAAAACAGTTTTCTCTTAAAATGTTAATTTTCCTCTCTTTTCTGTTGCATGAAGACAATACAAGTTGTAAATGTTTTTAATTCATTCCAGCACCAGAAATAATGTGTGTATGCCTTTTATACATACGATAAACATGCCATAGTTACTCTTACAGTTGTAAAACAAATTATTGCTTAGTAAAGATTATGTACAATTATTTTTGAAACATGTTGGTTCCATGTGTTTCTTTTTCTTACTTGAAGGAAATGTAAAGTTCTCATTAAAATAAGAATGTCATAATCTGTTGTCAAAAAATTTCATATAATATGAGTAAAATGTGCATATGTGCTAACATATGCCTACTTGCCCAGTTGCAAGGGTATTTCAATCATTTCTTAAGAACTTTGACTGCAAAAGGGAAAAATATAATATATATACAACATAGTGCTTTTTCTAATATTAGCTAACTTTTTATGATGAGACTCTTCTAAGAAAACTGAGGAATCATTTCTGCAATTGTGTGTTTGTATGGCCATGGATAAACTTCTCAACTTCCCTGGGTGTGTGCCTTAATTTCCTTTTTTTTTTTTTATCAAAGAAAAGTGTAAAATGTCAGCATACAATAAGTCCTCAAAATGCCAATAACTATGTATTGTTAAACTAAATAAATTTGAATGCCATACAATGAGTATAACTGCATACAGCAATTAGAAAATATCTACTATTTTCTATGTTAACTTTCAGACATTTTAAATTTGAAGATAAATTTCAGTTCCTCATTGTTTTAGCGTGTGCCCCTCTTCCTATGTGGGGGACAATTATTAAATAAGATTACAGCGATATGGCTCATGACAAATCACTTCTTCATTTAATCAGTGTCACTTTCTGTCAATGAACTGCATTTAATTAGCAAGGATAACTATTGCATTTGGCTTGCTTTTTAATATTATATTAGAGTATTTAATGTTGCTGATCGTAGGTGGTCATTTTTCTTAGATAATAAACTCCCTGATGACAGTAACTGTGTGCTTCTATATTATCTCAGACGGAGAAAGTATATGAGACATTAGTTACTTTATTGAATGGAGCTCTCTAAAGGTACCTAAACTCTGACTCAAGGGGTGGAAATTAATACTTCAACATGGTTAACTGGATAATTACTTTAATTACTGAGGCCAATGAACAAAATGAATAATGAGAGTTAATTCACATTTTATGTTTGGTAAGCAAAACTTCTTAAAACCATCAGCTGAAATTATTTAAAATTTTCTTTTACAGTGGTAATAGACATGGTGAACTTAAATTTTCTCAAGTCAATTGTTTCCAGAGATAAGAAAACTCTAACCAAACAGTGTATTGAAAGTGGACCAGAATCCCCCTGGGCCTAACACACATAAGTCCCTATAGTCACCTCATAAAAATGAAGGGATTTTGAAGGAAATAGTTCATATGCTTGAGAAAGAATGATAGTTTCTCTTCTTCATTTATTGCTTCATTATTCATTGAATCTGAGCCTTACATTCAAATCTCTAGAAAGGAAAACATATTCAGGCATCAACAATTTGAAAATATCACTGCCAAACTAAATTTTGAAATACAAGACAAGCAACTCCGTATCTCATCTCTTGTTTCCATCTCCCTCTTGTTTCACTTAGTCCTCAGGGTCATTTATTTTACATAGACTTATAAACAGATTATTAAAACATTGCCATATTTGTCACACATTCATTGAAAAATCAGAGAAGGGCTTATTATTATTAATAATAAAAATTAAATAAAACATCTAGGCTGCAGGTACTTACATGTCTTAAATCTATCTATATCTAAGGTAGTTCAAAACCATCAACCTACTGAATAACTTTTAATTTGATAAGGTTGCCTTATGGATATGGAAACCAAGAGTTTTATTTATTTATTTTATAAATATATTCTTTTCTATGCATAGAAATATGTGTTGGAGAATGTCTGGGGACCTTGTCTCAGAATATAAATGTATCCTTAAATTATCAAAATTAACTAAAGTAATCTACAATTTTATTATCCATTGCCAGCCCTTCCAGTCAACTAGAAAAAAATGCATTGTTCTTGAAAGAAGAAAACATTTTTAAAAAATATCTATCACAATCAACATGATCTAGATAGAATATTAAATCTCTATATTTTTAGAGTATTAGAAAGATACAGAAAGTATGTTAAATATTTCACAATTAACCTAAGCAAACCCTGCACCATATCGTTGATGTTCTTCTTTCCTTAGTATTGCTATTTGTTTTTCTATACTAAAGGCTTTGGGGTGTTAAAAAATGATTGATTTCTTTGAGGCCAAATTTTCCTGTTCATTTTGTTTTCTATATATTCATAAGATTGTTTAATATATTGTAATTATTGCAGCAAAATTTTCTTATGCAGATCTTAGGTGACAAATCTATGTAAATAGACATTTATCTAGAAATATTTGAACAACTATAATCAGAAAATAGTCATTAATAACAATATATTTTCACTCTAGCAGTGGAACTGAAACAATCTTTTGTCATGTCCCATTATGTCATATTCAGTAATAGCACATTTTGTGTTATACATTTTAACTGACAGTTAAGGCTAAACTGAGATTCCATTTCTGGGTTTATTTTTTCAAGGAAATACTAAAACTTTAGCAAAGCAGACTTGACAAAAGAAGTAGCACATTGGAGTCAATATTTACTCAAAGCAGACACTAAGGAAATTTTTTAATAAAAATATGAAAAACTATAACAGACATTGATTAGAAAGAGATTACAGAAATAAGACAAAACATTAACAGCTCCCATTGTTTTAATAGTTTTCTTTTCAATTGAATTAATTAGAAACTGGTTATGAAGTTATAGGCTTTGTTAATAAATACTGTATTGGATGAAATGTTTAGACACATTTAAATATAATGAAGTTGTCCATATCCATGTATAATTCTAGACCCTTACAAGCAAACAGTGGATCTTTACAAGTTAGCAGATAAAATCTGGGATGCCCAGTTAAATCTGAATTTTGATTAAACAAAATACTTTTTTGGTATAAGTGTTTCCCTAATATTGCTTGGGACATACTAACACTAAATAATTATTCATGGTTTATGTGAATGTTTGTCTCAATATTTGGAACATAATTATATTAAAAAACTATGTATCCAACATTCAAATTTAACTGGGCTTCTTAGATCATTATTTGCTAAATCCTAAAACTAACTGCAAGGCACAGAAAAAAATAAGGTGCAGGAGTATGTGAAAAGACACCAATAGTGATAAAATTATATCAAAACACGTAATCTCCCTCTACTTAGCTCTTAATTTATATTGATCCATTGGTTGAAGGTGATAGCTGAGGTTTTTGAAGCCTTGAGGAATAGAAACAGGAAAATACTGCTATCTCAAAGATGTAGTCAGTTTCCTCTCTCCTAAGAGAAGAAAAGTGATTTTATATCTGAGGATTTCAGTAAAAACTCAAATTTGCTCTAAGGAAGACAAAGGAGAGAGGAGTTTATAAAGGCAAAAAGAGATAAATTGCATAGGTAGTTTTGCAAGATTTGTGACTGATGCTGACAAGAAGTGGTACTTCTTGGGTATACATGGCTGGTTGCTAAGGCCTCTCTAAGGCAGCAAGTTCTCATCTACGGAAGTAGTCATCCACTTCAGCTAAATGCTCAACTTACTGGCATAAAAATATTCATAACATTTTATTTTTAATATCTTAAGATCTATTGTGATGTCCTTACAATGTTTATATCCAATGGTTTTAATATGCAAATTCTTGAATACATAAACCTATTGTTTGTTTTGTCCGCTGACTCTAAGTCGGTTTGCTTGGGGGATATGCTTGGCAGAAATCCTATGCAGTTCAGACTGAGGATTGTTCTTTCAGAGGAGTCTTCTGTCCTGTGCTCCTCTGAGGTGGACATCCAAAGGATTTCACTGTCCCGAAACCATTTCTTCTGTGGTTAAATTCTTGACTTTGGATTTTCAGATCTCATGATTACTCTTGAGAGAGGGAAAAGGCAGAACCGAAAGCTGTCTCCGGAGCAGCCAGACGCCTGGCCACTCCAGGTAGCCAACCAGGAGCCTGATCATGAGCTTGACGCCTGACCTGCAGAAGAAGACCACCTGGCCCAGAGACTAACCACCCCCCGCTGCCCACCCGACTTCCCACTTCAGACTAACCACTCCCCCGCTGCCCACTCGACTTCCCACTTCAGACTAACCACTCCCCCGCTGCCCACCCGACTTCCCACTTCAGAGTAACCACCCCCCGCTGCCCACCCGACTTCCCACTTCAGACTAACCACTCCCCCGCTGCCCACTCGACTTCCCACTTCAGACTAACCACTCCCCCGCTGCCCACCCGACTTCCCACTTCAGAGTAACCACCCCCCGCTGCCCACCCGACTTCCCACTTCAGACTAACCACTCCCCCGCTGCCCACTCGACTTCCCACTTCAGACTAACCACTCCCCCGCTGCCCACCCGACTTCCCACCTCAGACTAACCACCCCCCGCTGCCCACCCGACTTCCCACTTCAGACTAACCACTCCCCCGCTGCCCACCCGACTTCCCACTTCAGACTAACCACTCCCCCGCTGCCCACCCGACTTCCCACTTCAGACTAACCACTCCCCAGCTGCCCACTTCAACCGCTATAAATCAGCACCCCAGACCCCTCCCAGGGCTGGTAGGTCAGTTTCCACCTGATCAGCCCGGCTGGCTTTCCTTCCTCAGTTTCTTTCTAATCAGCCTGGCTTTTGTCTCTCAATAAACTTGTATGATCTCTCCTGACCTGCTCTTGAATTCTTTCTTGTGTGAGGTGAAGAACCCACACTAAAGGCTGGGTCTGACCCAAGACCCCGGCCCCACCCCGTCTGGTATCACTATCAATTTAATCCTTACATCAGTTTAAGGAATAGACCCCTGGTTACAATTCATAATAGAAACTTTTTTCTGAGCTAGACCTCAGGCTAATCGAGTTGAATATCCTGGTGTTTTTTCTGTGCTGATAGGAACATTTTTGTTTCTTATTTTTCTAAGGTTGTATATAACTTCACAAGTCCTGACTTTATATTTGGCTTGCAGATCTCTGTTCTCAATTCCTGCAAACGTAAGATCTCATCTCATGTATCTTCATGGGCATGAAAGCCAACCTCGATTACCAAAAGAAGCAAAATATATAATTTTGCTATTTACAGCTGCAGCATCAGCTTATACGCCTATGACTCTATCTATTTCTTTTTATGTTTATAGCCCCAGGAATTTCCTGTACATTTGAATTTACCTACACATTAGAATTGATTAAAAATTTTTAAACATTTTATCTACAATTCTTTGGGTTTTAAAAGGAGAGAGAATTGTTTTTTATATTATTTAGTCTTCCCTGACTTGGCATTAATCATGAGGTTAATTATAATTAACCATATATAAATAAGGACAAACTAGTAATATCACAATTTTAGTTGATGATAAGAGTTTGATCATGATATAAGTAATGAAATGGCTAATAGCTGCTCCTTGTTTAGGAAATTAAATGCATTTTTCTATGATGATTATTAAAGCCTTAAGGTATTTTGAAATAAATACCAATTGTATTTTAAACATAATGACACTTTCAATTTTAAAATAATTAAGAGAATTCACTTTTTTTTCCAAATACTATTAGAATAATTTGTATATCTCTTTAACTATCAGTATAATGGATTTTATAAAAAATGCACAGACTTTTTAAAAATATTAGGTAAGAAGATTGTTTTTCCTAAACTGTCAAGATAAATGACAGCATATTGTTGAACACATTTCATCTCTTGCTACTTCATTTATGGATAAAGTCTGAACAACAAAAATAAAGACTCCATGTAACTTTGAGCAGCCTTCATTAAGACCTCATTTGAGGAATTCTACCAATATATTTTGTTGATAAATAATTTTTATTTCACTTAATTACAAATATAACACATACTTTGAGTTAAAATTTGCCTTAGGTGGAAAAATACTGAATCTTAGATTTATTTCAAACACTAAGGAAAACAATAGATGACTGTAACTTGAGATTTCACAGACTCATATAATATATTATCAAAAGAATAGATTTTAGTGAATCCTTTTTGAACATAAAAAAATAAACATTGAGTTTTTGCACATGGCTTTATAACCTGGTTATCAGGTCAATCATATTTTTCGAAATAAATAATTTCTTTAAATCTGAAGCCTATTAAAACATGTGAATTCCCAATTTCCGCTAAACACAAATTGAATGTCATATTGTTTATTTTTAAGTAATTTCAGTGTTTCTAAATTTAGATGCCTTTCAGTTCTTTCAATATTATTTTTAAAAAGGTATTTTTAAGATGAAGTTTTTTAGAAAATTTAGCAAGTTTATTCTATAACTCAAATAGAAGCCACTAAAAGCTTACAAAAGGTAATTTCAGGAGCATAGAGCAGTTGCTATGAGTAAGGAATCCAGCTTGTGTGCAAACTAGATTCCAGTAAATCAGTTTTTAATATCACTTGTCTCTACTTTTGAAACTTCTTTTTTTTCCTTTCAAACAGGTCCTACTATATCAAAATTTCAAGTTCTGAGAGTCTTTGGATAAGAAACTTCAGTCCATAAAATTGGTCATTTTCATCCATGCAATCTTCGAACACATAAGGGGAGGAAAATATATTTCATTTTATTTTTAGCTCTATCTGTGTAAACCACCCAATTGCCTTGCCCTGCTTTTTCCAATGGTGATATCTTACAGTGTCATCAAACTCTGCAAGGTTTGAAACTTCAATAGACTCACAAAAATGAGAGAATATATGCCATCGAGTCAGCAACAAACTTCTTTTTTATCCCTTTTTATTTCTAACTGCACAGATTCAGGTTGATGACTGTCATATGAGAATTTTTAAGGACCGCTAAGATGAAATTTTGGAACAGAATGCCTGCATGATTTCAATTTTATATACAAAATGCTATTGGACTTCAGAAAATATTTAGTCAACATATGTTAATAAAAAGTCCAATGTATGCTATCAATACACTTATTGAATGAATAAATAATTTTAGAACTTTAACAGACACTACAGCAAATGAAGTAAATGAATTATTTATTTTTTATAAATGACTATCAATAATCTTCAATTATATATATTCATACATATTTAGTTTTACGTGGTTTTGCATGATTTGGTTGTTTTCAAGTCAACAATTCATAAGATATATGATGTCAGAGGCATAAAAGGGAAATTACTTTTTTTTTGGTTTTCTGTCTTCTCTGACTAGGTTTAAGTTAAATTCATTGAAACTGATAAACTTCAAGCCACCATCCCACTGGTGGCCAGTAAAGGTGGGTCATGTGAAGGCAAAACATAATTTTTTACTGTCTTTAGAGGGACCAATTGTGAACCTGACACAGAAATCCTTCTAATTGATTTTTCTCTTACCATACCACTTCTAGGACATATAATACTGAATATGAGGTGATATATTGTATGGCTATGCATAATCTAGCAGGTCAAAAATTGTCACCTACTCTAGAAATTATATCATAATAATATCAGATGTTAAAGCTAACAGCAAATTTGCCTCTTTCTTATTGTATCACAAAGAAGAAAATAAGTAAAAAAATTTTAAAGATTGTGATCATATTAACTACATTTAGCTTAATCAAAGATGGTTCTCAAATATTGAGTAGAATGTCATTGGATTCTTGGGGAAGAGATGTCAAGTTAAATATACCATATATAGATATATAGCTCCAAAGAACTGTCTGTGGTTGAATGTAGATTTGGACATCATTGGACTTTAGTGTCAGTTGGTGTCCTCAGTTTTGTGCAATAATCCAGGGAGCAATATTTAGTGCAAGAAAAGATGAATCTCAAGGTTAGAATTCTGGTGAATTCCCATTTCTACAAGCAGACACAGGAAAGAAAACCAAAAGAAATTGTTAGAAATTTAGAAGTAAAAGAGTGTGTAGTCAGAAAATTCAAGGGATCAGAAAGCTTCCAGAAAGGAATAGTCAAGTTCTAAAGAGTAGAGACATTTGGTAAGTAAAAGGAGGTTTGTATATACTGGATTTGGCAATTAGAAACTAATATTTGCCAGAGTATTTACTATGGGGTAGGGTTACCGATAACTCTATGGGTAGAGAACTAGGAGGCTGAGGGAAATATTTTCTGATGGTCATAATTTTCTCCATCCATTGTGAAGAAGGTCTTTTGCTGAGAATGAAGAGAAAGCTGGAAAGGGAGGGAGACATATGCCAAAGGTCTGAGTTAGCCACAAGGATCACAAGAAAGGGACTTGTCCAGGATTTGTCAATCTTTAATCTTCATATGAATCTGGATACTACTTTGTATCATATGCAGGTTGCTTGTTTTTGCATCTCTTATTCCCATTGCTGACACTGTTTCTTATATCTTTAATGCACTTACACTTATTTCCAACTACTGAATCTTTTATCTATACATGTGTAATTGATTTCTTTCAAGAAACCTTTTTGATTCCCTTCCAACAAGATGAGATATCGCCTTTCTTTGAACTATACTAACGGTGATTTCTATGCCATTTTTAGCTCTGTTTCTACCCCTGGAAAATTTAAGTAGCAAAGTAAAAATACAATTGGTTTCTTATCTTCCCATGCTTTTGGCATTGGAAGCAACCAAGTCTTGCTTTCAGAGATGGCTCCCTCCCAACCACTGAAACAATCCTAGGATGCAAATTTTGAATTTTTTTAAAATCCTGTCATTATTCATGAGTCATCACCTACCTCACCATGGCTAAAATGTAGGAGCAAAGATTATCAAAGGATACATTCTAGAGCTCAAAGAAATAAAAGGAGGAAAGATGTGCAAGAAACGCAATGGAGAAAGGGAAAGAAATGTGGATATTATTGAGCACTAGGCATTTTCCCATTTCACTTTTAAAACTCTCCAATAAGTTCCGCCATTATGTTTGTAACTAAGAGAAAAAAAACATAGAACTCAAAACTTGGAAATAGTCTCTAGAAAAGAAAAGTAGATGAATTATGTATTATATACTATATATATATAATATTCTTGCAGTAACAGGGTCATATAGTACTTGGATACATATGACCTAAAATTTTGATACATATAGAATGTATTGAAAAAAATACAACTATTAAACTTCTTCCGGTTTATTCAACTGCTAAGTTTGTAGAACAGAATACTAATCCCTTGATTTAGAAGAACTCCTTAATTTATTTGTGCAACATTTAAGTAGAGATTGCAAGAAGAGAACTAAATAGCTTTCTGTTGAATGACTGAATATACAGGATAAAAGAAGTTGAGGGTTGGATTTGGTTTCTGAGGAGCAAGACAAAAACGCTTGTCTAGTACACATTTCCAGTCGTAGAATGGCTGAGGGTTTTCAGGAATGGTGATATCTAATATTGCCTATTAAGGTGTCCCCTGCTGTACATGGCATTGCTTTCTCAATACTTCCTACAAAATCTTAAGTAAAAGTCACCAATACACAGCCTTCTGCAGTTTTATGGGAACTTAGAAGTGACAGGGCAGTAAAGGTAAACATGGTCATCGCAATGTAGGCCTCCACTGGGGCATATCGTCTGGAAAGAAGAAGGAAGTCTTGTGTCCCACGAGACTAGCAACAACACAACAGCCGAGGCCCACGGCCAGGCCTAGAAAAATGTGTGGGAGGCAGGCTATGGAACACAGCAGTCACACACACCTTTTTCTGAATTTAAAGTAATTCTTGAGAGAAGGCAGACTCTAGGGTTTACAAGAGTCCAAGAATAATAACAACAGGCCCAGGAGTGGCTATATTAATTTTTTTACTGCTGCTGTAACACATTGCCACAAACTTAGTGGCTTAAAACCACGTAAATGTATTATCTTACAGTTCTTGTAGTCAGAAGTCCAAATAGTTCTCACTGCTTAAAATAAAGGTGTCAGCAAGGCTGCATTCTTTTTTGGATAGTCTGTTTTCTTGCCTTTCCCAGCTTCTAGAGGTTGCGTGAATTCCTTGACTCGTGGACTGCTTCCTCCGTCTTCAAAGCCAGCAATGTAGTATCTCTCTGATCAGGCTTTCATTGTCATATGTCTTTCTCAGATCAGAGTTGGGCAAGGTTCCCTGCTTTAACGGACTCCTGTGATTACATTGGGCCCACTTAAATAGTCCAGAATAATCTTCCTATCTCAAGGTCCATATTCTTAGTCACATCTGTAAAGTCCCTTTTGTCAATCAAGGTAAAAGTCACAGGTTCAGGACATTAGGACATGGGCATCTTTCAAGGGCCATTATTGTGCTTCCATTGTGATATATAAAGTGCAGGATTCGATGGGAAAGTTCACACTACTGGTTGTAAAATCAAGATTCACATTTATTGATCAGAACTGTTAAATTTATTATAAGAATTATATATCTAAATGCTTATATAAGCTGAGAAAACTTTGACTATTATTCTGAGTTACAGGGACTTATGGAGTTCATAGTTAATTACAGTCAAATATGCAGCCATGTGTCACTTAATGACGGGCATGCATTCTGAGAAATGTGTCAATAGGCATTTGTCATTGGGTGAACATCACAGAATATACTTACACAAACCTAGATGGTATAGCCTACTACACCCCTAGGCTCTATGGTACTAATCTTACGGGACCACCATCGTATATGCAGTCCATCATTGGCTGAAACATCATTATGCGGTGCATGACTATAGAGAGAAATGATAAAAATAATTAAATATATGAGAGTTAAATAGTCAACAAATGATCGGAGTTGTTAGGAGAGGTTTGCTACTTGCCTTTATGGAATCAGAGGTAAAATAAAAACAGATAGTAAAGATAGAAATACATCATTGCCCTCTAAGTTCTTAATATGGCAAAGACTCACTGGCTTATACAAGTATATTTCTCAAATTTTTACTTGTTAAATTTTTTTGTTACCCTCCATGAAAAACTTTTCATGGAAGTAATACTAAACTATTTTAATCAGAAGAGAAGTTTCTTTTATGTTGCACCTGAGTTATACCTGTGAAAAAAATTAAAATTTCCATAGGAATCAGGATCTTTTCTTTCTCTGTGTTGTATCGGAAAAAGTGGGCTTTAGAGCCAAAGAGAACCAGATTGGAATTCCAGCTCTCCAATTTCCCAGCTGAGCAAATCTGTACAAGTTATTTAGCATCTATGAGATTATTGGCCTATGTTAAAATGGGAATAATGCCATCCACTTGTGCAATTGTTAGAATTAGATATCGTAGTTAAGTCTCAATTATAACAGGCTCTCTCCAGTAATGATAAATATTAATATTATCCCATTTACTTTAGATTTATCTTTAATCAATCTCTAACATGCTCCTCTATCATAGACATAATTATATTCCTAAGCCTTTTGACCATCAGCACAGTTATAACCTTTTGAATAAACATTAGCACGTTTAGAATAGAGTTATTTTCACCAGTGTTTATTTCTGTCCTACTTTATTAAAAACCAGAATTAATTCTCTTTAATTAAATACAAGTCCATCACTACTAAGAAGTTTGGCTTATCAGGTCCCTAAATTCAAAGGCAGTCTCACGGAGCACTTGCTGTTCTGACTTGGATAAAACCTGGCTTTCCAAGGAGGACATGTGCAACTTTCCTGGAAAGGTAAGACATTTTTGACAGTCTTCTATCTCTCCCTGCCTCATAACTTGAGGTCTCCTTTGTAAACCTGTGACGCAGCCATCCCTGGTCATTGTCTTCATCCTCTGTAATGCATTCCTTTCTTCCTTTTCAAAATCAAGCTCACTGAAAAACAGTATATATTTGCCTCTCCACTTATCTCTAAAGACTCCTCTCTTTCTTAGTTTTCCTCTGAAAGTTCTGTTTTCGTTGCAGGTTTTCCTCTCTGCATTTTTTTTTTTTTTTTTTGAGGAAGATCATCCTGAGCTAGCATCCATGCTAATCCTCCTCTTTTTTTTTTTTTGCTGAGGAAGACCAGCTCTGAGCTAACATCTATTGCCAATCCTCCTCCTTTTGTTCCCCAAAGCCCCAGTAGATAGTTGTATGTCATAGTTGCACATCCTTCTAGTTGCTGTATGTGGGATGCAGCCTCAGCATGGCCGGAGAAGCGGTGTGTCGGTCCGTGCCCGGGATCCGAACCCGGGCCACCAGTAGCGGAGCGTGTGCACTTAGCCCCTAAGCCACGGGTCCGGCCCCTTTCTGCGTTTTTAATGTGGATATTTCCCAGAGTTCTCTTTTGGCCGCTCCATTTCTTTCTGCTACTGAATGTAACTGGTACATCTCAAGGGGGTACTAACACAGGATGCATAAGAAAGACCCGGACTTGAGCTGAAGCTTTGGCATTTACTACTTTGTAACTCTGTATGAAAATTTGGGAAACAGTCTTTATATCCATGTCCCTTTGAGATCTCATTTTAAAATGGGATATTAGAATTTAATATATGAGATTTTCTGGAAGATTAAAAGAAATAATGTATATAAAATTATTAGCACATCAAGGCACCCAGACTACAATAAATGCTGATTACTACCCTAACTCCAGTTTCTCTATCCCCAGGCCTGATTTCTGACACACATTTATGAACTACAATCTGATGTCCTGTAGAATCTCTAACTCAACCAGTTCAAAGCCAAACTCATAATCATTTCTCTATCTCTAGCTCTCTCCACCTCCTTCCCTTCTAGAGTGATATTGGCTTCTCTTTAAACATTCCTAGTCGTGGAGTATTTGGGTGAATGAGAACATAATAAGCCCAGTTGGACTAAAAATTTGAGAGTCATTCTAGAATCTTCCTCCCTGAACCTATATCCACTCATCACTGTATTATTAAAAATCCTACCTTCTTAAGGGGTAATGTACTAAACCATCGTTTTCTAAACCCACTGTCACTGTAGTATCTTAATTCAGGCTTATATTGTATTTGGCCTTAAAAATTACATTACACTCCTATTCTCCTAGAGACTCACTGTCACATGAGTAGTGAGGGTAGAGAGATTTTTCTAACACGCAAATTTTAAAATTATCCAATATCATAGTTTCACTTATGCTAAATTCCAATGATTTTTTGTTTATGAGTTAATATGTAATCTTATAAAATTTCTCAGGAATTTTTTAATATTCTTTCACCATTCTTACACAAAACATGTTATAAAGTTATTTTAGAACTAATATTTTATATTAGCATATTACAAAATATTGTTATATGATTTCTTAATTCTAAAGGTAACAATGTGGGCCGGTCCCGTGGCTTAGCGGTTAAGTGCACGCGTTCCACTCCTGGCGGCCCGGGTTCGGATCCTGGGCGCGTACCGATGCACCGCTTATCCTGCCATGCTGAGGCCGCATCCCACATACAGCAACTAGAAGGATGTGCAGCTATGACATGTAACTATCTACTGGGGCTTTGGAGGAAAAATAAATAAATAAATAAAATTATGAAAAAAAAAGGTAATAATGTTAAAATACTATTATATGGTTTCTTAATTCTATAAGGTAAGTGTTACATAATATGTAAAAAATTTTAAACTTTTTCCATTTAACATTTGTTGCATACTATTTAATTTACTTCAAATTTCTTATGTAAGTAAAAGCAAGCTTTTTGTACTTAGTATATAGACCAAATGCAAATTAAAATTGAGATTGTGCTTCAGATATATAGTTTGGAAAAATAGATTACAAAAACTGCTCTTCAGAACTGAAGTTGAAAATTGCAGTTGTCACTTAAAAATCTGCTTCTTTATTAAAATATCAAAATAAGAGAGAAATGAAAGGACTGTTTTCTGAAAGCATGTTTTCTACAAATAGCATCTGAAAGTAATTATTATGAAATGTTAATTATCTCAGTAAATGAGAGCTAAATGCTTTATTATGTCGTTATATTCCTCTTACGAACATATTTTAAACACTAAGGAAAACAATTTATTACATATGATATTTTTTCCACAAAAACAATACAAATTTTGAATCTAGTGAAACATATTGAAGTATATTTGAAAACATTTTAATTTGTCATTGTTAGATACATGGAATTAGGATTCATGGCAGAAAAATCCACTATACTTGTCAAATGGGCAATTAGAAAGATAATATTGGACTTCAGAACAGTGGTCAGATTAGAGAGAAAGTTTAAGTTTTCCCTGCCCAGAGATAAGAGTGGAAGTCAAGGGAAAATAAACTAAGCAATGCACTGCATAGGGAAAGAGTGGACTGTGGATGCATTTTTTTATGGACTGAATCCTTTTTAACTTGTCACTCTCCAAAATTGGTAAAACAGGGCAAATTCTCCATGATCCAACAAATTTACTTGGGTTTATGTTAATGATTTTTTCCCCAGGTGGGAAGGACAAACCCTTTAGAAACTTCTTGACCATTTTCCCCAGATGAACATAACTGATAAATGTCAGCCAAGTCCTTTGAGCTTAATATGTCTATATTTGACTTTTGTCTATAATCTTCACACAAATAAGATCACACACACACACACATGCACACTTGCATACCATACAAAAAAACTCAAGCTCCTTGTTAGAAGATAGTTATCCTGGTACCTTCCAATGAGTTACTTGGAAGGCGGAAAAAAAAATTGTAAAGCTCTACTCCAGCTCATTTTTCTCTCATGAATGGAGTGAGAGACTGAACCAAGGGAGGAACTGTTTTCTTAAGTTCCTTCTCTTATTCTAGTTACTGAAAATTAGTTATACATAGACAAAACCATTGCAATAATAATATTAACTTGTAAACAGTTTAGTTAGCACATATTTTTCACTAAAACGTTCCTATCAAATTCTCCCTTTTAATATAACTTCAGCTCATTCCAGTGCTACCTGAGGCTTTCCAGCAGGAAGTTCACTGTATTCTCAAGCACTTGTCTTGCTCTTTGGCATATAAGCACTACTACATTTACCAAAATGTGCATAATCCCAGCATCTCACTCATTCTCTCTTTTAAACTTCCACATATTCCTAATATTGAAATGGGATGTGAAATATTTTATCCTTCTTTTCTTAGTTTGTCTTTTTCTTAGCAATATTTTCTTAATAAGAAGTTCAATCCTTGTCCCTATTCCTCGCTCTATCCTTTTGTCTTGTCACAAAAAGCTACGTCATATACGGTGCTATAACTAGGTGTCTTCTAAATTTTATTTAACCAAGAATCCTGGAGTGTAAAATACACAGCCACAACATCTGGAATATGTAGAGGGGTAAATACCTTTGTGTGATTGTTTGATGCAATTAATAAACGAATATTATAAAGTAAATTTAACCTAGAAGCAAATTCAAGGGTGTCATGATCATATTAACATGAAATTTCTTATACAAAGTAGCTTAAAATTAAACAGAAATGACGATAGATATCTATTAACTAAAACTTCCTATTCAAGTTCTAAATGTTTGATTATTAGGTTTTAAATTATCATTTTTCAGTTTCTTAATATCAAGTACCACATAGCTGCTATTTATGACATCTATTTATCAGTGGAACAGAGACTGATGGGACTGTTGAAGGTCAGATGGCTGACACTGCCTTGTTATATCAACTTCTATAACCACTCTATGTCTTTAACATGATTCGTCTTTGTCCACAGATGACCTAGGTGTTCTTGTAAGATTTATTTTTTTTTTTGGTGAGGAAGATCAGCCCTGAGCTAACATCCATGCTAATCCTCCTCTTTTTGCTGAGGAAGACCACCTCTGAGCTAACATCCATTGCCAATCCTCCTCCTTTTTTTCCCCAAAGCCCCAGTAGATAGTTGTATGTCATAGTTGCACACCCTTCTAGTTGCTGTATGTGGGATGTGGCCTCAGCATGGCCGGAGAAGCGGTGCCTCGGTGCGCTCCCGGGATCCGAACCTGGGCTGACAGTAGCGGAGCGCGCGCACTTAACCGCTAAGCCACAGGGCCAGCCCAGTCTTGCAAGATTTTTTAAAATCAATTTGCATGTTTCATTTTAATTTTCTTTAATCCAATATATGTAAACACAGTTGGATAAAATATTTCATTTTACAGAGTAATCTTGTTTTATTTTCACTCTAAGTTAAATAACTTTCCTAAGCAGTGGACATTGAAAAGAATATATAAATGCCCATTTAACTAATGTGCCTTAAAATGTCATCACTAGTAAAATTACATCAATCCCAACCTTTATTGAAGAAGGAAGAATGTTTACATTTGGAAATTCAAAACTCCTCAAACTAAAGTGAGTATGTCAGTTTCCTAGAACATCGTTTTACCCAATTATTGCTACATTTTAGAAACAGATGCGTGCTGAGCCTTGGTACAGAAAATACTTTTATATGTCCATAAATTTAAAATTATTACTAATTAGTTATTAATTATTACCATTAGTAACTAATAATTAAAATTATTACTAATTAGTTATATATATAACATATATATAATAGTAATAATATTACTAATTAGTAATATATACATATATATCTCTTGTTGTTGGACACATATAATTTCAACTGTATATCCTCTTTGTGATATATATGTTTTTATTGAAAACTGTGGATGATTTTTCTAATTATCCACCAAAATTGAGTCTATTCTTCTTATTTTAAGTGAGAGATCCGTTAAGTGTTTGCTGCGCTCATGGTTACTCAGCTACAGGTAAACATTCTCAGTGAGTGTTTAGTTTGATCCAGATTAAGATAAACTATAAGCTAAAGTAGATCCATGGCTGCAGTTACATACATTCCATACCTTTAGAGGAACCAATATGCGTACAATCTCTATTACATGGTTGAATTCATGGTGACCAGATGAACAGTAAATTTTGCCATTTTCTTATAAAATGTCAATATATCTTTCTAGTTGTCTCCAACATGCTGGTGGTGAGGGCTACTTGGGTTAGGCAAATTTATAATTTATAATTTAAATCTTGTGAAATGGCAGCAACCTATTTGAAACACAGGATCTAAATTGAAAATAGAAATACCAACTAGATGCTTCTAAACATTTATGTAATATTAGTCACATTTTTATGGTCATTTTTCTTTTAATTTTTATTCAATTTGTTTAAAGCAAAAAAAAAAAAAATCATTCACCCATATCTCCTACCCTCCTCCACCCTCTGTGTCTTGCAACCACCAATCTGTTCTCTGTATCAATGAGCTTAGATTTTTTTGCTTTTGTTTTTACATTCCACACATAAGAGACATCATACGGTATTTGTCTTTGTCTGACTTATTTCACTTGGCATAATGCCCTCAAGTTTCATCTACGTTGTCACAAATGGCAAAATCTCATTATTTTTTTATGGCTGAATAATATTCTATGGTGTGTATATATACATATATATATATAAACATATATATATATATAATCACAATTTCTCTATCCGTTCATCCATTGGTGGACACACATATTGTTTCCATATCTTGGCTATTGTGAATAACGCTGCAGTGAACATGTGGATACATATATCTTTTTGAATTAATGTTTTCATTTTTTTTCAGATATATACTCAGAAGTGGCTGCATCATATGATAGTTCTATTTTTAATTTTTTGAGAAACCTCCATAGTTTTCCAGAGTGGTTGCACCAATTTACATTCCCACTAACAGTGCACAAGGGTTCCCTTTTCTCCTCATCCTTGCCAACATTTGTTGTCTCTTGTCTTTTTGATAATAGCCATTCTAACAGATGTGAGGTGATATCTCATTGTGGTTTTGATCTGCATTTCCCTGATAATTAAAGATGTTGAACATCTTTTCATGTGCCTGTTGGCCATCGTCATGTCTTCTGTGGAAAAATGTTTATTCAGAGCTTCTGGCTCATTTTTTAATTGGATTCTTTGTTTTTTAATCGTTTTCCTAATAATGTAGGCCCCTGTAAAGGTGTGAGACCCAAGCAACTCAACCAACTATTGACCTGTACAAGATAATGGCAGCTCTGCTGCTGTCTTCCATGGTGTCTTAGGACTATGTTTACTGTTAAATACAGTAATTTCTAAATTGTATTTTAAAGATACTGAACAGGAGTTCTTTCTCCAAGCATAATCCATTAGTATACACTTTGGACTTTCTCTGGGGTTTTCGCTGCTCATAAAAATCTTTTGACCTTGTCAGAGTATCAATAAATATTGATTTAGTAAGAAGCTTTACCAGAGGCTACATGAGAATCTACATAGAAAACAATGGTTTCAACTTTGACATAATTTCAACCAAATGAGCCTAGAAGGGGTTGTTCACAGAGATTTGGGTCCATCATTCCAATCATTTAAAGACCAATGGCTTGAACAATTAGACAATGCGTTAGCCACAGTCTAGGAATATACATCAATAAATATTATTAAGGAGTACTTTAGAATGTACATACAAGTTAAAAATCTATTTTTAATTCTGCCAGCCCTGACAAGGCTGATTCACCATCTCCCAAGATCTGGGAAGCAATACAATAAAGCAGTCCATAAGCTTGACAACATTTTGAAGGACTGGCTGCAAAGTTTTTAGAGTATCAAGAAGTATTGAGCTGGCTGGTGGTGCAGCGGTTAAGTGCATGCGCTCCGTTTCGGCGGCCCAGGGTTTGCAGGTTCGGATCCCTGGCATGCACCGATGCACCGCTTGTCAAGCCATGCTGTGGCAGCGTCCCATGTAAAGTAGAGGAAGATGGGCACAGATGTTAGCTCAGGGCTGATCTTCCTCATCAAAAAAAAAAAAAAAAAAAAAAGAGGTAGCAACTCATGATCCCTGCCATTGTTGTACTGGGAGAGTAGCCAATGTCAGAAGAAGTGATGCCAGCCTATGAATCTAGATTTTGTCTTATCTTCTATGTCCCCCATCCATTAATATTGACTTTCTCATTTTCTGGTCACACTCCAATCTAGCCTCTCTGGCCACTGCAATATCTCTGTTTAAGTATTGCCCTGTCAATGCAGCCATTCCTGACTACCCTTTATTAAAAAGTAATGTCTCTTTCCTGTTACTCCCTAATTCATTAGCCTGCTTAATGTTTCTCTATAGCATTTATTAACATCTGACATATGATGCATTTATACTTTAAAAAATGTGTTGTCTGTCTCTAATTAGGATATAATCTCCTTGAGGATATTGTTTTAATTGTTGATGATTATTGTCCCAATTACTAGAACAGCACTTGGGTATAGTAAATGCTTTACCCTCTTGAATGAGTGAATAAATGAGGCCAGAAGCTGGGAGGCATGCTTGGCCTTTAAGTTTCCATGTTGTTCAGGATTTGTATTCCTTTTGACACATTTTGTTAATATGATGCAGGGAAACAATCATACTAGATGTGACATATGCCATTTCCAGAAATAAAGTAATCTTGTTTTCAAGTACTATATTTCGTGTTTAGGGAACTCAAAATTAAAAGCTTTTATCTAGTCTTGAGTATATTTGCCCCAGAGTACTGGGGCTATATTGTCTGGGAGAGCCTCTAACTTATTTTCTACTTAATATCCCATCCTTTCCTGTAATACAATTAATAATGAAAGACAGAGCCTCAGCACAATTATTTTACAATTACTTTCAGCTAATATGGCATCAATATAATGAGTAACTTTAGCATCTGAATTAGGTTTAAGCCACCTGTTTAAAGCCCACCTTACTGAATTCTGATATGCCAGATAATTTAAATATCTAGGTGATTGGACAAACGGTAAATCAAACTGCTGGCCCTATAAGAAAAGAGCAAATTGCTGCTGATATTCGGCATTCACAGGGACTCATAAGATCACTTAAGCCAAATCAATGCCTGCATACCAATCAGGAGTAATTAAGAATCATCTTTCAATGTAAAAATATGATCGGTCACAGTTCTCATCTAATTCCTGCAACCTTTTGTAATCTATAAATAATTCTAATTATATTCTATAAACAATGGCCCAAACACAACTGATTTTTGTACCAGCCAAACTAAGATCATAATTAGAATAATGTTGCCGTTGGACGTTACCTACCCCTCTGATTTTCATATTAGGTTTAAAACATTGCTTATCACCCCTAAAATATGACAATTATGACTTCATATTTATGATTTTATTGTAGCGGAAGGACTTTGGGGGCTGCCACTTTGAATGTGCAATGAGGAAGTCCCTGCACTGATTCTTTTCATCCTTTCAAGAATGCTTTTTCCCCCCAGAATCACAATAAACTAATCCCAGCATCAGCCTCTATAGAAAATCACCTTGGTTCCCTGTGTCCCACTTGGACACGTAGTCAAATTCTGCTGCCTCAAATTCTTCCCTTCAGTATCACTGATCATTCATTCTATCTCTGTTTCCAAAAGCTCCCTGATTTTTGAATGTCAATGCTTGTCAGAAACATTTAAGAACTGGGCATAGAATTTATGGTCTCTACTGAGAGATTTTTATGATATCAATCTGGAGGAATCGAGATAAGAATAAATCCAATGAGGAGCTTTGAAATAATTCCATTTTTGTTATTATTGTTGTTGTTGCTACTGCAATTCTTGTTATATAGGGTGTGTATGCGTGTTGTTGTTGTGCAAGCAGAGATTGACCTTTGTATTAGTTTCCTAGGGCTGCCATAACAAAGTACCGCAAGCAGCGTGGCTTAAAACAACAGAAATGTAATGTGTCATAGTTCTGGATACTCGAAGTCTGAAATTCGGGTGTCTGCAGGGCCGTGCTCCTTCTGAAACCTGTAGGAGAATCCTTCCCTGCCTCTTCCTGGCTTCTAGTGGTTTGCAGGCAATCTTTGGCATTCCTTGGTTTGTAGATATACTACTCCAATCCTTGGTCTTCACCTGGCACTCTCTCTGTCTTTCTGTCTTTATATGACCATCTTCTTATAAGGACACCAGTCTTATAGGATTAGGGCCACCCTACTACAGTAGGATCTCATCTTGATTTAACTAATTATGTCTGCAGTGACCCTATTTCCAAATAAGGTCACATTCTGGGTACTGAGGATTAGGACTTCAACATATGTTTTTTAGGGACACAGTTGAACCCATAACAATCTACTTTCTTTTTTTTCTTCAATTTGCTCTCTTGCTTTTGGGAGGGGTGCTTGCCAATGTGGCTATGGCTGCAGTTGCGGGCAACATCACTATAGCTGCTGCCGCAAGCAGAGGGCATGTGTACCGGTCAAGACCTTGCACTCCTGGAGTTCCAAAATTAATGAGCCCCGAGAAGACTTGTCTCTATCTAGAGTAGGTAATTGTCACGTTGGCTGAGCAAATCCTTCAACACTCAATTCTTATGAACTTTTCCAGGTTTAGCTCATCCTCAGTTAAAAGCTGCCAGCAAGGCAGAGTGCATTTAAGAAAACACATTTATTTGAATTTCAATGAGAGGTAAAGCATCCTGTTGAGTTTTAATCATCTGATCAAGATGATGGCTTTCTTGAGCCAGCCCTGATGGCGTAGTGGTTCAAGTTCAGCACACGCCATTTTGGTGGACAGGGTTTGGTTCCCGGGCTTGGAACCACACCACTCGTCTGTCAATTGCCGTGCTCTGGTGGCAACTCACATAGAAGAACTAGAAGGACCTACAACTAGAATATACAGCTATGCATTGGGGCTTTGAGGAGGGAAAAAAAAAAAAGAGGAAGATTGGCAACAGATGTTAGCTCAGGGCAAATCATTCCTAGCAAAAAAAAAAAAAAAAATGATGATGACTTTCTTCACTAACTCCTTAGACTTTCATCTTAAAAGTTTTCCACAGGCAGAACATCGTTACTTACATGTTCACAAATTGTGTCATTGTAATCTACCTGTTTTACTTCCTGCTATCACCATCCTTGGGTATCTAACCTCTTAAAGAGTTTTATTGCCATGATAAGGGCACCTTTATTGAGGTTCTCCAAAGCCCCTAATTTATCCCTGTCCATCTTGTCTGTATATCTCGTTTAATTTTACAGTCACCAGGTCAGCATGACACCTGCCATGCCTACAAGAAACTAGAAATGTATTTTAACTAATTACTGCTGTTACCATGCAAGTAATAGGAATGGCCTTAGGATTCTGGGGGTTGATATAAGACTTTCGAATAACGTCTGCCTTAGACAAAAGTTTCTTGAAGAGAGAAAAGTAAGTGTCTGAGCTGTCTGAGTAAGAAGGCTGGCTGACTTGTCCTGGCTTACTTAGCCCTCTGGAAATAGGAATATCCAAGTTTAACCATGATTTCTAAGCTACCGGTTTAGTCATTTGTTTCTACTTAAACAATCCTAAATAGCAATTTATTATTTCTCATGATTCTGTGAGTTTTCTTGGACTTAGCTATGCAGTTCTTCTGCTAGTCTCACTTGGAGCCTCTTACAAAGTTGCATTCAGCTGAAAGATTGAGAGATGGTCTTTCATTCTTCAGAGCACTCTCCACATGGTCTTTAGTCATTCAACAATCTAGCATGGCTTCTGTACAGCACGGCTACTGCATGCCACAACAGTGCATCTCTTCTGTCACATTTCGTCCATCAAAGCAAGACACAGCCTGGGCCAAAATCAAGAGAAATATAAATAGATTCATCTCTTAAGTGAGAAGTGGCATGTACATATAGGCATGGGAGGAATTGTTAGCAGAGATACTTGGAGACTACTTAGCTCAGAATCAAATACCTAACATTTAATATTGTACTAATTCTAGTTTTTTTAATAAATCGTGATATATTACTGTATCAATAAAAGTTCAATCAGGAGAGTGAAACCACAGGCTGATTTGCACACGGAGAGTTTTATATAAAAAGTTGATCTACAACAGGGGATTGGAACAATGAGGAATTGGCTAATAAGAAGAGAACTCTAAAAAATATAAGACTAGCAGATACAAGGAATATCATATACACTTAGATCTGAGTTAAGGTACCCAAGTAAAAGACACTCTCTACCCAGGGAAGCCGAATATGGTGACAGCTTCAAAGGAAAGAGGTATTCTATTTTTAATCACCTCCACTCAGGCAGAAATTATGGAAAGTGATGGTATATAATTACAACATATTTTCTTGTTCAAGTCGTTGAGAAAATTTTTTTCTGTTAAAAACTAGATATATGAAAATAGCAAATAAGTTGAATAAGTTCTCAGGAGCTAATGTACAGCATGATTATAGTTGGTAACACTGTATT
Source organism: Diceros bicornis minor (assembly GCF_020826845.1). Lineage (NCBI taxonomy): Eukaryota > Metazoa > Chordata > Mammalia > Perissodactyla > Rhinocerotidae > Diceros > Diceros bicornis. The sequence continues at coordinate 44,465,905 of NC_080759.1, read as the reverse complement.
ATATATAGAAAGTTGCTAAGAGAGTAAATCTTAAATGTTCTCATCACAAAAAAGAAATGGTAATTATGTGACATGATGAGGATGTTACCTAATGCTATCATGGTAGCCATTTTGCAATATTTGTATGTCAAATCAACAAGTTGTACACCTTAAACTTTACAAAGTAATATGTCAATTATATCTCAATTTAAGGAATTTAAAAAAGACAGTAGTGGGGCCGGTCCAGTGGTGTAGCAGTTAAGTTCACTTGCTCTGCTTTGGCAGCCCAGGGTTCACAGGTTCAGATCCCAGGTATGGACATATGCACTGCTTATCAAGCCACACTGTGGCAGGTGTCCCACATATAAAGTAGAGGAAGATGGGCATGGATGTTAGCCCAAGGCCAATTTTCCTCAGCAAAAAAAGGAAGATTGGCAAGAGATGTTAGCTCAGGGCTAATCTTCCTCACCAAAAAACAAAATAAAACAAAACAAACAAACAAAAAATAAAGTAGTAAGTATGACTATTGCTGAGTATAATAGAGACACTGTAAGAATATTACCAAGCAGTACAGATTTTTATTTATCCTATCTTATTGAAACATGTACAGATTACCTCCAGGGTTTAAATGTGTAGGGACCTTTGCAGCCTATTGTGTTAGGAAAAATTGTGACAAGTTTCATGCTATTTTTCCTAGGAGAAGGAAGAATTATCACTAAGTCAATTCTCTAAGGCCCTTTGGCTTAAAGTTAGTATTTTCTAAGCATATCCTAAAAACGTTTATGCCATGTTAATACATAGTTGTCTTGGAGAAATTTTGAATGAAAATCAGTGAGTAGCTTTCTTACATAGATCTAAAAGACATAAATACAGCATTTCTAGCAAATCCCCAAAATACAAAATGCTTTTTGAGACTACCTATTTGCATCCTTACTAAAACATATAAATTAAAAACCTCCACTGTTAGTAGAAACTGTTGAATTTCATGACTTTATATTATAAATAATATCCTATTCTCCGCATATTTACCCAAAGGACATTAAGACATCATTGTTTCACACTAACAATATTATCTTTCTTCTGCTAATTTTATGAACTCTAAACTAAAATGTGCAAAATAATCACAAGTCTACTGAAGACTTAGATGGGCATTGAAATAAATAAATCCAAAAAAATAAATTATAGATTACCTTATGGTGAAAAGCTAAAGTATTTCTTCTGTAATAGTAAGGAAATAATAACTAACTCTCATCATTTATTTACATCTCAGCGAAAGAGACTGCTGGACTGCACCACCACAAATAACATCATCAATTAATAAAATGTATGCACAATAACAATTAGTAACCACAACAACAAACGAATAGAGGAAGCACACAGCGTAAAAATATCAAAAAGAAATTATATGAATTTCATAGAGCAGTATAGAAAGAGAATACTTTCTTTAAAATCAGCAGATGGGGTTTGGTGTATGGCAATGTAGTGAAGTTAGTGGGGGTGGTGGATATCTGGGAAAACCTAGACGGTAGTCCCCAAAGAATAAATACAAATGAAATATTTAAAATTGCATTTAGAATTTTTTTTATATTCCAAACTGATGAAAGAATAAAATATCTTTGGGAAAATATAAATCTGCAAATGCTTTTACAGTGACAATTAGCTTTGGTGGAAGTAACATCCAGAATAGCAAACCCATAACTCAAGTATAATTATCAACATTTGAAGTGAAATAAAACAAATAGATGAATTACATAAGAATTGTAATATTTTGAATATATTGATGAAAATAACTATATAAAAAATAAGTGAAATAAGAAAAGTAAATAGAAGTGTTTTAAATGCAATTTACTAAAACTTGATAAAGGCTTGAGGGAGTTTGCTCCAGAAAATATATCTTCTATGAAGATTCATCATTTCCATAGAAAATGATAGAAATATTTGATTTCACAAGCAGAGAGTCAAAGTCAGCATGACAAACATCAAGATTAAAATATCCATGCATGGCAGCGCTAAAAGGATGGATTGAGATGGCAGAGTCAACATTTCTTATGTCCAGCTAGAAAGATAATCTTCAGGGACCATTTAGACTCTAACCAGCTGAAGAGAAACCAGGATGTTAAATTTGCCTATGCTTGCAAAGAAACATTCAGGAAAATAAAGAAACAGTTATCAGTGAGCTAAGTTTCAGGCTTCTTTTGTTCACTGTTTTTGTATTCACATAATGAATGAACAGCATTGTCAAGAGCACATCTTAAACTGCCTTAGGATAGAACTGGCATCCAGCCAGGAAATTCTGCAAATGCAATTCTGAGGGGAATAAAAAAGAAATATAGAAACATAGAGTAGGAGTTATATTTTGTATTGCCTTTGTCTCTTTCGTACAGTCTCAGAATACCTTTACAAATCAGTTTCTGCAGCAATGGCACTTGACGTCTGAGTTTTTCCTTGAAAACAACACGAGCTACTGAAGACAGTGAATGACCTCCATTGGCTGGTGTAAAAAGCACAGAACAGCCCATACATTATATTTGTCCCAGATCTGACAACCTCCATAGAATTATATTGGAATAGAACTAACTAGTACTATGCTCATTTCAAAGACATTTCTTATTCCCCAAATAAGATAACCTAATTATGATACTATTATAATCACCATAAACCCTTATTGGGGTTTTCTGGTGGATTTCACTAAGTACACTCTTTGAGGATAACGTCAGGGAGCAGAATATGCTCCCTCAAAATGTATCTCTTTGGTTTGATTACTTTTAAGAACAAAAGACTCAGGAAGAAACTTTGACCTTCTCTCTAAATGCCTAAAAGAATTTAAGATAGAAGACCTGTTCCAGGAAGGACCTAATACCGTAGATATCTATAATATAACATGAGCTAGGTATGGTAGACAGGGAGGAACCTAGCAAGGCCCATTTGATCAAAGTCTTCTCCATGTCCGTTTGTCTTTGGAAGGGATGGCAAACATTTGTCTACCAAATATTTGCTTCCTCTTTGAAGTCCCAAAGCACTACCCCTAACATCATCTTTTGTCTTTAGCTGAAGATGGTATTTAAGGTGGTGGCTTCAGCAATTTTGACTAGTTACCAGTTTTCTTGGGTTTCTCCCATGTGTACATGTTATTAAATTTGTTTGATTTCCTCCTGTTACTCTGTCTTATGTCAATTTAATTCTTATACCAGCCAGAAGGACCTAGAGGGTAGAGGAATAGTTCTTCCTCCCCTACATATGCAACCTTAGGATTGAACACATAGAGCAGAACCGTGCCTGTGTTGGTGATGGAGCAATAGAGGGAACTCCAAGGCATCCAGAGCTCAGAAGTCTGCAGACAGAGTAAGGGGCAGGTGAAGAAAAAGAGCAGGTAAATGCATTCTTTGGGTCAAAGCAGATTTAGTGATGCACGGGATAGAGGAGAAACTTCATCCTAAACATAATGCATTTTTATATGAGTTTGAGGAGCTGAATTATGGGGAAAGGACCCTTGTCTTAAAATAAGCGAATGTGGTTGGTATATGGCAAAGTTCACATGGGGTGCCGTGCTTAGGATAAGCTGAAACTTCCTAAGTACTTATGTAAATAATATCTGATCACACAGATGTTCCATTTGCCAAATATCCTGTTCCTGATGAGACTGTTTCTGCTCTGAAGCAAAGCCTCTTTGGGGCACAATATAGCCCTTAGACAAAGCACTGCATTCTACAGGCCGAGGGAGTAAGTTGGAAGCACAGGCTCTGGGCATGCTCAACATTAGCTTATCAAAAAATGTAAATTTCTGTGAAGGCCTGGAAAGGGGATTATAGATATAAGATATTGGGAGGAAAACATCTAAAGTTGAAAGTCCTTGAACAGTGGCAGCCAAGCATAACGAACAGTTTTACACGGGAAAGATAATGCAGGGCATGATTATGCATAAGCCCATTTTCAAAGTGGGCATGAAAATCCTGAAGATTCTCCTGACAAAAAAAAAAAAAAAAAAAATCAAGCAGGATAAATTCTTCATCATACCGTGTGGCTAGCACTAGAAATAGAAAAAGAGGTCACGCCACCACCACCACAGAGCTATAGCAAAAACTCAAAGCAACAAGTTATGTAGAGGAAAAAAAAAATCCGTTCTCTGATAGCTAACTGAAAAAGTGGTGGAAGGGAAGTAAAAAAAAATAATAATAAAATAATTTTAAAAAAAGCAACTACTCGCTTTAGATTGCAAATGATAAACAGAGTGATGAGCGTAAACTTTGAACGGTAAACTCTCTTGATTCTGAAGGCAATTCAGAACAAAGGAGGACTAGAATCTGGAGCAGTCTCTAGGTGTTGCCTGCCCAGAACAATCTCTTACAGACCTAGCTGGGAAACGAGGTAAAATATGCAAAATTGTTCTGTCACCTAAAGTCTAAAAAACCTATATGTGAAAATGCTCTTCTCTAATACTAAGTTGGAAGACATAACAGTCTGTGAGCTAAATTAGCCTAACTCCTTATCTCCCCATTTGTCAGTTTAGATTTGCCAACAGTCCATCTGTTTCTGCAAACTCACTTATCTAGGTTGAAAACTACAATTGCTACAAGGGAGGAGAGGAAAGAAGGAAGAGACTGAACCCACCACACTCAGGTCATTTGATACATTAGTTTTCCCACTGTCCACACAACATTCTTGGGTAGGAGTATGGAAGTGAAACCACTGGCCAGGACAGTTTAGGAAAACTCCCTACTCCTAGGACTGAAGGAAATAAAAGTCTTCTATGACAAGTACATAAAGCTGAGCAAACTGCTATTAAAAAGTTCAAAGGACGGGGCCAGCCCAGTGGTGTAGCCGTTAAGTTTGCGCTTTCCGCTGCGGCGGCCTGGGGTTTGCAAGTTCGGATCCTGGGCACGGACCCACGTACCGCTTATCAAGCCATGCTGTGGCAGTGTCCCATATGAGGTAGAGGAAGATAGGCAAGGATGTTAGCCCAGGGCCAATCTTTCTCAGCAAAAAAAAAAAAAAAGGAGGATTGGCAACAGATGTTAGCTCTGGGCTAATCTTCCTCACACACATACACAAAAAAGTTCATAAGGGATAATTTAGATTACTCTGCACAAACCTTTTTTCCCAGACTAACCTGGGTATTAGATGTTATATCATTTATGTATACTCATTTCACTTCTGCCTTCCATGATGATAAAGTAGTGTACATTTCATTCAAAAGCTAGACTTTGGAGTCCAGTTGCCTGGTGCTACGTCCATCACTAACTAGCTATGGGTCCTTGGCAAAGGAAGGATAATTATACAAACTATATCATTTATTTACCATGGTACTGAAATAGTAAGTAAATATGAAGTGTCATTGGAAGATTCATACTTAACACATTGCAACAATGATTATTAATATTGTTGTTATTTGGCTATTATTATGTCATGATAGAAAGCACCTTAAAATATATTTGTAGAATGAGGAAAGATATAAATAAACAGTGCACCCAAATGAAACATGAAATTCAACTTTCTTGACAGATATTATCCTGAATTCTTAAGATTAACTTACTTAAAAAGTGGTTATCAACATTTCAGCATTTTTTTCTGATTTTTCCTATGAATTTATACATGCAAATTTCTTATATAACAAAAGATATTAAATATTAATGAGTAGAAAATTAATTCCTTTTTAAGATGGAAAATATTTGCACTCATAGCTATTTTTAATCATGTGGATTTTTCTTAGCAGTATGCTAATACAAAATATAATTTTAATTAAATCTTAGCAAATATTTAAAAAATTCTGCATTCATTTGAGTTCCTGACACTCAGATGAAGGTTCTCTTAGAAAAAAAAATAATGTTTCTCTGGTTTAAACAAGTCACTAAAAATACTATTAAGATTTATGCTCTTTGTCCAAAGTAACCACAAAAATTCAACATGAATTTAATTTGGAAAATAAGACAGGAATGTCTCCAACCTATTGATATTTAATTTCAATCCAGCAAAGCGGATTTTGAAATAGTACTCATTTCTACACTACGTTCCTTAGACAGATTTACGCTTTGTTGATACTATGACATCTATATTACTATCTCCCCTCACTGCTTAAAGAAAATTGATAAACATCAGAACCAAAAAAATGGTTTTCACAGATAACAATGTAAATCTTAAAGATAAATTGATGGATTTAGTTGAGCAGAAGATGCATAAACCATGAGATTCCACTTGCAATTTACTTACCTCAATATTTGGAAATACTCTTATGAACGTGCTATTCTTGCTAAGCAGAGAAATGTTTTCTCTCACATCCTTCTGCTCTGATTTGCACTGAAGTAAAAGGAAAATCAACCTGTATATATTCATCTGCTGATGAACATGAAACTGACTTTATGAATGGTGTGTTGTCTACAAATTGGGTACAGATTGTCATTAATGAAAATAAGTTCATGCGAGGGCAGTGGGACCCTGTGGAGATTTTCTTTAGCCCACTTTCCATTAAATATACACCTGCAAAAACTCTCACTGTGCAAATTTATGCTAACATATAATGAATCATTTGAAATGCCGGTGTGCTTCTACTTCTCACATGGCTATAAGAAGGACATAAGCTTCATAAACATATATTTGCCTCCAAGATTTTCATAATTAGAAATAAAATATTAACTTTACCTAATTTAGATCCATTTTCAGATTCTCATAAAACTTGAGCACTGTTATAAATAATTTTGTCAATTATTCCCAATCATTACCAATTCCTTCATTATGGCCTAGGCTCTTCACGTCCAAAGTAACATAAAGAAAACAGAAATTCCTTGATGGTATTTTAATCTGCTTTTTGGGAAATTTTGCCCCTCAAAGTATCACCAAATAATCTTTAAAATTCAAAGAAGTACTGTTCCACTTCAGCGTGTAAATAGTTGTCTTGGCTAACAAGGGCCAACCACCATGTCCTTAGAAACCATGTTAATAATGCATTTTGGTGTGATCCAAAGGGAACCAAGCATAGGAAGTTGTTTCCTCCCTCATTTGTGCATATTCTATGAAGCAAGTTTACCAGTGCTTCAATATCTTACAGAGAAACCTTAGCAAAACTGTCCTATTAATTTTGTCAATCAAAAGTTATAGTTTTCTCTCTAAGAGAGTCACACATGAGCCCATGGGTCATGAATGGTAGGATAATTTGAGTTATATGTTAATGTTAACTAAATGTTAATGTTGAACTAAAAAAAATTCATCATTAGTTCTGGTACTAACCTGTTTTGTTTAGAATAGGCTTGTTTTGCTCGAACTTGATTTGCTTTAGGAAAAGTTATTAACCATGCTTTGCTTCTTTGCAAGTAAAATTCCTTGACGGGTCTGTTCCACAAATTATTCAGATATGTGAGTTTTGGTTTGTTTTGTTTTTAAACAAGCTACACATAGCATGCAATTACTGCTAGCGCTAAACCAGTGCCCTGCGTTGTTTTTTATCTCATACATTGTTAAAGCTATTTCAAATTTATGCCCTCAATCTCATTTTATTTATTTACTTTTCCAATTGGATGGTTGTCTTTGTAATATATGCTTTGTTCCAGGTCTTCTGATAGGGATACTTCATCATTTCCCTATTTGGATTTCTTCAATCCCATTGTCCACATCTTTTTCTCCAGTAATTTGCAGTACTAGCAGTGGCTTAATTTTTAAAAATCATCTTTACATAAGTATACTTTATATACAACTTTCTTTTTTATGTTTAATGTTTGTAATAACTGTATAAGAAATCTTTGCATACTCCAAAGTCACAAATAATTTCTGCTTGTTTTTTTCAAGAAGTTTTATAATTGTAATGTTTACAATTGGTCTATGAATCATTTTCAATAATTTTGTGTATGTCATGAGTTCAGTTTCAAGGTTCGTTTTTTCTATATCCAGTTGTCTCAGCACCATTTTTTGAAACGACTTTTCTTTCCTCTTTTAATTGCCTTGGCCCCTTTACTGAAAGTCAATGATCACATATCTGTAGATCTGTTCCGGGACTATCTATCTATACTTTTCCATTTATTTCTATGTCTGTCCTAACAGTAATATCAACCTACTCTTTTATGGTAACTTTATAGTAGGACTTGCAAATGGTAAAAGGACTCCAATTCTGTTCTTCCTGTTCACATGTCATGCCTCTTCTAGGTCCTTTGAATTTCCATATAAATTTTAGTATCAGCTTGGCAATCTACATAAAGGATTCCTGGGATTCCGGTCCAGATTTCATTAAATCTGTAGATTTAGGACATCTTAACAATATTGAGTCTTACATTCAATGAAAATGGCATATGACTCCCTTTTTAGATTTTCTTTCATTTCTTTCAGGACTATGTTGGAGTTTTGAGTTTTGAAATATTATGCATGTTACATTAATTGTATGCCTAAGTATTTTATGTAATGGATGTTGTTGTAAACTATATTTTGTTCCATATTCTAATTGTTTCTACTATATGGAAATGCAATACAATATATCTTTTTATGTTGACCGTGTTTCCTATGACCCCACGAAATTCTCTAATTAATAATAGCATTTTTTTGTAGATTCCTTAGGATTTTCTACATAAGCGATGATGTCAAATGACAATTATGTTTTGCTGCCTCACTTTTACTCTATGTGCTTTTTAATTTTTCCTGTTCTAATGTACACGCTAGGACTTCTAGTACAATGGTGAATTACAATTATTAATGTTCCATTATTAAATCAATATTGCAATCCAGAGATAAATGTCACTTGGTTATAATATAATTACTCTAAATATTTATATATTTCTAGTTACTATTAGCTAATATTTTGCTAAAGATTTTTATATCTATGTTTTTGCATCTATGTATACATCAATGTTTGCAACTCTCTACTATGTACATAGATACATATTCACTATGTAAACAATAGCTATTGTTATCTTTTATTCTGTTTCTGATTTGAGTATCATGGTAATTTTTGCCTCATTAAATGAGATAAGAAAACATTTCCTCTGTTTCCTCAAATAGGATTTATATTATTCATTCCTTAAATATTTAATTGAATTTACCAATGAATCCACCTAGGCCCAGAGCTTTCTTATAGAAAAGTTTTTAAATAACAATTGTGTCCCTTCACTAGAAGTAGGACAATTCAGATTTTCTATTTCTTCTTAAATCAGTTTTGATTATTTGTGTCTTTTTAGATATTGCCAATTTCATTTAAGTGTTTTGGTTTTGGTAGCATAAAGTTGTTCAATAATATTCTCTTCATATTCACTGCTTGTTAGATATGTAGTAGAGTCTACACTTTCATTATTTCTCTTGCAACCTAATTATTTTTTAATCAAATTTAATAATTTATTTAAATTAATAGCTTTTGGGTTTATTGGTTTCCTATATTGTTGGTTAGTTTTCTGTTTCAGGGATGCCCACTCTAATCTTTTTTTTCTTCCTTTTACTTACGTGTAAGCTCTTCTTTTTCTAGCTTTTTATGGTAGATGCTGATACGACTGATTTTCAATTTCTTTTTCTCTTTTCTATTATTAGCATTTACAGTTTTGAATTTTCATCTAACCACTCCTCTACAAGCACCTCACGAATTTCAAAGTTTTTTTTTTAATTCAGTTAAAATACTTTCTAATTTTTCTTTTGATTAGATTAAACACTGAACTGAAGATAATAGCCAGTAAAGTAATGAAAGGATGAGGAGGAAAGAAAGAAAGAAAAAAAGATATATACACTGCAAAATGGGAAATAGAACTGTGGCTATTCACAAATTCATGATTGCATGTGTAGAAAATTCAAAATAATCTGAGTATAAGTTATTAGTATTATTATGTGACTATAGTACCCTTCTGGTTAAAAGGCCAACATAAAAGACTGAACTTTGGAAGATTTGTGGATTCAGCTCCACTGTGTAAAAAGTTTAGAAGTCATCACTCCCATCATAACCAGAAAAAGTTGAATAAACTGAAAATCATCAAATTTCTTGGCCCATCAGAGAACTAAGATTTCACAGCATACCAACTACCCTGAAATCTAGATACAGAGAAATACAGCATCTGAGATCTGCGTATTTGGTTCTACATAAATAAATGAGAAGAATTTGCAAAAAAAAATAAACAAATGAAGTTCAAATAAAATGTTTTATTTTTATTCTCAATTGATCCAAGTGACAACTGTTTAAAGTAATGTAATTAATATATAAGATAATTATAGCAGATAGATAAATGAATAACAACAATGTTACCTGGTATAGGAGGGAAAAATTAGATATACTTAGTGTAAGATCTCTGTACTACAAGGGGAAGTGGTATTTTGAAAGCAGTTATATAAAATGTTATTTAAAAATGTCTATTGTGAAAACAAGAGCAAACGCTAAAATTTTTACAAGGAAAGTATGTTAATCTGCTAATAGAGGAGATAAAATGGAAACAGATAATAATCTCAACAAAAGCAGAGAAGGCAGCAAAAGAGGGACAGAAAAGAAAAACTGCAATGAATAGAAAACAGTTACAAATATGGTAGATATTAGCCCAACTACATTGATAATCACTTTAAATGTAAATTATCTAAATATATCAATTAAAAGACAGAGATTTTATTATTTCTGTTCACTGAAGTTTGTTAAGGCATGTTTTATGGCATAGAATATGGTCTATCTTGGTAAACATTCTATGTGAACTCATCAAATTGTTGAAAACAGTACCTACATACCACTGGAATGGTTACAATAAAAAAGACTAATCCTAGTGTTTAGCAAAAATTTGGAGGAAAGACAACTTTTGCACACTTGTGATCAGACTGCAAATTGGTACGACTACATTGGAAAAAACATTTTGGCATTTTCTACACAATTTGACAATAACCATTTTCTATGACTCGAAAATTCCACTTCTTAATATACCATCAAAATGCACGATCATTGCACCAAAAGATTTGTTTTAAAATGTTTATAAGCACATTAGCCATAATATTTATACTCCATCACTAGTAGAATGAATATTTTGTGGTATACTTCACATGATGATTTATTATACAATTTTAAAACAGGATGAATTATAGCTTTACACTTAAACATGAATGAATCCTACAAACATGATTTTGAGCAAGTTGTGTAAGGCATAAAAAAATACACGCTGTATGTATAACATTAATTCACAGCTGTAGAAGTCAAGACAGTCATTTCCTTTGGGGAGGAGAGGGATTGGTGATCAGGAGGGAACAAGAGAGGGTTTTGGAGTGCTGGTGATATACTATTTCTTGACCTAGATGGTAGTCACCAGGGTGTCTTCATTTTGTGTTGTACACTTGAGATTTCTGAATTTTTCTCTATGTGTGCTACATTTAAATTTTAAAAAATTTCCTCCTAAACTGCCTAAACATACTAAGTGATTCATTTTGTGATTATCCTAGAGAGCCTTGAGTAGTTCAATGAATGTTTTACTGAGCATGGTTGACATCAATTCTCATTCCAACACTTTCACTCATGGTATATTCCTCCATAAGTAGTGTAGCCCCTCTGTGTCTTATTTTCTTCATCTATGATATGAAATAATTTGAATCATTTTTTATTCCATTCCTAAAAATTCACATAGTCATTGCTCTGAAAAATACATTTTAAAATCGTTAATCCTAACAAACGCGAAGAGAACCACTAAGGAATCAAGCCAGTGGGCAGTATTAGGATCCAATATTATCCCCGAAGCCATGCAGTAAGCCTGATCATTGTAAACTCAAAATACAAAGACCTTTCTTGCTTTACCAAGTCTTTTTGAATGTGTACAAAATAGTATCAAGTAAGCGAGAAGAAAGTTGCCTAAGTGGGCATGGTTATATGATGATGTCTTAACAAGACGACTAGTTTCCTGTGGGGCAATTCCAGCTTCTCATAATGTTCAGTGGATAATTAACACATTTTAATACTTTAAGAATATTCATTATTATGGTGACTTGTTGCACTTGGCTATCTAGCATCACCGAAGCTCTATTATCTATCATCTCTAAATGACAGACATGGCTCAATTTAGCCAAAGTACTCTACTTCCAAGATTTTGACTTGTGATTAATCCAATTATCTTCTCTGCTATAAGGAGAAAAGATTATATTGGATAATTTTGTTTCCTGCAGCAAAGCAATTTTCTGCATGACCAGCAATAATGTCATATGGGGGATTTTAATAAGAGGCAATTACTTTTAAAATTAAACCTTAAATAGAATGCAAATTATAATAATATGGCAGAGATGTGCACAAAATTATGAGTCACTTTAAAAACTGTTAACCCTGCAGCATGTTCTAGTATGAAACAATGCAGTAAAGGAAACATAACTGAAACAGAAAAGATTTCTAAGTCTCCTAGAAATGTGTATACAATACTGAAACTGACAAGGTAACACTCCCTTTTTATGTTATTCCATAATTAAATGGGCTACATTGATTTCCTGTGAAACTAATAGTCTAAGACAAGGAAACCATTTATGAAAAGGACACATGATACTAATGTTCTTCTTACCAAAGAGAAAAATGTTAATATGTGAGTTTGGAAAAATGATCAATAATAAAAGGTGAGTTTTAGCAAAATTAAGTCATGGAGTGTGCCATGGAAAAATAGAGCCTTCTGGACCTCACTGTCACGGTACGTAAATTGTGAAGAGTAGCAATGGTGATCTCTGGGATCTGGTGAGCCCCTCTTTTTATTTCCATATGTCTCACTCTAGAGACAGAAAGCTATCACCAAAGGGAGGCAGTGTATATTCTTCTTTTGCAAGTTAATCCTCTTTTGAAGTTAGATTTCATATTTGAGGTGAGATTTTGAAAACAGAACAGGCATAGCATGTAGAAAGAGTTGAGAGAGAAGAGAAACATAAAACATGTTTGGTTTGAGAGGAAATCTTCTCTGTTTACATATGACCTATTTCTCATGAGTCCTGTGGTTGTTTAGTTTATTCCTATATAGCCCAGTCCCTCAATTTCTTCCTTATCTCTATTGCAACAGATCAATGAAAACTTGTATTCAATGATAAGAAAATATCACTGATCACAGAAACTGGCATAGCCTTCACCACAAACCATTTGATTTTAATTTCTAGTTCAGATTATTGTTCATTTAGAAGGAAAAGGACAGTTCTCATGGATCATGGTCATGATTCTTGAACTTCATGATCATTGAAATGATCAAAGTTACCATTAGCCACAGTAACAATAGCATCACTAGAATGTTGCTTCTGTGTTAACCATACATTGTATAAATTATTGAGATGTAGTGGAGGTTATACAGAGCTCAACTACAACAGCCATCTATCTTCTTCCTCCCCTGATTAAATTATTTTATCCTACAAAATAACCATACAAGAAAATGAAGATCTATGTCCCACCTCAACACAGAGTTTAGAATTTAACTCTTTACAACATCATTGAGCTTTGGATTTCCTGAAATAATTTTTGCACTGAAGTTATGTTTTCCCAGTGGTTGAAAGAGAAGTTTTGTGCTAGGTGACCTGGGGAAGAAAGGGAGGAAGATAAAGACAAAGATGAAGATAAACACAAAGACAAAGAAAAAGAATAAGGAGGAGGGAGAGGGAGGGAGAGAGGAGAAGAAGGAATAGCCCAGAGCACTTTCTCCTCTGGCTTCAAGGACTGGATTGGGTGATCCAGAAAACTGTGTTTATGTAGCCTATGTGAGACTGTAGGTATGTGCAGTTTATTTAAAATATAAATAAAATATATAGTATGCTAATATTGATAAGTGCTATGGAATAAATTTATCTTTTTAAGTAAATGTGTGGAGAATGGTTGAAGGGAAGTTTGCTATTCTAAATTTGGTTAAATTTTGTTATCTCCCACCAAATGTCTTGGTGTTTGTCAATCACTTTGTTTTTAAAAGAACTGTATCTCATTGTAATTTTTATTTGCATCTATTTTATAAGAAGCGACGATAAACATCTTTATGTATGCTGAAGATCCATTTATGTTTTTTTTCCTAAAGTCCTCATATCCTTCACCAGTTTTGTAATTGAACTGTTTATTCTTTTTCTCAATAATGTGTAAAATTTTTTTATACATATTAGGAAAAGTTACCCTTTTTTCTGTAATTGCAAATATTTTTTTCCAGACCATCATTTGTACTTTGATCTTCTTAATGGTGACTGCTTATCTCTAATGTGTTTCTTTCCTTCTTTCCAGAAAGGCTGACCTTAACCGGTATCTCTGCCCGTCAGGCTTCATGTTCTTGCTTTCTACTTGGTTTCAGTGAATTCCGTGGTCTAGTAACTTCTCTATATTGATTGTTAAGCTTCAATTGCTGTGGAAGAATTATAATACTTTTACCTATTTTCCAATAGTCTGAACTGATTTTTCTCAGGGTTAGAGATTTGGAGAAATAGATCAATTTTCTCAGAAATGTCAGGAAGGAATTCCCTCATGGAAATACTATACAAAGTTCTAAAAATTTCATGCACTTAATAGTAGCAGAACTTTTCAAGACACTGTTTGGTGGCAGCATGTTGGGGAAATAGAATTAAAAAGTGCCCCTTGAATCAAATGTAAAAATGGTCCTGAAAAGCAGGCCCATGAACGTGTTGTCCATCATGTGATCTAGCACTTATCATAGCATTTGTCACAGTTCAGATGTACAGTGACTAGGTGTTTAACTGAGATAAAATTTAGGTTTATAGGGGCTGGCCCAGTGGTGTAGTGCTTAAGTTTGTTTGCTCTGTGTTGGTGGCCTGGGGTTCGCAGGTTCGGATCCTGGGCATGGACCTAAGTACCACTCATCAAGCCATGCTGTGGTGGCATGCCACACACAAAATAGAGGAAGATGGGCCCAGATGTTAGCTCAGGGCTAATCTTCTTCAGCAAAAAGAGGAAGATTGGCAACAGATGTTAGCTCAGGGCCAATCTTCCTCACCAAAAAAAGAAAAAAGAAAGAAATATTTAGGTTTATCTTCTTATAGTTTATAACATATATATTCCAAAGAACCACAGTAAATATCAATTTGCATTTACATATATCAATAAATTAATTTTAATTTCTGACATGCTAAATAAAGAATAAATTATATATTATATGTTGTATTTATCTTTGTTTTCTTTATGATTGAAAATTAAAATCTAACAGAATAAATAATCATCACATCAGCAAAGAACTGGTCAAATAATTTGGTCTCCATTCATTCACAGAAATTTCATTTTTTTCAATTATGTTACATCTACCTCTAATATCTGCAAACTGAATAATCAAGACCACTTATTTATATTCTTCTTGTATTTGAGGTCAGACCCATGAAATATCACAAGAAAGAGGGCACAGTGATGCGTAAAAGTTATAAAAGAAAAATAAATTTTGAAAAGCACAAAGTCAGGAGGGCCATGGCACTTTTACTGTCTCCGAATATCACGTAAATGTTACTCTCACTAATTGTTAAAATGATTGTAAAATATGACAAATTCCATGCAGGGACTGCTAGCTGTATTTCCTATGGCCTTTTTCTCCATACAGTACCCCTCATTTTTAAATGACATCAAGGCCGGTTGGTATAAAAGATACATTTCTCATCTTACTTTGATTTGAAGAGCAGCATGTGACTAAAGGGACAAAAGCTGGACTATTACATAACAGCTCATCCTGAGAAATTTCCTACAGGACCGCTGACATGCATTTTTGCATCTTCTACGCTACTGTTTGGGATTAGCTAACATGACAGCTACAGTTTCATGTTGGACCATAAAGGTAGGAGGTATAATGGGCATGGTAGAGAAGGAAGTGGGAAGCAGTCTGGTTCATGGCGAACTTGTTTATCTACATTTGAATATTACTGTCACCGTGAAATAAACTTCCAAATTTTAAACCATTTTTTAAATGTCTTTTTTATTCACACCCAAACAATCCACACAGATATAGAATATGGTACCAGGAATGCTATTCTGCAAGGAAGAAAACCCAAACTATGAACTTGGTTTTTGGAATTGGAAGGTGGTGAGAGGTAGAGACCTATATACATCACAGGATGGAAAGCTGGTGACCTTTGTCAGGTTTTAGTGAATAAGTTATGCACTTTACCTTGAAAGACAAATCATATATTAATTTAGGGTATAATATTAGAGAAAATTACAAAATTATTTTTTTAAATTTGCATTGTGTTGACTTGTTTTTTGCATTTTTCAAAAAAATTCTACCAATGATATGTTAATATATGCCTGGGGTAGATGCAGTACAAATGAGGAAAGAAGACAGAGCTTCGCTAAAGGAGGCTTTCTCTGCCTGGAGCCTATGATAATGAGATAGGAAAACTTGCATGGTTGATATATCCAAGTTCGCTTTTATCTCAAATTGAAACCAAGGAAGGAGTGTCTACACAGCCACAGCCTTAGTAGACTTGTGCGCTTCTCTACAAAGACCAAGATCTCTCTGGGAAAGAGGGCTACACTATCACACAGAGGATGAGCAGAACCCAGAGGCTAGAAAAAGAAAGAGATCTTACGATTTAAAAATTCTGTCTAGACAAAGGCTTTGACTGTGATTATTTGCATATATAGTTGACTAGAAACAAGTAGAATTTTACCTCATTTTCCGGGAGTTTTACTGCCAAATAAATCTTTTGTCTTCAATTATTTCATTGAGGTCTTAATGGTTTACAATATTGTGTAATTTCAGGTGTACATTATTTTATTGCCAAATAAATCTTAATTTGACATATAACTAAAAGCCTTAAACAATCTCAGTGTCCAAATGACACCAGCAGGAAATGGGCTACAAAATCTCTACATCCCTCAAGAATGGCAACCTCTGCTATGGATATCTGAGATATGGACATGGAAGACATACAACAAGCACACAATCCTCTCCTGTCTCCCACAACCCCAAAGGCAAAGCCAGTGGTCACAGCATGCAGTGGAGAAAGAAGTTTCTTCCGAAGAGAAGAATCAAGGTATTACACTATGGAACAGTCAGGAAACTTGCTCTATTGCCAGAGCAGAGTGTTTATTTTTCATGCTGAACATTATTTGCTAATCCCCATTGGCTATTAGCTAATATACTTCCCAGACTCTACTCCTTTGATGGACTATCTATTCTTATATCATCAGTTTATTGGGTGTACCTGTGCATCTAGTGTTTCAGTTTGTAGATTTCAGGAACATTCTGGGCCTCATTTAGATCTGGTAGGAAGAATTGCATGTCACTCAGAGATCTTGAATATTTAGTTGTTAATGGATGTGAGAAAATGGATGAAATATTAGGGTTGCTTCCCTTGGGAAGTGAGTGAATGTGTTATATACAGAGGAAGAAAAACATCCATGGATATGTTGGTAGTCAGAGGGACAGGTCATGATAGAGACTGCTGTTTACCTGTCCCAAAAGCTATTCTTCCTACCTTTAAGATGTCTGATTTCTTCCTAGGTACATGGGCACATGGAATAATGACAATGAAAATAATAGAATTCCTTTAAAACTAGACATATTCATGTGTCCACACAATGACCAATGGGATGGTATTATAACAAAACTTGTTGAAATGTCATCAAATGATAGCTTTTATATCCACTTTACCTTTCTTTCTTTCCTGATGATCAGAATATAAATGGAATGGCTTTAAATCCATTTCCACAATGGTGATGAGACACATATCCTAGGGATAGACAATTGGGTTCCAAAACCAAAAAAGAGGAAAAAAATCCTCTTCATTTTCTAAATGAGCATAAATTAGTAACAATACCCTCAAAAAGTAAGCTCTCTCAGAGTTACATCAGCATTTTGGTGGAGTGACCTTTTCCCTTAGACTCTCCCTGCTAAGATACAGTGAAAAGGACATTCATAAACCAACAGAAGACATTCACACAACACAATAGATGTCTGAGAGACCCATGAAGCCGTACGTCTAAAGGTAGAGGTGCTGAAGGAAATGGAAGGAGTTAAGAAGATCTCCTCTCTCTCTCTGGCAGCAATCTAAGGTGTGGGGCTGTGCACAGGTCTGTGAGGAGGGGGGGAGGGGAAGCTCTCTGCAGGAACATCTTCACTGTCTGAGCTGCCTCCCAGCCATGGGAAAGCCCCACACAGAGGAGGCCAAGCAATTGTGGGGTATCTTCATCAAGCCAGCACACCAGGAGGGCACATAGTGAGGACAGAGCAAGAATGCCCCCAAGATCATACACATGAAAGGAAGTGCTCCAGCTCCCACCCGGCACGCCAGTTTGGCTGGTCAGCCAGAAGAAGGGACCCCCATCAGACCGCATGTGCATACATTTGTAAAGCAGCAGCAGCAGTGGGCAATCACAGACTTGTCCCATCAGCACAGATTTCAAAGGACAGCCACAGATGCCAGGGATCATGGCAGGCTCAGAATACACAGCTCCCGTCCCCCACCCCCAGTGGTGGCAGGTGGAATCTGCAACCAGATAATTCCAGTATGCGAAGGCATAAATCCACCCCATCAAATGTTATGAAAAGGTATATTCATACTCCAGACAAGAAAGAAAATGGCAAGTACTCAGAAATCAATCCTTAAGGCACAGAAATTTATAATCTAAATGGCAGAGAATTCAAAATAGCTATCATAAAACAGTCAACAAGTCACAAGAAAATTCAGAAAGTCAGTTCAATGAAATCAAGAACAAAATTAATTAACAGAGGGAATTCTTCACAAAAGATATTAAAACTATAAGATAAACCAATCAGAAATGTTGGAGATGAATGAGACAAAGAAAAATCTGAAGTCCTTGAATAACAAAGCTGATATTATGGAGGACAGAATGAGCAGCTTGGAGGACAGAAATATAGAAACACTTCAGATGGAGGAGGAGAGAGACTAAGACTAAAAGGAAATGAAGAAATTCTCTGAGAAATATCTGACTCAATTAGGAAATGCAACATGAGGTTTATAACTATTTCAGAGGAAGAAGGGAGGGTGAAAGGAGCAGAAAGCTTATTCAAAGAAATAATAAGTGAGCACTTCCCAAACCTGGGGAAGGAACTGGAATTACAAATAAAAGAAACTAACAGAATCCATAATTATATCAATGTAAAAAAACCTTCTCCCAGGCATATATTAGTAAAACTGGCAAAAGTCAATGACAAAGAAAAAAGATTAAGGAGATCAAGGCAGAAGAATGTAATGTACAAAGGAACCCTCATCAGGTTTTCAGCAGGTTTATCAACAGACATCTCACAGGCTAGGAGAGAGTGGAATGATATATTCAAAATTCTGAAAGACAAAAACTTTCATCCAAGAACACTCTATCCAGTCAAATTATCCTTCAAACATGATGGAGAAATGATAACAGTCTCAGATAAAAAAAAGCTGAGGGAGTTCATCACCACAAGATTCCTCCTACATGAAATGATCAAGAAGGTCCTCATACCTGAAAAAAAAAAAAAAAAAGAAAGGGCTTACACAGCCTTGAGAAAGGAGATAAATAGGCAAACAAAATCAGAAAATTGCATCTCTGTATCAGGACGGGTTAGCAAACACTTAATAATAACAATAAAGATAAAGGGAAAGAAAACATCAAAAATAACTATAATATCATCATTTTAATCACAAACTCACAACATAAAATGGAGTAAGTTGTGACAACACTAACTTAGAAGCAGAAGAGGAAGGGGTTGGAACCTGCTTAGAATAAGGAAATAAGAGGCTATCTGAAAATGGATTATCTCATCTACGAGATTTATTTTACACAAACCTCACGGTAACCACTAAACAAACAAGCAGAACAGAGACACAAATGATAAATAATGAGAAAATCATCATAGAGAACTACCAAACTAAATTGGCAGTCTGAAATACACAGGACAAGAAACAAGGAAATACAGAACAACCAGAAAACAAGTGATAAAATGGAAGGATTAAGCCCTCATATATCAATAATCACTCTAAATGTAAATGGATTGAATTCTCCAATCAAAAGACACAGAGTGGCTGAATGGATTAAAAAACAAGACTCAACATTATTCTGCCTCCTGGAAACACATCTCTGTTCTAAAGATAAACACAGGCTCAAGTGAAGGGGTAGAAGATGATAAGGCAAGCAAATGGCAAAAAAAAAAACCAAAGCATTGCCATACTTATATCAGACAAAGTAAACTTTAAGATATAAAAGGCAATAAGAGGCAAAGAGAGGTAGTATATAATGATAAAAGGGACACTCCACCGAGGACATAACACTTATAAATATATATGCACCTAACACAGGAGCACCAAAGTACATAAAGCAGCTATTAACTGACCTAAAAGGAGATATTAACAGCAACACAATAATAGTAGGGGATCTCAACACCCCACTACATCAATGGATAGCTCATCCAGAGAGAAAGTCAACAAGGAAATAGTGGAATTAAGTGAAAAACTAGATGAGATTGACTTAATATATACATATAGAACACTTCACCCAAAAACAGCAGAATACACATTGTTCTCAAGGGCACATGGAACATTCTCGAGGATAGACCATATGTTGGGAAACAAGGCAAGCCTCAATAAATTTAAGAAGATTGAAATCATATCAAGTATCTTTTTCCAACCACGATGCTATGAAACTAGATATCAACTACAAGAAAAAAGCTGGGAAAGTGACAAATATGTGGAGACTAAACAACATGTTACTGAACAGTGGATCACTGAAGAAATTAAAAGAGAAATTAAAAAATACCTGGAGACAAATGAAAATGAAAATACACCATACCAACACATGTGGTATGCAGTAAAAGTGGTTCTAAGAGGGAAATTCATAGCAATACAAGCCCATCTTAACAAACAAGAAAAATCTCCAATAAGCAATCTTAAACTGCACCTACCAGAACTAGAAAAAGAAGAACAAACAAGGCCCAAAGTCAGCAGGAGGGAAATAATAAAAATTAGAGCAGAAATAAATGAAATGGAAACCAAAAAAAAAACCAGTAGAAAGGATCAACGAAACTAGGAGCTGGTTCTTTGAGAAGATAAACAAAATTGACAAAACCTTAGCCAGACTCACTAAGAAAAAAAGAGAGAAGGCTCAAATAAATAAAATTAGAAATGAAAGAGAAGAGATTACAACGATACCACAGAAATACAAAGGAGTATAAGAGAATACTGTGAAAAACTATATGCCAACAAATTGGACGATCTAGAAGAAATAGATAAATTCTTGGTCTAAAACAATCTCCCAAAACTGAATCAAGAAGTACTAAAGAATCCAATAGACCAATTACAAGTAAAGAGATTGGAACAGTAATCAAAAACCTCCCCCAAAATAAAAGTCCAGGACCAGATATCTTCCCTGGAGAATTCTACCAAACATTCAAAGAAGATTTAACACCTACCCTTCTCAAATTATTCCAAAAAATTGAAGAAGATAGAATACTTCCTAATATACTTTATGAGACCAACATCACCCTGACCTAAAAGTCAGACAAGGACAACACAAAGAAGGAAAATTACAGGCCAATATCGCTGATGAACATAGATGCAAAAATCCTAGACAAAATGTTGGCCAACTGAATACAGCAATATATTAAAAAAATCATACACCATGATCAAGTGGGATTTATACCAGGGATGCAAGAATGGTTCAACATCCACAAATCAATCAATATGATACACCACATTAATAAAATAAGGAATAAAAACCACATGGTCATCTCAATACACGCAGAAAAAGCATTTGACAAGATCCAATATCCATTTATGATAAAAAAACTCTGAATAAAATGGATATATAAGGAAAGTAACTCAAAATAATAAAGGCCATGTAGGACAAACCCACAGACAACATCATACTCAGTTGGGAAAAATTGAAAGCCACTCTTCTGAGAACAAGAATAAGACAAGGGTGCCCACTCTCGCCACTCTTGTTCAATATAGTATTGGAAGTTTTGGCCAGAGCAGTTAGGCAAGAAAAAGAAATAAAGGGTATCCAAATTGGCAGTAAAGAAGTGAAACTCTCACTGTTTGCAGATGACATGATTTTTTTTATATGTGAGGAAGATTGGCCCTGAGCTAACATCTGTTGCCAATCCTCCTCCTCTTGCTTGAAGAAGATTGTCGCTGAGCTGACATCTATGTCAGTCTTCCTCTACTTTATATATGGGACGCCGCCTCAGCATGGCTTGATGAGTGGTATGTAGGTCTGCACCCAGGCTCTGAACCCGCAAACCCCAGGCCGCCAAAGTGGAGCAGACAAACTTAACCACTATGCCACCAGGCTGTCCCCAAGATGACATGATTTTATATATAGAAAACCCTTAAGAATCCATCAAAAACTATTAGAAATAATCAACAACTACAGCAAAGTTACAGGCTATAAAATAAACTTACAAAAATCAGTGGCATTTCTATACTCTAATAATGAACTAACAGAAAGAGAACTCACGAGTACAATCCTATTTACAATTGCAATAAAAAGAATAAAATATCTAGGAATAAATTTAACCAAGAAGGTGAAAGACCTAACAATGAAAACTATAAGACACTGTTGAAAGAAATCGATGAAAACATAAAGAAATGGAAAGATATTCCATGAACATGAATTGGAAGAATAAATATAGTTAAAGTGTCCATACTACTTAAAGCAATCTACATATTCAATGCAATTCCTATCAGAATCCCAAAGACATTCTTCACGGAAATAGAGCAAAGAATTCTAAAATTCATATGGGTCCACAAAAGATCCCAAATAGCTAAAGCAATCCTGAGAAAAAAGAACAAAGCTGGAGGCATTACAATCCCTGACTTCAAAATATACTAACAAGCTATAGTAATCAAAATGGCATGGTACTAGTACAAAAAAAACAGACACACAGATCAATGCAACAGAGTTTAAAGTCCACAAATAAAACCACATGTCTACAGACAGCTAATCTTTGACAAAGGAGTTAAGAAGATACAATGGAGAAAGGAAAGTCTCTTCAATAAATGGCATTGGGAAAATTGGACAGCCACATGCAAAGAATGAAAGTAGACCATTATCTTCACCATACATAAAAATTAACTCAAAATGGATCAAAGACTTGAAGGTAAGACGTGAAACCATAATACTCGTAGAAGAAAATATAGGCAATACACTCTTTGACATCAGTCTTAGAAGGATATTTTAGAATACCATGCCTACTCGGGCAAGGGAAACAGAAGAGAAAATAAACAAATGGGACTTCATCAGACTAAAGAGCTTCTGCAAGGCAAAGGAAACTGGGAACAAGATGAAAAGACAACCCACCAACTGGGAGAAAATATTTGCAAATCATATATCAAGCAAGAGGTTAATCTCCAAAATGTATAAAGAACTCACACAACTCAACAGCAAAAAAACAAACAACTTGATCAAAGAATGTGCAGAGGATCTGAACAGACATTTTTTACAAAGAAGATATACAGATGGCCAGTAGGCACGTGAAAATATGTTTAAAGTCACTAATCATCAGGGAAATGCAAATCAAAACTACACTGAGGTATCACCTTATACCTGTTAGAATGGCTATAATCACCAAGACAAAAAATAACAAATGTTGGAGAAGGTGTGGAGAAACGGGAACCCTCATACAAAGCTGGTGGGAATGAAAACTGGGGCAGCTACTGTAGAAAACAGTAGGGAGATTTCTTAAAAAGTTCAAAATAGAACTACCATACAACCTGCTATCCCACTACTGGTTATTTATCCAAAGAACTTTAAATCAACAATTCAAAGAGACATGCACTCCTATGTTCATTGCAGGATTATTCACAATAGCCAAGATGTGGAAGCAACTCAAGTGCCCATCAACTGATAAGTGGATAAGGAGGATGTGGTATATATATACAATGGAATACTACTCATCTATAAAAATAGACAAAATCATCTCATTCACGACACATGGATGGATCTTGAGGGTATAATGTTAAGTGAAATAAGCCAGAGAGAGAGAGAGACAAACACCATATGATTTCACTCATATGTGGAAGATAAACTAAGACATAGACAAAGAGAACTGATCAGTGGTTACCAGAGGGGAAGGGGGTTGGGCAGTGGGCGTAGAGGGTAAAGGGGCACGTTTATATGGTGACTGACAAATAATAATGCACAACTGAAATTTCACAATGTTATAAACTATTTTGACCTCAATAAAAAAAAGTCAACAAAACAAATAAAAACTAAGGTCTCTCACTAGCTCAATATACAAATAAGCCAGGTAAATCATGCTGAGAGGCACTTTCCAACAGTATAAGAGTCTCTTATGTGAATAAAGCACAACCCTAACATTGGCTCAGAATCCATTTTCATTTAATCCCAGGGCAGTTTACTTCCTGAATGTGTTTTCTGCTTGAGTGTGGCTGTGTAAGTTCTGCTTTCCATTGAGATTAGAGAGAATTTTTGATGATAAGTTTTTCCTTTTAAAAATGAAGTATGGTTTTTTCCCCTTTGATGGTTTTTTTAGTCATTTTATCCATACGAGTTTGCATAACTTACTTTTCAGTAACTCTTTATTATACTTTAACACCTGTTTTTACTTGGGATTCAGAGGTAATATGTGGATAGAGATACTTCTCATATGGCCATTTACTCCAAGCCCTTAGATTTTCCATAAGATGTTACTTGGGAGAAAACTTCTTACTTCAATTTTTTTTAAATAATTTATTCAGGTGAAATTTACATAACAAAAAATTACTCTTTTAAGGTGACCAACTCAGTGGCATTTAGTACACTCATAATGTTGTACAACAACCACCTCTATCTGGTTCCAAAACAATTTCATCAAAAGTAAAACTCTCCCTCATTAAGCATTTCTCCACACCTCCCCCTCACCCAGCCCCTGGCAAATATCAATCTGCATTCTGTCTCTATGGATTTTAGGATATTTTATATAAATGAGATCATACACTATGTGACCTTTTGTGTCTGGCTTGGGTTCATCCAAACATTTGTAGCATGTATCAATATTTCATTTATTTTTATGGCTTAATAATATTCCATTGTATGTGTATGTCACAGTTTGTTTATCCAGTCATCCATTGATGGGCATTTGGGCTGTATCCACCTTTGGATATTGTGAATAGTGCTCCTATAAATCTGTGTGTGCATGTACTTTTTTAAGTACCTGTTTTCAATTCCAGAAGTAGAATTAACCACAGAGTTGTGGTTAAGTCTATGTTTAATTTTTTGAGTAACTCCAAATTGTTTTTTACAGAGGCTGAACCATTTTACATCTCCACCAGCAATTTATGAGAACTACAATTTCTCTAGTTCTAAACCAATATTTATTTTCTACTTTTTAAAATTATAGGTATGAAATGGTGCCACTTTGTGGTTTTGATTTGTATTTGTCTAATAACTAATGATGTTGAACATCTTTTCCTGTGCTTGTCGGCTATTTGTATGCCTTCTCTGGAGAAATGTCTACTCAAGTCCTTCATTCATGCTGTAAATGGGTTGTTTGTCTTTTTATTGTTGAATTGCAAGCATTCTTTGTATATTCTTGATACTAGACCTCTTTTAGATATATGATTTGCAAACATTTTCTCTCCTTCTGTATGTTCTTTTCAATTTCTTGAGAGTGTCCTGTTATGGACTGAATTGTGTTCTGTCAAAATACATATGCTGAAGCTCCCCTAATGTGACCATATTTGGAATTAGGCCTTTAAAGACATAATTAAAGTTAAATGAGGTCACAATATGGAGCGCTAACCTAATAGAACTGTGTCCTTATAAGAAGAGGAAGAGACACGAGGGATGCATGTGCACAGGAAAGGCTATGTGAAGACACAGCTAGAAGGTGGCCATCTGCAAGCCAAGGAGAATGGACTCTGAAGAAATCAAAACTTCCAACACCTTGATCTCAGACTTCCCATCTCTAGAATTATGAGAAAACAAATTTCTATTCTTTACACCTCCCAATCTGTGTTATTTTGTTATGGTAGCCCAAGCAAACTATCATACATCCTTTGAAGTCCCCAAAGTTTTTTTAATTTTAATAAAGTTTAATTTGTCTATTTTTCTTTTATTGCTTGATCTTTTAGTGTTATATCTAAGAGTCCATTGCCAAATCTAAAGTCATGAAGATTTAACCCTATGTTTTTTTCTATTATTTTTATGATTTCAGTTATCATATTTAGGTCATTGATTAATTTTCAGTTAATTTTTGTATATGGTGTGAGGTAGGCCTCCAGCTTCATTTTTTTGCATGTGGATATCCAATTGTCCCAACACCATTTATTGAAGAGATTGTCCTTTCTCTAGTGAGTGGTCTTATCACTCTTGTTGAAAGTCAACTGTGTCATGGATATATGAATTTATTTCTGGACCTCCAATTCTCTTTCGTTCTCTATATGTCTATTCTTATGCCAGTACCATACTGTTTTGATCACTGCAGTTTGGTAGTAATTTTTGATATAGGAAATTGTGAGTCCTTCAACTTTGTTTATTTTTAACAACATTTTGGCTATCCAAAGCCCCTTGCAATTCTATATGAATTTGAGGATCATCTTTCCTTTTCCGCAAAAAAAAAAAAAAAAAGGCCATTATAATTTCAATAGGGACTACATTGAATGTGTTGATCACTTTTGGTAGTATTGATATCTTAACAATATTAAGTTTTCTAGTCCATTAACATAAGACTTTTTCTAATTATTTTGATCTTCTTTAAATTCTTTCAGCAAAATTTTGCATTCATTAGAGGACAATTCTTTCACCTCCCTGCGTAAATTTATTTCTACATGTTTTATTCATTTGGATTCTATTGCAAATAGAATTGGTTTTTACTTCCCTTCTCAGATTGTAAATTTCTGGTGTATAGAAACATAGCTGATTTTTGCATGTTGATCTTGTACCCTGCAACATTACTGAATTTGTTTATTAGCTTTAGTAGTTTATTTTTGTGGAATCCTTAGGATTTTCTATATACAGGATCATCATCTTCCAAAAGAGATAGTTCTACTTCTTCTTTTCTGATTTGGTTAACTTTTCTTTTTCTTGCTTAATTGCTCTAAGACATCCAGTGCAGTATTGAATACCAGTAGTGAAAGTGAGCATCCTTTGTTTGTTCCTGATCTTAGGTGGAAAGCTTTAAGGATTTCACCATGATAGTGATGTTAGCTATGGGTTTTTCCCATTTGACTGTTATCATGTTGAGGAAGTTCCCTTTTACTTCTATTATTGAATGTTTTATAACGAAAGGGTGTTGGGTTGTTTGCAAATGCTTTCTCTGCATCATTTGAGATGATCATGTGTTTTGTTTTATTTTATTTTGTTCAATCAATGTGCTGTATTACATTGATTGGTATTCTTATGTTGAACCAACCTTGCATTCCTGAGATAAATCCCTATAGGTCATGGCATATAGTCCATTTAAGAGGCTGTTAGATTTGGTTTTCTAGTATTTTGCTGAAGACGCTTGCATCAGTATTCATAAGTGATTTTAGTCTATAGTTTTCCTTTCTTGTGATGTCTTTATCTATCTCTAGTATCAGGATAATGCTGGCCTCATAGAATAAGTTAAGAAGTGTTCCATTCTATTTATTTTATTGAGGAGTTTGAGAAGGATTAGTGTTAGTCCTTTAAATGTTTAGTAAAATTCATAAGTGAAGACACCTGGTCCTGGACTTTTCTTTGTTAGGAGGTTTTTTATTACTGATTCAATTTCTTTACCTATTATAAGTCTGTTCACATTTTCCATTTCTTCTTAAGTAAGTTCTGTGTGTTTCTAGGAATTTTTCCATTTCACCTCAGTTATCTAATTTTTTAGCATACAACCAGCCATAGTACTGTCTTACAATCCTTTTTAATTTCTGTAATGTCAAGGTAATGCTCCCTCTCTCATTACTGATTTTAGTTATTTGCATCTCCTCACTTTTGTTGTCAGTCTAGCTAAGGGTTTGTTAATTTTGTTGATCTTTTCAAAGAACCAACATTTGTTTTTATTTATTCTCTCTATTATTTTAATATTCTCTATTTCATTTAACTCCACTTGAATGTTTATCATTTCATTCCTTCTGCTAGATTTAGATTTAATTTTTTCTTTTTTATTCTGCTTACTTTAGGTAAAAAGTTATGTTGCTGATTTGGGAACTTTATGGGTTTTTTTTTAATATAAGCATACACTGCTGTAAGATTCTCTTTGAGAACTGCCTTTGCTGCATCCCATAATTTTCTTTTTTGTGTGTGTGTGAGGAGGACAAGCCCTGAGCTAACATCCGATGCCAATCCTCCCCTTTCTTTCTTGAGGAAGATTGGCCCTGGGCTAACATCTGTTCCCATCTTCCTCTACTTTATATAGGACTCTGCCACAGCATGGTTTAACAAGTGGTGCGTCGATGCATGCCTGGGATCCGAACCTGTGAACCCCGGGCCGCTGAAGTGGAGCACAAGCACTTAACCACTGCACCATTGGGCCAGCATCCATAAGTCTTTGTATGTTGTGTTTTTATTTCCACTCATATCTAAGAGAGAGACAGAGAGAGGCAGGGACAGAGAGATAAGGATAGGGACAGACAGAGAAAGAGGTCAAAGAGAAAAAGACAAAAAAAAATTGACCACTTGAAATGTATGAAAAATTTTTGGATCATGATTTGAATAAACAAGTCAAAATTATAAGACAAACCAGGAAATTTGAACACTGGATATTTGATGCAATTATAGTTCATTTTTAAAGCAGTGTTAATATTCTAACTTTTAAAGGGTTCTTATAATTTAGAGATGTATACTGAAAAATTTTCAAATGAAATGATATGCCAGGGTTTTCTTTAAAATAATCTATCAGGGTGGGCAAAGAATGGGAGTATAGTAGAAATAAGACTGACTATGAGTTTATGACCTATGAAGTTGGAAAATGTGTACATTGGGGCTTGTTTTATCTTATTTTACTATATATGCTTTGACGGCTTACATTTTTTCATAAATACATCTGCTGAAAGCAATCGTTATCAAATAAAGCCAATTGTATTCATGTCATTCATTGCTCTCTTTGAAAATCAGGCTTCCAATAATTATTATATATATGATAATTTTATTAATATATATAGAGAGATTGAGAGAGAAGCATACTTCATTTTATTGTGCCTTACTTTATTGCACTTCGAAGATATTGCATTTTTACAAATTGAAGATTTGTGGCAACACTGCAATGAGCAAGTCTATCGGGGCCATTTTTCCAAGATCATTTGGTCACTTTGTGTCTCTGTGTCATGTTTTGCTAATTTTTGCAAAATTTTAAACATTTTTATTGTTATTATATTTGTAATGGTGATCTGTGTCAGTGATCTTTGATGTCACTATTGTAATTATTTTGAGGTGCCGTGAACCTCCCCCATATAAGATGGCTAACAATTGATAAATGTTGTGTGTGTTTTGTCTGCTCCACTGACCAACATTCCCTTGTCTCTCTCTCCTCGGGCCTCCCTAGTCCCTGAGACACAATGATATTGAAATTAGGCCAATTAATAACCCTACAATGGCTTCCAAGTGTTCAAGTGAAAGGAAGAAGTCACACGTCACTTTTTAAATCAAAAGCTGGAAATGATTAAGCTTAGTAAGGAAGGTTTTTTAAATGCCAAGATAGACCAAAAGCTAGGCCTCTTGAGCCTGTTAGCCAAGTTGTGAATGCAAAGGAAAAGTTCTTGTAGGAAATTAAAAGTGCCACTCCAGTGAACACGCAAATGATAAAAAAAGCAACACAGTCTTATTGCTTACATGGAGAAAGTTTGAGTGGTCTGGATAGAAGAGCAAACCAGCCACAACATTCCCTGAAACCAAAGCCCAATCTAAAGCAAGGTCCTAACTCTTTTTGGTTCTATGAAGGCTGAGAGAGGTGAGGAAGATGAAGAAGAAAAATTTGAAGCTGGCAGAGGTTGGTTTATGAGGTTTTAGGAAAGAAATCATCTTCGTAACATAAAAGTATAAGGTGAAGCAGCAAGTGCTGATGTAGAAGCTGCAGCAAGTTATCCAGAAGATCTAGCTAAGATAAGCAATGAAGGTGGCTACACTAAACAACAGATTTTCAGTGGAGACACAAAAGCCTATTGGAAGAAGAGGCCGTCTAGGACTGTCACAGCTAGAGAGGAGACATCAATGCCCAGCTTCCAAGCTTCAAAGGACAGGCTGACTCTCTTATTAAAGGCGAATGCAACTGGTGACTTTAAGTTGAAGCCAATGCTCATTTACTATGCAGGAATTCCTAGGGCTTTATATCCTTAAGGAATTATGCACAATCTACTCTGCCTGTGCTCTATAAGTGGAACAACAAAGCCTGGATGACAGCACATCTGTTTACAACGTGGTTTACTGAATATTTTAAGCTTACTGTTGAAATCTATTGCTCAGAAAAAAAATTTCTTTCAAAATATTACTGCTCATTGACAATGCACCTGGTCACTCAAGAGCTCTGATGGAGATATACAATGAGATTAATGTTTTCTTCATGCTTGCTTCATTCTGCAGCCCGTGGATCAAGAAGTAATTTTGACTTTCAAGTCTTAACATCGAAGAAATGTATTTTGTAAGACTATAGTTGCCATAGAAAGTGATTTCTCTGATGGATCTGAGCAAAGTAAATTGAAAACCTTCTGGAAAGGATCATCATTCTAGATGTTACTGAGAACATTGGTGATTCATGGGAAGAGGTATCAACCCTAACAGGAGTTTGGAAAAAGTTGATTCTAACCCTTATGGATGACTTTTAGGGGTTCAAGACTTCAGTGGAGGAAGTAATTGCAGATGTGGTAGAAATAGTAAAAGATCTAGAATCAGAAGTGGTTCCTGAAGGTGGAACTGAATTGCTGCAATCTCATGATAAAACTTTAATGAGTGAGGAGTTGCTTCTTATGGATAAGCAAAGAAAGCGGTCTACTGAAATGGAATCTACTCCTGGTGAAGATGCTGTGAAGATTGTTGAGATGACAAGAAAGGATTTAGGATATTACATAAACTTAGTTGATAAAGCAGTGTCAGGGTTTGAGAAGATTGACTACCATTTTAAAAGAAGTTCTACTGTGGGTAAAATGCTGTCAAACAGCATCACATGCTATAGAAAAATTGTTCTTGAAAAATTGTTCACAAAAGGAAGAGTCAATTGATGAGTCAAACTTCATTTTCTCTTATTTTAAGAAGTTACCACAGCCACTCTAACCTTCAGCAACCACCATGCTGGTGAGTCAGCAGACATCAACATCAAGGCAAGACCCTTCACCAGCAACAAGATTAGGACTCGCTGAAGGCTCAGATTTTGGTTAGCATTTTTAGCAATACAGTACTTTTTTAATTAAAGGATGTATAGGTGTTTTCACGTCCTTTGGATTTTTTAGGTATAATGCATCACACACTTAATAGACTACGGTATAGTGTAAACATAACTTTTATAAGCACTGGGAAACCAAAAAATTTATGTGACTCACTTTATTACAATATTCACTTTATTGCAGTGGTCTGGAACCGAACTCGCAACATCTCCGAGGTATGCCTCTATGAATAGATAGATAGATAGATAGATAGATAGATAGATAGATAGATAGATAGACAGACAGATAGACACGGATATGTAGATAGTCACAGGTCACGACTTTTGTCTACCTTACTTATTGGTCAAGATGTATTTAATAGCCTTCAGACAGGCTCAGTGTACTCTTCTAGTTCCAACTTTTTTCTGATACGTTTTTTCAACATAGCAACTCCTTATGTAAGAGAACAGACCAAATTAGTCCATCAAGTTTTTAATCTAGGTCAAGAAATTTCAAGTTCTTAGTTCCTATTTTTAGTACAGCAAGTAATAGTTAATGACACAGTGGTAATTACTGACTTTTCCCATTGCATAGACGACTTGAGCAGACAAATTCAATAATGGGTTATGAGAATGCGCAGAAAATTATAGTGATTATATTCTGCATCTATAAACTCTTACATTGTGAACAGGCAAAGAAATATGACCATCACAATATTTTATGAAGTAAAAGGAAAAAGGAAACAAAGATAGAAATTTCTACTATTTTGTTTTGTTCCAGGAGAAGCACCAATACGTACCTCTATAGTTTCTTCAGCTTAGAATAAATACGTCAGGTAGGAATTCTGAGAAAATTGATTTCATTTTCTACTTTGTTTATTTTCAGAATAAACTATTTCTCAACAATTTTGTTTAAAAATAAAACTCAACTTTAAATTCAATTTACAAAGATTTTCACTTTCATATAAAGTGACCAACGAAAGAGATCTTTAAAAATTAAATTTAATTGCCTAGAAATCATGAGATTTGAAAGAGTAATTAAATTGACACTGAAATTACTCTTCAAAATTTCATATCCTTTTAGGAACTTAATGTAATTCATATCATTAAGACTTAATCCTCTGAAACATTCATGGATAGAGATGAAACTTTTAGATAACAAGCAGTATCAGAGCTTTGAAGGTTCTCAGCTGCTGTAAATCCCTGACTGAGCTCTAGTGGAATTTGGCAAAGGCAATCACTGTCATTCTGAAGAGATTCTTGGAAAATACATGACCTTCTGCAGAATTGAAATTCCTCAATATCAGGTACCTTTTGCTAAAAAGGCTGTGATGTGTTGGCCCTATCAGACAAAGGAACAGCAAAAGGATTTTATGACCATTTTAGAATATGCACGTCAATGTTCTGCATTATATATTTATTTTTTTTCAGGAGGTTAGACCATCAACACAAAGATTTGTAAAGAGATGCTTGGTGATGTTACAGTATCCTTACCAGCCCTGTGTGCTTGATTCAGATTGTTTTGTACAAATCATTACCTTTTAGTGTGAGAAGGGTTAGTAGATATAATCCTAAATGAGTGGAAATTGTGGAATGGATTAAGCCACTTTAAAAGGCCTTATAGTAGCAGAAGTGAGGTTGGAATTCAGAACTTTGCATCACAGTCTTGAGCAAATTTTCAAAATACTATAATGACTTCTACTTTGTCACTCCTCATGATTGCTATAAGAACCAAAACAAAACAGCACACTAACATTGTAAATTATAGATTTTTTAAAGAGGAAAACATGTTCCTTTATTATAAAGAAGTTTAGGCTTGAAAGATGAAGTGGTTTGCCCAGACCATATACCATTTGACAGCACAGTTGGGAAGGGACTATGTTTTCTGACTCTAAGTCTAGTTCTCAATCATTATTTCTGTCACTGCCTTAAAAGTCATTGATACGACATTTACTTTGCCTCAGTTCTTTTGTATATGCTCAGTTAACAGACATTTGGACCTAGACCCTGCCTTCGAAGAATTCTTTTTTTCCCACCAAACACATTTTCATTTTTGTTATTGGAGGCAAAGTACAGTTACTAGGCCATTATACAATAGTTTTCTCCTATCTATATTAATACTATTTTCTTCAAACTTCAGAATCTTTAAATTCAAGTATAGATTCTTTTCCTGTGTATATCAAAAATACAATATCTTTAAATTTGTTGTACTTGCATGATTTACTTTTAAGGCCAAGAATCTACCTCTAAATTAAAATATCCCCTGATGTCTATAATTCCATTAATTATTGTATAGGTTAGTGGTTTGAGTTTTTTTTTTTAATCACATAATTCTAGGTGTTACTGACCCATAAACAATGCTTCTCTGTACACTGAAGACCTGAGCTCGCTCTTCATTCATAGAGTAAAAACATTACTGTAAACAGAGATTACATGGAAGCTAACAGGAGAGAAAAGTGCCTTCCTAGTGGTGCTTCTACTTTTGCAGAGGAGACAATAAACAAGAAAACAAATGAAAAGTGATATTTCAAATATTGGTAAACGGTATTTCGCATAAGATGTTATACAATGGTTTTCTCTTGTTTTGAAATTTTATTTTTCTCTCTTTGCTTTCATTCCATAAAATACTATAATGACCGCATATCCTTTCCTATACTCAATATACGAGTCTAGGAATTGAATACACTTTCATTTTGTCTCCAGTTACTTGGTTTCTGTTTGAATTTCATTCCAAGCACTATTTTGAGTCCAAATTGCATTTCTTTCTAAAGTAGCATTGTGTTTCTTTTTAGTGGAAGGAACCAAGACACCTCTCCCTCTTAAGCACTCACTCCACTGTTCACATACCCTTTCAACAAAAAATTTAAGCACCAAAGGTGCCAGCTGTCCCCAATGCCAAGAGAGAGAGTCTAGAATTAATGAGCTGACTCATGCAAAGTAAGCCAACTGCCAAAGTATCGAGTACTACTAATCGTAATAATTCCAAGGCATTTTTTAAAACAAGAAGGTCCAAGATGAAGCTAGCGTGCATTGTACAGGAAAAATATTTTGTTGTTGTTGAGGTGTGTTTGAGATGAGAGGTTAAAATACTTCCGTCATGTTCATGAGTAAGGAAATCAGCCCCAGTGACCACTCAATGAGCATCAGCACTGGCCATCTTTGTACCCTCCTGTCAAATCAGCAGAGCCTAGGCTACATAAGAGCGCCATTTCCATCCAGCCAAAATCTGAAGCATCTAAGGGTCAAGAAGGCTAAGGATTAAACATTTTCTCCTAAGAAAGGAAAAGATTTCAAAATAATAAACATAAAAATGATAACAGAGCATGGAGGATTAAATAGAATGCTTAAGGAAGTGGTTAGACACACTGAAGAAAGAAAAATAAAGAGAGACGGGTCATCTTCGGCTTGAAAGCTGGTAGAGGTTGTCAAAAGAGATTGCATCATCAATAATAGTCTTAATGAAATAACTTAAACTGTGCTGTCTAATAAGGATCCGCTAGACAGAAGTGATTATTTTAATTTATATTTATAGTAACTAAAAGTTTTTTAAAATTTAAGATCTCAGTCCTTGAGACATGTTACCCACACTTCAAGTGCTCAACAGCCACATGTGGCTCACGACTACCATGTTGGATTGAGCAGATTTCGTAAAACACTTTTTTTCACTGCAGAAAGTTCAATTAGTCAGTGCTGAGCTAGTCTAAAAAGAGAAGAAGTAGAAAGAGAGATAAGAGTTTTTTCAAGTTAAAGTTCACAAAATAGCATTTTTTTGCAGTGAATTAAAAACATTTTTCATTAATAAAACGTAAATTATATCACGCAACGAATCTAACATCTCTGCAGTTAGATTAAGTGGCTAATTATATTTTTGCTTCCATATCTTAAAATCAACTACTTTGTGACTCAAATTTGTACTAGCCATACCTAAATTTTCAATTTTGTGGGAAAACTTTCTGAGAATTCAACAAAACTAGTTGTCAATCCCATTCCATCCATTCCTGTAGTGGTTGATCCTGGGGAAGAACAGAGACAGGGATGAGGTTCTCTTCTAAGTTTGTTCCCTTCATCTTATCCAGCATAGCCAGTAGGCACCTCTGCAAAGTGGACATGAATATCAAAAACATGGATATCAACAACTTCTACATAAACTCACCTTCATTTTGCATATATTAAGAAGTTTCTTTGTTTTCTGTGTTTCACAGACCACAGTCTTGGTCCTTACATTTGTACCTCTTCTCCATTTATCCCCTTGGATTAATGAGCCTGTTGTATATTGGCTTTGATTAATTTATCCTCTTATTATCTGCTCAATTCTGGTTAAAACCAGCTCTTTATTTATTTTTTTTGTGAGGAAGATCAGCCTTGCGCTAACGTCCGTGCTAATCCTCCTCTTTTTGCTGAGGAAGACTGGCTCTGAGCTAACATCTATTGCCAATCCTCCTCCTTTTTTCCCCAAAGCCCCAGTAGATAGTTGTATGTCATAGCTGCACATCCTTCTAGTTGCTGTATGTGGGATGCCATCTCAGCATGGCCAGAGAAGCAGTGTGGTGGTGCGCGCCCGGGATCCGAACCTGGGTCGCCAGTAGCGGAGTGCGCGCACTTAACCACTAAGCCACGGGACCGGCCCCTAAAGCCAGCTCTTGAACATTCTGCATTACGTAAACCTCAAATCTTCCCCCAACCCCTAGACTCTCACCTGATGCCTGATGGTGAAACTGGATCATAATGAAATAATTTGTTAATACTTATTCATCACTAACAACTATATGATAATCTCTGGAATTTGTTCTTAATCATCTTATTCCAGATCTAATTTAATGTTCATATTTATTTTTTCCTTTGTGTTCCTTAGCAATTTCTGATTCATTCTACTTTGCTACATTTTATTTACCTTCATTCTACTTTGCTACATTTTATTTACCTATTATTAGTTGCTTAAAATCTCTTTGGGAAGAAACCTTAGTGTAAAGTGAGAATAAATCTATATATCACTGATTTAATTAATTCCACTAGTCTTTATTAGCCATCTCTTATTTATAAAACACTGTACTAGATGTTTTGAGAAATACTGACATGAATAAATCATGATTTATGCTTCAAAAATAATATATACCACATCTGGGTATATATCCAAAGGAAATGAAATCAGGATCTCGAAGAGATATCTGCACTTTCATGTGATTACATTATTCACAGCAGCCAAAATATGGAAACAATCTAAGTGTCAGTCAACACGTGAATAGATAAAGGAGATATGGAATGGGATATTATTCCATTGGAATATTATTCAGCCATGAGAAAGAAAGAAATTCTGCCATTTACAAAGACATGTATGAAACTTGATGGCATATGCTAAATGAAATAAGTCAAAGAGAGAAAGACAAATATTGTATGATCTCACTTATATGTGGAATCTAAAAAAGCTGAACTCATAGAAACATAGAATGATGGTTACCAGGGGCTGGAGGAAATGGGGAGATATTGGTCAAAGGGTACAAATTTCCAATTATAAGATGGATAAGTTCTAGAGATCTAATGAACAGTATCATGATTATAGTTAACAATGCTGTATTATATACTTGAAAATTGCTAAGAGAGTAGATATTAAATGTTCTCACTACAAAAAAGGAGATGGTAATTACGTGACCTGATAGAGGTGTTAGCTAACTTAACGCTATGGTGGTAATCATTTTGCAATAGTTAAGTGTGTCAAATTGTACATCTTAAACCTATACAGTGTTAATGTCATTTACATCTCAATCAATTTGGGAGAAAAAGCATATATACCAGTTAAGGGGATAGAAAACAAATGTAAATAATAATAACATAAGGTTCAAAGTACATTAAGATAGGTACATATTTAAGAAACACCCAAAAGGTAGAGAGAACTTTTGATTTGATGGATTAAAGAATCTATTTTGTGTCAGTTGGCATTTAGATTGGATTTTTAGAAACAAATTACTATATAGAATTATAATATCATGAACAGAAAAAATCATGGAAAGTTTATACCAAAAAAATAGAAATTAGTCCTAGTCAAGTTGAGCTAGACTTCAGGATGTATAATGATGCAAAGCATGGAATATCAGTCGCAGTCAGATGGAGCAAAACCTGTTATAGTAAGACTATACATCATTCTTGGTAATAGGGATCAAATACAATTTGAATTAATATAATAAAATGGATATATTCTGTATAATAGCACATGGGAGCATACAATAGTTCTGAAGGGGGATAAAAAATAATGATGACTTGAGGCCGGCCCAGTGGCATAGTAGTTAAGTTTACCCACTCTGCTTCGGCAGCCCGGAGTTTGCAGGTTCGAATCCTGGGCATGGACCTACACACCACTCATCAAGCCTTGCGTGGCAGTGTCCCACATACAAAATAGAGGAAGATGGGCACAGATGTTAGCTCACAGCTAGTCTTCCTCAGCAAAAAGAGGAGGATTGGCAACAGAGGTTAGCTCAGAGCCAATCTTTCTCACCAAAAATAATAATAATGATGATGATTTGATCTAAGGGGAATGACAGTAGCAGATCTTGCAAGCAAACAGCCCAGTGGCAATGGAGTCATGCTAATTTAGACAAACATATCCAGAAGCCAACAACTAGAGGCTAAACCTATGAAGGAGGTGTAAAAGCACTATAACAATTGATGTACAAATCTGGGCCTCTGGGAAATAAGAACAGAAGGCAAACAATTTAATAAAGAGTGAACTATTACAAACAAAAAATACTTTCTCTTTTGCATCTGTGTTTCAGGTTACGCTCCTATATGCTCTCATAATAAGACGTTATTCTTCTACAGGATTTATCTTCCTTTATTGCAATCACATGTTTACTTCTTGTGGCAAACCAGATATGTTTGTCCCTATGCTAAACCCTGGAACCTGTGAGTGTTACCTTAAATGGCAAAAGGAACTTTGCTGATGTGATTAAACTAAAGTTCTTTGGGTGGAGAGAGAATCCTGTATTATCCAAGTGGATCTGATATAATCACAATGACACTTATAAGGGGGAGAGAAGAGGAATCACAACGGGTGCAGATGGTGATATGAAGCAGAGACTGAATTATGCATTTTGGAGATGGAAGAAGAATCCCCAAGCCAAGGAATATGAATGGCCACCGGAAACGGAATAAGGCAAGGAAGTGGATTTCTCCACTCAAAGCCTTCTGAAGGAGCCAGTCCTTCTGATATCTTTAACCTTGTGAAGCTGATTTTGGACTTCTACCTACAAAACTATATGAAAATAAATGTTTTTCATATATTTTTTTAAGTTTAAGTTTTTTTAAGTCACTAAGTTTGTGGTAATTTTTTGCAGCAGCAACCAGAAAATTTTCCACATCCTTCACCATACTGTAAACTCTGTGAGTAGTGGAACAAGGTAATCTCTCGCTCTTTCATTTTTTTTTTTTTAAATCACAATATCTCCAGAGTCTGACAAAGTGCCTGGTGCATGGTATATACTCCACACTCAATGTATGTTTCATTAATTTAATGATCAAATTTATTACGAATAAAAAGATATAGGGGAGGACAAAAGGGATAAATGGGGACATTTCTACAGTGATGGATGACAAGTAGACTTTTGATGGTGAACATGATGTAATCTTTAGAGACGTCAAAATATAATGATATGGGTATGAAATTTATGTAATGTTATAAACCACGTTACCTCAATAAAAAGAGGAGGCGGAATAAGGAGACATAGTTGTGAGTCCAGAACATTGGATTCAAGAAGCCAAGATTCATTATAATTCCACCACTAAAGAGTTAGGTAAGTACATACACTGCACTCAACCTCTCCGGCTTCAATTATTTCCTTATGTAAAGCTAGAGATTGTTATATATTGCTGTTTTTTCCACAGGAGTCATTAAAACAATAGTCTCTTAGGGGCCAGCCTGGTGGCATAGCTGGTAAGTTCACGAGTTTTGCTTTGGCAGACTGAGGTTCACTGGTTCGGATCCTAGACACAGACCTGCTCACCACTCATCAAGCCATGCTGAGATGGCATCTCATATAGAAAAACTAGAAGGACCTACACCTAGGATATACAACTATGTACTGGAGTTTTGGGGAGAAAAAAGAAAAAGGGGAAGATTGGCAACAGATGTTTGCTCATGGCCAATCTTCCTCAAAAAAAAAACAAAAAAATACAAACAAAACAAAACAACAAACACCAATAGTCTCTTAAAAATACTTTTTAAAATATTTTATAGTCAACTAACTTTGGGAAATATTTCCCATTAACATTCCTGTATTGGAGAATCACAATATATTTAAGTATTTTAAAGAATCTTAAGCACTTAAAACATAAAAACATACACATTTTTCATTATTTACCACAATTTTTGAGATATATTCAACTGAGAAAGACTTCTTTCCTTGTATCTCCTACTAATATCTGGCAGAATCAATCTTCTGCTGGAATTCCTAAGACAATGTTGAATAAAATCTTATCAAGTATCACTTTCATATTTAAAATATTATGATCTAGTAGAATTAGGTTAAAGACAGCCTCCTTTTAAAACTGTTCTTTGTTTTAGTTTTTCATTAGATTTTTTAAAACGGTAAAGAACATACTACTAATAATACTCTCCACACCCATATCCTGCAGCATCCCAGGAGAGTGAATGAGCAGTGGGCTTCTTTCAGGTACGCCTCAGCTAAAAAGTGTTCGACTGATGGTAACCTGCACTGTAAAGATATTAAGAAATGAATAATGATTGTCAGAGAACAACAAACTATTTTTTTTAGTTCACATAGAAAAAATAAGAATTTAATTGTAATTTTATAAATATACAAGGTTGATAAATAAATTGAAAGCCCTGTAATTCTTAAAACTGGAAGTATTTCAGCAGATGATGAAAGTTATAGGGCAATTAAAATCTCTGCTAAACAGAGAGGATAATACACATGTGAAACTCATCATTCCAGGCATGATAAATCTGGAAATGTCAATGATATCCACATACAATTTTGGATGATTAATTCCTTATATTTAAGGCAAATCAGACAGGGATGAATGTGCCCCTAAATGATAAGGTTGTTCCAGGGAGCTTATTAAACAGAATGGAAAAGATCCCCTGATATTACCTTCAGGGGAAGGATACGGAGATGAATTGGCCACTGGCCATTCTTGTTCCTCTTTTCAACATTCAGATGAAGCCTCAGACATGGAACAGAATAGAATTCACACACGGCAATTCTATTGTCTACGCATAATGTCATTTATAAAACTTTCTTCAAACAACAGCGAAATGGCTTAGCATAAGGGTAGTTATAAGCAGGATCATCTAAAGAATTTACAAAGACAGGAAGCCTACAACAGAGAATGAATGGGTCCATCAATAACACAAATAGCACCATGTAAGAGAACAATGTACAAATTACAAGGCAGAATGGACTTATTTAACAGCACCTGGGAACTTATCCAGGAATATTTTATATTTTCTCTAAAAGAACATTTAATGTGCATAGAAAATAGGGCAATTTTCATGACAAAGTCCTAAATAGAGGGAACATTCAAATGTCATTAAATTATGTATCCTCTAAAGCTAAAATATAAAATGCCCTTCCAATTTTTTGACTAATACGGTGTATGTGATCTGTTTCTTGTTTTCTTTCATTGGTTCTTATAATAAAGGCACCCACATTAATGTATTATTAGAAATTACAATGATTATATTACAGCAGGAGGAACATTATATTTATTCAATTACCATATGTAAGAACTAACTTGCTCAATATTAAAATAAATGCCACCAATATTGAAGGCTAAAAAATTACCTTCTATTCAATATTTGATCACCAATGCATGAATCAAACTAAGAAATAATCTTGTATCAAATTTAAAAACAATCACTTTTTTCTATATATCATATTTAAAGTATTTGCTTTTATATGCATAGATCTTGATGAATGCTCATTAATTAAGCATAGACACTTTCAGTAAACTTGTCCAATTTTTAAAGACTATTAGACATGTTTATCTTCTCAAAAAATATTCCTAAAATATCTTTTATATAGGACTTGATAGGAGTTACTAGTGTAACTCCATGCAGTCCACGTTGTATATAAAAAAGTGAGAAAAAAGTCTTCTCATAAAATTAGCTAGTTTCCTAGATTTCCTTATAGCTGTTAGGCCTACAACTTGTACCCATGTCTGCAAACCCGGAGATGTATGTGTTGATATGTTTGGGAAGTGGAGGTGAATTGCAACACTTTCTAACATGGTAATTGCCCTAGACCATGTCATCAATGCTTAGGGCTAATGAGGGAAAGGTGAAGGGGAAAAATGCAGAGGAGAAGAATGCAGAGCTATGAGAACCATTCAAATGAAAATAAATAGATAAAAAGAGGCAAATAACTGTTCCAGTAACGGTCTGTGCACATATAAAAGGATTTTACAGCATACAGAGAATATATGCCTAATATGTTTGCTTATTGACTTCCATCACAGGAACTGGTGTTCATGCTATAAAAAAGGGAATTGATTTTTTCCCTAACAATATAAAAAATCAGTTCTTACTATGAATTGTTTCCTTGAGTTTAAAACTCCCTTCTCCATACATTTACATTTTCTATGGCTTCATATCTCTTGCTGAAATCCCATTTCTGAGTTTACATCTGGATTTCCATACCCGCATTGATAATCCACATATCTAAAGGATACTGGATAATTAACCGTTTTCTTAGAATTTGCTCTTCTTCCTCCATTTCCTATCTCAAAAAATGACTTAAAACCAAAGACACTTCACTGCTTCTATTCTGCTATATCCAATGAGTCACTATGTTATCTCCAAATGATATCTTGAGCTTACCTTCTCCTCTCCACCTGAAGCCTCATAGTCTAAAGTCACAGCCATCTCGCTTCCCACTTGGATCATGGATCTAGCACTGAATGGATCTCCCTGCTGCCAGGATTATCCTGATCCAGTAACACCTTCCAACCTACTGACAGTGATTTTTAAATCTGCAGTTACGACTATGTCACTCCCCTGCTCAATATCCTTCAGTGACTTTCAACCACCTCCAAAATAGTTTGGATAGGAGAAAGATGTTAAACCAAAATAAGTTTGTTCCAAGTAATTTCTAGATCCTACCTGTTTTAAGTCTCCTTTAACCATAAAATAAAAGGTATTTCATGCTTTATGAGGAGGGCAGAATTTGGTCATTGCTTTGCTATAAATATCGATTTAGTGTTGGAGTTGCGTACTAAAGATCCTGATGAGAAAATAAGCTAAAAGCAAATGTTCTTGATGTTTCAGTTTTCCTTGGAGGAGAGGGGAAGGAGATTTCTCAGAAATCCTAAAGTGGAATTTTTATACATTAGGATCCAAGCCTGGTCGTCTCAGGTCAGAGAGTTTTGTTGTTGCTTTGTTTTGTTTTGTTTTTTTCATTGCTGTTTTAGTCTATAAGGCAACTGGAAAAGTATAAGCTTCACAGAGGGTTCTGCTGAAAGAGAAGAGAGAAAAAGATAGAATTTTTGTTGCTGAAAGATGATGGGAGAAGGACAGGAAAAGAAAAGACAAAAGTTTAGATCTGAACCCTGTCTTTATTCTTGGATTTAGCCAAGGGTTAGGTTGAAAGGAAATTGGTTATAAGATCAATTATAGGAGGCTGACGTCTCTCTTCTGCTCCTTCATTGCTGAAAGACTGTGCACTTCTCAGAGGATCCTACAGTTGCCCTAACGATAAGTCAAATATGATGTCTGAGTGTAAGAATGTTGATGCTGAGGAGAGTACTCATATACATGGGCCTGAGGTAGTTCCCCTGCTCCTCAGACAACACACAACATACAGATGACCAAACCTTTCCCGTGTGCCCAGTGGGGCAAAAATCATTGAGCTGAGGATGCTGGATAGAAGAATAATGAGGATAAGTCCACCACTAGGTGGGGTGGGGTGAGTAGATAGCCACATTGACAAAGAAGGGCCACCACTCGACTGTGGAAGTGCAGTTGAACTCAAGACGGCCACAGTAAGTCACTACAAGAAAACCATTAGGCATTGGTCAGGATGAGCAAACAAGCTTTCTGTTTTAAGACCCACAATCTGCTGTGATCATAGAGAGGCCCTGGGGACAGTGTGAGACACAGCATAGCACTTCCCAATGCTATGAAGAAACCTAGAGACTCAGATGGCATTTTGGGAAGGAAGATCACAAGGGAAGGACTGCTGAGAGGTAAGAAACCATAACACATCAAGTAATTTACAACCTAAACTCTATTAAACTAGATATCACTAAGAAACTTTTCATTGGCAGGAACAAATGTATTCACTATCATTGAGAAAAGATAATTTATTATAGGAAATAACATATTTTTTGTACTTCTGACATAGAGCATAAATATTTTGACTTCAATCCAAGATCAAACTATTTACAAGTCATTTCAATTGTTTAAAAGCATCTTAGTGAGGCCCAGAGCTGAGTGCTGGGGATACAATAGTGAGCAAACCAGCACTGATCTTCATCCACAGTGAGTTTACAGAAGATCAGA
This sequence comes from Diceros bicornis minor, assembly GCF_020826845.1. NCBI lineage: Eukaryota > Metazoa > Chordata > Mammalia > Perissodactyla > Rhinocerotidae > Diceros > Diceros bicornis. Next base: position 44,422,321 of record NC_080759.1, on the reverse strand, counting down.
GGAGATGGAAAAATAAACAGTTAAATAAAATAAGGTAGGAAAATTGTGTATGAGAACCCAAAGCAGAGGCCCCTAGCCAGATCAAAAAACAGGTACAAATTATGTCTAATAACCTGTTATTTTTCTGCATGCATCCAATGCTCTAGCTGTACTGAATTTCTTAACACGTCCTAATATCACTAAGGTCTCAAACTTTCATGCATTTTTCTATGTCAATCTCTGTATTAGTTTCTTATTGCTTCTATAATGAATTGCCACAAATTTTGTAGTTTAAAACAACATATTTATTGTGCTACAATTCTGGAGGTCAGAAGTCGTAAAACCAAGATGTTGGCAGGGCTGGGTTCCTACAGGAGTCTCTAGAAGAGAATTTGTTTCCTTGCCTTTTCCAGCTTCTAGAGGCCTTCATTTCTTTGGCTTGTAAGCCTTCCTCCCAGTACTCTAACCTCTGCTTCTGTTATCACATCTCTTTCTCTCTGACTTGATCTTCTTGCCTCCCTCTATAGGGGAGGGAGAAATTTCCTCTGCCCTTCTAGGTTCTTCTGGCTAGTCTAAGAATTAAATTTATATGAGACAGAATAACAGGAGAAAATCAAACAAATCTTAATAACATGTATACACGGGAGAAACGCAGGAAAACTGAGTAACTCACCAAAATAGCCAAAGACATCACCTTAAATACCACCTTTAGCTAAAAACAAAAGAGGATGCTGGGGGTAATGGTTTGGGACTTCAAAGGGGAGGAAGGCAATTCACACAGAGATGAAAAAGCAAATGTTTGGTAAACAAATTTTGACCATGCCTTGCAGAGACAGTGGGACATGGAGAGACTTTGATCAAATGGGCCTTGCTAGGTTCCTCCCTGTCTACTACACCTAGTTCATATTATACTATAGTTACCTATGGTGATAGCTCCTTCTTGGAACAGGCTTTCTATCTTAAATTCTTTTAGGCAGCTAGAGGGAAGGTCAAAGTTTCTTCGTGAGTCTAATTTTCTTAAAAATTATCAAACCAAAGAGATACATTTTGGGGTAGCATAATCTGCTCCCCTACACCTCTTATACAAACCTTTGTGACTACACTGGGACTACCAGGAAAATCTAGGATAACCATCCCATCTCATCTGATAATCTTTACCTTAATCACATCTGCAAAGTCCCTTTTGGCATTTAAGATAAACATATTAACAGGTTTCAGGAATGGTCATTTGTTGGTGGGGGTGGGGGGAGTCATGCAGCCTATTACACTCTGTTTGCAGGAATTTCCATTTGGATCTTTTTAGAGTTTTTTTTTTTAAGAGTGGATGAAAAAAGAAAGCAATTGGAGAATGAGCAAAAGAAAGAGAATGGGAAGAAGGAAAAAGAAAGGAGGAAAGAAGGAAGCAAGTCAATCTCAGATTACGACAGAAAAAAGTAATGTTTTTTGATGAATTATTAAAAATAAGACTGCAAGATAGCAAAAGTTATGTGTATTTTGAAAGGATGTTTCAAATGACCACTCCAACATATATTCTTTTACATGTACAAGGATATTAATGTTAACATATTTGGATGTTAGCAAAAGGGCTTTAAATCCTCTTCTATAGTGATTTGAAATGACTTTAAAATCATTCAAAAGTAGTCTAATGTTAGCTTTAACAACATGTCTAAAACATAGTTTTACTTTTCTGGCACAAAAACTGCACTGTTACCAGCTGGATCTCAGAAAATGAGAGATGTAGGATGTTCCATAGAGTATTCTTAGCTCTACAATATTACCCTTCAATTTGTCCTATAAAGTCAGAATTACTGACCCTCAGGGCACAGGGATAGATTTATTATTTTACAAAGTATGGTCTAGTAAGTAAAACCCATTTGTCTAACATAAAAGAAGTTCCTTGTTAAACCTGGGTATAATGTCTGCTTATAAGATATTATCCAAAGCATGACTCTTGTTAAATAAAAAATACCTTTATATCTATATCTTTCAACTGCAAAACGTATAGACAATCTCTAGCACTAAAGTAGGAAAGTAATAGGTTCTTATGGAATACAATATTTGTTCAATATATCTTTCTTATTAAAAATTCATGCCATGTAGTTACCTCATCAGTGGTTATATGTATACAATTTTCTCCTAAAACACAGGTTTTATTGAAGAAGTCATTTACCGTTGAGATTATATGTCTCTGATATATCTTTCTTTTAGTGCCTCATTGAAAAAGTAGCCTCTCATTTATTTCGTTATTGAGGGAGAATTCAGCAAACACCTTAAACTGATTCATCTTAGAAATATCTGTACTCTCATCTGCTGTATAGCAAACCTCCCACACAGACTAATTTGTTCTAATGCTCTTCCCTTCAAAGTTGCAGCAATATTTTCAATTACTTTTAAAGAAGTATTTGCTGAGAAAGAATTGCATTTTACTTTATTGCCATACAGTTTTCTAGATATTTCTGCTTTTCACCATGGGAGAAAGATCAAGTGCCCTCCCAGTGATATATGATTTTTTGTGTTTTTCTATTATCTACAGCATTGAACATGAAGTCTAAATCTTTTTATTACATTGCTGTAAGGTAGCCAGTAAACCTCTATGGGTACAAATGTCTTCAGGGTCACTCTTAACCCTTTCCAAAGATTTGTTAAGATTTTCCTATTTTTCGTAAATTTTTAAATACAATTAACCACATCAGTGCCATCCTTTCAAGTCTCTACTCAAACCTTCAGTGGCTTCTCACTCAGATTTAATGAAGTCCTTTTAATCAGAGGATACAACGTTCAACATATTCCGACTGTCCTCTGCCAATTGAACCACCTCTTACCAACTCTCCTCTGTGTCAGCCGTTTTGGCCAATTTCCTTTCTAAATATGTGTGTCTTTTTCTTATCTCCAAGTCTTTGCACTTCCTTCTGCCTAGAACGTTATTCCTCTCCCCCAGCGATGAGCAGAGCTCACTCTCTTATCTCCTCGCAAAGTCACTATCTTTGAACACACTTTTGACTGTTGCAAGCTCCCTCCCTGATTGTTTTTTCCCTCCAGCAGTAATCATCTCCTAATACATTGTATAACTAACTTGTTTCATATTTTGCACGTAAACTTCTCCTGGCAAGTAAGCACGCTGAGAACAGCAATTGCTTTTATATGCTTTCTGTTTCTATTTAACTTGAGTGTCCCCAAAGCCTAGAACAATGCTTATCACATTGATAGTCAATAAGTATTTGTTGAATAAATTTCTACTGTTTTAAAATAAGGGAGGATTTTGACATTCCTTGTCTGGATTATCACAATATTCTTCTAATTGTTTGTCCTACCTCTATCTGTATTCTCTCCTAACACATTCTCAATAAAATGAATGTTTATGTAAAATGTTTGCTCAAGAACTTTTGACAAATGGAGAAGTGAAGACTGAGAGAATCCTTATGATGTGCAAGGCCTAAGAGAGCAGTATGTACTGGGAAAGTGGTTCTTAAGAAAACGATACTGCTACAAGTACATTCCGTAGAAGATGGTGCTGCCCAAATTGAGGTGTAATCTGTGTATAAGCCAGATCAATACGAAGACAGAGAAAGTACTTCACAGGCACAGACTTTATTTTCAAATTTATTTTGTTTATACACTCACAAAGGAAACTGGTAAAGACATGGGAAAATTTTGCTGCAAAACCAATCCTACTACTGGAAAAGCCATTAATATACAAATTTTTTTGGATATAAATTAGTAATGATATCTCAATCAAGTCAGAATATTGTTGTTATGTGGTATAAATGCTGTCTCCAACAATGATCTACCAACAGGGCAGTGCCAAAGCAATAACCAAACACATCTTTAAACAGTCAATAAGAGAGAAAAAACAAATCAGAATATCTGAACGGAATGGAGTGTTTTTTAAAATCATAGACCACTTGGTGGTTAGCATTAAGGCTGAGAGTACCCAGAGGTAATACAAAAGTTTCTGATTTGATTCAATTGTTTTCAATCAGTAGGAAATTTTCGAAATGTTGAAGCCTTCTGTCATACAGTGTAATTCTAAAAATGGTTCTAACAATGTTGAAGAAAACATTCCTTAAAAGTATCAAATGATGATGATAATGAATTTAATATTATTTCAGGACCAAAATATTTCTTCTTGGGAATGATTGTGATATGTGTCAATTAGAAGCAAAATATAAGCAGTTATTTCCTATATAACAAGTCCAAAAGCTGATAGTTCAAAGATAAAAATACCAAATATGGAACATTAAATTCTATTATGTTATGTATGCTTCTAGATTAGGAAACTAAAGAAAGGCTATATGATTTGATTATCCAATGAGTATATTTATTTATATGAGTATGTAAACATCTATATGTGTATATATTTATATCTATATCTACCTTTGATGTGACATTATTATAATAATTTGAGTACTGTCTGTCACCATTATGGCCTATGAGGGCCTTGAAAACAGAAGCTATGTTTCATTTATTCCTGCATTTTCAGCTCATGCATATAATAGGAACTCTACAGAGTTTTATTGTCTTGCATTAATTATTAAATAATATTTTGTTAATATTCTATAAGGGTACATATAATTAAACTTCTTTTACATTTTTAACATTTTATTTTGCCATAGATATATAACCCTTTCCATAAAACATAAATTAGAAAGTGTGTGATTTTTTAAAAATTTACTTTGTTTAAATACGTGTCCGGTTTGCAAGTTTCTGCCAGACATCCTTCAGCTAATAAATACATTATTTATACATTTCTCCATGTAACAATACACATATGTTAAGTACCCACCATGTGCCAGACACTAAATTATACATGAGATGCAATCAGTAATACTCTTATTTTTAAATTAATTAGAGTTAATAGATACATAAGGTCTATACAGGAAGTGTTCACACAAATTAGCAGATGTATTAAGGAAGTTGCCAAAATTAACTATGCAGGGCATTTATACACAACATGAGCTTTAAAAGTAAAAATAAAATTGCATGTGTATCTCATTCTTCATGGTAACAATACATGACTTTATTCTATAAACATAAGATGGAATCATTGCATAATAACTTTTAAACCACGTCTAATCATTTGTCTTCATATCTTCACTCAAAAGAGCTCTCTCTTAGAGTGCTAACTAAAAGCCTTCTGTTTCTTCCACTGAAAACCTCAAGGGTTACAGAGGTGACAAGAGTGTGTCTGAGAACAGTTTCAAGTATCATAAACGTAATTTAAAGAGTGTTCAAGACTGCCATTGCAAGAATGACAAAACCCTCAACCAGGTGATAGAACAAATTACAGCTTAAACAACACAAGGCTTCAGGTTTTTGCTTTGTCCCTCTCTCTCAATGTCTTTCCCTCTACCCATAATCATTTTTCACTCAGAAATGACACAAACATATACCAGGAGAAAGCGAATGGAAAGAACATAGGATAACTCTGTCTTTCTTTTTGCCTCTGCACACTTCCCTTCTAACTGGAACTGTTCTAATTCTTCATTCTAATACCATCTGTTGTCTCTTTAAGCCCACTTCTCAATTCCAAGGCTGGTGCATTTCTGTTTAGCCAATGCGGAGAGACTGCATGAAGAGAGCCTGATCTTCTTGTTCTCAGAAACTGGAAATAGAGTCCAGGGACTCATGTTGGATGAGGGTCCTGGGATAACCTCAAGAGACTCCTTGGCGTCATTACTTTAGACTTCAGTGACAAAAACAGGGGCAAACAACAGAACAGAGATAATTGCTTTTAAGGTTTTCATGACACTGTCTCTAAATTAAAACTGTTGGGCTGGCCTGGTGGCGTAGCGGTTAAGAGCGTGCGCTCCACTTTGGCGGCCGGGGGTTCACAGGTTCAGATCCCAGCCGCGGACCAACGCACTGTTCATCAAGCCACGCTGTGGTGGTGTCCTATATAAATTGGAGGAAGATGGGCATGGATGTTAGCCCAGGGCCAGTCTTCCTCAGCAAAATGAGGAGGATTGGCAACGATGTTAGCTCAGGGCTAATCTTCCTCATAAAACAAAATAAAAACTGTTGAACTCCAAGGAGAAACATTCTTATTGCCCATTCCTATCAAAATTTTACTTAGAACAATAAAACCTAGCCATACACCATCTTACAAAAGCCATATCTACATTTCAGCAAAGCATGTTCTTTGCTCTAACTACCCGGACCTTTTACCAAGCTATGTAAAAAATTGATACTGCTATAAGTATATGTGAAACCACTAAATTCCGCTTATTTACAAACCTCCTTGGTCTTGGGCTTTCATATCTCCCTCCAAAAAAATGCTTTCCTTGGAATGCCCCATGCATAAGTTCAATTTCCTATTCAGTATTCCACTCCTTCAAATCAACCATCACTTTCCCATGCCTGTATAGTTTCCTTTGGTGTTGACAGTGCATTGGAATCTACTCCAGGCATACTGGCTTCCTTACTGTTTATTCAGCATGGCAGATGTCATCCTGCCTCAGGGCCTTTGTACTTGCTACCCTTTCCTGGAATGCTCTTCTATAGTTACTTGTGTAGTTAACTGACCACTGCTCTTCTCTAGAGCCTGTGAACATATGGGTGCCAAGGCAGTACTGTAAGGCCATCAGGTGTCCATCTGAGGGAGCTCCACTCATGGCCTACACATAGGAGTTACAATAACCATCCTTCCCTAGAGTGCTGGGGAGATCCCTCAGGGGTGGTTGCCCTCAGAGAATATCAATTTATTCTGTACGGCTCTGTCTTAGTCAATTTGGGCTGCTATAACAGAATATCATAAACTAGGTGGCTTATAAACAACGGAAATTTATTTCTCACAGTTCTGGAGGCTGCAAATCTGAGATTAGGGCGCCAGCATGGCTGAATTTTAGTAAGAGCTCTCTTCTGGGCTGCAGACAGCCAATTTCTGGTTGTGTCTTCAATATAGCAGAGAGAGGATGAGGGAGCTCTCTGGGGTTCCTTTTATAAGGGCACTAATCTCATTCATGAGGGTTCCACCCTCATGATCTATTCACAGGCCCCACTTCTTCATACCATCACATTGGGAGTTAGGATTTCAACATATGAACTTTTAGAGGGACACAAACATTCAGTCTATCACAGGTTCCCTCTTTTTAGAATCCCAGGAAACTCAGGAGAAAGCAGTAGATGAAGAAAGTAATCACATAAGACGTGTATCTGTCACATCAAAAAATGTCAGAGGAAAGAGTGGAAACATTTGAGAAGGGAGGTGTGGATGAGCGGGTCCTATAAATACGTAGACCACAAAGTTAGTGAGGAATTTTCACTACCTAAGGTGTGACCATAAAGACTGCCTAGGGAAATAAAGTCTATGATAAGATTAGATCCCAGAGAGTCACACATAAGGTTCTAGGCGGAGCAGAAGCTTAATGAGCTTAGCATTTTGTGGCATAATTATCAGGCTTTCCAAAAAAATTTCCAATGCAACCTTGGTAACCATTTTTCCTGGTGTCCTTGGGTGCTGAACTATATAGTTTGAGGAATAGGGTATTTTTTTTTCACCTGTAACAATCATCCCAGAATGAAATTAATAAGAGTTTAAGTTGTTTAGTTTGTATCCATCTTCACAGGATACAATGGTTCTCAATATTCTTGGTGGGCAAGGATCACCTGCAGAACATCTAAAAAATATTCATGGATGGTCTAGACACAGAACTACTGAATCAGCATCCCATTGTTCCATCGAAATGGCATCACCTTTGTTTACACGTATAAATCTATCTTTTGGAAGTGTAAAGTTTTTAACTTGTGAAAAGATTTCAATCTAAAGTGCAACCAGAAAATATGAAACGGAGAATCTCATGCATGTGCCCTCAGATGATCGGAACGTAAGAACTGAGATACTGATTTCCTGTTAACGCCTCATTTACAAAAGACAAAGACTTATCTCCTGACCATGAACATCCACCAAGAATCTCTCCTCATCCGTAAACCAATTAACTTACTACTTGGACTCTGGCTCAACTTCCCTCTCTTTGCAATCCTTACCCGTGAATACAGACCGCTCCAAACCCTCAACGGAATTCCCTGTAGCTTGCCACAGCATGGTTTCCTGAACTGCAATTCCTCTGCTATTCCTGAATAAACTCAATTTCTGGTGATGCAAGCTTGCCTCAGTTTACTTTCTTATTTAGGTTGACAAACCCTTATTCCATTTAATGGATTTATTTATAATTCCAAATTTCCCTAAATATTTACTAAAAGAGTTTCTCCAAATATAGGGAAAATGCAAGGTTTAATATAAATTATTTAAATAATGACATTCAGATTTGCCTGCTTATATTATCTCTTTAAAAATTTTCTGTAAACTAATAGGCACACTTGACCTGGAGGTTACCTTTAATTGGGCAAGGACCATGTTTTCTAATATTTGATATTATTTTCATAGATCCTCACATTGTTTTCCATATAATCATATGATGGAATAGAAAAATAATGTCCTGGAACTTAGCGGACCTGTCTCTGCTGGTTAATCATCTCAATGGGTCTCAATTTTCTTAACTTCCCAGCTGTAACATCAGATTTGTTTTCCAGTTTTATATGTGTAGTGTCCTGTGTCTATCATGAGGCTTCAATAAATATAATAAAAGTAACGTGACTTACAATGGAAACACATCTCTAATTTAGATTGGCAGATATACTGATATTTAGATGTCATTTCAAACAAATAAATTGTTTGAATCAAATTAAAATTTATAAAATAAATTGTTATATCAAATTAAAATCATTGCCTTTCTGCCAAAACTAGCTCCTCATTGTAATTTCTTTATTTCTGTCATGGATCTTTCCTTTCAGTCATTCTCACTCTAAATTTTGGAGTCAACCCTGACTCTGAATTCTCATCATTTTTCATATTCAATTGCCTATCTCTATTGATGCTTAATTTGCATATTGCTCAATTTTTTCTTTTTGCTTTTATTTCCTTTACTCACTCTGCTATAATCAGTCTTAATGACTAATATACACTATCACAAATTTAAATTTATAATTAAAATTAAAAAAAATTTCATTTTCTAGGCAATCGTGATGAAATATCAAACCCTTTTTGAGCTGCTCCATGGAAAGGTTATGCTAATTAATAGCAATTACCTGTGTGCCAGGCATTATTTCAATCACCTTAAGTTTATAATTTGATTTAATTTAATTTTCATAATAACTACAAGGTAAGCACTATTAATATCACAACTGTGCAAATGAGAAAATTGAAGTTAAAAAACCTGTTCAATGTCAGACTATTATGATCAGAGTGATGATTTGAATCTAGGCCAGCTGAGTCATGTCTGTACTATTAACTGCATTACAATGGCACCCGCACTAGGTTTTTTTTGTCTCTGAATGCTTCTTTATCCCAGAATGTCGTACATTTCACACGCACTCCTTGCTCATTACCTCCTATTCAGGCATATCTATCTTTAAAGACCAAGTTCAGGAATCTTTCTAAAGTCTGATCTTGTTACTTTTGCCCACAGTGTTCTCTTTCTTCCTTTACACTGTATGTCCTGTTTATAGTAGTTCCTTGTTATCGCTCTAATGCTATCTTTTATTTGGAATGCAATTATATTTCTTGAGTCTCTTACTAGTACATAAGGAGAGAATGTGTGTAATATCACCAAAGTTCCAAGTGCAGAGTCTTAGATATAAGGATTCTTCAATAAAAATGTTATGAATGCAAGAATTCTCGTGTATTAAAATAGGTTACAAAACCTACACAAATATATTTTCTCACTATACTCTGTCTCTTGTTGTAAACAGAACATAAATAACTAGATAAAGTATATAAAAGCCTTAATATACATTTGAGAATTCAGCACTGTTCCCTACCTGGATTTACAAAGAACATTATTTTTCAAACACTGGATTGATTTAGGAACCATAATGTCAGTCTGTTATTTTGTGGAGCTACAAATAATCACACATCTACAGACAGTAACTTTCACGATAAATTTACACTGATGATTTTCTTTCCTAATATGCTATTAATATTGAGTTTTTCTGAGAAACCCAACATGTTACTCTCTTGAGAATTGTCAATGGAAAATCATAAATCAAATTTCTTATTTAATATTGTTAGAATTTCTTTACAAACATATCAAAAAAATTTAAAAACATATGCTTGGTCAAAGGATCAACAGTGAGTAATTTAAAATAGCTTACTCATAAAGCTTAGAATAATTGTCAAAATTTATGAACTGTAAGGGAGTCCTGATTTTTTTTTTTTTTTTTTTTTTTGCTGAGGAAGATTTGCCCTGAGCTAACAACTGTTGTCAATCTTCCTCTATTTTCTATGTGGGCCACTGTCAAGGAATGGCCACTGACAAGTGGTGTAGGTCTACACCTGGGGACTGAACCTGGGCTGCCGAAGCAGAACATGCCAAACTTAACCACTAGGCCACTGGGTCTAGCCCATGAATTTTTGACCTATTCAATTTTAAGTATGAGGAAACCAATAGCTGAGAGGTTAAGTGATATGCTCAAATATACCAACATAAATCAACATAGGTATAGCAATTCTAATTTATAAATGCAATCCTATGTCCTAATATTATACTACACTACCTTTGCAGTAAATTCTAAATCTACAATTCTAAGTCAAATTTGAAATTATTTAAAATGTCTTCATATAAGATAATATTTTTTCTTTTATTCCCACTTAATCATAACGTGGAATGGTTTAAAAATATTTATAATGATAGAGCTTAGTGAAAACTAATTAGATACACTACTGACGTATTTCAGACCAACAATTTCTAATTGGGGATTACATCATCATTAAGATTTTGTGAGTAATTATTTAAAGACAGATATTGAAATTAAAACCATCACTTGTAGAAGCTAAAGGGTATTGTTAATCCCCCCTACATTAAGGATACTGGGAAAATGCTATTTCATATACTTTATGTTTTTCTGCCTTCTGTAATTTTGCTTTACTCTTACTAATATTGAAAACATAAAGGAAACAATTAGACATCTTTGTTAAAATTGACTCATTTAGAAATTTGATTCCTTTCTTGTTTCAAATAGGGATTTTTGCATTTATAGTCATCTTCTTCAAATGTTAAAAAAAAAATAATCAACTGATCTAGTTTGTCCGATCTACCCTCCATATTTCATAACGGCTCTCATTTTCATCCTCCATGTCAATTCCAAGGGGGTTGTAAAATGAACAAAGGGATTAAAACGATTCTGAAAGTTTTATTTCAAATCTCTAAGTTCATATTTTTAAGAAAACATGTTGTGATGAGTACATTTGATTTTTCTAAATTTCTACTTTGTTTTAAAATTAGACTTCTGAGTACCTCATTTGCTTTAGATATGAGAAACATCAGAGTTCTAGAATTCATAGGTGAAGTTTCTCAGAGAAATAATGAAAACGAAAATGTGGCTGTGCTTGAAGGCAGATAGATCATTAGAGCAAGCTGCTGGAAGAGTTATTTTTTTAACAACTCCAGAGGACTACAGGTAAGAGGAAGAAGAGGGCAGTGTACCAGGTGCTGAGTGCAAGGAATCTGGAGAATACATGCAATTTGATAAGTTACAGTCAACAGAGTTGGGATGGTAAGAGGGGCTGCTTAGGACTTCTTTGAAAGAAAGCTTATTATGAAATTATTTTTGTCAAGGCATATGCTGATGTCTCTTTCTTATTGAATTAAATTTCATGATTTAGAGACTTCTCTGTGTATTTCCATCATTCTCAAATACAGTCATCCCTCCTCGTGTGCAGAATCACATGGTACTGCTGATAACTGACAACTTTTGACATAAAAAAGAACAATTTTATCTGGTTCAATCTACAGTCATAAGCTAGTTCATATTTCCACATCTATTATTGTATAAAACCCATCTTCATTCTCTCTGTTTAGTTCCCTATTCCTTATTAATGATAATCATATTCCTATGGTAAACGACTGGTAGGTCAATCTGAAGATATTTCAACAGAAAAATAATATGGTTAATTTTTAGAAGAAACAGAAAAGGCAATCTTGTTAACATACTGTAGTAATAAATAAAAAAAAAAAAACTCAGTTGAATCAGATCAGAGTTGTGCTGACATATGGATTACCAGACTGTCAGAGTGTTTCTATTTCAACAATGTGTGTGTGTTTGTGTTTAATTAGAGCATCAACAACCATTGCTCTCTGTGATGCTTTGGAATCTGTGTTTAACATTCATATTCATTTGCGTTCCGTGATCATTTTTTATTATATATTCTATTTCTAGTTTATAGTTTTCGTATAATCATTCTGCAAGTTTCCTGTCCTCTTTCCCCTTAAATAATTTCTAGGCCTTTCATATTTCTTTTTCTTTGCTCCCAGTGGAATTTCTTTCATTAAATATACTAGATTGACATTGTTACTGAGATACACTTCTAATTATTCCTCTCCGTGCCCAGCAGTCTGAGACTATTCAAATTGTGATAGCACCAGTTGCACCAAAAGAGATACATTTGGGCCTAATTAACTTCCGTTCATTAAAAATGAGTGACCTTGTGGCAGTGAAACGGGCATTAGACAGCCTTGGCCCTCCCAGAGATACATTTAGAAACATAGCAAAAAAAGAGGGGATCTTTCGACACTTCTGAGTCTTCCCGTCGTATGACTTAGATCACATTAGATTCTGATGGTGTTATTAACATTATATCTTTAATAAGATGTTCCATTTGTCCAATGATGCAAATAGCTGCTTTTCCCCATGGAGCGCTTTAATAATATTAGAGAGATTCACTGTCCTGTAATGTCAATGTGTGTACTTCTTCTTGTGACAAATATGGGCATTGATAGGATATGTGAAAAACACAAATTTCCATGATAATATGATATACTGAATTATACTATACTGAATTACAATACATTCTCCTTTTGAAAGAGAAAGAAATTTTGAAAATATAAGTTAATTGTGGATGCTTGTATTTAATCCCCTTTGTTTTCTTATTTTCATAAGTCAAATACATGAGATATTTTCAGTTTTTTCTTTACTTATATCTCTATCAAGAGAAGCATAACTACAATAGGATTTGTTCTAAGCATGCAAAACACTTTAATTCACCACCAGTTACAGCTCTGTTAATCTAGAAGAGGTTAGTTTATAAAGACAATATGTCTTCTTATAGACTCCCTTTCCATATTTACTTAGATTTATTTTCTACAGTCATTTATATACAGTTCATTCAAAATCATACAATTTTTGACTATTTCACATGTGTAAACAATTCTCTTCACCCTTTTTGCTTTCTCCTATTTTCACTTGTTCTCTCCACACTCTTCATCATATATAAAAGAAGTGTAACAGACCTGCTTATGAACTCTCTGTTATTATGTGGGGATACAATATGATCAATAATATAAGAATCAAATTCTGGTTTATAGCTAGTGGAAAAAAAGAATACATATTACATCGTTACACAGTTCTCCATCATATTTAGATGTGAAATAATTTTCATTTTGAACTTAGTATTTCTGAGATAATATTTACCTGTTCAAATTATAGGTATTGATATAAAAGGTAAAATAAGAAAGCATATGTTTAGCAGTAATATGAGCTTGAATTTAAACCTCAAGCTGTTGTTTGCTGATGTGGATGAATAAAGTCATAGATAAAATGATGCTGATTAAGAGGAAGTCTTTCTCACTACAGGAGAAGAAATATTATACAGTGGAACTGGGTGGGTCTCACTAACAATTATGTTGATTTCCTTGGTCACCTTGGGTAAATCATCCTTTCTCTGGGCCTTCATGAAATAAAGGAATTAGACTAGAATCAAGGTTCTTGAACCTGACTGCATATTAAAAATAACCTAGGAACTTTTAAAAAAGTATTTATGCCCAAGTCCAATGACTAGAATCTGTCTGTGATGGGTTTGAACATCAGTATATTTTAAAGTCACCAGAAATTTTATAAAACTGAGTTAGATGATCTTTAATGTTTCCTGCAGTTCAAAGAAGTCTGAAAAGAGACTAACAAACTAGATGTTTATACGATATAACATTAGAAACCAGCGAACCTAAAATGCACCCTTCCAGAAAACTTGAAACGCATGTGCTACTAACAAAAAAAAGATAATTCCTGTTCATTTCTTACTATTATGTGCCATTGCCTGTGAGCATCAGCATGGGTTTCTAGGAATAGATTCTGCCTGGAGTTTTTAATGACTGAGGCATCCCACACTTGCCATTCATCAGAAACACATGCCCCGTGGGTAACCACTGTACCGTCTGCCTTCTTATGAAAAGTAATAGCAATTCACTAAGCAGTGCAGTGAATGCTACATAACATAAGCTTATTGTTCCAATTACTCCTCAATTCTTGGAAGGGAACAAGGGAAAATAAAATCTAGCCTTAGTTTATGTTTCAAAAACATTTCTCCGCCAAGCAGAAGTATATGGTTTAGAAGACGAAACCAAGAATTTCAAGGAAATTTTAAAATTCAACTTCTTCTAATGCATATATTTAGCTACAAAGAATAAAACAATACTAGGTTTAATATGGTTGTAACTTGAAAAAAGTATGGAGTTAAAATAATAAAAAAAATATTCTTGACAAGTATGAAAGAATTCAACACATTTTCTTATTTATAAGTTTTAATTAAGCCTTTTTCATGAGTGTCAGAGTATTTTTCTTATTTAGATAGAAAGAGGTAATCTAAATATGTATTATATATGATAATATGTGTTTATGTTTATATAGTATAATTATATATAAGTATTATATGTATGAAATTAAGATAGGTTAAAATATTATATTTGCCTAATTTCAACAAATGACCTTGTTTCCCACTATAAATTATAATATAACATACTTATATATTAGAAATTTATCAATCAGCTATTATTGTAAACAACCTGAATACTGATTAGCTTATACAAAGAATTTATTTCTCACTCATATATATGTAGGTCAGCTCTGGATCTGCTGAGCTCAACTCAGATCATCTACTTGACTCTAAGCTGTGGTTTGGGTTTAAGTTTACTTCCTATGTATCCACATGCTGATATCATGATTACTTGGGGTATGTTTTCTCATGGCAGATGATAAAGCACAATAGAATAAGCTGACACATAATGCCTCTCTGAGGCCTCATCTTGGAACTGGCACGATGTTGCATCCACCCATATTTCCTTAGCCATAGCAAATCTTAGGACAAAGTGTGGATTAATGTTTTGTAAATAATATTTTATGCTACTCCATTAGTTCATTCATCTATTCATTCAATTATCCATTCAATCATCTCATTAAAAAAATGTGTATACTGAGAGCTGATAATCGGGTTGGCACAATACAAGGCACTAAAGATATAGCAGTGAGAAAAATAAACATGATGTCTTCTTCATAGAGTCCAAAGTCCAAGTGAAACAGTGAGTGGTATTAATCAAACAATTGCCCAAACACAGCTATAAATACATAATTTTTAAAGTGCAATTAAAGGAAAACACTAGGCGCTATAAGTTATATGACGCAATACTGCAATTCAAGAAATCCTCACAAAGGAAACAATAAACGAGCCGAGAACTACGTATTATGTTATCTAGCCAAAAAAATTGTGGCAGAAAGAGAAAAGAGTATTGAGGCAAATGAAAGAGTATGTGCAAATGTTTTGTAATTACAGGGATCATGTTTGTTTGCAGCAAATTTGAAAAAGAGAAATGCGAGAGATAAAGGAGGATGGCATAGGCTAGAATTGTAAAGAGAGGTTTGGTCAGGTTATTTGAGGTCTCATAGTCCTTGAATAAAATTTTGAATTTTTACCTAAGAGCAATAGGAAGCTGGTGAATGCTTTTGACCAAAAGTCTGATGTGAAATATTTGTTTCCATTTAAAAATATCACTTTGAATTCATTAAAAATATTGGAAACCAGAGACATGAACGAATTTGAAGTTTGTTCACCCAAGAGACGTTATAACCTGTTCTGGCTTGATGCAATAGAGACTGTTGCATTGGAGAAAGATTTTGAATAAAACTCAAAGTACTTGGTGAAAATTTAGTTGTAGAGTGTGAGGGGTAGGGAGGTTCAAGGCTCTGTCCCACAATTCAGGCTTATACAACTTGGTATAGAGTATACTCTTAGAAGATGGTTCTCTTGATTCATTTCCCTCTTTCTCTTCCTCGATTATTTTAGGTTGTGCTGCCACCTGTCTACGAAAATTGCATATTCAGTTATACTACTGCAAGGTATTTTCTTGTTAGCATATTAGAAATGAACTAGAACGTTGTTTAAACAGAAATGATAGAATCCATCTCAAAATACCACACATAATTAAAATCATTTCAAAATAAACAAGTCATTCTCAATAAAAAATTATTGCTACTATTCTTAAAGTAATCACTAATTTAATTAGCTATAAAATCGCTACACATGATAAAAAGGATCAGCCTGTATCAATCATTTGACGTTCCTGCAGGATTATAGTCGAATTTAGGGAAAAACAATGGACAGCCATTAATCTTCAGTTTTAGCTCACAATACTCGTCACAATGGAGTGACATTATTTTCAACTTTATGCTAATCACTACTTGAGGAAAGGATTACATGTGTACTTTCTCACATTCATCAACTTTGTTCTGAAATATATCCGAGTATATGGGAAAAAAGCTCCTCATTATTAATTTGGATAGTTATCCACATCAGTCATTCTCCTGAAAAGCTTTCCCTCCAGTAATTTTTAGAGATAAAATAATTTATCTGAGATTAACTAAAACTAGATGTATTATTATATTACAGAGAAGATAATTAGTAAATTATAGCTATTATAATGATCTTGCTAATGTCCATCGTCAATCTGATGGTGCAACAATACACAGGAATCATTAGATTACCAAAATTAATGTATTATCTTGAGGTCAAATTTATGTTGCAATATTTATTGAGCTCCTACTATATGTCATGGCCTGTATTGGTACTGGTGATACATTAGCCCTATCCTCAAGGACTTTAAAATTCAACACATATAGAGGTGTAAATATTTCTCATGTGTACAGCATGGCTTCCATCTCTTAAACCAAAAAGTTAGGGCTACAAATATTGATTAATTATACCCAGGATTATAGAGTTGTATCATATCCTGTTGACTATTATTCTTTTATTTATGGCAACTTTTAGACAGTAAATCATAATTTGAGAAGAATGAATTAGATTTTAAAAAGATGAGAGATTCTCTGAGCTAAGCAGTATAAAATAAAAGCTTTGGAGGTAAATTCAAAACCTAAGGGATGACATTGAAATCTAACTGGACTGTGATACTAGTTTTATAACGATAAATTTCTTCATTCCTCTAATCTACATTTTCATTTGAAAATAATAATTGTATGAGAGCTAATATTTTTGAGGGCTTATATAAGCTAAGCTGTGAACTAGGGTCTTAAATAAATTGTCTCACTGCTGAAAACCCTACGTTATAGTTGGCACTATTATTATCTATCACATTTCACAGAAGAGAAAACAAATTTAAAATTCACAAACTTAGTACGGAGCAGAGATAGAAATTTAACTCATGCTTAATTCAGAGCCCATGATCTAAACACTATAATGAGATATTGGTAAAAGATGTTAATCTCACAGGGCTCTTTTGAGCTCCCAAATAAATTGAATAAAAAGGTAGGTAGGTCTTAATTGGGGGTCAAAACATGTTGATACTTGCCCTTCCTTCTATGAGAAATACACTAAGGATGTCCTTGAGACCAACACTTCCTACACAAAAAAAGAGTAAACATATTTGTTATCCATAATCTAAGATTAAAATGTCAAACTAAATGTTCTCAAACTTTTTCCTGGTACCAATTCTGACAGAGGAGATTCACCTGCATAGCCAACTCCCACCAGCTTTCTCTACATAGTAGGTTTTACTAAATGGGTCAAGATGGGTTGGTACAGGCACAGGTCCTAAAACTATACCAGTAAACACTGAAGCTTTTCACTACTGATCCCTACTAATCCCTGACAAAACAGCATGTCAGGCTGCATATGTGGAGACCAGGCACAGCAGGCCAGTACATTTTTCCATGAGCCCAGGGACTGTACCTCAACTTTCGATTGTTGTGCTCACTTGAATGTCTGGCCCATAGTAGGGCACAGACTTTTTGAATAAATACATGAATTATTCTAGTGACAATATTAAATTTTTACTTGACAGTCTTTTTAGGGTAATAAAAAAATAAGCAGATGTGTGGCTTTAAGAAAGACATAGCTTCTACCTATGGTTTATAGTGTATGTATATGTGACACTTGTGCATTAAGGATATAGATCACTGCAAAAATTCTATCTATATCTACTTGTTTACGAACATGTAGAATAGGTCAGAATTACACCATTTTATTAGGAGCTAAGAAACTAACTAGATGTGTTTTTTATGTGCCTACATATAAAAACAACGCAAATTTGCTGTACAATGCCTCACAACAGGCACATGGGGTTACTAGCAAGTTGTCTCTCAAAGTCATTACCAAATGATTTCATGGACCTTTTGGCAAATGGACACAAGATGAGAAAATAAATGTCCTAGCAGCATTGAGAAGTCAGAGGTCAAAGGAGCTTCAATCACCTTTTGCTGGGAAAGTTTGCTTTAAAAGTATTTAGACTTCAAACGCATTCATTTTTCCCCAGGCTTTTAAATATAAATCAAAGAAAGACTAAAAAATAAAGTAGCAAGTAAGTGCATACCTGAAGAAGAAGAAGGAAAAAATAGGATGAACATAGATTTTGAAATATTTCAGAGACTAATCAAGCCAGTTTATATCTTCTCTGTTTCTCTGGGTACCTTTTTGTTTGAAGAGAATTGCCTGTTCTCACAGAGAGAACTACCAAGAAAAGTAAACAGCAAAGAGTAGGAAAGGAGAGAACAGTCCTTTTATACCACTTTTTCATGTATTTATACTTGCTTTTTAAATCAGTCTTTTTTTCAGAATAGGGTATAACTCTATGTAGGATTAAAAAAAACCTCAAAGAATATAATGAAACATATCTAATTTACAAAGGTTTTTTCCTAGTTATTAGATATAATTGACATATAACATTGTGTAAGTTTAAGGTGTACACTGTGATGATTTGACACATGGACATGCTGTGAAATGATCACCACAGTAAAGTTAGTTAGTGCATCTATCTCCTCACATAGTTACCATTGTGTTTGTGGGCAGTGAGTACATTTAAGATCTACTCTCAGAAAGTGTCAAGTATACAACACAGTATTATTAACTAGTCGCCATCCCATACGTTACATCCCCAGAATTTATTCATCTTATGACTGAAAGTTTGTCTCCTTTGACCAACATCTTCCCATTACCACCATCTACAATTTTAAGTCAATAATTGTTAATGAGTGTCCATTATAGACCACAATCTGTATGAGGACATGAGGTTGTTACATAAGAACTGTTCTTTTCCACCAGGACTTTACTAAATTTGAGAAAGACAGCACTTGTAAACAGTGGAAAATCAAGTGACAATATTTCAGTATAAGATTAACTGCTAAATTGTAAAGTACTGAGCATGGTTTTCCCCATGCCCAGCCCCACTACCTTCCGAAGCTCACCCTACCACATTCCCTTTAGAAGTTGAGGATTTTCTGGTGATGCTTACAAATGTCCTTTGTTGTAGCAAAGAGGTATTTACTCATACAAAGCAAATTTAGTGAAGACTCAGAAAAATTCATAGCATGGGAGGGCATCCTTCTGTTGAAAGAGTCACTGTTGATATACAGGCAATGGTTAATGGAAACCGTTTGTTCTGTAGGAAGGTGAAGCCCAGCTGGCCTCTGTTCAAGGGAGGGAAGCTGCTCACTTGAATGTTGAGTTAAACTTTTCAGCTGTTACTTTGTCTTCCACTTGGCTGGCTACGTGTCGTTCTGCTGTCTTTTGATGCTCTCATCCAAATCCCCCAGTTTATATCCTTCTCTTTCGACAGTGGGCTTCCTTCATGGCCATGACCTCACCATCTTCTCTACCCCATTCATATCCCATATGAGTCTCCTTTACTCTTATATGGGCTGCTGATAGTTTCTTTCTTTTCCTCTCCATAGTCTTTCCAAAGTTTTCTATGGGATCCATTTGATATTCACATCCCTTCTGTTTATACTATTTTGAACCTAGTTACAAAATTAAAAAATAAAATAGAATCTGTGTCTTTTTCTTTGCATTTATTTTCATAACACTATAGCAGTTATTGCTATAATAACTTTAAATATTTTCAAGGTACTTGAATCTCTTCAAATGAAAAGGGAAGGAACAGGATGTATAGAAAGCACATGATTAATATTTCAAGATTTTTTCTCTTTAAACTAACATAATGGAATATTCAATTTAATTATTTCCCATACTTTATTCTCACATTTCCAGTGACCTGCTGATCATACTTTAGCATCTGTTCTACATGCATCTAAACCAAAAAGTTTACACTGATCTTTCAAACCTGCTACTCTTGCTGACCACTGTTTCGCCTTGCGCGTCCTGCTGTTTCAGTCATCCAGTCTGGAAAACTGATAGTGACACTTTCCATTTTCATTGCCATCATAATTAGTTGGCTAAACTTTCAGCGATATCTTAATCTATTTCTTTCCTTTTCCCACTCATTTCTTCTATTGGATTAATATTCCCCTTGTTTTAAATATTACTATAGGAATGCAGGCACGTAATAAACAAAGAACATAAAATAGTTCAGAGGAGCTTATGGTAAAAGAGAGTTGACTGTTCCCAATCCAATTTCTCCAACTCAGTTATATTTATTTGGACGTAGGTCCTTGGAGACCACACACTTAAATAAATCTTTTCTAAATTACCAATTTAACATATTATCTCTCGATACTCTTCTAGAAAAGATAAGAATTTTGTTCACAGATATAAAACTTCGTCTCTTTCCTTTTTCTTAATCAATAAAAGTTATTATTTTAAGGCTTTTATCAAGTATCATTTTACATTTAAAATACACATTGAATTTGAGGAAGAATTTCACTTGTGCCTCCTCTTTAATAACCCACTGCTTTCTCTTCCACTGGAGTCCCTTCCTCTTTTATTTTTGAATACCTCTTTTTATTGCTTTCTTTTTCATCAATACTGGTTCCCATACTCTTTCTGTTTTGCAAAAGTTTGCAGAAATTTTTTTTTCATTGAAGTCTCCCTCTTATTCTTTTTTGTTGTTATAAGATTATTGCTTTGATATAATTTTATTGGTGCTTTGGAAAAGAGCAGAGCAAAAGCTTGAACTCAATTAGCCATCTTAAAAGATAAGCAATTGTATTAAACTTTCAAATGTATTTTTTGTTTGTAAAACATTCTATCATCCCCTGGTATTCCATCAACTGCGACTATTGAAAGTCAGGATCCCGAGAACGCTGACTCTGAGATGTGGATTAGTGTGCATTAAGGCTATTAGGGAGTGCTCCCAGATAAACACTGGGGGAGAGAGGCAATAAGCACGACTGGGCAGAGTAAGTTAGGCTGTGATGCATTCACAATAGCTGCGCTAACTCACCAGCGTTATCCTGAATGGTGGTAAAGGGCCAAACCTTTATAGCCAAATGAACCAGCCGCTGGATGAGGGCTGCCCCTGGGAAGGAGCTTGATGGATGAGCGCTGTCTGCCACCAACCCTCCCAGCAGATGGGAAATTAATTCTCATTCCTGACAGTGAGTCTCAACTGATCAGCACAATGTTGACTACAACCACAAAATCCAAAATCTAGACCTGAAATTTAAAACTGTGTCCAGTCTATCCATAATACGTTTATATAGTTTAATTTCCCACAACTTCCCAGTATGGATCCAAGTATTCTGGTAAAACTAAGTACAGTCCATCACTTCATAATCCTTCTTTCTTTTCCTGTCTTTGACAATATGTGAGCTGAGCTCAGATACCATTTTATATATAAAGCTTTTTATGATCAGACAAGTCGAAATGACCTTTCCTGTCTCTGAATTCTTTTAGAATATTTTAACATAGCCAGCTGTACTTATGGCATTTCCCTGTATTATAATCATTAGAATATAAATCTCATCTCCTCATTAGCTTGTGACTTAAGGTGTTCTGTAATAGTTATTAAATTATTATGAAAATGAGGAAATATTCAAAGAAGAATAAAAATTAAACTCTGTAGACAAGGCTGCAGACAAGGAGATCAGAGTTGAGCTGGGTTTTCAAGTCTTAATGAGTAGGCATGGTTGTCTTCATCTCCTGGGAATCCTCAGGTTATACGAAGACTTGCTATTTTGTAGTTTACTGGTTATGAGGACCAGGTCACTTGTTCCAATACTCAATTGCTGTGTGACCTTGGATGTGTCACCCACTTTTCTAAATATAAGTTTCCCAGTCTCAAAGAACATATTTGTAGGTATGTAAGAGGATTAAATGAGATAATCTTTAATAGTCATCACTTTCTGACAGTTAGTGGTGGAATCTTCACTTCTGCATCAAACCTGCATCTTCAAGATTATTTATTTTTATTTTTTTTGTGAGGAGGATCAGCCCTGCACTAACATCTGCCAATCCTCCTCCTTTTTTTTTTTTTTTTTTTTTTTGCTGAGGAAGACCGGCCCTGGGCTAACATCCATGCCCGTCTTCCTCTACTTTATATGGGACGCCTCCACAGCATGGCTTACCAAGCGGTGCAGCGGTGGGTGCCCAGGATCTGATCTGGCAAACCCTGGGCCGCTACAGCAGAGAACGTGCACTTAACTGCTTTTGCCACTGGGCCGGCCCCTGCATCTTCAGGATTATTAAAGAAATCATGGGTGTTTCACAAATTGCATTTTTTTTCAAATTTGTAATTTATTTAGCTTATTTATGACTATTCAGGTCAATTAATATGCACTGCTTTCTTTTTTTATTGTAGTAAGTGCACACCATGAGTCCTACCTTCTTAACAAATTTTTCAGTGCAAACTAGAGTATCATTAACTGTAGACACAATGCTGTACAGCGGATCTCTAGAACTTGTTCCTCTAACATAACTTAAACTTTTCGTCCATTGAGCAACAACTCCCCATTTTCCCCTCCCCCAGGCCCTGGCAACCACCATTTTACTCTCTGTTTCTATGAGTTGACTATTTTAGACACCTCATATAAGCAGAATCAAATACTATTTGTCCTTCTGTGACTGGCTTATTTCACTTGGCATAATGTCTTCCAAGTTCATCTATATTGTTGCATATGGTACATTTTCTTTTTTTAAGGCTGAATAATATTCCATTGTATGTATATACTGCATTTTCTTTATCTCCTATGGACATTTTGGTTGTTTCCGTGTCTTGGCTATTATGACTAATATTGCAATAAACACGAAGGTGTGGATGTCTCTTTGAGAGCCTGATTTCATTTCTTTTGGATATATACCTATAAGTAAGAATGCTAGATCACATCATATTTTTATTTTTAATTTTTCGAGGAATCTCCATACTGTTTTCCAAAGTGGCTACACCCGTTTTATATGGCCAACAACAGTGTACAGGGGTCTCAATTTCTTCACATCCTCGCCAACACTTATCTTTTGTTTGTGTGTTTGTTTTTGACAATAGCCATGCTAACAGATGTGAGGTGATACCATGCTGTAGTTTTGATTTGCATTTTCCTGGTGATTTGTAATGCTGAAGTCTTTTCATGTACCTGTTAGCCATTTGTATGCTTTTTTGGAGAAATATCTATTCAAGTCTTTTGCTAGCTTTATAATCAAGTTATTTGTTTTTTTACTATTGAGCTGTAGGAGTTCCTTACATGTTTTAAATAGTAATGTCTTGTCAGACATGCGGTTTGAAAATATTTTTTCCAGTATTGTAGGTTGTCTTTTCATTTTGTTGGTTGTTTCCTTTGCTGTGCAGAAGCTTTTTAGTTTTATGTAGTCCCATTTGTCAATTTTTAGTTTTGTTGCCTGTGCATGTGTTGCCGTATCCAAGAAATTATCGCCAAGACCAAATGTTATGAAACTTTTCGCTTATGTTTTCTTCTAGCAGTGTTAGTATCACATCTTACGTTTAAGTCTTTAATCCATTTTGACTTGATTTTTGTGTATGGTGTAAAATAAGGGACCAATTTCATCCTTGTGCATGTGGCTATCCAGTTTTCCCATCACCATTTGCTGAAAAGACTATCTTTTCCTCATTGTGTAGTCTTGACATTCTTGTTGAAGATCTTTTGATGTTTATGTGTGGGTGTATTTCTCAGCTTTGTAGTTGGCTCCATTGATCTCCTTCGGTCTTTATGCCAAAGTCATACTGTTTTGATTGCTGTAGCTTCGCAGTATGTTTGGAAGTCAGGAAGTGTGTGGAGTCTTCATCTTTGTTCTTCTTTACCAAGTTGTTTTGGCCATTCAGGGTCCCTTGCAGTTCCATTTGATTGTTTTTTTCTACTTTTATGAAAAATGTCATTGGGATTTTGATAGAGATTGCATTGAGTCTGTGGATTACTTTGGGTAGTATGAACATTTTAATTATATTAAGTCTTCCATGAACACAAGATATCTTTCCATTAATTTGTGTCTCCTTTAATTTCTTTCGTAAATGTTTTGTAGTTTTCAGTGTACAAGTCTTTCACCTCCTTGGTTAGGTTGGGATTGTTTTCTTAATTTCCTTTTTGGATAGTTTATTTTTAGTGTATAGAAACACAAATGAATTTGTGTGTTGATTTTAGCCCCTTGCAACTTTGCTGAATTTGTTTATTAGTTTTAACAGTTTGTGTGTGTAATATTTAGATTTTCCATATATATGATCCTGTCATCTGTAAACAGAGATAATTTTATTTCGTCATTTCTGATTGGATACCGTCTATTTTTTTTCTCACCTAGTGGTTTTGGCTTGTGCTTCCAGAACTATGTATATAAGTGATGAGAGTGGGCATCTTTGTCTTGTTCCTGATGGTAGAGAAAAAGCTTTTGGTTTTTCACTGTTGAGTATGATGTTAGCTATGGACTTTATTCATATATAGTCTTATTATGTTGAGGTAATTTCTTTCTAATATTTTTGTTTGCTGAGTGTTTTTACCATGACAGTGTGTTGAATTTTGTCAGATATTTCTTCTGCATCTTATTGAGATGATGATGAGATTTTTATCTTTCATTCTTTTAATGTGTTGTATCACATTAATTGATTTTCCTATGTTGAAATATCCTTGCATCTCAGGGATAAATCCTACTCAGTCACAATGTATGATCCTTTTAATGTGCTGTTGAATTTGGTTTGCTGGTATTTTCTTGAGGACTTTTGCATCTTTGTTCATCTGGAATATTGGCCAATAGTTTTCTTTTTTTTTTAGGGTCTTTTCTGACTTTGGTATCACAGTAAGACTGTCTTCATAAAATGAGTTTGTGAGTATGTTCTTTTCTTCAATTTTTTGGAAGAGTTTGAGATGAATTGGCATTAATTCTTTAAATGTTTGGTAGAATTCAACAGTGAAGTCCTCTGGTTCTGGGTTTTTTTGGTGGAAGCTTTTTGATTATTTATTCAATCTCTTTATTAGTTATAGGTCTGTTCAGATTTTCTATTTCTTCATAATTTAATCCTGGTAGATTGTATGCTTCTAGGAATTTATCCCTTTTTTTCCTGTGGCATCAGTTGTAATATCTGCTCTTTAATTTCTGATTTTATTTATCTGAGTCTTCTTTCTTGTTTTCTTGTTTAGTCTAACTAAAGTTTGTCAATTTTGTTTATATTTTCAAATAACAGCTCTTAATTTTATTGATTTTTTTCTATTATTTTTCTATTCTCTGTTTTATTTCTCCTCTAATCTTTATTTCCTTCCATCTGCTAACTTTGGATTCAGTTTCTTCTTCTTTTTTTAGTCCCTTGAGGTGTAAAGTCAGACTGTTTATTTGAGATCTTTCTTCTTTTTAAATGTAGGCATTTATTGCTATAATATTCCCTCTTAATACTGCTTTTGCTGCATCCCATAAGTTTTGACATGTCATGTTTTAGTTTTCATTTGTCTCAACATATGTTCTAATTTCCATTTGGATTTCTACTTTTACTCATTGGTTGTTTAAGAACGTTTTGTTTAATTTCCACATATTTGTGAAGTTTTCTAGGTTTCCTACTTTTATTGATTTCTAGTTTCATTCTATTGTGGTCTGAGAAGATAATTGGTATGATTTCAGTCTTTTTAAATTTGTTAAGATTTGTTTTGTGACCTAACATGTGAGAATGTGTTGTATCCTAACATTCTGGAGAATGTTGCATGTGAATGTAAGAATATATACTCTCCTGCTAGTGGATAGAATGTTCTGCGTATGTCTGTTAGGTCCATTTGGTCTATAGTGGCTTTCAAATCCACTGTTTCCCTATTAATTTTCTGTCTGGATGTTCTCTCCATTATTGAACATGGAATATTGAAGTCTCCTACTGTTATTGTATTGCTACCAATTCCTCTCTTCACTTCTGTCATTGTTTGCTTTATATATTTAGGTGCTCTGATATTGGGGTAACTCTAAAAATATATTTATGTTATATTTTCCTGATGAATTGGCCCTTTTGTCATTCTATAATGATCTTCTTTGTCCCTTGTAACAATTTTGACTTAAAGTCTATTTTGTTTGGTATAAGTATAGCTGCCATTGCTACCTTTGTTATCATTTGCATGGAGTATCTATTTCCATCCCTTCACTCTCAGCATATGTGTGTCCTTAAATCTAAAGGGATTAGACATCATATAATTACATTTTGTATTTTTAATCCTTTCAGCCAATCTATATCCTTTGATTGGGGAGTTTAATTCATCTACTTTTAGAGTAATTGTTGATACGTAAGGATTTACTATTGCTACTTTGTTAATTGTTTTCTATCTTATAATTCTTCTGTCCTTCTTTTTCTCTCTTGCTACCTTCCTTTCTGATTCATTGTTTTTTTGTAGTGATATGCTTTGATTCCTTTCTCTTTTCTTTTGTGTATCTTCTATAGGTATTTTCTTTGTTGTTACCATGAGGCTTACATAAAACATCTTAGAGTTATAAAAGTCTGTTTTAAGCTGATTACAACTTACCTTCAATCACAATCAAAAACTCTACATTTTTACTTCTCTCCCTTACAAACAAACATGTTATATTGTTGATGTCAAAATTTACATCTTTTGATATTGTATATTCATTTACGTATTTTTATCGTTAAAGTTAATTTTAATATTTTTTGTTTTAACTTTTATACTACAATTAAAACTACTATTACATTATTACTGTAGTCTGTATTTGTTTTTATATTTACCTTTACCAGAGAGTTTTATACTTTCATGTTGCTGTTTAGTTTAATTGCTGTTAGTTCCGTAAGTCCCTTAGGCTTTCTTTACACTCTTTCATTCTTTTTTCTTTTTGTTCGTCTGACTGGATAACGAATGAACTATCTTTGTGTTCACTGATTCTTTCTTCTGCTTGATTACATCTGACGTTGAACTCCTCTAGTGAATTTTTCAGTTCAAGTATTTTATTCTCACCTCTAGAATTTCTGCTTAGTTCTTTTTTTATAGTTTTTATTTCTTTGTTGATTTTCTCATTCTGTTCATATATTGTTTTACATATGTATATGTAAAGATCTCCATTTCTTTAGGATCAGTTACTGGAGATTTATTTTGATTTCTTAATTGGGTCATACTACTCCAATATTTTGTAGTCCTTGTAGATTTTCATTGGTGTCTGTGCGTTTGGAAATACACCTCTCCCAGTCTTTATAGACTGGCTTTGGCAGGGAATGACCTTTACCAATCAACCTGGCCACAGGTTCAGGGAGCCTCTCAAACATCTCCTTGGATTTGTCTTCTCTAGATTTGTGCATGTATAGTACTGATTAGACATATTTACTTACTTTTTTTACACCAGTAATCACATCACTCTTTTTTTGTGTGTGTGAGGAAGATCAGTCCTGCGCTAACATCCGATGCCAATCTTCCTCTTTTTGCTGAGGAAGATGGGCCCTGGGCTAACATCCATGCCTATCTTCCTCTACTTTATATGGGACATCGCCACAGCATGGCTTGACAAGTGGTGCATCAGTGCACACCTAGGATCTGAACCTGTGATTCCTTGGGCTGCTGAAGTGGAGCACCTGCACTTAACTACTGTGCCACCAGCCCAACCCCCACTCTTTTTTTCTTTTTTTTGTGAGGAAGATCAGCCTTGAGCTAACATCTGCCAATCCTCCTCTTTTTGCTGAGGAAGACTGGCTCTGGGCTAACATCTTTGCCCATCTTCCTCCATTTTATATGGGATGCCACCACAGCATGGCTTGACAAGCGATGCATCGTTGCGTGCCTGGGATCCAAACCGGCGAACCCCGGGCCGCCACAGCAGAGCGCACACACGCAACCACTTGCACCACTGGGCCAGCCCTCCATTCTTTTTTTTTTTTTTTTTGAAGAGGAGAATTGGCCCTGTGCTAACATCTGTTGCCGATCTTCCTGTTTTTTTCTTTTTTCTCCCCAAAGCCCCAGTACATAGTTGTATGTCATAGTTGTAGAGTTATAGCTCCTCTATGTGGGACGCTGCCTCAGCATGGCTTGATGAGCAGTAAGTAAGTCTGCACCCAGGATCTGAACTCGTGAACCCTGGTCCGCCAAAGCAGAACACATGAACTTAACTGCTATGCCACTGGGCCGGCCCCCTATATTTACTTATTTTTAAGGAGCCTATACTCTTGCACCCTCTGGTTTTTGACTGTTTTGCCACAGGCTTGGATGTTGGAGGATGCATCCTTCCTTTCCCTCCCTCTTGGGGGAGCAGTCTCAGGTTCTGCATCTTCTCTCAATCTCACAGAGCTGTGCCAGCTTCAGCAAGCTACCCTCTGCTTTTTTTTTTGTTCTTAGCTGCCCCTAGCATCCAAACTATGCCAGTTCTGTCATCTTTCTGGGTGAAGCAAAACAGAAACTGGTCACACAGGCAGTATACCAAAAGCCCTGGGACATTGGAATCATGCTCTCCTCTCTCTTTCCCCTCAAGAGAGAAGTCACAGGCAGAGTTGATTCCTCTCGGCATTGAGTTGTGCCAGCTTGGGGTAGGGACTGATATAGGTAAAGTGAAATTGCTCTTGTTACTTCTTTCAATGTGACTGCTCACAGTCAGTTTTGTGCTCATCTGGAGTACTGCAACCTCTTAAGTGGAATCTGGATTTCTCCTAAAGCCATTTTGGTTTGTATATTGTATTTTGTATATTGTTGTTAAATCAGTGCTTCTGTGAGGGAAAGGGGGCTAAGATTTCCTATTCCACCATCTTTTTTGCCATTACTCTTTGCCTAAAAATTGCATTTGAGTTATTCATTATCTCCTTTTTACATATTTAGTGTAGTCTATGAAAATAATCTTAAAAGAAAAAGATGGCAAGTAACTTGCTTCCCATTTACTGTTCTAGTCAGTCATGGTTGCCTAGTGCACCACGAAAAGAAATATCACAGTGAATCAGCAAATCTGCTATGGTCACAGGGTGGGGACATAGCAGCATGTATGTCTGGTATTTGTTATTTCTGTGAAGAAATGCTGCCTATGAATGTGTTTTGTTAAAACAACAATGATGATTACAACAATAATATGATAGTAATATCTAGCTGATACCATATGCTTTCTGTGCTGATAAACACTACAATAAGGATTAAGCTAAATACTTTACATGTACTGCCTGCCACATTTGCTTCTCAATATAAGTTGGTAATTACACTCATTGCCCATGAGATATCTGAAGTTTAGAGAGGTTCAGTAATTACCAAAGTCACAAACCTAGCAAGATTAAATACAGGTTTGTTTTTTAACATACACTATGTCACCTGCCAAATAACAGCATACACCTAAATGGTGTTTTACAGTTTCCAAAGTACTTTCCCATAACCCATCTCATTTGTCATGTGAGAAACTCATAATAGGGTTGTAGTTGACAGGATAGATGATACCACTCATCTGACTTGTCAAAGGAGATCAAAGGCTTTCCTTCAATTGATATGCATGCTGCCTGAGCTAGAAAAAACCTGATATAACGGAAAGAGTCAGAACTCAGACAGTTATTAACTTACTCATTCATTCATCTTCCTCTCAGATATGCATTAAATGTCTTGTGTGTCACAGGCACTGAACTTTAATTCTCCTTTTGCCTCTTTTTGTGTTTAGGATGTTGAGTAGTTTACTGCCTCATGATTTTATAATGTAAGAACAAGAGATACCATTCAACCAGATCCAGATGCAAATCCTAACTGACATGATCTGCCCATTAGAAAAATATCTTATTTACACAGTTATCATTATTCTTCTGAAAATCTTTTAATTTTAAAATTGTGGACTAAAAAACCTCACCCTGTTTAGATCTCATTATTTGCTAGATAATAATCTCAGCACTTTAGAAACAAGAATAGTTGTGATCCCCATAATAACTCTATATTGTAGTTACTATTGTTATCATTTTTCTTTTTACAGTTTTACAACTGAAGCATAGAGAAGTTAAGTGAATTTCCCAAGATTACATACCCTAGAAGTTTTAGAGTTTGGATTCTAACTCAGAGAATTTGTTTCCAAACAATGTTTATATCTATGACTTATGATGCAGCAAAATGTTGTTCTGAGGGTCAAATTAAACTGGATAATAATGCAACACACCTAAAAAAGACTCTGAGACACAATACAGACATGTGTCACTTAACAACAGTGATACACTTTGAGAAATGCATTGTTAGGTAATTTCATTGTTATGCAAACATCATAGAGTGTACTTACCCAAAGCTAGATGGTGTAGCCTACTACACACCTAGGCTGTATGGTATAGCCTATTGCTCTTAGGCTACAAACCTGTACAACATGTTACTGTACAGAATACTGTATGTGATTGTAACACAATGATAAGTATTTGTGTTTCTAAACATATCTCAACATAAAAAAGGTACAGTAAAAATATGGTATAAAAGATTAAAAAATTGGTATATCTGTATAGGACACTTACCGTAAATGGAGCTTGCAGGATGGAAGTTGCTCTAGGTGAGTCAGTGAGTGAGTGGTGAGTGAATGTGAAGGCCTAGGACATTACTGTACACTCCTGTAGACTTTAAAAACACTGTACACTTAAGCTACACCAAATTTACAAAAACATACTTTTCTTTCTTCAATAATAAATTAACCTTAGCTTACTGTAATTTTTTTACGTTATAAACTTATTTTTTTAATTTTTTGACTCATAATAATACTTAGCTTAAAACACAAACACGTTGTACAGCTGTGCAAAGATATTTTCTTTCTTTATATCCTTATTCTATAAGCTTTTTTCTACTTTTAAAATTTTTATTTATTTATTTTCTTACTTTTTAGTTAAAAGCTAAAACACAAACACACACATTAGCCTAGGCCTACACAGGGTCAGGATCATCAATATCACTGTCTTCCACCTCCAAGTCTTGTCCCACTGGAAGGTCTTTAGGGGCAATAACATGCATGGAGCTGTCATCTCCTATGATAGCAATGCCTTCTTCTGGAATACCTCCTGAGGGACCTGTGTGAGGTTTTTCCTGAAGAGGTATCACTCTTTTCAGAAATATGTCCGTGGTGGTTTGGGTTTTTTTCATCATAGATTTGCTGGTAAACAGATAATGCACCACGAATATTCCTCTCTATTAAAGAAAATCTTTCATTATTAGGGTCCATGTTTTAAAACTTTTCGAGGAGCTTGTTGAGGTCTGCAAAAGCTTCTGCTAAACACTTCACTGGGAATTTTCTTGAGGGCTCTTATTTTTTCTCTCCTGCAGTTTTCTTTTCTTTTATCTCTTCTTCAGCTCTGTGTTTCTGTTCCAGTTCCAACAACTTCTCATTAGGCAGTTCCTCAGGAACCAGCTCTAGGAGCTTCTCAATGTCACCCTCATCCACAGCCAGGCTAAAGATGTTTGCCATCTCAACCACAACCTTGTTGATTTTTGCAGCATCCTCATCCTTGGCAAATCCTTTGAAGTCATGGAAGAACCTCTCGAGTGTCTTCTTCAGACATTCTTTCACTCTTTGATGACATTACCCCAAGCCCAAGCAAGATTCCTAATGCAGTCATAGATGTTGTAATTTTTCCAGAATTTCATCAGTGTCTTCTAAGTTGTAACAATAGCCTGGGCAAAGGTCCTCCTCAGGTAGGAGGCCTTAAAAGCTGCTATAATTCTTTAATCCATTGTTTGGATCAAAAAGGTCGTGTTTGGAGAAAGAAACACTGCTTTGATATTGGGATGAAGATCACCAATAAAAGGAGAATGTCCACAAGTGTTACCAACACTAAGCAAAATCCTGAAAGGCATGCTATTCTCCAAAAAGTACTTGTCCATTTCGCTGGCATAGCAATTCAGGAAGGCAACTTGGAAGAGGAGTTGGGTCATCCATGACTTCTTACTGCTCCTGTAGTGCACTGGCAGTGTGTGCCTACTGATGTGCTTGAAAGCTCTGGGGTTCTCACTGTGCCAGATCACAGAGGGTTTCAATCTGTAGTCTGGAACATTGCCCCCAAGCAAGACTGTTACCCTGTCCTTAAAAGTCTTGAAATCTGGCATTGACTTGGCCTCCTTATGGATGGAAGTCCTTTCAGGAATCTATTTCCAGAGTAGGGAGGTTTCATCCATATTAAATATTTGCTCTGGCAAGTAATTTTTTATTTCATAATCAGCTCTAGACTTTCCAAAAATTCTTCAGCTGCTTTCACATTGGCACTTGCAGATTCACCACTCACTTTCACATTATGTAATAAGTAATGATTCTTGAATCGTTTAAACCACCCAGAGCTAGCAATAAATTAAACATCATAGTCAGGTATAGCCTTTTCTTTCAACATGGCCAATAAACTTTTTGCTTTGGACTTGATCTTCATGGTGCTGAGACAGATATGCTTCTGTGTCTGGTCTTTAATCCAGATTGTTAGAAGTTTCTCTATGTCTGGTATAAGCCTTTCTCAAATTTTTGTTAGTCTCATTGCCTTCAATGAAGCAGATCTTTTAACAGCTTCTATGACTTTGTTCTTCTTCTTCAAGATTGTAGCTATGGTGGAGTGAGGTATGCCTGACTGACGAGCAATAACCATCACTGATTTTCCACCTTCATAGCCCTTAATCACTTTTAATTTTATTTCCAGGTCCATCATTTAACATGGCCTCTTACTGGCAACATTAGCAGTGGACTTGTATGCTTAGGGGCCATAATGAACAAAACAACATGAGATGAAATAAAACACGAGAGAAAATGATGCAATCAAGAGACACAGTGAGCATGAGATCTGTGAGGCTGCTGCTGGTGTAACACAACATACTGTTTTACAGTAAACTTTTTTTTTATGAGTGGAAAGTACACTCTACATTAGTGATAAAAAGTAAAGTATAATAAATACATAAACCAGTAACGTAGTCATTTATTATCATCAATATTAGGTACTATACACAATTGTTTGTGCTATACTTTTATATGATTGGCAGTGCAATAGGTTTGTTTACACCAGTATCACCACAAACGTGTGAATAACGCATTGCGCTATGAGTGTATGACAACTATAATGTCACCAAGTGATAGAAATTTTTTAGCTCCATTATAATCTTATGAGACCACTGTCGTATATGTGATCCATCATTGACCAAACATCATGCAGTGCCTGATTGTATATATTCAATAAAGGTTAATATCCTTTTCTTGTGAGCCTAGGTTTTACGACTACAAAGCTGAACTACTTTCACTATGCCACCCTGCCTCTGTAAATAGTGACAGAAAGGAATGCTGTGTCAGAGGGATTCTAAACAAAGGATCATGTAATTTATGTTGCAAAAATAGTCAAGTAGAGAATGTGGCTTCCTGTAAGAAAACAATTCCCCTGTAGCCTTTTTTCCCTCTGAGTATGATTTCAGTGACTTGTGTTCATACACAATCTCAAATCTAGATAGCTAATGCAATAATAAATTATTTATCTAGAAATAAAAAGCAAAATATATTCCCATTCTACGTTGAAGCATCTCAGAAATTAGGAAAATTTTGATATAAGAATTTAAGTTTTTTCCTTCCAGTTAATTGGTCATTTATTCAGAATGTTTTTAAATTCAGGAGGTACAAAAACCTGTATTCATACTACTATGGTCCTCATTCTTTGAAGATTAGAGTAATTCTCACCTCATTATTATTTATTTAATAATATATTTGGTCACTATATACTTCCTTCACTAGTGCTTGCCAAAAGTCTCTTCCTTAAGCAATGAGAAGCTGACAATTGTAACATAATTCTAAGAGATCTAGACTATTCTCAAACTGTTCCAGGATATAAACCACATTTAGTAATCCAATAAAGAGACCAGATCACTTCAGTAAAGTCAGCAAGAAGCAATATTTCTTTTTCCATTGTGTTCTTTTTAGCATGTAACAAGTTAAAAGATATCACGTCATCCATGAAAACAGAATCAGAGACTGCTTAATTCTTCTAAAATATATTTTAAAAGAACCGTAATGTTTCATTTCTTTGATTTTCCTCTACCAAAAAATAAATTAGAAATACTGTTCTCCTCCATACAAGCTAAAGCTCCCTCTACTGTTGAAGAAGCCATTAAGAAAGCATCCTTCAATATTAGCTTCTTGAGCAAACCAAATAAGTAACGCTTTGTTCCACCAATAGGACTAAAACAGAAGGGAAAATAGAGTGGAGGGTTCATCCTGCCACATCACTAAGGATCATATGGATTGGATATGAGAAGGATGCTCTAATATTTTATTTCCTCAATCTGCCTCATTTCATATATATTTTGAGTAGTTTGAACATTTTACTACGTTAAATAGGATCCCAGGTTTTAAAGATACCTCTTTTTTTATAATATATCTCTCCAATGAAAGCCAACTAGTTCCTCTGATGTTCGACACAAGAATTAAATGATTTATTCTAAATACAACCTGGAGGAAAAAGCATATTTTGGACTTAATGAGCAAAGGTACATCTAAATATGACACTTGATATATACTTACAGGTTAGGTTTAGAGTACCTGAGGACAAATAGCATTAGTAGAAATCACTGGAACCATTTAAGGAGGATTTATGGCACTGCCTTGTTTCTTAGGCTGGGTTCCTTCAGAAGTAGACACCGAGACAACGAATTGAGTGCAAGTAATTTATTTGGGACTAATCCAGGAAGCAATAGAAGAAAGTGGAAAATGAGATAGGATTGGAAGAAAACCAATGAAGTGTGCCTTATGACACAGGTTTTGCTGTTGGTGAATGAGGCTTAGCGAGCTCAGAGAGACTTAGCGCACAACTCAGAGTTACCCTCTTGCGATCAAGGAAACCAACTCTCCCTCTCCCATTGGTTGATGGCTTTTATGTGACTCAGGCCATTAATTTACAACACTCCAAGCTTGCCTGGAGCAGGCGATGCACATGGACGTGTTCAGAAATAAAGCTTTCGGAGAGCCACAGGTGTCTGCAGTAAGTGGCTTTGTGGTAGATAGACTTGAGTTTGATGGGGATGCAGTCGCAGCAGTGTCAGCTACCCCTGGCTAAAAGGACGCATGACAGATTATTGAACCACCCTTTTACTCCTTCTGCACAGAATCATACTTATCATGGCAACTTGAGAATTTAATTTTTTGAGCTTTTACCTCAAACAGGATCTGAACCTATGAACCTCGGGCACGCCTAAGTGGAGTGTGGGAACTTAACCACTACGCCACCAGGTCGGCCCTGGATTTTTGTATTTCTCTGTGTATTCTGATACTTTGTCTATTTCAGGACTATGTTCTTAGGAATACAAATGTTCCAGTGGGTTATATCAACTTGGTTTAATCTTCCCTTCACAGGTATCAGACATTATCCTTTGGACTTTTTAATATTTGTTCTTCATTATTTTGTCATACATTAAATTTTCTTTTCCAACTTTCTTTTGGTTCGTCTATTCCTTGTATATATTTTTCTATTTAATATTATCCACCTTGCTGTGTTCACTAGTTTTAAGTGCATCTCCTAAAACAACATATTACCAGACATTTTTGTTTGTTTGTTTAAAAAACCTAAGGCTATCACACTCTTAACCTTTTCTTTCTTTTATATTTCTTGTAATAACTGATGTTAAAATTTATATACTGACATCTTATTTCATCATTTCTATTTTTCATTCTTTCTTTTTCTTTTTTTTTTTTCCTGCTTTCCTTCATTATATGGGAAAAGGATTACAAATTTTTTCTTAGCTGATGATTTGATAGTTATACATCTAGCATTCCCTAATTTTTACTCATAACTTACTAATTACCGTGGTGATATTTTCCTATGTGTGTGTAAAGCTTACCAGTATCTATACACCCTTCCTAAGCAATGTATTTTATCATGCTTTTATCTCTCTCTGACAGCTCTTGCTATCCCATTTCTCCTATCTTAATATCTTATTGAGTCCTAAATTCTAGATTGTTAAGAACATATCTTTTATTGATTGATTAATTTCTTTAATTATCGTGTTAGTTTTTTATTGCTGTGTAACAAATTATCACAAATTTAACAGCTTAAAACAACAGTTTTATTGTTTCATAGTTTCTATGAGTTAGGAGTCTAGGCATAGCTTAGCTCAATCTTACCCTCTGCTAGGGTCTCACGAAGTTGCAGTCAAGGCATTGACTGGGGCTCTGCTTATCTCAAGGCCTAACTCAGGAAGGATCCGCTTCCAAGGTCATTCAAGTTCTTGGCAGAATCAATTTCTTTGCAGTTGTATGATTGAAGATTCCAGTTTCTTGCTGGCTGTCAGTTGGAGACCACGCTCAGTCCCAGAGGCTGCCCATAGTTCCTAGAGGATCCTTACATGTGGCTTCCCCAACATGTCTTCTTTCCTTATCAAGATAGCAAGGAGTGTCTCTACAGAGGTTCTGCCAGCAAGATGAAGTCTTATGTAATACTGTGTAATCAGGGAAGTGACATCAGGTGGATGTTGCTATGTTCTATTGTTTGGAGTCAAGCCACATATTCTGTTCTCACTCAAATGGAGGAAGTTACACAATGGCATAAGAACGAAGAGATTGAGGTCATGGAGGACCACCTCTGTCTATCTGACACACTAACCCTTGATTCTTCTATCTTTGTTTCCCTCCATTTATCGTCTTTCTGGAGTACATGCTTGTAATATGTAATACTATAGGTTTACAATATGACAAAAATGCCCTTGGAAGCTGTTTTGGAGGAAACTTCCTTCATAACAAAATCCATTTGCTTGTGTATATAGCAGCAGACCCCATATATTTCTGGGATCACTGGTGACTACAGTTTTGTATCAGGTCGCTAAATGGGGTTCTAATGAGAATTGTACTTGGAAGTTCAGTTTACAGCCAATTTCTGTAGGTCTTCCACTATTTTAATACATTTTCCTTAATAATTTACTTTCTGCTTAACTTAGCTAGAGTGGATTCTGTGGTCTTCAGCTAAGATCCTTGAACAACACACTACCCTATACCTAGCAAAATGGATTAATCTGGATGCTTTTTATTACGTTTTCTTGCCTAATTATCCTAACCTAAACTTCCAGTACGGTGTCTACAGGAGTGGCAAGAGAGGGCATTCTGTCTTATTCCAGATGGTAGAGGGAGTATTCAGTCTTACACCACAAAGTATGATGTTAGCTGTGGGTTTGTTGTATTCCTAACTGCTTTTTTTTTGGTTATTTGTGGTAGTTTGTGGTTTCTAGGAATTGTCTAATACGTGGTCAGACAGTTGTTCTTAGTATCCCTTTGTAATCCTATTTATTTCTGTAATGTTGGTTGTAATTTTGTCTTTCATTCCTGACTTTAATAATTTGATTTTCCCTTTTTTTCTTTTCGTCATTCTATCTGAAAGTTTTTCAATTTTGTTGATATTTTCTAAAAACCAAGTTTTGATTTAGCTGATTTTCTCTAATTGTTTTCCTATTTTTTATTTCATTAATTTGTTTTAATTTTTATCATTTCTTACCTTCACCTACTGTGAGCATAATTCACTCTTCTTTTTCCAGGGTCTGAAAAGATGAGGATGAAAGATGAAACATGAGGTTATTGCTTTGAGATATTTCTCTTTTTTTTAAGGTAGTCATTTAAAGTTATCTATTTCTCTGTAAGCACTGATTTAGCTGCACTCCATAAGTTGTGTCATGTTTTTCTTCGTTTTCATTCATCTCAACGTATTTTCCAATTTTCTTTGTGAATTATTTAATTCATTGATTATTTATGAGTGTGTTAATATGCACATATTTTGGATTTTCCAAATTTCCATGCATTTCAGATTTCTAATTTTACTACATTGTAATCAGAGAACGTACTTTGTATGACACCACATTTTTAAACTTATTGAGGCTTATTTTATGATCTAGATATGATATGTTATGGAGAGTGTTCCATGTACATTTGAGAAAAAATAATTGTTTTCTGACGTTAAGTGTCGCATTCTACAAATATCCATTAGGTGTATTTGGCTTGCGGTGTCTTCAGGTCTCATTTTCTATTGATCTTCTTTCTAGTTGTTCTATCCATTTTTGAAAGTAAGTAAAGTTTTAAGCTATAATTGATGAATTTGTCTAGATCTGTCTTGAATTCTATCAGTTTTGTTTCATGTATCATATGACACTGTTGTTCTGTAGATATATGTTTATAAATGTTATATCTTCCTGATGGATTGATACTTCTATTATTATAAAGTGCCCTTCTTACCTCTAGTAACGCTATTTCTTTTCAAGTCTACTTTCTTTGAATTAATATAGCCACTCCAGTTTTCTTATGGAAGCTCTTTGCATGATATACCTTTTAAATTCTTTTACTTTCAACATATTTGCATCTTTGAAGGTAAAGCATGTCTCCTATGGAAAGCACATAATTGGAATTTTTTTAATCCAGTCCTAGAATCTATGCCTTTTGATTTGATTGTTCAATCTGTTCACATTTAATAACTTTAATAATATTTTTATGTCTGCCATTTAACATTTTGTTTTCCATGTGTCTCATATATTTTATGTTCCTTTATTCCTCCTTTACTGTTTTCATTTTCATTATTTAAATATATTCTAGAGTAACATTTTTATTCCTTTAATGGACTATTTCCAGGGTCACATTTTAATTTTTATTAATTTATTTTCTTTGTGGTTGCTCTAGACCTCCCCATAGTCATCTTAACTTATTAGAATATACTTCATATTTAGTCATTTAATTCTAATTAGGTATAGAAATGTTACTGTTGTCTAGCTTTATTTCTTCCTTCCCCTTCATGTGTTATTGTTGTTATATATGTTACAAACCCAACAATACATTGTCATATCATTATATAATTTTATGGCTATTGAAGAACCTGAGACAATAAAGGAGAGCAAGTGTATATTTATAGATATTTTTATTTTAACCTCTTATTTATTATTTATGGTTGTCATTATTTGTTCCCATGGATTCAACTTAACATCTGTCATCGTTTTTCATTTCCTTATGCCAATACATCCTGTTTCCTTTGTGCAGTTTGGCAAATTATACTATAATTCTATATGTTATAGGCCCAGTAATGCAATAATTTACATAGTCTTGTATGCTATTGCTATTTAAATTAATTAAGAGAAGAAAAGAGGAGGAGCATGCATTTACAATGTCTTTCATAATTAAATCATTACTATTTTTGTTGTTTTTTTTCATGTGGACTAAAATTAAAATCTGGGATCTCTTGCTTTCAGCTTAAAAACTTCTCTTAGTGTTTCTTTTTAGGTGATTTTGCTAGCAACATATTCTTTCAGTTATTGTCTACCTGGGAATGTTTTATTTTGCCAGGATTTTTTTTTTTTTTTTTTTTTTGTGAGGAGGACCAGCCCTGAGCTAACATCCAATGCCAATCCTCCTCTTTTTTGCTGAGGAAGACTGGCCCTGGGCTAACATCCATGCCCATCTTCCCCCACTTTATATGGGACGCCGCCACAGCATGGCCTAACAAGCGGTGCGTCGGTGCGCACCCGGGATCCGAACCGGTGAACCCCGGGCCGCCGCAGCGGAACGTGCGCACTTAACCGCTTGCGCCACTGGGCTGGCCCCTTTGCCAGGATTTTTGAAAGATAATATTGTTAGGTATAAGATTGTTGGTTAGCATTTCTTTTTTTGTCTTTCATTACTTTGAATATGTCATCCCACCGCCTCTGGCCTTCATTGTTTCTGATGAGAAATTACCTGTAATCTTATTAAGGTTTCCTTGTACATATAGTTTTTCTTTTGCTGCTTACAAGATTTTCTGTTTGTTCTGTCTTTCAGCATTTTTACTGTGATGTGTCTTGTTGTGTATCTTTTTGTGTTTAGCCTACTTTGAATCTCTTGAGCTTCTTGCATGTGTAGATTAACGTTTTTCATTAAAGTTAGGAAATTTTTATTCTTATTTCATTAAATATTTTTCTATTTCTTTCTCTCTCTCCTTCTCTTCTGGTATTCCCACTATACATGAATTGCTGTTCTCAGTGGTCTTCGATATTTCTCTGAGGCTTTGTTAATTTTTCTTCATTCTTTTTTCCCTCTGTTCTTTACATTTCATAATCTCTATTGTTCTATCTTCAAATGGACTCATTCTTCCTTCTGCCACTTAATATCACCTATCCATCTAGAGGAATTTTCATTTCAATTATTTTACTTTTCTATTCCCAAATTTCCATTTGGTTCTTTTTCATAATTTCTATCTCCTTATTGCTATGCTATATTTGATGAAATGTTGTCTATCCACTTTATCTATTTTAAGCATGGTTTCCTTTATTTCTTTGAACATATTTATACTTGCTGCATTGAAATATTTGTCTGCTAGGTTTAAGATCTGAGCCTTCTTACAAACAATTTCTATTTCCTCTTTTTTTCCTCCATATGAGTCCACTTTTCCTGTTTTCTTACATGGTTCATTATTTGTTGTTGTTGTTGTTGAAAACTGGAATCTATATATATACAATTGCCAGGGTTTTTTGTTGTGGTTTTGGGGCATTAAAATGATTTATGATGCTACATGATCCCATCTTCTTCCACTTTTCCTCACAGGTAAACTGCTAACCACTGTATTAACTATAGAATTTATTACTCACACGTTTTATTTATAGTTTTATAAAATGTGTTTAATATATTTAAAAAATATGCTTTTAAACATCATATAAATGCTGTATTGTCAGCTGAAAATCAATTACTTACTCAAGATAAGATAATAAGGACACTTTAATCAAAAGATTACTCACCAAGATGGGAAAGAACAAACGTAGGAAAATCATGAAGGATATCACCGTCTCATGTGATTAGTTACAAAGAAGTACTGTAACCACTTGTGAGCCTTCAGTAATGAGTGGATAGAGTACTTAACAGAAACCAAGACAGAAAAGAGTACTTGGAGGAACCTTCCTGAAAAGAGCTGAGAATTTTGATCAAAGACAGCATTCAAAGGGAACATTGCCTAAAGGAGTGTTAAGGAATAAATAATCCAGTCTCTCTTTCCTCCTTCATTCTGATCTGTGAGTGTACTGGAAATCACAGGAAAAGGTAGGCTTATTATAGTTTATACATATCCTAGGTTTCTAGTGCACAGCAGGAGAATAATGACGGATAATAGATCAGGAGAGGTAAATGAAATATATCCAGTACAAAAAGATTATACACTATTTTTTTGCCTTCAATTTGATTTTTTCAAAAAAAAAGTGTGCTCTTAGACATGTGTAGCGTGTTTTTCATTTTTACCACTCTTTTGTATTCCATTGAAAAAATTATATTACAAATTATTTCTACACTATGCTTATGATGGACAAAGATTATTTTCACTACTTTTGTTTGTTTTTAAAAACAGAGCTTCCACGAACACTATCATATGTATAACCTGATGGTTGTGTTTGAGAGTTTTTATGAGGAAGATGCCTGGCAATGAAACCATTAGGTCATAAGTTTTACATAAATGAAACCTTATTATATAATGACAAATGGTTTTCTGAAGTGATCATAGCAATATGCACTCTGATTAGCATTGTATAAGTATGTGGGTAGTTCTACTTGTCAACTCTTATTACAGTCAGACATGTCTCAAGTATTATACAAATAAATAATCTTCGTAGTATAAGACTGTCATCTAGAATCGCTTGTTACACTTAGTTGCCAGAATTAAAAATTTATAACAAAGGTATTGGCTACAAAAAAGTACATAGTTGGGGCCAGCCCAGTGGCATAGTGATTGGGTGTGCACACTCAGCTGCAGCAGCCCATGATACGTGGGTTCAGAAACCCAGCGCATGCCAGTGCACGGCTTGTCAAGCCATGCTGTGGTGGCATCGCATATAAAGTAGAGGAAGATGGGCACAGATGTTAGCCCAGGGCCAGTCTTCCTCAGCAAAAAGAGGAGGATTGGCAATGGATGTTAGCTCAGGGCTGATCTTCCTCACAAAGAAAACAGTACATAGTTATATTTTATATTGTGTTTCCCAAGTTAATAATGAAGCTGAGCATATTTTCATAAGTTTACTGTCCATCTGGATTTCTTCTCCATGAAGTAACTTTTTAAATCTTTCAAAAATAGTTAATTTTTTTCCCTTTTATTTTTTATTTATAGAAGTTCTTAATATATTCTACATTACCTTATATTACTTCCTAAAATTTTTAAATATAACCTCAAATAAATCAATAATCACACTAAAAGTAAATGGCCTAAACACCGCAAATAATATAAATTCTTACATTGGGTAAAGGCAAGACGCAACTAGATGCTACCTATAGGAAGTCAACATGAAATATAAAGACAGACATTATATAAAAATAAAAGGATACACAATACTTATAATAATCAAAATAAAATTGTTAATATCAGGAAAAGCATAATTCAGTCTAAGAATAGAACCTGGGGTAAAGATGGTCATTCATAACGGAAAGAGTGGTCAATTCATCAAGAATGTATAATAATCTTAATTATTTATGTACCTTATAACAAAGCTTTAAAATATATGAACAAGTTGATAGAATTTCAAGGAGAAATGGACAAATTCACAATTATAGTATAGGATTTTAACACCCTTATCTCAATACTTAATAAAACAATAAAACAGAAATTAAATAAAGGCATAGAAGAAATAAACAAAATTATCAACCAATTTGACTTCATTGACTTTTATAGAACAGTCCAAAAAATAGTGTAAAACACATTCTTTCCAAATATACATAGTGCATTTATAATATTGACTATATTCTGGCTTCTATCACATGCTCAATAAATGTTAGAAGATTCAAATAGTACCATTTTTCTCAGACCGCAATGCAATGAGATTAGAAATAAATATCAAAAACATATCTGGAAAATCCCTAAGTATTTGGAAACAGAATGACGTTATTCCAAATAAGAAATTAGGAGAGAAAGTAGAAAGTATTTTGAGCTTAATGAAAATGAAAACCAGCGTACAAAAATTTGTTGGCTGTAACTAAAGTAGTACTTAGATATTTTTAGCACTGAACACCTAGAGTAGAAAAGAAGAAATGTCTCTCAGCTTCCACCATAATAAACCAAAACAGAAGAGCAAATGAAACCCAAAGGAAATGGAAGAAAGGAAATAACAAAGATCCCTGGAGAAATCAGACGTATAGAAAACAGAAAAGCAATAGAGAAACCATAAGCTGGTTCTGTTTAGAAAACAAAACAAAAAAATGATAAATCCCTAGGCAGGTTCATTATGGAAAAGAAAGATGAGTGGGAAAAGACACAAATTAGAAATATATCAAGAATGAGAGAGGCCATATCACTAGAGATTCTACCAATATTAAAAGGATGATAAGGAAACAACACGAACAACTTTATGCTGGTGAATTTGATACCTTTGATGAAACGGACAAAAAATAGAAAACGCTCACTCAAGAAGAAATAAATACTATAAATATTTCTACATCTATTAAAGAAATTTAATGTTTT
Organism: Diceros bicornis minor; assembly: GCF_020826845.1. Taxonomy (NCBI): domain Eukaryota; kingdom Metazoa; phylum Chordata; class Mammalia; order Perissodactyla; family Rhinocerotidae; genus Diceros; species Diceros bicornis. The sequence continues at coordinate 44,378,576 of NC_080759.1, read as the reverse complement.
AAAAAATCTTCCCACAAAGGGAATTTGTCCATAAGAAAGTTTAATTTCTAAAAGTAAGGAGAAATGAGAGACTGGTCTCAAGTTCAGTTTTTTAGCAGGCAGTTCGCTACAAAATAAAATAATAAACTTACAGTACTCAATACATTGAATTATATATAGCGGTGGTGATAACATATGTTGTACACAGCATGCAACAATGTGGAGGAATCTCACAAGCGTAACATTGAGCAAAAGAAACCTGAGATTTTCTGCTTGATTTCATGTATACTAAGTGCAAAAGCTAGCACAACTAATTTTGCAGGTTAAAAGTCAGGATAACAGTTACTTGTGGTTAGGCTGATAGTGACACTGAAGTGCTGGTAATGTTTATTTCTCTGTCAGAGCGCCCGTTACACAGGTTTGTTAAATTTGTCAAAATGAGTTGAATAGTATACTTAAGACGTGCAATTTCTTACATACATATTACTTTTCAATAAAAATATTTAAAATAAAATAATGTCACCTGCTATAGTAAAAGACTACTCCAATAAAGCATCAACTTTCAATCCTTCTGATTCATTTACAAATACACTTATGTGTTTATCATTAACACTTGATCCATTGAACAAGAAATGAACAAAACAACAAATGAACAAAAATTTTGTAAGAAAATTTAGGATTATATTTTTCTAAAACATAAATGCATTGTTAGGTATATATTTGCAAATGGGCGAAGACACAAAGTTTCATTTTTCTCACCACATGAATCACTTTTACATATAAGTTACAATTGATTAAATGATGCTTCTATTGTTCCAAAAGTGTTTACTTTTCATAAATTTTCCATTATCTAACATGGCATACTGCTATTTGTAATCTTAGAAAAAAAGAGTATTAGCATAAACTGAAAAACATATGGTGCAGTTTGGAATAACTAAATAAGTACATATAAATTTCTGATAAGTCTTATGCAATTCAGTTTATTATTGGTATGATCAAAAAAACATGATCTTAGGTAACCCTTTATGATATTAAATATTTTTTAAAATATAAAATATATGGCCTATGATCACCTCAAAGTTTCTAATACTCTATCCCAAAAGTAAACTGAAAATTATCACAAAATAGTGTTTATTTTTTTTCTTTTCTTTTTTAAGGAAAATTGTAGTTATACACATGTGTTTTTATTTAACATTTCATTTATTCTTCCCTTGGAACGTCATGATTTGTAATTCTGGGTTAATAATTCACTTGAAAGTAAGTTTAGAAGTAGATGAGGTATAAATAACACACAAATGGATGTTAGTTGATAAATGATGAATATATTGAACAAAAAGAATTAATGATTAACTGTATAACCACAATTTTAACACTCTTGTTAGGTGAGAAGTTTATAGTATGCCAAAAGAATGACATGTTGTAACATGCCATAAAATATGTTCGTTCAATTACAACCTGGAATGGAAAAAGTAAAGTTAATTATCCCCACCTTGGTGGAAACAAATAATGGAAAAATGTACTGCTGAAAGACAGTAGATCTTTTTAAATCATTAATAAATGTGGGAGAGTTTGCAAATAGAACGCTTCAATTTGGATGAACCACTACTCTGAAATGCCAAATCTCTTTCATCCAAACATCAAATGTATTACTTTAGGAATTCCTTCCCTTGTGGATATTTCGGTCCAGAGTAGAAAACTTAAATTATTGATTAGATTACTACTAGGCTGTCATTTACAATAGTATCAACTACAGATAAACTATAGTGTTGCAGTGAAGAGCTTCAAATCTCACCTTTAATGCTATCAGAACAGTGCACTTAGGAATCTCACTACACTCAACCTCAAAGATTTATGAGCCTCCAACCCAAATGCAGCATTGTGCTTTGAGTATCATGGGAAATGAATCAGACAGTCAACATCATTTATTTGGGATGGCATTGGCATTGATCCACAGGTGAATAATTGGACCTCCTAAGGTGAAAATGTAGTAAGGAACAGACATTTTAAGTTTTTAAAGTATGAGTATCAGTCCATCACTTGGAGGAAAAAAATGATTTCTAAAAGATTTTTAGAATTAAATTTTCAGCTTTTTGAACTAAATATGTTCGTGGTCTACTAATGTTTGTGTAAATCCTGTAAAGCCATGTTATCTAAAATAGCAATTTCCATTTTAGACTCACGATGTTCATTTCATTTACTCAGATCTTCTTGGATGTAATGAAGTTCTAATCACCTAAAGGCAGGCTGCCCATAATGAATAAAAATGCTAATGAATAAACATAGTGAAGAGTAGGTTTCATCGTGTTATTGATATTCCACAAGACCCAAATTAAATGCAAATATTATATTAAATATAAAACTGGGAAATAATTCCAAGCAAATTGCATGTCATCAACCACTTTGAAAACATTTAGAGTTTAGACTATGCCATTAGCTTTGAGAGCTAGCTTGCTTGTTTGCTTCCTTGTTTGTTTTCTAATACAAGTTAAGATTAGAATTCAAAATGACTGATGAACTGTGAAAAAAAGTATTCTGGTACTGAAAAAAATGCCATTTTTAAATACAAGCAAGGCAGTGAAATGTAGAATTTAAAAGTAAAAGATAATTATAAATTAATAGGATTTTAGAAAACAAACAATTGAAATAAATTGATAAAATTACATAGTCTAAGTCAAGAAAGGCTTAATCATAGTATGCCAGTTCTTAGCATACTAGCATTTATTAGAGTACGTTTAGTTCCATATTTTGTATTGAAGTGAAACATGGTAAACTCTGAACATACAAGCACAGGGGTGTGAGTCTATAATTGTGCAGTATGTGAGTCTTAGAGCAATTTCATTAATAAAAACTAGATTCTAAATCTACCACTTTCATGCATCCAAGTAAATTCCAAGATGAACAGAGTTGAAAAACATCAAATTGCATGCCTATAAAATTCCATGGGCATTTTTAAAATAAGTTATATCAAAGTATGATTTTTTTCTAAAAAAATGCAAATTAGAAAACTATAAGCCCTAATATAAATATTGATAAATTTTATCACATGAAAATTTTTTAACATCTGAACAATATTAGTGAAATTTAAAAATTAGCCAGAGGGGCCAGCCCCATGGCATGGTGGGTAAGTTTGGCACATTATGCTTTGGCAGCCTGGAGTTGGTTCCTGGGTGCAGACCTACACCACTCATTGGTGGCCATGCTGTGCTAGGACCCACATACAAAATAAAGGAATATTGGCACAGATGTTATGTCAGGGTGAATCTTCCTCAGAAAAAAAAGAAAAATCAACCAGAACAACTGCTCCAATAACAATAAAAAAAGCAAACAAATTATAAATACAAATGACAATCCTGAGGAAGTTATTTAACCAGACAGAACAGACTAGTAGCTAATTTGTAGAAAATATAAATGAGCTAGATAAAGAAGAGCTAGCCAATTTAAGAAATATTAAAAAAAATTTCCTGGAAAATTTCTCTTGTGCACAAAACACACACACACACAGATATACAAGTGATTATAAAACATGGGAAACTGCACAAAGTCAACAATGATTAAATCTATGAAAATTGAGAAAAAAAATGGGATGCTATTTTTACATATCATATTAGTTAACTTTAATTTAAAATGCCTAATAATACACTTTGGTGAGAATAAAACAAAAATGTATATACCTGTCATTCTAGCATTGTTTATGATAACAAAGACAGAAACAAACATACTCCCAAATCTTAACAGCAAAAATGCACATCAATAGTAGATATTGCCAAATGAATGGCTTTCAAACCAACCACCCAGATCCTCATTCCTCACATTCCCTAAGCTCTACAGTACAAGGTTACAGCACTGCTCAACTCTTATATATCTATGATATTTGTAGTTACAGAGAGGAAAATATGAGCCTCTAATCTCCTAAATTTCATACATGTTGTGAAGGAATTAAGTTAAAAGTTGGATGTGAATCCAGCTGGATTTCAGTATTCTGTGGTTAGGAGAATTACTGAATAGTTGTGGACAATGACCTAGAGAGTGATTTGTTTACAGGGTTTGGGATTATCAGCAGTTGGGGAATAGGAGTGATTTGGCTAGGTTATTAAATTAAGAAGGCCATATCATTACTAATTAGCATAATATGCATAGGAAGCATTTCCTAATCATAAAGAATGACCAAGATAATGACCATATGTCTAATTCTGTGATTGTTAATTAATGTAGACCTTTTTTATGCTCTAAAAATATCTGGCTATGTTTCACATTCTAAAAGCTAGTCTTCTAGAGTACTGGGATTCCAACACATGCTAAGAGGTCTACATCAAATTGCAACTTATTTAAAAGACCTTTTCCTAAAAAAAATTGTTCAGTAATATATCATTCTAGGTAGAGATTCATAGAACAATGATTAAATTTCATTAATAGTGAATCAACTCAATTTCTCTATCGATCATGTGTAGATAAATTTAAAGGATTGCTCACTTTTAAAGTCCATTATATTTATAATTTCATTTGCAGTTAGAAAAGTAGTCTTAATGAGTAATAAGTTTTGTGAAACAAGCAAAAGTCTTCCCTATGTCCTTTCAGTTTATTAGTTTATCATTCTAAATATTATGATATGGAAATGAAAGAACGAATAATAAAATTTATTTAATCCAGTGTGGCAACATGATTAATTTACATTGAATTTTAAAATGAAATCTGTAACAAGTTAAAACAACAAATAAAAGTACTAATAAATAATTATTATATAATAATCTAATGCTAGAGCTGAAAAGTCATCTAATCCATATTAATGTGAGGAATTTGAGACATGGAAAGATGAACTTATCAATGTCACAAAATTAATTTGTATAAAGTCTGGCACTAGAACAAATATTGGCCCTTAAACTTTCTAATTGCTGCTTAAGTTTAGAAAGTACAAGTAGGATATGGTAAAAATTTATAGTGTCCAATCATCGGATACATTTTTTTTTCTCCTGAGATTGTATATGAAGACAAGAAGAGAAAGATTAAATTAAAAATTTTTTGGTGTTTTATTCAAATCATCAAAATGTCAGGTCTTATTTAATGCAACGTTGTTAGATGTCATTCCTTTTTGATAAGTACAAATGCTTCTATTAAAAATTAAAAGAGAGTCAGGGCAGAGGGAGGAGATGGAAACACCTATCTCCCAGTCTTTCCCTGAAAGAGGTCTAACTGCATACTTTAAAAGATGCTTTCTAATGGTCTGACTTCCAATCAGCTTGATATAGATGCTGACTGAGATTGTCCCTTTTGAAACACTGAGAAGTCCTGGCACAATCTTAACTACTGGGAGCCACTAAGAACAAAGAAGGTGGCTTGGACAATCATAAAAGTTTAAGAGATAATCAAAAGCTCAGACCAGGCAGAACAATAAGGTTCATCACTAACATTAGACCACTCCATCAAGACTGCGAATGGTGACTTTTTATCTAGTGCATGGAAACCAACACAGAGACTCAAGGAAAATTAAGAAACAAAGAACTATGTTTCAAACAAAAGAACAAAATAAAACTCCAGAAACAGACCTCAATGTAATGGACATAAGTGATTTACCTGAACAAGAGTTCTAAATAATGGTCATAAAGATACACACCAAGGTCAGGAGAACAATGAAAAAATAAAGTGAGAATTTCAACAAAGAGATAAAAAATGTAAGAAAGGACTAGACAGAAATTACAGAGCTGAAGAACAAAATAAATGATGTAAAAAATTCAATAGAAGGGTTCAACAGCATGCTAGATCAAGGGAAGAAAGTATCAGTGAACTTGAAGACAGGGAAGTGGAATTCATTCAAACAGTGGAATAAAAAGAAAAAAGAATAAAAAAGAGTGAAGGTATCTTGAGGGATTTATGGGGCACCATCCAACAGACTAATGCATGCATTACATGCATTAGAGGAGTCCAAGAAGGAGAAGAGAGAAAGAAAGGGACATAAAGCTTATCCAAATAAATGATTGAAAACTGCCGTAACCTGATGTAAGATGCAGACATCCAGATCCAAGAAGCCCAGAGAGTTACAAATAAGATGAATCTAAACAGACCCACACAAAGACACATTATATTTAAATTGTCAAAAGTTAAAGATGAAGAAAGAATCATAAAAGCAGCAAGAGAACCACAACTTATTATTTACTGGGAATCCCCATAAACAAAAGCAGTTCTAAGAGAAAATTTATAGCAATAAATGCCTACATTATGAAAAAAGAAAGACCTCAAATAAACAACCTATCTCTACAACTCAAGAAAATAGATAAAGAAGAGCAAACTAAGCCCAAAGCTAGTCAAAGAAAGGAAATAACAAAGATCAGAGTGGAAATAAGTGAAATAGAGACTAAAAAGACAATTGAAAAATCAATGAAACTAAAAGCTGTTTTTTAAAAAGATAAACAAATTGGACAAACCTTTAGCTAGACTTATCAAGAAAAAAGAGAGAAGACTTAAATAAATAGAATTAGAAATGAAAGAGGGAAAATTACAACTGAACAACTGATACTACACAAATAAAAAGAATTATGAGACTACTATGAACAATTGTATGCCAACAGATTGGATAACCTACAACAAATGGATAAATTCATGGAAACGTTCAACCCACCAAGATTGAATCTAGAAGAAATAAAAAATCTAAAAGACCAATTACTAGTAAAGAAATTGAATCAGTAATCCAATATCTTCCAACAAATAAAAGTCAGGAACCAGATGGGTTCCTGGTGAATTTTACCAAATAGCTAAAGAAAAATTAATACCAATTCTTCTCAAAATCTTTCAAAAAATAAAAATGATGTGGGAACACTTCCAAACTCACTTAATGAGTCCAGAATTACTCTGACACTCAAGCTAGACAAGGACACACAAGAAAATAAAATTATAGGCCAATATCCCTGATGAACATAGATGTAAAAATCCTCAACAAAATATTAGCAAACTGAAGTCAACAGCACATTGAAAGGATCATAAACCATGATCAAATGGGATGTGTTCCAGGAATATAATGATGGTTCAACATCTGAAAGTCAATCAGAGTGACATCCTACATCAAAAAGATAAAGGGTAAAAATCATATGATTATCTTAACTGATGCAGAAAAAGCATTTGACAAAATTAAATATCCATTCATGATAAAAACACTCAACAAACAGTATAGGAGGAAGGTACCTCAACATAATAAAAGTCATGTATGACAAGCCCACCATCATACTTAATGGTGAAAAACTGTAAATTTTTTCTCTAAAATCAAGAATAAGACAAAGATGCCTGCTCTCACCACTTTTATTCAGCGTAGTACTGGAAGTCCTAGCCATAGAAATTAGGCAAGGAAAAAGAAAATAAAAGACATCAAAATTAGACAGGAAGAATTAAAATTGTCTCTATTTGCAGATGACATGATATTGTATATACAAAACACTAAAGACTCCACCAAAAAACGTTGGAACTAACAAATGAATTCAGCAAAGTTACAGGATACAAAATCAATATGCAAATACCCTTGTGTTTCTATACACAATAATAAACTGTCAGAAAGAAAAATTTAAAAAAATCCCACTTATAATTGCATCAAAATGGATAAAATACCTAGGAATAAATTAAGTAAGGAGGTGAACGATCTGCACACTGAAAATCTATTAGACTTTGATGAAAGAGATTGAAGATGCAAATAAATGGAAAGATATTCCATGCTTATGGATTAGAAGAATTAATATTGTTAAAATGTCCATGCTACCCAAAGCAATCTAAAGTTTCAATGCAATCCCTGCAAATTCCAGTGGCATTTTTCACAGAAATAGAACAAACAATCCTAAAATTTGTGTGTAACCATGAAAGATCCTAAATAACCAGAGCAATCTTGTGAAATAAGAACAAAGCTGAAGGCATCACACTTCCTCATTTTAAACTATATTACAAAGCCATGGTAATAAAAATGTATGGTTTTGGCATAAAAACAGACATATATCAATGGAACAGAATAAAAATATCAGAAATAAGCCCATGCATATATGGTCAATTAGTTTACAACAAAGGAGACAAGAATATGTAGTGGAGAAAAGAAAGTCTCTTCAATAAATAGTGTTGGAAAAACTGGACAGCCACATGCAAAAGAGTGAATTTGGACGCCTATCTTATACCATACACAAAAATTAACTCAAAATGGATTAAAGACTTGAACATAAGACCTGAAAGCCTAAAACTCCTAGAAGAAAACATAGGAGCGAGCTCCTTGACATCGGTCTTGACAATGATTTCTTGGATTTGACACCAAAAGCAAATGTAACAAAAGCAGAAATAAATAACTGAGACTACATCAAACTAAAAAAGACTGCACAGCAAGGGAAATCATCAACAAAATGAAAAGGCAACCTATGGAATGGGAGAAAATATTTGCAAGCCATATATCTATTAAGGGGTTAATATCCAAAATATATAAAGAACTCATACAACTCAATGGCCCCTCCAAAAAACAATCTGATCAAAAAATGGACAAAGGAAATGAATAGATATTTTTCCAAAGAATATGGACAAATGGCCAATAGGTACATGAAAAGATGCTGAAAAGATGCTCAACATCACTAATCATTAAGGAAATGCAAGTCAAAACTACAATGAGATATCACCTCATATTTACTATAATCGCTGCCATCAAAAAGACAAGAAATAATAAGTGTTGGCAAAGATGTAGGAAAAAAAGAACACCTGTGCACTGTTGATGGGAATGTAAATTGGTACAGTTGCTAAGGAAAACAGTACGGAGATTCCTCAAAAAAATTAAAAATAGAGCTACCCTATGATCCAGCAACCCCATTTATAGGTACATATCCAAAGAAAATGAAAATATATGGAAGAAATATCTGCACCCCCATGTTTATTGCAGCATTATTCATAATAGCCAAGATATGGAAACAACTTAAGTTTGTTTGGATGAATGGATGAAAAAGATATGGTGTGTATATTGTATATACAATTGAATATTATTCAACCATGAGAAAGAAGGAAATCTTGATATTTGGGACAAAACGGAAGGACCTTGAGGACATTATGCTAAGTGGAATAAGTCATACAGAGAAACACAAATACTGCATAATATCACTTATACACTTATATGTGGAATATGAAAAAAAAATTCAAATTTATAAAACAGAGAGTAGAAAAGTGATTGCCAGAGGCCAAGAGTGGGGGAAATAGGGAGAGGTTGGTAAAAGGGTATAACATTTCAGCTGTAAGATGACTAAGTTCTGAGGATCTAATGTAAAACATGCTGGCTACAGTTGATAACACTATGTTGTATAATTGAAATTTGCTAAAAGAGTAGAACTTAAATGTTCTCACACACAAAGAAAAATAAATATGTGAGGTGATGGATGTGTTAATTAACTAGATGGAGGAGAATCCTTTCACAATATATACATACATCAAATCACCACGATGTACACTTCAAATACCTTACAATTTCATATGTCAATTATACCTCAATAAAGCTGAAATTAAAAAAATTACAAGAGGGTCAATTATATGTTCTTTTGGCATAACAGCTCCCTGAGCATAAAACATAATTTACCAAGTGAATTAATTATGCAAATATTTCTAACATGCTTAGTTATTATATGACAGTGTAATTCACTGCCTACTTGCCAAGAAAAACTAATAATATGAATTTTACATTCAAGAGAAATGAGAAATAATTTGGCAAGACTGGGTATATAATTTAATAATCATTACAAAGGACTGTTGTTTCACTCTTGGTGTTGAAAATGGGAATTCAATGATAATATTAGTTTATGGTTTGAGCTTTGTGAGTCTTTCATCAGTTGATATGGATGAAAATTTAATTTATTTTTGAGACATTATTTTGCCATGTAAACTTGATTATAACAATCTTCTTTTCCAGGCTGTACACAAAGCTGAATCTGAAGACAACTGAAATGTATGTAAATGTGTTTAGATCAAAGTATTCTTAAACCTATGTTAGAATACCATGTAAAGAAATAACAACAGGGGAAGGGGGGAGTGGGGAGGGTGAAAGGGATAATTCGGTACATGTGTGTGGTGATGGGTTGTAATTAGTATTTAGGTGGTGAACATGATGTAATCTATGCAGAAATAGAAGTATAATGATGTACACCTGAAATTTTTACAATGTTATAAACCAATGTTATTGCAATAAACAAAAAATTAAAAAAAAAAAAGAAATAACAACAAACTAATTTAGATACCATATACTCTCTGACATTCTGCTAGTCTTTTGAAAAGTATAGAAAGAAAGAGCATTGTTTATGCTGCATTGATATTGCTACAAGTTCGTCGGCACTTTTTCCACTGAGCAGTGGAGTCCATTTCCCCTCCCTTTGAATGTGAACTGGCCAGTGACTGCTTTGACCTAAATGACTTTATGCCAGTCCTGGGCCTAGCATTAAAGAGAACTGGCAGTTTCTACCTTAGAATTTGGGAGTCCTAAGAGGTCATGTAAAAAGTCTGACTACCCTGAAGGAGAGATGGCATGGGAAACCTAGTGGGACAGGAGAGAGGGGCCAGCTAAGCCCACCCTTGGAGTCACCCTACAAAGGTAGGGTTTGTGTGTGATGTCATCTTGGACCTTCCTGACCAGAGATGCTGCCAGCTCAACACTACCTAGAATCCTAGCTTACCCCACGTGCAGCTAAACAATCACCTAGGTGAAATCCCAACCCACAAAATCTTCAAATGTAGCAAAACGGTATTTTAATTCACCAATTTCTGTGATAGTTTTTTACATAGTAATAGATAACTGGAGTACTTTTTTACCTATCTTATGCTACAAATTGAAGATTTTACTTAGGATTTTGTTCAGTGACATTTTAACAACGCATTACAAAACATATTCAAAATTAAGTAAATGCACAAATTTGCAAACTTGAGGAAAAACAAAAACTCAACACCTCTGCAAAGTAAAACAATTTTTAGTTCCATATTGATCTCTATAAATGCATGTGTCTAGTACAGAGTGCTTTTGTGGTCAACAGGGTGGAAAGTACTTATTATTAGACCAAACACTTTAAAGCTAGCCCAAAAGAATTCTCCAAAAGCCCAGCTAACTGAACTATAAAGCAATTGCTTCAAAAATGCATTTTTTTCTCCTTTGTTGAAGGAAAGTATCTGGCAGAAGTTCAGCTAAAATCAAATACTGCTCCTAGACAACCAGTAGACAAGATGAAATTTTCCCTTTAGCCAGAGACAGTATAAATATTGCAAAAATCAAAGTAAATCATATGATATAAGATATATTGGAACCAAAAATTGCCTGTTCTGTCTTTATAAAATATATCCCATTGGTTGACTTCAGAGCCTTCATTATCAATGAGTAAAAGAAGTTTCTCCTTGGACTGGAGTTAGAAAGCCTTGTCTTATAGATGTGTAATCAATGCAGAATGGCCATTTTTGCTTTTATGACAAATTGTTCCTTGGACATAAGCGACATCTATTGTATTTGTTGGTTCACTCTAAAATACAAATTGAATCATCTTCGTCTCCTCAGTCTATCCAGAGAGTTATTAGGATAGTGATTCAGACCTTGGCATCCAGAGCTGAACTGCTTGAGTTAGTATCTCAGCCACAATTCCTAGCTATGTGTCCTTGGAGAATTTATTTCATTTTTCTGTGCCTCAGTGTTCTACTCTATAAAATACTTATCTCACTGTGTGTGGATGTGTGTAGTGAATTGTATGATTTAATACATGTTAAGCACTTACAAAAGTATTTGACACAATGTCAGTACTCAGCAAATGTTCCTCCCTGTCTATCACACCTAGTTTATATCATCTTCATCATTATTGTTTGGATTTTTTTCTATTCACAAAATATCATATTTTTCCTTTAAATACATGTGGTGATGCCTCATTTTTTTAATGGCTGAATACTCTATCATTAATATATTCAATGGATATATATCTGAGGGTTTCTTAAATTTTTAAATATATATCCAATCTCACTTTTCAAATAATTTTCTTAACATAAATTTTTATAATTTGGATTTTCGTGTGAAAGGGTATGCATGATTTTCAGGATTTTGGTACACATGGAAAATACTCCCTCCAGAAAATGTGTATTATTTATACTTCCTGCAGTTTATTAAAGTACCTATTTTACAAAACAGTTTCTAAAATTGGATCCTATCAGGCTTTGCCATTGTTTTAATAAGAACTGTTAACAACAAATACTTCATTTTTGCATTTAGAAATGGAAATTTGTAAGGAGACTAATGCATGTTTATTGGAGATTTGAATTTGTTAATTTTTGAACCAACAGATCATGGATTTTTTTTTTCTATTTATTTATTTGGATGTTAGCACAGTTCCAAATTTTTTTTTTTTTTTGGTCAGGAATATCAGCCCTGAGCTAACATCCGATGCCAATCCTCCTCCTTTTGAAATGTTTACTGGATATCCAATTACAAATATTGAGTACTTAGCTAGAAATGAAGATTTCTATTTCAAGGAAGAAGTAAGTGTCCTTGATGAATATATAAATATAGAAGTCTCCATTAACATATGTGGTATTTCAAGATATGTGACTGTTTGATATCATTAGAATCTCACAATAAGAAAGTAATTATAGGTAGACATTTCAATGTATTCCTGTGGTTCAGGGTCCCTTGCAGAATTCTGATCTTGCTCTATATTACAATTATGCCTACCTTGATTCTGCCAGTTAAATGCTATCACTTGGATTATGCTCTACTAAAATTCTATCATTCTCAAGGCTACCAGAGAGTCCAGTTCTGTAAAAATATCTCCTACTGTCAGCTCAAGCCTGTGTTGAACTATCAAATAGAAATTCAGATATATAGGCTGCTCTTAGATGATAGTTCTCAGATATAGAACTCATCTACCGAAGGAGATGCTGGATTTCCATGAGAAAGGACATTGCAATACTATGGCAAGTGTATGCACAGGATATTTTCCCAGTCTTTCCCCTCAAAATCATAGCTACTTACTGAAATAAACATACTTTGGGGAAATAGCAATACCTACAGCTTGTAGGGACTACTGATTATGTGGTCTGAGTTTATACTCATACCCATGGACTCAAAGCACCACTGTGACCCCCATCTTAGTGTAGTGAGATATAAGGGTCAGCTAATTCATGAAGCCCTGGTTCAGGGTCCCTCTCAGAATAGGTTCACTGAAACCAGCAACCAACACAGTGGTTATTTTTCCTGACTAAAAACAAAATCAGAATGGGCATGTTTAGCAGTTGTTATATCCCTCACATTCATTCTTTGATATTTAGAGTAAGAGTGATTGCCATAGGAAAAGCCAAAGAGAAGTCCCTGGAACTTCCACAGCACAGTGCCACTGCTCCTGGCCAATATAGCTCATTAAAAAGGATATAGTATCCCAGAGGACTAGCAGAGATTAGCGCCACTAGCAAAAACTTAAATGATTCCATCATGTGCACATTTAATTATATCCACGTTGAATAGTAAGCTATACTTCATGATTCTGTATAAGTCTAAAACTAATGGCCACCATTTGGTGCTGTCCCCAGCGGGTAGAATATGTGGATCCAATGTCTGGGAGTGAAGGTGGCAAGGATACTGCTCACCATCATTTGTAGAATTTGTGCTTCACATTGCAACAGGGAACCTATTAAGAATTGTATTAAATTTACAGTTACAATTGCCAACTATTTTCTTTAGGATCTTCATGCCAGTAGTCTAGGAGGCATAAAAAGTAATTACCAAAACAGCAGAGGTAATTGAACCTTATCACCATGGGCAGGTAAGACTGCTGCTACACAATATGGATGTGGAAGAGTAAGTTTGGCACTCTAGTGACCCTCTACAGTGTTTCTTGGTAATCTCATGCTCAGTTCTTATTTTCAATGTGGAAGTAGAAACGACAACCTGATAAAATCTTGATGATCAGGGTCTCAGACCATTTGTGGATCTCCACCAAACAAGACACCTAAACAACAGAAATGATAGCCAAGAGTCAGTGTAGGGGCTGGCCTGGTGGTGTAGTGGTTAAGTTCACATGCTCTGCTGTAGCAGCCTGGGGTTCGCAGTCCCAGGTGTGGACATATCACTGCTCATCAAGCCATGCTGTGGCGGCATCCCATATACAAAATAGAGGAAGATGGGCACAGATGTTAGCTCAGGGCCAATATTCCTCACCCAAAAAAAAAAAAAAAAAAAAAAGAGTGTAATTTAAACGGATGGTAGAAAAGGGACATGTTGGGTATTAGTTAAGGCCTCAGGACCAATTGCAACAGTGGGGGTGTTGGTTCATCCATTAACCCTCCCCTTGTAACTCTCCCCAAGAATTGTGATGATCCAGAATCCTAGAGTATCTGTGCCTGGATGCAGTGAACTTAAACTTAGAAAAAAGTGACTCTAGGTGGAACAAGAGGTGAATTGCAGTAGACGCCTGTTGGTAACCTACCTATCCACCATTCCTCAGCTGTCCCTAAGTGCCAGCTGCTAATGGCTCAAGGCAATCCCCTTTATCGGACCATTGGGGCATCCTGCTTTCAACATTGAATTATTATATCTGAATACAAAAGGCCAGCCACATTACCTCAAAGCAAAAGCAATTTTTTGATGTGATTTATGTTCCAGATTCCCCTGTGAATAAAGCCAAGGTTGATTTATCTGAGACCATATTTTTTCTTGTCTTGTACCCATTTGTTGTAACTCTCTTGCTTTCTTCGCTCTCAGAGAGGTTACTTCCAAAGAGAATTCCCTCAATAGAGCACATGAAATTGCATCTCTTCTAGGAAACGCTACCAAAGACATAGGCAGACACATTAATATATAGAGATAATAACTCCAGTGTTAAGTTAAATTTTCAAAAAAAGTAAAAACTCTAAATGTCTAGATAATAAAACATATGTCAATGGAAAATAACCAATTCTATAGGTGAGAGAAATAGGTGAGCTTTACTTGAGCCAGAGTGAGGATAATAACCCATGAAGGCCTTTTCCAGAAAGGAAGAAAGGATTTCCAGAGAAGCATGGTTTTCAGTATAGGCTTATATATTTTTAGAACAAAGAACATACATTAAACCTTCTCAGGATACATATTCATCAAAGTTTTGCAAAGACATATTCAATTGCAAATTAGCAGGTCAACATGATCCTAAGGCCTGGAAAGGGACTAATATGGGCGTGACCAATAGGGCATAGGAGGGGAAGTATGGATTCTTAATTTAAGAGAACGCATTCTTTACTTTAATGGTTAAAATAAATGTATGTTTGATAGGCCACAAGTGAGGCTTTTTAGTTCAAGCCAAATCAGTTTTGAACCCAAATAGTTAACTAATATACCTCAATATGTGAAAATCTCTTGTCACATAAATAAAATAATAATACGTCATATATTGTGCTGTTATGTAGCAAAAAACAGTGACAAATCAATAGCAAAACCCTTTGAAGCTCACTTATGTCTGAGGTAATTAACAATTATCACTAACTTGCACATTAGCTTTGTTTTATTGTTTTTTCCCCAGTTATCCGTGACATATTCCACAAGTATTGATATCTAGACTGATAAAGTTGATCATTTTAATAGGTAAAATGATCTAATTAAAAACAGTTTTACAGCAAGTGTTTATCTCTTTCCATTTTATGGCAAGAAAAAATAAGAGGTAAAACTTTCCCTTGTTATTCAAAAGAAAACATGGTCAAATTATTATTATGACAGATCTTTACTGCAATGTGATAGTTGAGCAATGCTTTTATATTCCTAACCATATATTCTGTTTTCCTGTAGCAAAGTATATATATAAATAAAATAATTTTATATTCAAGTGAATAGCTTTATAGTTGTTCTACAATTAAATTTGAATTCTTTCTTAAAAAAAATGCTATTTCTATTTTCACACTTTCCTTCCTCAAAGAAAATCTTTATATTATCACTTTTCAGGCAGAAACAATTTTATTCACTTGTGTATTAGTGTGTGTTTTTATTTGAGAAACTTTGCAGTAAAAAAATAAAAAAGCTCTTTGATTATTTTGAATGGTACTACTTCTGAATGGGAAGATATACCTCTTTAGTATGTATAAATATAAATATTATATGAGAGACAGATGCTAGATGGATGATAGACAGGTGATAGATAAATGCATAGATAGACAGATAGACAGGTAGATAGATAGTTGAGAGAGAGAGAGATAAAGAGAGAGAAAGAGAAACTGCAATCCAGATCACAAACATTTTTGAAGGCAATTCTGTTCCTTACCAAATATTTTTAAGAACTCTTAATCTAAGGTCTTGATCATGATCTTCCTACCTTCCTCTTTCCCTTCTTTCTTTCCTTCCTTCCTTCCATTTTAATCATGTATATCTTCCACCACACTTCTTGGCTGTATTTTTATAAATTTATTTTTGTAAATAACTGTATAAAAAGCACTCCTGAAGTTTATTCTCCAAGCACTACTAACATAATATTGGCGTGTATGACAAAATTTTACAGAACGTTAGGGGAAAGAGGAAGGAATTCACACTCAGCCTAAGAAATACTCAAATCCATCAGGATTCTTGGCTGCAAACAATAGAAAGCAACTATGATTAAATTTTTAAAAACAAAACAAAAAGAGGATTTGACTAGAGGCTCTGTTGCTGGTGCATTCCCTAAGCAGCTCCAAGGAAGTTTAAAGGTGCTTAACACTCCCTCGAGGTTGTTTTTCAGAGCTATGTCAGGAAGAGCTACCAGCACCTGTCAGCCTGAACCAGATCAAGGCCCACTGCAATGGCAGCGCCTGCGCAGACAACCTGGAGATGACCAGAATATACCCTTAGCCTCATCTTAATACTAAAATCTCTGCCCTAGGAGGAGCCTAGGCCTTATGAGCATAACATACCACGTATGTGAGAGCACCTGCACCAGCTACTACCCACCTCTACATGTGGTGACAAACTTCCCTTTTAAATATTTATTCTCCACCAGAAATAAAAGACACCTGCTTCCCTTTGTTCAGAGACAGCCATGACTTTGGAAATGATTCCACATGGTCTCCTATTTGCTGCAAATACACTTTACTTTGTGTGACAACTATTTCTGGTGGAGAGTCTGATTTTAGTTTGCCAGGAAGGGAATCGACTTTGGATTGGTAACAGCTCTGTTTTAAGCCCCTTAATCATTATATTAATTCCAATGACTAGTTTTGTTTGTGTATAGTTAGGCAAAATAATGGTCTCCAATAATATACACATCCTAAACTCTGGAAACTGTAAATATATAACCTTTCATTTAAATGTGGTTTTGCAGAAGTGACTAAGTTCAAAACATTTCAGATGGGGTGATCATCCTAGATTATCTGGGTGGGCTCAATGTGACAAGGGCCTTGAAAATATGGAAGAGAGGGGCGAGAGAATCAGAGAGGAGATGTGCTGATGGTAGCAGTGGTCAGGGAGATGAGATTGCTGGTTTTGAAGATGTAAACGGACCATAAACCAAGGAGTATAGGTGCCTCTAGAAGCTGGAAAAGGCAAGGAAATGTATTCTCCCCTAGAGCCTCCAGAAGGAACGCAACCCTGCCAAAATTTTATGTTAGTCTCATAAAACCATTTGGATTTTTGGATTTCTGACCATCAGAACTATAAGATAATTTTTTGTTGTTTAAGCTAGTATGATTGTGGTAATTTGTTATAGGAGTAAATAGGAAACTAAAGCAGTGTATGTTATTCTTTCTTCTTTCCCTTCTTGCTATCAGAAATTCATTACATATCTTTATGTGTATGTATATGAATTACAATTGGCTGTTGATATCTTGATAGATTTTTATTTCTTACTAATTTTTCTGAATATTCAATACTGTTTACAATGAGCACATATTATTTTTATAATCAGGAATATACACATAAATCTATAAAACAATATTCTATAATGATTTTGGAATATAGAGTAGAGTGGAGGAGAAAAGTTGGGAAATGTTTCAGCTAAAGTACGCAGGGAGGAAAACAGTATATATATATATATATATATATATATATGTGTGTGATAAAAGATAATGGGAGATGTATGCAGAAAAAATCAAACACCTACCTGAGGACTTTTGTCCCTAACATAGTGAGCATTGAAGAGTTACTGAAGCTATCTTTTTTGGAAAAAGATAGAGTTTATGAAACTTACTCTAGATTATCCAATGTCAGTAAATAGAATATTTAAGAACAATTAATGAAAGTTGAGACATAATTTAATTGAAAGCTTTTGTTTTAACTTACCAGATTTCATGTTTAAAATGTATTGAATATATTAATGGCAAAATATATTTTCTGTTATTTTAAAACGTTTCATTTTATATAGAGAAAAATATTTATGAATAATCAATCATAAAGTAAATGAGAAAATTATAACAGAATATAGTTTAGATTTTTTTATAAATCTACTGAAGAGGCAACATAAAGAAGGGAAAGTTTTTGCCTGAAGTAGGTAAATTAAAAATAAAATTTCATTTCCTTGCCTGATAAATTTCACATTTTATAACTGCTTCAGATATAGTTTTTACTTCATGAGGTTCTTGAAATGAGAAGTATAAACTTAGAGTATAACATAATTTGCTCCCTCTGACCTCCTTAATCCCATAATTTGGTTTATAACCACTAAAATTTCTCAGTGGCCCTGAACACTATTATTAGGGTAGTATAGTGCTATTCCCTTTCTGCTTTTTACTGTCAGAAAAGCATTATAAATTGATAAAGCGGTGATAACGGTTTCATGATTCTATAGGAAAAAAAGGAAGTGCTTAGCTCTTAGTGTCTATCTTGAGGAAAACCTATAAAGTAGCTTTAGCATAGTAATTTTAATCAATTATTGTACATTTTAGTAACTCTATTGAATTTGCTTTTACAGATGAAAATTTTATTTTATTTTTTTTAAATTTCAGACCTGGAAAAGTTTCAGAAGAGAGAAGAACAAATTTGATTACCTGTGAATATATGCAGAGATATTAATCTTATTCAGTCATTTAGTATATATATTGCAATACATTTATGATAGATATAATAAGTTAAATTTAGAATATATAAAAACCTTTTGGGATGGGGACCTGTTTCAGTACTTGGAAGAATGGAAGTACTTTCTTTCCATATACATTCTGTTAAGAGACCTAATGTGTTGATTAACTAAAAAATAGAACAGCACATTTGTTTACTCTTTTGGGTATTATAATTTTTTCCTGACACTTGGGATCAATATTGGAGCTATCGTAGCTATTTTTATTCATATCTTGAATATACCTCACTCCACAATAACATCAATGGTGTCGTTTTATAACATTTACATTTTGTTGAGGTGTCATCCCTACTTCTTGACAACTGTACCTCAATCATCTGCAAATGACCCCTAAACGACTTCTGGCCATCTGGAGAGGATGTTTCAGATGCACTCATGGATAAGTTCTTTCGTGCTTGTTGCTCTGCTCTTGATCCTTAGCATAGAACCGCAGGTTTACCAGAGCCCAAAAGGGACCAGAGAAGCCCTGTTTGCCAAAAATAAGTAGGCCGAATGGTTTTTTTTTTTTTTTTTGTGAGGAAGATCAGCCCTGAGATAATATCCATGCCAATCCTCCTCTTTTTGCTGAGGAAGACTGGCCCTGGGCTAACATCCGTGCCCATCTTCCTCTACTTTATATGGGACGCCGCCACAGCATGGCCTGACAAACGGTGCATCGGTGCACGCCCGGGATCCGAACCCCGGGCCACCGGCAGCGGAGCGCACGCACTTAACCTCTAGCCACGGGTCTGGCCCCAGTAGGCCAAATATTTAATCCTCCCATTCTGGGGCGTAGTTTTCTACCTGGGAATCAAAGAGCACACACTGTGCTGTTTCATAAAATTAATTATGAAAACAGCATTTTCAATTTCTTCCTACAACTGCTCTCTCTTTAGAGCAGTCTGAGCTTGTTCATAGACTCAGACAATAAACCAGACATAATTTGGGTCATTTCTACTTTTTAGTTATTACAACTAAGGTTGATATGAACTTTCGTGTGGATGTATGTTTTCAGTTCTCTTGGGTATATTCCTAAGAGTGGTATATTCATAAGAGTCATATGATAACTCTAGGCTTAACATTTTGGTAAACTATCAAACTGTGTTCCAAAGCAGCTACATCATGTTACCTTCCCATCAGCAACGTATGAGAGTTTCAGTTTATCCATATGCTCTCTAACACTTGTTATTTTTTTTATTATTATACCCATCCTAATGTATGTGAAGTGGTATCAGTGTCATTATCATTTGCATTTCCTTAACGACTAATTTTATATATATACATATATATATATTCTGTCCAGTGATGTTCTTTGTCTTCATTCCCCTAGGGTCTAAGACCTTGGTGGTCCTCTCTTTTTTGGATTTCTACAGTTTTCTATAGACCTGGACTCTTGGGAAAAAACTTATTTCATTGAATGTCCTGGTTTCCAGAAACAGTTTTCCTTGTCCCTGTTTTGTAATAGTAACTTAATTTCCTCCAAAATAATCAAAATCAAAATCAATTACCCTTTGGATAATTCCCCTAAGACTCCAAGCTACCAACTAAACAATGTTGTTCTTTTCAAGCCCTTGACCAGAGTACAGACCAAGCATCTGGACCATCAATCGCTGGCCTTGTGTTAAGATACAAACTTCAGACCATGTTCCTTTCCGTGCAGTGTGGATAATCTAAAGTACTATCCAAAAGGCAGAGGATTTTACTTCAATCACGTCTTCTGAGTCAGCCCTGTGTAAGACTAGGGAAAGGTAGGTACATATGGTGCAGTATGCTGGACAAAACGACCCACAGTCCAGACCCAAGCTTTTTCTTTCTCTTCATTAGCTGATCATAGAGACCTCAACATGAGACTTCAGATAAGAATTGAAGAAGATACAGAAAATGAGGTTCATATATACCACTTCCATTCACCAGTGGATCTTTCAGGGTGATATGGTAAGAAGCGACTGAACAAGTGTACAAAGTAGATCCATTTCTATGGTCATTTCTATTGCACATGTCCAAATTTATGATGTAGTGGATGCTATATTAACAAGTTCATGATGAGCAGTTAAAGTCACAAATGCTCTGAGGGTTCAAGAATTAGGCATTAGTTCCTACAAGGTCATGGTATCAAGCCATGAACTGCTTTTCAATATAGATCAGTGCAGTATGGCCCCATGTGGTATACGTTGTCTCTAAAATTTAAAGAGGTACACTAAGCGTTGTACCATTTTATTTTGTGGTGGGCAGTCCAAGTTACAGAAACTTATCTCTCATTTAAATGAAAATTCCAATATGTCTGTTCCAATAATTAATTGTAGCATAAAAACCCACCTCAAAATTCAATGGCTTAAAATAGCAAAAGTTTGCTCATAGATCTGCAATCTGGACAAAACTCAGAGAGTGGAGAGAGTGGCCTATCACTGCCCCACGAAGTGTGAGATGGAGTGGCTGAGCTGGGGCAGAAGGATTCACTTTATGATAGGTCACGCACATTACTGACAGGTTGGCCCTGGCTCTAGCTAGGAACGCATCCATGGCCCCTCCATGAGGTTGCTTGGGCTTCCTCAAAAACTGGGGCCTGCCCACCAAATGGAATCTCTCTCCTCCATCTATCATCTTAGTAGATGACCGATCTGTTTCATTCCTTGTTATCCGAGTATCTTCATAGATCTTTGAATGATAAAACACTCTTATTACTAGTCTGTTTCTGTGGTTTACTGTGATAATTGCACCTGAATTGTTTTCTGGTGGTTAATTGCTGCCGCTTTGCCTCTACAGCTCCTGAATCTCATTATCTCCATTGAAATCAGGGAAAACAATTTAATTGCAGCATCCATCATCATTAACTCCAATGTACAAAGGACAAGCACCACAGATTTTTTTAAGGATACTGGTGCCCTCTCGCTAATCCACTTTTGACATCTTACTCAAGGAATACATTCCAGGTCTTTCAGGGTGATATGGACAAGAAGTGAGTGAACAAGTGTACAAAGTAGACGCATTGCTACGATCATTCCCAGAGCCTTCAAACACCATAGTGCGTCAGGGAAGTTCTGGCATTTCAATCTAATTAATAGTGAGTCACTTTTAAGTCCAGGCTCTAATTAGCTAACCTAGGAGACTATAAACAGCACTTCCAGCTCCTTGGACCATTACCTTAAATCCTGAATCCAGAGTGATGATAACTACAACAGTATTTAGCCCAATCCAGCATTATATTTTATTCTCCTTGACTTAAGACCCTAATACCCAATAAAGGATAAAAAGAACCTGAAATGCTTTAAGTGTATAAGCAAGCTATACAAAAAGACCTATGCTTTAAAAGGCTTATACTTCTCCGTCTTAGCTTTGTATATCTAGCTCTTATTATAGGCCTGGAGGCAATGAGGGATCATATGGAATAGTCCTGAGAAGAACTGTAAGATTAGTGATGCAAGATCAGTCACTAATTGTTTTTAATGCTTGTAAAGGTTGATTCCTTTGGAAAGGAAGGCATTGAGCTGTTTCCAAAGCAAGGGAGCTTCAGGAAAATTTGATTATTCAAGTTTTTCAGCATCTTCTATATGTCTAAATATCCTATATCTCAAGATTCCACTCTTTCCCCTTTAGTACCCTTTCCTTAGCCTAAGAGACCTGTTAATATTGAACGATTAATGAGATTACAACTCTGCATACCCATACTCTGCAACCCGTAGAATCAGACTCTGGGCTCTGGGCTGAGTAGTCAAGCCTACCCAGAGGGAATACAAATTGGTCAGGTGAAATTTTAAAAACTGAGAAAAGTGACTGAGTTTTGCCACAAATCACTTGAATTCGTTTTAGGTATCTTGAGAAAGAGGATTCTTTGCCCAAACCCTAGAAATGATTTGTATCTGTAAAGGTTGTGTGTCAAAGGTATAAAACAAATCTATATTTAATAATGAATTCTGGTTCATAGAGCCAGGCAGTTGATAATACCTTCTTTGAAAATATTCCATTTTAAAATTTAAAAATGTAAACATCGTGGGCATGCCTGATGGCCTAGTGGTTAAGTTTGGTGCACTCTGCTTCGGCAGCCCAGGTTCAGTTCCCAAGTGCAGACCTATACCACTTATTGGCAGCCATGCTGTGGTGGCGACTCACATACAAAATAGAAGACTGGCACAGATATTAGCTCAGGGCATATCTTCCTCAGCAAAAAACAACCAAAAAACAAACAAACAAAATCTGTATATTGTAGAATTACAAGATGTTGGTTGTTTATTTGCTATCCTTTTAAATAATTACAGTCTAGTTTATTTGGAAAACTTTTGCCATTCCTGAATAAGAACAACACTGTTCAAATGAAAGCCTTGATTAGGCTGCTTCTTCCTCCTTTTTGAAATAGCAACTTTATGGATATATCATTTATGTGCAATAAACTTCACCTACTTAAAATGCACAATTTAATGAATTTTGACATTTGTGTACATTTGTAACATCACTATCACAACCAAGAAGCAGAACATTTCCATCAACCCAAAAAGTTTGCTGATGTCTCTTTGCAGTTCATCCTATCCACTACCCGTGCTCCAGGAAACCTTGATCTACTTTATTCACTACAGTCACTACAGATGTGTTTACATTTTACAGCATTTTATATAAATAAGATCACATATTAGCTTCTTTGACTCGGCATAATTATTTGGAAATTCATCTTTGTTGTGCATAGATTCAGTAGTGCATTCCTTTTTATTGCTGAGGAGCATTCCATTGTATGTTTATACAACGTTGTGTTTATCCATCCATCTGTTGATAGACTTCTGATTTCATTCCAGTTTGAGACTATTATGAATGAAGCTGCCGTGACCATTCATGTACAAGAGTAAAATGACTGGTAACATGATTAGTGTAGATGTAGACTTATAAGAAACTTGCAAACAGTTTTCACAGTCGATGTATCACTTTACATTCCCACTTGCAGTGTATATGTGTTGTGGTCACTCCACATACTTGACCCACATTATTACTCTTTAATTTCAGACATTCTAATGAGTGTATAGTGTATCATACTGTAGTGCTGATTTGTATTTCTCTGATTACAAAAGATGCTTAGCACTTTTATATGTGCTTATTGGCTATTCATATATAAATATATTATATTCTTTTGTAAAATGTCATGCTAAATTTTACCCACTTGTATTTTTAAACTTTCTGTGCTCTTATTATTGAAATGTAAGTATTATTATCTATTCTGGATAGAAATCCATTGCCAAACGTAAAAATTGAGAATATTTTCTCCCATTTCTGACCTATCCTTTTGTTTTAAGAGGTGTCTTTCAAAGAGTAGATATGCTAAATTTATTGGTTTTCCATTTTTTCTTTGATTTCTTGTGTTTTTTTGCATCCTAAGAAATTTGTTTTTCTTCTAAGGACACACAGATTTTCTCCTATGTATTTCCCTTTATCATAAGTCTTATAGTTTAACATTTTACATTTAGATCTACATGTCATGTAAATTTTTATATATTGTATGAGCCAGGGATGATACTATTTTTTTCCCCAAATTGCTATCATGTTTTTCCAGAACTATTGGTTAAAAGACTGCCTTTTCACTCATTGATTTCCTGTGGAAGCATGCTAAAAAATCAACTAATAATGTATGTGTAGGTCTTTTTCTGGATTCTGTTCTGTTCCATTGATCTATACAAATAATTTCATAACAATATCATCCTGTCATGATTAATGTAGCTTCACAGTATGTCTTGAAATCAATTAGTTTAAGTCCTCTAGCTGTATTCTTCTTTTGTAAAATTGCTTTAGTTATTCTAGGTCAATTGAATCTCCATAAAAAATTGATTTTAGAATCAAAAAGTCAGTTTCTATAAAAATCCTGAAGGAATTTGGCTAAATTTGGGAGTCCTTGTATTTGTTTCCTAGGGCTCTTGTAATAACCACAAACTGAATGGTTTAAAATAACAGAAATTTTTCTTTCACAGTTCTGGAGTCTACAAATCCAAAATCAAGGTGTCAGTGGAGCCATAATCCTTCTGAAGGCTCTAAGAAAGAATCCTTTGTTTCATCCTAACTTGTGTTCACTGGCCATCCTTGGAGTTCCTTGGCTTGTAGGTGCATCACTCCAATCTTTGCCTCCATTTTTATATGGCATCATCCCTGTGTATTTGGGTCTCTGTGTCGCAATTTCCCTCTTCTTATAAGGCCACCATTCATATTGGATTTAGGACCTGCTCTAATCCAATATGACCTCATCTCAATTTGATTACATCTGCAAAGACCTTATTTCTAAATAAAGTCACATTCAAAGGTTCTGGGTGGACAGGAATTTTGGGGAAATACTATTCAACCTGGTACAGTCTCCAAGTCAACTCTCACTTCTGACTCCAACTACAAATTTGGTGGTCTACATGACTACTCTCAGGTTCAAATCTTAATTATGATTTATTGCAGCAAAAAGATACAGAGTAAAACCAGCAGAGGGAAGAGGCACATAAGGCAGGGTCCAGGAGATACCTAGGTTTAGAGCTTCCAGTGGTGCTCTCCCAGCAGAGTCTAGTCTAGAACAACCTATTTCTCTAAACGATAAGGTGTGGCAAAATGCTTGGACTATACCAACCAGGGAAGCTCACCTTAGCTTTGATGTCAAGAGTTTTTATTAGGGCTCGATCACATAGAAATGGTTGCTCACCCATGTAGCTGACCTTAGTCTCCATACCCTTCAGAGGTAGAGCTGATACCACCTGGTTCAATGTTCCCCACTACAAATCACATTGTTAGTAAAGATTATACCAACTAGCCATAGGCCTCCAGCTAAACAAAGAAACTCTTATCAGGTAGGAAATTCTAACGGTTTAGAGATTACCTCACAGGAGCTGAGAGCAAAGGTCAAACTTCTTTTTGGACAAAGATAATCCTTTCTTGGACAAATTTTGATTAGTATTGATTGATTTTTAGATCAATTTGTGAGGTTTTGATATCTAAACCAGATTGATTCTTCCAATCCATGATCATGGTATATGTCTTCATTTGTTGAGGTCTTAAATTATGTCAACCATGTTTTATAATTTTTAATGTAAAAGTTTTACACATATTTTATTACATTTATTACTAAGCATTTCATGTTTTTGTTGGAATGCAATTATAAGTGAAATTATATTTTTATTGTATTTTCCATTTGTTTGTTGCTAGTATCTAGAAATAAAATTTCTTTGTTAATTAACTAACATTTATTTATTTTTCTATTTAAAACTTCAAAATTGTATCCTGTCACCTTGACAAATATAAATTTTTGTTTTGTTTTTGGTAAATTTGAATAGGTTTATTCTTAAGTGTGTTAACAGGATATCAACTCTAGCTTCTACTTTGTTGATTTTTTAAATGGATATGCTTTAACTGGTATCAGAGATTACGTCACCTCCAAGATTCAGAATATAATCTACCTTTTTGCTACTTATATTTTAAGAAACTTTTCAGTTGGGAGAAATAAAATTCATAAAATACTTTCTTAGAAATTTACAAACCCCTTTTTTTAAAACCCCAACCAGTAGTTTTCAATGTGTTGTCCAGGGCCATAGGCATCAGACTTATCGTGAAAATTATTTAACAAAAGCTTGGATTACAAGTCAAACCTAGTAAACAGAATCGTGATTAGAAGTTGTAGGAGAAAAATCTGCACTTTAAAAACTGTCCCAGTGAATCTAACTCGTACTAAAATGTTAGAACTATGGCTAGAGATATTCTAAATCTTACTGTTAAATCATGCTGACCATCCCACAGCAGCACAAGTAGCTTGTTTGTACATGGAACTACTTTCTGGAAATACATTTTGTAGTTGTGCAATTGAACTAATTGAGAAATATTATAACTGTACATAGAAAACCTTATCATGTTTACTGTAAGAATGTTGTTGAATATGTCAGATAAAATCACTAAGGATTTTCTTTATTAAGGAAATATCCAAGATTACCTTTCTCAGATGTCAATAAGAGAAAAAATTTTTACCTTTCTAAAAAGTGTTAAAAAACCTGCAATATTTAATTTAGTTACATGTACAACTGAAATTACTCACATATAAGAGAAATTAACCACATGTAGACTGATTGTCACCAAACAAAGGGAGGGGACATTTTATAAATTAAAAAACAAACAAACACAAAAAAACATGAGAGTTAATGGAAAAGGAAAATGTGTAAGAATTTGTTTTGTTTTATTTTCCCCTTGCATGGCAAGTTGATTTGCTCTAAACTATCAAGAAGAGCAGTTTTCCCTGGAGCCAACTGACTCAGTTATAAGGGAAAGTAATTTCAGTTATTTATAGGTTTCCAGAGAAGCCTTGTGAATTCAATACTGTCTTGTTTATCTCTGGGCAACGGTGGTGTTTTTCCTTCTGCTGGCATCTCCACCTTACTGAAGCCAGAATTGCACCATTTCTCTCTTTATGATTCCTCAGTGTACTGGTATATTAATTTTATGAACAAGTTATGAATTTTGAAACTTGTTCATAAAACTAACATACCAGTTACAGGTTTTGAAAGTTGTAACTGAGCGTAATTCTCTTTGTGCTTTTGTTGCCAGAAAGATACAAGCTGATTTAGCCATCGAAATTTAAAAACTGTACTGAATTTCATTGCACACATTTCTATGTTCATGCTCTTACTGGTTGAATAGTACTTTATTATTTCTATCCTTCTGATCTCTATGTTCCTATGCTATACGTATTTTTGTAATCTACAGAAATCCTATTGGAAACATAGGAAAAAATTTTTAAATGTCTGGTTTGATAACTCAAAAGTAATCATTATTATTAATATTTCCTCTGTATTATGCTTTTCCTTCAACTAGGACTAATACATGACAGTAAATATCTTGGCCTTATGTGCTTAATTTTGAGTTTCTGACATAACTGAAATAAAGATAAAGACATAAACTGAAATAAAAATAATAAAAATATCACTGAAATAGAGATGCATAGAAACTATTAAAATGTAGATCCTTGTTATAGAGCAAACATGTTGAAATTAAGAGGAATATACACTCCTAGCAACAATTTTGAAATTTTCATAATAATTTTTTTGTGCTATCCACTTATTCCAAGCCCAATCTTAAGCAAAACCTTTGATTAAAATTTCTCTGACTTACTTTGAAATCCAATATGTAATCAAAATTCATCCCCGAGGCCTACAATTTGCTTTGGAGATTCAAGAGAGCTTGCCAAAAACATTCTTATAACTCTTCTCATGCACTAGTTATGGATACTTCAGTTTAAAGAATAGCACGTCTCTTCTTGCAGTGTTTTGTACTGAAATATTTCCCTGCATGTTTCAGCAATCTTTTTTTCTCTCTCTCTTTCACAGTATCTGAAGCAGAAAAGGAAAAATTACATAGAAAGCATCCTTTTCTGACAGAATAAGACCATTTGTGATTTACATCTCTCTAGTCAAAGGACAGGATTGTGTATTATAGTGCTTACTACACTCAAACTTAAGATAGCTCCTTTTTTTTTTTTTTGTGAGGAAGATCAGCCCTGAGCTAACATCTATGCTAATCCTCCTCTTTTTTGCTGAGGAAGACTGGCTCTGAGCTAACATCTATTGCCAATCCTCCTCCTTTCCCCCCCCCCCAAATCCCCAGTAGATAGTTGTATGTCATAGCTGCACATCGTTCTAGTTGCTGTATGTGGGACGCAGCCTCATCATGGCTGGAGAAGCGGTGCGTCGGTGTGCGCCCGGGATCCGAACCCGGGCCGCCAGCAGCAGAGCGCGCACACTTAACTGCTAAGCCACGGGGCCGGCCCAAGCTAGCTCCTTTTTGAGCAGCCCCTGGTAAACTCACTACTTCTTGAGGTTACTCATTCTCATCCAGCTTCAAAGGCAGTGGGCATTTCTACTTTTTACTTGCCACAGAAGGCCCAACAGTGTACAGCATTTAGTACACACACATTTATGTATGCATGTAGAAGCACAAATATACATACATACATATATGCATACACACATATGCAACTGTAATATACACATACATATATCAATAAAAGCTAAATTGCTAAAATAATTGAATGGAATTCATTGGGTAGAAATTTAACTAGCACTTTCCAAGATTATATCATTGTTTCTATTAGGAGAGTATATTCCCTGTTAGAATGCCCTGTTTTCAAAAACAGGGCGTTAAATTGCATGAAGTTACCTGAAAATGTTGTAATTCATCAAAATGTCTCATGGTTTTATTCTGGATATTTGAGCTGTAGAGAAATTACTAGCAATGTCTTTCAAACCATTGGCTATTGTTCCTTCTCACATTAGCTATCCCTAAATTGAAGTCAAATTTTCAAAGGCTAATCTGTTATCTGATAAAGTACATATTTAATCATAAAACAATACTCAGAGATCAAACACAAATGTGCAGATTATTTTCCGTGCTATCATTATTCGTAATATTATATAAAAAATTTCTTTCAAATATATAGCACACTATACATTTTTTTATTACACGAATTCAGCAGACAACATAAGTGTAAAGATAATTTTGTAACATATACTATCAATTTGATAAATTAATATTTGTGACAAAAATAGAAGGAAAATTAATATTTTAAGGAACAGTCACATTGTAAAAGGACGAAATGCTTAAATTTTAACTGCGTTAGTCTGCAAGGGCTGCCGTAACGAAGCACCACAGCTTAGGTGTCTTACAAAACAGAAATTCATTTCCTCACAATTCTGGAGGCTGGAAGTCCAAGATCAAGGTGTCAGCACAATTGGCTTCTTCTGAGACCCCTCTCCATGGCTTGCAGACAGCCCTATTCTCCTTGTGTCCTCACACAATCCACCCTCTGTACCCATCCGTGTCCTCATTTCCTCTTCTTATAAGGACACCAGTCATATCGGTTTAGGGCCCACCCTAATAACTTTATTTTAACATAATTACCTCATTAAGGACCCTATCTCCAGATACAGTCACATTCTGAGGCACTGGGGAGTTAGGACTTCAACATATTAATTTTTAGAGAACACCAAACTCAGCCCATAGCATCAACATTGAGACTCATGTACTAACCCAAGGTAGATTTAGGCGTAGGCTTAATTTTTTAAGCACTTTTTCAATCCAGCCTCTGAGCATTGATTTTGCTGATCTGACTTTTGCTAATCTCTGCTTAGAAGACGAAGGAGTAGTAACACTCTCCAGTAGTTTATTTGATGAAATTCCTGGTTCCAAAGTAAGGTATTTAGAATATTTAGTGGTCACATTAAGGTGAATCATCTAATAGCTGAAAAGCTACATTTCACCAGTACTATACATTTTAGGTTATCTTTTAAAAGATCAAGATTTTACATTCCCATTATTATATTGTTCTTTTGTCCTTTTACTTGTTGTGAATTATAAAATACCTACATATATTGTATGTATATGTATAATGCATGTGTATACATATTCATGAATATGTCTATGTATGTGTGTTATACACATGTATTATTTATACGTAAACATATGTAGATGTATATCTTATATGCATATGTCTAATATATGGGTATAATGTGTAAATTCCCAATAGTACATAATTCTACTTTGCTTTTCATAAGAATTTTTAAAACCAAAACAATACATGTATATTTCTAAAATGAGCTGCTACATTCATTAGAACACATTAGAGCAAAATATTACACAAACGAATATACTTTTTATTCTGAACACATAGCAAAGTTACTGGCAATGAGTGGCTGATTCATAAACACTTAGTACATGACTATGTATTACGTGGATAAATCACTAAATGGATGAAGTAGTGGAAAACAATTATTTTCTAATAGAAAAAAAAATAAAGGTACCTGGATCCTGGAGTGAGGAGACAGGGAAAAATCCTACAGCCTAACCACCAAATCTTTGAGATTTAAGGTCTGTGGGGTGTTTACTGCAGTGACATAATTAGGCTGCCTTGATATATAAAGAACCAAATTAGGGAAAACTAGCTGTTACTCACATAACCTCAGATCTTAAGCCAGCACCAATTTCTCTAGCAGTTATTTTTTTGCCTTTAGAGACGTATCAAAAGATTACTTGATGAAAGCAACAAATTTCTAAAGATATTGGTGGGTGGCACAAGGGCAGAAGATCAAAATGACCTTTTGACAGAGTGGAAAAGAAGAGAAGATGAAAATGAAACCATGCTGAAAACTGTAAGAGGTGAAGTGGAATAAAAGAGAGATCATAGGGTAAAACATGACAGTTTTGTTATTTAATATGCCATATTTCTTTCTTTCTTTTTTTCTTTTTTTGCTGAAGAAGATTTGCCCTGAGCTAACATCTGTTGTCTGTCTTCCTCTTTTTGTATGTGAGCCGCCACCACAGTATGGCCACTGACAGACGAGTGGTGTAAGTCCACACCCAGGAACCAAACCCTGGCCACCAAAAGGGAGCATGCCAAACTTAATCACTAGGCCATCGGGGCTGGCCCATTAATATAATTGCAAAATATGAGGGAAAATATAACCCCAGGGCAAAAAACTTACAGATTTGTTGAGAGTAACTGAAGTTATTTTTTCTTAACTTTTCTATATCTCATTAGTTTCATGGGTAAAATCAAACATTCATTTCACAGAGTTCTCTGAAGTTTATTTCTGCTAATGTGTGTAAAATGCCAAAAATATATTAGATACTCAGTGAAGCTTAGCTTTTCTTGGATAAGGTTTATTGAATTAAGGAATGTTCAAGGCATTTCTAAAATAATTGAGCCAAATATAAATATTATATGAATATTTAAATAAGAAATCCCAGTGGAAGTGTAATTCTTCAGTGGATGGACAATGGTAGAAAAGAAAAGAATGCCTCACTTTTCCCCATATGTATAATTTGGACAACAGTAATAAAAAATACCAAACACTGCCTTTTATTCTCAATGGATAAAAATGAATACTAATTTTTTTGAAGACCCCCGGATAATCACCTATGTTAAAAGAAAGGTTAACTGTCAAATCAGACTCACAGACATTGTCACACCAAACTTTGCTAATGATTCAGATGAAACAGGCAAGCAACGAACACAGGAGACATTTTCTTTCTCTGGAGGAACCAAAAGTGTCTGATGCAACATCTAAGAATGTCCCCATACCCCTCATTGAAATAGATTGTGATTTCCTATTAATGGAAGAGGTTTTTGGGCAATTGGTCACACAAAAAAAGTTGTTTTGATTTCAAAATTCCTTTGTACATTTGGTTAGTTAAATAGGAATATGCTTATATTATCAGCCATGCCTCTTAAATCCATAACGTCCAGGTTTACATTAGGGAATATATATAGACTAGATATACCCTGCTAAAAGCATATAAATAGGAGTGCCCAGTAGCTTACTAATAGTAAATACCATTAATATTTTTACAAGTATATGTAGTTAGGATCATTCATTTCCTTCATTTAACCAGTAAACAGTGATTGGTACAGACCTGCTGTTAAAACTTCTTCCCATCAACATTTCAATTGTACTCAAGTCAATTTGAAAAATGGTTATCAAGTCACCCCAAAGAGTCAGGTATCTTTGACTTTCTCTTTGCCTATTCTAGCGTTTCAAGAAATTGCTAAAGTATATTAAGGAAAATGTATAGTTCTAGCAATTCATTTTTTCAAACTTCAACTAGTCCTTCATTTCTATTGAGTGATCTTATGTTGACATCTGATTCCATGTCTAAATGCCAGCAGTGACTTTCTAAGCTACAAATGAAATAGCTTTTTCTTTGTTATCCTTTTCAACCTTGTCACTGAAAAAATTGTCTTGGTTTATTGCATCTTAATACACATCATGTGTGTCCTGAGACTAATTCTTATCTTAATGCCAGATTTCTACTTTTGACATCTTCTCATTCTGTGTTTCCAGGTTTACTACCTTTTCTTCTGTACATAACCTCCCATTCCTATCCACTCCCAGTGCACACTGGAAAAAAAATTACTAGCTGTGGATCATGACAATATCCCCACTTCTATGTCATTTCATCATTATTTTCTCTGTGAAAATATTTAAAACTTAAAAACATTATTCCCTCTCTTTCCTCTCCTTGTTTTCTAAAGCAGATCCTTTTATTCACATGGATATTTCTAAAAATCTAAACCTTATTTCTCCTCCATTTATTCTATATTGCTTTGCAATGCAGTGTAATAGAGGGAATGCAGGATTTGGAGTCAAAATTTTCCTAGGGCCAGCCCTGGTGGCCTAATGGTTAAGTTTGGTGCGCTCCACTTTGGCGACCCGGGTTCGGTTCCCGGGCACGCAGACATATACCACTCATTTGTCAGTTGCCATGCTGTGGCAGGGGCTCACATACAAAAAGAGGAAGATTGGCAGCAGATGTTAGCTCAGGAAGAATCTTCCTCAGCAAAAAAAAAAAATTTCTGAGCTCATATTCTAGACCTTTCTCTTATTACTATGTGACCTTTAACCCTCAGAAAACAAGGAGCTCAATAACTGTCATTTTCCATCCTTTATGGAAACATTGCAATGACCTGATCACTACCTTGATTTCTCCACATGTCCACTTGATAAAGTCTATATTTCTCAATCAGATATTCATTACCTGCCTAAAGTTATCTTTCTACCCTCATGTTCTCTTACTTCTTCACATATCCCGTAAAGGTCAGTCACTTATCTTCATTTACCTTTCCTGAAACACTCCTCACTAAAACCAATTAAGATCTGAGTATATTTGCTTATTTTCACAAAATAATTATGTTAAGTTTCCAAAAGAAAGTTTTGCTATTATTTCAGATGTTTCCATTAAGCAAACCTTTTACCATGTAATAAACATAACGCTTCTACTATGATAATTAGCCAAATAAGGCAAATACTTTTAATGAAGAAAAAAATTTGGTAACAAATTAATGCATTTAAGGTAAGCAGAAGAGATTGAAGTAAATATTTTTTTTTAATTTAAAACAAAGGTAATGGCTTAAAGATTATTTTCTTCTATTTACTTTCACTTTGGTGTTACGAAGAGAGATACACATATTGGTATTTTATTATTCTATCCAGGTTTGATGCTTCTAAATAAAGGATCTAGCTTTGTGAAAAGCAAATGTAAGCCCCCTATATTTACTCTGATTATTAGGGCTGATGCTTTAAGAATTGGGTGCTATAAGTACTAATAATAGAAATGTCATTCAATTATCTATTTTCTCCATTAAAAGCTTTTAAACAATAGCTATGAAATTAGAGAAAACTTCCTTTTTTGTTCAATTCAGCTGATATTTGTAGCTATTTCACTAATTGATTATAAAATAGAGCAATTACATTCTCCAACCGCAAACCAAATTACAACACATTAATAGTTTGTGAATAAACTATTTTCAATTTTGAAAAGAAACCAATAGCATTTTCATCTGAACTGTATACCAAATGATGCAGATAAAAATAGTCTTAAATAGATTATAGTATGTAAAAGCATTAGTGGGATTTATGTTGAGTTTTCTCATTGCTCTTTGTTTGGTATCCTTACCTACAACAAATTTTAAGAACGGTTTTGAATTGACTTTAAATGTAAACCTACATTTATTTACCATAAAAAAGTGACATATTTGAAAATGGTAAACATGATGCTCACGTTGAGGTTATTACATATCTTCTCATATAATGAATCACCTAAAAAATTAATAAATACTTGGCTTCTCATTCACACTCAGAACAGGTGTCGTGTAAACAAATCTTAACATAAGCAATATAAAAATTTATGGTATATCAGAAAAAATGCATACAATATATTATTAATAATAATATAGATATATATTATAATACCTTATATATATTTGCTTATATATCATTATGGAAGAGAATATTGAACATATATATTCTATCATATTTTAAAATTTATATAAATATGTGAGCTTATGTTTAAAAGATTAGTGTGTTCCAAGTATTGTTTAATTATTCATATACGATTTTATTTATTTCTATACTATAAGATAGGAACTAACTTTACCTCTCTTTTCCAGAGGAGGAAAATGAGAGAAAGGAAGTTAAATAACTGGCCGAAGTTCCTGCACGGAGATAAAGAAAAGCTAAATCCTCCCCTTTAACCCTAGGCAATCTGATCCCTGTTAT
Source organism: Diceros bicornis minor (assembly GCF_020826845.1). Classification (NCBI taxonomy): domain Eukaryota; kingdom Metazoa; phylum Chordata; class Mammalia; order Perissodactyla; family Rhinocerotidae; genus Diceros; species Diceros bicornis. The sequence continues at coordinate 44,343,583 of NC_080759.1, read as the reverse complement.
ATGGGGACCTATAGTAGTGCCCTCTTATTTGCAGTTTGGCTTTCTATGGTTTTAGTTACCTGTGGTCAACCATGGTCTGAAAATATTAAATGGAACATTCCAAAAATTAACAATTCATAAGTTTTAAATTGCTTGTCCATTCTGAGAAGCGTGATGAAATCTTGCACTGTCCTGCCTGGGACATGAATCATCCCTTTGTCCAGTGTATCCACGCTGTATCAGCCACCTGTCCCTTAGTCACTTAGCAGTCCTCTTGGTGGCTATCATATGACTGTTACTCTTGGCAATGCTTGTATTCAAGTAACCCTCGTTTTACTTAGTAACGGCCCCAAAGTGCAGGAGTAGTAATCCTGGGAATTCAGATATGCCAAAGAGAAGCCATACAGCACTTCCTTTAAGTGAAAATGTAAAAGTTCTTGACTTAATAAGGAAAGAAAAAAATCGTATGCTGAAGTTGCTAAGATCTGTGGTAAGAGCGAATCTTCTGTCCATGAAGTGGTGAAGAAGGAAAAAAGAAATTCATGCTAGTTTTGCTGTCACACCTCAAACACTTTTGTATAGGAAAAAACATAGTGTATACAGGGTTCGGTACTATCTGTGTTTTCAGGTTTCTGCTGGGGGTCCTGGAAGGTAGCCCTTGCAGATAAGGGGTGACTACTGTATATAGGTGGATTCTAGAGACCTCTTCTATAAACTAAACATTTCATTTTATAAATAAAATGCTGATGGTAAGTGTAACAAGTAAATTACCCACTGTTACTTAGCTGGTTAACAGCAGTTATAGGACTAAAAACCACTTTTCCTCATTACTAGACCAGTGTGATAGATAAACTTTTAAAAAGATGGTTGTCACTTCTGGAATAAGCTTCAATTTAGGATAAGGAACTCTAGGTTTGGTCTATGGGAATGAAGAATAATCCCACCTCCCCATCCCCTCCTACCCTATCCCACTCCAGTAATCCTAATGTGCAGAGAAGGTTTAGCGTCCTGTAAAGGGTTCTACAAATTTTAGTTAATTATGACGAACCTTACTCTCAGCATGCAATCATCACACACAGTAGACTGTTGGGTTTAAAAGAACGGTTAATAAGTTTTACTTCTATCTGGCCATAAGAAAGGGAGAGAGGAACTACATTGTATTAAGCACTGCATTTGTTTTCTACTGCTGTGTAACAAATTACCATAAATTCAGTGGTTTAAAACAACAACCATTTACTATATCACAGTTCTATGGTTCGGAAGTCTGGGTGGGCACCACGGGGTCCTCTGTTTAGTGTCACATAAACTGGAGTCTTTAAGGGAAGAATCCACTTCTGAGCTCATTCAGGTTGTTAGCCAGATTCCGTTCATGTGGGTTCAGGATGGAGAGCCTCACTTCTCTGATTGCTGTCAGCTGGGAATCCCTTTCCCCTCTAGAGCCCACTTGATTCCTTCTTCTGTGGCCCCGCCAGCTTCAAGGCAGTGCTGGTGCATCAATTCCCTCCTGTTCTATGAATCTCTGATGTTCTCTTTTGCTACTAGCAGGAGCAAATTCTGTTTGTAAGAGTTCACCTAACTGGGTCAGACCCACCTGGATAATCTGAGTACTTATAGGTCAACTGTCTTGGGTCTATATATTTGTAAAATCCCTTTATGGCAGCATGTTTAGTTTCATGTTTGGTTCAATAAACAATTGTCAGGAATCTTGGGAGATGGGGATCATCTTTAGAATTCTGTATCTGCGTGTTTATCTTTGACATGTGAGTGAAGAGTAGGAGAGGGCGAAAGAGGTAAACGGGCACACGTGTATGGTGAAGGATGCCAACTAGACTTTTGATGGTGAACACGATACAGTCTATACAGAAGTCAAAATATAATCATGCACACCTGAAATTTATATAATGTTTACCAATGTTACCTCAATTAAAAAAAAAATAATTCTGCCTACCCTAAACGTTTACTATTCAGAAGACTGTAAATACATATCTCAACCCTTAAAAGTTAAGACTATGCCAAAATAAATGTTATTATTCCCTTTAGTAGATGAGAAAATTGAGGCTTATTTATTTATTTACTTTTTGCCTTTAATTAGTCCATTTAGCTGAATCTGAATTTAATCCCAGGCATGTCTGGTCATACAGCACATAGATCATAACTCCATGAGGCTCCAAGCTAAATCAAAGCACTGGTATTGTCAAATAAGCATGAGTATCTAAGAAGAAGTAAAACCAAAAGATTATTACTAAGCTGCGTGGTATGTCTATATTAAAAATGATTAATTCTAATAAATATTTTTGTAATAGAAAAGTGAAGAAACCCAAGAGCCTAAAGACATATTTTTGCTCGCTCTTTCCATTGTCTGCCAAGTTTGTAATCTGATAGCGCTTGTTAAAATGCTTAAGCCTGGCTTCTAAATCTTTTCCTTTCTTAATTGTGGTTCCTCTCCGTGGGTTTTATGTTATAGAGGACTAGTTTCAATTTACTGGTTTGTGGCATTTGCAGATTTCAAGCACCCAGTCAGTTTTGAAGGATTAGAAATTTAAGCTTCTTAATGTGTTTCCTGAAAAAGCTTCCCTTAGAAAGAAGCTGGGGAATCTACTTCAAATTGTTTTTTAGGGTAAAAGACCTTTAGATTCTTCTAATGTGCATCAATGGATTTTTATTTCCTTATCTAAATTTTTAATATCTGTCCTTTAAAATCATCTAAAATATTTTAAATAAAACAAAATAATCACTTAAAATATCTTGATATTTGATCCCTCCTTCATATATACCAAATTTAATTGGAGAATTCATACAAATACATGAAACAGAGAGGGAGGGAGGGAGATAGAAAGAATAAATTACTAACCCCAATTAAATCTAAGTTTAGTGTTTAGTAGATTTTGTTGACTAGTTTGATAAAAAATTTATCTTGCCTTGTATGTGATGATGGATTGTTCTTTTTTGTTTGTTTTGTGTGTATGTGTGACTTTTTTTTAGTTGTCATTTCTCTTTATTGAGGAATAAAAAAGATACATGCCATAAAATTCATCAATTGCAACTATAATTTTATGACTCTTATTAATGTGAACTGTTGTGCAACCATCGCCACAATCCAGTTTTTAGAATATCTGCATCACTTCAAAATATTCTGAAGTTTTGGTTGGCACTCAACCCCAGCTCCTATATCCAATGCCTGGCAACTATAGTGTGTATATATATATACAGATGTAATCTATAAATATATATTATATGTAATGTTCATGTATATGAATGAATGTCTATATATGTATATATATGATACACATACACTTGTTTTTGTTTCTTCTAAAAATTTTATTTAAATGAAATAATGCAATACATAGTCTTTTTAGTTTAGGTTTTTCACTTAACATAATGTTTTTGAGAATTATCCATGTCATTAGATGTATCCGTGGTTTGTTTCTTCTTATTGCTGAGTGGTATACCATTGTATTGCTATATTATATTTTGATTATCCGTTTACCAGTGGACGACTATTTGGATGTTTCTAGTTTGTTCCTATGAACATTAGCTACAAGTCTTTGTGCAGATATAGGTTTTAATTTTCCTTGGGTGGATACCTAGGAGGAGAATCCTGGATTATATACAAGTATATGTTTAACTATTCTAAGAAATTGTCAAACTGTTTTCCAAAGGAGCTGTCTGTATTCATTTCTACCAATGAGGCATGTGGGTTTTGGTTTCTTCACATTCTTACCAACACTTGATGTTAACAGTATTTTGGATTATAGCCCTTCTTGTCATTGGGTAGTGCTATCTGATTTAGGTTTTAATTTGCATTTTCCTAATGACTAATGATGTTGAACATCTTTTCATGTGAATAGACATCTGTATATTTTCTTCAATGAAATGTATACACAAATCTTGGCCCATTTTTAATTTGCTTTGTTTTTCTTTTTATAACCTGGGTGGGCACAATGTGATTATAAGAGTCCTTACTAGAGGGAGACAGGAAAGTCAGTGAGAGAAGAAGGAGTGAAGGAAGCAGTAGTCTGCGTGATTCCATTTCTTGACAGAGAGCCAAGGAATGTGGGCCACCTCTAAAAGCTGTTTTTCTCATAGCATTGTTTTTCAAACAGTGGCCACAGACTATTTGCCTCAATATCAACTTGATTCTTATTTAAAAATCAACTGAGATCATACTAGTAAGCTTCATCAGTGGATTTGGGTGAGGATTTCAAGTTGTATTGTTTTTTAAAAGTACTCCACGTGATTGTCTTGCACACTTAAGTTTAGTATTCACTCTTCTATGAAAGCTCAATCTTCATACTCTACATCTAATATACACGTCAATTCCCAGTCTTGTTTGTAATGTTATGCTTGTCACAGAAGCCAGCGACAGGGGTCATCCTTGGCAATTCCCTCTCATATCTTAGTCATTCTACCTTATACTTTTTTAAAAGTTGATCTGAATTTTTCTTTTTTTTTTTTTAAATATTTTATTTATTTATTTATTTTTTCCCCCAAAGCCCCAGCAGATAGTTGTATGTCATAGCTGCACATCCCTCTAGTTGCTGTATGTGGGACGCGGCCTCAGCATGGCCGGAGAAGCGGTGCATCGGTGCGCGCCCGGGATCCGAACCCGGGCCGCCAGCAGTGGAGTGCGTGCACTTAACCGCTAAACCACCGGGCCGGCCCTGATCTGAATTTTTCATGTCTGCTGTCAGCACCTAAACTCGGGCTTTCATTGTGAATACAAATGGGTCTACTTTTATTCAGTCCATTTTTGGCACTGCTGCCACACATTTTTTGAAAACATAGTAGTATGATCTTTGATAGTATTAACAGATATGTTCTTTCTACACTGCCGTCTTAGTCTTTTCGGACTGCTATAGCAAATTACCAGAGACTGCGTGGGTTAAATGACAGAAATTTACTTCTCACAGTAGGCTGTAGAAAGTCCAAGATCAAGGTGCCAGCAGATTTGGTGTTTGGTGAGGTCCCACTTCCTGGTTCATAGACTGCCATCTTCTCCCTGTGTCCTCACATGGTGGAAGTTGAGAGACAACTCTCTGGAGTCTCTTTTATAAGGGCACTAATCACATTCCTGAGGGTCCACCCTCATGACCTAATCACCTGCCTATGGCGCCACCTCCTAATACCATCACACTGGGGATTGGGATTTCACCATATGAATTTTATGGGGCACAAATATTTAATAACTGGAATCCCTTTTCTCCTGCATTCTACGCTCATTTGGGCTAATAGACATAAATCTCTAGTGCTTTAGCACAAGTTTCTAAAAATGTGGTCCCTGGATCTGCAGTATCAGCATCACCTGGGAGCTCATCAAATTCCTAGGCCCCACTCAGACTTGCTAAATCAGAAACACTATCTGGGGCCCAGCAATCAGTGTTTTTACAAGCCAAGTGCTGCACGCTCCATTTGGAGAACGACTGCTGTGTAGAAAATCTGTCATGACCAAGCCACAGGACAAATTCATTTAATTTGGGGATTTTAATTATTCAAATAAAAATTCCAACTGCAGAACACCTATGACCTCAAAGGAACTTCACTTTCACTTTGGCTATCTAGTTGAACTTCTCTTTCTCTCTCTCATTAGTAGTATAGACTATTGAGAATTTCAAAGGAAAGAGAAAAATGTAAACTAGATCTCCCTGAGAGCAGCTCTTTCCTACTAGTTAGGATGCAGAGACTCAGTTTCATAGTTCAACACATTATGGAATATTCTTCTCAGCCAAAGTAGCAGGTGTAATTTTGTTTAACTTTTCAAGCCTTGTCATATGTTGGATCCTTTTTCCTAAAGCACTGAACCTAAATTTTCTCAGTGACTGCTTTTTGAATGAAATATTCAGAAAAGTGAAAGGTCTTGTTCACACTGGTCAAGGGTTGAGTCTATAAATAGAAACAATGATTGAAGAGGTAGTTTAATTTTATGTCCATTAAAACCCATTATTCTTAAAATTCATTGATAAATGTAATAAGTGAGCAGGGCATGATCATATACAATTCTGCATTACTTAGAATTAAGTTTGCCTGTGAGTGATAATCAAAATATCCACAGTTTAAACAACATGGAAGTATCTCTGTCACGTAGAACAATCTGGAAATAGTTGATCTACAGAAGTAGGGTGTGGCATTTTGTTTTTATCATTCAATTCTATATATAGCTTCCACTTGGAGTTTCACCAAAGCTTCTGAGCTTCAACCATTAAGTCCACATTTCAGCTAGCAGAAGGAGAAAGGGACAAAGAAATTTCTCTCCCTCTGCGAGCAAGTTTTTCTCACCACTTCTAAGATGTCCTTGACCAAAACTTAACCACATCGTTGACTGTGAAAAATGTGAGTTCCTCCCACTTCAATATGCAGCCATTTATCCACAAAATAATCAAAGATTGTATAAGAAAGAAGGAAAAATTGAGATTAGGGCATAACTATGAGTTTCTATAAAAACTGTGGTCTTTACAATCTTAACTATTTAAACTTTCTCCTTTATTGCCATTTGATTTATCTAAAATAAAAAAATATATATGATTAGGGGCCGGCCCGGTGGCGCAAGCGGTTACGTGCGCGCGCTCCGCTGCGGCGGCCCGGGGTTCGCTGGTTCGGATCCCGGGCACGCACCGAAGTACTGCTTGGTGGGCCATGCTGTGGCGGCGTCCCATATAAAGTGGAGGAAGATAGGCACCGATGTTAGCCCAGGGCCGTCTTCCTCAGCAAAAAAAAAAAAAAAAGAGGAGGATTGGCGGATGTTAGCTCAGGGCTGATCTCCTCACAAAAAAAAAAAAAATATATATATATGATTAATTTACAATATGTATAGACGTGACAACATCGGTCATGCCCTTCTATCTTTGGCTTTTTTTTTTATTATTATTTAACTTTAAATTCAGGACAGTAGCCTTATATTTCTTATTTAAATGTAACATAGATGTATTTATAAAACTCCAACAAGAGTAAATTGGTTTCCATTTCAACCTGCATTGCTACCTTGGTCAGATAAAATGTTTTTAAAATGCCAATTGTGTCCTGTATGAAGTAGTTACTTCCCAGTGGTGGTAGTAGTTATCTTCATAAAAATCAAGATGGTTTGCATTCTTTGAATTAGACTCACTCTTTCAGCCTGTGTGCTCAAGGGTTCCTAAGGCAATCTTCTTCAAAGTCTTTTCTCAGCTGGATGGATTATCTGCACAGCATTTCATAGAGCCAGTGCTCATTCATTCTACATGAACCTAACGAAGTTCTTTCTGCAATTACTGGGCAGATAGCCTGAAGTCAGGCAGTCGCTTTCTATTTTAAACCTACTGGAAGTTGAATTTTCATTTAACAACACATCACATAGCTGCAACTTAATCTGAAACTGACACTACTATAGCCAAAAGAAGGAAAATAAATCACCTTCTAAAGAAGTTGGCAGAACAAAGCTTTTATTTCTCATATGATAGAAACAATGATCATAATATATCGTTCAGTCAAACAGTTATAATAAAACATAAAGCTCTCTTGTTTTTCCTGGCCTTTGTGGGAAGAATTTCTAATCTTTTTTTTTTTTTTTTCCCCCAAAGCCCCAGTAGATAGTTATATGTCATAGATGCACATCCTTCTAGTTGCTGTATGTGGGACGCAGCCTCAGCACGGCCAGAGAAGCGGTACGACGGTGTGCGCCCGGGATCCAAACCCGGGCCGCCAGCAGCGGAGCACGTGCACTTAACCACCAAGCCACAGGGCCGGCCTGTAGAATTTCTAATCTTTAACAAATTTCTTAATAAAGCTGCCTGCAGTACTTCATTGTTGGTAAAAGGGTTTTCAGCTAAATACTATTTTTTATGTTCTTAATACAAAGCTATATAAGAACAAAAACAAAATTAAAGTTAAAATGAAAACAATTTTGATCCAAAAAGATACGTCTTCAACTTAAAAATATTCACCTAATTTAAGACACACTAGTTTAATGCATTGTTTTAAGGTGACATAAATTCAATGACTTTTCTTACATATATCCTACATATTAAATAGTCAACAAATGGTTGGTAAATAAAAAGCAGATTAATGGATGGCATATTAAAATTCATCATTTTTGAATGAGACATTCCTTACAATCATAATTGCTTGTGAATTTTAGTCTAAACACATTTTTTCACGTTCAAATTTAACAAAAATTAAAGTTAGTGTTTGACTCCTGTAATTAATTACGATACATACTAATTTCACTTAATTTAAATAATGTTTCCATATACAATATGGATTCTTTAGGCATTCACAAACACTTTTATTAATATAAATATTTCTACACTGTTTTCATATTATTTCAGTCTTAGAAAATATAGTGAAAAATGAATATGTGACAGGACATTTTGTCCTTCCTATCTCATCCAACCTTTTGCCGTCTTTGAGAACTTAAACAATAATGAATAATTAGATAGAGACTTGAGACATAGCCCATATGAATAAGACAAAGTTTTGTTTTTCTCACAGAATATTTTCTCTGAAGAATTCAAAGGAATCACAGCTGCCTTCAGGGACCCACGGTATAGGAAGTTCTGACTTTCCCCATCCAGGACAGAGCTGAGGCATAGGGCAGAAATGAGAAAGACAGAAGATGAGAGAGGGTCAGGGGGTGGGCAGGGGGTGAGGGAGAAAAACAATGAGAACAAAAAGAACCTAAAGGATCATGGGCGAACAGAGTAGGAAAAAGGGACAAAGAAAAAGGAGGTAACCAGAGAACCGTTTGAGATGAACTCTGTGTGACCTAATGGAAATATGACACACATTGTATTCTCCTCTGGATACTTTTTATACTTGATCTTATACATAGTAAGATTTCTGGTAATGCACTACCTAAATATCCTCATATTGTGGCAACATTATGGAATTATGGAAGACGTGCCTTAATATATGGGAATATTGAACTTTGGCACCATATCCAGTTATAATGAAATTAAAGTCCTCTCTAAGACCCAAGTGAGGGATTCCTCCAAGTCAGCTAACTCTAGAGAGAATGGTGCCAAGGATGTTAGTAAGGCATAAGCAGTAACGATGTTTAGATTATTACTCTCTCAGAAGAAGAGTGTGTTGGAGACGGTTGTAATCACAGCATTGCAGCCAGTAGGAGAAAGAGATGATCCAACCAGAAAGTTGGGACTGTGCTTTTCTGCATAATTTTATCACACTGATGATCCCTTCAGGAAATTTTTTGTACAATATGTTGTAGGATGGAACCCACAAAGGGTTGTTTACATATCTGAATTTTTCAACATTAATTCTTGAAGATTTCTGAATTGTTTCTGCAGAGGGACAGTCTCTAGCTTGCCCCGGGCTGCCCAGGCACTGAGGATACCCAAAGAAGAGGGCCTGAAACCAGCAATGGCAAGGAAGGCAACCCTACATTAGACACTTCCAGGCGTCAGACAGTCAAGATTTTTGTGGTGAAGACAGGGAGTATTTCAGAAAACAAAGTGAAAACTTTGGACTGAGAGTACTAGGGAATGTTATAAAAATCTCAGTCTAGGAAACCAAGCAAAGCAAGTATATTAGGAAAAGATTTGTGGTATTTCCTTGAAAAGAAAATTGCAAAAGAGGAGGATAATGGAGGGAAGGAAACCAGGCACAAATCAAACTATATAAATTACAGGGAAACTGAGAGAGAGAAGGAAATTCCTAATTATTAGCCAAAAAAAATTCATAATTATTAGCCAATATATCTGGAGAATGCCAGATGAAAGTAGGAAAGACTATGGCAATCTGAAACTTGCAAACCTGTTAGAATTAGACCTCAGTGGTCTGAGACCACTAAGTTTAGCAACACCTATGACACCCTGTCATAACCCTGGAAGTTCCAAAGAACGCTGTGGGCCTTTGAAAAAATGGAAAACTTTGTAACAATGGTAAACTTTGCAACAGTACTTAGACGTCATTGGACTGGTGATATAAGTAATCTATTCGTAACTGTATCCTCTGCAAGACCTTAGCTCATTGTTATCTAGACTAGGCAGGGAATTAAATGGAATCAAGTTCTCCATACATTTTCCGTGCTGATAAATAACAGCAGAATGCAGAGGTACTAGTAAGGAGCTTCCAACCTCCTTCTGCCACTTGAGAATGAGGAAGGGAGCAGCAGGTAAGTTAACAAAGTTAGCCTTGAATTTAGGCATCCTTGACAAGATCTCAGAGGAATGGCAAATATAGTTGGGAAGATGAAGCTGGTAGAAGGCTGGCTTCTCTTTCTCCAGGAATGGGACGGGGAGTTTTAAAAGGGAACAGCACCTAACAGAATTACAGGATTCTTAATAATTTAGAGAAATGTTTAGGATTCTCCTTAGGGAGATTACTGACTAAAGGCACTGCACTCATGAGTTTTTAATTAATGAAATTAATCCATATAAACATGCAAACAATGTTTTATATAGAAAAGAATGTTAATGAACAAAATAAATTAGTGCCTTGGATCTTGAGTTCAAAATGCATTAGAAAAAGATAGAAAATGGTGTACTTAGTGTTAAATATAAGGAACCAGTATTTTAGTTACAGAGAAGACATCTTTCTTTTGCCTGGAGCAAGGGTAGGGGTTCAAATTAGAGTCACCCCACATCCTCAGTATTCTAATCCTTATGTCTTCTGGAACCTTCGTCTTCCTAATCTCGTATCCCACATTCATCAATTCCTGAGATTCTTCCACCGTACCTTCTTGAATTCATTGTTACTCATCTGCAAAACTCTCTATATCTTCATTTCATGCTGTTAATTCCTTCAATTTGTTCTAATAAAACCTTGCTCTTCCCTAAATAACTTGCCACCTCCACTGCACTCTTGAGTGGCTGTGCTTTGATCTCACACTTCTCATATATCTGTGCCAGGAGATGAAATACATGTCTTTTTTCCTCCTCACTATTCCTTTATACAATTTTTCCTGCCTTCCCACAACCCTGTCCTCTTGGTCTTATTCTCCACTCTGCCTCAGCCACTCACTCATACCGTCTAATTTTAGACTCAGTCATTAGCAACCACAGCAATGCCAAGGTAATCTCAGTTTCACATATCTCCCTCTCTTACATCATCTCCTTCCTCAGAAATTCACAAAATATGTACTAGTAGAAAGTAGAAAGCATAACAAATCTTGACACAAAGCAAATCTTCTCCTAAGTGTGAACTCTGAGAAGTTCCCATACAGCCCACCTAAAGTAAAGAGCATTTAGAAATCATGCAATGTCCTCAACAATCTTATTTCAAATTTAGTGACAAGCTTCACATGGAAGTTTCTAATAAAATCAATTCATTAAAGATAAGGTAATATGCTCAAACATATTGTCATGTATTGGTCCTCCATAATTCCAGGATAGAATTTAGAATATCTAGTAAATAGGATGTGGAAAAGACTTCAGCAATTTTTCATTTCTTATTAGAATTTGCAGTCAGTGATGAATCCACACTGGTAATCAGGCTTTATTGTCCCCACTCTGTAGGAATTGCAAGGATGCACCTTCCTCTCTAGCTCCAAATTACAGGGGCATGCGTGAGAAGATCCTGCCTAGGAAAGACTAGTTGATTTTTGGAATCCAAAGCTTTCAAAACAACTAGTCACACATCTGCCATATGACCAGCCATGGTGTGGACCCCAAACTAGTCACCAAGCATCAGTACTCATGCTATCTTGAAACATGCTTACAATCTGGTTCATCTCGACCCACTGCCTCAGGAGCACAGAATAGCATCATTACAAGGTAACTCTGTGAACAATCTAGCAGTTTAGTTCTCAGACTTTTACCAAAGGTTATCAGTGGCTTTAGAGTAAAGGAAGAACTGAGTGAAACAGACCTGCTATTTTAACACTTTCCTCAAATATATTCATATTTTGGAAGTGTTTCTTTCCCCTTCAGTTTTCATTATAAATTAGCAGCATATTTGTATATTCATTATACAGTATATTTAGTAAAATATACTCCGAATTATTTAAATATCATATAAACAATATGAGGATTTATGTTACTCTTAGGAAGCAAGTGGAGACATTTCAGAGCTGTGTATATGAACATGATTTTACGTTAATCAGCAAATGAATGGTGATATTCTTTGCAAAAGTACAAAGCATCTCAAATGAAAGTTTGAACTCTTCCAAAACAAGGCAATAATCTTAGACAATGGTTTTAACTTTCAAGTTGGATAGAAATACTTACATGTGTTCTGTTTATATATTAATTTTTCTAGAGTGAAACTGCCCATTGAAAATATCTTATTTCTTTTCACTATAGCTTTTAGTTACTTTTTAATTCTAGCATTCTTTAATTTTATGTCTTGGGCACTGCTGTCCAATAGAAATTTCTTCAATAACGGAAATGGTCTTTGCACTATCCAATACACCTAGGCACACATGACTAGTGAGCACTTGAAATGTGACTAGTATATTGCAGAAAACTGAATTCTTAATTTTATGTATTTTCGATCAATTTTAATTCAAAAAGCCAAATGGAGTTAGTGGCTACCATGTGGACAGCACAGGTCTAAAGTAATAAGTATGGATCGTCCCTTCTGGAGTCACTTTGTCTGGGAATCTGTGGGAGATTATGTCAGTGTCCACACATATGCTCTTGACACTACACTATTCCTGTACTTTCTGAACCATCTTGGCCTGTGAACAGACCAGAAGTTCAGAGAAGTTAATTTCCATGGGGAGCAATCCTCAATAGGGACCCAAGCGGGTTGATGGAAAATACTCCATCATCCTCACTCTCAAGTGTGAAAAGTCTGAGGCAGACACCATACATGGTCCCAAAGGTCTGCAACTGAACTCCACTTGCCCGCTGTGATAATTTACTTATAACACGCTTTGTTAGATTCCTGCCTTTTCTTTTCATTTTTTTTTTTTTGTGAGGAAGATCAGCCCTGAGCTAACATCTGATGCCAATCCTCCTCTTTTTTTTTTTTTTGCTGAGGCACATGGGCCCTCAGCTAACATCTGTGCCCATCTTCCTCTACTTTATACGGGACGCTGCCACAGCATGGCTTGACAAGCAGTGCGTCAGTGCGCTCCCAGGATCCGAACCTGCGAACCCCGGGCCTCCAAAGCACAGCACGCGCTCTTAACCACTTGTGCCACCGGGCCAGCCCCTTCTACCTTTACTTAAATCAGCTCATCACTACTCTACCAGTTGTTCCTGCAATCACCTCCCAAATAAATCTTTGTCTTTGGGTTAGCTTCCTGATTTACTGAAGACCGGGTTATCTGACCCTCCTCTGTGTCTCTGTGCACCCATGAAATTCCTTCCTTATCCCTCACTAATACATTTGTGAGCCACGTCAGTATTTTCTTCACCATTGCTTCCTCACAGTTGAGTGCACTGCCTGGCAAATAATATCAACCAATAAATAATTGATGAATGATTGGATGAGTAAATGAGTAAATGATTGCATGAATGATCAATAAAAAAATAAGCATAAAGTCAGTCTCAGAAAACATGATGGCGTTTATTCAAGTTCCAACTGTATCTAAACTGATGGCAGTTTTGCCTATTTCTTACACTTGTCTATGAATTTCATTTTTATCTTCTTTTATATCATTGGTCTTGATATTTATATTTTGTTTTCAATTTCTTCCTCTGTTCACCTGCAAGGGCTCATCCACATATTTGCTTTGCTAGATTGCACTACTTTATCCAGTTTTGTTAGGATGTTTTCTCTCAATTTTATCCTCAGAAACCACCCCCTGTGTATGGCCTTCTGATTGGTTCTTCACCCAAGACTTCCTGGTCTTCTGGATGTTGGCATCCTATAGGCACCATACGTTTCATTACTTCCCTTCACACTCGACACTTTCACCTGTGCAAGATATTTCACAGGTGGTGAGGTTGGGAGTGGTGTCTCCTTCACTTTGAATTCAAGACTTCAAGTAAAATAATACAACTAAAAAGAAAAAAAAAATCAAATATTTTTAGTGTGTCAAAATCCCAATAGAAACAGAAGATAAATTATGATTTAAATAATACATGTAAGGTATGTTTCCAAAGGGACTGCCTACTTACAAAGTAGATTGACTGTAGGAGAACCTCAAGGGATAGTACAGGATCCCAGACCCAGCAACAGCGGCTGTCACTATCCCTAGGCTCAAAGAGTCAAAGGCAGGGAGAGATTATCAGAACTGGGAAGGACAAAGAGTCTTGTCGAGTCAGCTTCACTGAGATGAGCAGAGATCTTGTGTTAAGGGAACATGGTTATCCTGACGTCACCTCACAGGAAAAGAACCAGGACAATAAATATCTTCCCTTCTCCTTTCTTTGGCTCCCACTGGGGATCGCCCTTGGCCAACCCCAAACAGAAACCAGAGGACACAAGAGCCTATTAACATAATCTCTACAGATTGTGCCATGACAGTGAGTAGGGTAGGCAAGGTTACAGAGTGGATCTGGATTGGCAAATGGAAGACACTCAGTATGCTTCCCTATAGAAAAGACAATCCACCATGGGTTCCTATTCAGACAAATACTAAACTTCATGTCATCAGTAGCTATTAAGTGCAAGTATTTTTATATGAAATCTGAATATTTGGAGAGTTAATATAATGTACAAATATGGTTCACAAATATATTTCTATTCTGATTCAATCACATTTAGGATACTATGGGAAAAACTCACAGAAGAAACCACTAACACATAAATGGCATGCTAGTGGTTTGAAAAAAAATACTTTAGCTATTTATTTATTTTTTTAAGTTTGGAAGTAAAGCTGGATTAATAATTTTTGTGAACCCACCAGTGAGAAGAACATTAGTTAAATCATGATGTATATCAAAACTGAAATAAATTTATTTGAATGACTTTAAAAACAATTGACATCATCAGCAAGTCAGAAAAAAACAATTAAAATAAGATGTATAAACACAATATTACTTGAGGCAATAACTAGTAAGTTGTAAAGAAAATGTATAAATATATGCCCAATATAAAATCATATTTGTTTCATTTTTGTCATATTGAATAAAAATATTTTTCACATGATTCAGTTAACTTTTAGAAACTCATGAATATTTGTTTTCATATAAACAGTCAAAGAAAAAAATTTGTGTATTTTTGAGGTGTTTGATGGCAACTAAAGAAACAGATCATGCTATATTTGGTCATGCTATATTCAAAATAATTTAGAACACTATGCAGTCCTCAATTGTTAGTCTTCCCCTATTAAACCCCATCCCATAGAGATATTTTGTTAGTCTATCTATGTTTTTGACATAAAAACAACCAAGACTTTATTCCCAGGAAAAAGTTCTAGATGCTTCTATTATTGAACAACAGGATCATTTGCACTTTGGATGTTGTGAAAGGATAGAGTCTGAAGAAATAATACCTTCATTAACTTAAAAATTATCTTTAATTATAGTAAATATGACATTTTTAAAAATCTGATTATTATTCAAAGTTTTTGAGATATGTTGTCTCTAGAGCAAATACAGCATTTGAAAGCTAGCAAGGCCGTCCTTCAGCAGAAGAGAGAAATTGTGCTTAATGAATAAAGCAAAACACATAATTTCATGTGACAAAATCATTTTTTTTCCTCAAGATTGTCCACATATTGGTATAAAACTCAGGACAAACTGGTTCTCCAGAATGTGAGTATATATTTTTTATTATATTTTTACATTTCTAGATTGAATTTTTTGGTGTATATTTTTGGATTGAATATTGTAAATACATTGTGTCACTTTTTTTTTTAATTTTCTGTGTTTATGTTCTTCAAAAAATATAATAATATCCTTCGTTTGTACATCCACTATTGATTACATTTTTTTTTTACTGTATTAATTTTGGAAATGCATATCTTCTGCAGGGATTAAATTGAAAGGTTAATTTCTACATTTGGACATGGTAGAGATGAGATTAGGACATGTTTATATGTTATCATAGGAGTACAGCGTCATGGTGACATTTGATATCGTAATGGAATCGTGCCTAAGGAAACACTAGAATCAGACAACCAGACTTGATTTTTTAACAACACCTCCACTGAAATTTCCCAATCCAGGGCCACTGTCTGTTCAAACATTAAAGATACTTATTTTTTATCATCTTGCAAGTTAATAAATACATTTTCACTAGTAATCTTAAATATTTTGACAGACTACTAATATTCCTTTAATTTGAGAAAATGACTAAATTCTCTTAAATATACTTTTTGTGAAATATGATCTAAGATTTATTTTAATGGATTATAGGTTTTGACAAAAAGGTTTAGGAAAATTCATAAAAAATCAATGTCTAACAAATAAGAATATAATATCCTCAGGAAAAAAAAAAAAGCAGAAAAATTACTTCCAGAAGATATTAAACATATATTAAATTAAAAACACCAGCAACCAGGTTCTGTTCCTCTGCAGTAAGGGAGACAAATAATAAATTTTAATAAATTATATACAGTGTGGTAAACATTGTGTAAGTAAGGCAGAAATGAATCTGATTTCCCTAGATAATGGAAATTCATGCAAAGTTTCCAAAGTTGAGTCATTCCTTCTTCTCGTCATAATAACCCAAGGCATCCCAGCCCTCCTCAAACTGACTGAAGGTGCACTAGATCTGTCATGGAAACTTTGCTTTTTATAGGCCCTTCCCCAGCAATTTTAATATCGCCAACTCAGCACATCTTGCCAAAGCCGTAGTGACCTGGGGGAAAGTGGGGGAAATATTCTGATGAGCCATGTCATAGTAGAGTCCTACGCAGTGTGATCATTTCTCCTCTCCTTCTTAGCTTGTGGTCCTAGTGGTTGCTATCTCAAGAGAGAACTTGATCACACTATCACCCATTCTAGCCCTTTCTCCTGTATTTGGTATTTTCACCCAACAAGCATGAGTTAGTATGGTATGAACTGATTAGCAATGATGACAGTGATGGCAACCACAAAGAAATAAATTCTGTCTTTGAGAAGGAAAAGTATGTCAGAGATACAAGTATCCCTTTGAGAAGAGATTCAGCTCCAATTAAAGGAAAACTATTGACTAGTACGTTGTTTAGTATTAATTAGTATTAACATTAATATATTAGATAGTATATATAAATTATATATTATGAAGTATATATTAATTCATTACTTAAAATAATATATTAATTATAGTGTACATTAATATAGTATATTAATATAAATATTTTGTTTATTCAGGTCCTGTACTATCAACCCGTCCTATATGCTGATGAGAAAATTAAAATGAAAACATTTTTTGAACTCAGCAAAGATTATGGTTGAACATTTAATCAGACTGATGCAAAACTTCCATGCTCTGCTATTAATCAGAAACATCCAATTCTTGTTAATAGGTTTTTCTTCCCTTCAATGTGAAAAGATAAGAATGCTTGCTATTTAAATTGTTTTATTATAAGATCCTGTCTCTCCTCTACTGAAATGTAATATCTTTATTCATTAAAATGTTTTAATAATTATGGAAATAATAGGCAATGATAATACCTAAATTGGAACTGTCTAGATATAACATAATTTGCAAGGAACTTTAGGATTGTGTAATTAACCAGACATAACATAATTTGTTTTTTTAATTAACCAGATATAACATAATTTGCAAAAAACTTTAGGAGTATTATTATTTTTTAAAAAATTCTTGCACATATGAGTCTCTCTTCTCCAAAATACGTATCATAATAAACGTTAAGAGCCCTAAACATTTAAATAAAATAAAAGTGCTTTAGACGGTTTTGAAAACTAAACACAAAATAGAGCTTTTCCCATTCTTGAATGGCACCATCCTTGCCCTATGCTGTGTCATATTTGAGAATGCCAGTGACAGAGGCCGTGGACAATGAGGATTTTCCATCTTGACGTATGGAACATCATGTACATTTAGTTCAATTTAATCACAGTTCAATTTAATCTTGTTTTATGTGTCCTTTGCCACAGGAACTGGTGGTGGATTAAATGTTTTACTAATTTGATTGAGGGCAGGAGCTATGTTATTTATTTTTCTAAGTGTACCATCCATAGAACCACGCTTTGGCCATTAAAAATGTTTAATAAATATTCTAATTATATTTTGTAAAGCAGAAATTTCTCCTTTTAGCAATTACATGGTGAAGACAAGACAAAGGTCATTAGGAAAGTTGAAGCCTTCTAAGGTAGTCTGTGATGACTGAATTAATTCCTCAAATTACTTTATTCCCATACTTCCTGCAGTGAAGAAAAAATATACCCTTGACTTTTGCTCTTTCTCTAGTGGAAGTCAAGCTTCAATCATTAAGATATAGTCTTTATTTTTAAAATGTTTCATATTTCAAGAGTTTGTTTAGAAGTTCCTATTACAAATGACATGTTGTATAAGTAGATTATTCTTAGTGTGCATTTGTTTTATCGTGGTGCTCTTCTCAGGAATCATGGTGTCTTCAATTATATTATTTTTAGAATATTAAATGTACAATAAACCTATAGTCCTTGCGCTGGGGGAAGTTTCTTTCTGGTGTCTCTGGCTCAAAGATTACTGGGGGATAGTCTTGTTTCTTCCTCAGGTCTGCTCTGGCTGGATTCTCCATGATGAGGAAGTAGGCTCTGGACCTTTCCTGTATGTCAGCATGACACTCATAAACAGGCTGAATCATAAACAGGGTGAATGACAGACATATCTAATGGAGGCTTAAATAAATTGTTATTGAAAGGTTCAGATTCCCAAATATTATGACGTATGAGGACGAGAATTAAGATGATATCTAATTAAAAACCCCTGTTGAACCATAAGGGAAAAGGAAGGTCATTCTCACAATTTATACCTTTGGAGGATCTTGCATTTGCATACTTCCTTGCACTTAATCTTTTCAGTATCTCATATTCTGCTCCTTTCCCAAAGTTGAACTTTAAACCTTCCCTCTCTTTTCCAGTTTACCTACCTCCTTCCTCAGGAACCTCCAATCCATTTTTTTCTGCTAGACATGGAATCAGTCCTCAGTTCCTCCTTTGTGTCTTGCAAATTCTGGCTTCTCTTAAGCAGTGTACTAATGGATGCTTACCTCAACCCAGGTAGACTTCAAAATGAAAAGAGCTTCATCTTCCCAGAATTCAGCCACTCTCTGCCTTTTATTCCTTAGAACTTGATCTTTGATGTAAGTTAAAAGCAATCAAAGAACAACTCTGCTCCTTGATCACGAATTCAATAATCGATGATGCTTGGTTTTCAAGCACTTTAATACTTCACAAGTCCATAAGGTTGTTAATCAAGCATATAAGCAATTGTACCAATTCAATTTTCTTTCAGAATTAATTCCACAAAATTCCACCAACTTACTTTACAAATTCTATTTCTCCCGATATTTACATTTTGTGCCATATTATATTTTATAGTATTACAACGTTGTCATATTACAGATTTTTTCAATACCTAAAGGAGTGCTTTTTATTTTTTATGCAATAAAAATAACACCACCTTAATTTATATCATACTTGTTTTCCTGAAATAAAAAATATGGTGATATTCAAAACCTACAGAATAAATATCTGAGTGTGAAGTTATGATTAAATATGGAACATCAGGCATCTTATTCAAGAGTGAAACTGGAACTTATCTTGTAGTCTTCACATAATGTATTCCAAACTGTTGTAAATTAATTTAGAATGATGAACGTGCCATTTTGGTACATTGCCTCTTAAAATGCTGCCTTAGGTCAGCAATGTAAAAATGTTAGAGATTCAGAGTACTGCTATGAATAAAAAGAGATGGTCATACTCTTAAATCATTTTATAATTTTCACTATCTTATGTCACACACAGGAAAAATATCTAGAAAAGTAATGTGTCTCCTCAGCCTAGTAGAGAAGTACATTTTGTGAAATCATTTGAAAATCACCAAAGAAAATTCACATTCTTCATGAGATGGTGAGTGGTAGCAAAATGAGACTGGCGAAACGTAGATTTTACATCTACACTTCGGGATAAGACTTGTAATGTGCATGCTGTTTAGTATTATATCTGTATATATTTTATGTGTTGAATGTTTGCAAGAATGTTGCAAATGCTGGGAACATCCAAGGGTTGAATAAAGTTGGGAGACTCTAACTCTGGGAAAGCAAGGTTGGTTTATGTTCTAAAATTAATTAATGTAATCCAACATACTAAAAGAATAAAAGACAAAGTAATCCATGATGATTCATGGCGAAAAATCTCAACAAATACTTTTAAAATCCCAAAGAAAGTGTTATGTCATGACACTCTATAAGAAAATACATTCAAGAGTATTAACTGTAAACAAATTATTTGGAAAGATTTGCTATTAATGACAAATCCTCGTGTCACAATTTGTTCAAAAAAAATCTCTGATAGAATGGCTGGCCTTCCCTAAAATGTTGACCAAAGGATACTATAATACACAGATAGTGTATATTTACTAAATAAAGTTGATGCTAAGAGACAATGAAATACCTAAGTATGTGATACTATTTTCAATTTATACAAAGTGAAAGATGCACTATTTATTGCAACAGTTTTTAAAATACATGATTTCTTTTGCAAATCTAATTGAGGTTAACAAAGAGTTCTCTTTTTAAAAAGAATTATATAAATATATTAATAGCTGAACCCAGTAAAGGAGGAGGATGATGGGGGCATTATGGATAAATAATTCTATGAGAAGTCAAGTTTTAAAGAGGTGGGGGAGATGGAAATAGCAAAAAGCTATAAATAGTAAACAAAACCTACGGAGCCCATTCAGAAAAACGTGCATCTTCTTATCAAGTCAAGTCTAACTCCTGTCACTATCTTCAGTTCCTTCTCAGTAGTAGATCTCTAATTACTCATTAAGAAACCATAACTGTCCTCTGGATTTTAGAACGACTGTCTATAAATAAGAACAAAACAAAAGAAAAATCCCCCCAAAATTATTAGATATTTTATTCATGTGCAGTTTTAATCTTAAGGCAAGAAAGGATTAAGTTTTACTAATATTTCATATTTAAATTAACTGCAATGCAGGTTTATAATTTGCAAATGAATGCATGCTATTCTTTTTATTTAAAATACAATGTATGCATGGTATATATAGTCTTTGAATACTTTCCAATTTATGTAATTATATTGTCTTTATTTTAGTATTAAAATTATTTTTGAAGAATAGCTTTCTGAATATGTTTTACAATATGACTTACTAATGACAAATTCTTCAGCATGATGTTCAGTTATGAACTATGAACGGAAAACTTGAGCTGGAATCAGACCGAATATTCTCATTGCTTAACTGAACTTTGGAGTCCTATTTCTGATGTTCTTAGGTCTTAACTCCTGAAAGCCTACTTAACACCGCTGATGTCAAATGCAGGTTATCTCTACTATCAAAGTAATGTCAGTTCATTCATACTTCTCTTCCATTTAGACTTTTGGTCCTGGGCTGTTACTTAAACAAATACCAAATTATCTTCATGCAGAGTATATAAACAGAACAGTAATAGATCGGTAAATAATTTCTCTAACATAACCTGCACTTAAATACATACAAAAAAATCCAGCCATTAATTCACATCTGTTGCAGAAAGTATCAATACCTTTCGTAGTCCTTCATATGCCTAGATTATGTCTTAATATAAACTATTTTCGGGTAATAAAATATTCTGCCTGTAAACGAACTGGCAGATACAGTGATGTAAGGTACAGCCAGTTAACTTTTTTAGCATATGAAATCTGAAGAAAATGTTTGAAACTTTTGACAAAGTTGGAAACAAAGCAAAAATGGACCTCTTAGTATTAATGCTTCCGTTATTAAAAGCTTTGGTTTCCATTGTAAGTAAAAATGAGTGTTATTGAGAAGAATACTAGTAGTACTCCCAGAAATGAGCCCAGTGCTCATTTATATCCCTCAGAATCTTCAGGACAACACAGCCATGTCCGAGCTTATTTGTGAACTTGGATTTGTAGAATTAGAACAAAGGCCATTTATCCAAACTTCTGTGGAATTCTTGCTAAAAAAAACCCTCAGAATCCATTTCACATCACTGATGTAATATTTTACAGGAATAAACATGATAACTTCTCTCCATTTCTCCTATAACTGTCTTTGAATTGACTACAAGCCTGAATGAATAAAACATATCTTATTTCTTTGCCTTCTTAAATATCACCACACACATGATCTAGACTTCGTATCATACCATGGAATCCTTGATAATCTTCTTGTGATTCCTTAGTCACATACCTGTTTTTCTCAGCTAGATTCTAAGCTTTGTACATATCTTTCCACAGTGGGTCCTCTGGATTCTAGAACAATGGCCTATAAATAAACATAAACCGTTAGATCTTCTATTCATATGTAGTTTTAATCTTAATGAAAAATAGGATTAAGTTTTACAAATATTTCATATATAAATTCACTGTGATGCAGGTTTATAATTTAAAAATATATGCATACCATTCATTTGTATTTAAAAAGTGAAAAATACAATTTTACTGTGTAATTCATGATTTAAAAATTTTTGGAAGAAAGATAGTGTTCTGGAATGTAAGACACCTTGAAAATATTTTTGTTGTATTTGTCTTTGAGTCATGATGTATAGTGAAGTTTATGACATAGTACATCTACAATAAGTATCTGTTGAATGAATTAAATTCATTGTGATGTACTTCAAAAATATAAAGATAGCTATTCTCAAATCAAATTATTTGCTTTATAATTTTAATTTCATCCCTTTTATTATAAGAGAAATATAGAGAATATTAGAAGAAATTTAAAACAAGAAATAAAACCATTTCAACAAAGTAAATCCTTTGATTTTTGTGTTAAAATACTTAAGCCAGTCTTAGCTTAAGTATTTTAAACGCAGTTGCAATCTAATTATACATATAATTTTGTGTTCTACTTAATCTCCATTTTCTATACCACAGCAGGTCTTTTTTATTGCTATTATTTCCCTACAGTTTACATCAATATAATATAATGCCACACTCTCCCCTGTGCGTTTTTTGTCCATATCACTTATTGTCAAATACATCTAATTTTTTAAACTGTAAACAGCTTTGCTTCAGTGTCATCCATTTCCATCATGTAATTACACCCTGCAGCCAAAAGTATACTGTTAAACACATAGTTTTAAAGTTGGAAGTTCATCAAACTCCAGTACATTGACTTGAGATATAATTGTGCAACTAAGTGCCTGACTCTTGCATTTAAAGAACACTATCTATATTTATCAATACATATCCAAGGGGTCGCAAATCCAAATGTCCTTAGGGTCTGGGCAATAAAGTAAATTAGTGAAATACTCAGGCTGGAAAAAGACCATTATTCACATCCCATTAATAATCAGTATGTTCAAAAAATATGAGTTTGTGCGAAAAATGACTCAGAATGCAGGCCCTAGCTAAATGGTACTTCTGCTATTTAGCTTCAGTTAATTTTTCACATATGGTCATGCCAGCCCAGTGCAGCCAAATCTTTTGCATTTTTATGTTTTTATTTTTTTTCTTTATAGGGTGCAGAATTTTAAATTCTATGTGAATTTTCCAAATTGTTAAATGTTGGCAGATTGCTGAAGCCCTACATCACACACCAAATACAATATGTCCAGTTTTTGAGAACTCTGATGTAGAGCACTAGTTTATTGTATCAGGGTACATGTGTCCTTAATAACATGCTGGTTTTAATACTAAACTTAGTAAAACTACAAAGTTTATTACGGGTAATCTAGTCAGTTTTCCTTATTTTACATGTAGATACAGAAATCCAAAAATTTTAGCTGAATTATCTCACAGTGACATGACTAGTTAACAGCTGTCATCAGTACTGAGAACACTTGGCTCTCTCTCTCTCTGATTTGATTAAAATGTTAAACAATTTCAAAGGTTAAAAAAATTTTCTTTCTGTAGTATATTAGTAACTATAATATAATAAGGTGAAATTTAGATTCCATTTAACTTTATTTCTAATCACATGGAATTTCAAATTAATCAATATTTTAGGAAAATGAGACAAAAATGAAACAAATAATGTTAGATTTCATAAAATAACTCTTTGATTGTATCAATAGTTTACTATAGAGTTGACAGAATCCCTTTCAACATTTACCTATGTAACATCATATTTATCTGTTAATGCAACTAAAACTAATATTTAGAATCATGAGCTGAGAAAGCTTTAAAAGAGGCACATCAGATTTGATTATAACCTCTGTCTCTCACTGTTAGACAAAGGACAAATCATTTACCTTGGTTAATCCAAAATTTCTTCATAGAAAAGTTCTAAAAACCCAGTTCATTCTCTTTTTAGCAAAATAGAAAATTCAGGCTCTTAATGATATAAATAATCCAAAGATATTAACTACCTTCTGATATGTCTAGAGACTCAGAAAATGGCATCAAGATTCAACTGTGCTTCTGCATCTCTCTGCTTGGGTTTCCTCTTCGTTGGTTTTGTGATCAGATGGTCTCATGCTTCGTTGTGACCACATGGCTGTCAGTTGCTTCCAAGTTCATACCATATAAAACCCAAGAGTAAAATTATTTTTTTCAAAAATTCTAACAAAAGTCTTCAAACAGTTTTGTTCATGGCTTTAGTCTTGTTCCCACCCTTCAACCAATCTGCATGGAAATGTGATCTCACCAATTGGTCACAGCTAGATGGCATGGCTATGACTAGAATGGGATGTGGTCAGTAACACCTGAACCAATGGGCTAAGAGTGTGGAAGGAGTAGTGCATAAGCAAAGTCCAGCAATTTCCTGAGAAAGGGAAATGGATACAAGGCCAGAAAACCAACATGCAATCTCTACATTGAAAAATTTTTGAAAATATTATATAAGTAACATTGTATGACTATACATATGATAGTATGAAGAAAGCAGTCATTCCTCTTTAAATAGTAGGTATTTCTGAATAGTAGAATTCAGAATTCTGATATTACTATGTATAATTATCAACAGCCAGAACACATGTATGTGTGTGCATCCATATACAAGTGAAATAAAAAATAATACAAAGAAATATATTGAGCATTTTCTTAAAATTTAGAATTTTAATGAAAGCTAAATGTCCTTAATTATTACCTAACACATTTGTGCCATCTCTCCAATTCTTTAGAATTATGTACTTTGTGTTCAGTTAGACATTTTGCTCCTGACTTGCTTTTAAATAACTTGATAGTGAGTAAGGAGAAAAAAGCAATGAGTTATTTGCAAATAATGATCAAAATTAAAAACATGCTATATTAATGTAATATTGTTATATGTAACATGTTAAAATGTATATAATGCTCTCAGTTGGATAATTCATCAATATTTTTAAGAGAATAAATAAAAGTTCTGTAATCAAATTCTTTTGTGCAAAGAGCACTTTTAATTAGCATCAATAGCATTCATTAGCAGTTGCATTAAAATATATATATATTTTTTTTTAAGTAACAAGTGTATTTTGGGTTCAAACTCCTACTTGTATAAAATCACATTATTACCATTTTGTGAAAAATATCAGTGTCTACTTACATAGTATATGATTTTATAACTATCACAAATGATTTAAATGGAAATATAAACGTAAGATACAAAATTATCTATAGAATTTATTACTTCTTGGAAAAATTATGATTAACTGTGATCATTTACTTAACTCTTCAGCTGCTCTTATGTTCTTCTAATTCATTATATGGAAATTAACATATATAAATTTCATGAAAATTTAAGCAATAAGTCAATATATTCGTTATTAATATCTGTACTTTTTTCTAGTTTCATAGTTTTTTAAATTAATGGTTAGAATTCAATATATTTCATGAGATATTATTCTAAGTACCTTAATAGTTTTCTTTCTCTACTTTACAACTACTTATTTTACAACTAGCACTATGAAAAAGTGCTATGTAACACATATAATTCTGTTTTATAAAATTTCCCCCAGTGTACTAAAATAAGACACAGATAAGCACATGCCTAATTACCATATTCCCTACATTTTCTTCTGTCATGTCCTTGAATTTTTAAGCAATGATAAATTATAAGTGTGACTCAGATGAAGCCCATCACATTCAGTTAGTAATAATCTATCACAGAGCTCAGGTAACAAGAAACATGCAGAAATAATTCTGATTATGAGTGTCAATTTATAAAATTTCACTTTGTCAGCATTGGAAGATGATTTAATTTTTCCCACTCCCAATGTTATCTGAAAGTTATAGTCTAATATGATTATTACTCTGGTTTTGATAAAAAGAGACACAGATTTTACATATATGCTATCATATATATATATACACACACAATTACTATATTATGTGTCTTTATATCTATGTGTGTATGTGTGTATATGTGTGTGTCTAACAGGTGAATTCGCAAAACGAAAGAAAATATGCTATTGTGTCCTAAATCCATGGGAAGAGATGATTTGGAAGGCCACCAATCAATGAACAAAAAAGTAAAGAAATATCATAGAACAGATTGGAAGAAACTTTGGGTTTTGTTTTTCTTATCTACAGCCATTGCTGAAAGTTACTACTTAAGATTAGCCTTTAAATTGATATTTTTTAATGGTGCTGTAAATTTAATTTTAGTGATAGTCTATTATGGACTGACTGTGTACCCCCAAACACAAATTAATATTTTGAATCCCTAATCCCCCCTTGTGGGCTGTATTTGGAGACGAGACTCTAGGGAAGTAATTAAGGTTAAATGAGGTCTTAAGGATGGGGCACTGATCTGATGGATTCGTCTCCTTATAAGATGACAGACCAGAGAGCTTGCTCCTCGTTCTCTCTCTCTGCAGGCAGCCACTGAGGAAAGGCCAAGTGAGGACGTAACTAGAAGTACAAGCCAGGAAAAGGACCCACACCAAAATCTAAACTGGCTAAACTACTAGCCTCTAGAACTGCGAGAAAATAAGTTTCTGTTGTTTAAGCTACCCATGGTATTTTGTTGTGGCAGCCTGAGCAGACTAATATATACTCTTAATGCTATTGCTTTCTAGCAATGATTTTTGTTAGTATAATATTAAATCAAGTGATAAATTGAGAGTTTATTATATGTAATGTAGCCGAGATGTAATGAGAGCCTGTGCTAAGACAGTTACAGTGGAAAGCAGAGGAAGGGGCAGATATATTAAGAACATAGGTATCTACACAGTTTGACATTGGATTTGAAAGGGAAGGCAAAAGAGGTAGTCGATTAGTGTTGCTGTCAGAAGACTCGTTGGTATGAAATGGTATATGATCCCCCCCCAAAAACAAAGAAAGAAGACAGAGGATTATAAAAAAATATTATATGTTTGGTTGTGTAAGTGTTCAAGTTTTCTAGATTAACCTTTCTGGATTCTATTTAAGGCTAACACCTTCACCCATGCACAGGATCCATTCTTTGTTATTTGTTCAAAAACTTTACACCAGAGACTGCTATTTCAGCCATGGTAGAGTAACTGGTACCAGACTAGCCCTCCTACCCTAAACCCCTATAAAAAAAGACAAAACATATGAAATAGTTTTCAGACACAGGGGAAAAATGCAACATAAGACTGTGATCCCCTGCAGGAAGGAAAGAAAATGAGGCCCATTCCTGCATCACGCAGGCTTTCTGCTTGGAGGTACTTTCAGGACCGGGGCACAATGAAGAGAAATACAGAATTCAGAGATGGAAATTGGGTGAAGTTCGTGAGATCCAGGGGACCAGAGAAAAGGCAGTTGAGAGAGAAAGACTTCCGGAAATCTAAAAAATGAGTTTCATTCAGCCTTTCCCAGAATACAAAACTGTGCATGCCTAGATTAAGACTTTACAAAACCGGGTAAGGAATCATTATTGAGTAACTCTCAGCTGTAGAGCCAGCAGAGCTCATATAAGGCTAAGAAATATTTGAGTTCTAACCAGTCAAAATTAAGAAACACTTAGGAACATCACAGGTATTCAGTGGACACCCCTGAAATGACCTGTTAGGAGTTGTACTATTACAGTCTGAAAGTAAAGGCTATACTATACCTGCCCTAAAAACATGTAAATACAAGCATCAAAAATATCTGATCTGTCTGCATGTAAATCAAATGAATAATGGAATATAACACAACATTCTATTGAGGAAGACTGCAAAATCTAGACATAAAATATGTAGCATCCATGAGGTTCAGCAGACAATCAAAATTACTAAAGTTGTAAAAATGCAGGAAAATTTGGCTTATAAACAGGAGATAGACAAGACAGCAGAAAAAAGTCCAGAAATGACAGATATGATGCGATCAGCATATAAAAAAGATTTAAAATATTTTCAGTTTTTAATGAAAAACATAAACATAAAAAAGAAAAATAGAATAATTCAATGGGGAAATGGAAACTATGAATGAATAAAATTTCCAGCAAATAAATTAATTCACTGAATAATTTAAAAATTCACTGAGGTTTCCTAAGAGCAGATTTATGTCCTAAAGAAAACTTTAGACACAGTAGATTAAACACTAAAAAACTAAAAATACTGAAGGTCAATAAACTTGAAATCAGAGTAAGAATGATCATCCAAACTGATGTACAGAAAGAAAAAAAGTTGGAACTGAAAAGGGATAGACCCGCTGTGACCCGTAGGTCAAAAATATGTTGCTTATTAAATTTATAATTGGAGCCTCAGATAAAGAAGGAAGAGAGGGCCAGCCTTAGTGGCCTGGTGGTTAAGTTTGGCACACTCTGCTTTGGTGGCCTGAGTTCGGTTCCTGGGCGCAGACCTACACCACTTTGTTAGCGGCCATGCTGTGGCAGCAGCCCACATATAAAAAGAAAAAAAGTGAAAAATTGGCAACGGAGGTTGGATGTTAGCTCAGGGGGATTCTTCCTCAGGAAAAAAAAAAAAAAGAAAAAGAAGAAAAAAGAGTCATAGGAGTATAGAATAGTATAATACTTTGGAAATTTGTTTGGCAGTTTCTCATTAAAAACATGCTTTTATGCTATAACCTACCATTTCCATTTCTGGTTATTATTCCAAAAGAAATGAAAGCAAAGAACACAAATAGGTTTTTAAATAATGTTCAGAGCATCTTTATTAATAGCTCCAAACTAGAAATCAGCTAAATTTTCAACAATTGGAGTTAAATACTAAATGTGGTATATCCATTAAATGTAATATCACCCCTTATTTGGTCTGCAGTAACAATCTCCTAATTATTTTCCCTGATTCCACTCTTTCCTTATATAATATTTTCCTTAAAGCAGCCAAAGTACACTTTCTAAATGTAAATAAAATATATGAATTTCTCAATGAAAACTTTCCATTTTATTTTTGCTTCCCATCACACTGCAAATACCATTGAAAATCTATGGTCATAATATGGTGGTTATAATTGATTTGGTACTGGGCTCACCACTCTGAATGTGTCCCCTACTCATCGCTTATTTGATAAGGTATTGAAATAAAACCTAAGACATCAAATATATTTTTTATACAGATACTAAAACAATAGTGGTTAATCTAAGTTATTAACATTTTAATGTTCACAAGCTATTATTTACTTGCCTTAGTGACTCATTAGTTTAATTTATTTAAACATTTTTTAAATGTAAATTTTAAAGATAATTTCAAATTTGATTTACTATTTTAAGAGAACATAACTGTATTAGTTTTCTATAGACAAATTTTCTGATATAACAAATTACCCGAATCTGGTTGATTCAAACAACAGAAATTCATGCTTCCCAGTTCTTGAGGCCAGAAGTCCAAAATTAGTTTCCCTCAGCCAAAATTAAGGTGTAGGCACTCCTACAGAGACTCTAGGAGAGAAATTGTTCCCTTCCTCTTCCAAATTCTGGTTGCTGCTGGAATGTCTTTGCTTAGGACCATAGCATTCCAATCTTCAAGACTGGCATCTTCAAGTCTCATTTTATTCTGTCTTCACATAACCTCCTCCTCTCTGTTTTTCAGGTCTCCAACTGCCTCTCGTTTACAAGGATACATGTCATTGCATTTAGGCCCACTCAGATAATCCAGGATAATCTGCCCATCTCAAGAGCCTTAACTTAGTCATGTATACAAAATCTTTTTTCCAAATAAGGTCACATTCACAGATTCCAGAGATTTGTCTATGTATATCTTTAGGAGGAACATTTTAAGCTTACCACAGTAACTAAGAACTAATTTATCAAATATCTGACTACTGACATGTATAAATATATTTAGTCTATATATTAAAACATCCAGAGCTTTTCTTTTACTACCTCAGTAAACTCAAACACTATCCCACAACTTTCAAATTATTGTCAAAAATGATAAATGTATTTATTTTATTAAGCTTAGCATATATTTTGATTCTTCTGAATGATCCATTAAATTCTTTGTATATCTTTGTCATATTGTATGTAGTTGCTTAAGACTGTGTTGTGGCAGGAAACAAATGAACAACGAAAAATACAATAAGAACTTCGAAGGTCACGGGACCAAATAAAACAATTACTGTGAAGATGTGTTACGTATAAAGTGCTATGCAGATGCTATTCTTTGTTACATGTATTCCACAATAGGCACATTGGACTGTGGCTAGATCAATCTAAATGTAAGTCTTTGTATTACATTGCTACATAACAAACTCCTCTAAATCTATCGGCTTATAACAACATTTTATTTCCTCGCAGTTCTGTGGGTCAGCAATTTGGCCTGGGTCCAGCTGGGTGGTTCTTCAACTGGTCTCCTGTGATCACTCATGAGACTGCAATCATCAGGAGGCTCAATTTGGGCTAGATGGTCTTGATGGCCTTACTTATAATACTGGTGATTTTGCTACAGGTCATATGTTTTCAGGGGACCAGCGCAGACATCTTCGTATGGTGGCCAGGTTCAAAAGGCAACAAGAAAAAGGACATGTCGCAAGTGCAAACACTTGTCAAGTCTCAGTTTGCATTGCATTTGTCAACTCCAAATGGCAAAATCATGTCACATGGTGAGGCCCATAGTTAATGTCCCAGGCGTGGATCTAAGGGTGGATACATCATTGGGTGGCATTACTGTTACAATTCTCCAGATTCATCCATTATAAAAATTGTATGCAGGGTCAGTGCAAGTGCTTTTTATTACATATCAGGAATGAAGGGCGATCTTTTCTTGTTATTGCAGAAAAGATTTTCAGCCCTTCAAAATACCCAGCAAACTGATGTCTACAACTCCATTAACTAAAACTTTATTACTCTAAGTTAAAAAGGTGCTTCTAATTACCTTTTTAAAATTCAAAATATCACTGAAAAAATAATATATATTTTGATCAAAAAATATTACCACTATAAAAGAATTTCTCAGATAATTTCCTTGACACACAAGGAAAGGGAAACTGTTAAAGGTGGACACACAATATAGGTGAACAAGATGGAAGAGTTGAGATGCTATCAGATATCATGCTCTCCTCATAGGCTAGCCAAATAATTTCTTGTCGGAATATTGTCAAAATTCACTGCTTTGTTTACTATTTCGCCAACCTACTAAAGTTTTGATCTAAGCATGAAGACAACAATCAGACACTTGGTTGTTTTATCTGTTCTTTTAAAATTTGCTTTCTATTTAATTAGTAGATATACTATTGGAATGATACTATTCATACCGAATTCCAAATGGAAGGGTTGCCGAAAACTATATGTCATAAGCAAAAAAAAAAAAAAAAAAAATAGTACAGGGCTAAAATTTTAGCTGAAAGTAGAACTCCGTTAATTGTACAACTATATAATTTATAAATAAGGATTGTGTTGCATGCTGTTTATGATTTACTTTTTATGTATTCTAAGGAGATACACTATGTACAGGGGAAAACATGCAATTGATCAATCCACCATAAGAATACAGCATAGATTGGCAATCTCCCTCTCTGTGGGCTCCAGACTTAGAGGAATGCCAGTTTTATATATTTGTTTGATATATACATATATATTTGTGTGTGTATGTGTGTGTGTGTGTGTATATATATATATATGATTTAATTTTCCAGAAATTAGGGAATGTGTTTTGATAACCTTTATTTCTCCAATGTGTAGCATAATATCTAGCCCGAGTAGGTCATCAATAAATATTTGCTGTATGAATAAATGCATTTCTAATAATGACAAAAATAAAGATGTCAGCTAATTTCATAAAATGATGAAAAAGTGTAAAAAATAAATAATTAAATTAAAATATTACTATATTGTTGTAGATTATTTTTTAAATGAACCTGGCATCTAGTTAGATAAGTGAGCTCATCATTTTACACAACTACTATGAAAACAGTCAATTTGCTGATGTAGAATGTAACAATTTATTATGAAGCCCAGAATAAAATTATTTTTTAATGCTCTAGTGACATTTATTAGATAATTATAATAGCTAGACCTTGATAGCTTCGAAAAGAAGGACGATTACATTAAAGCATGCTTTAATGTCTCATTTTCCCCTTTGGGGTACTTTAAAGAAAAAGCAACTGGATATAAATTAATTATAGTGTATATGTGTGGGTGTGAGTAATTCTAAAAATTATAGTCAAAATTTTTTTTTTTAATTCTTTATAGTCTATCTGCCCTTGTCCATATAAATCCACATAAAAACAGTATAAAAGTACAAATTTCTCCCGTGTAGCTTCTTTACTGAGTGGTGCAAATTAGATCCACAATTAATAATATTTCTTAAGAGAATGAATGAATGACAACTAAGACACCCAAGAGAATATGAATGTGTATTACTATTGCTTAGAGTGCCTGAAAGTCTTGACAACTTGATAAAAAACAAAAAAAAATAAAACATCAATAAATCAGTTTGTGTAAAGATAAATTATATGAAGTATAGTAACCTGAAAATTATATTCTTTGGAGCCTCATTTCAAATTCCAAAACACTTCTAGGTCACAAATATTATGCCCTTGTGCAAGGCGCTGTAGTATTGGCACTCCTGAAAACTGTGTAAATACTCCCTCCAAGGTAAGAGACAAGGGAAGAAGAATGGTGAAAATCTGTGGAACAAAGAGAATTAACAGTTACTCTACAAAGCTGGAAGCTTGACTTTCTGCTGAGATATGAAAGAGGAGAAGCGGTGTATGGCAGTGATTGGAAATGAAACTAGCAGATAATTTTAAAGCAACTTCTATACAGAATGGAAAATGAAATAGGCTAGAAATAAGTAAAAGATTATCAAGCTTAGGTATGTCAAGAGGTGACAGAGAAATGATATGGAAAGAGCTTAACCACTGATGTTAGTCTAACAAGTGTCCATATCAGGGTTCTGAAAATTATTAGCTATGAGACCATGGGAAATTATACAACTTCTCAGTGCCTCAGTTTTCATATTTGGAAAAAATTAAAGGTTCAAACGTTATAACTAAGACATTGATGAGGATGCACTTTTCTTTTGAGTGAACTGCAAGGCGAAACACAACGTGTGTTGTACTAAGAAAGAGATTTACATTTCTAATGTACCAATTTTCTTTAAGATTAGAATTCTTTTGACAGAATGGTCTGCTTCAGAAGTCAGGCATCTTTAATACTGAAATGAACAGATATGAGAGCATATGTATTTCTTTACATTTATTCAGATAAAGTTCCTCCAAGGTATGAAATTGCAAGGTTTCACAGCTGTCATTGTTTTTGTTGCTACTGTTTTTACTTTTGTCCTCAGAACTGTCACTTAAGCGCAATGTGACTGTAGGTATGTTATTTAATCAGGTTGAGAATTTGTGTTTGCATTATGAAATGAGGGGTCATAATTTCACGGGGATTGTGTGGATGAAATGAAAGATATGAAAGCCTATAGCTGTGACTGAAACACATTCTGTTATCACCAAATGTTTATTCAGATTTTCTTCTGGTATTACAAATTACATGCCTATATATCTGAAAGTAAGAATTGGACTAATCTCTAAATATTTTTCCTAATTTAAGAACTATACTATTGTTTCTATAGAAGATTTCTCTAAGCTTTGTAAATTGTTCATATTATTTGAACATATGCAAGATAATATTCCTACGAGAGCAAATCCTGAGCCATATGTAATATCCTTATAAAAACAAAAGATTTAAGCATATCTGTAATATGCTTTCTGAACGTGCCTTTACATTATCTAGCTAGTTTACAGATGCCTTAAGGAACCTGGATTTTAAAGGTAATTATTTCAGATTTCTCTCCATTTTTGTGTCTACAACTGGAACATTAATATGCTAGGGACCTAGTCTTTATATCATTTTATTTTGCATATGACCTTTTCACTGTTTCAAGAATTTAAGGGATCTTATAATAAATGCTCATTATAAGCTATAATGAGCAAAGGCGGGAGTTTTGCTCTGCTCATTCTTTGTGTCAATCAGCTTAAGGACTTGTTAAAAAAAATGACTTTTCTCACATTACCTTCCTAAATAGTAACTTGGTAAGCTATATTGTTATAGTTGAACAAATATGTATGTAAGTTATAAAACATCAAATCCTACAGTCATTTAATAATGTTGTTGGGTTTAAGAAATGATAGGTTCACCATATGTAATATTTGGAGTGATACATATGTATGCAGGTGTGCACACCCACACATACACACACACACAAGCAATCATATTTAAAATTCATGTGGAAAAAAATACTAGAATTGAATGTTTATTCTATTTCATTTGTGTTTTCTTAGAGTCTCTTCAATTAAATTTTATTCTAGTTTATTTCAATGAAGTGCAAATTTGGCTTCTTATATTAACTAAATATTTTTATATGGAGAAAATTATGGCAACAATATATAAGAGTATATATTACATGGGAAGAGAATTTTTTCATGCAACAAATTTAAAAAATTCAAAAAATTAGATTAGGAAACACTGAAGGGAGTAGGGGCAGGATGGTTAAAAAAAAAAGCTATAACAATGGACAACTACTTTTGAAAGTCACGGACTTGAGACACGATCTTACTAAAACATTAAGATTTAATCAGAAGATTATAAAACTTTCCCCCTACTCAACACCTTTCCACCACACAAAAGGGCTCTAGTATAATGTTCTAAATACACAAAGTCAGACATTATCAGAGAAGATTAAAAACACACACACACAATGATATTTTGTATATATGTAGAAACTACTTTAAATCATAAGGATGCCAAGCGGCAAAAAGTGAAGGGATAGGGAAAGGTATACCATGCTAATACTGATCAAAAGAAAGCTGGAGTAGATATATTAATTTCAGACAAAGCAGACTTCAGAACAAGGAGGATTATCAGAGATAAAAAAGGGAATTTACCAGGCATAAGGAAGTCAACTCTCCAAGAAGACTTATAATCCTTAATACATACATGAGCAAAAACTGATGGAAATTAAAGGGGAAATAGAAAAATCCACTCCTCTTACAGGAGACTTCAACATCTCTTTGTCAGTAAAATGATAGATAAAGCAGTAAAAATGACTATCAATCAACATTTTCTCATTAAAATTTATAGAATACTCCATTCAAAGACAGTAGAATACACATTCTCCTCAAGGGGACATGGAACAGTCACCAAGATAGACTCCATTCTGGGCTATAAAACACACCTTAATAAATTTGAAAATATCACACCAAATATTCTCAATGGAATTAAAGTAGAAATCAATAATAGAAATATAACTGGAAAAATCCTCAAATGTTTGGAAATTAAGCAACACTTTTCTAAATAACACATAGATTAAAGGAGTTTCCAGATAAATTAAAAATATATTTTGGACTAAATGAAAATGAAAACGCAACTTATCAAAATTTGAGAGATGCAATGAATATAGTGTGTAGAGGGAAATATGTGGCATTAAATGCATATGTTAGAAAAGAGGAAAGATCTAAAATAAACGATCTAAGGCTCTCTCTTGGAGAACTATGGAAAGAAAAACAACATAAGCTTAAAACTAGTGAAAGAAAAGAATTAAAATTAGAAGAGAAATCAAGGAAATTTAAAGTAAGAAATATAGAATTCAATGAAACAAATTCTGGTTCTTTGAAAAGATCAATGAAATTGACAAAACTCTAACTAGACTAACCAAAAAAAAAGTGAGAAGACACAAATGAGTAATATCAGAAATGAAAGGAAGAGAAGGAATCATTATAGATCTATAGATATCAAAATGATAATAAAACAAATACTGTGAACAACTCTATGCTCACAAATTCAATAAGTTAGATATAATGGATCAATTCCTTGAAGGAAAAAACTACCAAAACTCACACAAGGAGAAATAAATAACCTGTATATCTATTAAATAACTAAATAACCCTCCATCTATTAAATTAATTAAGTTCATACTTAATAAGCTTCCAACCAAAAAAAGTTCCGGGTCCAGATTATATCATTGGAGAATTCTACCAAACAGTTAAGGAAGAAATAATACCAATTGTACAAAATATTTTCTAGAATATATGAAGAGAAATAATGCCTAATTCATTTTATGAGGCCAACATTACTCCAATATTAAAATCGAAAATGACTTTAAAATAAAGGGAATATGGAGACTACTATATTTTATACTTAATTGGATTGGATATGCTAACATTTTTTGAGGATTTTTGTATTTTTTCTCTCTTTCAATAACATTTCTGGTTTTGATACCACGGTGATGTATATATACCACTAACAAGTAGGATTCATCCAAGGTTCAAAGCTGTTTCAACATTCAAAAATTAATCAATGAAATCCACCATATCAGTAGGCTAACAAAAAAAAAATTTGATCACAGCATTTAACATAGAAAAAAATTTGACAAGAGCTAACCGTCATTCATAATTTTAAAAATATCAGCAAACTAGGAATAAAACTGAACATTCCCAACTTAATAAAAAAAATCTAAAATATGTATATATATATATGGATCCAACATCACACAATGATGAGGAACTCTACACCACCACTAAGTTTGGGAACATGGCAAGGATGTCTGCTACTATCATTGCTGTTCAATATCAGAATGAAATTCTTAGCCAACACAAATAAGAGAAGAAAAAGAAATAAAAGGAATATATTGATAGGAAAGTAAAAAATAAAAATTTCTTTATTTGAATATGACATGAATGTCTATGTATAAAATTCATATCATCTACAAAAAAACTCCTGAAATGATAAGCAAGTATAGCAAGATTGCAGAATATAAGTTCAATTTAAACAAGTCAATTGCTTTCCTATATATCAGCAATAACAACAGGAATTTTAAATTTTAAAAATGCCACTTATAATACACACCAAAAAATAAATATTTAGGTATAAATCTAATAAATTATGTACAAGGTCTGTATGCAGAAACTGCAAAAAAAAATTTGAAATAATCAAAGAATACCTAAATTAAAGGAGAGATAGTCTGTGTTTATGGATTGG
The DNA here is from genome assembly GCF_020826845.1 of Diceros bicornis minor. Taxonomy (NCBI): domain Eukaryota; kingdom Metazoa; phylum Chordata; class Mammalia; order Perissodactyla; family Rhinocerotidae; genus Diceros; species Diceros bicornis. The sequence goes on along the minus strand of NC_080759.1, from coordinate 44,306,413 downwards.
AAGACAATATTGTTAAAATGTTAATTCTTCTAGTTGCATCTATAGATTCTATGTCATTCCTGTCAAAATCTCAGTGAACTAGCTACCTTGTAGGTATAAATAAATTGGCTCTAAAGTTCATATGGAAAGAAAAAAACCTAGAATAGCCAAAAAAATATTGAAGAATGAAGTTGGAATATTCACACTCCCAAATTTCAAGACTTGCATAAAGCAATAGGAATCAAAACTTGATTTTGCAAAAGAATCGACATAGAGATCAAAGGAAATGAATAGAGAGTCCATATATACACCCACACATATATAATCATCTAATTTATGACAAAGGTGCAAAGACAATTCAACAGAGAATGGATAGCCTTTTTAACAAAGTGTGCTAGAACAATTGCACATCCATTTGCAAAAAAAGAGCTTAACACACACAACATAGCTTTCATAAAAATTAACTCAAAATGGACTACACACTTAAAATAAAATAAAGAATTATTAAATTTCTTGAAGGAAACATAGGAGAATATCTAAGTGACCTTGGGTCTGGTAATGACATTGAGATACAACCACAAAAGCATGACCCATGAAAGAAAAAAAATTAATTAATTAGAGTTTATTAAAATTAAAAGTACCTGCTCTGTAAAAGATGCTTTAAGAGAATTAAAAGACAAGCCACAGGGCCGGCCCGGTGGCTTAGCGGTTAAGTGCACGCGCTCCACTGCTGGCGGCCCGGGTTCGGATCCCGGGCGTGCACCGATGCACCGCTTCTCCGGCCATGCTGAGGCCGCGTCCCACATACAGCAACTAGAAGGATGTGCAGTTATGACATACAACTATCTGCTGGGGCTTTGGGGGAAAAAATAAATAAATAAAATCTTTAAAAAAAAAAAAAAAGCCACAGACTGAGAAAAAATATTTGCAAAGCATGTATCTCATAAATGACTTATATCCAAAATACACAAAGATCTCTTAAAACTAAACAATAGGAAAGCAAATAAAAAATATAGACAAAAGAACGGAATAGACACCTTAACAAAGAAGATATATGAATGGTATGGCATATAAAGATATAAAGAGATGCTAAATATAATCTGTCATTAAGAAATATAACTTTAAAAAAACAGTGAGTTACCACTGCATATATAGTAGAATGGCTATAATCTAACCTGACAATACCAATATTGTTGAGAATGAATGGCAACAGAGCTCTTTTATTCATTGCTGATAGAAATGCAAAAAAGCACTGTCACTTTGGAAGACACTCTGGCAGTTTCTTTCAAAAGAAAAGTCTTACCATACAGTCCAACAATTGAGCTCCTAGGTATTTACCCAAGCAACTTGAAAACTTATGTTCATACAAAAACTTCTACACAAAGATTTATAGCAGTTTTATTCGTAACTGCAAAAAACTTGAAGCAACTAAAATGTCCCTCAATAGGTGAATAGATAAACAAACTGTGGTACATCCATACAATGGAGTGATATTCAGTGATAAAAAGAAATGAGCTGTTATACTACACAAAGATGTGGATGTGTCTTAAGTTCATATTACTAAGTGAAAAAGCTAACCTGAAAAGGCTATATAATGTACGATTCCCTTTATATGATGATCTGGAAAAGGCAAAACCATAAAGACAGTACGCATATCAGTGGTCCCCAGGAGTCGGGGAGGGAGCTGTCGAGTATGTGAAGCACAGGGTATTTTTTTAAAGCAGTGAAAATATTTTGTATGGGACTGTGATGGTGGACACACAACACCATGCATTGACTAAAATCTATAGAACTTTACAACACAAAGAGTGAACCTTAATGTATGAAAATTAAAAATATATATCTTTTTTAGGAGGTTAGAGGATGTAAGCACTGAATGAAAATATGACAAAGTAATCTGCTTAAATGGATGAAACAACCTCACTGAAGGGAGTTGGGTAAAAAGGTGAAAAATGACCTAAGTTGCTTTGGAAATGAGTTGAGTCTGTAAGAATAAATGTCAAACAACTCTGAGAGAGTTGCATGCGAGTATACATATGTACTGGAATTGAACAATTAAGTAAATAAATAGCCAATGTTGAGAAGTAAGTTTTTCAGTGTTGTAAGAGGTTACGTGTAAGTAAGAGAGAAGGTTATACACAATAATCCATGTGGTAATGGATTAGAGTCTGAGACATCAGTATGAACTCATTTTTAGTTTAATAAAGGTACAGATGGTTACATACAAAAGCATTTATATATATATATATATGTACAGCAGTTATTACAGACATGTATTCCCTTTTCTGTCATCTGAGAGGACCTGAAATGAAAACACAAACACCTCACTAGCAAAGAGCACACTTAACATCCAGATCTTTATCTATAATACAATTTTCCAACAAAAGAAAGCGAGGTTTTTGGAGGAATGGCTGATTCTAGAACTGGGGCAGGAAATATACAAGATGAACCAGGAGTTTGTAGCGGCAGAAAGTAAGAAAGTGCTTAAGATATACAAACAAAGAAAGAAAAGCAAAAACTGAGCAGTAATGAGGACATGAAATGGCACAGGCACCCACTGAGATAGCTTTATAAGTAAGTAGTACTGGGTTATGAACCAAAGTATCAAATAAATATCTATGCATCCCTACTCAAATAAATAAACGATTGAATAAATAAATGGAGAACAGTCAAATCTCTCATGCAGAAAAACTCCAAATATTTCATGTCAATACTTTGAACTCAAGTGGTAGAGCATAACTCTGCACTCCTCAATTGTGGGCTGCACAAAGTGACCTTCTTCCACGGGACTACAGCACGGGATTGGGGAAAAATGAATAATTTACAGCAAAGAAACTTGACAAATGACTTCAGCCAAATGATCAAGGTTGACATCAACAGTAAGAAGTCATTTTGATAATGTGTTCCTTTGATATCATGTGATGAGAGTGGCACTTTACTTCTGTGTTCTTCCTCCCCAAAACTCATATAACCAGTCTAATCATTAGAGAAAAAAGTCAGACAAACACCAATGGAAGGATATTCTATAAAATACCTGACCAGTAAATCTCAAGATTATCAAGGGTACTAAAAACAAGGAAAGTCTGAGAAACTATCAAAGCCATGAAAAACCTGAGGAGACCTGATGACTATGTGTGTAACGTGCTGTCACGTATGAGATCCTGCAACAGAAGTAGTACAGTAGGTAAAGATAAAGAAAATCTGAATAAAGTGTGGACTTAATATTAAAGTATAAATATTGATTCATTAATTGTGACAAATGCACTAAACTAATATGTTGTTAGTATAGCTGGGTGTGGAGTACATGGGAACTTTCTGTACTGCCTTAGTAATTTAAAAAGTTTGTTTTTTAAAAGGTTATTTCAATAGTAAAATTGCAATGTAATGAGAGAGTCTATGAGGAAGGGGACAACAGTACCAGAAATGAAGATCATGAATATTCCAATGAAATAGAACAATACAATAGGGCAAAGAATTTTTATATATATAAAGTATATTATAAATGATTATACACACACACACACACACACACACACACACAGAGGGGGAGAGAGAGAGAGAGCAGAAGGACAGTTCAGAGCCCAAGGAAGAACAAAAATATGAAACTCTGAAAGAGGAAGATATAGACTTGGATCTAATGAATTTGAAGCCAATGGATTGGCCAGGTATATATGTTGAGAAAGCAGAAAACATATGCGAGTGAAACTCTTTTATCTTGCTAAAAGAGAAAATGTATAAATATAGACTTAAGGATTATCTGAATATTATTTATACAAAGATGAACATCACTATTATAACAAGAGATCTTCAAATGTCAATGATACAAAAAAGAAATGAGAATAGATGGGAGAACTCTGTGGGATTATTACATAGGCTGTGTGAGGGGTATAGAAAGCATTAAAAGAGAAGAGAAAAAACGAGTGAATCAAGACATGGAAACAAAACTTGAAGATCAGATATGAAGGGGTGATTAACTCTACAGATATTGCAGGAAGGTGAAAGGAAGGATCATTGAGGTTTTTCAATTATGAAGTTACTAGTTTGTTCTAAAGAGCATAGTAGGAATAGAAACCAGATTTCAGATTGTTAAATAGTCAGTTATAAGTGAGCGAGGTGGGAAAATGAAGTATACTGTATATCATGGATAAAAGACTAGATGGTGTAGACCATAATTGTGTTAAGGTCTCTCGGCCACTTGTTAAACGTGTCTAAATAGACAAGTTACTTTACATATCTAAGCCTATTTTAAGCATGTGTGAAATAAAGATAATAATAAGATAGTAACTCATCAAGTTATTGTGTTTAATGTTTGTAGCATATTTTTGGAATAGTATATGTTCAATGATTATTAGCTCTTTCTATCATTGTTATCACATTTTTAAAAATGTTGACAGCAGAAGAGGAGAAAGGAAGAAGCGCTGATTGTCTCAGATAATTTTCAGTGACAATATATTGGAATTTTCAATCATAGCAAATACCATACTCAATGAATGATGGATTAAGAGAGGCATAATATAAGTAAATTGGATTCAGAAATTGGAAATTTAAGTGATAATAAGGGTTAAGGTATAACTGAACCCATGGGAAGCTGAAAAGAAGGGAAAATATACATAATTGGATTGAAAAGTTCAGGGAAGTTAAGGCCAGGATAGTATATAGATCATTAATGTGGATGTTTAAAAAGAGATACAAACTGGTATAGCTTCAAATACTTTGATTCTTGGTAAAATAGAGATCAGCGTTTTTTTTGTGTTTGTGTGTGAGGAATATTCAACCTGAGCTAACATCTGTGCCAATCTTCCTCTATTTTGTTATGTGGGTTGCTGCCACAGCGTGGCTGATGAGTGGTGTAGGTCTATGCCTGAGATCTGAACCTGTGAACCTGGGCTGCTTACGTGGAGAGTGGAGAGTGCTGAACTTAAGCACTATGCCATGGGACCAGCCACTGGAGATAGATATTTTTAATTCTATAATAGAGTTTTTACTGTATCGTAGGATACCAGTATGTCTTGAAATCCTGGTTCTTGAGTAAGATATTGACATCAGAATCAATGATGTTCAGGTTCTTTCTTCTTTTAAGGAAGTACAATAATGTGTTATAGTATGACCCAGAATTCCCAAGAGTTCATGTTAATTATACTTGTCATTGATTGGACTATATGTGTGTATATATACACACACGTATACATAACAGCATAGAAATTGGAAAAACAGTGGAAAGAACCTCAGAATGGAAGCTGAGATTAGATTTACTTAACCTCTTCACAAATGAAGGCCTTCACCACCTATCAGTTTATTATTTCTTGGTTTTCCACAAATTGTTTGGATATTCTTACCTTTGATTTCTTTCATCTTAAAGTGGGGCTATAAAAACAACATATAATTAAACTCCTAATAAAGTTTAAGACCTTTTGAGAAATTTAGTGACTCTGTTACGAAAATCCATTACACTAAAAATATAAGGGACTTGAATAAAGGAATTAAGTGGTTGTCCAAAACTTACTGCAAATTGGAGTTATCAATCATCTATTGCATATATATGTATATATGTTTATGTGTATTTGTATGTTTGTATATATATGCGTGTGTGTGTACATATACACTCTGGATTCATCTGTTTTATAACAATGGATATAAAAGAAAAATTATCAGTTTTCTTCTCCAGATTTTGAGTCATTATAACTGATTACATTTATATATGTATGTTCCTTTCACTCTAAGATAAAGTTAAAATGATTATGCAACTTAATGATAAGGGAATATGTATTTACAAATAATATGTATGTATTATTTCTCTAGATAGAAATAACATTTATCTCGAGAAGTAATATTTATTTCTATATTATACATGTGTGATTATGTATTTATTTGTGTCTTATCTCCATAACAATAAAGAGAATAGCATATTGTCCATTAGCAGACCAGCATTTTGGGTAAATTATTGAAAGGCTAATGGGATGATGATGAATGCAACTGGGCATAAAATATGCAGACTAGAGAACCCGTGTTGCAGCAGAGTAGAGAATTTGTCTTCTCAACACAATCCTGGAATATGTCAGGACTTGGAAATACTAAATATGGCAGACAACTGGAATGAGACATGAGTCGAAATATAATAAATTAAAATGAATGGCTATATCTCTCTTCTACTTTGGAACACATAATTCAGAGAAAAAAAATTATTACAAAAATTCTTAAAAGAGCTATGATTAACATCACCAGAGAGTGAAGAAACAAATCATCTGAAAACAGCAGAATAACAGGAAAGAGAGAACAGAATGGCAAAATAACAATTAAAAAACTCTTGAAATTAGAAAAAAAAGTCACTAGAAAGTAAATTAATAGAACTGGAAGATAGATAAAGATGAAAAGGTAATCATGAAAACAGGATAAACTATAAGACATAAAGTGATAGGTAAAATATAATGAGATTAACTCTTAAATCCAGGACATCCAATATTAAATATCAAATATTAAAAATCTCCTACAGAGTGAACAGAAAAACACCGCTTTGGAACACATCGGAGAATAAATACAAGGAAATCTCCCAGAACTGAAGGATCCAAGGCTCCATATTGAAAGGGCCCCCTGAGTGTCTAGTCTTGGGAATGACAAAAGACTCATCTTGATACATCAGTGTGAAATTTTATAACGTGAAAGACAAGAAAAAATCTGAATATCATCATGAAAGAAATTATATAACATAAAAGGAAGGAGTGATACATTCATCTTTCTGTTTTGTAAGCTGGTTTAGATGCTAGAATATGATAGAAAAGACCTTCAGAATATTAAGGAAAAAATAATTCTAAATGAGAATTGCATACCTAGATAAACTATAAATTAGGTGAGGAGGCAAGAGAAATTTTCAAACATGGAGAGATTTATAAAATTATCTCCCTTCAACTCCTTTTTTCTTAGGAAGCAATGTTGTTTACCGACATTTTATTAACTCTTTTCAGACCTAGTCATATTATGGGGCCCATTTCAAGTATAATGCCTGCCTATTTACATCTGCTTTCTGAAATTCCCGTTTTAATACAATAGTTACTGAAACTTTCACAAAGATTTCTAAAAATGCCATCCTCTTAAAGAAAAGGAATAATACATCCCTTCTAATCTTTCCTTCCTATCACTTTTTTTTTTATCCTCTTTGGCTCAAGATTGGGGCTGTAGTTATTTTAACATTTCTTTCTCTCTTTCTTCCTATCCATAGCTCTACCATCCCAACTTGCTGAAGAATTTTGATAGTTATTACTTAAAAAATACTTGCTCGGCTCTCTTAATGTAGTACATGGTTAATCAATATATAATCAATCAAATCCATAGTCCAAAGATTTTTGTTATTTACACTATGTTGTAAAAATCTCTATGATTATCATAATTTAATGTAATAAACATGTAAATGATTAAATGGACTTCATGTAATTGTAATTAGAACTTAAAAGTAAAGAAATTTCATAGGAAACTCAGATAACACCAAAAGCAACAAATTAATTTTACCAAAGAGAATAGGACACAGGAAGGCTAAGCTTCCAGTTAGTGATAGAATTTAGTACAAAAGCAATTTTAGATCATTTCTAGTACATCTCACTGTTTCACTCTTATGTGTTAATCTAACACTTCTTTGAGCACAAAGGTTACATTTTAAAATATAAGTAACATACTTATGTTATCATGCAATGTAATTAAAAAGTTATGTATGATTATTGTTAACAGCCCCAAACCCCCACGTAAATTCTAGGCATTTTATTTATTTTTTTTGTGAGGAAGATCAGCCCTGAGTTAACATCCGATGCCAATCCTCCTCTTTTTTGCTGAGGAAGATTGGCCCTGAGCTAACATCGTGCCCATCTTCCTCCACTTTATATGGGACGCTGCCACAGCATGGCTTGACAAGCTGTGCGTCTGTGTGTGCCCCAGATCCGAACCTGTGAACCCTGGGCCGCCAAAGCCAAGCGCACGCACTTAACTGCTTGCGCCGCCAGGCCGGCCCCTCTAAGCATTTTTTTATGTTGATAATGCCTGAATGAAAGTCAGTGGCTGTGTTACTATAAATAATAAAGAATTCTAAGATATTATATGTATTGAAATGGGCCTAGTGCTTTCAGTAGTGTAAAAAGTATCCTATAATACTTCCAAATTATGAGCACCAAAAGACCTCTTTTCACCATATGACCTCTCTGGTTTCCCATTATTCCTGAAATTATTTCCATTCAAGATTTTATTTTGTTTTTTACATGTTTGTTTGTTTGCTCGTTTGTTGTAAATCAAATACTTTTTGCAAAACTTTGTTGTTAACATCTGTGTGGTTATTATGAGCCAGATTATGTCCCCTTAGAATTCATATTGTGAAGTCCTACCCACCAGTACATCAGAATATGACTGTATTTGGAGATAGGGCCTTTAAACAGTTGGTTAACGTAAAAAGAGGTGATATGAGTGGGGTCAGTATGACCGATGTCCTTAAAAGAAGAGGAATTAGCAACGAGGGAAGACCATGTGAAGACAAAGAAAGAAGATGGCCATCTACAAGCCAAGGAGAGCAGCCCTTAGAAGAAATCAACTCTGCTGACACCTGGATCTTGGACTTCTAGCTTCCAGAACTGTGAGGAAATAAAGTTCTGTTGTTTAAGCCACCCAGTCTGTGGTACTTTTTATGGCAGCCTAATGAAGTGGGGTAGCAAAACTAAAAGAAGAAGGTACTGAAAAAAGGCTTATTAGTTTGGTGAAAATAAGACCCACCAATTTCATACTTTTGCTTAGCATCTTAGTCATGTGGTTTGAAGTGCCCCTTCCAAGTTTTCTTGATGCTATCGTTGCTTCTGATATATGATTGCATGCAGAGGCAGTTAGATTCTCTAGCAAGACGCAAAATGCGGTAATGCCTGACAAGAATCAATTTGTCAGCCGGAAGTGATCTTGCACATTAACCTTCTTCAAAGGGTCATGCATCATTGCATAGCAAATCTTATTGCTAGGGCAAACCCAGAAGTTGCCTTAATTTTTTCTCCAGTATGGTTATGTCATGGCCAGCTTTAAAAAAAAATACATAAATATTTCCCAAAGCATATTCTACTGCAAATTATTACACTACGTGAATATTCTAATGCAGTTCCTAGTGGGGAAACAAAGGTAAAGTCGAGGTGGTGAGAAGAGGACAATAAGGAGAATATGCAACTAGGAGACACCAAAAACGAATGGGAACTGCAGAATCAAATGGCAAAATCGCCACAGCATAATTATTAGTTATACATTTTTGAAGTATTTAATGATGAATAGAATAGAATAGAATTTGCCCATATTATCAATATTTCTACCTCTTTTTCCCATGTTTGAATTTTTACCTTCAATCTTGCAATTATAAATAAGTTCATAAATATTTCATAAATATAGCTAGATATTGACCACATCTTCAGGATGGATATAGAAGCAACTTGTATTTTTTCCTATATGTAGTTTCAATATTTCAGTAGTCACTTGTATAGTTATAATATTAAGAAAATATATTATTACTTTGTAGTAGGTTATCTGTTTTGTTAAGTGCATTTCTAGATAGTGTACAATTCACTTGAAAGTTATATATTTGAGTGTAGTTTACCTGTATGCTTATAAAATCTAATATTTCTTAGAAATCTGCATCCATTTAAAAAGTAAAAGTTCTTTACAGAGAAGTGGTATGGGATCATTTATATTAGAATTACTGTAGATGATAGCCTAAAGGAGCAACTCCGTGCTCCTATATAATAACAACGTTCACAAAGTTGAAATCCATGTGAATAAAATAAATAAATCAACTGCCTGAGTTTGCATTTGTGTTCATTTTAGGAGTTAGTCGCTGATTTGAATTTTCTGAAGTCCCTGATTTTTCATGTGTTCAGTAATGTATAATAAATATTTTTTAGACGTGCCTTAAATCCACCCTGTATTATTTTATATATTTTTTATTTTCTTTGCTCATCAAAGAATCACTAGATTGTAAGAAACTCTAAGAAGCTATATAATGAAGTTCTCTTACCATGTTTAAATTAATGGCGCATTTTTTCCCTAAAAAAGTTTCATAGAAACACAACTTAAAATTTTATCTATGACTGAAGACTTCAAAGATCTGGTGACTTGTTAAAACCAACGTTCCACACACCAGCACAGTATTAAAACCAAATCAATATTTATTTTAATGTGGAGTTTCAGCCCTGAGGCCTCTCTTTATAAAGAGGAATTTTTTAAAATTTCCTTTTTCAAAATTTTATTTTTTTGGAAAAAAAGTATCATTTTAATGAACATCTTTAATATGAACTAATGTGAAGATCAAACATTGCTTTTAAAATTCAGGACTTACATATTGAATTTGATATCTCATTTATTTCAATTTTCTGAAAGGGTAGGAAAAACAAATATGTTTTGGCATACAGTTTAAAAAAGAAAAAAAAAACTTTGATTTATAAGAAGATGGAGTTCAGAAAGTATTCTTCTTTTTTCCTCCAAAGGAATTAGAAGTCAGCATGTTGCTATTGCTCCTTGACATACAGCCAGTGTCTTTGTTTTGTGTCCTCTGTGTCTCTGACTCCTGCCATGCCATCACAGCAGAGTGTACTGTACACCACTTTAAATGATAAGAGTTTCAATAGGCACTTTAGTGGAATTAAGAAAAATCTAACACTCTTCCACTGTGATGCCACATAGCTATCTTCGTTCTAGGTTGTCATGTCAGTACATTGTATTTAATAGGCCTGAGCTTGTCTCAGTGTATTTCCAGAACAACAAAACAAAACCAAGCAAGTACATATTATAGGGTTTATCTTGTGTTGGCAGAAAAAACCAAACTGACAATATGATAAATATAGCAACTTGCTAGAAACCAGATAATCAAAGGAATCTTGTTCTAGAAAGCCTGGGGCGTGTGTGTGTGTGTGTGCGTGTGTGTGTGATTTCTATTTGCGTTTCTTTTAAATTTCTCCTGTTGTGTTTTAGCCTTCGCTTCTCGCCTAAGTGAGTCTATCAGAGTTATAACTCTCTTCTTCACCAAACAGGTCTGCCAAGGCCTTAAAGCGGGGTCCCCAGTCTGTCAGATAGTCATAGTCCTGGTCAGCTTCCGTGGTGAGCGAGTCTATGGAGCTAAGGGAGTCTGCTACGGATCCATTTCCTTCATAGGCGTATGTTGCCAATGAATCGTATGGTGGGGCTGTTGGGTCGACATCGTTTTCCTGTAGCCTTTGATTAATGAAATCCCTTATGTCTGTGTTATCTTCCACGGGTGGTCTCTGACGAGGTAAACAGAGAGAGTCGGGCTTTATATCCCTGCGAATTTTGTTATCTTCAATCACTTTTGGATTTCTCAGAGCACCAATGTCGAAAGCCTGGGTGTCCTCTTCACCCCCTCCTTCATCATCATAATGGATAACGTTGTCTCTGATGTCTTCTTTAGAGGTCATCAGGGTATCTTTCTTCTTCTGCCTTCGCAGAGCTACATACAGCACAACTATGGCTAGAACGAGACAGAAATTGCAATTTGAGAATACGTCAGTTCATCTCTCTCTAAAACATCAAAATTGATTGGGGCTGGCTGAGTTTCTTTAATGACATCCTATTGTTTTCAAAGTAAACATACTGTAATCATTAAGGATCATATCTATGTTTATATTTTTTTCATTGTCTAAACTTAACTTCATTTGGAAATCATAACTAACAAGAAACCATAGCAAAATTATTCACAAAATCAAATAATCATAGCTTTATATTTAACATGTATTATGTTTAAATATGTTAGCATCAGGTAAAAAGTGCATGTTATAAAATTTAAAAAAAGAGGAAAGAATGGTTAAGCATACAGAGAGCTGTATAGCATTGATGTAACAAAACTTGAATAGTATAGCCTGTAAATAACATCTGGATATTAGTCATACCTAGATTTCCCAACTGTAACATTAATGTGTTTCTACTGAAATAAACACAAATCTTCAAGTGACAATCACTATTAAAAGCAATAAATGAGAAAAAGAGAAGAGAGACTATAGAATATAAGGGCCTTAGTTGTACAAATCATGTCAACAATCATTTACTACAGCAGTCTGCAAGCCTCTTGTCATAGGATTAGAAAGTGGAGGAGAGGGCATGATGATGAAATCCCATTTATTCTCTCTTCCTCCAAAATAAGAATTTGGTGAATTGGAAGGAGGGAAGAGATGTAGGCAGAGCTTCTGTACAATGGGCCTTGGAGAGATCTTTAGCACTCTGCACTCCTCCCAGGGTTTAGGCAAATCCCGGAATTAAAGACACTCTTGTTTCTTCACATGCGGAGTGTGTGAGCGACTGCAAGCCTCATAGAGAAGCCCTGCATATAAATGGTTTTAGAGTTACCATGGCTGAGAAAGGGACTAGTTAGATGTGCCTGAGGGCCACTTAAAAGATACCCAAGCATCACAAGATTCTTGGGCATCCCTTCACTCCTGGAAGGATATAAAAACGGCTAAGAATAAGCTGGAAGATGTAAAGGAGTCTGAGATTGGTTAAGGAGATGAAAGAAGAGACGGATTTTTAAGCAGACCCCGTGGCAGGACTAAGTGTCAACATTCACTGCTGGAGATTAGCAAATTCACAATTCTAGAACAGCACAGGTGCGCTGTGGACGCTTGCAAAGTATTTGGATGAATGAGTGGCAGATGGAAGTACATGATAATGCTGATCTGAGCAAAATTAATTGCAACAATATAAGAGGGGCAAGAGGCCAAAGGCGAGAATCCAGAACATGACAAATCATGCTGGGTTGATACGGAAATATTATGGGACTAGCTCCTAGAGAGGAGAGGAGCATGAGAGAGAAACACTTGATTTGAAGTTAAATATTTAATTGATCATGTTCCATTTCAGATGTGAGAATGTTATTTTGAATCAGCCCTCTTAAGGCTTATATAATCAGCACAAACAGATGCCAGATATAATTTATTATAAATTATAAGGATATAACGATTGCTTTGTTCTACACACCCAAGTCACTTGCGTGGAATTAATATCTACACCATGCAAATTGGACTAGAACTTGACCCTCCAACCTCGCCTGAGCTTCTGACTCAGAGAATGTTCTTCACAAACTATTATATAATGCCTTACTCCATGCTTGCACCCCAGTAATTTTTTAAAATGTTGTTTTCTAAGCTAGAGATAAAAGTAGATATCCACATCTGTCAAAATATTTTGGTTAAATAATAAACATACATATACAAACTGATTCCACAGTGCCCAACCATATATCTGCTGCAATTTGAATTTAAAGGAATGACTGGAAAAATAGAAAATCTCTCTTTATTTTTGTGATTCTGGCAGCAAATTAATAAGTGAAATGGAGTCAGCTGAACAGAGTTGATGGAAGAGGGAACCCCCTATGGTAGGTTTGTATTCATTCTCAGAGATGTTACAGAATACATTTACTTCAGCCCTTTCCCTTTGCCGTGCTTCTAGATATTTTAGTGTGTTCTGTTCTGTTCTAGCAGGAATAGTTAGAATTTTGACGTGAGGAGATGTGACAAAAGTAAAATAAGAATTGTTTCTGGCTGGCATTTTAAACAGAAAAAAACAAATTTGGAGGTCCCTTCACTTTTTCTCTATTTCTTTCCTGTCCGTCCTCTTTTCCTCCTTTCTTCATTGACCCGGTATTTGAGAACTATCAGTCATCTAGCATATTTTTAAAAGGTTATATAATATCTTATTAGGCAATAATAATTACTAGGATGTAAAATGAATTGAGAAACCATTGCTGCAAATGAGATATTTTTTATAGAAAATGTTATTGCGGCTAGTGCCACAAACTGTTATTACTTGAAAATCCCCTAGGGCTTGAACAGATTTTTGCATTTTTGATGATGTTATTTATGTATTTCTAATGATATATATTCATGAAATATGAAATGGAAAATTAACTTTAACAAAAATATAATTCAATATAGATAGACAATCTTCCTTCTATCCAGATGTGGCATCTTAATAAAGAAAAACTGATTTATATGGTAAACTGAGGAGAGAGATACACAGAAAGGAGAGAGAGAGAGAGAAAGAATGTAATTAATACTGCAACCCACCTAAGAGTATAACAACGCACAGTAGGATTGCAATCAAAGCCCCAGTGCTGAGTCCTACAGGTAGAAAAATTGCTTCCACATTACAAGACAGGATGGTACCATCAGAGTCACATCTACAAACTCGAATAGTCATTGTGTTTGTGCTGCTCTGGACAGGATAACTGCTGTCTTCTATTACAACAGGGAGGAAATACAGCTCTTGCTGCCTGCGGCTGTATCCATTTCTTCGAGTTTCAATTCCAGCTGTGTTGTCTACAAAACATGACATTTATGATAAGATGGTTACTATGAGCTTCACTTCACATCTTAAAGTTAGTATCTGTTAAACAGTAGGAAGCTCTTCTTAAATCAGTAAAATATTCCATATTTTAATTCTTTCTTTTATCATTATGAAAGCTGCCGAAATGCAATCAAAATAATCCTTAGAGAAAGAAGAAACATTAAACTTGCCTGGTGTAAGAATTAAATTTTCTCCTCAGAAAGAATATAGAATGATTTACAAGACAAGAAGTGTGTTGTGTTCACCCATTTTTTTCTGAGATCAAAATCTCCTTGGGAAAAAATACTTCTGTGGATATTTTCTTACAAAACAGAAGAGCAAAGATTACAAAGTATGAATCTGTAAAACATCTTAGCTAAGAACCTATTCTTTAAAATATAACAAGTATCAATTTACTATTCCAGATAAAAACTTGATTTTTTACTTTTTCCCAAATCTCTATCTATGTTATATATGTACTTTCATTTTTGCACATCTGTTAGTGTAAGAGACATGGAAAGAAAAAATGTGTTAAAAAAATCAAGATTCAATATAAATTTTAAACATCATGAATTATAATCAGCACCACTTTAATATAATTATAAAAGTAATTTATTTTAATTCTGTAAAAACTAATAACAGTAATATTTACTAGGAATAATCGAAGGCAATAAAAATCTAAAATTTTATATAAATGCAACTATTTCATCGAAAGTGTTATTTTGCACGCCTTTGTTCTTTAATTCTTTTATTTCTTTACATAGAAGTGGAAATTTTGTTTCATTCATAACACTATTTTATTTTTTGTCTTTTAAAGTAACTCCTAGAAACACTTTGCTATTTTTAGAAATGTATTAATATTTAGTTTATTATAGTCATACATGATACCCAATTTGCAATAAGGTAAAATAACTTTAGAAAAATATATTACTGATTAAAATACAAGTGTCAGAAAAATGTTACTATCTCAATAATACTCCATTCACCTATGTATTTGTAGATTCTAATTTCAACAACTGAAAATTAGGCAGCTTCTCTATACTCATTTCAATAGGAAGCATCAAATTGAGAAAACTTTACATGATAAGATAGAGTTTGGCATGAGAAGATTAATTTATTATTACATAAAGAGTATTCTAAATTGAGAAACAAAATATCAAGATACTAAATGTCTAATACAATATTCTCAATAAGAGTTAGTGATGCCTGGCACTTATGGCAAAAGTAGGAATGGAAAAAGGGGAAATAGTTGAATTAACGTCAAAATCTTTGATGATTTTTTTGATGATTAAATACTTGAGTCTCAGAAAAAAGATTAAAGTTTGAAATCTGAGTGAAAATGATTATTAGGAATAGAAAGTCAGAAAAGCTGGTATATTTCCACTTGTGGAGTCAGGGTTTGATATTTTTGAACACAAGTTATGTCAAAAGGCAGTCTATACTTTTTTAATATTTATTTTCAACCCATTATTATTATTGATATAGACCATATAAAACTCATTGTGCTCTCCATAATGGGAAGAAAAAGACATATTAAACCTCATTTTCACCCTTAAAATGGTTTTCTATCAATGAATGGACACACACACACACACACACACACACACACACACACAGAGAAGAATAGTATTCAGCCATAAGAAAGAAGAAAATTCTGTGCTTTGTGACAACATGGTTGAAGCTGGAGGGCATTTTGCTAAGTGAAATAAGCCGAACAAAGACAGACAAATACTGGATGGTATCACTTATATTTGGAATCTTAAAAAAAAGGTGAAACTCATGGAAACAGAGAGTAGAAAAGTGGTTGCCAGGGGTTGGGGGTGGAGGAAATAGGGAGAGCTTGGTAAAAAGGTACAAATTCTCAGTTATAAGATGAATAAGGTCTGAGGATCTAATGTATAACATGGTGACTATAGTTGACAACACTGTATTATATAATTAAAATTTGCTCACAGAGTAGAACTTAAATGTTTTCGCTAAAAAAAAGGGTAAATATGTGAGGTGAAAAAAAATGTTTCTATCCGCTTAAAAAAACTTACACTTACAATTAAAATATAACTTAAGATAAAACAGGGAATATGGTAAATGGCATATGAGAGACAAATACATGTTCAGACTATGAGAAAACACTATGCTATGAGACAAGATGATCTGATTCATATTATTATGATTAATCAAATATAGATTCTCCAGTAAAGATACAATGGTGAGAAATAGTCAATACTTTCATTCCTGAATGATATAGCCATCTACTTAGTTGCCCAAGCCAATGATCTGGAAGTCTGATTCGTCTCCTTCTCCATCATATTTACATATGGCATCTAGAGGATCTAGCATCAAGCCCTATGAATTCTATCTCCATCCACCTATCTCCATCCTCACAGCCATTACCCTAATCTAAGACTCCTACTCAATATCTGCACTAGCATCAGAAGTAGTCTTATATCCCTCCATGGTATTTTCCACACTGCGTCTGGACTGATCTCCCCGAAACGCAAATCTGACCGTGTTATACTCTTGTGGAAACTTTTCAGAGAGTTCTCAAATCACTGGATTTAAGTTATGATCTCTTTAAATGGCTTATAGAAAGGGTGACCATATTGTCCAGTGTGTCTTGGACAGCCATATTTCATGTGTGCTGTTCTAATTAAAATTGCCAACATTGTCCACTTCTATTCTCAAAAGTGCTTCAGTTTTCATGATAAAATACGTGGTCTCTCTATTTAAAAGGCCCTTCATATATGGGATCCTCTTTCATCTACAGGATTCCTCACACAACATTATTGGATGCAGCATATCCCACTGAATTTCCTTCTGTGACAAAATGTAGGAACTCTGATTTCCCTCCCCTCAATATTTGCAGAAAACTCAGTTTTCTCAAAACATCCTTTGGCTTCTATCAGTCATCATCATCATCATCCTCTCATCACAATTTGTTCATTTGTTCTATAAGCATATAATTTAGTAAAAAATTAGCTTTTCACTACCCAATATTATGAACTCGGGTATTTTTAATTCTTATTTTATAACTATGGAAACTTAGAGAAGATAAAATACCCAAAGTCACAGAACTACTATAGTCAGAACAACTGACCAGTATTTAGCCTTAATATTCTAAGCCAGTGTCCTTTCTATTCTTGCAGTGACTGTGATGGCAGTATATGTGATAGTAGTAGTAGTAGGAGCAGTGGTAGTAGGAGCAGTGGTAGAAATGTAAGTGCAGACATTACAGTAGACGGTAGAGGTGGTGGCTAAAATGATCTTGAAAGTAATAGATTTTCGGCATTGTGTTAAAGGATTTTCATACATTATCTTATTTAATGTAAATACTATGATGTGAATTTATTTCAACTATGAGGTTAAAATTATTTAGTATAATTTAATACATTGAGAGTCTGCCATTTCAGTAGTAATGGAGTGGGAACGAAAACCTATATCATTCTAATGACAAAGCCTGTGTTCTTAACCTGTCTGTACCTAGGTTTATTCAAATAAAACAAGTACTAAGAATTTACCTTTTTGGACATATATGTAATGTGCATGTGGAACAAATGATATATTTAAAACATGGAAAGCATTCAATTCCCCAGATAGCCTATTGTTTGCTTGACTCGTTAAGGAACTGTCCACGTTATAAATGGAAGTAATTTGCCTCATTAGATACAGTCTATACAGGTTAAATATTTAATTTACTGCTAGCTATAGAATTTTGTATTCCTCATATATGGATTTCCATATTTTATGAACCTGAGTGCTTTTAGGAAAGCATTGATTTCTACTTTCGTATCTTTTTACAAAGTTACATGATAAGAGGTAAATTTTTATGTGGTTAAACTTACTTCTGAAGTCACGGACTGTAAAATTTGGTTTGATGGCAGCTTCGGGCGATAATCTAAAGGAGAATTGCTGCCCAGCAGGTGAAAGATCTCGGTCTGCAGCGCTGACTATCTGAATTATCTGAAACAAAGTTGAGATGAAACTTGAAGTCAGTCATCATTTTCAAAGGGAACTCTACATACCAGGCTAATAAGTTTATTTAATGAAGCATGCAAATAGAAATACATTTTTAGGATTCATATCAGTGGGCCAATTATTTACAAGTAATTTTTATAAACAAATATCTAAACATTTACAGTTAATAATGGCGGGTACATTTATAGGGTATGGGCTAATTCCAAATCAATATCTGCATAACTAAAAGGCTTAACAGTGTTGAAAATTCTCATTAATAAGCAAAATAAAATTAAAATATACTTGCTTGCATTTTAAATTAGATGAAATAAATGCTTTCTAACCTAAATATGAAAATGCTTACTGGAAATAAAATCTCTGATTATTTAAAAGCCTTTGCAATAGCAAAATTTTAGTAGAGTTATGTTTGTGAGAATGTTTTATTTTCATAAATAAATAAAATGATGACAAAGAGAGATACAAAGAATGTATATCTGCTTTTGTTCTTATGTTTGTTTTCCCCCAGCGGATAAGAATACAAATCATGTTTTTACAGAGTTTTTAAGAAGTAAGTGCTATGAACCCTGTTTCAAAATTTTCCCTAAATTGCTCCACAGCTTGTGCATCTAGTAGATAAAATTATGATACTTCAACAAGATGTCCTGAAGAATTTGGAAATTAAAAATAACTTCTGAGAGTCAAACTATGAAATTGATAATTCACTACAGAGATAAGCAAATCAGAATGGCTTTGAGGCATTTATTTAATAACATAGCCACTGGCTTTGCATCAGGAAGAATTTCAGGAAGTGTGTGTGGAAGAGGGTGAGTGCAGTGTGCTGGTCAGGTGGTCACTCTCTTAGACTAAATTTGAATTTGCCAGAGGAAGATCTTAGATTTCAGTCCCACATCCTGGTCCCAGTGGGCAAAGCATGTGATCTTAGATGGATGCCATTAAACATGTGATTTATTTACTACTATTTGTTTTGATTCCATGGTTAAAACTCAATCCTATGCCTACGATTTTCCTGTATAGCTGTGTTCGTGCATGCACACACTCACACACACACACACTCTCGCTGTCACACACAAACATATATACTGAGACTCTGAATGTCTGGTGCAGTATTAGTAATTTGTAATTTGATAAATTGGTCCTCTAATGAGAATTTCAGTTCTCTGGTTCAGTGTGAATCAGTCACACAGGATCTATTCACCCTTCAGAATTGTCATGAAGGAGACTTTCATTATTCAACACCAAAGGCCAGATCATGAGATGTGGCAATTTATTTAAAGAATGACCATATAGACCCTGTAAAACTTTAACCCTGTAAAACTTTCTTTCACACAAACCCATATACTCAGATCAGTATATCTCATCCATAAAATTTCTGTAAATTCTGGGGGGTTTATTTGCCAAGTTTTGTTTTGTTTTGCTTTAACTACTATCAACTAGCATAATCATTTACTAAATTAAAGGTATTTAACATCAAATATATCAAGAACATAAATCTAGAATGAAGAAAAGTCCTTTAAAACAGCATACATAAATGAAAATTTTGGTATAAACTGGCACTTATCTGGCATTGACACCTGGGAGTCATTACCCTAAGGAAAACAAATCCTATGCTTCCTTGATTCACCATATAAATCATTATTGATTTATACAGCATCATATTTCTCTCTTTTCTTTCTTCTTTAGATAGATAGATGATAGATAGAAAGATAGATAGAAAGATAATGCATACATACATACATACATATTCAATTACACTCCAGAAGAGACAGATAGTTTCTATGCATGTTCTTAGACAAGGGGCAGAATGGCTGGGGTCAAAAGCAGAAAACGCTCATATACACTCCCTGAAAACTCAAGAGACATTTCAGTGTTATGCTTTGTACATAAAGGTGGCCCAGTAGGACACCACAAGCCCAACAGATATTTATTAGACAAAAATCCTCCAAGGATCCCACAGATTCCTCACCTCTTTGTCCCAATATAAGAAAATCAAGTCATCTCTAGTAACTTTCACTATTGCCAACTTTTTAAACTTTAATTTACTAGACAAACATAGAAGCATTAAATAGAATTCTATTTCCAAAAGGCTTTCATTTAGTGCATTACAAGGTTCTGATTGATATGAAATAATTAATGTCCCTAATTACCTATAAAAATAAAGGACTGGCTTTTGGGGGTGTGGCAGAGGGATCTGGAAAGTGGAAAATAGCTAAGTTGTGGAATTTTGGTACACCTCTTATAACTTTCCAAATAAACAAATCTGGTTATTTATTTGTGTAAACACTTATGCAGCGTCTACTATTTCAGACACTAAAGCAGGCACTGGGCTAGTCCCATGTAAATTGTGGTTACATTTAAGGTGATAAAACACTAAAACTTTGTTTAAATGCATTTCTGTGTCAATTCAAAATTAAAGATGCAAATTTGTCACTAGGGAAGAGATGACTAAATAAGTTATGTTGTAATAAAATTAATACTTTCTCCAAATTATCAAAAGAAGGATTAAAGCAGCACAGGCCACTAGAAGTTTCTGTACTGATGGAAATATTCTATATCTATACTGACAAAAATGGTAGCCACTCACCACATACAGCTGTTGAGCATTTGAAATGGACTTAGTGTGAATGAGAACATAGATTTTTTTTTTTTTTTTTTTTTAGTGAGGAAGATTAGCCCTGACCTAACACTGTTGCCAATCTTCCTCTTTTTGCAGAAGATTTGCCCTGGGCTATCATCCGTGCCCATCTTCTTCTACTTTACATGTGCGATGCCGGCCACAGCATGGCTTGATAAGCAGTATGTAGGTCCACGTCCGGGATCTGAACCTTCGAACCGCGGGCCACCAAAGCGGAGTGTGTGACCGTAACTACTACGTAGTTACGTAGATTTTTAATTTAATAGCTATGTGGCTGGTGGATATCACAGGATTATGGGACAAATGTTCTACGAAGCAGTAGAAAACATTCAAATTGAAACAAATACTAAAGATTAAAGAATGACCTTTTTCAATAAAGATACTGTTTCAAATATTAAGATTTTTTTCAAATAAGAATTAAAACTTCAAATTTCCTTAAATGAGTAATTATGCTATTTAAAGGTGATTGAAATATACAGCAAACCAAAGCATACTGATATAATTTTCCTTTGGAAACTAGATGCACAGTATTGGATTAGTCATATTCTTGTTTCATGACATATTCTCACCATTTACTCATGCCTGATTCCTACTACATTACACTACATTACATTACATTACATTACATTATATTATATTATTTATTCATTTGTTTATAACAGTGTAGGAAAAAACTGGCTACCCACCACCACCCACATAATATCTAGGGTTTTGACAGTAACTTTCATTAACTATACGGTCTTCCTTCATGACATCTCCCCACTAGAACCTCCCCTTGAGCAGTATTGACTTAATAAGGAAAATGTAATTCAGATATTTTGAATAACCTAGATGTTCCATCAAGGCCACCATAGAAGAAAGTTTTATACTTTTCATTGGCTTAAGAGTTTTGCCGTACTCCTTTATAAAAGCATGTGAACAAAGCAAGAAATACTTTAGAAGAATGCTCTCTAAAGTTGTTTGCTTACTGGGTTTATAGTCACAAGTTCATTAGAAACTCCACAACAAAAGAGTGGAAAACATAGAATCTGCAATCCTAGACCTTTTAGTTATACAAAGAATATTCACTAGCCCATCATCACTTTATCCCCTGTGGTATTACTTCTACATCCAAATATGTACCATTAATTTATAAGAGTGTATTATCTCTTATAGTTTCTTTTATGAAGACATATAACCCAGAAAAATAATATATATATTTTTGTATATTATATATTATTTATATATATCGTCTTATAACCTAAAACACATGCATATAGCGGGTCTTTTTACATTCTTAATTGATAATATCGATAAGATACCTGTCCTGGTTTGGCATTTTCACACACAGCTGTCTCATACGGCACAGATATTTCTGGAGGAAATTCATTGACATCTAGGACATTAATCAATATGTTGACTTTGCTGGTTAATAATGGGTTACCTGTTGAAAACGTAAAAAGAGAAAAGAGGATTACAAAACCTGGTCTGTTATTGCTTTTACAGTAAAAATTACTAAATTTTTTAAAAAATAAGCTTTCATGTAGAATCCAAATGACCCTTTCTTTGTGGAAACTCTGAGGTGTTGTGTCAAATATAAACGATAAAGGATGAATAAGTGTGGTATCAATGTTTTGCTGTCAGAGCACTAGCAGTGCACTATCCCCGTGTTTATCTCTGAAAATCACCCCCAAAATTAAGGTCAATCATTTAGCTGATATTTTATCACTGTGTAGCCATCACACTAGGGTTAGTTTATGGAACCAATCTTCACCAATAGTCATATTTTTCACTGGATAAAACATGTTTTTCTACGTTATTTCCATATTTAAAACTATATTGGGTAGAATCGTCTACACATTTTAAATAAGTCTCTCAAAATGATTCCTCCTAAAAAGAAAGATAGTAAATTACAAAGAGAACAAAAGACAGAGGGCTTTTCATAAATGAAAATTAAAATAACAGCTTTAAGAAAGTAGAAGAGATAGGCTATGGAAAGCTAGAATACACCCTGAAATTACTTGCTGGTGATAAGAACGGAAAGAATAAATGAGCCTTTCTTTCTACAGCATCAAAAGGAATGTTGGCTTGAAAAATATATCCAACAAAATCATATCGTAAGTTTTAGCCTCAGCCTATGATACATTATCTGCATCCCTGTCATTTGTAGAAGACTAGAAATAATTAAACTAATAAGGCACAACAGAATGAACATGTTTTAACTTACTTATTATAAAATTTTACCTTATGAAGTTTTACAGATGGATAAGCTGCCCCAAATTGTTGAAGGAATCTTGCCCAGAGTCACACATCTAGAGGAATGGGGAGTTAAGATTCAAACCGAGGACTCTGGACATCCAAATACCATGTTCATTCCACCATACCTTCTCTTTTACTTGGTTTGTGTGTTAAATTCCTCATCTGCAGTGCCACTGAAGATTCATAATATTAGTATTCTTTTAGATCTCTATCTGGATTCTTTGAAAGAATGCATACAAAATCTCACCACATGAATGATTCTGACAAGTCTACAATATCCTGTTGTGTTAACATTTATTAAAAAGTAAAAAGCATTGTAAACAGTAGCTTAAGAAATGTTCACATATTCACATATGACACGGTGAAATCTATCATTGTGTACCAGTACACACACAGACAACACAAAGTGAGGATAAATGGAGTATTTTGTAATACGGGGTGTGTTTACAGAGGGTGCGTGGGTAATCTTGGAGAAGGATGTAGAAAATATCTATCATCAAAAAATTAATGTTGGTCACAGGGCATTATCTTATTTGACAGAAAAGGAGCTTTCACAAGTTATTTAATCTTTCTTCAAATCATGTTTTTCATATGAAACGCATGATATTAACAGACTCTAATCCATATAGGTTTGTTGTATTAAATGAAATGACATTTACAAAATGTTAAATCACTTTTAGTAAATTATCATTACTCTTATTACCAACTGCACTTTGCGGAGATTATCCAGCTCTGCTTCTGTTAGCGTACTAATTACTCATACAGCATAAAATGTAGAAAAAATTCAACAATTTGGTTAAACTAGGTCCACTTTCCTGAACAAACTGGAAATTATCAAAAATAACAACAAAAATTAATGCCTAATATTTTATAATGCTTACCATGTATCTATATTCTAACATTCATCACATAGATTAACTCATTTAGGGTTCACAACTTTGATATAGACACTACTGTTATTCCAAACATTAGACAACTAATTCATATTAGAGATTAAAGTTTAGTAAATTCACGTGAATAACTTAACCTAGTCAACTTCTAAAAATCAGTCCCTACTTCTTATTTCACTTGGTCTACACGGTGCAAGTCCCAAGACCATATGAAAAGGAGAATTTTGTTTTTATTTTTTTCCAGAATTATAGTTTTATCTTATTAAATTAGTGTGAGGATGGGATATCTTCCAAAGAGGGTGGGACTTCTCTCACAATTATATTTATAATGCATATTTGCCTTTATAATGTATAAACATGTTATTAAAATTAATTTAACTCAATTTTTTATACATAAGAAATAACCTTTTGGTAGTTTTAAATTATTTATTCTCCTGCAATATAGATTTTAACATCTGCTCCAATGCGTAATATGTCACAAAAATATAATCACTACTGTAACATCTAATTATTAAAAGTGTTTCTCAGAGGGGTGCTTTTGGTATTTTAGTTAAGACAAGCATTTGTTGTGTAAGAATTTCCTATGCACCATAGGATTTGTAGAATTACTGAAAATTAAATGTCACTAGTCATCATTTTGGCAATTATAAAATAAATACCCAAACAAGGATAGAGGAAACCTATAACAACAACAAAAACAACATGTTCATATTGTCGAAAATGAGTAATGGGTTTATGGATTTCATTATATTGTTCTCTCTTCTATTGTATATTTGTAAAACTTTCCATAATTAAAGGCTTAAAAATGCCACCTTATGATTTTAAATGCCAGCTGGAGAAGCACTAACATTTCTGTTCATGAACTACTGTACCCAAGTAAGCACTGAACTTTTCACAAGAGAATATAATTTATTAGAGTAATATAGAATTGTTTTCATTTATATATATATATTTCACTAAATTATGTGAAAAAGTAATGACCTATTTCCTTTCTGATTTATCTAATCTTTATTTGGGACAGCAATAATGAAATCTGTTTAAACTTGATTCAGCAGCACTATTATCCAAATTTTTGCCAGGTAGTTATCATTGACTACTTAGAAAGCAAATTCAAATATAAACTTAGTAAGTATTAAATAACAAAAGTCTTACACAATTAATTGCTGTGTTCGTAGTATTCAAACCAAACTCCAATTATCATTGACCCATGTTGCTTATATTTAATAACCAGCTTTATTAAGGGCTCATATAAGATCATCAAGAAATAATTATATTTTTATCCCTCAGGCCTTCAAAATGTTTGTTATGTCTTCTTTCCCTATCCCTTGTTGATAGCTCAGTCAGCTCCCATACCTTTCTGTGTCAATTTGAGTTAGAACTGCTTTATTATCAGTATTTTAAAGTACAACTTAAACTAAGGAAAACAAAGTAAATCCCCAGTTACGAAAACCAGGAATGAAGAAGGAAACTTCATTTTTTATCAAAATGAATTAAAATATTATAAGATAATATTGTAAATTACTTTACGCCAAAAATTTAGTCAACATAGATGGACTGGACAAATTCCTAGAAAGACACAAATTACCAAAACTGACCTCAAAAAGAAAATTTTAATAGACCTAAAATAAGTGAAGAAAATGAAACTGTAATTAAAAATCCTCCCACCAAGAAAAACTCATGCCCACGTGGTTTCACTGGGGAATTCTATCAAGTATTTAAAGACCACATCATATCAATTCTTCACAAACTCAGAAAATAGAGGAGGAAAAACATTTACCAACTCATTCTACTTACCCTGATACCAAAGCCAATCAAAAACATTACAAGAAAACAAAAGCATGGACTAATATCACTCAGGAAGACAAGTACAAAAATTCCTTAACAAAATCAGTTCCAGAAGTGTATTATAAAGGTAATACACAATGATGAAATGGCGTTTATCCTAGGGATGCCAGGTTATTTTAATGTCCAAGAATAATCAATGTAATACAACATATTAATAGAAGAAAGAACAAAAAAGAAATCACATGGCCATCCCAATAGAGTCAGAATTAGCATTTGACAAAATCCTACATCAATTCATGACTAAAAAAAAAAAAACAACTTTCAACAACTAATGAATAGAAGGGAATTGAAGGCAACATCTTCAACCTAACATAATCTATCTAGAAGAAATCTTTAGCTAACATCATACTCAATGGTGAAAAGACTGAATGTTAGCTCTCTAATATTCGGCACTGGGCAAGAATGTCTGCTCTTGCCACTTATAGTCAACACTGTACTTGAAGGTTTACCCAGTGCAATCAAATGAAAATAAAATTAAAAAAATGAAAGTCTCCAGATTGAAAAGAAAGAAAACTATTTCTGTTCAAAAATCACATGCCCCTGTAGGTAGGAAACCCTAAAGAATCCACAAAGAAACTGATAGATGTAAGAAAGGAGTACACCAAGGCCATGGGATAAGACAGCAATACGAAAAATAGCAATTGCATACTTAATATACTAGCAAAGAACAAACCAAAAAGGAAATTGAGAAAACAATTCAATTCACAGTAGAATCAAAGAAAATAAAATATTTAGGAATAAATTTGCATAATAAATGCAGGACTTGTAAACTGAAATTCACAAATCATTGCTCAAAAAAATAACATGAATTGCTGATGGAAAAGATTTCTGCTGGTAGAAATGTAAAGTTGTATAGTCACTCTGGAAAATAGGTTGGAACTTTCTTTAAACAGTAAACATGAATTTATAACCCAGCAATTCCACTCCTAGGTATCCACCCAAGAGAACACAATAAATGTGCACACAAAAACCTGTATGCATTATGCATATGCACATAGAAGTATTACACATATAGTCCAAAACTGGAAACAATTTAAATGTCTATCTTTGGATGAATGGATAAACATCATGTGGCATATCCATACAATAAAAAATTCTTCAACAATAAAAGGAACAAAATACTGATATGTGCTACAATAACATGAGTGAACCTCAAATATATTACGCTTCATTGATGAGAAAAGAAGACTGATATTGCTCCTTACTTGGAGCTTGACTAGCTGCAGAAAGCAAAAGGTTTCAGTGCCTTTGGGTTTCTTAAGTACAAGAGCCTTCAGAAGATTCCAGCTCCCAGCTGTCCAGCCCTCCAGACTTCCTGGAGCAGATATTAAGCCATTCCTTTCAGATGAATCCTTTTAGAATCCCTAACTCAAAGAAACTCTATGATAATTTGTTATGCAGCAATAAATAACTAATCCTGGTGATAAAACATATTAAAATCTATATTCAAAGGAAAGAAGGATTCTCACTAGGGGTTGCAGCTGGGATGGACCCTGCAGGGCTGGGTGTCAGTAGCCATGGTGGGCAGAGCAGACCCCACTCCAGGTAGCCATGCAGAAACTTTGCCTGAATGGCCTGTCACTGGGGGTTGAGCTGCCACTTTGCTCACTAAGGGAAAGTGTCCCAGGTCTGCAGAAACTTCCAGAGAGGATTGTGCATGGAGATCAATGCAGCTATCAGCACCCACAGCCTCCAGGCTGCCTAGAGTGGAGTTGCCGCCATTTGTAGCCACCTGTCACTGTGCTCTGACCTGCAGGGATTCCCAGCCCAGCTACTTGCCCTCTGAGGCTGTGGTTTGGGGTTGGGGCTGGGCCGGGGCCTGCTGGAGGATGGAGCCTGGCCTGGAGGGGTTGGCCAGCAAAGCCGAGGAGGTTGGTGGCAGTTCCTGGAAGTCCCTGTCTCCATCAACTGCTAACCAGGTTCACAGCTAGTCCCAGGAGTCTCAGCCCAAGTCACCCCCTGCCTGGGATCTTGTGGCCCCACTTTAGAGCCTGGACCTTGACCTTGAGATAGAGCAGGACAGTCTGGACGTCATGTGTGGCATCTGCATGGACAAGACATGGGATAAGCCAGAGGCTGAGCGGATCTTCGGCATCCTGTCCAACTGTACCCATGCCCACTGCCTGGGCTGCCTGTCCACATGGCCAGGAAAGCTGACAGAACTTCTTGCTAGATTTCATCGAGGCCTGTCCCCAGTGCCATGTCCATTCCAGCTACATCATCTCTCACAAATTCTGGGTGAGCAAGGGGGCCAAGAAGGAGCAACTCATCAGGAACTTCAAGGCTTGGACCAACGATATTCCACGCCGGTTGTTCACGAAGGAGAATGGCTGCTGCCCCTTCAAATCGGACTGCATTTACCTCCACCAGCTCCCGGCTTAAGGCCCTGAGCTCTGGTCCTACCTGGCCTGAGAGTGTGCAGCTGGCCTCTGAGAGTGAGGTGCTAGGCCCAACAGTGCTCCTAGAGCACACTGCATTAGAGGACACAGTGTTCTTCACGGACTATGCCTTGGCTGTGGCCTTCTGGGGCTCAGAATGTTAGGCGGTGGGTCTTTTCTCTTTTCTGGCTTGGTGGGAGATGAAAGAGTCAAGCCCTCCAACCCCATGGACTACAGCAGTGACTCAGCTGGGGAACATGGGGAGAGTGGGAGGGCTCTCGGGAAAGAGGAAGGGTTCTCACCCTCTTGCCAGGGCCTTGGTTTTTGATTTTGCTCTTTTGTAGAAAGATTCTGAAAGAAAACCAATAAAATGCACCTAAGCCATCAAAAAAAAATGAAAGAAAACTATCGTTTCTCTCTGAGTTAACGCTTTTTTAGCTGGAATCATCTGAAGTTTCATTTAGTCACATGTCTGGTGCTTGATGCTGATGGTTTGCTAGAACCCGGGATGGAGATGTAGACAAGAATACTCATGTATGGTCTCTTTGTGTAGAATAGGCTTCCTCACAACATGGTGGCTCAAGTTCAAAGGCAAGTATTTCAAGAATTAGAGAAATCCAGAAACTGTTGCCTTTATGACCTAACACAGTCACATAAGAACACACCTCCTCTATGTTAGTCAAGGCGGTCACCAGCCCACTTTCAATTTCAAGAGAAGGCAAGATAGACCCTACTTCTTGATAGAAAGAATGCCAGTCTCATTGTTAGAAGAACATGTGGGATGGGACAGACACAAAGGTGTGGCCATCTTTGGAACTCAGAGTCAGAAATCTCTCTCAGAAATGGGTTCACTAGTAACTAGCATTGTAAACCTTTGATAAATACAAGAAAAACAAAATTTTAAATCTAAAAATTGTTATAAACTTATGGTTCTCATGCCATCCTCCTTGGTGCTAAGGGGTTTCACAGGGTCAAAGAGAAGTCATTGGCTTTATCCACAGATCTCTTTATGTAGTATATCGGGATTCCACGTAAGATTTCATTTGACAGAGTGCCCTGATGATCTACAAAGTTTGAACATTACAGATCTATAAACACCCATTTATAGGTAAGAAAACTTTGGCATAATCTTGCCCCATAACTTGCGTCAGAGCCAAGACTGGAATCCAAGTCTCCTTATTATACTTTTCATTGCTCTGGGATATGTATCAACTAACTCAAAGAGCAAGAAGATGCACTGCCTGAGATCTGCCCACATAAGTGATGATCATTGACTTTCAATAAGTCACGCTTATCCTGCAATCTTAGCCACCATGTTGTGCGGAAGCTCAGGTTACATTAGGGGGTCAAGGTAGTGAGGTTTTTTTTCAATTACATAATAAATACTCAATAAATACTGGCCAAATGATAGAATGTTTCCATGAACCAAATGAGAAGTGTAATTGAAAATGTTTTGAAAACTGTAAAGTACTGATAAATACAAGGTTCTTAGTATGCTAAAATACACTGGAGCTATTAGGCTTCCTTATTTAAAAATGACATCTGCTTTTGAAAAACTATAGGAGTTAAAAATTCAATTTTGTGAATGTGTGCTAAATTGCAACTACAATAACTTCAAGAATGGAATCTTAGCTTTTATGCCAAAAAAAAACTCAATTATAGTGCAAATTGAGCAAGATACAGTGAATAAATAACACCATCTTTCTTTGTCTTTTCTCTTTAAATCTGTTCACTTTTAAATTACAAGTTAAGATAAACCATGTCTAATAATAGTTCTGTTCAATTACAGTAGTATGATCCGTAGGTAGACTGAGCAACCCATAAAGAAGATTTAAATTATTCATATATACCTATGCTAAAGAGTCAAATACTACCTTCTATGCTCCTGTTGACAAAAACTGATCTCCAAAGAAAAAGAAATTCTTAACAATACCACCAATCAATTTATTTTTCCTGTGAAAACAGTAGGGAAAACCTATCATTGATTCCAAATATTTGCAATAACATAAAGGCTTAGACATTCTTAGTTCTTCGAGAGTAGGAACTGCTTCATATTCACCTTTAAACTTCCAGAGATCAACGCAGTGACAAGTACTTGTTAGCAATTTGGATATATTGATGAATAAATATACTTTCAAAAATAGACTGAACTGGGGCCAGCCCCATGGCCTGGTGGTTAAGTTTGGCACATTCCGCTTCAGCTGCCTAGGTTCGATTCCCAGTCACGGACCTATACTGCTTGTCAGCAGCTATGTTGTGCAGTGACCCATATACAAAATAGAGGAAGATTGGCACAGATGTTAGCTCAAGGCGAATCTTTCTTAGCAAAAATAATAATAATAATAATAATAATAATAGACCGAACTGGGAAGCAAAGGTGGGTTAGATACAGACAATGTACAAGGAAACCTCTGTAGATCATCACCTGCTGACACCATGAGAGTTAACATATTTTCCTTGAATTCACCCGTGGTCAACAAGACTTAACTTTGGATGTCATTTCACTTTATGTTAAACTATCTGTAATTTTAAAAAATTCTTCTCAAGTGACTTCCTTTGATATAATCAGAGCAAAATTAAATTAGTATTTTGGAGGCATGTAAGACTCATTATTGATTTAATTAAAAACAGGTGATTGTATACAAGTAGTAATAGACGTTAGTCAGTAAACAACCAAATTTCTGAAACATGCACTTGCAAAAATATAATAAACTGTTAATAGTCTATGATTATATATTATTTTCTATTCATTATAATCAACCAAGTCACAGTAGCAATGAGAATATAATGCACAAAAATACAAAGCTATGTTTTATCCTCTACTCTTCCTTTTCTCCTACATTCTTCATCAAATTACTTGACTAAAATGCTGTTTCTATCACCTAAATATATCTCTGTTCACTTCTACTTTTAGAAGTTTGTTCTTCTCCGATCTTTCTGCTTGTCTCTTTGCCCATCCCTTAAGTGGCTTAAGTGCACTTCATTGACCCACTTTTCTTCCCATCTTTCATACTCACATATTTATTATAATCTAAATGTAGATAAATCTCAAATTTATTTATCAAACCTAATCCATCTTCTGATTTCTTGACCAGTGTACACAATGATTACATAACTACTTATATAAGCATCAAGAATACCAAATTCAATCTGGTCAAAACTGAACTCAGAATCTTTGTACAATACCACTGTTTCTATTTCTGTATTTCCTACCTCAGTCTACAGTACCACCAGTCTCCCTGCTGTCTATCTAGAAATCTGACCATTAATGGTGACTCCTCATTCACCTCATTCCCACATCCAATCAATATCAGTTCTCATCAATTTCACCTCTAAACTTTCTCTCAAATTTCTCCATTTCTTTTTTATCATCCCTGCCATTACTCTACAAGTCATCAAAGTTTCTTTCTTAGATTATCGCAAAATATTTCTACCATTTTTCCCACCATTATCTAACCCTGCTTTCCGCCAACTCTTTCTCAATTCTGCAACCAGCATATATTTTCAAAAATACCAGTCAAATCAAGTTCTGTGTTTGATCACATCTCTTCAATGTTTACCTATTTACTGCAGGATAAAATCAAAACAACATAGCATGCTGGAAAAGACCCTTCATATTTCTTATCTAAATTCTCTTTATTAGTGGGAGAGGATGAGTGGGAAGAGATAAGTACGGAGAGAGAAAGACAAACAGACACAGAGAGACAGAGATACAGAGAAGGAGTGAGACAGAAAGACAGAAGAGCTTTGCATTTTACTCACCCTTAATTTCTATTTTTTGCTATATTGAATTACTTTATGTTCCTTTGTGTATCCTGTGCTTTCTTTCACTTCCACAGCTTGGCGTATGCCATTTCCATCACCTAGAACACTTTTTACTCTCCTTTCACTATTTCCCTTCTAATCTTCTACTTTTCGGTTTAGATGCTGTGTTCTTGTGGAGGATTTTCCTCGTATCTTTCTGTGTGCTCCCATAAAGCCCTGCTTCTTTGCTTAGTTTCCATGTTAACCTTGTACATGGTATTTATGGTCAGTTTACCATGCGGGAGCCCATTAGACTGTAAGCTCATCTGAGAAAGATATTTTTTCTTTGTAAATCTTATGTCCTGAATACGAAGGATGGTGTTTAACATATACCAAGGAATAAATAAATGAATGAGTAGTAAAATATTGCTGTTACATTTATACTCATGATGGGTATAAATTTCTTAAAAAATTAATAAACAAAAGTTATGATATAATATTTTTCACTTAGGATGTAACACATATTTCATACAAGTATAAAGCTACTCACAATTTATTCATTAATTATGTACATATCCATATGTTCCAGAGAGTATGATAGACCATGGACGTCAAAGATGTATAAGATAAAGTCCTTGAAATTAAGAAGTTCTACTTGAGAGGATCACAATGCAAATAGGTGAAATACAGTATAGTGCATGATGTCAATAAAAAAGTATTTTCCATGTAAAAATGTTTCCTATTTTTGAATTCCATTTTTGGTATATTATATTAAAATGAATTTTCTGTATATATCTAAATATCATTTTTTATCCAAATTTCAACCTTTAGGTGAAATGCTAAGTTTTAATTTCCTGAGAAAGTCAGATACTAATTAAGAAAAAAAACAAGCCTGGCATTATTGTTGTGTATGTGATTTTGATGGTGCAATTATACTGATTTAAAGTACTCCTAAGCAATTTGATTATGGTAGTGTATCCATAAGCAGTTGAAAGTTTAAAACAAAATATAAGCTATTGCAACACAAATTTGGATTCCATTATATTTACACAGCATAAAACAGTGATAAAAATGGTATCATTTCTAAATTAAGTTGAGGATTATGATGGTGTTAATGATTATTATTTCTAGGTATATGATACATTGTAAGGCTTTATAAAACTGTGTGAATATTTATAAGTGATTCTTTCTTCAAATTATTACTCTTACAAGTAATACTGAAAAGCTGCCAATACTAGTATAAATCAAACTTACCTTTCTTTGAGAAAACAAAATAGTTTCATAAAGTCACTTGGGAAAAAGAAAGATAATCAGAAAATGGTAGATAAACTACCTAGACTCATACATGTAAAGTAAGACATTCATGAAAAGTAAGAGAAAGGTAATTAGGGCAAGAGAAGGAAGAAAAAATGACTCCAATACAGAATTGAAGCCAATGGTTACATTTAGCCCTCAAAAGTGAACTATACTCTCTGAGTAAGTACATTTACACATGATAGCTGATTCCACTGTTCTGTTTCCCAAAATCTATGTTCATCTTCAGGATGCTGGAGAATCTGGCATGTTAGTTCAAAAATCAGTGTCCATTAGAAGACGTAGAGAGCTTGTTTAAAATGGAGATTTCTTGGCAATACTCCCAGAAATTCTGATTCAATATGTCTTGAATATGACAGATCTAGGATTCTGTCCTTCAAAAACTCTCCCAGGTGATTCTGATGTAGGTGACCATGACTGAGAAGTTGAGGAAGAGTTGTAAGAAGAAAGGGCCAACTCAAGCATGCTCATTCTCAATTAATGTGAGAGAATTAATAATATATTTCTGAAAAAAAGATTGGCCAAACTAGAGAGAAGTGTCTGCTGCTCAGACACTGCAGAGAATCCAGACTCACCCTTGTCTCTTGATTTTGGTGAAGTTAACCATAGTCACCCAGGCAGATAAATGTAAGGCGATCAGCGCTGGCTTATAGGAATGCAGGTCCATAGCATAACCACCTTCCACACTCACCAGACTGGGAGAGTTGGAGAAGTGATATATGCCTCTTTGGATGTATGCTAAGCTGGGGACACATAGTAGAGGCAACAGGAATGAGGACAGGCTCATATGCCTGCCTGAAAAATGTTGTAATTTCTCAGTGAGGCATTTAAGCCTGTTTGATAAATCCTCAGCCTTCCTTTCTTTGCTTTTTTTTATTGAGATATAATTGACATATAACATTATATTACTTTCAGATGTACAACATAATGATTTGAGATTTGTATATATTGTGAAGTGGTTACCAGAAGCGAGAGGTAAGCAGTAGGCGAAAAAGGTAAAGGGGGTCAGAAGGTACAAAATTCCAGATATAAAATCAATAAGTCTAGGGGATGTACTGTACAGTATGGTGACTATAGTTAATAATACTGTATTGTATATTTGAAAGTCGCTAAGAGAGTAGATCTCAGGCTTCCTTCCTGAATGCATTTTCTCTACCTCCCTATAGGCACCCTTGATACACACTGTACCAACCTATTTGCAACATCTGGTCTCAACATGAACTTTGATATTTCTCTGCCTTTGCTTGAGATGTTTCTTCAACGTAAAATACCTTTCTTACCTCCCTTACAATATCTTTTTCATATTTTAAAGACTCAACTCGAATGACAATTCCTGTGTGACTTACCATGTTGATTCCTCCCCAAATAATTATTTTAATTATTTTCTTTTTTACAGCACTTGGTTTTTTGGTTGTATACTTAATGAATTCAGCCAGATTGCATTTCTCACAGTATTATTTTCAGTGCCTAGGGCCAGGTAATATGGTCTCTAAACTTTCTTCATTTTTAGAGTGACTTCACTGGTTGCCAAGAACCACAAATGGTAGGGAACCTTCTAAAGTGGCTCCCAATAATTTCTGCTTCCTGATATCCACGTGAGTTACCGTCATGTAACTCCCTGCTCTTAAGTGTGGCTTGGATCTAGTGACTAGCTTCTACTGAATAGAATGTGGCAAAAGTGATACCAGTGATGTCAGAAATGACATCTTATCACTTTTGCAGGGGAGCGGGACTCTAGCCGAACAAGCCAATCCCATGTCCTCACTGGCTCCTCCGATTCCTCCTTCTTCTGGTCTGTCTTCTCCTCTGCTGTGGCTGGGGGGGAACCAGCAGCAGGAGATGCAGATCCCGGGGTGCTGGAGAAGGCCACAGCCCACCGCTGTCATGCTGGCCAGCTTGCTGATACCCTGGGCAACGATTCTTCAGTGTTTTTCTGTTCAGCTCACTGATGAACTTGTTGAGCTGGTCATGGGTCCACCTTAACGCCCACGTTATCCAGGATCTTCTTGATGTCCTTGGCACAGAGGAAGGCATTGTCCCCGAGGGTGGCCAGCGTATAGGATGCGATGCAGCAAAGGTCAACGAAATCTTTCAATACACAGGGAAATTATGAAAAAGGATCCTTCACAATGAAATCTTTAGGAACTCTTGTTGCAGCTTGAGACTGATCTAGTAATACATGCTTATTGGGCATAGATAGAAATCTACCTAACTACACCACTGTCACACACTTAATATTGCACATATGTTTTCCTATTCTTATATTTTGTCTTTTTATTTTATTTCTAAAATGCAAATTCATTATAGAATTCTAATAGATAAGCCATCTAACAAGCTTAAATATAGATAGATGATGATAGATAGATAGAGAGATGATAGATAATCAAGACTAACAATAATTTCAATCCAATTATATGTGTATTGCAAATGTATATATAATTTTTTACTACATTGTACTTAATCATCTATGCATATGAAAATCACCCTGACTAGTTTTACTACTAACTTATTTAAAATAAGTAAAATGAAGCATAGGCAAGTTAGTAGTTGTCCCTGTGGAATTATGTTTTCAAGTAAGATAGAGTCCAGGACTCCAATCTTAGTTTGATCATCATTCATTGTGTGGTACAGGGCTACAAACAAAATATCTCTGAGCCTCCATTTTCTCCCTCCTAAATTTGGACAATAATACTCACTCTGACTTAATGTATGTAAAGCTATTAGAATAGTTTAGTTTATTAGTTTATATTATTATTACTATTAGTCAAAAAAATTAGGTACTTTCTTCTCATTTGGTCTAAGAACATCATTTCATGGCTAAGTATTTGGCATATAGGCAGATCAAATCCTTCAGAAAATTCTACACAAAATCTATTTCTTTCCATTTAAATCCTTCATCACTTAGTGACCACACTCTGCTCAGTCATAACCTTTTTCAACTTCCCCCTGGAGGTTATATGAGGGTATACTTAAATCTGAAGTCCCTAGAATTCAGTGTAATTTGCATAGTTATAACTTAATAAAATTCTCTATTTTGGTCAATTTTGAACTACTCCTAAATTTTAAAATGCTTAAGAATAGACTTCAGTCAGTTTTTTCATAACCCCCAACAAATAGTGCTTTGTACATAAATGATATTCTGTTCAAGTTTATTAAAAAAAGTATGAATTTATGTTGTGCCTGAATTATGGATAGTAATCTAAGAGTTTGATTTTTCTGTACATATGAAGATGACATCGCTTGAATTATGTTGAATAGAAGTTTTAACAATATAGCTCTATATACCAAATAACCTTAAAAATCAACTACTCAGCAATTTAATCCGAACTTATAATGATATATTCACATACAAAATTTCCCCCAAATATAGCATTTAGTAAGTCAATTCACTGATTTTTTTACCTACTCTGCAATGAATGAAAGCAATCCATTGCCATCTGGATAACTACACGACCAAGAAAAGAAGAATTGTCTCTGGTATCATCTGTTTATTTTATAATTACATAAGATATGTTTTAGGGCTTTAATGTAGTTATTTTCAGTTATCTTTTCCTAATGATATTTGTTATAGTAACATAAAAACACAAAAGAAAACAAAGAATTAGAAACATTTGCATGTTGAAAGTTTCTGATAATTTGAATGAAGTGAATTTTTGGAGCTTCGGTCTCTTCTAACATTCTCAAGATTAGTATCATAAAAACAGCCAAGCAGTAATGCATAAAAGAATTATTAGGAGTCTAATAAAATTATTTGGTCCTACAACTACAGCAACACTGATTAATGACTGCTTTTCAATTAATTGGAAGTTGTTCATCGTACCATTTCATTTCACCTGCGAGTTTTTATAGAAGGGTCAAAGCCCAAACATATGCTGGTTCAAGCTGCAATAAGGTGTATTTACACCTTTTTGTTCTTCTTGGCAGGGCAAGTGTGGACTATGTATTTCTCAGCCATTCACTGTGATGATAGTTTCCTGCTCAGCTGGCTCACTGATCAACGAAAACAGCCTTATGCATTAGAATATGAGTAAAATTTACTTTTAAACTCTGTAAATTCAAGCAAAATAAAGCCCAGAATAAGCTATTCTTACTACTGAATCATCAATGATCCCATGGTGTGTGTTTAGTTTCTTTATTTTGCACACAGACATATAGTGTTTACTGCAGCAGACTTTTTCAAAAGATCTAAAATCCACACAGTGGTCTTTGCATAGGTACTAGAATAGACCTGGGGTAGATATTTTAGAAATATTAGTTTGGTATTACACTTATATTGTGTATATATATGGATTATGTGTCTAAGTCTCAGTTCTACATATGTCCAGTAAGGACCAACATAACTTATGTGATCCACACACAAGGGTTTCCTCATTTGCATTTAGGCAAAAACTACAGCCAGCAGGTTGGAGTGGCAGAGCCTGCCTATACCCTAATCATATAGAGAATTTAAAAAATAGGGTTCCCCAAGTTTTAAAAAACACAAGCTTTTGAGGATCAATGATACTTGCTTCCGTTGTAAGGGTGCATTTTCCAAATGGTTGAAGCTCAAGGTTCTGACTGGAGATGCCAGACCTGCTACCATAAGAGACCTCATACCATGATGATGCTTTTGGTGGACTAGGTAGCCATTAGGCAGAGAGACCTTCCAGAGCCACAACACGGGTGATTAATGAACTATCTGCAGACTTTCATCTCAAGTTAAGGTACAGGAGCCTATTACTCCTACTTAAAAATAAGCACATGTTTTCTGTGTGTATTAATAGGAAAGTTTAGGTTAGATTAGATAGTTTTCTAATGAAAAATCTTTTATTATGGACAATATGTCTTTATAAATAGAAGTTATTTGAAGAGACTTCCTCTGGTGAGTTGTCACTTACTATGTCCAAGCCATTAGCGTGAAAGTAACATAGTTCACAGAGGTCTTCTACTCTCTAACTTAGACAACTCATTTTCACTCTACTTGCCAAAGATCTTAGAAAACTAAAGTTTATTTTCTAAGTACAATGTGGTTAAGCTGTCCCCAACATTCTGGATGAATGAAATAATTGAAAGTTGGCAGGAAAGAAAGGATGAATAACATACATAACTGTAATAGGATGTGGTACAAGAGGGATGTAAGATGCCAAGTGTGAAAGGAGACTTCAGGAAAACAAAGAGAATGGTGGGGCTCCAGAAAGGGGAGACTAGCATTCTGTTCTCAGTGTATCTGCCCAGGCGGCTGACTGGATGATCTGCATTCAGAGCCTTAGGGCAGATTCGAATGGAGATTTGAAGGCAGGACACCTGTTTAGCATGACGAGGGTGTGTGAATTTTCTCAGGGTCAAGTGCACACAACTGAAAGCTACAATTGAGAAATCACGCTACTAAGTCACTCAAGAAGGCTGCCTGTTGCACAAGGGGTCCCTGGAATTAAGAAGCTGTAAGGTCTACCACTGGGTCCCCATATCAAGTTCCTATGCAGATGGGACGCCAGAGCCCTCAACATCAAATAAGTCAAAAATCACCTAAGAAGTCAGTGTTTGGCAACTGCCTCTACTGCCAGTCCATTTTAGCCCTAGAAGCAGTAGCAACCAACAGAGCACTATATGGGGGCAGATAAGAGAGATTTGCGCATTTTTATTTCTCTCTCTCATTTCCACTCCAACTGACTGGAGAATCTGTACCACCACCAGCAAAATCATAGTTCCAACTTACAGCGTCATTGAATTCTACAGTTATCTAAAGCCATGTGACAACAAACGATCACAAAATGTAGTTGCTTGAAATAATTACAATTTTAGTATTTCTCACAATTTTGGAGGTAAGAATCTGGGCAAAGTTTGGCTGGGTGTATATTTCATTTCACAAGGCATTGACGGAGGTTACGTTGTGGTATTCAGCTGGCAAGTGGTCTGGACTAGAGATTCCAAGATAGTTTCACTTACATAAACAGCACGCTGGCAGGTATGGCTGGAAGGCTGAGCTGAGCTAGATGATCAACCTGACCCCCAACGTAAGAATTTTAATATGGCAGCCTCGGGGAAGTCAGCCTTCTTACATGACAGGTCAATGTTCCAAAGAACAAGGTAGAAGCTGCATGTTTTTTTATGTTAGGCTTACCTTTAATAATCAGAATAACCTAAAAGTAATGAAATCAGCTAAAGACGTCCTTAAGGCCTGGGAATAGGTATCTGACTATTCATCTTTGGAAGCAGTTGTTGAAGATAAAAATAACTGTCTCATATTTATACCCCACTGAGTTGAGATTGATCAAAAACCTCTCAACAGAAATATTCACAGTTAGCTTTTCCCTGCATTGAAAGGTGAAATTAACTGCCAAAGTGTTTGTACCAGATGCACAAAATGAAATAGGATGAAAACAAAGTGAAAGATATGCAGAAGGGAGTTCCCTAAATCTTTCAAGAGACCATAAACAGAAGGATTGGTAAGATGCACTTCTATTACGAACAAGCATGTTGACAGCTGAATGTCCTCA
Source organism: Diceros bicornis minor (assembly GCF_020826845.1). Classification (NCBI taxonomy): domain Eukaryota; kingdom Metazoa; phylum Chordata; class Mammalia; order Perissodactyla; family Rhinocerotidae; genus Diceros; species Diceros bicornis. The sequence goes on along the minus strand of NC_080759.1, from coordinate 44,266,617 downwards.
CTCCTACCTTAATCTGTTACCTTGGGAAGTTCTGATAATATCCTTGATTGTCCAGCCAAACAACTAAGACCTATAATCACTCTCAGTCTAGAGTACTCTTTTCTGGGCCAAGTAGAAACCAACACAAGGAATCCTTCCTAACAGTCGTATAGATTCTGAGTGATTCCTTGAAGAATGGTACTTAAAACTCCTGTATATTCCACAGTGATATTCATAAAAATTACATTCTAACGAAAGGAGAGAGAAGAAAGAGGGAGGACTTAAAAAATGCTCTCTTCAACTTCAGAAAACACTTCAGAACGGGTGATTTTATGTGATAATTATTTCCTCCTGCCTGGTCTGTGAAGCTCCCAATAATATCTACAGGGATCTGGTATGGAAGAGAAATTGGAACTCCGGGGGATTTTTGAGGGCACAGCGTGGAAAGAGATGAGGTCGTACAGTGCAATTCACTACCAGATATTCACGCAGTCCTGCAGACAGGGCTCATCGGCAGCTGACACGATTTTTCTGGACTTGCGCTATGAGGAAAAGGAACAGGTTTCTGAGTTTGCCCAGGAGACCGCTGAGCTGTCAGCCTAAAAATGAAAAACACCTCCGCAGGGATGCATTTAAGAGTGTTAAATCCACAGAAATGCAGTATAACATTGATTCTGTCCGCGCCATACTTACTAACTTTACTCGCAATTATGGAGAAATTATACTGCACAGCGCTTTCTCTGTCCAGTAATTCATTAGTGGCGATGGTTCCTTCAGTTCCGTCTACTGTAAAGTAGCTGTCCCCGTCACTCTTCCAATCTATGAAGTACCTGTACATAAAAAGAGTAGATGCAAATGTGCAATGATTACACATTAATCACAACGGCGGTCAGGCTAACTCGACACAGTTCCTTATTTTCCTCCCTGTAGCTATTACCCACCTTGCAATAAAGAAGAGTGTAAATGACAGCTTCTTTATTGCCAAGTCGGTATGCTCAAGGGGAAACCGGAAATAATGAAAGATTTAGTACTCCTGCTGTTCATATTATTTTAGGGTCTTGACACCTTGAAAGCTCAGCAGAGACTAAAATTCTAAAGCTGACCGTGGGTTTTCTTAACCTGCTGAATATTAAAACTTATTCAAGCAGTAAAAGATTCCTTAATGGTGGCTGTCGGAAGAACTGGGGGTGGGGGAGGCATCTGGAAGCAACTACAACAGAATAGAGCTTAGGCCAGGACAGAGATAGAATCTTTGTTTCCATGGATAGAAAAAATCATATTATGGACACTAAGGGAAATTTTTTAACTTACAATGTGGTAATTGTACAGAAATATTTCCTTCAAACACATATAAAACGGCCATTGTTTTATTACTCTATAGATCAGAACAACTTTCTAAAAAAACAAGTGACCTTGGCTAATAATGTTTCTTTGTCGTCTTTATTAGCTAACCTTCTCGATAATAACAGATGTTGCCTTCTTTACATGAGACAGCTGGACTAAAAAATCCAAGAACATGAATTAAAAAACACACATTGCATTTATATAAATATTTATATAACAGTAGACAAATAGACTGATATAGGTAAGATTATTTTTCAAACATATATTTTCAATCATAATAATAACAGACATTTCAAAATATTACCATGTGCCAGATACCAATATAAACACCTACACATATTAACTTATTAAATTGCTACAAAAGCTTAAAAAATGAGTATTATGGGGCCGGCCCCGTGGCGCAAGCGGTTGGGTGCGCGCGCTCCGCTGCGGCGGCCCGGGGTTCGCTGGTTCGGATCCCGGGCGCGCACCGACGCACTGCTTGGCAAGCCATGCTGTGGCGGCGTCCCATATAAAAAAAGTGGAGGAAGATGGCCACCGATGTTAGCCCAGGGCCGTCTTCCTCAGCAAAAAAAAGAGGAGGATTGGCAGATGTGAGCTCAGGGCTGATCGCCTCACAAAAAAAAAAAAAAATGAGTATTATTAATCTCCCCATTTTTCCATAGGAGGATGAATCTCCTTAGTGACTACAGCATTTACAGAAATATTGTTGGTGTAGACTAACTATGTTCAATTGTACAATTTACTAAATATTTGTTGAGTGCCCACCATGCACACTGTACTAGGGTTGCAACATATAAAAATAAGTAATGTACAATGCCCACCAATGAAGAGTCTAGTTGGGGAGACACATATAATAGACTATTTCAACGTCTGATATAAGGACAGAGAAGATACTACAGGAAGACAAAGAAGACATCTAGTTCAAAAATCTATTGGTTTAGATGAGATCGGAAGTGTTCTGGGTAGTACGGCCTTAGACTATATATCTTCATTGCAAAGGTGATTACACAGGCATGTAAATGCTACAATACTCATCTTAGGGTACAGTCAGAATATGTGCATTTACTGTGTATAATTATACCTCAATAAAATCAATGTAAAAAAACAAAACAAAACAAGCAAAGAAAACCTATTGGTTCAGGCAAACGTTTCTGCACATGAGGTTTGGCTGACATTAGAAGACTGTATGAGAATTATTCAGGACAAAAGCGAGGCAGACAAAGTGAGGAGAGGGGGAAAGTTATTTCCGGAAGATACAACAGCAGTAGCGAAACCATGGGGTTTGCGTGGAAAACTATAAGCTGCTGAGAATTATGAAAAAATATCTGAGCCACAATAACTTGAAAAAAGATAAGTAATTTAGGTCAAGAAGGCCTCATAAATTACAGTAAGGAGGCGGGACATGATCCTGTGGGTAATGAACACTATCGAGCATGCAATTAGGGTATGGATTAAAAGTTAATCACTTTTAAGGCATACGGTGGATGTATTTGAAAGGGGCAAGGCTGTAAGCATTTCCTGTACACCAGAATTTTGCCAAGAGACCAAGAAAGTGACCAGGCCTGTAGAGATTTGATTCAATGGGTTGTGAGGAGTCGTTGAAATAACTAGGGAAATGTAGGCTGAAAGAACAAAGACACAAGAAGAACATGCTAGCTGCGTTTAATTTGATAAGGATACTCATGCGAAGCAGGCGTCAGATTGACCTGTTATGTTTCAGTGGAATGGAGCTAGAACAGGAGAATGGAATCTACAGAAATTATGACCGCAGTTAAATATAACAAAGGCTGTGACGTCAGAGTTGTACAAGGTCATAATGGGTTTCTTCAGGAAACAGTGAGCACCAGGAGTAATCAAAAATCGATTATCGAAATACCTGGTGCAGATGTGGTAGAACAAATTTAAGCATGGTTGGAGATTCTGAAGGTACCTTACAAGGCTGAGATTCTATTGCTATTTCCTGTATAGAATGAAATCTTTTTCTCTTACTGTGCATAGAATATAGTACTTTCCAGTCATTATTTCCTACTAGCTCTCTTGTTCTGACCTCAACAAACATACTCTACGCCAAGCACTGCAATAAATTCTCAATTTTCAAATATATGCTTAATTTTTCTTTAAGCTTTTTTTAAATAATAACTTTATTTACATACCATACAATTCCCCCATTTAAACCCAATGATTCAATCGTTTTAGTATATTCACAGAGTTATGCAATAAAGTGATAGTTTTTAAGACAAATTTTAATTTATTAGTTCAGATGTTTTTCATTTAATGGGGTAAGCTCCAATTATCTGGAAATTTCACTTCTAAAGGATAAAAATTGCGAGGTGTTAGGTTCCTGGATTTCTTCTCTGCTACTTTCTTTTGCATTAAGTGAACACTTTTCTAGTGTAATATTAAATCCTTTAATGATTTTTATACTATTTTTGAGTTATTTTCTTGTTATCTGCTCCAGGTTTTACCATATACATCTTTTAACTTGTCTGATTCAAATTCATACTAACTTAATTCCAATAAAATATAGAAACGTTGCTCCGATGTAGCTATGTTCTATTATACGTGTTATATGTGTATACACATATTTACATATATTGTTACATATATTACATCTATATAGTTAAAAAGCCAATAAAATATCATTTTAATTAATACTTTTTATTATTTTATGTCTATTAAAGCTGAAAAAATAAAAGAAATCAAATATTTTGGGAAAGTTTCAGAGTTCTCTATTCTTTTTTTTTTTTTTTGTGAGGAAGATCATCCCTGAGCTAACATCTGCCAATCCTCCTGTTTTTTTGCTGAGGAAGACTGGCCCTGGGCTAACATCCACACCCATCTTCCTCCACTTTATATGGGTTGCCGCCACAGCATGGCTTGCCAAGTGGTTCATCGGTGCGCACACGGGATCTGAACCGGGGATCCGAACCAGCGAACCCCGGGCCACCGCAGCAGAGCGCGTGCATTTAACCACTTGCGCCACTGGGCCAGCTCCCAGAGTTCTCTATTCTTATGGACTCTCTTTTACACTGGGAAATTACTGAGCCACTTCTCCTGGCACTCGATGAAGGCAAGATGGTCTTCCTGCTCTGACTCTCTAGAAATGGAACTAGCAACCTGAGGTAAGAGTGACTGGGCCCCATATTATCATCCTGCCTGTGCCCTATGAGTGGGTTTGGATGGAGGAAGTAAGCTGCCCACTTCTCAACCACATTCACCAGTAATTTAAGCCTCTGAAAACTTGGAGTTTGAGGGGATGAGAAATGTTGGCATCCTGTCCCTCCTGGTGAGATATGATATAATATCTTGATTGAGAGGTGAGGAGACAGGAGCCATATTTTTTCAACCAAATCCTGCCCAGAGTGGATTTTCTATCATGCTGAGCCAGGAGATGGGAGTGGGAGGGAGAGAGCAGATCCTGGGTCAAGTGGCACATCTCTCACTGTTCTTATCATGTTTTAGTAGATCTTCTTGAATAAATGTGGCTTCATTTGCTATATGCTCTTTGGAAATTTTCCAGAAACAGTAAATGGTTGTTTTTAATCTTTTAAAAAATAATTTTCACTATTTATGCTTGTTTCACTGGGAAGTCTATCTGTAGAGCTCCTCATGATGCCATTTTTAAGTGGAACTGTCATCAGTTTTTGGAATTTCCTTCATTTTCTCTCAATCATTCCGAGTAAACTGAATGCTATTTTTTAAAGCTCTTCTTTATTTGCACTTTTGGGAATCTTTGAAATGAACAAATCCTTCTTTGATGTTACACAGCATTCAGTTTTTATGTATATTTTGGCAAATGTAAGACAGCTTATATACTTTTTGTGCATGTGATTGTGTTTCTTACCCAAGGCCCTTTAAATTACTTGAAGCTAGTTTTATTCACCTCTGTGTTGCCAAAGACCTGGGATGTTATTTTGCACCCAGCATCTGCTACTTAAATATTATATTGACTTCAACGCACAGATCCTATTCTCTCTATCTATATAATAGTTAAATAGTTCTACTTCAAAGGAACATATTTAGGCTTTTAAGAATGTCTTATTTAGGATAATCAGCTCTTTCTGGTTTTCTGAGGGCTTTCTCACTTTTAGTTCTGAAAGTCCTGAGGCCTGGAAAATTCCTCAGTCTTAGACAAAATTGGCACAATTGATCACCTTACTTCTAGTTACTACTTAGAGCATGTGTTATAACTTACAAAGCTGATTCAAACAGAAGTCTATCTTTGTATAATCAATCACTATACACACATAGGTCATTTTTAATTGTAAGTTTAAGTTTTTCTGGTAACATGTTTAAAAATTCAAGAACTTACACAATGCACACATAAAATAATGTGTCTATCTCTCTGTTTCATGTTTCTATATATCTATCAACCAAAATCCAATATCTTGCATGCAAACTTAGTAAGCAAATTTCATTTATTTAGTCAGTTCAGTATAACATTGACATATAGTTTATATTCCATAAATCAACCACCACTGAGATGCAATGAAATACAGCATGAAGAACACTAACTTTTTGGACAGAGTGAACTAGGGTGATATACTAATTCCTTCTCTCACCTTGTGCAATCAGGTTAGGAATCTTGTCCTCTATAAATATTGTGTTCTATAAATTTTGTCTAGGTCAATTTAGTTCATATTACAATATTGTGATTAATTGCAATTAAAACATCATTCTACCCTTAGATTGGATGTGGTCTGTAGCAAACCCAAAGTAAACATGTGATGGTTCACTCCAAGAGGGTGTATCTCCTGCAAATGATCTAGACATTTTAGAACTGGGTCATGTCTTCTCTGAAAATGCCCAGGAAGTGTAGGAGTGGTTTCATTGTCAGTTCATTCATCGTCATTTCTTATAAATGTCTCCTAATTGCTATATTGGGCAAAATATCACAATAAAAAATGGTAGTCTTGTCTTCCTTGTCTCTATAAAATTTGAGACTCCTTGTCTTCTATAAAATTTGGAAAATAATACCCATCTAACAGTGTAACAGTGAGTGTTGTTATAAAGATGAAATGAGATAAGATATATGTGCCTCTGCAAAGAATCTTTTGTGTTTGTCTGTATTCCTTCCTTCCTCTCTCTTTCCACATTATTGATTAATTTGTATTTCTTCCCAGATAAAAAAAAAATTCTTTCTAATGTATAAATGTATGCTTAGTTCTGGGACCAAGTTGTAATATATATAGCCTTCAACTTTAAAGTACCTGAACTGCAAAGCTCCCACACAAAGCCCTGAAGAACAAACCATGGGCACGCATAGCCAGGCCCTGTTGCACAAAATGGTGCTCTTGTTTGGCTCTCATTCACTATTTTCTGGCATTTGGTTTTTACCTGTCACCTTGTGAGATTTGGTACTCCCCTTTTTCAGGATGTTATCCTCAGAAAGCTTACTGCCTTCTTCCGGAGTACTGTTGAAACTTATTTGAACATTTTCTTCTCAGCTAAATATCTGCAGCATCTTCCCACATCTGGTCAGACTCCAAGACGGTAGGTCTAGTACTAGGTGCTGGTGTTTTCCTGATGTCCTACCTTTATGTGACTGACTGATCTACGTGCCTGATGAATGATAAATATGAGACACCAACTACCATTTTCTATTGTGATCTTTTGTCCAATATAGCAATTAGGAGACATTTATAAGAAATGATGATCAAGGAACTGACAATGAAACCACTCCTACATTTCTTGGACATTTTCAGAGAAGACATGAACCAGTTCTAAAAAGTCTAGATCATTTTAGGGAGATACACCCTCTCAGAGTGAACCATCACATGTTCACTTTGGGTTTGCCACAGACCGCATCCAATCTAAGGGTAGAATATTTTAATTGCAGTTAATCACAACAGTATAATGTGAACTATCTAATTTGACCCAACTCACCAGTTTAAATGAGCAAAACCCCTTAAACAAAGAATTTGTTTGAGCCATCTTATACTTATTTGGTGAGTAGATGAGATTCAAATGAAAAAAAATGTTTATGATATATATACAGAGAGAAACAAATCTCTAGTTCATACAGGTATGCATAGTGACTGTTGCTAAGGAACCTGTTTTAACAATTGAATGGAAATCAGAAATGAAAGCCTTAACTTAATCTGTGCAGGCCAGTTGACAGAGTACAATTTTATTACTTTTCTGTAAATGAGTTTTCAGAAATGCCTTAAAAAGTTTTATTCTCTTTATTAGGTAAGCATTCCCCTTAAAATTGTTTCTTTTAATTTGTCTAATAACTTTCTCACAGTTAATGGAAAAGCTAACTTTGACCCTGTCCCAATTCTCAAACATATTTTGTAAAAAGTACTTGAGGGTACAGAGTTCCTCTAAAAGTATTACTTCTCATTCTTTAAGCAATAAAGACGTAGGAGTAATGATTCAGGACAAGGTAGGGAATATTCTTTTGTTAAGGTAATAATAATAGATTAGAATCCCTTCACTCTTGTCTTCTCTTATTTGCTAATGTTTCTTTTTTTGATTTTTTTTTCTTGTGGCAGATAATTAAATGAAAGTAAATTCAGTTCAATTTATTTCCCCAAACATTTATTGAGAACCTAACCCACATAGAGCAACACTTAGATTGTAATTGCCTCATCAACAACCACAATTAAATTTTTTTTCTTAGGAATCTCAATATGTTTATCTGAAATTTTGTTGAATAGTAGTTGCTAATTTCCTATTAGTTCCTATTAGGGGTTTTTTTTCCCCCTAATCCTCCTCCTCATTCTCATTTTCCCCATAGTAGAATTAAAAGTGATACCTTAGACAGTTTAGCTGGCTTCTCTTGTTTTAAGTGTTTGATGGAAAACTTGTAATGAATTTCTAAAGGCATAACTCTTCTGTCCTTAAATTTTCCATTTGGGAGGTATGTAATATGATTAAAATAGATGGTTAAAGAAAGAGAAATACATCATAATCTACATATTATTAAAATTATGGTTGTTATATTTTTATTTCCCTCCAAGTTGCTTAGGCTTTCCTCATTTTTTTAAGTCATTTTTAAACAGTCACACATGGTCTTCTAACTGCATTTCCTTTTCTGTACCTGGATGCCAACTTCCATCTGCCCCCAAAGCTTTTTACCTGGACTTTAATTTATTCTTCAGAGACTTTGAAGCAGCTTGCTCTAATGGGAAGAAAGTAAAGTTTAGGCAAATATTGATTAAATTTGGATTCTGCATGTAAGAGCTTCAATATTAAACATGTAGTCTCAGTTTTCTCATATATTAAAACATATGGACCCCAGTACCTGACTAAATAAGTAAAGAACGTGATTACGCCTTTGCTCAAGTTCTTCCCATGAAGCCTTGCCAAATCCCTCTAGGCAGCATTTATTCCTTCCTTCTTACAAGAATCTATCTTCTTACTGCTTTTATCTTAATTATCTATTTTAATCAGTGTTAACAGTCTCCCTCAAATGAGAATAGCAAAATAATTGTATTTTGTTTTGTGGATCATACAGGAAGTTCCTTTAGAGTAGGAAGGATTCATTACTGAATTTATTGTTCTGTCCATTATACCGGTTACTTGCACATATGAATTGAATTATTTTATAAAAACATCTGACTGTTCTTGCTAATAATGACCTGATCACATTTCAAGCAGGCAATTATTTATTTTATATCTCTGAGTATTCAATCATATTTATTCTGAAGTCTTTTTCAGATGGCTTCAACATAACTACTCCTTTGAACTGAATCAAACGCCTGTTGCTCCAGGTCACAGGTGGACTTACTGACTCTCTCTCGTGGCATGGGCAAATGGCTCTGAAGAAACATGCCACTTTAACTAGAGTCATTTATCATTTGAGACCCAAATAAAGACATCATATTTGAAAGACAGCTTTTTTATTTCCCTTTTTTTTTTTGATAACTAAGCTTGCAACTCCTCCTTGAGGTTTGTCTGCTCTTCAGCTCATTTGCACTCTGAAAATGACTCACGTTCTCTAAACTCATTAAATAGTCTGGGGCAGCTTATGAACTGGATCATGATTATTACAATATTTTCTAAGGAAGGTGTTTTATATCTATTTATAATATATTTAAAGCAACTAATCTTCAAAAAATTAAAATAATATAAAAGTTTAAAATATGTGTGAGAAAAGGGCTATCTTCTAAAAGCAATTAAAGAAATTATAGAGAGAAAAGAGAGAGCTATGAAATTTGCACTTAATATAGGGTACTCCCTCAGTACTTCAAAATAAAGCAAAGAACTGGAACTTCTGGCAAGCAAAAGGTAAACCCAAAAAGTTCAGTTCAGTAATAAAGAATATATAGACTTGAATATTCCATCATTTTAAGGAGTTACATGAAGTATAACAAAATAGCTTTAAAAATAGTTCACCATCCTAACTAATATCTGGATACTTAACCACTGAGATTTCCTGCAGTATACTACTAGAATAATATAAAATTTGTTTAAAAATAAAACCAAATTCATCATTGGCCATCAAGATCCAATACTCACAAAAATTATAGCTGTAGATCTGTATCACAAATCCACTGAATTTTGTCAATAAATCCTTATGTATAAATATTGTAAGAACTTTGTGGTTGTCTAGAAAACTCAAAGGTAATTAAACTCAAATAGTAAGATTTTCTCCCATACATACTAAAAAAATGTGTTAATAAAACCACTGCATATTTTGGTTTTTGCATTTTCAGCCTGACTAATCTCAATATTGCCATAGTTCAATTAAATACATTTCAGATTTATTTAAAGTTGTTGTAAGGTTTAAATCAGGAAAACATGTAAATGTTTAGCATATTTTCAGATATATAATAAGGTCCATAGTTATTATATTTTAAAGAATCAAATATTGTACGTTTTTACTAATTGTTTACTTTTTGGCTATTTGGTTTAATAGGCTATTGAAAACCATGTAATTTTAATTATATTTTCAACAACCTTAGAATTACAAAGGAACTCAAAAAACTTAGACAATATTTCAATTAAACTTAAGTAGCAGGGCAACTTAATAGCTTGACCTTGAGAATCTGGCTGCTCATGTTCAAATCCTTTTCCCACCTTTACTGAAGACATAATTAGATCTTCCTGGGCCTCAGTTTCTCCCTCTGTAAAATATCAGCTGTGACGTTTGAACAAATCTGACCAAAGTGCTCAGCCCAAAGCCGGGTACAAATTAGTTATTACAACGTCACTGTCTGTTGATAGCTAATTGCTGCCAAAGCAAATAAAAGTAAACTTGTCCATCCTGGTACCTGTTCTTTGCAATAGCTCTTTTTATATTGATTGTCAATAAATTGGTCATTTGAGGGGGAAAGCAAAATAAGTTTATTCACAAAGGCATTTCTCATTCATCATAGTGAGTTAAATTCTGTATCAACAAGTTCTCAAATGAGTAATTCTTAATCATTCATTTGGTGCAAATTTAGAGGGAATGATTTTTTTTTTCCACTGAAAACAAAAGTATTAGGGAATACTATTACAGGTGTTGCTTTTCTTTAATATTGTCAATGACAGACGTGATCCCATGGTAAGAGGGAAGATTCTGATGGATGAATAACTTGATAAGAGCATGTCTGAAGCTTATAAATATTCAATTATTTCACTGGGGGTAGCTTCTGCTGGGTTTCTGGGCAATGGCTACCCAGAGACATCAAGGAGAAATTACAGATATGCAAATCAAGTCACTGATAAATTATAAAACTCAGAACTAACATTTCAGAAGAAATCTGAAAATGAGGGTTACCAAAACTCAACTTTACTCATTACCTTTGTTCACACAATTCCATTCCCTCCAATTAAAATAGTTTCCCACCCTCTATTTCATCTCCTTAAGCCTAGACTTTTAAGAATTCTTTGTGCAGTTTGGAGAAAAGTCCTTTATCAAATGTGCCTCTTGCAAATATATATCAAAATTCACATCGTGAATGCTAAAGGAAAGAGATAAGGTAAGCAGTGCTCAAAAAGGATTAACTATTTTATCTTAATGAATATTTTATATAACCTTATGGATAAAATATTTTCTCTCAATTGCTGTTTGAATCTTTAATATTTTCTAAGAAAACAGGCCATAAAAATAAAATCAGTTTGTTTTCTGCTAAATAATAAATGCTAGAGTATGAAAGAGTGACTAGAGTTACACAAAACAAGAAACTGGACTCTACATAAGGAAGTATTTTTAAAGTCCACTTTAAGGAAAAAGAAGAGTGTGTTTGTCTCTGTATCAGAAACTATCTTTCACAAATTAATTAATTCTAAGTGGAGATAACAACTGGCATTTAACCACTGTTAGGACTAAGTATTGCTAAAAGGTATACTGTAAATTCTTAGATCATTTGAAAGTATGCAGGGAACATAAGTGTATAAACAATCCAAAAAAGTGTTAAAAGAAAAAAACGGAGACATTGTGTACAAATGGTAGACATGGAAACAAAAAGCAGATAGAACCCGATAATATGGAATTTTTTTCAAAGAAACTCAGGGAAAAAAATAAGAAGGAGCGTGGAATTGAGACACTGTAGTAGTAGGTAAATGTCTTAATATCTGGAGAGTTTGCCTTATTTGACTTTTCACAACTGTTTTTTATTTACTATTTAGGACTCTCAAGAGGATTATTTTTCTAAAGTCGATTTTTGTATGAAGTCTACTTGCAAATGTGCTACCGATGATACTGGCTCAACAGAAGCTTGACATGAGGAAAGCCATTTTGGAGAAAGGGAACCATATCGTAGCTATGGATAACCTCAAAGTAATTAACCCAGCTGGGCATACTCTGGCTTACACATAGGCTAGATAATAAATAACTGAAACATAAAGAAAATTGCACACATTATGATTGTGTGCATTATGATTTGTGTGTATCTGCTTAGCTTTATACCTCCCAATTGCGATGAGATGATAACTTTGTTCTTTTGAGTTCCTTAGAAATGTAGAAACCCCCAGTGTATAGCGCCAGGTGGACAACATTCCTGACTTTCTCCTCCGACAACCTCCGGAGAGAAACTCTATACTGGCATACATCATCAATGACAACTGAAAGGTATGGTGTGGAATCCCCCAGTCTATAGTGCCAGATGGTGCAGAGACCCCCAGTCTACTGTGCCAGATGGTCAACATTCCTGATCCACTCCTCGATAGCCCACTAGCCCTATATAACTGCTTCAAGATTATGTATTTGCCTTAAGACGGTTCTTTAGGACACTAGTCCACTATCTTCTGATTAGCTAGTTCTTCACTTAATAAAAGTCCCTTCTCTACCACCGTCTTGCCTCTTGACACATTGGCATTTGTCTTGCAGTGAGCAAATCATACCATTTGCGTGGTAACACTGATAGCATTTAGCTTTCATTACCACCATTTATAGAAGCCAAGGAACTGAGAAACCATTTTACCAAAAAAAGGAAAAAGAAGAAAGAAAATATGTTCTTGACTGCATTGTACTAAAATAGCAGAGATTAAGACCTACATAGATCTTATCCAAACACCCAGGTCTACAAACCCTTAAAAAGAAAAAAAAAAAAAAAAACTATTATATTTATATATCTACTTCTAGATCTAGATCTGGTTACAATCAATTTGGAAAAATACAAATGCGTAAACCACATACAGATACATTCTACATTTCATTAATACATAGCATTATATATTAGGATAAATATATTACATCAAGACAATTTTAAAATTAAATTAATTTGGCATGTAGTATATGAGAGAAGAAGGAAATATTCCCAACTCTCAAGTATCATCTCATTTCGTGCATTTTGGGGATGGTGGTTAAAAAAGTGAATACATATTTATGCAATAAGCAGAAAATGTTAAGTACCATGACAAAGTTCAATATGTTGTCTTTAGTGAATATGAAAGATGGAAAAGATGATATTGGGAGGGAGGAGGAGAAGTGAGTTAGAATAGGCAATGAGCGTACATACGGTTTTGCCACCTAAGATGGCAGAAGTCTAGGATGAAGAAGATGAAATAGAGGGTGAGAAACTATTTTAGTTGGAGGGAATGGAATTGTGAACAAAGGTAATGAGAAAAGTTGAGTTTTGATGAACCTAATTTTCAGATTTCTTAATGCTAGGTCTGAGTTTTATACTTTTTCAGTGACTTAATTTGCACGTGCGTAATCTCTCCTTGATTTCCTTGGGAAGCCGTTGCCCAGAAACTACCTCCAATGAGACAACTGAGTATATATAAGCTTCAGATTTGCTCTTATCAAGTTATTCATCCATCAGAATCTCCCTATTACAATGGGATTGTATCTGTAATTGACAATACTAAACAAAGGCAACAGCTTTACTCCGCTTATTTTGTTTACACTGGAGAAAAAAAGCATTCTTAAAACTTAACAGTACGAAAATAAACAACCTGATTAAAAAATGGGTCAAAGACTTTAACAAACATCTTACCAAAGAAGATACAGAAATGGCAAATAAATATATGAAAGATGCTCCACATCATATGTCTCAGGGAAATGCAAATTAAAACAACTATGAGGTACCACTACGCACCTATAAGAATGTCCAAAATCTGGAACGCTGACAACACCAAATGCTGGCGAGGATGTGGAACAACAGGAACTCTCATTCATTGCTGGTGGGAATGCAGAATAGCACAGCAACTTTGGAAGACAATTTGGCGGCTTCTTACAAATATAAACATACTCTTACCACATGATCCGACAATTGCACTCTTTGGTACTTACACGAAGGAGTTGAAAATGCATGTCCACATAAAATCCTGTACATGGATGTTTATATAGCTTTATTAGTAACTGCCAAAACTTGAAAGCAATCAAGATGTCCTTTAGTACGTGAGTGGATACATCCAGACAACAGAATATTATTCAGCAGTAAAAAAAAAATGAGCTATCAAGCCATGACAAGACATGAGGGAAGCTTTATGTATATTACCAAGAGAAAGATGTCAATCTGAAAAGTCTACCCACGGCATGATCCCAACTATATGACATTCTAGGAAAGGTTAAAACGTGGAGACAGCAAAAAGATCAATGGTTTCCATGGACTGTTGGGGGGAGGGATGAATAGGCAGAGGACAGATTTTTAGGGCAGTGAAAATGCTCCATATGATAGTACAATGATGGATACATGTCATTACGCCTTTGTTAAAACTTATAGAGCGTACAACACCAAAAGTGAATCCTAAGGTAAACTACAGACTTGGGTAATAACATGTCAATGCAAGTTCATCAGTTGTAACAGATGTCCCACGCTGGTAGGGGATGTTGATAACAGTGGAGGCTATGCATGTGTGCAGGGGTATATGGAGAATCTCTATACCTTCTCTCAGTTTTGCTGTGAACCCAAACTGCTCTAAAAACATAAAGTCGATAAAAAAATTTAAAACTTAACCATTGTATGTCAATACCTCATTTAATCCTCACAAAAATCTTGCTAAATAAGTAAAACATAGAAAATGGGGAGTTTCTCAAATTTTTAATTTTTACCATTTAATTTAATTAATAATTAAAATAAATGATATATGTTGCTATAGGATACCACTTGATAAGCTGGGCCTCTCTTTCCTCTCACTCCCTAAGCATGTTTTGTAGTCAGTCTTAAGTTTTTGCCTGTGTAATAAAAGATTCCTGATGTATTGAGAAGGGCCCTCAAATGAAAACCAGCCACTTCGATAGCTTCTTAACCCATGATGAAAAATCAAGTACAATTGATTTCAGAAATTTTTCCAAAAGTGTAGTGAACAGACCAGACTTGGGATATAAGACAATTTTAAGCAGGGCATGGATAGACTTTTATATTTTAACAACCAGTTACGAATTATTTTAAGTATTATATTCTACTTATGGTAATTGATAATGATTTTCTATTTATTAATCAATTTCACTACCTGATTTTAAGTGGTGGATTTTGGTTGGAAATATCATTAAGCAGAAGGAGGTAACATGAAAAGTAAACTCTTCAATTATTCTATTAAGTACTGTATTTTTTTGAATTGATACATGGAAGTTTATATGCATAAAATAAATTTTACTTTATATCATCAGTATGTTATCATCTGACACTTCTTACATGGAGTTAGTTTAAAATTGAATTGTCTACTTTTTCATTTTATACACAAAATTAGTTTGATTAAACTTTATTTTGAAATTCTTTCATAGAATAAGATTTTTACATATTTCAAGCAAAAGAAAAGAGGCATGTATTAAAAAACATAACCCACTAAAATCTCTCAAAAACTCAAATTACTCATATTCTAAACAAATATTAATTTCCAATGTAACTGAATAGTCACCTGTTTTAAATTTCATTTCTTAACTTAAGAGACTATTGTGAAAATGCCTTACGTCACTAGCAGTGGGTACTCATTGCACTCTTGTTTGACTCACTAGAAATCACTCCCATGAATTATATAATAAGATGGTCAAAGCATATAGAACATTAGAGGCAGGAAGTCAGTGCATCTTACAGCAAAGGCTAGAAGAGTAAAGGAAACAATGACTGGAAATGAAGCTCGGGGCAGGGGCACCAGACGTGGAACATTTGGAAGTATCACATCTAACCGAACCTTTCTTCTAAGCTGTTCAGTCCTTGGTTAATGTCATTGCATTCTGGGTCTTTGCTATGCTCAGCAATGATAAAAGAACAATAATAATGAAATACCCAGTGGTATGAAATAACATAGTTCTAAAAGAATACTTGGCACAATAACTCTGGGAAAAGACAGTAAAGCAAAGAAAACAAAACCCACAAAGCATACCAAAACATGTCAAGCAATTTTACATTTTGATGCTTATTTTTCACAACATATTTTTACTATCATTCTTAAGTGAGCAAACAAGTTTTCAGACCAAGAAAAGATGATTCATACCCCCACATTCCTCAATTGACATGATTCAAGCTTCTTGTTTACTCCAGGACGTGGAAGTAAGACAACTTTCACTAAGACAACTTTCACGTTGATTCAAAAGCAACTCTCTCTTTTGACAACCCCTCAGGGGGCTAAATTAGACCCATCTGTGTCTACAGCTTTCGTTAGTTAGGCTGCTACCCATTAGAAGTAAAACTAGGGACACTACTTTATTTACATAAAGTAGCACGTATCAGATGCTAGTTCCTGTGACATTAAAAAAAAAAAAACTGGCTTGTAGCTGGAGAATTTCTTTAAAATGTAGCCTTCCTTTATCCTCACACTAGTGTCTTGACTCTAACCGTTTTCCTGTATTTGGAAGTTTGTAACTGTCACCTTACTTTACCAAGTGGTATTGCTAAGTATTGCATTAAAATCATATTTTTATTAATATTTTGACCTCATGCTTTCATCAGACTTCAAAAATAGAACACACAGTAAATTAAATAACTTAGCATATTCTCTATCATGTTCCACTATGTCCTCAAATTCTCATTTATTGACCTGTAGGGAGTTTCAATCCACAGTTATTTACCTTTTTATTACTTTTTTTTACAACCTTCAATATTTCTCCCATAACTGTTTATGCTCTTGAAATTACCTGTAAATCTACTCACCGGGCATTTCCCACTTTTGCAATTACCAACAGCACATGCAGGGTCATCAGGAACGAGATTGATGAGTGATGACAGGTTAATATATAACAACTACTAATGTGGCAGATGCTTGAGAATGCCCCTACAAATACTGGTAATACATATTCCAGTTTAACTGGAAGTGAATCGTGCTATAATACGGACATGGAGAACAATAGCTTGAATCCAATGAGTAAATTAGCCTGCATTCAACCTGGCAGGTAGGGGTGCTAGTAATTGCTATTTTTGTTCCCTTTCCCAAGACAAATGTGCTTCTTTAGAGTTCTGTCTTGACCAGAGACATGCCTCAAAAGGAAAATATTCAGGCCACTTGGGGAGATGGATTCAACCGAATATAAAGAGCAGGGCTTGGAAGCTTTCAAACCATTTCCTGAGATTTTTCTAAGTCTATGAATGTGTTGAGACGGCTGATGAATGGTTGATCCATTTTTTTTATCAGTCATTACCCTATGACATAAAATCTTATGAGATATGTGTGTATATGTTCCCTATGTTAATAGAATAGTGGTTTTGCATTAAAATGTTGGCATTAATGTTGTCTTTGGTCTTGTTCAACTCTTTAGAAGGGGAAGATTCAGAACAAATCACTTTTCTCTGTTTTTCTTTTTTTGTTTGGTTTCCCAGTACTTGTAGGCATGTGTGCTAAGGGCATTCATGTGGCAGAAAATTGAAACACACAGAAGCAGCAAAGTTGAATCAGAACGAGTCTCAAAATATGTTGCAAGATCAATGTATAAATGAGGGAAAGGGAAATCGCACGATGTTTCTGTAGTGCACCTGGAATTTGTGGGTTTAGGGGGTGGGAAGGGGAGAGAGATTATTTCCTTACTCTTTCTTATTCTATTGATTGCCGCGTTGACTCACTCACTACCCAGCAGCCTTATGTCAATACGAGCTCCTTTCAAAGTCTGGGCTTTGAGCGTTTCCATAATTCATCTTACCCTAGGATTGCTTTAACTGTGCTTCCATCAGCAGACACAATTGTCACAGTGAAAAAAAGAACTGCAAATTGCAAATGGTAAAGCTATCTTTTTCAAACACTAACTTTGGCTAAGGGACAGAGATTTTAGAGTAATTGAAATACGTATTAAATGTCTATTACATAGTGGGCACTGCGGAAGTATCTTAATATCGTTAATCATGAGAATCATCCTTTGAGATTGTACTATTAAATCCTTTTTATAGATGAAAAATTGAGATTGGTTAGCTTGAGTGACATGTCCACCATCATACACTGCTAAACCTCTGTTGCAGGAATGGACAGAGGTTTTCGTTCAAACTCTATGGCTTTTCCTCCAATACTTAGGTATTGTGAAGTCATTACATTTTCAAGCACCATATTCCAAAACTAAATCATTCATGCAAGTTTGGAGAGTACTGTTTTTCTTTCTTTCTTTTTCTGAAACACAGAAAAGAAAATGTTTCTTTTCCTTACCTAACAGCACTACTGCCCACATCGAGGTCTTGTGCAGTGACGGCACCAATGATGGTCCCAATCGGCGTGTCTTCGTAAACCTCCATGGTGTACAGCGGCTTGCTGAAAACCGGCGGCTCGTCCACGTCCAGCACGCTGATCTTCACCGTGGCCGTGTCCTTGAACGGGCCCGCGGAGTGAAACCGATGGTCAAGGTGGAGGTTGGAGGCTTCCACTTTAAAAGTATACGCCTTCTTTGTTTCAAAATCTAATGGCTGTAGGTAGGACAAATCAGAAGTGAAGAGATACATTCATATAGAATGTGGCAAAGATGGGGAACGTTGCTTCAGAGCATTCGCAAGTTAATACCAATTGCATTGGTTTCAAAAACTTATTTTCCTTTGTAATTAATGGGGAAGGGAATATTTTAAGAAAAGAATCACCCACGTGTAGAAGATTCTGGGTAACTTGTAAGGATAATCAGTTACATACATTAAAATGACACATATGCGCACATGCATGCTAGGTAGGGCTTATTCGTTTCATATGAGCGTTTAAAGCAGCGAGAGAACAATTTTAAGGGAAGCATTTTCAGCTCTTATACAATACTGCCATCTAGTGGAGTGAAGCAGTAATAAAAACATAAAATTGAAATAGGAGATTGAAGATACTCTTTAGATTTCAGTTAAAAATTTGGTATAACAAAATATGTTTTTTTTTCTCAGACCACTTTTATTATCCTGACAATAATATCATTTTCTATTAAACACTTTTGAATAACAAAGGACTGTATCAGGATTTGAAAACATTCACAGTGGTAATTATGAAGAGTTTCGGTCTTTTGTGTGCTCAGCATTGTATACATAATTAGTAGGCACTGTAATGCATGGTCAGGATATTTTACCAATAATTAAGGCTTTGAACATATATGACCAAATTAAAGTAGAGTGTGAAACATAATATTTGAAAGTCATTTGTCCAGGGAGTTACTGATTGTCTCTTTTAACTTTACCACTACTTGCATTCACTTTTATTCTGAATATTGGTTTTATGTTCCCCATAACTGAAAATATTAGATTCTATAAATATGGTGTTGCTGTGGTGCTTTATTTAAATGAAAACTTTAAGGTCAATGGCTCTGATTTCTAATCACCTATGAAAAACTAAGACAACATGAAATTAAAATTAATATAGTGATTTTCTGGGACCTTTAAGTTTCTGTTTTATAAATTCATTCCCTCTAATATGACTCCAATGACCTGCTAATTGTTGTGTCGACACATCTCTTTTTGCCTCAGTGCACCAGGGGGAAATAAAGGAGGTATATTTCTCTCTTGTAAGGAGAAGATTGCTGTTTTATGCATTTTCTCTGAGGGCGGAAAAAGAAAATTTGAAAAATCACTGTGAAATCCTCAAAAACGTTCACAATTCCATGGAGTTTATTATAGCGAACAGTAACACCTCTTGGACTTGACATTAAATCTCTTTCACAGTAATTTTCATTTAGAGGGATCTATATTTATTTTCCCTATAATTATTCCCTGTATTTCATCTAATTAATCCCATTCTTTTTTTTTTTTGTGAGGAAGATCAGCCCTGACCTAACCTCTGATGCCAATCTTCCTCTTTTTACTGAGGAAGATTGGCCCTGGGCTAACTTGCCCATCTTCCTCTACTTTATATGGGACGCCATATGGCTCGAAAAGTAGTACATCGGTGCGCACCCAGGATCCAAACCCGTGAGCCCTGGGCCGCCGGAGCAGAGTGTGTGCACTTAACCACTAGCCACCAGGCCATCCCCCAATTCATCCAATTCTTATTCATGTTTTTTTATCTGCTTTGTACTCAATGCTTTCTCTTACTTTCTATATTTTTAGTTACCTCATACTTATTTACTTCAATTTCTATGTCCTTCTTGTTAGGAATTTTGACTTATCTTTAAGCCAATAAAAGTAAAGAATGGTGTGTATAATATGCCCTGGTTGATATTATAGATATTGATTACATGAATAGAAATATAATGTCTAGAAAAAGAGAGGAGATCGTCCCATAATGCTCTTGTTGTGATCAGCCCACAGTTTGACTACCGTGTTTTGTTCAAGGAATCAAACTTAAAAAAAAACACCAACCAATTGCCAGAATAGGATAGCAAAACATTATTCAAGCGAAAAATATAAAATGCTACAATTACTGGAAATGTTCAGCCTGGAATGTTAAAGATCAAAGCAAGACAAGACACACATTTTTAAATATTGAAGGGCTATCATGCTGAATGTCACTTAGGCTTATTCTATTAGTCTCTTATTAGAATTAACAATTTAAATTATTAAAATGGTAACTTTGGGTAAAAAAAGGAATAAATCTCTAAAAAAATTACACTATTCAAAATTGAGTTAATTTAAAAAATATCCATGGCCTTTGGGGTGGTAGGGACAGAGATACATCCTGGGAGGACAGGAAGATGCAATGACAAATGAAGCTTGCTCTCTCTCTACATTCAACAAACCTAGAGAATAATGAGAACACATCATCTTGTTTAATGAATGGGTTGTTTGAGGAGGTCCTAAGTCCCCCGTCATTTGAAGTGTTCGAGAGAAATCGGATGCCTTAAGAGAAGTCTGAAAGAGATCAATGTATAAGGTAGAAGGCTGCACTAGTTAATTTAATTTAAAGAACATAGAAAAATATATTTTCTGTTTTTGTAAACTCTAAATGCTCTATGAATGTTAAACAATATAATTTGTCTGCCATAAAGATCCCTAACTTCTAGTGTAAGACGATTTTGACTTTATCACGTCAGGTCCTTTTACCTAGAAAGCTAATGGAGCTGCCCTGGTTCATACTTACTCCTTTTTCGGCACAGAATTAACTTCTACCTTAGAATGTAGGAGTTCATACCAATTGTTCTTTCTTTTTCTCTCTACTCGCTCGTAGGCATTCAAATGTCTCTGATTAGCTGTATGATGAAGTGAATTCTTTCTAGATGAGATCTAAATTTTATTTAACTCCTTGAGGAGCATTCCACAGCTGTCTGATGGACTTGACTCCCCCTTCAAAGTCTATTTCAAGCCCAGAAATAAGGGAGAATTCTGGAATCTTTTCTGCATTTTTAGTAGATCAGACATATTCTATCTTTTAAGAACCTCTGACCCGTCACAGCAGGCAAATATTTGGTGGTCAGGGAGAAATAGAGTAAGATGAAAGAACCTTTCTGTACATACAAATTTTTTTTGTACAGAACAACTGAGAACTTATATCCTTCAGTGATATAAAGAACTGGAGGAAATTGTAAGAGAAATGCCACAATAATCTCCTAGGTAGCCTTATTTCTTCATGACCCTGGCCCTTAGGCAATGCCACTTTGCAAAACCAGATAGCTCAGAAAGAGCAAAGAGAATCAATGCTGATATCTCTCTGTTTGACTTGATCCAACCCATCTGACTGACTACTCTCTACTTTTTTTTGGAGGGCAGCACTGAGGAATGAAATTCACCTGACTTTACAATCAACAAAAACCCTAATATTTGAAATAAGCATAGAACAAACAGTATTACTTTTTTATTGGTAGAAAATTAATCACATTCTATGACAGACATCCATTACTATGAAGTTGAGCTAATTTAGCTCTTGCACAATAAATAGAAACCTTTGTGGCGTTACTTGGGGCCCGTTCAATTTTATGAACCTTTCTAGAAAAGTAAGAAAATGATTGACTAAGAGAATTTACTTGAGAAACTCCTTGCTCCTAAGGGTATTTCAATAAAGGAAAGTTAGTGAGACCAGAATTTTCAGGAAATAATTCACATTGTAGAGAGTTGTACAGTAAAAAACCATAACTATGGAGAAATAATATATGATATATTTAATTGTTCTTCAGAATATAAAGGAAGAATGATAGAATTTTTGCATCTTTGTTTTTAGCCACTTTCTCTGCTCTTACTTTTCTAAAATTCAGGTCATGAAAAACTGCATAAAATACTTAAGTGCTAACTGATTTTCTCACTTCAAAGAGGGATAAGCAATTTTTGGCATAAGATACAAAAGAATAACTCTCTGGGCTCTTCCAGGTCTCATCATGCTTCTAGATACTGTTGAATGGAAATGGATAGCCATAGTTATATTTTGAGGAATTTGAAAAACAGCAGCTTTGATAGACAGACTTCCAAGATGTCCTCAAGATTCCCACCCCCCATGACCTGTACTCTTGTACAATCTCCTGCCCTGGAGTGTGTGCGGGGCCTGTGAATTGCATGGGATATCACCTCATGAATTTGTTAAGTTTTATGGAAAAATAAACTATGCAAATATAATTAAAGTCCTTAATCACTCGACGTTGAGTGAATTAAAAGGGAAATTTTACTTGAGATGTGTGAACTAACCATGTGAACCTTTAAAGGAAAGAGGCAGTCCAGATGATTGGTGGCTTTGGAGAAAGAAACTTCTGAGTGTAGGAGCCCACCTGCAAAGTGCCTAAGAGGTGCCTATAGGGACTGAGACTGGAACTTGGCCAATAGCTAGCAAAATATAGGGACCTCAGTCATAAAGCCATGAAGAAATGAACTCTGCCAACAACCAGTAAGCTTGGGAAAGGTTTCAAGGTGGGAAGCCTCAGGTGGGATCACAACCCCAGTCTACACCTTGATTTCAGCCTGAGGGACCCTGAGCAGAGGACCCCGTTATACCAAACTCGGACCTACAAGACCTGTGCTTCCATCCCTCTACTTTTTACCGTTCTATAGTTTCAATCTTTATGATGAACATGTGTCATTTTCACTAACACAGTAAAGTCATCACTCTTAATAAAATGTATCCTTTAGTAATAAGACTCTGCTGTCTCAATCATATAGTAGGTCTTCAGATCCAATGGAAAGGAATGTTGTCAATGAATCCAAATGACTGAAGGCTGTACATTTATCTGAAACAGACTAGATGCTTTTGAGGGCAAGCAATTAGAAAATAGATTTATACAAGGTTGACCCACGCTGAGAAGACAATAGGAACAAGCACTTGTAAAGTAGGTTTATTATACAAGGCTGAACACAAAGATAAGGCTTTCAGATCAAGCATCTTTTTTTTTTTTTTTTTTGGTGAGGAAGATCAGCCCTGAGCTAACATCTGTGCTAATCCTCCTCTTTTTGCTGAGAAAGACAGGCTCTGAGCTAACATCTATTGCCAATCCTCCTCCCTTTTTTTCCCCAAAGCCCCAGTAGATAGTTGTACATCACAGTTGCACATCCTTCTAGTTGCTGTACATGGGACGTGGCCTCAGCATGGCCGGAGAAGCAGTGCGTTGGTGCGCGCCCAGGGATCCGAACCTGGGCCGCCAGTAGCGGAGCTCGTGCACTTAACCACTAAGCCGCAGGGCTGGCCCAGATCAAGCATCATTTTAAAGGCAAATCAGGTTTCCCAAAACTTAGTTTTATGATCAGTATAATAGCCAATTAATTTATTTGTTGCTAGCACTTTCCCATTCCATAAGGAGTTATTCTAAAACTCTACCACTACTCAAGTCACACAATAAATCATCCATAGATGATGTCTGTACCTACTTCTTCAATTTATTCAAATCAATTAACATCCAAATAAATTGAATCAAATGTTTGATTAGATTTTACTGTGTGTCACAGTAGGAGTTAAGAATATAGTGGTTAAGAAGTTAAATTAAGTCCATTTTATCATGGACCTTATATTGTAGAGATGGAGAGCCACAATAAAAAATAAGCAAATACATAACTTTGAGTTAGAGATAAGATTTATGAGGAAAACAGTCAAGGTAAGGAGACAGAAAGACAGGAGGGGGCAGACGTTACAGAGAGCAGGTAGGAAGTGCATCTCTGAGGATGAATACAGGAAATGAGGTGAGAAGAACCAGGCTTGGAGAAATCAGGGGGAAATGAGCCTGAGGGAAAGGCAGAAGGGCAAAAGTCCCAAGGCATTTTATTCCTCCTCCCTACAAGTATTTCTTGAACATCCTACCATGTTCTAGACCTCATGATAGACGCTGGAACTAGACAATGCAGGCCAGAATCGCCACCTGTATGGAGCTTGCTGTCTCCTGGGAGTTGACGGACAATAATAAGATAAATAAGCAAAATATCTAGCATGTTTGGTGGTAATAAGTGCTGTGGAAAAATACAAAACTTGGAAGACAGGTGCGTGTTATGTGTGATGTATCCCATCATCATTGAGGAAGGAATTCAACTCAGCATTTTATAAAAAATAGTCAAATAATTATTTGATGGATAAATGTTGTTGCATTATTAGGTGAAAATGCTCATGTAACGAAGGGGAAAACAATCAAACGTGGCCATTTCTAAAACCTGGATGTTAGTTTTTGACAAATTTTAACAAATTTCAAAAAGTAGTCAGTTCTAATTTTTTTAAATCTTAAAAGAACAATGGAATTACCAGACAAAAAGTGTTTTGTAAATAAAAATATTAAAGTGAAGAAACATCCATTACATGCAACTTTTATTTCTAAATAAGTTCGTTACAGAACTATTTATTAGAAATGCTTTTATTTTTTCTGTGGGCAAGTTATACACTCTGGGTTCTTGTAGCACTGCACATTTTTGATAGTTTTAATGAATTAACTTAAGAATCATGGGCATTAGCTCTATGCCCATAGTTTTCTGACAAATTTCTGGAACAAATTCAGTAACTAAGTCAAAAAACAAAAAAGAGTATTGAAAGAACTTCTAGTGTTTCTAGCTGAGAGTTTTTTTGTGATATTTTCCTAAAAATGAGAGAAGATTTCACTATTATAAATGCTTAAGTAAAATGCATGTTTTCTATGCACATACAGTAGAAATCATGAGTATCTGGGGAGGACAATTATCTTAACTTCCTTAAATGACCAATCTCACATTTTACTTCTAACCTATATTGTTCTTAACAATAGTTGAAAGTTCATGCTTTTCAAACATATACTATAATTTACTGCAAGCCGTGTGATTTAGAAAAAGTTTTCTTTCTTCTCTGAGCTTCATATTTGCCATTTGTATAATCAGTAAAACACTATTTTTCTAAATAATTTAAAAAATACGTTATATTTTACATAGTATGTGAGAACTAAGAAAAATAATGCATCATAAATTAAAACAGTAAAACAACCGAAGGTATTTGTTCTTTTAGTCAACAAAAATTTTAAACACCCTATTTCAAGCATTTCCTTTATCATGGCAACACAAACATAGATATGATAAAGTGCCTTTAGGGGCTTAAAATATAGTAGCAGGAATCAGATGTGTTTAAACTATGAATGCCATAAGTATCATAGGTGTTTTGACAGAAATGCTGATATTTAGGAAGAAAATAAGATGTAATCAACTTTGCTTAAGGCACTCATGGAAATCTTTGGTGTGAGGTAGGGGCAAGAAATGTTAAAGAACAGGAAAGCATTAATTAACATACTTATATGGGGCAGTGCCTTCTATGCAAAAGGAAGGATAGCACAGTATCTTTGGTAGAAATTGCAATAAATTTGG
Source organism: Diceros bicornis minor (assembly GCF_020826845.1). NCBI lineage: Eukaryota > Metazoa > Chordata > Mammalia > Perissodactyla > Rhinocerotidae > Diceros > Diceros bicornis. The sequence goes on along the minus strand of NC_080759.1, from coordinate 44,240,881 downwards.
TGTAGTTGGAATGCAGCATGTGTGTGTGTGTGCATACGTGTTTGTGCATGTGTGAGTATATGTGTGTGTGTGCAAGAGATGGTAATAGAAAATATACCATTTGCTCTGTATCTTACTATTGATGGGAACCAAAAAAGGATTTAAGCATGAGAGTAAGACGAACAGAGTTAAGTTTCGACCATTCATTCAGGGAGGAAAGGAAAAGTTGCATGAAGATAAGGTGTGCAACTCAGAGAACAGCCATTGCGGGGGTGGTAAGGAGTAACCAGGAGGCTTGTAAGTCAATCCATGAGGAGGAGAAAGAAGGAAATTTTAGTCCATGTTCAGGAGAAATCAGGCTTAATGTCGGCTTCATGTCTTATTTGTCAGGAGGAAGTTGATGGCAATGGAAGCAGCATAAGAAAATTCTAGGGGCCGGCCCCATGGCGTAGCTGTTAAGTGTGCACGCTCTGCTGCTGGCAGCTGGGGTTCAGATCCCGGGTGCACACCGATGCACCACTTGTCAGGCCATGCTGTGGCTGCCTCCCATATAAAGTGGAGGAAAATGGGCACAGATGTTAGCCCAGGGCCAGTCTTCCTCAGCAAAAAGAGGAGAATTGGCATGGATGTTAGCTCAGGGCTGATCTTTCTCAAGAAAAAAGAAAGAAAGAAAGAAAATTCTAGATTTCTGATTTAAGAAACTAGAGAGGAGGTGAGGCCTTACCCAAGAAGGAGAAAATATGAGGACGCACCCTTTTGTTGGAAGAAGAGAAGGAATTTGGCTTTGGACATTCTGAGTTTAAAAAGACCATGGATCTCAATTAGAAACGTCTACAAGGCAGCAAACAATTTGCATTGGCTATGTCAATTTGGGGACTAATTTAAAGTTGATAAGATTGTTTAGGGAAGTTAGGTAAGGTGTTTGAAGGTGAAGACAAGTATTTACCAAAACAGGAACATAATATTTACAGAAAGAAGTAAAGAACACCACTTATTTTTCTTTGAAATTATGCATGTCAGACTGTCTAAAAATAGTAGTATTTTAAACTTTATAAATTGAGGTGTATGTTTGGCCATATGAAATACGTTTTTACAAATTTTATTTTCATTTTTTTCTAAGAGTTATTCAAAAATTAACCACAAGATGGTGATATGCTACCAAATCATTTGCTGTGAACTCACTGCCTTGACATTTAAGATTGCAAAAAGAAAAGGAGTTTTAGTGACTTACAGCGCATAAGTAAAATGTAAAGTTTCAGTGGGCTCGGTTGAGACCTTAGTCTATTTATTAAAGGTTCCTGGTGAAGAATAAAGTATTTTATGTCTTATGTTTTCAAGAAAAAAGAAAGTAATTTTTCTTTGGATTCAATGTGATCACATTTACGTATATCTGAAATGAAATAATATTGCCAAGTAACACCAAAATAGTAAGGATTTTTTTAATTCCAAACAAGTTTTACTTATTTTAAAATAAATAGGAAATCACTTCACCATTTTTTATTTTAAACTGATGCTATCATTACTTATTAGTTCCTGATAGATATTTTTGTAGAAATGGTACAGAACTGCTTGAGAAATTAGGCAAGATATTAAAATTGTCCTTTTGCATAATTTAGGTATTCATCCCACTATTTAATTGCCTAAATTTCTAAATCAGTAACAAGAAAGCCACAATGCTTCTATAAATACATGTATTTTCAGTTCTTAAATGTTTTTAATTCATATAACTTTATATTTATATCCAATAAGTATATATTTATTCTCATTTATCCAGTAGGAAAAAACTCTACTGACTGAAAATATATTTCATTTAGCTTTTAACTTAAGAATTAAATTGCTGCATTCAAAACACCTTATTCTCTCATTTTAAATGTAGCCGATCTCCTAATTTTTACATGGGATATAAAATTTAAAATGCTTTATTATCCTGATTTTGTTGGTGTTTTTATTGTTGTAATACTTAATATATAGGGCATTTTTCATTTGTTTATACTTTGCTCAGTGCAATATGACATAAGTATAGAATAAGAGTAGTCCTTTTTTTAAGCAATATCTTGTGCCTTGGAGAAATTTATAAAGTTTCATAATGTTATTCTGAATTCAAAGTGACACAGTGAAATGACATTCTCTCACAGGGCTCATAAACTGAATCCAAGTTAAAGTTAAAAAATAAAATAAAGAAAAATACCTTTTTTCATTTTTCTCACCTCACATAAATCTGACCTTCATTTTTACCCACTTAGACCAGCCCCTCCGTGGATAGAGAAAGAGGATAGAGGAGGACATAGTAAAGGGAAAACAAATAAAGATTTTAGAGATAAAACAATAATGAGAATATGTGCTTCAGAGAACTTTAAGCATTTTAATTTATTGTTAAGTGAGTTAAAAAAAGAAAAACTCTCGGAAAACAAAGAATATCATGCTCTAATGTTAGCCAAACAATTAAAATAACTCTTGTTTAAAAAACAGCTACATATTCAAATGTAGACTATATACTTTAGGACTTTCGAAATGCATTTAGTACACTTAAGAACATAATTCCTATATGAATTTTGTTTTACATCAAAACTCTTCATTCCAATTCTACACCGAGATATTGAAGGGAAAAGTTTCAAAAACCTAATTTTAAGATCATTATGGAACTGAAACACTTCCGTTGATGTTTACATACATCTTTATTATTATGTATCTAATTCTTTTAGGACTTCTAATGATAAGTTCAAGATAAAGTTTTCTAAGAACTTACTGGATCTACGCATAAATAGTTGCATAATATAATCTTCACTCAAAAAACTCTATTTAAAGAACTGCAGGCCAACAGGTACATGAAAAGATGCGCAACATCACTAATCATCAGGGATATGCAAATCAAAGCCACAAGGAGATATCACCGCACACCTGTTAGAATGGCTACTATCAAAAAGATGAGAAATAACAAGTGTTGGCAAGGATGTGGAGAAAAGAGAATTCTTGTGCACTGTTGGTGGGAATGAAAATTGGTGCAGCCACTATGGAAAACAGTATGGAGGTTCCCCCTCAAATTAAAAATAGAGCTGCCATATGATCCAGCAATTCCACTTCTGAGTATTTATCCAAAGAAAACAAAAACACTAACTTGAAAAGACATATGTACCCTCATGTTCATTGCAGCATTATTTACAATAGCCAAGATATGGAAACCACCTAAGTGTCTACGGACAGATGAATAGATAAAGAAAATGTGGTGTATATGTACAGTGGAATATTATTCAGCCATAAAAAAGAATGAAATCTTGCCATTTGCGACAACATGGCTGAAACTTGAGGTTATTATTCTAAGTAAAATAAGTCAGACAGAGAAAGAAAAATACTGTATGATCTCACTTTTACATAGAATCTAAAAAACATCAAGCTCATCGATATAAAGAACAGATCGGTGGTTTCCAAAGGCAGGGGTTGGGGGGTAGGGTGAAGAGGGTCAAAAGGTACAAACTTCCCATTAAAAAATAGATAAGTCATGGAGATATAATGTACAGCATGGTGACTATAAGTTAATAATAGTTAATAATAATAATATTGCATATTTGAAAGTTGCTGAGAGTGAATCTTAAAAGTTCTCATCACAAGAAAAAAGTATTCAGTAACTATATATGGTAATGGATGCTAACTAGACTTATTGTAGTGATCATTTTGTGATATATACAAATATCGAATCATTATGTTGTACACCTGAAACTAAAAAAAATGTTGTATGTCAGTTACACCTCAATAAAAAAGTAATAATAAAGAACTGTAGTTATTTAAATTAATCTTGAGTTTTTCATGGGCTTTATTCAACTGAATATTTTCTTATTATTTTATTTTTACAAAATCATGCTGCCATGTCATATATGTATATGTATATGTGTATATGTATAAGTGTGCACACAGATGCATTCAATACCATATTACACCAGATAGCTAGGTAGGTAGGTAGATAGATAGATACATAGATAGAAAGATGATAGAGAATTTTAAAATTTTGTTACAAATATGTCCTCCTGAGTAATCTTTTAAAAATTTAATAGATGTAGTTTGTAGGTTGCAATTTTCTTTTGCAACAGTACAATGGGTTAGCAGGCAGGGATTGCCTCTGGTGATTCCTCGTTTAGAGATTAAAAGAAAGACACTGAAAACAAATCTATTCAAATGCTTGGTGTAATTTACCAGATGATCAGAATGTTTATAAAAATCTGTTTTGGCTGTTCCTTTAAAATCTAGCCAGAATCTCACCATTTCTCACAACCTCCATTGCTACAAACAGCACTGTCTAGATCTCCATCATTGGTTTCCTGGATTATTTCTATAGTTTCTTAACTGGTCTATTTCTGTTCTCACTTCTTAGTCATTATGCTCCTCAGAACAGCCAGAGTACCCTGGCTTGACAAGGGTCAAGGAAATTTAGATCTGAACTCACCATGGGCTTCCCATATCGTGATCTAACTCAAGTCCTTGGCCTGGCCTACAATGGTCTCCAAGATGGGCCCTTCCTCTGAGTCTTTGACCTCATTGGCTACAGACCCTGCATTCACTGCACTGGGCCTCCTTGCCCAGCCTGCTCCCATCTCAGAGATTTTGCAATTGCTGCTCAATCTTTCCAGGACACACATCACTCAAACACCACATGCCTCATCTTTTGCTTCTTTCAAGTCTCTGCTGAAATTTTACCCTAACAGAGAGGCTTTACTGACTATAAGAGCCACCACCCTCCACATTACTTGTCATCCCCTTTACTCTGCTTTACATTTTTTAAACTTGAATTTGATATTATTGACAGTGCTTTTGGATCTGTTCATTGTCTAACTTCTCCAATTAAACGGAAGCTGCTTGAGTCAGGGAATGTGTCTGTTTCATTCAGTGCTCCATCCCGAGAGTCCAGATCAGGGTATGGGATTTAGTGGCTGCTCCATCAATATTTGTTGAATGAAGGAGTGATGTTAGTTGTGGGTGAGCTTTATTTAGATAAATTTTATGCCAGCAAAATGCACAATTATTCATCCAACGCAGAAGGAAAAGGAATTTTTTACTTAGAGATATACTTTCCAGACTATTTTCTACATTATGTAAAGAAATTTTAATAAAGATATATCATAATTCCCCAAATCTCAATTTTAATCTAGTTAAACAATTGAAAATTCTCAAAAAATTAAACAAAATAAATACAACAAAATAAATATGTCAAACCCTTTATGATATCTTCATAAGCTAAAAAGGGAAAAGATGTGTTCTTATTCCTTTACTGATGATACATAATAAATAAATATGTACAAAACGTTGATTTGTATAAGTGAATCATTACCTTCAAAGATTAATCCATTCTGACATAATAATATAAAGGAATATGGTTAGCACACTGTACCCTTTTCAGTTGTGTTAAAAAATAGATAAGAAAGCCACACATTTTTCCAGATTGAAACTTAAACATCAATTATTTATTGGCATAGATGGTAAATGAGGGTAAATAAAAATAAAATATAAAATCATATGTGTAAATATAAAAAAATTTATAATAAATATATAAATGTAAGTAAATATATAAATATAAATACATATACTATACACAATACAACTCTTTTGTATCTCAATTCTATTTTGTAAATATAATTAATTTTATACTTAAATTTTATGAACCATCAATGTAAAATATTTTCTATTATTTCTTATATTAAGAGAATTTATATTTGTTCCATTTGAATTGTTGTCTTTAACCATTTAAATGTGGTTAGTTTTGGAGATCATTTTTAAAAAATTAAGTGACGAGAATTTTCACTGATTTTTTATTGAATAGAAAAGAGAAAAACAAGCAAAACTACAACAAATAAGAAAGAAATAAAGTTGACAAGAATTTCACACAAATTTTTTTCTAGGTGTACTTTGAAAATACAGCATAAATGCATAATTTTGCTAAATGGGATCATATGGTTAAATTAATTTCTAGACAAAGCAAATTTATGTGCAATAGTAGGAATGAAAAAGGAAAAATAACCTATATGAAAATTGTGTTTCTTTTTGAGATTATTTTCATTACTACATATATTGTTTCGTTGTTAAAATTCAGAGTTCCTGAGCAAATTTGGGAACAGCAGCCTGATTAATGGGATTGAATGCAAAAATACTTCCTGTGGGTTAAAATCATCACAATTATTAAATGTGTATGATATACTGCAATTTGGGATAAATACAGTGTACTTTGTAGGAGAGGGGAAAAGAGGACTAAATTAAATGAGGTTCATTTTTTTGTCTACACTCCATTATTGGAAATTCCTATAATTTGCCACATTGTTCTAGAAACAATCTAAACACCTCAAATATAATCATGATTTTTCTCTTTCTCACATTTACATACTCCTTTTTCATGCTACCACCCAACAAAAGACAAGCTACCTATCCTAAAAATAGTGGTTTATTTCAAATATTTTGAATTTTGCTCTCCCCTTCTGCAATCCTCTTCTATACTAATCCATTTAACATTACAAATGGCTTCCCATCATGGACCACTTTTTTTCTCTCTCTTAATAATTTTTATTTTTACTTACCTCATTATAGCTCCCTCAAGCCCAACATTTCCCGTTCTCATTTCTTCCACTCCTCCAGTAGTAGAGTCTGCCCACATCAGGATTCCTCCACTGCGATGTCAATGCTCGCCAACAAGGTGTGAATTAAATATTTATATCCTCAGAAAAGTCACAAAAAGGGCAAGACCAAGCCTGGTGGGGTCAGAGTTTACTTCTAGATCTTATTTTTAAATTAATCTTTTCATCTAAGTTTGTAACAGTAAAAAATTAAATTACAGTTAAACTCTGGTATGAATTTTTTAAATAATCTAGTCAAATTAATAGGCCTAATTGTTTCAACATAAAATATATACCTATTGAATCACAGAATAAAAGTGCCTCTGGGATTGAATACTTCTTAGTCACCTGGTCTTTTTTTTTTTAAATAATTGAAGGAAAATTAAAATTACTGTCATTTTTAAGTTTTAGTCTAACTATTCTTTAATTATTGGGTAGACAACTGTCCAAAACTTTATATACCTTTTTCAATTTGATGACTCCTTCTTGTGTATCTTCATCTGTGATGATGTCAAACAAATTTCCCCCATCTCCTGGAACAATATTGTATTCAATTTCTGCATTTTGTCCAAAATCAGGATCCACAGCTCTTATTCTTCCAATAGCTGAGCCAATAGGAGAAGACTCAGGAACTTTCAGATGGAAGATGCCTGATAAAACACATATAATTTGTGTTGACAATGGTGTTAGTAAAGTATATAGTAAGATTACCAGGCTTGAAAAACATAGTCTATAGAAAATAAATCAAATTTAAAACATAATAGTGCAAAATTGATAGGAAATTTGCTGTCGAGTTAAGGATTGTAATTAGGAGTAATAACTTTACTTCTCAATTCAATAGATCCTGTTCTGGAATTTTTCTTGCGTGTTAGAAACAGTAGAGTGTGTTAAATTGAAATGACTGTGAGGAAATACTTTACATAATAGCAGCATCAAAATGTACCTAACATCAAGTGTGAAGACGGGAATACACATAAAATTAATTGGCACTAATACAACAGAACCTAGGATACAAGACGTAGGTAAAAAAGATACATAGACAGATGATAGATAGAACATAGATATTTAGATATTTATATAAAGTTAAGTTATGTTTCCTAACATCTATAAATATAAAAATAGCTGGACTATTTACTCAATCATTAAACTAAAAATGACCTGTAAAATGACTATAGGTACAGTTACACAAAATTTTAATCCATGATGTATTTAATATATTATAGACTAATAGTCACCTTATGTTTAGTAGATTTTTACTGGGTACCCTGGTAGGTAAGTTAACACACTTTTAAAATCAGGATATAAAGTTTTATCTCCCAATTTTTTGTGCTGAAAAAAGTAAAATGCTTATTTTTTGCCACCAGGTGGAGCACCGACATTACTATGAATTTGATACTCATCAAAAACCTAGAAAAAACCCTATCTTTAGAAAACATACCAAAATCATGAAAAATTATAATATCCCACAAAAATAAAAACATAAGCATTGTTTAAAGAAGTTTTCAAAATTTTGTAAGGTATAACACGAAGAAAAAGACACAGTATAGGCTATGTTACTGACATCTCATCAAAGTAAACACTAACGGATTAAACAGCAGTCTGTTCAAATCAAATTTTGGAAAAGAAGAGGATGGGAGGAAATAAAAATACAGAAGCAAAACTAAACACCCAATACAAAGTTCAAATTCTGATATTTACTTTTCAGTTTATTTCTATTAACGGATTTTGGATTGCACTTTCCCGTGGGGAAAGCAACCAGGGTCATTAATTTGCTGTAGACTTCTAGCGGCATCTACAGAAATTACATTCGGAAGGTCTTTAATGTGTTTTTTGAATGGTAAAGTTCATTCAACAAACCACATTACAATGCTACAGTTATTGGCTTCAAGAGGTATGAGAAAAAAAAATAATCACCCTTTATAAGGATTCTGCAAAATAGTTTCTTTTTCATTCTCAAATATTTTTAAAAGTCTTGCAGTTCTTTCACAATCAGTTTTAAAATTTGGTAATTTCGTTAGCTTTGGTAGCACTTAAATCTTACCATCTGCCCCTCCTCTTCCCCTCAAAGAAGATAGCCACCATTCATCCTTATAACGTTAAAATCAGCCTTATTTACATCCAATAACGTTATCTCAATGGGATATATAATATATTTAGTCTCAAGAGAGCTAAATATTTACCTAAGACTTGTTTGGTTCCATGTAAAAGACAGAAAGTACACTTTACGGTAGTATAAAATACTTATTTAATTAATTAACTTAATCATTAATTAATAGTATACCTGCCTTCAAAGGGGATATCAGGAATCTTTCTAAAAAACAAATTTAAAAGTTAAATAAATAAGTAAATAAACATAGACAAAAAAAGATACTCAAGTGGCAATAATGGAGTGTGATATAGACATTATAAAAGAATTTCGGTTAAAGAAGTCGCATTAATCGATCAAACTAGCAACTTGTCATGGGCTAGGATTATGTTACATTAGGTTTTATTCTCTAAACACTAGCATAGTGGCTGTCATATAGAGATGCTCAACGTTTGTGGACTTAAAGCACGGTTTGAACTTGAGGCAACCAGAGCAAAGAGAAAGAATAAAACTGTAGGTTACATTGTATACTCATTGTCTACAGGAAGGATAAAGACAGATATTCAAGGGGAATTTGTCTGAATTCAAGTAGCCGTGATTACATAAGCACAACCTAATGTGACTTTTGCAACCTGCTTTCTATAGATCGTGTTTCACAAATGCCGTATTAAACCTTGATCCTATTAAAGCACTCCTGAGATATTAGCAAATGGGAGGATGCCCCAATTCCTGTTTTATGTGGCAAGAAAGCATATGACACAGTTATGTAAAGTTGTACTAAACTTCTCACAGACAAATTCCAAAGAAAAAGAACACGGCATAGAACATGTGAGTTATTTCTCATTTCGTTTTTTCTTCCTTTCTTAATGCCTAGTAAATAGAAATACAATTTATCAGAAACCTGTCCACATCCTTTACCTCTCCTTGTGTGATTCTGATAAAAACCTGAAGAAACACCAAAAGCCTGGAATCTATAGTAGGATCAGTCATGGTCCCATCTCACGGTTCATAAATAAGTGTTAGGAAAGGTCTTGAATTTTTTCCAAATGAAATAGAGCAATGGAGGTCTGTGTTGAATAATGAACTGTAAATCCTTCTCTAACAGGATATTTAGTTAGGAAACTTACTGACTAAAAATTATCAAAGACATACCAGGCAGACAGAACTGAGAGAGAGAGAGAGCTGTCAAGTGTAGTGAATTTCCAATTTTAAACAATGTCAGCCGTGCATGGCAGTGATGGTGGTGTGGCATTGGGGCAGAGGGAGGGTTGGATGGAATCTTTAGGAAAATGTGGGCATCTAACTTAAAAAGCTTGGGATATTTCTGCTTACTCTATCTGATCCATTCAAGGGGAACAACTTCAGGTTACTTATTAGGTTTATGAGTTAGCTTTTCATTTGAACATTTAAGAGTAAAAATAAAAGTATCAAAACTCAAGGGAAATAATCTAGTCTGGCGGTATCACTTAAGGATTATAGTTAGTGTAGGATGAAGAGTTTAGCAGAATTGAGACCCTCCAATATCAGAAGAGTTTTTAAAACTCTGAAAGGTAATCTGAAGGACATCAGATAATGCAGACTGCAGAGGAAAGAGTACCCCTTTTCAGGACAAGTTGCTGAGATATGAATTTTATGTTTATAAAAGATACGAATTTTATATTTTATGAGGCCAATAACAATAAATGTGAAGACAGCTATGCTTCGTAGTACTCTATCAGTATAAGTTAAATGGCAGTTTTTTAAAAAGTTGTCATCATACATTATGCCCACAAATTTCAAAATTATCTAAGGGCATTGGAAAACTTGTGATAAATTGAAATAGTACCATCGTCCAAAAAAGATTGACTCAGTAGCATTCCACTAATATGCCCTACCCAAATTAAGATATAATAGAAGTCAAACAGTGATTCACCACTTACATCTTTTTTGTGCACTGAAGTTTTAAGGTACATAAAATATACACAGAGCACTGAATTTTCTGTTCTTCACATAGCATACATACATTCTAGTAAGGTGGAAGACACTCACATTCATTAAGACAAGCATTTCTCAATAAAATATTGTAGTTGGTAATAAAGTCTACAGAATATGGAACAAGTCAGAGAAACTATGCATTTGTCATGTCAGATTGTTTAGGTTCTGTCGTTTTATTTCCAGTGACTTGACATTTTATCATTTCTAGAAACTCAACAGCAGTAAAGCTGGGGTCATTCAGATTAATTCAAAACTGAAGTAATCTTCAGCCGTGCCAAAGTCAGATCGCTTATGTTGTACTACACAATTACGTTGCCATCATCTTCCAGGCGTCCTACTTTTGATGCATATGAAACATCTTAATGGCACTACCTGTACAACACAGATTAAGAAATAAAACCGTTGACAAGAAACTGTTCACAGAGTCAATAAGAATATATACTTATATATTCATCAAATACACATGCTATGCTTACCAAAATAACTGTAGTCCCGTGGAAAAGGAGAAGATTGCATGCAGTGAACTAAGCTGGAATTATAGTGATCAAATTCTATAACTTCTTACAGATAACGTTCCCTGTTAATTCCAAAGGTAAAAATATACCTGTTACTCAGTTACAGCCTAAGTGGGCATCCTCTCAGTAACTATGCCATTTAAAAAATCATACTTTGATTATTCGGACTCACACTGGGTGTGCGTGTTTGTCAGGGGGCATTCATTGATGTCTAAGGAGAAAGACTATACAATATATACAATATATTTTCCTTATATAAACTATGTACCTGTTATAGCCTCTTATTAGCTCTGTGACCTTGGGCAAAACAGGTAATCTTTCTTTTCTCGATCTGCAAACTTGATGTAATAATAATAATAATAATGTTATTATTGTTATATCCACCTTGTAGATTGGTTTTTGAAAAGTCACTTATACAATAGTGCATGAAACACCATAAGTAATATCTATCATTACTAGCTGTTTCTCAAATAGCATTTTGGTGGATAATCTCTATATCTACATTACAATATTTTCCGGTACGAATGGCCATAGTCAATAGGAAACTGCTGAGAGAGGTGTGGAGATGAAAGAAAGGGAGCATTTAAAGAGTTCTGAAAAGTCATTCTAATTTAAATGAAACATTTTTCCCATATCTTCAAAATTGGAGGATTCAGGAATAAAAATATTTTGATGGTTTAAGAACATTTTATGCCCTCTGTTTCTTCAAAAGCCTGAAGCTATGAGTATTTCCAATAAGTCCAAATTAAAGTAATAGAAATAAAGTCCACAAGGAAGAATGCTCCTCATAACATAGTTAGATTCAAGCTGGGTTTTAATCAAGCATGCTAAACATACAGCAAACGGAATTTCTCGGTAATGACAGAGAAATCCACTCTTGCTCATTCTTAGGATGAGTCTAGAATGAACAAATTTTTGGAAGTGTCAAGTATTTGGCATCAAGAGATTTACTGTATTGGCTAAATTACTTCACCTTTATAAAGGTTATAATTTCCCAATCTAGCTTTTAATTAACCATGTACATGAATATGAATTGCAATGCACACAATAGCCAACATATTAATGGATAAAGTTTTATAAATTCTATTTAACCATAACAATATTTCTTTTCTCTGAGCAGTGAGAAATTCAGTCCTCTAAACTTTCTAGTTCTGAGCAGCTAAACACAAAACAAAATTTTAGGGCTAGATATTGAGCTGTTCCTTTAAAATTCCCTTTGGATAGTAGATTAATTATTAAGTCTTCCAGTAACTCAGATTATTGATATTTGATTCAATTACAAGTTTTAGTAACCTCCTGCGTGGAATGATGAAGAAAAAACAAACAAACAAAAGACTGTGTTTATCCTGATGGCATTTATAGTCTAGTGCGGGAGGTAGACATTAATTAAACAATCACACAAAGTAAAATTGCAAAGTAACATCAGTGCTCTAAGGGAAAGTTATACAATTCTATTCACTTTTTATAACATTAAGCTGAGAATTTGAGCTGAGTTAGCTAGGTGATGTTGGGTCTGTGAGGTTAGCTAATAAAATACATTCCTAATAGAAGTAACCATATGACAAAGCCGATAAGATCACGACCTCCTGCCTTCCTATTTTGTTTGTTAAATTAATCCCACTATGACCTATCAATTCGCATATCAGATATTGATGTAACATAAAGATATATATATAAAGTAATATCAACTTTGTTATCAAATTTAAATACTTCAATATCAATTAATATCAGTATATTAATCTCTCTACATCCAGCAATCCATTATCATTTCTCTCCCTGCCTTCTTTCCTCATCCAACTGAAACACATTTTATCATTTCAATTAACCTATGGCCTATATATCTTGCCCGGGTCCTTTTATTGCTGCAGTCTGGGAAAACTCATCGCTTGATAATGATAATTATCTTCCTTCTCAAGAAGGAGGTGTGGTTGACTGAGGAAAATCAAAGAGAGGCAGCTAGGTATCACTATAAATTTTGATCATTAACCTCATATACACCTTCAAGATCGGCTGCAAAGCATACAAACTTGCAAAGGGAACTTATTACCATTCTCCATGACTTCTATTTTAAACTGATCTACTCTCCACAAACCTCTGCTTTACTATTTTTACTACTTCCTTTCTCAGTTGGAGACCTTGTCTTGTATGTCACAGAAAAGATAAACTCATACCACATAGGAGATCACTCAGCTTCCTGAACCTTAAACAATCCCACATCAGTGTAACTGTTAGTTTGAAAAAGCATAACACGCAAGAAGTAATAATAACACGTTTTTTTTCTTTGTCTCCTATTGCTCCTTTAGACTTTCTTCAGTGAGGATAAGCTTTGTCTTTTCTTGGATGAAGACTATGGTGAGCCACTGAGGTTTCCTGTGTTGACTTGAATTCCCAAAATCTAGATTTGGAATTTAGAAATGCCTAGTATGTCATATTGATATGTACTTCGATCTTTATGCAAAATTAAGAACTCTTGTGTGCCATCCCACCTCTGAGTCAACCTGGGCCAGCAACAGATGGGACTTCATTTGGGATATGAATGGTTTGGCAGGCTTCCCTCTGTCTCACCAGCCACTTGCAATAGATGCTCTCACCTCGCCTTAGATACTCTCACCCTCATCAAAGCTAGGGGATTAGGTTGTTCTTACTTGAATGGACTTTTGTCTCTCAGGGACTGACTCTTCCAGTGGCGCTTTTGGGAGACTCTTGGAAGCCTCTCCTATTACACGCTCCATGACAAAGACATTGCCTGTGCTTTGATGTAACATTCTCCTTAGTCTCTGGATCTCCAAATGATCCATTCCACACACAGAATCTCGCTTGGAGGAACATCTCTTTGGCAGGACTTAAAACAACTCTAGGTTGCTTTCCCCTTCTGCTTACACACTTTTAAGCCCTGCTCTTATTGTCGTAGAACTACTTTTCCAAACAAAACCTTGTTCCGTCTCTGCTCTTTCCAGGGACACTTTCAGTTCATTAAGCGTGAGGCAGGCATCAGTCCATGGATTTCTCCCATTTTCTGGGAAAATATATTAGACTTCGTTGTTGGTCCTTGTTGAAGGGAAGGTTCTCTTCACCAGACCTGAGAGGAGCAAGAAGGGCATCCCTCCCCTTACTTTTATTAGGTGGGGGCTCAGCAGGGCTTTCTCCAAATAAATCCTCTATGCAAAATTCTCCCTGCACTCCACACTCCATATAAAAGTATTTAAAATGGTACAAATAGCCTTGCTGTGATTGAGGGTTTCAAGAGTCTTCAATACATCCTAACATTTTTATTGTAAATTCTGAATTTTGTTTTGGGACCACACTTGGCTATGTGGTGTCCATTGCATCTTAGCTTCCAGCAGAAACTTCAATTTTAACCTCTTGCTATGTCTGTAAAACTTCTCCCCATTTCTCTCTAGTTTCAATTGAGGTGTCCTTCTTCTGTGTCCTCTTTTACTAAACTCTAGCAGTTTGTACATATTGTACTATGTATCAAAGAGTCTATCTTCTCTGCATTCAATACTTTCTTCTCCAATGAGATATTCTGAAGAAGACAAAAACTGCTCATATTTGATCATATTACGAAAGTTTTCCCTTGTCCCAAAATCTGATTCCAGCCATCTCCTTAATTTTCTTTTCCTTTCCCAACAAAACTTCTCAAATATAGACGCTGTTACCCATTCCTACCTAACAATCACTCCAAAAGCAGCTTTAACCTGGTTTCTGAACCCATCACTCTATTAAAACTGTTTCCCCTGAGATTTCCATGACACTAAATCCAGTGACAACTTCTCAGTAGCATTCAACACTCAGTTATTCCAGTTTTCCTGAAGCACATTTCTCCTTAACATCTGTGACACTCTACGGTTCTGGTTTCTCCCACCTCATAGCTTTCTCCTTGTTAGCTTCCTTTCTTGGTGTTTTCAGAGAGGATCTAGATAAGTGATTCCCAAATTTGACTGCATATTGACATGATATGGAAAGTTAAAAAAAAAAGAAAGACTGAATCCCAGGGGCCATCCAAGATATTCCAATTTTATTGTTCTGAGTTTAGACCTGAACAGCATAATTGATTAAATTCCCTCCTGTTGTTCTTTGCAATCATGGTCAAAAACCATTATCTCAGACTGTGTTTATTCAGGTTTTTCTCATCCTAGGTTATTTCATCTATCCATTTGACTTTGTGTACTATCTTTATGCTAAACTTTCTTTATATTTTAATTCCAGCCCCTATATGTATTTTGAGTCTCATTCATACTTGGCAAAACATTATCTTATTCCAAAAGTTCACATATATCTATAAGTTATCTCAGCCTTGACATATTCAAAACTGAGTTTAAGACTTGCCATGCACCTAGAAGAAGACATCTCCTAATATTCATTGTCTCCACAAGTAGTATTACCATCTCTCCAGTTCCACAAACTAAAATCCCCCTCTCCATAGCAAATTCATTGATATTGTTGATTTTTTACCTCCTCAAATCATTCAAATCTAACCACACATTGTTGTTTTTCACAACTACCCTTCGCACCACCATTACTGATTCAATGACTCACATTACTTGTCTGTATCACTACAGGTGTTTGCTAACTGGCTTTCCTATGTCTACTCTCCCTTCCTGACTCCCATTCGCAATCTCTTTTCCATGACACACTGCAAGAATAGAAGGGGTCATTTCTGTCACTCTCAGGTAGGTCTATTTCCATATTATGGAGAAGACTGTTGCAAGGAAATATATGAACTATTAAAAAATCTATGAGTGTAAATATGAAAGAAATAAAGAACTTTTAAAATAGAGATTACTCTTTAAGTAGAATAGACACATCATTATCATCATCACCATTGCAACCATTGGTATAGTGCTTTCTATTTCCCAGGCACTTTTCTAAGCACTTGCCCGTTATTAACTAATTTTATAACTTTGGGGGCCTGGGTTCAGTACCCAGGTATGGACCTACACCACTCGTCTGTCAGTGGCCATGCGGTGGTGGCGCCTCACATACAAAAAAGAGGAAGATTGGCAGCAAATCTTAGCTCAGGGTGAATTTTCCTCAGTAAAAAAAAAGAAAAGATAGATACTATTATAATTTCCAGTCAGTGATGTCCCAGTAAATGTTTAACAATCAGATTAGAGGGTGGAGAGAGAACAGATGTAAGCACTGATTTTAATGTATGTAAATTTCTGTGGTGTAAGAACTCCCACCATGGCTGATCTCAAGCCAACCTGACATCACTGAACACAGAGTTGGGAGGACATGTGCACAACTGTCTCTGAGGATCTGACAGAGGCAGCTCCAGGACACCACTCTACCAGTCGGTAAACAAGGAAATTGGTGCATACAACTAGTCACTTATAGGCAGTGATATGAACCAATCAAGTGACATCTCTGATCTAAACTAGAGTTTCTCATTTGGTCTGCCCATTTCACTTCATTGGTGTTATTGCCCAGATGTCATTCAAATGGAAACAATATTGGGTTAAAAAATAAGCTCCTTTAAAATGCAAATAATTCATATTCCTAAATTCAACTACGCTGATGAATGCAAATTCCAATTAAGGGTAGGTTGAGTGGGTTGGGTAGACTTGGGAAAAACTTCTCTTTTTAGTGCTTAGAGAACAAAATCAATGTAGATATAGAGAAAAGTGAATTAGGAGATGTAAGAGGGTTCTGGGCAGGAGATGTGGCTCTAAAATTAAAATGACTTCTGCTTATGCACCCAAGAAAGGAAGGAATATTTATTACATCTCCTTCTGTCCTTCCAATTCTACTTTTTTTATATGTAGCTCCCAGCTTTCAAGTACAAATTGTTATGTTTAATACTTTAGCTCTACTTACTTGTAGATGCAATAAACATGTACCTGTATTTCCCTGCAAAACTAATTGATCTTTATAACATTATTTTTTCAAGAGATTGCATTGGAGATCTGAACCAAAACAATTCCAAATGAGCCGTGAAACACAACCCACTTATATTACGTAATGATTGCCAGAATAAAGTGTTTCTGATTCTCAAAAATAAGTATTTTTAATACATATGATTTATGTAACCACTATCCCCATTACATAATAGTAAACATGATGGAGATCTGGGCAAGAGTTCACATTTCAACTGCATCAATAACTGTCCACTGTTCATCCATTTTATGGAGTACATTTAATATCCTCTTAAAATCTCCATTAAATATGTAAATCTTTCTTTTGTCTTTGTCCACATAATTTCTGATTTATCTAACAAAATATAGTAGGTGGATAAATTCTCAGTGATAATGCTCCTTGATTTCACAAAAATAAAAGTTTTATTGCAAATTACAAATAAATTTGACACCTTATAAACTAAGCTCCTGCAAAATGCTTGGAATTCAAATTTGCCTGGGAATATTTGTTTATTGAAAGCTTGGAGTTCTCACAGGTATTTTTTGAAACACTGGAGGATAGTCTGGAAAAGTGAAATTTGGTAATAGTCCCTTCCCGCATGTCATTTTGGTTTCTTTTAGCAAAACTAATTTTTTCAATAGCACTCAATTCATTGATCTGCCATTTTTTTTTCTGAACATTCATCATATATTCATGCATAATGTACGTACACAATGGTTTAATTTTTCTGTCATTGCCTATATTTTATTATTTGAATACTCCCTATATCTTCTCTATTTTGTTGTTTATGCTTAAAATGTTTCACTTGCCTGCTACTCCTCATCTCTCTACGTATAAATTCTATTTTTCGTTCTTTCAAAGGCAGTTTACAGCCGTTTTTTGATGAAAATTTTTCTTGTCTTTGCACACCCTTTTTTCACAATTCTATGTATGCAATCCTTTAAATAATACATCATGTTCTTGCGGTGGCCTAAATATTTCGATGCACATTTGCTCTCCTACTGGTTAACTCTTATTATAGATTTTAGAAACCAATATGAATGTCATTTCCTTCAAAATCCTCTCAGATCTCCTCTGTAATGATTTAGGTGCCCTTCTTATACATTTATATTTCATTGTGTACATTTGTCTATCATTTATTTTACTTTAAGTAGTATAATGGCCCATTAATAATCTGCCCATTATAACTGAGCTACTTGAGGGAAGAGACGAAAAATTTGTATCTCCCTTATACAGTACCAAAAAAAAAATACAGACTTTTTTGCATTTACCTCAATAAAACTAGCAATCAATGAAACAATACTCATTGAATGATATAATTAGTTGTGCTTGATATCTGTTAATAAAAGAGATTTCTTATGTACCACGTTTTATTTCCATTGGTTTTATAATGCTTAAATTCAGTTTAACTCTCATAAATACTTTAGAAGTCCAATTTCCTGGCCTATATAAATGCTAAGACCAATAATAAGGCAAATATGAAATAGAGAAACTTAAATCATGTGAAATAAATGTGAATTTAAGATGCTTTCACAAATTTCAAATCTATGATTAAAATTTGCCACCACTGTTAGAAATCTATGTATTAAAAGATTGAGGTGGTTATATTTAAGGTTCTCCTCATATCTTTGCTCATTCTCCTTCCTGTATTTTCTTATACATGAAATTTGAAGAGTTATGTCTTCTCTAATCTGTTTAATTTTATGTATGTCTCAGACTTCATTTCTCTTAGAAATGCTTCTTTGACTCTGACTTCTCTTTGAGGATCCCTGAATTTTCAACCATCTCCTCTCATCTCCACTCAAATTTCAGTATATCAACAGATAAACCATCTTCCTATTTAAATCATTTCTTCACATGCTCTTTATCTTACTTACCTCTGAATCCAATAGATCACAAAGTCCTTTCCATTCTGTTACTGAAACATCTCTCAATTCTGTCTCTACTTCTCTATTCCAAACAACTGCCCCAGGTTTTCTCCACATCTACTCTCTTCTCTAGTCTTTACCAAGTTATCAAGGTTATTTTTTAACATATTTTTGATATACAATATTGCCCCTCTACTCAAAAGCACACACATATGTACGTAAATATATGTTTATATTACAGCATTGTGTCAGTCTGTAACCAACATCCTCTCTTTTAAATCTGTTAAATTCTTATTGTACACTTTTTCTCAAATGCTATGTTCTTCATAAATATGTTCCTAATAATCCCAGTTAGATCTAATTACCATATCCTATTTATGCCAATAATTACTCTGATCATATTCCTATTTGAAGTTTTATTGTGGTTGTAATATATTTATACCTCTAGATATTTCTTTTATGGAGTGTATTATTGACTGAGAAATGTAACCATGTATTAATCAATTCATATTTCTTACGAATCAAGAACAAGTGTCAATAAATATATATATTTGATTATATAAATGTTGCAGGAATTTTTAATTGGCTATTAATGTCATATTCATACACTGCAAAGATAATAACTTAAGCTTTTTAAGAAAACTGGGGACTGATATTAACAACTAGAGCATATATTTTTTACTCTGGGTAAAATTGTTTGAAAATAGCATTATTATTATAATGCACATATATCATAAATACCTTCACTGTAGATTCATTTAGGATAAATGCAGTGGATATCAGTCTAGATAAGCTGGGATTCAATTAAGGCTAGCCTATAGAGGCAACTCACAACTTTCTTAACACTTTGATAGAATGAGAAGACTAAGACTTCACAGGAGAAAGGATTTCTCTTTTACTTGCCCATAAAACAGAGTTTCAACAGTAATATTTTGGTGATTATCAAGCAAATAGAGACTTCATAGATCAGTTTAATTTTACAAGTGTGTTTTATCCAGGCTAAAGTAAAATGAAATCAGAATATTGAAATGTAAATCAATGCAGTCATCGTAAATGGCTAAGGGTAGAAGTAATATTATTTTGGTGATAGAATTATCTTGTATTCACCTCCCAAGAATTTCTTTGCAGTTACAAATTTTGAAATTGATTTTTCCCTTTGCATAAAATGTATATAATCTGTCCCAAGATTTTAATTTTTTTTTCTGTTGGTAAGACCAGCTATGAATTTAGGCATGAGCTATTTCTTGAGCTATTTCTCTATTCAATGCATGTTTGACCGTACATTAATTGTGAATTCTGATAAAGCAACAGCAAAAGACACAAATGAATAATACAAGAAGGGCATATAATACACTCTAGGTGGAGAGATATAAAGGAGATATGGAGATAGGTTGAAAAGGAGGGAGGAAAATGTGGGAAGGGGTACAAGAGGAAAAAAGACACTTTTACCACTAGATACTACAATTGTATTATTTTATTTAATCCTCCCAGAAGCATTGTATATTATTATTAAGATGGCTATATAATTTATTATGCAAACAGAGCCACTTTTGAGAGGAATCACTTTTAGTAATTAATTTGGGACTACGAGTGTAAACTGGAACTGTTGCAGGCAGGCAAACCAGGATATATGGTCATCCTATTTATTATCTTAATCTGATGATGTAAAAACATGAGACGGTGAGAGTTTATTTAGCTTACTCAGGCCCCAGTGAGTAAATGGTAGAGCTGAGATTTCCATCAGTACCTTTCCCAAAGCCTCCGCTCTCTCTGTTCTACAAACCACTTTACAAACATGAAAATACCCACAGAGACTTTAAGAGAATGACTTTTCAGCTTTGATTAGTGGAGCAGTGGGCTGAATGCCCCACGTTCACGTTCAGGGCTCCTACTCCTACCAAATGGCTCTATTCTAGTGTTGAAAGCAGTAATCTATATTTTCATAAATACCAATATTTAAAAATCACAGCTTTAATGAGTTACCCTGTTATGGTCTGCTGCATCATACATGTAACTACAAAGTACCTGCTCCATCTCTTACTATCTCTTCTACTTTCAGTTTCCTCGTTTAAAAGTTGTATAAATAAATAGAACCTACTCATAAAGATTAAAGAAGTTAAAATCCGATGTTAATGGTGCGTTTACATAGTACATGTGCAATAAATGTTACGGGTTCTTCTCTCTATTATCATTCTGTAAAGAGAAGTGGCAAGTGGACCACCCAGGGAAAATCTTGTACCCAGCTACCTCAGTTCTAGAGTCAAACACAGAAAAGCCGACTGAGGACCTATGAACTTGAGGATTGAAAAAATAAATAAGAGGTATGTATGGATTGCAGCCAGAGGCTGAGAGGTTTTATTATTACTTAAGTCAGTGAAGTTCTGTATCTGTCATCTACTTAACTTGCTCTGATTGACAGGAAGTTGTCAGAAGAGACAGGTTTCTCCTATTTTTACAGTAAGGCTGGAACTAGAACGTGTGGATGGAAGAACTTTCTCATTTAGATTTTCTCATGTGTTAACTTATTTGTCTGTTTAGGAACCTAAGAGTTTTATTATATCATAGGTAAAGTCTTACATTTAAATTGTGGATTATGCAATGCCAAAACATTCAAGCCACCAAGATAACATTGGTTGATAACATTGGTAAGATTAAGCACAATATCTTTGATATGACTTCAACTTTAAACTTCATTTAATACTGTTCATGAAAATAATTTAAAACTAAGAGTCAGATTTCTTGAAGTCTTATTGATGTTGTAGTTTATAAGCTCAGCTCTCCTGCGAATCAGTTAATAGGGTTATGGAGAAACCAGGCTGCAATATTTTGCCCTTTGCCACAAGGGGAAACAGACCAAGTAAATCATCAAAAGGTTTCAGCATCATTTAAAAAACATTCATGCTCTCATTAGCAAAGCACAACATGATATTAATGTGACAATTATAGCAACGAGAAATGATTTCAAAATTACGTTTTTTGTTTGCTTACTTCTGCCTGAATGAAGTCTAGTGTAACTCACTATTCCATTCTGGTGGGAGAATCTGGAGTACCAAGTTTTTCACTGAGCTTGTATTCAAATTGGATTCAGTTCAGTGTTAGCCTCAGAGTATCAGCATTTGACATTTATAAGCTTTTTAGAAGACTTTTAAGCAAGATATATGACTGTATATGAGTGTTTACTTAAAAAAACTTTCACAATACTTAGCTTAAAATGAATAAATTTGAATATTCAGTTTCCACCCAAATACATCTGTAGCAATAGAATTTTGCATGAATAAAAACAATTCTCAGGAGACACAAAATAATTAACTCATTACCTCTATTTAATGAATAATGAAAATGCCTTCTCTGAGAACGAACACCGGCTGCTTCATCACAGTAAACCAGTGATTTTCAAATTGTTCCCTGCAAACTACCTATATCAGAATCTATCAGAACACTTATTTAAAGTTTAGATTTCTGGATCCAAGCTATGTCAATTGAAACACAATTTCCATCACCGGGACATAGGATCCCAAGAGATTCCTAAGGCAAATACAATTTGAGAACCATTGGAAGAACCACTGGTGAATAAGACCCAGGTTATCATTTGCACGCATTATCTTCAGGAAATAGTTATTTCTTATTTATTTTTATTGAAGTAGACAAATATCTATTTGGGAATTAAACTAGAAGTATTTATTCCACTTAATAAAAAGCCAGTGTTATAACATGTCTTGGCTTATTTTTCAAGAAAATAAATAGAGTCGTCAAAGGTGATGACTCATGCCTACAATCTATATGAGACCCAGGTAATACTTGAATATAAGCTCTTTTTGTAATTTTTTTAATCTCTTAGATTTACAATTCATTTTTGATGCTTGTTAAACATTTCCCCCAAATGAGGAGTGATATATATGATATATTAATATGTATAATGTATATAATTGTCATATATCATGCATACCTACAATATCAAAGGTTTACTTTTCTATTTCTTTGTCTTATTCATATCTTTGGGAGGTACTGACCTAAAAGGTCATATTTTAATACATACTATCTACACACTGTGGGTTAAAATATGAATATTACTTAAAACACTAATTCTGAAAAGTACATTCTCTTTCTACTGTGGAGACATCTGGGAAAGAAGCAAGCCCCTAAAAGCCTTGGGCTGGGTAAAGTTGTTGTCAGAGAATGCCAGAAAAGTGTTATCTGGGGCCAGCCCGGTGGCATTGCCATTAAGTTCGCATATTTCCCTTCAGCGGCCAAGGGTTCCCTGGTTTGGATCCTGGGCGCAAAAGGATCTACTCACTGCTCATCAAGCCATGCTGAGGCGGCATCCCACACAGAAGAACTAGAAGGACCTACAACTAGGATATACAACTATGTACTGGGGTTTTGGGGAGAAAGAAAGAAAATGAGGAAGATTGGCAACAGATGTTAGCTCAGGGCCAATCTTCAAAAAAAAAATAAAAAGAAAGAAAGAAAGAAAGGAAAGTGTTATTTATTTGAAAAAATTGATTATATATTAGTAAAAACTGAATTGTGGGAATTAAAATGTGTACTAAAGTTGATGCTAAATCAGCACCAGTACTAAATTTGAGAAACATAACAAATGTGAATTTATGTCAACAGATTAATATATTATTAATTTTGTATTACTATTTAAAACCTCCACCTGGTTCCAATTAAGGAAAGACTTAACTTGCAGTTGTAGTCAAAACTTCTGCATTAAATAATATGTTCTATACTGTTAACTTCACACCAAATTGGCCTGACCTCAAATATTTAAATGAAGCTGATGTAGTTATCCTCATTTAAGTAGTGGTGGATTTCACATAAGACCCATTAATTTAGCCATGCTTCTTCTGGGATCCTGTCAGAGTAATTGCCACCATCTTCTCTTTTCCATTCCTTCACCTAAGATAACACATTGGAGATAGTGATAAGAGCAGAAATTCAGCCTTTGCTGAGCCTCAGAGGAGTCATTTAGGAAGTTGCTAGGGGTATTTTTGGTTCTTTGCACTTGTCCTGCAGGTAGGTAGTAGGAAGCAGGAAGTACTTAGGAAGGAAGGAAGCCAGTTAGCCAGGGTCTCCAAGGAAGTTGGGAAGTCAGAGTTGTATGTAATTCACTCCCTAACAGTAACAGACAGAGGTTGTGAAACAAACTGAAGCGATCCTCGCCATATTTACATATTTGGGCATATCCTGGGTAGCAGAGTACCTTCTCTGCACTCAAAGTTCAGGGAATATTTTTTCCTATGATGTTATTTAATTATTTTGAAACTATATATAGATACATATATATCTACATATAGTCTCTCTCGATATATATAGTCTCTCTATATATTCATATATATATATATGAATTTAGCTATAAAATGAATACAAAGTTGTGATAAATATATACATAAACTTAAATTGTGGAACTGGTATCTCTAATGGTCAATCTCAGTCATGCCCATGACAGTCAAATACGGGGCACCTGGAAGAACGCGAGGGTACATTTTCTATGGCTGGATCCGGGTAACTGTCAAAATTCATTTAGCCTTTAGTTCTGCATTCACAATGACTTATTACATGGTTTTACCAAGAAAATTTCTGTCTAGAAGCTTACAATTTTCCAAGTGTAAGGATACTAAATGGTAAACAAAGACAAATAGACTTTATAGTCGCATCTGGATATAATTGGGGTCATGTTGATTCTAATGAAAATCTATAAAAATTACATACTGTAAAGAATATTTCTTTAAATAAATGATATATTATAAATTTCAAGATAGTAAAGGAGCCAATTTTAACCCAGATAACAAAAAAGTAATGACAGGATGAAAAGAGGAAATGTATTTTAAACACATCGATATTTTTCACTAAATAAGTGTACAGTTATCAACATTTATTTATTTAATAATTCAAAATTAGTCTGGGCATCCGGTAGTCTTTCTATGTCATAAATGTACAATAGAAGAAAGAATGTATAGATGCCTATATATATATATATATATTGTTCATAGATCTGTAGTCTTTATCTGATAGTTTGTGTAAACAAAATAATCAAATATTGCTCATTGTGCAGTAGACATTTTGGCTGATGCATTTAATGCTTTAATTTTATTTAGATTATTTTTATATTAACTTGAGGACAATAACGTTTTTTCCTGGGGAGAAGTCTAATATTTATGTTTTTTATTTGTTAAATTAACAAACTATATCTTTTATATAGTAATTATTGTGCAAATAATGTATGATTGACTGGTAACTGAATTAAAATTCCTATCGCAGAAACTGAATCAACATTTCTACAGTATAAACAGTCAATAAAAACATATTTGGTAGGTATTTGATTAAAAATACTTACTATAAAATATTGTTTTATGATTAAGAAATTTTCAAAGAACAATTATTAATGTCCTATTTTCTACATTCAAACTCATGTACAATACAAACAGTTCTCTTATTCTCTTGTTATAGTGATAAAAAAAGAAAAGAGAAGTGAGTACTTCTTTACATTTCCTATAAATTATCTCTTTTCATGCAAAATTTTATACAAAGTGCTTTATTTCATTTAAGTTGTTTTTTTATTCATTACAAAATTATTATACAGAAGAAAGAGACCAAGTGGGTGAAGTATAAATATTTCACCTAATGTGAATTAACCACATCACTTAATTGATTTGATCTCATAATGTATAATTTAGATCAAATTGTTAGATGGTTTTGTCATTTAAAATTCAAGTAACGGAAACCATCAGCATTTTTCTGTAGCTTATTTTAACAGATGGAGATCCTCTACTGATATCCTTAATTATAGAAGGTGGTAGTTTCATAACTATACAGAAAAGATTTTGTAAAAAAAATATTTGCCTTCATGTGACTGCAGGCAGAGCTCTTTTAACGCTCCAGGTATTATTTTTATTTCTGAAACAGTATTACTACCTTTGTTTGAGGACAGTTTTCAGGGTTATCTGTAGGACCTTTTGGGGCACACACAGGCCTTTCAAGAAGGGAAGTGATACAAGGTTGGAGTCAGTAGTCCCTGCATAAGATGAGGTCTTAGTTCTCTCATCTAGTGGTTGCATGATCTTTGCCAAGTTACTTAACCTTTCTTAATAATATAGTCTTGCTATTTTATTTCCAAAATTGAGCTAATACTGTACAGTCATTGTAAGAGTTAAATGGGAACATATATGCAAATCACTTTGCATAATGCATGAAACATAGTAATTTATTAGTCAATATCATTGGCACCATCATCATATCAAATTGGAAGGAAGTTCTGATGTCCCAGGAACCACCTATTTTGCAACAATAAAACAGCAAACTATTTACACTTGCATGACACAAATGTATATGCAATTCAATTTTCTTTTAATCTCTAACAGATTTATAAAAGGAAATGGGTGGAAATGGGTGTTGAACAATATGACATATGTATATGTACACACACAAAGCCAAAAAAAATGATTAGTAAATTTTAGGAAATTATCTTGTGAATTTTTAAGCAATGAAAAATGTAGCTTACGAAGGAAAATTTTTTTGTTTAGCGTAATTGCTTAACAGGCATGAACAAAGAGAGCTAGTTGTGGGAAATTCTCTTTTAAGTTATTTACGTATGAAATATATGTTTTCTTGACTTTTACATTCAAAAGGCTATTATTTCAGCTTGTAATTTTATGTCATATTTGCAGTTTAATTGCTCCACATGAGAAATATTCCTGCCAAAAGAGCACTGGTTTCTAAAGAGATGGCTTTTCTGTTTATAAATGTATTCTGTCTTTTCCTCTGAAGGACGTAATTCAAAATGACAGTACACTAAAAAGCGCTTGACACGAAGGCATGTAAAATTTCAAGAGGATTAATTTTTTATTCATTCAAAATGTGAAAACTCTCTTTTTTCTCATGATTCAAAAATATCTCTCACCTATTATAGTTTCAGACTATGGTTCAAATATGCATGTAACACAAGCAGAAAATAATTTGATCACAGTGATCTACTTGGTATATTTCTTCTGCCTTCTCATTTCTCTGTTTATAGTGACAATTCAACATATGTCATGTGACTTTTTTGCAGATGTGTTCAAAAAATATAGTTTTAGAGTGGCCGGTAAGAGAAAAGAATAACTTTTAATTTTCATATTATGTTAAAATAGAAGGAATTTGAACTTGAGTAAAAAAAAAAATCTCTGCCACTTTATTTTGTTGACTTTGGCAAGTTATTTAATCTTTCTAAGTAAGTTATTTAATCTCTCTAAGCCTCAGTTTTCTTAACAGTAAAATGTGAAAAATAGAGATCTCAGAGTATTGTGAAAATGAAATAAGATGATGATCAAGTTCTTGACACAAAGCATGTAAATGCTCTAAAAGTTCTAATACTCTTATCCCCCACAATCTTTCCTAGTGGGTCTAATTTAGTTACTGCTAGACCCACAGATTCAACTTTGAATAAATTCCAAACAAGCCTACTGCTTTATCCAGATTCTCTTTTCACTACGTAAGATCTGTAGGTGAGCTTCCTGTTTCGTTGGGACCTGAGCACACCATCTTGGTTTCCTAAGCATACTCTAGTTTCTCTCCCACTGAGACATTTTTATTTCCCTGCACCCCAGTCTATTTGTCTGCCTCCCTGTCCAAATTTTTACAAGCTATCCTTCATCCATACCCACAAGAGCTGTGTGCTTCCACTGGCTGAATTTTGTATTCCTCATCTGAAAAATCTCACTACCAACCTTGTGAATAAGAATATTGACACTGTCTAGGAATATCTCTGTTATTTCCTATACTTTAGACTGAACGTATTTTATATGCATAAAACCCAAAACAAGACCCAAGTTCACAACGCTGCCTTTGATATATAAGAAGAGTAATCTCCCAAACCATCCTCCTCAATTAGCAATTACAGCTTGCTACACGTAAGTAGTGCAAAAAAAAAAAAAAAAATCAATGCTTTTTGAGTTGGGAACATATTCTCCATTAATGCCATATGCTACAGAATCAATTTCATTATTTTTTCTCCTTTTTAATATTTATTTATACTTTTCCTATTTCCCTTAATAGCAAAGTAAGGGAATGTGTTGCTCTAAGATTCTCTGTGTTATTAATCATAATATATCATACACTAGCCATTTGTCATATATGTTCCATTTGCTAAAGTATGATGATTTCTAATTGCCACTCATAACATTTGGCCATTAGACTTTCTGATCACTAAGTAAAAATATTTCCGTTAAAAAATATAGGTTGATGATTTTAAGAAAAAATGACAAACTAGTAAAATATGAAAAACCATGCAGCGAAAGGAATAAAATGTCCACTTAGTTAAGCATTCTCAGTATTATATACTTTAGTATGTGAACTCAACTCTCCTTCTGGAGTTGGAAGAGGAAAATCATTTTGTTTTGTTTTTTAAACTGTTGATGCAAATGAGTACCTTGTGATTTAATCAAGTTCCTTATATAACCAGTGACAGAAACATTCAGTTCTGTATCGTAAGTCCTAGGAACACTAAACTAATCCTTGAAAATGTACCAGAAACGAAACGGGTACTGATTGGTGTTAAATGTAAGAATGCAAAAGAAAACTAGATGTAACACAAGTGAGAAGTATTCATTTTCAACAAGAAACACAGAGTTATAGAGAAGATACAGGTGTGAATCATTCTATTATCCTAGAAACTGTAGCAATGTTCACCTATGGCAAAACTAAAATAAAATAGAACTAAAGTAATGTAAATAGCATCACTGTAATATCATCTGATACACGGAAGTAAATGAAAATGATTCAACACATAGAATCGCTAAAGAGAAGGCAGAGAATTCTTATGCTAATGAGATGATGTAGCAAATAATGTGGTGGCACGTATGTCATAAATATGAGTCCTAAATTACATCAGAATTTTTATACACATATTTCTTTTTGAATGAACAAAAAATTAAAGCAAGGTCTCAACCTATTGTGAATATTTTACTTTGATAGGAGTTGATAGCATAAGACTCACTGTTCATTTATTGAGTTATTTATATTATTTTCTCTTAGTCACACTGTACATGATTCTAATGGAAAATTGAAATTCTGAAGTCACTTAATTTTTATCCATTAGCTTCTGCTTCCTGAAGACCAAGTATCTAGAAAATTATCACAATTCCTGTGACATTCAATGAAATGTAAGAAATTTTTTTAAAAGCTTCACTAATTTAGACTGAACAGGAAAGAACATACTTTTGGGGAACCGAGGTGGATTGTCATTGACATCGGTGAGGGTGATGTTGACTATTGTCGTTCCGGCTAGCCCTCCCAGCTGTCCGCCCATGTCCTTGGCTTGGATGAGGACTTGGTATTGTTCTTTGACTTCCCTGTCCATGTTTGGCAAAGCTGTTCTAATAATACCTTAAGGAAAAAAACATAATAAAAGATAAATATCACAAATGTCGTGTTTTCTAAAATAAAATAGTCCACAACAAGAAAATGATTTTATCTAGATTCACTAGGAAAGACACGCTAACAAAAATTACATGTTTTTCAAGAAGTGAAACACCCAAAATGTCCAACGGTTAGGATATAATTAAATATGTTATAGTAACAGCCATATAATGAAACATTGTACAGCATTGTGGAATATGGTTAAGGAACAATGTAACAACTCTAAAAGATGGTCATCGTTCATTAAGTCAACCAGGTTGGACATGATTTATACAGAATGATCCTGTCTTTAAAAGAGAATGAAATTGTTAAACTGTGAAATTTTAATATAGATAAAAATACGTATACTAAAAAATTAAGTGGTTACGCTGAGTGTAAGATTTCTAAAGAATGCCATTTTCTTCTTCATTCTTATCTTTATTTTCTAGGATAAATGTATTACTTTACTTTTTTAAGCACATGAAATTTCTCCTGCATGTATTTTATTTTGTCTTTCAGGATTTCTTAATTATTTTAGCCACAGGATTTTTTCACTTAGATCTCATTAAGCTTTGCCATTGCAGAGACATTGTCTCTCTTGTCATCAGGTTACTCCAGCATCTAGGGCAGTGCCAGCCATTTAGAAGGAACTCAATAAGAACGGGTTGACAAACTGACTAGTTGAATGACTGGCTGAATGAATGAATCTATAAATAATTAAATTTCCAGTTACGAATCATACAGCATATATGCATATCTACATATCCGACTATTTTCTTCCCTTGTGTCCAAGTGTAGAACTGATTTATATTTATATTTATTCATAGCGAAATAACTAAAACCTTCTGGATTTGTTGCAATAAAATTATGACTAAATTTTATACCAAATTCCAATCTATAGCCAATGGTTTTAGGGAGACATTGCCAAGCATTTGTCTTAAACCCATGTGTCTTGGTTAGTGTTGTTTCTTAAATAAAGTAGCATATATAAATAACAAAGATCATATCAACTGTCAACACAATGTATAGCATCCAAATCATAAACTGAATATACATCCCCGTTTTATCTGTACTTTCCACTATCAACTTACCAAATGCTGTTCTGTTGCTAATTCAGACTTAACTACAATCTAAAGTTTCTTCTGACCCTTGGCATGAAATAGTTGCAAAAAAGGCAAGCTCTTTTTTGTTGCTACTGCTGCTCTATTCATACACTGGAACCGACACCATTTTAATTCACTCTGTTTGTCCTCTCTCAGCTCAGATTCCTTATGTTTCATTTCCAAGTGTCTTAACTAAGATTCTTCATCTCTGCATCTCAGTGGCCTAGTCCTACATCCCTTAAGCTACATGACTTCTGATCGTTCTATAATGTTTATATTTTTCTAGATAAATGCCTGGGTTTAATTCATGTGCATGCTGTATTGTCCTGTTCTTGACCAGATCTATCTCTACTATCTTTACTCAATTCATTTCCAATGTGAATATATATGATGTCAATATGAATCACATACATATCATTTCCACTATGAATTATACATATAATTTTTACTTTACTCAATTCATTTCTAATATAAAATTGTCAAATATGAAAATTTATAAATGTTATATATATAAATTTTATACTTTATATAAAAATTTATATAAACACTAAGATGCTATGTAAAAGAGAGCAGATAGGCATGATCAGCCTTATTGAAGACTAGATTTTTTTTTCTGATGATTTGTTACAATTGTCATGAAGACTCCAAACTGCCCTGCCCTCCTGCTCCATCCGGTGTCTGATAGGTGACTATCTGCTGATTCTAACCCTCCTTTTATTGTAATGCGGCTCAGTTGGAAGACTGTATCTTAGAATTTAGAGAGAGGAAAGGGTTGTATATGTAGTTTCAAAGAAAATCTCCTGTGATGACCATGACAAGCTTCCCCTTCCCCACCACCATCTCCATTTAAGAACCACTGTCCCAGAGAAATAAAATACGGCATTCACAGAATTTTTTGAGTCGAATCTGGGGAATCAGGCAGTCTGCTAAGTTCAGTGTGAGAAATCTTGAAGTACTGTGGTGTACTGAGAAAGCCCAGGGAGAAAATCTCCTTTTCAAGAAGTTACTCTTTTATGAGCACCCATTGTTTATTGACTGTCTAACATTTAAAACCAAATAAACAAAAATGGACTGCATGGTCTTGAACAAGGAGGAATTTTGCAAAGGACTGGGCTAAAGGGCTTCCATTGTAGAATGTAACTAGCAGAAGAAAATGCTACATTCTGTTATTTTAGTCTTAGGCTTAAGTTCATGCGTCCATCTCTACTTTTCAGTATTTGTATATAAAGGTACAGCGACAGCCTTGTGTGACAATAGCTGAAGCCTAAAAAGAAAAAAAAAACACACATTTCATAAAACAATACAAATACTCCATAGTAGTGATACCACAAACTTTAATTAATTTGATATAATTCTGAAATAAATTGTATTTATTGGATGAAAAGAGTAGATAGGCATGTATACACGGAATTGTGGTATAATTTGAGTGTCTTGTACCTGATGAACTTCCAATATATTAATCAAGATAATTACAGTAAAAACAAGAATGAGTAAAATAATCAGATTTTGGTTCTGCCAATAGAAATGGAAATATATGGTTGCGAGAGTTATAAACTGAAAATAATACATCAAAGGACACTAGTTTGCCAGGGGATACATTCTCCCTTTGCAATCACCCTCATTTTGTATGCAAGCCCCTCAATCTTGGTGGATCTCAGCTAATTTTGTAAAAATGGGTTAACTACTTTGATGATAACATTTCGAGATGAAAATCATGCAATACTATATATGAAAAATCATAAAATATTACATGTGACAATCCAGGGTATGGTTTTATATGACTCATTTCTTGAATTGAGTATTGAATTACAGGATTGAGACATAGGACTGTAGATTCAGTCAACACTTGCACTAACATATATGTTTCATTCACGCACTGCTATTAGGTTTGAGGGTATAATGGTGAACATTCGTCCATTTGCCCCTCCAGATCCACTTTAGATACTTTTCTGGACTTCTCTCTGCTCCCTGGCTTCTGGTTGCCTTAGGTCAATTGGCAGGAGATTGGATGGTATGAGAAGAATGAGGCTGGGTTTTCTTTCCATGGATCCCCCCCACATTCCACAGTGTCTCTGGCCATGGTCCCTCACTCTACAGCTGCATGTGTCTGCAGGCCCCCCTCATTCCTTCAACCCTAGTGTGGTAACTGCAGCCACTTGCTACTCCTTCTCTAGATTCTGCCCTACCCCTTATAGTTTCCCTACAGTCTGCTTGCACTTTCAGAAAGACTCTTTTTATTAACTAATTTCAAATTGCCCAATTGGGTGTCATCTGTTTTCATCTGTAATGATAATTTATAGAGTCTCTGTACAAGGCTCTTTCATGGAATGTACATTTAATGGAAATGTGTTCATGTGAAGTGGTGAGGAGACCATAAAGAAGTATTTAAATAATTAAGCTAATTTCAGATGGTGATTAGTGTTATGAGGAAAATCAGTTCAAGTGCCTTTGAAGATGGTGTCAGAAAAGTCCTCTCTGAGGAAAGGCTTTAGAGCTGCGATCTCAGAGAAATGGAGGAGGTGGAATTGGAAAGGACACAGGGAGGAGCATCTAGGGAAGGAAAGCAGGAGAGCACTGCTCCTTCAAAGAGCATGAGAGGAGCAGTCAGAGGCCAATTTGGCTGCAGCCTACCTACCTCTATGGGAAAGGATGGCATAAAATAAGACCACAGAGGGGGAAAGAAGAAGTAACGTAGAGGTTTTCAAAGATAAATAAACTCTCTGGGGAAGCACTTTGAAAATCAGCAAGTGAGATTACATCAAACTAAAAAGCTTCTGCACAGCAAAAGAAGCAATCAACAAAATGAAAAGGCAACCTTCGGAATGGGAGAAAATATTTACAAATCATATATCTGATAAGGGGTTAGTATCCAAAATATAAAAGAACTCATGCAACTCAATAAGAAAAACCAAACTGATTAAGAAATGGGCCTAAGAACTCAATAGACATTTTTCCAAAAAGTCATGGCCAACAATTCCGAACATCACCAATCATCAGGGAAATGCAAATCAAAACCACAAAGAGATATCATTTCACACTTAGAATGGGTGTCATCAAAAATCCAAGAGATAACAAATGGTGGCGAGGATGTGGAGAAAACAGAATCCTTGTACACTGCTGGTGGGAATGTACAGCCACCTTGGAAAATAGTACAGAGCTTCCTCAAAAAGTTAAAAATAGGGCTACCATACGATCCAGCAATCCCACTTCTGGGTATATATCCAGAGGAAATGAAAATAGGATCTCAAAGAGATATCTGCACCTCCATGTTCATTGCAGCATTATTCACAATACCCAAGGTATGGAAACAACCTAAGTGTGCATCAGCAGATGACTGAATAAAGAAGATGTGATATATACGTGTGTGTATATATGTGTATATATATATAATGGAATATTATTCAGTCATGAGAATGAAAAAAATCCTGCCATTTGCAATAACATGGATGAAACTTGAGGGCGTTATGCTAAGTGAAATAAGTCAGACAGAGAAAAAGACTCTATGATATTACTTATATGTAGCATCTAAAACAGCCGAGCTCATAGAAACAAAGTATAGAATAGCAGTTACCAGGGTATGCGGGGTGGGGGAGCTGGGGAGATGCTGGTCAAAAGGCACAAACTTCCAGTTCCAAGACAGATAAGTTCTGGGGATCTAATATACAGCATGGCAATTATAGTTAATATTACTGTATTATATACTTGAAAATTGCTAAGAGAGTAGCTCCTAAAAGTTCTGGCCACAAAAAGAAATGGTAACTGTGATATGGTGGAGGTGTTGGCTAGCATTATGGTGGTAATCATTTTGCAACATATAAGTGTATCAAATCAATACACTGTATACCTTAAACTTACACAATGTCATATTTCATTTATATCTCAATAAAGCTGGGGAAAATGTTAATTATTATTTTGAGACTATTCAGATAGAGAGAGAGAGAGACAGATAGATAGATAGACATAGAAAGATAGATAGATAAACAATGGATGAATGGCTCTGTTCTCCATTCACTAAGGATTAGAGTCCAAAGGAAGCCTTGGCCACTAGTCTGTTCTCAAAAGAGCAGCCATAGTGGTGAGGTCAGAGTATGACCTGGGTCACAGTGCCCCTCTACTCTGAAATCCTCAGAGACCGTCCAGGTCACTCAGAGTAAAGACCTCACATAATCTCCACCTTCCCCTTCTGATTTTATCTCTTACAACTCCCTCCTTCATTCACCAGAGCTTTGCACACTCTTTTCTCTCTGCCAGAAATGTTCTTCCCGAGGAATACTTATGAACAGCTCCTCCACTTCCTTTATATCTGTTCTCAAAGTCATCTTCATAGGACTTCATTGGTCACTCTATCTAAAATTCTACACTGACTTAGTTCCCTATTGCTTCTGTAATAAATTACCACAAACTTAGTGGCCTAAAAACAACACAAGCTTATTATCTTACAATTCTGGAGGTCAGAAGTCCCACATGGGTCTTGCTGGGCTAAAATCAAGGTGTTGGCAGGATGCATTCCTTTCTAAAGACTTTCTATCTTCCAGAAGATGCCCAAACTCTGGCTCCTGGCTGTCTTCCTTCATCTTCTAAGGTAGCAGCGTAGTATCTTCAACTCTTTCCTGGACTCTGACTCACTTGCCTCCCTCTGACCCTTACAGGGTTACATGTAATTAAATTGGGCCCATCCATATAATACAGGATAATCTCCCTACCTCAATGGCAAGTGATTAGCAAACCTTAATTCCATCTGCAAATTTAATTCCCCTTTGCCATGTACTGTAGCATATTCCATGGGTCCGGGGATTAGGATGTGGACATTTTTGGGAAATCATTATTCTGTCTACAACACATATACCTCCCCAGCATGTCATATGCTCTTTCTCTACTTTATCATTTTCTCCTTTGCCCTTATTGCTATTCAAAACACTATGTATTTCACTTATATATATTCTGTTTGTTTTCTGTTTCCCCAAATAAAGTGTATATTCTTGAAGGTGGGGTTTTTGTCTTTATTTTTTCTTCCCTGCAGCATACTAGTTCTAGAACAATGCCAGGCATATAGTAGGCACACAATAAATATTAGTGAAATAAATAAACACATTAACATTAGCTTAAGTAAACAGAGAAAATAAGCATGCATCTTTCAAGAAAGATTATGATTTAATATATTAATAACAGTCTTGGATTTTATTGACCAAAATACTCTGGATGTAATTTTGAGTAAGATGGAGTTGTTAGTATGTACCAATGTGTATAATTGGTGTATTACGGAAAAAAAATCAACTTAATTAAAGGTTATTTTTGCATCCAAAAATGATCTCTCTTAGCAGATCACAGACTCTAGTGTTGGCCATGTCATAGTTAACCTTTTTAAATGATCTGAAGGAAGCATTGATGCACAAATCTGTTAGGAATAGCTAATGGATGGTAGGATAGCAAAAATAATGACATTAAAGATGGAAACCTTTACTTTAGCAGTGATGATGAAAGTTCCTGTTTTCAATTCCACAGCTAAATTTTATTTAAAAACAGTTGTGAGAGGGGGTCAGCTTGGTGGCATAGTGGTTAAGTTTGCCTGCTCTGCTTTGGTGGCCTGGGGTTTGTGGGTTAGGATCTGGGGAGCGGACCTAGGCACCATGCATCAGGCCATGCTGTGGAGGCAGCCCACATACAAAATAGAGGAAGATAGGCACAGATGTTAGCTCAGAACCAGTCTTCCTCACACACACACAAAAAAACAGTTATGAATGACCTGCTTTTGCAGCAGTTTGTATGAAAAGTTACTGAGTTTCATTTCATTACAGTCTTAAAGAAGCTTAAAATGTGAAATAGGTTTTTCAAAGCCAGTGCATTCTTTTTTTTTTTTTAAATCTCGTTTCTCAATTGCTTTTTGAACTGTTTTTTTTTTGTTTTTTATAATTTTATTTATTTATTTTTTTCCCCCAAAGCCCCAGTAGATAGTTGTATGTCATAGCTGCACATCCTTCTAGTTGCTGTATGTGGGACTCAGCCTCAGTATGGCCGGAGAAGTGGTGTGTCGGTGTGCGCCCGGGATCCGAACCCAGGCCGCCAGCAGCAGAGCACAAGCACTTAACCGCTAAGCCATGGGGCCGGCCCAGCCAATGCATTCTTAAAGAATATTAACAAAAATGTGTCCATCACCACACAGACGTGGTGTATGTTTTTTAAAAATTTGTTGCCAATAAGTATTTTGAGGACAAGAAGAGTTATCAGGTTATTTTCAATAAGAAGGAAATTTAGAGACCGTGTGGTCCACCTTCCCATCTATAATGTGCCGTAGCTATTCTTTAGGATTTAGAAGTCACTTCTTCAGGAGTTCTTCCCTCAAGAAGTTTCTCCTGCCTCCATCAGTCTATATCTAGTGCCCGGCAATAGCGTGATTTATCATAGAATTTTATTCTACGAAACTCAAACGTTATCTTCTGAGGACCTGAGGACCTCCCTGCAATAGATGCAAATCTACTTGAGGATCTACTTGATTCATCTCAGTACCTCAGTAGCAAAGCACCTGTCAGGCCACCGGTTATACATAAATGTGCATCAAATGAATTAATAATAATCAAATCCAGCACCACTCACTCATGGCTCCTCATCTGCGTCATCTGCTTTAACACGTCCGGGAATGTGAGGCTCACAATCTCAGGAGGCACGCCTCTTATTTATGGACAAGGATTAACATCTTTTTTTTTTTAAATATGAAACGAAAATTCTTCCTTCCTGTAACACATACCAGCCATTGACAGCC
The DNA here is from genome assembly GCF_020826845.1 of Diceros bicornis minor. Lineage (NCBI taxonomy): Eukaryota > Metazoa > Chordata > Mammalia > Perissodactyla > Rhinocerotidae > Diceros > Diceros bicornis. The sequence goes on along the minus strand of NC_080759.1, from coordinate 44,203,773 downwards.
CTGTCCTCCCGAGCAGCACAGAATATAAGTTCCTCTTCTGCATGACAACTCTACAACTTTCTAAAGGCGTGTACCACATCCCCTTAGAGGATTTTCCTTTCAAAGCCAAATATTCTTAGTTCTAGCTGCTGATGTGTGCATTCCAGGATTTCTAAAATAAGGCAAGTGGAGTTCACACAGAGTTCTCGAGAAGTGTGACAGTGCAGAATACAAGGAAACCATTGTCTGCAGTACATAGTCAAGTAGTTTTACTATAATATGCAAAATATTACATAATAGGTAACGTGTGGTTTAATCTTAATAACGGTCTATTTCTATGACACATTTTTCCTCTTTTATATTTATTAGCATCCCTTGCTGTCCTTGTTCTTGCTATGGCCATAATCAGTCCTTGTCTTCACGTAAAAAGTATTAAACGAGTGATAATTTGTGTAAGCAAATCTTCTTTTATTTTGCCCTTGAAGAAAGAAGAGTATTTATCTTTCTCTCACCAGCGCCAGGTGAGGTGTTTGAATCCCGTAAGACTTTACTGAGTTAATATCAAAAGCATTTTCAAGCCATAAAACAGTGCAAGTATTTATATAGTAGTTTAAAGTATTAGCTAAAAATATAGTCTGACCAATGCTTTAACTGTAATGTGAGGCTTTAAAACACCAACACATTTTTAAAGACCTAAAAGAATTAATATCAGTCAGGATATTGAAGGAGCTTTCATTTAGGACATAGGCTTGAAGATTATAATCTGTGAATAATAGGTGATGGTTCGATTCAAGGAGTAAAAATCTTGAGATAGCATCAGTTCTCTCATCAACCTTTATCAGATTTCTCTAAACAGAAGCTAGGACAGGATTTCAGAGCATGAGATATAACAATGGTGAATATAAAGAAAAAAAAAATAAAGTAGCTCATGCATGCAACTCCATTCTCACTCAACTGTTTTCATACAACTTCTACAAATGTGCATATAAGTACATAAAAACTTATAAATGAACATTGCTTTTGACAGTGCACTTAAATGAAAAGATATTGATGAAAAAGTTCTGGAGATGGATGGTAGTGATGATTGCACAACAATGTGAACGTACTTAATGCCACTGAATTGTTCTTAAAATGATAAATTTTATGTTATATATATTTTACCACAGTAGAAAAAATTAAAGTTCATAAGTTTAAAAAAATGTTTAGAAAAATACATATTATCACCACATGATATATGAAATAGCAATGTCTAGTTACCCAACTCAGACTAGTTTTTGAAATCATAAAGGGTAAAAACTAAACACTTTTAAAGAACTTAAACATAAATTAAGTCATGGGATCAATCTTTTATAATAATGTTTGTTTTCCTAAATGAAATAATTCTATCATCAATGCTATGGAGATGTTTAGCATTCTGATTTCAGGCACTGGATAAAATATTACAATGTCTATCGTTTAATGTTTTGTACATTATAAACATTTTTCTAATGTATAATGTGTAATAAACATTAAGTATAAAAATATATATATATAATATGTTAATATGGCAAACGTTTTCATGTTTTATAAACATTAAGCATAAGTATAAATGTTATTTAATGTTTTAATATAGCTACATTTTTGAGTTTTTAAAATATCATTTAATAATCATTTGAGGCATATACAGGAATGCATGTAAATTTTAACTCACAATAAATAGTTTCATACTTAAGCCAAATAATCGGCAAATTAGCCAATTTTAAAGTAACTGTTATTTCTGGGCTTATTTCATAGAATGCATTAATTTATATTGTTTATAAATAAGCTTGCCATATTCACTTGGATAGAGGTGCTAGGAATGTCAAATAGCAATAGCAATACGGAAATCTTTTTTATTTTCTCTTTCCAAATATATAATAAATGGTTATTTTTATCTCTTCATAAATATTTAGGCGCCAGAAGTTTTGATGATACTCTTCCTTTAAAAATTATTTTAAACTGTATTCTACACTCAAATGTGGAAAATTTTAGATAATATTAGCTTTTCATGCATTTTATTTAATAATAGCAAAAGGAATCATAAAAGGAAGCTATATAGCTGGAACAAATGGAGACTATTTCTGAGAAATGGCAATTATCCTTGATTTTTGATTTACTCTTATCTACCACAAGGTGATAAATTTGGCAGAAAGTCTTCTTAATGGGTTCTGTGCACGAAGAACTAGTTATCATTCTATTAATGAAGTGCCTCATCATCCAGTCTTTTCCTGTCTAGTGGTCTGAGGCGTTGTTAATATCAAGACTTCTGTCTCCAGTGAAAATCAATGCTTCAAAAAGTCTGTTCCATAGTTTATGCCAGAATTGTTTCACCTTTAGTTCTAAATAATCAGCATTACATAAAAATATAAATACACAATTATAAAAGTCAGATCATGAATATACATACTCTTCTGAAAGATAATACTTTCTAAAGGCATTAGAATTCATCTAAAGTTGATACTGAGCAAGTAAAGTCAAGGGGAGAGCAAGTGTTTTGACTCATATAATTATTGTCTGCCTAGTATTAATATGACAAGAGCAATTATTATCTTAACCCATGCTTTATGCTTAAGTTCATCTTTGTATGATTTTATCTTGCTTTTTTTAGTTAGATGTTGGCTCCATTTATACTTATTTCACCAGTATTAAATCATTAACCTTTCTTCTGCCACACTTATTATGAATATATAAACTCACCTACTCTGTAGAGTTAATCAGTGCAACCCTGTAAGTATATCTCATACTGAACTACCCTCTTCACCAGTCTCTACACACTCTCCTTTCTGTTTCTTCCATCTCCTCTGTCTCCGAGGAGTGCTTCTCAGAGGCTGAAGGGATCTGAGACTGAGACATATATTGTCGATACTTCTGTTTCTGGTCAGATTATCTATTACAGTAAATTTGGAAAAGACAGGTAGTTACGTAAGAAAAAATAACCCATAATGCTCCCATCTGATAAAATGATGTACGATATTTTAGATAACTTCTCTTCATTATTTATCTATACATTGAGCCTATTGTCCAAACCTTCTTAATTCCTCTGGAACTTTGTACCATCATACACTTAGTTGAACAACTTCCCCAAACTCTTTCCTCAACATTTTTTCCCTTTTTCCTACAAACACTATGATTTTCCCACAGTTAAACAACAACCACCACAAAGCTTCCTTAACCCCGACATTATCAAACATCTTATCTTCACTGCCATACTTTTAAAAAATAACCTATATTGTAGATGTAATTTCCTCATCATGCCCTCATTTTTAACATTTGACACTCTGACTTTTGGTGTCTGATCCTATTTCCAAACCAAAAGAGCTTCTTTCTCCTAACCTTTCTGGATTCTCTTCAGCACCGATGTTCCCTGCTTAAAGGACTGATGTTGTCCTTGTTACAATCTATTCTTTTTTAAGTTTACAAAAGTGAGCAACTCCCTGCCTTATTCCCTTAACTTTTTGATGACTTCTGTCCCCCTTTTGGCTTGGTGAGGAGGGTAAGAAGTGCGGCGAGAATGGCAGGTTCAATTGACAGAAAGTTTGCAGATTCTCTATTTCCACTTAATTGACTTTATGTTTCTAGGCAACATTAATATATGGTCAATTACTAATTAACCTATATCTAATTGGTATTCTAGATTTTAGCACACACTCATGAGGAAGCTTAAATTTTGAAATGTTTAGCCTATTTGCATGTCTAGTGTCTGAAATTAATACCTTTCAAATCGATGTCGCTCTTTAAAGATTTATTTACAAATTGAAAAAGTAATTTATTAGTTCAGTATGTTGACTATTTATTCCATTATTTTAAGCCAACGTTATAAATACTATTGAATTCAATATGTGATATATTATGTGAGATACAAGAGTTGATAAAATAACTATCATTGTGGAGTTCCTGCTTTAATTGGGACATGGAACACCTATTTTGATCACTGATCAGCATGACTGGTCTTAAAAACTATCCAACATTCAAAAACAGATTCACTAGAAACAGGGGACCTCATTTCATTTAAAAGGGAATCCAAATCTTCCTGCATATACTCCTGCCCTTTCTATACTCCCCATAGATTCTTATATATTTAGCTTTGAAAACTGCAATTTAAGTGGTTTGACTTAAAAATGAAATTGGCTTCAAGAGCATCGACCAGAAAAATTAGTGAGCTTGGTGTTCCAAGTTTGTCAACCCTCTCCTCTCCCCTGTTAGAAGCATAGGTCTAAATGTATCCAAATCCACCATCCCTAACCATTAAAGATAGCAATAGAAGCTCCATGATTTTACCACATGTTGACAAGACCCCAAACTGAGTATAATTGAACCCAATCAAGAAAACCTGAAATGAAAAGCTATTTTAGCCAGAAGAATCAAAAACCAAATAAGGCCAGATTTTTGAAAATTTGAAGTGAAACATACAGTGAATCTCTAACTAATGAATTTGGACTTGACACATATATATGAAATGGCTTATGTTTGAACAAAGTTCTATTCAAAAGATAGTTCTGCAGCAGCAGGATAAGATTCTATCTTCCTTTGCTTAATGTGCAGCACACTGAATCTTTATTGCAGTATTAGAATAGGCAACTTCCACGCCAAGACTTAATTAAAGTTTAAATATTTGAAGGGGTGGTGATAATGTTGTCTCTAATAAAAAATTTACCTGTCTTGGGATCAATAGAGAAATAAGGTTGTCCCTGAAGAATGCTGTAAACGACTCTGGCACTGTTTCCATATGTCGGGTCATCTGCGTCCGTGGCCTTGACCTGGAGCACATACGCACCTGGAAAATGAGACAATATGACTCTAGCATCTTTGTTTTACAGAGGTCAAGGTCATGTCTATTATCTGCTGGACTCCATTTTCCTTTGGAATTTGGCATTACTGAATGATTCTGTGAGTATATGATGCCACCGATAATAATTCAACTATTATAACCAAAATGTTGGGCAACAATATAGCTGTTAGTGCAAATGATACATATTTTAAATATCTATTTTTAGAGCTGTGTCCATTTCCAGTACCTAGATCATTGAACTGAAAGTCATCACGATAGCTTTATTGATCTGTGCACCAAAGAAAACATGACACTGCTTACATTAGCTCATCTGCTCACTATAGATGATTTAACTCCATGATTAGGATATCAATAGAGAAGCTAAAAGGTTTAAAGGCTTACTGAAATTAAGAGGGTGTTAAGTAACTTGCAATTGCAATTTAAAAATCAACAACAACATACTAGCATTAGGAAGGCTTTAAATAGGACAGAACATTTGAGAAATTGAGGAACTGAAAATAATTGCAATTATAGTCACAGGAGTGCCTCTATGCCTTAGGACTGAATTAACCTAAGGGTTCATTGACATAGGAAAATATTGAAGACAATCCAAATTATCTGTAGCTTTTCTCATTTTTTGACACCCTGTCATATTATTTATGTACTAAGAGAAGTTGAAGGGAGAATTTTTATCTTATATATACATAATCATAGTTAAGTTTTTCTCTAAGGAATTTTTAAGTGGGTATTTCTTCTTAATGTCATGTTCAATGTTACCATTCTGCATTGAGAACAAAGTAAAATCAAAAGTATCAAACTTGACATAAATAAAATCAGTATGTCACTGATGGTTAGAAGGCAGTCTTTACTGAGCATAAAGGAAGTGATTTGTACATCCAAATTTACACAATGGACAGAATGCATCTCTTGGAGACATTCAAAGTGACTGCCCATCTTGGGAATACAAGGTTGCTCCTTTCCATTCAGTAACTCATTCAGGCTTTTCTCTTAAGGCAATACAAAATAGGAACAAACTATATCTTAAAGGTTTACCCCAAAATCTAAGAGAATGAACCATCTCTTTGCCTCTACTTTTTTAAAAAGTAATAATGTGTTAGAATGATGAAAAAAGTAAGAAATGATAATTTTTGGTAGATATTTAATGCCAAGGCCTTTATTTTTAAGATGCTTTGGTGAATTCTAGCTATATCAACAGAGGAAAAATATGTTTTATTACAGCAACGTTTCCCAGGAAAGGAAATTTCTGAAAGGAAAGTAGGCAACCATTACTAGGATGTCAAGAGTGATAACTGATACTACCCGTCATCATCATTATCATCATCATCATCAATATTTGTGCCATCATTAATAATTATTTGCCAAATAGGCATTGGGCACCTCTATTAAAGAGTCGTCAAAACTACATCCTCCTTAATGCTGTAGGAAGGAACAGTTTATCGAGAATAAATTCCTCTCTCCCCTCCCCTCTTTCCACCTGGATCTTCACTACCACTTCATCACACATGTGTTGTGCAGGCAAAGTCTACAAATATTAAACAATGCCCCAAATCTAGATATAAATATTGCAGTCAAACAGCTATGGACTGTTTTACCCTGAAAATACGTTTGAAGAAAAAAGTATTTTATTTGCCAAAAAATATTAAGTAACAAATTTACTAAACTTTTACCTAACCCAGACCACACGCTCAATGGGGAACAAAGATGAACAAGATAGTATCTTTTCTTTTACAAAAAACCTTTAGTAAGCATTTGAAAAATATTTCCTCCCAAAAGTAGTATTGCATTCTTTATATTAATCATTTTTTTCTTTAAAGCTCAAATATTAAGAGAGCACATTAAGAAATAGCCCCGTAAGTCATAGAAGCATCAGATATGTGTCATTTAATTCCACTTCGTGCAACTCAAAAGGAGCAGTGGATAGCAAGAATAATTGCACTTGTAGCATATTTCTCCAGTTTCATCCACAGTATCAAAAATGATTGCTCACTCAAAGTAGAGATTAATTCTGGTTTAGTGAAAAAGCAGATTGCAATATGTTATCAGAAAGTGCGTAGAGCTGCCTCTGTAGATGTTTCCAAGAACACAATTAAACACCATTATATCAGCTTGTTTTACTGGTTGCTCCATGACTTTCACCTAACCAACGCAAAAGAGAGATTTCATACTCCTTTCGTTAAGAAGACTCAGTTAATTGCCTGGAGCATGTGAATCTCCAAAGACTACCTTTGTCAGTGCTTATATAGCATGCCAGTTCCTGACACTTTTAAACACTGAATACCCAAGAGTTAGGAGCAAGAGGCTGTGGTTGGGGGCCATGCTTAACGTGCAACAAGGCAATAATATAGTCAATGATGTTCACAAAACTGGAGTAGACTTCTTGTATGTAGCAGTCATCCCGGGATTTATTCTCTTATCACTGAAATACAGGATGACAATATAATAACTCCCAATGTTGAAGTGCAGAGAGAATGTAACTCACAGAGAAGCCATTCCTTTATTAGCAGCTAGAGATGGAGTGCCGAATGTGCAATGGAGAGTATTGAATCACTTCAATTTTCCACGTAATACTGCTCTGATTAGTAGTAAATTAATTAATGTAATTTTTAGTAACCATTAAAGCTAATACTAAAAAAGTTATTTTATAGTAACAGTAAAATTAGCAGTAAATAGTAATACTAAAATTTCAAATTTACAGTAATAGTAAAATTCTAAATTTTAAGCAGTCTCTCAAAAGACAATGTGTATAATATATTAATGTATACATTTGTATGTATGTATATATGTGTATATACATAAATAACGGAGCAATGAACAGAGAAATTGATCATTAAGAGTTACAGAACCATCATGAAGAAAGAACAAGCATTAGGAGAAGCCCATTTGATATAAACTGAACACCAAATAAGAGTTTTGCTAAAACACTTAAATAACTGAGTTAAGTTCATATGAAAACCAATTTGGATATCATTTTTGTATACATATATGTATATGTTAAAATGTATTTGGAAAATCAGTTCCATGTTGTTAAATTCACAGTTATAATATGATGTGATCTCAATCTTTTGCCAATAAACATTCACTTCATAACATTTTGAATAAAAAATATGTTAAAGAGGGATACATTACCTACATGAATTAAATTAGTCAATATTCTCTTCTCCATTTTATGTTGAAGGCACTAATAAAAGACATGGTGTTTGACTTATTAACTGCAATTTGAGAATTCCTACACATGATATTTTATATGTACGTTCAGGCAGTGCACATACACAAACACAGAAAAGTGGTTTAACAGTTTTCAAGGACTTTTCTCAAAGTTATGAGCATGCATTCATCTATTCAGTCAGTTATTCATTTAACAAAGATTCACTGACTTTCCATGATATGCCAGGCACACTGTTCAGGGTACTAGGGAAACATCGTGAAGAAAATGGAGAGGCCAAAACACTCAAGAATGATGTTCTATTTAGAGGAGAATGGGAAGAGCAACAGATTTTAAAATAAACAAATATATAGATAAATCTAGATGTAGATGTAGATATAGATACAGATAGATATGATGTCCCATTGTGATCAGTGGTAAGAAATGAAATACGGCAGTGGAAAGAAAGAGAGTGACAAGGTAAAGGATTTTCTATATGATGATCAGGAAAAACAATTTTGAGAAATGTCATTTATGTGGAGACCTGAATGAAGTTTTTTTTTTTTTTGAAAGTTCATGCCATGCAGAGGGAACTCTAGGCACAAAACAGTCCTGAGGCAAAGGCATGTTGGAAGTGTTGAGGGGAACCTCAAGGAAATCAGAGCCCCCCTCCCTGTGGATTGAAAACAAGATAGAAGAGAGAGGTGATGCTGCAGCCACTGTTTTTAAGCCACTGTTAGGACTTTTCCAGTGTTCAGCTACCCCTCCAACATTTATTTATCTCATTATAACTATCTATCTATCTGTTTACCTACTAGACTATATTTCAAATTTCATTTATATGAAAGAGATGGAACTATTCACACATTCTTGAACCTTACTTTACTCCTTAAATAGTAAATTGGGATGGGATTTTATCTTTATAAAAGCACATAAACATTATTAAAATAATAAATATTATTACATAATAAAAGCATATAATCATTATTTTTAATTAATCTCCTTTTAGTGGACACTCTGTTTAGAAAATTTTGGGTTTTTTATCTATTACCAAATTTTGCAATTGGTAAATTCATACCATTGAGATAGCCGGGTCAAATAGCGTATGAATTCAACATAGTGATATATATTGTCAAATTGACTACCGAAAGATTGTACTAATTTATGTTCCTATCAACAGAGTCTATTTTCCAGTTTTTTCACCATGTTCATTGTTCTTAATTTTTAAAATATATATTATGAGTGAATTTCAGCACCTTATGTTGATTGGTCACTTTTATTTTGTGTGTATTTATTTATTTTGTATGTAAACTGTACTCATATTCTTAACCCATTTTACTTCATAGTTTATATCTGTCTGTCAATCTATCTATTGAAAGTATACTTACTAGCTTATTTTGACTTAGTTTGTAGTCTTTTTTTTCATTTTGTGATCATTTTAAGTGGTTTTCTTTTATGTGTATATGTTTGTGTGTGTGTACATGTATGTATACTTATCTCAAAAATACTGTTCTATAACTGTGTTTGATGAGATTAGGTGCTTTTAATTATCTCTTCTTCCTAAATTCTGTTAAATGAGCACGTGAGCTCTGGAGCCCAGAGCAGGCAAGCCAGCTTACTTTCATAATGAACCACACGTAGCCTACTTTTCCTTTATCTGTGTCACGTGATAGTCATGCTTTCTTCATTTGATCATTAAGATCATCTTTATGGATCACTAAGGTCAATATTATCAAGACAGGCGATGACTTTTAGAAATAATCTGACGTAGCGTCTGCACTTTACAATTGAATAATTGAAGCCAGTAATGTTAAAATCATTCTTGTTGATACTAATGACATTCTCATACAAAATGGCACAGAGGTAGGAGTAGAACTGAGCTCTACTAACTCACAATTTCAGCAAAAGTAGGCATTAATTCGTTGATTCATTCATTTCTTCCTTCATTCAACAAATGTTCAGTGGTACACACCATTCACCAGGCACTACGCTCAACATACAGTAAAAAACAATATATTACACAATTATTTATTCCATCAAATGGCACTTTCAGCATGGTTGTTTTATAGTCTATGCATTTTTTGCATTTGGGGTAGTACACAAACTTGCTAGAAATACATTGAAAATATAAGTGGATTATATTTACTCTATGGCCTCTATAAAATATGTTTTAATTTCCCAATTTAATTTAATATTCTGTTCATTGAATATGTTCTTTGCTCTTTATCGCCCCAGCCACTGTCTCAGCTAGTCTGGATTCTCACTCTCTCGCACTTGGAAAGCTAAAAAGCATCTTAATTTCTTCCTCCTCCTTTTCCTTTTACACAGGAGCATCACTGTCGTTGTCCCATAACACAAGATTGATCTTGTCACTCTCCTTCATTAAAAAAAAGTTAAAATTAAAAAGAAATCTCTAATGTGTTTCTATTTCTATCGAAAGAATAATCATCTAAACACACTGACATACTATGAATAGCATGACATGAATGGATTTCAAATGTTCTTCCCAGATTAGTTTCCGACTGTGCTGCCAGAGCCCCCACGCTGTGCCTGCACTTACTTATTTACTGTTTATTTGAGGCTCTTTCTTGCCTCTGCTGCCTGGAGGACATTCTCCTTCACCAACTGGAGAAATTCTACTCATCCTTCATGTCCCAGTTCTGCTGTCACTTCTGTGAATTCTTGTTTTTCTGCTCCCAGGCAGAGATAATATGTCCACTCCTCTGTACTCCCATCAGCCTTAGGATATTTTGATTTTTTGAAACTCAATACATCGTGTGTTCTTGTCATGGACTACAAATCTTTTACATCAACTGCCCTTCCATATTCATTCTTTGTACATTTAGTGTCTGTCATGAAGTAAGTCTCAAATCAATGTTTATCTTTTGGATACTTATAGTACTCATATATACACGCAAAAGGCACGAACACTATAGACACAATATTTTAAATGGGTGACCTAGTAGCTAGCTATGACCTTTAGAATCTTTTTTTAGTACTAAAGTGGAAGTTTAACTTACTTGTTTTTAATTTCTAATGTACATCATTGTTCTCACTCAAGAAGGCAGAGCCAAAAATGAGTGACACTACATTAAAAAAAATCACATAAGCAAGATTGAGCCACAGTATGGAATGCAAACCCAAGAGGAGTTAACGTAAATTTCCTTGCTGAATGATGTTTAACCTTTTCAGGACTGATGCGTAAACAGGAAAAGAGAGAAATTTCAGGTAATAAATCATTTTCTTTTTGCTTTTGCCTTATGTATACATTGCATTATAACTAAGAAATAATACAGTTAGAATTAGAAAGGTATGGAATGATAAATACACAGAAATTTCTTTTCAAATAGGATTGGAAAATAAATGTACATTTTATTGTATACAGAAAACATTAAGCAGCAGAGAAACGTAAAGCAGAAATGTTTTCAGAATCAAGTCAAATAGAGTGGATTTGTGTGTGTGTGTGTGCGCGCGCGCACAAACGCGTGTGAGATCCTACAAAGGAACAGGACACTATGAGACATTGAAACACAAGGTCTGCTAAAGCAGAGTTAATTACAAAATAGGGTTAAGCATAGATGCACAGCAGGTGAATTTAGTCTTTAAAGTAACTGGGTCTTGAATCAATTTTATGTTAGATTTCACTGCACTGCTCCTGAACACTTGGGTCTTAGCTTCCTTCTGTGGATTCTCTTCCTATATTTGCCCCTTAAAGTTGTAAATGCCTCCTCTGTCCCCTTTATCTTCAACAAGGGCTGCATATAAGGCATTTATGAGGATTATTAAGAACAATTCCGGGGCCCCCAGCAGAAAGTCTAATGTGATTTTTCTTGCTTGTTCCAGGTATCCGAAATCTTTAAAATCTCTGCAGATGAGTCTGATGAGAAGCCAAGGCCAGTTCTACACAATTTCCCTAGATTTCTCCAATTAGGAAAGTCCGCATTGCATGCCATTGTGATTGTCATCTTTGTCTCTGAAGCCTTGCTGCCTAGGTTTGAATCCTAGATCGACCACTGGCCAACTGTGTGACCTCAGGCAAATTACTTAACCTCTCTGTGTAGATTACTCATATGCAGGGAAAAAATAGAATCCATTATCTAGCAGTATGAAATGAGTTAATACTTATAAAGAAAGTATAATAGAGTTTTCCAGCATGTGCTGTTTAAGTGTATATACAATGAAATACACACTTAATTTCTGTTCTCCCCCACCACAAATAGGGTGACAATTCCCAAATGTGTAACACTAGCATGATTCTTGTCCTCAAGTCTCATATCTGACTATTCAAATACTGATCTGGACTTTATCTCTTGTGTGTTAAAAAATGAAATTTTGAGATGCATATTTAAAATATGTTAAAATGAAAAACGCAGACTATGACAATATTGGACCACTTTGTTAGAGACCTAAGAAAGAAGAGTTTGTACACTTGTTAAATCTCCCTGAAATAATCAGAACTTTTACAGATTGGAAAAGATATATGTCATAAAAATCCCCTAGAGTAGAAGCTATGCCCTCTCGAACTGTACTTCCAGATCAGAGCAGGCAATTTGGTTTTGTTCTGCCCCCAACTCCAACTCTGCTTGGCCTGGCCTCAGAGTATCCCCTGACACACCTAATATTGTAACATCCATTTATGATGTGTTATTCAGTCCCAGGACCCAAAAGGAGTCTAAGGCTATAAAACTTTCCTCCTAGATATGTCCTAAATATTTTAGACTATACATATTTACATCTTATGATTCAAATGTACTTTGATGGATAAGTGAATCCATTTTTATGAGCACTTTATCTCTCTGTTGTGTGCCAAGAATTCTATACCACGAACACCAATACAAAAGCTAATGCCAGCTCCCAGTGACACATCCTGAACTCCATTTCCAGTGATGGTACAATGTTGCCTCCTTTGTGCCTAATGTCGTTTAGAAATTATTTTCACAGACGCTGTGAGGAAATTCCATAGAAATCAAGATGAAATGTATGAGCTTGGAATTCACTCACTCAGTAGCTCTCAGCTATAATTCAGTAAGCTTTGTATTTTTTCTGTGTAACGTATTTTTAAAGGATAAAAAAATCACTTCCTATTCAAATGCATTTAACCAAGGTGTTAAGGACCAGTTAATGTGACTAATTAGTTTGATACACACATTACACACCTAAAATTATTTGTTTTTATTTGAACAAATGATTCTGCCATTTTAAGGGTAAGAAAGATCCATCTACCTATCTATCCATCCATCAGTCCGTCAGTCCATCCATCTATCCATCCACCGTCTATCCTTCCATCTATCATCTGTTTTTCTATCTATCTACCTACCTATCTCTCATCTTCCTATCCATTTCTATATCTCGTTTTAGTGAAAGGAAAAATACAAATTGCATATGTATGTGTGTGTATATATATATGTGTGTATGTGTTTGTGTATATGTGTGTGTGTAAACTGGAGGTCAGAAGTATTGAATCCTAGAACCAGCTCTGTAATTAAATACACATATGATCTTTTGTAAATTATTTCAATTCTGTAAGGATAATAATGTAATTTTAGTGGATAGTATAGTAATCCTCCCCTAAAAATTATTCCCACCTAATCTTAAAATTGTCCATATACATATTCGTATATCACTATCTCCCTCACACTTCCGTGTAAGTTAGTAAGCTTAACTCCCATGAAGGCATTTGGCTCAAGACTACACTAACAAACACAAGCCTTTTTTTCTGACTAATAGTGATTGGTTAAGGAGTGTAAATGTAACCCATTTCAAGCCAATAAAACCAGAGATGTTTGCTGAGATCTTCTAGGAAATGCTCTCTCTTTTTCTCTGAATGCTGTATGCAAATGTCTGGAACTGCTATAGCCATTCCAACACTTGGGGGAAATGTGACAAAAGACAGTCACACACAAGAGGTTACAAACTTAGGAATCCCAGGAAAGGAAATGGGAAGTCTTGATCAACCCTGGCTGAAGGTCACCCTCCAAGCATATTGATGATTTGAGACCATGAATCCCTTTTTGTGTAAGATTTTATACTTTGAGTTGGATTGAGATTTTCTATTACATCCAAATTAACAAAATATTGGCAAATCACTTAAACACTCCAAGCCTCTGTTACTTCAAATCAAAGCTCGGAATATAAATAGATGGGACCTCATGGAACTCACTTTTGAGTTAATGCATGTAAATTGCTTAGGCATAATACATGGCACAAAGGGAGCCCACATCAAAATGATTGTTGTTAAAATTCTTCAGCTTTGTAATGAAGGGGTAAGATTTCCTCGTTTCCTTCTAATTCCAGTAATTTGTTCAACAAATTGAAACAGAATCCAATTTTACCACTCTCCAAAATAACTTTCCCATTACTGCAGATTAATCTTTTTGTTACAGGATTTTGAACATATCACCGCTCTGTCCAAATCCTTCAGTGATGTGCCAGGAATCATTACGTGCAATCTGAACTCCTTCAAGAGAGCTATCAGGCTGACATCTGTCTGTTTTTTCATTCTAAAATTTAACCCCTCGGCTTCTTCAAATGTCCTCTTGGGGAAATTTGTTTTTTCCACTGTCCAACAAAAATTAGAGCTCTGACAATTAATTTTGGGTAACAACTCTGAGCCTCTCATCTAAGAATTGGAAACATATACCTGAATTCCATAAAGGCTTTGTAAAATATAAATTAAGCAACATATGTAAATCACCTCCTTCTGGTTTCCTCACTATTGTCTGTTCCCTAGTCACTTCCCCTAATCCAGTCTAGTGCTGGAGGTACTACAGATAAACTCACTCATTGATACACTTGCAGAATATTTCCATCGGCTCCTTTCCTTAATTGAAATTTTGCTTTCTCCTGAGCCCAGAACTCCCTGTAGCGCATTTTAGGCCCACAACTGCGTTCCTTCAGCTATCCAATACTGCTTCCGATTAACTGGTCTTTCCTGCCAAGAGTGAAAGCTGCTCCTCATGCTTACCTGCCTTCTTCAGGGGCATTTAACTGGTTGATACCAATCTCTTTCTTCAAGTAGCCTCCAATTATGGTTGGTTTCCTCAACATCATTTATTCTTGGCTCTCCCCTTTCTTCTGTGATCACTGTTTCTTAGTCTTCTTTACAGCCCCCTTTTCCTCTTCCCGCCCTTTGAAGGTTCATGCACCCCAAGTTCTGTCTCTCACTCTATATGCCTAACTCTACAATCTCATCCATGTTTGTCTCTAGGTGCTAGTGACTAGACCATCATTTATATTTTCCAGTTGCTTGAAAAATAAAACTACAAGTTAACTAGATCAAGACACACCCAATTTCTTGGTTACATTCTAAATATTTTTTTTATAACTTATTGTTTATATCCAGTCCAGTTTCCTTCATTGATTAAAAATTGCTAAAATACGTTTCTTGTCTTCACTCTGCTGCTATTTTTCTAAAAATTTTACTGCTTCCCACCTGTATTATAGTGTTATAATATTTAATAATCTCTCTGTTGCCTGTTAAACCACCTATCATCCAACCTGTATACATAAAGCCACGTTTGTCTTTCAAAAATGCAAAAATGCCCTCAGCACTATCTCTAATTCTTTTTGTGAATCTGCCTCTACCTGCATTTCTAGATTCATCTCTTTCCACGCTTTCTGCCTACTTTCTGCTGCCTCAATACGGTACTGATTCCCTGAGACATGGTGCTACTTCATATCCTGCTCTTTATAGCTTCTATCTTGGATACCAGAAATAGCCTTTTTCACCCAGGTGAACTTCAGCCCAAATTAAAGATTGGCCTCAATAGCTCCTTGTCTAGAAACTGCTTTCTGTATATTCACAGAGCGTCTTGTTTCACATCTCTCACGTTTCCAGTAGGTAGCAAGCACAGCATACAGATTGAAGACTGTGTACTGTTCTTTTTGGAATCCCAGTACCTACTACGGAGCTTGGTACATAATAGTTACTTAATACATGCCTCTTCAGTAAGTAAATTTTAAAAAATGGGTTTGGCTTAGAAAATATCTTTGATCAGCTGACGTTAGAAGTTTGCAATGAAGCCTCTATGATACCTCTTGACTCAAGCAAAAAGTTCAACGTCCCCTCCTGTCAACAATTACGACAGAGATGCTGCTTTGCTTTCTGTTACAGAAATCAAAGGAGAAGCTTCAAATCAAAAGTGTCTTCAGAACTCTTAATAGCAGTGGCAAAAGAACACAAGAAATCAGTTACTAGAATGTTGCTAATCTTGACATATCAAGCCCTGCTAAGTCAACAGAAGAGTACACAATTCTACTCCCAGTTTCAAGGAAGAAAATAAACTTTTGTAAAAGCAAGGACTATACTGAGATCATAAGTGTGGAAAATTCATTATAATAAAGTCTAGAACTTATGGCAGTTGACGTTATCTGGAATCAAATGACTTTGCTTACTGATTATTTCACAAACTCAAAGACGTGATGATGCCACGTGACTTTCAATATTTGCACAAGTGCTCACGAATCCACATAATGACAGAAAGAGTGACCAGCTAAAAAGTAGCAATAATTGTAGCCATTACTGTTCACATACTCATAGTTAATAGAGAAGGGTGTGTTATTTGTGAAAAGTACTATGATTTAATATTAAAGTTCTGTTCCTTTTGTGTTGCTGTGGTTAAATGCTGCAATGATTTAGGCTGAGGTTCGGTTTTAGTAATTGTTACAGAAATAAGAGACTTGGAAACCTATTTGTTTTGCTAGATTCATTGTAACTCAATTCATCAGGGCAGAAAAGCATTGTAGCTAAACAAAATTTAAACTTTACTAAATTTCCTGTGACTTCTGATCCAAATTCTCCCAGCTGATGAGCAAATGACAATGGTTAAGTCAATTAATCTGATCTCAGTTTCTTCATCTATAAAATGGGAGGATTGGACTGGATGCCTTTGGAGCCACTATACAAACATATTGTAATTCTAGACAAAAGAGCCTGATTAAACTGCCAGTTGATGAAATTACACTTTTCATATCCATTTTCATTTCATTTCATATAAATTTCTCTCTTGAGAATGGAACTTAAGATTTGAATTAGAAGGAGTTCTTATATCGTTATCATTTTCATGATGTACATTTTCATTTATAAAAAACTTTACGAGTTGGACATGAGTTTTAAAACTCATAAAAATGAAAAATTACAAATATATTATTACTACTTTATAGGACAATGATCTGTTTATTAACCAATTTGAACTTTTCAGAGTAGCACATAAAAAGAAATTAAAAACCATTATATGACTAAAGTATAGTTTTAATGCATACTATATGGAACATTGAACTTAACCTAGTACTTGCACAATAGATGCAGATATCTTGGAGGCATTCATGTTATTTAAAGCAATGAAACATACATAGATGTTACTTTAAAATATATGTTGGATAACAAAAATAGAATTAAATATGCCATTATTTCCAAATAAAAGCTATGTCTCCTAGTCTATGATTCCGTTACTTATCAGGAAGCTTCTCCCAGTACATTAAAACTATTTATTTTCAATATTTTGATGACTATATCATTACATGGAATTTTTCATATGTAGTATTTAAAAAAAAATTTTTTCAAGTCATAAGCCAGTCATAAAACAGTGCAGATTAAAAGATAAAAGGGATTAAAAGTCCAAGAGAGAATGAGTTATAGCTAGATGGGGTTACCCATGAATTTGTTTTATGACCCAGCTGAGGAGAGAGAAAAGAGACCAAATGAAAAGTGGGCTGACAGCAGAAGACAATGCTCCAGGAGCACAAAGAGTGTTCAGAGTATTAAAGTCTAGAATTCCATTCATGTTTGATTTAAAAGGTAGACCAAAAACTTGGTGAAGGGCAATTTTGCCTGCTACAATTACAAATTATGGGTTAGTGGTATTAAAAAAGAAGCTGTGAGAAGATAAATTTCAGGAAAGGGTTTGATACCCTTGCACATAAAAATTTAGCAGCTGGCCAGAAGTCCACCTGACAAACCAGAGTGCTTAATGCATACTGGGGCTGAGGTTCAGGTCCAAGTTCTCCTCTTACTCTTTTAGAGCACTGAACCTGGGGCTACAGTCAGCAGAAGTTTCCAAGCCTGTGAAGTTTTGGATAGCAGTTTGGTCCATTCCCTAAGTCCTACCCAACTGAATAATTATGACTCAGGCAGTCATATTTCCTATTGCAGTGGTTTCTCTTACTGTCTTTTCTATAGATTCTGATGGTTTGCTTCCACTGGAGTCAGTACCAAGAGTGTGGCTTCCTTCTACTCTGTGACTTTCTCTACAATTATTGCTTTTTGTTTTATAATTGTTTTTTTGCCCGGATGTTGCCTTATCCACAGGCATCCACACCCTGCAAACTATGTGTTAGAAAACAGGGTCCCAGTGGACCCCATCTCCTAGGATTTTGTGTCTGAGAGAGAAAGCTTCAGGTTCTCAGGGCTTCCACATCTTAGTTCTGAAGGGTGAGATTTTGCACTGAAGTGTAGACTTGAGTGTAGAGTCTTCCATATTTTCCAGAGTACAGAAACACAGGAATCCTAACCCACTTATCTAGTGACAGACTCTAAACATACACATTTAATATGAGGGTATCTCTTCAGATACCCTCTAGGGAGAAAAAAATTCCATAGTTTTTCATTTATAGGGCACCAATTAAATGACAAATAGCCAACAATTACATCAAAAGATGCTCAATATCACAAATCATTGGAGAAATTTAAATTAAAACCAAAATGAGATATCACTTCACACCTGTTAAGACAGGTTGTTACCAAAAAAAAAAGATAAGTGCAGGAGAGGATATGGAGAAATTGGAACTCTTATCCATTGTCGTGGCAGCTAATACTACACTACGCACTGAAAATTAAAAAGAAGCAAAAATAAAAACAAAAGAGAACTCTGCCTTTAAAAAGTAGTATTCAAAGAACTTAAGTTTATTTTATATGATTTCTTTTTTGGAACTCAGAAAATTAGTCTCATCTTCAATGCCCTCTTTTTTCCTAAAAAGGGTTAGAATATACCAATTAATATATATGGAACTACTGCAATGTATCCAATATTGTGCAAAAACATTTTGCATGTATTATTACACTTAATGCATGAAATAATCTCACCTTCTATAATTAGCTCCGTTTTTACCGATGCTAACTTACATTTAGCGAGCTGTGGAGCTGGGATAACTCAGGCAGTTGACAACAAAGCCTTTGCCCGTAGCTACTACCTTGGACCACGTCCAGGGAACACAAGAGCTCTTCGAAAAGTGACTAAGCTGTTCCATTTTGTTTGGCCATACTTGGTACAAAAATTTTCTTCTAAAGTTTTTTTTTAAATTTGGAATTGAGCTTTTAGAAATACACTACTCATTTTAATGTTTGTACTTTTGTAATGTATTGAAATCAGTAAGCTTGATGCCTCCAGCTTTATTCTTCTTTCTTAAGGTCGTTTTTACTATTGTGAGGTTTTTGTGGTTCTATATGAATTTTAGAGTTGTTTTTCCTATTTCTGTAAAAACAAGCCATTGAGATTTTGATAGGAATTGCTTTGAATCTGTAGATCACTTTGGGTAGTGTGGACATTTTATCAATATTAAGTCTTTCAATCCATAAACATGGGATATCTTTCCATTTACTTGTGTTTTCTTTATTTCTTTCATTAATGTTTTGTAGTTTTCAATGTATAAGGCTTTCACTTCCTTTGTTAAGTTTACTAAAAGTATTTTATTCTTTTTGATGTTACTGTAAGTGCAATTATTTTCTTAATTCCTTTTTTGAATAGTTTGTTCTTGGTGATAGAAATGAAACTGATTTTTGTATGTTGATTTCGTACCCTGTAATTTTACTGAATTCGTTTATTAATTCTAATAGGTTTTTTGGTGATGTTCTTTAGGGTTTTCTACACATTAGAGCATGTCCTCCACAAAGAGAAATAATTTTACTTCTTCCTTTCAGCCTTGAATGCCTTTATTTCTGTTTCTTGCCTATTTGCTCTGGGTAGGACTTCCAGTACTATGTTGAAGAGAAGTGGGTGAGAGTGGGCATCCTTACCTTCTTCCTGATCTTAAAAGAAAAGCTTTCAGTTTTTCATCATTGACTATTATGTTAGTTGAGGACTTTTCAGATATGGTCTTTATCATATTGAGGTAAATTTCTTCTATATGTAGTTTGTTGAATTTTTATTGTCAAAAGGTGTTAAATTCTGTCAAGTGCTTTTTTTTGCATCTACTGAGATGGTTATGTAATTTTTATTCTTCATTCTGTCAATGTGGTGTATCACATTAATTGATTTGGGTATGTTGAACCATCCTTTATCCCAGGGCTAAATATATAGAAGACTGGAACAAACTAGAGAGCCCAGAAATAAATCCATGCATATAGGGTCAACTAATCTTTGACAAGGGAGCCAAGCATACACAATGGGGAAAGGATAATCTCTTTAACAAACTGTGTTGGGATAACTGGATATTCACATGCAAAAGAATGAAATTGGACTCTTATTCCATACACACAAACTAGCTCAAAATGGATTAAAAAATAAACATAAGACCTAAAATTGTAAACCTCCTAGAAGAAAACATAGTGGAAAATCTTCACGACATTGGTCTTGGCAATTATTTCTTGGATACGACACCAAAAGCACAAGCAACAAAAGCAAAAATAGACAAATGGGACTATATCAAGCTAAAAATCTTCTGCACAGCAAAGGAAACAATCAAAAGGGTGAAAAGGCAATCTTCAGAATAGGAAAAAATATTTGCAAACCATATATCCGATAAGAGATTGAAGTTCAAAATATATAAGGAACTCCTACACCTCAACAGCAAAAAAAACACAAACAGTACAATTAAAAAATGGGCAACAGACTTGAATAGACATTTCTCCAAAGTATACACACAAATAGCCAACAGTTATATGAAAAGAGGCTCAATATCACTAATCACTGGAGAAATTTAAATCAAAACCAAAACGAGATATCACTTCCAACCTCTTAGGGTAGGTTATTACCAAAAAAATAAAAAACAAAAAAATAAGCGCAGGTGAGGATGTGGAGAAATTGGAGCCCTTGTGTGCTGTTGATGGGGACGTAAAATGATCCAGCTGCTACGGAAGACAGTATGGAGGTTCCTCAAAAAATTAAAAATAGAACAATCATAGGATTTAACAATCCCACTTCTGAGTATACATCCAAAAGAAATGAAATCAGGTTCTCAAAAGGATATCCATACTCCTATGTCATTGCAACATTATTCACAATAGGCAAGAAATAGAAACAATCTCAATGCCCATCAGCAGATGAATGGATGAAGAAAATGTGGCATATACACACAATGGAATAATATTCAGACTTTTTTTTAAAAAAAAGAAGGAAATCCTGCCATATGCAACACCATGGATGAAGCTGGGGGACATTATGGTTAGTGAAATAAGCTGTCACAGAAGGAAAAATACTGCACGATTCCACTTATAGGAGATATTTAAAATAGTGAAACTGATAGAAACAGAGTAGAATGGTGGTTGCCAGGGGCTGGGGGAAGGGTAAAATGGGGGGCTGCTGTTCAAAAGTGTAAAGTTTCAGTTATAGAAGAAGAACAAATTCTTGAGATCTGCTATACAACACTCTGCCTGTGGTTAAAAATACTATATTGTGCACTCAAAAATTTAAGAGGGCAGATCTCGTGTATCTTAAGCGTTCTTGCCACAACAATAAAAAACAAATGGCGCTACTCTTTTTGTTAATGCAAGTAGTCAAATACTTCATTTTGTTAAACTTGGTATTATTCTTAAGTTTTGGTTTGTCTGATACTAAACGGTAACTAATGGATCTGTAATTATATATAACAAAGAATTTCAAATTAATTGATTACTTAGAAAGTACGCAAGAAACTTTCAAAGTAGCCACACACATCTAAGATTAAACGGGAATAACATACACCGAGGCTTGGACCTTTTTCTTTTAATCTTATTATTTAACTGTCTAGCATCATTGTAGCCCATACTTGCACATTCAGAAAAAGTGGGGAAATTGATCTTCTGTTTAGGCCCCAATTTTAGATGCATTTTGATGCTTCATGATTTATTGATTTGGAAATTCAAGATAAATAGTAAATGCCTTAAACTGAAAATAGATTACAAAGCAATGCTTGTAAAATTATACCAAACAATATTGCCAATATTTAATTAAGAATCAATGTCTAGGTGTCAGCGTTATGTTTTTAGCACCAGTTATTATCAGTGGATTTCTTTGTTAATGCCATAATAAATTAGGCACTGATACATCATGCTGATTCTCCCATTACTGAAAATCATGTTTTGTCAGAATTTATTCTTGTGCCAAGATGTTCATGACATACATGTAATTTACTTTATTGCCACACATTCGCACAGACACATACAAAGATCATGTAAAGCAATTGTGGAAATTATAAAAAACATACATTATTGTGGCCAGCCCAGTGGTACAAGCGGTTAAGCACGCGTGCTCCACTGCGGCGGCCCGGGGTTCACCAGTTCAGACCCCGGGCGCGTACTGACACACCGCTTGGCAAGCCATGCTGTGGTGGCGACCCATATAAAGTAGAGGAAGATAGGCACGGATGTTAGCCCAGGGCCAGTCTTCCTCAGCAAAAAAAAGAGGAGGATTGGTAGATGTTAGCACAGGGCTGATCTTCCTCACACACACACAAAAAAAGATGCATTATTATTTCTTTATCAGTATTTTTCAATTGAATTTTTAATCAGGAAAACACAAGTTATTTGTACCAGAAATAGATAGGCTGTATTGCTCTCACCTTTTGTTAGGTGTCTGTGTGTTTCCATTTATGCTGCTACTACACTGAATTGCTAATCTTTTTTTAGTGTTACATTAGGCAACATTCTAAGTTTTCATTTTTTAAATATATTCACCTAATTTTTGCAACTACCCTATATGGTAATAACTTATTATAACAGGCTCTGTTCTAAGCACTTCCCTTATCTTAACGCATTTAATCCTCACAACAACATTGTGAGAAAGATACCATCATCTACTTTTTATAGGTGATGAAACTAAGGCAGTTGAGGGTTTATGTCATTTGCCCAAGGTCAGACAACTACAGAGCTAGTTTATGATTCAGTTGGTCTGATTCCTCAGCCACTGTTCTTAATCTGTGTGCTGCACAGCCTGTTAGTTTACATCAAAATGGTCATATGCAGATTGAATTGGTTAGCTGGTAGCATAACCTTTGGCTTCATAATGTTTCACTCTTTCAAGAAAAGACCCACTCAAGCTCACCATATTTGGTCAAACACAATTGTAGATGGCAAACTTGAATCCACGGCCTGGATGATATAATTTTATATTTCACCACTCCAAACTAGAGTTGCATCTCAATATGTCTTTTGTGTTGATTTTATGTATAAAGTATAAATATATTTTAGTTCATCAAAGAATAACTTCATATGGCTAAAAGCAACAATCCTTAGCCCATTTATTACATTTTCTTTTTATAAACATATTTGTTTTTTATAGAGTTTTAATTACCTTTCTTCTTTACACTCTATTTGTCTTTATTTATCATCAGTGCTTTCCAAACACATTGCTCATTAATATTAGTATGATATTAAATTCCTATTTTCTTAAGTAGTTCCTCCTCACCATCATCCATCCTCCTGCTTTCCTTCACTGCTTTGATGGATGGATACCTCTGATCTCTCCATGTCATGTTTAACTCTTTCTGGTTTAGACTTTTACTTTTGAAGAAGGAAATTCTAGCATAATTTCCAAAAGTGTATTGGGAATGTATATTGCATGTGCACTTCCTTAAATTTATCCTTGGAATAGATTTGATCATTTGGATTGATCATTCTTGATTGGAAATCATCTTTCTTTGTAACATAAAATCATTTCATTAACTCATAATATTCATCATGTTTCCATGTTGCTCTTGAGAAGTCTAATGTTGTTCTGATTTTTCATTTAAAGTGAATTATTTTATTAGTTTGTCCTCCTTTTTTTGTTTTTATTTTTTATCTTTTTTATGTTTCTTTTCCTCCTCTGAAATTTTGGAAATTTCTCTTCATCTTCAGCATTCTGATTTTTAAAATGTTTACCTCTTTTTTTCATTCATTATTTAGTGTGTTCACTGGGTGAAAATTTTCAGTCTATAGCTTGTAGTCACAGATTTGTGAACTTGTATGTACTATTTCTTTCATAATTGTCTAACCTTCATTATCTCAGTCTTCTCTTTCTGGAACTATTATTCTTAGATTCTCTTGATTGATGATTTCTGTTATTCCTTTCCCACATTTAAAAAAATCTGACACTTTGTTCTGTTTCTTTGGAAAATCCCTCATCTTTCGTCAACTGTGTCTTCAAATACTACATACAGGCACTTAATCTCTAATTATTCCATTTTTCTAATATTTATTCTTTTATTATAGATATAAGTGTAACTTGAATTTCTGTGGATGTTGGGGAAAGCGAAAAGTATTCTTATTGATCTCTTATTACTAACTGATCTCTCTCATTCAAGATCATTATTTTTTCTTTTATGTATTTTTTGTTGTAGTTTTCCTCAAATGTATGATGATTTTTAGTTTTTGGATCATCTTTTAAGATGGAACAATAAAATCCTTTTAAGATCTCTGTGTATGTAGTCAGAATTTGTTTATTTAGAGCAGAGCCTTCTAATCAATGTGCCATGGACCAATAGTCTGCTGTGAAGGTGTTACAGGTTTGGCAAGAGTTTAATTGCCTCAGCCCATGAAACACTGAGCCAGTAGTCACGGCCACAGGAGTCATGGAGCCAATAGCCTCTGGTCAATTTCCTCCAGCGTTCTATGCAAATTCTCTTATTATCTACATGTGTTGTGATATGATAATATCAGTATTTTATTAATATCAGTATTCCCGTGATCAAATGTGATATGAAAATAGGTAGAATGTTCTTCTTTAGGATTTTCAGGATTTGTGTACTGATTTGACTTGATTAATTTTATTCTTTATTTATTCTAAACTTGACAATATCTGAGAAGACTTTCCATTTACGTTTCCATTCTTCTCTATCTTTATCTCACCACTTTAGAATTTCTCTCTGGTGATAATTCTTTGAATCACCTTCATTTACCCATTCATTCACCCCTACTGAGTGTTATTTTTAGACACGGTTTGGTATAGTGAATAAAATATTTAAACATGATGTTTATGATATTTGATAGAGATTGAAAAAATAAAAACATACATAACCATAATATAAAAAATATAATAAAGTTAATATTATTATGAGAAACTAGCTGTAGAAATTCATTCCATTGTGATAGAATAGATAAAATTTCTCAACTCTAAGTTGTGACTCTTATTTAGAGCTTAAGCAATGACTATGAATACTGCTGAATTAACATTTAGGTTTGCATAATTAGATATACGAAGTAACTGATGAAACCAAGAATTTTTTATATCTGAATATGCATATTGTTCACATAAAGTTTTTTAGGTGCATATATGTATACATATATACACATATAATGTAACATATATTCATATACATATAATCATATACATAGGCACGATTCAGCAAATGTCTTAGCATCTCTAAAGTTCTGTTTCCTCATCAGCAAAACAGTAATAATAAGAGTACAAATCTTCTAATAATATTACCCTCAATTCAAAATGAAAATTTAAGGCATAGAGAGGCTAAACTGCTCATATATTAATAACAGGTAAGCTGTGACGAGTTTGCAGATTTGATTGGCTTTGAAGCCCACACTGAAATCACAGACATGACCTACCATTTCTAAGCACCATGTAGCCCAACAGCCCCCACCTATATGTAACAGGATCATAGAATCTTCTCCCATCTACATGTAGAAAGATCTGAGACCCTTCTCCTCTATCAAATGCCGCCTACCCCCACCCACCGCAGCTGCTATCCCTATGGCCCTGGCTCCTTTAAGTAAAGCAACCACAACCGAAAATATTAACAGCCTACAGAAAGAATGATATCTTTAGATCAGTATTTTAAACTTATTTGACCAAATAAGGTAGGCATTTTATATTAGAAAGTATTTAAACAGATTCATTAAAACACAAAACCTTCTAGGTAGACATTTTGTCTATTTTGTTCACAGCTGTATGTATTTCTTGTGCCTAGAACAGTGCCTAGCAATACAGTGATCAATGAATATTTGTGAAATATATATATATATAGTCATTAATTTATAAAATAAAAGATCAATTACAGGATATCATTTCAAATCCTCTAAAACCAGTTATCTGGAGGTGCTTGGTTAGTTGTAATTTTTTTTATTTTTTTGGTGAGGAAGATTGTCCCTGAGCTAACATCTATTGCCAATCTTCCCCTTTTGGCTTGAGGAAGATTGTCCCTGAGCTAACGTCTGTGCCCCATCTTCCTCTATTTTGTATGTGGGATGCCACCACAGCATGGCTTGATGAGCAGTGTGTAGGTCCACGTCTGGGACACAAATCCAGGAACCCCAGGCCACCAAAGCAGAGTGTGTAGCTTAACCACTATGCCACCAGGCTGGCCCAGGTTAGTTGTATTTTTAACAAGCACTACATGATGAGTCTCATCTTGAGGACATTTTGAGAAACATCATAAAGCTTCCACTTCTAGATGAGCTAGGATGTTGCCAGGCTCCTTTTAGAGGCATAGAATGTTGCTAATGGCTAACTCTCCAGCCCTCTTTCATACTTTTTCTCTGGAGACTTTGTAGATACTTTTCTAATGCCCAAATTCCCACATAGCACATAGCCTCTTTTGGATATTGTATCTTTTTCTCTTCTAATCCCATCACCAGGAGGATCAAAACTTGTCACAACCTATCAAGTTCTCTTCCCATTTCCTATCTCTTATAAAATTCCCTCTTTTATCCATGTAACTAATCTCAATGGTTTACTCACATGTGCAGAGGTAGATGCTTATGCACACAGGGGTGTGTGAATGCCAGGGTGGGATGACTGTGGTGGGGATGAAAAGAGAAAGCGATGCTATCTCTTCCAAATTATTATTTCCCAAATTTGGTAGACCATTACTATCACCTCAGTGTTTTATTTCTGTTTTAAATACGTATTTCCCTACTCAATCACTGGAGATTCTGGAATCCGTATTTTTTTTATATCTCCCTATTAAATTTTTGATGACTTAGGAACTTGGTGTACCAACCAAAACAAAAGCAAAATGTGTACCCCATGTTATGCATGTTCTATTCTCTGACTTTAAGAAGTTTGCAATCAAATTGTAAGATACGTTTAACAGCTAGAACCATGGACCAGACAGAACATACGTTTATGATAGTCAAACGAGAAATGGTTTGATAAGATCGCTCTACCTCTTTAGAGTCGTTGGAAAAGGTTTGTGGTGCTTAGGCAACTCCTTTAAATTTGAAGAATGAGTTTTGGGGGCAAGGAGGGCTGGAAGAAAACTGTCCAAGTGATGAAGTGATATAAGATAATACCGGGAAGTAGAGATGAGCATGTTCCCTCAAACCCACAAGGGAATTGCTCAGGAACAGAGGGAGTTGTGTTAATGAAGAAGAAGTGAAAACAAAATGAATGAGGTCAGAATGTGGGTTATTATCTCCCCCAAGCTTCTCAATCGACACATTTAACAAAAGTTTCCTAAGAGCATACCATAAGCCTCAATCGAATTGTTCAGGTTATTTTAATCAACAGACAAAACAGCTTTCAATATTTGTAGAAGACAATGTTCAAAGGATTTCTTCTAGCAATACAAAATCTTTAGCTATCAACAAGGAAATCGTCTGACTGCTTAGAACATTATTACAAAGAAATCAACTCTTCTTTTCTCTAATTTTTTAATCTCCAATTCTTGACTGGTTCCACCTCACTATCGTTTAAGATAACAGGCAGGTGGACTAATAAAAAGATAACAGGCAGGCACTGTGCTAAGATATTGATAAGCAGCTGACAAATCAACACCCTTTCTCTGCATGAACATCAATGATAACACAGGCTACTTCTAGTGGTTAGAAAGATCTTCCTCACACAGTTAAAATCTGGCCTCCTGTAATTTCCACTAAGTTGTTCCTATTTTATTCTCTGGAGACACTGAGGATCTATAGCTTACATGATGACCTTCAAATATTGGAAGTCAGCTCTCATGTTCCTCATTCTTTCTTCTTCCAACTGAACATACCCACCTTCTTCAACTATTCCTTGTGTAACATGGTTTCGTACCATATACTTCTCACTCTGCCTCTCCTGGTCCCTCTGGTGCTGCTAAATGTCACTCTTGGCACCCAGAAATGAATTTTTGAGTTATAGACAAGTCAGTACCAGGTTGCCTGAAACTTCCCTTTAATATTAATTTAATCAGAGCCTGTATTAACTCTTTTAGGTAGTTAATTATATAGTGGGGCACAAGAGCTAGAAATAAAAATACTCTTGAGCAGTGCTGGGAGTAGACGGTATAAGCAGGGACCGCCTTAAGTCCAATCTTTCTTCTCCTAGCCCCAGGTTTTCTTTCAGCTTTCTTCCATTAGCACTAATTAATGAGCCAATTAATTGAGCACTTGGTCCAAACACAGTCTACAGATGTAAGATAAAAAACAGATTCATTAAGGAGAGTTTGAGAAAAGGGCTACGTTAGCCAGGTCTAGGGCAGTGTCTTAGAGGCAAAGGTTTGATTATAATACATGCAAAGGTTAAGTTCTAAACTGATGTCAACCTAGCCGTGTAGCAGATCTGAGAAAGAATGAGAGGACATGAGCTTTCCTTTCTTTTTTTCCCATAATTTTCTTTAATATAAATTCAGATTATTAAATGTTTACTTCTTCAAATGAAACATAGAAACATCTTAGTTTTCAAGCTTTAAGAAGATAATTACTAGTTAATTGCAAGCACCTCACGTGTTAGGTCATAGATAATATATTTCACTAACAACACCGGGAGGTAGACAGCACCTAGTTTTAATTTTTCCTCAGTCTAGAAAATAATTTGCAATGTTTTATCTAAATACAGAAGTAACATATCTTCATGGAAATTAAATTCATTCATAACCTCAATATCCAGAAGGCATTTCTGATAATATTTTTAAGTTTTACTGTCATTTCTACAAAGATTTAAGTAAATTGAGATCGTACTATTTGTAATACACTACAATCTACTTTTTAAAATTTAACACTATATAGTGATAACTGTTCAGTTTTTAAATATTAGTGGATGACATATTTTTAATAAGTATTCAATATTTCATCAGATCAATTATCACACTATATTTTTAAAGCCAATCTGTCTTTAATGGTCATCTAGTTCATTTCATGCTTTCACATTATAAATAAACGCACAGTGTATATCTTTGCATATACAGATGGATGCATCTTAGAGAATTAATTTATTTCTAAATAAGTACTAAGTATTTAGAATAGAAAAGAATATTTGATTTTATATTTCTGATAGGAAAATGAGTACATTTAAAATGCTACTCTTATATTTTTAATTACGGAAATATAAGATTGACATGCCTCATTGTACATAGCATTTTTATATTTTATCTCTGAAACAGTTTTTCGATAAAGGAAAGAGGAAAATGATGCCAGCATTTTCTAAAAAATACAATTGGATCATTAAAAGTACTTAAGCTCTTAATGTCTGAACCCAAAAATGTGTAAAGGATATTTTTCTTTTAAATATTAATATAATTTAACAAAACAAAGTGGGAAGCAGGGAGATTTGGTTCCTGGCTCACCGCGGAGGGACATTGCCATTCCAATCAGGAGGCCACTAGTCTCTGAACACAGTCCCCTCCCTGTCACCACCAGTTTTAGCAAAGCTGTAGTTGCCTGCACCTGTACAGAGACAGGCCAACATAGCCTTTGTGGGCTTATCTTTTGAAGGAAAAATATTACCAGTAATGTGCTCTGAAGCTAGACTCCTGAAGCTGCTTTTACAGAAATAATGTGAAACAAAATATTATACCTAGAGAAGCCTCTTCTTAGTCTGTGTATTCTCGTGTGTACAGCCTTGATAACATATGTCATCAATATCTTGAATGCTGAACAAAATCAGGGAGGCATATTCTCCTGCTCTTTTGCATTCTAGACATCACAAAAAACATGTGTGGTTTTCTCTTTCTGTCTGCTGTAGGAAGCAACCATATCCATAAAAGCAATACACTGTTTCTCTCTAGAGATGAAGAAGAATGGCTGCTTTGCCTAAAACCCTTTTTGTGCTAGCATCAGAGGCCAGAGATACTTTTCTTAGCATATCAGTTACCCTACCACTGGCAAGGTTTGACTTTTATTGCCTACAGAATGAGGTAAAGCATCAGGTGCAGTCTGAGACTCTTCCTCTTGTAATACGAACTATATTTGACAAATAAAATATAAATCTCAAAGTTTCATTCTATGTTTCAGGAAATACAGGAAGCAAGTTTAAATGATTGGCACTTAAGTGAATCAATTCCAGAAATAATATCCCATTTTCCCTTTGCCAAATTATGGTAAATACTCACACTTCCATGTGTGTTTGTGTATGTGTGTGTCTTACTATTTCTTTCTATTTCTATGTGTATGTCTTTCTATTTCAAGATCTAAACAACTATTGTACTTTAACTGTTAAAGTTTATTTCTCTCACTCATCTCGTCATCCTGGGCTCATGACTCAGCACAACACCTACCACAAATATTTATTTAATGGTTGCTTAAATGAATAACATTTTTATGGATGAAACTCTTGAATAAACGCATGAAGTCAATTATCTGTTAATAATAGTTAATGGAAAATAAGAAAAGAGAGAACGGCAGTCTTACTTTTAGATAATTATTTGATTAAGAAAGGATTTCAATTGGTATATTTCTCATGTGCTTTCAGAATTCTAACTTACATTGGGCTTCCAACTCAGTAGAGAGGCATAAAAAACAATTTCGTGTTTTACATTCATTTATTTTTATTTTCATGTTAATAAATACAGATATGCTCCACACTCATTAAAGCACAGTTTTAGAGGTAGAGTGACTTTACACATGTAGATTTTGCAACAGAGATGTACATAAAGTAAAAGAATGTTTGTGATTCTCTATATATTTGAAAAGCAGACTAGCTCAATAAAGCTCATTTTGTAAGATTGCACCAAAAATACAAGGACATTGTCAAATCCAGCTTATTGGGTAAATAGCAATATTTAGAAGAAAAAAGAGAAAGTAAAAATAGAAAATTTAAAGTAAAAACAATTATATTTAATATACTTCTATGTTAAAGACACACACCAAAATAAGGAAGCAAGTTGAAAGAGATAGAAATCTGACTTTTTACAGTTGGCATATCTGTTGTCAATGTTATCCAAATTACATAAACATCAATATGTCTTCATAGAATGTAGACTAGAATTTAAATAAGTGATGGCATTAAGTCCAAAAGTTAAGATATACCAATATACCTAAAACACCTTCCCAAAAGAGTGACCCGCCAGCCATATCCTGAGTAGTTTACATATATCATAATTGCAATGCATAGTTCTATAGTAAACATAAGATCTCATTCATTTTAGGGTCAGCATAACATATGAGATTAAGTAGAATTAGGAGAAGATTAAGAGTTCTGGAAAATACATCCTTACGTATTTGATACTATATACCAATTCCTTTTATACATCTAAAACAAAGTTAACTTACAAATGTGGAATTTTCAGGCCCAAGCCCATTTTTCGAAAATTCAATCAGAAATATTAACATTGTATCCTTCATAGACTCAGAATTTTTGAGCTGGAAGTTACTTAAGATAAAATCTCTTTTTATCCTCCATTTTTTGAAACGAGGACAATAGCCAGAGAATGTTCAATGAATTACACCTCACATGGTCTGTTACTATCACAGTTGGGAGAAAGACACTAAATCCCTTCGTTATCAAGGCAATGCTCTTCCCTCTGCCCAACATTAAAGAAAATCTTCACTTCATCAACAATTCTTACACAGACAAATTTTGAGGGCAGGTGAGTCATGTGGCTAATGAGCAAATGCAATTACAATCAGCAGATGTTTGCCTCTTTTCCTGTGGCTCCTTTTCATAATGAAGAACACTCTGCAAGGCATCTCCACAGACTAAATAATGATCAGAAGTCAACCTTTGGATTAAGTCATCTATATTTGGACGTGGCCAAAGTAGCTGAATTTATCTCTATAGGGGACAATAAAAATTATCTTCAAACAAATCAATATTCCATGGTTACAGTTTCTGTTTTTACTTAATTTTCCTTGATAAATGTACCCTATTAATTATTTGGAAACAAGGCAAGATTGTGTGGCTGGATAAAACCAAAACTTTAAAGAAAGGGAGGGGAGAAGAAAGGAAGAAAGGAGGGAAGGAGGGAGGGAGAAAAGGAGATAAGATAGATCAAAAAAAGACAGAAAACTAGGAAAAACTTCAAATGTATGCTTAAATGATAGCTACTAATTTGAGTTCTCTTGGAGTTATTCCAACTCTGTGCTGAGAAATTTAACTGCAGAATATTATGCTAAAGTGATATAAGACAGTTAGTTTAAAATCCATTATAATTTCTTTGATTTCAGGTTAATAAAATCATATTTAAATTCTTACCATTTTCAGCAAAAAGTAAGAATGATTATAGAGCTGAATTCCATTTTGGAAATAAAAAATGAATAACATTTTGAAATGACTCCTATGATGGTGTTAGTAATTCCATTTTTTAAGTTTTTTTAATAGCAGAAAACCAATGATTGATAAATAGCTTCTGGCTTTAGTCTTATAGATACTTGGCAAGGCTCAGAGTCATGTGTTTATCAATCATGGTGATGAGCTATCTTGTTGGTTTAACATGATTTTTCCTGGAAGACAACAAAAACCCCCTTAGAAAATCCCACAGCTGTGGAGTCCATTGCCATTTCAGGGTGACAGTGGGAATAAGTGGCATATTTCATTGTTGTCACTTTTCTCGGGTCCCCTAATCACATGCAGCCAGTTACTTAGGTCCAGAGATTAATTTGGATTGAGAGAGAAATAAGTCTTCCTCTTCTAGCCTAATTTTATTCATCAGAATATTAAAATATTCATGTGTATATTAATATAAAAATATTCATGTCTATATTAAAAACATTTATTTTACTTTAAATATTTGAACATATATATATGTTTATAAAAATGTTTATACCAAAGTAAATTTATCTACAATGGGAAATCTTTTGGAAACTCTAATGGAAAATGGTTCTCAGGGATCTGATCTATGGCCCTTCTGATCCTCAAAGACACTGTGATGCTGGGGCCGGCCAGATGTCATAGTGGTTAAATTCACGCGCTCCGCTTCAGTGGCATGGGGTTAGCAGGTTCGGATCCTTGGTGTGGACCTACACACTGCTCATCAAGCCACGTGGCAGGCATCCCACATATAAAGTACAGGAAGATGAGCACAGATGTTAGCCCAGGGACAATCTTCCTCAGCAAAAAGAGGAGGAATGGCAATGGATGTTAGCTCAGAGCTAATCTTCCTCACCAAAACAAAGAAAAGAAACTGTGATACTGCCTGAATTGGTTTTAGGAAAATCGAAAGCATGATGCTCATCTCTGTTTTCCTCCTTACAAAACCTGTGTGGTCCAATAAGTTTACTTAAACAGCAACTTAATTAATGAAATAATTATATCCCAAAGTTTAATAATGTGATATAGAGTAACGATCAGAAAGAAACAAGCAGCTATGCTTCACACAGAATTGGGCTTACTCCAGATGAAAGGATAGAGTAGACCAGGTTTGTCTTTGATTCGTGTATCCCCATTCTCCACCATTTACCAGCTACTTAACATTTTCCTGCATCTCATTTTTGTCCCTATCTTTTGAACATCAATATCTGCTAGCAGAGATTTCATTTGCACTGCACTTTAAATGACTTAGAACAGTTTTGATCATTATCTTTCAAGTTAATTGTGGAATTTCAAGCATGGATGGATCATTCTAATGGCTGTTAGCAGGAACTATTTAGTCTAAGCTGTGGTTGAGGGCAGAGGACAGGATTCAGGAATTACACTAATAGAATCTGAAAAAGTGAATGGCAATGATAAAAGGAAAATTCAAGACAGAAAGAAGAAAATTGGGTCCAGAAATGCATAAGGGGTTTAGAAATGGGCACATCAGAGAAGAAGGGGCAAATCCAGACACATATCCTTGTGATCACAGACACACCAACAGAAATATCAATGCTGCTTCTTTCTTGCTAAATAGTTCTGCTTACATTTACTAGCTGTATCTAACAGTTATCAGCTGTATCTAACAATGTCTTTGAATTTTTGGTACAGTACTACAAAATTAGTTTTCTTGAGCTGTTCAACTTTTCAAAAAATAGGAATTCCAAATATTTTTGTAATTTTAATAGATATTTACTGCAAAATGTATGCACGTAGAGTCACTCTGCTGTTGAGATTGTTTTTAATGAGGACTGTATATTTTCATATCTACTGCCGTATGAAAAAAATACACAAATATAACATTTAAAATCAATTATAGCACCCTTCCCCACCACTGGTTTTGAAGCCTAGCAGAGTTATAAAGCAATCCATTTATCAGAGAAACACACAAACTGAAATGTTTCTTTAAGTAAATTGTAAGCTGCAAGTAAAATTTTTCTCTGTATTTGTTGTTAACTTTAATCAACGAATAAAGTTCTTACGTCATAGAAGAGGGATTCAAGATTTCATACTTTAATTAGTCATTCACTCAGGAAAACATTTATTTAATGCTCGTGGCTAGTGCTTTGTTAGGTGCTGGTTCATGGAGATGAGTGAGGGAAATAGATCTTAAAGAAAATATGATAGGTGTTTAATAAGTAGAAATATACTTAAACTCGTAAACACACACACAACACATACACATCAAAGTAAAATACAATAAGTGTTCAATAGGTGTAGAAATATATTTAAGACACACACACACACACACACAAACCAATATAAACATGCAATTTGAAAGAAAGGTAATCTGACCTTTTTTTACCCTGGTAAACCTGTTTATAACTTTTATTCAAATCATATAAAGAGTGTTACCCCTTTTCTGAATTTGACATGCACTCAAGACCTCCATAATTTTTTTTTAAATTTTTTACTTATTTATTTTTTTCCCCCAAAGCCCCAGTAGATAGTTGTATGTCATAGTTGCACAGCCTTCTACTTGCTGTACGTGGGATGCGGCCTCAGTATGGCGGGAGAAGCGGTGCCACGGTGCACACCCGGGATCCGAACCTGGGCCGCCAGTAGCAGAGCGCGCACACTTAACCGCTAAGCCACGGGACCGGCCCCCTCCATAAATTTTTTCTGAGCAACTTCTGACACCAAGATAGAGTGGATTGCTTTTTTATCTTTATCTCTTTAGAGCATATCTAAAGGAATCTAACATTGTCTGTGTAAGTCTCTCTTTCTGGATGAATTACAACTGTTCTCATCCCTTTAAGAGCTCCGTATGTAAGAATGACTGCATAGAGCACAGGTGGTTGATAATATTTGCTCAAGTGAAGTAAAATGAATCTATATAGTCAGTAAACTGAAAAAGGACTGGTTTTCAGACAACTACTACTTTTGAACCTGCTATTCTGTTACTAATTAGTTGACTTTAGTCTATTTAGCTTTATTTGTTATAAAAAGGGACGGGTCTAGTGTAGGTAAGAGCACAGAACTAAGGAGAGGAGCTAAGTAAGTTTGTATGAAGCTTCCAATGACTTTCTGAGAGAAATGAAACATACCTCCACCATCCACCCACCTCACACACCATTTTTTTGGAGATACTATTGGAGTTAAAGTTATGTGGTCCAAACCAAAAATGTAGCAAGGATGGCATTATGGTTCCATGTGGGAAGAAAGAAACAGAAATGAGTAGGCTTGTGCTAGCACTGAATAGAGAGCAGAAACCATGGTTCTGTATCCATGTATTTTATTAATTCATGGAGCCTTCTTGACTGAGCACATCACAGAAGGCTCATCCTTCTGTTGAAAAACCTGACTGTTCCAGTAACAATCTTTAGTCTATTAGAGCAGCCAGGGATTTTCTCCCAAGCTCCATATGTGACAACGTGGGAAACTCATCACCCTGTTAGGCACATTGCTGCTCTTTCCTTCTTTCCTCGGAACCAGCTGAACTGCTGACAACAGACCCCCTCTCCCCATTAGAAATGTGTTGGAGCTCAGAGGGATGTCTGCTCCCTCCTGCAGCCGCTGAGGCAGGGTAGCCCAATCATACCGTCTAGAGAGGCTCAAGCCTTGCCAAAGTGGGCAGGTACAAGCGCCCATCATTGAATGTAAAGGTAGGTAGTGGGCTGGCTGCCTTCAAATAATCATGCGTGATGGTAAAGACAGTAAGAGCACCCCATGCTTGAGAGCAAATAGAGCGTGGGAGCCCACTCCAGAACTGGACAGAACCCCTCAAATCTCACTTCTGTTCAGCAGTGTGTGGCTCTTGGCTGCAGCCTGAGGAAGAGGAAAAGAATGGATCAGGGCTAAACAACTCCTTTCCCTTGGGAGCCAGCAGATAACTTGAGGGAAGGTAAATTGGCTTTTATGGCTATATATAGTGTCAGGTTTGAGTGCTGAACTCTGGTCATAAATGAGGCACAATATCTGCCCTGCCAGCTGGAATGATATACAGCCAGTCATATTAACTTAATTGAAAAAAAATTGAGAGCCACCAAAAGACTGAGAAAAAAATATATAGATATATGATCTTGAAGAATTACAATACATGAATCTTTCTTATAAAAATCAATATGTTTTGATACCAACTCTTTCCGAATGTACATAATTATCTTCACAGCTTGGGCAATTAAAAAGTGGCAAAACATAATTTTTTCCCAGCTCAAATACCTAAGAGATGGCACACTTTTTTTCATTACGTGTAGATTATTTCAGAAGCTATCGCATGAATACGATGCAATACACGTTAGAACAATTCTCAGCAGATTATCAGAATTCTACATCTTTCCCTTCCATTCACCTACAAAACACCAGGTTGTTGTAACAACCTTTAAAGAATGAACTTGATAGAGACAGGAAGTGCAGTTCAAGGTAATCCACAATCCAACTGATGTGTAAACGAATATAATTTAGCTGTCATTTTGAAATTAAAAAAAATCAGCTAAGATTGACAAATGACTGAAAATGTGTGAGACAAAAGTAACTTTTTATT
The DNA here is from genome assembly GCF_020826845.1 of Diceros bicornis minor. Lineage (NCBI taxonomy): Eukaryota > Metazoa > Chordata > Mammalia > Perissodactyla > Rhinocerotidae > Diceros > Diceros bicornis. Next base: position 44,166,754 of record NC_080759.1, on the reverse strand, counting down.
GAATGCTTGACAGATGGCTAAACCTGTTTACACTCCAGGCTTCCCACACACTTTAGAAAAGTGATACTGTAGATTCATAAGATGTTAAACATATGGTAGCTTACCACTTTCCAGGTTTATTTGCTTATTTATTTTGGTGAATATAATTCTTCTAAAATCACCAGTAAAAATTCCCAATTTAGAATATTGCTGGAGAAAACGTCAAAAGAAAATAAGCAGGACTTTTTGTTTTCTATCCTTTATTCATAGAATAATGGGAAAATACAAAATAACCCAAAAATTAAACTGCTTACAACTAAATCTGAAAAAAACTACTTGAAAAAAAATCAACATAAAATCTGTGTTATTTCAAAAGAAATTGCTATAAAATATGATCAACAGAAAAGTTGCTCAATAAGGAGCTAGAAAAAAACTGTAAATAAAACCACACAGCCAGGCATTGTCACTTTCAATGTCCCCATTAACTATTGGTCACAGATTGTCTTTGTGAATATGACTGAGAAAAATTTTCTGCGTCAATCCAGGAATTAAAATACATTGGTCAAAAAATATTGGCTGTACATGACTTTTGACAACTAGAAAGCTTCTGGCATTCTCAGAGATTATGATATCAATCTCTTTTATATTTTGCTAACAAAAGAAAACTTCTAGTGATACCTTGATGTTACTGAAGAGAAATGAAGCACAGAGCATCTGTTATGTTGAATGAAAATTTACTTACAAACATGATCTGAAGTTTCTAGAGACAGTACCATTAGCCAATCCTATATACCTCAAAGTTTCTGAGTTACTCAAAAATAAAACTGACAGAGAGGACTGTCAGATTTTTTTGATTGTATTTAAGCCAACTGTAAAATAATCCTAGAAGCATGAATATGTTAGCTATGTATACATATGTTTGCAATAAAAATATTATATTAAGATTTCACAAATATTCTTGGCATAATTTATAAGCTAAAAACTCAGCATTATAAAACACTTATCAGAGCTATTTAAAAAATAATAGTAAAAATAGCTCACCTAAGTTTTTTCTTTTGCAATGCATTAGAATGTTTCTTCCAATCCTATGACACCAACCCAACCAAATACTTCCAAAAGATTGCAATTTTAAATACGCATATACCATAATTAAATTATAGGAAACAACATCATTAAAAATGTAAAGAAAGTTGAGTGGGTTATATGCCACTTAATGTTTATAATAGCTTTGATATTTTTATTAAAGTCATCATAAAATTGACATGTTCCTTCTTAATGACAAGTGTGACCTTATGTAATAAAAGTACTGTTTTGAATATTCAACACCTGTTTGAGTCATCAAAATTAATCAAAAGGTTGGTTTATTTTGGGAAAGAATTATAGGAGGAATCCATATTTGTGGCCATGAAATATAGATTAAGATATCTTAAAGAAACAATTTGAGGAGAGAGAATTTAAATTTTATGAAAAAAAATTTTGATAAGGGAAAAACACTGTCCAGCTTAATGAAGAGAGGTAATAATAAAGAATGGAGAGAAAAATGGTGACCATATAACTTGAATTTTACCATGGGGACTAAAATAAAAATGATTTGACCTAGGGGATGAGTAAGAATCTATAATGGAAAAGGCATTTCTCCATGGCCCAAACTCTCTTTCCAGCCTGTCTCCCACTATTTGTCTTGTCTTCCAGAAAAACTTCACTTCTCAGTCCCCAAATCTTTCCACTTCTATGATTTAATTCATACTTTTCTTTTCACCTGGGGGGTCTTTCTTCCCACATTTTCTATACTTGTTGTAAATTTACCTATCCTTGAAATCTACATTTAAGTATCATAACCATCATGGATTTATCCATGACCTTTCTGGCTAGAATTAATTTTCTCCCCTGTGCTTCCACAATACTCTTTATTTATACTAAAGTATTTATTGCATGCAACCTCGCATCACAGGTCTTTATGAACACAGTTAGCCTCATTCCTGGTTTGAAAATCTCTTGAAGGCGAGAGGAATCTGGTTTCTCTGTGCATCTCTCATAAGAACCAGAGAATCTAGCACAATGCCACTTAGAAAGTACATACTTGATACAATGCAGCAAAAACAGGTCCTGGATACAGTTAACCAAAACCCTAATTAAAGCCTTGTTATCAACAAGGAAAAAGTTACAAGCTTTCAAGTTTATCGTGTTTGGAAATATCAACGTTATGCACTAATTAGGAAAGAAAGAGCAATCTCAAAATTTGAACTCCCTTAACATTCAAAATGCCTCAAATATCTGAGGATTTTCTTTTCTTTTTTTTTTTGGTGAGGAGATCAGCCCTGAGCTAACATCCATGCCAATCTTTCACTTTTTTTTTTTTCTCTTTTTCTCCCCAAAGCCCCAGTAGATAGTTGTATGTCATAGTTGCACATCCTTCTGGGTGCTGTATGTGGGACACGGCCTCAGCATGGCCGGAGAACAGCGGTGTGTTGGTGAGTGCCCGGAGTCCGAACCCTGGGCGGCCAGTAGCGGATCGCGTGCATTTAACTGCCAAGCCACGGGGCCGGCCCTCTGAGGACTTCTAATGACAAAACAATCAGTTTTCAGAGGCATTTGAGGTAATGCATTCCAGTACTCTAGGAAGACATTTTTTAAAGAAGTATAAATAGGGAGAGAAGTCAAGTTGGCGGCGTAAGCAGACTCTGAACTCACCTCCTCCCGTGGACACAGCCAATTTGCAACAACTCGTGGAAAATTTTCCCCAGAGACAGAACTGAAAACTGGATAAGAGGAACTCCTGCAACAAAGGACAATCCTAATTGAGGTGGAAGAGGCAGAAATTCCCTTTTGGAGAGGAAAAACGCTGCCTTCACAAGCTGCCAGCTTCACGATGGCCTGGGAGCAGCCAACAGGTCTGCAGTCTCCCTGGAGGAGCAGGGCCCTGAACCGGGGAGCACCCCCGCTGTGGGCACTGTGTGGACCCAGCACAATCGAGACGAGTGGCATAATATCTGACTTTGCCTGCTACTAAAACATTGGGGAGTACCCCCAGAAAAACTGGTTCACAAAGAAATTAAAATGGGCTTGTAAAGGGCCCACAAGCAAACTCACCCGTTTCAGGAAGCAACCTAAAATCACCAGAAAGAAAGGTGCACAGTGCTTTGGAGAAAAGAGACTCACCTGATAGTCCCTGAGTGCATCTCGGTGAGAGGTGAGACCTCTGCAGGGACTGGGACATTGGCGGCAGACATTGTTGGGGCATGGTGTGGGCATGCTGACACAGATGCCATTGGAGTTCTCCCTGGGGCCTGCTAGCCCAGGTCTGCCCCACCCACTAGAGCACAGATTTAATCCAGCTCAGCCAGGGCAGGCAGCCCACCCTAGAGACTGGCCCCACCCAACAACAAGCCCTCAGGCAACGAATGGGCCTGCATAGATTGGTGACTGGATTCTCTGCATCCTGGCAACTAAGCCCAATTCATTGGGGCAGGGCATGCACAAGGAGCTGGTGGAGAGTGGGGGCAGTGGTGGAGTGTGTGGGGCTCCCGCTGTGGAGAGACTGGGTCTGCGTTGGGAGGTCGGGGCACGCACATGAGGCAGGACTGTGTTGACTGTGTGTGTGGACCTGTGGGCAGAAGGGCTTGTCAACTGCAGAAGACTTGTGCTTCTCAAAGACCCACATAGGGGTTTTGCCCAACCTT